>NC_045562.1:20237138-30217138 GCF_009819795.1 Aythya fuligula | reverse complement strand
TGGAATCCATCTTGGGGGGCTTGAGCAAAATATTTCTTGAATACTGCAGAGGACAGAGCATTTATCAGAAACTTTAAATCCCTTTTTGTAGTACAAGCTCTGAGCCTATTTCTGCAAGCATGCAAACACAGTGTATACTCTCAGTGCAGTCAGCAAAGAGGTATATACAGTGTTTTTGGTATTAGACAAACCTACCAGTAATTTCCCCTTGATGAAACTAAACCATTTCTTGATCATCTGTAATCCATAGGTGTTCTGTGCATTACTGCTCATCAGGAATGTTGGGGAATATATTCTGATTTTTAATGTTCAATGCTAGAATGACCAAACTAAAATAATATTCATATGGTAATCTAAACTTTCTGAAAAAGTAGAACTGCATTACTGTATACAGTGGAAAGCTATTTATTGTACCTCTGGTTATTCCTCTGAAAATCGTAGTGTACAAAATATTTGTCAAGCCTGAACTAATGTATATAACTGAAATAATGTAAAGTTATATTTTCATGTTTTTATACTTAACATGATGGGAATACATAATGTATGAGTATTTCAATTACAGATTATATGGATTGGATAATACACATCTTGGTTAAAAGCAGTAATCATAGTTTAATATCCATGTTACAGTACATCAGTATATCGCTATATAAAGTATGTCTGTGTGCATTTAAGTGAAAAGTAGTCAAGAGTGATGAAAGCTGTCCAAGGGTTTTTTTATTCATTTTATATGAAAACTGTTATGGAGCAACCAAAATGTTTATGAACTCAAACTTGTGTAAATTTCAAAATGTCCTTTACTGTAGCTTTTTGTTTACAGTACAGTATCTTATTTTCTGCTTTGTTAAATGAGTAACCGTACAAAGCTGGACATACACTTTCTAAGACATTAACGTTCCCGTTTTTTCATGTATACCTATATGACAGAAAATGCTTCTGATTTTATTTTTCAATCTAACACATGATGGCTTTTCCGGAGTGTTGTATAAACATCAATCATACATAAAAAATCTTCTTAAAAAAGGCAAAAGGCCTTTAATGTCTGTTTAGTATTATTGAAATCTGATTCATTATTTATTACAAATGTATTTTCTAAAGGTTTTACAAAGAACAAACCTGTTTTTCCCCACAGACATAAATTTTCCTTGAAGAGTTTTGCAAGAAGATATCTTCCCTCAAATCATCTTATCACTCAAGGGCAGATTTACTGTAGTTCATGTTTTCACTAAATGAAGTAATGTAACTTTTTTGCCAGTAATATAATTTTATTTCTGGAATGTAACCTTCTTGATCACGCTTATAAAGGCAGTATGATAAGTTGTTATGCTAGCAACTTAAATGTCTAATTGATAGCTCTACTTAAATGTTGTCATCTATTTCTTGGATCAGTTTTTCTCGTTGGTTTTTTTTTTTTTTTTTTTTTAAACTTCAACAGATTGTTGATATGTCCAAACTAGAGAAAGGACCTGAAAAATGGCAAGTATTTTAAGAATATATTGGTAGTGTTGCTACTATAAATCTAGATCTGTAAAAGTTTGCTCTTAGAGACAGTGAAGACTTGCAATGTGAAAAGTTAAACTTTTTTTTTTTAATGTATTATATATTTAACAGTGTGTGTGTGTGTGTGTGTGTCTTAGGGTATCGGCCTCCTTTTGGCAGGTAGATATGAACAGTGCACAAATAATTGTATTTTAAAATACAAATGTATGATTTCAACTGTCTTTTGATACAGTTAGTTATATGGATATAGTGGTCACCAGAAAAACAGATGATATCTGTGGAGGTTACTTAAACCTGTTTAATGATATGAAAGTTCATTGTTTATTAAATCTTTTGATTTATCCTGTCATAGGATCACACAAAAAAAATTGCTGAGAGAGTCCTACCAGGTCCAAATTATCTTAGGAATTCATATTATATGAAACACCTAAAATAGGTTGGCAAATGATTTAAGTGTGGACTTAATTTTAAGCATTTTTCCTGGCACTGTTTTTTTTTTTTTGTTTTTGTTTTTGTTTTAGATTACAACATTGGGTGCTACATACCTGTGTAAGATAAAACAGAATTAGGAAATTGTATACAACAATGGCACCTATTTGACAAATTTCATTCAATATGTACTAATCAATAGGTTGTCCTGAAACTTCACTCTTGCTACTACTAGTACTCTAAACCTTGGGGCTACTTAAAATAACTCTATGGTAAAATTGCCCTACATTTTTTTTTTTTTTTTTTTTTTATTCTTCTGCCTTGAATGCTCTTTCATCACTCCCCAAAGACATAGATTCATAAGTATGTCTAGATCTAATATCTGGGGATGTACAAGACCTTGAAGTGAAAACAACTTCATAACAAGAACTCTGAATTAATTGCTAATTGCATTTAGTAGATATTAACTCCTTGTACCCCAAGTAACTGTAGTCTTTGTAATACATCTTGTTTTTAGAGATTTCATTAATGTAGTGAATATCACTTTGATGATAACAACTTCACAATTGGTTGTTTAGTACTTTAACATGCAATTTATTGAACTGGTATACTTTGGGGAAAAAAAAGTGAAATCTTCAGAATATGATTTTTGTAAATAATTGGGAAAAAAAGAGAAACATGTTAAGATAAAATACAGAAGTTCTGAGAATTACTGAGAAGTTCTGAGATCTAACTCACATGCATCTTTTATGCTTCATGAGGTCTTCCTTCCTTACCTTTTCATTAGGGCATGTTATGTGATGTGCTTTCTTTTCTCTTGCCCCACCATATGCAGTTAGTTTTAATGCATACTTTTTTTTGTTTTTTAGCTTGGTAGGCAGGTTAGAAATATAATTACTGTATATAATGTTTACTACAATTAAAAAAAAAAAAAAAAACAATTTTTCAGTAATTAAATTTTTTGTTATAGCTCATTTAATATGTCTCTATTAAAGGACCAGTAATGATAAGTGTGGGAAAGATTTCTTGGGTCAGCTAAACCTGTAATTCAAGTGTCATCCTCCATTGACTATTCTTATACCAATCTCCTTTGTATATCTCTTATTGCTAATGAGAATGAAAAAATTGGCTACCTCTAGAGACATTTCAGTGTTTTATCTACCTGAGTGGTAAGAAAATACTTTCTTCATACCTAAAAGAAAAACATGATCTCAGTTAATTCCTCTGTCCACTGAATGGCTTCATAGCATTTGCTCAAAATTCTCCCTCACAATACTTTTAACTGTCACTGAACAGGAGAGGACCATTACTGCATGCTGTAGGCATAGAAAAAAAAGCTTAAATTCCCATTTTAACAAATGCTGACTTTTAAAGACTGCCTTTTCTGTGTTAAAGTAGTTATTCTTACTATTCATCCTTTTAAAAATTGATTGAATATATATATATATATTTCTCTTAATGTAAAATTTATTTGTTTGTTTTAAAGTTTGCAACCCTAATTTTGAGAATTAGAATGTAAAGGTGCAGCTAAACATTAGTGCCTAAACCAGCTCCTTGAGATTGTCCTCAGTTCCCATCTGGAGGTGGGAGAAATGCTACAAAGAAATGGGTTCCAGTGGACCCCATGTGCCATGGACCTCACTGCCTCCTCTGCATCTTCTCATAGACAAAAGGAAGCAGGTGAGCAAAGCTGAGGTAGGAGTTGGAGTGGTGGTTTCATGTCACTTTTTTGTCTCCCTCAATCCTGACACAGCACCCAAAATAGACAAGAAATAGAATTTAGCCCTGTTTTCAAAGGATAGAAAATATACTTGCAATTTATTCTTTTCCTTTCTAAAATACCACTGTTAATGAGGTTTGGAAATTATAATTCTGTTTCAGTTCATAGTAAAAAATTGGAAGTAAAACCTGTTTCCAGAGTCTCATTTACTGTCAGCAATGTATACATGTACTAGCTTTCTAGATAGATCCTTCTGGCGGTGCTTTATGGGAGCATCAAGAACATTTTGTTAAAAATATATTTGGAAGTTTTTACATGACAACTTTTTACACAATTTTTGTATTGTTACTGCATGTCCTTCAGCACTATGTTCGAGTAAAGAGAAAAATTCAATTAAAGAGGTCGTTATAGCTCTTTCACTTGATAGTATGCTCTACCAATACAATAGTATATTTCAGTAGTTGGTTTCCTTATGCATTTCAGTTTAAATCACAAACATGTTTTGGATTACCTGGTATTCCTACATAGTGGAATATTCACAGAAATATTTTTTCTGTTTTTGAAAGAGTGAATGCCTTTTATGCTGTCACATTGACTAAGGATATAGTTAAACAAATTACCTTCATGATTTTTACTCAGGTGCTTGCTTCTGTATTTGTTACTATTATTTTCAATAATTTCACAGAATAGTGGAAGAGTATTTCCATAAATTTGGAATCAAGTTGCTTGGCAGCTGACAGAATTTAGCTATAGTGGGAATTTATATTTCAGTTTAGTGTGTTAGTAAGTGGAGTTGCTGTTAGTTGAAAATGAAAGTCTAATATATATGTATGCATACATATCCATTCACAAATATGGAAATGCAGTAGTTAAACTAAGGCTGAGTTTGATAAGGCCAGGATTTCACCTCAGATGTGTATTCAAAAAAGGTGATAATTGCAGCAATAATTCATAGCAGGGCCAGTAGCAAGAGAAAGGTTCATTATCAAGTGCCTTACCACCATCATTTTGAATAAATATGGAATTTCATATTTCTGTAAGACAGTATGGTAGTCCCATAGGGCTCAATCAACAATAAATTCTATAATTTTGAAATCTCATGTAGCCCCCTATTTTTCTCACTTACAGGATTAGGTTCTACAAAATTTCTGTGAGAAAAATAAGTGTGTTCCACACACACACGCACACACAAAGCATCATTGCCTCTCACTTCATCAGTAGGGATGATGAGTTTATGTATATATATGTTTATATATAAAAATATTTTTTTTCAGTTTAAAATGTCTTACCTGTTTAAAAATCCACATGATTGGAGAGGCTCGGGTTTAGTTAAATCTAGCATTATATGAACAAGGACAAATAAAGCATAACTATTTGTAAGTTATTACTTGATTTTTGAACCAAAATTTCTATGAGAAGTTAGTGCCTCCAGAAAAAAATATACTGGGCATTGACAGGGCTTGACACTACACTACCTACTTTGAACACAGTGCAATAATATGCACTGCCGTGGTGCTGTGGCAGAATTCTGTCCACATTTTGTATTATTTTTTTATTGGCATAGACTAGTATAAACTATAGGAAATCACCATCAAAAAGTAGGCCTGACATTTCATTTTCAGAAAATTTATATTTAGTGGTTGTATCTGTGGCATTATCACGTTCTTTAAATCTGCACTTTCTGAATATAAAACTAAAGCATGAGATAAACATTTTTAAAGCCATTATCTTCATTGAGAAAGTTACTTTACTTAACATGGCTATACTTGACCAAAGTACTTGCTTTCCACAGGAATACCTGTCACTTTTTTTTCACTCTATCTTCTTTTAAATTCTTGAGGACCTAATGATATTCTATTAATAGAAAAAAACTTTTTTTTTTAGCTTTTTTTTTTTTTTTTTTGTGGTAGAGCCACAGTAGATGTGAGAGGTGTTTGTCAGTACTGCTTCATTCACCTTATAAGCTGCTTTCTATTGGAGATCCATGTAGTTTTCTATTTGTAATTTACTTTTTGATCTTTTATCATTGGGAGAGATTTTTGGAACACTGAGGAACATTGAGTGTCCTTGTGAACACCACTTGCTGTTTTGAGATGTTGCCCTCAGCTGATGACTGTATACAGTGGACTGCATTTTTTTAAGAATCTTTCTCCGTCAGCAGGGTCAGAGAGAGTAAGGTAAAATACTTTGGTTGGATTCTGCCTTGCTGAAGACCAGAGGAGCTGGGGCATTCGTTTCAGCTTGGGTGGGAATAAGTCTGAACCTCCCAGCCACCCATGTGCAGTCAAGCAGTGATCTCTGCTGGGGTCACCACACTTGTGCTAAAGCTGGCAAAAACTGAACTGTTAGCACAGCCGAGGTGCAAAAGCTATTTCTGCACGGTTGATATGATGCTGAGGGTAGCAGAGCTGTCCCCTTCTTCCCATCAGAACTTTCAGGAAGCTTTTTTCCATCAACGAACAGCATTCATCCACATATGGAAAATTCAGAATCTGACTTTGAGAGATTGCATTAATATAAAATAATCATACATTTTCTTGGCCTAAAGGAAACTCAGCATTCACCCTCCCTCCAGAAAACTAAGCACAGACGTCTTGGCTGGGTGAACAATTTTATGGAGAATTTCCACAAGGCAAAAATGTTACTAATTTATGAATGAATGATGACATCATATATTGTCATAAAAGAAAACCAATAAGCTTCCCAGTAGGCAGGATCATGAGGTAAGATGGTTTGGTAAGATGCTAGGTTAGATTTTACTAAGTGGACAGCATTTTTATATGCACGATGTAATATGCTACATAAATAACAGACATTTTGGCTTGCTTACTGGCTTGCTGAGTGATTTTTATGAGGTGTCAAACTTATATAGTAATATATATTCAAATAATGCAATTATGTGTGTGTTTTTTTGTTTGTTTGTTTGTTTTTAAACTTTTTAAATGCTATGCTTTGATTACTTATCAAAACCTAAACTAGAAGTAATACATATCATTGAAGTTGTCCTAGTGCAAAACTGCTGAATGTGACAACACATCTGATCTACAATTTTTTTAAATATATTTTATATATATATATATTTTAAATATCAGTAGGGAGGGGAAAAAATGCATCTTGCTATAAGGAACAGGCAAAAAAGAGTGGATAAAAGAACACAAAGCAAATGTCTAAGTGACTAGAATGGGGTTTTGAAGCCATGATTTTTACTGGTA
Source organism: Aythya fuligula (assembly GCF_009819795.1). Taxonomy (NCBI): domain Eukaryota; kingdom Metazoa; phylum Chordata; class Aves; order Anseriformes; family Anatidae; genus Aythya; species Aythya fuligula. Next base: position 30,210,277 of record NC_045562.1, on the reverse strand, counting down.
GACCAGGCAATGCTAGGCTAACAGTTGGTCTTGATGATCTTGGAGGTCTTTTCCACCCCAAGTAATTTTGTATTTTCAAAATACAATGTTGATTACGAAATAAAGTAGAATTTATGTTCTCATTTAAGTTAGAAGATGTTAGTAGATGATAGTATATGTTAGTAGATGTTAGTTAGATGTTAGTAGACAAAAGTGTTTTCCAAGGAGAAATGTGGATTATCAGTCAAGCCAGTATATTTTTTAAGACACTGGCTTTTTTTTTTTTTTTTTTTTTTTTTTTTCTGAAAGTACAGAATGCTTCATGCTATAGCAGAGAAAAAAGATTTAAGGCTATATATTAGATATGAGGAACTGTTGCAAGAGAATACAGGTGAGATTTTGTTTGTATGGCTTATATTTCAAGAAGTTTTATCCTTCTACTTGTTCTCCTTTCACTACAGCTTTTTGTAAGAAAAAGAAAGTCAATCTTCTCTCTAATCATCCTGTGCTCTTACATGCTCTGATCGCATTGATTGGCATCAGGGAAGCCACCTGGATACCTTGGAAAATGTTGGTGTAGATAGACGGTAGAATTGCCCAATATAAAAATATTTTCTGTCTGGTTTTGTTTCCATGTGGATATGATTTTTCACTTATTTTGTATGTTTTTTTTTGTGGTGCAGCTGTGGATGCAGAGATCAGTAGGGAAAATAAGGCAAATATGTTGTTTCCCAATAGTACAGAATATGACAGAGCACTCCTGAAGAGTTTCTGCAGGAAGGTATTTAAAAAAAATGCCTTTTAAAAAAATGATTTGCCTCTGAGCATCCTTTAATGAGAGGCAAAACTATGTGGCTTCTGTGTTTTGCAGTTGTCTTCCCCGGAGACAAAAATCCTTTTCTAAAGGTCAAGAATCTATGTACTGAGATACTTTTGCAGACTCAGCCCTAAATGACTAAATTCTGTACAAAAATGCAAGATATTGAACATGCGATGAAATGCACAAAATAAATTTATTTAAAAAGTAAATTAGTACGATACATTACCTGTCAGTTATATCATCAAACTCAGCAGTCTCAGCTGTTGTCTTTTTTGTTTGTTTGTGGTCTGTTTTTTTTGTTTGTTTGTTGTTTTTTTTTTTTTTAGTTATTATATTATTATTTTGGATTAGTACAAAATGTATGTGACTTAATGCTCTGTCTCCCACTAAAGTAGAATTTCATCATCGTTACATACCATTTGTAATTTCTAGTATGAACAGATCTACAGTAGGTGTACTCATCAAAATCTTTGTCTTATGGAGTTTAGCTCATGTTTTATTTCAGCTTCTGAAGAATTAATCCTGTAAGTAACTCCTACCATCAAATCCTATTGGTAGGATTGTTGAACATTGATTTTGGTAATAAAAGTCTTCATTTTTCTAATAAATAGAAACAAAGAAGAAAAAGTCTAAGAAAAGTCTGACAAGGAAGTGTCACGGAATCATATAGGATACTTTTCCCACCTACTCATTTCAAAACACTGCAACGTATACTATGAATACTGTGAAGAACAGAAAGATTCTGTGTTTTCCACCACTTTCAAAATTTGAAAGCTGGATTAGAAGTAGGGATAGCATTGTTACTCAATTTTAATTAATTTATTTTTTTCCCATTATTGTCTTTGTGACTGAAATATCTTGCACACTGTTTTTCTTCCTCTTAGGAACAAAAGGATGATATATGGGACATCACAGATATATTTCTGAAACCCTCTGCAGTTGTCATTTGTCTGTATAGATGCTTGACCATTTCTTGTATTCATTCCTCTTAGATCCGTATGGCTGATAAGATTTAAATCTTCTGGACTTTGTATGTCTGTGTTGGAAAACTGTTTTATAACCTGTTAACGTTCCCTAGGTGGCCATTAACCAATGGTTAATGATGTCATTTAGATAAAACATTTAATTTATGTAATACCTTGAAGCATATACAGTGTTTTAAAAATAATTTAATATTCATGGCACTCTAAAGTGAAGACTTAAGCATGCAAGTTAGAATACTGAGGATAAAAGATGATAGTGAAGAAAGGTATAGGAGAAATGAAATGTGAGACATTGCAGGCCGATTGTGCTGATATAAACGTATTTTCTGTCTTCTTTTGTGTTTAATTCTCGGGCATCCGTCTTTGATTCTAAATTTTCTTAATAAAGAATGGAGTAAGATATAGAAAAATATATTGCAACTTCTACCTGGTGACAATACTTATTCCAGCTAAAATGTTTTTTGCTCTAATGGTAATAACTGAGGAAAAGAAAATCATTTCTCGCAAGCATCTTATGGTACTGACTTAGCTTCTTGGAATACTTTCTCCATTTCCTTTTGGAAGCTCTTCATTTGAGTTTCAGAAAGACAGGCAGCTGCAAACGTACAATGCAAGTGACTGGAACTTGCTGAATCATTCTGTCTTTGCCAAATAAGTGGTGTTTTTTTGTTGTTTGTTGTTGTTTTTTTGGTATATTTCTCCACTCTTCTACTCTGAACTTGAGGCAGTACATTTTGATAGCGAGTTCTGAAATCAAACAAACCAACGTGACACCTAGATGGATGGAAATTAGCTTTCAAATTAGTTTCTTGCTGTGACTGAGCTCAGCAGCGTCTATGTCTTTTGCAAGATGGATTGCCCTCTGTGTTGCTTTACATGTTAGTGATTGTTATAAATGACAATAAGAACCGTAAAAAATTAAATTTCCATGTTAATAATATTTCCAGTTCCATTTGTCTGTGTGCTTGTGTTCAATCAGCCATGTAAAGTGTCTTATTTCAGATACATTCAATTGTAGTCAGGCCTGTAATTTCCATGTTTATTTGGAGACTTTATTAAATAAATTACATAGCATTCACTAAACATGGAGTTAATTTTTCTGTTGTTCCTTCAAGTTGATACAGACTTGAGACACGGTATAATCACAATATTCCTTAGAAGAGTTCTTGATAGTGGAATGGCAGTACATTGTCCATGATTTTCTATGCAAAAACTACCCACCTTTCTATTTAACCTAAATTTTACTTTGGGAAATAAATGAGTTTGATTGACATAAAACAAGGTGTTTTATGAACTCCAAAACCCATCTATTCTCCTGCATTACAGTCTGTATCACACTCACCTCAAAAGCACATCTAACCTGATCTCCAAATGAGGAAAATAATGTATCATTGTATTAAGAATAATAGTTTTAATCTTTGCACAAAAAGCCTGTTGTTCTTTACTGAAGAGATGATATCAGTTTTGTTGAAAATGTACTTTTGCACAAGTAAAATGTATTCAAGCAGTGCAGGGATGGATGACTATCACTTTTTATAGAACAGATTCCCTTGAAAACAAGTCTACTTTGAAACAAAAAATATTCTAGCACTGAGTTCAAGAGATTTCCTGCTTCCAGACACTGTATATTTAAAGGCAGAATGTTCCATGCACGTAAAAACAGTGAAGGAAGGATGAGGGTTAGGCCATTAATTGGCACAAAGTAAAATACTTGTGTCTAGGGACTGAGAATGGTAAAATGTGAATTTGGAACCATTTATGTGTACATTTGTCTATCCGTTTGTCTGTTTCACTTTTCTCTGCATGTTCCATAGGAATAAAAAAAAAAAATGATCACACATTTCCTTTTGCTGGCAAAACAAAAAATAAAAAATAATTACTTCAGGCACCAGACCTGGCACATATACACAGATTAGATTGGTGAAAGCATCTTGCATAGCTTTTTTTTTTTTTTTTTTTTTTTTTTTTTCTACAAACTATCTTCTTATCTTTTAAACGTTCAGTATGTCTGGTGTCTAAATTGCACAGTGAAAATCTCTTATAAGCCATTTATCAGATTTTTCCTCCACATGTTTTTGTCAATTAAGATTTCCCTGGTGATTTCAAAATCTCATCAAAAGACTTTTTATAAAGAAGAATGTTAGACTGACATGAAGACATTTGAGACATCCTGCTTGCAGAGCGATCTGTGCTACAGATGAATGGCAGAATATCCAATCTTATATCCAGTCTTATAGCAGTCTTCTGAGACAGCTTTGGAGTTTATTTTTCACAGTCACTGGGAAATGAGACGGAGAGAAGGAGAGAGAGAGAGGAAAAAGACTTTAAATACACAGAAATTCTAATATATCTAGGATTCTGAAGTGCTAGCCTGACAAATGAAAAAAAGGCCAGATTAGCGTTAAAACACATGTTAAACCCATGGACCATTTCCAGGGTCATTAAATCACTATTAAATGATGATTGTCAAGCATTAATTTCTGTAAGTAATGAGCCAAGCATGCTCCCAGCCAATTCTAATGGACAGTTTAGGAATCAGTGTCCCAGTGATCATTCTCATTCAGTATTTTGTGTGTTGTTGCAATATTTTTGGAGTCTAGGAAAGTTTGCTGTAATAGATGGAGGCTATTCCATGCCCATTACCTTGAGTGCTTGGGAAAGCTCTTGTGTGTTTAGTTTAGCAATATAGATGTCACCTGTGGGAACTAATTAGAGTGAGTGGAGGAGTGCTGAGTCTTGAATTTTGAGGACACCTGGAGATTTCTTTGGACAAAGAAGCTACGTGAAGCTGAGATTTTTATTTAAAACTTTTGGTCCAGTCTCCCTTTGTAGAATACTGGCATTAGGAGACACACCTGGATTAAGTTAAGAGACTACCAGAAATACCTAAAATAATAGGACTGATAATATGAAGAATTTGTAATAGAGGTCAGAAAGAATAAGAACGGATTAAGAAAAATCAGCCCACAATAGATTTTCCAAAAGCTATTAGAGACCAGTTTTGTGTAGGTGATTTTTTCTGTTGTTGTTTGTTTGTTTTCACACATAAATATATTAATACCGAAAGAGAAAATAAGGAGATGCTATGCACTGGTAATTAATATCAGTTTAGTTGTAACTTAGAGAGTTAGTGTATATTTGGGTTCAGTTTTGGAAAGAAAATCTGGTGAATAAATTGCAGAGGGTTTCTTCTTTAAAGCAAAGGAACTGTAAGGTAGGAAGGAATATGGATAAAGGAGATTGCATTACAAAAGTGAATATTACACTGGAAGAGGAAGTTCAAAATTCTGTTTATCAAATATAAGCATTAGGATCATCTGTGTTGTAATATACGGCCCTGACACAAGGAGAGGAAAAGTCCTGGTGAGATTAGCTTGATGAAATGAAGATGAAATGCTGAAAGAACTGGATGCGTTTGAGGACTGAAGTTATAGAAAGAAATAAAAAGCATAAAATGAAGGCACTTAAGGCACTTGGAAAAAAAAAATAGCACATCAGATCAAAGGCAGGGAGAAACCTGCTGTTTTTCTTCCAATGCCAGCTGATAGTGAATGGCCCATGAAGACTGGATGTCATGCATACCATGTGTTTTGTGGGAACACTCTCGTGGCTGTGGCTTCCAACAGCTTGTGGTTCAGGGACTCCCGTAGACACAGATAGTGTCTTTGCATTTCATATCCTTCCCAGCAACTTATCTAGTCACTCTGAACCCATCTAAACTTTTGGCAGCCACAATATTCAGTGTCAGGAATTGTCATGGGTTAACTAAATGTTACTTAAAGAATCTCTCTCTCCCTCTCTCTCTCTCTTTTTTTTTTTTTTCCCCTTTTACTTGTCTTAAGTCTGTTACCTGGTATTTTTTTGTTGTTGCATCCTCTGTAGCATGACATTTCTCATTGTCCCTGATCTGAACTGAGAGGCTTGTTAGCTATCATATAAAAAAAAAAAAAATCAGAAAGTTGAGCCTTTCATGTAACAAGCTAGAAGTGGGAAAAGAACATCCTCCCAAGAGGGAGAAAAGCTGCTTACTTCTAAAAAACAATGTGGTACCAGAGAAAGGTTTGAAAATTGGTATGGCATACATTTTGGGTGGATTGTGAAAATTTCTTGCTTCAGAGCAGCAGAAACTCTTGGCAGTCAGGTCTGAGGGCTGTGCCCTGCCTGCTTAGGCAGTGCACAAGTGAGCATGGTTATGGAACAACCCTTTTTACAGTGGCTATCTCTCAGAGAACTACCAGGTCCCCATTTTCAAAAGATCACCTCAAGCAAGGGTTCAGAGCTCAAATACATTCCTTTGTCTCACTCTACTAGCAAAATCATGAAAATGCATTGCCATGTGTGAGAGCTGGTGATGGGATTCAGCTGAGTAGGAGGCCCCTTCCCAACATACGCTCCTATATGATCTGGTGTGACCTGTGTGGTCAGTCAGATTTACATGTCAGCCATTTTACAAAAAGTCAAAAAGGCATATGGCACCCTTGTATCTGCTAGCTCTGTTATTAGAAGTGATTTAAAACAAAACAACAACAACAAAACACTTTGTTTTGAATACAGGACACCTTGGTTATCCCTTCTGTTGTGTGAGCACATTTATGAAAAATCTCTTTTCTGTCCTGCAAGTGTAACTTTCATCTCTATTGCTACAGAATATTTTCAGAGATGAAATGCAAAACCAGATTCATTTTGCAATGAATAGTCACAGGGTAGAATTGGTGCAGAAAGGATGGTGACTGAAGAGAAGCCAGACCCAATCCTTCTCCAATGGCTCTTAAGGACAAAACCAAAAACTCCATGTTTTCAGCAAAAGAAGGACGGAAACAAGAGTCTTCTTCTCACATGGGCATCTTGTAGAGTTAGGGTTCAGCTTTTACTGAGTAGGATTTGTCCAACAGAGAGTTAAGTACTCCACAGGAACTTGAGCAGCTGTATTAGGGGCAGATAACCTGTCAGTGTGGATTATTCTCTGTTTTGCTCCAGGGCTCTGATCCTTTCATTGCCCAACTGCATACAGTTTTGTTTGGTTTTGATTTCTGCCTGGAACAAGCCAGATAGCTCCCTCATAGAGAGAGCAGAGGCACTGTTTAAGATAGCTTGGCTCCACCGTTCATTTCTGTCAGCATAGATGAAGCGTGACCATCTTGCTCAGTTTATGCATTTAGGTTGCTCTGAAAGGTGGTGGCCTTGAAGAGTTTAAATGTGAATCAGTTTAAATGTGAAGAGTTTAAATGTGAATTTAATTCATAATACAGGCTGCCCAGATGGGATAGGTGTACACCAAAGAGCTCAGATTCTGTAGAAGGCATAACCTTATAAGGGGTTATCCTGGGGGAGAGGGACATAACTCAGGAGTCTGCCTGTCTACGTGAGCATTGCAGCTCCTGAAGAAAACTACACTGGCTTTGCCTGTACTTCTTAAGCAACTGAACTTGTCAAAGGTTCTTAACAGACAGACACTCAAAAGATGAAAACACCTCCAAAAGCATGATTACAGGCTTAGATTGAAGCTGGACATTCTGAAGCTTGGTTTAGTTAAGATTTGCATGCCTTGTGCTATGTCAAAAGGCAGATGTCAAAGCTCCCAGTGAAAGATATTGAGAAAAACCTAGGCAGCTTCTGAGGTGGGTAATAGCAGATTGCCAGAATGCTGTGAGGCTTTAAATCTTATATGTAGACACCTTTTACAGATCTAGCTGAGAGATTTCATTGATAAATTCTTTTACATTACCATGCGTTGGTTCGTTAAATTACAAATGAGGTAGAAGTAACCTCTCTTTTACTACTGATATCTGTGAAGATAACCTTGATAGGGAGCCACAATCTGTGCATTTTTTTCCTGTCTAAAGAGAACACAACTGATGTGCTGAAGCATAAATCCTGCATAATAGGAGAAGTGTGAGGGAAATTATCCTAAACAGAATAACCTCTACATGTGAGCTGGCATTGAAGATATTTTTAAGGTCTCTGATCTTTAGATTCAGATTTTTGTAATAAAAAAGAGAGAAAATGTGTAAAAACTAAAGCTGCTCAACCTCGATTACTGGTATTTTATGCTAAATTGGGTTGTTCCTGCCAAAAACATTAAGCTGGCAAAGGGAAGCTTAGATGTCTCGTTATCCTATTGCCAAGAAAGACATGATTTTGAAAGCTCTACAGGGTGGACCTAAAGGCTCTTGCTGCCAATCTGTTCCAGTATTCATTGAAGAATGACTAGAATCAGCATTTCTTTGAAGAAATAGTGCTTCAGGCTTCTCTGGATGTGCACCGAATAGATTTTAACAATGGTGTTTATTTATGTAACATCTCTGAGGATCTTGGTTTTGCACTATGGTGCAGGCTGTACTAGATTTTAAAGAAACCAATGGCATTCAGAATACGTGTTTGTCTTTAAAAGCATATGTAAGAAAAAAGGTGAGGTAGTACTGCTAAAGCACTAAGTAAAAATGAAGACCTGAAGTCCCACAGTACTCTACAAAAGAATACACAAGGATTTCTAGAGGAATAAGTTGGTTATTTTAGAATTATTAATCATCTCTGTCCTAAGGATATATTCAGTGAGAGGCATAAAATCATATTAAATATGTAGGCAAAAAAATGTTTCATTTTATGGGTGATTCATAATCAAGTTGCAACAGCATGGAAATAGACCTATGAATTCTTCAGATTGCTGACATTTAGAAAATTAATATGAAGTTTAATTTGCTTTCATAGTGTTCTATGAATCAGACAACAAGTGTCAGGAAAAAAGATTCTAACGTGAGAGCATTCACCCAGCAAACTAAACAGAAACGAGCATTCCTTCATTCAGAAGAAAAAACAAACACACTGTAAAAAAACAAACAACAACAAAGAAAAAGAATGAAATACGGTGCTTGTTGGGATAAAAAGAGGTTCCATCCACATTTCCTGGATTAGTTCATAAAATACATCTTTAAAGAGAAGTTAGCTTTGGCACTGATCTAGGAGTCCGAAGGCAGAAGATAACTCTCCTCTATACTTACACTAAAAACCTACATCTCTCTGTCCAGAAGGCTCACGAATCCCGAGGCCAAAAGGAACTTTTATTTACTTACTCTTGAACTCCTGCATACCAGAAAACCTTCTTTGGAGATTTCCATACTGAGCTAATTCGGCACACTACTTACAAAAATATCCAGTCTTGACCAGAAGATTAATTACAGCAGGAAACAGCACAGTCCATTGTAATCTGCTCTGACTGTTTGTTAATTTTATTTTAAAAACATCATCTATCTAACATCTGATCCTTATGGGTCCCTTCCAGCTCGGGATATTCTATGATCTAGAAATCTGACCCTTGCTTCAGCATTGATCCTTTTTTCTCTTGGAGAGCCTGAGTTGGCTCGGTTGAAAAGTCTGCTCCATTGAGATATTTTCCTCTTACATAGAACTGATGGATCATGACTTACTGACATCTTAAACTTCACTCGAGGTACCTTAGTCTTTCATTCAGCCTTTCAGTGAGCAGAATGAAGTCATTGTCAATTTTATTCTTGCACTTCTAATTTTTTATTGTCTCCATTTTGTCAGGATTGCTTGTAAAACTGGGTGTTAGATTTAGATGTAGATAATGCCATTTCTCTGTTCTTGTTCCATATTAATAGCATCCACCTTGTTTCTTAGATCTGCAGAAATTCATGTTCAAGGGATAACACTGTGATAAACAAAACTAAGATATGTGGGATGCCTGGAATTTCTCCATATTTTCCTTTGGAAATGATAAAAAAAGCAAAGAAACATTAGTCTACTTCATTTCTCTATCTCTTTCCAAAATCATTTCACTAAAAATCTGCTGAAGACAGGCAGGTTACCTCATTGTGCTGTTTTCATATTCTCCATAGCCCATTTATAGACAGCACTTGTAGTGATCCTTATTCATTTGGGTTCTATGGAAAAGAGGACTAAATCCTTCTCTTATCTATTACAAAGAAAATTATGTTTTTCAAAAAGGTGAATACCAACTGAAAAAAGAAGAGTTGTTTTTCTTGAGAATTTATTTCAGGACAGTAGGACTGGTAGTTGTTTGTGGACTCTCAGTACATTTGTAAGTTATCAAAGCCAGCAAACTTGATTCTAACATTGTGTACTGAAAGCACGGCAGCCAAAACTGAGATTCTTTGTCAGTTTTAATATCATCCAACTAAAGTCTACTAACTAGCCAACTGCATATCTCTTTAGCAGCATTCTAATTCATGTACTGTAATTAGGCTTGAATACAAAATATTGATTTTGTAGTAATTACATTTGTGTGATCATTAAGATAATGTTTCAGGAAATCTGCCTAGATTCAGCATGAGGTTCCAGATAATGAAATGTTCGCTCTACTGCTGTGTAGAAGAGCTTTTAAATAAAACTTAGTCTGTACTCTAGCTAATATAAATTTATTTGATCCTGCCCTCTGACTTGTTTGGCTTAGGATAATCTACCAAAATTGAAATAATTGAAATATTTTACAGTGCTGATCATGGATTATTAGAATAGGCCAGCTTTTTTTTCTTTTTCTTTTTCTTTTTCTTTTTCTTTTTCTTTTTCTTTTTCTTTTTCTTTTTCTTTTTCTTTTTCTTTTTCTTTTTCTTTTTCTTTTTCTTTTTCTTTTTCTTTTTCTTTTTCTTCTCTGATTTGAGTGCATCTGGGGAAAAGATGTATGAGACATAAGAAATAATTCAGCATTTAAAGAGCACTGATTTATATCCAAAACTCTTGTTTATTGCAGTACTAAATATGCTGCAGATACTTGTTTTGCTGAGCAAGTTTGTAACTTCTCTGTTAGCCTTAAATATTACATACTTAATCAATGCATACACACAGAAAGAATGGCATTCTATAATTTCTGGGTAACAACTTATTTTCCTATTTGGCTATTCTTATATTATTTTTAGAAGGTTACGTCTCAACATGTGCATAAATGTATGTTTTTTATATTTACATGGATACACAGGAAGAGACAGACTTCTTTATAGCAACTACAAGTATATGCAAGGAACATGGTCTAGGTATAGAATATAGAAGAATATTTAAATTGCCTTTAATCTAAATGTCTTGGTGATAGAATTTATTTCAAAGATCTATTACTTTAAAAAGGGGAGCCATTAAGAAAATGAATGAGCAATGTCTAGAGCAATGATTTAGTTAAAGATTATGTTGATAGTAATTAAATCACTCAGATCTGTAATAAAAAAAAAATACAATTAAACCAGATCTTCAAGCAGGAATATTTGTAATTATCAATCCAGATTATCTGCATGTAATATGTGCCATGAAACAAGTTTTATGGCAGGGTAAACATTCTGTGTCTTCCAGGGGAGAAAATATATATATATATATTTTGATTTATATTCGAACCATCAGGTGAAATATTCATTGTCATAAGACATTTAGCTATATATTATATCACTGAATTGTCCTGAAATATAGAAAATAGTTTTTAGTAAAATAAATATTAAATACCCTAGACATATTTAGAAATATGGAGAAGCACATAGTTAGAAAACCACATACTCAAATACAGATCTCTGGAGATTCATTCTGAGTATATGTTCAAAACCAGTAAATGCAAGTAATTTACTGGAAGAGATGACTTCATTGCAATAGGGAATATGTATTTTAAAAAGAAGGTTCCACATTCATAAAGGTTCAAACAGTCCTAGTGAGTGACACGTTTATTACCCTACATTATGTTTCAGAGTGAACCTTTGCCTTATGATGAAACTCATCTTAGATTCTCCTGAACAGTAAGAAGGGAAGATTAAACAATATAAAATTTGATAAACCCCAAAGAGCACACTTCCATGTGTTTTTATGTGTACCAGATTATGCTATCACTGTTCTCTGTTTGCCTTGAAAGTCATGCTGTGTGAAGAATGGCCATTTTGATTTCTTTGGAGAGGATCAGAATCAATTCTACAGAAAAACCTTGACTAGAATACTCCTTGCAATGCACTAGTTTTGTTTTACAAAGCACAGAGCTCAGCAGTTTGCTAGCTAGTCTTGTCATTATTAACCCCAAAATACTGATGATGGAAAAGACTTCTCTAGGGTTATTCTCTCTGCATATTCTCTGTATGATACTTCTGTATTTAACAGCAGCCAAAATGGTGTCACATGTAGAAAGCCATGTACACTTCTTTGTGAAATAGCTTTTACGTTTTTGACAAGATCTTGTACTACAAAAGTACCCAGCTGCCATTATTATCAAATCACAATGTTTTGCATCTCTTTGTTATTTGTGATACTTTTCACCTGGCTAGCCTGGACAAGACTAGAGACAAGCCTAACTGGGGATGGGGAAACTTCCCGAGAAATCCCCTCTGGGCAGTGAAACCAGAGAGCAGATGCAGAGCATGAGGAGGCAGCTTTCAAGGGGAGCTATATGGCAAAAAGGAAGAAGTTCAGATCATGCACTCAGCTGATTTTACATGAATGTTCAGGACTCATCCTGTTTGTGAAAGAATTAATTGATTCTCTGAGGAAGATGAGTGGGAGGCACTGTGGACAGCCCATCATGTTCAGTGTCACACTGAGGGTTCACTCTCTGAACTGAGCACTGCTGGCCAAATTCCTTGCTCCCTGAGCTGTTGCAGCCTGCTTCTGCTCTCCTTAATTTACATGTACTTTCTCTGAACAGGCTATTAAGAAAATGAAAGAGAAAGAGTGGAGAATAAATTTGTTGTAAGAGAAAGATTGCATCATCAATCGAGAGAGGCCAAAGAGAGTGGTTATAAAATACAATTTACACCATAACCCAATTTTCAGGCAAATATCAGAACATATGAGCACAGCACCAAATTACATGTATTATGACAAGAACATTGCAATGTAAGAGCAGGCAAAATAAAGTGGGAAAGAAAAGCAAGGTAGGTGTTAAAATCCTTAGGAAGGAGTTGTCTGACACCTTTCTAGCTGGGAAGAATAAATGAAATATCCTTCTCAGAGTGTCAGTGCCACAAATACAGAAGCAGAAATCAGTTAAAAATCAGGTTCGGAATCTTGGGCATCACATGGGTGAAATCCTTTGATGTGCTGAACAGGACTGTATCTGACATTGGTCGAGGCCTACCTTGGTCAAGGCCTACCTTTGTCAAAGCCTATCTGTGCTATTAGAAAGGGATGTGGCTCTCGTCATTGTCCCATGTTTGCTCACTGTTGGGGATTGCAGCAGTTTGGTGAAAGCTGACCCCTCATAGAATATCCATGGTGTGTCCCTCTAGCAGCCCAGTTTGTGAGGAGGAGAGAAGACGAACTCCCAGAGACAGCCCTGAGTGGTGGTCAGCCAGGTCTTGTCCCATCTGTCTCTCCTTGCCTCTGTAGGTGATATATGCTCAAACCAGAACCCTTCTCCTCAGCTTGCCTCAGTAACACACTCATTAAGAAAGCAAAATAAGCTGAAATCAAGTGAGATGGTTTTCAGATTTGGAAGTGCCCTGTCTCACTAGGGAGTCAAGAAGCAGTCATGCTACCAGAAGACACCACAGCATTTACTCTAAATTATAATGAGTTTAAACTTCAAAAACAATGGCTACTGTTACTGAAAATCCTATAATCTGTGCTTTTCATTCAATGAGGCTGCACAGGTGCTCCTGTAACTGCAGAGTATATGCTGAAATGTGTTTGTGAAGATACAAAACCAGCTGGCTGTCACTTGACTTTATGTTAAAGTGCAGTGGAGAAGAGCACAAAATCTGGTAGTATCCCCTGGCACCCTAAGGATTTACCATTCAAGCATGTGGAGATGGGGAAAATGGTCCTCTCAGACACCTCTTCTCTGTGACTACAGCATGAAGGAGTGTTTCCTAGCCAGACTTTGGGCTGTCAACAAGTACAGATGGCACCTGAGTTTGTCCATGTCCATGCCATGCAGTTTCTATCCTGCGGTGAAAGGGGTGTGTGCTCACCTGGTGGTCCTGGTTGTTCCTGCTGAAGGAGGACAGCATCACCGGGCTGAAACTGAGCCCTTGCACCAGCCACAGCCACAGTCTCCATACAGAAAGACGAAGAACCAATAAAATAATTTACTCCAGTGAGTTCCTTAGACTCTTTTCAAGATGGGTTTGCTAATATCCATCGCATCATTGCTCCCTACTTCTTACATTATCAGCACCCTTCCCTAATACCAAACAGCAGCAAAACTCAAGGCTGCCCAAAAGACTTCTTATTTCTTTTGGTTTAACCTTTGGACCACCATCCTCAGCCCACCTGATAATGTCTAACCATCTTGCTCACACTTGCAGGTGTTACCTAGGGGATCCTGGTTCTTATGCTGACACATTGCAATTTGCATCAGACAGAGGCACAAACAGCACCAGAGGCAGCTGTTTAGAAAGGATGAGCCTAAGGCTCAATTTTTTGTCAGTGGATATGATTTTTCCTTCTTTCTCTAATGATAGCAGTGCAGTCCCTACAGTGGGCACAACTCAGTGGACAATGCCAGATTGAAGGTGCTTACATTGGTATACATGTAGATTACCCCTTGCTGTTATTAAGGTAACAGATTTTATGTTCCTTAATTAGGAGGAGAATGTCTCCAATGCTCCAGCCACCTATAAGAAAGAGCACACATTGCTGCCCCAGCTTCTTGTAACTAACCCATGAGGTTTCAACAGCTTCCCAAATGCTGACTAGGGAAAAGAGACAATAAAGAAAGACCATTTCTCACGTTTTTCATGAGCAGGATAGGCATTCAAAAACACGTCACAAAGAAATGGCAAATCACACAGCAGGATTTCACTTCAAATAAGTTCTGGAGTTAAAATGTGAATAAGTAAGGCCTGGATCAAGATACATGCTGCTTGGTGAAACTAGGAGGGCAGTTTGGACTCTGGGCCACAGGAAGGAAGAAGGTGCTGGAGGTGGCTGGAGAAGGAGCTGGCTGGGTTGATCAACAGAGCAATGGGGTTAAAAGCAATGGGAAGAAGACACAGAGAGCTGGCCTACATGGATTGTTTTTCTTTGGTAGCAGCAAACAATTACCAATGGTGACATTCAAAGCCTGCATGGTTTCAAAAATGATGACCCAAAATCTGTTTCTGAGAAGTTATAAGCAGAAGGGAACCTTCTCCATTTACATTTTACTGTGTTAATAGCTTGTCAAACCCAGCCAGTTCTTAACAGCATGTCTTCTGATGAAAAAGTACCTACTATTTAGAGTCGGCCAATGTAAAAGTGGTAACAAAGCTAACTTGGGATGGCTTTGGTTTGTGAACCAGAAGAATTGACAAAGGATATTTTTGCCTTTTAACATTTGACATTTTTGAGACTCATTTTTCTTCTACACCATTACCTTCTTAGCTTGAAACGTAAGATGTCACCATGATAGAAAATACATGCAGGGAAACATTCATTAAGATACTGTTAAAATAACATCAGAAGCAGTAATGTTCCAAATTTGGTGTGACACAAATACTTTTACTAATTCTGTAAAAGCCAGAGAAAAGTGTCATTCTAAGTGGATATTATTATAGTTTATATACCACATCGTGCAACAAATCTAATTTTTGCAGCAAATGTTAAGCATGAAACAAATTAAAAGTGTTAGGCTGTCTGAATAACAGCTAATCAAATTAAACACTGTGACCTGGCAAGGTTCAGAGGATGAGCAATAAGCAGACGCACCACATAACCTTGTTCAGTGCAAGGGGGCATACGGCTGTTCCCAAAACTGGCAGAGGAGGATGGTTACACCCACATCCCTAAATAGACACCCTGATGTGACTCCATGGATGAACCTCTCTCCCATGTGTTGTGCAGTGACAGGGGTTGCCAACAAGGGGATCAGACTCATGTGGGAAGTAAGGAGAGAGCCTCAGGATTCATCAGGTTGATGGTTGGACTTTATGATCTGTAGAAAGAGAAAATATAAAATAGCATGATAAGTGGTGATGTTATGGCTGCATATAGGCAAAGTGTTTTCCTCTGGTGCCTTTGCTAAACAACACTAAACTTTGGTCTTTTGGAGCCCTGAGGAAATATGATTAAGGAATATTTCTTACTTGAGATGTACAAAAGAGATGGACAAATGTTGTAGAAGCAATTTCAATCCTGTCTTTTCCCAACCTTTTAACAGTTGTCTTAACAGTGTCAACATTTATGTTTACTAAGTATACACAAATTCCCATGCCCCTATCCACATAGATATGTGCCCTGAGAAATCTGTCTGCTATTAGCCAAGACAGATCTCTGATGTGTTTATACTTTTATAGAGGGCTGTGCGCATACAACAGGTTAGGCAGGAGGAGACCTCTGGAGGTAGCTTGGTCCATCCTCCCTGCTCAAAGCATTTTTTTCTTTCTAAAGACAAAAATTTAATGTTGATTTTTAAAAATTTCCAGTTGCACATCTTCCTTTGCACACTCATTTATGCTTCTATTAAAAGGTACATTATTACAGAAACTTCTGCTATAGGAAACTTATACAGTATATTACCAGGACTTTTAATCTATCATGAAGCTAAGATAAAACAGGACGACAACTTGTTATTTAGAAAATTCTGCATGATCTAGAAAACATGGAGTTTTCTTCTACCTAGTCTAAAACTAAAGTCAGAGAAAATAACCTTGTGTTCTCCAGGTAGATAACAGCAAATTGTATGCATTCACCTTTCATATATAAACAGGTCCACAGTACACATTTTTAGAAAACAATCTAAATTATCAAGCCATTAATAGCAGATGAGATAGACAGTATTAAATAACAGCACATAAACTAGATTGTTATGTTTTTTCTGGAGCATTTACATTTTCCAGGACATTTTTTTTCCCAAGAGGTAGGACATTTTGTCTCCTATTTTACAAATGTGGTATGAAACAAAAAGAGGAAAAGCACTCCCCGCTGCCTGCCTCCCCCAGCTCTCTAAGGAGGAGACTCATCATTGCACATACAAGAAAAACAGCCACCCACACACTAGAGCCCTTCAAGCAGAAAGCACCTGACAGGAATTTAAAAGTAGGTTTTCAATGGTGAAGTTGGCAGCAATCTACATAAAAGCAGTTCTTCAAGGAAGGGTATTATGTGATATGAATTAGATGAATGTATTAAGTTCCTCCATTTTTAAAACAGTGGAGTCTAAAATCAGATTATTTTTATCATGATCAAATGTTTTGTTTGAAACAACTCATGCCTGCATATGAGGAATAACAAGGAAAATATAATGGAGAACAATATATTTTAATAAAATGAATTTTTACTATCACTCAAACTCTTAAATTTATTAAAAATCTCTGTACTAGCTGCTTGAGTTTTCAAAAAACCCACTATACACAAATACAGCGGTACACATAAAGCATTTAAAGTTAAATACGTCAAATGAAACAGTAAGTAAATATACATAAAATAAATAAATATATTTTATGTAAATATACAGCAATTTATTTTTATTTTATTTTTTTTTAATTTTTTTTTATAACAGAAGGTGAAGTGTTTGCAGTTTTTGCTTTTAGCAACAAAATCCAGTGATAAGAATTACATTAGTTCTTCCTAAAGGTTTGCAGGTCTTCATATGGACATTTTTAAAGCATTATATTTCTTATCCTTTAGACCATATGGCTACATTAAATACTTCTTGCTTCTGACTCAGTTTCTTCATCTGTAATTAAGGTGGAAGGAAACAATTGCTGATGTTTAAGACCTCACTTAAATTTTACATTGCTATTGCATGGTTTATATAACCTGAACCTAAGCAGCTTTCTTGGTTTTAATTTTTTCCTTGTTTCTTTTAAAACTAAAGCTAAATAATAACCTCTGTACCTAGATTGTTATTTTTTGTTTTGTTTTGTTTTCTGAAGTGCAAAGACAACATTTTTAAATGGCTTACTGATTTGCAAGTTATTGATAACTGAATCAGGAAGCTAATTTCACACTGGCTTTGCTTCTGGACTCTGTCTGGATCTTCCACATGTCAAAGGCACAACAACATAAGTCCCTTTCCTTTGATTGAGAGCCCTCTTTTTACACTGTTTGTAAGTAAAATAAAAACTGATCTTCTACATTGCTTCACTGGTTCTGAAAATTTCTTCAACAGCACTGACTCAACACAGTTTTGTATGGAATATCTGAGGATAACTGAGATTTCTTTTGCCTACCACCTCTCGTATAATTTAGCCCACAAGCTGGTGGTGTTAACTCTGAAATTCAAGTTGCTGTGCACACCTCCTGGGGCCAGACTTTCTGATATGCTAAACATCTGCAAGAGGATGGTGTTATCTGCAGGTTTACTTAGCATGGCTTCTCATCCATTAATAAGGAAAACATAGATTTCTCAATTATTTATACATAGAACAACAATTTAGCAAGCTCCTTATCCTTCTGGCACTCATAGAAAACCGTTTCTCCCAGCTACCGTCTTCTTTATCTGTACTATACGTCCTTTATAGGCATGGAGCAGAGTACTGCACCTTGCTAAGAGAAGCTACATGTCCTCTCCTTAGTGATGCCTGTCTGAGTCACTGCTGTGTGGACATCTCTGCCTTTAATTGCAGCAAGGCTCCTGTTGGCTTCATAAGTGAGAAATACACTCAGAGATATTGGACAGACAGGCAGTTTTTTGTGGTTTGACTAGCTGGCATTTGTTACAGTAGTGTCAACTCAATAGCTTGTCACTTGCAGCTGAATGGAAATAATGTGTACACTGTTCAAAGCTTGCCAGCCTTGTTCTGGACCATCCAATGACAAATTACGGTTCCTGCATTTTTATACGCCACTATCTCTGAAATGATGGATCCATAACTATGGAAAAATTTCAAAAGCTTGGGATTTCCTGTGGTATTTGCTTCTTTGTGCTGATTTGTTACCCATAACCCTTTGGGACTGACCGGGGTATACTGGTCAATACCAGGATCCAAGCTTTTTACAACTGAGATGAAAAGGAAGTGTGAGGACAAAAGGGCGGGTAGTGATGGTGAAGGACTATATCTTATGTCCTAAATGACAACCCAGGTTACTCTGGAGTATTAAATTGGAATGTTACATGAAAGCATTAAATAAAAAAAAAAAAAAAAAAAAAAAAAAAAAAAAAAAAAAAAAGGAAAGAAAAAAATAGGAAAAAGGAAAAAAAAAAGACCATGGGATACACAGTCCATGCTAAAGTCATATTCTAAAGCTTAATTTCAGGTATGTCACAGATGTCTCTGCTTCTTGTCAGAACATAACAACAGCAAGGACAAGCTGCTGCTGCAGTTTGAACTCCTCAACCTGTCAGTTACACATTATTTTGCTATACCCATTTCTAAGCTTTTAACAGGTTTCTTCTGAGAAAAAGGTGAGAAATAACTTCCTCTCTAACCAGCTGAATGTAAAATGAATGTAAAACTGACTGAGACTTCTGTGAAATGTCAAATGCAACACCTAGTCACAAAAAAAACACAATAGGTAGTGTTGATAAATGCAGGCACTGCATGGCTTTGTTGCCCAAACATGGGTAACATGCAGTTATTAAATTATTTAGTTCTTCTCTAAGAATTGTTGAAGTGTCTGTAAGTGATAACTACCTACAACAACCATTCTGTTTTGTGTAGCAAACATAAGACACATGCACAGTTCTCCTAGAGTCTATCACTGATTCTCACAGATCTTCCTTAGAAACTCACTTCTTCCATCAGTTGCAAAACAACAAAAAACAAAACAAAACAAACAAAAAACAACAACAACAAAAAACAGCAACTCCAAAACACCAATGTACACTTTGTTTATTATAACGGACAATTATGTTACCACAGTGATATGCGGCATACCATATAAACAGGTTAAATCAAATTCCTCTTCATCATTTTTCTCTTCAACAGTGTGTCTGTTATATAGAATTAGGTTTCAAGATTTTAGTACCATTTGTAACTCATAACTGGGCCTCAGCATCACATGGACCCTCACTGTGTTACAGTTGTGAAGACACATAAACATAGAGATATTGCTCTGGATCTAAATTTATCTCATGTTGAACAGAAAGGAAAGATGCTTGAGAAACTGGTATGTAGGATTTGCAGCACTGAGCTGCTATGCCTTTTGTATGTCCAACTCCTACAAAATTTTGAGATTTCTGAAAATTCATTAATTATAACTCATTCTTTACAGGTTTAGTTGCAAGGGGTTAACCTTAGTTGCAAGGGGTTAACCTTAAAGAAACTATACTCCTGTGAGTGGTAGGCTTTATCTGTTGAGAGGTACAGAATGGATTAGAGACTGCACACACCTTAAAAGCACAGAAATCAATGAATAATCTATTTCAGGCTCAGATCTTTTTTTGTTTTTTCATGCCACCAACCACCAAAACAATGCCATCTGGGAAGTTACTCCCACTCTAACAAACTGCTGCATCTCTAGCAGTTTTTGACAATAAAATCCTGGCTCCTGCTTCTGGACAGCATGACATTTCTCATCTCCACAAAACATTCCTTCTGCCTGGTGGAGTAGAATTTTGGAGGAAAGATAAAAGGATTACATGGAACTAAATGAAAAATAAGAGAATCGCTCTTTATAAATATTTTAAATAATATCCTGTGTACTTTCCAAACATCATATGTGATGAATGACTTACAAATTTAAATAAGAGTTAGAAGATGTGCAATTTGACTTTCTAGTATCATAAAGGTCTAATCTTGGGGAACTTTCTACTAAGCTACAGGGATTTTTTTTTTTCCTTTATTTAAAGCCTCATCCAGAAATGAGTTATGGATTGCACTGCAGCACATTATCTGTAAGAGTAAAATTTGGCAACTCTGCAGTACACACATTCTCTGTTATGACTTTATAAAATGCCCTACAAACAAATATTACAAATATATAACTGATGTCTGAGTTCTTAGCCCGTAAAGAATTCCAGTGCAGCCAAAGCACAAGTTCCAAAGCATTTGATTTCTTGTAAAGAAGGATGAGGCAATTGGTGTTGTTTGGGTACAAGGCAAATTGCCAGGAGAAGCTAGTATTTTATTTTATTTTTATATCTCTGGCTGCCATTAGTCATTGGGCCAGGATGAAAATTTCTGCTGCTACATAAACTTCATGGTTGCATTTAGGCATTTGGCACTTCCACAGCATAGCAATTTAAATCACCTACTCATTTCAAGGGTTGTTCCACCATATTTCCTATTTTTAGAAAGGTTATTAAGGAGAAGAAGATAAGGCATGGAGTTTTCTTAATCAGTCTGATTGCAGACTTGAATGTGATACTACAAAGACAGTTTTGATTGATGTTATGACATCACAGGCCTGCTCATTTTATTTCACTTGTACCATGTTCTGAAGCAGATGAGATAAAGTAGACATGAAACTTAGGACAGGGAGTTTGGTACTTTACAGGGATTCAGCTCAATACCCGTAATACTTACAATGTGGCCACTCTTCTTTTAAATTCATGTAGATCTGTAATGGGAGTTTAAAAAGTATTTCTGGTCTCATTTCATCAAGAATGAACTGAAAAGTCCGAATTTCCAGGAAATAAGACCTCAGATAAAAGCACTCTTATTTAAGCTAAATCTAAATAAAGTGCTTGGTGCCTAGGAAATGGTTTTGCAGGGGAACACAGCAAGAAGAAATAGTTCTTTTGGGGAGTGGATAGATGCATGGGTGATACTGCCACCCCTCTATATCAAAATCCTTTAGAGAAGACAAGATTGAAGAATTGACTAAGGTTTTATCTATAAAAAGACAAAATTACTTGTAGCTTTTCAAGAGCCTGGCAGCTAACTTGAAGAGAGAAAATCAAGACAAATTCCACAGATTTTTCCCTTGTTTATGTGTACACATATATGGCTTTTAAAATGCTTTCTCTCAGGACTTACTAACAAAAAGCCATGAAATTAAGGGAAAGCATAAAACTGAAGTAAGCATGATAAATCATGGTGTCTGATATAACTAATATCAAAATAATATTAAACAGGTTCAGTGCTGCAAAAGTCTAAGCAGTTACTAGTCAAAGCAGAGTGTGCCTGACCTCCTAGGAATTACCAGTTGAAGAGGCTGTGACTAATTAGTCTATGCATCTACACATCCATGTCTGAAGGAGAAGACTGGATGGTAACACTATTAGCAAAATGCTTAGAGAATGCACTGAACAAGAGGAATAAAAGAAAAAAAAAATACCTTTGTGCATATAGAGAGGATAATCATACAAATGTTGCAATATTGATTATATAAGGCTAACTGCTGTATTTATTGTTAAATTGTGCATCTACAAAAAAGGATACTAGAGGTGCTATTAGGTCATTTGGTTTGTATTAGGGCTTTTATTTATTTTTTTTCACCTTTTAGTTTTCCTTTTGGAAATCTTCATTGTGCACAAGATAAGATCCCTGCTGATGCTTCTATAGTTGGGCAGGGGAAAGGTAGCTGGCACTGGTGCAGTTCTCCACTTCCAATTGTACCTTGTTCTCTTTTACCATCATCTTCAGGGTCCTCCTTGCACCGGATATCCATCATCAGTATTGATGGGTTCTCAGAAATTCTCTGCATTTCCTGATTTTGCAGAAGTTGTGTCTTTCCTTTTTTTTACTTCTCTTCATTTTTTGCCTCTCCTGGCTTCTCAAATGGCAACTCTTGATTTGGGGATTCCCAGCTTGTGATGCAACACGTCTGTGGAAATTCCGTTATCATGCTGATTTCTCCCAGTTCATGTCTGTCAATGAAAGTCCCAGGCTTGCCAGAATCCTAGGTAAACTTCTCCATGTTAGTTGTATTAATGTTTATAATCTGGTTAACTATTTTTATGCTTCAAAAATCCTTCTTCTCTCTGTTTTACTCTCTGCAGCAGATCAGCAGATATTGATTTATTTCAGGAGAATATAGAGAATCATAATTTGGCTGTTAGCATCTGTAGTGGGTTTACGTGGCAAGGTTTTGGTAGCAGGGAGCCATAGGGGTGGTTTCTGTGAGAAAGATCTAGAAGCTGCCCCATGTTTGGGAAGGGCCCCATTGTTTTCCAGATCCGAGCCAATAAGCGATGTTGTTTTGCGCCTCTGTGAGAGCATATTTAAGACAGGGAAAAAAAACACTGCACCAGACAGCAGCCGGGAGTGAGAGAACAGCCTTGCAGGTGCCAAGGTCAGTGTAGAGGGAGGGGGAGAGGTGCTCCAGGCGCCGGAGCAGAAGTCCCCTGCGGCCTGTGGTGAGGACCATGGTGAAGCAGGATGCCCCCTGCAGCCCATGGAGTACCACGGTGGAGCAGGGTTCCACGCTGCAGCCCGTGGAGGAGACCACGGTGGAGCAGGTGGCCCTGCACTGACGGAGGCTGCCACCTGTGGAAGACCCCTGCCGGAGCAGATTCCGGGCCGGACCTGTAGCCCGTGGAGAGGAGCCCATGCAGGAGCAGGTGACCCGGCAGGAGCTGCTGCCCGTAGGGGAGCCAGGTTGGAGCAGTTTTCTCCTGAGGGATGGACCCCGTGGTACGGACCCATATCTGGAGCAGTTCTGGAAGAGCTGCTGCCTGTGGGAAGCCCACGCTGGATCAGTTCATCAAGGACTGCATCCCGTGGGTGGGACCCCACAGCACAGGGAACGAGAGTGACCGAGAAGGAGCGGCAGAGAAGAAGTGCTGTAGACTGACCATAACCCCCATTCCCCCGTTCCCCTGTGCCGCTCGGGGGGAGGAGGTGGAAAAGGGTGGATGGGGGGGAAGGTGCTTTTGGTTTTTGTTTCTCACTTCTCTCGCTTGTTAGTAATAGGCAATAAATCTTACTATCTTCTTATGCTGAGTCTGTTTTGCCCGTTACAATAATTATTGCGTGATTTTCTCGTCCTTATCTCAACCCTTGAGCCCTTTTTTCACATATTTTCTCCCCGTTCCTCTTTGAGGAGGGGGAGTGAGAGAGCGGCTGTGGTGGAGCTCGGCTGCCCACTCAAGCAGAACCACAACAGCATCCTTCAAGGTTTCTTCCTTGTGCAGACGCTCTTATGATATATAGATTAAACTCTCTTATGTAATTTCGTTTTCTTCTTTTGGTGCACCATGATGATCCCATATTACCTACATATTTTATGTTTTACTTTATATTTATGTTTCTTGCCTTCTTTTTGATTTTCTTAACACTTACTGTTGTTAGCTTCAGAAGAAGTCAGAAAAACAGGTATCACACTGTTATATCATAGGTGTAATTTCTAAGCTTGTATAACAGAGCTTCTCTATTCTTGTTGCGTTATAGGCTATTTCTAACTCAGCATCCATATCATAGATGTATGTTTTTTGAAATTACTCTTGCCAAAGTCTTTGATGACTATTTTCATGCAAATGCACAGTGTGTGTAAGAACTCTGCTTCCTCTTCAGCCTTCAGAGCCTTTATCCTCACTCCCTGAAGCTTCAGCAGCTTTTTCTCCTGGATCTCTGTAATCACTCCTTCAGCATGTACTACAGCAGTTGCTTCTCTAGCTGTTTTGTGGTGTCTCACATGGCTCTGTCCTGGATCTTTTCGTCTTTGTAAAGTTTATTTCCTCATCATCTCATCAGCTGCTCATCTCAACTATTGCCTCTAGGGGTGTGAATCACACATCTGCCAGTCTCATCTTCTCACTGTGGCAACAACACAACATCACAACTGTTATATCAGAGGTCTTTCTTTTCTCCATCCAGAACTTTCCTTATTAACTCTTTCCTCATTCATTACTCATCAGTCAAGTCTGCAGATTATTTGACATTTTTTCTATTATACCAGTGTAGATCCTTACATACATATAAACTCTGTAAATACATTTGTGTCTTATTCCTAGACTAATATCTTATTTTATCCTCACATCCAGCAAAAACAGGCAATAATTAGCTTATATCTGGAGTTTTCTCCTTCTCCTTCTCCTTCTCCTTCTCCTTCTCCTTCTCCTTCTCCTTCTCCTTCTCCTTCTCCTTCTCCTTCTCCTTCTCCTTCTCCTTCTCCTTCTCCTTCTCCTTCTCCTTCTCCTTCTCCTTCTCTTTCTCTCTCTCTTTCTCTCTTTCTCTTTCTCTTTTTGCTGCAACCTGAGGTATGAAGCACCTCTCCTATGAAGACAGGCTGAGGGACCCTAGAGAGGAGAAGGCTCCTGGAGACCTGTAGCAGCCTACTAGTACCTAAAGGAGGCATACAAGAAAGCTGGAAAGGGGCTCTTTTTCAGGAAGCGTATTGATAGAACAAGAAGTAACAGATTTAAACTAAAAGAGGGTAGATTTAAGTTAGATATTAGGAAGATTTTTTTTTTACTCGAAGGGTGATGGCGCACTGGCACAGGTTGATCAGGGAAGCTGTGGATGTCCCATCCCTGGAAGTCTTCAAGGCCAAGCTGGATGGAGCATTGAGCAACCTGGTCTAGTGGAAGGTCCCTGTCTGTGGCAGGGGTTTTGGAACTAGGTGGTTGTTAAGGTACCTTCCAACCCAAACAATTTTATGATTCTATGAACTTCTTCCTTTGTCTTTTGTAAATAAAGTATAGGACTGCCCATATCTACTGAGAATTCGCTGAAAAATCAGATCACTTAAAATGCAAGAAACTTGTGTCCCTCTTAAAAGGCCTAAACATTCTGTCCTCCTCTAATTAGATATCTAGTGCTTTTCACTGAAGAATGATAACATTTTCAGTTGTTTACTTTTTAAGTTCCTGTGATATTTTTATGCTTCTCCCAAGCTGTAACTCCCATGTGGGGGATAAAAGCACCTTGTTGTCATCCATCAAGCTACGTTATCATGACTCAAGCACTTCGTTTGTTCTTGATGTGTAGTGAAAAATAACACATTACTTAAATAACTGACATGTTGAGTTCACTGCCTCTTGATATTTTCCCATGTGCATTCTTTGCACATCTCATCTTTTACCTAGAAGGCAAGCTGACTAGGAGAAATAACAGTATAGCTCTGTTTTTGATAAACAGCTGCTCCTGTGGTTCAGTCTTAGTCCACACCTAGAGTCTTTTGAGTATACAAATAAAAGAGCTGTCAAATAAAAATAATAGTTGAGAGGTTTTTGTTGGTCATTCCCAGTGGTCCAGCTCATAGTGAAGGAAAAAATTAGGTTTGTCCTTCAACACTTTGCAGTAGTGTGCTGTTCTGGTCCATGGCATAGAGGTATTCCACTGAATTTCCTGTCCTCCTGAAGCACCTTGACAGCTTCCAACATTAAAAATGCATTAAACCTGGATTAAACCCAGGATGAGTATATAATTTATTAGCATAAGATAAGTATAGAGAATCAATTAGTACTCATAGCAAACAATAATAATGTATTGTTTTTGGCATTAAGGATTACATTAGTTTTTGTTCCCTTTTCTGTTAAATGTTTCTCAAAAACATAACACAATCAGGTTACCTGTCATTAAAAAAATGGAACCAAGGTTCTTTTCAGAATTTTTTTTATTCATGGTGATTCTTGAAAATCCTTAGAGATTGTACTAAGATCAGATATTTTAGGGTCAGGCCAATTTTAAAAGGACTTTTTAAAGTTGTAAGTGATACCCAACAAACAAGTTGCTCCCTTTTACAATTCATGCTTTTTCTGGGCCCATTCACTTATTGGCATCATTTAAAACAAAAACAAACAAACAAACAAACAAACAAACAAAAAAGTGCATATTTTATTACATTTGAATTGTGCCATTTAAGAAGAGTATAAGAAATAGATAATTTTATTTCAGGTGATAATCACATTAAAAACCTTTAATAGAAGGCAACATAAAATGTAATATATTTACTTTAAAAGCTAGAAGTTATTTTGAAAATGACTATCTATGGATTTCTTCCAGTCCACAGAAAGGCAAAGTAGACACTCCAACCAACAGAAAATGTTCAAGGGAATAATAAAAATAAATAAATAAATAAAGCTATTTAGTGAAAATGAAATAATCTGAAAGTAATAATGCTAAATGAGAATGTACAACAGAACGAATAAATTGCTTTGCAAATTACTCAGCCTTTTCAACTCTGTAAAACCATTAATAGTGGTTGTTTTCATTACAATGATCTTATTTTGCAATGTGAAATATAAAAGGTGATTGAGAAGATTCTCTTACAGAGAAGATCTGAACCATAATGACACTCTTTTACCCTCCCCCTAAAAAAACAAGCATTTCCCCTTTCATCCCTACTCCCAGAAACATATGTTTTAATCTTGTAAGAAGCTAATGAGCACCTCTTTTGGATGGATTCTTTATTGGTTGAGGAATATAGTTTGTGACTGGCTTTTCCTGAACTTGTTTTTTTTTGTTTTTTTTTGGTTGTTTTTTTTTAAAGAGTTTAAACGTTGCAGATTATAATGTCTCCAGTTCATCCCATTACCAGCTATTGAACTGCCAGCTGTGACTACTAATTCTGTCAGCCCTAAGAACTACTAGAAACAATTGTGTTTTCCATGTCAATGTTGTATCAACATTACAAAGTAATTCCATGTATTTTGAGCTCTCAAAATCTTATCTTATGATGAACGTGCTGTCTGAAGATGAATGGGATAAACTTCTAATACCTTACAACTCACCAAGCATTTGATGATTTTTCTGGAAAATTCTGAAGTATTGTTCTGCTCTATTTCTGAGGAAATTTTGACATCTTTTGTTCTAAGGGTTGACATAGCTGTTTTTTTCCCTGGCAGCTGAGAACAAGAAGTTGAGACAAGTTGTGAATGATAAAGGCCTTACACTGAAAAATGCTGTGAAAACACCGTGACAAAAGTGTACCATGAGGTTGGGTTTTTTTTGCCTTTTTTTTTTTTTTTTTTAAACCTCTGCTCCAGTGGAGTTCTAATTTTGGGATCTTGATTAATATTGTGACATTCTTCCAAAGAACTTAAAGGAATGTCATAATACAGGAGGTAGTAATTAGATCAAGCTAAATGGGGCACTTGTTCTGGTAACTTACAGGGCCAGTCAGTTTCAGATTTAAGATCATCTGATAATATAATTGAACTTAATTTACCATGAAAAATAGGCTTGATGGATATTTTCATGCTACAAAGTTAGTTGATAGCACAAAGAAAAAAAGAAAAAAAGAAAAAAAGAAAAAAAAAAAAAAAAGGAAAAGATTTGTATCAATATATTCTTCATTATAATGCTCCCTATAGGTATACTGCCCTCCCTTTAAAAAAATAAAATAAATTGATGTTTTACTAATTCCATGCATGCATATACTCTCATATCTTCTTTCATAAATAAATTCCTCTTCTTATATTAATATGCCAAAAATTCTTCTTATATTAAAATATGCCAAGGGTGGAGTAATAGACAGACAAAAAACAAACAAACAAACAAACAAACAAAAACTTTCAAAACACTTTTTAAAAAGATGTTTTTTAGAGAAAGAAAGAAAGAAAAAAAAAAAAAACAACACACAATTAGATTTCTCTCTTTGCAGGTGAATCAAATGTAAAATTTTGGTGAGATATTGTTGAGGTTGTATTATCTCTTCCTTTTAAATTCTTCCTTTTAAATGCAATTAGCTTCTAGTATAAATTATTCATTCAGTTATTAGTTCAGTGGTTTATTTAATAAAATATGCTGTCAATTATATGGCAAAAATTAATAACAAAAAGTCATGTTAGCTTTTAAGGTATCTCCACTTTGAGTAGGACACTGGATGAGATGGCATTAAAATATTATAAATATTTTATATTTATATATAAATAGATAATAGATAAATAATAGATAAATATATAATAGATAAATATATAATAAATAATATAATAGATAAATATATAAATAGATAAAATATTATAATAATATTTTATAACAATATATTATATAATTAGATTATATAAATTATATAACATATATTATATATAATAATTATATTATATAATAAATAATCATAATATAATATATAATATACAATATAATATATATAATATGTTTAATGTATATTTTATATAATATATTATAATTATTATATATAATAATTATATTATAATTATATAATAATATATTATAATTCTAGGATTTGAATTTTTAGGAAGAGAAGTTGGAAAGTAAAGACTGGAACCTCAGCAAAACTAAATAAATATTGAAAAGTTTTAGTATTCTTGGTAGATGAAAGAAAGTGAGATCACAGAAGCTGATATAGAAGAGATTTGACAGAACTCCTAGGGAAAAGGAAGAAAAAGAAAAAAAGGAAGAAGAATGCTTTCTTTCAACACGGAACAAAAATACCATACTAAAATAAAGAATTTTCTGTATTTCATCACAGAGAGGAATATCTAGGTAGGTAATGTGTCTTTAACAGTGGTAATTTTCTAAAATCAGACTCGAATGAGTCCTAAGTATAGCTGTTTAAGCATATGTTATGATTTACTACAGTATTTGTAAATATTGTAGTAAATCATATTTGTCCCTTCTCAACTGTTGATAATCTCAGGCAGATGAAGGAAATAGATTTTGAGCTATAGAAATATTGCATTTAATTGATAAAAGAACAAACAGAAATTTATATTTGATAATTTTTCTCTCTCTGCAGCTAGAACCTAAAACGTGTGATCTCTTTTTCTCATACAAACAGAGATCTTAAGTGAAACAGGCAATGGGTTAGAAATTATGCTAAAGCCAGGCTTTCAGTAAAATGCCGAGAATGTGGGATTCCTAAACTAAAACATCCAGATTGTAAACATAGATTTTGTGTGACCTCAAAGGGACCACATCATTGGCATTTGAAACTGAGGTCTAGAGAATTCATCGAAGGAACCACACTCGGATGTAACATTTCTGGTACGCCAGCTGGGGCTGAAGATAAACACTGGCTTCAGATGTGCATGTCTGGAAAAGTAGAGTGTCTTGCTCTGAGCTTCCCTGCAGAGGAGATATGCTGCAGGGCCACTGCTAGCATCTACTGATGGGGAGCAAGTGTGTCACTTATGCCAGAGACCTTCAGGCCTTGGTTAGCATTGCCAGCAGCTCCAGTTCCTGAAGCTATAAACATTGCTGACGTTGTCTAAAGGAATAAAATAAAATAAAATAAAATAAAATAAAATAAAATAAAATAAAATAAAATAAAATAAAATAAAATAAAATAAAATAAAATAAAATAAAATAAAATAAAATAAAATAAAATGCCCAGGAAGACCTTACAAATGTGCTCCTGCACCTGCAGCTGTGTGCTGGGAATGGATGCAGAAACACGGATGGATGTAGAAACATGTGGCTGGTTTCTCATGAGCCAGATGCCAATTCAAAATAAAGTTATCTAACACTCATTATGGAACCATCCTGGGGATTCACCACCAGCCTGGCAGCTGGGGGAAAAATAAACAATGGGTGCTGCTGCCTCCAAGAGGCTGCAAGGGGTCATGTTCATGCAGTCAGCACTCACCTGTACCTTACCTGTCCCAACACACATTTCAAGTTGCATAAGGGAGTGGCCAATGAGGGACTACCCTCCCCCAGACTCAGCTCATTCATATACATTTACCTTAATAGTAACATGCTTGAATTCCTTAACAGGGAGTAGTCAGAATATGAAGTGAGGATCCTGCTTCGTAAGGTGATCTGTAGGTCTTTGTTTTGGTATGGTACTTATTATTTTCTAGCTGAAAAATATAGCTCAGGAGTAATGAGTCAGGCTTTTTCTTTTGTATCTGAAGGCACAGTAATTATATTCTCCATTCAGTTATCAT
The DNA here is from genome assembly GCF_009819795.1 of Aythya fuligula. Classification (NCBI taxonomy): domain Eukaryota; kingdom Metazoa; phylum Chordata; class Aves; order Anseriformes; family Anatidae; genus Aythya; species Aythya fuligula. The sequence goes on along the minus strand of NC_045562.1, from coordinate 30,179,958 downwards.
TAGTCTTCAATGGGGAAAAAAAATCCTACAGGCAGTTTAGGAGGCTGGGCATGTTATCAGTAGAGATGGAACTACAGGTTACCACTCCTGTAGTGTGTGACTAGGTGAAACTCAAATCACAATATCCTTGGCTTACTCTCACTTTTCATAACAGCCTCAGATATCTTGAATAAGGTAATCTATCTGAATTCACCCCGTAAGAGTCAAAATCAAACTTATTTTGAAACTTGGTAACTTTGAAACTGACATTGAAATTTTGAGAACTCATCCATAGTTTTGGTTTTGAAATATTTTCCTATTACTTCCATTCTTTCACAAAAGGAAGACAATTACTACTAGAATCTTGGTTTCATAAGTAAGTGGACATTTTACCTCTGTCTTTACTATCTATGATAGTGTGCATCACATGAGTGTCTGCTAGGAGCTGGTCACGTTACAGGATGATGATGCATTCTAAACTTCATACAGAATTTGAAGTCAGTGGTAGCATATTTATTTATTTATTTTAACTGCAGTGTAGAAACCTGGAAGTAACATTTTTAACAAAGGAATTTGAAGCTTTTCCTTGACTGATTTCCTTTTTAATTTTCAGTGTAGTATTAGACAACAGTTTGAAATAGAAGGATGAGTGATAAAAATTCTAAATATAATTCCCTTCTCTATTATAAAGACTATATATGTTCCTACCCTCATCCATACACGGACAATTAATATGTCTTTCTAATCACTCATTCCTTCTGTTTCAAAAGAATAAAAGAGGTAGCACTTAACTAAGTGTAGAGCTGCATGAAAGAATTATTTTTGGTGATTAAAAACTGTGGAGAAAAAATAATCTAATGACAAAAAAAAAAAAAAGAATATTAGCAGATCCACATTTTCAAGCGTCTGAATGACACAAGGAACAAGTGCACCATTATACAAAGTTGTTTCCTAGAACAGAAAATGGATTGAGGAAAATTACTTATAAAGAATTGCTATCAGGTTGAGTAACAGTGGAAAATTATAAGATGTTTTATAGAGCAGTCAATGAATGAGGTAGTGCATTAAGACTGCTGAACAACCATTTATCTTAGGGTTAGCATGATATAATGAGTTTGTTCATTTATTCATGAGTGAGGTATATATTTACCTAAGGGTGGTAAACATAATGAAACAAAACAACAAATCCTTTGTTTGCATTACCTTTTGAAGGTAACTTGCTAAATCCTGCAGGAAAACTGTCAGCAGAGGGATTAGCTGCACATCAGAACCATTGCTCTTTCCTGAAGACTCTCCTCCTGGCTGAAGCATTAACTCCTCAGACCTGCCCTGTGCCTACATCTTTTGCAGGAATAACTGTATTACTCAGCAATGTGAGAAGAGTTGCTTGGCTAACATTTGGCAATAGACAAATATATTGCCAAAGTGTTTTTTTAAAGCTTGTTGTGTTTGAGGATATGGCTAGGCTACTATGATAGCTTTTCCTTTTTCTGGTAGGAGAATGAATGACCTCAGTGTGTGATTGGTAGAAGATTAAGCTGAGCTTGTTGCACTGATGTATTGCTAAATCACTCTTAGTGATCTTGGACCTCATTAATTATTCTCTTATGTCAACTTTAGGTGCAGCCAAAAAAAAAAAAATCTCTTAAAAATTTTGTGTCATTATTAATATTTCAAATTAGTACATAATATATTCTCAACTGCTGCACAAATCTTTAAGTTTTATCAAACCAGTTACAAACCCAGAGGAAATCAGAAGAGGGAAACCATCAGGTCTTACAGTTAAATGCCAGGCTGTTGGCAGGTTCTTTTCTAGTTAATTAAGTACCTTAATTTTCTCAGGCGAGAGGCTGGAAGCAGAGTCCTACTGCTGTGGCACATTCTCCATGTCCCTCACATTAAAGTATAAAATACAGTACTAGAGTTATAGACAAAATATAGGAGTCTGTGTGGTACATTAAAGACTGTGAGGTCTAGGAGCTGGGATATTCATGTTTTGTAGCAGAAAATAAGGACTTCCTTATTAAAACATCTAGTGGTATGTGAAGAAGTAATTACAGAATCCTGGCATTTATTTAACCAACATAAATGTTTATTGATTTATAATGTGTATTCCATAAAAGGCACCCCACAATTAAGTGCTCCTCCATTTCAAATTAACACAGCAAACTCAAAGTCTTGCCCCATGCGAGCAACAACTATAGCTACTGCATCATGTGCATTAAGTTTCAAATGAAAAAGCATGGTCCCTTTAGCTAATAATCTCTCCAGTTTGGCCTGATTGATTTACTGCACATCATTTGCTGCTGCTTTCCAAATAATCTGTATTCATGCCAATAAAAGACAGTGTCAACAAGTGCAATAATAGTGCACTTGTTTTTTCACCACTCCAAAAAGAAAAGACATCCTGAGTTCAGAGGGATCCTGAAAGAAATACTGTTAATGAATGGCCTTCCCAGCTGTATGCACTATGGCAAGCAAAAAGCCTCCCAAAGAGTGTTGCATAACACTGCATCAGATGTCACCATTGACACCAGTGTAATGGGCACAGGATACAGGTTAGCACAGAATAAGGCCTAATATCTCTAGTGAAGCCAGAAGGTTTTATCCCTGTAGGCAAAGTGATACTGAAGAAACACAAGATAATTCTCATCTATTTCAGCTCTAGTTCATCTAACCTAATGGGAGTAAGTAGTTATGCAAACTCTGAAAAGCAGGAGCAAAGAGAAAATTAAGTTCTGTAACCCTTCACAGATGCTTTTAGGCTCCAACCCAGAATAGTAACTCTCTCCCTGAAATAATAACCACTCCCTGTGTCCTTCACAAGGGCATTCCACATTTTCAGAGTAGTCTGAATTTTCTTTCACACTTTCCTCAGCCCTGGACCTCCTGCAATGGGATCTGATTTGGCATCATTCTCCACTAGGCTACCCATGCCATCTGGAGAAGAGGCTTTCTGCAGAGTGAATGAAACAGCTGCAAGAGTGTTTTTAGAGAGGGAAGTGAATAATGTGGCAATAGAGGATTTTCAACCATTGGAGACTTTCTCCGAGTATCAAGGCACAGATTTTACTCCCTGTTGAAATGAGGCAACTCCATTCATTACACAGACAGCTTCTTGTACCAGAGGGTGTTGGGATCACTGGACTTTTCAACTACTGCCAGAGGCTTTATCCAAGGGCCACTATTTTTCCATGGTTATGTAAGATCTACAAAGTATTATTTAAGACCTTCTTTACAATGAAACCCTAATGAAGATCAGAACTTTACTGAGTTGTATCAGAGATGACATCATTTAGCTTGAACAATATACGTTGTAAGAAGCAAAGATGAGTATCTGCCAAAAGGATTATGGATGCAGGAATATTCTTCAATTAAGAGGAAATATATTTATTAAAAATATCACAAGGATTTTCTGATGAAGATTTTCTGATTCTGATTTTCTGATGAAGAGTCATAAAGTAGTATTTTGGTGCTCAGTAAAACAAATACCAAGTTTCAGCTTTTTTGTAAAAGCCTTTACATTTCACAGAGGTAAAAATCATTGCTCGAGTTGCTGTAGAATAGAAATAGAAAACACATAGGAAGAAACCGGGATTTGAAGAACTTCTGCCTTCAGCTTAGAAATTATGTCTATTTGGTAAATATTAGACCATTCCTTCTGTGTTCTGAAGAGGGATCACTAACTCCTGTTCATTGGTTTGTTTGTTCCATCCATTTAGGAACAATTTGTCCTTATTTTTAATTTTACTTCCCAGCATGTGTTTTTCTTTATATTCCTCTCCTTTCTCAGAAGAAAAATAGCCCAAAATATTAAGATACTTTGTTTTCAGAAAACTAATGTGCTGTGGTTTTTTTTGTTGTTTTTTTTTGTTTTGTTTTGTATTGTTTTTGTTTTGTTTTGTTTTGTTTTTTAAAGAAAAATATATGTTTTTTTAAACTTGCAAACCAAGCTACTTGTATATTGCTACCCTTGGCAGAACTTTATAATTTTATAAAATTTACATTAGCAATATTTGAGGAATTAATGATTTGTAGAAAGTGATAGAAGGAATCAGTAGAAGTGAATAAAAAATAACTAAGAGAATTAAATGAATAGAAATTCACTGTTCTTCTCCAATGATTATCCTGATCTTTACAATAACTTTTGTTTTACATGATATTTGGCTTCAGTTTAAATTATCATACTAGCTACTCAGCCTTACAACTTGGTGGTAAACTTAGGGTTCAGACGAGAAGCTTCCTTCCTTCCAACCTCAACCATTCTATAATCTGAGACTGCTTTCTAAGGTTGAACTAGTAAAAAGCTAGCATAAACCAGTATAAAAGCAGTATAAAACTAGTTTTATAGCTTATATATATATATATATGTCTATATGTCTATAAGTTCAGAGATGCTTGTTTCTCTAGAACAAAAATCCTCAAAGCTTCCTTATGGTGCTCAGAACCTTCTAATATTATCTACAAAATACACTTTCAGTCTTTGATGGTCACGTCTCTTGGTGCAGTCCAGGATGCAGTTGGCCTTCTGGGCTGCAAGTGCACACTGCTGACTCATGTCAAGCCTTTTTGAACACCCAAGTCTCTCTCCACAGGGCTGCTCAGTGGGTTCTTCTCCATTGTTATAATTTCAGTCTGCTTTCTGTAACACAGGTAGGAGCTGCTTCTCTGTTTTCAAGGTATCTCAAGGTTTGTCTCATTCCAATTATCATCAGCAATGCTGTTTGATTTCTGCTTCTGGCCATCCCCAGTTCTGGCCTGTATCCATGTGTTGTTTTTCTCTTGGACAAGAACTTCCACTCCATGTACAGGAACAGTCTGGTTGGTGCATGTAGTACATGTAAATAGGCAAAGCTGTATGAAAAGTCACTGCCTTTAGTTATCCCATCAAAGCTCTTTGCCTGGAGAACTCAGCAGAGCAGATAGAGTACTGAGGACAGTGGCTACTAAAACTGAACATGTTTTTAATTTGTTGACTGCCCTTAGCTCTATCTGCTAAACTGCTTCTTTTTGTTTAATAATTACAAAAATAGCTAGGAGTGTTTTTTTTTTGTTTGTTTGTTTGTTTGTTTTGTTGTGTTTTGTTTGTTTGTTTGTTTGTTTTAATTCTGTATTTTCACAATGCCCTGTACCCTGGAGTCTTCATCTACATCTAAAGTCCCTAGCTGTTACAATGGCACAGACTACAGCTATTGGTAATAAACACATAGAAGTGAATATAATCTATAATAGACACTCACTAGACTGCAGGTTGTATTTGGGGCAGCAAGGTGGAAAATGAAAAGCCATGGTTGGTTTGTTGGTTCTGAATGTTCCATGTTTGCCTTAAATTGGGAACACAAGAAATGGAAATGAATGGAAATCATTGGGTATCCTGGGAGACCTAAAGGCATAGGACAACCTATAACTTTTCTTCCAGGTTGCAGGTTTGAACTTAACCATTTGTCAACTCTGGGTGGTGAAATTTAGAAAAGCTGTAAATAATGTCATGCTGAAAATAAGACAATGTAACCAAATCAATATGTAGAATTGGGACCAATATTTGTTTTTCTCATTTTTATATAGACTTTTTGCACTTTTTTCTTTTTCTGTATAGAGTGTATAATTTTCTCACAAGTGCATTCTAGAAGTACGACTTTTCATCTGTGCTTTAGTTCTGTTTACTACACATAACAGTTTTTGATAGAAGATTTCATAGAAATATAGAAATGTGAGAGACTTTCCTTCACAAAGAAGCAGGAATCAAACTCAAAACTAATTGCAATATCCATCCACATAAATTAATGACAATGACAAGAGAAATCTTAAGGAATGCAGGAAAAATCTTTTTTTTTTTTTTTTAATATTCTTTTAAAAGCTTGTTTTGTATGAGTAATTGTCAGAGCAAATTTACACAAAACAACATCTCAGCATTTTAGTGCAAGGTGGTAATGATAAAATACATTTTCAGACAAATGGTTTGTTCCTTTTACAGAGCAGTGAAATTATTTGAAATTCTTGTCAGACATTTCTGACTTGTCTAGCACCAGAAAATAAACTGAAACTTGATTTTCACACTTATTTTTAAGGACCCTTAATTAAATAATAATAGTAAGTTTTGGTGGCTGTAGAGCCACCAAACTGAAGAGAAGTTATTTCTATGCTCAGAATGAAAATCTGATCTGATTTGTATGATGAGGGTTTTTTGTTTGTTTGTCTGTTTGTTTGTGTTTGTGTGTGTGTTAGATGAAATATGCCCTCTAGTTAATGTTAAGAGGCAGAAGAGGAAAAAAATTAAAGTCAAGGTATAGATCAGTGATAACAGTGATATTTTAGAGAAAAGTGAATATTGGTCAAATCTTTTATGACTCATAACTGAAAAGCATTGAATCACAAAATCCTCCAGCTCAATTATATGCTGTCTCAGTGTGCAAGTCTTTGATGATTTCTGCCTTTAGCATAACGTTTTATTATCTTTTTTTTTATCTTTTTATTTTATTATTATTTTTTTTTAGCTATTACATTCTACCTGTAAGAGCAGTATAGAGTTTTAAGAGAAAATTAAATGCTGCATGTGAGGGTTAACTCTAGCTCTTTTCATGCTGTCCCCTGTCTACGCTTTGTTCCAAACGTATTATACGTTTGCATAAAACGTAAAGCAACGCAGTCATTCATTCTTCACGTCCTATAAATCATAGTCTTTCCTCATTACACTGGCCATAACATGCCAGTCCTTTTGAGTTATGTTGTTTACACGATGTTGGCAGCAGGAACTTGTTTGAAACCAAAAGAATTTTCTTTAAATAGTAACCAAACTACAAAGGAAAGTGAGCAAAGATCGTTAACCTGTGGAACAGGCATATTTCTGTTTTATTTGTTAGCTTGTTTTCTTTTGATTGAAAAAAAATTAGACTCATGGATAAGACTTTCATTAAACAAACTCAGTAAAATCTCTAGAAATGAATGAGTGGAGGTCATGATCTATAAAATGCATAGCATTCAGTAAATTCACCTTATGTATGGCTGAGGGCTCTTTCAGAAAGGAAGCCATCGCATTATTCTGACAATATTCTGTATTCCTGTCTAGCAAGCTAAGTGTATGCAATATGGGTGTGCAGTTATCTGTCACTGATTAATATTGTAACATAAGCCATGTGTACCTATAGGTTCAGTGTTATTAAGTGCCATAACAGCTCTTCAAACACCATTCAATACAGCAGATGTGCTAATACCAGCTACCAGGCCCTGTAGTCTATACCTATTTTGAAGGACAGATCAGAAATTGCTTCCTGATCTACACTTGCTCATATGTTCCACCTAAACTTCAGGTTTCTGCTGAGCCTTATTAGAGTATTTTAGAGATGAAACTTGCTTTTTAAAGTGTGTGTGTGTATATACATGTATATATATATATATATATATATATTTTTTTTTTTTTTTTCCCCTGTATGTGGTCTACTATCTATGTTAGCCACTTTATTAGCTGAGATGTGCCTCAGGTAAGGATTTAATAGTCTTATCAGAAAAGAAAAGGAGTTTGATTAAAGGGGAACAGGTGTGACTTGTAGAATACTTCTTTAATACTGTGAAACCTCCTGAAGAAAAATTCTGACTATCTCTGATTGGAGATTATTTGGATCCTTTCCCCCCCCTCTCAAAATCTTCTTATATATTCATGAAATAACAAATAATCCAAATACACTTATTCTTTCAGTACAATCCAATGCATTTCTCAGTTGTTAATTTACCCTTTATGATACTATATTTTTTCCAAGTAAAATAGGACATATGTTTTAAAGTATTTGCATACTTATATATTTATATTTATATTTGTATTTGTATTTGTATTTATTTATATTTGTATTTGTATTTATTTATATTTATATATATGTGAATATTTGCTTAATGGTTGAAATAAAACCAGGTAATCCGTCACGTCAGTCCTCTTAGCTTCTCCTAGCCTTTTCTAAACTCTGCTTCTCTTTACCTTAGCTTCTTCTCTATCATCCTTTTACTTTTTGTGTAAAACTCTAATGCTATGAGCTTGTATCTGTGTAGATAGTAGCAGAGAATAGAACCAATGGACTCTGAATTGGACACACACAAAACATGAAACAGAGACCTCTGATTTATTTTAATCTTTACTTCTTGGAGAAGAGCTATGTCTGAGGTATGGTAACATGGAAAAAGAACAAATATGACAGTAAACTAAGAGCCTGATGGTTCCTATTTCACAAAGCATTCAGTTGTGGAGTAAATGTCTCTAATAATAGCTATACAGTATGTTATAAAGCATGTGAATCAATCATTTCTAAGGTGATTATTAGGTTTCATTAAGACTTATCTTGCAATTATAAATATTTCTAAATGGTCAAGTACATGGTATCTGAATGTCAAATTCCCCACTATTTTGATTTCAAAGTTTAAAGCCATCTGTAAATAACAGCAGTCTTGAACAAACATTTGTTATAAAAGCTGTGTCCTGGGGTCACAGCTTTTATATATTTTCTTTTGAATGGATAGTATTTTTTATTTATTTAAATTATTTTATTATTTAAATTATTTTATTGTTTTATTATATATTTTATTTTAAATTATTATTTTATTTATCTATTTATTTAGTCTCTATTTTTAAAAGAATCTCTTTTGAAAGGAACCCATGTATTTGTCAGTGATATTCCTTTTTAAACTGTCTTATTTTTAAAACAAATTTCAAAAATAATATGGAGGATAAGTCTTCTGTTAATCTACTCTCTGACACATTTTGAAAGTACAATGAAATATATTCTACATTACAAAGCAGTAACATGCAATATTACGATGCATTGACCCTCACTAACACAAACATCCATAATTTTAAACTTGTATGTATTTATTTGCATATGTATATATTGTCTTTCATGACAGAATATAAAAAACATATTAAAAACATCTATCAATTAAGCAACAGTAAAAACTTCAGGGAATGTAATGGAAAATTTATTTAGTAATATCCTGCCATCTAACTGGTATCAAATATGTTATAGCACACTGTAAGATTTCTATGACTGTGTCTGCTTCCAGCTACAGAATTCTGAATGTACATTAAGATGGGATTCTTTTCTCATTTTTTTTTTCCCCTAGAGCATTTCCAAACAAATTCCAAGTCTGAGTGCATAGTTCTCCTTGATTTAATTAGTTTCCTCTACAGCAGCTCACTTTCTTAATTTAATGTGACATGTTATTCAGTCAGAATAAACCAGCTTTTTCATTTGCATGTATTCACCCAGGCCAGTCAAACACAGTTCACAAACAAATAATTACTGGGTGAGAGATAAAAGTATTTTTAAAATTTACATAGAAGGCAAAGCAAACTTATTAAATTGATGACTGTAGCATATTTTTGTGCATGTAATCTATCCCACTTTTTATTAATGTAAGGATGCCATTCCTTAGGTAAAAGTTTGAATAAAAGGATAATAAATTCATGGCACAAAATCAAATAATATCAAGCTATGACATGCTGTTAGAATACAACATTGCTGTTCTCAGCTCTTCAGGGTTATGAAAGTGCATCTTTAATCCATTAGTGGAAGAAAAAAGGAAAGAAGAGAATTAAAATATATATATATATATTTAATCAACAAAAACAATCCCTGTCTTTCCCACTTTAGTTAAGGCTATTAAATCATGTTAGGAAGACTTTTGCAGTCTTTGTTGCTTTCCTCTACTGAAAAATGTTTTGCACATTATCTGAAATGAACAGGAAATTTCCAAAATGGAAGGATGTGGAAGGGGGCAGAGAGCTAGTTTTGGTTCTCCCAAGCAGATATCAAAAGCAACACTGAACTGAATCTCTTGGCTCTATCTGACAGTTTCATGGAAACAGAGATCACTGCTGAATGGGAAATTAGAGGAAAAAAAAAAAATGTTAAGAAAATTTAGGGCCCTCATCCTGGAAGCAGATTATTTTAATCTTATGTTTCCTGATTGGGCATCCTCATGACCGTTAGCATGACTTGCCCCTGGGTTTCCATCTGCATTGGTTTAATTAGGAGAGACACTTATTTCTTTGTGTAAAAGAAGGATAAGATACAAAGTGCTGAATGAGTGTATTTCGGCTGACATCCAGCTGTGGAAAGTAAGTACTTTGGAAGGCCTATTATGCATCTCATCCTATTGTAGCTAAAAACGATCCAAGTTAGAAATGTTTCTGAGCCCCTTTTCTCATCAAAATGGAAATTAGACAATAGTTGATCCTATTAATAGTAAAGGATTCATATGAGTCTCCAAAAGCTCTGGTTCTTGAACAATAGAATCACCCAGATCAATATCATCTGCTTTTTTCACTCAGTCACTTACAGAGACAGTCACATTGTACTGAAGGAATGTTTAAATGTCTTAAATACACAAATCTTGTAGGATGACGAAGATTTTTGTACCATGTTGCTTTACATAAGATAACTGTTTGTCCTACGAAGAGCTGTTTAACATGTAAATGAGCTATTGCATACATTTTGACACAGTATAAGAGGCAGATTTTAGCTACTTATAACAGCTATAGAATTCTGCTCGTACAGAACTTCCAAATAAAATTTTATTATTTTCTATTTATTACATATTAGATAATCAACTTTTAATGTGTATTTGGAGTACCACTTTCAGCTTAACGCTTTCAATGTTTACTATACCTGATTACACTTCCTCTTGTTGCTGTTGTGGTTATTATTCTCCATGTCCCCTCTTTTGTATTTGTCCTGTCAGTTTTCGTCTTGGACAAGATTTCCCTAACAACATAGTCCCCGAGTGTCAGCTGTGATTATGTTTCCACAATCAGTTTGTTACCTCAGCTGAGAATTCAATAGAAAGTCTGGGAACTACCTATTGTGTGACTTGGCATCCAGCATAGCCTTTTACCTTTATCTGTAGTTTAAATTGTACATTCACCTGTGGGACAAATGACATAACCTAAGCCATGAATATTATCATTTTTATTAGCATAATACTATATTCTTTTTATGATCTCACACAAAGGATAAGAATAGAGGCTGACTGAACTGGGTAGTATGAATTCCAAATAGTTGTATTATTTTAGCTAAAGAGTATGTATTTTACATGGTTCCATGGTAAGGTTCTGCATTTTGAAACACATTTTTACTGATAAAATTAGGAAAGAGATTTGAGGATCATGGGAGAATCAAATATATTGGCCTGAGTATGGAGATCTCCATCACAGTCACAGAGAAGACAAGACAAAAATCATATCAGTTTCCTTGTAAATGTATTTTTCAGCTCAAAGAAAGAAAGAGCCATTAATGTCTGCAGGCTGTTCATGGTGTTGGGGATGTGTATATGGAAACATGGATACAGAGCTGGCAATCTTTATTTACACTGTAACCCACCTAAACTTGACTGTGTTGATCCTCTGAAGTCCAGGGGATTTTTGTCAGTACAAGCAAGGTCAGATTTACCTTTCTACTACAGTCCAATACTATGCTTTAAGTGATATTAATTCTAATTTTCCTATACTGACACTAATCTCTGCAGGAAGCTCCACTAAGGGCATTCACAGAGACAACTGACTCCCTCATCATGTATTAATCAAATCCTGTGTGCAAGAGTATCCTAGAACTTTACCTCCTAGGTACTTTACCTTCTTCTTATATTGTATACTTAAAAATTAAGTGTATCTTAGACAATTTTTACATAGATCGTGTATCCTGTGTGATGGGTCATTCGGATATTCTATACTCTCTGCAAAAGTAGGAGGCATGGTTTAAATTCTACCCTGCTTTCTTGTTTTTACCTAGTATGCTCAATATTGCCATCATTGTGGTGCTTTTATAACTCTTAGTGTGTGTATGATGGTGCAGTAAGCATCTGATATTTATTACATATTAGAATATGACATTTATCATCTACAAGGAGCTTTGAAGAAAACTGACAAGTTTTTAGTGATGCCTAGTACTTCCAGCTAAAGCTTCCCATTATTTTGTTTATTTATATTTTCTGCTTTACTATCCTGGAAATTACTACTCCTTTGTTTTTTAAAAAAGGAGTTCTGTCATCCACTAATACCAGCCAAACTAGAAAGTTTTACACAAAGATTCTTTATTTATGAATTCACATATTTATGATTGTAACACAGACAGCATCCTGTCTTAACAGAGATAGATATTTCTTATTTTATGGTACCCACCAGGGTCCTGGGAACATCAGAAAAAAACAAATATGTATAATGCTCTTGCTGCAAAGGGCTCAACGTACATATTAACTCATGGACAAAAAATCTTTAGAAAATCTTTAGTCACCAAAAGCACTCTGATGCGTGAAAAGGTGTGTATGAATTTTTTTTGTTTGTTTGTTTTCCCTGTGGTATATAGACCGTTGGAATGCTATATACTTTGCTATATATAAAAATTCTTTTTTTGTAGTAGCCTGAAATAGAACATGGCCAAACACATAATCATCACTGATACTAGCACTTCTGAAGTCGTCTTTGGTGCTTTTTCCAGCTAAGCCCTTGCAGATGCTCATATTAGACTTAATGAATTACCTTTCTAACAAGATGCAAGGCACAGCTAATAGGCCTGTACCCAGTCTCTTTTCCTGGTCTGCAGAATTTGTAGGAATATATTGAGAAAAATAAACAAACAAAAATGCTCCTTTTTCAGTTCCCTTCAGCCTTTCTTTCTATTACACTTTATTCCATTTCATCCCTTCCTCTAGGTAGAAGTGAGCTAATGCACAGAAAGTGTCTGGATGAGGAGATGGACAGTTTCCAATTTACATTGCTGTCTCTGTTGCAAAGGTGAATGGCAGTTGTTTTTGTACCCTTTGACAAAAATGTGCAAGAAATGTGCAGAGTGCACATATTATGTATCAGGCTGAAGCGTGGATCACAACACAAGCAAAGGGCTGAGAAGTTTTCACTACCATCACTGTCTTCCAGCTCACTCTCTCCAGAGCTGCAATCTCTGCTTGCAAGAAAGAAGTTGAGGGTGCCTTCACACAGACAGAAAGCATCAGTTTGAAGCACTTCTGTGTGTTACCATTTCAAAAAACAAAGGACTGTATCCCTCATTCTTCAGCTCATGTGAATAAAAATCCTTCCCCTCCAAGTTGTTACATTAAATTCAAATATTATTCAAAGTAATGTCTTAACCTTCCCTTTGAGAAGCTACACAGATGGAGTCTTTCATACTTTTGCAGAAGAAACAAATATGTTTATGGTAGATCAAGTGAATTTTGCTCATTGTCTATAAGAGCCCTGGGGAATATATTTGATTACACCAGGCTCCTCAACGCAGCAGACAGGTGTAACAAACCTCACTGCCTAGAAGCTGAAGCTAGATCACTTCAAGCTATAAATCCACTGCAGATTTTTGACAATGAGGGTACCTGCCTTTGGAACCATTTATCAAATAATGCAGTAGGTTTTCCAAAATTGTTAACACTTCAAATCAAGACTTGTTTGTTGTTGTTGTTATTTAAGTTTTAATTAAACACTAATTAATTAAGGAAAAATATATGACCTGTTGTTATGCAGGAAATATAACAGTTCTAGCCTCAAAATCTCTGATGTGTATATATAAGAAACATTTTATTTTTCAAATCTATTAACATTATTATTTTATTTTATTTTATTTTATTTTATTTTTTGTGTATGTGTTGTGTTTTTTTTTTCTCTTCTGTGCTTTGAAAAAAATGCACAGGAGACAGCATAATGCCATCTTAGTCACAAACCAATTTCCCTCCTGGTGGAAGGAAATTTCTTTCTTCTCCAAAGTACAACTAGAAAAATAAAGAAAAGAAAATCATTCTCTTGTGCTTAGGTTTATCTCCCTTTTTGTACTGTTAAGCATTTCACAAAGTTTCAAGCCACTTCACATGGCTTTCATGGAGTCTTATGGGGATGGAAGCTACTAGCATGAAGCTACAACCATATAGGTGAAGGCAGAAGTCAAAATCTCACTCTTATTTTATGCCAAGACAAACCCAGAGCTACCACCTCCGAATCAGTAAATTTTCTTACAAAATTAGAAAAGAAAAGAAAAGAAAAGAAAAGAAAAGAAAAGAAAAGAAAAGAAAAGAAAAGAAAAGAAAAGAAAAGAAAAGAAAAGAAAAGAAAAGAAAAGAAAAGAAAAGAAAAGAAAAGAAAAGAAAAGAAAAAGAAAAGAAAAGCAACAACAAAAAACCAACCAAACAACCAACCCCCCCCCCCCCCCAAAAAAAAAAAAAATACAAAAAACAACAAGATTTTAAAAATAATCTTCAGGATTCTTTTATACATGTTCTTGTTTCCCAATGTCTTCCTCCTAAACTGCCCAGAGAAGTCAACTGTAGATTTACAGAATCCTGAAATTCTTTTGTGTCATGCAGATGCTTTTGTCTTATAGCACACTGCCAGGTAACTCTAAGTGTCAAAAGAAAGCTATTGCTTTGCAGTGTCACTTACGACTCTCATTATGATTTCTTTTGTTCTTATGCTGGCATTAATTTATTTATGAAGAACTGTCAGCAGTTTTGGAAGAGCTGCTCCACAGACTTGAAAAACCTGCTCCAAGCAGCAGACTGCTCTGTTTTGTACAATACATGCTGTTGAAATGATGGTGGACTTCTTCATGGTCAATTTTGCGATGGTTTCTGTGTGTATCCATCTATTCTGAAAGTTCAAAACACCAAAGCGCAAAACTCCAAGCAATAATAAAGATAATGCACCATAGCTCTGGGTCAGTAGTCTTCTGCACCTTGGGACCTATAAAAGTCCTACCAATCCCTCTGTATTAATTTATATAACCTCTTCCCACTCTTTAATCAAGGGTTCTACTCAAGGGAATAGATATTAGTTTCTGAAAATTGATATCATGATATATATGATGTATAATTGATATGTGATGTAAATTGATATATATTTATTTCTCAATAACCATATGCAAATCATAGTACCCATTCTACAGAATTTTCTTGTATTCCAGTTTGAAGCAACAACTTCTGAATGCTGTTTCCTTAACCCTCATGTCTGACATATAGAGAGAATGCTGAAGATGATGCTAAAGAATAATGTCATATACTTCAGCTAAATTATGAATGCAATTTATTGCAGGACATGTTATATACAACTTATAGTAATTATGATACTCAGATAATTTGTTTTCCAAAAGTACTCTTTCTTTCTTTGTCAAGTTCTTCAAAGAATTTAAATATTGCCATAATCTCTGTGTTTTTTTTTTTTTCCTGTGGTGTTTGAATTTTCTGGTTATTTTACACTTTCAAAGAATTTTTGCACTTTGTGTGATCAGTTCATGAAAAGAGATAGTGAATACACCAGACCTGACAGCACACCTCCGTTAGTGTCTCTTGGGATTTCCTGAGGTATCTGAAGTGAGTCTGGTGATGCAAACTTTGACAAATCTGTTTAATTTTTCTGATATGATGAAAGAATAAAGGTGCTGAAAGAAGTCTGGGTTAAACAATACAGTGTCAGCATTCCACCCTTACTAAGGCTTATCAAATATTCAAACTTCTCTGCGCAAAAAAATAACATCACATCAGAAACCCAGGATAGGAGTTGCTTAATGTTAAATGAGAAAAAAAAAAATGTTATTGAGAAACGATTTATATAAAAAGCTTGACAAATGTTGAAGACAGCACTGAGGATTAAAGATGTGGGTGTTGTGTTGGAATAGAAGACTTTTATTTTAAAACTGGCAATGAAGTGAACTATGAAGTCTGGGATATTTTTAGATAAGCTTTTAAATTTCATCAGATCTTTAAAAAGCTTGCCTGGCCTGACAAATAGCAATCTCTGTTTACTGAGAGAGAGATTGGAATGCATTGATGCTTTTATACTTGCAAGGTTTTGTGAACATCACTGAAAATGTACTACTATTATTATTTATTTTTTTTCCCAGAGAAATCTCATGAAATCTAGTTACAGCTATGGGCAAACCTTTATGATTGCCTTGCATTGCCTTTGTCAAAACACTGAGCATACATTTGTAATCAGTATCTATGAAACACACCAAAATGGAATTTATCAGATTTTACTTTTGATGTTCATGGGCTTCAACCAGGTCTTTGGGTTGGTTACAACCGCATTCTTCTATCATTATCCAGATGAAGAAAGTATAAAATACAATTTTCCAATGCTGTAACTAATTATTGCTAATTATAACATAATTACAGCTTCTGGTCAGTTCTAACTTATCCAATCAAACTAATAATTTATATATAGATTGGTAATATGCCATTATTGACACTTAACAAAACTTAAAAAGAATAAAATAAAAGAGAATGAAATTTGATTCTGTCATGTGCAGAATAGATATATGATACAGGTTAGAAATTTCATAATGAATTTAGGAAATAAAGTTTGGATTTGGATAGATTATTTTTTAATATAGTTTGAAAATAAATGAAGTAATTCACTGATTAATGTAAGTCAAAAATTTTATGGATAACACCAGCATTTCATTTTTATAATAAACTATTAGTTATAGCACATTTAACGTGTGTCCGTGAGAGATTTGTCTTCCTACCAAGAGAGACTAGAGGAAAACTGGAGCAGAGCAGTGGTAGGGATATGAACATGGCTGGAATTACAAACATCATGGCTGTAGGGCCATTCAGCAGCTTGAAGTGTAACTTGGCTGTATACCAAATGGAAACATGCAGGGACCCAAACATATCCTGTTTGGGCAATTTTCTGATTCGACAGTTTGTTGGTGTCTGCAGAATGTGGAAGATGTGGAGTGCCCTGACATAGCACTGGACTTTTAGATTTGGAAATGAAGTGGGAAGGACATCTTCCTTGTCACTGGTTGCCAGAACAGCCGCAGAGCCGTAGTGTTTTCATTACAGGGTATAAGATACCCTTCCACCTGTACTGGTAGGTTAAAGGAAAACAAAAATCTGGAAAAGTTCTCTTAACCCTAGCCCTTTGCTTTTTTCATACCTTCAAAAATAGGGAGAAAAGGAAGGTGTTATACTCTTCCTCCTGCAAAACCAGTGTAAACATCTGAGTCAATGGTCTCTCCTTGGCCATAAATATAGAATCATAGAATCATAGAATCATAGAATATCCTGAGTTGGAAGGGACCCTTAAGGATCATCAAGTCCAACTCTTGACACCGCACAGGTCTACCCAAAAGTTCAGACCATGTGCCTAAGTTCACAGGCCAATCTCTTCTTAAATTCAGACAGGCTCGGTGCAGTGACCACTTCCCTGGGGAGCCTGTTCCAGTGTGCAACCACCCTCTCTGTGAAGAACCCCCTCCTGACGTCCAGCCTAAATTTCCCCTGCCTCAGCTTAACCCCGTTCCCGCGGGTCCTGTCACTAGTGTTAATGGAGAAAAGGTCTCCTGCCTCTTGACAACCCCTTATGAGGAAGTTGTAGACTGAATATCAGATATGAGTCTGAGGATGTTAGGTTTGAGAAATTGCTTGGCAAGATGCAGTATCTCAGACTTAATGCTAACATAGGCCCTATCAGAGCAGTGGTGGCTGACTGTTCTCAATCTCAGTCACACTCTGAGCCCTGCAGTGAAAACTATTTGCCTAGGGATGGATTATTATCAATATACACGGTGACTTGCCTCTCACTCCAGCTACTACAATTCTGTGTCACTCTTTTATTTGCATGCTTAGATCAATTTTCACTGCGTGCTTTTATAGATGTTTTAATCCCCATATGGTTATACAGGACATTAGAATTTGAAGAAAACATTCACCTATTGAATAAAATGCTTCCCACCCATACTTCAACTTTCCAGACATTTTGCATTTATTTCCAGGAAAAAATATAGTTACCACCATAACTGCTTATTTAAAAAAGAAGGAAATGAAAATGTTCCTGTTGCTCGTTCTCTTCTTCTGAGGGCTAGTACAAAGCTCTTTGAAATATTTCCTCAAGGAGTGTTCAACAGCAGAACACATTGAAGCTAAAATATATAACAAAATCTATCTACAAGATGTAAGAGAAGAAAGATTTGTGTAAAACTAATACAGCTTAGTTTTTTGTTGATGGTGGATCATTTTATTTTATAACATTATTGGATATATGATACTTCTAAATCTTTGGACCAATGTGTGTTTTTTTTTTTTTCTTTTACTTCACCTCCATAATTTTATATTTTTTTTTGGTAGCTTGTCTTTGTTGCACAGCAGAATTTTAATTTCCAAATGTGACTCTATTGAAGCATAAGTAATATACATATCTTTTGTACCTTAGTGATTGCACTGAATGGAGAGTATCTTACAGAATGCTTTTTATGAAAGCAAATGCAGTGTTTGAATGCCATAGCTAGCTGATAGGTGATATTTTTGTATCTCCTACAACGGTTCATTTACCAGAAGCGAAGGGGGTGGATTATAATAGTAAATGTCAATGTCTGTTGAAACTCCACTGAAACCTGAGAGATCTACAGTTTGTAAAGGCTTTTCCTCTTTATCATATACTGAAGTATTGGTGGCACATTTGCAATTCCTCTGCTTCCTCTTCCTGGGAAAGCATCAACTAGAATAAAAAATGGACCCTAGCTTCACAGCTGCATTTTTAAACGTGCAAATCATGGGTTATTGCCTTCTGTATTCACGAACATTGTCAATAAGTCTTTCAGCATGCAATGTAAAATAATATTTCCCTTGCTCCTTTTACTCCCCAGCACTTTAATAAAGTTAATATACTTAGTGGAGAATATGGGTTATGAAGAAGCCTTCACTGCCCTTCATTGAACAGTTAAATGGCTGCAAGGCATGTACAAAGCAGTCCTTGGCACTCCAGCTTTATTACCTGCAAGTGTTTGCATGATAAGGATAAACAGGCAGGTTTTCTGACTGGGGCTGCATGCACATCTTCCACAAAACTACCTATGTTATACCCTCATGGGAGCAGAATGCAGATGCTGTGGCAGGTGAAAGCCAGCAGAGCACCTGTGTCTTGTTTGTGTTGCTGCCCTTTCATTAGTGGGTTCCTCATTTGCCCATTGCTAGCTTGCCACTTCTCAGAGCAGAGACTTTTATGTTTGGAGTGCATTTAAAAATTCAGGGTGCTTTTGAAAGAATACAACTAACACTGTTAGCACTAGCTCCTCACTAATTTCAGATTATGTTGCTGAAGTGATTATCAGTTTCTGGATGAAGGAATTATTAAAGTAATATTTTAAAAGTACAATAAAATGCAATATAAGCCAATGTAGCAAGTGTTTTTCCTTGCAGTCTGAAAACAGAAAGTAAAAGGATTAATTAAGAGAAAATATTTAATTCTTTGCTTGCAAAGACTATACAGAGACATCTGTAGTTAGCTTGCTTTAAATGTGCCTGTGTCCACAAGAATCCTAACTGTACACCAAACTGCTTGGTGCCTTAGAAGTTACAGAGTAATCTTCACTTGTACAGGAAAACAATCTATTTCAATGTGACCGTACAGCCTGGAGTGATCCTAGTGGTATTGAATTGAATGTCTGTGGCACTTGGACGATGCTGAAGTCGTATGTAGCCTCTTCACCTTGCAGATGGGGGAGCTGCCTCATTCTCTACAGCTCAGCACCTGGAAATGTTCATTCTCAAAGAACCACTTGCAGGTTGTACTCACCACCTTGTGACTTCCAGATTTGTAAGTGTCATTGACAGACTACCTGCACGCACTGCTTTCTAGAGTGTGTAGAGTGTATATATGTCATCTATAGAAGAATGAAAGGAAGATGGTGTTTTCCAGCTCTGATTTCACTCTTAATAACAGGAAAATCTAAAAATTGAATCTACTAATTCCTGCATTTCTATACCATGGACTTTAGGCTCTAACCACCAGACATTTTTAGTGTCTTTTTTTTTTTTTTTTTTTTTTTTTTTGAGCCGATCCTTCCTTATTTGCCATCATCACCTTCATTCAAAAAGAAATCTGTGTTCCGTGCCTTGAAATAATAAACTAGAACTGCATTTAGTCACTGATTCAGGAGTCTCTTCAGGTTTCACTGGATACCCTGGACTTTGTATAGCACTGAAAATAGAGTTAGGAAAGGTTTATATATTGGTTGTTTTTGAACATATATTTATAAATGTAAAATATGAACATATATTTATAAATATATGTTTATGAACATATATTTATGTTCATAAAACAATCATGGTGATAATACCTCCTTGACAAACCTTTGCCTATTAATATGTAACTGACAATATTTAGTACCGTTCAGCTGCAATATTTTCTTGCCTTCTTGTCCTAGATATCATCTGAATTTTTCCTCAGTGCTTGTGTAACATCTCCTGGACTTGGGAATGAGGGAGATTCTGTGCCATCCCCACAGCGAGGTGCCCAGCTCTGGGATGGGCTCTCGCACAGCATGTCCTAGGTGCCGTCCATCTCTCCATGGTGCCTGGCTTCTCCACCACTTTTCTCATTGAAGCTTTGTAAACTCCTTCCCCCAGCATTAAACATGAATACTTGCTGGAATCTGACAAGGCTTTAAACTCAGTGTTTCTCTTTATTCTGTCCCAAAAGTTCTTCAGGATATTTAATTCCTTCTGCAAATATTTTCTCCCAAATTCAATGCCCTTATAAAACTTCCTCCCATTTCTATTGTGTTGCTAATTTTGTTCTTTCTTTGAGCTACAGTCAGTAGTGCTTGTTGCTACGTATTTTTGTTGTGGGGTTGTTTTTTTGGTTTGGGGGTTTTTCTTTTGGCCCATTTTTCTTTCTATCTTTTCTTTTTCAAATCTGAAGTGCACCATAATAGAGCTAACAACTTAATTTCCATGTGTTCAGGCTTGGTAACATATAAAACTGAAATAACAAACACACATTGACTTCTGTCAATGTGCATAATAAAACTTATCATCCAGAGAGATTGAATATGGAACAAGACAAAGCCAGTAGTCACTGAAACATGAAGCTGTCGTTACAGCCACTGTTATAGCCCCATATTAAGAAAAATTACTGTAAATTAACATTTTAAAGAGATGCAATTGGAGTCCTAGGAAAAGCTGCTTGTGTTTTACCAAGAAGCAAAGCTTGCAGTCACCGTATGACTGAGACATCCTAAAAATATTGTGCTTTCTTTCCTCTTGTCACCTGGGGCCAGTCACAATGTGCTGAGAAAGATATAGTCTGCACTGTTGCCCCTAGGAAGGTTTTGAGGTATAACCAGGTTTGGAAGTGATTTAAAGGGTTTGTTTCTCTCAGTATTGGAGACAGAAGTCTAGTACATGGTTATTTACCCTATTCTTAGGTACTAAATTATGATTTGTGTTTACATTTCCCATTAAATCTAGAGTTGTGCCTCTATTCACACTGTTAAGCTCCTTTGGTGGTACCATTGAGCAAATACTCCCAGAAATGAAGGATTTTCAGGGCTGCAGAACTACTTGTTTTGGGGGCAAGGAAGTGCTGCCAGCTGTTCTGCCAGGTGCCAGGGAGAAGAAGCAGAGCAGCTCACATGCAGGGATGCTTTATGTTTTAGTGTTTAATAATGTGTTTACTTTATTAATATTTAAAAGCATAACAACTGCTTTTAAACTGAATATTGCCACATTTTTATTAGGAAAATGACGTGTTGCTGGGCCTCAAGAAAAAGCATATGCAGAACGTGGTTGTTAATAGGCTTGAAAGCTCACCAATTCTAAACAAAAATTCTCCTGTTCTGGAATGCTTGGTCTAGCAGTTATTTATAACACTGTTATCAAGATGACAGAGGCTGCAAGGTCAACTCCATTTATTTACTACTAAGAGCTTAAAAACAAAGCTTTTTTATGGTGATGCACAGGTTTGGTTATCTAATTTTCTCTCTCACCAATAGCACTTGCTCCCTAATATTCTTTTTGAAGATTCTTTCTCTAGAAGCTGACCTACACAAATGGACATATAGCTGCATAAGGTCCTTGTGTTCTTCTCCAATCTAAATATTTCTTTAGTCCACTGGGAAACAAAACCAAAAACAAATAAACAAACAAAAAACCCTACTAAATCAGTGGATGCAAGCATATTTCTTCTGTCATTTTTCATTCATTTTGAGATTCCTGCAACCATTGACATGGTCTGATGGTGCAACTACTGATGCAAAATACATTTCTGGGCTTTGAATCTGAAACCACCAAAGAAAACTTAAGCTACTGTACTATGTAGCTACAAGTACACATAGCAATATCCCTTCCTAGTAGTTTATGATAGTAATTTGCCATGAGTACTGGCCTCTATCTTATTTCTAAATTCAGAAAAGAAAAAAAATCCCCACCAATAATTGCTCCTGATTCTCATTAGTTCAGGAAAAGCATGCCTAAAATGGTGTTTTTCATGAAAGCCAAATTGCTTTGATTTTAACTATTTCCTTATGTCCTTGCAGATTCAGTTTTGATATGAATAAACAAGCTCCAAATTTAAACGGAATGCAGATCTTACTAAAAGCCATAAATTGAGAATTTATTCCAAAAACTGTTCTGATAGAGTCTTATTTTGAACTTCAGGACATGCCTCTAGGCTCATTGTGGGGGCTTTATTAAATACCCCCCTCCTTTTTTTTTTTTTTTTTTTCAAATATTTCACATGATTAAGATGTTAGAACAGGTTTCCAAAGGACTGGGAAGCAAGGGTTTGTAGGCAATCTGCACTCAAAAACTGGAAGTCCAGATTGCTTGATATAAGTATTTTTAACTGTGTTAGGAGTATACTGCTGGGAGAGCCAGCTCAATGCAGAGGTGTGGCCAGGAAATCAGCACACTGTTCAGTTCTCTCATACCAGACTTCAGTTATGTTAGCTTGTAGTTTGTACTTCAGTGGCACCTTCCCAAAAGGAAGATGGGAAAACTGATAAGCAAGCCTACACCGAGATCAGAAAAAGCATTGTTGCCTGTTGCTGCTTTATGTGGCAAGACAGTGTTGTAGGACTAAAATAATGTTTATGTCTTTATCCTAAGTATTCATCAATTGAGTCTGACAGTTGACTGTGCTAAAAAAGCTAATCTCTTTAAAATAGCTTTATTCATAGTATTATTGACCTGGAACAGAGGAGATGAACAGTGCAACCTAAAGGATTTTCTGTGAAAATATAGTTTTGAAACTATATGACTTTACGGAGAGTTTTTTACTGAAATAGTAACCCAACACATCTTAAAAAAGGAGATGTAAGTGAAAGAATATAGATGCAAGACGTGTTTGAAGGGATGAAAAATAGATTAAATGATGAATGTAGGCAAAGTTTAAATCAGAAGAAAGTTATATGCTGGCAATTTTCCAAAGGTAAAAAAAAAAAAAAACAACAGTAAGCTTTCATCCTTTGGAAATGACAACTGGTTAAATTTTCTATTAAGAATATACTGATGTGCAAAGAGGGGACAATACAATTAGAAAGTAATTTAAATTTGTATCAGACAAAATGTTCACTGAGGTCAAAACCATAAATATTATGTTTGTTCCTTATCAGAGGTGAAATGATCAATTCAATACCTAGTGCATATGTCTCCCTCAAAGACAGTCTAACACCAAAGAGGCTTGCATCTGTATTTTGGTAGAGACAGTGTACTTTTATTTATTTACTTAACTCTAAATTATTAGGTATGCTTCTACCTGCTTTTCTTAACATAACAAAAGGTTGTGTGCAAATCTGACATGGATTGAAATTCTGTAAACATGTAATTGTTTTTTCTTCTAAAGACAAGGTAAAAAAATCAAGTTAAGGAAAAAGCCAGGGAAATAACAGCAACAAAAGCTATTTAAATCAGAGGTTTCAGTAAAGAATGTTTATGTATAAATAATACATACATTTTTATACCAGTCTTGTCTAATGTGCTAAGATATTCTTTCACTGAGGTAAAAATAAGCAGAGGTTACATCAGAGGAAGATCAACAAAATAAACTGAAGAGAGAGTTTTGCTATCATGCCTATTTGACTTAGCATTTTTGAAAGCTGCTCTGTTAGAGGAAATTTTTTCCACTCAGTTTGCTCTGTGAGGATGCTTTAGTGGAGATGAAGCGGTCCTTGCTGAGCATTAGCCCCTATGAGGGCTCTTCGGCATCTGCCCTTCAAGCAGCTATATAATCAAATTCATTATACCCCATATTCCTCCTCCCACAGATGGTAACAGCTTGATCCTTTCTCCATGGGTCATCATGGCTATTAGGGCTATCTATCTCAGCAAGGTCCTTTCAGTGTTTTCTCCCAAACTCTAACTGATGTGTGTCTGTACTATGCATGGCCTGTGACCCCACAACATGGCCCATGTTTCAAAACACTCACCTGCTTTACTGCACTGCCCCTCAGGGCCTTAAGGACTGGGGGATAGAGAACAAACAAGTGACTGGATCTCTGATGGCCTTCATGTTTTTCAGACTGTACCTTTAGGACATAATGGATTTCCTGTAAACCACCTGCACAGGGATGTCCTGCATCTGAGAAATCTCAAACAGAATATACCATCTTACTGCTCTTTCTCCACAGGCTCCTGAGTCCCCCCCAAGGCCAAGACAGTTTGAACCAGGAGGCACTGTCTCCAGACATTCCACTCTCTGGAGACAGTGGTGTGTCCAGCAATGTAGTGTAGACAACTATTTTGCTTAAAAAAAAAAAATAAATAAAAATAAAGAGTGAACATTGAATTTGTAGAAAAAAAAATATGCGTAACCAGCAAACTACTGTAAGAAGGGGAAGGTGTCTTTGCCTTCTGACACCTATAAAAGCTGTCAGTAGGTGGGAGCAGGAGAATCCATGATACACAGAAGATTGCATGGAGAAAAAGGACTTTTGTCCAGTTCATATCTCTGAGGTTAATTAAACCTTTTGAGGTCATGATGCACATTGTCAATATTGTTACTGTTCATATTTGTTCAATTGTGGTATCTATGTAAGTGCTTTCCAGGACTTACAATAACACTGTCTGTTCTTCAAAGTACCTATTCTCCATAACAGGACTGAGGAGAGAAATCTGGATTGTGTCTATCTCAGAGGTTGCTTTCTGTGTGCTAGGCAAAGTAATCCACAAGTAACCTATAAGGGATCCATTAAATAACAACTTCATGCACGTATGAGAAACCTATGAGAATTTAGTTTTCCCCTACACCAGTTTTATTCTCACAAGAAACAATACACATCTTAGTCCTGAGCCATAGTACAAAATATAGTCCCCTCTGAGTGTGGCTCCAACAGTGTAATCCTCTGGCTTCTATACACTCTCTGTGATGAAACACAAGTATCTGTACATGGAATTTCTGTAGGTCTTAAATGGGGAATGAAATCCAGAGACAGCCATACACATAGACTTGAAGGCCAATTGCATTACCAAATATTTGCTTTTTCTTATCTTTTTTTTTTTTTTTTCCAACTATGAAAACAAATTATTTTACTAATGACCAATAGTTATTTCACTTTGACTTTGTATGCAAGCTGTTTATTTTTTAATTAATCTCCATATCTTTCAGATTGTTTAAAAGATAAAGCTAGTGAGCTTATGACAAAAAATCATACCAGTATGAAGTGAATGAATGACCTGAATCTGGCAGCATACATTGGAAACATCACTACAAGAACTTGCCAATCCATCCCTTTCTTATTCAGTCTTAAAACAGAGTGACTGGACAGGAGTAATAAACAGTGTGTTCTATTCGTAAGAGTTATTTATCTTGAGGTTCAAATTGTTTCACTATTCATTAGAGAGGAGAAAAAAAAATGTTAGCCAAACTATGCTATTTCTGATGTAAATGAAATATTGAATTTCAGTGTAACTTTCCAGTAATTGATCTTTCATGGTATCTTAGAAAACATTAATTTTCATCAAACTATAGAGTTACACTTTTAACTTTATTTGGATACAGAATTCACTCAAAGCGTATTAAAGCATAATGTCTGCTTTCTTTAAATAATATTCAATAATGTAAGGAGTAAAAAATGACAACTTTTGTACATGTTTTGATGCCACGTTTTCTGAAAATACACTGTACACAGTAAAAGTTTGGCCTGAATGGCAATTGTCAGAACATAGTCATGTGTTCTCCTTGAGATACCAGAATGATTTTTTTTTTTGTCTGAACACAAAGGGCTGTATCTGATGAGTATTTAAGAAGGCAAATAGGAAGGGGACTAAAGATGCTCTTAATATCAATAGTCACACCTTGTTAATATAAAAGTTTGCTGTACCTCAGGTAGACTAAGCTAGCTGGGCGGTGGCAAACACATATTTGATAAAAATTTGCTGTTTATTTTCTGCAAAGAAACCTAGAAGTGGAATAGCGGTTAAAGGAATTTTATCTTTTTCTTGTCTCAGAGTAAGCAGATACAGATTGGATATATGTGGTGGTGTAGTCCCCACACCCCCCCAGCTTGAAATTTTGTAATCTTAGTCAAGTGATATGATTGTGCATGTAGTCCTTTAGGCATCAACTGTTCAGTCTGGGATTGGAATAGGATCCAGTTGTATCTACATTCCCTGGAGTTTAGATGGCAAAGGGACCCCATTCTGAACCTTGTGGCTCAACACGAGTCACCCTGACGCTTTTTGTCTGACCCTGTCCTCTATGCAGTAAATAATCTAGTGACCTTGCCATCACAAATCTTGTTAATGTCACATCTATCTTAATGTTGTTAATGTTGTTAATGTCACATAATCTTGTTAATGTCACATTTACAGTGATTGTCAAATCACTGTCTCATTCACAATTAAGCCCTGATAGATCACTGTTTTCATCAATAAACCTATTGCTGCTTATTTCTTATGAGTGAAGTGTACCATTCTTTTCAGAACAAAGTATGAGATTGCACTGAGTAACTGAAGACTGTGAGATAGTGTTTTAAGTGTACTTTTACTGTTTGACAAATCGTATGAGTCCTTCTGTTTTGCTCTTCCATCCTGTAAGGTGGGGATAATATTCAACCTACATATATTTTATAGGAGTGCTATGATGGATAGTAAATATGTGAGTGGATTGCAAAAGTTATCACTGCTTAAGTGCTATTATGCATGATTACCATATGATTCATTAATCCTCAAATGGGCAACTTGCTTCCCAGTTGAGCACTCTGCAACCTACTAACAGGAAATAGTGTGACCAAAGGGAAATTTTTATTTTTAAAGCTTTATCTTGGATGTTAAATAATTTATTGTGGATACATTCTATGAGTCACTAACAGCACTGGAATCCCTTTAAGTTTAGCTGCAGTTCTGAAATAAAATTTCTTCCATGTCAGTTAATGAACTGGACCAGATTGCAGTTGAAAACTAAATTAAATTAACAACAAAATAAAAATATATTAAAAACCTTCTAATATAAACAGCTATAATTCCACTTTAAATAATTCCACTTTTCAGCTACCCAGCATATAAAGAGAAACCTCACTGATTATTATAATTTTGGTTTCCCAAAGATCCCTATCAGACCCCGTATTTTAGCTTAAAAATATGAAGAGACAGCTGTAGATACTGCCTTCAGGGGGATATAAAGATAAATTATAAGAAGCAAGGACAAAGCACCAGATTTGATATTTTTTCGACATTTTCTATGAGTATATATGTATATGCTCATATACAACATGCTCATAGACAACAGACCATGTTGTCAGAGAAGAGATGCCCAGGCTCATGCAGCTTTGAGGTGAGCAGCATGAAGAAACAGCATGTCTTTACCTACCTTGCTTTAGTTGTGTGAGTGGACCTTCATGAAGCCCAGGGTGGTTGTCATGAGAGCAGAAGTATCAGAGCAAACCCATTTTGAAAATGGGTACCCTGATGCCTTTCTCCTTCCTTCTTCCCTTTCACTTCCTCTTCAGAGGGAACTGATACTGCTCTGGATGTGCTGCTCCATGCAGCTGCTGTGCCATTGCCTTCATCTCTTCAACTCACACTTGCCATTCATATTAAACAGGATATAATACTATGAAACTGTAAAAGGAATAGTATGAATATGAAAAAGGGCACTTAGCTGAGTGTGTCAACATTATACTTGTATAATTGGATCAATCATAATCTACTTCAAGCTTTTTTCTATTATTTTTCCTACTATGATGTACTTGTTATGCTTTTCTACCATCTGTCCCACTGATGGGTAATTTCTGCAAAGTACTGAGGACCCTCAACTGATACTAAAGTAAGAGGGACAGGACCTATATTTGTTCTGTGGGACCAAATCTTTCAGTATCAATGCCCCACCTTTCTGGTTACATTTATGGAAGAATTTTCCTCAAACTTTAACCTGTTGAACAGAAATCTCACGATGTTTACCCTAACCTCAGCAAGTGAACTAGGACAAATATACAGCTAAATTAACTTTATATGGATGCTTCTTTACCAAGAGTTGATCTTGCTTCTGTAAACTTTATTCTTTTCTATTCTTTTATTCATTCATAGGTTAAATTATGCATAACAGCCAGAATATGTATATTTTGAAAGTTCTGTTGAGAAGCCAGAACATTTTTTACTAAAGGGATACTGCAATCATTTATGTCATCAGAAGCTTCCATTAAAAAACAAACAATAGCAAGGACCTTGATGTTTGACTCTTTATCTAAAATGTGCACAAACTGCGAAGTATTTGGAGGGAAAAAGAGAACATGTAAATTTAGACTATGACTCCTGTTAGTGAGATGATCGTGGGGGCTACAGGTAGATCCATTAGTGAAAATAAATAATGCAACTCTGTCACTAACATTTTAGGCCTTCACTTAAAATGTAAATATCTAACAGTGGAAAAAAAAAAAAAAAAAAAAAAAAGCTTGTTATCAGTGCAGGCTGGCATGAAATTGCTCCTTTTCACTGCTAAAAGCATTTGCATCTCAGTGCACACTAACTTTCTATTTTCTTTTCCAATACCCTCTAGTGCTAATTGAAGATTTTGTTACTAACTGTGAATATGCAGGAAATGCCTACCAGGAACTCAGAGCTTTTGAAATGAATGACATTTCTTGCTAACTTGTTACTTACTGCCAGCATTTGGGCTGCATTAGTAAGCACAAGTCCTCCTGAAGTTATTTGAAATTAATACCACTTACATTTAACGATGACTCAGAAAGAGTGGGTGTAATTTCATATGTTCAGATTCAAAAATGTATTGATGAAGCAAAATTGTGTGATGTAGATATAAATCTGTAGGAAAGATTTTGCAAAGACATGAGATGAATATCAACACCTAAGTTTTTTGATGACTTGCTGCTCTTAACATTTCAGGCAATCTTATTTGCAAAATTAACTTATTTTATTTTTTTATTTTTTATTTTTTTTTTTAAGTTATATATAATAATTTAACTTAAAATAGTGGAGTAACATTGACATCACACTGGGAAATAATGCAATGAAGTATGAAATAGGTTAAAGAAAGGAGGGGCTGAGGTCCCTTGGTTTGTTCAGCCCAGAGCAGAGCAGGCCGGGGGGAGGCCTTATGACAGCTGGGGGCAGGCGCTGAGCTCTGCTTTTTGGGGACAGTGACAGGACCTGAGGGAACGGCATGGAGCTGGGTTAGGGGAGGGTCAGGCTGGGTGCTTCAGAAAGGTTTTGCACCCAAAGGGCGGTTGGGCACAGGGACCAGCTCCCCAGGGCAGCGGTCACAGCACTGAGCCTGCTGTAGTTCAAGAAGTGTTTGAACAACACTCAGACACAGGGTCTGATTTTTGGGTGGTCCTGTGGGGAGCCAGGAGTTGGACTTGGTGATCCTTGTGGGTCACTTCCAAGTCAGGATGCTCTATGATTCTATGAAAGTATTTAGCTTATGTAACATCTTAGATTGGCAGTGCAGCTTTTATTGCTTTAAAAGTTTTAACTCAAACTAATGGAAGCTAATATCAAATTAATTCATTCTTGGACTAAAAGCACATGCATTTCATTATCATCCAGAATAAAATCAACAGATAAATGATATTTTAAAGCCCAATATACAACCACGTTAGGAACCAGGAAAGAAATAGATTTATTTTTTAAGTTGAAAAACAATAATTTTTTTATTATAAATGCCTCTTCAGAGTAGAAGTATCAAAATGTCTCTGAAATATAGAAAAGATGTGTGTGAGAAAAATCATGCAAAGCAAATCTAGGGAAATATATGGATGGACAATAAGAGAATCACAGCTGGGTTGGGGAAAAATTATTCAATAAACATTCAGTAAGTCATGGAGAGCTCTTTTCAGTATTGCCGATGGCAGTTGTGGCAGCAATTCTGAAGAACGATGTTGGATATTCATTAACTAGTACTTTGCATTTCACACAGTACTTCTGCATTCTCAAACTACACAGAGATGTTGACGAACAAAACCTTCCAACCCCATTCTCATAGCCGCTGTTATCCTAATTTTATGGGGGAGGGAAAAAAAGGCATGGCAAATGAGATGGCTCGAGTCACTGTGTCTTCCAAAGTTGGAAGTAATTTAGGTCTATTACCTCACTGTTATGTAGACAAAGGGCAGTACTGATACATTTCCATGGGTTAACAACTAGAAATCAATTCTTAAAGTTACTGTTTAAAAAGGAACAAAAGTGTATTTCTCTTAGCTATTGCTATAATTTCACTACATTTATGCCTAAAAAATTCCCCATCTCTAAAGAAAATAACATTTTGGTGAAACTGATGTTACCTACTGTTCCCATCCTGTACCTAGAAGCAAACCAGGGAGGGCTATGTTCCTATGCAATCGCCACTGTTTTTCAGAAATTCCTTGGTGAAATCTGAAGCCTGCCAGCCTTCATGTTGCTGCTGGTACAGCTGTGAGCAGCTGGATGTGCACAGAGCACTGCTCAGGTTGCAGCAGTACTTGGTTGTTCAGAGGCTCTGTCTGCACAAAGCACTGTCGGGAGTCATCAAGATGGTTTGTGTCCTGAAAGTGCTAAGGGGCAGACTGAGCTCTGTGTAATCAGTATGTTCCTAGCTTGTTAACTGCTTTTTGTTTGTTTGGTTGTTTTTTTGTCATTCCAATTGACATAAATATAAATTATGCATTTGACAAGTTAGATCACTTGAACAGCCTTAATTTCTTATCCTTAATCTACTTTTCTCTAGCCACTGGACTCTATTTTGTCCAAAATGTATTGTCATTTTCACTTAAGAAAGTGCATTCTGGCTGTAGATTTTCATTTCTCATTACCAAAAAAGCAAAAGACTGTGCTGCATCAATGCTCTCTGTCTTACTGCTGAAAGTTACATACATTGGTGTGAAATTGGATTGATCATTGTGATAATACAGATTTTAAAAGGTCATTTGAAGCCTCTGTGCCCAGCATCTAAATATTTTTTCTGCTACTGGGACTCAATAGACTGTATTTGTTTCTGTTGAATTTCTTACATTCTGTTACTTCTATGTGACTGCAGCACACTGCCATGAAATAGCGAATTGATTTTGCTCTTCTAAACAGAGAGTACTAAATACTGACAGTCATCAAGCTTTTTACATAAAAGCCTTTCAGACTTTATTAATTTAAAATCACATTAGATGCCTTCAGGGCACGCTCAGCAGTCATTTTTTTCAATTGTTTTTCTTTTTTATTTTTTTCATTGTGCTTATTTCCACCAAAAATTCCCTAAGGCAGGACTACATTCCCAATGCATTACAGACTTCAACTCGTGTGTTCTGGTCTGCCTTCCTGTACATATCTTGCTAGCTTTTCTGTTGACTGTTGCCTTGTATGTGAGCCAGACTGAACATAGAAAAACCCTAAGAAAATAATTGCTTCTTTGTGTTTGAAGGAGCAGGAGACAGGTTACAGTTTGCAGGAAAGAGGAAAGAGGCTGGTTTCACCTGGCTTGCCTGCCTGCAGAAAGCTAGAGTATCTTCTAGAAGTACTTTCTTACATGGAGCAGCATCGTTTCAGTTCAACATGCTATTTATTTGAACCAAGTGCTCTTCATGTATTTAGAACAACATTTCTTGTACACAGAGCACTGTATAAATAGTATTGTTAGAGGTAAAAATGAAAACAGAGACACTAGTGTCATGCTGAAAGGTGATAAACCACATTGTAATGAGAAAAAAAGTAATTTATACAGTATTGAAATTGCTTAAAACGTCTGAACAAGTAGTGCTCAGACTTTTTTTTCCTGTCACAAAACATCATTAGGCAAATAATAAGCATAGATGTTCCGGTGGAACAGCTGACAATTAAAATCTAGAACTGAAAATGGAGCCATAATGGAAACAACATTTCTGTCTGAAGTCCAAGTATGGGTGAAGATGACAGGGCATTAAATAGCTGTTGTTCATGCTCAGACAGATTGCAAACAGAAGTGATATATCTAGTCTTTCTACATAAATCTTTTCCATGGGTTAGTAAGATGTTTTAGTGTGGCACTTCAGTAGTTTGACTAAACAGCACAGATTTCGCTAAACAGCCATAATATAGTGGCTTGTCGTTTCCTTGTAATTATTTTTTCCTATTTGACATTGATTTTATTGTGAGTATATACAGTGTCTTCCTGGAAAAATCTCACATTGCTCTGAAAAGTAAAGCACAGACTTAATCTCCATGACTGATACATATTATTTATGAGGTCTGTGTTAGTGTGCTCTGAACTAGATGGGCAAGCCATTTCTCTGCCTCTGTACCCATTGTTTATGGACTAGTGACCTTCAGAATATCATAAGACAGCACAGTGGTTTATGTAGGTTGATAGACAGACAAATGGATGGGTTTCTATTAATAGGCTGATTGCTGTGACTGAAAAATTTAGTTATGCAAATGATCACTCTTTTCCTCTCTGCTGAATTAATTATTAAGGAAGAAGAATAGAGACCAAGACGTGAATTTTCAGCAAAGGTATAACTCAAGGTGTCCTGGTCCTGGCTGCGGCTCTACCCATTCTCTTACACCAGTTTCTTTCCATCCTGACCCCTCAGTGTGTGCTGCCCCTGCAAGTCAGAGGAGTTTTCCTTGTGCTCCTTATTTCCAAGGCAGAAGCATGGTATTCCGAAAAGCCTCCTGTGGGGTTTCTTTGAAACCAAGTGCCACAAATCCCATCAATTGCATGTTTTGGTCAGCAAAAGGGAGGCAAGGGACTGGCCTGAATAGCATTGGCCAAAGACTTTGGGCACTTCATCACTCCAGCTTGACTGAGAGCATGCTGGAAAGGTGACGAGGAAGAAAAATCCAGCAGCACCAGTTCATTTGGGGTTAAATGAATCAAAGTCGAGCCTGGGCTTGCCAGGCTGCTGCTAGGCAACAAGTAACTTTCTACATTCAGAACTTCCCCACTAATTGATTCTTGACACCATTCCCTGTTGGTTTGTATAAATAGAGAGCTGTTGCTGGGAGGAGGAGAGAGAAACTGGGGTGCAAGGACCTGCAGTTTGGAGGTGCAGAGCATCCCTTCCTATGGCAGGAGGGATCCAGTCCCTATAGGGGGGTGGCAACCACTTCAATTCACAGGTGATAAAGCAATACTGATGCTGAGGAACAAAGAAATCCACAGGAGAAATATTGCAGGATGTCAGCCTTTCAGCGTGTCCATGGAACACATACTTCTTACATGCATTTATGCCTCAGTTAAATGAAAGCAATCCACAAATAATAGGAACAAGCTTTCCTTACAGGACTAATATTTGGCTGACTGGCAGAGTGAGCGCAGCACTAACAGCATATGCACTTTGTGCAGGTCTACCAGCATAGAGAGGGGAGAATTGGAGCAGGATTTATAGGACCTTGAGATTCTGGGAGAACCAGGCTAATGACAAGAAAGGGGAAGCTTGCCTGAAGGAGAAAAACGAGCCCAACAAGTGTCTGAATGTCAAAATCCTCTTTTATAGATGGCTCGTTTCTTAAATAAAGAAAGGAGTCTTTATTATACTGGCTGTGTGCCCACCCCAATAAGATTTTACCCTCACTACTGACTTCAAGACTGAGGCATTTTAAGGACCATTTCATGAATTAAACTATTGTTCCTTATAAATAAACTCTGATTCTTTTTTCTCTCATAAATTATTTATTTCCTAGCTCTTTATTCTGCTGCAGAGAAATGAAAGGCATAGAGAGAATGAAAATGGGATGTTTCAAAGATGACAGAAAATTCAGTTATTTTTTTACAACACTGAAAATTCCCTTTCTAGACATGGATGTAATGGACAGGTGTTACATTTCTATATCAAGCATGTATATGCTAAATGTTACATGATATTCTCACTTTACTTACTTTTTGGCATGTTAGAAAAATGTATATCATTATGCTTTTTCTGAATCTTTCCATATGTTTCTGCAGACGTTGGGGGGTATTTCTTCCTTTCTTCTTTGACATCCTCTCTGAGATGCTGCACTGCAATAGTGCTGACCCTGTGCTGCTTGGGTCAGGTGGTCTGTTTCTCTAAGCAGCTGAGAGTTGGAAGGGAATATTTCTTCTTGGATATTGTTATTCATCTCACTTGGACAATCCTTCACACAGGATTTTGTTACTAGGGTTAGGGAATTGTAGTTAATTGTTAAAGACCATATTCATCCTTTTTCTAGATGAGATGGAACTATTGTCAGTGAGCACTGCACCCTACTTTTGATAGTTTCATTTATAAATCAGTAGCTATTCCATACATATTTACATGTTGGGAAGACTGCATTAATGTATTTTGGCATGCTTTTCAAATATGCTGCTGCTGCATTATATTTATTTATTTATTTATTGTATCTATTACCTCTATTACCTCTCACTATCTTTCTTTTTTTTCCTTAATAGTGACAAAATCTATTTAAAGATTAAATCAAAATTAACTTTTTCTTTCTTTCTTTCTTTCTTTCTCTTTCTTTCTTTCTTTCTTTCTTTCTTTCTTTCTTTCTTTCTTTCTTTCTTTCTTTCTTTCTTTCTTTCTTTCTTTCTTTCTTTCTTTTTCTAATTGCAGGTTGTCATTGTGAGGTACAAACCAGAAGAAACCTGACAAACATACGTTTATTTATTGGTAAACATATCCTGGTATAGTTACCCTTTTTAAAACAGAAAAGCATTTTGAAAGTACTTTGGCAAATTGAAATCCTGACCTCTGCTGTTTGCAATTCCTTGTGGAACAGCAGAAGTGAAATGCACTACCCAGGAGAGTGATATGGAGCTCAGAGAAAAATCAAACTGACATATTTGTTCCTTTTTCTTTTTAAACTACATCTAGTTCTCTCTTGATTATTCTTGAAAAATACATCCACTTCATTCAGGGTTCCAAGAAAAGCTGAATAAGCTCTTCTGAAACACTTTTTTTTTTCTTTCTTCTTTTCTTTTTCTTTTTTTTTTTTTTTCTTTTTTCTTTTTTAAGATTTAGACCCATTTTTTTTTTCAAAAGTTACTTGCATATAATACAATGTACATTACCTAGTTACTCAGAAATGTCTACCAGGTGGATACTCAAACTAGACTTGCCTACATACCAGCACTGCTAAGTTCACCCTGAACTCTTCATATTTTCTGAATATTTAGGATTCAATTTATAATACATGCTTATCTGGATAGCAATGCAAAGTTACTTTTTGCAGGGACAGAACAGATGACAAAAAGCCAGTGGGCTGCTAACTGCCTCCCAGGATGTCTGGGAAGCCCTTCAGGGAGGTACAAAAATTTGTCTCTAGTGTAATTGCAGAGACTCCTTAGAGAATTCACACAAGACCAATTAGTCTCAGTGTGTTCATTCCAGTTGCAGTGCTTTTCTGCCTCATTTTTCTACCAACCTCTGACACTTTTTACAGGGTCTTTTAAGCCTTTAGAATAATTTTTTTAAATCACAACATGGAGATTAATTCAACATTTGGTTAAAGAAGTTAAAGCTGACAAAGAATGTGAATATGAATACCCCGATCATGCTTGAAGAGCCAAAACAAATCTACATGTGCTTTTAAACAGGATTTAAATCTCAGATAAAATTAGGCTTTGGTCAAGATTAAATGAGGAGGAGATAGCCACTATTGCCTGTGATGTCTTGCCTATGCTTGCCTCGCTATTCCCTTCACTGTTATTAAAATATGGGTGCACTGCAATAAAAAGTTAATGATGACTTAGGGGCACTGGAGAAGGTTTAGGAACCCTTTTATATTGAATCTTAAATAGAAAATAATAATAATGATGGCTCTGAGTATCCTCTACTTAATGAAGGAATTGTAGTTGTCTGCATTTGGAATTCTTGCAAGGCAACCATGTAATAGACAACAATATCTACTGGGTTCTAACTTCCCTGTATAAGCATTATTTATGACTGCAGCTGGCAAATCAGTTACTTCATTTTCCAAGCCAAGTTGCAGTGAAATTTCTGGCAGCAATCAAAGAGGAGCCTCTAAAAATATATATAAGAAATAAATAATAGTTTTGGTCTTCTAGACATTATTGACATGAAAAGGTGAACAGAGTTCCAAACCGTTACTTTTATTAATATATTTACATTTTTCTTGTTCTTTTGGATTTTGTCACTAAAGCAAAGAAATATATAACCTCCCTCTACTTGAGGCCTGGATGATCTAATATTTTTTTCAGTAGTATAACATTTATTCATTGCTGCTGGAGAGACTTTTTTAATACATAAAACTAAAATCTATATGTCTATATGTAGGTTTTTTTTGGAATATTTTTGAAGTTTACCTGGTCTATGTCAGAGATTTTGAAAAACAGATAGAGAAACAAGCAGTTTAACCTATAAAGATATCTCGTTAAAAATCACATACTAATTATAGAGTGTTGACATTTTCCAAAGTGGGCAGTGATTGTGGATGCATTCCTGCCCAAGCTAAGCTCCAGTTTCATGTCTGATCTCAGCTGCAGCTCATTCTGAAATTGGGCCAACAATGCCTTAAGTTTGGGTAGAAAAGATGAGATGCCTAAATAATGAGTGCTTATTTTTCAAAAGTGTCCTGAATTTCAGGTTTTGTTCCAAGAGTGGAACAAAAATATTATCCTAGTGGTTGTTATATGTTTTCCACACATTAATGGTTTTAAAGCACTGTGAGATTTTCAGAGAGCGCTAGAGCACCAATAAGTAGGACTATAAACTAATACACAGGAAGATATTATATGTGTATTTATAATACTATAGGTTTTATTTTATGCTTTTCTCACTATACTGCATGGTAGAGTGAACATAGGGAACAGTAAAGCAACATGTTGCATTTTATGACTGGGGTTCAATATCACCTTAAACCTGGGTGCTTCACCTTCTGTCTCATTATACCACCCACGAAGAGCAGGTTTCCTTGCATCTGTGCAAGGAACCAGGAAATAGGATGGGTATATCTGACTCAGAATATCCCCAAAGAGCTGCCACAAGAGTCCAATCACTGCTAACCAGACTGGGAAATGGCCTCCAGAAGGATCAGGGTGTCCTTGTAATACACTAGGTGCTTCCCAGTTGCATGCCTGCAGAAATCACTTATATCAGCTGTGCCAGCCCCATGGGCAGCCAGGTTTGTCTGTATCTTCTTCTGATGCTGAATTCACTCATACTGTCAAGCTCATGGTTAATATCCCCTGTCTGTGAGGAACCTACACAGAAGCCTCACAGCTATGCAGATGAAACCAGGCACAGTAAAGAAGGACTAGATAAATATTTCATGCTTGCTGCAATGTGATTTTTGAGCAAACACAGTTTCATAAAAGTAAGGAAAGAATGAGTCAGTGACTGATTTTATAATCAGTTTTTGGAGCTTTCTTGAAGAACTGTCTGTTATTGGCATAAGAGCATGATCATTTCAGAGTCTCACATCCAGCATGCTGAGATCTTTGAGGCAGAGCCTCTGGATGCTGTAAGCAATCTCAGAGACAGAGAGAGGGCATCCCACAACACCAGAGCAACCACAAAAGACTACAGACAGCTAAGTACATATTGAGTAAAGAAAAAGAATACAATAAAATTTTGTCAAAGTAATGTCAATAGTCTGCCAGGCCCCAGCAATGAGAATGACCTGGAGCATGTCATACAAGCCCCACATAACTCCTGATGAACAGTAAATTGACATCTCAGATCCTGCCCACCCCTTCTTAACTGTGTTATAATTTTCCTCATCTGCTAAATAAGAAAGTAGAACATAAAGACCTAAAAGAGAAATGCTGGCAGGCACTAGAGAAAACGTGCTAAGATACAGAAAGAGTCTGAGAACTGGTGAAGCTATGCAACAGCAAAGGGCCTCAAGGTAGGAAAAACAGGTGCAAGTAAGTGGAAGAAGAAAAGTAAGAAGACATAGGAGTTTTTGCTTCCTGAAAATTTAAAAAATGAAGTTTCATTCTAGACAGGATGTTGGTTGGCTAGTCTGGGAGGTGGGAGAATTGTATTTTAAGTGTGAACTCTATTTGGAGCAGCATTTCCAGGCCATTAAAAAGCAATTATCAGTTGTGTTTACTGTCACTGTGCAACTGTAAAAAGTTACTGACTAAAATGTGTGGGAGATGAAATGTCTTCGATGACAATATCTCTGCTAAAGAAAAAATTGCCTTTGCCTGGCCCACTAATCTGCCAAAAAGTAGTTTGCATTGGAAATGTTCCATTTTTATGCTAATAAGATTTGACAGTAACTGAGATTTCAGCACTGGGACCTATATAAGTACCAGCTGGGAGAATGTACAAAATATTATTTTTAAGAAACAAGACTATGGTTTGGTTATTTTTTAAATAGAACTAAATCTTCCCACATTCTGCATAAAATAATCTAAACCTACATTTAACACTGTAGATAAAACCAAACTTGAGGGGCTTATTCTCTGCTTATTTCCACAATGGCTAATGAAGTCTGTGAAACTGCAATGATCCATAAGCAATTTGAAAGAAGAATAATTATTGCAGTAAGTAGTAAATAAAATTAATAATTTAGAAGGAATTAACTTATTCTCAAGGAAAATAATAAAATGAAAAATATATTTTTTTCTGTATACCATTAAGATGTAGAAATTCTAGCTGATGGACATAAAATATGTGGGGCAGAATCATAAAAATAGATTATTGTTTAATATGTGCATATTCTAGACTGAAAAACAAAAAGATGTTGATAAAGCAATTTCAAAAGCAATGGAAAAAATGTTTACATTCTTTCAGAACTTTTCCTTTACTTTTTCACATTTCAGACTTCCACAGGAATGTTAAAATGGCATAAGAATGTAAGGCAGTGCTGAATCAGACCAAATGCCCATCTAAACCAGCATCTTTTCTCTGTCAGTGGCCGTGGTGATGCCTAAGGACAAATAAAAAAAAACCAGCAAGCTTATATGATATGATATGATATGATTCACGATCACAAAAGTGAATTGCTTTCATTGCTTAAAGGTCAGTATATCTCAAAAGTCATATTTTAGTCTTTGAGAAATATTACTGAAACAATTAGAATTATACTCAGATAAGTAATTCATGCAGAATTCCCACTGAGTAACAAATATTTCTGTTTATCAAGCAAGAGTTGTACTTCATAAAACATACATGTTGTTTAAGAAAATAAGTACCTTTTATAGCTAGAGATGAAAATTTAATGTAATTCACAGATTACCATTTACTTTACTTCTCCCTGCCCCATCCCATCATTACTGCAAAAACATCACTCACAGGGAGGAAAAGGTTGATGACTATTGAACTACAAATTCAAACAATAGTAAATATCTTTGTAATGCTAATTAAAGTAACATCACAGATATCTGCATGAATTTTGGTGCATGTTTCTACTGAACAGAAGCAAGTGACACTACATAAAATGGACTGCTGCTAGCAACATAATCTTTCTCCTAATACAGATGCTCTGCTAAGGACAAATCATACTGAAGATTACTCCTGCAGTCACACTGGTACCAAAAGAGGTATGGATAGTCTCTCCTACTCCCTACTCCTTTTCTACGGCCTGCAGGAAACTTTACACTCAGCAGACAGGTATGCATCCAAACGAGTCTCTCTGTGTAGTTAAGCTGATCCCTATTTCATATTCACATCACATCCTGTGCTCAGGTGGATCTATCTGATAGCTTGAAGACACTTTTAATAGGTTTCTCACCTCATTTTTTGACTAGAGTGATCCAATAGCTCAATCTAATAAATGTTTGTAGGTCTTGCCTCCTTTTGCTCATCAAAGCTCCACCAATCTGCTAAATCTGTTTTCCTCTAATTTCAGTATTTTTGAAGGTTTGAAGCA
Source organism: Aythya fuligula (assembly GCF_009819795.1). Classification (NCBI taxonomy): domain Eukaryota; kingdom Metazoa; phylum Chordata; class Aves; order Anseriformes; family Anatidae; genus Aythya; species Aythya fuligula. The sequence goes on along the minus strand of NC_045562.1, from coordinate 30,140,019 downwards.
AATAGATAAACATCTTACAGTGGGTTACACCACCTTGTCTGCTTGTCCTCTACCATGAACAAATGTAGAGGACAGTTTGGAAGGAGGAGTACAGATGGAAGGGCTGGTTCTGAATCCCCAGTAAGCAGTGTGTGTGCCACATTCACCTTGAATTATTGAGAACCTTGTAACTGGAGAAAACACCTGAATAGCAGTGCTAAATTGCTAAGAGATACCCATTACAGCTAATGAGAGGAGGAAAAAAAAGTGCATTTTAAAATAAATGTTACTCTTTTCAATAGCAAAATAACACATTTCTTCATTTTCTGCAATTCTTTAACTATTTCTCCTAATGTTATTTTGGGCTTATTCAGGAAACTAACAGGTAAAAATAACATTTATCCAATAGGAGCAAGTATCAGTCTGCAGAAATAAACATAAGAGATAAAAACATGAAGAGCAGTAAGGGGATTATATTTATTAAATAGACCATTTTATCATCTCAGCTTGTCATTTACTAATTTCAGGTATTTGTTGTTTTGTTTTTTGTTTGTTTTAAATACAATTACCCAAACTAGTGGTAATTATTACAGTATCTACATCCTGGTATGCAAAAGCTATGCTCTGTGACTCCTGAAAGAGTGACTGTTTCAGCTGTCAAAGCATAATGCTAGCACTAGTATTTTGGTATGATAACAATTTTTGAAATCATTCTGGAAAGATAATGAATTGTACATTTAGAGTAGTGCAATTGCTACTTTGAAAATAGCTCTTCTTGAAATGTTTTGCTTCATCGAGAATTGGCAATGCTCAAGTGAGCAGTAAGTGTAATATTATCTGGTTTCCAAGCCACGGCTACATTCTAGAACTAATTAATGACTGGGAAAACATTAAGAGGTCTATTATATATCCACCAAAAAATGATCTGTTAAATATGTACAAAGAAATATATTTTTATTAATTATCTGAAAGCATACCCTCATTGAAATACAGACATGTCACAACAAAGTTAGTATGCAGCAAGAATGTTTCATATAGTGATGATATTTTGCTTTATATAAGGTGAGAAAAAGACTTATTTCAGCAGTACGCATTACTTTCACAACAGAAGCTGTTCTGTGGTCATTTTATGAGCATCTGTGCTTTCTATATCTAAATAGCTACAGGATTTAATAAAATTTGAGTGCTAACAAGTAGCCTGAACTGTTTCTGAGATTTGTGTGCTAACCAGCTACTATACTGGAATTGCCCTGAATACTAGAACCTGCCAAAGAACAATATACTCTAAGTACCACAAATATTTAATGAGGTAGCCTTCTAGAAAAATAGTAAAATTGAGATGTCTTTGTAGTGTATCAGCTTGCAGTAACATGTTTGGGAGAGACTCAAATGATACAGGGGAGATGGATGGTAGGAATAATAATTTTAGCAAAGCTGACACGAAGTGCCAGATACCACAGATAACCTTCCAGCCCTAAACAAATCTTTAAAAAATGAATCTAAAGCCATGTTTATTCATTGTCTTATATTCAGAATTGATCTATTCTGCAGAAGCCCTTTGCTGGTACTCATTCTCTCCTGCAATGATGCAGGATAATTGGAAATGTCCTTGAACCAGGGTGTATCTGTCTGTTGTGAGAAGGATCTTATGCAGTATTGGGAGTGGAAATTAGTTGCATATAGTCACAACAGATTTTTTTTTTTCTTTTCTCCCATGCCTCCTCAAAATATAACAATTACTCCACACTTAAAGCTTGTACTCAGCTTCCTTCCATTCTTTCCTTCTTTCCTCCCTTCTTTCCATTTATTTGTCTTTCTAATTTCTTTGACTTTTTAATTTTTTTTTTCTTTATCCTTCTTTCTTTATTCCTCTTTACGTCTTCTTGTTAGTCCTTTCTTTCTTTCTTTTTCCAGTGTTCCTCACAGACTAAAATAGATGCTGAGGCCTGGATGAAATTAGTGTAATTGAATAATCCTCATTTGTCTCATTATATTCTTGGCAAAAGAAAGACTGCATCACTGGTGGTTAGAGATCCTCTGAGTTGTTCTACTACTGCTATAATTAAGATATCATGGCTGGCACTGCTTATGAAGGTCTTTTCAGATATTAAGGAAAAAACTGAGGGAGAATCTGAATAGTTTTTCAGAGACACATGAAAAAAATATTTGTCTTTTTACATGTACCCAAGATAAGATACAGTGCACTAATGTCTATAACAGTTCATGTACCTTTGCTAGCAGTTTTGTGACCTTTCCATAACCCAAAGACAGTTCAGTCATGGAAAAGTTCTCCTGTGCCTGAAAATGGGGAAATCATTTGGTGGTGATTTTCATAAAACACCAGACAGGGCAAAGAGAGCTTTCCTGTACAGAGCATTAAGAAACAGAGATAACCGCTCTGCTAATGAGCTATGGTGTGTTCCCTTGTAACCAAGGGGGCAAAAAAAATAACCAAGGTAAATATCTTTCTCCTAGAGAGAAAGCTTGTTGCACGGATTTTGAAGAAAATCTGCTCTGCATAAGTCTTCCCTGCTCACAAAGAGTAAAATTCAGACCTTAACAAACAACTGGAGGTTGATCTCCAGAATCACATGCTGCCTCTGCCTACATGCTTGTGTTGAGATGAAGACCCTCTGTGAGCTGGTGCTCAATGGTCATCAAGGGGCTGCATGCAGATGAGCGAGAGCTTCCAGAAGCACCAGGAGATGATGTCCTGCCTGCCACACTGCAGCTGTCCTCCACACCTGAAATTCAGATATCAACAAGGCTCTAAAGTGGGCCTGGGGTTCTGTTTCTGACCAAAACATTATCATGTCTTGACCCTACAAATGTGAAAAATTTGGTGGGGAAATAGCATGTTTGTCCAGTTTCAGCTTTTAACTTTCTTCTTGGTAGCTGATATAGCACTGTATTTTCGTTTAGGATTAGAACAATGCTGATAATAACACACTGATGGTTTAGTTTTTCGCAGAGCAGTGCTTACACTAAGTCATAGTCTTTTGTGTTTCTCATGCTGCCCTGCTAGCAGGAAGGCTGGGAGCTAGGAGGGGACAGCCAAGACAGCTGGCCCAGGCTGACCAGAGGGATGCATTCATTATTCAGCATTCATTATACTGAATGCTGAATTATGCCATCATACTGAACTGGTATTTTGATATTTGATATTTTGGGTATAGTTCTCTTTATGCAAATCAAGGACTCCCATGGAGAATAGGTGAGTCTGAAATCCCTAAGGGCAGCCAGAGGCTGAGTCAGCCTTCACTGTAATTTATGGTCACTGTGCGTCTGCCCTAGGTCACATGCAGGCTGCTGGTGGGATCACACATGAAAGAGCTAGATTGCTCAAGTACAGTGTGCTCATCCCACATCTGTCTTCCTACCCCCAGCATCCAACCCTGAGCAAAAGGATAAAAAATCCAAGGCTTAAAAGAGGGTAACTGGGCAGAAAGTAGCTGGAGAGATGTACTAACAGAATACAATCTTCAGATTTCTCCCATTTTTCTGTCAGTTTTTGTTCTGTCACTATAAGCAGGCCAGAGATCATTGTGCCTACACTAAGGATCAATATGGATGTATAAGTATCACAGATACTTAGTTTCATTTAGATACACCTTATGCTATGATGTGTTGGGTCTGTCTGAGCTAGAGTCACCTTTTCCCTGCAGCAGCCCACACATTGCCGGGGCAGCTGACCTAAACCAACCAAAGGGATATTCCATAACACTTGATGTCACACTCAGCAATAAAAGGGGGGGCTCTCGTGGGGGAGGGAGCTGTTCCTCCTGAACAACCACTACGCGTTTGAGGCCCTGCTTCCCAGGACGTGGCCGAACACCGCTCGCTGATGGGAAGTAGAGAATAATTTTTTCTCTCTCTGTGCTTCCGCGCGGACTGATTGTTTCTTTTGTCTCTGTTTTTCCTCCCCATTCCCTTTCCCTTTAATTAAACCTTTCTCATCTCAAACCTCGAGTTCTCTGTGTTGTATTTTCTCCCCCTTCCTCTTTGAGGAGAGGGGGAGTGAGAGAGCGGTTGTGGTGGAGCTCGGCTGCCCACCTGAGTAAAACCACCGCATATGACCAAGTATATGGTTATCCAACTCATTTAAGGATGACTTAGATTCATTACTTTGATTTTTTTTTCCATATCTAATGCAATAAGAATAGACCATATTGTCTTTTACATTATTGCTGTTAGAGAATGCCAAACAATTCTGTAGAAAAACTTGCATTTATACAATTTCTGTAAATATCCAGCTTGCTGAAAGGGTAGCTGAAACCATTATTTGAAATTGCTTGGATTAATGCATCAGTAAGGAACAATTCAGGTGTTAACGAAACACTTTCATGTGCACATTGGAGGAATAAGATGGTCAAGCAATTTCAAAAGAGTCAGTAAACCACCTACATTAACTACTAGGTCAGCAGTCTACAGGTGAAACACGTTTAAAAACTATTGAACTGTCCACTCTCCCTAGTGCATTGTATGAACATAAAGCAAAGAAAATGCCACTTTTCATCCCTTGTGACTGCAAAAATGCTTTTAACATTAGAAAGTCACTTAGTAGAGCACATGCATTTAACACTATAAAGTTTTATTTTATTCTTTCAGATATAGGAAACCTGTATTAAAATCACAATTCTGTATAAGATGTACTGAATTTAACATGATAAAGCCTGGCTGTGGATGACAGGAGATACTATATTTACCTGCATGCTTTGTTTTATGATTTAAGGCCATTTACTGTCCATACTAAAATAACAAATCCAGACTTCATTCAACCTATGTTCAAATACCTTGAAACAGATTTTAAACCCATCACATTTTTTGTCTTCCATTTAAGCATCATGGAATACTGTATCTTGACAGGAGTTTCAGGAAGCCCTCTGGTCCATCCCACATACCCCAAAGCAAAAGCAGCTGTAGTCTGTGTCGTGCCTGACAGATGTTTGTCTCTTACTCTTAAAACCCTAAGTGACATCAACTCTACAACATCCCCAGGCACTCTGTTCTCATGTTATTCTATATTTTCCTTTGGAGTTTTTCCTAAATGTCTAATCTAAATCTCCCTTGCCACAGTTTAAACCCATTATTTCTTCTCCTACCCTCAGTGATGAGAATGGTAGAGAATGGATTAATTACTCCTTTCTTCCTTTCAGCTGTCCTTTAGATATCTGAACACAGTTATCACACTTTCCCTCTGTCTTTGTGGTCCCCACAGCAAAAGCATTGTTATTTAGCATCATTGCAAAACTAGGAGGCAATATTTTCTGTTAATATTTTTGTAATTATTGTAAAGGGAATAGTCTTTATACTGCATCACTTTTCAGTGGTATTTGCAATGGGATTATCTTAGGAGAAATGACAATACTGTTCCTTTTTTGTAGTTCTATGGGGATAAAAAGAATAAAGTGGTCTAAGGGGAACAATTGCAAGAGAGAGAACCCTTCAATGAATTTTCGGGCTGCAGCTGGCTGCGATTTTCTCCTCCAGTTAAACAGTAGGCCTTGTCTTATGTTGAACTCTGTATAACAGCATGGTAATGGGAACTTGAGGGGCTGAAACAAAAAGGGAAAGACAGCATTTGTGTGTGTGGTAAGGACAGCACGTGTGAGTGTGTGTGTGGTGTGAGGGTGGGGGGGCCGTTATGAAAATGCTCCAGAGAAATGTTTCCTGTTTCATGTGTATTGTAATGCCAAGTCTTTGTGTCACTCAGAAAGAGTGGTAACTACAAGAATATTTGTTTCTACTGACTGGTACTTTGGCACCTGAAGAAACTTCTTTGCTGTCTCACAGTCACTTCTCCATTCACTTTGACTTGGACACCTTCCAGCTGCCTCTGGGGATCTGTGGCCTCTCTTCCAATCAGCAGCATCTTTGGAAACCTGAGCATCTTTGCCCCTTTTTCATGCTGTCAGTAGAGGACCCTCTTTGTCCTACTCTGTTACAACTTTGCCTACAATGTAAGTACAAGGTGAAGCCAGAAGTAATTTTTGCATGAAAATTTTCTTACTTTTTTTGTCACTGTATAAACATATGCATCTCCATTGTGGTCACATCACATGTGCCTCTTCAGTCTGTTGAGGATGACTATTTTCAGGACATCTGAGTGCACACTGTCTAAAAAGTTCAAGAGTCTTTGCTTAGCTTTCATATTTTTGTTTTCAAGATATATTGCAAGGACCTCTCAGGATCTGTCTTGGTGTTTAATAGCTTAGTCTTCAGATTCATAGAACTTTAGAGCCAGCTATATGCTCCTCTGCAAGTTGGGTCAATGAGTCATAACAACATTACCTTACCTAATCCATAATTGTTATTACTTAATGGTCTTGAAAGTAGTAAAATTAAAATGATAATAAAGTAAACAGAATACAGAGATTTAACTGAGATATTCAATAAAATGTTTTAGTAATTTTACTTTACAGAATATAATGATTCATATAATTCTTACTGATATACAAATGCCATAGCAGCACTTGACATTTATAACGCATTTTAGAAGAAATTGTACTTACAACTAATTTACAAGCAGATGCAAAGGGATGCCAGAGCTTATTCCTTAATTTGGAAGTAGGGCACAGACTGCTGGGACCTTAGAGAGACAATGCAGATCTGAAAAACTGAGCCATATTTCAGACATGGGGACGCTTAAGCCACTATTAAGCCTGTGTAGGAATTACGTGCCTCAAAGGAAAATGCCAAAACCTGCATACATGAGCTACCTGCAAGAAAAGTTTGGCAAAAAAACATTCTGAAATTAATCGTTTTTATTATTATTATTATTATTATTATATTTTTATTTTTATTTTTTATTATTCCAAAGCCTACGTGAAAACCTATACCCACTCTTCATAAGCACCAAGAATTGTAAACCTTCCTTCCTTTCTTTCCTTCTTCCTTCATTCTTTCTTTCTCTTTCTCTCTTTCTCTTTCTCTTTCTCTTTCTCTTTCTCTTTCTCTTTCTCTTTCTCTTTCTCTTTCTCTTTCTCTTTCTCTTTCTCTTTCTCTTTCTCTTTCTCTTTCTCTTTCTCTTTCTCTTTCTCTTTCTCTTTCTCTTTCTCTTTCTCTTTCTCTTTCTCATTCTTTCTCTTTCTCTTTCTTTCTCTTTCTCTTTCTCTTTCTCTTTCTCCTTCTCCTTCTCCTTCTCCTTCTCCTTCTCCTTCTCCTTCTCTTTCTCTTTCTCTTTCTCTTTCTCTTTCTCTTTCTCTTTCTCTTTCTCTTTCTCTTTCTCTTTCTCTTTCTCTTTCTCTTTCTCTTTCTCTTTCTCCTTCTCTTTCTCTCTTTCTCTCTCCACCTCTCTTCCAGCCTCCCCCCCCCCCTTTTTTTTTCTTATTTAATTATTAGGCACAGATTTACCAGGGGGTTTAGTCATCACTTCTCTTATCCCTGCCTCCCACTGACTCCTTGCATGTTCTCTGCACAGCATTGAACCTTCTCCATAATTCAAATAAAATCACTAGATGCAGGGACCCCAGTAGATGATGCATTGCTCTGCAGAAGTCATGGAGTTGGTGGTCATTCTCATCCACATCCTCATACTGTTCATCTTCTCTATCATGAGCTTTCATCTGGCTGCAGTTCTGCTCAGCCTTCATCTCAACGGGGAACCGTTTGCCCCTTCAAAAATCAGTGGTGCTCATTTTTGCATATCTTCAGTTGTACAAGTGCCTCTGAAGCAGCCAATGTAGGTCCAGTTTCTTCCTCTGACAGGGAGATTAATCACTTAACTGCTTTTGATAATAAACTGGAGATCACTGATGAGCTCTGAAAACCATGAAAAACAGCAGCCATATGATTCTGCTGTATTTGTTCAAGGCGAAGAGGGAATGTCGAGGATGTCTGTCTTCCCAAATCATCCTCCCAAGACTGCAATGGGAAGGATGAACTAGAGTGAGATATTTTCCATTTTTAAAATCTGTTTGCTGACATACCTTTTGAAGAAAGAGTGACTCTGCACTTGAAACACTGGTTAAAAGTTTGTTTATGTCTCTGTTGACTTGTTTTATGCTCTTCTGAGGAATTTAAACTGTTGCCAGAATATCTGTAGGTGTTCAGAGTCAAAGTACTGGAGGCCACTGAGGGGCTGCATCTACTGTAAGACCTACGTAACTAATCTGTGAGGTGACTTCTAATAGGGGCAAGGATCAGACTGCACATGAGAATCACAGAGAGCCCTTCTGGTGAACCACATCTGTCTTAAGACCTAAAGCAGCTGGACTGCCTTACATCAATCTGATGGGTCCATGGGATTTGAGATGTCAAGCTACCAGCCAATTTTCTTCCTGTCATGGGGAGAAGATCAGCACCCCCAGGAACCCGATGTTGCAAACTATTTGGATTATATGGCTCCACACACTGAAAAACGGGTCAGGTTTAAAGGATTAAATTAATTTACAGTCAGTGGAGCTCAGTATTCAGCTTTGACTTTTGCACTTGTCTCATATTAACTTCTAATCTTAGCAAGGTTTTTGCATTTGCTCTCAGAAAAATGTTGCAGCATTCAAGGCATCACTCAGGGGCCACCACAGTGAAGCAAACATTGAACTATATGACAATGCATAATTCTTAATTCTTGTTTTGCTGGGTTAGCTATTTACTTACCATGGAGAGGTCTGAATGGGTGCCTACATCCCGGTGTAATTTGTAACTCAGGAAGCATTTGTACTGACTTGGCCCTTGAAGACCACCTCATGAAATTGTCCTAATGCGGACAAGAATATCCCATGTAAAATTATTTTCATCTATTTTCCAACCATTGCACAGAATTCAAATTACATGTATTATGCAAAACTAGGATTTCCCAAAAAATCCCTGATAACTGTACTTGGCTGTGTTGCTTCCTGTAAGGGTATAAAACAGTATCCTAACAAGATTTTATGGTTAATCTATCACAGTAATTATGAAGTTTATTTACCTCACCACAGTATGTTTGAAACTGTATTTAAAGATTCATGTGGTGTTTATTCGGTTCCAGTAACAATTTAGTTTTCCACACAGCAGCAAGTCATAAAGACTCATTTTAAACTATTGCCAGTGCACCAAATTAAATTTATGAACTTAGAAATGTGTTTGAAAGCTATTTCTTATTTCTCTTAAACAAACAAAATGGAAAAAAAAAAATGTCACGCATATAGTCTGCTGTTTAAAAAAGATCTCAGAGAAGATAAAGGCTTTCCTTGAACATCAACTATTTTCCGTGGTCTCTCATTTTGTTTTATTTTATTTTATTTTTGGTTGTTTGTTTTGGTTTTGATCATCTGCTTAAGGAGCAAATGTTCATAATCTGAAAGTTCAAAGTTTTGGTGCTCTTATTTGACTAGCAGACTAGAGGTAGTCTAGAGCTAGAGCTTGTGTCATTGTTAGCAGCCTGCATGTTTTTCTGCTAGAAGAAGAGAGATGTTTTAAGGTGAAACCTAGAAAAAGCAAGCAGTCCATTGGTCCCCACAAAACTTAATGGTCCTTACTATCAGATTATGAGATTCCTATTGAAGTTCAGGCATATTTCTGAAACAGAAATAAAAGCAAATTGTCGTGCTGTTCAATATGGTCCCCATGACTTAGGACTTGACATTTTCTGGTCTTATGCTACAATTTTTTTGGATGCTTAAATCAGAAACAAAAGATCAAGCATATCTTGCAGAAGACAGATGCTTTCAGCACCAAGAAATTAAATGAGGAAGAACTAACTGTAGATATATCAGAAGTTTTATTTATATATATATTTTTAGATATAATGCCTAAATTATAAAACTGAGAAAAAAAGCATAATATTATATTTTTAGTTCTCCTGCTGTTGACTTAAAAATACTCATTTCATTGAAATAGAGCACTGTGGAGAATGTATGGTTCAGATATCTAACGGCATATCCAATAATCTTCTGTACTAATGTGCATATTTGGGACTTATGTATATTATCTGTTAACCAGGAAAAAAAAATAAAAATCCGTCATGACTCTTACTATTGTTGCATAGTGAAAATCATATTTGATTTCAATATCTTTCTGAAGCTACATGCAGTATCTGTTCTTCCTGTTCTCTTTCTGTCTCAAAATTCCCATGGAATCTGTTGTAATTGCTAATCAGACTTCCCAAAGCTACATTAAATGTACAACAGTTCAATTAAATATCACTCAGAATGAACCTATTTTGCAATCCATGCAAAATAGAACCTGGCTGAACCTGAATTAAGAACTATTTCCATGTGCAAGAATAAAATTTACTGTAATTATTTTCTTTTCCTGATACACAGAATTTACCATTGTATCATATTCATGTATCTGGTCAGGTTAGCAGCAAAAAAGACCTGCAAAGCTGAATTTGTGTAGATAACTGCTCATCACCAAGGGCAGACTTTTGGAAATAAGGAGTTGCACGTTTTTTCTAGTTAGCCTCTGAATTTTTTATGGTCGAAGGCAAGTCTTTATCATCTATTAGCTTTCTAATACATAAAAGAGGAATAATGATGCCTGATTACCTCTGTGAAAGAGCTTTGAGTTTTTATTTTACATAAAATATTATTGATGCTGTTCTTCAAGAGAGAAATACATACCATGGAACTGTGGAGAAGCTTCAGACTATGTGGAAGAGAATGAGAAGAATTCAAGAATACCAGGCAAAATTAAGTCTACAAAACTTTGGATCCTGGCTAGTGCTTTGAATCCTGTCCTATCAGGTATGAGAAGTGAAGTAATGAAATGTCTTCCTGTGCCAACCAAAGACATAGGTAAATAGGATAAAGATTATTCCTCACAAATGTCTGCAAATGAGGAGGATGTCAAACAATTTAGGCTATCTGAGCATTGCTAGAAAAAATTTTGGTTGCTTGGCTGCTGACTCACTGACCACAAGAGAGCTAAAACTGACTGTGATTTACAGGTAACCTCCTCTGTGAAATTGGATGCAGAAAAATGCAAGTATCCAGATACAAAAACAAAGTGAGAAAGAAAGAGAGAAGGAGAGCAAGAGAGAAACTACATGAAAGTAGAAAGATAAATCTCCAAATATCAAGATATTAAATTACATCTAAAGTTGGAAACAACTTAGCAGTACACTAGAGCGCTGGACCAGCTTATCACTAGAACTTGAAGAAAGTTGGCAAAATGAGGTACTTCTAAATCAGGCAGGTTTTTAGCTTCCTTTAAATCACTTTGCTACTTATGTCTACAGAAGATGAAAGGAAATAAAGAACTATGCCTGAAAATTAGATTTCTTCTTACTCTTATGAGGCCTCTATACAGTCTACACAATCACAGAGAAAACAATGAAGTGAAAGATATGAAAAAAGACATTGAAAAAGATATTAAAGAAAAAAAAAAAAAAAGAAAAAAGAAAAGAAAAACAAATTCTGTGGATATATTTGGTTTTTGTTTTCTGTACAGAAATTATACAGATATGTACTGTTCCAGCCAGGCATCATGGGGTAATTCCAAATATAAGCTAATTATATAAAGCAGGTCTATCTTTTTCCTTCCTTCCTTCCTTCCTTCCTTCCTTCCTTCCTTCCTTCCTTCCTTCCTTCCTTCCTTCCTTCCTTCCTTCCTTCCTTCCTTCCTTCCTTCCTTCCTTCCTCCCTCCCTCCCTCCCTCCCTCCCTCCCTCCCTTCCTTCCTCCCTCCCTTCCTTCCTTCCCTCCTTCCTTTTTAAACTGTTTTTTAAATGTCAAACTTCTCTGAGAAAATTGCAAACTTCAATGTCCTACCAGCTAAATATAATAACTTGTTAATAATTTACGGGAAATTATGAAGTCTTTCAGTCTTTTATGTTTAGTTTCTGCTTCTGTTTTGGAAAACATCTGCATTACTAGTATTAAAATTACACTCTGATTAAATTGTCTGCTTATTCTGTTTCCACATTCTTAATATTATCAAAAGCAAGGAAACAGTATAGTAGAAAATGTCTTCAGCCTTAAGGCTAGAGAACTGATAAAACAGGCTCAAATAAAAGCCTTTGAGACTCTCCTTATTTATTTCTGTCTGAAGCACTGTATCCGGAAGGATCTGTGTAACTCTGAGAGTGACGATCTCTGCCACAACAAGGTTACAGCAGATACCTGAACACAATTCTCATTTGCAATGAGTCAGAGAATCAGGATTTGTCATTCTGACTCTTGCCATCCATCTTCATAGAAGTAGAAACTAATATAAAGATGGGTTATCATGAATGTACAAAAATTGCATACATTAGAACAGCTGCACAAATGAACAGCACTATCAAATTCCCTTGAATTTCCACCACAGGCTAATCAGTCTCAATAAAATTATCTTCATGTCACTACTTTTAGGAAAGAACAATTTTTCTATACTTAATTGAAATTTAATTGTTAATTGTGATGAGAATGGTTTATCAATCATTTCATGGAAAACAAGCTGTTTTGTGAGTGGGGTAACTAACATATCTGGGTTACCAGAAGATTTGTGACTCGTCACTTTCCTCCCATTAAAACAAAAACAAAAAACTCTCTTCACCTTCTGATGTCTGTTGCCACCTTCTCTAAACTTCCCTCAGAATCCTCTGCCTCTTCTCCTGTTTCTTATTTATCTTTGCCACACCTGTGCTAAGGTTGGGTTAGAGATATGCGTGGTGGATAGGCATGCAGCTTTTAATCAGCAGATTGATATCTGAATGAAAATTACTATCTTTTTTCCATGTCTCTCAGTAGATCAGGAATAGAATTCCGCTGGGACTTCTACCCCTTGGTCACATTTATCTGAAACTGGCTAATATATTCAAAACCTATTAGAGGAGGACAGATGATCCCATAAGATGATACAGAAAATCACACCATTCCCCTCTACACCCCAAATTTTGAGCATGAATGTTATGACCACAAAATGCATCTCCATGTTTGCTGACAGTAACTTAGATCTATGAAACAAACACTATGCCAGCCAAATAGGTTACAAACCTGTTGCAAGCTAATACCCTTCAGCAGAGCAATGTTTTTACTGACATATTCTATAGTTGCATACATACATCTGCATCTCCAAAATCAGCCTGGATAAATTGGTCTTGCACTAGCAATGGGGATTGTTTTTCCTTGAAACTGGACTGTAAGAATGTAGTGACAGAAAAGAAATTCCAGTCTCTTTTTGTTTTGTCCACAGTTCATTGGTTGTGATGATGGGGAAGACACAGATAAAACATGCAAGCTTGAATTTTCTTGCAGCATAAATCAAAAAATATCCAGGCAGTGGAGTGTTATCCATCTTCTCCAAAGATGATGAGAAGAGGATAATTTTGTTTTCTAGTGGTATACTTTAATATGTTTTAGTAATCATCCTTCATTAAAAGGCTAACTTTGGAATTTAGAGCAGTAATCAAGATGACCTTTCAGTAAAGGATGTGGAAAAGAAATATTCACATCTGAACTTCAGCCACATAAATTCATTGCTCTTCATTTTTGAAGTGTACCTAGTAATCTCCCTAGATAGAAAGGTAAAAAACCCTGTCATAATTGTCCCAGATCAGACTCAGTCAAAGCTAAAATGCTGTAGCTTCAATAAAGCATCAGGTGATATATAATGATTCAGACTTACTTACAGCGGCTTTATCTCACAGCAATAAATAATGAAATGTCCCAATATAATAAGGAGCTGGCTTATGTCTGAGGAGCTTGAGCTACCACCCTGGGGGGTTCCAGGTTCATGTCTCTTCCCTGCCACAGACATCCTGCTGTGGTGGAAGGTGACTGACAGCTGGAGAAGGTGATTTATTCAGGTAGGCATCTGGAAAAAAAAAAAAAAAAAAAGTATCTGCTTAAAAGTTTGTGTTTTGATGCTTGTTACTTTACATTCTAAAAGGCATTTTGGGCAAATGCTCCATTTAATTTCTGGAGATGGAAGGAAGACTCAAGGTGAGGCAACAGGCTTGGCTGCAGGAAGAAGGTCCAGGACAACCACCAGCATTGGTAATGCCCAGAGGTTACCAAGAGGCCCTGATTGCCCTGAGCAGTCACCTGGGACCCTCACTCTCTGCCTATAGGTCTGGGACACTATTTAAGCTCAAGTCTTCTGTTGTTTTCTTTCCTGGCTCATGGTGTAAGCATACTTGCTTCTAGTTCTGCTTAGCTGAGCCTGGGACCCAGCATGTAGTTTTGCCTCCTGTGTTGCTCCTGGCTGGACCCTGGACATCAGTCATCAACTTGCAGTGCCTTGGGCCGTCAATGGACCTTGTTTTCAGCACACAACTTGGATGCTGCCAGTCAGTGAGAGCACATTCTCTGCTGGGTTTGCCCTTAGTTTGTGATTCTGCTGCTCCCAGCCCTGTGGAGAAAACCTGCTTGTGCTGTGCCCTGGCACAGAAGCCCTCTTGTACACACCCTGCAGGTACTTTACAGGAGGCAGGGAATATACTCTGAATTTTTCCATGGAGGCTTTTGAACCCACTATTTTGAAGCAGTACTAGTACAGAATCTACAGAATCTGTTTGACTCTTTAGTTTCTTCCTAAATTAAAATATATATATATATATATTTTTAATAGCAAGGCTAATTTTGAAGTACATCACTCTGATTTTGTAGGCAGCTTATATGGTGACCTAATATGATGATAGAGTAGCAACTTGCAGAATCTTCAGTCCTAAAAAACGCATGAAAGAAATCCTCAGAAACTTTCAAACTGCTGGAGTAGTTCCATAAAACTGTTTAAGATGAGCACAGCAATAATTTCACCAACTGCAGCCTATCTTCCTCTCCACAGATTTTGCAGCTGTTACTACTTCTGTAGGTGTTGCATTGATCAGTAATGTAACAAAGCAAAGTTTTGTGTAGTTTTAGAAAACGTAATAATAATTTTCTCCCTGTATCAGGCATTAGGAAAATTTATTACTCTATAAAGACAGTGATACTTCCTAGATTGATGTAATACTGTCATACCTCTATGTTTTAGGTAGTTGCCAGGAAAAAAAAGCTAACTAAATACTTTTTACAATATTAACTATCCTTCAGCAAAGCAATATTCTGCTGAATTAATCAGACTGTCTACAAATCAAGCTTTGTCTCACAGCAGACAAAAGTTTTAAGGGGTGCAACTCTAGAGCAGATGCTAACTACACTGCCTTCAGGCACATGGTCTGAACTTTTGGGTAGACCTGTGCGGTGTCAAGAGTTGGACTTGATGATCCTTAAGGGTCCCTTCCAACTCAGGATATTCTATGATTCTATGATTCTGTCTTTGGTTACCAGCGAGTAGAGACCGGCTCCACTTCCATTTCATAAAGGCCCTAAAACGTCTTTCATCATGTTTTGCTTGCATATATTTTTCAGGATAATCCATTTATATTATTGTAAGGTTAAGTTATAAAACTTCCACTTTGTGCTAAAGTAGCAATCTACTGGTGATTATATTTTCAACATGATAATGGGATTCTAAGAGTAATTTTGTGTAGGATTTCTGGTATTTGAAAGGATAGGTATGCACAGTTCAGCTCTCTACACTGCATAAGAGGTGTTCTGCTTCAAATGAGTCATGAAAATAAACTTTGGTGCACAGTGCTTTGTACTGAAAAACATGGAAGCATATATTTTTTAAGCAATATTGGGCACATACTCTGCTGTGTGTGCCATAGAGGCAAAGCTCTTCAAATTCATCAGACTTCAATGCAGAATGGTAATTCTTAAGAAATGTTAAGAAAGTTGCACAGATCATGTCTTTCAACTACTCTTTAAAAAGAATACTTCTGTAAAGGTGACAAATACCATCCCACCCAAAAGCAGACCATTTCTCCACTACTTCTAAGTTAGTGTGGGTGTAGCAGAAAATGTAGGAAACAACCAGTTGTCTAGTGAGATTCATGTTAAAATTCTGCAGTTCTCTGACTCAACCAGACAGTAATTCAGAAGTGTAGTGAAGGAGCTCTGTAAACTGTGTAGCCTTGTCTGCTGGAGTAGAAATCATAATCCAGCTGGATACAGAAGATAAGTAAAGTCATCTTTTAAGCCCCAAAGGAGAGAAGTTCAAGATACTTCTTAGTTTTGTTCTTTTTTAACATTTGCTAATGGCATAGCTTTCTGATAGTCTTGTATATCTTATTCTTACTTGATCTATGCATTATATATGAAGAAAAGGTGTTTACCAGGAGACTTTGGATTCCAGGAGGCAATAGGTGCCTAAATGTGAGATGAGTGAAACACCTAACATGTCAATAATTCAGACTCTGCCACACGTTTATCAAGGCTTGCTAGTTCCCGTCTCTACCATGCCATGTGAAAACTACTCCAAAGCAAAGCCATGCTCCAAAGAACTCAGCCCAAAAATACTGCATAAGTGTCACAGCAGCTGCTGGAGGCTTTAAAATACAAAAATCTCATAAGTTTTGGCTTAGGACAAAAATTGATTTTTAGAGTAGCTTGGTGTTTTTTCCATATAGTGTTCATCTATATGGGAAATATAATATGCTTTTCATTAATTTGGATCAATGAAATATGTTTTGGGCAACAGCTCTCATTAGATTGGAGGTGGAATCATTTGTTTGGAAGGTGGCCAGTCTTTACAAAATAAAAGCTTTCTCTCTCTGCATTTTAGCTGATGGATGCTGATGAAGCATTTTAGCCATGTGAACAGCTCTTATATTACTTTTCCTTTTGGTTCTCGGAAATGTCTAGTAATGATGCCTGCATGAGGTCGGTCTCATAGCTGTCACCAGTCTTCCCCTTTCCATAATCCACAAAGCCAAAAGTATCTCCAAGGCTAAATAAAACCACTACTGATTGTATTAAACAAAACTAATTAGTAACTACCAAATAAAAGTGTCTTTGAAGTAAAAAGGTGTGGTAAAAGTAAAAAAAATAATATATATATATATATAAATAAAAAATAAAAATAAAGACACATTGTCATTCATGAGAATACTTCTCCATGTCTGAGACAGTAGCAACAGACTTCAGAGCTAAATACATGCCAATGACTTGCAGGCTAAGTAGGTACATGTTGGTCAGCTCATCTCTGAAAGAACCCTAATGGCAGTGAGCTCAGGTAGAGGGGTATGAAAACGTATGAAAGACAAAAAGACGAAAGATGAAAGACGATGAACTTGCACTTAAGTACTTAACAGTAATGGAAGAAGTAGGATGGTAGTTAGGAGTTTGGCAAGGTACCATGAATATTTTGGTGTGCTTCAGCTGGCTTATTCTCTCATGTGTTGGGTGCAAGCATAAAATCTAAAACTTCTTTAGCTGCAAATCTTTTTCTTTTTCATTTTATGGATTTATATAATTTCCAGTAAAACATTGCTAGACTAATGTCTTACAAGTTCTACAAGAATATAGGCTTGAATGTTTAGATGTTTAGACACAGAGATACTTGAAGTACATGCTTAGAATAGACTGTACTAAATCTTAAAATAAAAAAATAAAATAAAATAAAATAAAAAATCCTGTGGCTGTTTACTTACAGTATTTAGGAGTAGCTTGTGTATCACAGGATTGAAAGTAAAAGAGACTCTGGAAATAATACACAATGTCATGTAATGGCTTAGTTTTGTGTTCTCCGAAGCTAAGGACAAAGCTTTTTGTTCACATGCAGGATTAGGTTTTAAAAAAGCATCAGTAAGAACAACAATGTTCTCTGAACATTTTAGATAATGTCAGCTCGCATAAGGTAAACATTTAACTGTCAAGACAATTTTGTAATTTTAAATGGATATGGGATTCTTTTAAGAGCTATCATTGCAAGGTTACATCTTATTCTTTTTATAAACTGCAGATGCTATAAGATTCTACCTAAAAATGTCATCTTTCAATTGCAATCTCAAATGCTTCAGGCCAGTCACATCATTTATTTTATGATGCTTCTTTCTTACTTGACTCATCTTGTTTGCATATTTAAGGAAGCATATTCTGCTTTGAATATAAAATTATTTATTACATATAGAA
The DNA here is from genome assembly GCF_009819795.1 of Aythya fuligula. NCBI lineage: Eukaryota > Metazoa > Chordata > Aves > Anseriformes > Anatidae > Aythya > Aythya fuligula. The sequence continues at coordinate 30,122,174 of NC_045562.1, read as the reverse complement.
ATTATAGACATGGAAGACTTATGTTTTAAATCAATGCAGTTTTAGCTGTGTTTAGTTGAAAAGTAGACTGAAGAGACTAACAGGAAGTTCCAAACTCTTTAATGAAACATGATTATATTGAATTTACATCTTTCTCTGTGCATGCAGATTAATATGAGAAATATTGCCACCATAAAAGAGATATATACTATATTTTATTCCTAACAGGAAAATATTTATGTAGTAAATAATTTATACTTAATAAGTAAAGTTGATTTCCCAGAGAAGCCAAGTTAAGTTGTGACTTAGGATTTGTGTTGATGCACATTCTGGGAATAGCATAAATATATAGTTGTAAATATATATTTATGTTTATTGTTCTAAATGTAATTGATTAGCCTAGATGAAATTGGACGAAAGACTTTTCATTTGAGGCTAAAACACAAACTTTCTCAAGTAATGTATACACTACATGGGTATGTAACATTCACAGTAACATATGGCTAGCGGGATTGTAAAATGGTTTTTCATGGCTTGTGGACATTTTTACTTAGAAATAAATTTTTTTCATATACCTGTCACAGCTGTGCTTGCTGAACCTATTCACCCAGCAATGAATACTCCAGACGACCTCAATCTTAAAGGCTCTCCAGGAGAAAGAAGACCAAAATGGCATGACTGTAACCTGATCTGAAAGGCAAGGTCTCTCTGTGCTTGTAAACAAGGTATGTCACAGGGTAAATCCACATTGTCTTGACTGAAGTAACGTAGATGACTAAAGCTAAAACACAAACAGTTGTTTCCCCATCACACACCAGCAGAGTTGAAGAATTTTCAGGCTCAAGGAGGCCAGGCAAAAAGAGATAAGTACAATACAGCACCAGCGACACATTCTCGTAGGAAGAATAGGCAACAACAAAACAAGTTCTGTCTGCTTTCCCATGAGAGTGCTGCACTTCTGCCAGTTGTAGAGGCAGAAAATGAGTAAACTTAGTCAAAGAGGACCTTTGGGTCCTCTAGAATCTGCAGATAAATACAGTACATACCAGGAATACCACACCATGTGGGCAACTACCCAAGGATGAAAGATCTCAAGAAAAAATGGTGGAATAGGTGGAAGGGTGTAGCAAGCAGAGGATTGACAGGCCCTGGTGATGGGCCAAAATCCCAAACAGCTAGAGCAGTGCTTCTTCCCATTCACTAAAGTCTATTTTTTTTTCCATGGGAGTGACAAGATAAACATAGGATTGACCTATTGAAAGGTGGAAAGAAATCTTGATGTAGCACTCTTTGAACAGAAGCAAAAGTACAGTGATATACTGTTTCTTGTGAACAAACTATCACTTTTGTCTAGTGAGTGTCTTAAATAATAACTTTTAAATTTACCTTTGCGTTCATACCTTCTCATTCATGTTACTGATTTTCAGGTTAATTTCTTATCTATATTGTCAAAAACGAATGTTTTAGTGCAAAAAATAAACATAATTTTTGGGTTACCATTGAAATTTAATTTACAATTACAATTTAACTTACAATTAATTTTACAATTAATTTTAATTAATTTTACAATTTAATTTACAATTACAATTTAATTGATATGATAAATTTTTGCTTCCATTATGGGAGGAAAAAAAAAAAAAACAAAACACAAACTAATGAGAAATGTGGCTAATCATTCTTTATTACTGTACCACCACATCTGCCATGCATATTTTGTAAGAATGCTTTTCATACTACATATGAATCAGAAATATTTGAACTATTTTTTTCTCCTACTTTATTTTCCTTGCTAATACTACTAGATGAGGCATTTCATATTGTTTCCCTTTATTAGCTGCTGTGCAAAATGGTTTTCACTTAGGAAGACTTCCCAAAGCGCAAAATTTGAGAAACATATTTTAAAAGATATGTTTGCTGTCATGAAACTTGAAAGTTTCTCATTGCTTTTGAAAACAAAGCCCTATTCTTCACAAGCAACCAAACTAATTAGTTTGACTACATTAACTCCTCTTTCAGGGATGCCTCAGTCACATGTTTCCTTAGGTCAATACTAAAGAGATAATGTTGCAGAGTAGCTTCCGCTGCAGTATTTTCTTTGCTCTTAAGCCAACAGTTTTAAGGAATAGTTCTTCCAATCACTAGAGAAAAATCAGCGCAGACATATTTATCTGTGTACAGTATATACATAAAGTACATAATAGATACAAGGAATATGAGAGCACTGATTACTTAAAATTTTATCCTTCAGATTACAGACATGAATTAGACAGAAATCCACTACAATAAACAAGTCATTTGTGGTGTTAGCAGTTAGCAGAGAGTGTCATGCTTCCCAGTTTCTAGAGAACAGATGTGCATAGCATTTAGCAGTCATATTTGACAACATTTCAAGTTAAAAGAGTAAATTTGCATGAAAATTTAACCAGCTTTTCCCATCTCCTCCAACTTAGACATGCTTTATCTAGCTCAGAGATCAGATACACAGCGGGAGATGTGAAAGGGGATGCCTGCAGTATGGCTACTGACAGAGATAGTCTTTGTGGAGAGCTCTGAAGCTCTGCACCTGGCAATTCTCTTTCTCCAAAATGAATTTTCTCTGAAAATATAAAATTTTGATGGGGAAAGTGGAACTCAGGAACACAAGGAGATGAGCAAAGGAAAACTTTGCTGTATAAATACTGCTCAGTTGAGTCCTTCTACGGAGAGCTCTTGAGAACTGCGGCCTGCCCTCAGCTGAGCAGAGCATGGTGTACACTGTGAAGTGTGTGCTTCAACATTTTCTTTCTAAAACAAGTTACATCAAGTAAGAAACCAGAAATTTAAAGCAGAGATGGGGTTGGATTATCCTCAGGAAAGTGTTTCTGATGGACATGAACAAAAACAGGGAATCACAGCAGTGACAGTACTGCAGTAGAAAATTTCAAATAATTACTGCCCGTTACTTTTACCAACAGACAGTTGTACAACCTACAAGTCTATAGGTTCATATCCATTCAAATCAGTGAATAAGCATGAAGCATATGGTGTGTGACTCAGGATGTGGAGGGAAGGTATTCTGCTACCAGTATCCAAAAGACTGCACTTAATTTCCACCTGGCCTTTGAGCTGCAGTGGAGAGGCTGCATGCAGCAAAGAGATAAAGGCTTGCTTTCTAAGCTGGACTGCTGAGAAGGTGCTGAGGTGAGAGTTCAGAGGGCTTTTCTATCATTTTGTTTCAACAGAGGAAAAATTCAATACCAAATACATCCCAAAGAGAGTTCAGATGGTAGCATGTGAAAAACAGTTTTAAAGTTAACTGCAAAACAGTGGAAAGCATACACTGACCCTTTTTGTCACCAGAACCCAGAGAGATTTCTGCTATCACCACCCATGGGGAGGTGTGTCTCCCGTCCTGAAACAGATTCTTTTTTATTTATTTATTTATTTTTTTACATTTTTAGGTGATCTCAGACTGGCCATTTTAAGCAGGGAGTTAACTGTGGTTCAGTGTTGTGTATGCTGCAGAAAGCCCTATATGAAATCACTTGTTCTTTCATGTGTTTTCAAATGCCAGTTGAATGTTAATCAAGGTATGATCTTCCAGCTAGTCCTAGTAAAGGAAGATTTTTTAAATGTATTAATTTATATATCTTTAAAATCAACCTAGATTGCTCAATACATGGTAATATTTTAATTAGTGAGGAAAAAATAACATAATTCAAGAAAATCAGGATTTCAGTCTTTCAATGTCTTTACATTCAGGAAGTGGAACATAAACAGCACATGCCAAATCACTATCGATGGAAGACCAAAGTTGTCACTGTTCTGAATTGACTTCTGTTTGTTGTTATATGCATGGAAAACAAGCAAACGTAATAAAAAGGACTCTTGGAAAAGTAAAAAGTTAGGCAGCAGATAGATATAGGTCTTAAAGTTCAGTGATTGCCTGCAAATTTTGCTTGAACTTGCACTGACATCTCATAAAAAGTTAAAAGCTTCACAAAATTTCTTTTGGGCTGTATCATATCTGATAAAATACTAGGGCTTCTTGCTTTATTGAAAATAACTAGTCAGGTTATCTTTAGGACAGTCTATCTAAGACACACTGTCTAAATTGAATCCTTATCCAAGTGGAAATTCAGTATAACATCTTTTGTTTGATTACAACTGAACATGTTTCAAGAGAGGAAGCAAAATCAGCTTTGAGTGGACAGATTTACTTGCTTACTTTAGGAAGAAGATTGTGTTTAGATTAGGTTTGACTGGAAATCCCTCTTTCTAGTCAAGAAAAATCTTTAAAGGAATAGTTACAATTCTTTATAGATGCAGTCCTAACTCTTCATTTTCTTCACAATCCCAAGGAAGTCCACATTATTCTTACTGTAGAATTACTTCATGTTTGTATCTCCTTCAGCTGAAGAATGACTCAGTGCACTTTGAGGTCCAAGTGCACTGAATATGCGTCTTAATGACCAAAATGATTCCCACAGATCCAGACATGGATTACTTTATGGGAGATATTCTCCTCTCACTCACTGATGCATTTTTAAAAGAGATGTAGATCAAAGGAGTATTGTCTAGTGCTGGTTGTATTATTTCCACTAAACAATGTTACTGACATATTTACTCACTTTTTTTTTTTCTGTTTATAGATTATTTTGAGACAATTTATCATCAGTGTACATAATTTTAAATCAGTCTATGGTTTATAAAAATGTTTTGATCTAAAGCTTTGCCATTCCAGTTTGCTTCAACTGCCTTTACTTGGCATATATGAAATTTAGTATAAAAGTGGTATAACTGGTAGTTTTATCTCCATGTAATTCTCTGATTGCAAACCTAGAGGAGTTTTTGAGTTGAGCAGGCAGTTTTTGTGTGTAAATTCTGTTCCTCAGTCTCTGCTAAAAATACTTTGCAAACAAAGTTTTGTGTAAGTGTTTGTTGGAAGAAAATTTGTTTATATTGTGGCAACACAGTTGGCTTCGCCTTGACATCTGTGTGTTTCTCTTCAGGTTTCATTTATCTTCGTACTTCTCTTGTACCTGTCCTCTACTCTAGCTGCAGCATGTTTCTCAGATCTGCATGCTTTGTGTTTGGATGATGGTTTGATGAATGTCTCAGATGATTTACAATGAATTATAAGATTGTTACTTTTAGGCTTTCTTGAAAATGCAAATGAAAAAGTGAAAAATAAAAATTCAGAGTAAATCTGAAAGAAGAGGGATTTACTCTTGGTGTGTGAGATTGCTTAAAGTATCATTTAGCAGATTTTGCTATCCTCCTTTGTAGAGATTATTAGAAATTAATTGCTGCTACTAGAAAATAAATTGCAGTGCTGAAAAAGATGCCATGCACATTTTAATTACAACATTGGACATAGTTGAATAATTTGTAAGAGGGTTTGAGACTAAAGAAACTTAACTTTCTCTCTTTCTCTTATGTATGTAAAAGGAAAGGGATAATGAGAGAAATCCAAGAACGTGTGAAAGCCCAAGTGCCTACTTAAACTCCGAACAATAACAAATGAAGGTACATAATACTTTTTTCCAAGTACTGAGTCTTTTTTACAGATTGTTCTCTCATTTTAATCCCCCTTAGATTTTTCTAAGTGCTTTAGATAATCTGATATAGTAAACACCTTTCCTTTAAAAACAAGGTGACACTGCAGCCATTTTATCACTGCCCTATAAATTCAATTTTCTACAGATTCCAAGAAAAATATTTTCCAATAATTATTTTCCTTAGGGTTTCTTCCTGCGCAGTCAGAACCTGACACTGTCTGCCTTAATCAAACTATATGACTGGTTCCCAGAGTAGGTCCTGGGAGGTGTAGAAAGCCAAGGCTGTCCTTGCAGAGGATCCACTCCTTTGCTTCCAAGCAAAGGAGTTGGTTTGAGCGTTGATGAGTTGTTGGGTTGTTTATTTTTCTCCTTTCCTTGTGGTTTAATCTGAATAACCCAGTCAAAAATAGTACATTAGTTTTCCAAGGCAAAGGCTGAAGAATTCCCATATGTTCATGAATACACATGCTGTGGTCCAAGCCATATAAGTGCCTTCAATTTTTTGTTGCTTCTCTACCAGCACAGAAAGTTTCCCCCAGTAATCTTGAAAAAATTAAACAGACTCTGAGGCTGTACTGGCCCTTTCTGTGGAGGCAACATGAAGCCCATTTAGTAATACTCATTGTCCCCTACTTAGAAGAAAGGAGATCATCATAATGAGGTTTCAGGTCAACCAAGGTTGCTCACAGACACCCACTGAACAGGTGTTTCATTGCCTGCTTTTAAATACAATTATGAGTGGTTTTTTTTTTGGTGTTACTGATACTTGACTCTTGAAATGGCAGAACAGAATTCTGAGTAAAAAGAATAAACCTTATTTTTTTTTTTCAATACAAAGGCAACTATGAAATGTTGAGGGGAAAAAAAAAAATGTGTACTTATTCCATCCTACAATGGAGTTGTACACAAAAGTACTCAGGATTCAGGATACCTGGAACACAGTGGTAGGAAAGTAGGCTTTCTATAGAGTAAATGAAGGAGTGGGCTGCCTAGAGCCACCTTATAAGAAAAGCAGGACACAGGGCTGTGTTAACACTGAGATGTTGCAGTCAGGAGTGTAAGCACATTCAGACTTCAAGGTATGGCTATATTGTTGGGTCTGCAACCATTCTGGCTCAGCTTACCCAGACTTTCTTCATGCTGTAGAAATGATGGTCCTTACCATCATTTGTGATGCATTTGTGATGCATTAGCATCACAATTTAGAAATAAATGCACATAGTCCTGCAACACTCAGTTTCGCTTTCTTATGTCGATGTTCAGCTTTACCTCTACTACCCATCCTTTTCTCAAAACAATATTGTATTCCTGCCCACCTTTCTGACAGGAGAGTGATTATGCCATTAGCAAGGGCATCACTGCTGTTCTATTCTGGCTTTTCTGCCCAGTGAGTTGTAGTTATTCTCCCTACACAACAGTACAATTTCAGTGGCAGAACAGAGGATATTATAGGTGACTAGATTTGTAAGTGATTCTAGCTCTTAATGTTACTTGTTGGTAATGTTGATACTTCTAATAACTTCAGCCTAGAAACTAAGATCACCCTTTTTTATTATTATTTTGAGTGATAATTCACTGTGCCATTAAATAAACATTTAAGTATATTGATCATACTTGTACAATTATAATCTACAGACTCATGCTTTCTTAAAGTATTCAAATTATGAATTCATACAGATTAGAATTTGAAATCTAATCTCTTCTCCCACTTAGATGATAGAACCTTCTTAACTTTATCATTTTATTCAAAAATGGGCAAGATGCTATTCTGTCTAAATTATAAGGAATATGCTTTTGAGTGCTGTAGACAAATGTCAATATAGGAATACTCCCAGCTATTTTTAGAAATTTTTTTCTACCTAAATGTTTAGTGTTGTCTTTTAAGAATACTGGAGGCAAAACCATTCTACAAAGTAATCCCCAATTTCTTAACAATGGAATTTTTTAACTTCTTACTTTACTTTACTTTTCTTTTTTTCAGTATTAGAGAACTAAATATCTAGCAGAGTGCTTATAATAGGCTTTTTAAATTGTTTATTTTTTATCAATTTTTTTCATCTAGCTTTAGTGATTATTGAGGTGCCATGACAACGGTATTTGCTTTCACATGTTGCATCAAGTTAAACCACAAGGGACTTGAATGATTATTCAGAAAAACCTAAGATGACTCTATATACAAATTCCAGTAAAAAATACACTGTAGGATTTATTGTTTTAAGGCTAAATGATTGGAGTAATAAAAGATATATAAAAAGACAACAAATGCCATGAAGCCACTATATTTTATATAGAAAATAAAACATTTGTTACAATTGTAATCTCCCATGCTTCAAAGAATATACCTTGGTCCAACCTCCACTGAAATTAATGAGTTTTATATGAATTCTATCAATCACTCAGCTGTATTTACCCAGTTTTGTAAACTAGTTTCTTTCCTAGGATCCCTCAAGGATGTACAAATGTATTGAATTTCATAGAATTTAGACAATTTAAGACTCAGTTCTAGTTTCACTAAAAACAACTTTTTCCGCTAACTTAAATGCACACTGATACACAGTTTGAAGAAGAACTGAAAATGTCTCTCTCTGTGATTGTTTGCTTTCAGTTACTCTTATAATAAATTAAAAATTACTCAGTAACTTGTGTCACAGAAAAAAAAAAATCATTTAGAAGTAAAGCTAGTTTAGCAGGCTGATTTCCATTTTCCAAGTGATGAATTTATATATCTTGTTCAGCATGTTGGTTTTATAACCAGTTTCAACGTTGTGGTGTTGCTCATTTGTCCTGTTAATCTGTCTAAGGACAAGTAAGGGCAGGTCATGTTGTGCTGTAAATGGAAGCCCAAGTCAACAGGCTTGTGGGAAGGGCAGAACTCATGTCTTCTGTCTGTGGATGTAGGGTGGACCACTGTCATGGTCATGTTATTTTCCACAACTGCTTCAACTGCTATTAACAATTCAGCTCTGAGCTGTCTTCAGATATGCCTGTATTAATCCTGTTGGTATAAATGGGCTAGTCATTTATTTGAATGAATCATCATTCACAATGAGCTATACATTGCTTAGCGATGCTGATATCCGTTATCTATAGTTATTAGATGCACCTGTGGCTTTAAGACATTTCTAAATTTAAGTTCTCTATTCGCTTTTTAAATAGCCCCAAATGATGCCTTTCTCTTTTGTTTTAACCAATGGGCCTCATGTGTTCTCAAGTGCTTTTACATTATATTTGGCTGATGCAACAGCATAATATGGTTCCTCTGGAAGAATCAGTGACAGCAAGTAGGGCATACAGTTACCAGGGAAATGAAGCATTCACTATTCAGTTGCTTAGATGGCCTATATAATAGATAGTTCACTGAGCATTTGATTTGTATCTGTAAAAATCACTGATGAGTATTATAGCGTTATTAATAAGATGTCCACACTTATTCAGATCATTAAAAATACCACATTAAAATTGACAGTGTTTCCAATACTGTTGCAGGATTCACTTGTGTGTGCCTCAGAGCTGGCAGATCTTGATGCAAGACTGGAAATCAATGACTGCTTCAATGAAGTTCTGTCTGTGTATACAAGAGAAGAAAAAAATCTAACATTCCAAGAATTAACACACACAAAATTACCTTTTCAAATGTAATTATCCACCTTTTCTGGTTGATTGGTTGATTTGTGTGTGTGTTGGAAGTGTTTGGATATACCACAGACCCAAAAAACATAGCAGAGCTCAATAGATCTTGTTAGCTTTATTTTATATGAACACTATTTTTTCCCTCTAAGGTTCAGCTAGGAAAAAGCTCTAATTTACTGAAAAGAAGTTTTAGTTTATATATATATATTTTGTCAGTAGAAAAAGTAGATCTTTCCATTCATTCTAAAGGATTTTGATAATTTTCCACCTATACACCTCCAATATTTTTTCATGGTAAAAATCATCATTATGTGCTTGTATTTCTAGCTCTATATGCCACCAATTTGCAGTTAGTTTATAAAAATATTGTTACGCCTGTGTCATGAGCTGAAAGAAAAGACAGCTTGCACAAAATACATGATATACAGACAAAAGAAATATCATGGGCAAGGTTATATTCTTTTACAGAAAGTGCTCTGGATGCTTTACTGTCCAGGCAGGTCCAGATCATCAGTATGATAATCCTCCAGAAAGCCATTAGAGTGCGTGATGTTTATGTTCATGTTTAAATTCTGCTACTGTGCTACCTTACTGTTGTGGGAGCAGAAAGCCTGACTTTCAGAAGCATTTAGTAAATGCATGAATGTATTGATGAATACATTTCTAAAGAGACTTTTAAAATACTGACTGGGAGTTTCTTGTTATACACATAGTCAAAGTCTCACAAAGTGAGATAACCTGGCATTTTGGTAAGAAGCCAAGTCAGCCTACGTACAAATAATCCACTCCCAAGCCTCCATTCAGTTTATCCTCCTGTGTAAAATCTAAAAATTAGTTTTATGCCAGGTGTGCATTGCACTCGACCTTTTTGAGCATCCTTCTGTCAGGCTTCACTATTTAAAAACTGTCATTTTTGAGAGCAGAGAACCCCTGTTGCTGCACTGGGTGGATGTAGCACACTGTGGTTGGGATCAGTCTGAAAATCCCATCCCCTCATGCCAATGCATCCATGTGAAACAGAAAACTTGGGTTATTATTGCATCACTTCATCAATGATATTGTCTCTGAAAATGCCAAATTCCTCTTTCAAACTTCAAAATCATTTTGATGTCACAAATAGGAATGGAAATTGGCATTTAAATAAATTGGTATTTTCCTGCATAAAGAGAACTATAAAACCAACTTCCACAGCAGTTGCAACCTTCAGAGTTGAATCAATAGATGAAATGTGTAACTGAAATATTTTAAAAGTTGGAACAGCTCTACAAACCTTTACTTCCTCCAAAAGGAAGACATGAAAATGCCACAGACTAATCAATTCTGTATGGTTTCTGAACAGCAGCTAATAAAAACAGATATATTTTTAAACATCCATCTCCTTTTCACAAGCAGTCTTTAATCTTACCTCATAAAAACGAAAATCTTTAATAGCTAAAGAAATCAAGGAAGGTTATGCACAGCCAGGAACCTGTTAGGAAATCCTAACTGCTCTATAGCCCTCTCAGTCAAGTTCAGGGCTTGTAAAGCAGCCTACCAACTTAAATATAAAATTGCCATGAACAATTTATATCAATAAGTCATGTAAGTTTCCTGCTAAAGGTTTCATTTAAATATAGATTGAACTAAGAACTGAAGCACAGCATATTCATGCAGAAAAACTGTGTACTGAGTAGTTATGCAAAACAAATGAATTCCAATTTCCTCTATAATGTTTTGTTACCTATAGCTATAGCCATTGAAGAAAGCCTGGTGAGCAATAAAGGACATAACATTATACAGCTTCATCAATCTTGAAGAATGATGGAGAACTTCATTAACCATATATCTTCAACTCCAATATATAACAGTCCACTGTTATAACAGTCCACTATACACTGACTAGAGGTTAGAAACTGAGATGGAAACAAATACACACCATATTGGCAGACTGATAATCATGAGCCTCCAGTTTTTTTCCACAGCAAAATCCTCAATATCAAAATTCTAAGTTCAATTTTTTTTCTATCTCCATTTTAGCCTGGAAAGATTTTTTAATTGTTCATTGAATCTGAGGGGGAGATGGGTTGCATTTGCATGAATGCCATATTAAATGGTTGACTTGACAACAAAAGAGGAAGGAACAAGATCCTTGATATTAGGCCAGAAAGCATTTTACAGCCATTCCTTTATCTCAGCTGCCAGCTCTAACAGTGGCTGCATCCCTGAAGTCTCTGGTAGCCCTGTAGGTGGGCTCGTGATGGCTATGATTATTGCCAACTTCCCATCCTCAGACCTGCTTTTTCTTTTTATAGTCTTCATGTAGAAAAAGCTAAATTGTTTGCCAGACAGCAATGTCCCTAAGAAAACAAGGCTTTCTTTTCTTGGTTCCTCAAAGGCATGCCTCTTTATATGTCTGAATTCAGATCATTGTCATCTCTAAAGGCAGCTGAGACCACCGTGAAGTAGACACACTTTTGGCTACAAAGTGGTCATAATCAAACAAAAGGAACCTCTCATTTATTAGAGGTGAACATTGTTTTTTATCAAGTTATTAATTACCAGCACTCTATCAGGGGTTTCACAGAGCATCTGGCAGGATAAGGGCCTTTATGAACAATTTCAAATCCACAGGTTGAAAAGTTAGGAATTCGAAGTCTACAGGAATGCTCTGGATCCTTTTTTTGTTTGGAGATTCAACCTAGAGCCCGCATCCTGTGAATGCAAGTCATCTTTTTTTTTTGCTAAGGAGTATAAGTTATTCTTAGACAGTTACAGTAGTCAAGCCAGTAGTTAGCTTACTTGATTGAGTGCCCTCTACTGTAATTACAAACAGTGCAGGGTCAACAGAGTTACAACAAAGCATTGATCAACCACTGTCACTCCTCTCCCCCCCCCCCAAAAAAAAAAAAAAAAAAAAAAAAAAGATTTTAAAGGTCTTCTCCACTAATCAGTCATAGACCATTAAAAGGAAGTTTGGTTCAACCTGTTCAGGGATATCAAATCATCCTTCAAAGGACAGGTTGTCCTAGCTTGTACATTGTCCCAACAGCACAATTTCACTATATGAGTGTTAGTTCTCAATACACTGCATTTTGAATGTTGCCTTCAGCAGGATAGCTCTATTTTTATGTACACAAAAACTAATTGAGTATTCCAAAGCCATAACCTCAATCTTCAAAAATGTCATGAGAAAACAGTATGCAAAGGAGAAAAAGATACTTGGCAATGCATACCTAAGTTATCACAAAGGGCGAAAACTATTTTCCCAAGCTAAAACAATTTTTAATTCCCTGCTAGTGCCAGGTTTAAATTCCCAGAAGTAAAGAAGTGTTGGTGATGATAGTATTGGGCTAATGAGCTTTTTCTTCAAAGAGTCATGGACAATAGCCCTTAGTATATTAATGAGTTTGGAACTGCTGTTTGGCAGAAAACCTGCTGGAAGCTATTGAAAAAGCAAAAAGCAGAAAAGGAGTGATAATTTTGGTCGGTGTTATCACATTCTTTGTAGTTTCAGGATAGGTGATGCCAATATGTCTTTTTGTCTCTTCACTTTGACACCTTTAGAAAGTGAAGTATAGTTGCTAATCTAAAACCATCTGTGACATATAATAGGTTATATGTACCAGGCAGCACTTAAATATTGGCAATTCTTCTGTCCGAGTCATTTTTCTTAATTGCCAGCTGTCTGTTTGACACTGGCTTTTAATATGCTGTCAAACAATTTGAAGTATGTTCCTTCACCTAGTCCTCCTGCACCAAACACACTGGAACTTTTCAAAGGCAAACTATTTTGCAAAGATGTACAGCTTTAATAGGGAAATGTTTCAAGTGCAGGGTAGCAGTGGCCAGCTGTTAAAATATTTGCTGGGGATGTAGCACACAACTGTGAAGGATCTGGTCCAGGTCCCCTGAAGTCTGGCACATGTTGCTATGGCTAAGCAAACAGGCAGAACTGGTATTAAACGGTAATGTCTCTTTTTTTTTTTTTTTTTTTTTCACACACAAAGAATTAAAATATTTCATTTCTGTTCAGTAATAAAATGAAAACTAATATATGAAAGACTCAATTTTATTTATTTATTCATTTTAATTATGACTATATTTTCTATCCATCACAGATCAAAGGCCATTGGTTTGTCTCTATATTTACTGGCATTTCCTTCTTTTATAATCATCATAGCCAAATGCCTCCCTCCTATCCCATTACTCATCAGTTCTGTGGCTAGTCAATAACATGCCGGAGAGCTACACCAGAAGCGATGGAAAGATGCCAGGGAGATTGTGTTTCTCTCTCTTCCACAAACACATCTGTATGCATAGATATGCTGTTCATTGCCAATACACTCTTTGTTTAATTTTTGTTTTTAGATTATTAGATATTCTTTTTTCTTTCTTTCTTTCTTTTTTTTTTTTTTTTTTTTTTCTTTTTCATCTGTTGTAAAAATGAACTAAACCTTGTTCAAGCAGAAGTCTGGTTGTCAAAACACTCAGAAGGATGCAAGGACAGATTTGAGAAGATAATCAGGAGAAACACTTGAACAGACATGTACATTAGTTACCCTGATGACAATAGTTATGACTGTAAGATGACACTTTCATTCTATGACCATTAATCAGCAAACGTATTCAGGTCTTGTGCCACGCAAACAAAAGTGTAGTGGAAAAGAGATAAATTTAGTTTTTTGGACCTAAATAACTCTTTTCAGATAACAGTTTCTCTTGGCTGATCAGAACCCTTCTCATTACTATTGTGACAATGTTTTGTTAATTTTAAGTAAGGATTTTTTGTTGTTTGTTTGTTTTTTAATAGGTTCCTATTCTGGTAAGATTTAGTAGCTACAACTTCTTACAGATTACTTGCTATCTTTCTGTTGAACTGTGGTTTACACTGAAAGTGTATACCTGCATTTGAATCATAAAATCCCCATTCATTTAATTAGATCAGGATTGGACCATTACCTTAACCTCCTCCTTTGCAGGATCAGTGTAGGACTAGCAGCTTTTATATTACCTAGCTTGTATTTTCCTGGAGAATTATAGCTTGATATGAGAAATGGAAAAGATATGTGACTAAGTTTGTACACTTATGTTTCTGCTACTTGTATGATAGAATGCATTAATATGCTGATGTTGTTGGGCAAAAATATAAGATGATTGTTTTGAACCATGAGATTCTCTCATAAAAATATAATGAAACTACCTTCAATCACATGTAATTTATGGCAGGAATATTCAGATTAAAGAGAGAGCCTAAGATAACCCATTTCATATAAGGTTATCAAGCAGAAAAATAAAGTGGATGTAAGATTGATTCAAAACACTGAAAACATTAATTTTCTGATTTCTCCTTTGAATAATAGATTCTTTGATGCAGTAAGACGTAGAATCTTATGCCACTGCTGACAGTGGTGGTTCTAATGTTTATCAGCATGTACAAATATACAATGTGATGAAGGTTTAATGGAATAACATCTTACAAAACAAAACCAGTGTAATTTACTTATTATTACTGTAATACTAAAAGGAAGTAACATTTAGTTGTGATATGCTAGACAACAGAAAAAAAAAAAAAAGTCATTAATCGGTAAAAGACTTTATGCCTTCTTGTTGTGGTCAAATTCTTTTCATGTTTAGTCTGATTTGTCATGTGCCAGTCTTTATGAGCATGGTCAGTGAAATCCCTCAAGAAAGTGCACATGAATGTCTGGTGACTGCAGTGTTTCAGTGCCTGGAGGGAAGATGAGTTGTTGTTGTTGTTGTTTTTTGGCTGTAAGAAATTGCTAGGTGTTGCTACTTACTGCATGCTGTAATAACTCTGTAAAGAGTTTGTCGTTACTTTTGTTGTATTACAATAACTGCAAAGGTCTGTACTGTTTGTAAAGTTCCAGAGGAGATTGATCTCACTGTTCCCAGCATAAGAGGTGCCTCTGACTTCAGGAATCTACCTGTTCATTTCAATATATATATACATAAATCCACTCTGAGAAATTCAAGAGCATCTGAGCATTTTCCTGTTTCTCTATCTCTTCCAAGAGCATAGCAGCATTGATGTCAAAGGCTAGCCAAAGAACAGAAACAGACAATTCTGTGTGGTTAAAAAACTATCACTAAAAGCAAAAAAAAAAAAAAAAAAAAAAAAAGATGTCTGACCAAGCTTTTAAAGCAAATGAGTCTGAACTGTTCTCATTGATATTCAAATATATACCCCATTTTTTCTCACCTTCAGTATTCATGTGGGATTTAAAAGAGTTAAAACCTAACAATGTTCCCTCTAGGCAATAATGATACCATTTAGCTACAGAAAATTTCAACTAATAATGCTTTGAGCTCTCTAAATTGCCTGCAAATGCATTTTGCTTCAGAGCCTGTCAAAATCTCACAGATTTCAATATCCAAAGGCTAGGCAGGCAAGAGGTGGGTGGTCTGCTAGGGTGAGGTTTGCCCAGGTAGCCCAGCAGAACATGATGTATTATACCCTGCTCTGCTAATCCTATTACTGCAGCAGGGCTTAGTATTACTCACTGTAGGTCTCAGACTAGTGGAAGCAATATTTTTGAAAGGGCAAATTAATAATCAGGGGACATTTTGGGGGGACTGGGAGGGGTCTGTGAGCTTGATGTGATTTTTTTTTTGTTTTCTTATTTTCTGTGTTTGAAGCTCCTCTTTCAGACATTTTGAATGCTAAAATGAACTGTGAGGAGGTGGGTTAGCAGTGAAAGAGTAAATAGTAAGAATATGTGCACAAGAAAGGCAGTTAGACATAACTGTCACTTATCACACAAAGCACATGATAATAAAGTGCAAAAATGACTTTGAATAGTCTGCTGTTTTGAAATATCCTTCTATTTCTGGTGGATTTTTCCAATAGTAAGAATATTGTTTAAAAATGAATTCTTACAGAACAGTACATATTTTAAGTGGCTCCACTATAAGTACATTTTTTCAAGCTTTCCCTTACACATGTTTATTCATATGTAAATGTCAGAATTTCTCAGAGAGTGAATATGAATTGAGAGATATTTTAACAATACTCTAGTATTTATCCAGAAATTTCAAGTATGGAATCAGAAGTCAAACTCCCATGTTCTCTATAACTCATTGACATAAAATGGATGTCGGGCAGCATTATTTATCATCTCTACCTCAGTTTAGTCCTTCACAACATTAAAAAATTAATAATAATACTGTCTCATTTACAAATTTAGGCTATTCTTTTCTGTTGCTACTGAATACAAACAAATGAACTAATTGGTGCATCAATTAGACACCTTTGTATTTTGTTGAACTCAGAAAATAAATTACTACAAATGGCCTATGCTATTGAATCTGCATCACAAACCTATTCTTTGTCATTGGTATAAACACTTGTATCTTAGGCATTCAAAAGTTGATGTTGATAAAGCTTGCAAAAATGTATTTATGTAGCTGGGTGAAGAGCCATAAATATGTCTTTTGTTCATTAGTACTTTGATGCTTGAGGTGAGTGGTTAGATTGCTACAGTTTATGCCTAACATGTATTTAGCCTAATTAGCAAATGAGGTCATCAATTAGATAGCTAAAGGGGGTCACTGCATGAGCCCAGCTATGCCATAAATGTTATAAGGAAAAAAGGAAAAGCTAGAATCTTAGCATCAGCCTTAAATAGCAGTGATGCAGTGCCAGCAAGTAAAGACTGCCACAAAACTTGATCATAGAGGACAGAAAAGCCATCTGATAAATGCAGTGATTGATCAGTACGGTAATGATTTGCGAAATTACATATTCAGTGCCCAAATCCCACACATCCTCTGCTAATAAACCTCCTCTCTGGCAGGTGGGGTGGGCAGGGAAGGGGAGGTGGTCTGCTCTCTCTTGATCTTGAAAGACCACAGGATGCCTGCTTAGTGTCAGCAGGCACTGACAAACAACACAGATTTGATTACCGTACCTGTTTGGAGTTCCTTAATCCTCATTTTGCATGACTGTGTACGGCTTCTGTGGGTCCCCCATCACCTGCACACTAAGCAGGATCGATGGTCTAAAACTCCACCTGCACTTGAGAGTACCTTGAACCACCACCCATGAACCCTTATCTTCAAGTAGTCCTGGAAATATTTCACACTGTTGTATAATCCATTTCCTTGATGAGAATCACAAAGGGAGGCACATAATATAAAGGGATAAAAGAGAAGCTGTCTTTAATGAGCACACATGGCTCTCTGTCATAACAAATTACCCTGTGATGCTCATGATTAATTGTGCTGCTACTTGTACGGCAGCACAGTAATGCAAGCCAAATAAGCACAATGCAAGACTGTCTGCAAAATTAGTAAGCTTTTTGCATTTCATATTTATCACTGTCTGCCAGCTGTGACAATCTTTCAACATATATGTGATCTTGCCTGTGGTGTCCTGAATTAAAATGGATCATATAAAGCCTTGGTTCAGTGCAAGGCCAATGAGCCTATGCAAGCTGACAAGCCAGAAGGTAGTACAAATTAAAATGAATTTGTGCCAATATCTCTTGAGCTAATTGTGATATTATGCCCCACTCTGCCTCTTTTTAAGATATTCTGTCACCAGGCTTTTCTAAGTATGCAGTCAGTTTTTATTCTTTGCAGACATTTTAGAATAGAATAGAAGAGTTCAGTTGGAAGGGGTCTCCAAAGATCATCTAGCCTGACCACTTCAGTGCTAAAAAAAAGTTAAAGCATATTACCGAGAGCATTGTCCAAACAACTCTCAAAACTGACAGGCACGGGGAATCATCCACCCATCTAGGAAATCTGCTGCACTGTTTGGCCACCCTCACTGTAAAGAAATGTTTCCTAATGTCCAGTTTGAACCTCCCCTAGTGCAGCTTTGTCACATTCCTGTGTCTTGTCCTTGGAGACCAGCACTTGCCTCTGTGCTTCCCTCCTCAGGGAGCTGCAGAGCACAGGTAGGCTGCCTCTCAGCCTCCTGCTCTCCAGGTGAGACAACCCAAGTGCCCTCAGCCTCTCCCCACAGGACATGCCCTCCAGCCCTTTCACCTGCTTGGTTGCCCTCCTCTACATGTTTTCAGGTACCTTAACACCCTTTTGTATAGTGGAGCCAGATTAGCTGCAGGCATTTTGTTTTCTGTGTTTGCAGAATAATCATTCTGCCTGAGACAATAACTCATTTTTATATATATACATATTAAGGAAAGCATGTAATCTGAACAAAAAAAGTTCCTAAAGTACCACATTGTGACACTTATTACTAGTTCATCTTCTAGTGCTTTTGATTATGTTGCTTTTCGTTATTTTTCAAGGAAAAGGTAAATCTGTCAACCTTTTCATAGACTGAAATTTGGAAGTATTAAAAATTACATCCCTCATGGGAGATTATGTTTCTGGAGTGTTATTAGGAATTTAGATAGCCTTTGAAGATTTGGACTTTGATATTTACTGAGCTTTGCTCTCCCCAGGGTGCTACCATGGGAAGGACAATCCAGCCAAACCGAGTGCTTTTGAGAAATTCTCTTTCTAACGTTAAGGGAGGCTATAACCTTGGGTTCTGTAGTAGACACAAACATTTTTGATCTCCAAACCCAGATTAAGTGTATAATCAATATAAACTAACATCACTAAGTATTTTTTTCCATTTTCTGGAAGAGCAGGTCAGTAACAGAGGGATATACGTATCTTTGAGCACTGTATGCACTTCACAGCTACACTGCAAACCGCTCCATCTGCTTTTACAAAGTTGTTTACACAGAACACGTCTGTCCTAAGGAATCCCATATATTTTCATTTGACAAACCGCTGGATCCACAACATTTCACTGGAGTCCTTACTAACACCTTCAGTGCAAGACTTAAGTTTCCCATTCACTGACCAGTGAAAGGTAAGAGTTTTAATTGTCTGCTCAGCAGGGGACTATGATATTTCTGTTGAAACAATCACACCAAACTGCAAAAAGTCAACACAAAGTGATCCGCAGAGTTATATGAATATGATATAGCTAACTTGGAGTATGTTATTGTACTGGGTCTGGCTGGAATGTTAACTTTCCCGGCAGCAGCCCATTCAGTGCCGTACTCTGTACTTGTAGCTGGAACAGCAGTGTTACCACACCAGTGTTGTGTCTACTGCTGAGCAGCAGTGGCACAGCATTGGGCCTTTCTCTAACCCTCCTAGGGGGTGGGCAAAAAAGTGAGGAGAGAAACATCACTAGGGCAGCTGACCTAAACCAATCAAAGGGATATTCCATACCATGTGGTGTCACACTCAGCAATAAAAGGTGGAAACAGGAAGAAGAGGGGAGGGGTGGGCTCTCGTTGAGAAGACGTCGGTCCTCCTCTCGAACACTGGCTGCGTGCGTTGAGGCCTTGCTTCAAGGACGTGGTCAATCATCGCTCATTTGTGGGAAGTAGAGAGTAATTTCTTTCCTCTGCACTTCCATATAGCTTTCATTTATTTTGTTTGTTTGTTTTCCTCCCTTTTTCCCCTTTCCCTTTTATTTCCCCTTAGTTAAATTGTTTAGTTCATGGTAGTCTTTATTTAATTATTATAATTATTTCCCTTTAATTAAATTATCCTTATCTCAACCCGTGAGTTGTTCTTTGCTTTACTTCTCCCCCTCCTTATCTAAAGGAGGGGGAGTGAGAGAGCGGTTGTGGGGTTTAGCTGCCCAGCACGGTAAAACCACCACAGTTATGTGATCCAGAGTCTTAACGTAAAAAAGATACAATTTTTATTTCATCTCTCAGTAAAAAATATTTAAATGAATGTATTTTTTTTTCTGCTAAAGTAAGTTATCCAAAACAAGAAAGAGAGCTTTAGAAGAAATATTGCAAATTGAAAACTATTCTGAGAAAGAAAGAGATGGGTTTTCAGCAAAAACTATGTAGCTTTGCTTCTGGAAGGAAATGCAATATTTAGCTTTTAATGGAAGGCATAAAAGCACTTGCTGAAACTAGCAAAGAGAAAATTCAGAATAAATAGCTGTAAAAGTAGTGACTTCAGTCCTTTCCTGTAAATTATTTCAATTAAGTTCAGAAACCACTAGTAAACGTAAAGTAACAAAATGTTCAACACTGACAGATGGAGACATGAAAGGATTCATCAGAATTTTCTGAGACATCACTTAGCTTCTTTAATACTTAAAACAGAAAAATCATTCTTTCTGAAAACTTTGATTTTACTCTTTTTTTTTTTTTTTTTTTGATGATGATGATGATGATTTTTCACTTCTAAATGAATCCTTGAAATATTTGGTAAATTGATGTCTGGTTTACATATAGATCATGGTAGTTATAGGCTGTGTAAATGCACCACGGTTAACTCCAGTCTGTATTATTATTTCTGAGTCTCTGAGCTGTCAGAAAAGAAATTATGAACTCTGGATACATGATAAATTAGGTGCGTGAGAAAAGAATCCACTGATGCCAGTGCTCTATTAACAAGGGAAGCAATGAAATGTGTTTAATAAACCCCAGCTCTTTCTTGGTCTTAAGCCCTTTGCTGAGTGTCACCCCCAGTGTTATTCCCAAGACATGAAAGTTATGACTCAAAATTCTGAATAAAGAATATCTTTTATTAAAAAATAACATAAAATAAAAAAGTTAGAGCAAGAGATAGTTCTTTCTTTCTTCTAATGCACAATGGAGAAGCAAACAACTGTTTTATAAAATAGAGCTCAGTAGCCAGAGCACAGCTGTAAACACATAAAGAGGACATCCAGGTTCAGCTGCCCTAAGAGGGTCTAAATCCACATTTGTGCTCTTGGAAAGTGCTATTACCTCTTGACCAAAGGCTGCTTCAGGGGCATTGTTTTCCTCACCTTTTGAAACTCTACACTCCAAAAACTTCAGGTTGCTTTGGGCAGGAAAAGTGTCATGCTGCTGGCAGGGTATTCATTTGAGAGGAGAAATGGGCTCCAGTAAATGTGCTTGGTCATTTATTTCATACAGTCACTGTTAATTCCTATATTCTAAAATAGCTTTGCAGAGTAAAGTCTGTATGCAAGAGCCAGAAGAAACCCGCAGCCTGCCATGTTGCTGACTGCTGGGTCTCTCTCAGCCCATGAATCCTGTCTCCTTTTCTGCACTGTGAGGAAGACAAGGGAAAGATTCAAAATCACATCAAAACTGAGATGCTTTGGATGTCCAGGGAAGCAGACTTTAAGAACACATCATAAATGGAGGTATCTATGGAGAACATGTGTTCAGGGGTAATTGGTAGTTGACTGGAAGGATTTTGAGACCAAAATAAATATAAGGCTTCTGTTTTGTGTCTGTAAGACTTTCCTATGGCTTAATTGTATACTAGAGAAGCTAGACTTTTTAGAGAAGCTAAGAGAAAATTCAAATAGACTTGAGATAATTTAGAAGGCATTATTAATCAAATAAAATTAAATTAAAAAAAAAAAAATCTGTAATGTCTAACATTGGGCTCACTACAGCAATATCCATCCAATTACTCAACCAAACTATCAGCATTCATTTACCTTTAAATATCCTTTTTCCAAGATCAACTAGATCCCAAGCTAGAAATGACCACACTTCACCAAAACATTTTATGTTCTCCCACACAACTCCTACACACACTTTCCCGAAATTGGGTTGAATTACTCTTGGGCTATCTTCAAGGAGCAAATCTTGTCACTCTTGCTGAGATTTGTGACACCTCACTGCAACCAGCTGCATTAATTTCTGAGCATTTCCTCTTCTCAGGCCTCTCCTGAGTTACAAAATCACACAGTCTTTCAGCAACATGCTTGACACTGACAGCAATTAAATGTGAGAAGTTCTGCCAGTAATCTTTCACTCTGGAAAGGGTAATGACCTTGCTGAAAGGCGGGAGGTACTGTCAAGCTGTGCACAGCCCAGAGTAGGAAACATCCCTTCTGGTAGCTCCTCTGCCATGGTCCTTCTGGCAGTCCTTCAGTGGCTCAGTTCCCGAGTTTGAGTTATTCTTTTCTTGCCTTGCATATGAAAGCTAATTTTCCATGTGACATACTATGTTCAGCTACTGCAGTGATGAACACCAAGAGACACAGGATGGGGGAAAAAAAAAAAAAAAACTGACTACGTAATTGCCTGGTATAGCAGCTGTTGCCAGGCCTTGTATCTATGTCCAGTTTTTGCTGCTACTTCAGGGAAGCACTGCAGAAGGTCCCATTATGCAATCCAGAGCCTTAGGATATGCAAAGCAGATGCAGTAAAACCTGGCACCAACCAAAGCATAAATTTGACCCTGTCCCAAATTGATTATTAAACATGACAGTAATTTTCCCTATAGTTCTGAAGTCTGAATCAATCCTAACCCTGACCTTACTTACCCTAGTATGACTCTATTGATTTAGCACAATTCTACATCAGTGAGGGCAGAAAAGGGTCATAAAATTTAGCCCTAGGTGACTTGGTACAGTATAATCCATGATTAAACACCAAATATAAATGACTAATTTCATATTTGTTAACTGATCTTCACTCCTTTTTAAATGGAATTTAAGAATATTTAGTATGTCTCAAAAGCAGGCACTCTGATGCCCAGCTATGGCTTTAGTTCACAGTGATTATGACTAGTACATCTAAATACTGTTAGTGAAAGAGGGGGGTTCATTGGAGTTCATAAGCATTAGGAACTAAATGATATCTAATACTACAATATAAATACACTGTATTAGGGACAACCCCTAAAATCATTTCATTTTATTGTGCAGTCTTCTGCTTCATGCCTAATCTGAAGCAATAAAAATATAAGGATGAGCTCTTACATCTTTCTACTTCTTTATAATTATCCTCTGTCAAATTCCTTGTGATTATATTGATTAAAGTTTTCTTTCAGTTTTGCCTGTAGCTGAGACACATTTCTCATTTATAGAGTTTGACTTTATTCTGTCATTTCATTGTGTCATAAGCACAAATTTAATGTTTGTTTATAGGGATGAAAGTGAATTGTATTACAATGCAGTCATCCACAGAGCTATTAAAAACTGTATTTTCTCAGCATGCTCCTGACATTGCTGAATTTTATTTCTCTGAACACAAGAGATAGAGCTTATATTTGTGAATGATTTTTTTCACATTTTTTCCATGAACATATATATACAATGGAAATGATTTTAAAAGGTCACAATCAAAACCTGAAAATATTTTTGAATGGATAACAGACACAGAAGCTATAAGCAGTTATAAGCTTATCTTCTGATAAGAATTATGTTTAAAATCATGTTAAGTTGAAGTAGAGACAGCAACTGCAAGAGGAAAACCAGAAATGTCTTTCCCTAGGTGAAAAGCAGCAATACTTTGGCAGCCTTCACTGTGGAAGCACATCATGCTGCCAGCAGTATGGCTCTCAGCCCTTCTTCTCCAGAGATCCTGGGAAAGTGCATCCCCCTCCAGCTGTAACTTCACCAGATCTGTGGTGAGTATGGGCTGAGGGGGAGAACAGCAAACCAAGGGTGCAAAACAGGAAGAAAACATTAATTTCCCACCGCCCAAATAGTCCATCCTAGACCTTCACTAAACATTCGAGTATGCTTTCTCTGTTTCAGACTGACAGACTCCTGCACCCCACTATATATGAAGCCCAAATGTACTGCAGACAGCGCATGTAACTTAGCAGTGGCAGGGTTTTCTACTGCAGTTGCCCCTGGCAGAATTTCTGCAAGCCCTGTGCCCGCTCCTGGCACTGGGAGAAGCTGTACTTCCAGAGAACAGCAAAGTCTGATGGCCAACCCTCTGTTTTCCTGAGTTGTCCGGAGTCTCAGTATTACCTTTCATA
The DNA here is from genome assembly GCF_009819795.1 of Aythya fuligula. Taxonomy (NCBI): domain Eukaryota; kingdom Metazoa; phylum Chordata; class Aves; order Anseriformes; family Anatidae; genus Aythya; species Aythya fuligula. Next base: position 30,098,310 of record NC_045562.1, on the reverse strand, counting down.
GTTTTTGGCTTAAAATATTAAAGAAGAATTGTGTCAATAAACATCAGCCAAATAGGCAATTCCATGAAACTGAAGGGTTGTTACTTCCATCTGACCAAGAAACACGCTGCTCTCTGTTCCTTCTGGCTGTGGACCAAGATACTGTGGTTCACAGTCTGTCCTCTTCGAGATGTATTGCTGCAGACTCCCCCTTTCCACCAGCAAGCGGAACAGACTGTGTCACACCAATTCTCCATGCACACCGTGATGACCCATCGACTGCCAAATCCCTTGTAAGGGTTCCTTACTCAGTCTGTCAGTTCTTTAAAAGGCTATGCCTAAAACACCTCCACCTGCTTCTACAGTGGTTTTCTGCTATCAGCCAATACAATCATTATGAAATGTGAAAATTTATCCTTTTTTAAAAGAATTTTTGCTTTAATTCATATGTATGCTTCAAAAAGAAAAATGAAAAAAAAAAAAACTTAGAACATGTTAATAATAGATCTATAAGTGCTGCTGTTTAGTCTTTTAACATCTTTTCTGTAAGTAAGGAGGACAGAAAATAAAATTGCTTTATTTCATAAATTTACACTTGTAGTAAGTTACAGTCCCTGTATTAATTTCACCAAATTACAATTCAGTTCTCTAATTCACTATGCCAATACATATCTTGTTCATTTTCCATCTTACTAACATCTTAAATTCTGAACTTGAATTGTTGGGTGCCTATTTACATTTTAATTCTGAGACTACAAAAAAAAATCCTTTTATTAATAAGTCGACAATTCAGGCATTACATTTCCAGCTATCTCATTTTCTCTTTACGTTAAGAAATGCCATTGTTTAATACATATTCATATGTATATGAATATGAATTCATATCTCATATGCAGAATATCTCCATCTCTAATAGCAACTATTTTTTTCATTACTGAAAAGAAAAGGATCTGTACTTATTTCATAAATATAAGTAAGCCTTTCTGTGTTATACCTAATACTAATAATATATAATGCAGAACTGCATATGCCTTACACATTTTTCTAACTCACGATGTAATTACATTTACTTTTAATAAATAAATCCATTCCCACAGTTATTTTACTTTCACAATTTATGTTTTTATTGGAAAAGAAAGAGGGGGGAGTGTTTTTGCTTTGCTTCAGAATTTAGAGATATTTTATCTCTGAAAGAAGCTTTGATGAAGCAGTTATGAAGAAAGGAAAGCCTTTTGAATGTCTGAGGCACAGAGCAAAGGGAAGAAAGGTCTTGGGCCTTTCTGCAAATAGCTGAGCTTTCCTCCTGATAAATCAGGGCTTCTAGAAGAATGGCAGTGTCCCCACCCTAAGGATGTCACTGTTGTGTTGAGATAAGTGATCAGGAAACTATCTAGTACACCTACCCTTTATGGGTACTTCCTCCTGTGGTCCCTTCACATCAGCTTCCTCAAAAAAGACCACATAATTCCCTCAATACTGAATTCAGAGTTGAAGTCCTCTATTATTCAGCACCACGTGTCCTTCCTCATTCTCTGTGGAAAAAAAAAAAAAAAAAAAAAAAAAAAAAAAGGAAGAAAGGGACTGTGGAAAGGACTGAAATGATCATGTGGAAAGGCCACAGGTAGGTAAGACTGAAAAAATAACACCAAATACTGACAACTGAGAATCCTTAACAATGTGTCAAGCAATTTAATCATGAACTTAGCTGCCAGAATGTCATCATCAGTTACTGCCTTAGCTGTTTCAGCATAATTTGCCATTTAAATTGCTATTCTTGCCTCTCCAATCCTTCATGTGCCCAAGCCATTGCTGCATATTGCACTACATATTTTAAGTTTCCTCCTCAAAATAATTTCACAACTCTCCATATCCTCCTACACTACTGAGCCCATTTCCATCCCCTGTTTTGTTTTGTTTTGTTTTTCTTCTCTGTCACTTTCCTGATATATATATATCAGGAAATATATATTAATATTAATATATATTAATATATTAATATATATTAATATATTAATATATATTAATATATTAATATATATATTAATATATTAATATATATATTAATTAGTTGTTAATCTTTAAATATAGACACATTTCTGATGGGTGGATTTTAGAGGGTCATTTTCCAAGATTGCCTTCTCTGGTGTTCTTACAAGGTACTAACTTACCAGCAGGAATGCTGTACACAATTGTGCTTTTTGTGCATTTCTCAACATACTTAGTGCTTAACAAATGGTTATAATGAACAGGCCAACTCAAGCAGTCACAAACACTAGTGCCTCCAGTCAAAGAAAGGAAGAACCTTCATATTCAAAGGGAAAATTCTGCAGATTACCAATCTTAGGAAGAAGATCATTGTCTTAAATGTGGTTTGGTAAGGAAAGAAAGAAGATTCAGGTGTGCTGCTACACTTCAATTGAACTTATACACTTATTGAACTTATATACACTTCAATTTAATTGAATGTATACAAATATGCATACATGTATTCCAACAGTTCCCTTAATACTTAAACAGTTTTACCAGTACTTATACCTATAGCCAGTGCCATATAACAAGGGAAATAAGCCACACTAGCACCTAATTCTGTTTGTAGTAGGAATTAGTAACTGTTCATAATTATTTTTAAATATCACTGAAAATCATATAATAAAAATAATTATATTGATATTTAAATTAGTTTCTAAGAATTGTACAGACAAGTACTAATATTGATTAGAAAAGGTAAAAATATATTTAATTCTTCAGAATGTTATTTTTTTATGTCAACCAGTCATGCTCTATGACAAGCAATACTGTTTCTATGCAGTCTGAATATTGGTTTGGCTTCATTAACCAGCTTGAACTATTTAAGAGATGAAAGGTAACTCCTCACCACCTTCACTGTAAGACTTTGTTAATTGTACCACTGCAGAGGGCAAAAGAAAAAGTTCTTTCGTTGGATCAGATCTCTCATCTTTGTTTACATGGGGCATATTTGTAAAAAGGAGATTAAACTTTGAAATCATAGCTCTTGTTAAAGAATTGCACTAATATTTAGAAATGTAACCTCTGTGTTTTCTCCAGTTATGACAGTTTTATTTTTGGTTTTGTATTGTTGTTGTTTTTCTTGTTTGTTTGTTTGTTTTTGGATTTGTGTTAAGTATGCCTGAACTTCACTGGTGCTCAGTGTGAGAAGATGTAAGACATGGGATTCAGTTCTGAGTTAATGTATTATCTTGCCTTTACGAAAGCCACCACTAAGACTTTGTTCCTCAGCTATTATTTTAGGCAGATATTATACAGACTTTTTTTCTAAGCTATTAGTGCTCTGCAGAAGTTCATGCCCAAAGGGTGTTCTCTGTTTTAATAATGTTAAATTACATTTAGAAGATAACAGGAGTATTGATCTTAATAAGAAGGCAGCATTCTGCATTGGTCAGGTCAGCTGTGATAGATACTATATTTTTGGAAAGGTTTGGTGATTTTTATGTTTTTTTATTGATCTTCCTTCTCGTCTATGTTGCTGTTTAACAGCTGAATTACCAACCTAGTTATTTCATTAGAACAAGTGATAAATAATGCTGCTTCTAGATCTCCAGTGCCCTATTTCAGATTCTGGGATCCTAACACAGATTCTGTCAATATTGGTTCAAGCTAAAGGCTATTCCTTCATCATGAGGAACATATCATTTTTTTCAGATAAGAGTCACAGAATGGAAAGATCCACAGCTTGTGTTTGCACAGAGGTCAAAATGCAAGTATTAACATTCAAGAACATTACAGTAGTTTGGATGTTGTGGGGGGGAAATGTCTAGCAACTTGAGACTGAAAATCTTGCTTTCATCTGTCTCCTGCCAAAGACAAGTAAAATATGTACATGTTCCTTACAGTATAACTCATGAATGTCAAGAGAGTCACCTTTCAGCATGAATCAGGAAGAATCACTACTGAAAATAAGCAGAGTGACATTCTGTTGTTCTTCTGGGTCTTTGCCATAAGAATAATGGGCAAATTTCATAAATTTAGTCACCTGATGAGAATAACTAGAAACTGGTTAGTTGTCAGGAGGAGATGGTCTACTAACTATGTCCATCTCACTCAAGACTCACCTTTTTTGAAAGCAGAACCTAGTACTAATTACTCTTAGAGATGAAAACATTCTGAATGAACTTAATTCTTCTGATACAGTGCTGTTTTCTCAGCAAACATATATAGAACTAGATAAGGTTTTGTGCACTGACAAGGGCTAGATTCTTGTAAGTGCTGCAACAATTTGTGTTGTTTCCTTTGTCATAAAGGAAACCTTTCCTTTGTCATTTCCTTTGCTGTGTTTCCTGACTAAGAAATACCAGGTGAGGAAAGAAAGGATCAGAGTGATAAAGGCACTTCTGAAGTAATAAAGTTAATGAAATAAATTAATGAATTTCAAAACTGATGAAAGGACTTTTGGGCACAGCCACTCGTTTTTAGTGTAAGGCAGTAAAACTGCATTGAATAGCAATGCCTTCTCTGCTGCCTCTGCTGATGTTCTAATTTCACCAGCTGGGAATTATATGCACTGAGGATGACAACTGCCATCCAAAGTTCTCAGCTTGGTAAGATTAGCGAGAACTAACAGTAAAGACCAGTCCTTTGCCAGAATTTTAGGCAGTAATGAAAACCTCCGTAGCTACTGGGACACAGATACTTACAGACAGAGCTACTTATTTTTGCCTTCTAAGTGCTGAATAATTTAGCTGAACTGTTGAGCTCTTCTCTAATTTCTGTGTTCTGCAATTTTATTTCTTAAGCTGTTAAATAGACCTACAGCTGAAAGGTATCTTGTTTTTCTGACCAAGCCAACAAACAGGCAGTAGTCTACTTTTTGTTGCTTTCTTCAGCTTTTATCTTTCTGCTACCTCTAGTGCCCTAAACCATGCACTGTTTTATTTATTTTTATCAGTTACATGCAGTATATCTATTTTTCAAACACTGACAGGAACAGAACATTTTTTTCTGACCTACCGAGATCACAGGAGACAATAAACATTTTGTCCATGGACGCAGTCTTTTCAACAGCAAAATTTACCACTTGCATCACGCAAAAAGTAAATATAGTTGCCACATACCCACATACAAAACTCTGAGTGAAATACCCAGATGGAACCACATATGCTGGCATTTTTCTGCGTCATCATCAAATCAATCTTAGTTAAGTATGCAAAATAAAGGATCTCATTCTTAACAAGGATTATGTTGTATTAATTAGCTATAAACATGAAACAAACAATCGATTACCTGTCAAGAACCTGAGCTCCTGTGATCCTTTTTTTAAAGTTAAATCACTGCAAATAATACTGAATGTGTAGCTAACACCGAATATGTAGCTATTATTTTGCACTGTTTTGTTTGACTGACTTCATGAGAACTTCATCTAACCTGCTATAGGTCCCATCTCTTCAGTATGCATTCAACAGAATTATTTAATGCTTTTGACATCCTAATGGTCTGAAGTTGTTTATTTGGAACAGAAATTCTATCTCCATTGCAGACCATATGCAAACAATGCATTTTCTTAGACTTCCTTTAGGGTAGGTTCACAGCATAGCTTCCATTATAGTGTAAAGTTATCCAAGTAAATGTTAAACTTCCAAGAAACAGATGAAGTGATCTTGAGCTGCATTTGTTCATCTGTGTTTTGTCTGCTGTTTTGTCTGGACCAAAGCTAGCAAGCTTCTGTCAACTCCACGCTGCAGTCTTCTTTATGGAGATGATGAAAGAAAGGGAGACCCAATACAACAAGCAAAATCAATTAGTTCGGGATACAACAAAGTGGTTAGACTACAGCTGCCATTATTACTATACATACTGTATTGGAACAGCATTTCTCTAATTGACAATCCTGTAAGCAGCTATCTTTTCTGCAGCCACCAAAATCTGCATATGGCTAAGAGTCTCAACACTTCCTATGTGTCAGACAGCTGAGGAAAGAGAAGAATCCTGATGGGCTTTAACTGGAAGGACCTGCTTATTTGAGTACAGTCATAATGCTTGTCTCAGCAGTCCCTGCTACTTTATCTCTGTCGACAGTTGTAGGTGTGTGCAGTCCTTTATGGATCCATCCATACATGGATCTTCTGGCAACACAATGCTGTGTAATACTGTCTTGTCAGAATTGGACCTATTTAAGTACCATAAGGTTGGGTTGCCTTCTAGTACAGCTGTTCTGGCCCCACTTATGGCCTGCAGTGATATTTACCTAGATTAAATATCTAATTTAAAAAGAAAATTGGTCAACACCAAAGGAGTTTACAGAAAGTGCAGATCATCTGTTTTGCCACAGGGATAATCAGATTTTCTTTGCAATACCATTTGCCTGTAAGGTCTGCATGACAGTGAAGAACACTTAAGAAGTAGAAAGCATCTCAATGACATGTCTCTGTGGGCAAACTACACAACCCTAAAGCAATCATATATTGTTATATATAGCATATTCAACATATAAAGTAAAACAGTATTTTGCAAAATACTGTTGTTTTGTTTGTTTGTTTGTTTTTCCTATTGCCACATAACTATTTTACCTGGATGTTACTAGGTAACCAGATTGAAAGCGGGTACAGCTGCAGCTTGATGAATAGAGGGGCTTGTTGTTGTTGTTGTTGTTACTATTTTTTCTTTAACAAATGCATTCTTCAGATTTTTTTCTAAATTGCTGAAGTTTTGGTTAAAATAAAACATATATTCATTAAAGTATGTCCTTCACTAACACAGTAATCTTTGCACTTTTAAGCCTTGATCAGCATAAGAAATTCTGCAAGTAGCAAATGATTGTAGTGGGTTTATGTGGCAAGGTTTTGGTAGCAGGGGGCCATAGGGATGGCTTCTGTGAGAAGGATCTAGAAGCTGTCCCATGTTTGGTAAGGGCCCCACTACTGACCAGAGTCGAGCCAATAAGCGATGTTGTTTTGTGCCTCTGTGAGAGCATATTTAAGACAGGGAAAAAAACACCGCGCCACACAGCAGCTGGGAGAGTGAGAGGAGTGAGGAACAGCCTTGCAGGTGCCAAGGTCCGTGAAGAAGGAGGGGGAGAGGTGCTCCAGGCGCCGGAGCAGAAGTCCCCTGCAGTCTGTGTGAGGACCTTGGTGAAGCAGGATGTCCCCCTGCAGCCCATGGATTACCACGGTGGAGCAGGGTTCCACGCTGCAGCCCATGGAACTATATTATGGCAACATCTCAAACAAATTTAAATTCATAATAATTTTTTTACTGAGAACATGTGATAATGAATATTGTGAAACCCAAGTAAACTAAAAAAAAACATTTGTGGTTGCAATAAGACATTAAAAGGATCCAATTTTTAACAGGAAGAAAAAATGTCTTTGGAAGCTATCAACACAATTTGTTTTGATACTCTATTGAGGTAATCTGATGAGACCAAATAGCACAAGCTGCAATGGACACAAACGTGGGAAATTCTTGCTATATATTTAGGGAAAAAAAAAAAAAAAAAAAAAAAAAAAAGAAAAAAAAAAAGAAAAACACAACAATTTTCTCCTTGAGGATGGTCAGCACTGGAACAGGTTGCCAAGAAGAGAGGCTTTGGGGTCTCCACCTTTGGAGGTATTCAGGACTTGACTGGCAAAGCAAAATGGATCTGATTAGACTTTAAGGAGGAGATTGAACTAGATATCCTCTGGATGGTCCTCACAATCCAAATTTTCTTATGATTTTTAGAGTCCCAAATATGGAATTACATTTTACAATATTAAATTACTTTTCTTAACCATCCATACGAAATTTTGCAAAGCTAAAGTTAACTATGTACCTAGTCCAAAGATGGCCATATAAGACACTTCCATCTCCCACTTAGTTCATAGGTAAGATATTTAAAATCTATGGATACAAGCCCAAGATGAGTACCTTATACCACCGGAAGAGAATAAGTTTCTTAAAATCACAGAGGAAAACTACAAATTAATTAAGAAATAATAAATCTGGTGACAAAATTGAAATCTGAAAAGAAAAACTAAGCTGCCAGCTGAATTGGTATCAACACATAAACTAGCCACTTAAAAATACATCCAAAATAATATAAATGAGATAATCTTATGGCCAAGACATTTATTTTTTTCTAATAAATAAATAAATATGAATAAAAGAGTTGATTATAAAGCTGTAAACAGATCTTCAGGAAACTTACCTTGCAATCTATTTGCAAAGTTCAATTACAGTAAGAGAATGGAAAGTCAATGTTTTGATAATATTGAATTAAATTAATTTAAGGTATAGCTACTCGAACCTACTAGATATAACAAAAATAGGGTTAAGACCTAGTAGTAGAAATATACCATCTTAGTATGCATTGTGGGAAAAAAAATTGGCTCCAGAGAGCTTTTATCTTCTTTCTGTGACAAAATTTATGTGCACTTGTGCAATTCCACAGAAAGAAAATTATCTTTGAAGAATTTCAAGGCAAGGAAATGAATTGTTCTTTCAGCTCTAATACGTATGGAATAGAGGATCAATTTAAGGTATTGATCAAATCTGAATGTCCAGGAAATATAAATATGAGGTCCTCCTATGTATGTTGCCTTTTAAATGCATCAAGAAGCAGAAACCATCAATAGAGACCATCATAGCATCACTATATATATATAGAGAGAGAGAGAGTCATGTTTTTCAGTGGTAGCAGGATAAGGCTGATGGTAAAAAGATGTGTGGTACAGGAGATTGCTTGTTAGCTTTCTGCCACCAGAATGATTCCCCTTGCATTTATCCAGATTTAGCTGATGTTCAGAGATCAATGTTTAATTTAGGGTAAGGTAGTTCACAGCATAATAATTCCTCTCCATTTGCATTTTGTCTTTTACTGTTACAGTAAAATAAAAATTACAGTGCTCTAGAGATTCTTTTATTTACCATATAACCAGGACAATACTATTACCCAACTGAATGGGTTATCCAATGATCTCTGAGCATATTGATAACACTTGGAGCTGTTCATGATGACAAAATATTTCATCTTCTTACCCGTACTAATTATTATTTAATGGTAAATATATATCAGCAGAAACTCTGTACCTGTGCTCTTTTGAACTGTATGATTGCAGCCTAATTATTGCTTAGTGAAGTTGGTATTTTATTCCATGAAATCTATTTACCATTCTATTTCCCTGTAACTTTAAAATTCTTTATTTAAAGACATCAGGTGGAGAAAATCACCCATTTAATTCCATGACCAATATATATATATATATATATATATATATATATGTTGTTCCAAATTTGCATTATTTTTGGCTAAACTAGAATACTAAAATAGAATTCAGAAATACTTCTATTTGACAGAGAGTTCAATATATCTAAAATTGTTCAAGAGCTGTGGATCTATGAACGGGCTACCAGGCTGAAACACTGCTTATGAATTGTTACTTTCCTTACACTGGTATTGTACTTAGTAGACTGAGAGGTCAGAATACTTTAATAAGATGTAACAATAAAAATTAACTGTGTTTTATGAGCTGCTTGTCAATATAATGTGATGTGATGGCAGGGATTTTAAGTGAATAAATATAGCTCTACTTTCATGGTGTGTTTGTATTCTGTCACTAATTGGCCTGTTTAGTATGTAGTTTTGTTGATTTGTAATATATTATTTTTTAAAATATTATGGCAACATCTTAATTTTAATTGTTTGTTAGTTTTATTACTAAGGGGTTAATAAAATCTAAGGAATAGGTATTGAAATTGAAAGTGTTTGAGGAGATGTGATTATGAGATGAAGAGAACACAGAACTGGATGTTGGATGACTGAAGTAATTTTGGGAAGCTGCCCAATTCAGTATGAGTTTAAACATGTTTCTACATGTACTACTCTTCCTATATGGCAATGTGGCTGCAATACAATTGTAAACATCCTAATCTTTCAAAAGGGAAAGTTCTTTGGGTTTATCAAATCTTGTTACTTACTTATTCTAATCTGCAAATGTTACATTTGCAATCATGCACTGGCTGAGTGCAAAATAAGCATGACATTGTAATTAAGAATTTAGACACCTAATTCACACACATGCTGAAAGTTAGCCATCTTACTCTCTAAGTGCATCTCACTTAAAAAGAAGGGATGGAAGATCATCCATGGCTAGTGATTAATGTCAGGTGCATTGTTTGGGAGTAGAAGGTTGTTAGGGAAAAAGAACTAAAAGGAAGGAAAGGAAGAAACTGGAATAAAGGAACAGAGCAGGAACAGATGTTTAAAGTACAGGAGTGGAATGAAGTTGAAGTTGACAGAAATTTCAGTGGAAAATTAAGTTAGTCCAAAAAGCACATCACCACAGGACAAGAGCAATACATTCAAAAATGAATTTCCCATGTGAAAATGAACAGTTTACCTCCTTTTTGACTGGCTCCACAGTGCAGTCTTCCAGTGCAGGAGAGATGGATGGATATACTAACTGGATCCTATTGTCCTCCTACTACAAGATCTTATTCTGTGTTTTAAATTTACACACCAAATTGCCACTTTATAAGGAAATGAAATTGTCTACTCTCAGATGCTTGTTCATTCATGGTCAGTGGAGTAGCACAAATACCTGATTCAGGGTGCACCATTAAGCATTAGTGTGTTTTGTGTGTGTTTTTATTTCCACATTTGAGTGTTTGTTTTTACCTCATTTGACAAGAAATTATTGTATTAAAGGGAAACAAATAACTCATCACTGTATGGAATGTGAGGAAAGAGTAGAAAGGATTAGAGAAAACAAAATACCATATGATAACACAACAACCTACCTGAAGAACAATTTGAGAATGGAGAAAGAGAGACTGGAAGCTGTACCCTCAGGTCAGCATTCTTTATAATGCAGATATTATCATAGTGCGTTCTGGACATCTTGCTGAAAAGTGGCTACCAAGGCATAATGAAAACAAAGTTGCACAGCAAGCAAGCATCAACAAGATGGAAATCCAGATATCTAGAAGTCTGAATTTCTGGGGCATCCATCAGACTGCAAAGCTTCCCAGAATGAGTTATACTGTGCTACTTCTTCCCTCAAAAACTGTTGTTTGTCAAATTAATTCGTTAAGAAGAATATATTATGGCAAGTTGCCTGGATTCTTAAGTGTTGGTGGATTTTTTTTCCTTGACTTTTGATTATAAAACTTCTGGTTATAAACATATCACCTTTCTATGTATTTGATACCTTAATTGATAAGATCATTTATCCTATTTCCCTGTGAGGCTTCCTAAGTGGTCCGACAGTGCTATAGTCACCACCCAAGGTAAGTTATGATTATTACTTCCAGTCAGAGAAGATTTCAGGATCTCTTATTTCTCAGCCTTGGGCACGTTCCTGAGCCAGAAAGCTCAGGAGACTTCTGGGTAGACACCCAGAAGAGCTGGATGATCTTTTTATAGTTCTCTTTTAATGATGTCCTTTTAAACAAGACTGCTTTCCTAAATCAACCATAAAATCATTGTGACTGACTGGAAGACATTCAGAATGTTTAACAATTCTACATTAAGTTCAGTACACAGCCAGCACATGAATAGAGTGCACAGTTCATAACCAAAACACTTAAGAAGATCATGAGAAATTTGCTGTTCATGCAGGTACTCTAAGGCCCATTGACAGCAAAATGAATTCAAGCTCTTAGTCAAATCAGAAGTCATTTGTATCCGAATATGTTTTGCATTATTTCTCACCAACTATTTTCCTCATGCAAAGAAAAAAATGGGCATTCCTAAACCACTTTGAACCTAAAAGTTAATTTCCTTTTTCAGTACAAAACAGTTTCCTTTTCCACTTATGTTACACTGCCATGGGCAGGACTTATTGTATGATGTGCCAGACAGTACACGGGGTCTTATATATACAACTGAAAAGAAAGCCAAAATGTTATTAAATTTATGTTTTGAAAGGTAACATTTTTAAATATATAATTTATTTCTCTGCAAAGAAATAGAACACTGTGAATGTTACAAAACAGGTATAAGACAGCCAGATAAACTGAAAATGTTCAACCTATAAAAATGATTACAGGCAACAGAACTGCTTAGCAGTCTTCTCCAATGATCCAAATAAAAAACAGGGACAGTGAGAACATCTGCTACTGCCTCTTTGGAAACATACCATTTTATGTCAGTATTGTCATTAACCTTCATGAATTCCCCTGGTGCTATATTTGAAAATTAATCTCAAAGAATTCTTGAAAACATGGAACTCCCTCCTCAGTCTCATGAAATTTCATGTTAGAGGCTTACCATTCCAAATAGACAGAAATTAAAGATAAACACAACCAGCAACATCTGCTATTGCAAACAAAATATGGCACAAGGCATACTTTTATTCTTGAAAGAAGTATTTACCACAAAAAGAACCCAAACCTCATCATTTTCTCAGCTTTTCAATAAGAAGAGTCTTTCAGGATACAACTTAGGAAAAAAAAAAAAAAAAAAAAAAAAAAAAAAAAAAAAGGCCTGATCCTGTTCAGATAATTGTTGAGAGCATATATTCTATTCTTGATTATAAAATTACCAACTAAAGAGAATGTACATTAATGCTTAGCAGGAGTTAATCGAGCTCACTGATAAAAGCAATTAGCAAACAATCTCAAAACACATTAGTCATATGTTCTTAATTTCAAGGCAGAAATCACTGTTTCAGTATTTACATCCCCATTTTGTTGGGGAGCTCTGACTACTTGCTTTACTGGATACCTTGCTTTCATTCCTCAGGAAAGTCTCTAGGGAAGTTATGCCACAGCTGCAGGAATAACATCAAATTGTCAGGTACCAGTAATAAAATACCCTTCATCTCTAATGTAGTTTGTCTTTTTTTTTTCTTTTTTCTTTCTTTTTTTTTTTTTTCCCAGCATAAAACTGATAATCTAGGGCAGATGTGCTGCAACATGGATCTGCAAAAAGTGGCCTGCCAGTGGAGTTGGGAAAAAAACATTTTGTTTTCAGAAGCTGGTAATGTAGGTCAGGGAAAATAACTACTTAGCAATTATGCATCAAAAGTGTCTGTCATATATCCTTCATCTTGCTATCTCTCACCCAATTATTTCATCCTCTATCCAATTCACTGGTGTATAGAGTCTTGTAAAGCACATTTTTCATCTAGACCACTATTAAAAGATTTTTTTCTGTCACCTGTGCAAAAAAGAGTCTGTGACATCTATCATAGTGACAGCAGCATATATATTAACTCCTTAAAAAATATAAAACTTTAATTTTGTTGAAGCATTAGTCATTCTAATTATTGCTTTCAAGGTTTAGTTTGTGCTTTTAAGACTCATCCAAAGAACCCTTGTTTTCCAATTCTAAATGTGAAAATGGCATCACACAAAAAACTTTGACCCCAACAGCTTTTTCAATACAACTCAAGAAGCATAACTACTTCTGACTCTTTGAATGTAGGAATAGATAAATAAGAACACTGCAGAGACTGCACAAAATGCTGAAGGGCTGATCACATTCTATCCAATCTTCTTACAGAGTGCCTCTGCTCCTTGTTGTGGAGCAAGTTGTCACCTGTTTTTAGTTCACCCTTTTTCCCCACAGGTTAAGATGTATGCATGGCAGAAGCTTACTTTCCTCCAATATGTTAAAATAGATGTTTCAAAATATGGGCAAACGTTCTTAACAGAAATATATTTATTATTTTTTTAAAGGATAAATAAATCGAAACACAACAAGTTTTTAGTGCCATCATATCTATGTGACTACATATTAATTCATGATGAAAAAAATGCAAAATTCTGGAAAAAAAAAAAGGGCAAAAATGAACTAGGGACATCTTGAAACGTATTTACAGCTCAAAAAAAAAAAAAAAAAAAAAAAAAGTCTTGGATTTCAGAAACTGTAATGCTAAATATACAGGCCACATAAGCATAATTTGAAATGGGTTTAGGCATTACATTCTCTTTAGAAAAAAAAAAAGTCCACATGGCTCCACTACAATTTGTGTTTGATCTCCATCTGCTGAGTCTAAGGATGGGCAAAACACAGAGAGATAAAACAGTGTATGATTCTATCTCCATTAAGATGCATTCATGTACATGGTATTCGTCAGGTGTATGGATATGAACAGTACTTCAGAAGTAAACAGGACCACAAAAGCAAACAAATGGAAAAGAATAAGAATAATTGATTACATGAAAAAGTCTAGCTAGATGTAAGGTTTTTTCATGCAAAGTCTTAATTTTATGTCTGCAATTCTGAAACAATTTTTAGATTGTTCTTTGTTGCTTTCCCTATACATGTAGTATAATCATTGCACTAACTGAATACATGAAACTACTATTATTATTACTACTGAGTTCTAAATAATTTTTATTTAACAGATATGACCTAAGAGAAATGGATTAGTCTTTGTGTATCATGTGATTGCTATTAATAGGCAGATAAGTAAATAAATAAATAAATCAGCTATAATTTTCAGCCAGTATCCAAATATATTGCTCCTTGTCAATGTTGAATACAGACTACATTGCAGTCACTAACGGCTTCTCTTCAGGAATCATTTCAGCAACATAAATGATACCCATTTATACATGCCCAAAGTCTACAGAATATAGTTATCCTCAATGACACTGTAGGATGCTGATCTCCAGCTCTGCCAACTGATGTCCTAGCTTGATATTTACCCCTATGAACCTGTCTGTTGATGAGCAGGCTGTATCTGACTCTGACCAGTGGACTGACTTCCCAGCTTGACCTCAGACCTACCTCTCCACTATGCCTAATGCCCTTGGCTGGGGCTGCCCCCAGATTCTCCATGTCCCCTCTGCTCTCTCATGCCCCCACTGCACTCTGCTCCTCAGGTAGCAGCTGGCCCTCACTATGCCAAGACACCCCCATGACCTTCAGACACCTCCTGATCAAATGAAGAGACTCGGACAGCCCAGCTTGACTGACATCTATGAGAATTGTGCATTGGCATTGCAGTCACTGTAATGCACATCTCCCCAGTCTCCAACCCAGTAGGGTTGGTTTCTTTCCAACCTGATTGACAGCCAGGGATATAGGATGGGCCATTTAGCCAAAGACAGACTCTAGGGCTGACAGCTCTGAAATGGCTACATGTGATGATGCAGCAACTTGGACGTGTTTGTCAGTAACTCCAAATGCAAGCAGAAAGGGCAGAAATTTCTTAAAATGATCTAAGAGGAAATTTTAAAGAAATTTTCTATCCTGAAAAGATACTTCAGTTAAAAAAATAATAATAATAATATATATATAATATATATACATAAGAAAAATCCTATCTCTATGCATATTTTGAACATGCTGAGTCTGGAAATAAAAATAGCTGTTTGATGCTTTGTGTTCCCATTTGCCATGCAACAGCATCACAGCTAGGGAGACTGAACTAGATTTCATTCCTTCTGCACATCTTCAAGTGTTTTTTTTTCTGCACCTAATCACTTACATCTGTTGTCAGGGCATGGCTGGATAACAAAGGGTTTGTTGCACAGCTGTCAATGATGCTCTAATTTGGCTTCTAGTAACAGTGAAGATAAACAAGATGGAAAGAAGGTCAGCTTGATTCCTAGAGTTCCTGCTGGGTCACTAAGGCTAAATGTTGTAGGAGGAAAATTATGTATAGCGGCTTTGATCCAATTAAGAGTTTATTCTCATAGTTAACAATAAACATATGCAGAATTTCACTGTCTTGTAACTTTGTACATTTGACATATCAATCTGAGAGGGAAAAAGCACATAGAGGTTATACATTTTCTGTATAATAGGATCTCAAAAGCACTCCTAGAAAACACAAAGCTAAACTGCTGATGAATATAGAAAACAAAAAGTTAAAATGCTGATGAATCTAGTTGCCTTTCTGTTTAAAATTTTCTTATACACACCAGTTTTACCTTATATATATAGATACCAGGTTTAAAAATTTGGCTGCAGTTCCATTTCTTTTATTTAAACAGGACATCAAAGAAGTTCAGCCCTCCAGATAGGTGTACTTTGTGTTGTTTTTTCTGAATTCAGCACAGAAACTAGTACATGGTTTCACAATAGCTACTGTAACCCTCATCTGTGTTTTAAGTTTTCAATCTACTTATCTTATTTTAGGAGTCTAAAAATAATAAGGTTGGGGAAAAAGTTGCTATTAAAAACATTTTCCAAATTTTTTATAAACTTTTACTTGCAAGGGATACCTATTTACCATCAATCAAATTCCTGCTTGCCTACTGAGCATTTGAAACATCTTTTTTCTTCCTCCACTTGAGTTTTTTTCTCAGCAGGTACATAAGAAATACAAATATTCCTCAGAATCAACCAGGAGGAAAAGGTGAACACTGCCAAGATGCTGACTATGGTTATACCACCTTGCTGACAACTGTTTTCCCTATGCATTTAGCAGGATATACCAACAGGCCAGGTGACATCAGCAAGAATATTTCCAGATTTAATGAAGTAATTGAAACATCCCAGACTTTATGAGACAATGCTGAAGCTGATATACCACAATATAAATAAATGTTGAAACTACAAAGGAAGCTCCTCTCTTCTGTAGGTGCCGTAGCCTAGATAGGTATTTTTCCTTTTTTTTTTTTTTTTTTTTTTTTTTCTGTAATCAGCTAAGACTGTACAACAACCACCTAGCTGAATGTTTATTTCCCTTCTATATATAACTGGCATACAATGGGAGTGATGAATGGAGTGGAGTAGGATGATGGCCCAGCATAAACTTATCTGATATTTACTTTGCTAATAGTCTATGTGATGTCCCAACACAATGAAATATTTGTTGTAAATCACAGAAACCTACTCCCTGTGCTATGAACTCCACTGACTGGGTCTGGAGCTCCACAATATCGCAGAAAAATGGAAAGCTTTGTGCTAGAAGTGAAGGTTAGTCAGCTCTCCTAAATTTGTCTGCCCTGGTTTCAAAGACACCCTGTAATAGCTGGGACAAAACTGCAGTAATTTAGAGCATCCTCTTCAGTAGCCTGAAATCTGGGGTGTCAGTTTTTGTACCCTTTAGACAATTTAAAAGTTTTCAGAAATATACCAAAAGCCTTATTTGCTCAGTGAGAATCACTTTCAGAAAAAAAAAAAATAAAAGTTAAACTTAATTAGTGAATAAGAAGTCACTTCAAGGAAATCTATATGATTCAACAAATATTTAAATGGTCAGATTAAATTTAGATAAAAAAAATATTCTGTTGGGACTCACACTTATACTTTTGTTCTATGAATTACAGTGGGTATTACTATTAATTTTGAGAAACATTAACCATGAAGAAATATAACTCTTTAGCAGAACTTGTAAATACTGCATTTTTTAGTTATTCAGATCAGAAAGCTGACTACTCTTGAATTTCTGAGTAATTTACTCAAGTAAATACTCAAGACATTTGTATAATTTTCAAACTGAAAAGAAAACAAACAAACAAAATAAAACCCACTGTTTTGCAAGATAGAATCTCTACTCTGGTCTCAATGTTGGAACATTGTTTCAACTCAGCAGCAATGCCAGGATAAATGATATATGTTCTGAAATACAACACTTCTGCCAGAGAGAGAAAAAAAATAGTTGGACATAATGTATTTTTTGTCAAATAAAAGTGTCAGAGAGAAACTGTATAAGAAACACTGATCAACTCTTTATAATTCACCTTCAATGACAGCTTAAATTATTATATTTTTTAAGCT
The DNA here is from genome assembly GCF_009819795.1 of Aythya fuligula. NCBI lineage: Eukaryota > Metazoa > Chordata > Aves > Anseriformes > Anatidae > Aythya > Aythya fuligula. The sequence continues at coordinate 30,080,696 of NC_045562.1, read as the reverse complement.
ATCCAAACAATAAAGAACCTAATCCTACTTCTTAATTTGTTCTAGGGGCTAAAATATGTAAGAGAAGTTGAATAAGTTGATTTCATTGGGGCCTTCTATTTGAAAGCAATCATGGTTACAACCTATAATTTCCTAACAACAGAGGTTGGAAAACAGTTATCTTACCTCACAATCTGGAAGATCAGTGTATTTAAGTACAATTGCTAATAGCTCATTCTGACAAAGTCCTTTGTAGTTTCTCTCATGTCCAGGTGACAGTGTAAGTTTTAGGAAATATTCTCTCAATGCAGAGAAGGTTACTGTACCTGTTACAAGAATCAATATCATTGGTAGGACTAAAAAGCTAATAAGTCTAGAGTTTTATCAGCTCTGCTCACGCTTTTGCCTTTACTTCTGTCTTGTTCCTGCCTACATCCAGACTCAAAATAACAGACCGTTCATAGTAGCTGGTTGGAAGTCATTTATGAGAGTGGAAGAGGAGAACAGCTGTGAATGATACACTTCAAAATACTTGTTATGTTTCTACTTCAAGCAAATTCAAGAGTATGCTTCAACTTTATTCTTAATTTCATTCACAACCAATTTAGTACTAAGGTTATTATTAGAATCAACACATAATTACTAGTACTAGAACTTTCCCAGTACTCACCTTACTTTAAGAAAACTCCTAGGTGTCTTTCCCTAAAAGATATTGTTCTCAATCAGGGAGATTTAGGAGTACGCAGAGTCAATTTCTTCACTTTAAGGTTTTCCCCCCACTGCCTACTTTATTTTCAGTTCCCTCTGTGGTTCTACAGCAGCATATGCCAGAAAGATAAACCTTTAATGGATCCCCTTGTTTTAAATAGGATCTTTTGCTCTAGTTCAGTTCATGATTCTTCATGCTTAACATTTTGCTGGGCACGCTGAGCAAAATTCTTTATGCATGAATGACATCACAAAATAATAGTATATTTTAATGCAAATTACCATGTGTATTTAAGGAAATGTACATTTCCTTAATAAACTAATAAATAAACCATATACATAGTTTATTTCAACAGTAACATTTCTCTGATTTCTGCTATTTTTTATTAGAGTAACCTTTAAAATTATAGACAAATAATATTTTTTTACGGCTTAATTAAATGTAGTTTCAGTAACTTTAGGGTATGCTCTCAATTAATGATATCTCAAGTTCATATCCTAAACTTTGATTTGAACTTTGATGTGAGTGTAGGATTCCTAAAATTGGAAAATGTTGCTATGTTCCCACAGAAGGAGGAACTGACAATCAGTAAAAAGAGCCTTCCTCTGGATCAACTACATGAATCTGCCATTGGGATGAAGAATCCTGTGTAGCAACTTATTTGTAGAGCCATTTGGCACACCACTACTGACAAAGGGAGAAGCATTTTTGATAGGCATTAGTAAAATTTTTAATTCAATAAAAAGATAACTTTTATGTATATCAATGGTTTGGGCTGCTATCGTGTTAAAAAAAAAACAAACACTTCATCTACTCCATTTTACCAATAAAATGGATAGATTAATGACTTTTGCAACACAAGGCTGTATAAATTCATACCCTTTTTAATACTTTGTTTTTAATGTTTCCCTCTTCTTTTTCTAGTTACAGTATAACATTAATGAGAGACTGCTGCATATATTAGAATGGCAAATGGCTTTAGTATGTTCTTTTAAGCGCCCTGTTTCTTAAGTTTGTTACATAAAGCCTTTTTTCCCCCCTTTTCTGAAGATCAAAAAGAAATTCATGTTATACCACATCAAAGGAGACTGGTGAAGGAATGAAGTGAACTTGGAATTCTTCCCCCTGATTGCAAAGTATACAAGCTTGAGATCTTATTAAATAATTCATATCCAAGACAGTGATAATCACAATGTGAAATGACCTGATACCTATCATTCACAGTCCTGATTACATCTTGGTGAGCATTGTTTGCTTATTTATTTATTTATTTATTGAGTGGAATCTTTAATGTAATCTGTGTTTGTTTTTCTCTGACAACATTTTCCCTGTTTCAGCTCTCAGAGACTTTTGAGGGTCTCAGTCCACGTACTTATGAATCCTATGCAAGTTCATTACTCACATTAGAAAACAATACTGAAGTGCTCTGGACCATTTTGGAACACTTCAACACCAGAGCAGAAAGTAAAGACTAAATTTAGTCAAAAAATACAAACAGTAGAAATGACAGTAGAGACTGTCTTCTTAGACAAACTCGGACTGGATGGCTTCCATTCTTCCATCTGTATCCCTTCATTTTAGTACCTGGACAGATGAGTTGCAGAGCAGATCCTTTTAGTGTGGTCTTGAAGACAGAATGGCCACTATTCTTAATAAGTATCCTTAATCACCATATTGTGACTGGCCCGGATGCTTTGTGTATCCTTGGCATAGACTATCTTAGAAGAGGATATTCAAGGACCCAAAAGGGTTCCAGTGGGCTTCTCCCAAGTGTTCTCTTTTAGTTGGTGGACACTGTTTTGTTCAGGTGGGGAGGAAGATAGATTCTCTTTGAGTTGGTGGAACTCTTCGGAAAGTTTCTCCACAGCTGAGACACAGGCCTGTAAGGAAGAGGAGAGACTTTCTTCGTACTGCCGGAGTTGTTTAGCCAACTTCATCCACTGTGGGTTCCCCATCATCTTTCCAGGCCATTATTGCCAATGAGCTGACATATGATGATAGTGCACTCCGTAAAAAACTTCCGCTGTATGGGTCATGTACATTTGACCTCATCTGGATCTGTGGATGTTTGTCTGAGGTCTGGGTCCTCATAAATCACTTCCCGTATGGCTAATTCCCTCAGATACTGGATTCCCTTCTCCATAGTGGTCCACTTGCCTGGTAGACATACAAGTTCTTCCTTGAAGAAAGGGATACCTTTCCCTCAGAGCTGAGAGGAGACTCCTCCAGAGGCTGTGAGACTGTGCTCCATCTGCAATTGCTTTGTCAATGCCTGCGTCTCTAGCAAGTGATCCCAGCTGTCTGGACTGTTGTGGTTTAACCCAGCCAGCAGCTAAACACCACACAGCCATTCTCTCACCCTACCCCCTCCCTCTCTGGGATGGGGGAGAGAAATGGGAAATTGAAGCCCGTGAGTTGAGATAAAGACAGGAAAATAATAATAATAAGAATAACAATAATAACAATAATGATGATAATAGTACTACTAGTAATAATGTGTACAAACAAGTGATGCATAATGCAATTGCTCACCACCCGCTGACTGACGCCCAGCCTAACCCCGAGCAGTCCGGCCCCCCACCCCCAGCTAGCCACCCCTATATATTGTTTAGCATGACGTCAGATGGTATGGAATACCCCTTTGGCTAGTTTGGGTCAGCTGTCCTGGGTCTGTCCCCTCCCAGCTCTTGCTGCACCCCCAGCCTGCCCGTTGGCAGGACAGAGCAAGAAACTGAGACGTCCTTGGCTTGGTGTAAGCACTGCTCTGCAACAATTAAAACATTGGGGTGTTATCAACACAATTCTCATCCTAAGCCAAAACATAGCATTCTACCAGCTACTAGGAGGAAAATTAACTCTGTCCTAACTGAAACCAGGACATCTATAAAGCATGATTCCAAAGTAATAAAAGAGACGAAATATATAAATGTAAATTTAATTAAGCTATCCTATCCTCAAATTTATGGGGATAGAGGGAGAAGGTGTCTTTGGAATGCTACATAAATTTGAAAAGATGACTGTCATAGATACGTTCACCTGACAATAAAATATAGAGGCAAAACTTTCACAGTGTGCTTGTATACATATGTATTAAATGTAAAATAATATCTGGAAAGAATAATCACCCATGGTTGATTATTCACCACAATGAAATCACCTTCATTGTGGTGTTAACAGAAGCAGAACAAGTTGGCAACCAAACCTTTCCCACCCCTTGTATAAGCACATTTTTAGACTGACTGCAGTGACAGGAGGTGCTCTGCAGCCTCTTCTTCCTTACTGAATTCATGCTAAGCTCCCACCAACGCCCTTTGCATTTAAATGACACAACTGTGGGTCTTGCTCACTCCTGACTGAACACTCAACCTAATTTCCTTTGCCTTTTCAGCAGTCACTGCACTGGCAGCATAAAAGAAAATCAGGAATTTGAAAGACCGTTTTGTTTTTTCATCCAGATCGTTGCTGTTTATTCAGTATAGTCAATGTTCTGTAGTTCATGTGGATGGATAAACAGGAATGGCCCACAGCAACACATAAGAGCTACAAATAGGATCAAGATATATTTTTATGATTTCTGGGTTCATATCATTGTCACAGTACAGATTTGAGAGGTTGTTTTATCTGCTCAACACTCTGTGTTTTGGACATTGATTTTTACATTGAAGCATTTAGAAATGCAATTTAACCAACCTTTGGGCATTTATCATTGACAAGCATTTGTGCAAGAGGTGACATTGATCTGCTAATTGAACAATCATTGCCCCATCTTTATCATGTGTGTCCTGCTATTACTGCTTTATTCTGTGACCTGAAATCCTGTTTTGGAGATCTCACAATATTAAAAGATCATTAAAAAAAACAAAACAAACAAACAAACAAAAGCAACAAAAAACAAACAAACAAAAAAAAAAAACAAAAACAGCATTAAAAACTAAAAGCTGCAGAAACACATGAATACTGTTCAACAGAAGCTGTATACTTTATATATATATAGTTATATATATATATAGTTATATATATATATATATACACTTTATATATAAACAGACATAGAAACACAGCAAAATCCATTTCGTTAAGTATGAAATCCCTGCTGTGCAAAGGGTCAGCAAAAGGACAGCAATGATGATGAGACCTGCCTTCCTGACCTTCTCTACGCGGGTGAGTTTCACTTCAGGGCCATTGCAATAATGTTCTGTGCACCTGCACTGCACCTTTCAGTCTTAGAGACTCTTGTTTTTTCCTGCAGAAGAGTGCACTGACACCAAGACTTAAAAATGACAACCAGGTCTAGCTTTACACTGATAATACCAACCTATATGTTTTGTTATTTTCCTTATAGTTCTGAAAGGTTTTTATCTCCACACTGTTTGTCTGGATTGTGGACAAGGGATTATTTGACCTTTTAATTTCACTCCTTTCTCCTTGCTCTTCCTGCCTCTCCAATGAACATTTTCATATAATTTCTCCCTTGAAGGGAGAGGGAAAGGTTATGTCTGTTTGTGATCATTTACTTGCAAACTGGAAGAACGCTATCAACCTCTGACACATCACTTCATCCCTATCCAAGTAATCAGCAACTGGTTTTGGCTGTCACCTGAAGCTGATGGAAAGCTTTCTCATTCCTGAGGCATTCTCAAAATCTTCTGAACTGAGAAGGGCAATCTAATCCATAATTCATGTCAGTGAACTCTCCTGTGAACCTCTAGATTCCTTGATTTCCAAACTGCAATCCAGTACAGGCAGAACTAGAGGACTGAAATACTCTCATGCTATTCCCTTCTCCTCCCTCTTGCTGCCATTTTCTTCAGCTGCTTAAAATATTCAAATGTGAAGAGAAAGTTGGTACTAGAAAGTAGAATCATATCGAATTCAATTCAGACAAAATCAAAAAGAAATATATGCATATATGCACACTTTGAACCAGGTTCTTATGTAGGATGAAAATTAACTTAGTTCCATAAAAATATACTGGTATAATTTAATGGTATATGCAGGATAGGTTATACATGACGACAACTTGTCTCCCAATCTTTATTCTCTCTCTGTATAGGAACATCAATCTTTTTCAGTAGGTGAAGAATGTCAAAACTGACATGATCACCAGCAGGGTCCATTCATGTTTTATAATCAAATATTGCAAGAGTCAGCAGATAGTATCAGAAAGTAGAATCTTGCCAAAATCTTACAGATTGTATGAAATTTTTTATGACAAAATGCAGATGTGGCCTGCTATTTTTTGGAGCAGAGAGGGTTATTAAAGAAGTAACTAGTAAAGGTGAGGCAGTATGAACAACAGGACTTTCTCTCTGTACTTGATCTTCATCTGGAACTAATGCAAGGAAAGGGGTAGATGTGTGTCAATTGATCATTGCCACTACAGTGAAAATCCAGAGGCTTTTAACTGCTTGTGTGCCATACTGCACATGTGTTCTAGAATAAGGAGATATAAAATGATGGTACTTCACCTGTTTGTCTTCTCTTGAGGTGTTTCTAAGGCCTCAAATACATGTTCCAGCTTGTATCAGAATAGATTTGGGGTATAAGTAAAAGGAATTATTAAAAATCGATAGAAAAGCCCCTTTTGGACTTATCCAAAGTTTTGTCAGTGAACAAAATTTACTACTTGTTTTCAAAGATAGTATGGAATATCTTTCTTTGCAGTCATCCACCTTGCAGTGCTGTAACTACAAAATTGTCCCCTGGCATCAGTACTGATAATGGGAAATACACATTCCTCTCTGGTCTGTCTTTGTAGAGCCATCTCTTTTTCATTAGTGTTACAGCTGAAGGCTGAGCTCCCTCAGTGAAGTGCTTCAAGTTAGGCAATGTAAATATACATTTCTTTACATGCTACCAAGATAACTCAGATTTTAAAGAAACTATACACTAACCAATTTAAGAGTCAAATTGATTTTAATGAGACTGGATTAGGCCCAAGATGCAAATACTTTGGAAAAAAGTTTACAAAGTAATTTATATTTTTTGAAAAACAATATAAAAACCAACAGGGAAAAAAAAAAAATAAGATTATCAAATACAGAAAACCTTTTTATTAAAATTGACCAAATGGAGTTCATGAAAAGAAAAAAAGCCTGAATCTGTCAAATACATTGATAAAAGAAAATGGCCACTTATCTTATATAATACACATTTACTTATATTGATTGTATATATATTATATTACTTCTATATGTATATATACTACATATATATGTATACAGTTGGACTGTTGGTCAAGTTCCAAATATGCTTTGCTCTGCACAGCCATCCAGGAGCAGTAAGACCACTTTTTATTTATTTATTTCATGCTAACTGTTAAAGGCAATCAGAAATGCTGGTAATTTTTAAGAAAGCTTCATTACTTATGAGTGATCTTGTGACTCCCTCTTTTAATAAAAGTCCATACTTTCCACAAAACCAACCAGACATTTTTCTGATATATTCTGCTCTTTGGCATGTACTGTTGAACTGCATGTCAAGTAGGCATTTCATTACATGCAGAGATAGGGACTTTGATGGTGATTTAGAATAAAGGATAAGGCAGTAAATTCATTCACTCTTCATCCCTTGTAATACCCAGAAGCAAAGATAGGTTATTCCTTTAATAAATACAGTTCATTTCAGTTACTTACACATATCTCCTCTGAAAGAGAATTGTAGATTTATTTGTTTTCCAAAACTTAAATAAAGACATCTTATATTCAGAACTAAAGTCTCAGACATCCCTGTTTACCTTCTAAAATACAAATGAGTTGAATGCATATACTGCCACATGTACTGACTTACAAGGTACATGTCAAAATGCCCCCGTGTCAACACAGAGAGAATTAAACCCACAGATTCCTATTAGTGCTAGTAATCTTTCCGTTATGACTTAGGAAATGAAAACCTCGAGTTGTTCCTTGAGGAAACTCAGCTTAGGATCTGTGAACAAACTCTACAAACTACTCAGCTAACTGGTATCTAACTAAGAGAAGTTACTACAAAAGCTTCAGTTCTCTTTATTGCAGGGGAAAGTGGGAAATTCAGTCTTCCCCAGAAGACTGCAAAAATGAGTCACTCCAGATGGAGGATATTACATTCCTAATTAAAGAGCACATACAGTACTTCATGTTTTTAGTGCTCTTAAACAATCTCACTGGCCATAAACATTATGCTAATGTGCCCGTTGCGGGGAGAACCACTTCTGACAGAGACAGTATGTGTTTGGGTGAATAGCAACAGCACCACTCTATGAAGTTTTCCTTTTCAGACATAGTGTCGTGGTTCCGCTCGAGTGGGCAGCCGAGCTCCACCACAGCCGCTCTCTCACTCCCCCTCCTCAAAGAGGAATGGGGAGAAAATATGTGAAAAGGGCTCAAGGATTGAGATAAGGACGAGAAAATCACGCAATAATTATTGTAACGGGCAAAACAGACTCGGCATAAGGAGATAGTAAGATTTATTGCCTACAACTAACAAGCGAGAGAAGTGAGAAAACAAAGGAAAAAAAAAAACCAAAAGCACCTTCCCCCCCCATCCACCCTTTTCCACCTCCTCCCCCCGAGCGGCGCAGGGGAACGGGGAATGGGGGTTATGGTCAGTCTACAGCACTTCTTCTCTGCCGCTCCTTCTCGGTCACTCTCGTCCCCTGTGCTGTGGGGTCCCACCCACGGGATGCAGTCCTTGATGAACTGATCCGGCGTGGGCTTCCCACAGGCAGCAGCTCTTCCAGAACTGCTCCAGATATGGGTCCGTACCACGGGGTCCATCCCTCAGGAGAAAACTGCTCCAACCTGGCTCCCCTACGGGCAGCAGCTCCTGCCAGATCACCTGCTCCTGCGTGGTCTCCTCTCCACGGGCTACAGGTCCGGCCCGGAATCTGCTCCGGCAGGGGTCTTCCACAGGCGGCAGCCTCCATCGGTGCAGGGCCACCTGCTCCACCGTGGTCTCCTCCACGGGCTGCAGCGTGGAACCCTGCTCCACCGTGGTACTCCATGGGCTGCAGGGGGACATCCTGCTTCACCATGGTCCTCACCACAGGCCGCAGGGGACTTCTGCTCCGGCGCCTGGAGCACCTCTCCCCCTCCTTCTACACTGACCTTGGTGCAAGGCTGTTCTCCCACTCCCTTGACTCTCCCAGCTGCTGTGTGGCGCAGCGTTTTTTCCCTGTCTTAAATATGCTCTCACGGAGGCGCAAACAACATCGCTTATTGGCTCGGATCTGGAAAACAATGGGGCCCTTCCCAAACATGGGGCAGCTTCTAGATCTTTCTCACAGAAACCACCCCTATAGCCCCCTGCTACCAAAACCTTGCCACGTAAACCCACTACACATAGCTCTCCTTATTTCCAGAGAAATCCAAAGCATCTGCCAAGAGGCTGCAAAATATGAATTATGATGTAAAGCAATAACATACACATTAAGTTCATTCACCTATTTTAAACTGAACTTAAAAGTAACTAGGACTGTGAAGTATGCACTTCATTTTACTTCACTGCTTAAAAGCAGAACTTTTTCTTTTTAGAAAATTCCAAGAAGAATGGCATATATTTTATTAGAATTGATATTATGTATGCATACAAATAAACAGGCACCATGAAGCATGTGTAGAAGTTGCTGGTTCAAACAAATCACAAACAGGTTCAAACAGGACCCATAGGTAAAGATATTGTGGTAAATTCTTTGTTAGGCTATGTGGGTGTTGTATCAGTGAAATAAATGGATTTATTTCAGTGCAGTCAGGTGGAAAATTTTGCCAGGCACCTATGTTATCAAGGAGAGGATACTATATTGCTTATTATGTTCGATAATCCTAGGATAATCCAGGATTGTAATTTGTTGGCTGTTTGATACATACACACACACACACACGCACGCACACGCAAAGCCATTTAAGCAGAAAGTAGGACATTCTCAAACAAGAACCAATTGTAAATAAATAAATGAAGACCTGAGATCTGTCTTGGAAATGAACAACTGTTCATTTTCATTTTCATAATTTAGTATTTCCTCTCAAGGCATTTTCTTGATATATGGGGTATAGATTTGAGACTTATCACAAAGTAGTTAATCAAAACCTAGTTCTACACCTTCTGGGCAAGGATCTTACACCTTACAATGCAATACAAGAGCCATCACCACCACCATCAGTGATTAAGACAAATATACTTCCTCTAGATATGTGAACAAGGAGTCAAATCATTTTCCTTTGTTATTTGGGACACACGTAATCTAAGATTGATTTTGCTCCATTTTTCCTATTGAGAATGTTCCAACATAATTAAATACATCTGAATTATAGTAGGCACTTGCATGACATTCACCCACGAGTATCCTGATAACTAAGTTGACTTAGTCAATCCCCCTTTCTCCTCTCGTACCCAATTGTTATTTAATATATGAAAACTGGAATAATTGCAGAAAGTTAAAACAAGAAACATCTGGCTTTCTCTAGCCAACTGATTAGAGCATGAAGCTAGGAGGCCATGACAAACTTTAGGACCAGAAAATTCTCTCCTTAAAATGATTTCCACTGAATTATGTACTATTGTGAATTTTATTTTCTTATTAGACACCACATCTCAGCTGAAATTAGGCATTCATGTAATTTCTTTTATATGCACAATGATACGCATCATCAGTAACAATAAGGTTGATTGGTTTGTTCAACCAAATTTATTACCCTGCATGATGACTGTCCTTTCTTGCCTAATTTCAGTCATAGTCTTCAGCTTTTGTGGAATGGTAACACATACCTGATTTAAAGCCAAATTTTGTGAGCAACTCATATTTAGCCTCACCTATCATACTGATGAATTCTCCAGCAGAAAACTCTTGTATATCTTGATTTGTAGGTAGAATTGGTTCCTTGTGTTCTATTGTAATCAAGTGTTCTGCTGTAATCAAGGACTTTAAGTCACTATTTAACCTGAAGAATTGCTACCAATGGAAACAGAATCTACGTGACTCAGAATTTAAGCATGCTACCAATCATTATGTTGTTTTAATTATAGTTAAATAGATTTTAATGAAATAAATGAATTCATTGCCTTAAATGGACAAAATGGAGGAAGTATGCACTGATGTTGGAAATATTATAGTTTAAGTATGGTAAAATATTATGGGATAAGTGCTAAGGTAGTGTTTTCATCTTTCAATCATTTTGAACAGCTCATTTAAGGAAATATCTATGTTTTGAATGCAAGAAGTGTCAGCATTGCCTGTATGCTGCAGCACCTTGCAAAGGCCCAGGCATACCCCAGTCCCCCTGTGCCACTATGGCACTGGGCCAGGCCTGGGTGCAGGGGTCTCTTGATGCTGCTTGTGGGATTTTCCCTGCATGGGACAGATTTTGCACCAGGCACCCCTTGGTGGCCTCCTCAGAGGGGTCTGTAGCCCTCAGGCATGTCCCAGTTGTCACCCTTTTGGGGCCCCTTTGACCTTTTGAAGCTCTCCCACCCAGGCATGTCAGGGCTTCTGGGCTGGTAAATTTGCAGGCCCCACACTGACCCTTGACTTCTGCTTCATTACCTTATATTCATGTTTAAACTTTAACTATTCATTCAATTGGCTCTTATTAAAGAATGTTTTATCTATTTTATACCAATGCTTTTATGGATAAGTACATTTACTTCATAACAGTATTTATATGTATAAATATGTACATATACTGGAATGTATAAATATAAAACACTGTATCAGTGTCTAAATTATATATTTACAAATATTCATATGCATATATAATTTACATATATATATGTAGTGTGTACAAATTCAATGTACATATAAGTATTTTTGTATCTGAGCACATGCTGGGACAAAGGCAGCAGGAATTCAGGCACAAGGTTGCTTGAGAACACCTGGCTATGGTGGCATCAAAAAACAGCCATTTTGCATGCCGACCAGTATGAAAACACAGGGGCTGACATAACAAAACATCATTCCTAGACATAAATAGTGGCATCTTGCACCCTATCACTTATTGTCGTGTGTATCAATTGTCTCTATCCTACTTTGGTGCTGTGAGCATGTGGAAATGTCTAGCAGGTGAGAAATAAATAAATAAATAAATAAATAAATAAATAAATAAATAAATAGAAAGGAGTGAAAGGCGGCTGTCTTAAAAGTATAGAAAGGTAATATACCACGTATCATTCGAATAAATTATAGGTGGTAATCCTGTTTATTTAGAGCAGCTATTTCTATAAAATTACTGCTATATAAAGCAGGTTAATTGCTGTCATAACTTCAGAAGTCATTGGAAAGCTGTTGTCAGAATCTTTCAAAAAAGACTGAATTAAATAGTAATTATCCATGCATTGAGTAATTTCCAAGATATTTCTATCACAGCCATTTACTGCAGTAATTACACACTTCTTCTAATGTATAGATATTTGAAAGTTTGGTCTCCTGTAATAAACTCAGACAATTTTTAACTCGTCTTTAACTGCTGTGTGTCTTAAACATGTGCTTTCTGAGTCTTTCAGCAAAAATAGTAGAGCTACTCATGTGAAGGGAACCAGGGATAAAACTTAAGGATACATGGTTTTGTTCATTACCAAAACTTGTCAGTCTTCTTTTTGACATGATTTTGATGGAAGGAAATTTTCCATTTTGGGGAAGAAAGAAAGAGAGAACAAAGAAAAGAAGGAAATAAAAATTAGAAAGCAGCAATACAAAAGATGGGCTCATGCAAACTTTGTCTGGGGAGCTGGATCCTACCTTTGCTTCTGTCACAAGATTTCTGCATAACATCAGTTTGGCAGATTATTTTTGGAAAAGTAAGACATACAAGGTAGTTGTTGTGGTTTAACCCAGATGACTACTAGGAGGAAAATTAACTCTGTCCTAGCTGAAACCAGGAACATACTGCTGTAAGGCTCAATGAGATTGAAACATGTATGTTTTCAAGAATTGTTTTTACATATGTTCATAAGCCTCACTGTGGCCCAATTCCATGCAGTCACCTTTTGCTTATATGTTCCCCCTGCAAAATCTCCTTTTACCATTGCAGCAAGCAACGCTGGGCTCCTTTGAAAAATTTACATGACATCACATATGGTGGGAAAGAAAGACATATAAGTAATCAGACCAGGCATAAAGTATCATTGATAGTCCTATCTTCTGGTCTTCAAATGCTGTAGAACATTTGACTTTTAATGCATGAGCTGCATCTGAAACTTTTTCTCTGAGAATTCAGAGTTGCCTATACAGGTCAGCCCCTAGAATTCTCCAGCAGGTTAGCAGGTAGTTAGATCTGGCTTTGAGACAAGCTTCAGACAGCTTCTGCTGTACACATACAGATGCAGTTTCTATGCCTTAGTACCTGCATCTCTTGAACTGAATTAATATAATCCTTGTCCTCGCTCAAAAGGTGCCATGGTGAATTAGCTGCTTTCTTGTGTGAAGCACTCCAGTACTACGGTAATAAAGAAGAACACCTGAATAAACTTCAATTCTCCCTTCAGAGAGTATTTGAACAATGTGCAGTCAACAAGACATGGCACTGCACAGTGTACAACATGAACAAAATATCAAATTAAGGTTGTAAGGGCAACATTTAAGCTGACATTGTCTGCATTGTGAATTCCTGTCTGTGCAACCTTAACGTTGTTTTAATATAGTTTGTCAAGATAATTATTTTATTTAAAAATACTCTAAGTACCCAATCATATAAAAAACACTTTATTTATTTATTTATTTTTAAAGTGGACTATACACAGCTCTCTTGAGTACCTTAAACTATAGAAGAAATTCTACCCTCCTACAAAAGTCTTTGTGGAATCATCAATGCATGTATTTTGGAAAGAAAAAGAATTACTAATACCACCTTCAGATTTTAGGAATATGCTCTTGTCTTCTATTTTACAGAGGAATTAGAACTTATTAATTTACATGACTACGCTTAAGATGTTTTCTTTATGGATTTTTATTTGTTAGAAGGTTCTTAAATGGTTTATACTGATGTTATATTCACTAATAATAAAAAGAAATATGACTTGAAACATTCTAGAAAATTTATTTTTAGGGTGCTTTTGATATACTGTCTTCTTTTAGAAAGAAAAGGTGATCTGTATGTATACAAGCTTTTGCATTAGGCAAACAAATATGCATACCTAGAATCAGATTTGTGAATCTAATAGTGTGATTGATTTCAATGAGAACAAGATTTAGAATATTTACATATAGCTGTAGCATAAAATTTTACTTGTAGTCCTGTCTCAGTATAACTATTAATGCAAAGAAATGATAAATGATAAAAAAGAAGAGATGAAACAGCTTTTGCATTTGTTGCGGTAGCATTAAGATGTAGCAAAAGTAATAACTTCCAAGAATTGGAAGCTGGTTCATCAACAGCTGCACTTAATTTACCCTTCTTTAATTAGCAGTGCTTAAAAACCTATCAACTGACATTTCTAATCGACAGCATACTCTGTGATTATAAACTGATTAAACTCCATGATCTCTTAATCCCTTGTAAATACTTCTGTCACCTTTTCAACAGAAATTAGCCAGAATTATTTCCTATGCATGTATGTTGTGCTGTTTTATTCAGGTAAATGTCAATTCCTAAACTGAACTGCAATAGCCCATTTATTATTATTAATAGCCCATTTATTATTATTATCTAGTCACTATGGCAGATATTTCTGTTTGTTTCTATATTTAATAAAACAGTAAGTCTGAGTGAAGATGGACTAAAAAAAGCAAATAGCAATGTCTTTCTGTAAAAAAAACACTTCCTGAAGTACTGTCCCACAGAAATAGTACTACTAGGATTACATATTCACTCAAGCTCAGATACGCTAATACAAGTGAAAGCAGCTTCAAACATCTCATTAAAATAGCCAAGATGGAGCCTTTTTCAGACAGCTCTTTGAATGCCAGACTATTTCGGTTAGTTTTTCTGTTACTCAGAGAGTATTACCTTTAACCACCCTTTAACCACCTTTTACAGCAAGTATCATAGAACCACAGAACCTCAACCACGGGTTGAGGTTGGAAAAGACCTCTGAAAATTGTCCAGTTCAACAGTACAACAGGCTGTATGTATATATTTAAAAAAAAAAAAAAAAAAAATGGAAAAAAAGTGTCTGCCTTTATATGGTATAATGCAACTTCTGTACCCTTGTGGTAATTTGATGCAAACTGATTTAGTACATAGTTAGTACGTAGCTTATATTAATAAGTATGAATCTCCTGTATCCTCAGTTCATGGTATTCAAGCATTTAAGTCAAGGAGACACATTCAAAAAGAAATGCTCTTTTCTGAATCCAGCTTTTGGAATTTCATTTTCATAATGCAAATCTGAGAATAATCAGACTGAAGGTCATGTTCTGAATATAATTATGGTCACTATAAATAAGTTATGAAAAACACTGATTTGAAGCAAAAGATGCTCAATTCTGATTTAATTTTAAAATTCCCTATAGGCCATATTCTATAAAATTAATCTTTCATCTCTCAGATATAATCCACAAAAATTACTTCATAAAAATAATTAATTTTAAAACATTTTTTTCTTTCTCTTCCCTCTCTGCTGCCTTTTTTTTTTTTTTTTTTTTCTTTTCTTTATACATGTGTGCTTTCCCATGATAAGAAAAGGTTTCTGATTTAGGAAACATAATCCAATCAGGAAACATAAACAGTACTTGTTTACTCAAGACCAAATACACCTTGCAAAACACTTAAAATAACAAATGATTATAGTGAACTTTCAGACAGTACATAGGTAAAGTTATTTGTAATTATGGTAAAATCTTAATAAATTGCAATCTATATGGAAATGCTATTGCAGAAGGGAAGACAGAATACACAGAAAATTCACAATATCTTTTACTGAATTTTGAATTTGCCTGCACTGCATCAACTTTCCTTTGTGCAAAACTGCTATAAAATAGAGGTCATTGTAAGGGAGTGCTCTTTGACAGGAGAAGTTGTGGAAGCCCCATCTTCCACATAGGACACTGGATAGGACACTGGCCAACCTGTTCTAGTGGGTGGCATCCCTGCCTATGGCATGGGGAAACTTTAAGGTCCCTTCCAACACATTCTACAATTCTATAATTGAAATATTTCTACGGTGGCAAAATACAGAATAACTGGAACAAGGATTCTCAAATCCCAATCCTACCACCATCTATTTTCTTCTACCTACCCACTGAAGAGTCCATCCAGACTGTGATGAATGAATAGTGTATGCCACTTGTCTGGTTGTTGGTTTGGTACCCTCTCCCACCACCCAAGTCAGTTCTGCATTCATAAAGTAAAATATTTTACTTTATGTACTAAGTATTGGGTTTGTTTGCTTGTTTTCTTTTCTAATTAGGGCTGTCTTTTGCAATAACTCAGTCAGCAATATCACAGCAGGAATATACAAGATATCACGGTTCTTGTGGGAAAACTGGTTTTCTTACTGGAAACTTCAGCGAAAATGCTTCATAAGTTTATCAAGTTTATACAGTTTAATTTATAATATACACAAGTCACAAATTTGGTATCAATATAACTTCAGTGCACATATGATGACCCCCAGCCCAATGGTATCTCATAAACACCAAAGTTAGGTTCATGTGGAAGGAGTATGGATGGAGAATGAAGAGTAGAAAGTAGAGTCCATGAAGACTAGTCTTAGTGAAACCAGAAGCAGAAGTTGGTATCAGACTGCTCGTAGACTGGAACATACATATCCTGGGCAGAGTCTGACTTTGTATTGTGCATAAAATACAAATATTGCCATTTTTTTGCCCGTAGTTTTCACGAAAATGGAGATTGAGTGCAAAGTATAGACAAAAATTAAGGTCCACAGCCTTGGATGCAGTCAGTGCACTGGAGTTCCCAGCTTCTGTTCATATTCCCCCCTGCACAGATCTGAGGAGCAACGGCTATGTCCTGGTCTATTTTTCTTTGATTACTCTGTGAGCCACACTGGATATTGGACATTGTTTCCCATTTTCAAAGTCATCTACAATGATCTGAATTACTCCTGTTTCTTGCCTGAATACACTAGGACAAGAGATAGTACTAGTGAAGGGGTGTCTAGTGTCCTAGTCTCTTGTACTTAGACAAGAGATCACTTAGACAGTAGCAGAATCTGATCCAGGCAACTTCAATTTACACACTGAACTCAGTTTGCAAGCAGAGGGCAATTCTGTGGTCCCTGAGTCATGAGAAAATGAAGAAAGTTAGGTAATAAGCAGCAGATCTGGGAAGCAAAATTTTGTTTCTGTGGAAAGAAATAGTGAACATAAATTGAAAAAAAAAAAATGTGGAATGAATTGACTGAATGGATTGGTACAAATCTTGAGTTTCCCTATTTAGTATCATTCCACTGTGGAAAGCTTTGTATTATTTGCTTTACTGAATGTAGCAAAAGGCCTAGCCTTTAAAAGGTGAACTGGAATTGTAAAGGAACATTGATTTTAAAATCATAATGCTGAACCAAATGTGGTGATCTAGGGACAGCATGAGAGGAGGGCTATACCTTAGCAAGTCTTTACTTTTTCAGGATTCTCTGAAGAAGTATTAAAAAAAGAAAAAAGAAAAAAGAAAAGAAAAGAAAAGAAAAGAAAAGAAAAGAAAAGAAAAGAAAAGAAAAGAAAAGAAAAGAAAAGAAAAGAAAAGAAAAGAAAAGAAAAGAAAAGAAAAGAAAAGAAAAGAAAAGAAAAGAAAAGAAAAGAAAAGAAAAGAAAAAGGCAGCATAAACCAAACCAAACCAAAATAAAATAAAACAAAATAAAAATCTGTTCTTGTATTTCAATTCCTTTTGGAATCCCAGAACAGGGCACATCTTATGCCAGCTTTCTGCCAGTCACTTGTCACAGCAGTAAACTCTCATTGGTTTCTGAATAAAACATGTGCCCATTCTGGAGTTCTCAAACTCTCTACATTATGTCAAGTGCTTGAAATTTAATAGAGAACGTTAACTACATTCTGCTTGCTTGCCAGAGCTTAAGCTGGTTACATTTTTAATTATTTTTTTGATTAAATATTTATTTATTTGTTTTTATATTTCTATTACAGCTAAAGGGACTCTTCAGAAATTCCCACGTGTGAAAGTCAGCATTGCTGAAAGCCTATATGTGGTCAAGGAAAATAGGGTGAGTGCTTTGTGCCATAACAGTGGATAAAACAAGACCCAAGCCTGGGTGGAAACAAGAATCAGACAGATGGAGGAGGGAGAAATGGAGACAGCAACAAAAAAATCTCCATTTTCTTTGTGTCCATAGAGACTAGGTGCAGCAGCCAAATATTTTAGTTAGTATAATTTTACGTTATTTTGCAATAAGTTTTACAGTTCCTAGCTCAACTATAAAACAAGAAAAAGAGTATTTGTTTATCGGGAGTAATTCTAACTGCAAAGCAGAATGTCTGTCATGATCTCTTGACATTTGGCAGGACCTCATAAATTCTACTCTAACAGAGATTAATAATAGGCCAATTAAGGTCATTACCCTTTAAATGCAGAAAAAGTTTAGCAAACTTTAAAACCCCTACCATCACTCTCTCTACTTCACTTTTCATCTGACTCCCAATGCCCAGGACAGAATCTGGATTTGTTGAGTATCTTTAAGTGTCCTATTGCTACAAATTCAACAGTGAGATCCCAAAACTTCAAGCCCTGCTAGTACCCCATTTGATTTTTTTTTCTGGTGGGTTTTCAGCCCAGATGACTCTTCTGATTACAATTGCATAAATGTCTCACAAAGAGAGGTACAATGTCTACAGATGTACTGATGTCTCAGCAACTTGTTCTAGGTGACACTCACAAAATTTTGATGGCCAAAAGTTACTTCCAGAATTCCCAGCACCTACACCTGAAAATTCATTCCCACCCTACATTGAAATTGTTACTGTCATCTTGGCTTATTAGTATTTATACCTTTGATTTTGATTTTCACTACATCTTCTAGAAGTTAGATATGCATTCTTCAGTCTAGAAATTCACATCTTAAGTTCATGCATTCCACATGAATACTCTCAATCAAAGTAAAAGTATTCCTAGAAATGATCAATACTACACATGAGTTTAATTTCCATTTTAAACTCTTTTCTTTGCCTATTTTTGAAATACAGGCAAATCTACAAGAGGGAAATAAATAAATAAATAAATAAATAAATAAATAAATAAAAGCCCTTTTCAACAGGAGCTCCAAGTTACTGGATGTTATTAATGAAATTATGGGAGCAATGGAATCATCTGACATGCATCCCACTGAGTCAAAGCAAAGGACAAACTAGATTTACAGTGTATGCTTTATTCTTACAGACTTCTGAGGTTTTTAATATCTTGAGACAGCAAACACTTTATAAGGTTTTATGAAGCTGGGTATGGTTTGGGTTGGTTTATTGGATTTATTTGAAGGAGGAAATGCAGGTGGAATGGGACAGAGTGAAGGGGTACTTGACTCATTGGTGTCAGTGGTAGAATACAGGAGACAGAAGCTAAGAAGGTCTCTTGTAGGAAAGTAAGTGAAAGTGGAGCTCATACACGCTGACAGAATTGTTCTTCAAGCCAGCAAGCTGGTGCCTTGGGTAGAGGAAAAATCTAACCATCAGACTTTCTCACTGTCTCAGAGCAACACAATACAACCTTATTAAAAAATCAAGCAGTAAAGAGGATGAAATGCTAATTAAGGACATGAAATTCACAAGTTGGATTTGAATTAAGTTTAGTTTGTATATTTTTCCCTGAAAAGATAAACAAATATATACAGTCATGTAAACAGAGTAGAATGGTTAGGGAATTAACTTTAAAGATGAATTAATGTTTTCTTCCTGCAAGATGGAATACCATTGTCTACACTGCTGTCATTCTTTAAAGTTTCTTTTGTCCCAAGACTGGCACAAGCATGCTTAGAATTCTCCAGGCTGTCCTCAAATCCTCTTTCATATTAATCTATTTGTTTGCACTTCTGAGGAATCAGTTTCTTCTCCAGTTCTGTGTTTATGCTGAGCAACATTGCTATGATCTGAGAGGATCAGAACCCTGGACAGGGTCCCTCATTTCCCACTTAATCTACATTTAAGTTACAAAAACTTTCTCAGCTATATAGAAGCTTTAGCTAAAGATAATGGAAAAGAGTTAATACAAGGAAATAAGTGTTCCGGTGTTCAGTAAATCATCAAATTAGTCAGTTATATTGGACAGAGTGAATTAGATTCCTTACACTTCTATATATTAAGAGTAATCTCAGGAAGAGTAAAGCCTATTTTAATAGTGTTCTTAAATACAGTATAAAAACACATTGCTTCAGCTTATATTGCCACTAGAGCCTGTCAAAACATTAAATGTTCTTGTTAAATATTAAATATGTTGTCTCCATTTAAACAATAAGTAAAAGAAGGTTTATATTTGCACATGACCTTTCATGTGCCATTTCAAAAATAAAATAAAATAAAATAAAATAAAATAAAATAAAATAAAATAAAATAAACGTCAAAACAGAACACAATATACCAAATAGACCAAAGTTCAGAATAAGACACAACCTGGATGTTTAAGCAGTAGCCTAAGAGGAAAAGTATTACTTAGTATTTAGCTCTGAATGAAGGAGAGCCCCAGACAATACTCAGTATCCTGCAAACCGTTAGGAGCTATTTACTGTTTAGTCTTCCCTCCAGTCCATTCTCCCCTTACTTTACAAAAGTGCCACGCTTTATTTCAGAAATATTCCTTAAGGAAATGTTTTCAGTTAAACTTCTTTTCACTGATTTAGGCTTAGGTTAAATTGAAGCAAAAATTAAACTCAGGCAAAGCCCCCATTTTGTTCCTGGTCATTTTCAGTTACTACTGGTATTTGAAAAGAAGCTGCACAATCAAGTCCACATAGAGATAAAGATATTCTTCCAGATACAAATCAAAACAGACTGCTTCCTGCTTTGTAAGAGTGGAAAAAGAACTGTAACTTAGTCATAATTCCCTTTTTGTCCTACTCCCTGGGCATTACAGCAGTGCATAGCCCACATTCAGGACATAAAAAATCACATCACCCTTAATAATTGCTATGGGCCTTTGTGATTTGTTCTGTCATTTTATAAATACGAACAAACCCATGGTGCCCTGATAACCGAATCAGCATTTACAGCTTTGATCCTATTTTCAGTGTAGTATGTATGATAACCTCTTGGTACTGCTCCAGTCCCACACGGTGCTGCAGTATTTCTCTTTCCTTGGTGTGCATTTATAGAATACTAGAGAAGGTACTGACTTCCAGCAATAATAAAGGTCATTTAAACCCTGAAAGGCACTTTCTCAAAGAAGCACACTTGAAACATGATTTAATGTGAAGAAAGTTACTAGTAAAACAAGGATTTTTAGTAAAAGTCAAGAGATATAAAATTAAAGCTATCTCCTTGAATATTTTTACTGTTTCACAAAAGTCTTCTCTGGAAGATATTGAAAATTAAAACTACTCTAAATTTTGTGCCTTTCATAGGTAAGTATTCAGATTTAAAACTTCTACAAATAAATATTTTCCAACAGGGAAGTGAAAACAAATTACTTGAGTCCATTGTCTACTGGATCTTCTCTCAGTGGTATTCATTATTTCTTTAACAGTGATTTGAAAAAATGATATTAGTACTTTGCTGGTAATCTTCATAAGTAACTGCTAAAAGAAAAAGAAAGAGAAGAGAAGGGGCCAGTGCTGTTTGAATGCTATGGTACCATCAAATATATTTCTATAGAATTAAATAATACTGCTTTAAAAATATTAATAATTCAACTATTTTTATAGAATAAATGACTAAAAAAACAGATCCTCAGAAATGGCTTGCGGGCGTTTGCACACTCAGCTGCAGTAATAACTCTTACTGCAACGTCCTCCAAATGGCAAGTAAATTCTTTACAGTGTGATGAAAAGGAGTAGTGTCAAATTAAGGTAGAAAAACATTCATGTCCCTGTGCACAGCACTGGTGAAATCAGGACTAGAACGTATTTCTGAAATGGGCCCTGGAAAACAAGTAGACAGTGAGAGAACACCCTGTAATTATTATGTGATTATAAAAGAAATCCATCGTGCCAGGTTTATAGACTTAAATATTCTTTTTATTTAAGAGGCTGAAAAGTGACTTAATTACAGCACATATGAGCATGAAAAAGGCATTGCAGAAAAGGAAAGGCTGAATGGCTGCAAAAAGACTTTGGAGAAAGCCAACCTTGAAATAATCCTGAAGTACATATAAATATTGGAACAGCCTACTGCAGCAGGTGGTAAACTCATTTGTATTGGCATCTTCAAGACGAGACTGCATATCTTTCTAAAAGACATGTCTTCAACAAGCTTTATGAATCCCCCTACTTTTCCTCCCCATGCCTCTGTGTGCTAGACAGTTTTCACATTTGGTCTTACCTCTAGTAGTGCATGGGTATATATACCTATAACCTTACTGTTTAAGGGATATTTATATTTAATAGACTGTTTCAGCTTGTCAGTTCCTTGTCAGTAGGAAGGAACTATGAAAGTATAAATAATATCTGCCTAGAATTATTTCACAGAAGAGTGATCATTTTCCCCATTTTGAGATTCCTTGTGAAAATTTCTGAAGAATGAGAACCCTAATCAGCAGAATCACAAAATCATAGAATCGCGGAGTATCCCACGTTGGAAGGGACCCACAAGGATCATGGATTTCAACACCTAGCTCCACACAGGACCACACAAAAGATCAGACCATATATCTGAGAGCATTGTCCAAACACTTGAACTCTGGCAGACTCGGTGCCATGACCACTGCCTGGGGAGCATATTCCTGTGTATGACCACCAGTGAAGAACTTTCTCCTAACATCCAGCCTGACCCTCCCCTGTCCCAGCTCCATGCTGTTCTCTCACGTCCTGTCGCTGTCCCCAGCGAGCAGAGCTCAGCGCCTGCCCCTCCGCTCCCCTCATGAGGGAGCTGCAGGCCACCATAAGGCCTCCCCTCAGTCTCTTCTTCACTGTACTTCCAGTGTACTTAGAGTACCTGGGCAGACAGAACACATAAGCTATGTAAAACAATATCAATTATATTGAAGAATATTGAGAATTATTTAAAAAAAAAAAAAAAAGTTGCCTAGTGGGATGGTTACTATTCATCTTCTCTTCAGTGTACTGTCTGTCTTGATTCCCAGAAGCAGCATTTTTAGAAGAAAGTTGTTCCTCAGTTAATGAGTCAAACTTTCAACTATTTAATCTCTAGCCACGGATCATTTCAGATCCCTCAGATTATTCTCTATAGGAGGTTTTTATGTGGATTGTGCAACCCAAAAATCCACTCCCCTGTTGCCTCTTCTTTCTCCCCTCAGCTTGCTGGCTGATTTCTCCAGCCTTAAGGTTCAACCAGCTGCAGGAGTTTTTCTAGCTCTGGACCTAGCAACTGCCATCACCTGTCATAATTAAGCCTTGCTGCAGTCAATAAGCAAGACTTTTTTTTTTTTTTTTTTTTTTTTTTTTTTTTTTTTTTTTTTAAGCTTACCTTTTAAAAGGGGATTCCTTGGAGCACACCTAGCAGATAGAAAAGCAATCTGTTACTGAAGGCAGGTAGACAGAATTCATTGAGGATGCCTTCCCAGGCAGTGGGAGATGTGGGCTTGGGACCTGTCTGTGGAAAGAAGGACCTGGTCCCCAAGAGCAGGTGCGGTAAGAGGAACTTTTCTGTTATTGAAACTGCTCTAAAACAGGGTTGAATATTTTAGCCATGGAGTTACTTTAGTTAAGGCATGTAATCAGGGAAATATATATTTTCACTATGGTATTTTTGTCAGACTAGCTTATTACTTGCAGTCTGATACCAACATTTAGGCAGCTTTATGTGCACCCCTTTGCTCTAGGGCAAATACAGAGAGAGGTGTCAGAAAAACAACTGTTTCAGAACTTTCAGAGGTATGTAAATTATGGAGCGATATATCACTGAGGACCTGACTAGTAATCCCTAAAGTTGCATTATTGATCCAGTCCTTTCCTAAGTTGGCAAAAAGAACTAGAACAAATAGCAGCCACCATGGCTAGTTTTGTCTGCAGGCAGTTTCACTTGCTAAGGCCCAGGTGGTGTGTAAAGACAAGTATTCCCTCACCAATGACTCTGTTCATCTTATTTTTATTATGACTAAAACATACCTAATGTCTTGAGATATCAAGCTTTATAGTTATTGACTCTTCCTATTGATTCTAAGATGGATCAATAATGTAAATCTACAAATGTAATACTGTAGGATTAAGTGGGGGGGAAGCCCTAAATGAATGAAGATTATCTCTAATGATATTGAAGTATTTCTGCTTGCAAAAACATAAAATCCTCTTGAATTCAGATTTGGCAATGTTCATGACATGCTACACAAATAACATCAAACCTATTTCCATTGACTGAAGAAGACTTACCTTGGAACTTTTTATGCTGTACTTTGTACTGACAAAAAGCCCACACAAAACTAGCATGTAGTAAATAAATGTTGCTTGAGAGAGGTCAACAATTGACAAAAAAGTTTTAAGTAACATCTTGTTAATAGCAGAAGGACATCTGGAAAGAAACAGACAAAGCTCTTGTCATAAACAAAGTTTAAAAAAAAATAAAAATCCTTAAAGTAACAAAACAGATCTATGCTGATGAAATGGATAATTACTGACAATGACTCAGATGGTAATGATAGAGACTGTGTCTCTAAGGCATAGGCATGCATCTAGGCCAAGATAACTTTCAGCTTCCTCTTATCACATAAAATTAGCAGTAAAAGAGATTCCCTAGTGACACTCTTGCAGAAAGTAGAAAATAAGAATCTGAGGGAGATAAGCAATTTTGGATTTAAAAAACTCTTGCAAAGCAGTTGTTGGGAAGAATACTTGGATTGGATAAGACTCCAAAATTTTCTTACCTTATTTGTTGTTTTTGTTTAACATCTTAAACAGAGAGTGTTCTGAAGCGTACACAGGGGAAGAAAAGTCAACTCCTGTTACCTTGGCCGGGAAAATTTTGTTTTATATATCAGTAGGGAAGAAATCTCCCAACTTGAAATCTTTTTGCATATGCCTGTGTCTCAAAGCCTGATTGAGTAGTAAAGAACAGCAAAAGTGGAACAGAATAAATTATACAAGCAGCAATACTCATGATTATACACAGAAATAGTTTTGTTTGTACTTATTTATTCATACTGAAATCAAGGCTATCACTCCATCAAAAATAACCTTAAGAGTTCTGCATGATAGAAGCTGAAGAGTTTCTGTGCTCGTGAGTCACAGCAGAAATCCTCAAGCTGTTTATGCTGGGGAACAATGTCTACTGGAAAACACTGCAAGTGTGTGCAGGTAGCCCATGGTAAACAACAGATTCACTGCAAAGTATTGCAGGTCATCTGAGCCAAACATTTTACTTGGCCTTTTTTTGAGTGCTGTCAATTTTCCCTCATCTTTGTTCACCAGCAGGAAAAACCAAAAACTTAATATAATGTTGGTTTGTTGTTGGGATTTTGTGTGTGTGATTTTAAAGAAAATTGTCCCCTGAAGTAGTGAGTCACAATAGTTAATATGTTAATGCACAAACTGCTGCTTATTCATGCACCATGTCATAATGCAATGATATTTTTCACACCTTATGAAAGGAAGGAACAGTTCCATTATGATTACAGAATCCCTCATCAAAATCAATGATCCTAGAATCTGGAGAACAAATTGACATTGTCCACATCAATAAGCTGTCATTTGTTATTTTTTCTCTATATCATTAAGATGAGAAGCAAAACCACTAAGTCAGTGCAATCAACTGGTTGTCCTACCCAAGTAGTTACATCACTGAAAAACTGTTGAGAATAGAAGATTTGATGAAGATGGGTGACATTCATTACTTTCTTCCATCTTTTACTATCGTACATGTAGACACTGACACAGGAAAGTATTCAAAAGGCAGATTTTGAAACTCAGAAAATATGAATTATAGCTTTAGCACAATTTTATATATATCTTGAAATATACTTGGCCAATGTATTCTAAAATGCTGCCAGAGTTTTGAAGCTGGAAGGCTTGACTGGTTTTCCTAGACTGCAGCCACCCATGCTTTTCTTTGAATATATCTGTGTGCCAGACACCTCAATTTTAGAGATCCCCAAACTACCTTCAGAATATACAGCACAGCTTGGTGCTGAGATGAAATACTGCCTTGGGCCCTAAAAAGAAAAGCTACACTAGTACAGTTGTGCACAAGCAGTGCACTCTACTTGTGTAACTAAACAATCTTTGGTCCCAGGGTGGCATTGCTTTTCATCTCTGTGACTGTGGGTGCTCTCTGGTGGGTTGTCCACCTTGGGCAAGGTTGTCAGAACGTTTTCATGTTGTAGTAGTAGATCAATGTAAGGAATAAATTGATAACCACTGAACTGCTAGCTTATTTATCTTCCTCCTGTACTTTTAGTAGATAGCATCACAATAACATTCCTCATTTTCTATGGCATCCTAAATACAGTTGTATTACTTTCTAGATAATATAGGTGTAGATAAAACTCTCACTGAAAGCACAGTCAAGGTATCCAATGTGAAAGCATGTAGAAAATTACTGATCAGAAATCCTTTACAAAATATGAAAGCTTTGAATGTCTTCTTAGGTAGCTGAGTATACATAAACCAAGGAAAAAAATGAGTTTCATTTTTTGAATGTAATGAGGTCTATTTCTATATTTTATTACAGTTACTGTTGCTAGGACTTATTTATGGCACAACCTTCTTTCAGGAATAATTAGAGCTTAATCAGTCACATTTCAGAAGGTAGATATTTTATGGAATATCTTCTTTAGCAAACTTTTATTTTTAATGATGCTAGTAACGTTTAGAGCTGACTTTTTCCTTTTTCCTTTAAAATTATAGACTCCTCTTCTACTGCTAATATCCAAATGCAGTTGGTAGAACCAAGATGAAAGAAAAAAAAATGCAGCAAATTTAAATGAAATCAGACTAGCTTTGAAGGCTGATTAATTGAATTATAAAGAAAAAAAAAAAAAAGAAAAAGAAAACATACCTCCACTTTATCTCCATTTATGACTTGATATGAAAACAATTTATAAAACAGCTATTATCTGATAATCAGGACTAAGTATAATGTGATCTTAATTTTTATAGGGACTCTTCAGGAAATATTGCCACAAATAATAAATATGAAGACTAAATATAATGTCTGATTTCATGTTTATACACAAACTAAGGTCCTGACCCACTAATACTGGTAGTAATAGGGACAGTAGTTTAAGGTCAAAAGTTTCTGTTCAAAAGTGCATGGCAATCAGCTGAGACTTTCTGAAATGCATAGGAAAATCCCCAGTTCATTTTTAAGCCTTGTCATTAAACTATTTTCAAAATCAAGCTTGAACTTTGCCAGCTATAGTTCATGTCAAGCTAAATTAGGATTATGTTATCTAAAAATGAAAAGAATTTAACAAACTATTTGTTTTTCACTTGCTAAGTGGGGTTTTGTGAGATATCACCTGGTAAAGAGTGCACTGGGAATTGTTACAGTAGAGATAGAGGCTCTGCTTTGTTTGTGTGCTTTGCATGTTGCAAAATCCAGAGGGGGGGGGGGGAATTAAAATGGTAGGAACAAGAATGTGAAAAGCATCTGAACTCCCACACTTGTATGCTTGCGTTGCCCTGCCTACTCTTCATCCCTTTTACTATTTCTGTATTGGGTTTCTAATAGCCTGGGAGACAGATTATTCATGAGAGAAGTATTGAAAGCTTTTCATCTCAACAAGGTCACGGTTCAGATTTGGCCCACATTATCCTGAATGGTTCCTTGGTGACTGAAAGCAGTGCAGAATGCAGTTTGGCGGTACCAGTCTCCTGTGCTGGCTGATATGGATGCCTTTAATTGGTCTCTTAACATACTACCAAAATTATCATAAAATGACTCTCTTGCTATCAGTCCTAAAAGCACAGATCACTACAGACTTTTACCATGCCTCAGTTCCTAGGGCAGTAAATGTAGCATTTACACAAGTACTAAATTCATTCTTGAAATGGATTGCAGTCTTGAAATGATTGGTTTTCTTTTTTTCTTTTTTTTTTGGGGGGGGGGGGGGAAGGAGGTGAGAGGGCAGGGTAGGAAGGAGTTCAAAAGGAAGTTGGTACTGGCCTGAAACCTTAAAAGCCAAGGTTCAGCTCAAAACATATTTTATGGTTGAGTTATTTGAGTTATTGCAGACCATTTAAATTAAGGATTTAGAAGGGAATTGCTGACACAACCTTAACTCTACCTGTTTGAATGGCACCACTATAATTATATGAGAATTTAATGATTTCAGCTGCAGCTGAACTGTCAACCAGCATATGCAAACAAACACCAGCATTTATACAGGCTATGAGTGAGAAAAAAAGTAGTAGCAGACCTGGGTAAATACACCGATGGAATCTGGTGGAAATTTTGATAGGAAAAAAATCAAGAATATTTCAGGCTATAAATAAATACCACCTTAATTTCCTTTTAGAGTGGAACAGAATAAAGAGTCACGATGCAATTACACAGTCCTCCTCTCCCTTTATATAAAAAGCATGTGAGGCCACCCAGAGAAATACAGGATGTGTTAAACTACAGACTGACGAGTGACTCATCAATAAGATAAAAATAGATTTAAACTGAGAAACAGGAGCTGAGAGAAATGGGCTTGGCAGTGATTAGCAGACAGGGAAAAATTGAGAGATGAAAAAAGAAGGAAGTGGGAAGTACTGTTACAGAACATGTATTTCTTTTCTATAATTCTCTCCTACACCAAATATTAGCCAGAATGTTGCTAAATACTGTTAAGTGTCAATATAAAGTTTATCCTGTCATGTTTTGAGTCTTTTTTAATTAGTTAATCAGTGGAAATTTTGAATGTAATTTAATTGCACAGTAGGGTTCCTAATGTCTTCTTCTACCTCATGCTACAGTCTAGAATTGATTCAGATAGTTGTAGGTCAGCATCTTTCAGGCTAGCTGCCTAATTTGAACTTCTACAACTTTGGGATTAAAATGAAAAAAAAAAATCTTTACTGAAACCACTGTCACAGTGAGTATGTGGGAGCTGGAGGGTGTCCAGTGATGCCGTAAGACATTCTCTCTCCATTGTGTCTTATATCGCATCCTGTCTGAGGAATGGGCTATTTTTTTAGTTCCATGTTTCACAACACAGAATCACAGAATTTTCTAGGTTGGAAGAGACCTCAAGGTCATCGAGTCCAACCTCTGACCTAACACTAACAGCCCTCCACTAAACCATATCCCTAAGCTCTACATCTAAGCGTCTTTTGAAGACTTCCAGGGATGGTGACTCCACCACTTCCCTGGGCAGCCTGTTCCAGTGCCTCACAACCCTTTCAGTGAAGAAGTTCTTCCTAACATCTAACCTAAAACTCCCCTGGCTCAACTTAAGCCCATTCCCCCTCGTCCTGTCACCAGGCACGTGGGAGAACAGGCCAACCCCCACCTCGCTACAGCCTCCCTTGAGGTACCTAAAAAGAGCGATAAGGGCGCCCCTGAGCCTCCTCTTCTCCAGGCTGAACAAGCCCAGCTCCCTCAGCCGCTCCTCGTAGGACTTGTTCTCCAGGCCCCTCACCAGCTTCGTTGCCCTTCTCTGGACTCACTCAAGCACCTCGATGTCCTTCTTGTAGCGAGGGGCCCAAAACTGAACACAGTACTGGAGGTGCGGCCTCACCAGAGCCGAGTACAGGGGGACGATCACCTCCCTAGCCCTGCTGGTCACGCTGTTCCTGATACAAGCCAGGATGCCGTTGGCCTTCTTGGCCACCTGAGCACACTGCTGGCTCATATTCAGCCGACTATCCACCATCACTCCCAGGTCCTTCTCTGCCTGGCAGCTTTCCAACCATTCCTCTCCCAGCCTGTAGCTCTGCTTGGGGTTATTGCGCCCCAGGTGCAGGACCCGGCACTTGGCCTTGTTGAACTTCATGCAGTTGACCCCAGCCCATCGGTGCAGCCTATCCAGATCCTCCTGCAGAGCTTTCCTACCCTCAAGCAGATGGACACACGCACCTAACTTGGTGTCATCTGCGAACTTACTGAGGGTGCACTCGATGCCCTCGTCCAGATCATCGATGAAGATATTAAAGAGGACCGGCCCCAGCACCGAGCCCTGGGGGACGCCACTAGTGACTGGCCTCCAACTGGACTTGGCTCCATTCACCACGACTCTTTGGGCCCGGCTATCCAGCCAGTTTCTAACCCAATGAAGCATATACCAGTCCAAGCCATGAGCAGCCAGTTTCTTGAGGAGAATGCTGTGGGAAACGGTGTCAAAAGCCTTGCTGAAGTCAAGGTAGACCACATGCACAGCCTTTCCCTCGTCCACCCAGCGCGTCACTTTGTCATAGAAGGAGATCAGGTTCGTCAAACAGGACCTGCCTGATCATCTGGTTGCCCTGTAAGTGCTGCATGATGACACTCAAGATAATCTGCTCCATGAGTTTCCCTGGCATTGAGGTCAAACTGGGCATCACATTTGCTAGCCACCAGTCGACTGGGACCTCCCCTGATGGCCAGGACTGTTGATAATGATGGTAAGAGGCTTGGCCAGCTCCTCCGCCAGTTCTCTCAGTATCCTCAGGTGGATCCCACCTGGCCCCATCGACTTGCGTACATCCAAGTGTCGTAGCAGGTCACCAACCATTTTTTCATGGATCGTGAGGGCCACATTCTGCTCCCCATCCCC
The DNA here is from genome assembly GCF_009819795.1 of Aythya fuligula. NCBI lineage: Eukaryota > Metazoa > Chordata > Aves > Anseriformes > Anatidae > Aythya > Aythya fuligula. The sequence continues at coordinate 30,050,359 of NC_045562.1, read as the reverse complement.
TTCCACCAGTTCAGGGTACTGGGCATCCAGAGAGCAACTGGTTTTGCCACTAAAGACTGAGGCAAAGAAGGCATTAAGCACCTCTGCCTTCTCCTCATCTTTTGCAGCTCAGTTTCCCCCCACATCCAGTAAAGGCTGGAGATTCTCCTTAGTCCTCCATTTTGCATTAGTGTATTTGTAAAAACATTTTTGTTGTCTTTAACGGCAGTGGCCAGATTGAGCTCCAGATGAACTGTGGCCTTTCTAATTTTGTCCCTGCACTGACTCACAACATCCTTATAGTCCTCCCGAGTGGCCTGCACTCTTTTCCAAAGATTGTAAACCCTCTTTTTTCTCCTAAGCTCAAGCCACGATTCTCTGTTCAGCCAGGCCAGTCTTCTTCCCCGCCAGCTCGTCTTTGGGCACGTGGGGACAGACTGCTCCTGCGTCATTAAGAATTCCTTCTTGAAGAGCACCCCGCCTTCCTGGACTCCTCTTCAGAACCACCTCCCAAGGGACTCTGCCAACCAGTGTCCTGAAGAGTTCAAAGTCGGCCCTCCGGAAGTCCAAGACTGGACTTTTTACTGGTTTTACTGGTCCCCTTCCTGGTTTCTCCAAGAATGGAGAACTCTACCATTTCATGGTTACTCTGCCCAAGACAGTTTCCAACCACCACAACTCCCACCAGTCCTTCTCTGTTTGTGAAGAAAAGGTCTAGCAGGGCACCTCCCCTGGTAGGCTCACTAACCAGCTGCGTCAGGAAGTTATCTTCCACGCTCTCCAGGAACCTCCTAGACTGCTTTCTCTGGGCTGCTGCGTGCATTAGTGGAGATGCACTGCAGTTGGGTCATTGCCTGCTCCCCCAGCCCTGACATTGTTCCTCCTGGCACACTTCCAACAAACCTTATTCCCTCCCCGTCCCCCTTCTTACCTAGTTTAAAGCCCTCTCACTGAGCCCTGCCAGTTCCTGGGCTAGGATCTGTTTTCCCCTTTGAGACAGGTGGGACCCATCTGCAGTTATCAGGCTGGGTGCCGAGTAAAGTGCCCCATGGTCAAAAAAAAAAAAAATTTCTGTGTTGGCACCAGCCTCTGAGCCACATGTTTATTGGGTGGGCTTTCTGTGTCCTCTCTGTACCCCTCCCTGCCACCATAGGGACAGAGAAAAGCATGACCCGTGCTCCCGCTCCATCCACTAACTATCCCAGTCCCCTGAAGTCCCGTTTGATGATCTTCAGGCTTCTCTCTTCAATGTCATTACTGCCAGCCCGGATTATTAAAAGAGGGTAATAGTCAGAGGGGCGAACCAGGCTGGGAAGCTTTCTGGCAATGTCCCTGACCCTGGCCCCAGGGAGGCAGCAGACTTCCCTATGGGTAGGGCCAGGCCGACAAATAGGTCCCTTTGTTCCCCTGAGAAGGGAGTCGCCCACAACAATAACCCTTCTTTCTGTCCTGGTGGAGGAGGCGTGGAGTTGACTTCCTCGCCCTAGGCATCCTCCTGGGTAGACTTTCTACCTCTTCCTCAGCTACTGGTCTTCTCAAGCTCCAGGGCCTCAAACCTGTTGCGTAAGGGCACCTGGGAAGGTGGGGCCAGTGGGGGAGGGCATTGCCTGCGATGTCGAGCAGGGACCTGTCTCCATTCCTCCTCAACTCCTAGGTCCCCTGCCTCTGCCCGACAGCAACAGGACAGGGGGTCCACCGCCATTTGGGGTGTCTCACCCTGGTACCTGTCCTTCAGGCCGCGCAGGGAGTTGCTCCACAGGTCTATCTCGCGTTCACACTCCCTGATATCCCTCAACCTCTCGACCTCCTCGAGTTCTGCCACGAGTTGGACCAGGTCGTCCACCTGCTCACACCTCACACACACAGTCTCTTTGCCCCCCGCAGGTGGTAGCAACAGGCTCAGGCACTCCCTGCACCCGGAGACCTGAACTGCCGCAGTTTTGAGCGGGCAGTTGGTCTGGGTGTGTACAGACTTCCTGGAGAGCACACTGTGCCTGGTGTACACCATTGCAGCTGAGCTAGCGGTAGACCGCCGTTAGAGGAGGTGTTCGTATGGGCAGGGGGGAAGTGCTATGCCCTTCCTGCTCGCCCTGCCTGCGCGAACTGCTGCGCCACACCCTTCTGCCGCGCCACACCCTTCTGACGTGCCACGCCCTAACTGCCGCGCCACGCCCTGTTTGCCCGTCCTGGTCGCCGCGCTCCCTAGGGGCAGCTTATGAACGGCTGTGGAGGGGGCGCTGCTGGCTCCGCCTACGCCTCGTTCTCGCCTCGTTCACCTCCCTTGCGAGGGCTGCCCGGTCCTGGCGGCTCCCTCGAGTGTGCTCGGTGCTGGAAAAATTAGCCCTGCCTGTCTGAACGCGTCTGCCCCGGAGCTGATTGCCTCTGCATATCTGAGTCAAAACTGTATCTAGTTTCTGTGATGAAGTGAAGCTAGATCTACTTTTTAACTATGATGAGTGTTCAATACTAAACTGCTAGCTTCACAAACACCACTCAGGAATTGTACTGGGGAGTAAATAATTTGAAAGGGTAAAAGGGTAAGCGTTGTTATTTGGGTAGCCAAACATGCGGATAATTAATGTATTAGTATCATCACTTCAAAATTAAAAGATAATGGCATTTGCAAGAGGAGTTCAGTTGTGGAAACCCAACACTAGGATAAATAGCAAATAGCAAGAGAGAATATCAATGTATTATTGAAAATGATTAAAAGGTGCAATATGGTATACAATTTCTCCTCCTCCTTTTGTTTCATTTTTATTTCAACCTTAAACAGAGAGGAGGCCCCACAGAAATAAGGACACGTAACTTATATGCTGTTTTGAGTACACCATTCATTTCTTATCCCCTGTATTTATTTGAACACTTCTGACATAGTGGTAAGCTAGTTTAATGAAGTATGAAATTAAATCCACCAAACTATTTTAGTAAGTCAAATTATGACTAACATTGTTATCTGATTTTAGTCAGAGTTTTCTTTCTATTGTTGTACATTTAGAATGCATAGCAGCCCAAAGGGGAATTTTAGCTATGCAAGGAGAGTCAACATGATAATTATATGAGTAATTATCTAGGCAGGACCTTGTGTCAAAATCTGCTTAGGATACTACTCCTAATACAGTTTCCCATATTTCCTGTAATATCATTTGCTCATTGTCATTAGCATTTTTTCTAGGTATAAAAATGCATATACAGAGACATGGCAAGGAATATTGAAGACATTAGAACTTCAAATTATGGTTCTATTTAAATTGAATATAAATATGCAAATAAAATACCTCTGAGTGCATTTCCCATTTCTTGTCACAGATATGGCTATGTAACCCTTTCTTTTTAAAATATTTTCTATATTTAGTTCCACAATAATTGGCTACTGAAACAAATCCCTAAGTACCAATACTAGTTGATACATATTTATTGTTATAATGAAAATGAATGAAAGCTCATCTTATTTGACAAAAAGTAGATGAGATTACATGTGTTGCAATAACTTGATAGCATACTGCAGACTTGTGTTCCTTGATCTCTTAATTATCCTTTCTGCATATAAAGGAAGATGAATTTTACCGTTTTTATCCTGTTTCTTAATGAAACTACAGATTCTTCATTTCTGTAAGATTGATATTTACATATCTTAATGTAATATGCAGATTACGTATATGTAATTTTAATATGAATTTTATATGTATAGAATTATTTATGCGTTTTATATATATACAGATAAATTATATATTAAATATATTATTTGTCAAATTTGTCATTCTAAGACAAAAAATAAAATTTTATCTATATGCTATGAAAATATTGTGCTAACCTACTGTAGGAAAAATTTATAGTGGCAGGAATTCAAATTGCTCAAAAACATTTTGACCAAGAAACATAATACAATCATTGTTTCTCAAATTATGGAAGATGTTTAAAATATTTCTTATTAAGCTGATCATATTTACAATACACTATATTAAATATTTATAAGAGTTTAATATTTAATAGCTTCTTAATATATTTAATATTTCATTAGACTATTTTCTGATCAGCTTTGCTGAGTGTGCAGAAATTTATCTCATTTTCTCAGGGTAAATATTTAATTTGGTTTCTTTTTTTTACTTTCTTAGATTCTAAGGCTTTAAATGGAAAGCGAGCATCCAAAATGAAATTGCAAAACCAGAAATTTATTCACCTCTTTTTCCTTACAGGTTTTAGGACTAAGCAGCAACTGCCAGTTATCTACATTTTCACCAGACATGCCCAGTTCTGTCCCTTTTTTTTTGGCCTTGAAGGCCTGATTCTGTTTCTATATCCAGATTGCACCTATTTGATCAAACTCTGGAGTCTCCCTTTATGATTAGCACAATCATTTGGGATGCTTGCCAAAGGGGGGTCCAGGCTCTGGCTGGCACCAGCCAACTCCGCAGAGTGATAATGTCTCTTAGTTAGCAAGCTCATTGTGGGGGGAAGCCTCCTCCCAGCTCTTGCCACAAGGAGTAAGTAACATAAATTGCACCAGTATTGACTGGAGCAAAGACTGGAAATGTGGTCTGATATCTCAGATGAGTGCCTTAACCACTGCACAATAGATTATCTCTAGTCCAGTGAATTTAATTATTCCGCTGAAAACTGAGCAGGAGGTAGAGTGCTCTGTGCCAAACTTGGCAGGAACGTGCTGTTTGCTGTGCTTTGTGATCTGCCTGCTCACACCCCCTCAAGCACATGTGTGATTGTATCCAATTTATTCTCAAATCTCTAAATTTCTCCTTATATAGAAACTGTAGGTGGATAATTTTGATTTTCAGATGGAGAAGGGATGTACATCCTGAGTTTTGTGACTTTCTGTTTAGGTTTAGCTCCAATATTTAAAACACCTTTGCTCTTTACATGCTTGAGGTTCCTTTGTTTTCCATGGCCTATGGGGAAGGGTAATGCAATATTACCAATTCCACAGCAAATGTGACCTTAAAGAGAAGAGGGGAAAGAAGACAGAATATGAAAGTAATAGTAATAAGGTCACAAAACTGTATAAACTAGCTATATACACTGCTAATATATTTTGTCATATTTTTTTAGCACTCCAGACTCCCATGATGCCCATCTGCTTCTGTTGACTAGTTTCTCTTGCATTTCCTGAAACTGTTTGTTCTGAGAAACCTGAGTGTGAATGACAGTCTTACATATTACTTCAAGAAAATCAGTAGTAGCGAGTACAATACAAGATCTCAAACGTGTTGGTTAAGTGATGCCAAAGAGCAGACTTAAAATGTAGGCCAGTTTACAGTTCTCATGGCACACAGTAGCAAAGCATTCGTTAGAATTCTTGCAGTGTTTCTGCTTATTTTCAAGAAGTATGTAAGCTGTAAAAATAGATGACAGACAAGCTTTATGTCTTGGGCAACATGTGATTAAATTATAGTAATTTACGCTAAAATGTATGAAGAATTATCATTTCAGGATGTTGTTTGCTAAAAATGTCTTCTTTACTTAGGTTTGGTCTGAAATTTTTAAGATCTGTGTCCTTTATCAAAAAAAAAAAAAAAAAAAAATTCTGTTGGAGAACATGGTATCCAGCACTGCCTAGTTCACTTGTTCTTCAACATCTCTGAAAAACTATTAATTGCCGTTTACATTGCCATGCAAGATATAATCAGAGGGGCTGATTCTCAAAAGTATATAGCTTGAAAAAGTGCTAGTACAAAAACATAGTAGAAACATTATAAAGGTGGTTCCGTGAGCAGTGTGGGTCTTCCCAGTGAGAAATCTCTACTGTCTGATACCACAGCTGACCTCAGCCACTCCCTCTGATACAGACTGACTGCAATGCAGAACTTCTTCCAAGGCTTTGTTGCTTACTTTCTCAACGTTTGTAGGAAGTAATTTCTTTAAAACCTCTACTGTACCTTACAACTTTGAGCGGATCAAAATTTCTTAAGTGGAAGATGACAGAGCAATTGCTGAAGACTTAAGGCTTTATACAAATCCCACACAATGAAAATGATAGCCATATCAGTCAACATCAATTTTATAGATTAAAGCTTGTTTGTCCAGCTGTTCTATATTATTCATTAATAGACAACTGACTCAATATTTATTTATTTTTTGTCTTGTGTGTTCTTTCCTCCTTTCTTCCTAATTTTTATTTCACAATTCTTTTCCAACTGTAAACTCTGGAAGCTACTCCTGCAGTTATTTCTGAAAGATCTGACAGTCAGCTATTGGCTCTTCTATGTCTGGTGTCTCCTTCCTGTCTGCACACAAGAACATGAAAAAGTGATGGACAGTTAACATAGGACTAATTTTTTTGTTTATGATGCCAATAAGCCCTTAATGGTCAAGAGAAGAATAACTGTCTAGCACATTAAGGCCTAAGAGAATGACAAGAAAGTATAAAAAGCCACATTGTTCAGAAAATCCCCAAATCCAAATGTGATTGAAGCTGAGTAAAGCACATAAAACAGATGATACATGACAGTCTTCTGCTTTTGGACAAAAGACAAATTTCCACTACAGCAGAGTTTGACACGGTATCCCTCTGATATGATCAGAATAGCTTCGGTGAACTTTCGTATATTTCCATTTAGCGATTTCTTGTGATGTCTATATTTACTGTATCTGTACTTCTGGGATTTCTCTATCTTCAGGCCTCATTTTAATTTCCTCTCAGTGAGACCTATCAATATTAGCATGTAAATATTCCATACTAGCTTGTTTTACTTGGAAAGAAATTAGAAGGCCCAGTTTAACTTTTATTTACCAGCTGTATCAGGAACCAAACTATCATGTGCCACCTTCCAAGCCCACTGCTCTGCATAAGGCACTAATGATCAGGTTTTGGCTTATAGGAATTTTTTTTTCCATGGAGACAACCCAATTCAGACCCCTCTGCCTGAAGGAGATTATACTGGAGATGGAAGAGGTTAAAATATCAAACATATCTCTTCCCCAAGATCCAGGATTATCAATAAAAAATGAAATGTGTTTACTTATTCCCCTGGAGGACCTGGCAAACAAGGAAGGAAAACCTTTAAGGCTCCTGTTGTAACAGCCGTTCAATGTCAATGTTAGAGCTTTGTTTTGACACCTTTTTTTCCCCCCACCCACTGAGTAACCAGATGAAGAAAGTGCTGTGTCAGGATCCAAACCTAAAGTGAGAAATACTTTAGAGGAGATTATCCTTCCGGTTTGTTTTAAATATGTTAGTGATATAAAAGTAGAATGTTTTAGTTCAGAGGTTTACCTTAACAGTGCTATTAACAAATGTCTCATAAAGCATTTCTGGAAAATCAATTTAGAGCTAATGCACTATCATAATTACAATTTTCAAAAGCCCCTCAATGCTTGTTTACATAATATACCTTAATGGCTCTCAAGTGATCATTTATATCTGCCACATAAATAACACAGTTTTAGAAACTCTTCATAGCATGCATTTACCTAGTTGTCCCAATATGCCTGTGAAAACTTGGCCTGACCATTTATGTATTAATAGATAACTTGGTTTATTTGGTGTTTTCTTACTTTTCTAATTTCTCAACACACAAAATAGCAGTTATTTACTTTCTGCATATAATCTTTGCACAGCTACTCTAACAATTTGTTAGCACGTAAAACTTGGAAAGAGGCATGGAAGAGACTACAAGGACATGAAGTTCAGAAAATCATACATGTATAACTTATTTGTGGTTTCACAACTTACACCTTGACCTAGTGGGGTATGCCAAGACTAGCTTCTTCTTTTTGTGAGGCAATTATTCACAATACTAAATTAGAAATTGATACAGTATTTCTGAGCATATTAAAAGATGCAAAACAGAATGAACATAAAGGACTTTTTAAACAAGTCTTACTTGGCAAAGTACGCTTTTAAGGAGCATTTTTGGAGATACCAATATATCGCTGAGCATTTTTGTGCAGATTTCCTTCTTAAATAAGATGGCAATAACACATATGTTTGTTTGGAAGTCTAACAAATGGTTGAAAAAGACTGTCATTCTGAACTAGCTGAAGATGTACTGAGTAACAGGAAATATATAGAAGACAGAACATAGACTGTACAACTTATGAACACGTACATAGAACATGTACAACTTATGCTCAATATTTATTTATATGAAACAGAAAAAAGATCCAACTTCTCCCCAGAAACTTGGCAGTACTGAAGATTAGTCTTCTTATTACTAGTCTCTATTCAGGATAAATCTGTGTAGAAGATAATATTACATTTATATCAATGACTAATTTTTAATGTGATTATAAGCCATATATATAACTGCATCATCATCATGTATCTCCAAATGAGATTTTCTTTGTTAGATCCTTTGGTTTCAATATATTGAGTATAAAATTGTTTAGTTGTCTAATCACACAGGACCATGATGATTTACTAAAATATAGGTAGGGAATGTAGCCACAAGGTGAAAGTAATCACAAAAGTTTAAGTCTCTGGTGCCATACTAAAAAGCATCACTGTGCTTACACAGAACAGTGCTTCAGAACACATCATTATTCAACAGATGACCTGTATTCCTTGGACTAGTAAATGGTTAAACAGTTGCCATTAGGTGCCATACAAAGACCTTAAGTCCTCACCCTAGATTAAGAATTTGTGAAGCACAGTCATGCATCTGGATATTAAAAAGCTTTTTAATCTTTCGGTTATATGTGGCATTCTAAGGAACCCCACAGAGACAACTAGAAAATTAGAAGCAAAACACCTAATCCTTGTGCATGGACATCAGGATGTCAGATGAATGTTTAAAAATACAGTATCCACTAAACAAAATATAAATGTGGGTTAATTTTTTTTTTCCATTTATATTCTTATTCTATGACAAATGAAGGGAACCTCATTACAATGATTTATTGTCAGCTTCTGACTTCAGAGCTCAATTCATTCAATTGTATTTGAAAGAGTCATCTACAGGTATATACACTGGACAAAGTAATATATTAGTTACTTTGAAAGACTGAATAGCAATACAAAGATTAATTACACTGTAAGGGACTAATAATTAGTAAGCTCATCTGGCCCTTTCAGAAACAATCACAGTAAGCTTGTTTTTTGTATTCCAAATCTGTTATTTATCCCTTTTAAAGTAATGCAACTGTTATCTATATGCAGATGTGCTGCATATGAATGTGTAATAGAGAGGTCTAGTTACACACAATAGTTTCTGAGCATCAAAGGAAAACAGATGTGATCGAGTCCAGCTCAACCAGAACTGCTATACCACTATACAGTTATTTACTATATTCTGACTGAGAGCACTGAGTTAGTCTCACTAAGCCAGGGGTAAGAATTCTTCTGTACTTTAACTCAATTGACTTCATTAAAGTTACATCAGAAATGAAGTTTTCTAACAGGTTTTCTTTCTCCGCATCAATAAAATATTAACAGACAGTTGAAATGGACTGAGATTAAATGCATTACAAAAAAAAAATAATAATAAAAAATAAAAAAAAAGGAATGTACTAGTCGAAAATATATGATGCTTTTCAAAATTTCATACAAAGTCATTAGCATGTTTAAGAAAAGGCGTTTTAAGACATAGATGAGTAAGTAATACTGAAAGTTAAATGGTGTTGGCACAGTTCACCACACCTCAAATACTGTATTCAGTTTTGGGCGCCTCACTACAAAGACATTGAGGTGCTTGAGTGTGTCCAGAGAAGGGCAATGAAGCTGGTGAGGGGTCTGGAGAACAAGTCTTATGAGGAGCAGCTGAAGGAGCTGGGATTGTTCTGCTTGGAGAAAAGAAGGCTCAGGGGGGACCTTACTGTACTTTACTTAAATTACTTTAAAGCAGGTTGTAGTGAGGTGGGGATCAGGCACTTCTGCCAAACATCAAGTGATAAGAAAAGGGGAAATGGCCTCAAGTTGTACCAGCAGAGGTTTAGGTTGGATATTAGGAGAAATTTCTTTAATGAAAGGGTTGTGCAGCACTGGAATACGCTGCCCAGGGAAGTGGTTGAGTACCATTCCCAAAGGTCTTCAAGATATTGAACTTAGTAGCATAGTTTAGTGGTGGACCTTGCTACTAGGTTAAAGGTTGGACTAGATGATACTAGAGGTCTTTTCCAACCTGAATGATTCTATGATTTCCCTTTGAAACCATTCCTGTCCATCATACTGTGTCTTTACAATGACTTCACAAGGAATAAGTTATACATGTAATTTGACCCTAAATATGATAATTCTTTTATACTACTTGATAGCAATCTGCTCCTTTTACCCTCTACAGAAAGTTGAATAAATCAGCTATTTAGTTTATACTTAATACTAAAGCTCTGTGCAAGATAAGTCTTCAGTTCCCTGGCAAGTTATGAGCTTTTACATTTTGATCTGTATTAAAATGAAAATTAATAATTTTTAATACAGTATCAATGGTATGCTGAAATATGAAAAACAATGTTATCAAATTTGCCCATCTTTTTCCTTTTCTCTTTGCTCTCATACTCTTTTTCTGTTTTATCTAATATTGACAGCTACCAGAAGAATCAGGATTAGAAAATCCTTCCTAGTGAAAATTTTGCTGAAGCCAATACATGTCTGCGAAATATCACATTCAGTAAATCCATATGATTATAAGAAATTTTATTCTTTAAAAAGGGTGCCAGTTATCCTTTTTTTTTTTTTTTTTTTTACTATGCATGTCATCTCACAGAAGAGCAGAAGGGGGTTAAATTCCAGGGTAAAGAATTCTTCATTGAAAACATCATATTCTTTGTTTTTTCTAATGCCTTTCTCACCACTTGCGAGAGGATCCTGTGCTGCTTTTAAGTGAAAAGTTAATGTCTAACTAAAGATCCAGCAGTTAAGTAGTAAATTCTACAAGCTAATGTGTTAACAAATTTCCAACAAATTTGTAGATCTTGCACATGGTAGTAAATCCTCTGCAGTTTGGTCCTCGTGTATGTGAACACTGCATCTTTCACACCAAATGCAAATAAAAGTTATATTAACAAATGCTTTGAGAACTTGCATAGCACTACTAGCAATCTAATGCTCTGGATGGCAAATTTCACAAATACTGTTCTCAGTTAAGAACTCCCAACAATACCACAACCAAGAATTTCAATATCATTTACCCTTAACCAGTACAGCTTCTTAAGTCTCATCTGCAAAAAAAAGAAGCCTACGTGTACAAACTTTTACATTAGCTACAAATGTGACCAAATTTATGTGTCCTTGAAATATACACCAAAGATACATATACTGTTTTACAATTTTGCTCACTTGTATTAGGTACGATGCTGAAAAATGAATGGACGTGTGTAGACTAAAATAATTAATTCAATTCATATCAGCCTCTCAACAACACTTTGAGAACCAGAGTTCTGCTTTCCTTTTTCACCTTTCTGTCAATCCACAGTTTTTCTTCTGGCATTTCCATATCAAATGGTTCCTGATTTGCAGATGTGAATTCATTCTCTTCTCCAGATACCCTTTCCCCCAGTCATTTCTAATGTTTCGTCCTTTGTCATGAAATCTTACCTATGGACATGGTAGATACAGATACACTGAAATTGATGTTTGATCAATTTTTGACTACAATCTGTCTTGCTTTTGAACTGTCATGTTTACAGTGCTTCCTAGTGTTTGATCTTAGTTTATTTAGAACACACTAACAGCTTTTGTCTTGACCTGGAACCTCACAAACACCTTTGAGTCTGATTGTGCACCTTACTCACTCCTGATTTGGTCAGAACACTGAAAAGGAGAACTGAAATTTTTACCTTGCACTAGAATTTTATTTTAAATATTTTTTGCCTCTGTATACTGAGATAGGATGTTGGTAGACAATGCTCTTATTTTCCTCCTCTCTTTACATAATAACATGCATTCTTTTTCTGAAGATCTCAAAAAGAACCCCTACTACTAGTTAGCTCTGAGATTTTGCTTCCAGATTCTGAGTTTTTCTTAATACTCCAACTGCATTATGTTATTTGCATGCTTATAATAAGGGATGTATACTTCATTGAGCTCTCTATTACTGCACAAAAAATCATGGTATGTCTGTCTCACATCTCTGAAAATCAGATTGCAGTAATGCATTTTATTTTCTAGCTAAACATGTATTTAAATATTGCATGAGCCTGGCTCCTTTCCAACACCCGTTTATTAAAGCCAGCTGTGAAGCAATTATTGAACATACTAAAAATGGCTTTTGAGAGTAGAACAATATGAGCTTTGTCCAATTTTGATTCACACACTGAGCTTTGACTAAATACCACATTCCAAGAACTCAATCTCTTATGAAATGGAGTCTCTGAACAACTTCAGGAACATAATTTCTGAGAACTGCGGGAATCTAGGTCAAGGACTGATTGCAGTAGAAATTACTAACATAAAGGAGTATGCTTTTTCCTAAATAAATAATGTGCTTTCAAACGCCAATGAAGGCAAAATAACGAAGAAAGCACAAACAAGTCAATTCAGTTTGAGAATAAAAATATACAATAGCAAATACAATCTATATTGCATATATATATACAATACAATAAAAAAATTTTGAAAGTCTCATTTTATGAAAGTAGAATGTCTTCTTTCTCTGGGGTTTGTAATCTAGTCATATTCTAACAGAGATGTTATATATTTCTGATGGATTTCCTACCTTTTATATGCTTTTCAGGCACATTTGGATCTATTTTTTATACCATATGAACTTCTCACATGCATTTGCATGAGCATCTGAGGCATTCAGATGACATATAAATGACAAATGATTGTCTTTAGGAGGAGTATGATCTAATTTTGACTTCTTTATGGTTACTCATATATTTTCAAAAAACTAAAATTCACTATTCTAGCAATAAGATTCTATTTGGTTCTGCATTTGCATACTAATGGGCAAAAGTATTTAAATTCCTACAGATATCTATTGCTGGCTAGATACAGCCCAGCTGCTCCCTGTTAAAAATGGTGATTAGAAATTAATATAACTATCCCATGCATTCACAGCTTGAGATTTGTAATATATAAAGAACAATCATTCCTAAAGGGGTTATGCTTGTGAATGCTGTATTTAATTAATGCCCAAGGGAAAGAGCAGAAGAGGAGGAGGAAAAATACTGCAGCTGAATATATTCTGCAATTGTAGTGATGTTAAACACTGCATGCCAGATTTAATGGCATGTATTCATCGAGCTAGCAGAGTGTCTTACTCAGAACAAATGGTGCTGTCTGCCTTCGGGAGACCACGAATTTGAAGTGAATTTGGGAGCGCAGAATAGATTTCTATTTTATTTTCTTTATTGACTTAGCTAGGCCTGCCATTACGAACACCCAAGCTCCTCCTTATATGCAGATCAACTTTGTGCCTGGGAGATACAAAATCCTTCTTCACCTGTAGCGATGTCTTTAGCTTTGTGAAGAGAAGGGTGCTGAGCAGCATATGTACAAGCCATACCAATTATTTAAGTTGAGACTGACACTTGCTTTTTGTGTCTGGCTGCTACTAGTAATTGTGAGAAGATGAAAGTATGCCTGCTGTGAGAGGGTGCCTGCAATACCTACAGAAAGAGCGAATAAGGCAGCAGATTAAAGTGAAAGATTGTTATCTCGTGCTCATCCCAAACAAATGGCTTTGCATTAAAGTCAGAGATTTGAACATTGCTGCAGAGGTTTAAAGAAAAAAAAAAAAAGCCAACAAAATGCTATTGTATCGTACGGTGGTGTATTAGTAGAGTAGAAAAGCACTTTCATATGCATATCAATATTAGCCACTCTAGGTAACACAGGCCCTGTTTGGACTGGAATTTACAATAGGAGGAACACCCCAAGAAGACCCCAACAAGGATAGGTCACATCCCACCTGCTCAGCTGTGGCTACTGTTTGGTAAAATGGCAAAGAATAAGCTCCAGATAGAACTAGCAGACATAGCTGGAAGCCAGCCCTCAGACAGCAGGCACCTTAGGAGAAGCAGACAAGACTGGTGTTAGTAAAATTGATCCAAGAGACTGGGAGACACAACATCTCTTGCAGGTGTTTCTGCCCTTAGCACAAGAGAATTTGCTATGAAGGCTGGATTTCACAGAATCCAGAATGGTTGAGGCTGGAAGGGACCTCTGGGTCCATCTGGTCCAAATCCCTGGGCCCCATAAAAGCAGGGTGCCCAGGACCACATCCAGGTGGCTTTTGAGGATCTCCAAGGAGGAGACTCCACCACCACTCTAGGCAGCCTGTGCCAGTGCTCAGTCGCCTGGACAGTACAGAAGTTCTGCCTGGTGTTCAGAGGGAACCTCTTCCATTCCTGTTTGTGCCCAGAGCCTCTTGTTCTGGTGCTGGGCACCACTGAAAAGGGACTGGTTCTGTCCTCTTTACAACCTACCCTTCACATATTTATAGACATTAATAGGATCCTCCCTTTTTTTTTTCATTATTATTTTTTCAAAGCTCAGCTGCTAATTGAGATTTGAACAGAACGCTAACCACAACGGCCCTTTCATCTCAGTACGAATGTATTTTACTGAAATATAAATATTAACATTCAGGCCAAATATGTATTTCTGATCACACCAGAAAAAAAATCCCTCTGTTAAGAAGATGAGATTATGTTCATAGTGTTATTACAAAAATGCTCCTTCAACATACAGATATGGAAAGAATAGCATACACTTAATGTCAGACTAAAGTGTTACACTATTTAATCTTTGTCATTTAAACCATGAATAGTGTAAACACATAAATAACAGGAAAGTGCCAGGAACAAAATAATGTGGGCAACGATCAAGACAGGAGGGCACAGCCCCTGACTTGGCCTAGCGCCCCTGCTGCTGAGGTGCCTGGGTTCCCAGCCCTGCTCTCCATGTCCTCCCAGCTAGGCTGCTGCCTCACTGAAGCTGCCTCACGGTGCCAGGCAGCTGCCCTGGAGGATTGTGCCCACAGAGGCTCCTCCCAGCCTAAATTTTAACTATGAGATTCATTTTCTCATCTGCAAAGCTGAACAGCAGGTCTCCCCTCTCAGAGAGGGACACCTCACATTGCATGGTTCAAGGCCTGGGGGTTGGCACTGTCTGTGGCCTCCTGCCAGGCTGTGGGCAGCCTCTCTCCATGGCTGCCAGCCTGAGCAGGCTCTGTGCCTTCCCTGGCTACCATGGGGGTTCAAGGCTGGTCCTGGCCCCTGGTGCCTGCAACTCTGGAGAGGACAGTCTCACAACATGATATAATTAACATCACTCCACAGCACCCATCTAGGTGTGAGATGCCTTCCCTTGACTGGCACCATCCACGTTAGATGTCCAGACTAAATGAACCATTTAGGCACTCAGTTTAGCAGTAGGCAGTTCTGGAGGACACCCTTCCTAAGAACACGTCTTCCTCTGAGTCTTTGGAAGCGTGTCTTGCTGCTCAGCATGGGGCAGCCTTTTTGCCTGGCTTCTTGCAGGCTGTAGAGGCTGAATCTTATTTCTAAGTTGCCTTCCACATATATGTTTAGAGGTGGCATGCCAAAGAGTTTTGTCCTTTACTCATAGTTTAAAAAATAGGTGCACCTGAGCAGCACTTAGTCTGAAAAAAAAGAAGAAAAAAAAAAAAGGTCTGTAATGTGGTCCTTCTTTCTGTTTGGCAATGCTATGCCAAGTTTGTTTTTCATCTCAAGATGTATTTACACTGCAGCTAAAGCATGCCTCTACTTGTTTCAATGCTTCCAAACTTGTTTCAAATTTCTGGTTCAGGATTAATACAAGGATAGCATGGGGTAACATTCAGCTTCATTCAGGCAAATTATCTGTGGCATAGAGGTCAAGATAAAATACCTGTGTGCATCCTTACCAAGGCTCCCTCCCACAGTCTGGAGCCTGCACTGAGCTCTGCATTACCACAGATTCATTTCTTGTCTTCGTGAGCTGTACTTGTAGTTTGGCTGCAGTATAAAAATATCCTCAATGTAGGCTTTCGGAAGCCATCTGCTTCCTGCAGTGGAGAACGAGTGTTTGGGATTGGGATTCTTAAGAGCAGCTATTTTCACACCGTGGTGACTGCTTCAGTTCAATACTTCAGTTTGCAGGCTGCTGTAGATATCTTGCCCTTCCAAAAAAAAAAAAAAAGTTTGACTTTTTGTCCAGTTTCTCCGTCAACACAATGGCTAAACCACAGGCCCTAACATCTGCTATGGTGTGGCAGACAACGCTGTGATTCTTTCATACACTAAAGCTCGTGGTCACTCAAGAAAACAAATAGAAGAATACTTTTTGTAGTTGGGGGAAAAAGATTCCAGACTATGTATCTCAAACACCTTTGAAGCTTGAGGTCTAGTTATAGCGCAAAGTAAGTTACTTATATTTTAGAACTAATCATGTGAGGTGACCCTTAAAAATATAAAAGTTTCAGTGGCCTTAGAGTTGATCATAAACTGATGATTAACTCTGATATTTTGAATTTGTTTTTTGTCCTGCTAGCATAACCAATTTCCATAATATATCAATAATAAAACAATGTCTCAGTAGCGCTATAAAAGTGGCAGAAAGGGAGGCTTATCAGCATGAGCAGGAAAAAATGTTCTGACAGCCACTTAGAGCAGATAGCTATATTTAATTTCTGAAAATCTCAGTTATGATGTCAGCCTTAAATAACAATAACACAGTAGCAATGAGATATGCCAAGTGTGAAGTACAACCAAACATTTTCTGGACTCATATTTGTTGTGTTTTGCATTTGTTCTGTGTTAGAAATTAATGACTTTTTGGCAGCTTTTCAAGGAAGATTTCACTCTTTTCCTTCAGGATATATCCACCTTACACAGAGATTCTGCATCAGGAAGAAGCAAAGCCTGAAAACCTGTTTTTTTTCTGTTTCAATAAGGCATAATAGAGCTGGTAGCACAACAGAAACAGTATGTATTTTCTCTGTGGGGAATACAAAACAGAATTTAATGCTTTAAAATTCATAGTTGTTTTTTTATGTATATATTTTCCTCAAAAAGCAGTAAGACATCTGTGATATTCTGTTTGTCTATTAAAATTATGAATTTTGGTCTTCAAATCCATTTGCATGCCAAGAGTTCTGCTGCAATTCCTAATCCAGCACCAACTGTCACTTCATGAGGAGAAGGAAGCCATTCCTAATCTGCAGAATTTGTCTTATTCTGTATGCAACACTTTTTTCTCTAGGCTTCAAAAGAAATAGGACAGGCAACTACACCTCTGGGAGTGAGAGCTGGACTCCCTCACTCAAAATCCCTATTAGGAAAGGTAAACTAATGACACTTCTCAGACACATCAGGAGGTAGTATTTGTACAATAGCAGTGTACAGGTAATGCACCCTATTCACCTACTTTCATATCAAGTAATATCTCAGAAGAACTGCATAGTGATTGTATAGCCTTTGAAATGCTATGGCTTTTGCTATGTTTTTTAGCATTCTTCTGAGGCTTAAATGTCACTTTCTTTATGGTTCATTGACTTTCATGGCCAAAAGTACAGGAATCTGACATGACACAATGCAGCTAAGCATGGTACAATACACTTATGCATCATAACTCTTCTCTTCCAGAGACAAACAATCTATTTTTCAGTACATAAATATTTTCTTTAAAAAAAATAAAAAAAAAAAAAAAAAAGGACAAAAGGATGAAACAGCTTATTTAGCTTTGACCATCTAATCATGGGGTTCGTAGAAATGGCAGATATTGATTTAAGGGATTGATTTAAGTTCAGCTGCCATTTTTTGAGTCTTCCCAAACACAGAGGTTATAAATATGTATAATTGTCACTAGGTGATCTTATGAACTCACAACTACATGCTTAGATGCTAATATCTTATTAACCTGTTCAGGGGAAGCCTGAACAGGGGAATAGCTGAGAGGAATTTCTGAGAATCCTCAGACAAAAGACTGCATCCAGCATTTGCACGTTTGCAAGAAAGAAACAGAGCAAGTTCAGAGTCAAAAGGTATCACTTGGTAAAGGGGTGATTCTATTTCTTTATTTCCTCTACATATTCCTCTCTTTTGCTATTTCTGGTAGAAGAATGCCCATGCAGTTGTTGTTTTTTGGTTTTTTTTTGAAAAAGGGACAATTTGACTGATTAAACCAGGCTGCTGCACTTTAACTATGCAACCAGTTACCATGGCAACAGCTGTACTTTGACACACAGCTTATCTTGTTTTAAGGAGTGGAGCCTGTTGTTATGGCAATTTGGAACACCACTATTTTTTTTCCCCAAAAAAAAGCATTACACAAGATAATATACCACCAGTTAAAATGAGTTCAACAATTAAAAATCAAAACCTGATTTAGTATCTTGTAGACGGTGTAGTTTCTCACATTTAATAAATTAAACTTGACTGGAGCAGATAAAGAATTAAAGTTCATGAAGAAATAAAGATAAAGGATTATATTTCATGCCACTGAGAGGCAAAAGTAGATTGTAGGTGCAATTGATAACAAATGACATTTCACTTGTTAATCCACTATGTTTTCTGCTTCATGAAGAAACACATTATTTCCTGTCTTGCGGATTCCTTCAGGAGGAAAGTCTAAATAAATAAATAGATATAAAAGGACCAATGCAAATCATCTCCTAAAGCTCTTAGCCTTACAGGCAGGATGAATATTCTAACTGAAATTTTGTAAACAACAACAATAAATGATCAAAGTTCTGCCCTAAAATAAACCATTTTCGAACAAGAAACCTTGTTCACGTTTCCTAAATGTACAGATTTCTTCCAGGTGTTACAAACACTTCAGGTGTTTGTAACTAAGTGATCATATGCAAGCCTGCCTATTTGACGTAAGAATGAATTCTAGCCCTTCTGCTACAGGCGTATTGAATGAAAGCCTGGATTTCATCTTCAGAAAAAAATCTATTTATGGTTTAGCAAGAGCTGAAGCAGTCCTGGGAACAGAAGAGAGATCTGAGGGACTTCAAACCATCCAAAACCTGAACACAAAACAAAATGAGCAAGAAACTTTGATTCTATTATCCAGTCCCAAGTAAAAAATAGTACAAGAGGTCTCTGCATGAAGTAAGTTCAGTTAAGGTCCACCTGCTGGAGTTAAGTAATTTTCTGATGAAGTAGCTATAACATTTTGACAGAAAAATGTGTTTAATTATGAATTACTCAAGTTCCGAATCACGTAAGCCCAACATATTAATCCTATTTCTACTTCCTTTATTGTGGAAAAGAATACTTCCACAAGGAAAAGGGATCAGCAGAAAGACAAACAAAGACTCCAGATACATCTACATTTCCTATCACCCTCTTCTTTACCTGGTTTTTGCCTACTCTCCCTCAAGTCAAACACTCCTTACATTGCAGAAGGTCTTCAGCAGAGTCTAGGAAGGACAAATCCTTTCCTGCCATCTGTCACTGAGTGCAAGAGTCAGTTCCTCTGCAAGGATGGCATCCCAGAGTTTGATTCTTGTCAATGTATGCAATGTAATCTTGTTGTTCTTTTTCAAATCTCTTTCAATAACATGAGAATATCATTATTGGTTTAGCTCAAGGGTTCATCTCATTAAGTATTCTGTTCCCAAAAACAACTATAAACAAATCCCTAATGGAGACTAATGCTCCCTTGTCCTTTGATTGTTTTCAGGTCAGGGGGTTTCTTAGCCTGTTCTAATTTGTCAGCTTAATAACCTGCTACAGACCTTTTTTCCCACCACCTAAATCCTCATCAGTTTCTTCCACCCAAGGATTTTTACACCAGGGTCCATATACACATACGCTGGCCCATATACAGCAAAGAGGTACTGCAAGACTTTTCTTCAGTGGGATTTTTATCCTTTTTTTTCTGTGCCACTTTTAATGATAGTATTCTGTGGTCCTCGGTATTTACTTTAGATTAAAAATTTCTCACCATTCCAGAGTTGGTCTGCAATGATTCTCAGCTCTTGGGAAGATACTCAGTTTCTGCAAATTAGGGACTTTAAATTTTATATTAGAAGAACATATTTCTGCAAGAAAAAACATAATCCACTTCAGGATTCACAGCATCTAGATTCAGTTAGGTCCAACACACATATGGACATAACCTTCTCAGCATTTCCTATTGGGGTTTGAGGCCAGTTTGCATAAACTTCCTTTTAGAGTGCTTAGATTTCCCTGTATATGTTAAATGAAAATTGGACATTTTGGAGTTAAATGTTGCCTACGTCCATCTTCTTTTATAATCTTGGGTTTTAGCAGGTTTGGAATATTTTGCCTGAAATATGCAAGAGTTTTATTTCATTTATATATTTATTAAGTTGCCTGTCTTAAGTTATGCTATATATGAAGTTTTCAGTATTTACAATAGTTGTTCTGGGATAGTTGCTGGTGGTTCTCAGTATCCCTATCATTCTCTCAGTCTTTGCTATGAGAAGATATTATTTAATATACAAGATTTATCTACTTAACTTTGAAATTCAACTTTCATTTATAATTCTGCCTGCAAATAAACAAACCTTATATGTGATATCTCTGAAGATGTTTAGAAACAACATTTTAGATAAAATACATAGATAGAAATAATACAAATGATGAATTCACTTCCTGAACTGCCTTTTTGGGAAGCAGGCATGAAAAGAGAGGTTTTAGATCAAAACTGAATGTTGTGCCTCAGGCCCCTCTCTTCTTTTGCAATACCATCCAAGTTGTTTTGAGTTTTCCAATTAGTTTCTTTAAAACAGTGATATTGTCTTGTTGTAATATGTCCTTTCCCCACTCTTTTATGGCTCCCCCCCCCCCCCCCCAATAACTATCAAGAAGCCTCACAACTATTACTCGCAGTCTTGTCCCCTTTTAGGCAGTGTCTGTGAATTTAATTTCTTTCTGAGCTTGTATATTTGAGAGCTTCATTCCCTCCAGCACCCTGCCTTGTTATTTATGTTTCTCAGTGTTTTCCACTCTCACTCATGAAACAGGAGGATAAATCTGGGTTCAGATGTTCCTTTCTTTTCCTTTAAGAAAATCTCACTTCTACTGCAGAGAACATGAATTTGAAAAGAAAGTGCAGGAGCCATTTCCTGTACTTCATGTATCCATGAAAACGAGAGAGTGGAAGTCAGTCTGAAGCAGTTCAGTATATATATTTGATCTAGCTTACAGAATAAGATATGTATGGCTGCCATGACAAAGGTAGTACAGGCAGCTAAATATCATTTGACTGTCATTTTATGGCTGACTACAAATGTTTGTGGGGCAGATGTTTTCCATTTTGCCTAGAGCCACACAGATCTGCCCTCTGAAATCTGAAGTGAATTCTTACATGCAAGAATAAAACAGTGATCAGCTTGTACAAGGTACCAGCTTTAAGTGTTTTTAAGCACTGTATCAGCATTTGCTAATTAGGCCTATGAAGCTGTTATAAATGAAGTCTCAACTCAATCTGAATTTAGTAATATTCATAAGAGGAATATTCATAAAAGGTATAAAAGGCAAGTAAACAGCGCTGGGTGTGTGGGGAGTCTACGCTCCACCAACACGCACACACGAACATCAAACATTCTAAATATATAGAACATGGCTTTACATACTAAACCCGAGCACGCCTATACATACGTACAATCAAAAAAGGTAACAAACAATCCTTTAAGTTCCATGACTTAACAGTCTCCATTTTCCATTCCTTTTCTCGATTACAAACAAGTCTCCATTTTCCATTCCTTTTGAACAATATGTCTCGCTTTAAGTTGTTGAGCAACTCGGTCTTCAGGCCTTATGTATCCCATTCTTCCCGGATCGAAGGAAAACATATCCACCTCCTTTTCAAGGCCAGTAAGGCCTGGGTCAAAAGGCACGTCCAGGTCACCAGGAGGCGTAACAGCAAAAGCCTTCAATGACTGTGGCAGCAGAGGGGCCCATGGTGTAGCAGTCAGATCAGTAAAGGAGCCCGCAGCTCCCTCACTGTCTGGCAAACCACACGTTTCTGACTGTGGCCCCACATGGCTTTTTAAGGCCTCAGAGACTGCTCGCCAGGTGCTGAGCAATCCCACTGCAACCTTCTCGTTTTTAGTTGCAGAGTCCCACACCTTGACCTCAATTTGGTTCCGTGTTTCAGAATCATAAACTGTCCGATTGTTAAGAAGGAGAATAAGCTGTAAGGTTACCAGGACAGTCTTTGCTCCTAAGGACATATGATTCCCCATAATGTGCAACTGCTTACCAGCAAGGGCAGCCGTGTGCATGGCTCCGCTTCTCTCAGCTTCATCTTCTTCGCAGCTCCGGTGCACCCTTTTCCAGCAACTTTCTGTATGAGCACTGAGCAGTTTGCTGAGTCTGGCCAAACCTATCTTCATGAGGCAATCAATGTGCCCGTTCCCGTCCTGGTCTCTGTTCTGCCAGCCTGTTCCTTTTCATTCCTCTTTCCTGCTTCTTTATTCATGACATAACTTCATCGTGTTGCCTTTTTTTTTCTCTTGAGGACAGGCTTCCCTCTTATACCCTTTTCCCCACAGCAGTCCTTTTCAAAACAACTTTTCATTGGTTAGACAACTTTACCTATAACAACAACAACAAACATCCAGAAACAAAGGGTGGGAGCTGCACTCAGTAGCTGCCTGGGCTCAGCCCACTGCCAAGCCTCTAAGTGGTGAGCTCTTCAGGACCTGAAGTTTTCAGTGTCACCCCTACTCCATGGTCTTTTCCCAGTGGAAATTCAGCTGGTTTGAATTACAGAGGTGCAGCACCTTTTGATAGTTACTCAGGCAGACTGGGGAATGCAGTTTGTACTGAAACCCTAAGGAATTCCTCTTATGGTTACGCGTATTGAACAACAGCTCCTAAATTTCAGATTATTTCTCTAAGCTACATACATCAGCCTCATGCATTCCTAATTGGGAGATTTCAGCAATATGACTATTCTTTCTGAAATTAGATTTGCTTCTTACTTACATCTCTCGATTTTTATCATGGCCTTTCTACATTCTTTTTGATTCCTGTTCTTTTAATTCTTTGTTTTTCTCTTGCCATGCCCTTTCTTTTTTTGTATTTCTTTGCTTTTCATTTGTCAGCAACAGATTTGGGAATGTAGCATGCAACAGTTAAGGTTGTTAAAATGCCATTTAGTGAGACAATAAAGGCAGGTCAACAAGAGATAACAGAGAAAAAACATAGTTAACTTGTTTGTTCAACAGACAGCTCATTGCTGCTAAATTCAGGAACAATCTCTACCAACTCAGTGTATGATTTCTGTATACAACCACTGGTTTTGTGATGAAATCCGTAGATTTTAATCTCTATCTTACAAATTCTTCTAATATATCAGAAATGCTTTATTTCTGATTCTTACTTAAAATCTTTAGATCATTACAACCGATGTCTGACTTTCCATTTATAGATGATCATTACCATTATCACATTCTCTAACACTGTCACAAATGCTTACCTCACTAGTAAGTCTGGATGCCCCCTAGCAATTACACTGAATAAAATCCAATTGCAGAAGGAATGCTGGTGAGCATGATATAGAGTTACAGCAAATGGAAATGGCATTTCAAAATTTTACTAGATTCTTTCTACTCAGGTCAGTCCAATTACTCAGCTTGTTCTCATTACCTCCTTTGATATGAGTATTTGATGGTTTGCTGCTGTGCACATTATCACACTGAGCTGGCAGCAGTTTGCAGTTGCTTTATGAGTAATTATTTCCAGAAAGAGGGAAAAACCAACCCTGGGCAAAGTAAAGGTGGGCACCATAGGAGTGTAGCCTCAAATTTCACTTTTGCAGTTAAGTGTATGGGCATGGAAAAGCAAATTTGACAAAATCATCAAACTGTTAGGTTTCTGTGTCAAGTAGGACAGTAGGCTGTCATTGCTGTTACTGGTCCACTCTGAGTCACCAAGAATATCAGTGAGACTCGGAATCAACCTAGACAACTATTTCCAATAATAGATTTACCTGTTTACTGAGCAGGCTTTTTTTTTTTTTTTTTTTTTTAATAACAGAACATTAGAGAAGGTGCAGCTTGCACCTATGTGGCACAGAGCTAGTGGAGCAAGCAGGAACAGTTTTTAACCAAACTAGAAACCTGCAGCATCAGCTATGCAAGCTGCAGAAGCCTTTGGAACAAGAGGGCAATGTGCCTCCAGCTTCAGCCGTCTCTGACCTGCACAACAGAATGATTCTCTGGGGACACTTGGCTTTCATGTCTCTGACAGTAAGGTAATGTTTCTTCTCATTGCTTTCTACTCACCTCCTTCCCATTAACACAGCATCCTAAAACCCTCCAAAGGGTACTTGTGGCTTTATTCAGTCATTCTCATTTGTCTTGATGCTCCAGAATGTGCAGGATGTGGTAGGAAAGCCTGCAGAGTTGCCAGCCCAGAGGATTCTGTGTGCATTTAGAATGAAAGGGAAGACAACTCACTCCCCCAAAAGCAAGGAAATAAAGGTCTCCTTACTTCTGGACAAGTCACTATTCATAAATTCTGTGGCATGCAAAAAAATGCACAAAAGTAGCTTCTTGAAATAAAACAGTGTGGTGAAGAAAGGAAAATAAAGATGCACTCATGAAATTGTTGCTTTTTTTTTTTTTTTTTTTTTTTTTTTAGAATTTGATTTATTAACATTCAAAGTTTTATCAAAAAAATGAACACTTACCAGTTCCATGAATATGGCAACATACTGACTTCTCAGGCAAGCCTTCCTTAAGGAAACCAGATATTTGACAGTGGGAAATTTAGCTGTATTGAGAGTGATGATAGTCCATGAACAGACAAAAAGAGGACACAGGAGAAACATCCCATCTATTCTTGACATCTGTCACTGACCAACTGTGACTGTGCCCTTCCTCTCTCTGATCTTCTGTCTTTGTTAATGTGAACCTCTGCATCAGTTTTGTTTTTGGAGGTGCTGGGAAGCTTCTGTTCTCTCAAAGCTCTTTGCCCTGCAATCCAAAGTTAATTAGATTGCATCACCTCTGGTCATTGCCTATCTTTGGATAGATATCTTCACCCCCAGAGTCAAAGCAGAAGAAAACTAATAAAAGAGGTTACTGGCCCTCTGTGCAATATCGTGGAGGTGCACATTTACATGTAATTTAAATATTTTAAAAGTCTTACAGAGCTATTTGACTAGCATAAGCATTCAGAAGCTGGTATTTTGCTTGCACCAGTGTAGGTTTGCTTTTCTTTGTCAACAAAGAAAGAAGCTGAAAAAAAATCAACTCAACCCTGTGAGCAAGTGGAGAGAATTTACTCTTTACGCTCAAAGGCAAGAAGTTTTATGAAGCCATGCTGGCAAGACTCCAGTGCCTACCCTGCTAAGCAAAGGCTGAAGCCTTTCACTTGAGAACATGTCTGGCTTTAGCAATCAGCACATTTTTAAATACACAAAATTACAATTCCCTCAAACTAAATATTGTCCATTTCTAAAAAGTGTAATATCATCCAAGGAGTTTAATATATAGGAGAAGTAATTATGTGAATACATCAGTTAATGGATTAAATATAAAGCCACCCTTGACAAACTGAGTTTGAAGCACAGGAAAAAAATAGCAAGTGAGAGAAAAACTTCTGAGCTGTGCTGAAAATCTCTGAGGTGTGCACAGAAAGCATCAGAGAATAATCTGAGCCTCCCCAAAAACACACACACACACATACACGGAACAGCATTCACTTATTTCCTTACATACATTCTTTGTCATCCTGCAAAATTTTTTTTATGTTTGGACTGTTAGATGGTGGTTGGATATTTCGTTTAATATTTGAGAAAGTAATTACATGGTTTCTGTGTTTTTTGTTGTTGTTGTTGCTTTGTTATTGGTGGTGGTTTTACTACAGTCTGGTCTTGCTCATGCAAGAAAATGCATTGAAATAAGAGATTCACATTTCTCTATTTGTTTTGTGTGGTGGTGGATTTTTTTCAGCATTATGAAGTGACTGTTCTGCTTTAAACATGAACAAATACACTCTTTCCAGTCCAGCAATTGTTCTTTGCAAGAAACTTTTTCTATGTTCACTTCTGATAATAAACAGAGAATTTTAGGTAGATCTTTTTCCCGTATATCTGAGAACTATGTCTGCATGACAAAATGCTGTGCCATCTCAAGACACATAAATTAATGCTGATGAGTTTGCAGAGTTATGAGAACTAACATATGATAAATTAGCCTGGATACCACTTCAAACTGACATAGATATAATGCTTCAGATACTCAAGTTACCAGGGATGCATGACAGCACTCTGATATATAGATGTATGCTTAGTTTCTTCAGATTTGTCTCCTAGCCTTGGGGAAACAGCTAAACATTGTTAAAAATATTTTTTCCCCAATGTTGTTTCATTTACCATGAAAGAAACTTAAGAAAGGAAGCTCAAAACAAGTTTAAGTGGGATAAACCTGGAAGTCTACCACTGTAGGAAAAAAGTTCCTAAGTGACAGTTTTGAAAGATCTTAGTAAGGTCTAAAAGATGTAAAAGTAATTTAGTTACCAGTTTCAAGCAATGTACCTCTTTTAGAAAAGGCACAATTGCATATTCTAACAAGTTAGTCAAAAGCTGGGCTAAGAACACACATCTGGGATATCTCTAAGCTTTGTCCTTTTTCTTTTTTTGCAATTTTTGTAATAGTTGCAATGGGAATAGAGCAAAGCAAGTGCTCCTGAGAATTGCACCTTGAGAGACCATCAATCAGAATGAATGATGGACATTTCTTTGTCTTCTGTGTTTCAATTTTTAGGGCATGTGAATACAAATGAAATTGAAAATTTAATTGAAATTGATCCATAATGTTTTCAGAAACAATGGAAGCACAGCTACAATATGGATAGGTCTCTCTCCACCTATTAACTCAGTGAGGTAACATGCACATCAGCTCTCTAAAACTGACCTTATTCTTTTGAAATAAAAAAACACAGTTGTAAATAAATATGAAGACCACAGCATTAGTGTTAAAAATAAGGAAGGCTAGTCACTGAATCAAAAGTAATTTATTTATAACCCTAATAAATGAAACATTAGAACAAGTATTGCATGTACTTAAGTTTCTTTGTTGCATCATGCCTTTAAAATCTCTATGTAACGTCAGACTTTGAAAGGTTTTGGGAAATAGATGTAGTGTAGCAGTGACAGTAAGAAAAAAATAATTAGAAAAACTATGTTGATTAAAAATGTTTTTCAACTCAGATTAAAATATTCATTTAGGTCAATAAAACAAAAACGATTATTATTTTTTTTTTTTTTTCTGCTAAGTTTTTCAGATATAAAGGATTTTTCCTCAAAGCTTTTTTGGAATTTTTCAGTCAGGTAAAGTAGCAGATTCCACATACATTTGCATACTAACTACATCTGCTTACCATGATAATAGCTTTATTAAAACTACAAATATCACTGGAATGTAACTGGAATGAGTAAAGATCCCAATCTAATGTGCTTATATGCTACCATCTTTTATTGAAACTGGATTTCTTGGAAGCTTATCTCACAAGAAGATGGCTAACACTGAGCTTTTTCTTCTAAACCATTAGCAATGGGTTCCAGCAAAGAAGAATTCAGATATTCAGTTAAAGACAAAATAAGAAAGACCTGACTGTAAAAGGCTGTGGGGACAGATTCATATGGTTTGGTCAGACTGAGGAAGTCACAGAGCTTTTGACAGTCGGTGTTCTGTTCCCTGCAGCAAGAGGGCATTTGGAGATCCTGGCCAGTGAAAGTACTACAGCTTATTCTATCCATTTTCTTGTAAAATAATGTATTATAACCAGTGTCCCCTTACACAGTTAAACTTGTTTCAATGATCATTTCTATCTTGTTTCCATAGCTCAGTTCCATTTTATGTTGTGAACAGATTTGAGAAAGGATATTTTGCTCTGCACTCCAGCAGATCCAAAAAAAAAGGATTTTTTGTTCCAGCAACTTATCCTGCATCATGTCTGAGCTCTGGTTTTCCATGCCACACTGTTCAGTCTTTTCTTCTTTTTTTTTTTTTTTTTTTTTTTTGTGTATGTGTGGGTGAAACACTGCAACAGCCCACGTGTTCCAACAGCATAGTTTAGTTGTTCCATTGTTCTTGGAAATCCTCTCAATTAATTCATCAAATCATAGCAATTTCACTTCTCTCAGTTTTAACAGTGGGATCAGTAGCAGCTCTTTTCTACCATGCTACTCTCTGGATGCAATTTCCCTCTTGCTTCTCTGCCATCTTCCTAAAATACAGCAGACAAAATAATTCCACATCTCATATAAGTTTGTAATTCCCATCCACATTATAGGTTCCACAGCCATGAACAGCTAAATCTCTACTTCTGGCTCTTACCAGTTTCATCAAATAAGTCACACCTCATCAACCCTTTAATCTTACTCCTCTTCCTGTTCTTTAACTGTCTCCCATACAGCCCCTCTTCTTAGATCTCCTCCAGCTAGAAATTATTTATTTAAAAGCTTTTTTTTTTTTTTTTCCCAAAAATCTAATGGACTGCATTTCATCTTTTCACTAATCTCCATCAATGTGTCAGTCAAGCATTTTTACATTTATTTTAATGACAGGTTTAATTCATCCTCATCTCCTTGGAAACAAATCTTTACCTCTGATACAAGTATCCAAAATAAAACATGAAACTGAAGTGATCTGACATCACTTTTTCTCATAGATTGGTGTCTCACATTTTACTATTCATTATGCCATTGAATCAGCTTTGACACACTAAATCAATGCTAACATGCCAAGGAAAGCATTATCAAAATACAATTTCGTTCAGCCATTTGTGAAGACATGACAGCAGAATGTGCTGCTGCAAAATTCTCTTACTGCAGAAATTAAGATTCCAGGCACTATTCCTGAGAATGATAAGGAACCTAAATAGCTAGGATAAAAAACACTTAGTATATCCTCCCTCCTCTCACTATGTAGATAAATGTCAAACTTAAGCTCTGATAACCTAAGCCCACAGTTTAACTACCACGGTGTAAATGTTGTGAGGGGGCTTTCTTCCTCCTCAGTATTGCTAGCACATCATCCAAGTCATGAATAGTGAACTACATAGAAGGCACCTAAGTGGTGCCAGGGATTTTCAGAGACATTTATGTAGGACTGTTTATGGCTAATTTTCCAGTGCCACTGCTAAGGGAATTCCTGACTGTAATTTGAATTGATAATCTCAGTAAAAACAGGTTTTATATCTATTCAACTACACCAAAACACTCAGAGGTATAAATAGAAAGTTATTCTGATCTCATTTGCACTGGTTTTCTCAAAATCCTGCTCAAAATTACTGCAGATGGGGACAGAAGAAATTTTATATCTTTCAGAGGTTTCCTTTTGGGTAGAGTCATTACCTAAGAGAGAAAATTGAAGTTAAAAGGTATCACATAATAAATTGACCATGACTAATAATTATATATATATATATATATATATATATATATAAAATATATATATATATAAAACTAAGCTCTGAATATTACTGTCATTTTGATTAGCATTGGTAGCAGAAATGAAGGAAGGATGTGGGTATACAAATAAAAACCCAACATTTTTAAGTCACAGCCCCAGTGGAAATACTGATTACTACTGCACTGCTGAGATATTCCTATTCTTCATGTATAAATTATATACCAACTGCTCCAGGAGAGTCCAATTATTTGGGCAGGGTGCTGAGTTCATAAGGGTTGGGTTTTTTGTTGTTGTGTTGTTTTGTTGTTGTTGTTCTTTTTCTGGAAATGCAGCCAGTCTAAGGAAAATAGAGTAAAATCAGATTCTGTACTCTCCAGATAAAACAGATCTGTCTGTACATGCAGCGTACTGACAACAAATCAATTTGCTTTTGGACTCAGGACCAACAATTCCTGATGGCTGGCAAAAGATCATATCAATGTTTTGAAGCAATGAAAAGATGGCATGATCGAGTTTTTTATCAAGTCTTAATTTTATAATAACTTCTCCACCTTTTGAAAAATAACAACAAGATAGGCTTCAGATGTAATCTATACAAATCAAAATAGCTTAGATTAATTTGTCAGCAAATAAAGAGGCATTGTGATACTTTCAAAAGACCAAAGGAGAAAGAAACGGGTTGTAGACTTAGTGCTTCTGTCACTCAATATGCATAGGCTTCTGGTAGTTTAAAAGGCATTCTTTGTATAAGCCATGTTATAGCAGAGAAAAATCATGAATCTGCTTCTGCTTTGGATAAGAAGGTAATACACAGGGGAAATTTGTCAAGAACCAGGTCATAGAGGTTTTCTTCATTAAATACACTAAAGCAGACATTTCTTGTACAATGAATGCACATTGGTTCTCTGTAGGAACACTGTTATTCTGTAACAAGAGCTCCCATTTTGGAGGTTAGCTTAAGTAAGTTGCCAAAGGAGCAAATTGAATCACAGGGAGCAGATTGTGGCATGCAGTGAAAGCATCTACATGAGGAGCTGGTGAATAGCTCCAGGCTATTCCTAGGTGAATAGCTTTGTAGGCTATGCCTACATGAACAACACCTTAAGAAACCTAAACACTGATTTCAAAAGGGGAAACTGATAAACTGAAAGGTTAGAAGATCAGAGATGCTTAGGAACTCTTATGGTATTTTCAGAGCAAATGAAAAACCAAAAACCAAGTTCCATGAATTTAGGGCTTATTCAGATTACTCTGATATCAGTTTAAGTATTGCTGGCATTTACATTGAAAGACAGCGGACTTTTTAATCTATTGTTCTGTAAATAAACTTTGATCTGTGCCTACAAAATCACATTTCTGGCTGAAGAGATCTCTTCTCCTGTCATACCTATTTCATTAGTACTCTGTTGAGAGTTGGGTTGCTGAGAGGCTCCCAACAATAGCATTGCAAAAATGTCATAACCTAAAATGAAATTTTACCAAAATCCTCTGAAATATTTTGTGTGTACTAAAAAAGCATGAGAGTTTCCACCCTAAAATCTAATTAAAGTGTCTTTAAACAACTGAAATCAGGGCACAATGAAAATGCCTTCTCAGCTCTAATTGTTGCATTGATGTGAGTTTTCAAAGATAACATGATTTTCTACACAACAAGCAGATAATATATGTGCCATGACATCCTGGAATGCATCTTGTTTCCTCAATTTTGAACAGTTAAACTTACTTGTCTGCTCTATCATACAGCCTTGGAGAGGAGTGTATATGATTTGCAAGGATCAGAACAATCACAGAATCACAGAATTTTCTAGGTTGGAAGAGACCTCAAGGTCATCGAGTCCAACCTCCAACCTAACGCTAACAGCCCTCCACTAAACCATATCCCTAAGCTCTACATCTAAACGTCTTTTGAAGACTTCCAGGGATGGTGACTCCACCACTTCCCTGGGCAGCCTGTTCCAGTGCCTCACAACCCTTTCAGTGAAGAAGTTCTTCCTAACATCTAGCCTAAAACTCCCCTGGCTCAACTTAAGCCCATTCCCCCTCGTCCTGTCACCAGGCACGTGGGAGAACAGGCCAACCCCCACCTCGCTACAGCCTCCCTTGAGGTACCTAAAAAGAGCGATAAGGTCGCCCCTGAGCCTCCTCTTCTCCAGGCTGAACAAGCCCAGCTCCCTCAGCCGCTCCTCGTAGGACTTGTTCTCCAGGCCCCTCACCAGCTTCGTCGCCCTTCTCTGGACCCGCTCAAGCACCTCGATGTCCTTCTTGTAGCGAGGGGCCCAAAACTGAACACAATACTCGAGGTGCGGCCTCACCAGAGCTGAGTACAGGGGGACGATCACCTCCCTAGCCCTGCTGGTCACGCTGTTGACCAGCATTGAATTACAATTTGATTGTAATCGTATTCACTATAAATATGGTTATATGTA
This sequence comes from Aythya fuligula, assembly GCF_009819795.1. Lineage (NCBI taxonomy): Eukaryota > Metazoa > Chordata > Aves > Anseriformes > Anatidae > Aythya > Aythya fuligula. Next base: position 30,018,705 of record NC_045562.1, on the reverse strand, counting down.
ACAGAAGCATGATTTAAAGCAGATAATCAATTTTTTCATTGTATATGAACAAGCATATTTCATAAGATAAAAGAAAGATATGGTTAGATACATTAAGTTTTTGCAAGAAGTAAGATAAAATGTAGCCACCATTGCAAGTCAAAGAAATTGAGTACCTGAGCAATCATGAGCAATGAAAGGGGAAACAAGGAATAAGTATATTTAAACCGAATACTTCAAGCCATGGCTTCGTATAATCCTCTAACCAAATGTGTTCATTTTGTCACCTCCTCCAGAATGGATTTTACAGAGCTATTGAAATTGCTTTTGTTGTTTTGTTTCTTGAGAGTGTGCAGTGGCAGTGTGCAGTGGCAGGATGCTGTTCTGGCTAGCAATGCAGCCATTGTAGTATTCTAAATCACCTTCAACACAAGAAATTAATAGCAAGAACCCATAGCTGCCAATACTATTCACTATCTCAGTCTGTTCCTAATGAAAAAGCCACTCCTAAAAACATTGGTGAGTACATGCAACTTGATTCAAGTGAACAGCCTCAGGTATTTGTCTGCATGTTTGAGCTTTTACTCAATACTGAGCTTTTTAAAGGATGTTTCAAGGAACACATTAAAAATTCTAACCCTCTAAGAGGAATCATTGCAAAAAGGCAAACAGCATTACCTTCCAGTTAATCTCCAGTCACGATATCATTTTCCAAACACTTTTTTTTCCCTAATTTGTCCTTTTAGGAATGAAACCAAGATCACTGGCATCATGAGCTGATATTTAGTATCAATTTTTAATATCCCATTTATAATGGTCCAAAAAATTTTGGCACACTTTTAAGAGCATGTTTGAAAATAGTACAAGAACTCAAGTCACAGGCATTGGCTTTGAGAACAGTTCTAGTTATATTCATGTTTGAGAACTTCGTACTGTATGAAGTTCACTATTTTACCTGTTTTGGTAGTTCAACTGAATATTAACTGAATATGAACTGTTTATTAAGATTTGTTGATTGTATACTGTTGTTCTACTTTAAATGTTTTTGGAGCGTATAAACATGCACTTTTTCTCAGGCTGCCTATATAGTATTAATTATAGCCAATTCACTTAACAGTGATATGGATATCCAAGTGTATTTCCTTCTTCAAGAATCCTACTATAGTCTATCATTAACTATCATTAACTAGCTATTGCAGTGTTATCTGTTCATAGCTGTCATAGCCTAGACTGTACGTTATGTCACCTGCGCTGGATGAGAATAGTACAGTAATCAGCAATGAATATCATGCCTGATGGGAAGAAAACATGTTCTTGATGTCTGGTTTGTTGTTTTTGTTTGGTTTTTGTTTGGTTTGCTTTTGTTTTTCAAATTTCATACTGTTTTGGACGTCCTTTTACAAAAACACGATCTTCAAATAATTCACATCTTTCCATTGCTTATTCCACAGCAAGACGTGTCTGCTATTGCAAATTCCTGAGCATTTTGCTGCTTGCAGTCTCTTCTTCTTGTTTGAACCTTAGGCAACTAACGTCCTTCGCAGCAGTATTCAGCTGCATCCATCTCAGTCAAGTGCACTTGTGCTAGCTGTAGCATCAGAAGCTTAATATTCAATCTGTAGAAAGTCCTGCAACACGGAGCTCCTAGGTGATTCAGCAGAGGACAAGCACAGCTAACTACAGTTGCAGAGAGATCACAAATGGGCAAGGTAGCTTCTTGCAGCCTTGGCATAAATTGATTTATATAGATCCTGTGCTGTTACTTTTCATTTTTTGAAATAATCAAACTATTATCGCTCCCATCCTGCAAGCAATTTTTATTTCTTATTCTGTTCTGTTGTGCCATTACCTAGAAAATTACTTTTAAAAATTTCCCTTTTCCTCTTCTATTAACTGGATGTATGAACTGCCTAACTACAGACATTTCTATCCTCATTCACTTAAATTAAAGGCATATTTTTAAACCTAAAGTATCTTTAGCCGTGACTGTCTTTTGACTGCATTACAGTTAAATGCAGATTTAGATTACACCCCCAATTTTTTCTCAATATTTAGTCCTAATGCATGTATTACTGTGATGCCCAAGGAATGGTTAATTTAATAATGAACCTTTGCCTTGTAGGCTACACTGCCACACTTTCACTGGAGTACATGAGGGCATGATTAATATAAATTAAAATAAAATTCTGTTGCCCTAGTTATTGTTGTTTTTGTTTGTTTGTTTGTTTTTTTCCTAGTGTTCAGTAGCTATAATTAATTGAAATTCTTCCTTTTTTCTCTGCTCAAAGGTCATCAGAGAATATATCATTTTGTCACAAAATTTCAATAAGCAAATAAAAAATTTCAATAAGCAAATTTCAATAAGCAAATTTCAAAGCAGAACAGGGAGCAGGGTTTGGGTTTTTTTTTTTCAGTGCAGAGGGGAGTCTCCTACAGAATTCAGGTTGCTGTGCAATGAAACCTTCAATCCACTACTCGTTTTAAATTCAGACTGGCCAGAACAGTAAAGAATACATGTACACAGTGGAAGGAGAATTCCTGGCAGCATAACAGCATCTTAAACATAGTGTGGATATCTTGGGATACAAAAAGAGAGAAAGGAAAAAAAAAATATTGCACACAACCTGAGCCTGACTGTGTCTGATCCCTATTCCCTGTCCTAAACCGACTAGCATTGCTTTTGAGATAAAAGGATGGGAACACTGGCAGGTCACATGCCTGAAGCCTGGTGTTATCCTGCAGACAGCATCTGGGGGAGGGAACCTGCATGACATTTTTCTCTCCTTCTCTGAATCCCCCGCCAGCCCTTCTGGGAGTCAGCCTGTGGCCTGGGGCTGCCAGAAGCAGGAACAAGCTGCTCTCCTCACAGTGGAAAATGTGAACTGCTCAGCTCGTTAGGGGAGAAACAGCAAAATCTTGCTGTTTTCACCCATTTTGATGAATTCTTTTGTATGTAAACACATGGATTTTAAAAACAAGCCTTCTAATTTGTACATAAGCTCTGCACTGTGAATTTCACGCGATGCTTATTAGATGTGATGAGCTTCCTGACATTCATTTCATGCAGTTGAGAAGAAAAGTCCTGCTGGCCCTTTGAAAGAAGCTGCATGATTTGACAGATTTGGCAAGTATAAAGGGCCAAGAATCTCTGCAAATGTCACAGGGACAGAGACATATACTCTTTCAAAATCCATTTCTAGATAAATATGGTCCAGCAGATGCAAGAGGCAGACTAACATACAGCTCTGCTCGGGGAAGTGAATGTCTGTGCCAGTGCACTAAAACCGGTCCTGCTGTGTGCTGTGAATCATGTCAGCTTGTGGCGGTGAAAAGTTTTATACTGTACAGCCTTGGCAAAACCAACACAATTAAGTCTGAATGAGCTGCGGTACCATTCCCTCTCCTATATCAATAGAGGTATTTAATCTATTTAATCATGTCAGTGCCAAATACACTGAGGTAATTGAATCATGAACCTAACAAAAGGGCATCATTTCACTTGCAGCATTTTTATGACAAGTGATAATGTGCAACATGGAAAGGCGCCAAGAGCTGCTAATAGCCAGGACTGAGTTTGCTGAGCTGCATTTACAGGGAGAAAATCTGCAGTTGTAAACATTATTATTTTATGTGACAAAAGAAACGCATACTTATTTGGCCACACTTGGAGGATTTCATTGTGTCGACCACGTGAGGAGGAAGTCTGTGCATAAGGGATAAGAGCCCCCTGATGTGGAGAACTCAGAAGTTGGATATAGCACCTTTCAGTGTATCCCAACCAGGTCTGAACTCAGTCCCCCTGAGATTCTGAAGACAAGCCTCTGCTCCCCACTGGCATGGGTGCTGGAATTTATCTGTGCCAGAGAGCAGTGCCCTGTTGCACAGCAGCTCAGGGTGCGGTGTCCTCTGCTCCTGACTGAAGGCGACATGTTGAGGAACAAGGAGGGGAGACACCCCAGAGCCGTAACCCTCACTACACTCCAGAAACCTTGTGTGCTGGCAGACTGCTGACTTCCTCAGCAATGCAGGCAGTTGTGCCAGCCTGAAATTGCTCTGCCTAAATCATGCCAAGTTCTGCTTCTATGTAAGTGCTTGCAGGAGCTGAAGCCATGAAGCTGAAGAAGAAATGCAGAACTTGCTTTTAAACCTGAAATCCCACAGCTGAGCAGCTGATACCATTATGTAGTGGGAACAGAACCCCCAGGACTGCTATGCCTAAGTGTTTGCCAGAGCATATAATGGCATGTACAAAAAACTCACATCGTGATTTTGCTTATTCTAGCCAGAATTTGTTGCCAGTGCAATGAAGTAGATCATTCTGTAACCGGTATGAAGCTTGTCAAAGCTCAAAATGAGATGCAGAATTAATCATCTGGTCATCTCAAGGTCCAGCAGAGGCATATCTCTACTCCTGAGAGCCTTTTAAAGTGTCAGATTTGACACCAGGAAAATGAAATACATGAAGTGTTGGTAACTCTCTCCAAGTTATCCCAAGTCCTTCACTGCCATTTTAAGGTTTAAAAAAATGGCTGGAATCAGTACTTCATATTTGTAATATATCAGCTACATTTGATGTGGTAGGGTGCAAGGTATAAGTCTACTAAAAATATGTGATATGTTCGGCAGTAGTCAAATGGTTAATTAGGGTATGCAACTACCAAATTGTTTCTCTGGTGTGTCAGTGTGTTCTTTTGAATTTGCTATTAAGATCTTTTTCAGGGTCAAATGGCAATGACATTGCACATTAATGCACAAAGACTCAGCATTTTTTTTAACATCTGGTAGGAAAAATTAATCCTTAAACCTTGGTTGCCCTTTTCTATCTCTGGACATAAAGAATTAGCTACTTCTTAGAATATTTACCATGTCTACCTTAAGCAGCTATTGAATTCATATCACTAAAGAGGAATGTTTCAGCTCAGCTAATATCATGACATGATCTCTTACTAAACATACAGCACTGGCAGGCTTTTTCTATGTCATATGTGTTGTACTTCACTTTACAATACATACTTATTATGATCACTGTATTTTTATTGCATGCCTTTGCTGTTTTGCTAATGCATGGGTAGATGCCAGAATCCCATCTTGATTACTTGTATATTTTTTGTTAAGGGCATCTGATGCTTTAGCTGGGCATTATTTTTAAGAATGTATGATCAATTTATATAAATGCTTATGCTATATATGGTGTAAGGTAAAGAGCAGTACAGAGAAAGATAAACAAGAAGAAAATATGCTAATAGTGGAATAGCTACTATGCTACAATACCTGTCTGTTCGAATTGACACTTTGACAATTAAGAAGGAATGATTTTCACCATAGGCAATAGTAAGTTTGTCCTTGATAGATGTAGTTTCCAGAGGCTAGGGATAAGGTTAACACAACTCTACATGTAACATCCAGAAGTACAAGAGTAACCTTCAAGAAAGCCCTAAGCCTTTTTTTTTTTAAACTTGACTGAAAATGAGGTTGTACCCCAAAGGATATAGAATATGCTACAGGAAACAGAATTAAAGAGAAAACGTACTGATAAGTGCACACCCACACTTTTAATGTCAAATTCTTGGGCATGAAACTCAGCCTTCTGGGAGGAGGAGAATGAAATATATGAATGCTTGCAAGAAATTGTTCTTAAGTTCTCCGAAGAAGCTTTAATGAGTTAGCCTATTTATTATGCATCTGGACTTGCAATACCTTGGCTGGCAGAGCTTTTTGCTCATTTTTCCTTTCCTGAAATGTATATATGCATGTTTTTATGCACTGATTGAGGAAGGAGAGGGTAAATGGAAAAGAAAAATGCAAATGTAAAAACATAGAAGACTGCAAGAAGATACCTTAATGACATTGCCACAGTTTTCTGTAGGCATGTATATTACAGCTTACTATTTGGATCAGAAATCTTTCAAACACCAGTATAACTGTCAGCTTTTCAAAGATGATTATGGTTATATTACATGCTTTTTGGAGGAAATAAAATGCTTTGTAGAACTCACAGAAAAGTTGTAATTATTTTTTAGATTAATTCTGTAGATCATTAATCATTTTGGAACCTATTACTATGAATTTTCATATAATATAACTATAAATATAAGCTACATACTAGACCCAAAGAGCTCTATTAGATAAAGTGGTATCGCTGTCATAAAAAAGATAGAGGCTGGTGGATATGAAGTCAGGAACTGATTTTAAAAATGTAGTATCCAGTCATGTTGATGGTCTATGCAAGTAACTAAAAGAAAAACTACAAATGAAAGTCACACACCCACACAGAAATTTTGGATTCCAGGTCTACCAAGGAGATTAAATTCCACAAGACAGTAGCTGTCTGCTAAAAACACAGCTTCTAGTCTTGGAAAATCTTAAAGATCAAAGCAGTTCAGATGAAGTTAATCTACCTGTCTAGCACACTGGGCACAAGGCTTCTTTCTGTAAGCAACAGGTTATTTTGGTTCACTGTAAGTTTCCAAAAATTTATTGTGGGTAAATCCAGCATCATGGTAAGGCAGAGATAGACCTGAAGGTCCTTACAGATTTCATATCAAAGATGAATGGCCAGGCTTGCAGTTGAGGTAAATATTGCTTTAATAAAATGTTGCTCCATGTTGCTCCTTCACAGGAGGCTCTGTGTCCAACTTCCTCAGTTCAAAATCTCCCATGCAAAATACTGCTTTTCTTGGCATAAACACAAAAATGCACAGAACAAGAAAGAAAAAATATTGACTATTTTTCAATACCCTGAAATTACATTATCAACATTCATCCATAAATATTTATGTAGCACTCCAGCAGTCCAAAAAGAACAGTCCATTTCTAAGACATTATAGACAGGACCAGGCTCAAAACTAGAAACTAGTTGCAACATTTTTTTGAATGCTCATATTCCCTTATGAAGAGGCTGCTTTCTAATAAATAAATAATCTCAGGCTGACAACCAAAGTCATTTCTGCCTAGTTAGGGATATGCACTCACCCTTATTCTCAAGGGACTTATGGAACTGTTTTTTCTCCTGGAAACTCTGCTGTGTTCCATCCAAAGACCATCTACTCAGACAAACATACAAGTCGCCCTAGGAGTTGTTCATAGATCTCATTTTCTGACATGGGCCTTTAATTGCCAACAAGATCATGCAGGTTTCCTGACTATTCTTGGTTAATTAGTTACCTTCAGGATGGTGTCTCTTATTAACTAAACTATTAATCTAACTGTCTTTTTCTGATAAAGTAGTACCTTTACACCCAGATGCCTTATCAGCTAAATTAATTTGTTGCATTAAAGCAACCACATAAATCTTACACTGTCATCTGTAGAGATTAGATAGGAAAATGCAGCCATGACGATCTATGTATACACTAATTTTTAATAGCATAAAACTTCACTTCAAGAAGATTTGGAGGCTATGTCTGCATCAGTGCAGTGGGTCTTCAGAGCAAAGTAGCTGATCGTGACAACCTGACATTCACACTGTAACTACAACTTTTGACTGAATGCACGTTAGTGGAATGCACTGGAATGCACATGAGTTCATCCTTTCAGTTTTGTTTCATCAGGAAGGAGCCTGTTTAATACATTCTAAAACCATTTCACAGTATGAACTAAAAACCAATAAACAGGAACGTTCAGGAGATTCCCTTCAAAGTGCACTCTTGGTCTGATCTACACTCATGTAGATGCACCCTGACTCGCAGTCACCTTACAGGGTCCTCTGAAATGTTTACTTAACATTATGAAATCTCCATTTTAGAGCTACAGGAAGAACAAAAGCTCTCTTCAGTCTTATAGATGGGGAGCAAATCACCATCAGTGTTTTGGAGCAATGTTTAAGGGTGATTATATTGGCAGTGTAGGCAGAATCTGCACAGGGTGCAAAGGCGAGTGATCACAAAAGTGAAGTAGATCTGTGTGGACTCATAAGCTAGCTGGCAAGAGATGACAAGGAGTGAACTTTATTTTCAGAAATTAGGAATGCTGAAAGTCACATTGACATTTGCTAGCTGGAACGCTAACACACAAGCTACCTGCAAGCTAATCACCATATGGGATAATAGATCACTGTGAGGCTGAGTTGTAATATTTTTAATGACCGCATGAAGCCAAGATTCACCCATTTGTAGATACAATGTACAGTACAAGACCTTTTGTTAGACTAAAGGGGTTATTCAGTCTCCTAGTGGACTCATGATTACTTGATAGACTGGTTTATTTGACATGAGTGGTTTTCAATTAAAAGAAACAAGCACATTGACTGGAATTGTGCTTACATTCTTTAGTTAGTAATCCTCACATCCCACAGCAGCATTTCTAATTATTTAGCTTGACCTTGATATCAAGCTAACAATCCTACAGCTACTCAGGCCATCATCATTTTTAGCCACCACTGCAGTTTTACCCGCCTTTTACTTCATGGGAATTTTCCCATAGAATTATCACAGAATCATGTTGCAATATGTATTAAATGCTGGCTTCAGCAGTTCAGAGAGCTCATCATCAATCTGTTTTAATGTTTTTAAACAGTACCTTTCCCAAAGGTAAGCAGAGCTGGTAATATACAGAATAGACTGTTAAGTAATGTCTGAAACATGGACTGAGAAAGATACTTGAAAGGGATAATTGATACTATGGAATTCACACATCAGAGTTACAAGTGTAGGAAGAGAGTGGAGCTTTGAAACCTAGAGGGCTAAGGTCCTTTATACTGACTTATAATTTTTAAAAAACTTTGTTTTAAAAAGAAGAACATTCCATAACAAGTGATAAAGAGTGAAAAGCCTCCTATAAACGGTGTGTTCTGTAAAGCTAAATCCCAAATGCATGTTCTTTTTTGCAGTGTTTTTTGTTGGTGGTTTTTTTTTGTTTGTTTTTTGTTTTGTTTTCCCTTCTTATATTGACAAGCATCTACAGCAACTTGAAGTTTCTCTACCTCAAAGTACAGATTCTGAAAATTTGCAAGGAAAACTCAACAGAGAAGCACAATTATTTACTTGTTTTAAAGTCTGCATTCCTGTTTCTAATAAGCCATGCACTGTACACCTGAATACATCATTTTTCTTTTTCAGAAGAATGCGCATCCTGGAGTTGCTTTTCCATGTAACTGATTAAAGCCAAGCACTTGGCCTGGTACAGCTGGTGAACAAAATATGAAGGATGTTAAACATATAGGTAGCTGACTTCCATTTTGTTTTGCTTCTCTGGGGTCTAGAGAGACACTGATGTCAAAAAAAATATCTGTGCAGGGCCTTTAAGTGGGGATGAATTTCATTTGATCCTAAATAGACTCTGAAGGCAATGAAATGGATGCCACTGATCTGTATCCTGGGAGTCTCTCCAGTAAAGGCAGGCTGCCTATTTAGTAGGGGCTTATTATGTGTCACACACATAGTCACCCAACCTTGAATTTTATTAAATAACCTAAATACAGAGTAAGTATGGTTCATCTGAATTAGCCCAGGATTATAATAATAAAAGCTTGGATCAGATATAGATACCCTTTTTATAGGTGTGGAGCACTTGCTATAAAAATATGTAAGTACTGTCCTCAAAGAGCTGCTCATCTGGCAAATACCACTTTTCAAAGAGAAAGATTATTCTTTCTATATACTTGCTTTTGTCTTATGTCCTTATTAATACAGTTTTTCATACATTTTGACTAGTCATTTTTAAAGGTCCCAGACTGAAATCAAAGTGACAATAATTATTCCTTCTTCAACAGAGCTGAGGAACACTTTCTTCATCCCTCCCTCCCTACTTCTCTCTCTCAAGGCAGGCAGGTGTCCAGCATCACAGGGTTGAGTTCCCAGAATCACTTTCATTTGGAAATTTTCTCAATACAATCTTTTAAAAGCTTCAAAATTGTGTTTTCCCTGTAAAACAAAACAAAATGTTTGCCAATCTATATTACGAACTGATGTTTCCAGCCCTCACTTAAAGATGAGATTGATAAGAAAAGTAGCCTGTGCCTCAGGTACCATTTTATGCCTTTGCTTTTGTTACTACATCCCTGTAAGTCTTCAAAAGGGAAATTAAATTATCCTACCCAGAAGAAACACCGTCCAGAAGACACTTGAGATGTTAGGGCCTGAATTCTCACTGAAACCAAAGGCAGGGATCGTACTGACCTGAAGAAAGAGGCTTTAATCTCTCCTGGCTTGTTTACTCCTGAAGAAGCGTGAAAGAGACACGTGTCCTTGTATGTGAAGAGGAGGTGAAGGAACAGTTAGTGCAAGGAACACACAAATCCGTTGTGCCAGACTAATAGGTGGTTGGCTCTGAGCTGGGCGACTGCAACAGAATCACAGAATTATCTAGGTTGGAAGAGACCTCCAAGATCACTCAGTTCAACCTCTGACCTAACACTAACAGGTCCTCCACTAAACCATCCTGGTCCCCAGTCCTGGTCCCCCCTTGGAAATGGCATCCTGAACAAGCTGCTCCAATACCTTTCCAGGGACAGAGGTGAGACTGGCTGGCCTGTAGTTTCCCATATCCTCCTTCCTGCCCTTCTTGAAGACTGGAATTACACTGGCTTTCCTCCAGTCTTCAGGCACCTCACCCGTTCTCAAGGACCTTTCAAAGATGATAGAGAGCAGTTCAGCGATCACATCTGCCAGTTCCCTTAGCACACGCGGATGCATCCCATCGGGACCCATGTATTTGTGTGCGCTGAGCCCACTCAGACGCTCCCGAACCATTCTCACGTCCACCAGGGGGGAGCCCTCCATTTCCTAGACCCTTTGTCCTATTGCCAGGGGCGAGGAGTCCCAGGGCAGTGTCCTTGAAGCAAAGACTGAAGCAAATAAAGCATTCAGTATCTCTGCCTGTAGTAGGTCTTAATTCTTACCCACAAGCTCTCCACCTGTCCTTCACCCTCCCCCAGCTGGAGCTGGGTACACTCTAACTGCTCCCTCACATAAAGGACAACCCCACCCCCTCACTTCCCCAGCCTGTCTTTGCTAAAGAGGACATAGCCCTCCATGACAGCGTTCCAGTCATGCGAGCTGTCCCACCATGTCTCAGTGATCACAACAAGATTGTTGCCCTGCGACCGAACACAGATCTTGAGCTCATCCTGTTTATTTCCCATGCTCCGTGCATTGGTGTACAGGCACTAGTCCTGGTCCCCAGTCCTGGTCCCCAGATTTTTGCTCCAGGAACATGATTCCACAGAGCCTTCAAGCCTTTCTTTACCTTTAAAGATGCTGAAATAGTCCCTGGCTTAAAAAGCCACCTGGCACATAAAATCGTTGCTTAGGGCTAAAAGCTGAGGCTCTTTTTGGTTACGTGAACAGCCAGAGAGACTCAGCCTCCCTTCTCTGTTGAGTTCGGTGCTGCCTAGCCTTAACATTTTCATTACTCAGTAGTGTAACCCAGACTCTTGTATTTTGAGTGGGATTGCACTCCCCTTACTTCATATGGGAATCCTATTTTTCTGTCTCAAGGGTGAATGGTGTAAGGCACTCATAAATCATTGCAGATTGTCATTGTTGTCCATTGCCATGTAAATTAAGGCCATGCAAGTACCTTCTACTGTTTCTTCTTCCCTTTCAGTAGTATTCAGGAGTATTGTAAGTAATGTTCCACCAATTTGTGTCAACAGAGGGCTTGAAGGGTAAACCTTGAGTCCCTGGTATCTGGGGATAAGAGAAAAAAGGGGTCTCAGAATAACTGCTAACTATTGTGACTATTGCATGGGACACCAGGCAAGTCTCTGATATCTGGCCAAGACAGACAAAGGAGAAGGACAAGGATAAAGCCTGGGAGGTACGAGCCTTCAGCACGAGAGACCCCCAGAGGGACCACCAGGGACTGATACGCATGTGCCAGTGGGAGGGTTTGTAATCCGGGAACTAATTATGATAACCATGCCTTTTCTAGAAGTAGTAATGAACATGTATTAGCCTAGGAGCATAAAAAGCAGCCGCCTGATGTAACATGTGTGCGTGTTGGAGGAGCCCAGACTCCCCACGCACCCAGCACTCTTTACTTGCCTTTTATTAACCCCATAAATAAATCTCATAAAGCTAAGTTGACTCAGAATTTATAACAGTATGATGAAAAATGTTGCACTCCAAGTTGGGAAGGGGAGAGGAAAATGTTCATGTGTATGTGAGAATTGTATTCAAACTGCTGATTATACCTTTGTGTACACCTTTTAAGTGAAAACTTTAAACCTGAGAAGCAACAGGTAGTTTTCTACGTTTCCTGGTATGATATCATGGTATACAATATAGGTATGATACCTTGGTATGTCTCCTGAATTCACTTGAGGTTTAATCTGGTCCCCAGGCCCCCGCAATTGCCACTTCAACCAGCTACGTGCAGTGCTCCTCAAACCAAGCTTGATTCCAAAGCAGCTTGTGTGAGTTCCTACTGGTGACCTGATGATAATCATACTTTTTAGAAGGCATTTGACATCCTTAATTACACCTATTGCATTTCCAATGAAATCACTGCATTTTTGTCTCTTACATTGAGATCGTCTGGTGGTCCACTTTCTGGTATTAATGGCTAAAGTCTGTCCATTTTTCCTTAAAATGACAAGTGAAGTCTGCACACTTTTCTGATCTGTCTCATTTGAACAACACTTTGCTACCTCCTTCTTACAGCCAAAACATCAGAGATACTCTCTTAATATAACAGTAAAACTTCCACTAACATAGTGTTTCAGAGGCCATCATTTGATAACATACCAGTAGATACCAATGGAGTGATAGGATATGCTTGGTGCTGGAAACACTTGAGCATATCTTCTGTAAATATTAAATAGTAAAATGGTAAATAGTAAAAATAAGCACAATTAGCATTTTCTTGTAAGAACAGTTTAATTATTGCTTAAGAAAGCTTGATATTACAGCCTCTTGCAACCACTTGAGCTTCAACAGCTTTCCTACTCAAGGTTGTTTTGGGGAGCACGTATCAGAGATAGTCCAGGAAAAGGATGTAGATTTCATGTTATACTTTTTATATTGAACTCTTTCAAATTTTCATTTAGAAAATAGTGACTTTTAATTTTTCCCAAAGTTTAAAAAAAAATGAATAACCTGCAAAGTGATGTGATCTTTGGAAAAAAACCACTAACCCACCTATAATTCCACATTATGTCTTCACTCCCCAGACTACTCTTAAGTTTTATGGTTTAGATACCTTAGCCCTGAATTTAAGTTTTACTTTGAGGATCTGAATAGATAATTTTTTTATAGCACAAGCAGGGATGACAGCCAGACATCTGCTGTCAGTTGTATATTTTATATCCAACCTTCAGGTATCCCACTGTGAAAAGGGGCACACTCCCTCTAACACTTCCTGGCCTGTCTTTTGGGCACTATATTCAGTTATGTAAAACTGAGTTCATATTTGTGCTGCAAATACGGACAGAAAAAAAGAAAAGAAAAGAAAAGAAAAGAAAAGAAAAGAAAAGAAAAGAAAAGAAAAGAAAAGAAAAGAAAAGAAAAGAAAAAAAAAAAAAAAAAGCCAAACTATGAATTCAGAAAACCAGAGGTTTTTGCTTTGTTTGCATTTTCCCATAGATTCAGGAAAATATTTTAATGACAAGATATAGATCTTTCCCAATTTCTAAAAATCCTCTTCTCTTATCTGTACTTCAGACACAGATGTGGGAGGAACTCTTGGGGAGAAGTTCCCTTTTGAGAATCCTCTGGAGCTTGGCCACAAAGAACTATGATTAAATAAATGCCAACTGCTCTTAAACATCTGGTGTATTGTAGCTTTTGCAGGGGTTTCTACTGACCACTGTAGACAGAAATCTTCCCCAAAGGCATCTGAGACCTCATCTTTACAATTCCTGTCATGTAATTTCTTCATACCTCACTGTGTTCTTGTGCAAAGAACTGTTAATCCTAACCCTAAAAGACAGGCAAAGACAAAGGAAGAGAGTGTATGGAATGGGTAAGATAGCTGTGAAGTTTTGAACAGGTGTCAGCAATGAAGGACTTTGTCTAGATTTTTCACCAAAATTCCCACAGTGAATATCAGTTGTGATGCTTTTACCCACGGGCCAGAGTGGTATTGCTGAAATGAATTATTGGTATTGGCATTTGGCCAATATTATTGGACATTGGTATTTTAATTGTTGCGTTTTCTCACTCACAACAATTGTTTAAGACTGCAGACATCTGATGGCAAAAAAAAAAATGTAAATCTGGAGTTTTAAAATACAATATTCATGCAGGCACATTAGGTTCTTACTTGTACGATGTTCATTATTTTTTTCTGGGAACAGCTCCTAGTTTTATGAAGTGAGATGAAAAGGACAGAAACAGATATGGAAATATTTTAACTTCAGAGTTACGCTGCCCTTACGGATGGTGAATGGGTACATATCCATCAACTAGCTTTCCTAATTCTGATTGACTTTGTTCAAACTAAAGGACAAAATTTCCAAGATTTGTTTGTAAAATAATGGTCACATAGGAATTACAAAGCAGATGGTTCTATTAATTTAATAGTTTAAATTGCTTCCTATGTCTCCTGGTTTCTGCACTGAGTAAATGCATTTTCAACCAAAATTTTATAGAAGCATATCAGGTCTTTTAATGGGGTTAGCTAATCCTTGAATGTGCCAGCAGTTACATTAACAATTTTGAGGAAAACAAACCTATTTGATTCAGAATACCAATTTATCACATTTTACGTCATTTTCAGCCAAGAGATCACTAGGACTGCCTTTAAATTGAAGCAAATTAACAGGAGGAAAGGAAGGAATTAACGGAAGACATTTAGCAATTATCATCCTGTCAGCAGTCCTAGTGAATTGAGACCGTAAGTAGTTCTGTACATTGCAAAAATACTACATTGATGTCTGTTGTGCAGTTTTTCATTAGAGAGAGAGAGAAAAAAGAAAAAAAAAAAAAAAAGAAAAAAAAAAAAACCTCAAAATACTCCAGACCCAATTCTTTAAAATGGTAATTTTATTTCCAAGAATACATTGCAATACACCTCTGACATTAGCATCACAGATGGTCAGCAACTTCAATGGAAGACCTGCTGAGAAGGTGTGGACCCCACTTCAGGAAGATTTATTTAAACATTGCATAGCCCACCTACTGCAAGCTTCTCTGGCAATTTTTCAGCATTAATCAACAGTATTTGTACCAGAATGGAAAATTCAAAAGTAAAATGCATTATTAAATGCAGAATCTCAAACCAAAAATAATTCAAAGAAATTAAGATCTTCAAATATGGGAAAAAAATAAATAAAAATAAAACAAAAAAATAAATTAAAATTAAAATTAAGGGATTTTCATTTTCTTTCCCTTGAAAGGGTACAGTAAATGTCTACTAAATTACACATATCAGTCCATAATTATAAGAAAAACAATATTCCACTTAAAACACAACAAATTTTTACTGTTCTAAGCACAGTTTTATAAAAACAACATATACATATATAATATGTAATACATATTATATATAACAACGATAGTAATATATGGTAGCCTGAAGAGAAGGAATGGACTGTACTTTTATAATTTTCTACATTGTATGAAAGTGCTCAGCTTGCAATAGTCCTACAGAATCTCTCACTGAAATGTTTCTTTCTAGCAATAATATATTACATACTTGTATACTGTTTTGAAAGTTTTTTAAATTTGCATATTGCTGTGGAGAGAGAAATGCCCACTCCCACACCCATGGGGCAAAGTGATGGAAAAAAAAAACAATTGGGGGCACAGCCTCCGGTTGCCAGCTCAAGAAGATATAGAGGCTGCTATGTGACTTCTATGACTGTGCAAGAACTTGCCTAATTTTTCTGGCAGCACCTCTCTAACTCATGTTTCTGTGTTTGATTAGATTCAAAATCAATTCTGAAACAGTTTCTTTTAGTTGGTCTAGGATTATCTCTGCCCATCACGAATCAAAATTCTTGTTTGAGCAGGGTCATCAGCTGAGTTCCAAAGAAGAAACTTATATTGAAAAATAAAATAAATCCTTTCATTTTGTCAGTTCAATTTGTAATAAGATGTCTGTTAAACAGTTACTTGAAGCTTGGATACTTACCATGTTGATTTTTTGATTAGATGAATATCTATTAATTTTAAACATAAATAAATTATTTAAAAGCTCTTATCGCTAAATATCAGGCTAGAAAATCTGTATAATGATTTATTTTTTTTTTTATTACTGAGATTAGGCTTGATGTAGCTGTTTTCAGTGGCTGAAATATGAATTCTACCACATGGGGAAACAGCTCCAACTATCATGATGAGCACAGCAATGTCAGCCTGCATATGCTATTCACTTCATAGTTTCATAACATTTCAGGACAGAAGAAACATTAATTCATCTTATTTGACATGTAGATCATAGGTCATTGTACTTCACTTAAATAGAATTTAATAATTTCATTTAAACTATCATTTTTCAATCCTCCAAACATTTTGAATGACAGGTGGAGTGTAAAAGAACACAGTACTTCATAAGCATAGTCTGACTCAGAAGTACATCAGGCCAGCTCAGGGAACAGCTTACTCACCACTGACAACCCATTTCTACTTTAGATAAAGCCCTAGACCTTGAGAGAAATGTGAAAAACTTTTGGCAATTGCATGTCATCCTGTGTGATCTAGGCCAGCAACCTTCTGTCTGCAGCACAAGACTTCCACAGCAATGCAGACACCACCAATTTGTGGAAGCATCTTTTGTAAAAGCTTCTAAAGCCTCAGTGGTATACTTACAGTTAAAGAAAGAAAGAAAAAAACAAAAAAAAAAAGGGTGGGGGAGGAGGAGAAGTTCCTAGTGGCAATGAAAATTGCCAATCAAAAATATGGCATAAGATACAAAATGAATGAATACTACATAGAATCATAGAACCATAAAACGGTTTGCGTTGGAAGGGACCTTATAGATTAGGTGAAATTCCAAACCCCTGCCATGGGCAGGGACACCTCCCACCAGAACAGGTTGCCCAAAGCCCCATCCAGCCTGGCCTTGAGCACCTCCAGGGATGGGGCATCCACAGCTTCTCTGGGCAACCTGTGTCAGTGCCTCACCACCCTCGCAGTAAAGAATTTCTTCCTAATATCTAATTTAAATCTACCCTCTTTTAGTTTTAAGTCATTACTCCTTATCCTATCCTACAGTCCCTGACAAAGAGTACCTCCCCAGCTTCCCTGTAGTCCCCCTTTAGGTACTGGAAGGCCGCTATGAGGTCTCCATGGAGCCTTTTCTTCTCCAGGCTGAACAATCCAATTCTCTCAGCCTGTCTTCATGGCAGAGGTGCTCCAGCCCTCTGATCATCCTCATGGTCCTCCCCTGGACTCACTCCAACAGGTCTGTGTCCTTCTTATGTCAGGTGACCCAGAGATGAAAAACAATGTTCTAAGTGAGGTCTCACGAGCATAGAAGAGGGGGAGAATCACCACCCTTGTCCTGCCGGTCATGCTTCTTTAGATGCAGCCCAGGATACAGTTGGCTTTCTGGGATGTGGACAGTGCTGGCTGACAATGAGTTTGACGTGTCCTTGATATACCTTACTGCCACATATGTTTTGCTCTCTTTGCTCAAAAGAAGAATACAAGAAGAATTAAACTCCATATTTCCATGCAGAACATACATTCATGATATTTTTCTCATTATCAATGCAATTTCACACTTACAACCAGGTCTCATGCTGCAGAGAAACAAAAACTGGTGTTTTCCTGACAGCTAGTTACAATTTCCTTCTTGATGCAGATTGGAGAAGTTTGAGTGTTACCATTATGCCACAGCCAATGTCAGAGAAGATTCCTGGTTCCCAGAGTTTAAAGCTCCTTAAAGGACAGGAAGAAAGAGAAGCAAAAATTAGGACCAGCAAGGAAGGCTCCTTATAGCTGTTGCTGTACACTGAATAAAAAAAAAAAAAAAAAAAAAAGAAAAGAAGAAAAAAAAAAGAAAAAAGAAAACAGGCCTTGATGTCATTGCTCTGCTCTCTTATTGCGTACTCTAAATTCTAAATGTATTCTTTCCTGTTTGTAATGTCATACTCTTGTTTTGCTCCACTCCCAAAGTACTTGTCTCTATTTTTTCTCTGTATTGCATATACATACATATAGTTGAAAATACAGCAGCACTTTCAGCTCTCTTTTCTTTCTGTCAGAAAGAATTTATAGCTATTTACAACTTTCAATTCCTTATAATGCAGTTTTCTTTTTAAAAAGGCACCGATATTCATGGAAGAGCACCCCATTAACACTAATTGTTTTTAAATGACTAGTCTGTTTTAAAGCTCATGCAGTTATTAAAACATCAGTTCATTCTCCTGGATTATAGAGGGAAGACATTTTAACCACGCATACAAAATTCAGTACAATAAGCCACTGCTGTTTGATTCAATAATTTACGAAACATACGGAGTGCAAAGAAGTGTTGCCAGGCTGACCACAAATTTGGATTTGCATTTTGTGTTATACTATACAATCTGCAGTCTATCCAACTTCTCATTAGGATAATTTGCTATCATTCCCTATACCCATGTACAGAGCTTTTATAGAACGAAAATTTACTTGTTTACTTAGAAGTATTACTGCCAAATTTAACTTCCTCTATCAGAGTGAGTTTCCTAGGTTTACAGATCATTTCCTTTTTTTTCCTTTTTTTTTTTTTTTTTTTTTTTTTTTTTCCTGGAACAGGGTGCTTGCTTTTTAAAACATTTTGCCTCAGATAAGCAATTTGTCCACAGTTAGCTTAAAACATGGGCCTTACCACTGCAATGATTTTACTGTTGCCATTACATGGCATTTCAATAAGGGGTATAAAAACAAATTTTTGTTCAACAGTGCTGAAAAATGTATTGGCCTTTCCTTGCTAATCAGCATGAAACATATAGGTGCTGGGAAATGTTGCAAGTCTTTGCAAAATCTTTCCAGGCTCATAGATTTTCGTAAGTCATTTTATCATCAGAGGAATGCTTAAGCAACTCTGGCAATATAGTGCTTGTTTACTTGCATAAGAAAATAGCTAAATAAAATCTAAATAAAATGTGATCTTTTCTAAAAATGCAGTTTAGCTGCCTTAATAGCTGTCAAACAAAAACATGAGCCATTTTCTATTGCCTGTTGTAGCCTGTTTTGCCTGGAGCTGTACTGTTGGTGATGCATGCACAAGATAGATTGTGTGCCTCATTAGCAGCAGCAACTTTACATCTCAGATTCAGACACTGATCTTGCCATATCAACCGCAGTTCCTTTCTTCTAAGAATGAGCTGCCTATGCTATTTCTCAAATAGTTCTTAACAGTGTTCGCTTGGTTGAGCAAATATCAAGCAATATAATCTGTCTCTTGAGAGTTAAATAAAACTGTGTTTAGGTATTGTCTGAAATAAGAAAGAGAACTTTTATCTCATGAGTAAATACTTCAAAAACACTTCAATTAAGCATTGTGCCTCCAAACCAAGAGGGTGTCTATCAAATTCTAGTGATCCCCATGTTCTTTGGCATTCCTCATGAATACCTCATGTAGGACTATGGCCACATATGCTCCATTCAGCTCCAGCTCCATTCACAGATTAGAGCAGCAGTTTTGCAACTGGGCCTTGATGCCTGGCAGAAGCTGTAAGAGAGTTCATTCATTACTTTGATAGTACTCTGTCGACAAGCTCTCTCTGCCTTAAGTATATGCTATACAAAAGCTGCTTTTGGTTAGCTGGAGAAATGTTTAACTCACTTGCTTTAAAAACACTCCTGATAAGACAATTTTCACCTGCTGCACTCACGTGGAAAAAGTTCTGTTTCGTGCCCATGAGGGAAAGTTTACAAGGACCTAACATCCATAAGAACAGAAGTTTTCCTAGCCCTTTGGCCTTGGCAGGACATGGACAGCAGTTCCAGAGTCCTCTAAATATGTCTCAGAGCCCAGAGTTATCCAAACACAAACTTTTACTTGTCTTCAAACCCCTGAGGGGTAGTACATACCCCTAGTAGATCCATTTTCATTTGGATTGTTCTGAAAGCTGACAGGCTTAACTGTGCCTCTCTCTACCAAAGCAAGGGGTTCCTGATGACATAGTTACAAAACAGAAAAAAAATATGATAATCAAATGAAATTCTAGATTATACTTTAGAAGATATAACAATTTGATTTGATTTTCTGTGTTTCTTAGTCATCCATCTGCAGCTTCGATGGCTGACAAATCTGACATCTCCTTTTTCCCTTTAAGGCTCTCTCCACTTCTCCTCTATTCCCTCCCTCCCCGCCACTCCCACCCCCCCAATTTACATTGAACTTCTCTTTCTTTGCCATGTTATGACATCCTTAAGGCTGCTACCATATTTTCCATGTCATATATCAAAAGAAGCATTTGCTATTTACACACCTTTGGAAAGTCACAGCCTATTAGCACACTTTTAGTTCCCATCCAGGGAGGCCATGTGTGACAGCTGAACTGCACAGATGGAGATCTGTCATAGTGCTTTGTTTAAATCACCTCTCCTCCTTTTGACCCGGTTGCATCACATGCTTTCCCACTAAACTGTGTTTTTTTGACAGTCAAGATACTGCAAAATGCTAACACAAGGCTGTGGGAAAAATGGGACAAAGTAGAGCCCAGAGCTCTACTCTTTTGTAGCCTAGAGGTACAACAAAATTGTGAGGAAAATAAGTCTCTCTCTTACAGAAGGGAATGATATCATCAGTGAGACATCAGACTGAACGAGAAAAACTGTCTAAGGAAAATGCAGAAAGCACCTAACCTGGTTGGCTGCATCCAGAACATACAACCTAAATTTCCTCTGGGGTTAAAATTTCAGCTTACTTCTTACTTGGGCAGTGTACCTATACAGCTGTGCATCTGCTGTTTCTGAACAGAAGGAAAGGAGAAATGACACCATAAGACAGTTCGCTTTTAATAAAACACTTCTGTTGTCATAACAAGAAAGTCTGTTCCAATGATATTTCGAAGTGTATCACAAAGCCACAGGGTTCACAGCAAATATCAGGAAAGAAAAAATCAAGCATGACAATTGATTATTTTAAAATCAGATCGGGTATAAAAGAATAAATGCTACCTTTCATTTTTGAAGTTGTTTAAATTTAGCCCTGTACTGTATATTACAGAATACCAATACCACTAAAAATTTGAAGAAAAAAAAATCAGTAATTTTGCATGAATTTATGGTAAGAAATTCTGACTTTGTCCTACTTATAAAGCCACTTCAGATACGGGTAGCCTACTTTAAAAGAAAAAGGGCCAAATAGGAAGGAAATGGAATCTCTTTCCTGGAAAATTAGTCCATATGCAGGTGGAAGAAAAAAAAAGGCACAAAAGAACAAGAGCCTAAAGTACCTCAGGAAGAATACCTGGATTCTAGAATTTCTTCTCTAACTCCAGCGGTCTTACCTGCACCAGGTCTAGGGAAATAAATACAAGAAATTCCAGAGAAAATGTTGATAGATGCAGAAACTTCGGAAATGATAACTACACATGGGGAGTCCACAAAAGCTCACATTCTAAAATTACATCAACCTGCACTGAACACCTACTATAAATATGATTTATCTCCTCATGCTAGGTTTTCTTCAAGAAGGCCATAAGAATAGCCAAAGTTTTCTTCTTCAAAGCACTGAGTCCTAATTCCTGAAAGAACATCTAGGAAATAAACACACATGCTGTAAATCTCTTTACCCTGCTAACACTAAGATCACTTACGAGCAGCATTATCAGAAAGAGAAAAAAGATTTATTCTGATTTTTTTTAAATAATTTCTTTCGTAGATAAGTGTATTTTCACTGTAATCTGCTAATTTGTCTGTCCCAACACAGTGTGAGATGCAAAAATCAATTTAATATGGCTGGTGGATGCAACAAGAATGTGGATTGTACAGAACAAGGAGGCATGGACTCTAGGGCAAATAGTTTAGTATGAGTACATTCATCTAATTCTTTCTGTGCTTCAGGTAGTTCACAGATAACATCCACTGAAAATTCAAGGCATTTGCCTTCTTTATTCAAGATCACAGCTAAGCCAGATGTTTTCATATACGACTATTAAGATTATGGAATGTTTATGTTTTGACCCAAACTGGACTAAATTGATTAATTGACACTTTTGAATAAGTAAACCAGACCCTCTTAAAAGTTCAGCCACAGACAATAAACATTTTAAATGTTCACTAACTTTTTTTTTTCCCCACTGTTAACTAAAAATGAGATTTACCTTAAAGAAAGCAGTTTCTTAAAAAAATAGGAAATTATATTTAAATCAAATAGTTAATATTTTCTATAATTCCTGTGATAAATAGCCTAGGAAGTAATAAATTTCTAATCAAACATGTTTGGCTGAACTGCGTAAATTAATTTAAAACTTGCTTCCTCTAAATAATTTCAGAAACCCCGAACTTCTGCTAAACATTTCTATCATAGTCGAATAAGGAAAAAAAATGTTTTTCTTATGCAGAGATGTTTTTCAGAGAGAAAAGCAGAGTAAAAAATCTCTCTGTCTCATATAAATTTAATTTCTTTGGGGACATTTAATCCATACGTGTAGGAAACAAAGTTTGATACATTCATTTCCTTCCCATATTTTTCATCACAGACTCAATTTTAATGCCATAAAAAATACGATACAGCAACAATTCCATATAGGTATCCAGGAAAGACCATTTTTCCCTCAAGCACCTGATACAAGCATTAGACTTGCATAAGAAGAATGCATATCTAATTGAAGCATCCATGTTCACTGCCAGGGGGTGCTATTAGTCACCACAGTAAAAACAACCAGAGAAATTAAGGTCTGTATTAACACAGATAAACTGTAAATCTTCTCCAAAAGTCACTCATCCAAACTCTCTAGATCATATTTTAGAGGGGCCTGTGGTTGTTGGATTTCTGTGTTTTGTTTGTTTGTTTGTTTTTAACCCCCCCAAAATCCTTAAATGGCATGGGTCTGAAAGTACCCTGTAACTTTTAGTGCTCCTCAATGCACTTTTGCAGAACCTCAGGCTATCTACAACCCTGAGTAGGTACCTGCTTTACCACCACTATGCATAGAAAGGATGAAGTCCCATAAAATATCATTGCCCATGTAAAGCTAACCAACTTTCACAAGAGCCAGCTAAGCTACACAGACTGCTGATTGGAGACATGGTTTAAGTCCCATTTCTCCCAGGATTTAAGCATTGGTTCTGAAACAGAATGTGAAACAACTGATCTTTTCAAAGCATTGGACAACTAGATTTGCCTTCCATGTGGATATGTAGGGTGAGGACCTTCACTTCAGCTCCCATCTCACTCAGGTGCTATTGCCCTGGGGCTCCTTGCAGAAGGTGACCTGGGACAACCACTGTGCCTACTGCTGCCGAGGGCAGCATTGAAAGATGGCATCAGTTTACTGCAAATAAACTGCTGGCCCACTCCAACCAACACTGCTCCCCTGGCAGAGAGGCTGGGTACCAGCAGTTATCTGGGCACCATGGGCTGTGAGAGGCAGCCCCTTTGCTGTGAGAAGGATGGTTACTAATGGTCTCCCCACATTTGACACCACTCACACGTTTTGCCTCTTTTTCTCTCACCAAATGTGTCTGAATTAGAGTCAAATTCTGTCCTTTGGTATACTAAGCTAAAACAAAGGAACTCCAGAGATTATGAGAAGTTACTCCAGGTGGTATTTGAGGGCTAATAGAGTAAAATTTGCTTCTGTGCCTGCAGCTACTGCTACTCATCTGCTTAAGTAATAGAGCCTTAAACATTTAAGTGATGGATGTTAGTGCATGCCAGCTGCAAACCAACATAGCAAGCTGTAAACACATTTTACTTGTTTCTCTCTCTCTCTCTTTCTTTTTCTTTTTCTTTTAATGTGTTTTTTTCTCAGCTGAGATCCTTGCCCCTCCCCAGCATTGTATCACGCTGACGTGAACAGGCCCAGCCAGGCAGGGTACAGAGGTACAGCCTAATATGACTCACAGTGTTCAGCAAGTTTTAGTTATCAAGCTTATGGTGCAGCCACGGTGAGCACCCAGACAGCAGCATTTCGCCCATTGCAAATTTCCTCAGTTATTCCTTCAGCTGGAAAAAGCCCCTATTGTGTATCTGCAGGATTTTTTCATTAAGCCTGCTCATGTGCAAACACTTGTAAATTTACATATCTTTCAGTAACAACAGCAAGATAAATGTGTTTCCAAAACAGTTAGATGTGAAAACTTGAAGCTGCCACGTTTGTGGAAGTGATTTGTTTTGGAGATTCAGGAATCTGCTTCCTCACGGGGCAGGACTTGAGCCATCACAGCCGTCCTGGCAAAGATCAATTTTCTGCCCTGTATTTGATGGGGTTGTATTCCAGAGATCTGACTGATTTCTGTTTACACAAATTGCTTCATCACTAAAAAAAACACATTAGGTATGGTTAAACCAAGAGCATGGGGAAACTTTGCTGTTTTGGATTCCAACTCTGCACTTAAATGACATCTCCAACATGCAATCACCAAGGCCCAGACTTGAGTCTACTTGTTCTCCCCCAGATGTAGTTGTTTAATGGATAAAATAAAGGCCCTGAGCTCTGCAAGAGCCTGATTGCCCTGAACAGCCTCACCTGTGGCTCCTACCCATGCACCCTCTGCCATAGGCCTTGGGCACTATTTAAGCTCAGGCCTGGGCCCTCATCCCTCCCTAAACTATGGGCTGGTGGTGTTGCCCCCTAGTTCTGCCTCTTTTCTATTTTTTTTTTTTTTTTGTTGTTCCTAGTGGGACCCTGGGCATGGTCGAATCCCTCTGCTCCTCTGAAGAGGCTGATAGGTGATGTTATGACTCCTAGTGCTGTATGCCACTTGTAGGTGTGGGGGACAGTGATATGGGTGAAGGTTCTCAGCTTCCTGGTGTCTTAGGAAGCAGCTGGCACTTACTGCACCCTGGAAAAGACAAAGCTGGCAAAGGACCCTGGGGACAGGCTGTGAAGGGTTGCAGGTAGGTTTGCTTTGTAATTGTAGCACTGCCTGTGCTTGCCCATCCTTCAGAATAAGCTGTGTGAACCTTGAAGGCAAGACTTTTCTGGGTAGCCATACAATTCAACAAGTGGTATGCAAAAGTGCTGAAGGTCTGTGTTCAGATGAAATGATGACAGCAAAATTCAAGCAAAATAGCTCAATTTTGTTAAGCTAGCCCAACTAAACATCCATTAAAAGCAGATTTTTTCATCTTAACAGAATCTTCCACAGATGCCCTTTACTGCTTTTATATACATTTTTCTTCATATATATCTTTCAACTTCTTCATACGTATCTTTCAACTGCTGACTTCCAAAATTAAAACATGAAATCAATTTGTTGACAGGCTTAACTCCTGTGCAATTCCAGTGGTTCTGATCCACCTTGCTCTCTGCTTAAACTCTGAATTGCTTGTGGTATGATAGGTTAGTTAAGTGCTGAGGTGTCTGCTTACCCACTCTCTCACTGGGATACCAAAGTATAACAAAATTAACTCCAGTGCATCATCAGTGGCATTTATGTTTTCCCCTTCCTACATCTGCTCTTGAAGCTTTTCAGAGCTCTCTGCCCTGAAAGCTTCTGACTATCTGTAAATAAAGCTGGTAGCCTAGCAACATTGAGTGAAAGTATTTCCCTTGCTGAATAATGCTGGGCATAATCAGATCAGCTTGTTATGCTATCTGCAGCATTAACACTCTAAGTTGGAGACAATTACAAATATTTTATGTACACGGACATTGTTTTGAACTGGAAAATTGCTTCTGATCCATCAAAGACCCATAAAGTGAATTTAAAATGCTCTGTTTAGTAGCAATTAAGACAGCTCCAGAACCAGATAAAATAGTCAAATTGAATTGATTGAATAACCTGATCACTCAAGGAGACAGGAGACCATCTCTGAATGCTTGTACTAACCAGCACAGACAAGAAGATAATTTGATGCTAGATGCTACCTTAGATATCTGGCATACAGAGAACTGCATTATAGCACATAGAAATGACATTATTCTCCTAGGCAGGAAACAAGTCCATGTCATAAAAAATTGAGCCAGCGCCTCCACAAACAGTCCATAGCATGGTCTCTAGTCTATACGATTGCCTTGCTGTGAAGGGAAAACTTGCACTGTCAAATTGCATTTAATGCAACATATTTCATGGGTGGAAGCAATGAATGTCTTCTCCCTACCCTCATCCTTACATGTGAGGAGCACTACTGACTCTGAAGGATATTGTCTCTTGCTCTTTCCATGCCCTGCAGTATTATTCACTCTGTTGTGAAGAAGGATGTCATAGGTGGTCTTTGGTCCCTGCATAATCAAAAAAGAGCACGAAAAGCTTATTTTTATATCAAAATGATGTCAAAACAAATTCTTCAATTTCTAGTGATCTATACAGGCTTGCCATCTTCTTGAAGACTATTTTATTTGAGCAGAACTTTACATTTTCCAGCTGCTACATCTCTTCACTTCAGTACAAGGAAATCTTTCTCCTGCATCTTTAGTTGACCTTTTTAGTCTAAACAAGTTTGATGGGGCAATGAATAAATGGTTCCAGAATAATGTTATCACAAGACAGAGTTTGTGATTCCAAGCACAAAATAGCTCTGGCTTTTTTCCTATTCTACCCTTCTATCACTGATTAGCTCAGCCATTAGTAGATAGACAGCAAGAAATCTGTTTTTATTTAGATTTTATAAGCTTGAGTACATTTTTTTCATTGGCAGGAAAGATACCTAACTCTGAAATAGAAGTAAGCAAGTGGATGAACCAGAGAAACTAAATCCCTTTCAGATAAGGTTCAAATAGAGAATTCATTCTGGTATTTTAAAAGGTTATTTATCCTGATAAATAATTTCATGCAGCTTTGAATATGAAATTTCATTTCATATTGATATAAATACTGCTGAATCAAAATAACCTTTTTTTTCGTATTCAGTTCTAAGTAGCAGATATTGCTGAAACCTTTCACAGAATGTGATTTACAGCCACAGTAAGAGTTTGGTTTGGTCTTTGCCACAAGTTTAAAGCACATATAACTGCTTTCTTAACTTGGTACACAGCCCAGCATGAATGGAACTGAAGATCATAGGTTTGTAAGACAACTGCATTTATTTCCTGATACCTCGCCCCAGGAGCTAACACTGCTGTAAGTAATCGTACTTGCCATCCCTTTTTCTCACAAGGTGGCAAAGCTTTTTCTGCTCAGTAAAATCACTGCTTGCCACCCAGAGACAGACCTAAGAATCAGGGATGTGCATGGTCTGAGGCTGTTGCAACCTGGAAGCTAAAATGTGATCCTGTTACCTTGGATGAAATAGTTATTTGGAAGCAATTTCACAGAAACCCTAGGAGGTCTATCTACCTGTTCCTCCTATTAGCACTGCAACCTGTTTTGCACCACAGTTCCAAGCACCTATGAATGTTTACTTCTCTTGTTGTTGACTACCCCTTACCTAATAACTGGTGAGAGACCTAAGCAGAGTTATCAGGGGAGAGCTGCAGACAGGCAACTCCTAAACAAAGGAAGATGCCTCTGACCTTGTGGGGATTTAAAAAAAAAAAAAAAAAAAAAGAGGATGGGGGAGGGCACACAGATGAGATCAAAAGTAATGACTTGATGTAGCTGGAGAATTAGAAATGGTAGGTGATGGTGAGACACTACCAAGCAAATGGATTTGAGGGGTAAGGGAGGGTGAAATCCAGCAAAATGGAGGATGAAGGACAGAACTGTAATGCAAGGGGAATACGATGTAACAAGACAGAGCAATAATATGGAAAGTGACAGAATAGCAGTATATTAACATCTGAGAGGAAGATAATTGAAGACTGGAGGTGCAAAGAAGTGGAAATGCTGTGAGTGGGAGGAAAAACAAGAGAAAGCTATATTTTTGATACATGTTCTGACTGCAAAGGTAGAATGCCATCACACCTACCACACCATCTCTGATTTACTTCTGAGATTCACAGTGAAGGTTTCTCTTAATCATCTTAAATATCCCCTTAAAAATATTCCATTTTCACTATAGATAAGCTTTTCTTAGTTTCTGTTTCTATGCTGGTTTCTTAAACAGAGAAGAGCTATCACCCCAATGAGATTCTCTCCTTCCCTTCTCTACGGAGAGATGTAGCTGCTCATAAAGAGCTAAAAGACTTGGCTGAAGGAGGGAGAAAAAAGTAATGTGGTACCAGATTCTTTCAGGAAAATATTACTGAGCTAAATAAAGAATGACCTAATTGAGGGTTTTATTGCAGAATAATTGCAGAAAACTGAGGCCTGCTCCCCAGCCCACCTGGATGCAATATTTCAGGTGGGCATAACTAGCTGCCTATTCACTAAAATCTCAAACATACTGTAATACATTTTTTTAAAAATATCCATTTGCCTATTCAAAGAAAGTGTGTGTACTTAAGAGGGAAACACTGAGCACACATCTGCAGCCACACAGCCTTCCTATGTAGAGGTTTGCTGAGACCTTCACAGGGCTGTATAAAGCTGTAACCCTTCCAGCTGAAAGGGGACTGAGCAGCACGGTAATGAATGATCAAGTACTCTGCTGCTTTCTGACCCCCCTAACCCCTGCTTGTATCTGCAAACATTCATTATTTTCTGGAAAGGCCTTCGGAAGTGCATTTCTTCCTCAGTGCTGCAGTGCCCTCCAGTGCTCAGAGAACATGCTGTGGCTGCCATTACCAGGAATCAAGAAGATACGAGACACCATTTTATATCTTATAACAAGAGTGAATTCTTCACGATACTTCAGATTAAACTCGACATCGGTTTCCAAACCATAAAGAAAATGCAGAAGCTCTATCTACCTCTGCCTGGTGTTGCAGTCGCTGTGATCCAGCCATAGTAACTACTCTCAGGAACGCTGTGTTTGGTTTTGTGCCCCTCACTTCCAAGAGGATATTGAAATGCTCCAGTGTGGGTGGAGAAGAGCAACAAAGCTGGTGAAGGGACTAGAAAACACGATGTAAGAAGAGACTGAAGGAACTGAGGTGGTTTCATGTGGAGAGGAGGGCTGATGGGAGGCCATATCAACTTCCTGAGGAGGGTGTCAGTCTTTTTTTCCTCAGTTGGTAGCTGATAGAAAAGGAGGAAATGGTCTCAAATTGCACCAAGTAAGGTTTAGATTGGGTATTAGTGAGAATTTCTTCAGAGAGGGTGGTCTTTTCCAACCTAGCTGGTTCTATGACAACTGCCACCTCATTAGAAACCTGCTCTAGGAGCTACGGGATGCCATTCCTGACTCCACCTGCAGCCACAAAGTAAGGCTGCCATTCTGTGGCTAGTGGATGTGGTTTGTCTCGATGATCTGGAGCATATGCCTTTCCTGCACCCACCAGCTTGCAATGGATATTCTTTTCCAGGGCATCACTTTGAATGCTTGAAATACTTTCCACCATAAAGAAAGCTGAGGCGACTTATTGTCATGCAAGTGATGCGTTCCAAAAGAGGTTAAAATGCTCTTGTACCAAAAGTACTAACAGTGAAATGCACCCTGTAGTTCAAGGATGATGTTCAGAGTAGTAATTTTTTCCTAAATGTGAGGTTGCAGGTTATTTTAATGAAAAATTAAAGGTTGAGTTAGCAAGGCAGAGCACAGGCTTGTATCCTGTTAGTTATATGCCTAAATATTTCTAGTGCAGAGATTTATTAAATGCAGGGGAAGTGTTTTCCTAAAAATAAGTGAGAGAATCTGTACTTCCAGAGCAGTTCAAAACAGACACCTGGATAAGTTAAGTAAGAGCTGATCGCAAAAAAAAAAAAAAAAAAAAAAAAAAAAAAAGCATATTCCAATAAATTAAATTTAACAGGGTGAATCAACTAGGCATTCAGTGCATTTTTCAGTCTAGAAGACATCTTCTGAGAAACTGCCAGGTGGGCTAAATGTTACAAATAACGATATAACAATGTCCTTCCCACTTTTTTTTCATTCCAGATGTGAAGTGTCTGACTAGCACAAAACCAATGAACTTCAGGTCAATACAGCCACATGCAGACCAAATATGCAGCTTTCTGCTGTGTGAGGTGAGTCAAATAAAAAACAGGAAAAGGGGATGGCAGAGAAAGTATGCACAAGGACATAACTAGAAGAAAGGAGGTCAGAGATGAAAATGAGTATGTATACTCACGGGAGTGATAAATGATAAGGGAAGTTATTAAATGCTTTGCATTTTGAAACTACAACCTTCAATTTTCCTCTGCATTTTGTATTTTCAATAGTATTTTGTAATAGTATGATCAAATAATAAGGGTTAAGTAAAAGTCTTGCAGGGAAAGATTTAAAAATTACTGTCCTCTCTGCAATTGTACCAGAAATTGAAAGCAAAAATATGAAGTTGAGTATCGCTATTGGTCATCAGACCAGTACTAATAGGTCTGGGGACTAAGACTGTTTTCCCCAACATTTGAGTGATTCTTATGTGAAGAAGTAACTGTGCTTTCAAGGCACGTTTTTTTCAGCAGACTTAAATACCCTAAAGAGAGCCTAACATAAAGGGGCATGTTGGTGTTCACAGCTGATTAGAAGCAGATGCTTGAGATTTGTAATGAACTATATTTAGCAAGTAATTATGCTAGGCAGGCCCAAAACTTATAAATCAAGAAGAAGAAGAAAAAAAAAAAAGCATCTAACCTCTAATTTGGGTTAGCACCTGGGTTATCCCCCAGTCTCCAAAACATCTTCTCCTGTTAAATGGCCTCACCTTGGTGCTGGGAGCTTGCATTAGGGCTGAGTTCTTAAGAGACGTTTAGATGTAGAGCTTAGGGATATGGTTTAGTGGGGACTGTTAGTGTTAGGTCAGAGGTTGGACTCGATGATCATGAGGTCTCTTCCAACCTAGAAATTCTGTGATTCTGCATGATTCTTTATACGTAGATGTGTGATTTTGACAGAGTTGATGGGTGTTTACAGGAGAATGACTTCTGGCTACAGTTTTAAAATACCATTCATGTGGCTTTGCCTGCATCAACTGGTCAACTTAGTCTGCCCTGATCCAGACTTTCAGGGATGGTTTCAGTTACATTGCAGACCAAGCCCTGGCTCAACATGGCTGGTGAGGCACAAATAAAAGCTGAAAAGGTTTCAGTAGGAAAGACTGCTCCCCAAATGCAGATTTTTTTTTCAAATCTTTAATTGAGCTTGAATAGCAATATAAATAAAGGGTATGCTTATTCTGTCAGTAGCACATTGTATAGGTAAATTCCACAGGCACTCTCATTTTCCTGCTGCAAACATCCTTGTCAAGTACTTTATCCCAGGATGCACATCGAAGGATTGGTTCTGAATTGTTACAGTTATGGTAATCACATACACACCTGAGCACCATTGTACTGACAGATTATTGTGCTCACTTCATAATCATTGAATTTAAAATAAGGTTACTTTAGTGACTCTTCTGGCATAGTAATACCAAATTATTAATCATTTTATTGGATACCAAAAATACTTTGCAGAAAAATTCTTAGTCCAAATATTTTAGATTTATACTGTTGTGATGAAGTGTATTGTTACATCTATAGTCTTCAGATTAGTTGCCAATAGCAAAAACTTTTTATACAAAACTTGAGTCTGGAAAGGTTTAAGATTTATAATTCCAATCTTTATAATGGGAATTAAAATTTATGGACATTGTCTGGTCTTCTACTGTAGCAGGAAAGCTGTTACTATCAGGGTAACTGAAAAAATATATTTAATGGACTCTTCTGAAAAGATAGAAAACTGCTTCTAAAAATTAGGCTATTTCTTTTGCCTAACAAAAA
Source organism: Aythya fuligula (assembly GCF_009819795.1). Taxonomy (NCBI): domain Eukaryota; kingdom Metazoa; phylum Chordata; class Aves; order Anseriformes; family Anatidae; genus Aythya; species Aythya fuligula. The sequence goes on along the minus strand of NC_045562.1, from coordinate 29,987,056 downwards.
TATTTAATGTTTTGCTAAGCATCTCCACTGTATCTTTTTAGCTAGGGACCTGAGTCAAAAATTAATCTAGATGTAAAAGGGGTTCTCTTCCATATAGTGGTCTGTTCTTACTTTCCAGGAATAGATGTTGATACATGTCCAAAAAGGACTTGATAGCTGCCAAATAGTGAACTGGTTATATGGTGGGAAAGGTGTCAGGCATTTTCCATCTCCAAAAGTTTTGGTGTGACTGGATGGCTTGTAGTCAGTCAACAGGCAGAGACAGTACACTGTAGAGCAGAATGTGAGGGATGTACCTCGAGTTTTATGAACAAAACTAATCACAGTAGGTGAACTTAAAATTTAAAAATGTCTTCTGACAAGACAGCCTCATTTCAGTTTAACCAGTAGGCAGTATATTTGGTGTTTGCTATTTGCATGTCCCCCAGATCTTGGGATGCTCCCAAATGACAGATATTTTTCCAATAGCCCTGTTTAAAATAACCAGAAAACAAACAAACAAAAACTGCATTCTAACATCCATTTCCAGTCCACAGTAAATGGTATTTCTTAGTGCACTGAAATAAGCCAAAACTCAATATTAGGGTCCTGCAGTTACCACGTTCAAAGGACCTGCTGTAACAACAAGTAAGCTCCTGAACTTATATAAAGCATCATTCAGTTAATCTTCTTCTGCAGCGTCTGCTGCAGAATAATGTGCATATATTGCACATTGACTTATTGAGGCGCACCTGGGGGACAAAGCAGTCATTGGTCCCAGCCAGCATGGGTTTGTGAAGGGTAGGTCCTGCCTAACTAACCTGATTTCCTTTTATGATAAGATCACCCGTATGGTGGACCAAGGGAAACCAGCTGATGTGATTTTTTTGGACTTCAGCAAGGCTTTTGACACGGTTTCCCATAGGATCCTACTGGACAAAATGTCCACCATACAACTAAATAAAAACATCATACGATGGGTGAGCAATTGGCTAACGGGCAGGGCCCAAAGGGTTATGGTAAATGGGGCTGCGTCAGGCTGGCGGGCGGTCACCAGTGGGGTCCCTCAAGGCTCCATTTTAGGGCCGGTACTTTTCAATATTTTTATAAACGATCTGGATGTAGGAATAGAGGGTATTTTGAGCAAGTTTGCTGATGACACCAAACTTGGAGGAGTTGTGGACTCAAATGAGGGCGTAAAGGCGTTACAGAGGGATCTGGACAGGTTGGAGAGCTGGGCGATCACCAACCGCATGAGATTCAATAAGAGCAAGTGCCGGGTCCTGCACCTGGGACGGGGAAACCCTGGCTGCACGTACAGACTGGGCGATGAGACGCTGGAGAGCAGCCTAGAAGAGAGGGATCTGGGGGTCGTGGTAGACAGCAAGTTGAATATGAGCCAGCAGTGTGCCCTGGCAGCCAGGAGGGCCAACCGTGTCCTGGGGTGCCTCAAGCACGGCATCGCTAGTAGGTCAAGGGAGGTGATTGTCCCGCTCTACTCTGCGCTGGTGCGGCCTCACCTCGAGTACTGTGTGCAGTTCTGGGCACCACAGTATAAAAAGGACATGAAACTGTTGGAAAGTGTCCAGAGGAGGGCTACGAAGATGGTGAAAGGCCTGGAGGGGAAGACGTACGAGGAACGGCTGAGGTCACTGGGCCTGTTCAGCCTGGAGAAGAGGAGGCTGAGGGGAGACCTCATCACAGTCTACAACTTCCTCGTAAGGGGGTGTCGAGAGGCAGGAGACCTTTTCTCCATTAACACTAGTGACAGGACCCGCAGGAACGGGGTTAAGCTGAGGCAGGGGAAATTTAGGCTGGACGTCAGGAGGGGGTTCTTCACAGAGAGGGTGGTTGCACACTGGAACAGGCTCCCCAGGGAAGTGGTCACTGCACCGAGCCTGTCTGAATTTAAGAAGAGATTGGCCTGTGAACTTAGGCACATGGTCTGAACTTTTGGGTAGACCTGTGCGGTGTCAAGAGTTGGACTTGATGATCCTTAAGGGTCCCTTCCAACTCAGGATATTCTATGATTCTATGATATGTCCTTAGTTTATCTTCTAAACCAATTTGTCAGCTAAAATGGTCATTTTTACAGGTGGGAAGCAAAAATAAAGACACTAGGTGGCAGCAAACATCTTAGAACTGAGTTCTGTTTGTAGTCTGTCCCACATTTGACAAATGTAGGTAGGCATCCATGTGGTAGGTGTCTCTGGGGTCTTCTTCTATGGTTCAGCGGCCTAACCAAAGAAGCCCGTGTTTTCTCAAGCTCATGAAATACAAATTTAAAGTGGGTTATTTGCTGCTACTGCTTTCTGGATGGAAATAAATTCTCTTCCATCCCCACTCTATTTCCACCATATTATATGCCTATTTTTGTGTAAATAATTTTGTGTAAATTATATATAACTGAGTAGGATTGAGTTCAAATGTTATCTCTTGACAGACTAAGCTGTGACTTGTGCTACTTGCCTGGTTGATGCCTGTTTCACATTCAGTATCAGTTCATGCTGTTCGGTATCATCACATTTATGTAGCACCCTATTTTCTCCACTGCAGCAGATTTAGGCACACTGAGTAAACACAGGCATTTTTCCAGAAATGTTTATCCATCACTGCAGGTTTTCTGGTCCAGATGATTTCTAGTGCTTTATCAAAATGCTCCTATTTCAAGGTAACAAAATACTACTTAAGCTACTGAAGAGGGAGTTAACCATAGACTTCCTACAGATTCTGGGAAGCCAGATGTTTCCTAAAGATTTGTTTTTTCTTTATTCGGAAAAAATGGATAATATAGGTTTTGTATGGGGCTTTGTAAATTATTCTTTCATTGAACTGATTCATCAGGCAAACTTCTCAGAGGCTATTTTTATGTGTGTGCAGCTGTAAACTAAGGACATGCAAGGTACAGGAGTGACTGTTTGCAGACCTTGAAATGTTTGAAGACTTTGCTTGCTTCATGGGGATGGAATTTGTGCATTAGCGTACAGGCAGATATTGAAACAACACAAAGATAATCCAAACTCAGTTCCACAGAAAGCTTTTAAATCTGTACGTACTCACTTCAGACTTGGAACGCAGATTACTGCAGCCTACTGCACTACTGTACTGCTCAAGTGTATGCAGAAAAGTGTTCAGGCTCAGCTTTCACCATTGAAGACAGGTGAATCCATGGAATATCAAATCTTGTGTCTGGGTGGTTTTTATTTCATGAGTTTTATGTTAATTGCCTTCTCAATAGGTAAAAATGGAGTCTTTAGTTTACGTAGCCTAAGAAAAAGTGTAGGCCTATGAAATGGGCAGAAAGGGTGGACAGAAATGGGCAGCAGGAGTAAGACCTGAGCCAGGAGGCTAGGTATGAGCCCAGGCTTGTTTTTCTGCTCCACAGGAGCATCATTCATGTTTCTGGCAACTGAGACTTCAGCTTTTCATTGCTCAGTTCAACTCTGTTGGGAGCCTTTTCTCCCCTTCAGTTTTATTTCCCAAACTTATTCTTTAGCTTTCCAATCTCATATTTTTTTCACGGGTCTTTATTCTGCTCCTTAACGCTGTTCCCTTTTGGGTTAATCTTCCCCTTGTTCCAGTTATTTGATCTATTGCTTCTCAAACAATACAAAGCATTTTCCATCATTTTTCTTTCCTCCTCACTGGAATCTTATCCCTTTTCCATGAAGAAAGGAGCACTTCATGAAAAGAGACTAAGGGGTGGTGTTTAAAAAAAGTCTAGTTAAATTATTTTGTTGAAGTTACCAAAGCTCCTAACCTCCAAAGAAACAAGACAATGTTTCATGTTATGTTATGACTTAATCTAGGCCTTGGGAATAGTGCTCAAGGAGCATAATGTCAAACATTCGTTAAACGTTTGAACAGTTGCTTTGGGTCTAAATTCAGAGGCAATATCAATCAATGCAGTATACAACTTTTCAGCCCTTTTCTGCAAGTCCATTATTTCTGGAATTGCTGTTCTGGAAGAAATGCTAGTCAGCTGCAGCAAATCAAAAATACTTTGTCAGACTAAGCAATTAAGTATCGTTTATATTATCCTGTAAATATGTATATAGAGTAACACCCATTAGTAGACTGTATGTTTCCCTATAGCTGCAGTTCTTCAAATGTACCAATGTAGCTTACAGCACTCAAGTCACACTCTTTACATGGTTTGTTTGTTAACAATTATGAATTAACTTTATAGGGTTTGTGAAAGGAAGAATCCATTTCATATTCAGCATTACCAACCAAAGATGTTTTTCTCCTCTGGTTAAGAGGAAAAAAGTAGCAATAATAAAAGAGACAACCTTGATTTTATCTGAATGTAGTGAAAGGTTGCAAACTGTTTGCCAAGTTAAGACTGTTCCCTTACAAGGAAATGCGGTTTTGGGAACAAATAGCATTCCAATCTTTTCCCCAGTGGGCATTATGCCATTGTACTTACAGACAGTGTGTCATGGAAATGTGCAAGAAGGCCTGAAACAGCTAAGAAATGCATTGCCTTATTATGTATTTTGAACTACTTAGAAGCTACTGTCTAATCTTTACAAAAAAAAAAAAAAAAAAAAAGACAAGCTGAGGCTTATGAATTACTTGTTTTTCTGTTTAATTGACTTGATATGAAAAGCCATCTTATAACTTTCTGAAACAGCTAATAAAAGCAAAATCTGTTCTTGCTGAAATATTTTAATATTGATAGGATTTTTAAGCAGTTACTTCTATAGGTGGCTTCCATGTTGGTCAGAGTTGAACTTCTTAGTATGAACAGGGAAATCCTTCCAAATTAAAAACCAAATCTTTTTTGCTACAATATATAATGAAAATATCTTTTAGATAGAATCTTAAAGAGACTTCTCTTTAACACTCCTTTTAAAATACACTTGAGAAACTAATAGCAGCTGCTCATCATTTCTGACTTTTAAGCTAACTGTCTTATTAGTGAGGTATATCTGTAATTAAAAGGGTTTTACAGTTAGTACTACTCTTAAATGAGTCTTTCATAGAAAAATACTTTTATAAATGTATGATTTCTGCTTGGGGACCTTTTTTTTCTGTGATACTACCCAATAGCTACATGTTTTTGAGTCCACGTGAGCTTTTTGGAAGTTCATTGTTTTTCTTGGGCAAGGTAGTTCTTTTAATGAAATACAAAATCCTTTGTAGTCCTCTAATTTTTAGCAAGCAAGAGAGAACATTAGTTCAAGTTTAGATCTTAAATTCTTTTTTCAGAGTACTTCTTAGCAATGAATTGTTTCCTGCCTTTTCAAGACTGCTCCTGTTTGCTTTTCCACTTGGGAAACAAATTTACGTATAAACAGGGTATTCCTAATGTTAGTATCCTTTCTGTCTTGCTGACAGATACATTGGAGATAAGGTCAAGAGTACTGGCTCATAGATAACTCCCATAACACTCATGTGCCACTTTCAGTGGAAGCATCCATGTTTTCCAATGAAAAGTCCACATCAGGAATACATTCTGTACTGAAGTATACTTGAAACTTCTGGTTCTTGGTACCAATGGAGTAGCAATCACTCAGTGATATTTAAGTGAATGAAGAGAGTAGATTTGGTGAATTTTATGACATACAGTTGGTTTCCAAGGCAACTGTAAGAATGCATCAAAAAAGCTTTGAGCAATGTTTGAGAACCCTCAGAAGCATTTATTTTTATTGCTTCAGGAAAGGATGATCTGTGCAAATATGACATTGCTATAATCACATCACATACTGCATTAAAGCTGAACTTACCTATGCATTCTATATGGTAAATCAACAGTGCAATGCATGGTGATCCAAATGTGCGTACACAAATACAAAGCTTTAGCAAGTATTTGACCTTTCTCAAACTAGCCTTCATACTGGCTATTGGGAAAAAATGAAAGCACCAGCAGGAAATCACTGTACCTTCTCCACCACAAAATGTGCACAAACAGTATTTCACTGATAAGATGCACATTATTTTTAATTATGCAATCAAAGTCCCTGCACATTTTTCCTATTAATCCACATTTAAATGTGGACATGAACTAGTCAATTCTTTAAAGTTTTGCCAGGAACAAAACAAGAATAGATGAAAGCTCACAAAATCCCATGGTTAAAGTTTATTTTCAGTGCCCTGCTTTATGTGGCATTCAGAGCCTTTGCAGGCTCAAGGGAAGAAGTGATGCTAGTAGACACTTCAATTGTCAGTACTATTTTGGGCTCAACTCTTGTAATGATTTGCAATTATAGCACAGCTTCCTTAGGAGGGATGTGAATGAACATGTTTCCTTTTCCTTAAGCTTAATATTCTCTTCAACATCATGGCATTTTTGTATGTGTTAAGACCAGTATTTTTAACTATTAGAGACATTCAGAAGTCTTCCTCAGTTCAGCCCACACGTTTCAATTCCATGAAGAAATAGCTCTGAAAGTGTCACAGCAGAAACCACTACTTCACTTTATTAATAACTATTATTTGTTAAATGAGTGTTTTTACCCCCAGTTTCCTTTTTATGACAAGATGATTCTCATTCCACCTTAGTAGCTTGGCAAATAAAGAATGCAATTCAGTTTATGCCGCCCTAATTGCATATAGTTTTCAGACTAGGTCCTCTGTGATATTACATAAAGCAGCTATGATGACTTTGCACATGTTATTTAAGAGACAATTACAAAAATGTTGCAATGATCATGAGAAATTTTTCATCCTTTTTAGCAGAACTCATGTTGGCTCTCCAGCCTGGCTTCTGATAGCCAAATTCAGCTGATAACAGATATCAAAATCAAAGATCAAAGATGTTAATTCATTTTTCAGAGAAATATTTTGATTTTTGAGTCTCCACTTCCTGATATTAGTAAAAGAGCTTAAGTAAGAGAACATATGGAATAGTCCTTCTTACTAAGCTCTTCTAATAGAAATAATAGTAATTTAGTCTGATAATTTGTACACTCAATTATCAACCACAAGTTTCAGCATGTTATTTTTAATCTACAATGGCTTGTCTGAAGTTTATATTTTTTTAAAAAAAATCAACTGAAGTTCTTATCTGTGTTGGCAAGCCATGGGGTTTGAAGATGTTTGAAAAGATGCATTTGATTGAAAATCTCCTTGCTCTCATACAAAAGGAAACTAATGTAAGTTGCTGAATTACCATAGGATATACAAATGAAATTAATCTGAATAGAATAACAACACTATTACAGACCCAGAGCATCTCTTCTGATGGCTGTTCAGTGACTATTTAACAGCTCCTTTACTTCACATGCACTTATGAAGAATAAAGAACAGAAGCATTTATTCAACGGCTATATCAATTGTGAATTATTGCATTAAGTTTGTAAGTTGCCTTTAGTGTGTTAGGGTTTGTGACACTTGTCGTTGTGGCCACTACTGAATACAATGAAGGCTTAAAATGTCACCACCACAGCAGAACACCTTTTTTAAAAGGACATTCTGTGTTTCCATGAGTAAATGAATATTTCCAGATCTGTCTTTTCAGTCATCACTCACAGACAATGAATGTGCTGTCATATGGCAGCAGTCATTCAGTATCTAAACATAGTCTTGGGATCTTGCAAAACGAAGCTTTCTCTTCCTTATGCGTGCCTAAAAGAGCTACATCAGTCCCTAGAGCTCAGATCCAAAAGCTGGGCCCTATATTAAGGGTGGGCCACACCCTGGGAACTAGCTGACAGAAAAATAGTAAGTTGTTGGCAGCCTCCTAAGTGTGAGCCCAGGAGGCAGGGTCACAGGCTCTGCTTCACAGGCCTCATACACTCAATACAAAAGCTACTCTCTTAATTCTTTCATTTTTACCATTTAAGTCAGTAGCAGTACTGGTTAGCTACATGGTCATGGACAGTAAGGCTGAAACCACTACTGAAGAATCAGGAAAGGCTACTTTGAGGTGATGTTTGAGGTGAGGAGAAGATGGTGAAGATGGTTTGAGAAGAGGAGAACATTCAAATAAAATGTTTTCATTCTTCATCTCCTTTCCCTTTATTTCCCTTTTTCCCTTTATTTATTTCCCTTCCTACAATCTTGGTATAGTTTTTCCTACAGCAGGACTCTATCCTGACAGCTTTTCTTTTTTTTTTTTTTTTTTCTCTGAAGTAATTGCTTTTATGGTTTCCATGGACAAGAAGCTTATCCATCAAAATGCAAGCACTCACAAATCCAGGGCTTTCTGCCTTCATAACTTTCCGCAGCTTCAAGAAAGCAGAACAGTCGGAAGGCTAACACCAACTTATTGCCTTAAGCGGGTGCTTATTTTGTCCATGGAAGTGCCACAGGGAGCTCTGTATCAGTTCTCAGTCAGCATCACAAGTTCACCATTCCTCTCCTAAGGCACTCTCACAGGTGCCTTAGCAGGCTATTAGGCTGCCTCCAAATGTATCTGCAATACAATTATCAGTGCTGTCCTGCCTCCACTAATGGCTTGCATGCAAGTTAGCTGTATTTAAAGCCTTACAGGCAGTTTCTCAGGCAGTGTTCTGACCTGGCAAAGTAATACTATGAAAATTTCGTAAACACGATGAAAAATGTATCATCATAGGCAGGTGAGCTCTTAAGATACAATTCATGAGGAAGGGTTGTTTTTTCTTATGAATTTTCAGTACTTGTCAAAGTTAGTTCATACTTATAGGCTCCTAATTCAGTATTTAATAGTTCATGCTCTTGCTTTTTCTTCTCATGTCAATCCATCAGTAGTTCTTTCTAGTAGTTAAAAGATGAATTATGTCTGATAGGGAAGATTGCTTATCAGCAATTCAGCCTCCTGCTGGGCCTGACAGTAGTACATGAAGAAAATTTCTTGCAGCTCTTATGTGCTAGCTGAAGGGGGAAAAAAGCATATTTTAAAGTCTTACCATAAGCATCTAAAAATAACATCGAGACTTTTAAACAAAAGATTATTTGGGGGCTGAAAGTGAAGGGGACAAAGGAGTGGATAAAATGAGTGCAATTTTAAATTATGTTTCTATCTTTTCTTTCACAGGTGTCTATTTCTAGGGTCTGAACTGCTTTCAGAGTATTTTCCTGGTGTCCGATTAAATGAACAGTGATCGTAAAATAGAAAAGCCAGGGCTTCTATCCTGTATATATGCTTGGACACAATCTGAATACGCTTCGTGCCTCCTCTTAGTCTTTCCAGACACACCAGAATAGGAAACACTGCAGTGGTGTCCAGATTTAGGACAGTAGTTTGTGTACTGTAAGCATTCATTTGCTGCCTGATTGGGTATGTCTCAAAAAAAACTTTGTGCAAAATGTATTTAGTTACAGGTTTCATAACATTATATCCCCAATAATTTTCCAAGCAACGTGGCCTAAAACTGTTGATTGGCCAATATAATACTCTCCTGCAGTTACACCACTTTGATCAAACGTAGACCTGACGTTGGCCACTTGCCTAATTTCTGCCAGCTTCCCTAACATATTCTTAAGGAATCTGACCTCATCAGCTTCCTATGAAGATATCATAAAACTTCCTTCCTATCTACTTTGAAAACATTTCGGAACATAAATGTGAGATTAATGGCTCTTTCACTCTAATAATGTAAACCACATGACTTTTTAAATTAAGGCTACTAGTAATCCGTGTATTCTTATGTTCAAGATCTGGAAACTGTTGTATCTACCATCAAAACGTTAAAAACAAGTTGGACCTCTCAAAGCATTAACTTTTTGCAATGGAATTATTCCTATTGTATAAAGCCATAATGAAGTATACAAATATATTCAGTGTCTTTATTAATTGTCAATATAATCAAGCAGTCCTTGCATTCTGAAACTCTCTGAAAAAAATGAGCAATCTTATTTCATAGCCTGTCATAACTACTCTGACATCTTTTTGTGGTATCATTCGATATGGGCAATTCAAAAATGGGAGGCATTATCAGTATGGACAGGTTGTCGTTTTCATTTTCCATTAATTTGTAAACAAATGGGTGTCCAAGAGCTAACATTTGAGAATTCAAACAATGTAATGTTAATCTTCCTATATCCTACGTTTTTGTATGCTTCTGTTGTAGCTTTACAAAAGTCTTCAGAGTAATGGATTATTCCCTCAGTTATACAGTTAGGAAACTGAGACACTTTGGTGAATCTTTGATTTAAGACACCACTGGCCACAAAGGAAAACATTTTTATCTGCCATTTTTTGTTTCTTCATCTAAGAGATAAGCTAGTATATTATTGGCATTACATAAATCTCAGTCTCAACCAAGATGTATCAAGGTTAGTTATAGAATCTTGGGTAACAAAAACACATTCTTCATTGTCATAGCAAGACAAATTACCTGTAGATAGCACTGGTATGCTTTGATTACTTCAGAGGCAACCTTGTCATTTCCTGTACTAGTCACGTTTCTCTAAAAAGAGCACCTTAAAGTTCTAAAATAATTTCCAGTCTCTCTCTCTCGAATGGTATTGACAGGTTACAGTCAACAACTAAAGGACTTCCGCATAAATCACAGAAATACCAGCAGCAACTATTATTCATTCATCAGCAAAAAGTGAGTTCACTCTTCTGGAACACTTCTACCTTTTTGTCAGAGGTTGCACTTGGACCAGTGGATGGCGCGTTCAGTGCAGATAGAGCTTATTCTGAGGCACTGTCTTCTGAAAATATTTAGTTCGTGATCAGTAAATGATTTTTAAAATCACCTTTAGCTATTACCAAATATGAAATATTGAGATTAAATTCACTGCATACCTTATAGGTAGACTGAAGATATTCAATAAATATATTTCAGTGCTGATTGCTGACATTTCTGAATCATGTTTGAAGATGCATGGTATAATTTGTTTTATGGAATAATTTGTTTTTTAAAGTTCCAGAATTCAAGCAAGCTATAGAGGGTCAAGTATGTAGGACTTGTATTGCAACAGGATAGTTTAGAGAAATGAAACAAAATGCAGTAAACAACACAGATTCACTTGCTCAGATGTTTACCATGCTCACTCCTTACCTGTGCTGTGACTATATTTTTCAGCCTTTGCTCACAGTGCCAGCATTGCACATGGGGGCAATCTCTGCCATCAGTTTTGTTTCTTTATCTTATTCTTTCATCAGGTTTGGTTTCTTTAGGTAGACAGGGAAGACTTAAATATATTAAATTCCTCCTGATTTCTCTTCCAATGTGCTTACCACAGCCTTACCTGACAAAAACACCTGTTTTTGTCAACAGGCTGTAAGGCCTTCCTTCTACAAATCTCTTGCACAATTTTTGTTGCATGAAGTATATGTTACATTAAGATTCTGTGGGACTAGAGGTCTGCACGGCATATAATCTACTGAGCTTAGATAAATGTGTCCAGGTAATACTACTGCCTGGAATTTTCCATACCCCACAAACCTGGAATTGTTCCCGTATCTTGAAGCCTACACTGTAGGCTTCGTTCTCAGAAATGTTGTGACAAAACATACCAGTATACCTACCAGGCCAGAATTACCTGATAACCAATTTGTAATGAACTTTTCCAAAAGTTTCCTTCTTTGTACGTCATTTCCTTTAGAACAGAGGTCAATGTGTCAATGTTTTAGGCAAGTTTGCTTTTTCAAAGTGGATTGAGAATGATAGCAATGCAGCCTGTGGACACTACATGTGGAGCCCCTATAGTGCTTGACATCCTATACCACCTGATACCTTGCAGAAGAGACAGAATTTTCTCACAGATCGGAATACGTCCTCCAGAATGGCTCAAAGCAAAATCAAGAATTGGTTATTTTCTGTTTTCCTCAGCGGCCCTCATCCAAGTTTGCTGAATGCCAATCTCTGTCAGCCTCAGCAGGCTTTCAGGCAGGTCTTCCTTCATAGACCAATGTGCAATAGCACTTAGGATTAGTTTCAGATAATCAATTTAATTTCTTTCTAGCTGATCACACGGGTTTTAGTGCCTTCAAAATTGCAGCTACTCAATGTGTCAGTGCTGCTACAGCAGAATTTCCTGTGTTCTCACATCATTTGCAATGCTGTTAATACACTATAGTAAGACAGAATGGGATTTCAGGAACAGCTAGTGTGTACCCTTAAAAAAACTGATCCTGGCTTAATACTGTCTGCTTCACTTCACTATGCACAGCTAGGTCCTGGGAAGGACAGCAACAAAAAGCTCTGCTGAGATGAAAAGAGCCCATAAGTAACCCAAGAACTGAAATAATTACAGAGTTTTTGCATCACTACCCTTAAGTACATAGGGTCAAGATGCTCCCAAAACTGTTCTTTAAGTTGAACACTAGCTAAGCATTGTAATAAGCAAGTTTTCAATCCATGTAATTTGTATAAACTCAAGTATGTATCTTATGTTGATAAACTTATTTTCTGCTTTGTAAAAGTGAAAGGTAGAAGCATGATCGCAGCGCATTACCAGTGTGAGAAAGACTCCTCTGTTTCAGTTCTGAAGTATTGTCCCATTATCCCTCCCACTTGTTTAAATTTTTTCTACCAAGTTGTCTAGGTCCTTAAAAGTGAAAGTAGCTAAACAGAGGCTTGAAAGCGGCATGCATAAGGCACCACTATGGGTTTTGTCCCCATACAACATGGATCAATGCAGAGGTAGTGACCTTGAATTTTGAAAATTTATATCTTTCACTAAATGAAAAGAGATTATATGACTGTTTTGAGAGATCTGAGAATGCTCTTTTTTTTTTCTTTTTTTTTTTTTTTTTTTTTTTGTCTGCAATGATTTATGAACCTTCTTATTTGTAACAGATGTGTCCAGCCACACACAGGAAAACTTTGACTTGTGAAAAGCATTTCTGTTTTGATTATTTTAATGCTCCATATTTTTGCATACAGAGTGTGACCTCTGTATGAAAAGTTGCTAATATTTTTCTTTTAAATGAATTTTTTTGAATGGAGTTGTCCCCACCACAAACTGTTATGCACTTTGGTAGAATACAAGAACAGCAAAGGAATTACAGGATTTAATGAAAAAAAAAAAAAAAAAGAAACAAAACAAAAAACTCTATATGTAGAGGGGACTTGAGGGAAGCTACAATATTACATTGTTTTCTGCTCTGTCATGTCAGCTATCTGCCCTGCTGACCCAGTTGTAGCGTTCACCCTTTGACATTTACCAAATGGTTGCTATGCTAGCCAAATACCTAGAAGACTTCCAAGATATTTTCAGAAGATCATCGCTGATATAAATGAGATACATTTGGAGAACATAATTCAAAGTTGAACTTATTCACTAATTAGAACTTTAAAAATCTTAGAGCAGGGAACTAATAAAAGGATTCTGTGTTCTGTTTGCTCATACAAAGAGCCTTGTATTTCCTATACTTCAGTTAAGAAATGTGTCATGTTACCTATAGGTTTGTGCATGCAGAAGTCTGATGAATAATTCATGATAGTGTAAGAAATACAATGCATTTATGTATCACAAAGGAGTGATATGGAAGTGGCCTAAGGCAGCCCTCTAGCATATTTATTCAGCAGGACTGTAATGACTCTCTTAAAAAAAAAAAAAAAAAAAAAAAAAAAAAAAAAAAGCTTATTTGCAGTTAGGGCTGCAGGATCACAGAAGTGCATATATTTAATAAGAAGCCATCGTATCAGTATTGTTTAATATACTTGCATAGCTGATTTGTTTCTTTCTAATGTGTGTATATCCCATATCTGATTTAAGATAGCATAATTAGCACTACATATGGCTAACAGTTATTGTTAAAAGCTGTAAATTTCATTTCTGTGTTTTTCTTGGAATCGGTTGTTTGAAAGTAGACATACAAAGAGCCAAAAACAAATGCTGTATTCTAATAAATGTTGAAGCAGATGCAAATCTTGAACTCACAAAAGCCTTATCTTGTGGTGAGGACCATTGGCAACATACAGTATGGATTAGACCATAGTCCAGCTCTGCATAAGACCTGAGCCCCAGGGCATTTTACACAGTCAGAAATCCTTTCAGCTATCATAGGCTCCCTGAAATGGAGCAAAATGTACTCTAGGAAACACAGTTTGAAGCAAGACTTACTTAGACAACAGTTGGGAAGGCAAAAATATGTATGAGACCTCCAGGCCTTTCCAGCAGAATCAACTGAGGGTTAAAGGCAATGTTCTTTGTGCATGTCATTTTTCAAATTTAAGAATAGCTCTAGTTTTCTATTTTAAACAAGCTGTCTTGCCAAGCCTTTGGCTGTTTGCTACTGAGGCACTGTTTCTGTGCAGGGTAATCACATGAATTTCCAAGTCAAAAGGAGATCTTCAATAACGGTAATAACTACCCAGTGACATTCACCTAATTTTAGGTGAATGTCACTGTGCTCTCCTGCTTTTGTCCTGAGAATGTTTCCAAGTCCATAAGGGATTTTATCAGATGTTTGTGCCTCCAACCTCCACAGAAAAGTATTTTTAATCATCTCTTCTAGGATTGCATTTCCTAATGTGCCAAAAGTTTTCTTTCCAGCCACAGAGCAGCAGTGGCTTTTTCAGTCAAATACTAACTGAAAAGTCTGTTGATGAGGTAAGACGGCAGACGTGCAGTGCCGTTTTATTGCAGTCCAAGTCCCGTTCACAGAGCTATATCTGTTGCTTTGGGACAATTCACTCAAGCCCAGGGGCCCAACTGCATGGTCTTACTGAAGACCCTGAAGCGTTACAAGCAGACTTGCATACTGTGCATATAAATACTATACAGCCTAGGGGGCTATTTTAGACTGTGCATGTAAGTCATAAGGAATTAACTGAAACTGAGCCAGTGTATCATGAACATGAATAGACTGCTGTGTCTGACGTGAAGCATAAACTTTACGGAAGTTCACACACATTAGTTTACTGCATTTACTGCAGCTTGATGTATTGCCCCATGACACAAGAAGGGAATAGAATGCATACTATGACTACATCAGACATTCATTTAAACATCAGTTAACTACCATAAAGAAATTAGTTCTGGAGGAGTGGCACCATGGAGCATGAGCAAATCACTAGTGTAGTTGAGTATCTAAGAATTTTGTCCAGAGAATAGTTCCAGAAATGGATATGCTCAAATAAAGGAAGGCAAAAGTACAAAAAAAAGATTCTACTCAAAATCTTTCATGGCAGAGACTGAAGTAAACAGTTTCTAAGAGAAAGATGCATTGTGGGCTCTGACTAAGGTAGTGGGGCAGGGTGCTAATGCGTAATTAAAGAATTTCATGCTAATTCTAACATTGAAAGTGAACCGAATATTGGCTACCACATTTATTTTAAATGGCATTGTACTGTCCTATACCTCATACCATTTATTCTCTAGAAACAGGGCTCCTGATATCCATATGGAGGCAACAAAAAGTAAGGAAGAAACACGTTGCTTCTCTCTGTCTCTCCATGACACAAGTTTGAAGTTTCTTGCAAGTCTGATAAAAATAGATCAAAGAATTTAGCACCTATTCAGATAAACATTAAACCTGACTTAAAAAAATCAAAAACAATGAGACAATCTGATGGGCAAATTCACAGGAAAAAAGAACACTGAAATGAGATCAGAGTGGACTAATGATATTTGTCTTAGATCTGTATTTTGAAGGTGAACCTTTGATAGAACTTCAAAAACTTTCATTTTCACCCAACACAAGTATGAAAAAAAAAGTATTAATATTAAAGTGCCCGACATATTTAAGGTGTTGTTTATCTACGTTGGAATTGCCTGTTCTAGTCTTTTTTGTGGCACTTCCTTTTGCAAATACCAGGGAGAATGGTCCATTCCTTATCTTTACCTTTTCAAAAACAGATGTTTTTAACTTTGATAAGTGGACATGTATCCACTGACAAATCCTGTGCCATTTTTTCCATCACCTAAATACAGAACCTGTGATGATAAGTGACATATGTACAACTAATTCAACAAAGTAATTTCTGTTTTATATATGTCAGAGACAAGAGTTCAGTATCTTGATTTCACTGTCTCTTTCCTGAATTGACCTATATTAATTACAGAGACCCAAGCAAAATTAAAGTAATTGGTATGTGTCCTAGATATCACAGAAGTTTAGATCTTCTTTGTCTAGGTGGAAGTGCTTTTACAAACTGTTATGGTATACTAAAGAAAATCAAAGTAGCACATGTAGCAAATGAGATGCCAAAGCAAGGAAATAGGAAAAAAGAAAAAAAAAAAAGGAAAAATTTGTTTAGGGAATTATCTGCAGCTGGGTACTGTATTTTTTAAGATGGAGAGAAAGAAAAAATAGAAAGTGTGACTTCAAGCTAACTTCCAAGCTCACTTGAACTCTAAAAATGACTTAATAAATTCAGAATGGATTTAAGAGATATTAGGTAAACCCATACCTTTCCCTTGTCTTCATTTTCTGGTAGTTAGAAGCGATATTCTTAGTGTGTTTTATGCACATAATATTCCTTTCACATACAGCAAATAATACAGTGTTTATATAAATAATATTATTGTGATTTTAGCTCAGTAAAGGGCAATAAAGAGTGACATCCAAGTTCCCTCTGAAAGCATCATTATTTTTTATCTCATGCACTCAATTTTGTATGTTCAGATCAAAACCTAGAAGACAAAGTTTTTCTAAACTTGAAATTGGCACTCCCTAGTCATTCCTGAAAAATGCTATCATTTTGCTTTTCTTCCTGCAGATTAAGTGAAGGTTACCTCAGAATGGTAATAGAAATGGCTAAGCAGTTTTTATAAAGTAAATAAGAGGAGGAAGCATACAGCAAGAGTGGATGTAGATATGAGGCCACTAGTAAGTGTTTGTAAAGTCACTGGCTCCTCACTTGACCTGTTCCAAAAATATTTACTAACATTGAGAGATATTTCCACTTTTATAAAGGGAAAGCTCAGCATAACAAAAATAAATTGTTATTCATAGGAGCACAGCCAGGGAAGCAGCTACTTGATGGGAAAGAAAATCTTTCTTACAGAACAGGCAAGGGGTATTAAATCCCCTAATATGCTGGGTAACCCAGTTAGCTCCATTTCCCCCTATCCCTCCAGTCTTTCATGCGGTAATAAGCATTTTGCTTAAGAAAAGCTTGTTATCCTAAAGTTTGCCCTTTCTACATTTGAATAAAATTCCCAATTCCCTACTCACCAGAAACAAGCAAACAAAAAGATTTCAAAATGTTGACTCTTTCCTATTAATTCAGACTAGTTAGCCTGTTCCAGCAGCCTGTAAACAAGACAGTTTGCAATATGTCTCTAAAGACTATTCTACCTATTAAGAACCATTACAGCACAGTAAGGAGTGAGTACCAATCCACAAGGGAAAGGTTTTATAACAGTCTCAGTCGAATCTGAGACTTCATAATTTAATGAAGCTGAATTTCCAAATGCCTTTTATAATATATATACTAATTGTTTCAATTAAAAAGATTCTTTTACACGGTCTTTATAGAAGTACATTTTTTTTAAAGTGGTTAGAAAATAGAATTATTGTTTGCAGTCAGCTGATAACTTCAGCAAACACCAGTATTTTCCATGAAAGAATCCTGAATTAGAAGGGAAACAGGCATACTGGTCTAACAGGATTTCATTTCTGTGTATCATAGAACACTGCAGGAATCTCTTAGCTGATCTTTGTAAAACCACTGCTAAACACAAATGCTTCTATTGTAATACTACAGCTATTTTAATTATAGCAACTAACAAAGCTTTGTGTCTTCTGTGCAACCACCCAGTTCATATTTTCAGCAGAAGACATTTTAGTTGTGGAAAAGATAGTTTGATGTCAGGATTTTCAAAAATGTTCTGAAGTTATGAAGATTCCCTGTGATTTCTGTACATTTACATATTTTATTTAGATATTCTGTGGCTTTATAGTTGTTAAAGCTAACAGTATTTGAACATTTGCTCTCAAAATTATAAATACCTCTTAAGACAATCTCAAAAGCTTCTTTTTAATAATTAGTACATAATGTTTTCTTCTGGGTGGGTATGAAGTTGTGTCATCTTTTCTCTTTTGTTAGTTTGTAATGGCCAGTTGACTGATATCATAATCTATATTAAGTGTTCTAATTTAAGAAGACATATATTTGAAATGTCAGAAAACATAGAAACTTTTAAATTCAAAGTGATGAATGAAAGACCAGTGGGATCTATAGAGTGCTTAGAGAAAAGGAGAGAGAAGACATGTAACTAGACGTCTGAAAAGAATTTAGGAGACTAATTTAGAGCACTCCTAGGTTTGTATTGTAGACCCCTCTTTTTTAAAGAAAGTTTGCATCCACAACCATAACAAAATACAGTCATATGTTACCTGAACATTCAGGCTTACATGAAGAATATATTTTAAAAAATTCTATTTTAGAAATGTCTTTTCTTCCTAACCTGCATTCAGTGTTGTCAAGTAATACTTATTACTTTTTTAAGCTTGTTGTTGTTGATTGAGTGACTTCTTTCAAACATTTCCACCAGCCACTGCATTTCTAAGGCCTTAGGAAGGTCTTTAATCTTCTTAAAGAACCATCACAGGGTATTGTGAAGACTTACCTACCTAGAAGACTGAACTAGACCAAGGCACTTGTGCATGTAGTATAATAAACCTCAAGCAAATAGATTCCAGCTCTGTTTTACATAATAAATTTTCTCTTAATGGGTAGGAGTTATTTTAGGTATGTGTTATTCTGAACCTAGGGACTTATAAATCCAAATATCTTAACACCGTAATGATAGAAAAAGCACTGAAATATCTTTCCTCTATAAAGAGTAAACACAAAACACATTTCTAACCCTGCAGCTTCCCAAGAGAGATTTTCATCATTAGCACTGATATTACTTTTCCAGCAGCTGTGGTAGGATAGGTAAAATGCACATTTGTCTCCAAAATCTCATTACTGCAGCTCTAGTAAAGCATTCTCTGATGGCCACAATTTTGAACTTCTACTAAATGATCAGTCATGACAAGAAGCCCTTTAATCAGAAGCAAATTACAACGATACTACTTAGCTCTTGTGTGTCCTTTCTGCCCCTTTCACCTCTTCCCCCAGCCACTAATGTTCCCATGGTTTCTTTGGCACATTCCATAGATATTTCATTATTTCCCGTTCTTCATTCCCCTATAGACTTTGGGAAAAGCTCTCATTTACATTGCATGGGTATAAAACAAACCACCATCAGACAGGCAGTTATTGTCCGCAACCACTTGCATCTATAGATTTAAATTTACACTTCTGTCTGAATTGTGCAATGGTTTAAAGTCAAAAAGGTATTCCTTTGGTCATTGCTACTGCCAAGGAAAAGTTTGTATTCTAACGTCTCAGAGCATTTTTCAGTGAATTACAGAAAAGTTCTTCCATTAGATAAACTTGAAGTTTCTACAGTCTTTTTTTTTTTAATTCAAAAGTTTTGTGCAACAAATAAATAAATGAGCATTTAGAAGGAAAAAAAAAAAAAAAAAGTGAAAATTTTCTGTTTCTCTCAAGCCTACTCATTCAATATAAACTAGGGATTTCACAACAGAGAGAGAGAAAAAATATCCACCAGCCATGGACCATACAGGCAAACAACATATCCATCTAACGTAATTCTGCAATTTCACTTGCCTGTACCAGATTCCTGGGGACAAGGTATAGGAACTAGTTATACCTAAAATAATCTTGGTATAGACTCCCATTTTCCAACTGCCAACAAGTTACAGACTTTTTGAGCAAGAGGCAGCATCCTGACTACAGTGTTAACCAGGCACCAGTGAGCCCACCCTACATGAGTTCATCTTACCCTTCAGCTACTTGATCTACAAGCTGGGCACAGAAGAGAAGACAGAGGATGGCAAAAGGGAAGATGAATGTAGTACAGAACTGCTTCCCAGAGAGACAGATAAAGCTGACAGGAGCTTTGGAGAGACATGGGAGCACTACACTGATGTGAAAATTGGGAGCTACGAAAGGTCTTCTTAGCTTTCAATCTCTGCTCTCTGTCAGCTTGACTTCGAAACTGTTTTATCTCCTGCATGTGCAGGGTGGATGGCAGACAGAGAGGAGGTACCAAAGGCCACTGAATCAAAGATTGTGCTGATACAAACACAAAACCAGCAGGATTTAGGGCTCTCTGCTGAGGTGCACATGAGACAGATGGAAACACACAGGAAATAAAATCCTGAAGGAAGAGGATGCTGGCGCTAGTTAGTCACCAACTCCTCACGTTGTATTTTACCATCATATTCTGACCCATTACTTACCACTTTTAGGACTGTAGCATCTTGTGAGACAGTCTCACTTTCATCCCCCTAAAAGTATAAAAATTTAGACCTTTAGGCTGTCTCAAGCAAGTCCAGTCAGTAGACAGCGGTAGTGCTGTAATCTGAGTCAACTAGTCTAATTATTTCTTATGGCTTAGCAGGGATTTCAGACATTCACAACTGCTTACACAAGACATCACCGTTTTAGCACAAAAAAAACATAGTGCTAAAATTCCACGTGATTATTTCAGCTCAGGCTGGTATGCTGCTGTTTTAAGACTGGTCACATATTTGCAATTCACCTTACCCTTCTGTGTCCCTGTCCTCCTCATCCTAATCAGTGCTTTTATAACTCATGTTGCTATTTTCCCCAAAACTCAAAACACACCCGACTATATGGTCAGTATGTCTGTCAGCTGGAATTCAGATATAAGCACCTCAGAAAAGATTTGCAACTACCTTTTGTAACAGCCACACTGTCCTTCAAATGCAGTTCAGCCTTGCTGTTCTCTCTGGTTTAGGATTTTTTTTTCACATCTTATTAACGTAATTCTTTTCTTACTATCTATGTAGATAAAACCCTTACAAAACTCCTCTTTTCTGCAAATAACTGATGTTTAAAATTCATAATTTTTATAAATATATTGGCCTACTTCTTTTCTACTTGGTAACATTATTTTCTGTTGGTGCTTGTTAGTCTTAGATTTTTGTGCATTTTCCTTTGGCTTCATGGTTGTTTTCATTGCTTCCAATCAGCATTTACATTTTAATTAATTAAAGGTTTTTTGATATTTTAATTTAGATCAACCATTACAAAATCCATTACATTTGAGAATTAACATTAAGTTACTGAATAGGAACATCTGGGAAGAATATAAAGCACATATAAATTATCCCCTCATTTGTCTTTCTGTTTTCCAAAGGGTAAAACTGCAGAAAGGATTCTGAAAACAAGGACTTTTAAGAACAGGATTACACTTTGCTTTCAAAGTATTAGCTCTGGATTTGTTCTTGAGATAATTAGTATTGGAGCAAAAAGTCCCAAAAGATTAAACAATACAATTATCAGTCTTTTCCTCTGCCCTAATAGCAACTAATGAGCAATTTTCTGGGATAATAGCAACTCTTATTCTAAACCCACAGCATAAAGTGGGAGTGAATGTTCCTGGTGAGCAGTTAAAAGGACAATTAGATTCAGAAAATAAATAATATTAAAAAAATATCCTTGGGAGAATTTCTCCATTTAAGTATTGGGAGGAAATATGGAGTAGAGTAGAAGAATGGTATAGATTCGTATTTATTTATAGTTTCCCATGGCTGAAAAGGACACTCAGAGATTGGGAACTGACACTGAGATGGAAGCAAATAGATGGAGGAAACATTACAAAGCTAAAATTTATTACCAACTCAGCATCCAACCATTTGCAATACGAAAATTAATCTCTGCTGAAATAAGCATGTTGTGAATAATTGTCACTGAAAGCACTTATAAGTGTTGACACACTTCTGTTCATTAGAAAACAACACATAACCTGATTACCCCAGCAGAATATGTCATGCCTTTCTGTATGCATAGAGGTGGAAAAGAAAAAGTTAAAACCCAGCATTTGGCCTTACCTGTGTGAGAAAGCTTTCCCAGTATATATTATGATATGACTTTATGTCAATAATTAAGGCAGGAAAACTATGTGGCTTGTGGCATGAACTGCCATATTTTGTTTTGGCTTACCCTGTGTCATTTCAAGAGGAGTTTTAGTATGCACAGCTGTGTACCTTGGCTCCAGTGGTAATTATGCTAGTGTAACTGACAAACTTTTACTTGTGGGCAAAACCTTGGTTTTTCTAGATCTAATTTACTGGGAATATCTATGATTTCATGCTGAAACAGTCATCCCAATAGATCTTGCCTAAACAACATTTTAAACTATCTGCTGGGACACGTTAATGTACAACTTGAATGTACCATTGTGAACATTCCAACCAAATCACAATAAAGTAATTTGGTAAATAGTGTTGGTGTGATGCCCTTCCAGTACTGCAGTCCTACTCTTCCTGTGAGCCTCAGCAGATTTGTGCCTGCTTGGATGAGCAGTGAGATTCCACATGAGGGGGTGATACCTTGGTATTAACAAGTCCCAGTTTCCTCACGAAGAGGAAAAAAAAAAAACTCTCAACATTTCTCTGGCAATTAAATGCCACTGCATATTTTTCTTATGCATTCATTATCCATCCTTCAACTTTTCCAGGCTTTCCAATATATTATACGTGTTTCACTAGATCAGCCTCTGCTCTCTTGCTTTTAACTTTTCACATAAAGAAAACGTCAGTTGCCAGCCTTAACCTTCCTGTATTTTTTTCTTCTCTGTGAGCAAGTCATTACAGTATGTCTGATTATTAGGAACAAGGAACAAACATTTCCCCTCTGTGAAGAACAGGAAACAATGTTTGGAGAACAATCAAGTCAGTTCTCCATGGAAAAAAAAATGTAGCAACAGGGGAGAGGCTTGACCTATTTCCAATTAAAAAAAAAAAATAAGTTTAATATGAAGAAGAGGAAATCAGCTTATATATTCACCCAGCCTGACCTCTTTTTTGAAGATGTATTTAATTATAAAGTATATTTAAATACCAAGTATATCAATGAAAGGAAACTAAAACACTAGGAGTTTTAGACCAAGTATCTTGCTTTCATCTTGTGAAATCCTTGTTTACATCTGTCTGCCATTGTAAATTAAGTTTTCAGCTGAACATGAAAAAATGTACAAGATGCTGAGAGAGGCCATTCCCCTTCACAGAGCACACAGGAGCATGCACTGCCACCTGCTCACAGCTGTAGCTTGCATGGGGGAGTTAGCCTGAGAAATAACATCAGCAAAAGCAAAGTGACTGCTCTGACCGCAGCCCAGCTGTGATCTTGTAAACATCAACAGTTCTCTTCTCTGGTTATTTTTTTTTTTTCTGTTTTTTTTTTTTTTTTTTTTTTTTTAATATTAAAAATCAGAGGAAAAAAAGGGGAGAGAGGAGACAGGGAAGAGAGGAAACGTGCACATTGCACTGGCACATGTTCTGGCATATTCACTGATTTTCTTAATCTGACACAGTTTGTGGTCACACATGTATGTATGCCTCATGTCTCATCCTGTCGCATGTCATACTCCTGATTTTTGTTGTATCACATAGTTCTTCCATTTAGACACATAACTGGTTCTTCAGTGTGGGGCACTATGCAATTTTGTTGTCCCAGCAGCTCGGAAGACAGAAGATTGTTCCCATTTTGGCCCAAAGGGAGGAAGTAATAGATGCCAATTTTTAACTGATGAACAATACTTCCCTGTGTGTCAGCTCAGACATGTGGTTTGTGCATCTGGGAGCTAAGCACAAGGTTTGAATGTTCCCACTCGTACCCCACACACCAGAAATTTGATGGAAATTTTTCTCTGCTCTGTGCTGTACAACAGCTGCACTGACCCGCTCAATACTGCCATTAAAATCCCTGGGTCAGCTCAGCACGCCCTCCCTGGCCCCAGAACAAGTGCCATGAGGACACCATAGTCTCATAACATCACGTTTCAAAAGAAAATGCAAGTTTACCAGTATATGCAGCAATGATTTTGGCAGAGCTAATAGTTTTAGTATCAGTTTTGCCATTTTTTGTTTATTTCCCAACTCATTGAGCAAGAATAGTAACCAGAGGAAGGGATCATTCCCTTCTGTTTTATGTTTTTAAAGCATATTCCTAGGTCTTTTGGCTAGGAAAAGTGGAGATTGAAAAAATGAATCAACCACATTTGTTGGAGCACAGAAACAAGGGCCCATGGGAAAGAAGCTTATGTTTGTCTGTCATGTTTTTGAATTCACCATTTTTCACCTGAACTCATGATTTCCATGGACAAAGCCATGAGTTTTAGAAAATGGCAAGTGCTCCTTGCAGTCCATCTGCACAATTAAAGCTGACACATTTCCAATGTTGAGGTTCCAGACCCCAGGCTTGCTTGACAGAAGCAACATAGCTGTTCTGACCTTGCCATGTCCAAACCCAAGACACTAAGAAAGGGCAGCAGGGATTATGAAAGACGAGAACTGTTCATTCTAAGGAGAGAATTGTACCTGGCAAAGGCATATGCAATGAGTAGTGCCTGTCAGGTACAAATCCCTGCTCAGAACTCACAAAAGACTGAGGAAATGATGTTCTATAAAAGGCTGCACACTTAAAAATTGCCATGAACTGATAACCCATGAAACGCATTGCTACAGAGGTTATAACACCTCAAGAAAAAAATTAGATGCATATGGGTGAATTCAAACATTGGCATGCACAAGGACGCAAAGAAGGTGGGTAGAATTTAACCTGGCAAGCAGTAGGGGATGAAGCAGTACCTGCAGTATGCAACAGTTATAGTTTTTCACACAGAAAATAATGCTTCATTGGTGCTTGCCAAAGGCACTCAGCCACCATCTGACATCTGGCTGAGAGCTCATTGATTAATATGTGTAGAATAACCTTTCTGGCACATTTCTTTAAAATTACTGGTTGCATTGTAGCTGTTTCAGATTTTACTCCCTTTAGAACCAGACAGTCTGTCAAATGAGTTCAGCAAATAATATGTTTACTGAATTTCATGATGTATTAGAAAGACATTATTCAAAGGAATATTCTCAATGGTTCATTCAGCTCTGGTCAAGGCTCTGCCATATGGGCTGTTGTTCACTGAATTTGCAAATCCTCCTACACATGCAGCAAAATACCAAGGCATCACAAGAACAAGTTAACTTTATAAATCTCACCACCTTTTCCCTTTCCTTGAAACACTGCTGCTATTGTCTTATTTGCAAAATTCCTCTTGGCATATAGTGATATTTAGTCCCAGCATACCACTGTGGTACCACAGAGATCTTAACTTTTTCAGTTTGTTTGCAAAATTAACATATATATAGCAATTAAGCTTACGAGTTACTTCTCAAAATGTTTTTGTCTCAGAAATCTGGTGTCTGGGGACTAACTTACACAATGCAAGGATCAAGTTCTGTCAGTAGTTGTCTCACTGTTGAACAAAAGACTGAAAAGACTGAAAACCTTATCTTACGGATTTAGCTATACATTTATCATGAACTGTGGGAATAGTCTAGAAAGCTATAATTAGCATTCATTAATCATGGAAATGGCTTAATTTCTCTTTACACATTCCATCCATCTATGCATATTACAGACTGGATTCCATGTACTTTGTGGGTCTTTTCTGCTTTAACTCATTCCATTTGTACAATTGGAGTTAAAAAATAAAAAAATAAAACAACACACAAGTAGGCAATTGTACATTCCTTCATAACTCTGTAGAAGTACTAAAGAAAGTACATATTACCCAAAAGGCTGACTTTCCACTGGCTGTGGAAAAGTATTTCTAAATTAACCTTGGGGCAAAAAGTCGTCATTCTGTTTTATACTGTGAAGATTCACCGTTGGATGTGCAACCCTTTCAGACCAGTAAATACTGAATCCACTGACCAAAGCTATTTTTACAATAATGAGCCTTGTTTGTTCTGTACCTTCGGCCAAGCATCAAATATATCTTGCCTCTTTGTACGGTACAGCATTAGGGCTATCTATTGACCTGTGTAAGAGGTAACCCGTAGTGAAAACAATATCAAAATAATAGTGACACAAATGCTGTCACTGATTCTAGTCTGGCAGTGTTTCCAGTCAGAGCCTGTTGATTTTGGCACTAACACATGATAGAATTTGTCACAGAAATACTCCTTAAAAGGTCCTGATAGGGAAGACAGTGTTTGCATTTGGTGTGTTAGGGAATTACTAGTGAGATCCAGAGAGCGCTGCTATGGCCATAACTTGTGCTAGCAGTGTTATTAGTGCTTGCAACATTACAATTAGCTGGCACACTCCAGAGAAAAGGGTGTATCAGGACTTAGGACCTGATATGAGACTTGTAGAAAACACTTAGCTGTTGGTGGAGAAGAGAAGGCTGTATCCTAAAGATGCTGAATGGAAGAATTTCAAAGGTAAATTTGACAGTGGAGTGGCAAGCTTGAGTGACAAGCTGCCTATTGATATTTTCCACAGTGACAGACAAGTTGTCTCTGAGGATTCGAAAAAAAAAAAAAAAAGATAAAGATCTTCATTGAACTTTAACTGCTGGCAAGAAATCCATGAGATGGTATCAGAGAGAGGCCAGTCAAAACAAACTACAGGCTTGGTGTTTCAGGACAGTTTAGAAAATGCAGACAATAAAGAACTGTTTGAAACAATGGTGAACTTTCAGATTCTTTTTTATAGTTTGTCTTGATTTTTTTTCCCAGAAGAGCAGCATGAGATCTTGGTGTGAAAAGTGGCACACAGAAGTGAAAAATTCCTACATTTATGCATGTTCAAAGAACACAAAAGGGAAATGAATTCATATGTATTTGGTGCTAACTTCTAAGCAATCTCTCTGAACCATCTCTAGAAGGAGTTATATTAAACACGTTATGATTTCCTTTAGCCTTCTGTTGGATTCCTTCAGACACGTAGTGTATCTAAATCATTATGCTTTTTATCCTTTACTCACTATCATAACTGAAGATCCTTCTATAGCAAGAACATGACTTCACCTTAGAAGCCTTTTGATTACAGCTGTTTCCAATATTTTTCTTGTTTTCCCTGCCTTTCCCCATCTTAGGTTTGACTTCAGTCCCATATCCTCATTTTGCAGTGCCAGGATATGTGAGGAAAAACATTTTATATAGGGCAGCTGGAGCAGAAGAGGAGATAGAGACAATAAAACTCAGCTGAAAGGCTGGGAGGGAAAACAAGGCTTTATCTCCTAAATTCTTTTGCCTTAAAAAATTGCACCTCGAATTTGCCTTAAAGGAACTGCATCTCCAATTCCACTGGCGAGCATGACTGCCAAACTCAAGATACTGTATCCCCTCTTGCCTCACACCCTTGAGCCTCCTGTCCACTCCACCACAATGAACCCTAGTATCCTCCCATTTCACTGCCTTCTCCCAGCAAAAACAGACTTCCATATTCTCCCTACCTAAACACGCTTCCACTGGAGAAGAATTGACTTGCCTGAGCTACACTGTACATATGCTATATTGTGTCCACGCTGTGCTTGGCCTTGCTCTGGCCTGGTGATTATGTGGACTTGCCTGGTGGTCACTGTGCTGCTGGCTGAACCTGCTATTACTGGACCTGCTATCACTGGACCTGCTATCCCTCCTGGCTATGGATGAGGGACAGCACTCTACTCAGTGGCCACCTTCAGCTCATGGCTTGAGCTGAAGGTGGCCACTTTCACAGATCCCTTACAAATAACTAGGATGGTCTAATCTTCCAGTGTTCCTCCTCATTGCTTTCCTTGTTCTTAGCAAATCAATTATTTTTCTCTAGCAGGTATTGGGGACCTGCCCTTCAACACAATGTATTCAACTGAGTTGTGTCAATACCCTTAATCTTGCTCTTTATGTTTTCTACTTGGTTCTATTTTTATGTTAACTCTATGTAAGCAGCCCAGCCTAAATAAACAACCCCATACATAATCCTTATCCTAAAAAAAGATAATTGTTTCCCAGTTCCTGTGTGGCTGTATGGTTACACAGATGGTGTAAATATCCTTCTGTATGTAGATTTTGGCTCTGGCACTGTTTGTCACAACTGAACACTCCTGTCCCACTATGTCTCCTTCATTTACATGAAATTGTTCACTGGAATTACAAGGTCACAAATTCAGTGTCTCCTTCCTTTTCCAGAAGAGCAAGAGACTCAAGAAGCATTACTGATCACTTCTGCTTAAGTGAGGGTGTTTTCAAGGAGTTGCTTTATGGTGTTCATTTTCCAGTTGCTGACTTGACTCACCATGCTCCATTAAGACAGTCTTGTGTCCTAAGCAAGCCTCAGAAATGGAAAATTGTGTCTTACAGTAATTTAGACTCCCCCCAAAAGAGAAGATTAATTCCTATAGGATATATGCTGGCACAGTTCCAAGCAGCTGGGCTTGCACAAAGCAGCCTTTTTTTCTTTGATAGATTCTGGCCAAGTTTTGTCCTTGTCCATAAAAATTGCATGTATTATCCTGAAAATAAAAGCTCGGGAATTGAGCCTTCCCTGACCTGATCTGGAGGAAACATTAAAAAGTTCATTTTGTTAAGAAACCTAATTAATTTATGCTCTCAAAGGTCATCACAAAAACTTTGTTGAAAAGCATTTGAAAAAGGAAAGGAGGCCTCAAAAGTGCTGTTACTCACTGTCCACTGCATGGCTATTGCCTATTATGATTCTTTAGAAGTACTGTGCAAATCTGCTATGTGCAACAGTTGCACAAGAGTACTCAGATACAGGATTTCCTAATATTCTCCAGCTTCATTCTGGAGAACTACTAAAAAAAACTGTTCCTGTGGTTTTCCAGGATACAAAGCTAGGTTTGTAGCATCATCACATTGCCTTTGGAAATGCTGGAACAGAAGCCAGGCTGCCCTGTGTCCTAAACAGAGATGCTCATCCGGCATTAGAAATTTATTCTGCACCATGGCTTATTTTTAAAAACAATCTCCCTTTGTTGAGTAATGAAAAGACTAAGGGTTAAGAGTTTATTTACTGTTCAGTTAAAACTTTCGTCCTCTTTTTTGTTATGTTTTCACTGAGGTCAACTTGAAAATGTTTATAAAGTTAGCCTGGAAAGCTCAAACAGGGATTTCTGCATGGCTGAATTACAGAAAAACAAATGAAACTAACAGAATCTACCATAGTTATCTATCTGTCCTCTTGTTTGTTGTTTGTTTTTAATGGCCTATCTTGAAATTATTGCTCTATTTTGAAGTGCACCTCTCTTTTGAGCAATGGATTTTTAGTGATATCTATCAAACATTTGTTATATAAGATCACAAATTTTAATCTCAAAATTGTATATATTTCAATCCCTCACCAGCTCTATCTTTATTTGATAAAAATATGAACAATTGAGTTTAAGGACTGTAGAAGAAGAGGTTAAGGAAACATTCAATCACAATGTAGAAAGAAGTATAAATATTAGACATATGGTTCCCATTATCATAGTAAGCATCTTGATTTTTGAGCAAAGCAGTTTACAGAAATAGGCAATAGCTTTTAAGAAAATGTTTGATAACATTTAGACAAATTGTAAAAATGGGCAAGAACTCTAATCATAACTGCAGTTGTGCCTCCACTGCAATTTCTAGTGTTATTATTCTTATCATAGCAAGGCAATGAGTAAGCAGGCAAAAGTCACCATTTTACCAGCTGTGAATCAAAGTACATAAGGAAATAAGTAAAGGCATGGTTATCCAAATGATATTCATAAGAATTAGACACTTAACTGATACATATCTCTGCTTTAGAGATCTATTGCATAGGGCATTCAGGGCACCTGAAGTGGAAGAGAGACCCAAATACTTGTACTTGAGATAGACACCCATTGCCACAAACCCATAACATAGTCAGGTCTTTCTGCCAAGATTTTGTATAAACATGCAATTGTCTTGCACCCCGCTTTTGGGCAGTAGGAAAATGCTGTGGAACAATTGTCTAAAAAACAAAGCCAGACCTCAGACAAAATCTACGTGTAAACTGAATCCTAATCTGAGCAAAGGACTGTTTCCAAAGCTCTCATAAAAAAACATCTAATTAAATGTAATTTTTAGAGTGCTCTGTTTTTTCGGTCCATCACATTTCGTAAATGTTCTTTCATGTATGTGAAATGTTTTGGGTGTGTGAGAAATTCTGTATATTTGAAGTTTGAAGCTGTATCAAAACCTCAGGAAACGGGCCCATTTAAGAGGAGATACTGCTGTGTAGGTGTAGATAAACCATCTGACAGACAAAATATTGGCAAATCTGGTGTTGGGCCTAAGCATTGATGTTCCTGATTTTTAAAATACACTTTTGTCTGCTTTCAGAGCTACAATAAAATATATTTGCTACAAGAAAGTTTCTGTCCCTAGATATATATAGGAGAAGAAACCCACAAAAAAGTAGATGAAAGGGAAATTGATGTTGACAGGAGCCAGTGGAAGCACACAGGGCTTCGTTAACAGCCTTCTGGTCTTCTAGGGGCCTTGTTTCACAATCTGACACCATCCCAAGACAATGAGCTGGCAAGCATCACCAGTTCCAGAATCTGGCTCCAAATTAGAGTGGCGTAATTACTGATTAATGCTCTTTGCTGGAAATTAATAACTACTTTGCATCTCTCAGAGAATTGATTGAAATCCTTTCATATTTTACAGGTAAATTAAAGCTGCCTAATTGGATTTCAATTTCAGGAATTGCAGGTATCCACCTGCACACCCTGTAATGATGATTTTAAAGCTGATTTGAGGCCACATTGTCATCATCCCATTGATTCTCTTTCAAAGTTGTTATCAGATCCTGTCAGTCAGGTGTAAATCACGGAAATCTAGGAAATATTTTGCAGTAGTAATATTAGATTTATGAAATATCTTCTGATTAGTGTTTAAAAAACAAAACAAAACAAAACAAAAAACCTATCAACCTCCCAAAGTAAGTTAAAGGGAATCCAACAGTTTCAGTATGTCAAACTTTTACTGAAGTGAATCTAAAATGACAAGGTAAGTAATGCACATTATAAGAACTTGTTTTTTGCATCATTTTCTAACTTACTTTATTTGATGAGATAGCTAAGACTATCTCTTCATTAAAACAGAAATCAAACGAACTATAGGAAAAGAACCCAGAAAGAAGTTTCATGAGGAGGCAGCATCAGATTTGATGCTCAATTCTGCTCTTTGTTTCTTTTTTGCTCTGTTGCACCAGGCAGAAATAATATGCATTTTAGAATTGAAAGAAGTTTTGCTCTCAGGACTCATCACGATGGTCACATACATGTTGTCTGTGTTGATTTCATAATAAGCAGGAAGAAAGCTTTCACTTTCCAGATCCAGTTTGATCACTCTGAAATATTTTAATTGTTCAGTTTCCCAACATCTGTGTGTTGTAAGAAAACTGACCCACAGAAAACTGAGCTTTCTCCAAGAAAAATGACTAATTTCCAAATCTGTTTCATTCATTCATCTTCGTCATAATTACATTTAAATTCAGTTTCCTGCATTATTTTAAACATCTTTTTTTGTTTGTTTCATTTTATGTTTTGCTTTGATTGTCTACCCTGTGAATTTCTTAATGATATTATTCTACATTGGAAATCAGAGGTCTAACACACCATGCTGGGAAGCACAGATTATCCTGACTATGCCTGAGCCTGATTATCCTGATTATGCCTGAGCCAACAGTTACCATATTCCCTAGGATTGCTGCCATGAGGTCTTCAGGGAGTATTCTTCCAGATTTTAAATGAGGAATAACCTTTAGTTAAAACAGAAGCATCCAAACAGATTAGATATCCCGTTTTAGCTGGAAATGTATTCTAGGCCAAAATGATTTGGGGATCTTTGTGTTTTTGTTTTGTTTTGTTTTCTGACAAATATTCTGCTATACTTGTTCCTTATTACTTGGCATCTCAAAACTGCAGCTTTATGTAACAGCTAGCATGTCCAGTTTAGTAGATTTGGAACTGATTATGAAACCTGAATCTCTAGAGAACTTTCCTCCAACAAAAATTCATGATAGTACATATTTGTGTGAAGTCAGAGGTGAATGATTTGTCAGAAATCACTAACGTCCTTCCTCACAAACTATATTAGCAATTTCAAATCTATTATATCCTTCCACACAGGAGGCTGTTAAATTGTTTTTAATGTAAAAACAACTATTAAATTGTATTTGAAAATTTTGTGGAATAATACTTAGATTTCTTTTTAAATGAGAAGTATTGTTGATAGAACATGAACCATGAGTTGAAACTTCATGTGTGGATAAAGGTATGATTTGGTCATTTGTGCTTTTACATTATGCTCTCCTTAGAGAGCATTCACAAAATGTCTTTGATGGGTAGGTTTTCTATCTGGCATTAAAGGAAAGATGTGTCACACCATGTCCAGTCTAGAAGTTCATCACTATCTACTGTGCTTCTGGAAAGTTATTACTTATTTTAGCAAATATAGAATATATTTAGGGATCATTAAACATGCTGAGGAGCTAAAGTAACTGTGAATAATTTGCTTTTAAAAAAACACCAGTATAAATAAAAATCAAAAACCCATTAGGAATACATAAAAAGCTAATGTAGATAATTCAGAGTTTCCATCTTTTGTGAAGTCATCCCCAGGGGTGTATTTAAGCATTGTTAGTATTTAGGGAGGAGCTGGGTAAACTGAGAGAACCTAGATACAACCTCACATTACCTAATCTTCCATTAGCTATCTTCTTTCCAAGTTAGCCCCTTCTTTCCCCATGATTCATGGTGTGAGAGATGTTCCACAAAACACAGCATGCTGACTGGGCAATCTCCTAATTTAGACAGAAAGAAATGTTGAAAGCTGGACATCTTCATGTGGACTGGAGGAAATCACCTATTTCCTTTGGGATTTAACAGCTGCAAGCTTCACCAAAGTGGTCCATTTCCAGAGAATCCTAATTACAACACAACTGTGGGCTGAAAAAGCACCTAGCACCTGGACTGAAGTCCTCCTCTGGTAAATAGTATTTAGCACTAGGTATCCTATATATAGCTGTCCGTGACTCAAATAGGAACCACTACAACTGTGGGTTCCTGGTTTTCTGAAATAAATATTGCTGAATTTCTTTTTCTGAACCTGTTCCAACTGGCACTCAGAAAACTACCATTCACTAGAAAACTTTGTAGGTCAGATCACGTCTTTGAAATGCAGAGAAATCAAGTTCTGGTCTCTATTATGTTCGTCATCCGTATAAATACTTGGTTCCACTGGGCTTTAAACACAACTCAATAGCAGACTAAAGGCTTAGGTTTATGGAAATTTCTGTAAACAGAAGTTTTTTCTCCACTGGAAACTATCAAAGTTTCATAATACATGCTTCATTTCAGTCCAGAAGGCTTGAACAGATCTCGGTGGTAGCTCTGCACCAAGCAAGAAATCAGAAGCAAAGCTTGGGAATACAATGAATAACTATAGAAGTTTCCCTGGAACTGGAAGTCAGGTTTGAGCTTTACAGGACTCAACCTTTGTTCCCATTAATGCCAACGAGGACTTTGTTATGGACTGAAATATACTCAAGAATGGGGCAAAACCTAGAAAAATTAACCATAAAGTGTTCTGCAACATAAACATGCTGTGGCTCCAAGACTTGAGGCTGTTAGAGTGGTCCCAAGAGATGGAGGGCCGGGGAGAGGAGTGGGCCATGTGAGAAATGGTGGCCTCACTGGATCCAGCAGTGAAAGTCATCCAAAGTGCAAGACTTTTCCAGACTTTTGTCATCATGTAGTGACAGAAAGGATGACAGCTCATAAAAACTTTTGTTTGAGGAAATTCTCTCGATTTTCTTAAACACTCATCCAGTCCTTTAACAGGACAATAGCATTGATAGCGAACTCTACAAGTTGTTTTTGCAAATCTGAATGAATGTCAGATCACATTTTCAGATTTACACTTTATGGAGCACACTTTTCTCTGATGATTTGCAGTGCCTTCTAACAAGGCACATTTACATAGCTTTTGGCAGGACTTTCCCCGCTGAAGGGGAAAAGTGATTTATTTTTCCTTGCTAATTACACTTGTAACTATACTTAAAATCAGGGAAAGTGCACGGGCTGAAAAGTTGACCCTAAACTATATGTGGGAGGCAGGGTGCCAAGAAGTATTGAAACACATGTGAGTTGTGTTTTCTTAGCAGGAAAGGCAGCAATTGTGAACACTCGAGGATATCTCCACTGGGTGGTAAAGCTGACAGCAGAAAATCAAAGAAATCTTAGCACTAAGGCAACAGTATAACAAAAAAATATGCGTCAGCTCTCCATGGCCATGCAGATTATTGCTGAGATAAGACTGTGATAGAGGTTAAGAATTCTTTCCCAGTATGGTGTTGATATTGCAAAAGCTTTAATCTGTTCTTTGCCTTTTGGATCTCTTGCTGCAGAATACAAACACTAACAAGTCGACAAAAGCTGTGTTTGCACATGATGGCCACTTGCAAACTAGCATTTTAAGTTCAAGTTTTGAGCACGCAAAGCAAAATGAAGTGGAAAGCTATGATTTTAGTGGAGATTTAATCTCTTTTGTTCTTTGACCTTTTGTGGCTCTCAGAACACATCAACACTTCTGTCGCATGAATTGCCTTGTTGGCTTAGTTCGTGCTGATTCAGCCAAGCAGGCATTCAAGTGCATCTAGAAGTGTACATTTTGATGGCATTTTGCACTCTTCCTAGCAGCAAGTACTATAAGCACTGCCTGACGGGGCATAAATCCTGTGAATCAGCACAGGCCCCAGCTGAGATCCCGAGCACAGTGATACCAGCAGCTGGATGGAAAGAGCCTCATACCCCAGTTAGAAACCAGCTTGAGAAAGCAGCCACTCAAATTGCTGGCAGTGCACTGAGTCTGGGGGAACCACCAAGCCTGAGGAGCATCTTCTCTTCAGAAGGCCAAAAAAAGGCACTTGAGTAGAGCTATAACATCCCATAATAAAGCCTTCCCAAATCTGATTGATAAGAAAATAATATACTGCAGTTGCTCTTTCATAAACTTTTTTCAGTCCTTAACAGACATGCTTTACTTCTTCTTCCCTTTTATGCTACAAAGTCTGCTCAACCAACAGCCCTACAGTGGCTGTCTGCTAGTTAAAAGTGCAACAGAAACTGAGTCACTACAAAAGGACCCCTCCACAGAAAGCATGAGCTGGCTGAGGCCCTCTGCGATGGTGATCAGGCAAGGTGGAGCCAGCAGCAACTTGTGGATTATCTGCGTGATGACAGGTCTCACATTCTCTCACCCCAGACTCTTCAAAACAACCAGGTTTCTGGGATTTCTCATCACAGTCTATCTCCCTTCTGTGACCTCCTCTCAAAAATTCAGCTATGCCTTAATGATACACTAAAATAAATTAGGAAATTCTCTCCAGACATTTGTGTATCCAAGCTGCAATTGCAGGTCTGGATATTAGCAGGGATATGTGGTATAACAAGAATATTATATGGAAGAAAAAGGTCTGGTAAAATAAAAATAAAAATAAAAATAAAAAATATAAAATAAAATATATTTATAAATTTTATTAAAAAAAAAAAAGCTGAAAGATGATTGGTACAAATGTTTCACAACACTGGAGATCCCCCCCCCCCCCCCCCCAAACAAAACAAAACAAAACAAAACAAAAAAAGATGAGTGTTTACCAGTTTTAAAAAAGACAGCTTGTAAGGTTCAGGTGCAAAACAGAAACCATAGGTGTAGTCTTGAGAGTTTATCATTTAAGTGGCTCAGCTCCAGAGGGAGGAAAGGTTAAATGTATTACATGGAAAGAATCAGCATGATTTAGGAATATCCTGGGTACAGAAATTTAGAGAGCTGTCTGAGTTCAGTAGCATTCATGTCACAGGCCAGTGAGAGCTGTGGGGGTAGAATTGTCCGTCTGATGATGAAAAGAGGTAACAGAATGCGTGCATGGTACTGCGGGGGTTGGGGGGGAGCTGTTACCCATGTGGGCCAGAGTATCCTACGTATGATAAAATGCCTTAGATGCTTTCCTCACATGGTGAAATTCTTAAGGCTGGATCTTATATTTAGTAGGACAAATCCTTTTATTCTCCTTCAGCACGATGCTTCTCTAAGGCAGCTCCAGCTTCTGTTTGGGTATCGCCACCTCCCCATGTTTACTGCAACTATGCCACAGCTGCCTTCAGAACTGCTTTGGTCAGTTCTCATTTTAACTTTTTGACTGCCTGTTTCTTTCTGTTTTATATTTTCAGAAGTACTGAGGCAGGAAAAAATTAGGTGACCAGAAAAGAGCCTATCTTAGGTATGTGATATACACACATCTATCTGAAAATTAAGACATATGACCTGCTGTTGTTTCGGAATTCCCAGGGCAGAGCAGCTCACTGGGCTGCCAGCTTTTGCCATCTGTCAGGCATAGTTCTCACACTTCATAAGGCTGACTTTCACACTGGTGCTATTTTCCTTAACAGTTAATAAATTCCGTCCAAATCTCAAAGTGTTTCACATAGTTAGCTGAAGAATACCTCTGATAAGGCATGCTTGTGTAGCTTAACGGACCTCCGAGGAATGAATGTCATGCTGGCTTTTCCATTGAAGGAAATAC
Organism: Aythya fuligula; assembly: GCF_009819795.1. Taxonomy (NCBI): domain Eukaryota; kingdom Metazoa; phylum Chordata; class Aves; order Anseriformes; family Anatidae; genus Aythya; species Aythya fuligula. The sequence goes on along the minus strand of NC_045562.1, from coordinate 29,950,826 downwards.
AGATAATGATCCTGAACGGTGAATGCTGAAACCATGTGATTAAATAAGAGAATGTACTGCAGAAGGCTTAAAAGGAAATAAGTACTGGAACTGAACTAATTTTTAGAGAATGTCAGCCACCTATTTCAAGTTGTATTTCAGTTAAATAATTGGATTCGTATACATAGTGTTAAATACAGATGATACATCACAGTGGAAAAAAAAAAAGTTGATGCATTTTGCGTGCATTTCATCACTTTCAAGAGAACAAAATTCATGGAACTGCTTTTGGAAAACCATCATTAGGCACTAAAAGATTGCCATCTGTTTTCTTTCTTTTCTTCCAATGAAGACGAAACAGACTCACCACACCCAAGCATTTCAATTCTTGCAAATAAAGATAATTTTGTATATTGTTATACATAAGGAAAAGGCCTGAGTAACCTACAAGATTGCAGGTTCCTCTCTGTTTGAATCACCTTCAAATATAAGAATACATGGGATTTCCTTTTGGGTCACACCCGTGGGCCACTTAGCCCAGTAGTACAACTTAGACTGGGGCAAAGTGAGATGAGCACACGAGCCTGGGGCAACACCTGTGGTCCCTTTGCCAGTGTCCGGAATTGTTGTATTAGGAATGTTAGAGGATGCAGGCTTGCCTACTCCCTATAAAGTCCATGTATAGACTTGCTGTCCTTGAATTTGTCCAATCCCCTTTGACTTCCCTGATACTGTTTCCACAGTCTCTTGTGGCAGCAAGCTCCAGAATCTAAGTATCTGCTGTGTAAAGAACTTTCTTTTATCTGTTTAAAAGGGATACTGGTTTCACTGGGTGCTCCACACCTTTGGTATTGCAGGATTTGGTGAACGACTCTTTCTGCACTCACCCCATTGATCATTTTCATGATTTTGTAAACCTGAATTACCAGCTTCTCCAGCCTTCTCTTTCCCAAACTGAAGAAATTCAACCCTCTCCTTACAAGACAGCCATCTCAGCCCTCTGATCATTTCACTTGCTCTTCCCTCAAATGACTTTAGCTCCTGGAGTTGTCAAGACCAGGCTGCACAAACAACCCAAGAGGTGGTCTCTCCAAGATTTTAAATAGCAGCTAAGTGAAGTCTTTACATTAATCTATACTGAAGCTCATCTCCCAAGTTTGACCCACTCAATTTCATGAGGTTGTTGCAGAGTTCTTCACAATTTCTCATTCTTCATATACCATGGAAAATTAATATCTTTAATAGTGTCATTTATAAATATTGTTCATGTATTTCGGAACAATAGAAGATACTGCTGCACTGCTTATTTTATTTTAATTATTGACCTCAAATGTTTGTATTTGGCTAGGGTAGGGCTTCCCACAGAGTTACAGGTGGAATAGGCTGATAGTCTTGAGGAAAATCTTGTTCATCCTGCTTGGAGCTCACAGATGTTTGTTTAGACAATTTCCATGCCAAGTTCTATACCTTTACTATATCTCAGGCAACTCTTCATCTTATTTGTTTGTCACTCTCCTTAGGTCTCCTTTTGACCTTAGGTTTCAGTGTTCCTGCCTCTGAGAATATGGATTGACCTAACTGACCTATACTGTTTTATCTGGAAATGGGACAACTCAGCAAAATTGTAATGAATTTACACAAATGTATCTGAGATTATTTAGCTTGAAGTATGCAGTAATGTGCACAAATAAATAACATTTTCATAAAACAAATCAAATTACTTTGTACAGGAAAGAATGTTTAAAAATATTTCAACATCTTTGTGTTTCTCATTAGTCTCTCTTGGATCATGAAAAAAATGTAAACTTCAGAGACTAGAAGTTCTGAGGCTACTTTAACTCTGTGTGAGTCTCCATGCCACATAGATTTCAGTGCCCTTCTGCTGCTTCTGTACTTGCTCGATGTCTGATATAAAGTTTACTAGTCATTGATGTATACTTCTCTTCTGGCATCATAAATGGTCATGGCCTTTTCTGCTCAACATCTGTGTAAGTTGACATTGCCACCATGGCTAAAGAATACAGTAATACTGCTGATGCAGAGATCAGAAGCTCCACAGCCAAAGAGAAACAGCTTAGAGTTACAAGTCTCAAGAGTAAACACTAAATATTTCCACGGGAAGAGCTTCATAATATAATTTGGATTGTTTCTCTGAAGACGCAGTTTCAAGGCCATAGTTCTTTTTTAAAAGTATCTAATAATCCACATAGGACTTTAATATGTATTGCAATTTTGTTATTTCAGCATAGAGAACTGATCTGAAACTTGATGAAGACACTATTTTATTTTGTATATTCCTGACCATCATATGACAAAAGCAGCAGAGAGTCAAACAATCCATTGCTTGTGATAATGCCTTTACTGTTACTATAAAAGGACAAACAAGTTGATTTTTAAAATGCACGAGTTTCAAATGGAAATTCAGTATGTAATGTAAAAGCCATTAAAACCCCTCAGATTTGCTATCATTCTGTTGTCTGGCAGTTTAATGCAGATACAAACATTGCTCTTTTTTGGTACAATTGTAAGTAGAAAACTTTTTATATTATATAGACGCATTAGCAAGGGAAGAGTTAATGCTTTGAGAACAAACGTTGCATCCATAACAAAGTTTTGTTTAAACTTCAACTTGCATATACCCAAAATTGAATTTATGTTCACAAACAATAAAATTCTACATGTAAACAGCAAATTACATAAACAATTCACTCTGTATGACCCAAACTGAGTGCACTTTGTAGGGAAAAAAAAAAAAAAGCAAAAGTATATTATATACACATATATGTATGCTCATATTTGCATACACACACATGCAGGAAAGCGTTCCCAGAATTGCTACCGGAAGCTTGTCCTTTAATGTACCCTAAATATGTATTTCCATTTTTAAAACCATGGAATTTACTTTTCTTTAATACAGTGCATTATAGAATATAGAATATATATATATATATATAGAATATATAAATATATAGAGAGAGAAAAGAGGGAAGTTGCTCTCACAGTGCTCCACAAAAGTTTTCATGTCCTCAGCTTCTGAAACGTTTAGGATTATTAACTTGCTGGCAAGCTCCTGAGGAATTTCAAGGCATCTGTGCCTGTGCTACTTATTTTAAGCTCTGTCTTCCAATGTTATGAAATCAGCAAACCCTCTTGACTTTCTTAGTAATTACATTTTATGTGGTTCTGGCTTTCAGGCAGATTCAAGAATGACATAATCTTCTTTTCCCACCCACAGATTTTGGACTGTTGCTGTTGGTTACACCCTTCCGAGTAATGTGCAACATGAATCTGTCTGATCCCATATGCCCATAAATGGAAGGCAGCCCAGCAAAGATGACTAAAGCCCAGTTTCTTGGCTTTCTGTTGATCACCACCATAGATAGAGCAAGGCCTCTTCATTTTTTTCCTGTCTGTTAACACACCTCTGAAAAATGTAGATGAAGGACAGGTAACAGAGTCACTTCACCAAGCCTGTTGGAGTTTAAGAAGCATTTGGACTGTGTACTTAGTCACATGGTCTGAGTTTTTGGGTAGACCTGTGTGGTGCCATGAGTTGGGCTTATCCTTATGGGTCCCTTTCAACTTGGGATATTCTATGATTCTATGATTATTTAGGTTTCTGTGCTGGAATGTCAGTCCAACGTCATGCTGTTTTAGAAGGAAATGGACTAATTTTTCAATACACTTTACTCCCGTTACCGAGGGGTGAACAGGTATCTTGAATACAGTAGCAGTGAATAAAGTAGTGAATAAAGTTCTTCTACTGTACTTTTTACTGGAGCATTTATGTAAATGCACTCAAAAAGCAGAGAATTCTCCACTTGAGTAAAAAATAAATAAAATAAAATAAAATAAAATAAAATAAAACAAAATAAAATAAAATAAAATAAAATAAAATAAAATAAAATAAAATAAAATAAAATAAAATAAAATAAAATAAAATAAAATTAGAACTTGGCTAGAATGTACTTATAAGCACTATAGCAATCATACTTTTATTATTAGCAGTACTGGATTCAAGTACCAAGCTATGTCGCAACAGGATAAACATCATAAATAAAAGGCACTTTCTGAAGTTTGTTATCAACATTATTGAATTCAAAACATTTTATAGTCCAGTCCCAATGCCAGTCTCAGCAAGCCTCTCCTGACTTCCTGAAGACAACAAGAGTGTTTGTAGGAGTAGGAAATACAACTTTTTTATACAGCAGACACAGCAAGGCTTCCAGCTATGCATACTGTAATGCTAAGGCATGATCATAAGGTAAGAGCAGGATGCAGCATGCACAGAATGCCTTGTCCTAGACCCAAAGTCAGAGTTTCAGGGAAAGAAGTACTCCCTGGCCCTTGGAAAGGGCAATGTGTGCAGCACTGACACAGTTCAGCTTGCCCTGGCCATTCATCCTGGGCTCATGGGTGCCTGCAGAAGTTCTGAAAAGACATTATATTCCTCTCTGGTCCATATAGGATAGAGGATGAGACAACTGTCCATCCCCTTGTACTTTCCACAAAATCTAGACATCATTCTGCCCTGCAGATTAGCTCTAATTACAAGTTGGTCTCTATGCCTCTGCCACAAAAAAAAAAAAAAAAAAAAAAAAAAAAAACTAGTAAAAAACACCATTCCTTTCCAAAGGCAATTCATCTGCAGCATTCATCTCCACAAGATCTCGTCTTTACAACTATCTTTACAACTATGTTTTTTCATAACTTGGTCATACTGTTAAGGACAGCACCATTGTTACTTGGGCCTCTTAAGCTCAAGACTACCAAAGAACTTTGCTCTAAGCGTAGGTTCAAGGCAATTACTCACTCCATGGCAATTACACTATTGTTTTAAGAACTGGCATTTATTGCCAGTCAAATAAAAAAAGTCCATATCATACTCAAGGAACACTAGTCCATGTCTAGAAGAAACAGAGAAGAATATATAACCTGAAAAGATAAAAAACATTTGACATCTTTCTATTCTTGGGTAATGTTCAACTCTGGAAAAAGAAAAAAAGAAAAAAGGTTATTATGAGTCAATGACTTTGCATCAGGATCACAGAATCATAGAATGGTCTGGGTTGGAAGGGACCTTGAGGATCATATAATTCCAACCCCCCTGACATGGGCAGAGACACCTCCCACCAGACCAGGTTGTTCAAAGCCCCATCTAGCCTGGCCTTGAACATCTCCAGGAATGGAGCATCCACAGCTTCTCTGGGCAGCCTGTGCCTGTGCTTGACCACCCTCACAGTAAATAATTTCTTCTTAATATTTAATCTAGGTCTATTCAGTTTAGTCCATCTAGTTTAAAGCCCATGTCCTATCACTACCTGTCAAAACTACTTGTTAAAACCCCTTGCCCTATCACTACACTCCCTGACCAAAAGTCTCTCCCCAGCTTTCCTGTAGGCCCCTGTTATCTACTGGAAGGCCGCTATAAGCTTTCCCTGAAGCCTTCTCTTCTCGAGGTTGAACAACACCAGTTCTCTCCACCTGTCTTCATGGAAGAAGTGCTCTGAATGTGTAGTCTTAGAGGCAGAAGAAGAGAAGCTAGAAGACAAAGTACTCATGGGACATTTTTCATGATCAGGTACACTGCTATATCTTCCCTTGTTCCTCTTCTAAGTTCAGTGCAGGTGAAAGTCATGATTTTCACTCCCAGCAGAGTGTGATAATCCAATTGAACATGTATATAGCAGGAAGAAAACTGTGAGATAGGCTAGAAAATAGGACAAATTGATTGTAACGGTCACCAAAGACTGAAATTCATGATAAATGCAACAGGAATTCCATGTGAAATGGATTGAGAGATTATTTTTTTTGTCTAGGCTCAGGTCAAAATGCAAGCTACAGTAACATCTTTATTTCTGTGATAGAAATTACCTGGCTAATTTGTTACAACATTTTAAGACAGGGATAATATGAAAGCCCTGTACAATTCTACTTTGGTGCAATCAAAAAGTCCAAGGCACTCTAAAACATGGCCTCTCAAGGTAATTGGTAAGTTCTAGGAAGTTTTTACAAATGTATCTGCCCTTTACTGACAGAAAATAAAAGATTATTTAGATGACCAAGCTCTTAATGAGATCTATTTCTTCTAGTAATGCCAGTCTTGTTAGTAGCTCTTTTGATACTAAGAATGAAAATCTGTTTTAGCTGCAGTGGAATTGTAGTTATTTAAGACATTAAATTCACCCACATTAACATGAATATTAAACATTTTAGTTTCTCATAATGACAAACAATAATATTACACAAGCACTTTCATTTTTTTAAATGTTATACACTCTATGTTTTTTTTACTATACATGAAGACAAGAGCAGCTATGAAACCATTCAACTTCTGCCACCATCTCATGGCAAAAAGATAATAGATATTCCTTTAGAAAGACAGTAAGAACCTTTTTAAACAGGTAGAAAGTATATGTGAGGACAGACTATATCAGTTGATATTTTACTTTTGGAACAGAGTATTTGCTGGAACAGATTGAGGCTAAGAATCTAAAGTGCTTGTCCAAGCCTCTCTAACAACCTTACCTGTATGAAAACTTGGGGCAAGTCATCAGCTGGAATCATCACCCCACACCGGTCAATCTTAACAGAAAACCTGAGCCTGAATTGCTGGCAAGAGCTGAGCAAGCAGCACAAACAACATTTTCTGTTCTGATTTTAACAATGCTCACATCATTATTGCATCCGCCTTTCATTAGTATTCTAAAAAATCATGTAAATAACATTGCAAAAACAAAATGTGTATACTTACTTTAGCAAAATATTTTCAAAAAGCTAAAGCTAAATAGCTAAAAAAGAAATGGTAATACTAAAGGATGATTCTGTGAGTAACGCCCAGTTAATCAATAGAAATTTCAGACAATCCATCCACACTTCAAACCAATTCATACTGAAAATAGTACGTTGTAACAAATGACTCATGACGAAGTGTACTCCATACTGTACAGGGAAAAACTGCATTTGTCAAATTAATTATTGTTAAAGCCATGCTCTCCTCGTTGTGAGTCTAAATGTTATTCACATCCAATAGAAATATACCTGCATTTAAAAGAGTTGAATCTAGGCCTTAGATTTCAAAAGATCAAAATAAAATACATTTGGAAATGTTGGAATTTTAGTGTTCTTAATCAAAAAGATAAATTCCTGTACTAAGTATGTTTCACTATGTAGATATGATGGCAGTTTTCAGTGATGTGTTAAGTGCCTAAAATCTCTGTTCCCATTTAAATTTGCAATAAAACTTTTACTGACTTGAATGATGAGAGTAAGAGTAATCCAGACTAATGTACTGAAAATACTGTTGCTAATTCTGAAGCATATTAACAGAAGGAGTGTTCATGGTGCATGCACATTACTATATCATTTATTGTACTATTTGACTTTTTTTCATTTCGTTTCACTGGTGACATAGAACCGCACTGTGTTGAGCTGCAGCTGACATTTAAATGATGCTTTTAAACCATGCAAGACTTCTTATTTAAAAATAAACTTGAAAGTTTGGAAAAATAAAAATTAAATAAGCCTATGAAGTAAATCAATTTTACTGTCAGTTTTTGCCTCACACAAAATTTTTTAAAGACTGTCCCTCAGAAGCTCATTCATTCATGGGCAATACTTTGGCTCCATGTGCATTTATATAAGTAAGAAGAATTTTGGACCTCCTTTCTATTACATCAATAAGCTTTTCAATTCCTTTCCTGCCTCCTTGGCTCTCCCAGTATACTTTGTCAAGGAACAAAGACTGAAGCAACTTCTCCCGTAAACGCTGGCTCCTCAGCACTGAAACTGCAGATTCAGGGAATCTGGAAAAGCACAAAGAAAATCATCAGTTTTGCCATCACTCTGAATTGCAATAATCATGTTGTGGTTTAGCAATTGAATTTATGAATATAGCCTGCGACTCAGGAGAGGAAGTCCATGCATGACTAATCATATGCATGTTAATTGTATCTCTTACACAAGTAGAGTTACTCATACATTTTTAGACATCCTGTAATTCACAAAATGCTTCATGGGCTGATGATATTTATTACAGTAACTTAGTGTCCCTTGCTTTTTGATTATAGTATGGTAACTCAGAGCAGTGCAAATTGCTTACAGAAGAGGTTTCCACAGAAACAAGTTTACATTAGTGGAGTTGAGACTTTCCTGTGTTACATCAGTCATGCCTTTATAGGTAAGGCATGAATCTGTTCTGTAAGGCCCTGGCAACTTGCAGATGCTACAGGTAATAAACTGAAAGTGTGTTTAGGGTAAACATAACTAAGCTTCACTGACAAATTAGATCTCCCCATGGACCTGGCAGAAGAAACCTGGAGTTAATGTAACACTGACACCGTAATAGTGTCTCTCACGCAGCTTAGGGAGCGGGACAAATCTCTCCTACTCCCAGGAGTACCCAGGCACCCTCTGTGAGCAGTGCTTTATTCCTACTAAATGCTGAGGAGAGATTTTCCTTCCAGCTGCAAACCCAGGAAGAAATTATCCATCTTTTTACAAAATTAATAACTTAAAACTTACTCATTGATTCCTTGCAGTATTTTGAAGTCAAGATTGTCCTCACTTCTGTCAAAGAAACCATTATTGTCTATAAAGGCCAAGTGCCTTCGGTCATGCCTTCTCTGCACTATGTGTGTCAGGTCGACAGCATCCTGATTGCTGCATTTCAGTGTCAGACCTTGCTGCACGCAGGAATCTTCCTTCAGAGGTTTGAATCCGCAGCAGTTTCTGTCTAGCCGGTTATAGATCTAAAACCAAACACAGCAGAGTGCCGACTGAAAACAACTTCAAAGGATTTGAGGCACAGTGCCACTGTCAGACTTTGCTCACTAACCCAGCTGGCAGGAAAGCAAGCTCAGAACAAGCATAGTTAAAGAGAGCAGTGAAATGGCATTAAAGACCTTGTCTCCAAATTTCATATACTGTTTGAAGCAATTTGCCAGGCTACATATTGTATCCATTTGATGGCCATGATTTGTTATGTCAGTAGACATTCCTTGAAAACAATGGAACAATAGAACTTTGTAAGAAGATGGGGAATACAATTCAATAGAAATAGCACAGCCTGACATACACGAAGGGCCTCTATTTTGTAGACTCTATCAGACTTATACATTTAAAAAAAAAAAAAAAAAAAAAAATTGAAAAGATGAGCAAGGGGCACATTAAGTTAGTCACCAGAAGCTACCAAATGCAGGAAGGAGGAGTGCATTTCTAAGCACAGAGAAGCCTCTGTGAGCTGCCCTGTAGTGCATATTTCAATGACGTCATGGCCCAGACTATTGTTTCACACGCAAATGCTCACTTATTCATCATGCAGCACTTAGCTGGGAGGAATACATCTGGTCTAACTTTAGCGGTGTAAATGCTAAACATCTCTCCTGACCTAGTCATTTCTGTTTCTTACGTAAACAATGACAAGTACTAGGCACCCCCAGTGCAAAGGATGCCATTTTAGGATAACTGTCTTGCACAGGAAGGATAAATCACTCTTTACAGGTACTTCTACCCTCTGGTGTGTAGATGAGAATAAATGCCCAGCATTGCCAGGGCCCTGAGTGCACAGATAGGCCTTAATTAGCCTAATCAGCCTCAAATGGGACCTCCATACCCACATCCACCCTCTCTCTGCCCATTAGCCCAGGAGCCCTTTACAAGTTCAGGCTCAGGCCCTCAGTTCTCCTCTGGACCTCGCTGTGGGAGTACCTGCTCCTCATCCTGTTACCTGGTGCTCCTGGATTGCTGCTTGGTGGCCTTGGAGCTGGATTGCCACCTTGTCTCTGCCTGATGCTCACTGAGCTACCAGAGGGACCCACTGACATTCCTTCTGGGCTGCCCCTTGTGCCATGGGACCAGCCATGCTGTGTGGATGACCTGTCCTGGCTTCCCCTGGGGAGCAGCCCTGCTCTTGCTCACAGCTATTTACATAGCAGAAGGCAGATAAGGTTTAATGTGTAGCTAATTAACGTCTTTTTTTTTTTTTCCTCTCCTTGTTTCCTGTGTGCTACTAACTCTTAAAACTGCTCTAAGCATAAAAATAATAACACTCATGTAAACATGAAACCTTCTAAAGTTAGTCTTATTTTTTGACACCCCACTGAAATGAAGTGTTGTGACTTCTCATGATTTAGAGCTGTGTTTAAAGTTAGAAAGGCCTCCTAATTTTTTTTTCATCAGATGAAAGTCCGAGAGTTGTTTGTGTTCTCTTATGTAGCACTATTGCCACTGGTCTTGCTGGCAGTGTTTATTTTCAGCTGAGAAAATCCTGAGGAAAGGAATGGATTTCTCTCTCATCCTTGCTGAGCAGCATTCAGCATCTTCAAGCACAAGAGCCCCTGTTGTTTGCAGTGTTGTAGCTCATTTCTCATTCAATTTATTCGAAGTTTTGCCAAAAAGTGAAGTAGAGATTTACAGACTCCTTTGATGCATAGCCATAATTCGTCTTTACCACACCTCATTACCACACATGCATTAAATAGATGAGGAGATCATGTTCTTGCAGACAGCCTCTTCATAATGCGTTCTGTTAAGGCAGAACACTGGGATACTTTGGAGCTGATGTTGCAACTTTAACAGTTTAACACTGATTTCTGTCATATATTTATGTATGTACATGAGTGCTTCAAAACTCCATAATTAAAAAATAATAATTTTTAATTTTAATGTCCTTATTTTACCTGAGTTCTTGAAGAAGACACTTAAAGGTCAAATACAAGCATTTTTCAGCTTGCTTCTATGTTTTATATTATTTGTTATTTGATTTCAGAAGATAGGAATCTCTTTAAGGGCACCAAAGCCATTCTGATGGAAACATTTTTAACAAGGAATGCTTCTCACCAGCACTCTTTCTGAAAAAATCATGAAGCATTTCTTTTTAAATGTTCTGTAGTTTACCAGACTAGACTTTGCACTGTTATTTTTATTGATATTAAGCCCAGTTTCTGCTATGATTAATTTCAGACTATTATAATCAATGTCCTCTGAATATCTTGAATGCTTTCTTGTTATCTTGATGTTTATGCTCCTCAAAGTCTAAGCTGTTAGGTTATCTTTGCACCACAGTCACGGTAAGCACATTGTAACACGTGTATTTTAATGGTTCTTTAAACTCTCTTTAGCTTTTTCTGCATCATTGATTCTGATTCAATCTTAAATTCACAGAAAATTTACCTGCAGTAGTGTATTCATGTGATTTTTCTGGGGGAACTGCAAATCCAGGTAGGTTTCTTGGAGGCTCTTGTTACCTTGCTGATGCAGGCAGCTTTTTAACAGGATATTGCGATTGAGACCTCCTGGAGCAAACATCTAACTAAGCAAACTTGATTTTTTTTTTTTGTATGTATGTCTGCACAAAACCATACGTAAGAAAGGTGTTAGGAGGTTTTGGCCTTTTCCAGTCTAGAGGTATGCAGATCAGTATGGAAATAACTAGAGACAGGAAAACCTCTTGGTGCATAAAGCCACATATCCTTTACCACAACTGAAGAGTGCAATCATTGAAAAGCTTGAAGTTTTCCACTACAAACCATCTACCTGGTGGTATAAAGCAGCCCAGGTTAGAAGGGGCCTCAAGAGATCATCAGGTCCAACATTAGTATGTATGATAACAGTATAAACATTTGTACCCACAAGCAGCATTTGCAAGATAATTAGTCTATTAAACAAAGCTGCTTATTTAGTCTATTAAACAAAACAACTAGAATCCTGGCCCCTATTAGGGCTACACGCCATAGCTTGGCATTTTAAACTTGGAAACCCTTCTTAGCATTTTCCATGTTAGAATCCTCTAATGTGCTGATAGACTAAAGTCTGACAGCACAGGTAAAATCTTAACCTTAAAACTGTAAGACCTTCTTTCACTCTCTGGTATGTACCATCTTCTTTGGTAGGCAAATGGAAGTATAAACTGATACCAGATACAAATGAGGGCAATTTATTTTGTGTACAATTCTATCCTGTTGTACCTTATTTCTGCTGACCTCTCCTTCTGGATAATAAGAATTCTATTATGAAGTTTAAAAATGTGTCTTAGAGGACATTAAAATAAATAAATAAATAAAACAGAACTTTTGAATTCTCAACCTGTTCAGAAACAAAACAATGGCATGAAAATAATAAAACTGATGCATTATGTACCATTTATATATGGGTATTACTATGTTTAGTACCAAAAACTCCATGTATGACCTTATACCAGTTTCAGAGGGTTATTTGCTCATAGTGGAACTAAAGATGGAGTCATTAGACAAGTTGACAGTATATTTTTAGAGAAGAATTTCATGCTCTATGTTTAACAAGTCTGCAGAAATGCAATTTTCAGAAAAACATTTGAAGCATCATTCATCCTATAACAGAGCTGAGAAAGGCAGGGATAGACTATGCATAAAGCAAGGCATGATTTCTGTATTTCAAGAAATGCAACTCTAAAAAGCTGAACTATATGCAACTGAAATGCAGTGCACAAAACTATTGCTTACTGTAGTTTTAAATACAGATAGCATTATATAAACCTGTAAGTGGTGCAGGAGGCTTAGCCACTCTGACCTGTCTGGCAGGCAGGGGTGATTGGAAACAGTGCTGTATCTCAGGAAGGTATAAAATCAGCTGCCATCCATATGCAGGTACATGTAGTCCAGCGTTAATATTCTATTGTATAATTATTGTAACTGTGGTCATGTGGTGTCATAATACCACAAGGCAAAGCCCTAGCATGGTATTATTTAGAGAGCTAATACTTATGTGCAAAATCTAATTGAAGAACAGCAGCTTTGTTGTTCATCAGATACTACTCTACTCCTTCCTCATTAAGTCTAAACACTAAGGCACTGGTAAATTTTTTAAAAGGCAGAAAATTTACCTCTACAACTATTATCTTGATCCATATTTCAGTTGACTAAAACCAAGCAGCTGAACCCCTTCTCATCATGAGAGCAGTGCTTTGCAGTTGTGAGCAGTCAAGGACCATGTTCAGAGAAAGGAGTCAAGGAGAAACAGTATGCCTGCCTCAAAGTTGAAATAAAAATAAGATGTTTCAAGACAAAAGCCTTTGCTTTCTCATGTGAAAAATGATTCAGTCAAGTTCCTGATCTTTCCATGATTACAAGTTGAACTTTGAATGCCTTAATCATAAACAGAAACAACTTCAAATTGTGCAAATTCATCTCTTCCCCAGTCTTAAAACAAGCGAACCAACTAAAATTATTTTTCTGAGAGTCTATGTGCTCGTGTGACTTTTGAGGCAGATATTTGTGTTCTATAAATGTTTTACCTGCAGAAGAAAATCAAAGAGTGCCATCTTGGACCATTCATGATGGTGGATTTCAGTACATCCCCACTCAGCTTTGGGAACTTTACCATTCTGCCAGCATTTCTGCTTCAATAGTTGCTGATATCTCCCCCAGGTTAATCTCACTGAAGAATGGGTATTGTTATCTGTTGGACTCAGTGAGGAATCCCAGAGAATAACAGGACAGGCTTGACCGGCTGAAAAAGGAAAAACAAAAAATTGCCAGACTGGAGTACTGACAGACTTGCTTGATCTTTCTTTAGACATTGTCTAAGCATCAATAATTATAGCATTTTACAGATGTGGCAGAAAAAATTGCCACAGACAAATAATTTGACATCCTTTGGTTAATGTGGTCTTACTCCACATCTAAAACCAGCCACCGCAGGAATTGACAAAGAACAGACATTGTAAGTGCCTTCAGTGTACAGGAGACTTTTTCTCTTTGAAGCAGGAGATTAACATAAAAAGTCATATATTAAACCAAACTATTACAAAGTTCATAGGTAGATTTAGAGCCTACAATGCTGTTGTGAACCAATGCTGCAGGTTTCCCTCACTGCAGAGAATTGATGATGATTCACAAGAACTGAAAACTTCTCTCAAAGGGTGTTTTCCTGTGTAATGGGCATAAAAAGATTAAAAATCCTATACTCAATGTGGATTTATACTGTTTTCTTTTGGTATTGTATGCCTATAATATATGATTTCACAGCCCTGAAATGATGTATGAGAATACTGTAGAATATCAACTTAGCATGAATAAACACCTTGACAAGTATTTTTTATTATACAACTATAACATGAGATAGTACAACAATGATTATGGCCACTTTCTTTAATTCTTTTTCTGTGTAAAGAATATTCCACTTTTCCCTGAAACTGGTAAGGCAAGTAAGTGTCTTAGCTTTGGTGAATTCAAGTGTTTGCAGTATTTAGTGGGAAGTAGCCTCTGCAAAGAATTTAAAATAAGCTAAAATACATTTCACTAAATATCAAATAACAGGCATATGTATCCTCTTTAAGAAAGTGGAACTTTCTGTTTCACTGCTGATTCAATGCTTCTGTTGCTGCCTTAAGTAGTCAAGGATCCAGGACTGACTGCGGTTTGTATACACTTTAAAACAAAGAAAATATTTATATTTTTGGGTGTAGACAGAAGGCCAGGATACAATGTCTTGGTATGGAAAGGAGGAACCATTTAACTGCAAAGCTGTTAGCTAATAAATAACAGGTGTTGGAACATGTGCAAAATTTCAGAATTTATCTGTATTTGTCTTGAATGTCAATAAACCTAAACACCACACTTCTACAATTCATGGGATAGTTTGTCTCTCTACAGGCTGTGTATAACTGTCTTCTGTGTGCACTTGGACCCAAAGACGCATCTGAAAAGAAGCTCTCAGTCTCACATGAAAGCAATGAACGTCATGGCAACTTCTTTTCCAGAGACAACCTGGACAGATGTCCGTACAGAGAAAATTGGCATCTGTGACAAACAGGAAGGTAAAAAAAAAAAAAAAAAAAAAGAGCCAATGCAAATGTTTCATCTGTAAGCAGCATGAATTGCTGATGGAGCTCCACTGAGCTGAATCAAAAAGCACTTTCTTCAAAGGATGCTGACTGATCTGAAACAGGTAGGAAATTCTTTGCCCATAATTAGCAGTGAATCATGTGAAGATCTACCTGTTGCCATAAAGCATGATAAGACTCCACATGCAGTCAAGCTCAAATGTGTTCAGTTTCATTAGGAAAAGTAGAGAAAAGCAAAATCTTCTCAAACACCAGAATGTACTTGATGATCTTCTCCCTGACTCAACATGTGCATACAAGGTAGTCCTCGAACTAAACCAAGACGCAGCTCTCCAGCTCTTTAACTCCCCTCCTTGTTGCCTGATGTTTCCTTAGGAACCCAGAAGGTGTCCTTTCCTTAGGAAGATCAGTCTCTTACTATTAGTACTTCCTTTATTATCATTGTGCACCAGCATCTTTTCTCTGATGGGGGAAGGGGTAATATGAGTGTTGAGCACTGCTGAAAAATCAGGCTTCTCTACTGAGATGCCTGAATAAGCATTGAGGAATTTAAAGTCAGAAACCCTGGCCATTTCCCAATCTCTCTCGCTTTAGCTCCATCACTGACATTGTAGATGACTAGCCAAGTCAGGTCAACTATTAGCTAAGCTACTCTTCCAAACCAGTTGGAGAAAGCATACACAAGCAGTAGGAACTGCCACCAAAAAGCAAAGGACAGCGTCCTTCGGGACCAAATCTGATCTTTTATTTTTGTATCTCTGACAGCAGCTTATGTAACTACTCAAAAAATTTTTCCAGAAGCCAAACACGTGAACTGTCTTCTAACAAAACAAACATCCCCTGTCTATCTAAAAGGGACATGATAAACAATAGTAATATAAATACTTGAAAAATATGAATAATATCTTGCCAGTTTCCATTAAGACACAAAAACAAATTTAAAAGACCAAGGCTAAATGCAGGAAATGTTTGCATTTCAGAGGAAATGGGAGCAGAAAAGATGAGCCAAAATAAAATCTTTCAACTCTGTAATATAAATTGAATTACAGGAATATGAAACAGCAGCTTCAGTAAAGAGCAGTGACTCAATTTTTTGACACTGGCAGGAAAAACATGAAGAGGCTGAATTAAAGCAGATAAGGGGGTTGATTAATAGCTGCATGAATTGGTGTGACCCCAGCAAGGTAGGGAGAGTTGTTTTGCTTCAGACCTCCCAGGCATGGGGCTGAAGTTAACTGAGCAATGGAAAGCAAGGCCTGACCAGGAGCTCCCAATCAGACATAGCCAGGACTGAAGGGGTCCAGCACACATCAGAATACATCCAATTGTTCTAGGAGGGCCTCTTTCCTCAGCAGTTTTGTATGGTAACATAGAAGGTCATTGCTGTTCTGCTGCTGCAGCTCCGACACCCACAGATGCCACTGCTGCCTGTTACTGAAAGACCTGGGGTCTTAAATAACTTCTGATAAACCCACCATGAGAGAAGGAAATACTGTGAGGAAGCCAGGAAGCCACTGAAGCTTGGCCAAAGCAGATTGACTTTATTTTCTTTTCATCTGCTGTTTTAGACCCATTTAACTACTCAGCTACCTAAAGATGAAAACATCTGCAAAATTGCACGAAAAGTCTTTTGAAACTTGTATTGGAACCAGCTTCCTAGTAATTCAAATGGATTTTTCAGCACCAAAATAGTTCTAAAAATTTCTTTGGCCCTTAGCATCCACTGTATCAGGGAATCCTGAGCTGAGTAAGCTAACACAAGGGAAACTTCAGGTTGCTGAGGCTAGACTGCCCCAGGGTGCTCAAACTGCTTCATTCACAGCAAGGTAATGTACCCCAGCTTGGCTTCTGTATCAGCATCATCTTAAATATCCAGACACCATATCACTTTAAAAACGGTCTACATGCTTTTAAGCATATTTGCATAGATACTCTTGCAAATGTTATCATACCATATTGTGTACTAACTTATACCCACAGCATTTTTTCAAACTTTGAAATAAATACTTTCAAACATTCCCAAGAGAGCTTCAATAAAGAAAGCAGGTCTTTCATGAGGTGGTTAAAGCCCTTTCTCAAGCTCATCACTCTTTGCAGTGATGCAGTACAGTTTACCACTGCCACACTTGAAAGGAACAGTTTAGTTGCCCATATAGTATCAGGAAGGGATAATTTAGTGTAGAAAGCAGATTTTTATTACTCCCTATTTTGCCCTAACATTAATGAATCATATTACCCTTCCCTGCTTTTGCACAACTCATGGTGGAATGGCCAAGGCAGGCTGATAGTGCAGGGTATAACAGGAAAATCTATGGCTCCATTTATCACATGGAAGCCAATAATGCAAAACGACAAGTGCACCCAGTGGAGCTGTCTATCACGTGTCATGTGTCTGTTTGCACTAAACTAACCATGAAGGGTTGTTACTCAAAGGAAGAGCTTCTTGCACTTTTCAGGAACAAAAAGTCCTGGGCAAAAAAAAAAAAAAGTCAGCTCAATCCTCAGCTAAGAAGCCCCACTGGACTGAGTACACCTGAGCTTGCTCCTCTCCACACAGGATCAAACATACTTAGCCACATTTACCGTATCAGAAAACTGGGGGGAAAAGGGGTGGTAGTTGGCATGTGGTAGCTCAGGCCTTAAGCAAGAGATGCAACAAAACTGTGCAGCAGTTGCTGTGTTGTGTACCAAAAGCTGAGCAAAGACTTCAGCCTCATCACTAAGGTCCAAGGAACCCAAGTCCTCTCCCTTTGGTGTTGAGTGGCAGAAGAGGAGCAAACCCCTCCAGCTTGTGTTACTTCATCAGTGACTCCAGCCCTAGTGAACCCCAGCATTGTCCTACCCTGCTACTGAGCCAGAGGCAAGCTGTGCAGTCATTTTACTTTACTTCTGTGCAAGTTGACTGAGGTTGGTCTGTGCCACCAAGCTGTGCCAAGCAAGGTCACTGATGTCTCCTCTATTCCTTAGGTTAGGACCGTCAAATAATAAAAGATTCTCCATCCTGTGTTATTAATGTAACCATACCAAAACTCATAAATGCAAGAGCCATCCTCTGCTTTCTCCACAACAGATGGAGCTTTATGATATTTTTTTTTTGTTGCTTTACAGGCTAATCCTTCTTGGTTTATAGGTGTTTTGGAGCTCACAGCATGTTCATGCCTTGTAGTTAGCAATAGCAATAATGAATATCTGCTTGTGTGCACCCGGAGTCATTCTCTCTGCCTGTAAGACTGAACTTGCAAGGGTTTTGCTCACCTGTACTCCCCAGGCTATTTACATGTACATTAGATCAATTAACTGCAAAAATATGAGGGAAAGAGTTATCATGCCTGATTTTTCCATCCATGATGGAAAAATAATATAGACCATTAAAACATTCAGTTAATACCAAAGAAGGTTTACAATTAACTAGGAAAAATAAGGGCAGTAGCCAGAGAAATTGCATACAGTATTTTGCTAGGCTTTTAAAGAAAACACATCAGTGAGGGAATTGTGAGAATAAAGGAAACAAACTCTCTACAGGGATTTACTAAGTGGTTCTTTGAAACTGCTCTGACAAATGAATGACAGTTTTGAGAAGCTCATTTTTTAAGATTTTAATGCTACATCAAACATGTCCTGTTACATCACATCACAACTGAGGCAAGCTAAAGGGAGGTGTCGTGGGGAGAGAGATGTCAGCCCAGAAGCTGTGTATATTTGTAGACACACACAATCTCTCCTCCTGCACTGCTCTCTTTCCCATACGAATAACCATGATTATCAGAAGCTGCCCTGCAAAAACCTTTGTTGGGCCCACCTAATCTTATCCTAAGCACATGCAAGTAAGCTCACCAGAAATAAGCTCACCAATTGTTCATATTGCTCTTAAGAATATGCTTTTGCTCATTTCCTCAACACAGAGGTGTTTTCAAGATTATGCTAAATACAAGCATGCAGATAGTAATGGGTGCAAGTAGCTACGAGGCATCTGAGCTCCAGCATATTTTGAGGCTAAAGAAATGGAGAGAGACAAGGTACAGTAACTGTTCCAAATCCTCTGATCACCCTTTAGCTGGAAAAAATGAAGTGGGACCAAAATAATGTTATTTCTCTTCTCATCACCTAGCAACACTCTTCTTGCTATAGGAACATAGCCAGTTATGTGGAAAAGAAAATTAAAATGAGCAGAATCACTCTCTCTGTCCCAGACAATCCAAAACATGCTGCAAGGTGACAGACACCGGGCAACACTAAGCACAATTAGCCTAATGGGTGCTCACAGGGGCTTGCGGTCTGTCAGCTCTGCAGCCATGCTGGGCACAATTCCTCCAACCGAACTACCTTAACTCCTTGTGACAGCTCTAGAGCAATAAATCTCCTGCCTAAAAATAACCTAGGCATAATGTATCTTCCATGCTCTGCAAGTATGAATAATATTCAGAAGCCACCAAACTGTTATTCCTAGAGATTCATTCACACAGTTGCACAGGCTGCCAAAGGGAAGACTTACACAGTAGGAACAAATCAGAGATCTCTAGGTCCTCTTCCTGCTGTCAGATTTTAGAAAGTCATTCCTGAATTACTTGTTCGTTGTTGTCCTTTTTTTTTTTTTTTTTTTTGACAGATGGATCGATATAAAAATATTTCCTATAAGCTAATTTCAGCAGCAAGAAATGAACAGCAAAAACAAATAGCTGGCCACTTCAGCAATGATTCATTAAAATGCAACGTAGTCCTTTAGGGTTGTGATTTGCAACTGTACAAAAATAGCAGTTAGGCTGAAGACATTTAACAAGATGGCTATGTTAGAAGTAAACTTGTAAAATACATTACGTCTGAAATCTATCTTTAATTTCACCATAGAATAGAAAGCCAAAATTTGCACTGAAAACTGTTTAAACCAATCATGTAAGAGGCATATTGCGTTATTTCCTGTATATATTTTTGTCTGCATAATATATAATGTAGGTATGTGTAATGAGCCTCAAAATGTCAAGCTGGATTCACTGAGATGTAGCAATATTTTTTGAATTATCAGGGGAGAGGGAAGATTTCTTTTTTTTTTTTGAAAATTGACAGTTTCCAGAGTTAGTAGTAGCATTAAGCTTCTTCAGGAAGTCCCCTACCTCTCCAAGTAGGTTATCTGACAAAATATAAAACACCTTTCCTGTACCATCTGTTCGAGAGATTAATTCTTGTGCTCGCTTTCAATAATATCTTATTGAAGCCAAATCTAAGAGATGAGAAAACAAAACAAGACAAGCAAAAAACCTGAAATATTCACCGAATCACCAGGTAATCTTCTGGAATTTCTTTCACCTCTTTAGTCAGTCTGTACAATGCCATGCGATCTACAGAGGACTCCCTGTCTTTTTTTGCATTCCATAGCATCTCATGGACAGAGAATTGTTAGAGCAACTCAATTATTGCATTTAGTCTAAATTTCAGGGTACAGCATCCTTTAGACCAGACAATTACATGGAAGAAATTGCAGACAGATATCAGCTTTACTGTAATGATTGGATTAGTTCTCAGACTAGCAGGAGTTAAAGCCTGCTGCTGTCCTGTGGTTAATGTGGGAAGGGGAAGGAAACCTCAGCACCCCATTTGGAAGCTGAAAATCATAGGAATATGTTACCTTGGAAGAACTCCGACTTCCTGCTTACAGAAGGTAAGCTCCTGTTTAGCCCCAAGATCCTATCCAAATGAAAGGCAAACACTTCACTCATGTCAAGAGGTCTTTTGATGATGCCACAGTGCCCTCGATTACAAGCAGCTTCTGTGGTGCTGGGACCCCTCTCAAATACTACCAGGACTGCTTTCTGAGAAGGCACTTCTTGGATGCTCTCTATTGGAGAATCTGCCAGCATACGCATGCTTAGGATATCTTCTTTGCTCAGCCAAGAGGGAGAGCTCTCGCTGTAAATCCTGATATTGCTCTCCTCAGCCTGGTGTTGTGCCTTTAGACCTCCAGAAATCCCCCCAGGTCTCTGGTGACCTCGCTCCCCGATTGCCATTTCTTTCTGCCTGTGTTCATCCAGGTGGTGCTTTCCTGCCTCCGGAGCTATTGCTGCTCCCTTTGCACCTGCAGCATGTGTGGCCCTCCCCGGCTGCTGGACAAAGGTCTCTTCCTGGCCAGTGAAAGCAGCTTTTGGAAAGTGCTGCCCATAGGACAAAGGGATTGCATGTTTCTTCCTGCGCTTTGGCTTCACCGTGCCTCTGATGTTGGCAGGCTTGCTGCGCTTGGACCGCAGGGTGATATAAACTACGTTGGGTGGCACCGAGGTCCCATTGCCACCAAGCCGGGGTTCCTGGAAGCTGGGTGGTGACAGGGTGCCATCCAGTGGGATGCCCAGAAAAGGAGTTTGAGCTGCATCTTGGAGACTTCTGGAACTGAGTTTTTGGTGTCCTCCTTTGTGCTGGGGTAAAACGTGACCCACTTGACTGACAAGGAACCCCAGGTAGATCACACAAGCAGTGCCCACCAGCAGATTCCTCCTTGTCCTTGGTCGCCTGCAGGTCCACAGCCTCAGCACCCGTGGGGAGTAGAGGCAGCAAATAAACAAGTTTTTGATTTTACCTGGCTGATCAAAGAAGGTCATTTCTCTAGCGAATCCACATGATGAAAACAGCATAAAGTCTTCCGCACATTCCAGCCAGGATGATGATGCATGATTTCCCTTCCCCGATTTCTATTTCTCCTTTTCCAAATAGCTTCCAGCATGGATGATGGACAGAGGCTACTGATATGCCTGGGAATGTGTTCAGTGCTAAGGATCCAGACACTCCACCTCTACAAGCTGTTAAATTCTTATCAGCCACCACGGGGCAAGTGATTGGCTTCAGAGAATGAATGGAGCCAGCTACGTAAGCAAAGTTTACTGACTTGTAGCCTAAAATATCTGAAGTTCTCCTTTGAAAACTGCAAAAAGAAAAGAGTTGAGCTGACAGTAGCATTTAATTTTATTACTCATGAAATAGTATGTGTGGTTCTCTATTTTAAGAGTCAAGTTATAGGTGAGACAGTATACATAAATCCAGAAACATGCCAGAATACATCTTTCATTTTCTAATTACAATACAAATTAAACACCAAAATCATGAAGTACAGGCTCATTTTGCAGTCTCAGCTAGATGTATTCCAGCATTAAAAGAAAAGCTTTCAAACACAGATCATTATCATCTTTTTCTTACGAGACAAGAGTCTTTACTAAAACTCATGTTATGGACACGCTGTAAATTATACAATATTAACCACCAATAACTATAGCAGTTAGATATGCACATATTCTCTAATACAAAAATAAAGTAGCAGTGCCACATGTCCAGAGTTTAATGGGAATATAGTTCACATAATTCATAAGCCCACATTAAAGAAGAAAGATGGTTAATTCTTTACACTCTCATGAAGCCATAAAATAGGATCCAGATACAACTTTTCAAATAAAATGACAGTGGCTTATATATCCTTTCACAGAAACAAAGATAGATTAAGTGCACACTGTATACTTACTGCTATAAAAATGTAAAACTTAAAATCTCTTACCTATTCAGCTTGACTCATCCTTTGTTCTGGTAAACTCCTTAGGTTAATAAAAATAACTTAGTAAAACTGACGTTCTCCAAGTATGCTAGCACATATTTCATTTGTAAATATGGTCCACATGTAGGTATTTCATACAAGCTAAATACTCTTTGGAGCCTAACTGTACTGAGAGGTTGTTTGCATGTGAACTGCTATAAACTTACATGAACCTCACGTTATAAAAAAAAAAAAAAAAAAAAAAAAAGAACTTCTATTTTAAATTCTGTAATGAAAAGTCCTGTGAAGTATGTGCCTTCCAAAAGTGCATTCCATCCATTTCTAACTCCTGAGGGCCCTCTAGTGCACAGCAGGCAGAGGTACTGAAGAAATTCCTGCTTTCCACAGTTTTCCCTTTCTAAAAAGAGGGCCTTCTGAATTTTACATCATTTGAGAATTGCATGTTCTTGTGAGGAGAAATGAAAAACAGACAGTGGCTTTATTGTTAAATATTGTTAACATGCTATTAAACAGGAGCATGTTTTCTATTTGTGCTTTCCAAAATGAGGCACAGCAGTCACCATGCAGATGGAAAAGTCAAGGCAGTAAGATGTTAACAGCTTGTGAGAAGTTAAGCAGTGAGACAATGGCGCAGCTATGACTTCTGACTCCTTGCCTAGTCCAAGTGCAAAATAATAAAATCTCTGTTTACTGTAATTTAAACTAAAAGAGACATTCCCTGCTCCATTATTAATGCTCTAATGGGAACAGATTGTTTAAGAAAATGGTTTCTGTTTCAGATGGGTCTAATTTGGATTTATAAGTTTGTGAGTGGATTTTTTTCACTGACCTCACTTTTTTTACTTTTTGGCTAAATATGTACTACCAAGTTAAGACCAAGCTATCTAGCTATTACTAGAAAAAAAAGTCTTCATATTCTGTTTTTTCCAAGTCTGAGTTCTTAGAGGAATGGAGATCATAAGAAATCTCTCTGACACTTAAGCTCTTCTCTCAATTTTTAGTTCAAATTCAACTGGAGGGATGTGTCCCCCACACCCCTCATCCCCCTCCCCACACACACACACAAACAAAAGAGGTTAATTTTAAAAGCTCTAGACAAGTGTATCAATAATCTCAATATAGAAATGGCTACTGTTGCTTAATATCTTTCACACTTTAAAGAAGTTCCCCAATGCGGACATTGTTAGATCAGCCTTAGATGCTTGAGGGTCCTGCTGAAAGATGGATGGTCACTAGCTAGAGGTTAGCTAGCTTTGCAGCCCCTTTGACCAACCATGACCATAAATCACTTCCAGTGAGAATAGCCTCCTATATTCCATTTAATATCAGTGCAAATATCAGCAAATTTGGCAGATAAAACCAGAGCATGGAGCATATTTACACATACACACAATCTTTTGAAATGCTTAAGACAGGCTCTCCCCTTTAAACATAAACAATGTAAAATAAACCTTTTACATTGTTTATGTAAACATATGTAAAAGGTTTGTAAAACAATGTAAACAATGTTAAACCTTAAAATTACACCTTTTGGATTTTATTTCCATTTACTGGTGATTTTGAAAGCAGGCAATTCAGCATGATGCTTATAACCACTGCACATCTTTCAATTAACGCAAAATGTTATATATTTTTTTTAACTTGCATTGCTAATGCCACAGAGTTGCTTGAGTTGGTAATGTAACACACTGTAACAGCTAATTTTGAATGTCTAGTTCTTGCATGTAGACTGTACCATGACCTGTCCGTGGCAATCAAGCAGTTTAGAAATACAGTCAATTCCAGTTACTAACAGCTTTCCTTAGGTATGGCATTTCCTTTAACTTTTGTAACCTATACAATCTTCCTACAGCAATTCTATAAAGGTTATCTAGAGGAAAGTATAAAAGGATTTGGAGTGTTTTTTGTTTGTTTGTTTGTTTTCATTCCTGATTCCCTTTGTAGCCTAGAAATTGAAATGCAGTGTACCCACCAATGTACAGTCTTGACTGCTAAAGTTTTTTTTAGGCTTCGAGTGATTATAGCAATATTATTTCCTTTATTTTTTCATGTTCAGGAAAGAGAAGTCTTTTTCTAATGTCTTCCTGTTAAATTCTTTGGAATGCCTTGTTGCAGGAATTCAACTAAATAGGATTTAATATCCTGTTAATTTAATAGATATTTGCCTCTAAAGTTCTGGATCTTTAAAAGATAACATATTAAGACATTATTTTTTTCAGCTCTCGTGTACAGTTCCAGTGCCCTACTAGATTTCACAAAATAATCAAGACTGGAATTGTTATGGACTTGTTTGGAAAACAAATTTTTTGTTGTGTTTCAGGATCAACAAGGAAGTGTTTGCTGTTCAGGTTGGTAGTATTCTTTTTTCTTGATTTGTTACTAACCCAAAGCTGCAGCAGGGCACTAAAAGGGTGGATGGGTGGACCTAGCCAATGGCCACAAGTCACAAGCTCCCACATCCTGACTCTGGTGTTGGTAAACCACAAACAGCACCATCCACTTTTTTTAATGCTCAGCTCCATTTTCAAAATGAGAAGACAAGGGTAACCCATTTTTTACGGAGATAACAAAAATTTACTAATTCACCTTGAAGTTCTCTAAACCTCCTGTTCACATGGTTTTACACATAAGTAATGTGTATCCCATACGCAATATCCTATAGCCTTTCACCTTTCTCATCCTTCCTAACTCTAGCAGTAAAATCTCTTCCTTCTTATCAGATGTATTATTCATCTCTTTTTATATGACATCTTTCCTAGGTTTTCTGTCTTACTTCTTTAATCTACACTAAATAAAGCCTTTCACAGCAGTGAATATCATATCTGAAAAAATAAAATAAAATAAAATAAAATAAAATAAAATAAAATAAAATAAATAAAAATAAGCACAAACTACCGAGGAAAACATTTGTAACAACAAAGCAATGCAATATTAATATTAACACAAAAAGCTTCTAAGTAGCTAGTGTGTTTCCCTCCGAAAGGCCAGATTACATCTTTATTTTTTTCAATTTATCCTTCCTTCTCGCACCATTTGGTCATTTTAGTTTTAAGTGATATGGATTTTAAATATGATTAATTTTTTAGCTTTCTAAGATATCTCAGTTTGGTTCCTTCCACTGTAGTTATGACTGCAAAAGTTGCTGTGAATAGAGAAATAACAAAAGAGTTGGCAAAGAATAAAATATTCCCTATGCTGCTTTGTAGAGCATTTTGCAATGAAAGACAATCTATAAGCGGACACTTTCTATATTCAGAGAAGGCTCTGAAATTTGCCATTTTCGACTTCAGTAAATACTTTGCATTCATGGACTTCCTTCCCCAAACAGTGTTCATCTCCGATAATCTCTGATTTCAATGAAGCCAACCAGTACAAATCAATGAACTGGAGTCTCTGCATAGTTAGTATTAGTTTAATTTGTACCATCAGTGCTCTTTCAACTATTATGTTGATGAGAAAATATTCCAAAACCAGAATGCTTTGAAGAAATAGCACGGAATAGAAACAGCGAGGAACAGGTGACATCAGTTCAAACTGGTCACAGACAGTAATTAGAACTGATTACTGATTATTCTTTTGAGATCTGTTCTTCCAAATGAAACCAGAGGCAGGATTTCTGGTAAATATATTTTGTTCAACACCAAAATATTTTGAGGTCAAAACTCAACACTCTTTCTCCTTGAGCACTTGAAAGGGTGTATGCAGTTCCAGGCTAGTGGATGTGCACTTGCTTTTTATGTGCAGGCAATTAACGGTTATAAAGATTAACATTTTTTCTTAACATTTTCTTTGTTCCTAATAAAATGATGTAATATGTTGTCTTTAGAATAAAAAGCATTTCTTATTTTCTGGGCTATGTTTGCAACTTAGTATGTGATGGCGTTCCTCTTGGATGCACCACAGCTAAACTGCATTAGAGACGTGCTGCTGTTCATCTCTCAGTGTCACGCGGACAGGCGTTTTATGCTAAAGTGGCTGATACATTGTGCAGGCCTGGCTTTGCAGAGCCTATAGGAGTGAGAATTTATGCTGCTGAGGAAAAAAAAAAAATAATAATTGTACATCATTATTATGGATAATGCAGATTTGATTTTCAAAATAGAGGGCACTGCTTTAGAAGACTCGTGCTGTGTTTTTAAGGAGGTCGATCTGAGCTGGCATCTGCAAACTGCAGTCCAGCAGGACAGAGAGAAATGTTTGCTTCATGACTAAACATGCTGACTAATAGTCTGCGCTTTAATTGGTCTGGGTCAAATCCTTACAGGGAAATGGGCAAAAGCCTCTTCTTGACCTTGGTGCAGAAGATTTATCGCATGGGTTTGATTTTTGAACAACCTGGGGGCTTCCAGGAGGACATGGGAGGTGATTTCTGTACTTAGGAACAAACGCACTCCGCGTGCTGCCTGCCCAACCTGGCTGCCCACAATTAGCCGCCCATCCTTTCCAAGCCAAAGTCCGGCTTTTAGGGATTTCAGGCCAGCCCGAGGACAGCGCCTCTCCTTTCCCCTGGCCGGCCGGGGGAGCTCCCCTCGCCGCGCTGGGATCGCCGGCGCCATGGCGGCTGCTGGCGGCCGGCCGGGGGAGCGCCCCATGGGGCGGGCCGGGGCGGGCCGAGGCGAGGGGTGGTGGCCGTGGAGGGCTGGGCGGCAGCGGCCCGTGAGGTATCATGGAGGGCTGGGGGCCAAGGGGGCACAGCCGGCATCGGGAGCTCGGGGGGGAGCCTCGAGTCCCCGGCTGCGGGCAGCGGGCCACCCCGGCTCCGGCTCCCAGCGGGAGGGGAGGGCGGGCATGGCCGGGCATGGCCGCGGAAGTGAGGCGGGGAAATGGCGGCGGGGGAAGGCGCCTCGTTCGCAGGGGTTTTGGAGGTTGTTTTGCTGAGCTGTCCAGCGCCTGGCCTGAGGGAGGGCCGGGGGGCTGCCCGCAGGGTGCATGCACTCCTCTTGGGGCATGCTGGTGTAAACAAGGGAATCCAAATCTGGGTGGGTAGGAGCTGAGCTGCCCTTCTTTCCATGCTATTTCCATGCTTAGTGAAAATACTGCCTGAGGAACGTTTTTCTAAAGCATTTATCTCCAGGAAAAGGAGAAATATTTCTCTAGCGGCTACTCGGTGGGCTCAGTGGCACCAGAGGACATCACTGCACCACCACGGAACTGACTGGAGTCACCTAAAATGAGGATGAAAATACCCACCCTTAGCAGCAGATAGAGTATAGGAGAAGCATGCAAATAGGCAGTGTGACATGCAGCCTCTAAAAATACTAGCTGAATGAGCAATTTCAGATCTTGACAGCAGTGTGGATCTGCCTTGAGATGAAAGCTCTCAAGGGCAGGTTTCTTGGTTTCATAGCTGTCCGTAAAGACTGCAGCAGCATGTTGCTGTTGTGTTAAGTGAACACAATTACACCATAATTTGTCGTCTCTCTTTGAAACAGAACATGGTGGAGCTTTTTTGAGGAAACAGTGAAAATGCAGAACAAACATCTAGTGAGATAAACCTTTGAAGTTAGTGGGATAAGGCCAATGCATACCAGCAATGTTTTATTAACTGTGCAGCTCAGAAACCCTGAAATGCCAGGAAGGGCTACTTACTGAAGAACCCCCATCAGTAACAACAATTCCACTTGTCTCTGCTTGAAGTTTCAGATACTTCTGACATCCTGGCGACTTCAATAAGTGCCTCTGGTTTGGCATTTGTTAGCTGTAAGCCATTGGTGGCACGTATGCTGTTAGTTCATCTGGCAACTCTACAGTGAAAACAAAAGGCGGCTTTTAGTGAACCCTCTGAAAATCCCAGAACAAGACAGAGTTAGTGCCCAAGTATGTGAAAAAGTGTAGTTGATTTAATGCTGTGAACCAGTTCATTATTTGCATTGGATCATATAACCATAGAATAATTTCAGTTTGGAAGGGACCTCTGGAAGTCATCTAGTTCAACTCCCCGCTTAAAGCAGTGCTATCAGTGAAGTGCATCAGGTTGTTCCAGGCCTCGTCCAGCTGAGCTTTCTCTTGAAGTCATTCAAATTGAGTTGAAAGTTGGCCCTGGTATTTAGCCAAATTTGGAGACCAAGTGCCCAAAACCTTGGAGAGTTGCAGAGTTTTCATCAGCCTGAAAAAGCATACAGTCCCTCAGTTAACTGAAAATTGAGTTTCTTTTCCATTTTTGGTGTCATAATTCTAGTTTTCCAACTGTGCTAATCTTAAATGTGCACAATATGGAGATTTTAGAGATAAAAAGCACACAGAAAGTTCTTTTGCCCTCCAGCATTCAGATTTTCTTAGTAGATAGAAAACTGAAATATTTTTAAAGTAAAGTTTATCTGTGCATTAATAAAAACAGGCTAATAAACCACTTTAAATTTGAAAGGATATTAATATTTGATCTGCATAAAAACTCACTTAAGAGCTTAAGAACCAAGACAGGTATTCAAAGAGCTGTAGTGTAATCTGTTTTATTACTGTCTTTGACAGTGTGTGAGGGTTTTTCTTGTGCAAAAGCTACCTTGTGGCTTACTTGGACAAGTACCTTACTTGTCCACAGAAAGAATTTGATTTATTCACTCAGTGAATCAAGTTTGATGGAATGCAGATAGCTAATGTAAGCCTTTATCTATCTTCGTCACTGTTGTGGTATCACAGTATTTCTCAGCCTGTAAAGTTCATCTTTGAAGAAATCCCAGCATTATTATTTGCACTGCACTGTGTTTGTGGGTCTCAGGCAAAACAGGGCTTTCCAGCTTCTGAGGCTGAAAAGTATGGTCTTTTAATTTGCAGGTTTCTGAATTAGATTGGTATTACTTAATACTCTACATGATTAATTCTGCTCTCTGATTTCAGAATCTGTCAAGACTTGCAGCAAAACAACCCTGCAAAAAATGATCATCGGAAAAGTATACAATAACTTCAACATCAGCAATGGAACAGATCTTGCTATTGGATTTACTTCTTCTGCAGTAGCTGTCCTTCTCTTTGGGACAAACTTTGTGCCTGTTAAAAAATATGACACTGGTGATGGTAAACTTGTTTATATTTTTACTTATTTGTTTTTTGTTGGTGTTTCTATTTTGGTGGTGCTTGGGGTTTTTGTTTTGTTTTGTTTTGCTAGTTGGAATCATATTTTACTAGCACATGTAATTGTTTCTATAAATAGGTTTATAATATCATCACAGATTTCATCCATGGAGCATGTTTCAATTTCCTCTGTCCCTGTTAGGGTATAAAGAAATAATGTATTGGTTCTCAATATGACAAATCTACTTTTACTGTATACTTCAACAATAATGATGATTTCATGAGCATTTCACAATAGAAAGCAAAATGTCCTTTCTTTTACTGTCATAGGGATTCTCTAACACATCCACTGTTATTTATACATATAAAAAAAGTAAAAGTTCTTGGACTTTGTAGATTACAGCTCTTCAAACATGGACCTAGGATAATATGAAAACAATCAAAAATGGAAATGTTGATATTTTTATCTAGTTAACCCAGTAAGAGGAAACATCACGTCTGTTTCCTACTTGGAATTTTATCACTTCGTCATTCTAGATTCATGTTGTATTTGCATGTCTATTTGAAGCATAGTCAATTACCAGATCCCTTGAGGAATAAATCTGCCATTATGTTATCGTAATAGTATCTGCATTACAGACTGCAGAGCCTCTCTCTCTTCTTTGTGCCAAATACAGTCCTAACAAGACACGTCTGCTTTAAAGAGAAAGTGTGAGGTCAGCTGGCATAAAGTTCAATGATCTGCTTGGTTGACCCTTAGAGAATCTATGAAGATAGGAGAGATCTGTCCAAACTTTGTCGTTCTCAAATGGGTTGGTGGAAGAGCCTGAGCTCGGAGCTTTGAAGGAGTTTTGTCTTGTTCAGTCATTTATGCCAGCTGCTACTGGGGTAGTGCAAAAAACTTGCAGTAACTTAATATCCTATTTGCCAGAATTTTCAGGCATTTGAGAATCAGGGCCTGTGTAAACTTTGCCCAGCAAAGTGTCTTTTGTACAAAAAGTGCATAGCAGGAAATAGGTTGACCAAATTTTAACAGCCAACCCTAAAATGCATCCTTTGAATATATTGTAACATGATTCCCTGAAGTTCACAGGTGGCCAAGTTTCACTGTTTTGCTACCATTTAAGCTTAAAGATACTATATTAAAGAGATAAGAGACTCACACTTGCAACGTTCTACTAATTCTCTCTTGTGTGCATTTGATTTTTTCAAAGGCATGTTCTTCCAATGGATTCTCTGTGCTTCCATATGGATAGTTTCTTTGGTGGTCAATTTAATCCAGAATTGCCCTCGTTTTTGGCCTCTGGCTATGGTTGGGGGTTTTGTGTGGGCTACAGGTAAGGATTCTAATTCTTGAAACACAAAGTAATCCTAACTCATTGCAAAAACAGTCATAAAAACTTTTCCATATATAAGGTAGTTATTTGGCTTTTCCAGTCTTGGTATTAAAAAAGCTTTACCCATACAGCAAATATTATTGTGAATAATAATGTTCTCTATGCTGGATGGCCCTACTTAACGTATTTTTATTTATAAGCAGCAAATTCACACCAAAATAACTTTTAAAATGGTGTTGAGGAAAAGTCCATATTTAATTTATCTTTAAAAAACTCTATTGCTTACCAACTTGTAGTTGCCTAAATTTTTTTCCGTTCTGAACAGTCTCAGAATCTAAAGCTAAAAAGGCAGGACCACAGTCTGGCTTTTGACTGATTTTTTTATTTTATTTTTTTTTTTTATTTCAGGCAATGTCACAGTTGTCCCTATTGTTAAAACCATTGGCTTAGCTCTTGGTCTTTTGATATGGGCTTCTTTTAATTTGCTGACAGGCTGGGCAAGTTCAAGGTGAGTATGCTTAAGGCATACATTAGTAATCTTTCCATTTCTTTGCTAATAACAAATATTAACCAATAAAAAGGATTAATCATACATAAAAGGTATTTTTTTCCTTCTCATTGGAAAATACTCAGGTTAATTATTTTATCTTTTCATGTTTCCTCTGCCTCAATAGGAACAAAAATGCCCAGTCATGTTCATTAACATATTTGAGTAAATAAATAATGTATTTATTTATGTCAAACTAGTACTAGTATTTTTTCTTCTACAGCATGGGCTGATAAAATAATTTAAATTAACCTTGATTTTTAAACACCCAGATTCAAAAAAAAATCAATCTCAATTAAATTAAAGACTTTTTTGTTTTTATAATAAATGTAGGTTTTTGTAAGACAACTGATGCACCAATCCATGATATAAACTAATATGTTGCTAATATAAACTTAAGCAGAAATATTTCTGTGAGTAAAGATTTTAAAGACTGTGTTTTGATTTAAGTATTTTGTATGCAGTCAGTGCAGCTAAGTGTAACTAGTTAAATATTCCAGATTTGGTTGGTTTGGAATTGACCCAGAAGAGGTATCAAGACCAGTCTTAAATTATATTGGAGCTGGGCTTTCATTATTAAGGTAAAAACTTATAATTAATTTATCTAACATAATTTATATGTAATAATCAGAGGAACAATTTAACCAAAGTGTAAAAGTATTGTAGTATTTTTTTTTGCAAATTGATTTACCCCAAAATTCATGAGTTGTCTATACCTAACTTGTCAGTGCTACATTTCAGAATGGAAGCATGCACATTTTCCAGTACAGTAGATAAATGATTATTCATAAACGCAGAAGTCTGTTTTTATGCCGGTAGGCACGTTCAAGGCAAAGCTGTGATGCACTAATCCTCTCCCTAGCCAGATCGTTCAACTGGTTCACTTCAACCAAAGTTTGAGAGGGTGCTGAAACTAACTAGAAAAACCTTGGTGAGAAAACATCTGTGAAATTTCCATTCTGACTTAACTCGGTTGTCACTACAAACCCTTCCTCTTAACAGAATATTCCCCAGATCCTTTAGGGTTCATAAAAAGCCAGAAACTATGCCTTATTTCTTGTCTCCCTGTCTACATGACCACCATCACCAATTCACAAGTAGTAACCTCATGATCTTCAGAAGGACTTCTACTTTTGTGAGAGGTACTCACAAAATAGTGGGAGTGCTGTTATTCCTGCCTGATGAATTTATGTAGCTCACCAGCTGCTTCCTCCTATTTCTGAGACACCACAAAAAGCGATCAACAAGGAAAACGATCCTGACCAAACATGTTTTCCTGGCAAGCTGCACGGGTTGCTCGGTAGAGATCAGAAGCATGTTTTTTTTATTTTAGCCTCCTATGCGGCACCTGTACATATTTGCCTAGTCCCTCCGGAGGAAGCTGGCACCTTTTTGTATCTACCCTTATTCCTTTAGCAGGAGTTGAATCACTCTTCAGATGGAGGCATTTTGCTTATGGCTATAGAAAGAATTAATAAATCATTAAAATACCTTGCTTAAAAATAAAAAACTGAATCTGTCAGTTCTGATTACACATACTTACCTGATTTCCAGGAGCAGGGTGGAAAAGCTTTCTTCATTTTATTAACTCAGTGCACTGGAGCAATCAATACCCCTTCTCCTACAAATGCATGAGGCCCTGTGGGAGCAGCGTTATCCCACTTGGATACAACAGAAAACTCAATACTATCAGTTTTCCTTGAGCACAAACCCAATTCTGTGCAGCTTTAAGTTGTTCCATATAGAATTTTCATGCAGATGTTCAGCTAATGTGGTTCAGTACAAAGGACACAGTTAACTAACACAGCTGTTGTTAGCACGTGGCTGGAACAACACACCATAAAAAAAGAAGCATTTCAATCCTATTATATAGAAGAGAGAATTATAAAGTGATAACAGGACTAATCTGTTTGTTTACTTTTGCTGAAGTCATTTGTTAAGACTGTTCAGAACAACTGCATTATAAAAATATATTGAAGTAAATCTCTGGACACTAAATGTTATGTCCTCGTGAGCTGACTTATGGTATTCATTGATGTATTCTTTTCTTCTGAGTGCTGTCATATTTCTTTTTATAAAAACTGAAGTCCAGAGTTCTTCAGCTTCATTAGAAAGAACGCCATTACTGAGAGAAACGGTGAGTACTCTGCAGTTGCTGTTCTGCAGCTGTGAGAATACATATACATGTTAAAACAAACAAAAATTGCTTAATGTTAACTGGTTTTCATAGGATATATGGTAAACTACATAAATATGCATTGATTGTATTTAATTTGTGGATCTTGTATATTTAATTAAATGTGAACAACAGAAAAGGCTTTCTTCGTTTATTGTCAGCCTTGTATATGTCTCGTAAGCCCTTATGGCAGAGGCTGTATTAAAGACAATGTGCATTTTCCTTTCTGAAAAGAAGTAGTAGTTTTAGAAGAATTTATTAGAACAGGTTTTAGCTATTAGTAGGAGAATGCTTAGAGGAAATGCAACAGAGTGTACAAGTCTTATCCACCAGATTTTTGCCTTGTTACAGAGCCAAAAGACTGTCAGGAGTCCCTGGTTCTCAGCATTGGCAGTGGCACTGGTGGGAGGCCAAAGACAGGTGCCAGACTGGGCTCCCAAAGAAGTGACAGCCAAAATTTGCAACAATAACTGGAGAAGAGCAGGCTCCCAATACAATTTCCTTTTCCTACCCTTGCTCTGGTAGGTCAGTGATGCATCAAAACTCAATTGCTACCTAAACAGAGCTCCTGAGAGTTTTCTAGCTGTGCTTGGTGATCGTGATCTCTAGAGGTCCTGATCTACCAGAGCACATATCAGAAGATAATCTGCAGGACTAGAAGAAAGGAATGTTGTAGTCTCTTTACACTGCAGACAAGGGTATTATTTTCTCAGTTGGCAAATAGTCCTAGTATTCTGACAGTAACACCAGAGCTATCAACAAAAGGCAAAACTGTATCATAAATAAAACCAATACATTAAATCATTCATCATATTTAAGGAAGGGCAAGTTTTGAAAGGCAGACCTGCATGTAGATTAAAAAAAAAAAAGCTAATGAGTGCTGTATTATGTACTAAACCCCAAATACACAGCCAAACACTTAGAAACTTTGAGGTAGATAGATCCAATTATTACTGCTTGTTTTATTTCCAAACTTATTTTTCCTTTTTATTCAGAGCATCCCTGTCAAATCTCGTTTCTCCTTCCATTATCGTTTGCTTAGAGCAAAACCGCTGTATTAATACATTTGAGATGTTGTTTTTTATTTAAAAAAAAAAAAAGATTGAGTGAAAACTCTTATTTTTCTGCAGTCTGTTAATGCTTCTGAAGAGATCTCTGATGAGTCATGGGTGAGCAGACTTTCTCCAGCAAAAAAACGACTCATGTAAGTCATTAGCAGTTCTTCTACTGATGCAGGTCAAGTAGCCAGAGAAAGTAATATAACAGAGTAAGAACAGAATTTGTCTTCTAGTTTTCCTAGCATAGACATGTGCTAATAAATACGTTTTTAAAATATTAGCGTACTGTGCATATCTTTGCATATCTGATTAGCTGCTCAACTACTTGGATAATTTTCTTCTCACTGTTCACTCTGCTATACCAACATATTTGCAAAGTAAACAACATTTGCAAAGTAAAGAGCAATAGGAATTAAGTACGGAGCTGTTTTGTAGCACCCCACCATAGAAAGAGGCCATGCTTCCAGGTGTGGCTTCCACATGAGTACACATGGAAAAGGCATTGCAGCATGGTTAGGAGACAGGAGAAGTGGTCCAGGGTGGAAGCAGCAGCTAGCAAGGAGGCAGTTTGGGGACTGGAGACAGCAAGGACACAATCATCTGGAGGTGGAGAATGGGAGCAAGGAGGAAAATAATGATCCTGGAAATCATTATAAAGAAAGTACAGACTGAAACAGTGGAGCTGAGAGTGGGAGTGTTTTAACTTTATTTTTGTTAGTTTTCCCCCAGCTTCTCTTTTAGGCAGTATTGGTTACTTGATGTCTCTTGTCATGAATGTAGATTGCAGATTATTGGGACAGGAGTTGTCTGTAGTACTTGGACACAAAGTGCAGGAAAACTGAATTACTGTTATGAAAATTTTTTACACTAAAAAAAAAGTGCTAAAATACGTTATTTTTATAGCATTGCTACCAATTTTTGTAAATTTTCAGGTTTTAACTGCAATACTGTATGTCTTGTGTAGTGTCTACTTCCCTAATTTACAGTAGGATTTTTTCTCTTTTTTTGTTCTTTTCAAAGAGGATGTAGCCTAGCTGTAGTGGCTGGAATACTGTATGGTTCCAGTTTTGTACCAGTACTTTACATCAAGGACCATGGAAGAAGAAATGAAACTATATACGCAGGAGCAAGTCAATTTGGTAAAGGCTAATAGGTCACTTTTACTTTACTTCATTAATATGTTGTGGTTTTCTGCTTTCATAAAGGCACGGAGTGAAATTCTTCATACTGCTGGAAATACACAGTGGCAACTTACTAGTTCTGTACTAGTTCAGTACTATGTTACATGTTACTGAGTTGTTATTATAATACTAGCTCTCCCTTTTTCCAAAAGGTGAATTAAACCATTAAAACAATAGCAGTAAACAGACAAGAAGATGCCATATTTATCTTACTTAACACCTTCTGAAATGTAGCTAACTCTCAAAATACCAAGTTCATATGTCAGGAATATGAAGGGCAAAAGCTTATTGATTGCTAATTTAGTAAAGGAAAAGTAGAAGGTTGAATATAATTGATGAGCAGAAGAGATATACAAAATTTCAAGTAATCATGTCAGTTTTGTATTTGAAGCCTTTTAATATAGTTGTAATAGCTATTTTCAAAACATTTCTCAAGAAACATTTTCCTTAAGATTTAGGACATAATCTATCAAGTAATACCAGTGGCAGCTTAAGGCCCACATTCCACTCAGACAGCACAGTGTTGCCATTAACCAATGCTTATTGTAATGGATACATTTTCTCTTGGATATAGCAATTTACACACTTCCAAGCAAGACAAAACAGCTGTTATCATTACTGTATCTGTCTTTCCTGATGAGGAATTACAGGTCCAAGGAGACAGAGATCACCTTGCTACATGGTTCTTCTCTATCATGTTTAAGATGCTCTATTTAGTGCTTATCAAATCCGTAAGGGATTTGTAATTGTTAATAAGTATATTGGTCAAAATTGTGATGCATTCTTCAAGATAAGGAAAGGACAAAACTGCTATGTTTATCTTGCTTTGTATGTGCAGTTGTCTTGCCTTTAAAAGTACAGCATAACGAAAAGAAGCAAGGCTTTACAGTGAATGTAAATGTAGATAGTTACGAGAGGATGTAATTATGTAATACCCCTCCCCGCAGTTTTGTAGCCTCACACAAGTATTTTCTTATGCTTTTAATAAATGAATTCAGTAGCCTGACTAATAGAATTACAAAAATAACAACTCATAGAAATGCATAAAAGCTTCTGATAAATGCTAGGGTCAATGTAGCATTTAATTCATATTTAATATGATATGTATGATTGACAAAATCCATCCAGAGCCAGACTGTTAGCTAGGCTCATAGCCACAATTGAATTTAAATTGTGGCATCTTACCTGTTTTTGTTTTTGTGAATGCTGTCACTGAAATAAATTTAACTAAAATTATGAACTGGTGTTTTAGACTAATACAGTTTTGCAATTTCTCCTTCAGATTTAGATTATGTTTTTGCACACTTCAGTGGAATATTTCTTACAAGTACCATCTACTTTTTGATCTACTGTGCTGTCAGGAAAAATAAGCCTATAGTTTATCCCCAAGCCATACTGCCAGGTATGTTTGTTAAATTAGGAATTCATTTTGGTTACTTCTTCTGATTCTTTTACAGTGATTAGTTCAAGCTATATAATGGAACTGTAGTTAGCCTCTGAAGTCTCGTCATTTCGATTTTTGTCTGTTCAGAAAGATCAGTCCTACTAGGTTAAGTAAGATCAGGAAGCAATGATATATTTTTGTTCTAATCTGAAATGTGACATTGCAAACAATGCATTTTCAAAAACTCACTCTATCAGAAAGTAGAGTATGTTGCCCAGGAAATTGCAATCTTTAATTATAATTTCCTACTTCAGTTGGAGTAGCTGATTTTATCCCTTGAGACTTGGTTTAGATTCTCTGAGCCAGCTTGTTAAAGTTATTAAATAATAAACTATTAAATTTCTGTATTATGCTATTAATAAAAATATTTCACAGATTGCTGTCTATACTTTGCTGTACGTGCTTTTGATTTGGATTTATTTTTCTAGGGTTTGTTTCTGGTGTGCTTTGGGCAATAGCCAATTGCTGCTGGTTCATTGCCAATAACTATCTCAGTGCTGTGGTCAGCTTTCCAATAATTACCGCAGTAAGTATATAAAAAAATAAAATCTGTGACTAGAAATGCAGATTTCCCTCCCCCCCTCCCTAGTAGTGAAAATTAAGTTGAAATTTTGACGTGTCCAGATAATTTTTTTTCCAAATGTATACATTGCGTGTTCTTTTACTTGTCTGCACTAGCATTTGTTTTTTGGGCGGAAGTTAAGATAATGTGACAAGCACCATCTTGGCCAGTGCCAAGCATAAAAAATAGGAGCTGAAGGTGTCGGTCTTCAGGTTATATAAAAACCAGTACTCTTTAGCCAGAACTATTGTCAATATTAAATACTGAACTGAGGTGATAAAAAGAAGAAAAGTTACTTGCTTTCATCCCAGCAAGTATCTGTAGTTCTGGACTTTTTCATTTGTGATTTTTATATTTTATCAGTCATTTTTCTTAATTAAGTTAGATATTTTTTATTGTCACACTTTTCAAATACACCAAACATTCTGTATGGCTGAAAATAATTTTCTTACAAAAACACAAGGAAAATAGGTTGGCCAATTTTGCCTGTGTTATTCCTGCTTATAATACTGTACCTTTAAAACACTGTTAATGTTCAGAAGCTGCATGAATTCCATCACTATGTAAAAATAAATTTTGCCTTTATTCTCTTGCCAGTCTGCTAGATGGTGCTGCAAAGCTAGATAACTTCTGGCAAATTAGAGTTCATGAGTATCAAAAACAAAGTTCTGCTGAACAGCTGTATTTTGGAAGCAAACTAATGAAACAACATTAATAGGGATTAAGCTTTGCCTCAAGATGCAGTGAATCAGAATAAACTCTGCAGTATGCAATGAAAAAAAAAATACTTGGGATCATTCTAATTAGGAACTGAAGGATTAATAGAAAGAAGCTTTAGTAACTTTGTTTATCAGTATACCTAAAGGGGAGGGGTGTAAAATAACTAAATGAAAAATTGTAAGGACAGCAATGATGAGAAACTGCTTATCTGTGCTGCAGTTTTAGAACTGTTGCTTTACTTCACCCTAGAGAGAACTTCAAACAACATCCCTTTAACAATTTGCTTCATTTAATAAATGCATTCCTCTAGCAATGTAGGTTATCTAGAAAGCGAAGTAACACCTTAGTTTTTATTTAAATAATATTTAGCAATTTAGGCAATGGCATGCACAAACACATTCAACGTAATACTCTGTTTCCTGCTGGCCTAAATTTATGTCCCATCGGGTGTACTGAAGATGGTGGGAGTAAGATCACTGTCCAGACATCTGTCAAGTGTTTCTGAGAGCAGCTGTAATGGGAAGCATTCACAGAGTTTTCGCTTCATATTCAGATAATATTTTCTCATCGGTCATGAGAATTCAGATCATTGCTCCCACAGGAGAAAAACTGTGTTACTGGGGGTGCCTGGAAATTATCACTGTGAACCTCTTGTTTTCTATTAGCTAGGAAATGTGTAAGACACCATCACAGAGAAACAGCAGTTTTCCTGGCCTGTCTTATCTGTCTGGCTTTGTGTTTTGTCCAGATGGCTAAAATACAGGAAATACATTCATGTTCCAGTTTCGTGATACCATACTGAGCAATAAAATCAAACTTTTCAAAAGTGGTTAGTCGTGGTAATAGAGGAAACATTAGCAATATCCTTGGTGGCTGCCAAGAAACCTGAATAGACCTCTGAA
Source organism: Aythya fuligula (assembly GCF_009819795.1). Taxonomy (NCBI): domain Eukaryota; kingdom Metazoa; phylum Chordata; class Aves; order Anseriformes; family Anatidae; genus Aythya; species Aythya fuligula. The sequence goes on along the minus strand of NC_045562.1, from coordinate 29,911,566 downwards.
ACAGGGTAACAAATGAAAGTCTGTAGAGTTTGAACTAAGGTGAGGCATATTATTTAGAGCCTACTAAAAGAACATATAACAGCCAGTGCAGACTCCACAGCTTAATTTAGGAAGAAATTATGCCCTCTCATAAAAAAATAAATTAAAAAAATCTCGTTAGCCCTTCTTGAAGAATTTATTGTGTCTTTGTAGAGACTTCAGTATGTTTATGCTTTTGCCATGAGTACTGTACAGAATGGAGAGGCCTAAATTTGTGATCCAGATGAAATACAACCGCCCTAAAAACAATAATAGGAAGGTGGCACACTTCACATTTGTAATGTACAAGTGAATCTTATTCTTTAGGGTCCTGGCCTTGTTGCTGCAGCATGGGGAGTCCTCGTATTTAAAGAAATCAAGGTAATCTTACTAGGTCTCTTACCTTGTCTCTCTTCTCCTTGTCTCTAGTTCTTAGAACAGCATGATTTGGTATATAGCTGTATCCGTTAGATTTCCTTACAAATACTACATTATGAAGCTGAAAATCATGTCATGCAATGCCACGTTTTCCAAGGTAAACTTTGAACAATTTTTACAGGAATGCCGATTTGAATTCCATGACTATTAGCAGCAGTGGGAGTAAATGAAGACTGCAGCAGGGTCAGGATGCCAAGCATAGCCTGAAAACAGTATTTATTTGAGCTAGCTTTCAATGAGGGCAGGGGAATGAGCAGTTGTCGCAGTAATCACGTAGACCAGTAGTTAAGGAATTTAGGGTCAGATTCTCCAGAGGACCAAAAAATTAGGCTGAGGACAGTACTGATTACAGTACAATGTAGAGATTGTTAAACTGATATAGCAGCGATAACACAGAACGGGGTAATTTACTAGATCTTAACATGGCTGAAATTATTTTTCAAGCGGAATTTGAAGCATAGGAGCGTAGGTCTCAGGTTCCTGTAACTAGTCTGGCCAAGATCCATTCATGTCTAATTTGCCATTACAGATTATATCTGATATTTCTGGTGACTGTAAAATGCGTTAGGCATCCTTGGAGCAGGAACTAGAAGTCCCCTCTCCCTCACTGCAGACAAATGTTGCACCACACTAGAAGACTGTCATGTTTATTATCCAAATCTTTATGACTCACTAAGTCTTTCAACTTTTTCATACATTTTAGAATAGTCTCAGCATAGATGCTTACTATTTAAATATCATCTGAAAACAGACAGAAGTCCCTTAAAAAGACTTAAAAAGAATTGATGAATTAATTTTATGAATGTTTCACTAAGTGCAAGGCATCATAGATTGCTTGTATTGAATCGCTTTGAACAACAAATCTTTCAAATGTTGTATGAAATAAAACGCTATAAAATACATTGTATGAAGTAAAATGCTAACATTTCATATAATAGGTGCATTCATTTTTGTCATAAATTAAATGAAACTTTATTTTACTTTTTTTTTGTGAAGTGGTACCTATTATGACATAATATTTTTCTTTTTCTCTCCACTTGGCTGTCCAGGGACTGAAAAACTACATGTTACTCTCAGTAGCATTTTGCATCATTTTGGCCGGATCACTCTCCACAGCTTTTTCTAAAGTTTGAAAGGATCTTCTTACCAGCAGATGGTGCTACTGTCTAGGACATTGATGGTGGTTATTTCCAAATATACAATAGGTTATTTCCAAAATGTATGTCCAACATTTACCCTAACTTTCTTTGGGCAGGTAAAAATCATTCCCACATAGTATGAAAGAAAATCTGGAAATGTTTGTTTCTGCATCTTTTGGAAGAGCATATATCAAAGCAATATCAAAGGTGTTCTTTTAAATAAAGCTCAATGATTTTATATTTACTGATTTTTCTGGTTTAGGTATGAAGCTCGCATCACTGTAAGTTCCAGTTCCTTTCTATGATAATGTGTTAAAGTGATATTGATTTTTAGTCTGTTAGTACTCTGTATAGCTAATTCATTTTATTCCAAAATTCTGTCTTGCTGACTTGATTATAACATGTCTTGAAATATTCTTTGATGTGAAACAGGTTTTGTTGTTGTTTGTTTGTTTTTTGTTTGTTTGTTTTGTTTTGTTTTGTTTTTAATTTAGAGGCATTGATCTTTAAAGCCACCAGTTTACATAAAAGCTTTATCTTCCAATCACATCAAAATTTTAAAGGAAATACAGGGGAAAAAATATAAAAAAAAAAAAAAAAAAAAAGTAACATAAATTGCTAGTGTTTGCTGCAGGTGCAAGAACATTATGTTGAAATCGTGACCATAATACAAATAGTTGGGGATTTTGTTGTTGTTGTTGTTTTTGTTTGTTTTTTAATTGAGTTGTATTGAATTTTGCAAATAAACACATTTTCTGAAACCAGTGATATTGCAATGTGAGCTAAGCATGTAGTTCACAGTTTGTTTCCAGATTATTTGGGGCATTTTCTGAATACTTATTACTTACTTTTCTTTTCCATGTATTACAATCAAAGCTTAAAAATTACATATGTTGAAGTATCATGCTAAAATTACTAAGACTTTTTTCTACCCTAAGCAATGCCATCTATATCTAAATCACTTCTGACAGTTGTTATCAAACTTGTTTATTTAAAAATAGTAAAGTGGTTTTACCATGTTTTTAGGCAAACTACCCAGTTCTAAGTATCCTTCCAGCTAGAAAAGCTCTAATGTCCAAAGGAAATTCAATGTGAGCAATGTTATATCTGCTATTCAATGACCACTGCTGACATGGAGAACCGTTTGTTTTCTTACTCATCACAGCTTTCACACATGCAAAGCATGTTGTCTGAATCCACCCTTAGTCTTCTCTTCCATGTATTAGAAAAGTCCAGTTTCTGCACTTCTCACTTGTTTGGAATAGGTGCCTCATTCTTTTTACTTCTTCCTGAACTCACTAAGTAGACTCAGTCTGCCTAGAAAAAAACAGACACAACACTCAGACTATAGTCTTACAGAAAACCAGAACAGCAGCAATAGGATTATTTTTTTCATCTAATTTACAAGCTGTCCATGGCCATACATGATAGTATGATGCTTTTTGCCAACACAGCTTGGTATTGTAAGCATGTCTAGATAACATTCATGATTTCACCTTCCTTCTTTTCCACACCTCCTTGTCTACTACTTGGCAGATTTTATCTTAGAAGTGTTGCTTCACCCCCTTTTCTCCAAACCATTCCTATCTGAGTGTCAGAATGTGGTGTCTGACAGGCTTTTTTCTCCATCAGGCATTTCTCCACTTTTGCTCCGTATGTTAAGTCTGGCCTTCAACAAATTTGCAGCATTTTCCAGCCTGTTGTTATTTACAAATTTAATAAACATGATCTCTTAATTATTCTAAATCATTTATGAAAATGTTGTATGGTATTAGCCTGTACTCTCTGTTTTTTTTGGAATCTAAAGCAATACGTATTTTGACTCTGACAGGAACTGATTGCTCTCATGAGTACAATTTCTCTTACGGTGATTTTATTTAGATTGCATTCTCCCAGCTTATATGTAACATCTGATATAGCTGCTGCAGTCAAGATGTATGATGTGTACCACCCACAAGCCCTGCTATTGCAGAGAAAGCAGGTCAGTTTGACTCAATTTCTTCTTGACAAGTCATTCTTGGCTGTTACTTACGTAACCGTTACTGTATTGACTCTGACAAGGAAGAGTACTTTGTTCAAATGTTTTTGAAAGAACTTGAATTAAATTGGACATTTATGATTTCCCTGGATGTGCTTCCCTTCAACTCCTGTATTCCTGGAATGACCCCCTATGCCAGAAAATTGCTAATAAACAAAGGATTGGCAGAAACAAAAGACTGTTTTCAGGCTCCTCTGCTTTACAGGCATACTTTAATATGTCAGTTCTTTGCCAGTCAGTATTGAGTTCTTATGTCAACATTTGGAATTGTGTTAGCACTGACTGTGATCTGTTCAAGCAGGACTGAAGGAACAACAAGGGTGCTGGGCACTTCAGTTTATAATGTCATTTTTGTATAGAGACAAATTCTCATTTATTTCCCAACATACTTATGAACACTTAGAATGCACGAAGCTCACTATTTTGCTAGAACAATTACAATGCATTACAATGTTTATAAAAAGAGTGTGATTTTAGCACCAGTCCACCTTGACATGCCAATGGAATTGCTCAGAAAGGCTCATCTGTTTATTTTACTGCCTCTAGGCCACCTTCCACATTCAATTGAAGTCTGCAGGTACAGTCTACACTATTCAATGAAGGATGTTTTTCACTAGTTTGTGTTAAATGAATTAGTAAGGCTGTAGTATGAAAAAATGGTGGAACAATGTTCAACCAAACCTCTCAGGAAGGGGAACTGTGTCTGGGCTTGGAGAGTGAACTAGCATGCTCACACTACTACTTTCTGGGTAGAACTAGCTTCTAAGTGTAAGACCCATATTGTACAATGCGTCTTTCAGACCCCAGAGATCCCTCCAGCAACTTCAAGGAAGAAACAGGAGCAAGCAGGGTAAGGACTAAGGTTAAAAAGCAACATGCAAGATATACATTGTGTGAATAAAAACTAAGCATCAGAAAAACAAAGATAGATTTTTGTAACAGAGCAAAGCTCTGGTGGTAAGGGAAAAGAACAGGGGCATATGAAGCTGTGTGAAGTTGCATCGAGTTCAGGTGCATCACATTGCAGAAGCAGTATGGTGCCTCCCAGTCACCTTCTGCAGCTGGGCAAGTCACAGTACCTGCTGGAGAGCCAGTGCAGAGGGACCATCATGCAACTGCTGGTCAGCCTGCACTAGCTCTGCTCTGCTGCACCAGCTGTGCTCTGCAATCTGTCCTCAGCTGTGCAAGGAATAAGCAAGCAGTGGTGCTTAAGCTGAATCACTGTGGGACCTAGTTTACCCTTAACCATAACCAAACGCATTAGGCTTTGGCTACCTCTGCACTATCCTGTTTTCTTTGGTGCTGTGAATATCCTGAAAGTATGTGTCTTGGGTTCTTCAGATTTTTACTGACTTTCTTGATGGATGCTCAATGTTCAGGTCTGGTATGGGCCCAGGATTTGATTACTGAATATGATTTGATTATGGGAAACAATAGGGAACAGTTAAATCTACCAGGGCAGGAACACCTTTAAATTTTCCCATTTCTACAGAGGGCCAGTTGGCTTTCTGAAACAACTCCCCAAAAAGTTCACTCCTGTCCACAGAAATCACCATGTATGCAATTTGATGCAGTCCACAGTCTGTATTGTAAAGCTATCAGATGTGAAAACTTAATTGCTTATTGCTAACACATTAATTACAATTATTGTTTTTGAAGGCTCAAGTACTAGCTTTATTAAATGCTTTCTTAACAGATATTCTATTGGATTTGTCTTGCCAATAGAAAAAAAAAAAAAAAAAAAGAGGAAAAAAAAAAGAAAAACACCTCTTTGCAGCTCTTTTCTGTGAAAAATCCCTTATGGTAATGCATCAGGATTTATGGTTTAAATATGTATTTATTCCAAAATATTTTCTCCTGATGTTCACTTGGAATATATTGGATAAATATTCCACTCATTTCTGAGATTTTCTTGTTATTGAAGTTTTGAGTTTGAAGTCACATTGGTAGTGCTTTCATGTTAAAATGCTGGATTAACAGAGATCTGTTTATAGAGCTGTTTATACACGGCAGTCTGACAGCAAGTGTTTAATGAGAGAAAATTCTACAGTTGATACAAATGATCATGGCTCTGTTTATAACAGCAAAGCTGTGTGTTTTCATATCGGTAAAACAACTGGCCCAGAATGTTCCCTTGTTGTTGTTGTTTAATTTTTTGTATTTGTAGCTGAAGGAAAAAAAAAAAAAAGTAGGACCAAGATGGAAGAATCATATTTTATCTTTAAGAAAATTACAGTTTCACATACTTGTTTGGGTCTGTTTAATAATTTCTAATCATATACTTCAACTTGCTCTAATAATTTTTCTCTGATCATCCTTAAAAGTGAGCTAATCTTTAAAATACAGGTAGACTGGGAGCTTCCAAGTAAGATTTACTTGTTTATTTTGTGCATAGTGTTGGGAACCAGAAAATTCAGCATTAACTTTTTAGATTTCCCACATCTGTTTATTACCTTCTCTATATTCATCATCAATTCATTTTCCTGAGCTCAATGCCCTTCTTCCACTTTTTTTTTTTTTTTTTAATCCCTTCACATTCTTAGTAAAAATTATTATTATCTGGAAAAACTATAATTTAAATACGTGGACTCCTATGTCTTTAAATGCAGCCAGTGAAAACCAGCATTTTGTTACCTCTATAGATATTTATATTTTTTATCTACATCAAAATTTTATTTTTCAACCAGAATTCAAAGTTGATTTAATACCAGTTCAACGTTCTGACCTGATCCCTGAGTGGTTTTGTATCTGCCATGAAAGTAAAATGACAGCCAGATGATGCATGCTAATAATTATTTTTTTTATTTATTTTTCTTTTTTTTATTTTGACCCCCTGCTTTCAAATAGAAGGCTGAAGTTGAATGCAGTATTCTGTAAATACAGTTTGACAGATGGATTCCACTTTCCTCTAGCTAAATATGTAATGCTGGGAGCAAGTGACTGTGAAGTGTTGTATTTCAGCTGAAAAGATGGCTCTTAAACATTTGAAGTTTACCACAGAATATTTGTTTAGAAACCTAGAAGATAATTTCTCTTTCAGCACTGAAGACCGGTGCTTCTTACTGCACCAAAGGGCCTGTCTCAGAGTGTAACCTGACAGGCAAAATAGGAGAAAAGGAGATGGGACCCACGGCAGCCCTGCCAGTATCAGTGATTCGGGCAATCTGACGCCACCCTGCAGCATTTTCAGATTGTTAAGCAACTCCTCGTGATCTTTGTTTTTGTTATTTGTGTAGCAGCCAATGCACTTATAATGAAATAAATTATACATAGAGATGCATTAGTGCAAGTTATTTGCCTTGTCCTGGTATTTTTCATGCTGTGGGTCTTCTAAAAACATTTTGGGTAGAACTGGGAGACAAACTGTGCTGTTCCCAGGGCCAAAGCAGAAAAGGGGAGCGAGAGGGTGTTCACTAGTTAACAAAACAGGAGAACTGTTTGCAAAGCGATAGCTGGTGCCCAGCTGTACTTACACACCTGAGCTTTGATCTGAGCCAAGGGGGAGCCTCAGGAATGCGAACGCCACAAGCTCCAGGACGACGCCTGGGAGGAAGACCTGTCTGATACATCACTGGATAGTAATGTTTCACATTAAGTGGTGCCTTGGCTCTGTGGTTTCCTATCGACTTTGTGCTCAGTTGAAAGGTTAGAATTTGTTGTATAAAACCATGTCATGGCATGTATTCCTTGAAGCATGCTGTGCCCATCAAGCTCAAAGGAAACAGTTTAGGCTGTTAGCTTGCTGTGAATTCCCCAGGGATATACTTGCAGAGAGCATGCATAACCCTGTCTTCAACTTCTGTTTCAGATGTTTGTGTCTAGCATTTTTAAGTGAAGTAGTTGAAATTTAGTTCATAAACCCATACAAAGGCTACTATTTTTAGATAAGTAAAGCTGTATGTAAAAAAAGATACGTCTGAGTATTTTTAGAAGTTAGCAGTATTTCATATTATTTGGTGTTTATAACATGAACAATAACGTATTTTAAAATACTAAATTAAGCACTTGAAACTTGTGGTTCTATTCAACATACACTGCATTTTCTTGCCTTTTGAGAGGCTAGTCACTGCAAACATTTACTGCACTTTTCTGACTTTGTAGACACAGAAGTGATGTGCTTACCTTCTGTTTTTTCTTCTCCACAGGTTACATTTATTGTAGTTTAGTGCCTGATGCATTCATTTTAACCTAGTAAGCAACAGTCCATTTGATGAAGTAGTAGTGAATTTCACAAAGAGGAGGATATGTACATGTATCTATTTATGCATGTAAAATCTTGTGGTTTTTCTGGTATCAATCCATGCTATTCTTTAGCATGTCTTGCCTTTTGTTTTAAATTACTTTCATTGAGCAACTGCCAGTTTTTCCACATCCACTGCATCTACTTGAAGAAAGTAAGTTTTGGCATCTAGACAGACCTGATCCATTTCATTAATAAATTTCGCCATTTAACTGAGATTTCACTCATGTTTCTCATAATGTGGGTCATGTCAATTTAAGATGCTGCCACAACTCAGCTGTTTGCTACTAACAGACACCTCATACCAACACCAGTGGATAACATTGTGAGGTTTTTGTGTTCTTATGGGCAAAAAATCAGCTATGTTAACTTAATTCTCTGTGAAAAAGTCATGTGAGGAAATGCTGAAAACAGTTTACGGTGCCTCAGTGTAGCAAATCAAGAAGACTGTGTCCTTGCTACTTTGCATCTGATTGTTGTGACAGAACTGCTGTTTCTTAAAAATTGTTTGTTTTTCTTTTTGCTTTCCTTTGGTGGGAAGATTTAGCTTTAATTTTTACCTGAAGATAAACATTTTGTAAACATCTATAAATATATAGTGCCCTACTAAGCTTGCAAATTTATTTGCTGTTTTTCATATTTAGTCTAATTTCCTTGTCTTTATAGGTAAAAATTAGAGTTTACTAGAAATTCAAACTCTTGGCAGCTTTAAGCACAGTTTTGCATATTATTTTCTCTTTATAAGCTATGCCTTAAATACTGCATGTTAGACATTGTCTGCTGCACAGACTTTGTGTTCCTTCATGGTTAGGACTGTTTAAGTAAGGGATGCGTAAAGTTTAATGGTCTCTTTCAGTTCTGAGTCTTCATAAAATGTCTGTGTGATAATTGGAGCTGAAAACACAAGAAAATATCTGTTTCCTGAGCTTCCGTGAGATATGCCCAGATGAGGATTTGGAGACCTCTTACATCTTTTTCATGAGGAAGAACAGAAACAGCATGGTTGGACACAAGCAGGTGAGCTTCTCTGTAGTTAGAATGCATGAAGAGCTGCTGCACCATGAAATCACTTCTGAAAACTTTAAAGGAAGAAAGCATTTCAGCAAAACTATTCCCCTCTGTCATATATTCATATCTTGTGTCTTTGTATCTGTTGCCAGAAGTATTAGTTTATAGTTTACTGACAACTTGCTCATGGAAGATTATTCAGAATATCAAATCTTAGGGCTGCTGTCAAAGCACTGCAACAAATATCAGCAATCCAAGTGACTCAATAGTGTGTGTTTGTGACATGTAGTGACCCTAGCTTTCTAAATATTGATATGTATGTGTATAGACACATAGGGATACACTTTAAATTAGATACTTACAGTTAAGAAAGGTCTGGGAGTCATTGCAAGTAGCTGTCTGAAAATGACAACTCTGTGATTAGCAGCAATTGAAAAAATACGAGCATGTTAGAAATTATTAAACAGGAAGTGGAGCAACACCGCTATGCCAGTGTACAATTTCAGCTCACTGATCTCAAAAATAAACGTACAATAACATTTTCAAAAGTCATAAAGAAACACTATAATTTTCCCTTGTACTGTATAATTCGTTATTTAAGTAGGAGTCTTCATTCTGAATTAGAAAACCAAAATGGAAAAATAATATGCCAATAAATTAATTATTGATATGAAGCACATGAATAAGGAATGACTAATTGTTGTGTTATAATTCAGGAACAATTGAGCACGCAAGAAAGTTAGAAAAGGTTTAAATATGAAATAACTTGACTTTTCAAAGAAAGCATAGTTATAATTTGAGACTTCTTAGATGTTGAATAGCTTAATGTTACAAATAGATTGTGAAGCAATTCATGAAAGGCAAGAACACTTCTGACTATCAGTCACTACAAGTGGTATGAAAGGAGCCTCTGACTCAAGCCTTTAGAGCCACCTGACTTCTAGAAGGAGGTATTTTGTGACAGATTTTTTTTAGTCCCAGCCATAACCACTCAAAGACTAATAATTTGCAGACTTCAACTATACTCGTGCATGTACAATACATTTCATGTTCATTTCATTAAGATGATCGTGTAAATTTCTTGTATGGATTAAGTACATAAGCACCTTTTCAGTGGATGTTTTTAACAACCTGGAGTGTTCCCAAACACTGCAAATGTCAGCTAGAACTGACTTGCAGTGCTTAAACTAGGTTGCTACACTATCATTTAAAATCTGTTCACATTGTTAAAGACTGTTAAAATAAAAGTTGATCATAATTTTACTAGACACTCAGAAACAGCTTCTGGTTATAGCAGGTTCTGTGTTAGAATAAGTATTTCAAACAGGTGTGTGCAATTCAAATTCAAATCTGTTGTGGCCTCTCCTTTTGGTTAGTGAACACTGGAAACTTCATGCAAGGAAGATCTCACATGGACATTTCTCAATGCAGGTGGGGAGCACTTTTTAGGAGGGATAGTGGATTTTTTCTGTAACTCTGGACTGCACGTAACTTTGGACTGCATGTAACCTTGCATGTAAGCTTGTGTTGACTAGTGATGGTAAGCACAAATAAGAGCTTAAGTCACAGGACAAAACTCCAGAAAGCATGAAAAAAGATAATTGAGAAAAGCAGAAGGAACAAGCTTTTAATTAAGATATGGGATACAGGCAGGAATTCAATAAGTACGGATGGCAAATCAAGCCAAGAGGAAGCGGTAATAAAATTAAAAAGCAATGAAGCTAGAGTGAGAGTTTCTCATTACCTGGGTTGAGGGGACTTTCAGCAAATTAGCCTGAATCTGGCATATTGAACTGATTAGGCTTCTAATGTAGGGACTGTGTCACGTTGTAGCATAACTGGACTTGGATAAGCTGAGGACCTGTCTCTTCCAGCCTTACACAGCCAGGTGCGGCACACTGAAGGAAGCGTGGTCTGTTCACTGCTGCTGTCTGAGGAGGCCTGTGGTATTCACCCCCACCGCTGCCATTAAGTCATCACCAGAATTTATCTTCTGAGTTACACAAATAATAATACCATTATTTCTCCTGGCGTCTGTTCTCAAAAACAGAACTTGGCATGAATTCCCATTGCCTTTTAGATCCTTCCTTTAGAAATCTGTAAGCACTAAGGCTGACTAATAATGTTTGAACCTATTAGAGGAAGGACGCAGCATAAAAGCAAAAGTGTTTTGGTCCTCTTATGACTACTTGAATGACAATCTGAAGCAAATCTAATTTGTTTAGAATTTATTTATTTTTTCTATGCAACTGAAAACTATTCATATTTTAGTAATATTTCTGTCAGCTTTGTAACAGAATTAAATGCTTTGCTTACTTTACCAGGAAAAGAATCTTTCAATTTAAATTGACATGCCTTAACAAAGATTACTAAACTATTCCATATACCATTAGTTCATTCATTAAGCGGTATTTCACATAATGTCCCTAACGTTATCAGAAAAAAATGGTGAGGAGGGAGAAAATAATTCTACTATCAATGCTATGATCTGCTGCTTTTTAAAAATACACAAGGCTGTGCATGATGAACACTAACCATTCATTTGCCAATCTGCCATTTCTTTTAATTCAGACTCTACATCTTCTGTACTTCTGAAGTTGTTTGGCAGATTTTTAAATACGTAAGTCCAGCCCACTGTCAGTTCCTGTAAACAGCAAATATGTGTCTCTATACATACTGATGCCAGTATGGAGGGATTATTGTGTTTTCCAGAATCTTTTCTTCCATTTTAAAATAGGATTAGAAGCATGTCCCTTAGCTGGAGGAATTCCACAAGAGGAGCACTGATCTGGATGAGCCATGTGAGAAGCCTGAACAGCTCCTAGGGTCACCGTCTGTTTCTAAGAAAAATCTTAAAGAGGCTCTTTTATCATTCTGGTTTAACCTGATACCTGCTCCAGTATCTTCATCTGAAACATGGAGAGGGAACAAATGAAGTGGTGCCCTGGGAACAATCGTTGTTTTTCGCAACATATAGGAACCTGTAAAACTCAATGAGGAAGTTACTATGGTAGAAGTTGTACCTTAAAAACAAACTCTCAATGTTTGTCAATAATCAGGCTAGAGAGGAATAAAAGCTTCTGAGTGGTGCGGTATATGTTTAAGTAATGTATGCTTGTAAAGCACCTTAATGCCGTCTCTGTATTCTTTATAATGCCCCTATTACTTGCAGCGCACTACAAACTCCTGCATGCTGTGCTGATCTCACTGCTCTTCTCTCATTCTGTTACCTCCAGAATAGTTCAGCAGTAAGGATCTTCAGCAAGGGAAAGGTACCCCTTGGGCTGTGTGAGAAGAGCAACCCTATTCCCTTCCCAGGACAGCTTGCCTTCCTGTGCTTTAATCAAGTAAAATCTCAGTGAAATTAGGTTAAGAAGCAAACAATTACTAGTGACTCTGATGTGTTAACAGATATATCCGGAGGTTAAATTCTGTTGAACAAAATTGCTGAATAACATTAGTTACAAAAACAACCTGGCTGTACCCTAAGTATTTATTTATTACAGCCAGAGGCGTGGTCATCCAGATTAAGCAGCTTCACAAATTTCAGTCTTTGTTATTTTTAGGGCACTAATAAGAATAAATCTGTCTGCAGTAAGAAGACGAGACAGTCTATTAAAATCACAATTTAAGTGAACTGTTAATGGTACAGTTTACAGTCAAGATTACTTCTCAATTAGACGTTTATACACCCTTTAATTTTTCTATTCCACTGCATTAAGCAAAAGGGAATAAATGATATCTGCTGCAAGACTTATTCTATATTTCAGTGTAAAGATTCTTCTGTCGATTGCAAATAATTATGATTGAGAGTTTATCTCATCATACCTTAATCCATGCTGAGTATGCAAATGGCTAATAATACAAATGATGCAAGCCAGAAACATGAGTTTTCACATTTTTTAATATTTTGTATGTTTCCCAGTTGTATTTATCTTCCTTTTGAAATCGATGGAGGAAGAACTGAGAAAAAGTACAAACCTGCTTCATGGGTGACTTTCCTGAAGGGAATATGGCCAACCATTTGTGTTTACATGCAGAGTAATTGTATAAAGTGACAACTTGGACCTAGAAGTCACATTCAACCCAAGAGCTGATACAGCACCATTGCCAAAAAGGAAACACTGTGTAAAGATCTGAAATATTCTCATTTCACTGGGATTCCCAGGTGCTGTTAGTTGGGTGAGTGCCTGAAGGGCAATGCACATAGACCCTTGCTGTTATGTGATACTATGTTTTCCTTCAAAGTTTTTTTTTTTTTTTTTTTCCTCTGGATAATGGTACTTTGCGCAGTGGAAGTGCAATGTTCACTAGCTGATTCACTAGCATTGTCTCTAATGGAGAAAAATGCTGAATGTGAAAACATTGATTTAGACCTATTAAGATAATTGCCATGAATATTAAAAATAATAGTAACAATAATAATAAATAATAATATGTTAACCTAGAGAGAAGGGGGAATGTAGATTTTCATCCTGAGATAAAAGTTAGCTAGGCTCAAGGAGGCCAGAAAATGATCTCTCATTTCCTTAAATTGCCACAAAAATAGGGTTAGATTTTTCTCAGCAGTGCCAAATAGCAGAAAAACACTCAGGAATAGCTCTGCTGACTAGTAGACCATATAACATGATCTACTTTAGGTAAATCTTGAAAAGGCAGAGGAAGGGGAAGGAGCAGCTTGTTGCCATCTAGAAAAGTTTATTTCCTTAGAGTCTAAAGCATTCAATTCACACTGTGAACTCAATAAGATGCTTATCCATACTGCTTGAACAGAATTAAGAGTGTATCTAAAAAGTTTGACTGTTTTTCCTGCTAGGAAACAAGGAAAAGGAGGAAAAAAAGAAAAAAGAAAAAAAGAAAAAGAAAAGAAAAAGGAAGAAAAAAAAAAAAACGCAACTAGTTTTTAGAGAAGACTTATTAGAAACAACAGTGAAATAATTGCTGATGGTTAGCTAAGAAATTGAAGCAGCTGAAAGCTAATACATGAGCACTGTTCACACTTTAGAAAAGAGTTCTACCTGCAAACTGATCTTGTCTGATGAATGTGATTAGTACATCATTAATTAACTGTAATAAAGGTGTGGGTAGGATAAACTGGGAAACTCACAAGCGATATGACATTTGAATTTCTGAAGTGTTTGATATTCTGTAATGATCCTAAAAAAAAAAGCATATTAAAAATAGCGTTTCATTCCATCTGTATTTGGCCAGAATTTTCTGAATTGTATGGGTAGATACATCTGAGGTAAAAACAAAGGATTTAAGCAATTAACTTCCCTGCTTCTAACTGTTAGAAGCAGGTGATACTAGGTGCTGAAACCAATAGAAGAGTCTAACATGCTTTGATACCTCAGAAAATCTTAAGACTTAAGATTAGACAGAGATAAGTGCTTAAATACCTCTAAAAACCATCTCTTTTATCTCTTTCAGATCCTAAATCTGTTTTGTAAGTGTGATTTATTATGAAAATTTGTTTAAATATATGTCAAAATTTTCTGCTTTAAAATTGTGTTTTAGAAGACCGAGAGAATAACAAAATGTCTGATGATAAAATGCTCAATTAAAAAGCTGCTTTTCATTTTTATCTAATCAGTAACTTGATGCCAAATCATTACTGTTTTCAGGACACAAAAACCTTAAAATAATAGAATTAATTATAGCCTGTCATCGCAATATGAAGAGCAGTACAATGCAGTGCCATAGCCATGTTATTAGTACATACTGCCTACTCAAAGCAAAAAATAGCAAAATAACTAAAAGCTCTTTCAAACTAAAACTTAAATTTCCCTTGGCATTTGGATATTAAATTCCTGGTATTAGTAAAATTATGTTGTTAAAGAAACATGAATGTCCCAGAGCAAGTTTTCTAGTTTCCAGCTGTTTTGTTTTCTTTCTTGTACTCAGCGTGGCCTGTAAAACCTGAAGCGAAATAACCTTCAATGTTGATTTTTTTTTTTTTTTTTTTTTTTTTGGAGTAATAGATTTTCTTTACTCTTAAATTCAAAGAAATAACAGGAAATGATCATATGGAGAAAAAAAAAAAAAAAAAAAAGAATAGTCACAAATGCTAGTTAGCATGTCTATATTATTATTGGTACTTCACAAGGAAAGCTTTGAGAGTTGTCTGCCTCTTCTAAGGAGTAACTGATAAATATTGGCAGCCAGATCAATTCTACTTGAATTTGCCTGCTCAGATAAATGTATAATGGAAAGAAACAACAGCTGCAAGGACTCCTGTGATTAATTATGCTTTTATTATTTTTACTTTAAAGAAAAATACATCACTTTTCTGAAGCATATTGATACTGAACATGCTTTACATTAGAAAAAACAACTCTGCTAGCCACTAATGGAAAACTGAAGTACAGGGTTTTTCTTTGCTGAGATTATTGTCTTGCCCTGAAGCTAGCTAAAAAAAGAGTGGTGGAAAGACATTTATATTGTAAAAGACATTAATATATGGACAGTATTCAGAAGGCATCCATAAAACTCAATATTACGAGTACTATTAGCTCATGTTCAATCTTCTCATTTTGCTAGATGGAGAAGAGAAAGGTGGGTGAAAGTACCATCAAGGCAGAACATTTTTCTTGAAATACAAAAATAAGTGAAGTCATCAGGTTTTACCATCAAGGCAGAACATTTTTCTTGAAATACAAAAATAAGTGAAGTCATCAGGTTTTGGAATGGGTCATAATTTATACGTTATATTGCTGGCATTAGTCAGTCGTACTCTCAGGAGAATTGTTATAAGCATTCTCCGTGAAATACCTTTACCTGCGAAATGTACACCCATCTTCTGCCGGAGCTGCGAAACTTCTTTTGTTTCCTAGCCCTGTCTCCCATTGCAATATTTCTTTAGAGAATTGAAATATTGCAAGACCAATAGGTTTTCAATTGTCACATTAATTCTATTTTTAATTCTCGTGATAATTATTATTATTTGAATTCACACACAAATGTATAGGCAGTATCAGATATTGCTGTCATCATAACAAATCTATAATTCTTCATGAAATGTCAGTATTTTCTACCCTCCAATGTTCATGAAGGTTTATTCTAATTTTTTGCAGTTACCCTATAAAGCAGATTGAGGCAGTATAGGATGACTCCTTTTAGAGGCTGACCTGTGACTGGTGGATATCAGGCCCTGTTGAATGAAAACATAATGAAATAAATAGGTATGAGGCTGTGTTTTGTGGTGTGGGCAGTGTACTGTCTATGAAGAATATCAAGAAAGCAGGAAGTGTACTGTCTTATAAATGGTCACATTCTGTAAAGGAGTACAGAGGCTATGTACTCTATTTATAGCCCAGTGGCTTGAATTAGTTAAATAACTAATATATATAATAACTAAATAACTTTAATAGTTAAATAACTAGGGAAGATGGGGAAAAGTATTGGGAAAAAAAAAAAAAAAAAAAGAACTTCTAGATAGATATTCTCTGAAATTGCTTGCTATCTAGATTGCCAGAGACTGTAGGAGCCCAGTTCTACACAGAACAGGATTACATGGAAATTTCACAGGGGTATGGAAAGGGGGGAAAAAAAAAAAAAAATATATATATATATATATATATTTATATTTATATATATATATATATTTTGCTAGCATATACAGAAATTCATGCTGGCACCAACAATTCACTCTCCCACCCTGTAGACCCGCTCACACTCTCACTCACTGAATGTTAAAATTGGGTTTGGATTTATGCAGTACCTGTGCAAGCCAGTGCTTTGTTTCTAAGGAAACTCTGGTAGGTAACAGAAGGGTAGCTGTGATGGGGGAATTGGGACTGCATTTTGGGCCATGCTAATGTTCAAATCCAACTGTTATCTTAAGCTGTTGACAACTTCAATACTTCTGTCATTAAAATGATCATTCACAGATGCTAAGTCAGTAAACACAAACTGAGAAGTCTGAAATTTCAGATGTAAAGTTCCCTGTCGATCTAAGTGTTCTGTTTCCATTAACTGACTTGTAGGCGTTCCTTGAGAAACAAATGATTGAAACAAAATGCATTCCTGGGTAAAATAAAAGCAAAAATCAAACTGTCTTCAGTAAAAAGATGTCTAACTACTAATTTTTAACACGTCCTTTCTCATTCGAAAGCATCATCTCAAGAAGAGAATTCATTAAGCTGCTTCTAAATTTTTGCAAGTCATAGATTCCCAGATGTATTCCTCTACAGGATTTTCCAATTCAATAACTTTAAAATGATCTAACTCTGCACAAAGCATGAATTTCCAAGGACATACAAATTACAAGAGCTCTTATAGTGGAAAATATTCACTTCAGGAGATTTTCATAAATAGAACATGAGCACTTAGCAAAAATCAACGGCATTCACATCTGCTTGAAAAATCTATGTTTCTGGTTTTCACCTCCAGTGATCTTCGCCCTCATTTCAGTCGTATCATGAGTTAATATTTTGTTTGGTTTTGTAGATATGGAATTCAATTGTAAGTTCATTTAAATAGATGTAGGAGAGTTTAGGACATCAAAAAATGCACTGGAAAAGTGTTGGGATTTTATGTAACTTAAATAGATGCAAATCAGGCCTATGAAGTCGTGTTGCTTGTTGAGCTTCTGACTGAAGGAAACATAGCATTTTAAAGCTGAAATCTCATAATGCAATTCCTGACAAAGAGGAAAGTGTGTGAAATATGCCTTCCAATCTGATTCAGGGGAATTTCCTGGGGAAATGTAAACTGGTACAGGGTAAGAGGCCAAGGCAAAATTTAAATTGATATAGTAAACTTTGAGGAGAGATGACTTTCCTCTACTTTCATGGTTTAAATCAGTTAGTGGAAGGGATATAAAATCAAGTAGCATACGGTATGTTTCAGAAACATACCTTGTTTCCTATCTTCCCTTCCTGTCTTTCAAAGATGCATAACTTCAAAAAGATCCCTTTTAGGTGACTCTTGTAGGATTTTTTATTTATTTATTTATTTTTAACTTGATTTAATACCTTGATTTCTGATCGCTACAGTACCTGGACTTTGATTTTTATTTTATTTTTTGAGTATCATAGAAGACTTTCTTGTCTAGACATTCCAAATTAAAAAACTGTTTATTGCTGTGTACTTTTCAGATTTTCATATTAAAAATGCTTTTATTGTAAAATATGCAAATATATGTGCATTTATGATAAAGGAATATAGATCATTATCCCTAATAATATTTTATTTGAATAATATATATAACTATTATTACAAAGGGAACTACACTGCGTCTCATTTCTTTTTAGTACTTTGAAGGAATGCTTGAATTATTCACTGCAATATAGAGTAGCTCTGCTATTATATTTTTAAAAGGTGTATTAAATTGCTTAGATGGATTCAAACTTCTGACTTCATGCAAATCTGAGACAAAACCAACCTCTCCATTTCGAATTAAACTCCTTAGCTGATCCCTCCTCCATGTAATTAATAAAAAGATTAAATCTAGACTGCCTCCTAAGTCAGTTCGCTTGAAAAATATAACAGGGACCTATCTATAGTTCTCCGTGACAGCACAAGATACTGTTCCACAAGTATTTCACCCAGAATTGGTGCACATTTGTTCTAATGGTTCACATGGTATTGACTGAACTCGGTGTTAGCAATAGGGAACCATTTACTCATGAATGACAGAAAACATTAAGGAAAAAAAGGTTGTTACTCCAGTATTTCACAAATACTCACAAATGCTCACAAAATAGCACAACTAAGTCATTTTATTTCCTTTTTATTCAAAAGCATTAGCAAATAATGGTAAAATTGGTAAAATCCCAAACAAAAGAAAAAGGAAAACAATTTAATGAAGTTGAATAGACTGTTTTAAATAACTTCACAACAAAATTCAGAATGCTGTGAATACAAAAGTTGACACTAATTGTTCATAAGAACCAGTTACTTTTCTTGAAAGTTCAGAAATCCTGTTTTTCAAAAAATGTAAGTTGCTGCTGAAAACATTCAGTAACTTTGAAAAAAATAAGACACAACTTTAAGCCTTGTTTCTTTTTTTCACACTAGTTTATAAAAATTTAATCCTGTTTCTGCTGATGCCCAAGCATCATGGTCTTTAACAGAACAAGAGCACACTTGAGCATATTCACTGATTTATTCATTTATCTATTTGGTTGCCAGTGCAATAAAAATGAAATAAGAGCTCATCTGTAATAAATTTAAAGCATGTTCTTTGTGCACTTCTCATTCTCATTTATGATCTAATATGTTCTCCTTTGGAAATTTACACTGCCTACCCCTACCAAATATTAAATTGTTACATCTCCTTTGAGGTCGATAGTACTTTACAGTAATGCAAATCTACCTCAAAGATGCTAGATATGTACAGGGTAATCATTATTACCATTTTAAAGTTTTAAGATTAATAAATCTTAAATACAGCATTTGAGAAACAAAGTTAAACAAGTTTTTTTCTATAAATATTTAATTTATATTTTTATTACACTGAAATAATGATATTGAAGTGCAGTGATACATGGTCACCAAAAATAAAGTTTACCAAAATATAAAGATTTGGGTTTTGTTTTAGTTTTTGTTTGTTTGTTTTGTTTTGTTTTGTTTTAAGGTTGGTAAGTTCTTTACCACAGTGCAGTCTCTATCAGATAAAATAAAAATAGTTACATTCAAATGGGAAGAAGCCGTTTCTCTAAGTAATTACTTAAGACTCATAATGCTGAATTTTATGTAACTGGTGATAACTACTCAGTCTTTTATATACTCAGATTTAAGGCAGGGAGAATCAGATGTTAATTTATGAACTGCTGAGTTTACTGGTTCATCAATGGAACTGCATGGGGTAACGTTTGCATCCATCCATTGCAGGACTGGCAAAGTTCTGTGGTGAGGGGGAAAAAAAAAAAAAAAAAAGAAAAAGTGTTGAATGTTTTCCATTCATTGTAAAACACTTAAAACCAGGTAAATAACACAGGAGTTGCTGCATCTGGTCCAAGAAAGGTGACATTCAGTACCATTCAGAGCTGTTGTCCTATTTCAATATGTGTATCTACCATCTAAATACCCAGCCAGATCCCTCCCTTCTGGTCTAGCAACACAGAAGTGACACAGAAAGCCAAGAATTTTATTGCCTTTATGCAATTTTGCACTTTAAAAATGTTTATTTTGAAGGGATGAGTAACTGCGATACTTTGAACAGTTTTTTCATTAAGGTGAATGTCAGGGGGGAGTATTACTCAAACCAAGCACAAAGAAATTCCTGGCACACTACGTTCTTTTCAAACATGACATAAAACAGTGTTTGATTACTGTGGCTTAAATTGTATAGAAGGCTTACTTCGCCAAAGTTATTTATAGAGCTAGATATTATTATTGTCTTTGGCTTTGTAGTCAAAAATTAAGTCACTGACATCATCACCCCATAGTCCTTTGATGAATATACTCTAAGGTCTTCCAGCTGCATAATGTTTAAGCATTTTACCTTTGCATATGTCACAATGAGTCAGTCTCTCTAAGCTGAACTTTGTTTAGACACTTATTTCAAAAATGTTTTCCAGGAATTTCTAAGACTAATTAGGAATTTCTAATTTAAAGTGAGTTTTCAGACTAATCCTTTCTTTCAGCCTCCTGTTTCAGACAAGTATGCAGACAAGTTTCTACCAGTAAAACAAGTATCTACCAGTAAAATCTACAGTCAGTGTTAAGTATTTTTTCTAACTTAGGGGAGTTTTTTTCCATACAAATTATAAATTTTGAAACACAACACCAACCTGAGGAACATCAAACAAGCAGAAACTACTCAGGTCCTACCTTCACCTTAGGGCTCTTGAAAATATACAATTATTCACAGCTTTTTGCCAAGGAAAAATTCACACTGATAAGTTGGGTGGCTTTGAATAGTGAATTAAAAGTAAGGGAAACAAAAGACTTAAAGATAGAAAACACAGTGATAGTACTTCCCTCCAACACAAAACTATCCATCTTCAGTAGATTTCCAATTCTTTTTTTTTTTTTTTTTTTTGGTTGGTTGGTTGGTTGGTTGCTTTGCTTTTCTTTGCTTTGGTTCCCCCCTCCACCCCCAATCGAGTATTTCTATGATGTTGAAGAGATTGTTCTCTAAACAGGACAAAATTAGGTGTTAGAAATCAGAAGCTTGATTCCACTCTGGCCATTTTTTAACATGATTAAATTTTTTAGAGATTATTCCTTTATAATTTCAGCATGCATCACAGTCCTATTATTTTTACATAGGATCTGGAGCAGCTTTTGTCAATATTTTTTCTTGTGTGTGTAACTTTTTTTTTTTTTTAAACACAGTGTAGTTAGAATGTTTTGAGACTGTGGTCTTTATAGCTAAGAGTGAAAGAGGAAATTTTGTCTAGGAAATTTAATTCAGACAATAATTGCTATTCATAATCAATATGAAGCTTTTTCTCAAAAAAAAAAAAAAAAGTATTCTAGCTTGCCACAGCATCAAATGAATGCAAAGAGAATTTGCAGACTTGTCAGGTGTTCGCTGTTCTTGCAGTAAGAGTGAAAGGTGAAGGGAGGGACACAGATCTGCAAAGGAAGTTAAAAATTGTAGCTTAAGTCTTTTATTCCTCTCCACAGAGGGACTTGTAGAATATAATTACCAACTTGCCTTTACCGGCCTCTTAAATTTTGAATATCAATTACAGTACTAAGTTTCTTTGTCCTGATGTTCTGTATAGTGTCAGTCACATTCTTTGACAGGAAATCTGACTGCATTTTGCTGACAAAAATATGTATTCTACTATAAGTACACTATATGCCAGAACTGGAATAACTTTACAAGCACAAAATATGGTATGATCAGAAAAGTAATAATGTTATCTGTTATAAAAAGAATAACCCTGCTGAACTCTAGCACAATTCCTTCTCTATTCAGTAAATTGTATTATTACATAAGGTAGATTTATAGAAATATGTGACTTCTTCATCACGCAAGCAAAATTCTGATAATTTTTTGAGTTTAAACCATGCAGCTTCAGCCCTGCTGTTTGTAGTGTTCTGAGTTGGGTTTTGTTAAATATTGTTTCATCACTGACTTGGGTTTTGTTAAATATTGTGCTTGGGCAAATTATGATCTGAACAGTGTTCATTTGTGCAAATCTGCAGAGTAATTTGCTACTTGCTAAAAAATCATAGTTACTGCTGGGAAGGCATCGTGTTGTTAAAGTGAGACTTGCAGTAGGTACAGCTGCTGAGATAGTCATAATTTATAACTCAAAGCATATGGATAACCTCAGTACAAACATGGATAGCTGAGGTTTTGAGGCATTTATTTTAATCCATACATAAGAAATAGAAATGTTCACATGTTCATGCAATTGATATATATATATAATACATAATATAAAAAAAATGAACAAGAAGAAGAAGAAATCTTGACTGTGTTAATATAATCAGGTAGGCAATTGGCAAAATAAGTATGTCCCCATTATGCAAGGTAAGATGCTATGCTAAGCATCTTCTGTTTCTCCTGGCTTAATTATACATTTCTGTCAAAGTGTGGTCGTACTTGCTTCAGATATTGTGTATCTGGATGTGCCTTAGGTCAACAATAGAGTTCCTAAGCAGATATGACAAAGAATAGAGTAAAAATTGCTCTCAGGAATAAAAAATGATCTGTTCTACTTTTAAAGTATTTGCATCTGAAGAGGAAATTCAAATTTTGGCCACTCAGCAGTGGTAATTTGTAATGGAGGCATGGCGTGGCCTGGGGAGCAAGAAGGGCTGGCAGCAGGAGGGTAACACTGGCGAGGTTGATGTGAATAAAATGGCTCTCTGTGAGGGCTGCTGTCTGGTAACATAAGAAACACCACAGCTTTGGGTTGTAAATATCATGCTCAGGATGTTTCTGGTGAACTGAGCTGGTGCTAGGGAGTGAACCAAGCACCAGGATAAGGCACCTGATGCCAATGGTCCCAGGGTTGGTGCTGGCACCGGGACAGAAAAGGAATGGATTGTGGTGCAGCTTTGCAGGCCCCTTGTAGATCCACTTGTGGATGCAGGACTCTGCCCGATGTTCATTAATTGTTCATTAATTCTTTTCATATTTAAGCACAAACGTGTGTTTAGTTTACATCAGGGAGTACAACAGAAACTCCCAGTTGGTTTGGTGTCAGGAGTGGGGCTGCTGCTCGCTGGCAGGAGCCACCAGACTGGGGCCAGAGGGGAGGGCCAGGCGGCACCGCCATCAGAGGTGAGCGATCCTTGTTGCCTGGTCTCACCAGCAAGTGATCTTCACCCCAACCTTATCTCCTGGCTGGCCATCATGTCAGTGGTAAGCAAACTGCCTGTTATTTTAGTTTGTGCTTATGATATAAAGGTCAGAGGAAGATGAAGGGGATGGTTGAAACTGAATTAAAAGGATGTTGTTTAGCTGAATGAGAATGGGCTAGGTTTGAGGAAACTGAAAGATCCAGTCAAGCTCCAAAGTCATCTCCATAGGTGACAACGAGTTGTGTCGTGTGTGGGGTCAAGTTTTGAAGGGATGAAGTCAAATCTTTATCTTCTCAGTGAGAGCCAAACCTCTCCTTGTGTCCCTTTGCTGTGTACGGACCTTGGCTTCATGATGTCTCCATTTTGTGTGGGAACAGAAGCTACATGGTGTAAGCCCTGAAAGCTTTTGGCCTCAGGGGGATCAGGGAAAAGCTCTTTCTTTTGGGGGACACCCAAACCCTTCCTATCCCATTGTCGTGAATAGACGTCACGTTTGTGCTTCTTCACAGAGAAAAGTCAAAAACAAGTTGGGAAAATGGGTCGAGCTTCCTCCTGTCCAGACCCTAAAAGCCTTTTAGGCCCCATGTGCCACAATTAGGGTTCATGACTGGGGAGGAAAAATGGGGGCAGGCAGTGGGCCCCACTTGCCCACCAGCAGAACGGCTCTGCTGGTGTCCAACCATTACGGCAGCTTCCAGACGGGGGAGCCTTTGACCTGGATAAATTAACTTGCCTGGAACATAAATAAGCTGAAATAAATGGATGCTCAATTTTCATGTGACAAGGAGGCGAACAAAACCAGCTAGCTTATTATAGTTAGCTTACAGGGAAATAAAGCAGCAATGAAAGAACAAATTGAAAATATTAAATCTGGTGAAAAATGAAAGTAAGGATCCTTCAGTTGCAGCACATAAGTCTCTCTACCAAAGCTTGGTATCTTGATCCTCTGGTGATGCCAGACACCCCAACTTATTACAAGGCTAAGACACAGTACTCTACAAATTGAATTTCTAAATTTGTGAAGAATCAGGTAGAAAAGGGAATAACTAGAAATGAGGCCAAACATTTGTTTGCAAAAAGAAATGAGAAGAAGCACAAGGAGGCATTTTAAAGACTTGTAACGATGAATGTTTGTGAAGGGAAGAAGGGGAGAATGAAGGGGAACTTCAAATTGTAACTGCTCAGCAGCGACAATTCATGACCAAGGAATAGCTTGTGACACCCCTTTACAGACTCTTTGTAGAACCACTTTTGGCAGCAGCCCCCAGTGGGCTGTTCGTTAGTTCTTTTTGTATTAAAGCACAAACGTGTGTCTAATTTGCCTCAAATGGTACAATAAAAAAATCCCCAACACATCATATATACAGTGGGATTTTCTCAATTGCTTTTGAGAGTTTTAGAAATGTCCCTTGTGATGAGATGGGATTTCTTAGATTTTAGCCTTCTATTATGAGATATTCTAACAAAATTAAGTCAGATGCTAAGCTAAAGTTATATTAGGAAGTTCATAAATTTTGAGATGTAGAAGTGTTTTTGCAGGTCTGTTTTTGCTCTAACCATTTCTAATGAAATAGTGGGGCAGCTTCTCCCACATAGCAAATGAAAGCAAATTCCTTACAAAAATAATGTGGAAAATAATTCAAGCATATAATTTTAATTGTTTACCTAAATTCTGATTCCTATCTGTTTAAATTCCATACAGTATCATACAAAACAATTTGCAGTCAATGTTATTTATGATGCTGTGATAGGAGTATGCAAATAATGGTGTGATGTGCTATAAACTCTTTCATCTCCCGAGCAGAGGGTTTATAAGTGGGACCTGTGGTGTACCAATCCAGCAAAGAACAAAACTTCCCAAGCAGCTCATGTGGCCCTTTGTGGAGGAGCTTCTTTCTCAGTTTACTGACTCAATCATTTCTAGTGGCAAAATCTGTGCTTCCAAATGTTGTTTCAATCAGTGAATATCATCAGTCCTAGAAGTTGCTCTCTGTAGAATCACCTAGAATTTTCCATTTAGGAAGAAACAGTGAATCTTTCCAAAGTAATTCCTCATTTGCCCTGCTTATCTTTCTATAAAACGTGTCATACTAGAACGACGCAGAATTGAGCCTTAAATGGCATGTTGATTCCTAAATCCTTGTCCTTGGAATTGTTCTCCTCTACAGATATGTGGGGCATGACTGTTTTCAAGAGACTAGCTAGATGCTTTTTACCTAGAATGTGGGAAACTAGAAACAAAAGATATCTCCCACCATTGCTACAATTTATGTTTGATTAGGAAATTTGTTCATCTTAGCTTTCAAATATTGCTAGTAGAATGACCATTTAATCAACTACTTTCACTACTTACTCGACTAAAGAACATGGTGTTCAATTTTACTCTGTGTGTGTGACAAGAAAAATAATTTATGTAATCATTGCACTGGGAAGGATACTGGGAAGGAAAATTTGCCAAAGGAATATTACAGTCTTTTTTGTGTTTGGGCCCAAACACATTGAGCCTACAGATACAGACTGTAGATTTTCAGAGAAAAGAAAACTTCATGCAAGTTCTCTATATCAAATATGGCAGTCTTTTCACTAACAGATTACTCACTCATTTCTATAACATAATGCACTATGGAAAAACAGAACGTTATCGAAAGCTATTTTTCTACCAAATGTTATCTGACAGGTACATCGAGAACACACAAGGGGAGAGGAACAAAATCCAAAAAAAGAGAAGTTCTGTAGAGAGCTTAAATATGGACATAAAGTGTTAAAGATGCCCAATTTCATGCTGAATTTAAACATACCAGAGGGCTGACAAGAAGGTCCAAAACAAATTGGTGATTTTAGATAAATTTATACTCCAACATTTTGCAAACAGATTTTCAAATCTTGAAAGATCTTGAAAACTAAGGCCTTCTCAGAGACAAAGATGAATATGACCATTAATATCTGTGTAACAGAGAATTACATTATTTGTGATATATTCAGTTGATAAAAACTATAATAAATAAAAAGGTACATTTCAATTAAATTAATAAAAGGGAAATTAAATTAGTAGAATTAGTAGATCTGTGTTTTGCCAGATGTAAGGAAAAGCTGCGTGTTTATAGATAACTTTTTCTCCTTAAAGCAAAAAAAAAAAAAGGGCCTGTTTTGGCAACTTGACCATCCTTGTTTCTAGTTCCTGTCTTGTCTTCAGAAATCCTACATCCTTCTTGAACCATCCTCCTGCCTTTCCTCTTCTAATCTAAATTCATTATGCAATTTTATTTTGTGACCTTGACTTTTTAACCTTCTAACTCCAACCTAGGGCACGCTAAATCCTCTTCAGTAATGAGCTTCTAACTTTCTGCTGAGTCACCAGGAAACTGAGAATATAAAGGTATAGTGAAAGCAGAATTTATTTGTTTCATAAGGCAAATCTCATGAGACAAATTCCCAGAGTAGTATGAGAAATCATGTTGGAACACTTCTCCATCCCTTAAAAAAAATGTTCTTTATTAATATTTTTGGTTATTTCACACACCTTTCCAAACAGAAAAATATTCCACAGCAAGCTAAGCTGTCTGTTACTTTGTAAGCTGACTCTCCAGGTTCCTCTGTGCATTGAGAGAGACTTTTACTAAGTGTAAAATGGACTTGGATTCTTTGTGCTAACGGATAATTGCAAGAATGACTCTGACACATACCATCCATTTGCTTATGCATTCCTATACAATAGTTATCTTTCTGAATAAAATTAAACTCCTCAACTGTTGGTTCCTCAACTCAGCTTTCTGAATTTTTCCTTGCTAAATTTTTATAGCAAGAATATGTTGAAGTTATGAATTTACATAGCCTGTGTGTTATGTTGTAATTATAAGAATATGATCTGGAATTATGCTATGCGGAAGTCTCAACCAACTTAAGCAATATAATTCAGCTAATGGAGAAATAATGTAAAATAAAAAGGCATATGAAATACATTTAATATATTTGTACAGGAAAACTGTGAGCAAAAATAGATCAGGGAGAAGTGAGACTTTCTCTCAGAAATTGAGAACATCTAAAAATTTTCAAATGTACATATTTGCTAGTTAATATTAGCAATAGATACCCGTAGTTTTTTTATTTGTTTGTTTTGTTTTCTTTGGCTAAAATTCACAAAATCATCAATATTTTTTTCAGGAAAAAACAATCTGCTAATATCCACTTCTGCAATTGACTTCAGTTGGACAATTAAAACTCAGTTAACCTACCAAAGACCAGTATTATTAGAACTCTTTAGGACTTATATTTTCTCTTCTAAAGCTAGATTAAAAATTAAGAGATCTGTGGTGAGCAGGGTGGGCAAGGGGAAAGAGATGTATGAGGGCCTCTTTACTGACAATGTGAGCTCATGAGTACCTGTCATCAGCACCTTTGACTGAAGAGCAGTGCATATGGGCCAAAAAAATTCTGAGGAGGCATTGTAATGCTGAGAGTAAATTGGTGTCTTCACGAGGTGATTTGATTATTTGGTGGAGAGTACAGAAAGAGTACGAAGAGGCAGATGGAACAATTTGTGAGAAGCAGGAAAAGAAGGACACCGAACAAAAGAGAGAAAAGAAAGAGCGCTGAAGAGAAAGAGGAACAGTAGTTAGCCATGGGAAAGAAGAGACTTGAGAATAGGAGAGGAAGTAAAAATAGAAAGAATAAAAACAATGGATGCAAGTGTAAGGGTAGAAAATGGGACAAAATAACCAGAACCAACCAAGAGGTGTTAAGTGATATAAAGAACAAAGCTAGGAATGAAGAGGAAGCAAAGAGTGTCAGGGTATAGAGGGGAAGAATGTCACAAAAAAGAAAAAAGAGGGAGAAGAGCAGAAAGGGGAAGGTGAGGGAAGATAACAGGTGGAAAGTGTGAGGGAGTTGTGCTAAGTATCAGGCAAGAGAATTTAGAAGCACTAGCAGGGTTGCTCAGTTTTGGCATACTGCAACACAGCAGTGCATGCGTGCATGGGTGTTTGACAACCTGGGTAAAACAATTGGCACAAACCTGCTTGTCTAGAGTCTAGAGACTTTCAGAATGGGAGGAAGAGGCCAGAGTGGATGGGAAATGATAGCCAGAGTTCTGGACACAAGTGTTAGGAGACCCAGGTCTGCCCTGGCCATTCCTCATACCACCTTGGGCTGCTAGAGCCTGCCAGCACATGAGATTGTTCTCCTGCCAGTCACTTTATGCTCACTGACTGAAGCAATCTGGTGAGGAAAGGAGAAAAAACTACATGGAAAAATGAGAAAGAAATATCAAAAGCCTATCCTTGCCATTTTCATATTGCCTAATTAGAACAGTATTTCTGGGGATGGGAACAGAAATGGAGGCTGGACTGGGAATGGGCAGCTGTGAACATTTCTCAGAGCATCCGTTTAGAAAAGGTCAGGCCTCAGAGGGCCCCGTGTCTCCTGATGGTTTCAGTGTTTCTCCAGTCTGGTTGTTACCACAGTGACATAACTATTTTGTTGTGGTTTGCTAAGGAAATAAATTATTTGCTCTCAGTAAATCCCAGTTACCACCTCTTATTCTTTTCTGTGTCAACATGATCTCTTTCCTTCAGTTATTTAAAAATTGTTTGAAATTAAATTGAAGAAATAAATATTTCATGAACAATTTAATACTCCTTCAGTGGTGCAAAGGAATACAGAAAATGTGAGCCCCCGAAATACATCTTAGACTGCATCTTCAGGTTACTTTTCAAGAACACAAGGGAAATTCATGACTCAGAATTATTATGGGTTCCTTTGCAGCAGTTAGTTTTCAGATTTTTATTATGCAAAGTAGAAGAATTATGTCCTGTTTATGTTAGCAATGCATCTCAAAGATGAACAGAACTTTCCTTCTGTTCTACCCCTGCATATTTCCCTCCTTTCTTTTTTACTCGTTTTCCCAGGTTGTCAGCTCAGACAAGCTTGAATGAATCCCATGCAAGTCCCACTGACCTGACTTCCCTATGGCAGTATATAGACATAACACCAAAACAAGCTGATTTTAGTTGCAATCATCAGAAAATAAAGAAGTGGTCATTTCTGTAAGTAGTATACCATCTCTCTTCTGCTTTTTGCATTTAGCGTTGCTTACTGTACAGTGGTTAGATAAACAATTTCTGTTATCAAAAGCAATAGGTATGGAGAGAAAGACTTCTGAATGAAGTCGCATTTCTTTAGTGTAAATCTCTGAAACTAGTGAATTTCATAGCATACCATGACTTTGGGATCATTTCATGACCTTTTTCCCTTCTCTTTGCTTTTTTACTATTTAAAAAGCAAATGCCAGCTTTCTCCAATAGCTGCAACCTGTGTGAGTTCAGCACTTCTCCTTTATTGACAGCAGCCTTAGGCTGAAAATATCTGTGGGGTGCAAAACCTTGTGATCCTTGTTCAACAGAATTATGCCAGCAGAAGTCCTTAAAATTGACACATTACCCAGCAAAACTGCATTTTTCTCAAGTGAGCTCACATAATCCGTTTATCATATTGTTACAATGTGATGTCTTTACTACACACCTTCACTTATGAGAGGAGCATTTTGCTACTGCTGTATCCAACTATGCTGCAGTAGTAAAGCATTATTGAACATACTGAAGAGCACGAACTCATACTATTTCACCATCTTAAAAGCATCTATATGGGCAGAACAATACGCTCCATCATAGGCAAGTTAAACATAAGGTATGTTTCCCAATTTCTTCTATTTTATTTTTTTATGTTATCCTTTCCTTAATTTCCAGAATTTTTATTTGTGGTAGTGTCCCTACTAGCATTATTGTTGTTGTTATAACTATTTATATCATGCTCATATTTTAAAGGAAAACTAGTCTTAATGAGACTTCTGTCAAAGAGATTGTATCAACGAAAGGATTAGCTTCTTTCCCTTCATGCTTTGAAACAAAGTTGGCTTTGAAAAAGTCTTATCATTCTGCTAAAGATAATGTTGCAGACTAAGTCACAATCTGATTAGTCAAAGCAAGTTAATTAATCTTCAAATGCATATTTAATCACACATCCTATGCATCTCGGCACAGTTCAAGCATTAAGTACATTAGTCATTACTTTTCAGTAAAAGGTAAAGTGAACAACATCTAAAATTTGAGAAGTACAAATTTTAATCAAAAGTGCATTAAAAGTATATCATCTGGGGATCTGCACGGATGAACCTCCAGATGACTGGCTTCGTGACAGAGGAACGTGGCTGAAAGTTTTTAATATGTGACTGCAGTTTCGTATCTGATCTGAATGGGCACAGTTCAGATCCAGCTGGTAAGTTTCTGTTTCATAGTTACCACTGAGGGGCACGCATCTGTAGTTTACTTGGGCAATTCAGTCTTCAGGCCAAAGATCAAACTAAGAGTAGAGCAGTGAGACACCCAGGCAGGGCAATCTCTGCTGCCTTTTCCTGTGAGGTGTTTTTTCTTTCAGAGTTAAAACAGAAAACTTTTCAGGGAGCTTTGAAAACTCCTGTGATAGGTCTCTCTCTTCAATTTACATTTGCAAATTACATTACATTTGATGTCCATTATCTAAATATCCATTTACTTCATTCATTTGCCTTAAACAGGGACGTTTCTGCTAATGCTTGCTTTTCTGTTGTTTCTTATAATCTTTTTCCTATTTTAAGGAGATATTATCATTTCATTATTTTTAATGGGACCAATTTTTAAACTTGGCATTTGGATAGAGCGACCCTTAGAAAGCAGGTGTCTGTTTTAAGAAGCCAGTCACAAAGGTGGTGTTTTGTGTGTTTTTTTTTTTTTTCCCCTTCACCATCTTTTTTAAGTGTAACAGCTGCCTGTGACACTTTTAACTAAATAACAGGAATTTTTGACTTTCTGCTCGATGGCCTCCTTCCTGAAAAATCAGCTTTCAACTGTTGCATATTTTAGTGAAAACATCACAGCATTTTACATAGCAAGAAGCTGTGATGTCATTACTGCTGAGTTTTGATCACTGCAGGAGACTGCAGATTGAGAAGAGCCTCACAAGCAAAGTAAAACAATAGCTAAGCACATTTTAATTTGTACAAATGTACTGTATTTCATAATTTGTTTCTACATGCAAGTTTTTCTTTAACAAACATGCTACAAATGTGTGACATTGATGGTGGAAGATGTGCTCGTTCTGAGAGCCGTGATGTTGTATAAATCAACTATTTCTTAGCACAGCTGTTCCTTTAATATATGAAAGAAGCTAACTTTCTCCGTCAGCAACTGGAAAGGAGTTAATTGGATTCTAGTCCACCTGTAGAGCTAATTAAGCAATTAGTTATAAATAAGCACCTGACAAATGCAAGACTTCTCCAGATTAAAATGGGTTGTGTAGGTTCAGCTCCTGGATGTTTCACAAGCCTTCAGATGATTGGTGGCTGTTGTTTAAAAGGTACTGTTCTCAATTTAGGTTATGTGGTACTGATTTTTCTGCTTAGTTGGTAGACTGAACTGTTTCAGTCATAATATCACTTTTAAAGTTCTCTTAGGAACCTCTTCTATTTTACTTATGTATTATAAAGAACCTGAAAACTGTTTCATGCAAACCTAAAATACTCAAAAAAGTATTGAGTCCTGTAACTGACTTCTTATCCTTGTCTTAAGGAGAAATCAGATCTAGGAGGATAAAAATGGAGAGTGCTTTTAGTATAGTTATCGTAAATTTGAAAGGGAACCACTATTACATGGGTATGACTTTTCCTTAGAAATGGGGAGGATAAAAATAAAATGCAACAAATGCTTATCTTTGAGCAAAATAGACATCAGCTAATAATTAGTAATTACAAAACTACAGTCCTTCTGCTGATTTTGAAGGGTCTGTCATTAAAAAGCTACAATGGGAGGAAAAAAAATAAATGACTCTAAGAGGACAGTCTTTGGGAAGGATGAGTTAAAGAAACGTCATCAGAAAAGTTCTTAGTGACAGTTTGTGCTGCTTATATAACAGGATATATTTGTCATGCGATGTAATTTTTGCGGAATGGTCTTTCACATCTAAACAGTTCTAAAGAACCAGGGAAGGCTAATCCTGTGTGACAGCTAACAGGCATAGCCAATGTATTCATTGTCACAATACTTTTTTAATATATAGCTTTCATTTTCATTTCCTGTCTGTCTAATCAGGTATTTTCATAAGTAGTGAAAAATCTGGATTTTAAAAACTGACAGCTTTTTGTGAATGCTGAGATTAAAATTATCATATAATTTGAGCAGATGCGTAAGATCACGTACATAAATTTTGGACTTTACTCAGAAACTCCTTTGGAAGCAGGTTATTTAACTAATTATGGGAAGATTTCTTCCCTTCATTTTGAAATATCTGGTGCTGTCCTCAGAGAAGTAAGTATGAGTTTGACAAGATAATGGTATAATTTAATTAGACACCGATTTGTGTTGATCATGTAGTGGTCACAGTTCCTTCTTTGAAGAACTTCTTCCTGCTTTATAGCTACTATTCTCTCTGATTGCTTGAAAAATCTCTTCTTGTAAAAAGTGTGCAGCTTTTCAATGTTGAACTGGGGATGAGTCACAAAGCACTCAAATCTTTCTTCGCTCCTACCAGACTGCTCCACATCAGGTGTAATTGCATTTCTTCCATGTGAACCTTCTTGTGGCACATGCATCAAATATCTGGGATGCAGGGGGACCGCAGGCAGGAGCTGTGTGGGACAAGCAGTTTGATGTTGACCCTGAGAA
This sequence comes from Aythya fuligula, assembly GCF_009819795.1. NCBI lineage: Eukaryota > Metazoa > Chordata > Aves > Anseriformes > Anatidae > Aythya > Aythya fuligula. Next base: position 29,878,782 of record NC_045562.1, on the reverse strand, counting down.
GGTGACTTCTGAATTTACAGAAGGAATTTTAATACAGCAGCATTTAAGTCCTCTGTGAGTGTGATCCATTAAGAATGTAAAAACCTTTGGGTTTATGATCTGCTCTCTTTGTACAGAGTGAATGGGATTTTATTAAAAAATCTAAACTGGTTGCTTCTAAAGCCAATAAATATAACTTCAAAAGCCCATGTGATCCACTCTGACAACTCATGGGGTCACATAAGAAATTATTTTTCTAGGAATTGGATGTTAAAATAAATGTTTCTTGTGTGTTTTGCTTCTACACTTAGTAACCTTAGAGTAGGATCCCACAGCCCTCAGCTGGAAGCTGTTTTAGCATTCTGTCTCTATGTACAGGAAACATATAATCAGAGTGAAGCAAATAAATTTTTATGAAGTTTTGATTTAGGTTAACAGAATGATTTTGGCCTACAAAAGACTTGTAGGAGAAGAGATCAACTCTGTATAATGTTTAGACAGCTCTTATGAATCACTGTTGTTACTGTTGTGCCATACAGGGTAACTCGGGGAACAGACAATTGCCATGTTTAGTCTGGGAGACTACCTAGTTTCAGCTAGGCAGTCTTGCCAAATGAAAGTTGGCAAGTAAACCATTACAAGTTCTGCATGAAATTAATAGTGAATAATAATAAAATAATAATTTAAAAAGTATGAAAAATTGAAAGTTGTATTTGAATATTTATAAAAAACATTTGTTCTCACCACAGCATTGGATTTATGGCTATTAAATCACTTAAAACCAACCGAGTCTTAGCAGTTGGGGTAAAACATTTCTCCAGACTGCTAAGTAGTCAGAGCTGAAATACCGGTGCCAATGCAGCCATGTAAACATTGAGGTGCGGGTAACCACAGGCTTCCTCTTCTATTGTTTAGTTCTAGAGTACAGCTCCCATTTTCAAGTTGGTGTTACCCAGCCAGCCAGTTATTCACTTCCTTTGCCAAAGCATTTTCATTCTGTTCCTCCCCCCATTATCAAACGGGTAAACAAGTTTATCATGTTTATGGAGAGCAAAGGTGCATGCTGTTCTGCTGGTTACCAGAACAAACATGGTACAGAAGAATCCTTCAAAGCATCCCCTGTTTGGATGAAAGCCCAGGAGCATGAGAACTGATCCTCAAGAGCCCTGATCTCAGCCTCTCTGGTACTTACAAGCCAAGTTACCATTCCCACCAACAGATATTATTCAAAGACCATGTTCTGAAAAAACACCCCCATGTCCAGGCTGCAAACTGTCTGGAATAAGCATAAAGGTGTTGTTATTTAAGAGCTCTGCATTGCACAGGGCATATTATATGATTTTTCTTTTATCAGTAGCCTTCTAATTAGTCTCAAGTGATTCAGATTGCTCCTTCTAAGTGTATACATGAGAGAGTATTTCAAATTGACAAGGGTATACTCCAGACCATGGGCTTTATACAGTTGTTTGTTGAAAGGCTATCTTTCCCTTTTTCAAGATAAGTGTGGAAAGTAGTCAATTGCTAACCAAATATTACTTTGAGCATACTCCTCCTCTCTGCTAGATGGCCTCCAGATGAAGGGAGTGTGTGCTCAGCTTTCACACAGAAAGAAATCAGAACTGGATCCTTCCCCATGGCCAATGGGTACTCTACAGTAGTCATAGAAGCTTAGAGTTCTTTGCAATAGATCTTGCTTTCCCTGTACCCAGTAGGGAAACTCCTGTGCTTCCAGTAATGGAAGAACTGGGTCATTTTGATTTAGTAACAATGCACCTTGAACTCTATATATTTCAGTGGCCAATCCTAATATGTAACTCCCACTTTCCTAGTAAGTTTTGGCCTTCCATAAAGAACATTAGAAAGATGCAAATGAGAAAATAAATTCTTAATCAGCAGTTTGGTACATAAATGCTTACTAGGCTAAAGGTCCACAGAAATTACTTCAGGTCATGCAGGTATAGAACCAAAGCATTATTTCATACCTTAACAAGCTAAATGAAAGCCTTATTCACAAGTGCAATCTTTAACTGATATCTAAATATTAATGTAAGGCAACAGAAGGATTTCTTGGTTTCAAGAAATGTAATCAAGCTTGCCAGAAAAATATATTAATCAGATCCACCTCTAAGCTAAGTTGTTGGGTTCTGTGTCTTATTGCATGTTGGAACTACACCACTGATGTTTGTACCGCTTTTGGATTACATGTGAGGCTATAAGAGAATAGGTGTTTTACAAGATCCTTTCCAGGGAAAAGATGTCTTCCTTGTTGCCAAAACAAACAAAGCTACCAACAATGTAGGATAAAAATATGCTAGACAGACTCTGGAAGAGAATTAAATGCTTCAGTCTTCTTTTCCTCCTCTGTATGATACTGACAATGACATCTGTTTCAAGATATGATCATCTTAACATGGGTCCTATTTTTGCTACATGCTTAGATTGCACTGTCTGAAAAAATACTGAAGATGTGAAAACATGAAAGGGGAAAAAAAAAAAACAAAACTTGTTTACCTAGCAGAGCTATGTTGACGGTGACTTAACTAACAAATCTATTAGCTTCAGTCTTTCTTCTGTCACATTTTAATTAGTCCCTTCTGCTTCCAGAGAACATAAATACCACTGTTTCTTATCAGAGAAGAGAGAATATTGGCACCATGAAGGCTTAGCTATAAGGCTTATCAAAGCTAGGAAAGTTTAGCTGATACAAAGCAGCTTTTAGCTTCAGGATCTTAATTTTAGAATGTGTTAAATGTTGTAAAAGTTAGTCAATCCTTTTTCTGTATGATCTGTAAAGCTTCAAGTATTAGTTAATAGAGTAACATGGGCAAAATACTATGTGCTTACTAGCACATCTTTTTTCCTAGGGGAAGGAACAACATGTAATATAGTGTTTTTGCTTTGGAGCCCTGGTTTTGGATGTTTGCTTTAGTGTTGTTGGTGCTGGGTTTTTTTGGTCTTTTTGAGGGATGAGGTTTTCCTCTACCATCTTCCTGCCTTCTTTCCTCCCCTTTAATTTTTTTTTTTTTTTTTGGTACAACACACTGTTACGCAGCAGTTGGACACACACATACTTAGTCCTTGTTGAGTGGCTTTGTGGCGTAGAAGTCAAGAAAACATCATCCACTGGTAACGGTGCAGGGCTGTAGAAAGGAGGAATAGCTAAAACCAGTTAGTCCTACTCTATTATTGTGTGAGCGTGTTAGAAGAAGCTGGCTGATAATTTTTGGTGCTACTATGAAAAGATCACTGATCTGTAAGTAGCTTACTTTGTGCAGTGCTCCATCTGAAACCTATAAAACAAGCACTTTAAGCTCTTTTTTTCCCAAGAGGCCTCCCTGAAAGTCTCTTAGGAGGTAGTTCAGGAGGACTTCAAAGAAAGAGTGAGGAATCTGGTCAAGGAGATCTAATCTCCAAGTGCAGAAGTACATTATGATGTCTTATTTTGATGTTAAACATCAAGATATGCTAAGAATGATAGTAACATCCCTAACAAATAGTTCTTAGTTGCAGCTTGCTCAGAGACTCAATGGGACAGCAGCTAGACCTTGCTAGCTGTGTTCTTGTACTGGGTCTGGCTGGAATGTTAACTTTCCCGGCAGCAGCCCATACAGTGCCGTACTCTGCACTTGTAGCTGGAACAGCAGTGTTATCACACCAGTGTTGTGTCTACTGCTGAGCAGCAGTGGCACAGCATTGGGCCTTTCTCTAACCCTCCTAGGGGGTGGGCAAAAAGTGAGGAGAGAAACATCACCAGGGCAGCTGACCTAAACCAACCAAAGGGATATTCCATACCATGTGATGTCACACTCAGCAATAAAAGGTGGAAACAGGAAGAAGAGGGGAGGGGTGGGCTCTCGTTGGGAAAACGTCGGTCCTCCTCTCAAACACCGGCTGCGTGCGTTGAGGCCTTGCTTCAAGGATGTGGTCAATCATCGCTCATTTGTGGGAAGTAGAGAGTAATTTCTTTCCTCTGCACTTCCATATAGCCTTCATTTATTTTGTTTGTTTTCCTCCCTTCTTTTTATTTTCCCTTTTCCCCTCCCTTTTCCCCTTTCCCTTTTTATTTCCCCCTAGTTAAATTGTTTAGTTCATGGTAGTCTTTATTTAATTATTATAATTATTTCCCTTTAATTAAATTATCCTTATCTCAACCCGTGAGTTGTTCTTTGCTTTACTTCTCCCCCTCCTCATCTAAAGGAGGGGGAGTGAGAGAGCGGTTGTGGGGTTTAGCTGCCCAGCACGGTAAAACCACCATAGTTCTACAGTGCAAAGCAGGCATGGAAAACAAGCTGAAGACTTTTGCTCCAAAATCTTCACCAAACCAAGTAGACCTTGAATTCCCAAGCTCCTTTGATGTTGCAACTTGCTAAAATAATGACTTTTCTTTCTGTATCGTGCTTTTGGAGTCTGTTTACAGTAGGATTTCAGTTCCTATCCTAAGCAAAGCAAATCTCCCTGTTGTCCCCTGACAACACAGATCAGTCTTGAAGTGTGCAAACTGTAGGACAGAAGTAATCCAAGTAATGCACGTCAGTCTGTAGGGCCGGTTTCAAGCTGATCTGAAGAAAACTCCACCCCTGAAACACACAGCATGTTTTGGGTCCACTGCACAATCTGTTCTGCTCCACAAGTCTACTCTTACCTTATAACAAGTTGTTAACAAGGTAACATAGGTATAGTCTTAGTCTTGTGAGAAGCTGAGCTCTGGTTGGTTTGGCCAATTGCTTTGGCAATTCCAAGATACTCCATCAGGACAACCCTTTGAAGAATCTCCAGTTCTTGCTGTGCTAAAACCTGTAATCAGAAATATGAGGAAGTAGAGAGTAAAGTAGATTCCTGGTGTCTTTTTTCTCCACTCTTGGAAATGGAGAAACATGGTTGGTTTCCATATTTCTACATTTAAATAGCAATGTCTGTAATTGTAATCACAGCTCTCAATGTGTTGGCAGTAATTAAAGCAGACAATTTTAGCTGTGGATGTAAAATATATGAGGAAATTCTCAAGAACATGTATTTATATCAGATGCACTAAGATAAGCAATAAAATAAGTACATCCATCTAGATCCTCAGTATATATATCAGCATAACTTCATTCTTTGCAACAGTGATGGATCTGTCCAGCTCACCCTGTAATAAGAGATCTAAAATGCAGGTTGACAGTAAATGTTGGGTCAGTGTTTTCCAGAATGTATATTCTAATATGAGAAGAGAGTAAGGCTGCTTTAAGCAGTTGTTGGTGTGTAGCCTTTAATGAAAGGAAAACAATGCTGTCTTAGACTGAGATTTCTGGGAGATATTATGCCTAAGTAACTAAATAGGGGAGGAAAAGTATCTAAGATATTGGAAATTCTGTCTTGTGCAAGGTTACTGGCTGTTAATCTGATGAGAATGGTAAAACATAACATGCTAAACCTTGATTCCTGAGATCTGTGAATGTCAACAAAAAATTATGCAGCATTATTGGTCCCAAGGGTTTGGCTCCAGAGGATAAAGTAATTTTTGCAAACAAAGCAACAATAAAATATCAATCTTCTGAAGGAGGCTTTGCAGTACCTAGAAACTGGCTTAATACTTTTTTTTCTGCAGCTTTGTAGGTTTACCCTTCACAAGTGGATTTTCATTTTTGCTAGATAAATAACTGACCACCAGTCAGATTCACGCAGGAGAGAAATTACAAATTTACTTTTCCTTCCTTTGATCTGAGGGCTGGCACAAGGCTACTGTGATCCCAGCCCAGTTCAGCTCATTTGATGACTGGCTTCAGCAAGCCCATTGAGAAGCTGAGGGCAGCCACAATCCATAGGCACATTTGCATCAAAGGCTCTCCACATGCTAGAGCTGGAAGACCACAGCATAACACTGACTGTACTGCTTGCCTGCTTCCCCAGGAGTCTTCTTAACTATGGGAAAACCCAACAAACAGAATAAACAATCTTCTGTTTTCCATCTGCTGGTATACAGATAAATAATTAATTGCTAGAGAGAAAAAAGTTAGTTTGTGATCTGTAATGCATGCTGGGGAAAAATGCTTTTCAGTCTCTGGACCATTTCAAAGGCATCTGTGAAAGGCAACTACTTACTAGTAGGCTTAAAATTGCTTAGATTTACACCTTCACTAGTTGGCACTCCACAAATCTGTTGAATGCTTCTGTATAGAGATTTCATGATGCAGGGAAGGGGCAATCTGTGGGAAATGTTTTGGTCCTGGATCAAAAGAGGTATCACTCTGCAGTGTATCCCTTTTGCTGGCACATAGTTTGGGTTGTAGGTACACAAATAGATGCACTATTCTGAAGCATGGAAGAACAGTTTCCGAAAAAATGGCCTAAAAGTTTGAGAATATTGCAAATATTCTCTCTTGAGAAAGCAAACAATTCTCTAGAGGTGTGGAAAGTTAGTCACTTGCAAGAAAATAAAGATGTGAAGAATAGTATAGTAAAAAAGCTAAAGATGTCAAAATGCCTGGGGATACAGCAAAATAGCAAAGTAAACACTGCTGTGTTTTTCAAATTGGTGGATATTGTGTCTTTGTTCAGACAAGTAAGTGTATTAGTTCAAATAATGCATTACCTTTTGCATAAAGGGAACTGACACTGGAGGCAAAGGGAAAAAAAAAAAAAAAAAAACACCTCCAAAGTGTTGCAAGGATGTGATCTACAGTCAGCTTTTGAGCAAGAAACTATGGCACAACAGCCAGTAAGGTCAGTCCCTGATGGAAAGCATGCTCCTTGGGATGCCCAGCAATAGGTGAGCACAGGCTAAATACTTTTCAGAGTTGCCAAGCTGTAAGAGTATGTCTTGCATGGAGCTGTACGACATGCAGGAGCTTAATGGTAGAGGATATTCCAGGGTACAGTGGACACACCACTCTGCTCCCTGTCATCTCACTAGGCTAGGAGCAGTAACTGGATTGTTAGAGGTCAAAATCTGTTTTCAAAAATAATAATTTCTCTCCTTGGAAGTTTTGTATGGGTCTTTCCAGAGACATTAAAAGGAGTGATTTTCAAAACTTGCTGGGAAATTCTTAGGGTAGATTTGCACATGGACATTGCAAGTATATCAGCTGGAGACTTTCAACATGTAATATTTCACCTGTAGTGTGGGGGCAGAGGAGAAATAATGAATCTTTCATGATTTATAATAAACTTCCTGAGAACAAGTCTCAAATGTCTCGTTTCAGTGGATTAATGTAGTTGCTTAAGCTTTCCATAGAGCTGGACAGAGAACATCAGTATGTATTTCACACACTTTGGATGCAGGGCCCAAGAAGGAAACAGGAACTGGATAACAATTCCAGAAAGCTGGCCTTCAATTTTCTGCAATGAAAGATGCTTCATGTTGGAACCTTCTGATTTCCAATATGCACTTGCTGTTGATAAGAAGTCTGGAGATGCTTTTTTTTTTTTTTTTAATACAAAGCTTTATCTGTTTGCTTTTTTAACTACTTTCTTTCTGCTAGTCTGTTTTGTGCTGATCCCAGTCTTCACGACTCACATGTCCAGAAATATGGTGGTGCACAGAAGTGTAAGTTTGACCTCTGTGTTCTCCTGCTATTTTTTTTTATCACTTTCTAATCTACAGTTAAATGATTGGAAGAGACTGCTTTGCTGGCAAATACAAATTAATGGAAGACCTTCTAAATCATATTCTGATTAGAGTCTGATCTGGTCTGTAAACGATGTTCACGTTACACATTGTAATCTGCTTTCCATTCACTCCATTCTTTCGGACCAGTTTGTGTTCCTGGAATCCAGACCAGTCCTAAAATAATCAGACAGAGAATGTCTTCTTGGCTGTTGGCCACTAAGTGGTGGACAATGAAGCCATTTAAACAGAGGTTTTTTCACATAGTACAATTTGTGATGGAAACCAGATTTATTGCTTAAATGACCTGACCCTTCTCACAGTTGGGCCCAATTTGGTTAATTTTGTGAAGCCCTGTACATCCTAGGGCAGCATGTCCTGTGACAGTAAATGATCTGCCCTATATTTTAGATATATCAGAGCAGTATTTAATTAAAATGCATACATTCTGCGTAATGTAACAACAGAACTGAGGCCAATCCTGGCTCCCAAGGAAATTATCTACGCTAACCAAAAGTAATTTTCCCTCCACACTGTGTGTTTCTTTTATTAAACTTATTAAAACCGTTTTCAGTTTTGATGTTCTGCAGCTTTTTGGCTGATGTTTTCATCAGACAATATTCATCCTCCCAAGGAATATATTCTTCTTTCGGAGCAAATACTGGCACTACTTAGTAATTTATTCCAGTTTTAAATTAACTGCATTGAAAACGTTTTAAATTGACAGACCTGGAAATGAACTTTATCCACAGAGCAGAAATGGCACAAGCTGCAGTACTGCCAGCTCCTCTTCATTATCCTGTGCTAGCACCTGTTGAGAGAGATGGCAGGCCAGTTGTTATGCTCACCAAGTCCTTCTTGCATCCTCCTCAGCCAGATCAGTCACCAGTCTCCTTTCCTGTTCCCACCAGTTTTAATGATGTGTTGCTTTGAATATCCGCATACCTATTCTGGCTGTGAAAGTTCATCGGGGTTGTGGGTTTAGAAGCTAGTCCTGAAGGTTGACTTCTTGCTTTCTCTCATGAATGAGCATGATGGAGAGGGTTGTAGGGAACTGATTTTAAGACAAGTTAGTAAATTTCCATGTAGTTCTTGGAAATAATCATTCCACAATGAGGACCAAGAGTCTTAGAAGCAATGTGAATAGAGTCCTAAGACTACTTCAGTGACAAGAACTGTGTGCTTGACTATGTGCAATGACTGGTTACGAGCTTATTCAGTGTCTCTTACAATTACAAAAAAGTAATAGTTAAAATGTGCAGCTACATAGTAAAGATGCATTTTTTTATTTATTTTTTTAAAAACATCAGACACTTCAGATATTGTGGGGGGATAGGTTTCGTAACAGACTTTTTTTCTCTTTCAAGCACTGTTAGTAATAAAGCAGCTTCTTTAGACTGGCATTTTCCAGTGCCCTATTATTGCATGAAACCATCATACTATCACTTCCATAAACATAACAAGTACATCTTGACTATAATTAGATTTCTCATCTCTGCCATTTTTAACAGATAGAAGGTTCCACAGCCTCTTTCTATCATGGTTAGAAACTTTCTTCTTTTATCTGTCCCAAGCATGCATATGACCACCATATGCTCACTTATTCTTATGCCAGTACTGTTGTATAGCTGTTTCCTCTCTTTAGTTTATAACCCAGTGGATGTTAAACCTACAAAGATGAAGTTTATTCCCCTTTGGGCTCCTTTTTTTTTTCTTCCTAACCCTAATTATCCAAACTTCTTTTCTATGCTATTATGTGAATAAACTCTCTTCTACTAGTTGTCCTTACAGACCTTCCCTGTTTACACTGACAATGCTTTAAAAATTATTGTCCAGAAAGCTGGATGGTTACCACCTTTAAATCTGTGTTTGCAATGGAAGTAAACTCTTCATGGGGTGTGTGAACTGAGAAATGGACAGCAAAGGATTAATAAGCTCCTTACTGTCTTAAACTGGACTCATTAATCTGAAGAAAGTGTTGGATCTGAAAGAAGTTGAGGAGGGGACAGAGCAGCTCTCTGGAAGCTGAGCTGGGAAAAGAAAATAAAAACAAAAAATACTCTAGTAATGCTACAGATAATTGGCTCTTCTAAAAGCGCAGCCCAACAGAGGCTGTGGAGGTTCTGCTAAAATTGTTCAGTGAAATTAGCTGCCCCAGCTGGAGTCAATCTAAGAAGCTAAATTATATGAACCAAAGTTTGCACATTGAACCAAGGTAGCTTTCTGGTTTGAGGTTTTCCTAGAGCTGAGCTATGACCCCAGGGAAGAAGCAGCTCTTAGTGTCTGCAGTGAAAGGGTAATTCTGAAAGGATTAAGACACAGGAAACATATGCAAAAGTACAACATGGATTTTGATGTTTAATATACTTCTACATTTTTAAGTTCACTTAAAATTATGCATCATGGGGAATCCCTGATAGGAAAGAACTGAAATTGAATGTGTGTAGTTATTTGGTCTTGTTTGGTCACAAATATTTTTCCTTGAGAACAGATTAATAAAACAATTAAAACGTGTTTTAATGGTTCTAGTCTTAGACCACAGTGTCATGGCCAAATTCTAACTCAGGCAGTTAGCATTCACACTTTCCCTGTAACTTGCACTGGAAGCAACAAACTACCTAATTTGTCTTAGATATCTTGTGGACCCAGCTGAAATCTGCCATATAATGTGCCAATAATGTGTCACTGAAGAAAGGCTGATGTAACTATTGCATGCTGCTGTGATGGGGGAAGAGCTCTTTGAGAGGCATTTATGTAAACATTACACAAAATGTGAAATGGTATTTTCTCATTCTCAGGGTAAGAAAACACTTTAAGTAGTATTTATACTTTGTCTATTGAGAAATCTACCCTTTAATTGCTGGTATGATAAATTTGATCATGTTCTAGACTTAGGCTGAAGGTTCAATGGATTTTCATATTTCTATTGTCCATTTTTATTTATATCACAAAATCACAGATTTTGTAATAGAAGTACCTTCATTGCCACAGAAGCTTCTTGTAAACTGAATGTTTTGATCGCTTTAAGTAAGATCTACAGTTCATAGAATCACAGAATGGTTCGGGTTGGAAGGGACTTTAAAGCCCATCCAGTTCCAACCCCCTGCCATGGTCTGGGACACCTCCCACCACACCAGGTTGCCCAAAGCCCCATCCAGCCTGGCCCTGCATATCTCCAGGGATGGGGCAGCCGCCTGTGCCAGGGCCTCACCACTCTCTGAATATAGAATTTTTTCCTTGTATCTAATCTAAACCTACCCTCTTTTAGTTTAATGCTATTTCACCTTGTCTTGTCCCCCTGAAAAAGAGTCCCTCCCCAGCTTTCCTGTAGGCCCCTTTAGCACTAGAATGCCACTATAAGGTCTCCCTGGAGCCTTCTCTTCTCCAGGCTGAACAACTTCAACTCCCTCAGCCTGTCTTTGTAGGAGAGGTGCTCCAGCCCCAGTTCCAACAGACAGAAAGAAAAAAATATATATATATATATATTTTTTTTTTTTTTCAAGAGTTTGGGATAACCTTTGTAGGAGATAGCTTTCACATAATTCTTCAAATGAAAAGCACTGTATAGATGACAAAAACAGGGTCCAAAGTGGCTGGTTATATCGAAGAAAATACATGATTATTGACTCCCTGTATACTGAAATGATACTGAGTTATGCTTGTTCTTTTATAAGGCAAACTGTCACAGCTGGGTCCTCATCTTGACTTAGTTCTTGTAAGTTCCTCTATGGGAGTTTTGCTCTGTGACCTACAAGGAATTCATGGAGACCAATTCTTAGTCCTCACAAGAGATAATATACAAACAGATACAGGGGCAAATAGCATGGATAAGCAATAAGCTTATCTGTGGCTAATCCTTCCACTCGATCCCCCACTCCCACCAGCAGGTCTTCAGAGTTGAACTTTTTCCTGGTGCAGCTTGGATTTCTGCAGATGCATCCCAGATCAATACAGTATGAAACTGTTGTTCACACTCTGGGACCTTAAGTACCTATTACAACAGCATTAAGGTTTTTATGTGCCTGGAAAAGAAACAGACTGGATGAAAGCAGAGCTCAGAAGCAGTCAGCTGCCTTCAGACCTGCCTGCGAGCTGTGTGGGTATGGGTGTGATGCCAGCTCTTCGCCTCTGGCAGCAGTGGGTACAGAACACATGGTAGGTGTTTGAACAGTCGTATGCCTGACAGTCTCTTGTTTCCCACGCTTCCTGCTGCTGCAGCAGTAAGAAGATCTCTATATATGTATACGTTCATGAAGTCTGTTTGTGCTGAGTGTCTCTGCAAACTAGGCGGAGGCACCAGGCATGTTTTCTGCTGCTTGCCTCTTCAGATAGTGTTGGCTATCTTCTCCTCTGGCTGTTGCTCCCCACTCACACTGCTGCTTGTGGTCTGAGAGCATTAACAGCCCTCCAACATTTTGACCTTTTCTTCTGAAAAGAAGGTTATTTTCTGAAGAGCTAACAACAAATTCTTCTTCTATCATCTAAATAATTCTTTTCCAAAACACTCTTCCATTTTATTTTTTTCCAAAGAAAATAAACTGTCATCTTGCTTTATTAACCTCTCATCATTCTGATCATTCTCCTGGAGTCTCTCTTTATCTTTTTTAAAAGAATATACTTCAAACTGAATGTCATCTTGCCCACTGAGATCCCACCAGTATCAACTAGAGTAAAAGATGAACCCCTTTCTCATATGCTTATTGATATATCCTGGCACGTCATGTTGTCTTTTCTGCAGCAGTGTTAGCTGGTAGATTAATTGGATTTTTTTTGGTTCACCATGACAACAAAATTATTTTCTACTATACTGCTCCTAGCCAGTTATTCCCTCCCGTGCACACTTCATCTGTGTTTCTGTCTGCTTCTAAAGTGTAGTTTTAGTCTCTGACTTCCACCTTTTATTTTTGGACCAGCTGTCTGACACAGCAGTACCCTGTGATTCTCTTCTTTAGAGCTACTGCAAAACCATTCCAAACGTTTGCCTGCTTGTTCTGTGTGTGCATTCCTTTTGTATTTGGGTACTGAATAATGGGAGATCATGAACATAGCCATGAACCCATAGGACAGCTAACTATGCTTGCTTTACTTCATGATGAGACTTATACAATAACATTACCCAAGTACTACTTGCTTTTAAGAATGACAGAGAATTGTACAAAGTCTTCCTACAGTTAGGGTATAGCTACAGACATGAGTTTGCATTGGTCGTGATGAGCAGTCTGAGGTGGAACATGGCTCCTTAGCAGGAATTAGGAAGTATGAGACTTCATTAACACATTTTTAAAAAAAAAAAAAAAAAAAAGAAAGAAATTGAAATAAATCCAATGGTAATGGTTAACTGGAGGAATTGTGTGTTTTGTCTTAGAAACTTGTTCTTTTAGAGTTACGGCATGTAATAACTCAAGTAATTAAGAATTCATGGAAGAAAATCCAAATATTGTAGATAACTTATTCTTTATTTGTACCTGGTAGCATTTCAATATTAAATATCTCCTGTCATCTTCTAGGTTTGCCAATAAGGCCTGTGAATAATAATGCACAAGGATGTGTTTGCGGCAAAGAGGCTGGAGCAAGCAATGCTTTCCTGTTTTGTTTTTTGTGTGTGTGTGGAAATCACTTTATCAGGAATTTCTCTTGGTCAATTCACTTGTTTTCTGGTTAAAGGTATAAAAAGCAATTCTACAGTGCTTAAATGAAAGCTCTTACCTGAACAGATTCCTACTGCTCTGAGGGTATGAGTAATTGGTGAGACCCAACTTGAGTTTCTGTTGGAGCTGAGACTGATGTAAGGCATAAGAAACTTGAGAGGAAAACTTTCTGCTCTAATCAAAGCCTGTATCAGCCATTTATTCAGCTGGGTTGTGAAGACTAATCCAGTTCTAATACAGCATGCTCTTGTGCAATACGTCTTTGTTCCTGAGGCTTCTGTGAAGTCTACGTGGAAGTGATATCCTTAAGGCATTATCAGCTAAAAGTACTGTATTAGGTGTACATTGAAGGCTGGCAAGTTATGGTTCCCCAGTAATTGACACAAGCAATCTTCAATGCAACAACAAATGGGGTTAGGGTGACCATCTAAAAGTCTCCCATTTATTTTTCTATAGGAATTTGTACCAAGCCAGCTGTAATTTTTGAAATCCTAGTTGAGAGAAAAATGTTATACTTTTACAGGTTCTATCATTCTGGTACAGGTATGACTGAAACTAAACAGTACAATCTTCTGTCTGACCAATGAGGGCTGTGCTTAATGTTATTGAACTACAAATCTGCAATTATTTAATTAATTCAAAATACTTATTCACAACTGCTCAAAATTCTTCAGATAAAAATGTAAGGTTGTTTTGTTTATTTTTGTTTTTACATAACCCAGCTTTTCTTAATTTAAAATAAATAAACAGCTTTAAACTTCACCTCCATTCCTGCTTTAAGTGAAGGTTTAATGAGATTTCCCCCTTCCTGGAAATTGTATTTCTCCCACATTGAAACTAACAAGCAAGAGTTGAAGCCTTATTAGTTCATCTTGTTTGCTATTTGTTAGTCACCAAGGAGTAATTTTTTTCTCAATTTTATTTCTCTAAGTTTCACACTCAGTGTGCTGAACTTGATACTGAAGTAAGTCCAAGCAATTTAATGTTGTCTTTACCAGTTGTGTCTGGTTGGTGATTTAATAGCTAAAGCAACCCCATCAGAATTCTTGCTTTAAAGTCCCAGCTTGAAAATTTACCATTCTTTAATGGATTAACGAGGACAGTGCGTTTTCTTGTACCATGTCAAACATCTACTCAGACCAACACCACTGAATTTTCAAGAGTCTTAAACCATGAAAGCACTGTCATCTGCTTTGTTTCAAAGCCTTTTTATGGGTTTTAGCACAGAGGATGGTTTCCTGGAAAAATGAATATGTAGTTTTAGCCTGCTCTACCCTATTAAGATCTAGTTTGAACTCCAATAGGGTTAATGGTGACAGTTTTCTATTGCCTTTGACAGGCTGCTAGATCTCATCCCCTCCTATTCCTGCCCCAGAGAGAAGGGTCGTGAGTATGCATAAGGCATTACTGTCCTCCTTCTGTCACTGATGTTCAGGATTTTACTGCACATCTACGTATTACGTAGTCCACTTGTTTATGAGTGAAATTGTAGTTGTATCCATTGCCTATTCTGTGTCATGAAGCATTCCTTCTACTGGAAAATAAGTGGCTCTTTTCCTGTGATTAATTGCTGGCAATAGGATTGCTACAGAACCTTATGCAATGTCAGATGACAAAATGTTATTGCAGGTATCACCATGGCTGCTCCAAAAGCAACACACAGCACAATTCCATTTGTATAGTTCTCTCTCTCATGAAATGGAGGAAATACAATGCTATTTTTAGCTCACTTCAGCAACTATGCAAGGATCTGAAAGTTCACTTAAAAAAAATAAAAAATAAAATTAAAAAAAAATGCAGCTCCAAGTGTGCTTTGCTATTCCTAGCAAATCATGCTTCTTCCAGCATGCCGTTGGGTAAAAACCAAATCAGTATATTACACTAAGATGAAAATCTTCCGAAGCAATTGCTCAGCAAATGGTATGGCTCAAGAAGACAGCTTGATCCCTAGCTGTACTACAGGAGGGAAGAGTTGTTTCCAGTAAAATTGGTAAAAATAGCAAAATACTAGAGACTACAGGGATAGGTAGGTTACAAAATTACAGTTAAGCAAGCATATGGTATTGTTAAAATGCTCAGGAGATTTCTGCAGCAACAAGGTGAGTCAGCTGCTCCAATGCGAGGAAGCTGTGCTGCTCGCCTGGTGCAGCCCCAAAGCTGGCTGCCTAGGGATATGCTGGCTGCCTCACAACCTCTGTATGTGCAGGCTGAGCTAGGTGCTTTGGCCATTTGTCTGAGGTCTCCTTTCTGTTTCAAATGCAGCAACTTCAAATTGATACCCAAGACTAAGACCAGTTCAAGGTAAAGGTGCTGACTTACTGGAGATCTGTCTTAGGTTTCTGTGGGGGCATGATGTTATTTTCACTTGTTGCTACAGATCTTCTAGTTATTGGCATATTGACAGTAATGGAAGTGATACTGTAGAACAGCTAATCTTGGAGATGTTTTTGCTCAAATCTCTCTCAACTTCTCTTCCTTGTACCACAACACACACAACTGGATTTGACATATTTGTCTTCCTTTCCTCTCCCTTCTAATTGTATTTTGGCTGAAGCATATCTAGGCTCCTTTTTTTTCCAGACTTGGGTTTCCACTTCTGCCATACAATCACACAGAGCAGCTCTATATCTTATGAGAAATACATTCTGTGCTTCACATGCCATATTTTCTGCTTTACAAGAAAAGATTATGCTGCTATATGCTGCCTAGAAATGCCCACTATATTCTTCTTGTTAGTATCCATTTTATCTAGTCATACAATAAAGGTAGTAAATAATTTTTACAAAGTTCTCACATTAAGTTGAAGAACACAAATCTGAGTACATTTATGCCAGACTTTTCCATGCTAACCAGTTGCTTCTATGTTGTAAGGGAAGAGTTCCCAAGCAAGTTCTGGAGAGGAAAACAGTCTGAATCTCAAACATCATACAAGATATAGAGATCATCTCAAAATACACCCAAGCTTCTTTGTGCCTATGGGGTTGCACAAATTGCTCTGTTCTTTGGTACAGGACAGCCTGTTTCTCTGAGTGCCACTGGCTTGCTCTGTGGGTTGCCATAAGGAAAATAAAGCCATGATCTTGCTCCATTCTTATTTTCTTTGGGTCAGGAATCCATTTGGACTACACAGGTGTATCACAAGAACATGAAGTTTTCCCCTCTGTTCACCTCCCATCTGTCCTAAAACAGTGTATAAGCTCAAATCTTTTATGGTCCATAAGCTTAGATATCCTGCAACTGAAATTATTGCCAACTAAGGGACCTCTAGTCCTCTGCTTTTGTTGACTCTCTTGAGTTTTTTATTATGTATCTTGTAAGTGTTGAATTAAAACTGTGAAATGTAATGATGACTTAAGAATACAGAAACTTGAAATGAAACAAGAACCAAAAAGATATATTTTAAAATCACTTTCTCTTTTTTTTTAATTTATGATTTCTGAATACTGAGGCTCCTAGTAAGAGAAGGAACAAAGGGTATACAAATTGTAAAACAGAACAGGTGTTCAGTCTGCAATGTGCAATGTCTGCCAAATAATTATAAGGCAGAATACTGAAAAGTAAAATAGAGGAGAACCTAGTAAGTTACTGGGGACAAAAAAAAAGGGGGGGGGGGGGGGAAACAGCTGAGAAAGAAAATGTTGATGGTTTCTTGTCCTAAAATTATAGTTGTCTCTGAATTTCTGTTACAATGACCATTGCCCAAAGGTGGTCATTTTAAAAAGAAACAGACAAATGCCATGTCTATAAAGTGCAAGCTGAACTCTGTCCCTAGGACTCTTTCTTTTAGACATGTATCTTGACCACAGATTTCCTTCTATTCCTGTAAATTACCATGTCACAAAACTATGATCTTGCAATCCTGCTGCCCAAGGATTGCTGCTAGCAGTATCCTGAGCACACCATTTCCCATTGCTACCACCTTATGGGTGCTTAGGGTTTGTAAGTCTTCTGTATGTGGAAATGTCAGGATTGAATTAAATAAGTGCTTCATTGGTAGGCTTTGAGCACAATTTAATCACTTTCTTTAATTCTGAAAGTTATATTAACTTGTGAGTTATATTAACTTTTTTCAGACTTAATCATTCCTTACTCAGAAGGAACAAACCTCAAGGAATACAAAATATCCATGCACGTTTTCCTGCATCATTTCCCTTATCGGCTCTGACCACCTGAGACAGGCCAGCCACCAGGCATCTCCCCCTCCCACCTGGGAGCCCAGTGAAGCACTCTTCTCTTTTTGCAGCTCTGGCTCAGTCCCTTGCTTGGTTTCATGGTCAGAACAGATGCCTGTTGCGAAAGTTAAGCCTCACACTTTCATTCTGTCCCTTAACACTCGAGACTAACACTTTTCCAAGTGTGTAAAAATGAAGGTCTCAAAATCCTGAATTTGTTCTGTTTCCAAGGAAATGCCACGGTTTTCTAAAGGCAGACGAGGCTGGACAGGTTTCCCTAATCCTAGCCATCCTGTAGTTTGCATGCATCCTCCTGACAACTGCCAGCATTTCAGTGACCTTTGTTTTTCCCTGGTCAGAAGAAGATGTGACAACAAAGGGTTGACTCCGTATGCATGAATGAATTATGCATTTGATAATGGAACAGTTTAATAACCTCAACTAGAAGTGATAAACTGCACACAGTTTCTTTTTAACTGACAAATCCTCCATGTTAACTACTCAGACTATTTTTTAATAGTATCCTGTTACTGTGAGGAAAAAAAAAAATCATTGAAGTTTATTCCATGTTTAGCTAGATTTTACAGTGAATTATCTTAGATGAGACAGTGCCTGCAAAAGAAAATGAAAAAAGTCATTAAAATCATGTCTACAGCCTTTTAATGGGTAGATATAAATGTGCTAATCCCTCTAGCTCCAAGAACCATCAAAGCAAACACACATCAAGTAGCAGAGGTTCATAAGGCCTAGATAAATATCCCTTTCAAATATTGTTAGTCTATATATATAAATTTACATTCTTAAATAGTCTTATGTATGCAAAAGGAAAATAGATTCAGCTCTGGCTTATTATCATGAAACAGTGTGGTACATCTATTAGTAGAAAGTAATTTCAATATCTATTTATCTAAAGTCAGTCAGTACCCAAAGAAGACACCTTTAACATAGCATGCTCAACAGTCTTAGCAGCACAGTGGATGTGAAGGGGCTTTTATTTTTCTTTTCTGTTTTGGGGTACTTTCGCAACAGCAACATATAAGTGAGTACTGGACTTCAGAACAATGAAATAAAACATCCTTTATTTCCATCCATTTATTCAGGAAAGTTTGTTTGAAATACTTTTCTTGGAATTTTGTGGGATAGATTATTTATGATCATGATTACATCTGAATATTCAGGTTATGCATGAAAAACATGTAAAAGAGATCCCTCTGCCACATGCTTATTGACTTTTCAAATTAGCTTTATTCTGGAGTTTTACAAAGGCACTAGTTGACCTGGTTTGATCAGAATTCCTTCATAGACAAGCTGCTGCAATGCTCTGCTAGACCTACAAATGCATCTGCATTGCAGTAATATGAAGAACCTTTCCTTGCAACTGAATGCTAATTCAAAAATGAGACTACATGCACCTGAGATACATGCTGTAGAAAACCTGAGGGTAATAAATTCATCAGTTTAACACAAGTGCCTTGGAACAACTTCGATGCAATAGGAAACTAACAGCTTAATTCTTCTGCTGTTACCCAGACAGGGTATATTGTTCTGCTGTAAATACTCAATTCTTTTTTATTTTTGTAGTTTGAGGCGAATTGGTGTGTCTTGTATTCCAGTCAGAAGAGTATTCTTCTGCTATGCATGGGAAAACTCCCCAACAGTTCACATCTACAGAGTTATTAGCACATACCTATTTCAACAGTATCTATAACAACACAGCTGGTTAGGACAATGAGTCAGAAGGGCAGCCTCCCCTTCGCTTTCAGATTTTGATGAAACTTCATAAGAAGACCCCAGGGATTTTTTTTTTTTTTTTAATTCATAAATAGGGAATGCCAGAAGCAAATTAACTTCAGTCAGTCTCTGCTCGTGGTCTCAAACCCTTACAAAAGTCAGCAGGAGTATCTGTCCTTAAGGAAAATAAAGAATCTCGCCTTACAGTTTAAAACCACATTTTAAAAAAAGTGCTATTTATGTACTGTTTTAAATACGGTACTATTGTATTCCTTCTGACAGTAACAAAAAGTAGCCTATAGTTCTTAATATTTAAAGGTAGCTATTGTCTACTGTTTCTGCATCCCTTTTTGTAATTTATATCATAATTAAACTATTTGAATGTTTCCCTCTGTTAACTACTCTATTATATATTGTCATGCTATATGAACAAGCCAAAGGGGACACTGTTGAGCAATAACACCCAAAGACTGCTCTAATCTCCATGTCCCCTCATGTCTCAAATTTTGTCTTGTACAGTGTTTTTTATTATTATTAATTTTCTTTTGAAATACTGATAAAATATTAGAGTTCAAAAGAAACCTAGAAGAAAAAAAGATGTGGAAAAAAAATTAAATGTTCCATAAGTATTTATGATCTGCTATTGATTTCTCACGTTCAGGATGAAAGATCTGGAAGGAAGCTTTCTGGTGATTTGACCAATATTTCTGATGAAGTAAATAACTGCATCACAAAATCCATTCCATACCAGTCAGTTTTCATCTTATCACTTTCATCAAACCTCTTTGGTTTCCACATTCCTCCTTATTTGTAAGGCTGTTTTAGTCACTACGTGGTGATGGTTTGGTACCTTTCAAAGAATCATACTGTGTTATTTCAATTTACACCTTTTTTGCCCAAGCCATTAACCACATTTTCATGTTGGTGTGGTCTCTTCTTCAGTCTTTTAACGAGGACTTCCACCCCTGCTCAGCCAGCAACTATTTTTAGAATATAACCCCACCTTCATTCTCCCTTTCATTTCTTAGGCTAATAAGTAGGCTTTTCTCACCTTTTTTCCTAAGAACAGGGTTTCCATTCTCCTGATCATCCTAATAGTTTTTCTGTGTACCTGAATCTGAATAACTTAGACTGGTACTTAGGGTACAAAAAATGCAAATAAACCACCTTTAAGAGTATTAATATTTTTGTGCTGTACTAGAAATAACACCTATGAGGAAAAAAAAACACACTATCATTTCATTTATTTAGTGAAAGCTGTGTACCTATTTTATTTTTAAATAGTCAAAGCATGCACTAACTAGACTCAACAGCAATGGTATCATTAAGTTCACCTGATTTAATGTATTTTAAAACTTCTCAAAACCCACAGTTACAGGTTGGGAAAAAGAAATACTTTTTTTCTTTTACCAAAATTGTAAATATTCCACATATAAACCTACTGACAAAAGAATTTCATTGGGTTGATTTTGGATGAAATGACCTTAATTTCAGCCAAATTTAACATGAACTCAGTAGCTGATGCTTATGGTATGTATGAAATTGGCCATGGGTTTATTCTGTGTAGTTGTGAACAGAATAGTCAGAGTAACTACTTCGTATGTTCTGAAATGCTGAAATTGTTGATGGAAAAGACAGCAGAGTTGTGAAGCTGATGAGAGTGCCTCTGCTGTATTTTTTTTTTTTTTCCTTTTTGGGCTGTGTGACCTTGCTTTCTCCCAGAAAAGCCACTCTCAAAAGCAATGTAGAAGAGGAATTTCCTACAGCAGAGGAAATAGCCTCCAACCAAGTTGTTCACTGTTAAATGTGCGGTTGGTTTTCTCCTAAAATTTTAAGCTGAAGCTGCTTGGGAAACTTGCAGACATTCTTCATTTTATTTATTTTCTTCTTGATCCTTTTCACATGCAGCTTGTACACACCTATAAATTGACTAGTCACCTCACAAATACCTCTGGGGTACAAAGATTCTCTGTTCTCTGTACCAGATATAACACAGTGTAGCAGAACGCATTGTCTCTAAAACAAAATTTAACTAAAACTCATTACTTCCTCAAATGGGCATTATTTTTTTGACTCACAAATTGCTGGCCAAGTGGATGTTCATGAGTAAATCATCAGTGTTTTCTGCAGGTTTGTTTTAACTGGCAATGGCACCTCAGGAATTACTGTCACTTGGCAAGGTGTTGTAGAGGCTGCAACAACTCCTCACTGGAGATCTTCTCAGACCATGGTGGTGAAAACAGGACACAGCATCATTGCTGCTGAAAGCAGGGCCAGGGGGATATCTGGGGCAGAAGATGTAGAGTAGATCTAGTGAGAAGGAAGAGAACCTAACAAAAGTGGAGAATTATTCAAAGCATGGAGTGGTGTTACTACAGGCAAGAAATCTGGGATCTATGGAATTAGATGAATAATAAGAAAAGGAATAAGAGCAGATAGCAAGAGTTAAATATAATAGATACAAGGTGCAGACAAATCATTTAGGGAATTCAAGGTTTAGACAAAATAGATGAAAATGCAACGAGGGACAA
Source organism: Aythya fuligula (assembly GCF_009819795.1). Lineage (NCBI taxonomy): Eukaryota > Metazoa > Chordata > Aves > Anseriformes > Anatidae > Aythya > Aythya fuligula. The sequence continues at coordinate 29,857,136 of NC_045562.1, read as the reverse complement.
AGTTAGCAAAAGGTTTCACAAATAGAACAGATACAAGACCAACAAAGGTACTATAAGACTGTCATTTTGAAGGAAAAACTGGTAGAGAAGACTAAGCGTTTTCAGTATAAGTCATAAGCAAAGCAAACAGTTCAAAAGTAACAGAAGATTTTATTTTATACGTTTTTTTTATTTATTTTACAAGAAGGACATGGTGAATTACCTTAGTAAGAACAGGTGGGGTGACAAAGACGGAAGCATTACTGAACAAGACAGCAGAGAATAATTATGCATGAGAAGTACTGGGCATTCTGGTGGAAGGAAACAAATATAACATGGGCTTGTACAGGCAGGTAGTGTTAGGAGGAAACAATGTCAAGGTATAGATAAATACAGAGTCAAAATGTGCAGAACAGCAAGGGAAGGAAAGGGATGTGGCACCAGAAGAAGCAGCAGAGGCAGCACTTAGAAACATAACACAGCCCTGGACTCAGAGAAGCTGGCAGGAGAGGGCTTGGGTGGTCTGTTCACAGCATGTACACCAGCTATAGGGGTTCAGCCCCAAAATGTAGGGAAACAGCAAAGGACACTGCACACAGGAGACTTGTGACAGGAGCAGGCACCCCTCAAACCATGCCTCCCCTGGGCACAGGTCCCAGGGGAGAAGCAAACAGCACAGGCAAAATTCTGGAGGAGGGTTACAGGAAGGAGCAAAGTGGATTTAAAAAGGAGGGAGTGGAATAAGGAAAAGAGGGATGACAGGAAAAAAAAAAAAAAAAAAAAAAACAGGTTTAAATGGTAGAGTAGTATTGCTATAAATACTCCAAGAACTGTAAGAGAGCTCGGAAGAACACTCTGTGCTCTGCTGTATGAGAGGGAGAAGGAGCTGAATAAAGGGAAAATTAATCACTCATGAAATAAACAAATGTTTTATTCAAAGCGCAGAATAATAATAAATGGTTTCATTAAATGTTGCTCACTAGATATCTTATGCATGCGAGACGTACACAAGTCCTCCATATCTGTAAACCATTTTGTTAACCAATTGCTAGCTTGTGACTCTGTTAGATGCTGAGAGGTAATATTAAAAGGGAAGAGGAGACAAGACTTATCTGCTGTGCTCGTGCCAATATTCTGTTTAAAGCTAGTTGCTGACATTATAAATTACAGGCTGGTCAAATGGCAGCTATGCCTTATCTTTTTGCTTTCCCCCTCTGCTCTCCCCATCCTTTTAATATTAGTAATCACACAGCAAATAGATGCAGCAGAAAGATTTGATTACTGAGGCCACACTTTTATACTACCTCATTAGTTCCCATTCCTTCTGAGAAGGTTCAGTGAGTGCTGCAGAAGGTCAGTACCTTAAGAGAATTGTTAAATGCTATTAGGTCCCGCTGCTAATTGTTCTGTACCTGTAAGCATCTAACAAACAGCAAGAGAGTTTCTTACGAACTGATAAAATATTTTATCTTGAGAACTAGAGTGAATTTTGGAGTGAATATTGGTTTTGGAAGTGTAATTCCAACTTTTAAAACTCAGTATTTGGGAGGAACAAAAAGTATAGATTTTAAATACTTGTGTTTGTATTGCATTGCCATTACCCCATACTTCAAATTGTTGTGCCAAAATGCAGCTGCTGTGGTACACTTATTTTTTTTGTTTGTTTGTTTGTTTTTATGCTAAGTTTCTCCATCTTTTCAATGGGGTCAAAAGAAAAGGAAGAGAAAATTAAATAGTTATCTTCAAAGCACACCTTGCACTGAGCCAATATTTGACCTGAAACCTACCTTGGGGGAGTTGCTGAACAAAAATAACATCAATTGCTTAGTATCTATTTCTTAAATGTAAAATAAAAATATATACATAAAGTATATGCAAATAAACACAATACTAGCATTTGGTATGTAGACAAATGGAGTAAGATGTATACTCATAGCACTATTTTATGACCTGAAATCACAGAATCCATTATGCACACCCCAGATGAAAAAAAGTGCTCGAGTATATGCCAAACTATAATCATGCAAATAGTTCTATAATATTTGAAAAATTCAAGACACAAGGAACCAAATACATATTAGAATATGCATTATGCAGAAGTATTTTCATATCAGCATTTGTTGCAACTCTCCATCTTTGTTAGCAGAGACATGCTATGAAGTGCAGGCAGGCTGGATTCAAAGCCTGAATAAAGTGAATGCTGAGAGAGAGAAATGTTATGTCTTTTATGTCTGTCCCACCCATAATACAGCAATCAGTGAGGTAGTATTATAACTGTATAAAAAATGATTATACCATTTATCTGGAGTCAGTTAAGTTCATTCAGATGAGTCTTTCATTCCAAGGATGCCTTTAACGTGCATGAACATTTTTGGCTGAGGTTCTTGGTATTCTGTTCACTGTTGCATGAAAGTAGCATAAATCATAACTACCTGCATTAATCAGAAGTCTTCATCACCTACAGCCCCCATCTCTGTTCTAGTTTAAAAAAAAAAATAATAATGAAACAGATGAAAGTGCTAAAGGACATTCTAATTATTATCAGCACACCTGACAGTGACAGTAGCATGAAGCTCACACCAGGATTTCCTGGTTCACACCACAGACTTGCATAGACAACTGACCATCATTATAATCAACTCCCTAACAAAGGTTCTTTGTCATGTTAGTGCACAGGTAAATCCTTTGTTGGTTAAAAGGTTCAGATGCTTGTGTGATATACCTGAAATTGACACACACACAAAAAAATCTTTTTCTTTTTTTTTTTTTTTCTTCTGGATGTACAAACAAGAAGGGGAAGTAGGGTTTAAAACTGTAAAGATTTTTAAGGCTTAGTGTGGACAGAGAAAGCTCCATGTCTGAAAGACACATATGACTGGTGAGGTAGAGAGACATCAGTGAAAACAAAGATAAATCCTATTCAGCTAACAGCTGGCAAGATGCTAGTGGCTTTGTGTAGGTGACAAAGAAAACAGAAAACAAATCTGTTAACAACAGAGGAAATACTATGGAGAGATAAAGATGGAACAAGGTGCAAAAATAAGAAAAGTGATGAGGTCAGATTCATGCTACCAAGTAGGCTGTTAGTAATTGAGAAAGGGATTTTGTTGTTTTAAGGGAAATGTGCACTAACTGCAAATGTTAATATGCATTGAAAATGCTGCTGTGTCCCCAGAAATGAGAGAAGACAAGACTTATTGCCAAAATGAAAGGAGACTCACGAGTGCCAGAAACTTCTAACAGGTGGCTAGAAATTCAGAAAGAAATGGAAAGGACACGTTTTTTATCTTGTCTGGTTTCAGTACCTTAACTTAGTCAGAAAGAGCTCAGAGACATTAAACAGAATTTCTTGGAAGAGCAAGTGGAAGGAGCTTTACTGTTCCTGGCCAAACTTCATGTTAATTATAAGAAAAACTTTGGGGACTGAAAATCCATGAATGGATTAGAGAAAATGGTTATGATGGAAAGAAAAATAACACCCATTCAAGAAGAGTTTTGCAAGCCTGACTGCTCAAATCATTGAACTATTTACATTTGTTCTCTTTGCTTTTAATGATATATTAAAACTTTATAGTGTTGTGGGATCTGTATAATTTTCATATGCTACTTCAGAGAAATGATTTATGGGAATATCTGAAATGAAAATTACTGTGTAAATCAATGACCTTCACCTCCTTTTCTTTTATATAAGTTAAATTATCCAAAAAAATAGAATATACTTTGAAATCTGGCAAAACCAAGGATAGGGCTAACTTGTAGAAAAGTAGTTTAAAGTTCAAACCAGAATTCCTCCTATTCATCTGTTATAACAAACTTTGATAGTTTGGTGTCTGCGTGCAACCTGGCTCATGCTTCAGTAAAGAAGCTAACTTGGAATAATTGTGGCCATGTCTTCAATGGTTCAAGATGATACATTCTGGATAAAGTAGTCATCATTGCTACTCTCCTGTGAACTGTGGGGAAAAACAACAGCACCTCAGCTAAATAAAATAACTTAAACGTAGTTTCGATAGCTACAACTGCACCCATCACAAACATCTGTGCCATTGTGTAGGTGTGTGTGAAGTAATATTATTTCAGAAGTATGCTACTTTTATTTTAATCACAAAGTAACTATCCTGCATTATTGGGTTTCTTTCTATATACCAGAATGTTTATCTTCTATACTATGTTGGTCTAGCAAAATGTAAATTTTTAAGTATCTTTAAATGACATCACTTCTTGTTTCAGGATTCTGAAACAGTCTCAACTGCTGTTTCCCTAAGCAGATGGTAGAAAGAGAGCTGGTGGGGCCATCAACCATATGCACAAGGCTTTAGGGTTCTTTTTTTTGCTCTTTGATCCCAGTAGCTGTTGTGCAAAATGTATTTTTCTCCTGCTCAACCTCAAGGAGTGAGAGTTTCCCTTAACACCCTGTGAATGAGCTACCTGCAGTAGTGATAGCAACAACCACAATTTTGTTAAGGACCCATATCCGTACTCCCCATTCAGACTCTGTAGCTGCGTAATGTTACAGGAACAAGGAGTGCTTGAGAAGGCACTTAGATTACTACCTAAAACATTAGGTGACACCAGTAGCTACCTACCACAGGCAAAATCAATCACTTTTCAAAGCAACAACCTTCCTTAAGACAGCAGTTAAAGAAAATTTAGCAATGGTCATCAAAATCAATGTAATAATTTTGGATTTAACTATTCTAAGATGAAAAATAAAAATAAAAATGCGCAGTTAGCAGATGCTCAGCATTCCTGGATCCAAATCTTTCATTTTAATTCACCTCTACTACCAGAAGTTATTCTGTTTAAGGTAAATTCTGATATCAGGCACTATGCATGAGATGACTGTTAGAGATCTAAAAGTGGAAGACAGTCACTAAATCAAATATATGAACATTGTCAGTGATTTAAAGCAGCAAATGTCCAAACAATACAACAGGAGATACTCAAATAAACTGTATTACAGGGAATGATGGAGCCATACTGAAGGAAATACTCATCAGGAAAGTTTCCTTCAGTCTTTTTCCTGTCTAAGAATTCCCAAAGTAATTATTCTTCCCAAGTGTCTTTGCTTATGTGTCAATGGAAAAGCACCTTGGTTTAAAAAGGACTTACATTTTAATGCTGTAATTTTGCATTCAAATCTTAAATGTGTTTAGTATTTCACATCCTCTGTTTCATGCTATCCCTGTGGTCTGAGATAACTTCATTACTTACATATCAAGCATATCTTGCTATTATTTAACATACACTTTTAACTAAGCACAAGAATGCTTTATTTATTTTAGATCTCTGTAATACTAAAAATATGTAAATATCTCTCAGTGTAGGTGCCTCTTTCTAGACATGGACCTCACAGTCCAGACTAAAGAAAAGCTGTTAACTTAATGACAGACTATTACTCAAAACTATAATAAAAAGAAAAAAGAGAAGCTCTAATTTGACTTAACCCAACTATTTAAAGAATTTAAAAATGGAAAAAGCATAGGATTATCTGTGAAATTCATGTAAATTTTTGTTGTTGTTGTTTTTAAAGGAAATTTTTACACTAATTTCATAAACTAAATTCTTCTGAATATTTGTAATCAGTATGAGATAGATACTTACATCAGCTTTCACATTATGATTAATTTGCTAACATTTTAAAAGTGATTGGTAGCTAGCATTAGATGCTGAATTTTTTTTTTACACTTACCAGATAATATTTTATTTGAGGCTCAGTATAATTTTTCATAAACATTTCCGGTGTTTTTGTTGCAGTGACATGCTCAGCCATGTGGTATTCTGTATTTATAAATCAACTAAATATTTTGTCATTCTCTATTAAAAATATAGCACAAATACATGGAAAAAAAAAATTTAAAAGCAGTCAAATGCTAAAATTCTGAAACAGTCTTAAAACGTCTTTTTTTTTTTTTTTTAACTCACTTTCTTCAGGGTGAACGTAGTCATGTAGTCCAGTTGAAGCTACTACCACTCTACTCTCCAGCTGGTTAACACACAAGGACTTGAATCACGGCCCTCAAGACAAAATCACAGTGAGTTGATTTTTGATCAGAAAGAATATCTACAGTACACGTGGAGGCAAGAAAAGAGCATATTAATTAAGAAGATTCTGTACAAAACAAAGATGTAAGTAACTGTAAAAGAAAAAAAGAAATACCAGCAATATCTATTTCTTTAGACAGTAATAGAATTATAGAAATGATCTAAGAATAAGGAACATGAGGAACTATTTACAAATATTGTTGCACATCACAATAATGTGTGCTACATTAATACAATGAAAATGTTGTTTCCTGAGTTCAAAAAACTGATCTCCAAAGTTCCTTAAGATAATGATTTTTTATGAAATCTGAAAGTTAAACTGAACAGAAATTCCTTAACCCCTTATAATATTGTAAGGCTACAATTCTAGAAAGTCTTGATTTTGTTTTGCTGTCTTATTTCAAATCTCTGCCAGAACCAGAGTATATTTAGCTATTAAAGCCTTAGTCCATCAAGTCTGGAAAAGTGATGGATGAATCAATAAATACTGATTGCCCGTCTCTGTCAGTGCTGACTGGGCAGCATACCTAAAGAGAGACAACGTAGTGATTTTTCTTGATAGCTTTTCTTCAATTTTAGAATCAATTGACTGAGAAAAATGTCTGCCCAGGAGAGTGCTGGTTTTTTTAAAGAGTTCAAAACAAATCTATTTTCCATTTCTGCAGTTTTGTAGTATTGCCCATCTATGTGCTAGCTAGAATTTCATGCTGCCAAATCTGATTGCAGGATCAAAGTCATAATTGTTTAACTTTCTTCACAGGAAAAGCACTGCACAAGATGTAATTTTTATCCTACCATCCTTTGTACTTAAAATCTCCAGAATCTCCATAGAATTCACTGCAGCTCTTGAGGCTAAAAATTTCCTTGGGTAAGTCACAGTGGCTTGTAGCCTTTTTCACCTGTAGACCCCAATATTGTCTTAAGTAGAACCTAATACTGTTGCCATGGCATGTTCTCATGGGAAGTGATAGCAACTGGTGTGAGAGTCAATCCTCCCTTCCCCCTGCCCTTTCTAACTCCTAGTGTATGCTGGGGGATACAACAAAGAGCTGAACAGAGAATAAAACACCTGCACCTGATCAAAGTGGCATTTGAACAGGTGATGGTAGAGACCGTGAAAAGTGTCATGCAGGGGGCACGTGTCGCACTGCAGAGGACACCCACAGAGGGACTTCTTTTCAGAAGTCTCTGCTGCTTCTCTTCCCAAGTAGCCACTGGGGAGAGTTTTCCTTTTTCTTTTCTTTTTCCTTTGTGTTTGGATGGTTGTTTAAGAAGAAAAAAAAATCACCATTAAAGTATGTGTATAATCAGCTATGAACCCTTCCAGTAAACGTTTGTGTACATAAGTCTGTCTAAGAAATAAATTAGAACACGATGCAATCACTCTCTAAAAATCCATCTTGACATCCCTAGGGCTATTCAGTAAAACTACATGATAATACTTTCAACTGGCAAGTGATAGCTTGATGTTGAACTAAATTTTTATATTCAGGTGTACTCTGAGGGTAGTATTTTTCCTCTGTGAGTTATATGACATACATCTGTTAGTTTAACCATCATTTTTGACTTGTAATGTAGCTACGGTGAGTGACAGCTACAAAAAATATGAAAAGTGCCTACACAACATGAAAATATGATTGCCTACAATCCCATATACCATCTAAAGCTGCAGATGTCAGGGTAACCAAGCATGTGTTTCACTTACTTTTTACTGCCACTTTCTCTCTGAGGTTAAAAATCAAAGTAATATTTGAAATACAAACAATCCAGGGAACAACATTAAATAAAAATCACATGCTTCTTTTATCAAAGTTTAGAGACTTAATTGAACTATATAAACTCAAAATATTATTTATTATGGCTTTTTAATATACTGACTGCAGGCTTTCTCATTGAGGGGATGAAAGTGCACAGATACAATTAGAAAAAGATTCAGTTGGAAGCAGATAAGTTATATGCCCCCTGCATCAAATTATTCTTAACTAGAAAATATAAAGGAAAGCATTGTTATTCTTACATTCTTTTATTACTTGCTGTTAAAATAACTGTGCCCATCTAAATACTCAGTCAAATTTGAATGTTATACTCCTGTATGTATATTTAGAAAAGAACTTTAAAGATAACTTGGTTGATTTTTTTCAAGCAATATACTTGATTTAAAAGTAGTTGTGAACAAGAGCTTGTATCATTTCCAACACAAGGAGACTGTAGTGTACCATACTTGCTAGCAGGAATTCTTTGTACAGGAACATACAGCTGATGTGTGAGAAAGGAGACCATAGGTAGAGAGAAGCAAAAAGGAAGAAACATCGTGACAGGAATGCCAAGGTGCTTGTTTTGATCAAGCCACATTGAAAGCAGTCTGGCAGACTCAATGCAAGATGTTAGCAACGGTATTTGGTGAGTATGAGTAGAAATGTAAACACAGTTCAATTTTACTTTACCCTTCAGCAGTCTCTGGCACTTTATAATGGCTGTTTAGTACTTCTGGGAATACATATATAGAAGCTAACTCTAAGTAACCTCTTACAGCTCCATAAGGGCAGTTGAGGAGTTCAAGAAATTTTGAATAATCTTTGTAAATACCATTGGATACACAGGGACATGAGACCCCTATTATAAACATTAGGTCCCTAAAGCTGGAATATGTGAATTGCCTTTCTTGATTTCACTAATTTGCATTATTTTTTGAAAGCAGCTGTTGAGATGTCCACACAAAGAAACAGTCTTCTCATTGTTAGTTTACTTGCATATAGGGGTGTTAGGAGGTGATAAGACCTCAGGGAATAACATAAAGCTTCATCAGGGGAGGTTCAGGCTGGATACTAGGAAAAGGTTCTTCACCGAAAGGGTAGTTGGGCAGTGGAACAGCCTCCCCAGGGAAGCAGTCATGGCACTGAGCCTGACAGAGTTCAAAAAACGTTTGGACAACACTCAGACCATATGGCAAATGTCTTCTGTATGACTTTGGCATGCTGCATCTTTCAGTGTCTGTGTTCTCATAGTAAGGGATCCTGGGAAACCAGCATCCAATATAATAACACAGGCTTAATGTCTCAGAGTGGCAAAGGAAACAAGAGATGCAGCTGTCCATGCCACACAGGGAGATTTTGAATGATCAGCTACTATGTCACACGTCATTTTGTTGATTTTGAAATATGGTGAAACACATTGTACTGATATTCCTCAGAGTTTTAAAGTGCCTATTGAGTGTATTATCTATGCTCCTACAGAGAGGGAACTGCTAATCTCTATGGGACATATTGTACCTGGTTAATTTATAGACCACATTGAAGAGGGGCTTATGTCTTTACAAAATAAAATCACAATTTAAATGTAACTCTCTGCTTGTTAGTCTAGAAACATGGAATCACATTTAATTGGCTTGCATTGACTGTTTGGAAGTGCTTATTAGTTTAATAAAATGTTTTGACAAAGTAGTAGATTTCTGCTTCCTTTCAAGTAAATGGAAAGGGAGGTTATTACTAACACAGAATTCAACTTTTCCATTTCCCAATATATGGATATACAAAAAGTGCATTTATAAATTCTGAAATTTTCTCCTTTCTTCCCTATAAACAAATTGGAACCTAAAAAAAGAAAATGTGACAAAAAAAAAAAATGCATTACTTGTTTCTTCTTTATAAAGTGCTTGATCTATCTGTGTTCCCAGGAGACTTCAATGATTTTGAACAGACATAACAGTAGTGCACCAAGAGATTGCGGGAATAGGAACCTGCAATATCCCTTATACTCATTAAGCATTTATAAAAGGTTATGTGCAGCACTGTAGGTAAATGAAATAGTTCCTCTATCTGCATAAAAGTTTTTTAAACCTGTTGCTATTAGTGCAGTGTTCAAGTAGATTGCCTTGCTAACTTAATAAGCAAATAAGTATTCTGCAAATAGCACCTGCCAAAGTGGGGAGGAAAAAAAAAATAAAACAACAACCATGAAACCACTGAACTAAGTACCACTTGATTGCTTGGACTTCCTCAGCGTCATGCTCAAGAACCTCTTCAGTAGAGGAAACAGAAAACTAGTCTGAACATTGCCACTAATTCATCTTTGGAAAAGTTGCAATACTTAGGACTTTTACTGGAAGAAAAAAAAAAAAAAGGTCTGGTGCCTGTTTCCAAGGAAAGGAACCACTTCCTTGAAGTCGTGAGCTCTGACTTTGCAAGTACTCTATTGTATAATCCCTTCATCGTAGTGTCATATCACAACCTTTTTGCTTAGGTCTTTAGGTACAAGAGTACTTCAGTGGTTAAGAGGGATTGTCAGAGCTCTCACCATAGTAAGTTCTGCAAACTTCCAGTAGCAGTACTGACTTGTGTCATTTGTTCTATTTTTACATCAGCTTTGTCTGCTGGCTCCAAATAAATTACACATTCACACCTGAAAATGCCCCCATCTTTTTCCATCTCTTCTTCACACTTTTAATTGACATCTCTTTTGAACTATTGAGTAACAATATCCACTAAGCTGTTATGCAGACTGTACTAAATTTTCACTTGTTACAGTATGAAACTTTCAGTTTCATGTGTTTCACATACTGGGTTGGACCTTTGCTGGAAAGGACTTTCAATGTTAAAAAATACTGAGTTCTTTGAAGTAGGATCATTGCGTTTTCATTCTTTGAAATAAAGGAAGAGAGGTTTTCCAAATTCTCATTGGCAGTATCTGTGGATGAATGTGATACTGCATTATAGAATATATACAGCTATATAGCAAACTATATAACATGCTTGACAAATGTTAAATGACATTTCAGAATTTTATAAACCTGTTATATTTCAGAATTTTTATAATTTCAGAATTTCAGAATTTTTATAAACCTGTTATAATCCAAATTAAATTGCCATCTCTTGGCTGGAAAATAATCAAACTAATTGGCTAATAAGTAATAATTGTGTATTCTCTAGTCTGAGATGTAATCTATTATCCCTTTATCGTAGTGTCATAAGGGCTCCTTCATCATACCATAAAAACATGGTCCTAAAAGAGAACTGTTCTAATGCCATTGTTAATCTTGTGGATAAATGAGAAGACTTTCATAGGATTTCATCCATTTTCTGGTTATTTCATAGTCAATAACTAGAGGGAAGAAGGAATAGTGTAAAATCCTACAAGAATTTCCCCCCATTTGAGCCCAAATTTTAAGTGTGTTGACTAAAGCATAGAGTATATAGTGCTTCCTGTGGTAATTTATCTCCATGATTAATTATTCTCATTATTAAAAAGCCACACATTATTTCCAAGTTGTGCTTGTCTGGCTCTCAGCTCTTCACTGCTGCTTCATATTGTCTTTCTGTTACATTAAACAGTCCATTAGTACCCAGCAAAAGTAGCTGCATGAAAGTGTTTATATACCATAATCAAGTTACCTTTTGATCTCTATTTTGATAAACAACAGAGAATGAGTCACTAAAGATCTTTAATTACTTTTTAGTGTTTTCTCAGTGTATTTTCCTGGTTTATAATTCCCTTTTCCACAGATTTTAATTTTAACAAATGATCAGGAAAGTAGGTCAAGTATTCATGGACTAGCCTGTCTGCAAAGATAACCGTTAACCTCTCTAATTAACTTAGCCAAGTTCAAGGCACTTTAAAGTGAAGATTATTGGGCCAGGACAGCAGGAAGATATCTGATTTATTTATATATATTCCAAACTGTTATTTACCTTCTTGACTGGAGATTTTGCCATTTTTGTTTTCTCTTGTGTTTAGCACCTGATCACCTTTAACTTCTGAGTGAAAACAGAAAAAGAGCATTAAGCACTTTAAAAGCAATTACATACCAGACAGACTTCACAATGCATTTAACACTAAGCACAGTCCCAACCCTATCCTTTGTTTTTCAACTGTTTGTCCAACAATTTCTTTTTCCCATCAATGTCCCTTCTCTGTTGCACCTTGTTTAGTTCCTTTCCTTATTCCAGTTTTGGGCCTCATGCCTTATATATATCTTTGTATCTTCTGCAATCTGATTTCATTTCCATTTCCAGTGCAGTCTCTTTTTGTATTAGAGGGCAACAAAAAATACTGATTAAACCTAGCTGATTTTTATTACTCTGCTTTTCTTCTCCCCACAATAGCATAGTTTACACTTTTATTCTAAATACTTCATCTCTAAGTAAGGAGTTGCCAGATTTCTTCAGCTTCTTTTTTGTCTTTTTTTTTTTTTTCTTTTTAAACAGTATTCCAGAAGAGAGTTCACCTACACAACCCCTGATTTATGATGTCTGCTTTTTTGAAGCCTGCTATTTTTATTTTGTACTGCACCAGCTTTTCAAGCCAGAGCTTCCCTGCAGCTGTATTTTCTCCAAACATGTCAAAAGTTTCAGACCATTTTTGTTATGGTTAGATTACATACAGATGCTATAAGGAAGCAATAACAATCTGGCACATGCAATAAACATGCAGGGAACAATGACTGTCTAAAGGTGGTAGCTTCTTTGTCAAAGTATTTTGTGTTATTTTTTTGTTTCATTTCATGGGGAATAAACAGAAGAGAAAAACTTGCCCCAAAGGAAAAGCTGCATGTCATTGCAGCAGAGTTGCAATGCACAAAATGTGCATGCAGTCACATGGCTAAAATTATATGAATTGAACTAAATGGGAATCTTATGCCAAAAGAAACACAAAATTAATTCAAAGTAAAACAAAAATTCATTTAAAAATTTTAAAGAGTAGCCCATCCCATCTAATGACTTTTCATGATTCATGCCTGAAGAAAACTTCTTTAAAAAAAAAAAAAAAAAAAAAAAAACTTCTCTATTAAGTTATTTTACTAAAAATTACTCAACTTCTATCTTATTTGATGATGAGATGTCTTAGAACAAATTTCATCTGTAGCACTTGACAATGAAAAGGGTTCCAAAGAAATAGAATGAGCAGATGTCTTATGCAGTATCTTTCACCTGTCATTCATTTAAGCAGATCTTGAAAACTTGAGAATAACTGCTAGAAATCTACTGAATTTCTCTTCCCTGATCACTGCCTTGTACAAACACACAAACAACCCCAATGATTTCCTAGACTTTGCAACAGTTACAAAGAAGAATTCCCAAAATTATAGTATCATAGAATGATTTGGGCTTGAAGGGATCTTAAATACTGTCTCATTCCAACCCTCTGCCATGGGCAGGAACACCTCCAGGGAGGGGGCATCCACAGCTTCTTGAGGCAGCCTATGCCAGGGCCTCACTATCTTCTGAATACAGATTTCTTTCCAAATATCTCATCTAAACATACTCTTTTAGTTTAATGCCATTATCCCTTGTCCACTCCATGACCAAGAATCCCTCCCCAGCTTTCTTGTAGCCCCCTTTAGGCACTGGAAGGCCCCTGTAAGATCTCCCCAGAGCCTTCTCTTCTCTAGGCTGAACAACCTCAACTTCCTCAGCCTGTCTTCATTGGAGAGGTGCTCCAGCTCTCTGATCATCCTCACGGCCATCCAATGGACCATACTTCTTTTGTTGGGGACCCCAGAGCTGACGACAGTACTCCAGGGGGTGTCTCACGAGAGTAGAGTAGAGGGGTACCTCTCTCACCCTGCTTGCTGGCCACTCTCCTTTTGGCGCAGCCCAGGACACGGTTGGCTTTCTGGGCTGCAAGCACACACTGCTGGCTTATGTTGAGCTTTTCATCAACCAATGTCCCCAGGTCCTTTTCCTCCTTCTCCTATTCCATGTTTGACAATCCAGTATTTCAGTCATATGTAATAATTTTGTTGCTGTAATACTTTACCTTTTCCTGAGGGCAACTTCAATGAAAATACTCTAATTTTCCAATCCATATTTATATTTTCCTTTCAGTTGCTTCAGTAACCGGAAATTATTTGTAAATGCATATAATTAGGGGACAAGGAACTGTTTCCAAAATTAAAGATGAAAAGAAATGACCCATGTGAACTAGACAGTAACATGGGACTGAATGGTACCCAACACCACTGCATCTCTACCACAAAATTCTGTGGGTTTAGTCATTTTCTTTCAAAGTAATAAACTTCATGTGAGTGCAGGATGAATTAGTTTAAGTCAAGTCACATCCCCAGCTTCAAGACAGAGGTGTTATTATTAACAGCACAGAAAAAACTGCAACAATTTGTAGTTTATAGAGGGCTATTTCCAAATGCTGTCTGCATTCCTAGAATCAGATAAAGAATTAGATTATCAGTGCAACACTTGCAGACATCTGTGAAAAGAATTGTTCCATCTGTGCTGGAAAACAGAATCATTAATTCCTGCTGGTCAGCTGCTCAAGACGGGGAGAAGGAATTCATTGATGAGTCATCCAAATTTTTACTACTTTCAGATATTTTGTGTTGCCTGGTCCATGAAAGAGGTTTTTTGAGTCATTTATTGAGACCACTGGAAAAGGAGACCAAAGAATTAAAATCGTAATGTAGGTTAAAATACAGGGGAAAAAAATAGTGAGCTTTTGTTCAGGACATGAAAAAACAATTATGTATTTCATATTCTGAAAATTAACTTCACCATTTCATCATTTATTTCTAGTTTTCTATCCTCTTATGTTCTAAAGAGGTAGAACAGTAGAAGGATTTTATACTAAAGGTCAGCTACGAATAAATTGATCATCACACAAGAAAAAACACTTAAAACTCTTCCCTCACAAATCTGTCTTTTGACAGGTGAAAAGGTGTTATTCTCTCCTTTTGGTTTTCTATGCTGTACTGAATTATGCCTGTTGTATTTGTAACTGCAGGACAATATGAAGTGTATTCTGCAGCCTTCTTACCCAAGGAAGAGAAGAATGGTGATAATCCAGAGCTGTGCTCATGTTTCCTACCTCCTGACTGGACCCCTGCCTGAGGTGGAGCTAATTGACCAGGACACACGAAACTGCTGGACACAACATGAGAAACTGCTGGCTGTGAGAGGTGACATTGTAAGCAGCTACTGAATGTCACAGATGTGACGTCCCCTGAGGGTTGGCTGGACTTTGTGGGAGGGGACAATCAGGCATCCCAACCTCACCATGCCAGAGTCTGTGCCAGGCACCTTCCCAACTACTTCCTAGGGTAAAGAACTTTCTTTTACCTGCTTCAGAGATGCTGGTCTCAACAGGTGCCCGACAACTCCAGTACTGCAGGATTCACAAGGCAACGAGATTTGAGTTTAACTCAATCATGCCTTGGGGTAATACACTACTCTAACTAGCAAGTGGCTGGAGAAAGGGATAAAAACATATGTGCTTTTCCTTGAGTAGTTTCATGAAGAAACATCATTTCAAGTGAGATTTGGGGTAGTAAGTGTTGCTCATGACAGCGCTCAGGCAGAAGAGTCAACAGGGCACTACCTTCTCCTCAGCATGTCCCCATCAGGACATCCCTGCCACGGGTTGCCATTTTTACGTCTTCATCTCCCCATATATTTCACAAGGCTGTGAATGCCAAAAGATTGCAGTGGTGAAACAATTGGGCACTGTAATTCTTCAGTTGTTGAAGGGATGTGACATTAGCTGTCACAAAATATTTTCATGAGATTGGTACAATGCAGGCAGTAATCTATGTGGCAGCCAAAGGTGCTGCTGTAAATTGTATGGACTCACATAAGCTCCATAAGTCAGCATAAGTATTGTTAGTGCTGAGGCTTTGAGAAGACACACCAAATCAGTGACTCCAAACAAAAGGTAGATGTTATATATTGCAGCTATTAAAACCTGGCTATCTGATTTTAAAATCATGTCTATGTTTTTAAAATTGGGTCTATGGCTTCCCACCACATTTGTAGATCACAGATTACAAATGCTTGTTTTAAAAGTGCAAATTTGCTTTGTGTTCTGTAAGAGTGTCAGCAGCTGTGCTAAATGTAGATGGTTCTTACACTGAATGCCTTCTCCTCAGGGATTTGGATTTATACTCAACATTATTAGAATTCAATTATTTACACTAAAACTATTTCGGCACACACATTATTGATTCATCTTTTTTAAATAAAATAAAATAAGACTTTATATATTGATAGAGAAATACAGCTCTGGAGGAAGCCAACACTATGACCAAAGCATTGAAGTGGTGCCTGAATCAGGCATACATAGATCAGAAATGCAGTAATTGTTTCTTAGATCTCTGTCCACAAGTTCCTGCTTATTTGTTTTAACATGTGGGGCAATTACAAAGTCAAAAAAGAATAATAACTGTTAATCTGTATTTCCTCAGAGGTCTGAAGATAAAAGCAAATGGGTAGAACTGTAGGTAATAAAAAAATGTACATTCAGTTCTCTGAGATCAAAACCTATAGAGAAATACCACATCTTTTAAACACTCAATAAGGGCTAAAGCTAAAAAGGGTGTTAAATTATCAAAATCACATAGTTTCTATACAAGTAAAAATCATTGCTACATTGCTGCTTCCTGGTTACGGGAGACACAGTTTGTTATCTTTAAGTTAAAGCACCTGAAAGTTTTATTTCACTTTACTTCAAGAGAATCCAGAAACTAGGCATTCATCTGCTTGAGCCTTCTGAAGACTTAATTTCAGAGCATACCTATGCACCAAAATAGAGTCAGCCTCCATACAAAGCATAATGATTGCCCCTGCTGTTTCCTTTAACATAAGTGTGGGTCAGCACCAACCAGTTTTGATCATGTTACCTCTTTTCATGTTGTAGCCCAGCGCTTAAAGCTTTTGAGCAGGATGCAGAAGATTTGGTTCGATTCTCTTATGTCATAGAGGAGCATACAAGGGATCAAGGGGAAGAGAATGAACTATTTCTCTTACTGAAGCTACATTTCTGAACCAAAAATAATCCCAGACTGAGACAGAAAGAGAGCACAAGATGCAGCATACCACTGCAAGGCTAGTGGTTCAAGCACTTGTCTAGTTTTTTTTTTCTTCTTATCCCTACCACAAAGATTTTTTCTAGAATTAACATAGAAATCAGCCTTGGATAAAATGGAATAAAAAAAAAAAAAAAAAAAAAGCCTTAAATGAAGTCTTTAAAGATACCATACTATTTATTAGGATTATAATTTATATTCTTAGTAGTATTAGAAAATACAGTTAGAATAAAATATCACCAATGGGAAAAAAATATATATAGCATTAGTCATCCAGACAGTTGGGGAAGATATCAAATATTTTTACTTGAATTGTTGATTTTGTAAAGCCATCACTCAGTCTTGCAAACCTAGCAATTTCCACTCTATTTAAAAATAAAATCTGAAAATAAATAAGAAAAAAGTCCGAGGTCATAACTTCCTATGGTGTAACCATGCATTCTGCGTGGTTACTTTGAAAATGCTTTCTCCACTTGTATCATGCACAGTGCTTTTGAACTGTATGATTAAATTGAAATCAATTCCTCATGTTGGCTCAAGCTGCTCATAGAAATATTGATTTTTTCATGCACCATTTAGTTGGAGGAAAGGAAGAAAAGCTCACCTAAAATAAATAAATAAATAAATAAATAAATCTTAATGTAAACTCCTTCACCACAGGCTATCAGCATGACAGCTGTTCCAAAAGCCTACATCTTTCCTAGCCCTGTCGAGCAATTTTCATTTTATGCTTCTCAAAAACTGCAGTATTAGATATAGATAAATGCTGTATTTTCTTAGTTGATTGAATCAAATGTGTACATGTTAAAGAACAAATTGAAATACCACCCCAAACAAGAAATTCAAAGCCCCAGTGATTTTAGGTCCTGAGTATTTACTAACAGTAAGAGAATTTTATTTTACTGGTCACCTGTAATTATATGGTGATATCCTTGGGATTTCTGAATTTCACAGCTCCCCTCTGCTCTTTCTCTTCTGTTTTTTTGTAGGCTGTTGCAAAAAAATCAAAATTAGAATTGTAAATTAAGCTATTACATAAAAGCCACTGGATTAGAAGTCATACCTGCTTTATAACAGGCTGGTTCATTTTACAGAGTTTTATTTTCTTCACAACAGTGCAGTGGCAAACTGCGGTATGGATAATCCTACAGATAATTCATCATTTCAGCAGCTCCTACTTTAACATGAGCTCCACATACATCCATGGGTGAAATAACCTTGACTCTCCTGTGATCTATGTTTGCATAGGGTTATATATACAAAGATGGCATTTTGAAAGATAAAACAAATTATAGAAACTTTCCTTTTTTGGTACTCCCTGTTGCTTGAGAGAAATAATATGCATAATCATAAATTGAGTAGTAGATAGATATTAACTTAAGCTGAATCTAGACAGATATATAAACTAGTGACAATATTTCAGTCAGTTGGTGGAAGTTGGACAGGGTTTTTCCCAGTGGCCCTTCAAAGGCAATGCCATGTATTTACATGTGAACCCACAACTTTCCCTACATGATGTCTACCTTGCTGGGATTGACCATTCTGCTACCATGATGATATTTCTCTCCAACTTTGAAGCTGGCTTTGATGATTCTCTAGCACAAAGTTTCTCATAGTTGAGTTATTGACGTGTTTGCTTTTCCTCCTCAAAGCTTTACAAGCTGCATGTTCTTAGAGCTCATTCTGTCAAAGTATGACTTAACTGTCCACAATTTTATTTTTGATACTATCTCATGTTAAAATATGTAATTACATTACTAGTGAACACTTTATGAATTTCACATCTTCCAAAATTGCAGATTCAGCTGTTTTTATTTGGGAAGTTTGGCTTTTCAACTAGAAGCCTTGGTGTTTAAAAAATAAAAAATAGAAAAAGTGTAATCCCCCAAATATGACAGAGATAACTGGAAAAAGAGTCACCCTGAAAAGCTGGACATTGTGTACAATTCCTATGAGAGTCCCAAATGGTATAGTAATTTACCAAAGACATTGACATCATGACTATAAAAACACACAATCGTAGAACTGCAAATAAAATCTTTAATTAATCAAAAGACTAGAAATGCTAATTTGTCAAAAATATCATTGGCAAAGCTTGTCTGTTTGGTTATTTCGAAAGAAATGTATTCTACATTCCATCAACAGCTTTGAGGCAAGCATGCTGGTGAGCTATCGTTTTGTTCAGTCAAAACAGCTAACTGGAGCTGATATCTGGAGAAAAACAGGGGAAATGAGGGAGGCAGCAAGGAAGTTTGCTCAGACTGAGCACCTTCCTCCACCCCAGCTAAGGAAGATAGCTGGACGTGGTCGCCAAACCATCTGGCAGTAGAGAGTGCCTTGTGCAAAAGAAAGGAAAGCATTTCAGTAAGCTCAGAGCTAGCTAGATATGCTGCTTGTACACCTCCATCTACAGCCAAGCTAGTGACCCATTTTCAAACAGAAAAGCAACTGTAAAGGAAAGTAATAATCCCTGAGTCCTTTCTCCCCTTCTCTTTTTCCTACAGAAACTGAAACTCTTAATCCATGTATTGGACTCTGTATTTACAGTGCTGGACCTAGTGAAGGAGTTAGGATCGGATCACAGCTGGGAGGTGGCCTCCCTCATAGGGCCTTGGGAAAGCAAGAGGTGCAAGAATGGTCCTGTTTGTTGGGAGAACAGATTAACTGACTGAGTACTGACTTTGTCTCTAAATTTCTTCCTCTTTGTTATCTCAGACTAGTCTTGCTCCTCCCTGTTTTTCTTCTGCAGTGTTAGAGACAAATTTTGTACAATTGCTTTAGCTTCAAATTATGTTGGCAGAACTGGTATCTGCCTCTTTCTGTTTTGAGACCCTTGATGGATATACGTATATATAAAAAATAAAACTAAATAAATAAAATCTTTACTATATCCCCTTCAGGAGAGAGCCAGCAGAGGAAGGTCTCTGCCTCCAGAAGCAAATGCCAGTAATCCTAGCTCAGCTGTGACTGTGCTGATAAGAAGGTCTGGAAAAGGAAGTGAGAAGTTACGAGATGCTACTGCAAAGGTCTCTGTGTAGTTAGTCTGGCCCATTAGGTCAGCTGTCCCATGCTCTTCAGGTTTTGCGAGGTAAATCCTATTAAATCTCTGCAATTGTGCAATAGGAAACAGTATTTTTATGAAAAAATAACTCGTTCCCACAATACTGATTGAGTCACAAGTGTATGAGATAGATAAATGTACTGAGTACAGCTTACTACTTGGGAAGAGTTGCTGTAGATGAGGTATTTTCTTATCCTCTGTGCTTACACTACTTAAATGTTCTGGTATTTTTCCTAAGAATTGCTTTGCTCTGAGGTTAAGGAATTTGGAAGTATTAAATAAGGAACATAAGGAATATATGTCTCCACAGGTAACAGTTACCATATAAAATATAAATGTCTTATTCTCACTTACGCTGTCTGTAAAGCTTACTGATGGAGCTTTGAAAGCAATGCAAATTAATTATAATTAAGCCAATTAAGTTCATTTGCACAGTTAAATCTTTGGGATTGTAGGATTGACATACATAATGAAGAATTTACATTTTAAGTGCTATGTTCTGAAGCCTTATCTGTATATTAATTACTTGCTTTGCTATAATACAAAACCTAAAGTTTGCCCATCAAATAGCTGAGAAAGCAAAAGGTTCGCTTCCTGGGGCATCATTTCTGTATTTCTGTATATGTGAACTGTATTTTCATGATAGTGGATGGCAACGTGGGCCCAACTTTGCTTTCAGTGATCATTCTGCACTTTGAGTGTTTCATTCAGGCAGCAAAACAGCTGGCAACAGCTGACATTATTTTCATCTGAAGATTTCCTTTGCTTAATGAGCAACTCTTAGGGTTATAAAATCACCATTCACGTAGCCATCATGGGTCCTTATTCAGACACAAAACATAATGCATCCTTGAAACTACTTTTAATTAAACCAAGGAAAATTCCCACATTAGGAAAGAGAAAAAATAACTCTAAGTAGGGCTGTATTACTTAGATCAGCATTGTAACAGGTAGAGTTTATGCACATCTATCTGCTTCCTGCCCCATAGACTAAAACTTAGAGGTACCATTCCTCCCTTCTGTACTGGTGAATCTGCTTGAATCAGCTGTAACGTTCAACATGGTGCAGTCCGAATTTGAGGAAAAATTATTAATTAACCTCCTGAAAGGCTGTAAAGGAATTCTGATTTATTTCCACAGGGGCAATGATATGCAGGGGTTTTTTTGTTTGTTTGTTTTTTGTTGTTGTTGTTTGTTTGTTTTTTAATGGTGATCCTTACAATAGTGATGCTTACAAATATGATTTGTTTACTTGCATGAAATTCCTTCTATGTAGTAGCTAATGTGAACTGTAGAAAAAAAGACTATGAAGTACTAGAACTACACCAACAATGCTTATCTAATAGCGCCTCATAATTACAAACATTTTATTCTAAACCCTGTATACTTAATTCGATTTCTAATGCTTTTTAATAGAAACATGAGGTGACTCTTCTCAGTAAAATAAAAGCCATAATTATTTGGATTTAGTGAAACAGTTCATTAATGACTTCTGATAGTTTGTGGCACTGGTGACACAATGTTAGTTGAATGTTTGTTTTTTTTCCCCACACAAATTGGTTTCTCCAGTTTTAAAACTGCAGTTTTAGACCAATGCCAGGTAGCTGTGAAGACAGAAAATAAAACAGCTAGCATTTGTATACGCTCAATTAGCTAATATAAATAATATAAATATTATTATAAATATGATTAATATTCTAATGTGATATTTTTTTTTTTGCTATAGGGCTAAGGCTATTATTTTCTTGAAAATAAAATTCTAAAGCACTAATGTTTTATAGCTTTTTACATTTTAGGCAGGAGAAAAGTCCTTATTGCCCTTCAAATGCACACACACACAAGAAATTCAAATAAGTTAAGTCTAAACTATTTTTCAAAAACTAATAATGCCTAATTCATGTTTTGTTCTAATGATGAGCTTCCATCTCCTGCTTTTTCTGCTCTGTATTCCAAGAGTACTTGTTTTTCTCTCTAACTGTAACTCTCTAACTTGGTTTAAATATAATTGTACTGAGAGAATGGGCATCTCTTTTTTTTTTTATGGTTCTCTCCTAAAGGCTGTGAACTGTTGCTGCTTTATGTATTCTTATTATGAATGTATAAGAAATGTAGAAGATGGAAGATCCCAGTAGATTTTCCATACAGTAAGTGTTTGCAACAAAATTAACTTTAATGAGTATCCTTACTAAAGGTCCTTGAAAAAGAGGAAGGCATTAGCTGGAAGTGACAATTCCCATTGGAGGCAGAGCATCAGAAAATATATGTGGGTGGTATGTGTTGCATTTTGGTGCTTTCCTGCTTACTCTGAGGTAGAAAATCTTGATTTTTTTTTTTTTTTTTTTTTTTTTTTAGCAGTGTGTCAGACTTTTTTTTAAGAAACAGCTCACTTATTTCATTGTATTATCAGGTTAAAATATTCCAAAACCACAGAAATTCCAATCTTAAATGGCGATGACTAAATCAGAAGCAGAAGGCCACAAAGGAAGCTGGAACATTCTCTGGAACTTTCCTCTAGAGCATCAGTTCTGTCTCATCCTGCAGTAACGAGGTAGAACTTTTATTTTATTTTTCCAACTATTTTCATTGAAAGTGTATTTCTGCTGTTCTTCACCTTCCTGGTTCAGTTTCTTCCTCCTACTTTCCCACCTTGGATGTTCTTTTTAGAGCAGCCATTTAGATGTCAACCCTTGAATGGCTGTTTTGCAGCAACCATAGTTCTATTTGACATAGTCCAAAACTAATCTCCACCTTATAAAGGAAATATTTCATAGGTCCCTAATCCTTTTAATCCATTTTTATTCCTACATTGCCTAATACTAGTGTTGGTACAGTGGATGCCAACAGAATTTTGGGGTCTTCCGTAAACAAGAACCTTTTACCCGTTCTACATTCTGTTTCCTTTATATTGGAAACCAAAAGACTGATAGCTCATAATACCTATTTTGCAGACAACTTTGCATAGCAACAATGTGGTCTTTCCTTTTTACTATGATAAAGATTTTTTCCCATTCTCTAAATTTGCTATTTCATATATGTGTCCATGCATGGATGTGCTTCCATAGTTTGAGGTGATTCCTTCCTAAGCACCTGAGGTAGCTGCTGGCATGATACTAGTGCTGCCTGACCCGTGCCATCCTGACAAGCTGTTGAAACTATCAAGACTGTAAAAAAAAAAAAAAAAAAAAAAAAAAAAAAAAAAATCTAATCTTTGATGGCAGATGAAATTTAGCTCCTCCCCTTGAGTTCACCTCAATGCACTGACTCTTTTTACTCTTTTTGAAATATATCTTATTGTGCTGATGAGTGTTAGCCTTCCTGTCATTAAAAAAGATTTATAATCCTGTGTGAGTATATATGTGATCAAGTTTAGATAATACTTGCATGATCTACTGGAAACGGCCAGAGAGGAATGTCTCAATGTACTTAAATAAGAAGAATCTGAAAAATCTTAGTCCCACACAGTATATGTTTCTGAACATCCCTCTTTGCTCCCTCAGATTGTTTCCTTTAGCAATAGTTATGAAGACTGGTTAATGTGTAAAAATAGTGACATGCTGTTATTGGAAATAAATTACTTTGTGCATTTTTTGTATTTCAGTGAGGGGCCGGATGGTTTAGAAAGGGACTGTTTATAAATTTCACTTCCCCTTACTTGAGAAACCACCAGCTTTTATCTAAACTGTACAAAATGTTTAGCTTCAAACAGATTTGCCTAAATAAAATCGTACTTTTTGAGCCTCTTGAAGTATTGCAACTTTAAAAAAAAAAAAAAAAAAAAAAAAAAAAGACTATTGATGACAATTCTCTGGATCTGGTTGTGTTTCGTGCAGCAGCAGCTTTCCCTGGGGTGGACCTGTGTCCATGCACACAGCCCAGCCCTTGCCTGCCACTGGACAGAGCACACCACGGCATGTAAAGAAGAGCCCGAGGAGCTGGGGTGGCTCCTGAAACTTTCTCCCTGATCTTTGCTGCAGGGTGTGTGTCTGTGTGCCAGGAAGGGGGGAGAGAAGGAGACCTAGTGCAAAGGAGAGCAAGCAAGGAAGCCAGGAGAGAGAAGGGAGCTTGCTTCATGCACTGCTGAAGACTGTCAGAGGCAGAACGCACCAGCAGCTCACTGGCTGGGGTGCAATTTAAGGGACGCCGTGTATTGACTTTATTCATTAAATTGCTGAAGGACAGATATGACATCTGACTACTGCTTCTATATATTCTTGCTTATTGGAACAAAGGGTAAGTACACCTGGCTTTTTTTCTTTGAACATTGCACAGCATATAGCTAATAAACTTAAGTAGTAGCTTTTTTAAACTATAATATCCCCGTGTTATTTTACAGTTGCTCATAGCGATTATTCTTTGAAAAATCTAAGTGTAATGCAGTCTCTCAAGGTTACTAGCTGCATGTAAGGATCAAATCTTTTTGTATTTGTTGCTTTGAGAATTGCTATTAATAGTTATGAGCTGAAATTCAAAAATAAGAACAGTTTAAACTGCATAAATACATGGTGTAAATATTTAATGAAGGTACCTATGGAACCAACTCATTTCAGATGCCTTGAAATCCATGTTTCAGACTTCATCCAGCAGTTTGTAGTGATACTGTGCAATGCTAGTACAATTGGTAGTTCTTGCAAAGTAGGCTGTGTTCAGGTAGCAGGATTTTTTACCGTCTGATTCAGTGTGATAAGCTTTGTAGTATGCAGGATGTAGACCAAATAAAATTTAAGTTTTCCTTCAGATGCAGATCACTTTGGTATGGTGGGAGTTTCACCTGACCTTCTGCTTGCTTTAGTAGTGTTTTCCTCATTCCAGCTGAGTACCCCCTTTGTAAGTGCTGCTTTCTACTTGGGTAAGGCTGATCCTGTGCAGCTGCTGATACAGATCTACATGTTAGATTTTTGATGGTTATCATTTTCTTCAGTTGTCATTTGTATACTTAAATTTTCTTGTTGTTGCACTACTTAATACTTAAGTAATGGTTTACTAAATTTTGTAGCTGAAATACTTTAACAAATTTGCTGATTTTTCCAAGGAGTAGCTAACAATGTAAGGTTGAATTCTGCCACTTTTTTTTGTATTGAACAATGACTGACTCTCTGTTGCTTTTAAATTAAACCCGTTTCTGTTTACCTGTACATACTATGCCATGTAACATAAGATTTACAAGGGACATTGCCCTCATTATGACTGGGAAATAGAGCCCCACTTACAGTTTTATTGATGGTTGCAAAGCTCAGTTAAATTTGCAGGAAAACTCTAAGCAGCTCTATTATGTTTTGGAGGAATACATAATATGCTAGCTGCAAGCATGGAAAAAAAAAAAAAAAAAAAGTGATATGAATGTATTTGGAATTAAGCAGGCTATGATAATGAGATCTTAACAAGCCTGTAAGCAAAGCATGGCTTCATATGCAGCTGTGTTATCCATAAGCAGTAATCCAATATTTAAAGGTAGCACTTCAAGGTATGCAGAATAAAAGCTAAAGAATTTCAAACAAATTAAGCCTTTCACATTACAGTTTCTTTATCAAAACAGGAAAATGTTGAGACATTTATACAAGATGTGCAAATTATTGTAGACATAATTTCTGCTGCGTTAAATTCATCTCAGCTGTAGAATTTAAAAAAAATACAATCAAAATCAAAATACATTAAAGCATATTGCAAAATAGGACTGCAGGTGAGGACTGTGAATGACTACAGGCCTTCTAGTACTGTAGTTATTATGTCCATTATGTTTTTAGGTGTTTATTCTCTCTTCATTTATAGAGTATTTTAATTACAGAAGAAAACTGTATGGCTCATCTAGGTTTGTTGGAAAGAGAGAAGCAGTGCAGTCACAAATTAAAGAGTGTGCATGCCTGGAGACCTTGCTGCCTGATAGTGCTCTGTTTTGCACCAAAATTACTTCCTGCTTAGTGCCACTTCTCCTGAACTCACTCAAAGCACAGCTCACAGCTTCACCACCTTCCGGAGTTTTGGCCAGCAATCCGAACTGTAACCACATTTACAAGTCAGCTGATTTCATCTGCACAATGGATTTAAACTTTGCTCAAGTCTTTAACTGATATTAAAACAAACACTCCTGAAGCAAGTATAGTTGTGCTTAGAATTTGAATTTGTAGTTTATGGGCTGCCAGAAGCTCAGTTGCATAGATTTATTTATTTATTTATTATTATTATTTTTTTTTATTTCCACAATTCAGAGATGCTTCTAAATAAGTCAAATGAGAAAGAACTGTCCTACAAAAGTTTCTGATGCCTGACCTCCCCATAGCCATTAACATCTGCTTAGCTTCCCATTCAGCAGTTACAGTTGTACCCAAATAATTTCAATAACTGTTTTATCTTATCCTACAACTTTAAGTTCCTTATTAAATCTTTATAGATGATTTTTTTTTCTCATTAAAAATAATAAGAGAGAAAAAATAATTTAAAAAGACAATCAACTAGTGGAAATGTAGCTTTTTATATACCAGCAACTCTTGGTAAGTGCCTGCATGCAGTCCCATGCAGACTGTACTGTATCAAATCAAGGATTTTCTTTGGGAAAAAAAGTACCACACTCTTCAACAGTGCAACACTATCAATTTTATCACAGCAAAAAGCAAATTGAAGGGTCAGGTTCTGGCAGCATTGCATGGGTAGTTAGGACAAATGCCTGCCAGGGTGTTCACCCCACTTGCAAAGCTAGTAGGCTGCTTAGGCACGTGGCTGGCCTTGCATGGGGTGCTGCCACGTGTTCCCTGTTAGTAAAATAACCAGCTGTAATCACCTCAACCAGTGCAGGTGCCTGTCTTTAGAGTCACTTTGATTTACTTTCTGGAGACAAAAGCTATCTTGTTCTCCTGGACTTCGGCTGCTAACTGACAGACCTTCAAACAATTCATTAAGAAAAATTGAAAAATAGTATTTAGAATTGAACATAAGTATTTAAGCTGAGAATTACAATTAAAATTGAACATTAGTATTTGAAATTAAACTATTCAAAGTGAATTGCAGAAGGGATCATTACTATTCTAAACCTATCCGTGTGCTCCGTGCTCCTATCTGAAGTTTTCCAATCCTATTTCTGCTTGTGCGTACAACTCTCCTTCCATCTTCTTTTTCTGTTCCTCCTTTTTTTATATTCATCTTTTCTTTCCTTACCCTCATTTCAAAATGACAAGGAAAACTTTATTAAAACCATCTGAAAGTTGTTAGCCGTTTTTGTGCTTCATGCACATGACAGCTGTTTTCAAGGCCAGGACCTCTTATACCAAACGCTTTCTGTCAAACACGGCACAGAGACCATCCCAAGTCTTCTGGAGGAGTGCATGTTTATGATCATGCTCTCGTTTACATCTTTTGTAACAAATTTTATGACCACTTCTAGATTTGTAAATAGGAAAGTGAAGTTACTTTAGCCATTGCACAAGCTCTAATAATCATTGTGTAATAATGATTTTTGGTTAATTTCTCTTTGCTTTCACTTGGGCATTAATCCAACTGGCTTCCCTGTGATTAGAAGAAAAATGTGCTTCTCATATATTGATATGTATAACACAAAATAATGTCTTTACAGAAAATTAGGGATGAAAACAAGATTTCCTGAGCAAGAGTTCCCCTAGCTTCAATTAGTCTATGCAGTGATGAAGTGAAGCTCTGGAAGTTACAGCATTGTCATCGGCACAGGCTGGTCTGCCTGCAACTGCTGTGTGGGCAAGGCTACTTGCACCTCTCCGTTTATAGCACTCAGGGCTACCCACCTTGCCAACCTGTCTTAACTCCTTATAGCAACTCTACTAGTATTTAATCATTTGCTCTGAAATTTAACGTACAGTGTGGACTTCTTTTTCCACCTTGAGAAAAAAAGACACTTGTATAAAACTTTACTAAAATCACTTGAATTTTTCAAGAGGAATTGGTACTTCACCTGTGTTGAGTGCTTCCAGAAATCCTGTGTTAAGCAAATATCATATCATTTTGCTTCGAATCAGATGCTTGAAACTTGTTGGGGAAGGGAATAATCTTGCACCGAAGTGTACCTTTAACTTTCTGTACAGAACTTAGAGAAATGGCATGCCTACTATAAAGATTTCTGTGCCTCTATTATTAGAAATTCAAGTGTTCTGTGCTTGCTAAGCAAAGCCCAAATATGAATATAGCAATTTTCTGTGCAAAGCAAATTTCCAGTGCACCATCTGCACAGTATGAGCAACGATACCAAATCTTTTTATGTCCACAGGTACCTTCTCTGTTGCTTTGTAACCACTCAGAACTTTTTTTCTGAAAATATTCCCTTTCTTTAGTGATTACAGTACAAAATCACTTTTCTTAAAATAATAAGGGCTCCTGCAGTATTCCCCCACAAAATCACTGAGAGAGAGTGCTCTTACAGGCCATCCTCACTAGAGGGGATGAGCCCATTCAAGCCTACTTGCCATCGTGTAAAAATGAAGCTTCTCCAATAATTTGCCTTAATGCTAGAGACCAGCTTGAAGCTCATCAGAGGAACTGCCACCAGTGATCGGAGGGAAGGTGTCCTGGCAGTGCTGCATACCCTATTCTTTGAAGACATCAAATCAGACTTTGAAATTACTTGTTCAAGGTGGTGGGGTTGTACAAAGCTGAGAGGATCAGGAGGTCATTCTGGTTGTGTATGAAAGACAGAAAAGATGTAAATGTATGGGGAAGGACTGAGTGAAGAGACTTAAAGTAGAGGCTAACAGGAGAGGGAGGTGAGACAAGGGAGCAGAGAGCTGAAGGGAAAAGCTAACACTACTTAGAAAGGGAAAATGGAAATCAGAAAGGCTGTAAGTCTGAGATGGTAGAGGCTGAGGGAAAGGGCAGTGTAAAAGGGAGCCAGCAGGGAACAGTGAATTAATTAAAGGAAAAGACAAGGAGCTCAGAGAGGAGACTAGAGTGCCTGAAGAATAAGGTCAGAGGCTGAGTGGAAAAAGGAGCTGTGCTTGGTGGAGGCTTCTCTCTGCTCTGCTACAAAGCCTGGAAGGAAGCTTAGGATTATCACATTGCTTACTGTCTCGTTGCAAAATGTCTCTACCTCCTGCCTAACACCTCTGCTCAGGGGTTGATAATTAATGCTTTCAGGTCTGCAGAGCTAAATGTTCTGAACTAGTGGTGCGTTGTGTTATGAAATGTGGGAGGAAAACTGATTTCCTCTTTAAGAACCCAGGATGATACCTACATCAAATAACATTATTACTTTTACAAACTCAGTGTTGGCATCATTCATCCTGAGTCCTAAACTTAATTTAGCCTATGTGCATGTAGTACATTTTTTTCATGCTGTAGCTCCCCAAGAATTTGTGCTTCATGCACTTGAAGAATGAGTGTGTGGTGAATTATGCTGTGTGACCATCTTAACCTGTGGCAGAAAAGAAAGATAAATTATGAATGAGGCTGGAGATTATAAAATGATGTCCATGTGATGAAGGCAACTGAACTCTGCTGTGGAAAACTGATTTCTCTTCCTGTTTCTTGCTCCCAACAGGGATGCTCTAAATGCTTCATAAAAGGAAAATAATTATATGTCAGGTTTTCTAGTTGTCAGCTTGATAATCCTGGTGTAGCAGTGATCGTTTCACAGCTGCCACTGAAATCTGTGAAAGCTGTGCTTTAAGTAATCTATGAAGCTGATTCAGAAACCTAAAATTAGCAGAAACATTTGCCATACATATGCCAATGTCTCAGCTCCACATCTGAGTAATAACGCCTTAACCTAAACTGTAATCTAAAGCAATCTGTGGGGACTTGAAAAGGGAAAGGACTACCTCACTGAATCTAAAAGCCATGTGATTGTAGGATAAACATCTTGACTAGTCTGGGAGAATTAATAGCAATACAGTTGGCAAAGATGATTGCATTTTTAGAAGTTTAGTAATGAAGGCTCTTCTACCATGAAAGTACACTTCATCACGTTATTTTCTTGTCTCCAGTTCCATGGTAAGATGTGAATTAAATGTTACGAAGTGTTACCTAAGAACTATAGACACTGATTTGCAGAGACCTTGCTTGTATTCAAATAACCCTACAAGCCTCTAGTCTCTTGGTATTTTCTTCAGATTTCAAACCTTGTTATATAACTACATTAGTTTTAAAGTGTTTCTCAAGTAATTCCTTTCAAATCCCCATGTCTGGTTTGCAAGTATTTTCACTTAGAAATCCTGCTTTATCTTTGGTACAGATTTTCAACATCATGCAGAAAGAACACAGCCTCTTCCTTCTTTCCAGCTACATGGCAGAAATGGGTATTGAACAGATTTGATTTTCTGCACTCTTAAGTCTTACAAGTCATGTGAGGTTTTTCTTTTCCTGATACATTTCAGAAACTTGTATTTTTATTTTTTTTTTATTAATAGCCAATGATTTCTCTGGCATGCTTATCTAGGCATTTCTAGGTTTTATCACTGTTTGATTTTTGTTTTAATTCTTTTTCTTTTTAAATCATGTACATGGTTTCACATCACTTTCTAGCCAGGTTGGTTTCTCACATGGAGAAATAGTTCTTGTTTCTGTGGATTTGCAGCTTTGGAAAACATAAAAGATATTTTTAAATAATACACAGTTACAAAGGATTTGACCTTACTACTGAGTCTTGTCAACAACTATTTTAAGTACTGGAATGTGATCTTGTAAGTTACAATTACAAATATCCTGTTACTGATACAACTGCCACATTCAATCTATAAAACATAAATGTGGCTGGATTGAGATCTCTAGTGAAACAAAAAAAATATTTTTAGGAATTAAATCTTCATTGAAATGATGTATCATAATAAAAGTTGTCCATTTAAGCATTTACTCTCCAGACAGGTCCAGCAATATTCTGTATATTGTATACAGGGAAGCATTAGGAATTAAATATTTTAATGTTTTCACTGAATAGGATACAGATAATAGTATAGGGTCAAATGCACTTAAGGTCTTCCAGTTTTGCTTGTTTTCTGTTTGTTTTTGTTTGTTTGTTTGTTTTTAAGTACATGTCACTGTCTTTAACATGATAAACAATAAAAGTAATCCTGTATACAAAGGCATTGATTTTACATTATAAATATCCTTTCATATCCTATTGCCTGTGATTTAAGATGTCTGTCAAAGCTTTTAGCTACACAAAGCCTTTGGCAAATGCTGTGTTGCAATACTCTGCCTTCTCAGTCCCCTTTCTAATGGTGTGATACAGCTATTGTGCTTGTGTGCTAAAATCCCTGCTGAGACCAGGGCTGCCTTTTTGCAGGCACCCTTCTGAATGCCATGCCCCATAAAACCTCCTCTCCAAGCAGGCACATCAGATATGAACAGAGACCTGGCAGAAGGGTGTGTGGGGATTAGGATGATGGAGCAGATCACAGTCAGAGCAAGCCTCTCCTCCTCCCAGCACTGTCTTCTGCCCTCTGTGCCATGCTAGAAGTGGGCCTCGATAGTATTGCTCTAATTTAAGCTGTTTCATAGAGCATGCTTTCATGTGTGTTGACAATGAGAAAACATTTGGTGTCAGGAAAGGTCTTCATAATGTGTTGATTTAGCTGGACTGGGGTCGCGAGAATGGAGGTAGAGACAATGTGGAGGTTACATCCATCAAGAGCCTATGCAAATATATTGTTTTGCCAAACTGCATCTACAATGGAGACAGACTTTTCGGTGCATTATCTTTTCTAACTTCATTGTGAACAACTAATATCCATGTAACTTACACCTATGTGCTGCTAATGCTGCTAATATTTACGTTAATGATTTTGTATAATCTAAAGATTCATCTTGAAATCTTAATCTGCATGCACTTTTTTTCTTCCTGCAAAGGAAGAAATAAACCAGATGTCTCTGATCGCTGGTCAGCTAGCTAACACTATTCACTTTAACAAAGTCAGAAACCCTATGAGCTTGAGATAACTTCTGATTTATAGCACTTTAACTGGAGCGTCACAATTAATAGTGGTAAATGATGTTTACTCATAATAAAAAGATAGTAGACATTAGGTGATTTCTTTAAATTGAGCCAAATATTCATCAGCTGGAATCCAAGAATTCATTTACTGAAGCATAGTCTCCCCAAACTTATTCTTCTCAAAGTAGTCACATGAACCCTTAAAAGGCAAATTCCCTAAAATATTTTCAATTTGTTTTACTTCAGAAATAGAACAAAAGAGAATTGCATTTCATAACACTTTAAGAGGATGAAATCACATAGATTTATAGCAACCTCCTAAATCTGAACTTGTAGTTCTATATTAAATTTGAATTCTTAATAGTTATAAATTGTTATTAGTAAGTAAAGTATGTGAATAAATAAAGTATATCAGATAATCCTGTCTCAGGCTTACCAAGAAAGAATATGTTTTTATTGTTACAAAATTAGTCTTAAGTATGCTTCAGAGCTTCATTTTAAGTTATGCTGGCTTAAATCCATTGTAAGAACTATCATAAAAATCCTTTCAGCTTTTCTTAAAGGCACAAAGAATGGAGGAAAAAAAAAAAAACAAACAAATCAAAAACAAAAACAAACAAACAAACAAAAAAAAAAAAAAAAGACTATGTTTCATATTTCAAATACTTTGGGTAAGATTCCCAAAACATTCTTTTTTTTCCTCTCGCTGTTTAGAGTTCTAGTTAGGGAAAGCTTACCTGAATCTTACCGGAATTACTAACTCTATTTTAAAAAGATTTGTTTCAGTTTGTATTACCTGAGAGAAGACAAAAAATGTTGTGATTTCTGAAAGTGTGGCTTATGTGCAGCTTTCGTAGTTCAAGCCACTCTGTAGAAAAATAAGGGACTAAAGAGCTGTAAGAGATGGAGAAAGGGAAAATAAAATCTCCCACCACCCTTCCTCAGGTCCCTTTCTTTAGTCCAAAGTCAGGCTGGCTGTTCTTAAATCTGTTCTTTTTCATCAATATGGCAATGTATTCATTATTCCATTATTTTTTTATTATTATTTTTTTTTTTTTTTTTTTTTTTTTTTCTATCAAAAGAACATACCAAATGTGGAAAAGAAGTTACAGCTAAGTCACACAATTTTCAGTTGGAGAGAAAGAAAAAAAAAAAAAAAAAAGATATTTTTTCCCATTTTGACCTAAGATGTTAGGCAAAACATTAAGACCTTTTAGATTGTTTTCTGTTATGAGCAGTTAATGATGGTCACGCAATTCTTTGCTCTAATGCTCATTTTCAAATAATGGATTCTCAGACTATTGTACAGTTAGAGTAACAGCAAGTAAATCCCCTGTTCATTGCATTACTGATTTCATTCACTTTTTTTTTTTTTTTTTTTTTTTTTTGTTGCAGCTTTCTATTAGGACTTCACTATGAGTACTTTTTCTTCATCTACTAGTTTTCTTCTTTCTTCTGTGCCTGCATGGGTGCATGAATACCCATGTACAAGATTTTCTCTCCTGTACATAACAGTGTTTTATGAAAATCAACTAAAGCTGCCTTTCTTTATGGAAACTTCAGAGCTCTATTACAAACATCTGTTATTTGTTAATTTGAATGGTTTGGTTTCCACTAATCAGTATTTCAGTTTTGCTTACTTTACAATCACTTATGGCTGATCAGGTTAATTTATGCAAAGCAACACATCTGAAGTGAACTTCTCTCCAGTAATCCCTCATCGTTGTCATTAGGTATTTAAATTCAGAGTGCTGGTTATCCAGATGTCAGGAGTGATTGTTGCTTGAGGGACACTAATTTATTGATAACCAAGTGTTCTCGATCCTCTTGGCTAAAGTACATTTTAAATTATGTGATTGCTGAGATAAATGAAAAAACTTCATTAGCATACCATTAGGCATGGTAGGAGTTAGGAAAAATGCTGATAAATAAGATTTTTTCCTGGTATTACAAAGTATCAAAAAACACTATTCCTGGTGTGAAGCCTAGAGATTTTATTTATTTATTTATTTTTATGTAAGTGTTTAAACTCATAAATGAGGTATTGCAAAGGAGAAAAAAGTGATTATTTGAAACAGATTTCAGGCCTTGAAGAACCAGCCCAAGCCTGCTCCACAGTGGCTGTGAGACAGAATCAGTCTCTGAGAGGGGACCTGTGTCTGATGGCTAGCTAACGCCTTTCTGGGTCTTACAGGTGGGATGGTACTACCTGCTGCATGTATTGAATACACTTACTTCATTTTTGTATCTTCACTTTTCTAGGCCTAAAGCCACCCAGAGAAAACCCTAGTGTTTCATCTGTCCACCCTTGATTTTGCACTACTGTGAAACAGAAATTAGTGACATCACAGGAGTTATACCAATGCAAACAAACAAAAAACACAGTAGGGCAAATAAAAGCCTACCTTGGAATTGATGTCAAAAACCAGAAAACTGATTGTTTACCAAAATAACAGTCACATCATTTCAGTTCTGTGTATTTGGGGAGAAGAAGAGGGAAAGAGGACTGGCAGAAAGGCTTGTCAATGCTTGTTAATCTGTGTCTCTGTGTCAGACATTGTGCTGAACCTTCATCCTCTAGGAATGCCTTACAAAACTTGAGTTTCCAGTTAAAATTCATTTATACTACATTTTGGGGCTTTTTCAGATAATAGTAGCTTTTTAAGCTCTTTGCTGTGCATTAGAGTCCTTTTGTTCTAAGTTCTCCGTAAGCAGAACAAAAAGACAAATTAATAAAAGGTGTAGAGCCAAATCCTCTGGCAAGGTGCCATGTGACCAGCCTGAATTGCTCTGCTTGCAGTTTCTGGCCCTGAAGCTGATTTATCTGGCGGTTCGACAAAGAGGATCTTCCAGTGCTATAGCTGGATTAATTAGACTGAATTAGCTGTGGCATAATTGATAACTAGCTTCAGTAATGTTGCTATGAGATTGGAGTCTATATTTTGCAAAAGATAGTACAAATTTTGTGCAGCTTTGGAGACTTCTCTTGAAATGAAGGCATTCTGAAATACACAGCAAGATGGAAAGACACAATATGAAATTAAAATCCAAGATAATGACGAGATCAGCATGCAAAATAGTCATTGTACATACATCTTTTCTGCTAAACTCCTTTGCTCTATACTGTGTTTAGTGAAAGCAAATGTTTTCTACAGTTAGTTGTAAACTTATGTGTAATTCAAGTACTGCGCATTCCTGGAATGATATCTGATATGGTCAAGTAAACGTAAACGGACTGCAATACAACTGAAAATTGTAATTCTGGTAGCAGTAGCCAAAATATAAAAAGCACGAGTAGGGTTTTAGAAATGAAATTGTTGCAACCATTTGAGATTCTGAATAAATTATAGACATCAGGGCTGAACAATTAGCAAAGGGGAAGATGAGCAAATTAAGGAAAAGGCAACATAATGATAACAGTTTGATTAACATGGCAGTGGAGATCCTGTACAGACGTTGAAATTTTTTAAGCCACTGATGTTTGGCCTCCAGGATTAATGTTAAAGTATCTATCATCACTAGAACAAGGCGAGTATTGGTCAATGATTTTTGCCCAAAGAAGTTACTTCAAATGCACATATTAACAGCATTAAAATTCAAGTGTGAAAACTGTTTTTTAGACTTTTTAAAAACAGATTCTATTTTCATATAATTGCTTACTGTTTTTTTATGTTAATAGCTAGAATTTTAATACGATAGGATTCCCATCACACAGTGACAGAAATCATTAGTAACGTTTTCCTGAAAAAGTCTCTCCCAAAGTTGATACTTCTTTAAAATTAGATGCTGAAAAAGATGCATTCCGCTGACAAAGCTGTAGTAAGTTAGGTAAAAGCATAAAAATGTTAATTTCATACTTTATCCTGAAACTGGACTAACCTTATCTTGGTCTTTATCATAAATTGATCCAAACAATTCCTTGCTTAATAGGAAGAAGCTGAGTAATTTGGAGCAAATAATTAATTAGATATGATCTACATGTACTTCTAGCTGTTATTGTGATGAAACTTCAGAGAATAAATTCAGAGAACAGTTCATTAAAAAAAAAAAAAAATCTATTGTCTTTGTAAGATCTTCTTGTATCTTTTTTCCTGTCATATAGCAATTCAAATGCTTCTGTTTGGTCAACAACTTGTCATTATTATTCTTCATCAATTATCAATTACCCCTTTTTTAAACTAAAGGAACTCAGTTATAAACCTGCTTTATAGCCTTATTCTGATGACGTATCTTTGAAAATAAAGGTTACAGTCCTATGAGTTCTCCTCCTTTATATCATGCTAAAGGTTTTTGAAAGCCAGTTCATGGGCCCTTCAAATAACTTTCAGCAAAAAAGAATTTTTTTAATCTCCTGTCATCTTGAAGTGTTCAGGCTAGAACAGAAATGACAGGTAAAATCAATTTCAACTTTAACATTTTCTTTGTTGACTCTTCTGTTTAAGACAAAGGAAATATTCTGTTTCAAAACAGCCGTTTCAAAATAAAATGTTCAGATTTTTCTTGCTCTAGCCTGTTTGCCAATGCATATAGAAGTACAGTACTAGCAACAGATAAAATGGGGGGGGGAGGGGGAGGGAAGCCTCCCCGTTTGATAAATTTACATTAGGCTCTGGAAAACTAGGGCTTTTGTAGCCCTAGTAAAATAACTTTCCATTATACTAAGTACAGGGTGTATTCTTCAACACCACGATCATTTGTCAGTCCTTGTAATCTTTTCAGACTTTTTAAAAATAGTTGGATTTCCTCACCCTCCACACTTTCAAACTGATAACTTATTCCAAGTGAAGACAAACATATTAGCTAACTTGGGTGATGGCATTTGAGAGTCATTTTGGACTCCTGACAGTGGGTCTTCACTTGATTATAATTTTGGAAAATATAGAAATATTTTCCTGCTATCATGATGTGCCCTTATTTGAACCTCCAGTAACACAACTGAGACTCATGTGACTAGCAAGTACCAAGCAGTGAGTCACGCTGCTTTCATTAGTTTAACTGTTCTGTCTAATCAGCCCAGTCTTTTTCCATGACCAAGTCCCTTTTTTTTTTATGGAAGCTACAAGTGACTGCATTATTTTCTTCTTCTTCTAGTGCACATCTCTTTCTTGGCTTTTCAAATACCATTTGTGACCTACTACCTATTTCCTAGAGTTCGTGTAGTTTTGTGTTGTTGTTTTTTTTTGTTAGTTTGTTTGTTTTTAAAGAATGCACAGAAATAGTGAGTTGATGGATCAGTTTGAATGAAAGCTATGTTCTCCTGAGAATATCTCGTTCTTTCCCAAATATGTTCTCTTCTTGGTTTCTTCTTATAAGATCTTGAAGAGAGGTTGTTGTGTTCTTTCCTCAGTGTTTCTGCATCTCTAGAGGAGACAGTTTTGTCATCTTAACTAGATGACAAGCCAGCTTTGGCTTATTCCTTTTAAAAGGGAAAACTTCAGCAGTGTTAAATTAGTCTTGTGTTTTCAAGACTTTCAAGAGTTATCTGCGTTCTTCAAGGTAAAGGAAAGGTCATGGATGAGTGCCTTAGCAATAAGTGCCTCAAAACACCAGGTCTGGACTAGCTTAAAAGGTGCATGACGTATTCTCTTGTTTTCTTTATTAAAGCTTGAGAAGAATTCGGACTGGGGGCAGTGAGGGAGACTGCAAAGTACATGACAGTCAGAAACAGTCAGATTGGGATTTGCAGGATCATGAACATGTACTAGTCTCTGGAACATTACCCTGTAAAGAGACAGAAAGCATCTTGACAGGTTGTTCCTGGTTCTGCCGTTTGTATTGATACCACTTCACCTGTCTTTTCCATTTGTTCTAGGAACACTGCAAATATTTTAATATTTACTCTGATCATTCTGAGAAAAAAATGCTGAAATATGTGAAATTATCTCTATGTCACTGGGAGAGCAAGAGGTGGTTTTACATAGGATATATGTGTTTTGTGGTGTTTGTTTTTGTTTTTTTCTTGGAATATCTGTAAAAGCAATCTTTTTGCTTTTCAGATCAGTCACAGATGTATACTTTTCATCCTCACTATTGAGGCCTAAACAAATCTGTCCTGAGTTCCTCCTTTTAACTAGCTTTTACCTTTGTAGTTAAATTCTTGATACACATTTAAAATTTTTATCTTCCTTTATCTGTCTGTCTGCTGCACAGTTTGCCATTTCTCTGAAGGACATCAGTCCTCCTCTGTCAGCTGTGGAAGATCACAGTATTGGCCCAAATTTGCTCATTATAAAACAGAAATTGTTTATATTTTTAAGCCAAGTTAATTGTTTATATGTTTTGCTGACGGTACTTCTTTTGTGTTATATGGTCTCATGCTTTTAGTGCTAACTTGGCTGTAAGAAGCAAAGCTGAGAGAGCACAAAATAACTTTTTTTTTTTTTTTTTTTTTTTTGATTTAACACTGAGATAGCTAGTGACATGATGAAATAATCTTTAATCAATAATTTTAGAGCTGTTCAATCAGGAAGTTTAGCAGCTGAAAAGACAGGTCAATGAAACATGAGCTATCAGAAGAGTGGTTCAATTTCCTTATATTGGAAAATGAGTAACAGGTTGACACCTTTAATATTGCATGATAAAGACAGTAAGATAGATTATCCTGACGTGATAAACTCCAGTGTCAGAACAGTCTGTATGTGCAAAATAAGAAGCATAGATTTTTTTTTGTTGCTGTTGTTGCCATGCTCTCTTTATTTTACTCACATATAAAATACTGTTTAAATTCCCTTAATCCAAAAAATAAACATTTGAATATTGTCTAGCATTTTACAGTGGATTTTACTTTCTTACCTCCTCCCTACCTTTGTCAAGTTTGCCAAATATTTCCCCAGAGGCTTGGGGGTTTTCCATTCATAAATCTGCTGTGATCTGCAGGGCTCAAACTTCTGTCTTTTTTCGCATAAACAAAATGACCTTAACAAGTCAGTGGACAAAGACCAGTACTTTCAATGGTTAGACTTGGATGATGCTGTTAAGTGTTGATGCCTTGATATCTTCCTTCCCAGTCAGATATTTACATGCCAGAGTAATCCTCTGTAGCCCAGAACAAGTGATTCAGCGATTCAGAATAGGTGTCATAAGGCTATGCATTTCCAGAGAATTCATAAAATTACACAATCCCTTACTGTGTTTACTCTTTCACAAAGAATTATTTTTGAACTGTGACAGAAAATATTCATTAATTCGTTCAGGAATTAATGCCATTTAACTAAATAATACTTTCTAGAAAACACTATGAAAGTCCACTGAAAGCTGCTGTGAGAAGATAAATGCCATTATTTGCAATTTAAACTGTATAGGCATCAACCCCTGTAAGTGCAATGTTCAGCTCAGTCTCAATATCTCTCCAGTGTGTAGTGAAAACAACTTGGCAAAATGTAGAGGGTTTTTTTTGTTTGTTTGTTTTTGTTTTGTGTTGTTTTTCATTTCCATTTGTTTTTTCACATTGGTGTTTCAAACCAGGTATCTCAGTTGTCAAATTGTGACAGATAACTGCACTGAAGGGAGCCTCAGTTGTCTGTGATTTTTACTTTTTGCCAGCATGAGACTTTAGGCATTAAGTACCACATGTGCCTGTTTGCTTAATATTGTATCATTATATCAGCATAAAATTTTTCGCTAATTATTGTTGTGTGGAAAAAGTTAAACAAAACGTTATGAATATGAGCACAGAACTGCAGGGAACAATGTGCAATGAATTCATGCTGGGATTAGAATATAGCCTTATTTTAAGGTACCTGTGTATAGGAGGGTTAGGGACCTAAAGCATAATTCCTAAAACATTTAAGTCATTACATAAGTTATAGAGTGGTGCATAAAAGCAAAATAATTCAAATTTCAAAAACCATACAGTGATTGTTAGCTGGAATATAGGGCTTTCAATGTGGGATGCTTCTAATAGCAAAGACAACTCTGTGCATATGTGAATAACAAAATATTTATCTCAGAATTTCCTCCTGCTACTGCTCTTGTGTTTCAGTTTTCAACAGTTGTAAACATTGTCAAGGGCTTAACAGTTGAAAGTTCTTCCAGAAGAGATTTCTTATGAATTTGAAGTACTTAATTTACTTTCAGGTGATTCCCTTAGTGTAGGAGAAAAATGAGGACTAAAATTGGATGTTGTATAATAACATGTTCCTAGTTAAACTGAAAAAGTTACATAAAAGACTCATATCTTGACTTATGAAAATAGCCTGGAAAAACAGTTGCATGTTCAAACAGTATATTGCCACTTCTGAAACAAGCATCCCATCACAGCTGGTGAAGTTTATATTCAAGTGGTCTAAGATTGCAATGGAACTTAAAATATAATTTGTATGGAACTTGAGTCCTCTGTTACAGCATCCACTAAGTCAAAAGTTAACTATAATGACTATCTGGTTTTATTTTATTTTATTTGAAAGTACTTCAAAATTTAAATAGCAAACCTTTGCAGAATGGTACTTCAGTGGTTAGGGTTGCTGAAGCTTTGGAAGCTGGAAGAGCACTAAGTAACATTGTGGGCTGATGATGCTTTTCTCTCTTTCCAATATACTAGAAACTTAACCAATTGCATTCTAGAGCAATTTCAAGCCCTCTCCATCAAATGCTCATGGAAAGAAGTTGATCTTGTACATTAGGAAATTCAAGCTGACACTCTGCAAACCATTACAAAAGCAGCTTGTAGACCAACTGTGCTTATCATGGAAACAAATTGTTGGTGGCAGCAGAATTTGTCCCTCAGTTGCACTGAAGGGACTGGTAAGACATCATGCATCTGCAGATGTGAGGAACTGAAGCTGCTGGAGTACAGAGAGCAGAGGAATGGGGGATGAGAAGAATCCTTAGTCGTTCTTCAACAAAGCTATGTCACAGATTTGAGCTTACTTTCCTTGTGCTTTGATCCTTGATCAGTCTACATTCATTAATTGCTTTAAAATTAGAATACATTTTAAAATATATAATTTTGACTTTGTACAAAAAGGACTTATCTATCTGGGGCTGAAATTTCAGTACAAATTAATATAATCCATATCTACATAGCTTATCTGGCATATTACTATAATAAATTAATTTCTAGTGCAAAGCAAAGCTATCCTTTTAAATAGTGGCCTTAGGTCATTTCTCTTGTATGATTAGCACTTCCATCTTATTACTAGGATGTGTTGGGAGGAATTACCTGGTTGCTTTATATCAAAGCAAATATTAATTAGCTTATGATATAAATGTTTCTTGCCAAGTTAACAGTACTTAATATACTCTTGTAATTGCATGTCCAAAGAACTAATATGTATTTATCACTTGATATTCACATTCAAATGCAAATGAGTAAATATAAAAGCATAATCCCAACAATCTTTATACATTAAGAGCATATCTCAAAGTAAGCATATTCTTTCTGTGTCTGTTTAGTCATTTGTGACTCCTTGGAAGATCATGTTTCTGGAGGCGGTGCCACCTGCCCCCTGGGCTATTTTCCATGTGGTGATATCACCAAGTGCTTGCCCCAACAACTTCACTGTAACGGTGAGGATGACTGTGGGAATCATGCTGATGAAGACAACTGTGGTACGTAGTTAAGACTTTACTTTGGTTCTGACAGTCACTGAAACTGTTCATATCAACTGGGGGTTTGCAGAGTATTAGCAATAAGAAAGGTACATGTATTGCAGAGGATATAGAAGGTATTTGTTTTAGCTGATAAAACCACCCTACATGCCATTTCCTAGGAAGAAAGGACCACATTTTTTGTTTGCATCTTGTGTAAGTTTATCCAATTGTATCCATGCTTTGAACTTATTTGAATGTATTGTTTTGATTTGTACATATGTGTGCATGTGATCTAGCAAAGATCCCTGCTGAGGAAAGGTGGACGTACAAGCTGACAGAGTTTTTTATGCTTGATAGATCTTAAAGCTGTCTGGGAAGAGTAAGTTAGAAGAATTTTCAAGGTTTGCCAAAAAGCTTTCATGTCCTAATGCAGAGGGAAAAACAAAACTGTGATTGTGTGTGTTCTGCAAGCTACACTGCTACCAGGCTTTGTGTTTTGGAAGTGTTGAAATCTGAGTAAATGAACGCAAACAGGCCACTGCTGCCTGCCCATGTCACTCCTGGCCCTGCTGGATGATAGCCATGAACCTGGCTGGTTCGTGGGTTTTACCTCAGCTGCAAACTGAGCAGAGTCAGGACATGGACTCTGCACAGGCACTTGCCATGCTCACAAAAAGACAGCATGGCCTGGGCACAACTTTAGTCTGTGCTGAACAGTATCTCTCATGCAGTGGCTGGACACTGTTTGGAGGGTAGCACAGGCCAGGGATAGTCTGGGAAATGCTTCTGTGTGTTTTGTGAGAGCTTAGCAATTTGGTTGAGAGCTGTGGCTGCAGGGAGAGAAAAGCAGCCCTAGCACATCTTATTGTCAACTTAGTAACAGCCTGGATGCTTTCAGAGCTACACTCCAGAACTTCTCATCCCTGGCAGATCGGGAAACCAGACTTCCTATTCCTGAGTAGCTTGCCTGTAGCAGTGGAGGGCAGCCAGATGTACAGTGCTCTGCTGCACACCCTGCCTCCATCTCCACGGAGCGAAGCAGGTGAACTGTCTGCCTGCTCCAGCCAGGCACGCTGCCATCAGAACTGTGCATGGAACCAACAAAAGAAAAAGAAAAAAAATGAAGTGAAACTTCAAAGATACATATACCAAAAGAAATTTTCAGAAAGATAGAGTTTGAAACAAAATGTGGTAAAGGTATTTTTCATTAACTATCTCAGCAAAATGAAAGAAGTTTTGAAAATAGTCTCACTTGTTCTCAATGCATATTTTTGGAGCTGATTGTTGTGTCTGTGTGCAAGCATTTATGCCTATCAAATTCTAGCATATTAGGCTATACAAACTTGCTTTTAATTCTAATCCCATTTAATGGACCTGCAGTTTTCTCTAGTTTTATGACACTTGCTTCTGCCTTAAACATACTTTTCATTGCCAATAATCAAAATCCTAACAAAACTGGTTCTTTTTCTGTTATTTTTCTATGCACAAGTTACTACTTATACAGTTAGTTTATGCATGTTCCATTTCTTTATGGTACCAGAAAGCCTACTGTGCCAGGACTTGCTGAAAGTGTACAGCTCAATCAAGTGAGGATACACACAGTTTTGTAATGGGATATACAGGACAGCAGAGCCTGCAAGACAATTCAGCTGCAATATTGAATCCAATTCTGAGTATAGTAATTCAAGAATGAGATAGAGACAATTTCAGAAAGCCTAAGTCATAAAAAATGAAGAGTCATTGTATTGACTCCCTGAGAAATCCATGCTATTAGTGTTATTCTTGTATCTTGACCCCATATTCTCATTTGGAAATGCATGCTTTGTGTAATGCATCAAGGTCATACTCAGCAGTATTGTTTCCTCAAAAACTGATGTAGCCATCAAATTTTATTATTTGAATAAGGGAAGAGTCACTACATTGCCTGAGAATACAAAATGTTCTGATGAGGTGTTTGTAGCACTCCTACACTGCAGTACATGTGGAAATCTTTGGGGGATAGGTCTCTGTTTAGTAACCATTCATCCTAAAATCCAAGAAAGGAAGTCCCCCTGATTAGCTCCCAAGACAAAGAAGCTAAGAAGCTATTTTTCTGCTGCCATTTCCCAGGACCATTTTAGTATGCCTGCCCTATGCCAGGAGTAATAACTGGTTCTTTCTAACCTTTTTTTTTTTTTTTATATGTATAATTTGCAACTAGTTTTCAGTTGAAGTCATTGCTCCTGGTTACAGAAAAGCAATTCAAAATTAAATTATTCCAGTGAAGTAATTGTCCTATGCAGCATCATTGGAAATCCACAAGGTACTCTAATTAAGTAGCTCAACTTTTAAATTCTTGTACACTTT
Organism: Aythya fuligula; assembly: GCF_009819795.1. Classification (NCBI taxonomy): domain Eukaryota; kingdom Metazoa; phylum Chordata; class Aves; order Anseriformes; family Anatidae; genus Aythya; species Aythya fuligula. The sequence goes on along the minus strand of NC_045562.1, from coordinate 29,813,486 downwards.
CATCTTGCATAAATCTCAGTAAGAGCTTTGAGGTGGTCAGTCTACAACATTCAACACAGCACATGTGGGGATGGAAAAAAATCAGTATAGACCCTCAAAGGTATTCAAAAGTTATTTATGTATATACAAATATATATATTCATGTGTCTCAAGTAAGGCTACAGCAACCACTTCACTATTGATGTCTTCATTAATGATAAAGCACTATCTTAAGCCTACAGAAAAATATAGTGAAGACTTGCATGTATCTTGGAGCAGTATTATAAAATAAGGAGATAAAGCAAAAAAAAAAAATAAATATGAACAGTAGTCTTTTCTGTGATGGAGAGGACAATACTGATGAAAAAGAAAAGAAAAAAAAATCACTTCTTTTGAAAATCATAATACTGCTATTGCAAAAAAAAAAAATAGGTACAATTGTTTGAAAAAACAGGTACTCTGAACATAAGAAAATCCAAAGTCCAGCTGTTCAATAGTAGCCTCAAAGTGTGCTGAGTATTAATAGCAACAGCAATTACAGAAATAGCACTTTTAAGAAATATCAATGTATTAAAGAAGCAGAGAAGCAACTAGCATGAAAAGCACACTTAGATCTTCTGAGAGAGAGTTGCTTTGTAAAAGTCTTTAAATGTCATTGCAACAAAAAGGCCTAGTTTCTTCTTCTATAGCTGGCAATTAGAATGTGATTCAAAAGCTGTCTCAGTATTCTGGTCCTGCAAATTAATTACTTAACTTGGAATCTTAGAGCTCCACATCCAATATGGTTAATCAGCAACATGGTTTACAGTGTGCCCAGTAACCTACTGGATTACTGCTCTTTTATTATTTAATTGTTTGATCTTCATTGTGCAATGAACGAATTATACACTGACATATTCTGTGCCCCAAATATGTTGAATGCATACCACAGACATTTGAAAAAAGCAAAGATTTCACTAAATATTCCAAGTGTCTTGTAGCAATCCTGTCCATTTCTTCTTTTCCTGAGTAAAGTTCTGTAGGTCCCCATTTCATTCTTCTAATGATATTTATTGTTGTAATCTTTGAGATTTGCCATATTAGTCCTGGTTCATGCACTGCATACCCCATAACAGTAAAACATGATAATAATTATTTGAAACAAAACTGATTCCTCATTGATAGATGTTTTCAGATGTGCAGTAATTGCAGTTCTTGTTCAACCCAGGTACAGAGAAGTGATGTGACATGAAATTAGGATCATAGGCAGAGTCAGAAACAGATCTGAGACTGCCATGGTAGGGCTTAACCTCAGGGTATGGATATCCTACTGATGAGGTCAACTTCACCATTTCTTCCACTTCCCACCCATTCTGGGAAGGGGGGAACTGTACCCAGTAGGTTACAGTAAAATGAAGCCACTTGTGTTTGAAAACTCATATGCCTTTTTCACCCAGTTGGATTTCCAGCCAATAAAAAAATATGTGCGATATTCTGATGGGAAAGAGCTTGAGGCAATATAGTAAACAGCAATAAGAGCAGAGTAGCAATTTATCATGCCCTAAGTGATGAGAGGTTCTTTTCAAACTATCACTAGATAACCTTAAACATGCATGGAAAATATAATCTTAGCTTTTGAAATTGAAAACATAGTCCATCAAGTCAAAGCGGGAGGCTCTGCAAATTTGCCATAAAGATGATATTTTTAAATAAAAATGATTTATTTAAAGTTTTATCATTCATCATAAAAGCTTATGGCCTCGAGGAATTTTCCTTTCTAAGGCTGAATGTGGCAGTAAATTGTTCTCTGCTCTTCCACCCCATACTTATCCTTCTGAAGCATTGAGTTCTTCATAAAATGGCCAAGTGTGATGTCTACCAGTTCAGCCTTTATCACATTTCACTTGGAGTTATTTTTGTATCTGTTAGCAAAACCTAAACTGTGGAAAAATGGTAGCAATTCCAGCATCCTTCTATGCCCAAGCTTAACTAAAGCTCAAGTTGGCAAAGCAGCATGAGTTTAAGAGTATTTGTCCCATTTGGTTTTGTGGCTACTTAATGTTTGTAGATGGATTTTTTTCATTTTCACTGCTTTTTTAAATAATTAGGAAGGATAAATACTAGGCATAATCACCAATTCTGCTTGGCTAATACTTTGGTAACAGTGATACGGGAATTGTTCCTAAAACAGGTAGAATAAAAAGTATTTCTCACACTGAAGACTTTGCTGCAATGTTACTGCTAATGTACCCTAACCTAGCTCTGGGCAAAGCTCTTTGAAGCTCAATGGCATATTAAAAGTGCCACATTACATATTCCCCAGTACTTATGTGTGGAGAGAAGCATTTTTTAATCTCTGGTTTGACAGTGATACTTAATGATATGCTAAGCAAAACCAACAACAACAGATAAAAACAGCAGTTGTTTAATACAAAACAAACATAATAGAGCAGTGTTTGTGATGTAGTTTTCACTGACTCCACGTTTGTTTATATGAACAATTTCTGACATGACAAATTGCAAAAACTTATGTAAAGTTAAATCATAACATAAATGTACTCTATAACTTTGGACAGAAGACAAGCAAAGTTGCCAGTAATCATCTATGGATATTTGTTTTCAAAATACAAACTCTGAGTATCTTCAGACAGTTTTTTTCCTTAATCTACTCCCCAATTAAGTATTTACATTTAGAAACTTATATTTAAGCACTTAATATATATATATATATATATATATATATAAATTCATTAGTCTTCTGTGCACTTAGAGGGCTGAATGAGCAAACTTCTATCCTAGATAAGAGTCAGCTTTCTCTGAATAAATATTCTTACTATATCATTATGTAGTGATAAAAGTGTAATGTTATCAGTCTAATAACTTCTGTGTAATCATCTCCTCTAGATACATCACTAGGTCACTTATCATTTTGTACTCATGTTAATTATAAAGTTCTGCAAAAATTATCAATGCAGTTAAATTTTAAATCATTGTAGGACTGAAAATCTGTTCCTCCTGTGTGATCTTCCTAGATCTTTGTTGCAGTTGACCATAATATTCCCCCCATAATCAGCATGATTTGCTCATCCTACATGTAAACTAGTTGTTTTACTAATATGAAGCCAGTGAATGGAATACGTTGAGAAACGTTGCAGTAAATAATAACCATGCAACTTACCTCAGTTTTCTTGTTCCTAAACCAGCCATCAGTGCTTGAATTTAGTTTGGTACACAACTGTACGTGGAGAAATATAGAAATGTAATCAGATCTCAAAAGGTACTGAGCTTTTCTCCTTTCAGAGGAAACTCTGAATGTTACATTCTACCTGGGCAAGTTGAAAGCACATGTTATGATATTTTTTGAAGTCTAAGAGGAAGCCCTACTGGTTTGTCTCAGATCCATTTAGCACTATGTGTCAGCATCCTGTAGTTACAGGCTCTGAAAATCCCTTGAATACAAAGTACAGGTGCAGCCATACCTTTATAAATAGTCCTTCCACTTTCAGATTTACAACTTTTTCCTAACTTCAATTAGGGTTTGATAATGCAGTCTAAATCTTTGTAGTTATTGGATTTACGATGTTCTGTTCTGAATTTAAAATGCAAACAATAAGACCAACATAAAACCATCAGTCATACCTCCTGGGCTTTTGATCACAACATGTCTTATGAAATAAGGCTCAGCCTAGTGAGAAGTGATCTGGACTGACTCCACTAAAATCAATGGACAGGCTCCCACTGACCACTGACATCAGTGAGCAAAGATTCATAACTTACCTAAATTAGGAAACTAATAAAAAGCTCAGATATTTCAGAAAATGTTTGTGACTCATGTGCTAGCATTTCTAAATACCACTGGATAAGATTTTTGGAAACGCTGTTCTAGCAGTGATTTTTTTCTCTAAATGGGATGAAGTCTAGATTGCGATCTGCAACCTGTCACAGAAACACCAGATATAAAATACAGTATCTTCCCATGTAGTCTGTGACACATAACTCTCATAATTAAATGCCTTAATTTTTCTCTTAGACTTAATTTCTGGTAGAGTGGATATGCTTTATACTTTGCTTAAAGTTAGGTTTACTGTTGTTTCACACTACTTATATTCCATCTTGAAACTGGTTGTTGAAACAGACTCTTAATTTATTACTAGCAAATCTCTAGACTAAATGGTTATGTGCCAATACCACAAGTAGGATAAAAAATATTTTAAAGTAAAAAATGTTAAAAATACAAACGCTTCAGCAATCATATCCACTTACAAATCTGCATGCATTGTGCCTAATCGTTTGCACCTCTGTAGACTGGATCCTTTCATCATGAACGGGGCATTGGAAAAGCATCAGCTAGTATTGCATATCTGACTAGAACTTACTAGCAAGAATAAAAAGGAAGGGAATAGAAAGAGCACCATGCTACAGTATTTTATCTTTTTTTTTGCTAGCAGGGTCTTTAATTATGTAGTACTTAATAGAGCAAAGTAGCCTGAGCTATTTTGAGAGCACAAGTTTCTTCAGTGTTAAGAAATTTGGCTTCTGGACAATTTTGCTGATAGTTCTGCAAAACTGTTTTTTTGGCAGTTAGGCAGTGATTGTAGTATGTGTGCATTTGTTTTTTAATCACAGTGTCATAGCCACATTTTTCCAGTCCAGTGAAGCAAGAACAGGCATGCAGATTTAATTTAAGATGTTTTGTGACTCTCCGGAGGAGTTCTTCACTGGCTAATTGCACTTACCATTGTTTTGCTCCCAGGCCTAAGAGGTCTCAGAACAAAAGGCAGCATTCACCTCCCCAAATCTAAAGTTCACTTATGGATATTCGTTAAGGTCTCTGTAGCTCATAGGCTGCATATACAATGGAAGTCACAAATATGAATTTCAGAAAGAACTGAGGCAGCAGGCTGTTTGAAGTCTGGCACATATTTGCCTCTTAGAAGCACAGGCCTGACCTGTTACTGAGGACGATGCAATCAGCAGGTTGCCTTGCTAAATAAGTTATACTGCCTCCTTTAAAAAGGGCCTATAAAATTGAACAGGTTGAAAGCAGTGAAATTCTGTATAGTTGTCATAGTGTTTTCATGTATGTTTCTTTGAAGGTCTGTAAAATTTTATAGAATTATTGCAGTGCTAGAGATTTGTTAAATCATATTCTACATTTCCATAGCAGAAATCTAAATTTGTATGGGATGTTTGAAACCATCTACGCAAAAGATATATGCTTTAATATTACATGATTGCTCATAAGGGATAGGAAATTTCAGAGAATATAAGTTTCCCATTTTTGCCTCAAAACATTGCAAGCAAGCTTGACAAGTCTATTTTTCAAATTTAAACTAATAATGAATGATCATATATTTATCTCATGTTTTCATGGCATAGTATTTTTTTCTATTGTACTTACATTTAAATCTCATTTTTTAATTTTATGAGACAAAATTCATGTTTGAGCCCTAGATTGTAAATTCTGTTTATAAAGCAAAAAGAAAACACTTGGAGGTCAGAGGCATGTTCAGAAGGTAACATATAATTGGCAAAAGATCAAATTTTTGAGCTTCACATGGAAATGTTTTATATATGTAGTTGCATGTAATACAAGAGTTGTATATAGTAGTGCTGTTGGCACGTTGCAGGGTAGTGATGCCATCCGGAGGGATATTGACAGGCTTGAGAGATAGGCCCGTCTGAATCAGTCCAACAAGACCGAGCGCAAGATCCTGCGCTTGGGTCAGGGCAATCCCAAACACAAATACAGGCTGGATGGAGAATGGATTGAGAGAAGGACCTGGGGGTGTTGGTTGATGAGAAGCTCTCCATGAGCCAGCAGTGTGTGCTTGCAGTTCAGAAAGCCAACCATGTCCTGGGCTGCATCAAAAAAAGTACAGCCAGCAGGGCAAGGGAGGTGATTGTCCTTCTCTACTCCACCTGTGTGAGGCCCCCACCTGGAGTGCTGCATTCAGCTCGGGAGACTCCAGCACACGAAGGACATGGACCAGTTAGAGAAGCTCCATAGGAGGTCCGTGAGGATGATCGAATGCTGGAGTACCTCTCCTGTGAAGGCACGCTGAGGGAGTTACAATTCTTCAGCTTGGGGAAGAGAAGACTCCACAGAGACCTTACAGCAGCCTTCCAGTACCTAAAGGAGGTCTACAGGAAAGCTGGGGAGGGACTCTTGGTCAAGGAGTCTAGACAAGGGGTAATGTCTTTAAACTGAATGAGGATAGAGTTAGATTAGATATTAGGAAGAAAATTTTTACTGTGGTATTGGTGAGGCACTGGCACAGGTTGCCCAGAGAAGCTGTGGATGTCCCATCCCTGGAGGTGTTCAAGGCCAGGCTGAATGGGGCTTTGGGCAACCTGGTCTGGTGGGAGGTGTTCCTGTTCATGGTGGGGAGTTGGAACTAGGTCATCTTTAAGGTCCCTTCCAACCTAACCCATTCTTTGATTATATACGGCCAAATTTTTATTATTTTTTTTTCATTGCCATTCATTCACATTACGTGGCATTGAAATAATTAGATTTACACTGATGTAAGCTATCAACAAATTTAATAGCTTTGCTGAAGCTCTTGAGGCTTTTAATCAACTTCTTTGTTAATATCTTTAAAGGTTGTTGATAACAAAGTGGAACTTTAATATTTCACTAGACTTTTGTCTCTTCTGGTCTCCAACGTCATGGCTGACTGCTAAGGGAGCTTTTGAGCAACACAAGTTTTTATAGATGTATTTATGTAGTTACCTTATTTACTTTATCACATTTATTTCAAAAATGGAAAATAGGCCCAGAAAAACAAAAGAGAAAATTGAAATAATGTATTTAGATTAAATGTTCCGTTATATAAACTAGAAAACTCCCTTGTGCAAGTGTTTTACAGGAATAAAAGTACAATATTGAGAAGACATTTATCTTTTGGAAATTTGAGCCTGCTTATTTTCTTAAAAGTTGCAGATTAATTAAGTTATCTTAAAATCAAGAATAAACTCATGTGAGCAGGAAATCTAGCTCATCCAAAAAAGTGTAAACCTTATTTGAATTGATTTAATTCCTGTTGTTGGTGGGGTTTTTTGTTTGTTTGTTTTGTTATTACATTGTCACATATAAGCAGGCAAGTTATACTTAAATTAATCAGCAGGTACAGGAAGCAGACAAAGTGCAGTAACTTTTGGTATCTGTTAAATTGGCTTTACCGTGACAGGTAAGTGCCCAGTTTTTAGGTACTTCATTTTCTCCACCTGGGTATCTAACCTGGGGATGTGAAATTTACTTCCAGAGTCAAATGTTCCAGGCGCTGCAACACTTCACTCTGTAAAATCTCAATACAGTTTTGGTTTTACTATAAGTTATTAGAATGTATCAGCATATCCCAGCACTGGAAAAGGGCAATTATATTTCTTCATCTGTGCATGTTTTAAAAGGTGTTGCTCCTGCATTTTTGTCTAAAGATTACAGGTTTTCCTCATTGTACTAAAAGGTATTTTTGTGAAAAGCCTGAAGTAATTTCTTACAGCAAGAGAAAGTATATTTAAATAAATGCCAGAGAGAAGTACATCTGTGGGTTGTGACCATTAAAAGCAAAGGCAAAATTGAAGGGTGACCCAGTGGCTCTTTAGAATGGCAGGCAGCAGTGCTTATGCATTTAACTGATGTCACTTCTCTGCATAATAGCCCATGAAGACATGGCCAAGGGAAGGAGAAAATTGTATAGATTATGTTCTTTTTACAAGATCCTTACTAAATAATAACAGTTGTATTTTTAATTGAGCAAAGAAGATTTATTGGTTTTTATTGGATTTGTCATTGAAAGGATTATTCAAATGTGAAGTTTGTCAAGATTAACATACTCTTTCATTTTCATTCCCATCAGAAATAGTAGGTGACAACTTCTAGCAAGGAACAGTGCATTAATCTGCATTCAGATTAGTCAAGTTTACAATTACTTATTTCATTTATTCCACATGTGGAAGATTCACTGATGCCTTGTTTTCTCAGATCTCATTTTTACAGAAGTGCAGCCAACATAATCTATTTTAAAACTGGCTCAGGAAAAAGTAATTTCTCATCTGAGCTGTACTCCCCAAATGATAGATTTGGGATTTCGAGACCACTACTATTACCAGTCATTTCTTAAACAGTTTGGAGAACCTCATCTCAATAGTGGTAAACAGGTCACAAACCTACCATATAAACCCTAAACAATCACAAAGTGATTTGCAGTTCTGGCATTCAGTGCTTCACTGCATGGTTGTACTAAATATAGTTATTTACATAATACATTCATCTGTGATTCAGTTCACGCAAAATAAAGGCACAAAACTTGGCCCAAACTAAACGTTTTTGAGGGTCAGAAAACTTTGAATAACCTGGTTTGTTATAGTCAGACATTCCTTTGTATTTCTAGTAAAAGGCAGGTAAAAACAATGCCATAAGAAAAACCTATTATGTAAAATGAACTGACCAGAAACTCTAGACAGATGGAATGGTTCCAGTACAAAATAATCCATCTTCTCTCTTATTTTTGCTTTTTTTTTTTCCCCCCCTTTCCTTTCATGGCCACCCAAAAATACACAGCTGTCTCCTGGTTTCCTTGAAACCACTAGTGCACTTCCACTTCATAGCAAACTGCTCCCTCATTCCTGTTAATGTAGGAGGCACTGCTCATACTTTCTCTCTGCAAATATGAACTGCAGTGATGGTCACCTTTTGTAAATTCTTTATCAAGTGGCAAAGCATTTTAAACATGTTAAAGGGTGGAATAAAATTTCATCTATCCACTCTTTAGCATCAGAAGCAGAGAAATACCGAAAAAATGATACTTTATACATCCATTGGCTTACAAGAGTATTAGCATTTATGGCCTTTAGCTATTTAGTCAGAATCTAAATGGTTAATTGTCCAAACTTCACTATAATTCTAATTATGGATTAGAAATTCTGTATTTTGAGACTGTATTCCTGACTGCAAAGTATTTATGTGCTCTGATTATGCTCTGAGAATAAACTCAGTTTTAATATATCTTTACAAATCTCTATTTTACAATCTGCAGTGAGATATTCATCCCAAATCTTACCTCCTCTGTATGCATAATATTTTTGTAGGTGTTTCACGTCCCAGTTGTTGGGTCCAGTTTTGCAAATGAAAGCTAAAGGATCCGTTCCTTAAAACAATATATTCAGAAATAGTGGTAGGGAAGACCCATTACAGCCCTAACTACAGAACAGCAGGTTTATAAGACACTGCTTGACGTAGGATCTGTTTCCCTCATTTCATCAATTACAGATTCCATACTACAAGTTTGTAAAGTGGTCCTAAAACTGAACTTCTGCTGAGTATTTTCTGCAGAGCCATTTATCTGCAGATTTGCAAACTGCTTTCATTTTGTCCAAAATGCATTGGGCTGCTGCTGAAAATCAGCTTAATGATCTGACCGGCAAAATTGCTAATGGATCAGTGGATACCAGGTGCTCTCAAGGAAATTAATAAAATGTGCTTAAGTGCCTTCTCTGGGTGAGAAGTTGACATTCTTGCAGGGCGTAGTCTGGTTCACATGGATTCTCAAGTTAAGGCACTTTTCAAGTCTTTTCTCTTAATAGAGCAATTCCTGAAGACAGCGTTTTCTTTCTGCCTCAAATCTTCAATCGTTTTAATTTATGCATAACAAATTAATAACTACATAAAAGATAGTTTGCCTGAAGTTCCTAATCTTTCAAAATATCCGTTAATTATAATTGATAGTACATCTTTTCAGTTTAGGCAGTTGGCTCTCAGAACAGCTCCATCTGCCGACGCTCCACAGGTAGGTTTAAGGAGATGCTTTCAGAGTAGAATAATTTCCCTGCCTATCTGAAGAAACAGTTGAGTTGTAATGTGGCATGAAGTATGAGATGCCATTTCAGAATGGGAGAGAGGACAAAGGTATAAATATATTTAATTTCTGCCTACCTATTTTCAAGATGGTAGATACAATAGTAATGCTTACTTGAATATAAACATTCATAGATAAATGTCCATGAGGAATGGTATTTAAGTATAACTAAACTTTTAATATACAGGGGGAAGACCATTGATGGCATATTATAAAAGTGAAAGTAAGACAGTAACAACAAGCTCAGCAGAGCCCTTCTCAGGGTTTTCAAACAACATGTGAATGTTTGACAGTAGGTATCATTACAAAATAATGCTTCCAATTACCACTGATGCTTCACCTCACCAGCTAGTGAGTGTCATTCTAAGGAGCATTTCTGCTACTGGTACAAATCTGTGCAAATGAGATGCTTTAAACTAAAAAGGTGTGGGCGTTGTCAGAGCTGAAAAGTTGGACTAAAACTAGTAAAACAAAAATCAGACCACAGTTGTCACAAGCAAGTTTTATTATTATTATTATTATGTTTGCTTGCTTGTTTGTTTATTTGTTTGTTGTTATGTTTTCCATTCCTGTTTTGGAAGTGGCTACATCATCAGTTATTTACAGATGCCAGATACACCATAGACATCAAAGAAATAGATCTGGAATTATTTCCAGCACCACTGTACCTGGAAATCCTCATTTGTGGGAAGGAACCGAAAGATCTCTCCTTTATTTTTCACCTTTATGGCCATAATGCACTCTCTTCAAGTATTTGCACAAGGACCAAACTGGTATGGAATAATGCTTTGCTTAAGAAGATGCACATTGAGCTTAACTTAGACATACTGGCTTGAATATGTTACAACATGGCACACATTCTCTTGAAAAGCACTGTTCACTTGGCCTTCATTTAGATTTTCAGGAAATAGATTTTAGGCTGAAGTGGTGCTGTGAAAGAAGTGGTCAAAATCATAGTAATCATTTAAGCTTTCCTGGACGAAATGACAAACCTGCACACTTAAGGAGGTAGGAAAATAAGATTGCTTACTGTTATTAGAATTCTGTGTAGACAAAAAGTTCTGAAGTAAATTACCTTTTTGTATGTGTGTGCAACTGTCACAGAAATATTGAATTGTTGAAGGTATCAGAAGATGCTCCTACTGAGCAATTTTTAATCTCAGTACATACTGTTGATTAGACAGCCGTATTAAGACAAGGTCATTTACTGTTCTATTAGATCTTCTGGAAAAATCATGTTGTTGAGATAAAAACTGAGGAAAAAAAAATAGATGCTACTAATCTTAGTGAAGCTATTTTTCTAATGCGTGTACTATTTTTTTATTAGAAGACAACAATGGATGGTCTCTACAATTTGACAAGCATTATGCAAAGGACAAGTACAACAAAATGAAATCTCTGTATGCATTTCAGACCAAGACACCTGAGTGTTGTAAGTAGTTATTACTGATAATTCCTGGAAATAAATACATTGCAAATATGCTTATCAAAAATAGAAATACAGTGTGGTTTCATTTGTAGTAAAATTGTAGTAAAATTAATGTCTCAGACTAAGAAATGCATTGAAGCTAATTTCTGTTCCAATAAGAGTGACTCATTTTCTGAAGAAGGTTTGCCAAATATATGTCAATTAGGAAGGCAATATAAATGTTTATCTAACTGTATTAATACAGCTGGAAAGACTATGAAACACATTTTTCAAAGTGAACTAAAGGCAACGTTTTTTCAATTCACTTCTTCACACATCAAATGATGAACCCTAGTCCACATCTACAGTCTTTTGTCCATTTGTATAGATTTTCTGACAGTTGTCGACTACAAGCACCAAGTTAAAGCACAGACAGAACTGTGCCAATTCTAGCAAATATAAAAGGACTAGGGTCACAAAATATCTGAAAAAGAAAAAACAATGGTACCATGCCATATTCCTGTATCAAGCCTGTATCTTAGCTGTAAAAGCTCTTTCACTGAGTTCAGGAGGTGACATTTTTTTATATTCCTTTATGTTTAATGCTAGGGTATTCCTATATCTAAATAAATTAAGTAAAAACAATGTATGCCTTAATTTAAATTTTGTTTAACATATGCTGCTATGTCAGCCCTTGAGCTCGCTGTTCTTTTACACTGTATTTCTTTTCTCCCCATCTATACCACCCACCCAACCTTCTTGCTTTCATGTAGTGGCTGGTGCTGTGCCAGCAGAATGTGTGTGCCAAGGGCTGGAGATCTTCTGTGATGCTGTCAAACTGCGTGCTGTCCCTTCGGTCTCTTCGAACATAACTATGATGTAAGTAAAGCAGAAATGTGGCCTCTTGCTCTGTTTAGGCTTGACAATCAGTTCTACGATGATTTCACAACTGCAGCCATATAGTTATGACCAGTTGTCTCAGCTGGTGTTTGTGAAAGCACAGTATGTCTCACTGTTGATACGTCCTTTGATGTTTAAAATACAGATTTCCACTGCATAAAATGAGAGAAAAGAAACTAAAAAATATATATATGTGAAATGGTCGTTTTATATTTGTAATAGTGACTTGCAGTAGCAACAGTTTCAGAAAACCTAAAGAAATCTTTAAAATAAAAGTTTCCTTTTAGGACATAATGCTTAGGACTTTTTCATTGTTCTATGATTCTGGCAACATTCCTAGTCTATAGACTGATAATATCATCACTAACCTTGATCTTAGTAGAACCACCTGCTTGAGCAAATCTTTTTAGTTCTCATTCAATGTCTCTGAATAGGCCATTATTTATGAGGGTTTCATCTCAGCTGGGTCATCATACAGATATGTATGTGCAATCCGGACTTTCTGAAGAGATCTGCAAATGGTTGATATTGGTTCTTTGTTTGCACACAAAAAAAAAAAAAAATCCTGCTTGAGATGCCATTTTCTATATGGTGAATAGAGGGCAGTATCACTGGTCCTTACCTGAGGATCTTTCCCATAAAGCAAGGGTACAGACCTTTCTGTTCGGTTCTGGTTTGTGTCCATGTGTGGCTGAGGTTCCTCTTGCTGGGTCTGTGTTCAATTACCACAAAACTTCAAAATAAGTTTAATGCAGAATGTCATATGGATTTAATAATGTATTTAAACTTGCTGTTGGCTCAGAGTCAGCAAAGACTTCAAAAGCAATGGTCCAGTTCTAGCTCTAGAAAAAGCAGTGAGTCAGGTAAGCTGGCTTTTGGGCTAGATTCTGTTCTAGTCCAGATGTGCCCTAAATTATTTTTGTCCTTGTCAGGAATAAATAAATTGAAATAAATCTGTGTTTTAGTTTATACCCAAATATTTTCAGTTCTTGGATTTAAATATTATTTTTTCAACTGCCCTGAAACATTCTTTGATGATAAAGTATGGGGCTTATTGCTTAAATAGGTATGAATATTGAGAGTCTCAGGGTGCTTTTATTATCTAGCGTCAGCAAAGATGCTCTTACTGAATAACAAAAGTCGCAGCACTGCAGGAAGCTGGGAGGGAGCAGTAGGCTCTCCGAGTCCCATTGTAATGGGCTATTGCTTATTGCAATTGTAGGCTGCCAGGAGGGGAAAGCAGAAAACAGCTACGGCTGTACCACCAATCCCTAGAACAGCAAAATGGCAGAGCGTAGAGCATCCCCAGCTCTAATTTGTTGTCATATTCAAAACTAACCCTATTCCATAATCAAACAGCAGCAACACCACCTTTTCTTTCCTTGGGGAATGAGGCAAGGAAGTGTGACGCAAGGCTGTGTGATGGTGCCTCATGACTACAGCTGTGCTTCATGGCCCACTGCATGGGCTCCACAGCAGGATGGTGTCAATGGTGGACAATGCTGTCTTCCCAATGCCTCCCAGGAAAACACCGACAGATCTTTACCTGGTGTTTATCTTCATTCACTGTCTACTCAAGGATGAGACTGTAGCTATCTCCATTCCCAGGAAACAGGCCTTTTATTTTTTCCCATCAGCCACCCAGTCTGGGCTGACTGAGGACTGCATCTAGAGCAAGTTTCCAAAGGAATCTTCTTGCCTCAGAAATGAGGAGTGTGATTTTTTTTATTTTTTATTTTTCCCACTCTGAGACTGTTGTCTTTCTACCTTGATCAGGAATTTAGTGATACTCTTGGTCTCACATCATTAACATTAATTCATGCTGTTTTAATCACATTTTTAATCATATGGAGAGGGAGGATTGGAGGGATACTGTCCGTATGAAAAACGGAAAATGGTGATAATAGTAGCTTCCAAAATTACAGAAAAGGGTAAGATTATTTTACCTATTTGTCTTTTCATGTCTTTTCACAGTCTCCTCCTAATCCACTAACTCAAACTCACTTCTAGATTAAACTCTTTACTTGAATTGATCAATGCAGTCAAATCTGACTGAATTTAATCTACTTCAGAAATGGAGTACAACAGCAAAGAGCTGTTCTGTTTTTTGGTTCATAAACCATATAGAGACACTCTTAAACATATAAATTGACCCTTATGGAAATATCTAATTATTCCTGCCAAATCATTTGATTTACTGTGAAAATCCATTAAACACAGTGAATATATTAGAATTGCATGAAATAGGATAAATTCATCTTCAGTATACCTACAGAGTAGTGTTATTGTGTGCATTCATTCCTACAGGTCTCTTCAGAGGAATCTGCTAAGGAGACTTTCTGCTGATGTTTTCAAGAAATACCAAGACCTTAAAAATCTGTAAGGAAACATTTAAACTTCAAATATCTATTAAGAGCTTTAAATATTTGTTCCGTCTGTCTGTCTCTCTCTCTCTTTCACACACACATACACACAAACCCTAATATCTGAGTGACAAGTCTCAGGTTACACTCAAAATTCTGTTTTGTCTTACTCTTGAGTACATCAGAATAATTGTGTAACCATATTTGTCTCAAGTAGCTTGACTTGACATCCCTCTTTTAGCAAAACCATCATTTCTGCATACTTAATTTTGATTATATTGATTGCTTTATACCAGAAAAATGCTAAAACTTCATAATGTTCAAAGTTAGATTTGTAATGAATAGCAATATGACAAAATAAAGTATGAATTCATTTACTCTGCAAAGTGAAAGTCTGAGAAGTTAAACTTTCTGCTGTCATGGGAAGCTTACTCATACGGCACTTGATTTTACTTCTATATTTCTATTACCGATTTGATAATGTTTCAAGTAGTCAGATTGTGTTTTTTTATGTCCAAAAAATACGTTGTTCAAAAATCATAGCCTTTAATGAGTTTGATTTATATAGAATCAGTGCAATTAAGAAATGCATGCAAAATTCTAGAACAGGGTTCTTATGTTCCTAGACAACATAAAACTTTTATGGAAACTGCACTGTACTGCAGCACCATCTTGTGTTCACAAAGTTAAGTACCATTACCTTAAACTTGGAGGATGTGTTTTCATGAAGAGAAATACATGTAGTTATACCTCCCTGTACAAAACATTTGTTGAATTAATAACTGTATGTTTTCAGAAAGTTATTGAACAGTGTTTGACACAAACCTATTTTCTAAAAGCTGATTTTTTTGTCACTGTTTGTAACAGGAATGCATCAGGACTGTATATATCGTTGACTGTAGTTTAATATAAAGGATTTCTATTTATAGATTTCTTAGAGAATAATACCATAATGCTTTAAAATTATTTTTTAATAATTCAACATTTGCAGATTGTAGTATTTTTGAACTTACTATTTCATCAAAGTAGATGAAAAACAAGAAAAAAATAGTATTCTTTATTTTACAGAAAATCAGCACGATTCGTTCTACATTATTACTGTATTATCTTGAAGTGTTTTGAAATTTCTCTGGAACTCTAAAAAGAAATGTCAAAAACATTTGTTTATCTGACATTTGCCACACAAAATGCTCTTGTTTGTAGCAGAGTTCTGGCTAAACATAAAAGTCAGGTCACAAAGGTACGGACTGCAAGATTGGAACCTAAAATAGAATGTCAAGTACAAGCATTTCTTTGTTCTTAAGCAAACCAAGTGTCTCTTTGAATGAATTTTGTAATTTTGCTATGAGTTTTTATTTCTTTTAAAACATTTTTGCAGTCTTTTCAACAACAGCTATGAAATTATTACTGTCAGATTTAGGGTGTAACAATTTTGACAGCTTCTTTTGCAGTATCACGTGTAAATTCAGTTTAGTTGATAGATTTTAGTTCTCTATTTATGATTGCTTTGACTGCATGCCTGGAAAATCAATTATTGTTATTGTTGTATCTTCTTAGGTATCTTCAGAATAATAAAATCAGAGCTGTGTCCAAACATGCTTTCAAAGGTTTATACAACTTGACAAAACTGTAAGTATTGCTTTAGGACTATTTAAGTGAAAAGCAACATGAACAGCGCTGAGAATTGCTACAAATATCTCTCTTATTTGTTTCAAAGTTATGAAATTGCAAAATGATTGATGATATGATTGAGAAAACAATGATATATAAAGAGCTATTTGTGCTGATTCTAGCTATTTGAGTTTATCTGATAGGACAATACTTTGAAAATACAAGTGAGCTCTATACTATACTCCTATTCCCCAACTATGCAGAATGGAAGAAGGAGACTGTGGTAGTTACCTTGCATAAAGGCAGAACGAATGAAAAGGGAGTGAAACAAAAGCAAGAACTTGCACTGAATGGAAATTCTTTAACATGCCATTCTGGTTTACAGAAGCAAACCAAAGCAACCAGTATCAGTAATAAAAAGAACACTTTTTTTTTTTTCTTTATTTTGCAGCAGCTTTTTGAAAGGTGCTTTTAACTTTAAAGGAACTATATCAGTGAAAGGGATGATACATAAATTACATTGTTTGGTTGGGGTTTGTTGTTTCTGTGGTGTTTTTTTAAGCTTTATTGTTTTTTATTTTTTTTCTGTTCTACATTCTACTTTTCCTTCATGAGTGTGGGTGATGATTATCTGTTATTACAGCTGCTGTTATTACCTTCCCAGACCATTTATAGTGCCACCCTTCATTTCTCCGCATTTCCTTTTCCATGATTCTGGTGTCTACATTCATGACTAATGTCCTTAGCAAAGACTGAGCATGATCCTAGAAAAATTCATGGAACTAATCACTCCACAGAAGGAAACTGAAATGGGCCTAAAATGTGGCACCGAAAATGCTCAGCATTGCTGTTTTCTTACAGATAAGACAAAATGTTCCACATAATTTTTCCAAAAGTCCTCGCTATGGAGAGTTCAACTTAGCTCTGGCATTTCTATGAAAGACACATGCCTGGACATCCCCTGCTGGCTTTCTTGGGGAAAGAGAGGCTGGAATCACATATGAGGGGGTGTTTTGCTTAATAACTGGGTTATTTTTCAAGTAAAGGCATGAAAATTGCCATAATCAAAAATAATAATTGTCATTAAAAAAAAAATGTATTCTTATAAGTTATCAAGGAAAGATCTTGAAACTCATTTTCATGCATCTGATGCATCCCATTTGTTTATATTTTATTGATCTTGATTCAGATACCTGAGTAACAACAAGTTAACCAATTTGAAGCCTGGTGTCTTTGAAGATCTCCATAAACTTGAATGGCTGTATGTTATTTTCTTATTTGTATGCTTATTTTATCAAGGAATAATTGAGGCAGTATAATAATATATGGACTGCTTTCATTTTTGTGTGTAGCAGTACTTTTGTAACAGATAATAAGGAACTCAAGTTACATGTTGTGAGAGCAGAGTCTCAGTTGCCTGAATTATTTTACAATCCTAAATATTGTTATTAGTAATTGCTTGTTACATATTATTACATTAAATAACTCAGTCACTACAAGAGTAGAAATGATTTGGGAGCAGGTCTTTACCTTTAAGTAGTACTTGAAATGTACCAGAAAATAATGACTTTATCATTTGAACTATTGATTTATTGCTGCATTTTAGACAGATAGAAATTAAATACTATTTTAACTCAGTAAAATTATTAAAAATAAGCATATAACTATATATCTAACATTTTTGTGTTTTAAACTGATGGATTACCTTGGAACAATGTTTTGTACTAGTGCTTTGTTTTCACAGAAAATCCATTCAAAGTCTTGATCAAATAATTTTAAAACAAGCATGAAAACGCCATTTTTCTAAATTGAAAGTAATTACTTTCTCTAAGTTAAAAATTTATAAAAAATATTTAATTCTTCTGAAAGGTAATTATTTTGATGAATACTCTGACATACTGTGTAGTAGTTGCCAATTTTTATTTAAGTGGCTTGAATGAGCATTTGAAAAATGTGAATTCAAAATATTATTTTTTATCATCTGTTCAATTTAAGACTATAGTTAATTATCAATCTGATACATGCTTTGCTGTAATTTACAGGATAATTGAAAATAATAGAATAAATCGGATCTCTCCATTAACATTTTATGGACTCAAATCACTTATTCTCCTGTAAGTATGGAATAAGAACCAAAAGTGTTATTTAAAAGAACAGAAGAAGAAGGACAGATATATTTAAAAACAAACAGACAAAAACTTTTTATAATGACTGTGCTTGCTCACCACACTATATTGTTTGCTGTTGTAGGAGAGCTTCTATTTCAGAAACCTACCCAGCCCCAGTGGAGCCCATTATTTCAGTCCATTTTACATAGATAAATGACCTAAATGCAGCTATGAACTACCAAAATCAATAGGAACACAATTGCTTTTCCTGAAGCCACACAAGAGGCCAGACAGGATGCGTGAGATCCTACGCTTTATAAAATGAATCTACAAATAACGTCCTTGGCAAGCACTGGGCTCTCTCCCAGGAAAGTCTGCAAAACTTTCCACTCCACGTATGGGAGTGGGAAACACCTAAATGAGGACGGTGAACATGCTGCTGCTTCTTGCTGCCAGGTGTGACATGCTAGAGTAGGAGGATTTTGGCAGCAGCAGACATACATGTATGGTATCTGGAAAAGCATAGGAAGATAGCTGGGGAAAAATAAGAGCAAAAAGACTATGGCACCGAGAGGAAAAGAACATGGCAGCTGCAGCAGTGGGTGCCAGTTGCCCACAGGAGGTAGGGGTATGGGTAGGCAGCGCTGCTCCGCAGCTCCTGCCTGACCCTTGGCAGCAGCCCAACTTCTCTCTCCAAGACCCTGTCCTTGTCCTCTCCACCTGCCAATACAAGAGACCCCTTCCTCTGCAGCCGGAGGCAAACCTCCCTCCACCTCCCCCTTCCTGCATCACTGATAGAAATTACATGTTTTGACAGCATAGTCAAAATACTCAAATTGACTTGTTTTGTTTTATTTAAGATACTATTGAATGAGCATCTTCCCTTTACCTGGTAACAAACAAGTCAAAGATAAAATAGCACTGCACTGAATGCCATAGGGAACATATGGAAGTTTAAGAAAATAATACTGCCTCTAAGACTCTGAGGAATGAATCAGGGTTTGACTTCCTTTTTCCAAAAGTACAAATATAAGAGAGAAGATTTTTTTTCTATTAGGTAATTTTTGGCAAATATAGTCAGCCTTAATTTATTTTACTTTTTTTTTCCTCAGAGAAATGATGAATAATTCTCTTGCTCGTTTGCCTGACAAACCTCTGTGCCAATATATGCCAAGACTAAACTGGTTGTAAGTCTACCTTGTATTTCACTAGAAAAATACTATTTTCTTGTATTTGTATTGTATTTCCATACTGCTTTTTCTAATGGCACTGGAATGATCTTACAGAGTGCCTGCTGGGTTGATGACCTGGAGTCATCAGCCAGGTGTGTAGAAAAAAATAGATCTCTGGTTTCTGTTCTCTTTTGTGCAATCATGACATTCTGGTAGTATTTTTCTTTAATTAACTTAGAATAACTGCCTGAATGAAATAAATTTGTTTTTGGTGATTAACATTTTGTTTTTATATCCTAGAGACCTTGAAGGCAACCATATCCATCATTTAAGAAATATCACTTTTTTCTCCTGCAACACTCTAACTGTACTGTAAGTAACAGGATATATTAGCCACCCCAAATGATTTATATTTGAGCTAAAAGTTTCCTGAGTATCATGGTTACCAAACCAGATGCCAAAGAGACTAAATTAAAATGCTCAGTTTAAAATGAGCGCTATACAGTGGCTACACTGTTTAAATTTATAGCAAAATTCGTCCTTGATGTATGTAACTAAACTTCAGTGAAGTGATTTTGACTGATAATAAGATTTAGAAAATATCACTTTAACTTTTTACTTGGGAGAGAAGGAAAAAATGTTATACTAAAAAGAAGCAAAAATACAAAGTAGGTAGCTTATTTCTTTATTTTGAAAAGTTTAATGGCCCAGCTGGTTGGCCCATCAACTTTAGTATTCTCATCAAATTTTCTTCAGTGATGTTGTAATGATCTTCAGAAAATCCAATCTATCTTTTGATCAATTAGTATGCTACATAGTAACTGTCACTTTTAAAAATTGTTAAATCTTCTGTGGGATCCACATTCTTGGCTTTCTCTTTGCATTTAAAGTCTAGGTTGTTTATTTAAGGAGAAAGCACAGTGACAGATGAAATATGACTGAAGGAAAAGTTGCACAACTGTGTGCTTGTTTCCAAGGTGCTGTTAGGTCCCAAGCTGTCTAGTCCAATTTATCTTTCTCCTGATCTCATAAAATTTATATTGGCCTGCTATGGATAATGGAAAGACTTGAGTGAATAAAGAGCACTAGAATGGTAACATGGCTAAATGAACTTATCGGAAGGAATCAAAGAACCACAGAACAATTTGGGTTGGAAGGGACCATCAAGACCATCCAGTTCCACCCCCTGCCATGGGCAGGGACACCTCCCACCAGATCAGGTTGCCCAAAGCCCCATCCAGCCTGGCCTTGAACACCTCCAGGGATGGGACATCCACAGCTTCTCTGGGCAGCCTGCGCCAGTGCCTCACCACCTCTGAGTGAAGAATGTTTCCTTGTATCTAATCTAAATCTCCCCTCTTTTAGTTTAAAGCCATTACCCCTTGTCCTATCCCTACACTCCATGACCAAGAGTCCCTCACCAGCTTTCCTGTAGGCCCCCTTTAGGTACTGGAAGGCCGCTGTAAGGTCTCCCCAGAACCCTCTCTTCTCCAGGCTGAACAACCCCAACTCCCTCAGCCTGCCTTCGTAGTAGAGGTGTTCCAGCCCTCTGACCTCGTGGTCCTCCTCTGGAGCTGCTGTAACTGGTCCATGTCCTTGTGCTGGGGGCCCTGAGCTGAACAGACACTCCAGGTGGGGTCTCAGTCAAGTGGAGTAGAAGTGGACAATCACCTCCTTTGACCTGCTAGCCATACTTCTTTTGATGCAGCCCAGGATACAGCTTGAACATTCAAATTTTTGTCAAGAATTAGTTTTATTCCTTAAAATATCTTGAATTCTCAAACTGTAGTCAACTGTACTATCATATCCTTCTGTACTTTATTTGGTGGTAGATACCAATACAGCAAAAAGAGCACAAAATATACATGCAAATGCATGCATAGACAACAAAAGTTACTTGTGGAATTGTAAAAATGTAAGTTTCTATATCTGATCACCTTGTTAGCTAAATTAGTGAGGAAGATATTTGAAGATCCAACTAAGAAAGAATTTTAAAAGTTTGTGAAGTATTCTTCAAAAACAAATAGTTTTCAAGCAACAGCAATATAAGCTTGTTTTCTCTTTCCAGGGTGATGAGGCGGAATAAAATCAGCTCTTTAAATGAAAACAGTTTTTCTTCTCTCCAAATGTTAGACGAATTGTGAGTCAATTTCTTCTTTTACTTGTAGAACAAGTCACAAAGAGTTATAATTTATTTTGCGTATGTCATTTAACATAAACTTAACATCGATTCTATTTCACATGACATGTTCTGGAGATAGCACCTATCCTCAGTTGTTTTTTTCCATATATTTAACAAGGAAGAAATAGGCAATAAAGTAATGCTCTGAGATTCTTGATAATATTGCCTTTTTGCTCACAAGGTCATTGCATTACCTTAATAGAATCATATTAATTAATCTTAATTATTAATAATTAAAAGAATTATTACCACACTCTAGGTACATGTGTGCTTTCATTGTCTTTTAGACTGGTTTGCCGGTATCTTTTGTGCTGAGGTCTTTACCTCTCTGTCTACAGTGATTAATACTCTCCATGTTTAGTAAAAATAACATCAAGTTAGAGAACTAAGGGAAAGATGTAGTGTTG
This sequence comes from Aythya fuligula, assembly GCF_009819795.1. Lineage (NCBI taxonomy): Eukaryota > Metazoa > Chordata > Aves > Anseriformes > Anatidae > Aythya > Aythya fuligula. The sequence goes on along the minus strand of NC_045562.1, from coordinate 29,791,517 downwards.
GCTAACCCATATGAGATGAGAGACAGTTCCCATCATGAAACGATATGTTTAATGTATTTCTAAATTCCTGCAACTCAAGTTAAGTGTATTTCAATTTCTTTTTCATCTACATATAATGATAATAAGTTATGTATCTAATGACATATTTGAATTAGTCTAAGGGAAATCTCGTGGATCTATCTTTTCATGTTGTTTTATCAGCATTCTTTAACAGTCCAAGTTTCTGATAAACCTATATATAATAAATAATACTCTAATTGGCAAATTGAATAAAACTGTGTATCTTGGAATTACAAAACTCTTCAGCTAAACAACTGAACCTACTAGGAACTTATGATATCCTACCTATGGCTGTTTCTGCAGAGACTTGGCTAGCAACAAGATTGAATCACTTCCTCCATATATATTTAAGGATCTAAAGGAGCTTTCACAACTGTAAGGATTCTTGATTCTTCTTATTATTATATAACTGTATATTACTCATATAACATGCTTTCAGTCATGAATGCCAGGAAAGAAAAGAACCAAAGAAAAACAAATGTATATACCATTATTTTGATACTAATTTTGTAAAAAGATGGATATTTTCATGTCCAAAAAGAGAGCAAATTCAAATTCAATCTTTTCTAGATCCAGTTACTATATGAAAAATGAGATATGCTAGCTGTATCAGAACTTCATAATTTCAATAGGAGTTTTTAATGTGATATAGTGATTTGGCTCTAAAAATAAACGTTTAAGAGATTCATACGGTTGCCTTGTTAGCAAGTGTTTTTTTCTTGTAAAAGAGTTCCAAAAAAAGCATCACATTTTATAAAACCAGAAAGGCATTCTTTCTTTTTCCATAATATGTGCATAGAAAAATTCAAGTGCTGCTGCTGGAAAGTCTCAGTCTTTCTCACATAATCTGAAAGTAACACTAGTCACGAAATTGAAGAATCTCCAGAGCACAAGCCAGCACATTTTATCCTGCCTTTATCTTGTATTTTGATTTTAAACCAGGAAGATGTCAGGGCAGCAGCAGGACTTCCCAGTGGACCTAATAGCTATGTATAACCTATGTACCTTTTGAGAAAGTATTGATTTTTTGTCTGCTGCTGTGAACAACTGTTCCACTGGAGCTTAACCTTCCTGAGCAAAGTCCCTGTGTCTACCTCTGTCAGGCACAACTGAAAAATCCTGTAACTATTTTTAACCAGGTGTCAGTATGTACAGTAACTTATTTTTCTGATCTTCCAGCCCTCTTGGGATCAGTCACAACATACTGGGGCAACTAAGTGTTATCAGCTGCACATACTGTGTTTGGACGTTTCAGTTATAGCACCAAAACAAAAACGTAAGAAAAAGTTATAGGGAGAAGAAATAGGGAATATATCTAGAAATACTCTTGTGCAGATTAACAGCATTTAACACTAATGTCTATTTTCACATTCCATTGCCTCAGTCTCTTTTTAAGCTCACACAAATCATTATGAAAAGATGGATTTTATCAACAATCAAACTAAATTTTAAATCGTTTCTAAATGCATGCAATTCAACTACATTATTTTACTTAAAAGATAACTCCTAAAAGTTTAATACTGAAGTATTTCTATAGTCAAACCCTTTAAGTGTCAGGTTGGGAGATAAGGTGTGATACGTGTGTGTGTGTGACGATCATATGCCTGTAGAGTATCTGACTACTCTTCCACTGGCTTAGCAAGCTGAATAATGCTAAATGAATGATATTGTTTGCAGTTTTAACTGACGATAATACGAGTCCTTCCTACAGGACTGAAAACACACATTAATTATGTATTTTTACTTTATCTTTGGAACAGGCTGTAGAGAAAACATGCAAAATTGCTTAAATCTGTGTTGTATTTACAGGAACCTTTCTTATAACCCAATCAAGAAAATTCAAATAGACCAGTTTGATTTTCTAACTAAACTCAAATCCCTGTAAGTATCAAGTATTTCTCTGCAATCATTTATTTACTATGTGATAATACACATCTCCTTCAGAAGGTCATAATCCAAAATATGTTTTAAAAGAAATTGCCTTTGAAATAGTTTATAGTTATGATCCTCAACAATTTCAACCTGGAAAATAACTATTAGCAATGTTTCAATTTACCTTCATATAAATACTGGTATCATAATGGAAATTTCTCCAACAAAAAGAGAACAAAAATTCAATTTCATGAAGGATGTTGTCTATTCCACTATTACAGAGAAGGATTAATGCAACCCTACTTTGACCTTGCACAACTTACAGCACAATTCAGTTGTCATGTCAGAGGGGATGGGACTTTTGCAAATCTTTTTGAAGAGTTTAGGGGTAATCTTTATGGCTGAACTAACACAGCAGTTAAACATGAATTCTGCCAGTAGAACCCTTGCTGAAACTGAGTGATGGTGCAGTGACAGTCTTGCAAAGCTGAAACTGGTCTTGTGGTAGATTAAATATATCTTCACAGGCAAATGCATGTCTGCAATAACCAACCAGCTCAGTAGAACACAGCATTTGTTTTTCCCATTTGTAACTTCAAAATAGCCATGGAGATCCAAAAATATGTTTCCTTAGAGAGGGGAATAACTAGAGTTTGTGATTTGACCCCAGAGTTGCAGCCGGAAACCACAGTACATGTGCCTTTGTTGATCAGTCCCATTTCCTTACAACAGTTTGGACTCAAGTGGCCAAATTCAACTGAATTTGGAACATAGCTAAAGGCCTGAAAGTACTAAATCTGTAAAAGATACATGAAAATAAATATCTGAGCACAGAAAATAATTAATTACCTCCCTAGCAGTCAAGCTGCAGCATAGACTTTAGCCGTTATTTGACACCAAAGACTTCATGCAATTGAGTGGTCAGGACCTTCTATATTTTCAAGTTAGGAAAGCTGATAAACCTGGAGACAGATCTGTAGGAAATGGTATGTTTCAGCACTTAGTTTGCAGAACATCCATTGTCTCCTTCCTATCTTGAAATGGTAGGAGTAGTTAGGGAAAGCATGCCCCAGGATTCATTCCGTGCTTAACTAAGACTAAGAAGTTTCTGTATTTGGGGCCTTATTCCTGTCTCCAAGCAAAACTGCCCGTTAGACCAAAGCAAATAACCATTAAGACTAACGCCTTTCTGCACTTTTGCCTAAATATGTTCACAACTCACATGAATATTGCACTCAAAGCATTGAACAATAAATTTAAATAAGGCTGCACACAAGAACAACCAAAGCCTTCTTGACAGGTTGCAGTCTAGAAGACATGGTGCACATCTAATTCCAGAAGGTATTCCAGAAGAATATCGAAACTGAAGTTCTAGAAGAACAGCTTACGCAGTTACATGTTACTGATCTAGCACCGCAGGAGAAATAATAGTGTCATTTTCCATATATTAAAAAATAAAATAAGAAATCCCACCTATGTGTCACCAGAAATTCAGCATTTTCCCTTACATGCCAAGTTCTGTGTACCAACTTCCTGCTGATCTTGACAATAAAGACTGAATTCCTGCAGTGGTTTGTTTGTCTTGCAAAGCACTCCCTTGGACAGAAATGTAAAATATTGCTATTGGAACAAGTTGTTATTTTCCCAGAGATGATGAAAGAACATGGGTAGAACAATACTCTGGAAGGGCAACATAATAATCATCGATTGCACTGCTGAGAGCACTGAAAGAGCCTTCTCTGTGATTTTGGAAGAACAGAATGCTTATTAGAGTTAAGTGAGATTCATTTTGTTCTACTTTAGCTTTCATGTAGACTTTCTGGTTAAGTTTCAAAGAGTGACAGATTAGAGGCAATTAAAGTTCATCTCTAGTTTCATATAATCATAGGAACACAATTAAATGCTCATTAAGTTTGTTCTTCTACTATTGAGTTTATATTGTGTTTTATTAAGAGTGTGTTGTTTACAGCAGCTTGGAGGGCATTGATATTGCAAACATCCAGAGAAGAATGTTCAGACCCCTTAGAAACCTCTCCCACATGTAAGTAGTTTATCCAGTTCACTTTCTTTGGTCTGAATTTCACGACTTGCAGAACACTGAATAAGTAAAAACAAAAGTGTCTGAAAAGTGGCATGCAAGTAGTTGTCAAATTTGACAATTTTAAATTATTTTTTCCTCTTTGAGAATATGTTTTCTGAATATTTACTAGAGAGTTTTACTAGAGCCATCTACTTTCTGTTTTGTTTTGTTTTGTTTCTCACATTTAGATATTTTAAGAAATTCCAGTATTGTGGATATGCCCCTCATGTGCGCAGCTGTAAGCCTAATACCGATGGGATTTCATCCCTTGAGAATCTCTTAGCTAGCATTATACAGAGAGTGTTTGTCTGGGTTGTATCTGCCATCACTTGCTTTGGAAATATTTTTGTTATCTGTATGAGGCCTTACATCAGATCGGAAAATAAGCTCCACGCCATCTCAATAATGTCTCTCTGCTGTGAGTATTCTGTGCGTAAAATAGTAAAATAAGATTGTTTTAATCTACTGATAGTGTGTACAACATCTTAATTTATAACATTGTAATATAGTGACATATTTCCAGCTCTGGATTAACTGAACTTTTGTGCTCTTGTGAATGGCATACAAAATGCTGTATCTTACACACCAGGAAGTTTGTTAGATGCTGCCTTTGTTCTGTAACAACAGGCAGTTGATAACTTACAAGGGTTTCACTTTTGATTTTAATGATGGAGATCATTATGATCTCCATCATAATGATGTCAAACTCTCACTTTCTTTGGCAAGAAGAAAAAATAATCAAAAATTTTCAATGGCCCATAAACCTAAATACTGGTATGCCCTTTTGATTAAATAGCAAAATGTGTGTGTAAACATTATTGCATGTATTTATTCTTGTTTATTTTTTTTGTACAAGCAAAAATTGTTTTAGACAAATATAGAAATTCTACCACTCCTAGCTCCTCAATATTAAGAAGTATAGTTTTTTATGTGAGATTGTATTGCAGTCTCTAGTACCCCATCTCAATGCAAGACAGCCTATCTAAGCTATTTCACAAATGCTATTAGTTGCATTTTGAAATGTAATTGTCAACACTGTATAAAGTGGTTGAAACATTTCTAAATAACACATTCTGAAACTTTGTTGTTTAACCATTGGAGCAGTCTGAGCACCACCCAAAACTCATCAAAATACCTGAGAAGGCTTCAGCTCCATGTAGACAGCTCCTCTTCACCTGCTAGCACTACTATTAGAGAAATATTTCTTATTAAGCCTTTTTATAGAAATCCCATGTAAAATGCAATAGGAAAGAGAAAAGGGATCATGATATTTCAGTATGCTTAAAAAGTGAACAAGGCTCCTTGTCTTCCTGGTTGCAGAAGACTTGAAAATAAGAAGCCAATGCAGGAATTAAATAATTGCTAAATGTATCATCTCTTATGCTTATAGTTTTTAATCCAACATCATCATTTTGAGGACGGGGCACATGTTTGAACTTGTGAGGACTGTTGAGACTATGCTGAGGGCCTACAACAGAAACTCTCTTTTGGATGCTCAGAAGGAGCTCAAGGAATGTCACAGCGATGCCTCTTGGCATTACCGCAGGCTTGCACAGGAACTTCCCTCTGTCTTCTGCCTTTCCCTGCTAAGCTAATAAGGAGCAAGAATGATGTCGTTTGTGTTTGCTGACTACTTTCAAGTCTTAGTAGAAGCCTGTGCACATCAGTTTTGAATTATTATCAGGTGGACAAATAAAAACTAAACTTTGAGTCCAGCAGAGATGCTTCGCTCAAAGCAAACTATCTTAAGTGAAACGTCAATATCAAAAAGGAATAAAATCTAATAATAATAATTAAAAAAAAAATTGGTTTCTGCTTGCAAACCAATTTTATTTGAGCTTCAATAAATCAGTCTGAAAAGAGTAGTGTTCTGACTATAGCATTGATTTTATAACTATGTATTACTTGACATAAATGTGTACTGATATACGTGTGTATGTCTGTTTTTCAGTAGACATATACACAAAGAGAATGGGAAATTCAGATGTGTGAATAATGATGTTAAGCACTATGCCCACAGGTGCTGACTGTCTGATGGGAATATATTTATTTGTGATTGGAGCTTTTGATCTTAAATATCGTGGAGAATACAACAAGCACGCTCAGTTGTGGATGGACAGTATTCATTGTCAATTGGTGGGATCGCTGGCTATTCTGTCTACAGAGGTGTCAGTATTGCTATTGACTTACCTGACTTTGGAAAAATACATCTGCATAGTTTATCCTTTTAGGTGTTTGAAGCCCAGAAAATGCAGGACAATTTCCATTTTAGTTCTTATCTGGATAATTGGGTTTGTTGTTGCTTTTATTCCACTGAGCAATAAGGAATTTTTCAGGAACTACTATGGCACCAATGGCGTCTGTTTTCCTCTTCACTCAGAGCAATCAGAAAGTACAGGAAGTCAGATTTATTCTGTTGTCATTTTTTTAGGTAAGTTGCCTTTTTTTCCTTATATACATTTAGAGCCTTCCTTTTATATGATAACAAATCTGATTTTCAAACAGATATGGCAGCTTTCCTGTGATGTTCACATCTCATACTCAGATACCCTTACAGACTTTTTCCAGCCTGAGAGTTTTACTATATTAGATTGATACTTACATATCTTAAAATGCCTGAAGGGCTCAGAAAGAAGAAAGAAGTTAGGAACATTAAATTCCTGAATGAATACATTTTGTCAGGGTAGTAAAGCAATGTTAAGACTAGAGAAGCACTGCATAGTTTGGATCCGATGGCAGCCACTTGTCAGGCAATGATAATTTAAATAAATACTGGAGTAGAGGCAGTAATTCAGTGTTTGGATGAAGACCAACTTAGATTGTCTGGCCACTTAATTCTATGGGACTAGCAGTTTAGAGAAAGGACTTTACTATCCAACTTACAGATAGGTGATGTTTAATTGCCATTGTGCTGTTAAATCATAACTAATTTTAACTTCTTCAACAGGTGTAAACTTGGCTGCTTTTATCATCATTGTGTTTTCCTATGGAAGCATGTTCTACAGTGTTCACCAAACAGCTATTATGGCTACTGAAATTCGGAATCATATCAAAAAAGAGATGACCCTTGCCAAACGTTTTTTCTTCATTGTTTTTACCGATGCACTATGTTGGATACCCATTTTTATTTTGAAACTCCTTTCTTTACTTCAAGTAGAAATACCAGGTATGTTCTTCCTTTTGCAGCTGTTTCAGCTGTGTCTGTATAAAGAGCATTTACAGTTTAGAAAAAAAAAAAAAAAAAGAATTAAAGAATTGCACATGTTGAACTACATTATTATCATGAACTATGTTATTTATCTATATAGATGCACACACAATGTATTGAATTATAGTTTGTTTTATTACTGCATTGGACTATCTTACTATCATCATCAAGATCTAGTTACTTTTGACTCAGCCAAAACAACAGAGATTCAAATCTTTAAAGCCTGTCTCCACAAAATATATTTGCAAACCAAGTTTGAATAGGATTGGCTTTTTTCATGTGACAGCTTTTGATGGTTCTGTTAACCATGGCTAAAGACAATACAGTGTTTCCTATCTTGATTTAACCATACAATTCTTATCCTGAAATAACTTGCTTTTACAAATTGATATTCACACAGTAAGTTACATAAAGCTGTGCTTATCTTTCTTCGTGTTAGGGGAAATCTTTTGCATGTAAATACTGTGCAACTTAAAAGATTAAAAATTACAGCTTTATTATTTTCTTCTCTTTGCTATATTGGTACATGCTAGAAAAATAATGTCTTTATGTAGGGCTTGTAAACCATGTCGGAAAGAACATGTTAGCACAAAGAGTAGCACCAGCAGCCACGGAGTCAGACTTAGCATATGGCTGTATGTGACAATACTGTATCGGTGAGAAAATATTTTAGTTCAGAATTTTGTCTGCCATGCTGACCAGAAGTGTTGGGAGTTGCCTTTTCAAAGTTTTGACTTAAATTTTAAACGTCTGAAGGTTGTGTTGATCGTGTCAAATATTTTTCAGTTATATTAAACCTTCTAAAATTCTTCTTCATGAAGTTATCCAACCATCTAAGAGATTTTAAAGAAAATGTTGTGGAAAGTAGAAGCAGATGTATTCAGAGTCAGGAAATCTAGAAGAAATCCTGGTAAACCACAGGGTGATCTTGGATTTAGCAAGTAAACATTCTGTGTTAGCCTGGGCTAATTTCGTAAAATTAAAGACATCACAGATGTTTGTCTAAATTTAAAGGAGTTTTAAACTATATTTCTTTGGCGGGGGCTGTGACAGCCTTAGAATTATGCATCAATAGAAATATATTGATATTGCAGCAAAAGGATCAAGCCAGAAAGCAGGGGGTAAAGGCTGTTTGTACAGCTTGGGACAGTTCTGTAATTGTTCTATAAATCAAACAGTGCAGCTGAGGGTGCCCATGACCACCTTTCAGCACTACAGTCCTGTCCCTTCTCTACCTGCCAGCTAACAATCAGCTAACAATCCAACTTCTCTCCCAAACAGTAAGGATGAAAAGGGGGTGATAGAAAAATGCGCTCAGACTCTGATATAAGCAGGAGAGCGGGAAACTGCGACAAAGGAGGGAGGTGTGAACATGAAGACCCTTACCAACAGGGCAAGAAGGAAATAAGATTGTATACAATGCCCTTCACGTGGGAAAGAACAAAGAACTGGTGCAGAGGAGCTAAATCAGCCTCTGTGGGGAAGAAGGGGCTGGAGGATATTGCTCTGGGGGAGAACAGGACATCAGGGACATGCATTCATTATGGGAAGAGGATGGCAAATGGTGATCACAGTAAGAGACAAGAGAGCAAAGCAGAATAAAAGATGTGGGTCAAGAAACTGGGTCTCAGCCAGAACAAGAACTGTGCCAGCCTCTTAGCAGGTAGCTATGCTTCATAAGCATGATGTGCTTTGTATTAATTAATATGTACAAATGCTACTACAGCTTCCTTTCTCTTTCCCTCCCTAAGGTACCATAACATCTTGGGTGGTGATTTTTATCTTGCCAATAAACAGTGCTTTGAATCCTCTTCTCTACACTTTGACTACCCGACCTTTCAAGGAAATGATTCACCAGGTTTGGTATAACTACAGACAGAGAAGATCCAAGAGAAGCAAAGGCAGTCAGAAAACATATGGCCCGTCATTCATTTGGGTGGAGATGTGGCCAGTGCACGAAATCACACCAAAGCTAACAAAGCCTGTGCTTTGTACAGACTCCTCTGATGCATCTGTGACTACACAGTCAACAAGACTAAATCTGTACATGTAAATACATTTTGAATATTTATGGTGACATCTGCACTGTTAGCTTCACATCCATGGACTTGCTACTTTACAGTAATGAGTCAAAATGAGGGAGGTATGATGGCTGGACTCCTGTGCACCGGAACACACAGCAGGACGAAGTGAGAGCAGTGTGGCTGCTTGCAGGTAGAACCAATATAAATAAAATTATTTCCATCTTGCAACAGTTTTGACAGCTCATTTTGACAGCTCATCCTGGTTCAGAATCAATCTCTTATTTGTTCCCCTCCAACAAGCCAGAAGTGTGGAAAAAAGCATGAACTATCATTTAAAACGTCTCATACTGAAATCAAAATGTTTCACAATCATCCGTCTTTGAAAAAAAAAAAAAAAAGTATTTTCAATAAACTTTTTTTTAAAAAAAAATCACCATTTTACCAGCTGTTTTTTTCAGAGTTGATTGGTTTCATCATTCAGAAAATTATTTTCCCTTCAAAATTTCTGACTTGGCAGACTGCATACAGCTCTTAAAAAGCTCTAGGGAACAATAGCACTAAGAAAATATTTTCATTTCATAATTAGATTAGTTTATTGTACTTGTCAAAGCCAAACAAGTGAACATTATGCTTTTAAAAAATATATCAACTATTTTAATCATACAAATGATCCTGAAATGGTAACAATTGTTCTAATTCAAGCAGAACCAGAATTGTTTTTAAAATAAAATGAGTTTCTCAACAGTGTCCTCCAATTGTAGCTGGTGGAAGTTTTTCCTTCAGAAGAGTGACCTTCCCTGGGAAGACCAGAGTGAGTATCCCACCATCTTGATGCTGCTCTTTTCCTCACCAATTCCTTATGGGCTTCCCTATGCAGTTCCCTACAGCCTGCACACTTCAACAGATTTTAAACTCTCCGTGTATTGAATAAAGGGAGAGTGTCAAATGATCAGTCTTAATAGGTGTCATAACATCTATATTGTAATCACTTTGTACATCTGATTGGATGCAGTACAGTTAAAATAATTTTGGAGTGCCGCCATCCCGCACTTTTTGGGCAGCATTTGGCTTCCCAATGTAAATATTTTTTCCCCTTTTCCCAGAGAAAATTGGTTTTATCCCATGTGAAATGAACCTCTGTACCAAAAAAAGGTGCAAGGCAGAGGCTGTTCCTTTGCATATCCATATTGAAGAGAATCTTTTCTCTTGTGAGTATGAATTCCCAAGTTCATGTAGTACCATACTCACAACCCAAAGGCCTGGAGCCTAAGGTGGTGAAAGAAATTATTTTGCATTGATGTTTTGAAGCTTTTTAAAAGATGCTTCCAATGTTTGCACTTAACTTCTTAATAATGTAAGAAGTAGAACTAAAAACAGTGTGACGCACACTTTAACTGTTTACAGAACTTTGGATTATCTTGAAATCAGAAGTTAATCATCCTGTTTCCACGACTGTACATTTTATTGAAATAATAAAAGATTATCTGCTGATCAAAATGACTTGTTTTCCAAGTTGTTTGGCAACATTTTGGGTTACTGGAAAAAAAAAAAAAAAAAAAAAAAAGTGAAATCCTGCAGGGTGTATTACTTTTAAGTGGGGCAGTCAGAACTCAATTCAGAAGAACTTGTGTACTCATGGGTGCAAGCCTTCTTGATGAGTCTGTCCTCACTGTTATTTTTGTTTGTTGTGTAAGTCGATTATGGGTATATTCAATGTCATCCTTGTTTCTATGAGTAATCAGAAGACACCCATCAGTCAGAATGTGTTGCAAAAATGTTATTGCTTTGATAACAAAATTACAGTTTATCTTTTAAAAAAGTCCTTCCAGCAGAGGAAATTGGACTAACAGTGCAGGGTACTGCTACTTTCTCCTGCAGCTTCCCACTGCACTGCAGCATCCCTCCAGCTTTGGTAAGTGTACGGGACTTTCAGTACAGGTATTTATTTCATAGTGATCTTTCAGACCAAAGGGTTGTGGTATCAGTAAGCCCTGGACTAACTATAGTAACTGCTTAAGGCAATAAATGAAGTAGGACCAAATACAGGAAAAGATCTCGTGTGCTTCCTTGTAGATGGGAGAATGTATTTAATTGGTTCTTTTGTAGCTGATGGAAGCTTTCACTCATGGCTCGGAGCAATCCCTCCTATAAACACTGCTGCTAGATTTCTACAAAGGAGGGATATATGGTCCGCCATAAGGCACTTTATATGTATTATAACAAAAATAGTGTAAAAATTCTTGTCAGTGATCAATATATTGCAGTATTGCTTAAAACAGCAAGGCTTGGGATGAGGAGGGAGCTTGTAAGCAAGCCGTGACTCGCTGCAGTATCCCATCCCCGACGTGCAGCGAGGAAGCCCGAGGTTATCCCCACAGGGTCTGTGGGGCCGGCAGGGCTCCTGCTGGCGGCAGCTCCTTGGAGCACACACGACGAGGGAGGGCCCTCCCCGCCGCCCGCCCGGCCCCGGCCCCGCCCCCGCGCAGGCGCAGCGGGGCCGCGGGCAGCTGCTGCGGGGGCACCGAGAGGGGTCGAGGGCGCCGCCATGTTGTGGTCGCGCTGCCCGCCCGGCGCCACAGGTAACGCGGCGGGGCAGGGGGGCGGCGGCTCCCAGCTCCTTGGGGCTGTGGTGGAATAAAAAAACCCTCCCGGCCCGTCCTGTCCCGTCCAGTCCCGGCGGCTGCTCAGCCCCGGCTGTGTGAAGGGCGCCCGGGCGCAGTGTCCGTGTGCGGGTGCGGGTTGTTGTGGCGCCGCCGCCCTGCCCTGCACCGGGTGGGGTTGTGGCAGAAGGGCGGCCGGGCTGCCGGCCCCGCCAGTGCTGCTGCCAGCGCTACGGCCCCGTCTGGGCCTTCTACTGCTGCGTTTTGGCAGAAATGCCGTGTTTGAAATGCCGTGTGCTGCCTCTTCACCCCTGAGGTTACAGCAAGGACTCTGTAATGGGAGGAAAAATCTCAGGGTGCATTAGCTCACAGATCTGTACGCTAAAACTAGTTACGGTATTGCATACACTGCTTTTCTGAGTACAAATAACGTCCTAACCATTTATTTTTTTTACATGAAAAGTGGAAATTAAAGCAGGAGTTGTGGCATGTTGTTTCTCTGCTGGATAGATCCTGTTTTGATCATTCGGCGCTTCAATTCTCTTCCATTTCCTTAATGAGAGACCCAAGTTTGTTGTTGCAACAATTAATGTTTCTGCAGCAAAAGTAAAGGTGAACTGTATCTACCGTGCCTGGCTTTGGCTACGCTGAACCTGTGTTTAAGCCTGAGCTTTTGGTGTAGGCCGTGACGTTTTAGACGAGCTGCCTCCTGTCGGCAGTCCGGGCTGTGTATCTCGGCGCGTGTTGGTGTCACAAGTGGTGAACTTGAATGCCCTGCACCTGCAGTTGTTTAGTCACTTCTCATGAAGTCTGAAGTAAGGCTTGGAGTACAAAGTTCAGCAGGAACTTAAAATGCGTTTTCCCCTTGTAAGCGTGTACTATCCCGTGTCAGCTGTCAGGAATGGTTGGCCGGTGCAGGGAGTGGTATCATGTGAAGAATGCTTAAAGAGAAACCTTTCTATTTGCAGATTTTTTTATTTTTTTTTTTTAATATAAATGATACAGTGTAATTGTAACTGTTGAAAATTTAAAATCTGCATTTGTGGTTCCTCATCCTCTCATTCTGACAGCCTTGTTGGGGATCTGTCACACTGGTTGTGCCATGTGTTTCTGAAAAAAAATGAAGACTTTGAGTAAGGAATGATTTGTTAAATCTGTTTCTTGTTTTTGCAGCACGTCAGTGCTTTCATGCTCTGAAGTTGATAAAGAGAGACTGCCTTCCGTCACTGCACACAGCAAGATGTGCCTCTACTGCCGCTGTGCCTCGCATAACTACGCATTACACGATTCATCCACGGGACAAAGACAAGCGATGGGAAGGTAGGTGGGAAAAAATGCATTTTTAAAAGCTTTTTATTCTCATTGCTGAGCTTTAACAACACTGAAATGTGTTGCTGTTTTTTCTTTTTACAGAAATTCTATTAAATACAGGACTAATTTTCCAGATGAAATTTCATGGACTCTCACAATGAGTGTCTTTAGTGCTATTAAACGAGATCAAGAAAACCTATAAGCAACTTTTGCAACGTTTCCAGACATTACAGTCTTTATGTTTAGCAGTTTTAAAGGTTTCAATTTCAGAAAAGTCACTGCTTAATTAGTGTAGAATAAAGTAACATGTTCAGACTAAGGATCTTGTTTTCTTCCTTCTCCCTCCCCTACAGTTTCACCAAGTGTCTTTGATGCAGCTAGCTAACTGGGCTCTTAATTAACTAACTTTCTTCTTAACTTCTGAAGATGATATTTCTGGTGTATAGAGACTTTGTATATGTTTTTATGGCATATCTTTTTACAACTTACAAAGAGCTAATTTTATAATGGAATACTAATATCATTCTGCACTATTCCAAGTACAGAAGTGGGCATTTTGTTAAGTATTTAGCCTCGTCTTATGGCAGGCAATACTGTGGAGATACCCAGTAGTCGGTATCAGAGAGCAAGGTGTAGGGAGAGAGATGTTGGGGAGAACTGGTGATTAGTTTAGTTTATCTTACTATCTTTTTTTCTATTAAAGGGGTAAACATGGAGAGGTTTGCGGAGGAAGCTGATGTTGTCATTGTTGGAGCAGGTCCTGCAGGTCTTTCTGCAGCTATTCGACTCAAACAGTTAGCTGCTGAGCATGGCAAAGAAATACGTGTTTGTCTGGTGGAAAAGGCTTCCCAAATTGGTGCACATACACTGTCTGGTGCTTGTCTTGAGCCAAGGTCCTTGCAAGAACTATTTCCAGACTGGAAGGAGCGGGGGGTATGTATGAACATACAAACACATTGCTGGCACGTCATAAATTCCTGTATCTGACTCATTTTGGTGTGACTTAGTAACTTGGTACCTTTGGTGCTTAGTACCATTTAAAATACATGTATGTTTATTTAGCAAGACACCTGTTTTCTATTTAGTACATTTTCTCTAGTTCAACAGTGCTAAACGTATATGCTGTGGCATTTGCTCTACCATCCAGTGGTCTTACAGCAGATGCACAGGATGCCTGCCACATCCTGGGGTGCACTGCATCTCCTACATTTGTACAGAATCCAGCTCCTGTGCACAAGCAGTGAGGTGGTAGATTGATGGCAATGCCAGGCTTGTCACTTCTGGGCAGTACCTCTGACTGTGCTCCACTGTGTTTTGTGCAGACGTAGTAGCTCAGGCCTAAGGTCGTCTAGGAGGGAGGACAGCAAGAACTGAGGCACCATCCCTGCCAGGACAGCCATCTGACTGGCAGCTGGCTCCCTGCTGTCACCTGGGAGCTGGAAGAAGCAGGCCTTTGACTGGTTGTTTTGTCTTAGTGGGCTGAATACACAAGAGGCACTGCCTTCTTTAAAAGTGTTTATTGATGGAGTACAAGCTGAAGCACAAACTATAGCAGGGATTTGCAAGGCCTTGTTCCAGTTTTTTAACCTTTCAGTTGTGTTGATTCTTGTCTGATGACTGTTTTCATAAGATCCTTGTTTTTTTCACCAGTGGTACTTTCTTACAGAAGTGCTTCATTAGACCTTTAAATGACTGCCAGCACGTTTTTTTTTTTTTTTTTTAATTATTTGTGTGGGTTTTTAATTTTTTTTCTTATGTATTTTATTTGGTCTGGATTGACTAGAAAAACAACTCACAGACCTATTTCTATTCCCTTTTCTATGTAGGCTCCACTTCATACTCCTGTAACTGAAGATAAGTTTGGAATTTTAACAAAGAAATCTAGAATTCCAGTGCCAATTCTTCCAGGTAAAGTTTGGTGAGGAGCTCCTTGTACCATCTTTTCAGTATGTTTTTCAGCTTTTCTATGAATCAATCAATCTTAATACAATGTAGCGCAACAAGCATATGGAGAATATAATAGCCTGCAGCAATTGCGTGTTTGTAGATGATGGCTCTAATCACAGATGATGTTATTTTTTTTGAAGATGGCACTTGTATACATCAGATGTATCTTTGTCTACATCTTACACTTTGCTTAGTGTTCTGTGTCTTAGGTGTGTGTGTATATGTTTGTGTGTATATTCTTTTTGCCTAGGACTTCCAATGGTTAATCATGGGAATTACATAGTACGTCTGGGACACTTTGTGAGCTGGTTAGGTGAACAAGCAGAAGCCTTGGGTGTTGAGTTGTATCCAGGCTATGCAGCAGCTGAGGTAATAATGATATCAGTGTGTATATGAAAAGCATTTTTGAAGCCCCTTTCACTGTGCCCCCAATTATTATTTGTACACTCACAGCATTTGTACAATCACAACATTCCTCTTAACAGAAATGTGTTATGAAAACCATGTTTCAGTGGCTAAAATCCTTGGTCCAGATCCAGCAAAGCACAAAGTGAATCATAAAGTACATTAATAATAACGTAATCTTCCAAGTTTGACCACTAGATAGCAGAAAGACTTGGTGCTTACAACCTCTGTTGGGACTTTTTATGAATGGATTAAAATGACTAATTGTTAAAATGTTCTTTTTGTTTAAACATTTCCAAAGGTTCTTTTTCATGAAGATGGTAGCGTGAAAGGGATAGCTACGAATGATGTGGGCATTCAAAAGGACGGAGCACCTAAAGTAAGTAGTCATGTTTTCCATAAGTAGAGATCTAATTTGGGAAATTGTGCTGTATCTGCTTCTAGTGATATCAGTAATCTTGCTGCAGTCTAAGAAAAATGACAAAATTCAGTACCTGTTTTTCCACTCTGTATAAAATTGATCAATTGCACCTGAAAGTTTTGGTCTCCGGACACTGTAAACTCCTTGTGAAATTAGCAGAAAAAGCCTTTGCAGAAAGGAGGTTTCTTTGAGGGTGATAGGAAGGAGGGACTGCAAGTGTGCTTTGACATACGGGAAATCAGTATTAAAAAAAAAAAAAATAACACTCCCTTGAACTCCAAAAAAAAAAAAAAAAGGCATGAAGGTGAAATGGATAGCTGTTGTCCTGCTGGTAGCTAGCAACATGTAAGAGCGTGCTTCTGGCTGGCTGCTTTTTCTTCTGTACAACTGTAGTCAGCATTTGTTGACAGTCTGTCTACCTTGCTGGGGCAAGGTACACACTGAATCTTTATACCTTTTTGCTGGTTGGTCACACTGCTATATCCAGAAGGTGACCCCCTGCCCTAAGTGCTGGACTTTGGATGATTTTTAGTGGAATCCAGAACGTGCTGTAAGTGTGTCACCTCCCTGAGCAATACACAGGGAGGAGTCAGTACCTCAGAACAATTCGGAACAACTTTCACACCGTTACCAGGCTACAGAAGTTCTGGGTACAGGTTTGTTTTTGTTGTTTTCTTCAACTTTTCTTATATGAAGTTTCTTACTAGTTTACGTAGAATTTCAAAAAAGTACTTACTTTGATGTAAAAGTCTGGTCTCTTTTTCCACTTCAAAGTAGAGGTTGAGAAGAAAAGATGCATTCTTGTTTTAAGAAAATAAATGTAATGGAGGAAAAAGTAATATATTTTTCCTGTATGATGTCTGTCTCCCCCGGTGGATATACACACGCTAATTTTCAGGTGTGCATGTTCTCCAGCAGGAGGTGCAAGTAATACATAGCAGTAATAAATGTTTTTAATGCAGTTTTTTTTTTTGTTTGTTTTTTGTTTAAGTAGGGAGGAAATACGGATCTTTTTAAAGCATCCTCAAAACCTAATCTTTTTTCCACATACTCTGGTAGAAAGTGTCTATTAAAAACATGAAGTCTGTTGACTTCTTTGATTTGTACATAAGTAGGGTGCCGCTAATGTAAACTGAGTATTTAAACTAAGTGTTTTAGTTGTCAGTTGATAATACTTCCAGTGCATAAAGCTGAGTAAACATCATTTGCCTAACCTTCAAATCAAGAATACCTTCAGTGTGTTTGTTTATACAGAACCTAATCAGACTGTGTGGTTAACGGGTAGAGTTTCACCTGGTAATCAGCACCAATCAAACAAAATGGTTTACCTCTGTTAGGTTTCATTGAAAACTGGTCTGGTGATCTTTTTCAGCATTAAACTTTCTCAATTCAGGATTCTTTTTTTAAAACAAACTTTTTTTTTTTTTTTTTCCCCTGCAAGGTTGTGTATATTTAGAATGTAGTATCCTTCCATTGCAAATAAACCTACTCGTCTATTCTAGCCTAATGCACTCAAGTATGCAAGTGAGTATGAACTGCTGCTGTGAGCCTGCTGGTTGCCCCTATCTTACTCTGAATTGCATCGGAGTTTTTGATGAGAAATTCTTTTATAACGCCACAACAGAATTACCCTAACATTATTTGTGTTTTAACAAGCAATATAATATTGGTGTAATATTTATTGTAGCAATTTTATTCTACAGTTTTATTCTGAAGTTGCACGTTCTTGGGGGGGGACAGGGCAGAGGGACAGAACGCTGATATATCTTTTTCTGACCTGGTGTTTTATTAGGCGTCCTTCATGTACATATGTAAGACAATATTTTATTGTAAAAATGAGCAAAAATTTAAGGTGTAAAGTTACAGGTTAAGATTCTTTGTTCTGTTGGGGTTCCTTTGCACTGTGTGAATGAGCAGATGTGATCATGGAATCCTCTGACCTGTAAAAGAATCGCTCTCAGTACAGATTGGCCATTCACTGTGGTGCTGCTTTAATCAATCCCCTTGCCAGGTTTGCTGGTGGTGTATCATAGTTTGGTTCTGCTCCAGCTGTCTCTTCCATCTTAGCTTACAATGATTTGTAGGGTCTGGGCAGTGCTACAAAGTAACGTAAAATCACCTTATTGCCCTGCGTTTTCTTTCTGTGGGTTTGATGTGTCACAGTTCTAACTGCTGATGAAATCCTTCACTTTTGCAGCCTACCTTTGAACGAGGCTTGGAACTCCATGCTAAGGTCACAGTCTTTGCTGAAGGTTGTCACGGACATTTGGCCAAACAGCTGTACAAAAAATACAACCTCAGGGAGAACTGTCAAGCCCAGAGCTATGGCATTGGATTGAAAGAGGTATCATCTGCAGAATTTTAAGTGTTAGGGAAAATACTGTAAAAGTGGAAGGTAGTTGGTATTCAAGCTACTTTATATAAAGACATTAGAATGATAGATTTTGAATTACACTTTCAGACTGTAGAATCTTGGATTTTCTGAAGATGATGAGAGAAGACATTTCTGAATGTCTCGACTCTTTTGTTTTGAATGCTTATTACTCTTTTATCTGTACTTAGGAGTACCTGTAAATCCACTTTCACTTCTTAATCTGATTTCAGTTATTCTTGTTTGTGAAATCTATTTTCAGTTCTTCTAGTAAATGAGAGGGGGATTCATGCTGCCTAATTTTAGGTAGTTTTAATACCTGAGAAGGGGAAGAAAGGTTTTCTATGGGTTTTCTGCATGTTCATTAGAGAGAGGAGGGGGCTGTCATGCTCTCTGAAACACCTGCATGAGCTTGACACACACACATACCCTGATTCCTTCGCCAGGCTTATTAAATTGGGATAGAGATCATGTGCATAAAAATATTTTATACTCGGGAAATACTAGGCATGAAAAAAGACCTGTTTGTCTGGAGTATGTTCAGAGTTTGACTCTTTGGTTATTTCTTTAAGCTTGTGCTTCCAACTACAAAGCGTTCACCAAATTTATTTGGCGATTTTGAAATATTTCCACCAAAATGTTTTAGATTTCTGTAGAGAAGAGGCAATTGGTGAATGCTCCTATGCATGACATAGTTAAATTTTCTAATACCTAAGTTGTAGGTGGAGTACAGTCCCATTGGAACCAGATGAGACAGGTTTCAATATGACCATGTCTGCTTTAGCAAATAGTACAGTCCAATAGGAATGGATCTGTAAAGTGAAATAGTTGGTGCTGATGAGCTGACATCCATGCTATGCACATCTCAGGGTTATTTTTACTTTGGACTGTCTCTATTTGAGTCCCATGGACCGAGTACCCTTTTGTGACTTGAATGCTTTAGATGGGTTTCTGGAGCCAGGCAGAGTTGGGTTTCATGTGAAAGGAATCCAGTCCCTGCCTTCCGTGGCTGTTCTATAATGTGAACCAAAGCGTGCTGAGTGGGAGCAGTCTGGAGTCCCACTCAAAAAGATGCTCCTTTATCCAAATTTAAATATTAGTGTAGATGTACCCTCTGTGCTTGAGAAGATCTAACCTAATGGTGCCCCATGGGTAGAAGAGAGAGTTCCGCTCCCCCTCCATCCTTACACTGGGCCAGGCACATCACTCTGTGATGTTTTGTGAATTGAGTGGAAAATTAACCCACCAGTAAAAATAGGAAAATGCTTCTGTAAGTTTGCCATGGGTCAGGTGAGTACTGGAAATTTGTAGGAGAGAGAAGGGAGGGCAACTTGTTTGACAGCAGATACTTAAATCAACTCAGCCATATAGTTAAGCCTGATCTTGAGAATGTTGTTGAGGACATTGTAATGATTCATATGAAAAAAACGTGTTTTTTAAAGAAAAAACATCAACGTAGTTGCATTCGTTAGCAAAAATATCTATCAAAATAGCTCATAAAAAGGATCATGCTGAATGAAATATTTGGGTGTAATGCTGGAGTCTGCCACGTTTTCTGATGCGTCAAGGAAAAAGCATTTTCTGGCTTGTCAAGGAAAAATTTTGGCAAATTCTTGAGTGGTAACCCAAAAAAGTATTTGTATATCATAATCTGGTCTTCAGCCGGATGAGTTCATGCATTGGTGATAGCAGTAAATTCATTTATCATCTATAGTTTACTTTATTATTGAAATGCCATTGCCTTGCAATATAGAATAATTCCTGGCAATCTTCGTTTCAGTTATGGATTATTGATGAAAAGAAATGGAAACCAGGAAGAGTGGAACATACTGTAGGCTGGCCTTTAGACAGACACACATATGGAGGATCCTTTCTTTATCACTTAAATGAGGGTGAACCCTTAGTTGCTCTTGGATTTGTGGTAAGTGAAGTTGGTTTATCTCGTGTGTGTTTGTTGTTTGGGTCTTCATTTTTGTGTGCGTTCTCTTCTCTGTTTTAATGTGAAGATAAAAAAACACAAAAATAGCAGACCAAGTTTAGTACTTTCATAGTCTTAAGTGCATTCATTCCCATATAAGGAAAGGTAAATTTGTCACTAATCTGTCTTTTATCTAGCATCTTTTATTAAGAACAAAGTGGAAAACTTACAAATACGTTCTTTTGCAAACCAAACAAATTTTGATAAAGCCAAAAGCAGATGATTAACCAGAAGTGTGCTTGCAAAATTTTCACAAAATACTCAAAAGTTAGGAAACGTCAAAATCAGTCACTTTTGCAACTTTAATTCAGTTTCCTTATTTGTGTGACAGCCTATCATGCATATCCAATCTTACGGGAGAAGCCTCAAAGTAGGAACACCATGCATTTCCTATCTCCTGTTCAGATAGGAGAAAAACCACTTCTGTGTGCACATACAAGCACTTCTTTTGTTTTTGAACTTTACACCTATGTCAGTCTGAGCTGATTCTTGTAACAGACATCAGAATGTGTCTTGTACATAATTTGAAAATCCTTCATGAACTTTAGTAGTGGAAGTAGATGCAAGCAGTGCTCTAAAAGAACTGAACAGCCAGAGAAGTCAAGGTAGTTTGTTGCTGACTCAGGATATATTTTGATAATTTTGTGAAATAAAGCTTACAGGAGCCAGAAATTATTCCTTTGGACAAAAGAGAAAATTCAGTAACATCTGTCCTTCCAAGAATATGTTAAAGGTGGGAAATGTAGGGTTTATCTTTGGGCAAGTTCTCAAACGAATAAGATAGAAAACCTGGGCATTCAGCCAACTGGCTAAGTCATTTTTTTCCCCATTTTCTGTTTTCATCTTACAAAAGCTCACCTAATTGGAAATAATTGACTAAGCTAAATAATGTGAACTGGTTAAAATATGTGAGAGCAAGGACATAACAAGTATTTAGAAATAATTGTTTACCTCTCCTTCTGGCTTGTGTAGGGCAACGAGTTTTTGAAACAAATTTCAAACAAGTTTTCTCACTTACCTACCATTAAATCATGCTTAATTTAATTTCACTGCTTTATTTCAAAGGCAGATGGAAGGTGGTTACAATGCAATTAAGGATTTCCATGCTTCAGGTATATGTAGGATACAGTCTTACAGCTGCAAACTCTCAGACGTGCTTGTACTATACTGTTAATAATACAGTGTAGTTTTGGCAGTAGTTTCTTCAAGTAGAAAGATTTTAAGGTTGATTTAGTATGAGATAGACTGAGGAGTTGATCTGGTAATACGTGGTTGTTTTATTTTCTAACTTTTGTTGAAATTTCATACTTTATTTTCATTAATGTTGCGCTTTTTTATTTTTTAAGGTTGGTTTAGATTATCAAAATCCCTATTTGAATCCGTTTAGGGAGTTTCAGAGGTGGAAGCACCATCCGAGTGTAGAGCCCACTTTGGAAGGTGGAAAAAGGATTGCATATGGTGCCAGAGCATTGAATGAAGGTGGTCTCCAGGTAACATTTTCATGAAGTTTTTTACTTCCAGTTTTCTATAGCCATGTTTGTAGTATTACAGATTCAGGTTGCATTCTGTTGGGAAACAACTGAACTATAACAAAGATGAATAAGGCCAGAAGTTTTGCTAGACACAAGGACTTTGTTATCTTACTGGAGACACCTGCTGAGATTTGCTAGGCTTAGGTTCTGTAATACCAGCAATCTTCTGACACAGTCACTTTACTTTTGAAATTACATGTGGAGTTGATATTGCAGGCAAACGTGTTCTGCAGCAAAGGTACAGATAATTCTTTGGCCTGGAAACCTGGGTGGTGGGTAGCACCACTCATTTGGCTCTTTTGGGGGGCGGGGTGGAAGGGGAGGTATTTTCCTAAATGCTTGTGCTTTTGAGTGCTTGACCCTTTAGTCAGTGATGGTGCTGCAGTTATGTACTTTGGCAGGTAAGTCCCCACCTCCTCAAGTACCTTCAGTATTTTTTATGCACAGCTTTGAATTTCCTGCTTCTTGGGAGACGGAACACTATGTTCATTTTGTTCCCTCAGGGAGTCTAAAAGATTTATATTCACCAAGACTTGAGGTCACTTGAAAGGGTTGGAATAACTTGCAGGAGAAATAGTCTAAAACAGATGTTTAATAGCTCAAGATCTTTCAAGTTTTTAACCTCGTGTGGGGATCTTGAAGCACAGGTTGCTGTGTGTCCTGGGCTGCCACATCCATCTTCTCGATGCTTCTCTCTGTTTGGAACTTAAAACCAGGCTGAGTGTTCGTGATCTGTGTAGCCTGCTTGCGGGGCCATTCACCTCTGCTCTCTGACACCTTTGTCTTTCCTTTTTGAATCTCTTCTTTAATATAAATGTGGCCTTGTGCAGCTTTTTGAAATAGAAGTAGAACTTCAGCAGCAAGGTAACTGTTGTGATAACTTCCTGGAGTTAGGCTTTGCTGCAAGTGTGAATGCCTGGGACTGAGTAATGTGAGTTCATGATGCAGCTTCAGGATTACGCTCATGATATGCATAAAGTCAGCCTGCTGGTTGATCACCTTGTGCTGTCTGAAGTGGAAGTATGTCGCATCATGTTCTTTGTATTCAGTTCATGGTAACAGCTGTGTTACTGGCTTATCTTGGAAACCATTGTTGGGCCATTGTTAACACAGATAATATAGAAAGTATCAAGATGCTTTAATTTGGGCATATTTACAAGAGGGGCTTCTTTTTCCAGCACGCTGGTTTCTGTATCACAGTCGTTACTGAATTTCTGGCTTGGATGAAGCAGTTGGATTCTGACTTCAGTTGCATGCTCCTCTTCACGCTGCTCCCAACACACAGCTGAAAGAACATGTTTTTAAGTCACAGACATTGTTTGTGCTGTTGCACAGGTGGTAGAAGTACAGCTCTTGCACATCCATCTCCTTATCTTCGGACTGCTTTGCCAGGCTCAAAACATGTCACTTACTTTGCACCGTTTCTAACATAAAAGCATGTTGCATGTCTAACTTTTTACTCCCTCTAGTTAGAATTGTCTATTTGATCATGAAGTTACATTTTTAAGTAGATTTTTTTTAATATATGATTTCTATTAAAAAAAAAAAAAGCTTTGCTGATGAGTCACTTAGGAAGACTTTTTTAAAAAGTAACTCTTCCTCTGCATATGTTGTTTGATAACTGTAGCAGTCTGACTCACTTCCATCACTGGAGTACAGGAATATTTTCTTATGTAAGTGGCTCTGTAGCTCCAGTTTGCATTTTGGTGACAGTATTGTATGAAATACATATATAAAATTATCACTGATCTAAGATTTTTCTATTATCTACAACCTTATGACCACGTTCTTTAAAATAGCTTTGCGTGAAAGAGAGAAGAGAGTAAGCACTTAGATATTTCCCTGTTTTTGTAACTTTTGGGATATGTGGAGGGAACGGACAGAGTTTAATAGATTACATCTACATAGCTGTTATTTCTTCTATTAAAATTCCAAAATCAAGGACTTGCAAATTCAGAAATTCGCATGCAACCTCTGTTTTGCCTCTGTTTTATCAAATACTTTGGAAAGATTTCAGAGTTTTGAGGGAAAAATAAAAGTAATTGCTGTTGTTGAGCAATGTATTGTTAAGAATATCAAAGAAAAAAAGGAAATTAATCATGTTGATGACCCATGCAAGTGTCAAACATATGACTTGCTTTTACAGATTCTCACCCCTGAGCAGAGCTAAGGGGAGGAGAACATCAGGTTCCCTGTTTGCCAGGGGCAGGACTTTGTGAAGAGTACACGTCTTGCCTTCTGACCTCCAAACCAACTGTCCTTGCCGTTTTTTCTGGCAAGAGGGTGTTGGCTTCTCCAAGTGCTTGAGGCTGAGCTCAGGATTTCTGTGTGTCTCAGGGCAGGGAGTGCTTGTGCCACCCCAGCTTGATGTCTTCATTCAACTGCCTGCAGACTGGCTGTGAAAACAGCCATGAAGTTCCATACCTCTCATAACAAGAACTGCTAACAGAACTGGGATGCATGCAACCTTTTCTATTACATGACTAATCTCATTCACACTTCGGCAGTATGCTGGCCTCTATATGCCCATTAAGCAAAATAGATGACTTAAAGGAAAATAGTGGATGTTACTTCACCATCTTTTTTATAACTTCAAGAACCAGTCAAGAAATCTGTCAATGATTATGTCAGTGCCGCATCATTGCGTCCTAGTAGGTCAGAATTACTCTCTTCAGCCAACTGTGTTCAGCCAAAGGTCTTGTGAAAGGAGAATACTCCCTTCCTACTACCTAATTCCTTTGAAATACTGTCATATAATTGAACTTAAGACTTCTAGTAACAGAAAAGTAAGTTAAAAGTCATAGTTGTGTTTTTAGCCTAAATTACCTTTCCTGTGAACCAAATTACTGTCTGATTCAACAAATTGCCCAAATCACAGGGAAGATGTGTGAGGTACAACTCTTCTTAGTGACTATTGTATGGATATTCAAAAGTAGGCAGCCTTGCCTGAGTACAGTGAACAGGTAGCAACTGAACTAACAGGAGAAAAGGAACGTTTTTTTCAAATTATCTTGGAAACCATTTTTTTTATTTTTTCTTGAAATAAAACTACTTCTCCGAGTTGAATTATGTAGGCTATTCCAAAACAAATTGTTTCAGGCAGCTTTAATAAAAGCAGAATGTTGGACTCGCAAGCCCTCACCAGCACAAAGAAAAGACTTTTTGAGGGAGGCTGTGTTTGTAACTTGCCTCCAGCAATTTCAGCCCTGGATTTATTTGGTAACAGCTTTCTGCTCAGAATGCTGTCTGTGCTTTGAAGCTGCTCTCTGTCTTAAATCCTAATCTCATTGGATGAGGGTGAGAATATTATGACAGGTGAGCGAGCTATTCCTTAGTTAATCTAGGAGGATAATGTGTGTTAATAAAATATACATTATGTTTGCAAATTACTTGGCTGTCTTGGGTACTTAGGCACAGTTTTTGACTGTATTCAAAGACCTTACACTTCTTGCAGAACAGGGGTAAGAGAATGATTTAGCTCCAAAAATGTATTTGTTGGATGCTGAAAAACGTCTAAAATAAGTGGGATTTGGGGGGAGGAGGGAGGATGCTGTGTGGCTTGACAGAAAAGATTTGTCAAATGGAAAAAAAAGCAGCACCAACTAATAAACTCTGAGATGGGACTGATACAACTTACTGTGTCGAAAATGGAAGCACAAATATATTTCAAAGAAATTCACTTGAAATTGAAGGAGGAAAATAGTATCAGTGGATGACATTAGCACAGTCTTTTTATAGATGAAGTGGAGAGAGGATATAGGGAAAATGCTGTCTTTTCTCAAACCTAATGCATTCTTAAGTCTGCATTCTTATTTGTTTACTATGCCAAAATAATTTGATTAAGTAGAATAACTTAAGTCAATGTATATTTAGATCATGTACATGCCAGTGTGAAGGACACTCTAGTCTCATGCCAGTTTGATTTCCAGCATGTTATATTCACTTAACAAAATGGATTTTCTTTTCCCTCTTCAGTCGATACCCAAGCTTACCTTCCCAGGTGGATTATTAATTGGCTGCAGTCCTGGACTCATGAATGTTCCTAAGATCAAAGGGACACACACTGCAATGAAAAGTGGCATGCTGGCTTCAGAAGCCATCTTTAGCCAATTAACGAATGAGAATCTGCAGTCAAAGACAATAGGTAAGATCGCTGTGCTCTCACCTGGACTTACCTTGTGTTCAGTTGGAGCCACCAACAGTTCAGCTGTAATTAATTTTCTGATGGAAATGCAAATCATGAAATGAGTGTGGTGGTTTAAAAAGATGCATACTGTTTGTTTACTATTTATACTGTAAAATGATTTGAGAAATGAAGGTTTGCTTAGCTATTCTGAAGTATTGATCCTACCGCTAGGACAAAAATAAGCCTCTAATGAGAAAACTAAGCTTGCGCTTCCTGTATAAGTAAACAAGAATAATATATATTCAGTTCCTACTGTTAAAAATTTTAGCTTTATCATTCAAAAAGTCTTACTGAAAGACTGCAGTCAGAAGGCAGAAAATTAAAAGGAGCTGATGACACGTAAATTTGAAAATTCTCATACTTCTGCTTACTTTTCACTATATTGTTGTTAGTAGGGTCCTTTTTTCTATCTTCATAGTCTTCTCAGTGTGAGATTGTGTATTTCCTATTATATGTAATTCAAATGTATTGGGGTAGTCGTCTGATCCTGACTGCATTGTAGTGTTATATTTAAGCCCTGCTTGTTCCCTTAAATCTGTTAACAAAGGCTGTTCAGGGAGATAATCCCACTAGAATTTTAGCCACTCTGGAGAACCACTACAGCCAGGTGCCATGTAATTATTTTAAAAATCTCTTCTCCGTAGTGATGGAGTCCCCTCTAGTGAGCTCTTCTGCAAGAGAAACATGCAACTGAAGGTGGCACAGAGGTGTGCTGAACTAAAGCTCCTAGTTTATTGTAACATAGCAGAGTGATTAGAGCCCTAGAACCTGTCCAAGATAATAAACACTCTATTAGGTTAGTCTGCTGCTCTTCTTTGATTATCAGCAGGCTTTATAAGCTGTTAAGAGCTCTGTCAAGACAGATTACAGCCCAGCTACTGCTCTGTGCACAGCTAGGGAGTTTTTTCAGACCCTTCCATGAGGCAGAGAACACAGACTGAATAGGTTTTTATGTATAGACAAGCCCTTAACATGTTTATTTAAAATATCTAAACCTGTATGGTAGTAACAGAGATTGGTAAAGGAGAAGAAACTTTCATTTGAAGAAACTTTTTTTTCTAATTGCTTGGCTTTAACTATATTATATTGCAGGAGATGTGTCAAGTGTGCAATGTCTGCAGCATTTGTAAAGAAAACCCAAAGTTAAGTCAAACACAGCTTGATAACTTGCTGGTTATAAAGGGAGGAAACATCTAGCACTGGTGTCCTGCATTGGGCCATAACTATAGTTACTGAAATCAAAATGCTTGTGGTTGCCGAACTTGTAAAGGAAAAGCTTTTAACTCGACAAATTTAAAATTGAAATCCTGGGTCTTAGACCAGAGGTAAGCAATCCTGGTCAGATCTTGATTCCGTCAGAGGAGCTGCTTTCTGGTAGGGATGCCAGTATAGCCACCTGGTCTGCTACCTTTATTTTTTGCCGAAGTTTGAGGCAATGCATTACTTCTTGTGGCTTGTTTAAAGAGGTTACAAAGGAGCAGTGGGTAACCTGCTGGCGACTGCTGAACCTGGTTTCTTCAAGAGGCTGAAGTATGTGGTTTAGTATACTCTAGCGTACTATTCTGAAATTCTTAGTTTGCTCCCTTCACTGCTAACCCTTGTCTTTATTCAGCAGGTTGTTTTGGTTGTTTATTTATTTATTTCAAGGATAGTCTTTATGTACTGTAGGTACTTAAAAAGTAATGTCCTTCTGTAGGACTTGATGTGCAAGAATATGAAGAGAACCTGAAAAAGTCCTGGGTCTGGAAAGAGCTGTACGCAGTTAGAAACATCCGCCCGTCCTGCCACAGCATACTGGGTGTGTATGGAGGAATGATTTACACGGGGATATTTTACTGGATACTGAGAGGAAAGGAACCATGGACATTAAAACATCCAGGTAACTTCATTATTTCCTCAAAGAAAATATTAAATGTATATGTCCTCAGTCTCTTTTCACAGTCTCTTAGTTGAAGCTACACCATATCTGGTCAAGTGGCGGGGACTTAAACCATAGAAATTGATGATAAAGAGGTGAAGTAGACTTGTAGATGAGGTCATTAAAACAGTACTCTACTTAGCATAGATCTTGTCCCATGAAAAGATTTGTCTCATGAAAAAGGCTACCTTCTATGAAATACTTCGTTCTGATGAGGAGGAAAATCAAAATAGCTTGATTAAATTGTAATCTACAATGAATCTTATTTATTAAAAATGTATTTAGGACCAGATTTTGCTCAGCTCAAGCCAGCCAAAGATTGTACTCCTATCGAATACCCAAAGCCTGATGGAAAAATCAGTTTTGATCTCCTATCATCTGTGGCTTTAAGTGGTACAAATCACGAACATGACCAGCCTGCTCATTTGACTTTGAAAGATGACAGCGTCCCTGTGAACAAGAATTTGGCTATATTTGATGGACCGGAACAAAGATTTTGCCCAGCAGGTAGGTAATAGAAATGGAGTGTGTGAGAGAGATTTTGTAAGGTGAAAAACTTAAGTATTTCAAGAAGAGTCCACCTGGCCTGCTACTTCAACTATTCCATCCTAGTTGTCTTCAAATGTATTATGTTGTAAAAAAAAAATACATTTGTAACAAAATAATGGGTAAACAGGGAAGAAGGCGGTTGAATGACACTGATTCTGTACTTCCCTTGTTATGCTTGTTGACTGTGCGTGTAAGAGAAGCTGGTCAGAGAACTCACACACTCTTGTGCTTTTCCCAGGTGTTTACGAGTATGTTCCTCTGGAAACAGGAGAAGGATCAAGACTGCAGATAAATGCTCAGAACTGTGTCCACTGCAAAACGTGTGATATTAAAGACCCAAGTCAGAACATTAACTGGGTAGTGCCTGAAGGAGGAGGAGGACCAGCTTATAACGGGATGTGAGCTGGCTGAGAACTATTCAGTGACTTCTAATCACCAACAGAAAAGTTGGAGTATTTTATGCTGCAGTGTAAAGTACAGCACTGACTTGAATGTTAGAGTTTTGAGACTAACGTGCCATTCTGAAGTTTAGGTATGACCACTGCATTAAATGGAAGGTGGGTGCATTCTGGTTAAACCCTAGCCTTATTTAAATAGAACTTCTTTTCAGGAGTTGGGTGGCAGGCAGAAGAAAGTTCTTCTTAGGACTGACAAATGAACTTTGGACCTTGGATTTATTGCTGAAGTTCAGTGATGACAGGAGCCATATCCAGAATCAGGGGTGTAATGGAAAAGTTTAGTACCTATCCTTAAAAAAAAAAAAAAAAAAGTGTTTGTCTATCCGAAGTGCTTTACTACATGTAGAGTCCTACCTCACAGTAGGGAAAGTACATCTGTCTAGGAAACTGTCACTGTTCTTAAGTGTTACACTTTTTACATAAAACATAGATTATTTTTTTTCCTGATGATGACAGGGAGCCCATCTGTAATACAACTGTAAAGTGGTTTAAAAAAATGGTTTAATATTTGCACCCTCAGGGTATATGTCTGTCAGTACTTCTTATTCCTTACATGAAATCAGGCCTGCACTAATTAAAAATAATAATAAAAAAAATCTAACAAACTGCTTAAATGGCTTTGGTGTTAAAACTAGACTTTTCAGGAGGCCCTAAGTATTAAGCTGCAAAAACATAACCCATACTGCGAGCAACATACCTGAATCACAAAACAAGTTCTTAGACATTTAAAAGAAAAAAAAACACTTCACCTTTGAACAATGTTTTTATTATTAGACCTTTAAGTTGTAAACACCAAGAAGTGCAGTACAGGGCAAATGAGAGAGGGAACAGTTGCCTCCAGCTCCATTTTGTCTTTTGCATGAGTTAGTGCATAGAATTAAAAGCTTAACAATAAAAATATCAAGCGAACATTTTAGCATAAGCTGCCTTCTCTTTCTCCTTTTGGGCTTTTATCTTCTGCTTGATTTTGAGTGTTTCCGTCTGGATAGCTGTTTAAAAACAAAATCCATGATACAGTGTCTTTAGGTTACACTAGGTTTCCTAATATGTCAAGAGCAGGTCTCACTGCTGCAAATTACCTATATTATTTTGTACACCAAATTACCTATATTATTTTGTACTCTATGTTTGTACACTAAACTGCATTTGATCTGCTAGGTCAGATACCAGCAGCAAAAAGGCTTTCCCTCTGTTTCACCTGGAAGGTGACCATGCAGGGCAGGATGGAGGAAGCACAGTATTGGTGTCCACTATTAGGTAACGGTAAGACCAGAAAATTAGTATGACCACTTTGTGCATTGCTGTAAAACTATACCTACATAAGCAGTTGCCCAGGGTACTGGACACATCAATGCTGTATAAAAGCAGGTGTTCTGTGTCACTGGGCTCTGTGCTCAATAAATCAGCTTCTAAGTTTCAACAGTTATTAGAAGCCACTATTTTAGGCACCACACTGGTTATGATTTCTTATGTAAGTATTACCCTGGTTACATTCTTAAAGTATAGGATCTGTAGAGAAGCGTCTTTATTTTACCTTTGTCCTCAGGGGCTATTTCGTGAGCCTTCTTAAGATCAGCCTTAAATAAAAACAAATATAAATGAATATTCTGGTGAAATATTTAAATATACCAAAAAAAATGTAAATATTGTAATAATTACCAGTGCCTCATCGAGATCTTTTATTCCCTGCCATCCTTGAGCCCGTCTGTAGAGAGCTTTAGTATTTGCTGGATCTATTTTAAGAGCCTGTAAATTTAATAAAATTGTCACATTAACATTTAGTATACTTCACAGCCTCCCATCTCTGCAAATGGCAGTTCCCACCAGCAGGCAATCTCCTTATTTGATTTGAGGGTGAGCTGTCAAAACATTAACTGCAAAAAGGGATGTTGTAATGGAGCACCCTGAATGGCTATCTGATCACTTTCAGTACTGCTGCACCACAAGAGGGCTTTTGTCAAGGGCCAGCATACATTACAATGAAACGGAACCTGTATTGATCAATACAGCTGTCAGAGCAAAGCTGCTGCTGCAGCTCAGGTTATCCTAACCTTGATGCTCACTGTTCTGCTCTGTATTGCAGCTCCTCCCTTCGCACTGAAAAAACCCTCTACAGTGACATCATAAAGAAAACGGAATTTTCTGTAAAGCTTTTTTTACTGTAGGATAGAAAGATGCAAGCGCTCCATCTTGTGATTCAGGAACCTTGTCAAGTTTCAGGTATCACACTTTTTCTGACACAAATGGTTTCACTGATGTGTATGTTCCAGCTCTGATATGACAATACCAAAACAGGAAATACAGTGACTGGGTAAAGAGATTGTTTTACTAGTCGAGTCACTCACTAATTATTTTTTTCAAACTACCTCCATTAATTTGGATAGCTCCATTCTCTTCAGGAGCTTTTTCTTGCCTGTGAAAATCGCGTTGTTTTTTTCTTACTGCAAAGACAGAACTATATTATACTTTTTTTTTTTTTTTTCAATTTTAAGAAATAAAAAGTTGTTCAATTATTAGAGGAAATCTGTGTGAATGTGGGGCTTTGTTAGTTTCATTCATTAACTCATTAAGAATTCTACATGCTAGAAGCTGCGTCTAGATTTTTAAAAACACCTCAGTATTGGCTGTTTGTATAAAGTATTCCTCTGAGAGCTTGTCTTGATGTATCTGCTGTAAGGCCTTGAACCTCTTCTCTGCCTAGAGTTAAAAACGTAGCTGTCTGTACCAGGTGCACACAGCATTCTTCGTTTTCAGCTGGACCAAGTGTGCTTACAGCTATTTTAACACAAGGTTTGTTTGAACAGGTTCAGCTCTCTGTAACTTCGTATTTACACCAAACAATGCATGTATTACAGATTGTTAATATAAAAAAAAAAAACTTCTGGCCTTAGGAAATCATCACTGAAACCGTATAGTTTCTCATCAACAATACTTGAACTCTACTAGATAATCTCAGAAACTGGTGGTCTAATTAAAACACTGATACACAGTTTAACACTTGTTATGATACTATGATAATGCATTTATGATAATTTAGCTTATGATAAGCTAAATGCATTACAGGTGGCTACTACAGCTAGGGACTTGCCTTGATCGAACAATTCTATAATTAAAAAAAAAAAAGTTCTTCCACCTTTGCAAGTATTAGGATTATCAATTTCTGTGACACTGAAATGCTGTTTCAGTGGATCATTTTCTTGAGGACAGATACCGTGTTACAGTTTTTTACTCCTCCATTTGTCTATCTGAGGACATGGGTTTATGAATGTTCTGTGCAGAATGCCACCAGAAGCCTAGAAAGCAAGCCTGCTCTTCACAAGCCCCATCACGTGCAGATCAGCTGCATTTGTTTCCTTCCTTTTTTTTTTTTTTTCCCCTTTTACCACTACCCTACTTGAAAGGGCTGTGACTGGAAAATTCATTTCAGTAAATAGAATTCAGGCCCTTAAGATCTGAAAACAAGTAAAATGTTTTGCTTGTACTAGTCTTCCAGAAAAAAAAAAATATATATATTCTTCTTTCACTGAAGACTCTCCTTGTAAGTTAAACATTACCTCTGTTCTTAGGAAACAAAACTAGCAATCCCAGTATGTATTTTTTTCTGGCAATAAGCAACAGAAGTCTTGCTTTCAAAATCCTTTTCAATTTTAAAATCATTTCAAAAAGCCACATACCAGAAGGTTTGTGATAACTATACAACCAGCATTCTACTTTATACTTTCAAACATTGAACTTGTCAGAAGAACTTAAAAAAAGTTTTGCAGTTTCAGTCTCCATTCTCGGCACTGGCCAATTGCTAATCAGGTTACTTAACACTAAATTTACCTCCGAACAACTGTCAATGGCTCCCTGCCAGTCTGACAGTTTTAGCTTGCAAGCGCCAATGTTTAGAACACAGGTCAGCCCAATGGTCTTCAGCTTTGGCTTGTCAGCCTCTTCTGCCACCGTTTCAGAAGCTTCTACATACCTGGAGAAAAACAGTTTTACAAAGAACGTGTGTTAGTGTTCCAAGTTCTGTTTTCTTCTGCCCTGAGCTATCTTTCCACAGGTAAGTGCAAGCTGGCATTTGTAACACAGTTTCAATTCCAGTCTTACAAGTATTTATTTGTATTTGTGTATTTAAAAAGATGAATCAATGAATGTTTTGCTGTAGCTCAGTAAGTATTAGACCAAAGGAGGAAAATACTCCTGTCCCTCTACTGTACTGATGGCATCTTTTATTCTTAGACAAATGCACTATCCTAGACGGCATGAAACCCATTAGAATTTATTTCAGTGCTTATTCCCAACAAACGTAGCGCTCATCTATGGCAAAAAGCAATGCTGCTACAGCACCTTCCACATTCAAGGGCAGTTTCATCTCTTCTTCAGTAAGATTTTAGTTAATTTAGGCATTTATGGTGAAAAACTAAAGCTAACTTTACTTTGTAAAGGCAGGAATGTTATTGGTGTTAACTCCACCTGCTTTCCAGTGACGACTCAGAGGTGCTTTTTGTTGAATTTCAAAACTGACCCTGGTTCAGGACCAAGCTGTATCATTTACTGCATCGCTGCCTCACAGGTAAACAGATTGTATCTCATTCTTCTTAATTCACACTGTGTTAATGCTGACAGCTTTTCATCTCAAGTGGCACAAGCCTGTTGTGGATATGAAAGTTCTAACTCTTTTAAGGGCGTGCTTATAGAACTTGTTTTAATTTTTTAAAAAAGAGCTAATTTACCAAAATCATGTTCGTGTACACTCAAATTTTAAGCATGCCCTGATTAATGCAGTTTTTGCAGATTGGTGCTTATGGAGTTTTAATTTTGCATCCCTATCTTTTGAGTGTTGGATGGTTTGTATACAATCTCGGAGTACAGAAATAAGCAATACTTAAAATGTAAGTTAGACATAATCCCAGTGATTTGTCCACTTGCTGAGCATCATGTAAGAAAGGAGAGCCAGAAGAGAGAAAAAAGGGTAAAGTAAGAAGCTAAGGAAAATAATACATAGTGAGTTATGTTCAAAACAAACAGAATGCACCTTTAACCATTCTGGAAACAAAATCAGAGCTTCCCAGCCAAAGAATTCTGTAAGATGAATATAAGTGGAGACAAGGGAAAACTATACATTTTGGACAAGAAAGTCTAAATTCTGACATAAAAAATAACTGGTTAAGCAGCAGTACATTAAGAAGAACTGAAGGTTATAATAGAATATAAGCATTAAAGAATGCACAATGCAACACTGATAAAAAAAAAAAAAAAAAAAAAAAAAGTAAAACCACCAGCTGGTTTGTTTGCTAGGCGAGCTGTACAGAAGACATAGGAGATGCCCCCAATAAGAGCTCCTCCTGTCAGTTCCAGAGAAGTGCCAACCAAAATACTCCATCCCACCTAAAGTATTAGACTTCAGGGAGAACAGTAGGGTGTGTCCATTCAAGTATGAAAACACGACCCATAAGGAAGAGCTGGAACAATCCAATTTGTCTACTTCAGAAGAGCTACTCTCCCATCCACTAGGACAAAAATTGAGTATCAACAAGAAGCTGTCTACACAAACAGGAAGAGCCTTCATTGGCTCATCAGCTTAAGAGTAAAAGTAAGCAAGACAACTAATTGTGAGGGATGGCAAAATTATACTATGAAAGGATTTTTGAGGGCAGAGGGAGAGGTTGCATCTTGGGTTAATTATTTGCATGGATGAATTTTTATTAATATTTTTTTTTATATAATGGTCAGTATAACTTTTTTAAAAAGTTAACAGGAGAACCACATACATATAAAGCAAAAATCGTGAAAGAAGAAAGGAGCAGTACGGAGACAAAGATCATGATTTTAAAGGCAAGTCTGAATTATACATGGAGACAGGACAATGGCACAATGCCTCAAAACAAAAAATAATAATGAATTAATAAGCGTCACATTTGGGGGTGCTCTCTCATGAGCTTACCCATCTCCTAAACCTACTGCTTGTTCAAAATCTGACAAGTATCTCCCTCTCTTTCTCTCCAAATACCCTGTATGCTGTTGTGCTTTTCTTCCCAGTTATGCACCAGCACAGCAGCAGCATTAATAGAGGAGCATTTATTCAATTCAAAACAATGCTTCTTGCCTATAGTTCTTAACCTAGCAGTAAGTAGAAGACCTACTTGTATTGGTAGCTAAAAAACAACCAGATGTTTTCTAGACTCTGAAACCTATTTTTTAAAAGAAAAAGAAAAAAAAAAAAAAGAAAAAAACACAGCAACAGGCATTTTTAAAATGCACATATGATTGCTTGATATCAGAATTACTTTGGATTACAGGAACTATCTCATTTAATGATGATAGCCTTACCGTAAACTTTTACTATACTTTTTAGCTGCCATTGCCCAATTTTGCGATTTGAAGAAAGTATTTCCTATATTCTTTATGTCTTCTGCTATGGCCACAATCTTGTCAACCTAATAAATAGATGGAAAATATAAGGTATAAATTTACTTGTGAGAAAAGTCTTGGTTTACTTTATATTTAACAGTAGGATCCCACGTCCATCTTCTTTCAAAGATCTCAGAAGTATTCCAATTTTAGATAAATACTAACTTCAAACCACTTCTGTAATATTCTATACTTTAAGTAATGCAATAGTCTGAAAGATGAAATTACCGATGGGTTTTCTACAGCATAAAGAGTAAGAAAACACCAGAGACAACACAGCAGTACAACTCTTTCCCCTAAATGCTGCTACCCACACAGAAAGCTATAAATAACAGCGTTGACCATTATACACAGAAAGGAAGGCATGCTAACAATTAAAGTATTCAACCAAGACTGCCTTATTCACAGGAATATTTCATCTCCTGCTTCTCAAAATGGTACTAGAGTCACCTGAAATCTGCATGGTCTCAACTAAAGTCATAGCAATACACATCATTCTCTCAAAGCACTTCAAACATCTACAGAAGAAAAAGAAAACTGCCAGCATGTATCAAATCCATCACTTCTATTTCCAGAACAGCATATACTTCAAGTGTTAAGTTACTTTTCCAGTGGCAAGAACCAGTTTATGGTTACTGCTGTCTGTACCACAGTTGCCTTCAGATCTGTCAAATGTATATATTGCCATTTATAAGACTATCAGTTTACACTTCTACCCAGCTAGAATTAATATCCTTGAAAAAACTGATCATCACAGCAGAAGATGAATGTCACCATGGTTTCTGCGGTTAGTTTGTATAAACATGTTTAAAGTTAAGGGAGGCAGGCATCTGCCAAGCTCAGATCTAGACCACAGAAAATGCCATCCAAAACCTCTTTCACCATATCAATAGCCAGATACAAGGAGTTTCTGGTTTCTAGCTGTAAAGTTTTTGTTTCTTACAATTATCTCCGTTTCTAATTTGGAATCTACACATACATCGTGGCCCCCTTTTTATTTCCCTCTCACAGTGTTTGATTTCCAAAGCTTATCGATTTCACTATCAGGATAAAGTAAGAAGCTGCATAAGAGCTGCTTTCACCAGCCTGCTCCCTAACTCTCGGCAACCAGTCTTCCTTCAGTTTGAACAAAATGAACAGCAAACAGCTACTGGGAACTGAGAGCATCTAGCACAGATATACTAAAAATATTTTTAAAGTTTTATCCTTTATTATTTTTAGTAAGTGAGGCAATTTTTAAAGGATGAATTATGTTAAAGTTTGTACAGAAAAAGTGTGCATGTACTAAGTTAGTCATCTCTGGGATGGAGTTCTCATAATAACACTTTGTCACTACAGCACAAGCAAAAAATGAGTAAAAAGAAATGGACGGGAAAAAAAACTTTTGTGGTTTTAGTTATTAGGAAAAAATCAGTTGTAATTGAAAATAAAAAGATTACAATCTCCTCCCCCAGCATTCACTTTCGTACAATTAAACATAACCACTTAATCTTCATTGAGTGAAAAAAAAGGCTCAGTGAACATCGCAGACGCCATGTAACTCAGATTGCTTACTATATTGCATTCTATAAAATAAGTACCTTAAAAGAAAACTACTTACATCTTTTAAGTCTATATCCGAGTCTTCAGGAAAATCTGGGTGAGCATCTCCAGAACCATCCTGGGGAACAATTCCCCAGTCATCTCCTTCCTTTAGCTCTCCGCATTCAGCAATGACGCACAACTGAAAAATAAGCAGGTTTGCTTATTGAGAACTTTTGAAAAAAAAAAAAAAAAGCCATAACTTCTATGTACTCTTTAAACTCAGTAGAAATCTTTTTCATCTGTTGTTTGGGTGCGTGGATTTCAGAAGCCTATCACGTAATTAGCCTATCCTCACCAAAAGGCTTTTATCACTGTAAGCACTGCCTTTGGGAAGCAGCCTTCCACCAACACCATACCCACGCTCTACAGGGGGGCTGGAAGAGGAGCTGACAGCACGCTGAGCTTCAGCAAAACACAAGCCATAGAAATTTCACTACTTTAGAGACAAAGGATCTTTCTCAAACTGCCAAGTCTTTTAATGTTACAGAGGTCTTTGTTTCTGACGCAAGCAAAAACTGGCATGGCCTACAACGACAGCTTTTCTAGAAATAAAACTATTTCTGACCTAACATTCATAATAATTACTTATCTGGTAGGTAAGGTTTTGAATTCCACCTTCTAGTTCCACCTCACTTAAGTTTCTAGAACACCTCAAAATGTGTAACTGTTTGAAGAGGTTTCAACCACAAAATAACCGTTCTCCCTTCCCGGTACTTTCACAAGACATGTTATGTTTCAGATTCAAGAAATCAGATGTCCTCTAATATTTAAACTAGGTTCCAGCGACAAGGCTACAATAGGAGAATGAGAGGTAATGTTTCAATATTTTCCCCAAAGCAACCTGTTAAAAACAGGGTCTTTTATTGCTTTGGAAAAAAAAATATTTAATCCTCCTCAAAAAAATAAAGGTCAAATCAATTTGGTGACTTCATAAAGCTTCATATACTACAAGAAAAACCACCACCCGTAGGTGCCCTGGGTTTTGCTTACCTTAACAGGATTTTCTCCATTTACTTCGACGTTTTCTAATATTTTAACAACACCCATTCCTTTGATCACTTGGCCGAACACCACGTGTTTCCCATCCAGGTGAGAAGTAGGCACCGTGGTAATGAAGAACTGGGAGCCGTTAGTGCCAGGTCCCGCGTTTGCCATGCTCAGCAGCCCTGGTTTGTCGTGCTGCACATCAAATCACAACCAACATGAACAAGATCTGTTATAACATCGTATAAAGAACCCAGTGTCCTAGCGTGCAGAGCCAGATGTGTGAGTTAGCATTCTGAACATTTTGTGTCCACTTCTTCTACAATCAATCCACTCTGCAGTGGTCAGCTACTGAGCTGGGACAGATCACCTGAGAAATAGGTAAGTTTTCACTTTTTCTTTTTTTTTTTTTTTAATTACAACTAATGCTAGACAGCACTGGTCTGAAAACAAAGAGCCAAGGAACAGTAAGCTCTGGTGTTGCCTTACACATGTTGTCTGTAAACATTCAGAGGAAAAGTCACAAAGTTAAGAGCCAGAAATCTGGTGGCTCTGATTTTCAAAACATTTACATGTGACTCCATTTTGCTTGGGACCAAATCTCGGCAGCAGTCCCATGAAGTGAGTCATATTTATCAACAGAACTCTCGATAACTCAGGTGCATTTTCTTGCCATGAAATTGTTTTGAAAAATGTTGCAGATAAAGTATTTCTCCCATGATGTTTCTGCTTGTCATTTGGTAAGCTTACAAAACAAGTAAAGAAGTCTGGAAAAATCAGACTGAGAAATCTAAGGCTTGCAAAATTGGCATGGTACCAGCACTGCTTGGGGACTGAGTAAATTGGATGTTTCACAATTGTACAGCCATTAGTTGAAGTGACACCAAAAAAGTGGACTGGGAGTGACCTGACATTATAAGCTGACCACTGGCAAAGTCTTACCATTTATTCCAATTTACAGGTAACCATATAAACACCAAAAGAACAAACGTGGACCTGCTGTACAGTATTGTAAAAGGCAGTTTTCTTCCCTTTCTGTCTGGAATACCCATTTTACATAAAGGTAGAACTAAAACTTCTAAAAATGATTTAAAAATATAGAAGACAAACATATCTTCTTCAGAAGGAAACGAAGAAAAAGAAGTCAGTCTTGCGTCTAAAGACAGATCCCTGCAGTCATGAACCAAATTGGATTTTGGTATAAAGAGAAGCCTGAAGAATGGTGATGGGCATTCTGAAGTTAATGCCAATTCCCCAAGAAACAAGGAAAGGTACAGGACAGATCCTGACACAAGCAGTGTTCCAAGAGTTGTACCTGTTAATTGTACCTGTTTGAATGTGTAAGGCACATGCAGCTACAGTCTCCCTGGTATCACTAGACACAGATTTTGAGGACAAAGATAGCTTTGAAATTTCCTACTCTCACAGTAGGAAATTCCTTCCTGCCATCCTGCAGCAGGGTGAACAAACTTGCTACACTATAAAATACATGAAATAGCTCATTTAAAGATACCTTTTTTAATGTATAGAATGGATCCATGAACAGTTGCATTGGTGCTATAATTAGTGAGCTCTGATACAGAAGTGGCAATAAATAATGGGGGGTAAGAGTTTCTGAAGTTAGCTCTGCCATCAAAGCCAGCATCTCTTAAAACTACATCCTCAAATCCAGACCCATGCATACTCAAAACCCTATTTGTCACTCTTTTAGAATAATATCCCTACCTCTTTCAATGAAACAAATACTGTTTCAAATTAATTTCTGATGGTGCAATTAAAAAGAAATTGTAGGCTATGGTTGCCTTTTCTTAATAAGGTGGACCCTTTCTTCTGTGCTCAATAAAGACTTTAAGGACAAACTAGTAGGGGACTTTTTGGCTACATTCATTCCACTGCTTAAAAATACATTAACAGTGGCCTAAAGAGCACTAGTGCTGAACTTGAAGAAAACTAAAAATTACTGAAAATTCAAAAACTGGATGCAATTACTATTTTTAATAGATTACCTTATAATGAAAGTTTTCATCTTCGAATTTTTCACCATAAATACTTTCTCCACCAGTGCCATTTTGATTTGAGAAATCTCCGCCCTGGACCATGAACTGCTTAATAACTGTAAAAGAAAATAATTACAAAATATAGCAGCAAGGCAGGAAAGGCACTGCAGACCAAACAATTCAGAGACGACGAGCAATCCCAGCCATCAGCACTGCACCTAAATAAAACTCAAACCACCTTTTAGTTATCCTCACCCACACATTCCTTTTCTACTCAGTGAATGTTATTTGAAATTTGATCCTTTACCTGAAAACCACTTCAACCCATTTACAACTCACATTAAATTAGTTTTGCTAATTTACTGCTGAATTTATAATGCAAATTTATTGACTATGCATGGCAGACAGTATTTAGAGATTAGGAGGATCAAAAAGTCAAAAACATAGTTTCAGTCGTTATCTCTTCAACAAATGCTCCACAATAACATTTACCATTATTTCAAATATTGATAATGGAGGATTTCACAGAACTTACTTCTATGGAAAGGGCATCCTTTATAATGGAGAGGTTTTCCAGTTGTGGACCCTGTTCCTTTCTCTCCTGTGCATAACGCACGAAAGTTTTCAGCGGTTTTCGGTACAATGTCAGCAAATAACTCAAAGACGATGCGTCCAACTGAAATGACAGAAAATGAGAAAACGTTAAGTTCTGGCCTTGGCACGGTGATTTATTGAGTATTACAGGGCAAAGGACATAAACGTTTCAGACTTTTTTGATCAAAAAGCTTATGTCAAGCACATAAACCAACCTTACTCCTCATTCTCTTAAGCACCCGTTTCACTGAAACGCAGTAATGCTGAACTTGCAGGCGAATAATGGCCACGTAGAGTTACAGGTGCTACTAAGCAACCCTTAACACCTAAAAATGTATGGGTTTTAGCTCAAGGACGCGAAACCTGGGCAGATCTCAGACCCCCCAAGAGCGGATCGGTGGATTTTGTGTCACTGTCATCTCGTCTCAAGCCGGTCCCTCACGGGGGCTGCCGCCATCAGGGAATGCTCCCCTCTTCTCCTCGGCCTAACCGCCTCACTCTCCCGGACGCCGAATGTGAAAATATTAACCCTAATTAACACGGGAACGCAATCAGATGGCTGGCAGCCAGCACAAAGCAGACCACCTCACCCTCCTCACCCTTCAGGGTGGGCGCACGGCGCTCTGGAGGCAGCACCGCGCCAACGCGTGCTCCGCAAACCCACGCCTCCAGGCACAGCTCCGCCACCCTTCCCCGTCATTTTTTATCCCAACCCCGTCCCCGCGCCCACCCCTTCCAACACCCCCACCGACACCGCCACCCGCGGCGGCCGCCAGCCCGGCGGGGAGCAAATGGCGGCCCCGGGGCCGTGCCGGGCCGCAGCCGCCCGCTGCGCCGCGTGGGGCGGCCCTGCCCGGCCGCGGGGCCCCGCGGGGCCGCGTCCCCCCTCCGGGTGCCCCCGACAGCGCCGCAGCTCCGCGCCCGGGGAGCGCAGGGCGAGAAGCGGCGCGCAGGGCCCGCGGGGGCCATGTTGCCGCCGTGCCCCCCCCACCCTCCCCCGCCTCGCTCCCTTCCCCTCCGCAGCGCCCCGGCCCGCGCCGCCCCGCGGGCCGAAGCCCCGGCCCCCACCTCGCTCGCCCCCGATGTCCACATCGAAGAAGGCGCGGGGGTTGCGGGGGTTGCCGGGCCGGGCGCTGGGGGACGGGTGCGACATGTCGGGCTGCCCGCGCTGCCTCACGCCCGCCCGCTCTGCAGCCCGCTCCGCCCACGGGAGGCGGCGCGGCCCCGGCCGGGAGGGCCCCAGGCGAGGGGCCAAGGGAGCCAGGGGACCGGCCCTGAGGGGGCTGCGGGGTTGGGGGAGCTGGGGGACAGCGGGGATTTGGGGTTTCGCCTTGGGTTTGTCGCTTTATGTCACGGCTGGCATCGTGAAGGCAGTGTAGGTCTTGAGGCACAAGCAGAAGGGGCAGAAGAGCGCCGGGCTCTGCCCCGTGCAGTATTGCAGCCCCTTCTGGAAATGCTCCGCATCGCAACGAGCCTCACTGTTCCCCACACGTCTTTACACCAACCCAGCAACCTCTGTATTCAATCTGATTCATAGGATCCCCCAAAGGCTTTCTCCCCTAATTCATGTGATCTCTATACATTTGGACTTGAGCTTCATCAAGCTGGTTTTCATCTCTCAGTATGTCCTCAATATCAGGCATGTCAGAGAGCAGCTGTAATTCCCAGATCAAAAAAAAATATATATAAAGTAGCATTGATATTAATAACCCTGCAGGCCATATAAATGGCTTCCACAGCCCCTGTACAGATGTTGGACGGAGGAGGTGATCGCCACTGAGTGCTGTTGCGTATCGCATCTGGGAACCCTTAACAGGAGGAAAAGTCATCTGCTACCATCTGGGAGCACTTAGTGAGGAATTAGTGGAACCACACTGAGGCATTTCTTTCTCTGAGCCAGGTTACGCAGCTGTGTCAGGGATTTCACATGCTCCACAGTGTCAAAGGCCACCAGGGCTTTGAGTCATGTGCAAGTCACCAGGCATCTGGCCATGGGCACAGGCTGACATTTTTTTCATGGTTACACTGAGCACAGGTGAGGTGCAGGGAGTCAGGAGAAATGGTCTCGGTGAGGCAGTACGGTCAAGCCATGCAAGGATGGTCTCACAGAGATTTCTTCAGCAGGCATCACATCTTGCATGTGTCCTCCACAAGAGCTGCTGGCAGCTTCCACTCTGGAAGAAGGAGTGATTCATTCTTCCAGCAGCAGACTTACACAGTCCCTGCAGCTTTTTTTCTGGCCAAGTTGGAAGAGTTTTGGTTCCAGAGTATTAATTCATGTTACAGTAGTTGCTCAGAAGTCCCAATGTGCAAGGTACTTCAGAGGTGCAAAGAAAGAGGCAATCCCTATCCCAAACAGCTTTCAATCTAACCAGACGGGACAGGGAAAGATTAGAAGAAAATAAATACTGCTATGCTAATTCTAAGACGTGAGCTGAATGAGAGAGAAATTAAGGAACTTTCTCTGTGTTGTTAGGGGAGACTGGAAAATATGTGAACTGAGTGAATGCCTCCCAAGCACTGCAGAAGTATAATTACTGTAAGAATCCATGTATAGTTATTGACAGGTTGGAAAAAAAGAAGAAAAAAAAAAAAAAAAAGCTATACCATGACTTCTGTCAAGAATTTTCAGAGTGATTTTATGTTCAAATGAATGTATTAAGTTACACACTAAATTGGTAGGTAAACCTCTTTCAAAGTCAGATTTACTTTCTAAAATCCTCTAACCTCTCTGTTTTCAGGCAGTAAAATAATTGACTGTGATCTTCTAATGCTTTGTGATCTTGTAATTTTAAAATACTTCCTCTTACCAAAGTATCTCCTCTATTTAGACACTTCTGATAGTTTGCTCACTAAATATTTGTAAAGCATTACATTGTAAATAGGAGCTGCAGCTGAACTGCTTGTTTAATTCAGATATTTATTTGTCTGCACATACAGCTTTGGCTACCCAGTAAATCAGTTGGAGTATGATCATTAGATAAACTTATCTTGGGGGTGCTAAAACCTTGAAGCTATTGCCTTCAAGTACAAGTCTCCCCTTTCACTACTGAATAAGTTGTCCTTGCTAGGAGGGTATGATGCTCCAGCCGAATACAGAGCAGTCAGAGCAGGGCTGCTTTTTGTGCAGCTCTCACATATCCTGATCTTGGTTTTCACCTCTTCCCTTCCTGGCTAAAGAAACTACGACTGATAAATGCATATAAATGCATATGTCATCCTAATATTTGTACTCTGAGGAAAGACACAATGAGCAAGTAAATTTTGTTATCACTCTAGCCTGTCAGATACCATTCCACAGAATAAAATGCAAAATAAAGATTATTTATAATTGTTGCTGATTGTGTAGGTTGGACAAATATATACACGTTCACGCTAGGATTTTTGCTTATTATTAATTTTTTATCTCTTTTTCACCTCCATAATTTATTTGAAAATAGAAGCTTTAAAATTTTCATTCCACCAGAAGATGAATGCTTTGTCTCGGTGCAGAACTGCTCTGTCTAGGGATATTAAAAGCCATTTTGGATTGTGTAAGAGCAATGGTATGTTTGTGGGTGTTTCACAGAATTGAGTTGTAACTTCAAAATACGGCCCAGTGGAGTACTGATGGGATCCAACTGACAAGAGACTGCAGCACACACATCATCGCCTTTTCGGAACAGCCATCATGAAGCCTCCAGTGACACAATTTTTGATAGCAGTTTGGGTAAGGTAGTTTTTGCTGCTGGCTGTAAAACATAGCAGGCATTCAGCCTTTCCCTTGCCATGTAACACACACACACTGTGCATCACGTGCTGTTCCCATGTGACCTTACACACCAAGCCCATCACCTTTGTCAGAGAGACAGCAGGCAGGTTAGAAATAAATCTGGTTTCTCATCATCCCCACCTGCACCAAATCTTTTTCTGCATAAAGCTGAATAAAGAGGTCCCAGATTAAGACCATACTGAGCAGCTATTGACGCCGAGCTGATTCCTCTAAGCTGAGTTGAAATGCAATGTTGAACAAAGGAAGAACCATATGTTCTTGTCTCGCTATGTTTGAAGAAGAAAATTGTCTACAGCGC
Organism: Aythya fuligula; assembly: GCF_009819795.1. NCBI lineage: Eukaryota > Metazoa > Chordata > Aves > Anseriformes > Anatidae > Aythya > Aythya fuligula. The sequence continues at coordinate 29,746,969 of NC_045562.1, read as the reverse complement.
TGACATAATATGCCAGAAATTGAAAGAAAAGTCAGGCACGTAGCCATCACTAACTTTCAGATATGCTGATCCCTAAAGAAATGGCTTAGATAAGAACCAAGCAAAGCCAGGAAGACTTTTTGATCTGTGTATTCTGGATATGCTTTGAGCATCTTTTAGAGGCAAATAGCCAGAGTAATGCTTGGGAGCTCAGGGTGTGAGGAAGCAGGGCATAGCTCAGGGAGCTGGGGGTTGGCCTTATCTCACAGATAGCTAGCGATAGGACTAGAGGGAATGGCCTCAAGTTGCACCAGGGGAGGTTTAGTTTGGAAATGAGGAGACATTTCTTCTCAGGAAGAGCAGTCAGGCATTGGAAGGGGTTCCCCAGGGAGGTGGTAGAGTCACCGTCCCTGGGGGTGTTCAAGGAAAGGTTGGATGTGGCACTTAGGGACATGGTCTAGTGGGTGATACTGTTGGTAGGCAGATGGTTGGACCGTGTGATCTTGGAGGTCTTTTTCAGCCTTAATGGTTCTATGATTCTAAGCCATGAGTGGGAAGAAGGAAAGGCCCAGGTTGGTAGCTGGCCTCTGCCAGTGGTGCTGCTGTGCTGGGTAGGATGCTGCGCCTGTAGCTGAACTTGGGGCCCTCACTTCCCATACAAATACATGGCCTGCACAGTACTGTAAGTTCATGTAAGTGTATGGTGCTACTTACTGTAGTTATCACTAATTTGACCTCAGTACCAGGGAAGCTCATGGAGCAGATCCTCTTGAGAGTCATCATGCAGCACTTGCAGGGCAAGCAGGCGATCAGGCCCAGTCAGCATGGGTTTATGAAAGGCAGGTCCTGCTTGACGAGCCTGATCTCCTGTGACAAAGTGACGCGCTGGGTGGACGAGGGAAAGGCTGTGGATGTGGTCTACCTTGACTTCAGCAAGGCTTTTGACACCGTCTCCCACAGCATTCTCCTCAAGAAACTGGCTGCTCTTGGCTTGGACTGGCACACGCTTCGTTGGGTTAGAAACTGGCTGGATAGCCGGGCCCAAAGAGTCGTGGTGAATGGAGCCAAGTCCAGTTGGAGGCCAGTCACTAGTGGTGTCCCCCAGGGCTCGGTGCTGGGGCCGGTCCTCTTTAATATCTTCATCGATGATCTGGACGAGGGCATTGAGTGCACCCTCAGTAAGTTTGCAGATGACACCAAGCTATGCGCATGTGTTGATCTGCTCAAGGGCAGGAAGGCTCTGCAGGAGGATCTGGATAGGCTGCACCGATGGGCTGAGGTCAACTGCATGAAGTTCAACAAGGCCAAGTGCCGGGTCCTGCACCTGGGGCGCAATAACCCCAAGCAGAGCTACAGGCTGGGAGATGAGTGGTTGGAGAGCTGCGTGGCAGAGAAGGACCTGGGAGTGATGGTGGATAGTCGGCTGAATATGAGCCAGCAGTGTGCTCAGGTGGCCAAGAAGGCCAATGGCATCCTGGCTTGTATCAGAAACAGTGTGACCAGCAGGGCTAGGGAGGTGATCGTCCCCCTGTAGTCGGCTCTGGTGAGGCCGCACCTCGAGTACTGTGTTCAGTTTTGGGCCCCTCGCTACAAGAAGGACATCAAGGTACTTGAGCGGGTGCAGAGAAGGGCGACGAAGCTGGTGAGCGGCCTGGAGAACAAGTCCTACGAGGAGCAGCTGAGGGAGCTGGGCTTGTTCAGCCTGGAGAAGAGGAGGCTCAGGGGCGACCTTATCGCTCTCTATGGGTACCTCAAGGGAGGCTGTAGCGAGGTGGGGGTTGGCCTGTTCTCCCACGTGCCTGGTGACAGGACGAGGGGGAATGGGCTAAAGTTGCGCCAGGGGAGTTTTAGGTTAGATGTTAGGAAGAACTTCTTTACCGAAAGAGTTGTTGGACACTGGAACAGGCTGCCCAGGGAAGTGGTGGAGTCACCATCCCTGGAAGTCTTTAAAAGATGTTTAGATGTAGAGCTTAGGGATATGGTTTAGTGGGGACTGCTAGCGTTAGGTCAGAGGTTGGACTCGATGATCTTGAGGTCTCTTCCAACCTAGAAATTCTGTGATTCTGTGATTCTGTAAAAGGCATTAAAATATCCTATTATGATGACTGTTCATTATGATAACCTTTTTGGTCTGCATCTCATATGGGTAGGATAGAGTCCAAGATGAACCACGTCAGCACAGATTTAAAGACAAGAGCACAGCCTGCAGTCCCACAATGGATTTTGCCACTGAAAATCTGGAGCGTGAGGATTTCCTGATGACCTTCGGATGGAGTCCAGGCAGGAGGCTGAGAAATATACTGAGTCTGACAATTGTGTTGTATAGAGGAACCAAACCATGTTCTACACAAGTGTTTGAGCATAGAATCAACATCCATAGTTACGTACATCTTCAGGCTCTTCTGGAAGAAAAAGTAGTGTACCTTCGCTTTTGGACACTTGACAGGATACACAAGGAACAGCAGTGATTTCAAAACTATTACCTTTACGCAATCCAATTCTTACCATATTACTCAATATTTATACTGTAGTGATTAAAAGAAGAAATCCCTGATCTGACCTTTCTCTCTATTTTAAACACTAAAGGCTGTTAAAAATCAGATGTTTCATTACATGCATTAATAATTAACAGTAATTTTGAAACAATTCCCATAAATCATTCCCATTAAATTGTCTTTCATTTTTCACTGACTCTATCTTCTATGTAAAAAGGCAGCAAAACTGCTTATCTATATTAAGGCAGCATTTTTGTGGCATTCTTCAGGGGCTGGGAAAAGTTGCTGCAGCAACAGCACATGTTATATAACGCTCCATTCAATGAAGGATGATTAAGCTGGTTTGCAGGGGGCTGCAGTCCCAAGCTCTCTGTTGCTGTCAGTTTCTATCCCTGCCTGAAAAACGCCATGTATTTTAGTATAGGTTTTTAAAGTTCTCTGTAGAGAGTAATTTGGATTTAGACTAAATAGTAATAATAACAATATGCAGAGATGATAATTCTAGACATTTACTGATACTATATTTTTCTCAGCATGTTTGAAGTACCAATAAAAACCTTTTTTCTTTTTTTTTTAAATTTATTTTACAGAATCCAAAATATGGCTGATGCTTTACAAAGCACAGCAAGACTTAATCTACATTCACACAACTTCATGCAGCACACATCACTACACGAAACAGTAAGTAATTACCAAGCATCCTGGATTAGCAAACCATTCGTAAACTCTTGAGAGCTTACATGTTCTGGCTTCTGGCTTCTTTTTGTGGTGCCTCCAAAGCCTAGTTCTGACAACAAAGATTTAGGAGCATTTTGGATTTGTCTGTTCAGGACTGAGAGGGATGGAAAGGAAAAAGCCGTAAGGGAACTCAAAGTTTCATCTGGGTCTGAGTGATGGGGAGGGTAACCGTGACGTAGGGGACTTGGGTTTTAAGCCAGCTTGTCCTGGCTATAAAACCGAGTTTCTACATTTTCAGAAGAGAATCTTCAGAGAGATTTATGGTCTGTGAAACACAGAAACACCCAAACATTCAGCTCTTCCAAGATTTGAATGTTCCTTTTATGTACTGACAGCTTCCTAACACAGTCTCATATATTTCTATCTTAAAGAATCTATCTCCTTTTCTGCCCAAAGTTTCAACAGCTACATTGTCTTTCTCTGTTCTTAAAGAATCTGACCCTTAGTAGGCATTGTAAATAAGGTTTTGATTCTCATATGCCCCATTTTTATTTCATATATTCCTAGGAGAGTGAGGGCTGTCTTGCTGTAAATGGTCTTTGCTTGACAGATGGTACAGCATTTTTCTTTACATCTTCTCGTGTTCACTCATGGGATAGTGAAAAATCACCACATTTGCTTTGCCAGGTGTTCTTTGCAGCCAAACTTTGTCTGGGATGGGATAGTGCATACAGACTGTGAAAGATATTTCATAGTCCCTTGCTGATTATGCTGTGTTTTAGCCATGATTTTTCAACAATAAACTGAAGAACTAGTGTTCTAGAAGGAAGCAGTGTCTTAATGTTTTGTTAGCAATTTCAGACCGTAGTGACCGTCAAACATGTTAACAGAAAACACTGGGAACCGATGTAGCACCAAGCATCAGCCAAGGTGTAGGGTGCATTTTCATTACCATTTTTGCCCAGGTCACAGGAGTGTTTTTGAAGTGAGTCTCCCAGTTGTGCTCACTGACGTTGTCTTGCTTCACGTTTTAGAGTGGCGTCTGAGAGTACAAAGTGGGTTATTTTCAGATGAAACTAAACCAGATGTTTTTTTGCAGAAACACATTCAGTGTGTTCCAGCCACTGGCAGTCATCCTGCCCGCAGGAACAGATGACAACCAGTCCAAAATAAAACCCTGTAAAATGTCCATGATGCAGACCTCAGGCTCTGCCCCTACTGCTCAACACTGCTTGCTAACACAGACGTAGCCCTAGGGTGGCAGCCAGGATATTTGCAACTTTTAGGTTTCTCAAGACTTCTGTGAGACACAGTGATTATTTCTGGAGCTGGATGCCTACTTTCTCATTCACCTTGCTTACTTGGTCAACCAGGGTGTCTTTCATCATGTCCAGGTGCACCCCAATGCTCACTTCCCTTTCAGGGTGCTTTCAGTGTGATCTGCATCAGCATCTGGTGCTGGTGGTAGAAATGGATGATCAAGAGCAGTGAAAACATCTGGGCTGAACAGTTTATATTGGGTATTCAGTGTCACAGGTGAAGTGGTTGAGAGCCTCAAGAAGGTGATCCTTTCTGAGAACAGACCATCAACTGCAGGCACCCGAGCGTTTACAAGATACAATCCTGTGTTACAGAAGGACAAGCTGATGGGGCTGGTAGACAGTCATCTCTTGTTTTTCATTTGAAAGAGAAATCAGCATCTCCAGCTGCTGAAAAGCTGGCCCCAAAGCACCAGCATGGCCTTCACCACTGTTGCTACTGGATGTTGGGGCAGCAGTTGTGATGCTCCTGCCCTGCCTCTGCCTCGCCATTCTCCACGGCTTGCCTCCTCGTTTCCCCAACAGCAGCAGGCAGCTGGCGCGACCCCACTTGCATGCACACAGGTTTTTGGAAGTACAGCCTTGCAGGCGGACAGACCTGCGCCAGTCAGATGTGTAAACACACCCAGACCTCCAAACAGCCCCGACTGCTACAGCGCTGATCACTTAGTGAGCGAAAGGCAGCGAGTAAAGAGCAGTGAGCCCCGCGGGGCTCCATCCCCACACCCTCCTGTCAGGGCTGCCCTGCTGCCAACACGGGCGGGGGCGTGTGTGGTGCTGAGGGCCTGCATCCGTGCTGGGGTCAGTGCTACAAATAGGCACGCACACACATATTGCCATGGGTATATATGAAAAATATATTTACATATTTTTATATATTATAAATAATTTTTTGCATATATTATAAATGTATTTATTTATATGTTATAAATATGTTTATTTATATGTATTTATGTATTTAGAGGAGTAAGGAAATAAAGGGAAGAGGAGCATACATCCATAAAAGTGGCATCTACCTCTTTTTCACCACATATTTTCTTAAATCCCTCTCAGTTTATTAAAAAGTGGTGGGTTTTAATATCTGCTGCACATTTTTAATGCCCCTTCACAGCTGCTGCGTATCGGGGCGTATCTGCAGGTATGTGCGTGCAAGCATGTGCTAACACGTTTATACGTGCACATTCGTAAGTGTGTATGATATATAGAAACGCATTTAACCATAGCTGTATAAACATTTAAATTAATATTTATATTTTATTGAGAATACTTTTGCGTTCATTATTTACATTTCATAACCATTTTAACACTTTTAATTTATGATCGCTTCAACATTTATATTTTGAATTCCCTTTACGTTTACTATGAACAAGCACCACGCGCACATTTCACATCAAATCACCTATTTTTCGACAAAAAAAAAAAAAAAACAACACGTGCGCTTGGGGTGCCAACTCACCCCCCCCCCCCCCCCCTACACACACTCCGCGGTGAGGGGGCCGCGCCGGCGGGCGCAGGCCGCGCGCGTGCCCCTTTAAGGCTGGCTCCCGGCGCGCTCCCCACGTGCTGGGGGCGGGCGCGGCGCAGCCAGTGAGAGCCGCCCGAGGGGCGCGGCGCCTCCGCGTCCCCGCCGCGCGGCTCCTCGCGCCGCGGCCGTTGGGTTCCGTTGGGCGGTCAGGTGGTGCCGGGCGGCTGCCGGCAGCGGGGCGGGCGCGGCGGCGGCGGCCCCAGCCTCGCCTCCTGCCTCGCCTCGCCCCCCGCGGGCGGCTCCTGCGCGGCGGGGAGATGCGGCGGCGCCCGCCGCCCGCCGCCAAGTGAGGCGCGGCGGGGCGGCGGCAGCAGCATGGCCCCCACCCTGCTGCAGAAGCTCTTCCACAAGCGGGGCGGCGGCGGCGCGGCGGCCCCCGGCGGGCGGGAGGGGCCCGCCTTCAGGTGAGGGGCGGCGGGGGGGAGCCGCCATCTTAGGCGGGGGCTTCGCCGGCAGCCCCCGGGCAGCTCCCGGCCCGGCGGGGTCCTGGGGAGATGTGCCGGCACCGGGGGTGGGGAGCCCGGGGCTGGGGAGGTGGCGAGGCTCGGGGCTGCTCAGGGGACGGGGCCGCAGCGTGTGGGCGCTGTGCCTGCCGCGTACCTGCCGCGGCACTGGCCGCGTAGTCCCCTGCTCATCGGGAAGGAAACGCGGTGTCCGCATCTGGCCCGAGCGGGGGTCTCTAAGCAGCTGTTATTCTGCTTTGTGCTTCGAGTCTTAGCGAGCGCTTTCTGTCAGGAAGAAAGGCTGGTAACTGCGGTTGTAAAGGTCTTGAAGCCCTTAGGGGTCTCTGCGAAGGCAGGTTCCCTGCGCAGCGTGTCCCCCGTTGCAATCGACCTTCGCTCAGTCTGGAGCATTTTGTGAGGTTGGGCCCTATATTCGTTTTTGTCTTCCTTAAGTTAGATATTCCCCGCTCCATCGTCAGTTTCAGCAATGTTTAAATGATACAGCTCTTTAAACAAAAACTGGCGTAATTCAGACATCACTGTAGGTACCCATCGTTCCTTAACTCCCTATTCCTCTCTTTCTGATTAGTTTTTGGCATATGAACTGTTAATAAATGCACTTGAAGGGTTTTGCATTTTGGGTTTTCTTACATGTTATTATTGTATTAAATTTCTTCCTTATAACTTGTAGGTGTGCTGCAATGCTCTTTCTTTATTCCAGTGATCTCTTTGTTGCCCTGTAGGAGCATATTCACCGGGTCTTAGAAGCCCTACTGCAACATTTTCAGTAGACTTTCTGCTCAGCAGAAAGAACCACTCCATCTGAGTGGAGATACAGGATTGGACATGAGTAAAATGCCCAAATCCTTTGTGAACTTCTGTATTAAGTGTAGGTAGCTGGTCACGGTTAGAGTGGCACAACTGCTTTCTGCTCTAATGGCGTGCCTATATTTTCAAGGATTTCAGTGATTTTTTTATTCCCTCTTTGTGTTTTGATTAGCAAGGTCCCTCCTCATTCACTATGCACATAGCTCTCTTAAGCAGGTGGGTGGGACTAACAGTAGTCCATATCCCTGGATGTCAGATTGTTGCAAACCTTTTCAAAGCCCAAGTGTCTTCATGTACCCTCCTCACCCAAAGCAGTAGTCCTATCACTGGAAAAGTCTCTCGTAGAAAATATCTCCCCAGGTTTGTTTGGTCTGACAACTTTTCTTTTGAATGTGTCATTAGGAAGCTTTCCTAATGTTCCCAGGAACACCAGGAAAAGCTCTGTGGTAAAGAGCCATGGACCAGACTCAAGGCTTGCCTGTAATGAGCACTGTTTGTGCTTGTTCTGTTGCCCCTCTCCCCTTTAACTGGAGCTAGAACATGACCACACATAGAGCTGGTTCCTCTCTTTTTCTCTGAAGAGAGAAGCAAGCTGCAAGTTCCATGCTGCTTACCAGGATGAGCTGGCACAGCCTCACAGGGGAGAAGAGACATGGTGCTGAGCTGAATGTCAAGCCACAAGAAATGGTTTATTGGCTACAAGAGCATTAACATTTTAATTTGGATCATGAGCATTCTTTTAAAGAAAACCTCTCAATTGTCTCCACTTAGCGCTCTTTGGTTCACGTAGCCAAGTGGCTTCGGTGCTCAAACTGGCTTCCTGGTGGATTGAATGAAATTAGAAAGTGTGCTCCGACCACAGGGCATTCAGTCATGGGGACCAGGCTACAGGTGGTCAAACGTAAAACCCCACAACATGCATCATGTGGGTGTCAGGGCCTTAGTGCCAATTATTTCATTTCACTCTGTGGATCTGGTCCTGTTGGGCTGCACGGCATGCTAATGGCAGCACAGCCCTTACCTGCTGGGTGAGAAGAAAGTAAACACGAGGTGTAGGTTTTAATCTAGGGCCATTAGGGCAGGAGGACTTTCTGCTGGCCTGCACCTCCCTTCAAAATGATGGGAGTACAAGGTGGTGAAAGGGCAGTATTAAGAACTGTGGAATATCTTACTTCTTCTTAAAAAGAGAAATTAGAAACTGCCTGGGGAGCAGATGGATGCTTGTGACATGATATTACATTTGTGCAAAGCAGTTTTGCACACACATCTTCAGCTTCTGGTTTTTATTACTACTGCTTTTTGCTTCCCCTAACTAAAAATATCTGCATGCGCATATATATATATATACACATACATATGCAAATATACATATAAAATATATCTGTGCCTCTAACAGAGAAGTTTGAGTTTAGCCTCCAACACTCTGAAGAAATCCTAATTGCTTTGTATGAGAAATGGGTAGTGGTGTGGCTGAATTCACTTAAAATATTTCTTATTTGCTTATCAAATGTTGCTTCCCTTACAAGATTGATTTAGAGTAGTTTGTACGACTTTTGGAGTGCTACCAGGGTCATGTGCTTGGCAGGATGGCAGCTATTACTGCAAAAACAAAGCATCCTCCTCCCCTAGAATTTGAAATTTAATAAGCACGTGGTTTATCTCAAGGCTAGAATGTCTGAAGGGTTAAACATAGATATGAGTAAGGTGCTGGGGCTGACTTTAGGGAAATTAACTACTGCAGATAGCCTGCGCTTGTTTACAGCGGTCTGACTGTAGTTCTTGCTTGATTGTGGAATGAGCTTTCACATCAGAGTTTTGCTGTACTTCTCGATGTGAAAGATTAAAGTTACTCTTAAGTAGAGGGTGAAGGTTTCATGCAAGTTTCATTCTTTGTTAGTGTGGGGGATTTGTTGTTGTCTTTTAATTACAGAGCACCTGCACCCAGGGGTGTAAGGATGGAGAGAAATACCTTGTGGTTCTTGGAAGACTGCTCTCACTGGTGAACGTGTAACTTCTGCATTGCGGCCTCTGATAAGATTTTTTTGGTATTGGTGTGTTTAGTGAATAAATGATGTAAAATAGGGAATAATTTCATCTTACATGTGATCTATAAAAAAACAAGTGTTATTTCAGCTGGATTTGGAACTTGCAAGCAGGCTGCTGCTTCAGCTTTAAGCATCAGCTGCTCCTTCTGGTGCCTGTAATGGAGCGGGTGTCACGCTGTACTGCAGGATATCTATCTGGTAGCAGTTTGTTAGCGTTGGTATATGAGATCATCCGTCTGGCAGTTGATGCTAGTAATTCCTTTGGTCATAGCGCTGAAATGCTTGGTGAGAGCCTATTTGCTAGGCATTATTTCACAGCCTTTATTACCAGCCTTGGCAATACTCCACCTTCTGAAAAAGGAAAGAAAGCAGTTCTGAGCTTTGCGTATGCTTGCATGTCAGTTTGTTATAGCTTTGTTAAAATGAAACACTCCCTGGTAAATTCTTGGAGCCTAATTGGGTTTCTCTTGAGCTTATTCCAGCTTTTTAGGCATCCATGAAGCTATAAGATACTGAGCACCCAGGTATATCTCTGAAAATGGGAACAACATGAACATCTGGTTGTAAATGTTTTCAAAAAGCATTGGTGGGATTGAAGGGTGGATATCACATGCTGCGGGAAGGGAGATACAGCCCAGGGCCAGCTGTGAGCATGGGGACAGGGAGGGTTAAACAGCAAGTCTTGGCCTCCTGCCTCTTCGCTGACAGCTGAAGGTGAGCCTTAAGGTGCAGCTTTATGCCTCTGTTCTGGTGTCCGCCTTCCTCAGTAATGGGAGCTAAAGAGCAAGTTCTGCAGAGGGAGAGATTTATTACAGCAGTCTCGCTCAAGAGGCAGCTTAGGGAGGAAACGATTGAAAGTATGGTCTTTTGACATGGAAACCACACTTCCAGCCTGGGGCTGTTCTGAAGGAAAACAAACAAAACCCAAGTCCTCTGGCTTCTGAGCTTTGCAGGAACCAAGGCCGTTCTCCCTCTGAAGTTGCTTGGACTGCCCTTCCCCCTGTGTTCTGTGAGTGAACAGCCTCCTGGTTTCCTCTGGCTCTTGCTCTCTGTTAAGGTTGCAAGAAGACTCCCACAGCTAGTAGTGTGTTTCTTACATGCTTGACTCTTAAATTGAGGTGCAATTGGATAACAGGTGCTGGAGGCTTTATTCTTAAGGTACTTTTGCTGTTCACGTGTCTAAGAGTGGGTAGGTGAGGACTCTGCTGCATGCTGTGCTCAGCAGGGAATGAGGAGGGCACTGTACCAACAGGAGGCCTTGGGAGCTACCTGCCTTAGTAGCACAACTCAGAGCAGAACACACTACAACCTAAAGCACTGGCGCTAATGCTGTAGGAAAATACTTGTTATAAATGGATTGATGTGAGTGAGAAAACAGCTGCTTGGGGCTGAAAAAATTGGGTGTTCATAAATGCTGAATTCATAGAGGGGATGGGGAAAAAAAAAGGTGGTGCAGGCTGGCTTCACCGGGCTCTGAGGTAAGCTTCGCTGAGGTAACAGAATAGCCTTATTAAAGCCTGAGAGGGATGGAAGATGGCAGGCATTTGACAGAAATGTTGTAGTCATTAGTTGTCATTGTCATCCCAGCTGGGCCAGAAAATGAGCTTTTTTCACAAAAAGACGTTTTTACTTCTTGCTCTGGCATTTCAGTAGCACTGAAGCTGCTAAGAGCTTCTTGGGCCAATACTGGCTGTGTGCCTGGCACCTCTGACTTACCAGGTAGTCCTGCTGCTGGCAATCCCCTGCTTTTATCTATAATCTGCTTTGTGCTTCAGCAGTGTTCAGGGGTGTCCTCTAAAGAGAAGACTCAGTTTTAGAGCTCTGTGTTGTGTGTGTGGCCATCACTTGCTTCTGCTAAATACACGTTGCTTAGGAGAGTGGCACCGTCTTGTGTGCCACTGGGACGAAGCTCCATGCGAAGCGTGTAGGGATGCTAGCCTGACTGCCAGTGTTTGCCACGGGAGGGTGTCTGTGGGTACACTTGCTAGGCAAAACATGAGGAGGAATGCAGTTCCGTAGGATGGCGGCTGACAGCCTTGTTCGAGAGTAAGTGAGAAGAGAATGGCTTTCCATTGGGCACTTTGTGTGAGGGGAGCACATGTGGCTGGGGATGCCTTTCCATGTGTTTGTGTGATAGTGGCAGATTAGTGCTGATCTGGCTACCCAGCCTGGAGGTGGTTACTCATTTGCCTGTCATGAGTCACCTCTGTCGTGTGCTCTGCTTCCAACTCATCTTAGTCTTCAGGCTCGGGTTCTTTGTTCGACTTTCTCCTGGCCTTAACAGTTCTCCCTGCCATTCTCCCCTCCCTGCATTTGCCCCATGTTGGAAGCTGCAGCACTTGCAGCAGTGCCATGTTTTACATGCGTGATCGAGGTCACAAGACAAGCTGCAGCACCAGCTGCAAGGCAGAGCGTTCCTCCAGGGTGCAAGAGGGCTGGCTTTGGGGTTTCGGTTGTAGTGCCTGCGCCTTTCCATCTGCGATTAGGGCAAGTACCGGTGTTTTTACATGACCACAGCCAAAATATTTCTGCTTTATTGGTCATCATGCTTCCTGGATAGTGGTGAGATTCTTAGAATTGCACTGATTGATGGGCACGAGGGTTTTAAATCACATTTTCTGTTGCTAAAACTGACTCATGGTTTTCTTTCTATAGGTTGTGCTGAAGTGAAACTTGAACTGTGTGGGGTGTAATTACTGAATCAGTGCGGAGCTTCCTCTGCAGTGTGTTCTCACCTAAGTGTAATACAGTTCAGCTAGTCTCCTCCGAGGTGCTCAGTGGAGTTTCACATGTGCTAATGAAATCAGCTGTATTAAGTAAACAATCTGTCAATATTTATTTACTTCCCTAATAGAGGTGGTAACGGGCTGAGTTGGGTATTAGCACTTCTAAATTAGGGTTCTAAACGATTTGCTATAGTATATTTTGTAATGAACTCGGGAAGCTTCTTACATAGTAACTCTTAGCTTTTATTAAGTCTACTGGATTTTATGAAATAAAACAGTGGCTTGAGTTGAGGTTGGTGCTCTGGATTTCTGTGCTGCGTCTTTGCACTGAACTCTGAATCTTGATACTATCTGAGACCTGAAGTTGCTCAACTTTTGGGGCTGGGTATGTGAGTGCACAACTCCAGGGGTACAGGAAACCTGAGCAGAGTACACTAGATAACGTTTTTGAAGGAAACCACAGAGAATGACATACTTCTCTGTAGGTTCTTTCGCAAAATGTGGATCCTTCTGAGATCAGACAGGACTTTTTAACATGCACATTACAGCATTATATTGAAGTCTGTAAAAAAGACAGCTATGCAAATTGTTCAAAATCTGCAACTCATGAGTTAGGTTATGGTCACACAGGTTTTGTGCTTGTCTTCACATGTCCATGCAGAAACAACTCATTTAACCATTGCTGATAAATTGAGTGCTTGTATCTCTCATCTTTCATTGCATTTCCTTTCCCGTTCCCCCCCCGAAACTACCTAATATCTTCATTTGTAATTCTTTGCTCTGGCTTGCACTCTATCTAATGGGATCTTTTTCAAATAGATCTTGTTATAGGAAAGATAGCAGGCCTCTTATTTCCGAAGTCATCACTTGTTTAATGTGATGGGGTTAAATGAGCTTGGCAGCGACCTGTTGAGCTCCCAGAAAGGAAGGTTGGTAACCCCTGGTGCAGGCACAAGGAAGAAGAAAGTTGGGTGCAGAAACAGCTGTGCCCAGCTGTACAGCAGCAGGTTTAGTCCGTGTGTGTTAAGGCTCTGGTCGTGGCGAGTGGCTGCAGTGGTGTATGATGTTAGCACCTTCTCCCATACACGAGCTGATTATGCACTGGGCATTTATCACTTCCCCAGCAGTGTTGATAGGAGAGAGCATTGAAGCCCTCCTTAGCCCTGTGTGTATAAAGGTCACTGATACAACAACCTCTTGCAGTAGGTTGTGTGAAGCTATCAGGCTTCATGCAGAAATGGTTATGGAGGGCTCATATGTTCTGGTCCTCAGCTGTGTTGAGAGAGCTGTAATACAGAGCTGGGAATGGGTAACCACTTCAGTTCGCTTGGCAGGTAACTGTAGTGACAAGCATCTGAGGCTCTTACTGGATCTTGGCTGTTAGCCTGGAGGAAGGTTGCTCTCACATGGTAGCCAGTTGAAGTGGATTCAGGAGTGCCAGCTTCTGCCTTACCAACCATTAAATAAATGAGTTTCTAAATCACATCAAGCTGAAGCGTTGGAAAAATTAACTCTCTGATTGTCAAGATACCACTTAAAACATCTGGCTGTGCTTACTAAGCACTGAACCATTTCGGATGTGATCCCAAGTTCTGCAGGGAGATGACTGACACCTGATAACACCTGATGACTTTAGTATTTCAGAGACGTGAGGATTTAAGTCTCATCTGCTGTGAACTAGGTTACAGTACTGTTTGTTCTCTTGTGGTGGCACATAATAACTTTATAAAATGGCTCTGTATAGTTGGACTTGACAATGAGTCCAGGGCTGGATATGCAGTGGAGAGAAAAAGGGGAATGTTTTTCTGAGTTCACCTTTGGTGAACCTGTGTACACAGTTGGAACTGCAGCTGCCTGGCTTCTTTGTCTTTAAGCAAAAGCACCCGGGTGGAATATGAAATATAACTTGAACTTCTGAATTAAACCCTGTTTACTGCTTAAAGAAATAATTGCATATTTGTATTGAAATGTGGTGTCGGCATGTGAGCTAGAAATCTGATTGAAACAAGGGATTTTCATTTGCATTACTGAAACGCTTAAAGTTGGCTGGAGTATAGACTTCATTACTAGTGTACCACTGGGCACTGTTTTGACTGGAAGAGAAAGTAAGAGTTTTGTTTGGTTTTAATTGAGTTGTCCCGAATCTGTAATTGTTGAGAAGGTTCCTTATGAGTCTGCTCTGGTTGGTTTCATCTCAGGAGAAAGTTAGGTCCATTATAAAATGCTTGCTCATACAGTGATGTACTGAGGGTTGCTGAAAGGGGCTTGACCAGTTCTTACCCACTCACAAGAAGAAAGGTTTTTAATCTGTCCAAATAAACAATTGCTATGTAAGTTTGCTAGTATCTCAGAAGTTAGTTTGTTTCTGTCATGAAATCTTGCTTCAAATGTGTAAAGCCTGTTCCTATTGCATGCCAAGGTTGCACCTGGCTCTTTTCATTGTGTTTTTTTTTTTTTTTTATTTCGGTCTAGATATTTCATGGCTGACAAAGACTATTACTTGCCAGCTATATTTTAGCACATTACTGAGCATGAACAACTCAGATTATTTATAAATCACTGAATAAACTTTTAAATCTAATATAATACTTTTTTGAGAAAATCTTTAGGAACCTACGCAAGTAGTTAGAGCGGTTGGCCTACTTTAAGCAAGAGGCTATTTCGTAATGTAATGACTCTTTATACATTCCAAGTCCTATGCAATCAGTGGTAAACAAAACGTAAGTCTCTTGCAAGGTGCCTTGCAGGAAGGCTACGTTTGGCCTTGCCAGGCCATGGCTGAAGTGTGGTTTGTTTGGTTGTTTTTTGTCTCCAATTTCATTGAGAAGGTGTTACGGTATGAGTGATTAACTACCCTGAGCAGGGTTGTAAGATGTGGCATCTCCTTTGCTTTGCAGCGAAATTTGAAAATAAATACAGGTAAACCTTCAAGACTCAGTGCTGCAAAGCTGCTTTCAACTGTCTGCAATAGAGGGTTAAGGAAAGTGTTTTGGGTGGATTAGATGAATTATCATAACAACAAGAACAAAACATATTTTTGGCTATAACTAGTGAAAAATGCCGGAGTTGACGTTATATCCGTCTGTCTTATCACTTCATTCAATCTAAGTCAGGATTTCCTGGCATTCATCTACACAGAGACGATGGACTGTGCTGTTCATGCTATTGCAACTTTTGGGTGGTCAAGTATGGCTCCTGGGATGTATGTTGTTTCCTACATTCCTGCCAGGTGGGTAAATCAGGCAACTTTCATAAATACTCAACATACTTTGTTTGAATTCATTCCTTTCCCTTTATTGCAGGCTAACTTTCTCAGTCATTTCTTCATTCTCTTTTTCAAAAAACATCTTTCTCTTTCAACGTTTTAATGTAACTACTTACAGAGGCTCGACAATGTTTTGACAGCTGATCAAAAAAAATCAGGTCGCTTCTGCTCTCAGCACTGCTGGAGCACCACACCTGGTATTGTTGGTCTTACACATTACAAGTGCTAATAAAACTAATCAAAATCTTAAAGCCATATGCTGAATAAAAAAAAAAGTTGGATGTCAATTAAAAAAATTAAAAATTTGTTACTGAACTATATTCTAAATAGCACCTTGAATTTGGGAGCATGCACCTTGAAGCGGGTAAACTTTTTTGGTGAGATCATATGGCTGAAAATTCACTTTGGGGTTAGCTGAAACCAAGCCCTTCTGAAGCAATTCCCTTTGGCAGGAGGGTGAGCGTCCGTGGTGCTTGCACCCAGCTCTGATCGAGAGCATTCTCTAGTGAGGTGGGAGGGCGTGCTGCAGCAAGGGCAAGGAGGGGATTACAGGTGCCTTCCACAGCCCTGTAAAGCCCAAGAGAGAAGCTGTGTCTTCTCAGGTGTACCAGAGCACTCCTGTGATTGGAGTGTTTTTTTCTTTTTTAGCAGAAGTGGAGGAAATCTGAAAAGGCAATGTTTTGGTTTAATATGTGGGCATTTTTAGTTACTTAGAGTTGAAGGTGTTTGTGTTTTCTATCAAAACTACTGTTCAGCTAACTAGTAACATTTTGGAATGCTGATCAGCGTTGTTCATCTCTGTATCAGTTGGCATTAAAATGTATTTATTTATGTCTAATGAGCAATATTGTTTCTTAGTTGTTTTATTTTCATATTCTAAAATGACTCCTTTGAACAAGGGCTTGAAAGCTGCACACAGACTTACGGGGAAAAAAAGAGGGGGTGGTACAGAAGACAGAGAAGGAACAGGAAAGAGCAGGCAACCAAACCCATGCCCCAGGATGCCGCCCGTAAGGTGTGGTGGTGGTGTCTGTGCTGGCCTGCTCATTTACGTAGGAGATACTAAGGGCTGAGCTCAGTCAGTGCTTTCACACAGCCCCGAAGCGCAACAGGAGCTGGTGCGGTGTCACAAATACCAGATTGTGCCCTGCGCTGCTGCTCAAAGCTTTCTCCCGTGTGCAGCGCGTAGTTCTCCTCCCTCCTTCTCCAGAGGAGGGGGCGAAGGTATAGGTTGGAGCTGGGAGGATAAGAGCCTTCTATTCATCTCGCTTTCTGGCAGAGGCAGTTCTCCGACGTGCCTTGGCAGTGTCTGTATTTAGTAGCTGTGTTCCTGGACGCCGGCCCAGTCACATGGCGCTGCTGGAACAAGTGACACAGGAATGATGCCTCAGCCCCGGCCTGGCGCACAGAGCAGGAGGGGCTGGGCTGAGGTGTGCTGAGGTGGGCCTGCTCCCTCCCCTGCGCTCCCTGGGGATGCTGCAACCAGCCCTGCTCCCGGCAGGCTGCTGCCGCTTGGCTCAGCCCCTTTGGCTCCAGCACGGAGGTTTCTCTAAAAAGAGAAAACAGAAAAAGCCTAAGGAAGGTTAAATAAAGAACAGAAGACTGGCTTGTTTGAAACGATTGAGATGGCTGCCGTAAAACAACTTCTGCAAAATGTTTGATTCAGTTTTGATGAACTGAGGTCTCCTGGCTGCTAGAAACTGCTGGGGGCTGAGGAGGGTGGTGGGAGGGAAGAGGAGGGAAAGCTGGTTAGGACTGAGTGGGGATCTCTATGTAGAGAGACTCAATTATGGATGTAGGGAGCTAACCTTTTTTGTGTGTTTTAGTTGTCTCCAGCCGTTAAGTCCTAGCTCAAGGAAAAAGACACTTAATGGTAAAACACAAATACATGTGATTACTGATCTTCAGCCCTTTCAGATTGCTAGCAAGGAACTCCATTTTGGGGCTAGCAGCTGGAAGCACTGTTCTGTGCTGTATGTGGTTCTACCTCAGATACATTGTTTTCTGTTTTCTTTTGTCTGTGGGTTTGTTTTTCTTTTTAAACACTATCACTGAGACATTGTACATAACCTAGCTCCCAAACTTCTGACTAACAGCCACCGAGCAGTGAGTGTGAACTTAGGGAAGCTGGCTGGGTTCCGACACACTGCTCTAATAAGCAGTTCTTGGTGGTTCTGAAAAGCTGAGGCATGCAATTTATCGCGACTTAACTTGGTGTAGAACTGCTCGTTAGCCTCTATCAGGTGTGTGCACATTTCATGGTCACTTTTTTGTGTGTATGTGACGATACTGCTTTGTGGCAACAAAGATGATGAAGAATGATTGTGACCTTGCAGAAATTCAGTAAGTTGTCCTTCATGAAGCAGGTGGTCTGGGAAGTGCTGTGTTTGCAGTGAACAAGTACCCCCAATGTTGTGTTCCTTTTCATCCAGTAACATAGGCAATTATTTTTAAAAAGGTAACATTTGTACAGTGATCTAATATTGAGAGGTGTTTTTCTCCACCACAACTCTTTTGACAGGAAAACCCAAACTGAGGGAGAAGTACTGCAAATGACATGTTCGTTCACTTGTTGCGTGACTAATCTGCCATATATCCAGCCTAACGTGTGTGAAACTACTAACTATGTATCATGCTGGAACAAGGTGGTTCATCTAAGGTTAAGTAGTGCTTTACCATATTAGGACTACTTCAAATGATTGTGGAAAAAGAATGCGGTGTGGCATCAGCACAACTCCTCCAAATCCAAGGCTGTAAAAAGAGGAGGAGCAATACTGGGCTCTTTTGGGGGAGAGTGAGGAAGGGAATCCACATCTTCTGTGGAATCTATTTAACAGGCCAGAAGAGGGAAATTCATCGTTAAGCAATCCAAAATAGAATCTACTTTACCTATAAATATGTTTTGGCACTCATCCTGGATGTCTGGGTTGTGGGTTTTTTTTTTGTGTATCTGTTTTGCTAAGTGTGTGTTTCACTAAAACAAATTCTCACTGAAACAGCAGGTATGATTCAAACTTTGTTTTCCTATGGTTCTAAAGACTATTTCTAAAAGATGATTGGAAAACAAAACCTTACTGGAGATTTTGCAAATATACTACTAGTTTTGAAAACAATGTATAGGTTTTTAAGTCTCAATGAGTATATATCGTATATACGTTTTTTCTTTTCCCCCCACCCCAAATTCTCTTGCTGAAGTGTTACCTCAAGTTGGAGTCGTTTATGCAATTGTCTGAAGAGCTGAGATGAAGGGCAGGAAATGACCTACAAACAGAGCAGGTGATGTGCTGTCACATAGCCTAGAAAAAGAATGATTTAACTCTGCTTCCCAGAGGATTATTTCTGGAGGGCAGGACACTTTCTTCCATTTTCTACAGTAATCTGCTCCTTGGACTCAAGGTGTTTTCCATGCATGGTTTTCCCTTTTTGTTTTAACTTTTCAGAAACTGTTTTGTGTATTTTCAGTCCTAATTCCTCAAGTATTTTAGTATTTATAGTATTGTACGGATGAGGTATCATTGTGAAGCCCACCAGCTATTCAGTGGGCTTTCAGGTGTTCCTAGTTTTAGTCTCTGACACAAATCTCATATTTGAGTGTTTTAAAACTTCCTTTCCTTTCTGTGTGGGGAAAGGATAGGATAAGTGAATGCTGTCAACTGCTGGTCCTAATGTAAGTGCTGGCCATCGGTTGTTTTGTTCATTCATGCTTCAGAGGTGAATGGGAACACTGCTGCTGAAAGCAGTCCTCAGTGAGGTGAGGACTCGCCCTCTGCTAAATCGTTTGAATAACCCGGGAACAGACCAAAGCTTCCCTGTTTCCCTCATTTGGGAAGAGGAGCAATTGTGATATAGCATTTGTCACCACTCTGGGGATTTAAACAGTTTTTTTTTTTTTTTTATTGCTTCCCTCTGTGGCTGAGCAAGTTGTTGTGTTACCATGCTCTAGCTGTCCACTTGTCTTTTGTCCAGGGTTTAGAGGTTGTGGTTTACAGAGATGACAAAATTTTCCTAAGGATGATGCTGTGCTATTTAGCAGGTAGCATGTGGCACTGGGTTTTGAAATCTTTTTCTGTCTGACTCTGCTGCATTTCTGGGTGGCCCTTCTGGGTGAAGTTATTTTCCCTTTTTTAATCTGGAAGGGACATAGCTCTATGGCTGCCATTTTATGAAGTGTCTAAAACTACTGATTAGAAAAAAAAATCTATGTAAGAGGTGAGATATTGGCAGGTGTGTATGGGTTAAGTTGTGTGGATTTTTAAGCATGGGTGGGAAAGAGGACTTTGTTCTCCTGCATACTTACCTGAGCCTGAAAAAAACGTGAGGTTCCTTTGGTCTGTTTAAAAACTTAGATTATCTTGGTCAGAAGTATTTTATTAGCTACTTGCCACCAGTACTGCCATTAAATTGTTTTAATAGGCACATGACTGTAAACTCTCATAAACCAGCGTAATGTCTGCGACAAACTATTTGTTTTTTGCTTCTTTTTAAAAGCTTTTCAAAATAATATTTTCAAATTCTCAGCCAACTGTAAATACCATTTGTCCTTAAAAGTAAAACCATTACAGAGCAGAATAGCTGGTGTTTCTCGATATGGGGATTTTTCCCCCTGATAACCATATGGCCATGATGACAGATTTGTATTTGCTCCTAAGCTATATGAGGTTGCTAGGAGTTGTCAGATGACACTTGCTCACATGAGAGCCATTAACAGGGTGTTGTAGCCAGTGTTAGAACAACCTTGCAACGAAGGGCGAGTCACTGCAAAAGCAACTATGCTTTTTTTTTTTTTTAAGAGGCCATATGGTTGGGTCTTGTGACTACATAATTGCCAGCTACCTAATCACATACCAGGAAACAAACACAGTTTAAGTCAATATTAGCTGTTGTATCTGCTACAGCTTTGCGCCAGGCTTGGTAGAAAAACTCTGACAGCAGCCAGAGCAAGTCTATGATGGCTTCTGAAACTTGAAAGTCATGTCTGCTCCTCTGCCTGGGATAACTGCAGCAGCACTTAGGCTACAGCTGCCATTCGGCTTTAATGGCATGTTGAATATATGAAGATCTCTGCCTCTTCTTCCCCCAACAAGAAATCCAGCAGACTGTTCCTGTGTAGGGAAGAAATCTGATAGTAATTGCCATCGCTAATGGTTGATCTGTATAGTAAGGAGATCTACTTGAGGCTGTGTCACTTCAGCTGGTACTCGGCTTTTTTTTTTCCCGAGAGGATCTGTAGCACAAGAAGATGTGTGGGGGCACACCAAAAGCTACAAATGGCACAGGGGGACAAATAGAAAGAGCAAGAAACAACAGCGATGTGCCACTTGGAAGTAATCTCCCTTGTGCCAAATTGGATGAAAGGATTAGAAAATCTCTGAGAGACCAAAGTGTCAGCTGTGTGAGCAGAGTGACTAGACTGCTGCAAAACAGGTATGCAAGTAACTTTTGGATATATACAGTTTTTGATGGAGGATGAATGTTTTGGCTTGATGTTAGATTTGTAACCACGTGCCTGAAAACTAAGCTGTTTGGAAAGCTCTGTAAGGAGGTCATTCTTGCTGCTGATGGTGACTGATACTGTAGAAAGTCTTCCCTGTTGTTTGAAATCGAATCTACATTCTTGACTGTGATGTGTAAGATCTGTGTGTATGCTAGCTGAGCTCTGAAGGATAATTGACTTTCTTTTCAGTTAAGGTTAAATAACCTCACCTTCTTTTTCTAATTTTCCTCTTCTCAATTTTTTGCCACCTTCTGTGTTACTGGGTCAAGTAGCACCAATTTGCAGAGCAGGCAGGAGGGGTTGCTGTGAAGTGAGGAAGGAGTGGAGGGGGCAACTCTGCTTCCCTTCTAAATGATCTCTAGGTTAAGCATTACATCAAAGTAATCTGGAGCGTGAGTAGTGTTTCTTCAGCTGCTTTTGTTGTGCCTTTTTCAGGTGTGTGACTGTCCCCAGTGAGTGAGCCTGCTGCTGTGTAACTGTGAAAACATGGTTCAGGGTAGCCTTTTCCAAATTACCATAAAGGATATTAGAATAAATATTCTGCGCTCGGTATTGCCTACTTAAAACACAGCTAAATGATGCATAGATTTCAGGCTCTTCATTTCTCTAGCCTGTGGTTGTTGTGCTGAAGCAGTGATTAGTCACTTTCTAAAATGTTCTAAGGTCAGCTCAAGTAGTCTTCAAATATAAATAAATAGGTCACGTTTCAGTTATTGCGTGCATGCTGGTTGTTATAAAGGTGAACCAGGAGCTTTCTTAGTAAATGTAAGGGTTAGAGATCTGTATTAACTGAAAATAATGATTCAAGGCAGAATGGGGCAAGCTTTTTTGGCTCCTTTACAGAAACAAACAATTCTGCTTTTCCCCTAAGTAAGAGAGGTCTCCTTCCCTCAGTGTCTCGTATCTGTAATGGCAGAAATGCTGAACAAGCCCAAGGTCAGTGACTTAATATGCCAGCTGAGGAGAAATAAAGCAAATTTAAACTTAATCTGGAATCTGAGGAGAAACCTTAGTAGGGTGTCTGTAAACTATTTATGACTTTTGTGTCTTTCGTACAGAAAAAAAATATATAAATACTGTTCTATCTATCTAATAGACCTGTTCCAGGTACAGAAAAACTGTTCTTTGTTGATGAACATAGCTTGATTTTTCTATTCCGTTGTTGAGACTTGAAGGTGATTTTTATTAGTTCTAGCATCTCCCAGATGCAGGAAAGATCCC
Source organism: Aythya fuligula (assembly GCF_009819795.1). Classification (NCBI taxonomy): domain Eukaryota; kingdom Metazoa; phylum Chordata; class Aves; order Anseriformes; family Anatidae; genus Aythya; species Aythya fuligula. The sequence goes on along the minus strand of NC_045562.1, from coordinate 29,724,951 downwards.
CTCTGAAGGTGAGCTTAGACAAGCTGAACTGTTCAAACAGACTGCTGATGCTGAAGGGGTAGTCACGTTGCCTTTTCCTTTGCTTTCTGGCAACATGCTCTTGTCCTTTTCCCCTTGCGCTGGCTCTGGTTGTTCCAAACCTTCTGGAACTGGCTTCCCTTAGGGAGTCGATTTAGCTCACTAAACAGACAGAAAACTGACTCAGGGAACAACAAAACCCAATTAACCTTCTAACTAGCCTCAATACTTAGTTGAAATGGATGGGGAACATTTTGTTTGTGCCCTTTCCTAAAGGTGTGTAGCTCCGTGGGTGAAGTGAGTTAGCATAACTCATGCTGCCACCAAGAGGTGGAGGTCCTGCTGCCTTCTACTTTTTCCAGCTACTTTTCTGAGCCACTTTCTTTTGCTGTGACAAATGTCTGCTGTTATGGAGAACTTAACCTGTTTGTGGAATGGTCCAGCAAGTACCAGAGCTGATGAGAATCATTGGAAAGGTTGTGCAGTTAGAAAAAGGAGAGGAAGGGTGTGGGAGGCTTTTAGTGCTATGATAGAGAAATAAAACGGTTCAGTCAAAATAGCCAAGTTCAATCTGAAATAGGAACACATGCACAAGCTCACGTTCATCTACTGATTTCAGCAAGTTAAGAATATATAGGACCTAGCATGATACACATTTTGTAAGCCAAAGTGACTCACTTAGGTATCAGTCTCCTCACTCTCTTACCTTCCTAGAGCATACTGCTGACAGAACTCCATTCTAACATTTTGCAGTACCTTGGCACTCAGCTTCAAAAAAAAACTCACTATTTTGGTCATTGCATTTGTAACATGTGCTTTGAGTCACTTAGCAGTAAGCAATTCTTTCAGCACAGAACACAAATTGTCTTGGTGCATAAGTTTTTAGCTTTGTTTTACGAAGTAGTTTTCTAGCAGGGATTGAAAATGTTGAAAATCAAAAATTTCTTACAATTTTTTTTCTTATTCTACTTGCATATAAACAGGGCTAAGGTGGGTGATGTTTCAGTTAGTGTTCAGTAAAAACTTTTTTGAGAGGCTTTTTTAAAGTAAGTGAAAGAAGCAGCAGCAGTTATCCAAAGGTAGTGGTTGTATCACGCTTTATTCTTGCTAAGGATTCATATAACATGTGAAGGGTACATTGGGCATTAATGTGCTTCATGGTAAGTGATACTTTCCTTTGTAGGTGTATATGTAACGCTACTCCTATTACAGAAGTTTCACATAATTTCCTTTGGTATTTAACACATGGCTAGGTGAGCTGTTTTAGAGAGAGAAAGAAGTGTGCAAGTTTGGGTTTTACCAAATCTAAGTTTTAAGACATGAAGTTGGAGTGTCAGAAGTAGTGGTGAAGAGCTGAAAAGCCACTTCTCATGGGATTAGAATTAAATACTAATAACTGGACAGAATGGACACATAGCGTGCTGCAGCCAGGGAGCAAGGGCTTCGTGTAAACGTGTTGAAGGCTTTCTCTTCAAAAATCAGAAGAACTAATGCAGCTATTGTTATAGATTGCATTTGCCAATGAAAAATGGAAAACATCATGTGCAAGTGTTGGTGTCAGTTTTCCATGTAACACTTCCAGAATCTTTCCGTGCCTTCTACCTGTCCTTCATGGATGCATCACGAGAATTTTTGTGGCCTTGAAGTTAATGTTAGCTTATATTGTAGCTTTGGAGGGGAAGGGGAAAGAGTCTGTTTTTTCCTTCCCTATTTATTTTTCTGAAATGCTTAGAAATACGTCCTTTGGTCAGGCTTGGTGGTTGAAGTTGATTAATGAATTATTAAGTAATTGGTCAAGGTGAACATATATGTATACAAATTGCCTGCGAGCGTAGGAGCCTTCTTACCTTAGGAAAAGTAGGCTGAAATATCTCTGCCTATTTTGGATATTTGTGTCTTTTTAGACAATTGATGTGAAAGTGAAAGGGTTTTCTTAGCTTAACATTCCTTCTGTTTAGCTCTGTGGTGCAGAGGTGTGCTTTGTTTTCCATGAACAAATATTTTGCATAAAAAGAATCTTACCTCTCTTTATAAGAGCTTGTGTGAAGAAACAAACAGAAGCGTGTCTTTCAGCATTGCTAAATAAGCAAGAAGCTAATTTAAAGATAAGTTATGGTCTTGAGGTTTTGGCTTTTATGTGCATGAAATCAGAGCTGACCAATGAGTCTGTGTGCCATCTGTGTTCTTCAACGCTGTTTCTAGGAAGCAGTTGAAACTGCTGTCCCTGTTTCAGGGGCTGTATGTTATACAAGCTGGCTTAAGCTATAAAGGCTGGAAGGACTGTAATCAGTCTGCTCATCAACTTTTGTGTAGGGGAGGGAATAATCCCGGTCATCTGACTAGTCTTGTGCCTGCTGCTAGCTTCAACATTGAGGTAATGAACCCATGTAGTTGTATCCCTGTATAGCTTGCCTGTGGGTATGCCTGATCTTATCAAATGATATTTTAGTAGGATGGAGGGTTTCTGTAATGTGTAAGACTGCTGCAAGGACTGCATCTGTGGTTTGTGCAATGCAAAGCCTGAAAGCAAAGACTTCAGTGAGATGCTGTCTGATATTTGGTTAGTGCTGCAAGAAGCATTATCTGAAGTTATTTCCCTAGATTGCCCTGTTAGTCCCATAAAGCTCTGATACGTTTTATGCTGGTTGCTGTCTGGTACTAGGATGTGTTTAAAGTTATGAAAGATTGTAGAAATCCTTACAGAGATAAGTGGTTCGTGGCCTGTGCTCCTCGGAAAAGGCACTCAAGCAGGCTGGTGAACTGGCTCTGGTTTGGGATCTGTTATGGAAGAACTCTGCTCACTTCTTACTCAGAAGTGGGCACAGCACCAATGTGAATTTTGCTTTAGTGCAGAGCATTGGGGCTCACTGGTTCATAATGAAACACAAATTCAGGCAAGACAAGTATCAAGTGTGCTTTCAGCATTGGTGGTTGGGTACAGGGCTGTGCTGGCAAACTCTATGCCTTAAATGAATGAATCTTTTTCAGTTCAGACTTTCAGTCCTGTGGTCTGAACTGCTGACCCTATTGAGCCAGTCCTGGAGGTTTGTGTGGTGTGTGTTTTTTTTTAAAAAAAAAAAAAAAAGCTTAACTCTTTAAGGATGTAATGATGTTGCCTTTATTTGGAAGGGGATCTGCGGGCCGTTTTAATAAAGCAGCATGGTTACTTCAGCTATGACTGTGGTGCTGCCTGCTGCAAAAAGTGTGCAAGTAAATAATCACCTGTGTATCTGAAAAGGTAGAGCATATGGTGCAGAAAAGAATATCCAGCTCATGAGGTAGACCAGCATGAAGCCTATTGCTGGCTCTGGTTTCTTGCATTCTGTATAACTGGATTTTGTAATGGTGTTGCATAGGCAGTGGGTTGAGAAACTACTGCCAGCCTTGTAAAACAGACCGTGTTCTCACAGCTCTTTGTGGGTGCGAGGTGTGTAGGATCTCTGGGCAGTATCAGCAGTGGTATTGGGTCTGGTCTCATACAGGTTATGTTAATGCTGTGATTCTCTTTGAAAGGGAAAACTTGAAAAGAAGCGTCTGGCACTCCCGGTGTTTTAGGGGCAGCATGCTACAAATGCATCAATGAGTTTCCTCACTGTTGATGGCAAAACAGCCTTCAGCAGTATTCCCTGATCCAGCTCTGGGTGCTGGGCCCTTACATGTTATGTACATAGAGTGTACTTGCATCAGAGCACTTCAAGTGGAGATAAGGATCAGGCTTACTCTTTCCAAAGGTATTTAGAGTAAAATCTTGCAGACAGGTACTTAAGCCTTGGAGAAAGATGCTTAATTAGCCTTGTATTTCTTCCTAGCTATGTAGAAAGGGGGATTGATCTCTGAAATTCAAGATGAAGTACAAAGAAGAAATTATGCCAGCTTGACTTGTACTGACTTTGCAAGTCTGAGTGTTGCCCATGGTTACCTTACTGACTAGCAGGAGCTGATGACACTTACCTCGTCATTTATTTATGGCTGTTGGAGCATGGAATAAAAGAAATAGCTTCAGAAATTCTCATCTTCCAGCTGTACAGCGTTTTTGTGCTCTCCCCTCAATTCTCCACCTTCCCTCTCTGCAAGGCATAGTTCAGGAAAATTCCTATGTGAAACATCCTTTTGGGTGGGAGATCAGTGTAGCCTTGACTGAAGTCTGTTATGCAATTTGTTAAACTAACAGCTATTAATAAGTTGTACTCTTACCCCTGGATATGGTCTATCCAGGTCAGGGATGAGGCAATATGACTGAGCACCAGGCTGCCACCAGAGCTGTGGGGCAGTGCTTTACACATTATTAGTTTCTGCCATTAATTCCAGCTTGTCAGCTACAGAGTATGAAAAACATCTTCTGTAGCTGAATTCCGAGGCTCAGCAAGCCTCCATGCTCTAACACATGCCAGCTCCCTTGGGAATTAGGAAAGAATCTCTTGCTGCTGCAGCTGTGATCAGTCATGCTCTTCAGCTCCATGTGGTAGCTTGAGGAGACAAGTTGTCTGTCATGGCGTGTCTCTGGGGAGCTGGCAGGTTCTAGGTTCAGAGACTCATTTTACTTCAGCTACAGTCTCAACAATAGAATCACAGAATCATCAGGGTTGGAAAAGACCTCCCAGATCATCTGGTCTAACCACGCCCCTGCCACCAGTATCACCCACTAAACCATGTCCCTAAGTGCTACGTCCAACCTTTCCTTGAACACCCCCAGGAACGGTGATTCCACCACCTCCCTGGGCAACCCATCCCAATGCCTGACTGCTCTTCCTGAGAAGAAATGTCTCCTCATTTCTGACCTATGTGTCTTGGTTTCATGTACTAAATGAGTTCCATCATTGTTGGAGGTCAAGTCTCAGTAATCTATGATAGCTCTTAAAGCCTTGAACATCCCCAAAAAGAGGAAAAATAGTACTTGGTCTTTTGGTTAAAATGGTTAAATATTGGAAAAATCATAGCTCATATTGACTGTAAAAAGATTCTAAACAATTCACTGTTTTGTTTAGAGAAGAGGATGAGGGGCTGTGTAATCCTCCCATATTATGAAAGACTGTTGCAGAGGATGGAAATCCATTGTTCTTTATTAGCACTAAGAGAAGGGCATGAAACGGTATGCCTAACTTTCAGTAAAGGTGATCGAGACTCTGTATAGAGAAGGGAGTACATGTAAGAGTAAAGCACCAGGTTGCTGGGACACTTTTTTTTGTTTCTCTTCTGGAGAACTTTGAAAAAAGGGTGGATGAAACTTGGTCTGGCTGTGCCTGCCTGTGTGTCTGTCCTTTTGAGTTCTGATTACAGCCCAATTCTTGTAAATGCTGAATAAAAGATGTATTTGCTGAATACCTTTTGCTTTGCCTAAATGAGCCTGCAAAGTGAGTACACTGTTTTTAATAACTTGTTTGTAATCTACAGCTGGTCCTCTTCGGAGTTTGACTTGAATGAAATCCGACTGATAGTTTACCAAGACTGTGAGAGAAGAGGCAGACAGGTCTTATTTGACTCCACAGCAGTCCGCAAAATTGATGAAGCTGTTATTCAGGTATGAAATGTGAACTGTGCATTTGTCCTATTCTGTTTGCCTTCCCAAAAGCAGGAATGGAATTTTTAAAATGACGATGTCAAATTCATAATCTTATTTGTGATCTTTCACTTGTTCTGAGTTCTGTGATAGCTGCACCAAGAGTGTTAGATGTCTGTTTAGACTTCTTGGAATCTGTTACTTGGTGTTTTTTAATACAAATGTGTTATTGGAACTTAACCAACTTAAGCCTGACTTACTTCCAAGCAAAGTAATTTGTACCCCTTTAAACTGAGCACTGCCTTAGCCTTTTAATGTTGGATGTGATTGTTTTTTTGTTGTTAGCTGTTTGGGCAGTCCCATTGTTCTGGTGGTGTCTAGTTTGTCTAAATGTGCTGGTCCTCCTTTAGTATTTGCATTAGTGAAGTTGTTGGCTTTCTGTAAATGAAAACAACTCTATTTTGTCTAACCACCTCATGTGTAAGACTAACACATGGCAGTGTGTGGCCACATAACTTCTGATGGTACAAATACAGGTAAGAGTAGCTACTGGGAAGATGCAAATTGTTCTGTTTTCTAGGCACACAAATTGTGGAATAATGTTCTGTCAAACTTGGATGATTTAAGACAAGCAAAACAATATTATTTTTTTTTCTGCCTTACTAGCTCTGTTTCTTTTCTGCATTGAATTATATAAAGTTTGATTGTTCTGAAGTCTTTGTTACAACCTGCAGTTTTATTCTGGCAAACCAGTGTGATTGTAGAATCCCTAGCTATACTCAAATAGTTGTGACTGTTAAAATTACTTATGCAGGTGCTTTTAAAAACAAACAAAACACAGCACTTTCGAACTATTTCAGTCATACAACAAATATATAATTGTTCCACATCACTCAGACTGATGAGCATCATCAGCTAATGACTGATTATGAGCTTATGAGGGTAAGTGGGTCAGACTGATCTGTTAATCCCTTCACCCACCACCCAATAAAACCTAGTGTCAACATTCTTATTTTGTGTCTTAAAGTTGGTTAAAAACACACAGCATGTGAGGACAAAATGTGTGGAAGAAACGTTTCTGGCTCCATTTAAATGTTCAAAATACCCCATTTGCTTTAATACTGTAAAGGTGAACTGCAAAATGACCTATCAAAAATGGTGCACACAGATTAAAATTTCCCTCATAGCATGTGATAAAAGATATTACCTGTTTTCCCAGCAGACACTAGTCTAGGTACCCTTGTAAAAAAGAAATGCCAGAGCACTTTGAATGATGAGTAGAGAGGACATTGACATTAAGTGAATGATATGCTACCAGTAAGTCTAGAACTGACTCAAATTTAAGGCAGGATTACTCTTAAGCTGTCCTATGTAAACTGAAGTCAAGGGTGTTTGTGTGTATACTGTACATTTATGCACTCTTCTAGAATGTAATAAATGTTTTATTCACATCAGATATTCAAAATACGTTGTCTTTGAAGCGTGCATTAAACTTACCTGGGGGAACTAGCATTCCATTTAACTGCATGCTTGTTTAATGTACTCTTTTTTTCAGTGCTTTTGATCTAATCTCCCATTCTTCCTGCAGGTGGTGTGTATCTGACTGTTTTTTATTTGGCATTTTTGTCAATAGCTTGTTAAGCAAGTGGCTACTAACACTTGGTCATTATAAACACCTAATGACAGTGACATAAGTAGTTACAAATAAATAGTAGGCCAAGAAAAAACACAATACAAAATACAAAAGGAGTGCAGGAATGGGATAAAATATAGAAGAACAAGACTTTTATGCCGGGAGGTTTATTTTAAATCAACAGGGATGTTCTACCATTACTGTACTCTAAGCTTACAAAAAGTACAGATTGTCTGTTCCACTTTTTTTTTGCTCACTCTTCCCTCTTCCTGTTTCTGCATCTCTCCTTTTGCTTATTTCATCTCCTTATTATGATTTGAGTATTCTAAAGCTTACTGCAGTTATTGCAGTGTAGTACTCAGTTTTTATCTGAAAAAAATCAGTTTTGTGGAATATTGGATTCTATTTTAATTTCCTGTTACAGTTCCTTTCCCAAAATAGAGGACATAAATTTGGCTGTGTTGCACTAGCCTCTTGGTTATTATAAATTCTTTTTGTCTGCTGCTTTCTTTTCTGTAAAGTGTTATCCATGGTTACCTTGGTCACATTAAAATCTATTTAACTTGAACTCTGCTTGTGCGTGTTTCCGGTGAGTTACAAGCTCGTACAAAAAGATCTGTTAAAATGTATTTCGTTCTGATATGCACTGAAGGAATGGAGGCTTCCATTAATGCACATTAAGTACATGTTCAGTAAGGGATTTCAAATTTCTTAAATGTGTAAGGTTAAATAGTGTGTGATGGTCTTAAGGCTATATAAGCAGTCTTCACTGAAGGTTAGTTTTGTTAAATGAGTTAAATGCAGCATTTCTAATGAAAGATGTATAAATAGTATTAATGTAATATTTTCCAAGGCTTCCCTTCTGTCTCTGGTCAGTTCTACAATGTTATTAAACATAGTGACTTGAGAGTAAACTTTCCTTATATCCAGATGACTTTTAATTAGCTTGTCTTTTGCAACTCCTACTCGGGTTTAACTAATGGATTTTATAACCCGCTAGCTCTACCAAATGATGCATTATTTATTCCTTGATTTTGTTGGCTGTTCTTCTAGTTAAGGATCTGATAATCAGTTAGGAAGCAAAAATATGTGGCTTGACTAATTGTGCAAATGGTTACAGAAATTGATTTGTAAGCAGCCTATAGACAAGATTTGTTTACGTAAACTTTGGCAAATGTTACTCACCATGTGTTTGTAACAATTGGGGATCATCTTCCAGTAGAACTTTACCTGACTAATTACTCTGTGATATTGTTGAAACTTGTCTGAGGATCTAAATGTGAGTAATTCTGTATTTATTTTGTCATACTAGCCTTTTTTCTTATAGAATCAATACATGTGTTTTGAACCAAATAAGTGTTTGATTCTGTTGCTGAACTATATTTTAAGAAAAATCTTGTCATGCTGTTTTTATGGATGAGAATCTTATTTTCGTAATTATTTTATTTTTTATATTGTTCTTATTGCTTTGTTTTGATACAGAAAATGGCAGAGGATGCTGCTGTAAAGGCTTCTGTCAAGAACTGCCAAGCAGGCAATGGGAACAATATTTCTTCCCATAGCCCCTCGATAAGCTGTTTGCAAAATATCAAAGAGCAAATACCGAAGTACCAGGTAATGTTACTTTATTACTTCTATATATCTGTCTTACTGAAGAAGTCTTAACTTACATGTGCTGCATCCCTAGTTACAATTCTAGTATTTTCAAGTTAGGGTAGATAACTCAAGATTCTGATTATATTTAAGGTGTTGTAGAGTAAGTATACATGGGCACATCTTAAGCTTTTATTCTATGTTGACCTCTTTGAAAGCATTAGAAAATAATAGCATTAACAACTCTGAAAGTCAAAAGCACTAAACAGTTCCCTCTTCTAGTTATAAACATGACTGTCAATCATATCAGTTCAGTTCTGAAGAAGCTATTGGACATGGTAGGTGAGAGGGACTAATGTCTCATTGTAACGTGAAACTTCTAAGAACAATTTTAGGATACTCTGGCTGTCTGTGAAAGCATGACCGTTTTATCTAGAAAAAATACAATTTGAAGTATCTATAGAACAAGGTAGAAGAAAAACTGTATACAAGTAGAAGGTAAATCAGTTCCTTCAGAATTGATAACCTCAATATTTGTTGTTCATGGTTAGTCTTTTGAAACATAAGAAGAAATTGTCTTGATCATTCTTAGAAATGCAGTCTTCACAAATTATTTTCCAATAAAAGATGCTTCTGAGAAGTTTTCTGTAGGGGCAGAAAAGGAGAACTTAGAAATTTGACTTGTGAAGATAGTTTAATGCTTGTAGCAGTGTTTCCTCTAGTGAGCAAAACCAACTACATCTTCCAGCTGTCCTTGCTTGTACTTGCATTTAGTGTGTCAGAACCACACAGGATCATATTTGGCATGAAAAAGCAGAATGTATTCTCCATTCAAAATGCAGCACTATGTCACTATTTTCAATTGAAATAGTATGTCAAGTCATTACTGACTTTTGCTTTTCCTTTCTTCTTGTCTGTGTAGTACACTAGACCAGCCTCTGATGTCAACATGCTGGGAGAAATGATGTTTGGCTCGGTGGCAATGAGTTACAAAGGTTCCACCTTGAAAATCCACTACATACGGTGAGTGTCCTTTTCTGTGATGTGCTCTCTTGTCAAGCACTTGGAACTGATGACTCACTGAAATGACTGTTTATCCTTTCAGCTCTCCCCCTCAACTGATGATAAGTAAAGTCTTCTCAGCCAGGGTAGGAAGCTTCAGTGGAAGCAACAATAAGTAAGAACGTCTCTCTTCTTCCCCTCCATACCCTCCCACCCTCGTTCTCCAATACAGTTGTCTTTCATTTTTTTTCCTTTTGTAGGCCTTCTGTCACTGCTTTAAAATTTGACTTAGCTGAAGTGGAAAGGTCTAGCCGAAAATTGGAAATGAAGGCTGAAATGAGGGCTTGTGGTTAAGTGTGAACTTGATAAGTCTCAGCCAGGACGTAGAAGAAGAAAGATCAGTTGATCACTTGAGTTTCTGCTTCTTAATTTGTCAAAGGCATGCCATAAACTTCAGAGGTTAGGTACTTTGGACATTCAAAACATCTATCCTTTCCAGCTGTCGTAAGAGTGCAGCAATATGTTGTAAGAAGCACTATGTTTCCTTCAGCAATAGCAAAAGTTACTGTTTCTCATCTTTCTCTTTTCCTTTATCTCAAAAATGGGCAAGTTTGAAAAAACTGAATCCCATGTGTGATACACAGAAGTTTACAACAACTCAAAGAGGGAGTTTATATAGGGAAAAGAAGGGACTCTTTTCCTTTTAGTTTCAGAAAACCTACTGATCCTTTGAATGTAATTCTAAAGTTAATCTTCAGTTTTCACTTCATCATAAAATGAGTCTAATCTTCAAGCTAATACTAATGATTATTGATCAAGTTAGAAACACTGCCTTTTTCTCTTTTCTTAGCTTACAAGATAGCTTTGAATATATCAACCAAGATTCCAGCTTGGGAAAGCTGAGCTCTAATCAGAATGGTTTGGGAACCTGTCGCAGTGGAAGTAATTTAGGTAAATATTTGCAGGTTCTATGTCTTTCTGACAGTGTGACACCATCTGTTCCTTTAGTTTGGTTTCTTTTTTTTTTTCCTGTGCGTCACCTTTTCCTTTTTTTTTGCATTGCATTTTCTCTAGATTGCTTTTGTTTCCTAGGTGTGTTACAGCTGTGTAGCAGCAAACTGCTGCAGGGTGTGTCTGAAGGAGGTCCCCTCCGGCTCATCCGCAGTGCTTCTTTCTTTGCAGGTTTGTGTGGAATGCCAACCGCAGTGTGACCCATCCATATGCACACAAATCCAGCTCCTCTGAATTATTACAAGAGAAACATAATTACTCTCTAGAAATAGAAAGGGCTGAGAGAGTGACAACAGACAAATGTGGCTTTATACTTAAAATCTTTCTTCCAAACAACTGGCTGAATTAATTGGTTTTTGTTGATTTTCTGTTTCTAATTCCAGTGCTTAATTTTAAAGACATTTTTATGCAGTGTGTTTAATAATAAATGAGCCCTTATATTTCTTAGGGAAGTTATGTTTCTTGCCTTGCTGATTTCTTGCTAGTGTGGAGGTGTACTGCTGATAATACAGCTTTTTCTTTTATATCGTACTAATTTTCTAAAAATAAAAAACCTGTCAAAACTACTTCTTGAGCTAAGTCTGAGGGGCTTTAATTTTTTTCAACAATATCAATTCCTTTAATTTTTAAAAACTCAGCACTGCTTTACATAGTCTCCTTTTACAGCCATACTGATGGCCCATGCAGGTGGGTAGATATTAGGCTTAATTATTTCATTAATTAAAAACTTGAATACCAATGCAGTTTCTTCACAGCCTTTGCAAATTTTGCATGCTCTACAATTTCAGTGACTGCACTACTAACACTTCAGTGTTGTACATCATAAGCTGAATGTTTCTTACCATGAAGCTGTGTAGATAATAAATCTCTGCTTGGGGAGTAAATCAGAAGCTTGAAGGACATGTTTGACTTCTGTTGTAACATTTGACTTGTATAAATTAAAAATCTTGCAAACAAAAGTTGAGTGACAGATGGTAGTACCACCAGTTCTTGCAATCAAAAATCAGATGCACTTTGTAATGTAGACTGTATTCACATTCTTAAGCTTCTTAGAGACACCTTAGATTGGGCCAAGTAACTAACTTCCTCTAGTAACGTGACATTCAGTATAGACCTAGTGTTTGCTACTACCTCTGCTCATGCAACACTGCTTATTTGGAGTAATGGTACAGGATGTAACTTTGGTGTTTTATGACCTTTAATCTCAAGCATTTCTTTAAAATGCTGACAAATAGTATAGTGAGTTAAGTAATATTTTCTGTTGATCTGTTCTGTTTGTTTTAGCACACAGTACACCTGTTGATATGCCCAGCAGAGGACAAAATGAGGACAGAGACAGTGGCATTGCTCGGTCAGGTATCTGCTGTTTCTCTTGTTTGCCTACTTTTGTAATTGTTACAGTTCTTTGGCTCAGCAGATCACGTGGAATTTAGGCACCTTTATGACCAAAATCCAAATTTCTTTGACATCTGCTAAGCAGTTTTCTTTCTGCTATTGCCGAAGACTTTATGCAAGAATATTTATAGTGATGCTCTTTGCTTACAGCTATTGTTTTGTTTTTTTACCAATCTATAAGATGGAGGAAGAACTGGTTGGTTCTCTAACTATAGCAAGGGAAGAGAAGAGGTGTTTGCACTGAGTAGAAAAAAGGTCAAGAGAATGAGAGGTATATCTAGTGTAATGAGAGAGCAAACACATCTTATGGCAGAATGCTTTTGATAAGAATAAGATTACTTTTAGTATGTTGTAAGAGGAAAGATCCCTATCTTTATAAGAAAATAGTACTCTATGGCAAGAAGAATTTTTTAAAATAATTGTGCCTCCAGTTGTAAGCAAGTTACATGAAAACTGCTCTAATTCTTTTACAAAGAGCAGCAAGCAAGAACAATGTTTATGTGAACTTGTTCCCTGTCAGTGTGAAGAAAAGCATTTGACTGGCACTCAGTATGTATTTTCTTCCTTTTTTGATAGCATCTCTCAGCAGTCTTCTGGTCACTCCTTTTCCATCTCCAAGCTCTTCATCATCATCTTCTAGCAGCTATCAACGTCGCTGGCTCCGAAGTCAGACAACTAGTTTAGAGAACGGAATAATTCCAAGGTGGTGAGTGAAACACCTTTCTGGTTACAACAGCTGTTTGGCAATAATTTAAGCAGAGTTTAAGCCTCTTTTATTTAAAAGCATGAATTCTGTCATAAATACTGTCAGTTCATTCTGATTTCTGTGCGCGTTAGGTAAGATTGCCAGTATGAGGGAAGATCGAGTTTTGGCTGAGTGTGAGCTACAAGGCCTGATTTGACATACTTACTGAATGTAGAGTCTGTCTAAAGACCCCATCCTGAAAAGCAAATTAAACTTTCCTCTATTTCTGAAGGAGCAGAGCAGCCTGTTGAGATGAAAGACGGTAACAGCACCGCTGCCATAATAACAGTATACCACGATGGAGTCTTGACTAGTGAGCAATTACTGAAATTGTAGAGTAATAGCCCATGACAACTCTCTTGGCTAGCACTGGGTGTTCCTGATGTGACTTCTGCCAAAACAGGAAGAAAAAAAGAGCTGTGATCAAAAAGCTTGGCTTCTGTTTTGGAATTTTATTAGCTTTTGTAGCTCAATAGCATAACAAAGCATGGAATGCAGCAGACCTTTTGTAGCTAATAAGCAAATTTTTCTGTTGTCAGCTGCAAAATAGTGAATGGGTCTTGATTGTCTGCTCATATGTACTCATCCACCTGCACCAAGAAACCATATGGAATTAGTGGAGGACTACAAGAAACTTGTACTGTGTGGCCTGTGTTACTCTTCACTGTCTTCGGTTAGGAGAACCTTAGAAACTGCCAGTTGAAATATGTGGTCTACTTTAAAAAAAATAAAATAAAATACCGCACTATTTTTGATAAGCCCAATTTCAAATGTTATAATTCTGGCTCAACATCTTTCCCTAGTGTCAACAATTGAACATTTTCCCTGGGTATTTTTGCAGAATCATTAACATGAATCATGCAGTTGCACTTATGTAGTGGTCATGATTTCTAAATCATTCTGACAGTTGAAAATGAGTTAGTAAACTTTTTGCTTTCAGTAAATGGAAATAGTCTAGTTTCCTAAAGAAATAAGACAGTGTGTGAAAATGCTAAAACACTGAGAAGGAAATAATGTAATTTCAGGCAAATTAAAGTAGCAGCTGCATTTTGACAGTTAAAAGTTCTTTGAAGTGTTATGAACGTAACAAATTGTTTAAAGGAAAGTAGCTGTACTGGGCTTCTAATTCACTGCGGGGAATAGCTTGTCTCTTTTCCTCATGGGAGAATCCATGCTGAGGAAAGATCTTGGAAACAGGGCATTATTAGTTCTGCTGTTTAGAACTCCTTTTGGTTTGGGGTTCTTTCTGAGCCAAATGGCCCCTTCAGATGCTTGTTTTCTGATGCTTGCTGGAGAAGCAGTAGGTTTCTGGTTGAATTACTTCAATGACAGCAGAGCTTGCACTCTGTTTGTACAGCCAAGACTCCACCTTTTTCATGACTAATGTTTTAGGCCAGTAGCTCAGAGAAAATGAGATGTATAGCTGGAACTTCATGTAGTCAGTTGGCAGCCAAGCTAGATTAGCAGCTTTGTTGAAAAGGCTTTTCTTGCAGACCGCTGTTTTTCAAATTCTGTTCCTGAGAAGCAGTACAAAAACTTGTCATGTTTCTTAGATGCTGACTGACCCATCCTTTCCAAACTTCCTTGGGAATTTGTCTCTGCATGCAAGTTCCTGAAGTTCAAATGAGGTTGTGTTTTTGTCTTGAACTCTGTTTTCCCACAAACTGTTTTTGCTGGGGTTTTATTGTTTATTTTTTCCTGTATTTCTGGACTTGTACCTCTATGATGAGAAACTTGTGTGCATAGTTTTGTTAAACCAATTAAACTGTAAAGCGCTTATTTTTAGACTAAACTTAGAATGAAAGTTAAGGATTTGGACTTTCCTCTTGGTAATTGCTTCATAGGGGCTTACAAATGCCACAGGTTTCATTTCAAGATAATTCTGATACAAGAAGCTTTCAGGAATTTAATTACCACTGACTGATATTGCAGACTTAATTCATGAGAAAAGTCCAGAAGCAAGCTGTTCCTCTGAGCTGCTGCTCTGGATGTGTCCCTTTTGTGTTCCTACAGCTTTTTCTTGTCTGTGCTTACCACTCGCTCCTTATAGTTCCTCAATGTGGACTGAAAGCCATTTTTCCTTTTGAAAGGAATACTTTAATTGAAAAATGTCTTGAAGTAGTGTATACACTATTCAGTTAATTCAGAAACTTTAAGCAATAAAAATAATCTTTGCAAATTCAGTAATATCAATGTCTGTCACTGCAGTGCAAGTATTTATGGAAGAATAGAGAGGGGCTGGGAGTTGCCACCCTTCTGTACAATGACAGAAAACCTTGTGCTGGCAGATATCTGTAGCATCTAATTCAGTTGCCCACTCAAAGGACTAAAATGGAATTTAGATCAGGTTGGTCTGGAGCACATATAGTTCAGTTTTGAAAATCTCCAAGGAAGGGTCTCAAGAACCTCTCTGGGCAACCAATTTATGCTTTATTTTTTCTGTGAAGTTCTTTCACATAAAACCAGAAACTCCCCTGCTGCATCTTGTTTACAGCTAAAGGTTGAGTGAACCTGTTAACCTTGAAGACTCCACTTCCATTTTCTGGATAACTACCCACTGGTTATTAAAAGAACAATCAGGTGTCCCTTCAGGCTGAACACACCTAGCACTTTCAGACTTTCCTTTTGTCATGTGATCTGGGTTCCTTACCTTTTTGGTAGTTTGCTGGCCTTGCTCCAGAACTGGATACACTTCTTCTGAAGTGGCCTGATAAGCTCCTAGTAGAGGGGAATGATCACTTATCTAATGAGGTGTTGACTAGGAAGACTTCTGCCTAGTCACCTCAGCAGGTACTTAGTCTTCACCAGTGCCTGTGCACACTACTGACTCATGTTCATCTTGGTCATGTTGTTGGATGGCCAAGGCCTTTTCTGTAGGATGACACCTGAACAGTCAGCACCGAAGCCATACAGTTGCATGGTCATTATTGTTGGATTTCAGGAGGTGTCTGTTGGCCTGTTACTAATTAAGGTCCTTCTGAGTTTTCAGAAGGATACCCTACATGGTCCAGGCAGTGTTGCTGCAGGTGTGTTCTGATCCACAGGCCAAGTTGATGAAGATACGAAGCAGTCTTGATCAGCATCAATTGATGTTTAATACTGAAAGCTGGCAACACTAATAGAAGATATGTGGCAGAACTCTCCAGTGAATAAACAGAGCTTGGGAAAATAGTAATGATTACAAAATAGCCACTATTTTATTTTATTTTTTTAGCAGAAAACAAAGCACTTTAAATGGAAATGTATCCAACTGGTATATTTGTAGACATTGTTTTTAGTGATTAATAAGTGGTGACACTTTGTCTTTAGTTCATTTTATTTTGTAAATTTCCTTTAACCTTTTCTTGTTAATGACTATCTGTTGGTTTTTCTGTTCCCTGTTCTTAATCTCTCTTAAAGATAAATCCATAAGGAGGGTATCTGTAGTATTCTGTTTCAGAGGAAAGTGTTCACCCCAGTAATTGCTAGCCTCTTTGAGGGTTGCCTTACTTTTGATCTGTTGGAGCAAACGTAAGTTTTATCTATCAATATGCTGGGTATCCTCTGTTTATGGCACGTGACAGAAAAGTATTATGTAGGCAGTAGAAGGAAAATTATTCTTAGGTTTCCTTTTTCTATATAAAGAGATGAATAGAAGACTAGTCGCTGTTCTGTGCATAGCTAACTGTCCTAACAATCTGTCTTGTAGGTCCACTGAAGAAATGTTTAGTATGGCTGATGAAAGCTGTAGCTCCAATCCTGCAATGGTCCGGAGGAAAAAAATTGCAATCAGCATAATCTTCTCTCTGCCTGAAAAAGAAGAAGCACAGAGAAACTTCCAGGATTTCTTTTTTTCTCACTTTCCTCTCTTTGAATCCCACATGAACAAGCTGAAGTATGCAATAGAAAAGGTACAGAACACCGGTTTGGTTTGATGTGGAAATATAAGTGTCAAACAGACTGAAGTATTGTAGAATCATAGATGAAGAGTGGGAGAAGGTGTGTGATTTGAAGCTTCCCTCCCTCCTTACCACACAAAGTCTTGAGCCTAAGCCCCATGTTGGAACTCAGCATGTGCTGAAAAGAAGCTGTAGTTTTTTTCTAGTCAGAAGGGAAATAGAGATTTATGCTGTGTGGCTTTTCTTTTTCTTGTCCTCCGATTTCACTGTGAGTTTGTCCTGACTCCCTAGAGACTGTGGAAAGGATGGTATTCTCTTTTTTGTGCTGCCACTAAAGGAGTGATAACAAAAGTTTGTTGTCTTCCCCTTACTCTCTCAAATGTTATCCTGTCTCTCCATGTTTAGTTTTAGGAGTTGGTCCCTCATCATGATGTGGAGGGAGGTTGGCAGCTACTGCTGTCCTGAGCAGTTGCATAACACTTGGGCTAGATCTTAATTATTTTGACATGTTAATGAAGCTTAAAAAGATGAAGAATGCGAGTCCTTTAAGAAGTTGTTTTGTCTTTAACTCTTAATTAAGGCCATGATCTCATGTAGAAAAATAGCAGAATCCAGCCAAAGAGTGCAGGTTTATATCAGCCGAGTCATGGATGCCCTGGGAGAATTCAGGTGAGTTGATGGAATTCTGAATTACAAGGAGAGTTGTTCTAATGAACCTCTAAAGATATTTGTCAATTTCAATTATAAGCAACTGAATGCAGGGTTTTGTAATTTGGCTAGTTTTAAAGTTAGTGTGAATGAGTTTTCTGTGCTGGGTATTGGGTACATGTTTTCTGAGAGCTTAAGTAAAAGTAGCTCAGCCATTTTCAGACTGAAAATAAAACAAGTACTTTGTTTTGCTCCTTTGTGCTTTGGAATGTCAGTCTTTAAAACCTCATCAAGAGTTGGATTCTGCTGATGTTTGTGCAGGCACATGGATTGTTATATTCAGGCAGTTGAGTTGTCTACTGTTAAGTGTAGATGCTGGACAGTGAAACTGACAGGAAAGTTATTGTCAAAGGCCCTCTTTTTTGGTACCTAAAAGAGGGAAGGTTGACAGCAGTTCAAGAAAAGGGTTACCTCCCCCCACCAAATAATTGGCACTTCTCTGAATAAAACTGTGTAGAGGAATGCAAGAAAGGGAAGGATACGCAATTGAAGGCATTATGTTGCTGGTACACTGAATTAAATAGGCTATTTTTGTGGGACACTAGTTGGAAAACTTTTCTAGACACGCCAGTTTGCTTAGTCTCCTAGCTCCTACTTAAGTAAATTCATATATAAAAATCAATAGACAATAGAGAATAGGTTGCCTGTATTTGCAAATTTGAAATGTATGTATTAACATGCCAATTTTTGGGAATCTTCTTTGAGCAGAATTACCATCTGGAACCTATATTCTGTTCCAAGGATTGCAGAGCCTGTGTGGCTTAATATGATGTCCAACACCTTGGAAAAGAACCAGCTATGCCAACGTTTTCTTAAAGAATTTACCTTTCTGATAGAACAGATCAACAAAAACCAGTAAGCTTTTATTTTCCCCTCTACCCAACTTATTCCCCCCAAAAAAAAGTTTCTTAAAGGTTTGTGTGCTTCCCAGAGCATGTGGGCATGTTCTGACACTTGTGCAATATTCTTTTTCCTAGGTTCTTTGCTGCTTTGTTAACTGCGGTGCTGACGTATCATCTGGCTTGGGTGCCAACAGTAATGCCAGTTGACCATCCTCCCATAAAGGCCTTCTCTGAGAAGCGCACATCACAGTTTGTGAACATGCTGGCAAAATCCCATCCATATAACCCTCTCTGGGCACAGCTTGGTCAGTAGGAAATTGAAAGCTTTCACTGCATTCACTTCTTACCTAAGCTACTTGGAAGTATGCATTCCTTTGTACATAGTTAGAATTGGATGTGGTTTCTCTTGGTAGATCTGGACTAGGACAGCTGAGATAGTGATAACTCTTCTGCCACTGGCTTGAGGTACTTGACTGGTGGCGGAAGTCTGGGTGACATTCGATTTGTCTTGGTATAAGCTGAGCAGAGTTGCCAACAGACGTCTTGAATTAAGCTAAAGAGTATTTGGAGGCCTGTTAGTGTAGCCTAGGTGCTCAGTTCTTCACTGGTTCCTTGTCCTCCAATTACACTGCCTGGTTAAGTGGTTTTCTATAGAAATCTTAAGAGGGTGCAAACACTGTGAATGATCTGAGCAGTTTGGGAAGAATGAGGGGAAACATCCTGGATGGAGAGAATGTAGTTGAGACTGCCCAGACTGCCTTCATTTACCTCTTCATGGAGTTACCGTGGACACAAAGCAGAATAAAAGTATGGCAAGTAGCAGAGCCTCCATTCATTCAGAGTTATGTGAGTGGGCTTGGGACAAGATTTTCTCTTTATTCCAAGCTCCTCAGGTTGTTCTCTAACAAAAATCATGTAGCTTTTGTTATCTTGGTACAGGGAATTAAATAATGCTATCAAATGAGTGGGTGAGAGTTCAGAACAATGCTGCCAGTGGTAGAATCCTTCAAAATCTTTGTCTTGGCAGCAGGTGTGAGTTTGGTACCAAACCAGCCTTAACTTTCAGTGATATAATATAATTGACATACATGCACACTAAAACAGTAATGTGACTTCTACACTGTGATGCTGGTCATGTTTCTTGCTTATTGTCTAGCTTAGCTCTCCACAGTCTTTAAGAAATCAAGAATTCTTATCTTGGCTGTGTAGTTGTAATAGAAGTTTCCTGTTTTAGCATGTCTTTAAAGACTTATGCATGGGAGAAATGGGTTAGACATCCAGGGAGAGAAAAACAGAAACTTGCTTAGGGTGTTAAGGATAGAGCCAGGCCAGGTTTTTTTTTTAAAAAAAAAAAAAAAAGAGCTGGAGTGGAAGGTGTAAGATAAGCAGTAGGTGTTGTGGTACCTCCCAGGAGCTGCCACTGGTTACTGGTCAAGAAATCATATCCTCTTTTTGCCTTCCCAGGCTGTGCATTGTTATCAGCACTGGCCCAGCTGATTTCTGAGTGGCTGAACTCAAAATGCTTACTGGTTTTGTTTGGTAGTTTCAAAGCCCAAAACCTTGTATCAGGTGGTTGCAGCAACTGATGTGCAAAGTAAGATGTTGCCCTCTGCTGGTCCCCTTCTTCAGAAAGAATAAATAAAGTGTCTGGGTGCTTTAAAATAGAAGTGACTTCCTATGAAGTGTTGTGCTGTACGTGGCTTTCCCCCTCCAGAATGATGTCCTCACTAGATACTACATATCAGTTACAATTACATAGATGCATTTGTAGGTAATGCTGTAAGGAAGACATACTCTTTTAAACATGAGCTTCAATCTAACATGCTTAGCAATAGCATGTTTTGAGGACCACAGTTGTGACATTTTTACTGTTGCATCAGTAATGTTGTATTTAACCATGCAAATGAATGCTAAGCCTGAATCTGATTTCTTTAGCAACTGTGCTCAACTTGAAAGAAAAGCTATCTTCCCATTTCCTTTCCAAACTGCTAGTCCTTGTGGCCCATCAGGCACTGAGGTTAATGGAATTCTACCTGAGCAATCTTGAGCTTACTTGGTTACTGAGGAACGAGTGTGCTGGCCTGTTAAGCCATCAGACAGGTTGCAAGGGTGCCCCTAACTGGGGGAAGAGAGCATAATGATGCCACCACACAGCAGCCCTCAGTAAGGACATAAAACCTAGAAAAATGTGTTAGATTAGCAGACATCTTATAATGCCTCAAACCAGAGAAATCCACTTTCAATGTGAGTGCTTATATTGGCTAAAGGAAATTGAGCTTGTGGTGGCTGCTTCCCATCTGCTGGTGATGTCAGCCAGGGTTTGGTTGGGCAAAGACATTTGGAGGGTATACTCTAATGGGTATTGAGTGAAGACAGCTGGGTTAACTTGGTAATAGCCAGTTTTTGAGTTAACCCATCCTTGTCTCTAATAGTGTGTGTGAACTTTTCTGTACCAGCCACCTGTCTGCTTATTTCTCCCGGAATGTTGGGTGGAAACCCTCCAGCTGATAGTGTGATATGCTGCTGGAAAATAGATGGCTCTTCTCAACAAAGTAGCGGTTCTTCAGGATAAATGAGATGGCAAATAAGTAGTTCTAGGGAGACTTAGATTAGGCCCTAGTACCTACTTCTCATATTGCGATTGTGTTTTAATAATGAATGTTTTCTAGTCCTCCCCTACTCTCTCCTCCTCCCTACAAAAGTAAAAAGTTAGTGGTGTTGACTCCCAGTGCACAGAAGTGCACATGCCTTGCACAGTAAAGTAGTTCTATTTTCAGAAACACACTTATTATGCTGATACTGCACCTTTTTTGCTGTTTTGAATATCTGAATCTTAAAAAATGCAATTTAGACTTGATCTGTATGAGAATTGGTGTTTAACAGAAAGAAGAAAAAGTGAATGCAATTTAAGAGAATATTTTGGGGGGGGGAACTAGTACAAAATTAGAAAACAGTATCATGGGCTTCAGAGCTTTGGATATATACTCTTCAGCAACTGTTGTGTCAAATTCCAAGTGATAATATCTTGTAAATGTTATTAAAAACCTGTAATCGATTTGAACTACAAGAAACTGAGTAGTAACAGTCAAACCTTCACAAGGACACCAAAACCTTTTTGGATGTGGGTCAGATATAAGAAATGTCAGGAGACTTCTGTTCTTCTGGTATTTTAAACTTCTATGAATTAACCATGAAAAATGAACTGTCTGCCTGCAGTGAATGCTGTTTTAAAATGTGTTGAATATAAGTGGTATAGCTTATTACAGCCATGTATAAGCATGTGAAATTCTTGTTTTCCTGTCTAGGTGATCTCTATGGTGCCATAGGTTCTCCGGTTAGGTTGACTCGAACTGTTATTGTTGGAAAACGTAAAGAGTTGGTGCAGCGGTTGCTCTATGTCCTAACTTACTTCATTAGATGCTCTGAGCTACAAGAAAATCAGCTGACTTGGAGTGAAGTGCTTGGAGAAGGAGAACAAGTGCTAAATGGAAGCAAGATCACAACTGCACTAGAAAAGGGAGAGGTAGAGGAGTCTGATTATGTGGTGGTCACTGTCAAAAATGAACCTGCTCTTGTGCCTCCAATCCTACCTCCTAAGAGTGATGGAAGTAAGAACAACAGTATTGCAGGGTGGGTACATAATCCAGAAGGCACTTGCACTACGACAGATTCTTCAAAAGAAAAGAAAGAAGCAATAGGAAAAGTCAGTCAGAACTCTGACACAGCTGTTGACTGTCTAACTAGCACTTTGCATAACGGAGCAGCTGATGGTAGGAAAAGAACTGTCACTGACACAGGGACTGGGTCCTACCACTTTGAAGAGCAATCAAAGTTGGAGAATTTAATGGATGTAAGGAAGAACAAGAACCAGAATGAAAGGAAAGTGGAAAAGCAATTGTCTAGTAGGTCATCTGCTTTACCTTGTCCTGAAAGGTCTGGCCACAGGAGTTCCCAGTTGGAAAAGGTCACCTTTCAGATTGGAAGTTCTGCGTCACCAGAGTCAGACTTAGAAACTCAAAGGAGAGAAATGGAAGAGAATCTGAGGGCATTCAGAAAAAATCCAGAGGTGGTAATACATTGTGCCTCAAGTTCAGCAGATCTGACTGTGGATGTTTCCCAGAATCAAAAAGAAAGTTGCGAAGCTGCCTTTTTGCCCTTCAGTAAACACAGTATTTGTTATGCACAGATTCCACCTTGTGAGGGGAAGGAGAGTATGCTTAATAACCAACATATGGAAACTAAAGGAACTGAAATGAACTTAGGGAACACAGTATCTGGTGAACTACTTTTGTCCACTGATAACGTAGAAACTGTAACATTGCCAAGCTTGAAAGAAACTAGAACTTTATGCTCTGACAATCCGGAGAGCTATTCACCGGACTGTGTGGAAGGTGGTTCTGCTGTTAGAAAGGAGTCCCCTAAAGTAGGTGCTAAAGATGTCCCCTATGGGGATGCTGGAAGGAAAACCCCCTTCAGAGTTGAAGGGGACATTCCAAGGAATGAGAGTTCAGACAGTGCTCTTGGAGCCAGTGATGAAGAAGGTGATTGTTGTATTCCTGACGAAGTTCATCATGATAATGTCAGCAAGAGACTTGAAGAGTTTGCGGAAGTGGAGCTTCCTTTACCAAGGTAAAGGAGTTTAATTTAGAACTAAACAGAGTCAAAACTTGTGCAGTATTAGAGGTGTTCAGAATTTCAAGTCTGAAATCCACTGGGATCTTGATTGACTTCCTTGCAAACAAATCCATACCAGCCACTGGTAGTGTGTTTAGGGTTCTTGTTAACAGACTGGGGAAAAAAAATGCTGAAAAGGTACTGAAGTTTGGTGACAAAGGTGTTCTTCAAACGTTTAACAAAAAAATCATACTTTTGTTTGTATCGATTGCCTGAAACAGTGTAAACAATTCTGTCTGAGGACTAGCAATATTTCATCTTTGCTTAAACTGCCAAATACTAAACAGATTTGAAATAAATAAGGGCATCCTATTTGAAAACTTCTGAGCTTTGCAGGTGCATGCGGAGCTTGCTGATGCACATGTTAAGTAGATAGGAAGATTTTGCTGCTTGGGCTGAGTGAGAACTCACATTTAGCAAACCTGTTAACCACAGAACAAGGCCGGGGGGCATAGGGACCCCAAGCTCTGATAAAAGCAGACTTGCTGTTTCTGAAATTTGAAGGAATCAACACAATGTTAAATTTAAAAAAATACTAATTATTTTTAATAGAGGTAGGGGTAGTAAATGAAACTTTGTATTGATATCATCATCTGAATGGAGTCTGTCAAGCAAGAATCATACCTGCTTTGTATTTCAGGTCAAACACAATCAGCAGTCAGTGTGTGAAAAACTTTGGAAGATCGCTTCTGGGTGGCTACTGTCACACATACGTGCCTGATCTAGTGCTGCATGGAGTAAATAATGATGAAAAACTCAAGCAGTGTCTACTAGCAGACCTCCTTCATGCGATGCATGTGAGTTAAAATACTGTTCCAAGTCATAGTGTGAGTTGTTGCTATTACTGAGAAGCTAAAGCTATAGAAACATGGTAGTTTGTAGTTTAAATAAGACCTCTTTGTACTCGCCAGTCCTTAACAGCCACACCTGGTATGTCTTCTTCCTTGAAAGAAAACCCCTTAAATGACTGAGAAGCCTGTTCATGCAAAAATCACTTTTTTCCCCTTTATACTCTCTTCAGTCTTTTCTTGAAAGGTGAACACAGGGAAAAATGTTTGCAAGTTGAAATTACAAACAAGGAAAAAACTGACTGCTTCTTTTCAGTCACAATAGCAGACAGTTACCTTTATTTCATAAAAAATGGTACACAAGTTGTTGGAAACATCTTAGTTTACCACTTAGTGGCATGTGTTGCAAGGGAGATGAAGTCCTGTGGAAGCCTGTGTTACACTAGGCTGTAGCAGAAATGACCGACTGCGTAAAGCAGTTAGCTGTAGGTAAGATCTTTGTGATATTCTTACTCTACTCCAACTACACCAAGTAACTTAAAACGAATCTTTCACCAAAGGAATGTTAAGCGTTTAGTATTCAATATTAGATGTTTATCTAGTGAATGTCAATTGCTTCTTTCTATAGCAATCAAGAATCATCCTGTAGGAATGAGTTAAACACTGTCCAGAATGGTGATGTGTGTGCAGTTGTTTAAACACCAAATTGCTCTAATATGATATTGTCTCTTCATAAATACCTTGCTGTCATTGTGCATAGTGAAATCCCTTACAGTGAGTATAACCACTCACTGAATCAGCATAATTAATACTCTATTTGTTTTGGAAGAAACTTAACCTTTGCAGGAAGGCTGGATTACTGTTAGTGAAAAAATGTCATAGTGATTCTGAAGCACTACTTAAAAAATAAAATAAAAATAAATGCCTTAATCAAACTGGTAGTTCAGACTTCGACCTAATGTTACTGGATGTCAGCTCTGTCTCTGAAACTGGTATTCTGTCTCATTTTTTTTGAGATGCCTTTGGTTTTCTACTGGACAAGCATTCATTTGGACCACTTTCTCAGAGTGAATAAAAGTGGAGCCTCGATCTAAGCTGTGAAAATGCATATGCAAGTTTTCCATAATGTTTGTCTTGCATCTCTTGCAGCATCCAGTGCTAGATGAACCCATAGCAGAAGCTGTCTGCATTATTGCAGACACAGATAAATGGAACGTACAAGTGGCTACCAGCCAGAGAAAAATGATGGACAATGTGAAGCTAGGCAAGGATGTTTTGGTCTCGAGTCAAGTATCCAGTTTACTGCAGTCCATTTTACAGCTTTATAAACTCAATCTTCCAGCTGACTTTGTAAGTAGCTTCAGTTTTCAGTAAAGAAATAATGGAAATTGTTTAAATCGAAAATGCAGAGTTTTGCACACTGTATTTTATTGGATTGTTTCAGGTATTTGTTTATTGGTATAGCAAAGTTGGTACAATGTATTTAAAAGAATGTGTGCTACAGTTCAGTTACAGGTACTGTTTTTAACTTACTTTACTTGTAATAGACCAAGATTAAAGTCAGCTGCTCCAAAATAAGACAGAACAAAAGTTGCTTAGGCAACTTTAGCATGACTGTATTTATGATTAGAGTTGTGTAGATTATTTTGTTTGTATAATTTCCTCATTCTCTACTGTTTGAAGCTTCTGCTGTTTCTACCATACCATTTCTTATTCTTGAGTTTTTGTGCTTTTTTGTTTTTTTTTTTTTTACCAACCCCACCTAGTGGATGCCTCTTCTCTATCCTCAGTTACATGTGTATTGCATGTTTACTTGACCTTTGTGTTTTATGCATAGTGTAGCCCACCCTGTCAGCCAGTGCTGTCTCAGACCACCTGGCAGACATGCCTACAGCATTCCTGGGAGGAGATGGAAACACAAAACACTTGGGGTCAGATGGGTTGCAGCAGGGGATGTTACTTTCTCATAGTGTGTGCTTCCCCTCCCATAATATCCTTTCCTGTCCATGTTAGTAGTAGAGTTCATCAGAACAGATCAGTAATGCTTTCTGATAGCTGTTTTGGCTGATTACAGCAAAGTCACCCATGAGTCTGGCAGCAGTAATTATAACAATTTTTCCACACAGTTGTAGCTGGGGGGAAATGGTGCATCTTTTTCCTGTAGTTTGAGTAAACAGAACTGGCTTGGTCTTCAGCAGATAGCCTTGAGAAACTTTATTTATTGGAAGCTTGTGTAACGACTGCTAGCAGACAGAATAGGAAGGTGGAACTGAATATTAACAACTGAAAATAGTATTAATTGATGCTGCTTTGGATAAAAATTAGTGGTATTAATTTAAGTACTTGAAGTCAAGTACTATGGCAAAGTACATCAGTGTCCTTTCTGGATACTTTTGTATGTTGGAAAACATGTGACTTAGGTTAGAACTATGTCATCATGCTTGCACAGGAACACCTTAAATTTTGGCATTTTTGAACTCATAAGTTGCTTCTGCAACTGAAGTACTTCTTCCAGTGCTGCCCTGGACCTTGTATATGCAACTTCTGAATGCTTTGTGTGGTGTAGTGGCTTTTGGAGGTGGACTAATTTTATTTCCTTCCTTAAAAAAAAAAAAAAGAGCAGTAAAATGGTAGTCCTAGTAGCTTGTAGTTCTGTTGTTCTATAATCTGCATTGAAGATGCTTTGAGCTGTCAGAGTTTGTAGGTCTTTGCTAACAGGAACAGAATAATGGATGAATGGAAGTGGGGTGTTCCATTCAACTTTGGGGGAAGAAGTCCATGTTTTTATAATGAACATTCTATTTGACTTAAATTTTGACAAAAGCATATATAATAACATAAATCAGAAATGCATAAGGCAGTATGTTTGAAGATTAAGTATATGTTTCTTGACCTCCAGTTACTGTTTAGAAGAGTATTTTATGGCACAACAAAAAACAAAACCCAACTTGAGACTGGACAAAAGACAAGACTTTATGACACTTGACTGGCAACCTTCCTGCAGAGTTGTGCAGTATGCCAGGGTGAAAGGGAAGTGGAGACTGCAAATGTTGCTTGTCAGCAGTATGACAAAGATTTTACCTGCACCTTCTAGCTCATTTTAAGCTACTTTAAATGATTTTAACTGAAGTCAGTGAGAAGCTGAAGAGGAAGCTAGCATCAAAAATATTACTGTTCTTCTGTACCTCACTGGACATCTTGAACAAAATGGATTTACAAAATGGATGAGCTTGAGGAGGAAAGGCTCTTGATTCTTTGCTGGCTTTCAGGAGTAGTGGATAATCTTTTCTAAAGAATCTCTTAGAACAATGTGAAATTCTTCTTTCCTCTTAACAATAAAAAAAAAAAAAATCTATAGTCCTTCAGCTTATGAGTAGTGAAATTGAAATATGTTGAATTGCCACTTTGGGAATCAGCTGCATGCCTACCTGAACTACTGGGGAAGTGCTAACAGGCTTTCTGTATTAGTTACCTGTAGTAGAGAAGGTAAGAATGTCTTCCTTTAGGCTAGAATCAGAAGTGTTATGATTATAATGGCTTTAGTGAAAACTGCTTGAAGCAAACAGATCAAACTACTCTCAAAAAGCAACTTGCTCAAGACCATCAGAAAAATGCATGGAAAAACCCATGAGCATGAGTCTTTTTTCTATTTTTTTAATTAGCAGAACTGCTTGCACAAGATTCCATTTCTAATACTTATGGTTTCCATCAAACTTAAAATATACACCAGAGGATGGCCTGGAGGTATTTGCTACTACTGATTCTAATTGTTGTCTCTGCCTGCTGGATGATTAAATATTTGATAATGAGGTTCTGCACACGCTTCTTGTTTTTGTCTTTGATGTGGTCATCTCTGTGGAAAGAAAGAATGTATTGAATCGAGTTACCTTGTGTTCTGGAACAAAATACCTGATAAAACAGCCTGCCTACTCACCTAGTGAAGATGTCCCATGTACTCACCCTGTGTTACTGTTTTTAAAAAAAGTCTCCGAAGTTTTCATCTGCTCTCTTGCAATTGATGTATGAGAAATTATGTACCATCTGACTGTTTTTAACCAAAAACTCTAGCATGCTACTGCTGAACGAAATTGGAGTAATTATTTTGGTATTTCAACTTGAACTACTACCTTTTGCAAACAACATCAAATGTTTGAGTTTTAAACTAGAATTATGTAGTACTAATTAAAAAAAAATAAAGGATTTGTAACCTGATTTATCCAGTAAATTATAGATCAAAAGAGATGTAGTTTTATGATGCAGATAATGGTGTCTTTCATTTATGTTTTAGTTTCTTGAATAGGACTTCTCTGGTGCTGAAGAGAGTGCTGATTTTTAGGAACTGTGACACTTTCAGGAAAAAATACTGACTTGTAACAAAGACATTTGTTAGGTATTCTGGTTAGACTCTTATTAAGGTATCTCGAATGTTTTTGAACCTGGTTAAAACTTTATGTCAGGAGAAACTGTGTCTGAGTTGAAGGGAAATTGGATGGCTTTTTTTGACTCCTGGAACAAACGTGCTGCACAAGAAAACTGAAATACTCCAATTCTTTGAGATGAGGGAAAGCTAGTGTATTTTAAGTTGCCAGCACAACTGTAACACATTTACTTCTTTACAGATTTTTGGGGGGAGACTTAAAGGTGTTCTGGCTAAGATATGTAAGCATATCATTTTAGCTATTTTTGTAATATATGCATGCAGTTGTTTTAAAGCTATTCTGAGGTTTTTGGTCTGTATTTACAGTGCATAATGCATCTTGAGGATAGACTACAAGAGATGTATCTCAAAAGCAAAATGCTTTCAGAATATCTACGAGGACATACAAGAGTGCATGTAAAAGAACTAGGAATTGTATTGGGGTGAGTATTGCAGATAAGTCTTAATCTATGGCAAAACTTGAGGCAGTTACTTTGCTTTTCAGTTTCTGAATGTAGTTATGTTCCTGTGGGGACTTGCTACTTATTCTATGTTTATTATTGCCCCCTCTCTCATGAACCTAATGAAGTGTCGAAATGGGTTCCAATGAGCCATCAGGAGATACAATCCAGCAGGAGGAAAATCATTTGTTGTTCTGAAATCTTAAGGATGAAAAATACTGAGAATGAAGAAAGTTCTGATTTTGGTTACTTGGAGGTTGTTCAGTTCTAGCCAAGTACTTTATGGATGCATGTGCTGTGAAAGTAGAATGAGAGGAAGGGGCAAGAAATGAATACACTTCCACGAAGATGTTTTTTAAGCACTGTAGCTAAAATTTAATTTATATCTGGCTGCTCAAGATGTCATACTGAGCAATGTAGTTTAAAGTAATGAGACCCTGAAGTAAACCCTTGTGTGTATGTGTAAAAATGTATATAAACATATGTACTGACCTTTGAAGAGTGTTCTGTTGGAAATGGTTGGAACTGAGCATTGCATCTGAGAGGCATTGTGCTACTTTTACTGCCTAATAACTGATACTTCCATCTTTTGGTAATTTTTGGTAAGAAAGTGCTGCTGCATGGTAAACAGAGTTGTATTCAAAACGTGAAATTGCAGTCTTCCATAAGTTGATGTTCAGTATTTTCTTTGGGCTTATTGAAGCCTGCTGACTGCAAGCTAAGGGTTATGGATTAGCGAATAAATCAAACTTTTTATTTGTACCACAAAAAAACTACATACCACAAAATGTAATACTATCTTTTTCACTTAAATGGTAGCAGACCTTTTTGCTTTTAAATGTTATCACTTAACTTTACTGGTACAGTATGAACAAAAAATTAAATGATGAACTTGGTTATAGCAAGACATTTTCAGTTTCTTTGAAGTGAATGATGAATAGCCTCTTGTGTTTATCTTCTTTTGTGAAGGTGATTGTGTATTTTAAAGTCTCTCTTTTTTTTTAATTTCTAGGATTGAATCCAATGACTTGCCTTTGTTGGCTGCTATAGCAAGTACTCATTCTCCATATGTTGCTCAAATACTCTTATAAATTAAAATCTCAGGATAGTCATTCCCTTAAAGTAAAAGAAAGAATATGGGAATGTTGAAAGAAGAACAGTTGCCAAATGCTGATAAAGGGGAACACTGAGAAAAGCAGGTGATGACTGTACATTCTACCATCTTCCGATTCTGGTTTCAGCTGGACGTTTGATCGGAGGACTTCAGTTTACATAATGTAAAAGGCATTCAGGTTTTTCTTACAATCTCAGTTCTGACTTAAAGTGACTGCATCCTTGCATTTTTTCTTCAAAGGACAAAAGTTAACACTATGTGGCAGACTGTGAGCTGCCATCCAAAACGCTGCTCAAAACCATGAAGTAACAGTTAAAGAACAAGTGGGTTGGAATGGATTTCCTAATGCTACACTTGTGAGTGTGGTGTGGTGTATTTCTTTGCTGGGGAGGAGGAGTTGTAAACTATGTACATAGCATTCCTATACACAAGTGTATTAGATGGGACATGATTTTTCTTGCAGAGCATAAGCATGGTTTTGTATAGTAGAAATGACCAGCTCAGAACAAGAAACCTGGATTCAGCAACCAGATGCTAAGTGGGAATGGAGGTGAGGATGAAATTAAGCAAGCTATGGTTGCTTGTCTTTTAATGAGGAGGTATTCAGATGAGCTCATGACTAGAAGTAATTCTACCCTGAAAACGGAATGAACTTCTGAGGTGTTTTTTTTTTTGTGGGAAAGCCTTATGGAATTTCTGCTACAAGTTTACATTTGTTGCTGATGCAACTTCAGTAACTGAGTTTCTGTATGGCTGTAGTCCTGGGAATTAAACCTGTGTCTTGGTGTCATCAAGCATTACTATCTCAGAAGAATATGAATCTGACAGCCTTCTGTATGATACCAGTGCTATTAGGGCACGTGTGCACATAGACCAAGCAATTGGCACAAACTGAAGACAATCTTATCTGGGGGGGTTAACCCTTACAAACCTTCAGTCAGATATATTACTTTTTTCTGGCTACTAGTTGGTCACTATATTAGGTATAAAAGAGGACCATTGTCTGAAGTAAAAGGAAAAGTAGGGGACAAACCCCAATATTTGGTATTACTATGAATGTTTGCAATTACCCTTTATGATTCTACAGTAATCTTGAACTATCATCCCAGGTGCCTTTCCTTAGTAGACTAACTGCTTTGAAACCAGAAACTACTTCTCCATGAGTTGATACTGGCCTTCTGTGTTTCTAGAAAGCAAAATAAAATTTTGTATTTTACTGTTTTCATGTGGTTGATAACATGAATGTAAAAAACTGAATTTTTGCATAAAGCACTGTTGAGCTGGATGTGAAACTATGGACCAGACTGAGGAAAGAACAAAGGATCAAAACAAACATTCTTAAAGAAAAGGAAAAATGAATCTTGGACCTTTCTGTTGTGAGCCAGCATGAATGAGGTGTATGAAACTGGCAGTTTGCAAGCAAATTGCTAGCACAATTGCTTGTGAATAGTGAATTCTGATGAGAAACTTCTGGTCACCAGTTACGCGTTGTCCTCATTGGTGATTACAGATTTTTAACACTGAAGGGACACACTTTTATTAAAAGTGATTTTATTTCATACTACCTGGATGTTTGGACTTTTCTACAGTAAACTTTCAATGATTTGAAACAATGAAATGTGCATATTGTGAGTTGTTTAAATGTGATTGGGGTCTTGATGAACATTGTGTTGCTTTTTTTTAAGGGGAAATGGGTAGACTGACTGACTGTGAAGAGGGGTTGTTCCCAAGTGGAGGGATAGTTAATATTCTGATACAGTGCTTCTAAAGCTGATCCTTATATGCTGCGTTTCTGATCTGACATTCCAGATAGTTCTTTTATTGCATTTTCATAGGCTTGTCCCTGATATTCTGCCTCAAAAGGCTAAAATCTTTCTGTGGTTCAGGTCTTCTCCTACTGCTAATAATTAGGCAAAATTTTCATATTTTTGGTCTGTGAATTCTATCTGCTGGAAAGTAAATTTACCTCTGCATCTAGCTGTTAGCAGCTATCACTTTCTATTTCACAAGGTTAAGACAAAGTGAGAACCACAGAGCAAGTCACATATTCCTGACCTATCCTTGTAATGGCGAATGTGGGCGTGCATGTGTGTAGAGCTTTGAAACTGCTTCCCTGAGTGTATATAGAACTTCTCATGTACTTCATTTCATGTCACTCGTGAATATTGGGTGAATTTATTAAAAAACAATTAAGTTTCTCATAAAGCATTAGTTCGGTTTTTATCTGAACAGGTTGATAATTCTTGAAAGATGTGCAGAAACACTTTTCCTCTTTTAGTGTTCTAAGAAAGTCGAAGGTCAGCCGACATTCAGTGATTTCAAGGCTAATGCCATAACAAGTAACATTTGATTTGTACTACACCTACTAAAAAAACAACAAGCAAACAAGAAAAACTGCCTTCTGGTAAGACATTAAGCTAAGGACAGCATGTGAGCTGATGGTCAAAGCACCTGGACTTCCTTCAGCCCAGGCGAAAACTTTATAGTTCTTGCTGCTTTCTCTTACCATTTTGCTGCTCTTCAGAAATCATATGAAGAACCCTTGTTCTGACAGTTTGAGTGGGGGAGGAAAGGGGGGGATTGAAATTAAATCCCTTTATTGTTAAAAGACTTTAGTCTGAAGAAAGTTAAATACCTATCTTTCCCCTCCACCAAAGATACTACCTCATTTGATGGGATTCCACCTTCTAGGGCTTTTTTGACTCTAAGTCTTTAAATTGTTTTTGGTAGCATCTTGCTGTTCATATAAATTAGTATGGCATGACAGGGCAGTAGGTATTTACAGATGTTGTGTTGGACCTCTTTAGGGCATGTTCCTGTTTTTATTTTAAGTGAATGAGAA
Source organism: Aythya fuligula (assembly GCF_009819795.1). Classification (NCBI taxonomy): domain Eukaryota; kingdom Metazoa; phylum Chordata; class Aves; order Anseriformes; family Anatidae; genus Aythya; species Aythya fuligula. The sequence continues at coordinate 29,692,333 of NC_045562.1, read as the reverse complement.
GTAATATGAATGTACAGAGGTGTTTAAAATGTAGCTTAATTTTCAAATATTCCAAAGTTTTTATCAGTATTATGTAGTTTTGTAAACTTAAATGCATACTTTGTTTAAGTGGGAGTGCACAAGTCTTTCCAAAATCCCACGTAACTGCAGTTTACACAGTGCAATTTGAAGAATGTATTTTTTTCTGGCAAGACTAAACCATATGCAGAGGGGAAGAATTAACTATTAAATTGTAGTATTTAATTGAACTCCTTAACCTAAAACAATAACAAGAGTTAAACATTTTTAATTTAAATAGGTACTTTCTGATTTGATACATACAGCTGTCTTCTGTCCAAAACAAACAAATACACACTGATTCTGGAATTCTTTAATTCGCATTTCTAATGACATACTCTAGATGGTCTTCCCCAGTCCCTATTAAAATGCATCTTTTCTCTAGAAGTCAAAAAGCCTTTTCAGACACAAACTCCTGCATATAAATTTCACACAATGATCACTTATCCCTCAAGTATAACCTCTTCTTCAGTTAAGAGGCCCCAATCAAAACTGAGTCTGAACTGCTGAATACACTCTAGATGTTTTTTTAGGTCAAGTGTGTTAGTTTGACATATATAGCAGGCTTTCCATAGCTGATAAAAACATGTGTTGCTATTGCATGCTTGGAGAGCAAAGGCTTTTTTTAGGAATGACTGAATACTAATGTCAGACTACATGTTTTTGGTGTTTTTTCTTATAGTTGTTTATGTATGCTATCATTTTGGTCTATTTCTTTGCGGCATTTGGTGCAATAAACTTTCTGAAATGAATGTGAGTGGTATTTGGTATCTTCCTTTTTAAAATTTACTTCTGAAAATGTTGTTCTTTTTTGTAGCTGATATGTAACAGTGCATGGACATCCAATAACCAGTTAGTGCAGTAAGTGAATGTTGCAAGAATCTAACGGGAAGGCTTCACAAGATTTGAAACTTAATTGAATACTATTCACATCTTTGGAAGCTTTACTCCAATTATGTATGTAAACAACAACTCTTGTTGTATGAAGTCTAACTGCAAGGAATAGTGGTAAGTGAGGACCTTAACTGTTGGCATAGGTCCTGCAGAGGTTACCTGTGCCTGTGTGACTAGCATCTAGCTCAAACGCACATGAGAAGAGCTATCTGAAGAATGTGTTGCTGCTGCATAGTACATCCATTTTTTTAAAAATCACTCAATATAAAAGTAATTAACGACCACCTTGTGAGTACTACACTATAACATTGTTGGTTGACTTAAATTAGTTTTAAAAGGAAGTCTTTAACTTGTGTCAAACCCTCCATGAACTAAACTTCAGTTTAGCATTGCAGACTGAAAAAAGCTGAGTTCATGTTATGAGCACATGTACATCTGATTTTCAGTTGTGATATATGCTTGTTTTAGAACTATCAGCTGGGTGTTACCTAGAAGGCAATGAGCAGCTTGAAACACTGGAAGCCTAGGATCTGCAGAGCGGTTTAGGTTCTGCAGCTTATCGGAAAATCTTCATAAAATAAAAACAGAGAAGAAAGGATCACTTGCAATTATGCTTAACATCTTTGAACAGGTGGGTCTTGCTTGTACTGTGTAAGTGCTTATCTGTAGAATGAGATTTTCTGAGATTCATTTGTTGGTCAGGCTAACGAGGATTGCATATAACAAAAGCCTACGAACTTCGGTATCAAGGGCTTTTCATTGTTCTCTGAATACAATTCCTGGCTTTCTGGTTTCGCTGTAGTGGTTATCAACTTTGAAGTCTTTGGAAATTGAGCATAAGAAAATAAGGAGATCTAAGATACTAAATGCTTCTGTACACAGTTGAAACAAGGAAAAATCTGCTGTGCTGTCTGCTACAACTCTGGTGTAGTCTGTGCAGGAGTACTAACAAACACAGTCACCTGCTATAGCTTTAGCTAAAATTGGTGTCTATGACAACGGAGGTTTTTTGTGTGTGAAAAGTACATTGAAATGTTAATGCTGTGGTAAGCTGTAACCTCAGTCCAAATTGTGTAGCTACCTCCCTATTCTGCATTTAAGTGAGAAGGTATGAAATGATTTAATAGTTAATGCCTGTGACAAGGTGAAAAACCTGTTACCCTATCCAGTCTTTGCTCCTGTCATACTGGCTGCATCTGCAAGCTTCTTGTGTTGTCTCTTGCTCTGTGTTCATTGGCTTGATCATGTGCAAGTGTAACATGTTTCAAGAAAAAAAGTTAATACTGGGTTCACAAGTTGAATTTGGCTCCAATAAGTGCAAGTGTAGGGCAAAGGAAGAGGGACAGGACCCCCCTCAGCTAGGAACAAGAGAAAGAATGAGTTGGAGATCCAACTCCTGATGTCTCTGATGCTCATGGGTCATTGTATTGGCTCGGGGGGTTGTGCTGTGGAGCAACCTTGGTTTTCACACAGGGTTTGTAAGGTCCCATGAAGTTTTTCTGCTCTGTTTTAACCAATTTTTTAAAAAGTGTGGTTATGCTGTTGCTCTTGTCAACTTGTTACACTTTTTTTCTGAAGTATGCTTAGCCATTCTCTTCTAGACTTTGTATGGTACGGACTGCCTGGCAGGTTAGCAAGAGGCAGAGAAACAGACAGACAGGTGTAACATAGCCAAGCACTGGGAAGGGGTGGGGACCTGTGTTAATAAATACTTCGGTGTGTCTAAGACTACTGAGGAGCTTTTGAAATTGACAACTCTACATTGTCAATTTTAAAATTTGTCAATAAACTGCAGTAAATTCCGTGCTTAGATCAAAAAATGTGACTCAAAATATTAGTGAATAACTGATTTAATCTTCTAAATAAATGGCAAAGAAATACAGAACCAATGAAGAGATTCTCCTTACATGTAACGAGGAATTCAAGGTTACAGTAGACATAAGTAAACATGAGCAGTATCATAAGGCAACCATGTCTTGTGCCAGTATTCTACCATTGTCTTTCTCACTAAATGAAAAAGTTTTGTTAATCATCTATGCACCATATCCTTTGAATTTCCAAGTATTTGCAGTCAAAGGGAACACAACTGTCAATGTTAAATGGGATTTTGGATATAAGGGATATGCAGCTGAGTGATAAACCATGAGACTGTGACCTATAAGTCTTCCAATCACATATAAAATTAGCTTAAGTAGCCACATGCTAGTAATCCACATGCTGGAAAATTACTCTCATAGTTGCAGTCAGTTGCTGGTTTGGCACAATCCCAGAGCTAAAACAGTTTAAGTAGTACAAGTAGAGTAGCATCTTGTCTAGAAATCCTAAAGGTCAACACAAGGCCAAAGGGCTTAGAAGTGACAGCCAAGCACTCAAAAATAAATATAATCTCATAAACTGGATTTCTTCTGTTTGGAGTTGCAGTGATGCCATTTGCGATCTGGCATTTGGTATTTGAGAGACTTCTGTGAGGAGTCTCACAAGTAAGCTCCCACTTCTAGGGGAAGGGAACTGTTTGTGGATGCAGAAATATGGATCAATGCTTACATCTGCTTGAGATCTTCCTGGGGTGGTTGTGCTGTCTGATAAAAGTGCTGTGGAGTCAAGGACTGGGATAATGGGCTCACAAAAATGTTTTCCCTTCTCATGTGGATTCCAAGCCTGTATATAACACGTTTGTCTCAAATCTGTCCTTAATTTTATCAACCATTTAACCTGATTTTACAACCTCATCTTTTTCCCAGGTAAATAAAGCCTGGAAGGTTTTTTCTTCTTTTCTACTTGTTACTCTCATGTAAATGTTTTCATTTTTCTTTCTTTGGTGTTTTATGGTAGTGTAGCACTTTTTTTTTTTTAAGGTTTGCAAAGGTCATTTTAGCCTTAAGATGGACAAGTCTCCTAAAATTCTTCATGTTAGTTTTGAAAATTATAGATGTTCTGCACTGAGCATTTTTGAGCTGTTTTTGATTCCCTGGAATGTGTAAAGTTTTTGACGTTTATTCATGGTGTGGCCCTGCTTTATGTGAAATTGAAAATCCTATGCCACATCTCCAAACCAATAGCTTCTCCTTCCTTCTGTAGGTGGTGAGTGGCTGTAAGGGCCACTGCAGCCTTGGTGCAAGCACTTTAACTTTTCAGGTGTGTTTCTAATGGAGAAAATACCTCACCTTTTGATTTGGGAAGTGCCAGTGGCTGAGCTGCCTGAATCACAGCTGCCCATTTGCTGCGTGGGTGAAGGTAGCCTTCGTATCTGCCCAAGTCCCAGGCGAGCCTGGCCCGTGCACCACGGCCTTGTTGTTCGAGGATGTAGGGAGCAGGCTGCCTAATGTGAGCATGAAACAAAAATGGAATTAGTGCAGAGGAAAAAGGTGTTTTCCCCCTTTGTCCTGCTTTTTACAATAACAACTTCATCCTGTAGGGGCTGGATGTCTCCGACAGAAAATGGCAGCTAAATCTGGAGACTCGTTGAGCGGGGTCTCCTGCATGCCTACCTGATGTGCCTCACAGGGTAGGTGAGGAATGGACCTAACTGTGTCAGCGCTGTACAATGAGGGATGTCACAAACACCAGCCTTTCAAGTGAGTGTGTCAGGCCCCTGGTATTTAAAACATTCATGTTAGGCCTAGCTATGGCTACACCCCCTAAGGTAGGTAGCCTTCTCCGGGCTTTCATGATGCCACCTTCCTGCCACAGGAATGCAGCGGTCTTGCCTGTTGCCTAGTACTGGGTAAACATGCAGGGCCAAAGATGTAATGCCCGTTTGTAATGTTGCTAAATAAATTCTGAGTGCTGTGGGTAATTTGTTGGCTACTGGGTGTGGCTGGAGGAATAGCTGTGTGCTATTACGTGCTTGCTTCTGCGCTCGTGGTAGCTGAGGAAGCTGGTAACTCAGGAATGCTGTTTCCATCTTCAAAAGGCTTCCTCTCCAGAGCTGTGTGATGCTTAAACTACACTGCTGCTTAGTAGCTAATCCAACTAGTTCATCGCTGGGATCATACTAAGCTTTATAGAAAAGCTGGCTTACCCCTCCCCCCTCACTTCTTAAATTAGCTTTCTCTGCTTTTGATCAAAATATATAATGCTTTTTCTGCATGTGTTTTTGTTGATAGTAGCTGCTCTGCCAGCCCCGGAGAAAGCGAGTATGGAGGTTGCGATTGGAGCTGTGAGGAGACTTCAAACTTTGGTATGGTCTGAGAGCTGACAGCTGGGTGGTTTCCACTCCAGGAGACAAAGTGCTTGAAGCAGGAGTCCCTCATGATGGCTGTCCCAAAGGATCCAGGTGGAAAATCTCACCTGTAGGTGTTGCTATTTGCACAAAGTCCCACTCCTTCTTCAAGAAAAGGGGACTGCACACAGAAGAGCTTGGTAGCTCTCTGGGGTGCCATCTCTGGCAGCACCCTGCTATGCTTTGCATTGTAATGCTTCCCGTAGTTTGATGGTTGGCTACCATTGTGCACACTTGTCTCAGCTGTGATGCTGGGCTGGGTTACACTACAGTTGAGGTTGAAGCATGGCAGTGAACTTCAGAGTGGACTTCTTGAATTTCAGGGCACTTTTGCATACTCTGCAACAAGCATGGAGTGTCCTGATAGCACAGCTATGCCTGCTAGCATAGTATAGCACTTAGCAGCAATGCTAAGATGGTCTCTGGAGTCATCATACCTCTTCCTGGTCACTAACATACCTTAATCTTAGTGCTGTGCTGAATTAACCACACTGATTAACCCCATTCCCAATTCTTGATGAAGTCAGACCAGTGGCAGAGCAGGAATTTTCACCCTGTGCCTGTGGCTCAACATCAAAGCAGCTCCTGTTTTCCTAGCATTTTGGTAATTGCTGCAATTCCTTACAGAAAGGTGAGGTGTTTGTCCAAAGGCATGCAGGGATGCCATGGCTGAGGTTAGTGCCTGATCTTCTGAGTCGCAAAATGCATTTGTCATCTGACAGTTCTACTGGCTGGGCTGGGGAGGAGGAAGAGGAGTAGCATACGGCTTCATTTTCCCTTTCTGGCAATTCCTTTAAAAGCCAGAGAAATAGTGTCTGGCATCCAGGCTTCTGTCTGTCTGTCTTTTGGGGAAGAAAAGAGGAAACTAATTCTCTCACTCTTAAATGCTGCCTTGAAAGCTCATTGTGTACAATCACAATTGTGTCTGTAAGGGTAGAGACTTAGCTGAAAGTATTTACCACACAGGTACTGCCAAAGAAATATAATTGTTTTCCAAGCACCTGCTTCTTTACTATTACACATCTTTATTCTTTGCTTGGGATGCGTTAAAGACATGGAAAAAGTAACTCATGACAAGCTGCTGAGCAACACTTAGAAGTAGCAGCAGTTGGCATCCACTCCAGGGAAGTGCTAGTTTTCAGGCAAATAAAAGCAGAAGTGAAAGATGAAGCTTGTCTCTGAATGAGCTTCTCATTTGCAGCAGTGGGAAGGTGTTAGAGGCAAGCATGTGGAGTGTACAAGATGCTAATTTACTGCTTCACAGAAACAGCGTATGCTGTCAATTTTTAGATTGACGGGCAGGTAGTTGAGATAAATGCTGTATGGCAATGCAGAATCTTAACATCTTTCTATTTCAATATAGGAAACAGATATAATGCAGACTTCCTCTTGAAGCACACTGCAACCAGTGTAAATAGCTTTACCCTATGTGAAAGGGTAGGGGCAGGAGGAAATACAAGAAGAATGAGCAGAAAAGTAAAACTATGAGTCATAAATTGCAGTTCTCTCCATCGGTGTCTGTTATGAGTTCCTAATTCAGTCTTGGTGCTGCTTATTTTAATCTATACGGTGGGAATCAGAAGATCAAAAGCAGCCCTGACCAGGCAAGATGTGATTGTCACTCTTGGAGGGGATGAGTTGCCATGGCAGTCCCGGCAGTTGTTCCCAAGGGGCGGCCTGATCCTGGCCAGCTGCTGGGCAGCTGAGGACAGAGGGACCCCTTGGGGGGAAGGTGCCTTTGGGATAATTAGACAAACATAAACTGCGTCTCAAAACAAAGTATTTCAGATGATTTCTTCCTGCTGCTGGAGATTAAGTAGTGGCTCTTGTTGCAAAAACAACATGATGAGAGACACCACAAGCTGCTGGAGAGAAAGGCAAGTGTCAAGCCTGGGCGTAGCCTGAGTTATTCTCAGATGCCAAGGGGAAGAAATGCAAGGTTCAATGGCAAGAGAAAGAACAGGCTATGTGCCTGCTATGGGAAGGAACACACGTGGCTGTGGTCTCTGCATTCAGTGGACTAGGTTCCTGTGAGGCCAAGTCTGAGCTTACCATCCCAGTGCCTTGCAGCAGGTGAAGGTGATCACAGGTCTGCCCCCTTCAGCACAGTCCCCTTCACATGGGGATGGACTGGGAGTCCTGGGCTGTGGGTTTTATGTTAGTTAAGCCACTCGACTGCTGATTCCTTGTTTCCCAGCAGAAATCTTCCCTTGTGTACTTCCTTGAAGCGGGATGCCAGACCACAGCTGCTACCCCTGCCTTGAGCTCCCACAGCCAAGTGCTGAGGATGAGGGGGAAGCACGGCTCCTCTTCCCACTATTGCCTACGGTTACTTCAGCTTAGCTGTGACAGGGAAGCTGGACCCTGGAGGTGGGGCGAAGTAACACAGCTGCATCTGGCTGTAATACAGAAATGTGTGTTTTGTAGCACCAGTGCCAATTCAGTTTTTATTTCCCCCAGCTGCAGTCAGTGTTAAAAGCAGGTTTCAGCTGGCTTGCCTAGCTCCAGCAGGGTATCAAAGAGCTCAGCACTGCAGCCCCTGCTGCCCTTCATGGTGCATTGCCTCAGGCCTGGTTCTCACTGCACTGGGGAGTGCCTGAGGCACCCCATTGAAACTGCTGCTCACTGCTTCCTTCCAGGCCCTTGCCCCCACTGCGGCCTGCCGTGAGGGTAGCTGCCACTACTGCTAATTGCAGTAATGTCCTAACGGGTAACTTCTGGAGAAGTACAGTGCAAATCCATGCAGTTTCCAGTCTGTGACAGCTTCCTGATCATTGGGGTGAGCTGGGGGAGCCAAGCGTCTCCCCTGGCTGTGAGGCCTGCAAAGGGCAGCGCGCAGCTCTGCGTGCTTCAGGAGGGGACTCGCCTTTTGCATGAGTTATGTCTGTGACTGTCAAGTGCTCTGAGCACAGGTGAAGGAAGCTGCTGATAAATGAGGTGTAGCAGCTGCTGAATTGCTGTCATGCTGGCTGGGGAAAGGCGAAGTCACCAGAGAATGAAGATGAAGTGCTAAGCATATTTTGCACTCAGAAAGCGGCTCTGTGGAGATGATGGGGAAGAAAGCACCATGTAAAAGGCTCTCTGACTTCTGCTGCAGCTGTTGTTTGTCAGGCCTGATATTCTTCCATGCAAAGAGCTGCCCCCGCTCAGCTTCTTCAGATAGGATCAAAAGGGTCAGCTGGAAAAATCCATAAAGAGGTGGAACAACTTGAGGAAGAATGCAAAGGGCTTGAGCAGTGGCTACTAGGAAATCAAGGTCAAATAATGCCCCAGTGGCTGAGGCTACATGCAGAAGCCTGAACTCTCAGGACCCAGCTATCGTGACTGGGTAAAAGATGGAGTCCATACCTCTCACTAGTTAGTCTCTTGTGTGTGAAAAGTGGCTGTGTGCTGACATCTGCAGAGAACAAGAAACTGTTTCTTCTTTCAGTGCCTTTGGCTCACGTGAGCCTGAGGCTTTGCTCTAGGCCTCATGTGCAAAATCAGCAGCACCCTGCAGTAGCAGCAACCATTCAAACTGCTGCGGTTGAGGCATGGGAGCCCAACTGGAACTCAGCCATCTCGTTAAGTTAGCCAAAAACTTTATTAAGAATACAAACTTCTGTTTTTTAGACTTGTACTTCAGTGTACTTTGAACTTGTCCTTACTTATTTTGGTTGTCCCTCCCTCCAGTTCAGGGCTTGTGACCACTAGTGCTATTTGTACCTTTTGCAATATGTTATTTCAGTTATACATTAAACATAGTGAAGCTGAAGTTTCTGTAATTTACTTAACTTGAGCAAAGGAAGCTAGATGATAACTGGCAGCTATTGAAAACTTCCCTTAAAACCAGCAAGAGAAACAAAGCTGCCTTCTCTCTTTCACTCTTGCTAGTACCCCGTGCTTCCTGGTGTGGTGGAAATTCAATTGAAAATTTTTCAGTAAATGTGACCTCTGCACATCTGAACTTTGAAACTTTAACACTTTGAATTAAAAAGCAATTTGGTAGCATAAGTCTGATACCCTGCTGTCTTCACAAATCACTCAGAGCTAAAGACCCTGGCTACTCTGCTTTGCTGAGCAGCTGACTCCAGCCTAACCACCACAGACTAGATGGGCATGCTGTGTTGCAGCTACTGTCTGCCAGTATCTGCTAGAAATTGTATAGCTTCCTACATTTTTTAAAAGGAAAGCTCTTACCACAATTGACGAAGACTTGCTTCTAAAAATACAGTTTTGTAAAATCAGGTATATCCTCATCTGAACTGATGAGTGAGGTATGATCATTTAGTTTCTGGCTAAATATCTTAAAACCAGTATGCACAAGCAAGTATCTTCTTTCCTGTGTTCTTACAGATGCAGTAGCCATATGCAAATAGTTAAAACACCAGCAGAAATAATCTTTTTTTCACTCCATCTTTAGAGCACTCCTATTTACCTTTAACATCAGTTCTCTCTGCATTTCTCACTCTAGAGGTCATGAGTGAGACGTGGTGTCTGAAATGAAAAGAAGGGACTTTTCTATCTTAGCTCTTTTGAGAATCAGATGGACAACCACAGCCTCTGTTAACAGTTTTCTCCTGCTTGTTGTGGACTACTGGCAGCGTGGCCCATCATAAGGGTGCTCGTGTTCGTTTTCCCAGTCAGAGCCCCCCAGATGAAGCCCCTCTTGATTTAGCAATCCTGTGCTCCCTTAGCACAAAGAAGCAAGGGCAATCCAACCGCACGCGAGTGAGTGGTGGCTTCCAGAGGCATGTGAGTGAAGTGGTGATTTAGTCCTTCAACTTGACAGATCTGGGCTCTTTCACCATCTCTGTCTGCCCAGGCATTGTGAAACCTCTTAGCACACTGCAAAATTCCTCAACTGTAATGCCTCTTTCCCAAAGGTGCAATAAGGTGAAAAGTTGGCCTCTCAGCCTGTTGTTTGGCATGCCTGCCGTGAGGTTGTAGGGCAAAGTACATGGCTGATTCATTTCTCTGCCATGAGCCTGCCTGTGCTGAGGTATAATGCAGCATTGCTCCCAGGGGCTTCCAGCTGTGCTGAAGCAAAATATGCATTTCTTGACCAGACTGATTTCTGCAATTTCTGCACGTTTTGCAAAACAGTTGACAGTACCGCTGAGCAAAATTTACAGCCAGAAGCCTCAGCCCCTTCAGAAAACCAAAGAGAGGTTGCAGTGCATTGTATGTATTTCAATAGTTAATTACTAGGGCTCCTGACATGCATGTTGAACTGATGCTAATGTTAACGGTGTCTTTAGCCACCCTTTGCAGCTGAAAAATGCTATCACGCCAATGAAATGAAAAGCTTAATGTGCAGAAAAGAAGGGTCTGCAGCCAGCAGTTTGCCTACTTAACAAACTCCCCCAGCCTGTATCCGTGCTCTCTTAGTATGTGAAAAATGCTCTCTGTGCCACAGTGATGTCATGAGCCCAGAGCCCGATCGCTGCTGATGGGTTCCAGCTGGGCTGCTGATTGCTGGGAGGCACTGCAAGCTAAGCACATCCTGCCCTGGTGGAAGAAGCATCCAAAACCTACCTCATTCCCAATGTCTCCTGACCAAAAGCCCTGATTAGTTAGGAAAACGTTGACCTTCTCTGCTATATCTCAAATGCAGCAGCTTGCTGCTCATTTTGAACTCTCTCTACCCGCCCTCTTGCTGATTGCTGCATTAGCTCCACGCAGGTGTCCACAACCTCAATTGAAATCTGTATTAATGGAGAAGTTTTTATATTAAGCTGGCCAAGAGATAGGGGCCATCTTTAGAAAGAAATCCTGTTTTGATGAGAGGAGACACTCCAAAGAGATGTTTAATCACTGAACATCAAGTGATAATTAAGGTAAAGTTTTATATTATTCATGTTAATAACAAAATGGCACACTGCATGGGCATGCACTGGTCAAGTTACTCTTTTCTCTTCATAACCAGAATCCTTTCCTTGCTGTCTCTACCCTATCCGTAATATTTTTTTCCTCCTGTTCATCTTGGCATATCTAAAATTAGATGAACAGCTTTCCCAGGCAGGCACCTGTCCATGCATATCAAGTTTCTGGTGTACTGTTTGAAGGCCACAAATAGATTAGTTAGCTCTTTTCCTTACTGTACTGTCTCAAAAGGGAAACTGCTGAGGCAAGGTCTTTCAGGAATGTAAATGGCTGTCTATCCTACAAATGAAGAAACAAAGATAAATGTCAGCCACGTGTGACTCCTTGGGAAATGACTCGTTTCCAGCTGGATTGCTTTGGTTCAGACATTCCAAGCCAACACTGTTTTCATTGTTGAATTAGGAAATCAGGAATTTAATTGATGAATCTGGTGTGTGTATTTTCAACAAATTGCACGTGTTTTAAAGCTTCATCTACAGTAGAGGGTTTGGAGATTACTTGCGTGCTTCTCCCCTATCTGAAGTCTGGATTCAGCACAGTAGAAGTCTGCAGGTGAAACCAATTTTTTTCCAGGCTGGGTGATGTGAAGTGGGCTCTGTGCAAGCTGGGCACACGCATGAGCAGAACCTAGTACACGTGTTTGCACGCATGGCTTCTCAAGAGTTCTGGCTCTTCTTTTGTGGTGAATGCTCTTTGCTAATCCTTTTCACTTAGGACAGAATAATTCCTGATGTTTGTGGTTATTCTTCTTTTGAAGCAGGTTATACACAAACTGCCGTGGCACATCCAGGCTACAGTTTCAGAAACACTGCTTGAATTTAGTGTTGATGAAAGTCTGATGTTCCAGCTTGGAGTCAATGCGTCATGTGTCAGGCTTTCAGCAGCATTAACTTGCCAACACCTATAATAAAATCCTTATCCATCTGGCTATCCTTAACCACAAAACCAACAGAAAATCTCAGTTACTATCCAGCCCCAAACCTGTTTTCTTACTGAACCAATCTGGATGTGTCATAAGCCATTTAAAAGCTCACATCAGTCATGTTCAGTGGTTTTGTTTGAATATTTTGCAATTTAGAATGCTAATTCTTTCTTGAAACTTTCCTTGACTAAGAAAGCATTGATTATGATTTTTTTTTAAAAATATATATATGTTGCATAGATTGGTCCTTAATTGATGTTTAAGATACAGTTATGCAAATAAACCTGTATGTATCAGGATAAGAAACTCACGTCCACATACCATTTATTCTGTAAGGCAGTCAACATTTCTAGGTTGTCAACTCTTTGGTTAATTATTTGCATTCCTACCATGCCTCAGCTAAGAGGCAAATCTGATAATCCTTTATGCTGCTACAGTAATGATTTTTTATTACATTGGCAAAGAGAAATTAAAATAGAATTAAGGTTGCAGAGGGCAGCATTCACTGGTAGGAAGAGAGGTGAATGAGAAAACGTGGTTTTACCCCACTGAGTTTTAAGGCTGTTTGCTAGACAGCAAGGTCTGTTGAGGCCCAAGAGCTGTCTGTTCGTTTTCAAGTTCCGAACCAAAATGTGTGTGGGAGAGGACTGGTTGAAGAAGGACATCCCCACCTCTCCAGCTTCTGCTTTTGTCTCCTCCTGGCTTACGGCCTTTCTCCCACCCTCTGTTCCTGTTTAGGGGCCCTCATGTTCCCACCTTTTCCCATCTTCACTTCTCTCACTTCACAGTTTTCCTACCTTCTCACTTAGACCTAGTCTGCTCTTTAACTGTTCTAAGGACCCAGAGCACATACGATCGCTGAATTTATATAATAAATGATTATAGATTTCTTCTGAGGACAATGAACTGTTGCCCCAAGCTGTAGGGCTTGGTCAGGTGAAAACTGCTAAAGCACAACCTCATCATGGTGGCAAGCTTGAGAAATTTCAAGTCTTGTTTCCAGAGGTGTGAGAGCAAACAAAACCCATTCCTTTTATTGATTTTATTTTTAATAAGGGAAAAACAACGTAATTCCTCAATTCTGAAATAAAGATGATCTGTTATAGCTGAATTTTTTAAAAACTGAGACTGCCCATCCACTACTAGGCGTTTTAATGGAGTGGTGCATTAGGAAAATATTTAAATCACCATCAAGCACTTTGTTAAAAGGGACGATAATTACAGGTGTTGCTGCCTCTAATGCTTGGCATACAGAAACCTGACCTACTTTTAAATATCACTCAGGACAAAAATGAGAAGAATGAACATCACAGGTAGTACTGTGTTCCTCCCGTCTATCTGGACTGATGAGTATTCATATTTTTGCTTGAACAACATTTTAAAAAGACAAAAAATCAGCAAAATTCTCTTCCTTCATTAACTAAGTGCCCAAGAGATAAATGGCAAAGAGCTAGGCTCATCTAGTCAATATGAGGTTGCAGATTAAATGAGGCAATAAATTTAGCCCAGGTTAAAAGTAAATTTTCTTGTAGCATAAAAATCGCCTTTCAAAATTGTTGGAAATTTTACAGAATGCAGGCCAAATTTATAGGGACTAACACTTTGGAGCTATAGATGAGAATGCAAAAGCAGTGTACGTCTATGGGAATGCCTACTGTCACTGGAACCTGAGCGCTGTGCTGCAGATGTTTGGGCAGGGAGGAGAAACTCCCTGAAACTGAAGAAATATTAGTTTGTGTTAAATATTCAAAGTTTAGTGCCAAGTAACTATCTCCTAAATAAATGCTGAGGCATATTATGTACAATTAGGCTAAAACCAATGAAATAGTTTCAGTGTAGTTATTGTTTTCTTCAATATTATTATTTTTTCCCCGAGGAGACTTTTGACAATGCATTTCTCATACATTATCCAGTTTATGGAATTATATGTCTTATTCTACATATGCCTCTTAAAATATTCAGTAGTGTGTTTTTTAATTTATGACTGAATGCTTCAGCATCTGAGGAGGTAGGTAAATACTGTTTGTCTCATTCTTGTAGCTAAGGCAGCTGGGGAATAGGCAAGTCAATGCTTTGTGATATGATGTATTGGCATTTTGCTTGTGACTAGCAGCCTTCTCAAAACTGAAAGCATGACCTTTTGTGAAATGGCATTCTTTTATTGAACAAATGTGTTTTTAATGTATTCTGTTATAGCTGCTTGCTGTTGTGATTATATGAAATTGAACTGCCTTTTACAACATTAAAGGCTAGAGTGGGAACAAAGGGACTGAGCTGGTTTTCACTCTTTTTTCTCTTCTGCAAATCTGCAAAAAAGATTTGTTGTAGCCTATGCTGCAAATATTAGATCTTAGATTCTACGGTTTTGCTACAGGGTAGCCTGAAGTCATGAGTTAGTGATGTGATAAAGGGGAAAACTGAGCTGCAATGCTTTTTTATCACATGTGTTTGAAAAAACTAAAAACGTTTAGTCAGGCCGACTGACTCTTTTCCCATTTGCTTGCAGCTTTAACTGGCGCTGTAACCAGCAGTGGCCGAGAACAGGTTACGTGAGTTCTTTGTGAAACCCCTTTATGCAAGAGGCAACATCCTCTTTCCTTCAGCTGAAGGCTAAGAAAACTGCAGGTCAAATTTCTGCTTATGCCAAAGCCACACTTCTCTGTGGCCCTGCAGCAAGCACAGCATCAGCAATTGTAATTCCTGACAGTTCTGAACTGGAGGCAGGGAGTGAGAAGGGGAGAGGAAACCTATTTATTTTAGAGAAATATGGAAGATATGTTCATTACCGAGAATATATCAGCAGAAGGCACAAGAAAACAACTTTTATGCTTCACTGTTTAAAACAAAAATGTATTCTAGGTCTTGAATGTAAGTTAAAAAAAGAATTGGTGTGCAGCTGGCAGCATGAAGGTAGGAAAACTGACTTCACCTTTGGGGACATGACAGCTAGGAACTGGGACTATCACCTTCATCTCTGAACATGTCCACAGTTTGAACAGTTTTGCTGCTGCTCACTTTGATAGATACTACTAAGCACCTAGGCAAAGCTCAAAAGAATGCGATCCTAGCCTTATTGTTAGTCATGGGTGCGTCCATGGAGATAAAAGCTGCTGAGAAGGTAAATGGCCTCTTTGTTACAAAGAACTGTGAGATGTTAGTTGTTGGGATATTAAATATTTCTTTTTGTCCAAAAGGAAGAGAGTAGGAAAACTGCATTAACACTGGGAAGAGAAAGACCTGCATTAGTAACACCTGGGGTAGACTATTCCATTAACACAGATGGTGGGAAACAGAAGTCCAGAGGGGCCCAGTAGGCTCCCCATGGTGTTTGCGACTTGAGAGCCACTCGGGACATCACTTGGAGTGGTTTTTGGATCTGCTTCTGAGGATGCAGAATGCGTCTTCCTTTGACAGATCCTTTCCCATCCTCTCAGCATAAATTGTGGTCTATTTGGGGAATATCTCCGTGGTGTAACTGGTCTCTGCAGAGGGAGGCAGCTGCCAGCACTTCCTACAGCAGTCATGCACTGGCTGGGTGCAGTTTGGCGGCTCTGCGTGTCTGACTCATGGTGGATCTGGGCCTGAGGTTTCAGGGAGGGCGAGGGGGGTGTTGTTTTGTTCCATTTTTATGTTTGTGTCTAAATTAAGCGCTAAGGAATGATGAAGAAGAAGAAGGATGATCTTGTGGTTAAATGTATTCAAGTGGCAAGCTGTTTCTGGCTCCACCACATCTATAGGCAAGGGCAAATAATTTGAAATCTCAGGGTTTTCCCATTTATAAGATGAGGATGAAAGGGCTTGTGAGAGTCTGAATGCTTGGGTACTTTGCTTCCCAATAGAAAGAGCTAGAGAAAATAAAATTATGGCTTTCAAATCGATAGTAAAAGCAGACAGCAGATAAATTTTCTGTCGCTGCCCCTTCCCTGCTCTGGCAGCATGGTTCTGGCTCTTGGGGGGCTCTGGGGCGAGGAGGAGGATGCCCAGCACTGCCTGACACAAAGCTGCTCTGCTGCATGGCAAGGCAGGCTCTGCCTCACGTGCCAGGGATGGCAGACGGAAAGCGATAGATGCTAAAGATAAACTTATCTTTTCTGTGGTGTATCTGAACACGCAGTTTATCCTGCCACACGCACAGGGACAGCACTGCACGAGAACACAGGGCGATTTATCTCCAGCTGTCTCTGACTACTCCAGTGGGCTTCACGGTACGACTCCGTTAATAACAGAGGAAGGGAGAGTTCATTCTGATTTTGCTTGCTCTAATGGGAAGTAATTCCCCTGAAGTCAGTGGGATCGCAGTAAGAGCTGTATCAATTCCTGCGCCCTCAGGCTGATGAGAAAAGTAATCTATGGTCATACTGCAGCAAGCACATTTTAGATATAGAAACAGCCCAAGGGAAGGGAAGCCCTCTGTAAATGATATCAAAGCAAGGCATTTAGCACACTAGCATTCAAAGCACAGCCGTCTGAGGAAGGCTGCCTCTTTGCCCAGCGTATGAAGGCTGCTGCCCAGCCAGTTTTCTCCTCCCGACCTGTTTCCTTCACCAGCCGGGAATCAGAAAACACTACTGAGTCGTTTCTACAGACCCCTCCCTAGCATTTTGCCTTTCCACCTCAGCAAGAGGTTATCCTCTTCCACCCTCCTTCACCAGCCACCACTACGAGGCCAAAGAATTTCACAAGGCCAAAAATTTTCATCCCCAAAACAGACAGGCATGTCAGAGAGGTAGATGGAAAATGGCAGCCGCAGGCTTTTGGGTGAGCCCAGTCTCAAGCTCCCTGTGGAACTGAGGGGACAAAACCTGTCACTGCAGCTGGGACAGCCCTGCTGTGGGGAAAGCTCAGAGCACAAGGCTCAGCGATGGCTCCTGGCCTTTCCCAGCACTGGCCTGCGGCCCTTTGCCGAGATACCAGCCCAGCAGCTCGAGTGATTGAGCAACAGGGGCGAAACGAGAAAGGAGGGTGGGGGGAAGCTGAGAAACCTAAAAGGAGGTTAATGACACGGGTACTTAATAGGAAGAAACAGGGAATGGGATAGTTCGGGGTGTTTGGCTTTGAGATAGCAACATGGGTCTAAAAGGAAAGGGCATCTGATGTGGCCTCCCTGTGGTTATCGGCAAGAAGCGGGGTGGGAGGGTGCAGACCCTGGGATCAACCAGGTGGATGCTTGTGTCTGTGGGGTGATGGAGGAGCAAGTTGGCCCCCCCAGAGGATCCATAAGAAGATCACAAATAAATGTTTTTTCTGTGTGCTGCCCCTGCTTTAATGCAGCCTGTCTTCATCCTGAAAGGGTGGCAGGCTCAGCGGGGAGAGAGGGGGGAGGCCAGAAGGAAGAGTTCACACCTCCCTTTCTTTGCAGCTGATCAGTCTTTTTTTCCTCCGTAATAGAGTATTTGGGTACATTCCACATACAACTCACACCTGATTAGTTAAAGGGGATTATATTAATGCAACTCAGACTGTAGGCAATCTTAAATCAGCTTTAACTTTACAGGAGCGTATTAACTGCAGTGATTTATTTATTTTTTTAATCACTACAAGTATGTCCTCAGAGAAGATTGCAGCAGTTTTACTGCAGTAGCTGAAACCTTTGTGAGCTTTGTAAAGGAAAACCCTGCGTTTGCCAATTTCATGCCCTAGTCAGGAAAAAAAAAAAACATTTTCACTTCTTAATTCAAGCCCATTCACTGAGTAAATGGCACGAAGAAATAGGTTATTTTGAGAGGTAGCCACAGGAAGAAGGGAAAATTTGGTCTGGATAGTTGAGGCTGGAAGTTCCTCATTGCAGAGCTACCGAGGAAAGTACCAGCTCTGGGAGGAGAAGGGGGGGAATCATTTTAATGTATAGAGGGAAAAAAGGGAGCAAGGCTGGGGAAGCAGTTTGGATGGGGGCTGGGGATGCTGGTGGATACCTCAGCAGCTACATCACCAGGCCAAAACATCTCGGTTACTAAAAACTGCCTACAACTTGAGTTATTTGCTTTTTCCAACAAGGAAAATATTATGTCTTGTGGGAAGTCATGAGGATGACATACCCAAGAACACTGCATATTTGATCACTAATAATATAAAGTAAACATCTTTTAAATATTTCCAGCAACATCTGTCCTAGTTTAACTACTGGTTCATGTTGCAGTCTTTTATGGAATAATATTCATCACAGAAAGCAGAGCGTGTGTCACCACCATCCATTACAAGAATTAAACTTGTGGGATTTTCCCTGTTGAAGCTGATTTCCTTCAACATTTAAAAAATGCTTTCTTCTAATTTTCCACCATTGCGTGACCCTGATTCTCCAAAAATTTGAGTGCTTGCCTATGATCTAATATATCTAATACTTGGCTTGGATAAAAACGGAGCACGATGAGATACTGATTTAACTCATACGGGGTGTGTGTGTGGGGAAATCCAGAGAAAGATGCTGCAACAGTTTAATAAAAATATGAGCTTACCTTTCTGGAGAAGAAAACAAAACAAAACAAACAAACAAACAAAAATAAAAAAGTACCTTTGAGCAGCTATAAGAGATTATTCTTGTCCTCCAAAGGGGGAAAAGAAATCAATGTTACATAAAGGTAAAAATAGCAAAGAAAATAAAAGAATAACAAAGAGGTATGTGGACAGAACTCCTTTAGCCTTGGATGCTGAAGTCACCTGAGTGAGGCACATTTGCCTAGTACTAAGATATATGGATTATATGTAATAGAAGCTAATGTATTAAGTAAGAATTTACATTAGCATTTGGGAGGAAAACATTTTTATTGACAAGCACTTATTTTTTTGGTAGAAAGAGAAAAAAAACAACCCTATGGATTATATAAATTATATTTTTTTTTTTTCCAGAAAAAAAATAAAATTAACAGCTAAGCTTCACAATTCATCCCAGTTCTGAGTAAAAGTGTAGGCATGTCACAACTGAAATATATATATTTTTTGGGGGGGAAGTAATCTATTCATGAAGAGGCAAGTTTTTAATTTTTTTGTTTGCTTTTTGGTTAGAAAAAAAAATAGAAAAAAAGAAAAAAAAAACTTTCTGTTTCCAGAGTTTCTGTTTCCAGCAACATTTAAAAATTTTCCACGTGAAGTCTCCATGAGTTTAAATTATGCAGAGAAGTCTTTGGTGACCATGAAAGACAGAGGTATATTGACCCTTGAACTACTTTGGAAAAAGACAAAATTTTCCATCCCAACATACAAACTGATTGAGAGAAAGCAAACCAAAAAAATGCAAGCGGCTCTGCAATGGCTCAGTCAGTGCTTTAAAGAAACCAAGGTGTGTCAAGTACCAGTTTCTCAGCAGGGATATTCTTTCTCTCTTGGACCATCCTGACAGTGTTGCTGGACCAAGCTTGCGCAAGCTGTAAGAAGAGGGTAACTAACATGGTGCAGAAGGAGAAAAGTTGGGCAGGAGAGGGAAAACCCCAGATTTTGCAATGAAGCAGATGTTCTGACACAAGATGGAGCCAACCAGTTTCACTGAGATGGCACCAGCAAAATCCATCCCATGGCAGCAGTGCCTCTTGTCCACACAATTCTCAAAAAAAGGACAAGCAAATCCTCCCACTGGATTCCTTCTGGATAGGGAAAGAGTTCAGCACTTCAGAGCATCAGTGAGCCTTCTGGCTTGGTCACCCAACGAAGAAGGAGAGCATAACTGTATGAGGCAGGGCTTCCCCATGGGGCTGTTCAGCCCTGGATGAGCCCAGTTTGTGTGCTTCATCTACTGTGGTGATTGTCCATGCTAACAGCATAAGTTCCCTCATTTCTAGTTGGTATCAAAACCAGAAATCTGGCATTCAGCTGGTATTATCATCTGGTATTATCAGCTGGTATATCATATCTGGTATTGCAGCCTCCCTGCCCTGTAAAGGCTGTTGGACTCTGCCTTTAGCTATGGAGGTGACACAAAGGGCAGTGAGGAGCGGGACCAAAACAGCAAATGTAACTAGGCTGGTTCCCCTCTCCCTCTCTCTCTTTCTCTCTCGATTAGATGCAGACTCTGCAAATCAGAGATAGCAAGACTGTCCTAAAGATACTGAGTTAGTTTCCATAGCAATGAGATCTATGAGTTCTCAAAATATTCAAGTCTCTATTAGGCTAGAAGCAGATAAAAATAATTTGCTTACATAAGGGCATGCCAGATCTCATCCAGCTAAGCACTCATTTTTAAGCACATGAGTATCAAGATATTGGAGCTCCATCTGTACCTGGCTGTTTCACTTGCCTGGGAAAGAAACACTCTTGGTCTAAGTGCCTTTTTGTACCCAGGTAGCTCTTTCTCAACCCTGACACCCTGCCCAGGACCCTTGTTTCCTGCTGTTAAGCCATCTTCAATGCAGACTTCAGGTTTCTCCATGTGGCAGATCAGTTCCTCTCCATCCTTCCTCCATCATTCTCCTTAGTTCAGCCACAGGGCCACCACATGATCCAGGTGAGTTCAGAAACATTTGCAAAGAGGAAGAAGCACCCTCTGAAAATACATGTACCGAACAGGTGTGTACTCATAGGATGTCTTGTCTCACTGTGCTTCTTCAGCAAAGACCAGATGAAGTTATAAAGACGTCTCTGATCGTGCACCACATTTTCTAACCAGAGGCTCTTCAGCATCCTGACAGAGACAGCATGAGAGGATGGGGAGTCTCTGCCCCCACACCACATGAAGCACGCTGCTGTGGCATGTGTGAGGGAGGTGCTCTTGGTGACTCTGTAGCTATCCTCAATAAATGCCTCACTGTTATTAATTAACGTAATACAAGTTGGATGGAGCTCATTCAGAGTAACATTGCGAGGGCAGTCCTGCACAAAAAAAATTGACTTCTACCTTTTGTTTTCAGTTGCTTTGCCGTAAAAAGGCATAAGAAGCTACCAGTGAGTATGTTTGAGTAAAGCCTTTTTCTAACCAGTGAATCTACTAAATCATATAACATCTCATCAAACTGATCTCTGAGAACACCACGTTCCATTAGAAAAATCTGAAATATGTTCCTTGTACTCATGAATTTCACCAGTTATTTAGCTTAGAAATACTTTTCACATATTAGCACTGATTATAAGACTGAAGAGAATCATGACTGAAAGGTATGGTAGGGAAAAGAAAGAAGAGGCTATGGTGAAAAATAATCCCCTGTATATTTCAGACAGTATCATAAAAAAAAAAAAAAAAAAAAAAAAAAGAAATTGTTAATGACTTAAAGAATCCCAGCGTACCAGGAAGAGCTAATTTAATTTTCTAATAGTGCCCTCATTGTGAGACATTACATTAGCTAATTGAATGCATTTAATTTATTTGTTTCCAGCTTGAGTGACTTTGTTTTCCTATCCACCTTTCTATGATGTAAAGCAAATAAAACATTCCCCAACAGCAAGCTGCTGCTTCTTTGTTCAACAATCAATTTAAACCAGGATTACTTTCAAAGTGCTTAATAAGGTGCATGCTTTATGAATGCTTTACAAAAATGGCAAAGCTGCAATGCTGCCTGACAGCATTGGCTGTCATCCAGGGATGGACTGAAGATATCGTTGGATCAGGGATTTTGTGGTAGCGCTTTTTATGTTGTAGCTTGTCACCAGCCTACAAGAGTCTCAACAACACACTACTGTAATAACCAAAATAAGCAGTAAATTCATAACGCTTTCCTACTCCTGGCACACTAGGGAGCATACCCATGCTGTAGTTTAGGGAGCAATTACAGCTTTTGAAGACCAGCTGGCCCATCTGTTCCTGGTAGTGCTGCTACTACCAGCAACATGGGGTTCAGCTTGGAAGAGCTGCTCTGGCATCTGAGGCAGTGCAGGCACTGATACGTCTGCTGAGCAGGGGCAGGATGGGTTTTGGTAGCCCTGGTAGCAGGTGGGCACATGCGGAGACCTGCTGTGGTGGTGGATGCACTTCAGTCATCACCTGCTGCTTCCTAGGCTAGTTCTAGGGAATTTAAGCATGCCCCATTTTCCATGGGATGTCATTGGCTTGCAGGCATTAATGTACTCTATTTCCCAGTGGAAAATTGTAGGGGGAAGGAGAGGAGGTGCAACAAAACCTGTGAAGCTCTTCTTCTCCATAAATGCCCTCAGTCCTTTTCATGCCTCCATGTTTAACCTGGGTCTGCGTTATAAATGCCTCAGTAGTCAAAGCTCCTGGTCATGGTGGACCTCTGTAAGTCTTTATGTTGCTAACACAATACAAGCTCTTTCCACATACATGGTTTTGCTGGAGCAGCTCTGCTAGTCCCATAAGAGCTTTTTCTACTATCACTCTACAATTTCTGTAGCATGTTCCCAGCTGAAGGTGATTGTTGCTAATTACTGCTTTATAAACCTGTGATTTCTTTCGAGATGCATTAACTAAAGTAAATGGAGAAATTAATTCTCATTGAAAAGTGAATGGTGTTCTGTGAAACAGGGCTCTCTCTTCAAAGGGGATTAAATATTCCCCCGAGAGCTCTTCCAGTTGCCTGAAACACATTGTAGTTTAGCTCTGGAATACTCCTATTGGTTTTTGACAAAATATCAGCCATATATTCTATTCTCAATTGTTTTCTGCAGCAATGGGTGCCAGCAGTAGGCTTTTATTAGATCTGTTGGGCTTGGCAGTCCAGTATGCTAATAATTTGCCTATTCCAGGAGCTCCTGAGGAACATCCTCATACAGCAGCAAATAGAGTGAATTTTCAACAATAAATAAGTGGTTACCATGGACTTTGGTATCGGTGTGTGGCTTGATCTTCAGCAGCCTGCCAAATGAGTCCTCTCTGTCAAAGAGAAACAGAAATGAGGTAAAATGTTAACCTTAAGGCACATCTGTAGTACCAGGAAGGAAGAATATAGTATGTCCACTTAGGTGGCAATGTGACAACAAAGCTAGAGAAAGCAAAAAATGGCAATCATTACTTGTTTCCACATTCTGCAAGGTCTGCAGAGATGAAGAATTTGACGGCAGTTTGACTCCTTTAAATTTCTGTAAAGAATTATCAAAAGAGGCAATAAAGTGTCACTTAGAGAAATGTGTCTCTGCAGCTGTTTTTAAGCAGAGGAACAGTTGTCAGAAAGGTAAGGAAGTATTTGAAATGCATCTAAAGGACACAAATGGGAAACAGAACAGGGATAATATGTGAAGTCCATGACAGACTGTGCCTCTGAGATCATGGGGCACAACACGGGCAGGGTAGCAGGTATCTCTGTTAAATATGTCGAGGCCTGACCACCAAGGAGAAGTTACATGTATTTTTTAAACTTAACTTGCTTGAGTGAGATGGCCACGTGCATTACATTTGTCTTGGGGAGAGCAGCAGTGCGGCACAGCGCGTGTGCTTGCCAGCAACACCCACACCCTGAGCAGTCTTTATGTTAATTCCCATACAGCCTGTCTGAGGGCAGGACTCGGACCATATGCTGGGACAAAGTGGGTACAGATAGCTGAATCACAGCTCCTCTGAAGTTCAACAAAGCAGGAAGGCTGAATTGTTCTCTCTGACTTCTCGGCTTTATTTGCTCTGTGTGGTTGTTTAGGTCTTGCACAATTGAACAGCAAGAATGTCAGATGTTTACAAAGCATTAGCAACTGTTTGGGCTATTCCTTTTTCCTTCACCTATTGGATTCAAGCAGGATTGAAGCTGTAGCTCATAATTTGCGCTGGCTATACTTAGATCAATGAGCTAGCCCATGTCCTCTAGTTTGCCTCCCCTGAGACACATGTCATAGAATCATAGAATCATAGAAACACATGGTTGGAAAGGACCTACAAGATCATCTAGTCCAGCCATCCTTCTATCACCAATACTACCCACTAAGCTACTAAATCATATCTCATAGCATCTTGTACAGGTACTTCTTGAACACCATGATGGATGGTGACCCCACCACCTCCCTGGGTAGGCTGTTCCAGCACCTGACCACTCTTGAGAGAAATAGGCATCAGATATCTAGTATATCAGATATTATTAGATATCAGACCTGATATCTAATCTAGATCTCCCCAGGTGCAATTTGTGGTCATTTCTTCGAGTCCTATCATTAGTTACCTGAGAGAAGAGGCCGACCCTCTCCTCATCACAACCTCCCTTCAGGAAGTTGTAGAGAGCAATAAGTCTCTCCTGAGCCTCCTCTTCTCCAGACAAAACAACCCCAGTTCCCTCAGCTGCTCCTCACAGGACTTGTGTCCTAGGCCCTTCACCAGTTTTGTTGTCCTTCTCTGGACACGCTCCAGGGCCTCAATGTAATTCTTGTAGTGAGGGACCCAAAACTGAACACAGTACTCGAGGTGCGGCCTCACCAGAGCTGAGTACAGGGGGACAATCACCTCCCTGGTCCTGTTGGCCATACTGATTCTAATACAGGACAGGATGCCATTGGCCTTCTTGGCCACCTGGGCACACTACTGGCTCATGTTCAGCTGAGCATCGATCAATGCTCCCAGGTCCCTTTCCTCTTCACAGTCTTCTAGCCACTCTGCCCCATGCCTATGGAGTTGCATGGGGTTATTGTGACCAAAGTGCAGGACCGGGCACTTGGCCTTATTAAACCTCATCCCATTCACCTCAGCTCAGCACTCCAGCCTATCCAGGTCCCTCTGAAGAGCCACACTTCCCTCAAGCAGATCAACACTACCTCCCAACTTGGTGTTGTCTGCACTTACCAAGGGTACACTCAATCCCCTCATCCAGGTCATCAGTAAAGATATTAAACAAGGTAGGCCCCAGTACCGACCCCTCGGGGACACCACTTGTGACAGGACGCCAGCTGGACTTACTTCCATTAACCACTACCCGCTAGGCACGGCCCTTCAGCCAGTTCTTTACCCAGAGAAGAGTGTACCTGTCTAGGCCATGGACAGCCAGTTTTGCCAGGAGAATACTGTGGGAGACCATGTCAAAGGCTTTGCTGAAGTCTAAGTAGACTACATCAACAGCCTGTCCCTCATCTACCAGTCTGGTCACACGATCACAGAAGGAGATGAGGTTGGATAAGCACGACCTGCATTTTGTGAACCTGTGCTGACTGGGCCTTCTTGCTGTGCTGTTCTCCTCTTTCCATTTGTTTTCCTTAGGACTGTGCTAAGCTGTGTCTGTCTTGTGCTAAAGGACTCAGAAATACACTTCAAAAAATAAGCCTTCCCCTTCCTGACCAAAGGCTGAAAACAGACCCCTCTGTGAATGGGAACCACGGCCACATCTGCAGGACTAGCACGTCTGAACCTCAGGGCAACGATGGCTCTGAAGGACAACTGTGTTTCCCTCACAGAACTGTAGTAGCCTGGTTAAAACCTTTATGAGGAGGTCATTGTATAGGCACCAATGCTTGGACTCCAGCATGTGGATTTATCCTGTTTGCTGATAGGGATCGGGGCTTGCCAGCACTTCCCTGGCTGGGAGGGGGACAAGACTCTCCTTCCTGCCCCAGATGCTGCTGCAGGCTGCAGTGCTGGGACCATCTGTCTCAGCAGTCACTGCAACTTACATTCTGGGGGATGTGTGTGTGTGTGTTTTTCTCGTGATAAGGTGTGTAGAGAGATAAGAAGAGCATGTAGCAGCTCTGTTTCACAGAGATGCCAGGGGAGATAAACCCGAGCTGTTCTGTGGGTTTCTCTGGAAGACACGCACATTTCAGTGTGAAAACTCTTGTAAAAGTAACAGCAGCACATCACTCTGAAAACTTTATTTAGATTTGACTGCTCTGTACCTTTTGCACCAAAGGGAGATAATTCCTGCCTTGGGGAGGCTGAAGCTCCCGGGTTACCTTTGCCTACCCCAGCTTGAGGAACAGAGTTCCTCAGGCACACCTGTCCTCTGTGTATCAGCTGTGCCTGCTCAGGCTCAGCTTCATGCAGTCATGAGCCTCAAATCAACTGAATTCCTATGGCCTTCAGGGTCAAAAGCACAAGTCCCTGGCACCACCTGCCCTGTGCCCACATTCCTGTGTCTGGAGAGGCACTCTGGCTGTTCCAAGAAAGTACAAGCAACATCAAGGATCAGGGGATATGGGCCAAGCATGAGGCCAAAGTTAATGTGATAGAACAATCAGCTTTTGAAATCAGTGGCTATTGAGCATACCTCACCCTGATGCCACTCTGACGGGCACATAGCAGTGTTGGTGGGAAGGGTCTGTTAGGTGAACCAGCAGCTCCTTGCTCCAAATGCAAGGTATGCACACATATATACACACACGATCTGCCTTCGGATGTAGCTGAGAGCTTAACAGGAGTCACATGTGGGAAGCTGACTGCAATTACAAATAATGAGCCAAACTCCACACCTGTTTTTGACCAGTAGAGGCATTTCATACTCAGCTATGTTAGACTTAAATACCCTTCATCCAAAGGTATAAACTTTGCTTTTAAGTCTCTTTTTGTATTAAAATGAAGTATGAATGTTACTATTATATCTAGTTTTCCTTATTAATAGTGAGGGCTTATGCAGAACTATGAATGTGCATGATACTTAGCTTGTTAGGGAAGTTGCTTCTCTATGACAATCGCTCAAAGAGAGAACAAGAACTTCTTGTGATAAGGTTGTGTGGCACAAAAGACAGTTATTTTTAGAGATGGAGGATCATAGTCTTCCCGAGCTTTCTGCATTGATTTTTCTTCTCTGTTATGAAATAGATTATTTCTGTAATAATTTTATTTACAGGAAAACAGCTAATGATGTTCATGAACTCGTGCTCACTTTTGCAAACTTATGCAAAAATGAATATAACTGGAAAAAAACTGTTGTAACAACAGTTTTAAAACATCTTTTTTCTTTTATTTTGAAAGAAAAAACATGTGGTTTTGGTTTTCCATTCCTAGAAAAATGTTTTTTGTTTAGCCAAAGTATTTCCTCCCCTATATCTTCAAGTTCATTGGACAAATGCAAGTAACAGGTTCTTTCATTCTTTTCTGTGGAGACAAAGACAGTATCTGTTCTGTCCATTGATCACTTTAACTAAAGATTTTCCTTTGCATTTATTCTAGCTGGTTGTTTTATTTCTCCTATCAGAAATGTTACTGTATTCTTTATCTTGAAAAATTCACTGTACTACAAAATAATGTTTATGTCCCTACAAAGCTATTATTCAAAACGTCATCTAGAGAAATCATCCTCAAGGAACCAAAAGCACTTGTCTATGAAGAGAGCACATTTGTTTGGCGCAATCAAGGAGATATAAATAAGGGTTGTGAAGTGTCATCTCTATGGTGACAGCATTAAGGCCATTGTTCAGCATGCACTGTGCTTTCACTTTCTGAAATTTGGGGGTCTTAGCTCACAATGCTTCTGCCAGGGTTAAGAATTGCCACTTTGTACGATATGTTTGAAAGCATTATTCTAATAAGGCTGGATGTCTCGGATGTGCTTGGTTAGAGTATTTCAACAGTGTGAACAACGGTAAGAATAAGCGCTGGATTTTAGCTTAAATTGTTAAAGATCTTATGATAAACAATGCGCTAAAAGCTCTTTTTTTTTTTTCCAATTAAAAAAAAAAGCTGTTTATTACAACTTCACTAAGCAGATTTTATTTAATCTGTGTTGACTAATATCTGAAGACCGGGAATGTAAGAACTGAAATTATTTGCTGATGCTTAGACATTTGAGAGAGACTGCATGTCTGCTATTGATTTGATGTGAAGAAAATGGTTTGGAACTTTCCATCCTAGAAAAAGCCCACTTAGAAATACAAAATAAGCTATAAAATCTGTTAACTATGTTAAAAAATAACAGCAGTTGAATGCTTAAAAGCTCATTCTATATTGGAGAGTTCACTCTTTTTTCCATTATCAGCTATTAATAATAAAATGTTTTATTATGCTAAATGTAACTATTTTTTGCCACCCAGGGAAGGAAGGATCAAAGCAGGAGGGCCTTAGGTATACCATGCAGAGCTCAGCTTTTGCTGGCCTCTTGCATGACCAGAGCAGCAGAGGGTGTCGGGTTGTAAGAGCACATTCTTAACAGCTTTCTCCACTAATCAGGCAGACCTAACCTCTCCCAGCTCTGCTACTAAAATCTGGGCTGTGTGTTGGCATATGGCATTGCCCTTGGAACATACCTCCTCATGTTGGATGAGTCTTTCCTAAATGGCTACTGAAGAACATGTGGCTCAAAACCAGTGTGCCCCACTTTGGTTAAGATGGAAGAGAATTCAGCTGTGTTTCACTGACTTCTGAAAAGCGGTATCACAAACCTAGTGTGTGCGTATGACTCACACCAACACACACAGGCTATGGATGTGTGTAATACATGTTCACACCCTTATTTGTGTTGTCACAAGCTCTGACTCACACCAGGTTGGTTTCAGCGTGGAACGTTCCTTTGAGTAATGGCAGGAGGTGTTAGTCAATACAACAACTCTTCCCAGGACTGTACGTCTCCTCAGACTTCTCAGAGGAGTGATTGATTAGGATTCAGGGTTTGACCCAGAAAGATGGTGCACAGTGAGGGCAGAAAGGGTGTCCTCAGGGATGAAATGAGGCTTGCAGAGTGTTTGAATGCTCTTGACTTTTATCTCCTTGCATTTCATTAAAGCACAAAGGATCAACTCCTAGAAATTAAAGATTTATCAGTTTAGCACCAGCTATCAGTTCCTTTCACATGTATCTGATAGTTAGGCTTTTTAATGCCAGTTAACTCAGCCAAGCAGCTCCATCCACTTGTTACACTTTAGCTGTAGCTACTTCCATGCTGTGCTACTGAATGCGTTCCTTTATTGAATGGCTGTGAGTAGGGGAAAATACACTGGAAAATACTCTTTGCTGCTTCCAGGTGGAAGGGTCAAACAGGACTATCTGCCCATCTATCTTGCTTTTCTCTCTGGGGAGGTAGTGGTGGTGATAAGTAGTGTGTATGTTTGGGAACAGAAAACAAGATCCCCATGAAGACCTAAAAGGGCAGCTGTTCACAGCTGATAACCCAGGGCCTGGTCACTTCTACTTGAGGGGACAGCAAATCAGCTACAGATTCAATGTGGCCCTCCAGCTTCTCTTCATAGATGCTCAAGAAGTACAGAAAACAAACTCAGAAACTGGTTTCCCATGAATAGATTTTAAGTCAAGGCAAACTTCACAACCGCAGAAAATTCAGATAGAAAATGGACCCTGAAGGGATTGTTACACACCACTCTGCCTATGTGGGATGGGCCCTCTCTTTCAGGTTTGTTCCTGGTCTAGAAACCTTTCATCAGCTTCCCGGATTAGTGCAAAATCTAGATGCTTCACTTTGGCTCCCTGACGCTGTTTCTCTTTTCATCTCTTCAAAAGCCTATGCATCTGCTGTTCTTAGCAGTTTCCTAATCCTTGTACCATGGATTTCCAGTTCCTGAGTCTTCTCTTTTTACTTCTTCTAGGTACCTTGCTCTGCCCTCTGGGAGCTCCCTTTCTGCCCGACAGGCTTGTTTTCTCCTAGGAAGGAGAATTTCTCTTCCTTTCGCTGTCTTCTCTTATTGAGTTACTTGCATTTTCATAATGGTGTCTAACACATAAAGAACTATGAAACATAGATAACTTCTGAAAAAGTAAGTGTTAACTGAATTTTTCAGAAGGGTATACTTGAAAGGATATAGTGTGCAATGGGAGCAATGCAGCACAATGTAAGAGTACCTTAGATATTGAAACAGCTTGTTGTAGGGCAAAAACACTGTTAGTATTATGTATTCATACAGCCCTAAGCTAATCATTTTGGGCTTCTAAAATTACAACACAACAAACATAGAAATGTTAAAATACACTTGTATCATCACATGTGAATTTGTGTGTGTGTATATACAAGAAAAAAGTTATATATATATGTATATAACTAAAAAGTTATATATATATGATATATATATATATATATATATATATAAACTAAATTGTTTTCAGAAATCAAGCCATGGGACTTTTAGTTATAACCTTGTGCAAACTAGAATTACCTTGAAGTCAGCTGTGGCTGCATGTGTAAGGGTTTCAAAACAAAGAGCAAGAAGAAATTCAGGTGTCTGAAGTTCCTTAGCTACTTCTGCTCCCCAGGTTCTGCTTGGGACTGAGTCACATGCGGGTTTGCAGAGCTACCAGATGTCTGTGAGCATGCAAGCCCTGCAGGGCTCTGGTCACACAGAGGTTGAACACCTGATGCTTCGGGTCTCTGCAGTGTTTGGGAATTGGCCAGGCTGCGTCACTTGATGGCTCACATCATGTTAGAGCTTGCTCCTTCAAGCAGCTCCCTCTGCATCTCTGCTCTAGCCATGTGGAAAAATCCAGCCCTTTGAAGCATATGTTATGTTATTTTAGGATGGTTAATCAGGTTATTTTTCAGGCATCTGCATCTACCTAGGAGCCTGAATTTGGGCAAACTGTTCCAGAAATATGTCTAGAAGCTTCTACAGGCTGATATTTGGTTTAACACAGTCTTTAATCAAAGCACTAAATTCTCTCTTGTTCCTTGTGTAGGCCATGAATGGTCTCTGCCTTAGTGACAATTCAGGATGAAACTGCAAAACAGAGCACAGCTTTGTTCTGCCTTCTGGAGTTGTGGTATTTTCAGTTTTGACATCTTCTTTACCTTGATCTGCGCTCCGCTCTGGAGATTTTTCCTGGCAAAATGGCTGAGCTCTCTCACACCCCACCCAATTTCTCCAGGGCAGTCAGATCTGCGAGGTGGTGCGCGTGAACAGGAGGCCGGCCACCACAAGTAGTTAGCATCACTGGTACCCTCTATTGCGGGAGATGTCTCTCCTATGTAGTGACTGTGTTCAGACCTCCTTGTTCTGTGATCACGTATGGCATCTGGGCCTTAGAGACAGGAAAGATGGAGAAAGTAATTATCTAGATAGCATACTGAAAGAGCTAAGCAACAAAAACTTTATTTCCTTTTATCTTGCTTATAATGCAACAAGGATATTGCTGTTCCACTTTGCAAAGGTATCATACTGCTTATATTATGTTAAAGTGTCTCCTGGAGTGGGGGTTACACAAGGCTTTTTTCACTGAAATATTTCCTTTTCCTGCTCTAAAAACATGGCTATTGGAAAAGGAACATGACATGAAACAAAACAAAAAGCAACGCTTTTTTGATTGGATGCCCACCTGTGAAAATGTTTTACTCCTACAAATGAGCCCATGAAATGAATATATATTAGCAGAAGATATAAATATAGAGTGGCTTTGGTTTACTAAATTAAGTCTCTGTAGGCTTTCTAATCCAGTATTAAAGTAGCTTTAATTCATTTTAATCGAGTTCACTGTCAAGTTAAAATGTCACTGAGTGCAAAGGCACTTGAAATAATGAAGCCCAGTGATTTTTAAGTGACACTTCTCAGGTCATTCAGAGATGTGTCTACAAGGAAATCTATTGAAGAATTGAGGAAGGGTATGCCTTTTTAAAGCAAAATGGGCGTGAATATATATTACAGCTGGTCAGGTGCAAATCCAAGTGACACCGCACAAGAACAATGAAGCAAAGCTATGCTCTGTTCCTGGTCCTCTGAGCCTCCAGGTAGGACACCTAGCTGGAAAACACCACAGTTCCCAGCCAGCCTGAGTACCTGAGTTTTCTTGTTGAAAATCAAGACAGAAGGGTGAATGCTAAGGCTCAGAGCTGACCTCAGTGTTTCATTCACTCTGAGGTTCACCAGTAACCTCCACGCCACCATTTCACTGTCCATAAAACAGAGGCTATCATGTCCTTAGCAAGGGGTGCTGTGAAGTTCATGAGGTGCTGTTCAGACTTTATGGACTAAATATAAACAAGTAAATCATGTATTTTGAAAACTGCTTTCACAACATAGATATCTGGAAACTTAACCCGAAGGCTCCTGATTGCAGGCTGTGCCTCTCAGCTGTGCAGACTGGGCAAAGGAGTGTTATGGGAACTCATAAATCACCAGAGTCCTCACAGCATTGATTTACAGTCTGAGATTAGTATTGATATTTTTACTGCCAAAATCAAGGGTTGTTAGATCTTGTCAGCATATGAAGACAGTGTCTGCCTTAATGGTTATTACAAAGCATTTGAATTGTAGCTTCAAAAAAGATATCCCAAGTTTATCATGACTAAGTTGTGAAGATCACAGCTCACTGAAAGGACACTCTTGTCACCCTTCCCACCATCACCTCTATTATTTGGACTTTGTTCCACGCCACCCACCAAATATCATTCAGCCAGATGAACCTCACACAGGTTTTCAGCTGAGAAGCAGACACGTGTTGTATGTTTGTTAGGAAAAAAATATATATATATAAAAAAAAAAGGAAAGCTCTAGCAATATTTAATGGTTATGATGGAGGACAGGTTTTTGGGTATCAAGCAGAGTTCCTACACCACAGGCTCAGTCCTGGAACTGTTGCAGGGAGAAATCATAAAGCATGGGAAGTCATAAAGCAGAGGAAAGCCTCTGGAAAAGCCACAAGCCATGTTTTTTGTTAAAAGGACAAGCCATTAAGAGTGTGCTGACACAGTCTCCTACTGGAGCAGCAGCTGATGATGCCAGACAATTTCATTGCTGGTATAGATTTAAACCAATTCCCTGTTGGTCTACTGATATTTATGCTATTGCTTTGGCTATTAGCTATGTTGATGCAGGCTGAGGAAGAAAAAAATACATCCTACTGTAGCTGGCAGAAAATAAAGGTGCAAAACAGGAGGGTGAGATTTCATATGGAGTTTTTCCCAAGCAACTACTGGAAATGAAGCAAAACAGAACAGAAAGGAACTCCTTTTGTGAAATGCCTGGGGAGTCATTCCAGAATAGCTTCTATAATTATATGTTAATCCAGTTGAACTTTCAAGTGTAGATAATACAGGACTCCTATCATAGGCAAGGGATTCATTTCCAAGCCATATGTCTTCTCAGGATCCATATTAACTTAAAATAGATCACTATGTGCAGAGACAGTTGAAGCAAAGACTGTGGTAGCCCAGTTAAAAGTCAAGTTAGCCTCTCAGTAAAGGCTGATAATTTTGTTTTGTCTGCCTTACCATGGAAGGGCACCTTTTAGAACCAGCTTCAGACCTATTTAGCCTGGAACTACACACTAGGCGTGGGTAGCCCATGCTCTGCTTCCTTTAGCATTGTGCCCATGTTTGTAGCAGCTGAACTCTGCAAAGCAGCTATAAACTGAGCCTTCTCCTCTGAGTTAACAGCTGATGCACTGTGTGGATCCACAAGCTATGCATGACAGGGCCATGATAATTTATGACATTGTTTAACTAATTAAAGTTGACAGGGAAATTTTACTAAGCCTGTTTCAGTGGTCCAGTTTACAGCACAGCCCCCAGTCACATTGGCATGACTGCAGAGGCAGTGAACAGTGTCATAGGTGCAAAAATAAAAAGCAGAAACCTCTTAAATCTGCTTTGCAGCCAGAGAAAATATAGGTTGGAACTACGTCCTGATTTTTCCATTGGGTTTATTATTTTTTGTCTCCATAGCCTGAACTCTCATTTGACTGTACATTCCACTTTCTGCAGAAGAACCTCCACTAATTGCATGTGTTATTGTTCATCCAGGCTTCAGAGGAAACGGTGTCTTTGGATAATCTGTAGAAATTGAACTGTAATTCAATAGAAAGTCAAGTAGTCTCTCAGTGCTTCTCACTGTGATTAATGCTCTGTAAGGAAAGCCTTCATGTTTGTCGTACAGAAAGCAGAGTTTAGACTTTCTTTCTTCTTTGTAGAATAAGGGGAAGAGTAAACAAATAAATCAATTAGGAGTGTCCGTTAATAAGGATGAAGATGGAATATATCTGTCACTGGAAAAAACCCTGGCTTCGCTCCCAAGGGACTGCCTCTCAACAGTTTTGGCTTAGCAAAGGCGTTCGAGCAGGCTATTCTTGGTCAGATAAAGAGAGGTGCTGCTGGCAGCATGTGCTCTGTGGAGACTTGAAATCTCTGCAGTATGCTCCCTCCCTTGGTCCAGATGCACTGATTCTCTAGGCAGAGTGAAAGACATCTATTTGATCAAGGTTTTGGAGAAAGCTGAGGGTAGGTTCCCAGAGCGATGAATGAGGGGAGAGAGGGTGGTAAGAGTGACAATTATTCAAATAACACTGAGACTGGTTTTCCTTTTTGGCTTTGTTGTTCCTGCTGAAATAGTAATTATAAGTTAGGGCATCAAATTGTATTACCTTAGTGTAAATTAATAAATCACTCCTAGCAGTCTCATTCCCTAGCAAGCACACATGCTAGTTGGGTATGTTTAAAAGCATAGAAAACCTAATCAAAGATAAACCAGCTTTCTGTTCCGTCTTAAAAGTGGTAAGCCAAGTCACACTGGGTGCTAGATTTCTTATTCACAGACTATAATTTCAAACATTACTCCAAATGTGAGCATGTCTTTCAGTCTTGTTTTATTTCCATTATTTTCTTCAGAAGGTGGAGGAAGAGATTCAGCATCATAAACTGCTTTCCATCTTTTGTTCACCAAGTGTATCTCCTCTTGAGAAGCACCAAGTAGTAACAAGTAATTGGAGGTAACCACTCATGAGGGACAGCGGAAGCAGAAGAGTGTCTGTCTCCCACTTTTTTTTTTTCTTTTTTTTTTCACCCAGCCAGGGCTGGATGTAATGCCACACACCTTTTATTGGCACCAGTGAAGCCAGCTTCAGCTGCTCTGCCTGCCTACCCATGACTGCCCATTGCTGAAACAACTGTTTCTCAACCACATGGTAATTTTTTTTTTTTTTTTTTCTCCCTTCCCTTGTTATTTTTAACACACATCACTTCCCTGATCTCATTTTCCATGTGGCCTTGGGGGAGGGAAACAGTTGTGCCAAAACAAACAGTGCGAGATGGGAACCGGTGGCTGACAATCAGGAGTGTTGAAGCCAGCATCATCCCGAGGAGAGCAGGGAGCAGCACCGGGAGCTGTGCTCCCATGGGCAAATGCCTCTGGGTCCTGGTGGGGCCGCCTGCAGGCCTGGGGTCAGGGCTGTCAGCATAGAAAGGCAGGTTCTGAAGGGTGGCTCAGGTCTCCCCATCTGAGCCTCCTGGAGGATCTGAAATCACAAATAGCCCATGCTCTGTGCAGAGTTTGTGAGTTCAGTCCCTTGGTAGTTGTTTCTTCTTTAGTGCTTTCCTTCCTTACATATATGTTAGGAAGATAATGAGGCACTTAGACACAAGAAGTGTCATCTTAATACGTTGGTTAGATATCTTCAAAGGTGACATATACCAGCTGAGCATACTTCAAGTAGTATTTAACTCTGCTTTTATTTGCTCAGCTTTTTCTACTGACTGTGATTCAGAGCCTGTGGCTGGAAGAGAGCAGAAGAAATAAAAGCTAACTTTACTTTTCTGTCACCTCACTCAAGCAGTTAATCAGGATTGTCTGCAAGAAAGACTGAAAAGATACAGTGAAGAAGTCCTGCTAGGTCAGGTTTACCATTTGTCTGTTTTATCATCTTTGCTTCCTTGAAACAATGTTTTCTGAGGCTATGTGATAAGGAGAAATCCCTTTTTACCGTCAGGTTGCCAGTTGGGTCAGGAGACCTGGCTTGAACTGGTAGAAATGTTAGGACATAACTGTGAAGGTATGTGAGCATGCTACTTCTGAGAAATCAGATCATGACAAAAGAGACAGCTGTTTTGTTGAAATTACAGCGAAGAAACTTACAGATACCATTACAGAAATAAATCCTAATTTATTTTTAAGGAGTTCAGGTAATTAAAAAAAAAAATCTAAGCCATTGGCAGTGGAGTGATAATCATAGACCTATCCAGATTATTAGGGACTTGAAATGTAGGTGCTTGCTTCTTTATCTCGAGAGCCGTAAAATGCATATGAATAACATGTTAATTTTGAATCAATCTGCTAACTTGTAAATCTGCAATAACGTGCTTGTTTCATTACAAGCACCAGAACCCTATAAATAATCAGGTGCAGTTTGCTTTTCATTTTACAAGATATCAGTGTCACTAATAGCAAGCTGTGCATTCTTGATTGGCGATTATGTTGCCACGATTAAGTTACTTCTGGTGTTTTAAAAATAACCTTGACTGTTACTCTTGTCTCGGAATTGCCTGGCAGAAATCCCTCACAAGAGCAATGCTGGTGCCACACAATGCTGCTGCAACCTTATTTGATTGAGGACAGTCAGCAAGAAGGGTCCAGAGCACTCTCCAAGATTAGTTTCTGAGGAAAAATGCTTTCCGCAGAAAACATACGCTCCTAAGAGATAATAATCCACCATCCACTGGGAGTAACAGCAATCTTACCATTAATTTCATGATATTAGATAAAAAGACAGGGTAGAATGGCTCTTTGGTAGGGAAAAAAAAAAAAAAAAAAAAAACTCTTTGCTCAGTAAGGAGCACAGAGGTTGTATCAAAATAGGTTTATCTACCATGACATTTTTCTAAAACTCACTTTTTTTTTTTTTTTTTTTTTTTTTTTTAATGGTATTAGCAATGCTGTAAAAGAGCTGAACAGATAAGGCAGGCTGTTCTTGTCACCAGTTGCTACTTGCACAGCTTACGCCATGCTGTTACACCACTACCTACTCCTTCTGACAAGGAGTGGGGATGGTGTTGTGCTGGGTCACAGCAAGAAGGCAACTCAGCCTCCAGGTATTGTGCCACCAAATATATCGGCACTGTACCTCTGTCTGGAGTATTGTGTGCTGCTCTGCTTCCCCATTCTTACCAAGAAAGGATTTCTTAAAACGAGAAAAGGTACTGAAAGTGATTGGAGTGGGTGTACGTATCTGCCTGTGCCCCTCTGTTAATCTTAGCAGCTGATAATTAACAGTAATCTGGAATCAAAGCAAATAGATTTGACTCTACATTTTCAGGAAGCCTGAATAAATTTTACTCTCTTCTAGTCTCTGAAGTGACTGAAGGGGCTGTAGTAGAGAGCTATTAAATAATAACTGTTCTGAAGGAGGCGAATAAGGAACAATTGCAACATTTCATAAAACAAAAACTAGAATTAAATTGCCAGGAATAGATTTAAAACTTCAAAGGAACTTCTTTTTCACAGTTCATGGCCAAATTGAGTCACCTTTCACTGCAAAGAGGCTTTAAAGCAAAAATTGTGACTGAGATTTAAGAGCAGTTTTGGAAAGGATATTGGATTATATAAATTCTTGATCTGACCCCAAACCGCAGTCATTATATTCCTGTGACTTGTACCCCCAGAGCAGAAAACTACTGTAGTGGGTAACTTGAAGGGCATATACTCATACATTTGGTGATAATGAAATGAATATACTGTATTTTGAAACAATATATGCCATCCAAATATTGTCTGTAGTATTTTGGAATTTGAGGAAGAATCAGAATATTGAAGTAGTTTCTAACATCATTGTTTAACTATTACAAGATACAAGTGCACTAAAATTATCATCTCTAAATTTTTATTACTCAAAAATCATTTAGTGATGGTCGTGATTCACACTGTGATGGAAAAACAGGCCCCAAGACAAATTCAGATACAAAAAATACTTTTTTTTTTCACTCCATCAGCTTTGTTCTTGAGTCTGCTTTTTAAAGCTGATATGCTTGAAATTCAGATGGGGTTGTAGTAGGAAGACATCGCAGTAATTGCGGCTAACCAGGAACACGGGGGAATCCTCGCTTGCTGTCAGCAGGAGGCTTTCATTCAGACCCCCAGAAGAGAATCACGCTCTCTTCTCCAGCCCTGCGAGGGGGGTTTCATCAATAGGCAGGTGCAGGGCATGCTTTTAAAGTAATGAATGAGAACTGCTGAGCAGAGCACAAAAGCTACAAATTGAATAAGTCTTCAGTTCACATCAGAATCTCTGTGTGTGTGCACATGTGCGTCTTGTGCACAATAAATAACCCCTTATGCTTGAAAAATACCTACGTACTTGGTATAAAATATGTAAGCAAAGGACATAGATTTCTCTCTAGGCTTCAAACTGTCCAATGAAATAAAAAGTGTGGCACTTGTTAGCAGACCTTTTTTTGGGGTGGAGGATCCCGGCATTGCAACCTACCTGAGAACACCATCCTCGCCTCCATCAGGGCCAAGCCCTTGGTGACTCTAGTAGGGGAGGGAGGCTTGGAGCGGGCTCTCCCTGCCTGGAGAGGGTCCCAGCTCTTCTGCACCTTGGTTCCTCTGCCCATCGTGGTGACAGTGGCTGGCTGTCCCCTCCTCTGAGTACTGGGGATGGGT
The DNA here is from genome assembly GCF_009819795.1 of Aythya fuligula. NCBI lineage: Eukaryota > Metazoa > Chordata > Aves > Anseriformes > Anatidae > Aythya > Aythya fuligula. Next base: position 29,654,294 of record NC_045562.1, on the reverse strand, counting down.
GCCTTGTGACATATCGTCCCCCAGGCTCCGATGGGGTTCTGACACCATGACGTCAGGACATCCTCAGCTGACACCTCAATGGGTGCAATAAGTCTTATGGAAACTGCCTGCTAACAAGTAAAATGATGTGTCTTTAGGAATTGTTCAGTTGTAAAGACCCTGATGTTTTGGGGGTTTTATTACCATTTGCTGCCCAGTGGGTTCTTTCTCTAAAATGATGGCAACATCACTTATGACTCTTCAGGATACTCCACACCATGAAAATGATCTCCGTAGGCACATGCTGCTCCTTCTCTAGAGCTCCTTTTCTCTGGTTCACCAATTATTATTATTTGTGTGTGTGTGTGTGTGTGTGCTGGCAAAAGATACAGAATAAGACTCCCAGATAAAAGTCTCGCTGGCGTGCCTGTCAGAGCTGCCTTATTTCCTGCAGATACTCCAGCTGCTGATTCCATCTGCTGTCTCCTCTTTTTTCTTTCATTTGTAAACACCTTAGGGCATGAGCCCTTCCTACGGGTGTGCGATCCCAAAGGGACTGCAACGGTGTAATACAAACCCTCTCTGCCACGGCAATATGTGTAATATTAAAAACACTCTGCAGAGACTCCCAGTATGTCTCCAACCACATCTGAGCTGATAAGACTTGTAATTAACAAGTAATCAAGGATAACACAGCGTTCGTTGACACTCCAGTTAAACATGCGTGACAGCTCTGATTTGTGTATTGAGGCTTTCTTTTAGTATCAATAAAATAGCTTGCTTTTTCGCAACCTTCCCTACAGGGTAATGGGGAGTATCTAGGAGTATGATTGGAGATGCTTGTCAGTGCATGACTTCTGGCAAATTCTGATCTTCTGAGTAAGACCCAGGCTGGTGGACACTGGGCTCTGAATCATCACAGGTTACTTGCTCAACCGCATTTTGCTCCTGGCTCCTCCTCTTGACCCTCCAGCTGCTCCTCCCAGCCTGGCTTGTCAGCTCTCCCCTCCTGTTTGAGGCCTGTTCCCCCATTCCTCACTCCTCCTCCTCCTCCCCCTCCCCCCCCCCGTGCCTCCCCTGCAGCCTCTCCCCAGAGCTTTGCAGCCAGATGGCTTCATTCTCCATCGTGCAGGGTTGGGAGCACACCAAGCCTCCTCCTGGCCTGGCCAGGGCCTCCTGGGTGCAGCCTCCAGTTAGCGTCCGCACTGAGTGGAGGCAGGCCGCAGTACCTTGCTTCTGGGGCCAGGCTTGAGGGTTGGCTTCGTCTTCCCACTCGTCTTTGTGGAAAAGTCTAGCCATTTCAAGTACAAGCGTAGCTGAAGAGGTGTTGTGCTTGCACCTGGTGCTGCGCTTCTTTCCATCTGCTGAAGCTGGCATTGTTCGGCTCCCTACAGTAAGGGGGATAGCCTTTACTTTTCTCGTGTGTCTTTACACTACACAAACTTATTTTACAGTCAATGTTATGTACCTATTTAGGAGAGTAAAAAGCCACCTTTTTGACTGGCATAGATGATTTGTATATAAAATCCTAATAAGTCATGGAAAGATAAAATACAGGAAAACACACGTGCCTTATGTTTGGTGGATTACAGATTAGATCATACGATTTCAAAATCTTCAGCAGTAACAAGAATGCTAATTTCATTTAAAAGGCTTGCAAAAGTGCATCTAGTTTTGAAGCAGCCGCACAGGATGTGTCAGGACTCCCTTGGGGCATGCAAAGGAGCCACCTTGCTGCAGGGCTGTGTCTCTGAGGTGGAGGCAGAAAGGAGGCAACGCTGCAGCATGAGTTCTGCCTTTTCTGCCTACTTGGACCTGGTAGTTTCTTAAAACATTTCTAAATGAACAACTCTGGTAGCTGGATGCAGCAATCTATGATATAAGAGAATATGTGAACTCACTGACAGGGTTTTCTGCTGAAAAGCTGAAAGAAAACCTGTATGTTTTGCTTACTGGGAGTTCTTGGTAGCAGATATCAATATTGCTAATTATTTGGGCCTGACTGTGTGCTGGAGCCACTGCCTGGATGCAGCGTGGCAGTTTCACACCAGTGGGTAGCTCTCTCACTCCCCCTCCTCCAAAGACCAGAATGCTCCCACCGAGGTGAATCGTTCCTCCTGCAGTCTGTAGTGTGGCATCTCAGCTCCAGCTGCAAAGACCTGGAGTTAAGATGCCAGGCTGGGGGCTGGAGCAACTGAGCTGAGGGCTTGTGCTCTTCTGCCATCCCTGCTGTAGAGGGGGAGGTCAGGACATCAAATGCTGCGGTTAGTAGCACCATATACCATAGTAGCAAGACTCATCAGGACTTATCTTTTGTATCCTCAACACTTCCAAGAGCATATTCAAAATTTCTTTTTTTTTTTCTTTTCTTTTTTTTTTTTTTCTTTTTCATTTTAATGGACTGAACTCTTTTGTGAAGCACATGCTCTGGTGAGCCCCAGCTCATCGAATGGCTCTCAGAGCAAACTGTAGGAAGATGCAAGAGGACTAAGAGAAGCCTAATGTAGATGATGTGCAGCCACATTAATTATTGACCATGTTAGTTGATGAGTCATGCTGAATTGATCTGTGGCAAGATAATGTGAATTAAAAGCCACTTGAATATTTAATTCTGGGCTTTTTGGATATGGCAGGAATTTGAATGAAAGACAACGTGTGAGTCATGACTGGAATCAACTTTTCAGTAAAGACAGGCTATTAGAATAAAAGGTACTACCCAAAGGTAAATTCCAATTTATTAGAGGAGAAAACTCTTGCATGTAAACATTTTAATGGGAGACTAGAAAGCTTTCCAGATGAAATTTTCTAAATAGATGATGATAGATGGAGATTTTCTTGTTATTAGTTTAATTCCTGCGTATATGACTTAATTAAACCTTGCTGCATCTGAGGTAGGTAGTGCCTGAAGCATCATAGGAAAAAAGCGAGACCAAGGTGCTGTGGGAAGTGAAGGAGGGCTGTTGGCTGAAACTCTGTGTTTGCTGCAGCACAGCTGAGGCACAGCCTGAGTGAACTTAATCCATACATGACTGGAGATAGGAAGTAAGGGGGATCCTTTTAACATTGGATATATCAGAGGGTTTTCTGATGATTCTGCATGCAGTGCTAGAGGAGCCAGGGAGCCAGTGCCCTGCATGCCAGCAGCACTGGTCTGGTGGTGAAGGAAGTCCTGATGAATAAACAGGTCATGCCACCTGAAAAAGAGCCATGGGGGCCTCCTCAGGGCCTCCTCTGATTGTACTGCATTGACCCACAAACCATTCTGAAGGACTTTGTGGTAGCATTAATACAGTTTTGGAGATTGGCATACATTCTTGGTTGGCTTAGGTGCTGCAGCTCCAAATAAATCTTTCCCTGACTTCTCTCAGCCTCTCCACAGAGAAATGTCCTTAATGCAAAGCAGGCTGGTCCCGAAGTAGAAATGTGTTTTATTTCAGTGTTTAGGGCATACAGGCTAGCATTCTTAGAGAGAAGAGAGGGCTCCTGCCTACTGCCATTTCTTCCTCCCCTTCCATCTCGCTTCATTCCTCTGGGTACCAGGGAGCACTTTGGCAGCTGAGGGTGTTTGCCTTATTTTTCTCACCCTTCACAAAAGCTGCCCTCTGCTTAACATGCGCATTCCTTCCTTCAGAGCCATTTTCCTCTGTGGACTCTCGAGGCTAGCCAGCAGCCAAACAGTAGGGTGAGCTGCATGCAAAAGCCTTGATCATTGACAGGCTGTCTTACAATTTCTTTCTTGTATTCAAGATGCAGATGGATGTTATTAGAAAGGTTTTTACTTTGAATGTGCACGACTTGTCCACATGCCTGAGATTAGCGCTCAATACTTATATAATGCTTTTCATCCTCAAAAGGGCTTTACAAGCACGAGTCCTCAGAAAGCTCCTGTGAGGTGCGTTCATTTTGTTATATACTCTATAACAAGGAGGGACACATGTCAGTGACTTGTTCAAAGATGTATCACTCAGCAAGCATTATAAAGGAAGGAAATCTTTACACTTCCCTGGTGTTCCTCTCTGATGTTTTCCTGTCAAAAAATCATAGTTTCACCATGGCAGCATGTTTTTCTGTATGAAGGAAGTGATTAGTGACATCAAAAATTAAAATGCATCTCAGGTTATAGTAATACTAGATAAATACACAGCATTTCTAAAATTTATGAGGCCAAATTTCCTACTGCATTAAGCTTCAAATAAAGCGGAACAGGAGCTGAAAGGGATCATCAAAGAGACCCAAGCTTGACAGAGGATCTGGAGCGCTTGCCTCAAACCATACCTCAAAACAGAGGGAAATGATTTTAGAAGGAGTGATGAAAAATGTCTGTCTTCTCAGTTGAAAGAATAGCGCAAGATTTTTTTTTTCTGCTTTAACTGCATGATTATGATTAAAACAGCTACAGTAACAGCAACAGCCCCAGTATGAACTCAGCTCTACCCAAAGTTCTTGTAATATTGCATCTCATTTCAGTGAGGGGGCTGAAATAAGCTGTAGCTGTGAAAGGCATCTTTATAATTATGTATTCTTGCTGAGCTTTTACTGGCATGACTGCCTTGGCATGCTTTACCTCGCACAAGCAAGCCAATAAACGTTTCAAGTGTTGACCAGCAGACATGATCTGGCTGGGGCCAAGATCATTCTGTGAGATGTGGTTTCTAAACCAGGTCAGTAAGCCCTGGGGGGGTGTCTATCAGCATTAGGGGTCTTTGTACCCTCTGTGGGCCTCTGTACATGCATAGGTAGCTGGTGGCAAAAACTGGCTAAGAAATCAGTAGTCACCTTAGCCCAATAAGGAATTCTTAAGAGATGGAGAGTTGCTTGTCCTGAATAAACCATCAGAAGATTTCAAGGGGAAGGGTCTACTTTATAGACACACACCTACTTCATGCTCCCTGGGCAAATAGGTTGAGAATAACCTGTCTAGTCCAAGTCATGAAAAGGATAAAACTAGACAGGTTAAAGCAAGTATTTATTTTAGTTCTGCTCCAGCTTCCTTCTTTTGATTAAGCCTTGTTTTCGTCATTATTTTTTTTTTCTTCAACTGGGTAAGTAACCACATAGCTATGTCTGGTGAAAATAGGGCTCTGCAGCATCTTGGGAAAGATGTTGAGAATTAGTTACTGAGCTCTCTGGCGTGGCAGAGATGCCCATCTTCTCATGCTGCAAAAAAGTAGGGTGAAGGAGTGGAAGTGAATAAGCTAGTCATGCTTTTTTAATCCTACAAAAGGATATTTTTTCCTTGAAAATTCTATATTCAGATCTTATCTCCCTCTAGCTGCTCTTGGAAGGGTATCTGGCCCCAGAAACTACTCTGGAGAAATGGGAAACTTCAGCTCTTTTCTGGTTTTCTGACCGCCATACAGTGTTTCAGATGAATTCATGGGAACGATGTGCAGAAAAAGTCATGAAAATTGCTGTTTGGGAAATCACAGCTGGAACAAGTTATCACATTTTTATGGATTCCACATCCATGGCCTTTAATGTCAGCTACCTTATTTTGCTTTATAATTGTGTAAGTGACTACATCTGGGCCAATTAAGCACTTTCATTTGCCTTTAAGAGTTGGAAGACACTGCATGATTTAACCTTTAACATCTGGGGGAAAGAGATGCTCTACCAGGGCTATGCGATACCTGCATGGTTTTGATGACAAAACACATGTATGCTCATTGCAAAACCACGAGGTGTAAGTTACTGCCTTAAAGCTATGTAATGCTCTGGATGTGTTCAGCACTTGTATTTCTCTTTAAATCTTATGAGAACAAAGAATTGCAAGGACTGCGGTATGGGTTCAGGCAACCTGTGGACTGGTCTGTAACAGATGCCTTCACATCTCCATCCCTCTACAAATACCTTTCTTATTTCCCACAAGACTGCCCTTGGAAGCATCAGGTTTGAAGCTCTCACAAAATGAGGTGCAACTTGACTCCCACAAGGTTTTTTTTGTTTTTGTTTTTGTTTTTTTGTTTTTTTTTTTTTTGTTTTAAGATTTAACCATGGTAGGGAAATAATTCCCCTCGTGCTACTCTCCAAGTTCAAACCAGCTGAGTATCTACACCGCTACCACTAGTTTCAAAGAAAGTGTGATGCTATTGCTTGAAAGACCCCTCTTCACACTTTGAAGATGTGCTGATGTGTGTTTTAATCAATTTTATTTACATTGCCCAGGAGTATCAACCTGCTGTCTGGCTCATATATGTGGTGAGTGGGATCTTTAATAAAAATGTATTAGTGAGGAGTATGGGTTAAGAATTACAGGTACTTCAAATAAAACTTCAGAAAGTCTATTTGCATATAACAAATATCCGTGTGAATACTTAACTTCAGGAGCACTGGTATTATTTCAGAAGCATAAGGGACCAAGACAAATTAATTAAAGATGAAATTTTCTCTTGTACTTCAGCTCTTTTCCTCCACGACAAGAAGAATCTAACTTCATCCTGAAGGCAAGAGTAATGAGAAGGCTTGAGGCAGAATTATAAGCTACTTGCATGCATGGAATGAAGTTACACAGCTAAGTTCAACCTGAGAGACTTATCATTTCAAGAGTCTGAGCATTGCTAACACGATACAGATGTTGCCACTGGACAGACAGGCACAAGATTGTTTTGTTGTTCGTTATGCACCCCTTCCTGGCGGCACTGCCGAGCACAACTCAGAGAGGTCGCTCTATCTGGGAGTTAAAATCATTATTTTTTTAAATTATTTTTTTTAGCTGGAGATGAAAAGGAGCATGTCTGTCCTCTGTTGCAACACCATGGGAATTCCCAGCAGCCCCAGCAGGGACCAGAGCCAAGGAGCAGATCCTTAGCTATTTTCAGCAGGCAGAAGCCAGCTCATCTCCTTGAAACACAAAGGTTTTTGTTAGACGAGGACCTGGGCTGTAATACGAAGGTACACAGAAGCAGGAGAAATGATCCACCTGAGCCCTGCCTCACGTGGATGCTAATTGCACATGCACCGGAGCGTGTGGATTCCAGTCTCCACCCTCCAGCATATTTGAAGGAGGATATTCCTGAAGTATGCCAGGACTTCCTTGTCCCAAGGACTAAATACATTTGGCTGTCTCCATTCCAGCTAGCTTGAGCTGAAGAAAAAGAAACAAAAGCTAAATATGGGTAACACAAGGGTGTTTTTATTGCAGCAGTGCACAGTGCTTTTGTCCTGTCAGTCAGATGCCAGCATATGTCAGCAGTATTTCAAGTTGTTAGTGCATTGAAAAAAGGGGAAAATTCCGAGCAAATAACTTCCCTGTGACAAAATCTTTAAGGGTTCACGTGTCTTTTGAAATGAATGTCTTCCAAAGAGTCACTTGGTTTCCCACAAGATCGTAATCTCCATCCCTAGTACCTCTTTCTGTACAATTGCTTCCCACATTTCAGTTTCTATTCCTGACTTAGAAAACACTTATAAGATAAACTTGCTTGGCTGCAGACCTCCCGTTGACAACTTCCTCTAACTGTAGCAGCAATGAGGGGGGCAATCTTCTATTTTTATTTTCTGTAAACTTGTTCTGGAAGCCAGAAGGATGTTCCCATGTTCTTGCAGCAATGGTATAAGAGGCTGATAGTGGATGTTCCAGGCACAAGCCAGTTGTTAGAGAAGTAGGAAGATTTATCATAGCTTGCTGGTGAATGTTTAAAGAGTATTATAAGCATCTGCTTAATACATAGAACAAACAGTGAAGTTTACACACACACACACGCACACAAATGGAGGGAAAGTGGTTATTGGAGTGTGTCTTAGAAATAGATCCAGGTAGCACAAATAACGCATCAGGTATACTTCTATACCATGGTTAGTAACAGCTCACCTCTGCAGTGTTGCTTATTTTTGTCAGTTTCTTCATGTCAGATGAATTTCATACTTGGATTGATCACTATGTATTTTCACAGAGTTAGCTGGAGGTGGAAACAGGAATCTCTCCAAGTTCCCTACAAGAAGAAAGACATAGAAACCCTTATTTTTCTCCACTGGCATTACTGATAATCATAGATTCTGTGGAAAACACACTTGGTCATAACAACCTTTTGTACACATGATCTAATACAAATATTCTTGTTTGATGGATGCAGCGGGGCACTCTGCATACACAAGGTTAGGCATATCATCATTAAACTGTCAGGACCAATCAGGACAATTCCAGGATAGGCTTAGACTGCTTTGATAGTTTACCTCAGTGTTGGTCTAACTGGAATATGCTTTCCTGGGACAAGGAAAAATTAGATTTTAATGCTGTTTTATTCCAGGTACTAGATGGTTTCTTCCTGGAAAAACAAATGGAACGTAAGTTGATGGAGTGTGATATCACTGATTGTAAGTAGCAAAAATATTAACTTTTCTAGATTTTACTGAACTTAAAGCTGATTTTATCTACTTAAATTGGTACCTAGTACTTGTCACATTATGATAAAGGTGTGAATATGCTTTGCCAGGATATGTATGAACGGCATGGAAACATTCATTTAAGCTCACACCCACACATCCCCATATGCTTTGAACAGATCTAAGTGGTGACTGAAGGATGAAGAAGGCTGAACAACACAAACACGCTACACAACGACTATTATTTTTGAAGCAGTGGAATGATTTATAAAGGACACTAGGAAGCAATGGAGATGCAAATGCTCTTCTAATGAGTGCTGGTAGTATCATGTTGGAGCGCATTCACGATGCAATGTAGTGCGCAGGGAAGAGTGCGGCCGATTCCTATAGAACATGATGACAAGAGTAAAGAGGTGAAACATGACGGGAATGCGGCATTCGGGGATTCGTTCCAAGAAACATTTCCAGCGCAAGCTCACCGAGCAGTGCAGTAAACAATGCTTGGTGGCTGACCGAGGAAAGGCAATATGTGGAATAATTAATCAATAATTCATTACAGAAGAATGCTACCAGCTGTAAACTTAATTTATAGAATAATGCCCCGCAGAAATGCCAAAAATTATAAATATATTCATGTTTTTTGAAAGGGCTAGTATAGACTGAAGCCAAATATGTCAATCGTATATAATAAAACTGATTATCTTAAATATTTTTTCTGATGGTAGACAGTGAAAATTAGGCAATCAGTATAGAATCCTAATAATGAAAATAGCACATTTGCAGTGAGAGGTCTTAATAACAGAGTTAACAATACATTTTTATCTTATGAATATTTCACATCTTTGTGCAGAAATAAAATTCCCACTTCTTTTGTGTTTCAGTTTCCTTGCAGAGAATTGCATGCTTTATTTATCATTCTACGCGATCTATTATCAGAACAGATTTAACTTTGTCAGCTTCTAGGGTTTATGAAAAGCAGTATCATTAGATATTAATGATTATCTGGCTACCCATTGTTAATATTTATGAGTTAAATTCTTTTAAAGACTTGGCCAGCTTTGAATAAATAGTAATCCTGTCTAGATTGGCTTCTAGACAATTTCCCTTTTTCATATTTCAGCACAATCATGTAATGTTTAGGTTGTAGAAACTTCAAAAGATTATTTTAAACAACTCAATTACAGTTATTTTAGAAAGAGTAAGTTTATGTTTTCTTTCAGGAAATATATTGGTTTAAAAACAAAACACAGAAATGTAAGTTTGGGCTCTAACTTGTCCAGTCATGAAAACATGAATAAAAATGAGGTATTTCTTTCCTTATTTTGGATGCTACTTAAATATAGCATTTGAAATATATGTGGCACTGAATATATAGTTCACAAAACTGTGATATAATATACTTCAACAGCTGAAATTGCTCCTATGTATATCCTGCTTATATTAGATTGTGGATGACTATTTGGGAAGGAGTAGACTGCATTTTTTACCTATATCAATCAGAAAGTGTCATCTATCCAAAAGGAACCTGTTTTTAATCTGATAGTTTTGTTGCTGTGTAGTGGGTACAATCCAAGAAAAAAAATGGGACCCCTCTCTCTCTTTGTGGCAGCCTGTTCTGGAGCCTACCAGCAACGAAGCACAGACTTACTCTTCTGTACTTTTTGTCATCCCATGGAAATGACCTCTTTCACTACACATCTTGAAAAATGGCAAAAAGATGCTACTTGACAGTTCCATCTTACAATGGAAGTGGAATTGACACTGCTCTGCTTCCACAACTAGCATTTCCATGACTGAGTGATAATGGGCACGTGTATGATGGTCACAAGCATTAATGAAGCTTGTGTTGGACCTACTTGTGCTTTCTTCAGAAACTCAGGCTTGACCTCTTGAGAGTTCATAATTTGGTGTTCATACAGTACCTAGCAGAGTCAGCGGTCTGTTATTGTGCTTCCAAGGTGCTCCCACAATACAGATTTTGGCTACTCTTCCCTTTGTATAGTTACTTCTATCAGCATGGCTGAAGGGAACACTGTGTGTGCCATGAGTTCTTCACAGATGACCCTATAAATACTTGGACAGCTGGTTCATGCTGGTCCCTGAGCTGCCACTGCTAGTATTAAACTCACTAGTTAAAGCTGGTTTAGATGGATATGTTTGCAGGTACAGCATAAGTTAAGCGACAAATATTCCCAAATGCAGTGACATATTCTACATGCAGTGACAAATTCTGAATAAATGTATGAGATGCATCATAGTAGTCACAAACTCTTCTCTTGTTCCTTGTAAGAAAAAGCAAAAGACAAATTTTGTTTAGTGGCACATGCCAGTCTCTTTTTTACAGTATTTTGAATTTTGTGCTGCCTTACAGGTACAAAAGGACCACAAAGCAACAGTAAACATTCAAAGAATTATTTTAGCATGGACTGTATCAACTCACTGATTATCCTTTTAACCTACCCTTCTAGTTCAGGGATAGAGAGTGATGGTTATATACTGTGCTTGTACACTGGAGATCTCTAGTTGAAAAATAGCCATGTAGCTAGAGAATGCATTAAAAACAAAAACATGTTCTTCATGTTGTAAAAGACAATAAAAAATGGAGTTGCAAATGGTAATAATCACATCCATGTATAAATTCCAAAAGAACAACATTATTGGAAATGTTGTCATCCCCAAAAACTGAGCATAGAGGCTAAGCTTGTTTGAAGGAGATGGCAGTAGCCTTACTTGTACCAGAAAACATTCATCCTTGTCTTAAAATCCAATTAAATTGGATTCTGCCCAGCCCAATGGGAATGACTCCTATTCTCAAGGTCAGCTATGGAGTGGTTCATCAGATTGGCTCCCCTTTATGTTCCACCAACACAGTTATGAAAGTAACTTTTTATGCTTTCGGGGAAATGGCCAGAAGACAGCTGGGAAGAACTTGACAGGCAGTTCTGCATACTGAAACTCATCTGTATGAATTTGTTTCAGCTGCCACCCAGTCTTCAGAAGATATATGAAAGTGACAATTTACCCAAAGAAAGGAGATCAATGAGTTTTTATCTGCACTGACTATATACTTTTCTGAAAATGTTATAATTTACTGAAATCCCCAAAGAGACAATGTTCTATTTCCCTATAAGAGCAGGCTGGCCTCTGCTGAACAATCCAGGTATTAAACTCTTGGTGACCAATAACTGGTGCCACAAACTAAAAGCTGTGTGGCTCAGTCAAGTGCCAGCCTTTGAAAACATGAGTGTCTTTTTTTAACATGAGGGTCAGCTCATAGAACTGCTGAATTTTTTCCTTGGCATTTTAGTAACTTTGACTTAACCATTTCAATTTGTCCTTTAAAGTAAATGAAGATATTTGGGAAGACAAAAATTCTGCAATTTATAAGAAAAATACATTTCCTTAAATGTTTTAAAATGGGTTTTAAAATAGGATAATGTTTTTATTTCTTTGTTAACATAACACTACTAAGCAATATTATATCAAGCTATCACATTTTGAGTTGCATCTTCTTCATATGGCTGAACTACCAGCAATGTATGTACCATATGCACTGTACATGGTTAACTCTTGATTTTCTATTGTTCAGTGGGGTAGGAAACCTATGGAGAGTAATGACGTGACCAGTCCCCAGAAAAAAAAAAAACACCAAAACAGAACAAAACATTGTAAATCAGGCTGCTTAATGTAGATAGACTAAGGAACAACCAAAAAGGAAATGCAGAATGAATGGCAGATCCTGATATATGTGTATATTCTAAAATGTATTGATCTACTGCTGAAGTCAGAAAACAGAAAAAGGCTGCATTTGATATTGTATATTATACTTCACTGAACATTTGCATGAAAATAGTTTTTTTTTTTTTTTTTCCCAGTGATTAACAATTGTGTCCTTTAAAAATATTTTTCTGTGTATCTTGATGATTATTTTGATGATTATTTTGATGATTATTTTTGATGATTATATATTCCCAATTCAGATGTAAGAGCTATTCTAATATCAGGAAGAAAAGACAACATAGATGACACCATGGTATCCACCATGGAGATAATAAAAAAATCAGAAGCATCTGCATAATACAAACATATTGCTTACAGACAACTAAAGAAAGTGTAAGTGCAACATATTCTTAAATACTGTTGAGAAATTGTTGAATGTATTTTTATGTAATTCTCTAGCTTTCATCCATTGCCATCTCCATTGTGGTGTGTGATGGGCCTCTGACATACATCTATAGCCATCAAGATTTGTTACTCTGATCAGCGTATAAACAGATCTCCCCAAATCCCATCAGCTGAAGTTAAGTATCATTGTGAATCACAGGTATTCTGTTAACAGATAACAACAAAAATGAATCAGAGTGAAACCCTTCACTTTATGCTGTTAAATCTAACAGGTCTGAAATTAAAGATAATTACATATTAAAATAGAGTGGGTAGCTCTGTTTTGATTTAGAGATACGAACATGTCAGGCAAGCTCATCTGCAACAGGAGAGATTCAGTGCCCCGAAGTGATGGAAGAGAAGAGCCCAAGAGAGCATTCCTTGCATTCCTGTGGCACTCGGCGTGTACATATGCCCCACAAAAAAAAAGAAAATCTTAGCACTCCAGGTTGGTATGCTGATCTTCAGAAAAGCTGGTACTTCCGTGTAGCTGCAGGCTTGATTAATTTGAAGAAATGATACTCTCTGGATGATGAATGTGAGGCATATTTAAAACTTATTTTTCAGGGCAAAGGACATTGTATGTCCAATGCTAGTTAAAAATGAAATTATTCCCCATAAGGACTACTAATAAGCAACCAGAAGCAAAATATAGCTGGGATGTGGAGCTCTCCCTGTTTCCCATGGTCTGCCCAGAATTATACCCCGCATATGAGTGGGCTTAGCCCAGAGAGTTATCTTCGTTAACGAACCAAAAGCAGGTTTCATTCAAGAGGTTTAGTAGACTACTATTTGAGGACACGGCCTGCTTGAGAGTCATCCATGTCTAAAAGCATACGGCTTTGTCTCCTGAGACAAGAAGCGTATGTCATGCAAGACAAAAACTGTTCTCCCTATGAGTGTTCATTGTTTTTCACAAATAAAAATAAAAACAAACGTGCTACCTTACAATAAAAATGTGCAAACCCTTATTAGTGACTGAAAATCAATTCCATCAGATTTCTTTGTGTCAGTATTATTTACACTGCACAATACGTAGCAGCAAAGGGTACACATTGTTTACAAAAGGAAATACAGTAACAGTTCTACATTGCCACTAATGACACATTAATAACAGCTCCCTGCTTAGCATTTCTTAAGCTGCTGCTGTGCCGTGTTCAGTGTCGTGGCAAACAAATATGACCAGCCATGAGATGAGACCTTTGTGCTCTAAAGGCTGTGCTCAGGTGAGAGGACAGAGCCAAGGGAAGCCCCCAAACGTTCAGCCTGTCCCCCCATGCTGCGGTGAGGGCGGCCGGCCTGGGTGGGTTTTGGGAGGGATGGCAGCAGGTGGCCTGCCCGAGGCCCCCAGCCACGCCACCCAACAGGTGGGGTCCCAGACGCTTGACGGCACCCTCGGGACTCTCACACCCCATCTTTTTGGGGCGAAAATCCCCCAAACGACAGGCGGCGGCTCTCGGGGCAGGGCAAGCTTCCCGGGACGGCTTGCAGCAGAGCCGAGCTCGACCACCGAGCCCGAGAGCCCACCTGGGGGCACCGGGGCGGCAGCGGGGGCCCCACCGGGACCCCAGCGGGGGGGAGCCGGGCACAAAGCGCCCCCCTCGGCCCGCCCCGTCCCGCCCCGTCCCGCCCCGGCGCTCCGCCTCCCGGAGCCAGCAACTTCCCCGTGGCCGAGACGGGCGCGGAGCCCCCCAGCAGCCCGGATGGGAGGCGGAGGCGCCCGGGGGGATGCGGCGGAGCGGCAGCGGGCCGGCGGCAGGCGCAGGGCCGGATAGAGCGGGAGCGCCTAGCCGCCGCCGCCAGGCGCCCCCAGCCCACCGGGCGCCCCCGCGCCCCCTTCGCCGCCGGGGCTCGGTCTCGGTCTCGGTCTCGGCCTGCTCCGGGCGGCGGCGCTGCTGAGCCCGCGGTGCCCCCCCCCCTCGCCGCCGCCTCCTCCTCCTCCTCCTCGTCGCCCCGGCCCGCAGCGCCAGGCCGCGGCCGGCCCTCCCTCCTCCTCCTCCTCCTCCACCTCCTTCTTCTCCTCCCCTCCCTCCTTCCCCGCCGCCTTGCCGGCGGAGAGGGGCGCGATGGCGTCCTACGTGGATAACAGCTTCCGCCAGGCGGTGATGAAGAACCCGGCGGAGCGCAGCCCCCAGGTAAGCGGCACCGGGACCCCGCGAGGGGAGGGAACCGGGGGGCACCGTGGGGAGGAGGCAGGGACGGGGCGGCCACAGCCGCCAACTTTCCTCCTTGCCCCCCCTTTCGCCCCGGGGGGGGTCGCGCCGACTGCTCCCGGCCAGCGGCGGGGGCGCACCGGGGGTCGCGGAGGTCCCGAAGCCGCTGGGGACCGGGGCCGTGCCCGCGGGGCGCGGCGGGGTGAGCGGCGCCCGGGGCGGTCACCGCCCGCTGCCCGCGGCTGAGGAGCTTTTCGCCGCGCCCCCCGGCTGGCCCTGCGGGGGGCTGCGCTGCCGTCCGCCCCGTTTTCCAGGGGCTCCCCCCCCCCCACACACACACCCCTTGCGTCCTGGGAGCTCGGCGTGCTCCGGGTTTTTAGGAAGAGATGTTTTCGCAGATTATTTTGGCACGGCGCTGATTGGCCGGTGGCGCTTTCAAATTGGGGGCAAAGAGGAAACCTTGACTTTCGGGCTGCACCCAGAAGTCATTCCTCCTACTAGAGAGACGTCATTGTGGTAATGTTATTTTTATCCGCGTGGAATACGTGTGAGAAAATAAAAGCTTCCATGGAAAAACACGCTGGCTGCATAGGCATCATACTTAGCATGTCTCCTTTACAAACCTTCTGGTCCCCCCGTCTTATTTTATTTTTTTTTTTAAGCTTCTGGAATGTGTTTTTGTGGTGCTAAAGTTGTTTCTTTGTCCTTGTTTGACCTTTCCAAATGTCTGTTCCCGAGTGTTGAAGCCGGTCCTTCAGCGCCTTGTGGAAGCTGCAGGAGGCCGAGCGCCCTGTCCTGGGGAGAGCGCGGTTGACGAAGCCGCGGCGAGAGCCCTCGCGCTGGGAGAAGCACGCAGCCCAGCACGGGGAGCCGTGGTGGCCGTGCCCGACCTGGGCAGCCGGCTGTCGAGGGACGGCCGGCTGTCTGCGGGGAGTGACACCGGCAGTTGCTCAGGAACCAGTCAGTCAGGTCGTGGGGCCACCGGGCTGGGCTCAGGAGCCGAAACTTCCCCGTGACAGCTGTGTAGGTCCGCGCCAGGTGAAGCGAGCTGGCCAACTTGTGTCCCTGCCAGCCAGCCCTTCTCTCTGCAAGGGGTAACCAAAAAAAATAACTGGGAGTAAGAAGTGACGCAGTGAAAAAAAAAGTCAGCTTGAATGCAGGGACAAAGCTGGTGTGAAGGGCACAGAGCAGAGAGTTAAATCGGGAACGCTGGGGCTGCATTAATGCACCAAAACTTCAAAAATCAGCAGACTGAAAGCCTGCTGTGGCAGTCGCCACAGGAAAAGAAACCCACCCTGAAATCCACGGAGCTGACGCTGGCCAAAATAAGCCGCAAATACGACCAGATTGGTGGGAAATGTAACATGTCATTAGCGCTGGGAATGCTTGAAGCTGGTGATCAGGCATGCCCTCCTGTCGCTGCTGGTGGGAGCAGGGCTGCCAGAGAAGCAGTCCCCCTGCCCTCCCTGAGCGGCTTGTCCCAAGCTATGCTGCGTAGAGTTTTCTAGTGCTTGCTTTCCACTCTGGAAGTTGTCTCAGTTTTATCTTACAGAGGTATTGGAATTTGAAAGATATGTAGCTATGCATGATAGCTCTGTAATGCAGTTATCAAGTGAAAAAAAAAAGTTTTTATATAAAGATACCTAGACCTTGTTTTTCCGTCCTCCCCAAAAGCAACTTTTTACCATCCTTATTTTCCTTTCCATGTGTTTTCTTTCTTTACTACGGGACCTGGTAAAGGTAGTTACTTATTTTTGGCTTTTGAGAACTCATTAGGTGAAATCATTTAGAGTCAGTAGAGGGTTGGAAAGAAAATATATATGATTATCATACTCATGTCAGTACAGGAAATAACACAAGAGGAGTGTTAGCATATTTACTGCTTACTTGCATTAACAAACTCAGTGGGACTCAGCTTCTCCCAGATGAGGGAGGTGTAAACTTGTGTTTGACATTACTATTTTGGCCTGGATTGTCACGGTGCAAATTTAGTGAAGTGACTTCACTGCAGGCTCAGATGAGAGGAGTGACAGCAACATAGGAAGCTCTCAGGCACGTGTACAGTGCTAATGTCTGTTATCTCTGATAGAAACCATTGGAGAAAGCAAACTTAGCTTTGCATGAGCATATGTAATGCAAAAGTCTCTTGGTAATTTTGAACAGGGCTGTTTTTATGGGGGGAAGTCAAACTATTCTATGACTGCTTCGGGAAGCTCTTAGTGTCATACCTCTTCCATGTGTCCTTGTTTAAACTTTTTTTTTTTTTTTTCTGAGTTTTGTGAATTACAGCTTAACACTCCGTTGCCAAAACTAAAAAAAAAATAAAAATAAAATACATATACGTAGCCTGTACTAGAACATGTCTGTTGTGTAACAGCTCTCCTCTGTAATTGCTTTATTAAACTATTCATTTTCTCTTTAAAGACTTGAACTGGGAAGTTAATTTAACTACTTTGGGGAATCTGACTTTTAAATGTTCATAAATTACAAATGGTTTTATGCCCTTAAGCTGTGAGTAATAGCAGTCTACTTTTTTTCTCCCAAATGTCATCTTGTATGAAATTTTATAGCTTTATGTCTTATCAAAACCATTTCTTATCAGCTTCATGGGCCACCTTAGAGAGCACGATGTTTTTTTCTGGTGTAGTTTGATCAAATAAAATAAATACGGCTGCTTTTGTTTTCCACTAAGAGAAAACGAGCCCTAATCTCCCTCTTTATCTGAACAGCTCATTTGCATGGCATGGTATGTGACTTGCTGGGTACTTCAGAAACTCCACATACTAGCTCACTGTATTCATGCCACATAGTGACGTCTGCAGGAAGAATTTTTAACGTATGCCTTAAATGTGTTGGGTGCCGAAGGTTTTCTTCTGGAAACAGCCATCTCAGCATGGTAGTGGCTGAGAAGTCACAGCATCAGCGGGCACCTAGCAGGAGAGGGGAGCACTGCACCGCTCCCCTTGGTTGGGTGCTGGTGTGTCACTGCAAGGCCCGAGACGTCTAAACAGGATGCTACTGCTGGGCAGATATTCCCTTCTTGAGTACTTGAGAGGAACAATGGTTTAATTATAGGATGTACCTATGCTTTTTCCAAATAAACTTTCAGCTTGTTCTCCAGTTGTGTTATTTTTAACTCGTAGCCGCTGATAGTGTGATTGTGTGCAAGCTTAAGATAAGCCAGAAATGAGCGTTTCCTTCTTGCTATAGTGATCTCTTAGAAAATAAAAGGGAGGCACTTTAATTTAACAGCCATAGGAAAGAAGTGTTTCACAGGTGAATCCAGGGTAAGGGAATACATTCAGGTTTATTGTGAATATAACTAATAAACTAGAAGTTAGTTGTTAACACCCCCAGAGAATGAAAATCCAGTGTCTGGTGAACCAGTGCTGTCTTTTGGTGGCTCTTAGGTTGTAGCTGGGACAGATGGCTGCAGGCAAGATGAATGAAGTTACGGTAAATTTGTACCTCTGCCATAGAGGTTTTTCTTGCCATGTTTCAGCATTTAACTGGGAGAATAAAAAACAAAGTAACTACTGCGGAAAAAGTGAGACCTTTACCTGACAAAGCAAGTAATGTGTGTGTTTAGCACAGAAATAGCTACAGAATATATCTTTGAAGTAAGGATACATTTTTTCCTCTTAATGTTTACTCTTGAGCTAGTGTTGGTACACAGCATAGCTTCAACAAACTCAGCTGTAGAGTAGGCTGCTTTGTGCCGATAACCCAATCTGAGAACCCTTGCGTAGCTCGGATTCTTTCTTGCGACCTCTCATCGCAGTCTGTCAGAAAAAGTTCAGGAATGTCTGATTCAAAGCTTCCACCATAAATTTTCATGTGCTTCCTGAGGCTGAGGACTTGCACTTTAACAAGCTGCTCGGTGTTTCTCTTGTTCTGAAAGAAAACAGGTTTATTTCCAAGCTTTTCTGAAGGAGGGTGCGTTTTCCCATAGCCCTTCACATCTCTGTTGATAAGGGCCTTGGGAATGGTGAGAACACAGAGGAGTGAAGTTGTTGCTTTTCTTTTTTCTTTTTGCATTACTCCTCCCTGTAACAGGGTGAGTACTCTGTGCGTTAGCAGGTTTCCCTATCCTGTAGGAGTGAGTTTCACCGATGCTTGCAAACACCCGGGTGTGACGAGGGAGCCTCCACCTATAGAGCAGAAATAGCTGGTTTGAAGCCTTATCCTCAACACGTGCCTGCTTTCTCATTGCATCAGGAGGTTGCAGCTGGGTTAGCTGTACAAATCCAAGCTAATTGGAAACTCGGTAACTTGGAAACTGCCGGTTTAACTGTAGCAGTGATAAGCTCAGTGTAATTTCCTACTTCATTAATCGCCTGTTTGATAGAGTTTGCTTTTGAACCCCGCACTTGCTGTACCTGCAGGAGCATCTGGAGCTGCTTGGGGCTGGTCCTGTCCCTGTGAGTTGCAGGCATGCTTGTGACAGCCCTGTGGGCACATGCTCCTGCCCGTAAAGCTGTGAGCATTGGTGCTGCCTTTCCTTTCTGTGGCACACTTGCACAGTGAAGCTCCTGAAGCGAGCAGCTTGTGCTTGCTGGGCCTGAAGCCTGGGCACCCACCCCTCAGCCCACGCTGCTCTCACCTGCTCGCCTCCCCCGGTGCCACTCGCTCGGAGCCCTGTCCTCCCCCACCCACACCCTGCCTTTCTTGCGGTCTGTGCTGCTTCGCCGCACCGAGTCGGAGGCGAAGCCATCAGCTGAACCACTGAGGCAAAAAGGACTTGTAGTTCTTGCTTGCCGTGGGAGCAGAGCTAGAGCAGTAAGCGGTGCACAAGCGTTTCCCCTGAAGTCACGTTTCCCCTTCGCAGGGAGGCACGCTGTTTGCTGCGTGCTCAGGGCGTTTGTGGAAAACACTTCACACCCGGGGGGAGAGCTGAGGGGAGGAGAAAAAGATTTAAACATAATCTCAGGAGATGCTCTGTTTAGTTTATACCAAGTGCAGGAGAGGTTAGATAAGTTTTTGTGGAAGGAGTTACTGTTTTTCAAATTCCAAGACTTTAAAAGTCTGTGTGCTTATGCAAATTATTGAGTGGTAGCTCTGATTCATTCTGATGAATTACTGATTTGATTTTGATAGCTTTTTTCCTAAATCAAGATGCTGCCACTTGATCTGTTAGTGCATTTTGAGAATAACTCTATGTATAACGAACAGACATTGCAAGAACTTTGACTTCCTTATGGAGGGCTTTTTGTATCCTCATGAGAAAATATATTTTGGCTTGTGTTTTGGGAATTTTCCCACAGTAGGAGATCTAATTTTTGCAAGGTATTGTTTGGGAATTGAAAAGGAGCGCTGGCAGAAAGATAGCTCCACAAAGAGCCTTTGTGAAGGGCGGCCCAGCCTGCGCGCGCTGTTTGCTGCAGTCAGTGTGGCAGATTTAATTTGCTGGATATATTTTGCATGAAAGGATGTATTTTAGTAAGTCTCGAAATGGAAGTAGTGTTCCAGTTTGCTTGTTCTGAACTTTGTGAAGTACAGAAGAGAGGAAGCCTGCTGCAGCGCTTCTCTTACAGCTTTGTTTTGGGGCTGAAACTGGCTGTTTATTCTCTGTGCAGCTCTGTTCTGCACGCGTATCTGTGGATGGATTTCTTTGTGCGTCTCTGTATTGTCTGACCTGAATAAAAGTGATTTATATCCCATTTTCAGCAGTCCCAGAGAGTTCTGGTTAACAATGATGGCCAGTATGTATATCATTACCTGATTAAAACAGTGAAGGAAAAGGATAAAGTTAAAATAATTTAAGTGTTCTGGGAGAGGGAGGGGGAGAAGGGTCTTTATTCTCAGTCACTAATAAAACAAAGGTGTTTTGCTATCCATAAAAATACCAATACAGCAAAATTTCCACATTTTTATTTTAGTTGCAGGTACTCTGATAAACCCTTAAAAGGACACAATGAAAATCTGCTATCAGTGTGAATTACCTGAGAAAAGGGATTAAGTTTCGTGGAAGGCATGTTGGCCAGGCATGTCTGTTGCCTGTCTTTACTGGGCTGATTGTTTTTGTTTGCTTGTTTGTGAGTGTCTTAAAGTGAAAATAAACTTGGCTTAATAAATGAAAATGCTTATCTAATAATTATTTGTGGTTTGCAAAAGGGGAGATGCATCCTGTTCTCCTTGGGATGATGCTCTTAAATTTTGGATTTTTTTTTTTTTTTTGTGGTTTGTAATTGCAGTTTTTCTTTTTCTTTTTCACGGGTACTTTTGTCTCCCATCTGTCTTACTTTTTCTGCATTTGGAGGGAGAAATAGCAGTGCAGTATTTTCTGTTTGAAATTAGTCATTCAGACGTCTTGTCATATTAACCAAAAAATAAATACAAACTTAGTGGGGTAAGATAGGATGTTACGCAAATGTGGTCTGTAAGCAGATAATGGAAAAATAAGGCAGTACCACCAATACAGCTGGAAGAAGCTTCTGCTTGAGATTTGGCTTGTTTAAACAGAAGGCTAAATCTTTTATGGCACATTGTATTTTTCTAGCAGCAAAGCTTGTTTAAGAGCTTTGTTTCCCATGCTGATGTCTTCTGCTGCCTCACTTGTGCTGATCCAACTGTTTGTGAGGCTACAACATAAACAGGATAAGTGATACAATCTTGTTAGCTGAACAAAAGAAAATGACTTTTGAGAGGTAGGGTGTGAGGTTTCTTCTTTCTGAAGTCTGGGTGGTGCAATGGTCTGCTTTAGATTATGGCTCCAAATGGAAGTCTTGGCGCATCTGAAAGCGCGAAGACTTGTATAAGGTGGAGAATAAACGCTTACATTGTGCATAGGATCTTCTGAACAGCTTGACCTCTACAGAGAGCATGTGGTGCTGTGTTATCAAACACTTTCTTGCAGTATAAAAAAAGAAATGGATGAGACGTTACAAGAGTATTTACTCTTGATGCATTTTCTAACATGAGAATGTTTTTAACCAATGATGCATATGTGCAAGATACTTCTTGAGAGAGTTTTTTTTTTTTTTTTTTTTTACTAGGGATTAACATCAGAGGAAACTTTTGTAATAACTCCCTATTTCTAGTTTCTTTTTCCCCACTAAAATACAGCAACAGCAGGAAAACTGGGTAGCGACACTATCTTTGTATGCACTGAGCTGGGTGGGTAAGAGATGCTAACGCCTGATATGTTTCTGTGTGCTCAATATTGACTCTTGTCTGTATTTGTGTTGCTTTGTTGTATGGGGTATGAGAAATGGATGCTTGTGTGCTTTCTTCATAAGGAAAACAAAGATATAAAGGGAAACTTAATTTTGTTCGTATGCAAGTTAAGAGGCGCGCACGCCTTTTCCATTTGTTATCTGTTGGGACGTATCTACAATACATACTCTACAATGTTTTTGTTTCGATTTTGAGGTGAGTGCTTAATCTTGTTAGGAAACCTTCCCTTCACCTGAGCAGAAGACTTTGTCAAAATACTTGACCGAGCTGAACTCAGTAGCACGTTGCAGTTGTGTATGTAGCCAGCATGAACTTGACTGGCTGTGTGTATTTTGGCTTTGTCAAAGAAGTATCAGGATACACAGCAGTGAGTATTTAAGTGTGCTTTGAATGGAGAGAGTGTGCCTTGGCCGTGCAGTATTACAGATTTCTTTGTATGTGGGGATCAGAAGTACCCTCCCTGGTCTGTGCAGGCAGGAGCCACTGCCGTAGGCACAGTGCCTGATGGCTGACCGTGTGCTGTCCACTGGCTTGCTGTGAAGGTGGTGTGGCTATGGTAATGAAGAAGCAGCGATTTTGTTTATATAGCCATGTCAATAGTTTTAACTGGCGTTTTGCTGTATTGATTTATGGTGGCACTGAGTGTAGAGATAGCTCTGGTCTTTCCAAGTTAGCAAGTACAAAATCAAAATCTGGTTTAAAAGGTGTTTAGATGTGATTGTATCACCAAGGAGGAGCACGACATGCTGAGCAGACAAGATGGTGTTGTTGAGGTATTACTGGATTCTATGGCAGTTGATTAAAAAGCTTTATTAAAAGAAAAGACAGACACCCCCCCCTAGGCCAAACTCCACAATTTCTGGATGTGAGATTTACAGAGATTCTGTACTGAAGAGAGTGTTAAGAGCGATGCAGGTGCCTGGTGCTGCTGAAACAGGACATGTGGCCAAGATGCTTTGTGCTGCTGGGCTTGCTGTTGGAGCCCTAACAAGATGCTGAAAGCTGCAGAGATGCTATCCATCGGTCTTGACACAAGTTGTGATTTCCTGTTGAAGACAGTTAACGATTGGCTGCTTCCCCAGTGAAAGCAGTAAATGGCCCATTGATTGAAATTACATTAGTACTATGCCTTTGTAAAATATTAATTTAGCTTGTGGATAAAATGCATGTTGGTTTATTGCATCGCTTCCTTTCTGGCTGTAGTCTCAAAGGAGTAAGTAGCAAATGCATCTTAAAAAATGAGAGGAATGGCTTGTGGAGGATGCTGTGTGAAACAAGAAATAAGATCTTGCGCCGGTGTGTGCTATGAGTGCTGGTTACATGGCCTGATTTATTAAACTCTTTTTTTATTGGTGCAGTAGCTAAGTAATTTCTGGAATATATTGCCTGCTACAGAGGTAGTGAGCAGACAGCAAGCACTCCGAGTAAAGCAGTTTTCACTCTGAGTTATGGAAAGGCAATTTTGAGGGTCTCGGTTTGAGTAGCACTTCACGTTCTCTGTTGATCTGCTGTATATGCTTCTACGTGGTGCCCTGAGTGTTGGGGGCCTGTGATGAATCCATTACACAAAGCACCCAGAAATCCTGCCTGGGAGCTGCCCAGAGGGGTCTTCTCTGAAGACTGAGCACTTCTGTGTGACGCAGGTGTGGAAATACACGTGGCTCTGTGAGCCACATGCTGACCAAGACCAGGCACTTGTAGGAAGGAGGGTAATTGTGTTTCCATCCTTATTATGGCTTCTCTGTGCCTGCTGGAAGCTGCTAATTAGGGCTGATGCCTTGTTTTAATACATGATGATTTAGTGGGAAGACGCCAGCTCCTTGGTCACAGGCCACCAAATGACTATCAGATGGCAACACAATTCAAGACTAGCTATTAAAAATGATTTGAAGTAACAACGTCAAGGAAAGAATAATTGGTGCAGAGGTTTTCAGAGGTGGAGGAGAAGAGTTTATTGCATCTCTGCTGTATCTGAGGCAGCCATCTATTTTAGTGCCATGAGCTCTTATTTTACTACACAGAACATTGATGGATAGCGGGTCTCCACTACTCCTAAATCCTCCTGGAGAAGCCTGTAGGGCTTTTATTTAGGGTGACTCTTAGAAGAATCTCTCCTCAGCTGTTGAAAAATGTGTGGACAACTGGGTACTGCTGGAGAACGATTACGTACGTGATGTGGTGCACAAATGCTTTGTTAGCTTTATAAAGCAGTTGTAAGGAACTGGAGCAAAGAAACCTGAGCTTTGCTGTAGCACGTGTTATTGGTCCGCATGGGGAGACGGTGTATTTCTGAATGCCCAGGTGAAACATCAATCCTTTTTTCATTTCTCCCTTCTCTTACTCTTTGTACCTAGCCCCGTACTATGGTTTTGTCTCTGTCCTGTTAATTTGATGTCTTGTAGTTTCTTCTTTTCTAAACCTGGGTTAGTAGTTTTTGTTTTTGCGCCTTAAGGTATTTACCTCAGGTATTTTTCTTTGTAGGAGGAGAGCACTTAAAAATGTCTATTAATTTCAGAGTGGGAAGTAAATTCCTCTTAATTTGCAAAATATAATACAATGTATATTACAGAAATTATTGTTGACTTGTAGAAGAAAAAATAGAATTACAGTATATCCTCGTTTGAGCTGGAATATGCCAAACCTTTAACTTCATTGGGCTGACAAACTAATGTGGCTGTTTAAGGTCTAACTTTCTTATGTGAATGGATATTCTATGTGAGTGTAAAAATAAAGACAAACTAATGGACTTTTCATACTGTCTGTCTTAGCTGGACAGTAAGTGAACGTGTGGCTGTGACGAAAGTAGCACAGTTCGTAGTGACACAACCTAAATAAATCCAGTCGGGTTTTCTATTGACATTGGCCCACGTTTCAGCATAGGAGTTACCTTACACGTCTCTCGAACAAAGGAGGTTTGTCTGAAGCAGGTGTTCTAATGGTTACCCTGGCCTTTACAAATAGTTTTTTGGTGAAGTATTACTTCAGCTGACTGTGGGTAACTTCATAAGGCGTCTTGGCTTATTGCACGTATTTTCTCAAAAGGGCCATCGTGGCAATAGCTTCATGATGCTTACTCCCTCTTACATGGCTGTTTATTTTTAGAAGGTACTTGTCACAATTTGTCAGCCACATGCTGGCCCGTCACCTCTGCTGTTAAACAGCTGCTAAAATGCAGTTTCTGGGACGACTTTGTAAACCTCATATAACGAATTAATACCTACCCTGATTGTTCCAGGGTAGTCTTATTTTCACTAGGAAATATGCAGCTTGAGCTTGCCAGCTCTGCCAAACCCATGAAATGGTAGAAAAAAAATAGTCTTATTAAATATTGCGACTATACCACAGCACACTAAATGCAATTAATGTGGTGGAATGGGTGTGAAGGTATCTGGTGAGATGCCTGAGCATGTTGAAAGACTTGGATTTTATTTATTAACAGCAGTGAAACAGGCTTCTAAATCAGTTTGTTGTGAATAGGGATAGGAGGTGGTGAAGAAGTAGCAGTGGCAGTGCCTGGGCTGGTAAGACACGACTTCTTACATGCTGCATTGCTTTAGGAAACTGCTGTCAGGCTTTTACAGGAAAAATGAAAATCCTACGTTGTACAAATGACATCTGATCTCTTCCTTGATTTCTTTCCTGTTTCTTCTATTTATAGATGTCTTGTTTTGGATTTATCTGAAAGCCAGGGTCAGGAAGTACAGTCCTTCAAAAATGCTACTTGTTGTGGGTTTCTGGCATGTCCTCTCCCCTCTCCTTCCCAAAAGGAACTGTGCAGACAGTATTTTTCCACAACAAAGCATGGATCCTCAGCCCTGCAGACTTCAGGCTTTGTTGACAGTGGCATATACTGCTTCACCTCCAGACCCAGAGCTGTCCTGTCTTTTAATCATCCCTTGATGTCCACGTCAGTTGTACATCTGATTAAAATGCAAAAGACATTAACCACTTTATTGGGAAGTGTTACTACTTTGAGCAGTGTCCACGTGTGCGTTGGGATGTGGGGGCAGAGGTACATGGGCTGTATCCTATTTAGCAGGGCTAATTTCCCATGTAGAGTTTCAGATGACTAATTACTTTATTTTAGACTTGGAAAAAAAAAATATATACACACACACACACCTGAGGATGCTCAGCCTATGCTTCCATCAGCTGTTTAGGGGCATGGTCTTGGTGCCAACATCACTTTGTCTCTCCTGTCTTGAAGGAGAGGAGAATAAAAAGCCCAAGGTCATGAAATGCATGAAGCCTTTTGCTAATTCTGGTGTAGGAAGAGGTTTTTCCCGAACTTGGAAACAAAAGGCAATTTCTTCAGCTGGCCTTCTGAGAGAGTGTGGCAATTCTGAGGGCAGTAAAGATGTGGGATAGAAGTTCAATGAATGCTTTTGATGAAATAACTGCTTTTGTGGTGGCTGGGGTTCAGCACAAGGTCTTAAATTCTGGCCTGATTTCTCACCAGCAGCACTGCTTAGTCACTCACGTTTGAGCTGTTCTGTTTATGCAGGAAAGTGACTGAACTTGTATGCTCCTGGCATGACTGCTTACAGCAAGAAGGACCTTAAAGTACTCTTGAGGAATAGGTATTGCAATAAGGAATTTAAAAGTAAGCTATAATTGAAAACAACATTACAGTCTTTAACTAAAGGACCCTGCCACCAAGTCTTCCTGTGATGGTTGCTTTTTTCTTTTTCATCTAAACCTGTGGACTTACTGAGACTGCTGATGACCAACAACTCCTTCTTTTTGTCATACACATGACTGTGTTATACTGAATTATTTGTACCCTGTAATGACTGTTTGACCTCTTGACTTTGTTTTATTTTGTTTTCTGCTTCCATATGCAGTAAACTGTTTAAAATCAGAGCTGTCAACAGTAGCTGAATGTCTTTGTTAACTTCAGGTTCCTGTATCTGGCTGTTGTATAACTTTGTATAATGGATGTGATTTGTGTTTAGCACTTTGTGTTTACTTTTAAAGAGACTTTGCAATCTGTTGCCTTGAACTGGTTTCAAGAAAACAAATTGTGAGTTTAATTGTCACCGCTTAACAACTTCATTCTCAGTGTGCAGTGCCATTTGAAAGAGGTTTATGAAACCAGCTTTGCGTGTCTGAAACTTTTCTTAGCTGCTAATTCTAAGTACTGGACAGACTGACTTGAATTTATTCAAAAAGTTGTTACAGCATTTGTTAAGAAACGCTTATGAGCAAAATTTTATACATTCTAACCGTTTTGATGCCCTGTTGGTTGTGATTTCAATTTTAATTCGGTATTTAAATAAAAGGTGAGATAAAAAACAAGTGTCCTTCAGATATGAACTCCAGTGCTCAGAAGGCTTATGACTGGTCCTGCTCCTCTTTTCTTGGGCAAAAGTTCCCATACAATCAGCAGAGAGAGAGAGAGTACCTTATGTGTTTTCACAAATTTACTTTATAGTTCCCATTCTTAAATCTTCACTACAGCAACTAAGCTGCTTTCATGTTTGTCTTGTATTCCTAATTGCTAGCCCTGTAAAATAATAGGGGACTACACTTAGGGCCAAAAGAAAAATATATCTTACTATCTGCTAGCTCCTGTGCCTTATTTTCCAGCTGTAAAAGGTAGAAGGCTGGTAAGCATCTTTTCAGGTGCTCTGATGTCTGTTGAAACTTGGCCTTGCAGACACTGGAGTCAGGGTGCCTGTAGAAACAAGCTATTGTGTATTTAAAAGCAGAACTGGTAGCTGTAAAGTAAGGTAAGACCCCATGCGTTGGGTGTCCACTACTTTGTTTTATAGTTTTGTGTCTAAATGCTCTCCAAAATGTCAGAAGGAGCACTTATCTTTAAAGATGGATTTTTTTTTTTTTGGAAGATGATGATGAAGTAGTGACCATATATAAGTGACTAAAAACAAGACCTAGCTGGTCCGTAGGTGAGCTATTACTGCACCCAGTGACAGACCACTGAACATGGTGGGTAGACTGTGGACACCACAACAGTGTTCAGCAATGACCTGCTGAGGCATTTCAGCAAACTCCAGGTGTAATGGTATGGCCCGTGAGATATCTGCATTGCAGCTGGTTTGGTGGAAGGATGCGAATAGCCTGCTTAGAGCACACCTGCAAAACTCGGTGATGCTGCAGTCATGAGTCATTGAGAAAGTTTTAGTTAGGAGCCTACCATTAAGGAAAATAAATTCATGTAGCGTAGCTTTTCAAATGGATTCTGAGTTAATTCACTCATAAATTCTTTAAGATTATTAAAAGGAAATTTCTAGGGAATTAATTCACCATTTCAGCTTCTCAGAAGATCTGTGAAGAACTTGATTTGACCTCTAATTTATTTTAAAAATAAAGTAAGACCACCTGCTGGCCAGAAGATTGTCTTTCTATGCAAGATAGATACAGAAAATGGGGTGAAAAGCTCCCAGGCAGGGGCTAAGATAGTGACCTAATAAAAAGCCAGGTACAGAAAAAATGCTTTGCTATTAAAAGCATCACCCGTATAGTGGGTCTTCTGTGCGTGCATGTCAGCTTGCATACTATCATCACCTAATTCTGTTTCCTGGATGAGCAGGAGGCTTTTTTCCATTCTCTAATTGAGAATCTCCAGGTTAGTACCAACTGGGAGTTTGTCTGCTCTTTCTGCTGTTTGTTCTCTGTTCTTCTCATTCTCTTCAGCCATCGGCTTTTCTTTCTGGGGATCTTTATTTCCCCTTTGTGCTGCCAGGATTCAGCTTTCTAAAATTCTGAAACTATTCACTTTGGTAATGAACAATGCAAGAAAAATGCTTTAGGGATAAGTAGGAATTTAGTCTGTCATAATCACTAAATTGTACTTGCTGCTTATGGAGATTCCTTTCCCAGCCTCAAAAAATGCTGCTCTTATAAATCCCATATAGTGTCAAAATCTGAAGGATGAGATGGTGATTGCACTGACATCTACTTGTATGATGAATTATTTTTAAAGAAAAAAAAAACACACACCAGCTATTTTTTTGGCTTGTTACTTAGGAAGCCTCTGTTCAATCAGTAGTCTGTGGTTTACATTTGCTTTTTATTAAAAAAATAAAGTTCCTGGTAATAAAAACATGATACTGAAATGGCACACATTAGAAATGGTTTCTGACTGCTTATATTAAAAAAAATAAATAAAAAAAATCTATTCAAACATCTGCTTACACTTGTATAAAATCAAGAAAATGTATTTGCTGTCCTGTGCAGTATGTGTGGTTACTTTTTTTTTTTTGCATTAGGAATAAATTATTGCAATTGAAACTTAGCTACACTTAGATTTTATTGATTGATAGTACAAAGTGTTTGAAACAGGAATGTGCTTTAAATGTTCAATTGTGGAAGAGTTGTTATTTTCTTACCGTGATGTCTTCTTCTAGTTAGTTACATTTGCTTCTAATATAGATACAATGCTTCATAATTATCCTCAATTTCAACAAATGGTGTGTTCTTTAAAGAAACGAAACAAAACTTCTGCATGTTGTTTAGGACTGTAAAATACCATAAATAAGTATAACAAAGACATACTTTTCAAACTGGTATTTCATATTTGGGACGAAGGATTGAATAAGGGCAGCAGTTTTAGCAGTCTTTCCTTTGTTTTATTAAGGATGTAATCTATAAAATCAGCTGGCAAGTAAATTATTCAAACATTTGATGCCTGCTTTAAAACATACTTTGTGTGCAAACTTAAGTACAAATGAATATTTTTTTTGTGTGTGTGGAAATGTTTAGTTGTTTTTCTGGGCAGTTTTGAGAAATAAGCTTTTTCTCATGTTTTTTCTGTTAGTTGCTTCTCATTTGGCACTTCACACAGTAGTGGTGGGAAGAATTATGGATCTGGATCTGAAGAAATGTTTTTGTATTGAGTGTAAGGTTAGAGTGAGGGTAAAAAGGTATTTTCATTTAAGAAAGCAAATATTTTAGTGGTAAACTGCTTTGTTCTCTGTTGTCATTACTGCTGGAAGAGCGGGCAGAGCACTTGAGTGCTCTTTCTTCCAGCCAATTTGATTTCTTGTAAATGAACCCTCTGGGGTGTATTTCTGTGTCCAGCTCCTTCGAGCATCACTGGAAGTTGCTTCTACTGCCAATGATCGCAATCTGGAAGGAAGGCTTTTTGTTGGTTCTGCCTTACAACTGCGCTGCTCTTCTGTAATTGTTATCCTGTGGACAGCTGAAGGACATTGCCTGTTTAACAAGGTGTATCTTCAGGCTTGTCTCTTCTCTGTTGATTGGACTGGAGTAGGCTGCTATTTGTGGGGACTTGCTAACAACTGTAGAGCCACGTAAATGAGGGGGAGTTATTAAAGTTGATTCTGAATCACCACAGGCTCTTTAACTGACCTCCTCTGTCTTTTTGCCACCCACGTGCCTGTACTTTTAACACTCCCATGAGAAAATAATGTTGTGTGTCCTCCAGCTCAAGGATGGCAAAAGCTGGTTCTGATGCCTTGCAGCGTAACTTGGTAGGTGACGGTGTAACCATCACGGTCCTCAGTAGCTAGGGCAGTTATACCAGGCACATACGGGGTTCTTTGGTCCCTATGGTTAGCCCATGAAAAGACTTCAAATTGTGATGATGAGAGAAAAGGTTTCACCAAACAAACCTAGCAGCACCAACAATGATTATTAATTACATTATCTTTGCAGTTGGTCAGAATTAAGTGGACTTCTGTTAGAGAGCCTGCTATGGTTTTGGGTGACTGACCCTCTTAGAGAAGGAGGAGTGCGTAACCCTGTTTTTGTGCAGAAGAAATGCAATGGCCAACTTGACAGTGTGCATTGGGTCGTTTCTTATGAGAAGGTGCAAATTATTTGAGAATTATACAGGCAATAATTGTTCTTGCAGAACTTGGAAATTGTAGCTCTAAGTGTAATTTTAAAACAAATAACCTTCAGCCTACAAGTCCAGACCAGGACAAACCTTTCTCAAGGTTGCAGAAGATGCTAAATAATGACGTGTAATGAGGTTCAACAGAAGTAATCAACAGCCAAGTAGATACTGTGTATAACTATTTTAACATGCAGATGAACATTAGCTACTGTACCAGAACCATGTCTTTCTAAGAGCTTGGTGGTTTTCGAAGGTTAAACCCTGAATGCATAGTGTAGGAAAAAGAATAAAATATAAAAGCATAGTAGGTCAGAGTACGTGACATACATTTCCAGGTAGCTTCTTTTCCCCCCCTCTGTTAACTGTCTCCTCCAGCGACTTGTTATTTGGTTTGTAGTTCTTTAAAAAGCCATATTGTTTCATTTACCGTAGTCGCAGAAGAAAATAACTTTCAGAGAAAGGTTAAGTAAGGAAAGCGTGGTGGACTTTGAGGTCATAGTGCCTGAGCCCAATTTTTGCTTAAATACATCTGACTTGAGTTTTAAGATAACCTAGTTAATTCTAACTTACAGAAGAAGGTCTGTGAATATCTTATTGCAAGGGTGAAGGGCTTTTTCAATATGACCAGCTTTTTTTTTTTTTTTTTTTTTTTTTTTTTTTTTACTTATTTCTGTTTCCCTCCACCCATATTTGTGGCTTTCACCCAAATCTAGGTAGAAGCGTGCTTTAAATGCACTCAGAATCTAGCAGCTCCTTGATCTAAGTAAAATGTATCTGCAAAGCTGTTCCTACACTGACATAAGACAATACAATGCCATAATAAATTGCATGCAGTGCTACAGCTGCAGGAGATTTTTTATATTTCAACTGGGATTCTCAAGAAAGTTATGTCTGTGATGTTTTCCTGTACAGTAGTACTGCTGTAACTGATGCTCTGATCAGTTTTTTTTTCCACCAGCAAAAAATGCTTTTGATCATTGTATATCACCAAATACTCATTTTGTTCTGAGAAGCGACACATGCGGTACAAGCAGAGCAGCTTTTGCAGATGTCTCCCCTACTGTCAGCTAGGTTTGAGTGCCTTCATAGGCTGTTCTTTTTATAAAACTGTCTGGAGAGAGAGTGTAGGAGTGCTAATAGCAGCTTTCATTTTCATGAAATTTAGTGAAGTGTTTGCAGTCTCCTTGATATCTTCCTGTATAAGTATTACTTCACCAATGAATTAAATGACTGTTAAGCTAACTGATCTGCAGGTGTTCCTGCATTTTTGGACATCTGTGATGTTGATGGATGTGTCTCATCTCACTGTGCTTCTATTTATAAAAAGTACCAAGAGAAGCTGGAAACAGTCCTCTGTCTTTTTCTAATAAATTATAAAAATATGGTACAACTTGTTAGAAAGCCCTTTTTGAGAGCAAAAAGGGGGAGTGAAGAATGCTGAGATGATGAATATTGCCGTATGAAATGTGAAACCACTAGGCAGGCTGACTTGAAAGTAGGTTTTAGACTACTGACTGTATTTCATATTTCAGGAGGATGTGCAGGGGCACAGGATGATTAGGTGTTTTGTAATATTATTTCCGATCTTACTAGTCTGGCATGTCATACAAAGGGAAAGTACTACTATTGTAAAGAGGGGGAAAAATTGCAGGTTGCATAGACTCACCATTGTATAGCTATTTCATGTGTGTAAGCAAAATTTTCCTGTGGGAAGAGTGAGTATAGTTCTAGTGGAATGAGTAACAAAAACAACCTTTCAGTAGTTTTCTGCTTGGCTCCAAAGTGGTGCTTTTACAGGGGTGGGTAACCTGGGGAGCTGGCTAAATGATTGTCCATCTTTCTTTGACAATACAATATCTTTAAATACAGATCTGTTGCTTTAAGTTCTTGTTGCTTGAAAAACTGATTGTGACAATTTGAAGTTGAAAGCTACCCTGCTAATATAAATTAAAATGGGAAAGAGCTTCAAATGTCTGGAGAAGCATACTTGAGTGAAATGTCTACATTCTGTCTTTATTTAAAAGCAGGCAGATCAGAAGGAAACTGAAGGAAGTTATCCATGCTGGCGCTGGTGAGCACACCAATGCCAGCATTGGCATATAAAAGAGTTCAGAATAGAAGCAACATCTAAAAATAATGGATGGATAAAAAACTCAACTCTCAAGCAAGAAGGAAGAAAGTAAACAAGACTGTTAGGTCTCTCTCAATTTCTTCTTCTTAAAGTGAAGCTTATTCTCTTGTAGGTTATGCTTCTGCATACAAATAAAATCTCACAAATACTGTCAGCGTTTTGTCATCATCAGAAGTGGTTTGTATGCACTGCTTGATATTTAAGATAGCCAAGCAACTTATGTAGCTTTAAATGGTCTAGAAGCATTAAGAGTAGGATCCGTATTTGTGTTTGGGATGCTGTTGTTCTCTTAAAGTCTGTGTTGTATGCAGGGTGTGTGAAATAAAAAACATAGCGTAAGTAATGTTTAAAAAGTTTTCCTTCTTCATTTCTAGTGTGAAACCACTGGAGACAGACATTGTATTTTGGTAATCTGAAAACAGAGCTGTTGCTGTCGTAGCTAAACAGTAATTTTAGAGACAGTACTGGTTGGGTAAACTGTAGAGGCAAAAAATAGACTTCCAGTAGTCTAAGACTGACTTGTTTTTCATGGCTGCATTGTTGCTCATAGGA
Organism: Aythya fuligula; assembly: GCF_009819795.1. Taxonomy (NCBI): domain Eukaryota; kingdom Metazoa; phylum Chordata; class Aves; order Anseriformes; family Anatidae; genus Aythya; species Aythya fuligula. The sequence goes on along the minus strand of NC_045562.1, from coordinate 29,620,993 downwards.
AGATTCATAATTTAATTCAACCTTGCTCCGTAAACAATGGAAAAAGTTATTTTTTTCTATTTGCTGAGTCTTTTTATATCCTTTGAGAACTGGCATGCCAAACTTGACAGTAAAACTGACTCTTTTTTACATGTCGGCTTGTTTTTTTCACATCTGACGTTAAGGAGCAACTTCTTTAAGTAGTCATAACCTAGATTTACCAGACTTAGAAGTGACTCATTTTAGCACTTCTGACAGCCTGCATTTAACAGCACGTGTCATGCGTAGCAAAGAGACAGCAGCAAGTAGATGAGTGGTCCGTCAGCAGCTGCCAAGAGCGTACACTGGATTTAAGCCATAGCTATTAATCAGTTCTGCTATGAACAGGAAAAAAATGTATCAAAAGCCTTTAGGGCATTGGGAGGGGAAATTCCTTCACTCTACAAACAGGAAAAATACACTTTATGTAGTCATGCAGGGGCTTCTTAAGTTGCCTGAACTAGCAGAATTGCCTTTAAACTGTTTTACTTGAGCGAAATTCATTTTTTGCAAGTGTGTTAATAAAAGGCATCTCTGAACACTCTGCTGAGGCTATCAGATGCTGATCAGCTTTTAAATGGCTGCAAAGACTTTGTCTATTAAATTCTCTGTATGTAAGTGTTTTTTCACAGGATGGAGAATAGAGGACACGAACCAGAATTGGTTCTGATGCTTTTGACAGGTCTTGCTAGTTCACTTTTCCTATGTTCCTGTCTGAAATCTTTTTTGAGGGCCAAGAAGATATGACTGTCATATTCCTAAGTTATAAACCGTACAACAGCAAAAATGACTGAGATGCCCTTCACTTGTGTGCTGTTTCTAACAAATCGAAAGTTGTGCTGAGTTGAAGGTAGAAACCCAGAAATTGGTATATTTGTGTAACTTGAAGGGAATCTTTCTTTCGGATTTATATAAGCTACTCATACTGCTTAAGTTCTTTAGCTGTAAAGAGATGTATCCAGCAAAATCCCCACAGTGAGTCACAAACACTCTTCTCTCAGGAAACTTTGAATGTTCCGCTTCAGGAAATGGAATATAAACAACCTTCTGTGAGAAGACTAAATATTATTTAGTTCTTCAAATTTTAATAGGAAAAATTTGATACTTTCAAGGCCAAGAATTAATCAAGTGTGACCCAGTAGTAGTTGTGCTGGCTTTAAATGTTTTTTTTCATGTTTTTTCTCTATCACTAATGCCAAAGTAGTTGCAGAGATTGGGGATGGGTACAGCTAAAATGAGTGTTCAATTTGATTCACTTGTCTAAAATTTTGAAGTAGGGGGTTGGAACAGGAGATAGAGCTATTAAAAATAGATGACTTAATATGCACCATTTTTTTCATGTATATTTGAATCATGTAAAAGCTGAACTTGTCTTATAAGACTGTTCTTTTTAAGCTGAAAATTAAAGCTACTCTTGGGTCATGTAAGGAATGGCTGCCTGTCCATTGTCAAAATGTCACTTCTGTTGCATAGTGATTTAAAAATAAAAACCTCAGGAAGAAAACCTCAATCTTCTACTGTAGATTAAAACTCTGGAAAAATACCTGTTCTGCAGTGGTATGTAGCTGCTGAATCACTTACATGAACTATTTGCTTAATGCTACAAGGAGTATTGTTTTGCATAGGATAAGCCTTTAAATTTCTAAACTTGTTCGAAAATTTGTTCTCAATATGAAAATACATCTTATTACAGGTATACTTATATTTCTGTCAACTTGAAAGGGAACAAATCAGTTTCCCAGTTGCTACCATAGTAACTTAAAAGATTCTTACAAAGAAGTAATACGTCTCCAGTTTGTGAAGATAACTGGACACATTTGACAAGATGAAGCCTCAGCATTTCTGCTGCTGCATGTAGCAGATTTTTTTTTTTTTTAATACTGTGAGAGACAAATGACTTGGCAGCAGTGAAATTAGAAGAAGAATGCCATACCTTCAATTAGATGTAACTTCATTAAATGTCCACAGAGGTATATACTTATGTACTTTCAGACTGAGGAGGGGATGGTTCACCACGTAAGAAGCTAGGAAAAGGGATCTTGGAACTAGGGGAAAAGCTAAACCTGTTTCTGCAAGAAAAGGCTACTGTTAGTGAATGGAACCACAGCTTTATTTGGAAATAGCTACGAGTGGTACAAAAGCAACTTATTTCAGAGTAATAGCCTTTCAGGCATTCTCAACCTTCTTTTGCTGATTCCTTGTTTTGCTGCAACAGTGTCTGGAGGGGAATCTTAATGAAGAAGAATCTTAAATTAGTACCGAAGTGTGCAGTGAGGAATGTTGCTGGTATCTCTTTTTAGTTCTGACCCTTCTCATGTTTTTCACATTCTGTTTAGCAATTATGCTGTCAAGGATGCTAGCTGATTGACAGCTATACTTTGCATATTGGACAAGTGAATGACTGGAACAAAACAGCCTTTGTGGCTTTGAAGGAGGCCTGCATTGTGTTGGGTGGAATATATGCAATTTTATGCTGTTATTTAAAATGCAGGATTCAATTAAAAGAAGTAATGCCAGTTCACTTATGTAGTAAATAGGAGGGAAGTAAACATAATAAAATAAGTATGCAGATATAGTCTTGTGTCTTTGTGCTTGCCAAGTTCAAAGGCTTAGCACTGTCCTTGCTGATATTGACCTGATGATGAAGGCCTTTCTTATGGTAACTTCCATATATTTAGTAGTTTTAGGAGGCTTAGCTGAAGTTTCTGTACTTCAGATTGAAGTCTCAGTTGAAACTGTTCATTGAATGTGCGTCTCCTTTCCTTCCGTCTCCCAAGTGCAGAGCTTCCTAAGGTGAACTGCACAAGTGCTCAGAGTGAATGGGCTGGAAGCAGAGCTCTTGAAAGGCCTATGGCAGTCTCTACGATAAAGGCTGTGCTGTGTTCCACAAAGTGCATTTCTGATGTGCATGATACTGATATTTATTTCTGAGCCCACTTGTAAGAAATATTTTAAATGTATGACAGTATATAAAACAGGCTCCCTGACAATTTCTCTATACGCATGTTTCAAGTTGACTGAACACCTTTGAAATTCCTGGCCAATTCCTTTGAAAGGAGATGAGGTTTTCTTGTAATCACTTGTAATAAGTATTCTTCCACTCTACAGTGCGATTGCACTGATCTATTAAGCACAGTGTTCTTAAGGAAAAAGGATGTGAGCAGTTTTTATAATGTAATTAAATAAGAGCTAAAAAGATAACCCTCTTAAGTCTTGATTGTTTTAGCTTTTGCAATCTTACTCTTTTAGTAAAGAGACTTCTGTAATGCTTTGACTTCATGGTATCTGCATGGCTTGCTTGGATCCTTTTCAACAGTAGACTTGTACTTCTGAGTATAGAAATTACAAATTCTTGGTTGGTATCTGCCCTCTATCACCCTAATCTCTGAGCTCCTCTTTTCACAAAAACTGCCAAATACTTGTCTGTTGAGGAGAGTGTTTTACCTCTGATTCTGTAGTTCATCGTGGATACTGTGGGCCATGACCTGCAAGAATTTATAATAAGGTGCTTTAAAGCCTGTAGCATGATTTCATGGCCTTGTTTTATACAAAATGATGTAAACATAAAGATTTTAGGTATATCAAAAGAGAAAGTGAGATCTTACCCCAAACAAAATATGTAAGCTATTCATATTGTCTGAGAGAACTTGGAGTTCGCCTTGTAAATCTAAAGGTCATCAGTCAAATGTCCAACTTCATGGCTATACTTGTCATGAAAATATTTTCACAGTATTTCCATATTTTTTGCAGTTCTAAACAAAAATGCATCCTGTTGATTGTGTAAATATATCCAATGGATATCTACTTCAAAAAAAAAAAAAAAAAGGCAGTTTTCTTGAAGATAAGAGGTATGGTCACCCATCAGGAAGAGACCTTGTTTGTGGACAGGAACTCTGATTTTATTTATTTATTTATTTATTTATTTATTTATTTATTTGAAACAAAGACTTATCTTTCAAGGAGGAGGACCCATTTTTTTTCTGTTTAATGAAAGGTTGCTGGAAGGCTGAGTGTGATGACCATGAGTCAGGATAAACACATAGTTGTGAAGAAGTGTTAGCAACTCTCTGGAATCTCAAAGTATAGAAAAACTGTTGGTATATGATATAGGCTAGTGAGGAAGAGGAAACAAACAGTTCTGGAAATATATTTCAGTATATCAAGGCCTCACTGCTGAAGTAGGTGCGTTTATGACACAGGTGCAGTAAGAATATGCACAGAAATTGAACTTCTATGGAGCAAAACAAAGACCACTGAATCTCATCTCACCTGAAAACGTTGCTGCCAATGACAGTTCTGCTGATCTATAACCCTCCTAATGGTGGTCTTCAAGGGTTTGTCTAGCTGTTATCACTATTTTACTTCTCACCATCTCATCAGGACCTTTTAGCTTCTTGGACTCTAACTTACATTTTCTGTGACCTAGCTGATAGTCCTTGTAAAGTGTCCCCGGGTTCCTTCTTTTGGGCTTGAAGTTAAAGGAGGTAGATATGGGAAAGATTAATTTTTGGATGCTTAGCTTTTAAAACATTTGTGTAACTAGGGTGGGGAGGAAGGGGAGAAGGAAAGATGGTTATGATGACTTGCAAATGCTTCCAGGCCTTGAGTTCAGAAGATCCTAGGGTGGGGAGTGGTGGAAAACAAGGTGTTTGTGGCATTGATGAGAAGGGGGAGGAAGGCAGAATAGAATGGAATCAGAATATTCAGAAAACATGTTTCTAATAACGAGATATTACACAGAGGAAGTTTCCTGGAGAAGGTCATCAGAAACCACACTGAGTCACTTATGACTTGGTTGCACAAAGTAGCTGAGGATGTATTTATTGTAGAGGAGATTTGTGTGCATGAACTAGCAGGAGATGTGCCCGTTGATTTGGTAGTAATGTTTTTGGCTCTTCATTCCTCTGATTCAGTGTTACAGCACAGCTGCTGTGTGGGACTAGCTACTGTGCATGACTGCTGCAGTATTTATGAAGTGCAAATGAATGGGAGTCTTCTTTGTTTGCAGCAAGGCAGGTTAGAGATAATAAATGATAATTGTTTGGTAATGAGAGAGATGTCACTTTGCAAATGAGCTTAAACTATGGTTCTCTTTTAGGCAATTGCAGTCTTTTGTTTGCAATAGCAAATGACAACTTTTACATAACAGAAAAAGATGGTGTGCAGAAATTATCCTAACACCGAATAAATCTGTTGAAGTATGATCTCATTCGGTTTCTTAAGGCAACTTTGTCCTTACCTAAAGCAGCAGCTAAGAAGTTTAGAAGTATGATACTAGACCCCTGTCTACCCCGATCATGCTGTGGCGTATTTTGCTCTCCCCCTGAGCCTCTTGAAGCTTTTGCCTGCTGTAGGACTTGTTGTTTTCAAATAAGCCAAACCAAAACAGTTGGTGCCTTTCAGATTTTACTGAAATGTGGAAAAAATGGGATAATGTGTTTGTTAGAATTGCTAATTCTGGGTAGTGGGATTTGCCACTCCATAGCTATGCAAAGGATAAACAAAATGCTCTTACCATCAGTGCTTTTAGAGCACTGCATACACTGTGAATGCTACTTAATGCTGAAAAATTAATTTAATACAGGAAATCCTGTTTGGGTGCCACTGGGAGGATGACAAAGGAATGCGTTTCAGAAATGGACTTATTTGGCAGAGCCAACAGCTGGTTTTGAGCCCCGCTGGCAGGCATTTTGATAGCTCTGACTGTCTGGGTTTTTTGTGTTAATGTTGTGGCTGCGATTTTCCTGTTACCTTTTTTTTTTTTGTAGTGCTTTTCTTTCTGAATGCCATTTTCGATCAGTACCCAGTGGCACAATTATGTAATTACCCCCCTGCAATCCAGATCACAGACTCCTGCGCAACGAAAATGTCATCTTACAATTTTGCGTTGCTGTTTTCCTTTCGTTTCTCATGCCAGTGTGCGACTGTTGTGTGTGTTAATTGGGGCGTGTGAAGGAAACATATGGGGAAGGCCAAAGTTCTGTTGGAATGATGCTGGAGTACAGCGTGTCTGATTTATGCATCTAAGGATGGACGACCCAGAAGGCATTCAGGGAGCTACCTGAATGATTTGAACTGTTGGAGACTTAGATTTGGGGTAAAAGCAAAGGTTTGGGGATTTTGCTTCCCTTTCCACAAACTTCTACTTTTGTGGGGAGATAACAGATTAGCAGAAGCCAGTGGTCTCCTTGGTTGTAGCGCTACTAGATTACAAGATAGACGTAATAAATTCAGAATCTAAATAATTAAAAAGTGTTGTGGTCAGCGCTTGAGGAAGGGGACTGTTGGGGTCTGAGCAGTTCCTAATGCTTGAAATCATAAACTGGCTACAGTTTTGAAAATAAGTGGGTATAACATAGGTGTGCTGCTGTGGGTGCTGTATGCGGTCTGCTGTGCAGGGGCGATCAGACTGCTGGTGCTGTACTCACTGGTAAGCAGCATGCTGTGGGTTCCAGCTCTTGCTACTTCTGGAATGTCCTGAGGCATTTGGCATGAGTTGGTTGCAGTCCAGCTTTATGCCGCAGAAGTGTTTAATGGAGATGGATGACTGTACTTGGTGTATGTTATCTTGATGTTCTCTAAAGAATCTCATAAACCAGCAAGGTTTGTATTAGCTGGGGTCTGGATTTAGTGACTGACTCTGAATTATACTCCTTCTAAACTCGCTTTGGATTGATGGACTCAGTGCTTGCAACAACACTTAGCAGCGTAGTATTTTAAATATAAATTTGTTTAGCTACACTAGCTTTTCTAAGTTTATTGTGTGCCTGCTCTTGCTTGTAAGTGCAGAACTATGAATTTGCAGCTTCATCTTCCCTCCTCCCTTCTTTGAAAGGAATCTGTTTATAATTCAACAAAGCAAATAGCCAGCGTAATTTTTTTGAGCTGTACAACTGCTGTGAAGCATGAAAACTGAAGAGTTGAGTAAATATTCAGAGTTGCTGTTGTACTAGCTTTGGTTCTGCCCTTCTCACTCACTACTTATGAATGAGGGAAGTAAACGAACTTTTCATTTACAATAAATACATTCGATAGGGAAAAATAAAGGGTAAATCAGGGAAGTAACTTTTCATCCTCAAAGAAATTTTGAGGGTTTTGCTTTCTGATTGACTGTGGTGAGTTCCTTGAATGATGAACTGCAATATAGTTGTTAGTGAAGGAACCCTATTTCCACTGTCACCTCAAGTGCTGGTCAGGATACAGTTAAGGATACGAGCTGTGTTTTGTTTCTGCATGAACAAATGTTGCTAAGTAATGCTTGAACTAAAGTTTATGAAGAACTTGATATTAAATACTATTCTTCTGCATCTCTGTTCAGAAAGTTGATTGTGGGCATCTTATTTTTTTTCCTCAGTAGTGGAGGCCTGGATACTTAGCTTTTTTTTTTTTTTTTTTTTTTTTTTTTAACATAGCCGAGTATCTTCAGGAATATGGGTATATTAAGCTAAGACACATGGGTTTAATAAAACCATAACCATTTCTGTATTCTTCTGAGGTACCTTAAGTAAGCCCAGTGCTGGTGGGAGGAGGAGAGAAAGAGGAGAAAGTGTTTTTTTTTTTTTTTTTTTCTTTTCTCTCCTGCGATCCAAATTGAGCAGCAGATTATGATTGCATGCAGTTTGAGAAATACTAATTGTGTTGGTCTTCCAAACATGGAGCTTGAATTATACCCTCTACAGCTTTGCATGTTCTTTTTTATCTTGGTCTTGCTTTTTTAGATAAACTTTCCTCTCCAGCATTACTCCAACTTCTGAACTAAGAGAGCAGGTTCTCCTTTCACAAATGCAAGTGTATTTTTATGTTCATTGTTTTATGTCATTGGTGCACATTCAAAGTCGCAGGGAAAGGAGATAAAAATGCTTGGCACCCAGACAGAGTGCATCTTGGGTCTGGCAGCTGATGAGTAGTTGATGGTGGTCGGGGAACAACCCAAAATTTTAATCTTAAAATCCTGCTCATTAGAATAACCTTTTAATAGGTATTGTGAAGTGAAAAAAGATTTGTAGGCCTTACCTTGCTCAGTGTGGGTAGCTTTAGGTCATACAGAGACATTTTTACTTTTCAAACTACTAATTCAGTGGTTAGTGTAGAGTATACAACTTTATTTTTGTTGGCAGCACCAGGTAGACACAGTTTATTTAAAATACAGAAAGCTTTAATGGCAAGAAGCATTCACCCATTTGTAACTTGTGGTGCTCTCTGTGTAGGTAAAGGCTGAAAAGGGACTCCGTCTCTGAGGTACACAAAAACCACAGTTTCTCTGATTCAGCTTGTGGAGAGAAATGATGCAAGGTTAATCCTGTCTTGTTCCTCCTCCATATTCAGATGCTGTCAGGTAGGAAGGGAAGGATGAGTGCCAGAGCTGAGATGGGTATCAAAGAAAGGTTCAAGAGTCCTGAAACCGAATTAAATACCTGGTCTGGTCCTTAAGAACGAGGAACCAGGGGTATAGCTCTCCTTGGTATTAACTTAAGGGTCAGATTGACACTTGAGTGTAACCCCAAAAATGTTTACCACTTGTTCATTCCTCTGCACATCCCCTTTCGTAAGCTGAAGCCAGTCGGAATAGCTCGGGGCAGGCAGTGGGCAGGGAGATGGAAGGGTGGGCCGCAGCCTGTGGGAAGGGGAGGGCTCCGAAACACGGCTTGGCGAGCCCGCAGTCGGTATCGCCCTGGTGGAGTTGCACAAGCTGCCTCACGTGTCTACCAAATTATGGGTACCGTTCCAAACAGGAATGTATGTGACTATAAAGCCTCACCTGTTAAAGTGCCCTGTGCAAAGAAGGATGCTGGCCTGTCTTTTAATAGTATAAATGGAATGAATAGATTTCTTTTGCACACATTGCTATTCTGAGGTGGGCTGCAGCATGAGGCTTGAACGAAGCAGCCCTCACACTTATTTCACTCCAGGTGTTGTTTTCTTTTTTGTCTTTAAGTTTTTAAATAGCTCTCCCCAGCATTATAAATGACTAAATAGACTTCTTGGGAACAGTAAGGATTGGACCCACTGTGCTTACTGTGCTTTGGCATACTTGATAAAATGCAGGTATGGTCTCCATTCCTTTTCATTTTATGGTGAGAATAACCTGCACCTTGAAAGCTAAGCATCCTAGGTAGCAAGGCAAATGGTTGAAGTAGCCACAGCCCCATGGGGCAGAGTCTTTGTACCTTCTCCAACAGGTGCTTTCTGATAAAGGGCAGGAGGCTGAAATGTTACTGGCTCGTTAGGGATGGCAAGGTAGGGAAAGGCCAATGTAGCTTGTTGCTTCTAGAAAATAAATTGAAGTCAGTGCAATCTCATTCTCTTAAAGGCTTCTCCTTATTTCTATCCTTGCTAGAAACTTGAAAAGTTTTATTTATTTTTTATTAAATATTAAGCAATAATACAAGCCATAAGTAGTACCGAATCTAAGCAATCAAAAATAGCGTGACAGGCTTCTTGGACTATGAAACTGGATTATTAATGAAAGGGGAGGAGAGAGTTTGTTTTGTTTTTCCAATATAATACACTTGAGCCTTGTTTTAGGACTGAAATAGGAGACACCCCTGGGTGAGTGAATCCATCTTTTGCAGTTGCAGGCTATTATGCAGCAGAGCGTCTCCTAAACTGTTTGTGTTCCTTTCCAAATTCCCATGGCAGTGGTGCTCGTGTTATTAAGCCAGCTTTGTCTTTTAATTGTCTTCTGTATGTTATATTTTGCTTTGTTTCTAGAGAGCTGCAGTTGCCTTTGGCCTCTCCTGTTGTGCTAACATAGCCAGCTTCTGGGGAGTTGTTTCTTGAGGAAAGCTCTGTTATATATTCACTCACATATACTCAGTGATATAGGAATAATTTGAACAAAATGAGCAGATAGTCTTAAGAGGAGTTTGTTGAATGGTAGAAATAGTTCTGCTCTTATCTTAGATTTGACTTCTCTCTTGGCTACGTTATGGGCCCTCACAGCTGTTAATGTTATCAAGTAATATGCAAGTTATTTTTTATTAGTACAGAAATGCTTTTGCATCATGGATGACTGATTTTTTTAAAATGCGATTAAAGTCCATTAGTTTAGATATGCTTTATTTGTCTTCTGACTGTGCCTTCTCAATTTCATACCTCTAACAGACTTTTTTTTGCCACAGGCATAAATTTGTAAAAACATTCAGTAATGAAAAGATTAGATTTAATATCATCCCAGAAAGGTAGTCCAGTAATTCCTTTCTGTAGTACTATCTGTAATACTTTGCTGCATTCCCTTTATCTAAATCCTCAGGTTTTGTGTTTCTCTATAAATGGTTATGTTCTCCAGCTTTACTAGGTTTCTACGTGGCACTGTATTCAATATGGTGTTCATTAAAAACATCTAATCTTTCTGGATCTTGTCTTAAGAAAGCAAAAAAAAAAATAAAAAAATCCACCCAAATATAACCAAAATGTAACTAAAAATCTGGTTTTGGTTATATTGTTGACTATTTGTTGTAATGGCTTCTATTTTTCTCTCTGACCTTAAAATTCATTCAAAAACCTTGTATGCTTGGAGATGAGAGTAACAGTTAAAGAGCCTGGCTTCTTATTTCCTGAACCTATTTAATGAAAACAGGTTTAAATGAACCTATTACAGGTGTTGTTTTGTTCTGAGTGTATTTGTCTATCACTTGACAGATGCACTGAAAATCCTGGTGTTTCAGTATTATGGAATGAAAATGATCCAACCTTCTGATTTTAGTACATCAACCTTTATCCCATATACATAATGCAAACAAAAGATATTTTACACTCCCATATCCTTTTTTTCATTAATGAATGTCATTTTCCCTCTTACATCCTGTGCTATTTTATTCTTTGCTATTTATAAGGATGCAGTTAATTCTGAAGATGCCTGTATTTTATCTCCAATCACAAATGTTACAGAACAAGCCTGTTTCTTCTTTTGCTGCTCTCTATTAAAGTGCTTGAAGCAACTTTGGATGTTTGAGTTGCCTGGCGAGCGTTGGCTCCGTTTGGTACCGATCCCACTTTATATCGCTGCACGTCCTGGTGCCAAACTGTGGCTGCTGTCATGGAGCGAGCAACAAACACCGTGGTCAGAACAAACGCAGGCTGCTGCTCAGCAAAGAGAAGGGAGACGAGCTCTTGGGAGCGTGCTGAGATGGTAAAGAGGCATAGTTTAGAAAAAATACCCGTCGAGATTTGTTGTCATTGTTACCAACCGTTGCTATAAAGAGCAGGAGTCCTTAAAGTGCCTTGGTAACATCAGAGTAGCGAAACGACTGCAAATGGATGTCAACATGTGCAGCCTGAAAGTAGAGCGATCCCTCCAAAGAAAGGGAGGGAGAGCAGTGTTTCTTGTGTTGTTCTTGGTATCCAGCAAACTTGTTCCTTTCATTAGAAGCTACAGAAATGGTTCAGCTGCATCTCTGTATGCCATGGCTGATTGTAGATAAATCACTGCACCTTTCTGAACAAGGCACATCGATTGTTTTCAGTGAGTTTTACAAAGCCACTGTTATCTAGGATCTACTATAGACAAATTATTGTTGCCAGTGTCACGTAACAAAAGTGTCAGCACTGGTGATGCCACATAAGAATAGTGTAGACCTGTTCACACAAATGTTCAATTTGAAGTAAAATTATTTGTGACTTTTTTTTTCTTTGTTTTGCAATCTAGTAGCTGTCCAACCTTTGGCTGGATAGGTAAAGAGAACAACCATATGTGAGTTGCTTGTTAAAATTATGGTTGTACTTGGAGAAAATGGAAAAAAATAGAAATCATACAATTTGTTGAAAACAGGTAACTGGAATTAACAAGGTGAATGCCATGCATCTGTAATTTCCATGGTTCCAGGCTCAGCACAAAACTGAGTTAGTTGTGTAGGCAGATCTCCTTTCCATGTAAGTTATTGATCACCTTTGTCAAGCCACCTTTCTTCAAAGTGCACTCCTTTAAAATAATGACAATTATGTTATCTTAATGTTATGCTCTTGCAGTCTGTACTCCAGAAGAAGAATGGGAAGAGTAATATTTGAAGATCTGCAAAACCATATTCAGGAGATAATGTCTCTTGTGCTCAAAAAAAAAAAAAAAAAAAAAAGAGAGAGAGAATTATTTTCATAGAAAAAGAATGAAGGAAGGAAGTTTTGCTCTTCAGGAATACAAAGTTTTCTGTTTATCTTAATAGGTCAAAATTATTCAATGTCTATTTAAGTGATAACTGTACAGAAATATAGAAAGTGCAAATGCTTATTTGCCATAAACCCAGTGAAATGTAGAACTAGTGATCACCTCTGTTTTGTGCACAGTGTCAGCATGCAAATCTCAAACACAAGTACAGAGCAGATCTGATATTAATGTTGGTGCTGTTTGAAAGAAGAGGCAGTGGTCTGTTTTTGTTTGGGAAGGCAGGACTGATAAAAACACAACTGTAATAGGCTGGCTGTATATCAACGGGCTGCTTGTGTAGCAAGTGCCTGCGGTGGAGAGACCTGCAGAGGAGGGGAGGAAGGAAAGCTGTGGCTCCCTTCACTTGCTGCTGCTGGGATACCCTTGAGAAATAAAGAGGAGAGAGAACAGTATAGGTCATGTTCTTTCCTGATCATATCTCTGCTGTGGCGGAAGCGTTCAGATGAGCGGTACCGCTGTCGCTGTTCTTCCTCAATGTTTGTTTTGCTGGGCAGGAGGGGATGTTTCCTTCTGCAGTACCCCCACACGTGGTGTTCCTGCTGCAGCTGGCTTGCTCAAATTCTCCTCCTCAGTTTTGAGCAACTCTTTTTGTTGTTGCTTTTTCCTTTGTTAATCTGGTGATGCTTTCTGCTGTCAGTGTTGTGTACACAATAGTACAACCTTAATGGATATGGTATATGGTCTGCCTACTTTAAATGTATGTTGGAGTAGGAAAAAAATCAAAACCAGAGAAAGAGGAGTTGCTTTGTATTAGGGCACAAGAAATGCCTACGTTAAAATCTTCTGTCCAGAAGTCAGGTGGAGATTACCTGGCACATTTAGACTTGGATAGCTGGAAATGCTTCTTCCAAATAAGAACTTTGTGCAGGGCCTTGATACAGGGAACAGGCATAGGGAAAGACTTCTAGATACTTGGCTCAGTCATGTGTGGTACTTATTGCAGATAATAAACCAAGAGCTGCTGTAACTTACGTAGTATTCAGTTTAAGTAGATCTAGTATACCAATACCTGCCTTTAACTTGTGCTAAAGAAATGATGCTTTCTCATTTGGTCTAATGCAATTTGTTAACTTGAGCTGAAACTAGAAAACTACCTCTTAGCTATCTTATGCTATACGATGCTTCATAAGCTTTGCAGTGTTACTTACTTTGCAAGTAAGGCAATGCATTTTTCAGGAAAAAAAAAAAGGTAAGCAACAGAGACTTACTACAATAAGATAACTTTGTAACATCAAGACTTTGACACATTGCTGTAAAAGTTAATGTGTTTTTGACTACACAGTTGTCTATTCGATGAGTTTGTTACAAGCTACTGTATGCTATGTTTTTAATATATGGAAGCTATCTGAATTAATGAAATCCTTTGATACTTAAATCTTAATTTTTAAAGAAGAGTTGGAAAAAATTAGTCCTTTCTGAAAAATGATGTAAAAACTTAATTCCATGTTGCATCATGCGTGTAGTGTCTCCTTACAAGCTAATAAGTGAGTTAGCATGTTTTCAGATGGGGTTTTATTGTAGTTCCAGATGTCTGTAGACTTGTGTGATTCAACAAAAGATTATTTTGAAATGGTTCTGGCAGTGACTACAAGGGAACTGGATCATCAATATGCTAAGATTGAATTGATGCAGAGTTGATTTAATTTTGAACCTAGGCTTGTTTCTCAATCTGAATATTTGTCAGAGGGCTGAATGTGTGGCAGCACAATTTGCTGTAAACAATCTCGAGTGGTTTTCCTTAATATAAACATGCAAGGTAGTTAGCTAAAGAATAATGCACTTGATGAATAGAGTTTCACTTTGTTATTCCTGATGGAAATAGCATTCTTCTGTGGGACACAAAGGAGGAGTCACTAATTGGTGCTGGAAGCCTGTGGCAGCACTCGGTGTAGAAATAGGGTTTTCCTGCTAGCAAGCACAAAAGAGCAAGCTTCCTTCCACATAATGCATGACAACTTCTGAGATTAAAAAGCAAGACAGTTATTCTTCATTGTTGTTCCTTCACTTATAGCAACTCCACTAATTTTAAAGCATGTTGTACTTTCTGTTGGGTTGTGCTTTTACTCTGTTAGCTATGCTTATGGTTTTAATTCTGATTGTAACTTGTTTCCTTAGTGCTTCTTCTGTCTACCCCTATTTTTAGTTATTATTTTTTTTTTTTCTTGTGGGCAAGCCTACCTTTCATGTCTATGTAGACAACTGAAACTTAACTCCAGATTTGCTACAGTGGTGTGAAGCTCAGCGCAGACAAACTGCCAAAGGTTGTATACAGCTTGTCAGGAAGATATATATATATATAGTTATTTTTAAGCTGTGTAGGGCAGGTGCAGACTTGATCAACTTGGATATTCCTGAATTAAGAGCCTGCCGGGTTATATTTACCTACCTGGCAGACTACGTCTTGCAAATGTGTGTTGGGAGATGCAGAAGTGTTATTCTGCAGGGCCTGGTTTCTTGGTGCTTGGCCATGCTGGAGGCTGCCAGGAGCCCCTGAGAGGGGCAAGCTGGAGAGCAGCTTGGCACAAAGGCTGCCCCCAGTGACCGCAGAGCAGCCTGCCATGCGGCAAGTGCAGTACTGTTGTTGTAATATGCTTTCTCAATGAGAAATGTAAATTTATGCTCTTCTGAACTAAGGACGCTGATGAAATACCTAGGTATTCCCAAAGGAATTTAACGGGTAATAGTACTAATTCGGGCCAGTGTTTAGAGTAACTTACTGTAATTGGTGCTATCGGGAAACCAAAAAGTAGTACATCAGAGAGGAAATCTCTGACGTGGGTCAACAAAATTTACAAATCTGTTATGAGGGGAGGGAGCAGCTTTCTCCTTTTTCCCCCCTCATCGTGGCTCCCTTACTGCTTAGGACATGGGGATCCATCCATAACATGGTGCTAAAGGCACTTGGATTTCCTTGTCTCTCCCTTCTTGTGTCTTTGCTGGTCAGCTGGGGGTTAGCTCAACGTACTTGGTACCTGCTGCTTGGTTTGGAGGGTTGTATGCAATAAATGCTTACTGAACTCGTTCTCCAAATACAGTATAGCTCTTTTCTTGGTTGGCCAGCAATACAGGCTTTTATACTAGCTTCTTCTATGTCCTTAAAAATTTAGGGTGTGATTACAGTACAGGTAAATATGTACTTGGGAGATCTGTCAGGACAAAAATATTAATGAAAACTCAGATTTTTTTACTCTTTCCTACAGTTGCTGGATGTACAGAGTGAATGACAGCTCCATGTTTCAAGACATATTAAAATCCAAAACCATATCCACCATTCAGTAGTTTGTAATTATTGTTGAAGTTTCTTTTACCTAAAGAAGCTAGAGTGATAAGAGGTCACTTACATAAACTATTGCATTTTTGTTTGCCTTTTTGTCCTTTTATTTATGTATTCTTAGGATGGAGGACCTCTCAATTCAAAGAAAGGAGGAAAAAAATTACACCTTGACCCTTGCTTGTAATCTTCTCACGTAACTGATTGACTGCTGAAACAATAGCAGTCACATCTGATACAACAACATCTTATTTATAGATGGAAACAGCTGCATCCTCTGTCTTTGCATGCAAGAAACCCTATTGTTTTCAAGTCACCAGGTTAATGAGAATGTGGGAAAACAAAGGCATACTATAATGGTATTATTAAAGGTAATTATTTAGCACAAAAAGGAAGGGAGGATGTGGCTGGAATGATGTGCTCCTAAAACTGAGCTAGGTGTGGTGTAGATGTAGAAGTTATCAGCACCGACAACTGAAGGTATAACACGCCCTTAGGTTCCCAGGGGTTCTTGTGTCACTCTTCAGTTTGGCTGTGCTGAAAGCATCAACTTCCACAGCTCTGCAGCTTCTCTTGACTGACAGCTAAACTCTAAATAACAAGTTCAGTATGCAGGGAAAAGTCTTATACTTACACTCTCCTACCCCAAATGCCTTCTGCTCTTGGGCTTTCCTCAGGTGGGTTGTGTGCCTGGGGTGCCCCTAAGCACAGTGTGGTTTAGCAGCAGGTAATGTCAGGCTGTCCTGATGGTGCTGTCGGGGCAGGGGATTGCTGAGGATGCAGCAGGGAGTGCTTGGCACTGTTTGGTGTGACCAGCTGGCCAGCTTTTGAATCTGGAGCACCGACTTTGGGAGCTATAATAGTTTGCTAATCCCTTTGTTGTCATCCTTGTTTTTTCTCTCTGTTGGATGTCCTAGGTGGAAGGAAGGTTTTCTCTTCTTGTGCATGCTCTCACAGGCTTAAGAGCATCTTGAGCTTCTTTACGGGTCCATGGAAGTCTGTGGATGAGCAGCCAGGACATGTTTCCCTTTCCTGGTTCAATCACATACTCAGTGATGGCAGCGTGTAAACCAGAGCATGGGAAGAAGGAAGGAGCCCAGTCCAGCATGCACTCTTTGTGCATCACATGCACTTACCTGGAAGGTGTTTCTAGTGTTTCTAGTCTACTTCTTGCTGTATGAATGTAAAAATAAAAATAGCGCTAAGTGGAAAATACTGGATGATAGGAGCAGCAAGGGTGAGCATTTTTACATTGCAAGCTCAAGTGATAACAGTTCGAGGCTGGTTTAAGACTCCTCTTGTGAAATACAATTATTTTCAAGAACATACCTTTAAAGTATGTACAAGTCGAAGTCTCTGACTAAATGATCAAGAATGTATTAAGATCAATCTGAGTTTCTGTACAACATGCAGAAATGCCTCTGGCATCTTCTGCACCATACCTATAATTTATTGCGAATGCATCTTCTGAAAGGTATCTGGTCCTGCTGTAAAGCGATTGGATTTGCTGGATTCTTTAGGTAAGCTGGCTGAACATTTAAACAGTCAACAAGAAAAACAGACTCCAATAGCCCCCTAAATTCCTAGTTTGAATTGCCTTGTTCCAGGTTCTGGGTTATTGAATTTCATTCTACTGCCTTCTGTTAAACTATGATTTGGAAATCTGTCACATGGCACTTGCTTGTAGATGATTATCAAGTCTCAGTACCTTGGAGCCTTCCTTTGGTTCAGCTAGCTTGAGCAGATGAGCTTTTTTTTTTTTTCTTTTTTTTTTTTTTTTCTTTTAAGCTCAGTAAAAAGCTTGTGTTCTAGATCTGATGGGTTATTTTTCTTTCCCTTACAAAGTGGTTACAATAGCTTTTGGGGAAGAATCCCATATCCGAACTGTGAAATACACTAAATAAGTTGTGTTTTTACAATTACAGTTGAGGATTTCTTTTTCTAATTTCAATTTGGCTTCAGTTTACTGATTTAAAACATTATGCTGCTCCAAGATACGGAATCTTTTTTTGTGATGGTATTACTTTGGCATTCTTTCTTGATCTTTAGATGTAATGTTTTTTTTAAAACAAACAAACAAACAAAAAAAAAACAAAACAAACAAACAAAAAAAAAAAAACAAAAAAAAAACTCGTCAATGTGTTACTTGGCTTATGTTGTGTTTTAGTGTAACTTTGGCTTTTGATTTAACTCATCTAGACTGTTTTTCTAAATGAGACTTTAGCAAGGTAAACTCTGGAACATGTCTTTATTTTTAGAAGAAGTCATTATTAGGGAGATGTTTTGCAGCGTTCAGGTCTCTTGACCCTTCTTATTGCGTTGAAAATCTAGCTTCAGTAATCTTTTGGTATTAGACTGCTTTGTTGCACAGATTCTTTGGTAAATAGATTAATCTCTGGGTCTTGTGACTCTATTAATCTTGCTCTGCTGCTTAGGTTTGTTGAGGGATTTCTAATAATTAGGGCATCTTTGTGCTACTTCTCAAAACACTGTGTGTCCTGGGGTTCAAATGGTGAAGTAGGAAACAGTGCAGACAGCCAGATATATTGTAGCAGTAAGAGGTTGTTTGGTTAATTTTGCTTGCAGTGTTGTGTAAAAAGCTTATAAATATTTGAGTAGTTTTTGTAAGATACTGACCTGAAACAGAACCTTCTAAAATCATCCTAACTATGGGGCACAGTGGCTGTATTGGTATGCTCATAGAGAAGAGAAGTTAAAAGGGGGAAAAAATACTTGTTTTAAAGTGCAGGCCCTTTGTTGCATCTTCTGATACTTCACTATTTGTGCTTGTAAACTGTGGACTACTACTAGGTCAAATGAAGTACCTTAATAATGCCAAAATGTGTTTATGCAGTAACAGGATTCTTCTTTAATTGCATCTGGGATTTTAGACATGGTGTGATTTCTTACCGTAAAAATCTATACTTACCAAATGAGCTTGTTTGATTTGCCCCCTAATGCCTTTGTTAATAAAACGTTCTGGATAGAGATTTTGACACCAGAGGCAGATACTAAGAGGCAGTGGAATATGTCCTGGGAAGAAATTAAAGAAATTAAAGCTTCTGAGTTATGTTGCAGCTCTGCTTTGGTATACTTCTTCCAATTACTTAATTTTCACAATTTACTGTTGCTTCACAAACTGTCTTAAGCTTTTTTCAGTATTAAGCAAATAGTGAATACAAGAATCCTTTGTTTGCTTTGCACAGTGCTACTTGGTTGGTTAGTTTTTTTTTTTCTTTTTGGGTAAGTAGCCTTACCCGTAAACCTTTTTCCATATGTGATGTATGTTGTTGTTTAGTAATGCATGTGCTCACCAGCAAAACACACTCCCAGAAGTAATCTGGAGATATGTGAGCAATGTCTGTGCTGTGAATGCATTCCAGGCCTCTTGGACTTTCCTCTGCTGGCTTGAGGTCAGAAATAAAACTTATTCTTGGTAATAGTCATATTAAGCACTCAAACAGCAGGCTGTTCCAGTGAATGAAATGCCATTAACCAGAAGGGCAATAGGAGCGCTTCTTGGTTTTAATTTGCTTAAGAGAATGAGATTACAGCCAGAAAATTGTCTTGTCAGCCAGCCAGATATTGACTTCTTGGTCTTTCATTGCCAAATGATCAAGCTTCTCCATTCCTCTGCCAGCTCAGTGCAAGAGCCAAGAAGGAAAGCTTGGGCTATTCATTGCTTTGTTGAACGGAATGTTACCTATCAAAGATCTAAGCATTACTTTTAATTTATAAGATCTGAGAATTTGTGTAGGCCATTTTTAATTAAAAAACAACCAAGCTGTGTTTTTCTTGTAGTCATGTTTTATTTGAAGATGATATAAAAGTATATTATAACTTGAAAGTGAATAGCATATTTCTATTTTCTAACACGTATCTTGCTTTCAGTAACTAAACTGAAGAGAGTTCAATATTAAATATTAACTTTAATTTAGAAAGCCTGGAAAAGCTGAACTTTGGATTCAGGTCAGTTGTTTTGGTATGAAGTACTTGACAGATTTTGTTTAATTTTTTAAAACGAGGTTATTCTGTGAGCATAACAATATGTGTAAATATTTGTGTTTTCAAGTGTTTGATGTTCCCAGCTTGTGCCCTCTGTGCTTCCTAACCCTTTTGAAAGCTTGTTGCTTCCATTTTCTTCAAGTTTCTTGATTCTTCTTTCTTGCCTGCTGTAAATCTCTCCCAGGCTGTCAAATTGGGTTAAGACTAGCTAGCAGGCTTGTAAGTGATGAAAATTGAGAGAAATATACAACGTGCGCAAAAGCATTCTTTTTTAAATCAGAAGAATAAATACATTGAAACAAAAGATGGGATCCTTGATTCAGTTGTTTGATTATGTACTTTCTGAAAAAAAATAGTCCTTTGGGTCAACCCCAGATGTTTCTGAATTATCTGTTGACTCTTATAGATCAGGTCGGCAAATTTCACCAGTTCCTGTAAAGCTGTTAGTGCAGTATTGAGTTTTCTGCCAGAGTATAAAATCAAGCTTAAAAACAGGCTTTCTTTGCTGACAAATCATTATCATTCCACTCAAATTACTTCTGTAAAGTGATTTCTTTAAAGACTTTCCTAGATTTAATTTAATGAAAAAAGAATTATGGGTAGCTTTTGAAAAGCGTGTGTGCAGTCAAACCTTGTGCAACTCAGTTTATCACTGGAAGCTGCGCTTTCTTCTTGGGCTCTGTCTCTTGATCAGCGGTGACTGTTTACTCCCCTTTCCCTGTCCTGAGAGAATTCTAAATCACTAAAAGCAAAAATGAGGCTGCCTGGCCTTAAATAAACTTCCATTGTTAACAAGAAAGAACCTGTCGACAACAGGAGGTGTTCAGCTTGCCAAAGCCTAAAAAAGAGAAGTTCCCAAGGATTTTCTCTACAACGTTGTAGCTCCGAAAATTACTTATTCTATTCCACTGCTTAAAATATAAAAATAGTATAATTCCCAAAGCACTTACTATTTTCAAAGTAAATCCAGAAAGCTTTATACATAGCATAGTACAAAACTGACGTGTAGATTCTTTTCTTGCAGTATCTTGGATAAAGTGTTGTCTTGTCACTTACGGGCACTGAAACATTTCCAGGGTTTCCTGGAGCATGGTTGAGAAGCAATTCTATCCTTGTGTTTTTTTTTTTTTTTTTTTTAACTTTTTTTTATTTTATAACGGAGTGGGGAAAGGTTCTGAAAAATCTCAATGATATCCTTTTTCAAGTCCATGCTGCTGTCAGCAGTTGGTTTTCATCCTTGCACTGCTTATAAGCCTCTGTAGGAGAATCTAAAGGAGAGGCTGGTTTCAGTCTTACCTGACTGAAGGCTGGTGTGCATCCCTGCACCCTCACCATTGTGACCATTCCCACAAACACTGAAGGAGCCCCCTGCTTTCCCCCACCCCATGTTATAGTTGAGCCTACATCGTTGTCCCTAAGCTCCCTGGAGTTATCAGCTAGTTCACAGAAGGACAAATGTCCTTGCGTATACTTCCGTGGCCAGCTGTGCTCTGTACTTGTACTCTGTGTGACTGCAACCTTAACCTAGTAAATAGCTAACCTCTAATAGGCAACATCTTACTTCTTACTCAGCTTGTATGTTCTGTAAGTTCACAGCGCAAGTTAATAATTTCAGAGAGTATGTGTTCTTGCATTCAGTCTCGAGTTCAAACTTTTTTTCACATGACATTGAAAACAAAATCAAGATATCCTTGGGTGGGAACTGCTCTACAATTTCAGTTTCTTTGTGTGGAAATCCATGATTTCTTGGTGTACTAAAATGAAAATGTCGCATTTCATTGATTGACTCCCTTCTCTGTCCCCCCAGCCAACAACACAACCCCAAGGCATTTGTTGTTCTTGACTTCTGACTTCATTCAGAAGTCTTCCAACAAAAACAAGAAGCACACAGGAGTGTCAGTCAGTGGTGCAAAAAAAAAAGAAAGTGCAGAACCATCCTCTCTGGGTCAGACAACTGTACAGAGTCAGCTAAATCACAGCTGTGACACTGGGGAATGTCCTCTGGCAAAACTGAAGGAAACTTGAGGAGCAACTGTCTCTGTCTGTCCTTCAGGCTGTCCTTTATCTGTACAGTACCAGCTGAGCAGAGTTGGCAGATGGGCACATGTTGTGCTGCATCAGTACGTAGTCTAAGCCTGTGAAGCGGTCTCTGTAAGGCTGCAGAAAGGCATTCTCAGTTCTCAATTATGGAATTTCAATCTGGTGGTGTTGGTGGGGTAAGGACACCAGTGGGTACAGGTTCCCTTGAAACTGCATGCTTTTTCAAGGCAAGTAGCAGATTTGGGGCCACTGCAAATCTGAAGTGGAAGTGGTGAGATAGGGTTTGGCTAAAGGCAGGTAGCAAAGCGAGTGGTGGCAAAGTGCTGCAGTGTGTCTGAGCCCTGCAGCCATTCAGCAGGGGTGTCAGCGTCAGGCCAGGCCTGCAGAGGTGGAGCTGAGGTGTGATGTGAACTGCAGGAAGCTGAAATCTGCTGCTTGTGAGGGTGATCAGCAACCAAGTTTTGCTTTTGCTCATTTGTTCAGTTGTAGAAGAATAACTTGCTGTCAAGAACAAGCAGTGCAGTCATGGTGTTCTGCACTCCAAGTAAGGAGGGAAAAGAACCTGTGGGGTCCCCTATGTCTGCGGACAGCCATAAACAAAGTTTTCAAGAAAATCACTGCATTGCTGATGGTTTTCACAGAAACATCCAGCTGATGTGCTTGTCCTAGAATTCCCAGCTGCCTTCTGCACCTCCACAAGTGCCAAAAGGCTTTAGTTAGCAGTACAGCTGAAACCTACGTAGAACTTTTACCAGATTTTGCAGGATTTGGCTGGCCATAAAATGTGTGGGGCCTTGGAGCTGCTGCTGCATTCATTCGGTCTTCTTCTAGCATCTGAGACTGCCAAAAGAGGTGACAATTTCTTTCCTCCGCTGGTAGTTATTTAAGCTGTGTGTTTGCCCTGTAGCAGCTACTTCAAGGCCACTAATTCATTTTTATGCTGGCCATCAACCATGTTTCTGCCTGCTCTGGCTAAATGCTAGCATTACTGAAGCTGTGGAAGAGAGCATAGTAGAAATTTTACTGAACTAATTTATTTGAATTAAGGATTAAGAAACAGAAAATAGACATGCTTGCCAATCTACAGCAATTGTCAAGTTCATGGAGGAGCAAAAAAAACTTCAGGTCTTTATTAAAAAGTGGGACTTGTGGAATAGTGTAAAAATGTTGGTGACGGAGGGAAGGCAGAGGGTAGAAACTTTGACAGAAGTGCTTGTATGTAATGCATGGGCCCTGCATGTAGAAGCAAAGGCTGGAAGTACTGCAGTTGTACTACCTGTTGTGAATGAGAAGTTGGCGGTTTGGCTGCTGTTTCTTGAACCAGCTTGCCTGAGGCTATTAATCATTTGCAGATTAGATGGATCAAATGAGACAGACAAAACCACCCTTTGGATATGCTGGTCACTAGACATAATAATAATCTGTGTTCAGTGTCACAGGAGGAGGAGGTTTTAAAAGGGAGAAAGTCTCAACCCTAAAAGGCTCCCCTGTTGGTTGCTATCTGGATTACCCATGCTGTGATGATCTTTCAGAGAGGTCAGGTCCTGCCAGATGCTGGAGTGACACTGTGTGGAGGCACAAGGAGTGCTCTGAGGAAAGCTTGTGATGATGTAGGTACTGGATGAGTTACTCCTGAGCCAAGTTTCTAGACCTGGGGGCAGTGAGCAGGAATACAGAGACACCCTGGGTTTCTACAGGGTGAGTTTCTATCCAGCTCAGTTGCTCCTGAGTTGATTCCCTTTGGATCCACCTCCTGTACCTTGCTATCCAAGGTCTCTCTGGCTTATTTCACCAGCAGGGAAGTGCTGTCTAAATGTGTGGAAGCTGTTCTGGGTATTGTCAGGTTCCTCACCTTATGAGCCCTGTGCAGTGGGGTTGGAGGTGGAGGAGCAGAGGCAGTAATTAGCTCTGCTGGTGCCGATGGAGGCCACAGCTAATGACAGGCCTGCCTGCATCTCAGCTCCTCATGCCGATACCACAGGACCATGTCTCATTGTCCCAGTGCTCTGCAGCCCAGGAGACTGAGTAACTTGTCCACTGTGTCCAGTCTTTGTAGGAAGCCTCTGCTTTTAATTACGGTCAACAGCGATCCCCCTTCCTGCATGCCCAAAGCTCAGGAGTGATGGTGAGTGCCGTGCAGCCGTGGGTCCCACCAGCTGCTCCTGGAATGAGCCTCCTCGGCTACTGCCCGATTCCTCTCTGTTTCTTGCAGGCTGCCCTTGTCCTGAGCTGTGGTATCATCGGGAAAAGTTCAGTGCTATTTGGGATCGTGTTTGTCACTCCTGTGTTCATGTGTCAGACTCAGGAAAATAAGTGGAAAGATCTTTGTCTCTTCCTCATTTTAGAACATTCTGGGCCTGTGCAAGCAGGTGATTAATATTAGTCACATTTCTTAGTACGCTCTTAGGAATGTGTGTACATACTGATGTGATGCTTGAACCTGTTGGGTTTCTTGTGGCATTTCAGGGGGTGATGGGGGGCACTGGTGGGAAAGAGCTGGCCTACCCTCCATCAGCCTGTTTAGGGGATGGGAGTGATGTTTCACTGGGGTGCTGAGCTCTGCTTGGAGATGCTTTCAGTGTTGAAAAAGGGAGTTGTTATCAGTAATCTGCTAACTCAGGAGATCAGTAGTCTCGAATAAGGAATGTGCATACTTCAACATGCAATTTTGTAGTTCAAATGCATGAACTTAAGCTGCTGTAAAGGTATGTACTCAGTGTTTAAGAACAAATGTCATTTGTTCATCAGTTGATAAGCAGTATCTTAAGATTTACAAAATGGGCATATGACAGCCGTCAAGTCTAAATCAGTCTGCAAAACAACCGGTAAGCTTTTTTGTATCAAGACTGGTTAAAAGTTCATAAACAATGACACTTGAGGTCGTTGAGAAATACTCTGTTACGAAACCAAGGGTATGTATTTTATTATACACGAGGAGTTCAGTGTTTTCTCTTAAACTCTTTGCTTTGTTAATTTATGCTAAGAATATAACATCTGGTTCCACTCTGAGAAGACTATGGAGTTTCAAAACCTGTTTCCCTTTAGTATGGGGTGGATTAAGATCCTGAGAGATTGCCTGCTGCTGTCCTGCCTGAGGTTTTCAGAGGGTGGTGTGTTGGGTTCCTCCTCTCCACAAAAGTTGCTGCTGGTCCTTTGGAAGCTCCACTTGTAGACGTCGGTATTTGTTGGAGCTGGAGAACTGCAGATTATGGGAGAAGTTAGTGTAGCAAATGGAGGGATGTACTTGGGAAACGTAAATTAAAAAAAAAATCCATTGTGACATGACAGCCAGGCATCGTTAGCAGTTATTAGAAATTAAACGCTAGTTCAGCAGACAGCTCATAGACTAGATGTAAACAGTCGCTGCTGTTGGACTGCATTGGGTTTTTAACTGAGAATCCCTTGTCACAGAGAAACACCTGGTGGCATGGCTAAGTGAGAGCTGGAGCTGTTGGGCTTTAACTGTTGGTGAAGTTAGTGAACAAAAAATCTAGAGCCAGCCAAATCAGGTAACGGGGTAAGTAATAGATCAGCTTTTTTTCATAGCTCCTAGTCTTTTCAGGATCTTGTGAGTGTGAAAATAATGTCTGTGTGGCTCTGTAACCCATGGTACCAGTGCAGTGGTTTAAGGCATGGGATTTGAGGTTCAAAAAATATAGGTGCTGAGTCTGGGTTTTGAGCTGTCTGCTGCAAGAATTGGATTTGGATCTGTTGGTGTGATGAGATGAGAGGGATTTCAGAATGCTGTGAAAGAGCAATCTAGAGCTGCTAATGAGGAATGCTAAAGAGAAAGGGGTTTCCAAATTCCCTCAGAATTTGACTGCACAGCTAAACAAGCTCGGATGGCTTGTTCCCTCTACAAGGCAATTTTGCTGGTCTGGCAGAGTGTTCCAGCGAAGTTACACCACGTGACTTCGCTCTTACGTTCTTTGAGCTTCTGTGCTATTCCTGATGGTTTTCCCTTCTGGATGCAGCTCCGGGTTAGACTGAACCAAGGGAGCTAAGTCCTTCCCCTTAAGGGCGGTGATCCGTTTTATCGGCTGAAGCTTCTTGGTGTCATTTCATCTTAATGGGCACAGGCAGAGCAGATGGGCTCATCCGGCTGGCCGGCTGCTGGGCAAGGGGGGTCCTGTCTGCTCTTCATGCCGCGGGCAGCCTCCTGTGGGTCTGGACGTGCCTGTGTGCGTGACCTCTGCTCACCGGACTTAGACGATGAAAGGGTCGGCACACCTGACCTTTTAAGATGGGGGTTGGCTCACTGAAGACTCAGACGCTTGCCAGAATAAAGTCCAGGTTTTGGCAGTGGAAGTTTTTTTTTTTTTTGTGTGTGTATGTTTGTGTCTTTTTTTTATGGTATTCAGAACTGCATTTAGGTGCAGAGTGCTGACCTATGAGTAGCCATGCTTCACCACTGTAACCCTACAGGTGCCACAAATCTGTTTTTTGTAAAATTTGACTTGAAAATGTCTTAGGCTTTTGGCGTTCTTCTTCTAAGTGTTGAATAAACCTGCCCAGGCTGGATCAGAGCATGTCTTCAGTAAGACCATCAGAGATATGGAAGCTGATACATCCCCAAGTTATATTAAAAATAAAACAAATCCTTTCAGAATCCTACCATTCCTTATATGAAGGGAGTTGGGGAAACTAGCCCCAAGCCCAAAAGATAAAAATATGGAGTTATTAAATGCCGCCTGTGTTTCAGAGTATATCTGAGCTGGCAAATACATTTAGGCTTGGAGATTGTTCTGTGGAAAGTACTTTAGCGTTTTGCTAATGTTCACCTCATTTGCACAGAGGGGTAATCCCAGCTCTGGGAGGATGTGACCACTAGCAGCTTTTGAGGGGAATTTTTGGGTGTGAATTGATTTGGCATGCAAATACATACTTTAGTATGATCGTTTGCCTGACAGTTTGGGAATTATTTTCATGTGATCTACTGTTGATGCTTCAAAAAATATTAGTAGATTGGAAGAAATGCTCTGAAATATGCTGCTGTAAGTTCAGCTACTACTAAAAAAAACAAAACAAAACAAAACAAAAAAAAAAAACCTACAACAACCCTGATTCTTTGCTATCTCCTTTTAAAACAGGAAATCAAATGAGAAAGCCTTTGTTTAAAGTATAAGCTGAACTAAAAGGAGTTGTATGTTGGAAAAAATGTCAGCCTAAATGAATTTTAAAGCTTTGTTTAAACATGATATCAAAGTTGTATATTGGGGTATAAACATTCTTGAAATTAGCTATGGTATAATCCTTTCTCTCCCTTTCCTCGTGCTTTTATTGTATCTGCACTTTTTTTTTTTTGATTTCTAAATGTAAAGAAACTGAGAAATATGATTTTTCTCAAGTAAAACCCAAACTGTCCAAGCCACAAAGGAGCTGTGCAGTTTTACTTCTGCGAGTACCGACGATTGCCTCAGCCGTTGTAAAGGAGAACTTTATTTTTGTTTTGTTGTGTGTTTTTGCTTTGGTTGGTTGTAAGCCAGCAATATAAAATGCTTGTAGGCCAGCGATGTAAACTCACTATTTTCTGTTGATTATAGTACTGCCGAGATATTTCTGTTGTAAGTTCTGGCAGCGTGCTGTTTCCAACGTGCATTGGTTTCTTTTGTTTCTGCATGTGAGTTGTCATGGTATCAGCCAGCGAGCTCACCAGCTCAGCCCCTGAGGATGCTGATGTCAGTCTGCAACAAATAACCCCAGGAGAGGCTTTTGGGGTTACCAGGGCCTCCCCGGGGGATCTCTAGAAAACCTGATTCTACAAAGCAGGGATGCTGTTACGCACTGGGTGATGTTGGAGTTGGTGTGCTGCTGACTGGGTTGGCAATTAATTGCTTTTGGGAACTGTTTTTCTCAAGGAGTATGTGAGGTTTGTGTCTCTGGGCTGGTTTTGTTTTTGTTTTTTGCTTGGCAAGGAAAAAATACAAAAAGTTAAGGGTGGAGTTTGCTGGCTTTCAGCACTCAGGACAGTGCTGGAAAAAAAAAAAAGGCTGTGATTCACAGCCAGAATTCTGAGCGGCTACAGCACAATTAAGCTATGCAAAAGTTTTGGTTTAAAAAACAAGGGTAAAATGCTACTATTCTAGAGAAATTAGGCAGAACAAGCAGTTGAGACAATTGTGGCTTCAGATGCAGACAGATGATAGCAAGTGATTGTGCTGAGATGGCTTACCAGGTTATCCGTTCGTCAGCTGAACAGTGTTGCCTTCTTAGGCTCTTAATAAATTTACAAAGGTTGTTTGCAACGATACGTATAAAATGTTCACACAAATGGTTATCACAGATCAGCTGGCAAATGACTGCGCTGTAAGGTCACTGAAGTTTATTTGCTTGTGGCTTGGAATGGTTGTCCCTTCCAACAAATGGGATGCACTGTGAGTACCAGTATACAAGAAAATACAAGTTGTGATGTTTATCTTTCAAACAGTTGTAGAGATGCATATGAAGAAAGACAACTGTATAGACCTGATGCTGAAGTACTGTGACCTAAGCTTTACAGAAATTCGGTTTCTCAGAAAATGGGTTGTTCTTGCCCACTGCAAGAAAAATTGTATCAGGATCTCATAAAGACCAAGTCTGGAGCGATGTGTTTCCTTTGTGGTGATTTGTTTGCTTTGGTTATAGGTTGTCTGGACTCTAGTGCTTGTGGGTAAACTGGTATCATAGGTATCATCTCTGGCTGCTTTGAAACCTGTAGATTAAATGAAGTACCCTTTAAAAAACAATAAATACATTGATATATCTTAATCTTTCCCTGACAGCTCCTGGGGAATCCTTTAAGCACAGCTAACTGTTTTAAGCTAACCCTGTTTTAAGTGGGCAATCCTACTAGATATGCTTCAGTCTCCTTTTCCTGGCCACCACCCTAGCTACTCTTAGTGATCTCATTCTCCAGGCTGAGATCCTTCAGAAGTTTCTGTCACAACCAGGAACCACCTAGGAGCTACTTTCTGGTGGTTTACTCTAGTATTCTTGTACATTCAGTTTATTTTCCCTGTTTTTTTTTTTTTTAATATAAAATCTGTTGTCCCAAAGTTGCCTGTCTTATAGTCCTATCTATGTAGATACATTTATAGAAAACACATTTCTGCTACAAGTCATTGTTTAAAAACAAGTTCCACTGTATGTAGTAGCTTATATTTGTTACAAGATTGAATTTCCTCTAGTAGGTTATTGAATCTTATTGCATATAACTAATGGAAAACATGGGACAAATAACATTGTCTCAAAACAGTTTGAGGCCCTCCTTATCATGATTAAAAAAGCAACAGCAAACAAAACAAAAATACCCATCCCTAGGAACTGGTGTAACTACAACAAAAAACGTGAATGTTTTTGCGATGAATGTGAAAACGGATAGAGCAGCTTCCAACTGTTGGCTATAAATATTGAAAAGGCGCAGAAAGGCAATTATATATATTTGAAATGGTGAATAACTTTAAGTGCCTTTCATAATTATGGACTGTGCAGTGAGTAGGAGAGAGCTTTTGTGGTGAAACCGTTTTGTTTGCATTTGGACATGCGACCAAAGACTGAATTTTGGACTACAGAACTTAGCTTTTGTGTTAAGCATTTAATTGTCTGACTTCTATGAGTCTGGAAAGCAGGACAGAAATGCACAGCACTACCCTGTAATTTCCTATGCTTATTAGTTTGTGCACTGACTTCTATGAGATGGCAGGCTTTAATTTCCCGTCTACCCTTTCTACGTTTAACCCCATCGTATAGGATGGTTATAATCATGACTGTCTTAATTTCTTTACTTTATTCAGCTAAAAGCTTGATGACCAGCAGGATATGTTAAATCGATTGTATTAATTTTGAGCTGGTGTTAAAAGTCTGTTCTTGTGGGGTGGGTCATTGAACCTTCTAGTTCAGTCTTATATATTTGAGCTGGTTCTGCTGGCAAGATTGAAAACCAGGAACTGTTTATATCATATGTGAATCTGTGAGGCATTACATGGAAGTAGAGGTTTTTAATCCAGTTTGCATTAAGAAAAAAAAAAAGTATAGTGCAAAAATAAAGATAAATGAGATTTTATTTTCAGGGGAGCTTGTTTAAATACAACATATTTGAAAGACAGGAAGGCTGACTGAAGTGTCCCATTGATACATCTTGTTTCTCCACATCTATTTTAACATGATCCTATTGTGTTTCTCCAGCCTCTGAATTTTAGAGGCAGTAATGCAGCTAAAGATTTTTGAGAAGCATGTTTTTGTTCTGTATTGGAACAATTCCCAGTCAAGACAGACCGGGAAAATAAGAATTTTCCTTTTTCTTTAGGAGGTTTTGGAGTTGTTCCTGATGAGCTTCACGTGTGGGTGCTTCAATTGCAGATTGAATTTGCCTGCTCCTTCTGTTTCCAATTGGGTTTGAAAATTCTTTTCTTAACCCAGAACAAATGTGCCTGCCTTTAGTGGAACTAATAATAACAATTTTTTTGTGTGTCAACAAGTCTAAACAGGATCAATACAGTTTCTAGAGTTCTTTCCCACTGCCTGGTTGAAGCAGAGGAAGTGAAGGCTTGTGCTGGGTTGCTGCCTTTCTGGTAGAGGCTGATTCCCAAGCTTAGTCATGCCTGATTACTGTGGAGTAATGTTTTGTCATCGGTTTCCTGAAATACAGTATGTGCTAGTTGAGACAAATTCCTGCAGGTTGAGGATGGTAAATTTTTTCAGAGCTCTGGCCACAGGTTTTAAATTAACTTATTTAGCAAATGGTGGCTCTAGCGGACCTTTAAATTCAAAAGTTGCCTTTCAAACTCAGTCACCCAAGTATGAGTATGGATGAGGTAAGGTTTGTTTGTTTGTTTGTTTTGTTTGTTTGTCCAGCGCCTGGAGCAGGCAGTTCAGGAAGAGGCAGAATAAATAGGCAGATGGGTGACAAACTAGGGACAGCAAAGCTGCTTTGCTAACCAGCAGGTGTCTTCCTACCCTCTGTATGTGGCTTTGCACTCCACCTGTCTCCAGTGCCGCTTGTTCTTGCTTCCCACCCCTCCACTTTCTACGTTTTTCCTGTGTCAGACAGAAGAAAAGGGAGAAACTATGATGGCACCGTGGGGTGATGGTGCTTGGTGGAGCAGCTCTGCTGAGCTGACTCCCTGTGCATCTGTGTCAGGAATTTTGAATTTCCTGATGAGCAGCTTGGCTGGGAGGTGGTGGTGCTGCTCCTTTGGAAGGGGAGGGCTGTGTTGGGCTGGTTGGTGTTCTTGTTATCCTAGATGACACTTGGAAACTGAGTATATTAAGAATTAGAAATTTTATTTTATGTTCAGACAACTTATTAGTTGATTGGTTACTCCTGCCCCCCCCCCCCCCCCCCCCCCCAGTTCAAAATAGTATCTATGTAGCTGCCAATTCAGTCACTTAATTCTGTATTGAATTGGTAATTTTTTTTCTATTACTGTGCCTCTATTTTTGAATGCCACAGATCTCTATGTAGCATGCTGTGCAGTAGTAGGAATAACTAGCAGAAAAATGCTGCTGTAGCTTGCCGTGAAGTTGAAAAGAATAATTTATCTTAAATTTCAGTGTATTAGTTTGTATTCTGGCTGGCTTCCCGTGTGTCAGCACCCCAGACCTGAATATGAAGGTCCTGATGTGAGGGAAACAATGTCAAAACTCTGTCCTACATGACAAATCCTTCATTTTAATCTCCTCAGCAAATTACTGCTGGTATGGCTCACTGATAAGTCCATGCATACCTGGGCATGCTCCTGCACAGCAACTGTGAGAAAGTTTATTTTTTCTGCTGCCGGGAAGCTGAAGGTAGAGTACTTCATCTTCATTTGTGTACAGCAGGGATTTTGGTATCAGCAGGACTGGATTTTTGTGTCATGCTGTAAGTCTGTTCAGTCTGTACCTGGCTTTGCTCCTGACTTTGACAGTTTAATATTTGCAAGGTGTGAGCTCACTCTCAGAGTAAGGTTTTGCCCTGCCTTTGGTTTTGTCTTGCCTTTGGGTTTGTCTGGGATAGCTGAAGTTGCTGCCGTCCTGTCTGCTCTGGCTTTCCTTCAGAGGCTGTGGTCTCTGAAGGCAGGGCCGTGTATGTCCTCTGGAGTTGCTCTTTGTGAGAGCCTGGCACGTTCGTGCGGACTGCCTTGTGTACACAAAACTGCTCAGGAGCAGATGTCTGCTGAGGACACGGACTTTTCTGTTTAAGCCAGATGAGTTGCTGCAGTAGTCTGCCCTGTTTCTTTTGGCAATGCTGGCACTGCTTTGGCCTTAGGGAGCAGTACAGGCAGGTGCTAAATGAATGCTAGAGAAATAAATGCTTGGTATAGGTACCTGAATTGCTGAGGGTCAAATGATTTCAGGTGCTGGATGCAATAAAAAAAGGGAAAAGGACAGGATCCTACAGCTGCAAGGAAAGAGACAAAACAAGACTTCAGCAATGTTGGTTTTGATTGTGACTCACTATTCCTACTGGGAAGAAAAACTGTGCTTGTTAGTATATGATTTGATGGGGTAAAAAAGCATTAAAATACTTGGAAAGGAAGGTTCTACTTGAAGCAAAAAATTACCATTCAGGCAGCCACATTAAAACTACACATGCCCCTTCCCTGCTAGCAGTTTCGTAATGCACGTAAACCAGCAGAAGGCTTTGAGGTCCCACATTCTCTCTGCCTTCATCTCCCTGAGCTTGACATCGTGGTCCTCGTGGTGATGTCTCGAGCGGTGCCAGTGCTGAGCCTGCTGGGGACGGCAGGCAGGGAGCCACCATTTTCCCAGCAGTGCAACCAGGCGGTGTTGACGCCGTGCTTGGCCTGAGAGGTGTGAGCAGGCTGGGACTGCCTGTGCCATGGCCTCTGCTCACAGCTTTTGTCCTCCCTGGGGGTTTGCTCTTAGGTACCTCAGTCTAAGCTGGGTTATTGTGTATTCTGACAAGGGCTGGTCTCTCAAACTGTTGTATAGTCAGCAGGCAGGTTGTTCGGAGCCGGAGGTGAATATCAGGTGCTTTGAGAAGCTCTTTTTCCCTTCCAAGGAAGTAAATTAGGGAATTAGCTTGTATTTTTTTTTTCTTACCCTTTGATTCAAAATGAAACAAGCTACTGTAAAGGTAGGATGAAAGCTTCTCTGCGCTTTCTTGCCATGCCTGCACAGAAATGAGTGAATTTCTCGCTATCAGAGGAACGAATTTCTCAGACAAGCATTTTGTTTTTCAACTGTGGCAAGGATGATGGATGGGTTGAGTTAGGCTGGCATTTCCACATCTTACTACAAAGCAGGATGGAAAAAGTACAAAACTTCTAGGGAGGCTTAAATTTTTCAGTCAAAAGTAGTGAATTCCGAGGTGTATCTATCATTTCAGTGAAGTGAATGTTTCTTAAGCTGCTGTGAATCTGGGGCCAACTTTCTGGTTTTGGCTTGTGTAACTGACACTACCAGCATGTTTGAAACAAATGCAACATCTGTACATAAAAAAAAAAAAAAAGGCAGATTTTTATGAGAAATGAGAACACAGGTAAGGTTTCAGGCTGTTTTTCTACAGACCTAATTGAAGCTGAGCAGTGTTAAAGCTCAAGTCTCCCTGTGTTGTTTTGAAGCATAGTCGGAACTTTAAACTGAGCCAGCTGACACCACTGAAACATAGTAAGAAATAACAGCGAATTAAATTTCAGACTGCTCCACATACAGCAACTAAACATTTGACTTTGGCTGTACTACAAGCTTGTGTATATTAGATTTCAGTCTTCTAGCCTGCTTCTTCATTTAAAGAAGAAAAAAATGCTTTTAAAACTGTGCTAATTTGAACATTGCATTAACTTTTTTTGCTCTTGGAGATTCCATTGACATATTTTTTCAAACTGTTGCCAAGATCTTTATGTAGATCTCAATTCTTGCAGCAAGATCAGCCAAGTCTTTATGTTGTCATTGCAATCATCTTTTTTCAATGGATAAAGTCAGAAAGCAGAAAGCTGGTGGTTTCTCAGTACTTTTTGTATAAATCTTCCTTGCTGTGGCAGAGCATTTAACCAGTTATATTGGTTATGGTGAGCTTT
Source organism: Aythya fuligula (assembly GCF_009819795.1). Lineage (NCBI taxonomy): Eukaryota > Metazoa > Chordata > Aves > Anseriformes > Anatidae > Aythya > Aythya fuligula. The sequence goes on along the minus strand of NC_045562.1, from coordinate 29,587,497 downwards.
GCTCCTTCTGACTTACAAGCAGTTATAAAGTATTGGATTCCTTTTTTAAATAAGAGAAACTGTGTAAAGAACTACTTTCTCTGAGCTTTCGATGGCTCAGTCTGCCACCTTGTGGTAATTTAAGTACATCTATTGTAAAAACAAAAAACATCAGATTGCTGCTGCCATTTGTATGCTTTTATACATTCTGGGGATTACTGTTAACATGCTGTGGTCCTGAAAACTACTTATCTCAAAAGATGTTTAAGTCCCAATGTTGCTGAATTTAATTGCATCTTTTAAGGATTTTCTCAACTATTCTGCTTAAATATAAAGACAGATTGCGTCCATGAAAGACAAAGTTCTTTTCCTGAGAATTTTGAACTTTTAGCTTTCTGGCAATTGTCTATAATACCAAAATTGAAAAATTTTGTAGCCGAAGCTTGTATGTACGTGTGGAATTTTTTGGGGGGTAGAGGAAAGTTGGCTTTTATTTTGCCACTGTTTCAAACATTCTGAATTTACTTAGGATTTTAAAAGACGTGGTGCAAATATTTCTGAAGGACTCTTGCATTCCATTAACTCATTTTTAATCAAGACGTTCAAACAACACTAAAACATCCATGTTCGATAAAAATGTTTGCTAAGTAAACAAAGCATAGCTTTTCCAGAGATAAATTGAAAACTGAGGTGACTAATGGGGATAATTTATTAATCTTTGGTTTATTTTTTTCAAATTGCTTTCCTACTTTTTAATGCTGCAGAATGGGAGTGTGCAGTGCCTACTGACTGTATATGAAAATATATTCAGTGCTTTTGGATGGCTTTTTTTTTTTTTTTTTAAATCTTGCACAGTTATGCAGAATTTAATGACAGGGTTGAGACTTGAATTTGTTGCTTAAATTTCAGCGCTAAGCTTTCGGTGCTAGAGGGAGCTGTTTCCTGTTAGACACCCTGTGGAAAAGCTCTGCCTGAAGAATGGGCTGCAGCTCTTGTCAGGAGCTGTTGTCTGAGCCAGTGCTGGTGCACATCACCTGCAATGCTGAAATGCCTGTTGGTTTTGACAGGAGAACAAAAGGTCTGTGGATCCCTTTTACCATGCACTTATGCTTTTACAGCTGTGGGTCCATGTAACCAGGCATCTTCATTGGTTCATCTGTTAGTGAATCCTTCGCTGCATGTAAAACCCACGCCACCCTGGAGAAACCTCAGTGCCAGCCCTGAGGGCAAAGGGTTATTCTCCTTTTCAGTGCCTGCCTGTTGTTGCACAGACTTGTGGTAAACAACTTACAGCAGCACCTTCTGACCAGGCTCTTGCTAATAGTGATGGGTTACGTGGAAGTCTGATTCCCAGTGATCCATTCCCAGTTCCCTGGGGCAGCTGGTGGCTTGGGCAGCTGAGGCACTGCAGTGCCACTAGGACAGACAGGCTTGTGGCTCCTGGGGGTCCCTGCAAGGCAGCAGCAGGCTTTTATATGTTTTTATTAGTATAAAATGGGGGTGTGAGGGAAGGCGTAGAACAAACCTGCAAGTAGCTGTTTTTTTTTTTGTTGTTGTTTGTTTGTTTTTTTTTCCTCCTCAAAGCCTCATGTACAAGGTCCCTCCATCCCAGATCATGCATAATTGTCTTTGTCCTTCACTTTGTCCTCTGCTCCTTGCAGGAGGACCAAAGCCTCCAGGGAACAGAAGGACCATAACAGAAGTGAAATCAAAGTTTTCACTTGTGCATTTCTTCTGCTTTTGTGAACTGAGTTTTTTCCTTTTATTTTCAGTGTGAGGCAAAAATCATTCTTTTAGGTATTGAATGAAAGACATTTATTTGGTCTCAACCACTGGCTGCAGCTCCTGGTGTCTTTTCTTATATGTAGAGTGGTTTAAACAAGTACAGTAACACTTACACAATAATATACTAAACTAGATCTTATTTTTATTTTTCTTAATTAACATTAACTTCTCCTGGGGGAATTCAGCACTCAAGTCTCCTCCTGAGCATCTCACATGGCATTCTTTCACTGTGTCTGAAGTATACTGAAGTATCTCTGTACTCACATTCAAATTTAAATAAAGTTTTCCCAGGGACAAAATATTTCACAAAATAGTTTTGAGATTCTGCATTACTTGATAACATATTCTTATAGTGAGTTATAAGGGCGTTAGTTTATTCTCAGCTTTCTGTCAGCCTCAGCTAGTTGTTGTGAGCTACTGCTTTGTTTTTCAATGAAGCAGTTTAAAAAATGGATGGTGAAACAGTATTAAATCCATGAGCCAAAGTTAAATCATCATAGATGTTGTGGGCTGAAATCAAGCTTTCTTAAGTGTAGTAGTGATCTAACATCAGCAAACCCCCTAGATTGATGTTAATTCTTCCACAGTTGCACTGTGGGAAGTTTTAGACTTGGGTGATGTTTTCATCTCTGTATTAATGTTTTTTGTTTTTTTGGCTGGGTATCAGAGTTTCACAGTAAATGTAAAACTGAATGAAAATTTGTCATGTAATTAGTATTTATTATTATTTATTTCATGCCAATAATTGTCTGTTCATGTCATCTTTTTTTCTCCCTTAAGCTTGTGGTTTTGCTTCCATTTGACGAAGGTACAATTTTTTAAACGTTTACACTGGGTTATTTTGCAGACTATTTATGCACTTTTTTCTTTTCCCTTGAACTTAAAAAGACTATTTTCTTGTGAGCTTGCTTTATGGAATAAACGGAAGTTTTTGGGTACACTGGCATTGGGAAGCAGGGTAGTTGCACCGTAGCTCACTGGAATTCTGGACCAGGCTTGTTTACTGAACATGAGCAATGATGGCAAAAGCCAAAAGGTTTTCTGTGTTTGAATTTTGTGATGTGGTCATTAGCACCATCCTTCCCTGTGTTAGTTTCCGAAGTAGAATCAAAGGTATTCATGCAGATTGCATTTGATCGCCTGTAAATGTGTTATTTCCAATATTTCTGCTGCCCATAGCAGGAAAGCTTTAAATGCTTTATAAAAGCAGAATTTTAACAGCTTGTACCAAATTGAAAATCCTAATAATGTTTTCCATATGTCTGCAGGATTTGGAGATTGTGTATTCCTATTTACATGGAATGGAAGCCTTGTCTAATCTGAGAGAACATCAGCTAAGGTATGATGCTTTATAAGAGCTACTGCTTATGTGTAGAAAAAAGGTTTACACAATTGTGTAGAAATAAACATTTCTTACACAATCTTCTATTTAAGCTGTATTTCATAGAAAGCATGGAAATAATATTTTAATAGGTGTTTGTCACTTGCATTTGATGCTCCCATCAAAAAGCAAGAAGTTGGCTGCCAGAATTTTTATTATCCTTTCATTTTATTGAAATGGAATTCAATGATTTATATGAAGGAGTGCATAATTTTTATTACAGACTTTTTACAGAAGTTTTGAACTTGCGTGGTAGTAGGTATAATCAAAGTTGAATACAATAAAGAAAGTGGTAATGTTTCTACTTCAGAACACTTTCAGCTGAAAATAGTTTTGTCAATGCTTTAAACTCTTCTCACTGAAGCTTCTTCTATCATGGGTATGAACCAGCCCTGAATGCCTTTGGGAGGACTACGTAGAAATAATTTTCAATTGCTTCTGATAGCTAGGTGAGTGCGTAGTGTCTTGCTGCCTCTTGTTTTCATCTCTCCATTGAAAAAGGCCTACTGAAATCCACTATGTACCTCAGTCTCCAGATCTTGTGACACCTTGAGTGTCTGGACAGCTAAGGATTTTGTATTGGAGACTCTCACTATACTTTAGATGGTGTCTTTGACAGACCTGCTACTGTGGTTATCCTTCTTGTTTCTTAATAGGACTTCATACTGGAAGGTTTCCTATAGAGAAGCAAATCAAAGATAAATATATGGTAGTCTGGAAGATTGTTTGAGGAGATGTATGGAAAAGTAAAGAGGATAGTCTTCTCCCTGAAAGAGAGAAAGTAGAGCTGGGCAGAGGACAAGCACAATTTACTTTGGGTTTGACTTTGATACCAAAATTTGAAGCTGAATTTTTCTATTGCCATAGGAGTGTTTTTTTTTTTTTTTTTACACTTTTTATCAATTTCCTATCCAGACGATGCATAATTCACAGTAAATCCTCATCGTTATTGATTTAAAAAACATAAGCTTAATCCTCAGTGGCACTCAAAGGCCTGTTGAATTCTAAGTTAGATACTTCATTGTTGCATCAACATGTTCATGATGGCAGACATGACGTTTAGAAAACAAAAATTCAGTTAAAACAAGTATAAGGGTATATAAGGATATTGCTTTGGCCATAAAATTTCTTCCAGGAACTGTCAGGAATTCAGCTGTCAGGAAAAGAGGTTTGAATTTATCTGCCATAAGTGCCATAAGTGAAACAACTTTTTTTTTTTTTTTTTTTTTTTTTTGAAACAGTCACTTTTATTTCATTATTTTTGAAATATTTAAGGCACTAAAAGAGTATATGTTAATGCATTAACAAAGTAAAGAAATAGGAGGCTTGGTAACTATACATTGCACTTGTGTACCATACCTTGAATTCAAAAGCTGGCTATCACTGCATCCATTTATTACTTTATTGTCCTATCACTTTCTTCTTGTATGGGTGCATGTATGTATCCCTGTATGCTCCTCCTGCTTTCTGTTATGGGTGGGTGTGTTTTCTTTTCAGGCTGAGACCTAAAGTAAATGCTTTATGTACAATGTACAACTTCTGGTCCTGAAGGAAAGTCTGCACATAGTCTAAATCACTTAAGTAATGCAATAATCATGGAAGCAGTCTATTATTTGGGTTCTGTTTCAGTTTGTGCTTCCTTTTGTGCAGAAATTTGAGAAAAATTATGTGCTACACATGCAAATGATACTTAGTAAAATAAACAAAACATACAAACAAAAACAACAAACTAATAAATGTCATCATCAGATTTCTTTTCCCCATAAAGCACTTTAATAAAGTAATTTAAATAAAAAAAAAATTCCAGATGTACTTTATATTATTTTTTAAAGACTTGCGTTTATTTGATTTTAAGTCATTGTTTCAGTTGTCTTCACACAAATATCTTACTACCAGCTGAGTCTTCTAAGAGTATTTGGACATCAGTATGTTTCTGGCAGATACAAAAAGGAGGTCTGCACATCTCCTGTATGCTCTACAAGGAAAGAGATTGAACTACTATTATTTTGCATCCTGGGGCTTGCCAACATTTACCGCATCTGAAGATGCTGAAGCAAATTTGGCTTGATTAATGCTCTTAAAAGTTCTAATTTCTGGTTTCTTGCTTCGTCATTCTGTTGGAGTCTTCATTCCCAAGCCAATGTCCTGTAATTGTGAGAAAATAAAAGGTGGACTTTGTCCCAATGTGCTCACGACACATTCTGCAATAGGAATGTTGACTTCAAAGTAGACTGTGTAATTACTTCTCCTTTGAATTTAATCATGCCCTCCTTCCAAAGTATTTTCTGTTTTGCTATTATATGCAAGAGTTTCAGAATATCAAGATATACATAGCTGGAGTTGAACTGATGTTAACTTGTTTACAAAGATCAAAGCATGCACATATGGTTACATGGTATGTTGATTTGTACTTTTTGGCTTCCTGTTCAGAATGAGGTTCTTGCTGAGGAATGTGTGGAACTTGGGCTAGCTCTCCCAGCACAGTACGTTCCTAGAAGAGAGCTTCTGTTTGCAGTGCCATACATGGAAAAGGCTGGATTCCCTGCAGATGTGGGACAAAAAGCTTTTATAGCATCCTTTAAGAAACAGCATTTCTTGTGGCTGTGGGATGCCTCAAAGACTTATGAGATGCATTAAAACTATTGTAGTAAATACAGCCTTCAGTAGTGAATAATTTACCTTGTGGTTTTCTGATGAGCTCATCTTGAATTTATTACGTGTGTTTAGGAGGTGGACAGAGATCACATCTGAGTGAAAATTCAACAGCAGTACTGACCGGAACTAAATCAGTTTTCAAAATACTTGAAGAAATAGTCTATTTTTTACTGTAACTTACAGTAACAGCAATCTCTAACTGTTCCAGTTTAACACAAGAATTGAAATGCTTGTCTACCTTCTGTGCAAGGCATTTTCTCTGCTATTACCATCATAATAATGGTACCAAAATGCTATAAAACTCAGAGCCAGTGGTGAACTTTTGTGACTTTATCAAGAATGTACTTCCTCTGCTTCAAATTCATATGGGAACAAAACTTGCTTGTTAAAGTGATTCTGTTTCCTATAACTTCTACTCTTGGATGGCCTGGTGCCCAGAATCTTTTCAGACCAGTAGGGTACAGACTATCCAGCATGTTTTATAAGCAGTATTTTCATTTTAAAATTTGATAGCTAACAATGACTTTTCATTTTCTTCTGGTATGTTGTCACCAATAACCTCACATCCACTCGTAACGAACCTCTCAAAGCAGAGGACTGGTGAGAGAAGGCAAGGACCCAGGCACTGGAAGCAGACAGTAGCTTTTTGGTTTCTGTATAGTTTTGGCAAGATTTGATTCTATGGTGGGAAACAGTGTCTGAAAAAGAGGAAGCTCTGTGGTTCAAAAAGCTTCTTGCTGTGCAAGGACGACAGATTTTTCATTAGCAGAAAGTTGTATATAATACACAAGACTTAATTATATACAACACAGAAATTGCTTATAAGAGGAGTTCTCGGAGATGGTCCAATGACTAAATCCAAAATACTGTGTGTGTGTGGGTGAAGGTGATTAAGCTTGATTCTTGAGAAAATGGAATTAAGATCTAAATTCTTTATGAAAAATTGATAAATTATCAATTACCACTACAAGCCTGTCACTTATGGACAGAAAAAGCATTGGTTTTTAGTGTGCAGACGTAAGTAAAATTCTGAAAGAGAGGAGGGCAAGGGAAACTTTTAGCAGTCTACTGGCTATTGAAATCAATAAATTAGGAAGTTAGCGTAAACAACAAGAAGCCTTTTAAATAGCACACCAAACCCAAATCAGCTCTTCTCGACCTCATATCAACTTCCTTGAGTATTCTTGCTCAGGCACTTTTGTATGCTTTTATGATACTTCCATTGATAGCCGATCATTGCCACACTGATGACAAATCCTGCAAGGGATGAGAATTTCTTTCCTAAATTTAAATATAGTTTCTTATTTGAATGTTCATATGAGCCTCTTAGGCAAATCTCTGGATGATTCTGTCAAACAGCCCATGTGTTTGTGGTCTGCTTCAGTGCCCTGGGATGTCTAAGGGAGGCAGTGGGTTTTGTTTCTTTCCCACCCTCAGTAAATTACTGCGCCCATTTCCTTAAGACAATAGACAGAAATGTGTTTTTTTCCTTCCCACCAAGTTAATGTTGTGTTTCCTAGTATGTGGAAAGGTCTGTTATAGTTGCTTTATGTTATGCATTCACTATTTGCCTGACAAATGTGGCGTAAGTGTTTTAATCCTCCTCTCTAGACAGAGGATTTTCCTACAGGAAATTCTCTCCTCTTTGAGCCCTCTGGGATTTTAGCATTAAAATCTGTTGGTAATTTTTTAAGTTAAGTTGCTGAATTCTAACGAAAAGATTGTTAGAATTGATTTACCATGATTTTTTACATTGATTTACCATGCAGCATAACTTCTTGTATTATCTATTGAGCTTGAATGTGAGCTAATGCAATGTGATGGTCTGTTTTTTTTAAAGGTTGCATTGTTTCTTCATAAAGCAACATACTCTTATCAGATAATTTTATAAAATGAGATCAGTATCATTTTACCCACTTTATAATTTTTTTATGGGAGCAATTACATGTAATGTCCTAAATCAAATCTGATTTTGGATAAACTAATAGCTCTAATGCTTAGACTTAACGATTTATGGTCTTAAATTAAGAAATTAGCTAAGGTTTAAATTGATGGTTAATTTCTGTAAGGGCTGGAGGCAAATGTGAAAATGCTGACTAACTTCAGAAAGTGAAGTCTTTTGTGACACTGATACAAATCATAATTAAAAATGACTTCTTTCTCTTTCAGACTGATGTGTGAAACTGTTAGATATGAAAGGCATGAAGCAAATGAAGTCCTGTACTAGTAAGTGTTTCCTTCTTCCCTTCATATGGTGTTAATTCTAATTATATTCTGAGTAATTCATTCTGAAGTGTGTTAAGAACAGCATTTCATGCCATCACCCTCCCCCAGTGCAGAGTCTGTAAACATCAGTAAGCTACTCCGTTTTCATCATGAAACAATGGAGAAATTTACTGGTTCTGGGGGGAGAGCTTCTAGTGACTTACTTGCTGAAGTGTATTACATTTTTTTATTCAGTGAGATTATACAGAATTAGTAAGTGGGATGTCTTCTCATTACAATAAGTTGTCATTTGGTTTCGCGTCAGTTTTGTCAAAGTAGTAGTGATCAGCGTCTCGTGCCAGAGGTGCCAAATTGACAAATCTAACGTGGCTTGTAATTAACTGGGATGTGATCTAATGTCATCTCAGATTTACGATAAACATCTGAGAACTGCAGTTTCTTCATTTATACAATCAACTTACTGGTTGATTTATACAATCAACATTTATACAGTCAACTTACTGGTTGATTGTATAAATGGTTAAATAGGTTCATCAGATTTTCATTCATTGCAGCTAGTCCAGGCTCTAAATGAATATTTGCTGGGTTGTCTGGTATTATTTGAATATTAATGCATGCAAAGAATGCACCTGTGTGCCTCTTTTATGCATATGTATTTTTTTCCTGCACTGACCATTGTAAGGAAGATGTGATTGAACAAACTTCAATGCTAAGCCTTGACTATTCTACAAGGTTAAATTAATGTCTACTGAAACATATTAATCATTTATGTATGGGAAATGCACAAGGTCAAAGTCTGTAGATGGGTAGATTATTTTGTAATCAGATCAATATAATCTTTGCAATTAATTTTACAGATTAATTTGCTAGTGGCTATTGTGCTGGTGTTTTGTCCTTCTGTAGGCAGTTGGGTTTTGTGTCCATTATATTTCCCAGAGTTTTTGTTTAGTTGTAATATCTTGGCTCGTTCTAACCATTAAAATTATATGGAGAATTAATCAAGGCTACTACTTACACATAAAAGCAAGGCAGGGAAAGTTATCAGGGAATACATGTCTAAGAAAATAAAATCTGCAAACAAAATTGTGAAATCAGGGTTAACCTGAAGTGCTTTTTGCCAATCCTTTGCACTGATTTACTTTGTCACTCCTTCGTGTGACTTCATCTTCACCTTGGTTGTTTGCCTGTCATTCCTATTTACTCACTTCTTGACATTTTTTTTTCTCCTTGATTTTTTTTGGTAGATTTAATAGGCAGTTTGGCAGTTTCTATATATAGATGCTAATACAAAATGTACTTGCTCTAGCATTTCACATCTCTGAAAAAAAATTGATAAAATCATTCAGTGTTATCTTTTGGGTTCAGACTATTAAATATTAGATCAATGTTTTGAAGTCATGAGTGTATATTATGCCAATCTGAGTTGTAGGTTTATATTTTATTTTAATGGGCAATTTGAGATCTGTGTGGTGAGAAAATCCCTTAGACCCTAAAATCTAATTTCAGCCTTCTATTTTTAGCACAATAAACCTGGAGGGATACCTTTTTTTTGCTGCATAAATTCAGCATACATACAGGGAATGGCATTCTTCTAAGCAGAACTCCAAATTTATAAAGTACACATTGTGAGAAACTCTTAGAGTACTGCAGGGGATAAGCAATATGATGAAGGTTAGAATCAATGCCCTTGGTTATAAGATTCAGGAAATGAACTTGGAGCACACAACCTGGTCGTTTGCATTGAACGTGCCAGAATTCTTCACTCAAAATTCTTCTTTCATTCATGAAGGCTAAGGGCTTTTTTATTTGTTTTTAAATTAAACGGGAAGTCTAAGTCAGCTTTTTTTCCCGGCAATGATATGACTTGCATGGAAATTTGAAATCGGGTGCTAATCTTCTGTGTTCATTAGAAAAAATCTATTAAAATAGCTGCAACTGTTGGAGCTGTTAATTGGCCTGTGTGTGTGACCTCCCTGAGGCACAGCTTAATGTCTCGGTGAGAATAAGCTAAATTCTTATCTGTGGATGCTAACATGAAAACAGATATACTTGCTTTGTTTATTTTATTGAATTTCAGTCATTGTTAAAATTCTGTTTGTACCTGCGTGGTCAGCTGCATTTATAAAAATGGTAAATTTCTGTTGCATATAGGCAATGCTGAAAATACTTGTCTGCATTCGGTATAAACACAGTAAACTTTTTATCCTCTGTTTTTTAAGAAGTTGTTAATGTTCTAAGTATCTCTGTAGATCCTTTTTTATTGGCCAAAGGGATAAAATGGAGCATGTTGTTTAAAATTGGCTTATCTGCATTTACTTTACTATCAGCGGGTGTGCATGGTAGTGACAAATTCTCAAACCCTACGGCAATATCCCTGTTTAAATGGAAACTGGGTTATTAAGAGTGGCAGTTCAGCTCGAGTTATTCTTCATTTGCCAGTCATCCTACTACTTTAATTTGATGGGAGGTTAATGATAAAAGGGCTTAAAACCTTCAAGGCAAAGTTACAGAACTGAGATTTTACTTGACACACATACCTGGCTTTTTTAACCTGCTTCCTTTATTCAAATCTCCCTAAAAATCCCATATTTAGTTTGGTCACTTGATTTTGTGGGTAGTTCAAAGAAAAAAATATGTTTTTCATAACTATGACTATTACACAGTTGTCATATCCAAAAGTAAGTTTCTAATTAACATTTTTCTTGGAAACCAAAGTTTTAGGAGATTTTTAGATAGATGGTGCATGTATCTCTGGAGGGTAGAACAGAATTTTTCAGATCAAAATTTAAATATTTGCTATGGTAGCAGAAAGGGATCTTTGGCAATAAAGATTTTACTTCTAAGCTTTTGATTTTCTTCTTCCCCCCCCCCCCCCCCGTCCTCATTAGTCATACAGTGGCTGGATTTGGTTTTCAGCCATGCTGTTCCATATTTCTGTATGTATTTGAAAGTGTCTCAGTTGCACGAGCCTCCCAAGTCCTGTGTGAGGTGTCCCAAGTACACACCTGGGTTCTCTTCCTGTAATTTTTACTGTTGCTGTAATTAAAAAGCGTGCACATTTGAAACAGAACTTGCCGTCTTCTGTTTTAGATGGAACAAAGTCATTGCCCTATCTAAAGCTGTGTTTTAATATCGTGCAAAAATTTTCTTGTTTGTGGTACAGGAGGATTAGACTGACTGTAGCAGAGATGTTCCTTGGTATCTAGATCAGTGCATCTCAATGCTCTTTGGCTTATTCTTTGTGTAAGGAAGTCTTGTATATCTTTAAGCTTCCCTGTTTTCGTTACTGCAGACATCTGACTGGCAGAAAATATTTAAGTTTTGATGACCTGCTTTCCGAAGTCACTCAGTAATAATATCTTCAGTGTTTTGGAATTGCCATGTTACAGCACAGCATGTTTTTGTGCTTGTCTTTTCTTTGGCTTCTGTGCAGTTGAGCCTGGAGCTCACACAGCTGCTGTTTATGTTGTTTTAAAAACAAGCAAAGAAACAAAAACTCAACCCAGGTTGTTGGGAAGTGTTTTATATTTTTAGAGAATTTTTCAACCTGATAGGGATAAGCTTCTACCTACCATGTGTCCCTTCTGAGGAGATTGTGAGATTCTTAGTTTGGATTTACGCTGGTATCAGTAACAAATTTCTCTGTCTGTAGCAATTTAGTAATATGCCACTTGTTTTGATTGTGTTGATTGTTAGAAAAGAACAAGTATTAAAAGAACTGTACTTGTCTCCTGTGCATCTTGAATTGTAATGTTAAGGTCTGTGGTTGGAAGCATCTCCCATTTAACACCAATGTTTCTGTGTACTCTGATGCCATTCAGTTGTGCAATCAGGCTGCAGAGCAGAGATGGCTGGGGACATCCTTGACAGGCTGCTCTCCTGGAGAGGAGACAGGCTGAGATCTGCCCGTGGGTCGTGCATTGCGCATACAGCTGAGGAAGGATTCTAGATGTAGTTTGTAAAGCGTCCCTGTATCTTAGCCAGACTGCTAAAACGGAGTTTTGTTTGCAGCTGTAGGTCGATGTCATTAACACACAGTTGCTCTGTGAGAGACGGTCAGGTGAGAAATGGATCTGCTGGATTCTTTAAGAATGGGAAACTGAGAGTTGATTTTTGAAGCCCTACAATAAGAGTGATGTTGAGCAAGTTCATGGAACACTCACACTTGAATATTGCCTGAAGACTTTCAAAAGGATAGAAGCAGCAAAAAAAACAACCAACCAAAAAACCCCACAAAGTGGCTCGCCAGTTATGCATAGACTTACTTAACTGTGCAATGAAGCATAAGAAAGATGAGCTAAAAGGTTGCTGGTTAGCTATTGCTGCGGGTTCTTGAAGCAGAACAGCTCTGCAGAGCCCACCTCACTGAAATTGTTTTCTGACACTTGTGTTAGGGAGGTGTGCTTGTATGTTCTGAACATGTTTACAAAGACTTACAATGGTGATCTCTTAAAGACAAGTTATTCTGTATAGATATGACCTCTATATATACAGTTATGTTTTTTAAATATTAAGCTTAAAGCCTACAATGTTACAGAAATAACTGAGGAGTGTGTAAGGATCAAGCTAACATTTCAATTAGTGATATTCTTGGTGATCAGTAGTATTTACTCTCTTGTATGCTTAATGCTTTGCATGTAACCAGACTTTTTGATTTTGACCAGGAAGTACCTTGTTTTAGAGACTCTAGGTCACATTTCTGCAGTTACTGCTTTTTTTTTTTTTTTTTTTTCATGAATGTTATTGACTTCAGAAAATCCCTACAAAAGGTATCTTCCTTGATCCTCTTAGGAATATGAGGCATTTTGAAAATGATTTAAAATGCTTTGAACGAACAGTAAACTCAGAATACATCTGTTTGAGGAATCTCTCTGTATCGGCATCCTAATTTTCAGGTAGACATCATCAGGCAATAAGTATTAATTCTGCTTATGCGTCCGTAGATTTCTGTGGAAGTCATACAGTAGTTTAATAATGCAAAGAATTGCCACAGCATGACTGGTCTATTTTTTCCTTTTTTTTCCCCCTACCCCCTAAAGTATTCCTAAAGGTGCATTATATCTGCTTATAGTTGGGCGGTTGCCCAAGTAGCGTTGGGATACTGCCAGTTCTGCACTGCAGTAAATCAGCATCCTGAATTTATACATCTTCTTGTGGATACGTTTTCAATGAGGAATTTCTTAGGCAATGTATATCATTAAAACAAATAAATTCAAGGACTTGGCAGTTAGGTCTCTGTAAGCAGACACAGGAATCAAGGCTTCTTAATAGTGTCAGTGATCGATGTTACAGTCTGTTGGCTTTGCATAGTCAGTTCAAAATTTGTGTTATTGTTTGACCTGATTTTGAGACTTTAAGACTAAAATGAAGTTTTTGAAGGGATTTTAATTTGCAGCTTCCTCATGTTTTACTAAAGGCTATCAAGTTTTTATCACTGCTGTAATTTTGAGAATAAAAGCCTTGATTTTTGGAGAAATATTGTAATGGAATAAAATTTAATAGCAGAGTTGTCTGACTATAATGACCACAGAATATTTTGGTTGCAAGATCATACTATTTTTACTACAACTGTCATCCTTTTCCTTATGATTTAGGAGACTATATTTTTTTTGTACTGAATTTCTCTTCTCTGACATCAAGGAGCAGTAATTCACGGTCCAAGTTTGACATCAAAATTTCAATGACAATATACCAGCTAGATTAAATATATTTAAACATACAAAGTTGCATTATGTATTTAATAATCATCTATTTAATCAGCTAAGTCTAACAGACTGGTACTTGCTAACGAAACTGCAATAATCAATTTGATTGAATTTTGTTTTCTTTTACTGACATTCTATTTTAAAATGGAGAGATTATAAATAAATGAAATACTCTGAAGAAAACCATGCTCCTCATGATATGCTTTCATATACACTGAAGAATTGTTTCTGGGACTGAATGCTTCATTTATTCTTTGTTTCCCGGTCTTGCTACCAGGAGATAAGACACCAGTTTTCATCAGATGTCCATTAATAAAATATAACCACAGGCATAAGTTGAAATGTCCGTGCTAAGATACGCATTTAATGAAAATTAGAAGCTCTAATTTGAGTTAAGTTTTATCACTGGATATAGTTTGACTTTCTTTTATTTAAAGATAAGAATAAACATAGCTTGAATGTGTTCATTTAAAAAAAATATGGAAATTTTATGTCGCAGACATTCAGTATCCAACGTTTTATTTCTGTGTTTGGGATATACTTCTTAATGTCACGAAGCATATTTAAAATGCTGTTGCAGATACCAGATATCTGCATAACTAACTAACTAAGATTACAGACAATTCTGACAATGAGTAAATGATTTTTTGATTATTCTGAGTATTGCAATGAAGGAGTGCTAGTGGGTAGACTTTTTGGGCAAAGAGATGTCTACCTGAGAGAACTGTTTAACTGGAAGACGTTTGACATACCAAGCCACTTCAGGGCTGAAAGTCTAATTGTGGCAATGGTTATTCAATTAAACAAATGCTCCACTATGTATAGCTCTCAGCATACAGAGGATAGTTCAAATGAGCAAAGAGAAACAGACAGATTAATCTGCTGAAACAATATCCTATGGAACATAAGCCTGCAGAGCAATGTTCCTTCTAATTTCTTCTTGTGTAGCATTAAATGCCTGAAGGAGGTCCCAGTTCTGACATGTCAAATTTCCTTTGTTCCTCAAGTGGAGACCTGGGAGTATGAACAGTGTCTGTTCTGAATTATTCTGTGTTTGCGCTCTGAAATGTATTCAACTCATATTGAGTACGAGTTCATAGAAGTGTAATCTGCTAGGTACATCTTGGTTTGAGATATAATTTCTTTCATCAAAATAACTACAAAAGTTGTAGCTGTAAGAGCAGTACTATATACAGTTTAAACAAATTTTGAATCGTTTAGTAGTTGAAAATTTAATGATCCACCAAAAAAAAAAAAAAAAAAAACACAAAAAAACCCACAAAAACAAAAAACAAAACAAAACAAACAAACAAACAAAAAACCAACAAAGTAGGTCTTCCACAACCAAGAAAATGTTCTTGCCAATTTCTTGATGTTTTCTGTGAAGTAGCTTGGAAAATACAGATTGTACCTCTGAATTGGAAAGTAACTTTGTTGGGTGTTGATATTTGATGCAGTGGTGTTGCTGAGCACTGGATTGAATACCCAATGTTGAAGGGAGAATGACGCTTCTGTTGTCAGAGCTCAGCAGTAGTTACATGCAATCAGTTTCCGTGCTTGCTTCCATTGAGTCCTGTGTACTCTTCGACTTCTTTGCTGTTTTAAATGTGTCAACTGAGAAATATGATGAGAAAGTGGTCGAGGCAGCAAAGACTTCTGTTTAGCATATGCTTTCAAGTCCAGATGCTGAACATTGCCACTGAAGTGAAGTCTCATTTGACAGAAATAAAGCATGTTTGACAGCAACCATCACAAAGAACTGCAAGTTCTCACCCTAGTACGTGTGTGTGACATTCATTGTCCCAGTGAAACCACACGCACTCAAGTAGTCATGTGCTGAGCATGATTCATTGTTCCAGAGGTTTTGGAGTGCAACACCCCAACTTGAGATGAGAGAATTAAAGGTATTGCAATGGCCCTAATTTGTAGCTATTGCTAAAGACTTAAAGAAAAGTCATGCATCAGGATTTGTTAGGTGTAGGATAGGAGAGGTTTTACTACAGACAGCGTGGAGATTGGGATTTACTGGGTCTTTCAATAGGTTGAGTCAAATCTTCATTGTTTCTGAGCATTTTGGAAGTTTTTTCACTACCTTATTTGATCAGGAAATCCAAAAGCTAATATTGGAAAAACTCCGCTACTGTATAATAATGCCCTTCAGAATTGGTATGTGTGGGGAATGTGTATTGAAACAAGTTACTTTTTGTGCATTTTTTTAATGTTTTGGAAACATGAAGTTTCCAAACTGGATGGTTTGAGTGACAACTATGAATTTACTTTGCAAAGTTCTGTCTTCGGCTTTTTTTCCTGTCAGTTTTGAAGTTGAGAAGTACGTTGTCTGGCTGCAGGTTGTAGTTGCGTAAAAAGGACTACGTCAAGGAAGCTAGGGAGGAAAATTTAAGGGAAAGATATTACAATCCAGTGTCTGGATTTCCTTTTCTAGTTCCTCAATTCACGTAAGTCATGCTCTTCTTCATTCCGGAAAATTAAATATAGATTCTCCAGGAAATCTCCTGCCCTCAAGCGCTGTAATATTAGGGTCAAGGTTTAAAGTAGCTTTATTTGGGTTTTATACAGCTGATTTAAACGTAGATTATAAAAAAAGAAAGTCTGCATAGTGGTAACTATTCTGGTATTGGCTTTGTTTTGCACCACTTTCAGGTTAAAAGACCATTAAATTGTGGTACCTGAGTCCTTTTGTTGTCTTCATGGAATAAAAACCCTGTCTTCTGCTAAAGACCACTTCTTGTTCTTGAGTTTCAGATTTTCCTCTGCACTGCAGCTGAGTGCTCTTAAAGGATGTAGGCCCATGAGCAGTAATGTAATCCTAGTGTGGTAACACAAGTGTAATTGTAGTGTGACTGGTATCCTGCTTATAGCCCTGCTGGTTCTGTAAAGCTCGGATGGGAATCCCCAAGGTTTAATTGTGTTCTTGTTGGCTTTAACATAGGTAGGACAGAATGACTACGTGTGTTAATTTTCTCCAACTGCCTCTTAAGATTTGACTTTTGGGTTGATATAGTATCCTGCTGATTCTCAGCAGGATAAATTGCCTGTGACATCTTTCTTAGTAACAAATCGTGTTTTCTGTAACTTGGGGAGGAGGATAGCTGTACTCCGTTTGGTAGGTACTATAACTTGAACAGTTCTCAGTTTCATCCAGATAAATACCCAGAACAGTAGGTAAGCTGGAAGGCAAAACAAGAGAAACCACACACACGCATGCACCAAAAGAAAGAAACCCCCACAGTTGTACATATTTGAAGCAATTTATGCCATTGTTCTAAGGCCAAGAAGTGAAGCCACTTCTGGCCTGCAAAGAAGATCAGTGAATACCTGCTGGGAAATGTACAGTATGTGCCAATAACTGTCCTGATTTCAGGTGTTTCTGCTCACTAGCAGGAAGGAAGGGAGGAACTCAAAGCTACGTGGAAGTGCTGCCTGTCCAGGTTGTGAGGGCTTCGTTTTCAGGCTGTGAGGGCTTTGTTTTCAGGCTGCACTGCACTTCTAGTCTTATAGTGCCAGACTGCTGCTGTGTCATCAAAGGTAGTTGTGTTAGCCAGCACTGGCACCCTTAGAAAACTCAATGTTGAAAAGATCTGCTTTGGCCAATGCTGGATGAAGTGCCTAAGTGCAGTTAAACACAGTCTTGCAAACCCAGTCAGAGATGTCCTTTCTACAAAATCCTTTTAACCATAGTTTGTTGCCAACACTTTGATGCCATCTTCATGAAGACAAACAGTTTCTCTGTGCACTGTCAGTGGTAGGCAGTATTCTAGCAGTTAAAGAAAACTCAGTAATTAGGCTTAGGTTTCTTCTCTATAATAATTATTATTTTGTTTTAAAACAAAATGTAAAATGTGATCTCAGAGAAAGCAGATGCAGAACACTCATTTAAAGGCTAAAATGACATCTGCATGAGTCCTCCTGTGGCTTGAAAAAGAGCTTTTGTAGATCAATACTGTAGCTCCTCTGCAGTTTCTTGTGTAGTTCCTTGTAGGCAGAGAAGTCCTGAGGAATGTAGGATGCGTTATTGCTGAACAATGTGTCAAGCACAGCACAGAAAATGTGGAAACTCAATGGAAAGCCACTTCATGTTTGAATAGTGTAGTGAAAAGCACAGGATCCTTAAAATGAAAAGATTGTATGTGGTTAGTGTAACACCACTTTCTAGCAAAACAGCTGGCTGCCAAAATAGCTTTGTTAAGGTTTAATTCAAAACAAGTGAAGTGCAGCAAGTGTCGAGGGGCACAGGAGTTAAATATATTTTCATATAAAAGGAGTATATCAGTCTCAAATTTGTCTGTGCCTTAATTTGGAGGTGAATGTGTGTTCTGGGGAAAAGAGAGTGTTTTCAGCATGTGTGTTTTCTTAAGAAATGTTTTGTTCAAGACTATATTAAGACACAAGTAACTGTAAGGATGAAGAGAATGAAAATACATCAGTGTTCTTGCTCTTGAAGACTGTCTTGGAGATATTTATGATGTTTTGTTGGCTGGAACTGAAAGCTTATAAGAACACACAGTATCTTTTGAGGAAGGTATCTTGAATGCATTTATCTTCTGTAGTAAGTTTCCACAATTATGGTGCACCAATATTAAAGATGTGTATACATGTTTGTTCAGATAATTAAAGAGTTTAATACAGAGGGTTTTTTATGTTTTTCATAACATGATGCAGGTACCTTAGGAGAGCTTGGAGATTCACAAATATGAGTATAAAAGTGGCTATCAAAGTGCACATAAAGCAAAAGGAAAGCAAAAACAATCAGGTAACCAAAATCAGACTTGAGGAGATAGTAGTATCACTCTCAGCTGTCAAATGAATGTATGTTTTTTTGATTATATGTAAAGTGGACAAAGTATGGTGCTAGTGACGGATAAACGAAAAAAAAATTTCAAAAAACAAAATTTTTTTTTCTCCTTTTTTTTTCAGGGAAAGTGCAATGGATAGACCCATGAATTGTCTCAAAAAAAAAAAAAAAAAAGTTGAATGATTTAACTGAGTGAAAAGTCATGCTCTGTTCAGTAAGAAAAACTTAAACTACTGCAGTTAAATGTATACTCATTATAGCTATTTGTTAAATAACTGGAAGTTAAACTCAAAAGAAGCATAAGGATGGATTTGGATATTGAACATATTGACTGATGCTTGTGAAAACCAGTGTCTGTCTTTCTCTTTGGGGTTAAAGATGCCCAATGAGAAAAGGTAGCTAAAGCCCCTTATGAATAGATAGTTTGGCAGAGGGATTTAAATCGATCATTGGCCTTTGAAGGAAAAAGAAAAGCTTGTGTATTACAAGATTTTGCACAATTTGAAATATTTGACTGTTGGTTTAAAGGCATCTTTTAATCTTGTTTCAATTCTTGGAAATGGCATTCTGTAAAAGTATAAACAAATCTTCTAGATTTTTTTGCCTTAGTGTCATAAAGTCTCTGACCCCAGCTGAGTTTATTTTTTATTTTTTTGTCAGACTACACATTTATACTTAGTCAAATAATTTTTAGGAAAAGGAGGAAAAAGAAAACAAAACAAACAAACAAAAAAAACAACCCACAAAACACTTCCACCAACTTAAGTGATAATATAATGCACTGTAATATGTGTGGAAAAATTATCATTGAAATCCTAATGGAGTTACTTCCCAGGAACTTGGGAAATCAGTTTAACAAATCAGTCTAGCAGCCTTTGCTGAAAATGACTATCTTAGAAACTTTCAAGTATGCTGATTGGTGTAGATTATTAGTATTTAGAATGGCATCCATTAAAAAACAAACAACGAAACAACCCAGCAGATGTGCAGTTCAGCAGCAGTGCTGGTTATACACGTGTCAGCTTAGGATGTGTTGTTTTTGTTTTTTTGTTTTGGGGGGGGGGGGAGTAGGAAGTGTGCATATAGATGTGTGATTTTACTGAGGTGTTTGTTTATGCTTTTAAGAGCTCTGTTGTCTTTTGAAGTGCTGCTTTTCTCTGCATTAATCTGCCTCTCTGTATCTATGTGCAATGTTGATTTTTTTCTGGAGTAACAAGTTTGAGGTCAGTATAGATCCATATGAGAAACAAGCACGAGAAGCACGTTTCTAAAAAGTCAGGCTGAAACACTTCAATTATGGAAATCAAAACTGTTTGTTGTCTTAACTGTGATGGCATGCGAGTGCTTAATTTCCTATTGTGCATCAGTATACAGTAGTATTTCCTGAAGTCTTCATTTTGAAGATACTAAGTGTTCACTCCCTAGAGAAGACTTTCCCTCTCTTTAACCTAGATGAGTTTCTGCCCTTGTCAAGTGCAGGTGTTTTCAGTCTAGGTACTGCATCTTTTTATGCAGTAAGCTTTTGTGTAAATTCAGCAACAAAACACATTGCCTCCCAGAGAGCTTTTGTGCCTATTTTTCTTTTTAAATTAGCTTCTTGACTGTGAGCTGTGAAGTCATCTGTGAACAAGGTACATCAGAGGCTATCTTCTATGACTTGCTATGGTACTTGCTCTCAGCTGAGGTGTTTTGCCAATTTATTTTTGACTGGCCTGTAGAACTGCTTACAGACTTACCATTTGATAAACTTGTGTATCAAACAAGTAAAAAGCCCTGCAACTTTTTGCTGAAGCTTTCCTGTGGACAAACCCAGGGTGGAACGTATGGTTGCATTTCTAGGGAAGTATGGGTGGGGCATGTGCATGCACAAGGTCTGTAGAGGAACACTGGTGTAGTTTCACTTGCCAGAAGCTACTGATGTAAACTTCTTGATCAGTAAAAACAAAAACTTTGAAGACTTGGTTGCTGAACCCGAGTTCATTAATGTTATTAAATTAGTAGTAAGAGTGATACACTGTCTGAAGTGCTTTTAAAATTTATTGTTGTGCTTGTATTTACTCTGCTTGCTTCTTTTTAGAGCAAATGCATTGATATGGTACAAACTGCTGCACCACACAGTCCTAAATGCCAGACTTGTTTTGCCAGCTTGGTCATAGGCTGATAGAAAAAGAAATATTGGCTGCATTATCTTTGTTAATTGAAGGGTTTTTGGACATAGACGATGTCCTCATTTTCCTCTGTTAATTCTCCGTGTTTCTGCTGTTTGTCCCTTAACTCATGGTTGTATTGCACAGTGTAAAATGGGAATAGAGTAACTTTCTGAATTTTGGAGTTTGCCATTTTGCTCTTAGCTGTTTTAAGCCAGCTCCCTTTCTCTTTCGACCCTGCCAATGCAGGTGCTTTTAAAATCTTGTTTCATCACATAAAAAAACATGCTGCTAACTGCACATAGCCAACTTACATTTGAGGTTGGGTTTTAATACTATGCTGTCATCGTCATTAAAGGATGTGGGCTGTTCTTGCTTGAAGTTAGAACTAATTGTTGCTGAAGACTTGAGACATGTAATT
This sequence comes from Aythya fuligula, assembly GCF_009819795.1. Classification (NCBI taxonomy): domain Eukaryota; kingdom Metazoa; phylum Chordata; class Aves; order Anseriformes; family Anatidae; genus Aythya; species Aythya fuligula. The sequence continues at coordinate 29,566,385 of NC_045562.1, read as the reverse complement.
TTAAAAAATGAAGGTGCTACAGATTAATTAAGTAATCTGCATCTCTTAGAGTGTCACTGGGGACATAGTTTTCGGCTAAGAACACTAACACAGTTACTAATGGGATTCAAGTATGCCATTACTGAGCTGCTTTGGAAGAAGCAGTGGGAGTGGCAAAAAACAAAGTAAAGTACAGGCATTCTGAGTACAGGCTGTTGAAATGGCACAAGATTTCTACTGCAGCTATTTCTAGTAACCTTAAGGAACTACTTTGTTTTCCTAACTAAACATTACCTGAATTTATCCAAGAATTTAAACCTATAAGAAAAAAAAAAAAGTATTACTCAAGTAGCAAGTTCTCAATCTACGATAGAATGAACTGGGACTGCATGACAACATCTTCATTTGTGTCCCTTGTTGGTGAGAGGAGGGACAAACTTTTATTAGCAATTTATTCTTGGGCTGCAAAGAAGCACAAATTGGCCAGTAAGGAGTAGCAGTAGATAAGGTTGACTACAAATCTTACATAGGTTTACCTCTGCAAATGTTTCCAGAACTCTCTTACTGTGTGGAAAGGCAGAATGATGCTGAGGGGCAGATTTCTTGAGAAAAGGAGGGAAGATTTCTAGAACTGTGAAAGGAGGCCTTATTTATAGAGTGAAAGATGTAAGAGGAAAGTAATGGATTCAACAGAATACAGTGTCATGTATTTACTATAGCTTGATTTCCTTTTGTTAGCTTTCAATTAGGTTTCACTGGATTTTTATGCTGTTACCAAATGGATAGATACACATTTTAAAAAGTGAAATATGTGGGATGAGACATTCTAATAACATATATGTTTGCAGGTAGAAATTGACTACTTTGATGAAATTGTTCTGTAAATGATTGAACTAAGATCTTCTTTTGGAATTTTGAGCATTTTTGGCTCTTTGTGATGTTCTTTCTACTGGCAATTTGGTAGTGCTATCAGTTGCTTAAATCAAGTGTCTTATTCTGTCATTTTCTTTATTGCAGCCCTGATGATATTGGTACCTGTTGGTATATCCTGTTGTCTGGTTCAGTCTTCATTAAAGAATCCATGTTTCTTCCAAGGAGCAGGTATGTCAGCTATGAATAATCTGCATTTAAACAAAACTCGTGTTAGATGTAGAGAATTTGTAGAATTAAAAGGCAACCTTTATGCTTAATAGAAGTGCAGAAGTATACACGTGCTTTTCCTACCTTTACTGGCTTGTAGTAGTTTTATGTCTGCAGCTAGAGTTGAAAGCCCATCATTTTCTACACTGTACAAACACCCAAAGCATCATCAAAGACTGCTAATGTAAAAAATAAACACAAAACCAATACAAGAACAACAAAAAACACTTTATCCCTAAACCCCCAAAACAGAATGAAGTACTGGGTAGACTGTTCCTGTGAGTAATCAAATGTGAAGCTGTAGTGCATCCTATGATTTATGTTGCTTTTCTGAGGCTTTACTTTGCACAAGACTTCGTGCATGTTTTAACATATGCTTAGATCATGTTACTGCCAGTTTTGCTACTTTTCTTTAATGTTATGCTTTGTGTAAATGAATTTGCAATAAAAAGTGATATTTTATGTGGGGAAAAAGAAAAGTTTAACTGTGAGACTGTCAAAACCTATATCACTTCTGTAAAAAAAAATAAAATAAAATATTATGAGCTATGGAAAAAATGCAGAAAAACTACAAAGATTTTAGTGGAAGCAGAACAGAATCACTTCAAAATGCTGGTTATGTGCATGTTCATTCAAACTAGTATAAAAGGTTCCTTTAAAGTAAATAACACGTAGTAAAATTTGTGAAAGGCAGAATGAGCAAATGACCCCTGGAAACTTCCTTACAGCTTTTAAACAGTGGGAAGCCAATTGAAAGCTATCATTGGTTGGTATACGAACAATTAAATATTCAAATCTGCCTCTCACTGGGAGAAGGACACTGGTCTTGGGACTTCCATTTGATGATGATTGGTATGTTTTTGGTGTAAGCAAATATCTTGCATATTTAAGAGGACAGGCATTGCAGATAAAAAGGCATATTTGATGTGCCATCAAACAGCACAGTATATGCTAAAGGTGCAAAATTGGTTATTGTAAAAAATAGCACAACAACAGATTATAGGATCCCTGCTGTTGGCAGATGGAAGAAAATTGTCCCATATGTCATCTCTAAAGGAAAAAAAAAAAAGCTGGCAGAAAGTGCTACCTTTAGATGCCAGGAGAAGGGATACATGATATCTGAATTAATTTAGGGTGGTTGCATATAGTCTGTCACAGGAATCCTCTGTTCCTTTGAAATGCAGCAGTAGTTGTGCTTCAGGCATTTTTTGACATTCGATAAGAGGTGAAATTTTATAAGATAAACAATGAGCTTGTGATTCTTCCTGGGAGAATGAACAGAAAAGTGCAGATCCTGTCTAAGAAAAGCATTCAAGGATTGTTTGCCTGGACAAATGGAGAAACGTTATCTGGGACAGTGTCTCAGTCCAAATCAGAGATTTCATATTGGTGAATTTCAAGTATAGAATGTGGCTTTACAGAGTTCTATAATTGTGGATGGAGTCAAGTAGCTGCCAAAGCCGGTATCTTGGGAAGCAAATCCAAGAGAGATGATTTGTTAATTAACAAAGATAGCATAACAAGTCCATGAAAGGAAAATTAAGGATCTTGAATTTAATGATGTGAGATAAAGTATGACTGGAGAGCAAAAACAGTCATTCTAGTAAGAGGATTCACTCGGCAGAGAGGTTATGGTTATTAAGAGGATAGATGAGGGCCTTATTTAAATTCAGTACAAAGCTTGTCAGGATTTTTTACATTGCGAATGGGTAAGCTGCAGTATCTGGGCCTTGGACCTATCCATGAAGAAGAAAATTGGGGAAAGTGAGAGAGGGCTTAAATCAGGTTAAATTTCTGACTTGGAATATTGGTGGGTCATAAATGATTTTTAGTTTCTAAAGCAAAGGCTTGAGAAGAAAACAACTGTTCAGCTTTACTTACGTGTGTAGTGAATTGCTCTTAAGGAAATAGTAAGCTGCTCAGTTATTGGGATTGGGTACAGAAGACAGATTAACAATGATGTATGAGATAACCTAAAGGGGTTTGTACACAGCGGAAGGCGCTAACATCAAATTTTTATGGTGCTGTAGTAAAAAGGGGGTGAGACCTTCTCAAAAGGTTGCTGATGAGAAAGAACTAGTAGGGAAATACTTTGAAATCTAAAGAGTAGGGTCAAAAGTAGGCAAAAGGCAGTTCCTGGATAACAGTTTACTTAAACTGACCTTCTACACATACACAGGAATAACTGAAGAGCCTGTTTGATTATTGTGTCATTTGGGAGTCTTGATGTGTTTTTCTGCTCTTTCAAAACAAAGCAAAAACCCTACAATAACAAAAAACAAACCCATGAATTTGCTGCATTCTGCTAAATGCATCAAATTCTCATGAGTTATTGACCTCAGGTAATAGGAAGGGACATAAATATTGTGTTGTTTGGCCAAAGCAATGTCACTTGAATAAGCTTACTGTAAATTCTTATTTAGACTTAACATTTTTTTCATCTTTCATCTTTGTCAGCTGAGAAAGCTGCTAGGAAATAATTTTGCAACATGTGCAGCTGTGAGTAAGAGAGGAGGATGGAGCTGAGGAGAGGCTGTGTAGGAGCAGAAAGCATGTTCTTCTCCACTAAATCCGAGTGACTCAGAAAACTCTTGTTCCTTAAACTACTTTTCCAAGATATCAGTTTAATTGGTACACCCTCTCCCCCAGCCCCTCCCATCTCCAAGCCTCTTACCATCCAAAACCCATAATTTTTTCCTACTTCAGAACTATCCTCTCATCTCTGCAGCCTGCCCTGCACTCCTGCAGTAAATCCCTTTGCCTGCGTTCCTCAGGTCATGTCCTGCCCGCCCAGGAAGGACCTCGTGGGGTGCCAAGGGCTTGTTCAGACGGCAGGTATCCCCCTTACCTGCCCCTGCCATAGCCCATCTTAGGCTGTGCTGGCATCCTTTAATCCCGTCTCTTAAGTACCAGCCACAGATACCTTTCCTTCCTCCTCAGAAGAAGCATTTAAGCCTTGATAGGAGGCTGTTTTCTGAAGAAAAAGCTTTGCTGCTAATAACTTACTCAGGGAGTGCCGAGGTCAGAAGCCTGAAGATGTACAGCAGCCCTACACCAGCAGGACCCATTCTGATGGTTTGGTCAAGCTTAGTCTTTGCTGAATGATGGGTGGGCAGTAGCTGGTGAAATTTAAAATAAATAAAAAGTGGCCCCTGCCCCATCTTCAATGAGTAATGTATCGAGAGAACATGCCATGTTTGGTTGGATTTCACTCTCAACATGTATCTGTACAAGCCAGAGTGAAAGTAGTGCCTGGTTAGGGTAATTCAGATAGCCCTAGCGAATACATCAGCCTAAAATCACAGAGGTGTTTTCTCAGTCCTATGCTGAATCCCATCCTGCTGTTAACTTCAAGGCTGTTGGCATTTCAGCCTTTAAGGAAGAGGATGAAGTGCTGTCTTCAGATCTATAGCTGAAACTTTGAAGTACTTCAGTGCATTGAACTGCACATGCTCAGCACATTATTTACATTTGGGGCCTCTGTTAGCTAATATAGCTGCATTAGCTTCAGATATAGCATCCCGAGGCTCATTGGTAGATAACGCTGGTAATACTGTTTTGTGTATTTTTCATGCATTTTGTGTCAGTTGACCTTATTTTTTTTTTCATGTTGTTGTTTCCAAATCCACTGTAAACAGCACACAGAATTCTTTGGGGAGAGGGAGGCGATGACTAGGGCTTGCAAACAGATAACTTACAGCTGTGAAGAAGAGTATCTTAAAAAAAAAAAAATAAATAAATAGAAGAAAATTCAAACAGCCTAAAATCATACGAAATGACCGTCCCTTTGCTTTCCCATTCACAGCACAAAGAATAATACAGCACTCCAAAAATAACCAGCTCTGTAATGTACTTTATGCAGTCAAATAGCTGCTCGTTGAAACAGTTTAAAAAGAGCAGCACAGCTGCCAATTTTGCTGGAGTTATATAATTTACTGGGTGACTTATAAAACTACTTGCAACTAGCTTTTTGACAAGTCTTTAATTTAGAGTGTTTTTTTCTTTCTTTTTAAGTTGTTCAAGATAGAATACATGATGTCCTGAACTGAGTAATTTGTTTGGGGAATTTTCACGTCTAAACAATGTCTGTTTCGTGAAAATAGTTCCAAGTAAATCGCTTTATTTGCCTATTGTAATATAGCTTTAGCTGTATTTGTTCCAATGCCAAGCTAGCAAATCGTGTTCATAAGGGCTGGATTTCATTCAGTTAATGTCTTATTTTGGGAAAACATACAATTCGGAGTTCTAAAGAATTCTGACCTTAACAGTTAAGCTGTCATACTTGTGGTTAAATAAAGTAAAGCTTAATCTTGTTCTCCTATTCAACTTCTGTACATTGCAACAGTGAATTTTATTCTGACAGCTTCATGTGAGGAAGACATTCCCTGCATATTTTGCTTTTACAATTTTTCATACCACTTTTATTAATTTTTTAAATTAAACATACCAAGCAAATATTAATTAAATTAAACGTTCCTTAACTGCCCCCTCCCACCATGACCACCAAACTAGAATGAATTGGCACTTTTTCCTCTCACCACTTTCTCTGAGCTTCTGTGCCCTGAAGCATTTCACATGGTAGAACAAGGTTTATGTATTAAGTCCAAAAAATAAATGAGCAGAAATTACAGTTCTCTGAAGGTTGTCCTGGCTTTCCTGTGTCTTCACATGGTCACTGTCAGCAGTAACGTGACAGTCCCTCAAAATATCTTTGGAATTGCCTCCAGCATCTCTAGGTCAGCTCCATGCTCTCATCACACTTGCTCAGCTGCTCACACTTCCTGTGTAGTTTTTGTTCCAGGACTTTGCTTCTAGTGGAAGTTTTTACCACAGTCCTTCATCTTTTTGGTTTGGAACAAACGTATTTCCTAGATTTCCCAAAACTAGCCTCATGCTTCCGCATGGCCTCCACAGCTGGAGGACGTAGCTGACTCTTAGCAGCTAAAAAACCCACAGAATTGCTGGACAGATTTTTCTCAGGGAAATTTGCTCTGGTGCTTGGGTTTTTATGCCTCTCTCCCAGAAGTCTTCAGAGACTGAAGTCCCCACTCTTCAGTTGCTGCAGCTTCTTCTTTTCTTTCCTTACTGCCACAGCTACCCCGTTCTCTCACCCTTTAACATAAGGCAATAGGAAGCTGTGCTCTTTTTTGCAAGCTTACCAGTCCTACATATGAACAATTATTTAAGCTTTTTCTTCTGACTAAAATATTAAGTTTTCAAGTTGAGAAAACATTTTTTTTTTTTTCTCTCCAAAATTAAAAAGGATGTATCTATTTGAATATGGATGATTTAGCCCTCTAGTCTTTCCTATAGTAAAACAACTTGTAACTGGAATATAGTATCAAGTTCTACTGGAGAGCCGAAGAAGAAATTATGGACTTGCTTCGAATCTGTTTAAAGCAATAGGAAAATTCAATTTGTGCAGAAGTGCTTATCACTTTACGTTATGAATGGTTCGTGATGCATGCTAGCTTACCTCTTCTACTTCAGGTTTCTTCTAATTCAGGCTGGTGGTAGTGAAACATGGTTTTAACTTTATTGCACTTGATAGGTTTATTTAAAAAACAAAAAATCAAATATGAGCTTTATGACTTGTTAAATAGCTTTATTAGTCAGTGGAAATACAACTATTGGAGGCTATAGTATTTATAAAACTTACTTGACAACAAAAGGGCATGGACCTGGAAATGTTTCTTTTTTCCATTACAAAAAAATAACTAAAAATGTTGGTATTTTTTGTCTGCATCTCTCCTTTCTTAGGTAGAGAATATAACTTTCTTGTCATTCTTTCAAGAATGATAAGGTAGCATTTTAGCCTTCTGTTTTGTTTGTAACCATCTTTCAAATGGAAGAAAAAGTTAATTGGGAAGAGCGCAACTTTAATATTAAAGTACTCTTGCCCAAATAATAAAGATTGACACTTTGGTAGTATGTGTATGCTAATATCTTTATACTAATATCTTTGTACTAACAAATTTGCAAGTTGTTGTTTATTAATAATTTCTGCGGCTGGCTGCGGCTTATGAGAACTTGGAATGAAACTCGTGATTTGTCTGAAAGACAGTGAGCAGCGTATACAAATACTTAAACCAAGATACTTTTAGCATTTAACTGAAGAGATGATTTTGCCCTGAGAAGGAGACAGTTTTTGAAGGAAGGAAATAAAAAGATTTGAGGGAGTTGTACTTTTGGCAACTGCTGTTTCAGTAATCTAACCTACTCAGGGAATTGATACAGAGCTGTGTGGAGCTTGTTGAGCTTTTTCCTGTTTCCGAGTTTTGCTTATGGCTAAGCATTGTACAGCATCATGGTGAAAACACAAAGAGCATGCATTGGAACTTTATAATGAAAGATCGTAGTCCAGGTTATGCTTTTGAATCTGTTTAGGAAATTACTTGAAAATGAGTGATTTGGATTTAGTTTGATTTATATAAAGTATAATTTTTGTTAGTTTGTGCTGCTAGATTTTCCTGTAACCTGCTTGTTGCGTTGTTATTTCTGTATCCAGCTAATGCTGCTCTGAAGCCATGTTCATGACTTACCTGAAAGGCTGGGGGAAAGGTATTGGTGTGGGCTGACAGCCAGTGCTGTGTTTTCTGCCTGGTTTGAATGACTAGGTTCAGCATTTCAGTCCATCAACTGAAATTAGGATGTGGAGGAGATTGATCTCATGGTTTCATCCAGGGCAGACTGAGCTCATAAGCTGAAGAAAAGTTGGAAGTCGTAGTGGAGATGTCTATTTATGGATGAGTGTATATCTACCGTGAATTACTCACAATGGATTTTATATGGACAACTGTTTTGTACCATCTGCATCAATCTAAAAGTCTGTGTATGTCCTTTTGGATGATGATGTTTATTGTTGAAAACACAGGATTAAGTCACAGCTCATGTGACTGTAATTACTTTGGGACTCAAAGTCCTGGAGAATAATGAAGTTTGGGTGCAAGAAGAAACACTTCATTGGGAGTGCCTGGGCTGGCCATCTACATTGGATGTTTGTCTCCAGTTGGTATCGTGTTGCCAGTAAAGCCTGGAGCTTGCTAATGGGTGGCATTGCTGTCTTCACCCTGTGGTGCTGGAGGGGCTGGAGCTGCCAAGGGTCTGTCCCTGAGCTCAGCTCCCTCAGGGCCACCTAGCGGGGAGGATATTTGGGGAGGCTGTCAATCTGTCTCAGTCTGGCCTCCTCCTTTAGACCAAGCTGCAGTCAACTCTGGTCATATCTGAATTAGCTGAGCCATGAACTTCGCTGGGTCTTATATTCTCCTGTCATATGCTGCTTCAGCAAAGTTGTAATGCAGGGCATGTGCTACTTGTACCAGCAATGTCATTTAAAACTATCCTTCCTGTTTGCAGATTTTAAAATTGTGAATACTTAATGTTTTTTACAGCTAAATGAGTTTGGTATTACGTACGTTTTGCTTTATCCCACCCGTCTCCTGTTCTGCTGAATAATTTAGAGCTCATTGAGGCTTGAAATTGGTCACTTTCCAAGTGTGCTGCTGGTATCTGAGGTGTTGGGAAATAGCAGAGGAGACAGTTCCAAAATGATGAGATTGGGTGGTGTCTGGCCTTGTTCCTGTCAAAACAATTATTTCAATGCTACTGGAGTTCTGTTCTCGCACAACTGATAAAAATGTTAAGGGACTTAATCTATTACATTGGCATCCTTTGAAAATAAAAATAGAAAGTCAGTGTAGTGGGGTTAGTGCTACCAGGCTTTCTTCCAAGTTTCTAATAAGGAGAGGAGAAGGTAACAAAAGCAGAAAGAGTCAAATGACCTGAATAACTTTTAAGGGAGCCTGACTACTTCTGATTCCTGTTAAGGTGCAGTGGGTTTTCATGGGTGGAAGTAGAGCTAGGAGAGAAGGAAACTTCAGAAGCCCTCACAAGCTGACAGATGCTGGCTTTTTACTAGTTTCTGGGTATATATCCTATAGCCACATGTCTCTTTCCATACAAAAGACCTGAATGATGGACTTGAGAGGTTCCGGATCATCTGCTGATGCTCGCATGCATTAGTGGAATGATCAGAACAACTTCAAGTACCTTCTGTCGGAAAGAGACCATTAACTGATGATGATCTACAACTTGTAGATTCAAGAGTCCTTGTTCTGGTCCAATTTTTCATTGCTTCACACACTATAATCATAAGATAAGTCAAGATGGCATTTCTTGCCACTGTTCCTGCATTTAAAAAAAAATAAATCAAAGTAGACTTTCCTTATATTATGCTTTTTTTTTTTTCATGTCAATTATGTCAGTCTTCCTTGGTGAGACCTCAACTGTAAAATTACTAAAAAGTTAAATGTATCAATGCTAGTAATAAGACGCTTAGGAATTTGTAACATGGAGCATAAAAGCAAATTATATAATAGTGTAAATTTAAACATAGTGAGTCCCCTGTCAGTGAACAAATAGAAGTTATTTTTGGACTGTCTGTATAGAATAAGCACAGTCTAAGTGTTCAGTATGGGTTGTAGTCAAAGATGAAGAAAAATGATCTAAGACTAGATGGATAATAGAATTTTTCTGTATAAGTATATTTGGTAAGTGAATGGATTTTAAGGAAAAAAATAAATGAAAGAAACAGAGGTGTTTAACAGACTGGAGATAGTCTTTTGGCAGGAGGAAAGCATAGGAAAGGAGAGAATCCTGAAGATATCTGATAGCAGATATCACAGATATATTTCCTTTGTGAATGATACCAACACACACATCCCATTTGTTAAATGTTGAAAAGTTGCAGTTAAAATTTTGGCTATTCACTGTTTGAAAACTATGCGGAAATTATGTGATTTTTGCTTTTTTTGTTGGGAACATTTAGAATGCTCTGTAGGATAAATGGGGGAAATGTTCATTCCACTGAGAATTTGTTTTTCTTGAAGACAGACATATTGTAGAAAAATTTAGGTGGACTTTGGTTGATGCCTGTTCTCTAAAATGTGTTAAAATGTAGACTGCCATACCTGGGTTTTTGCTACTGTGTATGTTTCTAATTGGATCTTTCAGAAGAAAACTCGTGCTTTTTCATAACTTCTATTGCAGCTGGTGAGGTGACATACTTTGCAATCCTTTCCTAATGATAACTACAAAAAACTGAGTTGAAATACAAACCTTCAAAATATCAAAGCATTCAGTTGCTTGAGAAACCTGCATTTTGCGGGTAAAAGAGACCTGATGTTTTTTATGTGCTATCAGGGTCTCTGGGCAAGATCAAAGAGTATTATGAACTGAGAAGTTGTCTGGTCATTGCTTGCCCAAAAGGAAAGACAAAGTGAACTGTATAGAAATAACATGAAAAATGCCAAAGAGTGAGAAGGATACTGCTTGGAGAGAGAGAGCTAAGTGTACTGGAGAGCAGGAAGGCAATGATGCTGGCCTAGGTATGCTATGGTGGGAAAAAGACTGTCTTCAGCAGCACAGTGAAGTTTTCAGAGCAACATTCACAAACTAGAGAGGTCTTTTTTAAATCCTGAAATTAGACATAATTTATTACTATTGAACTGTTGCTATATATTAAAAAAAAAAAAAAAAAAAAAGCACCACCTACAGAATTGAAGACTATACGTTGTGTACTCTGTGGAAAGTCAAGGGGTACCTTGGAATTCCTGTTGTGCTTACAAGTGCAAGACTCACAAGTTAGTTATATTTTTAGATACACTTGTGTATATTTTCATGTATACACAGATATAATATATAGATAAATATACCCAAGTATATTTTATGAAATATCCAAGAAAACTCTTGATGGAAGTCCAACATGTTTGTGTTACGGGATGGCTGTGGCTGTTGGGGTGTGTATGGGTAAGAGCCTTTTCTTTGATTCATTTGGAGCTCGAATATGTGATCTATAATTCTATATATTTGTCGTTGGAGGAGAATAAACTTGATAAGATGAAGTAGTGACTTAAATACTTGCAGGACTGAAGCAACAGAAAGCTGAAAGTAATCAATAGGAGTATTTACATTATTAGCATGATCCTTCTACTGTAATTCTTCTACAAATAGTGATTTTAACAAAATGTTATTTAGTACCATAGAAGAGTTTTCATTCCAAGGTAATGCTAAGTTTCAAATGCTGCCAAAAATAAATCCAGGCACACTAGACATAATATAAAGTGCTAAATGAGCAATAACTTATTTTCAAATTGTAATCTAAATAACTAAAACAAAATTGTCACTTTTGTTTTATTTTTTTAGCTTGTTTATTCATTTAAAGTTATAGGTCACCTATTACAAAGATATCTTGAATGCATCTGCATTGTACTAATAAGATTTATGGGAACTAGTTATTGAGGTCATGAATTTAGCTCTCCATGTGAATGAATTGATTGTATTGAATGAATTAGGCATATAAGTGAGGGTGAAAAGTGTCACTATGTAAGGTCTTATTTTTACTACTGAAGAACCAAATGGCATGTCAAGTTGCTCATTTTTTATTTTTTTTAAAGATGACAGTTTCTAGCACCTTAATTGTGAAATCTATAAGGAGACATAAATGGCTTACTAAATATTTTACAAGGTAAGGAAAAAAATAAATCTATTCTTGTAGTATAGAATATCTAAAGGCTTTGTATGAGGCTGGAAAAATACTTCTCTGTTTTAATGAATTTCATGAATGTTAATTAGCCAAACTGTTCTGACAAGGTCTTGCCTCTTAAGTAGTGTTCTCCTATAGCTTCTCATTCTTTGAGACTATTATATAGATCTTGTGATGTCACAGCTGTCTTCATGGCAACACAGACGTCATTAAGTAAGATGAAGTATAAACAAAGCAGCCTTTGTTCAAACCATTCATTAAAATATATATATTTTTAAATTACAGAATTAAAAAAAAAAAAATCAGGTTAAAAAAAAACAACACTCTAATCTTTGAATGTTTTCCAGGACAAAGTAATACGAGGTCTTCTAATTTAAAAATAAAATAAGGATTTTTTTTTTTTTTTTTTCCAAAGGGAGAACTTTTCTGTTAACTGCTCTGATGAGGTAACAGCCTTCTTGCTTTCTGTATTACAGATGCCGCAAAGTTGAACTGCTACAGCAAGTACAGATACATAAATGCCCTTCTCTTGTTAGTGTGTATATGAAAGGGTCATAAAAAACCAAAAACAAACGCTAAGTGGTATTCCGGTCTGAGAAGTGTTTGTGATCACCTGCTGCTATAAAGACCCTAAACATCTACCATCGTCTACAGCAAACCTGTGAAACAATATAGGATTCTTTGCAGCACTTCAGGGAATTTCAGATTGGATTTTTAACCGTTTCAGCTTAACTTTAGTTTTAAGGTAGCATTATAGAAACCTAAAGTGAAAAGCAACAAATTCAAAATTTGTGATTTGAAATCACAACCATGCTCAATCTAATAACTGGGTAGGATTTTAAAACTAGGCATGCTTTTAAAAATAGTAATCTGTACTAAATTATATGAAATTCATCCTAAGGCGTATGTTTGGGGATTGACTAAAGGGGTTTTCCCTGGAAGCAAACATTCAGAATCTATCTAATTTCCACTTATTCCCTGTGGGTTTTCAGGAACTTCTTTTGAAGTGCTCTCAGTAGTCAGCTGTACTTTACCAGGTTAATGCTACCTCTGATCTGGGTTGTATGTGCATAAGAAATAAATAAATGTTACTCTATTATGTAGGTAAAGTCTGTCATCTGCAAGGATGTTGACTAAACATATTCAGAATACTAAAAGTCACTAAAATTTTCAGCTTGTTCAAATTAAACTTCACTCAGTTTTAGTGGGAATTGTTTAGAGCATTAATATGCTTTAAATGTCCTACATCAGCTACTTCACACTGCTTGGCACCCTCTGTAGGACTGGCTGGGTTCGTCCCTGCTTGACACCTCGCTGCTGCAGCACCAGGGTTGCTTACCTTGATACCACGATTCCTCTGCCACCACAGACAGCTGGTAATCTGTGTCTCAGACAGAGCAAAGAGCTGCAGTGATGCTTGAGGCTTTTTTCCTTTCTTCTGAGCACCCCAGACACTGAAGTGGCATGTACTTAGCTCTCGCGTAGCGAGTCCCTTCACTGATACAGGAGCTGTGGTATCTGAGACTGTAAACATCGGAGTTATCACATGACACTGGAGAAGTCTAATCATCCTTATCCGTACTGTGTAGTGAGCTCATGTCTGCAGGATTTGAAAACGGTGACAGGTCTGCAAATGCCTTTTCAGCTCATTGCAGTTGCCAACATCTCAATTTTCCTTTCATCTGGAAAGCATTTCTGTAAAGAAGGTATTTGAACCTACTGAAAAAGAGCCATAAATGTAATAATAACTGAATCTGTTATTAATCTGAGAATCTGTTGGTTTTGATATGCAAATGACCATCACACTTTAAAATAATATTTAACACAGGAGCAACTTGGGGCTTCACTTTTACATACTTGCTTGCTTATAAAAGATGGGCTCTAATTGCAGTGATAATCAGAGAAGTCAGCCTATATTATACAGGAGTTCAAATGATAAGATAATGATCGTATCTGTCTTTCAGTTGACAAATCTGTGCTTTCATGGCTTCCAGTGTGCAGCTGTAACTGTGGGGAAGCCCAGCGCTGCCTTCCCTGCCAGCAGAGTGCTGCTCCCAGAGCTGCTCTGCATGCATGAAAGGCTCTGCCTCTTTTCCAAGGGGTCAGAAGCTGGCCATGCCAAATTTAGTTTTCTTCAGAACACTTAAGTGCTCCCCTAGGGATGACTTGTGCATGTATGTGCCCTTCTAAATCATAACTTTTTTTTTTCCCCTCTTCATCCCTGGCAAGGGAGAATTGAGTGGAGGAACCAGACTGGGTTTCATCTCATCTAACATGCTGATGTGTGAAACCCAGCTAAACCTAGGAAGGTTTGAATAAGCTATTAAAAGGGTGCTGATTTTTAAATTATGGACAAATAAAAACTAGTAGTGGTTTTAATTTGGGGGGGAGGAGGGGAAGGTGGGAGAACTTGTCTGAATCCCTTACTGTCTTGCTACGTGACAGGTAGAAAATGGAGTCCCCATTTTTTTCCCCTGTCTAGACATCAATTAAATGCTGCTTATGATATTTCATCCAGGAATTTAGTGTGAATTTAGAACCAAATCGAACCTCTTGGCTTTGTGAGTCCAATGTTATTACATCAGGCTTTGACCTTGGGATTTGTCAGCTCAGCCACCCTGTCCGTGTTGGTGTCTGCATCACCGGAGAGCAGCTGACAGGTGGCAGCGAGCAGCTGCTGGTCCCGGTGAGGTTGCGGCACTGGTGGGAGGGAAAACATGAAACTATAACAGTGTTTTGCACTTAAAAATGTGCTGGAGCACATCATGGCTGCAGTTGATGTAGTGGACCGTATAGATGACCACCATAATTTGTGGAGTTTTCTTTGTGAAATTTAGATATTGTTTCACTAACACAGGTAATTCATACATGAATTAATTATTACTGTAAGTTGATACAAGGTGAATATATATATATATATGTAAAAAAGCTTATATGATGGGGAAAGAAATGAAAGTTTTATGTATCCTTTTTCAAGAATAGTCGTCACTAGTCAAACTGGGTTTTTCCTCTGACCAGTCTTTGGTCTCAAAAATAAAGGGAAGAAGGGTTTGTAGCTCAGAATCCTTCTCTTGGTGTTTGTAGTCAGTGGAGTTGTCTTCGGATTTTATGTCGCTTTTGATGAACGTGTTTACATTCCAGTGCCAAGAAATAATTTTCGATTTGGGAATTAGGCTGATGTGAAACCAGAAATGTGGAGGTCCAGTATGAGGGGACGACGGTGCTGGCTGCAGGATTACATCCTGCCTGGTAGCTGCCACCCTTCCCAAGAACATCAGAAGGAGCATCGGTGTGCATGCGAGGCCATCTGGGGACCTGGGGAATGGAGGGGTCAGGTCTGGAGAAAACTGCTTTGTTATCCATTGTCATGATAGCAGTAAAAAGGACGGGCAGGCAGAACAAGTCACCTTAAATTCCCACGGGTTCTTGGCTGTCTGTACATGTAAGTCCTTATGAAAACTAATGTGGTATGTTTAGCTTTGGATGTTTCAGTTAATGGAAGTGCTTTTTATTTTTTAATTAGTAAACCTAATAAATTTGAAGGTTGATCTTAAATTATTCTTATTTTGCTGTTAGCCACTGGAATTTGTATTAATTGTAGTTTCATAATTGTAAAGGCTTTTTAATGAAAAATTAAAATGTAAACTTGGGAAGCACAGAAAGCCTTAGCTTTTGCTTGAAATTTGTCTTCTGTTAACCAGCACACTGTGAACTGTGTGTACACATCAGTCCTTTGTTGAGGCGTATGTCTTCAATATAACAAATGTACATAGTAAGGTATACTTATGGAGAAAGGAACTGGCACGCACAGTCAGTGTAAGTTTTATTTTAGAAAGCATGAGAATGGAAATGAAACTTCCATTGAAATGGAAATTCTGTGGATTAAGGCACCTGCTTTCAATATATATATATATATATATATAAATTTTAATGATAATGAATTTATTCAGAGATCATGCTTTTGAATAGTCAAGCAGCAAATTAGACTTATGTTTTGTCAGTTGTTTTGGCTTTTGGCAATTATAGTTAGGGAGTAGTTGCTTGGGGAGAATATTTACCTTTTTAAGAGCCTTTTCTATCACCCACTTTCAAAATTGCTGTGCTGAGATTTATTATAGAAGCCTGTAAATAAAATTGGTTGGTATGTCTTTAAGTTTTTTTTTATGTAGATTTATATTCACATCATGCATCCAGTAGCTTTATGGGAAATAAAAGTAACTGTGATATAAAAGGACTCCAGAAGTGAAATTGCCTCCAGGACAGGTACTGAGGAGAGCATCTGTGAAGTTTAGTACTCAGGGGGCCTCAAGTCAGAACTTACGTGGTAGCAGGAAAGAAGTGTTGGAAGAACTGCTGCAAAACAACGTTCTTTGGGGAATTTAGGTGGGGCAGCAATATCCTAACTCAACAGCCTTCTGGCTGTCTAAATTACTGTTAACCTCTGCATCCCCTAATGACATCCACCATCACAAAGGTAACTTTAAACTGCTTTAACTTTCTTTGGTGAAATTATTATGAACATCACTGGGGTTCTGTCAGGTTCATCACTTATTTAGCTACAAATCAGCTAGCTGTTCTTAGGAGTTGAAATTAATAAGGCTTAGGTAGGATGATTTTATCTTTATGTAATAAGACAATTTTGATTTGAAATGATTTAAGGAATATGATACAGCCAGATGTGAAGTGCCTATGATGTAAAATGATATAGTGCATTTTAAACACAAAAAATGTGGTTTAACCTTAAGTTTCCTAATGAAATTAAATATTCATAATCGTAGTTCACACTATAGTAAGGAAAGAAGTAAATTTGTCAAATCTGTAGTCCTTTGAAATCAGCTAATGAGGGCTTTCTACATTTTACTTCACCTAGTGAGTGTTCCTGTTGACTACTTAGGTTTATCACCAAACATGCAGTCTAATTGATTTTATATGGTAAGTCTGGTCTAGCATCAAAATCTGGAGAGAACAGTACCTAGCAGCAGTTACTAAAACAGAGCCGCTATTGTGAAGATAACATCAGCCCTTCCACAAGCTTTGTTTGCTGCTCTTTCTTTGCCATATCCAGCACCCCTCGAGCTGGCTGGCTGACGCGCAGATGCAGAGCAGTGACCGGCTTTGTGTGGCTCTGCCACTGAGCTGGCTGGATCTGCTTCTCACTTTCAAAGAGGTTCTGACTGCAAAACCTGTTAGTTTGGGTGCAGAACCATGAAGATGTGCTTACCCACATGGTTGCAGGCTGTTCAACCTGTGTAGGTCGTGGTCCATGCAGTGGCTGGTTACTGCACCTGGGGGTTTTGAGCAAAGGAGCGTCACTGCTCTTTGATTTTTGCTTTTGTGCCAAGCTCTGACAGAATAATTTTGATAAAAACTTACTTTGATATCAGTCTTATGAACTGAAACAGTGGGATTGGCAGTGCTGTAGTATCCCAGCAGGATCCAGTATCCTCGAAGTTGCATGTCATCGCACATTTGTGTGACTACGTGTAGTTACCCAAGTAGTGCTCTGTAACAGGTAGTGTGTAAACACTGGGATGGATGCCCTGCCACAGACAGAGCTGGACACTCGTGGGGTGTATAAAGTAGTGGGCAGCCACAAGAGATTGATTCCTCCTTTTCACTGGTTACGTGAGTTCCACGCTGATAATGTATTTTCAGTAGTAGTTTGAAAGTCATGGTGTTTAGCTGGTATGTTGTGTCTGGGCAGAGACCTGCAACACGTAAAATGTTCTCTGGCCTTGATTTACTTGTCTTCTTGCATGCAATACTTAGTAAAGTTTATGGTTTGTTTATAGTATGAAGGGCTTTGTGGTCTTTGGTCAAAGGTAGCATGGATGTGTGGTGCACTGTGTGCTCTGACAAATGTGGTGGTGTTGTAGGAATCTGAGTGAAACAGCAATGACATGGTTATTTGCTGCAAGACTTTGTGTGCTTCTGGAACAGGAGAGTTTTCTCTGATGCAGTAATTCAATGTGTGCCTTCTGTCATAATATGTTGGTTACCTGTTACATTGTGCAGAGGGTTAAAATTCAAACAAGTTGTTGGGAAGAGTAGAACAGGATGTCCCAAAATGCTACTTTTTCTTCCTACACTTTTTGCTAAAGCCCGAAACTTTTGGATGGTAGCAGTGATTAGCAAAGTGCAGAAGTTTAAAGTTGATGCTTACAGACAACAATAGGAGAAGAGGAAACTGTCAGGGGGGAAGGTGTGTATGTGTTTTCAGCTGAAATTGGTGTTTTCTGTGAGGCTAGAAAATGTGCTGGCAGAAACAATGTAGTAGCATGTTCTAGACTAAAATTAATGGCTGCAAGCAAAGAGGGAATGAGCATCCGCAAGAAGAAAAAAAAAAAAAAAAGTATTTCTGTGGTTTTAGTTACAAAATCAAAAAAAAAAGTGACTTCCTAATCTCCACTTTTATTTTACTTTTTATTCTGTTTTTCAATCAATGAAAAACTACTTTCCCTTTTCTGTTCCCTCCCTTCCCCATGAGATTTTAAGGAAAAACTGTGCCTATGGATCAGGTTAATGACCAAGAAAATAAGTTTGTCACTTTTTCAGTGGTCTAATGAATCAAGATAATGGCTTCATTTTCTGCTATCTTTAAAAGTAGTTGAAATTCTATAAAATTCAAGATGTCATTGTAGAGTAGAGCACCCTGCGTTTTGTTGCTGGACTGTAGAAGGAAGCATGTGTTTGCCTCTAGGAAAATATGCATTTTGTTGAGAGACTTCTTTATTGACTGTTTCTTTTCAAGAGGCTTAGTATTCTGATTTTTTTTTTTCTATTGTAGAAGTCCCATGTACCATTAAACACGATTATTATTTTGATGAATAAGCACAGCTGGAATTTCTTTTCAATATCTGACTGCCTTATTTTTGAGCTATAAACGTGCTGTTGTCAAGAGATTAGCCTTTGGGGTAGTGAGTTAAATTGTTCATTTCCACTAATCGTCAGACGGGACAGACATGCAACTGGTTAGACATGCTCATCTGAATGGTGTACGAGCTTCTTCTGTTTTGCTTATTGTGAGATATATATATATATGTGTATATATATATATATGTATATATATATGTATATATATATGTATATATATACATATAAATATTATATATACATATAATTTATATACATATAATATATATATATATATATATATATATATATGTAAATAAAAGTTACTGACAGTTTAAGTGCGTCATTGTGCCTGTGCGTTACATAATTGGTTAAAATTCAGATTGTAAAATCTTTGAGTCTGGTTTGTAATAATTGTCTCCTGAAATTCTTCAAACCCTTTTCCTATGTCTTTTATCCTTGCATTCTCATTTATTTTTGTATGAAAAGATGGGTACCCACACACACTTACCCAATGTGGAAAGGAGTATGGATACGGGAGAATAAGAGGAAATAAAGTTGGCTTTTGAAAAGCCTGGGAAACTTTCAGAAGTTCAATACATAGCAAATAGCTCACTATCAGCCCTGAACGTAGGGACGAGCTGAAGTCGTGCCCAGAGAGCTGTACATGGGAAGGTTTCCCATGCCTGCTGCAGTGCCGGGTTGAAGAAAGGGAGAGGCTAAGTAGTTAAGCTGGCTCTTAGAAAATTTCAGAGCAGGTTTGTAAGGGCAGTCTACAACTGAATTACCATGTTGCCTATCGTCTTGGCTGCAACAGGAGAGATCTGAGTTAGCCAGGTGCAGAGGGACAGGGAAAAGCACACACTCTAGAAACAAACTTCAGCTGGTTATCTTTTCCTCCACCCTGACCGCATATCTAGCACAGGAGGGCTTGTATTTCACTGAATTATGTACTGGCTCTGCGCTGCACCTCTGCTGCTGCATTTCATGGATTCTTTGCGGTTGAGCCTGCAGAGAGAGAGACGTTCATTTAGTAGAGGCAAGCACTTCAGAACTAGAAACTAAAATAGCTATTTTATCTTATTGGAAGAAAAAACATTATCATGCCTAATTGTTGCAGTAAGGTAGGAATATATAATGAAAGGCAGAACATACTTTTGCCCTCATCTAATCAATTTGGGAATATTCTTACATTCAGCATATTTATTTTCTTAATTTATTTTGAGTAAAAAGGACCTATTGATCAGTTCTTTTAGTTGATCAGTCTTTTTATTCTTCCCTTGGTGTGCTAGTTAGCTTTCTTTGTAGAAATGGAGATGGCTTAGGTAACTTAATACTGTAATGCCAGAAGAAGACACTAGACCAAACTGTCTAATGTAGTTCAGAATCATCCATGCATCTTAAGCACCCAGTACTTGACTGACACTTGCTTTAGTGCTAATGGAATTATTTAGCAGTTGCTCTTAGTAAACTATGTAAATCAAAAATACACTGGTGTCCATGGGTAACAGTTGTGTAGGAGGACATGCACATGGAACTGCATTGTACAGAGGTATGTATATTCTTTCTATGCTTTATCATTTATTTAAAATATAAATATGCCTATGGATTGCATTGTGGATCTGATTTCTGTTCTGATGGAGGTGTTTTTGTTCTTCAGTTTTGGCAAGCGTTCTGCAGGAAGCTTCAGGCGTGGCTGTGAATGCATTGTTTTAGAGCCATCTGAAATGATTGTGGTAAGAATATTTTTTATTCAGTTTCTTTTTTTTTTTTTTTTTTTTTCAGAGTAGGATGTAATTTTACAGACCAGCTTTGGTAACACTTCAGTTTACAATAAAACTTAGAGTCTTTTATTTTGCCATATGAGCTTTATAAATCTAAGATATCGTACATAACTTTCTTGCCTTTTCTTGCACGTATACTTCAATGGAGTGATAAAGGCATCTTTTTTTATACTGTTGTTACATTTGCTTTTGCAGTTTCCTTGTAAAACTGTAGTTTGCTTTTTGCTAGCAGAATAGTGGATTAGTTTTTTTTTGTTTTTGTTTTGAATGCTGCCTCACTCATTGGTAAGTGTAAATGCTTTACAGTATTAAACTCTAGTTAGTTTAAATAATTGTTTGACTGAATTAAATTTATTTTCAACTGTGAGGTTTTAGGAAACAGTTCGAATATTTTAAGGTACTGCCAACTTCTCTACATGAGTTATTTTGTTAGTGGTGTCTGCTGTAGTCCAGTGGCAGAACAGCATCCATCCTTGAAGGCTCATGGGCTCATGATTTTTTAGTCCTCATTTGAGGGTCCATCATGTGAACAAATGCACAGTCAGTAAGCTGAAAGCTTTTTGCTGTGTTGCTGAGATAGTGATCATTTCACAGTACTGGTGTGACAACTACTAAGCCATGTATAGATCTTAGTTCAAATATAGACTGTGACATTAAACATTTTCCTAAAAAGTGACAGTTTTTATAAATCTTGGAGAAGCCCAGGAAGTTATAGTATAGCTTTAGGCTTACAGAAGAGAGAAGTTACTTAATTTTAACTCTTAAAAAGTACTTTAACTTCCCTTCTTGTAAATGCAGGCATGATTTTGTAGGTTCTAAGCACTTTGATCTCACTTTAAACAGATAAAGCTGTTTGTATAATGGTAGCTTTTTGTCACCTTTGGGTCATATCCCTCCTTCCAATTCTACCTCAGAAAACTATCTTATGAATTTAATTCAATACAGCGAGAGACATAGAAGGCAAGTGTGAGAAATGCAAATCACTTTTTCCTTATCCCTAAAGCTGTCGGCAATTCTACTTTGTTTAGAAGCGGCTAAATTATTCAACAGCAGCCCATTATTATCACCCTGTACTGGCCCCCTGATTTACCTTGCCAGCTTGTGTAACTGGTATCTGACCACAGGTCCAGGAAATGTCGTATTGTCCCAGGTTTGTTTTCTGGATGGAGGGGTACTACTTAGCTGGTGTAGTTATATGCACGTCTGCCTATCTTGTGCATTGCTACCTCAATAAGTTGTGAGGAAGAGGGATACAAAGAAGGGGCATATGGAAAGAAGCTGACTAAAGAGGAAGATAAAAGTAGGAAGCTTCTGTACAAACAGACACTGTTACCATCTCCTGGAAAACCAGAAACTGTATTTGTGTGTCCCCGTCATCTGTCCGTGTCTGTGTCCCCTCCCCCCCCATTGTTATGCTGAAAATTATGTTTAGTGACATGAGCTGACAAATATCCACTTCTGGTGGATTCGTTGCAATATCTTGGGAGTTTTTGTCTATTTCTTTTCCGTATTGAAATATACCAAGGACCCTTGCTAGGTGCCTGAAACTCTTCTCTGCATCTTCAGAAATACAGTTTAACCCTGCAGAGTAGATCGGAACTGAAAAATGAGTTAACTGAATCCCATGTATAGCCAGTGCTGATTTTTTTTTTTTTTTTCTCATTTCCCTGTTAGTGTAGAGTAAGGTTTCTGTTAGTAGGATGAACGCAGAAGAGATGGTCACTTTCAGCAGAAGAGATGGTCACTTTCAGCCAAATTACTACAAAAAGATTGTTCTCTTTCAGGAAAACCAGAATTCTCAGTTCAAAAATTTCCTTTACAGTGTGCTATTGTGTAGTAGCTTAGGACTATGCCTTTTGAAGAATCTTAAAATTAGAAGCCTAGCTTTATATTAGCATATACCTAATTGTTATTTTTATTCTTCCTGCTCTTATTTTGAAATGATTTGGTTTTATGTAGATCCAGTCTGTTAGATTTGCTTTTTATATGCTCTCAAAATATTGAAGTAAATAATACTAAACAGTGCTGCCTACTGAAGAGCAAAGCCTTTGCCATATGATGGTTAGGAAAGATCCCAAGGGACAAACGTAAGTCAGTAGGAAAACTACCAAGTGCTGTCCCATACAAGTTTTCTTTTCAAAAATGTGGTTAAGTGTTTATATCTGTGCAAGAGAAGAATTGAGAGGGGAGGGAGGAAACATTTTTTCCAAAAATGGTCATACTCAGTGCTTCTGTTTGTAGCAATAATTTTTTATTTTTTTTTTGTCCCTCTGGGCATTTGATTTTCTTTTTTGTTTTAGTAATGGCTTTGCTCTTTGCAATGCAGAAAATGCAAGAAACAGTGAACTGCCTTTTTTTTTTTTTTTTTTTTTTCCATTTGAAATAGGATTTGTTTCTAACATGGAGGAACAGTTTTATTTCTTTTGGGAAATGACACTTGCTTGCATCTATTATAGGTTGATTATATGGATGAAAATGAAGAATATTTTCAGCGCCAAGCTTCTCATAGGCAATCTCGAAGGAGATTTAGGAAAATCAACCAAAAAGGGGAGCGACAAACAATTATTGATACTGTTGATCCTTATCCTGTGGGGAAGCCACCTCTACCTAGAGGCTACCATACGGTAAGCTGCCTGTATTTGTTTCACAACAACATAAACAGTAAAACTGTTGAAAATAAAAGTCAAAATGGCTATAAGTGCTGGTATTTTTGAAGATGGGTGTTTTTGCTGGGGAGTTTCCCCTTAAAATATTGTGAATTTGGCTCCATTGGCTTATGTCTTAGTTCTGAGTTGAAAGTGTTTTTTTTGACTGTGATTGTCATGCATTATTTCTTAGCATTCGAATCACTACTTGGAATTGTGAAAGAAACTGTGTTCTAATTTCTTTTTGATTATAGGTTTCAGCACAAATAGTGTACAGTGCTATTGGTCAGTTGATGAAGTGCTCATTCATGTATATGATAACAGTTGTTGCCTGAAAAGGACTGTACTGCGTTGCAGTAGACCAAATTCTTGGATTAGTTCTGTTATTTCTTCTTGGAATCCAGAACTTAATTGTCAAATTAACCTTTATTGATGGTCTGCCTCAAGAGCCTTTTATATACTTGGTTTCAGTGAGCTACATAGTCTCTCCCTCATCAGGGAGATCACTTGGTCATTTTACTTGCTTTCTTTTACACGTATTTTGAGTAATCTTATATATTGAAGGCTTGCAGGCTTTCTCTTGGGATCAAAATAATAATTGTTACTCTACAAAATGTTTTGTTACATAACTTTCAAACTGGGAAAAGCTCTCCTAGATTAATGTTTGGTATTGATTACAGATGTAAGCAAAGTACTGGAAAAGCTGTTTGTCTTTGACTCGCACTTGATTGCTTAAGCCCCCAAATCTGCAAGAACTGTAAAGGCATGGGCATAAATAACTTTGTGCATATTTAATCTCAGTGAGTTCATTTGGCTCAGTTTTGCACAATGTAAGCCACATGCATATAAATTTGCAGGATTAGAACTTTAGTTTCTAAAATACCTTCTCTGATCCAATGCAGAGTTGTAGGCTTTTTCCATTTTTCCTTTATCCTTATTCCTTGATTTGTTTGCCAGTTCCCTGTATATTCAATGTGTGTCTGTAAGTCTGTAGATGTTTGATTACATCTCCTGTTAATTATACAGGCTTTTCCTCATGTGTTGAATGATTACGTCTTATGCCAACAATTTGTTTTTTTGTTTATACAACAGCTTTTAATGGTTTAATTTTCAGTGCTGTTTTAATTGCTTCTAAATTTATTACGGATTGAGCCAGTTCACTTGGTTTGAAGATGAAACATCCTACTGATTTGTTTTTTGAAAAAATAAAAATGTGGAATTGTGCTTTGTAGGAGTTACAAGCACAGGAAGAATTTTTCTGTTGATGTTAGATGTGTAAAGAGCTTAGTAAGCCATTCTAGTGTGATTTTTTTTTTTTTTTTTTTTTTTTATCTAATACGAAGGGTAATATTTAGATTACACACAGTGCCATTTGCATTGGTAGGTCCATGCCTGTTGTATAAATTTCACTTTAGGTATACATAATGAGTTTTTCCAAGTTTAACTTCAGTACTAAGAGCAAAAGCCCATTGTGTACCATTTTGTTGTGTGAGTTCATAATGATTTTGTGTATGTGTTGGCAAATTCATTGCAGAGGGATTTCATATTGAGTTGGAAGAGATTGCCAAATAAACTGTAAAATTTGCAATAATTTCAGTCAAATGTTGCTTTAAAAATGTAATATGATGTATACGACTCACTCTGCTTTTTTTTCAAAGCAAATATTGAGTCAAACAAAACTCAAATGAGTTTTACAGTGTAGTAAAGACTGTCTCCATGCTGGCCCATTCCCTTCTATTTTTACAGTATTTGGTGATCTTATATACATTGTTCTCCCATTCACTTCTATTACCAATTCCTTTTCTATTGCTTCAACCACGTGTTAAAGACTGCATTGTCTTTTCTCCCTTCCTATTTCCTGTCCCTTGACGTTATATTTTTTTAGTCTTAATTTTTGGAAAAATCAACTAAAGAAAGCGGATGTGTTAGAAACACATAGGAATTCAAAGCACGCTGTAGAACAGATCTTGAGGTCTTGTCACCCATCTATCCATTGGTCAGCATCTGTCAAGGTCTCATCTTCGGTTCTACTTCTGAATAATCTAAGCAGCATTAAAAATGTAAATGTACAGGTATTGCGGTAAATAATGACAAAGGGCAGACTGAAAATGGATGAATACAATGGATTTGTGTTCAGGTTTGCTCTTCATTGTGGATGGGTTCTGGTTTAGGTGTTAGATACGTGAGACTCAATACAGCTGCTTTGATAGCATTCTCAAAATTATAATCGAATGTGTAGTTTTCTTTTTTTGTTTTATTTTCTAATCTTTAGTTACCATGTAGTATGAACTTTTTGTTGATTAAATTATTAATACTTTATTTCCAGTAGTTTCTGAATGTTTTTCTTCAGAAAGTGTTTTCTGAGGAAAGTTTTATGAAAATGCAGAGGGAAGTATTAAACTATCTTAAATGGAAATGCATGGCTGTGCTTTTCAAGAAGTTAAATGCAGTGCTCTTGGTTGTGGCATGGCTTTCTGCACACGAAGCCAACATGTAGGGGACAGCGGGCCCTCACTAACATGATTTTAACATTATCTTCATAGTGGTGGAATGTACTATGGCATGTCTGATAATGTTCATCTTTTCCTTTCCTCCTATATGGCATTCATTTCATTTTGGCTCACAGGAATGCACTAAACCTCAGGTATTGTAACTTACTGTGTATGGTCCAATAACAATGTACTTGTGGGTTTGCAGTGTGATGTGTTGATGCTGATGCAATGTTCCGGCTAAAAGTGCCTCCTAGCCTTTGCTTTGACGCTGGAGCAATTTCACTATAATATTCAAAATGTGGAGTAAGTGTGGAGTTTGGTGACAGCACAATACCTCTTGCCTAGCCTGTTTGACCTTTCTTCCTTGCTTTGCTGTCATGTGATTTAGCAAAAACAGATTAATAAGCAAAGGATACACATGAAATAGTAGTTGACAGACATTTTACTTATGCATCTCTTCTATGACATAGAGGACTTAATCTTTGATTTCTGCTTCCAGAAATAAGGACCCTTGTAGCTGTTTTGTACCTTTGTCCCTAGAACAGGGAAATGGAGTGTGACAACATGAGCACAAAAATACATGCTTGCAAAAGTGACTAGTGCTTTTTTTTTTTTTTTTTCTGGTGATGTGTACCGATGTGGTAAAAAGCAGTCAGATTTTATAGACTCCTACCGAAGTATAATGTGACCATTTTTTGAAAGGCTAAAGGACTGGGCACAGGCTTGCCAAGTTAAGGGAGGAAAGTGTGCCCGAGTGAATAAAGTATTTTGGAATGGCACCAAAACACATAAAGTACAGTTTTGACTAACATCAGATCTCAAATGCAGTCAAAGAAATTTGAGGATCTGAACCTCATCTTTGGCACTTAAATTGCATTTGTCCATGCCAAAATAAATAAATACTAAGCATCCACCAAATCCAACATTTGATAAGAATGTGTCTTGTCAAGCTATTAAATGTCTCCACTGTTACGCATTGAGAAATTTCTTGTGATGCAAAGAACTGAAAACAAAACTGTTTTCTTTACCTCCAGAATTTTTCCTTTCCCTCAAATATCACTTTGGTCAAATTTTCTGGTATTTAATTAGGAAAGATATTTACTTCAAAAGTTTCTTTCATATCACGTTGCTCAGTTAATTCCTTTGAATGACTTCAAAGGATTAGATTTCAATATGGTTCTAGTATCATAGGCATTGACTTCTGTGCTGAAACTCGTTGTTCAGTAAGTATGGTACCTTCTGTGTAGGAACTCAGTTCCTTGAGATCAGCATTCACCAGTTTTTCAGTGGAATGTGAGTCCATAAAACATTATGGCTAGTAGTGATAATGTACTCCTCAAGTTATGATATGAATTTGAAGTACTTCATAATGTTTTGATAATTTACCCTACAGCTTGAAGTTTGAAATAATGAGATTTCTAGGGGGGAAATTGGAAAATTGAAATCTGAAAATTGAGATTTCTAGGGAGAAGAAAATACAAACTTCATTATGTATTGAAATAACATGATGTCCTTTTTGACATCATTTTTACTTTGGTAAAATTTGTTCTGATAAGTTCAGGCCAAGCTGTTTTTACTTGAATCTGGAAAACCTTGTTGAGATCTTTTTTGATAGAAAATAACTTTGTTGCTTGTTCTTACTGTATTTCAGAAACTGTTTTTAATAACATCTTCTGACTTAATAATAGGAATCGTATTTTAACTTTGAACGTGGATTGTCGTTTGCATGTACGTTTACTGAAGGCTATTTAACCCTGTTTGATTTAGCCTTGGTTCTGAGGGACTTGACTGAAAAGGGGGTGAGCCTGATCTCCTGAGAAACTGTAGCTTTCCTATTTTATGTTGATTTTTTTTTTTTTTTAATTTAAGATAGCATGGTCAATTATAGGATGAGTTTAAAACAGGGTGGACTTTTCTTGCAGTATCTTATCAGCAGTAAGCTTTGTGGCTGCTCTGTGAAGACTTGGTCCTGCCACATCTGAGTGTTGCCAAGCTGGTGGTTATAGGCCTAGTGCATGACAGATTTGGTGTAAGATAATGAAGTTCATAAAAGAAAAAGAACTTTGCTCAAGATGAGATGCTGTTCTTTAGCGGTCTAGAGGTTGCAAGTAGTGATTTATAACTCCTTGGTTTGTTATAATCTGTCCCTCCTGTGCTTTTTGATACTAAAATTAGGCTGTGGGCTTCTCCAAGGCTGTGCTATAGTCTTCACTTTGCTACAGGTAAAGCATCAGAGCTGACCAGGGGACTTTCAGAGAGGTGCTGATAGGCCTGTAGATAAAATGCTGAAGCACCAGTGAACTGTCCTGAACAGAAACGGTAGTGTGTGACTTTTCCTGTCTGAGAATCTGTGCAGGTTTGAATTAGTTACCAGATTTAGGAAAACTGCTGTGAGTGCAGCCTCAGCCAGGCTTATCGAAGCTAGAGAGGTTCCTGCACAAGGTCCCTTTACCTTCAGGTGGCTTTCTTGTCCCATTCAGCTTGAGATTCACAAGGGGACATCTGGTTATTTTTTTTGAATCACCTGAAAATTTGAACGAGGAGAGCAGGAGATGAGCGGGAGGTTTTGGGGGGCTTTTTTAAGTATTAGAACTTGGTCATTTGAAAGTCAGGAGCAAATGAGCAAGTTGTAGGAACCTTGCTTCTTGCTATAGCTTACCTTGTAATGAATAATCATTGGCAAAAACTTGCCTTTTTTCCTAATGATATTTCTGTTCACATTATCTAGTGAGAGTCTAAAAGTCCTGGACTGAAAGTATATCACAGAATCACACAGAATTTCCTAGGTTGGAAGAGACCTCAAGGTCATCGAGTCCAACCTCCAACCTAACGCTAACAGCCCTCCACTAAACCATATCCGTTGTTTCTATTTTATGGAACAGAATTGCCATTTATTCACAAAAAATTGCATTATAAGATGATGAGCAGTGTTTTCTTGTGGTTAATACAGTAGGTCCAAATTTGAAAGTACTGATTCTAATCCAGGACTTCGTGAGAAATGCCCAATGTAATTTTGGGCAAGATTTGATGTTAAAAAACAGCATGTTATAATTACTTCTTTGTGTGTGTGTGTTTATTGTTTATATTGTATAATATACATTTTTGGTTCTTTTTCATGGACCATTTCAAATGATCATGAAATAATGTAATGTGCTTGCTTCTCAACGGTGTAGACTGTTACTGTGATATACCTTGCTACTATGTATTCTTGTTCACGCATTGTATTCTATACAGTAAATCGATGCTAATATCTTAGTCTTAATAATATAGAATTTCAGTCATTGTAGTTTGAATCAGTTGGAACAGTTTCCAGATGAGAAGTTCCAGATAAGCAGTTCCAGCAAGAACCAGACTTGTTCTGTTTGTGGTTTTGAAACATTCATTTCAGTAATGTAAGCAGAGAAATAGTCAAACCATAATTGTACTAAATTTACAGTTTATTATCTATAGGAGGCACGATATGCAAGTACGATTTAATTGCATGTTTGCACAAACAATACGTGTTTGCATGAATTAATTTGTATTGATACAATCTTCAGTTTAAAATAACTTATTTAAAATAAATTCTATTTATTGTGCCTTAATGGAATGAAAAAGAAAGTGGCTAAATGATTAATGCTGTCACATGTTATTGCCCTTTTACCAGGAGGGATATTTGTTCAGTTGCTTTTGTCAGCATGCAAAATTCAGCATGTGATTTCAAATGATGCAACTCCTCTTGTTATTCCATGATGGTGATCCTCATGATTTGGAATGAGGTGAAAAGCTGTACATCACACTAGGAAGTAATACAAAATACTAATTGTGTACTTAGTCTGTGTATGTAATATTTTGAATACGTGCAGTAATGCTAATTCCTGAAGTGTATGGTTGTATTATATATGAAAGGGTATTTTGAAGTGAGGCACATTAGAAAATATGAAAATTGTGGGGTAGTACCCGAAATACAAAATTCCTGAGAGAGTTTGGGCAGTGCCTGCTGACATCTTTTGTACCAGGGTTACATATTTCTTTATGGGAACATCCACAGATAATGCTACATGACAATATGTAATTCCCATCCCTACATTCTGTATTTTGTGGCAAAATGCAGGCTCTTGCTTGCTTCCTTCATCTGTGCTGTAAGGAAATGTTACTGTTTGAAGTACTTCATTATATTATGTATTATTGTTAGTATATGAGCAACACTTTTTATGTGGCGTAGCACCCAAAGTAAACCCGAATTGTTAGATCTTCCTCCTTTTAGAAATGCCTACTGGCAAACTAATGCAAAATTAATGACATGCAGTGTTATTTACTCAACTTGCAGCTTCTGTCAAAGGATGTCTATTTTTGTATATTACATCATCTCTGCTGCAGAGCTCATGCATCCTTTGGGATTTACTGTTCTTTCATTCCTTTTAGAAGGGCTTACATTGATATTGTAACTGGATTTGTAGTTGTGATTGGATTTGGAAATTCAAAGAGTAGTGCACTTCAATTTATGTAATATTTTATGCAACTGAGGTGTCAGTAATTTTACTGACAGTTTGATTGTTTCAGATACATTACTGACACTGGGTCTTGTTTACAGCTTGTAGAGTCTGACAGTACTTTATGACCACATGCATGTGAAGCTTTGGTTAATAATAGCATAATTTTCCCATATAACGTGAAGTTTTTCTGGTATTTCTGAGTTGTGATGTGCCTTCTTTGTTATACAAAATACTGCTTTTCTGATATGGAGAGTATAGGACTAAATGCGAGGTTTGTCATTAAAGCAGAAAGCTGTTCATGCAGCAGAAAAATAATTGTTTGGTAACGCTTTCTGAAACTGATCATTGCATAATGTAGCTAATCACACATATGGAATTTCTACCACTTAAACTTGATTAGAGTTGAAGTATATTTAAAAACAAAACAAAAAAACCTATGTAGTCTTAAATATTTCTTAAATAGCTTAATTAGTATAACATTGTTTTAGAAACAATTGCTGCATATAGAGTGCATACGGGGAAATGGACCTACATATGTATCATATTTGTATAATACCAACACAAATCCTTTCAGTATTGGCATCTATCTACAGATGAGCATCATGAGTGATGCTCCTAATGTGGATATTTGCTCACTAAAGCATAGAAAGAAGCTGCCAGTTCATTTTCCCAAGTAACTGAGTGTATGTTATGTCATCTGTGTTTGACATAGTGCCTTAAAGATAAACTTACTAGCGTTTGGTGTCAATCTGTACACAAGACTCTGTTTCTGAGAACTAGTAAAGGTGCTTTTGAATTTGATTTGAATCTTTTAAAATTATTATTTTGAGTGCATTCAAAGCTGGTAAAAGTAGTTTAGGTATCCTGAGCAACTAAGAAAGTATATATAGAATTGAAAATGGGAAAGATGGATTGTTGCAAATCCAGCAGATGAGTTGTTCTTTCACTTTCTATTTTGGATTTGCAAACACTGTCTTAGACCACTGACTGGCTCCTTAACTGGTCTTGTGATTTTTCAAGTGGGGGAGGGGGACAAGAGTGTTTCTCCACATTTTGAAATATTGACATTATAGTCATGCTTAATGTCTCCACCAAATGTTGGAACCTATTCCAGCACATTCAGATGTGCCCCTTCCACCATGAGTTTTGATGTGTATCAGATGAGTTTGAAAAAGAAGAAACTAAAAGCGATCCAAGAATTTAGTTATCAAACAGGAACTGTAAACTGCAGCTCCTGGCTGCTGGTTTAGTGACTCAAATCTTAAGCATTGAATTGTAGAAGTAAATCAGAATAGTGACAGTAAATTAGAAGAAAGTTGCGTATAGTGAGTTTAACGTAGCTTAGACTTCCATGCGTTTGAAACTTTGTACAACTTGCAACTTCTCTATGTGGAAATAATGCTGAATGTTTCGTAGAAATTTATACTTAGGTCTCTCTTTGAAAGGTGTAATGTTTTTTGACTTTTTCTCTCAAAATAATTTGGGTCATTTTGACAATTATTTCTTAAAAATAAGGGACAGTTGAAGTTGTATGGTATTT
Source organism: Aythya fuligula (assembly GCF_009819795.1). NCBI lineage: Eukaryota > Metazoa > Chordata > Aves > Anseriformes > Anatidae > Aythya > Aythya fuligula. Next base: position 29,534,935 of record NC_045562.1, on the reverse strand, counting down.
GTTACTGATGTAAGTGAAAGATCTGGATAAATATTTCTATACAGTTGCTAGAGTACAGAGATCTCAGAATATGATAGTGCATGGTGTATATTACACAAGGGAAGATACGCAGGGACAAGAGGATAGAGTTCTCCAAAAAGAAAATGATCTTACGCTGCTAAACTGTGGTGGTTTTTTTTTTTTTTTTTTTTTTTTGTAATGCTGATTTTAATTGGGAACCCCTGGAGTAGGCTCCAGGGAGATTCTCCCTGGATAAAATTGTGGCTGGAGAGAAAAACAAAACTTATTTCCTTCTACCAAATATTTGAAGTGAATGGAAATCCTCTGTTACCGCACCCAGCCCTTTCAAAGTTCAACTTCCTTAAAATGCCAACAATACATAGTTAGTTACCTTAGGAGATGTCCAAAAAACAGGAGGATGGACAGAAAGGACTTGACATCATATATGGCAGCAAAAACGACACACGATTTCCATTATTGGGGGATCTGGAAACCTAGTAGAAAAGGCTTTTTTTTTTTTTTTTTTTTTTTTCCGCCAGTTCCAGTATGTGTTTGCACTTTGAGAACACAGTAATGAGAGTTTCAGATTTTCTTTTAAAGCTTCGAAGTAAATGTAAGAATAAGTGTTAGAAAGCAGTTTGCTTAAAGGAAAAATAACCTTCTACTAGTTATTGGCAAGAATAACCTGCCAAAATCTCGCAACGAACAACAACAAAGAAACAAAATAAACCCACCACAATAAACAGCTAGTATTTAGAGGAGATTGGGAAAAAATCTGGGTTTTGTTTGTTTTTAATCCATTAGTGTCTAATACCAGAACATTAAATAATTGTTCCCATGCCCTGGTGGTCTCTGTTGCATTGAATTATGTGCCAGAAGAAGCATCACTGCAGTTCGAACATGCCAGCTTGTTGTAAATAACTGTTACAGGACACAGTGGGACTGGTGAAGAACATAATGGGCCAGAATTTGGGCAGTTAACTGACCTCAGAAAAATACCTGAGGTTTGTTCTTACCTTTAATGATGCAGTGGTAGGATACATGTGGAAGAGGTATACAATTATCTGTCTTAAGTAAAGTTTTACTGCACAGAGAACAGTATGAAATTTTGGGCGCACCCCACATAAATGAACCCATGTCCCTGGAATTCCTGCTGTGAAATTGGTATGGACACGATACGAGGTTTTTCTCTGATTCTTTTTTTCTTTTTTTTCTTTCTCCTCACCGAGCTAGTAAGGATATTTGTATCTCAGTAGTGAACCTCTGCCCAAGCAGGTACGGATGTCATGGTATTGTTTAGACCTGGAAAAGGGGCCTTGTCAGATGTGTCATCATTCTTGACCTTGGAAGAGTGTTTGCTTTTTGGGTTTTGTGCTTTTTTTTTTTTTTTTTTCTCCACAGTTTAAAAGCAGAAGGCACATTTTCTTGTTCTTTGATTTGATTAACATTATTTTAAACTCTTACACCAAAGTGAGAAATTTTTGTGAGCGGTGAGAAGAACTTCAGCTGTACTATCAGACTGCGTTTTCCACTCCTAAAGTACTTTACACAGTTAAGGAAACTAATCTGTAACAGTTCTGCCAACTGGAGTCATTAATACCTCAAATTTCAATGTCTAATTCTTAGCATTAAGGAATGATAACATGTGCTTTTAAAGGTGTGTTAACTGCATTAAACTTTAGGCTTATGTAACCGATAACCCTTTGCTTTATGAAAAACAGGTAAATTAGTTAACCATCACATTATAAAGTTACTTTGTAAAGATGCATGGTAAAAATATTTTCCATCTTACAAATAAGACTTAACACATGAGACCATAATGTTGTAGGAACACAAAATGTGTTCATTTTTTTTTTTTTAATATATATAGAGAGAATTAAAGAGTAATTAAATACGGTGTCCAGAGAAAAGTTTCTCTGTGCTCTGTTACAGTGCTGGGCCTTTGGTCAAGTAGGCTTTGTAAGGTGATTTTGATGCTCTGAAAATGGGCCACTGCCACATTTGGAATGAGTATCCATCAGCTACAGTTTTTCTTCATGTCTGTTTTAATATAATTGTCACATAGCGGAAGAGACAATTTGATGGCAAGTACTTTAAAAGAATTTTTGCGTGCCATCGATCTCAAAGCAGGAGTGAACAGAAACTTTGCTTTCCTGCCACCAGAGCTGTGCACAGAAGGTGACAAATCAGTCTGCAGTCACAGGGAAGAGTGGCAGTCTGCGGCACATCCACCCAGCTGAGGCACCAGCCTGCCTGCTCCGGGCTTGTCATTATTTTAAAGATCCGGATTATAGGTTCATCTGCAGCAACAGCTCAACAGAAGGGCATTTGTTCAAATGGTCTGTAACATGAGTAAATGTGTTATCAAAACAGCACACGTCGGTCCGCTGTAACTGTTGCTTTGGTGTCGCCAGTGGTGTGGTGAACATCAGTGTAATGATGATGCCACAGTTTTAGCAACTAAAAAGTTTGATGAATGCTGTTGGTTTATCAGTGAAATGGTATTTTAGTCATAATAATTCACCCTGTACAATAAATGTGGTAATTTTCCTTTATGCAACAGAGTTTTATTTAAAGTTCTCGGAGTTCTAGAGGGAATGCAAATAGGTCAGGTGTGTCTGTATGATCAGATGTCTGCCTCGTGCTGATAAACAGGAACTCGGCCCCATGAAACTGGGTCATGTGGCTGGCGATTTAAATTACTGGCAGTAAGTTTGTCTAAATACACTAGGATAAGACTTTTGTATTGTATGGGGCATTGAAATGTATTGTGACACCTGGAGTGAGCTATTGTTTTGGGTTTATTGGTTTCTGTTAGTATCTTTAAATCCAATGGGAGCCTCAGATTGTTATTTAGTGAACTCTCTCATCAGGATAGTGGAAAGGAAAGAGCACTGACATTATAAAATTCAGAAGCATGCTCCTGGGAACTAAACAGTCCTGTGTCCAGCAGCCCTGAGCTTAAAGAACAGTTACAAATGTTTGTTCCTTTCCATGAGAATGAGGTGGTGGGGGGGGATAGTGAAGATGGCATCTTTTGCCTTACCTTTTTCAAAATTATCCTTTTGCACCCTTTGGTTTAGGTGTTTGTAGTCTACCTACACCCGTGTGTAGTATCTGTGAAATAGTCCTTTTGCTAAGAATGTTTTGGAAGCACACATAGTGATTGTGGGTTTTGTGCCTTATTCTTTGTATTTTGTAGCTCTTCATTTATTAATATATTTATTTTCATTTTTCTAGCTACTGAAGTCATGATGTGGCAGTAAATTTGATGACCCTAGAGTATTTTGCTGTCTTTTGCCTTAGATTTTGAAGAAGGATATTGAAGGAAACTCATTTATGTTACTTTATGTTGCCTTTAAAGGAAAGGGGAAAATATGCTAATACCTTCTGGTTTTGAGATACTTCAGGAAAATGTTTTATGTGTACGCAATCTGTATAAAATTTTAAATACTCTTGCAAATAGTTGTGCTTTAAAACGACTTGAAATTGAAGATTTGCGCTAATCTGTTGTTGCAGCATTTTTCATTAGCCTAAACAGGTTTAATACTCCAAGCACTGTTGTCACTGTTTAGGAGAATAATGTCTGTGAGAGGTGACATTCTGGAATGTAAAATAGTTTAGAGGCATTAGTCAGCTGGTACATGCTGTTGAGGTCTGCATCTATTTCCACCTTAAATTTGAAGTTGTTGTTTATGAATCCTGAATTCTGTCCAAGGATATCCAACATTTGTAGTTATTTGCCAGGATTTTATTTATTTACAAATTTTGCATTTTTTAGGAGGCTCAGGGGGAGATGCCATCTTTCCTAGACATAGAATAATTTGAAAGCTGTTGGGGATAGCTCGTCATGTCCATTTATTGCAGATCTCTGGTTCATTAGCATCTCGCTTCAGTCACCTAAAATCATTTGCAAAAAACTTTTTGCTCTTTTCAAACTTTAAATCTAAGCAAGGAGTTCATACATGAGTTTTGAAATACACATGAAAGTAAGGTTGTATTTAGGTTTTATAATAACTACTCATACTTGTTTATGACAGGCTTTCCAGGATATATTTTTTCTCGTGTCTCTGACTGATTTACGTTGCCTTCATTCATTCCAGAAGGTACAAAGATTCATTGAGCTTCTGTTTTATTAATTTTTTTAATGAAGTGTAATTTATATGTGATTATTTTTTGAACTGATAATGGAAAGTACACCTGATTATATTGCACCACTGTACCTGGAAAGTAACGGAAGTGGTGACAATTGAGGAGAAAGTAATAGGGGAATGGAATCAAACATTTATTTCTTGAAATTGTTTTGACTCACAAATTGCTTGAGTTGTGCTTTCTATACCTAATTACATAAATATCACTTTTCACATTCTGAATGAAGAGTTGTGTTTTTATATTCTGGAAAATCACCAAGTTTTCATCAGTCTGATTCATGTGAACATCAAACAGACTGTTAGGTTGTTCTACGTTTTGTGTTTGTTATATGAAGTATTCACTTAGTTTTCTGACAGCAGAGTAGAGACAGATGGTAGTGACCAGCACAAGTAGTAAGGCAGCATGTCAGGGTATTGCCACCTGGAAGCGTTCTCTCTCTTTTTTTTTTTTTTTTTTTTTTTTTTTGATGCTGTTTTTAGGTTTTTGTTCATGCTTTCATGTTATTCTTCAAGGCTTATGCCACTGATACGTAGGTTAGATTTTGCTTGGAAATACCAACTGATGCAGGGTAAGATAAGCGTTTGTAGCTCAGTTAAGGACATGACGGAGTCCAGAAAGTGGTGTGTTTCCTTCCTACGCCTGCAAGACACATCTTGGCACAAATTCAGTTCTTCATGACTTGAGCTTAAAACGCCAAACACAAATTCCGCTCATGATGTTAACTGTAAAGCCACCAAATCAAGGTGGTCGTAATTGTTAACTCTAACTACAAGTATTTTTCATTTTGTACTAGACAGGTTTTGTCTGAGTTAGTTGCAGCAAATAACTTCTATTTCTGGTCAGGTCTTTGTCAGAGAATTGATGGTGCTCAGCATTTCACGGTTTTATGAGGCTTTAGCATAATGTAATGTTTTAAAATCACCTGTTGGTTACACTGGCACATCACAAACACTTTAAAGATTCTGATTTTTGTAATTCAGTCATTTAAAGAATAATTTATCTTTAAAGGAAACTTTTTAGAATATATTAGAAAACCAAGGTCACGAGTGTCATTAAACCCTCATAAACATAAATATGTTTAGTTTAATATGTGCTGTGTGTGTAGTGGTGTCCTTGGAATAACTGCGCAAAAAAAAAGACCAGATTCAGTTTCACTAATTTTTATAGCCTCATTTACTAGCAATCACTGTCAGTATAGAAAGAAATCGCTGTGTAACAAACTAATTATTAGCGGACGTGTTATTTTGGTGAAAGGCAGCTGCAGATTGCGTTACGTAGTGTTCGTGTTTATGCCTATGTAACAACTATTAAGTCCCCCCCCAGCTGTTGTTTAAAAAAAAAAAACAAACAAACAAAAAAAAAAACTTTGAAGTTGTTTTTAGCACAGATGGTCTCTGATTTTAAAGAACGTGAGGTGGAGTTGCTGAGAGGAGGGCTCCATCTAATGCTGGGGCCTGGCGGGTGGGAGGCCTGCTCAGGCCCGCCACGGTGGGCTCCCCGCGCCCATTAGGTGCAGCCATCCACAGCTGGCTGCCGGCCTCTTCCTGAGCTCAGCCCCGCTGCCTTTGAGCTCCTCTGCAGTGTGGTGCTGCCACTGAAATGCTGTGCATCCCTGAAAATGGGAGGGACCGGGGAAATTTCTCAGTTTAAGATATGGTTCCAGGCAGGGTGTGCGTGTGTTATAAAAGCCATATGTATGTCAGCCTCTTCCAGGTCTTGCATCCCCTTTTTATTTTAGGGGGGTTTGTGTAGTCAGTGTGTGCAGAGAAGCTAGATCCGTACTTGGAAAGACTTTAAATGGCATTTTAAAAGGTTCCAAACATTTACGGGCCACAGCCTGTGGATATCTGTGGCCTGCCTAGCAGTGAAGCAGCTGACAATTTGCAAGCGCTCATCAAGTGCACTGTTTATAAATACTTGATAACAGTGTTTACAGCTCTGCAGCGGCACTCTTTGGGTGGGGGAAAAAGGGGAGGTGATGTCAAACCTTCTGCTTTACCCTCATCTTCATGGAAAGTCCTGATCAGCACAGGGTTTGTGGAGGTAAATGTTGGTCCTTGCTCCTGCCCTGGCTCCGGCGGTACCCTCAGGAGCAAGCCACGAGTGCATCCCTCCCCTCTGGGGCTGATCCAATCTTCAGAGGCTGATACGATACAGGCAAGCGCTTGTTGTTTTCTCTGCATTGTCCACCTCTACCTTAATGAGTGAAATGGTTAAGTATCGGAGGGGGCGAGCCTCGAGGAATGTCTTCCATTTGACTTGAATATTTTGGTGGATAAAGGGAGAGGGAGGGAGGGAGAGAGCGAGTGAGAAATGCACTTACATCACTAGGACTGCATTGAGTGTGCCTGTGCAGGTTAAGAGACAGACTACAGTGTCTTTGCTTTCTGCAGGAAGCAGCAATGCCGTTTGTATCCTAAGAGGAATTTTTTATTTAGAAAAGGAAGCATTCTTTCTACCCAGGAAATGGCTTTCCTTGTGCGTTGCTATGCCAACTGCCTGCAGCCATGGTCTTCCAAAGTAAGCACAATAACGTAATTATATTGGCGTATTGCATTCAGACTCATGATTCTCTGGGTTTCTGTGTGTGTGTGACTGTGTTGTATTTCTGTTTCTTACTCTCTTGGCAGTAGATGGGCTCGTCTCGATTGTGAGGAGTGGGCGTCATAAAAATTAAATGTCCATCAATGTCACGCTGCTGAGATTAATTGTGCAAACTTGGTTAGCTGAGTGGAACAGAGATCACTGGTCACTACTCTGTCAGCATCATTAGCAGCCAGGGGAGGAGGTCCCTGTTCGCGTGCGCTGCCCTGATTTTGGGGGAGTGGAGGGTGGCGGTGGGAGGCTGCGTGTGTGAGTGTGTGTGGTTGCAAATGAAACAGGAGTATTAACAATGCTTGGCTGAATGCTGGAGGCTGGTTCCTGCACCCTGACTAATATAATACTGTATTAAGCCTTTTTGAGGGAGTCTCTGTGCAGTCAGCCATTTTAGCTTTTTTCCTCCTTTTTCTTTTCTTCCCATTCCTCTGTCTCGGGGAATGGTTCTGTTCCCTTGGATGAATGCTGGATATGTAGGGTTTCATCAGGCTCTGTGCACCCTGACATGCTTAGACTTTCAGTGTTACAAAAATGGAGACTAACGCTGTCGTTTGGATTGCTTCTCTGCACTACAAGTGTGAGGGGGTTTTTGAGCTTACCAGTAGTGACACTTTTAGCTCCAGCTTGGTTTCCCCCCCCTCCGCCTCTTTTTAATTTAATGCTGTAGAGGGTGACTTGCCATCCATAAGAAATTGGTACATGATGTGTAAATTCAGTTCAGCTTCTGTTTCTTCATTATGAAACCACTTGCAATCCCGGCTAACCATGGAGTTATGGGCCAGCAGGAGAAACATTCAGTAAGTATTGCAAATTCTGTTTGTTCTATCAATAACCTGTCACGGGCGAGTTGCATGGAAATTGAAACTGCTTGTCATCCTCCTCGTGTACTTCTCCTGATTTGTGAATTTAATAGTGGGGTTTTGAGGGAAAGCAGTACCTGAGGTGGCATTAGAATCTGTGACTGTGTTTAAGATTGTTTTTAATTTAGAAAAGGCAACTCTCTAGGTTTTTTGAATGTTAAAAATGTACTCGGAAAATACTGACATACTTTCCTTGGTCAAGAAGCTGTGAGCGTTCGGTTAAAATCTGTATGCATTTGTTAAAACTTTAAAGAAATATTTGAGCTGTATAACAAGTGATTTAATTGTAGTTGGTGATAAGAGTAGATTTATTCTGTATAATGTACGGTGGTGGTGTGCTGTTGCCTTGTAGCATGGCGTTGAACATCTGTGATAGACTTATGCTGAAAATGCAGAAACTTTTAGTAAAACACTGCATGAACAAAAGGCATAAGTACTGATGCTTTATAATTGATCCCATGAGTCAGCTACACCTTTGTCATGCTTTAATCCCATAGGCTGTCCATGTTTATTGTTTGTGAAAAATGCATTCATAAGCAGAACAGCAAACATTATTTAACAAGGCCTCAGGTGTCAGAAATTAGAAATTTACATTTTACTTTATAAAAAGATTCTAGAAGTACAGATTCCTATCACTTAGTTAACACATATATATCTTCATGGTAGATTTTATATGATTTGATATAATTTTCAGTTTCTTGAAAACCTTTCTACATTCTGTGCATAGAGGGTATGTACTAGAGTGTGCATGGGAATGTGGGCAGTATGTTCAGCATATACAACTAACAATCGTAAATATTGGAAAGATGTGATAGCAGGAACTTTTTCAAGGAGGAACATTTTCTTTACAAATCAAGTTTTTATTTTGTATAGAAATACAGAAAATAAGCTAGAAATATTTCAGAACGTGTCTAGTGAATTTTTTTATGCATACAGCAGTTTCTTGTTGTAGACTTTGTTCTTCTCATTTCTTTTTAATTACATTCTAAGTATAAAGCAGTTCATGTTACCAAATCATTGGGAGTTCATGAAATATTTAGAGCTTAACCTAAAAAAAAAAAAAATGCACACAGAAAACCCACACTTCCCTGCGTCCTGAAACTCAAGTACTGAAGAAGCTGAAATAGAATAGGATACCCTAAATTTGCAAATTGAAAGAAAATGAGAAAGCTGCATATGTATTGTTTTCCCTGTTCTTTTTACTCTCCAGAGAAGGTTGATGAAAGTTTCTGGATTGATTCTGGTTAACACAAGGTCTGGTTAATACAAAATAATAGCTTATAAATGAGGGAAAAATAACTTGGTATATTAGAGGCTTTACATTCCAAGGTCTGACGTGTTTTAGATGCATTACTCTGAATTAATTACAGATTAATCCACAGATATATTTCACTCTGTGGGCCAACATATAAGAATAATGAAAGAGGAGAGATAAAAGTATCACTTTTTCTTACAATAAACTAATTTTCGTATGTCAACATATATATAAGATAAAGAAATAGTATTATGACATAGGGCTGGCACACAACTGCAGATTTTGCATTAACAAAAGCCATGGTGAAGGGTTTATAAGAAGTTTAAAATGAAACTGTTAGGATACAGTGAAAAACTCTACTTTGGCAATGAAACTCTCTATGCTTGTTCTCCAGAAAAAGGATTTTTGTGCGGAAAATGGGACTGAAAAATCACAGTTCTTTGTAGATAGGGAAGGCAAGCTCAGAGTTTTGAGGTATATGGAATTTGTCTTCCTTTGACATAAAGGAAAACTTACTGAATTAATCATTTTTGAGAAGTTATTTTCATGCTAGCATGTTGCCAGAATCCTAAATCTCTTATTGATGTCTGACAGATCTGATTTCAAGAAAAGAGCTGTAATTACTTCTGTGACATCCCACCTATGGTCTCACAGCTTGATTTGCTGGGACAATCTGGAAACGAATGCAAAATCTCCAGTGCTCTGTTTCACATAAAATTCTGCGAAACAATTTTAGCTAATGCTATTAAATCTTAATTTAACACTAGTTTAGTAGGCAGTGCGGGATATGGGTTAAGTTTACTGGTCTGTAGAAAATGGCATGCAGGATGGCCCTGTTGTGTTCATTGTGCTTGGAGTGGAGGGAGGAAAAGTGGAAAAAGCATTCCTCTTCCCAGATTACTTAATGTAAGAAGTAAAAATCAGTGGCATCCATCAAGTGTACAGGTCCACATGCCTCGTCTTTCATAAATCGGATAGGTTTGAAGCAGCAGCCAGTATGGTGGTGGTGGTTGCTCTGTGGGTGATATTCTGTGACAGACAACCACTGTCGTCTGTGAACAGGGAGTGAAGGCTTGCTGGGGGGGAAGATGGCAGAGAAGGTCCCCACAGTTGACTCAGGCCTTCTAAAATGTTCTTTCTATCTCATTCCTTCTTTCCCCTTGTATGTGTTGTCTGTAGGAACTTTACTCAACACAATTAAAAAGAATATTAAAGAGTGATAGGAATAATGGCTTTTAAATTATAACTTGAGACACACAGTTCTTTCAAGAGTGTGTAATGATTAACAGCTCTTGGAGTCGCTTATGCTCAGTCTGTAAGAAAGGGTAAGTTACTTTTTGACTTTGGGTATTATAGAAATGAAGTCTGCAAATAAAGGGTATGTTTTACTGGCAGCCCAGTGACTCTCCTTTAGGGATCGTGTAGCCGCTTCAGTCTTTTGATGTCCTTGACCTGTCTTGAATTACTGAAAGATATTGAAAGCAATAAGTCAAGTCTTTGGCTTGCTATTGCAGTATTTTAGTCCACAAAGATTTGTGACCCCATGCTAGGGGCCCTCTTGCTCCCTGGAATGAGATGGAAATGAGTGGTGTTTTGACGAAGTCTTGGGTTGTAATTGTGCAAATAAGGCTATCTTAATTTGTTGTGCAGGAAGAGTGTTGATTGGGATGCTTGCTTAAGAAATGTAAAACTTTACAGAAGTATGTCTTTTTGTTTCTGGAAGAGATAATTAGTATCGGCTTAGAACTCAAAGAATAAAGGCAGCCCGGGATAGTTGCTTGTCCTTTCAGAGAGCATCACAGCATAGGGAAGAAGGGTGTAATGGTGTGATCAAGTGGCTACACTTGCTAAGCTGAACAACCTGAGCTGACCTCATACCTGGATGTTTTTTAAATATACCTGGAAAAATACACTATATGATTTTTTTCACATGTATATGAAAAAAAAACAACAATGACAAAAAACAAACAAACTAAAAACACCTTCAACTTGGAAGAAACCTGCTATCTGCTGTAGCTGATGATGATTGCGAGTTTATTCATTTTAGTAAATTGCATCACACTGGGAATTGATACCATTTTTTTTAAGGCACCTCTATTTTGGTTCCTTATTGAAAAACAAGATTTCGATTTTGCACCTTTCTGATTATTACTTTCCCTTTTCTTAATACATTGGAATATAAAAATATTTTTTTCTCTGCAGACCAATAACGGAGTTGTGGATTTTTCATGTGATTAGGAATAATTATTTTGCCTCTTCATAGGTGTGTTATCTTTAATTGTACATGGCCACGTACAATTTTCTTCCACAAGATTCATCTCAAGTTAGATAGCTCTGGTTTCTATTTGATATTTTGCATTAGCTTCATTGCTCAAGTGGCCAGGTTGTGTTTATATGGCATACTGATCAAGTCCTACTCAGAAGATGAAAGCATTAATTTTTTTCCTTCTCTGGCTTTTTGGGGTGTTTGTAACAACAGTGTTAATGTGATTCATTGAAGCAGTGCAGAGCGGCATTATCTTCATTTTTCAGATAGTTCTGCTGAAGCAAATCTTTGGCAAGGACAGTTTAGAAAACTTCACATACTTATTTCTCAGTATAGCTTGGCCTTAGTGCTCAAATTACAGATTTTATCTGACTTTTCTGTGTTTTGGCCCAGCTCAGGCACCCATGGTCTAATGATTGTCTGAAAGGTTGATTTTAAGTGACTTGCCTGGCATTGTACCAGAGATCTGCAGTAGAGTCTGGATAAATTCCTGTTCTCCAGGACAGCATTTAACTGCAAATTTTCTCAGAAGCTTATGATTGGCACAATTTGGGTCATTTCGTATGAATGACAGTGAATGCATTAGTGACCCATGGAGATGCCAATGAAAACATCTTTGGCACATATGAAATGTTGTGCCATCTTTCTGTGGCTGTTTCAAGGCCTTGGAGACAGTACAACACGTGTTTTATTTTTAAAGTATATGTGTATATATATGTGTGTGTGTATGTAGACATATATAAAACTCCAGCCACTTCTTTTTATATATATATAAAAAATCTGTCTTTGCCTTCTTAACTAGTAGCTGAAATTATTCATTTCATCATAGATGGTTGGCATTGAAAATCTGTAATTTGAAAAGAATTTAAAGAATTTGGAATGGTTTAGGTTGGAAGTGACCTTAAAGCCCATCCAGTTCCAATCCTCTGCCATGTGCAGGGACACCTCTCACCAGACCAGGTCACCCAAAGCCCCATCCCGTGAACACTTCCAGGCATGGGGCATCCACCACTTCTCTGGGCATCTCTAAGGTAGTAAAAGTTCAAAAAGAGCATGGGGAAACTAGCACTATCGATATTACCAGCTTCATTTTACATTCCAAAGTGACCAAAACTAGTGATTGTGTTAAAGTGCTTATAAGGTGGCATTTATGATGGTGCACACTGAAAGGTGTCATTTATAGCTAGAATACAGATGTGAACCTGGAAAGTCAGCTCCTTCTGAAATGTTATTTTAGACCAACTGACTAATTCTATATGTTATTACTGAGTTGTAGGCACTCCTGCCTTATCTTCGAGCATGTTAAAAATCCAGCTAATATTGGGAGCTGATGATACCCAGCAATTAAAAAATAATTACAAAATCCAAACCTCTAAAGACACAAAACAAAAAGACCTTAAAGCCCTGAAGGTACCATTGATTTGCTTCTGATTTTACAAGTTAATAAATTCAGCAGAATAATAGAAGCTCTGAAGTGCAGGAGGTAATGGAATGCTGTGTTAAGAATTGTAGGTTAAAAATATCAGGGAGTTAGGCAATGTGCAAATAGAGTGGCACCAATTCCATTGCAACAAGAAATAAGCATATTCAGCTATGAAAATCCTGTGCCTCAGTATCTCAAGCATCTTCCACCTCCAAAATATTGGTGTTCCCTTGCTTGATGGAGAGTTTTCAGCGATACTTGTGCTTGGACTTGAGCTATTTCCAGTTGATGTAGTCTGTACGGTTTAGCAAATTAACCTGTAAAAATATTCCAGCCAGATGGAGTAAGTTATATTTTTGGAAACTTCATCTTTAATTATCTAAGACAGGAAATCTCAAATTGTGATATACAAAGAACTATGTGGCTTGAAGGGTTATTGGAAACTGCTATTGGTAGTGCGACTTGTTTGTGCGTTGTGATTGCCAGTAGTACCATTATGCACAAGTGAGGGGAAGTGTCTTGTGTTCTATGCTCTGCTGCTAGGGTGACCTGAAGCTTTTCTGCACAATCCTTCTGTACATGATGGTTTTACAGGTTGTCTGCAGGATCAGGGAAATAATTATCTGTGTCAAAAAGATCACTGCACATGATTTAGCAATTAGAAAGCACAGTTCCCTAATGCTCAAATTTGTAAACTGGGATTGGTTAAACATTGAAACTCTGCTTTGACCATCAGCACTCTCGGAAAATAAATGAGGCTGATGCTGGAAACTTGTAATATATAAATAAATAAAAATTCCAGTTTATTTGAAGTTGGGTTTTCTTCAACATTCCTATTTTAGATAGTTTTTATTCCTTGTTGTGTTCTAGGCTTTAAATTGCTACAAATTACTCCTTAACATCATCCTTGATGTCTGAAAAGCTGAACTAATTTTATTAGCCCTCTCAGGAATACACATTTGTGTGATTTTTATGTGAAATAAATGCAGGATTTTCAGGATAATTTTAAAGTCTGATTTTAATTTTTTTCTATCCTAGATGCAACAGTTGATACATTTTAACATTAACATTTATTAAATATTTACTTAACATTTGTTAAACATTTACTTTTCTGTTACTATACCTGATACATTCTTGTTAGCTTTACCTGAATTTAGAAATGAATAGAATTAATACTATTAGGGAAAAAAAATCATGGTAGGGTATTTGAAGAGTAAACTAGTATTGAGGGTAATACTGAAGCAATGTTTTCGGTATTCTTTATTGCCAGTGCTGCTGGCTATGAAGGCCCTACACGACAAGTGTAGGCAATGTTAAGGGTTTGAGAAAAATGAGATGTCTCAAGATTTACCCTTGACCAAAGCTGCTTGTACCTGACACATCTCGTTTTCAGTGTTGTATTTAGAAATGTCTGCTAGCTGTAGTGCAAGAAAAGCATGGGGTGACCTGTGCAGCTCTGCAGGCTTTTTAGGATTCTAACCTTGGTGTGCTTAACCTGCCAATCTGTCCCTGAAATGTAAGTGACACTTGTACACTTCCCCAGTAGTGGATGCTTGGTTGTTCTTCCAATTCTGTTACCTTGCCAGCAGTCTTTTTTTTTTTTTCTTTTTTTTCCCCTGCTGTTCATTTTGAGACAGTGATGATTCAGCAGAAAACCGCCGGAAGAATAAACTGTACCGAAGGGGTATCTGATCTGAGCACTGCTCAGTGGGTTGTTTGTGGAGAGCTGATCCTATGCCCAGTAGCTGGAATTTATAGGAGCATTTGTCATTCCTTCCTAAATCTGTGTTTATACAGAGATATTAGGAGGGTAGATGAAGGACAACAGATTGAAGAGCTTTTATGTGGGTGATGTTGAAGGTAAATAGCCTTATATTAACATATCACCTGACCCAAATACTGCTGCTGCATAGCTCCTAATATAGCTGAGACGTTTTACTGGATACAAGAGCTTTCGTCTGATTTCTTGCTTGGAAAAGACGAGTATCATGACAGTGGTATTTGGTGAAATAACTGCATAGATGGGATGAAATCTAGAGTAGGTGTAGTTTGTGACTTGCACTTGTGATGCTGGACGCAGCTCCTAGACTAGTTCAGTATAGTGATGTGCAAGAACAGGGGTTCAGCCTCTGGCCAAAAGGTGGCTTCTATATTTCTGGATGGTGCTGGGCACAATGTGACCAGCTGACCTGGGACTCTCTGCTTGGTCTAAACTTTAAGCCGGAAAAAAAAAAAGTAAGGGCGTGAGTCTTTTGTGATCTGGGGTCTCCACTGCAGACACTAAAGCACAAAACACCGGCATGTTTAGCTCCCTTCTCATGAAAAGTGAAGGAGGATTTTCCTGAGTAGAGAGCAGCCTGCTAAATCTACCAGCTGGACTGGCTAGTTCTCCAGCTGTTCCTGACCCCTGTGTTACAGGCAGTCAAGTTGATCTCTCCTGTAATATGCTGTTCCTCCCAAAGCCAGTCTGGAGTGCCTTAAAAAGGTATCAAATAATTCGGTCTCTTTCAGAGCTCAACAGGTGCTGTGCTTTCTGGTCCTTGTGGCGGGTGGCATGTGGAAGGGTGGTTGCCCCTCCTTGAGTCGGGAATGTCTTCGGAGTGCCGGTTTATCGAGTCACTGTAAATGACAAAGGAAAGCTCTGATCTATGTGACAAAAGGCAAAGATTTGCCTTATGATGTGAAGATGTCTCTCTGCTCAAATACATGAATGGCATTTGCAGCTTATAATGGAGATGACACTTCTCATTTGGACTGGGAACCTGAAGAAGGGTTTAATGCTACCCTTCTCATCAGCCCAGGCTTTTTGACATGATTCAGGAGCCAGTTTCTTTTCCTTACAGAGGAAAAACAGGCTCACAAGCTGCAATGTTTTGCACTTGTTTGCATCCCATTATAGCTGCATTTAGTATCCGCTAATAAGTTAATGCGCTATTGCAGTCATGAAATGTAGCTGCACGTAGTGCTTTTAACTTGTGACCTGTAGGTATCTTATTGCAGCTCTTCTGGTGCTGGTGTCCGGGTGAAACCATTGCCAAGGTCTGGTAGCAGTAATGCATCTTCTCGGTGACTGCAGCCACCTGATCTACACAAGTGTATAGACAGCCGGAGGGGAAGCATGTTGGAAGCCCAGACCATAAGCAGTGCTTGTGCTCACACTTCTCAATCTGCGATTTCTTTCACTTGCTCTATAAATATTGCCTCGTTTCATCTGAGGAGTCTGTCAGCTTGCTCTCTTACAAGCACAGGCGCTGTGCACTGGGTCATTTGGACACTGACTGGGTAGGATTTATTAGTTTACAGCTTGACTCCAAACTGTGACTTTGCAAGTAAGAAAAATGGATTAAAGCTTTTTTTTTTTTTTTTTTTTTTTTTTTTTTTCCCCCTTCTGTGAAGAATGATTTCATAAAAAATGACGTCGTGCTATTCTGCAGGTCTGCTCCCTTTGTGTATTTAGTCATGTTGGCTTGCTTTATAGTTAAAAATAGGCTTTTACTGTTCTGTGCTGCTGTTACTCCTGCCGAGCCAAGAAAATGGGAGCTGGATTGTGTTCTTAGGGCTCCATCCACAGCATTGTTTCCTAAATTCCTACCACTGCTGCGTGCCTGACAACCTCCTGAATGCTGTAGGAGTTGCATGAGTGTTGGGAAGGGCTGCTGTGGGATGTTTTGCAAGGGCAGAGCAGAAGGGGAGAACGTGGCAGGGGCACTGGAATGTCAATTTAATCCTGGGAGTGAAATTAATGGTTTGAAATTGGGGTGGTGGAGAACATCGTATGTGGAAGCTGGATGCATTTGGTTGTGGTTGAAAGTAATAATAATTCTAGATTTTGGGAAATGTAAACCAAGCTGTAGGAATTATTTCTTACTTAACTGTATCGTAGGTGTGTGGACTCATCAGCCCTCTTCTCATTTCAACCCAACTAGGTTTTGTGTGCTCTTGATTGTTACTATGATTTTAAAATTGCATTTAAGCAGCTAAAAGTACCTTAAAACTTTCATCGTACTGTGTCTGCTGCTGTTTTTTCCCTGATCAGGGTGCAGCTTGATCTCTAAATCTTAATTTACTCCTCATACTGATCTAGGAAATAAAAAAAACCCTTCCAAATACTTAGCAGAGAGTTAATGCCTGCCATTGCAGGTTGCTCAGGAGAGAGCCAGATGCCTTCCTGGTGTGCTTGTATTTTCAGTTTTGACTCACATCACCAGTGGACTATCATCAGATTTTTTGGCCTTTGAATAAGAAGTTGAATATAGAGGATCTTTCATTGCAAGATTGTTGAATAATGTATAAATTTTTCTTCACTTTTAAGGAACCATGAGGAAGAAGAAAATGAATGTATGGATTTAGGAATGTTCGTGAAGTGTAATTTGAATAATTAACTCTGTTTGGAAATGATGGTCCACTGAATTTTTTTTTTTTAATTTTTGCTAAAAAGTAAAGCTTTGACAACAGTAGGAGCAGAATAAAACACAAGCTAAAATGAAAACAGTGTTAGTTTTTGTTAATAAGCGTAAAAATCCATACGGTATGCGTACATCTCCTTGCCTGCTGGTGTATAACTTCTATAAACATTTTTTGTTGTCTGACTTGGGTGGTTTCTGCCCTGTTCAGTCTTGCTCAATTCCAAAAGAATAGGTCCCTTTAGTTACTAATGTTCACTCTATTACCTTTCTAGTTTTATGGGGAGATGAGAGATTACTTGCACTTCAGAGCAAAGATTTCAGCTAATTCAGTTTAGCAGAGTTTCCAAGGTTCCTGAATACAGCTGATATTCCTAAGTAAATGGATACTAAAACATAGCTTCATGAACTGTGGAGTTCATGTCAGCAATAGTATACAGAAAATCTAGTTATCTGCCTCTTCCTGTTGAAGGAAGAGGTTGTTTAGACAGATAAATGTCAGTCCTACACCTGCCACTTCCATTAGTATTGCACATTTCTAATCCTTCTGTGACGATGGTGCCCAGGGAAAACTAAATTTAGGAATTCCTGAGTTAGAGTAATAGTTTTTTTTTTTCTTAAGTGGTGGTTTGGTGTTGCAGCTGGGATTTTATTCAGTTAAGCATGCAAAGATAACATGGTAAATATAGTAAATGACTAAAACATCTACCATGGTTATGAAAGAGTAACCTCCTTCATCTCTGCTAATGCGAGGTGTTGTAACCAAGACCATGCTGGCACCATCAGAAATCAGTGGTTAGGATTTGACTCCCCCATTCTCTGGTTATTACAAGGTGACCTAATGAAACAGGTGATGTACATGCACACATCCAGGATCTTTATAGCTTATCTTCTGATAAATGGGAGAAAAAAGATTAAAGTTACTAACTGTATTTGCAGAATGGCCTTCAGTCCTAGTATTTCCAGATGATTTGTGTGTTCTCTTATTTTTCTGCAGCTTGGCAATCTGATTTAAAATGTCTCTTCCTAAATAGGCAGCAATGAAATATATATTCAACTGATTCCATGAAATAAGTTTTTACATGGATTGTTTTTTTAGTGTACTGTTTACCTAAGGAAGGAATACAAGGGCTGATTTAAACTTTCTATGCATGCCCGTACAGACACAAATAAATGTATTCCTGGAAGCCACATCTGAATGTCAGCATTTTGAGTGGAATAACATGATGCTTAAATTGACTGTCTCCTTGCTGTAAAGCAGGCTTGGTTTTAGCAGGCACCATAAAGCTCCTCTTGTTTTACCTGTATAAGCCAGTAGGGAAACCATTATCTCGTGAGTGGGTTGTTTTGGACATTGGAAGCATTGGGTGAAAACAAGGCTGGGCTAATTGAATTTACCATTTGATATTACTGTTTTGAATAACACTTTGACTATAAATAAAAGCTCAGCCAGTTGTTTCAAAATTCAGTGGAAAGTACTCTTAATGTAAAAGATGGGTCTCTATTGAGTTGTGTAAGTAAATGCAAGTGGCTCTGCGCTGCTGCTGCACGGGGCTCCTGAATGGAGTGGAACACCTTTGGGAACACATTTGCACTCACCAAAGACTCTCCAGAAAAGAAGAAAAATAGTCCTTTATTTTTGGTTACCTTTCCCTACAATCATCACCCACGAGGAGTTCTTTTGTCCAAATTCCTAAATGTTCACTGTCATTCAGAGGAGCTGGAATCTTGTTCTGTGCAACAGAACAGAAACTCTAGGGTTGTTAGGATTGCATGATACCACATACAGTCTTAAAAGTTTGTGTCAGGGTGAAAAAAATGCATTATTTTCTTTGGCTACCATAGGAGAGAAAATGTAAGCAAGGCTGGGAGTATTAGAGCAGCGTTCTTTGCGATTGTATTGCCATGGCATTAATACTGTTACAATTTCAAGATTCATAAAATAAGTAATAAAGTTATTTGCCTAGTTAGTGAGCACAGCATTAAAAAAAAAACATTGGTAGAATAAAAACATTATTAGGATTTTGCAGCATTGGCCATGTATAAAGGGAAAAACTTGCCACTTAAAAATAATCTGAGTTATCTTGCTTCTGTGCTATTTTTACATTATCAGAAAAACAGTGACACATTATGAGGGCAACAAGTGTTACCTTCATAATGCAAATATGAAACCTTACTCTGTACATTAATCTCTGAGGTATTGTCTCTAAGATGTTCTTAAGCAACCTTTCTTTTAAAAATCATCTTATTTTAAAAATATGCAAATAAACTTGTAGTATTACTAATATATTATTAAATAAAAAAAAGCAAATATAAATAAAAAGAGCAAAAATTATGTCTCCATAAGCAAAATTGTCTCATTTTTTCAGACTATTTTAAAATTTTCTTTCCAATCATTATTTCAGAATGTTCACTGTTGTGTGATTAGGAATTTTAAAGATGCGAATATTAAAAATACACATTTCTGCTTTTATATTAAAGAGTTAAATATAATATTCTTATTTTCAAAAGGCTTAATGTGTACCTTGACCACTTGTGCATTGAGAATATATATCTTGCAGTATTGCAATCTGTCAGTTAATTTGGGATGAAGCAAAACTGTGAGTCTTTGTCAGATGAGGAAAACAGGAAATTTTATTGTAGAGCAAGCACATGCAAAACAAGTAGTCTCGGTACATGGTTTTTAATTTGTAGGTGGACATTAGTGGACGAATTATACGTTTCTTTCCTATTGCATAGGTTAGTGAAAAGCAAAATTATATTGGGAAAAAAATATTCTTGTGAGCCATATTATAAGGCAAACGTAAGCATGTAGTTAAATCTCACAGTGTGGCATTGATATGTCTGCAGACATTAAATTTTAAAAAACAATGATAATAATTCTGAATTCTCAGGTCAACTTTGTCAAATGTATTTCAATTCATTATTTTACAGAGATAAAGCTGTGCACAAATGGAAATCTCCAGTTTTTGCATGTTTACATAAAAAATATTTTCCTTACAAGTATACAGAATACAGCTGTCTTTACTAAGAAGCTGCAAGTAATAAAAAACTAAAATGTTATAATGTTAATCGTGTTGACTTCTGTGGTTTTCTTCTTCCTTTGGTTAGGCAGTTTCTGAATGAAAGTGTGACAAATCAAGCTGGCCTCTGATTTTTCTGCTTGGAGGAGTGACATGGATCTGGAAGGGATTTTCTGGGTCACTGCCATTGCACACTGCTGTTGCACAGCGCATTCATAACTTTGCCTAGCTTCAGTTCAAAACCTTCTCTGCCACAGCTCCTGTTGAGCATGGTTTTGAGAGTCTGAGGTTCAATAGGCAGCACCTTTCAACTTTCTGCTCATTAGTTTTTGCACCTGTATTGCCTCTTGCTTTAAATGTTTCATTTGAGTCCTTCCTCTTTCTAGATAGTGATCATTTCCTTTCTCAGCTCAGGCTAAATAACTGCATGCTAAAAGCTCCTCTTACGCTTTCTCAAATACTACTTTTTCCTCTTCCTGATAGTTCTCTGAATCTCTTCAAGTATATGACTTCAAGTTGGAAACATGTAGCTGGGAATGTGTGCAGTATTCCAGCTAAGGTCTCCTGGGGGGCATGGGTAAGAGCCCCAAACTCCTGTATTTCTGGGTGCTGCATGCATTCATCTCATCAGGTTCTTTTTCTGCTGCATCGCCTTGGCAGCTCAGTCACCCTCTGGGCAGCTACCTACTGGAACTATTTTAACAGTAATTTCTGACAAATTCACAGATTGTTTTGTTCTCAAAGTCTAACATCTTCTTATGCTAGTACTCTCATGCACCAGGTAGGCATCATCTTGCTCTCAGGGACCTGTCCTTTTTTCCCCTACTTGGAAAGATTTACTGTTTGGTCTTAATCTGTAAGTTTTCTCTGTGATTGGGTATAAAACAGAAAAGCAACATGTGGTGTAAGAAAGTCCTGCTGATGGAGTCTTCAGCATTTGACATTGCACGCATATCCTAGGTCTTTGCTTTAACCATTTTAAAAGCACCCAGGATAGATGTTTTCAGCTTTGGGCTAGACTCTTTGCTTGTCTGTAGTGTTTTACAATCCTGAGTGGTGCTTTAAATCTGGAAATAAAATCCAGCAGCAGGTGCCATCATTATTTACCTCTGCTGGTGTAATTTTGTATCCCCGTCGTGCTTTTTAGAATGCTGCATAGGAAACCTGAAATGAGTCTGTACACAAGGTGTACTTGATCATACTATCATTTATTTAAAATGTTCTGCAGGATTTAAAACATATTCTTTGAAAATGTTTGAATTAACGTTTCCTGTAAACGTATGTGTACACGTAAAATGTTCTTGAACTTTTTATGCTTTTCCATCCTTAGACATAAATCTTTTTCTGATTTCCTGTGGAAGCAAAGTTTGTAACCATGTTTGCTATTCCTTCCTCTCCCATAATTACTTGTAACAGGCCAAAGAGTTCAGAATTTGCCATTACAGATTTCCAAAACTCCTGAAAGTGGGCCATGTTGTTTCCACTTTAGCAGCAGAAGTTAATATATTAAAAATCAAAACAGCCACAAGAGCAAGTATTTAGAAGTATCATCAACTGGAACATGCATTACATTAGTATGGAAATCAATTATTCCCAGGAGGGAAATCTCTGCAAAGCTAGGGTTTATTAATTTTGTCCTCTACATCTATTGCTATTTAACAGGGAGTTTTTGCTGCAATTCAGTAGCTGAGCTGAGTTCACAGCGAAGTAGAAACATTTGTATGAGTTCCAGAGAATAGTATATGTACTGCTGTACAACCTGTGTACATGTTCCTGCTAAACCCCTAGCTAGGCTGCTTGGGTTCTGAGAAATATTTGGAGCATTTTGCCTAATGTATGGTTCCCCCTCAGTTTTACCTGCAGAGCAGTACGGTTTCTGTCAGAACATCATATTTCTTCACTGTGCCAAAGGAGAGAAATAGAACACTGTTTTGTGACTTCTTGGGGTTGTTTTCATCTCTGCCACTCTGAGATAATTCAGAAGAAAACTGAGGTGCCTCAGAGTGGTCTGTAATTGCAGCTCAAGGGCCTCTTGGCTGTCAGTTTTCATTATTTCCATGGTAGGAATTCCCTTCCTAGTTTTATTCAGTATTTTTGCACAGCACAGACTCTGGGAATAGTAGTGCTTGGTGAGACAGCGGGTTGGGTTCTCTCACCATGAGATGTGTGCTATGTCTCTGCAAGTCTGCAGGCATAAGACTAGAGTAGAATTTCTGCATTTTACTATTTGAGCACTTGTTCAAGGTGACAAAAAAAAAAAATAGGACCTGATGTAAATCTTAGAAGCTTTATGAAACAGCACAAACTGGCCAATATAAAATACCCAGTGCTGTTAATGAAAAATGCGGGAGGAAGCCTGGTAAAATCCTACCTGCTCCGTTCCGCAAGGCTTCCCTTCAGCTGCACTGTTTGGGTGACAACTTCAATAGAGCAAAAATCTTGCAGGAATTAAGCTGAAGATGCAGACAGAACAGAAAATCTTCCCGATGAAGGGGATTTAAAAATCGCACACAGTGCTTGAGCAGTGGTGTTCTTGGCAAAATCAGCTTTGCTCTTAACTCTAGGT
This sequence comes from Aythya fuligula, assembly GCF_009819795.1. NCBI lineage: Eukaryota > Metazoa > Chordata > Aves > Anseriformes > Anatidae > Aythya > Aythya fuligula. The sequence goes on along the minus strand of NC_045562.1, from coordinate 29,512,389 downwards.
GAGGCAGCATAACTGAAACATTTTGCAGAACACGTTTCTCCATGCTCAAAGAGTTGTCTGTACTTAAATGTATATCCACAGTCAAAACAGCTGGGAAACAGTCATTTGATATCGAATCCTTGCACAGCAGGACCACTCCAACCATCAGAGTAGGTATTTTAAAAGTACACAATTAGCCTTTGTTGAAGAAGTTACACTTTTACCAAGTATTTTCTGAATGAGATAGACTTGTGAATAAACTCCTGAATAAAGATCTAAATAAAAAAAAAATAATTTGATCTTGCAGAACTGCTGCTGCTTGTTATAAATACATAATGATGCTTTGTGCTCCAAATCTCAAGAACCTGAGAAAAGCTTTTGAAAATGATGTCCTCAAGCTTACTATATTTTAGTTCAAATCCATTCTGTATTTTTCTTTTGTATTCTTGGTTCACTCTCACTTTAAATACATCGATGATACTTTTTTTTTTTTTTTTAAATATTGAGTTGTTGCCAATACATTTGTGTTTGCTGAAGGAACAATGCTTATGCCAAGTTTCCTGAAAAAGAAGCTTGAATATAAAACACTATATTGGATCTGTTGCACAAATGCTGTCCAAAAAAAAAAAAAAGGCAAATACTAACAGAGCAACAAAGTTGGTTCTACAACAGATGAGGTTAAGTTACAGAAGAATGGGTGTGTGTCGGTGATGCATTTCATACTTTTCCTTTGAAAAGTGTTTTCCCTGACAGCTTTTCTCTGTTCCCCAAATACCCATTTACATTTCACCACCTCTGTCCCTGTGCAGAAGTCAATAGTCCTTCAAGCAAAGGATAATTATGTTCAATGCATTAAATGCTCATAGGATTAGCTGCCGAGAGCTATGAGATGTACATGAAGTGGCAGGCATTGTGTGTTTTGTAAGGGGAACAAAATGAAGTACACCCACACGCTATGTCTCGCTTGCTCTCTCTGCCCAAGACCAGTGTGTCACATTGCATTGGTTTAAGCCTCCAAATAGTTTTATGGGGGAGTACCTGTAATGAATTATGAGTGCAGGAGAAGTATGAGGAGCTTGCCTGAAAAATCCTCATTACGCTGCTTTGCTTTTTGTTGTTGTTGTTAGAGAAATTCTACTGTGGGCTTTGTATATAAACAATCTGCTAAACAGATTGCACGAATGCAGTATTTCCAGAACGGGGTTTGTCTTGTGTTGTAATCAAGATGAAAAATGTTTTTAAGAGTAGGTCTTTGTGAGCTTTGAGTCACTGTTTCACACGAAGGTGTCTATTTGATTGAGGAAAATAAGTAGATTTAAAATATGTGAGATACTTTTGCATAAAGTAATTACGTACAGAATGCATAATTTAAGGTGGAAGGTTTTTTCATCTGTTTTTAGCACTTAACTCTTCTCTTGCTGAAGTTTACAAAGAAAACATCAATACTATATTGATATATATAATAATAAATGTTTGCCATCCCACCTCTACATAAAGGGAATCCTGCTTCCATGGGAATCGCATCCTAATTTCAGCTGTGAATAGCTTAAACTTTTCTTTTAAATTTAACTCTGTGCTGGCCATGTCAGCCTGCATCATGTCTTTAGGCAGAATCAATAGAAGTTACTTTATTATTCTGTAATTACTTAAATTGACTGCTGTGTTTTAAATCACTGAACCATAAAAATCTTTTCCTTGATGTCTCTCTTGGTTAGGAAGTGAATTATGTTGAAATAGCACATAAATAGCGCACTGATGAATGCCCACCATTAGTAGTAATATTTCTTCCTTTAGTCATTAAATATTGTAAATCTGAGTATATCATTAAAAACCATAAACAAATTTACAGATGTTTAATAGAAAAATAAACAGTTACATAAAGTAGTGAAATGAGATGTTAATGACTTGATGGGATACTGAAGTATGCAGGGTTTGAAATCTAGGCTATTCTAGTACAAGATAACTTCAAAATTTTAATCTTGAATAAGGAAAAATGGGGAAGATTTAAGGCATAGTATTTCTTGTATTTTCATAATATGACATTTATTACATTCTTTCATTAATAAGCAAGTACAAGATGTTTCTAGTAATAGTATGAGGTTACAAGAAACAGAACATCTTTCATAGTATTACAGTATTTTTTATTACATTATTAGAAAGCAGGTTCTACAAGTAAGTGCTGAGAGGCATATATTTAGAGGCTGAAGAATCAGTGTTCATGTTTCTTCAATTTCAGAAATTGGAAGCATGTCATAAACGTGGTATTTTGTGTAGTCCTATGTCTACCATGCAGTGGCACATTATTGCCTATAGATCTGTTCATTGGGAATTGCTTAAAACAATGTTACGCCATTGTTCTCAAATTTCATATTTCTGTGGATGTTCTTCAGCCAGCCACTGTGCAGGCTTTGTAAATCTTTCATAAAGTGCTGAATGGCATTCAGTGGAAGACCTTGCTTATAAAATGCTTACTGACGGGTTTGCTCTAAAATGAGCGGTGTAGTAGAACTCTCTAACCAGAGTTCCTCTTGTACTTCAAATATATACGTTCATGTTTCTTTCCCATTATTGCATGTATACTTTTTCCACATGTAACCACACTAAAAAAAAAAATAAATATAACAACAAAAAAAATTAAAGAAATATCCCTTAATATACACCTTAAAGACTTTGATATACTCCCTAGTAAATATTCTGAAGATATACTCATTTTCTAATGTACTGGTTTAGTAGAGCAAACCTAATGACATCCTGAGTAGAGGCTGGACAGAATGCAAAGGAGTTCAAGTGATCCTCTGAGGAAGAGGACGAGCCCAGCACAGTCCCCACGGTGGCACGTAGTCACTGCCTCCTGTCATACAGAAAGGCATGCTGGAGAGTAGGAGAAAATCATGATGTACTTAAAATAGGAGGAACATATTCAGAGCAAAATAATTGTTAGCTTTGCATGCATAAAATGGTGACTCACTTTGAGGGTGGAAGTAATAAAATGCTGCTTTTAATATAGGAAGATATGATATGGTATAAGGTATTTTCAAAGTGGAGGTACTTCTGTGCGCTTAAGAAAGTTTCATGTAGTGGTTCAAGTTTATATTTATTTTATGACTTTCAAGAAGTAAATGCTTGGAATTCCCAGATGCACAGTTTTTCCTCCAGATTCCTCTACATGTGTATAAACTGTTTAAACATGTACATGTATACGTGCACACTTATCAAGAGCTACAAGTACACACACGAAATACTGTTTTGACCTCTGCCAAATTAAGATTAGATCTTTGGTGTTAACTATTTTATTGATTCATGCTCTGTTCTAAGAATTTATTTCCCCTGTTATCTTATACCTTTTTAGGTCTTGGCATATATAGCCTTAATGTTTTTCATTTACCCAGTTTGTCCTTGAAATAGGTTATCAGGGCAGTTATCTGGTCCTTTTAATGACTCTCAATTATTTAATATAGTGTCCATGTAATAGGCTTTGTAGTTACATTTACTGAAGAATGAATCATGTGTTTATTTTTCTAAATTACCCTGCCATGTTTTTACTCCATCTGCTGGGTCATTCTGATGCTGTGACTATGAGTATTCAATAATAAAGTTAAGAAATGCTCTATATTGCTGACTTTGGCAAAGCTGTAGTTCAGTCTTTTGTGGTATCATGGTGCTCTTTACGTAAAACATACAAGTTGCATTTTCTTTTATTACTCTGAAAGACTCTGTAAACCTAGCTGTCAGGTCATAAAAATGCAGAAGAAAAAGTTGTCTCTTTGGTTCTGATGCCATCAGTGGTGTCTGCAGTCTGTCCCAGCTGATGCTCCGAGGGAAGCGGTATGCCCTTAAATTTTCTAATATTACCGTGTGATCCAGAGGATAAGGCACATGTTTTATCTAGCCTTTATGTGCTTGAAAACATTACAAGAAAACCTTTATTCTTCTGGGATACTAAATGCTGAAGGCAGTCTTAAGCTGTTGAATGGAATGAGAGTTGAATGCAAGCACTGAGTGCTCAAATTTCACAATAAAGTGATGTTCGGTAGCACAGAAAATAGATCTATAGTAGTGCAGTTAAATGTTGTGTCTTCAAAAGCACAGATTGATGTTCCTAGCCAGTTCTTCACTGGATGTACAGCAGAGCTTCGTGATGTTATTTTCTAACAGTGCTTTTTCGCACTGCACGTAAGAAATGAGGTGCAAATACCCTGATCTGAGCCAGACAGCCTTGTGCAGGTTGCTGGTGCTACTCAGGCTGTTGAAAGCTGCATTTTATTCTTGAACGACTTGCTGGAAGCTGTTTACCTGACATTATTGCCCTCCACAAGGGAAACGGGTGGCCTCTTTTGTTGAAAATTTAGATGCCTGCATTTGTCATTATCATCAGTGTTTTGCTTCTTTCCCATGATGTGCATTAAATATTTTGAATAGCAGGATGCGGCCAAGACAGAAATGCATGCATTTCTCACGCGCTCCTCGAGCTCACCATTTAGATGTTTCAACTTTTGACTGTGTTTTATTTCTTGTCTCACAGCTTCTCACCTTCACTTATTTGAGGATAGGGCAGTTGAGTTGGATGTCGCTTTCAGGCATATAGCACAGAGACGTAGTATTCTGCAAAGATGTGAGCATGTGCTTCCTGCTTGTGAATAGTCCTATTTGATTAAGATCAAAGTGACTGGCTGGGTTGCCCTAAGTAAAATGCCTGCTTCTGATCTGCTGCTGTCACCACTTGGCAAGCCCATCACATGCAGCATGGCTTTGACTTTAGGAGCTATTCTGAAACTGGTAGTCACCAGACATTCAGCTGATTGTCTACAGCCAAAAAAAAAAAATCAGAAGGCTTGCTTTTATTTGCCTTGTGTATTATCACTTGTGGTGGAAACTCCTCTTCCAATCGCCTGTGTAGGAGCAAAATATAAATCCTTGCTGTTCATTTAAAACACTAAGTGCCACCATTATATTAAACATAGCTTGATTTCTTTTTTCTTTTTTCTTTTTTTTTTTTAAAATATACTAACTGGGTTTGCTTTGATGTAAGGCTCTAAAGGATTGTTATTGCATTGATTAACAATAAATGCAATTGTTAGTGGCTTGGAGATACTTGAAAGGCACTGTGAAAAATGAATGTGTTTGGCTGGGCTCAAGATTGTAGACATGTTACCTCCCTTTTGAGGTGATGTTTATTTGTGACTGAAACAGCTACCACTTGATAAAATACACAGCTTTCAGGATATTAGGCAGCATCTGCTCTGTGAGTTATCATTAGGCGTGCAAATCATAGGTGACTTGTGTCTGCATGTTAAAATAATATATAAGATTTCTACTCGGAAATAACCCTAGACTACTTTAATTCTAGGAGACTGTACTTTCAGAAGTAAATGGAGTTTTTATCAACATGTTACTAAAGCTGTGATGATTTACTTCCTATGCATTCTGCCTATAGGCAGAAAATCTACTAGAAATCTACTTATTTGTAGAATGGTTTGAATCCTAATAAAAAAAATACTGATATCACTAAATACTCTGCTGTTTTGTGCTGATTGAAACTCAAAGATTGCAAAGGGAACTAGCAAGGTCAACAGATATTATAACTAAAGCATTTTTTTCATCCTATGTTTTCTCCTTTTGATAGGTCAACAACACTGGTGAACATAATTAGATTTTTTTCTGGAGGCAGCATCAATGGCTTTATATAGAGTATTAGAGTATTTTAGAGTATTAGAGTATTGCTTTTGTTAATTGCCCTTTCATTCTTGATTGGTATATGAAGATCAAATCTAGCTCTGGGCTAGCTGAAGCTTTTTAGGGTTTTTAATGTCTGGTTCTTGGTTTTAGTTCCTCTTGCAGGTAAAAAAGTAAGAATTTTTCAAAGCATAGCCATATTTGCTGTCAATTCTGTAGTCATACTGCAGTAAGGAAGAAACCCTTTCTAGGTGTATTGGAATAGGAAATGCCAGTCAGCCTAAATATGACTGAGGTTTCCAGTTGGCTGTACTTTCACCACAAATGCTGAAGTCAGGGTTCTTCCAGGGCATGTACCATATGCAGCTTTAAGCCAGGCGAGCAGCAGCAAAATCATTCAGTACATCTCTGTAGAGCTGGTTGTTTTCTCAAGCACAGTTGCATTTGTGACTTCAGCAGGCTTTTTGTCTAACCATTTATCCTGATTGACCTATTCTGTCTTAATGCTGAAAAAGTTATTTTCATTTCCATCGGGGCAAATTGTAGTAGCACCAAGGTAGCATTAAAAACTGACGTGGGTGGACACCCTGTACATGGCATTCTTCTTACTCTCAATTGAGGTGTGTTTGTATCTGCCTTGTCTGAGTTGAAGCAAAAAGAAATTAATGGAGAAAATTTTTCAAATATTGAAGTATTTATTGCACACCAAAATCAATACTTTAACATCCTTTTATATAGGATAGATAGTGGTGGGATGCAAGCTTTTTGGGGAGAGGAGTATTTTGCTCCTGAAATAGCAATTAAATATTGTTTCAGACAGCAAATATTTTCCTTTATCAAAGTTCACTTTCTACAGCCTGGCAACGTTGACAGTTCTTACAGATTTTCATGGGACCTGAGTGCATAAAGCAATAGTAAAATACGTCACAAATGTTTGGTGGATGATTGTTAAAAGATCAAATGTCGTGTCTTGTTTCATTCCTCAGCGAAGCACGTGAGCAAACTCATTTCAGGATTGCAGTTCATTGCGGTTGTGTTGGTTTTCCCACATTTCCTATTTGCCGTCATGTTATTTGGCTCAAAGTATAACGGATAGTTCAGTGCCTTGGGTTTTACTTGTCTGTAAAGTACCCTGTTGAGTTCAGAAGCAAAAGAGTTAGCTAAACCCAGAGCAGCATTTGCTGTAACTATGTGACTTTACTCACTGTTAATCCTACTCCACAGGAAACCATTGATATTGAAGGCAGCACAACATTCATATGAAGTTCAATTCTACCCAAACGGTGTAGTAAGATACTAAAGAATTTGCCATAAGGGTTATCGCTTCATTGGTGTTTGTTCTCAGTTGTTTTTTTTTTAATCTCTTCTTATATTTGCAACACTTGGTGATATATTGCTGACTTCTGCACCAATCTAAAAAATTGGAAAACTCAAACTTTGATGCTGCATTCTCAAACCCCAATGGTTTTCTTGATGTAGTTGGTGCTGGCAGAGAGTAAAGAGTGACATACATGATTTAAGTTCATTTTGCTGTGTATCTACCTCAAATTGTAATGATGCTTTTTCTGCTCCACCTATAGCTTCCTGCAGATTTCACAAAGCTGCACCTTACTGACAGTCTCCACCCACAGGTGACCCACGTTTCATCTAGTCACTCAGGATGTAGCATCACTAGTGATTCAGGAAGCAGCAGCCTTTCTGATATCTACCAGGTAAGACTGCAAGGGATGCTGATGGGAGGTGCCGTTTCAAACAGTTCTGATGTTAATAGCTCAACGCCCGTGTTGCCGTGTATTGTCACTTCTTGTCTGAAGAAGTGATCGATAGATTTTAAAAAACTAATTTTCGCTTGAATCAGGATAATTTCAGGGTTGCATCTGCTTCTTACTAGATCTGATGTTTGAAAACTCAGCAGGTAATCTGCAGTGCAGTAACATGACATATGTTTCCTTAGTCTGTCACATACAAGTCAGCAGTGCAGAGGTGTAGTGTTTTTGCAACGTTTCAGGTTTCTACTTCATGTATTTTGTTTGTATTTTGTGGCTTTTTGGAGAGAAAATGCCCTGAATTTAAGCATGGAAAGCCAGTGTGACTCTTCAGTAGAGCTTTCTGGCTGAACTTAGGAGGCAAAGGGACTTTGTTCCCTGACTCCAGCATCTCACCTCACCTTTCTGAGTGCTTTGCCATTCATTTGCAGAGAAACAGCTGTGATGTTTACTGCTATTTTGAGAGGACTTTGAGATCTGTTGACAATAAGTGACCTGAGCTGGACATTCTGATAAAAAGTGAGATCAGGTTTGCAAAAGTATAAAGTATAGGTTTAGTACTTTGTCAAATGAGTGTTTTTTTTTTATTTATTTTTTGTTTGCTTGTTTGTTTGTTTGTCTTGGTTCTGTATTTTGTAGTTCTGAGATGTATTGGCTTCCAAATCTGGCACACATCTGTCTGGGAGAAAAAATACTCAGTGAGCAGCTTGTGCTGGCCTGACTTCAGGGGTATATTCTGATTTCTTCACCCTGTAGACAGCTGGTACTAGCCTCTTGGTAGTGCTTTTTCTCCTGGCTACCTGGGAAACATGGGGGAGTTTGAACTGGTGAGATTTCTGAAGCTATCACATGGCTGGGGGGCTTCTTGTTGCAAAGTTCTGTGCTCTTCATTTGGAGCAGAGCTTGCTGTGAAACATATCCCAGGGGTGCCTAAAACGTTTGAGGTGTTGTACTTGTTTTAAATACATTTTAAGAATATATAAAAAATAATGATATGAGGAAGTCTAGATCTTCCTCTTGGTATTTTCAGTTCTTGCAATGTCCTCTGGTAGGAAACCATAGCAATTTATTTAAATTAGATTTGATTCACTTTTTCAGAATAACATTCTTTTCTCAAAAGGATTTTGAAAAAAAAAATTAACAGGAACAATTCTACTTGAAGTATTATTTACTAGAAAAGGAAAAAATTTTGGTTTAGATGCTTTAAAAATACAGATATGTCCATTTAAATAATGGGAAAAGCATTATCTGTACAAATACAAATTAAGTTGTGAGCATATTTGTAACATGTAGTCTGTTTTAGAGGAATAAGCTTGGAGACTTTCCTGTAGTCTGAGGTAGGCTTGAAATAAAAGTCTCCGTTCAGTTTAAATAATAATTGCAATAATGCAAAGTCTTATTTTTGCAAAAAATATGTCAAAGTAACTGAACACTTTAGGCAGAACATATGTCAGTCAAGTATATTTGTCAAAATTTCTTCTGAAGAGAAGATTACTTTGAGATAGGATTTATGTTTATACTGTGAGGGTGAAGAAGTAAAATCAGCTTTGTTCTTTGTCTTCTATAGATTTTCATACCTTTTATTCTAAAGATTTTATGCTTAAGCATAAAAATACCAAGTACCTCTAGAGAGACACTTGTAGGTGGCATTTAGATGGTTATAGTCATACAGTTCATCTCTAGATAAGTTGCTGAAACTTTTACAAAAAGTTTTGGTAGAAAACCCTTATAACTGTAAGAAGGATCACTGAGTTCCTGGGAAATTAAAAATACTATAGGGAAGCTTCAGAGAAATACTTCTAGAGTCACCAATCTGGAGTATATCTCCTGTAGTAAGGTGTTTTTTTTCTTTTTTTTTTTTTTTCAGTAATGAAATCAACAGTATGGTTGGTGTTTAGAGAGAGTTAGTGATTTTTGTGAAGTATTTACATGGGGAATATTTACTTTAATATATTTACTTTCATATTTAAAATTTAATTTTTGTCTAATTAAAAAAATTTAGGATACTATGTCACATGCTTAAAAAATACTTTGCTTTCTTCAATTAATCTGCAGTTAATTGCTCATTTAAAGAATTCTTGGCACAGGTGTATTAAGATCTGTGTAATTGCACAGTGTCAGTGTAATTACTAAAATAACCTGTATCCCTAGAGACATCAAGTATTGCAAGCATTTAATGAAGAATGCTTTGTTTTAGACCATACTTGAAGTTTTTATTTAAAAAACAAAAGCACACCTGAATTGATGAATTCAGTTGTAGGAATTTATAAAGTTGGGAATCATAAACTCTCTAATTCTAAATTAATTTTGTAGTACCAAGTGCTGTCATTTTTTATAATTTCTCATATTGTCACAAACCATTAATTTCTTACTTCGGTTTCAGTTGTAAAGCAATATAATGTAGGAATGTTAAGTTAGGCTGTACTGCAAGAAGAAAAAAGTGACAAGATAAAACAGCAGTAATCTGAGTATTCTAGGATCAAGTCTGGGATTAAGTAGTCAGAAATACTTTTTGAAAAAGATTGGATCAGTCTTTTCACAATTATTTACCTTTTAATTCTCCCCCAAGTGTTTATTCAAAAATGATAAACCATAACAAAGTCACCTACGTTATTTTTTTTGCTTAAATTTTTAATAGATCTTAGGCAAAGCTCAGTATCATCGTTGTTCTAATTCTGTTCCATATTTAAAGGTATCTTTCCACTCAGTAGAATGGACTTCTCTTCATTACGTCTAAGTGGAAAGGAATGATTCAGAAAAATTGCCAACTTACCTTCTGATAGATTAAAAAAAAAAAAAAAAGTTTTCTTAAATTATACTATTAACTGGATCTTTGCTGTCAATGTCAGAGTAAATTATATGTCATGTTATGCATCCTAGTAAGTTTTAGTCCTGTAGCCGTAAGAGCAGCTGTTTGCAGGAAAAATATGTTCATGGCCTTTTCAGATTTTTTGAATAAATCATGAAGCTGAATTTTCAGATGCTTTCAGCATTGAGCTGAGAATATTGCCTTTTAAATATTAATGCTGTAACTAAATTTGTCAAATGTTGCACATGAAAGAACTTCTTTTAGGCTAAGAATTATTTACCACAATAAAATAAATAATCCTTTGTCGTTATCCACCCGAGTCTAAAAATAAATGTCAGGTGCCCATCAGTAAGGTTGTTAATGTTAGAACTTTTATTTTAGGGAATAAGTTCACCGTTGGCTACCTGTGTAACGGGGCTGGAGAGGAAGGGGATGCTGAGTGTTTGCTTGCGTGCGGGCTGGTATCTGCCAAGAACAATACTTTGCTCCTGCCTTGTGTTGACTTGGCAAAGCAAGTCGTTTACTGCTGCTTCTCATGTTTCGTTATATACCTCTTCCTATACGCTCCTGAATGCTTCCTATCCCTGACATGTTTATTGCCAGCTGATGAGCCCGATTCGAGAGTGGGGAGATTTAAGCCTCTGAATGCGTGTTATTCCTCCTCCCTCTCTTGGGAAAGCATTGTGTTGCCTGAGCTCCTTCCTTTGCCAGCCTTTCTTTGCCTTATCCTGTCCTTAGACTGGTGGCTTCCTGGCAGCCGTACATGCCCGCCCGTGTCTGCCCCAGACGCTTCCAGCAGTAAAGGAAGTGGGTAACATCCTTTCAGTGACCCTCCCAGGATGCGGGTAGCACTGGGAAATTTTCAAGATGTCAGCTTTTGTTTTCTCACGGGTCTGATAGCAGAACTCTTCAAAGAAAGGTCCATCTTCTAGAGATTTCATGGGCATTCACGCTATTTGCAGTACAGTTAAAAAAAATCTGACAAACTTAAATTTGTGTGAGATTTGTGTCTGCAATAGTTGTAATTGAATGTAATATATATTATCATAAATACATGAGAAACAGATACATATTATAAGTAGTTATATGGCTTCAATTTGGTAGCAATTTATTGATATTGTAACCTTTTACCCAGTGAGTTGAAAGATACTGTAAAACAAAACCTGAGCTGTGATTTCTCTCTGTGGAAAAGCTGGGTCCACTGTGCCTATATAGTGACAGGAGAAAAACTTTTAAACTAGTGGGATTTCTGCAAATGACTTCACTGAAGGCGCAGTGTCAGCGTTCTTGGTGTTTTCTATCAATATCAGCTTAAGAAATAAAAACAGAAGATTTTTGCTGATAAATATTCTTAACTTCCCCTTTTCAGTTTATTTTTTGGCCTTCAACCACAGTGATGATAACCTTAAAAAGGTGGATTTTTTTGAGATGGGCTTGGCAGTTTTATCAACTAGTTTGAAGAGTTGCATCAAACACAGATGAACCTATTTCTGATCTGCACAAGAATTGTCTTTAATTTTTTTCCAGTAATTTTCTCTTGCATGCTTGTAGATTCTTTGTCTTGTAGGTGGTGGTTTTAGTCACAGAGGGACATTTAGTCTTCAGAATGGATGTATTTCTTCCTCAAAATGTTTCCTAAGGTGTTGGAAAAGTATTTTAAAAATTCTGTTTAACTACTGATTTCCTAGTATTTTAATGTGATTAATTCTCTCTCTCTCTTTTCTCTCTTTTTTCCCCCTATTTCTTCCCTCTCTTCTGTGTTGTCAGGATCATTTGGGAGCTTTCACCCCAAACCAGTGTAGAAAAGAAAATACTAATGACCAGATCTTCCCACTTTGGGAGCGTGTTAAACAGCATAGCCAGGTGGTCAGAAGAGGCAATTCTCCCACTGTATTTAGCATGGGTACAGACTCACCTTGAATTCTGTGTGTCATTCTGGGCTCCACTATATGAAAAGAGTGTTAAGGTCCTTGGAAGTGTCCAGGCGGCAAAGCAGATGAAAGGGCATGTCCTGTGGGGCACTTGGGTCCTCTCATCTGGAGAGGAGGTGGCTGAGATGTGGCCTCCCTGTGCTCTGCAACTCTGGTCTTTGCTCCCTGGTTACTAATGATAGGATGTGGTCTAATGAAAATAATAGTTGCTTTTTTTACTATGATTTTTTCCCCCTCAAGGATCAGTCAGAGCTAATGGCTAACTGAGGAAAACGTACTCAGTGCTCCTTTATTTTCCATCTTTTTGTACTTGTTTCATTGTATTTATTTAATTAGCTCCTACCCCTCAAATTGGGAAGTAATTTTGGTCTTGGAGGCGATTAGCAATTGGAGCAACCATTTTTATATTGCTTCAGTATTAGTCTTATAGACACTACTTAAAAATGGGGAGGTCTCCTTAGGTTGTGAATGTCAACTAACTCTTCACTTCAATGAAAACGTCAGTTTCCTGACTTTCTTGTTGGTGATGTGACAAATAAAATCCTAGGCTGTCACTGTCACGCGATTCATTTGAAGCTTCAGCAAATTTCTCATGGCATCTTTTCAACTGTGAAGGGAAATTTTCCTCACAACTGGTATTCAGATTTTGGGGAGACAGTGTCTTGTAGTTTAAGCTACAACTAGCCTTTTCCACATATAAATCCAAAAAGATTACATGTAACTAAACCTAGTATTACCCAAGAAACAAACACAGCATGTACTTATGAAAGCACTAATTTCTGAGGTGTATCCTTGATAAACATTCTTCGGAAATTTTTAAGCCTTGTAATTGACCATGGACAAATCCTGTAGGGTTTTCATCCTGTGTTTTGGGTTTTCTACTGCTGAGGCTTACAAAGATGCCCCTATCTTCAAAGGAGCTAATCAGGATTTTTCCGTAGTCTTAAACAAATGCATGGCTATTGCTCCCATAAGGGTTCCTGTGCAGATGTGCTTGATTTTTCTAACCCATGGCAGAGTACAGAGGTGGACCTAGCTTGGAATGAAGTCAGCACTAGGACCCTGAACACTTCATGTCATATTTAATGCTATTAAGCCTAAAGAACTAAGCCATTTCCAGTGTTTCTGTAGATAAATTAGCGTGCATTTCTAATGTGAAGGCACATCCAATTATTTTTCAGAATGTAGCAAAACTTGTGCAAAACTTTTTGCATGCATAAGCTGAGAAGATGTCCTTGTGAGATGAGCTGCTTTATTCTTTCTTACTAAAAATGTGTATTGCCTACATGGAAAGGTTTCATAGTCTTCTTTTGCTAACTTTCACGTAATAACTGCATGTTGCTTGAAATACATTTTTTTTTTTTCTTATAAGATAAGGTGACCAAAGTTAATAAATGTAACTACTGCTCTGTGGATTACTGCATTCAATTTTGAGTTTGTGTTGCAGGTTTTTTTTTTTTTTTTTTTTTTTTTTTTTTTTTTTTGTAACTAGTAAGCAGCTATTACTGTTCCTATCAATGACAATGGTTGCCAAAAAGATCTAACTAGCTCTGTAAACAGTGATTGTCTCTCAGGAAATACTGGTAGGTTTTAGCTGCAATATTTAAGGTGTTTGCTAAACACAACACAAAATTGCATTTAGTTTATATAGGAATTATTTTTAAAATGGTGTCATTTTTTTTGAGAGGGTTTCTGTCTTAAAGCAATAAACTAAAAGTAGACAGTCAAATAATTTTTTTAAACAAAACAGGTTTTTTTTTTTTTTTTTTTCACAGTGTGTGGAATTTTCTTGGGTTCCAAAATATTTCTTCTATGTTGGCACTGTGTGACTAAGTTTAATTGTGCATTTAGCTTACCAACAGGCTTTTGAGAAGGCTTCTGCAGGGCAGGTAGGAGGGGCGTTCGTTAATAACAGGAAGGTTTGCAGAAGGGACTGATGAATTAGTCACACAGTCACTGGAATTGTCACAGTTGGAGACTTATGATTCTGACAGAACAGTGTCATAAGCCATGTGTCTACTGACTCATCATCACTAATTTTTCCACCAGTCTCATTTGATGAAAGCTATTTTGTACAAGTAGTTAGAGCAATTGTTTCACATATATCATAGGGAATTTGCATGTTAAACACAGCAAAACCACTAATGAAAATACTGCTAGCAGTATTCATGTTTTGTGAATTGTTTGTGTGACAGTAACAGCCTTCTCTCCACTGCTTAGGAAATGCTTGGCACTTTTTTCTTTTTAAAAACAAAGTGAAAGTAATTTGAATATTGTGTAGGTGCTGGTAGGATGCTTTTCATGTTAACAGGACCCCATTACAAAGCTTGTGTTGTGCTGTAGGGCAGAAGTGTTTAGGAATGCTACTAGCTGACCTGATCCATCTTCAGCTGTATGCTGTCATTCATAAGGTGGCTATGTATAATGGCATTAAAGTAACAGATGTCAGCCACATCTAGTCAGGCAGAAGTAGGGAAGATCATTCTATAGAAATACAAACATAATTTGTCTTACCTTCTCTGTGTTTGGAAGGTGACCTATTTTTTTTTCAAACCAATTTATGTGAGTCAGATCGATCGAACACGCTTTGGTTGCTGTGTTTATCCTATTCAGGATATTTAAAGTAGACATGAATACATTGTTTGTGTTCATATAACATCTGAGAAGCTTGATTTGTCAAGCCATGTTGTAAAACTTTCATTAGAATCTTGCATTTCCTTAAAGTTTATGATAGCTAAGCCTCGGCAGCTGCTGTGGCATTAAATCAGGTTCTAAGAAAGAGCAACTTCATCAGCCATGACAGACAAGTGTTTGTAGGATTTACTAAATGTTCAGTCTTAAAACAGTATCATTAAAATGTACCTTTAGGTGTTGTCCTAATAACCTCAGGCTATATGTGGATTATGGTTTCATTTTTTTATAACAAAAAAAAACAACAGGCAGTTTTAGGCTACCGAGAGAACACAATTTTTGAAGCATTTTGATGCAGTGCTTACTTCACCAGACTGCCAACATAAGATAATATTGCATTCATAAGTGTCTGAAAATGTAATGTTGGGATGGGAACAGAATATGTTTTAAATTAACTTTGATTAAAATAAATAAGTGATCTATTTCAAGGAACAATTTATTGGAATAAACTGCCTACAATTCCCCCAAGACCTGCTAATTAAATAATTTATGTTGAATCCTGTTTATGTATGGCTGATTGAAACATGTTAAATGCCTTGTTTAACATTGTTTTGGCATTGATAAATGGTTTGTTGTTTTAAAAAGAAATGTGAAGAAAAAAGCAATACAAAAATTCATTTGACAGATTAGGTAGCATTTTTATGTATATTAAATAGGAAACTAGAGCAGTGAAGAACACGTGAATGCTTTCATTTTTTTTAATCGTTTATATGCATTAATTTAGGCTACAGAAAGTGAAGCTGGTGATATGGATCTCAGTGGGTTGCCAGAGACAGCAGTGGATTCTGAGGATGATGATGATGAAGAAGACATTGAAAGAGCATCCGATCCTTTAATGAGTAGAGATATTGTTAGAGATTGCTTAGAGAAAGACCCAATAGACAGGACAGATGATGATATTGGTAAGTATTACAAAGTAGCAAAATGCCATCAAACTTGTTCTTCTTCATCAGAAAAATGTAATTTTTGATCTTGGGGTTTTATTTTAGTTGTTGGCTTTTATAGTTGGTAAGTTTAGTGTTTATTCTGTAAGCTGATCTCTAAAGGCCAATGAATGAGTACAGCCAAAGAACCGGAAAATGCACGAGATATGGGGGAAAGCTATCAGTGCTGACCTTTTAGGTTTCAACATTCAACTTCTAATTGAAATGAAGACTGATTTATGAAGTAAGCATTGTTGCTTACTGGAAATTGTTAGGAATTTGACAAAGTTTATGTTCATGTCATCACTGGATTCTTATCAAGTTTTTTTTGTTTTAAGTTGTGATTTTTTTTTTTACAACATTTGTTATAAATAGTGGAGCTATAAGACCTTTACATAAATAGAAATCTACTAAAACTAATTTGCTATGTTGATGTACAGACTTATACATTGAAAGCAAAGCTAGAATTCTAATTTAATCTGTTTCACTGTCTCAGGTGTTTTTTTGTGTGATTGTTTTGTTTGTTTGTTTTTTTGTTTGTTTGTTTGTTTTTCCATTCATCAAAGTATACCTAAATGATGATTTGTTGATTATGACATGATAAAGGGACTGGAGTACCTCTTCTATGAGTAAAAACTGAGAGTTGGGACAGTTAAGCCTAGAGAAAAAAAGGCTCAGGGGGAATCTCATCCATGTGTGCAAATACTTGAAGGGAGGGTGTAAAGACAATGGAGCCAGGCACTTCTCAGTGGTACCAAACGACAGGACAAAAGGCATTGTGCACGTTGGAACAGATGAGGTTGCCTCTGAATGTCAAGAAACACTTCTGAACTGTGCTTCAGGTGATGAAGCACTGGCAAACACTGAGAGGCCAGAGAGGCTGTTGAGTCTCCTTCTTGGAGATCTTCGAAAGCTGCCTGAACATGATCCTGGGCAACCTGCTTACGGTGTCCGTGCTTGAGCAGGATTGGACATGATGACCTCCAGCGGTCCCTTCCAGTCTCAACCATTCTGTGATTCTGTATAAATAACATTTTAGGAAAAAGATGGAATTGTATTGACTATTTCTGGTAGGTTTTGATGAAAACAAACGCAAAAACATCTAACGTCTAGGGCATATAAGTCCTCAGCAGGACTATTAAGAACAAATGTGCTCTGTATAGCTATGACTATATAAAACATCAAAACATGGGAGAAGCACATAGTTGAGTATAAGTGCAACTCCAATACATACAGAAGCCAGAAAAGCAGTAGTCACCTGTAAGACAGTAATCCTATTTTGCCTGGCCCATCCAAGGGGATCTTTGTAAATGTGCCAGATGACAACTCTTGTTGTTAACATGCCTAGACTGGACATGGAATGGATGGGTTTACCAAAGAAGATGCTCAGTTTTGACAATTTTCCCTGCCTAATGTCTTACTGTGTTTTATTTAAGTCGTAATGGAGTTATTGCTCTGGCTGGATGGAGAATTACAGTTTCATTGGCTGTGCTCAGAGCTCTTGATTAAATTACAATTTGTCTATTATGCTGACTTTTACTTTGCAGGGTTTCTGTTGATGGTATGACCAGCCAGTCTGTGCCTACAAAATACCCAGTAATTACAACAGGCCACTGTAAGAGATTTATTAGTATACAGAAATGATTGTGCAGCGTTTTAGCTTAAGTAGCCTTAGGCATCTTTCTGAAGAACTGTCTTTGCTGTGCTTTGTTGTTTTGACATGCACGACTCAGTGGGCTTTTTCTCCTTCAGAACAAC
The DNA here is from genome assembly GCF_009819795.1 of Aythya fuligula. Taxonomy (NCBI): domain Eukaryota; kingdom Metazoa; phylum Chordata; class Aves; order Anseriformes; family Anatidae; genus Aythya; species Aythya fuligula. The sequence goes on along the minus strand of NC_045562.1, from coordinate 29,494,859 downwards.
TACTGGAATTCATGCATCAATTGCCTGCTTTTGCCAACATGACAATGTCAGTGAGGAGAGAGCTCTGTGCTGTAATGGTGTTTGCAGTTGTGGAGAGAGCAGGAACTATTGTACTGAACGATGGAGAAGAGGTCAGTAGAAAGTAGAAGTTACTTCTGACTCTCCTGTTATACCAGACATCCCAGAGTCCACAGTGTTATGGTCCTGTGTGCTGTTTTTTTTTTTTTTTTTTTTTTTTTCTTTTTTCTTTTTTCTTTTAAAAAAAAAAAAAAGTAACTTTGAGCAGGAAAATTAAGTGTCATCTCATTCTTCCTTTGAAAGCTTTTGTTTAAGCCCTTGCACAACATTTCTTATTCAGTAAAAGCATAAGAAAATAATCTGCATAACATACATACTTCCTGTCTGTTGGAGGGGAGGGGGAAGAAGTGGGGATTTTATCTGTATAGCATGATATTACGATGTTAAATGATTTTGTCTTCATGTATCCTGCAACATTTAATTTGTAGCTGGATTCCTGGTCAGTCATTTTGAATGGCTCTGTGGAAGTGACTTATCCTGATGGAAGAACAGAGATACTGTGCATGGGAAACAGTTTTGGTGTTTCCCCTACCATGGACAAAGAGTACATGAAAGGGGTGATGAGAACCAAAGTGGATGACTGCCAGGTAGAGTGTCCAACTGTAACACATGCAAAATTAGGTACATATAGAAATAATTCAACTGAATAGCCAGACAGTTGTATTTCAAACTTGGTGTATGTATAAAATCTGTAGTGCATAACCCTGTGCAGTACTTGGAAGATACGGTTCCTGCTGTTTGTACTTACGGGCTGGGAAATTGAATTCTCTACATCCGGATAGGGATTGTTTTGGATGAAGAGGTTTGTCTGTGTGCTTTCTGTGGAACTTAAGGCCTAGCAGCCTGCTGCATATATCCATTGCTTCAAAGTTTCCTTTAGTAAGATCTCAAGATCTGTTAGCTATTATAGTCTCTCTTACTGTGGGTAAGAGCCGTTCTTCGTTAGCAGGTTCAGCTACTGAATCTTAGACTAATACATCTGTCCCATGATGAAGAGTAGAAGATGTTTTAGTTTCAGCCAGTCTTGACCTTTGCTTTAACACAAACAGTTGTAAGGGAGCACTTCTCATAGCATAAAACAGCTAGCCTAATCTGGATATGGGATGGCTGCTTACTTCTTCCCATCCAGAAGACAATAGCCAAGCTCTGGGTGAATTAAGTGTTTTTCTTGGTCCTGATGGCTAATTAGCTTCTATCAGATGCTCTTTGAAATGGGTGAAAATGTGTTAATGGAGTCTAACTTCCAATAAGTGCATAAATTGTATCTTGTTAGAATAATGTTCTGCAACAAATCCAAACAGTAGGAGATCTGTTTCAGCTACTAATAGCTGCTGGAAATAGAAAAATTCTGTAAATAAATTATGAAGAATGCAGAAGAAAATTCTATCTCTGGGAATCTTGTGCCTTTGTCCTAAGTATGGGCATGATGATTTTGCAGCTTGTCAATCAAAAAAACCCACTATTTTCTGTTCAATTAATGGCCCAAATTAATTTAAGGAGACAGTTTAATCTCAAGTATTTGCAAATCATAGTGTATGTGTATTTCTTTCCGAGTTGTAGTGGGTGGTCTTAATTATATTTGGATAGTGTAGGTACTAGGCATATTCTGAAAGCAGATAAGCAAAAATGGCTGGTAATGCCACGTCATTTTGTTCTGATGAATCTTGGGCTCCTCTGATTACAAGATTGTATTGGAAATACCATGTATTCTTCTGCTTACTCCAGCTGAATGGCTGGAATAACAGATTTGGTCATCCGCAGGTTGAAGACCTTCTTTACCTTTTCTATTAATAGAGTGCTTGCATCATAAGTCTAAACAGTTTTCTGAAGACTTTACCTTTTAATACTGGTGTGTGATGATTCTTTCCAGTTTGTTTGTATAGCCCAGCAAGATTATTGCCGTATCCTCAATCAAGTGGAAAAGAACATGCAGAAGGTAGAAGAGGAAGGGGAGATTGTGATGGTTAAGGAGCACAGGGAGCTTGATCGCACTGGAACAAGAAAAGGTCACATTGTCATCAAGGTAAAAGCAAAAGGGAAAGATTCTTGCAAAGGTCTGTATTCTATAAACTTTTGAACTTGGCAAATAAGGCCCAGGATTAGATGAAATACATGATAACATCTATTTGAAAGTAAAAATTTCTAGTTTTTCTACTTTAAAAAATTATGCATGTGAGTAACGAAGTGATTTTTGTAAAACTTAATTACAGAAGCTTTGCTTATCTCATCAGTCATACCAGTATTGTTCTTTATAGTGTAATTCTTCAATATGATACAAGAAAACAAATTTTTGTTTATTGAAAATGTATTTTATTTTTTAAGTGTTTTTTCTTTCTTTTTTATATATATAGGGAACAGCTGAAAGGTTAACAATGCATTTGGTGGAAGAGCACTCTGTGGTAGACCCAACGTTTATAGAAGACTTCCTGTTGACGTATCGGACCTTTCTTTCCAGCCCAATGGAAGTGGGGAAGAAGTTGTTGGAGTGGTTCAATGACCCCAGCCTCAGGGATAAGGTTAAAATCCCCTAAAATTTATACACTTATTATATGCATTAAAAACATAAGCTACTAAGAATAAAATTATTTTTTTAGCGACTAAACTGAATAAGACACAATTTTAGTGACAGAATGCATGGATAAAACTATAGAAATATTCCTTCTTACTGTACTTTAAGTACAAACTTATTCATGCAAGGTAAATTCGCCATAATTTACCTTGCTGTGTTATTACTACTTAACTGAGTTGCTTGTAAGTATAGGGAAAGCTATTTTCAGTAATGAACATTTTTATTTAACTCATTTAACATAGTTCTATTGTGCCTTGAAATTTGAGCATGTAACTAAGTCCTGTTGTCTACATATAATAGTAATTAACACAGTTTGGCGAACATTTGGTGGTAATTTATCCTTATATAAAGATACTGTAAAATAGAGCCACTGTTAATAATCTAATCTATTGAGCAGTGTTAGGGGAAAAAAGAAAGAAACACAAGACAACAATCAAACAGCCCCTTCCCCAGTCAAAATTACCAAGAGATAAGAATGAGGCCCTGTGTATTCAGCTTTGGCACAGTGATAGCAGCACGCTGTCTATTGAGACTATACTGAGCTTCCCACTGTAATGCTTTACTTTGAATGTATGTATTTGTCAAATGTAAAACACTAGTTAACAAAAAGGTGTTTTGTTTTTTTTTCTTTGTTTGTTTTCAAATTTGAAGCTAGGGGAATAATATTAAAATTTTGGTTTTCAACTTTTATTTACATTTGGGTATTTTTCTACTAGAAATGCTAGTTTGTCTGCACATTGGAGAAAGTATCTTATATTTGGCAGAGAGGCAAGGCTTTGCTTCAGGGAAGTGCTCACTGTTCCTGTGAAAATCTGACTTCTATGTACACTGGAAAGCTGCAGCTAATACTGTTTAGCACAGACCTGCTAGAGCTTCAGATCTATAATACCATCTTTAGACTTACTTTGCTTGTCCTCCCATGGATAATCTCCATAGCCTTTAAAAGCATGAGCAACCACAGCTGCTGGTATCAGGTCTGGAAACAGAGCAGCTCTTGTTCTGCCATCTTAAGAGCCAACCCTTTCTGTCATCGATCAGCCCTGACAGAAGCGCTGCTTGGTTCGCGTGCAGGAAAGGCAAAAATCAGAATAGCTTGGGAGGAGCAAAGTTAAGTAAGTGAGGAACACAGGACCTGGAAGATTTTGTCTGTCTGGTTTAGGGGCTGGCAAAGGAGAGGGAAAGGGGTGAGAAAAACTTATGGAGCACCATCAGTAGCCAGTGATAGACTGGGACATTTGAGATCTGATCTTGTTTATGATTTTCCCTGCAACCAGGGTACTTGACATAACATCTTAAACTGTTTTTTACAGCTGCTCTCCTGGTTGAAATAGAAGTAGTGGCATTCTTCTAGAAGTCACTGTTCAACTCTTTTCAGTGCAGTGTCTGCTGGGTGCAGCAAGAAGCCCCTAGTTTGAAAGCAGTATTGATACTGAAGTATTTTAAAATATATGATGTGGTATGGCTTGCAACTTCCCGTTTTGCTTAAAAATTTGTAGTTGTCCCAAATTTCACTAGACATTATCTGGGTCTTCCAGTGTGATTTTCAACACAGATGTTTAACAGAAAGGAAGTTCATCTTCAGTTTTAAAAATGAAAATGTCTCAAATACGCCAGAAATGCTACCTCTAGCCTAATTTCCTGTGGCTGAGAGCTGTAGTGCAGAAACTATGCTGTTTTCTCCTTTTAGAAATCTAATCTCTCTAGGACTTCTATTGTAGTTGATTAGATTGGTCATGAATTTCAGCAATTCTTCTGAATTCATTTGTTTTTCAGCACAAAAGGGAACCCGCTTGGAAACTGCATGAACACAATAAACCATACAGCTCCCATGAGGGTAGCAGAGTTTGCTTTTGGATGCTTTTTCACAGATCTTTAGAATAAGAGGTTTAGGTTTTGTGCAGAGGCCAAGAACTGACAGTGGCTAGCTTTGTGATTAAAATTTGTATGAGATTCTGTTCTAAGCTCCAGTTCTTGAAACGTTCAGTTTTTCTCCCTATTGATTTGCTTCCTCAGCAAAAGAAATATACCTGTATTTCTGAGAACATTGAGTGGAACAACCATTTTTGATTAAGGAGCTTTTTGAAAATTGCGTGAATCAATCTTAACCCTAAAGGTCAAAAATACTGTATTTTGTCAGGACAAGTGCTGCTGATGTTCCAGGTCAAATCACATCTAAAGATCAAATTTTAGTGGGAGTATATATTTAAAAAAAAAAAAAAAAAAAAAAAAAAAAAAAAAAAGCTCTTATGTGGCTTTACTGTACAGGAATATTAATTGATAATATCATTTTTTCCCCTCCCTAACAAACTGTAAAATACCAGCTAACATTCTTCTGAACTTGATAATCATAGTTCAATAGGGGACCTCAGGGATGAAGAGAAGGGAGGAGGTGTAAACAAAAAGATTGAATGTAAGGAAGAGAATTACATGTATTTGCTGTTAAGACCTCTTTCCTGCTTCTCACAATAGCTCCTTTTTCCTGCCTCTGTAAACATACAATAACTCTTTTACACAGGCAAATGCCTGATGAAGTTAATATGGTGGCTTATCTCAACTTTTGTAAGTTTCAAGAGCCAATAAAAAAAAAAAAAAAAGCAGCTTTGTAATCATGTGCTTGAAGAATTAAGCAGATTTGGAAATGTATGTGGACAGGAAATTATTGTTACAAATGAGAAATGGATCTAATTCAGTGCCTCATACCTGTGTGTGCTCTATTCCCTGCTCAAACAACTTTGGTACAGCCAGTGTTACTTTTCTAACTTTTAGTAATCTGTATGAAATACAACCCTTAAACAATTTTAATACTTCATTCTTTCCTCTTGAACAGTGAAGTTTGGGTATGTAGTATTTAGAATCCTGATGGAAGCTTAGAGCAGCTTTAAGCAGCAGTATTTTTAAAGGACTTAGCAATAGTGCTGATCTGGGCTTTCTTGGGAAATAAATTATTGATTAATTTTCAGGTTACACGGGTAGTATTGTTGTGGGTGAACAATCACTTCAATGATTTTGAAGGAGATCCTGCTATGACTCGATTTCTGGAAGAATTTGAGAACAATTTGGAGAGGGAGGTAAGAATGTTTTTTTCTGACAATTTTAGATAGCAGGGAGCAGTCAGTCTATTATTACACATAACTCATTATGCTTCTCTTTTTTTTTTTTTTATAGAAAATGGGTGGACATTTGAGGCTGTTAAATATCGCTTGTGCTGCTAAAGCGAAACGAAGATTGATAACCTTAACAAAGCCATCTCGAGAAGCCCCTTTGCCTTTTATCTTGCTGGGAGGGTCAGAAAAGGGATTTGGCATCTTTGTTGACAGTGTCGATTTTGGTAGCAAAGCTACAGAAGCAGGCTTGAAACGTGGAGACCAGGTATGTCATTTTAAAATGTTTTATTTTTCTCCTCTTTTTCCCCCATTCTCTTCACTAAATAAAAATAACTACCTCTTTTTATTTTTAGATACTGGAAGTGAATGGTCAAAACTTTGAAAACATTCAGCTGTCAAAAGCCATGGAAATCCTTAGAAATAACACTCATCTGTCTATCACTGTGAAAACCAATTTATTTGGTAAGTTTATGTGCACTTCGTTCTAACTTGTGTTCTAATTTAGATAGGATTTTTAGTTTTATACATAAAACATTTGGAAATGACTTTAAATGATTGTTTGAAATACTTCTGAGGTGGGAAGAATAGGAAAAGGAGGTTTGCAGCTTCTAAAGAGTCAGAGTTGAAAATTGTAAAGAAAAAATTTCAAATAAAATCTTATACGAAGTCACTTGACTCTCACAAGTGCATATTTTTGATTAAGAGGAACTGCAGTGACCGTTTAGCTTGAAGTTATAAAACATGTCCATATGTATAACAGTCCTTCCTCAAGAAAGAAGCCTTTTTTGGAAGTTCAGTTGTTTGGAGATTTTCATCTGTCAACAGCATATGCTCATACTTTCTCAGTCTGTTCCTTGTGAGTGCAACAAGGTTAATAAAAACTTTCTTACCGGCTAGGTGATGATAATCTCTGAATAACCCTCTGAATCTTTTGTTTGTCTCTTACAAGTACTTACAAAGTCATGAAAGAGTCTTTAAGCAGCTCAGGACCTCAGTTACCATCATAAGAAATAAACAATTTGTGGGTTTTATTTAATTTTTACCACCGGACACTTGGATTATTAACATAATTCCATGATATGTTCCCGAAATACCTCTTTCATGATGAGGTTCTTCATTGCAAATAAGTAGGACAGCATATTTCCACAGGATGTCACTGAACTAATTGATGGTTAAATATGCTTAGGTTATCTCCAAAAGACACTTGTCAAATCTATTTCCTGGGGATTTTTTTTTTCCTTTGCAGTAAAGATTCTAATGTTTCATCTGTATCTGCTTGTTTAGCAGTTATACATAGAGAAACAAGCACGTGTTCTTTGTAACTCGCTTGTTTGTTTTTTTTTAGTATCATGTGTTGCTTTAGTCTTAAGACTAAATATGATTTCTTCATAAATTGTGCTTTCTCAGCTTTTAATCTTGTTGCTCTGCTCCAAATACCAAAATCACAGTAGAGTAATGGAACAGAACAGTTACTTCCTGTGCATTGCATGAAATATTCCTTATCAACAAATCCCCAAACCAGTTTCCTATTTCTTAACAGCATCTTCCCACCTATACTTAACTTCTCTCTAGCCCCCAAACTTCTTTTCTGTACAGTATGGTTATTGTTTCTCCTTTGCTCTTCTTTAACTCTCCGTTATTTGAGGCTTTTAAGGACTCTTAGTAATTTGTTGTGTACTTCTGGAGGAATGGATGAATGTTAAGGACAAAAAGAATACACATGAGTAAAAGCCTTGCCCTGAATACTCATTCTAAGCTCCTTGCCATTGTTCTCACTTTTTCTACAATTCTGTATTTTTAATCATCAATTTCATAGAAAATAACAAAGAAACAATGATTTTGTTTTGTTTTGTTTTCAAAGCAAATTGCTTTGTACATTTAGCATAGACTTATTCAGTAAGTGCCAGCTGGCTGGCATACATTTTATTTCTTAGCTTATCTTCTCAAAACCCCTAGTATCCCCAACCCTATCCCTGAGTTGATTATTCTTTTTTTTTCTTACTCCTCCCCCGTCTTAATATGCATCCCTGTTTTATGGTGGTTTTCCACTTATAATGAGGGAGCTGTTGACAATACAGAGGGCTTCTCTTCTTCCTAAAATGAAAATCATTCTCTCATTTTTTCAAAAACACATTGTACTATTTCAGTACAAACAAGTTATTCTTTACAAAAATACGTAAATAATTAAGTTCTTCCTTACCTCAACATCCTACACACAAGATGGTATATGTATCACTACTTCTTGGTATGTTCTCTACTAGACCCATAGCAGTGGCCTTGTTTCATTTAGAAACATTCAAAAAAAAAAAAAACAAAACACTTTCTTATTGCTTCCTGAAATTCAGGAGGCATTTGTGCATACTTTTTGTGTGGCCTCCAGTATTAGTCTTGTAGTCTGTCCTAGCACAGGTTTATTATCTTTGAGAAGTGCATTCATCACTACAAACCAGATAATTTTCAATTTCATTACAAATCAGATAATTTTCCACATTTATCTATGAATACCTTTTCTCTTGCTCCAAATGTCTGACTTGATCACCAAATCGGTTTTGTTTGTATATAAATACATAGTCACTTTTGTGAAGTGCAAAGTTGTAGTAGAAGAACTGATTAACAAATTCATCAGTTGTGTCTGCTTCTTAGATGACTCTTTGTTAGAGACCTGTAGGAGACAACTGGGAGCAGTAATAAGTTCAGCCTTTCGAGGTTAGAATTTTGCCATACCAAGTCTGTTGGCCTTCTAAGACTTCAAGTTTTCTTGTACACATGGCAGGTGGACACAACAGCCATATCGAACATCCAAGATGTCTCTTAAGTATTCTCATAGTTTCTCATTTTTTGTTTGTTTGTTTTATGACTTTGTTAGTTTCCATTCTGATTTCTGACTTTTGATCCTGTTGCTGTTACCTGTCCGTGAGCTTTCCTTGCTGGCCATCAGTTTAAAAATTTCCTTTATGGTGGTTAATTTTCTTACGTCATTTTTGTCTAGTGTACTCTTTAATGCATGGTACTAGTCTGCAGAAGTCTATGTCCTTAGACTGAAAAGTCAAATTCCTTCCGCTGACACCATCCAAGCAACCATGTGGTCATCTAGTGTATTTCTTTTTCAAGCTGGGCCAATTTCCTGATTATTACAGAAAATTAGTGTCCTTTTTTAAAATAAATAAATAAATCTCTAAATTCCAGTAATATGTGAATTAACAGAATGTGCTAAACATTTTTTTCTAACGATTAATATTACACTGGTCAGGTGCACAGTCTTTTTTTACATTTTTGTTCTTCTTTCCACTCTTTTCTCTTGTGCAGTTTTTAAAGAACTTTTAACACGGTTGTCTGAGGAAAAAAGAAATGGTGCTCCCCACCTGCCTAAAATTGGTGATATTAAAAAGGCAAGCCGTTATTCCATCCCAGACCTTGCTGTTGATGTGGAGCAGGTAATAGGACTAGAAAAAGTAAATAAGAAAAGTAAAGCCAACACAGTTGGGGGAAGAAATAAATTAAAGAAGATACTTGACAAGACTCGAATCAGCATTCTGCCTCAGAAACCATACAAGTGAGTGTTCTTTTCTTAAATACTTGCATCGTGTTATGTTTTTAAAAACTTGTAATGATACTTAAAATTTGTTGTGATCCTTTAATTATTTTCGTTAGAGAACAAAAATTTATTTTGTTAAAGAATTGTTAAATCTTTAATTATTACAAAACACTTTTGTATCTTCTAAAATGCTAGAAGAAAATGCTAGTCTAAATATTTGAATGACCATAGACTGATAATAATACAATTTGTGACATCAATAGGAATATATTCTTATACAGCAATGGCATAAATACTTTTTGATGGCTTGTTTTTTTTTTTTTTTTTTTTAAGATAACTGTTAACTGGAAGCATCCTGGGCAGTTAATTTCATACTAACTCCATAAGCAGTTTTGCTTGCAAATTGCTGGTAGAAGTAGTAAATTCAATTTATACACAGTCCAGTGGTCTATAAGAATGTATGCATGATGCTGTAAAGGAGACCGAGGTTAAAATTCGAACTTTGGTTCTCTGATAGAATAAAGCTAAATCTGGTTTCTGATACCTTTTATTCTATGAACACCTTTTAGAAATGGAGTTCTGCTGAGGAACTCAGAAACAATGAGCTTTATGTGGTTTTATGGGAATCTGGTTCTTGTCCAAGACAGATGGCATCAATGGGAGGAACATGAAAATGCCAATGAATTGTAGAGTGTGTAATAATTGCTGATGTGTAATAAATATTTTCTATTGTATTTTCATTTTCTGCATACCATTGAGGAATATCTATATTATGTAAACTCACGTAAAAAACACCTAAAATGAAAATCTAGGATTTTTTCCTGCTATCGTTAAAACAAAATAAGTTTATTAGGTATTCCCACTCAAAAAATGAATACTCTTCTAAAACTTATTAGCAACAGAATAAATAGGATGTTACTGACATCAAGATAGAGGAGTGTAAATGATTATATACAAGTAATGAATCTTTCTCAAATTGATGCAGATGTATTTCAGTAGAGGAGAATCTGTAAATCCTTATTTTATGCTGTTTGTCTTTACAACTTTCTTTTTATTTCATGGATCTTGTATGTTTGCTCCTGTGATGAGCTGTGCATCATCTTGGATGTGATTTTTGCATTGTTCACCATTATTCATAGCTTTTGCATAAAATCTCATGTTGGTTTCACTTTTTTCTTTGATGCCTTTCATTTTTGTGCACTTTTTCTGTTCAGGGACCTCTTTGGGTAAGAGTTGAAAAAACAGTACACTTGACCTATTTTATTTTCCTTTTGCTAGCTTTACTTCGTGCATTTTATATATAGCAGTTTGTCTGCAAAGCTTGTTGACATTCAGTTGTTTGTCTGCACAGTTTCTGCATATAGATGTGTAGCTGTAGATTTACCTATTTGTGCTTTTCTTCCTGTTCTGTAGACACGTCTGTCTTGTTCTTCCTAATACATGCAATACCGTTCATTATTAAAGGACTTTACCTATTCTCACGTCTTCAAAAGAATAAAATAAAAAAAAAAATCAAGTGGGATAGAAAAGCTGATTTACTTATTAAAGTAGGTATTTAAAGACTTCATGAGTCAGCTGGCCAGCTTATGAGGTGAAACTGTCCACCTTTTCTTGAAGGTGAATGCTGCAGGTGTCTCAGTGTCTCTAGAATATATGCTAACTCTTAGAGTTTGTCAGCTTCATGAGATGTTAAAGTAGTGACAAAGACAAATTATGAGCAGGAGATAATGCCTTCCTTCAGTCTTGCTTTTTAGTCTGATAACGTCAAGTAACTTTCCAAGTTGAGCAAATAGCATAATTTCCTCTGGAGCTACTGTGAAATCTCCTTCTCTCTGCCAGCTCTGAGGCATCTCTTGAAGTGTGCCTCTGGCTGCAGCCACTGCGTAAGCTCCTTGGCTTCTGTACTTGTTGCCCCTTCAGATTCAGAAGGTTTTTGCTTCAAATAAGGATTAAACATGGCTCTCACCTCCAGCTCTTTCTGGCCCAGAGTGGAGCATCCCAGATGATCCTCTCTCCTCTGTATTTGCAGCCCTTCAGTGGGATGCAGAGCATGCTTTATATTAAAGCAATTGGACGCTTGCTATTCCACTATCCCTTCTATCACATTGTTATTCAGCAGGAAAGTAATTTCTTCATGTTATCTCCCTGTATGGCAAGTGTATACAGAAAGTAACAAAGTAACAGAAACACCTTTTTTTTTTTTTTTTTTTTTTTTTTAAAAAAAAAAGCAATTTTTAAATTAATTTTTTTTTAAAAAAAAAGCAATTTCCTTTGACCCACAAAATAAATTACTGTCCTCATCACTAGACAAAGTATCTTCATGGGGTGTGGAGTCTTCTAGTGCTGAATTTTTGGGGTTAATTTCTGGTTTGCGTAACCTGAAATCAGAGTCAGAGTTCTAAATTTTAAAAACAGAGTAAACTGAGTAACTACATTCCAGTTAAGTATATGGACACTTGGGGGGAAGCTAAGAACTTTAGAAACATTACTTTTTTAAAATTTAAAACATGATGTTTGAATTTGTAGAAAAGTTCAACACCTACTTCCTCGATGTCCTATAGCAGTCACTCTGCTTCACTTGCTGATTATGAGCTTCCAAGCAATAAGCAGATTAATTCCTGCTATAGTAGGATGATAGCTCTGTATCTGATCCATCTAGCACTACTGACCTTTGAGATGCAGCCTTTCACAATTTAATAGACGAAATCATTCACCTTTATCACAGAATGCTTTATTTGCACCTGTTAGGCACTTTGGAGGGAATGCCAGTAGCACCCAACTGTGGATATGTACTGTGGCCTTCCAAGTCAGCTGGCATCATTTCAATTACATTTAGTGAAGAGGAACTCTGAGAAGGTGATACAGAGTAGGAAGGCTGAAATGGGTGAGCTCAACAATCCTCCGTTATGTGGCTGTTGAGAGATCTTAGGCTGCTCTACGGTTACAGCAACTCCCGAAATACAATTGCAAATCCTATCTGTGATGGGGTGGAAGATCTGTGAGATTTAGTTGTCAGCGATTTTGAGAGGATGGCAGTACTAGTCAAAGTTGGGGTGATGCAGGAATGATGATGTATCTTTTGAATAAAGATCTTGGCCCTTGAGATAAAAATAATGAAAAGATGACAAGTGTAGCAGCTCAGAGCTTAGTGGTGAGCATGAGCATCTGCTGTCACTGTGAACAGGCAGGTCTGATCAAGGTGAGTGGACATTTGGGTGCTGTTGACAAATCTAGACAGAAAGCACTGCTGTCTGCAGAATATTAACTTCTAAACAGCAATTCCTCAAAGTGTGGAAAATGTGTTATAGAAACCCCCACGTGCCACTGCTATAGTCCAAGATCTGAAGGTTTGTAAGTGCTGATTTTATTTCTTTCTGGATGCAGTGACATTGGAATTGGTCAGTCTCAGGATGACAGCATTGTAGGACTGAGGCAAACAAAGCACATTCCTCCTGCTTTACCGGTCAGTGGAACCCTGTCATCCAGTAATCCTGATCTACTGCAGTCCCATCACCGCATCTTGGACTTCAATACAACTCCAGGTGAGGATCTGTTCTACACCATAGAATTTCCTTTTTTTTTTTTTTTTTTAATCAATTTATTTTGCTTGCGTTTCCAGATCTTGAAGTATCTATAATGTTGTTATTAACTGTACGCTGTCACCCACAGAGTAGCCGTATATGAATTAGGATTTGTTACCTTGCTCCAATATGCTTTACCCAGATGTGTATAGATGAATGCTCTCGAAGTATGCTGTATACAGAGTGCCTCTTACTGTCTTACTCTTGGCCAGTGACTTTTTTTTTTTTGCTTTGTATTTTATAGTCTGCCCTGGTAGAACAGTTTTTACAAAGACTGCAGTATTTTCAAACAGCATGGGAGATCATAAGCTTAAATTAAATTGAAAGGACATTGTGTTTTCAGTCTTTTTCTGAACAGGCTTCTTAACTTCTTATATAATCTTGTACTACATCTGTAAAGAACAGCATTTTCAAGTTGCCTTTTAGTTGGCATTCCCCTGCACTAGAAGAGTCTAGAGCTATATGCTGAATGCTTTATATAGAAAATGATTTAAAATCCATTGTGAAATACTAAAAAACAACAACAAAACAAACAAAAAATCAACCACCGTATTTAGCAGAGAGGAACAAAGTATTGGTGGGGGGAGGAGTGAGAGTGGAAAAAGGGGAGAATGAGAGCCTTATCATATCAGAAGCGTTTAGCTGGATATCCTGGATGGGGAGGGATTTGGGCTCTTAATCTGCCTGCAGGAAGGTTCTTAACTTGAAATCTTCTCTGTGTCAGGTATCCAAATTTTTGTTGTTAAAAGGTAGCTGCTGGAGAAGGATTTAGTAACAATAGCTGTGCAGACACTTCGAAGTTTTAGTTTAATACTTAAGAGTATTTCTCAAAAACAGAACCAACAATTCAGTGCCTTCCAAAGTCTGAGAGATTTCAAACCTTACCTAAAAGGCCAGTGCTTAAATATCAGTTTACATACTATCCGAGTCAGTACAGTTTTCACTCTTGAAACTGCAGTACTGAGCATCACTTCCCTTCATTTGAGGGGAGCACTAGAGAAGAAGACTACAAGAAAGTGGTGTGTGGTTTTTGTTTCATTTTTGTTTGAGTGTCTAAGGTTGCTTCTGTGAGTGGGAAGATTGTTACATATTTTTAATCTCACAACTAGTTTCCAACACTGAAGATATTTCAGTAAGTGCGTGACTATTTAGTCAGCACTTTATCTATAAATGGGTAGAAAGTCAATTCTCCAGCTTGCCACTTACCTAGACTGGACCTTCTTATAATGTACTGAATACAGCAAATGTCTCAATACCAGAGCTGTGGGGAGTGTTTTCTCAGAATTCAAGCAAATCCCATTTATCAAGAAGAAAAAACATTGCAGTTCTGAATATCCTTCAGTTGCACATGGTGTTCAGAGAATTTTAATAAATAAACGTTGTTCTACTGTTTGGCTTTTGCTTTGGGGAAGCAATGATAGAAAATGATGTAATGCCCCTGCTTCAATATAATAGCAGCTTTTGTATTGTCTTTATAGAAAATGTAAGTAATTGCTGATTTTTTTTTTTTTCTTAAAACACACACACGGCCGTGCACTGAATATTTTTAAAGGACTTTGTAAGTGTAATTTTTTTTTTCCTGGCTGGGAAGCCAGGGGGGAAGAGGAGTATGCAATCAAAAACATAATGGCTTTAGGGATGGTTGCAAGAGTTGAATTATATCACTGCTTAAAGACAGAGAAAAAAAATTAAAGCCTACAATTTTAATTTCTTTTATTATGTTAGCATAAATTAAAGCTGCAGATGGAGGCAGCTTCTGCTAAATTGAATGCACTGGAGAAGAAAGAGAATAGTAGTAGAGTGGCCATCCTTTGAGGCTTTGGGGGATATCCCTCAGGACAGAGAATAAAACAACTAGAAGGATAGTCTTTGAGGAGGAAGAAAGAACACTTTTTTAGCTTGAAATCTGCAAGGAGTGATTTTAGTTTCTCTTCTGATTTGCACAGGCTTTTGCAAATATGCTTGTAGAGGTTTATTTTTTAATGTTCAAATAGTCAATAGCACTTTGATTTCTGTTTGATTGAAAGTCAAAATAATTTAGTAATGATGAGCTGTCAGTCATTGTTACTTTTTTTACCCCATACAAGCTATGTAAGTGACTAGATTCCTATCATAAAACATTGCTTTCTTTATTCCAGTTTCCTTTTTTGAAAAGGAGTGAAGGGGATGATTACAATTCTCTTCAAGTGCTGGTTTATTAAAAAAAAAAAAAAAAAGTACTGAATAACTTGCTGACATTACTATGTCTGTAGTAATTTCTGTTGCTTGTAAACTTCTCTGTATTCTGTGTAGTGCTTTTGCTACCAGCTCTGATAGGTTTGCACCCTGAGAAATTTGATGGTAAAATACAGTAGAAGGATGATGATACTCTGTTTTCCTCTACATTTCTTCTTATTAACCTGTTCTGCTGGATCACTGAAGTTTTCTCTTTGCACAAAATACTTGCTGCTTTTGAGTACTAAGTGAGTTCCCACCTTAGTATTGTGTACAGAAGTTTCCCATCTTTACATCATTCCTTTGAGTGGCAAGTATTTCCGTAACAGCAAGACTCAACAGGATCTAGAGAGCATGCTCTTTTTATTAGCTTCTTCGAATGGCTGCATCTTTGGCATCTGCCATTCCCACAATGTCAAAAACTGTAGAAATGATTTCAGGCTCTACTCTGTATTCTTCTTCAGTTAATCAAAATTGGTTAAAAGAAAAAAAAAAAAAAAAAAAGGATTTACAGATTTGACTCAAGTACTTGGAAATGGTTAAACATTGGTCTACACTGATGCATGTTGTGTGTAAATTATAATATAATCACTCCACACAGTTTTAATGTGCTTGAATGTTAGTGCTTCTCAAGTTGCAAACATACTCATGTGAGCTGAAAAATTATAGGCATAATGTAATTCGTAAACTGAAATGTTTAAGCCTAAGTGGCCCTTGTGGCATGTAAGCCAAGTCACGTGAGAGAGATTTGTCTTACTGCTTTCCAAATGATGATGTTGAAGACATGGAGCAGTAGAGGGATGACATTTTTGCTTCTTTTGTCACAAGATTTCTGTTCCTGAATAGATTTTTTTGTAGTAACTTAAATATGTTACCGCACATGTTATGCACATTCAGGTCTCATAAGCTGTCAAATAAGATTATGGTTGTATCAACGTGAATGTTTTCATCTAGCAGCTGTTATTTTTTCAGTATCTTTAAAAATAATTATCACTTCTGTCTGTAGATTCAGGAGGCTTTCTATTTTTTTTTTATTTTTTTGTTCATATGACCTTTATGATCTTTAAAAATAAATTTTAATCAGAGAAAGGAGAGATGACCAGATATTATGCCAAAACCAAGAAAAGGTTATTCATAATAAAGGGAAGAATTTAAAATAAATAGAAATACTTTATCTTGTCAGTTAAAAGTTTTAAAAATAAACTGAAGTCCAGTGGAGGACAGCAGCACAATTTTAGCACAATTTTAGCTCTTTGTTTTCTCTTTATAATATCATGATAATCAAAAAACTTGAGTTGATAATGTATCTAGATTTCAAACCATTAACAAGATTATGGAGATAGCAAATACAACATTTGCTGTTAGGCTGATAATTTTCTAGGTTTCCTAAAAACAGCTGCATTGTAGGTGTTCACTCTAGGGTTTGTCATCAAACATTTGAAACAGTATTTGGAACTCAAATATTTAGAAAATTTTTCTATCTCCAAAAACTTGCTCTCTGTACCAATATTTTAGTAATTAAGAACGTAAAGAATCCATTACATTTAATATTATGTGTTAAACATATCAAGGATTGCCCATTTTGCTAGTTGGGTACTTGGATGCATTAATGCTACTGCAGCTTATTTATGTATACAGCTGGCTGTTACACCCGTGTCTTCCAGCTATTTGTATGGGTATGTCTTCCCTTTGTGTATGGCACTGTAGTTGAGTGTCAGACTTGTAGCTGAGTGTCTTAAAAGCATCATTAGGAAGACTGACACTCCTGTCACTTAATTTGATCATATGTCAGTGCACAGGGTAGTGTTGTGATTGTCCTTGATTTTTCTCAGGCTTGAATGAAACTTAACAGCACTGAATACCTGTGAAAATTGGGCTGCATATTAGCTTATCTGTCCATACTTGGCAAATGTTTACATATTTTCATAGTCCATTGATAGCCTAATTTCTTCTTCTTATCCTGGTAGCTTATAGAACCAGTCCTTCATTTCAAAACAACAAAAAACAACTACAACAACAAAACAACACGCAGACAACAACAACAACAACAAAGTATTCCATTAGAATGGGAGAGGTGAAACAGTGATACTGAAATAAAGAGTAATAATTTATAATTTGATTCAATGTGACCAATATTTTTGTTTGTTCTTATACCGTTATTTTTTTTCTGCATTACTGAATTGCATACCTTGTATGTAATTGTTTTTTCAGACTTACCAGATCAAGTTCTGAGGGTTTTCAAGGCAGATCAGCAAAGTCGCTACATCATGATCAGTAAGGACACAACAGCGAAAGAAGTGGTCATCCAGGCCATCAGGGAATTTGCTCTC
This sequence comes from Aythya fuligula, assembly GCF_009819795.1. NCBI lineage: Eukaryota > Metazoa > Chordata > Aves > Anseriformes > Anatidae > Aythya > Aythya fuligula. The sequence continues at coordinate 29,477,448 of NC_045562.1, read as the reverse complement.
ACTGCAACCCCTGATGCATATTCACTATGTGAAGTCTCTGTCACGCCTGAGGGTGTAATCAAACAACGGAGGCTTCCTGATCAGTTATCCAAGCTTGCTGACAGGATACAGCTAAGTGGCAGGTGAGATTAGACACTGTGAGCTAAAGTTGACTATGCCAGTTTATTAAATTATATTAATGCTCCTATTAATATTTTTAATAAATAATAATGCTCTTATTATTTCATTACTGAAATTCTGTTTCTTTACAAGAAATCACCTCCTATGCTTCTAATTAAGATCTATGTGTCTTGAAATTCAATTTATTCTATGATGCCAACTGGTCATTAATTTTCACTAGTATTTGAGTATATTCGATAAAGTCTGGTTTGGAATTTTGTTTTTATAGGTATTACCTGAAGAACAACATGGAAACAGAAACTCTTTGTTCAGATGAGGATGCTCAAGAGTTACTAAGAGAAAGTCAAATTTCTCTACTACAGCTCAGTACTGTTGAGGTGGCTACTCAGCTCTCCATGAGAAACTTTGAGCTATTCCGTAACATTGAACCCACAGAATACATAGATGACTTGTTTAAACTGAAATCAAAAACAGGTTGCACTAATCTAAAGAAGTTTGAAGAAGTGATAAATCAAGAAACATTCTGGGTAGCTTCTGAGATTCTAAGAGAAACCAACCAGCTGAAAAGGATGAAAATCATCAAGCATTTCATTAAGATAGCACTACACTGCAGAGAATGCAAGAACTTCAACTCGATGTTTGCTATCATTAGGTATTGCACCTTAATAATTGTAATTCTGAATAAAAAACAAAGCTTTATTTATAAATAAAAAAAATGTAATTAAAAATGTTTTTAAAAACGTATTAAACAGAGTAAACTAATTCATACTGCCAACCTCAGCACTTGACAATGCAATAAGGAAAGTATTCTCCAGAAATCTGAACTTGATGTGGAAATGCTTGCTAAAATATTATTAGTAATGCTACTGTTTGTGTACTTATTGCTCAAGACGGCGAGGCTAGAAGCACTGTCAACATGACAGTAGAGAAACTGCTAAACTTACGTAAAAACAAAGACCAAAAAATCAGGTATATGAAAAAGAATGATAATGTTATCATAAATGAATGGGTTATTTTCCAAAAGGAAGCTCATTTTATAGTTCCCAGTACCTTGAATTCATTGAGACATGATATGTTAACTGTGGTTTTCTTTGTGTCAGCAGTTTCTTGGATGAAACTCTGATAATAGTCAATAACAGATTACATTGCTATATGATAAGCTGCAAATAAAGGTCTTTTAATAAGAACCAAAAAGGTACTAAAATCTGAAACAGAAATTTTTCTTAGTAGTACTGTAGTAAAATAAAAAAAAGCAGGAAATTCTAATGTTTGTGGTTTTACGCATTTGTAAAACATTCTTATTTCCTTTGGAGTCTCCCAAGTTATGCAGGAAAAAGAAACCTAAAAAAGTAAATACTGCCTTCTGCGAAAAAGCTTGGGCAAGCTGCATTATCAGTGATGATTTTATGAGTGTCTGGCAAAAGCCCATGCCACACTGAATCAACAGACTGACTGTGACACTTGTTCTGAAGATCATTGGGCTTGAATGCTATCCAATTAAACATGGCAAACTCCGAAGTCAAGGATGCGTGTTAATAATCAGTCAGCATTTGCCAGACATAAAAATCTAAAGATTTAGCTCAGTTATTTCAGCAGGCGTCAGTAACAAATAAGCAGCCTGTCTACTAGCAAGAACTTGAATGAGGGAGAGGTTCTACATAGCAAGCTTCTTGATAGTTAGAAATGAATAGCAAGACAGGCTAGCCGCTGTGTAATATACATCCTTTACTGATGTCATTAAGGGAGGGGAAAACGTTTTTGTAGCAGCTACAGCTTTAGAATAGCTTCATATACAGAGTCTGTTATAACAATTTGATCTAGATACAACAAAGTCAGATGGATTATTGCAGCAAGAAGTTGGGTTGCTGTGCTATCACTATCTAAATAGTATGTAGGTAGATTTTTTTTCCTGCCAATCTGAGGTACTTCTGTATTTTGATATTGTTATCCAATTCAGATGCTATTCCAAAGCAGTTAGAATAAGTGCAGGCAATTAAATCTTGTGGAGAATTTGTACAAGTGTAACTTTTATCTGCTTTTGATTACATCATGCAGATACCTTCAGTTTTTCCAGCTTTATAAAAATGAAATTAATTGCTCTGTAATACATGCTGGCAAAAGGAAGTTTTCAATTCTGTTATTTTATTGATATTGCTGTGCTGTACTATTCTGGATAGATGGTATTTTTCCCATACAAAATTTAACATGGCCTTTTCTAGGATTTATTTTTTTTCTTTCCATTCCTCTTGAACTTCTTGCACTTTTTTTTTTGTTGTTTCAAGTGGCCTGAATTTGGCACCAGTTGCAAGGCTCCGAACTACTTGGGAAAAGCTTCCAAGCAAGTATGAAAAACTGTTTCAAGATCTACAGGACTTGTTTGATCCATCTAGGAATATGGCAAAATATCGTAATGTCCTTAACAGCCAAAACCTGCAGCCCCCTATTATTCCCTTGTTTCCTGTTATCAAAAAAGACCTTACATTCCTTCATGAAGGTAAAAGCAGAAATACATCATCTTTTACTGGCTAAGGAGAACCAACTTTGCTACATAATAAACAATGTTCTTAATTGTTGTTGATTCTAGGAAATGATTCAAAAGTGGAGGGTTTGGTCAACTTTGAGAAGCTGAGGATGATTGCGAAGGAAATACGCCACGTTGGTCGTATGGCATCTGTTAACATGGATCCTGCTTTAATGTTTAGAACTAGGTAAGTTTGTTGTCTAAGGCAGAGCTTTTCTTAACTGAGGGAAAGCTAGGTGAAAAAGGTGCTTTTCAAATGCCCCTCTGTGTACTTGGAAGAAAAATATATTATTTTCCTATCAGCAGGCCCTCGGTAGTTGTTCAGTGAGCTCCGTATGCACAGAAAGTTTTTCACTTTCATGGTTGGCCTCTACCTCTTTCATGTTGAATTGGATTACTATGAGGATTTTTTTTCTTGTTAACAAATTACCAAGATTGAGTATTGTATATATCAAAGCCAGTTCTAAAATTGGAGAAATCATGGAATTCTGAGTTTATGAATACATACATATAAATAAATGTTTTATATTATTTCTTAGCTGCTAGTTATTTTATATATATATATAAATAATAATAATAATAATAATAGCTTCCGACACTGCGAGGGAGAGGAAGACACTCCTGAACACATCTATTAGTCTGTTTGAAATGTCCATGTGTGAAAGCCTTATTGCTTTGATTAAATAGAAATGGGACTATATCTGAAATAGTTTAAGCTAGTGTTGTTAGAAAATGTGGAGTGAATGATCTTTGGCTTGATGTTAGACCAGCTTATTGCATATTCTTTTTCTTAATTTGAACTAGAAGAGTTTATAATATCTGACTGCCCAAGTCAAGGCTCTTTTTAATGTTTGTGGGCTTCCAGAACTGCTTGTCCTTGGGTCTGGTCTTTTTCTTTCTGAGCTTATGATCTTTCTCTGTCTCTTAAACCCATGCTTTACTCTTCCTGGCTCTCACTTGCAGGAAGAAGAAGTGGAGGAGTTTGGGGTAAGTGGTTGGAGACAACACACAGCCCTTATCATTTTCTTCCTTTATCATTTGCATTGTTTCCTACTTGCTATCTTTAATTTTCTGGTGCTTTGACATTTTTTCTTTCATTAACCCACTTTTTTTTTTTTTTTTTTTTTTTTTTAACTGATGATATGTTTTAGGCCAGGATTGCTTTTGCTTTTGAGGTTAAAACACAAAAACAGTATTCTCCCCCCACATTTATAATTTCAATTGCCAAAGAAAATGACTTTCACTGAAAGGAAAATTATAGAATTGCAAGTTTGCAACAGCTGAAAAATTGCTGTTGACTTTATTATGCCTAATAAGCACTTAGCACAAGTACAAATGTTAAAACTCACAAATCTGCTAAACTAACTTTTTTTCACACTACAATGTAGCCATCATTTTTACACTTAACAATTCAGGAACAATGCATAGCTTTCATATATACATACATACACGAAAATGTGCATGACTTTTATTTCATCATGAACCAGCTGATTGTTTTATTTACCAAAAAGCTATTTCAATGTATGAAGTTTCAAGGAAGTTTTATTCCATAAAGCTCGGCTACATGTTTTGTATGTGGTCTGATTTTAGAAGTATTTAGGGAGCTTTCAAAACTCCTTCTGTTATATGTATTTAAATATGAATCTCAGCTACAGTCTTCTGTCAGCATTGCCTTGCTGCATGAGCTTTTCCTAATGCTCCAATCTTCTGAGTAACTGGCTTACGTGAGATAACTAGCCTGAATGCTTTTCTCAGTGTGTGAAGTGATACTGCCTAGTTGGAGCAGAACAGGTTAAAATATTTATGTAATTTAAATAGTGCCTGTCACCAAGTAAAAAGATTTCCTGACCCTCATCCTTCTATCTGTTTGACTTACTGGAATGAGGCATGTGAGCTTTGACCATAGACTGACATTCATGCAATCTATTGCATGTTTCATGTTTGTTAAGTGATACTGTGTTTGGACTAAGTCATGCTTTTCCTTTCTTTCTCCCCCATTCCTTTACTCCAGGTCTCTCAGCCAGGGCAGTACAAATGCAGCTGTGCTGGATGTTGCACAAACGGGGGGTCATAAAAAGCGTGTCCGTCGCAGCTCTTTCCTTAATGCTAAAAAACTGTATGAAGATGCTCAGATGGCACGGAAAGTAAAGCAGTATCTCTCAAACTTGGATCTGGAAATGGATGAAGAGAGCCTCCAGACTCTCTCTCTGCAGTGTGAGCCAGCCACCAACACATGTGAGCATTGACATTTGGTATGGGTTGTAAGGATGCTGTTAAATATACTTCTGTTTCTCCTGCAAGGAAATCATTGGGAATGGTAACTAGACAATATTACCATTGAAAATGATGTCTAATTATTGGCAAGTACTAAATCTTAAGGAAATTATCTTATGGATTAACAATATATTAAAATAGCATTTATGTAGGAGACAAGATTTTTGGAATAATGTGATGCTGCAGTGCACAACAGTTCTTTTGATAGTTCTTTTGATTTGTGTATGTGAAGGATGTGGAGAAGCCAAGTGTTCCTCTACCATTCTGATGTACTTGGGCTATTGGTGTGAATAGGGCTGGTCATCCCAGATGACTTGAATTTGAGAAGGGAAAGGGCATGGCTTCATGTCTAGATATTTCAGAGACATCATGGAGGACTGTACCTGGTGGCAGCTGGAAATCAGTTGTACTTAAATTGAGGGAATACTGTATCTTATGTCCTTGCTTCAGGTTAGCAAAAAAAAAAAAAAAAAAAAGCTAATTATAATGTGATTATGTACCCTAACTTTATAATAGAAATTATGCTTATCTTAAACAAATTGTCATCCCTATGATAGCTCAGCTTAACTTCTGGTCACATTTTTGATAACTACATCAATAGTCATTGTATAAGTGTTTTATTTTGAGAAAGTTACATATTTTAACATATGTACAATCTTTGATAAAGTATGTATTTTAAATTGAGTTAAATCTCCCCCTCTTTTCCTCCTCTTTGGTTCTCTCAAGATATATCCTACTACATTCATTGATTCAGTATATGAGCACATTTTAATTATTAATTGGAGGGCTTTACACTTCTCGGGTTGAAACTCACACTATATTTGTAGCTCATAGTCATTCTTTGCTTTCTCCTATTTCTTGCGAAGTGCCAAAGAATACAGGGGACAAGCGATCTGGAAAATCCGAAACATCACCGGTGGCTCCCCGGGCAGGAATCCAGCAGAAAGTGCAGCAGCAGCAGCAACATAAAGTAAACCAAGCATTGCAGGTCCCTGCTGTATCTCTTTATCCCTCTCGCAAGAAAGTGCCCGTTAAAGACCTCCCACCATTTGGTAAGTCAAACAAAGAAGTGTTTGGTTTGATTTGTTCATGTCAGGGAAGTACTTCTAATCAAATCAGATACAGACATTTATTTCTAGTAGTAGTGCCTGCAAGTTATGCCAGTTTCATGCAATTGTATATATAAAAATTTCTTCTCTGGAAATGGGAAGAAAGAAATCTGCTAGGAAAGCATCCTTCTGATTTAACTTCCAAATCTGTGTTCTAACACATGTAACATGTAAATCATTAAGAACTTCCTACATATCACTTAAATGACTTTTAAAAGCTTTTAATAAATATAAATAGTATAATCAGCCCTTCCATTTCCCTTACATGATGGTAATTTAACAATAAATGAAGTCTGATTTATACCTGGTATTAATTTTACTTGTGCACTGCTTAGACTGTTGGAGAAGAGATTAGAAGCAGCAAAATGGGCAAGAAACAATTCAATCTTCATCTAGTTCTTCTTGATTTTACTGTTAAATTTTAATGTTAAAAGGACTTTGAAGCATTTTTGCTCATGGTGGCAAAGTTTCTGAAAACTGACTGGGTTATGCTGATGAAGGATCTGTAAATTATTGATATTGTGATCCAACAGATCAAAGACAAAATCTGTGGAATGCTTTAAAATAACCTCTACCACAAAAATTTGCAAAACTGTCAGAGAAGCTCCATCTTCACTTTTAAGACTATGCCAGGGAGGGGAAGAGAAAGATAGTTGTTGCCTCAAAAAAGCAATTCTTTATGTCCTAGATCTTTACATCATACATCATCTTCAGGATGTTGTTACTCTTTAGTTTGCCAAAATAAGCTGGTGCAGAAATAGTTCTCTAAAGGGAGAAAGACAACTGCAGGATGGCCTTGTTTTGTAAGCCTAATCTTATTAATCTTTCTGGCTTTCTTTGCCCTTCTAGACTGCTTTGTGAATGGAAAAAATTGTACTATGTAAACCTTGACTAACCAGTGAGATTTGAGGGTCCTGTGCGTTCTCACCATTTTAGTTCAAGTTTGCCAGTAACCACTACAATATGTATTCCTGATTTGTAGATCGTATAAGCATTGCATTGTGAAATACCAACTCTGGATTATGTTTTCTGCCATAAAATATTTATTTTAGTTGGCTAAAATGAAACACGGATTTCACTAAAATGCAAAAATAAAGCACTATATTTGAGCAGGAGTAGGCTTAAAATTTGTTTCATTTAAACTGGTGTCAAAAACTCACAAATAATCAAAGGGGGAGGAGGAGAGGGGAAAGAATGTTTTTTTTCCTATATGGTGTTCCCTCTATAAATGCATTGTGAAATGGGAAGATGTATTTATATTGGACTTAACATCTGCCTACATTCATTCTTAAAGGCATTAACTCCCCCCAAGCTTTAAAGAAAATTCTTTCATTATCTGAAGAAGGAAGTCTAGACCGTCACAAGAAACAATCTGAAGACACAATATCAAGTGCATCTTCACAGCTGTCTTCTCCTCCCACCTCACCCCAGAGTTCTCCAAGGAAAGGTACTAGGCATGCAACATTTCTCATTCTGTTTCCTGAAGGTTATAGACTTTGGAAATTCCTGGGAGAGGATTTTTATGGTCAGGATGAATTACTAGTGCTCCTACTTACGTTACATGTGGTTAGCAAGAGAGGAGGAGGTAGTACACCAGTGTAATAACTGGAAGTCCTACCCGTTAGCAGGAAAGAAAGCCTGAACTGATACAGGGTGGTGATGCATTAGGTCACTTTACAGCTGCTTCTGACAAAAATATTCCAATCATCAGTGTCTTCTGCCAGTAAAATGCAAGTCGCTGTATCAAGATACTAACATTAATTGAGTTCATTAACCTATTAAACGAATTATTTATTGTGTCATGCATCTAGATGGGGTGTAACCTATGGATGACAAGCAGGCTTCAGATATTTGGGATATGAATGACTAATAAATAACATTTTACAAGCAGCATAACTAATTATTCAAACAATGTGTATTTGTACCTGAGGAATGGTATTGCACATTGGAACTTTCTTGACTGAGTTCAGTTTTAATGATTTCACAAAATTATTTAAAAAATGAATTAAGGATGTTCAAAAAGGTTTTTTTTTGTTTTGTTTTGTTTTGTTTTGTTTTTTTTTTTTTTTTTTTTTTTTTTTAGCCTGTTTGCTATTTCATTTTGCTTGTTCTGATAGTAAATCGAAGAAACAGATTTTTTTTTTTGTTTAAGCAAAAGTCAGTTGGGAAGTATCATAGCCTAGCTGTATTGCAGACAACTTCTAGTTTATTTTCTTTTCAGAAAATCATTAACGTTGCGTTTAAGTTATATAATACTTTATGTTAAAATACATATATTGGGATTCAGTCTCCATAATAGAAGTTCAGACTGCTAAAGAGATGAGTGTTTTGGAGACTTTCCTGTAGCAATAACTTTTCACAAACTGCACAGGGTTGATAGGGATTGGAACCTTGTATACCACTTTCTTATCAAGTGGATAGTTAAACCCTTTACTTAACCTAGTTTGTGGTAGCACTTGTCAGCTGAGACCCTCTGGTTCCAGACTAATGAACTTAACCAGTTCCTTCTCTCTTCTTGGAATTGAGAGCAGTAGCAACTAACAAGTCACCATAGACCTCTGGGATAGGTCCAATTGGATAAGACCTGAGATCTAAAAAGGGGAGAGATTAATATGGGAAGAAAATACAAATAAATACCTATCCCGAGTCTCTATTGAAGTTATCTTTACTAAGGTCAGATGGAGGAGGATGTTATGTAGAGGAGAGTTAGGTTATCATCTTCAGTCCTTGTCTCAGCATGATTTCTCTCAAATGATTTATCAGCAAAGAATGAATTTAGATAACTTTGGTCAGTCCTTGTGCATTTCTTGAAAAAGGAATTGGGATTGTGTCTGTGGCTCATAGTGAGAGAAGATATTTTATTGTTCAAAAAAAGAAAATCATAATGGTGATTTTAAATTTAAATAAAAAAAAATCCTTAGCTAGGTGGTGACATGAACAAAATGGAATGTTCTTTCAGAAAATCTGGCAGCAGTAATTCTGTATTCTCAGTGAGTGTGAATTGGGATAGATTACTTGAAGTCATCTTGACAGTCAGTATAGACTAAAAGCAAAAATTGAGAACTGCAGTTGCTTGTAGATGTGTGTTGCTTAATGATGTTTAACTTTTAAGAGCATTCAGCACAATTTTTTCCAACACTAAAAAAACAGCTGAATTTGCCCGTGTGACATTCCATAGTTTGCAGATTTTATTGCAGTTTGGTTGTGTTAATGCTACCTCCAAATTATGGTGTAATTCTGTTAATACATGATTATTGTCTTTTGGAATATTATTCGTTAGCCAAGTACCGCAAAGAAAACTTGAAAACCCTGAATTATTATTACTTTCTTAAATTTAATTGAAACAATACTTCAGCCACGGTACGTAATAAGCAGTCAGCCCAGGCATCTATGCTTCATGTTATATCTGTTGTTCATCTCTGAATTGTAGTGTTGGAGAACATGTATGTAGTCTTCTGGATTACATTTAAGCGTTAATATTGTCCAGTGAACTTCTTCTGGTCCAGTCTTGGTGGCAGTGTTTAAATACAGGCTGTTTTTTCATCAGAAGTAAGATTTCATGATGTAGGAGCACAAATGTAATGCATTTGAAAATATTTTTGGGGAGAAAAGTAGAGAGTAGAAGGTGAGCAGCTGGTTTCTAAATGAGTAATTCCTATTTCCACAGTCTTATACCTCTTGTTAAGAAATAGAGCATACAATGTTATAAAGTTAGGCTGCTTGTTTTTTTGTCTCTTGCAGTGCTGCTTCTGTAAATAAAATGTTATCATACATCTGATTTACTACTGCTACTGTAGTAAATATTGCCAGCTGCCTGGGGATAGCTGAGCAGGCTTCTAAGAGTCTGATTAATGTCATGTTCCCTTTGCAGGCTATACTTTGGCTCCCAGTGGCACAGTGGATAACTTTTCAGATTCTGGTCACAGCGAAATTTCTTCTAGATCCAGTATTGTCAGCAATTCCTCTTTTGACTCCATGCCAGTCTCCCTGCATGATGAGAGGAGACAAAGGCATTCTGTCAGCATTGTGGAGACAAATCTTGGTGTGGGAAGGATTGATAGAAGGATCATGATTGAACCAGATCAATACAGCTTAGGGTACGAACTTTATTCTTACTTTCGTTATACTTGCATATAGTGTGTGCGTGGCATGTTTTTGTCTATATGTCTCTCTCAAATATTCTTTTCTAACCTGCTCTTAAATCCTGCTATTTAAATGCTGAATCTTTTGATAATGCTATATTTTCTGACAAGAAAATGTTTTGCCCTCCTGAGCCTATTATGAGGTCTACAGCAGTAAGACCTAACTTGCAGTAGACCTTATCTGAGCATTTAGTATTGCTGCAGACTGTCTTCTCTTTGTGGCAGACTGGTATTCTAATCTGTTTTTTTTTTTTAGGTGAAGAATTACCTGAATTAGATGACAAATTATTGATACAATTATTCAGGGCCCAAGCTGAGAAGAGAAATAGTTAGTAATAGCAAGTCTGTTTTATAGAAAAGTGCAGATTTTCTAACTCAAACATTTTACCCTAAATCTCTCTACTAGTCAACAATAATTGGAAGCTAAAATTCACACTAGGCTGCTGGTTTTCTAGGTAATTAACTTCTGTAATGGTGGGTAAGCTAGTGCTGTGAGGAGTTCTCTGAATCTCTGTGTGTAAGTCTTGGTCTGAAAATAATTGGAGCTCTGGCTCTGGTTTAGTCACCAGTTGTTTTTCTGAGCTGTTATTTGGAAGCTTCAGTTCTCTGAATGGTTTCGGGGCTTTTAGTCCTGTGGGGTCTGTGGAAGGCAGGCCTGTTCCAAAACGGGCATACTTCAGCTCTGGGAATCCCAGGCTATGCAAGCTCTTTAATCAGAGGTCTTAAATATTTGGAAGACCAGGATCCCAGTCTGTGTTGCAAGCTGCCCTGGAACCACAAATCCCAGAAGCCCTGATCGCTGCTAAACAAAGCTGACACTTCGTCAGTTTTGCAGCTGCTGTGCAAGTTAGTAGTGTCAGGCTTACTCCATCACTGAAAGGCTACGGAGAGCATACTTGTTCTAGGAAGTAACATGTTTCCAAAACTAATGCTAAAATAAATTTCCTTTGCAAGAAATACTGTAAAGTTGGCATTCAGAGTTTCCTAAGCAGTAAAGGATGTGAAAAGCAGAAGCCTAAACCTGAACTGCAGCCACCTACTGCTAAGGCTCAGTTTCTGACTTATGATCCTTTGCTTTGCTTGTCTGGAAAAGCACTAGGAACCTATCTATCAGTGCTGTTTGCTTGCCTTTAAAGGGCTGCTGCAAAGTTAAGATTTTACCTTTTGAAATGGCTTCACTGAAGCACTGAAGTTTCATCAGGATAGCTGTCCAGTAATTCTTCTTTTTGGTTTTATTAAGGATGAGCTTGAAGGGAAAGTTTTCTATGCTTTGAATTAGTCTTTAAAGCAAATAGAATGTAAATTGCATCAAAACCTCCAATATGCTTGCTTTTTTGTTGATTGTCAGATTCTTTGTGTTTTGCAAGTGAGCTTCACTTTCAACACTGGATTTTTTTCTCTTCAATGTACACCTAGCTCTTTTGCACCACTGCCAGAGAACAGAGGCCTGTATGCTGGAGCAACTGTGCTGTCTTCTCCTAGTACAGAAGAACTGTCACAGGATCAGGGGGACAGAGCTTCGCTCGATGCAGCTGACAGTGGCCGTGGTAGCTGGACTTCTTGCTCTAGTGGTTCTCATGACAACATACAAACAATACAGCACCAGAGAAGCTGGGAGACGCTGCCTTTTGGACATGCTCATTTTGATAATTCAGGCGATGGGGCAGGACTCTGGGCCTCAGGCAGTCATATGGACCAACTGATGTTCCCCGATCATGGCACAAAGTATGGCAGGCAAAGTCAAGGTAGGGAGGGCCTTGATCAAGCACAGTCCAGAGCAAGTTGGGCATCCTCAACAGGCTACTGGGGAGAGGACTCAGAAGGTGACACAGGTACCATAAAGCGGAGGGGTGGGAAGGATGTTTCCATTGAAGCTGAAACCAGTAGCATAACGTCTGTACCAGCAGAGGAGTCAAAACCAACTCCCATGCCCACACACATACCGGCATCATCAAGCAGTACAAAGGGGCTTATTGGTAAGTTCATTTTTGCTTGCCATGAATTACTTTAATTCATTTGCCTACAGTACTTGTTTCTATTGTTCTAAAACTATTTTTCTATTGTCTGGTGTGATTGTAAAGCAAAACTAAACATTTTGTAGTTTCTCTCAAATTTTGCCCTTTAACTGTGCTTTTATTGCTGGAGAAAATATCACTTATTGTTAATTCTCAGTTTTTGCAGCTCTTTTGTGTTTCAAAAGAGCCTGCCATACATCAAAAAAACTAGCTCAACTGCTGGACAGTGTTTTGAGAAAGTTGATATATTTAGGTGTCTGTTCTGGAATGAGAATTATGCTTTGCAGTAAGGCTCTGTATTCTATATTTAGGTATCTATAAATGTGGCCTGATTTATATTTTTAGAAGTGTTTTCCTTTATACATTTGTATGACTTGTCTGATGATTCCTGACTTCTGAATGTTCCTTACTTCTGAAAACGGGGTCACTTTGTGCTTAAATACCAGCTGAGATGTTTCTTTAGGCTGATGAAACTTAAGAGGTTCCAAAGAAATTAGAGCTGAAATGCATTTATAGTCATTCAACAAAGTAAAGATCAGATAAGGTATAAATTAATATAAAGGGGGCTTTGGCACAGTTTCACATTTTTCTCATATTGTTCCTTCTACACATCTCAGATATCCTTGGGCCATCTGAGACCTCTGCAGGGTTTGTTTGGTTTTTTGTTTTTTTTTTTTTTTGCTTTTTCATTCCTTTCCTTCCTCTTTGCTGTGGGTGCCTTTCCTCACCTTAATACGAAGAACGATCTAAAAGCCATTTTACCACGACACAGATGAAAAAGTCTGCCAGATTAAGGTCACGCTGAGACCATTGTGATAAACTGCTTTTCCATTTTCAGCCAAAGTATATTGCTTAGCAATGGCCCATTGCCTCAAAGCTTGGGTGCAGATCTGAATCCCTGAACTATGAAGAGAAGGAAGCTCTTCAGTTCAGTACTTGAGGTTCTGATTTGTGCCAGTCTCTAATTTTACTCTTTGATGCACTTGGTTTCCACCAGAATGTGGAACAAGCATGCTTCCAAATTTGCCTCTTGAGGCAGTGCTTAGCAGTACATTTTTAGACTTCAGAGAATGTGAAAGTGATCTGAAAATGGCAGCTGCATGCTTCCATGCACTTCAGTACTATTCACTATCTTGCAAATGTTGCTCTGGGTATCACTGATCTCTTGCTATACTTCAACAGATATTTTTTTTTCCTACAGAATTTCTGCTGTATCAAAATTATTTTTCAGAAATCCCTTTGAATAAAATTTCTCAGAATTTTTTCATGTTACTCTGCTTGGTTAAAAGAATTTGTCCAAGAAATATATTTGGATTCCATTTGGATGTCCATTTGTTTTTGCTAATTGCAAGGCATTTATCTGTAAAATCCCACCAGCCCGATAGCACCAGTCAGTTTTAAGTTTGTAGTGCCTGTTCAGTCAATTTCATACTGCATAATGCAGGGTGATATTGTCCTCATCAGTTGTGCAAGAATATAGGATGTGACAAGCCAGGGAAAGTGAATTTGCTGTGCTAGAGGTGTTTTTCTGCAGTGTTTGCCTTTGTAATGGAAGTTAAGTTAAGTTAAAGAGCTAGACCCTCTAAAAGTGTTAAGAATTAAAGTCCAAATTAATTAGTTTAAATATGTAATTCCAAAATACAGAGTCATAAAAAGCAATGTCTATCTGCTCTGTTCCTAAAGGTGTTTAAAATTCTTAACCTCTCTTTCTTCCCTTGAAATTCTTTGCAAGAGTGAACTTCTAAGCATGTCCAGAGTTAAGTCTTATTCAGGTAAACTTAAGCCCCAGTGAGATCTGCACGCTAATTGATGGTCTCCTCTTCTCCTGTGCAAAATGTAATACAATCATTGTTCTTATGGGAATGCTCTGATGGTTTAATTTTGCAGAGATTACAACCATATGAACAGTGGACAGTGAAAGCATGAGAAGGACATCCATTTCTGTTATCTCTTGAAAATGTAGCTTATGTCTCATTTAGGAAGATTTTTATGATAAAATAATGTCAGGTCCTTGTCCCTTTTTTTTTTTTTTTTTTTTTTCCTTCCCTGCAAGATGCTAAAAACAAGACATTTAGGGACAAAGCCAATCTTCAGGATCAATATAGTAGTGCATTTGGGGAGCTGCCTGTGTTCCTGATGGCTGCCACTTGTGTGGACTCCTGGAGTTGTTTACATCACTGGTCTTTGTGATCAGTTGATGTAATTGGTGGGACAGCTTCAGCTACCAAGTTTAAACAAACTCCTCTTGTAATTTGGTGAATTTTATTGAACTAATACTTCACTACTGGAAGGATATCTATATCCTGTGTATGTTGTATATTCTATGCTTTCTTGTGTGGTTTACTTCTCAAGATCTCATTATCTATTGTAGAGTATTTGACTTTTATCCTTCTTACAGATTTTTTTTTCTGGGAACTTGAGTTTGCTGCTGTTTAATTCTCACTGTTTATTTTTCTTTATTTTAAGAGATAATAAGAAAACTGCTTAATGTTTGCTCTTTTTTCTTTTTTTTTTCTGCAGCACGAAAAGAGGGTCGGTATCGGGAACCACCTCCAACTCCTCCTGGTTATGTAGGAATACCTATTGCTGAGTTTGCAGAAGGTGTTTCCCATCCAACCAGAAAGCCTCCAGATTACAACATAGCACTTCAGAGGTCTAGAATGGTGGCACGGACATGTGAGACCCATGGGACATCAGCTCAACAGCAGCAGTCGCATGGCCATTCAACTAGCAGGCCTGTGAACAAACCTCAGTGGCACAAACCAAATGAGTCAGATCCACGTCTTGCTCACTATCAGTCTCAAGGGTTTTCTGCAGAGGAAGATGGTAAATTTTTAATTGTTAGATTTTGAATATGCTGCATGCAGAAATGTTCAGTCTTTTCACAGACACAATGCAGATTACACAGTAGAAATTCTTGCCATAATTCGAGCTCTTCCATCTTTCAAACCTTGCTGTTTGTTTACTTTTGGAAGGGGTGAAAGTGAGTTCATCTAAAACGTTTAAAATTTGGAATGTAGGTCCACCTGAATCTTCTTGGACAGCCTAGCAGTTGACTTAGACAACTTCTCTGGAGGCGCCTATGTTCCAGGTAAAATCCTGGTTGCCATAAAAATACATAATGCTTGGCGCTAGCCGTGCATTTAATAGTCAAAAGACTTATTCTGGTCTACAGAAATACTTGCCCCAGAGACTGTCCTTGGTCAGGTTTAGATGGATGGTCACTCAGCACACTAGCTGAAACTCTTACAGTTGTGGACACTTGGTATTCCACACCAATTGCTACACATAACCAGCCCACTATGATTTTGCTATCTCGCTTGCCAAAGTGTGTTTGTATCTTTATGCTTTAGCTTGGCTATGGCGGTACAAAGGCTCTGCAGACATAATCTTTCTGTTTTTCTGTGGAGTGCAAGTGTAGCTGGATTACATCTTCAGAGCTAGATGCTCACAATTTAGGCAGGGTAGTGCCCAAATGACGTGTCTGAATCTTTGATGCTTCGTTTTGCTTAATGGTAGAAAGGCTAACCTTCCCCTTCCCTCCCTAACTGCTTAGATACTAAATCTTTATGTGCAGGATGAACTCTGCAATTGAGCATGATGAAAAAGATAAGGCTGCTTTAACAGAACTACCTCAAACTTTAAGAATTCCCATGGTAGTTTGGGAATTTTAATCTTTTTTATCAGTAACAACTAAAGCTGTGCTCAATTTTTATGCAATCTTAATTTAAATAAATCAGTAGAAAATAGTAACTTCTGGCAGATATTTCCAGGGAAAAAAGTAAGAACAGCTTTATGAAGCTGTTAGATATCTAGGGGTAGCTGTTGTGTTCTCAGGCTGAGGAACTGCACCTAGCTCAGAGCGATTGTCTTATTTTTTTTGAGAACAGAATTTCAAAGAGGTACTTTTCATGAGACCTGAAATGTAAAGTTATTTAGATTTGTTTTTACATATATACCTAAATGAAAGGAATGGAAAGCACGTGAACATAGTACAGGTTGTTTCATTCAGTAGCAGTCTTGTTCTGCGTGAACTAAATGATATTTTCCCCTATCCTATTGTGTTTGCAGAAGATGAGCAAGTCTCTGCTGTGTAAGACTTGGGGCTTTTCTGGATCCAGAGTGAGCCACCTTAAAGGAGAGCACAAGAAGACGTCCCTAGAATAGGAGCCTTGGAACTATAGTTAAAGGATGGTGGACCTGTTTGCCTCCTTCCCTGCCTTAAAGCAGCATGGGGCTTCTTCCTCCGCCCCTCCCCTCTGTCCCCCCTCCCCTTGCATGTGAAATACTGTGAAGAAATCGCCCTGGCACTTTTCAAACTGTGTTGCTTGAAATGCACAGTGCAGCAATCTCCAAGCTACCACTGTCACTGTCTGCCACATCACACAGTATCATTCCAAATTCCAAGATCATCACATCAGGATGATAACTCTGGCTGCACTTCCCAATGCCTGGAAGGGTTTTTAAATCTTCCTTTTCAATTTTAATCACAACCCTAGCACTTAGTCTCGTTGGGATAACGGGATGAGCTAGTTGTCGATTTACATTTGGCCTTTAACCTACAAAGAGAAAATGCATTGAAATCCTTCAAGGAGGCAGTGCTTATTTGCTTGTTTACAATGCCTTTGTTACAATTTTGTATGTTTGTGTTCTGAGATCAAATACTGCGTCTGCATAGTAACTACAGTATTATTTCGTACTTGTAAGTAGGGTTGCCAGCCTGAGCTCCCGGACAGGATATTGCTATCACGTGGCTGAGCAGGGCAGAAGGGAAGGCAGAGGTTGCAGGACACGGCCTTTCCCAACCATCTCGCTTCACCCATAGCGTTCCCCACCCTGGGACCTCCAAAATGTGTGCCTGTTAGCAGGAACGGCACCAGCAGCCGGGTCTAGTGTCAGTGCAGCACCGCGTGCGTGCACCTACCTACCCAGTGAAGGACCAGAGGACGCTGTGTCTCCCATACCTGTGCCTTGTGGAATACAGGACGGCATGATCTAAACAGCGTCCCATTTTAACGAGACAGACGGCAACCCCACCTTTAAGTTATATATTATTTTTATTTTATTTTATTTTTTTTTTTTTACTATATAGTAGTTATATTGAAAGAGAAATTAACTGGATAACATTGCAGTGAAGGCAAGCTGGGATGTCACAGCTCCTGTCAGCTGTTAATACTGATTTAATAACCTCCACCTTGACTTTGGCATTAGGGGATAAACAAGCCTTTAAGTAAAGAAAAATAACCTGTTTAGATATGTCAGCCTTTGCAATGCAGAAGTAGTCACAACTGTTAATGGCTTCGTGGAACACTGCATGTGTAGAGAAGGCCAATGTGTAGCAACCACCTGCTCACAGCTGCTATTAACCCTATAATGACTGAAATGACCCTCCCCTCTATTTTTGTGTTGTTTTTGCACAGACTCCGGAGAAGTGAAGGCTGCCAATCCGAGTAGTACTCAAATGTGAGGAACTGCTGGTCTTGGATTTTTTTTTCCATTGAACTCAGCTGATCATATTGATCAGTAGATAAACGTAAATAGCTTCAACTTTTAAAGATCAAATTGCAGTGTTTTTTCACTGTATCAAGCAAATGTCAGTGCTTTATTTAATTCTCTCTCCTGTAATCATAGCTTTTGTCTATTTGCTTATATATCACATTGTCAATTATGCATTTGTAATTTTACATGTAATATGCATTATTTGCCAGTTTTATTCTCAAGGCTATGGACCTCATGTGCATATAGAAATACAGAATCCTAGCTCTATCACAAGTTGCACAAATGTTATATAAGCATTAAGTAATTGTAGACCATAGGACTGCTAATCTCAGTTCGCTCTGTGATGTCAAGTGCAGAATGTACAATTTACTGGTGATTTCCTCATACTTTTGATACTACTTGTACCTGTATGTCTTTTAGAAAGACATTGGTGGAGTCTGTATCCCTTTTGTATTTTTAATACAATAATTGTACATATTGGTTATATTTTTGTTGAAAATGGTAGAAATGTACTATGTTTATGCTTCTACATCCAGTTTGTATGAAGCTGGAAAATAAATAAATATAACATTAATGAAGTCCATATTGATTCTTATGCATTTTACATGTTCCACATACTTGAACAAATTTATGAAAAAATTTTACTTCTCTGTGTATTAATATTAAAGGGACATTGCCAAGCGATGTGGGCAAACTATTGGTGTGGAGTTTTTCTTCATGTAGTTACGCTGCTGTTGGTATGTGTACTGCTGAATGAGAGTGAGTGATACGTTGTGTGTCCCCACCAGAAACATTTGAGAAGCTGAAAGGAGGAGTTCCTAGAGCAATGGCCCTACGTACACATAGCATGTAAACAGTTTTAAAGGCAGGATCGTGTTGATTTGGCATTCTGTATGGTGTGAAAGTAAAGAACGCATGTTGTAAAATGTGGGTAGGGAGAAGTATGGAAAATGATCCCTTTCAGTTTTTACTGAATCACAGAATTTCTAGGTTGGAAGAGACCTCAAGATCATCGAGTCCAACCTCTGACCTAACGCTAACAGTCCCCACTCAACCATATCCCTAAGCTCTACATCTAAACGTCTTTTGAAGACTTCCAGGGATGGTGACTCCACCACTTCCCTGGGCAGCCCATTCCATGCCTCACAACCCTCTCAGTAAAGAAGTTCTTCCTAACATCTAACCTAAAACTCCCCTGGCTCAACTTAAGCCCATTCCCCCTCGTCCTGTCACCAGGCACATGGGAGAACAGGCCAACCCCCACCTCTCTACAGCCTCCCTTGAGGTACCTATAGAGAGCGATAAGGTCGCCCCTGAGCCTCCTGTTCTCCAGGCTGAACAAGCCCAGCTCCCTCAGCCGCTCCTCGTAGGACTTGTTCTCCAGGCCCCTCACCAGCTTCGTCGCCCTTCTCTGCACCCGCTCAAGCACCTCGATGTCCTTCTTGTAGCGAGGGGCCCAAAACTGAACACAGTACTCGAGGTGCGGCCTCACCAGAGCTGAGTACAGGGGGACGATGAAAAAAAGGTATTTCAAGTAATAAAGGTCACCCAGTAGTCTCCCCAGTAATAAAAGTTCATGTTAAACTCAATTCAATGTTAAATCTGTAGTTTTTGTTGTTGTTGTTTTCTCAGATGTTAGATTGTTTTATTATTTTCAGTAGTATAGGAGACTGGTTTAAAATGTCACTGCTAAAGCCTTTATCAGCTATATCTCACTTAACTTTAAAATGTTTGACAGGCATTGTTTCCAAGTTTTAAAATAATTTATTGGGGGGAAAAAAGATTTATATACAATAAATACATTTTTAGATAGTAAAAAATATCCTCTGTATAGATTTTAATTGCTTATAACATTACTCTAGAAATGTTCCACACTTAAAGCAATGATAAGCTAGTTAAAAAGGATTGAGAGATATAGGACTCGTGCAAATATTCTCTTTTCATCACTGGAATCTCTCATGCTGTAAGGGGAAGTTACAGAGTATTAGCTTTGTGTGGTGTGCATGGATGGAAGTAATCTCAGCTACTCTGTGGTTAATGCTTATTGGGTAAATTTCAATGATCTAGAGAAATGTTGTTGGTTATGACATTAATAGAAAGAAAGTACGTTTTCACGTGTTTTATCTGCAAGTTTTGCCTTTGGTAATACTAAAGGTGCATTGTTAGGGAAATAATTCTTATCAGTTTTGAGGTATGTGAACTGTTTGCGTGTGTCAACTTTTTTCTGGGCACTTTGTGTAACTTTGAATTAGGCAGCATTCCCTCTCCTCCTGCTTATGCCTGCCTTCTGTAATGCATACTGTTTCATAATACTGTAATTCATCCTGTGTTTAGAACACATTATGTATAGACAGCCTCAACACTCGTCCAATCACGTGGCTTAATTCACTGTGGACTGGGAGATGAAGAGTGCTTACCACAGAAACCAATTCAGTAGAGGCGAAGGTATGATTTATGAGATAGATTTTATAGTTGCTCAAGAGCATTCACTCTGAATTTTGTACTTGACTGTGTGGATGCAGGAAGATGTGGAAAAGTGTACCACTGATGGCTAGGACTTGGTATTATATTAAGAAATTGCAAAAGACCCAAATCTGAGAAAAATGTTCTGTCTGCAGAAGTGTCATTCAGTATCTGTACCTTTTTATAACTTTTAACTGAAACTTGTTGAGGTAAAGGCTACATCTTTATGCTGTACATTAAACACTGGAGTCAGCTGTAAATGTCACGAAAGCTGAGGTATTACATGTACTTCTTCACTGGACTAACCGTAGGCACCTGAAGTATGATCGCTTTATTTTTATAAATCTGGGCCTAAAGTACTGGGTACACCTAAAGTACAGAGCGCTTTCTATTTAATAATAATGCATTTTAAAAAATGATAACGCTTTGTTTGCTTCAAAAGAGGTGGGAAATGAAGCAAGTTCAAGACTTCCTGTCTCATGGACTGTACAATACTTGAGATAAAATCAGCTCTGGGAAATGCAAGTAATTACAAGTATTTGATACTTCTGTATTACCTGATACATGATGAAACCTCAAGAAGACTTCTGTGGACAAAGCTTGTGTAGTACCACCAGCCACTTTAGCATCCATTAAATGACACAGATCTACTGTGGAAAATATGAATATTGTTAAAAATACTCTTAAAATTGAGCCACTCAGGAGAAAGCAGCCATCTGAGATGATCAGTGTATTTTGGCCACCTATCCTTAGGTCATCCTTTGAGTAAGTTCTTACAGTCTTGCATGTGAAAAAGGCATCCTTTGAGAGAAGGCTGAGAGTGAAAGTAGGTTTATTACTGATGTGAAATGGAAGTCAATTACTTTGTTTTCCATTGAAAATGTGATAAATGAAAGCTTCTAGCTTTTACTAGGATATGAAAATCTTTAAAGCTTTGTGTGTTCATATACAGCAACTATCCCGGAATAAGTAGGTATGCCCTAGGTACAAGAATATCAGCTAGTATTTAAATTTCTAAACTGACACTATTATATTACAGGAACAAGCCAGGAAGCTATAAATCTTGACGGCATTCAACTATTGGCAACCTCAAACTGCATAATCTAAACTGATACAGTTTGAGGGGGGAAAAAAAAATAAAAAAATAAAAATAATAAAAATCATTACTTGCCCCAGGGTCAGTAGCTGTGGCACAGATAAATTGCCTTAGGTGTTGTGCTCAATCTTTTTTGAGGCTTATCTCATCACTGGAGGAATATGAGGGTGTTTTGTTTTGTTTTGTTTTTACTGGTTTCTATTGAGTTTTGTATAGTAAACAAGATCTTCTGAGCTGTGGCTTTGTCTAAGAGGAGGTAGTTTGTGTGACACCAGTTTGGCGTTGCTTCCTTCTTGTCTGTGGTCTGTACCCAAGTGAAATGTAGGGAATTGCATTGATATAAAGCAAATTTTCAATCCTTCGGCCTGCTTTTCAAAATCAATGTACAACTAGGAAGGGGTGTTCTGATTCAATAATGAAGGGAACCCTTGTGTAATCCCCCAAGACATGTTTGATGTTGGGATGAGCACGCCTCTGGTGCTGCTTTTCTGAAGGGGGAAGGCTCTTCTGCAGCCTCCTAGTCAAAAGGTCAAGAGCATAAGTGCACCTCTACAAATGCCTCAAGTGTTCTTCAACCAGAGTACCTCTTGTCCTCTGTTCTTGCTTTCTCATCAGAATTAGCTAAGCATCAGTAGGACAGGTAGGGGAGTGGAAAAGCCTTTCTGAATCTGGTGCATTTTTAGTTTTTTACTGTACATGTCCCAAACTGCTCTTTTTAAGTGCTTTGTTGACTAAGGCTGGGTATCTTTGGCTGCTTCTCCTCTTCCCAGCACAAATGTGCTTTTCCTCCTCCGCCTGCCTCTTTTGTTGTTCTTCAGATGCAGTTCTCCTGCCTTGTTGACCTCTTCCTGTTGCTTTATTAGCTGCCTGCTCCCAGTTTCTCTGTGCTTCCTTGCAGAACACTGTACCACCCATTTCCTTCCTTCCCAAATGGGGCCTGTGTGCAGGCCTCAGAAACAATGGACGGAGGCAGCACTTTGGTGCTCAGAAAGCTTGAAAGGAGCGCACCCAGGCAGGGCAAGTTCAGGCTTTGTTTCTTTGTCTGTGTGTACATAGCCCTTTTCCCAATTGTTTCCCCAAAGCTGGTTTGTTCAGCACCCTATAGATAACCAAAGCATTGTACTTGCTTTGTACTTGCAGTAGTTACGACCTGATGAATGTAGAACTGCTTCGACTCACTGAAGACTACCAGAAACAACAAGCTTGGGACCCATGGAGGGAGCTAGGGAGGGGAGGCCTGGGGGTGGTATGGTTCTGGCCCGGCTTCTCCAGCCCAAGCAGGGATCTTAAAATGTAGAAAGCTCTGGTGTGTAATTAAAAGGATCTAGTCTGACTCTTAAAAAATAAAAAAAAGTATAGATATATTTATTTCTGCTGCTTTTAATCATGTTTGACCAATATCCATAATCTCTAGAAAAGCATGTTTCCTTCCAAATTAGTGTTGGAGAACTCGTGCTGTTCCAGACTTGTACAGGACTGCAGTTCCCTCATTGCAGGTACTGCAGCATTTGCTGGGCTGGGGGGGATCAGGCAAGGGGGGTCTCTGCTCTCACAGTGGTACCACAAGTGGTAGTCCCTCCAGAGGGACAGGCAGTGGTGCTCAGTTGGGCTGAAGCTTTCTGCTTGTGTATTTTGCCCTCTCTTTGCCAGACCTGACACGTGACAGGCCTATTTAATGCTTCTGAACTCTTCCCATGTCTCCTGCAGTTCCTTGGAGGTTGTTTCTTGTTCCTGGATATTTAAGCCTGTGAACCTGCTGGGGTTAAGGAGCCAACGGGATACATCCTCCTTCTCTTCTTGAGTGGGATGTGATGTAGCAATTGCAGTCAGCTTGGAGCAGCTTGCAAATCCTAATAGCTGCTGAATAGCTGAATGCCTTTAGGTATTTAGTATGGTGTTTTTCCTTTAGGGGGTTGGGCTAAGACTTGCAAACATCAGCAAGTGTCCTGTAAAGCAATATTGCAGCCAATTTTATTTCCCCAGGTATCTCTGGCAGGCATTTGAAGTTATGTCTGTAGTTCCTTTCACATTACCTTTGCATTAGGCACATGAAAATGTCCTCATTGGTGGGCAAGGCTCTATTAAAGACTTGCTTTTACATCTGGTTGGCACCTTGAGGACAAATGTTTTCAAAATTTCTCTCCACGTGTAGAGTGTAGTTACTCTCTTTATTCATGTTGATATCACCTGTAATTATGGCTAACTGGGATGGGTTGGCTTAGTTTTAGCGCAAATTGCCTGGATGGGATGTAAACACTGCCTTGGTGTCTTTACAACTGCTGGCCTGGGGTTAAGTGCCTGATTGCAGCAATTTTGCCTTTGTTTCCCAGGACTGGTGTTTGTCTTTGAGTGCAGTGAGTTCTTCCTGAGGCAGGTGTTGTGCTCTCTGCATCTTTTACAATCTTTTCAAACCTCTGAGCTGCTGGGGTGTCACAATACGATGTTTGGTCTTGATATGTTTTTGATTTTTTTTCTCATCTATTATATTAATAATTTGTCAGGTTTAGGGTCATTGACGTTTCTGAATTTGCATGGTTTAACTGAAATCAGGAGTATGTGTTGTAGTAATACCTGTAGTGTCAGCCTTTTTTCCCTTCTTGGTTGTGAATTTGTCCTTGGTTTTAAAGTTGTCCTCATGAGTGTGTCCATGTAATTTTAATACCTGTGGTTGAAATTTAATTTTCTTTTGCCTGCTGTTGAAGAAATCAGCACAGCTGAATGCATTTGCTGCCAGCTGTTGTGTTGGTATTCTGTTCCTCTGCATCTGGTGCTAGTCCAAGTGTCACAAACATTTTTCCCCCGTTTTGAAGCAAACTAATGCAATAAGCACACCACACACTCAACACTTAAATGGGCTTATCTTGGGCATGCCCTCATTTGCAATAGTCAGTGTCTTCTGGCCAACACGCAGGATATTTTCCCTTGAAGATGCTTCTCAGCATGTAGGCAAATGGATATGAAATAAAATGCTGATTTTGTTTTTCCCCCCTGTATCTTGAGAAGTCCTGGCTCGTATGGTTATAATATTCTTCACACAGTTCATAGGTGCCTGAATAACTTACTGTTGTTCATGGCAGCTGGTCCCACACTTTCTTTAGTCCCTATTTGCAGTCTTTGCAACATGGAGGATGCATAACTGCATGTGTTGCTGTCATTCTCTGGGCTTCACATCATGGAAAGGAGAAATGCGCTCATTTGTAATCAATAGAAAAATGATCATGCTGTGTTTTTTTTAGCAAGATTTCTGTAAGAAATGGTTATAGATAGCCCATTCAGTTCGGTGATCTACCTTTATTTCGCCCCCTCCCTGACGTTGCGGCTATATCACCCAGTGTTCCAAGTATCAGACTGTTTCATTAAGATGCAGATCTGAGTTGTATTTCATTCTAGTGAGCATTCCCGAGGACTATGTGAGTCGCTACCTACTTTTCCCTGAGCAGAAAGCTCCAGTTGAACTCACCCCGCAGCAATCGGCACTCTGTAAGTGAGAGGGTCCTGCCCTCAGCCCCTGTGGGCATTTATAAAAGTTGCCTCTTGACGTGGGTCACCAGCAAACAGCATCGTGCTTGAAAGTGTGAGCTTTTAAGGATTTCTGATGCCCTGAAAGTGCACATAAATAAAAGGCGGGGGAAGAAGACAAATTGCAGGTCTGCTGAAAGCGGTCGTGTCCCCCTGCATGCCGAATGAACTGCTTGACAGTGGTTCAGGTTCCTGTGGCACGAGGGGTTGCAGGATCTCTCCTGGGCTGTCCCATTTCCAGCACGTCGTGAATCCCTGCCAGCTCTGTGTCCTTGCTGAGGACAAGGGCACGGAGCTCACTTAGCCCAGTGATCAGTGGCGATCTTTTGATTATTCGTCTAGGTTCATCATATAAATTGCTGTTGCTACTGTTTGGGGCTCGTTTGTTAATGTTCTATATGTTATTTTACTGCTTTCCTTCTCCCTTTAGCTGTAGTTCTTAGGATCTTTTTGAATTTAGCCTGCAGCAACAGCTCATATTAAATATTGGTACATAGTGTCAGCACAAGGTGCCCTTCAGTCCCCTCCCCAATTCACTTTCACTTACCACATCTAACCTGGGTGCTTAATTTAGACTGAAAGCCCTCTGAGAAAGGCAATATGCGTGTGGATAACTTTTATTTATTTCCCTAACAAAGATGACTTTTTTTCTTTCTGGAAGCATGGTCTGCATTGCCAAGGTTTAAAAAATAAATTATTATATTAAAGATACACACTTAAACAGTTAAACCCAAAACAAAACAAAAAACACTGCTTGCTCAGTGAAGGTCACCTTCTTTCACCTGAAATATTATTTTGTAAATGAAATGTGCTGGGATTTTAGCAACATGGAATTGGCCAGATGTACGCAATCAATACCTTTCACAAATCTGCTAAAAATATGTACTTAATAGAATGCTGCATGCTGATGACATAGCAGTTATTCCTGTTACAATAAACTGTGCTTTTGAAGATGAATGTTCAGCTAAATTTTTTTACCTCTTACCTCACCTTATACTTAGGGAAGAAAAATAGTGATGGAATGACTGCAACTTGTGTTGTTACAGTGGTCTGGAGAACGTGTACAGATATAATACTCATTTCAGTCTTCACCTTTTACCTGTTACAAGCAATGACTTTAGCACTTCCAGCTTCTCATTACCAAATGGCATGTTTCATCTCAAGGAGACAGGTGTATGAGGAAGGTAATTAGCCCAAGGCATCAGGTGGATATCACACAGACCTCACCTTCTCTCAGTAACCTGGGTATGTTTGTGTTCTGGCCAAACCACAAGCGCGCAGACCACAGAGAGTACACACAAAAAAATGTCGAATGCACTTAGTTTTCACAAGAAGGTGTGGCAGTAATTCTTTCACTAGTAGTGTTATAAGTGTCAATCAGGTAAGATCAGGTGTCTTTTCTTGCCATAAATTAGTGATAAAAATAATCCCAAACTAATATACAGAACAAAGTACAATTCAGGGAACAGGGTATAAAAATGATGAGAAAATTACTCCTTAAAATGTGTCATGAGAAGTAACACCACGAGAACAGTTGTGGAACTTTGTGCTTTAAAATCAGAATTCCTGTGTTTGTAAAGATCATGTTTGTTTCTAGGTCGACAGGGTGATTTTGCCTGCTGATCATTACTTTGAGCCCTTTTAAGGTCTTGCTGAGATAATATTACTACCTAAGAGGTAGTGATTATAGGCCATCTATGTGTGGGAATAGAAATGTTGTTTTTGCAGAGTTACATTGTTTAGAAGGAGGGAATGTGGTACTGAGATATGCTTACAGTGATAAGAAAGTTTAGCAGGCGACCTTGTAAAATGCAGACAATCAGACTCCTTAGGACAATTAGGTGAAAATCACGGTGTCAAGTCAAGTCAGATAAGTGAAGAAACATTACCACTTCAAGCAGTAAAAATGTCAAAAGAAATTTGAAATTTAACAGGCCGGCGACTGAAGGCCATGCATTGTTTGTGAAGCATCAGATAGATTGTGAATCTGGATTACCCACTCAGTGGGGAAACAGGGGAGGGTCCTGCCATCAAAAGGTATATAAACTGTGTTTTGGAACTAGTAGATGCGCTCTCTCCTGCTTGTGGGGCGCCCGCCATTGCAATCGCGAATAAATTACTACTTCACTGAGATCCTCGCCTGAGCCTAAGTTATTGGCTACGGAGTGTTTCTCACAATTTGGGGGCTCGTCCGGGATCCAGTCACCTACTGGGGAGCCCCACCGCCGCAGCAGCAGGAAGGCATGCCCCGCTGATTTCAGCGGTCCTGTGCATCGACGGTGGCGGTTCTGCGGAAAGCTGACAGAGGGCCCGAGACTGGTTAAAGAGGCAGGATCCGTGAAGTAGTGGGGAAAGGAAGAAGGTAGGCACTCCGGGTTTTTAAGAATCGATCCGGTAACTCTGTGCACAGACCAAGGTAAGAAATATTAAGTATTGCCTTGGGGGTCGGGTGATCTGGTGTATGGTAAGCCCTTGCACGGGGAAGTGCTGGCACTACACCAGGGGAATCTGGTGTACGGTAATCCTTGCACGGGGAAGTGCTTGGAAGTACACCAGGGAATCTGGTAAACTCAGGTGTGCGGTAACGCTGGCACATGGAAGTGCTTGGCGGTACACCCCCATCTTTCAGTACGTTGGTGTGTGGTACACTGCAGAAGGGAAAATTCTGTAGCACATACTGGCGAGGGTTAGGAAAGATGGGAAGTACGAGTTCCAGGGAATCTGGTAAACTCATAGGTGTGCGGTAACGCTTGCACGGGGAAGTGCTTGGCGGTACACCCCCATTTTTCAGTACGTTGGTGTGTGGTACACTGCAGAAGGGAAATTTCTGTAGCACATACTGGCGAGGGTTAGGAAAAATGGGAAAATATGAGTTCCAGGGGACAGGGAGATATCCCTGGGGGAGTGCCTACTAATAGTTCTTCCTGAAAAATGATAAGAAATTGGAAACATAATCCCAAAATTAGAGGGATTGTAAAAGAAAAGTAATTAAAAAAAAAAAAAAAAAGGGTTAAATATTGTGTATCAGTCTGGACAAAAGAACCAATTAAGGAAACAGCAGTATTTTGGCCAAAATACAGGTCTGATGAAAATTCAGGCTTTAAATTTATGTGTAAACAATAAGATTCCTTTTTCAGAGAAGGAGCCAAGTTATGCTCCCTATAATCTTAATATTGAACTGGTGGCAGCAGCAGTCACTCCGGGAAGGGAGACAGGGACTGTAATTAACACTGTCCCTAAAGAAGGATTGTACTCTAGGCTCTGGCAAGAATTAGAACAAGGTAGAAGATATGTTGAGAATTTTGCCTTCCCTGATACTAACAGTACTAACACTAACTGTGTATCCTCTTAGGTGAACTACCCCCTCCTCCTTACCAGCAGAGAGGTTAGGACTTTTTAAGAAGGAGAGGAAGTCTTTATTCAAGGACCCCAACAGCCTAGCTGAACAATTAGACCAGTTCCTACGACCTGATTTATACTCCTGGGGGAGGGAATTATGTCTATAAGTATGTTGTTTACAGGTAAAGAAATGGGAATGATCAGGAGGAGAGCTGCTATACAAGAATGGGAAAGAGCTCATCCTCCAGGACCAGGGGTAATACCGGCAGGGCAGAAATACCCACTTGCCAATCCTGGCTGGAATAATAATAGTGTGCAACACAGAAATTATATGAGAGACTTAGTGTCAGAATGAGAAAGTACTTGGGGATGAGACCTGAGGACCCAGTATCCCAAGGGCTCTTGAAAGTTCATTGTGTGATTAAAGCCTGGCAAAATACGCAGAAAATGCTTCAGAAGGTGGGGGGAATGTAGTGAACAGTCACTGGGGGACCCTCCTGCGGGAGGCCCTGGAGGGGTGTGTCTGGAGGGGAGATAAGAAGGGAAAAAAAAAAAAAAAAAAAATATCGAAACTAATGGTATTGACAGTGCAGCGGGTAGTGAGGCAGAGGGTTGGAGAAAGATGAAGAAAATCTTCAGGGGGAGTCAGGGCCAGGATGGAAAGGAGAGGAAGAGAGATGAAGGAATGGCAGGCAAAGAAGGCTGCCTGTGTTGTGGCCCGAGTCCTAGCAGAGACAGGCTTTGATAAGATGTTTTAAGTGTGGCCTTTAAGTGTGGCCAGGCTGGCCACTTCGAATGGGAATATCTGGAGTGGAAGAAGGAGGAAAGAAGGAATATGGGATGAAATATGCTATATTGATATGTTGTTTCAGTATCTTGGAGGGAAAAGGTATGGAATTAAGTTGGACCCTGACTGAGCCTTAGGTGCTGGTATTAGAAAAGTACAGGCTGGAAAAAGATAAAGGAAGTGTTAAAAGAGTTGCTGAAGGTGTTAAAGGTGTGGCATGTAATATTTAACAGAGCTGTTTGAAGTTGAATGAGCAGGGAAAGAGGATGTAGGCATTATCTAAGTAACAGTCTAGAAGTTTTGGTATATTTGCATATTTGCTGTGGTGTTTGGTCAGTTTCCCAAGCATCGGGGAGGGGGGAACAGCCTGCTCCACCAGGGGCCTCTCCAGCGGCCGCAGCGGAGTTTCGGCTCCAGCGCCTGGAGCGCCTCCTCCCCCTCCTTCTGCACTGACTTTGGTGTCTGCGGGGAGGTTTCTTGCTCTCTCAACTGCTGTTGAGAAGCAGGTTTTTGTTTGTTTCTTTGTTTGTTTGTTTTCGTGGATGTGCTCTCACAGAGGCACGGACTGTATTGCTCATGGCTTGGCTCTGGGCAGCAGTGGGCCCCTTAAGGCCAGATGAAATTGTCCCTTATCTGCCACGGGGAGGCTTCCGGGTTTTTTTCTCATGGGGGCTGCCACTGCAGTTTCCCACCCCCCTACTCACAGCCCCCGAACCTTGCCATCAAACCCAATACACTGGGGAACAGCTAGGTCATTACTGACCTGTAAAGTATCAGGGATTAAATTAACTAATGAAACCCTAAAAAGTGGGGCTGGGATAACAGTGCCACTTTGGGGGGGATACCAAGCTGAGACTAGGGGATAAAATGATCACTGGGTAATTATTGTATGTACCCAAGGCAAGGACTAATCTGTTGGGAAGGGATTTGATGATTAAATTGGGCATTCAAATAGTAAATTGTTAGACTGGAATAACAGTGTTATTAATGGAGTGCTCTCTGGCCTGAGAGCAAACATACATGTATATTCACCTCTGACTGGAAAGACCCTTAAATGGGGGCGGAAGCAACAATATAGGTGGACAATTTTACCTCAGGGGTTTACAGGGCCACCTATCTATTTGGGTCAGTTTAAATAACAAAAGATTTTGGAGCAATTACAACCTCCCAAGGAGGTATTAATGTTAACAAATATGTGGATCGTTTTCTATTGTCAGGACAGGAGAAAAGAGTTGTGAAGAAAGCTACTAACAAGCTATTCAACTTTCTGGGAAAGCAGGGCTTGGGAGTATTAATAAATAAATAAATAAATAAATTACAATATGGAGAAAGAGAAGTCAGGTATTTAAGGCATCTAATGTCTGAAGGAAAACAGAATAAATGCAGAGAGGATTCAGGGAATTGTTGAAAATTAAGAAAAAACTAAAAAGTTTTAAAAGAAAGATTTTTTTAAGGAATCAGGAGCCATGAAGTCTGAAGGAAAATCGATACTCCCTGATGGGAGAGAAATGCTGAATAAAGTGATAATGAGGCAAATATTAACTGTTTTACATCAGAAGAGTCATTAGGAGGTGCAAGCAATGTGTGATGTTGTGCTAAGAAAGTATGTCTGTGTAGGAATATACACTTTAGGGAAGCACATATGTAGAGGATGTACCATATGTCAAAAGGTAAATAAAAAGGTGTTCTGTAACCCATCTAGAGGGGGACGGGAGCCAGGGGTTTGACCTTTCCAAAGTATACAGGTAAACTTTACTGAGTTACTTGTTTGTCCTAATTGACCACGTGACTAGATGGGTGTAAGCTTTACTGCAAGGGTTAAAGCAGGCCTTAGAGATTGAGTGGGATTTTCACAGCCCCTGGCACCCCTCCTCTTCTGGGAAGGTGGAGCGAATGAATCAGACATTAAAGAAGCAATTAACTAAACTAGTGTTAGAAACCCAACTTCCTTTGGTAAAATGCTTACTCCTACAGGTTTAAACAGCACCAAGAAAGGATATAGGAATTTCACCATATGAGATGCTGTTCAGATTGCCCTATCTGGGCAGAAGGGATGAGATACCACAATTCAAAATAAGAGAGTTTCCTTAAGAACTGTATTCTGGGGTTGTCTTCTTCTTTGTCATCTCTCAGGACCTGTGGGTTGTTGGCTCAAACCCCACCTTTGGAATTCCCCATTCACCACCATCATCCAGGAAACTGGGTCCTGATTCGGACCTGGAAAGAGTCAACTCCGGCCTGAATGGGAAGGACAATTACTGACCACTGAAACAGCCGTAAGAACTGCGGAAAAAGGTTGGAATCACTATACTCGAGTGAAGGCATCTGTCGACGCTAGTACCTGGGAAGCTGTTCCTACAAAAGACTTGTTGGAAGTTGAAATTGAAGAGAAAAATCTCGTAGTGGACTCTGAGCAGGATAAGAGCTTGCAATTGTAAACTAACCTTTTATTTTCACAGGTAACTAACGAGTGTGACTTGTGATTGAGAGAAAGGACAGACCTATAGCGAACTGCAGTGCTCCCAAGGGGGGGGGTTGTTATAGTAGTAGTGTACATCTTATTTTTGTATCGATAATTATTTGGAAACCTAAGGTTTAAAAATAATGACAGGGAAAAATTGATTACTAATTTTGTTTTTAGTGATTCCAGGCCTCAGAGAAGGCCTTGGTCAATTGGTAACTTGGAAAAGGCATGACCAGATAATAGCAAAAACAGGATACCCCATCAAAATATGGGTGACTGTGACAGAGGGTTATGTACCACAAGCCGTCACGTTTGATGCTTGTGAGGTGTTAGCTTGTGGAGATTTAAATGCCCCATGACAATTGAGCAGAAAGAACAAATAACTGGGAGAGACACAACAGCCAGATTGAGAATAGCTGTATGGAAACAATCCTCTATTGCCATCAGAGAAAGGGAGAAACTCAAGGAGAAAACAGGAGAGTAAACAGGAGGCCCTCTGAAATGTGGCAGTTCAAACATTTGAGATTCAAACAGGGTATGGGGACGTGAATGCCTGGATAGAATGGGTCAAATATACTGTCCAGATTCTCAATCGTAGCTACTGCTATGCTTGTGCCTCGGGATGACCGATTGCCCAGATAGTGCCCTTCCCATGGGGGTGGACCAAAGACTCCCAAGGGATGCGATGTATGATTGCATTGTACCAAGAAAAGACTGCCTGGGGAAATGAGGCCTGTAAGTCTCTCTTTGCTGTTTCTTGCATGATAACAATATCACAGTTCCCCCTGCATTCTCTACAGCTATAGGTAACCATACAGCTTGCCTCTCACGGCAGGGTGTGAGTGCTACCTGGCATCTTGGAGAATTTGCCTTGTGCTACCAAGGGCTTGATGGGAAACTGTTCAAGACTAGAGATCCCCAGGGCAGATCTCTGGTGGTACAGTGGAGGGAAGATCTTACGGTCCACCCTACCATCTAATTGGGAAGGCACTTGTGCACTTGTTCAATCAGCTATACCCTTCACCCTGGCATTTGAAAGAGAAACATCACAAATACCCAGAAGAAGTAAAGGAGGCTTAGGAATATCATTTGATGATAGAGTATACATAGATTCTGTTGGGGTACCTAGAGGAGTTCGGGATGAATATAAAGCCAGAAATTAAATTGCTGCAGGGTTTGAGTTACTGTTCTGGTGGGTAACAATCAATAAAAATGTGGATTGGATTAATTATTTCTATTATAATCAGCAGAGATTCATCAATTATACCAAGGATGCGATGAGAGGAATCGCTGAACAACTAGATGCCATCAGCAAAATGGCTTGGGAAAACAGGATAGCATTAGATATGATGCTTGTGGAGAAGGGTGGTGTATGCGTGATGCTGGGCAACCATTGTACTTTTATCCGTAACAATACTGCCCCGGATGGCACAGTAACAAGAGCATTGCAAGGGCTTACCACCCTTGCCAATGAATTAGCAGAAAATTCGGGAGCAGACACTTCCATCACAGGATGGTTGAAATCTTGGTTTGGTAAATGGAAAGGGATGGTAATGTCCATATTTACATCCTTGATTATAGTAGCAGGAGTTTTGACAGCTATTGGCTGTTGCGTTATCCCCTGTGTAAGGGGACTTGTCCAGCAGTTAATTGAAACCACATTATTGAAACAAATGACCATAGATCCACCACCCTACTCAGATAAAATGATATTAGAGGAAATGGAGAGCAAAGAAAGTGAAGAAGAGGAAGATATTTACCAAATTACTCTTAAAATAAATAAATAAATAAAAATAAAAAGAGTTTTTGCAAAAATCAACAGTTTATAAAAAAAAGAAAAGGGGGGAATTGTGGGAATAGAAATGTTGTTTTTGCAGAGTTACATTGTTTAGAAGGAGGGAATGTGGTACTGAGATATGCTTACAGTGATAAGAAAGTTTAGCAGGCGACCTTGTAAAATGCAGACAATCAGACTCCTTAGGACAATTAGGTGAAAATCACGGTGTCAAGTCAAGTCAGATAAGTGAAGAAACATTACCACTTCAAGCAGTAAAAATGTCAAAAGAAATTTGAAATTTAACAGGCCGGCGACTGAAGGCCATGCATTGTTTGTGAAGCATCAGATAGATTGTGAATCTGGATTACCCACTCAGTGGGGAAACAGGGGAGGGTCCTGCCATCAAAAGGTATATAAACTGTGTTTTGGAACTAGTAGATGCGCTCTCTCCTGCTTGTGGGGCGCCCGCCATTGCAATCGCGAATAAATTACTACTTCACTGAGATCCTCGCCTGAGCCTAAGTTATTGGCTACGGAGTGTTTCTCACACTATGTTTATGGCATTTACAGATGGGCAGAGTGCAGGGGCAACAAAAACAAAAAAAACCCACCTCTTAATTTCATTTCTACAACATTTGAAGCTGAAGGGCTAGGGCTTGGCATCTTGTTTCTGTCACCCAACTGTTTCAGGGGGAGCTGGAGAAGTCAAAGCCAAGAGGGTAATGCTGTTTCCAGTGATCTAGGAAGGAAGGCTGAGGGCTGAGTCTCCGTGTCTACTAGAGACATCGTGTGCTGATTCCGCAGTATTGCACGTCTTCTGGGGGTACCTAAAAAGCACATTTTGTGATTTCTGTTTGTGGAAGTGTTGCATGTCTCTCATTTACCCCCCAAAGATCCTTCTTTTCCTCCTAATGATGCTGCTGGAAAATCCTTTCATTTTTATAGCAATATTTTCCTAAAGAAAACTGAATTTCATCCTTCACCAGGCTACAGACAGCTAAAAGAGGTGGCATTCTAGAAAAGTGTGTTATCCACACGTGGATGACAAAAACCTCCTGTACACTGAAGAGGAACCATTTACAATGAGATGTTTAAATTGTTTTCTTCCTTGTGTGTGGATTTTTTTTTTTTTTTTTAAATAAAAACTAAAAAATGTGGTGATCTTAGGCCAGCCCTGAGTTGTTGGCAATGGTTATCACATCCATGGAGAATGGAAGAGTTAAGAGCATGATACTCTAAACTATAACCTTACTTAATCTGTTACAAATAGAGTCCAACTTTTCAACATCTTTATTATTCCATTTTGAGCAGCCTGCTTTCAAGCCCACAGAAGCTCTGGGAGCACATGTATCCTGTCTGTGCTTGGAGATTGTTTCTCTGAAGACGAAGCTTGTGACCTGAGATCAGTGAAATTCCTTTCTCCAATGGTTTATGGAAAACTTGGATGAGGGTGGATGGGATGTTCAAACCTTATTACATCAAAAACGAGCTACTATCACAGGAAAATATAGCCACTAGCTAAAAAGTAATCTCTGAAACTCATGTATTTTTTCTGGAAAGAAATTTTGCTGTCTGCAAACCTATTTCAGTTACATTGACTTTCTGTTATAAATTCATTAATGTATAATGCATGCAGGTCACATGCAGTTTTAAATTTTGGTCATGCTAAGGATCTGTTGGGTGTTGTTGCAGCACCACTATCAAGAAAGACAATGTAAAAACGGGTCAGCAATTGAAAAGAAGTGTAAGAAACAAAATACTTGACTTTTCATCTTTGTTTCCTGCATGGACTTCTCTGAGATTTGAAGGCCATTATCTCCTACAATTTCTGTGTGCCATAGGAGCACTAGTTATGCATCGTGAGGATGCTCTCAGATTTCAGAGAGGTGTGAGCTGTATGAGAGTGCAATATTGTGTAGCAAACTCTGGTTATTCAGGAATGAAGGGCCTGTCTCAAATGCTTTACGAGGGTTATAGAAACTTATGGATTTGTTTCAGTAATAATGGGCTGCCTTCTGCAAAGCATGCTATTGAGAAGTGTTTTTCAAGCTGCTTTATTATCATATCAGAACTGGAAAGCAAAAATCTGGGCACTGGAGCTTTTTGGAAAAAACACACACCAAATGCTGTGAGCCTTGTTTAGAAAAACAAAATGATGAAAGCTGACAGCAGGTGGCTGTTCTCAACGTGATCCGTCAGCAACAAGTGTGGCGCTGAATGTTTCTTGGCGGTCAGCAGGCCATCTTGGATGAGAGCTAGTATGCAGACTTTTGGCAAACAG
This sequence comes from Aythya fuligula, assembly GCF_009819795.1. Classification (NCBI taxonomy): domain Eukaryota; kingdom Metazoa; phylum Chordata; class Aves; order Anseriformes; family Anatidae; genus Aythya; species Aythya fuligula. Next base: position 29,442,042 of record NC_045562.1, on the reverse strand, counting down.
GCCAATGTTCCCACTAGCTTTTCTCCCAAGCTGGTGTTGCACTTGAGTACTCAGTCACTGCCTTTAGAAGAAAAAACTTAATTTGCAAACACTTTCCAATGGTGGAAGACGCATAGTAACAGCGACCTGGTAAGTGTTGCCAATAGCAAGGCAAAAAATGTTGTTCTGGACAGGACCAGCAGTTATGGTTAAACAGGAAACTTCAAAATCTGACAAAAAAAAAGAAAAAAAAAAAGGATCTGTAAAGATCTCAAGTGTAAATGCTGCTCAGCAGAATGGCTTTTCAATACCCAAAGTATTCAGCTAATGAAGGATTTAAAGAGAAAATTGCCTCATCAGATAATTAGAACTTCTTGCATTTACACTCAGTTGAACATAGATCTGCCTCCAAGTTTCTTCTTGACATTTGGAGTGTTGTTTCATAGCTATGCTTGCCAATTCCTTGTGAAGGATGTTTCGCCTTGTCTGTGAGCATGTGTTTGTCTCCTAGAAGTATGCAGTACTTGCAAAGCATAGTTTGTCTAAGTTTGCACAGAGTCACAGAATGGCTGAGGCTGGAAGGGACCTCTGAAGGTCATCTGGTCCAACCCCAGATCAAGCAGGGCCACCCAGAGCAGAGTGTCCAGCACCGCGTCCAGGTGGCTTTTGAGGATCTGCAAGGAGGAGACTCCACCAGCTCTCTGGGCAGCCTGTGCTCCCTCACTCGCACAGTACAAAAGTGCTGCCTTTTGTTCAGAGGGAACCTCTTCTGTTCCCGTTTGTGCCCAGTGCCTCTTGTTCTGGTGCTGGGCACCACTGAAAAGGGTCTGTCTCTGTCCTCTTTATACCAACTTTTCAAGTATTTGTATGCACGGATGAGATCCCCCTTGAGCCTTCTTTTCTCCAGGCTGAACGGTCCCAGGTCAGTCTTGGCCTTTCCTGATAGGAGATGCTCCAGTCCCAACATCGTCTTTGTGGGTCATCTCTCTTGTGCTTGTGAGCTTGGAACTGGACATAGCATTCCAGGTATGGCCTCACAAGTGCTGAGCAGAGGGGAAGCATATCTTCCCTTGACTTGCTGGCAGCACTCCTCCTTGTGTAGCACAGGACACCATTAGCTTTTTTTTTTGCGGCAAAGGCACGTTGCTGGATCATGCTGAAATTGATGTCCACCAGGACTCCCATATCTTTTTCTGCCAAGCTGCTTTCCAGCTGGGTACAGCATAGACTGGTGCATGGGATGGTTCCACTTCATGAGATTCCTGTCAGCCAGTTTTGCAGCCTGTTGATGTCCCTCTGGATGGCACCATGACTCTCTGTCATTTCAGCCACTCCTTCCAGTTTTGTGTCATCAGCAAACCTGCTGAGGGTGCCCTCTGCCCATCTTGTAGAACATTAATGAAGATGTTAAACAGGATTTGAGCCAGTGTTGACCCCTAGGGTATACCATTAATTACTGGTCTTCAGCTGGACTTTTAACCACTAATTTCTGTCCCTTGGTCCTGGCTGCTCAGCCAGTTTTCAGTGCATTCACATCCAGCTCATGCTCCAACATTTTCTCTGTGAGGATCTTAAGGGAGACAGTGTCAAAGGCCTTACTGATGTCCAGGTGGACAACATCCACTGCTCTCCCCCCATCTAGAAGTTCATCAAGAAGTTCGTCATAGAAGTTTGTCAAGTTGATCAAGCTTGACTTCCCCTTGGTGAAGCCATGCTGACTACAACTGATGACTTTTGTGTCCTTCGTGTGCCTGGAAATGGTTTCCAGGATTAACTGCTCCATCACCTTTCTTCCCAAGGATGGAGGTGAGGCTGACTGGCCTGTGGCCTCTGGATCATTCTTCCTGTTATTGAAAATAGGACTAACATGTGCTTTCCTCCAGTCTTCAGGCACTTCTCCCAAATGGCATGATTGGTCAAGGATCATCAAAGGTGGTCTTGGAATGACATCTGCCAGCTTCCTTGGCACTGATGTCCAAGTCTATCAGGGCACATAGACTTACAAGTGTCCAGTTTGCCCAAGTATTCCCTAACCTGATCCATTTCTACCAAGAATATGTCTCCTTGTTCCAGATCTTTCACCTGTTTTTTGGGACCTGGGGCTCCTGCAGACTGTTCTTTCTGGTAAACACTGAGGCAAAGCAGCTATTCGGTACATCAGCCTTCCCTATCCTGTGTCCCCAGGGCCACCACTTTATTCAGCCGTTCAGGGCCCATGTTTCCCCATATTTGCATATGTAATTAAACTCCTAAAAATGTTCACAGGCAATATTTTCAGAGGTTTTACCTTTGAAATAATTTACTGTATTAACATAAGGGCCTTGCCACAAGCGCTGTGTACAAGCAAAGCTCTCTTCTGTTCATGTATTAGCATAAGGGCCTTATTACAAGTGAACCCATCTCTTCTGTTTCACAATCTGTTACATTATAATCATGCTCTACATGCTGTTATTGCTGTTGGGGATAGATCCAGCTGGTACTTATTATGTCGACAGATTCAGTGTATAATAGGAAACTTCATGTACTTGTATCAGTTGACTATAACCTACTTTAAGAGTAGAAAAACAGCCTATTTAGTGGAATAGCTAGCCACTAAAAGAAAAGAGTAAAAAATGCTCTGAGCAAATGAGGTTTATCTGTGTTTTTCTCTTCATTGATATTCCTCAGATTTATTCAAGAATATTATTGTTATATAATTTCTTTGTGTTGTGAACTAATAATTAATCCAAGGAATAGATTTATGGAATAACATCAGCCAAGTTCAAGCGCCTTCAGTGCATGTTGTATGTCTCCATGTGCACAGCTTGTGACGTATGTGTGGAAGCTGAATGTGTGCAGCTGGAAATCTATGGATAGGTTTAAAAAAAGTTGCACTTCTGTTTCAAACTGGCATGCATCAGCAGGTTCATTTGCAAGCCTGAGAAAATTTCTGCCTTCAAGCAATATTTCTCATATTATCATCACGTTAATGCTGGATAACGTAATAATACATTTTCAACCCTCAAATATGAGGTGTTAAATAAAAAAGAACCAGCTCTATTTTAAGAAAGCTTTTTCTATCTCTCTTTTTTTTTTTTTTTTTTTTTTTTTTTTTTTTTTTTTTTTGGGGTGGCAAGTTTCACAAATCCAAAACAGTACTTATTAGCAGCATGCTCTTTCTGCACGGAGCTATTAGATGTTTTAAATGGAAAACATTTTTGATTTTTTTTTTCATTAGAAGTATCATCTTTCTCTGATTCTGTTTTTCTCTGCTTCTTCCCCCTCCTTCCCTCCCACCTGCAATGTGCAGCTTCTCAGTGGTACTTAGGCCAATCCAAGCATCAGCTGCCTTGGAAATGGGCAGACCCATCTCTGGCAAGATGTTCCCACTCTGTGTTAGCACAGACACGTGATATGCCAGATACAGAAACTGATACAGCTGAAAGCAACTTCAAGGAAAAAAAAAATAATCTGAATCACTTTCCTATAACGAGCGGTGTTGCAGAAGAAGAGAAGGCAACATGTGGCCAGGAAGGGGAATGGAGCAGAGCAGTGACCCCATTTTGGCAACTGAGGCACTGGTCTTCACTTGCCCTGTAATTCCTTATCATCGCAACCGTTGTTAGCTTTGTGTGATGCTGGCTGATTCCTTGGTTGCATGGGAATGTGCAGGACTTCACTGGTCCTGCCACTCTGTGTGGTTTTCTGCCTTGCCCCTAGGCAGTCAGTGCAGCTAATGGTTAAGTGTACAGGAGAACACAGGATTTCTGTCTGTACTACAGAATCTGTTTGCTCCTAAGTCCTGTAAAATGCTGCTTTACGTGATGCAATGCTCACACTGCAGCTAAGCCACTTACTACAGTAGTATTTTTTATAGATGATGTGACACTGCAAGTGGATCTTCAAAGGTCTTCAAAGAAGACAGAGAGGAAAATCTGGTGCTGGAGACTTCAGTAGATTAAATGTGATGTTGACTTTCTCCATTTAGACATTAAATGAAAATTTGGTGAGATATACTAACAGTCAACCTCTTTTCCTTATATTTTATTTGTGCTTTTTCATTGTATTTTAGTTGGCCCTGTGTGCACATGTGGCAGAAGATATTTGTGCTCTGTCTATGTGCTTAGCAAAATTTGTGCTCCGCTCATCTGTGCTTCCAATGATGGTGTTTGTTCTAGGAGTAAACTGGAACAGCATTGTTGATACAAGGACAAGTGGCTCAGCTTCCTTTCAGCAGAGAGGAATTCCTGATGCCACTTACGTAAGTATCTGAAGGGGGTTAGCAAATGGCTAATAAGTGACTCTCAGCTCACTAAAATATGATTCAGCACCAATGCAGACAGGGATGAACACACACTTCCATTTTTTTCATCTCTCACTTTAGCTTCATCTTCACTTCTTATACTATTTTTCCTCATATTCCTCGTACACAGAGGCCAAATTTCATTACACCCCCTCCCAACACAAACAAAAACCCAAAGCCAAACCACAGTGATTCCTGAGTCTATCAAACACAAAAAGTCTTTGCCTAAATAAGGTTTTGTTTAAATTACATGATCTGTGTATTAAAATGATCAGTCTTATTTTTAAGCACAGGAAATGCATTGTAAAATACTTCTGTTTCTTCCTTCATTTACAGACACTGAGGTGTGCTGATCATAAGTGTAAGGACTCTTTTCAACTCTGAGCCATTTACAGCATAGCTCAACTCTTAGTTTTGGGTAGCTAGTTTCATAATGGTTAATTTCACTTAAGCTCTCAACTTCTAGGAACTACGCTCTGGGTTTCAAGGAGGTAAAGAATGTAGGCAAGCACATCTCATATCATGTCAACCCCCCAAGTTTTATTCCTCAAAATATTTTGAGGTAAAGCAAAGAATTGAGGCACAATCTAAGGAAATGGGTGTTTGCTAAGAATGTGCAGGTTACCTTTAGTGAATGCTTCAAGTGTATGTGAGAACGCTCGTGTTCAAGCTTGTTCCTTGCTCTCTATCATCATCAGACTTTCTAATCTTCTTGACATTGCAGCCTCCTGAAATGACAATTTTCACCAAAATGGGCACATTAACCAAATATACCAGTACAAATGAGTACTACTTATCTTTACTGAACTGTTTGCAGGGAGGGTCTGCCTAGGGCCTGCAATGCCCGGTAGGGTACAACAGCCATACCACCTGCTTTTTGCCCCTAGTTTAGAAGAAGTGCATTAGGGCAGACTCAGCAGGTACTGCTCTGTAGGTACCTGGTGATGGGGTCTTTACAATGCCTGTCTGGAAGTGAGTGTTTATTAGGCTAGTTGCAAAGGCAACTTCATACCCCCTGAGGCAGTGTTTCCTGTGTGTTACAGAAGGCATTAAAACACTTCTGCAAAGAGGCTGAATATAAATGCAGCAATTCTTAGTGCCTGTCTAACCCTGTGCAGAAAGCTGTGGCAGCAACAGCCAGCTACGTGCCTTGAAGTCACAGTGGAGGATCTGTGTTTTGGACCAGAAGAGGCTGTGCTGGAGGATGTTGTTACAGTTAGCTGTGCTAGCAGGAGGCAGATGACTGGTTTTAGCACCTTACAGAAGTGCTGCTGTGAGAACAGGCTACACGTGACATAGTGGTTGCCTGAACTTGGAAGGGTGAAATAGAATTTAACACTTTTGGACTGGGTTTGTGTACAGCTGAAATTTATTCTTCACAAGGCATGGAGTTTTTAAAAGATGAAGAAACAGTTGCGTCTTTATGTCTCTACAGGCGCATGTAGCACCATGTATACCTATGAGTGCCAAATTTGATCTTAACACACTTTCCATAACATTACAGATAATTCTCTTCAGCCCTAAGATGTTTGTCTTTTATCTTTACATATCTATATTTTCAGGCAGAATGAGACTTTATTTTACTGCATCACAAATGAGCCACAGCACACAAGCAAACTGTTAAGACTAGTTAATACAGTGTTAACCATTCTTAGAACATGGAGCTTAGTAATACTGGTAGTGTAAACACAGAGCTAGAATTCAAGTCTGAATTTTGGAGGGTAAATTTTATTTGGTAACAGTTCTGGCTCATTTTTTTCTGTTGCATTTGATAATCCCAAGGTTCTGGCGATTGCTTTTACTTTCAGTATTTGAAACATAATGGTGTGTCATAGGGATGTGATGAAAATTTTGAGAACTTGTTTGTTTTTGTTTCTTTTAGACTTTATATTTTACATATACATGTATATGTATTTTCCCTCTAATTGATCTGCTGGTAACAGCTGCTTTGGCTTTAGCTTATTGGTGGTTAACAGTCTCCCCAGAGTGGTGACTCGCGGTAACTGCAGACTAGCTACGTGCATAAGCACTTCCTCTGGTACACATGAGAAATTGAAATGTAAAGTAAACTATGATCCAGATATATTTAAGAATGCATGGTCAGGAACACGCTGTTTTATCGATTACCACTTTTGCAGTCTAAACTTTACCTTTTCTGTAAGACTTCAAGTGCAAAATTAGTCACAGAGAAGTCACGTATTTAAAAAGCTTACACCTGTAAATTACTTTAGATAACATGAAACATATGTTATGACAGCTACTACCATCTCTAGCTACTTCTGCATTTAGGTCAAAACTAGTCTCGTACTTTTGGATTATCTGTGATCTATATTCTCTAATGAGGTGATAGTATTATAGGTCCAAATCCTACACGGAGGTGAGCTCTATGTGTTACGCTGTTTTACTATGAAATAATGATAGAGCTGAACTCAGAACACTTTCCTGGTGAGATTAAGTTATTCAATACTAACATTATTGTTTAGTGAATAACTGCATGGAGCTGTTTCCTATTCAGACAGCTGGTTCAAGCCACTGCTTTCTGTGATGTAAGCTAAGACAAGTAACTTTCAGATACCTACATTTAGGATCTCTTTGTCTGGAAGCAATCTCACTCTTGAAGCCCAGTTCTGCTGTCCTTACAAGGGCATTTACTGGAGGTGCCATAGGGTATCACCCCATCTGGTCTCCTAATGGGATTCCGAAAGGGCACAGATCTGTTACTGGTACCTGGCTCTTTGTGAACATGTGTGGGCCATCCTTGGACAAAAGTTAGGGGCAACTAGCTGGCTCCTAAGCATATTCCATCCAAAATAAATATCTTGTTTACTGGCTGTTTTGTGACATAATCATCTTTCTGCCTTTTTCCAGTCTTGCCTGAAATTCTTCCTAGCAGTTGAGAAAACTTTTCTGACTGAATTTGTTATATTTGTTCTAATATTCTAAAACAAATTTTGATTTAAGCTACTGAATTCTAATTTTCTGTTCAAATACATCTTCAGCTACTTTTGAAATATCACATATCAGTTACATATTTTAAGTTTAGTAATTTTTTTTTTTTAAAAAAAAGGCTAAAGTTTCAAAGGTCATTTTATTCTTTAAAATAGAACATTCAAAATATCTGGGATATAGGGGATTTTTTTTTCTTTGTGTGTATGTATGATGCTTTTAGTACCTTAGAAGTCTGAAAGAGAAATGTGAAGACTGATAAGAGTAAAATCTCTAAAAAGAGGAACAGGTGAGTGTGGGAGTTTCAGGAGGAATGATTGAAGGAGAAAAGAGAGTGGCAGACCTTGATGGCATTCAGTCAGCAGCTTATCAGTGTCACAGCTTATGTTGAACACAATTTCTCAGGACAACCAGACTGTAGGGTTTAAAAACAAAAAATTGTCTGAAACGGACTATACTTAGGCTAATACGAGGGGTTGCCTGAAGCTATTGATCGCAAGGAGCCATACAAATCCCAAAGAGAGAGATGAAAATTAGTGGTTGAACAGCTCTGTCTATTATTGACTCCAAAAAGCAGGACATAGAATGGAGATGCAAAAGGTCAAAATCCCTGCAGCTCCTAATGCGCACACCCAAGACCTGCATGCTGTTACCAAGCTAAAACCCAGGAAACATGAGGAAGACTGTGTACCTGGTGTGCCCTGTCCTTTGTGTCACTGTAAGCTGTCAGGGTCAGAACACTAGGGGACACATCCTGGCGCTTGTGCATGTGTGGATACAAGAGAATGAAAATGTCCCTCCAAACAATAAAATAGGCATTGATACCTTAGCTGAGCTTTGTTGCTGTAATATTGCAGCATTTCCAGTTCCTTGTTTCCACAGGCTTTACTGCCCAAGGTGACCTAGAAGCCTCTGATAACTGAGCAAGCTGATCTGAAGAGCTCAGGACTTGCTGTGTTGGAAGAAATGACTGACTGCAGGCATCTGGCATTGCTGTAGACAGAGACTGGGTTGATTGCATATGCAGGCCTAATATAGTGACACGTTCTTCTGAGTTATCCAAGCATAACATTCCACTGAGAAATGCATTTACAATGTAAAATGGTATATGTACCCTTATGCTGTCATGAATCAGCATTGAATGTCAATAATTTAACTTACATTTTTCTTTTGAAAAAGGATCTCTGGCATGGAACTGTCAAATGATTATTATCTAGTCTTTATTGTGTGACAGCAGCCAAAAGATCTGATTCAGAATGGATTACTTTGCAGCTGGTGTTGTTACTAAAAACACATATATATAAAATGGCAATGCCTACCTGAAAGGGGGGGGTCTAATGCTAAGTTCTTGATTTAAACAAAAGTTCAGCAGAAGCATAAATGCATTTGAGTAGGGAAGAGTTCAGTGTTCAAGTGCTAAGCTGACATTAGTGTATTAGAGTGTATGGGGGTGAGCTTTTAAAGTTGACCTGCTGACTGTTCCCCCATACCCTACTTCAGTTTTTGTCCTGGAGCAGCCTCAGAGTGAAAGAACTGGATTCTCACTCCGAAAAATGCTCCAGGAGCCACCTGATGTTCACCAGCCACAGATGGGTGTTCAGTTCATGGGGAAAGATGAGAGCTAGTCCAAAGCAAATAAGCAGATGGACCTTAGCCACGTCTAGGGTGAAGGGCAGGTCCTCAGGACCAAGAAGTTTTCCTTATAAATGTGCTCCTATCTGTCCACATTACCTCCTGGTGGTCTACAACGCCATGCTGCCACATGCTGCCATGCTCCATAGGTAGTGTGCCACCCCATAAAATACTTTAATGGCTGATAAGGGAACGGCTGCAGTGCTTGGAAAGACATGAAATTTCTTTCTGGTAAGTAGCCTGAAGCTTGAAGTGGGAGCCGAAGTTAGGGAGGTGTATATGTAGTGTGAGTGAGAGGGGAACCTTTTCAAAAACTCTTTTCTAATTTAGCAGTACCTCCCATTTCCAAGTGAATGCAGTGTCATGGGTTCAAAGCAGTGTATACACAAAGATGGACAGACCCTTTTCCTTGGGAGCTTATGACTGCTAATGTGAGCTTATAAATAAATTAAGGAGTGCCTTCAAGAAAAAAAAAGAAATCTTCCTTCTGAGCTAGAGAAACGTACTTTCAGGAAACAAGTGTCTGCAGTTAATAGCCTCTGCTGTTTCCACGAGAAAATTAGACATTGGCCTTTTTGAGAGACCTTATATATATATATATATTTAACATCAAATTAGTGAGAGTCTAACTGTAAATATATTTTTACTGGATTCAAGCAAATTGATTTGTGCATGAATGATATTTTGTGACACAATTACAATATATTAATTGTGTCTTCTGTTTCACTTGCAAGAATGTCATTATTGTAATTGGAAATTGTAGGTATGACTAAAGACATATGTCTGTTATGGGTTTAGTTATATTAAAAATGAATGTCTGAGAGATGTGTTGCACTTCTTATTAAAGTTTAATCTAGTATCAAAAATAGCAATAATATCACAAGAGACCTCACGGCCCTGTTGTGTAAATTTTCTGCTCACAAGACAATTTTAAAAAGGCGTATGACTATTCTTCTTTTGTTTCTTCTTGGCTAGTAGATGTTGTTCACATAAAATAACAACATTAAGGATATATGCCCCTGCAGTATGATAAAGTTTTCTGCAGTGTTTCTACAAAGCACATAACACTTATTTCCACAGATGCCTAAAATAAATGTCCAACATGCTACAATTCTAGAAAAATAAGGATGAAAGTGTGTACAGTAGTGACTGCTGTCAAATTCTGTTAAAATGGTGACAACGAGATCAAATGCGTCTGTATTTGCTGTGAAATTTGGCTGTCAGACCTCAAAGTATGTGACAGGGAGCAGCAATACTATGTTGGCATGTGGGTAGGCAAGTCAATGATTAATCACTCACTGTACCTAAATGCTGCTGCTGTAGTCCCTGGGCCTACCTGAACCACACCTGGAGTCTTTATCAACCTTTCAGTGCTTGGAAAATCAGTAGAGAGTGGGTGTATGCATTTTGGTTCTCTCACATAATGTGAAAATACAGTCATGGTAGTAACTGTTCCCTGTATGTGCCACCAATGAGGCTGGTGGTGTGGAGTAGGCTGTACTTTTGCAGATGTGTAAAAAGATTTTTACAGACTTTTCTCTTTATTTCCCTCCCCTGCACAGAGAGATCATTCCTCTGAAATTACTAAAGGAAGGTGGTCTCCACTAACCAGGATCTCAGTGATGCTGGAACACGAAGAAAAACTAGGAAAGCCCCAGGATGGGAAAATGGGACAGCTAAAACATCTGCTGTCACTGAGATGCTCTAGAACTTGGTGGACAAGGGGAGGAGGAGTTAGAAAGCACTTGATTCTAATTGTAAGCAGTTGTGGCTACAAAAAAAAAAAAAAGAAGAAAAGAAAAAAAAAAAAAAAAAAGCTTAATTTTTACAATGGTTGATTTTAGGCCTTTCCATTAGATAACAATCAAACTTCATCAGAAGAAGCTGTGAATAAATAACAGAGGCTACAAAGTCCTGTTTGTTACTTAAAATGAAAGAAATAAGAAAGGTTTAAGGTGTGAGTAAAATTTACCTCCTCCAAGGTAGAGAAGTTTTTCTTTTTCTGGGGCAGGAACGTGATTTGTAAGAGGGAACTCGAGCCTTAGAGAAAACAGATAGTTGAAAGGAATTAATGAAAGGTCACTGGAACAAGGTTCAGAGTTAGATTATGTACCCAATAATCTGGCAAATAAAAACCATATGTCTTTAGGCACAATGCAGCCTGTTAACTCAATAGCAGAGAAATTACACAAAGTGATTAAGGAAGCATAAGAACATGTATATTTATAAGTGTGAGTATTTTCATATCAAGCAATGCTGAAAGTAGATGTTCCTTCTTGCATGATTGGCAGGGGGTGGCTGTGCATCTGTACAGACTGCCTGCCCCTGCCAAAGACGGTGTATTTCCATTCTCTGTGGTGACTGCCACAGAAAGGTTATTTTGGGACTGGGAACTCTAATTGAAAGGTGGGAATTTTCTTATATTAAGCTCCAGCTAGTACTGACAGTACAAAAATTCTTAAGGCTTTGAGACTAAATGAAGTACTAAAAGCAAACAAAATGTAGTGATATTCTATAGCATATTTTATGCTTCAGGAAAAAATGTTGCCAGCAAGATGGTAGACTTTTTTTTTTTTTTTTTTTTTTTTTTAACCTTCATGGCAGAAAAAAAGACCACAAATAACTTACATGCTTTCTTGTGATAGTGTTCTAATTTCCTTGAGGTAAACTCACTAGAGAGTGTTACAACTAAATAAGTGATCATGTTTGGTAAATATATATATATATTGCCATGTATTACATATTTTTCAGCTGTAGCAATCTATGACAATGGGACAGAGCATGCTGAATTTGAACATAGTAAGTTTGTAGAAGAGGGGAGGTTTAGACCTGACATGGCTAGAGCCAATTATCCCTAATGTAACAGTGTATTGGGAAGTGATATCAATTAAGCACATGCTAGAAAAGACAACAGAATCACCGTGAATCACATTTAACATTGTTAAACTGCAGAGTGATGTTAATGAAGCATAAGTTAATTGCTAATAATTTGGTCGCTACTTAGAAGAATGTCTATTTTGTTTGAAAGTCTAGTTGGCATTTGCAGGTGTATGAAAACCTGGATAAGGAAAAAAACACCCTCTAAAGCTAACAGAGTTTAGGGTGCAGAGAGTTCTTCACATTTCATGAAAATGATTGTGTGAATTTATCTCCATTGTGCATTGAAGCACTGTACAATTGTCAGGTCGGTTGTATATACATGTAGGTAACCTCCTATAATCATGAAAGCTTGCATCTCCAGTTTAGCTATCTACCATGGAGAAATAAACAGTGTTTTTACTCTTACTCACAGAGAGGTGTAAGAATAAATGTTATAAGTCTTCAGTTTTGCCTGAGAAAGGAGCAGTTATCTTAGCAGCTACGTCTACACCCCCATCTTATCTGCAGCCAGACTGGATTTGGAGAGAGTTAAAGTAGATCTGAGTAAACTGGTGTCTATCTGAATACACAAAATTCCTCTTTGATTTCTGGATTTCTGGATATGTGTTTCTGAAACACATACCTGTGTTTCGGTGGCTGTCTCTGTGCTACTTCGCTATCACTGCAGCTATTGGTCTGGGAGCTTGGTAGATGTTGCTGTATCGCTTCTGATGCTGGGGCTGGTTCAGGGATGCAGGCACTGCTTTGTTTTGTGCAGCGTTGATGTGCCTTGTGTATAACTGCTGGGAAAGAAATGCCAGTGCTGTCAAAAGAAATAACCTTCAAAGTCTTATAACTTTGGCATCCCAAATAGCTATATATTTTGGAGAAATAAGCAGCATTTATTGAACTTGAGATTGACTAGAAATCAGTAGGTCAGACTTGGGCATTTGCCTGAAAGAGCATCACCTTTGTCAGGTCAGTGTTGACAGGGATGGATTAAAGCCAGTTCAGTTAGTGAGCCAGGGAATGCTGCAGCCAAGGTGTGGGGGAGCTGCCCCTGCTGTGACAGCCAAGCCTGCTGTATGTTTGGGTTTCTATGTGGTATGTTAATAGCACTTGGCTCTCTCAGATAATTTGAAAACTGCTGTGGAAGGACTGCTAAATGAAGGGTCACATTCAGCAAGAATTAATTTAATCTCAAGCAATGATATGGCTATGATGTAGGTTTGTACCACTGAGGTTTGTCTATCAGCACTGCTACCTTTTAAACTGATAGATGTGTTTAACCTCACAGTTATTTATCATATATTGCTCTCTTTGGAATAGCTGCACATTTCCATCTGCATATGGACATGCAATAATCTCAAACCTATTAATACATTTTACTCTGGCTTTCTGGGCCATTTAATGAACTATGAAATGGTACTGAAATGTGAGATGATATTACAAAAAGAAAAGCCCGAAGTACTACCTGTAATGGATTTGTGTGGAGTATGAAATAGCTGTCTCTATGTTTGTAAGAGATGACTTTATCTTCAGGTTTGGGGCAAAAACACAGCTGCAATTTGAAGGTATTGTATTTTTAGCTCAGTGTCATACTTTCTAGAAATATATTAGAGAGGACAATGAAGGTGCAATGCAATTCCAAATAGAACCATTTTTTCCAATTCATTTATGAGACATTGAAATAAATATTTGCAAGCTGGAATTTTCAGTTGTATGAGGTTTCCGTAAGAGTGCATATTATTGTAAGGCAGTTTATAGAGCAAACAATATCTAGTGTCTATGTACAGTATTGTGCACTAAATCAATGAGAGGTGCTTTTGACTTCAGGTTTGCTCAGGTTCACAGATGAATTCATTAACTTCAGTCTCAGAAGTTGGCTGTGAGATGTTTTAGCCTCCTCACGAATGCATTCACATTCCTTTGTTCTTGGACATGCAGGTGCCTTGCTAACAGAGGATGCTATTGATTAAAATAACTGCATTTTTATTTGTTTGTTTCTTTTCTTTCTTTTTAAGTACTGTAGAGTAACTTACTGGGTTGGTGTCCCCATGGAAAACATCCAAACAATTTCAGTGGGCTTTATGAAGAAATACAATTGATTCAATGAGTTACACTTCATTGCCTTATCTCATGTTTTGTTGTAGTAAGATAGGCCACCATTACTGATGACATCCATTTTTTGATGCTGAAAACTTGTAGCACTTTTAGCATTTAAACCCAAGTTACTCTGGGCAGTATCATATTTGGTACTGTCTACCCCAAAGTCTCATTTCTTATTAAAAAATAAGTGTGAAATGTGGGGTGGAAAAAAACTCACGGGACAGAAGATAAAAAACAAAACAAAACAAACAAACAAACAAAAACACTGGATAGGACACTTTAAAACTTTTTGCTCTGGAAGTGTACAAATAACATAAGTATTCCTACTCCCATGTCAAAGACATCTTTTAAGATACTGAATCACTCTTGTCTCTTTTAACCTGCTGTGTTCCTGCTGCTTCTTTCATCCCATTTCCCAGACAAGTCTGTGGCTTTGCACCATCCTGGCTGTATGTACTGCAGACAGACAGGGTGCAAACACCCCAGTGCTCTCCCTTTAGCGCAAGGTGGATGTCACCCTGAAGCCACCCCTGGCACCACCTTGCTTCAGGGAGTGACTGGAGGGCATCACACAGTGAGCAGCACAGGGAGGAAATCAAGAAAGGAACTGGACAGCTTTTGTGTCAGTGTGTTTGTTTTGTGTAAAGCATCTTCTCAAGCCTTAGCTGGCAGCCTGTGAGCTGCAGATTACGTTTTGCCGTTGCTAGGTGGCAATGTGTCTTCAGGAAAGGAGGGTCGGGGAAGGGGGCTTTGCTGTGGTGCCTCAGACGCCTGTGAGGTAGCAGGACGCGGGGGAGAAGCTGCAGACTTCCCCCCACAGACACTGTTTTTGGGGCAGGGGGGCATCTGGCTCATGTATATACACTCACAACCTTTTATTATTGATTTGTGTTATGCCGGGGGAAGGAACTAATCCGTGTTTTGCCTTAAACTAATTTAACACACAGGGTGTGAGAGAGGGATATCAATGCCAGGTGCAGGCCAGAACCAGGGAACAACGGGTGCCTCAGGGCCGGGGTGCTGCAGGGCCACCCTGCTGCCGCCCCATCCCAGCCTAGCTGTTCTGCTCCAGGGGGTGGCTGGGAGCTAACAGCTAGGAGGCTTATTGACTAACTTAAAGGCTGATGAGTATTGTTGTTTTTTTATTATTATTTTACGTATTTATTAATTAATTTATTTATTTCCAGCTAGCAATGTGTTGCAAGATGTAAGCCAGAGATGTCTTGAAATCTGCCGGCTCAAGAGGCCATTACCTTCAGAGTACCTTTGCTTCTGTCTCTCCTCCTCTCTGTAAGAAGACCTCATGTTACTTGACTAAACATAGATTAAATTACCCAGTGTTGATTTATTTGCTGGAGATAGCTTTTGCTGGAGAGCAAGACAGTCCCATATTCCGAAAGCTTTGATCTGTATAAACAAATGCCATTTATTATAGATGGTGTAATATGTTCCAGCTTTATTTGTTCTGAGCAAGATGTGCCAAGGATACATCCAATGTTTTTTTTAATACTGGCAGTTGGGGGTGGAAGGGAGAATTCTTTTCATCCATCTGATCCTGGTTGTTATTTACTCAGAAATGACAATTATTTTAAAGAGAATTAATTATGAGCCACTCAGAGAACTCTAGTTCAGTGCAGCTGGTTGTCAATGATCTACTCAAAAGCTGTAATTATTACAGGTTTGGAAAGAGAGCTGAAATGACCCAGATGGTTAGTCTGATTAAACTGATCCAAAAGTCGCCAGAAGTAGTACTAATACTCTGCTTCTACTGGGTACAGCAGTGCATATAGACCTGCTATAGCAGGGGACAGGTGCTAGCAGACCAGGCTGAGGTGGCTGAGAGCTGTATCATAAAGACATCAAGTTGGACAGGCTTCTGAAACACAGAGTCCCTAGTGTTGAAAGCTGAGAGGTTAAAAAACAAACACTGAATGAACTAGAACCCCTCTGCCAGCCTCTGACTGGTTATTCACCCGTATACAGTAAAGGGATAAAACAAAGAAAATAATATGAGAAGGAAACTGATGGCAAGAAGAGCCCCAATCGGAGTAGAAGCTCTGGAAAACAATCAGGACAAAGTTTAAGCAGTGTTCTGTTTTCTATCATGTCTGCAAGCACTATAATCCAACAAAAAGTAAGTCTGTCAATAGTCTTACATGTGACTAGTTTTGGAGCACTTGATGTACTCTGGCAGTAATAGCTATACAAATGTGCTAGTGGAAGCTGCTTCCCTATGATAAAAAGAAACACGTGACAGAAATGTTTAAAAGAAGCAAGGAAAAAGCAAAAAATGCATTGATGTGAAAATGTATTCATAACTGCTAAATCTGGTAATAATAGGTGAAAAGAGATGCTGGAAGGACCCTTGAGACTGAAAAATATAAGGGAAGGATCGTAGATGCTATATGCTTTCTTCAGCTAAATGAACTTCAGTTCAGCTTGAGGAAGCTTTTAAAGCTTGGCAGGTTGTTTCCATAAAATAGGGCCCTTCATGGGAAATAGCTGCAGTAATATCCAAGCATGCACCAGTCAGGTGGCTGTGGGGTTCCAGTGAAGCGCTGGTGTAGCATATGTAATCTAGGAGTTCATATGGAATGACTCCGGTTTCTCTTCAGATCGTACAAATCTTTTGCCTTTTACTAAAGATTTCTGTGGAGAGGAACAAGCCTTTTCTTCTGGTATCAAGGCCACTCGAGGCAGCCCTCGTGAGGGAGGCTGACAAGGCGCAGGTGGAGCCAGCAGCACCTCTTTCCTTGCCCTTCAAAGGCAGTCCCCAGGGGGAAGGGGTGACCAGGATGGGCAAAGAGGACATGGTGTGGCAGTTTGCATGGGCACTGCGCGCTCAGAGAGGGCAGAGCATCCCTCCCTGCTCAGGAGAACAGTTCATCTACCGGCTGTCTACCTATAGCTAAACCACCATGGTCTGCACTATGAGGAGAGCTCTTTCTAGAAAGTCTGTGGCGACCCAGACTGAGTGCCCACTCAAAAATATGACCCTTGAGGTCTCTGGATGCACAGAGTGCCTGAGCCTGTTGCTGCCCTCTGAGGGCGGCAGAGACACCATGTGTGTGAGGTGTGTGAGCAGGTGGATGACCTGGTCAGCCTGGCGGCTGAGCTCAAGGAAGAGGTGGAGAGGTTAAGGGCTATCAGGGAGTGTGAGGAGGAGATAGACTGGTGGAGCAACTCCCTGCCAGGCTTGAAGGAAAGGCACTGGGGTGAGACACCCCAAACAGTGGTGGACCCTTTTCCATGTTGCTGTCAGGCAGATAAAGGGGACCTAGGAGATGAACAGGAATAGAAACAGGTCCCTGCTTGGCATCACAGAGAGCTGCCCTCCCTACTAGCCTCACCTTCCCAGGTGCCCTTACACAACAGGTTTGAGGCTGTGGAGCTTGAGAGGGTGAGGATGAGGTGGAAAGTCCACCCAGGAGGTTGCCTAGGGTAAGGAAGTCGACTCCAAGCCTCAATTCTGCCTCCACTAAGAAAAAAAGTTGGGTAATTGTTGTAGGTGACTCCCTTCTCAGGGGAACAGAGGGCTCTGTATGTTGGCCTGACCCTACCCATAGGGAAGTCTGCTGCCTCCCTGGGTCTGGGACATTGCCAGAAACCTTCCCAACATGGTGTGCCCCTCTGATTACTATCTTCTATTGATAGTCCAGGCTGGCAGTGATGAAATTGCTGAGAGAAGCCTGAAGGTTATCAAATGGGACTTTAGGCAACTGGGATGATTAGTAGATGTATTGGGAGTACAGGTGGTGTTTTCCTCCATCCCTACAGTGGCAGGGAGGGGTACAGAGAGGAACCGGAAAGCCCACCTGATAAACACGTGGCTCAGAGTTTGGTGCCAACACAGATTTTTATTTATTTTTTGACCACTGGGTGCTTTACTCGGCACCTGGCCTGATAGCTGCAGATGGGTCCACCTATCTCTAAGGGGAAAACTGATACTAGCCCAGGAGATGGCAGGGCTCATTGAGAGGGCTTTAAACTAGGTAAGAAGGGGGACAGGGATGAAATAAGGCTTGTTAGAGGTGTGCCGGGGGAACAATGTCAGGGCCAGGGGAGAAGGCAATGGCCCTGTTGAAGTGCATCTACACTAATACATGCATCACGGGCAACAAACAGGAGGAGCTGGAAGCCATCATGCAGCAGGCAAGCTATGACTTGGTTGACATCACTGAAATGTGGTGGGACCACTCCTACGACTGGAGTGCTGCAATGACTGGCTATAGGCTCTTCAGAAGGGACAGGCAGCACAGAAGGGGTGGTGGTGTGGCTCTCTGTATTAGAGAGTGTTTTGATGTTGTGGAACTCGAGGCTGAGGCTGGAAATTATAAGACTGAGTCCCTATGGGTTAGGATCGACGGGAAGGCCAACAAGGCAAGCATCCTGGTGGGGGTCTGTTACTGACCACCAAACCAGGATGAGGAGGTGGAGGAGGCATTCTACAAGCAGCTGGCAGAAGTTGTGCAATTGCCAGCGCTTGTTCTCTTGGGGGATTTCAACTTCCCAGACATATCCTGGAAATACAATACAGCTCAGAGGAAGTAGTATATGAGGTTTCTGGAGAGCATGGAAGATAGCTTCCTGATGCAGCTGGTTAGTGAGCCTACCAGGGGAGGTGCCCTGCTTGACCTTCTGTTCACAAACAGAGAAGGACCGGTGAGAGATGTGGTGGTCAGGAGCTGTCCTGGGCAGAGTGACCACAAAATGGTAGAGTTCTCTATTCTTGGTGAAGACAGGAGGGAGATCAGTAAAACTGCTATCTTGGACTTCTGGAGGGCAGACTTTGAGCTGTTCAGGACACTGCTTGGCAGAGTCCCTTGGGAGGCAGTTCTGAAGGGCAGAGGAGTCCAGGAAGGCTTGGCACTCTTCAACAAGGAAATATTAAAGGCTCAGGAGTGGTCTGTCCCCATGTGCCCAAAGACAAGCTGGTGTGGAAGAAGACCAGCCTGGTTGAACAGAGATCTGTGGCTAAAGTTTAGGAAAAAAAAAAAGAGTGCTGAAGCCAAGTGCTAGGCAATATGCAGAGCAGTTTGTAGGGTAAATTATCACCTGATAACTATGATGCCCATGTGATGAAGAGGTCACAAGAAAATGAAAGGATTCACACAGATACCTTAAACATCGCTATTAAGTTTATGTGTATGTGTGTGTATATACATATATATATATATGTATACATATTTGTGGTGTTGAATTGCATATTAGCTGGTGGTTAATCACTATATTTGCATGGAAAGTTAAGACATGATGAACTGTCCCCTTAAAAGTTTCTGGAATTAGCTGCTGACTGTTGTGTGACTACTTGCATTGCATAATGTTGATGTGTTAGAAGTCTGACACCAAATGCAGCTGATCTCTGCTTGCCTTGGATTTCTAAAATCTACTGTGTGCATAACACAGATGCGTATGCAACTAATAGATATATTATGCCAGTTAGCCCTCTTTAGGGAAGACGAAATTCCAACATAATAATGATTTTGTATAAAGGCTTAATGTGATTTAGATGAGGCTGTCCAATAACTTGCAATATACTTACTATATTTTAAACAATGCAATTGGACAGTCGTCTTTCAAATAAACTAATCTCACTGTTATGTATACTTATTGGTATAGACCTAGAGAAAATCAGTAACTGCATTGTGCTGTTAATTCCATTTACTTCTCTATATATTTTACATTATAGTTATTCAAGTTGGGTAATTACCTGAAGATTCAAAGCTAACTGATCTTTGTTGACAGGCTGTAATGACTTAAACCAGCATCTTCTTTTCAGTTCTTCTGTTAAAATGAAAGCAGTTATAAGAGCATATTCATAAGTTTTCCTAGCCACTGTACAAATATTTTAGAAAATAAGCTTCCAGAAATACCAGTTAAACAGATTCTGAGCCAGCAAAGACACCAAATCAAGCAGAAGAGATAGGGAAGGCCATTAAGAGAAAGGATTAAGTTATTCATCTCTGAATGGCGTTTCCATTACTGTGAAACTACTTGGAATGAAATGGGCAAATAGCTTTGAAGAAAAAATAGCGACATTGTGGTGGTATCATTTGCGTAGCTTATTATGTGGTGACTTTGATTTGAAGGAAGAGTGAAGAAGAATTGGAAAGGGATTTTAATCAGAGTTGTTAGCAGCAAAAAAAGGACGGGCAAAATGTGATTCATGCAGTGGAGCATACCCTGGGCAGTAGGCACTTGCACAAGTGGAAATACTGTAATTTTACTTGGTGATGCTCTCTTCCTCTTTCTAATTAGGCTGTGAATATAACAGTCAATGTTTGCATGGTGCCACATGCAGCCTTCCTAGACCTCCCTCTCTTCTGGCTAGTGAGAACAGCAACACACTGTGCTGTTCTGAACTGAGCATGGCAGAAAGAGGAGTTTCTGGAAATCCAAAGTAGGGCAGTCAGAGGCAGGCAATACCACCACAAGACTCCCACTTTTTGTCTCATGGTTTGCATTATCACTGGTGACCTAAGCAAGGGGCCTGGATTTTGTTTGTTTATTTATTTAAAGTGGTAGGGATCTAGTTAACACAGAGGATGGAAATGTAATTGATTTCCTTAGTACTCCATGTTTCCTGACTTTTTAATCTCTCCAGGGCCTTATTTCTATATAAGTGTACATACCTGTCAAATGGGTTGAGAGAGAAATACATCAATTTCTTACTGAGAAATGTGTATCCTGGAACCAAACAGTCACAGCAGTCTCAGGACACCATGGAAGCAGCTTAGAAACAGAGATGCAATTTCCACCTTCCCCCACAATATTAACAGTGTCTGAGGAAACTCAGAAAATTGCTCAGTGTGGTTTATTGCTCCTCTATAGTATTTCCAGATTGGTTTATTGCTCCTCTAAAGTATTTCAGAATACTCCAGTTCTGTGACGTTCTGATACCTTCAGAGACATTGCTGCCTTGAGCCAAAGCTAATTAATTTTTCTTATTATTTTAAGAATGGATGGTGTACACTGAGTCTCACTGCTATCAAGTAAGATGTTCTGCCGATCTGGCTGGCTCTGTAAGCAAGGTGGGAGAGGCAGGTCACCACAGGTATGGCAAAGGTGGAAGAGAAGGGTGGTAAAAGGTTTGCTGTATGACTTTGAGAGGACAGAGAGGGACTGAATTTCAGAAATATTTGAAAGAATATTTGTTATGTTCTACAAAAAAAAAAAAAAAAAAAAAAGGAAAAAAATCTGTATCATAGCCCAAATAATGCACAATTGCAATCACAGAGCCTCTTATTATCCTACTATTCAATTTATAGAGAATGTGTAGGAAGCACTGGTTGCTTCCTTAGCACCTGGACCCAGAGTGCTCTGGTGGCTTGCCATTATGCTCACCATTATACCAGAAGTTGTTCTTGATTTTAAACTTTCACTTTTTTTTTTTGATCTAGCTATTATCTTTCCTGAGCAGCCTGATGTACTAAGTTCAAATAGTTTTGTAACATCTTGTGACTTTATGCAACCCTAGTAAACAGAAAACAATATTGAAAGAAGTACACAGTAAAATTAGTAACACATTGTTACTTACAAATTTCTGTGAGCTTCCATTTGGCACTGATTTCACCCAATGTGTGTCTATAAAAATAAATACATACATACAGGTGTTCAGTTTGCCTCACAGACCAGCCAATCAGGACAACAAAGTGACTTTCATTCCCATGACTGTACTATTCTAGTTAGATAGTCCCTTGAAATTTGTTTCAGTCTAAAAGTCAGTATAATTTCTTATATTTTCAGATTCTGGCTGCTCTTTTTGTGAAGCAAAATGTGCTCAAATGATACTATCTTTACTAATTCTAATCTAAAACTTAAATTCAGACATTGCAGCAGGACAGACTTTTATACCTCAAACATCCAAGACTGTGTTTCAGTACTGTGTGCAGCATTTGCTCAGGGTGTTATTTATGTACTTCAACCCGGTAACCACATCAGATTTTACAGCCTAGAGAAAGAGAGAATAAATAATCCAAAATATAATGGACAGAAATGTCAAATTGGTATTTATACTGTTGGGAGAGAACAGAATGCCTCTTTATTTACTTATTAGTAAGCCAACTTTATGAAACTTACACATAAGTATTCAAAACAGGTGTCCCAAGGTAGTGTGCAAAACTTAAAGGATGTCTTTCTAGTCTTTCTAGTTTGTATAGCCTCATTTGCCTTCAGAAGGGACAGGTAATAGTTGTGTATGTTGTGTTGGTCGATGTAGTTTAAGAAATTTAGTTAAAGTAAGTTATTTCAAAGGCAATGTCTATCTCACCATCTGCAGAAGCCCTAAATTTCAGCCATCACGGTGCTAAAAGGTGACTTGTCAAAAACATAAGTATCTGTATTGCAGGCAAAACTGTGACTAGAAGATGAGAATGTCAAGCATGTGCTTGGTGCTCTGCTCTTTTTTTTTTTTTAAATATTGCTTGTTTCAGATCTTTATTGTTCTTCAGTGTTCAAAAATGTGCACATGCTGTGCTTGATAAACTTGGATAGCAGCATTTAGTCTCCAAGCATCAGGTCACTGTGACTTTCATTTCTGTTATTGCTCAAAGAATGAATCACTTCAAATTTCCTATTAAAAATATTTCCTTTAGCTCCATCTTGCTGCTCTGTCCAGTTTAACTGTCTGCTACTAAAGACCCATTAATACGAAACTGAAAATGTCTTGTTTTCCTTGCTTGCTTTCTTTGGAAGTTCTATACCTATACATTGGACTGAGACATTTATGTAATGCTTATTCCTGTTTTCAAGCAAATTCTAGGACTCCATTTTCAATTTCCAATATATGTTACTTATGTATGTATGCTGCGAAGTCTTCATTTCCTATGTTCCTGCTGATCTGTTACCAGGTTGCTCTGATTTTTTTCTGTTTTGACACCATAACAGAATATTATGGTTGTGTAGTGTCATGCATAATGCCATGAAAACACACAAAACCTGGAACTTAACTGAACCAATATCTCTAAACCCAAACTGGATTTCTTTTCAGATGCCTGCTTCAATGGTTAAAACATTATGAATGCTTCCCTAAGAAAATACAAATGATTTTTTTTTTTTTTTTTTTTTTTTTTAGAGCAGACTTTATACAAATTTGATTCTTAGTAGAAATTATTTAATAGGTTAGACTGGAAAGCACAGAATCTGGCAGCATTTTAAAAGTCTAATTTAAATCAGCATAGTGTTTTCTGTGTTGTCTGTTTTCTTCCTCTATCTCTTCTCTGTTCCAAGTTAAAATCTCTAAACTCACTAAATCTCAGATGTAGAGAATAATTTTAATGTTGTAGTGGATCTCAAGACTGTGACTAGGGCTGAGCCTGAATGAATCTTGTATTTGCCTAACAGTTTCTTTTCTTTCTCACAGGGTGTGCTCTGCTAACTAATCATTCTTTGAGTTGGGAAAAGCATAGGCATAAACATACATGTATGTGAAAGAAGACGATAATTTTACATTTAAGGGTTTGTTGGAAAGCTATATTTTTTATGGTTTTATATGCCAGAAAAAGCCCCTATTACCTATCATATATATTGAAAAAAAGTTATTATTTGCAAGTTCTCTCAAAGCAGATTTACATTGTATGGAATCCTCTTGCATACCTTGAAAAAGTAATCCCTATATCTTTTTTCCAGTGTAAGTTTTACCTATTTGCAGCCATTCTGTGACAGCTGTTATAGTTCCCCAGAGATTCATTCTTGGATTTCTTTTTATTTTGCTCTATCACTGACTATTTATACTGCCTGCTGTTGACTTTTTTTTTCCAAACCTTGAAAAAGGTTGTGTCTTCATATGGTCAGAAAAACCTGGCAGAATGCTGTAAAGAGTATCCAAAGGCTCTCCCTCAAATATATGTGCATAGATATGTATGTATAATATATTTAAGTGCATGCCCAAATTTTAAAGCTAGGCAAACATGGCCTCATTGATAATACATTTATGATAAATCAAACAAACCTGACAAAAAAGTTTTTGGAAAGAAGCTGCTGGGAAACAAATAAACAAAAAACCCATGACCTTATTTAAGCTTAGCCTTGATGACTACAACAAAAATAAATCTTGCATGAGGCTATGCGGAGCATCAGCCCTCTGAAACGAGTACTTAGAAGCTGCAGTGGCAAAACACTGCAGGTGGCAGGCAAGAGTAACGCCAGGCAAAGCTGGTTGTCAGATGAAAGCAGGTTTCTCAACATTGGAGGCTATTGAGGCTTTTGCATTTGCCTTGTGTAGGAATGGCATCATTTTCTACATAAATCTTGGGGAAGATCTCCTGTAATTGTTAAATGGTCCAGAGAATAAACTAACAGTTGTGGGATTGAGATTTTTTTTTTTCTATTCAAATAATAATAATAAAATAAAAATCTGTGTGTGGGGGTACCGTTTCAAAAATAACTCAAACACAAATTTTTCCTCTTGGCAAAAAAAAAAAAAAAATTAGATCGAAAACAATTTATTTAACTCAAAAGAGAATGATTTGCTTTCAATCAGAAGAGTCAGAATAATTTTCTAGGAGAATGTGACCAAATTTGAAAGGGGAAACTGACATTTTTGCAGCCTTAAAACACAGACTTTTTAAGATATTAAAATGCTTCTTAGCTATAAATATATACTAGACTTGATCTGAATTCACAAGGGTATAGAGTTGAATCTCCAGTCAGTTTTGTTGCACAAATGTGTAACTATCAAGTTTTGATTGTTGCTTTTCAAAACAATAACAACATACCAGATGCCAGTCAAAGAAACTGGAAGAAATTATAGGATCTGAAAAAGACTGTTGAAAAACTACTTTTTTGGTGTGCCTACTGCTGTCATGGCAAGTCCTCAGATACTTCAGTAAACTCCGCTTGGATGGCTGTGTGCACTCATGTGAAATGCCCATTAAAATCAAGAGGGAGTCTGTAGAGGCTCAGAAGTTTTCAAGTATAGAATTTGCTGCAGCATTATTGACTAAACTGCTCCTCTAAGTAGGTATGGCTAAAAAATAGATTGGTCTCTGAAAGCACCAGAAGCAGCAGTTCTCAGTTCATGCTTTCATCTTAAGTAAGGCATATAATCCAGAATGAGAGACAGCAGAAAAAATAGTCATCATGGAAAGTCAAAATGCTGTGTTGTGCTTCCTATTAGTTAGCTCTTTTGAGAACTTCAGTTGTACTCTTAATTTCTGATGCATCCTTTTTATGCATTAAACAAGAAGAGGTGACAAATCTTTGTGTGACATTGGGACGTAAATGCCTGATGCTCCTTTGAAATAAATAAGGTGATCAAAAGGATGGATTTTAATGCTGTAAAAACAATACTGAAGCGTTTGCTCTTCTGACAGGTGAGACGATGTTTTCATTCAGCAGCAAAAGCAGGGTGGGCAAATGGTTAACTTTAATGGGATGAGAAAGCTATGCATCTATGGAGAGGTCTGGGCAAAATGGCTGCCTGCAGCCTTTACTGTTAATTAGCTGCAATACTGGTTCAGCAGCCACAGCCGTGTTTCGTGTGACCTCACTGGTGTGGCATCTGGGTAATTATCTTTGGTATAATGAGCCCTTTCATCCATAGCAGAACAACAACATCTCGCTTGGCTTGCGAAAGATCAGAGCCAATCTGCTGCTCATCAGGGTGCCTGCCATCCCCTTTGTATCACACCTTATTTCAAACCTAACCTTTCACATCCTGTATTAATTGTTTTTAGATTAAATATTAATGAATCCATTTTAGCAGCATAGGGGGAGGGGGGGAGAGCTAATAAATACCAAGTATCATCCAAGTGGTAATTTGGATCTTAAATATTCTTGTCTGAGTCTTTGAAAAGAAAGAGAAGCAACATTCCAGATCGCTAGTTACAAATGATCATAATCTTTTTCATCTATGGAGAACTGTAATTAACAGCAGGTATCATCCTTTTTCCTCAATTGTACAGTTCTATGAAATTAATTCTTCCTAACTATTCATTTAATGTACAAAAATTGTAGAAACACCCACCTAAAGATTGTACGTTTTTCTTGATCTTTTAAGTTTCCTCACCATGCTGTAGAGTAAGGCTTTTCAAACATTTGACCCTTCACAGAGGTTTCCCCCTTATTTAACTTCATTCTTAAAGGGTAATGTGAAGACCTGCTTGGTTCCACTGAAATAATTGAATGTGTCGTGGCTAAATTTCTGTAAGACTCCTCTTTCATGTTTATTGATGAGCTATGAAGCTTTTTCTCTTGCTTTGAAGAGTACTCATGAAGATAAGTTGCAATTTAACAAGGTGTGGCAATCAGTGCAGGAACATGACATGAATCGTTAATGCTTTGAATCTTTGTTTCAGCAACATATAAATAGGAAACACAGAAGCTGGATGTTGCCGAGTTTATGTGTTTTCACCTTTCCTCCTCTACTTGGACAGTACAGTTGGGCTTCTTCTGCAGACTTTGATTAAACTGAAAGACAGAGAATTATGGTTTAATTTTCCTCGTGGTCTGAGGCAAGGGCACGTCTTCCAGCTAAGAGAAGTTATTGAGTTCCCTTGAAATGTCAGCTAGAAAGGTACCCATTGACTACTATAAAGCAGCAACATCAACATTCATTCTGTTGTCCTTTTTTTTTTTTTTTTTTAATATAAGCTAACACTAATAAATCATAATGTTATGAGACCTACAGGACATATTTTTGATGGCTCTGGAAATCCTTCTCATTTCTATTCACATGGCTATCTCTAATTTGCTTTTATGCTCATTCAGCTGTAACTCCTTACTGTTTTCTATGTCTTTGAACTGTTAGTTATTCATAACTCTTGTTTTTCTTACCTTTGGACCAAACTAATAAAATGCAAGTAATTAATTTAAGTTACATCTAACCTGCAGATGTTTCATTACCACACTGAGAAGGTGAGAAACTAAAGATTAACATGTGTAGGAGATTTGCTTCAAGAAGTCAGGAAGAGATATTTTAGGTTTTGTACATAAAATATGTATAAAATTTTAAGTTGCTCAGTCATCATCCTCTGCACAGCTTAAACATTACTTTGAATTTCAGTTTTTCGATCTTTGAGAGCAGTAAGTTGAAAAGTCAGTTTTAAATATTTTATGGAGTTTACGTAAGTAATTCAAAGGCAGCAAAGGCTGTTTACCCTCAAAAGTTAGCTCTGTCAGAGTAATTCTGCAACTCAGCTTTCTGACTCTGGTTTCCATGGTGTCTTTGGATTTGTAATGGGAATGTTTTGGGGAATAAATGTGTTGCACTGGACTGCCCCTGCCTCACCAGCTAGTGCTGATGCCATCTGATGGCCGTTTCTCTCAGAACTTCTCTCCTTATTTTGAATACATAGTGGATGCAGTTTCTGTAGCCATTTCCCTGTATTAGTTATCCTCTGTGAAGTTCCTCTATTGATCCAGTCCTCTGTTCTGTTTGCCCTCTCAACTGCTGCCACTGCTTTGATGAGAGGAAAAATAAAAAAGTCAGTCACCTACAAAGGTTCTTCCTTTTCAGTGGACAGGCAATTTAGTGTATAGGCTCTGTTGCCATTAAAATTCTCTTTATGAATCTCTGAGACATCACCAATGTGCAAAGTGCAAATATGATGGAACGCAGTTCGCTCAACAAAGGTTAATGAAGACAGCCTATTAGGATCCTGCTGAGTTTGTTGTCGGATGCACTGTAGTAGTGCCTAGAGGTTTTGCTCTCAGTGGAGCCCAAGTACAGTGAGGCAGGGCATGCACCATATGCAGACAGACAAATAGAGAATGCTTGTAAGTTCACAGACAAGGCTGACAAAACACAACTGAGGTGACTGACTTGCTTAAAAATAGACTTTAAAGTCTGTGAGAACCATTCACATATGCCACTATCTCCTACTTTTCTCAGGTGGCAATGGGAATGGGTAAGTTGTTAAGGACATGGCTTGAGGAGGGAGACAGAGGACTACATGTTTGACTGTTTGAATACATGTCAGTCAAAATGTGGTCCAAAAGGATGTCTCAGAACAGACCTTTTCAGAAGAAGGTGGTGTACTTTGCACTGTCACTGTCCCAGTCAAGCCAGTATTATTCCAAATTCACAGGGAGAGACTAAGATAAAGATGGATGAAATGTCTTCTAAAAGTGAATGGGAGTGATTGGGTAAGGCTTATGCTCGAGGCTGAGTGGCAGAAGATGTATATCTGAGTTACAAAACGAATCCCCATCTTCTGCAACACACTTTCACATCAAAAGTATGATCTTGCATTCTTTGTTAGTCTAAACCAAAGTATAGAGTCAAATGCAACAGGAAAATCTTAAGCACAGCTGTTTACCAGTTTTAAACTTTTTCTGAAGTTTCAGGGCATTATCCATCTGTAATCAAATCCTTCCTCTTGCAAATTCAGGCTATTTTTTGTGCATTCAGGATTTGAGTCAAATCTCTTCAAGACGTTGACTTACTGAGAAATCCCCAGTTTTCCATTCAATTTTACTTGGAAGGTATTTTTTTTGCTTCATTCCCAAAGTTCTTTCATAACCAATAACCAGTACATGAATGTATTTATTTTTTATTTTCATATTGAATAGAAATATACTAAACAATTTCTTTTTTCGTCCTTTTGTTTGCTAGTTCTTAGCCTGTAACACTTTTTTTTTTTTATTATTATTTTTTTTTAATCTAGTTAGATTACTTTACAAGCATGGGTATCAATTGTAAGAGACATCTATTAGCCTAGAGGTTCATACTTCTCTCACTTTAAACAGCCTTGTGTTCCTGTGGTACTGAACAAGCAGCAATGTCTAGTGCTTATGGGGAGACTTACAGAATGGTGATGCCAGAAATGTTTCTGACTCTGCTGCTTGCTTGTTCTGTGGCTTCTGTGATGCACTGTCGTACTTCACAGAAGTTTTTGAACTTGGTCTCTAAAATTTACTTTCTTTAGATGACTATGGGTAGATTACCAGACTGATTTTCAGAGTTGCTGAGTACACACAGTTTTCTCATGCTTTAAATAATTCTAGGCAGGCACCGCCTCCAGAAAATCAGGTTGTTTCCTCTGATAACAAGCTACGTGTGTAGACTGCTAAGGTTATACATAAATTGGGCTTCTTTCACCATATCTATGTCACTTAAACTGTCTCCCTCCTTCCTCTGATAGATGCTTTTTTTTTTTTTCTTTTTTTTTTCTTTTTTTTTCCTTTCTTCCATCCCAGAGTTCATGACTTTGCCTCAGGTCACTTGGGATGTTATTAATGGTATGTCTTCCTTATATTGACAGCAGAGAAAAATGATGTTTTAGATGGTTCAGACTGAAGCGCTCCTCTCCCCTCTTCTGTGTTTATCAGAGGAAAGAACTCTTCTGGTGCTGTCAGGCCAAAGTCAGGAGTCTGGGGTTTGGTCAAGTCATCTGAAGGTCACTGAGCCTCAGGACAGCCTGGCTGCTTCATGTACCAGTCCAGTAAGGGAAGCTGGAGACCACAGCACAGAAGCAGAGGTTGCTCAAAATATTCCAGTCATTCCAGACATACAGAGCTGAGGACAAATATCCAAAAATGACTTTAGGGGTTGTTTCTGATCTAGAAGAGAGGCTGTTTTGGGACTGAAGTTATTTCTCAGGGGTGAGCTAGAGAGTAAGCTGTTTGCTGGTAGCAGGATTATACCTGCATTGCCTGCTGGAGGCTTTCTGAATTCTCTGTCCTGGTTTTGAGTGCCAGAGGCAGCTCTGTCCTTTCTCTTTTCAGAGCTGACAGGCAATTGGTGCTATTTTAAACAAGTCATTCTCTTTTCTGAGTGCTGACATGCACATGGTAAAATATTAGCATTTCATAACATTGTGAACTATTGCCAACTCAGGAGCTCCAGCCTCACAAATCAAACACCCAGGTTGTGAAATGCACATATTAGGTTTGTTAAATGTGCATTCTGTTAGGGAAACTTGAACAGTTCTGGTTTCCAGGCTTCTCTGTGCTGTAACAAGGACTAGAAATGCACTGCTGAAAACCATGAAGGAGAGCCAGGGGTTCTTCAGTAGCTGATCCCTTTCAGCAGGAATGAGAAAGATTCTCTCCATCTTGCACGTGGAGAGAACCTTTTGAAGCAAATCTTTTTCTATTATGGTGCCGACATTCTGGACCGAAGGTATCCTTCCCATGTTACAGTAGTCTCCTGTCAAGCTGTGTAAAATGGACAATCTGTGCCACATGGCTTAAATTTGGGGCATTACCAAATGCTGTGGCAGAATGGTAGGAACAAACGTCTCCTGCTTCCGGAGACATTCCTTGAAGCAACAGCTGAGCTAAGAGGAGCAGGATTAGAAGAGTGGTGTTTAATCTAGCAAAAAGTTCTGTAATTTGCAATCTCTCTCTCTCTCTCTCTTTTTTTTTTTTTTTTTTTTTTTTTATTTAAGCATGAGAACAATGATTTTAAATGCTTGTGGCTATAAAAGCTTTAACATGAAATTAGTGTTTGTCTTGTAGTCTTGTTAGATATTCTAGTTATGTCAGAATGCACTTAAAAAGCATTTTAAAACAATATAAACCACTCATGTTAATCTCTCTCTCCTGCAAATGACTTTAAGCATAGAAAGATCTGATATTTGGCAGGTAACAAATGCATTTATAAAGAAACTTCACAATTCCGTGGTTTGTGAAGCAAGTTAACATAAGTCAATCATGTCTGGAAACCAATGGTTGCCAACCAAGATGGCGAAAATAAAAATTGGTGTGGCACAACTTTGATATATTATTTGGCCATGACTAGAAATCTAAGTTGTATCCTGAGCTTACTGACAAGTCACTTAAATTAAATTTCAAATAAGTGAACAGACTATACATTGTAAAATTCAGTAAACCATTTTTCTTTACTTAAAAAGTCACACACAACTTCATGAATTTAGCATACTTGAGAGCTAAATGCACTTCAAAAGAGATCACCTATATGGAACTATAGGTGTAATGATGGCTATAGTTTTTCAGATTAGTTCCTTTTTTGGTATCCTTTCCAATCCCGTCAAAGACTGGAGATCTAGTTTTTCAGTGCTCACCTTCCCTTGCTGTGGAAATCTGCAATTTTTTAGCTTTTATGACATATCAACACAGAGAGGTTTAAGAATTTGTCTTTTCATACCTTGTCTTCTGGGTAACTCCTGTCCAGCTGATGCACTTCATACTATACATATATATAAATATATAGAATATTTTTTTCTGTGGAGTGCTGACACTTAGAAGGCATTATGCTAGTTAGATGTGGTATCATTTATGGTATAGTCAAGCTCCAACAAAGGAATTCCAGGTTTTACATACAATTTCTGCTTGTTTGCAGAGACTAGGTAGGTTCAGGCTTGTGGCTGTGTAATTCACTGAGGGCTTTTTCTTGTTTGACCTCATGTTCTCCAGTCAAGAATTTTGAAGCAATACTTTACAGAACAACTATAACAATCCACATGGTTCCTATAAATTTAACAGGATGCAATACAAAATAATGCATGTAGACAAGAACTTGAGTTACGGTGCTTGTGGGGACCGTAACTTTGCATTTCCTGACTTTTGAGTGTTAAGGTGGGTTTTAAATTCTTCGCCATACTAGCATTAATATAGTTGAGTACAGGAAATAACTTACCTGGTCCTCCCCTATTTCTCTTCTAGACCTTACCACCAATTTCACTGGGTTTTATGGGGAAATAAATGAAACTCTTGCTATATGTGTTAGATCAGCTGATTCTTGCTCTGCTTGACTTAACGAATCCAGGTCATACTTTAGATAAAATAACCCTCAGTATTTTGCTTAGTTTACACAGCAGGAATAAAGGAGAAGGTGAGAGAGCTGCTCAGCTGTGGCTGCTTGTTAAACAGCAGGGAATGCAGAAGCTTCTAAATAAAACAAATGCTTGCAGGCAGAGAACTTGAAAAAATGAGTTTAACTAGAGCACTACTGCGTCTATTTAGCACAGAGGGCATTTTGCAGTACTGTAATAGCAATTTAAAGGTTAATACAGAGCTGTAAATGAGGGGTTGTTTCAAACCTAACACAGTTTTCTCTTGGTGAATATGTTAGCAGCAATCTGAAGAGTAATCGTGTCAGCAGTGAAGAAGCAGTGTTGTTCTCAAAGGCTCTATCAGAAATAGGTTTAAAATTAAGACAACTGATGAGAAAATGATAGGCCTAGACTAGAACACTGCTTCTGGAAGAGTCTGCAGTTTTGATCTTAATACTGATGCACGTGTTTCCTTCTTTGGGCTTAAATGAAAAATGTTAATGTTTGAAGCCATGATGATGGGGAGAAAAAAAATCTCCATGAAGCCCTTAATAGTCTATAAACCATTCGTGTACGGATATGAAAGGCAGACTTAAAGAATTAGCTGTTACTGCCTGACTCATTTACTTTCTGAAATACTGGCAGATGCAGCTGTAGAATTCCCCATTGAAATATTCCTCTCAGCACTGCATCAAAAGAGTGTAAAAATACTCAGCATTCTTGATAATTTCAAGGGCACTCGAATATCTTTTTTTTTTTTTTTTTTTTTCTTTCTTCTTTTCTGTTTTGTACATCATCATACTCATTTCAAGGTGGAAAGATTGCCTTTTGTTTCGTCCCATAAATACCTAATTTGGACATCTTAATCACAGGTGGTCACTGTGATTAGAAACATAAATTCTAGCATACAATCATATATTATGTCCTAGGTCAGAATATATTTTTTAATGTGGAAAGAGA
Source organism: Aythya fuligula (assembly GCF_009819795.1). Lineage (NCBI taxonomy): Eukaryota > Metazoa > Chordata > Aves > Anseriformes > Anatidae > Aythya > Aythya fuligula. The sequence continues at coordinate 29,409,597 of NC_045562.1, read as the reverse complement.
ACTGTAGTTACAGAAAGATAATGCAATGCATGGTACTCTGCTCTAGTATTTAGTAAGGTGAATAATAGGTTCAGTAATTCTGGTAACCATTTGTTCTGTTAAGTCCATTTCATTTTATTGCATCTTCCTAATTTTGCTGCTCCTAGCACTAGTGCTTACTGGACTGGTGCAGAATTGACAAAATACCTATCACTCAGGTGGCTGATAATCACATTTGTTAGGATGCGTGATCACGCAGCGCAGATGTACAATTACATAGGAGATAATACCTTAATTCTAGGTACTTTCATTTTATTATGGGGCTACAGTTGCTACTCTACTAGTTCGCATTAACTTCCATTTTTCACTTTAATTCCATCTATTAGCTTTGTGCAACTAAAGCATCATATCTTACCTAGGTTCACAGCACTTCTCCTCCTGTAGAGATTCAATGTTTTTGATAATTTGAATTCCCATCTTCATTTTAGTTAAACTTTAGAAATTCAGGAACCTCTGTAACTACTTCTGTTTTCTTTGCTGTATGAAGCTTCAGAGTTTTGTATTATTTCCTGGAGTTTCACTGATGAATAACTGAATGCACAAGCATCAGCCCAGTTTCTTAAGAAATGAGGCTTGCGTGCTGTGCTACTCTCAGTTTCTCACTAAACCTTTTTGAACTCATTGCCACATTGACGGACAGTAGAGATCTCAAAGGTACGAAATGTCTTCAAGCTTCTCTAAATTGGTGGCTGGATAGATGAGTGAGATCCAAATCAGTGTCAATTCCATGGTGGCAGCAATGACAATCAGCTGAGAGATGCAGGAGCCAGCCAGCCGGGTACATGTGCTGGTCATTCAGTGCAGGAGATGCTCCGAACTGCCCTTGGCACCTGGAGCCTGTGGCAGAGGCAGGAGGCTTGGGGAGTGAAGGGAATGCAGTGAAGAAGGAGGAGAGGCAGCAGGTAGAGAGAAACACTGCATGTGTGTCCGTAGAGAACTAGGTGTCTTCTGGTCGGCTGCCTGTTGCACAGCCTGGTACAGAGGTTATGTTACATTTTCAAAGTAAGAATTCTTCCTTTCTTTTTTTTTTTTTTTTTTTTTTTTTTACTGTACTCTGATTTAATCTCCTCAGTATCTCTGTAGTGTCTGTAGTGTGGTGAAGATACCAAAGAAGTCAGAATAAAAGGTAAAGGAGCTAGGAATATACCCCTAATTGTTTTCTAAATCTGACGACCATACCTGACTTAGTAGTAACATTCTTGGTCAGCTAAATTACTCTAAATGAATCATACTGCCAAGGTATAAATAAAAACATAAATCAAATTTATTTGTTTAATAGTTGTTATTCCCATCAGAATATGACCAGAATTTCTTACTGAAACCAAAATTTGTTTACAGCTGTCAGTATTTTGACTTACAGTATTTTCGCTAGCAGAAACTGCCCATTCATGAAAGGTAATTGGTTAATGAAAATATTGATTACACCTTTTAAATACAACATGATAAAATATTGAACTGATATTAACAGAAGAGTAATGAATTAATACTTTACTATATTGATTTGATAGTCTTGACTGATTTTTAAGCATATGAATGAAGGAGTTTAAAATAAGCTTGGATTTATATGTTTTTTCTCTAAAATAGTTAGAATGGTTAGAATGATTTTTATGGACTTTCACTGTGAGACTGACCCTTAAGCTTTGTACAGGTGGATATCCAATCCTTAGTCACTGTGTGTGATGATTTTTCAAGCAAGTCAATCAATATTTCAAAATTGATCTTACTGGTGTCTCTTTCTATGCGATGTATCAAGGATGGTCTGAAGTAAGCAGCACTGTGTCTGCCATTTTTGTACCAACCATGTCAAGCATGATGTTGATATATACTCTCATTAAATTATTGTTGAGCGACCTTAAACCATTTTAAATTTGTTCTTCACTTTTTTTTTTCCTTGTCTCTTGTTTCTAACTTAAGCTGATATGTGCTATCGAGAGATCTGAAGCATGAGGAAAAGATACAGGGAGCATTGATCTTGCAGTTTACACGTCTTCAGAAGTAGCACAGCAATAGCAGAGAAGAACACAGCTAGAAAAGAAGTGTTTAGAACATCAGGAAATAGTCTGAAGAAAAAGGGGAAGGTGGAGGGAAAAAAAGAGTAGAGAGTTGACCTCTTTGGTTGATATACGTAAGAACAGTGGAAGCTACTTTTCAAAAGAAAAAAACAAAACAAACAAACAAACAAACAAAAACAACAACAAAAAAACAGACAACACAAAAGAACAACAAAACAAACCACCAGTCCTAGAGAACAAAATAAAACTTCCCTGAAGTTTCTAATAAAATGTTGTCAAACATTGGAGCTTATAGATAATCTCAGAGCATTTAATTTGGGCATCAGATTTTAGTCCTATTATAGGTACAAGTTCTACCATAGATTCAAGGAAAGTAGATTCGGAAAAATAAAAAAAATCCATTCTGTGTTTGCAGGGTGGTCATCCAGTGTTATCTAATTAAATAAAATTGGGAGTTCTGTATATCCAACAATTAAAAGAAAAAATTAAAAAAATGAAATTCTGACCAAAGCCATTTCCTGTCATCATATGTACAATTGCCTTGTAATGATGCAAGGAAAATGGAAATATTTTGAAATGCACTTTGAATTTTATTTGGCAGAAATAGATGTAGATGAAGGTAAGGGTATCACTCCCTGGTATGTGCTCTAGAAGAGAATTTACTGAATATTTATAGTCACCGTATGAAGACTGAAAAACAATGTCAAAAATGAATATAATGAACAATTCTGAAGAACATTGCCACTTGAGGAAATGTTACATGAAAGTTGCAGATTCTTCATGTAGAGGGAAAAAAAAAAAAAAAAACAAAACCAAAAACACAGAGAAACAGTTGATCAAGATGTGCTAAACAGAGAGGAAAAGAAAGTCCTGGGGCCTAAGGAATTTGTTGGATTTGCTGACATCAGGGAGGAGAATCTGCTAAATTCCAAAGGGCATGTTGAGTAAGAGACTGACCTCTCAATGAAGGCTGGTAATAGAGAAGAAAGGAGAACTGGGGCAGCAAAAGAAAAAAAGATACTGACCAAAGTATGTGGAATTGCACATGAAACTAAAACTGATCTCTTCATCTATGCAAAAGACAACTAATATTTTTAAAAAAGATCAGCGGACTATTAAAGACAGAGGCTATTTTGAATGTTGGGTTTTGCATTAATATTGGTGGGATTCAGGGAAATCAAGATAAGAAAGGTTTTAAGTGATGACTGAATAGTGTCATTGTTTGTCATATTCAATGACATTAGAATGGAAAATACAGTATTGTGACAGTTTCTGCATTGTTCCTTTTCATTTATCTTTCTCTTAGCTGTGCATTTCTCTTCTGTTCTATCTTCATTCATATATTTGCAAAGTGACTTCCATAGCATAACAAGTAAAGATAGTTGTTATTATTAAGTTTGGTGTTAACTCAATTAATGGAAGTCCAGAGAGAGGTGCATAATGCGTACCTGGATATTTTTAGTCTCAGTACATTTTTTTGCAGATCTAAATAAGACCAAATAAAGGCATTACTCTTTCTTTCTTTCTATCTTAGATATAGTACATGCAGAATGTAGTACAGCATTAATGCAGGAATGAGTTTCCTATTCTTAAAAAGAAATTATACAGCACTGAATCAGATTAATCCACACAGGTCTGATGTAATAATTAGATTAGGTGAATGTGCAGTAATGCTCTTCAAATGTTTACCATTTTTCAGGAATATTTGCAGAAGTGGAAGAAAAATTGTTTTCTATTCAAGAGTATTGTGGGTCAGGGATCAGTGAAGAGAAGTACACTTGCAAGGTAAAGAAAGTGAATTTGAAGAACTTGATAATAGTATAATACAAAATGCCTGACTGTGAATGAGGTATGTTGTAATTTAAACTTGATTTGTTAACTGTCCTTTCAGAGCAAGGTCTGACACTATAAAGAATACAAAGCTAGAGGCATCAAAGATGAAAGTAAGGGTGTACACAGGAACTCATATAACAGGGACAGGAAAACATGGTTCTAATTTAACCTCAAAGGCAATGTTGTTATTTGGTGTTAGAAAGAAGGTCATAGCTCTTGAATGTCCCCAAAGTGTAGAAAAGTAACAAGGAACTGAACTCAATGGTCTAAGCTCAGTGTCACTCATTACCGTACAGAAAGGAATGAACAAAACCAGAACTATGGCTCGTATTTGACTGCTTCAAACTTTTCTTTGCATGATATCGGGTTTCATTTTATTGGTATGTCTGCTTACTTGATGGCCAAAGAAGCAGAGTACTTCTGAACAGGAATAATATGGTGCAAATCTAAGGTGACTTATGCAAACATTTATCATTAGTTGCTTCTTTACTACTAGTGGAATTACACCCATATAAAATTAGTACTGGGAAAAGGCAGTCCAGGTAACTACTTGCTCTTTGGGACATATTAGAAGGTGTCTATTTCTTCCCATTATCCTGAGTATACATGAGCAGCTAAAAAGTACGTTTTTATTTACTGGGAGCCAAAAGAATGCTGAGCTGCAAGTACATTTATGCTCCAGAGACATTTAAAAGGGCTATAAAAAGAGAACTTTTCAAACTTGCAATCAGAAAGATGCAATGGGCTCCTTGCAGTTAATAAGTTGTTTAAGAATTAGGTGCTTCCTCAGTGTTTTGGTAATTTAAACTGACAGAAACATAGTCTCCTGCTCAGTAATGGCAGGTGAAAACTAGGCCTTGTGGGAGTTGATCGGAATTCTGCCATCAGCATCAAGGGAGACAGGTTTTGCATATTCGTTTCTGGATGTGTGGATATTCATGAATAGCTAGAGTGAAACTCTCTGCATATATCCATAAATCTCCATTTCATATTTCTACATACAAAATAGATATAAAATTGCATATACTATACTCTGGGGCCTATAGTCTTGGATATGAAAAAAATGGGTCCTAAATATGCCTGCTGAGAAATATACAGATTCCCTCAGAAAAGCCTTAGATGGAGAAATTTACTGCTGGCTATATACAGTACGTATGCGTATCAGTTGCAATGACACAAAGAATGTTATAGATTTTCTGAAGAGTAGTGTGGTATCAAGTTTAAAAGGTGCTTGAGGAATATAAAATACCAATGAAAAATGTAGGGGAAAAGAAAAATAAACTGCCTATGCATTAGAAAAATGGAGTTAAGAGTATTAAACCTGATGGACAAAAAAACTAGCTACATTAATGTAAACATAATACATGTAAACGTAATACAGCTCCATTTTTAGGAACAATGAATAACTTGCTGAAAAAAAAATCCAAATTTTCTTGTAAGGACATGAATTCTGAGAGATCATGGATCATTGAAGTTTTTGGTAAGCAGCAGAGATGGATGACCTTTCACATTTCTAAATTACATCGTATTTTTCTGTGTTCCTTTTGTGTTCACTTTCCATGGACAATTGTGTGATTTAGTTTTATTGGCATGGCAGTTTGAAAAAAGTGAGTGTCAAAGTTATGTGTGTAAAGATGAAAGGACAATGGATTTTAAATTTGTGTGTGTAAATTAATCTCTCCAGCTGTGTTTGTGCATTCATCTACTCTAGGAAACAGGTTTAATGGTAACGTTTCTTTGTATATGCTCACAATGAATGACGTGCACAGTAACTTGTGAACTCTTTAAGATCGTCCAGAGAACTAAGGCATTGTTTCTGAGGGTTTTAACAGTTGTGTTTCTGTATTGAGTTTCTTTTTTTTTTCTCTGTAATGAGCAAGATTGCAAAGATCTTGACCTTCCTTATAAAATGATTAGAAGTTTTCAGTAAGCAGATGAGCTGTAGAACTTTTTGTTGCAGTGTTAAGGTGGGTATTATTTTCACTGACATTTAAAATACATTTATTATTATCTGTCACATTTTCTAAGCTGCCTTCTCCCAGCTCCCTACAACCCATCTCAGGCTCACTGGGTACTATTTAAAAGAATACATTTTCTGTCTAAAAGGGTAAAGAATGAAAACCACTTAAGGTTCTTCAGAATAGACGATCTTTTATACAAGTTAGTTTCAAAGAGTAAAATTGTGCTGCAGTTCTACAAAGCCATTGAGACCTGTGCATAGTGAAGCTGATTTACAGTATTCATATGCCTTCCATGTTAATCTGTTGAACGGAATTTAATTCAGGCATCTATTTGAATATCTTGATCTGATGGGGATGAGTTGTTTTATTGAGTCAAGACCAGACAGAGGGAAACTGTCCTTTTTGGGTAATCTTGTCTATTCCTTTCTGAACAGGAATTAATTTCCTCATATTCATGCTCTCTGGAGCTTTGTTCAGGCTGTTTTTAAAAAGCATTGAGTGATGGAGTTTCCAGTGCAAACCTACAAGAACTTTTACAAAAGGCCACTACTGCTACTGATGTATCAGGGAATGGAATGTGAATTAATGTACACCCTTAATCAGAAGTTTTAGGATACAGTCTAAGTTCTAATGGCTGGATCACTTTATTTCTCAGCAAAAGCCAGAACAATGCTTTGTTTACATACTGAGCTATTAAAGAATGGAAATTGGCTGAGCACAGAAGGTGTTTCTTCCATTAATCAAGTTACAGTTCCCTCTGTGCCACTGAAATCCAAAGTTAAACTTATAAGTAATCTGATTTAAACATTAAAATATGCTCTCTCTGACTTGCCAGATGGCAATCAGTAGCCTGCAGTAATCCAAGCTATATTTCTCATCTTTAATTGCCCCACATTTTTTTTTAAAAGGGCTTTTTTAGTTTTCTCTGATATTCAGTGAGAACCAGATAAAATACAGCAATTCCACTGGGTCAGTGTGCAGAGATTTCATTTTCAGTCTCTAATACTGCATTTATATTCTCTTTCTAGATTGCTCTATAACTTCTTTCTTTTTTATCTATGTAGAAATTAAATGCTGTGGCACAAATTCATGTTGCTGAGAAAAGTCTTTACAATTGAAGGCAGATTGCATCCTTTCTCTTTGCAAGAGGTTTCTTTTATTTCCCTAATGAAAAAGTTGTTGAGTTACAAAGCTAAACTACTAGAGTGCTTAATTTCAAACTTTGTCCATTGTAGCTTCTTTTACTCCAGTTTTTGCATTTTCACGTATGGAGTCATTATATTGTGCCTAGGCGAAGATACAGTCTTAGAGTCAAAATATTTTATGTGTCTTTGGCTTGCAGATTAGCTTTGCTTATGTGTTTTTTGTTTTTTTTTTTTTTAATATTTTTAACTTTTTTTTTTTTTAAATTTTATTTCAAGTCTCCTAATAGCATTTGACTATATTCAACCTGAACATTGCTGACAGCACAACTCTGCAGTGCCTATGTGAGCTTGGAAGGCAGTGGTTTACAGGAGAAAACCATTTGTCCTTTGACAGTGTGAGCCTGCTGATCAAAGACTTAAATGCACCTAAAGTGTGACTGAGCATTACACGTACTCTGGCAGAAAAGAGAGTATAAGAACTAGCTTTTGTTTTTGATTTCATGCTGCATTTTGTCTTCTGTTGATACAAGTATTTCTAAATTCATATTTCAAGCTGGTCATAGAAATGATAGAGGTGAAGAAAACAAACCTGTCAACTTGCCTGTTTCAACCTCAGATCACATCACTGGTCCAGCTCACAGAGTTAACTTCTCAAATGATTTTTTTGACGCATCTGATGGGGGGACTGGTCTGGGAATGTGAATGCTCACCTTGGAGGATAGGTTGTCTTAAACTTTCTTTGCTATTAAAGAAAACATAAATTTTGAATTACATCTTAGTTGTGTTGAAGAAATTTTCCCTTTTACAAGGAAAAAGCTTTAAGAAAGATGGGCTATTTCATTTTGCCTAATATTTAACGTTTATTTTCTGTGTAATAGAAAACAAATGGAATGAAATGGATATATTGTCATATGGTAGCTAGATAACATTCTGAATGTAGCTTACTTGATAAAACCTATTCTTAGGTGTCTTCAATTATTTTTATCATGTCGGGAATTTTAGTGTTGTAATAATTAACATAATTATGTTTGTTGAGATACAGAAACTATCCCCTGTTAAGTAGTGATTCTCTTTGTAAGTGAAAAGCAGAAACATTTTTACTGTTAGAATGCTTGGGTTGCTTACGAAAAATATTTTTGTTTATAGCAAAATGCAAAGGTAAGCTGTAAAAGTACACTAATATAAGTGTTTCACTTTGAAAACAAAATGAATAAGTAGTGTAGCCAAGATGAATCTAATCTGTTAATGTAGTTAAATAAGTCTGGAAAAAAAAAGAAAAAAAAAGAAAAGCTTTGTAGATAGGGTATAAAAAACAGGCTTGTGATGTGGTTCTTAAAAATTTTTCTTCAGAACAATGTTTGGCACAACTTGTGATACAAATATAAAAACAGGCACCAGGCTGGAATTGGTCTTATAGTGTGCTGCACTGAGCTTGAGGTAGGGGTGGGTGATGCGTTATTTTGCCTAATAAGGAATGTTAATGTGGTATCTTGCTTGGATTTCTTGTGAAATTCGAGAGACCATTCAGTGGGATAAATCTAACAAACTCATAACTGTTTGTTTGGGCTCTTTGTTGTAGTCCTATGTGCCGTAGGTCTCATTGGAGGTACTAAGGTTCAGGAGGGGAAGTGAAATCTCAGACCTATTGCTGATAGGTCTAACCTAACCTGATATTTTGGTCAAACTGCTTGGAGTACCAACCCCCTCATCATCTCTGTCCCACCTCCTCTCAAGAACTGGAGTCTCAGACTGCCTCAGGAAATTTTCTCCTAATTAAAACAAACAAACAAAAAAACATATAGCTCTAATATTTAACCCAGTTTTTCATATATTAATAAAATCTTACATTGTAGGCAGAAAGATATACAGCAGGTATCTCCCAAGTTAAAGAGTCGGGAGAAACTATATGGCCTCTTACTTGGCCAAAAGCTTGCTAGATATGGTGACGTTCTTGCGTCACTTTCTAACTACAAGTTGTAAAATTGTGTTTTCTTAAACAATTATACTTTGTCCATATCTTCAGAAAGCCACAGCCCATTTGGTGATACATGTCCTCCAATTGATGGTGGAAGAGATAGAAGTTGGAGTGGCACAGGGATTTCATTTACATAGAATCTAAGTTCCTGCAAAATGGCTTGCAAGTTGCATGTAACATCAAAATTATACATTCAGGTCCATAGCCTGGGTTCTCATAATGGTTCTTGGGGATTGAGAAAAAAAATCTTCTTTATACGACAGGGTAGCAAAACATCAGTGTTAAGCTTTAAGTTTTTCCCTTTGGTCTGGTCAACAAAACTAATTTAACTTTAATAAACTCTGAGTGACATCACTATACACGTTACTGGCAGATGAAAAGTGTGTAAGCAAACTGCTGTCTATTTTTCCTTAAAGCAAAGCAAAATGCCTTTCTTTTTTTTTTTTTTCTTCCCTAAGTATATTTTTTTCTGTCCTTGTTTATACATTCCAGGTTACCATGAACTCCAATTTGCTCTTTAGCTGTTCTTTTAAAAAAAGTCAATTCATCAAACTACTTATATATGTGGGTTAAATTTCACTGTATTCTGTTGTAGTGGTATCAATATTTAGTAATGTTATTTACATAGGATTTTATTATTTACTGATCCTATGCAGATAGGATCAGGCTTAATGAATTCCAGAGGTGTCTTAAAACTAAGACGACTTCTTTATTACGAGACTTTCCAAGCATGTATTACCAGTCTCTAAATACTTAATATCGTTTTTTTTCCCAACATCCCCACCAAGCTTTTTTTTTTTTTTTAATTCATCCTTTTAGTAAATATTTTTTCCTCTGAAAGTCGCTATTGTTTCAGAGAAAGTGATTAACTCAGGACAATGAAATTTTGTTCACTGAAATAAAAATATGAAATCAGATATTTGGGGCTTCATGTGTACCAGTGGATGAATTACCCTTTTGATTCTTTTCTTATTCTTTACTATCCTTGAAGACGAGTTATATTTATGATCCAAAAATATAGTTATCAGTGCTTTGCTGTGATTATCTAGGGTTTGAAGCATTATATTATAAACATTATCCTATCTAAGAGTAATAATTCTAATTTCAAAAGTATGTGATAGAACCCTTAATTTGCTGTGAAAGAATGAAGTTAATATTCAGTGACTGAATACAAGCAGTTTTCAAAATTTCTTTTCTTTGCACAGCCTTTTGTAATCTTATTTGCAAAAGCAAGGTAATAATATCTCATCTAGTGAAGCAAGGTCTTAAACATTAAACCACATAGATCACTTTTGTTAAGGCATGTAATTCTGTGCAGATGCAAGAAAATAAGTGGAAAAGAATAATGAATTATAAAACTTGGCTTCAGTTAAAACAAACCAAAAAAAGAAAAACAACAAAAAAAGGCTTTAAGTGTATATTCTAATTTGCTGGTTTCTACACTTGGAATCAGATTTTATTCATTAATCAGACTTTTTTTTTTTTTTTTTTTTTTTTTTTTTTTTGATTGGCTGATTCAGTCTTCCTTGTTAGACAAGAGGATGAACCTCTTTAAGCATTTCAGAGAAAACCTTTAATGCAAGGGCAAGGTGGCCACCCCCAGTGGTCTTCACAACCAGCAGCATACATTCCTTTCAAAATCAGGGAAGTTGAAATCAGCTAAGGTAAATTGCACTGTTTGCTTCAGGCTAAGAGAGGCCCAATATACTGCTGGGACCATACAAATGAAAGATTTTTTTTTCCACATTTTAGTAAGTGTTTCCTAAATAGTAAGCTGATTCCAAACCGCCTCCTGTTTGCAGTAAGCCATGTGGTAAGAATTATGGATGTTTGCTTTCTTTTTATTGTTCAATAATTTTTTTTTTTTTTTTTTTTAAACCACAAAACTGCTTTTTTCCACAAAAAACTGGGGAAGGGTAGGCAAAGAATAGGATCTACTTTCTGTCTTCATGTCCTTAAGGAGGCTTATAATGGAGAGAGGCAGACTCTTCTTAGAGGTCAGTGGTGACAGGTTGAGAGCCAAAGAACTAAAGTTTCAGCATAGGAAGCTCTGATTAGATATAAAGAAAAGGAGGTATTAAAACGCTGAAACAGGTTGTCCAGAGTGATGGTGTCCTGTCCACCCTTGGAGATATTCAGCATTAACCAGGACAAGGTCCTGAGTGACCTTATCTGCCTTTGGAGTTAGCCCTTCTTTGAGTGTGTGTTTGTATATGTTGAATTACATGACCTCCAGAGGTCTCTTCCAGTTTAAATAGTTCCATTATTCTATGATAAAGCTGAAGTGGAAAATTTGTAGCAAAATGCCAGTGCCAGATAATTTTTAATTTAGATTGCAATGATGACTATCCATACAGAGCTACCTGAATGCCAAATGTCCTACAGGGTTCCAATGGGATAGTTTGCAAAGCAATGTTCATCATGTTTTGAGTAAGCATTGCAGAAAGAATGGGTATTTACTTTGGAATCTTTCCAGTGGGAGCAAAAAAAAAAAAAAAAAAAGTAAAATTTAATTCCAGAAATCTGGAGACTAGTATAAAGCTTCATTTCTATGTAACCATGTGCATGTAACCTAAGTGAATTTGGCCAAACAAAAATAGCTTTTTCAGACTGATACATATTTACAAGGTCTGCAAGTAAATACATTCCAAAATGATGTGAAGTCTGTCTGAGTGCTCTTCTGATAAGCAACCAATTTTGAAAACACCTGTTATCTCTTCCGTGGATGATCCATACAAGAAGAAAAATCTTGGATGCAAAAGTGCATCTGAAAGCTCCTTTTCTTGGAGCTTAAAGTGAGGATGCACCTCTGCTGGCTCAATGGGAAATGCAGAAGACTTAAAAAAAAAAAAAATCTTTAAATGTTTTTAAGGTATATATTGCTAGACAAAACTGTAGTAATACCTTTTTCAGTCCACAACACCTGTTCCCCTCATACAATTTTCTCCTTCAACTACAGAATGCTTCCTCTTCCTCACCCACCCAATCAGGCTCTTTCCAGTTAGCCAGATATGCTTTTTGGTTCTCATTGGCGACTTGAGGTCCCTTTTTTGTGTTGATAGCAACAGTTACTTTCACCAGAAATGGGCCATATTTGCCCCTTTTTCTGTACTATTTCATCTTACTCAGTGTTATTGCTCTTTGACAGAGGTTTATATAACCAAAACATTTTAGCAAGCTTTTGTTCAGATGTTCAGCATGTTTCCTTCAAAAATTTGCAAAAGTTACTAGTAGTTTCTATTCTGTATTAGTGTTTGAGAATTTTACTTTATTTTTCATTGGAGCAGCAAACGTCTATTAACATTTGAGGAAGTTAGTGTTTTCCTATATTAGCTTACCAAACATAATAACCCATTGCAAGTTTGGTTCTTAAACAAATCAAAAAGACAGAAAAATTTGTATGCATGCGTCTTGATCAGAGTAATGAAAACAGTGATGTTAAGCAAAAGACAGATCGTTTAGCTGATCGATGCTTATGTGCAGCCTGATGGTGAAAGCAGAAGGAATTACATGGGTTTTACAACAAGAATATTTTTAATGTTCAATTTAGCCAAAGAACAAGACAGCAACTGGATTAGTCCTCCAGACACCATAGCAGGGAACCTATAAAACAACCTAAATTTTCCAACAATCTTATGATAAATGAACAATGTGTGGGAATTGTTCTTAGCTGTAGCCTTAGTATATGGGGTACGGGTAAGAATTAAATCCTCCATCTCTCTCCTCCTCCTTTTCTTTTTCTTTCTTTCTTTCTTTCTTTCTTTCTTTCTTTCTTTCTTTCTTTCTTTCTTTCTTTCTTTCTTTCTTTCTTTCTTTCTTTCTTTCTTTCTTTCTTTCTTTCTTTCTTCAAAGATCAAAATAAATATTAATAGCAAAAATCCCATTGACTTCCGAAAGGCTGAGATTTTATATGCTTCTACAAAGACACCCTGGGAACAAATATGAATGAAAAAGTATTTTAAAAATTAAGCAAGACTGGTATTGATGTGAATGAACGTGCTATTAGAATGAGGTAATCTAGTAGAATATATATATATATATATAATAATTGTGTTCATTTGCTTGCTTACAACTTAAATACAAAATGCAGTCTAAGAAAAAATTGATATTTCATTTTTGCTTAATAAAACTGAATTGAAATAAGTGACTCTCAAGCTGAGTCCTGCATGGTACGTTGATTTTTTCCAATTGCAGAACAAATTAGTGATCCAAATTCGTTTTGGAAAAACCAACCAAACAAAACCTGTTGTCTAAACAATGAAGCTGTCTTAGTCTCTTGTTCAAGTCAACACTAAAATAGGAAGTAATTCTTTAAAATAGCTCATCGGAGAGCTGAACTGTAAATAACTATTTTTTTTCCAGTTTTCTGAAAGAAAACGCATCTAGTTTAGGCATTGATTCAGCCCTGAAAATTATTTGATTGCACTTATAAATAACGTTCTAACAAAAACAAAAAAGGGGGGGGAGGGGGGAGAAAAAAAAGGAATGGAGCATCTGACTGCGACTTATCAGTGTCAGTATAATGAGAACTAAGTTAGAGGGTCAGAGGATTTGAACTATAGCCTGTCCTAAGGGAAATGAGGTTTTGACATGAAAAAGCTTTTGCTAATGTTAACATCATAAAGAACAGCCTACAAGAGCCACACATTGTGGAGAGAGGAGCATGTAAACAAATATGCAAGCATTGCCAAGCTACCCATGACAGAATCATAGAACTGTGCTGGTGCTATCATCTTCTGACTGCCTTAGCTGGGAAAGGAAAAGTAGTTTTATCAGCATTTTGGATTTTGCTTTCTTTTATAGGAAAGGATCTTGCCTGAAACTTTCAGTATTAAAAACATTTTTTTTTTTTTTTTTCTGGAAAAAACAGTGGACAAAGAATTGGTGACTTCTACTGAACCATCGCAGAACGGGCTGTGTTAGTGAAAGCCAGGAGAACTGATGGCACATAAATGTCTAAACCCTTTGATCAGTGCAGCTACACTTGGAAGCAGCAAATTCATTTATCTGAAACCACAGAAGCAGTAAACACTGCTCTGCGACACTTAACAGAGCTTTCTGAACAGTTGATCTCTGATAACCTAGTTATCAGAGGCTGGTGATCCTGTGTTAGGCTCTGGTTGTGGTTTCACATACAGGTGACACCACCACAGCTGCTGAAAAGAGCTGCCCTTGCTGCTCTGTGGTCCTGTCTCTGTGCAGACTCCCTGCTCAGCCAGCTAAAGCACTGCTCCTCACTCACACGATCCTAATACCTTTTTCTCTTCTTCTGTACAGAAAATGGTGAAGTGATGACTGGAGCCTCACGGTGCTTTTAGGAATTGATGTTTACCTCCCCTTTTGAAGCGAGTCATTGCTGATATATAGTTGTTGGTCTGAAGACCTTTCCTTTTGTTCTTCTGCTGAAATCTCAGGTCACTTTTTCAGGATCAGCAGACTTGCAAGGAACAGCTTTGTTTATCAGCTTTAACAGGTTTGTCTATCTCAGATCCATTTATTCTCCCTCCTCTTCTCCTTCCTCTCCTTCCATGTGTAAATAATCATTTTATGTATGGTTAGTACTTATCCATTTTATGTATGGATAGTACTTAAACACATTATTCAACTGATAATTTATTCAATAATATTTGTTTTGCATTTGCTTGATTTTCCAGCTGAAATAACACAGTGTGAATACAGTAAATAATAGCTTTGAATAGAGCTAGCTGCTGGAGGACTGGATTCTACCTCTCATTGAGCATTTATAGTCTCCCTCTCTGTAAATAGGCCCTCACAAAAGTGAAAGAATACTAATGGTGAATCAGGATGGCAGAATACAGACTGAATAACTGCCTTCCATTCTCAGTGCTGTTCCAGAAGTGCTGAATTACTGACCTTGACATGTGACTGGTCAGAATGCAAGAAGTCATATTACTATGGAGGAAATAGATGGTCACTGCGTTTTTATTGGAAAGATGTGCATCTCTCTTTATCCACTCAGTTTTGTATTATGATCTACTGAAGGAGTTAATTTGTTTTCTGGGACAAATGAGGAAACATGTCAGCTGTGCTGGGAGAAGGAAATACTTTGCTGAACCTGCCTGTCTGTCAGAGATAATTCTGTCATGCTGGTTAAACAGCTAGCATGAGTACTTGCATACCGTTTCAACTAAAATTAGCCAGGTTTATGTACACTTTTTAAATAGTTGATCTTTGATAGCTTGGCTCAGGTTTTGACCATGGCCTTAGAGATATGACTGTTGTAGGGACAAATTTGCTACAAAATGCCAAGTGCTGTTAGTATCTAATTGCACATACACTAGAACTACAGCAGCAGGACAAACCTTTTAACTCTGGCAGCTAAGGCTGATGCAGAAAGGAGACCAGCACACAGTAAAAAAAAAAAAAAAAAAATTCTCTCTGGAGAGAATGTGAAACTAAAATGACAGCCACCCTACTGTGAGGAAAAACCTACCCTCCATAAAACAATAGAAGAGAAGATTTGATACCCTGGGCAAGAGAGGCAGGCCGGATTGCCACTGCACAGCATTCTTTGCCTTTTCAATTCAAGAAATCTAAACATTGTGTGCTACTTGGTTATCAAATGTCATTCAACACAGCTCCCAAGAAAGATAAATCTCCTAGTTTCCTTTTGAGTTGGATGGAGGATGACTGTAGTGAAACAAGGTTGTTGAAGCTGGTGAGACAGATTTTGGCATAATGGAGTTCTGTGGCCTTACTTTGTATTCATAATATGCATTGTATCTAGAGCACATTACACTCTTACCCAATTTGTAGTTAAACTGTCAAAATCTCAAACCTGGGATCACGCTGGCTACATTTTGAACTTGCTGATCCTCCAGGGTCAAGAGCACACCAATATTAGAACAGAAGTATTTGCTGGTGTCTTTAAACATCAGCCTTTTAATGCTTCTTCCAGGTGTCAGGGTTCTTGGGTCACTTCTGGTTGTTTCGTTCTCAATTTTCTTTGCTTCACTACCACAGTGCTTTATTTTTGCACAGTGCCTATTTCTGAACCAGATCTATGCTATTTCACAATTTCTCACATGGCCAAACACTGACACTCAAATGTTAAAAATCCTAAATAATCCTTTTGCCTAATGACCATCTGCTTGAAAGCTTGTCCTTTTTTCTCTTAGACCTATCAGTATGCCTAGAAAAAAGGGAGTCAAAAGAAAACTTTATGATGGTTAACAAAAAAAGGCTAAAAACCTTGCTTCACTCAGTTTCTCACCTTAGTCACTACTGACTGCAACAGCATTGAGCTTTTGTAACCAGTCAGTAGTCCCCTAAAATGAGAGTTAGCAAAGAACCAAGGAAGAAGAGCTGGGAAACACCACATTTCTGCTTCAAATGTTACAAAAAATTTTGTAACAAGTTGTGAACTGTGTTTGTTGGCAATTTATAAATGGGTGGCAGTAACTACCATGGTTTTGCTGCAGTTTTAATTTGTCTGAAGGAAGATGATCCAAAATGCAAATGCAACTTGGAACACACCTATTTTACTTCCCTTTAACAAAGCTGCCTTCAGTGACCTGGTGCATACATTTGAACTAATCAGTGTACCTGTATACTCTGTGATTTTTAGCTCACCAATCTGATTAAGGGGTGATTTTTACTCTTTTTTTTTTTTTTTTTTTTTTCCCAGAATTCCTGAGGAAAGTGTTCTCTTTGAGCAAAGCATTAGAATCTTTATATTAAGAAGGATGCACCTAAGTTATTTATGTTTTGTCACTCCTCTTCTTATTTTTTCAATGTAGATTATGTCAACCTAGTAAACTATAGTGAGTTTTTTGCTTCCTTGTTTTTTGGTCTGATCAATCTAAATTGTTGTGATGCTTATTTACACATGAGTTATAAAACATGATGTAACTAGTGGCCTTATACTAGTGAGATATAGATATTCCAAGGCCATAAAGCAGCTGATAGAACTTTGGTTTCAATCTGCTTATTTTGGATCTGACTGCTGTACTTCAGGTGTTTTAGAGGTTGAGTGTTGCTCAGTTTTTAAAAAGAAAAATGAGGTTCTCTGATCTTGTATGCTCTAACTAGTGCTATTAGTTTAATGAATTGTTACCCATGTTGTTACAATGAAGTATTTACAACAGTTGGAAAGCTTAGTTATGTTATAAGGTTTTTGCCAGATGGATTTTGTTAAAATATGAACCAAGGATGGGGACTATTCATCAGAACACTATTAGTGATATTCCAGAGATCAGCTGTAATTCAGGCAAGTGTACTGTCTGCTGTCCTGGGGATTTTTGTTCACTGGGTAGTAGAACAATCATTGGCAAATGTCTGGATTTCTCCCAAAAAAATAAAAGGCCTGCAGAACCAGAGTAAACAATAGCACAAAAGCCCAATGTGTTTCGTAGCTCCACAGAGATAAATGGAGAACTCACAATAATAAAAAGGTAGTCAGGCGTGATTTGGAATAGAACAATATCAATAGCTTGTAATGATGGCAAACTGTTCTTAAAGCATGCAGGCAGATCAGCAGGAGTAGAAAGCTTTCCATACAAGATTTCGGCATGTTGTTCTATCTCGTTCCTTTACCTGCCTTAAGTCACAGAGCTGTCTATTTTGTGAAAGATGTTTACCAGCTGTCAGATAATGATACTCCTAGTCAAGTGCAGGAGGGGAGAACAGTCAGAGAAGTTAAAGAAGCAGTTAATGAGGTATATCCTTAATACACTGTGAGCAGTTGATAGTGTTATTAGTCATTTTATTTTTGTTTTCATGACATATTGAGCTGAATCAGTCACATGGCAAATAAACACTTAAGATCTTGAGATTTTTCTTCCCCTCAGTCTATCTTTGTAGGCTCTATAACTTTATCATTAGAGTTGTTTTGGAAGCTTTATAAAGACAAGTCCTTCTCGTGACTTTGTAAAAGGACTTAAACAGACCACAGGTTAAAAAGAAGAGGACATAGGAAACATGCAAAAACTTTTGAAAATTTTTCGTATGTGTTTAACAAGACAAATGGTCATGGGCCTTAATAATTTAATTTAGTGAAGTGCTTCTTTTGTTCTAGTTTGGTTTCATTCATATTTGGATATAAGCAGAGACTGATTCTTTCATTTTAACTCTCTCACTCAAAAGGTAAAGAGGAGTAACTACAGTATGCACTCAGTTAAAATATGTTGATGTAAAACCTCTAAGAGAAGATTATCCTTGTAGTTGGGATGATCTCATACTGAGAAAATTAATGGTAAAATTTATTCCTCTATTTGCATGAGCAATGACATTCTAATGTATATAATGTTTTTATTATTATGAAAGTACTAGATAATAGAAAAATTGTACAGCAGATGAAAAACATTATTGTGTCACTTTCCTGATTGTGCTATCTATGACTATTACTTTGACCACACTGTCCAAACTTGATGAAGAGGACAGTGAATTAAGGACAATGAAAGAACAAAAGCAAACAGATGCTTCTGATTCTTTTATTGTTAGCTCTACGTCAGCTATAATAAAATATAGACTAGCAAAGCTACTAAGGTAGCTGCATTTGGCTAATGGAACAAAGAGCAGAGACCACTGAAAAGTGCTAGTGCCTTACTTTTTTCTGCTTTTACCTGGTAATGAAGTGTGTTAGCAGCATGAAAATTTGTATTATTTATTCAAAGCATTCAATATGTGCTTGCATATTGAATATGTGCCTCACTGTTCATTCCTGTTGAACAGTGGGTCAAGTCAAAATTCTAGAAAAAAATGATTCATACTTTAGATAGGAAAACAGATGAAAAAGACATGTGCAGAGATTTTGTACACTTTGACCTTTCAGCTGCCCAGTGGGCTCAAATGCCAGTTACCACAGGAAATACATCAGTTCTGGTTTTCTGTGTGCTTTCTACTAGTACAGATCTTAGAATCAAAAGGGTTTGTCTGTCCGAGCTATTCCTACAGAGTTTTATTTTTGACACCAGTATCACATATTTGAATTAAGTGGTGGCAGCATAAATTTTGTCATCAGCCGTCATTACTTCTGTCGTGGAGCACTTGAAAAACAGACTCCTTGGCATTTTTGCCTTTCAGTATATGAAATTCATTACACTGCCATTTAATCAGTTCAAGATTGCTATTCCAATTTTTCTAATGCTAGTAGGCAGACATCATATGTAGACTGACATCAGAGTAAGATACATTCCACAATTTGGCTTACAAATGAAGTACTAGAAAGTCTGATGAATCAGAGTCCTTAAGCACACAGTTAATTTGAGCTTATGTCCTATTGACTTCAGAAGGAGTACACCCTTTTCTTAAATGTTTGATCAGAGTGATAAAGAACATCAAATGCTGGCCTTTTATACATCTGTTTCTGGTTAGAGCTTAGGAAGACAGATGTGATTACCAAGTAACCTTCATGTATATGATCTCCACTACTCCCACTTGTGCTTAGAACTGGAAATCTTTCAAGATCACATAAGCTATTACAGACAGAATGTGAATATACTTTGGAAGAACCAAAGAGACAAAGCCAAGATCTGATCCACACAGGATATGGAAAAAGAATCTTTTGCTAATAGGGACCTTGGTAGGATGCTGAGGGAGAAAAATACCCCTTAATTTAGTTCTATGTAATCATTCTAATAATCTTTCTTTGCAGTTAGTACAATTAATGCTCATCATCATTGAAACTGTTTGACCAGAATGGTACACAATATTCCTAATTAGGCTTTTCAGTTCCTCTCACAAGAAATGTCTTTCCTGAAGTATTTGTGAATTTGTTAGCCCTTTTATAGCTTTAGCAATTTTAGACTGTTCAGAGTCATCTTCCAATAGACAAATATACCTACATTTTGTTGTTGCACTTTTTAACCTATGTGATCACCCATAATTAATGATCTAAGAGTTCATAACAGATGTCCCCAAGTGAAAGAATCTGTTCTTTCCACCCTTATATTATAATATCATATTTTTTCAGTCAATATGGTAACTCTGTCTACTAATTTCATTTGTATTGTTCATTAAGATCTTTAAGTAACTTACTAAACAGGACTCATGATAAAACAGCTAGTAACATCTTCTCATATCATAGCCACCTAGCTAGTATTAGCTGTTGATTCCTCTAGCCTTAGCTGCTTTAGAAACCTTGTATCAACACCTGGCTTCCCCACATTTACCAAACCTTTTCTGTGGTGATACTGTATCAAATGCCTTATTTAAATATCTCTGATTAACAATGCTCTTCTGTCTAATAAATCAGATGCCTTATGAAAGGGGAGATGAGATTGATATGAGATGATCTACTTTTGATAAAGCCACATTATAATTTATACTGCTTTCCACTTCTTCCTACCCTTAATTTGTTATTCAAAAGCTATTCTAGGTCTTTGTTTCAGATTAAATCAGTTAATAAGTCTAGTGGTTCCACAATTGTTATTTATTTCCTTTCTGTTGAATATAGTTTCTGCATTTACTGTTCTCCAGTCATAAGATACTACCTCCAAAAACTGTAGCAGTTAGACTTGTGATTTCATTTGCCAATTTCATATATCTATATTCTAACATGAAGATAATCTAGCCCCTCTTATTTTTGCTTTATGAGGTATTAAGAATATTAATATTTATTTCTCCCTCAGGTGTCATAATTCCTGATTCTCTGCCTTCATTTTTACTCCTTGCTCCACTAATGTCCCCATCATTAACTTTTTAGAAAATGGAGGCAAAATGCACATTTAATATGTGGATCAGAGAGATTAGTATTAATCTCTGTTCTATATTTGCAGCACTGCAACTTTTTTCTTCCCAATGCTTCTTTATTTTAAATGTTGTAAAAAGTTCTTACTGTTTGCTTTAATAGTAAAAGTAAGGTCTAGTTGAAGAGATCTCTCAGCTATTT
Source organism: Aythya fuligula (assembly GCF_009819795.1). Classification (NCBI taxonomy): domain Eukaryota; kingdom Metazoa; phylum Chordata; class Aves; order Anseriformes; family Anatidae; genus Aythya; species Aythya fuligula. The sequence goes on along the minus strand of NC_045562.1, from coordinate 29,388,781 downwards.
TCCTGCTTTCTGCATCCTCCAACTTCTGAGGAATAGTGCTTTCTCTTTGTTCTTGGTAGAATTTGCATATGTACAAAAGGAGCTGAGTCACGGAAGGAAGTCCATAAGCTTTTACTATTAGCTTTCTTTCTTCCTTGCAATGCAGACTCTAAATAGTGTCTGCCCTTTGATTTAAAGTAATTCTTTACTTTCTGTGTCTTAAAAGCTTTTCGTTCCTGAATTCATGCTGTATGATTTCTTTAGCTCCTTTCTAAAAGTCCTGAACATTAGTCATAGATAACCTGTTTTTTGTCTTGCGGTTTGATAAAGACTGATTCAACTCATGATCACTCAATCAAAGATTATTTTCTGTGAAAAGCTGTTCTGTAAGACTTTGCTTCTTGCTAAACCTGTGTCCAAAGCAGCATTAATTTTCATTGGTTCACTGAGCATTTATTAAAGAAATCTGTTTTACAGCAAGTTTGAGGCTATCTAATCCTTTGGCTCTTAGTGATGGCATTTGTATTCAATCCAAGTTTGGGAAGTTAGTCTCCCCCATTCACACAATTTCTGCTCTTTATTTATCGTAATCTCAGAAATTTCTTTTTGTATTCTATCCCAAGCTTAGTGATTCTCTACTGCTACTCCAAAGCTATCTCTCATTGGGCTTTTTCAACATCTATTCTAAAGTGACTATGCTTTTTCTTTACAGAAATGAAACAGTTTTCAGCCTGTGGTCCACAAGCCCAGAGAAGTCTAATGGATACTTCTTTAGGGTCAGTGGAATGTTAATTAAGAAAAGGAAGCTTGGTGTTAATAGGCCTAAATCTCTCTAAACAGCTTCGTGCTTCCCTATTAGATGCCATATACCATGTAAGCTGCTCAATCATCTTACATCTTATTTCCATTGTTCTCGAATAAGTAAGGTTCAGTTCTTTTAGTTAAATCACAAATAACTTTTCTGCAGATTCATGAAGATTCATTTTATGCCTTGATGTTAGCCTAGCTAGAACTAGTTGAACATGTTTTACTAAAAAAGTAATTCAGTGGAGAACGGATACTTTTTCTTTTTAAGATCAAAATAGGAAATACTTTTATTTTTATTTTTTTATTTTTTTTATTTTTAATGGAAGCTTTCAGTATTTTGTACAGTTCTCCAAAATACAGCTTGGAACCAAAATTTATAATACTAAAACTTGAATATTTTCTTATTTTTGTATCTTTCTCAGCAGCATAAAAGATGTATGTTTTTAAGAATAGAAGTGTTTTTATAAAACACTTTGTGTTGGACAAATTATTTCTGAAGTAGCTCCTGACCAAACTCTCCTTCAGCAGTTGTTCATTGCTTCATTATCTTAACACTAGCTAGTAAACTCACAGTAAATGCTTCTGACATTAATATGAGAAAGTCCTTTTTTGAGGAAAGGAAAATAAACAGAAATACAAAAGGCTGCAAAACATCAAAGTCTTCTCTGTGACAGCAGTGCTTTTAAAGTGTAGGGAACAATAGCAGAACTAGATAAGGGCAGAAAATTATGATAATTAACAATAAATAAATAAATAAGAGAGAAGCAACAATCCCTCAAGGAGCCAGAACTAATTAGTGAAGACATTTCAAAGTCCTGTTATTGAAGAGGCTGGATTTGGAATAAACATCACCTCCTTTCCCCACAAGAAAGAAAATTTCACCTGTCGTGCTTTATTAGGATTATCAGGAGTATATTGCTGCTGAGGCATCAGGCAGGTCTGCAATAACTCTCAGTACGCTGGTCAGCAATTACTGCCAGCATCCAAGTATGAAAAGCTGAGTAGAGAGAACTGCCTGTTTCACTGAAAATTTTCTCTCCATATAATTTGCTACCCTAGGTACTATAAAGCACCTTGTTCTCAGAATTTCCCGTGGTGTTCCAAAGGCATCTTGTGGCACTCCTCAAGGGCAAACAAATCATGTCACCCCCAAATAAGCCAATGAATGGAACAGACTGGAAAATACAGTTTTCTCCTGTGTAATGCAAACTATGTTAGATTTCTAGACAAAAAAAAAAAAAAAAAAAAAAAAAAAAAAAAATCAACAGGATTCTCAGAAAATTTTTGAAGATCATTGAAGATCAATTGTTTCACTTTATTTTTATTTTTATTTTTTTTTTTTTTTACCATTACCCCTATTTAGCAAGTGACTTTACTACTGCTATTTTAAAGCTAACAATAAATATACTAGTATTTTAGATGGATCAACTACTTTTGATTGAGCACTTGCTTTCTGTTGTAGGATCAGTTGTTTAATTTTCAGATCTTGACTGATGATAACTTTCTGTATCATTCTTTTTCTGTGTGGAACCATAATTGACTTGAGTGCATTTTGCGCAAAGAAATGAAAGATAATGGCCATGAGCCCAAGTGAGTTATTCCACATTTTCTTTGTTACAGGTTTTAATCCTGATGTAATGTATAGCTTCTACATTAGTGTTAGGTGCCTGATCAGCAGGAATACTAATGCATGACAGTAACACTTCGGCTTTATGAGCTTTTTCTATTCTAGAGAGCCAAAGCTTGAAAAAGATATTTGTATTTAGTCTTTTGTAAAACTGAAAATAGCATTCCTCATTTAAAGGTGGGAGAATAATGTGAAAAAAAAAATTACAAATTGCTGAGATTTATATTTTAATCTTACTTAAAAATAGAATGTTTTGGCCTGCATTTGTGAGCAAGAGATCGTCTTTCCTTTTCTGTCCTGACTAGCAATTTTGATGTTCCGTTTCTACAAAATCTTGTGTAAGTGTTGCAAATAATATGTTTTCACAAGGAATTCATAAATTGATATCAAAAATCTATGAAAACAGGACCATGTTTAAAAGCTTTCTTTAATAATAAAAGTGAGTATCTGCCTTCAAAGCAATAATTAGAACATTGGGGTGAAATTTTCAAAAGTGCTTTATAACTGTTCTCATTCAAAATAATTTTAGCTATTAGCTATTGTCTTAGTTTTAACTATTAACTATGTTCATCAATATGAGAGATTTATTCTGAAATTGCTTACGTGTTTTAAAGAATCTCATCTATTGTGTTTTGTCAGTTGAATTCCTCTGCTACAAAAAGGATCCTATGAGTAAAAGCTGAGCTGATCCACAGTAGTCATTATTTATTAGAAAATACTTGTAGATTTTGAAAGTTTCGCACATTGACATTATGGTAGATGAAACAATTTAACATGGCTGGCTGGCTTGCAGAATACTGTTTTTTGGGTTCATTGATATTGGTTGGTTTAATCAAGAGTAGCAGGAGACCTAATGTTAATAAGTTCTCTGCTTGCTGTAGATACATTTTTATTGTTTGTACAGCTGAGGTTATGTGCTGATGTGCTCATGGCTTATAGCTGGAACAACTGTATGCAGGATGAGGAATACAGTCCAGTAACCTCTTTTCTAAAGAAACCATTTTTTAAGAACTGGCATTCAGAATAAAATTCAGCTCAGGTCTCAAAAGTGACCAAAAATAGATCCGTCATTCCAGATCCTAATAAGTACTTTACAGAGAGACAGGAAGGGTATTGCTTGTATAGAAGATTTTATAGGCCTTCTGAGATGGCCTCTTAAACAACACTGAAATATGTTAATGAAACAACTTGTATTTCACTTTAATTTATTTTAGAGGGGAGGAGGGAACAGTGCCTTTCCAGCATTTTTGTTTCTCTTTTAGTTTTCCTTTTAGCAACTGCTGTCTCTTCCTAGATATCCCATGATGATAGCTTTATGCCTGTGCATGTTGAAAGAGATTAGATATCCCCAGCGTGCTCATGTGCAAAATGTGTCCTTCGTAGTCAATTATAATTAGGGCTGGGGTAAATAGTGTTTTGAACTGTTAAATGATTTTTTATTTATTTATTTATTTTTTTCAGACAAGCTGCCTCCTTCTATTCACCTCTCCTTGCTCTCCAGAGAGTTTGACAATCCCAGATATTCACAGAATGCAAACTCCAAGGTTTCATGTGCTGTGGGAAAGAGCAGCAGTTTACTTTCAGTTACTCAAAGCTGTTTGATATGTTTGTAAGCTCATGCAGTCAGGAGAGCATGCAAACATCCTACAACATATCTGACCGGCTGCAAATGAACACAGCTTGGATTTTGACTGTTTCAGTTAAACAGCGAGATCAGTATTTTATTATTAATATGAACCAAATCTGAGTATTGAATTCACAGAAATAGTAGCCTTCTGGCAGTCTGTCTTGAGCACCCACTGTGTCAGTATGACTGAACAAATTGTTCTGTGAGAATTATTCAGTGAGCTCTCTTTGCAATGTACAGGAATGTTCAAAGTTTTCCTGCACTTGAGTGATTCAGGATAGCCTAACTTTCTGACTTCGTATGATGTTGCTCCACAGTTATTGTGATGCAGTTGATGGCAAATCTTAGACACAGATATCTCTGAAGTTATTGTAAGCCCGTATTGCATCACTTGTTTATTTCAGAGGCTTCAGACCAACTCCAGAGAAAGGATTTGTGAACCCTTTGAGGAAGTAATTTTTGTAATTCACTGCTGGATCCTACTGGAGTGTGTGACAGCCTTGAAATAACTTTTGCACGGCTGAGAACTGCTTGCTTTTTGGTTCAGCTGGAGCTTCTCCAGAATGTATACCACCTCTATGGCAACTGGGAACTACATTTGGAAAATATTCAGCAAACTGCAGATTGGTTTTGTTTTGTTTTGTTTTGTTTTCTGCCAAAAAAAGTCAAGATCAGTTGAAACCTTGACACCCGTACCTTGTCATGGAGAAAATCCTCTGAAGAAAAAACAATTGACCATTAATCTTGATAGCACATTACTGTCTAAGGACTAGTTACATTTTGTACATCAGTTTTTACCATCCAGATACTGCTGTAGTAGTTTCCCTGAGCAACCACTGGAAGGGAGTTAATTTCTCTTTGCAAATCAGTTGTGAAGCTTCATATCCTGTTTAGTTTTTGTTTGTTTTCATTTAGAAAAAAAAATCACAGTAGGATATTACAGGAATCCAAGGGAGATTTATCTGAATAACAGAAATATAGAGGATCATATTGAAAATAAGATTGGATCTGAAAAAAAACACACAGGAAAATGGCTGATAGCAATCGCCTGATTGACTATGATGAAAAGCACCTTGCAGTGAGTAGAAGTTGTATTTCAATGTCTCTGTTACTGTTCCTTGGGTGTCTGAGAGCAAAGTATTTGAATAATGTTTGGAGTTACCATTACAAAATATTGTCCATTTCTGTAAAAGCTTATTGGGATCTTTATCTTTGACGTGGTAACTTTCTTGCAAGTGAGTTAGCTTGACTGATTTTTCTTCAGCTATACAAATTAGACCAATTTCATGATCCATATTGATGATAAATGTAATATATATTACATTCCTGCTTCTCTGAAGTGCTCTGAGTCATACAGAAAGTGTTACTCTGAAATACTTGCATGTCTGTGGAGTGAATGCCAGAAACAGGAGCAAAAAATTCCATGCCAAATAACTGTATCTGTTTGTCAGATGTGTAAGGATGAGGTAATGTGACACTATTGCAATTACTGCTGGATTGGGAAAAAGTGTTGCAGGAAATGGGTCATGTGGGCCCTATAGATTTAAGGTTTGGATCTAGCAAGGCTCTTAACCGTTGTCTTATTTGAAAGATAGTTTTTCCATTCTGCTTCACTCCTGCTTTCTTTTAACTTGGCTCTGCAGCTCCACCCTTCCTTTATGACATCTTTGATGCCTGCCAGACACTTCTGGGAGTCAGGTAAGCATGCAGAAAGCAAACCCCTTTTGTGGAGCTTTTTTTTTTTTTTTTTCTCTAGATTAATGCTTTGAAATCTTTTATAAAGAAATCTTTTATGGGGAAGGCCTAAGAAATGGCAGGACTGGTACAAAGCTGATGTACAAGTGCATAGTAGTGGTGCAGAGGGAGAAAGCAGGGAAATCAGTGCCTACTGCAGTATACCCAGGTGCTGCTGGATATTAGCACCACCCAGTCCCGTTGTTTCTTTGAGGAGCAAGAGAATGAGAAACAGCCTCCTTAAATGCTTCCAGGAGCCCAAGAACAGCTAACTATCTCTAGTGTCTGGCAACAGCTCAGTTCCTCCAAAGTCAGGGACAAAGTATAAGTGCTTTAAAACAGAAATTTTGGTTAGTTCTCACTCTTCAGCTCTAGAGGCACTGAACAGTTGCCAACTGAGGGTGCCAACAAAGCAAAAGAGCTAAAAGCACCTAACACTCAATGAATCTGAGAAACACTTTCGCAGAGTAACTTTGACAGTGACTGTCTGCTACATACCTATTCTGACACTGCAGATGAAGCAGTTTTAGTTGGGCTGAGTCTTTAAAATTGTGCGTAATATGGTGCTGTGCAATTAGGTCTGTTAACTTTGATGTAGATGGTAAACCACATGGGGAAAAGTCAATGATAATACCTAGTATTAAGATGTATTGGTAAACAGATAATCCTGCAATTGAAATTCCTCTTCATGATACCAGTACTGTCTGTGTGATAGAGTACAATAACCTCATGCTTTTGACCCAAACAGTCAATTTTAGGGAGGCTTATGAGTTCATCCCAAGAGGGGAATAAACTGATAATGGAATCATATTTCTTCCATCTAACAGTGATCATTTCAAAGAAAGAAGAAAAACTCTGTTTCCCTGAACAAAGTGTGAACCAAACAGTGAGAAGTAATGTCCCTTTTTGCAGTTTAGAGCATCTTTCTGGCTGGTAATTTATCCAAAACTTTTCCTAGATGCTTGGTATTTGAATGTCATGGCTTTCTTGTTGCTTTTTTCTTTGTAGCTATCTGGTTAATCATCTGCCTCTCATATCTTAAGAGGTCCCCAAGCAGTCCTTTGTTTCTAGACTGATCATCCAGAAAGTTATTGTCAGATGATTTGCTTTCTGCAGGCAGAAAGTGAAACTGGTAGGATATTTTCAGTTCAGTTACTAAAAACCTGCCAGGAGGTGCAGCTGGTGTCAGTTCCTCTCCATTCATATTTGGAGATGGTAAGGAGGTGAGCAAGGCCTTGGTCCCAGTTTTACTGGTGGCTTAGACACATATGAATAGTAGGTATCTGAGAAGGAAAGAAGAGGTGGAAAGTCCTCAGCAGCCTGCATGAAGACACTAAGCAAATCTGAATATTCTCCTGACAGCAGTGATGTGTCTGTCATTTCAAGTTCCCAATGGAAAAATGTCAATTTATCAGGTATTTTTAATGCTGTGAAAAACACAGATTTCATGAGGATATATATATATATATATTTTAATCAAAGTATCATGCAGATTGCATATTTCTAGCCAGTGATAAAGTTGGATAGTGTTCAAGAATTGCTGCAGTTCAGTCACAGCCATCATTCCTGCCTTGTGCTCAGCCTCCTTTTCATGGAGGCTCTTTTCCTCCATGTTCAATCTGTTTTGTATTTCTTGTCTTCTCTAGGACAGAATATGAGTTGGGCAGCATCCATGTCTTCAATTTTTTTCATGTGCACTAAAAAGGGGCGAACAGAGTGGCTAATTAATAAGCATAATGCCATGTGTAGAATGGATGCAGTTGCTGTGTTATAAGAACACTGAGCTCTCTTGTACTTGCCTCTCTATAACAACTGCATCCTGGAAAAAACAACTTGATGTCTGAAGATTGCTGTAATTTCTTGCCTATTCCCAACATCACATTGATAATGAAAATATTGAAGAGAACCTCTCTTGACTGTCTTGGGAGTTTTCAAGCAGGAAAAAGAGTTTGGGGATGAATGGAGAAGTTGAGATGCATCAGAATGTCCTTCCTAGCAATTCTGCTCTTGATCTGTTCGCAGTACCTTCTGAATAGCCTCTGTGACAGTTCTAGCATAAGTCCTGCGCAAATTGGTTGGAATATATCTAATGAGAATGATGCATTAATAAAGTTCTTTGTCTTTTTGGTTTGTAGGAGCCATGAGGATCACTCTCATTCAAGACAGATTCTTTAGAGAGCTCAGCTACTAAGATCTTTGAAAATCTCTGCAGGACACGTGTAAGTGATGAACCTGGCCAAATATGGATGACCCTTTCTTTCAAAAGATAGATGGTGACAAATGGTGGTTCTCTAGTAAATCTCAAGATCCCTAGCAAATATTAAGGGGTACTAGAATGTATTAATGCAGCAACCTAATTAATGCTTTTTTAGCTGTGCTCTCCCTGCCCCTCTCAATCTCTCTATAAAGTTTACAAAAGTTGTTTGTTTGATTGTATCTAAACAGGATTGCTGGATTTTAGCACTCCTACACACACACTCACATACACCCCTTAAATCCAGCAGTCTTTGCAGATATCCAGGGTGGAAACTTTCAGCCAAAATGATAATGCCAATGAAAGTTCTGAAAATAAATGAAGACAGGGAATTTTACCAACCAAATGTCTCCTGTGCCACCTGTAAAGAGCTTAATGTTGCAGAAGCCGATACAAATTGGAACAGAAGCCTACAGATGGTTGAAAGAACAGCTTTCAGTCAGGCCCCTTCTCCTGTCACAACTCTCAGCAAGCTCTGTTATCCTTATACTGCCAAATCATTTTGTTTTGATACACACAAAACAAAAAAACCCAGGAGCTAAAACCTAGATAATCTAGAGACTGAACATTGTTCTTTACAAATGCATGCAACTTTCAAATAGTTTCAAGAGTACAGCATTTATTATAGAGTCTTTTTATAACAGATGGCAGAGAACTGAGGGAAGATTTTAATCCAGATACTCCTTCCTGTTGAAATAACTCAGTTTCTCTCCCTTACCTTTGGTCATCATTGAATAAACTTGATAAGATCCAACTCTTTAATGCTGGAGATCCCAAGCTCTGTCTGTGTGCTCAAGCACGGCAAGTGGCAGCAAAAGCTGTGGGGATTTTGGCAGCGTTAGTAGCACTGTACCAGGCCAGGAGTAAGAGACTACCAGGATCCGCTCCCTTCTTCCCTCACTTAGGTCTAAAAGCAAGTTTCTAAACATTTCTTCCCCGTCATTGCCACACTGTTCTGAAACTGAAGCCTCAATTTTATGACCATAAATGTCCTTCATGCCAGAAATCCTGTCATCCTTACTCCCATTCCTTTTACCCTTCTGTCTATGCAGTTTAGCTTAACTGTGTGAGTAAGCCCTGCTCACAGGTGGTTCCTGATGTGCAAGAGGCATCACCCCCACAGCTAGGGTGACTCAACCCAGAGGGACACTAGGTACTGCTGCCATCAAACACTTGAATGTGCTCTGTATTGGTGGCATGCATAGGCATTTTGGGACTGTCTACTGCAAGTAACATTCTCAGCTGTGATTATTTTACATGGATATGTAAACTTAGCCTGTATGAAATTTCATAAGCATAGATGGGAAGTACTTATTACATGGAATCTGAATGGTAATGACAGCAATAAATACTAAATGTCTAGGGCTGTTTCGTAGCTCTGTGTGTTTAAATTGTTTTCTCATTGCAACATTTCAATCAGAAAATCAGCAATATTTTAAGTGGAGCAACAGTTGGTAAAAAATAAAAAAATCTGGAGACTTAGAAATATGATGAGGGCTTGAGAGTTGTATATATTCTATTTTTTTCTACTGTCCGAAGTACATTGTAGATGTAGTTTAATTATAGTTCTGTTGTCAATTTTGTTTCATCAAGTTTTTCCTCCTAGATTAATCTACTGTTCATAATAACTAAGTGTAGACTATCTGCTTTTTAAGCCAGTGAATGAGGAAAAGTTTTATGAGGAAGGCTAAGAAAGGGACTATCTGAATTTCCTCTAGGTGGCAGTGAGTCATTATTTCTTGGCACCCACTAAACGCTGTTTCACTGTCCCTGCAAAGAGAGGCTTTCTCAGAGTCTGTTGTTCAGTTTTAAAGCCATTTTGGATACATCTAAAAGCACTGTATTGCAGTAGTATATATATGGTTGCAAATCAGTTAGTCCTGGAAATATGGACAATAAGCCATGCAGCATCTGTGCTGTGAATCAGCAGGTCTCTGGTGTGTGTTTTCAGGTGGCCAGAGGATGTGCAGCCAGCCCAGTTTTTTTCCTAGTGCCTGTTGCACAAACATACACACAGATGAAGGTGTGTGCAGCATACACATGGTAAGCTTAAGTGCTCTGGATATACAGCGTGGTGGACCACACATTGTGTGCTCCGCTTGGATAAAACTTGCTGGTAGACAATAAGAATGTACCCAGAAAAATGTGGAGCTGATGGGCTTGCTTTGGCCAGATCCCATTCTCCCCCCCATACCAGGAAGTGAAGTGGGGTAGTTGTTTCTTAGCTGTGATCACTGCTAATGCTGGTGGATCTGCATGGATCTTTCTTTCTCCAGAAAACAATGATTTTCAACTGTTTTCTTAACATTTTTACATATTTTGCATGTTGATGTGACTGCAAAGTAGAACAAATTGCTTACGGGGTGTTTGTACAGCTGTTTGGGCTTGGTGCAATGGTGGTATGTGTGATATTCTGATCACGGCAATAACCGGTTCTGTCACTTGAGTGTGAGCAATGGACTGCACTAAATGCTCCTAATAAAAGGATTACAGGCCCTCTGGTAGGTCCTTGCTGGTTGACAGTATTAATTGTAATGTTTAGAAGATGGATATTGGCTTTGTAATTGTAATTCAGGCTGTGATTTCACAGTGTGCTTAAATCCATTACTTTTATCATGTGGTTATGTTGACTGCATTTTAGCAAAGTACTCACTAACTTTCTTCCACCTCACCTGGAAAATGTCTTCACTTTCATGAGCATCTTTAATTCTAGCCCAGGCTTTTTATGCATAAATGAAGAAAAACGTGCTTAAATGCTTTACAAATTGCGGTATATGTCATCAGCTCTGATACTCTGGGTTAAGAGCAGGAAGAACAGTTTTATGAGTTGTGTGGGTTCCATGTTATTCACTAAATGCAAGTTTTTTTTTTAAAAAAAGGACTTGTCATGAGCAAAATGCGTGTCCTTCAGAATATCATCAGTTTCCTCCTCTAGGTAACAACATAAAGGACCTTTTCTTTAAAACATGCAGAACTTTTAAACTATATCATTCTTCATGGCTAGGATTAACAAATACCACTAATACCATTTCAGTAAAAGGATAGTATCAGAATCATGAAGGGTCTAAGTAGTCTTAGAATTGAATGTGGCAACAAAAATGCTTTGTGGATTGTGTCAAACAATGTCAAATGTGGAATAAGTAAACAATTTTAAACTGAGTGAGGAGTAAATGATTTATTTGGTAGAGGTTTTTCATAGAATATATTTTGGCATTAAAACTTAAAATGACTCTGAATACAACTCTTTTAGAAAATGTTGTTGTGATGAAAGACTTAGCAGCTTGATGGATGTGAATGAATAAGTCTCATAAATTGCAGTACCACAGCTGGGATTCTGCATTAATAGGAATGAGATTATCATAGTGTTAAATCATACAGCTATACATTTAAAAGCATGTACTGGGAATAAATGCATATTGTATAATATTTCTTTTGTCTTCTGCTCTCAGCCCAGCACTATCGCACTACATCATAAATATGAGCATCAGTAGATTCTCACAGTCTCACACAAGAAGCAGATTTCAGAAGCAAGCTTAATAAATGATTACATAGTTGCTATTACTTAATGAACTACCATGATTCATGCTCCTGATACTAATGGAAAAAACAGGAGCTGATGCAGAATTTTGTTAGCAAAGATGATGTAGGAAATAATATCAATGAAACATTTTTGATGAAGCTTCGGTAAAACAGTGACTTCTGCTATGAAAAAAGAATGTTTCCATCTTTAAGGTAATTGCCATTTTCAGGACATATTCCAATTTCATGTTCACACTCTGATTTCATAAGGTTGTCTCTGGCTAGACAGAATTTTCCTATGCCTGAGCAATCACTATTAAAGATGTATCCTAAATGCTGTCCTCTCTAAATGTAAAATTTGTAAACTAAGCTCTCTGAAACTACCAACAGAAACAGGTGTGACTATCTCCTTTACCCTTTTCAAATATACACATCTGTGTGAAAAATTAGAAAAGTAAGCAGATACTGATAGATCATCAATCTGATAGATGTACAAAGACAATAGTTTCAGAAAAGCTCAGGTCCAGGTTCTATTGTAAATTTACCATGGTTTTCAAATGTTCCATGTTTTGCTAAAAAGGTCATCATATTGAGCTAGATGTGATTCTATAATCAATGTTATAAATTCTTCAAGAAGTTTCAATAAAGCCTGCTTGTTTTATTTAGTATTAGATTATTTTGCAGCATTCTGAGTAGGTTACATTTCTGTCTCAAACTATGAGGTATAATTCTTGTTTGCTTTGTGGGAAATTTTCAGAGAAGGAATGAGAATGGCTTTGTGAACCTTCCAGGGGAGCTCTCATCATGCTTCTAGTTAATATTTCTGTGAGAAATAGTCACAATCGGCCTACATGGAGCTCAGTTACAGGCCAAAGCCATAGTTTCCTTATGGAAATGCAGTTTATGAGTCTAATGTCATCTAAAACTGTTCATTAGCTTATGTTCATGGGTGCTCTTTTAACTTCACTTTATTCTGGAGTTTGCTATGTCTCTTAAAACCTACTAAACCTGTTAAAAATGTTGTGTGCTCAAAAACTTGGACCTTCTTTATATTGTCCCTTAGTTAAATAAATGATAACATTTCTCTATGGTTAAGTATTAATGTATTATTATATGCTTCTTTAAGGATAAGTGAACTGATTTAAATTAAGGAAAAAATCACCTGTACATTTAGGCTGAGGCTTGTGAGAAGGATTTAAATAAGAACCCTGTCAGAAATCACTTTCCACTCAATGGGATTGTCAACCAAAGTTAACAAAATTCTTCTTCATGCTGTTTTAGTTTAAGTGTGTGCTAATCTCCTTAGTTATTTTGATCTGTACTCATATACATTCGTACCACCAACAGGTAGGTAGTATTGAAAAACTAAAATATTTTGCTTTTCAGTTACAAAAAATGTTTTCAGTTACGCTTATTGTCTTCAAAATATGTTGTTTCAAGGGTGTGGGTTAATCCTGATTACATTTGAGTATTTCTGAGATTTTGAGTTTCTTTTGCTACTTTTAACCAAACAAAAAGAAAGTGGTAGGGAGAGAAATACTAAATCAAAACAATCCCTAAATCTGAATTCTTCTATTTGGACTATAGAGCCCAGGACATATTGCAATACTATTTGAAAGTCTTCAATTTTAACCCAGTAAAGGACAAAAAAATATTTCAACCCTTAAGTTGACATGTACTTGAGTTATTTACTTAAAAAACTAGCTTTAGATATTTTACTTGAGTTTGAGTCTACATTTTGATATTATTCTCTTCCATGTCTGGCACTGTGTGCTTAATGCATGTGTCAAGAAGTAATTCTCTCTCTTTCTCTTTTTTTTTTTTTCTTCCTTGAGTCCATTTAAACAGTTCTACTGGGACTCTATGTTCATGCTCCCTTATTCCTTCATTGTTTGTTGCTCCTTACTGGTTAGAAAAGCTTAGGTGCATGAGCAAAATCAATTGCTGCTTGTTAGTTTTCTTTTTGATTTGGTAATTCTCAGACTGTCAAATGTTAATTCAAAAACTAAATAAATAAACAGAAGATAATGAATTAGATAAATTAAAAAACCCTTTGGTTTCTGAGGATGAGTAATGCGGTACTCACATCCCATTTTTCCAGACAAAATACATTCTTCATATTTTTTTTCTGGCTATAAGGAGCCCACATTCAGCTTTTACTGAAGGAGTGTCCATTTTTCCAAATTAATCAAAATGGAGCAGATCTTACAAGACCATTTGAAGTCATAAAATTCTGATGTCCATTTCATCTAAATCAGGATATCGGGTCTTGCCTCAAGTCCTATGTAGTCTAAAACCGATGCTGTTGTAAGAGCAGTCCTTCCATTTTTTTTTTCTTTTTCTATTTATTATAAACTGAATACAGTAGTAGTGAAATAGCCTAATTATATTTGTAATTCTCCATTTTATCCTCTATCATGTTAATACGAGGAGACAAAAGATATTTCATTGTAAGTGATAAGCAAATGATAATATTCCCTAGTTCATTCAACTTTATTGTGTCTGTATTATTTGAGCTTGCTGGTGGCTAGACACTACAGCACACCCAGACAATTAACAGATTTGCATCTGGTTATTGCCTTGCTGTATGTATCCCACTTTGTTTTACAGCTGAGACACAAATGGGTCCCTTCTGGGTTTGTGAAAGAGAACAGCTTTACCACATAAACCAAACCTATCTTCCTATCTTCTTACTAACAGTTAACAAAGGAGGGGCTCTGGAAAGACTGTCTCAAGTGGATGTTATATTTTGATTTCACTGTTTGAATTTCTCAGTAATGTTCATTCAAAAGTGTCTGTACATGTTAACTTCCTAGCTACCACCCTGGGCATTCAGCTATGCTATAGCTTAGCTACAGGCAAAATGAAGCGTTAGTGCAAAATGAATGCATATCTTGAATGTGTCCTCCTGTTAGGATAAATAGTTTGGTTTGGCAATTATAATATCCAAAAACAGTGCAACTGAAAGCATCTGGTTATTTGTAAGGAAATTCTACAATGAATAAATTACCAGAAATAATATTATTATTGAAAGGAAAATACAACCCTCAAATTCTCCTTCAACATTTTATTCTGCTTAGAGTGTTGAAATTGCCATACTAAAATCAAGATGAGAGTATGGATAAGAGTCTGGGGTGAGACACAAGTCAGCTTAATTAGCGATATTTTCCTTCTACAGTTACAAAGAATCCAACTGACCGTGTGGATAGGGAAAAGCACAGAAAAGAATCTAGAATCTGTCTGTTGTAAGTTGATATTAAAAAGATTAAATGTTTTATGCCAGTGATGATTTTTTTTGTGTATCTAGTTGATCTATGACAACTGGACATGTACAATTTTGGCTCATAACCTCATGGTGGTGTGGTTTAGAAGTCTGTCAAGCTTGATTTAAACCATGTCATATCTCATATTTAATTGAAATATATTTAAAGTTGTGTGTGTTCATGCCTTTCAGGTATGTCTACTATCATAGAGGCTGAGAAGCAGGGTAAATTAGTCCTTATTGAGTGCAGTGCTGACAAGCTAGACTGATCACTTAAAAATTAGTTCAGGCATTTCTATATTGCAGGGAAGATGCCAAAGCTTACTGTAAAGTAATTAAAGCTTGTCTTCCCCCCTTTCTCCTTCTCTTCTTCATCAGCAATGGCTGCTTCAGAAATTCTGACTCAGTCTTGTGACTGCACAGGCCCCCTTTTCCCTCCCCTCTGCCAACAGTGGACTTGGAGCATCTCCATCCTGGCTATTCCCTTGTTCTCACTTTGCACTGTTTATGGTTTTGTTCATTTTTTCATATCTTGCCTAGTGGGAGAGGTGAGTTCAGTATCAAGTTCTGTAAACATAGGGCTGATGTTTCTCATTGGTGCAGGGATTTCCAGAGCAGCCTGAAGTGGATGTGTTGCATGTCCAGCTTTCGTTTTACCCATACTGCTTACTTTAAAAACTCCACCTTGAGTGGATTTGTGCGTTTGTCTAGAGTACTGTAGTCAACCAGTCCCCTGAGGACTGTTTCTCACTGCCCATATCAACCCATATTAGATGTCTCTGGTGGTGAACAATCACCTTCTTCGCTTCCTCAGTTCAAAGGTCACTTAACCTTGCTGCTGTGATTCTTTGTGGAGCTCCACATGCAACCTGATTTAAACAATAACAAGCCCCCAGTCTCATTAAGTTGTCTCATTGTGTAGCGGTGGGTGTGTGACTTGGACCTAGAGAGAGCAGTTGCTTTATTACAATTCCTTTGGTGTTGAAGAAATTACAATGTAGGACCATAACTTATGATGTTTCTGAGCATGAAAGGCTGCCTGTGATTGCTGTAGAGAAAAATATTAGGAATAAGTTAAATACTCTCTCTACCCACAATACAGAAATGTAATATTTTTTCAGGAGAAACGTTTGGGGCCTTTTAATTTGAATTATGCCAGAACACCCTGGCCTGATGGATGTTTTTTATTAATACATTTCTGCTTTTTTTCTGAAGTAAAATCAGATTACCTAAAGATTTTTCTGTTTGATAGATCTGGCTAGAATGATGATAGCACAAGTCTGTATGCAAGAAACATTGTGCTGATGACATAATATATGTCTGAAATGATCTAGTATTTTCACAAATCATAGAATGAAGGGATAGCTTATCTTCAGATTTTAGCACTTGCTACTGCAGTATGAATTATTCTGTATAATCTTTACTTCCATTCTGAAAATTGTCTGCAGTAGCATATATTCAATTTAGGGGAAAAGCACATAAAGTAAATTAGGTTAAAAGAGCTCCCAACTGTCTGCATTTTGTAATGCTGATTTAATAGAAAGCAGCCAAAAAAGAATACAGTAATGATAGGACATAAATATTAGCATTATGTATAAATAAATGTCAGGCATAAGTTTACTTCTAAATTTGCCTCAACAACTGCATTAGGATTGATGTCCTTAGGGACTATAAACACAGTATATCTGGCAAAGGCCTGCCAAACAAGAAGTTTATCAGTAAGCAGATGACAGAAAATCATGTAACATTTAACACACCTTTTTTGAATATTTTTTTTTTTTCCTTCTGCTTGGTGCAGTTGAGATTGATTGCAACGATGAACACCTTAGGTTGGCCTGGAGACAGAGGGATGGAAGCTGGAGAAAAGCTACGTCTGTGGAGTTTCTGAAGAGCTTGGGGAAAGGTCAGGAAATAAACTCCAGGGAAAGGAAAGAGCAGATGGTGCATAAGGTGAGTCACAGGACCTGTGATTAACCTGACCAGCAGATTTAGAAATTGAAGATGTCTCTGTTCAAGCAAGGGGTTCATTTTTTATCCTAATAAGATACATGAAGAAGTTAGAGGTTACAGTTACTTGATACAACCCAGAGAAACCTCTTACACATTAATTTTCAGTCTCTTTCCTTTATCATTGGAATTTCAGTGTGATAATGTTTTTGAGATGATTACGTGGTATAAAACCATGAAGAAGAATTCATTTAACAATTAAATAAGAGAGGCTGGTAGGCTGTGCTACACTATGGTTTTCTGATTGAATGATGGTAATGAAGCAGGGAGAGTTTTGACTGGTAAACAGTAGTATTTATTATATTATTGTTCACTGTCTCATGAGTTGAAGGTATTCATTAACTGTAGTTCACATTTTCTATTTAAATTAATGTTTGGGTAGACTTAACCAAATATGTGTTCTGCTTAGAGTTATTGTATTAAGCAAAGAATAAATTTTGCTTTTAAATTGCAGTAAACTAAGATGAATAGAAAGATCAATAATTTAATTTTCAGGTGTCTTAAAGATGTCTGTGAAATATATGTTCTGGCATTTCCTGCATCCCGATTTGTATTTTTGGGCAGTTTTAGAGAAGAGAGGATTGCATAGTTGTACCAATTGCCCCATGGAGATCTGTTTTTGCAAATGATGGCTGCTTTTGTACTTGTAGAAACAAGTATCAGATCATTTTATCTATAGTGAATACATCGCTTTAGGTTTGCAGTCAAAGCTGCTAGCAAAAATTGTACTGGCTATTCTATTTAGTGATGTCTTCTGCTGCAGATTGCATCTTGAAAGCAGGAGGAGAGAGCTGTCCCTGCTCCCTTGGGGAGAGGAACCAGGGTGACGGTCAGCACCATGGGTGCAGCCAGCACTGTTGAAAGCACTGATTTTGGTATTTGGCCACCAGGACCCTGTTTGAAGGGTGGGTAGATGTGGAGCAGTAGACACAATGAGTGTTTGGTTGAAAGCTTGAGGAAAACCTGTTAAAATGTCTGCTCATGAGCGTTCACATCTGTGAAATGTTTGGAAAGTATTCCAGGTTAACTGAGTGTGAAATATGGTTCTAAACTCACCTGAATTTTGTGGACCACAATAAAAACGGTCAATGAGATGGTAATAGTAGTAAGAAAGTAAGTAACTAAATGGTTCTTAATAGCATAAGTCAACCCAAAAAGTAGTCCTTACAAAATGTAATTCTTATACAGAATTTTTGACCTTAATATTTCAGAATATTTTTAGTAAACTAAAATAAATTATTTAATTTTAACCTTGCATTCTTAAAAACCTATGGCTGTTATTAGACTAATGGAATAAAAATGGAGATTTTTGTTTGGAGGCGTTGTTCCATTTTCTCTACTGACCATTACTAAAAAGAATCAAACATTAATCAAATGGAGTTTTGATAGCCACCTGGACTTCAGGTACACATTGAACCAGGCATGTTAATATTCATATGGAAGACTTGGTACATTTGATATATATATTTTAATTTATAATTACTATGCTTTCTTGTACAGAATGAAGAAATAGCATGCCAAGTTTCTTCTTTCCATAATTTATAACAGCAGATCTTGTAGGGAATATTGATAACAAGAAATTTGTATAAAATACTACAGTTCCTGCTCATGTAGATTTGCCTAGTAGATTTAAAACATCCCTTACATATGAAACGCAATCACCTGAAATCTAAGAGTTCACCTGCCTTTAGCTCCCATGGGATATTTTTAAATTACATTGAGTTAGTATATTTTTCCTTTTCTCAGGCTAAAAATCTAGGAAGCTCTTTCTAAACCCTCCAACATTTGCTACACTGAATTATTTGAAGTTGTGAACAATATTTGATTAGCACACCCTATTAAAAAAAAAAAATAATAATAATAATTGTACACTTTTGGAGCAAATTTGTTAGGTACATTCAGCAGGAGCAAAGGCACCTAAAGTTGTAATATTACTGATATTTTGGTTGTGTTTTAGATCTTGGCAAGCCAATGCCAGTGTCTGCCACTTGAGCCTACAGATCTGGTTGTTTAAAGAATAGTTACACATAAGAAAAAGTCACATTTATTTCTAAATATTCAGCTGTAATTGCTGCAAATATGAGTTTTTTTTTATTACCAGTAACAAGTATTATATAAAAGGGCCTAATGTTTCCTAGTTCACCCTTTGCTAATGCAAACAGTTTTCCAATGGGTAGATCTTGCACACAGTGATAACCAAGTGAAAAATTCTCCTTGATTAGAAAATATGATTACAAAGTCAGAAAAAAATGGAAGGAGCAGTTGTAACACCTGAAAGTATTTTCTTTTAAACTGCTCTCAGAGTGGGGGACAAACACAACTTCAGATTCTTTATATTTCAAGTTGGCAGCATCCTGTTAAATTGCTTTGTGAGAGCCGAGTGTGCTGGCTGATGAATGCATACTCTGTGGTGTGTGATACCATGCATATAAAATGGTTTATTGAACAAAATAAACAATTCTTTGCCGTCTCTGACAGACAATTCTACATTTCTCTGCAGTCTCATAAATGACAGCTATGACCAGTCAAAGTAAAATCTACCTGTGCATTTGCAATGTCTTCTCTCTGTTTCATATAACTTAACCCTAAATACCTTTTCAGTAGTGCACACCTGTCACTTGTTTTGTCATATGGAATATCTTAAAATTCTTACTTTTAATAATGTGATATTTTTCATTTTCAAGATAATGATTTCTTTCCCACTGAGCTCATTATAATGCATAAAACTTATTTTATAATAATATATGTAACTTGAAAACTTAGGCTTTCATAGATGTGCAACTTATCTTTCTAATATCTCAAGTGAAGCTGTTGTTTCTTCCTAAACTGAATACATCTAATTTTCCCTTCCATTATTTTCAGCTAGCATACAGGAGGAAACAGGCAGTGTGTGCTATTTAGTTGTTGCTTTTCAAGAAACAAATTTTGTGCCATTATTTTGAGCATCCAGTTTTCTTATTTTCTACATGGAAAAGTGGCACATGGAGCAGCACAGAGACTCTTAACTTTTTTTTTTTTTTTAAGTTTTATTCTAATTTAAGAATATATTTAATATCTACTACAGTACATAGTTTTATTCTGTCCTTGCCACTGATTTTGTCTTTGATTTACCTGTGCCAAAAGGCATAGGAAGAAAGAGTAGAGATAGCATGGCCATTATAACTTCATCCAATATTTCAAACAGAGTTCTAAAATTTAAAATGGTCTTGTTTTTCTGATGCATAGTCCTTAGCATGATAAGAATTCTGATCTGTTAGAAACTCTCCCAGCATCCTTCGTTAGTACTAAGTATACTGAAAATAATATGAACAGAATCTGTACCTCACTGATAACTAAGCAGTTCTGTGCTCATTATTTTTGACATCTGAACACAGTCAATATTTAGCTAAAGAGAAGAAGTTGATAAAAACTAAGGAAGTCTTTTTAAAGTATCCAATATAAACAATATATGGTCTGTTGACAGTTGCTTGGGAATTTTGTGTTAATAAAGAAAATTCAGAAGTTAAAAAATAGGTGCACAAGGCTAAGCCTGTTCCAGCTGCTGCATTGTTCCTGTTGGGGCTGACCACCTTCGGCACTGCTGAAAGGAGAAAACTCTTCAGAAGGCTGATTTCATGACTGGTGGATTTAAAAACACTTTGCAAAAGGGAAAAGTGAGCATTTTCCCAATCTACAGCAAAATAGTTCATATTCAGGCAAGTTCCCTGCTTTGGAAATGACCTCTTTCTAGAAGCTCCTAGAAAAGATTTCTGAGTTAAAGAGAAACCCCAGTCTGTGCTGACAGAGGAGCCTTGTGCAGAAATGCAGCCAAGGCAATGTGTATTGCCCAGTCGTCTTTGAGATGGTTGTGTAATGATGTCCTGGGTTAGTGTCAACAGCAAAATACCAGCAGGAGACTGCTCTATTTTCTCTCTCTCTCTCTCTCTCTTTTTTTTTTTTTTTTTTTTTAATGGTGTTAAGAAGAATAGGCTTCATACTACAAATATTAAGTGAGAGACACATTATTTTATGTTATGCTTTCAATGCAGTGTTTTTCCACAAGTGAGACATTAAAGTTTTATCATTTATATTCAACAACCTCCTCAGCACCCTTGTGCTTTAAAATCCAAATCTAGTTCTGTAATAAAACTATTAATTTATGACCGGTGTGAACTTCTATAGCATGGATCAATATTGATTTTCTGAACCTGTTTCTCACAAACTTGTTAAAATAAACAATCTGATTTAAAAAAAATAATAAAAATCATTATATTTAAATTGAGAAAGAATGTGCTCAAGTCTTATTGCTGTATTTTGAGAGCTTGAAGACTCCTGTGAAGACTTAAACAGACTCGAGCTTGCCTAAGGCAACGCATAATAGTTTTTATGGTTTTCAGTCAAAGAATTCAACATGAGGAGTAAAACAGTTTAATTTATACCAGTCAACAGTAGAACAATTAACTGTTAGAGCAGTTAACAATTCTTGGCTCTCAAGGGCAGATTATTTAGACTCATTTGGGTCACCTCGGTGCATAAGCCACATATGTAGTATCAGGCTGTCTCATTATGGCACTGCAGAATTTGACATATGGTCAGCAATTCCTTGTGTCTAGGGGAGGTGTCTGGTGCTATCTGGGATGTCCCTAGGGTATCCAAGACATCTGTGTGGAACTGGAAGATATGACACCAGATCAATGGGAGATCCATGCTCTTCAGTCATACTGACTGGAGGTCTAGCTAAAAGTCCTACCACCTCTGAAAGTGCACTAGGTTGAGTGCATCAACACCACCAGACAGAGCTGTACAATAAGCAGTGTTTGTATTGAATCCTTGAGTAGATAGGGTGATTTGAAACTTTTGATTTTACTCTTCCCACACATATGCCCTGCTAAATTTTTTAGTCATTATTGATCTGAATGCTTTCTGGTCTGGTATTTTGGCTTGGCAGAGGTAAAGGTACATATTTGGTTTGGTCTAAAACATATCTTTTCTTATCTTTTCATGTTTATAAAATTTCCCCAAATTCTGGAAGATAGGTTGGCTATTTATCTACTCATTAAACATGAGCCTTGTTCATGATCATAACTGGGGAGAACGTCTTGTGTTGTATGATTTGAGAACGGTAAGTTAGACAATCTGTGATGCAGCTGTTGGGTATAGAAATGATCAAATGGTTAGAAACACAAGATGGATTTATTGAGGGGGAGAATCACTAAGGGAAATTTTGATAGTAGCTGGTACAGTGCAAGGTACCCTGCTTTATGATACAGTAACAGATAAGGCCAAATAGGTTCCCTGTCTTCCCTGGAATGCACAGAGGGAGGAAACCTAACTATTCAAGGAAGAGCTTGGATGACTGGATGACTGTCCCTAATCTAATGGTTATTTCTGATCATAACCTAGTTTTTAATAAATTTCCATAAGAAAACATACAGTTTAATCAGAAGCAAGTTGAGATGAAAATATTTGGAAAGGAAATACTTCTTTCTGTTTTGGAGAATTTCTTCTGACCATCATTAAAATAAATTTCCCAGTACTCATAACACAGAATTTGAGTTACATATCTGCAAGCAGAATTTAGAAACAGCTGGCTGGCCTGGGTAAGAACCTCACTTGAGAGTTCCACATGAGCTGCTGCTTATTAGAGATTTCCTGAATCTTGTGTAGCTTTATGGTGCCAACATACAGCTGGAGAAATGTTGATTAATGCAAACTTTGTGGCTTAATCTTTATGAGAACCAGTACCTCAGAGACTCAGAAACAGCACGCAAACTCTGCTGTTCCTATGCCCACAAATCACAGGTATCTAGACTGAAATTGTTGCGTGTTTGTTTCCTCTGAATCACTAAGTAGTAAGTGAGAGATTGTTGCAGAAATAAAAGTGGTTTATTTTTGGTGACAATGAAAGTGGGGAAGGAGGCCATAGGGACTGTTCTAATCACTCCACCATGGTTATAGTGAAGGTATCCTTTCTCTCTCACTGTCTCTCTTTTTGCACACCTGAAAAAAAAAAAAAAAAGTTCTCTATCTTGTCCTGTAGTTTCCTGAATTAAGTACTTCTCCTGTGGACCTCTTGCATACAGATTCGATTAGAAAAGATCCCCTAATGGGAATCACCTTGTTTTCACTTGATTTTGATTTTTTTTAAGTGAAGGATGTAGCACTAATCAATGCAAAATAAGGGAAAATGCTAACATGTGATATCTAATAATCTGCAGGTGGAGCAGATTTGTCTGAGATTTACTGTGTTGTGTGTTTTCTGCTGTTCAAGAGCTATATAAAACAAACATAATAACCCTGCAGTTAAGCTGTGTTTGCTTCTTTTTAACCTCATCAGGGAAACATGTGGATGCTGGAATGTATAAAGGGCTTCCCTTGGCTTCACTTTTTCTTGTATATATCCAATGTACCCCTGTAACCTGTTGCTTCCTACTGTCTCTGGAGACTAGGTCTGATAAAAAGAATAGCTTAAGCAAAGAAATATTTATGATTAATGATTCCTTTTGCTTCTGTTCTTCAAAACTGAAAGCTTTGGTCTCAGTCAGCAGAAAGAATACAATTATCTCCTTAGAAACTTGCAGAGTGTTGGCCATTTTTCAGCATGGATATCACTTCCTGTTTGTCTCAGTGGGAAGAAACAGTACAGAAGCAATCCTACTTCAAGGTAAAGAGGAATAGACAGAGACAGTGAACAGAATAGAATTATAGAACGGCTTGGGTTGGAAGGGACTTCCAAAGCACATCCAGTTCCAACCCCCTGCTATGGGCAGGGACACCTCTCACCAGACCAGGTTGCTCAAAGCCCCATCCCGCCTGGCCTTGAACACCTCAAGGGATGGGGTATCCACAGCTTCTCTGGGCAGCCTGTGCCAGTGCCTCATCACTTTCTGAGTAAAGAATTTTTTCTAATATCTTATCTAAACCTCTTTTAGTTTAAACCATTACCCCTTGTCCTATGGCAAAAAGTCCCTCTCTTGCTTTCCTGTAGGCCTGCCTTTACATATTAGAAGACCACTATAAGGTCTCTCTGGAGCCTTTTCTTCTCTAGGCTGAACAACCCTAACTCCCTCAACCAGTCTTCATAGGAGAGGTGCTCCAGCCCTTTGAACATCTTCATGGCTCTCCTCTGGACTTTTCTAATAATTCCTTGTACTTTTTGTGCTGGGGGCCCAGAGCTGAATGCAGTACTCGAGGTGGGGACTTACAAGAGCAGAGCAGGGTGGGGACAATCAGCTCCCTCACCCTGCTGGCTACACTACTTTTGATGCAGCCCAGGACACAGTTGGCTTTCTGGGCTGCAAGCACACATTGCCTGCTCATGTTGAGCTTCGCCACCAACGCGCCAGGTCCTTCTGCTCAGGGCTGTTCATAATTAGTTCTCTGCCCAGCCTGTATCTGTGCTTGGCATTGCCCCAGCCCAGGTGCAGGACCTTGCACTAGGACTTGTTGAACCTCATGAGCTCCATAAAACATTAGATCCTACTGTTAAACAAGAAGCACACTCTTGGTGTGGTGGAGGTGTGTTGTGTGGCCACTGTTGGTGCTGAGGTGTTGAGTGTCAGGAGCATGCAGAGCCACAGGTGAGCTCCAGGTCTCTTTGTATGGACATAGTACAGATGTCTAAGAAAAGGGACAGTTCCTGGATGCAGTTCAGGTGTGCTGAGTGTTGGATTTGTGTCACTGGGGACTAAAAATCTCTTAAGCTGTATGCTCATTTGGCTGTCTTATCTGATGCTGTGCAGAAGAGTCTTCAAGTGACTTGCTATCTGACTGACTGCCCCTTGAACATTGCTGAGGGCTAGATGCTATTTGGATCTTGGATCTTTGTTTTTGTGTCTTTAGACTCTCAAAATCTCTCCATTAAGAGAGTGCACACTGAGTATTACATACCATAATCTACTCAAAGTGTGGATTTAAACAGGACCATACATCTTTATCCTGTCCAGGGGAAATATTTTAGTATGATCATCATTCTTTTTATTTAAGGAAAAAAAAAAGACATCGTAAAAGTATCTTTGATGATGATGCTTAATGGCTATAAGAGAGATAATGAGGCCAGCTCAGGAACCACAGCCTTAGCAGCAGAACTACAGCTTTAGTAGAGTTTGCACTTTGTATTTGCGTGGTGCCTTTGGTGATAATATTTAAAAATTCATTTTCAGCTGTTTTTGTCAGATGTGTTTTGCTAGGGGCTGCAAACTAAGGGTTGGAATAATGACTTCTATCCTGTATGTATTCTCTGATCAGCCCTGTAAAGTAAGAGCTTTGTCATTCAGTTGTAAAAAAAAAATCATGGTGTTGGTACAGTTTTGATTACCATTACAGCACTTACATTTTTTTTTTTTCTTGGTATAACTATTTTTTTTTTAAATTCACCTCAGATTTTATCTTAATAGAACTTAGTATAGCTTGCATGTGACATAAGCTTGCGTTGTTGAGACTTTTGACATGACTGAGATGAATTCCTGCTTGAATCAGTTAGTCGTTCAATTTGTCTGGGAATATAGTGCAGACAGAATATCAGATCTACCAGAATTTGAAACACTGGCCAGATTTTGATCTCAATTAAAGATACATGTTTGAAACAGATGTCAGTGGAACTTAGGTCAGATTTATATCCATGTAATTGAGACCAGTATCTAAGCCTCCTTGGCTAGTCTGTTCCCTGAGATGTTTTCTTCCCCTGTGCATTACACAAATTGGTCCTGTTTTGTCTTTTATATAACTGGTTATATGTTTCCTTTTGATCACATTCTGTATGCCATTTTTGCATCAGTCTTAACTGGGTGTACCCAGTTCATTATTGCAATTTATCTTAAAACTTTTTGAATGACTGGCAATCATAGCAAGTAAGAGAAACATCAGGATATCTTTATCTAACTCATTCAGATATGAGCATCTATGTTCATCAAATGACATTATGGATGGGTTGAATATTTATTGTTGTTACCATGTTCAAAAATATGCTGAACAGAAGTCACAAGTCTGTACGAGCAGGGTGAAATGAGTTGCTTAATGATGAGTGCCCTGGATTAGCATTTGTTTGCTTCTGAGGAATTGGCAAACCGTGAAGGTAATGCTGCTTGGCAGACTAATCCTGACTGCAACTGTCTTTTCCTCTGCAAGCTTTACTCAATGATTCAGTCAAGCTGGGAGGGATTTTCAAAAAAGGTATAATTGACCAGCTCTGTTGACGTTTTTGTAAAGGTCATCTTTGGCCTGTTACAGGTCTTGAAAGATGCTGACCCCTCTTTTCCTTTTTTACCAAACATATTCTGTTGTACTGTGATCTTAAACACTTAACCTAAGTACCCAAGCTACCATGGGTTTCTGCTAAAATCACCAGAGGGTGATAGCACTTCTAGAATACAACTCAGTAGACTGAAGATGTCTGTCTTTTGGTCTTTTTTTTCTTAATTTGAACAGGCAGACAAGACTGACTTGGTTCCTGATTTGAAGTGGGTTGAATTCTTGATGTTGTGTCTCAGTGTTTTGCAGTAAAAACAGGCTAATCCCTTCCTTACACATAATGTGAAGGCAATACTTTAAAAGTTGTGGATTTCCGGAGGCATACGTATATCTAGGATTGATAGAGCTATTTTCTTCAATTTTAAATCAAGTGCTGGAAATATATGCTTTCTAACTGTAAAGGATTTTGTGAAGATTAATGCTTGCAGAATATTTGAAGACATAAAGCACTGAATAAATGATACTTTCCATTATGTTATTTTTTGTAACGTTTGTTTGATGGAAAAAGAGAATTTCCTATACTGTGGACCAAGTGAAATAAATACAATAGACTTCTCCAGTACAGTGATTGTGCTTTGTGATTAAGGAAGTGCCAAATGGTTCAGTGCTCCTAGGTGTACAGGAGTCACACTTCTGTTCATCTCATTTTGAAGTGAAATGCTCTGGAAATTGAATATATGAGCAATGTTAGATAGTCAGGAAGATACTGATAGAATAAAGTAAGTTGCTTGAAATTAATTATTTGGGAAGTGCTTTGCAAAGCAGAACTATAAAGAGGTAAAATTTTCAGCTGGCTCATTAAAATATGGGCACGTTATATTCATCAGTGAATTAGTGATTAATGTCCCATTTTATTTTCATGTAAAGTATAATATCTGAAACACTGATGTATGCTTATTTCCAAGATACATAGTTTCCAAGTGGTTCATTTGTGAAGGTGTAGTTTAATTAATCGTTTATTATAAATTTTGTCTGATTTTATACCTTGAACATTGATATTACTGTTTTGAGTTAGTTAAACTTAGCTAAACTTAGATCTGAATCCAACAAATTTGTCATCTGTATTTGATTCTTTTTCAGATGGATTTGAACAGAATAATTTTCATTTCTGAAATAATTTATGCCATTTTTCACTTTTCTGTATGTCTGAGTCCAAGGCTGAAAGTTTAATAAGTGCACAGGGAAAAGACCTCTAATAACATTAAGAACCTGTACTTTTAGATAGGTTCCTACTGTGTTGTTTTAGAGAGAACAGAGTCACCTGGCTCCCTTACTGATTTCAGGCACTGAATATCAAAACACAAAGCCAACCAATCAAAACCCTTATCTCCCTGTCCTTATTACATAGATTACATAGGCACCAAATCCTATTTTAAAAAGTGCTTTGGCCTTAAAGTCATGGGCATTTATTGTATTCCAAATGCCTATGTAACTTCTAAAGTTCAATGTGTATTAAATGTATGTATGTTATACATAGTACATGCATTTTTTTGTGGAAGGTTTCCTCTGGAAGTAGACTCATATATGTTAGGATGGACCTGTGGTGTGTTCTCATAGGAATCTTACTAATGACATTAAAGAAAACTGCCTCATGGTGGTGTACTGAGGAGCATGTTTGTGCCGTATTATTCAAATTCAGTCATTGTGAGCTGGGCGATGAATGTGTTGGGCTCTGTCAAAAGCAGGGTGTTTCTAGATATTGAGCAAACCTCCAGTGGCAAGCAAGCAACCAAATGGGAATTCTCAGCATTGCGATTTTGAATTTGATCACTTGTATTTTACCTTTTGTACTGAAGAGCTGAAGAAATTACCCCCCCCCCCCTTTTTTTTTGGGGGGGGGTGGGGTGGGGGGGCAAGCAGTGGGGATGGGGGGGCGAGGTAGGTACTGGAACAGGTTGAAAAGAGCAGTTCTGCAGTATTTGTGCTGGGAAGGGCATCACAAGTCAGGGGACCAAACAGTTTGAGGGTACAGGTAGTCAGCACTGCTTAATACATTATCCCATAAAATGCAGCAGCAGCAATGCCATGCTGCGGGGGGTCATGCTGGTGTACCGTGCTTTGTTCAACTCTGTCTTCAGAACCCTACGGTCCATTTGCTATAAATAGTTCCCTTCATGGTACATTGTTCAGTGTGGAGCAGATATCTTCAGCAGAAATCATTCCACTCTGAGTCAAAGTCAAATTTCAATGTTAGTGACTACAGGGGAAACTGAGAGTTCAATCAATAATCTCCTTGTCCCCCTGTTTCCATGTAGACGTTGATTCATTGTGTACCCAGATACTCTCTGTTTCTTAATTAAGAAGCAATGAATTGATAAGTGGCATTGACTTTTCAGAATACTGCCAGGGCTAGATCCCCTTGGGTTTCTATCCCTCCTGCAACTGAACACTTCAGCCTTCAAAAAATTTGTTTTGGCTTCTGAAGTAGGGATGTCATATCATTTTACAGTAGTGAGTGTTTCTTCCCACTTGCAGCAATGTGGAAATCACCACAGGGACCAAGATTGTTCAAGTGTTCAGCAAGAAAAGCTATATCCCGTTCATAAATCTCTAAGTCAAGTCTGAAATAAAAGTCATGCAGCAAACCAGAAAATGAATTTTATTTTAAATCGAAACAGGGATCAGCAGATATACCTTGGGATTTGGAAATGATTAAGTGTAAGATTCAGTTAAGAAGTTTCACCTCTCAAGAAAATATAAAGCAAACATTCTTATACCCGACCTATAGATCTTTACTGTGTTCAGCATAATAAAATGACTGATCCAATCATGTATTGATGCAGAAGATCTTGGAGCATTTTTGCTGAGATGTGAGTCAATAATACATTTTGTGGTTTGGGCTTTTCTTTTCTGGTTAAATCGTGTTTTAGCTTCAGTTTTCCTCTCCCTCTGAATTGTAAGTCCTACTGGTAGCTGTCAAAATGTGCTAAAGGCTATGCTTCATCTAATCTTTGCTAATATTAATGGGAATCTCAGTGTAAATTGAGATTCCAATCCTAAAGACTCAAGCTTACTCACTCTGTTTATTGTCCTGTAGAGTCATATCCAGCAGAGAAATTGAGAATCTGAAGGAAAAGTATTGGGTAAAGTATGTAAATCCAATGTCCTAAGTGGATAAAATTAGAAAACTAAATTAATGGTGTGTCTAATTGATTCAATGTGTGCTTGCAGTTTTCAGTGTTGAATCTTAGAATGATTTTCAAAGCCTGTTTAATTCCACCTTTAAGGGACTCCTCCCTGCACCAGTTCTTAAACAGACTTTGGCTTTGTTCTTCTTGACTGTCCATGTTGGTTTTTAGGGTTTGGATCATGCTTTCCTCTACTGTAACTAAGATGATGTCTTCCAGATCTTGCTTTTCCAAATGTAAAAGCCACACTGCTGGTAGTGTTGTTCTTGTCTTATGGTAAAGATAATTTTGTCACATTTGGCTCCTGTTTACTTAATTTGCCGGGCTAAGGAAAGGACTCATATCAAGAGTTAACATAGTTTGTGTGGTATGTGGAAAAGGTATTCAGTCTGTGCTGCTGATGCATCACCAAAAAAACCCAACCAACAGATAACCTCATGCTTCCTGTGCATAAATTATGTATCAGCATAAATTCCAGTAGACGATTTCACTGAATATGGAAAAATACATGATGGAGAGTGGCTTTTGCCATTTCAAGAGGGGCTATGATCATACTTCTGTTGTGAAAACAGCCTCTGTGTCTTCCACACCATAGCAGAATCTGGTCTATCGGAGCACTCCTTAGTCTGTTACTAAATATAGGAAAGCACAAACCATTAGTCACAGGCTTGGGCCAGTATTGGGGCTGTTGTGGGCTATCCCCTTCTCAGAAACAGAATGATAAGTCTTTGAGTTTGGGTTTCTAGGCGCTCACACACAGACCACATGTTTACAGTGCCTGGACTCTCATGGGGTAGCTTTCCCCATGGGAAGACTAGAGAGGGCAAACCCTGCCAGTTTTGTGAATGATATCAAGAACAAGCATTTTGACATTTGGGAATAGGAAATGAGTCCTTCCTGTGTTTAAGCTTCATATGCTTTTTTGAAATTTCTCCATGCTCTCTCCTGCCTTTGCCTTTCCTCTTATGATAAATTCCTGTGAGTGAAAAAATATATTTTATCAGTTTCTGAATCACTCTGTGCCCCACCAAAGTGGAGCAGAGTTTTTAGTTCCTATTTCACCTAGATTCTTGACAGACAAAATTCTTCTTGCTTTTAGCATATTCCTGTGAACAGGAGCAAGGGGTGCTATTTTGATTTGATATTATCTCCATTTAGCTTTGTCTGATTTGAGGCAGGACCACTGAGGCAGTGATCTCTGACTCTGAAGAAAGCTTGCTCAAGTCAGAGCTCTCATAGCAGATCTGTCAAAACTGACTTTAATCCATCACTGATCTTCCTAAAACTTATTTGTGTTATTTACCTTCCATTAGCCTATTAGCAGAAAACTGCTGCTAGAATCTGAGAGACTGAATGCTTTGCTTGTATGTGTTAAAATTAATTTGAAGTAAAATACTTTTGTAAATGGGATAAAAAAAAAAAAAAAGAAAGAAAGAAAGAAAGAAACAGGTACTTTTTTAGCTTAAGCTCAAAAGTAATAATACTAAAATATGCTGCTGCATCAAATCTGTAGCTAAGAGAATTAAGTATCTGGAAATGGAGAGGTGCTAGTACTAAGCTTTTTTTTTAATAGAATTAGGATTCATAGAGCTGGGAAGACTGAAAAAATAGCTTGGCTTCAGGACGGATGAAGCATTTATTATTAATTAATGCTTGGGAAGATCATGTTATAATAATGGCCTGAAAAGATCAAAGGGTATAAATCTTCCAGGTTTCAATTCACAAAGTTTTTAGTCATGATGAAATTTATCTGAAGAAGTAGTGCCATGAAATTTGGTATTAAGGTTGGATGGGGAATTCTGAAAGTAATTCTGGGGATAATATTTAAGATCAGTTATTGTTTGGATTAAAATGAAATATAACTATTATGATAATCTTCGTTGCAATGTCCTTCATCAAATCATCTCATTATTACTTCTGCTGCAGGCTGTTTCTTCTTTCATCTATACCCAGACTTCTCAAGGAGAACTCTGCTGAAATCAGATTGAGCAACCTGATCTGAAATCAGTTTTGACTCTCTTCTGAGAGGCAGGTTGGATTAGAGGATCTCCTGAAGTCGTATCCAACCTGAATTATTCTATGCTCCTGTATTATGTTGATGAGAGACCAGACAAAGGCCCAAATAGCAGGGAATGTATTCGAAATTTCAGGTACACTGGGAAGGCAGAGAGCTGCCACAACACAGAAGTGTAATTGTAGCTTTTAGCATTAACTGACTGGAATGTAAAACTCTGCTTTGCTAAAATCAAAAGAGGAGAAACAAACTGGGGTGAGCAAGGAAGGGAAAAATATCTTGGTGAGATGCTTTAATCCACTTAATTTTGTGGTCCTGCTGCAACTGTAGCAATAAATGTTCAGGGATTTTATTTTAGGAGGGATCAGAGATTAGGTACAGGCATATGTTTTGTAAGGGGTACACTGGACGGGAGAAAAGCAGCAGGACAGTCAGCAGCGAGGGGCTTCTGTGTGCTGTGTCAATGATGCTGTATACTGTAGCATATGTCAAGGTGGGAGAAATGTGTTTTTATGCCTATGAATTAATCTGCTTTTGCTAAGAGGCAGGCAGGCACACTTCAGTTGTAGTTTCACTTCTAATACTTCTTTACTTTTTTTTTTTTTTCTCCCCCTTTTATTCTTTCCTCTTAGCTCATATTAATGCCATTGCTTTTTAAAAAGTAATTCCAATATTTTCTTTGCTTACCCTGACTGACTCAATCCTCAGTTGGTAGTCATCAGCACCTGTGTTTTGTGCACTGAACTAAATGACCTTTTCTACCCACTCAGGACATTCTTTTTTTCCACCTCATCTGAGACTGATACTTTCCTCATCAAC
This sequence comes from Aythya fuligula, assembly GCF_009819795.1. Lineage (NCBI taxonomy): Eukaryota > Metazoa > Chordata > Aves > Anseriformes > Anatidae > Aythya > Aythya fuligula. The sequence goes on along the minus strand of NC_045562.1, from coordinate 29,356,776 downwards.
AGTGAACATGCCAATTTAAAGCTAAGTGGGAAAACTGAACTCTGGCATGCTAGTTCCAGCAGGCAGCCTTAATTTATATGCCAGTAAGTTGCATGGATTTACAACACTCCTTTTATTCAGAACAAAAATGAATAGTTGCCATGGTTACCGTGAAATCACAAGATACTATACAAAACTGGGAGATAAAAAGCATTATCATTAAAGCACACATTTGCCAATGAATAAGAACAGTCCTTTCCTTTCAATAATGTTTTTAACCAACAGAAGAGTGACATCATGCCAGTTGCTTTTATACGCAATGACAGAGTACTGAACCCTTCACAGAGTGACCATAAAGATAGTGCATTTCCAAATTTGTCTCAGATGTATCCCTGGAATGTTTCTAGAAACAGTCACATTGAAAGAAACTGGTGCCTTTACTCATTTCCATATAAGAACATATTTTCTTTGCATGTGGGAATATACCTGTTTTCCATTGCTTATATTTAAACCATGAAAAAGAAATGCTTTCATACTTGTGGTAGACAAATTCTGGCTTCTTAACCTCTCTTGGTACTCTACATAAGCGTATTAACTGTGGTGAGAGTTGCACTGCTGTTAATATCAGTGAGCCCTGAATATACCAAAACTTTGGCAATCTAGATAAAAGAGAAATGGGCATGCTTTTGCTGACTTGTGTGTCAGGAATCAGGTATTCATACATTTCCGGCCCTCTGTGCCAGTATAACCTCCTGCCACAGAGCCTAAATGACCTGTATTTAGTTGATTAAGACTCACTGGAGTGCTTTGCCGCAGTATTTTCAGGACTGGGGAGAGCACTCAAAGAAAGTGAAGATGTTGACAAAGCTGCTGAGAGGATTAAGCACAGAGGAAATTTCATAGACTACAGAGGGAGGAAGTATGCAGCCCAAGTCTGTTGGACTAGCTAGCTTTGAGAAAGGTCAGACTAAATAAACACATTTTAATGTTGCTTAACTCTTTCCTTTCCTGGATCTTATTTTGTGCAGTGAGCTCTCTGTTATGAAATAGCAGGAAAAAATTCACCTTTATGTCCTTATTTATGGTAAACATGTAACTGGCTGGTGTTTTTTCCTGCTTTGAAATGTCTATCCTTTTTGAGAGCAGTCAGGCTCTTCTCTACTATTTATTCATATAGGTATCCTTGATAAGGTCAATGTATTTTTGAGTGACTTCATTACAAAATAAAGGTCATGATCCTGTGTTAGAACAAAAGTACTGGAGCGGGTTCGTATATCAAGAAAAAAGATAAGGTATAGAAATGTACCTTTTTAAGGCCAAAATTACATAGAATGGTGATTGGTTACCTTGAAAACTCTAATTAAATCTAATTAAAGAAAGTGGATATTTATTTTATCTGGAATCACTGAAGATAAAGTCCAACCATCAGTGAATAAGCTACATACTTAATATAGTTCTGTAAGATGGATGAAAACATGAATATGTTGCTTCCTTAAAAGTCTAGATGTCATTTTGATTTAATACTTATCACAAGTTCATATCAAATCTTGAACATATCATAAACCCTCTAACAGTAAACCAGCAGCAATTGTTTTTATTTCTTATAAAAACATTGAACCGGCTTCATATCTTAAAAAGGTGACCAGTCTATTTGTTATACATATTATACCATTAGGTATACTCGTAGTTGTAGTAGAGGAATATAAACTGAGCAAAAGCAGAGGAGTATTGTGAAAACTTAGGACTTTATATTCCATGTTTTTTTTTTTTTTTTTTTTTTTTTTTTTAGTGTAATTATTTATATTTATACTCCAAATTCTTTATTTTCTGTGACAATTACAGAGATAAGAATTTTCCTCATAGTGTTAAAAAACATGTGCACAAAAAAGCCTTGACTGTCCAAGCATGAATTGCATTTATACAATATTTGAAGCACTTTTTTTTGCATGCCAAGCGTGCACGAACTGCCAGTCATGAACAAATTTCCATCCTGACTATGTATCATAGCCTTATTTATAAATACCATATATAATCATGGAGCAAATGGAAGGAGCCAGGATGTACATGTTTATCTTATCACAAATGTGCCTGTGATGTTTGAACCTCTTTGGGCCAATCCAATGGAAAAGGATCCAATGGGAAGGGCTCAGCACAGGATATCTGAAAATAAACTGACTGGAGAAGAAACTGCAGTACAAGACAGAGGGAACCTCCAAAATGAAAAGGATGAAGTAGAATAATTATTGATGTTATTAGACATGCTTTGATACAGCCGTGGTATCCAGAGACAGGAGAATGGCAACTCTTAACATCTTAAAATAAATAAATACATAAAATGGTTGGGGTCAGTGTGGGGAAGTGCAGGCTGGCCAGTCTGACTCCTGTACCAGGCAGGTCAGCAGAAGCTCTGTTGACAGGCAGTCTGCAGGATGGTGTTCAGCAGAGCTGCGGTGACAGAGGACTTGTCTTTGTAAGGCTTCTTGGAATCCTTTCAAGGTGCCAGCAAGCTTATCGATGGGTTGATCCCAATTTAGTGAAGTTTTCAAAAGGCAAAGCTTAAGAGTTTTTAATTCATCTGAAGGGATGAGAGGAAATATCTTGACATGAATTAATAGGTGGCTGAAAGGTACACAGGTGAATGTCTTGGTTAGAGACAAACACTTTTGAAGGTCATAAAGTTTATGGATGATAATGTAATTCAAGGTAGTAAGCATAGTCAGTGTAGATTCATAGAAGGACTTTACAAGACCCAGGTAACAACTGAATGATAGGCAAAATGATAGATAAATGTGAAGTGATCCACCAGGGAAAATGGACTGGGCTTTACATATACAGTGGCAGGCTCTGAACAAGACATCTCCCAGTGTTTTCTGTGATGACTATCTCAGGTTGTGGCAGATTTTAGTGGGACCCATACAGGTTTGTAATGGATAATGCAAAGTAAATCACTCTGCATGCATTGCAGGAAGAAGAAATCTTTTTCTCAAAGTCAGTCCATGGTCATTTCTGAATGACAGAGGAAGGTCTTGAATCATGCTGTAGCCCATTCCATTAACTGAGTAGCATTGTAGTTTCCATTTTTAGATCACTTCACAGGGTGCAGCAAAGGAGCAATCTCATTGCCTTCCCAATACAATCTGGGCTTGACTGTGTATACGGGCTTTTGAATTACTCATGTCCAACCTCTTCTCCCCAGTATTTATTCAGGGAAATTTACTCAAGAAGATGCATTTTTGGGCACATATCCAACTTTTATGAGTAAAATAGCATTAGATGTGAGAGAAAGCAGAGCCATTTCAAATGATTATGTCAGTCAGGCAGGGAAAGAAAACAATGTGATGCGAAAAAATATACTATTGAATATTCATAAGAATCAAGCCTATTTAAACCAATGTTGTTCCAATCAGCCATTTATAAGTAATCCACAGGTTAAAATTTGTGTACGGTAGAGATTCCATAAACAACTGGAAACTGCAAACAATGAAGTCATTCAGTCAGTCAAACGGATAATCCAACAGTAGTGAAAAGAGTAACAATTAACTTTTTTTTTTTCCCAGAAATGGTCTGTGCTGTTTTAATATATCATGCAGCTAGAACATGACCTGCAACAGAGCCCTATTTAGTGAATATGGGATCCAGTTCTGGAATCCAAATTTCTGATGTCTATGGGAGTTGATGCTGTTGGCAGGTAGCTGTATCTCTGATTTATTACAGCACAGAATAGTATGTCCTGGCAGTTGGGGCTCAGGACAGGTGTGACTCACTTACTCACTTGAAGTCACAGTCCAGCACTGTAAATGCTTCTGATGAATTCCTTGCTTGGCATTGCAGGTATATCTGAATGCATTTTTTTTTTTTTTTTTGGTCTTATCTAGGAAATTATTAAGGAATGCTGACTGTTCCTTACAGCAAAAACCCATGATCTAGGGAGAAAAACAGTATGCATAGAAGCTGTGATTGTCCAAGCTCACCTAGCAAAACCAAGACTAGAACAGAAACTACTTGATTTAATTTGCAAAGTAGTCTTCTGTCTAGCTCTTAGCCCTTGTAAACTGCTCAGGGTCTTGCATTGTTCGTTATCATGCTTCACGTTTCCAGCTTGTTAACTAGAAGTTTCTTTTGAAATCTGTGTGGCTGTGACATCAATAGATTAAGATTTCTCTTCTCGCACTTCAACATTGTATGTAGACTTTTTTCATTGTTATAAAAGAACTGGGGAATAGAATGACTGGGAACTGTATCTGAAGTAACATGAGCTAATAAAGTCCTTTTGTTAATTTCGGATTTAAAGAAATGTTATTTTCCAAGAGTATATAGTCAGATGAGCTGGAATCATCTTTTTAAACCAGAAACAGTGAGTTTTATTCACTATTTCAGAGAACTTATCCAAGAAATAGGAGATCTGGTTTAGGGGGTATTTTCCAGGAGTATTACCTAGCTACTGGGGAATATACTACTCTCTTATATATTATAATATCATAATCATAATATAAAGTGGAAACAGCATTCATTTTGAAGATGAGAAAAAACAAACAAAAAAACCCACACAACATAAGGCCAGAAAGAACCCCAACAGAAGAGTGTTTAATAGCTAAGTACTCATAAGTGGGAGAAATAGGTTCTGTTTTATACTTACTGGAAGGTTTGTACATTTATTGTTAACTATTACTGTATTAAAAAACAATCTTGAAAAAATTCGGTCCTGGGACTGGAAGCAAGAGTCTCTGTTCTACTGGAACTGGTTTAAATGGCATCATTGATGTGGTCTCTGCTGTTTGTATGTGGATATACATGTATTTATACACATATGTATGCATGTGTAAGGCAACCTTTAAGCGTCCCTATGGATCAGTCCCTTCTAAGGGCTACAGGTGGACCTGAAGTGCTGCACACCTGACAGCTGGATTACAGCACTGTTTAGTCAGAACATATATGCCTAGCTGTTTTGCGTGAGAGATGAATTCCTGCAGAAAATAAACTGTATTAAAGGCTAAGGAAATTGAAGAGATTTTTTTTTTTTTTTTTCCTCCTCACAATGCTGCTGTCAGGTGAGTTCAGGTGTGAAATATGTTCAGTGGTGTCTACAACACTGTATTTCTGAATTCCTTAAATTCTGTTTTAGCCACATAAACTACCTTTAGACCATGCTGTTAGCCTTTCTGAGGCTTAGAGTATTATCTACAAAGTAGTGGCAAAACTATAATGGGGGTAATAATGGTAATATAAAACAAATGTGGCAATATAAAGAGGGATATAATGGCAGTAAATGCCAGGTACTTGCAGAAATTGGACATTCTTCTTGTTCTGAATTCTTTGACTGGAATCATAACTATGATTTCACATCAACTTAGGCTTTCTTGGAAGAGTTAAAATCTTTAACAGAGAGGAGTAAATAATATAGATGCACTAGTCAGATGTTGCTTTAAGCTGTCCTCCTTACAAATATAACAATATCTACTCAGTCAGGAAACAGAGACAATGCACCCTTAGCTACCCTTGTGTAGCTGAGTCTGAAGTGGAAGTCAAATGCTTAGAATGGTAAACTGCCTAAGCTAAAACCATACTGGAAAAAATGGTTGCTGAATTAAAAATACATGTGGATGTACTGGTTTATTTGGTACAATATTTTGAAAATGCAAGAGGGACACACTTGTCAGATTATGCATTATTAGAAAGTGTATTATATCCACCTCTTCCCCCACGTGTAATATTGTTGTAAAGTGACTAGCTAGCTAATAATTGTAATGCTATTATAACCTCCTAACAGTGAAGTTTCTTAGATAAAGGGCACTGTGCATCCAAAAGGTGCAAAAGTAATATTTTGTGTGTATTATTTTCAGTGAAAATAATATTTTCCAGATCTAATTACAAGATAAGAGTATCTTGGATCATGAGGACTAACTGTAGATGCCAAACTAATATATCAATAATAATTACAATCTTGCACCTTTTTCAGAGCTCAGAAGGAACAGATCCTAGCTATTTCCAGCACAGAGCATCTTGGAGTCAACAGCTGAAGAAATGAATTAGCATACCTCTTCCCTGTGCCTGAAATTCATTACTTTTCCTTAATAAGGTATTTCTTCTTATAACTATTTCCCTCTTTCAGAATATTAATGAATTTCCTAAAGTCAAAAAAAAAAAAATTAAAAAAAATAATCTGTATTGCTGTGAAGAAACAGTACATTAAAGACCTTGTGACAGAGAGATACTATCTGTCTAAGGAATGGAAAGAACCTCAGGCTTATTGGATCTCAAGATTGCCTTAGGAAGAAGGAGCAAATGGACTTGGTGCAGATGTTTCAAAATAGAGATAAAAAGCTGGGTTTATATCAGAAGAAAGTTAAAAGCTATACTGAGGTTCCAGAGAATGCACTTGCTGTTGATGGTTATATGTTGGTATACTTAGGAAAATTGTAGAACACCAAAAGTGTTTAAAAAATGCATCTTATTACAAGTACAATGCATCTTATTTTACACTAAATTAAGATAACAAAAAATAAAATTCAATGAGAAGCATCTCACATATCATGGATTTTTTAGTGTCTTTTTTCATCGTCTATGTGAGTGAGCTGTCTAATTATTCTTTATCTAGCTTTAAAACCTAATAAAACCTTTTTATTTTCACCTGAATATTTTTATTTTTACTTTGTGTAACTCTAATTAAATTCCTTGATGGAAAAGAGAATACTGAGGAGAGACCCCGTTAATGTATACAAATATCTGAGGGAAGGGTGTTGAGAGGATGTAGCTGGTCTCTTTTCAGTTGTGCCTAGTGACAGGACGAGAGGCAGCAGGCACAAGCTGAAGCACAGGAAATTTTGGCTGAATATGAGGGGGGGCACTTGTTTACTGTGAGGGTGACAGAGCACTGGAACAGGTTGCCCAGAGGTTGTGGAGTCTCCTTCTCTAGAGATATTCAGAACCTGTCTGGATGCCATCCTGCGCAATGTACTCTAGGTGATCCTGCTAGGCAGGGGGGTTGGACTGGATGATCTTCAGAGGTCCCTGCCAACCTCATCCATTCTGTTGCTCTGTGATGAGGGGTGTACAGTATCTGATGATGTTTCTTGTGTTGTCAGCCTCTTCGTTGCTGACTGTTTTGTTTGTAGAGATGTTTTGCTTTTTAAGAGTCATCAGACGTTTCCTTTCTTTTGCACTGAGTAGAAACCTAAATTAGTGACATACGAATAACCTTTACTTTGGAAGTTAGTGTCCTTAGGAATAATCTGTACTAATATAAATCAATCAGTGTCATCAAACCTGTACCAGAAAACAACAAGCGCTAGTAATTCTTTTAAAAGTCTTTTTGAAAAAGACTTATAAAGTTAATATATCTTTTACCCCTAGGGTACTAAACAGCTTAAAACACAATAAGCTTAACTTAACAGTTAATTGCTCTTATGTTTTGGTGCACCAGCAAATCCATCAATATAAAGATAGTAGACTCTGCATTCTTCAAAGGTCTTCTCTTTTGTCTCAATTAAAATGCGATCAATATGGTCTCAATTTCGCCAGCTTGCATGCAAGTTACCAGACAATTGTGTGCATCCCTATTTGCCACTGTGCTCCACTGGAATAATTCAAGAATCCATCTTGTGACAACCTAGAGATGTTTTGTCACCTGTAGATTTTTATAAAATAGGAGAGGTTCTTCTTTGCCAGTAAGTACCAGGTGTCAAGAGCTCTTGGGATTAAGGGTTAGGTTGGATTACTTCCATTAATATGAAAGAAAAGGTGAACAAATGATTTTCACAGTGGTTAGAAAGGAAACATCAGCATTCTGAAAATCTAGGAACACTAAATTGCAATTAATAGAATCAATGACAGTGACAGTATCTACTATCTACATCTACATCTATTGACTCCCTTCTAGTCCAACTGAGGGCTGTCTTGCTGCTGCACAGGTTTCATTCCTTTGGAGAAAGATTTCATTATCCTTTCACTTGTTTTTATGTCACTCTGCTGCATGTCCCAACAAAAAAATATCCAGTGAGAAGAAGGATATGAGAATATGAGTCTTAGTAATATGCTTTGTACACAGCATAATTTTTAAAAGAATGATTTATAAAAAAATAAAGTTATTATTTTGTCTATGATTTTTGGGATATTTCCCAGCTGAAAAACACTGGAGAGACAGTTTTTTGAATACTGACAGTATTTTTGGCTACTATACAGTAAACATCCAGTGGTCTGTGATGTAAAATGTGGCATTTATTGGCAGCTTGCCAGAAGCTGCATTGCAATTTTCAAAATATCCTTTTTTTTTTTTCTGTAAAATGGATTTCACAGGAATGCATTTACTATTTTAAACTACTTTTAATAGCAGATATAGCTAGTCAATTATAATAATAAAAGAAAAGGTAAGTATGTAGTTGTCTTTTATTCATTCATGGTAATACATTACAAGTTACAATATGTATTCTAGGTCTTTTGCAGGTATGTTTTCTGCTGACACCTTATTCCTTTAAATCATAATATTTTAAATAAGAAGAGTCAATTTCCAATTCATTGTATTTATCAAAGTATTTTTAATCTAGTCATGAACAATGTGCTGAACATATTTTGTAAATGTTTCATGAATTTCTTTTCTGTAATGGTTGTGAAGTACATAATTAGATGTAATGTATACCAACAGGCAAGCTGCAACTTCTGAATATTAAATAATTTCTCATTTTTTAGTTATACTTTTGACATTTAATTGACCTTTCCAAAAAGAAACAGTGCATACATAAATGTACTTATGTTTACTTGTTGAAGTTATAATTTTCTCAGCATTGATTGAAATGATATGTTAGAAATGCACAATTAACAGATTTTTATTTTTCCTTTTATGTTTGTGCTAATTAGTAATAGGATATTTTTTTAAAATACGACATTTAATCATTACTTAAAATGATGGGAGGAAAAAAACTTGTGAGAGAAGCCAGGTTCTGTCTTGCAAGTTTCTCTTGCAAGACTGCTGTGTCTTTCATGGAGATGTGGGCTGTGAATTCACATATATTTCAGAGAAATCATGTCTTCCTAAAATCAGTCTCTTGTATACTTTTTCAACTCTCCCTCAAAGATATAATTATCTGAGGTTTGGGCAGAAAGCATACTGATGCAGTCAGATGAGCTGACTATGTACTGATTTTGCATGTCAGAACAACTGAGACTGCAGTGCCTCCTGGTTTGTAGGGGCACTCTATTGTCTAAGGCATTTTTGGAAGTTCTATTGTCCAGATTAATCATCTAAATCTTATATATCTGTCCTTGGATGTGTTACATGTTTATATTCTTATTGTCCTGCAAAGTTTTTACCTTTCTAGGGGCATGGAGCAATGAGTATCTGAGGATTGCTCCTACTTCTCACATGTTGCATGGGAATAATTCTTATCTATTTGGTGGATTTTACATTAGGTGTCACAATTACATAGGGAAATGTTTTCTAGATATGGAATTCAATATCTGATTCTCAGTCTAGTTTGTAGTCCCAAGCCTTGCCTTTTCTTAATTTCTTGCTTTCATCTATCTTCAGAATTATCATGCCAGAGAGCTATATAATTCTTTATAAATTTCACCTATAAAACTAGTTCAGACAGTTCTTTACTAGACAGTGATTTTTTTTTTTATTCTCTCTGTTGCTCATTTTCATTGTCTACGCAGAACAAAAGCTTTATTTGAAATATAAACTACTGAAGCTGGAAAACAATCATGTGAGAGGTACTATATTTTATTGGTGCAAAATGAATAGAGAAACTGAAATCTTGAACTTTTCTGTTGAAGAAAAGAGAGCACAAGTAGATGTGAACAACCCCGTTGAACTGTTTTCAATATTAGTTCCATTATAGAAATTGCCAGATTATGCCCTGTTGACACTTTGTCTTCTTTCCAGATGTAACTGGGAAAATATTTCAGTAAAACATCTGTGGAACTCTTTGTGCCTAATACAAGCTTCTCTGTAGTGGATTTTAACTTTTCCGGTCATTCACATGTAGGCATTTAAAATAAAAATATGCATAATTTTGTTTTCTTGCATACATTTTGTTAATCTTACATTACCTAGAAATTCTTAAAAGTTCTTTCAGTGAAATAAAAGGTCTGTTGCATACTGTTGTAACTGTGAAACAAGCACACATTTTCATTTTAGCTAGACAGTTATATCCGGACTACAGATTTAAACTTGCCGTTAGTACATATTGGATGACTCATTCTACAAGCATCATCTCATTTATTTCCTTCAACATGTGTTTCATTTCTGCTCACAGGAAACTTATATTCCAGAGAAAATTGGCCACTGAAAGCAGAAGACTGCCTAGAACCAAAGGCTATTCAGTCGGGGAAAGCTAATCATTCAAGGTACTCTCCATTTTATACCAGTTACAGAGAGGGCAACCTATGGCTGGGCTCTTAAGCAGCTCAAAACCTCTCTGTCTTGTGACTATGAGGGAGAGAGGAAGACTAGGTTCCGCAAGAATAAAAATACATATATATATATATATTTTTTTTTTAAGTGAAGTTTAGGGGGGTTTTCCAAATGATTTAGTTTCAAATAAGTTGGGCTTGAAATACAACTGGCATTTTGTGTGAAGCTTAGTCGCATTTTTCACTCCTGTACATTACACTCAAAATGTATAGAGCACACTGGTTTGTGGGGAAACAAAAACAAAACAAAACCAAAAAAAATACAAACAACCCTTTTTCTGTGTGAGCATTAATGAAGATATTGTCTTCTTGTTACTGATGTATAATTAAAAATTATGTTAACTTGCTTAAAAAGATAAATTTACTTATTTGAGTGTAATTATTATTAATCTTTTTCTCTTTGGAGAGTGATGAAAGACCAAAAACATCAGTTTCACTATAATGTCATATGGCAAGGTACAGGGATGCTCCAGAATGTGAAGATCTGTTTTCTCAATAGATTCTTAGTATGAAGTTTTTTACCATAGGAAATTGAGAATCTGTAAGATGTTCTAGAAGTAATTGTATATTCTAAGTATTGTGAGTAAGACTGTGTGATCTTGAAAAGTATCAAAATAACAAGTCTTTGCTTTGTCTTACACATTATAAATATTTTAAAGCTTTCTTTCAGCAAATAACTGGGATTGTAATTCTAGCATGTATGCAAAGGAATAGTGAAGTATGATTTTCTCAACATTCTTATCAAATATTTGTTTAAAACATAGCTGTGCTTATAAAGCCATATTCACATTATATCACAGAAGATGTTGGGTCACTGTCTCTGGAGGTTTTCAAAAGACATGTAGGTGCGGTGCTTAAGAACGTGGTTTAGTGGTAGACTTGGCAGTGCTAGGTTAACAGTTGGATTTGGTGATCTTGGAGGTCTTTCCCAACCTAAATGATTCTGTGATTCTGGGAAGATGACCAGAATTATAGATGTATTCTTCTTGCCTGTCAAGTTTTCTTAAAAATTAAATCAAGATTAATCATTTTCAGTCCTTTCTAAAGATGATAAATAACATTTTAGGGCATGAAATTGTACACCTGGTTACTTATAGTTTTTATCTACACCTCAGATAATTAGAAAAGCATAATACTTCAAAAAATACAGCTTCTCTGAGCTGGAAAGTGAGACATGGAGAACAAACTATCCTGAGCAGTTTAGAGCAGATGATAACAGTGGGATGAACAGTGCTTATAAAAAAACAAACAACAAAAAAAAGCATACTGATATTATTATATATAGACTTTGTTGGTATATTTCCTGAACTCTTTTCCTTGCTATAATAATAATAATATTAATAATAATAATAAAGTCAAGCTCTTGAATATATGGATGCTTTGCAATTTAATTGCCTTTCACTTTCCCTGAAAAAGGGAGAGCTCCTCCCCAGTCCATTTGTAGGGCATTTGTAACAACTACCAAATATTTCTCCAATTTCCAATCAAGTGAACTTCCAGCGTGCAGGAAGGGAACAGTCTTCACTCCCTGACAGAAAAATTCTCTCCCTACCTTCTGATGTTCACTGTACTGAAGCTGTGCTTTCACGCTCTTGTGGGTTAGATTTAAAAAAAAATAAAATTTAAAGCCCCAAGTCCTATGTCTGTATTAGCCTTATCAGTGAACTATTTCAGGGACAATGTTCAGAGTACCTCCCTTAATCAAAAGCACAGGGAGAAACAGCTCACCTAAAAATCCACCTTTGGGCTCAATGCAGATAGCAAGGAGCAGTCAGTCAAAGCACAAGAAACCAAGCTTAGTCGTCGTTGCTCCGTCATTCAGTAGTTTCGCTGTGGTCTTTACCTACCATTACTGAACTTGGAGCTTCTAGCAATTACTGTGATTAACTCTTGGTTGTGTGGACCCTGGTTTAACCACCCCCTCACCCTTTGTCTTTCAGAGATTTCCAGCAAAAGCATGGCTGCCATGTCAGCCATGGCAATGGTAACGTGCATGTCCAGGGCTCCCAATGAATGCAGCAGCTCAGCTGGAGAGCTAGCAAGCTCCTATTTGGGTTACTGGGATCCAGTCCCGGTTTAAGATTGCCTTTTCAAAGCCAAGCACTCTAATTTACTGTATGACAACACCTCTCCACACACTAGCTGAAGTAAACTAACTTGTCAGGTGTAAGCTATAACAGCATAAAGCTTGACTGTTCTTTTATCTTAGTATGAAAATCAGATTGCCAGAGTCTTTCCCCTAAAGAAAGGGTAACAGACAGCTAGGCAGCCAGCCTGCAAATTTTCCCACAGCTTATACAACTTTACAAGTTTCCGTCATTTCTCTGAATGCCAGCTGTCCTGTTTGTTGAATTTAAAGCACAATAAGGACAAACAATTGCCAAGATATTTCTCCTTATATGGGTTGTTTTAGCTAAGCAATAGAAGGAAGATATGCAGGGGAATTGTGTAGGCAGTTCTGTGAAAAATGTATATGCTTAAAGTTTGTGTCATTTGCTATTTTTCCTAGATACACATCTATTTCACTGTGTGTGCCTGGGATTTCAGACATTTAATGAATTCATCAATTCTCTTAATTCATAGAAATATTCCTCAGAATGGCAATTAATTTATACAAGAGGGTAGGTTGATTAGGCACACACTTGCCAAATACCAAGGAAAATGTAGGTCCTTGGTTAAAAGCTACGCAGCAAAATGAAAGCATTCAGTTCTGCAACATAATTACTATCCTGAAATTTTAGAATAGTGCTCTGGTTATAGATTACTGCTGGTAATATCTTTTCTCCTTTCTAGGTCCAAGCCACTTCAATTTTGTCATGTGAATTGCTGTATCATATCTGTTTGAAGTCTGAATCTGCACGTTATAAAAATTTTGTGGCTTCTTTGTGACACATCCTTGGGTGAGTCTACTTCTTTATTTTTTTTGCTTGGGTTGTAATGTTTCTATATGAAAGAAGCTGTAATCTGACTCCTCAGCAAATTGTGCCCTTGCTTGTAAAGCAATCTGGTTCAAAATTAAGCTAAATTTTATTTTATTCACTAATTATATATAGCAGCCTGGTGGCTGGTTGGAATGAAATCAATTCCCTAGACAAAAATCCCATCAGTCTGAGTGATGGCAGTGTACTGTTGGTTGTCATTGTACATATCTCTTTACCCTTAATGAATGCTAGAAAGAACTTTAAAGTCATGTTCGAACCAAGTAGTAGCCACAACATAAGTGAGAGAAAACAACAAAAAAGGAGAAGAAAGGAGAAAAAAAAATATGCTTTCATCAACACTATTCAAGAATGTCAAGGTGTTTCTCATTTGAAATGACAGGTTGGCATTCTGTAGTTCATTGCTGACAAGCTGAATTGCAAGTGTTTTAAAACTATGAGCAGGTTTTGAAATTGTTGATTCTATCTAAAACTCTGGTTTGTCTGTAGCACTGAATAAATTCATTATTTACTGTAAAAACCATGCTGACTGACAGTTATCCTTATCCAAGAAAACTACATCACAGGAAGTGAGTGTTACCCTTACCATCTGGCTTTTTAAATAATGACGAGAAAAGAAAGTTAGAGTTACAATAAATGCCCTGAAGGCAAAACCAGGAAGTTTTTTTTTAATGGTTTAGGGGATGGTAGGTGTAACCTGAACTGTAGTGTGTAGCAAGAGTGCAGAATTGAAGGCTGCAGGTTAGCAACAGTGTTTTGTGACAGCACCTGTCTGACAGATGCTTAGGGCAAGAGAAGAGGGTCATTGATCTAAAGGTCAGTCTAAATAAGAATGACAGTGTTTTTCTATCCCTTGCTTGTGTGAGATTTGGCATTTTAATTCTTCAGTAAATACTTTACTTCTAATCCAGCAGAAGTTTATACTTGAATATTTCCTGTTTTTCTACACATATTTAATAAATGTTTATAAATGTACCTTTGACAAAATATAGATTTAAGTGTAAAGGCAAATAATCATTAATTTAAATACAGCTTTATAGAGGACATGTCATAAAGATACGATTGATGTGCATGCATAGTATTTAGAGGGCAAGCAAATTCTTTCATTTGATTAAATTAGTTAGAAGGCAATGGAAATGGCCACAAAGGTTCCTCTGAAATAGCATATGCATTAATTTATTGTTGTTAAACTAATAGTTACATGATAACATTGGCTTTAATGTTCTTGGTACAATCATAGAATGGCTTGGGTTGGAAAAGAACTTAAAGATATCTAACTTCAACCCCTGTGCCATAGGCAGGGATGCCACCCACTAGATTGGGTTGGCCAAGGCTCCATCCAACCTGGCCTTGAACACCTCCAGGGATGGGGCATCCACACCTTCTCAGGGGTAATGGCACAAAGATTTTTCTCTCTACCTCCCACTGTGTTTTTAGATTAGAAGCAAGAGGAGAATGAAACATATGTAAATGGCAGCTGGTGGGACAGTTTCTCACTAAATTGACATGTTGCTATTTGTTAGTTCATAGAAGTGGGATGGATAAAATTTATGATCTTCAGGTTTGTAACCTCAAGGCTGATGAGAATGTAAAATTAAGGAAAAAAAGGAAAAGGATAAAATGTTTTAAACTTTCCTTTTGTATATTTAGAAATTTACCTCAAAATAAGTAGCACCAGATTTAAAACTTCTGAAAAAAATTGAAATGTAAGACTTAAACAAATTCTTTCTGGCTCAAAATTGATGTATTTCTTTTGTTTTGGTTATTTTTTTATGATCTTTTTTGGTTTGGCCAACAAATTTCACAGCAATAACTAGTGCATATTCAAGTTTTTCAGCCTGTGGTTAACTGGGAGCTTGCCACTCCATTCTTTCAGGTCTTCCATTTAGCAATCACCTTTTCTCTAGTTGCATCTTACTGAGGTAACTCTTGAATTATATGGAAGCTGGAAAACTTCTTCCTAAGCAGTGTGTATTTTGTCCCCTACCATCTCCCCACAACATTAGAAATGTTTTCTGGGATGAGCAAAGGCAAATGACTTGTTTCTGTCCTTATTTACATCTTTTTGTTTTAGGAATACAACTTCCTGGAAGGAAGGAATTTTCAAGGAGAAATTTTCTGCTCTGGAACTGAAAATTTCCTATTTTAAGCAAAGGACGTAGTTTTTCAGGGAATTTTTTTTTTTTTTTTTTTTTTTTTTTTTTTTTGCTAGCTGTGGTTCAGAAAGTCTTTTAAGTGGACACAGCTTTACAGCTTGGCTCATTGTTTTAGGAAAGTAGACAACATATGATCCATTAGGAAGAATATTTAAAGCTTGTAGAATCATCCCCATTCTGTATTTACTCCATTGATTTTTATGGTCTTTTAAATTATTTCTACTCTAACTGTGTTTGGATATCATTCTTCCAGTTCAGAGTATGAATGTCAAAGTCACAGTCACATCACATTTTTATCTCCCTTTCTTTCATTCACATTCATCATTGGATGGCAATACCACACACTTAATTTTTTGAACATACCTTCTACCTGAAACTTGATGGGAGAGGGAATTTGCTAGGTCATACGAGCTTCTCTTCATATGTACTACAGCTGAACTGATACAGTGTGTTTGTTCCTTCTACCTAGCAAATGCATGCTGTGAAGTTCCTGTGGCTCTGGAATGACTGAAGGTTATGTACATTAAAACCTAGTGCCATCCATATTTTTGCACTTAAGTGACTTTTGCACTTACATTGCACTTACATGCACTTACATACTTTTGCACTTGAGTTCACTTAAGTTAAATTCTTTTCCTAGTTCAATAGGTGGCTTATCTAGTTAAGTACTTTCAAGCTCTCCATATTACATTGCAATAAAAAATATTGCCTAATCAAAATGATATTTCTTGGTCAGAACTTCTTACCTTAAATACTCAAAAAGTACTCTTATTTACACCCAAATCTGTAACTGGTAGCACAACTTGAGTAACAGTGAAAAGAAAGTAGATCATGCTGTAAACTTCTGTTGTTTCTCTAGTAAGAGTGTTCAGTGCCTCTTTAGCATGAGTGCTTGTTGTCTGATGCTATTTCTAATTGTGTGTAGTGACACAAAACTTCCTATCTCTGGGCTATAGAAGCAGTTAAAGCCTATTCTTGATGCTGAATCTGAGACCACACCCCTCCATCAGATTATTTTCAAATTGGCCAATAGGTTAAATCATTATTTTGAGAAGAGCTAAGAGCCAGACATACATGCAGAGGTAGAAGAGACAGACATGCCTGTGGAGAGTGTTGACTACGTAAGCCTTTCTACCCTAGGATATCAAGCTAAAACTGAATTCTATTCATAAATATATTATGAGTGACTATTGTTGAACTCTCAGCATACAGTACTGCTTTTATCCCATGAGCAACAGCAGCAAGCCAGGTTCTGAAGTGTTCAGAAAAATGCTCAACTGAAAGAATGGATTGAATTTCAGTGTTCAGCGGATCAGCAACCCCCCCCCCACCCCCAAACAAACGAACAAACAAACAAAAAAACACAATGGAATAATCTTTTCAGGTGACTTGTTTCTTCCTGAGATGCATTTTTATAGGAACTCCTCTTCAGTCTTACTGTACTGGATAAAAAACTGTGAGATGTGCAGGTGATCCTGACTGCTGGGACAGGAATCTGTTAGCAGCCTCCTGTCATGTCTGAAGAAGCCTCTCTGTACCTTCTTGTCACCTAGCTGGGCAGCTGCTGTGCTGTGTGGTGGAGCATAGTTCCTGGAGCCCTACTGCAGAGGCTTCAATAGCAGACTAAGCTTAGCTTCCCTGAAGTGTTGGCTTTGCTGTTCATACTTACCTCTTTTCTTGGTTTGGCAAAGAAGTAGTCCAGTGTAGACATTCTACCAACATCATACCTAGGATGTGATTTTAAATTCAGGTCAATGAAGGGATTGGTGGAACTTTATTTCATTTTTTTTCATATAACTTGTTCTAATACTTTTATTAGGACAGAGAAAAATCCAGCGTCAATTCTGTTTTTTCTTTGGTAATATGACTGCAACACCTGTGGCTAGCTTTTATGATTGTTTAAGTATGGACAATAGCAGCAGTAAAGCTGTGGTTTGTCAGTGCTGACTTAATCAGCCATGTGAAGTGTATAACTTCCCTTAAATTTTCCTGTAGCTTCCCGCAAGAGCAATTGGTTGGGTAGAGAAATTGAGGTAGCATGACTGCTGTTTTCAGAACCTGGGTGATTCTGGATGCTATAGTGTTGTGCTGTCGCTGTTGCCCTGTCAATTAACCTATAAGCAGCTTCTGAGATCCAGACCCCACAACTAAAGCACTTTTAAAGAACCAGTGTAATCTAAGTTCTATATGCAGTTCAATGTAATCTAACCTCTATATAGCTCAATTGTTGCCTCAGAATATGTGATCAGCTCAGTTCTCAGTATGGTGTTTCCTATGTATATTGATGACAGCAATATTCTCTTTACCCTTATCTTCTATGTCCTTCAGTGATCTCAGTGATCTTGAGACATTTTCCAAATATTTGTCTCCTCTTCCATACTCTCCCAATGACTTCAGCAGACATCCAGGTCTGAGTGTTATGTTGAAGGTGTGTCTTTTATTGATTTTCTCTGCAGATATTTACAGCAAGGCTTGACCTCCAATAAGTCCTTTTTTGCAGATAATACAATGTAGCAGATTGAGACAAACAGATGATTATATGGAGTGATTTTTCTGAGGAGAGAGGGAATAAAACATTCTTCACTTAGCCTGGAAAAGGTTACCCTCTTCCCAGGAAGGTCAGACATTTTATTTTATTTTTTTCCTTAAGTAAACCAGAATTCTGAATTTTGCTGGAGAGACATGAATTGTGGAAGGTGGGGAGCTTAAATCAGGCTCTGAATCTTAGGAAAAAAATAATATGTTTTAAAAAAATTAAAAGATAGTGCCTTTCTGCTAGTGCCTTTCTAGTGCAGTTTGCTGTGTGGAGAAAAATAGCAGAGCTGTACCTCTAGAAAAGAAAGTAAAGCTTGCTATGTAAAGGTGGTTGATTACCTCTTGCACTTCTGCACCTTTTCAACCACCATAAGGCATTTCTGATGACTAAATGAAACCTTTTTTTCCTTCGCCCCCCACTCCCCGCCCTCCGCATATTGCTCTCAAACACAACACAAAGTAAAACTTTTCATTTACATTCCCTTTAAGGTGGAGCTAAAAAAAAAGAATTACTTAAGTAGATCTTGTCTTTATTAGCCTCATACATAGTATAAATCTATAATGAAATACCCATATTTTTGCTTGTGCAGTCATGAACAATTTTATCAAAGCCACTGAAGTGTAAGTCTTTATGTCACTGATGGGAAAACTTGTTCGGAGGAATCATTATTAATGATTTGTTTCACTTGTGAAGAAAAGGGCAATGGAAGTAAATAGGTTTCAAAATAAAAATGAGCTTTCTGGCATCATTTGAACATTATATTCACCACAAAGAAGAACCTGCTAAGGGGCTTGTCTGAGAGGATGGCAATAAGTAATCTAGATTGTTGTTGCTATCTGTATTATTTTTATATTTTACTCAGTGAACCAGATGCTATAGAAAAGGTGAATAATGTCAACAAGTCATGGATCTCAGCCCAACCGTATAATTAAAAAATCTGGTGAATCAAAAAGAACCTATCTTGATTTGTTTCTTACTCCAATGTTAGAACAATGAGTGCCTCGCAGAAGGAACTACAGTGAAACTACAAGAGTATATTTCTTAGATTTGTGGAAGAATGATTTTTCCTTCAGCTATACAATACAGGAAAATTCAATATTATTCAAAAATGTTAGCCTACTGTGGAACTAGTGCCATCAACACCAAATAATAAAAACAAAAAGGAAATCAAATGACCCCCTCCCTCAAAACTGAACAACTTCCACACAAATCTAAACCTCTCAGTTGTGACGCTGCAATAAATATTCAGAGCTTTAAGACAAATACATAGAAGATTGCTTTTATTTCATAAATAGCATACTTTTTTAACTTTTTTTTCTTTTTCTTTCTATTTTCAAGATTTACCTCATATTAAAAAAAAAAAAAAAAAAAAAAAAAAAAAAAAAAAAAAAAAAAAGGAAAAGAAGAAAGGTGAGTCTGGTATGATGATATGATTTCAGAAGCACAGGTTTTAAGAATTTGTGATGAGATAACAAAAAAGTATAGAGAAATACTGATGCAGCTTTACCAATAGACCGTAACTGTAATGCAGATTCTAAAATGACGATCAAAGAACAGCAACAGTAAAAAAGCAAAATTTTAGTGATAGTCTGAAAAGAATTAACAGCCCACCAATTAGTGGAATATTTGAGAACCTATTTTTAAGAGCATGTTGTGTTTGGTGGAGTAGTCTGGCTTTTTGCTAAAGATTCAATGAATAAGGAAATGTCTCGAGGTCTTGAAAGTACAAACAACAAAAGGTAACATTAAGATGTAAGAAAGTAAATGTGTTTTCAATTCAAGAATACAGGCCCCTTCCTAACAATAGATTTTGGACTTCGTTGTATGAAAGATGAATCCTGCTTTTGCATATTTGTTATTCTTTAAATCCAAGTTATGAAAATGGATGTGCAAGCACAGATAACTATCCTTCTGCAGAACCCTTTTGAAAGTCAAGTTACATTGAGATATCTGTTGTCATAGTGTACTGTTACAATGACAGAGCAGACGTGTTTCTTTTGAGACATTTGCAAATGTTAACATTTTTGTTACTTAAATTATCATATGAATAATTGTACATTGAATTTAGCTAGCTCTATAGAATGATCAAAACTTAATTGAATTTGGCTGATGGTTAAATTATGTCCTTATAGTATTTGCAAGGAATGCCTTCAGAATTAATTAGTGGAAAACAAAACAACAACAAAAGTCAAAGTCTGGTAATACTAATGGCACAGATAAGTGTTATGTACACTTGTAAAGCAGAAGAGAAATCACACTTCAGCTTGCATGGAATCAAGCCAGGACATGGAATCCTGCAAATAACAGCATAAATATCACTTACTGCATTTCAGATATATCTCATTAAAGAGTGTACATGGCAGGATGTATACTACTTTTTTTGATGAAAAGATCTGTAGCTGTTTCTTCCTTGCCTTGCCTTGCCTTGCCTTGCCTTCCCTTCCCTTCGTATTACTTATGTATTTACAGGAGTGTTTAATAATATACTATTTTTATTTTGGTGTTACTGTAGCAACACCAGAAAGTGCACTGATTTCCCTCCCTCCCCCCCCCCACTTTTTTTTTTTTTAAGACCGTAAACAAAGTAATTACACTGGTATTCCTTCTGCACTAATTTACCAACAATACAAGCCTGAAATTGTTCAAATAACTATCTTAGGTTCTCTTTTGTAAATATGGGAGCAGTGATGTTGCTGGCCATATTGGATATATTCATTCTACTTGGCAATACAGATTAATTATAGACTAATTTAAAGTTAGTAGATTGTACTAGATATTTATGCATCTTTCTATACTTTACAAGATCAGAAATATATCTTACCGTGCTATAAAATCATCTTTGTTTCCAATGCCTCCAGTAAATATTCCAGACATTTTATGTCATTTCTGCAGTTTCATCTGCATTTTTTATTGGATTGTTTATGTGACAGGACATTATTATTTAACATAAATATTTTTGTCACATAGCTTCACTAATTGCTTAGACAATATTATTCTTAGCATTAAACAGTGGCTGCTTGGAAACATTCTCAGTGGAGCTGCATACTTTTCTGACATATTTGTGTACGTATTTCTCTCAGATAAATTGCAGTAAGGATGCTTTGACTAAGAAAACTTATTCAAAGTAGGTTCTTGCTTTTCATACATCTGCAGATATTGAGAGTCCTATTTTAGGAAAGAAAAAATGATAGTGGTAACAAGAATCAATAGAGAAAAAAATGAAGCGTTTGTTAATAATTTGTACACTATTTTTTTCCGAGATTAACCTATGGTAGTAAATGAGACTGTTTTACCTTAAATAATAATTTTGAATTGGAGAGAATTCCAAATTTTGGAAGTATTTTTTAAACTAAATTGTCTTTAATATATCCTATTAAAGAAGCAGGATTCTTTCCATTGCCATATTGAACACAAGTTTGAGACAAAAATGTTTCTAGTGTACTTATAAGGGTTTTGTAGGCACTTAAGAAGTAAATGATTTCATTTTCAAAGAGAACACTGTAGATCACAGGAATAACTTTTTGTCTGTTTGTTTGTTTGTTTGTTTTAGATCGGGGGAACAGCTATTTTTAGTTTTATTAGTTTTATTAATATGTTCTGGAGTTGTGAAGAGCCTCTGTTACCATATTTAGGTTTATTCTCTCTTTCTCTCTCACTTTTTTTTTTTTTAACAGTGATTTGGAAGGAAGTTCTGCATTAGGATGTCAGATATTCTCATAATTTACATGCATCACAGCTAAATAGAAATGATAGTTTTTCCTTTTAATTACTTGGGATTCTCAGTTGCACAGAGTCAATCTTTCTTTGATTAACTTTATAGGCAGATAATTCTCCAACTCAGTCTCAAGAACTAATTCCTTCAAGCATAACAAACTTTAGACACAGAAAAAAATGCTGTACTGGTATCTCGGCAATTTTTCTTTTTCTGTATCATTGGTGGTCACACCACCTTTTGCTCCAAAAATAGTAGCATTCTATTTATCCCTGTGAGCCTAAAACTTTGGCAAAAATTAAGGAATGTCTATTCTAGCTCTCATTTATTATGACACACAGTAATGTGCTTTGCTTTGCCTCAATTAGATGCTGTTTTACAGCCTGAGACTCTATTCTGTGTAGAGCTTCCAACGTTTTCTATGAGTGTGGGACTGACCTTTAATACATTGTGCTTTAGGCATTGAACAAGCGTTGCAATATCAGAATATAAAATAGATCCTCTGATTCAGTTAGAAATGGCCATCTTTTGCACTGTTGCAGTTTGGAGACTTTCTGTTTTGTTTGTTTATGTGTGAAAGGATGGGAGATCAAAGAAGTTCTGGGACTGTTACCATTGAACAAACTTGCATGAGCAGCACAAGTCAGCAGACGCGGCAATGGGGAATTGGGTCTGTTTGGTGCAGGCTGTCAGGTCTCTGCCTGTGCTCTGGTGACATGTGGGATATGTAAGTGTTGCACCTCCAATCACTTTTTTTTTTTTTTTTTTTTTTTTTTTTTTTTTTTTTTCTGTTTACTGCCACATTTCCACTACAAATGCCAAAGCAATGCTTAGCAGTCACTTTTTAATGTGATAAATCCCAGCTTTTGGAAATGGAAAGAAAATGCTTCACTCAGCTATTGACTGTGAATTTAGGTGCTTCCTGAAATAGTAGGGAAATACTGAAACCATAAGAAAAATAAAAGCTTGGTCATGGACTTGACCTGGATACACTATTTAATTCAAGTCATCTAGAGGAAGCCTAGAGAAAGTCTGCTGGAGTGATCAGAAAGGTAGGGAGCTCACTTTACCATAAAATGCTAAAAACACCCGTCTTTTTCTATCTAGCAAAACAAAGGCTGACTAGCCAAATCTAGCAAAACAAATTGCTGGCTAGAATTTATCAAAATAATAAATGCCACAGAGAAACAATGCTGGCCAAAGAGCAAATGCACATGAGACAAAGGGTCAAGGACAGTAAAAAAAAAATATGGCCAACATTAGAATAATAGACATATTATTATAATTATCTTGCATATTATTATAATTATATTAAAATAATAGAAGAATGAGTTTTTGATGTAGCCTTTCTTTAGATCTACTTTGATGAGAATATCTAAACTATTTGCTGAGGGAGCGTTTACCAAAGGAATGGGTCCATACAGTTTAGATTGCCCCAGGTAACAAAGGGTTAGATCTGATGACAATGGAAGCTGTTTCCAGTATAGTACTCCTAAAATAATGTCTTAAGGCACCTTGTACCAGGTCTGGGTGCTATTATTTACAGATGACTGCTCTGAATCTCTTTCAGCTCAGATGTACGGCATACCTTATATGCCATAAAATTCTAGACGTTGTCAGTGAGGTTGCATTACATTACTTCAGGGCTTATCTTGCTCCAATAACTTGTAATTCATTCAAGCTCATATGCTCAGAGTGGTTATTGGAGTTAGGTGTCTAAATCACACTGATGTTGCACATAAATAAACATCAATAGTTAGATATATCGTTTTGAAATCTGCATTCCTTAGCTGTGACTAATTTGTGATTTAATGGTGTAGTTTTGGCTTTTGAAAAATGGCTTTCCAGTCTTAATTCTATATTTCACTTATTTCAGTGCATTGATTAGCATAGTGTATTAAGTACCATAATTAATTAACTCACAATCCCACTGATCTTATTATTTTTCCTGTAAACTAAGTTCTTTTATGAATGTATTACATTTCAACAAGGGAGAACAAAATTTCCTCTGAATTTTCCTATTTCAGCTAATTAGCATGAAAGGGTCAGGATTCACAATGCTAGTTGTTTGTAATTTTCATTATCTTTCATGATGTTGTTTTTTCCATTTCCCGACCATAAAATTTTGTTCCATTTTAAGAAGATTTGAATTTTAGATGGTGCCTCTGTAAAGGATACGAAACTTAGATGTATGTATATACTAAAATTAGATTCTTCAGTTTTTCTCACTTATTAACAAAAATAGTCTATTTGACTTGAATGTGACTATTTGTTTGAACAACTGCAATTTAGCATCAGTAACATGGATCAATTTAATTTTCCAGGGAATTTTGATTAATCATGGAATGTTGCTATGGTCATATAAATAAATTATTTAGCAACTCGTTATAAAAACTTCTTTCATATTCACATAGAGAAATAACAGTTTAAAGGAAGGTCTGACAACTAGATTAAGAAAGAATGTTGGAATAACATATAAAATCCTTTTCAAGGAGATCTCTTTTTAAGGTATCAATTAACTTTAATTTTACTATCAATTCATCTAAATGTTTTATTTTCTAATGTCAAAAGGGGTTAATGAAAAGTAATTTCACTGAAGTTAATCACTTTTCCATACAGTTTTTCAAATAATTTAACAGAAGAGGATTCAGGATGAGGCTATGCACTTTGTAGATAAAGGGGCAGAGATCCCAATTATCATAATTTTAAGTCTTGTAAGTTCATTTATGTTGAAGAGTTTCTGTTTGGGCGGTATTTAGGCTGAAGCCAATTATGAGAGCTACCTGTGTGGACAAGTAGCCTACTACTGAAAAACATTTTTAAAGTAAAAATGACTTTTTCCTCTCCTCTTCCAAAACAAAAGTACATGTTTAGGCATACGTTGTTCTGGGACTGTCTGTGCCATTCTTTGTGCTCACATACAAGATCAATTTCTGTAACAGTTTCTGTGGATAATGATATGCAGCTGGTTTGCTTGCTGTTGTGCCAATGTTCCTTGGATATTAGTACTACAAAACAATGAGTGAAGAATATTATATTATTTTAGAATTACTTTACTGTTTCTACTTATAAGTGGGACTGATCCCAATTTTGAGCTGAGATTCTTTTTCCTTGGCAAACAGCACTGATATTAAAGGATCTATAAAAAGTCATCTCCTTTCTGTTCTGTGTTAATAAAATGTAACTCCGTATAAACACTTTTTTTCTAAAGCATTGTGAATTGAAAGAATGTGACATAAGCCAAAGTCTAGTAACATCATTGCGATTGAGACAGTGGTAAAGAGATCTGAAATTGGCAAAAAATGCCAGTATGCAGCTCACCCAGCTGCATATGTGTTCTATTATTTTTTTTGGCAATGTCTGTGTATATTAGTGCCTGTCTATGTGTGTCTGTTTATATAGATAATTTTATAGATCTTTCTGTGCATATCCTAGAATCCATAAACTTCATTCTTATTTTTTAAATTTTTTTCTTATCCAAGAAACTTTCAGATTGTTTTAACCTATTTTTATTTTTATTTTTTATTTTTATTTTTATTTTTTTTAACTGAGTCACCTGCGTCCTCATCCCACAAATCTTTCAAAAGATCAATATCTTTCCCTTTAATTCTTATGAGTCCTTGAAGACCAAAACTTTGTCTAGAATGTCTAAGTATGTTGAAATAATTTAAAGGAAAAAAAAAAAGAATTCAGAATAACTTTTCAATAGCATAACAGAAGTATCCAAATTGTTGTAAATGTATTTCTCAGATAGGGAATAATTATTTTATCATTAGCACTAGATGATCTATGTCTATAAGCTTGATCTAGATCAATTAAAACACATTCACATATTTATTAGTGTAGCCAGAAATCATGTGCCCTGCTTTCAACTTGGATAGAGTTAATTTTCTTCATAGTGGCTGGATTCAGGAGGAAAATAATGTTAATGCACTGTTGTTGTAGTTCTTGTTTAGCAGTGCTTACATTGAGTCAAGGACTTTTCTGCTTCTTGTACTGCCTGAAAGCAAGGGATGCACAAGAAAATGGGAGAGAATGCAGCCAAGAAAACGGACCCAAAGTGGCCAAAGAGATACCATATTGCCATATGGAATTATCATGGTAATAATCATAAATTATCAATTAATTATTAAATAAATTCAAGTCTAGGCAACACTAGTTTGCTTTGGTAATGCATGACTTTGCAATTAATGATCTAATGATCTTTGCAATTAATGATGACTTAAAGATTTTAAGTTAATGTCTTAATTAAAGTCTTTCTAGAAAGTACTTTATAACCTGATACAAAAAAAAAAAGTTTACAAAAGCTATGTAATTTATTTTTGAACTGCATTTGTATTTAAAAGCTTTAAGAAACAAAATATATTACTAAATCTGTAAAATATTATTTTTCAGCTTTTGATTGTTCATGATGATTAATATATGATGATGATGGTATTTGTAAACCTAAAAAAAAATCTGATAGTGAAATTCTTTTCATATTAATAATTGCTTTGTCCAACTATATATACTATAGCAAAAAAAAAAATCAAAAGAATATAAATCTATCATTTTAGATTGTGCATGTTGGACCAGAGTTTTCTAAGGCTACATTTTACCTCCTCCTCATCCAGAGGTTTGCTACAATCTACAAACAGAATTTATCATTTATCCATTATTTTTGACTGTGAAAACTCATAATGCTTATTTTCAAATCTCTGGAATGTGATGGATTAAAAAGCTTGATTTGTACAGAACTGAGATTTTTTTTTTTTTTTCTTAAATGAGGTCATGAAATCAGAACTGGCAGATAAAAAGAAATTCTAACATTAAATACTTCATAGTGGATTTCAAAAAGTGGCTTAAGCTAATAAACTATACTTTAAAGATTATATCATTATGAAATAATACAGAGATGCACACCTCTAAAGTGGAATGAAAATGATTAGAAATATCAAAAGGTCCTTGTAAGAAGGTGGCTATGTGAGACCATTAAAAGGGCATAGGATGTCCCTGGTTTGTTAACAGTGAGTGCTACAGATAATATAAATTTGGCAAAATATTTAGTCAGTTGCATAGGAACAGCAGCAAATCATCTGTATCTCCAGAATGTTCTTTATTCTTTACAAATTATTAGAATATGAAATTAAGTGCAATATGGTATTAGTAAAACTATAATCTTATACATGTCTTTATGTGGTAAGGTTAAGCACAGCTATATGCATAGAATGGAAATATCTCCCAGAGATTCAATATGGTTAAGTCAAATATTTTCAAAGAAATATCCTCTGAATAAGTTATCATGATCTTATCCATTGTAATAATTCTTATATCTTCTTTTAATGCACTGAGTACTTCCCTGCTGGAGTCAAAACAGTGAGCTAGAAAGTCAGTGTGGCAAATCCTGCCTTAATGTGCTCATTATACAGCTATTTTCCACAAACATATTACCATTGTTATACAGCAGCTAGTCTTGACAATATTCTAGAAAATGGGTGGAAAAAAAAACAAAACAAAACAAAAAAAAACAACAAGCAACCATCCCAAACCTTCTCTTTATGTGATTCTACAAACAGTGTATGACTATTGATTAGCTATACAAGTTGCTATTTCAAAGAGGAATGTAAAAGAAATTACTTCAGTATTTTTGGGTGATTTACTTATACTGATACTGGCAAGGTCTATTGGATACTAGAAGAAAATCAAGCTGATGCATTAGATTTAATTTCTGTAAATGTAATTAAATCCTGTCCTGGGTTTGTTCATGTATCAGTAAACTAATTGCATTTAGTCAAACATTTGCTTTGAGACTGGACAGAATTAAATTAATTTCCCTAGCTGTAAACTATAGGAAAGCAACATAGAGTAAGTTGCTGAAGCATCTGGACTATTGACTTAGAAGGCAAAGTTACAACAGAAGTGTTGATACATTCAGTAAAAAAAAAAAGCCATTAGAACAATTATATCTTACTTGAAGAACAATTAATTTGTGGTAATAGTATTATAAATAATGATTAAAATAGAAAAATAAAAGTATTAGTAGGGAAAGTTTATTTTCTTCTGCCTCTTGGAGATCAGTTTTAAGAACATGAAATTTCTCCTCAGATTCTGCAATATAGTTGACACAGGTGACACGAAGCTAAGTTGAACCAGAATTTGACTGAACAGCTCACAATGATGCCCCTGCTTAGAAAGAAAACAGGTGGAAAAAATTATGAAGGGGAGCTGAGAGGAGCAGGACAAGCACCATTCCCTGCATAGGAGAAAGGGTTCAAATAATTGTCACCTGCACGTGTATTGAACAGAACAAGATCTCAGCTCACAGCAGGGTTGTGCATGGTGAAAAATGAAAAGATTTGGAAAGAATATTATTAAGAGTATAGATAAAACCCCTGCACCTCTCTCCTTATCTCACTGATCCTGGAGATGCTTTAGGCATTAGGCACCACTCATTTAGACCTGAGGCTTCTCTAACAGCTTTTCATCTTACTTCTGTGTGTGCTCAAAGTTACAATTCACTGGGTCCCTGCCAGTAAGTGGAGTTTCTTGCCTTTACTCAGAGTGGAAATTTCAACAAATGTCTTGCACTTTCTATCTAATCCTTTGAGAAGGAGTCCAAGTACTTGAGAAGGAAATCTTTTTAATTACTGGGATAACGCCATACAAAGAGACTAACAACATCAGTTTCCTCTGTGTCCTATAATTAAGGAGGCTTGAACTCAGATACTTTCCCTCTGCATGAATATCTTGAGGACCTGGGACAACTGTTCTACTTCCAGCAACTTTGTGTTGTGAATCTTATCCCTCTTTTCCTTTGTTTACAGGTGAGTTAGAAACTAAGCAAAAATTTCACAGAAAGACTGAAAAAAACCTCCTGATTTGGTCTGAAGTTTTTTTATTTTTTTTTTTTTTAAACTGCTCCACCAAAAAAAAAAAAGAGGAAAAGAAAAGAAAGATTTTTTCATACAGCCATAGTTTAATTAAGTGCAAAGAATATCTGGCTAAGTTTCTGAACTAGAAGAATATTTATCTTCCCTGAGTCTCTGATATGAGTTCTTTCAAGTTATTTTCTATTATTTTGAATAAACGGAACAGAAGTATGAATGCTAGAGATGAACAGAGGATTTTGGAAATGTAAGTCCTACATTCTTACTCAGTTTATCTTTAAACTACTTCATTGACTGTATACTCTGTCTGGCTCTTTCACACATTCTCTTTTATGTATTGGAGTTTACTGGTTAGAGCATCTACTAGACTGAATGCAATCACTTGCTCAGTTCTGTGCACATTTAGTTGCACTGAATCATAGACAGACTAAAGTATAGAATGCCAATTCTGTAAGAAACTCTGTATGCATAATATTTAAAGGAAACAAAGTAAACAAAGGAAGTAAACCCACAGAACAATGTCTAGCCCTGAACATCATATAAATCAGCAAAAAGGCTTGTAAAGATCCGGGTGATATTCTGGAATCAGTCTCTGGCAGATTAAGCAGCACTGGAAAGAAAAAGGCATGTTTATCACAGCACTATATTTTGCTCTCTCCTGATTTGGAACATACTTAGCTCACAAATACTCTAAATCATTAATTGAAGTGGTAAAGCAAAGGCTGGAACAAATTTTAACTTACCAAATCTACTAGTATTGGTAGCTAACAGTTCTAACATATTACAAACTACAGTAAATCATACTTGTAGAATTTATATGATCTTTAGTCTGTTAGTTTGATTTTATTGTATCATATATTTCAGCAAGGTGTCAGTAATTTTCTTATATAATGAATAAAATAAGCAAGCCAATTTGCATCTGTTCCAGTGTACTCCTACTCATTTAAGCTTCATACTTCGTGATGCATAAAATAAATAATTGATTCATTCCTGCATGAAAAAAATAAAAGTAAAATGATCAGGAATGGTAAAATTATTTCATTTGCTTTTATGTGGTTCAATTTACATTGCTGAGTTTTATCTTCTACAGAAAATTTCACTGTTGTATACTACAATATCAATTCATAAGAATAAAAAACTTTCTGAACATCAGAACTAGACCATCCACTTCAGTCCGTAAGTAGATTTAATTTATTTTGACCACTCTGTCCTGTTTTTACTCCCTTCAGATCACAGATCTCTTGAAACTGAACTCTTGAGAAGCTGTGTTTCTTTGTATTTTTTGGTTTAATTATGTCACAGGCTTAAAACTGGTGGTTTGAATGCTAAAAGACTTTTTATCTATGTTAGCTAAAATTACTTTGTTATCAAAGGTATAGAGTTTGTCACAGTAAGAATAATGGTATGAGGAACAAAAAGCTCCTAGAAAGAAAACATGGCTCATCTAACAAATAATTTATATTTTATATTTATGTATATTTAATTAAGCAATTTTAGTGTACCAACTATTCTTGTTCAGAAAGAAGGAAAACCTGCGGTAAGACTTGAAAAGCCACAAGAAGGACAGAAACCAAACCAGAAAGTACAAGAGACTGTTAGACAAAACAAAGCAGAACTTAGAAGATGGAAAACAGAATGTGTGAATGAGGCTATAGGTGGGAGACATAGCTGAAGCTGTGAGTACTGCAAATAAGTTTGCTGTGGTTAACTTGCTCTGCAAACTCTATACAGCAAAACATAATGTGGGAAAAAGAAAAAACTAGCTGAGAAAAAGGTCATCTTAGAATCTGTTTAGTAAAATCTGGGACCCATTATCTCTAAGTGAAAGCAGTGTTAAAGTAATTCTGAAGAGAGAAATATAAGACATGCCATGCAAAAACAATCCAGCCCTCCATGTACTCTAGTATTCTGTTTTTAGCAGTGGCATAAAATGTTTCAAAGAAAACTGCAAGAAGACATGTGGTAAGCAATTATAAAATTTGCCTTGAGGAAAAAGTTTCTTCCTGCACCCCATCGGTTACAGGTTTGTTTATGCCCTTAGGCATGAGAATTAATATTCTCTCCAAATACTTTTGTTTTATAAAGCTTTATTTTTTTTTCTTAACAGTATTCATTTTCATTATCATTATTTCTAATCCCACTGACCCTCTGGAAGCCAGGGTGCTACAGTAAATTCCACCAAATAGTTAGTTACTTAAGTGTCAGAAATATACTTTTACATCTTTAAAGGGCAACTGAAATTGAAAGTGTTTGCTCTGTAAGATTTTCCGAGATCATCACTGACCAAAAGCAAAGATTAAGTGAATTTCATCAAGCTGTATGGTGAAGGAATGAGAGATGGAATTAAAGAGAGAACAGATAACAGGTTTCACCAGGCAGTTGCCATTTGTGTGGTCCTTGCAACTGACACATACAGACCATAAATGTGACAAATATTAAGTATAACCAGTTGTGCATAATAATCTGTTTAGATTGCATAAAACATTGTTGTCTAATTTTCATTTAAGGTGACTTCACTAAAAGCAGAACTCTGAACCCCACCCCAGCCCCAAGTTATCGTCAGAGTAGTTACAGAAATTATAGGAAAAGAGAAGACGCTTACAACTCCTATTTGGACAGACCAATTTCTTACATTCATTAGCTTAGTCAGTGTATATATTGTAAATAAACAAATTGAAAATATATTCTTGTTTTTAGGGATATATATTCTCAAGATGCTGCCTTACAATAGAAGACTGGATACTGAAAACGTGGGCATGTGCGTAACTCAATAAATATAGTTCAGTAAGACAGCTTATGCACTTGCGTTTCTTTATATATTCAAAAGTTTGTAAACTGCAATGATACACAATGAAAATGCCCTCATAAAGAGCCACTTGTGAAGATTCTTTTCTTTACTTTTATCATCTTATGTCTTCAAAAGACAGTGCAAAACAGGGGCTGCAGAAGCTAAACTGGCTAAGCATTAGAAACTGAAAACCTCTCATTCTCAGTTTTTAAAGATTGTAGCATGCAAGTATTTTCCTTTCAATATCTGAAATCTTAAGAGTTACTTTTTATTATTGTTCCATTTCTGGTAGACAGGTATGAACAATATGATAAACATATTGTATAAAATTATATATGTAAAAATCTGGAAATTTATGGTAAATACCAAACCTCATAGGAATATTAAAAAAAAGTAATCCAAAGACCTAGTAATTCTATGGCAATCCATGCCTATCTAATGTATTCTGAAATGCATACTGGTTAGATGAATCTCTACCAGCCCAGATGTTTCACATCTATGAAAAGCAAACAGAGAAAGGACGGATCAGAAGTGGATGGATATTACAGAACGATAGGAAGAAATGGGAATGCAATGACAAATAAAGGGCTTATCTCTGGCATTTAACCACAGAGCTATAGTGGAGGTAATGAAAAGCTCTTTTGCTTCTGGTGATGCTTAGGGAGCAATTAGAGAAAGATAACCTTCTTGAGTTCCTGATGCCAAAGAGCTCTGCTGCTGATGTCAGTCTTTTAAATGGCCTGTGTGGCCTCCAAGCTAGTGACCTACCCAAAAAACTGCTATTTTGCTTCCTGCCTGATTTCTGCAGCAATGTGTGTCCCATGGCTATACAAAGAGAAAATCCTTCCTTTATTCTCAGTACCATGTTCATGATATAAATAACTATTAGGCAAGATGCTCATAGGAAGAAAGGCTACTGATAACTTAGTATTTTAGGTAACTCCTCCCTCCCCAGCTCCCACCTCATGCTATATTTTAAAATAAGGAATATTTGCAATTTCTTTTGAAATTCTCTTTTTATTGCCATGCCTACGCCAAAATCAGGCCTTGAGATTCTGGCTGATATTTTAGTTTAGGTTGCTCTGAAGTCTTAGAGACTCATTTTGTTTGCAAACTGATCCTAATTCCATTTTTATTTATCTAACCTTGTAACAGGTAACACTGAAAGTTGTATAATGTGGATTCTTTTGTGCCTTTTATTTTTTTCCTTTTTTTCCTTTTCTTCCTTTTTTTTTTTTTTTTTTTTTCTTTCTATTTTTCTATCTAATTACTTGTGCATTTTCATTCAGGCTAGAGGAAGTTGCCATTTTGTGTGTGTGTGTGTGTGTGTGTTAAAAATTTCAAAGAACTTTAATAAACGGGTAATTTTTTATTCCTTTAATCATAGTATTCATATAACTCTAATTATGTTAACAGATTCAGTTATAATTGAACTAAATAGTGTTATCTAAGCCTTGAGAACTGATAGATTTAATGTTTTATCTCAAATTTTAATACAGCATCAGGTTTTACCAGGTTCAGTGAAACAGGTTTGTTAAAAAAGCTGTAACTTTATAAACATAGAAACTGAACAGGACTTTGATTTTTATCATAAGTCTGATTGATAAGTGCATAATGATGAGCTATTGCTTATTAACTACAGTGTGCATTTAGGTAAGTCTGTTCCTAATCAGGAGAGCCCTTTCGCACCTGTGTCTCTTCAATTATTCCTTTAAGACCCACTGGCTTAAATCTATCTACTGCTTTTGAGCAGGGTTATTTTCTCGATACACAGAGTTTGAATAAAAACTGTTTTTGTATTGAATGCTCATTTTTAGGCCTAATAAACAAAAGCCTCCTAGAACCCAATTATTTTAGAAATGGGTGTTGTTCATTGTCCTAATCCATGTTCATATTGTATGATTTATATTCTTGTTTACAAACTACACATTGTCATTTAGGTCAAAAATCCATAGTTAAAAACTACCAAAAAGCAGATTTACTGTACAGATAGAGTGTAGCAGCTAGGAAGGAGCTCAATGAAGGATTAAAATCTATTGACAATTATCCGTATTTTGCAAGAATAACATTTATTTGAAATTCTCTAAAAGCACAAAAACGCACCTTTTCTGCTGTAACATAACTTCAACTGGCATTTGTTTAGAATTGTGTCTGTTGTGGGTAGGGTGGTATGAAAATATTGAATCTTCTCTTTTATTCCATCTGTTTCTTCATGAAATATCTGCAGTCTCGTCACAGATTAAGAATCTGATATGTGTTGTAGTTTTGCACATTTTGACGATCCACCAGATCGTCTACGTTTAAAGCAGGGAATTGCAATGAGAGAGGTGGTTGGATAGAATGAGAAGATACTGTTTAAGAGAGCAAGAGAAAAGTGACATGGACAACTATTGGCAACAACAGTTCAATCTCTGTAAGAAGACTTCAAGACTCATTCTAAAGAAATCTTAATTAAAGATGTAGAGTTGAATGGAAAATGGCATAAAGACAATATGGATTTAAAAAAAGGTAATGCATATCACAATGACATGGTGTCTTTCCTTGGTAAAAGAATTGATTTTATTGGCAAGAAAAATACAATACAGCTAATCTATCTCGAGTTCAGTGAAGCATTTGATTCAGTGTCTCAAGGACAATTATTACTTCAACTTGAGAGTTATAGCAACATAGTGGGATGGATAAAGGATTAGCTAAAAGGAAGGTGAAATAGGTAATGTTGAAGATGGAACAAACAGCTTGAAAGTTAGTTGCCAGTAGAAATTCTGGAGGCCTAATCTTGAGAGTAATTTTATCAAATGTTAATGCTAGTGGCCCTAGTATATTTGATTGGAGCATGTTGTTATTAAAACTGCTTCTATGCTAGCATAGATGCAGATTAAAATTTCCAGCAGGTTAAACACAGCAAGCTCGTAAAAAAAAAAAATGCAGGATTTTATGAGGGTTCTGTGTAAATACAAGTGTGACAAGTGCAGTAATATTGGCTAATGAGGATTTACATTATTTCAGCTAAGAATTTTATTTTCTTGCTAGACTTCTTCACTAATACCATTATTTATAGGAAATATAGAAAGAAGTATAGAAGACTATATTTTAAGATTCAAAGTGCTTGAGCTATCAAAAAGGTGCAGTTATTACCATTTTGAATTGCACTAATGGGGTCTTAGTTAGTTTTTTTAGGAAAAAAAAACGGGGGGGGGGGGGGGAGAGGGGGCTAAAGCTCATACCATCTAGAAAAATCAAAAAATTGGAAAGATACAAGAAAAGTAGAATGGATTTCTCAATGCACCACAATACTTCCCCCCTTCCTCCCCCCACAGGTAGCTTTCCTTCATTTTGAAAACATGCACTTGCATTCTGAATACAAGTGAGTAAAATTTCACGTTTTCTCTTAAATGTCAGAGAAAGTTAAGTAAATTGGGGGTGTTTAAACCACACTTAAGCTTTCCATGTACTGCAACTTCAGAGCCGAGGCTTGGAAACTGATTTCTTGCTCACTCAGTCATGCAATGTAATAATGCAGTATCTTTCTGACTTAAATTTAATTTCAGATATGCAGGCTGGTTCTGTGTTTTTGGTAAACTTAGAATTTGTTAAAGGTGTTTATTTAATATATTTCCAATCAGGAATCCTCCTAGTAAGTGACCAAGGAGTTTTCATGTATCAATGGCACATAAGAATAGTCTGATCTAAAGCAAGAACGTAGAGAAAAAAGACTTCTTGGATATGAATGTAATTAAGCTGCATATTGAACTGAGACATAGGAAGGTTCCGAAAGTGCTCAAAATTTACCCAAACTATTTTCCAAAACAAGCATTGTGTATACCAGGCTTCCCCTCTTTTGTCTTTGGACAGTGCACTGAGGTGGTGAGGCTATGTAACTTCTGTTTTGCAAAATCTACCAGGGCATTTTGGTATCTCATGGACTTTCATATGTCAGAGCACTTTCTAGTCCTTGCTTCTCTAGTCTCTTTGGGCTCCATCCAGCCATCATTGCCTCTGTTGTGGACATGCAGTTCTTCCCCTTAGTCAGTAGCAGTGATGAAGTAGCAGCAATTGCAGTGGTTGTAGCAGTCCTGAAAGAAAAAGCTATTACTCTCACTCCATCCGTGTTAAGCATTTGACTATTTATGCAAGCTATTAACAAGCTTTTTCCTGTATGTTCCTGCATAGTTTTGTTGCTGCTCCCATTCCCAACCTATACATCAGCCATTACTTTAGGTGATTAAAGAAATCTAGCTGTATCACAACAGTCAGTGTTTTTGTGGCAGCCTGTTACACTTGTAAATTGTCAATTATCTTAGAAATTAATTTACTTACAAGCTCATTAAGAAGGGCTTTTTAGAGGCTTCCTCAGTTTCCAGATATTTTTCAACAAATCTAAGGCTGTGAAATGCCAGAGAGTTTTAAATAGTGGTAAGTACTGTACATTCTGGCAATAAACTGTACAG
The DNA here is from genome assembly GCF_009819795.1 of Aythya fuligula. NCBI lineage: Eukaryota > Metazoa > Chordata > Aves > Anseriformes > Anatidae > Aythya > Aythya fuligula. The sequence continues at coordinate 29,320,945 of NC_045562.1, read as the reverse complement.
GTTTGACTTGGCAGTGCTATAGGTTCACGGTTCACCTTGATGATCTTGGAAGCCTTTTCCAACCTAAGTGATTCTATGATACTAAGAGCATACATCTTCCTAGCAGCAGAAATCAGCCCTCCTTGAAATACTGTTTTGGAGAATATGTGTGAGAGACATTGCACTTGCAGGAAAAACAGAATTCTCCTGCTTGGTTTTAAGGCCATATCAATAGTAATGTAATCCACAATATTTGTAAAGTGCTGTTTAAGCTGCCACTTTGCAGAATACCATTAGACAGTGATATTTACTACAAAACATGTTCTTAAAAAGCAAATTCAGCTACAAAACAAAATCAATTATAGGGTTTTATTTAAATGAATTCAGTTTTGAGATGCAATTGTATCTGTTTTCACTAGAATTAGTTGTGGATGGGGAGCATTCCCCATATATGACTCTGGTTTAGTTTTTTTTTGTTATTGTATAACAAAATATAGTGGACCTGGAACTAATACTAACTTGAGAATACTGGTCCAAATCTTAAAACAGCATTTACAGATCTGTTGCTTAGGTGCTGTTTCATTCTAAGCAGCGAAGTCATTTTTGGCCACTAGATGGGACTATACAGCTTCACGCAATAGTATTAACAGCAAATTTTGAGAGTTTCTTTTACATGCAATTAATATATATATATTTTGCTGAGACTTTACTGAGAGTTGTGTACCTCTCCTTTGCAAAGTGTGAAAAGAGAAAACAGTAGAACCTCTTACAATCTCTCTAATGCTAGTGAAAATGTGAAAAAAAAAAATAATAACAAACATTACAGTCTAACCCCAATAAAAGAACCTGAAAGCATATAAACCAGTTTTAGAGTTGTAACAAATGAGATTATCTTCTGTGAAGACTAACATTGCAGTCATGCTGCTTTACAATACCCTACTTCTACATTTTTCATCTTCATCACCTTTTTCCTTGGAGTGCAATTATCTTAGTTGTTAACAGCTGAGTCTGACTTTCTAAACTATACATTGTACACATCTCTTTCTAATCTTAGTCTCAGTCAGGGTTCTGTGATATTTTATGCATATTAAGATGCTATAAGAAATAAAAGAAATGAAAACCAGTTATCCCTTTTCCAGCTAATTCATTGCATTCTTCTTTAGTTTTCCTGTGATTAGATTCAGAGTTATGTGGAGCTACTGATGTAGCAGTAAAGCATTTTCCACTTTGATGAACTCAGCAGGTTTTATTTCATTGTGAGACAATGTTTTGCAGATGGAAAACTGATCTTGGTTGGTTAATGTGATTCTAATGCTTTTTTATTATTATTATTTTTCTTGTTCTTGGTCTTAGTGTAATAATTGCACTATGGTTCTTTTTGTCTGAAGTCTAAGGATATTAAATTTAATCAGCATAGGAGAACACATTTAAATCCCAAGGCTATTTTAATCTGATATATGCAGGAAAGGTTTTGACCCTGTGATACGGTTGTTGCTGAATTTATTTTTGTTTCTTGGTGGAAATGTGAATTTCAAGCTCTTTGACCATCTGTTTAAAAACTAAATAAAAGGAAACAAAGCAGAACTTGATTTTATTTATTTATTTTTGCACTATTTGATAAGAATATGTGGAGCATACTTACAGTGTCAGGGCCAACTCTAATGAGATAGTGATTTTACTTACCCTTTTTATGGAAGACACTACATAATTTGCTGGGATATCTACACAAACCTGGGTTTTACTATCAAAGCTGAGGCACTGAAAGGCATCTAGGTTTTGGTTTATTGTACTCCACTGAGAATCTTGTATTCTAAAACAGGAAGCCAGGGGATTAATAGATTATTATTCCACTTTAGCCAGGCAGCACAGAATAGAGACAATACCGTTAACACATTGAAATACCACAGGTCTTCCAGCTGCATATACATTGAAGTTGGATGATAAACTTAATTCCAGTGGTGCCTCACAGGAATGAGATTTTGGTTGATGAGTGCTAGTCCATTATGGTCATTCAAATACTCTTAGCAAGACAGAGGTGGATTCCCGGATACCAGTAAATGCCCCCACTGTATAGCCTCCAGAGTTGTCTGAGAAATGCCTTACAGTTATTAACACAGACAGCCAGGACAGAGAGCAGAATAATCAGTTTCTCTCTTACCATTTCCAGAAAGATGTTACCAACCAACACAATCAACCTAGATTCTAGTTCTTATTGCTGGTCTATATGTACATGCCTGTATTCAACAGGTATCTAGATAGATACATATAAAAACATTTTGTTTATATAATGACAAATTAAGAGTGGTTAGGATATATTCATATGAATTTAAAGCTAATAGTTTTAACGTTGACTGTGAATGAAACTCAAGTTTCATTGTGGCTGAGGAAATCTTATTGATATGGTTCTTTTTCACTGATCTACAAATACTTCTGGACCAGCGTTATATAAAACTCATAGTCTGTGTGAGTAAAGAAAAAGATGGTCTGTATTGTATATATTATAGAAAGAGAGAACAGCTAAGTACATTTTTATGCATAAATACATTTACATGTGTGTGTATGCTTCTGCAAGTTGTATTAAAGGCTGTATCTCCAGACACTGTCCTGGATGCTTAAAAAAGTTCTTAGTGTCAAAGATAGTTTGAAAAACTGACCGAACTGTTCCAGCAGTGGCACACATTATTGGTCGGCTTGCTTTGAAAATTAAAATTAGATTCCATTCTGCACGTCCCACTTCACAATCAGCTTCAAGTGCTTGTTTTTAGCTATATTCTACAAATTTAAATGCACCATAGAAGTGAAAGTGTATACAGCAGCTGCAATCTCCCAGTAGGTATTTTCCCAAGCAGAGATTCCTGGCATTGCAATGCAGGCTTATCTATTTCTCATTTTCTTGTCACTAACTAACAGGGGGTGGAAGAAGGTCGTACATGTATGTACAAAGAGAAGAGCACAGGGCACAGTTTCAATATTCTTCACTCCTTTCGTGAGCTTCACTAAGCAGGTATGTGAAAAAAAAAAATCAAACTTTTTACTTTTTTTTTTCCTCCTAAGACACTTATCCTTTTTACAGAAATTTTTCTATTTTCTTCCAGAAATAACTTAGACTTTTACAATTCCCTCCACTGAGGGAGATTATTACTGCTGCTTCTGTTGTTCAGATAGAGTAGAAGCCAAATGCTGCTGCTGATCTGAAGTGAGAGAGACCCTTTTCCTTTCTTATTCCTGATGCTCACAAGTGCCTAGTCATTTTAATTAGCCTGGATACTAGGGAGAAAATTTAATCTTGGGTCAGACATGCTTTTGCATTAGAATTCCCGATTTTCAGAAAATACACAATTACTGTTACTTTTAGAAATCACACACATTTGTGGGTAAAATTAAAGCATTACTGGTTTGCATACAAGCTTGAGGTTTCACAAAATTTTGTGCAAATGTTGTTGACTTTTGTGGAGATCTGTTTTGGGTAAGACAAAAGCTGTGTTTTGGAAAAAAAAACAGAGGGTAATGTGGAAGCAACTTTCACAGTTGCTTTTGGCTGTTCCTGCTATTCAAGAGGTTTATGTAGTGTCAAGAGGTTTAGCAAGGAAATTTGGGTAGCAGGACCTGAGATGCACTGATGACATCCAGACTTGTCTCCACTGAGGTGACTCAACAGGTTACTTAGCCCATCAGTGACATGGGGTATGAATAAGTGCTGCTTTCAAACACCATTACTGAAGTCTGAAGGTGTCAACAGCTCCCCCGAGGGAGGACAGTCTCTTGTTCATCATATCTTAGCCAGAACAAGCTGATGAACAGAAGTGTTTAATATGTTAATAATTGAGATGACATTAACTGGTTTAATGAGGTTGGCTCTCATTTGTGTTTTATACTTTCAAGCTTGCTCTGACTCTACGGGTTAAATAAGTGTCTAGAGATGTTGATGCTGGACTTGGAAAAAGGAAGGAAGAAATTCAAGATTTGCTTGTATTGTAAGTGGATTAACTGTGGCTTCCCTTCATTTTTATCACATCAGAACCTATAATCCTATAAACCCTATCTAATGGTATGGATTTTGCAGAGAAATACTTACCTGGCTTGAGTTACAGGCTGAGTGAATCAATGTGCCCCGTTCCCTGGGGTGTGGTAATCATAAATTTGGTACTAGTCTACTCATACAGAGCCCAAAGCACTAACATGTTTCCTCAGAGGGTAAAAGGATTCATCTTCCCATTAGCTTATGTGAAAGTTTGCAGTAAAAGGTTAAAAAAAAAAAAAAAAAAAGTTTCTGATGACCCACATCAGCCAGGAAGTCCAGAGTTCTGTAGGGTTTTGTAACATGATCATTTTGTAATAGTATCAGTGCTAAAAATATAAGACAGTGCTAAAAATATAAAAATATAAGTGTCATGGCAGAGAATAAGAAAACCAAACTTGTTGAGGACATCTCCTAGTAGACAAGGAAGCTCTAAATTATGTGTAGCAAATGTTGGAAAAAGTTAAGTTGGGCTATGATTCATGTCCCTAATAAAGATGTTTTTTTCGGGGGCGGGGGGTTGTTGTTTTTGTTTTTGATCTTTATGCAGAGATTAAAGCAACATCAACAAAAACAAAACAAAAAATAAACCATTAATAGCTCTGGGAATAATGCATACAATTTACAGAAAGGTGCCCTTTGTGCCTCTAGGCACTAGAAAATGCAATATTTTCCTATTGAATATATACTTATATATATATACACTATATATATATATAGTATACTATGCATATAGTATACTATATAATATATAGTATGGCTTCTGGAGTAATACGAGCATAGAGCACTTTAAAAAAAACATCAAAAAACCCTCTCCACCTTACATTCATTGTGAGCTGCTGCTTTCTCTTCCATTATTAGAACTATTTATTTACAGATAAGTATATTCTGTGCACATCAAATGCATCTTCATCAGACATCAAATATTATCTAATAGTTCACAATGAAATTCAGTTTTAGGGGATATTAGGTGAACCACTTTGTACGTAGCCTATTGTAAGCTGTTCATACCTTGTCCTTTAATCTTTTCCTTGGCACTTGCAAACACTAGAACAGCAGAGATGGAGTGTGTATTGTTACCTGCTGCCAATTTTATCAAATCTACAAAGTAGTAGTGATCCCAAACATGAATACAGGGTGGATGATAAGCGAATAGAGAGCAGCCCTGTAGAAAAGGACTTGGGAGTAGTGGTGGATGAAAACACTGACATAGGCTGGCAACGTGTGCTTGCAGCTCAGAAAGCCAGCTGTACCCTGGGCTGCATCAAAACTGTGCGTCTGGCAGGTTGAGGGAGGTGACTCTCCCCCTTTACTCTGCTCTCATGATACCCCCCCTGGAGTACTGCTTTCAACTCTAGAGCTCTCAGCACAAGAAAGACAGGCCATTTAGAGTGGGTCCAGAGGAGGACCATTAAGATGACTAGGGGCCTGGAGCACCTCTCCTTTGAAGACAGGCTGAGAAAGTTGTTTTTTTTTTAGCCTTGAGAAGAGAAGGCTCCAGGGAGACCTTATAGTGGACTGCCCTTAAAGGGGGCCTACAGAAAAGCTGGAGAGAGACTTTTTTTTCAGGGAGAGTAGTGATAGGACAAGGGGTAATTGTTTTGCACTGGCACAGGTTTCCCAGAGAAGCTGTGGATGTCCCATCCCTTGAAGTGCTCAAGGCCAGGGTGGATGGGGCTTTGGGCAACCTCGTCTGGTGGCAGGTGTCCCTGCCCATAGCAGGAGTTTGGAACAAGGTGATCTTTAAGGTCCCTTCCAACCCAAACCATGCTATAATTCTAAGTAGAACACCTTCCCTGTTGAAAACCGGTATCAGTGCAGATAAAGCAGATATAACTATGTATAATCTGCTGTCTGTAATAACATTTATATGGAGATATAAAAGCTGCTACTAAGTCATGAAAATGCTGACGAACCAATCTCTCATGGTGAGGCTTATTAATCTAGAAATATATGTGCTATTAAATACTTTGTTTCCTAACAAAGTGTTCTTCCTGTCTTTGGAAGAACCAGGCCAACCAGGCACGGACAAAAAGGTTTTTTTCTAAGTTAAATAGGGGGTCTGAGTGTTGCTGTTCCATAAGCCTTTTGGGATAGCCTGCATGGTCACTAATTCTGAAAGATGGGCTAGCAGTCTTTTGGAAGAGTAGGAAGGTGGGGAGAGTTGACCATGTTTGGGAAAAAGCTAGGCTTGGGGCAAGCCAAATGCTTAAAACATAACAGTCCCTTATGGAGACTTGTCTTCATTTTTTTTCACTCCCCCATAACCATAAGAATCATATTTTATCTCCTTGGGTCCTAAGAAAAAACATAATGGGGCTCACTAGAGAAGAAGGAAGTTTTCCAGCAGGTCCTCAGCAAACTTCTGTAAAGGTTGTTTTGTCATAACCCCTCTTCAAATAGTTGATTTTACCTGTGGCAATGTTAATTTTCCGCTCCTTCTGAAATGTCAGGCTCAGGCTGGTAAACTGTTGATGAGCTAGCTCTTGCAAATGTCTCTACAGAGGAACAGGGAAACATCTGCCAGGCAATGGATACTCTATTTTAGGATTGCCAGGCTGCAGGGAGTGTCTCCAAGGAAGCCTTGCAAAATGCTGTACTGCCAGGCAGTGTGAGTCTGCCTATGACTGTCACTCCCTGGTGACAGTAGATAGCTGGACCAACCTTCCCAGGGGAAGCCAATTCTCTCCTCTGGTGAGAACATGCACCTGCAAATCAAACACCTTTCTCTAAGGAATCCCTCACAGCAAGACAATTTTGCACTGCATACCAAAACCTTCCTGAAAAATGGATTTTGCAGAAGTTGATTGACGTGTATAAATCAAGCTGGGAGGTGGGACAGTGAAAACAAAGGGATGTAATGAGGGCAGACTGCAGGCTCCTGCATTATATATCCCGGAGCTATAGAAGTCCTGGGACAATCCAAATCACCTTGCTATGTATTTTCCTGTTCTCAGGGCCTGTGTCACACAGCCCTAACCTGCCGGAGCATTAGGCAGGGGGATAAACTAGGCCAAACTCTTCTTGCTGATTTCTCAAATACACAGGCTAAGGAGAGCAGTAGCCACAGCTACATGGCTGCAGAAGGAAATCACACATATGCATGGGAGTGGCTAGAAACATCGTCTGGGTATTGTCATCTCAAATTCTGACTGAATTGCAGGTTTTCAGCTGGACTTCAGTAACAAGAGTCTCAGTTTGTGTCTGAGAGTTCAGTTTGAGACCTAAACGGAGAGGAATCACAGAATCACAGAACTGTAGGGGTTGGAAGGGACCTCGAAAGATCATCGGGTCCAACCCCCCTGCCAAAGCATGTTCCTCAGAGCAGGCTGCCCAGGTAGGCATCCAGACAGGCCTTAAATATCTCCAGAGAAGGAGACTCCACAACCTCCCTAGGCAGCCTGTTCCAATGCTCCGTCACCCTCACTGTGAAGAAGTTCTTTCGCATGTCAGTGCGGAACTTCCTGTGCTCTAACTTGCAGCCATTGCCCCTTGTCCTATCCCCACAAACCACTGAGAAGAGGTTGGCTACATCCTTCTGTCCCTCACCCCTCAGATATTTATATACACTGAGGAGATCCCCTCTCAGTCTTCTCTTCTCCAGGCTGAACAGACCCAGGTCTCTCAAGCTTTCTTCATGGGGAAGATGCACCAGGCCCCATATCATCTTTGTGGCCCTCCGCTGGACTCTTTCCAGGAGATCCCTGTCTTTCTTGTACCGGGGAGCCCAGAACTGGACACAATATTCCAGGCGAGGCCTGACCAGGGCAGAGTAGAGGGGGAGGATCAGCTCCCTTGACCTGCTGGCCATGCTCCTTTTAATGCACGCCAGGATCCCATTAGCCCTCTTGGCCACAAGGGCACAGTGCTGGCTCATGGTCAACCTGTAGTCCACCAGGACCCCCAGGTCCTTCTCCTCAGAGCTCCTCTCCAGCAGGTCGTCCCCCAGCCTGTACTGATACTTTGGGTTGTTCCTTCCCAGGTGCAGGACTCTACACTTGCTCTTATTAAATCTCATTTGGTTTCTAAATGTCATCTGCAGGTTTCAAAGAGCACAAACGTGTGGCTCCATCCCCCAGACAGCATTTGGTTTTGGGTGAGAAGCAGGATCTTGCTGCAATCATTTCCTCAAAAAATGAGGAAAAAGTGAGCAAAAATTACTGTCTAAAATTGCTGGAAAATATTTTATTTTATTTTATTTTATTTTATTTTATTTTATTTTATTTTATTTTATTTTATTTTATTTTATTTTATTTTATTTTTATTTTTATTTTTTATTTTTTTCCCAAGAAGACAGCTGAAGTTTGTGTTGACTTGATTTATGCTAAGTGCAGATCATAACATACTATCTCACTTCAGCAGGTGACTGATCTATTTTAAAATAGATCAAAAAAAAAAATAAAATTGAAAATCAGTTACAAAAATAAAAATCTATTCCAATTTGAAAAGATTCATTTGGAAATGCTAGCACAAACATTTCTGAGCTCTTAAATGTTTTTGTTTCAATTTTTGTGGGGGAGGGCTTTGAAAATTTGTTCAATTGGGTAACAATTTGAGAATTATTTCCATTCTTTCAAATCTGCATGTTTTAATGAAAGTAAGAAACCAAATATTGACACCTAGCTGTACATCTGATCCTAAGAGATATGTTTTTTGAAAATGCTTAATATCTTGTCTCAAATGTGAAAAATTTGTTAGAACTCCTGTGCAGTTAAGAACTAACAGGAGAGCCAGACAGACTCATATCATGGACTGTGCATTTCAAGAATATATCTGACAGAGAAATAATGATTATATTGGAAAGAAAAAAGGATTATTTATTTGTTATACTTTTGGTCATCTTGCTTGCTGAAGACAAGTTATACTTATTCTGTTCTGACCTAAAGCAATTTCTTTGGTAATCAACACTGAAGAAAGACCATATTGCAACCATAAGCCAGGCTTCATGTGGTAGCACAGATGCCATTCCCAGCAGGCTTTCACTGAGTGAGAATTGTGTTCATCTTTTATATTCAAGAGCAATCTTCTATAGCATTGTTATTCACATATTTGCTCTTCTAATGTCTTCTTTAGCAAAATGGTGACTATGACGCTTAAGAAATGTAATCACAAATTCTCTGCATTGGCAAAGTTACTTTTTGCAGGAGCTTATACATTTTCTATTCAATAATGGAACTGTAGTAACTATTTTTTAAATAAGCCAATTCCCACTAAGAAAAAAAAAATACAATCTTCTTTACAGTGTTTTATGTGTTCTTAATCAAAGTTCAGATCTTAGATTTGATTAAAAAAATACAGAAACTTGTGTTCAGTAATGAAGGTAAATGGCACATAAAAAGTGTATTTTTGAGTTCGCACAGTTCATTTCTGAAGTCAAGATTTTTCTTTTTATGGCTTGATTATAACCTACAAAGACTCCTGGGATAGAATTCTAACATAAGTAGGTTTGTCCTTAATATATTCAAACCTCATCAATTTTGCTTAAATGATATTCAAGCATGAATGTTAACTGCTAGAAGTATAGGCTTTGGATTTTTGTAATCACAGTGGAATCACTGTGGAATAAGGAAGATGAGATTCTTTTATGGTTCTTACTTCACTGTTCAACAGGGACATTGTGCAAATCACTTGATTTAATACAGACCAATTCTAAGATAAGTAAAAACAGGAGAAAAAGTCTCCCAAAGAGCCCTTTCAGCATATAGTTTAGGGGAAGGTAGTTTACTTGCTATGATACTGTTCTAACTCTTCAGAATTTTCATTAGAATTATTGTCTCCTCCCTGCCTCTTGCTGCAACATTACCCAGCATTTGAGGAAAGGTATATGTTCATAGCAAGTAGTATAGCTTTATACCATCAAACAAGGAATAATATCAGGATCAACCTAGAGAAGTGGGCCACCCAGAACTTGGTGGGCTGATTTACAGATGGGAAAACTATCTTCTGTTCTGATGAATACTTTTATAATCACATTGCAAATATATTCACATACTTTTATTCACATTGGGAGAAATTTACAACATGCAACTAACTATGCTTTGTGCTATGTACTGTTGTGTGATTTATGTAAGGAGGTGCCCTCTCTAAAATACGCATAGGAAGAGCTCAGTGGTGTAAGGTGGGAATGTCATGATCTCTGATGCATCCTCTGTTTTGACATGATTTTGCTCTTTTGCTCTTTTCGTTCAGTGATCCTTTCCCTTCTCCCCTCCACTGCTGATAAGTTGTTCATGTTGCAGTCGGTATTTTTATCAGACTCTTCCTTGACTTTTTCAACAGCTTGACCTTGTTGTTTAGATTTTAGTTCTAGACAGTTTTACAACAGCTGAGTTCAGAGTGTTCATCTGCATTCCTGCAGCTCTCCAGAGACGTGGTCTTGTGCATGAGTCAGGCTACAGCTTCACTTCTCTTCTTTGTATGTTATGTAGGGTGCTACATCTGAGGGGTTTTCTAGCTCAGAGACTTGCCTGTTATAAGGAAAATAAGTATATTTTATCAAACAGGATAATTTATGAGCTATTTATTGTTGAAATTATATGATACATGGATAGTTTAAAAATACAGAACACTTGCTTTCCCTGCAGCATTTTAACACCTCAGTTGAAATATTTGGCCACAATTAATTAATGACTAGAAGACAACATTGATTGTGTTGATACTGTGGTATGAAGACTTCCCCTTTTTCATTGTACTCCAGCCTAAATAGCCTTTATCATTTGCTAAAAGATAGAAGCAGGCAGGGCAGTTGGATCTGGGATTTCTGACTAGGAGATAAATAATGATAAAATAAAATTCTACAGAGCACAACACGATATAATAATTTACTTTGTCATATTGATGACATAGTGAATATGCAATGGAGGATAATATAACAGTAAAAGTTGAGAATACAAAGAGACTATATAGAAAGAAGAATTCTGTGAGAAAGGGAGGCAAATTTGAAGAGAGAATGAAGGAGAGGCTATGTCTCACAGGACCAAATGGAGAAGCTTATGTGAAAAAGGCAGAAGGAAGCTCCAGGAAGTAGGGAGAAGATTGTCATATAGAAATAGTTGGTGAAGAGTTTTAAATTTGGAATAACTAGAAAATAGTGAAACAATGACTTGCACATAGGCATATGTGAAAAGCCACTCTACCACTGTGTCACTCTGTATTTCGGTATATCTTCAAACTTTATAATCTTAAAATGCCATTGGCTAAGCTGTGCTCTACTGCAACTGTGCACCTCCAGCAAAAGCACTTGAAGTTGATGAAATTACACCAGCTACTAATCTGAGCAAAAGCCTTCTGGCTTAAGATCAACATGATAAAAGAAGCTGAAATAAGATAACTGGCAGTTTAGAATACAGGAAGGCACTGAAAGTGAAATCCTAGCTGCCAGTTTGAAATTACTGAAAAGGACTTATGAAACCTCTTCTCATGGTCATTAAATGAGAAAGAAGTACTTATAAGAGAATATCACTCTATTTTGGGTATACAAAAATCTTTGACCTTGCTGCATTATTCACTCTTTGAAATTGAGTAACTCAAAAGTGTTACATTATATATAGGCCATTCTTTAAATTTTTTATCAGTACTTTTCTCCCAATGTTATTTTAAAGTCAAAACAGCTAACAAAGCCATTTATTACTAATGATCGGGATCATTTATATTGAGTATTTGTACTCTAACTGAATGCTGTTAGAGATGTCAGTTGAATGGCTGTTTTTATTGTGCTTTTTTTAGATTTGCTATTAGTCCTTTTCCGTAAGGGAAAAATAGTTAGTAAAAGTTAAGTTTTAGCTATGCACAGAGAGAGAATAAAATAGAATGTGTAGTGTGAAAGCAGAGTGCCTGATAAACACATTGGTAGTGCTGTCAGAATTAGTTGTTATGAGTGAGTAGTTGCGACGTCACAACGTGGTCAGCAGCAGTGTTTTTAAGGAACACTGGACACAGGTCATTTCTTGGAGCAATGTAAACCAGAATTACATTTTAGATGCATGCACAGCTAAGATTCAAAATTAAGGACAATATTCCTTTAATTCTTACATCTAGTGTTAGAAAAAGAATGAATGTCACGATTGAAAATACTTATGTTCAGGACTCGAAAAAGAAGTGTGTATTTTTGTAAATTCGTTAAAAAAAAAAAAAGAAAAAAAAAAGTATTGTGTCACTGCCTGCAATTTTATTGTTACCTGAATATTATTGAAAGCAAAACAAAACAAAAATTGCATATTGTATTTTCATTGTTTTACTCTGAGAAATGAGTTCAGAAATGGGATCAGCTTTCATATACATAATAAAGTAACTGTCATAGAGTTTGAAAATAACAATATTTGGTATTTCATCCTTTATTTGAGAAAAGGCTGATATTAGCTTTGGATTGCTAACTTTTCCACATAAACCAAAGCTGTTCTTTTGAGGTATACATTTCTTTGCAGCCTTACATTGCTGTGAAATCTCCTTGACAATCTCAAATCCTCTCCTGTCTTTCAGAGTAGTTACATGAAAGTGAATAGAAACTGTGACTAGTGGAAGAAAGTAGCTAGGGACAGGGAAATAGACAGCAAGACTTATGTTAGAGTCCAAAAAAATCATGTTTTTAACATTGTCTACTGCCAGTAAGTTCATTTTTTATGAGTTTTATGAGCAATTCTTCAAATTTGGACTGTAAGCAGCCTTCCTCCCCCCTCAGAAATAGCAAATTTAAACCTCAATTGTCTAATTCAAAGGATACAATATTTCTTCAAGTTCTTAACACCTTCATTATATAGGACTTCTCTTACACATCATGTCAAATGGAATATTAATTGCATACTTCAAAAAGTAAACTAATGAGGACTAAATATGCAATCTGTCTTATAATATAGTAAGTGGCAAATTTGACTTATTTTTCTTCCTTATGTGTTTAAGAAAGTCAAGTAAGTGGGTAATTTCTTAAGGGGTTTAATCACAAAAGTATTAACTACAATGCAGATATTTCCAAAGATTGCATGATAAGCTGCAATAATTGTTCAAACTAGTAAATTTTACAGAAGGCTCTGTGAACATTATTTCAAAATTTCCAAAGTGGAATTCTGGTCTGGATAAATCTGAAAAAGTGTCATAGATTCACTTAATATTCACTAATTTTATGGGGTCTAATACATGGAGAATCTGGCCTTTAATGGAGACTCTATGTCTGTGCAAAACAGCAACTACTAATGGCCCACCAAAATTGCTTTAGATATTTTTACAGTGATTAAAAACAGGTGGTCAGTAACATTTTCCACAGTGTAACAAATTTAGCATATACTTCATATGTAATCAAATGCTGATTCATTTAGTTATGATTTTGAGATTGAATAAGGATGACAGAAATAAAATGGTGAAGGAGATTTCTGATCTCAGTGCTGCTCAGTTGAAGCCAATAGCTAGTCTGGATTAACAACAGGATGGAATACAACATTTAGGCCATGATTCCTAGCTCTGGTTTCTAAAAATTTATGAAGATAATTAATGTCTTAGTCCTGAAGCTTGAAAAGCTGTTATAAATATTTTCCAGCATTATTTACATTCCTAATCAGCTTCTTTTGCATACATTTCTCTCCCTTCCCCTCCCCTCCCCCCCTTTACTAATAGTCAAGATTAAGATACTTTTAGACTTCAGTAGCTATAGCTGTGCTCCTCACAGTCAATACACCTCCTTGGTGTGTGTCAGCCCTGACTGAACAATTTTAGAGCTTTTGACATCTTTGGTAGTCTCATGTACTAAAATATGACAGGTTGTATGTGCTCCAAATTCATGAAGCCATGAGGAATTAAAGGCTATGTCTGCGATGTGACTTCAGTGCAGCAATGCTCAGTTTTGAGGATCTTAATCTTTAGTATTTTGCCTGTGAGAGAATCTACATTCTCAGTTTGGTGTAAAACTGTTCAATGAAACAATATAGGTGCCTATATAAATAAGGAGTTCAAATGCTCAGACTATCCCTAAAAATGCCTGGATAGTATAATGTACAGAATAAGTTGTTGTTGTTGTTATTATTTATTTATTTATTTATTTATACGCCTGCTTTTACACACAGATAGAGACTGATTTTTTTTTCTTCTAGAAAGACAGTACACACAAGAGGGGACATAAATGTCCAAATACTAAACAGGCACATGGATATGAGGAGAGAACTCAGTTCCATGTGATTTGGGATGATTACTGGAGGAGAGGTTGAAAAGCCCTGCAAGCAAGATACACAGCAGAATTCCTCATTTCTTTATCCTGGCAGAACTTGGTGAAAATTTACAGTCAGATTTTCATTAGATATTTAGCTCTCTGTTCCTGACACACAGACCTGAAGCACTTCATTAAGGAATTTTGAATTAGAAGGTAATGTTTGTTTGTTTGTTTTTACAGATTTCTTAAGGAGAACTTTGTGTCTGTTTTTCCATAGTCCTACTCCTGAATCTTTGCTTTCTAGGACATAGCCTTTCAGAGTCCATCCAAGAAGCCAGTTTCTGGAGATGAATTAGTAGCTGTAGCTTGTTTAGTAGTTTGTAAGCAAAGCTGAAAACTACACTTTCAAAGTAGGCAGTATATATGGAAGGAAACAAAGGATTACCATGGTCCTGTAACACAGGAGAATTGTGATTTTCTTTTTCTTCCTCTAAGGAGATTTTGGACAAAGGGTAAGGAGAACTGAAATACTTTTGTTTCCATTTTGAGTTCATATCAGCATCTTCAAGTAAAAATGAGTCAAAATAGTATTATAAGGAAATATCATTTTATTTTATTTTATTTTATTTTATTTATTTTATTTTATTTTATTTTATTTTATTTTATTTTATTTTATTTTATTTTATTTTATTTTTTTATTTTATTTTATTTTATTTTATTTTTAATTTGTGTGTGTGTGCGTGTGTCCTCATCCTCTTGCTACTTTTAATATTTAGAACAGTTCTTGGCTGAATGTGGTGTCTCAGGTAAATACAACACAAAATGTCTACCATGAAATGCTCTGGATAACTTTACAGTCTTACTAAAACTTTAGTACCTAATGGCCTTCAATCCATCAGAAGTCTGGAATGGTGCTAATGGCAACCTCAGCGAGTAATTATATCTAAGGGGTTAAAATCTATTTCAGTGATGCCTTCTGGTTAATGGAATTGATCTTGACCATTCTCTTGCAGATAACCCTGCATAGAATTGTGTATAAGGTCAATGCAGTTCTTCTTGGTGCATGCTTTTCTTAATTCTCCAACAGAATGTACACCTTAGATGATATACTTGATGCAGTACAGTACATGTAAAGATAAGCAGTTCTAATACAATAAGATGCAGAAAGACAAACATAAATTACTTTCCTGTGTGTGTGCATAAACATCTGCCTTCTTTTCTCCCAGTAAAATCTTTGGATCAAAACCTGAGCACACATAAATCTGTCCACCTTCATGAAAGACATGTCTGATTTACAGCTTGTCCTTATTGGATAACTCCTCATTTTGCCTGTCATTTGGCTGATTTGTGTGTGGAGGACCTAAGGCATGTAAATACCACAGGCAAATGTAACTCCCAAGTTGTACTTAACAGCTGTGCTATGTGCTGTGTGCTGAATGCAAGTTCTTATTGAATATTCCATTAATTTCCTTGGGTATGTAATAAACGTATACAAAGAAATGGTGATTTTCTCTTGGATCTGTTTATTGACAAAAGATACTGTTTTGTTAATGAAAACTCTGAGACATCTCATAGGCTTTATCTTCTTCTATACTGACTTGTTTTTTGCTTTCAAGCTGCATCTCTCTGATTCAAGTCACTTTTAATTGAGTACAGCTAAGCAACTATTGCTGCACATGTCACACTTCAGAGGAAAAGATAATTCAGTGAAGTGGTGTCTTATGAAACTAGCAGAGCAGGGTAAGTTAAATGTTTTTACATTGTACACTAATAGAGCTAAATACAAAGGAAAATACACACACTCATATTTTTTTTCCCGTAATGGTACATTATACTATCTTTCATTTTCTTTTAAACTACTTGAGATAATCTGAAAGAAATTTTGTTTCAATTATGCTAGGCCTAGATTCATTTTGATGCCCAATCACATTCCTAAACAAGTCTCCTAGTTAAAAAAAAAAAAAAAAAAAAAAAAAAAAAAAGCTTTCTGTGACATACATGTATATGTCAGGTTTTAAGGTACCATTTGCAGAAAATGAATTCTTATGTCAATTATTTTTTTTTCTCTGAATATAATTGGAAAAAAATAACAAGTGGCAGAAATTATGAATTATCTTATGATTCCAGTAAAAAATATTTCCCTAAATTTCTCAGGACAGTTTAACTTTGAAGCCTGGGGAGGTCATCCTGCAGCCTTTCTCTAAAGAAGGGTCTTCTCCTCTACCTGGCTGATTATTTTCATGAAACTTGTAGAAAAACAATTATTTTTTTTTAAGACTGTCACCTCGGTCAAATTTTCCTGAAATTATTTCGTACATAGAGAAGTGATTGAAGACATATTCAGACATAGACTGTGGCACAAAGAAAGTTACTGAATCAGTTTTGTTTCCATGACAATTCATGATAAACGATCAGCATTGGAGCTCAGAGGTGAGGTAGCCTCCCCAGACCTGCAAGATGAATTTAGTGCATCAGATACTCTTATTTATATTAGTCACATTAGTTTATATTTTAAATGCACTATGTAGCTTATCAGTTGGCTTCAGTGATGACATTTTGTTTCCTTCCTTGAGACCTGTTACCATTCTTGTTAATGCTCTTGCTTTTCTAAGAATAAGAATTGATGTTACTATCATTACATTGAATCTAGAGGTCATTCTCTTCAGACAGGGAGTTGTTGAAATCAATTTCTAGTTTTTGCTTGATAACAGAAGCAAGAATATCAGGAGACAGAAACAAACATAATCTGACCTGCATCATGTTAGAGTTCTCTGAGGTATCTCAGACATTATTCTGCAATCACTTTTAAAAGAGCTTGCAAACGGTGTGAGAATTGCAACAGAGTCTTATCTCCAAAAACTCAGCCAACAGGCCACCCTCAATTTAGAAAATATTTTTATTTTTGATTTTATTGTTGCTGTGTAAAATAGTAACTTTTCAGTAACACTATTTGATTACTTTTTTGTAGCCTATTAAAAACATCCTTAAAAATAAATATGCTAATGTACTACTGTTATGATAAGAAGAGGAAAGGTTCTGTATCACTGTGAGCTTTCATTTAACAAATCTATGCGTTGTTAGATGCTTTAATATCACTAAGACATAAACAGTTTTAGAGCCACAGAGAGTTCAAGTGAAAGAATGGTAAAGCAATTCATGCAGTTCTGCATGGGAGCTTCTAGCTAGTGAGATGGAAAAAATAATTACAAATGATTAAATAAATAATGAGCCTGAAAGCTGTTCATCCATTGCTATACATGTATTTTGCAATTAAAGTTTTCTAATAAGTAGGAATATGTATTGCCTCAGAACTCTTCCCAAAATTCCTTCAGATATCCAATTATTCAGTATAGTGTTTATTTAGACAGAACGAAATTCAGATATGAAAGTTTGTTTTGGATCGGTAGAATACAGTAATTTTCTTGCCCCTTTTATGTTTTTTACTTCATTTATTTAGCAGCTTCTACAGTCAAGCTAAAAAAGAGCAACAAAGTGTATCTAAAGGCATTGTGATTACGGATAATTCAAATGTCACAATCAGAGAAACAGTTCTTAGTAGCCAATAGTATTGAAGTACTAAACTAAAACTGAGCCTTTTCATGATTCAGTTCCAACAGAAAGGAAAAAAAAATATCATATTGTTTGAAACACTCTGAGAAAAAAAAAATGAAAGAGGGATTTTTTTTTTTCTTTCAGAAATCCCTGTGTAGTTCCATTAAAAAAGAATTGTGATAGTAATTTACACCTTCTATATTAGAGATGCATCAAAGCAGGGGTTTCTGCTCAGTGCTTTCTCTATACCTTTTCTCTTGTCTTCTGGCCAGTGGAACATGTGAGGGGAGGGTAGAAACTTGAAGTCAGACTTCAAGCTGTATTCTTTACAGCACAGTCAATAGAATTTTTACCATAATTAGTTGATAATCTTTGCATTGATCTGACAGGACTTGGGCTTGAGCTGATTCAAGCTTCTTTTATAAATTTTCTAGTGGTTGACTCTTGCTTATCTGTTTAAATTCAAGCTCTGTGTATAGCATATATTACAAAAGTCTGACATATCTGTGGAGTAGATCGTTAGGTCTAGCACACCAGGTAAAATGGCAGTCTAGCAAGCAACAGCTCTTTGTGAGTTGTGGTGTTAGACTCTCGTATAGTTTTCAAACTTCATCTGAAAACCAATGAAAAGGAAGCATACTATGATGAGAAAACATTTTAAAATCCAGTCTCAGATCCAAGTGGATCTGAGAGTGAGGACAGAGATCAAGCATTGTGCTGCCTATGGTGAATAACTGAGGATAACCCAAAGTGACCTTCTGCCTGGTAAAAAGGGGAGTCACTGACCTTTGGACTTAGGAGGACATTGAAAGGATGAGAGTGAAAGAAAAGGAGTAAACATGAATAAGTTTTCTTTCATGACAGTTCTAGGGACTTTTGTTTAATTAAAGGACTATCAATATTACTGTAGTTGAACTAAAGATAACTGTTGTACTTTGATTGGATTTTTGGGATGGTAACTAAGCTAATACTAAATTTTTGGTTTCACTTACAAAGTGTTACACTTTTGGCATGAAGGCGTAAACCAGAGCACTTTTTGTAAAGTCTTTGTGGAGACAGTACTGTGCACAGTCAGGCAGAAAAGTTTCCCTCACTCTTCTGTTTTTTCCCCTCCCAAGATTTTGACCACCAGAAATGGCAGTGGGTGGACTGGATCAAGCAGCAGCATGTAGCATAAGAAATTGCCACTTGCCGAAGCAATTGGCTCTGGGGCAGACGCGTTCTGCAGCGGAGCGGGGAATCGGACAGGCAGGGCTAACTTTTCCGGCACCGAAACCACTCGAGGGAGCCACCAGGAACCGGCAGCCCTCTCGAGAGAGGTGAACGAGACGAGAACGAGGCATAGGCAGAGCCAGCAGCGCCCCTTCCCCGGCCGTTCATAAGCTGCCCCTAGGGAGCACAAGCGACCAGGAGCACAGCGAACAGGATGGGCAAACAGGGCGTGGCGCGGCAGTTAGGGTGTGGCACGTCAGAAGGGCGTGGCGTGGCAGTTAGCACGGCAGTTCGCGCAGGCAGGGTGAGCAGGAAGGGCAGAGCGCTTCACCTCCTTAATGGCGGTCTACCGCTAGCTCAGCTGCAATGGTGTACACCAGGCACAGTGTGCTCTCCAGGAAGTCTGTACACACCCAGACCAACTGCCTGCTCAAAACTGTGGCAGTTCAGGTCTCTGGGTGCAGGGAGTGCCTTGAGCCTGTTGCTACCACCTGCGGGGGACAAAGAGACTGTGTGCATGAGGTGCGAGCAGGTGGACAACCTAGTCCAACTCATGGCAGAACTCAAGGAGGAGGTCAAGAGGTTGAGGGATATCAGAGAGTGTGAGCGCGAGATAGACTTGTGGAGCAACTCCCTGCGCGGCCTGAAGGACAGGTACCAGGGTGAGACACCCCAAATGGCGGTGGACCCCCTGTCCTGTTGCTGTCGGGCAGAGGCAGGGGACCTAGGAGTTGAGGAGGAATGGAGACAGGTCCCTGCTCGACATCGCAGGCGATGCCCTCCCCCACCAGCTCCACCTTCCCAGGTGCCCTTATGCAACAGGTTTGAGGCCCTGGAGCTTGAGGGACCGGTAGCTGAGGAAGAGGTAGTAAGTCTACCCAGGAGGATGCCTAGGGCAAGAAAGTCAACTCCACGCCTCAGGACTGCCTCCACCAGGACAGAAAGAAGGGTGATTGTTGTGGGCGACTCCCTTCTCAGGGGAACAGAGGGCCCTATTTGTTGGCCTGACCCTACCCGTAGGGAAGTCTGCTGCCTCCCTGGGGCCAGGGTCAGGGACATTGCCAGAAAGCTTCCCAATGTGGTTTGCCCCTCTGACTATTATCCTCTTTTAATAGTCCAGGCTGGCAGTGATGACATTGAAGAGAGAAGCCTGAAGACCATCAAACGGGACTTCAGGGGACTGGGATGGTTAATGGATGGAGCGGGAGTACAGGTGGTGTTTTTGTCCATCCCTACGGTGGCAGGGAGGGGTACAGAGAGGACACAGAAAGCCCACCTGATAAACACATGGCTCAGAGGCTGGTGCCAACACAGAAATTTTGGTATTTTTTGACAATGGGGTGCTTTACTCGGCACCCAGCCTGATGGCCGCAGACGGGTCCCTATCTCTAAGGAGAAAACGGATCCCAGGCCAGGAGCTGGCGGGGCTCATTGAGAGGGCTTTAAACTAGGTGAGAAGGGGGACACAAGCCTTGTTAGAGCTGTGCCAGGGGTGGCAATGGCCCAACTGAAGTGCATCTACACTAATGCACGCAGCATGGATAACAAACAGGAGGAGCTGGAAGCCATCGTGCGGCAGGCAGGCTACAACTTGATTGCCATCATGGACACATGGTGGGGCCATTCTCATGACTGGAGTGCTGCAATGTCTGGCTATAGGCTCTTCAGAAGGGACAGGCAGCATGGAAGGGGTGGTGGTGTGGCTCTCTGTATCAGAGAGTGTTTTGATGTCGTGGAACTTGAGGCTGGGAATGATAAGGTTGAGTCCCAACGGGTTAGGATCAGCGAGAAGACCAACAAGGCAAGCATCCTGGTGGGGGTCTGTTATAGACCGCCGAACCAGGATGAAGAGACTGATGAGGAGTTCTACAGGCAGCTGACAAAAGTTGTGAAATCGTCAGCACTTGTTCTTGTGGGGGACTTCAACTTCCCAGATATATCCTGGAAGCACAACACAGCCCAGAGAAAGCAGTCTAGGAGGTTTCTGGAGAGCGTGGAAGATAGCTTCCTGACACAGCTGGTTAGTGAGCCTACCAGGGGAGGTGCCCCGCTAGACCTTCTCTTCACAAACGGAGAAGGACTGGTGGGAGACGCGGTGGTTGGAAACTGTCTTGGGCAGAGTGACGATGAAATGGTAGAGTTCTCCATTCTCGGAGGAGCCAGGAAGGGGACCAGTAAAACCAATGTATTGGACTTCCAGAGGGCCGACTTTGAACTGGTCAGAACACTGGTTGGTAGAGTCTCTTGGGAGGTGGTTCTGAAGGGCAGAGGAGTCCAGGAAGGCTGGGTGCTCTTCAAGAAGGAAATCTTAATGGTGCAGGAGTGGTCTGTCCCCACGTGCCCAAAGATGAGCTAGCAGGGAAGAAGACCAGCCTGGCTGAACAGAGAATTGTGGCTTCAGTTTAGCAGAAAAAGGAGGGTTTACAATCTTTGGAAAAGAGGGCAGGCCACTAGGGAGGACTATAAGGATGTTGCGAGGCAGTGCAGGGACAAAACTGGAAAGGCCAAAGCTCATCTGGAGCTCAATCTGGCTACTACTGTCAAAGACAACAAAAAATGTTTTTACAAATACCTTAATGCAAAACAGAGGACTAAGGAGAATCTCCAGCATTTACTGGATGTGGGGGGAAAACTAGTTGCAAAAGATGAGGAGAAGGCGGAGGTTCTTAATGCCTTCTTTGCCTCAGTCTTTAGTGGCAAAACCAGTTGCTCTCTGGATACCCAGTACCGTGAACTGGTGGAAGAGGATGGGGAGCAGAATGTGTCCCTCACTATCCATGAGGAAATGGTTGGTGACCCGCTACGGCACTTGGATGTACGCAAGTCGATGGGGCCAGATGGGATCCACCCAAGGATACTGAGAGAACTGGTGGAGGAGCTGGCCAAGCCTCTTACCATCATTTATCAGCAGTCCTGGCTATCAGGGGAGGTTCCAGTTGACTGGTGGCTAGCAAACGTAACGCCCATCTACAAGAAGGGCCGGAGGGCAGACCCAGTAAACTATAGGCCTGTCAGTTTGACCTCAGTGCCAGGGAAGCTCATGGAGCGGATTATCTTGAGTGTCATCATGTGGCACTTACAGGGCAACCAGGTGATCAGGCCCAGTCAGCATGGGTTTATGAAAGGCAGGTCCTGCTTGATGAACCTGATCTCCTATGACAAAGTGACGCACTTGGTGGATGAGGGAAAGGCTGTGGATGTGGTCTACCTTGACTTCAGCAAGGCTTTTGACACCGTTTCCCACAGCATTCTCCTCAAGAAACTGGCTGCTTGTGGCTTGGACTGGCATACACTTCGTTGGGTTAAAAACTGGCTGGATAGCCGGGCCCAAAGAGCCGTGGTGAATGGAGTCAAATCCAGCTGGAGGCCGGTCACTAGTGGCATTCCCCAGGACTCAGCACTGGGGCCAGTCCTCTTTAATATCTTTATCGATGATCTGGATGAGGGGATCGAGTGCACCCTCAGTAAATTTGCAGATGACACCAAGTTAGGTGGTTGTGTCCATCTGCTCAAGTGTAAGAAGGCTCTGCAGGAGGATCTGGATAGGCTGCACCGATGGGCTGAGGTCAACTGTATGAAGTTCAACAAGGCCAAATGCCGGGTCCTGTGCCTGGGGCGCAATAACCCCAAGCAGAGCTACAGGTTGGGAGATGAGTGGTTGGAGAGCTGCCTGGCAGAGAAGGACCTGGGAGTATTGGTGGATAGTCGGCTGAATATGAGCCAGCAGTGTGCTCAGGTGGCCAAGAAGGCCAACGGCATCCTGGCTTGTATCAGGAACAGTGTGACCAGCAGGGCTAGGGAGGTGATTGTCCCCCTGTACTCGGCTCTGGTGAGGCCGCACCTCCAGTACTGTGTTCAGTTCTGGGCCCCTTGCTACGAGGACATTGAGGTGCTTGAGCAAGTCCAGAGAAGGGCGACGAAGCTGGTGAGGGGTCTGGAGAACAAGTCCTACGAGGAGCGGCTGAGGGAGCTGGGTTTGTTCAGCCTGGAGAAAAGGAGGCTCAGGGGCAACCTTATCGCTCTTTATAAGTACGTTAAAGGAGGCTGTAGAGAGGTGGGGGTTGGTCTATTCTCCCACGTGCTTGGTGACAGGACGAGGGGGAATGGGCTTAAGTTGTGCCAGGGGTGTTATATGTTGGATATTAGGAAGAACTTCTTTACTGAGAGGGTTGTGAGGCATGGAATGGGCTGCCCAGGGAAGTGGTGGAGTCACCATCCCTGGAGGTCTTTAAAAGACGTTTAGATGTAGAGCTTAGCGATATGGTTTAGTGGAGGACTTGTTAGTGTTAGGTCAGAGGTTGGACTCGATGATCTTGAGGTCTCTTCCAACCTAGACAATTCTGTGATTCTGTGAAATCCCAAAGCAAGAGAGAGACTTCAGTGTGGCAGCAGTGTGAGGTACAATTCTTGCTGTCAGAGAGGCCTCCTGGTATGGACTGCAGAAGCTGTGGCTTAGAATATATATAAGATGCTTGTGAAAACGTAGTTTTGGAGAGGTTTGTACTTTGTGTCCAGAAATTGGAGAGGCTTTTGGGCTGGAGAATGAAAGGGTGATGATGAGCGATGTGTAAGCTTTCGATCTTGGTTTGGGAACACACAGAAGGAGAGGGCAGGACAACATAATTTATATCAAAAATTGGTTTTGGACTGTAGTTACTACAGCCTCGAAATTTGTCTATTCAAATGGTATGTTTTTTTTTTTTTTTTTCCCTTTTTAATTTATTTATTTTTTGTAAGGCAAACCATCAAGACTAATATCGCATCATGTATATTGAGCTTCTTGACTTCAGAAGGGCTTCAGTGTGGTAGATCATAATCATAGCTAAAGATCAGTCAAAAATTGACTTTACTTCGTCCATTTAGCTGCTCCTCCTCCTCCTCCTCCTCCTCCTCCTCCTCCTCCAAAGGCTTTCTCCAAAGTGGTCAGCAAAAGATGCATAAGTAAAATTATAATATAGTAAACCTCTGATAGATTCACAATATACATGTGTTCTCCCAGTGTCATGTAATTTGACTTATTGGTCTTCCTGAGCCTGAAGAGACATACAACATTTATGGCTCTCAGCTGGCATTTTACTTTTTTCCCAACCTATACAAACTTGTAACATTGTTGAACAAGAAATTCTTCAGCATAACTATGTGTTGTGTAAAAAAAAAAAATAAAAAAAAAAAATCTGTTGCTGAAATACACTTGGGTTTTATTGTTATATTCACCATTATCATTCCTCAATTATCCTCAATTATTTCTTGATTATGCTCAAGATACCTATTCCAAGAGTAATTTCTAGTATTCTAGTTGCTCTTAGATCATTATTGCAGTTCTTGTATTTTTTCCTAAAACTCTTCTATCATTTTTGGAATCAGTTCTCTCTTTCTCATCTCAAAATTTAAAATGTATGTAGAGAATGGTTTACATAGTTACATATTAGTATTCTTTGTTTTATTCAGTGTTTTCTTCCTTATGACTCCTAGCATTTGATTTGATTTTTTTTTTTTTGACAGTAACATGTTGAGATGACATTTTCATATAATTATGTATTTTAATTCAAGATCTTGTTCCTTAGTAGTAATTACTCCAAGCCCACCATTTTATAGACAAAGATTCCACAACCTCCCTCCCCCCAAATATATAATATGTTCATCATTTATTTTGAAATTGCTCTGTTATTTTATTATTGAGTCATTCAGAATTACAAAGTGTTTCTTCAGTTTTTCACAGGTATTCTTACCTTGTGTATTCTCAGAATCGCAGTATCTTCTGTTTCCATGTGCAGTTTTTTTTTGTTTGTTTTTTTTTTCCCTCCCCCAAATGATACAGGAAAATGTTGAACAGCCTGCATCCCAACACAGCACAGGTTCCTGTGATTTTCCTTTGTGACTATACTGCAAAGAAAAAAATGTTTTGCATTTCTTTTTGTTATGAATAGAGCCAAGTCTTCCCTCTTTTTTCACAGGTGCATAGCTTCCTAGTTCTGAAAGCCTTTTAGAAATACATGTAAACAGTGAAGTAGGATTACATTTATTCTTACAGTTTTTAGTGTCTTTAAGATAATTGCGGTGATTTTTTTTGTGGCATAACTACTCTCTGCAAAAGGCAGACTGACTTATATCCATTAGATCGCATTTTCCTGTAAGCCTTTATGAAACCTTTATTAAACTTTCTACTATCTCATCCAGCACAGCCATCCAGTTTACTGTTTTGTAGTTTTCCATAACAAAAAGAAAATATTAATCACATGTACTGCTTTGCAATCTTTTG
This sequence comes from Aythya fuligula, assembly GCF_009819795.1. Taxonomy (NCBI): domain Eukaryota; kingdom Metazoa; phylum Chordata; class Aves; order Anseriformes; family Anatidae; genus Aythya; species Aythya fuligula. Next base: position 29,295,793 of record NC_045562.1, on the reverse strand, counting down.
AGAACAGTTTTTTAAATGCTTGTACTTCACTTATTTTATCTTTAAATTTATGTAGGACTCTTGATTTTTTTCTTTCTCCTTTTACATGTGTCACAATCTCTTGCCTTTGAATTTTCCATATCTCTCAAAAAAGAATTGTACATGTACAGGGTTTTGTTTTAGGAACCCATGATCCTTCAAACATGCCCAGCTCCATTTGTCAACCCTTCTCACACCACCACCTTTTCTCTTGACTGTCTTTCATTTTGTGTGATCAATCCTAACTAGTTAATCAGTACTCTCCAATTGGAAGAGTAACAACATGTCCAACAGCCAGAATCACTCACCTTTTAAAAGCACATATAGTTCAATTACTTTCTGTAAAATGCTTGTTCAAAGTTGCAACATTTCTCAGAAGTGTGCACCTGTGTCTGAAAGTCCAGTCACCACAAAATCTGAAGGCAGACAGGTATGAGCTGCAGATTGTATTCAGTTTTCTGCCAAGAATGAAGTTCAAAATTAGATTCTGTAGATGTACCTAAGATGAAGTAGTCACAATATAACCCCTTAAACTGCATTACTGTGAGCTGCTAGAAACCCATCTGTCTAGCTTGGCTATTTGCATGAATCTTTCAAGCTAGGGAGAAAGATTTTTACTTAGGCTGTTCTAGAGAGCTGCTCTCCCTAGAAACATTTTCAGACCTCCTCCGTAAGGGAGCAGACACGCACTAACATATGTAACTGTCACACAATTGATCTTCTGGATTAGTGGGGAAGGAGTCTTTCATGGTATGATCTTTATACTAAGTTTTCACTTGAAGCCTCCTTTTGAAAAATACTTGGATTGAGTCACTATCATTATTCATCATCTTGAGATGTGGCATAGTTTGACACAGAAAGAACAGGTATATGAAAATTTTCAAAGGGTTTGGAAAAATTACTCCCTCTCAGCTGCATGCTCAGTTTAACCATAGGTATAGTGCGGCTAGATTCCTTTGTTTTGTTGAAATTCATATTCAGTAATGTTACACTTTGCATGGTTGAGCTAAACTACAAAAATAGTTCATTTTTTTAAGGATTCTTTTAATGGAGTCAAACTACAAAAGGCATTAAGATCATGATTGCATCTCTTGATACACTTCCCAGGCATGTAAGAAAAGTACAGGATTTGTTTTTTGCTCTGCATTTTGAAACAATGAACAGTAACATAAGAAACTAAATGACAACACAGCTTTGGAGGACACAGTGCAATATACTTTCCTGAGTTCCTCCTGTATCCTTTTATATGAAGTAGTTGAAATTCCCTAAACTTATAAGGTTCATTTGAAAACTGAAGATGTTTTGTTCTGAATATGATAAAGTAAAAAAGCATGCACCTAGTATTCCAATTGAAATGAGATAAGACAACTATTTTAAATCATGTCAGTATTATACATAAGTAGTTACAATAATGTACCTACACTGAGAGACATCATATATGAAATGGGACTAAGATCCTGTAAATCTTCTGGACTAGCAAAAATAAAATCTGGTTTTCTCATTGTATTCATTGGATCTTAGATACTACGTTAAGTATTAGAATTTTGCAAGAAACAATATATTCCTGGCAACTAACTTGGTTTAGAGAAAAAAGGGGGGAGTTCTCATTCATCTCATGTTTTCAATGTTTGTCTTGAAAAATTTTTGGCTAGGCTTTTCCTGTCAGTCTTGAGCTGAGTTGGTTAGGTACTTGTATGTCTACAATTGCAGAGGAATATTTGAACCTGAAGTCATTATGTCAAAAAATGACTATTATTTTTTCACTTCTAAAAGTGTTTTTTTTTTTTTTTTTTAAGACTATGCTGAAACTATAAAAGTGTCTTCCAGAATGAAAGCTCTAAAGGATAATTTCAGCAATGTGATTGAAACTTAAGCCCCTGAAAAGAAGTGTTTGTAATGGAAATGCTGACACAACATTAACCATAAAAGCATGTGTAGTCATAATGAAGAGTTTGATAATAGGTCTGATAATGAGTTACTAACTTTTTTGTTCAGAAGTGATGACATGACTAATTTATTTAATTTGTGTAACTGTAGATTAGCATGTACATTTATTCAGTTCTTAAAATTCACTTATAATTATTTTAGCTTTCTAAAATAAGGCATGTTTCTATTCCAAGGTTATAATGAACTTGCTAATGGGGTATTGACTACTGTTTCTTATCATCCATCTTCTGGTGGAAAGGTGTTTGCTACTTTTCACTTAATTCCCAGTTTTATCCACGTTCACATAAAATTACTTTTATTAGAAATTCATTTGATTTGCGGTTGAAAACAGCCCCAGCAACAGCTAGTGTTTAATGAAGTTATTTTCTGTATAGTATAAAGTAGAAATTTCAAGGATACCTCAGAATTAAGAACTGTTTCCTCAGCTTGAAATTTAGCAATCATATACATGTCTTCAGACTTGAAATTTGGGTGCTGTCATCTCAACTGACAAATCAATTCTCTATTAGACTTTCTTTAACACAGGTTTGCTGTGTCAACATCTCTAATCGAAATGAACTGTTTTTCTGAGAATCTCTTGAGCAGAAATAGTGATTTTGATCATATAATTTTGCATTTGGATTAATTTGCTTTTAAAATAAAAACTATGGACAATGTAATGGCTTCAAAGAGAGGAAGTTTCTGAGCTTTTCCGTGAGTTATGGGTCCCTTCCAACTTGGGATATTCTATGATTCTATGATTCTTTTGGTTCTATCAGGCTCAGCACAAGAAGCAGAAACTGCAAGAAATATCCATGTCCCCACCTTTTCAGTAGGTCGTTGGTTTAGCATCAGCTTTAATTAAATCTCTTACCTCATTCTGTTTCCAAACAATCCCAATGAGTTTGAGAAACTACCCACCTTACAGGTTATATCACCAATAGCTAAAGTTGGGCAGCAACTTAGGGAGTGATACTTGGAAATGAACTGCAGTTCTCTCTTAGGCCAAAACCTCAATTCCTTAGGACTTCACTGTTTTCCTGAATTCAGGTGCCAGAAATTTCTCACTTGAAGTATCAATGAGTAGCTGATCAAAGAGACTTAATACCTTTATTATAGTAATTTAATCCTTATAAACATGTTGATTTATGCTGGCAGAAAATTGTTCAAAACCTTTAATATCCCAGTTTGTATTCTGCTTAAATTATGCTTTAGCGTTCTGCTAAGCAACTTTCAATAGTAGTCCATGTGAAAGGATGAGAGTAAAAATAAAGGATTGAATACAGAAGGTTTGCTTCATTTGTACAGAAGACCCTTACAGTGTGAAGAACTCTTTCAGATTTCTAGATAGAGTGTAGAACCAGTAACCAAACTGAAAGAAACTCTGTTATGCAATTTAAAGTTAGCTTTATCCATGATCTTTCACTAAAAAAAAAAGTTCCCAGTTCCTGACACCTCAGTTCCCATGGTAATCTGGCAACTCAAAGTTAAGAGCAAAAAGCTTTATGAACACAATTTAAGCACAAGCATTCAACTATAAGATATTCTTTGTTGTAACTGAATTTTCTTTTTTTACATCTTATAAGTTCCTACTGAGTTTTCTATTGTTACAGGTATGAGAACTTGACATATTGCATAAAAAGTGAACTTACTAAATGGAGGGTTTTAAAAATTTTTCTATGTAAATATCTTATGCGACTGCTATGGTCTTCCAACCTGCATGATCTCTGGTAAGTTTTTAGAGCAGTTTTTCTCTGCTTAAAGAAATTATTTCTAGTTGGACCATAGTAGAAGCAGTCATTATCGGTCAAATAAAATCCCTAAAGTTCAGTCAGTTGTAATCAAGTAATTTCAGCCAATATTGAGAAGCAGACTGAAAGGTAGCTACATGGCATATGCTGATTGCTGGAGAAAAGTTGAAATGATATTAAGATCCATTTTCCTTCCACTGCCACCTCCTGATTGCATGTTGTTATGAGCTCACATCAGAAACTTATGTGTAACACATAAATATCTGTGCCTACAAATTTTATAATTATGAATAGCAAGACCAAAAAAAAATTAGGTATGTAGTGAATAGTTTTTCAAAGATATTAATTTTGATTTGAATTGTGATTACTTTTAACAATCCATTGTGTCCACAAGTTTATGCTAACTGGAAAGACAAAATATGAAGTACTAAATGAACAAAAAATGAACATTTATACAAACTTTATTTTTATTTTTATTTTTATTTTTATTTTTATTTTTATTTTTATTTTTATTTTTATTTTTTATTTTTATTTTTTTTTATTTTTATTTATTTTTAAGAAGTATAGTAGTGCTAAAATGTCATTTCACCTGTACTGCATAGATCAAAACTATTGATATGTGTTTGATCATTTATTCCCCAGTGAGGACAAGTCATCAGGATACCACTTTGAAATGCATAGCTTGCTGCTCTGTACAGGGATCTTATTTCAGAACTTGAATGTGCCTCCTCCGTATGATTTTCACACCTGATTACAACAATGTCATTTGATGTTCTTAAGGTCACTCAACTGGCAGAGTCATGTATTATTGACTCCAGAGCTTGTCCTACACCCACGTACTTCTTGATTTTTTCAGATTCTTGGGACTCCTTCAATATGCTATTTTTTTCTAAAGAGAAATGCTTAGAACAATGATAAACTGTCCATTACAATGTACAGTGATACAGTGTATTATAAGGTGCTGTAAACTTATTAGTCAGTTTCAACAAGAAACTGACAAGACTCAACAGTCACAAGTTCAGGAGAAGGTGCTGAAGCAGCCTATGGGAAAATTGGAACAGGTGCAGAATTCTGATGTAATAAAAAAATAAATATCTTTATGTCTGAGTAAACTATGAACTGTATTATATTATAGGCCTATACTATACAATAGCAACACATATGTAAATCTCAGTTTTTAAATTGATTTTCTGGAATTTTGAATCTGGATTCAATATTTGCGTGCACACTCATCCAGTCTTTGTTTCTCTCTCTCTCTCTCTCTCTATATATATATATATATATATATATATGTATATATATATATTTTTTTTTTATTTTTGCTAGATATATATATATATATCTAGCAAAAAGCATGAGTTTTCACATAAGGATGTCAAAAATTGTATTCTTAACTTAATTTCAGTCATTTGAAAACAAATCTTAATATTTGATGTTAAGTGCTTGTTTGCCTACCTACAGTTTCAATTTTTGCCATACTTAGACACATGAAATACTTTGTTTTGAAATTCCAGATACCTTGGTCCACATTGATTTGTCCTGTGTAGATGGAGTGTGAAGAACTTGAAAAGTTCCATGTGAGGAGTCCTCAGGTGTTAATTGTAAGCTGTGTGGTACTCATACCAGGGTAAAGGGGAACTGAAAATAGCACATTTTGGAAAGAAACACAAGGAGAAAGTTGCTTAGAGGAGAGGCAGTCCCTCCTCATCTCCCTCTCTCCCTCCCGACCCCCCCCCCCCCCTTTTTTTTTTTTGTCTTGTTGAACTGTATGGGGGTGTCTGGTTCCTCTGTGCATGAATCCCCAGGAATCACAATGCTTATGGCAGTAAAATTTACTGTTGTTCTAACTAACAAGTTACTGCATATCCCTTGCTTTGCTGTATTTGTCACTTATGTCCAGTCACTACTCGCTATGCAGATTTGTCTTAGCACGAATGAGATCTAAAGAAACAAGGAAATAATTCAAGAATCTCCTTGTCCGCATTTTGTATTTAGAAATTTTTTATCCAGTGCCTCCAAAGTTCACTTTTGCTTGATTGACTTCTAAGACCAGATGGTGCAATAGAGCAGCAATAGCACCACAAAATTTATTAAACAAAACAAAACAAATTTTAAAAAAAAAAAAAAAAAAGATATTTAAGGGCTGAATGTAGAGCCTTGATTTTATCGAATTACTGAAAGTGCTCTTCAAATGTTGCATGGGCTACATTGCATTGCTTTATTACTTCAGTGCTTATACAGTATGTAGATTTTACAGATTACAAATTTTAAAATTTGTCTTGTTTTCTGATAGAGGAAAAAAAGTCATCGTCTGATCTACCTTCTAGCAAAGACAAAAATGCAAGGAATGGTCAAGTACGGTATGTATTTGCTTCTAACAAAATATATAGTTAGCTCATCAGAATGTTAAAAAATATATATATTATGGCTGTCAGATTTCATAGAAACATCCACACCTCTGATTTGTGCTATGGCATAGAAAATTGTTTTGAATTATTCTGCTGGAAAAATTAATAACGTATGTCATGACACAGCATGTTATACTGCATAGAGAAATGATTTAAAGAACCATTCTGACGCTCTGCTTAAATAGTTATGCTTCATAATGATCCACTTTTGCCATAGTTTTCTCCTGTGTATTGTTACCTGGAAGAGTTAAATCTTGTTTGCAGTGTTGCTTGTGTTTGTCTCTGTCTCTGCTAACCTGGTTTTCACAAGCTCTGGAAATTGATGCTGTCTCTGGATGATGCACTCCTTTCTATGTGTCTGCTAACTTGTATCTGCATCCACAGTGATACATGAAAACAGCAGCCCTGTTCTGCAGTGCAGAGAGCAGGACTCTATGGTATACTTGAGGGAAACTCTTTACCTTACATCATGTAAGGTTCAGACAAATCTGCTTTTTAAAAACATAGTTCACGTTCCCTCTGGGACTGTGGAGCAAACAGGAATTGGAGTGTTTTATTTGCACAAAGCATCCTGAGAACCTATAGAGGATGAGACAGGAATTTCTTCTGAGTTATTTTGATTTTTATTTTTTTGTCTCTGTATACACCTTTTCTCATAAACTTTGTTATCTCCTGTGTAGCAGAACATTTTCTCATCACAGTATATTATTCTCGAGACATTGGGGGAAAAATTGTATGTTTTCAAGGGAGATATAATTTCTTTAAGGATGGGCATATCTTTTAGTTTCCATTCTTGGCAAAAAAGCAAGAAAACAAACAAGCAACCAAAAAACAAAACCAACCAACCAACCAAAAACAAACAAACAAACAAACAAACCAAACCAAACCAAAAAAGAACAACCAGCCAACCAACCAAAACCAAACAAAAACCACAGTAACGAAACTAGTACTGTGCATAAAATTACTTGCATGTCCAGGTAGGAATATTGAACCGAAGGTTTCTCTACTTCAGAGGAGAATGTCTAGACCAGTTCCTAGCTCCTCCAATTTTTTAGACTCTTAGTCCTTCTGGGACTTTACACAGCATTGTCTCAATGAGCCGTAGGAATGTTTGGTTTCCAGATAAAAATATGTCAGAAATTAGGGAAAGTGCACCATCTGAGAATGTTGCATGTTTCACTTTTAGATAGAACCTTCTACCTAGGTTCCTAAGCAACGTTGCCTGTTCAGACACTTGTGTTCTATGTATCAGAGCTTTAAAGAATATGACTTGTATCAAAATCCATGAAGTTGATCTTGGGAGATTTCAGCCTGTTCCCATAGGCCTGACTGTCAAATGAAGGCTTCCTAAAGCCACTGTTTTAGAAATATATTTTATTATCATTGTTCTTTTAAACTGATAGTGCTTAGAAAGATTAAAAGATATGGAGGATTTTTAAAAAGTAATGATGCATGTGCTGTCAGTTCTGTGAAGAAAGGTTGTAAATGCTGAAGATCAAGTTGTACTGGAATCAAGATCTTGCACTAATTTCAAAGCAACAAGCAAACTGTCCAAGATGTCTGGGTGTACATAGCCAAAGCACTTGTGTGACAGCGTGATATCATAAAGTCCTTGTGGAAAGTTTGCAAAATATTTTCAGTTATTTTCCATGAAACCAAACTTCTGCTTCAAATCTCTGAAGACCAAAATTTTTATAACACTTGTGGTGTCATTGCTCCTCCATTGCCCTCAGAATCTGTATGGTGCTCAGCTTCATGACTGGCAAGTGCAAAAGAAAGATGCCAAAGGCATTCTTGCTGCTGAAAGAAGAAATTTGTGCTTCCATATTTGAACTGTCAGCTGTGAGCTGCTAGCACGTTATGAAAGAACCATGCATAAGGCTATTGCACATACCCCCTTCAGCTACACTACCTGAATAGATAATGCAAGCATTTAACTGCTCACACAGTCTTCAGGCTACCAAGAAAAGCAACTGTAAGTCCTGCTAGACCAATAACTATATTCATTATAAATCACCATATATAGTGTTAATTTTCAAAAATATCTAAGCCACTAAAAATCAGAATATAACAATAGTGAACAAGTAGCAGTGAGCTGTCACCCATGAGTTAAAAACAATGAAAGGGTGGATTAAAGAGGACGTTAAGAAATAGAGAAAGCAGAAGCACATGTTATTAGAAACCACAAGCTGAAAAAAAAAATCCACAAGAGCAGCTATATCCAACATACAGTTACCCCTATTTTAGCTTCCAAGCTGATTACTGCAATGTTTCCTCCCATGGTCAACAAGAATATATACCAATTTTACACACTATATATGATTCAGCAGCTCTGTTGTTGTGCTTCTTACCCTAAGTTTGTTGTTTGTTTGTTCTTGTATTCCTAGGCAAGTTCTAATAGATCACAGTGATGCTAATCTGAAAGTACTGACTAGGTCCTTACTACAGCTGTTTCTGTGCAGTCACTGACTCAGTCAAAGAGTTCATCCCTGTGATTGCTTTGGTAAAAAATACATTTATTTTCTGTGCACATAGGAAACCCTAATGCTTAGGTTCCTGGGGTCGTTCAGACTGAGTTCCACCAACTCATCATGGAAGGTTAGCTTTGTGCATGAAAGAGTGAATAATAAGCAATGTTTTGGTGATAATTTTGTGGTCCCTGTATTCACAATTTATGTACTTTTTTTTTCTTCAGGTTTGGGCTTTAGTGATCAACAATTCAAATTGAATGAGACTTTGAAGGACTGGATGAGCCTTTAAGAGCTAATCATTGAAATTAAATAAGTATGAGGAGCCTTTAAATCGGCCACATTAGAAGCTTATTTAGACCAACAATGCATACAAACACTTAGAGAAGAACCAAAATGAGTGTCCTTGTATTTCTCCAGTTTGTTTTGTAAACATTCAATTAAGTAGAACACTGTGAACAGGTACAACTTCTACCTTCTTATTTTAATGTAAGGATCACTGAAGATTTGAGCTCTAAGCCAGTATAATCATGTTACCGAAATAACTGAAGCTCCTGGCAAAACTTGAAGGATCAGACTTGTAACCTGGAACTGCAGTAGCTGCACTGTGGATTTCCTAATTCCAGTAAAGAGGTGGAAGCCAGTGCTCAGGGAACATGTCAGAGCGTTAAAACAAACAAACAAAAATCATCACCAAACAATGTTCCAATACTGCAAGATAAAATGATGCTTAGAATATACGCATCCAATGTACTGGGACCCAACAAAACAGGTGGGCAAAATAACCCTATTCAGAATTTTCCAGGCATTTAATCTATGACATTGGTTTTGATGCAATTATACTGGTTTTGTTGTTGTTGTTGTTGTTGTTGTTTTTTTTCCCCCCAGATTTTAATGCTAGATTCTGTATCCAATGTTAGCCCTGCAGCAGAGACAGTGTGGCCCCATAATCTGTCTGTGTCCAGATACGTGTAAATGTTCTTTATACCACTGATTTTTTTGCTGCCAGTACAGATGAGATTTGAGAATTTCGAATTTTTGAGATATTGCTTACATGCTACAGAAATCTGTCGGCTTAGACAGCAATGTGTCATGTCTACTCTTTATTATTCTTAGTAAAAGTCGCATAAAGAAAACACAAACTGCCATAGGAAAAAGTTAAACTAACAGACAACCTAAAGTAGCTACAATAATAGAGACAGAGACCTGCCTTTGAGACAAGATGCTCTTCAGTTAAGCATAATGACAAATAACTTCAGGCAAATACATAATAGGAAAGTTAATAGCATCTTGCATTTGAAAGCCTGACTGTGTCTCTTACTAGTAATTTTTTTCTTGAGCAGCACAGGATAACTGGAGAATAAGCTAATGGAGAAAGAGAACAGTTGCCACAACAGTTTCCAGGCTTCTCCCTCAGGAAATAAGTCCTGGGAGATGCTTCTCCTATGAACCTCTTCTGGTGGCTTGGTGCTGTCCATGAAGGTTAAATTCTGGAGGCTTTGCTTCTGCCAGCTCTAATGAACAGATTCTGTTGCCTGTCTCCCAGCTAGGGGGTGCCTCCTCCTTTGATTTCCAAATGGGTAGGGATCAGGATTACCAAACACCTATTGAAGAGGTGCTTGAGGAACAGTGATATATCCTGTAAGTGTCAGTGCAGCTTTCAGAACACAAGAGACAGTGATGCACTGGTTGTTTACAACAGTTAACTCAGCAGAGGCATCACAGGACAGTAAACTCCTGAAGATGGTTTGAGCCTGCTTGAAACCATATGCTAACAGTATCAATGCAACACAGGACACTTTCCAGCACTGTTCTTGGTTTCTCAAAAGCTTCAAACCAGAAAGAGGGAACAGGATAAGGAATTAACAAGACTATAAGAGCACATATCAGAGCAAGCTAAGATAGAAGCAAGTGTTTGTACCAAGGGAAAAGATGAGTGATAATTTTTAAAAATTCTCCTGATGGGGTACAGATGCACCCCTTTTCCAACATCACTGAATGCCTTGAGAGGTTTGTTGCCTGTTGGAGGCTTAAATATGGGATGCTGTGGAGACTGCTGAGGTGTGTTGAGGCCTCATGTTACATATTACCCCTTGTTGCTCATGCAAGTGGGCATCAGTGATAATGCTAGGGGTACCCTTGAATGTATCAGGAATGACTAAGAGACATGATGACTAAGGTGCAACTAAGGATGATGGGGGAAGGCTACCATAATCTGAAGCAAAGTGAAACAACAAAATGTCTGGAGGCAGTATGATGGGGCAGTTTCTCACACTCCCCACCTCCCAGTGCACACAGCATGGGTAACAGGAGGAATCAGAATTCATTGTACTGTAGCAGAGCTCTTATTGAGTGGGAATACAGAAATGTGATGGGAAATGCATGTCTGGAACGGTCCATTACATTGATACAACCTCTCTGTGAAAGAGGTTGGGAAGGCTAGGAGGAGGGGTTGCACACTCTGCAAAGAGTGCATTTGCCTTGAAAAGGTTTACAAGCCAGCTGTAAACCTTAGCTTAAGACTAAGGATGAGAACACTGGAAAATATTGGTAACGTGGTAGGTGTCTGCTATCAACCATTTGCTCAGGAAAAGGCAATAGTTGAAGTGCTCTGTAGACAGCCGGAAGAAGCTTCATGATTGCAGGCCTTGGTATGCATGGGGGACTTTAAACAACCTGGTATCTGCTGGTAAGGCAGTATTTCTAGGATCAGGCAACCTGGATTGTTTTTTGGACATTTCTGGATTGTTTTGATGACAGTTTCTCGTTAGAGCTGATCAACAAGCTTGCTAGAGGAAATTTGCTTTGCTGGACCTGAAACCCGCAAAGAACGAACTACTCAGGGATGTGAAGGTCAAAGATAGCCTTGGCTATAGTGATGATATGCTGTTCCAGTCATGGAGTTTGAACTCGTGACAGTCCAAACAAGACAAGCAGTAGGATTCCAGCCCTGCTCTTCAGGAAAGCCAATTATGGGTAGTTCAGCATTCTGCTTGGCAGATGCTATGGGGGAGAGTCCTGGAGAACAAAGGGATCTAGGATACCTGGCTGATCTTCAGGGACTGCCTCTTTTAGAGAGAAGAGCATTTCTACCTGTGGGAAGCCAAACAAGTGTTCATCCATGCAGGCCTTCTGCTTGGCTCAGGCACAAAAGGGAAATACACAGGAAGTGGAAACAGGAATGAGCTACCATCCTAGGACACCGAAACAGTCAGGAAGCTGGAGACCTCATGTATGGCATCTGAGGAGGAGTTTGTTTCTGGACTTGTTCAGCTTAGAGAAGAGAAGGTTTAAGTGAGCTCTTATTGCTTTTTTAACCATGTAAGGGAATGTTACAAAGAAAATGCAGCCAAACTCTTTGAGGAGCAGAGTGATAGGATGAGAGGTGATGTACACAAGTTAGATTACAGGAAATTCCTATTAGGATATAAAGAAAAGGATTTTCACCATTAAGGTCAGTGATTTCTAGCACAAAAGGCTTAGGCAGGTTCTAGGAACTCCATCCTTGAAATATCTAAAACATGACTGGACATGGCCATGCGTGGTCTGATCCAATTGATTCTGCTTTGAGTGAGGAGTTGATTACCTGATCTCCAAATCTAAACCTAAACTATTCTAAAATGGTAAGATGTTCCAAACTGATTATTGCTAACCTAATGCTTTACATATGTTGAATAACCGTTATTGTTTTGTCTGGCAACAGAATTATTTCTTAGGCCTTAAAACAAATAAAGACAAAATCTTGCCTTACTGTCCTTTTTTGCCACGTCTAACCTGAGAGTCAAAGCTACTTTGGTTTTCACTGTGGTGGCATTAGGATTTTTTTTTGCAGTGGCTAGGAGAGCATTAGTTGGGCTAGAATTTCTCAGTTGCTACTGAGTATTAGCATTGTCTTTATTTGAAAAGAGATGTCCCCCTTTGAGTTTTACAACACCTGAAGTAGTTGTGCATCTGATATTAATTAACTTGTCAAATACACAAAATTTATACTGCCAGGTGTTATAAAAGTTAGGATGAGTGAACTTAGTTGCTCATTTTATTTCCACTGTTAGGTGGAGAAGTATTAAATAATACATGTATAGAGATGTGTGTTTGTAATTTTTTGGGGTTTGTAATTTTATTGATGGTTCATACAGTAAAGAAAAGTCTCATATACAAAAGACAAAGCATGTTTATAGAAATAGAAAGGTAGTAAGCAATCCTTTCTCATTCCCACTTTTCTGTCCTGTACATGTGGAAGTGAGAGATTGCCAGCATAATGTATTACTCACTGAAAAATCTTTCTAACAAATGCATTTAATAATGAAGTAGTGGGAAGCCCTCTATATTCACATTCATAAATGGGGAGTGTATCAGCAAAGGCATGTTGTTATTAATTTTAGAATAATCTGTACTTATTAGTAAACTAATAGGCCAACTAGAAATTGAAAGGGATTTTTTTTGCACACATATGTTCAGAAAAGCAACATCACCTGTGGAACTATTGGAAGTTTCTTTCATTTCAAAGGCTTATGCTGGGAAAATAAACCAGTCCCAAATAACTGTGTAGTATGGTTTTCCATGAAGGCAATAAATAAACTGAACTTCTACAAAGAATCTTTTCTTGGCAGAACAGTACGTGTTTCTACCTGACTTGTTTATATTAATTTTCTTTACTGGGAATGCCATCCATTATTTTGACATGTTTTATGGGTGAGTAAAAATCCTTGATTGCTACTGCATACCCAAAGAAGGGGTTTTGCCACTTTTCACAAAAAAACTCTATCCTCAAAAATGTCAGGGGCCGTTTAAATGTCATTGCTTGAAAAAGTACTTTGAGAATGCTCCAAAATGAGCTGTTTTGGAGGTGTCAACTCTTCAAAAACTAATAATAATAATAAAAATGTATCTGTCTAGTCACATTGGAATCACTTTCATACAGGTTTTCATGTATGCATATAAGAAATATATTAGATAAATGCTCAAAGCCATACTGCCCTCACAAGGAAATAGATCTGAACATTTCTCACAGAGCAGAATTCACAGGCTACTTCATAAGTAAGATTAATTGTATTTATTTCAGCTTGGCAGCTTTCTCATGCATAGAAACAGAGGATACAAAAATTGCTGATGATTTTGCTGGTTTTCTTTGCTGAAATTTCTAACATGCTGGAGAAAATTATGAAATCCAAGTTGTTTTACAGTTTTGTTATCTCTGTTTTACACTCATCTCTAGTACTCTGAAGTACTAGATAATGATCCTCTAGCACCTTGTGTGTGTGTGTATATGACATTTTGGAAAATTAACAGGAAAAAAAATGAATTCTTTTTGTATTGTGGCATATATTTATCTCTAATTGGAAGATCCACAGTGATGGGTAGCTGCTGCTTCTAGAAGAATACCCTTAAGTCTTGAGTCTCTTATTTTTATTAATGAGTAATGTTTAGTAAGCTAATTTGATGGCTAATTGCACCCTCTGTTTAAAAATAATAATTATATATATATATATATATATGCACTGAATTCTAAGCCATTATATACATGTATACAGAGCCAGTTACTGGAACTGTTATACCTTATTGAGAGATTTAAGAATTCATTTTCTTTGTCTTTAATATCATGGTTTTATGCTTGCCTTTAATAATCTAAATAGAATGAACTTGACTTCTCTGTAACTCAAATTTTATAATTCTTCGATTTTTCTGGGGGTTTTCTCTGATTTTTCTCCAATTTATTGATGATCTTCCTGAAATGTGAATGTCAGATCTGTATGTAGTACTCCAACAGTGATAACATCAATAGCATATGCAGAGGTAATGAATGCGACCTTTCCTCTAGTACCAGGGCCTACCTGAGAAGAGAGGGAATAAATAATTCCACAACATAGGCTGTCCGTGACACAACCCTGCAATCTCGCTGTCTGGTGTGATGTTTTCATGCAGGATGGACAGTTTTGAAGTGGAGAGTACTGCCTAATAAACTAACATCTGAATTTTCAGAAAATCCTCTTCTATGCAGAAACTAGCTTTAATGGACATGGAGAAATGTCCTGCCTACACAAAACTGCACTGAAACTTTCAAGATATCTTGAGCTTTCCCGAAGTTCTCAGGAAACAGTCATTTATCATTGGCAAACTGCAGATCCTAAGAAAACCATGGGCATCCTAGTAGCACAGTGCAGAGATCGTCCAAGCTAGCTAGGGGTAAGTGTTTCAAGATCCCTGCTCTACAGGGATCTTTTGGAATTACATAAAGAGCACTTCCCACGTGTTATAGCACAAGAAAGCTAAGAAAGGTTTTTTTTGTTTGTTTCTCTTCTCTTCTCTTCTCTTCTCTTCTCTTCTCTTCTCTTCTCTTCTCTTCTCTTCTCTTCTCTTCTCTTCTCTTCTCTTCTCTTCTCTTCTCTTCTCTTCTCTTCTCTTCTCTTCTCTTCTCTTCTCTTCTCTTCTCTTCTCTTCTCTTCTCTTCTCTTCTCTTCTCTTCTCTTCTCTTCTCTTCTCTTCTCTTCTCTTCTCTTCTCTTCTCTTCTCTTCCCTTCCCTTCCCTTCCCTTCCCTTCCCTTCCCTTCCCTTCCCTTCCCTTCCCTTCCCTTCCCTTCCCTTCCCTTCCCTTCCCTTCCCTTCCCTTCCCTTCCCTTCCCTTCCCTTCCCTTCCCTTCCCTTCCCTTCCCTTCCCTTCCCTTCCCTTCCCTTCCCTTCCCTTCCCTTCCCTTCCCTTCCCTTCCCTTCCCTTCCCTTCCCTTCCCTTCCCTTCCCTTCCCTTCCCTTCCCTTCCCTTCCCTTCCCTTCCCTTCCCTTCCCTTCCCTTCCTTCCCTTCCCTTCCCTTCCCTTCCCTTCCCTTCCCTTCCCTTCCCTTCCCTTCCCTTCCCTTCCCTTCCCTTCCCTTCTCTTCTCTTCTCATTATTCTTACCTGCATGTAATCAGATGTAATCAAGTATGTTTATTTCTTGATATCTAACCTGAAAATGAGAGAAAAAGAATGTAGCACAAGGTGTTCTTTTTAAAACAAACAAACAAACTAAACCTATTCACTAAGAAAAATCTTGCATGTCTGATTTTTTTTCTGTATTTTACTTGTAAGAAAGATAGCATATCTGTATCAACAGGATTAGAGACAGGATGGCTCCCTAGCTGTAAATTAGTCAATATGTTTTGGCTAGATTCTCAGCTGGTAACAAACTGGAACACATTCATTTTACATCAGGAACAAAGACAGTGTCAATGTGTGATGTATTAATATTCTGTGCAGTTTCTAGCATACTTCTTATCTTGAAGACATTTGGATTTGAACCAAAACTCCTGTATATGCCAGTAAAAGATTTCTTTTAAAAGTAAATGATATGGATCAAACTTTTTGTCAGAGATCACTTAGATTTCTGATTAAAGATCAGCCAGATCCATATCATTTTGTCTCAAGTATTTGTAATAATCCAGATTTATGTTTAGATAGAAAAGATGGTGGTGTTTTACATTATATACTGTTTTCAAGTGTATGAGAATAAATTTAGTTTATAGTTGACGTGGTACATTGCAGTTTTGTGTTTGTGTATGTGAAGCTTCCCCATGACTAAAATATTCTGGTGTGGCAATTTTATGCTTGCAGAAAATAACTCTGAAACATTCCTCTGAAGTAGAAAACATCTTATATTATTAGTTCATACATACATAGTTTTCAATTTTCTAGGCAGGATAAATGAGACTGTTAGTAATTTGAATTGTTCTGTTACAGACAATTTAACATTTTTAGCATTCAGTTCATATTCAGAGTTACTGTAAGCCTGGTCCAATAAACAGTACAGATTGCTTCTTTATGGCTTGTTTGTTGCAGGTTTTATTGATCCTTATACTTGACCTCTAAGCATAACCAGGAACTATATTAAGAAGAAAATTAAGGAGGAGAAATGAAAAATTTTAAAATTGAACAAACATCAAATCTCTTAATCCATAAGGCTTGAGTGTACACAAATAAATTTGTATGATGGTAAGACTTTGTCTGGATGCAAAATTCGTAAGAGTAGAATGGGGAGAAAGAATTTGGAATCCTTGAAGATAAGAAGGGAATGCTAACTTCTGTCTGCTTCAACAGATGCACTGAATAAAATAATTATTAATATCTTAAATGCATCAGCTGCAATCTATGTATAAAAGCTGTTGCAACAGAAGGCATGAGCATGATTACATGCTGGCTTTCCCCTCTACTTCCCCCCTGCCCTGTCCCCACTGTGTTCAGTGGACAAGTTAAACATTAATCTTCAATATTTTATTTTTGTTTTTCGATATGCAAACCTTATCTAAAGTACTGAATAATAGTTAAACCATGTTCTGAAGACACAATTTATTACTGATTTATATGATTTTATATGAGGTAAATGTATGATGCTGGCCCCATTTTATCATTGTTATTTGAAGTATGTGTAGCATTAGTTATTTTGTCTGCTAATTCAGGGCACATGATGCGATGTTTGCAGTTCAGAAAATTTTAGAAGCTTGCATGGTACTTAGTTGGACAGAACATTTTGTAAATGCAAATCCTACTGACAGTTTTCACAAGTGAGTACTCAGTGGTTTTGAAATTTATATCTTCAGGTCTTATATGATGCCGCCCAGAAAATGAAGACTTATTAACTGTGATTTCTAAGAGATTCACTTGAAGTATTTTGTCCAGATTCCTCTAGGAAATTAGTGTCAGAGGGGGATAAAATTTAATACTCCAGGAGAGTGTCAAAATTCTTAAGCCATATGATTGTTCTTTTTTTCCCTGCAGTATCTCATTTGATTTGTCATAATCCTTCTAGCTTCTGAAGGAAATTAAACCAGGATCATTTTCTTCAAAGCAACAATTTGCTATTTGTTGAATAAGTTAACTAAAATATGTGTAATTATGTAATTAACTCTAACAATACTAAAATAAAGAGGAGAGATGAATTAATTTCAATGTACAACCCTAGTTTCAGACATAAGTTTTCTCTGATATTTGCTTTCCATCTATTTTTATCCAATCACCTGGAAAATTTCTGGAGCTGCAGCTGGACTCTATGTTAACACTGCTCACGCCATCTTGTACTTAGAGGCTACTATTTTGACAGAAATTTACAGTTCCCCTTCATAAGGCCAGTACTGTCTGCATGTGTAACAGGTATTGTACCAGTAGGCTGTAACGCTGGCCTTTATCATGGTTCAGAAGAGATTTTCATTTTACATGTTTGCAAAGGCCTGTCTTCTCTGCCTACCCTGCAAGAGTGCAGAGTATTGACATGCATCTCTTTGTCTTTCATGTTTCTTGACTGCAGATTGCTTCTTTGTGGACTTATTATTGGACCCATACTGTTTTCTTTCCATGGACAAACTTTAATGATTGCAGTGGAGTTTTAAATGGTTGGTTTTATGATTATTTTATTTTATTTTATTAAAATAAAATATTTTATTTTAGATTGGAGTTATCTCCATGTCTTCTCTATGTGTATAAGCTCAAAAACCCCAGCAGTGCCTTTGAATAATTATAACATACCTAAGGGGAAATGTAAATCTATATATTTCTACCTAAGAAAAGAGATTATTGTGAATTTGCAGTCATTAGAAAAATAAATCTGGTTGTGATTCTACTAGCTGTATTGTATTAAAATAGCATTTGATATCAATTTTCTCCCTGTTTACTTTAGACACTTACTTCAATTTCTACCTTTCCTGGTAACAAGGATATTAAGGATGGAAAGACATGATGAACTACAGGAACTACAGACCTGTTTACATTATGTCCACTACTCACAGCATCTGAGTACTTTTCACCCACAACTTTAGCAACATTATTACCACATATAGTAATGATAATGACGTGTGTGTGTGTACATATATATATATATAAACAGAAGGGTGAAATGAAGCACTGACCTTGCCTCTAGTTGGTTAAAATCCAGGGATTTTGCAATTCAGCATTACCTACTTTGTTTCCCATGCAAAGTTTATGCTTGTTCCCATTCAATAATAGATAATACCTGTAACAAGTAAAAGTTGTGGATGTGTGAATGTCTAGACATTATTGCTTCAGTGTGTCAAATAAAGATTCTCAGACACTGATGAGTTTATGATAGAATAACAAATAGGTCATTAATTCTCTTAATAAATTACAGTCTGTCATATTTGTTTCTAAAAGTTAAGCTAGTTTTGGTCTGTCTTTCTGCCTTCTTGACACCATCAATTCTTATGTTGTTGAGCATTTATATGTCACTTTTCATTTTGTTATTCATCTTTGACTTAATATATAATTAAAAAAAAATCATTGATTCATTTATTGATTTGTTCACCGATTAGTTCAAATGCAGTCATTATCCTATCAATCTATTTGCATTTTATATTTCCTTTGTTTCCATTTTATCAGTCTGGATGCTACAGTGTTTTGCTTTCAAAAGCTGTGAAAAGATTAGGAATTGCGAAGTATAAGCATGTTGTGATTTTTAATGAGTTT
Source organism: Aythya fuligula (assembly GCF_009819795.1). Lineage (NCBI taxonomy): Eukaryota > Metazoa > Chordata > Aves > Anseriformes > Anatidae > Aythya > Aythya fuligula. The sequence continues at coordinate 29,276,780 of NC_045562.1, read as the reverse complement.
TTATGAGTTCTCATTTAAACATTTAAGATTTTCTCTGTGATAGCTGTATTTGAAGAGATGGCTAATTTTGTATAACTGATTTAGTTAGACAAAACTGACTTTTTTCTTTGTTGTTGTTGTTGTTTTTGTTGTTGTTGTTGTTTTGAAAGTTATCACATCTTTAGATGCCTGAGCACCATCTATGTGAGAAAAAATGCAAATAGGAAAGTACAATAAATGTCTCTGCATAAGTGACAGATACTTTCTGAGCTTGCAGTACTTGTGTTTCATTTCAGATAAAAAAGGCATTTGAGAAAATCCTCCATCAGACTTGTGCCAGTGAGTGGAAACAGACATATGCTATTATTGTGTATCTAAAAATTCTAGCAGCACAGAATTCTAGCTGTTCTGAATCCTATTTTGCCTGTCCTGTTGTTCCAGCAATATTTTTAAAATCAGGAAATTCTTAGGGAGCTGATATGTTGTTCTTACCCCAATATCAATGAACGTTTATAGCATAATATCTTACGTGAAAGAGATAATAATTTTAATATTTTATTTTTCCTTGTTGTAGTAAAGCCATAAACAACCAATAATTATGTGTGCTGGGCTAAACATATCAGCAGTACTTTGATCACACTTTTGTGTCATTTGTCTTCCATCTTCAAATCTATGGTAAAGGATGACATTTTCAGGTGGTTTATTGTGCACATGCAAGTGGGAGAGAATATGTGTTTTTGGCTTTCTGTTCTCTTGTATATATCAATGACTAAAATAGAGTTATTTTTTATTTATAGTGCTTTAAGTAAAAGGACAAACAGTGATGCTGTAATTTATTTAAAAACAATGCATTGTGTCAATGGGTAAATTTCTCTTAATCCAAAGATATGTTTTGCTTTCCATGCCTGGAAAGTTGAAAGCTTTGAAAGGGAAACCAAAATGTTGCTCAAGTGTGGAAGGCAAGGATTTAGATTAAGAAATTTTTGTCCTTGTTAGATGATTTTGGTGCTTTTCAAGGTGTTCCTTGTTCTTTGGTGAGACAGAAATTTAAGAGTTTTATTTGTTTGTCTGTTTTCTTCTTTGTTTTATGTCATTCACCTTGAGCAACTACTTATATAATTAAACAGAACATATCTACTGAAGTCCTCTGGTTGATTACATTTTAGCAACCTCTTTAAGCATGAAAAATAATATTCCATTCTCTTGTTCTGAAATATAGTAAATTATAGATGAATCGGTAAGATAAAATCCCAACAGCTGTCTCTAAAGGGGGAAGGTTTGCAGACCTATGGAATCATCAGGTTATCACTTTGTGTTTCTTTCCCCCCCCCCCCCCCCCCCCCCCCCCATTTTTTTTTTTTGACAGCATGTAGTATACTAAATAGAAACAAGTTCATGTTAAAGAGGTTTGTTAAAGAGTAGTTCAGTTGGAAGGGATTCACATAGATCACTAAGTCCAATAGACTGCTTCAGGGCTAACCAAAAGTTAAAGCCTATTTTATATATATATATATATATATATATATATATATATATATATATATATATATATAAATAAATAAATAAATAAATATATAAATATATAAATATATATATATATATGGTCCCATTCACTTTTGAACTCTCAGGGCTGTCCTGGGATTTTAATTGTTGATTGGTGATAGTTGCTATCACCTAGTTGCTTTTTTTTTTTTCTTTTTTTCTTTTTTTTTTCTCCTTTTGACTGTGGTTGGTTCAGGCATAAATGTAGCGTTTTCTATTGAATTTTTTTTTTTTTCTGGTTATTTAGAAATGTTTATTTTATTATCATTCATCTATGAACAATATGTGCAGACTTGGCCAAAATATTGGCAGCAAATTGATTAAAATATTGAAAATAAATTACTTTGTGGAAATTAGATGATACTTAACGTCAGAGGATTTCTTATTACATTTTTGAATTAAATAGTATTCTAGTTAGAGAGCGGTAGAAGGTTTTCACTGAAATACAATAGCAGAGTCACAAACACTCAAGAACTCTTATTTTTGTAATTACTTGTATATATTTTTAAAATTTATTTTATTTTGTGCATTTATCCATAATTTATCCCTGTGAGACTTCCTAGGAAAGTGTTTCCAAGCAGAAGAGTTTTATGTGTGTTTATGTGTGTGTATTGGCATGACTGAGGAGGAAAGGATAGAGGAAAAGAGACAAAAGTGAGAATAGATGAGAGTATCAGTATGTCTAGGGAATGCTAAAGGATCACATATCCATTTTTACACTGTAAATACCATACTAGACATGGTAAATAGATGCTCTATCTGTAAGTTTCAAGGATGGCTCCTTGAAATCCACCATCCTCTGCAACTCTGCCTTGTTTGTAAGCTCCTATCATTTGTTATGGGAGCATAACAAATGACAGTACCATAGGCTGAGAAAATCTGTGAAGCAAACGCTGCTATTATGTGCTCCTGTGAAATTCAGCTTAGTTTGCTCTTACCTGATCAACCGAGAATCATTTGAAGAAGGAGAAAAGGAAGAATTTGCAGGAAAATAGCAAAATAAATTAGAAAAAAAAAAAAAGAAAAAGAAAAAAAAAAGAATCACTAAAAATGAGGAGGAAATCAAGACTGTATAGAAATTTTCTAAAGACAATACATTCTGAGAAGAAAGGGACTTACGGAAGAAACTAAAGTGCCTAGATAGTAGTGGAAAATTCATCTTGCTGATGTTCTGAAGGGGGTAAAGGTTGCTAAAAACAAACAAACAAACAAACAAACAAACACAAAACCAAACAAAAACTCACCCAACTTGATAAAGTATTAACAAAACATACTTGTGTTAAAAGACACTTGTTAAGATTTCTTCTTAATTGCTTTCCAGAATTTTGCATGTCTAAAGAATCATCTTAAAAAACTGTACTTATGAGTTTATATATAAAAATATATTTCTGTTGCTGCTTATTTGGATTAGAAGAGTCTAGACTTTTTAGAATGTCTCAGAATCACGCCATACTTGAAAATACTTTTTGCCAGACCAAAATTTGATAATTTTGGTTATCAAATTTTCCTTAGTCCATTCAGGAGACTATTCCTCTAGATTAAAGTTCTTTCATTAGTGTATTAATTCAATTTTTTTCCTGCACCAAGGTTAGTATTTATATCTTTCTTGTTTCATACTGGCTATGTATCTTCCTCTCCATAAATTATTTGAGCCAACACTATACAATGGACAGTGGAAGAAGGTCTTCACAAAATAAAAGAAAATGAAATGTGTGTTATGCAGATGTGTGTTGTAAATTCACCATTTTTTTTTTTTTTTGAGGATAATGTCAAATTTTAGGTGACTGTTATGAAGTAGATATCATAGAAGATGCACAATGAGAATAGCTAGGGTTCTTTCATAATTTATTTCAGAGGCCTTGGGGTGAAGCCTACAATGGTACAATCACAAGCAGTATTTTGACTGATATCCTGTTTTCATACAAACTCTTTAAAGTCACATGATGTATCATATAAATTGGAGTTGGCAACTAAGTCTGCCACTTCGATTAAATAGTCAAAATGTCATTATCTAAAAGTTTCATTTCGTGGAAAAAGCCGAATATAGGAAAAAAGAATGGAAGAGATAAATCAAGTCTATATATATATATATTTTTTTCATTTAATGGCTAGAACTAGTGTCCAACAACTGGCAGTCACTACTGGAGAAAGGAAGTAAATCAAGGAAGATGGTAGAAGCAACTACATTTGCAGTTATTTATAACCTAAGAAAATGGAAAACCCAAGAACTTGGCCAGAAGCTTTGATGTATAAGGTAAGTTTTTAGTGTGATATATCTGAAATAAATGTTTAGCAGCTGAGATCCTAGAATAGAATAGTAGTGGGGAAAAAATATTTACAACTTTTCTGTGCCTTTGCTCTTAGTAAACTCTTGTAATATCAAAAATTTTTGTTGCTTATGTTCATAGATTCATAAGTCATTGCTATATCACTGCATGTTCGTATTTTCTATAATAAAACTGGGTAATAAACAAAAAAATTTGATGCCTGCTCTACTAGCTATCAAATATTTCACTTAACTAGAATTTGACAGTTATATGTTTTCTAGTATTTATTAAGTATCAAACATATCCTTACAAACACTTCCATTATTTTTGCTTTTAAAAATAATTTCAGGAGCATTTTTGTATGTGCATGAGACTGTTAATTTTAGAGCACAGTTGTTTAATATTATTAAGTTTCTTAAAAGAATCTTTTGTGCTTCTATGTCACCTAGAGCTTGATAGTCATCTGCTGTGAATTGCCCAGTGGAAAAGGAAGTTTTGTCTACAAAATTGTCTTGCAAAGCCCCTCAGTTTTCTGATTGTACTGTCTATCTACAGGTGAGAATTCTTATTTATATCCATCATAAAATAGAAAAAATATGATTTTGTAAATTCTGAAAGGTTTATAAGCTGAATGTCTGACTCCACTCATTCACTATGAATTCTGAGTGATTCAAAAGGCAGGTAATCTTTCTGTACCGCTTTTCAGTTTTCAGTGTGGTGTTAACTGATATGTAGTACTGCCCATCTAGTATGCACCAGATGCACATTTAAATTTTTTTTTGTATGTTTGCAAGGAAGAAAATACTCATTCTGACTGCCATCCTCCTTGACCAGTTGAGTGCTGTAGAGAGAATTTGAGAACATAATTTACATAAGCAGAATTTTCTAATTGACTTTTACAGCTCTATGTGGCAAGGATAACAGTATGAGACTATTATATAATCATTAATAGTAATATCCTTCAGAAAGGATGGCTATGATATAAGCTGTCTGTGACTTCTCACACTGCCTAAGAGAAGCAAAAAATAATACGTTAAACAGAGTACATCATGTTTCTGTATCCTCAGCAGGCTAGGTAATCTGACAGGGAGGAAATAATCTGCCATTAAACTGAAGGTGCAACAGAGAAATCTTCGAAACCTTTGTAAATACTGTTGACTACCTACACTTAATAATCTTAATGAGCTGTTGAGGTAGGGAGAGATCAACATGTTAGAAAAGTTTAATTAGGAAATAACACCTTTGATTGTTCTGTTTCATCCTTCAAAATAAAACTGTGAAGAAAGGCATAAAGAGTTTTTGATAGTAAATTTTAATTGGGTATCATAACACGAGAGCAATGACTAGTTTAGACTTGCTAACTTCAATGGAAGATATATTGTGATGTGTTTAGGGCTGTTAGAGCAGAGCATCGTGTTCTACAGACATTCTGTTGGTGTGAGGTACAGCTGAAGAGGAAGAAATGTATGACATCTCAGACGCAGTGCCTCACCATTAGCACTGGAGGTGCCTCTTTTACAGATAGTACCGATGAAGAAAATTGCTTATACTTTCCAGATATGTGGAAAAAGCCTTTATTGCACTGTACGTAGCAAGCATACCTCTGGTAATTTAGTTTAAAATATTACATTTGTGATGATGTTCTGTCCTAGCTAATTTTCCTTGCTAAGAAGCAGGTATTCTGAACTCAGTACTGTGCTATGGCTGGTGCATGCTGCTGAGTAAGATCCATGAAATCTCCACAGGACACTGCAGAGTGCTGTAATCATTATTCCTGGCCTGAGCATCTTGCAGTGTACAGACTGCTTGACCCAGGGAAAGCATACCATTATTGCCATGAGGATACAAAATAACTCTAGTAAAATGCAGCAAGCAAGGTTCAAGGTGGAAGGGCAAAGATCAAGATATATGTACCTCTTACAGGTGTATTTTAAAAATATTACTGAAGGATGCCAGTCTCACTTATCATTTGTGTTTCAAGCAAATGCCTACTCTCTTCCTGATCCACCCAGGACTGCTCAGATGATGGATCATGAATGCTAACAATGCATTGGCAGAAATGTGTGCACAGATGTATACAGTAAAAGCTAAACAATAATTTGCCTCACTACTTGCATCTGTAGAGAAGCTACCAGTTCACTTTCTGAAAAATCATACCTCTGTTCATAACAATAAGGGAAAAAAAGCGGTTTGGTTAAAAAATTATCATATGAATTTTGAAATATTTATTTTATTTTTGTTCCTTTTTGAGATTTTTTTTTTCTTTTTCTTCTGTTGAATCTACTCAAATCTGCTCTTCCTATGGCCTGGAGGGGTTAATTAGGAAAAAGGAAATATCTAAAGTATATTTTGAAGTTATTCAGATTCCTTTTTTTTTTTTTTTTCCCTGAGAATTAACTAAGGAAGTTGCTTGCACAGCTTTGGATGCTATGTTAAGGTTGAGTGTTTCAGCACCAATCCAGTTCTAATCACTTGGGCACAGTGTATATATAGGTTAGGGTACTCTGTGTATAGATAGATTACAAACTATGTTTTAATTCAGTTAGGATATGCTGTTTCTCTAGTGAAGATTTTCTTTGTCCAAGGCAGCTGAAAAAAAGCAATGTCTCAGTAAGCCTGAACTTTACTCCTTTGCCTTTCAGTCCTGCTGCAGATATTGTGATATGTGTGCACATATGTGTATACAGGTGTAAAAATAGCACTGAAGCACCCCAATGGAAAAAAACTTAATTGAATTCAAATGTCTCATTGGAAGTAGGAGCAACAAAGAATTTTTACATAAGTTAGAACTTGGTGGAATACGCATGGTATTCCTAAATAAGATTTCTAGTATACTATATTTTTTTTCTTGTGACCTGACTTTTAAAATTGCATTTTCAAACGTCACTGCAGTGCGTGTCTTTCTCTTATGTGATAAGATGCACATTGTGTAAAGTTTGCACTTGGGGTCAGGCACAGATGTTCCTTTAAAAATTTCTTTATCTTGTGAACTGAAATTAATGCTAATGAGCTCTTACTGTGTGTGAACCCTTTTATCATTTCTCTGATCCGTTGTTTGTAAATGTAAGATTAAACATAATTTCTGCCTTGAATCACTTGAAACATGCAATTTAAGGGTTGTGTCTCTTTCTTTCATTTTAGGATAACATTTAATATTACCTGAAGTAAATATGGAAATGCTTCTGTAAGGATAATTATTCACTAAAATAAAACTTTTTTTTTTTTTTTTAATTAAAACAAAAAAAAAGTTGGTGTGGTCTTCTAGGGAAAAAAAAATCTGAGCATGGCAGTCATAGAATATTTTCTACTAGTCTGCCAAATTCTAGGTTACTGTAAGAGAAGTTTTATAGATTAACTGGAGATAGAAAATGAAGATACAGTAGTAGGACAGAAAATATCTCTAAATACATTTTTTTATAGGCAACCACTTGAGTTTGGAGAAAGAACTACCTAATCAATTATTTACATATACATTTGCATTTTTGTTTCATTAGAAATGTAACTGCACAACATTGACATAATTACTTAACAGGAAGGCTAAACTGTACCCTTAAAAAATAACTCACTTTAAAAAAAGTAGCCCAAGTCAGATTGCAGTGTTTTATTATTATTTTTTAAAATTTCAAATGTCACAATTCTTGAATTTATCTCAGCTCTGGAGAAAATCACCACAGAACATATCTTTTAAAGTGATTTTTTTGTACTGCCTTAGTTTACAGGTTTATGATATTTCTGTTTTTACACATTACTTTCTATGTTAGATGCAAATTAACTATTGTGCATAACCTGTATCTGATTGAAATGAGATGCATTAATCCAGTGCCATCGATGCTCAGGGCAAGAAGAACACACTTCATAGTGCTTTAAAAGCTCTTGAATGCAGTAGGGCTTTTTCTAGAGCAACAGAAGGCTCAGAAGGTGAAAAGAAAGAACATGTAAGGAAAAGCTTAGGAGTTTATCTACTCTGAAAACTTTCGTGTAATCAGTGATTCTATTTATGACTCAGCTTTGCTTGTTATAACTAGAAATGGAGGTTCTCAAAACAATTGGATCAGCTAAAGCAAATTTTAGTTCACAAGACTACAGGATGGATGGTCTTGAATGATCTTATGTTTTGGTCATTGATCTTAGCATTACCTAGGTGTGTGCAGGCTTTGTTGTCATATTTATCACATAACTCTGGCATACATTCTTATTTTTCCACTAATGTTGCCTTGCAAATTTGTTACTGTCTTGGTTTAACCCGGCCGGCAGCTAAAAACCACGCAGCCGTTCGCTCACCTCCCCCCCTCCCTCTCTGGGACGGGGGAGAGAAATGGAAAGTGAAGCCCATGAGTTGAGATAAAGACAGTTTAATAAGACAGGAAAATAATAATAACAATAATAATGATAATAATGATAAAATGATGATGATAATAATAATAATAATAATACAATGATGATAATAGTACTACTAATAATAATGTGTACAAACAAGTGATGCACAATGCAATTGCTCACCACCCACTGACCGATGCCCAGCCTAACCCCGAGCAGTCCAGCCCCCTCCCCCGGCTAGCCACCCCTATATATTGTTTAGCATGATGTCAGATGGTATGGAATACTCCTTTGGCTAGTTTGGGTCACCTGTCCTGGGTCTGTCCCCTCCCAGATCTTACTGCACCTCCAGCCTGCCCGTTGGCATGACAGAGCAAGAAGCTGAGATGTCCTTGGCTTGGTATAAGCACTGCTCTGCAACAATTAAAACATCGGGGTGTTATCAGCACTCTTCTCATCCTAAGCCAAAACATAGCATTCTACCAGCTACTAGGAAGAAAATTAACTCTGTTCTAACTGAAACCAGGACAGTTACCCAGGATAACAGACTGAGAATGTCCTTTTTGTCCCTATTTTTAGTTCTGTTTGTGAGAGCTGTTGCAGTCATTTTGCAAAATTGGGAATAACAGCATTATGGGAGTGTTGGCCAAAGCTCCAAATTCATTAAAATATGTTGTGGTGTTTTCCAGCGCATAAATGTTAACTACTGGATCAGGGAAAACATATATGTGAAAAAATAGTTTGTTGGCTCTGTTCCTTGAACCCTGTTTCTGTTTTCTGCTCTTCATGGTGTTTTGGATCTACATTATGCCCAGCTGAGACTATTAAGGTGAGTAAAATGACTTCTATATCTCAGTATGTAAGACCTAATATTGGAGAAATTTAAAGCCTTGCATATAAATCTGCACAAAAAAAGAAAGAAAAAAAAAAGAAAAAAAAAAAGTAAATACAAGTAAATAAAATATCATTATGAATTCCAAAAGCAGGAGAGACCAGCAGTTTTGTCTATATTTAGGTACAAATAGTACCTATTACTCTTTAGTAGAACATTGAGTAAGCTGCAAGAAACCACTTCTTTATTTGGATTATTATATGTAATCTCTCTCCTCTGAAAATGCATTCCTCTTTTCATGATATTCTCTGTTAAGAATGAAAGTAATGAAGGAAGGGTTTCATTAATATTTTATTTATTTATACTTTATATATGTATTTATATATATAAATATTTTACATATTTTATATATACAGTTTCTCAGCTGGGGTTGCCTAAGAAAAACAAACAAACAACAAACAAACTGAAAATGTCATTGAAGATTGCCTCTAAATTATAGTATAAAGAGAATTTTGATTCTAATCTCTGATTAATGGAAATTAAATCAGGATATCTGCAATAATGGTGAAAAATATGTATATATATATATGTGTATATATATATATATATATATGTATATATATATATATATATAAATGCAGCAAAGCCAATTCCGTGTTTCTTAAGATAAAAGTTAAAATTACACCATATTTTAAATAAACACACGAAATTGCAAAAGATAGCAGCCAACCTCAGTTAGAAATTCTAGCTAGAGGTTATTGAATGTTCACATAGCTCTAAGTACACTACAGATGTGCTCTGCCAAACCATTAAATGTCACATGCTAGATGAAGGGAAAGCAGCTATGCAAAGTGGGCAAATGTGAACAGTGTATTAAACACTTTTTCTGAACACACAAAAAAAAATCTAGATTTTTAGTGAGTGTATAATGCAGAGTGTTCTATTTCATTATTTTTCATCATACCAAAATAAATACATAAAATCATAATATGTGATTAAGAGCATAATGTGTAAAAGCATATATAATATGTGATTAAAAGTGTAATATGTGTAATATGTGATGAGGATATTTTCTAGATTTTTTTTTTTTTGATTATAGGAAAAAACTTAAATCAGTAATCTAACCTTGTAATTAATTAGTAATCTAACTTTGACCTTTCCACTCTACCTGCTACAGGTATATGAGAGATCTTTTGCAAGGATTTTAGAAACTTCATTGACGTCAAGAATATAGAGGTAGCCAGAAGCTACTCTTGTAGTTGGCTGCCATCTATCCATCTTTGCTATTATATATCCAGTATTCCTAGCCTCACAGTATACTATCTGATGGTTTTCAAATCTTTTTTCTTTTTTTTTTTTTTTTTAATAGTTATGCCCAGCGATTGAAAGACTTTTATAACAAATAAATAAATAAATGAGACTTATTTGATATATGAGCATGCACCCTCATGAAATGGAACCCCATACTCTAGTGGTATGAATCTAATGCAGTTTCCAAAAAAATATTTCTAATTTTGTCTCTAATACTCTAATACTCTCATTGTGGGATGATAAGTAGGAAAAGACTGAGTGATTCTAGATTTTTTTTTTTTTTTAATAAAATTATTTTTAATGTGTTAATTAAGCAAATATATTTTGCATCCACTTCAGACTAAGATGGAGGCCACCTCATAGATCAAGGTTGTAGCAAGAAAAATGTCACCCCATAAAACCTTAAGAACCTTCCAGAAAGTGGAACCCTTAAACTGATGTAAAAAACCTGCAGAGTTATAAAAGTAAAGCTCATAAGGCACAGTAAATTATTCTTAACAGTGGCAAGACACAAACAGAACAGTCAAAGCAATTATGATACAAAAAAATATGGTACAAATTCTTCTAAAAGAACAAGCAAAGACAAACAAAAAAATTTGAAATCAGAAATTTGGATCTGCTCTAATTAAAACATTAAACAATGACCTCCTCCACTGAGAAACCACATGAACTTTAGGAAAAAGACTAGATTTTAAAATATCAGATTCCAAATACCTATTATTTTATTCCTTAATAGTGTTGTAAGTCAGGCACGAAACAGAACAAATTACAGGAAAACACAACAGACTATTAAAAGGACAGTAACTCCACCTTGTAAAGGACATTTCAGCAGTTGCTGGTTCTGCTTGAACTCCAGCTGACTTTGCTGGAGGAGCAAAGCTTTTATGCTTAGTTCTGATTCTGTTACTAGAAGGAGATGGTAGTTGAAGCAATCCCAGTGCTTAGCCAGCCAGAAGAACATTTTCTATTCCCTCAAGCCCTATATTTTATGTATGATCCGATGAAGACTTTTTTGACTTGTTTGTGTCTTCCACCTTTAGCTTTATATGTGCATTTATGAATTACAGTTTCTGAAAGGATAGAATCATACTGCCATGCTATTGCCTTAACCCAGTTATTTTTGTTGATCATACTAATCTTTTCCTGTCTGGTTCTATCTATATTTTTTTCTTGGCAGATTTAACTTGTTTGAAAACTTGTTAAAATATATCCTAGAAACTAAGTGGTCCTCCTTTTACTATCTTATTAGAAAACAACTGGACTAATTATAGCTTGCATTGAAATGATCAAATTATAGGTGAAATATCCCATAAATGGTGTTAGGGAGTATGTAAATGAAGAAACATATGTAGACAAGAAGATATCCAGAGTGTGGATATCATCATTTAAATTTTTTGTAACTGTTTGAATATTGTTTATTCTAACTGCTGATAGTGTACACTTTCATTGTATACTAGAGAATGAGATTTTGTTTTTGACAAATGGTTGTTGAATTTGTTGTTGAATGTTTGTAGGAATATCTGCATATATGCAGAAAAAAAGTGCACACACTATTGCACACATTACAATTCTTATAGTTCCCATTAGAATATTTGTTAGGTGAACAGGAAGCAGGCATAGGCTATGATCTAGATGTAGAGATGATACTGCAAATAATGTGCAGACAAAGCAAACAGTTTTGTTAACTTCTACTAACACTACTAATAACTCAATGGATTTGTATAGATAAATGTTTCACAGATGTTGGAGTGGGGATTTCACATTTATGAGAAAAAATGAAATCCTGAATTCTGTAACTAATCATTTGCAGTGTGTGTTTTAGACCAACTTTACTATGGGAGTTGATGGAAACATTGGTCTTAAGAAACACATTCTGGTGAAATCATGATTCAGTTCAAGATTCAGAAAAATGTCATTAAATTCAGTGATGACAAATTTTATTTCAGATTTTTGGAGCAAATGATAAAAGCTCTAAATTCCCCAGCTGATCAAGTTCCTTGTGAGAACTGGATCCTTTACCCAGTTGTTTTTATTGTTAATACTGATCTTTTCCCAAGACTAATTTTTTTTTCGAGAGAGTAAGGAACAGATCAAGTTCTGTGTGAGAGAGGAAAGAAGACAAAGAACCTTTTACTTAATTCTTATATTTAGTTAAATATAAATATGCTAAATACTATAAAACTGTACTTCAGTATGGAGCAAAAGTTTTGATCAAATGATCATAGGAGAAAAATGTGCAATATATATATATTTTGTCTTCAGTATATCAGCTGAGACACCAGAAATCAGCATCCACTGTAATGTTGACTTCTGCATTGTTCAAAGTCTTGCATGAAATTATTGATATCTTTGTGAAGATGGCCCTGTGCTTATAATAATGAGAGAATCTTTTAAAAATAAAATTTAAAATTACTATTACTAAATAGTAATAATTACTAAATATATCAGTGAGCCAGAAAAGAAAAAGGAACAGGAAAGGAAATGGACGAGACAACCAATTTCATGGAGATATGCTGCCCCCTCCTTCCCGACTCCCCCCCTCTTCCCCCATGGAGCTTGTTAGCAAAGGTATCTTGTCTTTTGTTACAACTTGTTTTAGTTCAATGAAAAGTAAAGCAATGACATCATATCTTCTTACATAAACTAGCAAGAATTTCTCAAGAGATAGCCATGGCTATCACACTGTAGATCTGATCTCAGCTAGAAAAATGGTCTAGAAATCAGACCCTTACTCCCATAACTCTCTCCCCTGATCCAGTGTTTCTGGAATTAAATTTATAGACAAATTACAAAAAAATTAAATCAGAGCTGATTATTTAATGGTATAATTGCTGTAATATAAAGGAGAGTATGTCAGCTCTTTTATTTCCCTTAATGACTCACTGAAACACAATTTTAATGGCAAATATGCCAGAAGCAATCTGTCCTTTTTGTAAAACTGGAATCGTGTCCTCCTAATGCAGAGTTTCAGTCCATTTGAAGCAACTCTCAGACCTTTTCTGAAAGGATTCCCTCTCTGAATTTACAATCTTTTTTAGAGATGGACTGGTTGTTATACAGCTGGCACCTTTATTGCACAGTCCCATTTTAGTAATCTATAATAGCCATCTGTGCACTCAAAATTCTACCAGAAAAAAAAAAAAAAAAAAAAAAAAAAAACCACAAACAACAACAAAAAAGCATTTCTACAGACCACAGGTGTATACTTCTGTTTTGAGGTGGGCCAGGTATGAGGATTTAATGGGAACATAAAATTACACTATTAGGAGAGTACTGGCTTTAGAGATGCTGCTTCCATGTACTAAAAGAAAGATGAAGATGTACACGATAACCATATAAAATATTTTTCAACTGATCTAATTTTATTATGAATATGTTGGCAACCACTATTGCAAATTATTGCCTTACAATTTCTAGGCATCTCTTAAAAAAATATATATATATATTTAAATTTCATGTACACTAAAACTGACTTCAATAGGGTGGTTAATTGTGCCTTCAAATAAATGTTGTTTTTAGAAGAAAAAGGAAAGTTTAATTCTCTGTATCTTTTATAAAGCTATTTCTAAATAGGCAGCATGACATATAATTGATAAGTATTTGCCCCAGTTTAGTTTCCTTTCATTTAGGTGTAAAGGATCAGAAAACAATTGAACTAGACAGCACTTATTATGTTGGACTTCATTTTTTTTTCTTTTAAGCATCACTCAATACAATTAATCTCACTTCTTTTTTTTTTTTTCTTTTTTTTTTTCCCATTTTTTGTTTTCCTCTTTAATCATGTTTTCACCATCCTGTCAAACTTTGTATATTTTGCCCATAGATGAATTTGCAGCTGTATGCACATCAAATTCTGTATTTAGTTTGCTGAGACATGCTGTTAAAATGGTATAAAACATAGAAATGCTGTCTGCCTGCCATGAACTAAAGATTTAGGATAAAGGATTGTGATGCATTATTGGTAGTGATTTTCTTTCAGATACTGAAAGACAGTGGGATTTCCAATGCAATAACTTATGTAATTACTGAACCCCAGTTTTACCTAAATTGTGAGTTTATCTCGAGATCGAAATGGGTTTTGTTGCTCAGATAATGGGTATACCTAAACATACATTCTCACTGAAAGTAGGCAAAGCCATTAAAATGGCTTTTAAAATATTTTTCTGATTGGAACATTGTCACTGGTTGATGATAACAAGCTTTGTGCCACCAGCTTCCCTCAGGGCAAGACAATGAAAGAAAGGGTGAATTATCCTTGCCCCTTTCCTGTGTTTTCTACTTCTTACAGCACAGGGTCTCACATCACAATAGCGATTTCTGCAGGGTGAGAACAGGATAATGGGAAATATGAGGTGTCTGATTTTTTTCTACTATAATTCATAATGGAAGATTTTTTTTTCCCCCTCCTGATATAACAGATGTGCTAGTTATCTACTGGTTCTTCTGGTTTGCACTGGCTCTTCCTGTCTGCATCTTAAGTACACCAGACCTTGAAAAGCCCTCTGTAAATTTGAGGCAAAATCAATAAATCAGTTTAATTATGTCTGGGTGGTGGCTTACTTTTAAGTATGGGTGGAATTCCAGAAATATAGTAGTTTGGAAAGTAACAGATGATGGCTATATCTGGATGAAGTTTGGTGAATACTGTTTGCTAAACTTGACATAGTATTTTTTTCTCTTCACTTTTTAAGTACCTAAAATTTTGTTTTCACATAAAGGTGACCTCATTTTTGTTGATGTTGCTTGTTGTACATCATATTGTACAGGTAGTTGACATTGGTCAGTCTTCCCTTGTTGACTGATGCAGTTACTCCAGCACTGAAGGCCACCAGATGGGTCACACACAGCTTAATATACATCTCTCCTACTGTTTTGAGAAGTGAAAAAAAAAAAGATCAACTTTTAAAATTCTCTTATTTTGTATCTTAACCATAAAAACAAAGAAAATATTAGCAGCTAAAGATATTATCACAAGCAGAAACTACTGAGTCTGCTAGCTGAGTGTAAGGGATATAATTTTTAGGAGACTGTTTAAGATTACCTTTTCATTTAGCTAGCAAATGTATGAGCATGTACAAGAGGGACATAGAACTACTGGAGCGAGTTCAGAGGAGGGTTACTAAAATGATTAGAGGACCGGAATACCTGCCATTTGAGGATAGGCTGAAAAAACTGGGCCTGTTTAGCCTGGAAAAGAGAAGACTGAGGGGATACCTCATTAATGTATACAAATACCTGAGGGGAGGGTGTTGAGAAGATGGAGCCAGTCTCTTTTCAGTTGTGCCCAGTGACAGGATGAGAGGCAACGGGCACAAATTGAAGCACAGGATGTTCTGCATGAATATGAGAGAGCACTTCTTTACTGTGAGAGTGACAGAGCACTGGGACATGTTGTCCAGAGAAGTTGTGGAGTCTCCAGAGATATTCAAAACCCACCTGGATTCTATCCCGCGCAACATGCTCAGGAGGGGGGTTGGACTAGATGATGTTCAGAGGTCCCTTCCTACCTTGGCCATTCTGTAAGAATGAGCCATGGATTAGTGCTCACAGAGATGTGGTTGTATACACTATGCTACAGTAGAAGGATAAAGGTTGTTTTCTCTCATCAATACTTAACTTCATGTAACTTGCCAATTTACATTAGAAAAAAAAGTTACTTTCATAACAGAGTAAAAATCCCATAGAGCCATAAACTGCATTGGAGGGTCAGATTAGGGCAATCTTCAAAGGTATTTGACAAGTCTGATTGCTTATTGAAACTCAACCTCTAGAGATATGCCATTAATCCTGTCATGATCTCAAATACTGTGCAGTTGTAAAAGCTTTTTTTTTTTTTTTTTTTTTTTTCCCAATCATAGTGCCTCTGCTAGAGAGATATTAACTTTCTGTGCAATTATACAAAGTATTATGTTGTTTAATCATTATGAAATGTCATTTATTTTTAATTCCTATAAAATTTCATCAAGTTTGAGAATTACAACAGGGTCTGAATAATATTTAGAGACAAAATTGAATTCTCTATTTCACCCTATAATATTTGTTGTAACTGTTATTACACTATCTCAGTATCAAAGATGAAAAACTACCTTGTCTTTATTGCTATGCTTGATTACAAACCTGTATGAATTTGCAAAGTTTGTTGCTAGTGGTCAGTTGTCAGCAGAAGAATATAAAACAGAATTATAGTATACAAGAAACTTTTCATATAATTCTGTTTAAATGGTCTACTGTTAAAAAGTGAAATCTAACTAGATGAAAATTCATTGACCACTTATTAGAGATACATATCTTCATTTAGATTTCTGTGTTGGAATATTTGTCTTCCTTACCTTCACTAGGAAGATAGAAAAACATTTTTGTTTCATTGGTCTGAGATTTATCAGCATTATTTATAGGATATATTTTCTTTGACTTATTAAGTTATTCTACAAATAATGTTTTACAGAGCAATAAAATCATACAATTTAGCAATAAGGTGACCTTCATCTGAAATGTGTGTATGAAAAAGTGCGTCATAACCATTGTTGTTTAGCTGCATGAAATAATCATTTCAATTTATCCAACAAATATTTCTGGTCTGCTCAAGTAATTTGCTCAATAATGGTTCATCCAGCTTTAATTGTTAGCAAAAACAAAAATCTAAACCATTCAAACATAGTCTTATATGATTTGACGATAAAATATTGAAACAGCTGAAAGAAAATTTATTCTAACTGACATTATATTCTGAAGCTTCCTTCTAATAGAGTTCCTTCTACTTTTTTTTTTTTTTTTTTTTTTTTTTTTTTTTCTGGCCATTTTCTGACTTGATGACATTTATGTGAATTTTTACATCACTGCAGAACAACAAAATTTATGATCATCATTAGCATTGTGAATTCCACTGTAATCCAGTCCTCTTTTCATAATTCACTGCTTAGATTACTATTTTGTGAGGGAGAATAAAATACTAAGTTATAAAAAAAGAATTATGTTGTGGGTCTAGAAAATGTAAATCATTAAGCCTGGTGTTGTAGAGATTAGAAATGGAGATGTGATTAGAGTTTGAATGTTTTTATCCAAAAAAAAAAAAAAAAGAGCAAAGTAAAAAAAAAAAAAAAAAAAAAAAGTGAGAAAAGCATGAAACGTGTAGAGTAAGATACATCCTCAAGTGATTCTTCTTGAACAGTACTGCTCTAAGTGTCCCATATCAAAAAGCACTGCAACTTTACCTTTCCTGAGGTGAATTACATAGGTTGGTAAAGTTGTATGTTGTATGTTTTATGTTTTATTATTTGGAAATGCAAAGATCAGAGTTGCTACTATCAGTTACCTGGGCATTAAGTACAAATTACTTCATTGGCTTTGTAGAAATTCTAATAGGGATTACTATGAAGCCTTTGTTTTCACCCTTTAGAAAATGCTGATTGAGGCTACATGCGGTAACCAGTAATTTATTTTTTACGGTGCTTGTTATTTCAAAGATCTTTACAAACAAGCATTGCAGTGCAGGGAAATTCTAACCACTTTTTGAAGAGCATTTCTTTCTTTTTTTTTTTTTTTTTTTCCTGCTTCATGGAGGCAGTGAAGACTCTGAATTTGTTTACAGGCTTGCTATTTATCAGGACTAAAATCTGAAATAATGATATGTTGTACAGAATGAAAGTTCCTCAAATTTCAGAAAGGAGATTGTTAGAAATATCAAATACTAGAAAAAGAATTTTTAGAGTTTAGAAAAAGAATTCATTTTTTCAATGTTATTGAATGAATGAAAACAGTTTGTCTTGAATTAAGTTTAATTTTAAAATCTTTATGATTTTAATACTGTATTTTCTCTTGGGAGTGGGTATCAATATTCATGTACCTCTGACCCTCATATTTTTCAGATTGCATACAATTTTGGTGTTTGGGCTTGTTTTCTAACAATGTGGTAGAAGTTTTCTAGCTATTCTAGGTTGCTTAAGAGAAGATGTATTCATTTCTTACAAAAAACTTCTATGATTTATGCAGTATGAAGATGCAATTAAATATTGGATTAACTTGAATTTCCAATGCAAAGAATCTTAGGATTTAAGGTGAAGATGTTAGCAACATTGGCAAAAAAAAAATACAAGAAATAATAACAAATGCCCCAAAACAATGGGAAAGTTAAATTCTGAAGAAACTGAAATCTCTTTCCATTCATTCTGAGAGCAAATTGTCAAGGAGCTTCTAGCCAGAATGTGGAATAACTTCAGTTAAGATCATACAGAAACTCGCAAACTAATTGTACTGTAAACATCTTCAGTCATTCTTCAGCAGAAGTGAAACTCAAGTCCTGATGTTTTTCTGGGGAAGAGTCTGATTCTGCAATGACTGAAAAACAGTGCTGCAGAAGCAGACATTTAGCCTTGCTCCCATTTTTCAGTTTTCCTCTGTACTCATTTATCTTTCTCCCTCTGAAAGTAGAGATGAATTTGGAATACAGTCCACAAATGGCTTTCTAGCAAAACCTACCTTTTGAATAAGACAAAAAAGAGCTGGCTTGTGCAGGCTACAAGGTATGACAGTGAGAAGCTGTTTGAGCAGTGTAGGCTAGCGATCTTTATCAAATTTAATAGGAATATAGATCTATTTACAAATGCAGTAAGAACCTGCCAGTACTTGTAATTAAACTGAATATGCAAATGATATCACTACTATTCATTTTATACTGAAATGAGATATATTTAATAGTGCATTGTAGTGTAGTGAGATTTAGTAGAAAATAAAGAATCATATTGCATTCAATACAGTACATATGTCAGTGGCCCTGCCAATGGGACACAGGAAAAAGTTGAGCACCAACTAACAAAAATAGTCAATAAACTATAAAATGGAAAAAGAAGGAAAAAAAATGACAAAATACTTGTGTACCAGCATTATTTTCTCTGTGGACCCAGACACTGAAGTAATTACAGAGAGAGAAAATTCTATTAAGCAAAGAATTGTCTTGTGCACTCTGATATTGCAGAAACCTGCATATTTTACAGTTTTGGCATGCCCATAATTTAAGCCCCTCATTCTCTTTTTGTAATCTTGTTAAGCCGTATGTGCTCATCTTCCACTTTTAATTCATTTAATTTGGGTTATTGCATAATGGCAACAAATAAATAACAAATAACGTGGAATTGTGCCCATTATGTTTTGTTCCCATTTTACATATTTAGGGCCTTCTAGTGTCTGACTCTTTGCCAGGAGTAAATTCAATGCTCTTGTTTTAATTAATTATTTTTTTTCCTGCTTTTTTTTGAAAGTAATTAAACAAGAATTATGCACATTCACTATAGGATTCACTCTACCTTTCAGAACTTCTGTTTTTATTTAGAGCTGACACATCTCACCACTTATAAGTAATCATGATCTGTAGTGTGTTGTTTAGGCTTTGATTCAACATGCTTCATCTTAGTTTTCTTGCTGTTCTGAAATAAATTTGAGGATGAAGTACTATTAATAACTACTTTTCTGGTTGTCCATTCTACTTGTAGGTGACCTTCAGTAACTCAAATGTAAGTCTACCTATAACAAAAAAGATTTTAAAATTAGTATGAGTAAGGATAGCTGACTGCAGCACGTATGTTAGTATATCCTATTTACACTTCTTCACAGACAGCCTGGATGTTTCATAACTGATCTGTCAACAGTGCCGACATAAACTTAGCTGTCCCAGAAGTAAACTATATTCTCACAGTTGATGGATAGTGTTGTATGAAGTGGTATGTCTTAAGTCCAACTCTTTTTTTGGAGATTTGGCAGCTACCAAAAGGCCGTAGAAAGCAGTGACTCATGTCTATATTTTGGTTCATGAACCCCTTTAAAATGTAGATGACTATCTACTTTCCTTCAGAAACTGGGAGTGAAGCAGGGGTAGATGGGAGGAAGAAGCTGAAGGGGGTGATCATAGCTTTCTTCTAAAAATGACGGGTTATTAGCTAAATTTTCTTTTATTTTGAATTTAGAATGCAAATTGAAATAGTGAGAGACAGTAGATGAGTTCTATATCTTGTGTGAAGCAATTCAAACTCAGGTTTCTAAGACCTGAGCAGTAAGTTCATTGGGGCTGAAAGAGAAAGAGCACAATTGTAAACATTGCCAATGATACTGGTAGTTAGACAGAGGGAGATCAGATAAATGCACATGCAGCTGCATTAATTTAAATGAATGAGAAATATGGGGAATATGAACTTGGAAAACTGTGCACTTATAAATTGATTGGAAGAAGGCTGTGAAGGTTAATGGATTAGTGGAGTTAGCTTAAAACAAAAAGAGTTGACAGATACATTGTAGTTTAAGAGAACTAATAATATATTATTTTCATAATATTTTGGCCCATGAAATCTAAGAACCACAGGAAAGTTGTCAAAGTTGTAATTATAATTCCTATGTAGCTGTAAAGAAGTTAAAAATTAGAATTTGGCCAATGCAGCTCAGGTACAGTGCCCAAGTCTTTTGAGAACTTATATGCCTTGGTCAAGATTAAGAAAAGGTGGTAACTTGGGAAATGATCAGAAATTTAAATATTTATAATCTCAGATACATGTAGACCAAATCTAGTTTAGTCAGTGTATGATTCTGATACATCTTGTCCTGCTCTTTCTCTGTCAGCTATATTGTAAGCTTGAACAGAAGATCCCATAACTGTTTTAAAGGCCAAGCACAGATTTTCTTCCTTTGGAAACCAAGATGAAAAGGACACATTCAGTTTTGATGTGTATTGGGTCTCTCATCCAACCTTGCTGGGCTGTGTTTCTAAATATTTTAGTTTAGAAAATACAAAGTGATCTAGCGGGAAGTCAATACTTTCCTGAGACTGGCAGATAACCATTATTTAGCTTTAAGGATGGCCTGAATTTAATTTCTGTAAAGTTGTTAACAAACACAGGAATCATTTACTCTAAAATTCAAATCCGTGAAAATAGACGTGTTTACATTATAGCACACATTTAAGAACTTGAGGGAAACAGCCCCTAAATTTCGGAAGGCTATCACGTATCTTCAATTTGACATTAAAATACATATTTAAAAATGCAAGGAGTCCAGCAGGCTGCATCAGATTAAAAAAGCACTATTTTCAGAGAAAGTATTTTGACAATGTTGGGATTTCAGTGTGTTATATTTTTGCAAAGTTTCAGAACTCTATGAAAAAAATCTGGTAGAATATTAGGAATATGAAGCAGCCAAGCTTGAGATTTTGAACTGACATCAAAAGAGTTTGGAACAAAAGCGCACTGTTCTCAAGAGCAATGGCACTTAATAGAGAACCTGTATCTGCTGTCAGCATTACACGAAAATACTTCCAAGGTGATTGTGATCCATGGAGGCAATGAATGAGCTTTAGGTTTTTGTAGTTAATCCTCCTGATATCTTGATAACTTGATATCCTGCAAATCAGTGGAGATTTGCATAGATTCACAGACTTATAAGTACCCTAGTCTTTCAAAATAAAATACATTAAAAAATAGAACTCATAGAGATCCTTATTACTCTTAATATATGCTTATATTTCTAATATTATTTTACTTCTTTCAGAAGTATCAGTTTAGTGATCTTATTTTTCTAAATCAAAAAACTTCTTTCAGAGAAATCAACTTTGACATGATATATATGCATAAGATATCTTGAAACATCCATCTTTTAAGGACGTATTTTGGTAAAATGTTAGGAAACTTTTGTAATTCGGCTAGCAGAAGTCATAAAGGGCGAACAAACGAGATGCAATATTTTTCGTCTTGATTCTGATGCAATGTTATTTTCATAGTGATCTAGTCATGTTTCTACCATGGTTTTATTTGACGGGCGATTTCTGGATTTATTAATTTTCAGATTCTAGTTCTGCTTTGTTGTTACATTATTGTAAAGTACCTGCAAAGACTTGCAGTTATGAAACAGTATTTATTGGGGCAAATGGGGAACAAGGAGGACCAGAGGTCACCATAATTATTTCAGGTCAAGTGTTCAGCTTTTACAGTCCTTCAGCAGCTATCATCCCTTCTGCATTCTCTACAACTAACAACATCTCATAAAACGCCAGTGTTTGTGGTGTCAAGAAATGAGTAGAAACAAATCCAGAAGATAAAATTCTGTCCTGTTTAACCTGAACAAATGTTTTAAATATTGTTCAATTTATGCAGGAGTTACATTAATTTATTTTCCAGTTGACCTTAACAACAGTCCCTTAGGATGTGTGGGCAGATCCTTGCTGACTAGAATCTAATGCCATCAGTGTTCAACAAAAACCTGATGGACAGAAGCTGTATTTTGACATTCCTTTTTATTACAAGTCTGTTCGTGAGTGGCAGCATCCTGTTCTACATATGGTGACTGTTCTTAAACCTCACAATTGCCTAAAAAGCAACAAGAAAAAAGCCAGCTACAATAATTCTTGAAAGATCAAACAGAAATTTCAGGGAGGAATAAATGGTATAGACAATTGCCTTCCTGAACCTGTTCACCATTTTTTTCTTACTGGTGTATTTATTATTATTATCATTATTAAAGACAGAGAAATTCAACATAGATGTACTGGGTCTGGCTGGAATGTTAACTTTCCCGGCAGCAGCCCATACAGTGCCGTACTCTGTACTTGTAGCTGGAACAGCAGTGTTATCACACCAGTGTTGTGTCTACTGCTGAGCAGCAGTGGCACAGCATTGGGCCTTTCTCTAACCCTCCTAGGGGGTGGGCAAAAAGTGAGAAGAGAAACATCACCAGGGCAGCTGACCTAAACCAATCAAAGGGATATTCCATACCATGTGGTGTCACACTCAGCAATAAAAGGTGGAAACAGGAAGAAGAGGGGAGGGGTGGGCTCTCGTTGGGAAAACGTCGGTCCTCCTCTCAAACACCGGCTGCGTGCGTTGAGGCCTTGCTTCAAGGATGTGGTCAATCATCGCTCATTTGTGGGAAGTAGAGAGTAATTTCTTTCCTCTGCACTTCCATATAGCCTTCATTTATTTTGTTTGTTTTCCTCCCTTCTTTTTATTTTCCCTTTTCCCCTCCCTTTTCCCCTTTCCCTTTTTATTTCCCCCTAGTTAAATTGTTTAGTTCATGGTAGTCTTTATTTAATTATTATAATTATTTCCCTTTAATTAAATTATCCTTATCTCAACCCGTGAGTTGTTCTTTGCTTTACTTCTCCCCCTCCTCATCTAAAGGAGGGGGAGTGAGAGAGCGGTTGTGGGGTTTAGCTGCCCAGCATGGTAAAACCACCACAATAGAAAACAGAATTTCATTGTGGGACTCTAAAAGTGTTAAGATGTGAGAGGTTTGCAAGTATATCAGTCTTCAGCAATGTGCATTTTTTCTGTATGCCTATCTTAGGCCTACGCTAACTGTGTTAACCACGTTAAAACAGAAATGTATTGTGTCTAAAACACCAGCTGTTGATATTTGGTAGCCGCATGGGGAAATTTGAATGATTTGTAAAATCTCTCTAGTAAGATAAAGCAGCAGTTAAGAAAGCAAGGGCAATTCTGAACAAAAATGCAAATGTCTTATTTTTAATGGCAACTAACAGAGCTCTAGTTTCTCTTACCTCCATTGGTAAATGCAACTTTAATTAAACAATGCATACATTAGCTTCTGGCATTTTGAATCCTAGACAGTTGTAATGCTCAGAGCCACAGCAATGAGAGTTGAGTTGAAGAAGAAAATATTCAAGTAATGTGGTAAACTGAAAGGTGCAGTTCTCTTTGTCTAAACAATTTATGGAAAACAAAAAATCACCAAGCTAATGTCAAACAAAGTTCAGAGGAAATGTATTTTCTTCTTCCCTGAAAAAAAAACAACCACGTTGTCTGGATTTTTTTTTCAGTTTCTAGTCAGTGTTTGCTGTATTTGCTACATACTCCATCATATCCAATGTATGTTTATTTTCTCCATTTATAGGAGAAACCACTTTTCTTATTTATTCTATAATAAAGACCATAAAATATTGTACATTCTTGAAGAGAATTAATTAAAAATAGCTAAAACATACATTTTATTAAATTATTTTAAAATACCTTTACAGAAACAAACACACACACACACAAAACAAACAAACAAACAAACACAAAAACAAACAACCAAACCAAACCAAAACAAACAAACAAAAAAAACCACCAAACTAACCATGAACCACTAAATAAGGCAAGTTTGTTCATACTCTTTTCGAGAGAAAATTTTGCTTGGAATTGATAGGAGTATATTACATATAGTGGTTTTGCAATACCATTTTTTTTCCCCAAGTTCTTCAAATGTTAGTCAGTAATATTACTAGTAAAACAGTGCAATGATTTCAAAACTGTGACTTTAGTTTCTGATTGGTAGTGAATATGACAAAAAGTGGTATGATTGCATGGATACTTTTTAAAAATGCCACATAGAAGAAGGCATTTGTTGATCCAGATTAATAAGAGAAGAAACAGGAAAAGGAAAAGAAAAAGAAAAAAGGAAAAAAACAAAACAAAACAAAAAAAACAGTGTTCTGGTTCAGAGAAATTGTGCACTGTGGCTTGTCTGTGGTTTATGCCTCTCTGTTTTCATAAATTAATTTGTGCAATCAGTCCCTCTGACCTCAGGAACAATTCTCCTGTTTTTGTGAGGCATCTGAGCACTGATGCTGGGACTGAAAAACTTACTACAACTGGTAATTGATAAATTGCCCTCTAAGTAAACATAAACTGTGGATAACATTGAGTTATCTAGTTGAATGGCTAATTTATTTTGTAGCAGAGCCACATACACACCACTACACAGTAGAAGGAGAGGGAAACTTTTATGTTGCCTTTTTTTTTTTTTTTTTTTTTTTTAAAGTATTTTCTGCTCGTAAGGCTGGCAAATTGTTAAGGATTTCTGGATTTCTAACACCAAGTGTGAGAAGGAGACTGTGATGTTAGTTCCTCCTGTAATTCTGATCAGTTAACATCAAAACAAATTTAGAACACTTATGTATAGGTGGAAGGAAGGGATGACATATTAAGATTATAAATTGTTTTTGTAGATATAGAAAAGGAGAAGAAAAGATTTAAAAGACAAAGATAGAAAGGACCACCTGAAAAACTTAGCTCTGTCCTCTTGCCCATCCTTAGGTTAACCAAAAATACATTTATGTTCCTAAACATTTACTTCCTCCACGTTGCATATGCTTTTCAAATGCACTATGACAAACGTGACTGTAATTTTGGCACCAATACTGAAGCAGGACAGATCCCACATTCAAACAGCTGTTGATACAATTCAGTGCCCTGCAAGCATTACCTTTGAGATAAAAGAGGTAAGAGGTAATGGGGTGATGGGTAAGAGGTAATGGGTAAGGTTTTTAAGCTAAAACCCTCCTTCCAGGATCACTTATATTCTGCTGTTTTCTCTTAATTGTAAAAAGTGGAAGTGCTTTCAACCCATTTTAAATTGCATTTTGAAAATTTTCTCTGTGGAGGCCTGAAGAGCATCTTTGGTTTCTACTTTGTTATTGCAAGAAACATTTATACTAGCACAACTATAGACCGCTGCTTGTCGTAAGAGAAATAATTCTACTCTCATCTTAATATTTACTACTTACAGTCCTTTGCAGACTTCTTCAGCTCCCCTTTCAAGTTACATTTCTGTAGACTAAAAAATTCAAGTTCTTTTAATGTATTTTTCAATAAAAGAATAAGTTCCTCAGGCATCTACTCATTGCATTTGTCCCATTCCAAGTTAAATTCACATTCCTTAAATAAAAGGGGACCAGAAATATATGTGATATTTTGAGTATTTTTACAATATTTTTACAATTTGGAAACTGATTCTGAGCTGATCAGCTTTAGTTCAATCATGTCTTTGTCCTTGTATTTGTTAAATAAAATTATTACCTCTAATTCTTTTCCTGTCATTTCATGTCATAAAAAAGGAATCACAAAAACATTTGTTTCACTATCACCCTCTAGAGTTTTTGTTTGTTTGTTTGTTTATTATTACTATTATTTTTTCTTCCCATAATTATAATAATTCCAAAAAAAAAAAAAAGTCAAAAAACAAAAAACATAATTTGTTCTTGACTTTGGTAAAGATATCATACTGATGCCATTGATGCTAGTGTATTACAGAGATAAAGATAAATGTACTAAGAGCTCAAATGTGTTATTTATCTTGCCTACTGTTATATATTACAAGTAACTTCGGAGATAAAATCAAGAATTCATGTAACTATAAAATGTCATAAATATTACATATAAACATAACTGAGAATAATGTAATAAATTATATTCAATTGTTTTCTAGTGATCTGTTCCTTGTGGATTTAAGTATGTTGCCTGTGGCCATCCTGCATCATTAGAGGAATATACCCAGGGATTACGAGAATGACTGTACAATGTGCCTTGATTGAGCAAGACTGAACAATCAAGAATGGAACAGGAAAAGGCAGGAATTTGATGACAGTAAGTTGAGTTTCTGTTATACTTATCATTTGTCTTGCCAATTTAACAGAAAATGGAAAAAGAGAAGACAGTCCTCAAGGCAATATAATGGAAGCATAAGGCAGCCATCTATTCATACTCATTTCTGAAAGGACAAGCCAAACAAAACACAATGCAGTTACAGCAACTGTTAGAGTAAATGACATGGTATACATGGAAAATAAGATGTCAGTTTCTGGCTTAGGCTTTGACCATGTTTCCTTTGGGATCAACAGTTTGTTTGATGATACAGATAAAGTGGAAATGGGAGGGAGATCTAAAATATGTTCAGCTATGAAGTATTTGCTAGTCATGACTGCAGATTTCTTATTGCTACTGACAGAAATGCTATTAAATATATTGGTAACACTTTCCCTTTATTCCCTTGTCAAATACTGAACTTGGCTGTTTGAGCATTTCGTTTGATCATGGTTGTTTGATTCCCTTGGCCTGGAGATTATCCCGCTATAGAAACTAATACGAAAAAATCCAATCTTTATTTTTCAGAAAAGTACACCTCTGAATAGGCAAAGAGAGAGAAATTTTCTGTAAAGGGAGACTAGAAGACTGTTTAGGTCATGGTTCTATTTTGAGTAACACATAAGTAGGATTCAACCAATTCACAGGCTTTGTGCTGACCTTCTGTGCTGAGCTGAATTTTACCCAGGCAGTGGATTTCTTCAGTAGAAAGAATCAAGAGCAACAGTATAGTTTAATATTAAAAAACAAATTCAGATGCGATACAAGCAGTGGAACTTCCCCACTAAAATTCCAGTAGCTGAAATATCAGGTTTGAATTTAGCCTAAAGCACTGCAGTCTTTCTAGTGTCGCATGCTTCATGAATTTTTCTGGTGGTGGTGTGTTTCATACTCAGTCAGTTGTATAAAAAAATCCAGGAGTGCTAATTAGCTGAAGGTAATGGCAACAGAAAGTGTCACTAACAGTTAAAATATAGTCTGAAAATTTCAAAAAAATATTGAGTAAATCACCATACATAGTAAAATCAAGTCAGTCACTATAATAAACCAATGACAGGGCAGTGCACTGATGTATAGAAAATACCAAGCACAAAATATCACCAGTGATTAACTACCTATCATTGTACTACAGACCATAATTCACCTTCCTGAGAAAGCAGTTATGATAGGACATAATATAATAAAGTCATTCATCAGGTACCATTATAATGAGGAAAACTGACTCAAGTCTATGCAGCCAGTGCATCTTCTATCCCTTTTTTAGAAACAACTGTTTTTTGTTCTGACTGCAGCCCTTTAAATGAAGTTTCCCTTCATTTTTGGAGACTATGCCTGTTGAAACCCAAATTATGCACAAAGCTTGTAACAGCAGTAGAATTTGTTCCATGCTTCTCTTGCAAATTTCAAGATAGTTTTGCTTCTAACATTGTACTTTTTTCTAGTTTAATACATAACTCATCTTCAGCATTAATTATCAGAATCAAATGCTAACCACACTCCATTCACCAATTGTTTAACCTATTTGTTATGTTATTATTTGCTTTTTTTTTGTGTGTGTACATCATAAAGAAGTAATTTTGGGAAATGGATTCAGTAATATTTGTAATCATAATGCTGTAACTTTAATTTCTTCAAAAGGGAATGAATAACTGCTATATTATTTTTTAATTTACAAGCTGAAAATCTAGGGAGCACAATGAAGTAAAATGTTTTTTATCATTCAAAAATGAATGTATATAGATAGAATAGTAATGGTAAGGAAAAGATTAATCAATCAGGTGACACATAATAAAATTAACTTTAAATTTAATCTGAGGATAGTAAAGTCTATGTGATGTCTAAAGATGCAGTTTTGCAAGCTGTTACTACTGGGGCTGCATCAATTGTGTCAATAGCACAGCAAAACCAGGTGTCTTACACCTTCATTAATAGGAAGACAGAACATAAGTGACTAACATGCAGTGAATTTTATTTTATTTTATTTATTTATTTATTTGTGTGTGTGTGTATGCTGTCTGCAACACCTAGCACTTCCACTCATATACAACAGGGAGGTACACAGCAGATCACATTTTCAGTAAGAGACCAAAAGGAGCACATGAGATTCACCTTTCTGGTGCAGGAAGCTTCAGACCAACAAGGTAAGTGTGTGGCTTGGTTGGCCCTTTTCATGTTACCCTTACTTCATGTCTGGAGATTTACTATTTAAAAAATAATAACACAAAAACCTGTCACTACTAAAGTTTGGAGCATTTGTATCAGCTCTGAACAACTCAAGTTGGCTGAACTCAGTGCACTGACTCATTTAAAAACTAAATGCAGATCAGACAGCACTCTGTGGCACTCCAGCTGTCTGTGGAAATATTTTCACATGGTCTAAATAAGATTTGTAGCATTTTTGAATCTCATACAGAGACAGCCAGTGGCATAGCTGTGAAGGGCAAATTCCAGCTGTGATGTTCCTTCTCACTGATCTGCTCAGCAGTTCCTGGAGGAATGAGGTGTAAACTAACAGTGCTGTCACACTGCTGGGCATCACCAGACACGATGGGCAGTGCTCGCTTTTTATGTGACTTCCAGACACTGTCACAGCTTGGGGGCACCCAGTATTCACTGTTTCACAAGCTAGCACTGAAAATGTTGGGATGTAATTAAATCAAATGGCTGGTTCATGAGAGTAGTGGAAGAGGCTGCTGAACATTGACCAATTGGCTAAGAGAATAGTTGAGGTTGGGAGGATTAGTGTGGTGTGTCTTGAGTTATGTTAATGCATAAAGAATTCTTCTTCATTCTTCACTATGTGCTAGGATTTGCTGAAATTCAAAGCACCTGACTTCTCACTGGATTTGTACTGTTTTATTTTGTTTTGTTTAGGATGTAATAATTATCTTAAATAATGATTATTTTGGCAACATTGATTATGTGCCAGCTACTACAAAATTTCTGTATAGTTTTGTGTTTTGGTGTAGTGAGTGTTCCTACAGCCAATAATGACTTCAGCACTTAAATTAATTTATTTTACTTTTTCAGGAATTATATTTCTTTAATTATTCCTGGAAATCTCCCTGTGGTGGAATTTCTCTACCTAAGAGTAATGTTTTTATTACTCTTCTCACTTTAGTACACTCTTCCTGTATTTTTCTCCCATTCAGACTTGTAAAATCATATGCTTTTGGTCCTGAAGTTCAATAGAAGAGAAGGCATGGCTAGTGGGGGCTATTTTGCTCCCCTCAACAACTTAAAAATTGTCACTCTTCCATCTGGACAGCACTGATTTACTGATCAGTGCTATCTGATCAGGCCATCATCTTGCCTTTCTATAAAAAGCAATTGCTCTTGGCTCCTGCTGAATTACCAAAGGAGCTATATCAAATACTGTTGCACAGAGTACAAGTATCTATCACTAAAAACTCTGTGAGAGTTACTGAATTGTATTATGGTAGCAGTTCTCAGCTCCTGATGTGTTCCTGGGGCATGTGACCTATTGCTCCAAACAAGGACAATTTGCTAGCTTGGGACTGTACAAATCAGAAGCCTCCACTGAACTGAACTGTGCTCCTCTAAAACAGTGTGTTCCCACTTCTTTCAGTTTTTATTTCTGTTATGGGACCACTAAGGTTAAAAGGATTCACACAAATCTTATGGCCTGTTTAGATTTCCACTGAAACTCAAAGTGGATCTTTAGTGCATGGTTAATCAATTGATTTAAATCAACTCTCTGTATGTCTGGTGTTTGGGATGGAGCTATTGCAAGCATTCTGGAAACAGCAACAGAGAAATCCTATTCTAGTTGCTGCTGAATGACTCCTTACAGCAGTGTGGAAACATGGTATTCTGGAGGTTTCATACCATTTCCCAACCTTTCAATTAGACCAGTACTGTTCACATCACTTTGGCTCTTGAGTAGGTATTTATTCTATGTGCAAGTTATTCATTCATTGTCTAAGTGTCCACAAAGTGCAGTTGTTCTATTTACTAAAACCAAGAAATATTTGCAGGTATTTGAAAACATGATATTTATAATACAGTGAGAAACAATTCAAGGACAAAATTCAGCAGAATAATTTGCTCTTCTCTCCTTACACTTTGTTATGCAGGCAGCTTCCAATTGTGCTCATGCACCCTGCTAGGCTATTCAAGTGCAAGCTGCCCTGGGTGTATATTGCATTCCTAAATTCTAGCAAGTGTGGAGAATATAAAGTGTTGCCTTCTACTTCTTTTGCAGCACTGATTGCACCCAGTCCACCATTTTAATATATATATGTATTTGTCTACCAAGGGTAATAGTATTCTGTTTTATTATTCATCTTGACAAAGCAATGTAGTGCTCTTGGAATATACCTGAATCCATCTTTTTCTCAAGGTTTAAGTTAAAAATAATCACGTCTTGCTACCTCCCCACCCCTAAATTTTGTATTTCACTCTTGGAAACTGCATTTCCTTACATGTGCTCATCTTACAATTTGACATATAGCCTGTAAGGTCTTCAAGATATTATATGTTGACAAATGAATTGAAGAGAAATTTCATTAAATGAATAAGAACAGTGGTGTGCATAGGGTAAGTTATTCCTCATTATGGAAGGAAATGTTTGATCTTTACAACAGATAAGCTTCATACAGCAGATAGGTAGATGGTGTGGAAGGTTATATTTCTGTGAAGCTCATTTGAGCTGTTTGGAGTTAAGTTGTCATGCAAAGCTTTATGTTAAGTATATCAATAAGCTAAAGCTCAGATCTTTGTTATACAAAACCATAAGTGATAAATTCTAGCAACCTGGTTTAAATAATAGATTTGTTTTAAGGTATTCCATATTTAGCTTTTGAAATTGTTTTATATGGCTGAGTTGTGAAGATTTGTAGAACTCCACTGCTAGAACCTATGCCTCAAATAACCTTATTCTCATGATATTAAATAGATACTCAGTTAAACATAGGTTATCAGCAAGGCTGTTTTTCCTGAACCAGTCGTTGGTGGCTATTTGAATTATGATTATTGACCTATAGTGAATCAAATATCTACAAATGACTCAGACACCCAGTAAAAGTGTGGGAGAACAGTCTCATTCTCTGAGGGCATTTTTTCAATGCGTATATGTATTTAACATATCTGCCAGTATCATGTTTTGCATTAGCAATAACAAAAGGCACTCACACTGGGCACTGGTACTTTAAAAGATCTGCCCTTCTCAACAGCTCTACTCTTCTATTTTCCTATGTTTTCTTTTCCAATAGTCAGTATAAGCCCTGAAGACTCCCTACAAATATAATAAATGTGGACTATTTACATAGGAATTGGGCTGTTTAATTTTTCCTTTCTCCATTTGTACCTTTTGGAGAAAACCAAGGAAAAATGTGCACCACTTATATACACTTATTTAGAAGACTTTGAAAGCAGGTAGCCTTTCTTCTCTGTGGTATTCTTTTTTTCTGCCTTAAACGTTCTTCTTTGAGCTCACTTACCAAAGGGTCCATCAGCTTCAGTTGTCTTGGCTTCTTTCTTGCCCCGCATTAGCCTTCTGTCCAATAATTAGGCCTTTCAAGCTTCATCCAGATTTGAAAGAGAATAATTTTAAAAGGAAAAAATCAAAAGGGAAACACTCAAACTGTCAGAGGATTTAATGCAATTCTCGAAAGCTTCATACTTTTAAAAACCTCTCTAGCATTCATTTTTTTTTATTTTTTTTTCCCCTCCAGAATGTTAATAAGGACAGCAGAACTGACAATAATTAAAAAAAAAAAACAAACTCATCTACTACATTTCTGTAGAATTACTTTAATAGTTACAGAAACATTTTTTTTTTCCCTTTGGAATTTGAGAACTTCTGGGAAGCAACCTCTCGTTAATTTGAAACTTTGGCTACAAATCCATCTTAAAACCTTTGATGCAGAGCTATCATAGTCTTTACCTTTCACTGTCTGAAATTCACCTTGAAAGCTAGTGCATCACACAACTCTGGCCTCAACTGTAATAAAGAATGTTAAGAAAAATCTGTAATGTGAATCCAGTCTAAGCTTGACTTTGAACAATCATCTCCATTTTCACTCTGTACCTATAGATTTCACTTTAACATATCTTAAAATGTTAAGTATACTCAAGTATACCTCAGGGAATCTTTTTTCTTATATCTTCCCAAATCATATACTAATTCTAGAAATTACTTGTCTATTGAAGACTGTTTTTTCCTCCAGTAGATTCACAGAAATTTGCTAGAGTTTGGTCTGACAAGGACCAGCCCTTATCCTGTCAGCTACAGAACTCTGTTTATTTGCTGGGTCTGAAAGAATGCTGGTCCATTTCACTCTGTACCTTGCCTGTATTTACTGCAAACAGGAATTGACAATATATAGCAAGCTTTCTAAATAAAACTTCAGTTGCAATATGTTATATACATATATATATATATAAGAAAGGGATTTGTAGCTGCAGATTTTTGGTCACCATATAATATTTAAACAGCAGCCCCTCTAGTTGTAGCTCCAAAATTAAGCCCATTTAGAGTACATTTATTCTAAATAGAAAATGTCTTGTAGATGCAATTGTTCTGTTGCATAAAATCACATCCAAATTATTGTTATTCTGGGTGTAAAGTACTTTATAGAACTGCAGTTGTGTAATGAAGTGAAGATTAGTATACTGCACATGTGAGGCTTGTACTATAGTTGTAAAGAAAAATGACTTTCCTTGCATTCAGCCTAACATTTTGTAACAGAGTCATTTGCATTTATGTAGTCAGACCTAAACTGTGAAGGTTTTAGCATTTTGGAAAACGTGAACCCACAATTAAAACAGTGAAATTGATTGAGGTTTGCTGTATTGAGATTTATATCTGGGCAGTCCAAAATCCAGAGTTCCAGAAGAATGAAGTTTTTTTGTTTGTTTGTTTGTTTTTTAAGCGAAAGTACCACAATACTAAGTGGAAAAGACAGAAGTGTCGTGGTTCTGCTCGAGTGGGCAGCCGAGCTCCACCACAGCCGCTCTCTCACTCCCCCTCCTCAAAGAGGAATGGGGAGAAAATATGTGAAAAGGGCTCAAGGATTGAGATAAGGACGAGAAAATCACGCAATAATTATTGTAACGGGCAAAACAGACTCGGCATAAGGAGATAGTAAGATTTATTGCCTACAACTAACAAGCGAGAGAAGTGAGAAAACAAAGGAAAAAAAAAAAACAAAAGCACCTTCCCCCCCCATCCATCCTCTTCCACCTCCTCCCCCCGAGCGGCGCAGGGGAACGGGGAATGGGGGTTATGGTCAGTCTACAGCACTTCTTCTCTGCCGCTCCTTCTCGGTCACTCTCGTCCCCTGTGCTGTGGGGTCCCACCCACGGGATGCAGTCCTTGATGAACTGATCCGGCGTGGGCTTCCCACAGGCAGCAGCTCTTCCAGAACTGCTCCAGATATGGGTCCGTACCACGGGGTCCATCCCTCAGGAGAAAACTGCTCCAACCTGGCTCCCCGACGGGCAGCAGCTCCTGCCAGGTCACTTGCTGCTGCGTGGGCTCCTCTCCACGGGCTACAGGTCTGGCCCGGAATCTGCTCTGGCAGGGGTCTTCCACAGGCGGCAGCCTCCGTCGGTGCAGGGCCACCTGCTCCACCGTGGTCTCCTCCACAGGCTGCAGCATGGAACCCTGCTCCACCGTGGTACTCCATGGGCTGCAGGGGGACATCCTGCTTCACCATGGTCCTCACCACAGGCCGCAGGGGACTTCTGCTCCGGCGCCTGGAGCACCTCTCCCCCTCCTTCTACACTGACCTTGGTGCAAGGCTGTTCTCTCACTCCCTTGACTCTCCCGGCTGCTGTGTGGCGCAGCGTTTTTTCCCTGTCTTAAATATGCTCTCACAGAGGCGCAAAACAACATCGCTTATTGGCTCGGATCTGGAAAACAATGGGGCCCTTCCCAAACATGGGGCAGCTTCTAGATCTTTCTCACAGAAACCACCCCTATGGCTCCCTGCTACCAAAACCTTGCCACGTAAACCCACTACAAGAAGTTGAAGAAAGACTTCAGTAGTCACATTTTCTCAGTAAAATGTATAGTTTGGGATTACATACTGGGGAAATAATCTTCTGAGTGTTAGATTACTAAGAATTATTTAGCCTGTTCTATGTAGCAGAAAAATCTTTTAAACTAGGATTGAGATGCTTCTCTTATACTGTATTGCATTCACTGATGTATTCACTAAATGTGAATAAATCAGATGATGTGAATACATCATCTGATGAGCTAATCCTAGGGAACAGAACTGGTGGAATCTATTTTATATCAGTTCTCCCATCATTAAGTTGCACAATTCACATGTAAATCACAAGAAAATTCCATATAGGTGTTGCTTATTAATTACTCTATTTTGCTTTTTAAATAAAGATACGGGAGAACAGGCAAGGCACAGAAGATAAGTTCAAAATAAACCACTCATCATGCACAGTGACGTATTGTTTAACATCTGAATATCAACTTAAACATGGACAGATATTGAGGTTATATTAGGAATAGTTCAACTGAAATAATACTAATCTCCTTTAGGTTGAAGAACACAAATCAACCTAAGAAAAAGAAAGAGCTGGATAGCAGCTGGAATAGAAAAATGTAGAATACAGGAGGAAAGGTACAGTTATAGTTAACCTGTTAAAACTGCTTAACATTGGACTAATTCTACTCCCAAAGAAGTTAGTGGGAATTTCACATCTGATTTTAGGAGGAACAATGAGGTGAAGTGGGTTAAAAGATCTGCAGAGATAGTCCTATACATCTTAAAATAATTTGAACTCTCAGTGATAGGCTGATTAGATTTTACACAGAGTTCTATATTAAAATTTTATTTAGATGTAAGAAAAATGACTTATTCTTTTAGAAGAATGAGTCTACAGTGGGTAGAAACCTTATAACAGCCCTAAAAGACAGTACAGACATATAAGTCATGCCTTTGCTCCTGCATTGTACATACAGAGCATGTTTGCTCCTGGGATTGATCTGAAGACAAAGAAAAGAATGCTAGTGTCACTACAGAGAACTGGGCTCAACCACTAAAATGCATCTCAAATAGCTTATCCACTGGCAATATCCATTTTGGGATGTACTTTTTCAGTCATGTAATCAAACAAGCTGGTTTCTGAACAAATAAATGTGATCAAAAAGACTTGTTTCCTTCTGGTAAAACCAGAAAGAAAATCAAGTGGTAGTTTTTTTGTTTGTTTGTTTGTTTGTTTATTTTTTAGAACAGAACAATATATTACTTATTAGGACTTCTGTTCCCTTCTTTCACAGCTCTATCAGTTGATCAGCACCTTTTGTGTAGATGGAGCGAGTAGACGGAAAGTAGAGAAAAAGCTTGGCTAAAGACAGTTCTGTTGTAGCTTAATCCTTAGATGAATGAGATGCATCATTGATGATGTCAAAGGGGCACATGGGCCCCTTCCATAAGCAGACACATCCCTCTTTGGTATCCTTTGCCTCTCATGGCAGTAATACTACTATTACTGCTGTATTTTTCTCCTGATACTATTCTGGATGCTAATACAATAAAAAGAGATTCCAGAAGCAAAAGCTGGAGTGTTTGTTCCATTAGCTTTAAATAGGGAAAGAAGGGTGAAAAAAATCAGACGTATTCTGGGCTGCTGATGGAAAGTATTGCTTTGACTTTGTTAATTACACCAGTGGTTCTAAAAGATCTTTTCATTCCAAAATATCTCTGTAGACTAATTAGGAAACAGGATTCTTAGGCAATGCAAAATTACTTTCATTTTGTTTCTGTCCTAGTTATCAGCTATCTTCTGTGACTTATTTTTCAGTCTTGAAGAAAGTTATTTTTCACTGGCTCTCAGTTTTCCCCACAAATAAAAGTTATTGGCAAGAGAAATACACAGACTTGTCTGCAGAAATGAATTTTTGCTATATTATTCCCTGATGTTTTTGCAATCCTCTTTTTCTCTGGCTTCTATGATTTGACTATATTCTTGATATAACTGCATACTTTATTTTGACTTTCTGTAATTCTTACTGTTCTTGCCACCCCCACCCCACCCCTTCTTTTTTTGAGTGCCTTCTCTCCAGAAGTTTTCATCTAGGATAGTATATCTGACTCTTTCAGATGATTTGATACAGTTATCAACATGCCATTGAACACTGAAATTTGTTTTGTAACTACTGATGGTAAGTACTAATGATACTTAGCTTGGTCAGTAGGAAAACCTGTATCACTAGGGCATGGTACTGATTTCAGACGTTTATTGTTTTGAAATTTTAATGCCAATGATCCAATAAACGATACTGAGAACTAGTTCTGTTATCCACTGCATAAAGATAGGCTGGAGATATTAATTACTGGAAATTTGATCCTGTTGAAATGCTGCAGCTTGTTTGTTTTATCTTTGTGTGTGAAGCAAACATTCCTTCATCAGTATAGAATTTGTCAATATTTTATGGATTTTTTGTATTTTTTTCCTCTTTCTTAAAAGAGTGTTGTCAATGTTGCCTTTCTCTGGTCCCCACAGAAACCAATGGCGATATTGCCACTGGCTCAAAAATCAAAATCTCCCTTTCTATGTACCTTAAAGAAAAAATAATTCCTCTGATGACAAGCATCTTAAACCAGACATATTAATTTCAACTCATAGTTTCCCCCAAACAAAGCAAAACAAAATAAAATTTTGTAGTAAAAGACATCTTTAATGCAAAATCAAAAATCAGAAATTCTTATGAATGAATGGATTCAAACGGCACATTTGATGTTCTACAAAATGTATGTCACCTTACAAATATGCATTAAAGAGGTGTTGTGATGTATTTCAATCTTTCTGGAAAAGCAGTTTTTCTTTTTACCTCATATTACCTAGAAAATTAAAAAAAACCCACATAAATAATAATAAAAAAATAACACCTAGTGGTTTTAGTACTTCAGTTTGTTAGCAAAGATGTCTCACTGCCAATGAATGCTAGTTTCAAAGCTAGATTATGAATTTGCATAAACATTAAGCAAATTGTGTAACAATTATAAAAAGACTCACTTTTAAAGAGCTCTTAATATATGATAAACAAATTCTCTCTAGATTTGGTCCACAAATTTGGATTTTTTTCATATTTTTTCCTATATAGTTAGAAAAAAAATAGAAATCTCTGCTACTATACGCTAATCCTGTGTAGTGGGTTTACGTGGCAAGGTTTTGGTAGCAGGGAGCCATAGGGGTGGTTTCTGTGAGAAAGATCTAGAAGCTGCCCCATGTTTGGGAAGGGCCCCATTGTTTTCCAGATCCGAGCCAATAAGCGATGTTGTTTTGCGCCTCTGTGAGAGCATATTTAAGACCGGGAAAAAAAC
The DNA here is from genome assembly GCF_009819795.1 of Aythya fuligula. Lineage (NCBI taxonomy): Eukaryota > Metazoa > Chordata > Aves > Anseriformes > Anatidae > Aythya > Aythya fuligula. Next base: position 29,238,823 of record NC_045562.1, on the reverse strand, counting down.
GCTGCGCCAGACAGCAGCCGGGAGTGAGAAACAGCCTTGCAGGTGTCAAGGTCAGTGTAGAAGGAGGGGGAGAGGTGCTCCAGGCGCCGGAGCAGAAGTCCCCTGCGGCCTGTGGTGAGGACCATGGTGAAGCAGGATGTCCCCCTGCAGCCCATGGAGTACCACGGTGGAGCAGGGTTCCATGCTGCAGCCTGTGGAGGAGACCACGGTGGAGCAGGTGGCCCTGCACCGACGGAGGCTGCCGCCTGTGGAAGACCCCTGCCGGAGCAGATTCTAGGCCGGACCTGTAGCCCGTGGAGAGGAGCCCACGCAGCAGCAAGTGACCTGGCAGGAGCTGCTGCCCGTCGGGGAGCCAGGTTGGAGCAGTTTTCTCCTGAGGGATGGACCCCGTGGTACGGACCCATATCTGGAGCAGTTCTGGAAGAGCTGCTGCCTGTGGGAAGCCCACGCCGGATCAGTTCATCAAGGACTGCATCCCGTGGGTGGGACCCCACAGCACAGGGGACGAGAGTGACCGAGAAGGAGCGGCAGAGAAGAAGTGCTGTAGACTGACCATAACCCCCATTCCCCCGTTCCCCTGCGCAGCTCGGGGGGGGGGGGAGGAGGTGGAAGAGGGTGGATGGGGGGAGAAGGTGCTTTTGGTTTCTTTCCTTTGTTTCTCACTTCTCTAGCTTATTAGTAATGAGCAATAAATCTTACTATCTTCTTATGCTGAGTCTGTTTTGCCCGTTACAATAATTATTGCGTGATTTTCTCGTCCTTATCTCAACCCTTGAGCCCCTTTTCACATATTTTCTCCCCATTCCTCTTTGAGGAGGGGGAGTGAGAGAGCGGCTGTGGTGGAGCTCGGCTGCCCACTCGAGCAGAACCACGACATCCTGCTATCTTTAAGTTCACATAATTTATACCACTGGCATTACTCCTTTGGATCAGAGCATCTGTAAAGGCATCAGCTATTGAACAAAGCTGTTTCCATTACTTTCCCTGTGGAAGAAATTATTTTCTCTATTTACTCATACATTTGTTTGTTTCCATCTCTTCGGATCAGTGTGAGTGTATACTGTGATTTCTAAACTGGTGATTTCAAAACCAAGGGTGGTCTCATGCCTAAAGACCAATAAGATAGTACTGAGACATTAAGAATAGTGTAACATTCTCTGTTCAGTATAGTTTAATTACCTACTTAGGTAATTTTCCTTTGGGTGTGATTAGCAGTCAATAAACTGATTAACAATTCCAGATATATGTCTGTCCTTTATTTCATAGCCAACTTCAAACATATTTCCCTCCTGAAGTAAATTTTATGTTACTGACTTTTTTTTTTTTTTTTCCATTTAACTGGTTTTCTTTGCCTATTGATCCCTAAACAATCTATCTCTAACTTTTTTTTTATGATATATTCAGCTGAACAAGATGGAGAATGATTGACCCTCAAATCTGTGTAGTCATTTAAATATTGATAATACACCATGATCAAAAATATATTGTGTCTGAAAAGTTGAATAAACTCAGTGTTAGAAAGAAGCGAATGTTTATAATAAAGTGCAATCAAATTGTCATGGGACCAAATAGTAATAATTGAATGATAATTATTTTAATATGCTGCTTTGTAGTGACACCTGTGGTGTATAAATGTCCTACAGAAATTGTGTAAAATGCACATTTCACAGAGTATTGTTTCAACTATTGTTTTTAATTTCACAGCTAATTGTACACATTCTACAGCATACAGGATGGAAAAAAAAAAGAAAAAGAAAAAAACAATTCTCTAGAAAATTCATTTTTAGAATACCATCTGTAGGACTTCTGTGTTACTGCAATATTTGTTGACTTCCTAATGAATTCAAGTGGTTTTTGTAAAGATACTGAACTTTTATATAGAAAATACGGACTCAATAATAATGTGTATAACTTCCACTACTAATGTACATTAAGCATATAAAAATAAGACAAGTTGTAATTACTTCATTCTCTGTTGAAGTAGTGATTATTCAGGCAAAAAATACTTTCAGTAGTTGAGAAAAAGGTGATTCACAGATCACATTAGGAGACAGGACTTGGAGTGATACATTTATAAAATCCTTTCTATAACAATCTCTTGCTGTTTTAAATCTAATTCCTCAAGACACCAAATCTATACTGCATTTCAGTCAAAGATGGTGAGATCAAACGTTTTCTTCTCACAAGAACACAAAGGGGGGAAAATATCCACTTACATGTAGAAAATGAGTGATCTGGGGCTTTTTTTTTAAAAAAAAAACAAAAAAAAACTTTCACAAGCTTTTATAATCATAGAATAATGTATGGGTGGTTTCTTTTATTACTTGGCAGTTATTGATAGCAGACTTGTAATGTGAACCCCTCTTGTGCTGCTTGATAAGGTGGAGATGCTGCACATGAGAACAGGAACACTGACAAAAGAATTGCAGCATCTGTGTGACCACTGGCCAATCAACTTAGCTTTAAAGGTTCCTGAATTGGTTTGTGGGGCAAACAATGAAATATCAGACCTTTCTATTTATATCCTTGTTAGCTATGCACAGCTTCATCATCATCATTATTATTATTATTAGAAATTGCATCATGCAATGCCTTTTAGTTCTACCTATACTAATTTAGCTCTACCTCTATCAATAGCTCTACCTTAAAAGCAGTTTGACATTTGGGTTTCCCACTATTTCAGAGTGGTGACCTTATGTGGTGGCAGAAATGCTCCTTTCTCTCTGCAGATGGTGAGAAACCCTTGACCAGATTCCTCAGAGGGAACTTGTTCTCTCTGAATGTGTTGTCGATTCTCCAGTGCTGGGCAATGCTCGTACATCAGCATAGTCCAATAGCAAAGAAAACATTGTTATCTCTTATGTTACCTGTAATGTAATACAACTTTGTGTACTCTTAAGCTGGTTCAAGTGCATAGTAAAAGAGTTTAGCTTAACAGAAACAAACAAAAAAGCAAAACAACAACAAAAAGCACATAGCCACAACAGAAAAGAACAAATACAAAAAAAGAACCACGCACATATTGAGCATTCTGACTTAAAATCCTGCCAATATGGGAGCATCCTGAGCCCTATCAATTCCTGTGTATCTGAATTGCTGAGTTATAATCTGCAAGGAAATGGATGTGGCTTTAGAATGGCAGAAGCTAATAAATGTAATTAATTCCTAAGTTATTTATTCTTGTGGTGGACATACTTCCTTCACAGTTTCAGCAAAGTGTCAGCTGGTCAGTTTCAGGTTACACTTTGGTGCATTTGGCATATTCATGTCAGTGAAAAGTACAGCCTCAGGAAAGTCTGCCAATGGAGAATGCAATTTAGTGACAGAAATACTATTTAATAAAGCAGAAGACATGGAAGGTTCAAGAAAAGGTAATGATCTTTAGAAAGAGATCTCTAAAGTGATTTTCAACATAATTTGAAGAAAAGGTTGAGTAGTCTGAATTTATATAAACTGCATATTATTCCACTCTGTCTAGCGTGTATGTTACAAAAACTCTCTGGTCTCATCACTGTAAGTGAAAATTTTGTCACTGATTAGAGTGAGATCAAGAGTCCAACATGGACTCATTTACAGCTACAGTGAGACAGCAGATGCTCTCGTCCTTTCACCACCGTACAACTCTCATCTGTCTGTGTGACCAAATTAATTCTGAAGAGTGCTTTGAAGCTCACATGCTTATCCAGAGATTATGCATGGCGGTGTTCTGGACAAATTCAATGAATATAATGCAGAACTCTTACCGCATATGTAGAAAAACACTTAAAAATATTAGTAATGAAACATAGTTGAATATGATTTTCCAGATTTAATTTTCTAAAGACTAGTACAGATTATGTATAAAATTTTAAAAATTAAACATTTTAAATTATTTTTTATAAAAGTAAATATATAATTAATGCATTAACAATAACATTTAAATATTAGTTTTTTTTTTTTTTTTTTTTTTTTTTTTTAAATTTGTAAATCATCAGGGAAAAAGTGAGAAAACACCTCTTTCAAATCCCTATCATGTCTGTGAGATTGTTTTGCTTCTATTAATACAAAAAACACAAAAAAATGAAAAGAGGCCATGAGATGTTATGTATCTGTTTTATAAAATCAAAGCTTTATAATATTCTATTAAGAAAAATAAGGTCTCAGGCCACTTTACCAAACAGTCAGAAATGCGTATAAAGTCAAAGCTGTATGTTTTTGATGTAATGTAAGAAAGACTCTGATTGTATGCCAGCAGGGTTACAGAGGGAGAACGTTTCTCCCTAGTTTCAAATAGAATCTATAAAGAAAAATGCTTTATGATAATGTCCTCTCAGACACCTCAACATCTCCTGGTACTTCCTCCTGTTATTTAAAAATAAACTGTAGGTGGGGAAGAATAAGCTTTAACTGGGGTATGTGGTGACAATGTTACTGTACATAGTACCTGATATGTTTTTGTGTGCCCAAATCCACTTGATTATGCAATTCTTTGCAGACAGACAAATAACATTTTCTTAAAATTTTAGTCACCCAAAGGAAGTGATGCTAGTATATGTTTTGAAGTGAGTGAAGAAAAAATAACAGTAGTTTTGTAAAATGCTAGGAAATTTGGTGTATTTGGGCTTATTTTATATTGTGTTTTTGATGACAAAACCAATTTTGAAGTACATAAGCAAATACATGGATCCAAACAAACTTGTTGAGGAAAAAAGGTGAAGAACTAATGTTTTAATGATAAAGGAAATACAGGGTTATAATGGACATATGAGAAATGCTCAAGCAATGTTCCAGCACATGGAAAAATAGGACTTAAAATTTACATTCAGTTTAATAAAACTGAATCAGTATATAAAAACATGTAATTGTGAAGTGTACAAAAATACTGTTTTCAGCAACATGGTTAGCCTTGTTTATCACAGACATACTGTAATATCAACAAATGACTGTGGAATTCGTAACACTTTATTCTTCTATTCTTCATATTTATTGGGATATAACTTTTGGAAGTGAGGCCATAAACGTTTTGTTTCCCTTTTCAAAGACATATCTTTGTATTTTATTCAATAGCTACACTGCCATTAAAACAGTGAAACATCCAATATCTGCAATGTATAGATGAGTATGTGCAATACGGTATGCAGCATGAATTATAATTTACCTAATCATGCAGCAAGCTGATTTTTATATCAAAGTAGAGGTAAGGTAAAGATTGAGCATATGCTAAACTCAAATTCAAGAAAAAATACATAACTGAAAGGGCAAGAAGAAAATCAGAGAAAAAGCATTACTTTAATAAAAACTGTCACATTGTAGTGGGTTTACGTGGCAAGGTTTTGGTAGCAGGGAGCCATAGGGGTGGTTTCTGTGAGAAAGATCTAGAAGCTGCCCCATGTTTGGGAAGGGCCCCATTGTTTTCCAGATCCGAGCCAATAAGCGATGTTGTTTTGCGCCTCTGTGAGAGCATATTTAAGACAGGGAAAAAACGCTGCGCCACACAGCAGCCGGGAGAGTGAAGGGAGTGAGAAAACAGCCTTGCAGGTGTCAAGGTCAGTGTAGAGGGAGGGGGAGAGGTGCTCCAGGCGCCGGAGCAGAAGTCCCCTGCGGCCTGTGGTGAGGACCATGGTGAAGCAGGATGTCCCCCTGCAGCCCATGGAGTACCACGGTGGAGCAGGGTTCCATGCTGCAGCCCGTGGAGGAGACCACGGTGGAGCAGGTGGCCCTGCACCGATGGAGGCTGCCACCTGTGGAAGACCCCTGCCGGAGCAGATTCCGGGCCGGACCTGTAGCCCGTGGAGAGGAGCCCACGCAGCAGCAAGTGACCTGGCAGGAGCTGCTGCCCGTCGGGGAGCCAGGTTGGAGCAGTTTTCTCCTGAGGGATGGACCCCGTGGTACGGACCCATATCTGGAGCAGTTCTGGAAGAGCTGCTGCCTGTGGGAAGCCCACGCCGGATCAGTTCATCAAGGACTGCATCCCGTGGGTGGGACCCCACAGCACAGGGGACGAGAGTGACCGAGAAGGAGCGGCAGAGAAGAAGTGCTGTAGACTGACCATAACCCCCATTCCCCCGTTCCCCTGCGCAGCTCGGGGGGGGGGAGGAGGTGGAAGAGGGTGGATGGGGGTGAAGGTGCTTTTGGTTTCTTTCCTTTGTTTCTCACTTCTCTAGCTTATTAGTAATGAGCAATAAATCTTACTATCTTCTTATGCTGAGTCTGTTTTGCCCGTTACAATAATTATTGCGTGATTTTCTCGTCCTTATCTCAACCCTTGAGCCCTTTTCACATATTTTCTCCCCATTCCTCTTTGAGGAGGGGGAGTGAGAGAGCGGCTGTGGTGGAGCTCGGCTGCCCACTCGAGCGGAACCATGACACACATAAAGAACAGCATTCACTTCACCTAGATCTTTAAGCAGCAGGTTACTTGGAAGATAGCATTGTTGCTATTGATATATTTCTAACCAAAAATGTTGTGTAATGTTGTGTTGGGTCTGTCTGGGCTGGAGTCACCTTTCCCTGCAGCAGCCCACACAGTGCTGTGCTCTGCACTTGTAGCTGGAACAGCACTCCAGTGTTGTGTCTATTGCTGCATAGCACTAGCTATGGACTCATCCATCAGGACTCCTTCCAAGCCCCTAGAGCCAGCAGGCTGGGGGTGGGCAAGTGATGGGGAGGGGACATCACCAGGGCAGCTGACCAACCAACCATTCCATAACACCTGATGTCACACTCAGCAATAAAAAGGGGGGCTCTCGTGGGGGAGGGGGCTGTTCCTCCTGATCAACCACTACACATTTTGAGGCCCTGCTTCCCAGGACATGGCTGAACATCGCTCATTGATAGGAAGTAGAGATTATTTTTTTTCCCTTCTCTTTGTGCTTCTGTGTGGACTTATTGTTTCTTTTGTTTCTTTTTCTCCTCGTTCCCTTTCCCCTTAATTAAACCTTTCTCATCTCAAACCACAAGTTCTCTGTGTTGTATTTTCTTCCCCTTCCTCTTTGAGGATAGGGGGAGTGAGAGAGCAGTTGTGGTGGAGCTCGGCTGCCCACCTGAGTAAAACCACCACAAATGTCACTCTAATTTTCTGGATAATTCTTATCTTCTTTCTGTCTTAGGAAAAGTCAAATTGGATTAGACCAGTGGTCTATCTAGTCCAGTAATTTCTTTCTGACATTAAAAAATGCTTACTGTATCCATAGCTACAGGAAAAGAAAAAAAAAAAAAAAAAAAAAAAAAAAAAAGCAATAATTTCTGGCTTGGTTAATCTAGAATAATTTACAATTGTTTTTTCCTTTTTGTGCCTCTAGGTCTTAAATGACTTCTGATGTATGCAAAGCCTTTGCTCTTAGACATGAAATTTTATACATACATATTCCAAAATAAAGGTTTTGTTACTTATAAAAATTTAGGATATTCATCAGATATGTATTCTCTTTCTGGGTGTTGAGTTTTTGGCCTCAGCAGCTTCTGGAAACAGTGACTTCTGTTCTCTGGAAGAAAAAGTGTTTATGATTAATTTATCACCCTTTAATTATTTTACCCCTCCCCACTTATTACAAGAAATGAAGATCAGAAGTTTCCAAGCACTTCCAGGCTATTGGTGCATACAATTTTATTGTGATTGGTATAAAAAAAAGCAATCTTTTTCCATCATCTCTGTAAGTAAAACAATTCTAACATTGGTGTGCATTTTTCCATCCCTTTGGTAATGTCTTTGAATCTTCGTCTGAGACTTAAACTCCTTTTTATGAACCTCTGCCAGTTTTTCCAGTGATGACTGCTGAACATATTATTTTGGAGGAGTTGGCATTTCTTTACTGCAATGCCACATTGAGCAATTAATGTTTTTTCATTCCCTCTCTTTCTCTTTCTTCATTGTCAGTTAATTTGGAAGGTACAGAGTAACTTGCTCTAGACCCTTTATATTAGTACCAACTAGTAATTGAAATGAGATATGATCATTCTTTTTGATTTTCTTGCTCCACATATGTGTTGCATTCAATTACTGCTGTCTTTAAATGTTTCAGACCTAGCTAGAAAGGATATCCTCTCCTATGATATGTGATTTGGTTTCAGAGAAGTGCTTGGGTGGATGCAGGGGTAAAGTCTTGTCTTGCTTTCCTCTGAAAGAGTGAAGTTACACTAACGATAGGCAAGGACAGATACCAGGGGTGGACTGTCATCTCTATTGTGTTGAGAAAACCTTTAGTTTAGCCTGTAGGTTGTTTGCATGGCCATTCTTTTGCCCTGGATTAAATTTGTGGCCAGATTTAGGGAAAGGAAGGATTTTTTCCCTTATTCTGGATTGTTTTACTAACACAGGTAATATCCTTAATCACTGCAGGCTTCTTCCTCTGGTATGTTTTCCTTTTAGAGGCTTTTGGTCTTTTATAGTAAAAGTCCTATTCAGCAATCAGATGCAGAGGCATGTTTTGTACAGTGAGGGGTATTTTACAGCTTGTGGATGGGACACCGAAGAATTCTGCATTAATGACTGTATGTCAGCCATGTATTTGGCTGTACACCAGATCTGCATCTCATTAATTTAGTGGAAGTGGCCTTAAATAACTAGTGCTTTGTAGCCTAAGTTAGTTCCCAAGTATGTGTGTGGAAGGGGAAGAGGGAAAAATAGAAGAGACAGAAAGATGATATAGGGAAAAGGAAGAGTGGAAGGGAATCTAAGCATAACTCTGTATCGTTACGTTTGGATGTTTGCCATATTGCAGGATATATCATTAGACAACAAGGTTTACTTCCAAATTTATGCATGGGTTTTACTTCAAGTAGTCAGAACATGGCCTGAATTTTATCCTTCTCTGTAGCCCATGCTCTAGGCTGCAGAATATCTTTTACACTGTCTTGTCCACTGACTTCAGGAACATTATATGGGGTTGACTTCCAACTGTACTCCTTGATTTTTGTGTTTTTGATATCCTATTTTTTCCTTGTACTACTTATATTGAATTTAGGAGGCGAAGTCAGAAAAATAGATTTTGTTAAGGGGAGCAAGAAAGTAAAATTATATGTTTCAGTGCTGTTCTATTTAAATCCCTTTTAGATACAGATCTAAGATATATCTCAAATATAAAGAGTTTCCATAATAATGAATTATTTAGGAATAGTCAGAACTAGAAAGAAAGAGAGAGAGAGAGAGAGAGAGGAAGCAAGGAAGAAAGAAAGAAAGAAGGAAAGAAAGAAATAGCCCAGACTTCTCTATCTAATTAAACAACAGAAATCAGAGAAAACAATTACAAATTAAGAGTAAAATTTGAGCTGCTGTAATTTGAAAGCTTAGTTACAGGTTCTTTCAAGTTACTCCTTCACTCCCCTTTAATGTTTTATGATGAAGGTGACCTTGGGAAATTCATCTGTTTTGGATGTAGCAATAGTATTTCAAAGATGCTTTACGAATTTTATTTGCCATCTGTTTATTTCTATACTTTTGGACTGAGAAGCCAAGATGCTGAACATGATGTACAATCACACAAGCCAGGTAATAAAACAGCTTTATTTTTTTACATTTCTGTTTTAGCTTTGTTTCTGTCTGAGGTACTAGCAGGTCATGAATTCTAAAATCTAATCTTCTGTAAGTGTTGGTAATGAGACAGTGCAGCAGAGAGGCATGGCCTCTTCCCATGAGGTTTTACTTTGTTTATGAATTAAGTCATATGAAGTGTGGAATCTGAGATAAGGCGTGAAATTTTTAGGTGATGCCAGCTGGCATAGCTCCATTAAAATCAATGGAAAGATACATGTTTTCACTACCAGCTTCAGATTCACTCCCAATGGAAATAAAATAGTTAATAGAAATGTTTCAGTCATGAGCCTTTTAGATCAAAATATTGACATGGCAAGGACAGATGCTGGTTTTCAAAATCTGAGGCGATTTGAGATATTATATCTTGGATTTGAGGCAATCTGTAGGTTTGCTCTCTATCATCCACTATTGCTTTGACCCTGATTTATATTTTAGTTTAGCAGAGAGTAGGTGAATGATGTGAAGTTCCTTGTGACTGTAGTAAATTGTGGGCTGCTGCATAGCATTAGGATGAAACCTGGCTTCTCTTAAAGACTCAGGCAGAGAAGGGTAAAATCAAATCTTTTCCCCTCTATTCCTCATGAGATACAAATTGAATTGCACTACCAAGTCCTTGTCAGCAATATGACTGTTGACTGATGCTCTAACCACTAAGTTTAGCAAAACCATTTAAGATGATAATATGCATGTCACTTTGTCATTTTATTTTAAGGTAAGTGTGGGATTCCATTTTCCAAACTGAATGTGGCAGCAGCAAGTCAAATTCATGCATGAGGATGCATGAATGGGCATGGAAAGAAGGGGATGCAGCTTTGGAGCATTTTATAACATTTTGAAATTTTCCAAATTCCTACTATGAGGTCACAAAATGCCCCTGCCAAAACAAATTGGCTACAAAGAGACTACAAAGCAGAAAAATAGTTGGTCTATCTGAATAAAAGAGAATCAGAAAGGTCAGTTTTTTGGCTTTCATTGCAAGTACACGTGCTTTTCCCTGAACCTGTCTGGTAGCACTGTCATGCTTACATCAGTGTGTACATCAGTCTAGATCAATAGTACATCACTGTATGTATTAGATAAAAACATGTATTGCTTCTCTACTATATCTTCATTTATTTCAGCTGTGATTTGGAGTATCACCTTTCCTTTTAAAATACTGGTATGTGGTGTTCTCTGGAACACTAGTTACATTTGCTGAGAGGATAAGATGCTAATAATGATGAATATGCATCTGCAAGTCTTCCATAGGCTTCTGCTTCCTCAGGGAGCTGTAAACAGAAATGCCTAGAAATGCTTACTTCTAGCTCTCAATGCTTATTTTTGAAACTTTTGAAAAGGCTGCTGTTGCATGGAGTAAAGAACTTCATGTCTATGTCATTATAGCCATTATTAGTGTGCATTACAACATGGGGAAGTGAAGCAGTATGATTTATTCAATTTCACTTTGTATTTCTTCAATTGTAAATTATCAGAATAGCATAAAATGTCAGAACAGGGAACGAAAGCACAGTCTTGTTCATTTAAAGCAATATTTAGGCAACTATGTTTTTCTTTTCATGACTACTTATGTGAATGCAGTTCCATATATCTGAGAATAAATTATCTAATATCTTTTAAAATATATAATTAATATACCTTTAGTAGCCTACTTAAGATACATTTATTTATTTATTTATTTATTTTTCTGAGAGTTATGTCTTGGCTAGAGTTCAGTTCTCTCTACTGATTTTTCACAAAAACTTGTAATTGAATTGTCATGATTTTATTATAATGGCCATTGCAGTGCTGTTTACAGCTGTACTGCAATGAAGTTTTAACTTAACACTGATTGGCAAAAAATGAAATAACGTATATGGATTTTATCTTTTAATTGGAAATATTAATAAAAACAGCAACAACAACAACAATATGCTGCTTTATCTTTCCCCTTCAATATCAGAATAAATATTAGGTAAAGTACAATTATCTTACTATTTGCTGGAAAAGAAGAGTGGTAACCTAGCCCTTTGTGAATCCTGCTTAAACAATATGCAAATGAGAGTTTTATTTCATGGACAGCTTTGTTTCTTCATTTAAATTCCCCTTGGATCAGTACAGAAGCAAATTTCTCACTTTGGAGCATTATTGATAAAGGTATCGTTAAGCAAGTAATCTCAACTGTTTTCCTTCCAAATGAAAAAGGAAACATTTCTGTGAACTAAGATTTGCCTTCTGGGTAGGCACTTGAAATTCTCCTGGGACCAAGTTACAAATGATCCTCCACCTCTATGCAGTGAAAGTGCATGGAGTTTAAGCTGGTTCAAAATATGCTCCATTAACTTTACTATGTTTTAAACATAATTACAGAATTTTCATTTTCCACCTTTCTGTGTAGCTATACTTTTCTCCTATGGCGAGGCCTTTCTGTTGAAGAAATTACTGTCACTAGAAGGCTATCAGTATTATTTTTCCTTATTTCTTAAACATATTGCAATCATAAGTTCATAAAGTATTTCATGCTGGAAATATACCTCATTAACCCTCAAGTCCAACCTCCTACTCAGAAATCTCAGCTATGAAGTCAGACCAAGCTACTCAGGACTTTGTCCAGTTTTGAAACCTTGTAAAAATGTACAAGAACAGAATAAGAATGATAAGACAAATAATATATAAAACAAATGATAATACAAACTTATAAGTTCTTGATATTAAAGAAATTATAAATCTACAGTTATTGGATTAAGGATATGTCCTGGTTTCAGTTAGGACAGAGTTAATTTTCCTACTAGTAACTGGTAGGGTGCTATGTTTTGGATTAGGATGAGAAAAGTGCTGATAACATGCTGATGTTTTAATTGCTGCAGAGCAGTGCTTACACCAAGTCAAGGATGTTTCAGCTTCTCTCTCTGTCCTGCCAGTGGGCAGGCTGTGGGTGCAGCAAGAGCTGGGAGGGGGCAGACCCAGAACAGCTGACCCAAACTAGCCAAAGAGGTATTTCATACCATCTGATGTCATGCTAAACAATATATAGGGGTGGCTAGCCGGGGGGGGGGGGGGGGGGGCAGACTGCTTGGGGTTAGGCTGGGCATCGGTCAGTGGGTGGTGAGCATTATGCATCACCTGTCTCGTACACATTAGTATTACTATTCATACGTATTAGTAGTAGTACTATTAGCATCATTTTTGTTGTTGTTATTATTATTATTGTTATTATTATTATTATTTTCCTGTCTTAATAAACTGTCTTTATCTCAACTCACAGGCTTCACTTTAATGTTTCTCTCCCCCATCCCAGAGAGTGAGGGGGGAGGGTCAGCAAACAGCTGTGTGCTGTTTAGCAGCTGGCCAGGCTAAACCACAACAGGATATTAGAGGGTACGTTTTTTCATATTTTCTTTAGTACTTGTTTATGGACCTGTTGTCTTTACATTTGTCTATTTCTTTTTTGAATTTGCTGCCTTCTGAGGCAACAGATTTCAGAAGTCCATTTCTTACTATCTAATAGATTCACTGAGTGCTGGTTGTTTCTGGTTTTGATTTGTTGAATAAGTTTTTCCCCATTCATTCACCTTTGTGATTTTGCAGAACTTCAAACATACCTCATCATCCTTCTTTTCAGGTGGAACAATTCTAGCCTTCTTCATTTCTTCCTGTAAGGCATTTACTCCTTCTCTGTTCCATTCTAACTCTGTGGTGTTTTGCTGGAGGTGCAGGGGCCAGGACTGTCCACAGTACTCAACATAGCATGGAAGAGCCTGCTTAGCTCCCTTGATGCCTAAATTCTGTCAGAGATACATGTGTAAAATATAGCTTTAAAATGATGGTACTGGAACTGAAAGGAGCTGTAAGGTTTTGGTATAATGAAAAACAAAACAAAACAAAACAAACAAAACAAACAAACAAAAAACAACACACAACCAACCAAACAAACAAAAAATAATAAACAACCTGCTGGTGGTTGTTGAAACTAACAGCAGGCATGGTTTGTTGGACACTTATGATGGCTGTATAAAATCACAGTGAGGTGAACAAGGAATTACCTTACCAAGCAACTCATGAGATGCCTAGACTGGATGTAATTATGATAAGCACAGTCCATAGCAAATGCTTGGCTGAAGATCTTTTTAAGATCCTGGAGGATACCTGATGACAGACCTGACTGCTGATGGGAGGAAAGAGAAGAGCCAGCTCAGAGCACTGAGCCTGAGGCAGAGCTGTGTGCATGGAGCCTGGTCTGCATGGATAAGAGTGTTCCACAGGCTGCAAAGACAGTTCTCCAGCATCATGAGCATGTGGACCCTCTCTCAGACACTCATAGGGCAGTACGTGGAGCATGACTTCTCTGCATGGTGTGACTGCTGGCCAGGAAAGTGGCTGTTTGCTGTAGGAATGGGCTAGCCAGTGTGTGTGTAGTGAAGGAGCCATTGTGCCTTGTGCACTGCTTTTGTGTAATGGAAGCATTAGAAGTAAGAGTACCAATGCCAACTCCAGGATATTGTTTTATATTATCAGGGTAGCATAGTTCTTTTTGTTGGTTGTCACCCCATTCAATTGCCAGTCTCAGTGTAAACTTATTTATTAGTTCCTAAGCTCTTGCTGCCCTGCTCTAATGTGCAGAAATTCACCAAGCTTCTCTGCCATGGCCTTATGAACTCATTTACACTTGTTTCATCACATGTTACTTCATTCACTAGCTATTTCTGTATATTTTTACATTTTATTTCTGTATATTTTTTACAAAAATTTTTATTAGCTTGTGCATACTTTGTAAGGAGTTTTTCAAGTTCTTATTTTCATCCTCTTAATATCTCTCTTATGCCTGGTTTATGAAGTTTTGTGGCCTTTCCCGATTTCTGTATTTGTATAAGCTTTACATTCTTTTCTACTACTAGGCTTTATTTTAGGGATATTTATTTTAGAAATACCACATGCTGAACAGTAAAACTGGGGGAGACAGCTGGGAGAACTGCCATTGCTGGGAGATGGCTACTCATTGGTCAGCAGCAAGCAATTGGGTTTTGCAGCACTTTTTTATTATTATTGTTGGTTTTTTTGTTTGTTTTTTCTAATTTTCTTCATTTTCTTATTAAACTGTCATATTAAATTTGATATCTGAGAAACATTATTTTTTTTTAAAGAAATATGTTAGTAACCATAAAAGAAATATGAAGAGGACTTCTGGTGTCAACAAGTCTGAAGTCTGCATCTGTCCTGAGCAAGCTTACCATTACACTTATGTCTTCCAGTCAGACGTTGGCAATTAAAGAGCAGAGTCCTTTCTTTCAAATTCTGCTAAGATTTTCTTCAAATTAGGTAAGACATGATTCAGTGTACATTAGTACCAATTTACCAAATGTTTAGTTAAGCTATTTACTTATAAATGTTCCTTCTAGGTAAACCTTTAGAGATTCAGTATCTCATTTTCTTTTCAGTCCTGGCAGACAGGAATCTACTCATGCATAATAACTATCAGTTTCATAAAGCTAATGAATTCACACTGCTTGTAAATAACAATTGTGTATCAAATTTGAAAATATGCAGTAGAAGATTAATAACTTGTAAAAGCACTGACGATCTTTGAAAGAGAAAAATAATTCAGTTTTATCAGCAAAACTTTCAAGTGATTGTTCTATTCTACTCCTTTCTGATGAGAAAGGAAATAGTAAACTCCCTGCCTGAGACAGGTAGGTGTTATGATAAATTCATAGATTACAATAACAAAGTGAGGAAACAGTCCATTCCTCTAGATTAATCTCTGTTGGTTAGCTTCCTCTCTGTTCCTGCATTTACATAATGTGTTTATCACTATCCTAGTTATTTGTTCTGTGTGCTGGATACTTTTAATGCAAAGTTTGAGGCAATAAATGTAAGCAATGCCATTTTCGTAAAAATTCTGAGAAGTGTGTCAAGTGCATAGAATTTTAACTGAAATTCGCAATGTCTGTATTAGATCTTAAAATTAATTCAGAAGCAGTTTCAACACATTTTGGCATTATTGAATTGGGCGCAAAGGTAACCTTCATGCCAACCTTCTGTTAGCTTGCTTTTGGCACCATCTCAATAAACTATGCTAGTCTTTAAGTATATCCAAACTGCTGTTACACCAGATAGAAGTTAGTAAGAATGAAGTAGTGCTCTGGAATGCCTCTGCCACCAATTCTTTACTTCCATTTGCACAAAAGAGAATGTTTTAGTGACATCTGTGTCATCAATATATCATTAAGGGATCCCCTGCTAATCCAGAAAAGGTTTATAACACCTTTACACATTATTACAGTGCAGGATATCAGGGTAAAGATCATCATGTTTTTGAAAACAGTGATTAGGCACTTTAAAATTGTCAATGGATATATTTTTTAGCCATTTTCTTATTTTCTGTCAAATAATAAAATAATTCAATTACTGTATCATAATATTTTGTAATAAATATATCTACTACTTTCTACCAATAAGTATTTTATGAGGAAAACTTATATACTTAGCTCTATTGCCACATGGTTAGAAGCAGGGAAAAATTCTAGTTCGGAATGTTTAATTTGACTCCTAATCAATACATAAACTACTTTGTGCCCCACAACTCCAGCAAAAGTAACTGTACTCAGTAAGCTTCCTGCAGCAGGAAAAAAATCCTCATTTGGAAATACACTCTAATCATATAAAAACATGGATACCTTTAAACAAAAAAACAAATGTAATAGAATAATGTAATATATATGTATATGGTAATGATTGATCACATATATGCACAGTAGAAATTTCTCTTTATCCAAAAAGCTGTCAGTATTTCATGGAACACACCTGCCCTAAACTGATGATAGGATTTGATGGGCATCAGTCCCCTGATTGACCAAACTTTCCTCACAGTCTCAGCAAATGACTATGCAGAGTATATGGATCTTCTTAACAAGATTTTGTTAGTGCCCAGAGTGCCTTCTGCTTTCTTTGGGCTTGCTAGCATAATTCCTTAAATTGGTAGTTAATAAAGTACTGATTAGAAAGGCAACCATACAGTGAACCCAATTGTGCTGTGTATTCAATATTCAATTGTGCTTTATTCATGATAAATTTATTAATCTGCACCTCACCGAACTCATGGTCGAATTCAAAGTAGTAATACCTTTACTCAGATCCAAAGGAATATTAGAACACGAAACCAATCATTGATTGAACTATATTAGTCAAAGTTAAAAACAAAGTTGTTCACAGAGACTTTTCAATTAAAATAAACAAAAACTTTTTTTTCTTTTTGTTTGAACTTCTGGGATTATTGGAAAAAAAAATTGCTGGGATTGCTTTAAAAAAGAAAAAAAAAAAAGAGAGAATAACATGTCTAGTAATTATTATCACTTATATTTTTACTGCCAATGTGCTTGAATAGATTTCTTTTGAAAGCATCCTTCATTCAGTTACTTTAGTTTGTTGCTTTTGATGATATTTAGAGTGAAGAGGATGAGAAAGAAACAAAAACTGAAATCAAGAAAATGAGTATCATGCCTGATACTGTTTAGAGACATAGCTTTGGGCTTGGCTAGATTTCAGCAATGATTTTGCTATAGAAATAAGTATTTGAAAATCATATGCTTGCATACACAAAGTCCCTAACGATGATTATCATAAATGTAGTTTACATACTGGTGCTGAGTCAGTTCCTTGGAAAAAGAGACAGAATTGTCTCATTTTTGGCTACTTGTATGTTCATGTGGTGCTAGTGGCAATTCTGTGTGGGTTGGAACAATCCTGAATCTCTTGTATGTAATTCTCCAGACTCTTGACTAACTTTATGATCTGAGTAAGGGCAACAGGTCTCTCTCTTTTGAGCATATGAGCCAAAATATAAATGAAAAGTTGGTCTGTGAAATTACATTCTTCTCTCTCAGTAGCCAGAAATGTGAAATATTCAAATTCATATAATCATTATGTGTAATTTTAAATACAATAAAGCAGATGGTTCAGAACAAAAGCTTCTTTTGTTTGCTGTTGTCTTGCTGAAAGAAGAATGGCTACTAATATTACTGGAGGAAATTTTTAGCTGTGAAACTTGATTCCTTTATTTCTTTACTTCTCTCTGAAATTTGAAAAATATTTCAAAAGTTAAACAGTTATTTTTTATGTTTTCTTATATCCCAGCCAGCGGATGTGTACTTAGAGTCTATTGCTATCAAGTTTTTACTTTTCCAGGGTTGAGATAAGATTATTTTTAGAAAAGTGGCTGCCATTAATAAATGATTCAAAAATAATAATATAATTTTAAAATTTCTGAAGAGTGGGTGTACTCTGTTGATAGGTGAAACTACCTGTAATCTTTAAATTAAGAGAAAAATAAGAGAAAACTATTTCACTTGCATTTCATGTTGAAGTCTGACGTTCAGCATAAGTGTTAATATGAAAATTTAACACGTTGAGACATCTATTTATAGAAAGGCCCAGGTTCAGGTAACTTTTGTTCTAAGAAAGAACGTAACCTTGCAGCCATAGCTGAACAGCTACCCATTGAAGCAAGAAATTGAAGCATTCTTGCAGAATGAGAGATACAGTTGAAGACCATATAATCCTATAATCTAGTAGAAACTCCCCCTTGTGTACTGTTAGGTATTTAAATAAAAATACATAGTCTCATCTAAGGACTTCTGAAATTTTACTTTCATCAGATTCCTCCCCTGACATCTGATGATGACTGGTAAATGTAGAGTCCTTTTTCCACATAATAAAGAACAGTGGATTGGTGTCCTTTACATGCTGGGAAAAGGCCTTGTAGAAGGTAAGTAGTATGGCAATTTTTTTTTAATATATATATTTTTCTGTGAAGGAAATGGAAAAGAATTAAGCTAATTAGACAGTAATGATCACACTTAGGACTTAGAGTGCTTTGTGCTTTACAGAATATTACTATCACCATTTCATAATTAGGGAAAAGAGTGGAGTGATTTACTGGAGGTTATTCTGAAAGTTAGTGATACTCTCACAAAGAGAATCCAAGCTGTGCAGTCTCTGTAGATCACACTGAGTGAGTGAAAAGCAATGTGAGTCTAGAATGTCTCATTATTTCTGTTTTTCATTGGGCCATATGTGTGCTATTAGAAATACTATATACAAATCTGATGCACTTCCCAGTGGAGTTTAAAATCTTAAATGGGCAACATGAAGAGAAGAGGGTAAAGCAACAGAAAGCAATCAGTCTATTAGATTTTTTGTCAGTTCCCCAGACAGTTACTTAGAAAGATTAGGACATATATAGACATATGAATCTCCCTTTCCTAAGAGGGCTTCAAGTAGGAGAGTGCTAATATAAACAACAAGTAGATAGTCTAATTTTACTTGCTTTCTGCTATCACTTTCTTGAGAAAAGAACTAGGTTTAACAGATCAGTTGAAAGCATCATCTCTCAGGGGAGAGAGAAGTTGAGTCAACATGAAGGAAGCAGTGAAAAAAAATAAAACGGATGAAAGCAAGTAAATAGATATATTTATAAATCTTATATAAATAAGAAAGTGAAAACAGGAAGTTTCACTGGGAGGCAGTGTGATATGTTTTTTCCTTCTCTTTAGATAGAAAAGGACAAGAGAATGATACCATATTTCTGGAAATGTCTGTGAGTTTATCTTTTTGTTTGACAGCCAAATCAATACAATCTTTTTTATTACAGTAAATTAACATACTCATTGAGAAACACAGACCATTGCTGTGTGAGATAAGTCCTCAGGAGTGCAGCAAAGACTGTGAATGTGTAGTAATGTTTGACCATGTTAGACAGCTTGCACAAAACAGGAAACTCACCTACTCTGGAAACCAGTGCTGAGTACAGTGAACAGGTAGTTTAGTAATTCCATACGGTTTTTGAACAAACTAACACCAGGAGGAAGAATCCCATGGATTCTCATGGGGGTCAAGACCTGTTCTTAAAAGTTTGTCTCCTTCATTCCTGAAGATGGCCATCTAGACTGTCTAAGCAAGACAGGAGAGAACTTTTGTCTTTCCAGCAGGATGAGATGATGAGACTAAGAAAACCTTGGACAATGCCTTGATTAAATTTGGGAGAATCATAGATTGGTTTGGATTGGAAGGGACTTTAAAGGTCATATTATTCCAACCCCCCTGCCATGGGCACGAACACCTTCCAGTAGAGAAACATCTGGTATGAGAAAAAAAAAGGGGCATAAAACAGATTGTAAAGCAGAGGTTGGGTCACTTGCTCTCATACCTGATATGTTTATCCTCTAGATCTAATTGCAATTCCTGAAATCACTGAACATCTACATGGATGTGCTAATCCTGAGAATACCTAAAAGAGTATTGACAAGGCTTACCACATGAGCAGCTGTCTTTGATGAGACCTATTTTTATAAGAACTCTAGAACCTACCCCCACCCCCCATCCCCAGCTCAAACAGCTTTGTATGTAGTTCAGGGCTGCTTACTTTGTTTTCCTGCTTCAGAAGGTCTGATGTACAGGGCTACACAGAGGGTTTGGATGTAGTGGGTCCATGAATATCAGTAGGATAGTTCTATTCAAAACTCATGGGGGTTCAGCACTATTAATACTATGATGTATTAATACAGGAGCTCTACTGTAGGAGAACAGTGGTGCTTCAGAGAGATGCATTAAGGCAGCAGGGAGCATTGTAAGGGAGGTTATTTAGTATGTGGTATTCTGATCCAAAATTAAGGTTTCTTGTCTAGCTGCAGATTGCTACACAACAAGCTGTGAACACTGGTGTCTGCTCACATTTGACTGCTTGTGCTGGTCTGTACTCGTTGGCTGTAAAGCTGGTATAAAGAGCGGATAGCCAAACAGATCCAAGGCAAAGAATAGCTGTTAAGGTACAAGATGTTGCCATAGATATATCAGTGTCTGGGTGAGGATGCTAGACGTGCGTGTGTAGGCATATGTCATTTGGGGCTCTTCTACATATGGTTTCTGGAAGCTCTGGAGTTCTGGATAATGTGAATCTGAGGGCTTGGCAATGGTGTTGGATAAGGATCCGATGTGTGCAGGAACATATGTGTGGGACAGTTTTGTAGCTGTGTCTGCTAGCCATTCTGATGGCTTGCAGCTAAGAATTTATGTGACCATATGAAATCTAACAGAATACCTTCATGATAGAGAGGGGATTGTTCTTACCAGACGTGGGTGATGAAACACCAAAGTCTGCTTAAAACATATAAGGCTAGTGTTATGGCCCATGGCTGTGTCACAGAGAGACAACACGTGCACCAGGATGTGGGATTTCTGGAAATATTTCCAAAAAAGTGAGTCTCTTTCATAGCTTTTTACATATATTGGCAGACTAATATGGAATCAGGTGGTGATGCTACTGGGGCTGTGGCAACAGCAAAGAGAAACATCTATGGAACTTCTCAGTAATGACTGAAATGATGAAATAAAGTAGAAGTTCAGTCTTTTGGGATTAAATGTATTAGAGTTATTGAGTTATTACTAATCTGTCTTTGGAAGTTGAGAGATCACCTTTCATTTATGTTAAAAGGTTCATTATATATTGTACACCAAAAAATGATGGTATGGACTTGTAAAGTGTAAGGGTTTGAAAGAAAATAACACATAAAAGAGTCATTCTAAAATATATATTTCTGTAATTTATTTAAAGAAAAACTATTCTGGATAGAGGAGTGGTGGGAAAAATGAGTACTAAAATGAGAGTTAACTGAAGTTATACAACGGACTGATTTTTATGGCTTAGTAATAAACCTTTTAAAGTTTCTAGTGCAAGTGCTGACACTATCTTAAACACCGTAAAAAATCCTGTACTGGTACCAGATTTCTGGGATTTCTTTATGTATTTTTTAAATACTTAAGCCTTTGGAAAATAAATAGTATAGATTATATTAAGTTCTACAGTTGAAGAATGGTAGTTTTTTCTTGTAGTATAATGTGTCAACACTAAAAATTATTAACTTACTAGCAACATATTGTAAATAACCATAATAAAAAACTTGACGTTCTGTAGTTCAGCTAAAATCTTCAAAGTGAATTATGCTTATTTAAAGATTTTCTAAAGTAGCTTTACTTATGCAGTTACTTGAAATAATTCTGCTATAGATTTTTTCTCCTCTTTATGTTAACAGTCTTCAATCACAAGAAATGATGTCTTGTTCAGAAATGAAATATCTGCAAATGCCACTTTTGTTACAGAGATGAGAGCTTTTTCTTACACAGATGTGTGCTTTTGTTTAACCATAATCATCATATTCATGCACCTAACTTGTAATTTACTTACATTTGTAAATTCAAAAAATTGATTTTGATCTTACATACACAGAAACACAAATTAATTGCCATGAAACTGATCCGATCTTTTCCAATTTTTAAAAAAAATCCTTAGTAAGTAAGGATTTTTTGCTTTTCACTGTTCACCAAAAAAAAATAATAATAAAATAAAATAAAATAAATCATCCACTGCCATTTATTTATTTGTTAAATTATTACTCTAATAAACAGTCTATTATGGACAAGAAAATATTTGTTAAGTTTAATCTTGTACTCTTGCAAAGAATTAAGCCTGAGAACTGCAGCAGGAGCTCCAATCAGATGATTCACCACAGCCTTAAGCCTTTCTAAAGGTAATGTGGGAATATGTGTAGAATCAAAGAACTACTATCATCAGCCTTTCCATTCCTTCCATGGTAACAATAGATTATACCCAGACAGGGATAAGCATATAACAATTTTTGAAAAGCAAGGTATCTCCTTTTAGAGAAAGAACTAGAACCCAGTATCCAATGCAGTAAGTATATACTGAAAAAGCTGAAGGTAAGAGCACTGTTATTCCTCAAAATTCACTATTTGTATTCTTCTCCAAACCCTGACATCATAAAATGGGATAGAAAAGCTTATTTTAAGCTACTTTCTTGTGGCCACTTAAGTGTGCAGACTACCTGATTTTCAGGGGATTAGAACTCCTGCTACAAATATTGGAGGCTGTGCAATTTCAAATTTGGCAGTATCAATTCCAGACTCTAAGTACTGTCAGCCTTCACAAGCAAGGCTGTTAAAAGTCAGATATTGTATGACATCACAGCCATGTTTGTGCTAGACTGAACATAAGCAATAATTTAAGAAACATATCCTTTTTATGCTGGATATAAGGGATGAAAATTCTTTGAGCCAAATGTTCATGTGACACAGTATCTAAAAGATGGAAAAAGAATGTTTGATAAAAACTAAGACACACCTTTTACTGCTAATAAGCTTTGCTTTATTAAGCAATAGGCTAAAACAACGAGAAACAGTTTTAAAGTAGTGGAAAAAATAAGATTTGTCATGAGAATTCTTTGCTGTTGCTGTTACATTTGAACTAGTGACCTGTTTGTAAATGGCTTTCCTGGAACTACAGGAGGAAAAAACAGGGTGAACAAGGGAATTCTTGAATACAGTGTACAAGTTTGAAGAATATATTTTATGGTCTTTGATTATCTCTAACTGCCTGCTAACATTAGAAGAGATGTTTGTAAACATTTGTTTTCCCACAATTCACTTGTGAAACAAATGTTTATTCCTTCCGAGAATTTCCACATACGTGAAAAATTGTACTTCATTTTAATTTCTTGATTTTTTTTTCCCAACAGCTGATCCCACAAATCATATGAAAAGACATCTAACATGGTTGCAAAGACCTCCATGATGCTTTTTTTTTTATTTTTCTGATTTTGTTTAGATAAAATTGAATGCAAAAAAAAAAGAAAAAAAAAAGTCTTTATCCAGCTCTAAAGATAAAATGTTTAGTCTTGGTGTTAAATATCTAATCTAGATTCATGTTTTTATTTCCAATCAGGTATATGAACATGAATTTCAAATTGAAGTATCAGTGAAAATTCCGTTTTTTAAGGTACATTATATTTTGGACTTATGTGGTTACCTCAGAGAACAAAGAGATTTGGTGGGTAATTAAGTGAAGGACAGACACAAATAATTTTGATTTTAGCTCCTGGAACGTTACCTTATTTTGCAGGATATATTGAAAGTTTCTGGAGATACAGCTATGAAGAGAATCAAGCAACCCCCAAATCTACCACTGCATCTAAGGACTGAACTAAGATTAGTAGCACTCCCAAAAAACAGTAGCCATAAATTGAAGAACACACATCCAACTAGCTTGTAACAAAAAACAATGCAGTAAGGATTCACTCTGCTGTTCAAAATAGATTGTTATGTATCAGTCAACCCATATTTGGTCCCTGTTATCTTAATATCCTTTTTAAAAGAGGACTGGTGCAATGTTTCATAGCATTGTGTAGAGAAGATTGATGTATGGTTATAAAGTTGACTGAGGAAATGACATCTCTTGAATTTATTCGATTAATTAATTAATTCATTTTTTCCAGAGGAAAGTCACATCAGGTTGGCCAATCTGTCTACATGCAGTCTCAGCTTGGTTAAGAAGTAAACTAGGTTATAAGAAAATTCTGTGTGATTCTGTGATAATGAGAAACAGGCCACACTTTGTGTTATAGTTTTAATAAATACAAAATATAATTCACCATTTAGAACAGTTCATTATCATATGTGACGTCCTTTTTGAAGTATCCAGGTGATAAAGGATGAGGACTTTATTTTTTATATTTTCTGTAAAACTGCAATGTATTTTATTCTTGCAGCTCAGATGATAATTCTGGGTCACCACTGAACTCTTCCTTCAGGCAGAACTCCCATGAGTACTTTATTTCTTGTAGTATTAAGCAAGCAGGAGACAAGTGAATCTTAAATCTGTAGGATGTCAAAATGGGAAACTAGATTAACTTTCAAATGCAGATGTAAGAGAGAATAGAGTCACATATTTTAAAAATTCAAGAGTATCACATTCGTTATGCAAAGATATACATATGATTTATCTTAGAACAGTAGCTAGCCATATCAAAGGATCTTTTCAAGTTAGACTCTTGCAAGGTGTTAAAAAGTACCTGGTATCACTGAAGTCTGGTTTAGGATTTTGAATGCTGATAGTACAGGAGTTGAGGACTAGTTTTCTTTGAGATTTTTACAAGGATAAGACCCATATCTTCTGAGGAATAGCTTTTCTTGTCAGTATTCATTCTCTATTTATTCTATTGTACAAATGTTTTCTCTCTTCATGGAAGCTTTAATTTGATCACTTTAGTGTTCTACTGTTCTCTCACAATAAATGGAGTTAGTTAGTGGCTGTTTTACAGTTTGGTGTAATTCAGACAATTATATTCTGTGCATTGTGGGTATTAGTAGAAAGCCGAGAGCAACATGGCTCAGGGCAATGGAAAGCATAACACACTGGGGAATTTATACCACTTCTAGCTAGCAAAGAAAGATTTGCTCTCAGGTTTGTTTCATAGGAAAATGAGTAAAAGAGCACATTTAGCTTATGGTTAAATGGTTTCAGCAAGTTTAGAAAAATGAAGACACTTCATTTACCTTGTCACTGAAAACTGGAAAATCAACTGAAGGCTAATTTCATTCTGAAACACATATTTTGGATCATAGTGAAACCATGCTGCTAATATTAGCCAAGCTGGCAAATTAACAGAAACTCCTTGTTTCATTATTGTTTCTTCTTTTGTATTCTATTGATAGAATTTAAAGTGTTGGAAATGAGCCAGTGTTAAGGTCTAATTTCCATTTAGTGGTATAATGAAGTAATAAACACAATTTGTTTCAGATTAAAAGTTTTTCCCCTCCTAACTAAAAGCATTTTAATACCTTTTTGTAGCTTCAATGTTTATACAAAATAGCTGATAGCTGCACAAAAAGACAAATCTAGCACTTGCTACTTCTAGAAGCAGCTAATCTTCAGTGCTCAGAGTTTCTATAGTATGTAGCTAGGCAAAGCAAAATGCTATATTAAGCTCAGTTATGAATGTTAGACTGGATTTGTCTTGTGATCAAAATTTAAACCAATATAATGAGGGCATTTCCCACAATCCCAGCACTCAGCTCTGTTGTTTCCCTTACTAATCCCACAGTAGCACTTGCAGGGTTTGCTGCACAGTAATGCTTAACACCAGGTATTACATAATACCCATCCAATAGTAGGAAAAAATCTATGTTTAATGAAGAAAGTGCAGAACAAATAGGAGGAGGCTTTTCTGCTTATTTCTTAAAAGTACTGGGCCCAAATCCTCCACCCAGTGATCTTGTGTGAGCAGTATTCATATGACGGAGTAAACATTTGTGTATGATAACTTGGTAGTGTCTTTGAACGATACCTCACGGAAAAGAAAGAAATAGGTCTTGATAGGGTTTGAAGATCAATTAATAATTCTTTACATAATACTTCTTTTGAGGTTATTTTAGATTCAAGATCTTTAATTCTAAATTTCAAACTTTTTAGCAAGGAAACCTTGAAAATGTTTTAAATCTTTGCAAATTTAAAGTGTATAAACCTGGATCTTTTCAGTTGGTAAATTGTTTTATCTAAACATTTTCAACAGCAAATTCTAAAGCAGTAAGTAAATCTGTAGGCCAAATTCAGCCCTTAGCTGGATGCAGGAACCACTTAAAATTTTAGGGCTAGTGCAACAAGGTTCATATCTATTCTTTAAAGTGTTATGGTGTATTACAACAATATTCTGATGACTGTTTTTTTTGTTTGTTTGTTTGTTTGGTGGTGTTTTTTAATTTTTTTTAATATTCTATGTATTTAATATTTATGTGTATATCACCACACCATTTCACTGAGCTCATAGCTGGTACAGAATTAAGATTTTGGCTGACAAATGAGAGTTCTGTACTTCTGGAAAAGCTGGATGCCCATTCCTGGCCATGCTTAAGTTTCCTCAGTCCACTGAAGCCATGGATTAATGGTTTATCTATGAGCTATGGTATCTAAGATACCTTAAAGTGTAATTTTCTTCTACTCTTTCTGAGTCGTAAGCTTTGAAAGACCTTGCCTTTGTCTATAAGCAGAATGGAAACTAATGTTGTGACTCTGAAAGTTTCCTGAAATGTATTTTTTTTCCCCTCTTAATTCAAGGCAAGAAGCTGCTGGAGGTGAGCCAATGTAGTAATCCAGAAGAATTCAAATGTTATGCAAAAAAGGTAGACTAAGCCAGAGGTAAGCGCTGACAATTGTTAGAAAAGGTGTCCAAGTTAGTTGTATTTTCTGCATCAAGATCATTCTGCCAATGCTATCACCCAGCAGGCAAGAGAGAAAGCAGGCATGGATGGTGGACAGGAATAGGTTGATTTTTTCCAAGTTTGCTTGTGAAATACAGGTCAGAAACAGTACAAAGTGATAAAGTATGCCTTGGTAGAATTGTCCAACAACATTTACCCTGCTAAAAATCATATTGATGTTAATTCATATTTTACTAATGGATTTGAAGGAAACTTGTACCTAGTGTACTCAAGTTAGGCTTTATTTTATTTTGTTATTATATGCTGTTTCAGTCATATTTATACAGCCACTTAGGAGCTGTCTGAACAAATCACTGATGAGGAGAACAGGGATATATGGAGCAGAGGAGTTCTTGTTATCATCTATGACTGATGATGATGAGAATGATGGGCAGCTGTATACACTGGATTAATCAATCTGATTTGTAGACAGGTAGCACAAGGACACAATATGGCTACATGCCACTTTACCAAATTTCTTTGAGTCATGCTCTTATTTTTTCTGTCATCCTTGAAGAAGTATAAGTAAATAGTATATTAGCTACTTGTGCATCTCCAGTATAAAATATTCAATGACACCTTCTACTAGAAATTAATAGGGTTTTATTTATGTGTATGCATACATGTGTATGCAGAGTGAGAGGACAGGATTATCATCAAGAAATTTTCTTTTAAAAAGAACAATCCTGGTAAGTAATTTATCATACTTGCTTGACAGTTATGCCTCTGCAGACTGTGAAGTGCTCCCAAGCTCAGGTTTTGTCATGTTCTACTCTGCTCCTCAAATTATATCCCCTTCTATTTCCTAAAAATCCTGTGGGTTTGCTCACTACACACTGCAAAAAACTTTGTGAAAAATCAAGCAGAAAATAATAATATATATCTTGTCTGTGGCTTTGGATTAACCTCCCTAGGAATACTTGGCCAAGGGGTCTTGAGAAATTGACAAATAATGAATGATGATAAGCTTTTTATTCAAGATGTATCCATTTGGGCTTAGAAGCTGTAGATGATGTCCCTTATCTCATCATCAACTTGTTTTGCAACAACCAAGTACTGAAATGTGACAAAATTGTGAAATGTGTCCTGTGAATTTAAACACTTCAGATTTCCATATAACTATCATAACTAAAGGGATTATCCCTTGCTAGTGGAGTGGACTGTATGTTTCTTTGAGTATTAGTTGTATCTTTCTGAAACGATGGACAATAGAGCTAAGTGGAAAGCACAGATCTTTACGGTTAAGAAGACTGTTTTAGATTGTTCTTTCTCTCTCTCTGTCTGTCTCTGTCTCTCTCTCTTTCTCTCATTTAATAAAATCACAATGTCTTCCTCCATGGGGTTCCCAAATATTGTATAGCAACTGTGGATGTGGAATTTTTTAGCTTACTGGAAATACCTCTGGTGAATTACAATGGCCTGTGCCCTAAACTGCAGGGCCACTAGGTTGCCTGAGAGCATCAAGAACCAATTAGCCCAGGAAATGGGCATCTAAAACAAGCTGGCACCAAAGGCTTGCTTTGGATATTTCTCACTAAGACACTGACCAGCTGACTTGTTTGGAAATAACTTCTAAAGGGTACTCAGTCATGAACTCCACAATCCAGTTAATTATTACTTGTCAGAAGAACTTTACCCTGGATGCTTAATGTCTAGTTATACTGACCTTTACAGTAATGCTTGCAGCTGAGATAACTACTTAATAGCACCCTGTCTCCTGAATGCTGGCTTTCAGAAATAGGCACAGCAGGCTTCTGATACACTTTTGCTTTTGTTCAAGACTGTCACCCTCTCTGTCCTGCTTTTATTCAGAACCTTTCATCTAGCCACAGTGCAGATACAGCTATGGCTCTTTTCATGTTGCCTGTGTCCTTTTGCAGTCAATACCTTCTCCAAGCACTTCCCTGTACTTTAAATTTCAATGTCTTCCTTTAAACAGGTTTTTCTGGCTGAAGTGATTTTTCTTGGTCGTTACAATATTTTCACCTGATATAGCATTTTATAGCTCTTATCTTATAAAACTAATTCACTAAACAGGCATGTAATTGGATCGGCTATTTTTGTTGTGCTCTTAGCTTTTAGTACAAGCCATTCAGAAGATGTAGACATGTGGTTTGATTTTCAGTGCTGATTGTCCAAACATTTATTCTCTGCCTTTTCTTAGACAGTGGCATCACATTGCATAGCCAGGCTGTGGGCAAGCAGAACAGCAGCAACCCACGTCCTTCAGCAGCTTATGCATAAAAAAGTTGCCACAAAACCAGGGCTATTGAAGTTACCGTGTTCTCAATATCTACAGCTATTTGGGCATTAAAACATCTCACAAAGCAGCTTCCTCTGCTCTGAGACTCACCATTTGTGTCTACCCAGACTACTATGGTTAACAAGCAAACTGGGTGCCTGGGATCTTTCTGAATATGTGTAGGGCACTCTGCAACATCTTTCTGCCACTTCTGCTTATGGTGGAGGTTGTGGGAAACATTTGGAGCCCTGTCTCCCCAAATATATCACAAAACAACTTGTTGAGAGCCTGGAGTACTTGGTCTCTAGAACAGAGAAGCTGGTAGCTAGAAGCGAGTCAGTTGGCCTTAAAATTTGGAAACCAAACTGGTTCCCACAGATTTCAGCTTTGTTGAATCAGCGTTACTAGAGGAAATCTGTTCTATCAGAAGATTTTCTGTCTGATCTTGTGAACAGAACAGTGAAAACAGCACATATTACAGGAGCAGATTTTGAAAAGGTCATCGACTAAATGTTCATTTTCTACCTTAGCATATTGAGGACTGAGAGAATATTTCAAGAGCAGAATGATGCCCAAGTGCTCAATTAACTTTGGAAAGTTGCATTTATTTCTTTCCTCTAAATGTCCTGGCCTGAATGTCTGCTACTGATGCTGCTTACCCCAGACTGCCTTTTGGAAAATTCTCCCACGTATGGTTTATACAAGTTATACCAAATTTTAAAGATTTAAAAGTTCCCTCTTACTTTTTTCCTGTAGCACTTTAAAGCATTTGAATTACAATAGTTTAGGAAAATCATTTTATCCTTATTTATATGTATGCAATAGACTAAAATCAACACCTTCAAATACTTTCTGATTTTTCCAGAGGCATGTCTGACACTTTACATTAGAAAATGTAGAGTTTCTGCAGTGGAATCACAGTCACAAAGGTAAAAAAAAAAAAAAACAAAAACAACAACAACAACAAAAATATATATTTTTTTTATCTAAATATATAAATATGTATATATATTGATATTTTAAAAACACACTATGAATAAACAAGTAGAGTTCACTTTAAAGTGAAGTTAGAAATATTGACATTTTAAAATTTCAAAATGGACAACAGTTGTTTCTTAAACAAATTGATACAACAGAAAACAGGAACACTGTTTTCTCTGAAAGGAAAAAAAAAAAAAAAAGGAAAGAAAGTGGTCTGTTTTATTTGTGCTCTAATTGGCCTACATGCCTCCCAGCACAAACAGATATGCAGGGAAGGAGAATTAGAAATAAAAGCATCCAGCAACGTGTTTTTTGACAGCTGTATTTTATCGTAACATAACATGAGTAAATACAAATAAAATAAATATCGCTAGCACTAGCAAAGAACAAAGAAACAAAAAGTGGAAAACAAGAGTGGCAAGATATCACTCATACTTCCTCTGTGTCCCCTGTGTGTCCTAAGGCAGGTAGCACCCATGTATTGTGCTGCTGGCCATCACAATTCCTTGGCTATTTAATCTAATACCAAGAGGAAATCAGTAATAAAAGAACTCAAACACTAAAATGGCAAGCAATATGATTCTATTTTCCCTAATGCATGACACAGTTTACACTCATCTCTTCATCTTTCTGTATGCAGTTATTGATAACAAATTAATGGGATGTGACACAGAAACGATTTTTTGCCATTCTATATCGACCATTCTCTGCTATCTCAAAAGCAGTAAGTCATATGTAAACTTTGTTGTAACAGGACAAGATTAACATTTAATATTAACACAATAAATTATGCTAATTGCAAAAAATATATAACTTTCATTTTAATTAATTAATTAAAATGAAAAACTTCAAACCTTGAATCTCAGTTTAGACACTTAAGTAGTTACTAAAACTGTAGTTTTTGTGACAGGAGAGTTCCAAATGCTAGAAAAATACATTGTCTGGTACAGATAGCTTTCTAATGGCAGGACTCAAAACCAGTAGTAGTTGCTGGAAGTCTTTTTGCTGACTCTAAGCATTTTGAATAAAGCCTTTAGTTACTTCGCTTTTGTTCCTTACCTTTATAAGAGTGCTGTATCATATCCTACAAAGCACTTCCAGAGCTCTCCCAGTCAGGCAAGAGCAGGGTATCAGGCAGACACTTGTAGCTGCTTGCTGTAGATGTGGATTTTTTTCAGTTGCTTTACAAACAATGAAAACAATATTTGTTAATGTTTAATTTGCTTTGTATTGTACTGTCTGGGCTCTTATGAGTCAAAATACCCCAAGTATGTGAAGAGTTACATTTTGAGCCATAGCATGTCATGTTTCAGGAAAAGAGAGTGAGCAAAGTGGTATCAAAGCTGAACAGTCATAAGTGGTAAACACATGAAGTATTGGCTATTCTGGATGTAGGATAGAGGGAAGAGGAGCATAAACTTTGCAAATTCCTTGAAATAGATTTAGAAAATCATTCAGGAGCAGTTCTTTATGAAATCTCTCAAATGAAGTAATGTTCTGTCTTCTACACATAGTCACAAGCACACTTATCAAGGTCTGAATAAAGGACGCTCTTGTAGCCAGTATGGTAGCACCAATGTGAATGTAGTACAAAAATCTTGTGCTCTGCATTACTTTCAGTGCTATGTATGCTGATATATTTTTTTTTCTAAACTGATAAAAGGAAAAAAAAGAAAAAAAGCAGTTTATAATGAAACCACAGTATAATTCCATCCTCTTTATCAAAATTAAATAGCAATCTATGTCTGATATAATGCATGGCAGAAATTGTACAAGCAATGAGTCTAGAACAGGCTAGTCATAAACAAAGAGAAGAAGAGAAGTACCTCTTGCTGGTTTGCTCTTTAGGGAATGGCAGGGTGCACAAATGTTTTTTTTTCATATATCTTTTCTGTTCATTTTTGTATTTTTTTTTCCCCTGAGTTTTTCTGTAGATCTGAATACCTAGCCTATTCAGTAGCCTATTCAAGAGCTCATAGGCCTTAATGTCACTAATGGTTCTACCTGGTGTTTATAACAAATATTGTTTACAAAAATAATATTTTCCTTATGATGGCTTGTAAATAGCAAATTTCTTCTCAGCAGACAAATATGTTGTATGCTGGCACTATTTATCATCCTTGACTCTATAAAAGCTGAGGTTGCTGCATGTTTTTCAAAAAATTGTTAGTCCTTAACAGCTACATTTTTCTTTTCTGAAACTAAAATTGATATTTTAGGACATTGGTTTTGGCATGTAAAAACACCATTTTGAGAACAATTTAGATACTAATTTAGGGAACATTAATTTAAATGTTGGCCCTCTACAAGAATTCACGTAGTAGCCCTCTTCAAATCAAGCTTTTTCATTTGTGTGTAGGTACCTGTGCACGTGCCTTTTTGAAGTGCCCATATGGTGTGAGAAGCTTCACAGCCTGGAAAAGATACAAAAAGATACAAGGTGAGTACCCTACAAGGACCACCATCCTTTTTAAGTAGAGCTGTTCTGAGTACTCTGATTATAAAGAAATGACTGGCAAATGCCTTTTGAGTACTATGCTGATGAAAAGGTGGGTGAATGCTATTGATTGCTTTTATAGCTTTTGAAACAGTAGTATTTGATGGTATTGTACATGTAGTGTTGCAACATTCACAGGCTTCAGATTGACTAAGACAAAGCTCAATGACTTTGTTCAGTATAAATAACCACCTTTTGAATTTTAGCATGCCTGTAGAGATGTTTGTATAACCCTAACACTTAAAATTGGGAACTGGCAGATACAGAAGTAGCTTCTGATGTGAGATACGGATTACAGTCATATGGATATGAATTATAAATAGTTTTACTTCTCATCTTATTTTGAGACATTATAATGAGACATTAAAATAGTCTCATCTTTGTAAACTAGATAGTTTACAAATAGGAAAAACAAAATTGAAAATTATCTGAGCTGGCTGCTTACAATTGTAGTGGTAACCTGCTAATAATTAAAGACACTGATCTCTCTGATAACAGCAACAAGATCCATAGAGTTCTGTTAGGTGAGGTTCAGGCTGGGTGTTAGGGAAATGTTCTTCACCAAGAGGGTGGTTGGGCACTGGAACAGGCTCCCGAGGGAAGTGGTTACGGCACCAAGCCTGATGGAGTTCAAGAAGGGTTTTGACATTGTTCTCAGATATATGGCTTGATTTTTAGATGGTCCTGTGGGAAGCCAGCAGTTGGACTCAAAGATCCTTGTGGGTCCCATCCAATTCAGAATATTCTATGATTCTATGAAAGCCTCATCTAGCCAGGATGGAAATGAAATCCTCATTGAACCTAGGGAAAAAAAGCTTTGTGTAGGAGTCTTAATTCTGAATCTTTTATGTTGAAATATAATTTCATATGCAGCACTTTATAAACTTCCATTGTAATTGTATTTATTTAAAAAATGTTCTAGGCTATTGATTTTGGTAACCTTTCTCTGAAAAGTTAAAATGTGGTTTTGTTAGATGGTAATTTTATATTTGTTTTTCTAAATACATAAATAAATAGTGTATTTCAATTTCTGTTTAGAAAAAATAACTTACACCATAAAGAAATCATCAAAATTAAATCATTATATTATCAAAAACCACCAAGGGATTTAGAAACATTGCATTGCATGTGTGACATAATCTTGTGTCGACTGTTAATGAGTTCTTTAACAGAGCTCTTTTTAGCTTAAGCTGGTGCTTGCTGTTTTAATTTTTTATTTTTATTTTTAACATATATTATCCCTGAAATAAGTGAGAATTTCTGTAAGATGCAAAAGAATAAGTACTCAGGTGAAAAAAATAATGTTCCTGTGTTTGCCACTATCTAAAGAATGAATCAATTTATTTTATTAGTGCTACCCAAAATCTCAAGAAAGAGAAAATTGAGTATCACTTTACTCACATTCCTAAAACCAGCTTTCCTATTTGCCATAACATTGGCACGCTCACCAGAGTCACCACAAGCTCACAGAACAAGCCTAGCAGATGCCTGCATAGGGAATTCAGAAAAGTATGTTAATTACTGCATTTTTTTTTCCAATAAGTCTATATGAATTTATTTCTAGATATAACACTTTCCCCAAATTTCAGTGGATTTTATACAGCTGAAAAATATTTAATAAATTTAGAAATTTCATATTTGAAATCTGAAAACTGTAGTAACCTACTTTAAGTGTTAGCTCTTCTCAGTTCCATCAGCATGTTATTTATTCTTAAGGTCTTAACAAGAATAAGTTTTCATTTATGACAAAAGTTTAATGCAGTCCCTTTTTTTAAGATCTTTATTATCAGACTATGAAAGGAACAGAAAACCAAAATTAGTTTGCTTTTCTTGGAATGTGAAAGAAGTTGCAGAATTTTGAATCTAGATATAATCACTGGTCAAAATCCTAACCCCATTTACTGATTCTGTTTTAATGTTACAGTAGGTTTAGAGATACTTCTCACAACAAAGCTGATATAGCAGCTCCTGCCTTAGGAATAGCGTGTTTTTGTGCTTTGATAAATAAAAAAAATAAAAGGAAGTAAGTGTTCAAATGTGTCTCTGAGTGGGGGGTAAGGAGTGCAATTCATACTTTGTTATCAGTCATCTTCTGTGCTGTGCATTATTACAAAAGTGGTAGAGAAGGTAATTTGTCTTAGACTGAATTTCTAGTATTTTCATTTTATTTTCATATATTCCATGAAATATAGGTAACCCAGAGGCAGACTGTTATGATATGAACATGGTGGTGGAGTTCCTATGTTAAAGAAACATAATTTAAGTTTTTAGATGAAGTGTATTTTCCCCAGAAATTTGTCCCTCTGGCCCAAGTACTCCACCAATTATGAGCAGTAGTCCCATTACATCAAATTCATTCTCAACCGTTTCAGAGCTGTAAAGAAATGGTGTCAAATATCTTTTATTTGCAACCTTTCCATCTCTACAGGTTTCAGAATAAAAACTGTGCTCTGTTATTCAAATGTTGTAGACAATGTGCATTACAAGTGAAAAGCAGGCAAATACTTTAATGAGATCTTTCTATTGTTTTAATGAGGTATGCAAGTCAGTCAGCTATACCACATATACAGAGCAAAACTTTTGGAATGTGTATAGCCCTAAATTGTTCAACTATCCCAATAACGATAGTTGATGTAGCAGTTCCACAGCCATGTTACTTCCAATACTGGTAGTGCCTCACGAAGGACTGCAGCTTTGATTTTTTCTTTTGTGAAACACAACCAGAATGTTAGCACAAAAACTTATATGTGACAAAAAGGAATGTCATGTTACGGTTAAGAAGGTAAAACTGATATCTAAATTCCAACGGAAACCTCCAAGAACAAATAGTTGTCAAGCTGCTGATGTTATACGGGACCACAATTGCTTCATCATATCAACACTAATCAGTTCAACACTTTATGACATTGTTTATCGACACTTTATGAGGCAAAGAGGCTTCAGAAAGAGATTCAGAGTTTTGCCATCATCTCAAATGTCAGGAAAGGGGGAATTAGAGAAATTCTTCAGCCTCTCTGGACAGCCTGGAATCCGGCCAAGTGCCATGTCTAAAAGCTGTTTATATAGATGCTAACCTCCTAAAATTGCTCATTAATGCCTGCATTTATGAGATGTTTGCCTTTTTCACATGGAATATGCAAAAAGTCCTGTTAGTGCTGCCTCGTTTTCAGGCCCAGAACTGCTCTGCTTTGAAAAGCTAGGCCCATCAATAGTCCAGAAGTTGGCCTGAGTGGGATGACTATCACTTGAGAAACTCTATCTAATATGTGTTTTCCACACAGGATGGACACACCAGAAGTAGCCACACAATCCTTGACTGATGCAGCACTGCTGGTACAGTCCTGCTAGGTGTGACTGGGGGGGGGGGGTTCATGATACGGTTTCAGGTCAGCACTGTAATATCTCCTTGGTTAGAAGGAATCCAGCAACCACTGATTATGGAGCAGGAACATTATTGTTCTTTTTAAATAAAAGAGAAGAAAAAAATGAGTGTAGACCTTCAATAAGCTCTGGGCAGAAATCAAAATGGGCAGAAGCATCTTGCTTTAGTTAGATGCAGGCATGGGTTCATAATTTCCCATTGGCTTGCTCTTGATTGCTTTCTCCTCACCAGCTGGGCCATTAGGATTATCCTCAGCAGGTGGCTAATTTCTTTTCATGCTGTCTATAGGAAGCCAGGTGGGCCTTTGTGTTTTCTGGATTAGGAGCAACTGACATGCTCTTGGTTTCATATCTGTGAGCAGTGCTTCAAAGGTATAATTCTGCAGAAGGTAGAAGGTGTTTTTGAAAAGGGAATCTGAAGAGGTTGGTGAAATAAATGCAAAGCAACCATTTGAATAACATGTGATGCTGCACATCTTTTAAAGACCTGTGGAGAACACCAGTGTTGAGGTTATCAGTCTGCTGCTTCCACCCGCTGAGAATGTCTTTAAATTCCAGTGACAAAAAGTGAAATAGATACTGCAGCTTCTCTAAAGCTAGCACTTATTTGAAAAATAAGAAGAAAAAAAAAAAAAAATAGAGAGAGAGAATTATGAGATAGCTAATGTCTCATGTTCTGCATACTGTGTGATCAGACAGGTGTTTTGTGCAGAATCCTCAAGGAATGTCTGCATCAATATAAACAGGAAGGAGTTTCCAGTTCATGAATCACTAGATTGTCAGTGATCCATTACAATTTGTCACAGACATCATGGAGCAAAACTGAAGTACTGCCCTGAATTTTATACCCCTGTGACTGGAAAAAAAATTGAAAATCCCAGGGATTTGTAATTTGGGTGACTCTAGATGTAATCATCCATGGCAATCTTATTATCTACCATTATTGCTGTGAACATTTTGGACACTTTTTCTTATTGGACTTTGCAACTGGATTTAGTGATTAACCCTGTAACATTTTCCTAATAACTACTGTCTCCTGTCAGGGACAAAATATGATAGTTTTGAATATCAAGCAATTGCCTTATTCGTGGAGTAAATATAGCATAATGTCACTATACAGAAAGATTTATGAGTTAATCCCTGTATAGTTATAGATAAAGTAGCCGTTAGGCTGCTATACACACTGCATATAGTGTCTACTATATCCACACTGTATATAGTAGGTATAGTAGAGAGTTGGGCATTACTTTATTAGTGACAGTATGAGTCATTATGTGCCATGCACCTCTCATCATGCTCATGCAAAAATTCCATGAACACTCAGTAGATATTGGTGGTAAAAGTTGAGATAGCCAACATAATTACATATCCTTACTCCCTGTAGCTCACAAGAGCAGAAGACTAGCTGAATGCCCATGTGTGCCATAGAAAACAGCATTATTCAACAGTGCTGAATATTGATGTAGAAAGAGTAGGTATTTTTCTATCTTGGCAGTTGTTCACTTGCCTGAGAATTTTATCAGCGGCAGAATTATTTGAACAAGTTTTGAGGCAGTTATACTTGACTTTCATTTATTGTTAAATATGTGGCTATTTTAAAGTTCTTTTTGGTTTAGTATTAGTATTCTTTTATTCCCTTCCAAAAGCCTCTAGCTTCAGTCTGGTGTTAGTAATTTGGTAAACTTCCCCTTACTTTAATGATTACATTTTTGTAATCATTTTGTATGGGTTGTTAGTACTATGAGCTAAATATATATGCTGCTTTCAAATGAGGTCTAATTCCTGAATAAATTGTATATAGTGAATTTCAGTGCTGATCTTGGACCTTATTTGCTTTGGTGTAGTAGAATTTTTCTTTTGACTGTTCCAGCTGTCACCACTTTGCAGGCATCGTTCAACGCAGACAGTGTGAGCAAAAGCTATTTCTATCATTTTTGCAGAAAATATTTTTGACTTTGTGAAATTCTAAAATTTCATTTAATTACTTTGAAAGCTAAGATTTAGCATAGTGAACATCAGGCAATCTGTAGTACTTAATCTACCAGCTCAGCAGAACACCAAATTAATTCAAATTTGAAAAGGACTCTCCATCTGTAGCAAAAGCATGTTCTCAATTACATATTGAATTAAATAAGAGATAGGAATATTTCTGAAAGCTTGAAATTTATGGTTTCATTAGACTGAAAAATTAAACCTAAAAATGTGTGAAAATCCACATTAATCATTTAGTTTTAGCACATAAATGCAAATGGCTTGGAACCTAGTTTCATTTCAGACTGTAAGTAGTAATTACCCACTGATACCTCATGAGCTTCGTTAGAACCCTGCTTTTAATAAAAGTGGGGAACACTAGGGATCTGCACAAATAAGAGGATTATGGTATTTAATCAGCACGAAGTGGTAATGATAAAACTTCATTAGATAGCATTTCCAAACATGAAATCAAGAAAGATGATATAAGTGGGTTAAAAGTTCATTTTAAAGTTTTTTATTTGATGAATTTTCTTTTCTTCTGTTCATGAACTCTTTGATTTGTATGAATTAGTTTTGATTCTTGAAACAATTATATTCAATAGTTAGTAGATGGACAATTCTTTCTGCCAAACTGTTCTTATACAATGACAGTCTAGAATTATTTTTAATTTTCATTAGAATTTTAGTATTAATTGTCCACAATTTGGAATATTTAATGACTGCTTTCATCAAAAATGGTTTTGGTCCGTTGCTGACCTATGGATTGTCCATAAGATGTAAGTTCATGTACAACCAAATATACATGAGAATATTCAGCATAAAGATCCAGAAATATCTTTCTTTGTACAGCCTTATGAATGGTAGTCAAACTATATACAGAATTTCATATAACAAAAGAGTAGCAAATATAATTTATGGAAGGATTGGATTGGAGATGGATTGGAGAAGGATTGGAGATTGGAGATGGATTTTTCTTAATCTTTGATTACCATCCTAAGAGTTAGCTGGGCAAATATAACTTTTAACATCTGGATTTTAATTTCCCTTTTTCATATGTTCAAGAAAAGATATAAAACTTCAGATGAAACATTTATCCTATAATATCATATTGATTTTGTTGTTGTTTAGCATGTATTCATATTATTGTAGTGTATATGTGAGAACATTATGGGAGGAAAACACAATGATACAAATACCCACAGAACATCATAATTTACCTTACAGATTTAATCTGCTATTGAAAGCCCAAATAGAAGAAAATATTTCTCAAATGTAATGACTTAAATAGAGTAGTAGAGTACTGATACACTTATACAGGGGAATTCTATCTTCTTTGAAGTGTGTGCTTCTAACTTATTCGATTCAGCTATTTCATGTGGTTGCTGCAACTTCTAGACAATGATTCTCTCTTACTATATGTCCGTATTTAAAATAATAACAAAGAAAGGTAATGTTTTAATTATTTTTCACATTGGTTTCACATTTTTCTCATTGGTTCTCATATTTTACATTTTATTTCAATATAGGAATAACAACTATTAATCTGGGAGGAAATATTGGTGTATGGCGGTGGAAAAAAGTAATACAGAAGTCTCCCTTTATAAGCATTTTACATTGATTTGTATCAGTTTATACATTTGATAATATCAAATGCACTATTCAGAATATCATGATCTACTGTGAGTTTTTACTTAACGTGTCATTAAGGTAGAACAAATGTACATTTGGTATTCCTAAAAGTCATCAAAGCATTAACCCTTTATTTTTCATTCTTTGTTTTATGCTCTCATCATGTTTTTATAATTTCTCTTTTCATTTATAATCTAAAATTTTAATAGTGTCTCATTCCATTGCTTTGACTCTTGGCCTTACCTCATCTTGTGATATCCTTACCACTGCAGCTTGTGACCCTGTGAAGTGTATACGTAGACCAAGTACTACCTTTCTAGATTCCTCTTCCTATTCATACACAGTTCAAATACTGAACACTAAATATTCAGTTATTTTTAGCTAGTCATGAAGAACTCGCTGTACAAGTTGGAAGGTTAACTAAAAACGGTGCTTAAACAGTTTCGGTTTCTATGCCCAACTGCGTAAATAGCCTACATAAGATGCACTTCAGAAGATGCATGTGACTTTTGCACTTCTGCAGTTGCATTTTGGATTGCCCCAGATATCCAGTCATATGACATTCATCCTACTCATCTCTGTATGAGATTGATACTTAAGGAATGAGTTAGAAGAAAAAGATTTTGATATGACTTCTTTCAAGCACAGAAGCTTTATAATTCAAGATTCCTACATAATAATGAAAGTCAAACATGACTCTTGGGGATTATTTTTTTTTTTTCCTGGTTGGGTAGCTGGAATTTTGTATGATTTCATATAATTTTCTCATTAAAAGCCATAATAATGAGTCATTCTGTCATTGCATCCAATATGTAATCTAGATGTTTGCATCATTGCTGTAAACAGCAATGATGTTTATAACTCCAGTGATTTTTAAGTTCTGCATTGATTCCTCTTTTGTACCAAGATTTTAACTGGTTTTGGTGTTCTGAAATTCCTGTTTTTTCTCTTACATAGCATAAGAATACTTTGACTGTTGATCTTAATCAATGTAATCAATTTCAAACTTACTACTTCACCCAGCACTCATTGCACCATGCAGGTACAGCCTTAACAAAGCATTAGTGCTGCTGTTTTTTCTCATTAAATTTTCCTAAAGGACATCTTAGAACCCATATATTTTCTACATCACTGTTGGTGCTTCATTACAATAAAAAAGCACCTTTACTCTGCTATAGTTTTTCTTTCTAACTCACTCTGTAGGGGTTCTTGTCAACATTTTTTTTTCCCAAAAAACATCAGATACCTTTCTGTCCTATTAAATTTATGCACTAATTTCTCAGAATGATGTTAAATGTAGCTATCAAATTCTTCATACCTGGGACTGAAAAAAAATCATATTAAGGTCAAACATGCTTAGATCTGTGTTGTCTCATCCAATGACCTCAGAGCGTAAGATATTTAAATATAATACAATAGCAAATAGATATCAGAACTTCTGGAACAAGGAGAGTGCATGCATATAATTTTTCAAATGTTTCAATCATTTATAAAATCTCCAAGTTCAGATGATATATATATATATATGTACGTATATAAATATGTTGGTCTCAAATTAATTTTGGTTACCTTGAAACCTTATCTGATTTAATCAAATGCTTGCAACAAGCAGCCCTTACACTGATAGGAAGTTGGAAAGTCTCATTCTGGCACAAAATGATTCCCATGTCTTTATTTTTGTGATATTACTTGGGGTTGTAGAAGAATTCAAGAACATTTATTGCAGCAGGGGTTTGTAGGGCTGTCCCTGAAATTTCAACTTGTCCATCATAAGAATTTTTGCTGCCTAAGAAGCAGTGCCTCCAGGCTGCTCAAACAAGTACAGCTGTTTCATTTTCCAGCCATATGTCTAGACTGAAATATAAAAATAATATATCACTTACAGTATCTGTGACAGTTAGTACCACAGGTACTAATGATAGATGTCAGAGGTGTTAATGATAGATGGTCATATACAATAAAATCAGAGCTTAACATCTTTCGCTTTATTATAAATGGACTAAGTCAAAACCTTTTACTGTTGGCAATCATGTAATAAAATTTATTATTTTCTTTTGGCAATGACTACTCTTGTCACATTTGAAGTGTGAATATTCAGAACATACATATATAATACATAGGACTGACCCTTGAGCACTGTAAAAACAAAAAATCTAAATTCTTTTAGTAATTCCCAACAAATAAATCATTAAAAATAAAATACAAATACTTCTTTATCTAGTGGCACAGTTGAGTGTTATGTAGAATGAACACAGCTAATCTTCTACAGTCTATAGATGCAGCTACTAGCTATTCTCGAACTCACAGTCTTTCTGAGTTTGAAATAAGTTTTGTTGGTTTAGATGCAGCTCAGATGGTTGAAAATGTTAGTTCATAGCTTCTCCCAGTATGTCATCACCTCTAAGAGTTATCACCACTTCTGTTTGTCAACCTAAGCACACTCAGTCATCACCAACCTGCTACTGTAAAATTATCTGGCTTAGAAAAAAAACTGCTATTATCTTATGCTAATGTGGAGTGCCAATACCTAGGTTAAGCAAACAGACATTATAGGAAGAATCTGAATAGATATTAATAGGAAGGAAAGGGTGATGTGGAGCAAAGAACAGTATTGGCTTTACCGAGGACAGTTATAGCCAAAAAATGCATGTCAGACATCTTATGACCCCAAAGACATTCTTATATTCTAATATTCTCTGTATTTAACTGCAGTAATGTTAGCTGGACCATGAGATGCCAGGTTAATAAAATAATCCATGATTTTGCATAAGCTTAATTCTATTATTCTTTATTCACATGAAATTTGGTGTTTAAAAAAAAAAAAAAAAAAAAGTTATTTGAATTTGTTCAGTTTGAATGGCCAACATATCTGATCAACATGATATAGCTGTTTTGGATGATTACTGGAGAATACCAGAGATGGAGGATGTATATGCACAAATTTGATGCTTGAAGTTAGTAATACTTCATACATGATTTTAGACAGGAATTGAAATGGAAATGAGTTTTCTTATACCACAGAAGTAATATAAATCTGTTGAAGCTCTGGGCTATTCTCTCGTAGATATTTGTCTCTTTAATGATAAATTTCCAGAGTTGAGAAACTGTACCAAATTTATACTATTTTTATAGTGTGAATCCATTTTTTTTGGAGCTCATTTAACCCTATCAATTTAACTGATGTTACAAGTGCAGTAATATCTTGCAGTGGTATAAGCACACTGATGATTGAGTCCCACGTGAGTACTGATGAAGTGGAAGAGTAGTAGGAGTTTAAATCAAAGAAGATTTAAACCTTTAATTCTCCTGAATTACCAATTTCACTTAAAAGAATTTTAGTCCAGATTGGAAGTCATTTTGGAAAAATATAATTCTATATGCTGAAACAGTTAAAATTTCAACCAGTCTAATATTACCAGTTTTTTATCACAAATTAATTCAGTACAATATCATTGGTTTTTATTCCACTATGTGTGGCAATTGAATTCTAACAGCTGCACAAAGTGTTTAAGCAGTACCTTAAGGTGAAAACTCTTGTAACTAATTGTTTCCAGAACCACCCTTAACATAATAAATATGTAAATATTGGATAGTTTTTCAATATGTCTGCCTTTATTTGATAATACCAAAAATAATAAGGTAAATTACCGATCAGCTTAAATATACATTAATAGAAAACAAGCAAGTTATGCTTTCATTTGGAAAAGGCATTGCAATTAAAAACAGGCAGCTGTTGCAGAAACCTTAAGGTTTAATAGGGAGAGTTATAAATCATGATTTATAGCGAATGAATGCAATTTCTTGAAATGGATCAAGCTTGAATTAAACCTGCTCCAAAAATGTACTTTATAAGGTTTTTTATCTAGCTCTATATGATCCGCAAAATGTCACTTGAATGGTAGCCAGGGATGTAATTTGTACTTCCCATGAGAAAACAGAAACAAAGTTAAAGCTAAAGAGAGTATAAAGCACATTGCACATTCCAGTCATCAATTCTTTCTCGTAACATCTCTACAAAGTCCCTTTTTACTGCAGTTATTTTTTTAATACCAGCATTGGACATTTCATGGTATCTCTGGGGTCTTTGAACTTCATGGGATCATATATCTAAGGAGCAGTTTTCTACCACAGGCTAGTAAAAGAATTGGGAGCAGCATTATTTCAGAGATGATTTTCAGAGTGGGAATGTATGTGAAGGTATAGAGGAATGTTTATGGGGAGGAAAGCATTCAGCTTTTCTGTGTAGGTCTAAATTGGCAGTCACAGGTGTAGGAGAGTTTTGGATAGTTAACTATTTTGTAACGTGACTGCAGCTATGAATACATTAATTTTCCATATGCACAAATTATGTGAGGATTATATGACAGATCATCAATATATGAACTTGCCCCATAGCAAATGAAATTTCAAATGTCAATGAAATAACCTGGGACAGTCTTGGACAATAACATTCTAACTTCTTTGTGAAACCGTAGAACTGTAACTCCTGAGAGGTTTAACCTCTCCATGCATTCAGCATCCTGTCAAATGGCAGCTTCAGTTCTGGAGGGCCCAAGATATGAAGTGTTCAACACCTCCATGTTCTGCCTCCTTGCTAGAATGAGAAGGATATTCAGTAGTTCTGCAGAGTTAGATTTTTTTATGTAAGCTGGACATGATGGCCACCAGCAGAAGAGACAGAGATGGTACCTGGAGTTTCTCAGTTACTGGTGGCTTCATGCAAGGTAAGCTATTGCTCAGGAAACTAAGTTACACAAGCAAGAATATATCCATGTTATTGGCCACTGTAGCTTTAATCAAAGCCACAATGTATTTAATTTTCAGTGCTGGTTGTCTCTGTCAAAATCTGAACAGGGTTACTGTGGGATATATCTCTATGCTGATAGCCATGCAGTGTTGCCACTGGTGTTACAGACAGGAGTGCAAGGCAGATGGGTGCTGTCATTTTCTCAGAGCTATTAGCAATTCATGAATTGAGAACACACAGAAAATAACCCTAAATATGTTAAGAAATTGAAATGATTAGAAAACAGGAAATGATTAAAACCACCAACAACAAAACACCCAACCAGAGATAAAAAACA
The DNA here is from genome assembly GCF_009819795.1 of Aythya fuligula. Classification (NCBI taxonomy): domain Eukaryota; kingdom Metazoa; phylum Chordata; class Aves; order Anseriformes; family Anatidae; genus Aythya; species Aythya fuligula. Next base: position 29,194,448 of record NC_045562.1, on the reverse strand, counting down.
GGGACCATCTTTTGAGTAACATGCTCACTTTCTCAATCCACTTTAGTAGCCTATTAAGGCCTGTAAATCAACAACACAGTAGGAGAGAGAGACACACTTTTTAAAATTTAGTTACACTTGATTTGAACTGTAGTATACCATAAAATAGATAAATCCAGAAATGTTACAGGTTTAATCCTCATTATCTGAGTTGCAAAATGATAAACATGGAAAGATGCTTTGTAACTACTAAATAATTTTAGGAAACTGAAACATTCTGATTATCTATAGAAAAGGGTGTTTTGTTGACTGATCAAATGAAAATTTGAGACTTGAGAAATGATTGTCAGTTCCAAGTTTGAATGAATGCATATATTCTATATATAGAAAAGAGAAATAGCTCAATGTTTGTTTTACTTCTGAATAAATCTAACATTGAAATCATGCTTTGCATGAGTTTGTGCCATGTGTTTTGACTTTCTTGCAGTTTGAGGGAAAAACAACCCAATCTACTGCTAATTAAAATAAATATTTAATTACTAATCTGGATAACAGGGACACACATGCACTCATTCTTAAAAAAAAACCCTTCCTCCTCCTCCTACCCTTTTCACAAGCTCAAATTCCCAGGCTTACTTTTCTGCCACTTCCCCAGCTGGTTGCAGGGATTTGGGGATTATGGTCAGTACATAGTGGTTTCTCTCTACTGCTCCTTCCTCTTCACATTTTCTGCTCCAGCCTTGAGTCTCCAAAAGCTGCAGGGGACATCTACTCTGACATGGAGCTGGAGCCTGAGCTCCTTCTTCTCCTGTGGCCTTGATGTTTCCTCTGCTGTTTCTTGCTCTTCTTGTTCGCTCCTCTTCTCCTTCTGGCATTTTATGCCCTTTCTTAAATGTGTCTTCGCGGAGGTATCACCAGCTTCACTGATGGGCTCAATTGTGCCCTGTGGTGGACCCCTTGCAGAGCTGATGGGACCAGGCTGTGTCCAGCATGGGGGCAGACCTGGCCTCCTCCCACAGAGGCCACCCCTGCGGTTGCCCCAGCTACCACAGTCTTACCACCTGCACTCAAAAACACATGTATCATGAAAAAAGCTCTGAAAATTTTTGATTTTAGTCTATGTTACAATTGGAAAATTTTGTAAAGTTTTAAATGTATGGAAAATCCAGTTCCCTTTCAAATTTTTTGCCTCTTTCTGGCATACACAGTGGGTGATCACTTGCTCTGTATTGAATGTGAAAATCTGAAACTGCAAAACCTGGATTGGTTAAAAACCAAATGACATAACTAAAAATATAGCCATGTGGCTGAGCCTTTGTTTTCAAAAAACATCATCTCTTCAATTCCTTAGCACTGCTATAATTCACTGTCATCTTCCCTCTCCCCACCAAAGTCATTCTGAAATCTAATTGATTAAGAAAGCGTGCATCACCTCTGGAAAACTTAACCTTAAGCTTCTAATTTTCAATAGCTGAGTTGCAATTAACCAATTACTTTTATTGTTTAGTGCTCAGACTTTAACAGCCTTTAAAATGCTGCTATAAACATCAGTTGTTTATGATCCTGCAATTGTAAGACACAATGCTATTTGCATCTTGGCAGGTATTTCATCTCTGGTGGCTGAGAAATACATCATATATCTCTGCTTGAAAGCTCTTCAGCAGTATTCCATATTTCCTGTCATTAGCAGGGCAGCTGCAGGTCCGATCACATCCATTTTGGCACAGGAGTCTGTTCTTCTATAGCTCACCTTTGCAGCAACTGTTAAAGAAAAAATTCCTTGGATTTTAGTCAGCACACTAAATATTCTGTAAAGATTAATAATCACTCAGACTGGCATGCCAGAGGAGAAACAAAAAGGCTGTATTTGACCTTTTCCAACAGGAACTTCCAACATCATATTGTTACAAGATTTGTTTACTTACACTTTTAAAGTGAAAATCTACAAAATGTTCTGCTACAATCTTGATTTTTTTTTTTTTTTTTAAAGGCTAGCAGCAAATACATGTTCAGATTCTGCCCAAAGTAAAAGGTACTCCATGCAGAGACTGTAAAGGAAACAAATGTGCAGAAAAAAGCAGAGAGGAAAGCTAATGCAAGCATGAAGTAAGAAGTGTATTGTATGTGCTGGATATGGTAAAGACTGGACAAAGCAAATTAAAGACCTTCACTAGGACTAGCATACTCGTTAAGGAAATACAAAACTGTCAACAAGAAGAGAAAAAGTCATGAAATGTCAGGAGCAGAATAGCTACAAAATGAAATGGAATGTTTTCCTTGGCATAAAAGCTTCATAAACTCCACGAAATTCTTCCAATCAAGTTCTAAAAGAACAAGAACAAAGCCTGAGGGAGAAAATGTCAATGCTAATAGACAGTCAAATGGAAAACAGTCCTATTGGGCAGAAAGAAAAATAAATGTATCCAAAGTAACATCCAAGCACAGACTGACCTGAGAGAATGACCTGGTATATGAGTCTTCAAATTTAGAGATAACAATTGCTTTTTTGAATAGGAACACAGGGTATATTTGATTTTTTTGAAAGGTTTTATGCATGATAATATAGACAGTCCAAAAAAAAAGAAAAGGGGGGGGGGGGGGGCATAGAGAAAAACTCCTCTGGAATCTAGTCTTTTCTAAAATCTATGTAATTAAGTTTGTAGCATGAGATTATAACTATCATAAGGACAACTGCAAAAGGTACTAACCAGTGATGTATTGTTTCTGGTTTTAATTCATGAAATGGAGTTACTAATTGACTAACTAATTCCTATTCCTATTTCCTTTTCAAATACATAAGAACTATAAACAGTGGGGTCAGAGACTGAGGAACAGTTCACAGTCTAGGTAAATCTGCACTGAAGTTGCATGAAAAGAAAACAAAGTATGTACTATTGACAATGAAGACATCCTGAGTAAGAATCAGTGATTGAATTTCTGGGCAAATGCTTCTCTGTGCTGTGACAGAACAGGTGGGCTGTGCATCCAACCCTAGGTATGCTTGTAACACAGGTGTTTTTATGGCTGTAAATTCAGTGCAGTGAACAGTAGCATCTATAGATGTACAGAGGAGAAACACCACCCTTTTCTGTGCACCTGAATTTCCCCGAAGATGTAATTATTTTTAATTCGCCCCAGAGAAAGTCTTTGTATAAACTAACATAGGTTCCAGTGTCAGGCATCATTCATACAGAAGTAACAGTGAGAAAATAGCATAGCAATATAACTTTACATAGAATGTTTTCATTATTCTCTGGGAATCTGAGGGTGTTTGTTTGTTTGTTTTGTTATGTTGTTTACTTAAACTTACGTTTAAGTAAAAAATTTATGTAAACTTAAGTAAAAACTTATGTTTAAGTAAAACTTATGTTTAAAAAAACTTATGTTTAAGTAAACATGTTGTTTTGTATATGTTTTTTGTTTATTTATTTATTTATTTACTTATCTACTTATTTACTTATTTTTTCCCAATATATATGGCCTATTTTGTGAATCCAAACTTTAGATGGCACAGAGACGTTGGGTTACTTGGTTCAGGGAAAATGATAGTTCCTTCAGGCCTAAATAGTTGTTCATCTTCAGGAAGCAGAGTAAATTGTTATGAAAATTTATATGGTGTGTGGTAATGTATCAAAATGGCCAAACAAAAATTTTTGTGAGTTGTTCTGTACAGTGGACTTAGGTGTTTAATGCTTTTCGAAGTCTTTTTCTAGTGTCAGAAAAAGAAGCATTTCTCTCTCCTGTGGTTAGACACCTTAGTCCTTCTTTTGCAACTGAGTTCAGTCCATTAATACAGAAGACATCTTGAGCTCAAGTACCTGGAGATCATGAATCTAACTTTCCAGCTTCCTTTGCCTAAAGCAGATTCTCACCTTCATCCTTTTTCAGAGACTCTTCTTGTATTTTGAGGGGTAAGTGCCCTCATTATCACATTCTAACCTTTTTTTTTTTTTAAACTTTGTATAAAATCACAATCTATTAATATAAACTACTAACCATTTATGATTCATAGACCTATGAATAGTTTTGGGGGTTTTCCATAAGTATGCTAGTGTATAGAATAGAGGGAAAGAAAAAAGGTGTAGGTAATTTTATTTTATTTTATTTTATTTTATTTTATTTTATTTTATTTTATTTTATTTTATTTTATTTTATTTTATTTTATTTTTTTCTGGTAGAAGAGACATGTCATTTCAGTAGAAATGGAAGATTCCTATCAAAAGGAAAGAAAACAGCTCAGATTGAAGAGAGTAAGTCTAATGTTACTGCCACAGAAACAATGGCAGTAACACAAGCCTCCAGGCTTGATGTCTACTATGAGTTTAGCACTATGTCTGCATCAATATCCAAACAATATATTATTTGTCTCTGGCCTTGGATGTTAAACTAGGTTGGGGATATTACAAGGTAAGGGAAAGGGAAGGGAAGGGAAGGGAAGGGAAGGGAAGGGAAGGGAAGGGAAGGGAAGGGAAGGGAAGGGCAGGGAAGGGAAGGGAAGGGAAGGGAAGGGAAGGGAAGGGAAGGGAAGGGAAGGGAAGGGAAGGGAAGGGAAGGGAAGGGAAGGGGGAAGACAGAGGTGGGGAGAGAAAGTAAGATCCAAGAATTACTGCATCATTATAATTGTTGAGATAGGTAATATATAATATAGGTAATAGCAACAGGACCCTAGGGAATGGCATGGAGCTGGGGCAGGGGAGGGTCAAACTGGGAAAGGTAGGGAAAGGTTCTTCACCAAGAGGGTGGTTTAGCATTGGAACAGGCTCACCAGGGACATGGTCACAGCACCAAGCTTGATGGAGTTCAAGAAGCATCGGGACAATGCTCTTAGACATACATGTATAGTTTGATTTTTAGGTAGGTCTGTATGGAGCTGGGTGTTGGAATTGAAAGTCAGTGTGGCTCCCATCCAACATGGGATATTCTGTTATGTTCTGGTAGTGGGTTTTCCAATTCCTTTTCCCAGACTTCCTGTCTATAACCTTAACAAAAGGGTTGAGGCAGCTTGGATGGGATTGTGAACTCCACAAGATGAAAAATACTTTAAATAAAAAGCAAACAAACAAACAAAAAAGAAACCACAACTCATTCTCCCCACTCCCAACCCTCTGCAAGCTTTGTATGTGTAAAATACAGATGACAAATAGCAACATCAGAACAGAAGGAGCAAGTGGTCTTCCTGTTCATTTCCCCTGCCTTTGAAGAATCCAGTGCCCAAAGACTTATTCTCCATCAGTGTAGTTCCACTGAATTCAAAAACAAAATTTATATTTGTGTTTATGCAGCGTACAGCCCTTCAGGCTTTTCATCCATGAACAGATGCAGCAAAGTGAAAGCATCCAGAACCATAGAGGTACTGCTCTCCATGGTGGTGGATTTCCATGGCATTTTTCATTCCATCTCTCTAGATTTTATTTCCACTGAAATTATGAGGTAATGTAAAGGGTGCTTTTAAGGCTTCTTATTCAGTGTGAGATTAATGGGAACATTCAGCCTTGAGATTAACAGAGTATACACCTACAGATGAGGTAAAGTTTGAGCTCTGAAGATCTTGTTCAGTAGAAGGGAGGAATGTTAGCTGCTGCTCCACTAATTAATGCTTAAATTACCCTTGGGTAGTAGGTAGTAGGTAGCATATCTTTACAATCTGGTAGCTCTAAATTTCGCACCTAATTGTAGCAGTGGGAGTTAGAACATAGGTTGAAGACATAATGAAATTACCACAGGGAGGAATAGACTAATGAACTGAAGTCCAGCAAAAAGTTATAGCTACACTGATGTCATCTTGAAAATCTGTAAATAACAACTTTGAAAACCATTGAGGGCACTAGACAATGGATTTTATGTGTATATAAGCATGAAATGTAGATTGGGAGGAATAATTGAGTTTGCTATATTGTTAAGTATGTACTTGGAAAAAAATCACTTGGTCATCATGCACACCTTTTTCATCTTATTTGCATTTTTAATGCAGAAAACCACAGAATATCTCCTCAATCATACTGAATTGGTTTGTGTCAAATAGTGTATATACAACTTTGTAAGTTTTAATTCTTCATCAAAAAGTTGAGAGAAAAAAAATAATATTCCTCTAGTTGCTTTTGGTATTTGGAATTTCAAAGTCAAACTTTCCCAGTTTTATGAAGAACTCTGAATTCTTCTTTTATTGAGTGGTAATTGTAAAACAGCTTATTAATGAAGTGGCCTATCTTAAATATAATTATCTTCAGTTAATAAAATACAGATGAGTGAATCCAGTGCTTTAGCAAATTTAGCAGAAAACTGCTCTCTGCAGGTGTCTTCTTCAAGGTCTTTTAATAGTTTTATTATTATTATTAAGTTCCTGTTCTGTGGAAATATCATATGAATATCATCTATGATCCTTTGCTTGCTGTGTGTGTTTGACAAAATGCCCCTTGACCTTCCAAAAGGTAGCCACAGCATTTACTTGTTACATAAACTAAAATGCAATTGATGTGACTATACCTATATAACCTTTGAAAACCTCATCTTCCTAGGTACTGTGGACTTTTTCATGGATTATAGCTATATAAGCTGCATCAACTATATCAATATCACCTATATCAAAGTTTAAGCTTTATCCAAAACCTGGACGTTATCCAATCAGTGAATCATTCTAATAGTGGGTTCACTAGTCACCTGTGCCAGCACCTCAGTACTCACCATCACAGTTCTTTCATAATATCCTATCCTTTTTGCTGCAGATTTGCTGCTCCATTACTTCTTATCCAACAACAACATTTCCTGCATTACAACACTGTAATGCAGGAAATAAGTTACTTTTTCCTTGTTCCACAGCCTTTTTCGTAAGTTAAAATTATCCTCGTGACCTGATTCATTTTTTTCTTTCTTTTTATTTATTTATTTATAAAGGTTAAAAAGCTGTCCAGTCTTGTCTCTTATATTCTGTTGCCTAGACCTCTGACACACCTGCTGATATCCTCTAAGCTGTATCCAGTTAATTCACTTTCCTGGACCACAGTTACCAAGCCTGCATTATTTGTATGAGGGCTGTAGCCTTGATAATTACAGCAGGGAACAGGTGTTCAGCCTTTGATGCTCTATAATTCTCAGATTCCTTTCTGCAGGTCTACTAACTAGGCATTTTTTTTCCACCCTGTCCTCCCTGTCCTATATGTATGTGGCTATTGTTGGCTAGCACCAATTCTCACTTTGTTATCAGTATATTGTCCTGAAATTTAGGTGCTGTCCCTCTCACCTTGGTGCAAATACACTTAACATCCTCTGCTCCACCATCCATATAAATTAATGAAGTGAGTGAATAGAGCCTAACTCAGTACAGGTTTCTGCATGTCCCCCCCAAACACTCTTTCACTATGTTAAATGCTCTCTGACTATAGTTATCCAACTAGTTTCGCATCCAGCAGTTAAATCAACCTCAGCTTCCCATCTTTTTATGAGAGTATTTTATAATATTGTAGTATATGATATGTATTGCTTCTGCAGAATGTTTGCAAATAACTTGCTGGAATATTTACGTCATGGTTTTCTCAGAACTAAGCACAAGCTGGCTATATTTCTTTAGTTTCCTTATGCTCATTTTTTCCCGCCCATTAACACTTTACTTACTATATTCACTAATAATACATTAACATTTTCTAACAATAATTTATTATTTTCCCATTTTTTTTGTCCTTCACTCCTCCTTGATGATTTTGCAAAAAGATTTTTCAGCATGTCCTTTAAGTATCTCAGGAAGAAGTTCAACAAGTCACAAAGTTTTGGAAATACGTAACTCTAAACTTTTCAGTTCCTGATACCTTACCACTTTTTTGTTGTTACTATTAATTAATATTAGGTAGCTACATGCTTGCAAATTATTGTTTTAATGAAGGCTCATGAAAGACACGACACATTTCAGCTTTCTCAGCATTCACTAAAATATATTAATACTTTTCTCCACTTGTTACCAAATTCACACTTTCCCTGATCTTTTTCTATGTATGAACGTATTTTGTTGACTCCTGTATATCACAGGATTTTACATTTCAATCAGTTATTGTATTTTGCCAACAACTGATAGCACTAGATTGAGGCCATTTTCCAAAAGAACAGTTACTGGGTATAATGTAAAGATATTAAGAACTGGATAACGATAACTTTCCTTGGTAATTAATTACAGTTCTGAAGCACATAAAACATGGTTAATAATTTTTACTTTTTTTTTTTTTTTTTTTTTTTTTTTTCTGACTCTGGTGATTAATCCTCTCTTTCATATGTTCCCTTTGCTAGATTAACTGCCAGTTTTTTCTTTAGGTGAATACTTAGAAACTATGATCAAGTCATCCTTCAAACTGCATCTCAGAATCTCAGAAATCAGACAGAATTCTCCCAGCAAAGATCTATCCCCCGCTATACATTTTAAACCCAGTTTTTATTCACTGCTTCCCATCCAGGCATGGCAGAAAAAAGATTATTAAATCAGTTCTATTATGGTGGTTAAAGGATGATCAAGGTTGTGAAATATGAGTGTAAGGGTTAAAAGTGTGTTGATGGGCTAAGGTGTAAGATTCAGAGACAAGTGGTACTAAAAATGTGACAGGACAAGGTAAGAGTGGAATACGGCAATGCTAATCCTCTGCTGGGACTAAATAAAGAATATAGAGAAAATCACAGCTTTTATTTATTTTTTTTTTGTCCCTGCTGTTTATTTATTTGACTACTTGGTCACCCTGAACTTTTTGGCTCTGTAGGTAACACCTGTTCAAAAACTTTAGATTTCATTAACATTCTGAAAATCTGAAGATTTACAAAATAACTGTTTTCTTCCTTTCAGATCATTTTCAGAAGGTGAGTAAGCCTGCCTGAACACTTTGTTTTGACACATATCCCTCACATGTCATCCTAATTTTCTGTTTTTGTGGTTGAATTAATAAAGATATAGTAATGTTTGGCAAGCATCTAAAAAAATCATAAGCCAAGACTAAAATATAAATTCTTCCACATGAGAAATGTGTTGATTCTATTGTTATTTTAAAGGGATTGCTTTAATTACTTCCTAAAACATTCTTTGTAATATATACATGTAGGAATTATGTACAGAACATATGATGACAATTTGGATTTCATGTACATTTAGAAAAAATAAAAAAAATGATAGGAGACTCTAATCCAGGACTAGAAAAGTACATATTAAGAAAGTAATGAAAATAACCAATAATTATTTTTCATTCTTTTTATTTAACAGTTTTATGGCTTATTTACATTGTGGTGATAATTCAAACTGTCCGTATTTGAATTAACATCTGAAGTGACCTTAGGTGCAATGCAAGTGATTGTATTGAGAAGCGCGGTGACCAGGATGGGCAAACAGAGCGTGGCACATCAGAAGGGAGTGGCGTGTCAATTGGCGCGGTAGTTCATGCAGGCAGGGCAAGCAGGGAGTGCAGAGTGCTACCCCTGCCCATACAAACACCTCCATAACGGCGGTCTACCGCTAGCTCAGCTGCAATGGTGTGCACCAGGCACAGTGTGCTCTCCAGGAAGTCTATACACACCCAGACCGACTGCCCGCTCAAAACTGCGGCAGTTCAGGTCTCTGGGTGCAGGGAGTGCCTGAGCCTGTTGCTACCACCTGCGGGGGGCAAGAGACTGTGTGCGTGAGGTGCAAGTAGGTGGGATGACCTGGTCCGCTCGTGGCAGAACTCAAGGAGGAGGTCGAGAGTTTGAGGGATATCAGAGAGTGTGAGCAGGGGATAGACTTGTGGAGCAACTCCCTGCATGGCCTGGAGGGCAAGCACCAGGGTGAGACACCCCAAATGGCGGTGGACCCCCTGTCCTGTTGCTGTTGCGGCACCCAGCCTGATGGCCGCAGACGGGTCCCTATCTCTAAGGAGAAAATGGATCCAAGGCCAGGAGCTGGCGGGGCTCATTGAGAGGGCTTTAAACTAGGTGAGAAGGGGGACAGGGCTGAAACAAGGTTTGTTAGAGCTGTGCCAAGGGTGGCAATGGCCCAACTGAAGTGCATCTACACATAGGATCAGCGGGAAGGCCAACAAGGCAAGCATCCTGGTGGAGATCTATTATAGACTGCCGAACCAGGATGAGGAGACTGATGAGGAGTTCTACAGGCAGCTGACAAAAGTTGCAAAATCGTCAGCGCTTGTTCTCCGTGGATGACCTTCAACTTCCCAGTTATATCCTGGAAGCACAACACAGCCCAGAGAAAGCAGTCTAGGAGGTTTCTGGAGAGCGTGGAAGATATCTTCATGACGCAGCTGGTTAGTGAGCCTACCAGGGGAGGTGCCCTGCTAGACCTTCTCTTCACAAGCAGAGAAGGACTGGTGGGAGATGTGGTGGTTGGAAACTGTCTTGGGCAGAGTGACCATGAAATGGTAGAGTTCTCCATTCTTGGAGAAGCCAGGAAAGGGACCAGTAAAATCGCTGTCTTGGACTTCCAGAGGGGCCGACTTTGAACTGTCGGGGACCACTGGTTGGCAGAGTCCCTTGGGAGGCGGTTCTGAAGGGCAGAGGAGTCCAGGAAGCTGGGTGCTCTTCAAGAAGGAAATCTCAATGAGTGCAGAAGTGGTCTGTCCCCACGTGCCCAAAGATGAGCTAGCAGGGAAGAAGACCAGCCTGGCTGAACAGAGAATTGTGGCTTCAGTTTAGCAGGAAGAAGTGGGTTTACAATCTTTGGAAAAGAGGGCAGGCCACTCGGGAGGACTATAAGGATGTTGTGAGTCAGTGCAGGGACAAAATTAGAAAGGCCAAAGCTCATCTGGAGCTCAATCTGGCTACTACCATTAAAGACAACAAAAAATGTTTTTACAAATACATTAATGCAAAATGGAGGACTAAGGAGAATCTCCAGCATTTACTGGATGTAGGGGGGAATTTAGTTACAAAAAATGAGGAAAAGGTGGAATTGCTTAATGCCTTCTTTGGCTCAGACAAAGAAGGCATTAAGCAATTTTAGCAGCAAAACCAGTTGCTCCCTGGATACCCAGTACCCTGACCTGGTGGAAGAGGATGGGGAGCAGAACTGTGGCCCTCACTATCATGAGAAATGGTTGGCAACCTGCTACGGCACTTTGGATGTATGCAAGTTGATGGGGCCAGATGGGATCCACCCGAGAATACTGAGAGAACTGGCAGAGGAGCTGGCCAATGCCTCTTACCATCATTTATCAATAGTCCTGGCTATCGGGGGAGGTCCCAGTCAACTGGTGCGCTAGCAAATTTGATTGCCATCTACAGGAAGGCCGGAGGGCCAGACCCAGGAACTATAGGCCTGTCAGTTTGACCTCAGTGCCAGGGAAACTCATGGAGCAGATTATCTTGAGTGTCATCACGCAGCACTTACAGGGCAACCAGGTGATCAGGCCCAGTCAGCATGGGTTTATGAAAGGCAGGTCCTGCTTGATGAACCTGATCTCCTTCTATGACAAAGTGATGCGCTTGGTGGATGAGGGAAAGGCTGTGGATGTGGTCTACCTTGACTTCAGCAAGGCTTTTGACACCGTTTCCCACAGCATTCTCCTCAAGAAAATGGCTGCTCATGGCTTGGACTGGCGTACGCTTTGTTGGGTTAGAAACTGGCTGGATAGCTGGGCCCAAAGAGTCGTGGTGAATGGAGTCAAATCCAGCTGGAGGCCAGTCACTAGTGGCATTCCCCAGGGCTCAGTACTGTGGCCAGTCCTCTTTAATATCTTTATCGATGATCTGGATGAGGGGATCGAGTGCACCCTCAGTAAGTTCACAGATGACACCAAGTTAGGTGCATGTGTCCATCTGCTCGAGAGTAGGAAGGCTCTGCAGGAGGATCTGGATAGGCTGGACCAATGGGCTGAGGTCAACTGTATGAAGTTCAACAAGGCCAAGTGCCGTGTCCTGCGCCTGGGGCGCAATAACCCCAAGCAGAGCTACAGGCTGGGAGATGAGTTGTTGGAAAGCTGCCTGGCAGAGAAGGACCTGGGAGTATTGGTGGATAGTCGGCTGAATATGAGCCAGCAGTGTGCTCAGGTGGCCAAGAAGGCCAACAGCATCCTGGCTTGCATAAGAAGCAATGTGGCCAGCAGGTCTAGGGAAGTGATTGTCCCCCTGTACTCGGCTCTGGTGAGGCCGCACCTCCAGTACTGTGTTCAGTTTTGGGCCCCTTGCTACAAGAAGGACATTGAGGTGCTCGAGCGAGTCCAGAGAAGGATGACGAAGCTGGTGAGGGGTCTGGAGAACAAGTCCTATAAGGAGCAGCTGAGGGAGCTGGGTTTGTTCAGCCTGGAGAAAAGGAGGCTCAGGGGCGACCTTATCGCTCTTTATAAAAGTACATTAAAGGAGGCTGTAGAGAGGTGGGGGTTGGTCTGTTCTCACATGTGCCTTGTGACAGGACGAGTGGGAATGGGCTAAAGTTGCACCAGGGGTGTTTTAGGTTGGATATTAGGAAGAACTTCTTTACTGAGAGGGTTGTGAGGCATTGGAATGGGCTGCCCAGGGAAGTGGTAGAGTCACTATCCCTGGAGGTCTTTAAAAGACGTTTAGATGTTGAACGTAGTGATATGGTTTAGTGGAGGACTTGTTAGTGTTAGGTCAGAGGTTGGATTCGATGATCTTGAGGTCTCTTCCAACCTAGACAATTCTGTGATTCTGTGATTCTGTATTGCAAAAGTAGAGTTAGACCTACACAGAAATTGTGTAGGTTGGATCCACAGGCTAGCTTAGTACTAGCAACAAAAAATGGTTGCATCATCCTCTTGGAGTACTTGGGACTCCATTGCATTACAGGGTTAAACAGGAATGTACAGGCAGCATTATTTTACTACTGGTAGGTACTTTTTGAAATGAAAGTCCCGTTTAACCTGAGGTGGAAACCTATGTGTATACGTGAGAAATATAACTCTTTTTGTTCCACAAGCCAGCATTGCACTAAAAACATGACCGTGAAATGGTCAAGCATTTCAGTAATATTTATACTTCCATTGGCTCTCGATTTCTGTGTTACATTATTTGACCATCAACCTTTTTTTTAAACAATATAACACATAATCAAAGCAGGGTCCTAAGATAAAAGTGAAGAAAAGCACTAGAATCTCCACCTTTTTTTTTTTTTCTTTCTTTCTTTCTTTCTTTCTTTTTTTTTTTTTTTTTAAACAGGCGTAGTCTTTGATCATTTTCCATTTGATCAAAGTGTGCTTTGATGTTTTTTTGAAGAAGTATGAAATTACTAGAATAAAAATATAGAATTTGATTCACAGTTTTATCTAAGGAAAATAAATGAAAGAGCTGGACTGGTAGTTTGTAGTAGGTAAGGCTGAAGTTGTACAAATAAGTGGAGGGGAAAAAAAAAACATAAATAAAAAGGAAGATAATGTATTTATACAGAAAAGTAGAAACTGGGAAAGCAAGCTAAATATAAAACATATTTCTTCCAGAAAATGTGTCACTAACTGCCAATCAAAATGCAATCAATGTTCTTTTGGAAAGAAATGTATACTTATGAACATCAAAGTGCAAAATATATTGCTGATCCATGCCTGAACATTTACCACAGCTGGAATAATTTCATTGTAAAGAATGCAAGAAAAAGAGGAAGAAAAGGCTAGGGGAAAACAAACAAACAAAACAAACAAACAAACAAACAAACAAAAAACCACAAAAAAAACACACAACAAACACAAAAGGTATATTTTCAGCCTTCTGTGTTGCTTTTACAGTTGCATATTCAGTAAGATGTTTTGTTGTTGGGTGATGACTAGACTGGAAATTAGAACTGCTTTAGGTAAAGTTCAAACTTTTTTTTTTTGAAGTCATCAAAATGAATGCCTAGTATGTCTGTAATTTTGCATTGAACTCATAGTTTTCTGGCCTGGAATATGACCTTTGTTCACATTCAGTGATAAAAATTTCGTACATCTTTAACATTCTGTTCTTTGTTTTGAGAGTTTTTTCCTTCTATGGTTCTGATGGCAGCGTTCTGGTTTCTTTGCAGGCCTAGTTTTCCATTGTCATAGATTTGATCTTAAAATGTTCCAGCTGATTCCTTTTATGGCTATGCTTTCTAAAGAGTGAAACTTGCTTTTTATTCTGTAGTTAAAAACAACAAAAAACACCACGACCAAACAAATCAAACAACCCCACCTCATGAACAAACAAAACAACAAAAACTTAAGCAGCCAAACTTTAGGAAGATGAACTAAATAGAACAATAAATAGTAAGTGCAGAATAGTAGATTGACATCAAAAGAAGTACGACCAGCAGGTCAAGAGAGGTGATTCTGCCCCTCTACTCTGATCTCATGAGACCCCATCTGGAGTACTGTGTTCAGCTCTAGGGCACCCAACAGGACATAGACCTATCAGAATCAGTCCAGAGGAGGGCCATGAAGATGATCAAGGGGCTAGAACACTTTTCCTATGAAGGCAGGCTGAAGGAATTGTGGTTGATCAGCCTGCAGAAGAGAAGGCTCCAGGGAGACCACATAGGTCTTCTAGTACCTAAAGGGGGCCTACAGGAAAGCTGGGGAGGGACTCTGTCAGGGAGTGTAGTGATCAGACAAAGAGTAATGGCTTTAAACTAAAATAAGGTAGTTTAAGATTAGATATTAGGAAGAAATTCTTTATTGTGAAGTGTGCTGAGGCACTAGAACAGATGGCCTAGAGAAGCTGTGGATGCCCCATCCCTGGAATTGTTCAAGACCAGGTTGGATCGGCCTTTGGGTGACCTGCTCTTGTGAAAGGTGTCCCTGCCCATGGCAGGGGAGTTGGAATTAGATGATCTTTAAGGTCCCTTCCAACCCAAACCATTCTATGATTCTATTACATAGCAGAAAAATAATACACAGAACAAATAATGCAATACTTTTATAGATAATATTTGTTACCTATTTCTGGGTACTGTAGTGGCATATGATAACTACTTTTGCTAGTTTTTACTGGAAAACCATACGTAAAGATTTGTATATGAAAAGAGTTTTTGCAAGAAAACAGATCCACCTGACATTTCAAATGGCTAAAGAAAACTAGTAAAACTGGAGACCTTCTGCAATGAGATTTTACATGAAAAATTATTGAGTATTTTATTTGAAATTAAAATCATAGGAAAACATAAACACGAAGATTTTAACTTGAAGTACAAATATAGTACCATATAAATGTACTCAGTATCACTAGGGCTTTTTAATGGTAATATGTTGGATATGCTTAGATTCTGGTGCAAATCCCATTGGAATTTTCTTCCAGTTACTTCAAAGGATTCAAGCTAGTTTATAAGCCTCTGGCTTACATCATACCTGCTCTGATAAAGGAAAAACTTAGCCTAGACAGATCCCTTCTTCAGGCTGAAGGAACAGATGAGAGAAATCCTGGGCCTAGGGAACCTGCTGAAAGCCTATAAGACAGGAATACCAAGTGTTTGCAAAACTAGTTGCTATACTTACAGATGTAGCAAGCAGTTTTCTTTACATGTTTTGTGAATGACAGATGTTTCCAAGGGATTCACATATCTATAAATGATTTATTGTGGTATTCTGGTCACTCTAATAAGGTAACAAGAATAACATGCATATTCCCCCATACATCTCCTAAATTGCTTTCATTTTTTTTTTTCTGTTACAGAAAACCTATGTAAGAATGGTTTCCATATTCCTATTTCAAAACATTTTTTTTTCTGTTTAGAAACTCATTACTACTTCTGTGAAAGAAATTTATTTTTTTGTGAAGCAAAACTTGTAGTGCCTCAAGCTTGCAGTCAGATCACTATTCTTGCAGCTGTGTTTATAGAAAGCAACACTGATGCTATTGCTGTCAAGTTGAACCTAACTTTTTTTTTTTTCTGAAATGTATCTGTAAATGTGCCCACTACTTGCCTTTCCTACTGTATTTGACATTATCATGGTGCCACATTCAAAAAGTTCCAGTATCTTATTACTGTCCACTACAATTTATCAAGCACACTGAAATGAGAAGCATAAGACAGAAAGTTCTTGATGCCCTTGAGCTGGTGAAAAGTGAAATTCAGTCATCTGAAATTCAAACTGCAGTTGTAGCTGGATATTACAGTGTCATTTGGTGATTTTGTTTTTAAGCAGGGAATTATTTTGCATATATTTTGGTCCATGAGCACAGAAATCACATTAAGTCTGGAAAATGAAGAAAGGTCCTTATACATTCTGAATGAAGATAAACGTGTTTAATTCAGCACATTATATTTACCCTGACATAAGTATTGGTGGTGGTGAAAACTCCACAAAACTCATTCTATCTCTTGGTCTTTGGGTCTCTGAGCAATCACAGACTAATTCCTTGAAAGTGGGCTGGACACAGAAGCAGGACTTCCTGTGGTTAGTCGTAGGAGCAAGTAAGTATGATCTTTGCCATTTTGCTTCAGTGCTCTGTGTTCGTTTTGATGGTGGGTAGGGCATGTAAAAATGGATGAAGCTAACAGCATTGAATGCTCTAAAATTGGTTGTATACATTCTGTGCTGAAAGAGAAAATGCATGTTTTTCAGCCCCTATGTTAATGAACTGTCTAGGGGCAACACACTAATTTATCATTGAGAAACATGAAGCTCCAGCAATAAGTAAAGCATTAAGCAATAAGTAAAGCATTAGGACTCCAGGCATGATCAGGTAAGTGCTTCAGAGCCTGATATGCTGATTTTAAAAGTTCAGCTTAGACATGTAATTGATTGTGTGATTCTGCTGCAGTACAAAATTAAATGGGCTCACTAAAATGTCCTCTGTTTTTTTTAAAAAAAAAAAAAAAAAAAGTGCATTCCATATTTTGGAGATACAGGGGTCCCTTGCTTTATTTAAGGAAAAAGGTTGTGGCTTATCCCGTGCAAGTAGGTGTATGGGGATTTATTTTTCTTCTGGGCAGGACACCTAAGAAAGACATTGCAGAGCATTTGATGACTGAGTTGTCTTTCCTTTCCTTTCACCTTAGTATATGGCTGAATGGAGAATTAACTCCAACAAACAAAGCTGATATACAGAAACTAGAAAAGTAGAGCAAGAAACAGAGCAAGTTGGAAAAAAAAAAAAAGCAGGTTAATTTCCCCCTGGAGTGTAAAAAGATGTAGGGACATAACTGTGCCCTTACATAATTTTCTTCCTGCTCTGTTCCCATGGTATTACAGCTTTTTGCTCTCTTGGTACTGACTGCCAGAGAACTTTCAGGCTGACCCTACATTACTGAATCTCAGTGAGAGACTTATTCTTTATAACTGAAATCTGCACACTTCCAACTGAAGTGTGTATCCATAAATGAATCACAATAAAATAAAAATAATTCAAACATTTTTAAGATGTGTATAATTTGAAGCTCAGAATGAGTATAATAAAATTGTGGGTCTCTTTAGGAAAGAAAACACCCAGATGGAATCACCGTCTACACTCCATATGGCACTCAATCCCTCTGCTCTGCATCTTGCTGTGCTCACAATGTAATCCATATGGACATTGCTTAATTGGTTTCTTATTCTGGCAACATTTACTATCTCTGTTCATATCTTCCCATGAAACATCTACTTATTGCTGAAAGAATGCGTTATTATGTGTTGATTTTCTAGATTGTTAGAAATATAAAAGCATTAATTTCTTTCTGTATCTTTCAGTGCTGTGGCTTTGCCCATTGCTGATGAGGCTGAGAATATTCGTGCACATCCAAGATGTGCAGTTTCAGCCAACTTGTGAGTGCTCATATGCACGCCCTAACCATAATTATGTGTGTGCTTCTCTATTCAAACAGAGGGCTCCTAGGATGTGCAAGCAAAAAAACAGAGGGCCAGGAAGCTGTATGAAGGCCCTGGAGGTGCACCAAGTTTCTCCATGAGTTTCTCCAGCTTTGAATGATGTGAAGATTTTAAGGGCAGCTCTGAGATTGCTTGTGGGACAACTGAAAATTTCACAGATGAAAGAAATGAAGGACAAAAGGAAAGACAACTGTCACTTTGCTGAGGTTTCCAGTTTACAAGGTAAATTAGCATAGCCCATGCACTGCAAGCTGAATGAGTGTGATCTGACTTTAAGGCCAATGGCACGCTTACAGTGACTGATCCCAAATCATACAAATTCCTGTTTAATGCTAACTACATCAATGTATAAAAAACAAACCAAACAAACAAACAACAAAAAACCCCCACACCTATACAACTCATAAAATGTTGGCTCAGTGTGTATTAGTGATCCCGAAATAATATCCTTGTGTTCCTCAGAAATGGGGCAACTCTAACATATGCATTTTGCAGTTGTCTTGAGTGCTGTGTTTGGGTTTGATTATCCTGTCTCTAGAAAAAGTAATCCAGAGGATACAGTGCTGTATGATGAAATATCATAGGAATATGATGTATAATATGGAGATATTATATGATAATATGGAGGGAAATGGAAAAGGTAAAGATATGGAAAAAGAGGTAGGGAGAAATTACAGTAAAGACTATATGGTAGAGTTGTAAAAGGATAAAGAGAAGGAAAAGAATATTTTAATTTACCTTTCATTATACAGTAAAAGCTCTAGTTCAGTGATATAGAAGCAATATGCTTAAAGCTACAGTAAACACTTTGTACACATTGCAATTAACCCACAGAACTCTGTCATTCTGTCATTAAGTGTTTCTATTGTAAATAGATTTGTGGGGTTCAGAAATGAATCAAATATTTATAGTAAGAGTGGAAACATTCAGAAATTTGTTAGACATATATATTATTTATATCTATGGATAATTTATATTTATATATGAAAACATCTATCTATATCTTGTAGCTATTTAGCTAGCTGCTGGCCACTAAAACCTGTCCTGTCATATTTATACATTTTATATACATAAAATTTGTGTACAATTTATACATTTATGTTTATGCATTTATACATATATATTCCCTAACAAGAACAAACAACCACCCTGAGAGTTTTCTTGCATCTTTCTGAAGCTGTGCATAGTATTAGGGAGCATAAGGGAAGCCTTGGGACTGGTGACTCAGGAACTGAAAATTCATAAAATAGAGGCATGCAGAGAAAGAAAACAGCAACTTTTTTCTTTTTCTTTTTTTTTTTTTTTTTTTTTTTTTTTTTTGCAGGGGGGAGGGGAGAGGCATGCAGCATCTCTTCTATATAGCATAGCTTATAAAAAGGAAAATGTGTGATAAAATATACCCTATTATATACTTCATTTTTATTAATGTCACGACACCTGATAAACTCAAGCTGTTGATTGTGTCTTTTTTGATGGCAAGCTATAACTGTTTCTTTTTATTCTCCTTGCCCTTCCCCTCTGACTCTAAGAGTAGTTTAAACAGTTTACCACTATAATCCATGTGATATTTTCTCACTATATTTGTTTTCAGGTATATTGTATTCACCTGTAGATTTACTGATGTAAATGTTTTTTTTTTTCAGGCTCCAGACTTGTTTATACTGTACAAACTCCTGCATGTACCTTGGCAGCCTGCATGTATCAACATTGCTACTATATAAGAGAATCACAGAGCAAGTTAAGGTTGGCAGGGCTCTTTGGAGATTGTCTACTCTGAACTCCTGCTCAAAATAGGCTGAGAGAGAGCAGGTTGGTTAGGGCAGTGTCCAGTCAGGTTTTGAGTATCTCCAGGGACAGAGACTCTACAAACTCTCTAGGAAACTGGTGCAGGTGCTCAGTCACCCTCACGGTATTTTTTTTTCTTGTGTTTAAACAGAATTTTTCTGTATTTTAGTTTGTGCTCATTGCCTCTTATCATTTGGTTCCACGGAGAAAAGTCTGGCTCTGTCTTCTTTACTCCCCCCATCAGATATTTATATATACATTGAAGATCACCCCTGAGCAATTTCTTCTCCAGAATAATCAGTCACAGCTCTCTCAGCCTCTCCTTGAAAGACTGAAGCTCCAGTCTTTCAGTCATCTTTGCAGTCCGTTGCTGGGCCCACTCCAGTATGTCTGTCTTGTACTGGGGAGCCCAAACCTAGACACATCACTCCAGAGGCATCTTGCTAGGATTGAGCAGAAGGGAAGGATCATATCCTGCGGCCTGCTGGCCTCCTAACACAGTCCAAGAGGCTGTTGGCCTTCTGTGCCATAAGGGCACATGGGCCTGGGCCTCATGTTCGCCTTGTTGTCTGCCAGGACCCACAGGCTCTTTTTGACAAGGCTGCTTTCCAGCCTGTTAGCATGCAGCATGTACAGGTGCATGGAGTTATTCCTCTGCAGGTGCAGAGGGGCAGGTCTTTGTTTTTCCCTTTGTTGTATTTCATGAGATTTCTCTGTTCCCCCTGATGGTTGGGGTGCAACACTGGTGTGTCTTGGATTGCTGGTGTGCTTTTGTGTTGTCTCATCAACAAATACTCTGATTGTTCAAGTCCCTCATGAGGACATGAGCCTGCAAATGTGAGACTACTCCAAGTTGTCTGAAGAAGGTCTCACCTACTTTATCAGGCAGTCTGCAGCAGGCACACACACCATAACCCACTTTGGTCTGCCTTCTATTCCTGACCCACAAATTGTCAGCTGCCTCATCATCCATCTCAGGGCAGATCTCTATGGATTCCTGCTTCTCTCACATGAAGGCTGACCCTCCCTTCTTGCTGTCCCATCCTGTCCGTCCTGAAGTGGAATCTGTATCTATCTACTGCAGCACTTCACTTGTGTGAATTATCCCACCCTGCCTCTGTGGTAAGTTCATAGCCTTGCAACTGCACACTGACATCTAATTTCTCATTTGCTCCCCATGCTGCACACTTTGTTGTACAGTCACTTCAGAGAGACACCCAGCTGTGCTCATTTCCCAGAAAAGGTACAAGTGCCTTCCTCATGATACGTTCTTTTCTTGAAGGCACTCCCTTATTTCTGTACTTACACTTGAAATGGACCTCTTTCAGCCCTGATTTCTTGATCATGAGGATACTCCAGTTCACATCACCCTTCAATATTTGTTTGCCAACATGGTTTGCTTGTGAGTTGTTGTCTCTCTCCCTTGTTCCTACTTTAAAGGTCACCTCTCTAATTTGCACAGCCTGTCAGCAAAAATAGTTTTGACCCACTTGTTAAGGGGGACCCTGTCTGTTCTCAGAAGTCATCAATTTTTGAAGAGAGTCTCAAAGTAAAATAAATAAATAAATAATCCTTATTTCCAACACCTGCTACTCAACTGGTTGTTGGTCTCACAACATCTGTGGGTCACCAGCAGGCTGAGGAGAAAACTCTCTGTGTCTCATGCTCTTGATTGTCACCCCCAGCACCATATAGTATAGTCACACTTGATATGCTTCAGGTTTTTTCTGGCATGTGAAGAGCAGCAGAGATAACTGTCCAAGGCTCAAGCCTCATCAGTCTTTTTGCAATGTTTGAGCCCCTGCAACGGGCTGCTGGCGATTGTGCCCTGCAGTGTGTCACCACCACTGCTGAGCAGAACATATAATGTCCTCAGCGGAGTTTCAGGTTGTCCCCTGCCACACCACCTCCCGTGTGCCCTTCTGCATGAATTGATGCCTCTATTAGCTGCCTCTGTTATATGCAACATTATATGCAATAATCCACCACTAGACTAAATGAATTGCAAGTCTGAGCTAGCAAGTTCCTGGATATTATCTTTGTAATTCTGCAAAAGTATTTTTCCTCTCCTTGATTACAGTGTCAGAATAATTTTTTATTGTTGCACAGCAGGGAACTGTATTGTTTATTCAGTAATAAGTTAGATCTGGAGAAAGAAAAGAGTGAGGGCAGGAATGGGTACAATGATCTTAAATATAAGCAGAATATCTGACTTGCAAGACCCTGATCATACCCAAAAGCATGTATTAACCCGTTTCATACTCAGGGAGGTGTGGCAGAGAACAGTCAAAAAGGGGACCACAAAAACAAATAATACAATTTTTAAAGCTTTTTTTAAAATTTTTTTTTTATTTAACTTTTCCTAGGCCATATAGACTCACGTTCTAGTGTGTAGAGAGTTATTCTTTGTAGTAGTTTCGGATGGAGAGGCAAAGATCTCACTTCCAAGTGGAGAAAAGAGAATAGCCTTTAAAATGGCATTTTGCCGCAGGCACTAGGAAGCATTTATACTCACTGATTTTCATGAGTAATGCTACAATTTGTTATTGTAGCAAACCCTTCTGTCATTGTTCTCTACACTTGTATTTTTAGCATCTGAATAATAAGTAATATATAAACATAATAATGTATGAATAGCTGAATAGCTACCAAACGAGAAATCTTTCCAAAACCAACCAACCAAACAAACAAAAGACCCACCTCGTTATCACTGAGGAATAGAGAGCTACCTTTTTATTTTCAGGTATGCTTAGGCTCTTTTATTTGAGTTAAGTCTTCTTTATTCTGGTTAATGCATCATGGTTCCAGACGTCTTTGAAATAGAATTTAGACATTGGTCTTAATGAAAGCACTGTTGGACCCTGAGTTTTTCAAATATTCTGGAAAAACTCACTCCTCACCATGAATGCCCAAGATGTTTTGGACAATATTTTTATACCTTGGGTAATTTATTGAGTTTGCAGTAAAATCAGTAGATAATAGCAAGTCTAGTATTTGGTATTTGGTGCAACATAGCTCTTGCCAGTACAGTTTGATAGGTTCCATATTTATGCCTCTGACAAAGTAATGAAAAGTAAGCCTCTAGATGTAGTTGTTCACCTAAGCGCTAGGTAGAACCTTGACCTAAAGATGACTCCCATAATATAAGAAAGCACTGATTATCTTATGACCTTTGAGTTTGTTGACTTTATATGAAGCTGCACTGTTTTTTTTCTTTTTTTCTTTTATTTTTTCCTCACAGGTTTTCAGAGCACCAAAACTTTTCACTGATTACTTCATTGTTGTGTTTTTTGTTTGTTTGTTTGTTTGTTTGTTTTTGTTTGTTTGTTTGTTTGTTTTAAAAAAAAGACTTCAGACAAACAGGAAGGATAAATAGTGTTGAGCCCATGTGTCTGGTATTCATGGACAAATACTGAAAAATTTATGCGGAAGCACTGTTGTGTATCGTAAGTTCACTTTATCATCTCTTGTACATGCAAAGGGAATGCCTTGTTGCTTAAGGCACAGTATACTGGTGCTTGTCTGCTTCATTGCAAAATCTAAATATAGTACAAATGTTAACAGGTCACAATCCAATACACACTGCGGTTAGCACATAATTATGCATATAAGAACGGATTGAATGAATAGGTCAGAAATTAATCTGAGATAGGATTTTTGTTTTAATATCTGCAAGTAGTTCTAATCACTGATTTTCAGGCTGTAAAAGGGTTTAAGTGGATGTGGAAAGGTTGTGCAGTCGCCCTATGTGGAGATATTCAAAAGCTGCCTGGTCACGATCCTGGGCAACCTGCTCTAGGTGACTCTGTTTGAACAGGAGGGTTGGACAAGATGACCCCCACAGGTCCCTTCCAACCTCAACTGTTCTGTGATTCTGTGAAAATATGTCAGTGGAATTATGTTTTGTTGTTTGTTTGTTTGTTTGTTTTCCCTCACAGCTGTTAAGAGCATCAGGCATGAATGCAGAGGCTGTTTTCACTTCAGGTTCTTTTGTGAGCCATTTGAAAAGCTGGGCAGGGTTCTGTACACATATAAGGCCTACCACAATCAAGTGGTAGTAACAATCGTTCCACGTTTGCTAAAGTGTGATAGAAGTCTAACCTCCATGAGGCATCATACATACAGTAGGCATTCTCTGCAACCTTAAAACAGTTTGCATAGCACAATAAAATAAAATTAAGAAATTCTGAGTTTGATGTGAATTTGGCAACAATTCAGATGTTTCTCAATAGTGTGAGTTGTTCATTAGTGTGAAAAATAAGTCTTTATCACGTTTACATTCATCTTAGAAGTATACAATGAGAGAAAATATCAAGAAAACATACAAAAGCTGTCTGTGTAACAACACAATAGCAGTTAAGAAATATAATAGAATGAACACAACGAACTAGAATTATACTAATTAGAATGAGTTGTTGTGTCCATTAAAACAGTTGGTTATAAGCTATGGGTTACGTATTCTAGAGAGCAAAGACAACTGGGCAAAGGGCAGATAACCTTTCTGTCTGCCAGAGTGGTCTTATGTTCACTGGTCACCCGAGTTGAACATTTTACCAAATATTTAAGCACCTAAATACATGGTTCAACTATTGAGAATGGAAAGCTCTTATCCCTCTCACTGGTAATAACAATCCTTTTGAAAAAGATTGTTTTAACTTTTTACACAGGACAAGAGACTCAAAAAAATTAGTCATTGAGTGTCGTGTTCTACAGCTGTAGGCAAGCATTAAATACAATGTTTTCTATTCTCTTTTAGCAAGCCATTATGGCTGCCATCTCATATTTTCAGCATGAAGCAGTGAAAAAAACAAACAAACAAAAAAAAAACACAGGAAGAAATAAAAGAAAAAAAACATTTAATAAACTTAAACATTTTTCCCCACTTCTATTACTTAAACAAAATCAGCATATTTATTTGCATAGCTTCAGAAAATCTTGGACCAGCTGTTGTGTTTTTGTACTAATCTGTCAACTTAAACTCACTGACTTTAGAGGTATTAGTTGGAATTACAGCAGTATTGCTCAATTCATAGTTCAGACTACTGCTGTGATACTATTAGAATATTTTTGTCTGCAGTTTGGGAAATAGGCCATGTTCCACAGTGTATCACAAGGACTTTCCAATACATTATGATACTTTCACTTCTACTTGCAGTTCTTGAAGAAAAGATAAAGACAGAGAAATGGTCTGAAAGTCAGACTAGAGAAGCTTGTCCTACTTAGCTAGTAGTACTTAATATAGAGTTTGCAGTTTTCCTGAATATTTTCCACACTTTAGCACTGAAAACTTCATTAAAGTGTTTTGCTGCCTATAGAAGGAACTTTCAGTCTATTTTATTTGAAATTTAACTGAAGCGTATGGTTTTCCTTTCTTCTCTTTCATGGCCAGTTAATTTTCCTGATAAACCCAATCAATTCTGTAACCACTAACCAATGTTACTCCATTAGACCAGGAGTTAGAAGGTGTTCCCAAGCCATGTCTCTGTGAACTCTGCTAATAAAATGTTCTTTCTCAACACTGATGAGGGCCAGTTGGTTCAGGGACTTCTGTTCATTAAAGCAAAGCAAAATTTAGTAATTTTGCACACAAACTACAGAGCATTTACTCCTTATCAGGGAGTGAGGTGGTAGGAGAAGGAGTAATGGCTTTAAACTAAAAACAGATATCTTAAACTAAAATAAGATATCTTAGACTAGATATTAGGAATAAATTTACTGTGGAGGTGGTGAGGCACTGGAACAGATTGCCCAGAGAATCTGTGGATGTCCCATCCCTGAAAAAGTGCAAGACCACGTTGGATGGGGCTTTGAGCAACCTGGTCTAGTTAGAGGTGTCCCTGCCCATGGCAGGATGTTGGAACTAGATGATCTTTAAGGTCCTTTCCAAGCCAAACTATTCCATGATACTATGTGTGTTCAAACGTAACTACCAGCTTTTTGAGAATAGCTGTGTGTTGCATGACATGGTACGGCGTGTAGCACTTCCTGCTGCCAAACTGGACTCTGAGGACTGCTCCAAGGCTGGTGTGAACTTGTTAATAGTTCCCAGAGGTCTGTTCCAAGACAGGGTTGGCATAATGAGAGGACCTTGTGCTGTATACATCAATCTTCATCAGAAGATTAGAAGGCAGGATGGCTGAAGGTGATGCCAGAGAAAATGGTGCAAGTTTCACTTTGCTGGTAATGTGCGAAGTTCCTCAAAGGAGAAAAAGAGAAACTGCATTTTCTATTAACATTCAAAATCACAGAAAGATTTACAAAGAAGACAGAGATTGACTTTAGGATTGCAAATAGTATTGACTTAAGGATTGGTCATAGCTGCCAGATAATTACAGAGGCTGAAGTAACACCACGAATTAAGGAAGAAATATGAGCTATTTGGAGAGGAATTGCACCTCCTTTCCCTCCAAGGTAATAATTTTTGTAAAGAAATAAAGCGACACAGATGAAGTGTTCTATGCAGGAGTGACAGTTGTGAATTTTCATGGAAAACATTTTGTGCTTTTTATTTTTATTTTATTATTATATATATATATTAATACCTAAACATCAAAGCCCAAGAACTTCTATTTGATGTGTATGTCATGTTTGGGTGGCCCATAACTTGTGAAGTGTTGAGAGGAGCAGAGACTCAGACTAGCCTAGTACTTTAATGCTCTGATGCTCATATTATTTACTTGATAGGTGAGAGAATCACATTTGGAATGCCTTACTCACAATAGATGCTTAAATCCATTAAATTTGTTTCAAGTAATGCTTCTGTTAGGCTACTTATCATCACAGAGTAAAATCTACTTACTCAACTTTTTGGGAGATTTCCCACATTTTGTAAGTAATTCAATATGTGATAAAACCCTGAACTTTCCTGGCTTAAACTTCCAGATTCCTCATACCAGATGGAGCAACTGCAGTCTTACTAACCCCTCTTCTTATTCTTGTCCCTCTCTTTTTCCTCACTTCTTTTTTTTTGAAAGTTTCACTTAATGGAGAGTGAAAGTAATTGTAAATCATACAAATGATTTATGAACTTGATCCGTCATGACAGATTTTTTTTATTGTCATTATTATGTTTTTGTATATTCAAGTATCCCTTGATCTGTAAGGTGGATTTTTTCTTTGAATCTCTGTTCAAAATATTTATCCAGGAATTGTATGGCCCAAGAGCTATGTGATGAAATGGGTGGAGACATCAGTGGAACATCTTCAAATTAATGACGGTTTACAAATTTCCTGATCTAGAGGTGGCATCTGAATAAAGAGATTTATAATATCTCACAGGTGAATTTTGTACAGACAGTTTCAGTGACTCTAGAATTCCTAAGGATTATCCAAACTTTCAGGTAAATGAGAAATTTCTACTGATCTTGAGATAATTAATACATAGAAATTTAGTCCAGAGCTTATTGAAAAGTGATTAAGTTTAGAGAATTGTTATCTCAAGTCAGGTACAATACGAATAATTTTCTTCATTAATCATTTTTACAATTCTGATTTCTCTGTGGTTCAGTAATGCATGCACCTTTGTTTGCTTAGTTTTTCCCTGAAAATTCATGCAAATTTTTGTTCATACAAATGTTTGCAAAGAGCTTTTATGCATGTGAATAATGTTACTGGCAAACAGGGGTATTCATCCTAGTTAGCTCTCCTATATAAAAAAGTTTTATGCCTATGAATTAGGGCATGGAAGTCAGAGAGAGACAAGGGATATTTTAAAATATAACAAATAAATTGGCATGAACTAACATGAGCAGAAAAGTTGGAATCATTGTCCTATAATAACAATAAAGAATCACTAAAAGAGCTGTTTTCTGCTACCAGGAAACTAATATTTTAGTTTGAGGAAAACAATACTACTCTGAAGCATTTGGTTGGTTAGCTAAACCTTGATTCCTTGGAAGGTGATGGAACAACTAATCCTGGAAACCATTCCAGACACATGAAGGACAAGAACAGAAGCAGTCAGCATGGATTCAACAAGGGGAATCCATGTTTGGCATAACTAATAACCTTTTATAATGAAATAGCTGGCTTGCTAGATGAGGGGAAAGCAGTGGTTATTGTTTGCCTATACTTCAGTAATGTTTTTGCCACTGTCTTCCATAAGATCCTCATAGAAGAAGCTGTTGAAGTATGAGCTTGATGATCAGACGGTGATGTTAACTGAAACTGTCTGAAAATGCTGGCCCAGAGGATGGTGAACAATAACACAAAGTCTAGTTGGAGGCCAGTAATTAACAGTGTTCCCTAGGACCCCAGTACTGGATCCAATCCTGTTCAACATTCTCATTAATAATCTGATTAATTGCTGGTGACACACAACTGAAGGAGCACCCTGGGGGTGTTCAAGGACAGGTTGGGCCTGCCACTTAGGGACATGGTTTAGTGGGTGACATTGGTAGTAGGGTTGATGATTTAGACCAGGTGATCTTGAAAAGTCTCATCCAACCTTAATGATTCTATGATTCTATATGTCAGAGGGACCTCAACAGGCGGAGAAATGGGCTGACAGGAACCTCAGGAAGTCAACATGGGAAAGTGCAAAGTTGCGCACCTTGGAGGAGTTACTCCATGCACAAGCATATGCTGAAAGCTGCCAAGCTGGAAAGCAGTTCAGCAGAAAAGGACTTGGGGGTCTTGATGGGTGCATGACATTCTCTTATAGACAACACAATGTGACTCTTTACCTGCTGTAGATGTTTATAGCAACATCCACAGTTCAGTATATAAGTATTACTGAATTTTATCTATTTATAATAGTTCTTGCTCAGTTCTTGGAATTGCAAAAAATATTGAGATTCCTCACTACTTTAGAATAAGCAAATTAAATAAATTAAATAAAAATGAAATACTTTAACATATAAACCATGTAAAAAGGATTAAACCCTAGGTTTAAAGATCTATGCCTGGTACTGAAATGGGTAATGTCAAGCCAAGGAAAGGGAGGAAAAAGGGTTAACAAGTTGTTTTCTATGACATTAGTCTTCAAGTGTAATGCTTGTGGCATCTGGACACAGACTGTGATTTAGAACTTTTGTGTCATGGCTAATGATATGGTGATCATAACTAAAACATACACTTTAATATTTACTAGCATCGCAGTAATCTTAAATGTCATACGTTATGCCCATATTTCAGACAGGAGAGATCTACAGTATTTCTTAACGTAAGCATGGCTTTTAACACAACTGTAATGCACACAGATGCAGCTGTACATGATTTTTTCTCTGTTTTTCTTAGTTCAGCTGTAGTCCCTTCTATACCAATTGTCTGTTGTGCTGAAAAATATCACTGCTTGCATAAAGGTAGCCCTGTTCTGAAGGGCTAGCACACTGCTTTGTTGTCTAAGTAGGTGTTTTCACTTACTACGAAATCCATACATTTCTACTTAGATATTTAAGCTTACAAATACTGGAACCTTTATCACATGCAATACATTATTCAAAATGAAGGCTTTTGAAAATGAATATTGGAATTTCACACACTTATTGTCACAGTTATGATATTCTCATGCTAGTTCAATTTCTCCATGTTGCAAAATGAATTATGGATAGATTTACATTTCCCAGAGATTCTTCACACATATCTAGGCCTAGATTGTTGATCTCTCTTGAAAATATTGCAACAATTAGTACACTTGAGCACATCTACAGGGTCTTTCAGGCTCCAAATATATTACCTAATTGGCACAGCTCACAGTAAAAATTAATGCAAATTTTTATAACTTTTTTTTTTTTTTTTTTGAAAAGTTTACATTTCTTTTAAAGTTGAGGTCAAAGTTTGAGAGGAATTTGACAGGATTCAGCAAAAGTCAGCAGAAAGAGTAAAGTAAGCTGAGACAGCAACACAAAGCAACTTGGCTGTTCAACGGGCAGGGCAAGAAAGTCTGATCTGGCAGCAAAACCGCCTGCCTGAAGTCAGCAGTGGAGTCATACAGTCTTCTGTTAGTTGGTAGCAAAGGGTAGCTGAGCCAGCAAGTCAAGGAGCAGAATAAAGGAAAATAAACCAGGCTCCAAAACTCAAGACATCTTTGACCAAAGAAAACAGTAGTCTGGGGTAGTTTTGATAAGACTGTGTAGTAACTTAAGTAGAGGAAAAAGATGATGTGAGACAAACCTCCCATTAAACGTGCTATAAAAACACAAGGGAACAGAACCTGATGCCTCTCTCTTTGCCTGTGAATTGTGCAATCTGTGTATCTTAAGAACGGGCTCAGACTGACTAGGCATTTATGTTAATTATGTCTGACTTGCCTGCTAATGATCTGGTGGCTCAGTTACTAAAAATGCCAGAGCATATGCCTTTTGCCAAACACAACTACAGCTACATTAACTGTTTTAGCAATATGCAATCAATCTTTTCCTGAATTCCAGCTGAACTGGTATGAAATATTCCTGTTTTCTGCTCTGTTGCAGTTTCTGCTACTTTTTCTTTGGTGTATATCTAGATTTTTTTTTATTTTTTATTTTTTTGGGGGGGGGGGAGAGGGAAGTGGGAGCTAACTCTGGAAATTCCACCTGTCTGTCTGCTTATTACTAAGAATTAGTTACATGTACATGCACATGTATAATCTGCCTTTTGTTTTTCTCAAAACCTCGTCTTCAGGTTTCACATACTTCACAGAAATTAGTAGTAACCTTTCTGATAGCTGTAGTGTGTTAAAGTTCATGAAATACCTATGTAAAAATGAATGGTAACTGCACTTTATAATGGATTTCATACTTTGAGATCCCTGTTATATCATGCCTTTTTTGTGTCTCTATCAGTTTCTCTTGCTGCACATTACAATTTTTTTCTACTGTCTGCTGTAGTTTTGCTAAATTAAGAATCCACTTTCCTCTGTGAAAACACAATTTCAGTGGTGATGTACTGTGCTGAAAAGGTGATGCCCGTAGGTTAGCAGAGCTAAACCCATCCAACCTCTGTATCCTTTTGAATAACATTTAACTGCTTTCATTTCTTTGTTCATCAAACTGTTCAGTCACATACCTGTAATGTTAAATGCTGAAATACGATCTCACAAAAAAGAAGTTTAAACAGTTCGCAAGAGACACTATCTCTTTGTTCATTTTCATATCAGGACATATCATAGAATGGCTTGGTTTGGAAGGGACCTTAAAGATCATCTAGTTCCAATCCCCCTGTCATGGGCAGAGATGCCATCCACTAGATCAGGTTGCCCAACAGAATCATCACCAGAGCCTCATGAAACTGTGAAACATCACCAGACAAAGACTTCTGGAATGTCATGTTCACTAATACAAATTTAATATACACTATGACATATTACACTATGCCTATTTATTATATTTCA
The DNA here is from genome assembly GCF_009819795.1 of Aythya fuligula. NCBI lineage: Eukaryota > Metazoa > Chordata > Aves > Anseriformes > Anatidae > Aythya > Aythya fuligula. The sequence continues at coordinate 29,163,650 of NC_045562.1, read as the reverse complement.
GGTATACACTAACATGTTAGGTTCTCTAAGAATCCACTTTCAAATAAATGTGAATGATAATGTAGCATCAAACTGTTTTAGCCAGTATCTGTAAATATAGACCAATTTTGCAATTTTGTATTAGAATTTCAGGTTCTCTCCTCACTCTTTTGAATTAAACTTGCTTGTAAATGCTTAGTATATTTATTGGCATAACATTTACAGCATGTTTACAACCAATTTCATTTCATTAGCCCTGAAGAGATCGGGCAGTTCGACTAGATCTTTGAAGGTCCTGTCTCACTGAACTATTTTGTTCTGTTTCCACTTTTGATTTTCAGTTCAAGATCACGTTATTCATTATTTCTTCTCTAAGGTATTTTTGATGGGGATTTTAGTGATCTTGTTTTCTAAGTCAAAAGCTAACAACCACATTTCCTTTTCCCATGTTCAGATAGATATCAATATCCAATCTATAATTCAGAAATATTCCCTCAGTGTGTACAGAAAGACTTCAGCCTTCTGTCCCTGATTTCAGCTTCTGGAGATTCAGGATACCTCTAGAAATCCACTTTAGGTTTTCAAACATTTATTCCCTTAATACAGAGCATTGATGTGCTTGTTAAATTGAAAGGTATTGCAAAATGGTTGAATTTATGTCATCTAAACACAGATGTTAAATGTTTTGACTGGTGTGTGTTCCCACAGCTAATGATTTTTCTATCCATCACAGCTTCTTGCTATTTTGTAGAGTTTCCTACTTTATTTTGTCTTTCAACTTTCCAAGTCTCCCCTTGTGATAATCTGTTGATCAGGTGTAACTGCATCTCACTTTTCTTCTAGCTTCCTTTTGACAAGTCCTTACTGCTTTTCCTGATTTAGGTTTCTATCATGTAGCTGTCATTCCAGTAGCTTTATATCTTTGATTCCAATCACTATTTGATCTCTTCTAATGGAATCAGTCAGTATGCCATAATTACATGGCTGACTTGCTAAGTGACTGTCAGTCAAACATTCCTCAAATTTAGATAAATGAAAGAAATTCTGTTCTTTGAGAAGAACATATGATAACAATGATGTCCTTTAAAAGTTTCACTTTTCTTAGGAATACATTTTTTTTCCTGCATGCTCAGATAGTCATCCCATTCTCTTTTAGTACCATACTAATAAAGAAACAGATAACTTTAGGTACCGCTATATACAAAAATATCTTTTGTGACTACTTTTAAGTCTAGTTCTTTATGCATGGATTCAAAATTTTGATTGAATATTGACCCTCCAGCATTGCCTGAGAGCTTTGGTACTTCTCACTCTGAGTACCATTTCTCTCTCTGTCTTTATTTCTCTGAAAACTTACTGTTTCAAGAGCTCACTTTGATTTGATGCAATAGCTGTAGAAAGTTTAGTTTTAGAGTGATCACTATGTTAGAAAGATTGCTTATATATGATGTAAATAATATGATAATATTAATAAATATGATGGCAATTCTTTGCTTACATTGCCAACATACTAAATACTTTCATAAAATGAATGGGGAGGGAAGTAAAACTGACTTCCTGCCAGTGCACTGTACCTCTAATCAGACTTCCCTTGAGATGTTTTTATTTGTTTGTTTGGTTTTGTTTTGTTTTGTTTTGTGTTTTTTTTTCTTGTTGTTGTTGTTTGTTTTGTTTTGTTTGTTTGTTTTTTGTTTTTCATAATCCATTAATCCGTCCTGCTCCTTTGCCTCTTGCCCTCTATTTTTCAGGGCTGTAGTCTTCCTGTGAAGCCAGTTTATGTCCAAACAACAGTTTATGTATATGTAGCAAAATGACAGTGTTGTTCAATACAGAGTATGATAGTGATGGTCGAGTGAAGCCCAAACTTTAGTCAGAGATTACATTGAAGCCAGAGCCGTAGTAGGATGCAAGAAGATCACTTCAAGGTCAAACAAGGATAAGGTACATAGCCAGCTCAGATTGCAGGGCAAAGTATTCTTACAGGGAGACATCATGGCTGTCATTTAAGATGGTATGTCATCTCTGCATATTTATTTAGTGTTTTAATTGCTAATGGGAAATTGACTCTGCTATGCACATTCAAATGTCTATTTTTTCTGTTGGGGGAGGGGGGGGGGAGGCAAAGAAATGGCTACATTTGAGAGATGTAATGAAGAAGCAGTAAGTTTCTTATTACCAAGGTTTCTGATTTTCTATGTGGCTTAACAAGAAGACTGAAATAGCTACAGAAAAATGCAACCTGGGTTGTTCAGAATGACATAATGACACATTGCCTTCTTAGTGAGATGGCTTATTGTGATGACTTATTTGGTTTCACAAATTTGCTGCTTATTCATTTATCATGTGAAGAAACATAATTTAATCTCAAGTAAAGTGTTTATTAAATTGTTAGTATATAAAAGTTTTTTTTTAAAAAAAGACAAAATCTATGAAAAAGAGCTTAATAAAGAAAGGATTTTAAAGTTGTGTCAGAGTGACATAATAGAAATCAAAAAAAGCAAGGGTATGGTAAGTTGTGGGAAATCATATCATCAAGCTTGAAAGTATATTTACATAGGCATGGAAATTTCTGGAAAGTCAGAAGACCTTTTCTTCTACCTGTGAGTGATACAGCAAATGCTATATGCATCACTTTGTTTCCTGCTATATGCTAATCTAACACCGTTTTATACAAAACAGAAAAATGTGATTTTTTAATACTTCACTACTTATGAAATATGATAGAGCTCATGGTTAAATCTAAGTTAAACTGGAGGTGGCCTAACTTTAATGCTTACCATAAATTTGTGTTATCTTAGTCTGAGAAAATTATTCAGGCCATACACTATCCTTTGTCATTTACCTGGGAACACCTAAGCCATCTCTGTTTTAGGATGCATACTTCTCTAAGTGCCTGAGAATAAGTAACTCTTCATAGTTTAGAGTTTGACCAGCTAGACATGTGACACTGAAACTCCCTTACGGTTCAGAGATGTGACTCCTGAGCTGTTACAGTTGTCAGAGAGATTTGACACTCAAGGATTCTAGGACTGGGCACTTCATCATGCCAACACAGTCAAGGTGGAGACATCTGAGTTCAAAATATGGACAAAAACAGCACAGGAATTAACATCTTTATAAAAACAATTTAAAAGTTAGAGCAGGTCCCGGGAAAGTGAAATGTGGATTTTAAGCATCTTCTCCTTGAGTATGCTGTTTTAGCTCCCAGGAATGCCATAACCACTAAGCTGATATGAGATGCTTTAATTTCACTTCTGAACTAGGCAGCAAGAACTAGAGAAAGAGATTGAGAAGGGAGAACATCTGGGGAAGAAAAGAACTCACCTGGGAGCAGGAAGAAAAGTTTTTGGTTTCCTTTTTCATATTAACGCATTCTGCTGATTTATTTCATTTGGTATTAAGCAGGAAAGTAAATATGTGTGTGTGTGAGAGAGAGAGGGGAGAGGATCCTTGGCTATACTACCCAAGATTGTCAAGGAATCTCAAAGTCAATTAGTTCTAATAAAGTTTTCTCAAACTGACTCTTAGCAAAACCGACTCGCTCTCACTTCCCCTTCCTCTCTCTCTCTCTTTCTCTCTTTCCTCTCTTATATATTCGTATAAATTACAGAACAGGATGAAGGGGCTGTGTTGGCCACCCCACTGGGTGTCAATGAGGAAAAGACATCTGAGAGATAACAGCCCTTTCATCTGCCTAGTTGCAAGGCGGTGCCAGCTGCATTGCTGCACCGGAGCCTCCCCACAGCACATAGGCACAGCACAGGCTTGTGACCACTGCTGTGCAGCTGGTGTGCTCTGTCCCCTGACGCAGCACACACTACTATCTTAGAGATGACACATATATATATTTGGTGCATATTAATTTAGCATGAAATGTGCAAGGTTTTATCAAGAAATTGTAATATAATTAATTCTATGCACATTAATCTAAATCTCATCTGTAAGTGCTAATTTTATCTAATTTGCTGTTCTAGAAGGATGATACCCATGCTATCAATATCTAAGTGACTGAACTATTACCCCAGCACTTAATACTAGTTGTGTTTTAAATGATCATCTGCAGTATGTGTCAGGCAATCAGATAAACCAGATGTTAAAAGACCAAATAATTCTAAAGAATTTTAATTGCTGAATGACAGTTTAGATTATATTTTGGTCTATGATTATATATATCAATATAAACACCAAGTGTTCACATTTTAGCCCTGATCTTATGAACGCTTACATATAATTGATGCTTTTTATTTAAAATCATTTAAAACTGCACATTTTTTAATGCCTTTTTTTTTTTTTTTGATTTTTTTTTATGGTAGGTAATTTGGGTCGGATTTTTGACTATTAGACTGCTGAAGATTGATATTAGCTGTTGGCAAGCATGTCTTTATCACATATGCAATTTTAGACTTTTAAAAAAGTGCTAGTGTCGTGGTTTAACCCGGCTGGCAGCTAAATACCACGCAGCCGTTCGCTCACCCTCCCCCCTCCCTCTCTGGGACGGGGGAGAGAAATGGAAAGTGAAGCCCGTGAGTTGAGATAAAGACAGTTTAATAAGACAGGAAAATAATAATAACAAAATAATAATAATAATAATAATGTTACAATGGTGATAATAGGAAAGTAATAATAATATGTACAAACAAGTGATGCACAATGCAATTGCTCACCACCCACTGACCGATGCCCAGCCTAACCCCGAGCAGTCCGGCCCCCTCCCCCCGGCTAGCCACCCCTATATATTGTTTAGCATGACGTCAGATGGTATGGAATACCCCTTTGGCTAGTTTGGGTCACCTGTCCTGGGTCTGTCCCCTCCCAGCTCTTGCTGCACCCCCAGCCTGCCTGTTGGCAGGACAGAGCAAAAGGCTGAGATGTCCTTGGCTTGGTATAAGCACTGCTCTGCAACAATTAAAACATCGGGGTGTTATCAGCACTCTTCTCATCCTAAGCCAAAACACAGCATTCCACCAGCTACTAGGAAGAAAATTAATTCTGTTCTAACTGAAACCAGGACATCTAGTAAATGTGACTACTACCCTTCATCTTGGTGAAATGGTCAAAGCAAAGTATCTGCTGACATAACAGGTTGTATTCTAAATATCTACTCAAAGTTTTTAGTTTATGTTTTATTGATCTCTTAATAAAAAGTATCTGGCTTGGTGGAGTAAATGTTAACTGGGAACTTAATCTCTGTAAACAGTCATGGGAGAAGGTGGCAGATGCTTCCAAAGAGTAACTCAAAAGGCTTAAAAGGAGAACTCATCTCTCCAACTAAGGCGTATGGTGTTTGGATGCTCTGTATTTCTTGGTTACATTCCCATGCATGCTTTGGAGGAAGCAGACAAGCCCCAGAAAAGGGGAGCAACACAAACATCCCAGACATGACTGAAGCACAAGACTCCATTGTCCTCATACAAACTTTCAATACATCCCTACCTGCTTCTCGGCTGCATGGGAGATTAAACACCTACGTGTCATCCAGAATGTCCTGAGCATGTGCAGTGAGCAACTTGGCAGGTATGTAGGCAACCTCATTATCTAGTACTGAGGCTGTTGGTGTATTTAGATGGCTGAAAAGTCTGATAGACTGTGCAGTAAGCATTGAGTTTGAGGACAAAGACCTGTAAGGCAAGTGGAAAACTATTCCTTTTTTTTTTTTCTTTTTTTTTTTTTCTGAGGAGGAGTTTCTTGGACTTGATTCTAAATGAAAATATTGTAATGTCTGTTGCCAGGAAAAGAGAAAACACCTGGAAAGGCAATGAAGCAAAACTGAAATTCTGGAAGGACCTTAGAAAAAATTTTGGCTTTGGAAGTTGTTTTCTAAAGTTGGGAGTAATAAAACCAGATTTTGCACAGAACATTCCTAAACAAATTATACTAAATGCAGAATCTTATTTTCAGCATGTTTTTGTGACAGAACCCATCCCTCCCACCAACACACACAAAAAAACAGGGTACATAAATATGTTAATTAGCTCCTTCTTTAACTAAAGATTCATCACCCTTGTGTTAATGTCTTTAAAGCCCTTTCTGTGTGTCAAACAGGACGTTTGTCCATTATTGCTCTTATATTATGTGAGGAGGCAATATCCAAGATGCGACTAGCTCAAGTCGCAATTTGTGTGGGAAGGGTAAGTGAGGGGAAAAGTGCCAGAGATCACTGTCTTTGTCAGTTGGAAGATTGACTAGAAGGTGTAAACATTGAAGTTTTTTCACCAATCTAGGACCCAAGCCAGGAGCAAAGGCACTCTCAAACCAGACAAACAAATGGATAAATGGTTCAAAGTAAGACTTTTTGTGATGTCTACCTACTAAGGCATTTCCAGTGCGTATCCATGCAACATTAGACCCATGTGCCTTTGCACAGTCAGCTTCCAAATTGTTTGTTTCCTTCTCACACATAGGTTGATATTACACTGCTAGATGGTTCCTATAGCATCCATCATAACAAGAGAGTCCTGTTTAAATTTCTTTAAAGGTCATTATCTGCATTGGAAATTAATTTATCCATTAATATGTTTAGATCTTATACATTGTTGGAAATTCTGTTTGTTCAAATGGACTCTAGAGTTAGTAGTTTAGCTGTAATATAGCTATGATGGTTGTTTTTAGAATTACAAAGATGTATGTTTCAAATCTACTTTAGGTGTTTCGTGAATTTTCTTTGAAGACCTTGAAATTAAAATAGAGAGAAAACTGTCATGACATATCTGTTCAGGTAATTCTCGTAAACAAGATAAGTTTTACATTACCTGTAATAATAACAATAATGATAATAATAATAAAGAAATATGCCAGCATCAGAGTAGACTAGATTTATTATCTGCAAGAGATATCTTGGTTTTACTCTAAGATATTTCAGCAGCCTGCACAAAAAGGATGTCCATGTTTCTGCTTAGATGATGGATTTCAAAGATCTCATGTTGCCAGTTAATTTTCAGAGTAAAATTAACATAGTGGTGTCTGACTTGAGTGGTAAATTAACAGACATAAAATGTTTCCCACTTCTCAGCTCTAAAATGCATGGAAGAAGGAACAGTTGCAAAGGTGAAGAGCAATGATATGTATGTGTTGGACCAAAAATTAAAGCTAAGCTAGGTGTCTAACAGGTAGGTGACACTAAACCCTAGGAAAACTTCTCAGTCATAATGACAAAGATCTATCCACAACATTGTTGATTTGATACCTTTGACAACATGATAGATAGTTTTTTAACAGACTGTATGCCAGCTTGCCAGGAGGTGATGTGCACCTCTTTCAGCAGTTTGTGCCCTGCTTCATGCCAGACGTTGGCTAGATTGGTTCATTAGCTAGGCAGCCCTCCTGGTGTACTCTACAGTGTTACAGATATATCCAGTCCATTTTCTCACACAACAGATATGAGGAAATGGCACCTCTGCTGATTTGTTTCAGATTTGTACACTGGTGTAGCAGCAGGCAGAAGCTCAAACTATAAAGCTGGGAAAAGATCCATAGCTCTGGCAATTAGCTGTAATTGAGATAGCTATAATACATTCATATCCCACTGGTTTCAGAAGGAAGTTCTTTGGCTCTTGAGTGCATTTGAGGATGAATTTAATCTGCCCTTGTCCCTTTTCAGTGCTGTAATTGTATATAGAGGATGAAAACAAAAAAAAAAAAAACAAAAAACAAAAAACAACAACAACAACAACAACAAAAAACTACGTTTGCAGCAGGAACATTTCCTCAGAGAACTATAAGTAACTACTTCCTGTTGCAGGTCCTGTGCTGGTGGAAAATGATGGGAAAAAAAAAAAAAAAAAAAAAAAGAAAAAAGCCCTCATGGGCATAGTTTTTAGGAATTCTGGGTTACTGTGGGTTCTTGGGAGCTGGAAGTCAGAGATACAATTTCTTTTTTTCCTTGGCCCTGAGCTTCATGTTCTGTATCATGCTTTGTATAGGCATGTAGACCCTAAGCATCTGCTTTAGTGCTTTGCATGTTATTGGACAAAACTGTGTAAAATTTACCAGATAATCTACAAGAGTGCTCAGTTGAGCCAGGTACTCAGAGATGAACTCCAAGTAGGAAATAATAGAATTTCTATAGTTGATAATCTCGTATACTTAATTGCAGCTAGCCAGAAGCTCATTTTATCAGTGCATTGAGTGCACTGATATTACTGAGCCCTGTCACCTTTCATTTTTTTCTCTATCAGTGGCATCTAATCATCTACATAAATCATAATATCTAATGAAAGTTAAAATCTTCATTATTCATTTACACATATTAGTGTTTAACATGCATGTATCTTCTTTGAATAATTCATTTAACATGTTTCTTTTACTGTCATTTTACAAGGGACAGAATTGTTTTAAATTTTCTGCTAATAGCACTCTAAATGCCATTGCAGTGAGCATGGTTAGTTGTGAAAATACAACTAAATTAGAACTTAGGTTATTTAAATAAATCTTATTATGTTTGTATAATGTATAACCCTGGAATTCTAAATAATGGTTATTTATATCTGAATTATTGAATTGTTTAATCCATATTTGATTCTCTGAAAAATTACTCTATTTAATTCCTTAATTCACTTTTCTTTTATTGTTTGGATTTATTCTCCTTCAGTTAACAATTCGTTATTTACAGGTTATTTGAAATCTAACTTTTAAACATAGATAGCTATTTTTATTTGTGAAAAGCAGCAGGGGAAAATTTCAGCCATTGTTTAGGTGGATTTTTAATTCTTTACTTTGTTCTTCATAATTTCTTGTCCTCCCATAATTATTCACCCTTTTCCTAAAAGAAAAAATTATTGTACTATTTTCTCTATTTTCTGCCCTTTTTAGGAGGTAGGACTCGCTTTTTTTTTTTTTTTTTTTTTTGGCTTTTAATAGAAAGTTTTCCATTAAACTCTTCAGAACTCTTCAGAAAAAATTTTGGGGAATTTGTCCTCTAAGAAATCCTTACCAAATGAACTCTACAGTAAGTGAACTGCAACGATTCAAACTACATTTGACTTCAGCAGCTTGTTTAACTTTAGCAGCTTGATAAAGCAGCTTTAGCAGCTTGGTGATTTATACTCTTTCAGGCTGAAACAGAAATGTTTCGATAGTGGCAAGAAAGCAAACTTCCAAGTTAGAAGTTGAGGAAAGTACACACACTAATAACTCTTCCATCAGTAATAGATACTGATCAATTATTACCAAAAAGAAAAGATACCAAACTTGAAACTTAAAAATGAAACCTGAAGGATTGTTATAGAATTGTTACAAAAATTAAGGAAAGAAATAAGAGACTTTATGTGAATAAGCTGCTACTAAAAAAGAGTCACAAAGATGATACGGGGCCTGGAGCATCTTCCCTATGAGGAAAGACTGAGAGACCTGGGTCTGTGCAGCTTGGAGAAAAGAAGACTGAGAGGGGATCTCATCAATGTGTATAAATACCTGAGGTGTGGGAGACAGAGGGATTTGGCCAACCTCTTTTCAATGGTTTGCAGGGACAGAACAAGGGTTAATGGCCACAAGATAGAGCACAGGAAGTTCCACACCAACATGCGAAAGAACTTCACAGTGAGTGTGATGGAGCACTGGAACAGGCTGCCCAGGGAGGTTGTGGAGTCTCCTTCTCTGGAGATATTCAAGGCCCATCTGGACACCTACCTGGGCAGCCTGCTCTAAGGAACCTGCTTTGGCAGGAGGGTTGGACCCAATGATCTTTTGATCTTTTGATCTTTCGTGGTCCGTTCCAACCCCTTCAATTCTGTGATTCTGGAAGGAAAAAAAAAAAAAAAAAAAGCTTGAAAAATGTAAACCTATTTAAAACTGTTTTACTCACATTTGAGAAAGTTTTTCGCTTTCCTTGGTAAAATATTGTACCATATAGAGTAAACCTTCCACTAATACTGTGTCTGAGAAATGCCTTATCCCTACAGACCTTAATCTTAAAACTAGACCAAGGAGAGGGTAAGATTGCACCTGATATCAATATCTTAATGCATGATGAAGTCCCTTACTGGTTGCTATTATTCACTGGAAGACTTTTCTGTGCCTCCTGCAGTACCATCTTTCTACTAGTTAGGAAGCCTCAATGCTTTGCCTTACATATTTACCACTTTTCTTTACTTTGTCACATATTTACCACTTGTCTTGCTCTTATCTATTAATCTTAAAATTACTTTCTCTTCTACCTGGTTTAAGATAAAATTTGAATAGAAGTATTAGAAGATTAGAAGATCCAAAATAGATAATCAGTTAAAATATTAATATATTTCTTAAAATATGAGTAAATTGGAAGATCTTTTGCCTCTCCCTCTTCTCCATTCTGATTTTTTTTAATTTTTTTAAACAAAATATAGCTTTCTTTTTTGAGCCTCTGTTAGCCTTTATAGACTATGGCTCTTTTGAAATTTTCCACAGACTTCAGACAGACACCTTTCAACTTGATATTCATCCAGGGGACAGTCTGACTGTTCTTCCTCAAAATAAGCTGCCTTTCTTAGTTAGAACAGTGGCTTGATAGAGGTGCATTTAATACTGTTTTAGATGTTCTTGGGTGTCTACCCAGCCTATAGCTGATGATACAGAAGGGTACAGATTTCCCATTCCTCCTGACTTAAGTCCAGCCCCATATAGTGTTTTTGATACCTCAGCATACTTGATTCAGTTCAAATTAAAGTGCCTATTTTTTATTGTTATCTGGGGGGGAGGCATATCTTGCCTGAAACCAGATATGACAGTAATCAAGCACTTCAAAAGCAACACTGAGTTGACTGATTTCCAAGTTATTTATTTGTCCCATGGATATTATAGTAAAGTTACACATAAATAGAAATAATTACAACAGAACTGAAGAAGGTCAAGGGCTTTACATAAACAGTCGTTAACACTTGAGAAACAATAAGTTCTCTGTTAAACAGAAGCTGTGGTAGTAGTATCTGGGTGAAATATGTAAAAATAAGCCTGCAAAGATTTGTTGGATTTTTAAACATAAATATCTGTGTAGCTTCTTGCACTTGTCCATCAATGTAATATCAGAGGTTTTTAATGAATTTGTAATAGCATGCTCAAATTCCTTTTGTGTTTATTCTCTGTGAACATTTGAATAACTGAGTTTTACTGGAATAGATTTTATGGAACGTGAGTTTCAAAGACAAGTTAGAAATACTAATTGTAACTGAATATATGCCCCTTTTTATCCTTTTTTTTTCTTTTTCCTTTTATTTTTTTTTCCTGGAAAAAATTTCCTTTATTTATTTTTTGCCTGGTCTCCTAAAATACAGAACATAATTTTTCTTGGCTGACCAGTTACAGCTCTAGTGTACTTTTTGCCAATGTTTAGAAAGATTATTATTCTGATAGTTCTGCCTGTCTCCCACCAAAAATCTCCCTACAACTTTTAGGACATTCAAGTAGACTGTGATTGAGATACATATGGACAAAATGGACAAAAGCTGAGGGAATTTAATTATGAATCCCATCAAGGAACTACATTTTAGAATGGTCTTACTCATTGAAAGTGTGCTTCAAAGCCACAAGTTTTTCTTCAAAGGCTGCATCAATCCAGACAGTGAGTACTTCAGAGAATTGGCTTGCTTTTCTCTGTGGCTTTCTCATTGTTAGGAAGTTGATATTGCAATACAAAGTTTATATGGTTTGCAGTTCTCATGAGATGTCCCAACTGGCTGTAAACAAGATGGCTGAAGTAGTAAGAACAGATTAATAATGGAATTAATGTCACCTGCCTTTAGATATGTACTTGGTAGATCTTTACTTCTGAACTAATCAGCATAGGCTATTATAGTCAATAAAGAGAACTAGGCATTTCTGGATTATAATTCATCTGACAGTTCGGACATCTTTGTCAGAGTGATTGTGCTCTAGATTTGTTATGAATGGAAACTACATGACTAACAAGATACAGGTATCTAAGTTGTGGAGGTCTGTGTACAGTCAGTTGTGTAAGTATTCACCCTGGGTCATCCACAAGTTTTACACATTATATTCTAGATTTGAGGTTGACACATCTATATTAGCTATGTATCTCAGCTAACTGTTTCACGGCCAGCTTTGATTGGCCTATATGGTATGTATAACTGTTCTTCCTTTCCCATCTACCTCATTGTCCCTAAATTAGAACTAGTCAAAATAATGCTTCAAGCACTGTTTCTTCACGCTGCAAGACCAGATTAGAAATACTCATACTATCCTCTTTTGTGTTCTTAGACAGTGTAGGATGTTAAATCTTTTATTGTTTGTTTGTTTTTGTTTCTCCTGGTCAATTGTAATGGCATAAGTTTCACTTGTATGCAGGTCTTTGATGAAATTAAAGGTAGTTAAATTGTAAGTGAAGATTGCAGAAAAAATATTTGAAATAGGAAAAAAAAAAAAAAGGTTATTTTCTATTTGATTTAACCTAGGAAGTTTATCATTAGTTTATCATGCATTTCAAATATTGTGTAAAAGCAAAATGGACATATTTCTGTCTCATGCCAGTCAAGGTAGATACATTAAAATCACTGGACATGAAACAGTCTGATCTAACATAAGGTCTGGCAATTGTGAGTAAGTACTCAGAGTCTTTTTATGAACAGTTGCAATGTGGGAATAGGAAATCAAAGAAAGTTTTCTTAAATCTTCCAGTTAGGTAGTCTAAAGCTTGGGTTTCCTTTTATTTCTGTTGCAGTTGCATAAACTCCCTAGGTAAAGGTTGAGCATATGAAAGATTTTCTTAAGCTCATTGTCTCATATTTTTGTTTGATCTTAACAAAAGCCTTGGGTAAAAGCATACCATGTTATGATTAGAAAATACAAGACTCAGTGTTCATCTTCAGATCTGCTTTTGCTCTGATGTACCTCTGTTGATTGCTATTCTGATTGTCGTATTGACTTCCTGATCTGTTACCTGTTAGATCTGGTTAGCTAAGGTTTCTCTTTGATAGGTGGGGACAGCAGGGACTGAAAATGTTTCTTTGTGTATAAGAGAGTTAAAATGGAGAAATCGCTGAGTCAGAGAAAGGAAGAGTGCTTTGGTTAATCCCTCATTGACACATCTGATAGACAGACAGATTCCTGACACTGCTGACACTGTTCTTAGGCTCCTTTTGGAGTTTATCCCAATATTTTTTAGAAAGTGTTTCTTTATGTATTCTTTATGATTTCACAGCCTTTCTGACACATAGAATTTCTCTTTCTATCCTCAGGGACTAGGAAAAATGCTACTTGCTTTTACAGTAGCTTTTTATATATTTTAAAATTATCATGTTTTCTAAAAGATTTTTTTTTTTTTTTTATAATACTTTGATAATACTTCTGTATTTTCTAGGAGTTCCTCTTATGTAGTCACTGTCTACCAAAACTACATTTTTTTTCCTCAGTCGGAGTGCCTTAAGCTTGATAAATTCAAGCCCAGGTCTTACTGGTAAGCAAGATTACCTAGCTAAGACATATTCTTATGTCCTACTATAGTTGTATTAATTTGGGCAACAGTTAGACACTCCTGACAATCTCCCATTGATTCTGATGTTCTTGAAGGACACATTCTGCACATTGGTGGTGCACAGATATAAAGATATCTACTAGTTTTGGAGAACTGTTCAAATTTAGAGTGTTTATTTGTGATGGATAAAGTATTATAACTGCATATATCTTTATGTAAAGATGGATCTTGAAAAGATTCAAAATTAGGTTATATGGTTCTGTGTTTGATGGGATGGAAAGGAAGAAAAAACGCTTCCCCACCTGCACCATGGCAACTTTCCTTCACATTTCTTGAAGCAAACTGACATGCTGAAATGGGTAAAGAAACACGACTCCACTACTGCTTTTTGTGCTAGACACATGGTTAAGAATGCGATTGTACATTTATGTCTAGAAGTGGGTTGCTGCACTGTACTTTGCCTCCACTGCTGATTCATCTGTCCGTGTCACTGTTCTGTGCAGAAGGAAAATACAACTGGATTGCCTCAGAAGCATCAAGGAATTTACTTCACAAACTATAAAGCAAGTTTACATGGCTTTTTGAATCTCAAATAGGGAAAAGCAAGCAAACAAACAATGGAAAGAAAACATTCCATGCAAGATACTAGAAACAATGCAAATTTTTACCTAGGAAAACAAATAAAAAAATCCCCAGCCACCTAAATAAATCCTAAGGGACATAAGATATTCAGCTCCCATAAAAATTCAACAACTGCTGCATACCTAATCTCCTTAGACCTTGCAAGACTCCTTTGGAAGAAGTTCTGTCTGTCTAAATAAAGTTTGTGTCTGGAACACATTTTGGTAAGTATAACTCAGCTGGTTGGTTATGGAAAGACAAAGCTTCAATAAGATTAAATCCTGGTGTTATGATTGTCAATACTTACATCTGTGCATCCAAAAGTGAAAAGTTTCATTTAACAAAAGCAAATAAGGTGGTCTGCACTTTTCGGAATGTTACTGACCTGATGAAAATAAGTAATTATACTTATTCTGCTGAAGCAGGTAACACTTTCTTCATATTTATTCAGTTTTACAGGTTAGATGGGTAGAGGGGGGCTAACATGTATGACTATGGGAAATGGCTGTACAATTAGTTGTGAGAATTCGATATAGTGTATTGAAATGTAATTTATTAGGAAAGATTAATAATCAAACAAAACAAACAAAAAAGCAAATTTTTAGTAATTGTTCCTCTCATATTCAACAAGTCTTAAGGTGTCAAAAGTACTCCATATGTCTCTGTACAGTAATATTGACCAAGCCAAAGCAGAGAAACAGGATCACTGCTCATGTTCACAGAAGGTGAAGGGATGAGCAGGGAGCACATTTGTACACTGTTCCTCTCCTTGCGCATAATGATTTCCATTTTCATGATGAGGATTTCCAGAACAGAATAAACGTGGTGTGATTTAAGTACAGTGAATATAGTATGTCTGATTTACTGAGCAGTCAGAACATCTGGATAGCACATTCGTAATAATTCAGTAGGATCTTGAGTGCATCAACATTATTTTACTGTAGATATGACATCCACTTTTAATGTCACTTTTCAGTTGGGGTCTCCAGAAATCCAGCAACCAGGACAAACTGCAAGATGTCCACAGACACCAGACAATGCAAAAAGTATTCAAATTCTATTCAGAAGAGAAAAAAAAAAAAAGAGAGAGAGAGAGACAGAAAATGAATAAACAAACACAAATGGATATGTAATAGACTTACTCATCAGCAAAACATCTAGAGTCTTTACAAAGAAGTATGTAATGCATTATTGGCACAAAATACTGTATTGTGATTTGTCCTGTAAACTGTTCTTGTCAGAATGATGTTGGCTGGGTGACTTTAAATGTTCATTTTCTTGAATACTTACGATATTTGGAACCAAGATTTTTCACACAAATTCATTGTAGTAAAGATTTGCATTCACATAAATATTTTCATGCATCAGTAGAGAGAGTTAGTAGAGGCCTTTGAGAAAGTATTGATAAGTATGTAATATTCTTATCTGTATTTTAGTATAGGCAATTATACAATCAATTTAACATACTACTTGATTCTAACATTCATTATCCACTTACCTTTCCTGTGCTTTTCACAGAAGTTTATAAACCTCCAAATTTTTAAAAGCTTCCTTTGCATTTAATGAAGAATGCATTTAAAAGATACGGTCTCAGGTCTCAGTCAGAAAATAGAGGCAAAGAATCATGTCAAAACTCAAAATTATTTCTCTCTCTTGAATTTTGTTACATATGAGTTATATTTGTGAGTTTTGAAATAATTCACCTTTAATATCTGGCTTTATTTTACATATCATTGAGAAGAACTGGGGTAGATAAAAAGGAAAACAGAAAAATATTATTTGTTTTTCCTGCACAATCGATAAAATATTGTGTATCAAAATAAACCTGAAATCTCATGCTTTTACTAAGGCCAGTATTTTTCGTTGAAATGTAACACAAATTTCAGTTAATTCTAATGCAGCTTTTTTTGCTCCTGAGGCAGCTGTCAGGGAAACCCTAATTCGGAAGCATTTCAGACCTACCAACCTGCAAGTAAGGAGTACACTGAACTGTTTTGCATTGTTTTGTGGTTCATAAGCATTTAAAAAAATGATTAAATTGATTTAAAAAAATTAATTGATTAAATGATTAAATTGATTTAAAAAAATCAATTTTTTTTTTTTATTGTTTGTTTGTTTTGTTTTGTTTTGTTTTGTTTTTTCTTTTTATACAGTGTTACTGTTTACTTCTTTCAATTTATATTCATCAGGGCTATTCTGGGCTACCCTTTTGTCATAGACAGTGAATGTATCCAGAATCATTGGGTGACCTCCCCAAAATGTGCCATGAAGGAAAGCACTGAATTTTAAGGGGAAGATCTGCCTTCTGCTTGTAGGATGAACCTCACTAAATGAAGAGCCACCAAAAGAGAAAAGGAGGTATAGGTACAGATTGCTCTATATTATCTCAATTTCTCTAGAGACCTTTTTTAATTATGAGCAAATTATAAGAACAGCAGTTTCCACAAGGCAAAGACATAGTTCTGTTCTGTCTGCAACTCCCTACAATTAATTTTTTAAAATGCTTAGTAGTAGAATTGCAAGACATTTTTATCTGTTTCTGAGATGCCTAATTTAACATGGGTGATAGCTGGCATCCTTCCTCCCTCTCCTGCATCCTCTCTGTGATGCCCACAGTGAAACACTGATGCTTGACATGTACTACTTGCACAAACAGGTTGATGAGGAAGACAGAGCTGAATGCAGTATGTGGGGATTTAAAACAAATGAAAAACAAACAATCAAACAAAAAAGGTAAAGTGACAAAACCTAAATGTTTAAAATCACTTAGCATGAAGCAAAACTTCAAGCTACTTCCCCACTTTGAAGGGGAAATGGAACTGCAGTGTTCAATGTTGCACCAAAAACTAGCTAGCAAATGCTAACCTGGAAATGGCTGGTTACAGAGTCACATGTGACTTATCCTGGGTGTGATCCAGAAGGCTGTACCAGTAAGCATAGAGATATTCTGGAAGACAAATAGCTAAATACCTGCAGTACAATCTGTTTGCCATAGTGTAGATAGATCTTAAACCAGCTAGGAATATACACTGTTTTTCAAGCAGAAAAGTGTGTGTGTGTGTGTGTGTGAGAGAGAGAGAGAGAGAGAAAACCTCGATGAAACCTTAATCTTAAACTAATAAACTAAGTGTTTAGTAACACTTTGTTATCTTTAGATAACCAACTGCAGTGAGTCCTGGATGAAGGCCCATTGCAATAAGAGTGCCATGTGTGCCTCTGATTTCTATAAGCACCATTCTGACACAACATCTATTGCATTTATCAGGGTCGTGACATTTTGTGCTTCAGAAAATCATAAACAGGCACTCAAAAATCAAGGTAATTACAAGCCATGTCTGATTAGAAGAATTTTGGCCTGAATTGCAGGAACGTATTTCAGGAAAAAAAAAATAAAAATAAAAATTGGGGGAGTAAGCCATTATCTGATGTTTAAAAATCCAAACATCAAAAAGATAATGCCTCTGGGAAGAAATATAAATGGTAAACTGAAAGAAGATTAAAAGTGACTAAGTCATAAAGTCTTTAAGCTATGGAAATAGAGAAGATAAAGCAAACAGCTAACTCAATTGATGTACAGCTGAAAGTCTGTACAATTACAGAGAAACTCCTTCTGTTGCTTTTACATAGGCTCTTTATTCCCATCAGGTGATGAACAGGGGATGAACAACTTAGGGAGATTAGGTTATGGGCATAATAAATGTTCAAAACACTTCCAGAATGAATGCAAATGACAAATGTAAGAGTACATGCCCAAGAATAATTTATAATCCTTGCCTTGGTCAAAAAAATATAATAGCACCAGCAGTTCATTATGCACAGAAACAGACCCAAATTTGACCCAGCTTTCTGCTACATTCTTCAGGAAAGTAAATGTTATCTTGATATTTCATAGTAAATGCTCTCATTGGTACTCCTGCTGGCATCTGTCTGTTAGATCATGACATTTCCATACATATCCTCTTTCCAAAGAAAGAAGAAAAATGCTAAAAATATTCTGACATAGTAATGTTAGTTTTCAAACAATAAGCCTGTGCACCTTTTAATAACTCTAATATCTTGGGAAGGAAAGTTTCTTGTTGAGTACCCTAATTCTGTTAAAGGAATACCCTAGCATCACTGAAATATCAAAACATCTTAATGACTGTAACTATTTTATCATTTTAGTTTTTTACCTGGTGAGCACAGACAAGTTTTTGGTTTTGTTTCTGTTTTTAACTATTTACATTTTTGTTGGATCTATGGAAAGCAGTATGAAATGGCTGGAAATGAATTGTCACAGGGATTTTTTGTACAGGCAGATTTTCTTAGAGTTCTTTCAAATGACCTTTAAATTTCAAGAAAGCCATGTTTTAGAGAACACAAGCAGAGTGCTGACTACGTTTTAGGTCTGATTATGCTCTGTTATATGCAGTATATGTTCCCAGGCATAGTTTTAGAGGCATTAAGAAAAACATTAAAATAATTTGACCCACAGCTGCTAGGCTTGTGCTAGGTTATTACCATGTAAAACCAAATAAAACAAAGATGCTTAATTTATTCTGAGTGTGAATTCTAAAAATAATATACATATTCTGCTGCTAATTACAAAAACATATGTATAAAGGAATACTGAAAAAACATGACAAGAAAATGTCCAGAAAGATTAATTTTGCAAAGGCAAACACTTGAAGGATTGTACTTGTATTTTCTTATGCGGCTTTAGTTCTGAGTGAGACAACACCCTGTGGTGAATATATGTGGTCTTGCAGCTGAAGTGTTGTGTTGCACAAGCACAATGTCAAAGGAATTACAATTGTCTAAGGAAGTGTAAATCTGTCATGTCCTAAGAATTGAGCTTTTCAACCAACATAACACTCAGTTAAGCGTCTTTTGTGTAAAGATTATGTAATATATTAAAATTTACATTTAATGAAAAGCAGTTGGAAGGCTAAGAATATGTTTTCCCCAATGTTATGGGGAACTAAATTAAATTTACAAGACCTTAGCATCTGGGAGGGAAATGGAATTCCTGTGCCCTGTGTATTGGTGTGTCACTGTTTTTGTGTTGCCGTTTACTCATCAGGTTAAAGCATTCAGGATTAGTCTCTGCTTTAGCAGGAATGCATGTACAGAAGGGCAATTATAGTTTATAGTGCAGAGAAAGCTAAACACCTTTTACACCAGGGAGGTGAGAGGAAAGAGATACTTTCCTAGCCTGAAGTCTTTCCCCTACCAAAGTTCACAAGCTTTCTGTATAATAACTAAATGGATATATTAGACCTAGAAAATCACCCGTCACCTTCTTATTTATTAATCAAAGATTGGCTTTTTAGAATTTCAGAGCATTTGACTCTCTAATTACTTATTGACAAGATTTTATGTTATTTATATTTCAAAGAAATATAAAGAGTAAATGATACAGCCCTCATCTTGTCTGTCTGATCTATACTTTGTATCTACATTTGTATTGTTCCCACCTGTTTTGACCCTCTCTTTTGCATTTCTGTTATTTTGGTTTCACCAGTTCAGAAGGGATGATTGCTGGTGGTATGGGCTACTGGATAACAGCAATAATTATACCATTTCTTCCTGGATGGAGATAACACTATACAAGGACCTCGATGGCTGAGGAGGGCAGAAGGCAGGCTCTGACACCCCATCAGTCTCCACCTGAGAGGACAATATTATATTCCTCCCTATGAAAACGTTGGAAGTAGTGCTAAAGCTCTGTAGCAACATGGATGGAGATGTTTAAGAGTCAGTCTTCAGTTCTAAACTGTGCTTCCAAACAATGATTCAAATCAAATAATGATTAAAAGCAGTTTAATCATCCAGCCTGTACTTTGCCACCATTACAAAGAAAAAAGGAAAGAAAAAAAAAAAAGCATAAAAAAAAACAAAACAATGACAACAAAAACACACACACAAAAACAAAAACAAAAACAAAAACAAAACTCTTCTCACATAACCTGGGGCTCTATATTAGTACTTGGAAAAACCTCTTGTGACTCAGCAACAGAACATTGTACCTTTGAAAGGATTTATGCACACATTTGAAAATGTTCTGTATTATTGATGGTTATGGTATTATTGATACCACAAAATTTGAGCTACATGCAAGTTCATAAAACTCATCAGTGTGTGTTGACAGTTTATATTATAATTTGACAAGTAAAGAACACTTGTTCATTTGATGATTTTCATCTGTAACTGATGATAGATGCATTTTATGCTAATGAGGGCCTGAATTTAACCTGTTATTTTGGTTCTAAAGTACAAAGATTATAATGGATTTATTATTTTTTTTTTGGATATTAAACCTTGCTTCTTTAAAATATCTAGAACAACAACAAAATAGTTTTAATTTTATTAAAATAGCAGCTGCACGGTGCTCTAAGTTTCTAACTAGTCTTTTGTATGCTATAAAATCCATTCTTAACTTACCAGCATAACTCTCATTAATTAATTAAGCTTTCAATTTGATTTCCAGCCATGTGTATTATATAGGATCTAGTCCTTGTTGGAAAGATTTGCTCCAGAATTTAGCTTTTTAAGGAGGAAAAGTTCTCCATGAAAAATCGCTTTTACATTTCTCATGAAATAAAAAGAATTTTGCAAATTAGAATAGTAGAAAAGCTATCTGTCTTGCTGACCTTGCATTCCCAAATCTACAGAGAGTTCAAAATGTAGTATTTAAAGGTGTCTGCTGTTCCCTTCAGGTCTTTAGCTTTGTAACCTAACATTATAGGGTAAATCTCAGTTATCTTAGTTATTACTTCCAGTCTCATAATTACCCCAAGATCAATGCTGTTTATGTAGTATCTCCACTTAGTAGTTTAAAAATCTTTTAACTGTTCAATCTGGGGAATTTATGTAAAAATGAACAATGTAAAAGATTCAGTACTGATTTTTCTTCTCAGCATTCTGCATTCTTCAACTCCTCAAATTCACACTCATGTCTTAAGAACAGAATTTTTGCTTGCCCAGCTAACTACAGCTGTGATGCCAGCACATCAGAACAATTCAGTGTCACATTATCACAGCAATAGTAAGGCCACTGTATTTTAACAAAAGCAGAACAGACAATGAAGACATAATCATATGATATGAATTTTTTCTTGAGATACACAAGACAAAGCCCCACCTAATGAAACAGTAGTCCAGTTTTCTTTCAGTTAGACATCCGAGTTTTGGAATGGCTTAGTCCATACGGAGCAATCTTTGTTTCACTTTCCAGGCCAGAACAAATTTATGCCCAGCTTACTTGGTACACACATAAAGAAACTCAGATCTGTCTGCAGCCATGTGTATATGCTTGCCATATCTTGAACTCTTTTCTTCTGTGCAGAGCTGTATAGGTAGGAAGCAGGATCAGAATCATAGCAACTATTCTCCTTTCTCATGCTAAAATATTCTGATGGATCACCATCAGCTGCCAAGCCTTCTGCTGCAATTTTGCCCTGGGAAATGTGGCATAAGGTGAAGATTTTCTGTGAGAGTTCACAAAATATATGCTTTCACCATATCAGGAGGTACTTCTGCATCCTGTGAAGAGGTGGTGGCTGAGTCAGCATGGTCCGCTTCTCCTTCAAGTGAGGTAGGACTATATTCATCTTTCTGGGGATAAATATCATATTTTTGACTTAATTTGCAGATGCTATTTTTGCATCTCATCTATGAAAATCTGGTAGCAAAAATTCCTAATTTAATTTGCACATTGAAAACAACATTAACCATCACAACTATCTTCCAGCATCTCTTTTTATCTGGATTTTTTATAAGAACATATCTTTTAGTATAATAAGTGTTATTCCTGAGAACATCTTGTGTATTTGCTTGTTTTGTTTAGAACCTGGTTTTCATTTTCTCATCTGTATTTCTCATAGCATGAATAGATACTCAAGGGGTACCTCTGTTTACTAGATACAGACTGAACTATAAGTTGAGCTGTTGAGTGGTGAGTGATGTGGGCTCAGGAACAATGGAACTCTAGCTGGTGAGACACCCATATAATGGGATTTATTCCTTTTCTATCATATTCTCCTTTCCGCATCTTTTCTTTGTCTTACTGAAGGTGGTATAATCCTTTTGGGATCTATCAGAGAACGTCAGCCTTTTAATGGCTGATCTCCTAACAAGGACTGACTTCACTCACCAGTCATTCTTAAAATAAAAACCAATAAAATAAACTTTTCCCTTGGTGTAGCAAAAGGAACAGAATCTTCCTAATGTACCAAGCAGAAAGATGAGCTCAATGAGCTGATAATTCTGTAAGCATTTTTACCACCGCATCATGAAATGGTTGCTATGGAGAGAAGTTGCTATGGCTGCTAAAGTGACTGTAAAGCAATGTTTCTTCCTTTGTTTTCATGAAAGACCTTATGATTTGCACTTGAAATTAAAACACTCTGCTTTTCTTGAGGAACAGAAAATATCCCAACACCATGCATTTTACTTGAATCAAGAGGATAAAAAAAAAAACACAACACAATGCCTGCCTTACTGGAAACCTGCTCAATAACTAAACATTCGTTGTAATTTCAACTAAAACTATGGGATACATATATCTTGTTCCTCACTGTCTCCTATTTCCTCTGCACTTTCTGCTGCCCATTTGAGACGTTAATTGCCTGAAGATAAAATTGTTCTCCCTTTCATCTGTTGATCTAGTCGAACTGTTTCTCAGTATTCTAAACTCAATTAGTTATCCAGCTCCTATTGACTTCTGTCAAGAGATGTAGCAGTATGAGCTAATGTTGTGTTCTGAGTGTATTGCCTGAAATATGATGACCATGGTACTACTATGGTCAGTTTTCTATTACATGTAATTAAGGTAACCTCAGTATTATTATTATTATTTTTTTTTTCTGTGAAATGTAGAACTTTGCAATCAAATATGTTGTGGGTATGGAAAAAATAAATAAATATATTACTGCCTGGAATTCCAACTCAGTATTAAATATTGTTTTCTTTTTCTGTTGAACTTTCTCTTTCATAGAGATAAGTATTAGTAGGTTTTCCATTTAATGAATGTGCATTTTTCATATTACTAATACTTAATATTTAAATGTGTCTTAGCAGGCATAAAAAATTATATTTATTATATGCCTTTTCTTAGAGATTATTAATTTGTATGTGAAGGTTAAAATGCAATACTCTGATAACCATGAACTTCATTCAGTTCAAGAGTTTTCAAAAGACCCACATCAGGACTGGATAAGTCTGTATTCCTACGTGGTTGCATTGTGCTTATGCCATGAATGAAGTCAGATCCAGAAAACAGAAGCCAATGAAAACAGCATATTCTACAGCTAAAAGTAAATACTGTTCCTCTAAATGCTTCTACACTCCTAACAACATATTGAAAAAAAATGAAATAATCATCTCTAACTAGAGAGGTTTTCTCAGGATCTTCACTTACTTTCTCTATTTATTTACCCATTCATTCTCATTAACAGCTCTCAGAGTTCCAGGATGCCACGAAGGAAATGTAACAGGTGTATAGAGAGAGAGATCAGCATCTAAGGAACAAAGATTGCATTTTCTTGAATTCATAAGCTGTTGAAAAGAAACTATTAGTTGTCACAAATAAAATTTCCTAGATAGTAGATATTCAAGTAACCTGTTTCACCTTTTCCCATTTTTAAATTTTTATTTTTATTTTCATCCTAGAGTGCTATTTGAAAATGGAATTTAATACCAAGGCTTGACACTAAGAAGGATGATGGTGTGAAATGGTTAGCATATGGTGAGTAAAACTATCTGTAGCAGAAAGCACAAGTCTGACTCCCTAGACATGTTTCTTCTCTTTTGAACAGGTGTGTGGGACATAAATAGACAGAAACAGGTTGTGGGAACCATTTCATCTTGAACAGTGGTAGACAAAATCAGTTGTTTCTCAGTAGTTCCACAGTAGAATCTTCTTTTAGGGATAGAACAATTTTCTCTTGGTGCTATGGACTAGCCAGCAAGCAAAAATATTACTCTTAAGTTACAGTACCATGTGTGGTCTGCTGCTAGGACTCCAAAATTGGAGTTGCTGCTTTTTGGTACTCTGTTTTCTCCTGTAATTATTAAAGAGTTAAAACCCACTGTTGAACAGTAAATAACATACTGCTGCAATAATTTGCTTAGCGTATTTTAAACGCTGCAGTTGCATAGTAATCTGAACTGTGAAGGAATGCATCAATTTTTTCAAAAGGCTTTACTCCGCAGAACACAATTTCAATTTCCATAAAGGTGAGATATATATAAAAATACGTATGTGTGCATCTTGTGTGGTTTATATGCCAATACATATATTCTGCAAAAAATAACTGGAAAAAAAATAAATGTTTCTTGTTCTATGCTTCCCTAAAATATATTTGCATTATGAAACAAGCTCTTAATGTTAAACTGAGAACAAATGGAAGTATAACCATTTTGCAAATGCAGAGTAATCACTAACATCTGCATGCACTTCCTATAACCCTTGTTGCTTAACCTCCTCTCATATCCTAATGCTCTTTTTTTCCCTGCCTCACTTTTCCATTCATTAAGTGGTTTTAGAAAATCTTTTAATGAAGCAGAGGCAAATAAATACTTGATCTTTTCATCTTTATACAAAGTACTTGATATTGAAATTCATTTGATTCTTTTCATGACTTTCTTGTAGGGGCAATAAAAGCATACATAGCCTTCCAAATAATTCCAGATAGCTCTCTTATTGTAGGGTGCCATTATATTCCTTAAATTCCTGAACTTTAAAATTAATTTATAATATAAATATATAATTTATTTTAAAATATAAATGTGTACATGAGTGTACAATATTTGTATATGATATCAAAATGGAGAACATAAATATTTTATGAAGACAAACATAAATTGAAAAAAAAAAAATAAAAAGAAAATGCTACCACCTTTTCCTATTTCTCATATATGGAAACAATTGTGATAATTCTCAGGTACCAATACAATTTCTCCTTACTTTTAGTATCTTATTTTCACAACATTTTGGAAGAATCATTGTTATTTTACTCTTATGACTTAAATATTAAAGAAGTAGAGCAAAGGACATGAATGATATGGGCTGGTCCACAATTGTGGAGCTTTGTAAATTATGGTGTGAGAGAATGTAACTGCAGCTAGATATAGAAATCCTCTGAATAAATCCAACTCAGCTCTCAAAAAGTAAGTATCACAGCCTTTTTGGTGTATCAGTGTGAATGTAACAGCTCAGATGAGGGGTTTGATTAATTATCCTGGTGTCATTACTATAAAAAACATGTCTATCTTCTTTGTGGGATCCAAGTTAGTAAGACCGTAAAGTACAAGGCTGTGCTCTGTCAACATGTTCAGTGCTTACTGTGGCATTTCTATATGGTAATGATGTGCGTAGCTCACATGTGACCTCAGAGACTACTCAGCTCTAATTGCCTTTTAGCTCCAACATGCTATTGCTTTCCCCTCCATTTCTTCTTCTGTCCTCTTCTCTTTTCTATATCTGAAAATGGTCATATGTATATTCTTGAGCAAAGAGAAATTTAAGTACATCTTTTCCTCTGATTTTGATCAGATGCTGGAACTCAAAAATGTAA
This sequence comes from Aythya fuligula, assembly GCF_009819795.1. Taxonomy (NCBI): domain Eukaryota; kingdom Metazoa; phylum Chordata; class Aves; order Anseriformes; family Anatidae; genus Aythya; species Aythya fuligula. Next base: position 29,138,093 of record NC_045562.1, on the reverse strand, counting down.
AATTTATATCTCAGGATCTTCACCTACTTCTTTGTTTCAATTTCTATCTCCATGGTAAACTGCTGTCCTGAATTTGTAAAAGAGAAATCTGAGGAGATATTCTGAGTGTCATTTCTGATATTTGCAGTCCCTTGAGTGAAACGTTGGGGAAAAATTATCATAGGCAAAGACTCCTAGGTTTAGATCTTTCTTCCACTCTTTCCCTTTGCAATATTTAACTCTGTGAACATTAGGGTCTGCGTGCTGTATTTCTGATTCTTTAGGAACTATATGACACACTTTCTCTGGTATACTAAATTGGTTAGCTCAATTTTCTTTGCACTCACTTTCAATCTGGTTGTACATCCATGTCAGCAAAGTCTTGTAAACTCCTTCATGGAATACTTTCATGATGCTAATGAACCAACAGACTAAACTCTTTGGGAGATTTCATGCCTGCATACTTGTAATTCACCTCAGTATAATATCCTTCTATGCCAGAAATCCCTCTCAAAATATCAAAATATGTTTTGTTTTATAGTGACAAAGATGATGAGAATCATCTTTGATGATTCAAAGAATCATCAGAATCATCTTTGACGATTCTTCCAAATTGAAGAATTTCTATTTGTTGATGCTTTTGTGTTCTCCTTACAACCACTTGGACAATAATTTGTTTCTGAATGCTCATAAAGATGTATCTGTTTGGAGTTAATCCGATACAAGCTGCAGATTTGGAGTTAATGGCCTTGGAAGGATGCCTTCTCTTCTTTAGTTCAGTTATATTTAGAAATCAGTAGATGCTGTAAGCACCTCTTATTCAACAACTTCTGCTTCAGGGACAGTAGTTCTTTTCTTTCACAATTATCTGATTTGCCAATATCTTCTCTTTTTCCCTACCCACTGCTAAAGATGAAAAGATTGAAAAGTACCATTAGTTACAAGAACATGTTTGTTTATTTGGCTCGTTTTTCTTGTTCTGATTTGAAATTAATCATATTCTTGCCCTTTCTTTTATCCCTGCCCTGTGTGTTCTACTTATTAGTAAGAAGATTGAAAGCACACAAGCAGATCTGTTTTCTTAAAGCACAAGAGAAAATAACTGCTTTGACTCCTGTGTACAAGCATTTCTTTAAATCTTTAAAATTGCTATCTTTATAAAACAAAAGCTTTGTAAGAACTTAACTATAATTCATTGTAGTTCATTTATGAATCTACAGTTATTATCAAACCAGTTTTATGAACACTAAGCTTTATGAACACTAAACTAAGGTTAATTCTTTTGTGCTGCTTGTACTTTATTCCTACAGAATCCTACTGCTATGGACCAAAAATAATTTGTCGAGAACAGAGAAAGTCCTCCTCTGTCAGTACAGGTGCACATGAAACTATTTTATCTGGACAACTGTTAGGGATACATACTGTAGGTTTTTTTTTTTTTTTTTTTTTTTTTTTTTTTTTTGCTTTATTTACCAGCAATATTGCTTCATTTTTCCCTCCCACAGAAATTGTACAGATCTGTGCTGCTGTTTCAGGCACCCTTGCTCTGTGCTAGAACAGAGTGTAAGCCTCTGTCCTGATCTACATATAGGTAAATTGCAAAAGTGGATTATGGTCTGGTATATAGCAAACAAACTGCTTCAAACAGGTAGTGACATTTTACTCCTTAGTCTTCATTATTTATTTTATAAGTCAGTACACACAAGGTGGAGTGGAGGGAGAATAGTTCTTCCATTGACTACAGGCACTGGCCCACAGAGGGACATCTGTAAATAGCACAACTTGTATTCAGCACAGTTACTGAATTATTATTGGTCTCCACTATTACTGGTCTCAAGTACAAACAGCCCTTTTACATCAGCCATCACAAGTCAGGTTATGTCAGGCAATGAGTTATTTTGGTTTTGGAGATTTATTCACTTTCTGAGGGGAGAAAAAAAATGACGAAGAAGGGGAATCTTTATTTGAGAAGGAAAACCTTCATTGGTTTCTAATGGAACACAGAATATAGACAAAGATTGCAAGACCTGTGAGAGAAATGTGTAAGACTCTAGTACCAGGTGCTGGGGCACAAGTGCTGGAAGCAAGGCTGCAGGACCTCCAGGAGGGAAGGCTGGTGCTGCCCTGTACCTGATGCAGACAACCCCAGCTGGCTCCAAGGGCATTTGGCTACAAGCTGGGGCCAACATACCACAATTCTCTAGACTCCAGGGTTAATACAGTATTTTAATAAACATAAATTGTAATGAAATTCTACAGATGCATTTTACAACATGCAAATGACCCATAAATTAAAGAAATAATTATGACAAATGCATCCTTGTTTGTTCAAAAAAAAAAAGAAAAAAAAAAAAAAGGACTCAAACTAGAGGGCCTGGTGCCAAAGCAGTTACAGAAATATATGAGAGTAGAAAGGGAAGCTGGCACCTGCCTTCCTCCCTTTTTCTCCAAAACTCAAGTGATCAAGAGTTCATCAGATTTAAATGTTTTTTGCTGCATTTTGTAGGGTCAAAATGAGAGAATTGGGAGAGATCGCCACCAAATGAGAAAATGTATGCTGTTCTGTACTCTAGGGAACTTCTCAGATATTTTGGTGCCCTAAGCAAGGCAGATATTTTTGGCAGTGTGAGGAAGGGCTAAAAGATCAGACAAGTGTTATTTGTAGCTGTCATTATTGTTGCAAAGATATTGGTCTCCTAGGAGGCCAAAGAGAGGGCTTAAAGCTGCCTTAACTGCTCTGGTTTTTATTTTACATTTCACCTCCACCCTTCTCCATTATGTTGCTAAGTGAACACCATCTCTCTTTGTATTTTATGGTAATGTTTAAGTTTAGAACAATATTTTGTCAAGTAAGACATCAAAAATGATAGAGTCATAGAATGGCTTGGGTTGGAAAGGACCTTGAAGATCATATAGTTCTAGCGGGATGACGCCCACTTGATCAGGTTGCCCAGGGCCTTGTACAACCTGGTCTTGAACACTTCCAGGGGTGAGGCATCCACAGCTTCTTTGGGCCACTTGTTACTGTGCCTCACCACTCTCTGAGTGAATGATTTCCTCCTAACCTCTAATCTAAATCTGCCCTCTTTTAGTTTAAAACCATTCCTCCTTGTCCTGTCATTATCTGACAGAGCAAAAAGTTGCTCTCCATCTTTTTTTATAAGTTCCCTTTAAGTATTGAAAAGCTGCAGTGAGGACACCACACAGCCTTCTCTTCTTCAGGTTGAATAGCCCCCACTCTCAGCCTTTCTTCATAGGAGAGGTGCTCCAGCCCTCTGATTATCCTTGTAGCCTTCCTTTGGAGCCGTTCTAACAGGTCCACATCATTTTGGGATGTGGAGCCCCAGACCTGGATGCAGTGCTGGTAGGACAAGGGCAGAGCAGAGGGGGACAATCCCCTCTGGTGACCCACTGCCCACTCCTCTGGTGATACAGCCCAGGATGCAGTTCATCTTCTGGCCTGCAAGTGCACACTGCTGGTTCATGTCAAACTTTTTGTTCACCAGAACCCCCAAGTCTCTCTCTGCAGAGCTGCTCTCAATGAGTTCTTCTTCCAGTCTGTACTCATGTTTGGGATTGCCCCAGCCCAGGTGCAGCACCTTGCACTTGAACTTGTTGAACCTTGTTAGGTTCATGTGAGAACACTTCTCAAACCTGTCCAGGTCCCTTTAGATGGCTTCCTTTCCTTCTGTTGTATCAACTGCACCACTCAGTTTAGAGTCATCTGCAAACTTGCTGAGGGTGCACTTGATCCCATTGTCTATGTTGTCGAGAAAGATATTAAACCTTACCAGTCCCAGGACAGACCCCCAAGGGACACTATTCATCACCAGGTCCACCTGGACATAGAGCCATTGACCACCACTCTCTGGGTGCAATCTTCAAAACATAGTGTAATTAATGTAAACATTGCATTAGGTTTTTTAGTCACTTCTTTTTTAAATATTGGCACAGGAGATTTGCACTTATATGTAATAGCTCCAAGGGACTTACACTGCCAATATTTAGGTTAAATTAATAAAAGCTATACAAATTTGTTAAATAAACATATGGCTCCTTTACAGCCATATCTGCAAATAGCAACCAGAGATATTTATTTGTTTTTTTTTTCCACAGGTATTAAATTTCTGTTGGCCAAATTGTGCCTGCAGCTATAACCATGCTGAGGCTGTTTAAAGTAAGTTTTTATTTTCTGTAATGACTGATGTGCTATGAGGTATCAGGAAAATTGCCTGAAGAAATTTTTCTTGATAGACACAGGAGCAAATCCCTATTCATTGAAAGGATAAAAGTGAACAATTTTCTAGGTCTAAATAACATTATAAATTAATGGAACTTCTAAAGAGGGATCAGAGTGATTTTGTTTCAAAAAGTATCTTCTTTTTCTAAGTGTTTCTTATTAATAAAATATGATTTCAAGTATGAAAGTAGATCAAATTGATTTTGTATCAACTGACACAAGTGCCGATAAGACTGGTCTGAGATCAATATAACAGCACTTAGAACAATGTTCTTTAATTTTTTGCTTAGCCAACAAATTAAATGAAGTAAATAATACATGTGCAGATTTTCTGAGAAGGAAAATAATCAGACTATTATTAGCACTAGCAGTATTCTTTATTCACATGTCCCAACAAATCCACAGATTTTTCTGTTTTTGTTTGTTTGTTTGTTTGTTTGTTGTTTTGTTTTTTGTTTGTTTGTTTGTTTTGTTGGTTTTAGTATAAAAAGGCAAAAATGGAAAACACTGTCATGTTTTCAGTAAAGTTCCATTTAGGCTCTATTTAATTCATAAAATGATGTGATTTTCTTGTTAACCTAAATATTTAGATGAGTATTTTCTGTTTGATTGCTTAGCATTTTTTGGTAATTATTTTTCTGGTCATATTTAATTTCATTTAGACTATAAAGCTGTTGTGATAAACATCAAGCCTTTACATGTTTTTGTACTAGTGCAGTGGTGGTGTTATGTGGATAAGAACCTCTGAATTCATTTGTAAGATAAACTGCAAAATAACTGTAAGTGACTGTCAGAAATTGCTGAATTCAAGTGACCTGGGATAGTTTTTGTTTGTATGTTCAATTTTAATCATAACTGAGAAAAAACGTTCTGTGAGATTTTAGTGCTAATAACTAAACTGATGTCAGTTCGAACACTGGAAATGTTTGAAAAGGTCTAATTCCCTGCTGCTCCTCGATTCATAAACTTGTCAATTATTTGCAGGAGAAAAAAAAAAAAAAAAAAAAAAAAAAAAAAAAAAAAAAAAAAAAGAGGAAGGAAATAACATTCCAGCACCCAGCAATTTACTAACGTGTTGTAACTAGCTTTTCTTGGAACAATGAGATTATCCCAGAGCATACTATAGTTGAAATTACTTAGAAATCTCTATACCCAGAAACACAAAAAGACTTACAGCTGATAAAACCTTCCTATGAGGCCCGGAACAAACAGAGTAATCATGTGTCTCCTTTGTGTTTGTTCTCCAAAAAATGTTAACAAGTCTGACTGGGATTTAAATATTTATAGTAGAAATCTAATTTTTATAGTTACTATGTAGTACTATAGGGACTGTGGCGAAACAAGCAATAGCAAGCTAACAGTAAAGACAGCTTTAGAAGTGACATTTACTTCATAAGTGACAGCATATGCTTTGTCTACCATCTTCAGCTGTGGAAATGCCAAAACTTTGGCTCTGTTCTTACAAGATGATGACTACCCTCAACTCCCCATGGGCTAAGTTCTGCTGTCTTTGTTTACTGAAGTAAATTTGGAGATATCTCATTTATCAAGGCAATTGCCATGGATTCACATGGTAAGGTAGCGGTAGCAAAATTCAGTCATTTATTTAGGTTGCAATGCAGAGTGCTTCTAAACATGCAGATTGAGACCCTTAATTTGCCATATGTTTGAAATAGCAAAATCTCACCAACGAAGTTAGCATTATATTTTTGTAATTTTCTCTTGGTCTAATTGCTGGATAATATTTATTTATTTATTTATTTATTTATTTTAAATCCCACTCTTGTCGTAATGTGCCTTACAGATCAAAGGGTATAAAATGCAGAAATATGCATATTAACACCAGAGTGAGAACAAGTCAAGACTGTGTGGCTCCTTCAGATCACTACTGGGTTATTTGCAAAGAAACGCCTCCTGGAGCTCTTTTGTCCACAAGCCAGCGTAGAATCTGTAGATCCCAGTAGTGGTGCAGCACTGTTACTCTTTACAGTCCTTCTCCCTAGCTACAGCCAAACTACACTGGTTGTTTTCTACCCCTTACCTTGGAACTCTAGGGTTGAGACATCAATTCCGTGTGGTCCACGTGCCATCTATATCTAAGATGGGAAAAAAGACAGATGGCTCTTTTCCCACTTGCCTGAAACAAGCCAGCCAGGCATATTGCAGTTCTAATATGTTTTTTTCCATTAAACTAAAAATTAGGAATTCATAAAGAAGAAATTCACTATAGTGTGCAATCTTTTATTGAATTTGCAGTAGGACGATGATCCAAAGTAATTGAAACCATATAGATAAATCATAATAATACTATAGATTACTTTGGTTTCTAAATTCTATATAGTAAGTTAAAACAGTCAGTACCAGTTTTGTTAAACTGTTTATTTTCAGTTAATGTAGTTAACAGTTGTGATATTTGCTACTTTTATGGATAAGTGCGTTGTAGCACTAGGCAGAGATCACTGTTACCCAAAATTGATTCATTAGTAGTCCTTCAAATATCGAGAGCCAATTTCTCAGTTCGGTCACTCAGAGTCAGTTAGGGATAATTTGGGGCTTGGTGTTTCTGTGGTGTAGGGTTGTAGGTTTTTGTCTCATTTTGGGGAGGGGGGGGGGGGGAAATATTCACTGAGCAGAGCTGTTCCTTCACTTTACAGTCTTCTCCAAGGATTTTTTTTTTCTTTCTAAAATTTTTAATTTGTTCTAGACACCCAAGGTAACACCGTATTTAGAGCTCTAAAGTAGTAATATCATGAATTGTGTGTGTGGTTAAGATATTTAGGTAAACTCTGCGGTTTTATTTGTCAGTGACACCATCGGCTGAAAGCAGAGGCATACAATTTCTCCTGACAAAACCACATCTACTACAAGCAGGAAGAAAGTTGCATGCTACGCCTGATAACTTTCTGAGATCACCTTCCTGCACATGTAGGAAAAATCTTTCAGGTTGTAGATCAAGTAGATTTAAAACAATCTTGGCTTCATTTAGAACATCTTTGCTTTCAAGAGACACCCTACAACATATCCCGAAGTCCAGTCTTTTAGTGTTTGCAAATATTATTCGTTAATTCTATGAAGCTTTTATTGTAAAGAAACAAACAAACAAAATATCTAAATATTGTGTAGATTTGTTTGGAGATCAGAATAGTAATGTCTATGTGTATGAATGATTATTATAGAAGTATAAACTACTGATAAAATAGAGAGAATTTGTGCTATCAGCCACAGTCATCCATTTTGTAATTACGGAAATATAGATAACATTACAGTAAGAGTATCAGTGTATGGGTTTCCATATTTCAGATATATAGTTGTAAGTCTTGTTCTTTATCATGTAAATATGCATTAGCCACAGGGAATCTGAAATTCAGAAGTTTGCACACAGGTAAAATGGAGGGTTTTTGTTTTGCTTTGTGTCAATCAAACATAACAAGAGAGAAGGGCTTCTGCTTCTTTATCTATTTGCTTCATCTTTTTGATTGGATTTCTACAGTTAATGGTTGGTCATATTGTTAGTAAAAAACTTCAGAGAGAAAATAACTGAGGCAAATCTGGGCATACATCCAGTCCTGAGAGTGGTGTTAAAATAAATTCACACAACCTAATAAAAGGACTGCTGCAGCTAAGGACCAGTGTTAGCCCTTATCACTCAGAATGGAAAGCTTATAAGACTGATTTATATTATTGTTTGGTACTTACAGTGTTAGATCACATAAATTTTGTTAGGTAAACTACCACTTTGACAAGTATTCCTGTAGTTTAGTACCCCTGTGCCTCTAGGAGTTGCATCACAACTAGAAATAACAACTATGAAACGAAGTTTTCTAAATATGCCCCAAAATGAAAGCAATAAGAACTGAGACAATGAGATTTTTAGGTAAGACTCACTATCTCAGGTTTATTTTTATTTATTTATTTATTTATTTATTTATTAAGAAAAGAAGGGCAAAATAGTTAACTTTCAAGTTCCAGTTTCTTATATATAGGAATAATCATCATATGGGCATGGAAAAAAACATAAAATGTTTGCCTTATTGATCTGTTCTGTTTTTGAAATAAACAACAATAAACAAACACCAAAGAGGTACAAGATAAAATATGAGTCAAAACAAATTTGTATTTGTTTACAGTACAGCAAGTCATTTAGTTCAACTTGTGATTGTGAGATGATGCAGGATACTAACAGCTACATTTGCAGTTACATATTTGTAGCATCTAAACTATTATTTTCCTTAACTTTGAACTGAATAATTAACTACAGAATCATAGAACCGTAGAATCATTAAAGTTGGAAAAGACCTCCAAGATCATCTGGTCTAACCATCACCCTACTACCAATGTCACCCAGTAAACCATGTCCCTAAGCACCAGGTCCAGCTGCATGCAGCTGCAATGGAGATGGGGAACAGAGGGGGAAAAGGGAGGCCTCTGTGCCTATTCATGTCTGAGAGCGAGCATTCTCAGAAGCACTATATTGAATAAGATGCAGCCCCATATATACTTAGTTTGATTTAACTTTAAAAAAGGGTTCAATACAATTGTTGATAATATTGAGTTTTATGCCACTTAATTATAAAATTATTAAGTACATGTTTAAATTATTAAAAATAATTTTAAAAATATATATATGACCCACTATTAATTTTTCAATGCCAATTCCCACAATGAATGGAGAGACTTCAGTGTTAAAAACTTGGTCAAATGTTGTGTGGGATGCTCACAAGAACAAAGCTACATTAGTCAGAGGCATATAGTCAGAGGCTTGCCAAGGTGATTGGCTCCGGGGCAGATGCGTTCTGCAGTGGAGCAGGGGATTGGACAGGCAGGGCTGATTTTTCCAGCACCGAGTTCACTCGAGGGAGCCACCAGGACCCGGCAGCCCTGGTGAGGGAGGTGAACGAGGCGAGAACGAGGCTTAGGCGGAGCCAGCAGCGCCTCCTCCCCAGCCGTTCATAAGCTGCCCCTAGGGAGCACGAGCAACCAGGACGGGCAAACAGGGCGTGGCGCGTCAGAAGGGAGAGGCGTGGCAGTTAACAGGACGGGCAAACAGGGCGTGGCATGGCAGTTAGGGCGGCAGTTCGCGCAGGCAGTGCGAGCAGGAAGGGCATAGCGCTTCCCCCCTTCCCATACAAACACCTCCTTAACGGTGGTCTACTGCTAGCTCAGCTGCAATGGTGTACACCAGGCACAGTGTTCTCTCCAGGAAGTCTGTACACACCCAGACTGACTGCCCGCTCAAAACTGCGGCAGTTCAGGTCTCCGGGTGCAGGGAGTGCCTGAGCCTGTTGCTACCACCTGCGGGGGGCAAAGAGACTGTGTGCGTGAGGTGCAAGTAGGTGGATGACCTGGTCCGCCTCGTGGCAGAACTCAAGGAGGAGGTCGAGAGGTTGAGGGATATCAGAGAGTGTGAGCAGAGACTTGTGCAGCAACTCCCTGTGTGGCCTGGAGGGCAGGCACCAGGGTGAGACACCCCAAATGGCGGTGGACCCCCTGTCCTGTTGCTGTCGGGCAGAGGCAGGGGACCTAGGAGTTGAGGAGGAATGGAGACAGGTCCCTGCTTGACATCGCAGGCGATGCCCTCCCCCACCAGCTCCACCTTCCCAGGTGCCCTTATGCAACAGGTTTGAGGCCCTGGAGCTTGAGGGACCGGTAGCTGAGGAAGAGGTAGTAAGTCTACCCAGGAGGATGCCTAGGGCAAGAAAGTCAACTCCACGCCTCAGGACTGCCTCCACCAGGACAGAAAGAAGGGTGATTGTTGTGGGCGACTCCCTTCTCAGGGGAACAGAGGGCCCTATTTGTTGGCCTGACCCTACCCGTAGGGAAGTCTGCTGCCTCCCTGGGGCCAGGGTCAGGGACATTGCCAGAAAGCTTCCCAATGTGGTTTGCCCCTCTGACTATTATCCTCTTTTAATAGTCCAGGCTGGCAGTGATGACATTGAAGAGAAAAGCCTGAAGACCATCAAACGGGACTTCAGGGGACTGGGATGGTTAATGGATGGAGCGGGAGTACAGGTGGTGTTTTCGTCCATCCCTACGGTGGCAGGGAGGGGTACAGAGAGGACACAGAAAGCCCACCTGATAAACACATGGCTCAGAGGCTGGTGCCAACACAGAAATTTTGGTATTTTTTGACAATGGGGTGCTTTACTCGGCACCCAGCCTGATGGCCGCAGACAGGTCCCTATCTCTAAGGAGAAAACGGATCCCAGGCCAGGAGCTGGCGGGGCTCATTGAGAGGGCTTTAAACTAGGTGAGAAGGGGGACACAAGCCTTGTTAGAGCTGTGCCAGGGGTGGCAATGGCCCAACTGAAGTGCATCTACACTAATGCACGCAGCATGGGTGACAAATAGAAGGAGATGGAAGCCATCATGCGACAGGCAGTCTATGACTTGGTTGCCATCATGGAAACGTGGTGGGACCACTCTCATGACTGGAGTGCTGCAATGTCTGGCTATAGGCTCTTCAGAAGGGACAGGCAGCATGGAAGGGGTGGTGGTGTGACTCTGTATCAGAGAGAGTTTTGATGTCGTGGAACTTGAGGCTGGGAATGATAAGGTTGAGTCCCTATGGGTTAGGATCAGCGGAAAGGCCAACAAGGCAAGCATCCTGGTGGGGGTCTGTTATAGACCGCCAAACCAGGATGAAGAGACTGATGAGGAGTTCTACAGGCAGCTGACAAAAGTTGCAAAATCCTCAGCACTTGTTCTCATGGGGGACTTCAACTTCCCAGATATATCCTGGAAGCACAACACAGCCCAGAGAAAGCAGTCTAGGAGGTTTCAGGAGAGCGTGGAAGATAGCTTCCTGACGCAGCTGGTTTGTGAGCCTACCAGGGGAGGTGCCCCGCTAGACCTTCCCTTCACAAGCAGAGAAGGACTGGTGGGAGATGTGGTGGTTGGTGGTTGGAAACTGTCTTGGGCAGAGTGACCATGAAATGGTAGAGTTCTCCATTCTTGGAGAAGCCAGGAAGGGGACCAGTAAAACAAATGTATTGGACTTCCAGAGGGCCGACTTTGAACTGTTCAGGACACTGGTTGGTAGAGTCCCTTGGGAGGTGGTTCTGAAGGGCAGAGGAGTCCAGGAAGGCTGGGTGCTCTTCAAGAAGGAAATCTCAATGGCGCAGGAGCGGTCTGTCCCCACGTGCCCAAAGATGGGTCGGTGGGGAAGAAGACCGGCCTGACTGAACAGAGAATTGTGGCTTGAGCTTAGGAGGAAAAGAGGGTTTACAATCTTTGGAAAAGATGGTGGGCTATCTGGATGAGGGGATCGAGTGCACCCTCAGTAAGTTCACAGATGACACCTAGTTAGGTGCGTGTGTCCATCTGCTTGAGGGTAGGAAGGCTCTGCAGGAGGATCTGGATAGGCTGGACCGATGGGCTGAGGTCAACTGCATAAAGTTTAACAAGGCCAAGTGCTGGGTCCTGCACCTGGGGCTCAATAACCCCAAGCAGAGCTACAGGTTGGGAGATGAGTAGTTGGAAAGCTGCCTGGCAGAGAAGGACGTGGGAGTATTGGTGGACAGTCAGCTGAATATGAGCCAGCAGTGTGCTCAGGTGGCCAAGAAGGCCAACAGCATCCTGGCTTGCATAAGAAGCAGTGTGGCCAGCAGGTCTAGGGAAGTGATTGTCCCCCTGTACTCGGCTCTGGTGAGGCCGCACCTCAAGTACTGTGTTCAGTTTTGGGCCCCTCGCTACAAGAAGGACATCGAGGTGCTCGAGCAAGTCCAGAGAAGGGCGATGAAGTTGATGAGGGATCTGGAGAACAAGTCCTGCAAGGAGCAGCTGAGGGAGCTGGGTTTGTTTAGCCTGGAGAAAAGGAGGCTCAGGGGCGACCTTATTGCTCTTTATAAAAACATTAAAGGAGGCTGTAGAGAAGCGGGGGTTGCTCTATTCTCCCATGTGCCTAATGACAGGACGACAGGGAATGGTCTAAAGTTGCACCAGGGTTGGATACTAGGACGAACTTCTTTACTGAGAGGGTTGTGAGGCACTGGAATGGGCTGTCCAGGGAAGTGGTAGAGTCACCATCCCTGGAGGTCTTTAAAAGACGTTTAGATGTTGAACTTAGCAATATGGTTTAGTGGAGGACTTGTTAGTGTTAGGTCAGAGGTTGTACTCGATGATCTTGAGGTCTCTTCCAACCTAGACAATTCTGTGATTCTGTGATTGTGTGGTAACCTAGAGTTTATTTTAAGCAGAATGGGTGTAGCAGATGAATGGCAATTTAAATTTCAAAATTTCTATTACGTGACACACATACTGTACATTTCTGCAGCACATGGCTCCAGACCCTCAAGTCCAGTTCAGACCCACAACAAGGTTCTGGGAGAACAGGACATCCACACTCGTGGGACCCTAGCTATGGCAGCTCCACCCTAGACTTGACCTTCTGCACCATGTTGTATGCTTGTTCCTCCAAGTAATACAATGCAAACACTCAAAAATAAAATAAAGTAAAATAAATCCAGAACTGGTTATATTCTATATTCACTCTTTCAATACAGAATCAGTATATTGCCAAAAGGTTACTGTCTCACTCAATAAGCAACTACTCGGTCTTTGCTTTCAGCCTGTTTATTTGATAAATGTTCATAAAACATTTTTGAAGCTCAATGCCTGAGTGTTGCATTGAACAAAGAAATACCAATTTCTTCTTAAACTAGCCCAGAAGGCTCACTAAACAATATTTAAATACATTAGAAATAATACGAATAATACAAAATGAAATAATACAAATGGATTTTATAACATTGAAGTACCTGTGAAGCATTGATAGCTCCTTTTAAGAAAGGGAGAACTTTGCATGCTTAATTTTATATATCTACTCTTGAGTTGCTGGCCTTTTTTTCTTCTTTTGAATTTTCTGTGGAAAGGTTAATAATTCTGTAGTGTTGCATACATTCAGGACTGATTCTGATTCACTCTGAATGCAGTCATGAATGCTCACTGTTTCTATACAGGGAGCTCCCATTGTCTCTGACTGAGCATATAGAATGAAATCTTATACCTAAGCACTACTGTCTATTATCACTTGGTGTGCATCATCAATTTGTATTTAGGCAGCATTTATGTGACATTCCATGTCACAGATTGTACCTAGCTGAAAATAAATAAATTAACAAGCAAATAAATAAATAAATAGTTGACTAAGGAATTTAAATAATACCGCCATTATTTGTCAAATAATTTATTTGACAAATATTATTTTGGCTGCTGCAGTATTGGTTCAATATCATAAGTATTTGTTTAAATAAAATAATCAAGGGAAAAAAAGACAAAAAAATCAATGGGTAGTGTATTTGATAAATTATATTTGACAAGCTCAACTGTAGGCAATGTTTTATTTTCTAATCCTGTATTAAATAATTTTCTTTAAAGCAAGAACTCTAGTTGATTTTCTGTTCCAGATGATTCCCTTTGGCCAGGTGGAACTGGATCTGAAACAACAGATGCTGTTTTGGCTCTTGCAGTACTGTTCTTCTAGAAGTCCATGAGTGAAACAGATCAGTAGATCTGAAAGTAGAAACTTTCTACTTTCACTAGAAAGAGTTTTTGTAGCACCCCATATTTTGAATGTATTGTTCAAAACCAAAATTCAATTTTAATCACACCTATTCTACTTTTCCATGTATTAAATGCACAATGATGATTTGAGACATGCTTTAATAAAAGTGTTATTTCTTATTCTGATTATAAAAAATACCAATAAGACCTAGAAATTAGTGTCATTCAAAAATTCAAAGAAACAGATATTTAAAACTTACTTTACACGTTGAATTGACATTTTTCATAAGTATCTTTAATGTACTAGAGTTTTCAGCTACTTGGCTGAGTAGGTGATGAACTTCCCTTACTCTTTTTTGTATATGTGTGTGTGTCTATTCTTCCTATAACCTGAGAAACATGATCATTAGTTCCTTAAAGATTTTTTTTTTTTTTGAGGAAGTTCAGAAGAAAAGATACCTGGAAGATATAATCTAAGCTGAAACTGGTGGAGGTTATTTAAAATCAAGTGTTGTTTTTTTTTTTTTTTAATTATTATTTAATTTTTTTTTCCTTCTAATGATATTTCAAAGATTTAAGATATTTCAAAATCAGCATCAAATAGATACAGCATCATGTCCTATTTCCATGCAGGCTTCCCTGAAAATGCTTCTCTGAAACAAATAAGACTTATTCACCTCAGACCAGGCAGCGCTCAAATTTTGAAATATATTTCAAAATGTATCTCTTCTCAAACCAAATAATTTCAGTTCTTTGTTTTCTTGAGCATCGTGTTTTGTATCTTCCTGTCATCCTCTCAACTCCATCAGTTTATTTCTTTGGAAATACAGTGACCAAACCTTGATATGGTATTCCAGCTGAAACACTGTATATGCTGAATAAATTAGGAGAAATTTCTCTGATGTCTTAGAGGTGTCATGTTTGTTTATGCATCCAAGTATACTTTTTCTTGTTTTGTGACAGCTTGATGTTAGTAACTAATGCTTTCTTTGTGATCTGCATAGACTACAAAATTATGACTACTGAACTAACTCATATCCATCTTGCATTGGTGCTTAGCTTTACCTTTCAGTTGCTTATGTTATACTTGCTTTTCATTATCCTATTACTGCTATTGACAAGCTGTATTATCACTGGCAAGCTATGTTTACAGAGGTAGTTTTAGAGTTGAAGTTTTTTCACTTAAAAGCTCTATTCAGTTTTTGATAAAATTGTCAGGTAGATATGAAGGCTCAGTGTTGGGTAGGGTTATTTTCAGTAAGAATCAACAATAAGGGACTCCAACTAGATTAGGCTGTCACAATTCTCTCCCTCTCGCGAGATCACAAATAGAAGACACTTAAGGCAGCACATGCTGGTTTGGTAAGGAGCAATTAAAAAAAATGCATACACAAATATGCATTAGATTTGGTGATAATGAGGGCAGTATAGTATTTGTTTCTGGCTAATAACAGCAGATATCAGTGCGTGCCAATGGCAAAGAAAAATACTCCATGTTCTGGTTCAGGATGGGATCTTCACCTCTGCTGTGTCTTCCTTACCAAAAGGTTGTATATGCACTAAAAATCCAGACTCCCATTAGGCCTTTACCACTCCTTGTTTCTCCTGTTATTTAAGGTCCTTTTGTAGGGGGTTAGTATATCTGGGTAATACTGTTCTCCAAGTACCATTAGGATGTTCTGATTATTGCCTGGAGGTATATAAGATATGAATTCAGCAAGAGATGTAGATCAGAAGAAGAAAAAGATGTCAAAGCTGAGAAGCCCCCCAGCCTTGCAGAAGTTCAGAGAGAAGCGCGGGAATGGTAGGAGAGAATCTCCATCTGTCTGGGGCCTTAGGCACCAGTGGTTCCTTAGTGTCTGCTGTACTCACCTGTAGCTTGTGCTTTAATTTTTCTGAAGACTGAAATATTTTGCTAACTACAGTTTTTCCACCTGATAGAGCATCTCTAAGTGAAACCCGGTGGCTTTTGATGTACAGAAGGACAGACAAAATAGTAATTGAAATTTCTAAAGAAACAACAGGGGTTAGACATGAAAAGAAGCTTTTGAGGCCTTCAGCTGCCTACGTGTCTGGAGTATTCTGCAACACCCTGTGGGCTGCTTGAGACTTCAGATTTTTCTTTATCATTCTGCATTCACATCGTAGGAAGACAGTGGTACTTGCCTAACATATGAAAACATCTAATGATACCTCTGGCTTTAATTTGTATGAAATTATGAAGGTTTCCACAGAAGCAGACATTTTGTCTTATCTTGTACCTGAAAAGTTCAGTTCTGTCATTGGCCAGAAGAAGATGAACTGTGTGAAGAGTCTGTCAAAACTTGAGTGTATTTTTCTGCATGTTAGTGATACAAACAGGATGAAATACTGTTTTTGTCACAGTCAATGAGAGATTTCTGCTTGACTTAGTCAAGACAGGATGTCACCCACAGAGGCAAAGCTGAAGCTAAAATAAGCCTTTGGTCTTCTTTGGATTCAGCAGTTATTCTAACCACCATCCAAGTTAGATAAGAAACTCAATAGCACTCACTTAAACATCTACTTGGATAGTTTAAATGCTATCCCAGTGGAAACAGTCTCATTCTTTCCTTACTCTCAGGGAGCTTAAATGCGAAATCATATGTTTTATGTTTCAGAGTAGTGAATATTGTCTGAAAAGTCCCAAAAGTAACATCTCTTATTTCTTTGTGATGTATAGAAGTATATTCTACCAGTTTCCTTGCATGCTACTTTAAGGAGAGAGAAAGAAAAAAAAAAAAAAGGTAAAAAAAAAATGAACAAGCATCCAACAGCAATACCCCAAAATGACCTGTCTAAATATTACCTTTACTCTTCAATCTGTAAACAATGTTGCATCGGGAAGCAGACCACAGAACAGCAGTCATTAACCTGAATGTTGCTTGATCTTAGCAATCAATATGGGTTTATCAAACCACTGCATTTGCTAAAACTGTAGTGCTTCTGGCATAGGTCCAAGCAGATTTTAGACTTCAGAGTGATGACAATAGGATTCACTTGCCTGCACAATCAGATGACTGCAGACCTTTCAGCTGTCATTGAATGTAACAGCTTTGACAAATGTCACAGTCACATGGAAGCTTGTGGGGTATGTTATCTTGCTTTCCCTCTCATTGCATCCAGAGCGCACAGAGTGAAAAATATCCAGAGGACCTCTTTGAGTCAAAAAAGATTCATCACAGAGTATTATGAGTTATTATTATTATACTATTTTTCCCTGAAACTGCAGGGTTAGGATGTCTGTTTATTTCAGTGAAGAAGCTAGGGACTTGATACAATGTCGCCTTTAGTTTCTTAATAAGTGAATGCACTCATGTATGTCACCTCTAATTTAACCACAGGTAGTCTGCCTCCTAGGTGTCATGTTGTGCTTTCAGGATAAGATATGGTAGTTCAGACAAGTATATTTTCTTCATGTTTAGCTGGAATCCTACTGAAATTTTAAAAGAAATGTTGGATTCAAAATGCTTTGTAGGTTTTTTAATTATGTTAATGTAAAATAAGTGTACCACATAGGGATACAGTGCTTTAAGAACCTTCATGTCTTTGCCCAAAGCTGAAGCCATAAACTGCAGAATATGCACTGTACAGGATTTGAAGAGGAGCTGCTCTAAAGTAAATAGCATATATATGCTGCAGCCAGATGGGGGGGGTACTATATTTTCATAGGTTTGTCATGAAGAGCAAACAAAAATATGCATTAGTTTTTCATGATGAACCATAGGCTTTTCCCACTAAAGTTGATGTCAAAATTGATATTGACCTCACTGCTGTCAGAGCAAAGCACTGATGACTTACAATGTCAAAACACATTCTGCCTTTTTTTGTTACGTCTTACTCCTAATGTTTCTGTACCTTTCATTATAAAGATCCACTGACTTTTTCTCTCACTTATCTCAGGAAAAGCATCCTGTTAACGAGAGCAGTGGTTTTTAGCCATTCAAACATAGTTTTCAGCAATACTGTTCTAAAATGTTTTAAATGATACTATTAGTGTCTATGTACTGACTGTGTTACCCCACAGAAGACTCAATTTCACTTAAATGAAGAGTAATGAGGTATTATTAAGAAGTGGATATGAAAGCTTGTGTGTCATGAATTAAAAAAAAAAAAAAAAAAAAAAAAAAATAGAGAGAGAGAAAAGTGACACAGTGAAGTGAAAAGAAGTGAAGAAGTGAAGTGAAAAGTGAAAAGAAGTGAAGTGAAAAAGTGAAGTGAAGAGAAAAGTGAAGGAAGGGTTGAGGGAATTAAAGGTGAAGTATAGATTTGGCAAATGAAAAGAGCAAGAAAATATGGAAGAAAAAATAGAGGGATATAGAGGTAGGAGGGGCTGGCTTTAAGCCCAGGACACTGACAGCTTAGATTTCACCATACACCTGCACGACATGCAAAAATGTTTATATGTAAATATTTGAATACATATATTAAATAATCATTATATAAAAATGTAAATCCATGTCCGTACATTAAAAAGTAAACAATACCTACATGTGAAATATTTACACAGACTCACCTTTTTGTGAGAAAAATGGGGAAGAGAGAGAGGGTAAGCAACACATAGCATCCCTCGTATTCATCATAACTAAGCTGAGCAGAGAGGAGAACATTTTCAGGGTATCTGTTGGCCAGTCATGCAAAAAGGTTATTTCGTAGGAACAAAGGGGAAGTGCAGGTTGGAATGGGGCCTAGAACTGTGGCTCTGGGACAGTTGAAGTGTTGATTCAGCCATATTTCAATACAAAATTAGACTAAGCAAAATAGCCTGTAATTTCAAGGCAAGATATAAATTTCATAACATGAAAAGTAAATAATGCTAGTGTCATTGTGCCAAGAACAGAAGACTTTCTGGAGTACTTCTGCTACTCTGACAGAACAACATGAATTCTCCTGCAGATTACAATCTAAATTATATTGAACAAATACACAAAAAGGCATGGAATCTTTTTGACAACAGCTGAAATTAATTACCTAATAGCTTTAAGTATCAATCTTATTCTCACCTTCCCGTAAAATATTTGCTTGTCATCAGCCTTTTTGAATTTGGGTTTTGGGACTGGAGTTGCCTTCACAGCAACTCCAGTTAATCTAAGTAATTTGGTAAATTTAATCTGTGTGTGAATCTGTGTGTGAGACATCCTGGACTCAGCAAGAACTACTCACTAAATACTAACAAGGAGAAAAATCCAGTTTGTGGTACCTTGAATATATGCAGATTAAGGAAAAGGCTTGTACAATCATTGTGGTATCTTAAGAATTGAGAAGAAAAATGAGCTACTTTTACTACTTTGCAAAAGGTTTATAAAACAATGTTTCTTACATTTGCAACTGGCATCTGTTCTGTTGTTTCTGATAGGGTCTACTGTAGCAGGAAGTGGGCTTAAGTAGGTCACAAATATAAGCATGAAATACAGAACTTTTGAATTAACACAGATTGTCACACTCAAATATATATTATGACAGTTGAAGTTTTTCTTTTCTGTTTTGTATATATTGTCTGAAACACCAGAGATTATTTTTATTCAGAATATTAACAGCTTGCAGAACGGGAGAATGATATGGTGTTTCCTAGCTACTTTGAGAGAGGAAGGTGCAGAGATGTACAGTATTTTGTTTTCTTGCATTGTATCTCTGGGCTAGCCTGGGAGATGTCACAACTACTAGGCTAAGGAAGGTGGCTGCTCTTCCTAGGCAAACTAGAGGGGGAGTCCCCTTTAGGCAGTGAGCCAAAGAAATCAGCGTAATTTTTTTCAAAGTACTTTTGCAACTGTGTCAAATGACTGGAAAACACTATGAATGGTACTTGACTAAACTTTTTAATTTGCGTGCCCAAAGTCAGGTGGTGTGAATGCTATACTAATGTTACATACATTATGCCATCTCTATAACATTGTCACTGCTGCATAGTGGACTTTTAAGGCATGAAAAACAAAAGCATAGCTACAAATGAAATAAAATTTTGTGTGATCCTACTAGAAATGTTTCTATCCTCCCACTCTGACTGTGTGCCCACAATTTTGCTAAAAAGAAATACATATTGAACTGCACCTTCTTAATTTGAATGAAAATGCTTTTTTTTTTTCCTTTTTTTTTTTCCCCAACATTTAGATGTTACAAAAAATATTAATTTTGATTAAATATTTAAATATGTAACCTGAAATCTCATGAGAGTCTGACCCAAGCTCTGGAACGCTGCGGTTTTCTCCAAGAGCATTGTTTTCATCTTGACGTTGCTGCTAACTGCAGCTCAGTACAGATACATAATGGCCCAGTCTACTTAGAGTCAATCAAGAAACATTGCTGCTACTAAGATGTCTGACCAAGCATTGCATTATATTTCAACACCAACCTTTAAATTTGGGGATTATGAAAACCACTGTAAACCACAGAGACTGAAAAACTACAATTAAAAATACATCTTTTTGTCTGCAGTGTCATAAATTAAATTTATTAACATCACGATAATGATTATGGATAGTATCACAAACAACTCGGGTAAAATGGACTACACAGAGCATAAGCAGCTACTAAAGCCCTAGTATTTCCATTTCCTTCCAGGGACATTATTCTTATTTGTTAACATCATAACAGAATCACACACAGAATCACACTCAATTTGAGTTAGGTGTGCTTGTGATGTTGCCAAATCCAGAAATCCAGGCTGAGTGTTCCTGAAGAGCAAAGGACACATTCATAGTAAATCAAGAAAAGACTGGTTTTCTTTTCTAATTCATGGATATATTGAAGTAACTCATGGTATTGCAGCATAATGGCAACAAAATGTATGTCTAATCAAGTGTGTTGCCAAAAAGCAAACAAAACAACTATTTTTTCCCTGCTCTGTACTAAGAAAGACGCAGAATATTTGCACTTCGCAGAATGACTAAATTTTGAATGATACATGAAATAACAAAAACCTGTATGACCTACTGCTCAGAGAAAATGCAGACAACATTGTGCTTTCATATTTAGGAGAGCTATATCTGCTAGTTGTGAAATATACAATCTGATTGTAAACTAAGTCCAAGAAACCTCAAACATCTTCACATTAAAGCCAAAGTAAAAGAGCTGTCCACCTCACTTTTTTTTTTTTTTTTTTTTTTTTTTTTTTCTTCTCCCTACTTTCTTTGCCTTCCTTATGAAGTCAGCTGGAATCACTGCAAAACAGAAAGCCCTTCTTCTCACAGACTGCAAATGCACCCTTTAACCTTTAAAATAAGAAGTGAAATCTAGAGCACATATCAGTTTAACCCTGGAAAGATCTTCAACAACTTCTGAATAATTTCTTCATTTATTTCCTTTTCATTTGACTGTTTCTTACTGATTTTTTTTTCTCATTTAATCCATTAACTGGTTTGTGTAGGGAAAGGTAACTGAAGTTGGGAAGTTAGATCAGAAGATGAAGAAAGTAGCTTTTCAGGGAAACAGAAAGGTGTTATTTATCCTGTTGTGCAGCACAGCTGGAGTGCTCTCAGGGGCAGAAAATGTTCATGCTGAAAATTCAGTGGAAAAATCAATAGCAGTAGTAGGAGGATGCTTTTATCATTTTAATGATCATACACTCAGCAAAATTTTAAAGTTCTGGCTAACAGCATGATCATAAGTGAGAATGGCAGGTAGTACTGGAAAGAACAGCATAATGTCTATCAAAAGCAGTGAGTTGTATTTTTTACACCCTTATAAGCAGAATGATTGTTAGTATTATTCATGACTAGAGACCATGTGGTGCAACAGAAAGTCCTTTACAATGATATAGATTCAGAATTCTAAGAGTAAGAAGTGCATGGGGCCAGTCCTGTTCTAACTGGAAAGTAAGAGTTTTGCCAGCAATCAGACTGCAGAATTTCTGTATCTTCAGTGTAATGCACAGAAACAGTGAATCCTGAAAAAGAAAGGCTCTTTCAGAAGACCAAGCTTTGCATCTCTAGGTAGCTCTGAATAATAGAGCAAACCTTTTCTAACAATTCTAATGCCTTTACTCCCCACAAACTGGTAAAACACTAGATCTCCTTTTATTACCTTACTTTTGCTTGCATCTTCTACATGCTCTAAAGGGAAATACATATTTATTTTTCAGCATATATGTAGAAAACATAGGAAGCATATATAAAATGAACTCCTGGTTCAAGAAAAATGATGCCTATTTTATAGTTACTCTGCAGAAAAAAATATGCAAATCCCTTTATGTGAAGAAGTTATTGTGTTTGACCCACCATTATGTACTGAAGAGATTTACTAGAAGAGAACATTGCTAGAGTTTCTGACATCTCTGATTTATCAAGCAGTCTGTGATACTCTAAGGCATTAATTACATTTAACTGGGAAACATAAAGTAATGTTTTTTGCTGAATTATTTAAGAGATTAATATTTTAGTTTTATGAATAGGCAGTTTTATTTTAAGATGTACTTTATGATCTCTTTTGGTAAGTCCATTCAAAAATGCATATTAAAGTTGTGGGCATTTTTTAACTCTTACTATCCCTTTTTTTTTGGCTATTAGTGTGTGTTTACTTGGGTCTTCTTGCTTAGGGTCAGAATTTGCCTAAATGTCAAACAGTTAGGAAATGAGAGCCCAGAGTGAGGTATTTTAAGACATAATTTGGTAAAGAAATCTTTTTTGCAAAGATTGAACATAACCTTGAAAGTTTGCTAACCCCTTTACTAAACTGTAGAAGACATTGAGAAAGAGAGAGGGCAAAAGAAAAGATCAGAAGGGGAGGGAGACACAAAGAGCTATTCCTACTTACAGAAGAATAGTTTTCCTTATAGCTTTACATCCCTCATTCAAGGACAGCATGGGTTTAATATCAATGCAGATGTTGGACCTAGGAACATCATAATGATGTTGCCTTTTAAAGACTAGAAGCAAAGTGTTACTCCAGTAACTGTCAGAAAATAAAGTGAATCTACTTCCAATTTCAGATGTTTCTTGTGGTGTGTTGTTATTTGAAATCAGAGAGATCTGATAGATTCCATATCTGAAAATCCAAATCCAAAGTCTGAGAATCCAAATTGAAAAATACCTTGAAATGCTTTGGCTTTTGTTTTGTTTTGTTTTGCTTTTTTTTTTTTTTTTAGAGGAAGTCCAAGTAAACCTGGATTTACTAAAGCAAAACTGATGTGCTGGAATAATACATATTGATATGTGTGTAAATACTTTGTGTCTATCTGAGAATGTAACACAATATTCAGTCTGAAAAGAGACTGAAACAATGTGAATGGTAATACAAAGCTACAGTTAAGTATATAAAGTTGTGATGAGGGTTACAGGTAAAAAGAAGTAAATGTGAAGCATCACAAATTTTTTTGTTGGTCTTTTGAATCCGAGTTAAAAAAATAAAGATTTAATTAAATAAACTTTTCCTAGAGTAAGACTTTATTACAGCATTCTCTAGAATCTTCACATACATTGAAATTCCTTTAAATTATAGTGTAAAGTATAATAAATCTATTGTATTTTTTTCCAGAATTTCACAAAAAGAAATAAATGACATCAGACTGTCAGCCTGTTTGAAGAGAAACTATGCTGCCTGTGATTTTGGAAATGGTGATAACTACACATTAGCAAGAGTGAATATTTCAGGGTACTCCATTTCATGTTCCTGGCCTCCCTATCCAACATGGTAGAGATTTTGTAAATTAACGCTATATACCAGGCCTGGACAAGGTTCTCAGAAAATGTAAATCAGCATAAATCTAATGAAGACAATCGACCAAGGCCAGATGACAAATTAATTGGTTCAATCAATTGGTTCAGTTAATCTTAATTCTGATTTATTTTTTAAATAGTTAATTTACAATCTTTTTAATATACTTCCTTGTTTTAATAAATACTAAATAATGAATGGTATTATATTCCATGTATCTTGTTTATAGCTAAAACAGGAAACTGTGAATGATTCATACAGAACTCTCTCAGATAAACTGTTAGTTCACATTGATTCAAGTGCTGCAGCAGACATAGATTCTGCTTGTCTTCTTTTTTGTCCCCTACTCATCTCAACATTTTTATTTTCCCTGTCATACCCCATCTCATATTTTACATCCTATATCCTGTGTTTATCTGAAAGACATTGCTAGATACTGCTTTTTTTCTTTAGAGTTGGAAGTAAGGTAAATAAGACCATGCTGATAAAGAACTGCAGAGGATCTGAAGAATGGAGGAAATTATGACAAAATGAGAGGCTATTGTCGCTTCCTTATTCTTGAATAGTACCCTAGTGAAAGATCGCAGTGTCACATGGTCAAGTCCTGGTGGCTACTGAGTTAGTTGGTGCATAGAAAGAAGTTTAGTTTTGAGAAGATTATGGAAAAGAGAAGAATCTACGTGAACGTAGAAAATGGAGAAGAGTGCTCAGAGAAAGATTTGCTGCTGCAGAAAAAAACAAGTCATATTAGATGGCAGGTTTAGAAAATAAATAAATAAATAAACAAACAAACAAATAAATAAAAGAAAATAGCAGTTAGTACAGCATAGAAGGGAATGCTAGGGGACAACTACTACAACTTAGGAAAGCAGAAGACAAGATACCAAGTCATATGAAACAAGAAAGACCAGCAGATATTATCTGAGGCTGAATTAAATTCCAAGGTAAACACAGCAGAATCTGCTGTTGACAGGACACTTGACAGATTCCTGCTAAATTATCAAGAATGACTTTGCTAAGTTATGATACCATCAAAGAATTAGAATCTTAAAGGATTTCAAAGGTTGTTTTTTTTTTTTTTTTTTTTTTTTTTTTTTCTGTAAACAAACAAACAAAAAAGGAGTGTAATTGGCTTGGATCAAACTCAAATTGAAAAAGAACAAATTGTAAAAGTGATAGAGTGATGACAGGATCTTTATTTATTTATTTATTTACTTACTTATCTACCTATTTATTTATTTATTTATTTATTTTGCATTTTATTACCTACCTCTTTTATTCACTAAATAATAACAAATGATGATCCTGTATTAGATTTAGGTTCATTAAGAAGTAACCAAGATTTATGGGTTGTAGATAACATGGGGAACTAAAGATTCATCTACGTGCCTGGGAAGATCATAGAGCATTGCTCTTGGAAGCAATGTTAAGATACATGCAAGAGGAGGAGGTGAGCTGAGACAGCCAGCATGCCTTCATCCAGGTTTTGTTTTTTATTTGTTTATTTTGTTTTCATTTTAACCTGTACAAAAGTGTTTCTGGTTATTTAATTCTGTACTGAAAACCCATCATGTAAATGTCAGCCCCTTCTTTTGTATTGTGCATTCATGGTGGTCAACTATTGTCGATATAACTTCAGAGTTGTTCCACTTATTTAGAAGAAAGTGCTGCTGTTATAATTGCTAACTATATATTGCTGTTCCTAAGTGCAACCAATTTTTGTGACAGTTTGGGATAATCACATATTAAACCTTCCTGAAGTAAGCTTGAATTTTATTAAAGGATTTCTACCTTCAAAAACATGAACCCTTCCAATGTTCAGATCGAGGGCTTCAGATTTCATGCAGTTATTTGTTGCTGAAAGGTGTGAGAAGGTCAGGAATGAAAATACAGATACTGTGCTAATGCTGGCAGTTTCAATTCTGCATCTGTTGGCTTCTCCATATTGCAGCTGAACTCTGATAAATTATACCAATTTATAATTCTAAAGTGGTCCCATGGGTATCTTTTTCTTCTGCATTTTGGTATGTATCTGCAGTGATACAGTTTTACAGGTTGCCTTTATGTAGCAAATATAGGAGACTGCTTTTCACTGCAATTGTCATGCTGTGCAGGAGGACTGTATTAGGATTTGGGAAAAGGCCATTGTTACTGTCCTTTAGGAAAGCTCTCACCTCAGCTAATGTATTCTTTCATCCTGCAAGTTCTAGCATGATATGAAAGAAGGCATAGAGAGTTATTTTATAGCTTAACACAAAGTCGTTGGAAAAAGCCTGGGAAGTACCTCAGAGGGTCGACTCATCTGTTCATCCCAAAAACTGCAAGAAGCGGGCCTCTGCATAAGAGAAATTTTCTGTGCTACATTTTGTGATAGTCTCTAATCTGTGATTATACTTTTATTTATGATTATACTGCCTTATTGACATGCACAAGATGAAATATTTAGAAACAAGAATTAAAAAGTGAAACAAACTTACCATTGCATTTTATCTATTTACTTATTTATTATTTATTTTTCAATATGTTCTTCCAGCATAGCATTTTTCTTTTTTTTTTTTTTGTAATTTCAAAGCCTGTGAGTTTCACTCATCTACAGTTCTTTTTCTGTTCAGCTTGATTACATTTTACAAAGAAGAAGTTGTATTGCTTTAACAATCTTACATGAGTCAGTATTTTCTGTGTAAGAACAAACACATCAAACATGATGAGGATTTTGTGGTTTTATATTGTTTTTATTTGTAGAGGGGTTTGTAGAATAAGAACACAATTTATAATAAAATACTGGAATTCTTCTCCTGATGTTTATACTCCATTATAAATAATTCATTTAAGGTTAGACCATGGTTAAATATTATTTTACAGCTATTTTAATTTGATTATTAGTGGATCTTTCAAATTTTAATTGATGATGAATATGATCCAATATACATTTCTTAAATAAATATGGAATCTTGAATCCCATGAAGTTGACTACCTAATAAAAACCTTTGATTACCAAGAATAAAATTAATCCTATATCACAATTCATTGCTATTTCTGTCATTTCATAATTTTTAATGGAATTCAGTGATGTTTATATATATATTTCTGTTTAATTTCTTTATACATCACCGAGTTTTATGACATTTCTAAGTAAATTAATTACATCTATCATTTTCCCCGCTCTTCAATCTGTACACATGATTAGAGGCCATTTGAATTAATATCTATATGTATCCTGAACAGAAGAGATACTTTTGCAGATGTTTGACTATGGTAATACTATTAAAATGTTAGTAAAATAATACATTAACATCTGAAGTAAAAATAAGCAGAAGATGTAATCATTCTGCATATAATTATACTGTATATAATCTGTTAGCTTATGCCTATGATAATGGCACTGAGAATATATTTAAATAATGTAAAACTTTATCTGAATTATGAAGTATCTACTTAAAAATCTGCCTTCTGTCATACTATAATATAATATCTTTCCAACATGTTACTTGCTATTATGTAGTAGTTCTAAATATTACTCATATTGGAATTAATTTCTTCTTCCAATAAAAATGTACATGCTAAAAATGATGCAACAATAGCTGACAATATGCCATAAAAATCACATCAAGGATAAATAGATGTCTGTTCCAATAGGAAATGAATATTTAAAAAAAATTCTCCCCTATATCTTATAACTTAGAAGTAGAAATGCTTCAGTATTAACAATTAAAATTAGTATTTCAGTAACCAGTAAGAGGAAAAATAAATGGAACAATGGAATTAAGGGAAAATGGTGACATATTACCATATGAGCATTTAAGATTGCTAACATTCAACATTTCTTATTTTCCTTCTCCCACCACCCCCCCGCCCAGTACTTACAAATGGAACAGAACAAACCATGTACTCAAATAAGGCATTAGGCTTTTATTCATGGTATTCATAAAATTCAGTGGAACTGAGAAGGTATGAACTTCCAAATCAGAAGAATTTCCAGTAAAGATTAATAATTTTCCCTCAGTGCTAAAGCACATTAAAGTAGATTATTAATTAATTGCAACAGTTTATCTATATACATATATATTTATATAAAAGTAAAAAATAAAAAATAAGTGCTATACTACCAATGTCTTCCCATTGTTTAATACTGTTTAACACAAACCATGTAAGGTTCGAATATATTACATCATAAAAACAAGCTTGATCCCCATCTTCACTATCAGCCACCATCCATTGCATGAGTACAATCACTGTCCTTGATGTAGATTGCACAGATCTTTTTCCAAGACCAGAGATTAGACTAAATGCTGGATTTTAATGTCTTTATTATCTCCATATGTGGTTTATTACTGAAAACTGACATGGAAATTTAAGGTTAGACCTGAAAGGTAACGTTATTATTCACAATGCTTTAAATGAATTCTCCTCATAATGACTTGGACACAATAAATTATCTCAAAGTTATGTGGAAGATGGAAGATTACATTTAAATTTTTTTTCTTCTGTTATTTGTTCATTGGTTTCTAAAGACAGAGCTAAGAATTCAGGTTTGATATACAAAGGACTGTGAATGGGTCACATACATAACCGACCGATTGATGTACAGTACCATGTTTAAGTAATGTTGCAATACTTAGGAATAATATTTGGTAGCTATCCGCTAGTCTCGATTTAATATCTTTTATAAAATGATAATACAATTTGAAGTATATTAAAAGTTAACATTTTGAGATGGAGAACAAAGAAATACCACCAACTGTAACTGCACAAAATTGTTACTTTCAAAGATGTGAGCTGTGTTTTAAACTGATGGTGCTTTTATATGTTGAAATAATTGACAGGTAGTTAGGATGGTGTTTTTAAGGGAGGTTTCTTGCCACAATCAGTGTTGAAATTGTGCAAATGGTGCTTAGTCCAAATATAGCCTCCAGATTCCTTTACCAGAATTTGATTTAAAATGTCCATTTGTCTGTATATTTCCTGAGGGAATTTAAAAAATAAAATAAAATTGCCTGTCACTGAATCTACATACAAATTACATTAGCCAAGGAAATTCTTAAATTTTAAAAGGCCAGTTTTTGAAGCTCATGGTAATGATGACAGTGATCAGGTAAAATTCCCAGAACAGATAGATGGGTTAGCAGTGGTAACTGTTGGTACATTCTACTATTCTTATTGCTTGATATACCTTAAAAACTGTTCTGTGGGAGTTAAAACTCATGAATAAATAAACACATACCTGTGGAAAAATGCTTTCATCTTGAATTTTAAGGAAATGATGTTGGTGTTTATCATAAGATATAGGTAGAATTTTCCCATTCTCCATGACTCCATCCTTGCATTAATAGGGAAGCACAAGAATCATGCCAACTTCTTAGGATGCCAAACAATATTTAGCAATAGATATGTATATATTGCACAGTATGCAGAATACTGATCTTTTACATTTTCAACAGAACAGTCAAAGAATATCAACAATGAATACTGTAAATCTGTGTAAAGTTTTTTGTTTTGTTTTGTTTTGTTTTTTTTTAGTCATTTGAAATACCAATTGTGATGTTAAGCACAAAATAAGACTACAAATGTGTTTAAATAACTTTGGATCTAGCTTAAACTGAGGAAGGAAGGAAGGAAGGAAGGAAGGAAGGAAGGAAGGAAGGAAGGAAGGAAGGAAGGAAGGAAGGAAGGAAGGAAGGAAGGAAATTAAGCCACCTTTGCACCTCTCAGTGCAGCATGCTGAGTTACGAAGAGAGAATACGATTCAGTTGTTTTTATATCATCATCCCTATAAAAGAAAGCACTTTACACAGAGTCAAACACAAACTGAAAAGTAAAATAAGCTTTTAAAACCAAATTTTAAACAAGAAACATATTTAAATAATGGGTGACAATTAGAATAAGAATTTCATATTCACTGGCCATCATTTGTTTAAAGGGTCTTGTGCTTAAAAATATCAGTACTTAGCAATGACTAGGAGTTGAGTTTAGATGGAATAGAAATGATTTTTAAGTACCTAAAACAAAACAAAACAACACAAAACAAACAAAAAAAGTTTGAAGGAAATATCCTTCAAATGTTATGTGTAAATGTACTTGTGCCACTGGGACTCATTTATGTATAAAAATAAAATAAAATAAAATAAAATAAAATAAAATAAAATAAAATAAAATAAAATAAAATAAAATAAAATAAAATAAAATAAAATAAAAACAAAAAATGAATTAAACAAGTAATGACCAATTCTTTGAAGATGAAGCTACTTGAGCTACTGGATCAAGCATGAACTTGAACTCTAAGAACAAAATGTATTAGTCTGTTATTTTTTTCCATTGTTACATCTTTTTCCAACAGAAAAATAATCAAATTCCTTTCTAGTAAGAACTCCAAAGTACTTGCTTAGCAGAGCATGAAGAACTGCATTTTTCTGAGGTGATGGGGGGGAAGAAGAAAGGATTCTAAGTAGCTTTAAAGGCATGATTTATGAAACAAAAAAAAAAAAAAACAAAAAACAAAAAACAACAACAACAACAACAACCACAACAACAACAAAAAGCCTTCAGGAAACAACTATGTCAGAATCTGGGTCAACATGCTAAAGACCAGAGGAAAAAAATACATTCAGCTATAAATTATGACAGCTTCTTATTTGCCAGAGGAGTAAACATATATAATATTATTTAAAATACTCATATTCGCGTAATTATAGAAAGATGATTAGGGAACTGAAGCATCTTTTATACAAGGAGAGGGTGAGAGATCTGGGACTGTTTAGCCTGAAGAGGTGAAGGTTCAGGAGGACTATCTCAGTGTGTACAAATATCAGATGGAGAAAGTACAGAAGACAGAGCTAGACTCTTCTCATTGATGCCCAGTGAAAGGACAACAGACGGGGCATAAACTGAAATACAGGAAATTTCATTTAAACAAAAGAAAAAATTTATTTACTGTAAGGGTGATTGACCACTGGAACAGGGTATCCAGTCTGTTTCTGTAGTCTCCATCTTTGGAGACAGTCAAAACCTGAAGACATGGTTCTGAGCAACCTGCTTTTAAGCAGAGGATTAGACTAGATTATCTCCCCTCCAACCTCAGTGATTCTATAATTTCATGGCACATTTCATATCAACGTGGATAAGTAAGCATTCTAAAGAAGAAATAATTCTGGCAAATAGTAATAATAATAATAATAATAATAATAATAATAATAATAATAATAATAATAATAATAATAATAATAATAACAACAATAGTTTAGACTATTGTTGACTAGTCTCCATTTGTCATACTTGCCAGTTAGATGAGTGTCTTGTATTCTTTATTTCTGTTGCTTGAAACTGGCCCTGCCTTGCCAATGACTGCAATGACAATGAATTTGTCAGATATGTTTATTTACTCTGGCATTAAGTATCCACAAAATATTGTAGTCTCTGTGCTATAAACTATGTCTCTCAGTCGGGAGTTTTTACGTAGCTGAAACATTACAGGGTAAGTCAACTAGACATGACTTTCTTCTGGGCACAATCCTCTTATAAGCAAGCTGTTCAACAAAAGTATTTCTTACACATATGGAAAAAGTCAGATTTACCTCCTAATAAGATGTTCTTTTCTAATGTTATGATTAGAAGAAAGGAGTGGTGGTCCTCATACAATCTGCTAAACTATGATCAAAGCAAATAATGACTGACTGACATGAATGGCAAGCAATCAACACTTCATATAAACTTGAAGTGGTTATGTTTTTTAAATACTTGTTTTTTTTTTTTTTATTTTTTTAATTTTTTTTAATGTTTATGCACTATGTTTTTATCATCGTTCAGTCCTAGTTCAATTACGCATTTGTACTCAGGAAAGAATTTATAACATTTGAATAATTTTGGCTTTAACACAGCAGAAAAGTAAATTATAAAATAGAGGGAGGATAAACTACTAGTTTAGAAGGGGAAATAGTGATATTCAGATGAAAGAATAGTTGTACAAATCTATGAGTTGTGCACAATACCTTCTATTTGACACATAGAGTGTCAAATATAGAGGATCTAGTCATCTTGGAAACATAAACCTAATTCAGATGGTCTAGCAGACATTGACTCTTATGTATATATGCAAATCATAGGAAATCCCATATTCCCTCACACATAATTTTTCCGTGTATATCACTAAAGGTGTTCTCTTTTTCATTGTTTTGCAGGTCATTGTATGGCCTCAGTGTATTTTATGTCATGAAGGAATACACTTATAAAGTACATGTTTAAAATTCAAGGTAATATTTCAGAGAAAAGGATACGTTACCCTAGTATATGAAACAAGGCCATTCTATGCACCCAGAATGTAAATGTTTATTCTGTCACATTTTTAGAATAGATGGCACTAGCAGTAGCAAATAATTCCTGTTGTTTTGATAGCATGGGGCAGAGAATGATTGAGCTGTATGGCCAGCACTGTATCACTTTGCCATGCTACCTTTCTCCTCCATACAAAGATTTCAGTGTAGGCTGATTTCCCATACCCTACTTTCTTTGCTCGTGATTTCACCACTCCAGACATATACTTTGGTGTCCTATTATAAAACAAAGAAAAACAAAACAAAACAAAACCAACCAACCAAAAACACTTCTGACAGTTGTGGAACTTCCCTCTAGTAATTTTTCTCAGGTTGTTCCAGGGATCTGGCATCAACAGCAAAGGAACATGAGGAGAGGGTAGTAATCCTGGCCTTTATTTGAGGAAATTTGTCCCAGGTGCACAGATAATTTGATTCAGTAGACCTCCTTTGGCACTTAAACCCAGATGGCCTGCTGTGCAGTGATGGAGAGCTACAGTTTCATGGTTATACTCAAGAGGCTTTATCTGGCCTGCTGGAAGGCCAGGCCCCAACATGATCCCATGTGACTTGGAATAGTTGCTCTACATGCTCCAAATTGCAAAGGAGGTGTGCAATTCTTGGTTATCTTGCAGCGGCTCCTATTCCAGATTCTCCTCCTTTCTTGCATTAACACTGTCCTGATGCAGCACTTCCCCTTTGAAAGATGAATGGGAAACTCTTGGGAAACAGCCATCTTCTACCCTGTGGCTACCATCACACACACTGCTTAGCCTGGCAGTAATAACCTATAGGCCCAGATCTGGTGACAGGAAACTGATTTTGAAGCATGCTTGTAGGGAAAGAGGATAAAGTAAAAAAGATCTGGATACGCTATCTTCACAAAATGTTTTTTGCTTGTTTTTGTTTGTGTGTTTTTTGTTGTTGTTTGTTTTTAAAGACAAAATTCTGATGCATTTTAAATGATAGCAGTGGCATTGTATTATGTTTGACTGATTATACTTTAAATTGTAGCTTCTGGTATATAATTCAGCTGCTAGAGGACCAGAGAACTAATTTTCACTAATAAAGGAAGAATTTACTGTCATATTTTACCTGAATGATGTAATAAGACTGACTTAATAACAGCAGACTAAGATTGGGATGTATGTTATTTATGACCCAGGTAGGTTCTTCTCTGTTAACTTAAAAATCATTTTAAAATAGATCCTTTTTCAGTT
Source organism: Aythya fuligula (assembly GCF_009819795.1). Classification (NCBI taxonomy): domain Eukaryota; kingdom Metazoa; phylum Chordata; class Aves; order Anseriformes; family Anatidae; genus Aythya; species Aythya fuligula. The sequence goes on along the minus strand of NC_045562.1, from coordinate 29,105,184 downwards.
GTTGTTACATTACGGAACTGTACTGAACATCCTATAAGTGCCCATTCATTAAATTTACTGTCAATTCTTTCATGTGAATAATTTACAGCAAATGATCTCCAAAAAAATCAATATTAGACTTCTGAATTTCCAAAGCCTTAGGAAATGAAGAAGTAAAGCTTTTATATTAATTAGCAATAGATTTTGCTTTTCCCCTGCCATTGAAAAACAAACAAACAAACAAAACCCAAACAAAACCAAAACAAAACAAAACAAAAAAAAACAACAACAACAAAGACTTTCTGAATCGTATTAAATATTAGTACTTTTCAGTTATATACTAAAACATGGTATGCATCCTAGGACTGCTTCTGGCAATGATTTCCTTATTTGCATGGTGAGGGCTGATGTATAGGAATTAGAAGGTCTAATCATAAGGTTTATTGGAGGACTTGTTAGGACTTGTTTGTGTTAGGCCAGGTTGGACTACATGATTTTGGAGGTCTCTTCCAACCTAGATGATTCTGTGATTCCCTTCTCATGGACCGATATGCTGGGAACACAATCAGTCAACAGAGTATCGATAAAACAGGTAACTACAATGCTTATTTTTGATATCGATAGGTAAAACTTGCATTAGTGTGCAAATAAGCCGTTGTAGCAGTCACCACCACTTCTCAGAAGCAGAGGCTCCCAGCCCTGTGTGTGTGAGCTTCTATGGCCAGGTGGCATCACAGCCCCACGATCAGTCCGCCATGGCATACCTTTCTAGCAGGCTCAAGTATTTTTCTCCTCTTAGTTCTGGATTCATGGCTCAAACCAAGGCTCAAAAGTCTGTTTGTATTGTACTCAGCTCTTGTTCAGGGCAAGGACTTGATAGTCCTATCTCACACACATACAATACCTTTTTAATGACTTTAGCATGAGCTAAAGATCTTATTCTTTCCTTTTTCAAGTGGGTCAAAATTCTGCCAATTAATTGCTTGCATGTTACTTTACAAGGGAAAAATCCTGCACTATACATCATATAATTTCCTTGAACAAATGAGATTGCAAGGGGAAAAGTAGTAGAAATAAGAAAATGCATTTCTGATTTACATTTAAAGAGAAATGAATGCTTTCCATAAACATAAGCATGCCAGAAAGATGTGAAAGTGAGTTGATACATAACTGTTTGTCCCCAAGAGCTGTTTAATTCCTTAGTTGTCACTTTTGTACCTACCATCAAACTAGTTATTGAATCACAGATATTTGGGAAGGGGGGAAAAGAGAGGAGTTCGTTAAGAAGCTATGGATTTTATTCAACCTTCAGATGCAGAGTGTGGATATGGTAAGCAGCATTTTAAGCTAAGCTTCTTTATTTAGCACTTAGAGTACCTATAAAGAGCGAAGTGTGGCTCTTCTCTCATAAGTCTGTTATTCCAGCCTTAACAATTTGCTTTATAAATGTGTATTCATGAACAAACACACACTTCTATCTAAATTATATATAAAAGAAAAGGGGGAAGAAATCAGGTGACTCAAAACCATAAAGGTGAATAGCCATGTGATAGGGACCTCACCTCCTTCCGCCTCAAAGATGTTTTAAGCTTGTAAGGATTTAAAGATTTTTTTATTATTATTTATTTATAATTATTAGAATATAAGCTCTCGTGGAACGAACTGCAGCATCTTGTTTTCATAAGATAAAACAAGTGGGTTTTATCATCTTTGTTTCTACCTTCAGATACTAACAAAATAAAAAATCAATTTAAGCTTTAGCCTGAAAAGGGCCCAGGTCTTTCACTGTTTGGAAGGCTACTAGATATTTATTAGCACCCAACACGGTATTAGATTTTAAAGGATAAAGTTTGTTCTGCTCACCATTTCAGAAGCTACCCTAATGTATTAAGCTAAGAAGTAGCTGAATAGCCACCAGTACCTCTAAAGACATCATTAAGTTGTGAGATGGGATTCAGACACTGTTTTACTTAAAATTTTTCACTGGCTGACTATTTCCTGCTCAGTGCAATTGTTCCCAGATCTTTAGGAGCTTCCTAGACATCAGATACAGAAAAATAAATAAATAAATAAAAGTTCTTTCAGGCAACTAAATTCTCTACCAGCTTTCCACTTTTTTTCAACCTCTTTAGGATAGTATGAATGTGACATATAAATATTTGCTTCTCTCTCTGGTTATAACATTCCAAAGTTTTCCTTTGAATTTCAGAAACCAAGAAAATGAAATTAGAGAAATGTTTTACTGCTTTCTTTTGTTAATGCTACCTGTCAGATATTAAACAGAGTGTGAATTTTGTGTAGTAATTGAGGTTAAATAATTTATTTTTAAGTAAGTATACAAACTAGCAAATGAGTAGTTTTTAATCTCTTTCTAAAGCCTGCATCATGAAGGCAGATATTATGCAAGCACCCAATGAAATGTCTAACATCTGAGGCTATTCACATTAGAACAAGTAGAATATTGTCTTCAGTGGAAAATCAATTGACCCTCTGCTAGCATAGCATCATTATGCAGATCCCAGTTGCATTCTTGTAGATTTGATTAGGCTTTTTATTTCAAATAACAGTGATAAAAAACTTACTCAGCTTTCACATGTGAAAATCCTTCATTAATCAACCCTATTTTTTTAATAATTCATTTGCTACTTACATAAGTATTTACAGACTAAAGCAATGTTTTGGATGATGGTGTTATTTCACCCTTTGTGGAGAACCATTCCCCAAGTCATGCCGTATTAATTCCGATACGCATGAGTGAAATATTTTAAAAAATGACTTAACAACAGAAATAATTGGTACTCTGTGCCCCATTTGAATTGTCAGAGCATCAAAATGTAACCAGTGAACAAAAAAAGAAATCATCAATGAGAAGACTTTAACAAGCAAGTAGGAGCCAAAGTCATTGTTCTCATTCACATATCATCAGTTTGCATTACTCAAGCCGCACGAGGAAAAAACATGTACAAGTGCAAACTAATGGATAAAATCATATATTATAGAGATAGGAGTAATTGAGAAAATAAATGTATTAGGAGGAGACTGAAGAAATATGTGATATACATGTATGTACATTAGGAGACATAAGTAGGCTGCTTATTCTAGAAGTGTAGATGAAAGTCTAGTATGGTACTGTAAATATGATTATTATCTGATCACAGAATCACAGAATCACAGAATTTTCTAGGTTGGAAGAGACCTCAAGATCATCGAGTCCAACCTCCAACCTAACGCTAACAGCCCTCCACTAAACCATATCCCTAAGCTCTACATCTAAACGTCTTTTGAAGACTTCCAGGGATGGTGACTCCACCACTTCCCTGGGCAGCCTGTTCCAATGCCTCACAACCCTTTCAGTGAAGAAGTTCTTCCTAACATCTAACCTAAAACTCCCCTGGCTCAACTTAAGCCCATTCCCCCTCGTCCTGTCACCAGGCACGTGGGAGAACAGGCCAACCCCCACCTCGCTACAGCCTCCCTTGAGGTACCTAAAAAGAGCGATAAGGTCGCCCCTGAGCCTCCTCTTCTCCAGGCTGAACAAGCCCAGCTCCCTCAGCCGCTCCTCGTAGGACTTGTTCTCCTGGCCCCTCACCAGCTTCGTCGCCCTTCTCTGCACCCGCTCAAGCACCTCCATGTCCTTCTTGTAGCAAGGGGCCCAAAACTGAACACAGTACTCGAGGTGCGGCCTCACCAGAGCTGAGTACAGGGGGACGATCACCTCCCTAGCCCTGCTGGTCACGCTGTTCCTGATACAAGCCAGGATGCTGTTGGCCTTCTTGGCCACCTGAGCACACTGCTGGCTCATATTCAGCCGACTATCCACATCACTCCCAGGTCCTTCTCTGCCTGGCAGCTTTCCAACCATTCCTCTCCCAGCCTGTAGCTCTGCTTGGGGTTATTGCGCCCCAGGTGCAGGACCCGGCACTTGGCCTCGTTGAACTTCATGCAGTTGACCTCAGCCCATCGGTGCAGCCTATCCAGATCCTCCTGCAGAGCTTTTCTACCCTCAAGCAGATCGACACACGCACCTAACTTGGTGTCATCTGCGAACTTACTGAGGGTGCACTCGATGCCCTCGTCCAGATCATCGATGAAGATATTAAAGAGGACCGGCCCCAGCACCGAGCCCTGGGGGACGCCACTAGTGACTGGCCTCCAACTGGACTTGGCTCCATTCACCACGACTCTTTGGGCCTGGCTATCCAGCCAGTTTCTAACCCAACGAAGCGTGTGCCAGTCCAAGCCAAGAGCAGCCAGTTTCTTGAGGAGAATGCTGTGGGAGACGGTGTCAAAAGCCTTGCTGAAGTCAAGGTAGACCACATCCACAGCCTTTCCCTCATCCACCCAGCGCGTCACTTTGTCATAGAAGGAGATCAGGTTCGTCAGGCATGACCTGCCTTTCATAAAGCCATGCTGACTGGGCCTGATCGCCTGCTTGCCCTGCAAGTGCTGCGTGATGACTCTCAGGAGGATCTGCTCCATGAGCTTTCCTGGCACTGAGGTCAAACTGACAGGCCTGTAGTTTCCCGGGTCTGCCCTCCGGCCCTTCTTGTAGATGGGCGTCATGTTTGCTAGCCGCCAGTCGATTGGGACCTCCCCCGATAGCCAGGACTGTTGATAAATGATGGACAGTGGCTTGGCCAGCCCCTCTGCCAGTTCCCTCAGTACCCTTGGGTGGATCCCATCCGGCCCCATCGACTTGTGCACATCTAAGTGCCGTAGCAGGTCACCAACCAGTTCTTCATGGATAATGAGGGCCACATCCTGCTCCCCATCCCCTTCCACCAGCTCAGGGTACTGAGTATCCAGAGAACAACTGGTATTGCCGCTAAAGACTGAGGCAAAGAAGGCATTGAGCACCTCCGCCTTTTCCTCATCTCTTGTAACTAAGTTTCCCCCCGCATCCAGTAAAGGATGGAGATTCTCCTTAGTCCTCCTTTTTGTGTTGATGTATTTATAGAAACGTTTTTTGTTATCTTTAACGGCAGTAGCCAGATTGAGCTCCAGATGAGCTTTGGCCTTCCTAATTTTGTCCCTGCACAGCCTCGCTACTTCTTTAAAGTCCTCTTTAGTGGCCTGCCCACTTTTCCAAAGCTTATAAACCCTCTTTTTCCTCCTAAGATCAAGCCACAATTCTCTGTTGAGCCAGGCCGGTCTTCTTCCCCGCCAGCTCGTCTTTGGGCACGTGGGGACAGACCGTTCCTGCGCCATTAAGACTTCCCTCTTGAAGAGCGCCCAGCCTTCCTGGACTCCTCTGCCCTTCAGAACCGCCTCATGTCTGATCCGCTTATGTCTGATCTACAGACATAAGAGATTGTAAAGAAACAATAGTCAATAGGCTACCGAAGCTTCTGTAGATGCCAAATAAATGCATTTTCTTGGGCTGAGTGAGAATATTATCAGGAAAGAAAACAAAGGGCACTGCAGTTGCACTGAATTAGTAACCAGTCACTAACCAAACCAGGTCTGGAAAATGTGATTTTTATCACATCAGGAAGTGTGGTTCTGATGCAAATCTGGGAAGATACTGGATGCTTTAGGTTGCATGAAATTACAAGTGATCTCAGGAGGATGATCCTGAGAATTGAATAATCACAAATCACAGTATATGGATAAATGTCTGCTTTCATAAGAAAGAAATGTAGAAAAAAGCACCTAAAATGCCAAATTATTATACTACCTCTATCCCTTATTCAATAGCATCTACACTGCTTTCATAAATTACACAAGTGTTAGTGTGTAGATAAGCATTAATATTGTCATGCTGGGAGCTCCAATCTCAGAAATGTGGTGTGACACAGCACCTGGAATATGAATCCTAACGTTTAGTTCAAGCAATTGTTCCTAATATTGTTCCTATTACTGATTTTACAGACATTTTTAGCAACAAAAATCCTCATATTATTAATTTTCTATTGACTGCATTCTAAGTTGAGCATGTTTTAGTATGGATAATATTGCAACTTTTTTTTTAATTTTGATTTTTTTCTGTCTTTTTAAATTATTAAGTAATATCATTTTTTGTCATGCTTTAAAGGACAAGGATACTCTGATTATATTTAAATGGTAACTATACCTAACACCTTTAGGTTCAATTATGTTGATATCTCCATACAGGACTTTGAAAATTGAAATGATTTATTTTCTACATCTGCTTACAGTCATGAAATGAATTTGACACTTTTGGAGACTTCTGAAGACTTTTTCACTTGCCTACCTTATTGCTAACATGTCAAAGAACATGTTACATAGAAAGCTTTCTGTTGTACAAGTCAATAAATGTAGAGGACTTTGTGTTCTCTGTTTTTCCAAGGTGTGTATCTATACATTCTAACAAAACCTCCCATGACCTTTCCTTCATCCCACACTGATATTTTTTTATGTAACCAACAGTCATGACCTGCTTTTGTCATTACTGACAGTGTTATGAATCTCTTCTATAGTCACAACAGTCTGATTTTATATGAGATATTCCTTCACAGTAAGAGAGTTTTTGATGATCAACAATGCTTCTGAGAAGTAAGTACATCTTAGTATGTAACATGTAAAAATAATTTTTCTTGGTAAAAAAAAAAAGTCTTGTTATTTAACCATGTCTTTTATTCTGTGGGTAAATACTAATTTCAAAGCTATTTGTTTTGTGATCTGCCACATTTGCAGGTGAAAAAATTACATGTGTAAAATTGGTTTATCTAGGGTTTTCACACAAGCACATTATCTCACATTGCATTTTGTTTGTAAGTGAAAGTACTTTCACACAATTATTACTCTTTGTGAATGATTTCAGCAGAACAATAATAGGTACGTGTTGACACAACTCCACTGAACTGTGGGATGATTTGCAATGTTTGAAGATGTAACTGAGAGACCACATTTGAACTCACTTAACTACAGTCCAATATAGCCTTCAGACTGAAAGATAGAAGAAATATCATATAAAGCCCATAAGACATTAAAAAATGTGCATTATCTGACTGCCTACTGAATCCTGATCATGTACATTATATTCATTACTGGGTTGCAGAGACTTGTTTATAAATAATATTAAGTCCAATTATACAAAACCATGACAACTGGGAGATAATGCTGACATTCAGTTAATTTTTTCACTGCCTTAACACTGCTTTTATTCAGCTTTTGTTTACATTATATGTAATGCCCTTGTTTCAAAGTTATATTTCTTTCATTCCAAATTACTTTGTATTGCGGATACTTTTTTTGTATTGGTCCAAAATTACACTTTCAAGAAGTTGAATAAGTAGATGCACTCTCTACAGCAGAGGCAATGTAGTCAGGAAAATATTGCAGGTAGCTCCACATTCTCACTACTCAAAAAACCCTACATTCCTGAAATGCATAGAGGACTATATTTGACAGAAAGACTTACTTAAGCATTGCAATGACTGCTGTTCTACTGGTAGTAGTTCTACTGATAGTTCTACTACCAGTTTAAGTCCTCAATAACAAACAATACATTTGTGCTTATAGGGAATTAAGAGAAATATATGTGGATATTGATAGGCAGAAAGGAGCTTCCCCCATACCTCCCCTGTCCACCCAGTAGCTGCCTAGACCAGTTATAGTCTCAAGTAATTCAGCACAGCTCAAGTCTATGTTAATACTTGACCAAATAATTTAATCATTGGGCAGGCCTGTATTCCAGGGTGAATTTCCCCCCTTTGGAAAATGCCCGCTTTCAATTAAGCAGTTTCAGTGTTCACTGGAACAAGTACTAGACCCCACAAATGAACCAAGTTTGCAATTCTTCCCTCTACTTTCTCTTTGTTCCAGTTACCATTTCATTATTTTCTTGTAGAAAAAAAAAAAAAATTAATTAAATACCTTCAGCTGAAAAAAAATCAGAGCAAGAGAGATCTGTCCCAAACTATCTGGTAATATTGCAATTAGGGCGCTCTGCTGAGAAGTAAAATACTTTCATCAAAATGCAATCGGATAAGGAAGAAACATTAACCGAGTCCCAGCTGAGCACCCTGTCAGCTTGCAGCTGTGCTCTGTGGCAGGAGTGGACACTTCTCCACATTTATTTTTTTTCTCAGGGAATTCAGATTGCTCAGAGCATGCCTGTGAGATCAGGCCCTGAAGGTCTAATCTGTGAATCCCACTGTCAATGAAATACAGCATAGACAAAAGCAGCTTTACTATAGGCGTTTCTCTTCATCCCCAGCAGCAGAAATGTAGCTTTGCTCGGTGTTTTGAGGCTGTAAGTTTTGGTCATTTCACATGGTGTGTACCAACCTGTCTAGCTGCACCTGATGAGGAGCTGCACTTAATGGTATCTCTCACAGGCTGCTGCAACGCACTGGGCGTCATCCTGCTCCCAGTACAGAAGATACAATTACACACTTTGTGACTCAAGGACTCATCACATTACATGCTGCTGTAGAGTGCCATTAATATATTGTTTATTTGAGAAGCTGCTTGCCTGAAAGCTGTGATACAAGTTTGATGTGTAATCTTCACCTTTGCACTGCCATTAGGTTTGAAATTATTTGTCAGTTTGGGGGAAAATGGTACCTTTTATCTAGACAGGATATCATGCAGGGATGTATCTGTAAGATATGTATACCAGACAAAACCTTTTTGCTAGAAAATTCAAAATATTTTATTTTCAGTGTGTTTCAAACAGATTTTAAAAGAAAGAAAAAAATAGATCAGGAACTATGACAACTTGAACAATCGAAAGATTCACTGTAAAATGCATCTGTGAGACGCATAAGCAAATTACCGTCTGAGGAGGAAAAATAAGATATTCTAAACTGATAATTCTGTGTAAGTCTGTTTAATACAGTGGTGCCTTGAGACTTTTCATATCCTCCATTTTCATTGATGTTTAGTAGTTTTATATTTAAAAAAAAAAAAAGAATAAAATACATTAAAACTCCTAAGGTTCCTTTTTCACTTTCTCTCTTAAGGAATCCTTTCACGTCAGTCTGCTTTCATCCTTGTCAGTACGTGACTATCTGAAAGGCTTCTGCAATGCTGAAAGTGACAACCATACATACCCATAACTAAACCTCACTGCTGGTCAGAATCTGTCATTCCTTTTCCCCTCTGTCACCGTTGTGGTCTATACCTTAGCAACAGTTTGAAAGCTGCACCTCGGCTCTCTGTGCTGACTTGAAAGAAGTTTCTGCTGAACTTATATCATTGAAATGAAATAAGACAATAGTTGCCCACTTATATAATAGGTGAATACTTATGGTATTTTGTAGATATAGTTCCAGTTGTCAGCTGGAGTCTGATAGCATCTGGCCATGCAATGGAGAACTGCATCAACATAAGTAGATAAGGAATAGGGTGATTGAGGATTTTGTACTTTACCACTACTATTTCTGATGCGAGTGCATTGTTCTTGGAGGCTATATAAACCACCACCAAAAAGAAAACTGTTCATTGTTATTAGGAACCTATGATGTTCTGCTGCAAATTCTTGTTTCTCGATGTTAGCCCTCTGTTCTTTAACTGCCTTTGCTTTTTTTGATTTGTTGTTCTTTTCTGTAGCTTCCTCTCCCCCTTTTTTTTTTCCCCTGAGGAGATTTTTTACAACCTACCCTTCAAAAACAACATACCCAATGGGTCAGAACAGACCCCTCTAGAGAAAGCCTGTTTATACTGCTTTGTTTAATTTAGTATAATATTATTGGCTTTACAGGTTGAAATAATTTTTACTTTTCAAAGAGCAGCTCCAAACCTTTCAAAGACTAAACTGCCCACTGAATACAGTCCTGGATATGAGAGTAATTGCAATTTCCTTTATTTCAAAAAAATTCCAATTTTAGACAGCAATGAAGAATAACACTAAATACTATGTGAAGGTGGAGAAAAGCAAGGTAGGGCCAAAAAAAATTCTTCAAACTTTTTTCAAATGTTAGGTATCTCTCAAACCTGAAAAGTAACCAGGTGAAAAGTTAAGAATTATAGACTCATTAACTTTTGTTAAATGTCCTTATTCAAGTTTTATACATTTACATTTGGACTGCATTAGATATCTAGAAATACATGTAGTCACATCACCATATAAAATCAAAAGTTGAGCATGTAAGAACTCTTTCAAAGACAACAAAACCAAACTGTGTTAGTGGTATAAGCAACCTGTGTGCATACTCATGCTAACGTATACAGTATTGAACATTATTTGGATAGGACAGTATTTAAAATAATATTTTTTTAAAAGAATATTTCTCCCCCTATAAGCCTGTAATATTCACAGTCTCTTTGTAAGTAAGGACTTCTTAAAGACTATATCTCTAGAAACCAATATGCCTAGAATTAGGACCACCAAACGGACAAGTTAATATCAGTGCAGTGGAAACATTAATTTACATGTAGTAGTTAAAAGGCTTACAGAAAAGTAGATCATTAATCTCTTAAGTAATTCATTCAAGTCCATTGTATGCATATCAGTACCTGGGACTAATTGTCCCATGTTAACAGCTTTTATTGAAAGCTTTGTCTTGAAAGAGTGAGGAAAGATTTCCTAACAACAACCTAATTCTTTATTTATTTTCAACTGTTTCATTAACATTTTAATTTCACATGTTTCAGAGGTGTTGCAAAGTCATCATGCACATATTTAAATACAAAATACTCAGAAGACATCATTTCACGGAACTGAGCCACACTTAACGTGTGAGGTGTCAGTTTGAAATGTTAAACTATAAGGTAACATTTAAACAAGCCTTAAGGCCAAATTTATCAAGAAGTTTAAGTGAATGTTTCAGTACTTTTTTGAAATGCAGTCTTAATCTTTTTGCCAGAATAATATACGTGTTATATTTTTCTAACAAATCTGATCATCTTGTATAATGTCTCATCCAGATAATAATTCTTGCTTTCTAAAATTTTCAATCTTCAGGAAGAATAAGGATGCTTAAAAAGATGCAAAGGAATCAGAAAAAGTGAAAAACATTTCTATAAAAGTTGAATTCCAATACAATTTGATGTTCTTTGGAACTAGAGAAGTTAAGCAGACTCTGTCTTAAAAGAGGCCACATGAAAAAATCATCACAATGCTAAAGCAGACTAGGGAGAAGAAGCTGCATGGGCTACGGAAAGAGTTAATGGAACTTTCTCTTGTGTTACAGTTCTATTACTGAATAACGTAGCTGTTTTATTTTTCAAAATTGAGATTAAAAGTTGTATAAAACTGTTATAGAGGAATGATGCTGTCCCTTTAGTGTAAGGAAATATAACAACACTAGGAACTGGTTTGTTATACTCTTCCATTAGGTTGTCTGCTTAAAGTTGATTGTTACTTTTAAGTCCTTTAGAGCAGACTTATTGCTGAGGAATACCACACACATTTATGTAACACATATAAGAAACTAATAGCACACTTTTACTACCCCTTTACACTATGGGAAGGCAAACCAAACCAAACTAAACCAAACAAAAAAACATGCTTTCACTTAGACAAAACATTTTTTTCCATGGCACTGAAGTACTTTATTGGAAAGTCCCTTTGACACACAGGATAAATACCAAACCTATTCTGTAATCCAGGCCTGAAAAGAATGATTATATGGTCATGGTATGCCTAGACCTGCTGGTATGCTGGTATGGCTGGTATGCCTAAAACACAGCAGGCCAACATGTGAACTTCCTGCCCACAGCCATACAAAAGGCAGTAGCTGGCTTCTGGACTCCCTCCTGGTGCTCTTTTGGATCTTGTACCCCTTAGCAGACTCCTAATGCATAACTGAAAGAGTTCTTGCTTCCTATTCAAAGGAAAACTATGTAAAGTCTTAGGTTTGAGGCTCAGAACTGGTCCATATTAGCATATAAGAAAATTCTAGCTGTTAATTATAAATCACGTATTACTAAAAAATTCTTGGTCAGATTAAAGTTATTTAGAACCTCATCTTCCAGGCCATTAAATCATTTGTATTTGTACATATTTGTGATCTATTTTCTTTTTCTTTCCTTTCTGTCACTGAAAAATAACATTTGAAAGATTTCTTTTTGCATCTGACAAATATTCCATCTTAGGATTTCTCTTACCTTTTCTGCACACATAAGATTGAACTCCCAGGGAACTCCATGAAAGCTTATTTCTGTTACTTTAGATTCTACACAGTGGCAAAAGTGTAATTTTTTAATGTTATATTTAAAATGATAATTATATACTGAAAAAAAAAATGACAAGAGAATTACTGTGTGGGAGACAGCCTTCTATAGGTACATATTTTTCAGTACTTCAGTGTCGATGACTGAATGCCATTGCTACAGCTACTGATGTGCATCTGAATGCTCTAGGAGGAACATAGTACATTAGCTCAAAAGAATTGCTGAACAGGTGTTTTCTTCCCCCCCACAGAGATTACTAGAAACAGTATTAAATTGCCCTGTACATATTTGTGTAAAATATAGATGAGCTTGTGTTTTATTTATAGAAGTGTCATCCTCATACACCTAAAGATGAAAGAACACCCACCTCCATTATTGCAAGTGAAAACGATGTATTAGAATACCAGAAAATAGTTAAAATACAATGTATTTCAAACAGAATAAAAAGGAAATATATAAATAAAACACAATAAAAAACCTGAAATTCTAAATAGGGCATGTGGGACACAAATGGTGATAAAACTGGTTTGGTTGATTCTTTATGTGGTATCCTGAAAAACTACATGGAAAACAAAAAACAAAAAACAAAAAACAAAAAACAAAAAAAAAAGGATAGTCAAGGGTGACCTGTGGTAACTTCCAAGATAATTTTTTTTTTTGAAACGAGGCAAATATATGAAAGAAATTATTTTTTTATACATGCAGTATGAACCACTTCATAGCTTAAAAGAGATGTGCCAATCATAGACTACCAAAACAGAACAAGGTTTAAGTTCCATAACAAACAATATTAAGAAAAACTAAAAAAAAAAACAGAGTATGCAAGAGAGGCTGCTTCCAATTTAGTTCTAGAGTATCAGTTTTTAACACAAAACTAGGAAATAGAACTAGAAGGAAACTCAAGATTCTATCTAAGCTGTTTCTTGGTCAGAGGATATGATCCACTGAAACAAAACTGTTCTTGAGAGATATTTGTTTAATCTCTTCTTAATGTCTAAGAAAAGCCATAGTAGAAAATTAGTGGAAAAGAATTTGATGCTGTTTGCAATGCAGTCTGTTTAATAACATCCCAAACAAAAAGCTGCTACTAGAGACAAGGTTTAAATATAAGAAAGAGTAAGGAAAACATAAAAATTTTCTTTTTACAATAGCTTTTCCTATTATATATATACATAATAGTATCCTATATTTTCCTAGTATAATTTAGTATTTTTTTCTTTAAGCTTTTATTTTAAATACAATTACACTGCAAGAGCATACTTCTCTTCTTAAAAGTAGTATAGCAAAAATAATGCTCCTAATAGAGATATTAGCAAAGATTAATCTAGCACATACTTTTATTATATGTTTATTTTTCAATAAATATTGACATATTGTCATTCCTCTAAAGGGTGATTTTCCTTACTACAAGACCACTTTGAACTTCACTAATCTATGTGGAATTAAATTGAATTGCTATCCACTGATTTTCTTTTCTATTTTTCTTTTTTTTTTTTACAACCTTATTTATAATTGTCAAGTTGTTTTCTTTTTATTGGAAAAAAGTATCTGTGTGCTATTATGGCCATTATTTAAAGCCTCCAAAACAAAAAACAAGCAAAAACACACACACACAAAACACACCAAAGAGAAATTTTTCAAATAAAAATCTCTCAGGTATCTGAACTAAAAGAGCATAACTTCTGTCATTTATTGCTGGTTTCAAAAACACCAGTGTTACACTTCAAGGTTCTACCAAAATGAAAGTCATAGCACACATGGATTATTGGTAGAAAAATGTCTTAGAGATGCACTTGTTTGTAATTTAGCTGAGTTTACAGTAATTTCTCCTTATTGGCTATTGACTGGAATTGATGGCTTCCTGTTTTGCCACTACGGGGACTTAATAAGAGAACGTATTCTCATTAAAACCTATACTGAAGCATTTCATCACCTGCTTTTAAAGAAAGAAAAAAAGGGCATGGATGGCATGGAGATGCCATCCATTCTTATCCCATCCCTTCCCTCTTCTCCTCCCCTCAACCCCTTCACATAGCTCTCTTTGAATCAAGAGTTTGAGAAGAATGTTAGAACTTTCTTAAATTTACTTGAGGACAGTTTAATAATGAATGTTTTGAGTTTTACATAAGTATGTATATGAGGATAAATCACATTATGACTTTTACAAATGAAAGATCTAGTCACGAAATAATTGAGTTTATATTAAAAAAAAAAAAAAAGCAGTTTACAAGAGATAAAAATAATAGCAGTTGGGTAAGAAACTAGAAGACTAAGAAAAACAGCAACTGAAAACTGTAAGATATAAAATCTGGAAATGCACAAGTAGATGATTAAGGGCTTCAGATGAAAAGGTAATGCTGAGGGAATGCTGACAAGCGACAACTCACCTGCAGCATACTTCTCAATATATTTGATAGAGGACATTTTCATGTTAGTTATGATTTCTGTTTTTATTGCGTTTATTAAAATAATTGAAATAGCAAAGACTGAAATAAGAACTGCACTGCTGATGTTCAGGCTGCTTGAAGGTACCTTGCTCTTCCTAACAGGTAATGCTGGGGAACAGGCCATGCAGAATGTTCCTAGCATGAAAGTTCATCAGAAAATACTGTACAGATTTTACTTTGTTTTGTTTTGTTTGTTTGTTTCTATCATCTGCAGATAATCAAGTTACAGAATGCACCATTCAACTGATCTGAAGTTCTACCTTGCTATTGATAGGATTAATGATACAGACCAATTTGGGAGAGAAAAGGCTGCATAGAGAGAGAAGGAATGAGTCCCTGTGTCATCTGAAGTTTTTTTCATTTTTCTCCATTATGATACTAATGCTAGTCAGAGTGTGAAGACTGAAGGCAGCATAGATATGATAGGAGGGAATATATAGATCCTCCTCCCAGGACACAGAGCAGCCATCTGGACAGTAGTTGTGCTCATCTTTATTCAGGGAGGCTATACACACCTCAGGCTCTGAAGAGCCATAAGGGTTGACTGATTAGAGAATATTTTCTGAGACTAAATACTGTACTTAAAACACCATGACAATTAATACAAACACAACTGAGAATACGGGCTCAGCTGGGCATGGGTAGCCATGGTTTTCAAATCACTTGCTGATTTTGTAATGGCTGACTTGAAAGTCCAGCTGTGATATGCAACTACTACACATTATAATTATTTGAAAGGGAATACACTAAATGTGAAAAGAAAATGCTAATGAGTTGTTTTGCTTGTTGTTACATTTTATTGTACCATATACTGACAGTCTTCTCAAGGTTTATGGTGGTATGTCTTCCAGAGTAGTAAATGCTGTTTTATTTGCTGTGTATCTCAGAGCCCCTATGAATATAAAGAATTGGCTTGATACAGAAGGGTGGGTAAGCAGTATTGTGGGTCTTTTGTACCATAGCAGACAAAAGATACCACATTAGGCGGGAAATAATTGATTTTGTTAGAATGATAATTTTTTATCTCCAGTTCTAAAACTGTATTCACATCTTTTCTAAGCACTTCATTGCTACAGGAATCAGAAAAGAGAATTGGCAAACTTACATTTAGATAACCACAGGAAGCAAAAGCTAAGCAATGACAGCTGAAATGATCAAGTATAACTGCATATATATATGTATAAAGAGTGTTTTGAATAGCTTTTTAAAATAACAGCTTTACAACTAGCAGTTACTGACTCCTGGAAATTCTGGTAGCTGAGTCAGAAAGAGAATAGCCACCTGTGATGAGGGTGTACTAGCAAAGAAAAGCTCTCTCCATTCCCTACACTCCTTATCCCATTTCTAAGCAGACTGCCTTCAGCAAATGATCTCTGCTCACACCACTGCAATGGAAGGTGAATCCAGTTTGCACAATTAATAACAGAAGATATTGCATGCTCAAATCAGTAGGTCAAATCAAAACAGTAGTTTCTTTCATATATTAGCCTTATGTTAATTATCAGTAATTCTTTTCATACATGTATTGTATTCTGTGTTGGAGGCCTCTAAATTGAGGCATTGTAACTGAACATGTTAATAAGGCTTTCATTGGGCTGCAGATAGGAAAAAGGAATGAAAATATATATTTTTTGTAGTTTTATTTTAGTGTGGTTTTGAAAGCTGATGTTAGAGATGTGTATTAGCTAAGAATGGTAGAGATTCAGCAAAACAAGGGTTGAGGGCTGGGGCCTTAGGTGAAAGCCAAGGTTTACTAATGGCAAGGAGGACTAGGAGACAGTATAAGAAGACTCTCCCGTGTTGACTCTGCCAACTCACTGGAATGTTTCTCAAAACTCCACTAGGAACAACATTAGGTGTAACAGAGGCTTCTCCAAGTAAGAGGCAATAAATGATTGATTGGGTTGTACTTGCTGCTACAACAACTAACTCCTAGTTATTTATTTTGCATTACTTAATAGTAACCCTGTTCTAGATCAGTTCATTTTATCCCATTTGTTTAATAATATATTTTATTTAATATTAGATTCTAAGACTGAAGGAAAATGATCCCTTAGGTAAGCAGAAGAAATAAAACTTGTTTTTTGCCTCCTCCCCTCTCTCAACAGTGAGACAATGTTGATTTAGCAGAGCAAACGTTATACAAACTGACAGGGGTTTTCAGTTATTATTATTATTTATGATAGCTATCCTGGTTTGCATAGACACACATTGAAAAAAAGGAAGTAGGAGTAGAATGATGAAAAACACAATAACACAAAAGGAAAGCAAAAGAAATCCTCTAAAAAAGGAAAGATTCAAGTAAATATCAACTCTCTGAACTATGAATAAAAGGACTGAACCAGGCTACAGGATGTTTAACTGTAGTCATACTCATTTTTTAAAATGGAGGAAAAATCTGGAAGGCTTTGATTTCATCTAAATTTTTTTTTTGATAACACTTTCTCCTAAACAGTTTTATTTTAAGAATTTATACAATTTTAACACTTTTAGCAGCAAGTGCCATTTACAACATTCAAAAAAAAAAATCCACATTTTTAACAAGATGCTAATGAGGAACACTGCCAGGAGAAACAAAAGAAAATAAAAAGAAAAGATGTTAGAGGTAGGTATGCAGCCTCTTGTAAGGGTAGCATTCATTGAATTCACTAGATTTCAGTTAAACTTCTGTGGATATTTTTTCTGGTTTTGTCTTTTTGTCCTATCCCCTTGGTGATACTCTTTACAGTAGGCTGACATGCATTCACAAGATACATCGAAATGAGCTTGTAACCAGCCTTCCAAAGTACATGGCTCTACTGCATGTTTCAGATCGTAGGCACCCCTTGTAAAGCCTAGGAAAACTATCAGTAGGTTGAAATGTGGTTTGATATAAAATAAATTCAAATCTCATGAAAATTTAGGCCTGCAC
The DNA here is from genome assembly GCF_009819795.1 of Aythya fuligula. Lineage (NCBI taxonomy): Eukaryota > Metazoa > Chordata > Aves > Anseriformes > Anatidae > Aythya > Aythya fuligula. Next base: position 29,087,763 of record NC_045562.1, on the reverse strand, counting down.
TCGTCTGAATGTCATCTTTGTATACAGAGCACATTCTTGGCCAGAGCACATTCTTTGCAAAGATCTAGGTTGCCCAATTTAGCTGCTTCATGAATAAAACATAGGTGTTTGGTTCTGGCACACTCGTTAACATATCTAACTTAAGGTTTCTCCACATACTTCAAGCATGGGTGTATCTAAAACTTCTCTAGCAATATTGGCCAGAGATAAGGCAACTCTTTATTGATAGTTACAGACCTGTCAACAAAGTGTTCAGCCAAATGCATTTTGCCTTTCTTTGGAACTGCCTTAATCAGAAAGACTGTTCATCAACAGCAGAAGCAACAGAAGGATACACAAATTAATGCAAAGCAAGCAAATGATTCTGGGAAAGGACCTACTGCCTAATTTTATGATTCAATATGTATATAAAATATCTTTATTTCTGTATTTAAGTAGTTTTGTTTGGGGCAGATTTGACTCTATTTTCTGGGATGTAGTACTTTATGCTTGTCTTTAGTCCTTATTGAATTTTATCTTATTGATTTCAGACTGTTTCTCCAGTCTATCAAGAACATTGCAAATTCCAATCCTGTCCTCCAAAGTGCTTGCAAACATTGCCATTGGATTTTATAAGGAGACCATTTATTCCATAATGAAAATCATTAATGGAGATATTGAACACTTTCTTGTCCTGTACAGACAGCTACTAAACTCCCCTGATGTAGCCTGAGAGTAAATCATGAATCAATAAAGTCAGAGTGTCAAAAAAGTAGTGATTCTTAAAGTATCATAGCTACAGCTTTCTCCACTGTTGACCAAGTGAGTTCTCACACTGAAAGCAAAACAAAACAAATCAACAAACAAACAAACAAAACAAACAAACAAACAAAAAAAACACTGGTTTGACTTAACTTCTTCCTCATAAATTCCCACTGGCCATTTCTAAGCATCATGTTATTCTAACGAATCAAACTCTGCTCTTCTAAAATTGATTCAGCAATTAATCTTGCACTTTGCTTATGGCACCTTTTTAATCCAAGTGACTTCACCGGAAATTATGACGTTTAAATGCTTATTCTGTCAGGCATTTATTTCTGGAAGCTGACACTGGGTATGTTACATTAATTACTCTGGTATTTTGAAGACTTAGAACGCACACAATTAGCACAGGTGCCCATTTTTATACTTTTCTCATAAGCACGTACTGTATCCTTTGGTTTACTGCATTACTCTTAATAGGTTGAAACACAGAAAATTTTTCATCAAAAAAGGAGGGGGAAGGGAAGAGAAGAGAGACAAGAACGAGTTTATTTCTAACTGTATACTACTGAATTCCTCTCATGGAAACAGACTTCACTGACACATCTATATAGCCTGTTACTTGGCAACCTTGACACATTAGATATTAGATGTCATCTGCGTCCCTTTCTCGAAGGGAAGGGAAGGGAAGGGAAGGGAAGGGAAGGGAAGGGAAGGGAAGGGAAGGGAAGGGAAGGGAAGGGAAGGGAAGGGAAGGGAAGGGAAGGGAAGGGAAGGGAAGGGAAGGGAAGGGAAGGGAAGGGAAGGGAAGGGAAGGGAAGGGAAGGGAAGGGAAGGGAAGGGAAGGGAAGGGAAGGGAAGGGAAGGGAAGGGAAGGGAAGGGAAGGGAAGGTGGAAACTTTAAAAAGGCCAAACCAAAGTTGGGCTTTGTCTTTCCAATGCAGTGAAACATATTCTTTTCAGACATCTCGTTCAGTCAAAGTCTATGTTATTAGCAGTTATTCAAACCAGATGAATATACCTCTAAAATCAACCCCATAAATAGGGAACTAACTATGAGCAGCTAGAACCAACAGAGTTTTATAATTCATGCTGTTATTAATATCCATTGTGTTCTTTTACCATTGCCTTTTTCCATCTTTATCCCTCCCACCCCCACCCTCACCCCCCACCCTACCCACTCCCCCCATTTTGTAATGGCAATTAATACAACAGTTCTGTGAAACCAATGAAGTGATGGAAGATAGCCTTTAGTATAAAGCCTTGGCATTATCAGTCACTAAAGCTAAATTATGACATACTAATTAGGCCAAAGTATGGCAATTTGAATGAATAAGCTCTTCAAAATACTAGTCAACTGAAATCCTCACCAGCGAAATGAATCGTGAATCCCTCCCTATCCTCCTCCAAAAGAAGTGTACTGCAATAGGAATGGGGTGATCAAAAGCTGTATTTTTGAGATTTTTGGAAAGAAGAGGGTGGATTGAGATAAAATCTTCACATCTCTGCCAAGATGACACTTATAAGATCCAGGGAAACTCATAAAACTGCTAGTCAGTAGGATCCATGTTCAAAACATGAAAATGGTATCTTTCCTTACAACAGATTTTTGCTAAAATACTTTCTAGATTTAAGAAGTAAAGAGCGGCTCAGGGAAACTGTGGAAAAAGTTGAGAGGGGCAGCCAATGTGAGTTGCTAAATAGGCCTACCATACTGGGCCTGAGAATCCTTTCATTTGACAATAGTTTGAAGTTTAGATGATATTGCAGGGTATGGGTAAATCTATTTGCCCTGCTCCTAGTCTTCCCTAGGCATTTGCTTAGGTTCAAGGTTGGCAATAGAATGCTGGGTTAGAGTGACTCAGTTTGGACCAGTGAAGTCATTCTCATATTCTTTCACCAGATCAAAGCCTGTAAAAGTCATTAACTTTGATTGTGTGGATAATGTGTATCAAGTCCTGCACTGGCAAAAAGATGCATTCGTCAGTGGATGGGCATCCTTAAGTTTGTACTCAATTATGCACCAAAGTATTCTCATCAAACTGTTTATGAAACAGTAGGACAGCTCTTAATCTGGACAAAGTGTTCTGCAAGAATTCCTTGCTGTGTGATAGTGACTGTGCAACCGCCATAGTTTTGCACTGAAACATGAAATACGACTAGACTCACAGGAAACTAGAACCTTCATTACTTCTGGTATGTTTGCCACCATGCAGTCACTATGCTCTGCTGTATTCCTCAGTTATTCCAGGAACCACCTGGATTGACACCATTTGTTGTTGTAGCTGACAACATGTACCAGATCACATTCAGTAATAAGCCCAAGGTTCCTCTGCTGAAAGTAAGAGAAGGGTGATAAGGCAAAGAGTGGTCTGCCAGGTAATGGAAAAGCTCAGACTTCTACTAACCCTGCAATGAACTCTTTCAGCAGGTACTACCTAGCACAAACAGACAAAACATTATTTTCCATTTCTTCATCCTTCCTGTCCACACCTACCAATCCATAAAAGTGTACAGGTACCTAGGATATCTGTCAGTTAAACCCTAAAATTAGTTTCATACTTAAAGATGCACTGAAGTGCTTTTCTGGACCAGCGCCAGATGCTCAGCATCTTACAAAATCAAGTTCATATTTATGAGTGCTTCATAAGTGAAGAAAATCATAAAATTGAATGGTTTCATTCCCATAAAAAGGAAATATGAAACACTCAGTGAAAAGTAACCATGTGTTAAGCACTCAGAGAATATTTTTTCTTTGTTAATTAAGCAAAAATTTCATCTGGGTGGGGCATTTCCTGGCAGCTGATGTTCAGATGAGAGTCATGAGTTTTAATTGCCACTTAAATATAGGGCATGTTATTGAGCAAACAGGTGGAGCATATCCACTTTGAATGTATGCAAACAGCTTTATTTATTGTAGATATGAGAATGAGTTTTCTGATTGGTTTCTTTTCATTCCAAGCAAGTTATGGCCAATTGCAGTCAGTGCAGATTTTCTGCGTGGGATATAACAGTGTTTACACAGAGAAACATTTCAAAGAGAACCCTTACTGTTTTAAAATCTGTACTAATGTGAAAGAAAAACTACCAAGCAAGCATATTCCATTTATATGTCAGAAATGAGGGTTATTAATTGAAATATGTGGCTGAAAATAATCTATTAAAGACTGACGGGAATCACTGGCAACCATTTCTAGGCTGACACTTTGCATGATATAAAGGTTGGTTAGGAATCAGCTATTAAAATATCCAAAATCAGTATCCAATCTATGTACTGGGATCTGGAAAACAAATCAGTGTTTTACATTCCTGTTTCTAGCATACAGAGAAAGGGAGAATGCATTTGTAAAATGTATTCAGTTTTATTCTAATAGTAAGCAGTTAGCAATTAAGAAAACTTTCTCTCCTTTGAATCACCTATCAATACAAATATATATAGAATCATAGAATCATAGAATATCCTGAGTTGGAAGGGACCCTTAAGGATCATCAAGTCCAACTCTCGACAACGCACAGGTCTACCCAAAAGTTCAGACCATGTGCCTAAGTTCACAGTCCAATCTCTTCTTAAATTCAGACAGGCTCGGTGCAGTGACCACTTCCCTGGGGAGCCTGTTCCAGTGTGCAACCACCCTCTCTGTGAAGAACCCCCTCCTGACGTCCAGCCTAAATTTCCCCTGCCTCAGCTTAACCCCGTTCCCGCGGGTCCTGTCACTAGTGTTAATGGAGAAAAGGTCTCCTGCCTCTTGACAACCCCTTACGAGGAAGTTGTAGACTGCGATGAGGTCTCCCCTCAGCCTCCTCTTCTCCAGGCTGAACAGGCCCAGTGACCTCAGCCGTTCCTCGTACGTCTTCCCCTCAAGGCCTTTCACCATCTTCGTAGCCCTCCTCTGGACACTTTCCAACAGTTTCATGTCCTTTTTATACTGTGGTGCCCAGAACTGCACACAGTACTCGAGGTGAGGCCGCACCAGCGCAGAGTAGAGCGGGACAATCACCTCCCTTGACCTACTAGCGATGCCGTTCTTGATGCACCCCAGGACACGATTGGCCCTCCTGGCTGCCAGGGCACACTGCTGGCTCATATTCAACTTGCTGTCTATCACGACCCCCAGATCCCTCTCTTCTAGGCTGCTCTCCAGCGTCTCATCGCCCAGTCTGTACGTGCAGCCAGGGTTTCCCCGTCCCAGGTGCAGGACCCGGCATATATACATATATGTCATGTAAACAGCTCTCAGAGGCAATGTACTAGTTCGATGAGTTTTTAAATTAAGTAGTAGGAGATGATATGCAATCTATTTCACCTATTTGGGGCAAGTCTGGAAAGCACTTCTGAGCAAAGGCTGTAGATGTAAGTTGGATGTGTCTTCAGCCTTTTAGTTTATACTTATGATTTTCAGTTATCAAAGCCCTTGATTCTTTTATCAGTATATGTGAAAGGTGGAAGTTGACCCTTGCCTATGTTAGTGTTGTCATGCTTTGTGACCTGTATCACTTTAATCATGGTACCTGAAACTGTGAAGTTTATAATGCAGACTTACACAGCTTACAAAGGATTGCATCTGATGTTCTGTCATCTGACTAACGTAAGACAAGTTTGCAAAAATATTTACCACTATGTTTTTCTCTTGCATAAATGTATATATACATTTTGCTATATCCAACATTTCTTCAAGAATAGTAATGCTTGTTCCTATTACACAGAGTATTAAAAGGATGTTATTTTTTGTAAGTGATATCCAATTTATGAAATAAATCTTATGCATTAAAAAAAAAAAGGTTGTTGTTCTTAGGGTTTTTTGTTTGCTTGTTTTTCCCAATAACATGAATTGTAAATTGTTAATGGAGAACTGAGCCCTGTCAGGTAGAAAAAAAACAAAAACAAACAAACAAACAAACAAACAAATTCCTGTGGTAATCACATGAACATTGCGAAAAAGAGATCACCACTTTTGCTACATTTTTGTATGGGAAATGACCTGTGAGATGTACTTTGAGAACCTGTGCGTTTGCCTGTAGGTCATCTTGAGTGTTTACATCTATACTGGGTTTGGTTTGAAGACAATGTCAGCTATAGGAAATGAGATAAGCTAATGTCTAAACCACAAACAAAAGGGACGGACTAACAAAAGACCACTTTTGTGATTCAAAGCAAGCTAGGATATGTTAGGAAATTCAGGAACTATAAAACAGAGGGCCAAAGGCAATAGCATGGTTAGAGGCCAGACAGATGATCGGTTAAATAGGGAGTCATAGCATTGAAAATGACCATGGAAGAGGATCAAACAAGAAACAGAGGGATGCAAAGTGGTTATAAGCATAAATAATACCTGGAACAACAGGAAGCATGAAGAGCAAATGGTATGGAAACGGAGTATCAGTGAGGATCTCAACCAAAGAATTGTTCTCCAGGAAATCTATATCAACCAAAGAGTCCTTGTCAAGGCATTAGCTTAGCAATTTTGGCTTGGGATAGGGTCAATTTCTACGTGTGAAGAGTAATAGCCAATGATGGATTCTTTGCAGGCAGTAAAAGTATTTCTATATAAGTAAAAAAAAAATAAAAATGTTAAAGTCAATTTATTCTTAGTAACAAGTGGCTACCAACTCTCACTGTGGTAGGCAGAATGTAACCTTTTAATACAGCCTGAAAAATTTTCCAACTTACATCTGCTTAGAATATAACCAAACTTCATAACCTGCTTCATAACCAGGAAACATAATATCAGACTTAGAACAGTACTTCAGAAAGGTGGTCACAATGGTAGTCTTGAGTTACCAAAAGAAAACATAATCTTAATTACAGTGAACTGTGTCTTTGACATGAACTTTAAAATTACTTCTCTCCTCCTTCCCTAAAGGGGAATTAATTTAGTTTTGTCATATATCTTAATAGGATTTGTTTCTCAGTAAGACCTTTTTAATCAGAGCTCATATTTGAAGGTGACAATACCAGTTTTCAATGAGGAGGGATAAAACCAAATCATAAGGAGCTATTGTTAGGACACAATGACAAAAATAAGTTTTTTTCAAAAGAAGAAATATATAAAAAAAATGTGGATATTATTGCTATACAAAAAGAAAGTGGAGATTCCTAGAAAACATTTGAACAATTTAAAGTTTGAGAATCTGTTTTACATTTTTTTTCACTTTAAAGTGTTTCATTCATTAAGGTAATTGCTAATTGTTTATTAAAATTTTGAGACTAAAAACTATTGCTGTGTCTTTGGGACATAGGACCCCCCCTCCAGTAATGCAACTTTTATTTAATATGTTATTGAAAATAAAAAATAAGACAGTAATGAGAGTATTTGGACTTTGTTTTCAAGTCATTAATTTTGCCTAAGAATTAAAATCATATATTATATATTATATAGGTTACAATAATGGGTTGATAATCTCTGTTGGTGTTCTATTTTGAATGTACAACATGAGAAACAATTTGAAATGAATTACAAATATGGCATGATGAGAACCAGCTATTACTGAATGCCAGAAATAATCTTTAAACAATAGCCAAACATAGAGATTGCTTTAATGGCACCATTATCTGAAGAACGGTTTTCAGCAGAATGCAATTGGGATTTAGCATTGCAAGGCCATTTTGAAGAAAATATCTTTTGGTATTTACTAGCAGGGCTATCTAAAATGATTCTTTCTTTCAAAAAGAAAAGCTGAATTATCTTGTGTTTCCATAGTGGACTAAGATGGATATAGGACAGATCTTCCAATACTTAAAAAGATGTGGCAATGATAGAAAAAATCATTTTGGGTAGAAAAGTATGGAAGAAATATGGGACAGAAAAAAATCAATTCCTTAAAATGTATTTCACCTCAAAGTAGAGTTTTATATATTTTGCTTCTTCTAGAAGACTTGACCAAAGGCTGTAGCTTATGTTAGCTATCTAAAATTAATTGCCTCAGACCCTGTCTCCACTAGAACACAGGAGAAAAATGAGCTGATGAAAAACATACCAAAGAGATAAAATCTACTTCCAGACAGCAAACATACCATCTTAATCCTTCCTCTCCCCTTACTTCTGAAGGCAATACAAGTTGTTACAACTGTTGTTATGATACAAAATTGAGTATAAAATTATCAATGTTCAAATCGTCTCTGGTTATCTGCACCAGTTTCCATCATGTACTGTTTTTTGCCAGGACACTTAATATATTTCTTCATAGTATCTTGTATAATGATATGTTTTGGATTTGGCATTTGTCTTCCCAAGTCACTGATACATGTGATGAGCCCTGCTTTCAAGAAAATGGCTGAACATCTGCTTGCTGATGGGAAGTAGTGAATGAATTCCTAGTTTTGTTTTCCTTGTGTGCACAGCTTTTGCTTTATCTATTAAACTGCTTATCTCAGACCACAAATTCTCCCATTTTTATCTTCCCAATGCTTTTCATCACTGCTGGACATGAGTGAGCAGCCATGTAGGGCTGAGCTGCCTGCCAGGTTTTACACACAACACAGACAGGTGAAATGATCTGGATGATCAGCTGAAATTATTAGAAACGGCTTTTAAAAATATAATTTAACACAATATAATTATCTGCATCAATATCAAATAAAATTTCAAATTTAATGGCTTGATCAAATATTTACATGTGTTATTTCAAGTCAGTCTAACCACTGTTTTCACCCCCTTTATTCTGAAGACTCAATTTTATCGCATATTGTTTATAGAGAGGGTATGTGCCAGCCTAACCAGCTGTGACATGTGAGGTGAAGGCAGCAGAACCATACCTACAGAAAGTCTTGTGGCTGGTTCTCACAGGAGACGTCTCCACAGAGGAGTGCTTCATACAGACTCATCACTGCATGTGCATGATATGACACTGCTTACATCATGTGTATATAATTAGCACAGAGCAAGACTTTTCAAATTTGTCTCAATGCTCTATACTTAAGCCCTTTTCACCAAAAATACCTGTTTTTCCTCTTATGAACACTTCTGTTAATGGGTCTTTTGAAAATTTTTTTAACTTACTCTATTTTATTAGCTGCAACATAGCAGTCTTGAAATGGGAACATTTAAGTTAACCATGACCTTTTTTAATCTTACAGTTTAAGGTTCACCTCTGTACTAGTATTTAAACATCTGTTGTCTATTATTATTCGACTAGTATGTGATTTTCTCCTAAATTTATTCTTGCCCACATAGCTCCCTTTGCAAGATCAGTATGTAGTTGCAATTATTAGTATCCATATTTTAGACACTCCTCAGTTTTGTCTTTATCCATTGACTTGGACAATTGCTTAACACAATACGCCTAACTTTTATATAGTTAGCAGGAAAACAGTTCTTAAACTCTTTTCTGGAAAGCTGAAGCTTTCCAAAGTTTCTTTTCCCCTTTCTTTTTCCAATCTTGTATGCATTTTTTCTCCCTCTCATAAGCATTAATTGCTCTGCAGGCTCTTCACTGTTATTGAAAATTTATTGACTTGAAAAGAGTTGAAGGGATTTATTTCTTGCTTCTTTCCTGCTATGTATTTGGCATATGCTACCTTTTGCTTTTGCAGCACTGCATTTAACATTTCTGTAAAGAAATAGAAGCAAGTGCTACAGAACAAAGAGCAGTAAGATTCATGAGAATGCTTTTTCTTCTAATAGTATTACAGTGAAGTTGGATAGATATTACTTTTAATGATAAATTCTTTCCAGAGGATTTTTTATCTATTTTTTCTAGAAATTTCACCTGTATTTTACATAGATAGAACTCTTAAAATAACCTGGCTTTTTCAAAAATGGAATTCAGCTAAAGAATTGAAATGATAATATTTGTTGAGAAATAAAGAAGGGACACAACTGAACCATAACTTAACATAACAACAACATAACAATAACATAACAATATTAGCACATTGGCATCCATATGCTGATTTACTGAAATCTTCATATGCTTTTTTAGTTATCAAATATTTTTAGCAAAGTCATTATAAAAATGTTTGTTTTTATTATTAGTGCTTCAAAAATCTGCTTCCGATTATGTTTATTGTTACTATTACTGCAAGCACATGCTTCACAAATCATGCTAAAAAGAGAATATGTACAATAAAATTAAAAATCTGTCAAAGCTAGAACAAAAGTCTCTAAACTTGATATCTCATTTCTAAGGCTCTGTAAGCAATTTCATTTTACTGCTTCATAATTGTCTTTTCCATGTTTCCTCTTAGACTACAATAGAGGGGTTATGGAAATCACAAGGTCTTTAAATATAACAGCAAATATTGTTTATATTATCAATGGTCTATAGCATCACCTATTTGCAAGGTTGTTCAACTGCGGTAGGTAGGAATGAAAATAGAATTTTCATTCACAGAATGGAACAGCAATTAAAAAGTCATTATTTTCTGTGGAATTACATCTAGTATGCTTTTACTTGGGCTAAATTTTGGAAGACTTCAAAGTTTTTGCTAGTCATTGCTAGGTAAGGAAAAGTTACTTTTAATGGTGCTATGTGATTCTAAGAATTTCTCTGATGAAATGTGTTATTTCCTCATGTGTCTTATTGTGTTATGAGAAAGATATCCAAAATTTGATAGGATTTGGTCAGGAATACCTTACTTATTACAGAAGAGGGGAAAGGGTAAGACAGAAATAAAATGTTAACTGATGTGGCTAGCATTAATTCAGCTGTGAGACAGATTGATCCATAAGGAGGGGAAACATAAAGAGAAACAGGTTAAACAGACATGCACTGTGAATAAAGGACTGTGACCAAACAAAAGAGATTGTGGGATAAACAGGGAAAACCTTGGCATGAGATGGGTTGTCTTCAGATTGGGTAGAGAAAAGAGAAAATGACTTAGTAAGAAACAGGAATCAGACAGTAATTATTCTTTCTGATGAAAGAAGGATACCGGCAGAGACACACTAGAAAGTAAAGGTCACCAAACTAGGAAGCTGAGGAGGAGAGAGTCCTAATGGGGACTGGGTAAATGTAGTCTGGAAGGAGCAGCCTGAAGAAAAGAACATTGCAATACATATTTGTATTATGAGAGATTGTAATATATAATACTTAAAATAACAAAGAGTCCTATGATAATTCTTGGCAGTTTGACAAGTGCTACACGTATATGGAAAAAAGGCCAGACTCTGGTGCTCTGTGCTGGAAGCTTCAACACACATAAGCTAACCATGTAGAGTAGGACTAGGATGATAGGAGGGTGAAACACAGACTAGGGTGGACTGCAAGGTAGGAAGAGAATGCTGTATTTGGTCAAAGTGTACAGCAAACAATGTACAGCTCTCTCTATATATACCTATTGTGTCTCATTTTCTGTCAAGCAATGTATTTGCAGAAAGGCTGTCTCAAGGTTCACTGGCAAATTCCAGAGTTTTCTAACTTCGAAACAATGTTCTGACAGTTCTTTTAATGAAGTGTTACAATATTTTATATAAGCAATATTTAAAGGAAATGTATTTCTCCAATACTATTATTACCCAGAATTGACTGGTTTTTGTGCTAAAAACTAGGACGATGTAATCTGCTGGAGAGCTTGTAACTGAAAGCATCAGTCCTATAAAAAGCTCTTATGGGATTTTTACAGTTTAAAGGTTGATGGGTGTACCATCTCTTACAATTGTTAAAGAGCTTAAGATATATAGTTAGAGAACACCTTTCTAACAGTTGTACAGCCTAAGCTTTAATAGAGCTATTCAAGAAACAGCCTACAGTAACTTCAGAAACATTTGGGTCAGCATGGTTCCTCGGGGAACCATAGAAATTTCTGGATGCCCAAAAGACAAATTGCTACTTATACTAGCTGGAAGTGCTTCAGCAGACCTATGCTGAAACAACACGTCTCTACTCAGCCACAGTAATAGAGTCTGATATCAATGCAATCAAACACCTCTGGAACCAAGAAGACTGACTCTGTCAACTGTGCTAACTAGGTTAGTTTGCTTGTGCCTGAGAAACACCAGCTTCTTGGAACCAAACTTGATTTTTTATATTACAGGTAACAACAACAACAAAACACAAAGAACAATAACAGAAAAACAAAAACAAAACCCAAAACTTTCATCAAATATTAAGTCCATATACATAGTTCAATATATAGTCCATTTCTTTCTAAGGAAGCTGTATTCCATTTTAAGGGAGGACAAATAAGTTTCACTAATTCTATATTCTTATCTATGGCATATCTTTTCCTCAGTATCTGCTAAAAAGAAGGCAAATGGAAAACAACCCAAACCACCCCATCCAATGAAGATTAAGATCAAAATGAAGATCAAAACAGCATTGCCCCAAGGTACCAAGTGCCTCCTCAAACTCAGGTCTTTGTTCAGAGAAAATACATCTGAGATCCTACTAGCAAGCTGAACTTAATCTAACTCCTGGTAAGATTTGATCTCGGATAGATCTGTAAACTTTGACTCATGCTGAAGTTTATGAATCTCCAGCTCTAACTTGTGAATCTAAACTCACACACTTGTGTTTTGAAAATCCAGGGAAATAGGTCCTTGCTTTGTCACTGACTGTGGGTGATTAAAATATAAGATTAAACTAGTTCTAGAATAATCTTTTCACTAAAATATGAGAAAAAGAACAAGCAGGTGTATCTGCGAGTACCTAAAGTAAAGGGAGCTATGATGTCAAGGACAAATGTTGGAGAAATGGAGAAATATGAGTGCATGCAGTTGTAGGAATGTGTGCACACATGCTTGTGTGCACACATACCTGTGTTACTGTGATTACAATACCTTGAGGTTAGTTACAGAACAGCATTTAGAAATTTGTTGTTGTTTCCCAACATTTCATAACAACCTAGTGTTACTGTTTATCTGTTGCACTAATACAGGTTTTGAATGTATAGTCCGTTGACTGTTGTCTAATGATATATCAAATTAACAAATCAAAAACAAAAATCAAAAAAATCAAAAAAATAAAAAAAAAATCAAAATTAACAAATCAAAATCGAAACAAACTGTTTCGATCATGATTTGGCTGAAGCTAAGTTAATTGAGTAGTCTTTTCCTGTGACAGTCACATACCTTTAGAAAGAAAAGAAAAATCAGTTTGGAAGGCTGTAATATACAGTTTATGCCATTACTTTTTTTTTTTTTCCTCTCATATTAAGGGAAACAGAATGCAGGTAAAGTCTATTAAATGAAAGAATGGCGTTGAGTAAGAGTAACAAAATTTTTGTGGTGAGGCACAAGACAGGAAAAAAAACACATATGAATATGGTAAAAAGTATTTTAGTATTTCTTCTATATAAATGCAAAACAAATGAAACAACAGAACTCTTTATGGGTTTCTATTATAATGTAGAAAATATGTTCTGGTATTTGTATTATCCTTTCAATGATTACATATCTTTTGAAAAGGAACATAGAAATATTAATGGAAATGTATGTACTATTTATTCACAGAAGAAAAAAAGGCAGTTAGGGTAGAGACAATAGCTATATGTTTTGTATAGCCAGGTTCATAATTAATATCTATCAAAGTTCAGAAGATCCTTCAGCTATCTTTAAAGTGAATACTGCAATTTAGTTTCCAGAAAATCTCCATTCTTAACCTCTTCCTGAGCAATCAAATTGCCTTTCAGGTTTGCTTACTTAAAAATGTAATTCAGTTACATTTTTAAAGTTACATAAAAGTGTAATTCAGTTATTCAGTTATTCTGAACCTGAAGGGCCCTTTACTATGCTTAAAAATGTAAGGTCTAAGAGTGTCTAACTCTTCACTGAAATGAGACACTACAGTTAAAAAAAAAAAAAAGAAAAGAAAAAAAAAGGTCAAGTCCTATATGCTATATGTCAAGTTCTTTCTTGTTTCTTGTTAATCCCTTCTTGTATTGGAAACTCCTTTAGAGAGCTCCAGGACTGATCTCATATTAACCAAGAGATAAATACACCACAGAATTGAACTTTGTAATAGTCAAATTCAGTGTTAGCTACTGATGTCATCGGAACATGACTGGTTTCTATCACAAAGCAACTGATCTGCCATGATTACTTTTCAGAATAGCAGATAATTGACTGACTCTTTTTCCTTAGAAGATGTTTAGAGCTGAAGCAGGGTGATACACACTGGACTGAGATTAATTTTTGAAGTTGTATGAGTACCTAGAAGTCTTCAAAGAAATATCAACATAATTTTCAGTAAATCAGGAAGCTGCAGCTACTTGCAAAGAATATTACTACTGCTACTAATAACAACTTAGGTATCAAAATTACAAAAATGAAATTACCTTTAACTTTAACTTTCTGCTTAGGATCAGCCTAAATAAATCTGCAGCAGCAAAGTGGCTGCCTGACGTTTGCAGCCAACACAACTTGAGCTCCTACCAGATGACTTAGCTGTTTGACAAATTTGTAGGGAGGATTGATGTAGTTTATGTGCAGCCTCAAGAACAATAAGCTTATGATGTCTATGCTACTGAAATAATTGGAACATTGATTTAGTGGTTTTGAACAGAAATTATGAGTAAGTTGAGGATCTTAATGTACCCACACTAATGAATAGGTTGTTCAGATTATAGTATTTTCTGAACAGATGCTTATGACTGTCAATAAGAGGGCAGCCTTTTAAGATTTTATTTGGCTGAAAGAACAATTCCTAATTATGTCTCTGACTTGAGGCATTTTGGCTTATATTCACTAAAGTTCTGAAGTGCTGAGTAAAATCAAAATCTAAAGCTTTCATAATCTGCACAAGACAGAAACGGAAATAAATATGGAAATGCACCAAAATTAGCAGACGGGAGAAATCTGTGCCATAATTCTCCCTCCCCTGGGTTGACTTGGAGCTGTTTTCCTTTTATCTGCTTCCTGAGATTTTGCTGAGAGGGAGGCATTCAGCTTCTCCATTCTAAATGTTACTAATGCTTGAAATACGTCGCTTTACAGTAAAACAGCTTAAAATCTTTATAAGCAGATCCAGAAGTGTCATAGTATACAGGAAGTAATGCAGTTAAAAAAAAAAAGGCACAGACTACCAAGAAACAAAAAAACAAACTCACCCAACTCTGACATACATGCGTGTCCTTCCTGAGGTCTGGAAGAAAAAAAAAAAAAAAAAAAAAAAAACACACCACAAAAACCAACAAGCAGTACGAATCAAATTGAAAAACCTTTGATAGATTTATTACACTTCACTTAGACTCATCCAAAAATGAATATTGCATTATATTGCATCACCTTAATAAAATACTGCCCCTCTAAGCAAAGAATTTTCATTTTATATAGTGATAATGTTCTAGAGTGATTCCATAGAGTCAACTCAGACTTTTGATCTTCTGGAAGGTTTGACACTGAGAACAGATGTACTCAGTACCTGAGAGTTATTACATTAAGGCTTTATTGTTTTATTTATTTATTTTTTTAAGTCAGCAGTGACAGACATATTGAGTGCTGTTGTTGATTTCACTGTCATTGCATTTCTACAGCTTAAACATTATAATATGTATTTTCAGTTAACACTTCAAGGGAGAAACTTACGGCAATTTCAGATGTGCCATGCCAAAGGTCTTGTGTGTCTGCTTGATGCTACAGGAGAGAAGTACTTTCACAGTCATCATTTTAATCAGTTCTTGCTCATCTATTGTCTGTATTAGTTGCTGTCCTCTCTAGAAACACAGACTTGTCTATCATGATGATTTTAAAATGCACATTTACAACTAGAAGGACTTAATCTAGAGGCATGTAATAAAATATTATCAGTACACAACCTCTCAAATTTTTAAGACATTCATCTTGTTTCAACTCATGTCTGCTTTGTGTTCATTTTCAATTACTCATCTAAACAGTTTCTTATGACAGTAGGGGGAAGACTCTAGAAAAAGGGTCTGAAATTCTTAACTATGACAGCATAGAGGTTGCAGTCTGTTCAAAAAACACTTGGTTTCATGTTTATCAGTGCACTCCTGTTGCTTTTTTGTTCCCCTCCATATGTCTGTTTTAGTCAATGATTCTTTTTCTGTCTATCTTTATTTTATTAACTCTTTAGGACAGACAGCATCCTTTGTTCTTCCCCTTCTTTGGTGTATAATCTACGAGCTATTGCTGAGACCACTCAACAGTACTCCTGCGGAACTGTTGTGAGATGAATCATCCATGCTGCATTTTTGTATTAAATTCAATCTCCTGTAGAAAAATGAAAGCAAAATATACGCTTTCTTTAAAGAAGGATACAGAATTTGATTCCAAGCTTTCTTATGCCCTTTAAGGATTGGGAAAAGAGAAAGAAGTATTTATCTAATAGTTATTAAGTGTTTTTATTCATATGCATGATTAAACTCTTGTTCATTATAGGACTTACAATATTTTAACTACGTAGGTTAAGAAAATAATACAATTCTTTTTCTGGTATGTGTCTCTGTGAAGTGTCAAAACCTCAGTTCATTGCATGCAGCCTGGTGGTAGCTGGTACAGCTTAAGACATGTCAAATGTGGTGAAAAAAGTAGGAAATAGTTTGAAAATGTTATTCCAGTCATAGGAGTAGAACTACAGAAAGACTTTGTAAGAATGCAAGTTTTATAAACCTTCATCCTGAATTATAAAAGCTATGACAGTACCTTAGGAAAAACAAGTGTTACTTTGTGTTATCCACATGTACACATTTACAGTGTCAGAAGGGCATTTCTTTATCAGGGTTGACATTAGTACATTCAAACGTATGTCTCAAGGAACATTACTAGGGACTCATCTAACATTATATTTTAGTAACACATTGTAAAATAAATAAATAAGTTGTAATTAGTAATTACATTGTAAATTGTACACTGTGATGTGATTGCTAATTTTTACTATTTAAATGTGTTTTTTATGCATGTATATGCAATAACATACAGCAAGATTGTCTGGGGCTTAGGTCAGCTCTTCGTATTTACAACAGGAAGCTACCTAAAGCAAGTAGGTAAGTGAGGTTGACTGTGATGTAGCTCCCATTCATTTTATCTAAATTTATTCCAACATCATGATATGTCTTTTGGGGGACTTCAGAATAACAGTGGGTAGAAGACTGAACCACAGGATCTGCCATTTAGAGCAATTTTGTTCTGTTTTGTCCTCCTTTACTTTTGAAGGTACAGAGAATGCTGCTTTAATCAGCATGGTTATCCTATGGTTTTCTATTTCTTATTGTTGTATAAATACTTCACTATGGCTGTTCTAATTATAATGACTAGCAAACAAGTGTCCTGTTTGGTAAGTTAAAGAATAGAACCTTAAAACTACCATATTTTCCCTGTAGAATGCCTCTCTTTTTTCCACTATGCTTTCAATACTTTGTCTATACAGCAAATCTATAAGTAAGGTATATCTAAGCTTACAGTGAGCTTACTTTTCCTGTTTGTTTTTCTCACCCTTATCCAGTTTCATCTGCCTAATCTAATCTTAAGCATCCTTTCAAAATGCTCCACTTTCCTATCTACTCTCCCTGTTATGCACAATATCAATATAGTTTTATTGATAATGTCTATATGATTCTCTAATCATACCACCAGAGTGCTCAGCTTTTGAAACATGCATTACATGTAGGTCTAGGGTCAGCAGTAAAGCCTCCTGAGCATTTTCCACCTCCAATTACAATCAATTCCTCAACTAAGTACACAGCCAAACTCCAGCTGTCAGGCAGAAGAAAATCTGAGTGAAGGTCACCACTCTAGAGAAAATCTTTTATGTGGTGATCAGACAGGCTCAATCAGGGAATAACTAACTATGACAGATAAGGTGGCCTTACCAGGCACATTGTCAGTGAGCAAGTCCCTTGTTGAAACCTACACATGCCAGATGGAGAAAATCAAAGTGGGGGCTTTGCATCATTTTTCTAATTGCAACAGGCAATGATGGGGGAGATGCAAAAATGTGTCCTTTTTAAAATCTAAGGGGCAAGTAATGAGAATTCATAATTATATGATTCTTGGAATTCTGGGATAAAATGTGCTATCCTAACTTTGGCAATATTATTAAAAATGCAGAAAATAGTGCAATTTGAAGACAGTAAAATGTAACACAAAGTAAGCCTGGCAATAATAATGTAATTGAACTTTCTTCATAGACACCAACAATTAGCATATTGAAAGAACAGCTGACTCCAAATAGTTTATCTGCTTTCAAACACATTTCGTTTCCACCAAAAAAAAAAAAAAAATCTTCTTTAATATTCTTGAATTTTTTTAAGTTCTTTCTCAATTTTCAAACATTACAGAACAGTGCCTTCCAATGATACAGGAAGGCCTTCCTCTGAAACTTTTTTTTTGACTAGTACTTTTCCCAAAACACTGAGAATCAGGTAACTCCCAACTCTTGCTTCTCAGAACCAGAACAAAAATTCCATCATAGTGGAATATGATTTCTCCCGTCCCAGCTCCATGCCATTCCCTCAGGTCCTGTCACTGTCCCCAAAGAGCAGAGCTCAACGCCTGCCCCTCCGCTCTCCTCATGAGGAAGCTGCAGGCCGCCATGAGGCCTCCCCTCAGCCTCCTCTGCTCTGGGCTGAACAAACCAAAGAACTTTTGCCTCTCCTCATATGTCTTCCCCTCTATACCCATCACCATTTTCTTAGCCCTTCTTTGGACACACTTTAATTGTTTTATGTCCTTCTTATGCAGTGGCAGCCCTCTAATTTGTCAAGCTCTCTCTGCATGGCATCTCTGCCCTGGCTGGAGTCAACAGCTCTTCCTAATTTAGTGTTGTCCACAAACCTACTTAGTATATGTTTGAGTCCTGCATCCAAGTAATTTATGAAAACATTAGAGAAACAGCCCTAAAATGGAGCCCTGCAGAACCCCATTAGTGACTGAACTGAAAGTATTAAAAAAAAAAAAAAAAGACAAATTTACCTGGAGTATTTTTTTTTTAATATATATGTATCATATCCAGAGCAGGTTTTAAGGCTGCAAAGCCTAATTATAATGTCACAATGTAAGTCATATTCTACCAGCTGTGGCCGCAATTGAGGACTAAATCTTTGTAAAAACACAGTAGTATGAAGAAGTCCATAATTTCTCATCAACTGCCAGTACTTAGACTTCCATTTCATTTCTCTCTGGACATTTTTTTCCCCTCTTTCTTTTAGAATGTATTCAGGTTTCACATTTCTTAACACACTTAACCCTTTCCAATACACCTTTAAAATTTACTTCTCTGTTGCTTGCATGACCACATCTCTTGGCCTTTCAAATTACCAGTCCTCATGAACTTACTGAAGTACATCAGTCTGCTTATTTGAGTTCATATTAATGACTATTTATTGGTTTTGTAACTTCAAACCTTTCTTTTCTCTCTTTTTTTTGTTGTTGTTGTTGTTTTGTTTTGTTGTTAGTTTGTTTGTTTTTAATTCATAAGCTTAAACCTTTTCACATAGAAGAATTTCAGTTTCCTTCCAGAGGATGTATCTAATAAATACTAAAATTAGGTGAAAGATAGTTCTGTGGAATCGGAGTATTTTAAGCAAACTTTAATGCAAGCAATGTGTTAAAGTTATGACTACAGGAAAAAAAAATTACTTTGCTTTGGATCTCACATCTCTGGGCCATACACCATAAATCATAAGAATTTTTTTCCCACAGCATTTATTTTTCATTGCAGCACCCTCTTGGTCCAGAAAGAATAACATGATCTGATCATTTAAGCATTCTGTGATAGAGAAGGCTACCTAAATCCTCTGGATACTGCTTAAGTCTCTACTTCAGGAGATAGTCTCTCCTGTCAAGGAAGATAGTCTAGAGACTATCCAAAAGAGTTTGGCCAAACTAAATAAATTTCCCTCATTAATAATGATGTTTAGAAGTGAACCAGAATTCTCTTTGCTTCTCCTTGGCTATTCTTTCTCTACAGATTTTGTGTAACATTGCCCCCATCAAAACAGAGGTTCACTTTTTTGTTTTTGTGCTGAAAGAATGAAATTATATGTTGGAAACCCTGCCATCAGATGTTGCAATTAAAAAAAAAAAAAAAAAAAAAAAGGTTTCCTTTTCATCTCAAAGATGTTTATCTCCTTTGGTACAGTATTTTCACTTATTCTTCCAGTCCATCCTTAGCTTGTCCACAGCTTCCCCTTTCTTCCAAAAGAAAAAAAAAAAAGAGCTCTTTCTGGCTCTTTGTAAATCACTCTGTGCTGGATTTGTCTGTATCCTGGCTAATTCTCCTAAAAATCTTTATCCAAACACATTAATCATAAGTAGCTATCAGCTAGCCTTCCTTCTTTCCATTTCTGTCTGAGAACGCGAAGCTGTGTTATTTTTCCTAAGAAAGCCTTTTTACGTTTTCCCCTCTGCAAACATAGGCTTTCTACAGTATCTCTTGTTAAAGAGGAAGTAGAATAGAATAGTTCAGTTGGAAGGGACCTACAAAGATCGTGTAGTGCAACTACCTTATCACTTTAAGGCTAACCAAAAATTAAAGCATGATATATTGAAGGCATTATCCAAATGCCTCTTGAACACAAAACAGGCATGGGGAATAAACCACCTCTCTAGGAAGCCATTTGCAGTGTTTGAACACCCTCATGGTGAGGAATGTTTCCTGGTGTCCAGTCTGACTCTACCATGGAGCATTTTCATGCTGTTCCCATCCTTCCTGTCATTGGGACCATGGAGAGGAGGCTAGCACCTCTCTCTGCACTTCCCCTCCACAGAAAGTTGCGGAAAGCAGCTAAGTCACCTCTTGGCCTCCTTTTCTCCAAACTAGACAATCCAAGTGTCCTCAACCTCTCCTTATAGGACGTGCCTTCCATCCCTTTTACCAGCTAGGCTGTCTTCCCTTCCTTGACTTTATATGTCTAAATTACATTCCAGTGAGCTTCAGCTCAGGAATGGCAAGATCTAGGACTATATTTGGAAAAACAACCCCCTTAATAGCTGACAGAAACATAGAAAATAGAAAACAAAATGAAACATGATGCCCCAGTACTCCTTTCAAAATATTATTGTAATTAATTACTCAGAAATAGTCATCTCTTTATAATCCATCCACAGTCTAAACAAAGGATATATATTAAATAATATGCTTAGCTACGTTAAATAGTTATTATGCAAACATTTAGAAAAACCCATTCCTGAAGTATACTACATATGCGCCATGTATTATAATGCAGATTTGTTATTTGGCAGCACGGCAGAATCATCTAATAGACCTAGAAATATATAACAGATGTTGCTATGCAGTGTCCTTGAGTTGTAAGATAGTTGATCTCCCTAAGCAAGGCTCATATGTGTCATATCAGGTAAAACAGAATATTCCCCTGAAGCTTGCTCTAGAGATAAGGGGAAAAAAAGGAAAAAAAAAAAAAAAGATTCAGAATGAAATTTGCATTTTTGTTTCTTCATTTTAGGTTTTTAATGTTATGTACTTTCTAGAAGCATTGACTGTATATGTCTTGATATTCATTTCAGAAGTGTACCTAAATATATATATATTTATTTATTTATTTTACTGTTCTAGTGTATTTTTGATGATATTAAGTGCACTAACCTTCACAAAAACTTTTTTTTTCACATATACTTGTTTTAGCAATAGACTTTTAGGTTTCCTCTTTCTTTCATTACTTAAAATATTGTTTATTGGCAAGTGAAATCGATAATGGCAATCACAGTTTTAACCCTTCTAGTAATTTCATGGATATAAAATTATGGCAAAGAAAATAAATAATAGATAATTATTAAAATATATTGTTTTTATTACTTTTAGGTGTTTGTTGTCATGGTTATTAGCTTTGGAGTTCATGTTTTCAGATTGTTGCTCTTTCTCTCATTACGACTTCATGGAAGAAACACAAATGAGGTATTTTGTGTAATTTTGTGAGTTTATATAACCTTCGGTTAGCAATAAAAACATTATATCTCGTAATGGTCAACATAAATTCAGTACAGTAGGTCATAATTAGTAGTAGCTTATGGAAGAAACAGCAGTTGCATTATACATAAAAAGTAAGCAGTTATTCTGCATCAAAATCCCCTTCTTGCTTTGATTAACCATCAAGCACAATAGAAAAGCGGTATACAACACACTCAATTCCAATACACAGATACAACATTCAATACAGTAATAAATTAGCATAGGACTTTGTGTACTTTTTTACATTACTTATCTGATTTTCTAGTATAGTTGTAGAGGACATGCCTGAATATTTCAAAAGCAATCCTTTCTCAAAATCTCTACACTTGTTTTCAGTTATAACTTAAAATACATTTTCTTTTACTCTTATATCATAGAGATGTTGTGGAGATAGCCTGCTTTTAAAGGAGATTTACTCTTAATTTGCTTTATCTGGATAAGCTGAAGAACATCTTAATAGATTGTTTTAATGAATCACAAAGTTTATGGCACATACATTCTGTCTAACTTCTAGATCTCTAACAGATACCTAGATATCTACCATATATCAATAATGGACCTCTGGAGATTGAGATTTTAGAGGAGAAAAGCCTTCAAATCAAACTGCAAGAGGTATTAAAAACAACAGCATTGAAATGAATACAGGAATACCCTGGAAAAAGTCATTCCTCAACTTTATGTCCTTACAGGGGCATCAAAAACTTAAATGATGTGCTGAAAACAACTTATAAAAGAAAGAAAGGGAACAAACCTAAAAACAACAACAAACAGACTACATTGAGCAGTATTTTCAGTCCTTAAATTCTTTTTGTTGACAATTATTTTTCCTTTTTTTTTTTTTTTTTAATTTAAATGGAAATTAATTATGCTTAATTAGGCCATCATTTGGAGGAATGTCATATGGTATCAATAACTAACTTTTCAGTAAGCTAAAAATGCATAAATGTATGTCAGGTACTGATACTTAAATCCATATTGTTCCATGGAAGTATATCCATAACACTTAACCACTTAGAGCTGACTGACAATGGCTTCATCAAATGACTGATTATGGACATCCCAAGGATATGCGTGCCACGAGAAGCATATAAAAAAGTTGCTTAACATACTTGTAAAAATTCTCCCACCTGCATCATGTAATCCATCTTGTGAGGTTGCAAGAATATAACCTTACCCATTTCATTGAAGGTTTCTTTGGTCACAGCAGGTGTCCACTGCATTGTCAATCCTCCTGAGTGAAATAGCTGTTAAAAATAACTAAAAAAAAAATAAAATAAAATATCAGACATTGCTGCTGTCTCTATATAAATCTGGAACACGGAAAGAATTTCAGTATGCCATAGCCTAAACAGGATAAATAAAAAGATAGGGGAAAAAATATTCCTTAAAATAGTCTTTTCTTTCCTCAAAACTGTTAAAATCTAGGGAAGGTGAGTGGTTTTTTTTTTTTTGTTGTTGTTGTTGTTGTTTTTTTTTGTTTTTTTTTTTTTTTTTTCTGGAAATGAAAACAGATAATTTTTGACAGGGTATGTTTTCACTTAGATTTCTAATCTGTCCAGAGAAGATATAATACAGCTTGAAGATAGTTTATTTTATGAATTTTTCTGATAGTTCATTTCTGAACCCTTGTAAATCATTTTTATAACTGTGCCTTCACTTCTTTTTTCATGTGTACAGTGACAGTGCATAGTGAGACTTTACATATAAAATCCTATAAATTCAATAAACCTAAATTTTTAAACACACTGTTTATACTCAATATTTACTTTAAGTTTCATAACTAACATTATTACTGATTTCTAGGACTGGAAAACTATTACTTATTTTATTTTATCTTTCCTCACAGGGCCACTAAGAACACTTTATTTACATTCTGTTTCACGTATTAGTATAGCTGGTGGCTTTCTACAGAGATTTACTTTCTACACTTAAAGGAAGAGATAGGTCAGATGCATTTCAGTAAAACAAGAGCTTAGAAAAAGAGATTGCATAGAGTTAGAAATGAAACATTGCAATCACCAGATTGTTGCTGCTATACCTCTGACCTATTCCAAACTTCTTGCCAAACTGAAACATCTGTATCTTAAAATATTTGTTCTGAGCAGCACTTTTATTATCAGCTTAAAAACTGTAATTTATTTTATTTTACTGAAAGCATGAGAAAAGTTATGTTTAACACTTTATTTTCTATGTAGAACTTTGTAAAAGTAAAACTGGCATCACCTTATGCTTATATCAGCAACCTTGGTTCAGAGCTGTTGGAAACATAATCACTAAAAAGCCAGCAACAAAGGCAAGAAGGCAACCAGGCATACACATGTACAATTCTGGTTAAACTTATTACAGTGATCACAAATACAAGAGTTACTTTTAAATATATTGAAAATCCAGGATTTTCATGTTTTAGTCTACATGCAGAAATGTTCTGCTGACTACTGGCTGATTTACTAGCAGTAGCTCTGCTACTGTAGAAGGCAATGTTGATTAAGATGCAGCTGTATCCTTCACTATGAGTAGGATGCTTTTAAGACTCAAGTGTGTCCATTCAACTGCTGTAATAAATCATCTATTCAAATGAATGGACTACCAGAACACATCAGCTGTATTTGCATTTATTAGCATTAAAAAACTTTTAATTAATTTGTGTTCACCGTACCCATGCTAAAATATATTTTAATTTGTTATTATGCAGATTAAGCTTTGCATCAATATTTAAAAGTGTACTTCCTCGATGATCTTGAGGTCTCTTCCAACCTAGAAATTCTGTGATTCTGTGATTCAACTGTCACCACTATAAATAAATCCAAGACACAGCAGAAACAGTACAGTAAGGGTGCAAGATGACATAATTCTCTCAAGACAACTCTTCAAAATACCAAAAATAAGCACATTCTTTATCTGAAGGCTAAAATTCCAGTCTTGGATAAAAGCCTACCACCTTGGATTAAACTTTCGCCTTGATCTTCCAGGCAACAAAAGCCTTAAACCAAGTTCACTCAAAACCTACTCTATAATATAAAAGCTTTCACAAAGTTGTCAAAATTTGTAGAGCTCAGAAATAACATATATCAGGACTCCCATTAACATATGCAGGAGAGAAAAAATCAAGTCACCCAGATACCATCACATGGACAAAGACTAACAAACATATTCTGCTTCTCTGTATTTTGATAGAGGACAAATAATAAAACATTTCATAACTCTCTTGTCCATCTTCATGCTTTTTCAGGAAAAAAATATCTACCTGTGGCAACTAAAGGCATTTATACTCCATTGAGGGGAATAGAAAAAAAAAAAAAAAAAAAGTTATGCTATGCCATTCCATCCTAATCTCCAGGTTTATATTAATTGACCTTTGCTGTGGTGGTGGTGCAGTGGTTACTGTGGTGAAACTCTTATCTGAATCCCTGATGTTACCCCCTTCCCTACAAAAAAGATTCAAAGAGATTCATTTTATTTAACTTTGAAAAAACAAACAAACAACAATGGAAAAGTTCCCAGTTGTGTTCTAAATATGGTGCAAGTTGTCACATGCCACATAGTATGTACTCTTGCTTCTGGAGCTAATTGTCTGTTTGTGAAAGACAGAATAAAATATCACCCATCACATATACTGCTACTTACAATTTTGTTTGTTTGTTTGTTTTGCTAAGTTTATCTGCTTTCCACAAATAAGTGAAAACTTCCTTGGTGACATTAAAACTGTCACACTGAATACCTGGCAAAGAGTCTTAAATGCAGAAGGCAGAATTTAACAGTAACAGTCAATAGTCAGACTGGTAACAAAAGAATCAAATTTATTTATTTCATTTAATCTGCTTCTGACTAGAACAGTGACCTGAGGTGCTTTAGATAACTTGTCTCTTGCATAAACCATTCTCATTTGGCCTCCCAAACTGTGAATTACTACTTTTTTTGAGTCTTATTTCAAGTGGTAGCCATGTTTAAATTATTTAGAATGAAATCAACACAATAAATAGGCAAAACATTTGAAATATATTCTCTCCTTTCTAGAATATTCCTTCTTTGACCAGTCTAGTCCACTAAAGTGGACTGGAAAGTTAACGATCTTTACATGGTCCTTTACTGTAATCACATCTGCAGGCTGATGGCCATAGATATGATTAATTTATCATCATTCAGAATGTCATAACTGACTTATCTACTTATTTCCACGTGCCTGAAAAAGCCTTAAATAATCATGAAATCTACCTTTAAAACTCACAGACATCTGCAAATATATGAACTGTTATATTGAGTCCTTCTGACCTGAACAACACACAATATGAATATAGCAGGATTTCTGAGCTGAGTTTCGAACATCACACACACAGCGTAAGAATGACGTTATTTTCTTCAAAATGTCACTATTTTTTAGGGACACTGTCATTTTTAATGACCTATTACCATAACTGTAACACCTCTCTAGGACTGTAAATAAATTGGGCATGTAAATCCAAAAAGAAATTATAGAGAGACAAAATAAAATTGAGTTTGACAACTAAATTTTACTGGACATTTTGAGGAAGGACTTAAATGTTTGAGAAATACATAATATAGAAATAGGGTTACTTTTTGTAAGAAAGACCCATGTGAAATTAGATTGAGTATGGGCTGAGAAAAAGTAGTTTATAGACTGCTGCAGATAATGATATAAATAGAAATATTAATTTATGCTCTGCCTAGGAATTTCTTCCTCAAATGTTACCATGCTTTGTAGCAGGTGACCAAATTTAATGAGACAGATGGTAAAAGCAGCTGTGACATTTTAAGAGATTGTCTTTCACCATCCTATTACATTGGACATATTTGGGCATATTGTCTAAAGGTGCAGAAATGCTCTGTTAATACCTAAGTTAAAGATGCATGGAATTAGTCTGAACAGACACTAAAAATGTTTTGAATCAATTCAGCCAACTTTGCATGAAAGCAGATAATGAATGTTCATAAACTTTGTTCTTCCAACCAAGTGGTGGTGTCAATAACCTCCAAATGGAGGAGTAAAAACAGACTGTAACTAATTAACAGGTTTCACTGACATGGGATCTTCTGTAGTGCATGAATACTGTCTGAGATTAAAAGAAATTTCCCAGTTAAATAAATCAAGATGAAAAGGTAATGGTTTACAGTTTTGATTGAATAACTTTGAAAACAGTTTATCAAGTATTTTTTTCCCCCCTCTGATCATTTAAATGAGCAACTAACTCATTTAGCTTTTAAAGCAACTAACTGTACCCTTACTTCATTCACAGAACTCCCTTTGAAATAGCAATGTGAAGAAAAGAACAATGTAAAATAGGTTTAATGTACAAATAAATATTGAATATTTTTCAATCTTTTTTATTTTAATTATATACTTATTAAAAGTTAAGTGTTCTGTCATATGGTGAAAAAGAAATTATAACCATCAATCATCTTATTTCAACAGCATGTGTTTTATATGTATACATTTGTCTAAGCAGAATGCTTGAGAAAACATTACCTGTTCCCAATTCAGTCATTTTTCATTTTATTTTTTGTTTATCTGTATCCTTTGTAAATCTTTAGCATCTCCCCTATTCTGTTTGCGTTCTACTTTAAACTCATTTTTCTTCTAGTTTTATTTTCCCCTTGGCTTCGTCATGAAAGTTTGACACTGAAAATTCATTTCAATCATTTAAAATGTATGCTATTCCATGTACTGTAGCAGCATGGAGAGAAATATAACATTTGAATTAGCATAGGGAGAAACTATTAAATTCAGCAAACTACTTATAATAATACAATAAAAAATTTCCAAGCAGCAGTCTGAAGGAAAATGTTGTTTCATACCTTAATTTATCATTTCAACCAGAAAACTTTAATCATTAACAGAAGACTTTAATGCTATGATGTGGGTGGTAAAGGTAGCATGTAGGTGCAATTATTTTACAGCTAAGAGACATTATTTTTAAATAGTATATGTTATTTTTTCTTTTATCTAATTTTCTCTTTCTCCTATGGTATGTTTTCCAATACATCCCTTCATTCCAATCTGCATGGAAAGCAGAGAATTCCTCTTAATAATAGGTAACGTAGACTGGAAAAACAAGTAGGTTGAGTTGTAACGTAAGACAATTAAATAAAAAAATAAGCACTCCAGTTCACTGATACTTATTCTCACCTTAACTGATTCTTTTTACTTCTGCAAAAGAGGACTAAACCTTTAGAAAATGGACTTGTTCACTATGTTTCTTCTAGTCATGTTGAAAGTATCATGAATACAGCCAATATCAAGTCTACACAAGAAATTAGGTGGGTACAATCAAAGAGAAATATTAAGTAAGTTGAACATTTTTTGAAAGATTCATGTAATTATATATAAATAAACACATAAAAAGTTTGGTTTCAATAGAAACAGTAATATGTTGATCATTAGAAAATATAAGTTTTTAAGTAGTCACAGAAGAATTATAACAGAAGGCAGAAATATTTTGTCCTAAGGCAGTTCACCACCACAAATATTATTTTATCATCCTTGTTGAAATATTCTTTTGTTCCTGGAGTATAGTGTATATTTGTAGTTGAAACACAACGTTTCCTTAAAAGGAAAATATCTTCACATTAGGAAAGGAATTAAACAGTCTTAATGCAGGTAAGAATATCATCCTCCTCCCATTCCTCCAAAAACAAAACAAAACACAACCAACCAAATCAAAACAAACCAATCCACAAAGTATAAATGTCTACCATAAAGTAAGCATTCAGTAAAACAAAATAAAATTGAAGTGAAATGTCTGGCACAGGATGAAAGAGCCTGTGTAATGGTAGTTAAAGCATAATATCTTTAAGCCTGAGGATAAAATGAAGTGCAGATGTGTCACTCTTTGAATAAAAACAAACTAATGGTTTTGCTATAGAATCATAACTACAAGGTTTGTAGGAGCAGATAAGATTATATCAGTTTTTATCTGCTGTTTAAGGTGTATCATGGTTTCTTGCTGAACTTGTCTTTGGATTAAGAAGCTCTCAATTTCAAAAGTGCTTTCAAGTATTCCAAATGCTGACTTTACTTTTCTAATTAAGAATCATAATACGTGGCTTCTACGTACCTTTTTTTTTTTTTTTTATGGGAGGCTTTTTTTTTCTTTAATTTACACAGGATCTGAAACCACATACAGCGGTATGTCTTATATTCCATAATTTCTCATTCTTCTTGAAAGCATTCATCTTACTTTTGTATAACTGCCCAATAACCAATATTTTGCACTATATCAAACCTTTTCAGAAATAAGTGAGGATAAGGGAAGTGGTCTTGCTGTAAAGGAAGCTACTCTTTTTTAAAGGTCCTGTACATGAAGAATTGGATATGGCTGTTCCACAGACTTCCTGAGCTACCTGGGACAATCTGGGAAGGCCACTGCATTTACAAATTGCCACTGAGTAACAGCTAACAACCTCAGCATTACAGCATCGAACCATATTACATTTTACACGCAGTTACAATCTTCACCTTTTTCCTCTGTGTCCCTGATCCAAGGTGTGCTAGAGGAGAAAAAAAAAACATATTAACATATAAGCATACAGAATCAGAAGATACATTTATAGAAAATTACCCTCCTATGTACAGCAGCTTGAACACACTTACTTAAATGTCCTCCTGGGAGAGATCAGGCATGTAAGAGGCAACTGTCCTGTCACTCCCCCCAGACATCCACATCCACTTATCTACTTTCATGTTTTCTACATGTAGAGATGCTTTTCATTTATATTAAGTCTGCATTAATAATCCTTCACTTTGTCATAATTTTCAAGTTAAGAGCAGGTAAAACAGGCAAGAGGACTGCATGTTTGTACCATTTACACTACCTGATGCTGCTATAATATGCTGTCTCAAATGCATGACTGAATAAAGGGAGAAAGTCTGGGAATACAAAAGATAATGTTTTAGTTGTGAAGAATGTTTTCCATTTTCTGTACATGTAATTTTTATGTTACAGAAAATAATATTGCAGTAAAGAATTCTTAGACATATAAATTTACATAGAGAGAAAGAAAAATGTTCCATGCAGAATGTGACAAGCAAAATTTTCAGTAGGAAAAGAATACGCAAAAGTTAAATAATTTTTCTTTTCAAAATGATGCTTATTTTCATTAATTTTCTTTTTGTAGTCACATTAGGTGTAGAAAGAAAAAAGGCTACACTCTGTTAATCAGCATAAGCTGGAAACACAATATTAATGCTTGTTACAAATGATACTACAGAAAACTGAAAATCTCTGTGTTCCAGCAATAGCAATATCCAATATTCAAATGTCATAAATGTATCTTAAAGAGGCAGAAAAGCATAATTTCTCAACATACTTTCACTATTAAAATCAGAATTATGCATTGGCAACATATTTAACAGTTCTTATTGCAGTTCTGCTTAGAAGAAAACTGATTATGCTTGTAGAGTAGGGGGAGAGTTTTCCAAATCACTGTCTGATTTTTCTTAAGAATTGAACTAAGCATGGTAGCAGCATTTTATAAAATCTCATAATAAACTTGCATTATCATTTGCAAAACAAGTTTGACTTTCTTTTTTTTTTTCCATTTTATTTCAAAACCTACTCAGTCGTATCATTACAGTTATAATAAAAATCTACTTTCTAAGTATCATAAATTAGCCTAATATTGTGCAGCAGTGTAAGTTGTAGTCCTGCTTATGTAGTAAATTTTTTATTGTTCCCTGAATTTTAGTTTTTGTCTAATAGCAGGGAACAAAAACCACAAGCAGGGTAAAAAAAAAAAAAAAAAAAAAAAAAAAAAAAAGTAGGTACAATGTTAAATCAGTTAGAGAAGTGAAAATATATTTCCTGCAACTGATTGTCTGAATCCAATTCGCAGAAAGCACACAACATTCTTTTCTTGCTGAATCTATTCAAATTCAAACTCAAATTTGAATATCATTAACTTCCCCAAGCATCTAGGAAGAGCTGTTTCAGAAAAAAGGGGAAAATGGGAAAGAGAAAGTGAACTAGTCCAAATTATTTCCACTTCATTCACTTGATTCTCTCCAAATAAACAGTCCAACACACTATTAGCATTGGGATGTGATCTGTGTTTCATATGAGAATTTGGAAACAACACTAGATTTTTCTATGTGTAAAAACTTCTGCAGAAAGTCTGCACAGTGCTGTAGGCTAGACTGGAGCCTTTGGCTGTTTATCTATGAAGGTGGGTAAGAGGAATAAACTGTATGACATCATTGAAATTTCTCCATCACTGTTAAGAATAAGAGCAGAGAACAACCATACTCTAAAAATCACTCCCTAGAGAAAGAAAACAACACCAACATAGAAAAGAAGAAAAAACAAACAAGCAAGCAAACAAACAAACAAAAAAAAACGTAAGACATTCTTTATACAGTTGAGTCTTCTCAGAATGAAATGAAAACAAAGAAACAAAAACCTGAGTATAGAATATCATGAATGAATATGTTAAATGAAAGTGATACAGTCACACAGAGAAGATGCAAAAGGCAAGAGTTGTTCCTTGCCTGCTCTATTCCAAACCTGTTTGATGGATGCTACTGTTCCCTCACTTCTGATACAAAAGCACTCACATTGTTTCCTATTGTCAATTTCCTCTCTTGCTCTAAGAGAACTAGAGCAGCATGACTCCTAGAGAGACACTAAACCTAACTCAGGATTAGAAGGGAAAATGATGAGTATCCCCTATTTATTATTTTCTTTTCCTTCTTCACTGCTTTTCTTTTACCTTATTGTTTATAGTTTAGTTAGTGCTGAAGTCATCCAGCCAAATAGCATTTTCTGATCTAAAAAATACAAAATGTATTTATAATTGCTCTTAGATTTAGAGAATGATTCATTCCACACAAAAAAATGGATTTGTTAAAGCATACTCCTGAGACCCTTTGGTAGTTATCATTGAACTGTATCTTACCATACAATAGAATACTTTGAAAAGTTTTGATTTTTCTAGTAAGTGTTCTCTGCAACATTTTTAACAGCAGTAGTAATTCGGGTCAGTTTTTTCTTCCTTTTTTACTTGTCTTCTACAAATATGCTCTTTCAGTCATTTTACATGGAAATTGTTCCATGCAGCAACTGAAGTTTTCTTTCAACATTCAACTAAACCTTTGTGAAGAAGTATGAGGTGGGGCAACTTGAGCCAGATATTTACAGTTCCATGAATTTCTGTAGAGAATAATTTCTAGGGATAGATTAAAAAAATGCAAAAAGGAAAACTATTAAAAATGTAGTTTATGAATTTATATCAAACTTACTGTTCTCAGTGCATTAGTAATGTATCTGTCTAGAGGACTGTTGGTTTGTGGAGATTGTTGATTCTTTAGTTTGGTTTGCTTTGTCTTGTTTCCAACAGCAAAATTAGATTCTCAACTGAGCTTTTGAGCTTTATAAAATGTGCTTTTTTTTTTTTGAGTGCTCCCACCATCAATAGGTATTGCTATTGACAGCTTTTATGTAGCTGGTTTAAATTGTAAGAACAGAAACTGAAAGAGTACAAAATAAACACTCAAAACTATGAAGGACATTTTCAAAAGGGTTTTACCACTCTTGCATTTGATAAAAACACGCCAAATAGCATGAGAAAAGGATACAAATGTAAGAGCAAGACAAAAAAGTAAAAGTGTACCAAGTTAATGAATCATTAGAAAAATAGCTTGGTCTCAATTGTCTGATATATCTCATGGAAATTATTTCCAGTAAGGTGTAGAATTTTAATTCTAGTGTATGCAGAAATAGCACCACCAGAAAATGAGGCTCACTTTAGCCAGAAGTTAAAATGGATTTGTGTCATTTAATTACCTACAATTTACTAATAGCACATGGCCTCCCAATGCTTCAAATCAGGCCTTGTCCATGATTTGCTAGCAAAGCTAATACAGTTTTAAAGCAATAAAAAAATAAGAATAAATATCCAACAGGAATATCCAACAGTATGCAGTAGACAGCTGTACTTACTGTGACTAGTTTCATTCTGTAACCTTTTCTTCATAACTTCTATGCTCCAAATTATATGTTTAGTGTTTATGTGTATCTGAACTCGCCCAAAGAGAGGTTGGCTCCAGCAGAGAAAGCTGGATAGGGAGAAGGCCACTTATGTCTCCAAGGAAGTGCTGAGTATCATCAAGGGAGTATCAGTGGGATTGGCTGGAGAACTGACAAGAGAAACCCAGTGCCGAGGCTGGAGCTCCTAAAACAGTCTACGCAGACACAATGGGTGGCAGGAGGAATTATTATTTTTTTTTACAATTTAAAAATACAATTTACAAATACAACTTAGGTTAATTTGAACCTTATGCCTTTTGGTCTTTTGGGGGAGTTTCTCCAAGTGGAATCTTAAACATGTATTCTGCAGCAGTAGCTAAATCAATATCACATTTTAACGTATGCACAGATGCAGAGACAGACTACTGTTAAGACAGTGTGCTCACAAAGGATTAAAAATGGGGGGGACCGTGCACCTTTATGAAATGATGATGACAAAGATGGCTATTAGCAGAATATTTCTGTAAGTGATAAGAAGTTCAGGCAAAATGGCAATTTCACCTTCACATGTCCTAAAAGGAGGGGGCAGAGTAAAAATCAGCTAACTCTTCTCTTCATTTGTTTCTGTCTCAATCATATTAGTTTGGGTTTCGCTAACATACCACTTGAAATGCTTTTCTACTCTTTATAATGGAAGTAGCACTGTTACCAATTTCACTGGCTTGCAAGTATTTTTTGCAAGTATTACTGAATTAGGTCCTGTAATATCGGTCCCTTTAATAACTTACTAATGCATTTCAGGTTTTTGAACAGATATTTTCTTATATTTTTTATGCCTTTCATGTTATTTTTCTGGCTTGCTAACATCACTTTCTTTATTGTTGACTGATTTCCATTATTTTCCTTTTCATCCTCTATAATAACTTCATGCCATTTGCAATAAAGTTGCTGAACACTGATAATACCTCTTTTACATCTGTTGCTTTTCCCTACAGTAAGAATCATTTTTATCCATCCATTTTCTGCTGTATTTCTTCATCCCCTTGCCCTTGACAACAAACACGGTACCATTTTTTCCTCTGTCTCCTTTCTCTTTATCAACAGAAGTAATCTAGATTTTGGTTTAGAATCAAAGACCTAAATAAAACACATCATCAGGAAGTAACTTGCTACAGTGGTACATAATTGTTCTTTATTTCAGTCTGCTTTAATATCATATCACTCCAAATTACTTATCCTTCTTCTCTCATAAATAAATAAATAAATCTGTGTATGTCAACTTAGATTCATGCCACTTCTTGTGAGAGTATTCTGGAAAATACTTTACTTTTTCTTTCTGAAGAAGTAACTTCTTTTATAAAAGTATATAATTTTTGACTTGTGCAGAAAAATATCTCCCTGTTTGTTTTATTATTTCTTTTCAATTTTTCTAGAAAAGTCTACTCTAAATTCAAAACCAAGTTTTCTCTGATTAGCTGTTATAACTGAGTAGTCTTTTGGAATTCTACACTGCACCTTTTCTGTGGAAATGAAAAACTTCCATACCTGTGTAAAATAAAACTTTCCACTTTATATAACCTAAAAAGATTATGCTGACATATGCTTATTTTTTCCCCTCAACAAGACTACTTTGACCATTGGTTCTTTTTGCAAAGAATGGATATTAAGATTATTAACTTTGTATTTGATTTGAGTTGTAGGAAGTATTATCAGTCACCATCAGAGAACACAGGAATCACACCTTTGTTTTGTTAGATGCAGTACAAAAACCAGAAAGATAGTGTGTTGCACCACAACTTTTTAATGTAGAGACATGCCAAATACAGAAAAAATATCAATCAAAAATCAATAAACTTCATGCTTAGTCATATACTTCTATTTTTCTCTTGTTTTCTTGATCCTAGAATAATTTATTCAAATGGCTATATATCTACTAAAACAAAGCTTTCTTCCTGAGTGACTTTCTTTATCTCTACTTACATATTTACAAGTGAATGTAAATGTATATCGCTTGCTTTATCCAACTCAGTCAAATGTTTTGATTTCTAGATTAATCTTTAGGGTTTACACTCTAGATTACAGGTACAGCTGGATTTAAAAGAAAGTCCCCTTAGTTTCAATACAGACACTGATTTTGTATTAATGGAAATTGGGGTAAAAGTCTAATTCAGGAATTAACTAATTTTATTATTACTAACAAAACTCAAAGAACAAAAGTGAACAATCTTACCTAAACTATAAGCTTCTGCAACAATAACAAAATAAAGAAGTAACAATATAAATCATGCATCCTGAGATGTACCTTTTTTCCACTTTCGTGATAATAGTATTTTAGATAACTCCACAATTACATTTCAGAAAACCTACTGTAGTAATACTTGAAATGCAACTAGACTGTAGTTTCAAAATACTAAACTGTAATTTGAGATTCCATTAACTGTCAACTTCTTCTAATTAGACTAACAGTCAATGAGAGTCAAACTTGTAAGTTACACAACTGAAAAAGAGAGGGAGAGAAGTGTATTTAACAACCTCACTGGTAAGGGGCATTAAGAGATACAAGTACAGAGCAGGAGAGTGGAGGCATGCACTGGGGAAGGCTCTAAACATAAAAATAAAAGAAGGATGAAAAAAGTAGAGTTCAAATTCCACCATTGTCTTCCTAAGAAAAAAAGAATTGAATGTGGTGTGCAGAGATGTTATAATGTAGGTTATATATTGGACACACACAAAAAAATAAAAATAAAATACTTGCAGATAAATCAGTTGTACAAATGTGATATTAAATAGTTAATTTTAAAATGTGTTTTGTGAGCTTTTATTATGTTACTCTGATTAACTGAATTTCTAATGAGAATCTACTTTTTATTAAAAAATAATGAAAGCAGGGATTTAATAGAGGAAATGAATAGCATAGAGGTGAGTCTATTATCAGCAAGTTGAACAAACTTAAAAAAATAATCTGAGTTTAAAAAGAGATTTTTAATGTGTCTTAAATCTATTCTACAGAGGAACCCTACTACTTTTGTTTCAAAGAAGCTTAGCAGCATTTTTTATTGTTGTTTCAGTCATAAGATTCTTCCTTTTCTGTATGGTCCTTCATATTGAAAAACAATGAAATTCTAAGTATACATAGTTTCCTTGGCAGTTTAAATTATTCCAAGTTGTCTAATGCTAACATGTCATATGGAAATAGATACTTCATTGCAATTCTTGAAAGAGAGCTGTGGAAAAAGATGAGAAGTAGCACTGTTGAGGAACGTATTTTTTTCTTAGTACCCAGGGATCATATTTTTGTAGAGTTTGTATATCTTAAATCTGAACTGTACAATCTAAGAAGAAAACTTATATTCCGCAACTAATAATGTATAATTGTGCAAGTTATAATTACTGGAACTAAGAGAAGCTACAGTATGGAAAACGGGCTATTGCCCAGCAAAATTAAATACTTCTATCTGATTTCCAATATTTATACCTAACATGTTCACCATTCAAAGGTGCTTATCTGTAGTTAGCTCTTGAAACGATGCTCCTTCAGTGCTGGCACCCACATCAATTGTCCACTTTGCTTACAGCAGTCTGTTTCTACCAGCACTTCTGTTCAAATTGTAAAGGATAAACTGGCTCTTCTACCTGCACACTCATCAACACCAAGCCCCCACAAAAAGCCATTTAGTTCCACATGATATGACTTGAGGCCCTACTTTTCCTAAGGTGCTGGAAAAGATCCTGCCACTAGAGTCTCAGGACATTGCCAGCTATGGTAACTGATATGCGGTGTGAACAGGCTGCTCGTAACTTTCCTATGACCGGTTAATACATGGCAAATGGCTGAAGAAAGAACCCTGAAAGTAGTATAACAAGCTCAAAGCAAATTTCCAGCTGTGTTG
Organism: Aythya fuligula; assembly: GCF_009819795.1. Lineage (NCBI taxonomy): Eukaryota > Metazoa > Chordata > Aves > Anseriformes > Anatidae > Aythya > Aythya fuligula. The sequence continues at coordinate 29,051,354 of NC_045562.1, read as the reverse complement.
CATTAGTTCCACTCCCTGGAAGACTGCCTGCTTCAGTGTACCAGCTGAAGTGGTGTCATCAAAATAAGTGTACAGGATTTGACAAGCACAGAGCAGCACAACAGGAAGCTGTGCAAGAGGAAAGCTCTATCTAATAGGCCTCTTTTGTGGCTCACAAGCCATGCATTTCTCGTAAAACAAGCTGCAAAACCTCCATGTTTGGCTTAATGCGTATTATTTCCTTTAGCTTTCCTTCAGAGGCAGTAGCACTAACAGCACCAGGCATCTGGGACAAACACTGAAGTACAGGATCTCTCAGTCAACATGTATTAAGTGGATTGCCTGAAAATCTTGTAGATTCTGAGCAGTTTTACAGATTTGGGGAAGTTTAAGAAAATCTCTTCTGCTACTAGAGAGGATTCACCAAGAGTAGGAAATCACATATATTTCCAGATCTTAACATGGAGTAGAAAGGCAGGAGAATGATTGAGAAAGTGATTTAAATAAAATAAATGAATAATAAGAAAGGCCATATAAAGTTGCTCTGAAACTCACCTCTCCTTAACGGACAGAATAGTAATTGCACAAGTGCAAAAACCAGGACAGCTGACTGCACTGATTTGAAATCCACCTTTTTTTCTCACATTATATACAATTCCTTGAATTGCCATTGTTTTCCACCAGTTTTATGCTTTTGTAGCCTCTGTGACAGTGATGCTATATACCAACGTAAAACTAAAATGAATAAGTGACTGATGGGGTCCTGAAATGTTTTCGCTGCCATATACAACCCCCTGTACATGTATGCATGAAGTAAGCAGACATAGATAAATTATGAACACAGATGTTCCGTCTCCCCAAGCCTTTTCTACATGGTGTTGTGGTAAACAGTGCATAACAGTGTGCATTATTTTGCCAGACTGAAATGCCATAATCTAACATGAGTATTTATTTCTTATCGATTATCACTAGAGAGGAAATAGTACTAGAAAACTTCAAAATGCTAAAGAATATTGCTGATACAAATACCAGTGTCAATTATTGTTTAATCAAAACACAACCATCACAACCAAAAACAGTGCCTAGAACTATCCAAGTAGAAAATGAGAGGTAGCAAGGTTCTCATAAGATAAAACAAACATGGGAAATCAGATAACAAATATACAGTGAATGTAAAGCGTGCTTACACTTGAAGAGTATCTCAGCATAAATACAACCACTTAGGTAAATGGACTTTAAGATATATGACAAAACTGCTTATCTTAGAGTACTTGATTGACTGATAAGCTTTAGAAATGTGAGAGCTGATGAACCAAAGAGCTTCTATGAAATCATATAAAAAAAAAGAATATAATTATCTTGTAACACAGAGAATAAATTTCCCCTGAAATAATAAAAATATTTTTAAAACAATAAAAAGTCTTTTTAAGAGTATGTGAATACCATAATACTTTTATAGGGCTGAAAGCATAGATCTATTTGACCACACCTCTGATCTCTCTATTCCCAAATGCAGATTATCACATATATCTTCCATAATGATTTGGTCCTACATTTAACTCCATGGAATCATTCCAGTCTTTTTTTTTTTTCTCCTTTCCAGAAACATGCTAAATGCAGATAAGGTAACAAAGATACCTTTTATTCTTGTATTGACTTTAAAAATACATAAAAAAATCCCATCCACTACAGCAGTGAAATGATTCAAACTGAGCAAACTGAGATCTGTTGAGTATAAAATGCTTTGGTTCATCCCCCCCTTTTTTTTTAATTTTTGTTTTTATTTTAAAGTAAATCTCTGAGTGTTAAAATTAGAAAGAGAATGTTTAAACGATTGGTTAACACACTAATGCTTCCTACCTTGGTTCACTGATCAGGTATAGATCAGGTATAGTCTCCAGGCCCACTTTGATTCCATTGGGATTTTGGGCTCAGAGACCACATTTCTGAATTTATGCTGTTGCCAGCATTTGACAGCATTTGAGTACAACAGCTCGTTACAGAAGAGTAGACAAGAACAGAGGTTTAGCTTCAGTGAATAAGAAGTTACCATAATCTCAACTTTTATAGAAAGTGTGTCAAGTGGTGAACACTAGAGTTGGGAAGACCAAATGGGTGAAAGTTGGATATGTCAAGGGACAGGAAGATGCAGAAATAAAGGTCTTCCCTATCAAACTAAAAATGTCAGACTTTTAAGAAAATAGGGGGTTGGTCCCAAGCCAATTCACTCTGGTGCTGTTTTGTAAATAGAACAGAAGTATTTTCATTTGTTTTAACAAAGACAGAAAATTGCTTCCTAGTCTTCTGAGCACTGCAAGAAGATCAAGATTATGCAATGATTCTGAAGTTCATATTTTCCAGAAATACTCTGATTTCCCAATCAGTCCATGGCATTAGGCACTCCTTATCTTGATATCACAAACCTGAGAGAAGCTCAACTTTTGCTTGATTTAAATACCTTCAGTTTTCTGAAGCAGAACAGAACCATTAGGAAGGACTTTATAACCTTGATTCATGGACTATCATGAAAATTCTCCTTCAAAACTGATAACAAAAAAATCTTTTTAGTTCTTCCCTAAATTTCACAAATGCACAGATTCAACTATTCTACAGAATTCCACCCAAAGAGTAGAGCTTAACCTCACAGAAAATCCATAAATGTTTTTTCAAAAATGATTTTTCAAAGAAACCCTCAACCTAAAGCTTAGCCTAAGGATATTATTCCTTTAGAACAGTTGTAAGAAAATATATTTTCCGAGGAATAAATACGTATGGAACCAGATGCTATTATCTGTGTAAACTGTTAGTGCACCATGGAAAAAAATATATAAATATATATATATATATATATACACTTATACATATATATATATATATATATATATTATTTTTTTTAAAGCAAGTGAGCTGGTCTTATAAAGAGTATAAATGCTTCCCTAAATCAAGAAATACAATGAAACCAGAGGAACCGAATAGTACTTGTAGTACTTGAAGTGAGGCAGGTGCTGAAGTTCTCATTGCTTGGCTTTTATTTTAAAATAAAAAAGTAAAAAAATAAAATAAAAAGTCTCAAATACTGACAGTTGGAATTAGTTTCAAAGCTTTCATTAAATGATTAAATCAATATTTGAATACCTATGGAACAGGGAGAAATAGGTCGTGAATAGTATCAATATTTATTAATCTTTTGCCTATCCTACTGTGCATGCTAATTAGGAAAAGAAAGTTATTAATATACACCAAATGACTAAAATAAAGCACCTGATTCTAGCCTGTAAGAATTATTCTCAGGAAATCAAAATTCCAGTGGTATAAGTGTAAACAAAAACATGTGACTATACCATCAGGGAAATTTCACAAACCTTGAAAATATCCTGTGGTAATTTCCTAATATTTATTATTAATTTTATTTTAAAATATCTTACACACCAAGAAATACACCGTGCTTCTTGTGAAACATGAATAAATTATCTTTTTCATAAGGCCCACTCCATTAGTTGTTAATTCTACAATGTCATAAGAATTGATCCATGATATAAAACTAATACAAATTGGTATTTAACTGAAAGAAGGTACTTAAAGACTTGTAATAGAACTAGCAATGAACTTCTTAAGTGAAATAGCCAGCAAATAAATCTCTTAGATTTTAATATCAAGCTGCATATCATGACAGTAATTGCATATATGGCATGGCAGAGATCCTATGTGTAGCCCTACAATTGCCTCACTAAGAGCTGTTAATAGTTCAAAGAGAACTCAAAAAATGGCAACACGAACTGACACACGTGAAAGAAGTTTTTGAAAACAGAAAAAAAATGAAGGCACATATACCTCGTTAAATTGGAATTACAAATGAATGGCTTAGGATAATAACAACCTGCTACTGAAGGATGTAAATCTTTCACTAAATAAGTGAAAGGAAAATGTTAATTGGTCCAGGGGAAGTATGAACACTGACAAATTTAGCCAATAAAAAATTAAGGTTCCAAAACGAAAACAAAACACAACCAAAACAAAACAAAAAAAAAAAAAAAAAAAGACATTGTAAATAATTTAATTGTGAAACAATATCTGAAGGTAAACAAAATAAATTATATAATTTGCTTCATTTAAATTACATGCTTAATCAAAGCATTAGAATACATACTGAGCCCCCCCCACTTCAGCAGCTATTATTTTGCACTAATAAATATCACAAGCCTAGTGATAGTATCAAAGACTACTAGACCTGGAGCAATTTACCTAGAAAAAAAAATAAAAAGGAATAGCACATTATAAGTCTTACTTTCCTTATATCTATTACTATTATACATATATACATGTAGCTATATAGCTATAGCTATATCCATCAGCATTTTCAGGCAAGACTACATGCTTCCTATATTTCAGATAGAGTAAAAGCAAAAATTCCTGCATTAAAAGTTATTTGTACTTATCAGAAAGACAAGAGAAGCACTGAAAAGAGAGAAAATTCTTACAGTTCTTATTTAAGTTCATTCTTACAATTCTTATTTTTGATTGCCTGAAGCATAGAGAACTAAACACAATAAATACTGATAAATGGTGATTACTTAGTTTTTCCTCTTTCTGCAAGTAAAACCTCTACTGACATATTGTAAAGTCAACTTGTTGACTGAAAATCTGAAGAAAAAATTCAAAGTTGATTTTTCTCAAAAAATCCAAAGGACAAAATATACATGTGAAACTGACCTTCGCCTCTCAAGAAGTATAAGCATATAACAAAGAAAACTAAGAGCAGCAGAAGTGAAGTATATTACATGCTAAATAGAAAATTTCTCTTGGATGTTCATAACTAAGTTGTCATTGCTATCCATGAAAGAAGTTGTTTACAACAGAAAATGATAGTAGAAAAGTATTTTTAGCTGCCTTAGAGGATACAGCAACTGAAAACAGCAGAACTCATATTGTTGCACACCAAGATGTTCTTGTGTACCAGGTTGCTTGGTGTCAATTGCCCTCACAATATTCTTTGAGAACCATTGCTGTAGAATATTTTTTTTTAACACAGTCAAAATGGCTTCTTAACTTTTGTTTCATTTTTTCACTGATTTTCAACTACTTTCACAGCTAATATTTAAGTAATATCTTTGTTTTAGTTAGACCACTATCAGTCAAAGCATCTTTTCAGTGTAGTAGGACTTCAGATTTCAGGCTTCCTACAGTCCTTTAATTCATTCCCATTCAAATTTTCCTTTTTTTTTTTTTTTTTTTTTTTTAAAATGCTAGATAAATCTTCAGATAATTTGCCTTCTCTTAAATGACTAAATATGTCATTTGATTGTGTCAGTGTTGATTGCTCTTGTGAAGGTAGTTTCTTTGTACTACATTTTGGAGTGATGAGTCCTGCATATGACCTTGTGTCACACGACAGTATGTACCTACCAATGGTAATGAAGTGGTAAGGAGAGAAGAGAAGGAACCTGGAGTAAACCTACACTGAAACTTGGACATTTTTACATTATTTGTTAGGTTGGATTGTTAAATTGTTGGATTTGTTAAATTGGATTGTTCATCTATGAAATTTCATTGAAACTAATTATGCCTGTGTAGATGGCCTTCCTTTACGTTCCATTTCAATTGACTCACCAGAATTGAATTTCTATTTGTGAACAATTTCCATTTTGACTTAATGTCTTCTTGAATAATTTAAAAATTGAAGAGTTTAAGAATGTACTTATAAAGATATGCATACAAGTGTAAGAAATTTTCCTTAAGAAAGATCAATGGCAAGAACTAAACGTACTTAAAATCACTCATAACTGAGATCTGAATCTTTCAAATAAGATTGTTTCTTTTGCAATTAAAGGAATGTCAACATTATGTTGATAACCCCTGCTTCACTGTAGCTAGATTAAGATAAGACATAGCAGGAGGTATTCAGTAAAAAAATTCTACTGTCAACTGTGAAACAGTTCATCTTTTCTTACACATAGCAACATAGACATATTTGAAACTAGTGACAGCAGTTTCCCATGCAAAGAACCATATAGTAATATACCGGATAGAGCAGAGAGCAAAGACAGTATATGACAATGAGAAAGAGTCATTTAGGATTACATATTTTCACAGCAAACACTGATGTGCTGAAGTTGGAGAATGCTAATTTTCTGGACTTCTGAGGAGTATTAAACATTGAGATTTTTTAGAAATGTGGTTGATTAAAAATAAAATGTATTAATGCAACAGGAGATGAAAGGTAGGAAAAATATTAAACACATCTTGCAAGATCAGATGACCATACACCTTTCTGGGTCAACATTTTTATGCCCAGGTGCATTTTTTTATGCCTAATGCATTCTTTAAATCTGAACCACTAGTATCTAAATGCAATTGGAGTGCTTTCTGCTTGTTTCATAAAATGGCATGCAACAATATTCTTATCCAAGATTTCTTCCCAGAAAGACACCTCAAATTCATATGAAACTACCTACCTCACATTATACCCATTTGGACTAACATGAACTCGGAGAGTAGATTTTCTGAACGCATTAGTAACAAATTAAATAAATATACTAGTAATACAAAGAGTAACTTAGTTTGAATTTTATTACTAGAGTTTTACTTCTGCTACTTTGTATGTGGCCTACATTTAGTTTTTCTGAAAGCAGGCTCCTCCTTAAACTCTTGCTTTAACCCCAATTCTGGGGCTGATTAACCCCAAAGCCAACAACAAATAACATCTTTCCATAACTGAAAATGTTTTTGGTTTTTAAGTTTATTATTTACAGTTAGCAAATCACTTGAAAGAGAAATGTTTACTAAAAACAGTGCAAACCAATGTATTTGTTTTGCTGGCCAACCAATAATGTACATAGGAATTTTATGAAAAGTTAAAAACAGAAAATAAAAACTTCAGTAATGAAATATATTTCCAATATCTTAAATTTTTTGGTAGTAACTTTTTTTTCTTTAAATTTGATATAAAATATTTTCAAGACTTACAGCTCCCTTTACATCTAAATCAATAATATTTTTTTCTCTACCTTTATTATTCGCCCCACTAAGTTTCTATGATAACCTTAACAGACTGAAAAAAAAGCATGTGCTCACCTTCAGGTGATACAAGTTATTAGTCCATTTTCTTCAAAAAAGTTTTTTTTTTTTTTTTTTTTTTTTTTTCCTACACAAAGTAAAACCCTAAAGCTATCTCTAACCTCATTTAATCCTTTCAATACCTTGATAACCTGCCCTGCAGTATTTTGTCTTTATCACACTCATGAAAGAGAGTGCTTTCGTCTGCAACTTTTCATGGCAACAAAATTGCACCTCAGACTTGTGCTATAAGACATGACACTGCAATGTATGAAACATGAGTTATCAAAAAAGTAAAGGAATCCTGAAACTCTTTTCCAAAGGCAAAACTTCAGTGCAGGTTATCAGGCTGGACAGTCTAAACATCAAACCCAGCCCAAATATGACCTTCAGTGAGATGACTCAGACTATCTTAGGTTGCTTCCAGACAATCAGGATTTGTACACTATCCACCTTCAGTATGATTTTTTCACTGAGAGAGACAACAAAACAGATAGCTGCACATCTATGTTTAATGCCTTCTAATAATTTCCTCTTTTCCTTTCCAACTCCAACCACGACCAAAGATAATGCAGTAAGTGGGAAAAAAATAAAAATGCCCTCCCTAAAGTCCACACACACACAAAAAAAAGGCACTGCCTGCTCCCCACTCCCCAAAAGACTCCTGAGATAGCTCACAGACCCTGCAGTTTTGAAATGTTAAGATTACTAGCTACACTTAGGGTCTTTAATTTACATATAATATATAGCCACATTCAGTGGAGTGAAGGATGTGGCTCCTTCTCTCTGGGGCTGGCTGAGAGAGGAAAGAATGTGACCTTACTTCCAATTTAGTATCACACACAGATTTGTCTATCACACAATTATTTATGAAAAACTAAAGAAAGTATCCTGGAAAAAAAAATAGAAAAAATAAAAATAGCTTAGTGCATATTCATATGACAGAAATTAGAAGCATTAAGACATTTAATCTAAACATCAAAGCTCAGAGTAAGAAAGAGAAAGAGAATCACACTTAAGTAAAATCTAAGACAGTCTTTTATACATTTTCCCTCTAGTTTCTTCTTTTTATTTTCCTGAGATTTTCTTATACATTCCTCCACTTTCACCAAAACACAAAGACATTGATAACTTTTCCTCACAGTTTTCATGAACAAAGTGAACAATCAGTGCTCCCTTATCAAAAACAAAATCAACAAACACATATGAAAACTCTTGAAAAATCCATAGTTACTATATCTTTTTTTCCTAATTGATAATCTTAAACACTTGTAATTTTCTGAAGGAGAAGAATCTTCTTTCTAGCACATAGTGGAGGAAGGGGACTTTTTTATTTGTTGTTACTATTGTAGTACATTTATATGCTTTTTTTTTTTTTTTTAATGATTTTTGTATATCAAGATCTAATTCTGCAAGAGATTAGGGAGGCTCATCCTAGATATGCTGAGTGGCTATCTATTGACATGAATAGAAGAGTTAGCAGATATTGAGAATGGCTTCCAGCTCTCAAATGATGGAAATTTGGGAGGTTATAAGTCATGTCTTAAAAATTACGCCTATGTTGTCCTTACGAAGGAAGAACTGTAAGGTGGGAGGCAGATAAGGAAAAAAACAACAACACGCAAACATCTCAATTCAAAAATTATTTACACATACATGCTTTACATTAATTCCACTGTTTTACTGGTCTTTGATGGAACTCAAACCACATGGCTACAGAAGCAAACTGGATTCAGAATAACTTTGTTATTCTTGTTCTCTGTAGGATTGTATTTAGTTTATAATTAAAAGTTTATGTTTTCTGAAATTAGTATTTCTGGCATGTTTGGGCTTTGTTTACATTTCTGGTTTGTAGGGTCATTTTGAGTTCTTTTTTTGCTGGAGTGCTTTTAATCCACAGGCAAAATGTTTCTATGAGTCATTTAGCCTTTGCAAATGATTTTCTGGTCCTAATGAGTATGTAGTTTCACTGAGATGTTTAGATGAGTTCTCCCACATTAAACTCAATATGGATGCATTCCTATAGACTGTGTGTTTCTGCCACGATTCTTCTGCTATTACCCTACACAATTTTGGATTTCTATTTTTCAGTACACTTGTTCTTTGCTAATTTTAAACTATGCCTAATATGAGCTCCCTTCAGGAAGACAATCACCAGAAGTAAATGCTACCTTGCTTCTGCAAGCATCCACACCTTTTAGAGCTTAAGGGAGGCTTATTTTACACTGATCTGCTACCCTTGTTCCATGTTCCCTCTCTCCTTTGCCTCCATTATAAACCACTCTACATCAATCCAAGTAACCGAAAACTATGTGGGAATTGAATTTGTAAATCAGAAATAAAAAGGCTAACACTTTTTAGGAAGGTTGCAGTCATATCAAAACTGTTTGTCTTCTTCTCTTGCTTACTTTCTAAACCTCAGTTGCTGAGAACAGCACATCATTCACTGAAAGCCAGCTCATACATGTCGAGAAGAAAAATGCAATATAATTTTAAATCTCCTAGATATATCTGGAGAAGAGAGGTATATATCATTAAACATTTTGTCAGGTCAAACTCACAATCATCTTCATATCAATTATTAGTAGTGATTAGAGATTTTCATGCTGAATGTTACACACCACAGTTAGGTCAATACAGTAACAGCTTGCTCACAGAAGGTGAGAAGAAGGACAGAGAAGTTTATTGCAGAGAAGTTTATTTATAGACACAGAACTACTAGTAGGGAAACCAAAACTCTTTTCATAAGCTTTTCCTATGACATTAAGTAACTGGTGTATGTCACCATCTGTGAAACTAGAATAAGTACTGTTTCCTTTTCGTGTGTTTTAAGGAAGGTTCGTCCTCAAACTAAAATAAATAAATAAATACAAAACAAGACACAAAGGAAATTGCAGAAAATATTTTTCAGTTACTAATAACCAAACATATGATAATGAGAGAGAGATTATATTTTCTCTGGTTTTCATTTGCAGTGTATTTTACTTCTTTTTTTTTTTTAAGTGTACAAATGTACTTCTTGGAAAATTTTTTCAATTTTTTTTCCTTTGCTATTATCTTTCAAATCTTACATGTTCATTGATAATAAGAAAAGTATTGAAGCAATCCTCTGTTTCTTAAGTATTAAAACAATCCTACATTCTTAAAGCGTTTTCATGATCTACACTTCTATTGTTATGCCTCAATTCTCAGGTCACATTTGTGAAACGTAATTCATTGATCTTTTCCCTTACATTTTACTTTAGCTGTATCTGGTTCTAATGCTAGCAAGAATTCTGTTTCCAGACTTCTCTACTTGCAATAGTGCTTTGCAGATCTTCTAGTATTCATCCTCTCCAGGAAGAAGAGTTAGATTAGTTCTAATGATGATTATAAAATGACCGCATGGCATGAAATTTACCAAATATAGTTGTGGGTAGTGACATTTCAAGGCTTGAAAGTTAAACTTTGTTTACTTTTAGAAAGTCTACTTTTTTTTTTTTTTTTACTTTGTTTACTTTTTTAAACTTTTTAGAAACTTTTTAGAAAAGTTTTTTTACTTTTTACTTCTTAAAAAAGTAAAAACTTTGTTCAACAGATATATAAGGCTTTTGTGATCCACAAAACTATTTAGAGAAGTTATTTTAGTTAAAAGGAAAAAAAAAATCCTAACAAAAACAATTGACTATCGTCATTTTAGTTTGACATATTCACATCTAACTGTAGCATGAAACTCACCTGAAACAATCAAAGGGGACTGCTCTAGTTCTTGATTGTTGCTGCTACAATCTGGTCTAGGATATGTCATCAACGTCCAGGACCCCACAGCTTTGAGCTAACTGCAGCAAATGTAACAGCCGTATTTCTTCCATCTTCAAAGCCAGCTACGTGGAATACAAGACTACCTAAGTATGGAAAAACATAACCATCATGTAAGGTTTTGTAGCATAAGGAGGAGGGCTTCACCTGGTTTCCTTACTTGTCAAGAGAGATCTTACGTATATTAATTCTGTCCCTTTTTGTTATGACAAACAAGTTACATAAATATGAGACAGTATGAACAATTGGCTTTCCTGGTGTGACAGGCTGCACATCACACATCCATAATTACCTTGGACTTTTGTAAAAGGGAGAGACAACTATGGACTACCGATAGTATACCATTAAGGATGAAGCTCACATGAATGAATGGACAAGCTGTATGTGCTTGCCAAATTTCTGATACTTCAGACAATTAATACAAGATGCTTAGGAAACAGATGGTCAGACATCCAAAAGTGAAATCAGAATCTCTCTTGTGGTCCATAGGGAACAGTCACTGGCAACAGAATTGAAGGAGATTAACATGTTGACAGCCTATTCAATCTTCTCTATCATTTATTTAAAAGAAGTAATTATACTCTGCAAGACACCTGACTTACCTTTCTATCCTTCTAGTGAAATTCTGCCTAAGAGAAGACCTACAAGTGTTTTCTGTCACATTGAGTTTAGACATCTCTGAAGCACAAGAAGCCATAATACTGGTGTTCTCAGTATCTAAAGAGACATCTGGGGAAATGCCAGCATGCCTGTCAGGACTTAGGAACGTTGTGTTCTTTTATTCAACTTAACTTCACTTTTTAACCTGGAGAATGCTATTGTATTCCTTTTTATTATAAAGGAATTTTTTTATTTTTAATTTTATATTATTTTTATTATAAATAAGCAAACTTAGTGGGAAGTTAGCCCAGTGATGGGTTTAGACACTTAGAAATTTTACTTGTCTTTGCAACTCATACATTTTGTTGCTTTTCGCATGAAGTTTTTCAGTTTGTTTTCTGTCAGTAGGGCATACTATACTGTTGTGTAGTGTAGATATAACACCATCTGACTGTTTCTAGTCACTTCCATGGTGTCACAAAACCAGCCTTATGTATGAGCAACTCCAGGAGATGCTGCTGGGCTCCTGAAAAACTTGGACAGGTGGAAACATTCTGATATTTCTTTTTCTTGTTGCATTTCACAAGACCATTCCTTGTTCTGGAGTAAGTATTCGAGAATACGGTTCTGATTTTTCTGCCCCATAAATTGATAGGGATTAACCCTGACATGCACTCAGGTCTTTTGCTGAATAGGAGTTCAACAAAAAAAAAGTCCCTTTATACACTCAAGCCCTTGGCAAATTTAAGATGGACTAAAAAGTTCAGACCACAACAATTTGTGCCCTCACTGTGCATCGATTTGTTATAGCATTTTGAGAAAGCACAATCAGATACTGTGCTGAAATTCATATAGACAGAATTCCCAAGGGATATTTTGCCTTCTTTAAACTATATTTAGAAACAATATTCTAGGCCACAACATCTAAACAAAATGGTAATCCTAAAGGAAGTTGAATCTTTAGAGTAAAATTTATTCTGTTGCCCTTTGATGAAGTACAAATTTGTGAATGCTATCAAACAGTAGATAAAACTGTGTCAAAATCCTTCATACAGACACTGAAACTACTTTCCTTTGATTCTAGGGATTCAGAAAAACTACATTTTTGTTGTTGTTGTTGTTTATAAGAAATAGATAGCAAAGTGTACTAAAAATTTATTCCTTTGTATTTAAAAAACAAACAAACAAACAAACAAACTTCAGAATCCAGGCAGAATTTTTTTCTACATGAAGATTTGTCTACGTAATTCCCATGAACAGATACTTTTAAATAATATTAGACCATAGAGAAAATGGTTCAAACACAAACATCTAATGAGTATTATCAATGAGAAAGTATAACACTTGATTAAACAATGCCTCTGCTCTATATGAACTCTACAGTGAATCTCAGCTGTTCATGTGGTCCAATTTCTCTGTTTTGTTTGTTTGTGTTTTATGTTGTTGTTTTTCTGAAATACTGATATTTATAATTGTTGATTATCATTATAAAATGATGTTTGAAAAACTTTGGTGCAATAAAGGTAGTTTTGAAATGCGTTCATTCTTTCTATGGTATTCACAGACATTGATATGTCTGTGAGACAGTCCATAAGACAGCACTCCTGACATTTTCTGATATTTTTTCATTTAACTACTGGCAACTTTTTGAGTACATTGCACAAGAGAGCATTTACACTTACAAATCATAATTTTTTTTTTCTGTTGCTCATAATAAACTATTTTTCTCAATTGGTTCTATAGGTGAGAAAAATAGTTTATTATGAGTAATATTATATGATATGAATGAGTAATTTATTATGAGTAATATTATATGATATGAATGTATGGTTACACCAAACTTATGAAATGGACTGCTATATACCTATTGATGGACTGGAGATCAAAGAAGTAACCCACAAAACTGACAGAAATCCCATGTATTATTCTTGGCTTTTCTTTTGTGAATTGTGAATATTCTGACGATTTCTACCACGTACAACAACAGACAGCAATTTTTACAATCAATATAATCAATCTCAAAGACATAATTAGCCTCATATAGCCTTTTAAGGAACTTTAAAGATGACAAATTTTGTAGGAGATACCGTTCAAATTTGTGCTCAAGCTCAGTATTGTCTCAGATTTTCAAATTGCCCTCTTCCATTAATATGTGTCATAAATTGGGTATTCTTATCCCCAAATGCAAAAATTTCTCCTCATCTTTCATGACATTCTACATGTATGTAGCTTAATACAATAGTGTGTGAAAAGACTTGATTAATTGAAGAACATAAATTATAACTAACTTTGCAGTCTGACACAGCTTGTCTTTCTACTTTAGTTTCCAATTTTGTACGGTGTAGTTTTCTGTTTGACTTCAGTCTGCTTTTGATCTAAGAATCTCAAAAAAAAACGTCAATTACAGATGACTCACAAAATGCTTTCAAGGTAATTAACTAATAATTCTTATTCAGACCTATATGCAGATTATAATGATTGACACTAAGCAAAATTTTAAATTAATATGTGAACCTCCACAGACTTCCTCACATGTATAACCATCTTTACATGTAGATCCTCAAATGACTTAAAAGTTGTTCATAAGTAAGCCTTTACAAATCTTACCAAATCTTACCCTGCTTGCCAAAATATCCTTCTTAATCTCCTAATTCTTTTATTTATGAGTAAAACACTTGGAATTCCTTTGACACTAAATAGGTAATATGTGATGGCAATAATTACCACCATTATGAAAATATGAATATGAAGTAGGAAGACCTAAATTTTGTAATTCAAATCATATTGACTGATCCAGGAAGAACACACTTCATTTTTTTCCTTTTTTTTTTTTTTTTTTTTCCTGATCAGCGTTTTTCAGTATGGATCCCTACCTTGTTTTTGCCTGTTTTCATATACAGACTTGCATAAAAATTTCTGAGCTTATACCAAAACAGAAATAACAAAAAAGAATATTTTTGTTTATGTTTAAGGAAGATAAAAGCTCTTCAAAGAACACAGTCCTAAGAAAATTCTTTAATTAGTCACCAATTCTACTAAATCCTTTCCAAAACAATTAAACTCTGTTATAAAACCAGGCAAGAGTTTTCTTTCATTCCTCGTAGTCTGATAACAAACTGCATTCTCTTTTCTAGGCTAACGTAAATAGCAGGATGTTTGTATCCCTCTGTTCTGACATCTATATTTTCTTAGCTGTTTTTCCCCTCACTACTCTTAACTATCATCTCCTTCTTCTACTATGATATATTTATAGACCATCCAGCTTTTGTTTAACAATACTGTTAGCCAAGCTTTTACAGATTCCTATTAGAAAATACATTACTCATTTCCATGTTGATCTTGAAGGTAAAGATATCTCTTCCTTACACTTAGACCAAATTTAGACTACTCACTTTTTAAAATGGATGATCCAGTATTTCATAGAACTACACTAAAAAATGTTGTTGTTATTGTTTTTAAGATCCAATAGAACAACAACAAAAAATCTTTTGGTAGAATTACCCTATGGTCTTCAATATTTGCAATTCCATTTTCACATTAAAATTTTGAGGATGCCAGCCTAGGCTGCTTTATAACTACAACTTCCATTTTAAATTCTAAGCTCATGAACATGAAAGGAAGCACACTTTCTGTTCACATAATGTCCTAAACATACCTGAGCTTCATTTTCATTGAAGCTAATATGTGCAATCTTGTTTCAAGAGACTTCATATCAATAAATATGTCACAAATGCTTTCTTGTTAATGTTGAATTACCTTAATTGAGTTGGCATTCGATTCTGTTAATCAACATTCATCTTATCTTAGTTGAAGTAGCTTAGCCTGAGTTCAATTAAATTCATTTTCAGGCTCATTCTTCGAAAATTGCATTCACAATTATACTTTGCACAGGAATATCTATATTGTCAAGAATGAGAACTGTGATATTTCAATTTCTCTATATGCCCCCAAAATAAAAGTTAAATCTGATTTCCCTAACTGTTCTCTTATGATTAAGATTTTGGACCCAAGCATTTAACCTACTACACCATTTTTCTCTATTGATTGTATTTTCCTAGTAGGGACTAATAAGGAATACATGCTCATTCTCTCTTCTCTTAAAAAAGAGGGAGAAAGAGCAAGTGAAGCCATTAGGCAGAAAGCTCAAAGCAATCTAAGGGAAGGTAAATACCTAACAACTATGGAGTGATGTTTGCTACAGGATGTTCTGGATACTGAAATTTACATGGCCTGAAAAAGTAATAGGACAAATACCTGGAGAAAAGATAAATCGATGATTATTAAACATATAAATACCACCTCTTGCTGAGAAATACCCTGAACTTTGGAAGCTAGGTTAGTATTCCTGGGAAGTATCACTTCACATGTAGCCTGTTTCCTGCTCTAGACATGCATAACTGGCTGTTGATTGCTGCTGAAGAGAGGTCACTTGGCTTAAGATGCATTTGATCTATACTTACATACCCTTATACATATTAGTGTGTTCTAACTGCTCGGATATTCAGAATTATAATCCTGTTCAATGACATACAAAAACATTCACCACTAGCACAATGTTTAAGCCAGCACAACCCAGTGTCAGGGGAGTCCTCTCCTGACTACATTATTGTAAATGATGAGGGAAATGCAGGAACAATAAGTGATGAAGGAACAGGTACTGTCTGCAATAGACATGAAAGTGTACAGATGTGATCCTTTCTGTGGTCCACTCTTTACTCTGGCTGGCCTCTGTTGTTCATGTCTATTAGTAATCACCATCTGTGTCAGTATAAGTTACTTTAAGGAGCAAAATAACTCAGTATTTTTTCCAGTAAGTAAATTGCTATGAGTCCGTACTGCGGTAATGCCATTGAATACAGACATGTCTTACATAAATACAAAAGATGTCAATACATTTTGCAGTCACATCTCTTGATATATTTCATCTGTTGTAGCATTTTTTTTCTGTTTTCAGTTTTTTAAAAAAATTGATCCAAAAGCATATACTGTAGCTGTCAAACTACCTCTGCTGAGATTTAAAACCTATAAAAAATATTTTAATTACAGTATGTTCTGATATATGAGGAAATACTTTATGACTCTGGTGTCTATGTTCAATGGTTTCGTATAATTTTTGATTCACGGCACACATATACTTGGCTTAATTCTCTGTATTTTACTGGGTAAGAATTTGACATTCTTTAATGGGATATATAATATTAGAATGTTATATTAGCTTCAGATGTTTTCTCTGGGGTAATATTTATTGATAGCTACATATTCACTATGTTGCATATACATTCACTATGTTATTCATGTATTTTTAAATCTCTTGCTTGCTTTCGAGATGGGAAGTTATTTCTTATTTAGTTCATTGCTTGCTGTCAAAGAAGCAGCACAGACTGTTCCGAGGGTTTTCTTTCTTTATTTTTTATCACTCATTTCCAACAGAAGTCACTTATGTTTTTCCAAAGGTATGAGAGCAAGGCCAAGACTGTAAACACTATATTCAGACACTAAAAAGGATAAAAGAAAAGCTTAGCTCACATTAATTGTTAAGAAATATGTGCTTTCACTGTTTTCTTTGTTTATTATCTTTTGTAGCAGGTCTTGGAGAGATTAAAAATAATCTTAAATAGTACAATACCAAGAGAATAGAACTGACATTCTGTGAATATACAAAAGTGAAGGTTGCAGAAGATGCCTTTCTTGGAATAATTAAGTCTGGCAGTTTTTATTTTATCCTAGCAAACTCATTTCTCAGGTCAATTTCCAAGTTGAGTGAAACAATGGTTAAAAGAAACTCTTAGTTTCACTAACTGCTCCATTCAAGAATGTTTCCTGTTAACATGTGAAAGACTTATAATTTCTTTAAAAGCAGTTCAATAACTAAATTTGACTGAAATCAGTCTTTTAATTACCTGAGTTCCTTTGATAGTCTGTTTTGGGGCTGGGATGGGTTATTCACAAAGGATAGTTTTAACTCAGCTTCCTGAGGCTTTTTCTACTGGTAAGAGAATGAAAGATGTTCTTTTAAAAGACAAATTGGAGCACAAAATCACCCTCTGGTAAAGGCTTTCCACTTCCCTAAGTACAGATGAAGCCTGGCAGATGTGAAGACCACAGAAATAAGAGGGTTTTGAAAATCTGAATGTTTGTTAACTTGGGCAATTTTCTTTCTATATAGTTTAAGCAATGTAACGTGCTATAGTAGGAAGAATAGATACTCGCTAAATCATATTCATGTTTTGAACAAAAGATGTTAAGACATATCACTTAGAATTTAATATCTCTTTTTCAAAGTAAGTCTCATATCTTCTCCTGAAGGAAAGTATGAAGATACTTCAATAATTCAAGACCTCAGTTATTCAGGGAGGCTAGGTATTTTAACTACTAAAGCACTGGTGACAAGGATGGCTATGTCTGTTTTTTCATGTCTTGCTTCTCTGTCCTGCCTTGACAAGCCCATGCATGACTTCTTTCAAAATGATACTGTGAATATGAAAACTATTGTTCTTCTGATCACAAATTAATTCTTACCATCAGGAAAGAAGGTTGACTGGTACAACAGCTAATAAAAATATAGCAAACAATTTATCTACTTGAATATTCTGTATTGCTACTGCAGGTAGAGCCTCAAGTTGCTGTTCCAAATCTGAAAATAAAGCATAGATGAAAATACTTAGCTGAAATATACAGGAGCTCATCTCAGTGAATCTTCCTCATTGCTACTAAATGAACCTGATGTTTGCTGATATAATTTTGGCTTAACATAAAGAATTTTTGACAGCAATAATATATGTATATATACATATCATTTTTAATCTGTCCCAGGACAGAACCTTCAAACTTCCTATATCAGGAAATTCAAAGAAAAAACCCCACCACTATTCAGAAATAGAGATGTGATATTTCTGGGGCATAGGATTTGAGTCAGTATTTTGACCCAAACATATGGACTAGAAAATATTTCAAACCATGACCTCTGATGAAATATTTTTGGCTTGTCAAACTATATTCTGCAACAAAATCTTTTTTGGGAACTTGTTTCATGTTCTTGTTGTACATCTACAACATTACATGTATTTCAGTTTAGAAAACTATAAATCATAAGCTTTTATCACTTAGAGAAAAAAGATTTTATAGGGCTATATTATTTGCTAACCACACAGGCATACAGAAAAAAAAAAAAAAAAAAAAAGGCACTAGCAATACAGACCCTTGAATATTCAGTTCTGTCTACAACTATCTTCTATCTATTATATCTTTTCTAAATAAGGTAACCTATAGTCACATATGCATACAAGAAACCTGTTTGCTCTGCACAGCTTTGGACCTCTTTTCTGGAAATATGTGTTTTTAGTATTTTAAATGTTAAAATATTTAATGAATACTTTTCATGCACAATGGTACAAGAACACCTACTTCTAAACAAAGTGACTTGCTATGGTAAGGTACAATAAACTGAAAACTACAGAAAATATATCTACCATATACATTAACAAACAAAACTAACCAGCCACAAAATCTTACTTATTACTTAAGACGTATTACTTATTTTACCTTAAAAATCTTCAAATGTTAGTAGAGACTAATGTTTGTATCTTAGTATTTGCAAATGTTTGAAATGGTAGACTGAAATGAATCTCTATGACAGATGTTTCTAGGTGATGATACTAAACAAAAACAACAAAAAAAAAGCTACCTACCTAATAGATCTTTGTTAGATGTTCTAATATACCTAATAGTGCTGTATCTATACATTGCATTTTTCAGGTCTTTCTAATTCTGCTTCAGTAAATATCAGTGCATTTTGAAGTAACATAAGGAGAATACTTTCAAACCCATTACTGCAACTGGTTAGCTCAGAAAACCATCAGCTGTGGCATTAACTACCCAGACTTCTCCCTCAACGATGTTCACATTCTTGTAAACAACTTTCAATTATGTGGAAAATCTGAGAAAACTAGTGACTGGGAATGGAATTTCATTTTCACAATGTGGAAACAAAGACTTCTCTCAAGTCAACACTTCTAACAGATGTATCTTATGTGCTAAATATGAGGATGTTAACACAGAAATTGAATGCTCAAATCAAATAATGACTATACTGTGACCTATAAGAGAAATACAGGATATTGGTGTTGATTTCACACTTTTATGCAATTAGATGACAGCATGTTACAATGAAAATAGTTGTCACAGAAATAAAGTATTTGGTTAAGTTAGTTTTCAATAAACATAAATTTGATGGTGTAACCTTAAGAAAAACATTGCATTTTAGTCCACTTGCAAAATCTCCATTGTCAATTAATAACACTAAAACTTTTTAGTTTCAAAGGTTAAGCAAATGTTCAGTGACATTGACTGTGGTACAAAATAATCTTTGTAGTGTCCTCCAGATTTTCATTCTGTGTTGAATTATGATGTTGGTGTGTGTAAAAAAAAAAAAAAAAAAAAAAGAAAATAAAATATCAAGACTTGGATAGTAGAACAAGATTAATAATTCCCTAGGAATTATTATATTAATATAATTTTATAATTTCAAAGAATTATAAAGAATTCTTTTAAAGCATGACATAATATGGGCCATTGAACAGTATATATCTGGCAATAACTCTATCTGAAATAGAAATAGATTCAGAGATATATTTCATTTAAATTTATGATATTTTATCTGGTTATTGAGAATCTATTAGTTATTCTTTTTAATGATTCTATTCAGCTATTAACATTAAATTATAATATTAGCATTAATATTTGCTTTTTTTTTTTTTTCTTTCTTTTTCCTCAATGTATCCAGCAACAGCTTCTGAGGAACAGATTCTGGAATGTCTTTGCCTGGGTAAAGACATTTCATTCTAACAAAGATGGATTTCAGATGTAAATGATAGTTGATTATAACATTATTTCTTCAGTTTAATTTTAATAAGCTAAAGCTGGTCATTGCAGAAAAATTCCAGAATATTTTTCCAATATTTTCTATTTCTTTTTGTTTGTTTGTTTGTTTGTTTTAGGTGTGGACATCAAAACATCCATGATATAGCATGACAATAGAATTGCAAATTGACTGTCCTGCTTCAAGTATTTTACTGTTTATTCAAGAATCATATAAGCCATTTTCTACCCATTGCATTCCTCAGGTGTTCTCTAATTTTCTAGCCATTGGGATGCCTGAGAATGCTTCCAAAAATTGGACATCTATCCTAAATATATGAGTTGCAATATTCACCTATATGTTTGTAATCCTGATATTCTTTATATTGATTCATATGGTACAATGAGCTGACTAAAACCAGATTTGCCTGTAGAATTTATTTTTCCTTTACCTTGTACTTCAACACTAACATTTTAAAACCATAATGTTTTATGGTATACAATTAAGTAAAGCATGGACTAAATCACTGAATGTAGTCTTCATTGTGTATGCTTAAAATAATAGAGATTTCCTTTTTAAAATATTATAGTGGCCTTTAATGTGTTTGGATAAATATTTCTGAAACTTTTTGCCCCATCTCTTCACATACAAATGAAACAAAAATCTAATTGTTACATATACATTCTACTTTTTTCAGATGTACATACAATCTTTGAGCTGTCTGCAGATGAGTTTAGAAGTGGTAAGAACACATTCAGACTTCAAAATATGACTTTAATATTAGTCTAATATAGTGGGATAGAATAATATTCTGAGACTCTCTCTACTCTCTAATTCCAAATTTTAAATAATTTCCTAAAAGATTTCACTACCCATACTGAAATAACCATCAAAACTAACAATTGACGGCAACAAATTATTTTTCATCACATGTATACTAAGCAATAAAGTACAAAAAAAAAAATCAAGTAAACAAATCGTAAGCAAATATAACATTCATCAATAGGTCCTCCTATTTTGACAAAACTGGTTTCCAAAAAAGGACTAAACACCAAAGGGAAGACTTAAGTCACTCTCCTCCTTTCAAAACCCCAGATAATTAATTGTTATACAAACTGCCTGAGCAAAGCTAAGATGCTTCTTATAGCATCCATTGTTAATGATTCTATATATAGGGTAGTTGCAAAGGTTAAACGTCTTAAATATTTCAAAATAGCGGATTCTGAGATGTAGCAATGGCATCTTTAACTTGGGGCAAAAGGGTATCAGTGTCAGGAGTACAGTTAAAATCTCACAGGTTTACACCTCCTAGTCCTACACTAACACTATTTGTTCATGCTTATTTCTAAGACGTCAAGAGCAAAATTATATCCTACAGCCATCTACTAATGTAAAAGCCTTTAAAAAATGTGCATTTGGTTTGTAATATCATTTATATATCAAAAATGACCTATACCACACTAAGTAGTTCTACAGAGAATCATTAATGTTATCAAGAATTAAAGCTTAAACCTCTGCTGTTACAAGAGAAAGAATAAGTGAAAGGGAATAAGCCAAAGAGCTATGTGTGTCCTGAAACAGAAACCATAATTTACCACATCAAAGAGATCATAGAGAGCATGAACCAAAACAGCAGAGCTGGTGACGTAACCTCAAAAGTAATTGAAAAGCATCTTCCCTAAAATTGAGGCATAGGAAGAACAGCCATGCATAATAGCAGGATCGAAATGTTCAATGATAATAGTACTGTAGGCTTGGAAGAAAATGCATGCTACAGTCTACATGTTTTCTGAAATGTCAAGTGCGCATCTTGGAAAGGTACAATGAGCATCTTTCCCAGTTACAGAGAACACGAAAATGGGTCTTCTCTGGATACCTGAAGGCTTCTTTCAGCAATCTCAGCAAGCTCAGTCCTGACACTGATGCCAAGCTACCTTGCTGAGCTTAAATTTAACATCTATGTCAAGAATGAGAAATGAGTTGACAAGATTTAGCTTCTATAAATTGCATTTATAGGCTGTGAATAAGTAATCTAGCATGCTCTTGATTTATTACAATTTGAAAAATTGCAATATAAAGTGACAATTTCTTCAACTATAATTTCCTTGTTTGGACACTTGTCAGGAAAAGTGAGTACCATGGAAATAATAGAGCATCTCAACACATATCACCTTTGTGTTTAGGCTTTTCTCTGTAGTGTAGATCCCTTAATATTTATGTCATTCATAGTGATTAAGTCATACGGCATGATTTTTATATATATGTATAGGTGCACACATGTATGCATGAAAGTGTATGTATATATATATATACACACACACACACTTAACACATCAGGTTTCCCTCTGATTCTTCAGTTTCTTAGGAATCTAAAAAACATCAGAAAAGGAGAGAGGCATCTTCTCATTTCCTTTCAATTATCTTGTTCCTTCTTTCTATCAACTAGAAATACTACAGAGAACCTTTGAATGTTGCAAAATTTCTTTTTTTTTTTTTTTTTTTTTCTGTATTTTTTTTTGAATGTACAGAAAGATTTAAAAGATGTCAAAGAAATAATTAGGGTCATAAAAGGAGAAGATTATTATTTGTTAGTTTGTTTTTTCTTAATTTGCAAATATGCTCCTAAGTAAAATAAGTAAAAACTAAAACTACTGGTTTTGTTTTTTTTTTTTCATATAAAATTGTAAGGCTAAGAAAGGGTAAAAAAAATCCTAAATATTCAGAATACATTCTCAAAGTATGTAATAACATTAATAGGAAAAAACATTGGTGCGAGCATATTTGTTTTACTGTGCTTTTCAGCTCAAATAAAAGGAAGCATAAACGAATTGTTCCCTGTTTTCCCTGATGATTCCAATGTGATACAATAAATAAATAAATAAATAAATAGGATTTGAGTAGTCTTGAGGTTTGAAAAATACTATTGCTTGCTATTGTTTATTAGTAAACATTATTGTTTATTAGTAAAGCAAAGGTCTTGTTGGACATCAGTTTTCTTTTGCAATATTATGTTTCAGCCTGATTCTTTATTTATTGATGGGCACTGGCTTACCATCATTTTAATATAAACAGAGTGTAGCTCCTACTGTATCTTAACTAATGTATAGAATCTAAAACCTTTCAAAATCTCAGATAATGCAATATATGCTCCCTTCTAAGAATTAAGAAAAAAGGAAAAACAACTCAGTGGCCTTAGCCTAATTAATTAGCTGTCCCTTGTCTATAGCATGTATTAATCAGGATTTTGATTCACTTTCACAGAAAACTGTTTTGATAGATACAACCAGTTAGGCAATTAGAGAGAAAATAGAATATGTGTTGTGTCAAGAGAGCACTAGCTGTGAAAAAGTCTTCACTTCTCATCTAAGCATTATTTCTTTGGCACATTCACTCCTTATTCAGCTCTACTGAAAAAGGATAGAGCCATAAACTTTTTGTCTCTGGGCCTTTTCTTCTGGTAAAGAACTGTAGTAGTCATGATTTCAGGAACATCTGTTTGCATGACTGTTGTCCTGGCAGCAAAGAGATTTTGTCCAGTAGAATGCCAACACATTCAATATGCTGTTAATGGGATGTTCACACCTAGAGTCACTCAATCATGAAGTTCCTGAACCCTAAGACATTTCAGCAACTTTTATTCAACTAGTTAATATCTTAAGAAAGTTTCCTGCTCTCATCCTCTGCCTCTTCTGAGTTTTACTGATTAGTAAGAAACTACATGAAATGGGAATTATTTCTTTACCACACATTCCATATGCTAATTTCAGAAAGGCATTTTAGTTCACAAATTTAGCTTGTTTGCCTTTATCTAGCATTGTTTTTCCTCCTGTATTCAAGACTGCTAAACAATATCAATATCTAACTGAAGTAATTAATAAACAGTAAAAAATTAGCAATGTCTTCTTGAAAAAAAAAAATCTTTGTAAACCCCTGAAGGCATAATCATCATGTAACTGTTATTATCCAGCTATTTGGTTATTTAGTTTCACTATTGGTTAGCTTGATGTTCAAAGGTCCCAGTCTCTTCCTATATAGGTAAAATCTCATAAATAACACAATATCAGAATGTCTCAAAAATAATTCAGAGAGAAACTAAGGATATATTTTACCTTGCCCTCAGATGGTTGCATCACAAAATTACAGACTTCTTTCTTTCAGTGCTGAGATGAAAACACAAACTGTACCCAGGAAACATTTTGATCGTCCCCTACTCCATCAATAGCTCAAGGGTCACTACCAAAATTAAATAATGTCAGTTTATAGAAAGCATAGGAGACTTTCTCCAGATGAAACTCCTAGTTATCTGCATCTGTCCTTTTTACACTGCTAACCCACTCTGCTTCTTCAGTCTGTCTTCCTAGTACAGTACAGTAATGATGAGAGAGAATATATTTTCCAAAAACTCTCAGCACATGGAAAGCAATGTCAGTAACCACATTTTAATATGAATGAGTGGAAGAAGTTGGTTCACAAACCCTTAACAGTTCCTGATTGGCACAGGTAAAGTGGATTTAAAAGGAAAATTAAGTCTCTCATGTACATTTTCAAAAACTGGTGAAGATCACTACATTCTCTAGATTTATTGCTACTTACTACATTTTATGGTAGAAAAATGGACTTCAGGACTGAGAAATTAACATTTGAACAGTAGCTATTTTAATATATGGTAATCAAGTAACTCTGATGGCAAGGGCTGTTCTAGCAAAGAATGGCCAAAACCTATTATGCCATCCAACCATGCAATTATGTATCTCTTAGAGTAATTTTGCTCTCTTATGGAAGCTTATATATTAGAAATATTTATAGGAAGTTATGTTTATTTTCTCTGTTTTATGAGAAAAATACTTCAGTATAATAAAATTATAATTGAACAAGAAACAAAAGAACTGGATTTATTTTTTCAGAACACTGAAGTTGCTGGATGCACCTATATCACTATACAGAAAACAGTTTACTGAAGTAAGGATTGGTATCAATCTTTCTGCTAGTTAAGAGCCACCAGTTGTTTCAGGTCAGAATTATGAATATTTAATACTAAATACAAGTGCTAATTGTGTTTGAGAAACATGGAATTGGATGCAGATCTTCTGCACAGCTGTTATGGGAATGTAAAACATTATTCTAATTGGGCAGTTATAAGTGCTGGGAAAGAGGAAAACCATAAAAAAGGGACAGATAATTTTCTTAGGCAAGGGAAAAATACAAACAAATACAAACAGTGGAAAAAGCATTTTTATCCATAGACTGCTTTCTGTGTATCATCTGCAGTGGAGCCCAGAGTTTGTCTAGGACAGAAAGAGCTTTTAGGATCCATATTTTCAACAGCAAGAAAACACAGGAAGCCATGATGCTGAAAGCTGTCTGTAGCTTTACTGGATCATCTATTCATCATTATTGGCAAGGGCTGGATGCTAAGACAGTCTTTAAATCATTGTTTGTTTTTTTTACACTGATAATAGTAAAAAGAGAGCTCAAGTGAGGTGCATATGACAGCATGGCAACCATTTATAAATATCAAAGGACTGACTTGGTGTTGGACAAAGGGCCTAATTATTTCTGAAATTCAAAATAGAAAAATATAAAATAAATTGCCACTTCATTCTAGAAAACGGTTTCAGAAAAGATTTGGCTATAAATTGGTCATTTTTATTTACATTTAAAAGTAAAAATTACTTGATCAACCTATAAAATACCATCAGTCCTTTATATTTATATTTATATCCTGTACATGATCACACACTGAGATATTTCAAATTTTACATTTGAAATTTATTTTCTTAAAATTATTAGATTCTTATGTCAAAATCGTTCTTTTGCAAGCTTTTCTGTATTTTAAGCCAAAAATCTTGAGCTTTTATATTTTTAAGCAGCTCTCATAAAACCTACATACATAATAAATATAACTTTAATATATATATATATATATATATAATTAATTGAGGGAGAGAAAGATGTATTTATTTCACACAATTTTTCTCAGAATGGGTTCTTTATCTTTTTTAATCAACTCCGTGAGATCTTAATTGGATACCTACTGGATACTATAGCAAAGGAAGAAGCAGGAACTGTGTCCATTTACATGTAATTTTGTGTAAGGCAGGTGATTGAGTCAGTCATGAATGATAATGTGAGAGGGCTTTACTCTTTACTCTTTTTTTTTCTCTCTTTTTTTTTTTTCTCCTCACTTTCTTTGGAAAACTGAAATACAGTGGAATTCTTATGTATCCCACTTACATTTAGACAGTGCACACTTTTACTACACAGCTTAATGCACCTGTGCAGAAGCCAAGTCTCTTTTACCTTTACTCTTGTCACAGTTTCTGTTCTGATGAAGCTACAGAAATACAACACCTAAAAGCCATACCTCTGCATTGTAAAACATACACATTCATGTTGGTTGCAAACACTGACTTTGGTCTTGACTTTGGGATTCATGTATTTTACACTGGAGCAAAGCATCATAGAAAGGCAAATGCAGCATAAACGGAGCTGAATAAAAGCAAAATAGTTCACCATTTTTCTGGTAAATTGGTCATGACATTATTTTAGATCATGCTGTAACCCCTCAAGTTTTTAGAAGAGCTTTTTCACTGAAACTCAGTGATAACACAACGCTAACACTGAGAAACACACCTTGAAACAAGGTTGATCTATTTTTCTTATTCAGCTGCAAGTATAAAGAAATGAGAAACACTCAAAAATGTAATATATAATAATGATGTCTGTGTTCATATTTAACTATCAGATTTTCACAATGTACTTCAAACACAGGAACTCTTCTCAAACATACCCAATGGCTCCTTAATATGCCTCTTTCTAGCAAAGATTAATTAAATTTTTGTTTGTTTGTTTTAGTCTGTGTTTATAGAAATAAAGCATACAGACTGAGAATTGCAGTCTCCAAAAATGCATTCCGTTACTTTAATTTATCAAACCTCATTTTTAAATGTTTCCATAACCATGGATGGAAAAGAAATCTCTCAATTGAGTATACTAGTTTAACAGAGCTTCACTCTCAAAAAGCAAAACTAATGGATTAAGTCTGGCCCCTATAAAAAATACACTGCCAAACTACTGGCTAAATAGATACCTTGGACACACGGAAAACATTAAAAAGGAAATAAAAATAAAACCTGACGAAGGAGAGCAATAATATATCTGTCTCACTTATCCTATTACAATCACTGCCAGTCAGCTTTACTTTTGAATCAATTGGCAAAGTCATTCGCTTCTCAGGCAGGCAGCACTCAATGTGTTGTTCTATATCAAACAAACAAAAATAGGTACGTGCCATGAAAAACAAGATAACACTCAAAATGACAAAAACATTTGTAATCATGGTCCATATAAACAAGACCACTCATCAAATACTAATGCCAACAAATGTAGCAGGGCGTTAGATACCATAGGCAATTATATTGGTCGTCTCAGCAAGAACCAGGACTGCCTAAATTCTTCCTTCATGATTGATTGGAAATGCCAAGTTATTAAAACTGCAATCCCAGGGCAAATGTAGTTTATTCAGGGCATTACTTCTTTTTCACTTTTATCCTTCATCATATGTGACAGGTACCTACACCATCTCTCCTCAGGCTTGAGCAAGATGAAGACATTAGTCTTCAATCCTTTTTTAAAGGTTATTTAGAGAGGTGAACAAGACTTACACAAAAAGAACCATAAGTTGGTGCAATCAACCTTGAAGAAATGCCCCAAAGCTTGGACAAAGCAGCTATGTAGTTTCTCCAATTTAATTGGTTCTGCTGAAGAAGATAGACTGCATTGCTTTTCTTTCTTCACCGAGTTGTGTCTTTAATTACCACTGCTCTTTAAATTCTATGAAAGCATGTCTCAAAAGAAAACATGGTGGTTGGCCACTACCTTGACTGATCTCTTTCTATGACAAAGTGACGCGCTGGGTGGATGAGGGAAAGGCTGTGGATGTGGTCTACCTTGACTTCAGCAAGGCTTTTGACACCGTCTCCCACAGCATTCTCCTCAAGAAACTGGCTGCTCTTGGCTTGGACTGGCGCACGCTTCGTTGGGTTAGAAACTGGCTGGATAGCCAGGCCCAAAGAGGCGTGGTGAATGGAGTCAAATCCAGTTGGAAGCCAGTCACTAGTGGCTTTCCCCAGGGCTCGGTGCTGGGGCCGGTCCTCTTTAATATCTTCATCGATGATCTGGAAGAGGGCATCGAGTGCACCCTCAGTAAGTTCACAGATGACACCAAGTTAGGTGTGTGTGTCGATCTGCTTGAGGGTAGGAAGGCTCTGCAGGAGGATCTGGATAGGCTGCACCGATGGGCTGAAGTCAACTGCATGAAGTTTAACAAGGCCAAGTGCCGGGTCCTGCACCTGGGGCGCAATAACCCCAAGCAGAGCTACAGGCTGGGAGATGAGTGGTTGGAGAGCTGCCAGGCAGAGAAGGACCTGGGAGTGATGGTGGATAGTCGGCTGAATATGAGCCAGCAGTGTGCTCAGGTGGCCAAGAAGGCCAACGGCATCCTGGCTTGTATAAGAAGCAGTGTGGCCAGCAGGGCTAGGGAGGTGATCGTCCCCCTGTACTCAGCTCTGGTGAGGCCGCACCTCGAGTACTGTGTTCAGTTTTGGGCCCCTCGCTACAAGAAGGACATCGAGGTGCTTGAGCGGGTGCAGAGAAGGGCAACGAAGCTGGTGAGGGGCCAGGAGAACAAGTCCTACGAGGAGCGGCTGAGGGAGCTGGGCTTGTTCAGCCTGGAGAAGAGGAGGCTCAGGGGTGACCTTATTGCTCTCTACAGATACCTCAAAGGAGGCTGTAGCGAGGTGGGGGTTGGTCTGTTCTCCCACGTGCCTGGTGACAGGATGAGGGGGAATGAGCTTAAGTTGCGCCAGGGGAGTTTTAGGTTGGATCTTAGGAAGAACTTCTTTACCGAAAGAGTTGTTAGACATTGTAACAGGCTGCCTAGGGAAGTGGTAGTCACCATCCCTGGAAGTCTTCAAAGGATGTTTAGATGTAGAGCTTAGGGATATGGTTTAGTGGGGACTGTTAGCGTTAGGTCAGAGGTTGGACTCGATGATCTTGAGGTCTCTTCCAACCTAGAAATTCTGTGATTCTGTGAAATGCATTTTTTGATGAAGCAGACCATAGCGGTACTTCAGCGGAAGACGGACATATAATAAATGCTCATAACTTCGATGTAATTGGTCGATTGCTTCAGAAAGTGAAGGGATCACATGGATGAACAATAAGATACTTCAACATAATCCCCTTCGGGTTTAAACCTACACTCCAGATGAGGGCAACACACTCTTGGACACCTTTTATAGAAGAAAACTAGTGCACAGTGAGCTTGTGCAGTCTTAGTGCAGAGCAGTTTACTTACTCCTGGAATATTTCCTAATCTATACTCCCTTTGTACAAACCTCAAGGGACTAGATAATACATAATATAAATGCTAATCCTTTAAATGCACCTTGTTAAAAAGTCTCTTAAAATTTAGTACAACTGAAACTAATATTTGCCATAGGTCGGTAATATGAATCTATAGAAATGGGTACAAAAGTCTAAGATGTGTGTAACAAACATATTCTAGAAGCTTTTTGAGTACTAGATGAGATGTAATGCAATTTTCTATGACATGCTACAGGACATCTATTGCATCAACAAGGGCTTTTTTCAAGAAATTATTAAATTTTAAGGATTACGCTTTCAGCAGCAAGTATAGTAAAAAAGATCCCAATGGTTATGATTAGCATGAGTGGGAACTGTATGACTGACTCTTAACATACAGAAATTTAGTTATGATAAATGTTGGTCTACATCAACTTTTATTACTGTCTAGAAGAGACTTGCTGTACAGAGACAGTACCCACTGAGAAAATTTAACTCCTTCCATAGCTGTAGATGGGGCAGAACAGTTGGGATCCATATCACAGATAAGAGAAGTAAATTAAACAACTGGTATTAAACAACTTAACTCTCAAGTCCCTGCAAAGGAATCTACAGTAGCAAGATAGAAGTTGTTCCACTGAAGAAATAGGTGGAATTAACAAAAGAAAAATAAAATCATAAGGCTAAAGTGAACAGAAATAAAGAAAATCCCAAGTTTTAAAGAAATTGAAACATGAGTCATATATGGGCTGAATATAACACAGAATTATATCTGAAAGGGTGTATAGAGATATAGCTGTTAGGTTTAACCACTGCAAATTGTCAATCTCACAGGAATTCACTATTGCAGTTTAGAAAACAAGAGCACAAGAAAAGTTATAACTCTAAGTACATCTTTGAAACCACATGCCATAAAACTAATTATTTTTCCTCATTCTATCTACTACATATGTGGTAGACCAAATTCAGTTTTGTGGGTTTGGAACAGTAACGTGACTATGACTTGTGTAAGATAAGATACTCCATTAGAGAGATACTGATGAAGAGACACAAAGCTAAATTTTACTGTTAATGTCCTTTGAAAAGGAAAAGACTGGGGAAGGTAAGGTAAATTCATTATTTGGAGAAAAGAAAAAAAAAAAAAAAGAGAGAGAGAGAGAGAGAGAAATACTCCCAAATGCCATTGTTTGGTTTTGTTTCTTATGAGGTAATACACAGATAGCTCTACCTCTTCTACCAACAGCTGATCAGAGTTACAACTTATTATTTGCTGGAAGTGTTACTAAAAGAAATACTAAAAAATAGAGCTACTGTTTTCCTTACGAGCAGGGAAATGTTTCTCATCAGATGTTGGGATAAATGTGACAGGATTATCTGGTCTTTATTCTTCAAATGGGCAGAAACATCTCTGTTAAAAAATCCTACTGTTAGAAATATTTCATAAGTGGAAAGATGGGTGAAACAGCTCTGTCATTATTTCATGAGATGAAAGGGCAGATCCTGAGGGAGAACCAAAAAATAAGAGCTCTTCTTATTTTGCGAATGAAGAGAAAAAGTGATCAAACTGTCAGGGCTTAATAGAAGAAAAAGTTTAATTGAGAGAAACGCTAACCTTCTTTCAGCTCTAATAATTTTTAAGGCATTTAGGCCTCCCTTAAATCTTTCTATGCTCTAAAATGGCTGAGTTCAACATGAGAAAGCTATGGTTCTTCTTTCTACATCAGTTTAATCAAAGCTGCACTTTAACAGAAACTAAAATTTAATTAAGAAAAAAAAAAAAACACTTTCTCCTCCTTTCAGTTAGACAAAATGTCAGAATCCTTTCAGTTTGAAGAAACTGGGGACTGTTCTCAAAATGTCACCTAAGATGTCTGAGTTCGTGGAAACAACCTGAGAAATGTTATACATCCAAATTATCTTGACTTGGATTTTTTTATTTTTTTTGTATGTTTGTGTCTCTTCTCTCGTTCCTGTGCACACTGGCTGCACTAATGATGTAAACTGCTGGATCTCTAACTTTAGCATTACTCATGCATTAGGCATTAGTCAAAATGTCACCATAAACAGATGCTAGAGAAAGAGGCAAACTGCGTTTCATGTCCTCTCTATTTTCATTTTGGCTGTGGAACTAGAGGGGTGGGAGTTATTGATTACTTTTATGTCTGTACCTATATTGTTTACTTTGGCACTTGCTAGAGGCAAAACACTAATATTCTTGCTGAAAAAATTTGTCTGTTTCAGGATACTGTGATGACACATTGCTAAATCCTTATACTTGTATGTGTACACTGAAATAGCCACAGAGCATGTCTTTTCAGCCTTCAGAGATCAACACCTGTCAATATTGAAGTTTTACTTGTTAGATGTCTTGCACTTCTTAGAAATACTGTATCTGCTACTGTAAAAAGTTTACTCCATAAATAATAATGAAAAAAAAAAAAAAAAAACTCTCAGAAATGAGAAAAATACCTTCTTTAAATACAATATATTTATCTTAAATAAGAGGAAACATCAAGGTTACCACAGAGCAACACAAGAGGCTGAAGTCAAAATAAACTAGAGGAAAAAAGTTAAAACACTTTAAGCATAAAAACAAACAAACAAAACATCTCCCTTGTACTTTCCTGAAGGCAAGTTAAAAATGAGACATCTCCCAAGCCAGACTTTTTTCAGCATTTCTTACCTGATCATCTGTGTGCATGATGGCAAATGTATTGTTTCACTGTTCAAGAAAGATATGATTTTCAGTATTTTGTTGGGTACTGCTGATCAGATACACGTACCACTTCTGGAATAAACCCACCTCTGAGAAGGTAGTTCTGACAGAGAGAAAATGATAATTCTGAAGAGAGAAAGATGATTATATACACCACCAGAGCTCTTTCTCTGTTTACAAAAGTAAACAAATAAATAAATAATCTTGATTGAGTGATTAAAAGATATGAACTCCATCTTTTCCTTATTAGCTAAAACATACCAAACATTCACAATGAAGTTGCTTACTTTATACATCTATTAAACATATATCTTATTTAATTACAAAATAATATAACTATGATTTTACATGCAAACATAAATGTGTATAACATCTCTATGATTATCATACACATACATTTATGGATATAAAAACACGGAGACCAGAAATCATTTTAAAAGTACAGATTCAAAAAGGGGAAAAAAAAAAAAAAAAGAGTTGGATTTCACCTATTAAGTTTAAACTCCTAAATCCTTCACTGCAAAATGTCCTGTTTGGACAAACTAAAATACTTGTAAGAAGTATTTTAGTTTATATATATATATTTCTTCCTACAAACAGAATAAACTAATTTTGATATTGCTGTTTTCTTTTCTCCTGCTGGCAGGATCTCTGCAGACATTACTGCATCTTTGCTGCCTACAGGTGAATAATGAGCTAAGCCTTCCCTCCAGATGACATTACAGATGTTGAGGAGACTGTCCACTGTTTTTCACAGAGTTTAGTGTCAAACTATCACTCAGTGACCTATCTGCTAAACAAGATACTAACTGAATGCAAGTGGGTTAGCATCCAGCACTATATAAACAGTAATTTTCACTTTTCCGTACTGAATATACTTTGCTACTTTGTTTATATGGCATTTAGTTCCTGGATTACACTAATACACTGAATTATTTTCTCGCACCTTGCCATACAGCTATAGATCTAGTAATATTTCATTTAAATACGCTTAAAGTTAACTTGGAATCTGAAAATAACTTTCATTAGTTTAATTGAAACTCCAGTGAGTTTTCAAAACAACTATCCCATGGGTGTTCTTCTTGAGATTGTTCCTATGACACTATATAGAAATCACATGAACTGAAAGATTTTGCATGCCTTGTCCTCCTACCATTTTTACATATTCATGTTGGTTGTGCATTTTTCCTGCCTGCAAAAAAGATGAAGTTAAACACTCTTCAGAGAAAGACTAAAAATTGAATTCACCAAATGACCATGGATTTCAAGACAGATACCTATGTGATTTTTACAGGAGAAATTTAAGATTTTGTAATAAATATAATACATTTTAAAATAAATAAAATGGTAAATAAATAATAACTGTAAATAAAATAAAAAAATAATATTTTTTCCATGTTTCTGACAAAATTCATATTTGTCAAAAGAGGTTTAGTATTTAACAGAGACTTAAACTCTAATTGATAACATGTGGTCTGAATTGGTTTAAATGGTAAAATGAATGTGACAGCAAAGTGAAAGCAGTGAAAAGTAGCGCAGAAAATGATACCAATAACTATTTGTGAAACAGAACACTGTGAGAACATAGAAATGGCTACGTCAGAGTTCAATATGTTAGTCAGGACCAGATGATTTGGAGAAAAGTTAACTTTCTGAAAGCTCCATCTTTCACAGAAAGTCCTAGTCCCTATCACTTTTGTAATCACTGTATATACCGAGGTAAGACTTTTTTTCATTAATTTATTAATAGCTTGTAATGTCAGAGTTGTTTTTATCTTTGTCTCAATGGCCTTTTCACAAAAAATGCATAATTCCCTCTTCTAACAGTTACCTGAGCTCAGACCTATCATCCACCTAGTGTATGACTTCACCTTTAAAATAAAGTTATTTAGCAAATATGGATCCCATGCAGCTAAAGCAGAAGCCTTTTTCTCCTCTAAAAGTAGAAATGCACTAAGCAGACTGAGAAGAACTTAACATTATTTTTTTCTGAACCTCAAGTGCAATGTTGAAAGCTGGGGCAGGACAGATATTTCATTAAGCTGCAGCAGTTGAACAAGTGAAATAACAGCTGAGCAAAAGAATAAAGCACATGCCAAAGCAACATCCTCAAAAATGTGTAGCCCAGGGACTAAGCCCAAGAGTTGGAAAATCTCTGTGAATTCAGTTGCCTTATAAAAGGATAAGATCTAAAGTGCTGGGGGAGGAAAAAGCAGATGCCTGGTTTGGTTCCAGCTGCCCTCACAGAAGAGCTCTAAATCCTGGCCACATTGATGGCTATGAGCATCAATGGCCATAGCCATCTACACTAACCATGTAATATCAGATTTGTGGTTTGTATACTAATTTAAGGCAGAAGTGTTAAGGACTGACTTCTTTAAATAAGCAATAATTAAGATTGGTAATGTGTAAGAACTAATTATTAACTCAAATTATTACTAGTGTGTTACTAATGAATGTCGATCAGCTTTCTAAATGCTTCTGACACGGTGATCTCTAACTTTGCAACTAATATACGTTGTATGTATATATTTATATACATGTAAATATATTCAGCTGCAAAGCCTACCATTAAATTTAGGAGTCAGCCTAAAGTAACTTCATGGTGCTGTCTTTGAATAGTGCACTTGCATTCTGAAACATGGGTACATGCGTTTGTTGGTTGTTTTTTTTTTGGTTGGTTGGTTGGGTGTTTTTTTTTTGTTTCTTTGTTTGTTTTTTAAGCTGATACTGACAAATACATAACAGTTTGTTTTCTTTAGGGAAAGGGTATCTTAATTATAGATCTAAAGATATTTAAGAACATTTTTAGTATCGTCAGCACTGGGAACTGTTCTGTCATGGACAGTATTTTGCTCATTTTGTCTCTCCTCCAAATCATTAACGCTAAGAGTACATTAAACCAGAGTGGTTCTCTTATGATATTCAAACACACCAGTGTTAACATTTCACCCTCTTCAAAGACGATGACTTCTTCAGGCTCTTTGTTTTCCATGTTACATCCCACTTCTGACCTGTGACAGAATTTTAGCTCTCCACTTACAGCCGTTCATTTTAATGACTTCTTGTGAAAGACTTTGCAAAATGTATTTTGAAAGCTTAGACATGTCTTACCTATCTCCTTCACTCTGTTTTATTGACATCCTTGGGGAACCCTACTACATTAAATTACAGGCACATTTTTTTCCCTTATAGAAACTAATCTCCTTGTAATATCATACTTATAATATCTCCTTGTAATATCTGTTGTGTTTCATAATTTGATTTTTAAATTGTTATTTCAACCAAGTTGTGTACTGAAGATCTGTGATTTCTAGGATCTCCTATGTCCCTCTTTCAAGGATAGGTAAAATATTCTCTAACACTGAAGCTCATTTTAATCAATCTCTGGGATTGTGTTTGGAAAATTCTGCTGTTTAATTCGTAATTTGGTAACAGAACTAGTTTTGATACTTCACACCCTAGTAGTGTCTCATCTTTAATATCTGAGAAATTAGTATTACTTTTCTCAAAAGCATGAATATTTCCAGAGGATGCATTTAATAGTTATTCACTAGTAAATAGCACTATTGTTCTCATTAATTATGCAAAGAGTATTTTATTTACAGGAGAAAAGAAGTGACAGCATCACTCCCTGTGCAACTTCTCCACTTCTCTGACAAAAAATCCTCAGGTTCTTTTTACCATAGATGAAGAAAGACATAGTTATGGGAGTTCTCTTGACAAATACTGGTACTATATCTCTGAGTACTCTCATTTGCCCTAAAATACTGGACATATTGTTAGATTAATATTGCAAAATTAGATATGTCACTAAATACCTTATTCATTGAAAAGAAAAAAAAAATCAGTCAAAAATTCATTATTTTCACTTATGTATGAGCAGATAAATTTTCCTAACCAATCTTTAAAAGATTTCTTTTTTTTCCATGAGTACAGATGAAATTAGTTGTGGAGAGGAAAAACAACTTTCAAATTTCTATTGGAAGCAATTCATGAACGCAATTACTAGAGTGCCAGAACACCTTTTGAAGCATTTTGAAGCATCTTGAATATTTCATAACATTCAGGCTAGACCAGAATATGCATATTTATTTCAAGATGGTTTATGAATATTATATCCTGTTAAAACTGTATGAATTCCAACAATAATTATACTGTATATCAGCTAAAGAAAATAGTATCTTTCAGAATAAGAAGCAAGCTTTAGACATAAAAAAAATCTTGTTAAGATTTTTCTTCTCCAATACTAATTTGCAAAATATTTAAAAATGAATGAATGATTCATCACTTCTACTATCTTGGGTATACTGAAACAGTCATCTCACCTATAAGCTATACAAATTAATTTAATAACTTCCTAGGAAATGATACAACTCAAAGATTCTTTGGAAATTTAATATCTGCAATATGTTAAAAAAGTTTTTGCAATGTTCAGGAGCAATGGATCTAATTTCTGACTAGTCTAAAACAAACAAAAATACTACTTCAGAACAAGTAGATTTAAATTCAATAAAATGTTACTGATTATGTAAGTTATAACAATATATTTTAAATCAAAAAACATTTTTAATAAGAAATATATTTTTTCCTCTTTCCATGGTCATACAGAAACTGTTATTAGAAACAAGAGATTTTTAGGGTATTTAAAGTTTTCTAATACATATAATTTATTACCGTGATTCACATTTCTGCATGCTTCACTTAAAACCAGAGTTTTATATAATTTTGGTATTCAATATTGAAAAATTTTCTATTTCTTCAAGTAGCATTTTTCACTAAATCACTTATGGATATTTTGTATAGAATTTCTATGGCTATGATTAAAACTCTGGTAATCTACTAATTTATAAAGAATGTTACATTTAGTCTACCACAAAAAAAGTAACACAGATGAAGTGAAAGTAAAGCAGACAAGCATACATTAGTAAGGTTGCAGAAAATAATGTACCTAACCCTACACAGTTATGGAAAATATCTTCCTGGTTCCTGATTAGATGTTGATTATGAAAAACAAATTCTCATATATACAGTCCTAACTCTCATCTTAGGAAAAGATCAGCTCTAAAATCTTTCAGTCATACTTGCAGTTAAGTAGTCTCTGTTTCTTTCATTTAACAAGTGTTTAAGAGTTTCCTCAGTTCCTCAGAAAGTTCTCACAGCTTCAGTCTTTAAAGCTTCTACTCAAGCTCCGTGGTTTAAGTTCAATAACCTTTCTTACCTTAAATAATGTTGAATGCAACTTTTTTTTTAATGTTTCTGATTAAAAACTGTTATTACTTTTCCACATCTAATTGAACAAAAGTGAAGTACGCACATTTTCATGTATTTCTTAACTGCCTAAATGAAAATCTACATGCCATAAAATAAATAAATAAATAGGCAATAAATGGGAAAGTATTATAGGTAAAGATGACTGTTTTACCATAAGTAAAATAAAAATCATTTAAATATCATAGAAGCATAGAATAGCTTAGTTTAGAAGGGATATTAAAGATCCTTCCCATTCCGTACCCGTCCCCTCTGCCATGAGCAGGGACACCTCCCACCAACCCAGGTTGCCCAAGGCCCCATCCAACCCGGATTTCAATAGTGCCAGGGATGGGGCATCCACAGCTTCTCTAGGCAACACGTTCCGGTGACTCACCACCCTCTGAGTAAAGAATTTTGTCCTAATATCTAATCTAAATCTCCCTTTTAGGGATTTTTTAGGGAAGGAGGCCATTCCTCCTTCTCCTATCACTACACTCCCTGACAAAAAGTCCCTCTCTTGCATTCTTGTAGGCCCGTTTAGGTACTGGAAGGCCGCTATATGGTTTTCCCAGAGCCTTCTCTTCTCCAGTCGGAACAACCCCAACTCCCTCATCTTCTAGTAGCTCAATAGGAGAGGTGCTCCAGCCCTCTGATCATCTTTGCGCCCTTCCTCTGGACTTGTTCTAACAGGTCCATGTCCTTCTTGTGCTGGGGGCCCCAGAGCTCAACGCAGTACTCCAGGTGGGCTCTCATGAGAGCAGAGTAGAGAAGGAGAATCACCTCCCTCAACCTGCTGGCCAAGCTTTTGATGCAGCCTGGGATACTATTGATTTTCTGTGCTGCAAGCATAGATTGCTGGCTCATGATGAACTTCTCATCAAGCAACACTCCCAGGTCCTTCTCCTCAGAGCTGGTCTCAATCCATTCTTCACCCAGTCTGTATTTGTGCTTGGGTGCAGGACCTTGACCTTGCATGCAATGAAACTCTACACACTTCCACTAAGACAAAGAAACCCATGCTGTTCTGCACCATTTGGATGGTACCAACAGGCACTGCCTGGAATCAATCCATCAGGGGCTCACAGCAGTTCTCTCAGGATTAGAGATGAGCTAAGTAGCTAAATTCAAATTTTATTCCAGTTTTGAATTCTCCACAGATTCACTGATATTTGAAACAAAAACTTTGGTTTAGTCCCGGCTCTAGCTGCCAGGATAAACTGTAGCAAGGATTTGTGTCAACTGTAGTCTGAGAGATCCACTTTACTAGAGAGCTCTCAGTAAAGGAACAGCTAAGTGCACTGGCACACATCCAGAAAAGCACTTACATGGATGCTTCAATCAAAACTCCTGAGTCATCTCAATCAATACCTTAGAATCTCATTTTTTTTTTTCACATTTCTATCACTTTGGGCATGTCTGTAGCAATCTGCAGGCTTTAATTATAACTACCCTTTGTCATCTGTCTGTCTAAATTCTGAAAAAAGTAACACATGCACACAAACTCCTTATGACCTGATAAATGAAACAGTAAATTACTCTGTATATATGGATAAAGTAAAGTCATGTAGCTTAACTGGTTTTAAAATAAAATTAAATGGATAAAATAATAAAACTCATTCTGTTTTTAAAAGCAGCTTGCTTTATGCACATCTATTCCTTGAAGAATGGTTCCTCAGCAATGACTTCACTATTTGGCTGGTTAATTAATATAATTGTCTACATGACTGCTAAATTTTCCTTTTACTTGATTTGTAACCACTTAAATATGTAGTTGTCCTTCAGATGAGTTCTCTCACCAGTCATTCCTACAAATGACACCTACAAAGATAACACTCCTGAAAGTAAACAGGATATTTTTAACTACACCAAACTGTGAAAGGTAACAGAGAAGGAAACACTTTTTCATATCCTGAGTTTGCATATACACAAGAACAGACAACCGCAACAAAAATAACAGCATTCTTTTTTTTTCCCCTCTGCATTTGATTTCATTGGATGCATAGCATTTCAGATGAAAAACAAAAACAGGAAAATGATAGGAGGGAGGGAGGAATTTGGATGCTATTCAAATATGTTTTCTCTTTTAATTCTTTTTTTTTAATTTACTTGAAAAAATTTTTTTTCTTTTTCCTTTTTTTCCTTCCCCCCAAATTTTAAAGTATCAGTGAATCACCTACAGAACAAAAAGGTCATACTAGTTTTGTTTTTCCATGTGTTCGATATGATAAGGCACTTATGAGATTACCAACCATTTAAAGTCCATTTAGCAAATGAAACAAGATCCAACACACAAAATTCATATTTCTGGAAACAATGTTTCTGGCTGGATTTAAGCAGAATTCAGACTAGCAACAGGTAATGAACTAAAACCACATAGACTTAAAAGTCCAGAGTACAACCTGCCATCCACATTCACTGGTCTAAACTATTCTCAGATGTATCCTTTGGAGGAGGTTAGGCAGAGTCTGCCTTTTTCTAGTGTTTAATTAATACTTCATGTAATATTATTTTAAACAGTACCTTTGCCAGGAATCCATCTTCAGAGATATGGTTAGTCATTCACATTTATGTATGGTCCTCATAGAACCACTCGTCAGAACCTCCTTGACCTCCGTGGGGCATTTGGTTGTGCTATCAAATAAAGCAAAAAAGACAAATAACTTTCTTTTATCTACTCTCATCTGCTAGATTTACTGATCTAGCTGTTGAAATAACTTATAAATGCCAGATATGACTACCCAGCAAATTCACTGTAAGATGTTCTTTACCAACAACGGTGCAGCCCCGCAGGAGCAAGCAGGACTGGTGATTTAACAAGTGCAGCCCAGTGATCATCAGAAAGGTGTGAAGTGACAGTCAGGGATGAGGTCAACCTTCAAGTCCAGCAAAAACATGGGGGCTAGCAGAGGACTGGGTTGGGCACAGGGTTACATACTCCATAGCACAGGCAAGGACCTGAGCTTAAAGAAAGCTCCTGAACCAAAGGCAGAGGATACGTGGGTGCACTGAGGCAATAAGTGTTTGAGGGTGCCTTGGAGCACTAATACCCTGTGAGCCAAGTGCTGCATAGTAACAGAGTTATTCCAGATTTAACCAGGTTTTGCCTAATGCATGCCTAATGAAATGTCTATCAGCTTGTATATTCATATTCTCAGATCAGATAAAAGCATTTCTTATGTCATATAAGTTGGAAGTAATTAGTTTCTTTGTGTTTTTCATGTTGTCCGTTGCAGTTGTCAAACTTTTGTACCTTTATTTATTCTTGCACTAACTGATTATGGGGTCATTTCAGAATATTTGGATGTTAATTTATAAAGCATAAATATACATTTGTTTATATTTTACCTAATTATAGTTTTTAGAAAGCTGGTAACGAAATCTATGTCTTACTCTGAGACTTAGCTACATGACAATCTGCAGCATACCATATGCAAAGAAATACAGTATAACCACAGAAAATCAAGTATTCCTCTCTTTATACTTCAGAAAAAAAAAGGGTACTTTTTCTTGATATGTTAAACATAAATTAACCATTTCTTTCCTTCCTTTTAGTCCTTTTATTTAAAATAGCAATCATTGTTTTGGAAAGACATAATTTGTTTGGGAAAATACAATCATAGTTTTGGAAAATACAGAAAGAATGGATATCATAAAAATGATGGTCTCTGATATCAGAACTTGGCTTACAAGTAAATATGAAACAAAGTACTATAGAGAAGACTGGAAAAAATTGCTCATCATCTACACCTTCAGAGACTTCACTGACCAAGACACACAACATATTTTTGTCAGAACAAATGCACTTTCTCAAATTCCCCATTTCAGGCATTCTTCCAAACTTTAGCCAATCAATTTTTGGACATCTCCACACATCAATATATTCCAGTCCTTATGTACCACAACTTTTGGGTTCTTGTCCCAGCCATTAACTAACCGCCCCCCCCCCTTATTCCTTGCTACAGGATTTGGCCCCACCTGTTCTGCTCAGAATTTTTATCATTGTTAACTTTGCAGTAACTAAGTATAGATTTACAACTAATTTATATATCACAGTAAGAAATATGGCAGAACTCATCTTAGGTGACTTGCTTTCCAGAACATAATGTAACCCCCAAGACTCATTGCTAAGTTTCTGGACTCCATTTATGAAGTGTGTAAAAATCTGGGAAAAAACAAACAAACAAACAATTAAGAGCCAACCACCTAAGTTAGTCAACACTAACGTCAATGTCAATGTTGATGTCTGAAAGAAAAGGCAACTCATTTAAAGAGATACCTTCTAATCCAATATCTCAACCGTTATCTCTTAGCCAAGTAAGACCAAGATAGCATTCCTTTCTCTTGAGGAAAGAAAAGTGACAGAGAATGCAATTTATCTGTGTGAGAAGGAGTAAAGAAACAAAAACTCAGGAATGTCTGGTTATGGAACAAACTCGAGAGTTCTTCACTATTTGGTTTGACACCCTCACAAAAAAAGCAAGAAAGAAAATGAATGCTTCTGCCTTTGAAAGAAAGAGATAAGCTAAAAGAGCTTCTGTACTGAGGTAGCAGTACAACCAGTAAGCAAAACAGAGGGTATGACACTGTGCTGGAAAAGATTTGGGCTAGATTGCGTTGAGTGTCTCTGAGGGTGGGGCTGAATTTTCACTGCAGCCCTGCTGGATTAGGAAAAACTACATTGTTCCAGAGGTTATAGCTACCATTTCCTCATGGACTATCAGTAAAAAGCAGGCAATAAAGGTTATTTATTACACCTCCTACTGTTTCCTCAAAAGATCAGAACAACATGAGTTAAATTATAGAAGAAAAAGGAAGACTATATCTGAAAAATGTCCTGAGGGAGATTAGCCAGAAAATCTTAATCCTCTTCAAGCAGTGGAAGCCCTGTGGCTTATGATTTAAGAAAATTCTGGACAAAACACTACAAGATGAACAATAGAGAACACTTGTGCAGTGACAGGAGATGAACTCAGTGATCCAATAGGAGTCATCCCCTTCTACCTTTGATTATTCTGTGTTTAAATCGCTCTTTAAATTTCAAGAGTTGTATTAACGATATGCTACTGCCCTAGGATAAACTTTGAAAAATGTATTAAATGCATTCATCCATACTACAGCTCTTTCCATGAGCCAAATTCTTCTTTCTCTCATATTTCTGCAATGTCTTGAAATCAGTACGAGAACTTTGAGTAACTGCTATTTATTCCTTTTGAGGAGATGTGGCTTGTTTAGGATTCAACTGACCAAAAAGTTTTACAGCTCCAAAAACATCTGAGGACTTATGGTTGATTAGCCTGTATCTGAAGACCAAGTGCAATAACATAGCACAAGATAGATTTCAGTTCTGTGTGGGCCAAATACTACATTCAACTGCAGCAGCGTAAATGACAACAGCATTTACTTTCAGCTCCCATTGCCATTAAATGAAAAAAACCTTGGAAGAGAAAGAGTCCTCTTCTGAAAATACAGACATCGTAACCTCTGTGATGTTTATAATACCTCTGAAAAAAAAAAAAAAAAAAAAAAAAAAATTATTATCAGAGTAATGGTTGCTTTCTTCAGTGGCTCTATCACCTGATCCCTTCCCTAATTTTCATTTGATTTGCGTCTTTATAATAATTTTCTCATTTGTGTTAGTGAGCTGAACATGCATGAACTACATTTGCAGCAGTAATAGACTTGTGGATCTTCTGACAAGTTCAAATGAGCTTAGAGAAGGACTGTTTTCTGAATAAATGGCCCTTTGATTCTCTGGGCAGGCTCAAAAGAAAATGAGCCCTATTATCCCTTTAGTTATCTTCACAGAATGTTTCTTTTGAATAGAACTTAAATTGTTGTTACAAGCTTCTTGGTTTCCCCTATTGTTTGTATATTTTTTTAAGAGTTGATTGAAAAAAAGTTCAAGAAATAACCACTTGGAACAAATAAAAGCTTTTTGTTCCTTGGTTTGAAAATACAGCAATGTCAATTATGTCCCAGAGAGGGGCATATTATTAACCACAAAAGTATAAGAGAACTCTGCATCTAATTTATGAGCTCAGCCACAATAAGAGTCTTACAAAAACTGCTGTGGCAGAAGATTAAACCATTTTAGTGAGCAGCATGGTAACTCAGTATGGGGATCATTTCTAATGCAGGACTTACTGTTGTCAATTTCTAACGCATCCACCAGGATTAGAAAATATAACAGCAGCCACAGCAAGTTTTCTTTAATAATTATTTTAGCAGTAGGGAAATAGAATTATGTGGCAAACAAGAAACCACTGCTTATCCTCAATGAAAGGTCCAACATCTCAATCCAACAAGGTCTTTAATCAAGAATTTAATCCTAAATACATAAGTGATCTAATTGCACTGAAAAGTCAGTCTCCAGAAAATCTTATACAACGGTACACGTAAGTAGCCAGAGCCTTTTCCAATACACCAGCTCAAAACACTTTCTCTCCATCTGTTGTACAGTGTAAAGGATAACTGATTATATATAAAATAGTATGGTAAGATTCTGGCACCAAATCATGCTATCTTCTTTAGCAGAAAAGGAGTATGGTATCTTTTTCCCTTCATTTATCCAGGCAGTAGCAATTTGTCAGCCAGCATGTGCTGATACAAAGCCTGTAACTGTCCCAAAGAAACAGATGAACACATATTTTTGCCAGAGCTCTTAAATATATTCCTTCCCACTAGGGGGCTGGGGGGAGCCATGTTTATTTAAAAGTACTGAAACTTCCACTGTAAAGCTTATCTGCTTGGCAGTAAGTTTGTTGTTTCAGGTAAGTGGAGCA
Source organism: Aythya fuligula (assembly GCF_009819795.1). Lineage (NCBI taxonomy): Eukaryota > Metazoa > Chordata > Aves > Anseriformes > Anatidae > Aythya > Aythya fuligula. Next base: position 29,006,950 of record NC_045562.1, on the reverse strand, counting down.
CCATCCTGGCTAACAACCCGTGCTCCATCTCCACTAGTACAACTGATGTACCTACTGCAGCCATGATTTATCTCCTAGCACTGGGCAGTGAATTAATATTAGCTACAATATAAGATTATTTAATCTTAATTAAGGTTGATTTTGCAATGCACAATGTAGACCACAGTATGACTGGATTTGCACATGCGTAGAGAAAGATGCTAAACCTGAATGTTTTGCGTGCCCATACATCCCAGACACTGTACTATCACTCATGACAAGGAACACCTTGCCTGATCTCACAGGCAACCAATTGCCACTTCCAAAGTCCATGCTTCTCTCTAGGAAAGAGGCTTCCCTGATTCAAAGGTTTATCATATTCCACAGAACTGAGTAGCATGAATGAACCACCTAAATCAGGGCCACAGAGGGAAACTGTATACCCTGACTCAAAACCTTCCTTTGAGGAAATCAAGTGACTGGAGAGGTAGGACACCCAGAAGAAAAGGAAAGTAACAAAGCTTTACATCAGAACAATTTCAAAGGTGGAATAAAAGAGCAAGACCAAATTTACATATGATAAAGTTATTGGTTCAGTTGGTAGCCAGCCTTTAACAAAGCCAAATATTCCTTGTTTTCTTTTTTCTTGCTTTTCTCTGATTCTATGTGTTCTGTACCTTGAACTTCTTGTCACACATTTTTGTAATCCATCAACACACTGTTACACCCTGCCTGTTGCAATATATGAAACTAGTAAAATGGCTGATGCAAACAAAACCACAATGTGCCTAAAAATCTCTAGTGAAAAAAATCCAGGTGAGCAGGAGTGAAAGAATTTTCCAAAAAGACCACTGCAAAAGGAAGGCATATCAAGGTGTGGTTTTCTTTTTTTAATGCTACTCTGTTTGTAGAGTATTAAGTATGTTACTGCTGTCATTGGAGGTCTGAGGCAACTTGCTAATCTCAGATGATCAAGAGGACATTCAAAACATATTTACTGTTTCTCTATGAGTTTTTCTCTTCAGCATTATCATATCATAGTTAATGATTTTCAGTGGGATTTTGACATTAATGAGGTTCTTTAATGAGGAAGCCTATTAACATTCACACTTGGGAATTAAAAGGTCATCCTGGTCTATGAGCAAATGAATCTTACTCCCTTTGGAAACTATTAGACAACCTGTGTTTGCCTTTATTTGATAATCATTGCACCTGCACTACAAGAAGATCAGAAAGTTTGGTGTTATTCTGCAAACAAAAGGCTTTGCCACACATCACGAGGATTTACCTCCCATTTCTCCTTTGTTTTACCGCAAGAGGCTGCTGTTTCATCAGCTGCACTGGCAGACTGTGACTCCAAGCCAGTGCCTTAAATTTTACTCTTCAAACTTACGGGATTTCAACGACAACAAATTGCAGCTGTGTGAATGTGTGCACATGTGGGCACACACATGCCTATAGTAACAACAGACTTTTCAGAGAAAAGCACAACACAAAACACAGTCGAGATTATTCATTATCATGATAATACAAGAAAGATCAGAATGTTTAGTTTTTGTATGTTGGAAAACAGCAGTAATGGCCACTACTTTGTAGAAGACCTAACTTTCTTTGACATGCCTGCATTTCTTAATCTTTAATCTTTCCAGTACAGTATCCTTTCAAATCATTTTGGCTAAAAAAGCAACAGTTGCACTCACGAATAATGCAGCTTCCCTTTCCTTTCCCTTTTCCTACCACCCCCCTCCCCGGCCCACTTTTTCCTAATAAATATCAATGAACCATAAGACTACCTTGCATTCTTTTTCCATACAATGTTTTATTTTAAACACAATATAGATATCCAGCATTCCAGAAAGCATGCATAGGCAAAGAGTGGTTGTAAAAATAATATAACTAATTCAAAGAGCAAACGGTGAGAATGTAGGACACATAAAGTAATACGGCAACAGAGAAATGTTGGTATCAAAAAAGAGGAGAGTGGGGGTGGGGAAGATAAATCCTTACTTGGGTTTCATACTGGAATATTAATCTGATGGCAGAATATATAGAAAGGTCTGGAGGATGATAATCATGATACCAGAACACATTTTGCTGCTTACTCCTAAAGCTCAGTTTAGAGAGAACTCCATCATGATCTCCAAAGCTTTTGTAATATTCCTGCCTGTGGGTCTTTGTACCCTGAATCTCTGAAGGTTGGTTTGTTTGTTTGTTTGTTTTCCATAATCCCTACCCCTCTCCTCTCTACCTTATTTCGTCTGCCAGGCTTTTATTTTTATTTTTTTCCAGTGATCCAATTTTCCTCTTCTCTTACTCCTACCTTTGTGCTTTGACTCCTAGAATAGCTTCCCTTTTTGGTATGTGGCAGTCAAACACACTTCTGCTTTCTTTAAGAGGACCTGCCATGTTCATTTAAGCTTCAGTTTGACAAGCATGCAAACAGAGGCTTAATTTTAAGTTTAAACTCCAGTGAGATAAAGCACATCTTCAGTGGCTTCTTTGAATCAGGACCTTAGATTCATAATTCAAATCCTAGGCTCTTTTAAGGTGTTTAGATAATAATTAATGTATTTATAAGTTATGAAGCATGCCAAAAATTTAAAATCCACATTTATACAGCAGCAATATTTCCATATAGAGCAATGAATTCAAAATTGCCCATGTCTGATTCTTTTAATTTGGAATGACTCTGTGTTTTAAACCAATTGAATATTCTGTGTGTGTGTGTGTTCATTGTCTAAAATCATATTGATAAATTGTATCTAGCACTTCTAAATTATTTTTATTAAGAAAGTAAGTAAAAAAAATCCTGAATTAATATACAGAGCAAAATATCTATGAAACCCTTCCTTGTTCTAACACTAACATCCAACTTTCTTTGAGAATAACAGATCCCAGAAGATAAAAGATAATTTTAGCAGCAATTCAGGTTGTATGTTATCTCTACTTCAACTCTGAAGTGCATGCAAATCCCTAAAAAAGTAGTGCTTATTTTTCCAGATTGGTTCTTTCTCAACTTGAGACTTTTGTTATCAATACACATGCAAGAATTTATGATAACGAGCTAATGCTAGGCACCAGTCCAGAGTCTGAGCTCCATTTCACTGGTGTAGATCTAGAATAGCTATTAGTTCCAGTAGGACTGTTTGTATTTATACCAGTGTGTTATCATTTCATAACAGGAACAATTGTTATTCTGTTTTGAAATGGATTTTTTTGTTGCCATGTTTAATGAGAAAGTTGGGTCTCCATACCAGAAGAAAGCATTTTAATTCTAAATCCTTAATGACTCACATAATATATTGAAATGATAAAATAATGGTCCTCTCTGAGCTGCACTGATCATCAGCAGCCTTTTTCTGATTCAGCAGAACACCTGCCTTAAAGGAAATTATTGCAAACCTGGGAATTCAACATGTGTGTTGAACACATCTTGGCATGTATGAAATCTATGGACATTATCAAAAATCAACCAAACAAAAAACAATAGCATTTGCTTCTTTTGCCATCTATTGCCATGTCCCAATTTAAACACAAGCTATACTTCTGAAGCAAACATATAGATATATGTATAGAATGCTATATAATACATTTTAAAATGTAAATTGTGCTCGCTTCGGCAGCACATATACTAAAATTGGAACGATACAGAGAAGATTAGCATGGCCCCTGCGCAAGGATGACACGCAAATTCGTGAAGCGTTCCATATTTTTTTTTTTTTTTTTCCCCCTGTACTCAGCTCTGGTGAGGCCGCACCTCGAGTACTGTGTTCAGTTTTGGGCCCCTCGCTACAAGAAGGACATGGAGGTGCTTGAGCGGGTGCAGAGAAGGGCGACGAAGCTGGTGAGGGGCCTGGAGAACAAGTCCTACGAGGAGCGGCTGAGGGAGCTGGGCTTGTTCAGCCTGGAGAAGAGGAGGCTCAGGGGCGACCTTATCGCTCTCTATAGGTACCTCAAGGGAGGCTGTAGCGAGGTGGGGGTTGATCTGTTCTCCCACGTGCCTGGTGACAGGACGAGGGGGAATGGGTTTAAGTTGAGCCAGGGGAGTTTTAGGCTAGATGTTAGGAAGAACTTCTTCACTGAAAGGGTTGTGAGGCATTGGAACAGGCTGCCCAGGGAAGTGGTGGAGTCACCATCCTTGGAAGTCTTCAAAAGACGTTTAGATGTAGAGCTTAGGGATATGGTTTAGTGGAGGGCTGTTAGCGTTAGGTTGGAGGTTGGACTCGATGACCTTGAGGTCTCTTCCAACCTAGAAAAATTCTGTGATTCTGTGATTCTGTGATTCTGTGAAAAACAGAACTTTTCGTTATTATTTGGCAGGTTACAGTCTAGTCATTTATCAGCAATGTGTGTTATATATTAGTGCAAAGAATACAAGAAGTTTATTACATACCTCCATTCCCTTTCACTTACCCCTAAAAAGTATTAGATGGAAAAATCTAGTTGAGAATTTATGTTCAAAAACCAGTTCAACAGACTATTGAAGATGTGGTTGCATGCATGAGACATGATAGTTTTGTTTATTTTACTAATATATATTAAGTGGAAAAGATAAACTAATAGTAATAATTATTCAGATGAAACAGACAACTAAGAGAGCTGCTGTTACATTTGAACTTCATTAAGTAGTGTAGTGCTTTTTTTCTCAGTTTGTACATAGTCAGATTTTAGGCCACTAAAAATATCTCCAAATTAAAAACATGTATTTACTTCACATTGTTTTATAGTGCATAAGCATAATAATTGCATATCACAACATGCAACAACAAGAAAAAGCGACAGTTTGAGTCATGAAAATAGATATTATTAGATATTTAAGACTATAAATCTTAATCTTGTTACATTCGCTAGATTTCTCTTCCAGCACAGATCTTTCTACCGTTGGGTCTTGAGTCTCTTGTTTTGCCTTTAGAGCACCATCTCTGACTTAGCTGACTGGTTATTGGCCCGTCATTGTTAATACACTTACATAGCAACAGCAAAATTGAAACCCTTTTTAACTTATAAGTAGCTCACCCATTTTACTGTAGCAATGTATACCTTACTTCTGAAAATATTTACTGAACAGACAAGCTACCATCATAGAAGTGAAGCAATCAGCAAGATATTTCAGCTTACAGCACACAATGATTCACAGTTATCTAAAGTAGTTCCCAAGATCTGCAGTTATCACTACTTATCAGGTATTTTGGTGGCCTCTTAATGCTGATCAGGAAGGATGAAGTTACACTGCAGCTTGTGTGGGGTCCTTATTTAAAGTATGTTACATTGTATTATTCTAAAACAAACAAATAAACAAACAAAAAAACACCTTTTCTGAACTATATTTCCCTGTAGAAATGTGTCAAGGTCACTCATTTACCTAAAACTGTCCAAATAACAGAGCTAGGACAATATCAGAAAAAGCCCAGTTGAATCTTCAAATTATGAATTAGTGAAATTCATGTTAATTAAACCAGTAAAGTTAGGCATGTGGAAAAGAAAAAATGTTGAAACTAATAATCAAATGATTTGTATGGTGGTTAACCATACAAATGGTGGTTAAGGAATTATTCAATTAGAACACACATACAGTCATGTGACCGATAACTGACCACTTCTACTGAAGACCTATAAATCTGTTACACATGTACATATAAATCTTTGTATGTGTAGATCCGTCTGATGCAATACATGTTCATGGCATCTATAAATCAGTACGCTTCAAGTACGTCACATTTTTAGAATATATTATAATACTTTTCAATCCTGGTAATAAAAATTAATAAAATGGTCAAATATAATGCAAACAAATAGAAGAAACCTCATAAAACCATAAATACATAAGGAAGATTATAAAGGATATAAATTCCAGGATGCAATTTCAGTTTTGCTTATCAAAAGCAGTATGAATAACTAAAATAGCAATGGTAGCAAAAATCTCTGTGCCACATATTACTCTTTAGTGAACTTCACTTGGAATGGTCCCCTAAACAATTAGGATAGAACAGTTTTGCAGACTTCTGGTGCAATTATACCAATATTCAGCAGTTTCCAAATATCACTATATGATATGTAGTAATAGTAGAAAATAATAGATAGTATGGTACTGAACACATGGAACCAATTCACTATGGCATTCAGGCATGTTTATAAAACCGTCAACAGAATCAACCCTGGAGTTGCAAAGAAATGAGAAAAAAATGTAAACAAAAGGTTTCTACTGTGGAATTATATCCAGTATTTCGTATGTTCATTATCTTTCTCATTTCATGAAGAAAATAGTCTGAGAAATACATAGCAAATATTATTGCCTTTACATTATGATACTAGAACTTTTTTCAGATGCAATCCTACTTATGATAAAACAACAACAACAACAAACAAACCAAACAAAGAAAGAAACAAAACACACACACACACACACAAAAAGATATTTCATTAGCATTGCACAGACTGTGGAGCTAATACTTCATGACATGAATTCCCAGGCAACTTTCTAAAAGCTTACGTAAGAGAGAGGCCTAGAAAAGAATGTAATCAGTACCAACTTTTCATGTTCATCTCTAAACTGAGATCTCATTAGACAAGCCTTTTTGTATAAAAACCTAAGAACAATAATACACTAGAAAGAAGTTATAGACCTTTACACTGTTGTACTTTAAAATAGAAGAAAACAAGAAATTAAACAAAAGAATTTTTGGTGCTTTGGTTTTCTCTGCAACTCCCTAAACGTGTAAAATCTATACTTTTAAGTAAGTCTACATCTGTTTTTTGTTTTTATTTTCCTTCATCCAGAAAAACAGGTATGTTTTTGAATTAAAAGAAGATATTTCTACACCAAACATATCTTCCTACTTAATTAAGAAAAACATAATGATAGCAAATATCATGTATTCTAAAATTCAAAACAAAATAAAATTCTTTGATTCTGAATACCGTATGTTCTCTCACAGAATTTTTTTTTGACTATGTTTCCAAGTTTGACTCAATTCTTTGTTGATGCAGACCTGGCAAACAATTCAAAAGATCCATTACAGAAAATTCTCCTAAAATTAGGAATTAACACAAATATTTCTGAAAATGGGATCTCCAGATTGTTTTACTCCCTTTTCTAAGCAAAGCAGAAGAAATAACTTAAGATTTGTATTCTGAAAACACTGGTAGTTTTTGAACTCAGTAGCTTTGGGTCAGTATATGCAAAACTAGACTATTTCCTTCACTGTGGCAGTAATAAAAAGACATATTGTATATGTATATTGTTAATTGCCATTAAAAATGTCCAGAACAATTAGCTTGCTTTGGATGTTTTCTCTATTTTGTAATTAAAATACTTCCATTAGGAATAACAATACATTGCTAAAAGGAATAAATGAAGTATAAACTTGTAGTCAAGCTTCTTAAGACAGAAAAAGGTATTTTTAAAACACATATAGTACTACAGTTTTATTATTTTCACTGTGAAGGGAAACGGCAGGAACTTGACCATACTACAAAATGCACCTGTGGGGACTTTCAATTTTCACTGAAGGTTTTCACCCTTCACCCAATATCTAGGATCAGAGCTCTATCAAGGATTGCTTTCACTAAAGGTTTATTAATTTCTGTTGATCCTGGTAATTCCAGTTCAATTTTTAAGAACTTTCTTAAAAAATAAATAGCACACTAAGAACTCCACCAGTACACAAACCTTTTTTGAGCTCTGTGGAAAAACAAAAACAACAAGGAGAACACTGACTCTCTTCACCTTTCACAGTCTTAAGAACATAGTGGACTCTTGCACTAATACTCCAAGCATAAAGACTTCAATATTTAGCACCAGATTAGAGCAGGCACAATACAACACAGTCAGAATTCTATTCTAACTTCCCTAGCAACCTTTACAATTTCACTTATATAAGAATGGAAAACTGATGAACAGTTTATTTGACTTCATTTTTTATTAGGAAATAATAAGTCAGGGGAGGATGAAATGACCTCTGGCAGGTGACAGTGGAACTGCATCTGCAGTGACCATTCTGACAAGGAACAGGAGCTGTAGGTAGAAGAGACTCCCTCCAACTACCCAACTATCTATTTTTGTAGTAAAAAAATATCACCTGAAGGCTTGTTCTCACAGATTCCCTTCATAGGCTAGACAAGATAAGCACTCAGAGTCCCCTCCTTTTTTTCTGCCTCTCCTTTTTATAATATCTGATGTGGAAATTGTTTATTCTTTAAAAAGCATTATTTCGCTTCTCCAAAAAAGTATTCACAGAAATGGATGGTGAAATCTGTATGAGACCAGATATACAGAACTACCAAAACAATAAGTAATTTCTTAGGAATTGAGTATTCTCACAGTCAAATAAAAGGAGATCTTGAACTCTTCCTGAACAGGCTGTAGAGATATTCTGCCAAGGTAGTTTTACTTGGCAAAATACAGTTCCATTCTCTATAAAATATCTGTATTTCTCATCATGAAGAAAGTAGGCCTCCAGCATAGCTTGCTATAGCAGCCCTCTAGAAAAGAGAAGAGACGATTTTAGGCTTTTTCCTTGTCCTCAGTTTTCTGGATTTAGTCTTGTTTTCTTTCCTCCCTATAAAAGTCTGAAACATTCTAGAAGTAACACACTGTTCATTCTGTTCTACAAAATCACTGGTTCATTTCAATGAGAAATGACAAAAGCTACTCAAACTCCCAGCTATATTTATTTCTCTTTGGCTGCCCAAACTTACAGTGATCAGCACTAGCTGATCTCCACAGTCTTAACAACACTGTCAATCACAAAGTTGTTTAGTAAAGCATGATCTGCTAGAACTTGGAAATTGACTCACAAAGCTTGTGCTAGAGGCACTCACAGTATTATTGATTTGTATTCAGACCAGTCTTCCCTCCATTTATCTTTCCAACAGAAAGTGACCTGATATCTATCTGTAAAGCAAATGCATGGGGAGATGTTTCTGGGTGTAGACTGTTATTTATCCTGTACAGAACCATATAAAAAGATTGCAAATTAAAGATTAAGAAGTTTATAAATGAAGAGACTGTTTTGGTGGGGTTTCTTTGTTTGTTTGTTTGTTTTACATTTAAGGCTTGGTCTTAAAAAAAAAAAAAAAAAAAAAAAAAAACTGATCTGATCTGCATAGAAAATGTCTCCACAGAATCTTCTATCTTTTCTAAAAAGAAAAGGAAGCAGAATCCAGGCAGTGATTTCAGGCTAGAATTAGCAGCCGGGGTAGAGACAGATTTTGCTGCCCTATCTTACAAGTGTCCTTTTTATACAGATAAATCTTCAGAATGGAAACTAGATGTGGTTAACATTTACTTATGGAAATTACCATTGCACCCAAACCTGAATGAGTTTCTTAAAGACAAAAACATTTAAGTTTAAGATCATCAATACCATGAACTACATAATTCATGAACTTAATAGCACAAATATGTTCTCACAACCAAAGGATAGTAACTAACTACAAATACAGAATTACATGTCATACTGAACATTCCTCTCTCAGAGTTCATCTTCCTAAACACCTTCCCAATAATTTGTTTAATGTCTAAAGTAAACATTTAGAATGTCAGACCCTAAAAGGTTATTGTGATCTGGAAAAACAAGTACATTTCTCTAGTGGATGAGTAAATGCCAATAAAGATTAGGGAGTAACAGTGAAGTAGACAAGGAAAGCAAGACAAGGCAGTCCCAGAGAGCCAGATACTGTCTACTATGCCCTTATCTGCATTAGCTACTGATTAATTGTTGAGGCTTCCTTCACCAGCTTCTTTTATGAAATACATTAAATTATACAGAATAATTTAGGCAAACTATTAAAGGCATGATTTTATTATCAACTTATTCTGTTTGGTTAGCTAAAACCTTCTTTGCAATATACAGTGGAATTCATTATGCCTCTACTGGAGTTTAATTCATACATAAAATGCTTGGAAAAATCTTTTCAACCGGAAATTAAACTGCTTTTCTTTTCCTTAAATTTTTAAGGAGAGGGATCTTTCTTTTTTAAAGATCAGCTTTCCTTTCAGAGAAAAAAAAAAAAAAAAAAGGCAAACAAAAACAGAGGTCAATTCACATCTCTTTAGGAATTGCTTGTAGTTGTGAGATAGAGCAATTTACTAAATACCAAATAAATTCTTGTTGACCTCCATTTTTTTCTATATTAAAATTGCTTTTGTTTTCTAATAATTGATTTTCCAACAAGATGGTAAATACACTTTTACTCAAAATAATGCCATTGCAAAGCCTGGACAGTCTTTGTTTTTCTTAATGTATGACTTTGGAATGAACTAAAAGAGCAAAAAAAATGCACTTTTAGATTAATATATTAATTCTCTAATGGACTTGTTAAAGATTGATGCCCAATTCTAGCTAGAAATAAGCTACAATTTATATTGGTAGATTGTGAGTCTACCCTTATCTTTTATATCTTTGCATTTTCCACTTGTCCAAACATGTCCTAGAATTAAAGATAACCGACATATTTATCAATATTTCTGACAGAAAACAAAACCAACTCTCACCTCCCACCTTCAAAAATTCCTTGTTACACTGAGCAAAAAATAATGGAAAAATTGAGAATTACGATTTTATTTATTTATTTATTTTGGTCTCTAAAGATTATAAATAGGTCAGGAGAGGTTAGGAAAAGCTCATGCTGAAACAATCTCCTTTCTAAAAACGAGAAGTTTTCCTGTAGCTCTAACTCAAGAAATCTTTTCTCCTTAAATGCAGCACTCTACTAGCACTCACTTCTAGAGTGGCAAATGATACTACTACTAGTGCATCAACATATTTTACAACATTATCTTCAGGTTGCTGGCAGTACCATATCACAATGTCCAACATTATTGGGTGTTCATATAATAAACAAAATAAGAATCCTGAAAACTCTGCAAGTATGTTTTTAAAATGTACAGATTTTTGCTACTAATGAATCAGTTAGTACTTTTTAAGTATCCTTTTGAAGCTTTATATAGAGAATTCAATGTTTTTTATTCACAGCCATGCCAGACTGCAGAAGATAAGAATTTTTGATTACAAGCTATAAAAACCTGAATTCTATCTGTTATGAAGCTCCAGTAATTCATAACTTTGAGGCAGTACCAATAAATGGAAAGCAGAAAAACTAATCAGAAGAGTTAGAGTTTTGGAGAAAATTGACCATTATTTCTAATGAATTCTTCTTACCTGTTCAGAAATTCCAATGCAATTTCTTCTCTGTATATTTTATGATTTAATATTTTCTATACAATTATAGCTACGCAACTGATCAAATCAATAAGTTACTTCTTATGAGTCACTTCATTTCTGTACCACTAGGCCAAAATCAAATAAATTCCCTTGTGCATTTTAAATATCCCCTTTGATTAGTAGATAATCTCTAATACAGTAAAATGTTTTCTTATCCCGGATGCATGTCGGTTAAACCTGATGAAATACTTCTTGCAAAACAAACAAACCATGCCTCTTTCTTTTCTCCAATATTCCTATTGTGAAATGCGAAAATGCCAGGAGAGGGGAGAAACAAATAAGCTATTTCAAACTAGAATTAGGACAAAATGAAAGGAAAAGTTATTCTGGCCAACTGTTTAGAAATCAACCAAACAAAATTACTTACATGTATATATAAACCCAATTTCATGTTTCATATACCAGACTGATGCTTGATACATCAGTGATACCTGATGAGCAGCACAAGTGATACACAAGTAATACCTGATACTTGAGTAGTAATGTTACTGCTCATAATTGAGTTGTCTCTAAATAGAAAAGATGTGCACACGTTACCTGTTCACTCCAGAAACTAAAGTCTAAAATAATAATAATAATAATTTGAAAATATGTATCTAGAAAACAAAATATTAAAACATCATACATAGTATGAAATGAGAAGTGAAATATCATCTTTTATCAGTCAAAAATCCTGGGAGTATTGGCCACAGTTATGTATGAATTTGCTACAGCAAAGCCAGCCCTGGAAATTTCCCATGATTCTAATAAAAGGTATCACACATTTGGAGGGATAGTTGTAGCAGGTGTCAAATGAATTCTTGTGTACATCATGTTTTAGGGTGAAAGATTACCCTTATGTAATATTGTTAGGGAAACACAAAGGACAAAAACAACAATAATCCCATTTCCCTATTGCTACATCAAAATGGAAATTACGATTACTCCACACTCCTTTTACCATGTACTTTAAGGAAAAAATCCTGCATGTCAGTAAATAAACATATTTTTGTTGACCTATTTAAATATGAGTTTAGCTTTGATATATCTACAATTCATTTATAAACCGAAAAGTTGTAGGCAAGCCTCATACAATATAATCAAAAAGAGAAAATCAACAATTGTGTTTTGAATAAGCTTGCTTTCCCTGAAATACTTGATTTCTCAACAGTCATTAAAACTTTCTCTTGCATTCCTTGTGGGTTAAGTCTATGTAACACTATCACATTTGTATCTACTAATAACATTACCACTGTGTATTAGTGTAGTGAAATTAATATACATTCACCAATTCCACTTTTGGAATTTCATATTATACAGGCCTCTTTTATTCTCACGCCAGAAATTACTTTGAAGCTATTGGGATTAACTGTCGTTCTCCACACAATATTAATGTAAATTGTTTTTGAGCTCCTTCGCAGAAAGTAGTGTCTGCAAGAATGAGCGTTTCCAACATCCAAAATAAGAAAAATGTATCTGCTTAAAATGGCAAGTTCGGAGCCTGCTCAAAGAAACTTTGGCTGTGGTTTTGAGGGAGAACTATGGTAGGAGTCTCACTGGAGGACAGCTCAAGTACAATAGCATCAAAATGCAGCTAGATGAAAGATGATGGTGAAGGCTCATGTTCAAACACTCACTGTTCCAGCCAAACCCCATTTATTACAGTTTGCTTTTAAGTACATGAATTTGGACAAGTTACTTACTTTACACTGACAACTCTAAAATGGGCAAAGGTATCCTTTTTAGTTATTATTATTTATTACTACTAGTATTATTATTTCCTTAAGAATGCAACCACTACCCTTACAGATAATAAAACAACAAAAAAGGGTTAGTAAGAAAAAAATGAGCACAGGAACGGCTGCCCAGAGAGGCTGTGGAGCCTCCCTCCTCGGAGATCTTCGAAAGTCATCTGGACATGGTCTTGAGCAACAAGCTCTAGGTTGGACCAAAGGTCTTTTCCTACCTCAGCCTAGGATTCTAGGAAAATATTAGGACTGACATCTAGTTCAAGTAGGTGAATGGTCTCTGTAACTCTTCCTTCACTCTAAATACAAATATTTGCAATTTAGCAGAATTATTTCATGTGTTTTACATTTCATCATGAGCTTCTCCAGGGATTTGGGGTCAAGATTTAAATACAGTGAGATAGCACGTTCTCTTACATGTAGTCTAACATTAGATTCTGTTATGACAGATAACAGTATTTAATTTCTTAGTTTAAAATAAATGTAATTTCTCAAAATCTTTTGCAAAGAATAGTCATATTTTACTGGTTCTGTTTACTTTATTTAGTCATCAACATAATGATTTTAATGTTATTTTGATTACAAAAGTTCTGCTGGACCTCTTAGTATAAAAGATGGAATTAGAATTAGCTATCTGGAGGTAACATTACTGCAGTCAGTCCTCCGATTATCATGGCTGGCAAAGAAGCTACTTCAGAATGGTCATTCAATCAAAACAGCTTTCTAAAAAACAGTCCCATCATTTGGCTTTGCTTACCACAGCCTTGCACAGTCAATAGGTTTTTCTGTACTGCAGCCAGACTGTAAGGTCCCTTCCAACCCAAACTATTCTATGATTCTATGAACATGTGTAAGTATCCAGAGCACAGCAGGAGTGGTCTTGCATGCAGGTGGAAAGAAGGCAGCACAAGGCAGTCAGTCACACACCCCCTTGAAATTTTGCTGCTCCTATGGAATTATATGTTTTGCAGCTATCCTAATCTTGTATCTCAGTCAGTCATCTCTTTGGTTGTAATGGGTACCTATCATGAGTAAGAGATGAAAACACAGCATCATAAACCCAGTTTGTGTTTCAAGACTCTTGGCAATTATTCCCAAGTGATTAAAAAAAAAAAGCGTTCTATGATTTGCACATTTGTCCATAACGAAAGGGAGCTAATTCAATAGCTAGTGAACTGAGAGGATGCTTACATATTGTTGTCATCTTTGGATGGAAGGGATAATGTGAAGATTTCACATTACTATTCAGAATGTTTTGGATTTTTGTCTAATATGCAAATAAGATCATGCAATTTAAACCTCTTTGGCACTACATTACTAGGTTCTCAAAAATAGTACATGAGCTAGCATAGTTACTTATTTTTCTATAACAGACATAGACAGTGACTTTCTCATAAACACGCAAATTATATTTTGAAGGCTTGATCTTTTTTTATCACCCTGCAAAGACTAAAAGAATGTCTAACTAGTGAGTTAACTATTACAATTAAATATTTTTGTTTTGCTTCACACTTCAGGGCTTTTTGGAAGTGAGACCTTTCAGAACTATCACAAAGGGTTGCTGATAGCGTTTTGGAACCTATAATGGAGACTGAATGCCAATATATCTATAATTTACAAATAGTATTCCTGCTGAAATACACACATACAAACTCTTGTGTTACCTTTCAAGATTGAACTAATTTGACATTTGTCAAAAGATCTTTGTTTTTTCAATGTCACATAATATAAGGAAAACGTTTAAAAAGAAGCAGCCTCAGTCAAATATCAGAATTTTATTATTTTTTTTTTTATTGAGGGTAAACTGCATTATTTAACCTATCACCTCCAAATTTATAAACACTTATTAAAGGTAACCCATGACAAGCTTTTCTCCTGATTGCTCCCAATAGTTACCCCCAATGTAAAAATATTTTTTTTGTTTCCTCTTCAATCTTCCTTCATTTTTATGCATGACAGTGCTTGTTTCAGGGCAAATAAATTGCACTTTTCCTCATCATATTTTTTTTTTTTTTAATTACTTGACTATACTAACTCCCTTTTAATATTTTTTTTCTGTTTGCTGCTTCCCTTATAGGTCAGCTGATCCAGATCTTCAACCAAAGCTCTTTCCAGTGAAGTGAAGGAGTAGGAAAAAGGACAGAAAGATATTGGTTAAAATTTGTTTTACCTCTCAATATTTTAGATTGTTTGTAGCAAACCTGATTTTCAATGTAATTTTGGGCAGCTAAAAAAATAAACCCAGGACATTTTGAAACCAAAGGCCTCAGAAGTTCTCTTCAACAGGGCAGAACATGGCTATTCCAACGCGTTGCTGACTAGAAAGCAGCATTTAGTCACATGTTGTACCATCTTGCCAGGTAATCTGACCAATTTCTATGAAAATGTTGGCTCTACATTTTTTCAGGATTGTATCTGAAGTGACAGGCCTGATGTTCTGAACTGTCCCCTCCTGCCATACAGATAGATAACTGTTTCAGTGGTCTTTCAGCTGAACATCGTTGCAAAATCAACTCTTCAGCATTATTCTTCGTAAGGTGGTGAGATCCAACGCTATATTGGCCAAACACCAAACTATCATAGCTAGTACAGTATTATAAAACTGCTACATGTATGATTCAGGTTCTGAAAGAAGAAACACATTAGCAGAAATCAAAAAGGACCTTCTTGCCCCTTGTATCACCTTTGTGATCAAAAGTAAAGCATAGGAACCATTGCAGCACTGCGGTTCTCATGCCAAAGCAAAACCCAGTACTCCTCAGTTTATGATGCTTTAGTGAAGCTGGAGAATATTCAACACAATTCCTACGTCCTTCTGACTAACTAAATACGGGTTGTTATTGTTAGGTCTTCAGTCATGTAAACAGGTTTTAACCAGAGCACCACTGCTCTTACAGCATGAGTATGACTGAAAAACATTACTGCTACATAAATTAGGCAGAAATAAACTCTGCTTTATTGTTAAAAATGAAATATCCATCTGTAAAATTCTGTATGAATGACTCATGTAATAAATTGAAATATGGAATAAAGCATTTGCCTTACAGTACAGTCTCAGAACTTAATCCTAGTCCTTACTAATACTTAGCTGCCCTTCAAAAATAAAAACAAATCTGGTGTCTGCCACAAAACTTTTACATTCTAAAAGAAGTGGCAGAAGAGTGAGAAAGACAGCATTGGGTTCAGATCCTTTTACAGCAGTGGGAACAGGATGATATTCATGATACATTTCACATAAATAACTTTATTCATTTCTTTGTCTACAATAATAATGATTGATAATAATTATAATTTGTCTAATTATAAATTGTCTAATGATAATGAGTGATAATATTATATAATGAGATAATATTAAGAGTGGCTAGAGAGCCACAGAAGAAAGGGGTCTAGGGGTGCTGCTTGACAGCAGGCTCAATATAAGTCAGCAGTGTGTAGCCAAATGAGCAAACCACATTTTGGTGTGCATTAAACACAAAATAGCAACCTGGACAAAAGAGGTGATTCTCCTGCTACGTTTAGTATTGGTGCAACATCACCAAAATTTGGTTCTGGTCTGCACAATATGAAAAGGATGTTAAGGTCCTTAAAAGAGTCCAGAAGAGAGCAACATAGAAGATAAAATTGCTGGAAGGCATGTCCTATAAGGAGAGGGTGAGAACACCTGGGTTGTCTAGTTTGGTGAAAAAGAGATTAAGAAGTGACCTCACTGCTCTCTGCAGCTTCCTGCAGGGAAGTGGAGAGGGAGGGTGCCCATCTCTGTTCCCTGGTCACTAATGACAGGACACATGGGTACAGCACAAGGGAATGGGGGAAGGGGAAGTTCACACTGGACATCAGGAAAAATGTCTTTACTGTGAGGATGGTCAAACACTGTAATACCTGTAGGTTTCCTAGAGAGGTGGTTGAAGTCCCATGCCTGTCAGCATTCAAGGGGCGTTTGTGCAATACCCTCAACAACATGCTTTAATTTTTGGTTAGTCCTAAAGTGGTCAAGCAGTTGGACTTCATGGTCTTTTAAGGTCCTTTCCAACTGAATTATTGATCATATTTCATTATGATCATTTCTATTTATCATATTTCATTAGGATCGTTTCTCATTAATGAATGTAAAGTAGCTATCTAACAGGTCCATTCCTTTTCAATTTAGCTCACATTTAGTCCATCACTAGTTGTCACTGAGAGCTGGTTGAACCACCACCTTGAAGAAAGAAGTCTTTAATTCATCTACAAAAAGGTTTTTTTACAGTTACTTGAAATGTATGCTTTAGCTTAAACATACTATTAAGAATAAACCTTCACCTGGTTCCTTTTTTCTTTCTTCAACTTCTTTGGATGTATAATACTAAAACAAATGTTTTTGTTTTCTATCACTCAGAAAAATCACATATATGATAGGACCTGCCTATTTTTCTACATTCTTCAGCAGTGAAAACAGAATTTAGTTACGTAATATTACAGGCTTTTTTTCTCTTGACATGCTGATTAATATGTTACATTTCATAATCTGTGAAAGATTTGTTGCATAGTTAATCCTACACTTCGATATATTTTTTCTTTAAAAAAAAAAAGTCCTCTTGAAATTTCTTTGAAAATCTGAAACATCTAATTACATTTCTTTGTAAGTTGTAATGGCAAAAACATCAAGAATGGAAATTCCATGGTTCCATATACTCAATGCATTTCAAAAGCTTGCATTACACTAAGGAATACAATCTTAGTCCCTTTTTTTTTTTTTTTTTTTTTTTTAAATGTAGCAATAATGACATTTGTTTATCTCCACTAGTGTTCAAATGCCTCATTGAGAATGCTGGGAAATGTACCTTCAGTCATTTTTAGCATGTGTACAGGAAAACAAATAGGAATTGTTCAGGCTGTTATTGTTCCTTTTTATAATGACTCACTACTTAAATGCATAATATGACATTTCTTTTTACATAGCTTTCCAAAGCAAAAATAGGATTATAGCATCAGAACAATTTGTGGTTCATGTGATCCTCAGAAATGATGAAAATGATGCTTCTCTCTCAAAAAACTCTCAATCTTCCTACATTTTTTTTCACTCTACTGCAGGCTTTTCTTTTTGATATCAATGGAATCAAAACTTTAGGAAAAATAAAAACACACACACACAAAAAACATATCAACACCTGTTTGTTTTTCTAAAATATACTATATGTTTACAGAGCTTATGTACTTTGCTAAAACCCCAATAAGTAAGTGCTTAAGAATATATCTTTTCAGTATTCGTTATAAGAATGAATTCGTTACAATTCTTCTGTCACCATGTATGAAGAGAACATTTCTTTCTCTGTTTACCTGTGGAGTACAACTGATTTAGTCCTACAGGAACACACCAGCCTCCTGAAGGACTCACAAATCACAAAGAGCAAAGGTCAACAACGCACATAGTCAAATATATGCTCCCTCTTATCCTCCTCCTCTCTTACTCCTCCACAGCTGCTGCAAAACTGAAATAGCATAGCTATGAGCAAGAGAAAAAGCAAGGAATAGAGCTGAATGGGAACAAGTATCCCAGCGCAATGACAAACCTTGCCATGGAAAACCCAGGGACTTCAGAAGTGTGATGATGAGAACTTGGGGGAAGAAATGCAAGGACAAACAGCAGGCCCTTGGTCAAGGCCTTCCTCTGTATAGCTACCACCAGCCTCACCGAGAGCAGCAGCCTTGTCATGTGGCTCTCACAGTACAGACTCTTCACTAGGTTTTGGATACTTGGCAGAGTAGTTCCATAACAAACTAAAGCATATTTTCATGACAGAAATTTTGTTTGAACTGACACAAACAACATTTATATCTATTATTCACTTCATTGTGTGCTAATTCTGGTATAACACCATGATAACAAAACCTATGTTCAGAGGCTTCTTTTAGGCCAGAGTGACTTAGTTTTACAGCAAATACGGATTTCTAACACCTTTTGGGAAAGCAAAATAAACTTAACTATATCACTATCAACCCTATATGTCACATGAAGCTGAGCTGAAACATAAAACAACTGAGATGGCCCTGGCTTTTTTGACACTTCTGCAAAGTGCTGGCCACAGCATGTCTAGAGAGGGTGAGTACAGGAGGTATAAGTCTGGGAGAGAAGAAAAACCACCCTGTCTTTCCTTAGTTGGAAAAAAGTAAAATTTTAGAATAAAGTTTAATCCCTGATAAGGCCCTTGTAAAATTTTATTTTTCTACTCCCTCCTTTCAGGATGTTCAGAAGTATTTTTAATATATTTGGCATAAATTATATTAGTTTGTATAGTTATATATAGCGAATGTGTGTGTATAAAAAAGTTGCTACTTCTGAGAAGAGGTTTTCTCCCAGGCTATTGTAGCCATAATAAACCAGATCAGGCTGACATTGCATTCAGAAAGTACATACAGAAAGAAGTTAAATAAACAGGGATATCTCATAATAAAGTCTGTTTGGTTGATAAGAGAAACTATCTAAATGCTGAATTCATTTTTCTTCCAGTTATTGCAGAAAAGTACTGCATAAAGGAGACAGATAGTAATGTGACACTCATTTCAAAACTAAAATTGAAGATGTAAAGTTGTCATGAAACCTGGGTCAGATTTGAAGGAACAAACGCCTTGCTTACCTCCCACCTGGATTTATATCCAAACACACTTTTAGTACAGACCCACAGAACTTATGTCTCATTTGGGATTTTTAACTTTGACACTAATTTCTATAAGTTTGCATTAAAAACAGAGGGGAAGCTGACACCTTTATATTTGCTAGCTGGAAAGGGGAATTAATCTGGAAAATCACTAGCTTGCCTCTTGAAAAACAGATGTTTAAAGGAAACATTTCATTTTCAGCATCATGCAAACATCTACCACTTTACAGATTCATTGAAGCTCAATACAATAAATAAGATAAATATTTTCCCAGTTTCAACACAACAAAGTCCACCAAAAGTATCTGACAACTATCTAGTATGCTTAGTTTCTTAAAATACAATATATTAGACGTACATAGAACTATAAAATCTGTGGATTTTTTGGCAAATATTTGCCAGATTTCCCATTCAATAGTTATGTCATGGTTGCAAGGCAGATTTTTTTAATACCTGAATATATATGGTATGCTACATGTTCTCAAATATTACCCTTCACAAGCATTATCATTCACGCTGAATGGAGAGGAAGAAATTGGTCACTCTGTATTTTACTCTAGGGTTAAAACAAATACACATAAGCAACAGCAAAATAGCCAAGAATACTAACACACAGAGATATGCCAGACAAATGCAAGGAAGAAGGAAGGGAAAAAAATGGAAGAAGAAAAAAAAGGAGCAATTTAGCAATCAGCTAACCAGAAGCAGAATTACATAAACACTGAATCCTGAGGGGATGTTCTGAGTTTGTTAAATTGACATAGTCACTACTAAGGAAAGTAACATTCATTCATAAATGAATTTTGAGTTTTTTACCCTCCTGCTGCCATAGTTATTTTCTTGACATAAATAATCCAGTAATTACTGTTTTTCTTCTATTAACAATTGTTGATAAGATTGTATTTCAGCAATTTTGGCTGTAATTGGGTATTCTGAGATTTTTTCTTTCCTCTGCATAACCAGATTTAATATTCAGTAATACATACAGAAGTAGTAGTCTTACACTTCAATTGCCTTTTTTTTTTTTTTTAAGTACTCTTAGAAACCTTTGATACCTTGTATCAAATTTTGTATTTTTTCTAGGGGTCTGCTTTGTGGTTGGTGTTTTGGGTGTAGCATCAAATCCTTCGCCGTATTATGGGGTTGTTGGTTTGGTTCTGGCATCTGTGGCGGGGTGTGGTTGACTATTGAGCCTTGGAGTTTCGTTTGTAGCTCTGGTGCTGTTCATGGTGTATTTGGGAGGTATGTTGGTGGTGTTTGTTTATTCTGTGGCTTTGGCGGCGGAGCCTCTTCCTGAGGCTTGGGGCGGCTGACGTGTAGGTGGGTATGTGGCGGCGCTTGCAGCGGTAGTTTTAGCAGGGTTGATGTTAGGGGGGTTTGTTGGGTCTTGGGGGTTTGGGGTTGTTACTGTTGATAGTGTTGGGATGTTTACTGTATGGCTGGATTTTAGTGGGGTTGCGATGCTTTATTCACGAGGGGTTGGGATGTTCTTGGTTGCAGGTTGGGGGCTGTTGTTAACTTTGTTTGTTGTGTTGGAGATTGTGCGGGGGTTGTCTCGGGGGGCTATTTGGGCAGTTTAGGGGTCAGGATCAGAGAATAGTTTATTATAAAATACCAGCTTTGGGAGCTGGAGATAAAGGTTTAAGTCCTTTTTTTCTGAGGCGTAAGGATACTCTAAGAAGGGGTAAGTCTTCAGTCTTTGGTTTACAAGACCAATGTTTTTTATAAACTATTAGAGTATTTAGCAGTTAAGTATTTTATTTTCTAGGGCGCTTACAGCGGGAAAGAGGAACAGGAGGATGGTGAAGTAGGTGATTGATGCAAGTTGTCCGATGATGATGAATGGGTGTTCAACAGGTTGGCTTCCCACTCATGTGAGGATTAGGAGATTGGCTACTAGGGTTCAGAATAGGAGTTGGGAAAGTGGTCGGAACGTTATTGTTCGCTGCTTCGACTTGTGGAGGAAGGCAATTAAGAACAGGATTAGTACTGAGGCAGCTAATGCTAGGACGCCCCCTAGTTTGTTCGGGATTGATCGCAGGATGGCGTAGGCAAATAGGAAGTATCATTCTGGTTTGATGTGGGGTGGGGTTACTAGTGGGTTCGCTGGGGTAAAGTTTTCTGGGTCTCCTAGGAGGTTTGGTGAGAATAGGGCTAGTGCTATTAGGGGGGTGAGCATGAGGATAAACCCTAGGATGTCTTTGAAGGAGAAGTAGGGGTGGAATGGGATTTTGTCGCAGTCTGATACAATGCCTAGGGGGTTGTTTGAGCCTGATTCGTGCAGGAAGGTTAGGTGGACTAGGGTGATCCCTGCGATTAGAAAGGGCAGTAGGAAGTGGATGGCGAAGAATCAGGTTAGGGTCGGGTTGTCTACCGAGAATCCCCCTCAGGCCCATTCGACTAGAGTTTGCCCGATGTATGGGAGGGCTGAGAATAGGTTGGTGATTACGGTGGCCCCTCAGAATGATATCTGCCCTCATGGTAGGACGTAGCCTATGAAGGCAGTTGCTATAAGAGTGAGTAGGAGGATCACCCCTGTGTTTCAGGTTTCTTTGTATAGGTAGGAGCCACAGTAGAAGCCTCGTCCGATGTGCAAGTAGATGCAGATGAAGAAGAATGAGGCGCCGTTGGCATGTAGGTTGCGGATGAGTCAGCCGTATTGGACGTTCCGGCATGTGTTGGCGACTGAGGAGAAGGCGAGGGAGGTGTCTGCAGTATAGTGTATGGCTAGCAGGAGGCCTGTTAGAATTTGTGTGGCTAGGCAGATGGCGAGTAGGGACCCGAAGTTCCATCAGGCAGAGATGTTAGAGGGTGCGGGCAGGTCGATCAGGGAGTTGTTGATTATTTTTAGTAGGGGGTGGGATTTGCGGATGTTGGGGGCCATTAGAGAGTCTGTGTGGTTAAGATCATTACTAAAATAGATAGGGCGAAGGACCCTAAGTAGGTTTTGATAAGCCCTGTGTGTGCTAGGGTTGCGGCTTTGCTTGCGGCTACTTGCAGTTCAGCAAGGCCCTCTGGTCCTATTTTTTTGAGTCAGGAGAGGTCGATTAGGTGTAAGGCAATGTTTTGGCCCTTTTCTAGTAGAGCTTTGGAGCAGAATCGGTGGACTAAGGGGTTAAAGTATCCTAATAGGGAGGAAAAGTTTATGAGGTGGTTTGGTTTGGGGTGGGTGAAGGTGTGTGTTATGTTTGAGAGTTCAAGGGCTAGGATGACCCCTAGGATTGTTACTAGGATGGCAGCAGTTTTAGTGATGAGGGGTATAGTTATTGGGGGTGTTTTGGCTGGTGTGATGAAGGAGGTGATTAGTATTCCTGCCACGATGCTGCCGAGGGCGAGCCGAGTTAGGGGGGCAGTGATTAGTGGGTTGTTTTCCCTTAGACCTTAGATGTCTGAGGATACAGATATGAGAGCCAAGCTCAACTCACTATATGCTTGTCTTTTCTATGAGGGAGATGAAGACTAAGAATATGCATCATCTGTTCCTGGTCTTGGTCACATAAAAAGAAACTGCTTTAGTTCACTTCTATTCTGATGATCATATAAATGTACACGTGTATATGTTATACATACAAGATAGAGGAAACACTGACTTGGTGGTGGTGGTGGGTTTTTGTCTGTATAATTAGATGCAGATGGTGTAATCATTCACTGTAGTAAGATTAGATTCATCATCTTTTTTCCCTGCACAGACTGCCTATGCATATAGAGATGATTTTTGCCATAAATATAATAACTGAACACCTGAAAGCCCTTCAATCTTTCAGAACTGAAAAATAAAAAGAGATAAAATAGGAAATTCAATGTAAATATTTCTGTCTTCTAGTAACTGGGAAGGAATGGCTGGAAAACACTTGCTCACTGACCGAAGGTGAGATAGAAACAATTCCGGACCACTGGCTGTAATGGTTCCTCATCTGTAGGAAAAAAACACCAGTAGTGATCAAAGTTTACATTAGGAATGTAAGACCACCAACTAGTTATTCATGCTCAGTTTCAAGCTACCATTGAGGAACATAGCTCCTCTGCATCGAGTATTGTTCAGATACATTACATGTGCACTACTTACAGCTATCCCTTTCCATTTATACAAACTGTTCCAAATTACTTTCTGCCAGAGTTTACTTCTTAAACAAGTACTACAACCCATTTTGACAATTTGTCACTCCACCAGATACCTACTTCTAATGTTCTTCTGATATATATATATATATTTTTTTTTTTAAAGAGTTCACAGAAGAGCTATACTGCCCTTCCAAAGCATTTATCTTTTTGTAGAAGTCATGTTAGATTAGCATATATCTTGCTATGAGAAGCTGAACATCGTCATTAACTCCTTTAAACCGTGAACGAACATTTATGCTGTTGTGTAAGCACAGACTACAAGAATAACCAGTCCTTTACATTCGACTGAGGTCCTCAATCCATTATTATCCTGGAAATATGAATCTGTTCTCTCATCACAGACAGACATTCCAACATGTATCAGTATTTTGTTATCTCCATACCAGTTAAATTTGTGTCTAACTTCAGTATTTGTCCTATCAGCTAAGTCGTGTACTAGTCTGTCTGCCAGGTTACACAAACCTTTTCCACTGAAAACAATTATATTAACCTTGGTGATGACTTCCTCTCCAATCCATCCTTCATTCTTCACTTTTGACCCTCTTGTCATGGCAAATATCACTTGTTTAACCATTCTCATCTAAATGATACAAAATTACTATTTCTTCCTGTTGGAAGATCACTATCACTCATATTTTGAAATAAATTATTAAGACAGCTAAAGAGAAATAGAGAAGACATATTTCAAATAAATATTAAAAGAGTTCTCCTGAAGAACTCTTTGCTTGGAAAAAAAATAATCTTGCTTAAAGACATTCAAAGTTATTAATGGACAACTGCTTAATTATTATGCATTAACCAGTGGCATAGCTCATTGTAGTGAGCAAGTTTTTGTTTCCTTTTAGGAATGATACACTACAGAGTATCCTGTGGGTGGATTTTATTTCCTGATTTAATTCGGAACAGGATTCTTTGCCTAACAGGCCTGTTTATCCCAATGTTATTTCACAAGACCTGTCATAATTACAGAATTCAAGCAATTAGAGAAATTCCAACAAACCAATCAATTAACTCCAGTGTGTATCAGAATGTAACATGAGCATGGTTTGTATCATTACAATTTAGGTCACAGACACAAATTTTCATTACAGTGAGATAAATTCCAAGCTGCGAGCTTGATGAATGTTAGACAGTAGAAGTGTAACAGCAATTCAGCAAGGGACATTAAAAACATTAATGAACAAACATAATGGTCTGACAGTGAAACTTCTAAGAATGCTAAACAGTTCCCTGTAAAAATAAAACCAGGAAACCATAACAGCTTAAAATAAAGGCTTTCCCAAAAGACAGGAAACGTAACTGAAAGCAAAATTCTTCAATTAGAGTAGTTAATTTGGAGCATAACTGGGTCCTGCATAAAGCAACTAGCAAGAGCATATAGTTAATTGAAGACAAAGCTGTGAATTAGTCTCAAAATAAACATTTGGTACTACTAAATTCCACAGAATATGCCTTAAATTAGTAATAGCTAAAGATAAGAGAGGTGCTGTAGTTTTCTGGAGCTTCTTATAGTAGAAGCATTTTTAATAACTGAATTATTGCTTCAGTAACAATCATTACCCATTGTTTGGTTGCATTCCCAACAGTTCCTTCGATATCTGCATTCAAGTTTCTTTGATGGTGTGTCCAAGCATGCAAGAATTAAATGTAACAGTCTGTCTGTAGTCCAAGACCATACTATGACAGTAATAGACATGTGTTACTTGAAATGCTAAGCCAGATGGCAGGCAATGGATGCCTAGCTGATATTTTTTAGCACTGTATACAGTATATGATCATTTGAAGGATTCCCACATTAAGAAATAACAATAACAATTTCTGGAAGTGTTTAAAATATACAAAAGCTTGAAAGCTGAAGTGCTGAAAGGCTGCAGGTCAAGAATAAAACCTTGAAGATAACCTTCAAGAAAATTTGTTATCGTAACTCTTTCCAGATAATCACAGAGAAGTAAACTCTTTTAGAAACTTTAATAATCATTTAAAGCTTCTGTATTCCCGTGAATTAAGTTATTGGAAGATGAATTATTCATTTATTAATTCATTAAAAACAGTGATTTTTTTCCCCACATCTTGAGCCATTAAAATAGTATTTCATGTTCTTTTCTGTGCTTTTGCTGATGTTCACCTTATTTTATTTTGTATTTTTTTTTAAGTTTCATCCTCTTTTTGGAACATGGCTTTTGTAAATCTCATACAATCTGACAAAAATTAAATTAGCAGAGGTCTAAGATTAATGACAGTTAAATAGCTGCACAGGCAATTAATTCTCTGTGATTAGCTTTGTTGTTAACTAGACATACTTTTTTTTTAAAAAAAAAAAAAAAAAAGGTAAAGTTTAGATATCTGATGAAGGCTATTACAGGAGGACAAAAAGATTGAAAATGCTTCTTTATGTCAATTGGTACTCCGTGCCATTTTAAAGCTGGCATTACAATTTTTGCCAGCCTAACCAGATGGCCATAAGCGTTGCTATTCAGGGCAAAACAAAATGTGCATCAGCTTGGAGTATCTGGAAAATGTTCTTATCTAAGGAATATAAAAACTGGTATTGGAGCCAGATTTTCTTCTCAGTTATAGAAGTGTAAAATTATACATAGGAAAAGCTGAATTTCCTTTTTATAGTCTTGACATCAGAGGACAAAAACTTTTGTACTTTTATAGAAAACCATCAGTAACAAATCCAGTTTTAGGTCCACTCAGATCTGAATTTGTATGGATTGCTTCTCAAGACTTAGACTGTCATATGAGACTGACTGCACTTTTGTCTTGTTCCTTGTTTTAATGAGTGGACCTATACCAACATTTTATTTTGGAGTCTGGTAGTACACCAAAGTTCAAAACTCCTCAGGAACCTACACAACATACACTGTATGTCATTTTTTCACCTTAGGTCTTAATCCAGTTAGGAAAATGGAAAGAAAGCGGATGGAGTGACTATAACTTAATTTTCATCTGGCAAGCAATCTGGATACAACTCATTTAAGTGTCACCTTGAATCTAGAAAATGTGACTGTAAACACAGGGGAGTTTTATTTGCTCTGACCGTTTCTAGTGTAAGACTAGGTCTAGTGCACTTTAACGTATATTAAGTAAGATTAGATTTGAATTTCTTTTTCCTTTCAAACATCTACAAGAAGAACTGTCCTAATACATCTTTTATTTGATAACATTAAACATCTGTCTCATTTGACTTCATACTTTACTACTACCTCAGTTATATAGCCTTTTGTCCAGCCTCAAAAATGAGCAAATATAATCCTCTAGCTTTTTTTTTTTTTTTTTTTTTTTTTTTTTTTTTTTGTCTCTTGCTGGTTTGATGACCTTTGGTTACTCAGAGAGAACACTAGAATTACTGATGTATCTTAGACTTTATATTTTAATGACTCTTCAGGTACTAGCAACTCCTGGAGAACACATGCAAGTTTTGTTATCTATTGTGTTATCTACAAAGGATTTTTTTTCTACAATACAGAATAAGGAGTCTGGGAATAGAAGGGGAAGAAAAAAAGGAAAGATATACTTAGGATAATCCACACACTTCACTGTATAGACAACCTCAAAAAAAAAATCAGAATTGTTTATTAGAGTCAAGTAAATATTAAATACAGAAACATTACATACATCATGATCTCAGGACCTGTTCATCTATCTACTCTGTGGGAATGCATCGTTTCTCATATGAAATTGTTCATCCAAACACCTTATTTAAGATTAATACCCAATATAATGCATTAGCCACACATTTAACATGCAAAGAAGAAAATAGTCAAACTACTACTAAAAAGTAAAGCACAATCGTATTTCCTTTTATCATGAAAATTGTACAACCACTCCTATAAAAAATTTAAAATCTTGTGGCATTGTTAAGATAACATAGTATTTTCTTTTAAACACAACCAAACAAAACAAACAAAAAAAAGCAAGGAAGAAAAAAATCTATGCAAGTAATAGCAAGTTACACCTAGAAAAAACTGAAGTAGAGGTTAGATCAAATAACTTATATCCCTGCAAGCAATGTTAAAGAAGAAAAAGAAGTTGAAAGAAAAACCGTAACTTGCATGTCCAGCTATAACATGATAATACATGTACGTTTCCTGTCAACTACCTCCAGCCTGAACCCAGCTGATTGCTGTTACCCTTCTACCACAAACAATTGTTCCTGGTGATTTTGCTGCCTAAAATTCTCAAGTAATTGTGCATTAACCTATTTCAGTCAAAACTTAGTTTACCAAATATCTGGTATTTTGCTTAAATAAGCATTGTCTATTTTATCAAAATAGATTAGGGATTCCCTTCAAACAGAGTAGAATGCTATTTAGAAAATGTCATACACTTCAATATTAGCTGTGATCAGTAGACAATGTACATATATATCTAGGACGCTGTACTGTGTATGTTAATACAGCTGTTTGTACTTTGTAGTTGCAACTTTCCTCATTTACATTTAGCTAATCAGCTTGTACTTGTGTCTTAGTGTTATTTATTTACAGTTTTACTTTTTCAAAATGTACAGAAGCAGTTTTTACAGGTTACATTATATCTGGAAATTTTTACTACCACCAAAGTACAGGACTAATTAAAAATGCTTGATACTTTATAATGTTGAATGACCTGTATTTGCTCTGGCTCCAGAACTGAGTCACAGATGGAAATTCTAAGTTTCTGAGTTTCAGAGCTTCAAAGTAAAACTAAACCATACTGGCACGGTTCATTCACTTTCAATTGGTCTTGGTACTTTGAAAGGTGCTAGCTTCTGTAGTATGGGAGAACATCTAAGAAAATAGGTAGATAAGGAAGCAAAATGAAAGTCTGTTGTGACTTAAATGTTAACTCATCTTTGAGTAAATATTTGCCTAGAACTCTGACAGATGAGAAACATTGACTCTTACAGTAATGAAATTGCAACTAATCATACAGTAAATCTTAAGCCTAAATTTTATCCACTATATGTAGAAAAATGAGTATAAAACACTTTTCTATCTTTTGAGTATTCTATAAATAATCACGCTGAAGCATGTTATCTTCTGCTGCCTCTGCTTTTGACAATAACTCTCAGGTAACATTTACAGTGAGTGAGACAGGGAATTAAAGTTAATTAGCATCTTAATCTTAACATTTTGCTTCACGAAAATTAATGGAACTTTTTCACCAAGCTAGAGAAAAAACATCCCCTTATGATAGCAGACTGACTATAACTACACTTTTAAATACAAATCAAGATTAAAAAAAAAAAAAAAAAACACACAACCAGTTATTTATATAAACACACCAATACAAATATTACTATATTTTTTAGCAGGTAATGCATGTAGCCATATAATCAATATTCAATTTCTAGTCTATTTTACATATTGAACTTGAGCAGTTATGTGGAAAATTGTATAGTAGTCTCACTTCGGATTTCTTTGCTGGAAATTTACTGCTATTTTCTATCAAACATAATGCAATATATGTTTAAATTACAAAAGGAATGCTTTTGTTCCCTAGCTTACTAGCTCACTATTGATATACAATGAAAATAGAAAGCCAAGTAACTATATATGGTGCCTTCAAATGTAATCTCTGGAATGTCAAAACAATTATTGGCTAATGCACTTACGTTTGATTCACATTATTATATCACTATTTTGAAGTACGGAATATATCAGCACAAAATAATTGCTGTGGTTATCTTATTGTGACATTCTTAACAAAGCAGAAATACTGACATCTATGACTCAGCCAAAGATATTAACCTCATTAACTCTGCAATGAAGGAGATATTGTACTCCTTTCACTTGAATTTCCAAAAAAAAAAATTCCTTTCTTTTTTTTTTTCCTCCTAAATCTTAAAAAGAGTGTCTGGCTCCAGAACAATTATTTTTGCATCATTGCTATATTGAAAGATAGGAGAAGCATTCTTCTTTGTGCATTTTCAACTCAAAACTAGGTCACCTGATCACACTATTTAGCCAAATTGAAAATAATGATGATTGATAACATCAAAACCAAGTCTTCTGTTGCTCCATCCCTACTCTTTATTCACTGCCTAAAATTGGAGCAGATAATTTTTGACCCCATGAATAGCAATAGCAAACACTCCCTTACAGTAATGAGATTTTAACCCATAAATTAAATTTACCATTCCTTTCATATTTTATTTCATATAAACATTAAAGACTTTTTAATATTCTTTATGATTTCATTCATACCCTCAAGAAGTATGAACTATTTCACAAGATACACATTTGTATGTTTTCCTGTAGTCTTTATGGTACTTATGTGGAAAAAGGTTGTAAATACAATCACTTTATGAAGTGGAAAAAGGGGTGTGGAGTTAGTATGATTTGTAAATTTTTCCTTATATTCACAATCATCCAAAAGGAAAAACCCACACAAAATTATGGAAAAATACAATATGGAAAGACGGAACATGAATATTCAAAAAAATATCTGAGAACTACTTGAAGGCGTCACTAACATTTTAAATATATTTATCATTCATACACTACATGGTGATCATGTGACACCAACTATTCACAGCTACTGTTGCCTTTTAGATATACATGTGTACTGCAAATGCATGGGTATGCAGAGGAAAAAGGCCTTTAATAATGGACAGAAGGGTATCATGTTATATTCATTAAAAAGCGTTTAGAGTAAAAGTGAACATACTATGGAAATTATGGATTTCTAATACTACTGTAGATTTTCAATATTTTGTTATTGCAACATCAACAAATGTCTGTTTACTAAAACTCTGATCAGCATTAACAGTTTGCACTTATTTTGAAGGGTACAGAGCAACAATTATTTATCAAAGGTAATCTGAAACACAGCCATTATTGTAGGCTTAATTCTATGCTGGTGTAAGGTAAAGAACTAGGCCATTTAGCAACTTTTATTACCCATACTTGACATGTCACACATTAAAATACATATATTTGTAATTGCTTAGAAGAGCACAAAATAAGACAGTCCTTTATGTGGACATAACTCTCCCATCAAATGTAACATTTCATTTTTTCTGTTGTACCAGCTCAAGGACAACAAAACTTAATCCCACAAACCTTACTCAAATAGCTGTGTTAATGTTCACCTTTGTGTTTCTCAGGCGTATAAACACTGTACCTCAAAAACTCTCCCTGAAGGAGCAAAGAACCAACATAAAAATAAGAACAACAACAACAAAAAAAAAGTATTTTCTTCCCCAAACCTACTTTTATTGAGTGTAATTCAAAAGATGTATTTTCAGATATAAAATGGAAACTAAGGCTGTTGGCACATTGCACAATGAAGTGTTATGAATCTGAGCAGAACAAACAGATACTCATGAACAGAATACTGATGTCAAAGCTGTACAATGCTCACTTCAGTTGTTTTCTAGCTGTTCTAGTCCCCCTAGAACTTTCACAAAAGTTCTATGTAATATATATTGCACATGATCCAATTGTCCCACAACAACATAAATCTAAGAAATTATTTCCAGTCACTTACTAGAAATACTAACTGAATGTTGCCAAACTGAAAAAAACATTGCTAATTGAATGGTAATTATTTCTTAATTATATACTTTTCCACAGTTATCTAACATGACTTGGTTGAAAGCAGATCATTCTGAAGGAATATGTATTTTGACTTAAAGTAACTAAGAATTTTTTTTTTTTTTTTTTTTAAATGAACAGGATAACATTTTAGACAACATAAAAGGGTATGAGACAGAGAGAGAGAAAAAAGTCTTACAGATCCCATTAAATGTCCTGGGGTCCAAGCAGTAAAAGATTCTGGTCATTGCGTTTCAAATGAAGAAAAGGGGAAAAAAAAAAAAAAAAAAAAAAAACACCAAAATACTTTGTTTTTTTTTCTTCTTACCAAAAGTTATGTTCATTACTTTCTGTACTTATTTTTGAGCCTAAAGTTTCATGTGACATGAAAATTCCTCAGTTTTTCTCCTTTGCAGTATAAAACACAATGCAGTCAAGAATTTTATTTACACTGTCAAGAAACATTTCTAATTTCTTCTGTGACTGATAACTGTTATCACACTTCTAGATACCAGTTCACTGAGAAACATGGATATACTCAAAACCTGCCTGGACACAATCCTGGGTGGCCTGGTCAAGCTGGCCCTGCCTGAATAGGGGAGTTAAACCAGATCATCTCAGAACGTCCCTTTTTACCTCAACCATTCTGTGATTCTGTGAAAAGTGCGGCAGAATAGTTCAAAGAAAAATTAAACTTCCCATATTCCATTATCTTCCCTCTCTATTAAAATGAAGCCACAGACTTCTCCCAGCTTAAGTCTATGCTGAAGAAAAATAGCACAGGCAAAACAAAAAGAATCTTTTTTCTTTTACAATGCTTACCAACTCTCAAAAGACAGAGGACAAAATTTTGTAGTGTCAAAAGTTTGCAGTTCACTTTTTTCCACCTAATTGATATTATGTCACAAGAATCCAACTTGCAGTGTGGAATAATTAAAAGTGGAAAACGATAATTAGTTGGCTCCTATTTAAAGCTCCCAGTGGGAAAGACACAGACAAGTCTGTACAATATAGTACCTTGCTAAGAAAGGTCAAACCTTTGGGCTGTATTCAGAGTGAAACACAATATGTCATCAACCTCAAAGGTGAACAGGCTTTGCTTCCATAGATTTAAGTGCTTGGATTGTGTTTCAGTGATCTAAAACAAAAGGAAGCCTCAATGGGAGTTAAACTTACCATTGATATAAATGAGGGTAATTGGGACTTTGAAACAGACATCATCATTCTGCCCTTCTCATGACTGAAATTAGGATGATCAGAGAACTGAAGTCTACAACAGAAATAAGTAATCTTTCTTGCTTGCTAGGGGAAGACATTTTGGTAAGTATAGAAACAATACAAAGAAATCATTCCTAATCTTACCACCTTTTCTAAATGTCACAATGCATATGATATCTAAAAGCAGTTTTGATTTATTAATTAGGAACTTAAGGTCATGCTGTCTCACAGGCTTGTGTAGAAAGAAGGAGTACCTGAGAAATACTGTTATGCACAGTAGCTATTTGCCATGGGAGAAGTCTGCCTTCTTTATTTTTTTTAATATAATCTAAAAGAAAAATGTATCATTTGAGTTTTTAAATAAGCCTCTGAAAATGATTGAAAGATGGATACTTAGCTCTGGAGAGATTCCTTTGAAACCTGCTCTTAGATCTTTTAAGTATGTTAATTTATACTATCTATATGTAGATTAGTCACATTCAAGACTGGTCACATTTCTAAGAGATTACAAAAAATATATAAAATCCCACCGCATAAAATCTGTCCAGTGGATATTATAAAAATTTGGATGACATTTTGTTCCAAACAGCTGTAAAAAAGTAACTTTAACATGTCTCCCTATTTTATATACGTGGAAAATCTGAATGAACTGTGAACTTCACAGTTAATCAATTTTTACGTGGAGTTGCTTAATAGAAAGGAGTTAGTACATATATATATATATATAACTTCTCAAAAAATGTGTATTAACTTTTCTAATTATCCTACAACTTGCTTAAAAACATGCATTCTCAAAACAAGTCACGTTTTAGCATTTCTCACAGCAATGGTTATACTTAATACACAATGAAATTTGTAAGGCATTTGAAGTGTTTTTCCATTTCATATCAAGCTAGATTTATTATCAGTTTTGAAACAGCATTTAGGAGACTCAGTTCATTTCCATTTAGATCTTTAACCTTCAGTGTCCATTTTGGTCTTTCAAACCAAAGTCATCTCAATGACTGGAGGATCAAAACAGAAGTGAGAGCATATTAAGACTTCTTTTCTTCCAAGTGGTGAAAACAGGATAGGAATTCTTATTGCAGCTGAGTAGGAAGTGACTTTGACACTGCATTTTCACATATTGCAATGATATAATAGGAAAATGATAAAATATTTCTTCTTCGGTAAGCCAAAACCTAGACAAGTTGTACAATTTGAAGGTTATACCCAAATTCACGTCATCAGTGCTGAGTGGACCAGATTCATGAGTCATAATGCAAGCTGCATATAAAAATGGTTGTAAACAGGGAGAAAGTTCTTGGATGGAACTGCGTCCAGTACTAGAATGACTTCAGTTAGGAGTCCACATATGTGCTAAGAGTCTAATTACTATTGCCATATGAGGATGGAACACCAGTAAGCGTTAGTTGCCAGTCTTGAACCCCACCCAAAATCCCTTCCATCCCTTACTAGGTAACAGCTGAGATTTCACACCACATATTTGAGCAGAAGACAATTACATTAATTTTGTGAAGGAAAAATACAGACTTTAAGGGACAGAAAGGGAGAAAGGCTCTCAGACTAATGAGCCAAGTGCATTGCATACTTTTTTTTTTTTTCCCTCCAGATATAATAAAGAAGGCAGCTGATATACAGTAAAGTATCACAAGTAAATACAGCATTTCTGGTCCAGAAGAGTCTGTATTTCACTAATTCCTTGATACTGTGCCGTACAAAGCTATACTAAACATCTGCAGTACCTCCAGTAAGCCATTGCACAGATGGAAGGAAGTACAGAGCATGTAGAGTTGCAGAGAGTGGAACACACTGCTTTCTCCAACGCTTTTATTCAAGGTGTTCTGTTCAGCCTATATAATCTCCAGGAAAGGTCTCTGTGTTTAGGAAAGCATAGCATTAGCTCATGCTTACTCCTACCAAAATCACTGGAGACCATGCAGCCAACAGATCTTGAAAAGCCCTACTGACAAGAGAACAGGCAAATATTTTCATATAAGTAAACCTGAAACGTAACTACAGCAGTAGGAACGTGACAAAATTGTTGAATTAGATGATCTTTAAGGTCCCTTCCAACCCAAACCATTCTATGATCCTTGTGGGTCCCTTCCAACTCAGGATGGTCTGTGATACTAATTCAGCATAAATCAACACCTGCTAATTGCCAGTTCTCAAGCAGGTTTGCCCATCTGTGCTGTACAGCTAGACTGCTACCCGAAGTCACCCTCAATATTTTAGGCTTGCATAATGATTTAAGACAACGAGGAGGGGGCAGAAGGGACATAGAAGGATATATACATTGCAATAGTTTTAGGCAACTTGGTAAGTCTGAGCCATAAAACACACACACAAAAATATAATATTCATAATATTATATTATGCTATCATTATTTTCTTTTGTTTTTCTTTTTGTGCTGTGAATCATGCTGAAGAACAATGGGCCCCTTTGGTTTCTTGTACATTTGTCAGAAGCACTCAAATTGTGTATAATGTATAAGTATGTTAGAATATAGCAATCAGAATTACAGGGTAGCACAGGCTGTGTACCCACTCTGTCATCTTCCTTGCACAGAAGGACGCTTAGCCCCTGATACCTCAGAGAATGGTTATTACAGGTGGGGAGGAAGATAAATTCTCTAAGCTGGTGGACCTCTTTCAAAAGTTTCTCCAAAGCTGAGACGGAGGCCTGTAGGGAAGAGGAGAGACTTTCTTTGTACTGCCAGAGTTGTTTAGCCAATTCATCCACTGCAGTGGAGGTGCTCCTTGCTGTAGATGCCTGCCCATATCCTCCCACTCTCCCTGCCACTCCTAACTATCCTGCCTCAGAACAGATCTCTGGACGACAGTCTTAAGTATTTGTTTCACCTTAGACAAAACACAAAGTGCATTCAGGAGACATAATAATAAGAACATGCTGGTCTGAACATCCCAAGGATAGTCAAAGTTTTGGAAAGCTACCATAACACTCCTAGAGGAAAAGAAAGGGAGAGTGAACAAGTAGGAAAAAACACCATCAACAACCCTACCTCAGAAACTACAAACAATTATAACTCTCATGTCTTTTCTTCAGGTAGCCAATCTACAAAAGGGTCAGGGGGAAATGTCCAGCAATAGTTTCTTTCTTTAAAGTTATTTCCGTGAAGCTACAACTTCCGGTAATCTAAAGGATTTTGACTTACATATTGTGAAAACAGCATTTCTTTTACCTACAGCCCATTCTCACAATTGACACTTCATAAAAGTAATGAGAACGCCACCAGTATCTACCCAAATCTATTTCTTCTTACTGCAAAGCAAGATTTGAATTCACAGTAAGGCACCTTTTTCATACAGCCTGCTGTACAGTCTTCACAAATACTTAAAAACATTCTTGAAAGTCAGCCTTACCTGCATGCACTTGAGCTTCTGAGGTTGTTTTTTTGTTTGTTTGTTTTTTTAATTATTATTGTTTTTTTTTTTTTTTTAGTGCTGTGAAGGAAGCCTAGAATCCATGTAAGCAACTTCACTGAAAACAGACAAGGTGAAGGAAGTACTCAAACTCCCCAACCACAAAACACCTGTAGAACCCAGGAAGACTTACTGCCAGCTTCTGAACTTGAGTCACTGCCAAACTACTTCACAGGGAAGAAGCACCACTAGGGTTTTCCTGTTCTGAGAAGGAACCACGAACGTAACTAGCTCACAGGGTCTCTGAACCTATTTCACAGAGATGGTAGAAAACATGAAGAAAAAGTAGCCTACTGGGGAACACTGAGTCCATTTCACCAGGACAGTAAAAAAGCACTCTTGATAACCTGAGCCTCAAACTCCCCTAGGGAGGCAATTCCTCTCATAAGTCCTCATGTTTCCTATATAGCAAAGGTCAAATGATCTTCACCTGGCAGATTTCACTTAACAAGGGTAGAGCCAAGAGAACTTGTGGAATAGGCTCATCTACCTGGTTTCAGTCTTTTAAGGTCAATTGCTCCTTATCACTAATGGAAATAACCCAACAA
Organism: Aythya fuligula; assembly: GCF_009819795.1. Lineage (NCBI taxonomy): Eukaryota > Metazoa > Chordata > Aves > Anseriformes > Anatidae > Aythya > Aythya fuligula. Next base: position 28,970,526 of record NC_045562.1, on the reverse strand, counting down.
GGGGCTTAGTGGTTAGAGCTGACCTAAAGAATTAACTACAAAAGGCTCACAAGGGTCATATTTCTATTAATCATTCTGTGAGGAAAATTAGTACAGAGCCTGTTAAAATAAACAAATGAATAAATAAAAGGAAAGAAAAAAGAAAATTACCCTAAAGGCAAAATTGCTATCATAGATTTTCATCTGTCTAGTCATGACAGATAAAGAATATGGCAATCAGAACTACTTTTCTTGACATTAATGTTATTTAAATCTGCTTTTCTGAGATGTCTTCTTTATGTAGGACTTTTCAAAACCTAGCCCCGTGACCTCTGACTACAATATTCACTTCGGCTGCGTATAAACTATCATGTATAAATGCCAGGATCCGGATCCTCACTCACTATTCAGGTCAAAGGCTGGGCTGAAGGTTTGGGCTTTGACTTGATTACATGCCCACATTGCTGTTTCCTGGCAGGTCATGGGAAGAAGATTGGCTGGCTTGGGGGAGCTTATGTACACGTGGCTTTTAGGCTGCAGACAAAGTGTTCCTCTAGATCTAGAAGTTTGAAGAGGGTTGCAGTCTCCAAGCTCAGATACAACCACATACTAGTCTGGCACAACTGATTTCTGTGCTCCTTGCACTAGCTGCTCTTTCACCTCCTCTTCAGAGACAAGGACAAGTGTCTCTTTTGTGCTCCTTCGTTAGTAAACAAACCAGGATAGATTAAAGCCTCTTTCTTCAAGTCAGTAAGACACTGGGCTACAAAGATGGCGAAGGGCCTAGAGGGGAAGATGTATGAGGAGCGGCTGAGGTCACTGGGCCTGTTCAGCCTGGAAAAGAGGAGGCTGAGGGGAGACCTCATTGAGGTCTACAGCTTCCTCATAAGGGGGAGTAGAGGGACAGGCACCGTTCTATTCTCTTCAGTCCCCAGTGATAGGACCAGCAGAAATGGTGTCAAGCTAAGGCAGAGGAGTTTTAGGCTAAACATCAGAAAGAGGTTCTTCACTGGTGATGAAGCGGTGGTGGTCACACACTGGAACAGGCCCCCCAGAAAGTAGTCACTGCACTAAGCCTGTTGGAGTTTAAGCATTTGGACTTAGTCCACATGGCCTGAATTTTTGGCTAGACCTGTGTGGTGCCAGGAGTTGGACTCGATGATCCTTATGGGACCATTCCAACTCAGGCTATTCTATGATTCTATAATTTTGAAGTTGTTTTACTGTTGTCCTGAAACCAGAACTTCTCTGCAGTTCATCTCCCTCAGAGAATATGAAACAGCATGGATGATAAGGGGATGAAGTGCCAAGCCATTGGTAGCTATTATGAAAGTTAATATATAGAAATAACTCTATTTTTTGCACTAATTTATATTATTGTGTGAATACATCTCTAACTCAAAGAGTTAGTAATTGATTTCTTCCTATCTCCATATTTTCTTGTTGAAAAAGACTGAAAAAAAAAAATCTAAGAAATGCCACACATCTCTCTAGCCTAGAGAAAACATCAGTTGAATAAAAACACTTTCAAATATCTCTCCATGCAATTAAATTAGATCTGAGCTTCAACTGGCTTCTTCAAGGATGGAATTGGGCAACAGGCACATTCTGGTTCAATACTTCCAATTCTATGAATCCTTTTTTTGAAATAAATCTATCTCATCCTTACCAGAACTCTAGAGACAATACAGTACTGACCTAAGAACCATCAGCCAAAACAAACATCTAAAAACTGTTTGAGAAACTTTGGTGCTTTGGATATTTAAGGCAGTGAAACAATGTTTTATCTTACACTTACATATAGTACACCTTCAGAAAGTAATGGTGCATTCACAGTCTGGCTAACATGACAATAACCAAGTTAAACAAATAATGCTGGCAGTTCCTATTTTGTCATACAAGCAGAATAAGGATTACAGAAGTTATTGAAGATGGAAATGTTATACATGTATAAGATTTACAGCTGCATATCAGGAAACACAGAGGCTATACTTTCAAAAGTATGGTTTTCTTCAACTTTTGCCTTAAAGCTGTATTTGACACAATAATTCTAAATAATAGAAACAACAGCAAAGAAGTACAGATGGTAGTATATAGGGAGCAGCATAATGAGGAGTCAGATTTAGAAAAAACCCTGTAAGGTAAAGGGGATCGATGATAACTCATATATGATAAGGAAAGGGAAGACAAATAACAGTTTCTCCATCAGTACGCTATATGTGAATAATACATTCATATATTAGACCTAATCCTATCTTCGATATATCATCCATCTGAGACAGTAAGTAAAACTGCCGAGAACAAGAGAATGAATGTGCACTGCAACTACTGCATGTAGAACCTACTGTATAACAAAAAATATAATGTAATGTAATGTAATATAATATAATGTAGAGAGAAATAAGTGAAAAAATGCAGCTTCAATTGAAAAGATGGAAATAAATAATAAAAAAATAATATGCCAATACTATGCCTGCCCTCCCTTTTTGCTTGCTGAACAAAAAGTCAGAAGCCTTCTGGGCAACTGCAAAAAGGATGCACTTGAGGATTCATGAAATATATCAAAACCTAAATAAATTACTCCACTTGAAGACTGTGAATGAGATGGAAGTATTAAGGCTCATAGAAACAAACTATGCCAGATGGAAAGAACAAAAGAGGCATCTTGAAGGAGGAGGGCTCATTAAAAAAAAGTGACTAAAGTACTATGAGATGTGACAGATCTTGTTGTGGGCAAATGGAAACAATATCAATGTGAGATACATGAAAGTAAGTTCATACAGAAACTGAAATTGTACATAAAAACTGTTCTGCCTCAAAGCAGAAGAATAAATGGGATGTAGAAAGAGGTTTCATGTAAGATGTCATTCAAATAACTGGAATAAAGGAAATAGAAGTTGGGGGGGGGGGACATTGTAGTTCCAAGAAGTGAAAGACACAAGAGTATATAAATTTCTACTCATCTCTGTAGACAGACTCTTAGGCTTGAGTTCTAAAACAGTAGAGGATAATCAGATTCATCACTAGAAATTGGAGATAATGAGACATTTTCCACATTTCCTTCAGTTGAAGCAAAACAAGGGGCATTCCGATTCCTGCAGATAGTAATGAAAATCTATTGCACTGGAGATAAAACAGAAATGAATGTACTTTCAGGTTTATAAAGTACCTCCAACACAGGTGAAAGACACATGTTATAATCCCTACCATAAGTACGTTTGACCTTTAAAACAAATAGTTATTTTCTACCAAAGGAACAAGAAATCCTACAGGAGAGAGTTAACAGCTGCAACTATTCCACCATTAAAAACATACCAGGTAAAGTAGCTCTTGACTGTTTTTCTACACTGGACTCCTAAGGTCTGGGGAAGAGAACACCATATAAATGTTAAGCATTAATTTAAGTTTGATGCTCAGAAGATTCAGACCACAAATCCACAAAGAAAAAAAAAATACATTAAGATGGAATACTCTTGAATATGGTTGTTTGGACTGTTTTGTTTTGTTTCAGTAAATAATGAGAATTTTTTAATAATTTGCTGTTTTATTAAAATAGTTGCAAAGTTTCACTGGTGGCTGAGCATCTTCTCAGTACAGATGATATGTGTAACAGTCATTCTCTGCACCTGATAAAACCTAGCCCATCAGGAAGGGTGGATATAACATCATTAGCAGTTGTTTCGTTCCTTTGAACAAAAAGGCAGAATATAAAAGCTTTTGAAAAGCTATTTGACTTCCCTGAATAGCCAAACTGATAAATTAAGTTTACCAGCAACCTAGTCACTGTTATGTTTTGGAATTTAATAGTGAGAAAATACTCCTTTAATAAAATAAAATAAAATAAAATAAAAAATAAAATAAAAAATAAAATAAAATAAAATAAAATAAAATAAAATAAAATAATATTTTGTAATCTACTAATTTGTCCTTATTACTTCCCTTTAACTCTGTACTATGTACACCCATCTGTTGTCTTCAGCTAAGAGCTTTCAGAGAAAGGACCATTACTTTGTCCTAAGATCCAGAGCAGTCAGAACAATGCACAGTTGTTCTGCGTGCCTCCCATGATACTGTAATGCAAAGAGCTGTTATTGAAAACTAAAAAAAGAAAAAAAAAAAAAAAAGCCAATCCCTACATTGAGCATATTTTATTAGTAAAACACAGAATGAGCCACGGATTAAATAAATCATTAATTTCAATCATTTTCATATTTACTGTAATACTATTTCCAATATATAAACTGATTTTCTCCTTCCTTATTCAACCTAATTTCAAATATAATGCTTTTCAATGTATTTTCTCTGTAACACAAATTAATCCATGATTTGTTTCTTTTACTACACAGTACTTTTAATTTTCATTCCTAGCAGTTTTCTCAATGTGAAAAACATTTCTCTCATCAAGAAAGACTTGTATGCTTCAAAGTGTGACTGCCTCTGTCCTCAGCTATGGGGAATCTTGCTGACAATGGACTGGCTTTTGACCCACTTTGCAATGAGAGTCATTTAAAATGCTGCTTCTGCTCTACAGTGTTCCTAATTCCCTGAAGAAGGTCACTAAGTGCAAAAAGCTAGATTGAGCAGTTTGTATGTGGCTAAAAGATAAATGCATTTTGAATTGCATGCGACTAAAAGTCTTCTCTTGGAGATTTTCTTGAGCTGGAAGGCTGAATCCAATTATGTTTTTACACTGCCAAAAGATAAACATGCTTTGAACTCCATCTTAATTTAAGAAAAGAAATTTATTTTTCTTCTAGTCCTGTTTTTGTCAGTGAGTAGCACCTCATTTCCTTAAGAACTTCCAGTTCTGAGAATCAAAATGTAAAAAAGAATGCTCTATATATCGATAATACTGTTGGGAGCACAACTGAAGCACTATATAATTTATGTCAAGTGTTTTTGTATTTTTTTTTACTCTTCATCTACTAAATGTTTCTTGTCTTATGAAAAACCCTTCCCCTTCCTCCTCTCCATTCTTGCTTTCCTGGCCTTTCCCCTCTCTCATTTATTTCATTATCATGGAGCATGAATCTTCTGCAAAAAGAAAAACACTTCCTAATGAAAGAAAAATCTCCCTCTTATTCTAACATATAACACAAGCAATTTCCATAGTGGCAGAGATCTATCATTGTTCTGTCCTTGTTACCAAGAGCCATATCCCGTCTGCAACAGCAAAAAAGCATATGATAAAGTCAACATCAAATACAGATATTAACAACCGAATGCTTAGCATTAAATTAGCTGCTTCATTTCACCAGAGCTTTCCTCCAGCCTTCCCTTTCCTTTCCTGCCCATTTGTTTGCCCACTTCATCAGTGGTGTTGTTCTGACCACAGTATGATTGGGAAAGATTTGTGAGGATGCATTTTCTTGTTTTTAAAAGAAAATATTGACCTTCCTTCATTTTTTAATTCCAAAGGTCTTAAGCATCAAAGTTGGAAAGAGCAGAAGAAAGCTCCAAAGGTCTGTAGAGAAAAGCACCTGTTTGGGTTACTGTTCAGATAAACTATCTAGTACGAAAAACAAATATTAGAGAACATGATATACACACTTGGCAAGTTTTGTGAGTTCTTTTTAACTCTTACTTATTCTCAGACAATGCAAGGGAAACTATGCAAGAATCCTGCATGCCACAAATTGCTTCAGGTGGCTTAAATCCAAAACATCATCTTGAGCTCAATTTCAGTACTGTGCCAGGTACATTCTATCTTATCCTGGCATCATATTCATCTTTCTTTGGATCTTTAAAGTTGGTGACTCACATATCTTATGCTATCGAACATCTGCTTTGCAGCACCTTATCAAATCTGTTCAGAGGCAAAAGTAATTTAGAATGCATTTCATTTCATATTACAAGCTCAAAAGGTTACATGTAAGTTTAAGATCACAACATAATTTTTTTGTTGGCTTAACGACAAATACCTTTCACTTCTCTAAGGCTTTCTGTTAAACAAACCTCAGAACTAATGCCAACATAGACCAGATTCTAACAGAAACACTACTCTGTGTTGAATCACAAATTGTGTAATTTGCTCAAGGAATTATCAGTGCTCTGTGACTTTTTTTTTATACTTAAAGATGTATCTACATATATATATATATTTTTCCCCTGTGGCTAAAAAGTAAAGTGCTCTCTCTGCTCCTCTGTTACCTGCTAAGCACTTGACAGTTGAGATTGGTGATTCCACAGCTCATTACCTGTTATCACAACCTATCTCTGATCTATTACAGACGTAGTGTCTATAATTTTGCAAAGCACCCTACCTATCTACAACAGTTCCTCTTGTAAAGCAAATCAGTCATTCACATTCTTCTCATTTATTATCAGCAACTTTGGCTGACAGAAGCTGCAGCTGAGCATCTCTCCTAGAAGTCCCATATACTTCACTCTATAGTATTATCTAAAGACACCTTTTTTCAACCTACTTTATGTTTGTGAAATGCATTTATCAAAACCCCTGAGCATTTATAAATGTGTAGTAAAGTATCATTATAATATTGGTTGTAGTGGTTTTGTGTTACAATTGCAAAATTTGCTGGCGCAAATGTAGGATCTCCAAGCTTACAAAATCAAAATTAATACCTGATGCTCAATCTTTTAGCATTAAACCTAAACACATGCTTTTCTCAGACAATCCAACAACACACAGATAGATTGTTTATTTCTTACCTATTGACCTTCCCTACTGCAATGCACGTACAAAATCCATACAAACTTTAAAAGGAAAAGACATATAAAAGATTACTTCCATTAGGGAAGGTTAAAAACTCTACCAAACAACAACAAAACCAATGACTGAATCATTTTGGCACAGAGAAAACTTCCACTGTGTTTCCATCAAAGCTTTTTAACTTCTGTGTTTAATCTTTCACGACTAATTCTTCTCTACCTGGGCAATGTAGCATTTAAAGTTTCAAGGGGGAAGACAAACAAACAATCAATTCTAGTATTTTTTTTCAAAACACGTGATTTAATAAGGGAAGATTTATTTGTATGCTCTCCTTGAATTAGACAATCTTTGAGGACAGTGCATGCGTAATGAAGTTAGCTGAGTATAGCTTCTAAAAACATTAAAACATTCGACCTGCTTCTACAATCTCTTGAAAGGTCTTTCCCTTCTTTCCAAAGCAACAGTAGTTATCACCATGGGACTAGGAAAACTGTGGAATACAAGGTATAAGCAGAGGCATAGATAGACAGTGCTGGAGATTGAGGATCTATCTAAGTTGTGCATAGGGACCCAAGGGGATCAGTAACAAAACGCACTAAATTTATCAGTAGGTGTCTTACAGCTGTGTGCCATGGCAAGAGAAAATAAATACTACTAATCCTATTTTTTATTTTCAGAGGTAGGATTATATTTGTATTATTTTTGTTCTAAGATAATAAGTATATAATTGTATAAGCACACACATACATATTTTAGTCCCAAGAATCATTCTGCTTACAGCAAAAAAAATAACTGACATCAAGGACTAATAAATTAAAATTCCTGAAGAAAAAACAAGCAAACAAACAAACAAACAAAAAACAAAACACATAAAACAGAACTCTCCATTCTGAAATACTAAAACGATCTCAATCACAGCCTGTATTAAATTTATGATCACATTTCCTACAAGCACATTTCCTTCTTCAGGTTTCTTTTTCCACGCATATGGTCAGCAATCCTCTACAGGATATAATAAGTTCAAAGTTCTAAGAGGATATACTACCTCCTGCTTCCAGAAATGAGTTCATTTGCTTATAGGTGTAGTAGGGAAAGTGACAAAGACTAGCTATATCCTTTTCTGGGTTCACAGGATGACAGCAAGGGAAGAAATCAGGACAAATAATCGTTTCAGTTTTCCCCCTGAAATCCTTTTACAGGCATGGACTAGCTTTTAGGCATATGAGTGCATGGAACATTTATTCAGCTTAATCTATTTTTCCAATAGACTCAGTAGCTGGCGCAAAAAAAAAAAAAAAAAAAAAAAAAAAAAAAAAAAAAAAATCTAGCAGAAAACGAATGTATAAAAACAGGATAAAAACTCTCCTGCAAATACAGAAGATAGGTCAGCAACACTGATATAAAACCCTAGATTTCAATTAGATACTAAGAAGAAATTTTTCCTATGAGGGTGGTGAGGCACTGGAACAGGCTGCCCACAGAATCTGTGCACACCCCACCCCTGAAAGTGTTCGAGGCCAAGCTGGATGGGGCTTTGGGCAACCTGGTGTAGCGAAGAGTGTCTCTGCTCATGGTAGATGGAGTAGAAACAGATTATCTTTGAAGTCTCTTCTAATCCAAACCATTCTATGATTCAACACAGAATGTCTCCATCCCCCTTGAATCTGGTAGTGGAAAAGCCCTAACTCTCATTTTCCTCACATGCATTGAAGATAAAGTTTCCCTTTTTAAAGAAAACAGATGAGGTAAACGGTGTGTTAAGAACTCTGAGCCCCAAATTGTTTGTTCACAACTGCTATGAGTTGTGAACAAACAATTCACTGATCAGTATGCAGTTTTAATTTCAAAACCACTAACAAGGTGTGAAATATTTGCAACTGCGATTAAAGGCAGAAATGACACAGTACACCCATGAGTGAGGGAACTGATGTTTGACACCCCAAGGGACTACTGAAATTTTTTTCTTCTTCCTTCAAGGCATTTGTAAAATCACTCAAAAGTGTGATCTTTTCCCCTCCCCTAAATAGCAAGTTGCTGTTAATGCTGTCCTAGTTAAGACTAATGTCAAAACAATCCAAGTTTTGTCCTTAAAGTTCAGAATAGAAGCTGCATCAGACACTACATAAGCATGTCAACATAGTGTAAGAAAAATAAATATTTAAAAGAATATATTAAGAAAAGAATCAGAAAACTTTAAGTCATGCTGAGTTTAAGACACCTGCTTAATAACAGTTTCTGAAAGGGAAAATATAAGATGTTTTACTCTATTTTTTAAAATTATTATTATTAATAATAATAATATTTAACATACTGATGCTTTATGGCTTGTTTTCCCCAGGTAAAACTCCAAGTGTTTCCTCTAAAATCCAAAGATTCATGAAGACTGACCAAATATTGGGACAACTTCCACTCATAAAATTTAATGACCTGAACTCAGACGTTAATGGAAAATATTCATCTAGACATATTCTCCAGTCCTACTGAACTGCTTGGTTTTGTGATCTTGCTGTAAAAAAAGAGTGCTTTGAAAACTAAGTTCAGTTGTCTTCACAGAATCACAGAATTTCTAGGTTGGAAGAGACCTCAAGATCATCGAGTCCAACCTCTGACCTAACACTAACAGTCCCCACTAAACCATATCCCTAAGCTCTACATCTAAACGTCTTTTGAAGACTTCCAGGGATGGTGACTCCACCACCTCCCTGGGCAGCCTGTTCCAATGCCTAACAACCCTTTCAGTAAAGAAGTTCTTCCTAACATCCAGCCTAAAACTCCCCTGGCGCAACTTAAGCCCATTCCCCCTCGTCCTGTCACCAGGCACGTGGGAGAACAGACCAACCCCCACCTTGCTACAGCCTCCCTTGAGGTACCTATAGAGAGCGATAAGGTCACCCCTGAGCCTCCTTTTCTCCAGGCTGAACAAGCCCAGCTCCCTCAGCCGCTCCTCGTAGGACTTGTTCTCCTGGCCCCTCACCAGCTTCGTTGCCCTTCTCTGCACCCGCTCAAGCACCTCGATGTCCTTCTTGTAGCGAGGGGCCCAAAACTGAACACAGTACTCGAGGTGCGGCCTCACCAGAGCTGAGTACAGGGGGAAAATTCCCCCTGTATTCTTCCGAATACATAAATTTACCCACAAGAACTGTTACATTTGTGAAATAAAGCAAAGATTCCTTTTCTTTCCTCTGCAACAACCTGTCAGTTTGTGAACCAAGCAGCACAAACTGCATAGCATACATAAGGTTTTCAAGAGAAATGGAGACTTCACAGGAGTGTGGGAAAGGTGTTTAGCTGTAGGTCAACCTCATGCATGCAGCTGGAAAAATTATGCAAAAATGAGATGAAAAGTGCAAAAGTGTAGGAAAGCTTTAATCCAAAACACTTGCACAAACCCTCAATAAAGTGAGAATATCAAAGACAGAGTGCTGCTACTGTAGTCAGTAGACTGGAAGAGCAACTTGATGATCGAAACAGTGACTGAGTCTAGTTTCCGTTTAAGACAGGCAATCATCATTTTTGAAGCTGATTGAAGTTTAATGCCTTGCATTTTCTTCCTGATACGCATTTCCTCACATAAAGCAATGGAAGGCTTCTCAAGGCTTTCCCAGTGCATATATGCATGTACTGTTCAGAATTAATTTGATGTAACATATTACTCTATGGTAAGTCATGACTATCAGTTACCTGAAAAGTCCAAACTTTTGGAAAAGACGAGTAGTTTTGAGTTGCTAAAAAGGTTTTTCACAACAAGGACTTTTCAAACTCAGGAGCCAAGTTACTTTAACATGCTGCATTGAATTATACTTGTTGAGGCTTGTGACCAATGGTTCAAACATAAACAAGCACCTATCTGTGTTCATCTTCATTAAGAACAAACCTCCTGAAGTATCTGAGGTAGTCCAGCACTGTATTAAGATGTTGTCCTAAGCAGGCAACATCTTCAGGACAGCTGTTATAGAGGCATCACTGCTTGCTACTCACAGCAGGACTCATGCTCTTCATGCCTCAGAAATGGGCCTACTTGCAAACCCTGCTACAAATCAACTGATGGCTTTGCACTGCAGCAGGCATATAATCTTGCAAACAAGAATGGGATGCTAGTTTTCAAGCGCTGTTTATGGGTCTTTTTGCGCTATCTGGGGATCATACATCATTCACAACATGTCGCTCAGATTCTGTTAAAAACATAAATCAGTATTTGTCCATAAAACAAAAGGAAATCTATTTTATTAGTCCCCTGGAGAACATAAACAAATTATGCAACATCACACTTTCACCTGGTAGAAAGTAATAAATTATGTATGTAGGAAGGGGAAATAAAAGTGGAGGTATCAAAGAAGGATAGAATATATCATAAGAATGCTGTTCACTTTACAGTATACAAGGCTCTATCACTTTTTCTATTCTGAACCTGCTTGCTCTGGAGGTCATCTTCGTCTCAGAACAATTCTTTTCTCTTGACATACTACCATACAGCAGATGTGCTGTGTTTCTTTTAGTTTTGTCCATCTACATAACCAGCAAGGAAATCCTAAATGCCACTGTACAGGTACCTGTATTGTTGAGATTGAATGGGCAATTACCTCATATAAAATGCCAGCATAAAAGACTATTAAAACTAAAGCATAAGTGTACTGTATTACTGGATACTTAGAGTTTACGATTATCTTATGCACAGGTTAGGAATAGCAGGACCTTCCCCTCCACCCCCTTACCCCCCCCAAAAAAAAAAGAGAAAAAAAAAAGTAAAAAATAAAAAGGATATTGCAAAATTTTGGCCTAAGTCAGAACTGTACAATTATTATTATTTATTTTAAATTGCTTTTCAGTTTTGCCTAAACTGTTTGAATCAAGCCTGATTTTTCACAGGGAACAAAGAAACTTCATTTTTCACTTTCTTGAGAGGAAGATCATACATAATGCCTCCATCTATTGCTATTCTGGTATGATCTGCTTATGCACATTCAAAGCTGTTTCCTCATGTTCCAGCAATATTTGCTAGTAGTACCACTCACCCTAACAGAGAAATAAATGTCAGTTGGGAGTTCTGCAGCAGCTTACTGCTGCAGTTAACTTCAACAGGACTGCCGCAGCAAATGACAGGGCATAAATTAGATCTGATGACATTTCTGCCTCTAAAGTCTTGGCTCCTTCATAATGCTGCAGCTGCTTGGATCTTCATAGACCCATCTATCTCTTGCAGAACATTTCTAAACACTCTAAGCTAAATTCTATCTTACTATTAATCCAGGTATGAGAAAGCAACAAAAATATCACATTCACCTTTTCCTCTTGGATACTATTCTGTAACACGAAGGCAGAATGAAGGCTGCTAATCATGCTAAAGCATTGTTAAACAGGGTGCTTTGGCTAACACAGGCAACATATCATTTTGTCCTAACGATAAGCTACAATTTGCAAGAAAGAAGGATACAGGAAGTTTTCAGGGCTCTGCAATTAGGACAATAAGGTCTTAGAAGAACAAAAGGTTTTTTTTTTTTTTTTTTCCAAATTACCTTTGTATATACATTTTGTAATTTTATTCAGAGAAGAACATCCAATTACCCTTTTCTATAGATCACAGTGTTTCTTATCTGGAGTTTCAAAAAGCAAAACAGTGAATGGAAGAGACTGCTAGCCTTTACTTTGCTGATTTAGACCTTATTTCACCAGAAGGGTTAAGGTATTGCGAACTTTTGTTCATCCTTGCATCCGTATAAGATGGACACAGAAGATGAAGAAAGAAATGTTGAAAGAAGAGAACTCCTAATCTTGTACTGTAAAACATCAAGTGCTTATCAAACTGAACTAGGGTTTAGTCAGCTTACTACATTATTTAGATTCCCGTTTGCTTTATAACTAACTTGCAAAGAATAGAAGATAGTACAAAAATAATTTTTCAATAAATATTTCCAGAATGAACCATGTTTGCACTAGGATAAAAACTCATAGCTTGAAACACACAAAAACAAACAGTCCAAACAGAACTAATATCAGATCTGATATTGGGACAGGCTCCTGTGGGTTGTTTGCTCTCCTTTTGACATGTAATAATGGAGTAAGGATCCATTCAGCCTTACTACCCTTTTTGTACTACAGAGAAATAGCATGACTTCACTTCTATATAAAATCTGCGTTATGTTAGAAAAATTTATTCAAAATATCCTATAGCTTGTCAGCGTCCAAAATGTATTTACATTTAGAGCATTTGATCTTCATCTAGCTGACTGAATTCCTTGTACATGGAAAATTTTTGTTAGAGGTAATAAATAAATAAATAAATTTACTTTTAGTTTCTCTACATCTGGAGAAGCCACAGGCAAGAAAGATTACAGAAATGTCCAAAGATTAGTTACAAATTTGAAACAAACAAAACCTTATAACAATAACTACTATTTGTCATACAGTTATGCATGCTCCAATAAATTCAAATAAACTTTTTCATCTCTCACATAAGCTCAATTTAACTGTTTAAAATGTAAAAAGATAAGTGTTTACAGAACATAGAAAGTAAAGCCTTATTTCAAAAAGCATTGAAGAGAATTACCACTATCAGTTTACGTCTAAGTAATGTAGTTATGTAATCACTTTAAGAAAAATGGATTCATAAAAGAAAAAAAAATCTTTATGTGCAGTGTCTCAGTTGCTGGAATTAGTTCACTTATGCACAAGTACTTCATGGTTGCTTGAGGCAGTCAGCTGATGTCAAAGGAAGTTCTTCAATTACAATAAATTATGGATGTAAAATAAAGTACAGATGTAGTAAGTGATGGACATCAATTGTTATAAACAATGATGCAAACAAATTTAGTTGCAATTGTTATATAGAGACACTAGTTCCAAAAGCTAGCAAGTCTTATGTTAATTTTTAAATAACTCAGCTGATGAAAGCAGGTTATTGTGGACATTGAAGCTTTTCAGGCTGCATGCTTGAAATATCCAGTGTTCCAAAGGACTACTCGTTTACACTGGGACATATAAAAGCATGGTTTTCACTCACAAATACCCCAGAGGACTAGACTGTATTCATAGTCAATGGTATCATGGAGGTGTTTCTACATATCCTTACTAGCTAGAGCAGATCCCAGCCTCTGGAACAAACAGAATACAGAAGCCCGGTGTATTCACAACATACGCATTTCATACTGGTTATCAGAAAATATGACCTATGATGGTATGCAACCACTGTCATGCATATACACATACAAAGTGGTCTGGAAACCCAGGGTGATGAGGAGAAAGAAAAAAAAAAAAAAAAAAAAACAAACAACACATTACCAGAAGACATTTGTGGCTGCATGAAACCTGGGAACTCCTGATTCACTCAACTGATGGCTATAAGCTGCCATAAGTAAATGCAAGCTACACAGCATGACAAGAACACACAGATACTTGTAAATAGAACCTGTCAAAACAGCTTCTATAAACAGCTTCATGAAAATAATTCAAAACTGTCAGACATTTCTATATTTTCAGTATGAGAGAAAATATCTTCATTAAATCCTTTCCCGAATTTGATGACATCTCTTCAAATTGATTTTCCTAAGAATTTGAGATGAAAAGTAAGCATCTGGATACTAAATTTCTTAGTTTTTAATGTTACCTCATTTATTTTATTTTTTTCTGACTCACAGTAATATTATGATTATAATATTATGGCCAAGAATGTTTATCTGTATTCTTAATTAAGAAAATGCAATTAAGACTGTATACTAGTCAACATCTATAGTTTTCAAGTGTTTTGAGGGATTGATAAAACTTTCAAAAATTATTTAAGCTGTATCTGGAGCAAGTTGTACAGGGTTTAGCATAGATTTGTGGATGCTCTCTGTGCCTGCTATGAACATTGGTTGGCTTTTCAAGTATATATTTTCAATAGCTTAAACACCAAAATTCAATCTGTTCTTAGAGTTAAGAATAGAGAGCTGCTGGTTTACCATGACAGCCAAAGTCATTTATGTGAGAACAATCTCTGACAGACTAAGCCGAGGTTCTGTACTGTTCACTCCTGTAACAGCAATATGCCACAAACCACCTCTGCAAATTCTTGGTCAAAGGGCATCAGCAATCTCCCTCACAATGGTATAATGCCTCTCACTCCAAATGTTCCTACATACCAATGTTATCACTATTCATTATAAAACAGAAAGAATGGGATTTGCTTTTTGCCCCCAAGTACTTCTGATTTTTTCTTATCAAAATATACAACTTTTATTTATCTCTGTCCTGGTTTCAGTTAGCACAGAATTAATTTTCTTCCTAGTAGCTGGTGGAATGCTGTGTTTTGGCTTAGAATGAGAAGAGTGCTGATAACACCCCGATGCTTTAATTGTTGCAGAGCAGTGCTTATACTAAGCCAAGGACATCTCAGCCTTTGCTCTGTCCTGCCAACGGGCAGGCTGGGGGGTGCAGTAAGAGCTGGGAGGGGACAGACCCAGGACAGGTGACCCAAACTAGCCAAAGGGGTATTCCATACCATCTGACGTCATGCTAAACAATATATAGGGGTGGCTAGCCGGGGGGAGGGGGCCGGACTGCTCGGGGTTAGGCTGGGCATCGGTCAGCGGGTGGTGAGCAATTGCATTGTGCATCACTTGTTTGTACATACTATTATTACTTTCGTATTATCACCATTGTATCATCATTATTATTATTATTATTATTATTTTCCTGTCTTATTAAACTGTCTTTATCTCAACTCACGGGCTTCACTTTCCATTTCTCTCCCCCGTCCCAGAGAGGGAGGGGGGAGGGTGAGCGAACGGCTGCGTGGTGTTTAGCTGCCAGCCGGGTTAAACCACGACAGTCTTTTTGGCGCCCAACGTGGGGCACGAAAGGTTGAGATAACGGCAGATCTGACCAGAGTGTGTTAAACTAAAATTGGTATAAGTATTAGACCTGCTTAATAGTCACTTGTCATAATGCTGATTGCTTTAATCTCAACTGTGCTGCGCCTGTTTTCCAAATTGAGTATTATAGCACGTTATTTTCCGTATGTGCTCTCTGTCATGTTGTTTATCCTCTCCGGGCCCTGGTTTCAGACCATTATGGTACTGTGTGTTGTATCAGTGGCTTATGAGATGATGAAATATCTGGCCATGACTCTAACCTGGTATTTGTACTCAGTAACATCTTCGATTCTATACTTTGGAAACTGTATTTTGGAAACTATTAGCAATTGTATCTGTTGCCTTTTTTCATTAGGGAGTCAATCTGTGGAGGGGAAAGGGGAAGATAATTTTTCTTACTTGATCACTCTCCCTTTCTCCTTCACCACCCCTGTACCCTCCTTGATCACTCTCCCTTCCTCCTTCACCACCCTCTTATCCTCCGAGTTTATTACAATAGCTCTCCAAGATATTGAATATCCTTGGGATACTCAGACCAGCATAGTCCTGTTGTTCTGCCTCCTGAATGCACTTCAGGTTCTGCTTAAAGTTAAACAACTACTTAGGAAGCTCATCCGGAGATCTGCCCGGAGGCAGTATAGTTGTGGGTGGCAGGGAGTATGGGAGGATATGGGCAGGCATCTAGACCAGTTGGCACCCCCAGTGTTTTGGAAATTCACCCCTGAACAAGTGCAAAATCCTCAAAAACTGGCAGAATGCTTGAATAAAAGGTGTCGCGATTCGGGAAGTTCCAAAGTAACACAAATCATTGTAACATGCTGGGGCCTGGCTTACGCCTATCGAGCTGCCATGGATACTGCTATCAACTTAGTGACAGACCCTGCGGCCACTCCAAGTCCCGTGACAGATCCAACGGCCACTGTGACCCCTACGGTGGACTCTGCAGCCGCTCCAGTCCCAGCTTCTGCAGATGCTCCAGTCCCAGCTTCTGCAGATGCTCCAGTCCCAGCTCCTGCAGCCACTCCAGTCCCAGCTCCTGCAGCCACTCCAGTCCCAGCTCCTGCAGCCACTCCAGTCCCAGCTCCTGCAGCCGCTCCAGTCCCAGCTCCTACAGCCGCCCCAGTCCCAGCTCCTGAAGCCGCCCCAGTCCCAGTTCCTGCAGTCGCTCCAGTTCCAGCTCCGGCCGCTACTCCAGTCCCAGTTCCTGCAACTGCTCCAGTCCCAGCTCCTGAAGCTGCTCCAGCTCCAGCTCCTGAAGCCGCTCCAGCTCCAGCTCCTGCAGCTGCTCCAGTCCCAGTTCCTGCAGTCGCTCCAGTTCCAGCTCCGGCCGCTACTCCAGTCCCAGTTCCTGCAACTGCTCCAGTCCCAGCTCCTGAAGTCGCTCCAGCTCCAGCTCCTGAAGCCGCTCCAGCTCCAGCTCCTACTGCTGCTCCAGTCCCAGCTCCTGCAACTGCTCCAGCTCCAACTCCAGCTCCTGTAGCCGCTACAGCTCCGGTTCCTGCAACTGCTCCAGCTCCTGTAGCCGCTCCAGCTCCTGTGGCCGTGTCAGAGAAACGAGCTGTAGCAGTGCAAGTTGACCCTGCAGAGGGCATTCCAACCCCTGTGGCAGACCCTGTAACAAAGTCAGAGAAACGAGCAGTAGCAGTGCAAGCTGCCCCTGTAGAGAAGGTGAAAATATGGTATAGAAATTCAAGTCGTTTAGAACGCAGAGAGTCTTCTGCCAATCCAGGTAAGGCTTCTGCCAAAACTAAGTATAGAGATGACGAAGATGATGACGACGCTGGGCCGTCAAGGATTCAGGAGGAGGAAGATGAGGATGCTGAAAGAGCAACAGTAACTACCCGAAGCCTAAACGAGCGCGAGCTACGAGATGTGCGAAAAGATTTTGGTCGCTGTATAGGTGAGCAGCTTGTCACCTGGCTGCTCCGGTGCTGGGACTCTGGAGCCAATTGTGTGGAATTAGACGGCAGGGAAGCCAAGCGGCTGGGATCCCTTGCTCGAGACGCCGGCATTGACAAAGCAATTGCAGATGGAGCACGACCCACCAGCCTCTGGAGGCGTCTCCTCTCAGCTGTGAGGGAAAGGTATCCCTTCAAGGAAGATATTTTATGTCTACCAGGCAAGTGGACCACTATGGAGAAGGGAATCCAGTACCTGAGGGAATTAGCCGTACGGGAAGTGATTTATGAGGATCCAGACCTCAAACAAACATCCACAGATCCAGATGAAGTCAAGTGTACACGACCCATGTGGCGGAAGTTTGTACGGAGTGCACCATCATCATATGCCAGCTCATTGGCAATAATGGCCTGGAAAGAGGATGAGGAACCCACAGTGGGTGAAGCGGCTAAACAACTCCGGCAGTACGAAGAAAGTCTCTCCTCTTCCTTACAGGCCTGCGTCTCAGCTGTGGAGAAACTTTCTGAAAAGGTTCACCAACTTGAAGAGAATCTATTGTCCTCCCCACCTGAACCAACCAGTGCCCACCGACCAAAGGAGAACACTTGGGAGAAACTTTCTGAAAAGGTTCACCAACTTGAAGAGAGATTATTCTCCTTCGCACCTGTACAAAGCAGTGTCTCAGCTGTCAGGGGTAGGCGTTCACCCACACAAGGAAGACGATATGGTGGGTACTCACCCCGTGCCACCCTGTGGTTTTACTTACGAGACCATGGAGAGGACATGAGAAAGTGGGATGGAAAATCTACCGCGACCCTAGAGGCACGGGTACGTGAGTTGCAAAAGAAAACAATCAGGAAAAAGGGATTCTCCGAAAAGTTTGCTGCTCCAACTTCCAGCAGACAGTCCTTCAAACACAGAAACGAGGAAGATTCTGACCAGGATTAGGGGGGCCCTGCCTCCAGCCAGGGGGAGGAAAGGGACAATCGAGTTTATTGGACTGTGTGGATTCGATGGCCTGGCACATCACGCGCACAGAAGTATAAGGCTTTAGTAGACACCGGTGCACAATGTACTATAATGCCATCGAGCTATAAAGGACCAGAGCCCATCTATATTTGTGGAGTGACAGGGGGATCTCAGCAGTTGACTGTATTGGAGGCTGAAGTGAGTCTGACTGGGAATGAGTGGGAAAAGCACCGCATTGTGACTGGTCCGGATGCTCCATGTATCCTTGGCATAGACTATCTTAGAAGAGGATACTGCAAAAAAAAAAGCCGATTTTATCTTCTGGAACAAACATTAAACTTTGCTGGTTTCCACTATAGGACAAAAACAAAAGAAGTTATCGTTCTTTGGAATTCTGCTTGTTATGCTAGTTGTAACTAACTTTCCCATTAGCCCGTTTTTAAGAGAAAAACGTTCAAAACAGTAAGTTTAACAGAACAAAAGAAAATTTCTCTTCTGTTCAAGTCTTTCTCTCTACATAAGCTCAACCACCCAACAGAATTCTGCCCTCCAGGTTATTATATCTGCCACCTGATATCTTTTTTCAGCAGTCCTTCCTAATCATAACCTAAGGAACAACTACATCCTGGAGCTATTTGGAATCTTATAATCATAGCAAAACTTTTTGAGGGGATTCTGGCTGTAATCCAGTGCAGGCTTCTTCTGCAAATGGGGACTGCCTCACAGGTAAACCAGGTTTCTCAGAGCCTCACACTAAGTTTTGAAACCCTTCATAGCATCTCAGAGTAACTTGTCCAACAGGACAAGTTCACAGGAAAGATTTATCTTTTCCTTACATCCTTACATTCTATTGCAGACTGTGACTGTCACCTCCACTTCATTGTGAATGTCTGAGAAGAGTCTGGCTCCCTCTCCTCTGTAACCCTTCTCTATGTTGTAACAGACTACAATTAGATTTCTCCCTTTCCAACAGCTTTCCTTTTTCCAGGCTAAATGAACAGAGTTCCTTTGGTTTCTCTTTGCATGTCTACTGTTCTTCCTCTGGTTTAACATCTCTTTTGTATTGGTGACATTGGTGACATCTCTTTTGTATTGGAAACTGGACACAGGCTGTCTGTAGATGCTATGAGGAAAGGAAGACTGTAGATTTGGGAAAGGAATTGCAAAGAAGAACCAGCTCAGAATCTGCAATTACCAGAATGCCAACATAAAATAATTCCAGGAAGCACCAACATCAGCTGATGTCTATACCTTCTGAGCCTTCCCTTCTGCATTTTGGCTGCTTACTGCAGTGTCCTACCTTTTTCACATAGACGTTTTCAGTTACCTGTTATCCCTTCTTCATATCTGTAGTCCTTAAACTTACCACACATGGAAATACTTAAAGTTAACCAAGACTACTTATTTTCTGGTTTGTTTTTTGTTTTTTTTGTTGTTGTTGTTTTTTTTGTGGGTTTTTTTTTTTTTTTTTTTTTTTTTTTTTTTTAACTTCAAATTAAAAACCTTGGGAACTGAGATCCAACAAAAAGCTGAAAATCACTGATTGCCTCCTAAAATTATACCAGTAATAAAATGTTTCAAATCAAAAGCCATGTGACAGGCCACTCAGTGTGCTCTGCTGTCAGGGTCAAACAACAAATTCTGACAATCCTCTTTAACCCTCTTTTTCCCATCTCAATCACTCCATTTTTCCCACTAATTGAACACACATACTTCTTCCTGCTTCATTCTCAACAGGTCTTTTTCATCTTACCACAAAGAATTTAAAGCATAAATTCATTTTGTGCCATTCATGCCAAAGGCTGATTCTCAATCAATCTAATTTTATGCTATCTGCAATCCCTTGCAGCCCTCAACCAAAAATATTATGACATAATTTGCAACCTGGGATCCTTTTTCCCCCCAAGATCTGCAAGGGAAATGGTTTATTTCCAGTAGTTTTCTGCTTACCTGGACTAGATTCTGTCTTATATATATATATATATATATATATATATATATATATATATATATATATATATATATATATATACACATATATATTTCAATAAAGATCCAAAATGAATATGAAGACTAATGGACAATGAATTCTGCTTACTAGCCAGAATTCTTCTGCTTTTAATCTTCCTCTTGTTTCTTTCTGAAGAAGGCTAAAGCAGATTGATGGTTGGCTTTGCACATTGGTGTTTCTCTCCAATTTAACATCTGCCATTAGCTGTTTTTGTTTCTGATTTTTGTGGCACTATGTAAATAAGCACTAAGCATGGGAGCCAAAAATATAACTAGAAGATTCTTAAGTTATTTATAGAAAAAGGAATCTTTAAAGCTCCACATTTTATTAAGATTTAAAATAAATAAATAAATAAATAAAATACTCCCTCTAATATATCTAGGGTAATTAAGGCCAGTTTGAAATTCACTATCAATTTTCAACTAAGAGCATTCTGTGAGGTTTCTAAATCTATTTTGAAGTTTGAAATGATACACATTTTAAATCCTGTTTTGATACAAAGTTTGTTTTGTATTTAGGAGTGTCAGTGATTGTAACATCTTCCTGTGAAGGGATGAGTAGAATTGCCTGTAGGCAAACTATTGAAATCCTAGCTATAAAACTCTCTCCTAGAATGCACGACATCTTTTTTTTTAATGCAGTGTTGCTCTTTATACAAATATATATATGTGTGTATATACAGCTTTAATTCTCTTGACAACATTTTACTCTGAAAGCACACCATTGTAGAACAAACTCTAGTTGTAAATTTGCTGCATCATCATATTTTACTGCTATACAAACATACTAGGTTTTCTTGTTTGGAGTCAGACTTTTGCTGTCAAAAGAGGGAGGGGAAAAAGATAAGAAAACCATTTTTCTAAAGAAGAAACAACAAAATTAAGTACTTGCTCAGTTTGAGAACTTTAACTCATCAATAAAAAGTCTAATAAAATAGTTTTTAACTTTGTCTTACTAGCATTGTGTCAAAAGGTCTTATTTAATAGACTGGCTTTTAGTCTGTCACTTAGAATGACAGAAGTTGAACATTTTAGTTCTTATCTTTGTACACTCAAAAACATGCAAGAAAGATGTTTAAAATAGAGTTCATCACTTGCTGTTCATTCTGCAATAGATTAAGTAAAGCTGCTAATTGCATAGATACTCCTGGAGTTTATTCATTAACACCAGCCATCAGGCACTCTTCCTTGGATTTGGGGTTTATGATATAGAATCACAGAATCACAGAATTTCTAGGTTGGAAGAGACCTCAAGATCATCGAGTCCAACCTCTGACCTAACGCTAACAGTCCCCACTAAACCATATCCCTAAGCTCTACATCTAAACGTCTTTTAAAGACTTCCAGGGATGGTGACTCCACCACCTCCCTGGGCAGCCTGTTCCAATGCCTAACAACCCTTTCGGTAAAGAAGTTCTTCCTAACATCTAACCTAAAACTCCCCTGGCGCAACTTTAGCCCATTCCCCCTCATCCTGTCACCAGGCACGTGGGAGAACAGGCCAACCCCCACCTGACTACAGCCTCCTTTAAGGTATCTGTAAAGAGCAATAAGGTCGCCCCTGAGCCTCCTTTTCTCCCAGCTCCCTCAGCCGCTCCTCGTAGGACTTGTTCTCCAGGCCCCTCATCAGCTTCGCCACCCTTCTCTGGACCCGCGCAAGCACCTCGATGTCCTTCTTGTAGCGAGGGGCCCAAAACTGAACACAGTACTCGAGGTGCGGCCAAATGAATTAGAATTAGAATGCTGCCAAAATGACAGTGTTACAAAAAGTTTTTAGAAAGATATGAAAGGAACGTCCTTCTATTTTCTTTCCACAAAGCATGCTCGAGGGTAGTTATCCATTTGATAAATTTGTGTTTTCAGTCACGCTTTTAGTAATGGCTGAACAAAATTCTAACATCTATGAAAAATAAAAAGAAACTGAAAGCTTTTGAAATGTATCAATTCCCCTCGTAGAGCACTGTTTTGAGGAAGTAGATCTTGTAATCATCAGAACTCTGAATAAGGCATTTCAGCTTTGGGCTGCAAGTTCATTTTTCAATTGAGATTTTCAGGCTATGCAGCTGCACCAGGATGTCTTACAACCTCAGAAGTCCAACAGAAGCTTTGTAAACATGTTTCTGGGATAAATGCACTCAGTAAAAAAAAATGGAAACCTGTACTAGATACCAAGCAGACTCCCAATACAGGGAGTGACCCCAACCCCCATCTCAGTAGGCCAGAAGCCACCTAAAGTCAGTGTCCTTAGGTGTATAGCTCCTTACATCAGGTGGCTAGCGATGGTCTACGGAGAATATGGAAGACATTGCATGTCTGAGTTCAAGCAACTGTATCAGAATAATATGAAATCTCTTATTATTTGGGATCAGTAATGAGGAAAAATCAGGAAATACTTCCTTAAATTAGGATCTTACATTCAAACAAACAACAACAAAAGATATATATATACATATATATATTAATAGAGGATATATATGTAT
Source organism: Aythya fuligula (assembly GCF_009819795.1). Classification (NCBI taxonomy): domain Eukaryota; kingdom Metazoa; phylum Chordata; class Aves; order Anseriformes; family Anatidae; genus Aythya; species Aythya fuligula. The sequence goes on along the minus strand of NC_045562.1, from coordinate 28,947,673 downwards.
ATATTGTAATAACAAAAGGTACTAGTATGACCATATTTTAACTGGGGTAATACTTGAAATACCAGGATTCCCAAGAAGAGAGAGTACTTTGAAAATATTGCATATTTTATCCTGACATTATAATATATTTGTCTAAACTTACAATGAAATGAGCCATAGATCGGTTACTAATTAAAATCATCTGGGGAAAAAATAGCTTGGCTTTATTCTAACAAACAAAACATTCATTGTTATTTTCCACAGAAGTGAGAAGAGATGAGGGAGAGCAAAGGGAAAGGTAGATTAGACTTCCCATTTTAAAGCAGTTATCTATTTCCTTTCCTTCTCTAGGAAGATTCAGTTACTTCAACTGAATGAAAAACAACCTATACAAAAAGATCTGGAAAATATGCCATACAATGAAAGAATGAAGGGGGTCAGACTATTCAGATTACCAAACAGAAGGTTAAGGAGTGAATCAATCTCAGTTTGTGAGTATCTACAGCAGGAACAAAGCTTTGGTAATGAGTTCTCCAGTCTAACACATAAATATACAACAAAGATGTAAGAGCAAGAAAACAAAGCTATATAAATTCAGAGTAGCAACACAGTGGTTTTGTTTGTTTCTTTTTTAAACAAGAATTAATCACAGGAGCAATTTACCAAGTATTTCAGTGGATTCCCTATCACTGTCATTGCTAATAATATCTGATGTGATGGCTTTCTTTTTTTTTTTTCTCCCCAAAAAAGACATGTTGCTCAGAGATACAAATAAGTCCTATCTAGTGTGTTATAAAATAGCTATGATAATCCTTCTTTCTTAATCATCTGAGTAATTATACCAGACATCACTAAAATATGTACACATTAAGGGCTTCCATCAATACATTTACGAAATAGATTTATTGCTTTATATACAAGTGATGCTATATTTTTCCTTGAGAGGGCATAAACATTTTCAGAAATCATAAGGGTTATGTGCACATTCATTCTCCTTCTTAGTGTTCAGGGACTATTTGGCACAAAGAAACAGCTAGCTACAATGCCTTGAACAATAAATACCCCATGTTTCTGCCCACTTGCCACCCACAGCTATTCTGTAACCAGTTACCATTCTATACAGTGGATACTTTAAACAGCAGAGACTGATTTTCCCTTCACATATACCAGCTGAAAGCTATGCACTGCAGGCAGGAAAGACAAGGTGAAACTTAGTTCTCTAATTATTCTGGTCAAGCTAGTAATAACTCAATGTAACAGGTATGTAAAAAAAACAGCAAATACAAGCCACATCTACTCACTGCATAATAGAGTTTATGCATTGACAACTTATTTTTCTTCTCTGCATAACTTTTTCTCCTTCATTTACACCCTTAAATTTCCCCTTGGGTTTCAAAATGCATTGTTATCCAAGGCAAATCAATGCTGACAAAACAGTATGATACCAAACAAGTGCCCTTCAGCAGCAGTTCATCATTGTTTCTTACCTGGCACCATTCCAATATGATGGTAAAAATAACTGAATCCCACTGCCTGAGGACTTTGTGTGCTTACATTTGGCCTTTCATCACAGAACTAGCAACTATTTCACAGAAGACCATTTTTGGGAAGGAGAAATGACAAAATGATATTAAAAAATTGAACAACGTTAATGATTTTACTATCATTCTTCCCCAAAAGACTTTTTCAGCTAGAAGTTGCAAATTGTAAAAACTGAGTCTTTTAATGTTTTTAAAACTCCTATTGATTCAGCACATCTCAAAGATTAGACCTGAAGATATTTTGCTTTTTGCTGCTATTTTGCTCCTTCTCTTTTTGATTGTCATAAACCATCAAAACATAAAATGGTTACATTTTCATATGTGCCTGAAAGGAAAGTTTCCCATACCAGCTTAAATATTTGTCTCATGCTAAATTGCCATGAATCAGTTCAGGTCATTCTAATCACAACATTTTTCCAGAGGTTGGGGGGTGGGAATCTTATCAAGTACCAGGTCCAAAACCTGTCCTTTATATAATATTAATTTTGGTCAAGCCAAAAATTAAACTAGGTTTTGGGCAGTTTTTGTTTTTTTGAGTGCTGTTTTAAATTAATAGATCGCATCCCCAGCAATATTTTCTGGCTAGGAAAATAAACTGCACAGGAGGGTAGGAAGCAATATCTATGAGAAGTAGAAAAGATTACTTTCTCACCTCAAGGCTAGATGTGTATATATATTTCTACATGGCAACATCCCCCAAATATTTTTTACTTCAAGCTTGTGATATGAGAGAACGGGACCATGTTATATCTAGCCCATAAGAAAAGTTACACTGAATGATGAAATTCAGTGCAGATTTTTTACCTGGAGCACTCCCCACACAGATGATGAAAATGCAGAAAATGTAAATCAATGTTGGTCTTAGCCCAAGAATATTGGTCAGAGAATAGTAACTGTCTGGGGCTGGATTAGAAGTGAACTGAAATCAAATGAGAGATTTCTTGCAGACTGCACTTTTGCAGAGCTTTACCTTTAGTCCAAGAAATGTACCGTGTTCTTGAGAAGTAAAACGTTTCTCTTTCAGTCCCACAGGGGATTTTTTATATATATGAATTACTCTTAATTGCATATTTATTCTTGTATGGGACTGTAAGAAGGTATTCGTGACAGCCTGTAGTTGTACTTATATAGAAAATGTCACAATATAAAATGATTTTTACTTCACAAGTGAAGAATGAGTCAATAATTCATACACGGCATAACCACAGGCCAAATTCACAAGTGTTTCTACAAATACCAACTCAAATCTATCCACTCTGTACTGTAGTCAAGATTTTCATTTTATAGTTCATACTTTATTCTTTCTTTTGTCCTTAAGATTCCAATGTCACTTTCTAAGACTCCATTTGCTCTGACTCATTCTTCCTAGTTCATTAAAAATTTCAGTAATTGAGAGAAGTCCATTTTCAAGATAAGCACTGGGGTCATTTTGAAATTCTACTCTAAGAAACACAAGAATAAGAGAGGGATGCAAGAAGCCAGAGCTGTATGACATAATTGATATTCCTGGTCCTACAAACAAAAGTATCATTATGAGCAATTATTATCAAACAACAGTTTTGACTGTCCTTGGTTGGGGTGTAGAACTGAAGAGTGCTAAACTTTATTTCCTGAAATAAATTTTACAATGATGCCTAAAGAACATGACAGGTACTTTTCTTTGCTTAGTCATAAATCTAAACAAGTGATTCATAGCAGTGACAGTATTTTCCTCCAAGATGCAACTTTTACATCTTGGTACTCAAAAAGGACAAAAAAGTGAATCAGTTTTTCATAGCAACTGAATCAATTTAGTTTAGCTACATAATGAAAATATGAAAAAAAAAATGTACACTGAATTGTCAATGAGGTATACTTGCACTAAACTATTTTCACCTTCAGTTACAATGGTGGTTTCCATGTTATACTGCCAAGTTTTTTTATTTTTTTACAATGATCATTTGCTTTAGGAAGAAAGATGACTGTAGAAACACTATGTAATGACATCTTCAGGCAAACTGGGAATATGTATAAAAAACATTAAAAACATGCAGACAGAATATTATTAGAAAAAAAAAATGTTGAAAATCCATGCAAAATCCACAGGAATTTTAAACTGCTTGTAATTTCTATTCCTATATAAATTTTCACTAATGTGCTTAACGGTATATGTACTGAAAAGAGATGGAATTTAGAATGTCACTGAAGCTACATACCACAGAAACAGATTAGATGAAGTCATGTCAAACTTTATCATGTACAATGATATGAACAACTAGCCATACGCAGCAAGAATTATGGATATGCCTTATCATAAGGATAAAAATGGTACCAAGGAAGACTGAATAAGGGATTGAGGATAAACTAAACCAAAAGGAAAAAAGCATTCACATTAAAACTGCCTGAAAGTACAATCCTGAAATAGCTTTGCTCAATGTCCATCTTGTGTTTCAAATTCAACAAAAACATAAAAGCTCCAATTCCATGCTTCTCCACAACCAGAAGTAAGATGTGGGATTGCTATCAGCTTTTTAGTACTTCCTTTTTATTTTTTTTCTTTTTTCCCCCTCATTTTATAGAATGCAGAGTGCAGCTATACATCTTTCAGATAACTAAGAGTGACTGTGAGCACTGGTGATTATGGTATGCTGAAGTCTTTAAATAAACACTTTTTCAATAATAAAAAATATCCAAAAGAATAAAAAACAGCATATTAAAGGAACAAAAAGATAAAATAATTCATGTTCAAATGATAAAAAGAGATGGCAATTTAAAGGTAAAACCAAAACAAAGCAAGCCAGGTAATACTAAAATGAAACTTGTAGAACATATAAAAGCTAAAAATAAAGATGTTGTCAAACAAAGAAGTGGGATGACTGAAGAGTCAGTGGGGCCAGTAAATTATCGGTATAAAAAAGAAACACTAAAAAAGGTGAGACCACTACAGAAGAGATAAGTGAATCCTTTCATTAGCGTTCACTATGGAGGTCAGGGAAGGTTACCTTCTTCACAAGAGATGAGATGGAGAAGCTATTAAAGAAGTGTCAATAGAAGAGGTTTTAGCACAAATTAATAAATCAAGCAGTAACAATTGTCATGACTAAGCAATTTGTGCAAGAGCAAAAGAATTGCAGTATGAAGTTGCAAACTTCAACACAAAGAGTTACAAACTATGGTATATGAACTATTACTTAAATCAGTCATTGTGGCAAGAATAAAAGACTGAACTGAAGAGATCATGACTCCTTCCCCAAGAGTTGTATGACTGAGGGGACTACAGACTAGTAAAGTGGCCACCCTACCAGGAAAACAGGTAGGAAAACAGAGAACAGGAGTAATTGATTCACAGTTAGAGGTGAAATATTTGGTAAAATTCTGGATTGCTTTTATATGAAGAAGTCCCACAGAATCTATCAGCTTACTTTGAAAAAGTTAATGAGCATTGATTAATTGATATAACTCACTTGGATTTCAAGAAAGTCAAGAAAGCTTTCAGCAAGGTTACTTCACAAAGATTCTTGAAGGAGCCATGCTTCCCCAATCTAAGGCAAAAGTCTCTCCCACAGACTAATAACTAAAAGATATTAAATCCAAGAGAATAAATGTTCAGTTGGTTGATGGAGGGGTCTGTGCCAGAGATGCTGTTCCAGTACTGTATTTCTGTAGTTGAGGCTTCGGTAGAACTTTTGTGCAGAAGTGTGTTCTTTCCTCCTCTCTTGCATATGGGGCAAGAGATATAGATGAGGGTTTTAAGACAACTTCTTTAAGACAACTTGTTCAAAAAAACAAAAAAAAAAAAAAACAAAAACAAAACAAAACAAAAAAACTGAACTAGTATGGATCCTATTTAGAGGACTATTTGCCCATTTCAAGCTACAGAATGAAGTCCATAAATGTCCTACCTCCTTGGCTACAACTCCAAGAGTCAGAGCTTTAAAACATTGATAGTTACCTGCCACTTTTTCTGGTATATAAGGTATTAGAGAAAATGTTGAAACAGGAAAGTATGCAATTTTAGAATGCATTACTATTTCACATGAATTCTTTTTGTGGACAGTTTTAGCCTGCTATAAATTGAGTCAGTACATTAGCATCATTGTGTATGTCCTCTAGGCAAACAAACAAACAAAAAACACCACCACCACATACACACATAGAAAAAAAGAAAAAACAAACAAAAAACAAACAAACAAACAAACAAAAAAACAACACTTGTAATTTCTTGGCCACTGAAAACAATTACTCATATACACAAAAGTATTTCTGCTCTGTAACAAACAAAAAGCCAATTTGGAATTTAGAAATAAAATTGATTTGGATAATATTGTTCAAAGTAGTAGAACATAAATTTTTTTTTGTTAATGAAATATAATTTCCAAAAAACCTTTAAAATGTCTCTTTGACATGACAGCAAAGATCTTAACTGTGCTTAAATTATATAGTATGTTCGCTATGACAGACTGCAAATACGTATCCAAATCTTTCACACTCAAGTGATCCCCAAAAGCTTGTATGTGTGAAGTGTGAGTGAATAACAATGGGATATTATTTCTAATGATATAATATTATTTCTGTTGTTTTAATTATATGTTTTTCTGCTATAATTTTGAAGTTTCATTCTTGACTCATGTCATTCTTTATTCCATCCCTCCACCCCCCCTTTTTCCCTATCAAATGGGTTATTTCTAGGTCATCTGTATCAATGTAATTTCATATTCCTACTCTGCACTCTCTTTTCTGTTGATTTTTTTTATTATTATTATTATTTACTCAAACAAAAGCAACACAGCTTTGATACACATTGATCAAATAATTGATAAAAAGCTGCCATGGCTATTGATCAGTTAATTTACAGAATTTCCTAGGGTCCTTTTACAATGAAATTCTAACAATGTTCCATTTTAATTTAATGATAAATGCATCTCCTGGGATAATATACTGCATTGTTTTCAACCTTGTGTTTATTCTATTCAAAATGCAATTAGTATCAAGGTAACAAGCAGCAATGTCAAATCTCAAAGGCAAACACCCTGTAACATACAGATAAACGTACAGAAAATTACAGTCAATTTTTATGGAAGCTGGGCAAAACCACCTCTTGCGTTCTCCTGAAGAACAATTTTGAAAGACTAAGAAAAAATTATTCTTAGAAAGGGAGAGGAAACATTATGAAACTACTGGATTTAGATATGAGCCTTCCAATTGCCTTTGAAATATTCCTTTTTTAAGTAAAGAGAGAGTAAATTAGAAGACGTTTGGACTTAGCTATTTTTAGCAAAGCTACAAATGTATAACTTAAATAGTAATATGACACCTTGACAGATAAAAATATCTATAGCATCTTCTTTTAATTCCTATAAGCCCTGCTACACTGAACTTAGCTAGAGGAATCAGCATGTAAAATACTGCTGTGAAAAAGATGATTATGATTCATAAAAATGAAATACAACACAATAAGCTCAATAAAGCTCTTTTCAGAGTAACTTCAATCAATCTTATCAACAGAATTTGCCACCACTGAATAACTTTCGTAAGTGTGATAATTTCTCTGTTATTCCCACACAGCAGAAAATGTAAGTGCAAGCTAAGAATGGTGATCTGACATAGTCAGAGTAAAGACAAAATGGATTTCATGCACAAGGAAGCATTTTCTGTAGAATCCCTCAGACCATAGGAAGGGAAAAAAAAAAAAAAAAAAAAAAAAAAAAAAAAAGGAAATCAGAATTATTAAAACAGATGTTTTGTGTATACAGAGACATCCTCAAAGCAAAAGTCAACAAATTAATCAGCTGTTTATTTTTTATCATGTCTTCACTCTATTCCTTAAGTGCCTTATTTCATATACACAACTCAAAGGGCAAATTAGGAATAGATAACCCTTTACACATGACTGATAATGTGTACCCGGAAACCATGCATTCAGAAATAATTGTATAATGGTAAGATTTTGCTCTGAGGAAATGAGAAGAAAACTGCAGTAATTGGCACTCAAGTCTAATTAAGTACAAAGTAAGTAGAAACTTCAATGAAGGATTTTGTATCTTTCTTGACCAGGTTATTTTTTTGTTCAAATTATCATATTTTCTGTATTCACCATTTTATTTACTAGAACTGTTTATTTGGCTCTGGGTTGTCAATGACAATAGTTAAAGAAAGAGTTTAAAAATTATCTCACTTATAATAGACTATAAATTGGACTTGATAAGTCTACTGTATTGTTATACTTATGAGACACTGTGTACCCTAGTTAATATAAACCATACCACATAGTTGTGTACTTTGGGGGTAAGACTTTCTATTCTAGGTCAAAAGTCTGCAAATAATAATAAAGTTTGAGGTAACTTTAAGAAAAATGCCTCTTATATTGAACATTCCACTTGGTTGAAGCTCAGCTACATAACTTAGTTAGGACAGAATTTCATCTCACCTGCAAAACCCTGTCTTGTAGTTGTGCAAAGGATTAACACCTCTCTCGAGAGCAAAAGGAACAGGCCCCCATTAGCCTCATTTCAGTCCTCCCTTAATTTGTTTAGAGTATTTAAATTGCATTTAAAGTTTTAGACAAGCAAACCCTATGAAAACTTAGAGGTAAAAGTCTTCCAAAATACATTTACTACAGCTTTGTTTGAGGAGGACAGAAATTTGCGATTTGAGTGGCTTCCACAGTGTTCAGCAATATCAAATATAGCATGTAACTTTCTAGTTCTTCATATCTCATGATTTATATATAAAAGGGCATATTTTATTTTGGTAACATGATATATATATATATTTATTTTTTTATTTTTTTTTTTCCTCCTGTGAAAAGGAGGAAGGTGAAAAATGGATTACAGAACAGAATAAGTTTAGTAACTAGCAAAAGGATGCCTTGCCACCCTAGGTTAATTTCATCCTTATCTTTGTTATCTACTGCTTGCAGTTTTGCTTTAGCAAATGCATGTTTTATGTCTGCTTGGTATTTTTGTTGTGTAGATTCAAAGATTATCATATTTAGATGACCAAAGAAAGTGGAAAACAATACACTCAACTCTCCCAGATTGATAATTGAACACAACACAAACAACAAAAGAACACCGTATCTTCATGGTTACAAATATTCTATGGGTCAGGAAGTATCTAACAATTTAAAATATTACTAGGCAGCCTATTTTCTATGGTAAAAACCCTACCAAACATACAATATAGTTTGCAAAAAAAGATTATCTTGACCTCTGCAATATCAATTTTGTATATTTGAGCAATATACATATACCTGACATTAGTATGGTACCACACAGAACAGCTTTGAAAGCTAAACTAAACACAGTATTTCTTATAACGTCATGAATTCAGAAGAATTAAAGTGAGGATTGCCCAAAAAGTGATTTTTATTTATTTATTTATTTTTTTACAGATACTTGCTGTAGCCCAATATGGGGCAGCAAATAAGGAACAGATAATTAACCTCTTAACCTTTTATAATCAATAAAACAGGAATGCGTCAAGATGATATAAAATCTTCAATTTAAATAAAACGTGACTTGATCCAAACACACTGTAGTACCAAGGAATTGTAGAATTCCAACAGAAATACTCAAATACGTGTAATATACCATATGTGAATGCCTTCAGCCCTGGCTATAGACCGTCATAGCTTCTATTCTTTTTGTTGTTGCTGTTACAGTTTCTTTTTTTTTTTTTTTTCTGAACTCAATATATTTATTCTTAATGTCAAAGGATTTCAGTGAATTTAAGAAAGCAGAAAAAAAAAAAACCCTCTGCCACTGTCATGCTAGTACAACAAAATTACAAAAGATTTCAGACTTCTGAGAGATGTCTTCCAATAAATCCCAGACATAAGTGAGACCATGCAAACCTCAAAGTTACATCACAATGAAAATACCTATTTTTAGAAAATACCAATATTATCTGCACTAGTAAGCACTAAAGGGAAGAAGTTTAATCTTATCTTGAAAATGAGAGAAAACTGACAGAATGGGACTGCAAGAAAACAACAGACAAGTTTAAAAATGGAAGACCATAGCCAGTCTGAAAGATGTTTCTGTAAACATATTGTAGCTACTGCTGTCGAAAAAAAAAGGACATAGTCGTAGTGGGGCAAGACTGCAAGTAAAGCTTTATAGAACTATTAAAGTGAGTATTTTGTACCATGAGGATTTGTATCTTGTAAATTGAGTCAGTGTATCATTACTGACAGCTATAACTTTTCTAAAAGGAAGGACCAAATATTTGTCTGCTGGGCTGTATCATTATTTCATATGATTCCACAAAAACTGATTCAACGTCAATTTTTGTTAAGATCTGAGATTGTCTTGATTCAGATTGGTGCTTTAATGGGAAAGATAGTTGTAAATTAGTGCTCCACAAACTGTATTTTAGGAGTTCCTACATAGTATATATCATCATGTTAATGTAAATCGTAATACCTAATAAATGTTTTTAATGAGAGTATGGTCAGAAACTGTGCATAACCTCTAGCAACTTGGAAGAGGTTATGAAGAAGTTCAGACTGCCTACCTTCTAACTGATCAACAGTAAACAAAATAACACGAAGTAAATTCCAAGTTATTTATGTCAGAAATTTATAAAGAGTGCAATCCCCACGTGTTCCTTTCCAGAACATATTAAAAAGTTTGGATAACAGTTATGATCATATGCACATTTAAATATTTAAATTTAGTTTTTTAATTACAAGACACCGTTAAGACCAATCAATTTGCATTCAGCATGCCCTGCATTTGCATTCGGAAGTTTGAATTACTTCACTTATCTGCTGTCCTATTTGCTGTTCTCCAACACTGGAAAACTCCCTCGGGCTTAGCATGAAACACCTCCAGTAGATTTTTTGTACATAGGATAGCTTTTAAGCAAGACACTACCACAGTGCTCACTTCAGAGATTCGCACAGTGTGATTTCTATAACAAATTGCAGATATTGGGTCCCAAAATTATAACTTTTCCTGTTCCACTAACTAACAATAGTTTCTAGCATTGCATGAATCCTTTTCAGTTTTCACTGGAGAAAACTGTCAAGAGGTGGCAATCTGCTCTTCATGCTTCTCACTATCCCTTAAGCATATGTTTCAGTTTATTTCTAACTTAACTTTAGCCTTTCAACTCACTGGTCACTTTGCAGTCTAATACCTTATTTATCTATTTACTTATTTATTTATTTTAACAACAAGATATCTCTCTTTTTTGAGCTACTGTGAAAAACAGCTGGTGGAAATAGCACCCTCACATTAGGAGTCCCAGCCCTGTAAGATGTCAGGAATTACTAACTGAAATACACAATGGGAGAAAAGGTTTACAAGGATATGTGCTAGCAGTCTTCCCATGTTGTTACCCTACCTCAAACTGATCCATCCTTTAGCCGTTTTCTTTCAAAATATTTATTACTACTTTCTTGGCCAAATTCATGGGTTTGGCAACAGAGGTATCACTGTCATTTAAAATGACCAATAGTAACAACTGCAACTTCAACCCATAGCCCAGTTAAATTTAGGAAGAATGACTAGTTTGCTAAGACTTGGAAGCACTAGGGAAGCCATAGAATACCTCAGATAGTTAAGGCTGGTATCATGCTACCTTGAAACTGAGATATATATTTTTCAGAAGAGGAGAACTAGGAATAAATAGGCTGTTTCAGTTCTAGGAATTTCCTATTCTACTTTACCTCTAGTAGGAAAAAAAAAAAAAAAAAGCCAACAGTAAAGTAAAAATGCAGTAATTATATCCTTGGGACATATAATTATATATTAAATATAAAATTCTAACAAAAAGAAATTATGAGATTTTCATATGGATACAGGCTACACTTGTCATTATAGAACACTGCTATCCACTGAGATTCTTTTAGCTTACAGAGTGAAATAATCACATAAATTTACTTGTATTGACACATCTAAGTCATCATCTTACACAGGTCCTATTACATGAGATTGGAAGAATTGTTATTTAACTGATAGCACAGTTATTTTTATTTGCTCTATAGTACTTCTTATTGGGTATAACATTCTCTGTAATAATTTGTTCTGTTTTAAAGCCAAATGGTTTCCTGCATCTCATTAATAAATTAAGCTCTTTATTTCTATCCTAGAGGTCTGCAGTAAAATACACGCTTAATACAAAAGGGTAATTCCTTATTTATTTTTGCTTAATCATTTCTCTGCGTTACGTTGCAATGAGGGATTACAATTATGCTACATTAAGATGACATTTTTATTTTAAAAATGACATTGATCTATGTTTCACTTGATCTTGATTTAACTTCCATCTAACAGGTATAATTTTCTGTTTACACAACCTATTATATTTTCTGTGTAACTCTCCTTTATATTAATTAAGAGAAATTTAGATTAATAAAAAATAATATTTTAACTAAGTAATAAGATAATTAACTATTTCAAGTGACCAAAAAAGAAAATTTCTCAGAATATTCCTTTAAGTAAGTTTAGTAACAAAATATGGCATGTAAACTCATTTTCAGTGGCCAAGATGGAAACTAGAACTTTTTGTTTATGTAACTTTTATAATTCTGAGGCTGTTTCTGTCACATAGTGAGCAGGAGTAGACACTCTTCAGTGAGGTAAATTAAAAAATAGGTAAATCATATTCTCTGCAAAGTCCATTAAAAACATTTTAGTTCCTTGTTTGCATTGCCTGTCCAAAAAGTACATAGTTCAATTGAATCTCCAGTAGAGTATAAAACAGACAGCAAAAGAAAAAAGTTAACGATATCAAGGTTTCAGAAGTTCAATAGCAGGTATATTATTTGATAGTTATTTGTCTGCCATCTAATTCCTAAACCCAAGCGATGCTTGATTTCAGAAGCAGTAAGCAAAGAGCACATGTTAAATATTTTCTTGTTTTCTGTCTTCCAGTATTTCATTCTTGTTTTCAGTAAGGAAGTCCACCTCAAATCCTGTAGTTGAAAAACAGCAATACTATTCCTTTGTAAGGTCTGGAAATGAAGATCATGTAAGAAGAGATACAATAAGCCCTGTCTGTGCTCTAAGTCAAACAGAAATTAACTAGTTTGTCTAGAAGTCAGATAGCTGCACTGGCACAAAATTGTATTTGAAGTAATAAATCCTGCTTAGAGCCATAGTGCAGCACAACAGGAAACTGGACCAAAAAAAAAAAAAAAAAAAAAAGTAGACTGGAATTCTCTGTATGTTTAGCAAGTCTGGGGTCTGGATCTCCAAAATCATTTATCTGAATTTTGCTGTGTACTTAGTTCCTACTGAGGGTATGGATTTGTTTCTCATAAATGCTACCGAACTAACAAGTAGGCAGCCATCTGAATATGTTAAAATCTCAGCCAGAGGACTCTGACAGTTTCTGATGGAAAGGTCAGTTTTCAAATGAGAGATTTTTTTTATTTTCTTTTTTTTTACTTTTATAAGCAGTAGCCCATAACGAGCAAATTGTACTTCACAATTGTAGCTCAACTAGAACATGGAAATTAATTGTGCCAATCAGTCAGCAAGCAGTAACCTGTCACAAGTGCCTGCACATATTAACTATGAAATGAGTCAAAAGAATAAATATTCAGTAGGAAGAACTAAGCGCATTGCATGTAGTTGTGTCTGCTTCCAGTAACATTCAGAGCACAGCTGTATTTGCTGTGTCAAACAGAGATGCAAGTCTAAAGCCAAAGTGGGATTAATTTAGCAAGGGTTGTAGGATCACCACAGACTGATCCCAGCATAACAAATTAGATGAAGCCTTCAGTTCCTCCTGCATGCTGGCCAAAATTGTTCTACAGTAGGCTGTGCCTGGAAAGACAGCTCTGAAAGCATGTTATCTGGGCAACCTCTTACAATTAAACCATGGATTAATCTGCTTGTTAATGTTTGTCATTGTGGACAGATACTTTAAAAATCCCAGATACATTACTGCTGCCCACTGTGACCATCTGCAACAATCAACTCCTTGGAATAAATTTGAAAGTAGCACTTCATTTTGAGTTGACTATAGATAATACAGCTGCTACTGCAGCAGCCTTTAAAAATTTGAAAATTTAGAGGAGATAATTAAAGCAAAGTAAGTTTTTTTTTCCTTTTTTTTTTTTTTTTTTTTTTTTTTTCCCCTGTGATTTCTACCAAGAGCTAGGATGATGCTGGAAATCAGTGGCTTGAAAAGACTGTACTTTTTATGCATATTATTACATATTATGTGTAAAGCATGTATACATGATATTATTTTTGTCTTAAGAATATTCTAGAAAAGTAACTCCTTTCAGATAAGCCCTGAATTCTCTATTTCTGTTAATGAAGCAGCTCAGCATACATCCACCCTTGCTGGTGGGTTGGGATGGGTCGGGAGGGTGGGGCAGGGAAGAACCACCAGGACTATATTCATAGCAACTGAACACCATGGATACAAAGCATGAAATCAGTGGAAGAATAAATACTTCTCGAAAAATGAGTGGTGAAAGAGAACACAAACCATGGCCCACTTGGGTAGACAGGCTGAGGTTAAAGGGAAACTACTCAAAATTGCTCAAGAAAATATCAGGGCTCAGTTCTGAAGGACAAATATCCCTAAATATAAAAAAGTTTGTTTAGGACAGGTCTCAGTAATAGTAAGTGAGAGATACTCAAGCTAAAAATAATTAGTCTAGTTATATGCTGATTATTTAACTTTTTTTTTTTTTTTTTTTTTTTTCTGCTCATAATCTGGTTTCCAGCCTCTTAATCAAAAACTTATCTTGCTTTATTGGTTTGTGGTTTTTTTTTTGGCGAACTCAGACCCATGGACTAAACTTCAACAAATGACGTACATTCCAAATCTAGAAGAACTTAGACAAAGCCTTACCTACTAGGCTGACTGAAGAGGTGTATTGATTTACATAGCTAGGTTTTGGTAGTGGATGGTTGCAGGGGTGGCCTCCTTGAGAAGAATCCAGAAGCTGCCCCATGTTAGATAAGGGCCAGCTCCAGCTGGTTCCAAAAGGGACCCACTGCTGCGCAGAACCGAGACAAAAAGTGACACAAGTTGGGCCTCTGTGAAAGCAGATTTAAGAAAGCGGGGAAAAAAAAATCTGCTGCTCAACAGCAGCTGAGAGAGGAGTGAGAAGCAGCCCTGCAGCCGCCCCGAACAAGGTCAGTGCAGCAGGAGGGCAGGAGGTGCTCCAGGCACGCAGCAGCAGAAATTCCCCTGCGGCCTGGTGGAGCAGGCTGTCCCCCTGCAGCCCATGGGTCCCACATGCAGCAGATCTCCACACTGCAGCCTGTGAAGGAGCCCCCGGTGGAGCAGGTGGACGTGGCCTGGAGCAGGCTGTGGGCCATGGAGAGCCCCCACATGAGCAGGCCCCGGGCCGGAGCTGCAACGTGTGGAGAGGAGCCCCTGCAGGAGCAGAGGGTCTGGGGGGAGCTGCCGCCCACCCGTGGGGGACCTGTGCTGGAGCAGTTTGCTCCTGGGGGATGGACCCCATAGTACAGAACCATGTGGGAGCAGTTCTTGAAGAGCTGCTGCCTGTGGGCAGCCCCCACAGTCTCAGTTTGGGAAGGACGGCATCCCGTGGGAGGGACCCCACGTGAATCAGGAGCAGAGAGTGACCGTGAAGGAGCGGCAGAGATGAAGTGTTAGGGAATGACCACAGCCCCCATTCCCCGTTCCCCTGCGCTGCTCAGGGGAAGAAGTTGAGGTGAAGAGGGTGGGTGGGGGAAAGGTGTTTTTAGTTTGTTTGTGGTTTCTCACTGCTCTAGCTTACTAGAAATAGGTTAAATATATAAATATATGAATCTACCTATGCTGAGTCTGCTTTTCCTGCGATGATAACTGCTGAGTGATCTCCCTGCCCTTATCTCAGCCTTTCAGCCCTTTCCCTTTGAGGGGGGGGGGGTGAGGGGGGGAGTGAGAGAATGGTTGCGATGGAGCTCAGCTGCCCACTTCAGTAAACCCCCCTCCCAAAAAAATGGTGTAAGCAAGAAGAAGAAATTTGTCTTGACAAATTTGGATTATTGGACTATTGGGAAATAACACAAGGTCAGAGTCATCTCCCTAGCTAGAAAATGTATTTTACCAGAGGGGAAACAAGACATAAAATGCTTGTACAAAAAGCCAACAGCAAAATAAATAAATAAATAAATAGCAAGGTGCAGTATGAGTTATTAAATGAAAAAAAATGGAATTTGGACTAAGAATTAGGTTGACTTGAATGTTACATGACATTATAGAATCTCAGGGAAAAAAAATAGTTTTTTATCACAGAAATATATTTAGTTTCCCAAGCATAGTTTCTTTCCTTTTGTTTTATAATAATAATAATAATTATTATTATTATTATTATTATTATTGCCCAGCATATGCTCAATTTGAGAACATTCTGGCCATATTCAAGTAAGTGGAAAATTTGAAGTTATCTTCAGCAGAACCAAGATGAAAAACTGAGTGCAGTCCCATTGATTTCAGCAAGACCACTAATTATCTGAAGCTATGTGCAAGCATGAATTTTCAAAGGAGCAGGGCCTTTGAACAATTTGTTTGTGTGTATTTACCAGTTAAGAAAACAACGACATTTTGAAGTGGGCTGCAACACTGACAGGTGTTTGGAATGGAATTAAGTGCACTATTTCATTTTGCTGAACCTCACATATGTGCAATTTAACTGAAATGAGCCTTCTGGATCAGCAGGTATCAGTCCCCCACTGTGAGGCAAATTAGATAACTAAAAGCAATTGCAGCACCCTGAAGTGGAGCCCAAGAGTGATCTGGGCTTGGTCTCTGTAACCAGGAGCTTGGACGTGCAGGCAGCCATCTCTCAAGCTGAGGCTCTTTCAGATCTAGCTTTCCAGACCTACAGTTTCCAGGGTCCTCATCTTTATGGAGTGGAAAGAACTCCAGACACAGAAATTTCAGATTTTTTCCCTGCAGTGTGGGATTTCTTGAAAAGCTTAGGATCTTTCCAGCTTACACCTAATTGCCTCTTCTATACTGCTTCTGAAGTCAAAAGCAGCACAAGGGGGCCCCAAAGCCAAAACAGCGCAAGTTTTGACATCCAAAATTGAAACTAGTTTTAATATTGCCAAGATACTTCTTTGGAAATTTTGTATCAGATTCACACAAGCAAGTTTCATTTCTCAAACATATCGAATTACAATGGAGAATAAAAATAAAAAAAAGAACAAACAGAGGTTATCACCTAGGCGATACAAGAATACAACAACTAAACGTATTCCGAGAAGAAAATCTACTCTTGTTCACATTTAAGTCACGGAAAACACTTTTTTTTCCCTCATCCTCTTAAACAATCGTTACTATCTTAAATGTTTTAGATGCTGTCCCTCTCCTTCCCCCCCTCTCTTCCCCCCCCCGCGTTTTTTTTTTTTTTTTTTTTTTTTTTTGTGCATTGTCATCACAGGTTGAGATGTAGAAACGTTCTTAGGAAGCATTTGCTTGTATTATTGTTTTGTTGCAGATGTTTCTCTTTTTTAGGTTAGGAGTATGAGAACTACAGGAAAAAGTACTTCACAGTCTGTTCTTTGTACCCCTCTCATCAAAAAAAAAAAAAAAAGTTTAAATACATTTACATCTAGCATGTTACTTATACATTTACAGCCATTGCCTTGTTTAGTCAAACTTTACATTTCAGAATATAGTTATTTATAATATACAATCAAATAAACTCTGCATGTAAAACACGTCCTTACAAAATATATTGCAATATAATTTATCCTTTCAACATTTTGCTGCCAAAAGGGCAGTTTAGTCCAATATATGTAAAAATTCCCAAGTCTCCCATTTGTAATTATTTCTTCAGAATTTATATAAATTGGGGTTTTATCATTAGGAGTTCATTTCCAAATATAGCATTTTGTAATTATATTAACTGTTCAATTTGTTTTAAGTGTGTTGCTTTTTTTTTTTTTTTTCTTTTTTTTTTTTCTTTACCCCACCTGTGCAGGAGGACATTTGAAGGACTGACTAATAATAAACAATAAAATTCATGAGAACAGCATATTTTAAATGAGTTTTGCAAAACAGTTATGATAAATGAATCTCATATTTAAAGTGATGAACACCTGAGACACAATTTGGATCCTAAGATATATTCAACTATCCAGCAAACATGAACTGTATTTCGTTATTTATATTATTGATCAAAACAACCAAAATTTCACACATCAGGAGAAAACACACTGAATGAACTGTTTATGAACAACCTATACATTACCATTTAATAATTAAGAACACTGAAAAATAGCCTTCTTTGGGAAACTTTTTTATATTTTCGCTTCCTTGTAAGAAAGCTATTTCTTATACTACACTATTTCTGATACTACATATTGAAATAGATGACTCTCATGACAAGAACCAAAAAGTGAGCCTGTTCATCACAGCAGCTACGTCTACAATCCAGTGTGAAATTCAAGCTTGCAGTATGGAAGTGGTTTGCAATTAGCCCTGCAAATGGACTTCACATGCAAGACCATATAAGCAGGTATAAATTGGAATGTGTTTTAGTTCACCATTCACTCTGACTGGGAACCTGCCTGGAACATCCACTTTGTTTTGTGCCTGAACTTTTCCTCTTTCAGAAATCCAAGGATGAGAAGAAGCCTGGGTACCAGGCTAAGCTAAGGTCAGACAAAACCAGGGCTAGGAAGCGCTAAGGTTCTCTACGTTCCTCCAGCTAAAAATACGTGCTTTGGAAGAACTGAGTTAAGGTTGTCTGGTGGTCTACATTATTGTTAGCCAGACTATCCAGCTCACGGCAAAGCAACATCAAAATTGTATCCAGGGTCTCAGTTTTCAGAGCTCCAGAATTCATCTCAAGTCTTTTCTTGATCAGACAATCAAAGCAGTCTATGATTACTAAATAACTACAAATCTCTTTCTTCAAGAAAGCTGGGAGCATCAGTTGAAATACATGGTTGCCTTGGTCTTACACTTTTCCTGAGTTATGCAGTTTTAGCAACTCCTAAAGACACACAAGGGCTAGGTGGACTTCTACTCCATAAAGTGATTCTGTACTATTGAACGTTTCAAACTACTAGAGCCTCAGAAATTCAGACTGCAGTCTTCACTGAAGACTAGAGCCTCTTCTAAACTTTGCATGCTATTCTTTTGCCTTTGCACCTGGATATTCTTACAGTGAAAACAAACAAACAAACAAACAACAACAAAAAAATGATATAAGTAGATAAATAGGAAAGGAACATCAGATAATTTACTTTAAAACCTATAACCAGGATTTTATCCCATCAGAAGAGAGAATTGGTTCACTGGAGAGAAGACATGCACTTCGTTATTCAGTGAAGTCAAGCATGAGAGAAATAAATAAACTCCCCCAGAATACGAGGAGTGCTCTGTCTTTTCATGAAAACATATCTGCTATACATAAATATACACAGATATTTATGCACTAACAATGTTCAGGGCAAGGGGGAGTGTGACACGAATACACAGGTTCTGAAGGTCTGAAAAATCCAGATAACTGCACTGAGGTTATGAGAAAGTATTGAAGAATAACTGAACTATCAATATGCAAGCTAGAGTGGGCACTGGAAACTGCAATTGCAGTAACATGATCTGTCACATTACTGTGGCTACTTTTTCCCTTTAGCTAAAGAAGGTTGTTTCTACAATACCTTAAAATATAGATGATTGTTTTCACAGGTTAATTTCTTGAGGGTATAATTGGCAAAACTACAGAAATATTTTTGGGGAGTATGTGCACACAATGTATTTCAACATACATTAGTGATGTGTATATACTCCTTTTATATTCATTCAACAAGTATTATGCATTACTCATATATATATTACACAAATACTGCCTAACAAATACAAACCAAATATTCAGATGATCCAAGATCTACAGTGTATTCAAGAAATATATTCAAGCAATTGAAGTGTTTCCCTTATCGTCCCTTTCTTGGAAGCTGCATCTTTGAGGAAAAATTTGGAAAAAAATATATATATTTTTGTTACGAAGAAAAGCAGAACAGAAGTTAAAATCTCTAGCTAACTTTCTGAGAAGAGCTGAGTAAAAGAGTTAGAAAGTAGTACCGTGTGTTGTCAGTACTAAAGTCACCAAAAATCTTTTTTTTTTTTTTCCCCAAAAATAAGTACATGGTTTTTTGCTAGTAGCTCCAAATACTATACTCATAGTTCGTGATTCACTTCACTGGCCAAATGGATTTTTTGACAGCTCACAGAACTCTGTAGCTGTCAAGGTAAGTACCAGCAGGGAACCTGGAGCACAGCACAAAGAAGGTTTTTGTATATTAGGAAACAAGAGACCTTTACAAATGAACCTAATTACTTTATACTCTGCAAAGAATAACTAAATGATCTGGAAAATGAGAAATCTTTGAAAATATTAAGTTTTACCCGTACTATGCAATAGAATGCACGTTGAATTTAACACCACATGACTTACTAGCTTCATTAGCACAATCCTTAAGAAACATTCATTACCAAATGTTTGTTTCCTTTTAACTCATTAAAATGTTCATAAAAAAACAGCAATTCTGAGGAAAAATCCAAGACAGTTTTTTTCTGAATGATTTTGAATTTCATTAACGATAGTTATTTTTATTTTTTTCCTTCCAGATCTTCTGTGTGAAACAGTGATAAAAACCTATGCATTTAAATGTTTACAAAAATACAGTCCCCTATTTACTTTTGAAATTCATTGATAGGTTGTATAGCTTCTTTCCTGCCTCCAAGGAATTCTCAGTATACCATTAACTTGTTTCGAGTTTCTATCAGTAACCTGTGCTGAGAGCCATTCTCCATGATCAGGCTTACACAGCCTAGTTTGTATAACAGGATCCCCAGGAATCTTAACTTGCTTAAATTTTTTTTCTCCTCAAAAACACGCTCATATGCTATGCGGTTACCAACTCCAATATTTCAATGTTTCTCAAAGGCCAAGTTAAAAGTCACGCTGGTGTCATCGAAGGAGGTCTTAGTGAATTTGAATGGATTTTGGTTTAGTTCAAAAGTACCAGTAGTTAATAATGGGATAATAGGCAACAAATAAAAATAAAAAAACTCAGTACTGGTTTAATGTTTGATTGCTAATACTTGAAAGGGGATGGATGATCTGCAGGACAGAAGTTAAAACCTCTAGCTAACTTTCTGAGAAGAAAGAGCTGAGTAAGATGTTAAAAAGTAGTACTGTGTGTTGCCAGTACTAAAGTCACCAAAAGGTGGTAAACAACATAAGCAAAGATAATACCTCCTGGAGACTATCAAAACACATTAAGAGAACATGATATATTATGCAACTATTTCTGGGTAATGTGCAGATTTTAGAGCTGTGGTGGCAGCAAGCACTTTCATTTAGGAAATGTACAATCTCTAACTAACTGTATTTAGACTAGCCATTTTATAATTGTTTAAAGTACCTGTTTTCAAACACAAAAGACATACTCAGTATCACATTACACTCACATACAACAGCTTCAGGATTAAGCAATCGCATACTAGGAAGCCGGTATCTTTGAAAAGATATACAAATAAGAGAATAAATGTTTACACTGGTCATGGCACAGGTAATAAATGCTTTATCATTGTAACCCCAAACTGAATTTTACTGACATCACCTGATTCTCGACTGATGTAAAGAACTTCTAGAAGCAGTTACAACCATAATAAATATCAGAATGTTTGGCTTTCAGGTCTTGAAGTGAACTCTGATAATTTCTGAGGGGAAAGACCTGTTAGTTTTAACAGCTGTTCCCTATCATTAAATACGAACTAATTTTATGCACATTTAAAAAAATAAAAATGAATAAAAACCATGAATCATCCCACACAGTCTACAAGCTGAATTTCTCTATGCTCTAACATCAAATTCAGAAAAATCTGAAATTTATTTTTAATTTTAATTTAATTTCTGTTGCAAAAGCAGAGCAGTCCTAGAACCGCAGTAGCACATGTGGTCCTCCCTTAATGCTTAGTCCTGTGAATCAAAAACTAGGTTGAGCACTCAAAGAACATGCCTTCTGCCTATTTTCTTTCATCAGCATGTTATAGGAGGAGGACTGTGCTTGGTATTGCTTTCTCCTGACCTAGAAAATTTTCACAACTGAGTATCTTGAAATATCTTGTATTTGGAGAACTAATGATTCTAAAAGTTTGCTCATGTCTGGTTTTTGTTTTAAAGTCTGTGTTCAAAACTTGTTCTGATCCTTGTAATGAGATTTCACTTGTTACAAGCATTTAAATATATACGGATGACTGAGAGAGCAAATGGATGTTATGAGAATGTTTTTTATCATAGGGATTAATAGAGATAATAGATTATACCACCAACTGCTGCTGTACTGGATCTGATGTCTTGGTTGTGTGACTAAAATAATAATCTCTGATGTTTGAGTGTACGACAGAACACAGATAGGAACATGTATATAGTTCCTAAATAATCCATATTTTTACTGTAAAAAATAAAAATATTTTAGATGGAAACTAAAAATATCAAGAGAGTTAAGTAGTATAGTGGTTTATGAGATTATGTTTCCGGTAAAAGAGAATGGAAAGGCCAAACTACTGCTATAAAATGGGCATTAGCTACAGCACTTTATGAAGATCATACTTGTTCTATGATTTTCTGAAAAATAGGTATTGTAACTTTAATAACCAATATCAGCAGCCATGCATACAAAGAGGAGGGAAGAAAGATCATATCTTTTCCTTTGTGCCAGTACAGAAATTAGCAATGTTACCTTTTGTACAGACAACTACATCACAGCCAAAGAGGAAAAAATGTCTTTAATGGATTGTTTCCTTTCTTTTAAATGGAAAGAAGGAGGCAGAAAGGGGTGCAGAACATATTAAGTAGTTTTTGAATCCTTCAGGCAAACAAGCATAACACAGCCCTATCAGTATGGCGTGACAACAATTTGCATAAGCTTTTATAAAAGATTTTCCATCTCTGAAGCTTGTGACAGAGCATGGAAGAGATTATCTTTTAAAAAATACTTTAAAAAAAAAAAAAAAAGATATTTTTGAAAGAGTAAATTTTGCATTTCCTTTTTCTTTTCCCAGCTGCATACAACTTCACTTAGCAGCACACAATTGCTCAGGAGCAACATAAACAAGGAAGAAATCATGGGATTAGAGGACAACCAACCTGTACAAAATGCGAATAGTCACATCAGTCACTAGTCGTAGAGCTGATGAGAAGAAATCCTTGTCTACTGGAAGTGTAGTCTTTTCAGCAAGTATTTTTCTTTTTTTTTTGTTGTTGTTTGTTTTTGTGTCTCCCATGATGACAACATATGGTTGACACATTGTAAAGCAATACACCTTTAGAAAAACCCATAGCAACCTTTTTGGTATGTTATTTTCCCTCTTATTATGCAGTTGGCTGCAAAGAAGTATATTAAATTGAACTTCACTTTATTTACTTCATTTATTTTCAAACTCAAATCATTTTCTGGCATCATAATTAAAAGGATATTGGGGGAAAGTGTTGCATTTATTTCCATAATAAATAAAAAAATAAGTGACCAACATTGTTTTTATATGCAAACATTAAATCAATCAGGATGTATTAGCCAGTAATAAATTATGACTTATTATTATAATTTTTAAGTTATGGGATGATAATACTAAGATGAACACTACAGCACCATGTAATAAAGAATAAAAGATATAAGGAAGATCAGAACACATGCTACCCTGTGGCAGCCACAAGCTGCTTTATTAACACATCTAAACATAAGACATGATTATTATATTATCCAGTGAGTTACTTTGCTAACAAACAGGTCCTGAGTTACATAATGTATTTCAAAGTATTAGAGACAACGAAGCATACATTTCTACAGAAACTGGTAAAGATTTTTGGGGACACAGGCCAGTTCCCTGTTAATCATCATTTAACAACTTCAGTTTAAAATTAATAATTATTGTACACATAATATTGTTTTATCATTGATCATAACATCTATTTTTAAAGCCTGAAGGGTGCTTAAATGATAAAAACAACGGTTAACAGTAAACAGAAAAAGAAATAAACATTCAAACGGCTTGTCTCTGAATAGAAATGCAACAAGAATCTTCAAAACAATTAGAAAAAAATGCTGATTTTTTTTTTTTTTTTAAACACAAATAAGTATCTGGACTTCCCCTTTTAAAGCACTGTGTTGAAATGAAATACAAGATGGATATGTATTTTACTGTTAGAATTTTATTTCTTTCTGAGTAAAGATATTTCTTTATATTCTGTAAGCAGGGTTTGGTTTTTTGTTTTTGCTTTTCTTCTTCTGTGACTGAAGTTTTGAGACAGTGAAAAATTAAACACTGGGAATTTATCCCATTGCACATTTTGAAGATTGATGAAACTCTATCCACCTTGAATGACATACTGAATACATGGAACTGCAGATGTGGGAGCTATGAAGTGAAACAGCAAAGTTATTTGTGATTTATAAGCTCAGGAAGGCTTTACATCAAAACAGCAGGAAGGGGTCTCATACGGTCTAGAATGAATCCTGCTTCTTAGCAAAGAGGAAAATACCCTTAAGAACTAAAGTTGATTTAAAGGATGTAATCTTCCTGCAGGTAAAAACACCCCCCTATTGCTACTTATTCTAAATGAGGTCCTCAGTTTTGTTCCTTGCACCAAGCATTTCTTGGCTTCTGATGGATTTATTGCTTTGCAGCCTGCTTTCAACAAATGCTTCCCTTCCTCAACAGATGAGATCAGTGGCCTTAGACTTTTAAAGGTGAAGTATTCCATAATGTTGAAATCCATATGTTATATGCTGGTAAATTACAATAAGTACAGCCTGTCATGAACTGAGCCACAATTACTTGTGATTAGGCAGTTCCCCAAAAAGTTGTCCTCAACTTAAAGAGAAATTCATTCATTACTCTATCTATATACATGTACACTCATACATCTGTATCTGTTTACATGTCTTCTCCATTTCATCATACATCACTAAACACAGGTGACTTTGAAGCACATGCATAATGATGTCCCATGAAGGGATGTGAGACAACATTACAGCAACACCACACTGGCTAGTACAAAAGTCTTCACAAAACTAAACTGGGAAATGTATGCTTTGCTCTCCTTTCCCTCCCTCACACAGAGGCTTAACGTGACCTGTTGCATGTTATTTAGGCTCATGAGTGATGGAGGAAGATAAGTTCTGGAAATGGGAAAGGGAAACCATGTTAAGCCAAGGGAAAACATGTTCTGGGCTTTTTCCTGGTAGCGGGTTAAGCACAGATTATTTGAATGGCAGGCTCTTGTGATGGCATTAGACCTATATGTTATTTAAAATAATAACATCTTAATAATTCAAGAGAGTATGAGTATCAGTATGTGTGAAGTGATCAAAAATACACTGGTATAATTCCAGGAGCCTTCTGTTGCATGACTGGACTTACTGCAGAGGATTTGGGACATGTCTTAACAGTTCGAAAACATCTAGAATGAATGAACCGTGGGAAGATTTTCACACTGCATTGAATCTGACAAAGGCCTGTCCCACCCACAGCAAGTAGCTACTCAGTCCAGTTCACAGTTGCTGGAGTGGATGCAGCCCTACATTATATCAAAGAAATATGAGAAGAAAATATGTGGTGGATGCATCTGCTGCCACCTTCTCTCTCTCTCTCACACACACACTCCCAATCAAGTTCATAGATGCCAAAGTGGCTGCAGCTCTATGAGCCATCTGTTACATCAAAGAAAGATAAATGCATTTGCCACCACCTTTGCACCATCCTTCTTCTTTCACTCTCCCTTCCTACTTCTTCCAACTCCTTGTAGTGCCACAGGACCTAAATACCAAGCCCCAAATGCAGGTGTAGCAAAAGACTACTTTCACATGACAGAAGCAAGCAAGTCTTGGTGGGACAACATCAGAGCAGAGTGACAAAGATTGAGGACAGAGGAACCCCCTTTGCTTCACCTGTCTGAAGTTATCCTGTACTTATTACAACAATAGTATTTTCTGTAAAATCAAGAGAGTTGTTTCTATAAGTCAAAGTAATTGTATAATTTTTGCCTGTTAACAATGGTTAGTGGTAAAAGAGTAAAAGAGTGCTCTGAGGCAGTCTCTTCTACCTGAGGGCATTCTGAAATAAGTTAATAAATAAATTAACAAATAAACCAACATCAGGAGAAAAAAAAAAAAAACAAAAAAACAAAAAACAAAAAAACATAGCAACAAAATATATACATACACACAGAAATGCATGGTACAAGATATGTGTGGTTATCCCAGTGCAAATAAATAATTTTTTCATACAATTTTTTTAGTATTATTTCCAATGCCTTTTAGTCCTTGTGGTGAGAGTCATTTTTAATAGCTATGTGGTGATACCATCTCATCCATTCAGCAAGCTTGGGTCGGTTGGCTGGATGGGAGCGTTTTTGTTAGGGTGGGGTGGTGATGTGTCACATCCTTCCTCCCACTCACAAGTCTTATATTTGAGAATACTCTCCACACAGTTCTACTATTTAACAAGGTTATAATTAAGTTCCCCATGAGATTTGGAGAAGTCACAGAACCTTATTTAACTTTTCAGCTGTCTTGTGCATACTCAGTATGAAAATTTATAGAGACTTCATGGAAAGCCTAAGGCTGTATTACCTCCAGAGTACAGAATTTAAGACTACTTTGTACACTTGAGCAGAATCCCAGCAACTTAAAAGGTGGTCATTGCCACATATTAAAGGCAGAGAGTATCCAGGTTTCTGTGATGGCAAGTCAGAGTGAATGTTTTTAATCCCAGGCAAGCAACTATCTCTATTCTGCTACTTTTATATCATACTGATAGAGGGACAGTGTATATTTTTTTTCTTGTGTGGAGATGTTTGGCCTTGTCTCACACCAAAGTTAGTGAATTGAATCTTAAAACAATCTACTTGTTTCTAACTGAATGCTTTCCCATTTCACAGAGGACGCAAATGGAACAGTATAAAACAGAGTGCTTTGATCTAACAGTAGTGTTTTTTGCATGGCATGAACTCACTTTGCTCTCAAGACCATGGTTTTACTCACCTAATCACATAAGTGGAAAAAACAAGCTTTCTAAAATTCATGATTTAGCAACATGGCCCTAACAGAGAACTGAACTATAGCCATAGCTGTAATTACTTCACAGAAAACTCACTTGCTGAAAACCGCACAACTCAGACTCCACAGCTTCCACAGCAGAATCATCTGCAGGCCACTTTGTTGGGAACATTTATTTCTTAGTTCTCCTATTTCAAATAGACATTGAAGTTATTCAAAGTGATTAAGAGGTTAAGAGTTTTTCCCTGTTTTCTTTGAGCAGGATTATTGCACAAATCACTTCTGTTTTACTAGAAACAGTGAGATGTACAAGAGGTAAAGATAACCAAAAAAAGAGTTTCATCTAATACCTCATCTGTTTCATTTTTTTTTCCTTTTTTTTTTTTTTTTTTTTTTTCTCCTCACCCAGAAAGAGAAGCCTAAACATGCATATCCATGTAATAGAAGAGGATATCCAAAATACACAATTCTGGACCTTCTGCCTCAAATTATTCTGGATGAAAGTTTGGATTCCTCTAAAACTACTAAATCATAAACTACTTTGCTAATATAGTCAAAGCCTCCTTCAGGCCACATCCACCTGCTCCACTGGGGGCTCCTCCACGGGCTGCAGCATGGAGATCTGCTCCATGTGGGACCCACGGGCTGCAGGGGGACAGCCTGCTCCACCAGGGGCCTCTCCATAGGCTGCAGGGGAACTGCTGCTGTGTGCCTGGAGCACCTCCTGCTGCACTCACTCCTCTCTCCAAGCTGCTGTGTTGCAGCACCTTTGTTTGTTAACCCTTTCTTAAATATGCTCCCACAGAAGCCCAACCAGCATTGCTTATTGGCTCTGCTCTGGGCAGCAGCAGGTGCCTTTTGGAGCCAGCTGGAGCTGGCCCTTATCCAACATGAGGCAGCTGCTAGATTCTTCTCACTGAGGCCACCCTCACAGGCCTCTGCTATCAAAACCTTGCCACCTAAACCCAATATAACCCTGTCAATAAGGAGTCAGGTTGGCCTACTGCAAAGCTGTACTAAAGCTTTGTTTAGCTGTACAAAATTGATATAATCTGTTTCATATTTATTTTTTTCTTAATTAAAATAAACCTGCAAAATCAGCAGGTTTGGGTATTTCGTGGTTTACCTGAATGATGTTGAAAGCCAGGATTAAATATGTATCAGATTTTGGAAATATAACTGTTGGGATATTGTTACTGAGTGATCAGAACACTGGAGTGTAAACAGACAACTATGCAAATTCTTTATAGTGATGTTTCACAGACGTCTGACATTACTTTGCTATAATAACAACTGTTAATTAAATCCACTCAACTGAAACATATTCTAGGAATGACTGACTTAATTTATTGAGCATTTTGCATTTTAAGTTATTAACAAATGCCAAATGTGCTATATTTTTTGACACTAACTTCAGTAGCTTTCTTATATTGGAATAATTAGTTTTGCCATTATGGAAAAGAAACATGCTTTGATATCGAAGTTCATATTACTAAATGTTCTTCTTTATATATTTGTTAATATATATGTATATTATCAATAGGATCTCATCATCCCTAACAATATGTCTTATTGGAAAGCTAGGTTCTTTTGTTTTTTATTCATTTTCCCACTTGTAAAGATAGTATACTTCCCTACAGATATTTCCATATTCTTCCTGTCCATGGAAAATTTTAATATTCAGGATACTAGACTATTAGTGATCACGTTAAATTCCACTGCTTGGAGTCAGAGAGAGCTCCAGTACAGATTAACTATTTACTGCAGCACCAGTATCTAGATGCAAAGTCCAGGGGAGTAAAGAATTACACCTAATGGCTTTTACTGGTGTGGCTAAAATTACATGGGAAATTTACCCTAGCTCAACACAGCTGACAACACAATATTTTGTACAGCAACATGGCCCTGTAGAGCTGTCTGACAATGATAAGTCTCCTGAATGTCAGTGTCCTTTTTTTGACATGTGAACATTGCTGGAAGATGTTGGAACTTCATCACTAAGCTTTCCCATGAAAAATCCATCAAAAATAGCCACATTAATAAAAAAAGTGCGTTGTTTCCATTGCACACATATATCCATGTCTGCCCCAGAGAAGTGATAGGCATCTCCTCCAAGCAGCCATTCATTCCCAGAGCTCTGCCTTGAGTGCAGACTGGTCATGAACCAACGAAAAGCAGACTTCTCTGGTGTTGCTCTTTCTAGGCAGCATTGCTTTTACAAACCAATTTGTGCAGTAACACAACTAATCTTCCCAAATTCAGGTTTATACACCCAGGAAAAAAGCAAACTGTGGATCATTAAATGTGACAGTGACATCCACCTAAGGACTATCCCCATGTTGAATTACATGATTAACTGTCTTGACGGTGGAAGAAAAACAGGAGGCTCTGGAAGCCTATTTCAGCTCTTAGTCTTTGATATGCTTAAGCATGCAGTTAATCTATGTAGCAGTCAACCTAATGAATTAAAGATCACAGTATAATTAGACTGATTTCAAAGAATAAGAGAAAGGTTCTATAACTTAGTAATATGATAGTGTAACATTTGTATCATGACGAGGAACTACTTTAAAATCACATGGATTATAGCAATCATCAGGAACAGATCCTCATCCGGTATAGCCCAGATAAAATCCAGGTCTTTCCTGGAAATCTTATATTTTCTATTTCATTTATAAGTCCAATAAAACTGTTTAAATTGATGTAGGAAAACACTATTTCTACTTCTGTGCCTACTTCTTCCCAATGGTTATGCATTAAATAATGTGGATAATGTACATCTAATGAATATTTCATCCACTCTGCTTGAGATCAGGCACAGTACAATAAGGTTCACTAAGACTGATTAGGGTCATACAGAGCACTTTGTTCTACCAGTCGTGCAAGCAATTCCCCTCCACCCCTGCTACCTTTAATACCTTAAATTCAGTAGAGATGTGAAAAAAGTACCCAGGAAACTTTTATCATTTTTTGTCTATGATTCCACAGACATTGTTAAATTCTTGTTACAGTTATGCTAATACAGGGATTTAGTTCTGCAAATGCATTTTGCTACTTGTCAGGGATTTTTATCAAGCTTCAAAAAATAAATTACTGCAGAAAGAACCTAGTATGAAGCAATGTTAAGTTCTCTGGGAACTATTGCTTTCTTATTAACTGCAACTGAAAACCGTTCAAAATAAAATAGCAAAATAATGGAGGAGATAATACTGATTTTAATAGTCAAGGTGACTGTGTTTCACACCTATGTAAATGACTGAAGTTGTTAGTTATGCACAAGCCATATTTTTAGTTTATCTTAAAGATGTCCTATTCCTCTCCAGTGTACTACTGAAGTAGTGTTCATATATCACAGGCTCTGTTGTATGTCAGTGATGTTCTGGAATACAGACAAGAAGTTTGTTGTCATGAGCAATAGCATTGCTATGACACTCTCCTAACACTCTAAGTACTTTTTTGGATGGATCTTTAAAATTTCTTCTAATTGCCAGAATTACTTCCAGCATTCAGTGTTTGTCAATAGTGGGTCTGGGGCAGGCAGTGGGGAAATAAAGCAATAGGGCAACAAAAGATGAGAAAGAGCATACTGTAACTGCCAGTAAATGTAAACATAGCTTGTTATTCACTGAGCGGTAAGACTTACAAGAGTAATACTAGTTCAGCAGAAATCCCTAACAATAGAAGCTCAGAATACCAACAGAGACTTCCAAGAGTGAAAACAAACCAAGAAGAATAAATATGGGCGATTAAAGGAAAGTAATCATTAGCACTGTGTAGAACTCCTTTTACAGAATATAATACAAGAACATAACCAGCATATGTGAAACAGCCTAAATATGAAGAAAATACAAAACAAATAAGAAAAACTGCAAGACAGTTACAGTCCTTATGAGAATGGGAATCAAGAAAGAAGAGAGTTGCTCCAGAATTATCTTTTCCATATAAGGATGTAGAACCTAATGAATGCCAATAATTCAACACCAGCATAACACGCCACGCCTCGTCTTTAGCAAATAAAGATTCTTTTTTTTTTTTTTTTTTAATTTGCTACTTCCTACACTTTTTTTTTTTTTTTTTTTTATCTATTTTAGGAAGTTTCAGTAGTAAAGTATCATCCTTTACTACATAAACAGAGACAAAGAAATTACTGTTCTGCACTTATTCTTAAAAGTAAAGTCAAATGTCTTTCCTGTTACATTCATTAATATGTGTGACTCAGGGCAGAGACGGCTGACAGACTCCTGTGGACCACTAAAGGTTTCAATGGAAATTGGAAGTTCAGAGCTTTCATTTTTATCAAAATAAAACATTTTGGATGGCCCGAAGCAATAATAAATCACTTTCAAACGGTGCTCTGAATAAAAGATAAGTACAAATATCACAAGGATCAATAGCCTGGGGTTTTATCATTGTACTATAATTGCTAACATAATTCAGTTTTAATACTATCTAAAGATGTGTTTAGATACCTAAAGGGATCAGAACAATGGAATAGAACATATAAGCTTAAAAATTGACTACTTTTCTCCCCTACAAAAACGGATCTTCAGCTGAAATTATTTGCTAACCAAATGAGACATTGAAACTACTACTTGAACCAATGTGACTAATTTCAAGATGTGAACTGGAAAAGCCTAGGAAAACGAGTATTTGATGCTAAAACTCTGGATTATTTTTTTCTTAGTAATGAAACTCTAGGGACAAAATCTTAATAATTCTACTAGTAACTCTGCCTTGTGCTGCACTACCACACTTCAATCCTGACCCGGAAGAAATAGTATTTCTAGAGACAAGAATAATTGAGTCAACATCCTCAGGGAGTGAAGACTGACAGTTGTCCCAAACATTCTGATTTATTTTGTTGTTGTTTTATTATTAGCTAACAACATAACAATTTAACAACTAACAAACTTAATTCAAAGTAAAAATATTTAAGTGTGTCGTTCTACAAGAGTTATTAAAAAAATCTTGAGTTTTTTCTGTTTAACATATTTGGAAAATAAACATGGGAATTGGTCAAAGAATATTGAGTTTACATTTTCCGTAACATAACATACCTCTTCACTGTTAGCTATTCAGAACAAACTTAATGAAAATAGACTAAACACGATTATTTAGAATAATATGTAAGGTGAATGCTAGTTTTCCTATCCCTCCTTAAGCAAATACTTGGTTTTATACCAACTTCAGAAAACAGACCTCTATTAAATAAGACCTTCAATGCCAATTAATAAGCTAACAAAGAAAACCCTTCACTTCTGTCCTGGTTTCAGTTAGAACAGACTTAATTTTCTTCCTAGTAGCTGGTAGAATGCTATGTTTTGGCTTAGGATGAGAAGAGTGCTGATAACACCCCGATGTTTTAATTGTTGCAGAGCAGTGCTTATACCAAGCCAAGGACATCTCAGCTTCTTGCTCTGTCCTGCCAACGGGCAGGCTGGGGGTGCAGCAAGAGCTGGGAGGGGACAGACCCAGGACAGCTGACCCAAACTAGCCAAAGGGGTATTCCATACCATCTGATGTCATGCTAAACAATATATAGGGGTGGCTAGCCGGGGGAGGGGGGCCGGACTGCTCGGGGTTAGGCTGGGCATCAGTCAGCGGGTGGTGAGCAATTGCATTGTGCATCACTTGTTTGTACACATTATTATTAGTAGTACTATTATCATCATTGTATTATTATTATTATTGTTATTATTATTTTCCTGTCTTATTAAACTGTCTTTATCTCAACTCACGGGCTTTACTTTCCATTTCTCTCCCCCGTCCCAGAGAGGGAGTGGGGAGGGGGAGTGAACGGCTGTGTGGTGTTTAGCTGCCGGCCGGGTTAAACCACGACAACTTCTCACATAAACAAAAGTGAAATCCAAGAACAATTCATAGAAGAAAAGTTATGCTG
This sequence comes from Aythya fuligula, assembly GCF_009819795.1. Taxonomy (NCBI): domain Eukaryota; kingdom Metazoa; phylum Chordata; class Aves; order Anseriformes; family Anatidae; genus Aythya; species Aythya fuligula. Next base: position 28,915,271 of record NC_045562.1, on the reverse strand, counting down.
ATCTTCAGTACAGTACTAATTTGTAGGAAACAACTGTTGACTGTCAACTTCAGCAATATCAACAGTCTGTAAAATAACCTTTTCTAAATTAGTTCTCCATAGCTTGCCTTTAAATACAAACATAAGAACTAAAGCCGCTACTCTATTTCTATCTATGAATGAAATGCCACAACCTCAATTTAAGAAAAAGCATTCTGTGAGATCTTGCCCCAAATCAAAATACAATTCAAAATTACAGTAACAGAAACAAGCAGAAGGAAATATAGTAATGTGTTGATGGAGCAAAGTTAAAATGAAACAAAGTTAAGGAAGAAGACTGTGAAAACTGAAGTACTATAATTATAGCACAGTTCAAGAAAGTGAAAGTCATTTCTGCATATTTTAGAATACAGAGGCAGCTGGAATGATTGAGGGATAAGAGCTTAGCTGTTTCTGATATCCCCCAACTTTTTTATCCTGCTGTTATGCAATAGGCATCAATGTCCCAAATGTTTTATTAACACAGAACTAAGCCCCTGACAGGTGGGAGAGCACACTGCTTCACTGTTTTACTTCTCACACTGCAGTGTTTCAGCAGCAGTACACAGTTCATTACCACATTACCTGTCAAGACACATCCACTTTTGCTATTTATGATTGAGAGACTATGCTACTTGTGAGAAGGTAAAATAAAATTACTTAATTTAAATAGTAGGGGACACTGTGATTTGACTTGCTCTGCCAATTATTTTCTCTCACAATCATTCCTAAAAAAAAACACATTGATTTTCCATAACTCTGATAGTTACTGATTCACAGGCAGTTGGTTTTCCATGCTTTTCCCATTTTCTTCATAGATTGATTTGCAGCTGAAAAGTCTGATCTCATGTTGTTTACTTTTCTATTTGCTCTGGTAGTCTTTGATATTAAACTCTGAACTGGATATCTTCAACTCCAGTAACTTTTTACTGTTTCAGCATGATTAGAACAGACTAAAAATCTCCAGTGACACAGAACTTGTAGGAAGAAAGCCTTCATAAGACAGTAGGTGATGGGCCTATGTTGTGGTGCAGCCCCATCAGGCAGCTCAGCAGCCCCAAATGCTCACCCACCCTCCCCAGGTGGGATGGGGAGAGAAAGGGAGAGGTAACAGTGCAAGAGCTCAGGGGCTGGGGCACGGACAGCTCAGTGGGGAAGGCAGGAGCTGTGCGAAGCGAAGCCCGACTGGGCCCCACTGGCTGCTTCCCACCAACAGGCATGTGCCAGCCGCTGCAGGCCAGCAGGGCTCCTCACGAGGGGCAGCTTCTCGGGGAGACAAATGGTGTCACTCCCAACATCCCCTTTCCTCCTACTCAGCCCCAGCTCTTATTGCTGCGCATGACAACGAGCAGCATGGGACATCCCTTTGTGCAGCCTGGGCCAGCTGTCCTGGCCGGGTCCCCTCCAGCTCCTGGAATGCCCCCGGCCCCTCATTGGCAGGGCAGCACGAGGAGCTGGGAAGGCCTCATCTATGGGCCAGCGCTGCTCTGCAACAGCTGAACATCCACATGCTGTCATCACTATTTTCTTCAGAAGTCCAAAACACAGCATTGTGTGAGCCTCTAATAAAGAAAATTCACTGTCTCAGCCAAAACTATGCTAGTATGGAGCTACAAAAGCATAGGAAATGGTAGCCCTATTGCTTCATTCACAAAATCTCTAGTTTGGGGGCTGGCATTCTTTTGTCTGTCACTTCATCAGCGCTTTCATAGGATGATGATGCAGGATAGGACTGAATCATACAGCATGAGTTGAGAGATAAATTTCCCTTAGCTCCGATGTGTACAATCTCAAAGCCACATAAATTCAGCTATTCATGTTCATTACCACAGAAAGCATACAGATTTCCTCTTCATCACATAAAACTTCTACCATTGCATCTAATTTTTGCTGTTTCCTAATACCATGTATTCAGATGTTGGGAAAAAAAAAAAAAAAACACACTCCCATTTTATAATTTATATCAGAAAGTGTTGATAAGTGTTGATTAGCTACTTTAATAGAAACTAAAAGTATTGCTATTAGTATTACTAAAATGCAGAGAAAGAATACTACACTGTACTGCATCCCAAGAGAACCTACTGCTTTGAATTTTTCATTTTATTTCACTTAATTACTGAAAAAGATAAGCTAATACTTTCCAGAGATGTCAATCTATTCACACAGGTCCCTCATGAAACATACTCATTTATTTTATAATTTGTGTCTGAAGAGAGGATTGCTGAGGTTGAAAGCTATTGGTATATCACTGAAATCTGCTTAAATGATCTGTATCAGAAGTTGCCACATACTACATTTTATGAAGACCTTTCAATTTTTACTTTTGAAATGTGGGTTTGGTTTTTTGCTCTTGTTGTGTTGTTGTTTTTGACCTTTCTAAAGTTACACACCAGCTCATAGGGTTTGCATCAGCCCTGTATCCTTTATATCACACTACTGTCAATGCTTTCATCCTAGCTCTTGGCTACACACTAGAAGTATCCGGAGGGAGGAAAACCATCATCACCTGAATTTTGAGAGTATTATTTTTGCTGTGTAAGCTCTGAGACAAAATCTATGTAACAATATTACTCGATGGAGACTAGTTGTCAGAGCCAATAGACAAGACTTCTGGATTACTACATTTGTAAATTATACAGAGGTAATAAACCTGGTTGTTGAAAGAAAAAAGCAGATGTGGCTTTAACATCATATCACATAGTTTATTTTAAGGGAAATGCAACGTCTTTACCAGATTGTGCTTAATTTTTAAGTATTCCTTATTCAAATTAAAGATCAACCACCAATGTAAAATGTAAAAGGCAAGTTTCCATTCATTTCTACACAGTTTCCTAAACTCAGTTATGCAGGAGAGGAAAACAACATACACAAGCTGCTCAAAGGCCACAATCCCAATATGGATATCATTTTGCAACTGTGTTTTGCAATTCTGCAACAGGATCCTCTGTAAGAAGTCAAGTCGATGTTCACCTTGATTTTTTAGGAAGGTATATTAAAAGCAATTCACTACAATCAATAGGAATCAAACCATGCATTTACAAATATAGCTGATGAAGTAACTTAGAATGATATATTAGCTGTTATATGAAATAATTACACAACAGGTAAGAGGAGGAATATTCTTTAGTTCCCCATTTTTAACATGGAAGGTAGCAATGAGTTCTATTGTAAACAAGCTTCTTACTGTTCTTGTTAGGAAGTTTAACCTAGTTAAATGTTTTTAAAGGAAGTGTTACAGTACAGTGATATGGCAAGGAAAAATATAAATAGATTAGCCAATTGATAGGAGTACCTGTAATGGTGTTTTTAAAAGCATTTTTATGCTATCATTATGGAAATTCAACTAGTAAAGTTTTAATTAATTCAAGACTTAATGGTTGCAGAAATTTTGGCTGTGTAGAAATTGGAGATAAACTAAATTGTTTATTTTTTCCTTTAGATTGTGTGGAAGGGTTGTTTTTTTACTTACCAACCTCAGCATCAGGCCTTTATTTAAGAGTCACAGAACAATACCTTCAGAATTAAGCAGTCATCCCCTTCCTCTGCTTTTGAAACTAAAATAATTTTGTGGGGTATGAGTATCGTTGAAAAGTTTCTTCCAGGAATATATTCAGGTTCAGTTAAGTTGTCTGAATACTTTATTATCTACCTGTACCTATTAAAGGTACATTAACACTATCTATATTTTATCATCATCATTTGTCTTCCAAAGGGCCTAGAACACTTGTAGAATAAGCTACTATAGGCAGACTAATGCCAAAATCCAAGTTTTGCTTCTTAAAAATACAGGTCTCTGTATAGATGGCCAATAAACACCACTATAGTACTTTTTCCATAGAGAAAAACAGAACTTCTTCATTGAAATAAAGCAAACAAACAAAAAAAATCACTATCAAGTAATTAATATTCTCTGAAAAGTCTGATGTTGGTCTACACCATACCTTTGGATACATTATAGTTCATTCATTAGGCAGATACCAAGAGAGAAAGCTAAGTAATAGAATGTGTATTCTTAAAATGAGGCAGACAATTTACCTCAATATCATATAACCTTCAACAAAAAGAAAAGAGATCATTAAAAATGAAGATGCAGCTTCTACTCTCTTCACAAATCTTATTTTATTGTTTTACGTGATTTCTGCCCCTCCCCCCCCGCCATGGGCATTTGAAAGGTATACATCATAAATTTTTATGATCACATGAAGTGAGTAATATTCTAAGACGGTAATAACTTTATAAATGGTAGAGAAATGAATGGCAAATAGGTTGGTGCTGCTGACTTTTACATACACCCTCCAATAACATTAATCAATTTAAAAGACTTCTATTCAAATTCTTATGTCCATAAGCCTTCTTCAATATAGAACATTCATTGCTTAATGCCAAATCCTACAGACTATTCTTCATTGCTGTTGGTATTTTCCACCTCTTACGTGTTACATTTTTGGCCAGTTGGTCTTAATGTTGGAGAACTTAAAGGAACTACTGGGGCAATTCAAATACGTGGACAGTAAAGTTTCTGACCATGATAAAGATGATATGTATAACATTTGGAGGCTTACTTGAAAAAATTGTTCTAATATTTGGTTATAAAGAACTTCTGTCACAAAAGTGAAGGTTTGCTATTGGCATTGACTAAATTTTATTGCAACCAGGTTCATTACAGTACAGAGGCAATGCTGCTGAACTTCACAATTATAGCTCTGCAAACATTATGAAGTTGAAAGAATATTATGAAGTTGAAAGGAACCCTGGTCTGCTGTCTTTGCCTTCTACCTTACATCTCCTTCCTTCCCACCAAATTAATTAATTAATTAATTAAAAATCACACAACTGAAATGCCTGTGTAAACCTCACTTCCCTTCCAGACTTCAGATGTCTAGTTTTGAGCTCTAGCTTTGAGAGGACACAGATACATCTGCAGAGCATTCTTCATATTTTCAAATCTAGGATAATTTGTGAAAAAACACATAGACTAGAGCCAAGTGAGAGAGGAAAGGTACAACTGCAATCAAAGATAAGCTTAACAGCATCTCAGGAATTCAACAGGAAACCACTGGTATGCAAATGTACAGTTTTCAATAAAATACAGAAATTTTGAAGATGTCAATCCAGTAACAAGGAAGATCAGCCCCTTCAAAGCAACAATACAGACTAACCCTTCCATATCTGACTGGCAAAAATTCGGCCAAATATTTGGTGTCACTGCAAACATATTAATGCTTAGCCTCGTGATATCATACACATTTACCAAAGCCTAAATGCTTTGCAATTTTACCTTTTATAGTTCATTTGCATTCTTTCTGCACAGATGGCAAAAAGCATCCAAAGCAATCTGGGCAGTGAAGGCTGCACCCAAAATGGCTGTCAATATCAGGACCAAGACTCTCCATGACAGGCAGCCACAACACACATCCCTGACCAGCTCAGTTCCTTAAGGAAATCTCTGACATCAGAGAGAAATTACCCTCACTAAATAACTTGCAGGAAACTTCTAAAGTACTTTGAGTAAGACCTAGTGCTGGTATTCAACATAATACCTGCTAAGCGTCTGATTTTCTGGCTTTTCTTTTGACCTTTCTTGTTATGGCTTGGCTTCTTGTAGCTGAGATGTGTTGAAGGAGTATAAAAAATTGCTGTGATGTCATCTCAGATTCTCTGTACACGAAGAAATGCTCTTTATGATGGAAGGTAGACAACAGGCGAACTGTAGCCCTCTCTGTCATTCAGACAACATTTCATACTTCAGTTTCACTTAAAACCATTACCATCTGTGGGTAGTGTGCCAGTGACAGTTGTACACATAAATGAAAGAAATATGCTCTTCTTATAGAAAGACGTTCACTGAAGAAGAGACAAGAATCTTCAAACAAGGACTTGGTAACTTTTCCACACGTTAATGATTCTATACATAGACTTTCCAAGGGGACAGTAGGTACTTGTACCTAAAAGAAGTAGCTGAGATACTACCTTAGCTGGAGATACACGAGAATTAAAGTAGCCTCATATAATTGAATAGAAAAAATGTTTTTGCTTTGGGAATTTGAGAGAAATAAGAAAGCTAGAGGATTAAAGAAGTCTGTTGGTGGACCCTGAAATGCTCAAGGCAGAGAAAAACACTTACAGTCATGTAAAGGCTCCAGTTAGTCTTTCTACACAGGGCACTCCTTTCATTTTATGAAGCACTGAAGTAAATTTATGAAAGTCTGGTTACTGTTCCGCCCTGGCCTTTGATCTTTAGGGGACAGGAAAAAAAAAAAAAAAAAAAATCAGCTCCATGTTCTAAGCCTCAACTTTCCTGCTGATGAGCTAGGGAAGAAAGTGACAATTGTTTCTGTGAGAACACTCATTTGCTTATGAGAACTATCCAAAAGGCAAGCATTGCAACTTTCACAATCCATTTTGTACTTGTGTGTAAGCCACAAGAATATGGGAATATGTAAAGAGGAAATTCCAAGCACTTCTTTTGCTTATTTCTTTAAGTCAATTACAAAATAATTACCAGTGGCAGAACTAATTTTTTGCTTTGAATATGCTGACATCTCTCAGTTACAAATATAGATGTTCATCTGAATTCCACTGAGGTCAGCTGTATGATTTCAGCTCCTTGCACGAAAGACACAAAAGTACAGTCCTGAATTTTAAGCATTTCCATGTTACCAGTCTCACAAAATATTCTACACAGGATGCAAGCTTAAAATGGACCCCTCTACACCTGTAATTACAAAAAATTAAAATGCAATTAAAAAGTACCTTAGGGTATAAAGTGTCCATGAATTAAAATTACTAATTTATTTTTATTCATAACATCCCCAACTCTGTTGTTAATTTCTGTTGTTAAATCAAGTTTCATAGAATTTTACAGCCATTGTATTTTACTGGCTGTCTGCCCGCACTGAACAGATCATATGCATGGTAAAAGACGAACAGGACAGGAGATCTGTAGGAGAGAAAGTTAAGAAATGCGGACCTTTGTATAAAAAAAAAAAAAAAAAACCACAAACAGAGCTGGTTTTTCAATCTATTATCTCACAAGATGTAATTAGTAAATTACAAATAATTACAAATAGGATTGGTCTGTGAAGAATGTTTAATGGAAGCCTTAAGAGATCTGACATCTTACTTGGATAGAGTAATACTGGGCATTGTGGGAACTGTCACTCAGAGAAAAGTGTGTCTGTCTTTCCTAACCCAGCTTGTAACGTCACAAAGTAAATACTACCAGAAATGCTATTCTCACACAGAATACAGTGGTAGCTGGAATGGTGCTCGGGAAGCTAAAAATATAGATAGATAAGTTGTATCTACTAGATCACATAGGTAAGAAATGCTCTGAAATATTTCCCAAGTCACTCCTCTTTGCACCCTCAGCCTTTTTGTTTTCCATATGGCTCCTTGTCTTCTTTCTAGATAAGGAGATCAACATAAGTGTACAGATGTAAAATGATAAAGATTTGGTACTAGTAAATGTTTCTGTTAACTATTGCAACAAAAGTATCTGCATCTGGTGACATTTACATTTGATGCTTCATCCTCATATGGATTTCAACCAATTTAACTAACAAATTTCTTCTTCTAAGTAAAACAGGTATTTAAAAGATCCAGACTACCCCTGGGAACAGAGATGTCTTAATAGCAAGGTAGAATTTGATGCTTCCTTACCAAGAAAATATCAACTAAACACATCTACATTTAATTTCAAATAAAGATGAATATGAAAAGCTGGAGGGCCTGCAAGATTGAAGATTTAATTAGATAGAGCCTACAGAAATAGCTTTAAGTGCCCTATAGTTTATTCCACAAATAACTGCATCATTATTTTTTTCATTAGATAGACAACATTTTTTCTGTCACTGAGCACTGTACTGGAAACACTGATTATTTGTTGCTTAACCCAGGAAAGTTGCTTCCAAGCACTGTAGTCCTCCTACATACTCCCAAACACATACTTTCTTTGATATCTTTTATAAACAAAATCAACTCAAAGACCCACTCTCAACAGCTAGCAGAAGCCCTGATTAATTCACTACTCAGTGTATACTTCATTCAATTTTTAATAATGTTTAACATTTGTCAGATATTTTTCGTCTCACTCACAGTATATAAAGAATTACAGGTAGCGTGTCAGATAAAACTGTCTGAAAAACATTTCTCCCCATTATGAAAAGATTTTTTTTTTTTTGCCTTAAGTTTCCTTACTTCAGCCAAATATTTCAGAATCTTTCTTCAAATACAGGATAAAGTGAAACAAATTTTAAATATATTAAAATTTTTGTAGTAAATTTCAGACTTTTTTTTTAAAGTCTTGTTTTAGTATTAACATGCATCAATCCTGAGAAGACATTTAGTTTGAAAATTTTATAGTAATACAAATAAAGTGACTTCACCTTAGTTATATGTTTACAGCCAGAGTGAATATTCATTATATCTTAGTTTCTTCTATGCTACACTGCTTTAACACTCACAATTTATGAACTGCTTGTACTATGCTCCATATATATACATATATATATGTGTGTGTGCGTATATATATATATATATACACATATGTGTGTATATATATATATATATATATATATATATATATATTCTGCTGCCAGGATAACACTTGTAACTATTGAGGCAACAGGCAAGTCATTTCAACTCATAACCAATGTTCCCAGGTTTATGTAATATTCCAAGAAAACACCTATACGTGGGGAATGTTCCCACATGTTCTACTTCCCTCTCCCCTCCCATTTTCTGCAACCCTAAATGCCAGAATCAGACCCGTATAGGAAAAAAAGTAGCCACCAGTTATGGACAAGCATGTTTGAATCATTCTCTTCACATTTTTGAGTGTCTAGTATTAGTTTCACTCAGCACAAACCCAATGCTTAGTATATTTATATTAAAGTTAATAAATTTAAGTAATAAATCTAGCAGCTGTCATGTTTCTAAAGAAGAAATGTGAGAAAAACAACAGTATTATGGAAGTAATTATCCCTTCTACGCATGCCCCAGTGTTAAGTTTCACCATGGTCTGGCCTTATTTTGGCATGAATTGTGTGTACAACTTTAAAAACTAAGTTATTCAGTAATTCTAAGTTACCTCAAATTCCTTTTAAAAAATCAGTAGTCAAGTCCTGTAGAATATTATTCTACTTGCAGTTTTTAATATTAATGTCCCAGAAGAAAAGAAGTCTATTTCATCTGTTTAAAGCATTGTTAGAATTCAACATTCAGCAGCTGTTGGCTCAATTTACATCACACCAGGTTTTCTCAGCGCTGTGCAATCTGAAGTAGATTAGATCCCATTGGTATTGTGAAGAAAAAAATCACTGATTTACCAAAAAAAAAAAAAAGGGGGGGGGGGGGGGGGGGGGAGAGGAGAGTGAGAAAGGGCAGAGGGAATGACAAACCAACAATTTGTTTTATTTCTTGGCAGTTTTTTCCTGTTTCAGAAATGTGCATAAAAGGCCTACTTCTGATAAATGAGCTAACTTCACAATCATATTAAAAGATTCAAATTTAAGGAAAGATTTTTTTTTTTTTTTTATAACAACATTTAATTAAAAAGACAACAAAAACTGTTTGAAGTGAAATCCAATTTAAATTCATTATCCATTTCATTTAAAGTATTCAAGCATAACTTTTGACAATGGAGAGGTCCACTTAATGTTATATAAAAAATAATGCACCTATTGTTCAGCTATCTACTTAATGAAAACATTAAAAATAATGAATTGCAAAATTTCAAGGAAATGCCTCTTAATTAAAGCATTTCCATATGTCAAAACATTATTCATTTTGGCTTTTCTTGCCAAAGAAAAGTTTGTTCTTTTTCCCCCCTCTCTAATCTTTACCTCAATTTTAATAAAAGATTTAAACTAAGGATTTACCAGCTTGCTTTTTGTATATGTAATTATGCAATAGACTGAAGCCTGTTGAATCTAAGCCACTGAAAAAAAAAAATGATGAGCCCATGCATAGCAGCCTGTTGTAAAGGGGGGTAGCTTGATGGGCTGAATCCTGTACTTCCTTGGATATCATAGAGAGCAAATGGGATGAAGATATACCATGTACTGATGGGGAAGGCAGAGTACTATGAGAGCTTATGTAGAAAGACCAGAACTAATCTACATCTATGGCAGAACCAGTTATCTATTTCGCTTTCCTAAAGTATGGCAAATGAATGAACACCTTACACAAAGTTATCAGGGAAAGAAATAGGATGATATCAGAACCATTCTATGAAAGAACAAGAAAAATATTTCCACTACAAAGGCAGGAGATTCTGCCAGTAACTTCACTACAAAATTCAACAGTGAGGTTTCAGCTGCTATTATTCCAAGGCAACATCCTGTTTGCCTTACAAAGGAATTCTACATCTACCCACAATTGGTATGGCCCATTGTCAACAACTGGTCAGCAGATTTGCACAATTAATTTTCTGCTTCTATCAGTGAAGCGCTCATCATGAAGATCAAAGCTCTGTTTCCCAACAATTACTCAGTCCCATGATATTTAGTCCCACGATATATAAATAAATACTGTTAGTTTCAAATAATCTAACATTTCTATTCACTTGTTGCAGTGATGTTACATATGAAAATTAGTAACAGAAGTTATTCAAAAGTTATTCAAAAGTTATATATTAGTAAGAGAAGTTATTCAAAAAGTGTACATTGAAGAAGCTTGTGAAGCTTTAACTTTAAATCTTGTGAAGATTTAACTTAAACGTGTCATCTGCACAGATGTGTGACTTTCCTAGATTTGAAATTAATCAAGAGATTGAGAGCACAATAATATACAGGGTGATAACCAGTATACATATCTCTCCTGTTTTTAACCACTACTGTAATCATGGATTATGTTTGTGGTTTTTTGTGTGTTTTTTTTTTTTTTTTTTTTCCCCACTGTGCTACAATGTTATAGATACTGAGCAGTTTAAACTCAACTGACTCCGCAGTTCAAGCCCCCAGATCAATCTGCTCTGGTGTAGCCTCACCTTAAGGTAATGAGGGCAGTTTGGGGCACACCGGGTATAAGAAGGACATTAGCCCTCCTTTGGACACTCTCTGCTAATAAGATGATGAAGGGCCTAATGTTCAGCCCAGAAGAGAGCAGGCTGAGGAAAGCCTGCAGCTTCCTCACAAGCAGAACAGAGGGACAGGTGTTGAGCTCTACTCTCTGGAGACAGTGAAAAGACCTGAGGGAATGGCCTGGAGCTGGGACAGGGGAGAGTCAGGTGGGGCGTGAGGGCAAGGTTCTTCACCAAGAGGGTGGTCAGTGCTGGAATAGGCTTCCCAGGCAGTGGTCACGGCCCCAAGCCTGCCAGAGTTCAAGAAGCATTTGAACTCTCAGCCTGATTTTTGTGTGGTCCTGTGCATGAGGTGGACTCCATAATCCTTGTGGGTCCCTTCCAACTCTGGATATTCTGTGATCCTACAATACAAGCTTCTAGTTTGTAGTAATCCAAAGGCCAGGTTGCTAAAGGACTAAGTACAGGTTATTGAAAACAAGTGAATGCATTCGGTTTTGTTTGCTTTTTCGTTTGAGTATGTAGAACACAAAAGAAGCACAGGTGGAAAAAAAAAAAAATCCCATGTATTGATGTTCAGGTGAAAAAAATCCAAGCTTTTCCCCAGATGGAAAAGGAAGTGTAGGAATATTAATTTATAGCTAAGAAAATGATAGTTATCTATTTTGTTATTTTATTTAAATCTACAAATTTAAATCTATGTTCCAAATCTACATTATGTTATAGTTGCAAGAAATCCTGCCTAAGACAAGTTAGCATCATACAGTGTAACAGATCAATTAAAGCCAATGCAGGTGTAGGGTGTTGTTACAGATCAAGTGACAGAAAAAAATATGGAAAAGCATAAACCTAAGAAATAATCACATGGATATGTTTCAGTTGTAAATACAATCATGAAACTACTCTTTTCATTAAATATTTTTTTACTAATGTTTCCCAGGGAAAATTCCCACAAACGCACTATTTTCAAAGTTAAGAGCAAATATTAAACTCAAAAGTCTTCTTAGAATTTCAAGTCTGACAGCGGATCTAGAAAAGCTTTTTAATTATCTTAGAATGGTTTGGTTTGGAAGGGACCTTAAAGATGATCTAATTCCAGCCCCCCTGCCATGGGCAGGAGCATCTCCAATTAGACCAGGCTGCTCAACTGAAATAAATGTGGTAAGAGGGGAAACAGAGGTGAAAGAGAAGGCTGCCAGATGTGACATACACCTGCGTTTTCTCAATGTTTGTCTCTCACAAATTTCCCTCTCATGTAATTTTCCTCCATTTCATTCAATTCCACTTTCCTTTGTTGAAGAAACATTTTCCCTTCCATTGCAGTCCTCAGTATGGTTTTCCACAACAGCATACTTGTTTTGCCTCCTCATATACAAGTCTAGTTTATTGACAGCTTCTCTGCAAAATACACTAAGTAAAACAAAAGGGGGCGTGTGTTTGTTTTCATGGAAAATTTCAAAGTATATTCTGAACATACAGTAATATATCTATATACACACACAGAGTAAAGTACTGTAAAACTATGAATTTGCACAAATGTGGGAATTTAATTTAAAAATACAGCTTCACATTACATGTTCCATTTTGCTCTGAGAATATGAAGTAATTAATTTCCAGTGAAACATTCTCATGAAAAATGAGTACAAGCTAAAAAGCAGTAGAATGTATCGCATGCACATAATACAAATCCAATACATTGGAGAAAAAATGACATTTATGAAATTTGTGGTCAGCTGAGCTGCATAATGAATGCACACTGTTTAAAAGCTTCAAATTAAAAAAAAAGTCAACTAGTCCTTCCAGGGAAAGAGAGAACTGTGCAATCAGATATCCACTGGGGGATATACAACTCAGTGTAATCCCCTAACAAATAAAAAAAGATGATGTGCAATAACAGGCTATCATTAATCAGAAGATAAGAAACTGTATCAAGTGTGGAAAACAAACTACCGTTCTTATCCTTAGACTGACTTTTTACTTGAAGATGTGTATTTTAAAAATATTTATTTAAAAGGGAATGTTGGAAAATTGAAGACATCTTTTTGTCTTTGTTCTTTCATACTGCACTTAATTTGGCATTTCTGCTACTATTTTGAACTAATTCAAGTGCCGAGTACCTGAAAGAACAAAAAGGCTTGATTACCTTAATTCACCAGGTTGGAAGCTGGCAGCTAAGACACTGAAGGACAGAGGGTCTTCCTGAAACTTTGAATGTTACTTTAGCAGCTTTGTGAAAAGCAAAATGCACATTTTTAATCAATTGAGTTTCATATCTTAAATATCTTCAGCCTTGGCTGTATTATTGTTAAACTGTATTATTGTATGTGTTAAAAAGTGCTTTTCAAAATACTGTAGAAACATGGAGAAGGTTTCTGCCTCTCCCCTCACTTTTTCCTCCACACAAGTTGTATGAAACTGCTCCTCTAGCCTTGCTTAAGTCCTTCAAAAACTTTTTAAAACAAGGTGTCCTCCAACCAATGAAGAGGCAATTTATATAAAATATTTATTTTTGACCTGAAAACAGCATGCAAGATAGCAACACAGCATTAAAAACCCCAGAGGGAGCAGGTAGCTACAAAACAGAATGTGCATTTCTGAGGAAGATTTATTCCACTGAAGCACAGAAATGCCTTCAAATGAAATAAGAACTCTTGGGCTTCATATGAGTATTTTAATTAAGTGGAAATGCCAAAATCAAACTCTTAAAGTTACGGTTTTGGTCTTGAGTTTCCCCAGGTGGTAAATGTGATATGATAGCATGCCACAATGGGAGGAAAAAAAACAGGAGGCATTCAGAGCATTGTTGAGCAGAAATACTCAGGAGTCACATGCATGCACTACTTACCATATAACTTAAGTAGGACAGTTTAATTGAAAAGTACGTAACATGATCTGATCTGCCAAGCATTCCTCAAGGTTTTAGTGATAAAATCCTTTGGAGATATCTTATCCTTAATACAACAGGGCAAACAAAAGCATTACTGAATTCCAATTTCTACCGTTAACATCTCAGTATATTTACCTATATAAATTTCAAAAGATCATCTCTTCAGAGTGTGGAAGTGTCTGTCAAAGTGAAAATGAAAAGGTAGAGACTCTAAACTTCTTCTATCACTACCTCTAATGGAACTCTCCTTATTCCACATAGGGCAAAAAAAATTAGAGATGAATAATAGGGGTGAATAATCATGTGATCTAATGGTTTGCCTCAGTAGGGGACTGCAGTTAATGATCCAAGAAGTCACTTCAAGTGACTATTGGATATGGGCATACAAAAAACTGCACTACAGTATGCAGGTTCTGCTGCATAAAAGCATCACTGTTCATACAGTGCTTAAAAAGTTTATCAACTAGAATAGCAAGTGCATATAAAAATCCAACAAAACTTATCAGCTGCCAGGAAAACTGTTAAGACCCATATGACCAAAATATCAGAAGACATCTGAAAATGGACGTAGAAGGTATGGATTTAAGGTGTCTTATTCCTTTATTCGGAATATCATCACTAAACAATTCTACCATTTCTTCAAGATGCTAATACAGTTAAAAAAAAAAGTCATGTGAGACCCACTTACAAGATCAGCAAGGGGCATCCAACAAGATCAGACTAGAGACAACTAGAAGTAGAATTGCTGAACTAATAAAGGTTAAAAATAATGATAGTTTTTGAAAAATACTACAAGCATTAAGTTTGAAATAATCGTAAGTATAGAACTGTTAACTTAATGTTCTGTTTTAGATAATGATGCATGATACAAACAAAACCTTTACCTAATAACCTAATAAAACCTTTTCTTTTTGCTGTGCAACTATTTGCAAAAAAAAAAAAAAAAAAAAAAATAGCCTGTTCTTCAAGCTACAGACTCTATATAATATTCTTCCTGAATTTGTTTAAAACACACCAAGTGTAATCATGATTTCTTTTCTTTTTTTTTTTTTTTTTTTTAAACTTCAAAAGTAAAAGTAATAATAATACAATCTTGGATAAGCATAGTGACTTAGATCTGAATTCCAAATTTTTCATCCAAGTTTAGTTATTGTGCTTGCTTCTAGACTTAAAGAATATCCTTAGATTTCAGGGAACATAATTTATATCTGCACTGCAATAAAGGATACAACTCCGATTTGGCTTTTTATCTTTAACAGGGTTAATTCTCCCACAGGTAAAACTCCATGGGTTCTGTCAACCATAATACCCATAAGATTAACCTAAACAGCCAGTTTTACAGAGCATTCTGACTGAAGAGCTCCCACACACATAAGATCCAGCTGATTAACAGCTTGATCCTAAAAATATTAACACCATTTGAAGAGTTTGAGGTGGTACAGCTTTAATTCAAGACATTTTGTCCCTACTACACATCTTTTATTCTACTCAGGAATAAACAGTTGACTGATATCAAAGATTAGCAGAGTGAATAAATAAGATGTAAAGAATGCATATCAGAAGTTGGAAAACATTGATAAAATGTCTGGAGCTACAGATAATGGTTAAAGTTAATAGCATATTAACTCTGAAATTAAGAAAAAATGATGTTCAGAAACATCCTGGACATACTGTTAATGTTAAAATCTTCAGCTCAAGATTTCCAAGACCATGTTAAAGCCACATGTTCTTCATAAAGAAGCAGGTGACCTCCTCTAACTACTTAACTAAACTGACTTCCTAGCAATGTGATTGGACCTCTTCCAAATACATTCATCTTCCTAAATACTCATATAATAGTAAAAATTATAGAAGTCATCAAATTGGGAAGTCCTTCCCTTTCATGAGTTTTGATGTTCAGAATCCTTCCCCCACCCATGCACTTTATGAATAAGCTGTCAGTGTGAAAACCTGTTTATTTCTCTATCATTCTGTAATAAAACATCTAATATCGGTTCATTATTTTTAAGTTTGTGATCTTAACTCAAATCAATATGGTTATATTTTTATTTCACCTACCATGTCTGCCAGGGGAAAAACTACAAAGTTTCATATTTTACTTTATCCCTGCGGAAGTAAGATCAAAAATGGTTCACAAAAAGTTTTAAAAGTTCCCTAGCTCTAGTGACTCCAGTCACATGTAGAACTCTGCTTGCTTTTCAGACCTAAATTGAGTTAAATGCTGCTGAGAAAATCCTATATGCATGGTGGTTACTTTACCACCTTTCTAAGGTCATGTTTTCACCACTGTCCGCCTCAACCTCATTAGCTAAACTGCTTGGAAATCACCTCAGGTCATACTTTATTTAGAACAGGTGAGTTCTACTGCACAGGGCTGATAAATCAAAGTGAGCACAGACTTGTTTAGAACAGATTTTGTTTTGGATTCTCATCAACATTTTTCTCGAGGACTGTCATGTCACATACATACATCATCCACCAGACAAGTATGGTATTTGTAAGGAAGTTATAATCAGAGTTGTAGGGTTCTATTTTTCTGATTGATTCCAGTTGTTCTACAAGTTCTCTATTACCTGATCTTTATTTCTCATCACAATTAAAAGAAATCAAACCTCTAAAACACAAAGAATAAAAACAGATCTAAATAAGGATTGAGAAATTCTAACATGTAAATACCAGGGCACCATTCAGGTGTTGCCTAACACTAAGCCCATATACTCAGGATTCTGCTGTTGACGTCCACCTATGTTTTCAGCGGTTGTGGATTGCAACTAGTGAAGTCTTTATGCTACCAAATGCTTGGCCCTTACAGTAAGAATTTTAAGCAGATCAGGCAATTCACCAGTTGAATACCTTTTATATTGACTCACTGTAAGATGAAATATACCTTACCATTTCCTTCTGCTGGGGGTAGTAACAAAACACATACACCACAACAATTAGAGTTCCACAAAACAGAGCACTGGTAAAGACAGAAACTTACATTTGACACATTTGTCAGTAGACAGTACCCCCCCCACACACACACACTTCTATAGCAGGTTTACTTTTGGGTGAGCTTTTGATGAACCAGTGAACTAAGCAACATTGTGGGAGAGGAACTGTGTAGGTTTAAGTGGGGAGGTGGGGAGGGTTACTTACACTGTCAGACCACCAAGGTTTCCAAGTTTCCTCAAACAATAGAGATATTTGATAGCCCCTTTCCTACCTCCAAACTCATATCAGTCCCTGACAGCATTGTCAACTTCAAAATCATCTCTGCTTTCTCCACACACGTACCTCCACCTTTTGGGGAATTGGGAGAATACTGAATTTCAGATTTGGCTTACACTACTGAAAAACCTTGAACCAACTTTCAGGAAGGTGAAGTCTTGTTATAAATGAAGTCTCAACTTAATCTGAATTTAGTAATATTCGTAAAAGGAATATTCATAAAAAGTATAAAAGGTATAAAATGCAAGTAAACAGCGCTGGGTGTGCAGGGAGTCTACACTCCACCAACACGCACACACGAACATCAAACATTCTAAACATATAGAACATTGCTTTACATACTAAACCCAAGTATGCCTATACACACGTACAATCAGAAAAGGTAACAAACAATCCTTTAAGTTCCATGACTTAACAGTCTCCATTTTCCATTCCTTTTCTCGATTACAAACAAGTCTCCGTTTTCCATTCCTTTTGAACAATGTCTCGCTTTAAGTTGTCAAGCAACTCGGTCTTCGGGCCGTATGTACCCCATTCTTCCCAGATCGAAGAAAAGCACATCCATCTTTAATATCTTCATCGATGATCTGGACGAGGGCATCGAGTGCACCCTCAGTAAGTTCGCAGATGACACCAAGTTAGGTGCGTGTGTCGATCTGCTTGAGGGTAGGAAAGCTCTGTAGGAGGACATGGATAGGCTGCACCGATGGGCTGAGGTCAACTGCATGAAGTTCAACAAGGCCAAGTGCCAAGTCCTGCACCTGGGGCGCAATAACCCCAAGCAGAGCTACAGGCTGGGAGAGGAATGGTTGGAGAGCTGCCAGGCAGAGAAGGACCTGGGAGTGATGGTGGATAGTCGGCTGAATATGAGCCAACAGTGTGCTCAGGTGGCCAAGAAGGCCAACGGCATCCTGGCTTGTATCAGGAACAGTGTGACCAGCAGGGCTAGGAAGGTGATCGTCCCCCTGTACTCAGCTCTGGTGAGGCCGCACCTCAAGTACTGTGTTCAGTTTTGGGCCCCTCGCTACAAGAAGGACATCGAGGTGCTTGAGCGGGTGCAGAGAAGGGCGACAAAGCTGGTGAGGGGCCTGGAGAACAAGTCCTACAAGGAGCGGCTGAGGGAGCTGGGTTTGTTCAGCTTGGAGAAGAGGAGGCTCAGGGGCGACCTTATCGCTCTTTATAGGTACCTCAAGGGAGGCTGTAGCGAGGTGGGGGTTGGCCTGTTCTCCCACGTGCCTGGTGACAGGACGAGGGGGAATGGGCTTAAGTTGAGCCAGGGGAGTTTTAGGTTAGATGTTAGGAGAACTTCTTCACTGAAAGGGTTGTGAGACACTGGAACAGGCTGCCCAGGGAAGTGGTGGAGTCACCATCCCTGGAGGTCTTCAAAAGACGTTTAGATGTAGAGCTTAGGGAAATGGTTTAGTGGGGACTGTTAGTGTTAGGTCAGAGGTTGGACTCGATGACCTTGAGGTCTCTTCCAACCTAGAAATTCTGTGATTCTGTGATCTCCTCTTCAAGGCCAATAGGCACATCCAGGTCAGCAGGGGGCGTAACAGCAAAAGCCTTCGATGGCTGTAGCAGCAGAGGGGCCCATGGCGTAACAGTCGGAACACTAAAGGAGCCCGCAGCTCCCTGTCTGGCAAACCACACGTTTCTGCCTGTGGTCCCATATGGCTCTTTAAGGCCTCAGAGACTGCTCGCCAGGTGCCGAGCAATCCTACTGCAACTTTGTCGTTTTTAATTGCAGAGTCCCACACCTTGACATCAATTTAGTTCCATGTTTCAGGATCATAAACTGTCCGATTGTTAAGAAGGACAATAAGCTGTAAGGTTACCAGGACGGTCTTTGTTCCTAAGGACGTATGATTCCCAATAATGCGCAGCTGCTTACCAGCGAGGGGCAGCTGCGTGCGCGGGTCCGCCTCTCTCAGCTTCAGCTTCTTCCCAGCTCCGGTGTGCCCATTTCCAGTGACTTTCTGTATGAGCTTCTCTGAGCAGTTTGCTGAGTTTGGCCGAACCTATCTTCATGAGGCGATCAATGTGCCTGTTCCCGTCCTAGCCTCCGTTCCACTAGCCTGTTCCTTTTCATTCCTTCTTTCTGCTTCTTTATTTCTTTATTGATGACATAACTTCATCACATCGTGTTGCCTTTTTTTTTTTTTTTTTTTTTTAATATTAAGGGCAGGTTCCCCTCTTACACCCTTCACCCCACAGCAGTTCTTTTCAAAACAACTTTTCATTGGTCAAACAACTTTGCATATAACACCAACAGCAAACACCCAGAAACTCCCATGCCTTAACGGCTGGAGAACAAGAAACCTGAGACTGCATGGAGTCTCCTGAATCACCCTTCTTTGTTCCCTCTAAACTCTTTTACATTCCTGATGGCCTCATCGTTAAGAGTCTAATGTTATTAACCACGGGGCTTTCCGACCCCCATGGCCACACTCTCAAATCTCCCCCTTCTTTATTAATATCAACCATTTTCTCGATACGAATTACCACTCCGTATGTAACACCACTCTATATATAACAGTCTTAAACGTCATTCTCTAGTGCCCACACATATTAAACTGGGTTGTAGAGCAATGCCACTCTTAACTAGGGACACACATCCCTAAATCCTCTACTGGATTTAAGCATCTACATTATTCCTTTCAAAAGGTATTTATTTTAAAAAAGCTCTCAGAAGACAAAGATGTTAGTAGTCTTTCAGCTAGCAAATAGAATGTGGAGGAATGGTTAAGTGAAATAAGACGTGGATGTTGGGCAGTTAGGAGGCAATGAGCTAGTGAAGTACCGTACTCAACTCACATGAGTCTGGGCACATACGCAGCTGGCTGAGAGCAAATCGGGCTCAAGGACACGATGCCCTTGAGCGATGGGGAAAGTCCCTAAGGCGGGACAGTAGCTAAAAGAAGGAGGAACTACCTGAAAAGAGCGGGAAGTGTTAGCCAATCCTGAGCTTAGTTTTTGCAATATGTATGAGTTGATTATGTTCGAACTAGATAAAAGGCGACTGAGCTATCCATTAAAGTTGAAGTTCACTGTTCACTCATATTGAGCGTCTGTGTCTTCTTTCCGTCGACAACAATAGAACGGTAGTTAAACCCAAGGTACAAATTAATTTCTACCTGAAAGCATTTCAGTTTCTCAATTTCCCTTTTTGTCATGCTTTCATTTCATGTCATAAGAAAATACCAAAAGAGACCAAGACCTGGTACAGTGAACTTTAAACTTCAGTAATTAATCCTATTTTGAAATAATAGTTCAAAAACTGCTGTGTTGTTGCAGTTTGTTTTGGAGTTTTAACTAGAACATTGCAATTCTGGACAGAAGTAAAACCACAACTGAATTGTAATATAAGAAGCTTTGATGAATCAATTCCTTAGCATAATGAGCAGCACAGTCTAAGTTGGTATCTTGGCTTTTTATCAATAAACACTAAGCAACAACAATGTAAGCATTCACTTATTTCATAGACTAAAATTTTTCATTATCATTGTGACAGAGATTGTACTTTTATGTTTATGTCTTCTAGTCTTTGGAGGGTAAAAATACCGAGAAAAGTAAATTTTAGTTTTCACTGGCCTAACATGACAGGAAAAAAAGGAACCATGATAATATCTCGCAGCACAACTGACATATAAAGAGAACAGAACAGTTTTGCTTTACTGATAGCCTAAAGAGAACTGTGACTTTCCATTTAGACTCTGCCAAATTTTTCCTTTTTATCAGGAACTACATCCAAGTGTTTCCCTTGATGCACTAAGGGCATTCTACTTCATGAATGGAATAAAGGTCAAGTTCTGCACTGACATCCACAGAAGTGCACAGAGCATAGATTTTTTTTTTTGTTCACTGCTGATTCTCAGAGAAGTCTGCCTTCTCAGCTTCCATAGCTCTCTACTTCATCATCCAAAGGAAACCATACAGCATAGATCATCACTACTGGGACAGCTGAGCAACCAGCTATGACCTCTTAACAGAAGAAAAAAGTTCTAATATACCTCTTATGGGCATATTGTTCGTTTTGTTTGATGTAATAGTCACTATCCTGCTGACAAATCTGAATAAGCTCTCTAGTGTAACTCTCATTTATACAATCAGTGTGAACTTGTGCATTTTCACAATACTTTTCAAAGTTACTAAGTATATTCCCACTCTTAAAGATATCTAATAACCTATCCATTATATAAGCATAATCAGTATTTTCAACTGGTGCCTAATCCTGAAAGAAATCCCTTTTGCATTTCCACTGAGGTACCGCTCCTTTTCTGACCATGCATATGATAAAAAGAAAAATCATGGATCAGACTCATCAGAAAACATTCCCTTATCAGTTTATCTAGGCATGATTCTAAGAATATTCTTCAACTACATGCAACCCCCAAAGGCAGCAGCACCAAGAATGGCTTCTTGCTTAAACTAGCCAAACAACTAGAATACTTCTCTAAAAAGTTGAAGATTAAGTCATCTCTCTTCTTCAGGGAAGCACCGAAGTATTTCTACACTGCAATCAAGATGCAACAGCAACTCCCTCATTTGGATCTATGAACCAATTTCAAAAGCACAGAGGCAATTACTGTTGAAGTGCAACTATGTCAGTACTTATCCCAATACTTTTGCAGTACAACATGCTGAGCTACATGCTGCCAAAATAGTTGTTTGGCAGTATCCAGGTGGCCAATTTTAAATGAGGTTTTGTACACACAGATAAGTTTTAACTGCATTTACTGTATTTGAAGATAAAAACAGAAAGTGACATTAACTTTTGTAAAATGGGTTCCAGATAAAAATCTTACAAAATAAACACTTTGAGCTTGACATTTGCACCAGGAAAGGTAGAAGAAACTACCGTAAAGGGGGGAGGAAAAAACAAACAAACACACACACACACACAAAACGCCACATTAAAAGGAACACTGTTAAGTATATCAGATAGTCAAATTGACAGTTGACTTTTCAAGAGTGAAAGAGCACCATTAGGTTTAGGAATTGACATTTAAAACAGTTAACTAGGTCACAGATAAGGGAGATCCAGCTGATAGTCAGCTACAAGACTTTCAACACGATTAGTTGCCAAAACTTCTTAAAGAAACTAAGTAGTCATTGGATAAAAGGAAGGTCCTCAGGTGAACACAGAATTTGTTAAAAGATTGGGTAAAGTGGAGTTTCATAGCAGAGAAAGGCTGTGAAAGATTACATGTGCTGGGTTACACACCGTTCAACATTACAAGTTACATGAAAAAGGAAATAAACAACAAAGTGACAGTTGATGAAATTATGTTGTTCCAAATAGAAGAGCTTAAGGTTGACTGCAAAGACAGACATAAGATTTCACAAAACTGGATAATAAATTGGCAGAAGAAATTGAATACAAGTATCAGGTAAGGAATAAAAAACCACAACCCTCTACACATCGCAACGGGCTTACCACTACTAAAAATAGCAAGTTAGACCTAAAATAGTAGTTCTGGAGAAAAAAAATAAATAAATAAAGCATTACAATGGACAAAATAAATTTAAAAAGTATGATGAAAGGTGTTGAGCCTTGACAGAGCCCACAATGAAGCTATTTGAATCTCAAAAATTAAGCGGATCTAAAAAAGGTTCAGAAGTTGCAGTACAAGAGCTCAAAAATCCACAGCTGAAGGGCACATTCTGAATGTGTTTTTAGAACACAGAAGACGGCTACAATAAACTGTCTTTCCCCAGTAACTGTAGCATTAACATCACCACCTAAAAATACCGACTGGTGAGCAGTCTTTCAAACACGGTGCAACAATTTGCTCTGATCACATAGAAACCTGAACGCATGCCCTGGGCAGTGCTTACATAGTAGCCAGTAGCGAGATTCAAATGAACAGCAATATATTCCTTTACAGGATTTTAGATAATCCATTTTGTGTTCTATTTGGTGCCAGGTTGATTGCTCCAAAAACATGCTTAAGACAGAAAAAAATTCTCCTACATCACACTTTCTAGACTATCTCCCTCCAAGGTATGGAAGAGTTGGTTTGTTTCTGGTATTCACTTTGTCACATTTTTAAATTAAAGCTTCTTGAGAGTAATTGTAGTATAATTTAAAATATTGGGCTTATCTTGTGAATTTATTCAAAACTAACGTGAATTTACTTCTATAGTATTTAGTTTTCTTGCCACATCCACTAGTCATGAAGTTATATTTACTGCTTACCCAGCACATTACTGCCCACCTGCTCCTTGTACTCTCAAGAATAATCAAACCTAAAGAAACAGAATGTTGCTTGATCTCAGCAATGACTCTATGTATTTAAAAAAAAAAAAAAAAAAAAAAAAACAAAAACCTTTGTGTATTTCAATTGAAACACTTCACTTTAGGTCTGCATTTTAAACAGTTGGCCTTAAAGAACTGTTGAATAAAAGAAAGAATCATTACTGACCACATTGTGTCCATCATAGCAAGATGTATTACACTGAAAACTGGTTGGACCATTTTGTACTGAGACTGATAAAACATTAAAGTATGTTCTTATTTCAATTTGCAGTCATGCAGCATAGCAAAGAACACACGGAGAAGCAAAACCACTTGATTGCAACAGACAATTCAGATTCCTCAACTGCCCTCTCCCCACACACATACACACTGTCCTTCCCCCTCCTCCAATTGCACCCCTGAGGGTGGGGAAGAGGAGAGGTGGGAAAAAAAAAAAAAAAAAAAAAAAAGCGGGAACTTATGCTTTCACATGTGTTTACAGAAATAAAGAACACCTTCACGTTCCTTATATTACCAAGTAGTCTGGATCTCTGAACAAAACAATTTTGCTTTCTATCAGGCATATACTACAATTCTATTTTCTCTTCTTCTAATGTAACAATATCCAGTATACTCACTATTTTATTTAGTGAGTGTAAAATAAACCAAATAAACTGTACCAACATACAACCCCCGGTCAGAGCACAAATAGTCTACACAAATTGCAGTATTTGCAAACTATTGAGAACTCTGAAAGCTTGCAAAACAAATATGTAAGAAGAGTTCGGTATTTTTCTGAACATCCAAGGAAGTAAACAGAAAAGGCAAGATTTAACAGATTAAGGTATTATGCAGCCTGTTAACTCTTAAGACATCTCCTTCTGCTATTCTAGGTGCAGTAACCTCTGCAACCATGAGAGGAGGATTTGGCTTACCTGTAAGAGCCTTTAAATCTATAAAGTGCACAAACCTACAAATGCATTCCATCAGTCACATTTTACAACTAATATAAGAGCTTTTCCAAGGCTTATGATATGTTGTGACATCCAATGGGGAGAATTCTTTTCTATAGACACTTCTTGAATGTTATCTTGTTCATGCCAGTTATTAAAGAGACAGTTTTCCATAAAGGATCCAGTAGCTTCAAAGACTGACTTTTTTTTCAGGTTGTATTTTCTTTGCATTAGGAAAGAATACATTTTCAGGCGAATTGTATTAGAATTTTCTGGTGACCTGGAAAATATTTGAAGGCTTTATTTTAGTACAGAAAAAGCCTTTTTAAAAATATATTTTTATTTCATGAACTTGTTCTGATGCTGCTTTGAAAAGAGCTAAGGGCACTGAAGCCTGGTTTTGAGGTTGTACTGGAAAAGTTCCTAAATGAAATCACATGCTGCAATATTCCAGGTAATGACTTATTTTTCTCTTTTCATCTTTGCCTTTACAGATGTATTATTTTCACTTTTTCACCTCCTTGCACTCAGTCTGCAAAAAGAACCTGTCTCAAGGCAGAGAGAGGCCCTGATGCTGTCCTGCCTCGCACGAGCAAAACTATCAACAGGAAGGAATGGCATGATGTGTGGTGAGTGACAACAGTAAAAGAAGTAACCAACAAAGTCAACTTGCATGAAGCTGGAATCTAATCATAGAGGCAGATCAGGTGATCACAGGATAGACTGACTAAAAGACAATAAAAGGCAACAGCTGAGGCACATCATCCATAGTTCATTTGCAGACTACGAGCTTTGCACTTAAACTGGTGAGAAATCAGAAAAATAAAGAAATAGCATTACTTTTCCCTTTTAGTGGAAAGCTCCTGGAGCAAGTCCAAGGAAGTCTTACTTTCAGCTGGTCTTGCATGTATTGTCATAGCTGTCACTGTCATCACTGTCATAACTTATGTTGTCATACATGTACATCACCATGGAGATCCCATAACAACAATTAGTAGCTTTTGTTAGTCATACACTGTCACCAGAAGAGGATATAGCCTGTGTAAAAGAACTGTTCTGGGGCCCACATGAAGCATTTTATTAACTCACTCCTAGCCAAAATTCAAAACTGTAAGAGGATGATCATTTTTCTTTGCAGGTAATTCTGCGTTTCTGTTAGTAATGTGCACTTGTTGCCAAATGGAAGACCTGAGTATAAATGCCCCACTTGGTATTCAGTCCTTGGTCAAACAGCAGTTGGGTGATGCATAAGTTAGCACATAAGCTGCAGCAAAGTTTGCTGGAAGATTTAGACATAGTGGTGATGAAACCAAGAAGGAAACATTTATTTTCCTCCAAAACTCAAAGCTTTTCTTCAGAGCAATGTCTCCGACCCAGAAAAAGTAAAATAAAATAATAATTATAATAATAAAAAAAAGCTTCATGGCATAAAGTTATTGTGGTAATACATGCAAAGGAGAATTTAAATTTTGGCATTGATAAACTGACAATAAACAAGAGATTTTCCTATAAGGATGAGACTTCACAATATTTCCCGTAATAATTAAAACAACTAACAAGTACCAGATAATTTTAGTCAATTCTCTGTTGTCAAGTAATGCTTCAGAGTTTTATAAATATCTGCTCAACAAGCTCATTAGAGTGGTGAAGTAAAACCTGGGGAATAGTACTAATTAATAAAAGACAGTCCATGCAGAAGTGTCACAGAAGTGTCTGCAACAATGCAAAGGAAGGACTGCTTCATGCTGTAGTGCAACTGCATGGGCATCTGTGTCAATATTCAGTGAAACAGCACAGCTACTCTAATAGAATCAACAAATCACATTAAAGCTGTCACTCCTAACTGGGACAATGAACTGATGCATATCTTTAAAAAGATTATTTTACGGAAGGAAATCTATTGTAAAACTCCAAAGCTATCAGTGAAATGGCTGGTGACCTTCAGTTTCCAACTGCAAATACTTTTAGCAATCTATGTCTGTCATAACTGGTGAGATTTTCTGCTAATATGCTTAAAAGCTTCGTAAAGCTTCCATTATTCCTGAGCAATTGGTAGTGACATGTTGTTGTTCTAACGAGTGCCGATGCATGAGTGTAATATTAAAAATATACTCTGATTTTAAGCACTGTTTCTAACAGGAAGTATACTGAATTTTCAAAATGTTTATAGCTGATGCAGTTTTAAAACATTTCAGAGCTTCAAATCATTTCTTCCTCCTATTACAGAATGTTTTTCTGAACACTACGAAGTCATGGAATTTATCTATTTTTGTAGCTAAAAGAAAAATCATAACCTTAGTACATGTCATTATAGCACCATGGCCAGAAGTTTAATAGCTTTGCTTTAACAGCTCATAAAAGTTGAGAACGATCACTTTTTTTTTTTTTTAAGTACACTGTTGTAACCTAAGGAAAGCCTACACCTTACTTTTAATGAGGTATACATTACTTACTAAGGTTACAGTTGATTCAGTTTTTAATCAAAGCAGTTTGTCAGTGATATTTCAGTAAAGTTTAAAATTAATTTGTATGAAGCTTTTTTTTTTTTTTTTTTTTTTTTTTTTTGTGAATTGGGAAAAAGCAAGACAAGCTTTCTTTAAAAAAGTATCTAACTGTGGATATCAAACACCAGGTCATGTATGTATTCCCCAGTTCACTTTAATACTCCTCAGGGCAAAAACTCACAAGAAAAAGCAGTTAGAGAAAAGTCTCATACAACTCAGGATAAATTATTTATGAATATTGTACATTTAGGACACACATTGTAAAGCCACAAAAGATTCTGAAGCAGCCTTCCAGAGCTGTCTAAACAAAGATTGTTTTATGATTGATAAAAGATCCTGCAGCAATGACATAGCCCCAATGTCTTTCATACTCATAGACTCTAGAAGTCATACCACAGAAAACAACTCTTGAAATTTTCTGTTTACCCTAAGTGCATGAAGCTCAGTGCTATGCATAAGATTTCTTAATAAAATCTTTAACCCACCTCTTGAGATAAACTAGAAATAAATTCATCAGTGGCCATCACCAACATTTTGGAGAACAGCAACTGCTGATTGTAAGCCCTAAAACAAAGGAGTACAGTGATAGTCAAGCAGTCATCTTTGTAAAGCAGGTTAAGATTGTCCACAGGAAAATAAAAATGGAGTTACACGTAAGGACAGGAAGAGAACTGCCCAAAGCTGGTTAGACATTAGCTAGTGAAAAGCCTTCAAAGAATTAGACTGATATTTTCCTTCCTGGGGTTCTTATCACGTTCCTTCAGGTGTTGAAGGATTTTTTGGTAGCAAAGAGTACACAGTAGGTTTTCCTAATTCCATCTCAGAACTCAGATGCACACAACATGTGCAAAAAGATGCATAAAGTGTACAGTCATAATCACAGTATGAAGAAAAGATATTGAACACAATACTCACAATATAAAAGTAGTAAATTCAGGAGAATGATATCGCTGTAGTTTCCCAGTGGATGGGAAAGAATTGATTCCAGGTGTTGCAATTAGTTCATTAAGAAAGAAACAACCAGATGACAGTAGAGAATATCAAATTCCAGCATTGATTTATTCACAATTATTTGTATGCCTGAGCAGGTGTCTTGACAGCAACAGCAAGTTTTACAACTCACAGGTGTAACACCCCTTTCAGATCTCCAGTGAAGGCAGCTGTGTTTGAACAGCTTCAGCCTGCCAGCAAACAGCTCTTCATACTCCTGTTTTTCCCAAGACACTGTTCCCAAAACTGCCGCAAGCTTGTTCCACCCTCTTTACAAGTAAACTAGAGGCTCTTTGTGCTTAGGCACAATCATAACCTTATTTAATATATTCCTGTTTTGCAACTGTGGGTACAGCAGAATCAGCAATTCCCTGGTATGCAGGGTAAGGATACTATTTGCAGTTTGAATTTTCCTCAGCTACAAGCCATGCAAAACTAGCATGAAAAGTTTGTGGAGTTTACCACAGAACTTATCAATCCGTTTTAGATATTCATAAATGCCCATTACCTAGGTGCACAATCAATAACGTATTTATCTTTATGCCATCTCTGTGGAAGGCCATTATCCTGACTTTATAGAGTGCGATACGGGAAATTAGAGTCTTGAATTCACATTGCACAACCGTGACTTGAATATCCATTCCTTATACACAGTTAATACTAGCTGGTTTAAAGCAGGATTAAAAGACACTTCAATGCTCCATAGATTAAAACAAAACTACCTAATAGGTAGTTTCCACAGGTACGAAATGAATTTAAGATTTTCTGTGGTGTGGCTGCTTCATTTTGGCATGTAGGAGTGCATAATATTAAATCTTAGTATGGAAACCTATCCTACTAAAGTCCTGTAGAAGTGAATAGACAGTCAAACAGCTTACCTGTGCTCTGTAAATTCTCAAAAACAGCTATACTCCATTTTATTATTATTTTCAATGACATGAACATAGCTTAGAAGCTAGATTATGATTTTGAGTATTTCAACAGTGAAAAGGAAACTGAGAAGAGACTCTTCATTATACCTCCTATAGTTAACTGAACACTGAAAGCTGTGAGAAACACTGGTACTCAAGAAAACTGAGAATCTATTAAAATTCACCATGACCAATTCACTGGTGAACATCAGCACATTATTTCTAGTCTCACTCAGATAAAGAGATGTCACGAATTTATTGTTGAACCATTTATTTTTTTTTTAATTCATCCTTGCAAGGCCTATGTTTGATGGCTAGGTCCTTTTTGCTGTTGGATATGTGGTCTAGCTATCCTGAGGAGTGGAGACACAAGGCTAGCAGAGAACAAAAGTGCCTACTCACTTTTAAGAACAGCATTTTAGTTCTAATGAATCTCTTCCCAGCACCTGAGCACGTCAGAAGTGTGGCTTCCTCCCATCATTGTGATTTCACTTCCCTGCTCCTCAGTCAGCAGGGGCAGAGATTGACAGCTTGCTTAACTTCACAAGGAGAGAGACTACCTCTTGCCTCATGCAACTTAAAAGTGAGCCTTCTGGTGGGATAAGAGAGACAGGCTGCAATGGGAGACCCATCTGTTCTTACTCAACTAAAAGGAGGATGGCTCTGATGCCAGGATTCAAAGGCAGAATGATGAAAATAGGGCAGCATGGAGGAGGCTCTTTACACTGAATGATGCCCTAGTTGAGGTCTCTTATGTTATGTTTCAGATTTTATCCACATCTAGAATAGCATGAAACATGTTCATTAAAATAATTCTATATCATTGTACAATTATATTTTATTATGAAACATGACCAGTAACTGCAATCCACTTATAATTACTTCAGAAATAGAATATAATACTCAAATAGGCCTTTATAAAGTTGCAACAACCCCACCCTACAAAAAAGTCACCTTAACGGCATTTGTATGAACCACATATTAAAATTATGTTTATATAGAGAAAGATTGTTTAGCTCCCCCAGTGGCTGAAGGGACAAAGTTAAATATGTATTAGCAACTCATAAATCAATGTCATATAAAATGGGAGAGTCAGAAGGAAAAAGCTACAGCTCCATAGAAACAAGTTGTTAGAGATTGCTGTCTCATGTTTGTTATTGCTAAGTTCACAAGCAGTCCAAGGATGGTATTTTGATAACTACTCCTGAAACATTAATATTTTGTGGCCTTCTTTCAGCCAAAGCACACAGTATTTTAATACTGAACTGTGACATAGCTCAGTTAAAGTCCTAGGAGAAAAATACCTGTTAACATTTTAGAGCTTGAATAAACGGATTAGATTGAAAGGACAAATGCTTCAAATGCTTTTATAATCCTCAGTAAATTTCTAAGTGTGTGTGCTGCTGTTCAACTCTAAGAAAATCAGACTTGAATAACTCCCCCCACCTCCTGGGGGTGTGGGTGCATTTAGGCTTGAATTGTTTCACATAGTAATCTCTGCTCATCCATTGACCTAATGATCTTTATTCTGTGATTTTAGCTGGAAATGCTACAACAGATTTTGGCTATTCAGAAACTAGTTCTCTCTGTAACATACGTTACAATTAGAGTGAAAGCGTGCAACCTCAAATAAAATTCTTCACTCTGTTCAAGCAAAACAAGTGTCAAAAGCCAAGCCACGCAGAATTTGACCCACTAACAACAACAAAAAAATATTTAGTAACAGCTGAAAGTTGGAGAGAAGAAATTTCTTGAAATTCAACTGTTCTTGAATCATGTTAGACAGCAAAAGAGTGACTAGTTAACCTGGAGCCAGGGATAAAAGCAAAGAAACAACAAAAACAATCAGATAAAATGAGAAATCTCCATTGGCTTGTCTGAGGATTTGAAAGAAATTTGCAAGACATTTTTATTTTTTTCTAAGCAACATCATGACATTTCTGTAACAAAATTTAAACTATTCAGACACAACATGGATGTTTATGCTTTGTGTAAGTGGGCAACTAAACTAGAGCTGCATTACTGCTGGAACTTGTGTTTCACATCAGCAGAACTCACGGCCTCTGGAACTGTCAATTTCATAATCTTGAAAACAACGAAGACAATAAATATGTTCACAGTAGGGGATTAGATGGTCTGCTAACCTGTCCTTTGGGACTCTACTAATAGCATTCTGTTTGTCAGGGCTGTCAGAAACAATGTGAGGTATTTTGAAGGTTTTGAGATACCTATCATTCACAGTCCTCCAGGGCTGCCTAGAGAACAGGAACACAGTTTCATGAGAAAATATCAAAGTTTTCATCCTGCATTAGAACAAAAATGATATCCTTGAAGACCTCTGGAAAAAGCACAAGAAAAAAAAAAAAAAAAAAAAAACCCACAAAAACAAACAAACAAACAAAAAAACCCAACGCTATATTTATAGCCCAGTTTGCCATCCACATTATGGGTTTGAGCACCCATCTGGAGCATTGAGGGCTCAGGAGCATGTGCCTGCTGAAAAAGTCACACAAGTGCAATTTGGACCTATTTCTTGTTGTCCAAGTAAGTGACTGACTTCTGCATATCCCACCTTTCATTCAGCCTTTCCCAAACAGCAGTTTTTATAAAATATTAAACCTTCCAGTAAAACAGATGTTTTTCCTGATTTAGTATTCTTCTGAGAGGAAAAGACTTTCAGTACAACTCAGCGATTAGCAAGCACAATTTTGGCCCACCCTATTTTGCTGCTGATAGCTAGCTGAGTGCCTCTGCGGTTGTCCCTCAGTTTTAAATTTGAAAAGCTACATGCTGTCTCTTGCTGTACAAGACATTTGATAACTGCTGCCTATGAAACAGCAGTTATCCAGTTGGTAGTAGCTTCTGCTGTGAATCAGCATTAAACAGACACCACAGAGCGTAACTGTAAGCCACTCTGATGTTCAACCTGTTCTTTGCGTGCATTTAAAGAACAATTAAAGAACTCAAGATAGTTTTCAAGTGTCTGTCATAAGTGGAGTGCATTTTAAAGTATAAGTTTATTTTTAATGGTAAAAAAAGTAAACAAATAAACAAAAACATTAACCTTTCAATCTTGCCATCTACTTGTTACATTTTTTCTTCCTATCCTCCAATTGAAGCATCACTTTGAAATGAAGGAATGTCAGAATATTTATAATTTTTTTTTTCATACTGATACTTTCAAAGCATTCAGTAGTGCTTGAACATAAATGTGTTTTTAAATGGTTCTGTTAAACATGAATTTAACGCATAATATCAGCAGTATCTACTGGCTTAAATCATTACAAGTTCCTTCAGCACTGTCTCTCATGAAGAGATCCATTTGGAGATCACATCTCCCAAAGTTAGGTATTTACATGGCCAGGCTTCTAAACCATCACCACAGTCAGTAGATATACAGCCATGAGAACTAATGGATAAAAGTATTCAAAAAGGGGAAAAGAACCCCCTTCACTAGAAATCAGAATCTGACCATTTGTTTTTCATTCATATTCCTTTTAGCCAGTGAATGCCTTTAACACTTTACTTTTCATTTTTAATCCACAAAATGGATTCCATGAAAAGCCTAGGCACATGAAAAAAATCAATGAAAAAACTAGGCACAGAAACATCAAGAGTTTCCCTACTTTGTTTCTAAAACTATTCAAAGTATCTTTTAGGTTATGTACTTTTAAATTAATGCAATCCTATTCAAATTTCTTTGATAAGATGCATTGTACTTTAAAAGTCTTTCAGTTAAGCTAATACAACATTATGAACATTATCATCACTTGTGCAAACTTTTTAAATGAGGAGATACTGGTCTGAACTGCATGTTTTATGTAACATTATAGTTTGAGGCTCTCATGGAGAAGTGGGAGCTGGAGTGCTTTTCTGCATAGAATATATGCTTGGTACATAGCAGCCCTGCAATTCACTTTCATATGTGATTCTCTCCCCCCGCCCCCCCCCCCAGTCATTTGAATAGCAGCTTTATGACTATTTTTGGCCTCCTGCTGTTAAGGGGAACAACTTTAATGAGCATTCTTTAGAATTCCCATTATGTACCAGAGAGTGCTGCAAGAGTCTTTTGGAATTATGCATCTCATCTGCGAAATTGAAATATGTTCTTTAGAAACAAGAAACATTACAGCCTCCTCTCACAAAAGAAAGAATATCAATATTCTGTAAAGAGAGACCACTCTTAGTATAAACACCTCAGTGTTTTCAGTAGGTCACACTGAAATATGGCCTATTCAGAGACTTTCAAAGCAAAGAAGCAAATGAAAAGAACTCAGTTATCTTTCTTTCCTTGACCACAGGCATGGCTACAGAAGATTCTGGAATGAAGGGGGGGATTAAAGGAGGAAACAGACACTTGATCCAGATTTTCTGTAATCCTGACCCCAGTTCTCACATTTACATCTTTCCTCATTCTCATTTTATCTTTGTGAAGAATTGGGTGCTTTTTTCTCCGCTTTTTTTCCTCTTAACAGAATACGTATGTAGGCATCTTGTTTATTCTTTATACTATAAATCCTGAATCCATGTAATTACAGCTACTGTCAGGACACGGTTTAGTTTATTAAGGACCAGTCCACATCACCAACAACTCCTCACACCGGCAACACAGAGCTCTACAGTTCCCTGAAACAGACCACCTCAATGGTCACACATGCTACTTCAGACACCTGTTTTATGGACAGCCATATTGCATTTGGAGATTGCACTCTCATTTTAGTTATCTCTGTAAATTGCCTACAGTTTTAGTACATCTTGCAGCAGGCACCATCTTAGCTAATGTACTTTTGCTTATCCAAGGCATTTAGCAAGTATCCCAGCAGATGTACCCACAAAGGAGATGTCTCCAACAGAGGTTTTAAGAGATTTGTTCTGCAGTCTACTCTCAGAGTTTCTTCTTTCTGAGGCTTATCAGATAGTATATTAGACACAGGTTTATGATTGTTAACTGATATTTGAAATACTCCACATCACATGAAGCTTTAATCAGACTACTCCATACCAAACGTTCTCAGATTTTTTTTCTTAGCAGAATTAGTATTTTAATAGAAAACATCTCAGAGATAAATTCAGCCAAGCAATATAATCCATCACTAAAGTAAGACGAATATATAGATGGCAAAAGAAAACCTTTTCAATGCATTTGGTTTCTCAGATGGCCATGACAAGCCAAATGGCTATATATCCTCTATAACAAAGCACTCATCTGACTCCCTTCCTACAGCCTCTACACAGAAATAACATCCAGGAGCTCTAAAGTGTTGGTTGTTTTTTTCTTTTTTTTTTTTTTTTTTCCTTTTTCTTTTTTGAACAAATTTGGCTTAGCAACACACATCATCATTATGACATTTTTCCCCCATCATTCCTTTTTTTTGTCTCCCATTACTTGCAGGAAGAAGATTGCCAGCTCCACTCAGAGACTCTGCCCTAAAGCACCAAGCTGCCAACAGAGGCACCACTTTATTTTTAAGAGGTTGTTGTACACATAAAACAGAGCACTCAGAAACAGAAAGACTTCTAACCACAACCTTTTCAGAATGCATTGCATCCCTGCCACACTAAGCTATAAGGAAGCAAAATAAGCACCCTGAAATTCCCATGCCACACGCAAACTCAAAGGCAGAAAAAGTTAGTGTAAACCCCTATTAATCCCATTTCACACTACCTTGTCTCTATTTTGTTTTCAGAACAGGAATCCTTTACATCCTTAAAGTCAGTAGCTCCTATCAAACACATGTAAAGATCTACCCCTCGCTACAGACCTCACAATATATTTCAAAGGCTCCCAAAATTTCTAATTCTAGCTAAACAATAATATAGCAATTTATAAGAAAATACTTGAGATTCATTGCATAATTACCTTAGCATCCAGCTGCAATAAAACATATCTTCATAGTTTGTTGATAGTTGCATACGATATTTCTTATATAACACCAAACAGAACAAGAATAGTCCACCCTACTCTGGGGCAGGCAAAATTTTGAAGGAAGGAAAAGAAGAGAGAGGGAGAAAGGGAGAAAAAACACAGAAAAAAGTATCCCTGCTTTATTTAAATAATAAAAATGATTTTAAAAAGCTGAGTCTCAGCTGTGCACACGCTCCCCCACAAGAAACTCACATCACAACTTCACAGGTGTGGGCCAGGCAATTTTCAAAGAAGAGTTTGCAGCCCCAGCTGATCCTTAAATTCCTTTAAGTTTTTTTTGTTTGTTTGTTTTTTCCCTGTTTACCCAAGGGGAAAATACAAGATAAAACAAATTAATTCTCAAATCCAAATTATTTATGTAATCCTTAAACATAACGGACAGAAATCTAGCTATTTGTCAGTAACAAGCAAGTTCTAGAGCCATACAATAACACTGTTTCTTCTGAAAAATGGCTAAAATAAAGCAAACTTATATATATATACATATAAAACTGTCAATCAGAATCAAACTTTCAGGAGACATTCATTGGTTTCAGTAGCACAAACTTTTCTTGGTTCTAGATAACAGATTAATAATCAAAAAAGATAAAACAAATAGGCAACGGTTTCAGTTTATCTAGAGAAGTCAATAGTTCAAATTTTTGCTTTTTCTTAGTTCTGAATAGGGCTGGGAGCTGTTGTTCTGGGCAGTCCCTGTTACAATTACTCATGTACCAGTTTAGCAGCTGCTCCATTCTATTCTTGGCTGGCCAAACGAGAATCCCCTCCCTTCACCGTCAGAACACACACCTGATACTAGGGTAAAAATGAGTGCTCTCAACCTGCAAGTGCAAACATATGAAGATGTAATAGAGAACATTTTCTTAGGTAGTTTAAGAAAATGTCTTTTTGGTGGTGTGTCTTCTGAAAAATATCAAACTCTTGAAGAATTCCCTTGGTTGAACATATTTTTTGGCTTTGCCCTGCTCTAGCAACATTATTGAGAAATTACTCCTAAGGAGCATATTATTTGCATTAGCTTTAAAGGAAGAAAATATCCTTAACAACTGGCACTACTAATCATAATGATGGGAAGGGGAATCATTAAGGAAATTTATGAAGTATTTCACTGACATCCCAACAGGGCAATAAGGCTTGTTCTAAATAATAAAAGTCAGTAAATGAGAGAGTACAACTTTGCTCTGGTTTGTTATGGACAATGACAAGGGTGATGTTGATACTTCAGTCATGCTGAATAAGGCTGCAACACAAGCCTTATTGCTTGGAAGTAATTTCTAAGTAATAGCCTAAGAAAAGACAGGGTCTTATAAGCAATCAGACCCGACTCTTCCCCTTCCTGCTGCACTGACAGTGAGCAAAGACTAGCAAGTACTTTGCTCACTGGGCTCTTCTTAGCCAAAATTAAAATATTTGTTTGCTCTAATATAGGATGACCTTAGTAACATAAAGGTGGATAGGATCTTCTTATCACTGATATGACAGAGCTCATATGTTTGGACTACAAACCAATTCTGATTATCCAAATAATGTTAAAAGACTGTATCCAGTTTATCTTTTGTCCTGTTAATTGTAAGAACTTACATGGAGTCATACCAAAGATTCCTGCAATTCCTTCCAATTTAGCAGAACTTAGTAGCCGTTGTTTAGGAAACATATTAGAAAGAGGGAAAGTAGAGAATGGTCTTTCCATTTTCTGATAAGGATTTAGGGATTTCATGATTTTGAGATTCTATCTGGAGTTTTATTTTTAATAGTAATTGAAAAATTGGGACTCCCTTAACGTCTGAATAAGAACATAAAGGAACATTCTGCTCTTAATAAAAAGTCTTCTGGTTCTGAAATTATCTAGAATCATTTTCATGAAAGGAAGATTAACCAACTTGGTTATCTTCTTGAGTATTTGTCAAACAAGTCACACTTTCCAATGCATCTATTTTATATATATATATATATATATTTTTTTTTAGAGAAAGTAGTCTGGAAAATTGCTAGGGAAACAGAAGCCTCTGAAGACAGTTGGAGAAAGAGAGAAATTAAGATCATTCAGAATAAAATATGTTATTTCAAACAAGAAGAAGAGGCTGTTACAAATGTCACTCTAATATATACATTCTAGTTTTATCTAAAGGAATCATCTAACGGACAGATTTGCAGGTTGTCATTAGAGCCAGCATCTGCAGCATGTTTCATCATCTGAATGCCCTGACTTAGTCCTTCTCTTTGACACTTCTCAGGTCCTAGAGGTTTTTTTTTAGAATTTAGGCAGCTTCTGTTAAACAAATTTCCCACCTGTCACTTGTCCAAATAAATATGCTTTCAAGCTTGAATATATATTTTCCTCTAACAGGTAGTAACTGCTAATACTGGATCAGAAGAAGAAAATTTACTTCAACCAACAAAAGGAGGGGTTTGGACTACATTATCTGGAAAGGAAAAGTAGTGGCACAACAGTATTTTCAGCATCATTAAAAGGTCTGGGGTCATTCCCCACCCCACTTTTCTCCATCCCTTTCCCAGCCCTCTGCTTTCAGAGACAAGCACAAAAACTACATAGGTAGATAATTACTGTAATGAAAATTAAATTACTGTCTGTGGTTGTGCTACAATGCTGAGGATTTTATGACAGTTCACCAGCAAAGTGCATGCACCTAGAACCAAATCTTTGATGTGGTATGTCAGTGTATTTAGACACACTGGCACTTTTTGTATGTGGCTTCATCATTATGAATCTGCAGTCATATGCTTTCCAACAGATTTTAGAAACCTAATTGCTATTCTGTGAAAAGGGACTTAGATTTTTTTGACCAATTCTTTCCTATAATTTTGACCAAGAACAAAATACAGTAGTAAGGATGATGTCATAACCATTTTTGGAAAAAAATCCTCTTTAAATAGCTTTTGTGGGCTACCAGCATAGCCAGCTCTTTTTTGTACATTCAGACTAAAAGACAGACTAATCTGTCTATGAGTAGGAAGTCCTAAAAGAAGGCAATCAGTTTCAGAAACAGCAGAACTTGACAATATCTATTGTTCGGGGGGGGAGGGGAGGGGGGAGGAGGAGGAGGAGGAAGCACATTATTCATTATGACAGCAACTGAAAATGCAAAGGAAAGCTCTGGCAAAGAGGTTACCGTGAATGACACATTGCTTGTTAATAGCTCATTCTTAAAATATTGGATTGAATCCATGCTACTTGCCTTCAGAACCCACCAGCAGATACCCTCAAGAATTTTAAAAGTACTAAGACATTAAGAAAACGTTAAGAAAATATCTTAATATTCACAAGCACTACATATGCTGGTTTTCATGTTTCTGTAGGCTGCAATAATGATGGCACTGCCTTTCATACTCTAAATTCTTGGAACACACTTGACAATAATTATGCCTTAACTTTTTTCCTCCTCATGGAAAATATAGAGATTTTCATGTTTTGAAAGTTTCATTTCATTTATGTACTTCACTTATTTTCAGATGCTAGAACAGTTAAACATCTGAAATAAAGATATAACAACACAGTTTATACATCTGTGAAATTAATAACAAACGTTGCTTTTCACACAAAGGGTGAGATTTTTGGAGAGTCATCACAGTCATTTTGTACCCCAAATAGAATAGTTGGGATCCATATAATTACATAGCCCTAAGATATAGTTCAGGTAGATCACTAGTTGATTTTTAGGTGCAAGTAAGTTTTATGCCTCCAATTGGTAGAAGTTGTAAATGATGCTTATGATGAAAAATTATATCAAATGGGAGAGAGGTTGATCATTACAGATCTCATACAAGATATTTTAGGCTTTTTTCAAGGAGTTCATAAACTGAGGAAAGTGCTTTACAGTCCAAAATGTTCTTCCAATATTTTATCCTTTAGTATAGACGTGTTGCATAGTACATTTTAATTATTCAGAAGGTTAAAGTTAGTATTGCCAAGACATGCAGACTAACTGTGTCTTCAAGAGAAATCAGAAGAATGAAATGAAATGAAATGAAATGAAATGAAGTGAAATGAAATGTAAAATAGATCTCAATCCTGATTTAGAGATGGCAGTATGAAAAAGAAAAAGACATGGGCACGTTATACTCAATGAATCTTTATGGCAAACGCAACACGATATATGGAGCCAATAATTTATTTAAAACTTAATAAAGATATTAACAGTCTAATTAAAATACAACCAACTGATTATTGTAACTGCAGTAATATTAACACATAGTCCAAATCATACTGAAAAGACTCACCAGTGATGTCAATCAATTATATACAAGAAAATACAAGGTTAACGGTGTTAAAATCCATCAAGCAGAGAGGTGGGGTGAGTATGGGGGTAACAGAGTTGCAACAGGTCATCATCATCCTGAGCTTTTTTTCTACCAGGACTTTCAGCTTAGGTTTGTGTGGGAAGTCCCTTCTGCCTCGATACTGGCATTCATTTGGGACTATTTTTACATGTTTTCTTATCAACCTGCTTCTTCCCCTTGTTGTCAAATGAAGCATGAAAGCTGCACCGTTAACTTCCTCAGCTTAATTGCTGTAAAAGGCTATCGTTCCTCAGAGAATGAAAGAATCTCCAGGTCTGTCAGACTTTTACTGTAAAGGTTATTCACAGTACCTGAACTAAAACAAGTTAGGCAATAGTCATTACAGCACCAGAGAATTATTAAAATCAGCTCAGGCCAAGGCAATATAAAACTTACGGCTTTTTACTGGTAATGGCAATGGTCATAATTGCAGAGCTACAGGTATGGAAAATATTCAATAATGGTCAAGTGGAGCAACATGCACTTGAAGATTATGTATTTACAGATTTTTGACTGCTCAGTCATTACAGCTTGAAAAGAGAAAATGAATTGAACAGAGCCTAAAATTCAATGAAAAATGGAAGGATCTGAAAAAAGAGTAAAACTGTGAGGTCAAAGATGTAGATAAAAATATATTACAGCATTTTAAAACACTTTTTAGGTGGAAGCAGATGAAGCACTGTCAATAAAGAAATTAATAAAAAGCTACTCAAAATGGATAACATTACCAAAAATTTCCATGAACTGAACGTCAAGTTTTGATGCCTTAAGTGTATTGTAATGGAACAAGAACTTTCTTTTTTCTCTTGAGTATGTGGGTCACTGTAGACTTCGATAGATGTGGGATTTGCTTTCATAATGGTCAATTCCAAGTTCCTAATCCAAGAGATCCATCTTCTTGTGTGTTTAAATCATGCCCAGCCATAAACAAACAAACAAACAAACAAACAAAAGTCAGGTTTCAGGGTTACAGCTAGCTTCACCACTAGATGGCCGTGTTGTTTATTAGAGCATATCCTCTTCGACATCTGCTGTGAAAACAGCTTCTTGAGAAATAAATGTCTTACTCAGCAATAATGTATCTCTGTGTTCATGACTAAATGGAAATAATGCACGTCTAGAAAAAAAAAAAAAAAATAAAGGACTTGCTATGATAAAGCAGGAGTTTCTATACAATATTAGACTAGATACAAAAATGGAAGCTAGGGTGCTGTTGAATGTATTTCATATTTAGTATGTTCAATAAAAAAGCGAGTTATGCTAGAAATTCACATACTGATCACATGCAGCCTTGTATGCAAAGTGTTCAAAAAAAGTGTGTTCAAAAAAAATTCTACATGCACATCTAAATAAATTGCATTTCTGCTTTTGTGCATGGGTACCTCAGCTTTGATATTGATGAAAAGCTTTTTATGTTTCAATCATGACAGTGCAATCTAGATCCAGAAAACAGCAGTTCCCTCATGCAGCTTTCCTGGAAAGCTCAATCCATTAGAATTCTCCATTAAAGGTTTGTACACGAAATACATGGATAGTACAATGACAGCAGAAACAGTATGAAGAGGAACAGCACACAATTTATGTATGGTGCTTAGAAACCCAGCAGCTGGGGCAGCAGGGGCCCTTTGGACATATTTGAACAGAGGATGGGAACTAAACCTGTCTGTCCCACTTAACAGGTGATTGCCTCCTTGGTGAGAGGGAAACATATCCACTGTAAGACTCTTTTTCATTTGGTGCCACTTTCAAAGCAGAATGTAATGTCTCTCTCTGGGCCTGTAACAGAAGTGTCCAGGCATAATTATAATTTAGTCTCTGCGCTCCCCAGGGTAGCTGGAAATTGGTCCCAGACAGCAAGCTCCAGCTTTGAAGTTACATATATAAGATCAGTGTTTTAGATTCATGGAAGAAATTGTATGAAGCATAATTAAAGGAGTAAATGTCCATGCAACTTTTTTTTTTTTTTTTTTTTTTTTTTTTTTTCAGAAATAGATGAGCTTTTAGACATCACTGATTAATAGAAGATATTTTAATCCTCATGAAAATACATACAGAATCCTGCTTTCTCAGATGTGGATGAGCAAAATAAGAAAATGGGGATGGGGATATTCCAAATTCTGCAAAAGCTGAGAGCAGATGTCTCTATGGAAGCAAGCTACGTTTGGCAGAGTCTGTGCAGGCAGAACTCCTGTTTCATGACAAATTCTGCAGATACAGGGTCAGCCCCCTGTACAAGTGTCAGTTTTCATTTCCAGTTAGGTAATACCTCCTGCTTGGGGAGTTGAAGGGGGCAAATAAATAAAAAAATATAGCAGGAGCCACCAGAGAGATCCTGCTGATGGGATCCTGACACCTTACCTATGGGTAGTCTCTTGCCTAAGACAAAAGTGCTGCCAAATTCAGACACAATTTGGCATCCTGTGCTGAGTGAGCCTGTGGACACCAAAGTCCTTGTAGGGTTCCAGGATAAAGGTGCTTTCTTCAAAATATCACACTATGTTTCTGCTCAGCATAAAAACATGACCCTATGGCACACAGTATTGGGATTAGAGATTACTGTGGAGGAAAAACTTTATCTTTCATATGTTATGAAACAAAGAAATGCTAACAGTGAGCATGTTGCTACTATTGTGACTGATTAGATTAAGCTGATTAGAGACATTTTTGTTCTAGTCATACCAATTTTTTTAACTGGAGTCTAAAAGTATGAATATATCAAACTGAGGAAGCCCTATTTTTCCTACCTGCAGGCCTTGTTTACATATTTTTCCAGAGATAAGAGGCAAGCCACAATAATTTGTGCAGTGGAGGAGCAATTCTCAACAACTCTAGCACTTGGTAATCATCTGCACAAGTGTGGAAACTGTGTGGCTGCTATTGCAATGGATTAGTACAGAGATCTTTCAGCTTTTTCATATTGTTACT
This sequence comes from Aythya fuligula, assembly GCF_009819795.1. Taxonomy (NCBI): domain Eukaryota; kingdom Metazoa; phylum Chordata; class Aves; order Anseriformes; family Anatidae; genus Aythya; species Aythya fuligula. The sequence goes on along the minus strand of NC_045562.1, from coordinate 28,873,384 downwards.
TGTTTATATTCCTTAACAAAATGAAAACAAAAAGTGAGCTAGTTTCCTGGTACGTGGCCATTTCTCCCCATACTTCTTTTTCATTTGGTGTTTTAAACCCGATGGATCTTAAGGGGTCAGGATTTGCTTGAACTGCCTTTAGACAAACCCCAAACCCTGCAATCCTGCAAGGACTGGCTAAGAATAACTGTGATTCCAAAACAGTTCCCTCCCTGTACGTAGGTATCCCACAGACAAGAAAACATTTGCTTAGATGGTGCTTGTACTAGCAATGTCTGGCTATATTAGCTAGACATTGTACACATTTTATTTGGAAAAAAAGTTTACATGTGACTGCATCTTGGATTAGTGAAACACAAGAGATATCAGTGCTTAAACCACTTGTGGTTTCTCACAAAACTTTCATCTGTTTGTTGTCAGTTCCACAGGCTGTCTTATACGCTAGACGTACGAAACATACAAGTCCTGAGTACAAAATTTGGATACATAAAACCTGTACTTATCTAATTCCAGAACTTGGGCCCCTAAATTATCCTATGCACATCAGTTTGCTGCAATACATCTTCCAGAAGACAAAGTGTCTCATTCAAGGCACGTCAAGATCTCACTATATTTTAACTACGCAATTTGGGGATTTCTTTCAGACCTAAACATCAGCAGTGAATAGGGTCCTATTGTGCAGTGCCCTCAATCTGGCTTGCCACCATCCTAATGTAAGTAACCGAAAGTTTTTCAGTCCAGTGCACAGATCAATTGAACAAATACGTGTCCACAACATCCAGTGCACACATATCTAAAAGTACCTCCTTACAATCCGAGAAACTGCCACCTAATTCGTTTCTGTTGGGAGAGACAACATGAGGAAAGCCATCCAGCCTGATGGCTTCTACAAATCTTCTTCCTTCACATCAACTCTCCCTTGCTGTGTCTCTCTTTTGCTGTGTCAGAGGAATGAGGATTTCAGCTGGGGGCTGTGAATGCCACTTCTTCCCCAGATTTAGTATTGCAACAGTAAGTTCTGTTTCAGTCCAGCCCTCTAGCATCTTTGCTTCTTTACAGAAACATTCAAACTATATTAAGCACATCTAAATACTGAAATGACAGTTAAGTCTGGTAACAAATTTTACCCTTCAGCAAGACGGAACATATATTTGCCCAATTCAATTTATTTGGAGAGAACTCTCCATATTAAAAGAATGAACAACCTCTAGTCATACCTACTTTTGATGAAACCATTGTGTTTCTTCTTTGTAATGGCTCTGTAATGTGTGGCTTTGCTCCACTCAGTTATGTTTTCTCATTTTCATTTTCAAGCTTTCAATTAAAAGTCTGTCTTGGATTGCACGAAGTTGAGAAACAGAAAAAGTAAACTAAGTCTCCAGCTCTCTTCTGTGATTCAAATGCCCAGGCTTCTTTACAGGTACAGCACTATATACCAACACTCTTCTGACAGTGTGCTCTTCCGAACAGCAATAAGGAAAGGAAAATGTTATGAGGATTCTGTTCATCCCAAACGCAGCCAATAGAATATTAGTTTGCACTTCTTTTATATCCACTGATATATCTTTTAAAAAGCCAGAGGAAAACAAACCATATTCTGCAATGTACTTATCCATAATATACTTTGCTGCAAGTATTTTATATATGATTCCAAAGCCATTCTTCCACCCTTAGACCATCACCACTTTATTGTGTCTTGTGCATAATTACTTATGTCCATAAACAGAGTGCTTGCTGGCAGGAGGAACAGGGACACGCAATCATTTCTTCTATTGGTATATAGCCAACAACATAAAAGTAGCAGCATTTCTGTTACAAAACAATAGGCTATAAATGCTAAAAACAGTATTAATTATAAAAGTGATAAATAAAAACATAATGATAATAAAAAAGTAAAGCAAATGTAAGGATTTTTGGATTCTTTGAGAAAATTTCCTCAGCCCAAACAGCAGTGCCCTAACACTAACTGGAATTCTGTCAGACCCCATGCTTTGAAGGGCTGTGTACAAAGTCTGGTTTGCAATCTGGAACCAACATTTGCTTTCACCACTTAACTGAGTCCAAAAACACTGTAGTTTCCAGTGCTGAAATCAAGTTAGTATTCCACCTGCTTGCTCCTAGCCACAGTCAAGATGTTCACAAACAAGAGCAACATCCATTACTCTATCTCAGTGTAATTCTCAGCATCCCCAGCATGTGAAATAGAAGGAAGCAAACAAGGGATGAAAGTATTGTAGCACTGCTACACAGGTCTTGACTGATGTGCCAATGCCTCTCTTTCACATCTTTCCTCCTCAGTGCTCACTGCAAGTACTGCTGAAAGAGGGCATGAAGGACTAGCACTACAAGATACCCATTCTTATTCAAAGTAAATAAAAACATGCAAAAAAAAATAAAAATGGAGCATGATACCTCATTTTAGTGAACTTAAGGAAAGATGCTTTCTTTGGGTGAAACAAAGAGATTGAAAAATGTCTCTTCAATAGAAGACTGAAGTTAGTCAAAGTAAATACAGTTTAACAAGGCAAGAAGAGTAAAAGCTGTACATTGTGGAAGTACTATTAAGAAAGTAAGGGTTTCACAGTTTAACATCATTTGAGAGAAAATGACTAATCGTTTCAGCCATATGTACTCTGGGCATAAGATACAACTGGAATGGTCATGCTGATCTGGTGGGAAATATGTTCACTGCTACCACAGCAGTGCTGGATTTTGTCTCTAAGTTTACAGGTGAAAAGAGGGCGAGACAGCAGGAATGCCAACCCAGCAACCCACTTAACTGGAAATACAAAGGAGCCAGAAGCCACCAAATAGTGGAGGAGAACATATGAAGGTCTAACAGTCCAGACTGAACAGATTAAACAGTGTAGTTCTGCTTTCAAAGAAGTATCAGAAGAAAACTATCTGGAAAGAGCATCTAAGTACAGTGTGCAAGCATATCCTGTTAGCTAATATTTGCATAATTACAGAGAAAATGATTATTTATTTAAAATGTTTATTTTAAGACACCTCAAAACTAAATCTGTACTAATTTGGAGACTTAGTTCCTCTTCTTTCCTTATTTATGCAATAATTTCTCCTTATGCAATCCCCAACATAAATATAAAGTTGCTTCTACTTCTTCACTGTTTATGGCTGCATCATTAACAATAGTTTGGCATAGGTCTACTGAGATGAAGCAATAATAATAATGATGATTATTCTTTTTGTTCTCTATAATTACATTTGCAGCTTGTATTACCTCTCAAAGGGAGTGTTCACATTAATAATTTGCATTGCACACCTTACACAAGAAGCTAGGGAAAAATCTTTTTTTTTTTTTTTTTTAAAAAAAGGTGACATTTCATAGAAATAAAAGAATATCTTTAATTATAACACAATGAAAACTGTGAAAAATTTTATGCATAATTTGTTTGCCATTAACATATGTTTATACATGTATTTATAACATAATAGTTGTAGGCTAAGCTGCAAATTTGTTCTAAGAGAAGATAAAAAAAAGCTTGCATAAGGAAAATGGAGCAAGGCATGAATAAAGGAAAACAGAGAGCCAGCTGGGGGAAGGGAGTCTTCTTGTTGAAGACTCCAAGGATTTGCTGGGAGATTTGCTGGGAATTGTGGTTCCTTTTTTTTTTTTTTTTTTTTTTCCTTCAAAAGGAAAAAGCACTGAAAAATATAATCAGGCAAAAACATTATTTTGCTATAGGTTTAATACACATTTAATTAAAAGCAAAGCATATACCTAAGTTTTAATTACAAGAGAAAAATATTTTAAAAGTATAACAAAATAAAAGAACTATGATCCAGCCTTGTGAAAAGATAAAGGACACACTATCTCATGAAGATTAAAAATAAGAACATTAACATTATGACTAATAGCAAGAAACTATTTTTTCATCTAGTAAATTAAAATAAGAATTTTAATATTCATAAGCTAGAAGAAGTGATTTTTCATGCATTACTTCTAAATAGAAAAAGGCAATTTCAGTATCATTCAGTCCTTTACCTGTAACTGAATTTGTCATACTTTGTGAAGTATAGCTTACCGAAGATGGTTTTAAAATCATTTTTAAGGTAGTGGCATATCAAACATGGCTTTTAACCCATTAAGAGGTGACAGATAGGATAGATTCAAGTGAAATATAAAGAATAATAACCAGTGTATAAAAATATATAAAATTTATGCCAATAGATTTTTCTTCTGAGCACATAGCCATGTTAGTAGTTAGCTAAACATTTATTTCCACATTACTGTAAAAAAGTGTTGATTTTAATTACCTCTATCAAGAAATGTAAACATCTCCTCCTTGCAAGTGTAAAACACTAAGTTTTACTTTTTATTTTACAGAACCATCATACTCTTTTCCTTCTCCAATATAAGAATGACACAGCTCACCAAATTATCAAACTGTCTTTTTGCCTTTACTGTGGTATACTTAATATGGTGCTCACTATGAAAGGACTCCTACTATCAACATAATTAAAATTTTTCTTTACATTACTTCCCAATTTCATTATTTTTGTGATCCCATTAAATTCACTTTTTTTTTTTTTTTTTTTTTTTTTTTTTCTCCACTCTAGTATGATACCAGATATATAATCTGTTGAATCTGGGGAGCTGTGACCGAGGACACATTTAGGTGACAGCATTCACATTTGGACATATGTTGCCTTAAAGTGTTAGAGACCTTGTCTACAATGCTGTCCTCAAGTATCTTCTTCCCATGCTATAGTTACTTCTCAAATATTTAGAAAGGAGCATTTACCTGCATGTATTTCATCTTGTGCAAGTTCTATTATCAGCCTGGGATCTCCTGGAAGCCAAGAAACATACTGCAGATTTCAAAATGACAATACCCTTGTTTGAAAATGAGATGTTCAGAGCTAAGGATTACAAACGACAAAACACATCACTCTCTCAGGCTTGCTTAGGCCATAGAATCATAGAATCGCCTAGGTTGGAAGAGACCTTCAAGATTACCTAGTCCAACCTCTGACCTAACACTAACAAGTCCTTCACTAAACCATATCACTAAGCATCTTTTAAAAACCTCCAGGGATGGTGACTCCACCACTTCCCTGGGCAGCCTGTTCCAGTGCCTCACAACGCTTTCAGTAAAGAAGTTTCTCCTAACATCCAACCTAAAACTCCCCTGGCGCAACTTAAGCCCGTTCCCCCTCGTCCTGTCACCAGGCACATGGGAGAACAGACCAACCCCCACCTCGCTACAGCCTCCTTTAAGGTACCTATAAAGAGCAATAAGGTCTCCCCTGAGCCTCCTCTTGTCCAGGCTGAACAAACCCAGCTCCCTCAGCCGCTCCTTGTAGGACTTGTTCTCCAGACCCCTCACCAGCTTCGACGCCCTTCTCTGGACTCTCTTGGGCACCTTCATGTCTTTCTTGTAGCAAGGGACCCAAAACTGAACACAGTACTCGAGGTGCGGCCTCACCAGAGCCGAGTACAGGAGGACAATATTTCATTTCAACCTTAATGCTAGGGTTTTGCATTTACAAATCTGCGTTTAAGTACCTGCTGTGCAAGTTCTGCCAGAAACTTAAACAACTGAAATAAATTGACTAGTGTTATTTCTGTCCCCAAGTCAGAATCACAGAATTATGTGATAATTCTGGTTGCAAGCTTTTAACAGGACTTTTAGATCCTCAGTCCAACACGCTGCTCAAAGCCAGTTCAGCTAGATGATAGACAAGGACGCTCCAGGTGTAATCCAGCAGGGTCTTGAAAACCTCCAAGGAGAGAGACTGCACAGCCTCTCCAGGCAGCCCACTTCAATGCTTGGCTATTGTGAAAAACCTTGTCCTTATATCCAGTCTGAAACTCTTGTTGCAGTTTTTTTGGCTGTGTCTTGTCTTGTTAACATGAACCACCGTGAAGAATCTGCTCTGTCTTTTTGGTAGCCTCCTTGTAGGTACTGGCAAGTATTAGGTCTCCCTGAAGCTGTCTCCTCTCCAGGCTGAAAAAGCCCCTCAGCTCCTCCTTGTAGGGCTGTGAGTAAAAAATAGAAACTGGGGTCCCAGGTCTTCCCCTCAGAATAGTGATCTCAGTCTGGACATCTCTATTCAAGAAAGCTGAACTTCAACTGGAGCAGGTGTGAAGATGGCCCTGGTGATCAAGTATTTGCCTAGCTTCACCAAAAAATGATGAGAAGTTGTGATAATTGTTTACACATGCAGTCTGGAAAAATATTATCAAAGTAGCAGTAGTATTATTGAAGACAAAGAATAATATCACAACAAATGGCATTGTCATGAATAAATGTATGTTTCACTGATTTAACAGAACTGGTAAGGTTACAAGGATTTTACATGTATAAATAAATCAAAACATCTGGAAAGTAATTTTGTGACAACAGTTCTGTAAGGTCTAATATTTTGTCATTCGTATTCCTTTAAACTATAGATTTTAAAGGAAACAAAACTATTGCTTGTATACTGGCCCCCATTTTAAGCATTTTTCTTTTTACTACTGTGAGCAAGGAAGGTTATTTATTTATTAAATATTCTCTTCATCCATAATCCTCTTTATACTGGGCTTACCTCCACTGAAGCACTGAAATTGGCCCCAACCTGCCATAACCAGGGTACCATCAGGTTACTTTGCTGCTAGATGACACATGCTGCTTGAATACTTAGGGCTGACTGAGAGTCACAAGTGCCTTAGGCTTAGGTATTGCTGCTAAGTAGCTTTCAGAGTGTATTCTGGGCTCATTGTTTGGAGTCCTCTGTGTCAATGGAAAACATTGGGTAGCTCAGAGCTGAGAGAGGCGGAGGATGAAAAAGACAATCTAGAGGCAGCTAATGGAATTGATGCAGGGTGTAGGACCCTGCTATGACTCCAGGTTGTTACTGCTCAGCTCGACCAGATCTCCTGCTGTTTCATATCTGAGTTCAGAAAGCTGAAAATTGCCATCTATAGTCTTTGGAGACAAAAGATGTGGCCTTTCTTTTCTCTGCAGGAAGATGAAGGACAAGCAGGAGAAGGTTTCCTTCTTTTTGTACCCTAATCCAGCAGGATTAGGAGCACCTGTCTAAGATACAACCTCTTAGACAGGAGCACCTGTCTAAGATACAACCTATTTCAAACACACACATTTACACAATAAAATTCAACCAGGCAAAACTGGAATCTATTGACCTATAAAATATTCTACAAAGCTTTTGCACCCGCATTGGTTTTCCCTAAAGTTGCTTGAGTGAATGATTACAAGAATAAGGAGAATAAGTGAAAATGGTAGTTAATGCAATTTTAAATTCTTAAAATATTCATTAGAAAGGTTACCATAGCAACTAACTGACTCATTTTTCCAGAAGATCTTGAAACGCATTACAGGTGTTCTCTTCAAAATACCATAAAAGGGGAAAGATATATGTACGGATGATTGGTAATTTTTTTCCCAGAATCGAGACCTACCAATGTATTTACCAAATATCCTGCAAACAACCCTGCTACTGTTCTTTTACCAGGTAAAAACAAATGTCCTAAATTAAGCTGACAATAATCTTTCAGTTTAAATCAAACTGAGTATTTTGAGGTAACTAAACAAAATAGTTTAATAAGTATATTATTACATTAATACAAACTTTATAATTTGTAACACCACTATTCTGCAATCTATATTTAGGAATATTTAATTCCTCACTGAAATTCTGATACTACAGCAGTGTAACAAAACAGTTGTTCAGTAACACAAAGGAATCCCATATTCAATCTCGGAAGATTCTGTTATTTCAAAGAAACTGAAACTGTCCATGAAGATTGCTACTTAAAATCTAAATAATACAATGACAGGCTTAAATATTCAGATACCCTTCAACCTGTATTCAATAGACAGCCTTACTTAATGATATGGTGTGAGCAAGAGGCTCAATAAAAAACTCAGACTGACACTTTTAATGTAATTGATATAATTGACAACAATATGTAGAGTTCTTTGATACTTACTTCCTCATTTTTGCCACTGAATTTCTTAAAGACATACTTATACAAGATATGTTTTGTACATATTTGAAAAGACATTTTAATGTTGGACTTATGAACTTTACCTTACCAAAAGCAACTCCTTCACTGCAATCCCTGCTGAAGGGCACTGTCTCGTCCTCACATGCACTTCTCTCAAATTCATTTGCATTCAGGAACATAGAGGAAACTTTCGGCAGCTGTAAGAGAACTTAGCTTCCTCCATTACATTTATTTTATCTTCCACTTCTTTTCTCTAATCTATTTCTGTAATGAAATTTTAAACCTTAAATATTTATAACAGCTTGTGAAATAAATTGTGTGTGTTTACCACAAATTAACCAAAGGCATTCATTGCCTCTGCTTAAAGAGACAATCAGAAAAGACAGGATTTTAAACCACCTACTGGTACATCTATGTTTGTATTAAGGGAAATTTGAAACACTGAGGACAGTGTTTCACATCTCATTTATTACATGATTCATGTAATAAATGGACACCGAAAATCTTTCAATTCCATAACAACGGGAAAGAAACAAACTGTGGTCTTTGAGCTAGGACTAGACCTAAAGTGATTTGGACAAATTCTATACAATGCAAACAACTGTAATATTATTGACAATCAAATCTGTCAGGTACACGAGTACAGATTTTGGTCTTCTTTTCCATAAACAGGTAATATTTTGTTTATATTTTAAAGCTTCTCCAATTGCCATATGCTGCTGATACAAAAGAATAAAGACACTACCAAAACTGACAGCTAGCTTGGATTTTAATAAAGATTGTATGGGGTCATGCAACACATCTTTCATTGTCAAAGAAAGAGAAGAGAAGTCTCCAAGGCCTTCCAGTACCTAAAGGGGGCCTACAGGAAAGATGGAGAGGGACTCTTCATCAGGGAGCATAGCGATAGGAAAAAGGGCAATGTTGTTAAACTGAAAAAGGGTGGATTTAGATTAGACATTAGGAAGAAACTCTTTACTCAAAGTGCAGTGGGGCTCTGGAACAAAGAAGCTGCGGATGTTCCATCCCTGGAGGTGTTCAAGACCAGGATGGATGGGCAACCTGGTCTAGTGGAAGGTGTTGGCGGGGGTGTTGGAACTAGATTGTCTTTAAGGTCCCTTCCAACCAAAACCACTCTACAGTCCTATGAACAGGATTTCATAATTATCATAAGATATAATTCTTATATTTTACTGTTAATGCTTATGCAAGGAGAAGGCAAAGTACATTCCACCTATGCCGAGCACATTGGACAGTGAGCTGTTCAGCTGTTTAGTGCCATGCTTCTTGGTTTAGGCTTTTAAATTTACACAGCTTCTAGACTAGAGGTCTTTGGGTCCAGAAGCCTGGCAACAGAATAAACATGTCTATACTCTAATTACTCTGTACCTAAGTGATTAGTAGATAAGCTTTTCTCTGTAGCAGCCAAAGGAAATTTTCCACATAGTTAAACTCTTTTAAAAAGTTTTCTTTCCACACTGGATATAATTTATTTTATACACGTTTTATAGATATAAAAGGCAGATTAAATTCCTTCTACCCTGCTTTCAGATAAAATCTATGTTACATACCGCTTCATGTGGAGCATTCACCAAAGTCAGGTCAGTTTAAAATTTATGGGGTTTATTCTCCTTTTGTCAAGCATTTTCTACATACAGAACATTCACGTGGTGTAAGTTACAGAAGAAAAATGCATGAAACAGACTACTGCAAATAAGTGAGTAACAGACTGATTACATGATTCTTGTTTGTTCACAATGGAAAAAACTTGTTAAAAAGGAAAACAGATTCAGTAACTAGAGATGTAAGCAGACTCTTAATTTAGTTAAATCTACCTACCAGGGGGCTTGCTCAAGCTAAAGAGAGATCTACTGTATCACACAGGGCAGGATGCTAAATGCACACAAGATTACAATGCTAGAAAATTCCAGATTTCTAAATAATTTTACACAATCTAGATTGGAGTAAAATTTTGTTTTACAAAAGGTGTTGTTTGTTGTATTGATTGCCTTCAGTAAAAGGAGGTCAGTTTAAGAGTTTATAAGCATTCCTTAGCAAAAACGTAATAAAAATAAAAATACTCCCAAACTTTTAAGTCATCGCTCTAAGTCTGGATCATTGTTTACTGCTGGCTTTCTTATCCTACTAACTACTGTTATTCTTCTGAGAATCTCATTTGTCCCATTTAGATGTTTGCTCATCATTAAAATTAGAATTCCAAGTTATGAAACTATAAAAAAATACAAAGTTTTTGTTTTTTATTCTTTTTTTTTTTTTTCACTAATCCAATTGGATGCATGAAATTGAAGGTCTGTTGAGTTAACCAAATAGTTTAACAAATATGGTTCAATGGTACAATGCATAAGCAAAAGTATTACCTATAGGTTGTTGAGTTCAGTTCTCTGAGTTTCCAGCTTCCTAAATGTGTGTTTGTTTTTGTTTTTAATACCTTATTTTTTTCTTTTGTTGGTAAAGGTGAAGCTTCATGATGCCATGTTTTCAAAATGTGGATTACCCTGAAGAGTTAAGTGCAATGTTTCTCTGTAGCAGAACTCAAACTCCTCACTGATGAATCCCTGTGATAGCTGAAAAAATTAATACCTATTAAAAAAAAAATAGAAAGCCTCTGCAAGCAGCTTTCTCAACTAAGAATCACCATAAAAATAAACTCCACAAACAGCAGCAATCAGAAAACTGTGCACTGCAAATATAACTTCTCCTTTTTTCTTTTTTTTCTCTTTGTATGTTCCAAAGCTTGAGACTAGAAATTTGATACTAAAGGTTTCTCTCCAATGACAAGCAATCCTGTAGACACAATGGGAATAAATTATACAATTTCTATGCTTTACCTTTCTTGTGAGACTTTCGCTTCAAGGCACGAAAAGATAAAACAGTGGACTGGACAAAACAGGACATAATATTTCTGTTTAACGAATCAAAGGTTGTACAACAGCTCTTATTTTGTGTCTGAAGCAAACCAAACCAAAATTTGAATCATATTTACATATGATTCTTCCATTTACAAATTCAAAGTATCACGTTAAATTCCCTGAATCTTTATGTTTTTTACTACTTTCTTTAAGATAATGCACAATGTTTATCATCAATTTCAATATTCAGCAATTCCACTCAACCAATACAATCTTGGCTGATAGTCTATAAGGAGTACCATTATCATATAGCTGTTGTTTTAGTAACTTTTATGTGGAAATTGTCTCAAATTGTGTTTAAGTCAAAGAAATAACATGTATAGAAGGACCTAACAATTTCAAATGAAATGTCTAGGTTTAAAGAATGGTATAATTTAAGTGCTGTAAAACTATTAATTCAGTAAATATCCAACACACATCCTTATGCTTCTCCAACCCAAATTACTGTGTTGCCTCTCTCAACTTCAGTGATTTCGCAATTTAACTTATTGAGGCGTCCATCCAGGATAAACAGAGATTCCTTGGAAGGGGTCATGAGATACTGACCAAAAAGGCCACTGTCTTTTATAAGACGGTTCTTACTGTTCCAAGGCCATTCACCTGCCTTTACAGGCTCCTTAAGACTCTTTACCATCTTAACCTTGCCAGAGGAGAGCTCCACGAAGAGAACATCAGTTTGTGTACTGGAGCTACAATAGACATTGTATTGATGAGCTTCAGTGAATGATGGCTGAAAAGCTACATCAGATATGTGCAAATTTGTATGAATGTCAAATGCATCCTGTATTTCTCCTCTCATTGTTATGTACTGGAACCTCATAAGACCCTTTGTGTCATCAATGCTGACAAGGTAGTGTCCATCTGGAGAGACATGTGGTGTGCCTGTTACATCGCCGTTATATCCAATCACAGAATCAGTAACGCTATCCACTATAAGCTGTGGTAGGACAGCCCCAGTAGTGTCAGGCTTACAATGGATAAAAATAAATCCTCCAAGATGTGTATAAGCCAGTGACTGAGGAATGCAATTATAATCCTTTAAACTAATTGTCTTGATGTATGACATAGTTTCAAGATCAATTTTCTGGAGCACAGCCTCATCCTTATGCAGAATAAATCCAAACCTGGAAGGAGAAGCACAAAATCAAAGTCAGAGTTATTGTATGCATTATGTACAAATGTGGGAAGCCAATGTAACAAAATGAATGAGTTAATATGTGCAGCACTGTACTAATATGCATGTATATCTCAGCTTCAGATATTTCAGATATTAAGCATTTTATAAATTTTATTCGTCAGTGTTCTCATGATTTTAATTTAGAGTGCATCAAATGAAATGTCTAAAAATATTTATCTGATTAGTTGGAAAAGTGTTTGTTTTCTCCAAGTGACATAGGATAAAAGATAAACATTACTTTGAGCATATCTATCCAGTTAAAACTTTCACTATGAAGAAAAAGACTAAATATCACTAGATAGTACGTCTCACATTTTTTAATTCACTTCATACAGTTCTTCAGCTTTCTTGAGAATATCAGCTTAATCCAGTTCTCATTGTTATTCAGATAATTATCCAAATCTTTCTCATTTTAATTCAGCAGAAATGAATATCATAAAAGGATTTAGGTTTATGCCTCCCAACTATCCAAGCCCCACCATTTCTTACATTTTAAATGACCCTTTATGCATTTCCATACATCAGGGAATTTTCACTGAACATTAATAATATGGTTAAGACTTAAAATTCCATAGTTTAATGTTTATAACATTTTAAATATACATTATATGACTATTCTATAACGTTAACATGTAAATTTTGACTGCACAATCAATCGTTTATATGCCTAAACCACTGCTCTAAATATTATGAAGTTATGTCAAAGTAAATTAGTTTCACTAATAATCTAAGAGCATTCACAACACTTATCCAAAACAGCTGTTTTCCTTTGACACATTTCTTAACATAACACTTTACTCAATCTTTGATCCTACAAATGAAGCTTTCTTGCTGCTGTGTACTGATATATAATCTAAAAATACCTTTCAGATTCTATTCACATGAAGCACTATGAGAGCCACAGTTTTTCAATAATTGAGTTGCTGAAAATAGCACAAAATTTCACACTATACCTTGCAACCTCAATATATTCAGTTATCTGTGAACCACCAAAGAAACAGGCAGAAAGGTTTCAGGACATTGTTCAGTCAGTTCTTCAGATGTAAGATAGGGTGAATTATATTTGTACTTCCTACTGAACTAGTAGAATTTTCAAGAACACTTTTAATTTTAGCCCCACTTTCAGAAATCCTTGCATCCTACTTCAGTATGATAGGATCATAGAACTGTAGAATCATTTTTTTTTCCTACATGAGTACTGATGGAGGGCTAGACGCTGCCATTAATATTACCTTCATTATTAATATTAAATGTGGGAAAAACAAACAAACAAAAACAACAACAAAAACCACACACATATCTAAATTACTAAATCAAGCACTGAAACATCAGAACATGTAAAAACAACAAAAACAGAATGTCATGTTAGCATTATTATACACAATATAAACTCAGCCAACATTTGTGACCTGTCCAGTTTATGTTGTCAGTCTTTAGCCCTATTTCTAATGCAATTAGATTCATGTCGTTTCACACAGAACTCTATTTCCTCATCTCTGCCCTGCTCCAGTGTTACTGCTTTGGAATCTACTGGCCACATCTGAGAAGGAGAGGTTGTAACGTGCGGAGTTTTCATGGAATGATGACTGGTGGCTAAATAGAGGATAACGATACTCCTGAAGAGGGAAGCATGAGGTAAAGTCACCAGGAATTCATCTTTGCCTTAGATTTAGCACATAGTGTTACATGCCAAGGTGGCAGGTCAGAAATCATAGAAAATGAATGTGGAGGAAAACTGGACTACTGGCGTGGAAGAAGATGGCTGGCATATGCAAGAGAGGTTAAGGCATTTGAACAGGAAGAAACTGAACATGTGGGAAAATCTCAGATTATTGTAGAATGGTGTAACACAGGACAAAAAAAAAAGACAGGTTACTTGCTATCATTTAGTGATGCCATTTACACAAATTTAAAATTGAATAGGATGGTAATTAACACTTCTCACTTTTCCTTATTTTAATGAGTTAAAGGTATCTGAAGGCAAAGGAAAATATGTAATCTGAGGTCAGTGTAATGGCACATGCTGAATACATTAAATGCTCTATTTTCAGCTACTACAGTATTATTTCATTTATTTAAATATGAGTACTTTGCACGGTGCAGGCTTCTTGCTTTAATTACACTTGAACTCAATTTCAATAGTGAACAAAATGAACATTTTTTTCATTTGAGATTGGTTAAGTCGATTTGGGGTTTGAAAACATTATTTTTCTCTTCTTGTATACCAATAAAAACAATAGGGAAAAAAAATGAAATTTTATTTAAAGGGAAAGCTTTCACAAAACTGCTGTCAATTATGTCCAGAATTTATATCTGAGTGATGCTTTCAGGTGTACATCAATATATACAAAAGTGGTTATGTGATTTTGAAAGTCCCATCACAAACCTCTATGATTAAGTATATAATTACTTTTCAAAGTTTGTCCTACTGTTTTCAGAGACTGCATAAAACAGAACGAAAAAATGTTTTCTGTAAAGAAATCATTCATTTCACCTTAAAACATATTTGGCATATCTTATTGTCTATGTGTGCCCAGCACATTTTATTCTACCTTCATTGTAACTAAGAAAAATTACTCAACATTCCACTGTATGTTTTCATCTGCATTCAAATTTCAAAATTAGAAATCAGAATTTGTCAGAAATCACAAATAATTTTAAAGTAATGATTTTTAACTATTTTTCTACCAAAAAAAAAAATAATTTGAAAATCTAAATAAATGTATTTCAAGCTTGAGAAACCCTTGAACAATTGTTTTAATGTATCATATATTATCCGGACAAACAAAAACAAATCTTTACACAGCTTGCGAATCAATTTATTTTACAGATTATCCTCAACCAATGAAAATGATCCTTTCTTTCTGAAGTAAAATACAAATTCAAAACAGTACAAATTACCTAAACCATAAATTCTTTCTTTTTGATTAAGATCACAATTAAAATGAATGATTTAAATCACTTCGATTCAAATAATTCTTCCCTGCCTATGAATGCTCTATTAAACAGTGCTAACGTTCAATTTATGTGATACTTTGCATTCAAAATGTCACTAATTTCAAGATGAATACATAAATTACTAATCTATGCCTCTCAAACATTATTCCCTATGTAATATGTTTCTGAACCACAGGTACACTCAACTTATGATAATTTTGGTTGCATAAAACCTTTGATTATCAAAACAGTGAACATATATATACCCTAAAGTTAAATACAAGGTCTCACATAACTTCCCTACCATTGCATCAGCTGAAGGTGTGGAAAGACTTACATTCAACAACCAGTTTTACTAATGGGAGAGCCTGCTGCCACTATCCATAATCCCTCCAGTTTCTCATAACCTGGTGGCATCCTTTGACAGAGGGATCCCCTAAATTCTACCACTGAGTAGTTTGATTAAACACTCCCTAAGAAATGCCATCAAAATAAATGTAGTTATCCTGGAATCATGCAATCTGTCTGTTGATTAACCTGGGTGGTTTGAACTAAATAGTTTTGCAGCCAGAGCAGAACAAAATTTTCCACTGGTATCAGTATGTTAAGAAGAAGATGTTTGTCTACATCCCTAGATGCATATGTCTCCATATCTTCAGGGTTAATCATATGCTTATTCCAAAGCAAATCAACATATGCATTTTAAAACATAAAACAACTGAAAACACAATTTCTAAATTTCTAGTATCTAAACCACAACTTTCCAAAGCATTCTAGTTTTTTATGCAACTTCACATGTACCACTTAGTTCCCAGTCCAAAACCAACATGTAAAAAGCTTTCAGTATCTTAGATACATTAGTCTTAGAATTCAAAAAGCTGTTTCAGGTTAGGTAACAGAATTCACAGGTAAATGCTTGAAAATCAAAGAAATCGACTTCAGGATTGCAAAAGCCTTATCCTGATACTGTATTTGTTGTTCCTAGGAGCACAATTTATTATTCTTACTGCCACTGCTTGCTCTGAAGCTATTAAGGTACTTGATTTTGCAATCTCCTGCTGCTCCAGCAGCTAATGATATAACTACTGATAATCAGCTATAACTGAATACCCATTTACAATGCATCTTTTCAAAGTGTGCAAGAGGCAGCTTAAAGAGGCAGCTTTCTTTACACTGATTCCTCAGTTTCATGCTCTTAAATATTTTCAACTTTGTAGCCTTAACATTGTTTACCACTATCCATGCTCTTCACTGTGTCCTGCTGATTTCTGAAATTTGAAAACACAGCTCTGATGCAA
This sequence comes from Aythya fuligula, assembly GCF_009819795.1. NCBI lineage: Eukaryota > Metazoa > Chordata > Aves > Anseriformes > Anatidae > Aythya > Aythya fuligula. Next base: position 28,857,064 of record NC_045562.1, on the reverse strand, counting down.
ATTCCTTCCCTTTTCTTTTATGTAGCAATTTCTCTAACACAGGAAAAATATACTTTATTATAACGTTAACATGTTGAAGACTTTTTGCTTTATTTTTTTTTTCTAGTTCAAACTTAAACAACTTACAACTTTGGGCACTGATATAATGTGGAAAACTCTAGCCTACAAGGTAATGTTTTTAGAAGTGAGTAGAGTAGAAGCTCAGCTTTGCTAGCAGAATAATAATGCAGTGAACTTAAGTAGGAGTGTTACTGATTTCAAAGCACTTCACAAGTATCACAGCAAATGAAGTAAGGAGCTGAATGACTTTCCTAAAGCAATATAATGATCAACTGGCATAGTGAGATTTAAAATACAGGTTATTTCAAGTCCAACACACTTTTTTTTTTTTTTTTTTTTTTTTTTTTTTTTTTTTTAACTGATCATGCTACAGGCTACCCACACTACTGCTGCTGAGGTCCCAGAAGATACATATAGGAGTAAATTAAGGCATCAGCAAACTGCAAGCTGATTAGCTTGATACTGGATCTGGAATAGATACTGATACTGGAATGGATGGCAGACAAGCAGGTCAATGTGAGATCTGAGTCTAAGGAGTCAAAAAGAACCAAACCTCCTCCTACAGTCCTTGGATACAGGGAGAGGTTAGAATAATGCTTAAGTCTCATATCTGTATTACACATTGGGAAGACCAAAGCCAGAAAGCTTCATGTTGCTTTATTTCTGATACTAAAAAAAAAAATAAAAAAAAATAATAAAAAAAAAGGAATATTTAAAAAAATGGGGTAAAACATCTAAAATTATTTGAAGGATATTTTTAAGCAAGAGACTGAGAGAATTCAACATATTTAGCTGAAGACAGATATAATTTAGATGTCACTTTTTAAAACTTTACATATACCTTAATGGAGAGAACATACCGTTTAGTAATGCTACCTTTAATCACACAAAGAAAGTATAATAATGATTACAGAGTGACACTAGACAAAATTAGAAGCATACATTTTTCTAACAATGAGCATGACAACATATTGCAAAAATCTACTATAGAGGTGATGAATTTTCTTTGGTGGGAATCTCAAGATAAAGGCTATTCTTTATGAGAGACTTGACCAAGCCCAAGTAGATGTAGATTTAGAAATACCCGATTCACTATCTACATTTCTCAATTATTATTTGAAATATGTAAAATCTATGGTATGCACAGAAATCATAGAATCATAGAATATCCTCAGTTGGAAGGGACCCATAAGGATCATCAAGTCCAACTCCTAAAAAGTCAGAAAAGATGTTCTCATGGTCTTTTCAAGCTTATGAATATAAGAAACATTAATTCTTTGTTCATACACCAGTACAGTAGATTTTAACCTCCTACAACTCAGGCATCTGATGCTGAGATTTTAAGAAGCAGCTAAGCATTTTGAATCTTATGAAATTAATTTTTATTTGACATAATATCTTATCTCACAGACCAAAAACAATTAAGAAAAAAAAGTCCCCATTGACTCTACAACACATTGATTTCTAAATTCAGGAAGTTTGTTACATGTTTGGGTAATATAACTATACAACTATAACGGACATAATTTCACTTAGGAAGAAAGATGTTCTAAGGCTGGGATGGTCATTCCTTTCAAATTTATTGATCTAAACATAGAATATATTGGTGGATAGCTTGTAGGGACAGTCGTTGATCATAGAGTCCTGCTTCAAAAAGTTGCCTGCTTGCATACAGCAATGATCAGTTGCAAATAAATTTTCACTGTCCAATAAACTAATTGCTGCTTTCTAACAACCAGGTGAATCCATTCTTCCCTTCTGTCTAGCATAAAGAACCTCTTGGCATGCCAATGTCAAGATTGTTAACTGTACTTTTGTTGTCAACTTGTACTTTGTCTTTCTGATGAGGAGGTAAGAGTAACTAGAAGAACACATTATTTTCCAAAATTGTCAGGAAGCAATACTGCAAGTCACCAAGGTTAAAGGAAGCTTTGGAGTACACAGGTTAGCTCTGATCCAAAAAAAGGCCACATGGAGTAAAAGACTGTAATTTACCAGAGCTATAAACAATGAATTATCAGCGTAATATATTAAAATCTCATCTTTCAATGGTGTCTATAGTCCCAATGCAGTGGGAACATTTCAGAAAACTGATATTAGTAAGAGAATTTTACTGGAGATCTCAGTAAAACAGTCAGGAAGTAATAGGCTGAGCTTTCATTATGCTGTGTTTTTTGTTTATTTTTTTCCACCTCCATTTAAAGTAAAGCAAGACTATTAAATCTGGGTAAAGAAGTTTGCACTAATACCTTACATTTCATTCTGTTCTGTGGATACCTGAATTCAACCCACAAAGCTACCGTAATCTAACAACTTTTCAAAAGCACTTAGTTTACTAGAAGGATTAAAAAAATACAGCCACTCATAGTCAAACAATGAAATTGTGCTTGTCACCTGTGTGCTGTTAGCCTGTTTTTTCTGATTAGGTAGTTGGAGAACAAGTGATACTTCAGAGTAACTTCACATTTCCCAAATGATTTATAGAGAGATGGTGGTGTATTTAATGCAAAATTTCCTCTCATATAGATTGATATGCAGAAGCCTCCCACTGTTCATTAAACTCTGATCAATATTTATGAGAATCTCAATCCTCATGTCTTTTCTATGCAGTGAAATGATGCACAGTATCTGGCAGCATATAAAGGTGTTTGTCAGAGTGCATACTGGGAACTCATGCAACTCAAGCCTGAAGTATATGAGACCAAATTTTCACATTTTGAATCATTTTACAGTTAATGCAAGTGGGAATCTGTAGCCTGTGGGCATGCCACTCCAATTGGAGTATATACTAGAACTATGAAATCTGAAATGTTCTTTCTTCATTTACTCCATATGCATGAATATGAGATTTTAATACCAGATTTTAAAGAATTAACCACCTTGAAGATTTTCCACAAAAAAAAATAATTGTCACAACTATGAACCCACATTGTGCTGTGTTTTAGATTTGTGACCGAAAGAGCATTGACAGAACACTGATGTTGTTACTAAACAATGCTGACAGAGAATCAAGGCCTTCTCTGTTTCTTGTTTTGTCCCGCCCCAGCAAGTAGGTTTGGGTGTGGGACACAGCCAGGACAGCTAACTCCAATTGACCGAAGAGATATTCTACCACAGAATATTATGTTCAGCAATAAAATTCTTTCCAGAGTAGCCAATGCTTGGAAAACTGGCTACGCACTGGTCTGCTTGTGGTGAGTGGTAGTTTTTGCATCTCCCCCCCAGCTCCTTCACTTATTAAACTGTCTTTATGTTGACCTAAGAGTTTTCTTACTTTTGCCTTTCCAATTCTCTCTCCCCCATCCCAGTGGGGGAAAGTGAGCTGGGTGGTGGGTTCAGCTGACAGCCAGGGTCAACCCACTACAAGAAGTCATTAGTTTTCTGTGAAAACCATTGAGTTTTACAGTACCTAGATGAAGAGTGTAGGATAACCCGACCGAAAGCCCCAGGACAAATGGACACAACGACCAGCGTTCTGTGCCGTAAGCCAATTTATTGCTGCATGACAGTATCTTATATACTGTCAAAGCGTCCCACCCAGGAACCCAGGACCCCACCCACTGTGCTCGCAGGCACCCCCAAACCCCTCCCTTCGTGCGCGCAGGCACAACCCAGAATAATCCCACAAAGAGAAATTGAGACAGATAAATTATATTACTTCTGTAAACTAACTTAAAAGAAGCAGCGAGAATATCCTAAAAGGTATAAACTCTGAATCATATTTTTCAGCAGTGAAGTCTGTATGGATGAATACCTCTTTTTCCTAATTTTAATAGGGAAAAGCAAACAAACACACTCACATATTTACGAGAAGAATAATTACAATAATTGTAAAAACTAAAGTTAACATGCTATAAATGATTACTTCTAGAGTCTCATAACCTACACTCAAGACCATAATTTATTAAAGCACTGTTTTCTCCTTTCTGCTTAGATATGCTTCTAATTTTTATTTTTCTGTTTGCTGTAAATGAGAAACTTCAGTGTTATGCAACGTAACATACCAGAAAAATTGCTTTCAGATAAACTTCATGTGATAATTGTCATGATATGTATTTTTTCTTAAACAGTAGTGACATTTGTATTTACTAGAAAAATAGAAAAATGCACAGTGTAATACAAATGGGTTTACTTGTTTTAATGCTATAGCTAGAACAGAAACAAGTCTTGCTGCTCAGTTGCTAGAATGTATTTTTAAAATGGGATTTAGTATCCGGATTTATGGAACTATAAACCTGCATGTAATGAAAAAACAGTAAGCAGTAAACCTATGACTGATATACAAACATCCAACAATCCAGTTCATCAGCTGTCATGAAAATGTTTATGTTTAATCCTAAGCGGGGGGCAGCACATCTATACCTTCATCTAGAATGGCAGTGACAGATCTGAGGCCACACAAAACTAGATTTTGGATGATTCTGATAAGAATTTCAAGTAATAATACACCTTAAAATTAAAAAAAAAAAAAAAGTGTACTTTAGACTATGCACATGTGCAAAAGGATTATACTGCCACAACGGCCCATGTCATTTAAGTATTATATTTTTTATAATCTGGTCTTTTCATCAGTTTATTAAAAACTGATACATGAACAAGGAAATCAAAAGTGACAAAACCAATTCATGGCTTAACCCTAAGTAGCTCTTTCACATATATCAATCCACTTAGGTTTACATCCTTACTGCTTTGAATTAAAAAATAAAAAATAATAAAAAACAAACATATTTCTGCAATTGCAACAAAGCACAGCTGCTTCCTTCCTCTAAAATCACATCAGCAGTCAGTAAGTAGTTTGAAAAATTGTCACTATGATCGTTCAGTCTCACATTACCTCCACCCTACAAAAAAAAACAAAAACAAAAACAACAACAACAAAAAAACAGGTGGGATTGCTTTCTGATAAATACTTACATTTAAATATATAACCATGTGTATCCACACACAGGTTAAGTCTTCAAGTTGCTATTTTTGCCAGCAGTCCAAACAGACAACAGGGTCTAGAGAATCTGTTAAGTTGACCAGCACAAGAGCCCTTAAGGGCATGAACAAAATTGCCTTTTAGATTCCTCTACCTGTACAGACTACACCTCCATTAACTATAGCAGAAGTTTGATAGCTTGTATAGATGCACAGATGCAATGGATTTTCACACCTAAAGCTACCTGCCTACCTTCCGAGCCTCATGCTCACCATAGGTGTTCTATCCAAAAGAAAACATTATATCCCAAAATAGACTTATCAGAAATTTGCAGATTCAGAAAACTGAGTTTAATTTACTAACATTACACCAGGATGAAAGTAAAAGAAAACTTTTAGAGTTTGAAAACTTTGAAATGTGATTTTCTGTTTCTCCTAATTATAACACATTCAGGTACCACATAGTTGTAGAGGTTATTAAAGCTGTTCTTTTTGGTCATAAATTAAAAGTCTTGCTCACAGGAGCAGCTAGTACTATCCAGTCTGTACTGGATACAGACTAAGATGTTGTATGTCTCCATTCAAAAAAAGAGTTAAAAGCAATGAGGATATCCTCTCTTTGGATTTTCAGGAATCTCTTCATTGCTCTAAAAGGGTAGTTCTAATAGGAAACCATGAATACACTTCACTTCCAAAAAAGTGTATTTTTCCAACTATAATGATCAACTTTGAATTTGCGCAAGTCAAGAGACTTGAGAAAACAACAACAAAAACACACCCATCAAAATAACAAACCACCCACTCCAAAGTTTGCCTTTTAATTTTATCTTTTCAGGATTTTGCAGAGCTCTAAGAATTGCATGCAACATTTCTCAATGAATACTCCAAAGGTAACTTTGCTTATCACTATATCTGAGTAAACTAAATGTTCATATCACTATTAAATGATTAGACAGTCTGTTTGCACTGACACTACTGTCCACTGCAAAATGTCAAGATGAAATTACATCATATAACTTCTAACATCTCTCATTTAGACGTTGCATTTACAAATCATAACAAATATTTTTCAAATGGGACGTGACCCAAATAATACTATATCTACTGATTTTAAAATTTTATGAAATTTCCTGTTTTAAAAAGATACATTTTAAAAGCGTATCTGTTTGTGCAGACAAGAACTATGAAAACTTTGCAAGGGTACATCAGGAATTTAGTATCCAGCTTAGGCACTGTCTTTCTGCAATTGGATTGACAATTAAGCATTGTCCATCTACAATTCTACATACAAGAACCATATTTCATAACAACACAGTTGCTTCCATTAATACCATTATTTTTACATAATACCAAGATTTGTAAAAAGCATAATTTCCCAGTGTTAAGATTTGAGTAAGTCATGTTACACAGTTTTTCTCATTCTATAGCATTCTATATAGAATTTTATAGCATTCCTGTGTGGATAACCCAGGAAAAATATTAGCCTACTCAGGCAGTAGAACTTGAATTATAATTAATTAAAAACAGGCCTAATCTGTTTTACCTTTATTCATTGTATGTATAAGACTGAGAGTTTTGTGCAAGGATACTGGGCAAAGCATACTAAAGTGAATGTCAAAACAGAAAGAATTCTGTAAAGAATTCAAACCCAAGGCAGACTTTAGGGCAGCCTTGTTTAAACACACTTTACTCTCATTTGCTGCAATTGAACATCTTCATCTCATCCTATAATAATACTTGATCTCCAGTAGTTACTCAGAATGAAGGATAATACTGAGATCTGCAGCTACAGAATCAGTGAAGATGCAATATTGTTTTAATGGGAAGTTCTAATTGAGTAAAGTGTAAATTAATAATGCACCAGATATTCCATATAATGTATCAAAATCACGTGAATTCTGATAATGCATGTGAATCAGCATTAATGTTGATATTGAAATCACGTGAATTCTGAATGGCATGAAATTGCAACATTCAGGCTGGGTGTTAGGAAAAGGTTCTTATCTGAGAGAGTGGCCAGGCACTGGAACAGGCTCCCCAAGGCAGTGGTCACAGCACTGAGCCTGCTTGAGTTCAAAAAGAGTGTGGACAGCACTATCACACATACGGTCTGATTTTGGGTGGTCCTGTGTGGAGCCAGGAGTTGGACTCCACAGTCCAAGGACTTGATTATCCTTGTGGGTCCCTTCCAACTTGGGACAGTTTATAAGAATGCATCTTTAAAAGTTTTTGCAAGGTACCATTTTTTCCACCATTCAGACAGAGCAAACTAATTTAAAAACAGCAGCCAAGCAAAAAGCTAGGATGGAGCTGCCAACAAGCAGTATATTCACAACTTTGCTACCTTTACGTTGTTATTTTCTTCCTTTAGACAAGACATACACATTACTTATGAATGCAACTGCATTTACTATGAAGCAGAAAATATGTAAACACGAGTTAACAAGTCATAACAACACAAGAAAAGCCTAAAATAGTTTGCTAGAAATGAGGATTAATTTGTTTTAAAATTATTTTTATAAATACTTTAACATGAAACTGTATTTGTGATGGAAAGATGGAGTAGAAAATGATGACGATGTAAACGCTGATGTCCCACTTTCCTTTTAGTTTCTGGCCCTACATTCACAGATTACTCCACTCAAGACAATAGGCTTTTTGTAAAGAGATCTAAGATCAAACACTTTGGGAAAATGATGTTCTCAAAACAGAAACCAAGTAAAAGAAAAAGAACTAGATGAGCTACAATCAAAACTATTTGTACACAAAGCAAAGAAAAGCAGTATTGTCTGACACAACAGAAGTTTTCAAGGAAACAATAATAAACATTACCTACTTTATCCCACATTCATCTTTAAAACTACTCAGTATTCTATATTTTAGAGACCTTTATTCAGAATGTATGCTAAAAATCAACATGGGAAGATACAGTTTTATTGCTACAAAGCTTGATCAAATCTGCTGATCAAGTTTTCTGGAACTCCAAGTAAATACTATTAACTTCCCATGAACAGCCTGTTAGAGCATCAGGATGGTCCCTGACTCTATAAATATATTCTAACCTGGCTACATGGGAAAATATTAGTATTTAAACAAAACTAAAAAAAAAAAAATTTCCCGATGAATTGAAATTATCCATTGTAGTTCTGAAGAAGGATTCTATCAGCAAGGAAAAGAAAAAGAAATTGGCCAAAGAACTGTTTCTTAGTGGTACACCTCAATTGCTTTCAGTGGTCTTTTGAGCTTTTGTCATTAACACCACACACACACACACACACACAAAATAAAAAAAAATGCACTCTTCCTTGTAACTGTGGATTTTCTAAGAACTTGACAAACTGCACTGTAACCATTATTTCTTGTATTAAAATCATTCTTTACTTTATATCCATACATGGATGATTCTCAGGAAGACTGTTTTCATTGATTTCTTTTATTTCATAAAGGCCTTGCAGTCATACCATTGAAATATCACAGAGTTAATTTTCCTCACTTTTAAATTACTCTTTTAAATAAAGTTCAAAATACGTTTTTTATTGTCATTTTCTATTACAACTGCTGTAGCATATTGCACAAATAAAATATTTATCTCTAGATAAAAAACACGTTTTTCATTTTTGAAGGGTTTCTGATTTCAAAAACTGTCAGCATTGCAAGGGCATACCAGTCTTCCCCTCAGGACCTACAAAATGATTGTTCCTGGAACAGTTCATTTCTGGCAGGTTGCTGAGAAAAGACCTTTCTTTAATTTCTGCAGTTCAGAAAAGGTTGCTTGATGATAACAAAAGGCTAAGTGGATTTTGCCCATTGGCTTTTGCTCATCAGCACAAAAGTTGTTTTACTTTTGGGTACTACAACAGTCTTTGACCTTTGAAGTTTGTTTCCCTGATTTTGTTTCTGTTCTTTATGACACTAAGAATTCTTGCTTCATATTTCTGTTTTGCAGCAGAAAAGGCTCTCCCACATATTTGTGTATAAGTGTTAAGCACAAAGCCATCTTCCTATCACTCTAAATAAAGTATTTAAAGACTACACCTTGAAAAGATATAAATAATATTTGCACCAGTAACACGTGACTATTATAACACACCTCTGAAATCTTAACATAGCAGTGCTAAGAAATAGGAATGGAGAAAATAACTCAAGAATAAGAAAATTAAAAAATGCAGAACAGAAGGTTGCCCTGTTGGAAAATGAGTAATTTCAACATATAACAACATCATTGCTACCATTTCTGTTAAATGAATGAAAAGATCAGTTCTGATGAAGAATGGAATTTGATGGCAGGTCTTTACTTCCTCTCCTTTCCTCTCTCCCTATTTCAGTGTAAGATTGTACCTGCAGAGTATTTAAATTATATCTCACTAGAGATCTATTGGAGGGAAATGGAGCGTATACTGAAGAATATCTTCAAATGACCTATGGTAAAGAACAGCTGGGAAGATTTTGCCATAGCTGGCCCAATGGTGGATTCTTCAGAAACTTTTTTTTTTTTTTTTTTTTTTTTTGTAGGAAGAGCTTTCTTGTTATAACATGGTGTTCAGTGTTTTTCAATCATATTCAGTATACATTTGCACAGGATTGGGATAAGCCCTGATATTTCAGGGTACTAATGATGCCAGAGTCTATGTATTGTCTGAGGCTTCCCTCATAAAACAATCACATCAGAAGTATATGAAACAGACTTTTTCATTATTGCAAATTGTTGTCCAATGATTAAAGTATTCAAAAGAAAATCATTCAAGACATTTTATTACAAAGGAAAACATTTTAGTTTCTACATTTTTAGAATCCAGGAATACATGCAACTATGCATTTTATCATAAAAAAAGTAATTCTCAGCAAAAAATAGTCTTTCTACATTGGCAGTACACATGGTTTTCTTTCTTGTACATTTTAGGAAAGGAGAGCAAGCAATTTAACAACAACAAAAAATCACTTCATTTTTGGAAAAAAAATGAAAGCCAAGTAAAGGGTTAGCTATACTGAACAAAATACATTCCTAAAGATAGCCCTGAATGTCAGTACAAGGAAGGATAGAATTGAGATTTGGCCAGAAAATACGGTAACAGCAAGGTGGGCAGATGTCATATGGAATGCACAGATAAATTTGTATATGCCAAAAGAAATAGACAGTACTAGTAGAAAATGAATAATGAGATAGAGATAAGGACTGCAAAGGTGATAAAGTATCTGTGTCAGAACAGTCCCAAAAGGTCTTTTCTTCATTTTAAGAAGGAAGCTCCCATAATGTGATATCTGGGGATATATGAACATTGAAAAGAACAAACACTAAATTGTATCACAACTACTTTTTCTCTACTAATGACTCAAATTAAGAAAACATTAAGAAAAAAAAAAAGAAAATATTAAGAAAATATTAGACTGAACCGAAAACTCTTTGATTCATATAACTACACAAGAATCTCTGCTTTACTAAACATTAGAGAGGTTTCTAACATAACCTCAAATAGAAAAGATTAAATGTTGTTATTCTAAATGCTCAAAAATAGAAATATAGAAATAAAAATTTGTAAATAAATTTCACTATCCCAAAGTCACAAATGAAAAATGCATAATATAAAATAGGGTTGCTGTGAAGAAAATTCACTCCATCTGAGGCATACCCAGCAAAACATTTTAAATCATTGTGCTCTGGAAGTTTATCAGCAAACATAAAAAATTGGTTAATTACATAATTTTAAGATTGCCTCTTAAAGCTAATAAATGAATCTTTATAATTTGATTTATTTGGAAAACTAATGAGTAATTAAAGATTTACTAAGATAACTTCTAATCACTAGATACTAGAAACTCTGTTAATCCCATACTTGCAGGTTTCGTTTCTTTTTGTAATTGAATAAATTTTTATGTGTTTCATTGTGTAATATCTTTTCACATACTGACACGTATTGCATTTTAAAAGCAAATATGTAAAAGGACATAGGTACTACAGTTATTTATTTGTAATAATAGTTTGTTTGGCTACTTCAGAGGGAGAGATTATATTATCCCAGAATTAATTTTTTTCCTGCAATGATGTCTGCACATGCAAGAGGAAAAAAATAAACTATAGCTTGGAAAACATTTACAGTTTAGCAAAACTCCTCTTAGATTTAGTATAAGCCAGTAGACTTAAGCCAGGTTGTGGCTATTTCCTGAACTAAATGGGAAATGCAAGTAGAACAAGTAGAATGTTCCTGCTATTGCCAATGGTAGTAGCTGAACAAGTTTCATTTGTCTGAACTGAATCTCTTAATCTGTTAGTTCTTCATATTCACTTTATAATAAAGATGCTGTAAAAATCACCATTCACAGCAGAAGAATAATTTTTGCTGTCTCCCCTCCTTCTTCCCCATAAGTTCCTATGAGTTTCTTTTTCATAAATAACACACTTATGGACCAAAAGGGACCTCCTTTGCAGGGGGAAATACACAGAGAGGGGAAAGAATCACTACAGGTTCTCCATTTAGTACTACTCTCACACAGACATGGTTTACAGAGATGTGAGAAGGCAGTGTGAGCCCCTAACCCAGACAGACCTCCATTGTGTGCTGTGCTGCCATGGAGCACTAAAAGATTCCACAATCATGAGAAATTGCAGTTGCTATATCTTTAGTGATTGCCCTAGTACTATGGAGCTTCTTTCTCCAAAGCCTCAACCTTTCAAGTTATTTCCCCCGTAGAAGTACATATATTTATAGCTTAAAGACTAAGAACTGTGTGCAAACTTGGTAGTCCCCTAACAGGGCTTGTTAATTTAATCTGTGAAATATTAAATCATCTCTTAAATAGCTAAATCACATGGGCTACATTAAATATTCAACCTCACAAATTAATTCCACCTCTTTTGTCTATAGTTGGCTCGGCATTTATCTTTTTTTGTTTGTTTGACATGCAAATCATTTGAAAAGGACGTTTTTTCTGATTACGTAGGATTTCTGAAATAAAATATTTTCTGTGTGCTTATTTTCATACAAATACTGAAAATGCTCTGACATTCCAACTACTTCACACCACTGTATGGGCTTAAACTCTGGAATGAAGTGTGGAATTCTGAATCCAAACTTCTGAAATTACTGAATCAGCACCCTACGTGGATTTCATTTATGAAGGTTCACAAGGATTCATTGGCAGCACATTCCAATTACCTCTTTTAAAAATGCTTAGTTTTTGGAATGTGTTGTGCAAATGGATAAGCATAATCTCAGAAAGACTGCTTCCCCCGTTATCCTACACAACAGAGAAATAAGAGAGATAAAGATTCAAACTGAGAACATTATAACTTTACTCAGATCCTGAGCCATCTCACCAATGAGTTGATCGTTCATTCCTCTACTTGTTAAGTCAGGTAACTATATAACATCTAAAATACTTGCTAATAGATTAAAACATCTAAAAAGTTAGAGTGACTCCATTACAGCGAGTTCATTTAATATTGCTTTTGAAACATTTTTCAGCAGCTTAGTGATAGACCTTAATTTATTCCAATTATCTTTTGTTCACTTCGATTTATGAACAGTGGAGCTGAAATAATCAGCTCTTTTACTCCTTAGGCTTCTAAGAATATATTTTCATGAGTATTATACAAGTCATCTTTTTGCAGCTATCCCACATACTAATTGCAAATATCTATTTTTATGATAAGAATTGGGTGTTAGCAGGCAATTAAGGACATGATCATTGGTTGCAATGAACTGCTTTGGCACAGAGCAGTTCGGTGATTAAAATTTTCTTCTCATTAAATGTATAATGCCAACTATTGAAAATACATATACTCGATTTTTAAAAGGCCCATCTACAAATGGAATAAGCTTTGTATATATTTTCTCGAGAAATAATTTTTTTTTTTGGGGGGGGGGGGGGGGGGGGGGGGGGGGGGAAGACTTGGTATCTGTATAGTTTATAACCACTTAACAGATTCCACACTGTCCACCCGTAAATGGTTAGCAGTTGCAAAAGGATTACATCATTCAGAATTTTAGTTTTACAGGTGGCAAATGCACCTGGCTGCAAAAAGCCTTACTTTTTTTCTGGAAAGGTCTGGTGTTGTTTGGAACTGACTTCTAACAAAGAGCAAATAGGTCTCTAATCAGCTAATTCAGCCAGTGGGTTTATTTCCTGTCTTTCTGTCTTTCAGTATTCACACTCATAAAATGCTCCCCTGGCTAGAATAAGCACCAAATGGCAATAAATTAAAGCTTTATATTCATTGCATCACATTCTACAGAAACACATGCTGCTGTTGAGGCTTTTTATTGTTGACTGTTGACAATTTAGATTTAACAGACAAGTTTTTTTTTATCACTACTGCTTTGATGTTTTATTTCTCTGATGCAATTAATTCAAAAACTTTCCTGACACATTTCTCATGTGGTTCATTTTCATTTAAGCAACAACAAAAAAACAATTAAGTATTTGAAGGCCAGACTTTTTGTGAAAGGCAAATTCTTTAACAACTGAGTGACTTCACAAAAATAGCTCTTTAAAAAAACGTAAAATAAAAATATGGTTTCTCTATGTAGTCTTTTTTTTTTTTTTTAATAGAATCAGAAGCTCAAAATTAGGTAGTATTTTAGAAAACTAACATAAGAAAGCAACTACGTGACCTATTTAGACAGAATTCCAATTTCAAATAGACTGAGTTTGACAAAATGAGTTCTTCACTGTCTTTGGACTGGGCCTATTTTTCCTGGTTCCCCTTCTTGTATGATGTCTTTCATATTTTTCTTTTCCTATTTACATGAAAATTAATGTATTTAAGTATCAGTGCTGTTCTATTGATCCTTTTATAGCAAAAATCTGCATGAATAATTATATTACTACCTGATAGAATATGTATCTTGTAAATAAATGTGCTTGCCTATACTGTATAGAATTATTTTACATTCCATTAAACAAAGCAAGCATTTTTACTAATTCAATACAATTTTTAGTGATGCATTGTGTAACATTTTCAAAATGGTTAAGTCATGCCAATATTTATTGAAATGTTAACTGATTAATTTCCCCCCCATCACCTGACATCAGCAGTCAGTTCTTGGACTTTTAAAGACTTGCACACATGAATGTAACTTTAATTCATTTCATATGCCATCAAATGTGTGTGTGGAACAGGATGTTCAACAGGATGTGGAACAGGTGTGCAACAGGATCCCTTAGAATTGTTCAAGGAGAGAACTGAATCAGTCACTGTAGATCACTAACTGCTGTCTTCTGTCAGTGCAGTCGTTGGCAATGGATAAGGGAGCTATGCAGATAGGAATCACCAGCTGTAAATTCCCTTAAAGATAAAGCTGAACAAAGTTGCCCTCCCTAGGGCAATAATTTAGTAATAAACATCAAAATCAATTAGTCAGAAGGGTAGCACCTCTAATGCTGGTAGTTTATGTAGTGTAGCTTCTAGAGTAGCTTCTGTTCTCTCAAAGAATTCATGCTCCAAATGTAGCAGAATTATTTAATGGTTTTCTATGGCTGAGCTTAGGAACACATTGTGCATTTATCTACTTGTTTAAAGCAACGTGGCAGTAATGGTACTTAGAGTTAATTTCTATTCATACATATTAATTTACACATTCCTTTTAAAGTGCATATGGCTGATTGATAATTTATTTGTTAAAAGTTTTGTAGAAAACTAAAATTTTTCTTTTTCTTTTTTTTGATATAGACTAGATTCTTCACAGGCACATATTGTAGAGTAAATTCTGGAACCAATTGTAAAATCAACCTAAATTTGATGTTTTCACTTTTTTAAAAGACTAAATCTTTTTATGAGACTAAAATCTTTTTGGATGGAGATGCATATTTATATATATGATTTGAGATTTTAGCTAAACATGAGTGATGCCTTCTCATAACTGAAGGAAAGTTAGAATCATCCTAATTAGAGCATTTCTATAGATACTTGAACTTAGAAGGGCACAATAAGCAAGGAAGTTAATTATTTGCTGAGGTCATTTACACTGAAATATATCTGTGTCACTTTGCTAATAACCTAACAGTTCTAAGCATACCAAGTACTAATAACTACTAACATAAGATTCAGATGTACAAATCCTAGAAGGCAGAATTTTTCTACCCTACAGGTAGAAATGTTACAGAAAACACTAAAAGAAAATGAAATTTCACATTCCTACTAATGCATTTGGAGGAAGAAAAATAGAAGTAGATTTTCATTTAAGAGGCGTTGGTGAAATTCGGAAAATATTTCTGCTCTACATCTGTATTAAACTTTGCCCTCTTTTCCTCACACTCTCTTTCCTTGTCCCATGTGTCTCTAAAATCCAACTTGTTACTTCCTTACAGTTTTCCATACTTGGTATATTTCTATCGCAGCCAAAAGTTGTCTATTCCGTGGACACACAAATAATCCTACATTCATTGAGAGAAATAACTAAGGTCCCAAGAACTTACTGTATTTTACAGTATGGATTATAGTGCAAACCATTTTTAACATGTAAGAATTTCATCTACTCAGCACCCATGATATCAGAAAAACTTTATGCATGCATCTAAATAGAGTTTACACAGCTTGCTTGTTTTGCACAACTTTACATTCTAAATAGTTTAATAGTTTACACGTAGCTTGCTTTAAAAACAGATAGCCTGATTTAAAAAAAAAAAAAAAAAAAAAAAAAGAACAGAATTAGCAAGAGACTCTAGTTCAGAAAGACTTAAGTTATGTTTTATCATAATTCCTTTTAAAACTCCGTAAGTGGCTTTTCTGGTCTGTTTATCAAGAGAAAAACGTTAATGCAAAATATATATAATACAACGTGGCAAATACTATATATAAAACAGCTGCTCTGGTGTAGAAGAAACTAGGGAGTATCATTTTCAAATTAAGATTTATGCTCCTAATTTAGGGAATTATCTCAATGTTACAGCTATCAATTCCTCAAGAACACCCCAGGTGACATTACATCTCAAATTTAGTATCTAGAGTAATGAAATTTTTGAACGTTTGATGAGAAAAGGAAAAAAAAAAAAAAACAAAACAACACATTTTAATAAAGGTTTGTTCTGATAAATTCAACAGCCTTTATTCAACAAAACTCACATGAAGTTTGTATATGAAAAAGAGTCTTTCCAAGCTATACTAAAAAGGCATGGTCTCACATTTTCAAGATTATTTTTAATTTGTTTTATTTGGAGAAAATATTATAGTTCATTTGAAAGTTAATTATAACTGAGTTAAAACTTACCTTATATGGGTAATGATGAGGGTTGTAGCAGGAATGAAAAAGTCATCTACTCTGTCAAACTGCTTTCCTACTGGCTGAGTATGGATTGTGTGATGAGAAACACTCCCACTGGCTTGTGTTATCACCTACATAAAGTAACATTATTACAAACTATGGAAATACTCCTTCAAAATGTAATCTAAGTACATTCATACAATATTGCCTCTGTATTCCATCTACTGTGTTAATCTTCAGCTAGAAATGACAACACAAACGACAGTGAATCAGCATTTCAAATTCCAGAGAATTTTACATACCTAACATACCTGATCTTCATATTTCCTTTCTCTCCCCATTTTTTTTCTCTAATGGAGTCCATATTTATTCATATATATTATTAAAGTCTCCAGCAGTTAGTGAAAACTAATATTTTTATTTACCTATTCTCACACTTGACCCTAGATAGGGATTATGTTTCTTAAGCACTGCAGTCTAAGTGAAAATATAAGATGTTATTAATTGATTCACAGGAAGCTATGCTTATACATACTCCCAAGTCTTGTCAATCATGAGGCAATTCGATATAGCACATATATATTTCAGAAGAGCAAGTGGGTTTCAGTTTATATATTTCTTAAATTGTTGAACCAATTCGCCTTGAATTTTCCTCAAATCCTGAACAGTCTCTGCAGTAAATCTTTATAGACAAGTAAAAGACAATTTTATATTAATAGCCAGTGTGATAATCATTTACATGCTCTTAAGACTGGATTAAAAAGCAAAATAATTGATTATGGATAGTGTAAAGGAAATGGAGAGTGAAGATGATCACTGGCTTTAAAATAGGATATGTGTGACTCAATTATCAGTCATTTTCTTAGGAGGAGTGACAGCAAAACTGTCACAAATTATCTTGCATATTCACAGTTACTAAGAGTCTAGAGGTGCTAAAAAGGTGTTTTTAAATGTTAATCATTTTTTACTATTTAAGCCCTACGTTTGAATTTCTCTTACTCCTTATGCATTTAAAAACAAATAAGGTCTCCACTGACTTCTAGAAAAAGGAAAATAAGTTGAAATAATTTTGAAATTATGACACAGACTATCTCCATATTCTCATAGGATTACTTTAAATTAGGAGAAGAAAGTAGTGAAAAAGCAGCAAATGCAATTACAGTTTCTTGAAATGTTTCTTTAGTGGCTGTCCCTAGGCTTGCCACTGCTCAGAGGACATGTGAAAAACAAAAACTGTTATTATACATCTGAAGAAAAAAAAAAATGGAACTGTCTTACCTTATTTTACTTACTCTTACATTTTACACTTATTTTAGTGAAATATGAATATGCCTAAAATCAGACGTATCCTCTAATTAGGGGCAAAAACATCATAAGCAGCAAGTTTGCTCTCAAAAGACTGGCAAAACATGCTACTGTTTTTACCTGTATTCCATAGACTTCTATCAAGTTGATATAGTCAGTTCTGAGTAAAGGTATTGAAAAAAAAATATATATATATTAAAGCAAAGTCAGTTATCTTATATCTTACTACCTCTGCTGGGTCATCATAATAATGTTTAAAGGGAAATATACAAATGTCTCAATTACATAAAGATTCAGCCTATCTAGATTTCATAGCATATAATCAGTCTGATCAATATACCCACCTGCAAAGTTGGTGAATTCTTTTCCATGTCTCCCCAGCTCAGAACCCAGACTTGATCATGTGATTTATCATAGTGTAGTTTCACTGGGACAGGATCTGTACTCACTGCCTGCAGCAAAATAAGAGAAGAAATTCTTACCTTCTGTCACATTTTAAAAAGAAAAATAATAAATATGACTGAATTAAAATGATGGCTGGACATACATTTCCTGATGTTTTAGGATTATATTTAAAAATCATGTTGTCAGTTTTTGAAATGGTCCTCTGATTAATTCAAAGTTACTGAATCACTGATTTTTATCCATTATGTGTTCTAATATTTGACATCAAGACTGCATCATATTGAGGCTATTAAGAAGCTGAAAATAAACATTTTAAATCAAGTAAAAATGTACTTACCTTCCTTCCCAACTATCCCTCTCTTCATACATACCAGTTAAAAGCTACACAAATTACTGGAAAATGGCTAAAAAGGGAAATTATTCTCAAACTACATAGTGAATCAACACATGTTCCTGCACAGTCCTGCATAAAACCAACACAATGTTACTGCAGACAACTCTGCTAAAGTGTATACTGTTGAAGTTGGTAAGCCTGTTAACATATAAATGTTTCCCAGATATGATTTCTACTTTTTGTAGATGTGATCAGAACCAAGGTGTTTTCCCTACCACCTTGAGTTTTGCCTCCAGAGACTAAAAACGTTATAGGCTACACTTTCTTTTTTTAGGAGAAAGACTGAATAATCAAAAGGGAGGACAGACTATTTGATTAACAGACGTTCTGTACGAGGTAACAGTTGTGGGGATTACTTTTCTATATTCATCGTTAAAGCAGAAAAAATAAGTGGAAAATGAAATGTTTTTAAGTCTCACTACTACTGAACAATAAAGCACAGCTTGTTTATCAGTTTGTCAGGGAGTGTACCAGCTGGCTAATTAAGTGAACCTAATTTAAAGTAATGATGTAGATCCTCAAGATAACGCGCTAATGGCTGGCTGAGATTGCTGATGATACTTAACCGTACTCCTGAGGTGCTGGAAGTCACAACTTCATGTAAAAAAAAAATCATTTTTTTCTTTTAGAAAATGGAAAACTAAGTCAGGTTGCTGCTCACTAGATGATTTAAAAACAGAAAAGTCCCCCTTGGAAAAGGTCATTCAAGTTTCATAACATTTCCTACTGCAAATAGAAGACAATTAGTCTAAAATAATACTTTGGTGGCTGTTGTATAGTTATTTTGTTCAGACGTATCAAAATTCAAGTTGGATTCCTCAAATTAAAGGGCTGGCTCGTGCATGTTCTGCTCAATGAGCACCAGGTGTATTCTGGATTTGGGCCATGGCACTGCCTGGAGGAGAAGGAATTACCTGTGGAGTCATGCAAGGATAATGCAACTCCCAAGAAAGGACGAGACAGCAAAGAGAAGCTCAGAGTCTTGGAGATGTGCTTTCACAGCTGTTTCTAGCTATTCCAGGCTCAAATGCCACCAGCACAGTGTACTAAATGACAGTCGACTGAAAGACAACTTGAAGTTGTCCTACTTAACTTTATGTTGCTAAGCAGTTCCAAACAATTACAGGTGACAGCACTTGTTTTCAAGAACTTAAAAATGAAAGTAAATATTTTTCTTAACTTTAAAAGCTATGATTTAGATGTACCTGACTAAATCAGAAAACCTATGAATACCTCCTTAAAGATACACCACCCACGTCCCTAGATTGGAAACATATATTGAAATTTAAAATGGCTATTCTAGTATCTTTTTAGAAAAAAAAATCATCGTACAACCTAGTTATTTACATTATCTAGATGTATACATGTACACTTCTATATACATTTTCTTCATTAACTTTTATAGCATAAATTAATGAATATAACGTGCATGATAGTACTTCAAACAAAAGACCATAATAAAGAAAACCACGTCAATATGTTTCCTAAAAAAAGGCTGTTCAAAGGTGACCTGGCTATTATTACAGTAATGAAAAAGCGATGCTATTCCATTTTTCAAGACTTTTTTTTTTTTTTTTTAAGGTGAATTGTATGTTGTTGTTGTTGTTTGGCCCTTGATTAGCATGAAGGCTTGTGTAGTATTTGGTTTAACTTAATATGCCTTTTGAGGAGCACTGAAATAAGGCACAAAGCCTAGACCATTACAGATACTTGAATATTTAATCTAACTCCATACAAGAACTGGAGAATCCCTCTATTCTAATCTTTGTTGTGGAGGGGTATACTTTTAGTTGGTGGCTAATTTATTGAATTTTACTCTATAGTTAACATGTAAGGTTAAGTATCTCTAGGCATACCATTATAATACAATAAAACAATTAATAAAACAATTACAAATCTCTTTTAAAGCAAATCTGAAATCTGATCAAACTATTCCATAAATACTAAGTTCAAAACAGCTTCCAACTTTTTTTGTTTTTTAACATATCTCAGTAAGCTCTAAAGGCATAATATTGTCTCTCTTGTCATTGAAGTCTAAATGTTAATAAATGCAATTGAATTGAAATATCATTCATCAGTTTGACAAATTAAGATGACAAATTAATGCCAGTTGGAGACCAGGGAAATCATTGCTAGAAATTCCAGTTCTTCAAATAAGAGGATTGCAGTGAGAATTTTTTTTCAATGTCTCTTCCTGAAGAAGTACATCAAATTGGTTGTAAAAAGTCTTATTCTCAGAAAACCAATTCTGATATGCAAAGGGTAAACTTAACTATATAATAACAATAATAATAATAACGATAAAATAAAAAGAAGAAAGGGAACAAAAATATTAATAACTTTTTATGTTTAACTTTTTTTTTTTAAAGCATTTTATCCATCCCCATCCTCATTTGGAATGGCTAAGGTTTTTAGTGCAGCTATGTCTACTGAGTCAATTGATATACAAGGTAGTAAATATAGATGTTTAAAGAATATAAAGTGATATGGATTAAAATGTTTTTGTCAAGGTAATTTTATTTAAAAATTACAGTTTTACTATTTATTCTTTTAAAATTCTATACTAATATACATTATATATGTATTCTAATATATATATAATCTCTATATTAAAGATTTTCATTCATTTATTGGCCAGAGAAGGCAAAAAAGCTGAAGAAAATCTCTATTTAAGTATTTTTTATTTAAAATAAATTAGAGTTCTAATACAAATCCATATTATATTTAACTAAAAAAACACACTGGTGATAGATGTGATGATACTATAAGTAACTCTGTAGATGTTATGTATAGTTTGTAATCATTTGTATGATTAAAATTTGAAGCAGAACATTCAATGTGGTATCAAAACCTCTATATCAGAAAACCTCTCATACAGGTTTTCTTTCTTCAAAGAATCAGAGCAGAATTGTTAACAATTTAACTAGCTTCAGAGCTTTTGCCCAGGAAATAATTTTATTTCAGAAAAAGCATAGCCCTGCTTTTAAAGCAAATTTCAAGAAGATTTTGTATGATCTGTAATGTACTCAAATAAAAACCAAACCAACCAAACAAAGCCGAAACAAAACAATAAAAAAAACCACAAGCCCCAAAAGAATGTTGACACTCCTGTGTTGAAAGCCTTTCTTTACCACTGAAAGCCAAATAAAACTTATCTTTCTGTTCAAGTGACACCTGCCTGAAAAACTAAAGACTATACTATGAAATATAATCTAATATAAAGAAAAAAAAAAGTGTAGTACGGTAGGAACACTAGGCAGAAACCAAATAAGAAAAATAATTACATTTTGCCTTTTTGATATGCCTTGTAAACATAAATATTTTAAGACTTTAAATAATAATCAGAAAGTAATTTAAAATATGCTGGATTTATAGCTATGATTTGCTAAATGCATTCTCATATGCCTTTGACAATTCAACAGAATAAAACCTGGCCTTGTGTCCCCCATTTAACCTCACAGTACATTGACACCACTTATAATGCATTGATGCCAGTGGAAATGGGAGAAAGGAAAAAAAAAAAAATAGGAGAGAGACAGTAAGAGAAAAGCCACAAGTAGATTGGTTATAGTATTTTATTTCTATAATGGCAACCAAACTTCAATTTTTACTCCATCCCAATGAAGCTACTGACCATGTGAATGATATTGTGACTCTCAGGCTCTCTTGAAGCAATTGTACTGCTCCAAACTCTAGTATGTATCTTAGCATTGCCTTTACTACAAGGTCTTTTACAAACCATATGAGTTAATTAATCTCTGTACCATAGCATCATTTTCTCTCTTTTAGCCAATGAATTATTTTGATTAAGCAGAGTATCTCCAATCTATTGGAGTATCTCCAGAGTATCTCAGAGGCTGAGAAACAGACAGTACTACCTACATGGCAGACAGGAATAGAGAAGTTCCAGATCACAGCCTCCGATCTCGGCTAAGCATGGTCTTGTGTCTTCCACAATTACAGAAATTTCTCTATCTGAAAGTTTACTGAGTAACAGCCCTCCACATTCTGTAGCCAACCTAACCCCCTGACCTTTCCTGTCAAAACAGTTAAATTCCATTATGATAAAATACTATTCTATACCTTCAATTTAAAGTGAAAAGTACTTCAATTCAGAAATTTTCCAAAGAACTACATTTCCCCAACTACTTAATATTTGTAAGAGGTATTTTTTCATATTGATTCTGTCCCTGCCAACTGACTATTCACAGGAACAATAATTAAACAAACTGTTGTTAAATGTAAATGAGCTTTTTTCCAGATACTGTTTACTCTCAAACTAATGGCATCTTTTTTTTTCCAAAATATAATGAAAAAAACTTAGACATCAAATTAGACATCAACTCAAAAATTAGAAATACCTGTACAACTTTCTGAGACTGTACATCAACAATAAGTACTCTGTTGAGTGTGGGCTGAGTCACGTAAATGAACTTGTCTTTTACATTAACAGCAGTTGCCCATACACACCGCTGAACAGGATTTCCATCAGCTTTGGGACAAACTTCATCCTAGATTTCAAAAGAAACTGAGAAAGTGTAAGAATCAGAACAGCTAATGCAATAGATAAAGGCAAATTAGAAAAATATCAATATTTTTTCTTCCCCCTTTTTAACTGTAAAATACAAATCTCAGAAAATTTAGTGAAGGAAAAAGGACAAGTTGACATCAGGACATATATTGAGGCTAGCCAAAATGCATGTTGTAAACAGTGCTACTCACAAGCACTCTAAGTGTAAAACATACTTCAATACATTCAGGCAGCATTAGCATTTCTGTCCTCAAAGGAACGATGTGTGTTTTCTACACATGTCCTGAGAAAGAATCCCATTTGAAACAATAATACATGTAGAAATAAAGTAAGCAAGAAACCTTTTTAAAAATAACAAACAAATAATGCACACAAATTAGATGCACAATATCTCATTGCTGTACTGAGCTTGCAACTCCCCCTTCTGCATCATCACAGTAAAACTGCAAAGAAATGCTGTTATAGACAGGGCTTACATCTGAGGACACAGCAGTAAGGCAGGTACAAGATGCAGAAATATAAAATTGGAAAGATGACTGTGTAGCTGGAGGCCAAGAGAAGAGGAGGAGATGTGGCGCATGTTGCCACGGGACAAAGCAACAATAATTAGAGGCATTTGCTTTTCTGGTCATATGGAGTACTGATCCACTGCATCAGAAGTTTGCTCGTGCTGTAAGACATTCCAGAGACCTATCACGCTAGTCTTAAACGCCATATAAATCAATTGCTTCAAATTATCATTCCTTACCCCTCTGTCCTTCCATCCCTACAAAAGGATTAAATTAAAACAAAAACAAAATTCCTGTTGACTTCAGTGAAATCATACTCCATATTCCATAATTACTAACTCTCCTAGTTTATGTTCACTATTTATATTTTGCAAATGTATTACTGTTCATCATATATATAGGTATTTATATCTCTGTTTCTATTTATTCTAAGTAAAGTTTTGTTTTTATCAAAATTAAAAAAAATATTTGGACAAATACAATACCGTATGTAGAAATTCTCTTAATGAAATAGTATGATTTATTCCTATAACAGATATCAACTTTACGTAAAAACAAAAAGCTGAAAAATATTCTGCATGGAGAGGTACAACATGTGTCAAGGGTTTATTTTGTTGTTTTCCTGACCTATTCCTCTTTTCCCTCTTTATTTTTCTTCTTCTCATTGCAAGTGACAATTTCAACAAAATAAAATTATTATTTTTTTTAGCATTTATTCCTCCTAATTTAAAATGCTCTGTGTCACGCATCATAACTGGTCACTGTGAAAATAATTATGTCAGCAGGTGATGACTTCAGTGTAGAATGAACAGAAAGAATTGAAGAGATCTTTAAAAATAATTCTGTTTTTAAGCCTTAGACTCCTTTTAAATGAAGGGGAAAAATAATGTGACAGAACAATACATCATAGAATCACAGACCATCCTGAGTTGGAAGGGACCCACAAGGATCATAGAATTGTTTGGGTTGGAAGGGATCTTAAAGATCATCTCATTCCAACCCCATTGCCTAGGGCGGTGACACTTTCCACTGGATCATGCTGCTCAAAGACCCATTCAACCTGGCTTTAAACACTTCTGGGGATGAGGCATATACAACTTCTCTGGATCATGGAGTCCAGCTCCTGGTTCCACACAGAACCACAAAAAAAACAGACTATGTGTCTGAGAGTATTTTCCAAACACTTCTTGAACTTCAACAGGCTTGCTGCTGTGACCATTTCCCTGGGGAGCCTGTCCCAGTCCCCAGCCACCCTCTTAGTGAAGAACCTTTTCCTCACACCCAGCATGACCTTCCCCTGTCCTGGCTCCACACCATTCCCTCAGGTCCTGTCACTGTCCCCAAAGAGCAGAGCTCAGTGCCTGCCCCTCTGCTACCCTCGTGAGGGAGCTGCAGGCCACCATGAGGCCTCGCCTCAGCCTGCTCTGCTCTGGGCTGAACAAACCAATGGACTTCAGCTGCTCTTCAGACATTCTCCCTCCCATCTAGAAACTGGTCTTCTCAGCCCTCCTTTGGATGCTCTCAGACAGCTTCACGTCCTTCTTATACTGTGGTGCTCAAAACTGCATAGAGTGCTCGAGGTGAAGCTGCACCAGTGCAGAGAAGAGAGGGACAATCACTTCTCTCGACTGGCTAGCAATGCTGTGCTTGATGCATCCCAGGGTACGGCTGGCCCTTTTGGCTGCCAGGGCACACTGCTGACTCATATTCAATGTGCCATCAACCAAAACCCCAGATCCCTTTCTATGGGGCTCCTCTCCATCTCATCCCCAAGTCTGCACATGTATATCCACAATTGTCCCTTTCCAGATGCAGAATCCATCAGAGCCTGGTATAACCACACTTACTATAACCCTTTGAGCTTGACCCATCTGCCAAGTGTTCACCCATTGTACTATATATTTGTCTAGCTGTATGGTGGACATTTTGTCCAGAAAGATACTGTGAGAAATGTTATTGAAAGCTTTGCTAAAATCCAAAACGATTACATCAGCTGGCTTCCTTTGGTCAACTAGGTGGACATTTCCCTTGTGAAAAGGGACTTTTCCCTATGGTGGCTGTGACCAATGACTGCATATCCAGTACTAATCAATGTTTTCAAGAAGTAGATGATGCATTTCAATGCCAACTTTTCTGTTTCATCAACATTCTTTGCCTGCTGTGACTCTGTACATTTGAGAAAATACACTCAATCTTTATATGTCAAATAAGAAATAAATCAATTTTGAGCTCTAACGGAAGGCGTTTCTTTACAGAAGATCAATAGCCCCTGTTTGTTCCTATGTGGTTCTAAAACCTCAACAAAGCGAAGGTCTTTCAGAAATCACATTGATAAGGAAAAGTTACTAAACTCAGGTTCCATGGGATGGCACATAATCAGGACCTTCAGCAGAACTTAGACATATAAAGAGTAAGATATATCTTGCACTGCTAAAAAAGCCATGCACTCTCTAGAGAGGTTTAAAATCTGTTTTTAAAGAACAATAAGCATAGTGACAAAGAAAACTTTTTTTCTTAAACTTGGCTAAAAGCTTTTCATTATATAAAGTGAAGTGTCAACATAAACAAGTGTGTTTCTAATATTACGTGCAATCATCAGATCTACTGTCATTCGCCCTCTGTGCAACTGTCACTTCAACTGGAAGATTGTTCACTGATCTCAAATTGTGCTTTATATTTATTCTAAATACGCCTTGTCTTAGTTCCATGCTTTATCTAAACAGATAACTACTTTTAGATTGTTCCTTTTGTGTCCTCACAAACATTCCTGTTGTGTCCTCAGCAAACAATTACTTCAAATAATGTATCCTTAAATGTTTATATCTTTAAATGTTTATCCTGTGTCCTCTCCAGTCATCTCTCTTAGAAACTCACCTTAGTTTTCTTCATTTTTTGATGCTGTTGTTCTACAAAGGCACATTCAACATACCATGTAAAAATAGCACCAACTCCCACTGAAGGAATTCAGGTTCCTCGCACATGGCATCATATAGATTAGTGTAAATGATTAATCATACCTCCCACTGTGGAGGTATACCAGGACAGAGCTATTTTCCTGAATCTGAGTTTAAAACACTGATTGAAATGTATTTCCAAATATTCTCTCAATGTAAAAGATTACATACCTAAATAACATATATGTATATATGTATGTAGATGTATGCATACACATATTTTATTTAAATTAGAAACTACAGGGCATGATTCTTAACACATAGATAATTCATAAAACTCAATCCTTCTTTTCCACTTCAGTACAGCAAGAAGAAAGCACCATACTGTCTTAGATCAAAAGTAAAAAATAGAGAAAGATAAATTTACACATACAAATTCAATTTACTCATTTTAGAATATTGCTTTTATTATAAATTCCTATAACACAATGGCAACTCTCACTCTGCTCCAAAATTAAAAAAAAAAAAAAAAAAAAGTGTTTCTCTGAAGCAACAGTAAAAAATATGCACCCAAATTCTCATATCCAAAATAGACTTTTTCCTCAGCAGCAGTGGGTTTATGCAGTTGTTTCCCTTCTTATTCACGTTAATCTAGAAGCTCCAGAAATAACTTCAATCAATGGTACCAAAATCTTACTTTTGAAAAGTTAGCAGTTATCTGATTAGACAGTTCAGATTTCTTTGACGTTAGAAGCAATAATTCTAAGTCTCTATATTAATTTTCCCAGAGGTTGGGTAATTGGTTAAAATAATTTCTCCTTGAAATATAAGAATAAAACCACCATTTTCTTCTTCTAATTAAAATATGAGCAATTTACTTTTTCCTAATTCATTCTCTAAAAAAGCTAACATCTGATAGAACATTAACTTATTTCATTGCTTTTTTCCCAGACTTTTAATCAAAAAGTGTCTCACCCTACATCATGTCAGCAAACGGAGGAAAATAAATCCTCACAGATTTTTTTTTAAACTAGACTGGGGCAAAATTCTCAGGAGAAAACACATGTTTACAGATTTCTGTGTGCAAACTCCTTGTTTATAAATCTAGACTTAATGCAAGAGTCCTATGTGTTTTAACAAGAATTTGAGTAAATCTCTTTAAGCAGTATAATGAAAACTCCACCTATGCTTTAATTAGCTAATAGTAAGATAACATTTACAGGAGTGTATCTGTCCAGGTTTGAATTTATACATCACCTATTCCATCTTACAACAGAAAGTTGTAAATGATGAACATACTTGTTATTCAACAGTGAAAATCACTGTGGACCTTTTTCATTTTTTTTCCTCAACAATTATGCATTTACTACACTTCCTGTGTCACAAGAGTGTAAATATGTAAACAAAAGAAATTTCTGTGGACTAATTACTGTGTCTCAAGTTTACATCCAGTGGAAACTTTGCTCTGGCACATAGTAACATTTTGAATATTATTATGAAATTAAGCATTCTGTTCCAACCTTTAGCACATATTCAACTTCAAATATTAGAAGTCTCAGTTTATTCAAACACATATCTATTTTATTCTGAAATATGGCCACGATGTGTTAGTTCTTGTAATAAAAAGGGAATCAGAATTATGTTGAACCCTGAATGATTTTTATATCAATCTCAACATTTTTAAATTGCCTTCCCCCACCCTTCCCCAATTATTTTAACTGGAGGGTAAAATAAATACACTGTTGCATAAGAATTAGAATTCAAGGGCTTTGGATAATATTAATTTGCAGAATATAAATAGAGGTTCCATATTAGTATGGAATATGCCCCAAACACTTCAGAATGAGAATACATTTAACTGCTGAGAAGCTGTACTTGGAGCATGGATAAGGATCTATTTGACAACAGTTTAAACAGAATTGTCAATATTAGCCCAATAAAAGTCACCTTTCATTTGGTACTTACTTAGAATATTCCAGTAATTTAAATGATTCTGAGAAGGAGTGGAGGAAGCTCTTTATAACTTCCTGTGAACCAAGATGATCCAGTAAAGCGCTAAATCTTTTCCTTCACTTTAAACACAATAAAAGTCTAATTGATTCCCATGTTAGGCACACACTAAAGTGCTTCACTGTATTGACACTCAATTGCATAAGAGGCAATTAAATATTTAGATAAGAGTTCTCAAGTATATCGTTATTGAGAAATTGTATTTACCTTAGGAAAATTAGCATAGCTAAATAAGCATGTGTAAATACCGCACCACTCATTCAAAACACAATGCAATGCCATGTAGAAACACCAGAGTTCATTCTTTTACAAAAGCTCAGATAAAGGTAATTCTATTTTGCTGACAAGTAAACAGGAAAGCCAGAAAGGAACATTGCAGTATCATGTGTATTTCACTTCTAGTACCTAAACTGCACTGCAAAATTTAGAAATGTTTCTACACTTTAACAAATATTTGACGGTGATACAGGTCTACTGGAGTTTTACTAATCGTTTGAGCAGCTAATTGAGAAAAATGTAAAGAAATTGAAGAGTTTAAAGCAAGCACGAAATGATTTCCTATAGGTATACATCTATATTAAGAGCTAAGTGACACAGATTCTCTTAGCAATAGCCACCATAGATTTGAAAGGCTATATAAAGCAACTTAAAAATATGCAATATAGCAACATCTCTGATTAGCAGTTATATGACAGTTGAAGAGAATTAATAGCAAACAATTTACAACACCAGCTCTTACCATTAAACAGTCACATACTGAGCTAGGTAAAAATTTGACCATGGGATAGAACTGAGCCATTTTGTTATCATTATTTAGAGAAAATGATTTTTCCAAAGAGGAAGATAAGACATTCTGCAAAGGAGGCAACAGTTATCTAAAGCTCCATGAGTTTTTTGGTTTGGTTTTCAGTTATGTACTATTATATGTATTACTGTTAGTATTAACAGTATATGCAAGAAATTCTTTTAAGTTCACATTTCATCTTTTTCTCTTTTTCTTGCAAGAACAAAGATTTATTAACTTCTATTATAAGTGAAGGAAGAAGTTTTTGGTGTTCAGAAGAATATGTAGAAATATTGTTGAATTTAATGGGCAAAATGACATGCATGCATGAGTACAAAGCTTAATTTCTGGCTATATATTTTATGACAAACCAGAGATACCCGAAGAAGCACAAGTCTACACCTACTTAAAAATGAAAGCTGTCAAGTAGTCTGCTTTCCTGGTTTCTTTTTTAGGGATGGTTGGGGGGGGGTTAATTATTATGCTAATTTATGTTTGAAGGCAACAAGAAGGAATTAAGTCTGACTTATCCATCCTGATTATTACCACATTTCAATAAAAATACATTTAAAATCTAGCCTGCACTTTAGACCGATAAAATTTTAACAGACTTCTTAAATAATCAGGTTTTGAATTAAACAGCCATAAAAAAGCTCTTTGGCTTATTTTTGGCTGTGTCAACCTAATTTCACTTAAGCTGCACAAATCAAGGTATGATTAGCTGTTCAAAGCATAATTATTCACACTAAAATAAATCTTGCTGTTGAGTACAGCAGCCTTTGACATCAATAATGTAAATTGAAGAGGCAAATTCCAATGAGACAGTTCTGCTGTTACTTTGTGCTGTTCTGCTGTGCTTTAGGTATTAGGGAAAAAACAAACTGTACAGCTCATGGGTTATTACACATGGGTTCTCATTTCAAGGTCACTCATTCAAATCCAAATAATGAAAAAAAAACAACTATTATTTTTAAAAGCTAATAGATCATATAAAACAAGTCAATGTAGTGACTAGTACCAAGTGTTCCTGTGAGAACATGCATCATGTCAGCTAGCGGTTTGATTAACAGTAAAGGAAAAACAATGACAATAAAAGAACAAATGGAAGTGGAGAATGCACTACTGTTTTTTGTAGCGATATACATAAAAGCTACTTCATAAATGCACAGGATTTGGTGAAAGCAACTATAAATCCATTGACAATAATGTTACTGAAACTATTCATACGAACTGTAAATTGGAGTCAAAGCATTGATCATCTCTACTAACTTAGTGGAGCTCTAAGGTTGTTTATCAGGATAAGGATTTGCCTCATGACAACTGACAGTTTAATACAGACAAACAAAATACATGATAGAATGATATAAACAAACATCCAGTGGAGAAAAAGAAACTATTAAAATAATTAATTCAGATATTATATTTAATACAGTGTTAATCCTTGAGTAATAGAGATGCAAAAAAAAAAAATTGAGTAATAGAGATTAAAAAAAAAAAAAAAAGGCAAAAATAAAGAGAAGATACAGAGCTGTTAAAAGAAAGGAATGGGAGAAAAGAGAAGGAGAGAAAGAAAAAAGGGAAAGACAAGGGTAAGAAAAGCAACGGAGATAAATTAAATCTCAAACTAAGACTGAAAGCTTGAATTTGATCAAAGACAAGACAACAAATTTTGAGTACACTATCATAAGTTATACATTAACTGAGAAGGCATATCTGAATTTATCAAGCAGATAACGCTAAAATAGCATTTCTTAATTAAAACTATAATTGAGAAAATACTACATGTAAAAACAAAACAAAACAAACTTGCCTGAAAACCGAGGAGTTTTTCACTAGGCTTAATATGTCTCTGAAATTCACATTCCACTGGTTGTATTACTTTGATTCCATCTTCATAAAAAACATAAAACATGTTCCCAATTCCCAGACCTTAGGGAAAAAACAAACACACACACACATTGAAAAATACAAAATTAAATAATCACAAGAAAGAAAATCCTCATATTGAAGTAAAACCCTCATCATATTACTCGTATAAGATCAGTTTGTTAATGTGTATTATGCTAATACAACCAATCCTATGGGATCTTCTGTTGTAAAATTAAAACAAAGCTCTTATTCAGAATTTCACAGTTTTCTCCACTGGTAAGACGTTGTCTTTATGAATATAGATCTAGAAATATAATCTATAGTTTGACAGCTGCAGTAATGAAAGTCTTCTCATGAAATAATTTACATTGAAATAAAATGAATATATATTCTTCATGTATTCTTATTTTTCTTTTCCTAAGGGATGGAAGAGTTAAAATAATTTCTGTATCACACTGAAAGAGAAGTTCAAAGCCTTTGTTATAAATCCTTGCTCTATTTGACAGTTCTTTTAGTCCAAAAAGGAAATACTTTCTCTTGAATTTTATTGGAAAGCCAGAGCTAGAGAGAAATTCAGTCCAAATTTGAAATGACACAAGTATTCATAGAACTATTCAATCCTATGGCACTGTTGCTGAATGAGGGGCATGATGTAATGTTTTGTGGAGAAGGTGGGAACCAGATCATGCTTATGAATAAGAACATCCTTCCAAGTTTACCATGCACTACTTAAGACAATTGTTGATTTGCTATGATGAATGACTTTGCAGAATTTTATGAAGAGGAAAATCACCTTACTTATAAAATTATTATAATAAACTCTAACAACTAAACTGTGGGCTACAATGATAAAAAAGTAGATGTCCCCTGTGTACCTAAGCTTCCACTTGACATAAAAACATTTGGCATATGATCACAGAAATAAAACCCAGGAAAAATAAATTTGAGCCTGAAACTCTGCTTATTCTAAATTCCAAAGGAAAACCTATGCTAATAGAAAAGGGAAACATCTTAATGTCAAATAAAATAATGTGAACGTTAGGGGGGAAAAAAGTGTGGGTTTGTGCACATATGTACCTATGTACGTAGGTGTTTATATGTATGTAAATACATACAAATTCACAGTCTAAATAAGGTCATTTAGAAGACTGTAAGATGCACAGGGCTGCAAGGCCATGCCCAAAAACAGCAAGCTCAATTATCTTTGAGAAATCTTCTAGAATCATTCCCACTTCTGGTCAAGTTGTCCTAAAAAGAAGGAAAGAACAGTCTCCATGCAGGGCTTTCCTAACTTTCTATCACATATATCTATTAATAGCATATCAAGGGCATAAGGAATATTTTACAATATGTTCAGACTAGCTAATGGGATACCTGTGTATGCCTTTGCAGGTAAAGCACATACCCTATATAAGATAAGATGCCAAGTTCTTTCTTTAGAAAGTGCCTGACATTGTGTCCTGTAAGAACTGCTGGAACTTGTAGACAAGTCTGAAGTTAAGCTGCCCCTTCTAGTGAACATCACAGATAGCTGAGCAACTGACTTACTGTATCTTAGTGAAAAATAAATATGTATATCTGGTTGGGACGAAACAAGGTCTTCCCTTCTCCCTGGACCCACCGCCCTAAAGTGTATTATAGTTATTATCAGAATAAGTAATACCAGAATGTGAGGAAGTAAATCAGCCAATAGTCTGAAGTGATACAGTCATTTAATAAATTGACTCCTAAAATGTCCCCCTTAGTTGACAATATTCCAAAGCAGGCTTGCTAATTTACAGATAATATTTGTGCACGGCAGCACAACCCAAAGTTTTATGGCTGTATTCCTGGTGTCCAGATAGTAACGTTCACTAAAATGTTCTTCAAAGTCAGTGAAAGAGACGCAGTAAGAAATGCCCTTTCTCCTGAGTCAGAGCAGCCAGTTCACATAAGGAACTTTACCTGTGGATCCAGTGACATAATCCCCATGCTTATGACCCCAAATCTCTTCCTTTGAGCATTCATCTACAAATATCTATATAAATATCTAATCACTTAGGCAAGCCTGTTATTTACAAATACAGGAGCTGTTCCTCTCAGGACATCTCATGTAATTTTGCAAGCCCTCTCTCCTCTCCCTGCCTCCCCCAACATAACATAGTACTGGCAGTTTCTCTGCCAGAAGCAACAACAACAATTTTAAATATATTTGCTGCATTTAGACAAATGTGATTCTATGTTTAAAACCGGCTAACACCTTTTTGGAAAAAAGAAATGATGGTTTGGGTTTGCTCCCGAATGTACAGAGATATATTTATGCTTGTGTATGCATTATGTCATTGTATTACATTCTAAGGTACGTTCAAAATCTTTTCTTACACACTCTTTTCCAGTTTTGTTCAAGATAAAACACAAGGGAACACTTTGATGAACACTTTCCCAATAAGCAGAGAGCCTACCATACATTTGAAAACTTTGAGCTAAGCATCTGTTTGTTTATCAGTTTAACTTTTAACAGTGAAATTGTATGAAACTCTGAACACATCATTTACACTCTGCAAGGCCAACAGAGCAATCAAGTGATTGCTTATACCAGCTGAGAAACTGATAAAATATGAATATATATATAAATGTACATGTAAAACCAACAGCCTAGTTCATATTTGTAAACATACTGATAAATGCTAAAGTCTAGTATGTAATTAGGCAAATGAAAACAAATTTTTGAATTCTTAAATTAATTTAAAATATTCATTTAAGAAACACATAGAAATATAATTTGCAGCATGAATTCACAGCAAAACCTGAGCCGTGTATAGTATTATCAATACTTCAAAGAAAATACTTGAAACATTTCCTATTCCTGAAATACATAAATTCCTAAATTAAAACTTTAACTTAAGATCCAGATACTTAGAGCAAAGAGATGAGAGCTCACAACAACACTTAATTTCACTTAAATTATGTGATATTTTGATATTTCTCCATGGTGACACTTTTTCTGCAGTATGATTTACGAAAATATTATCTTGTATGTATATGAAAATTAATACCTATTTTCACTAGTAAAATATACTTTCCATGTTTTCTATGCTATTAACATCTGATACTGTCTGTATTTATATTTATTCTTCAGTCTATCACAAAACTAATCACAAACCTCTATTCCCTACCCCAACATTCACAAACCCCTCCTGAGTATGTAAAGAAGAAAACGTTTTGTCTTGCTAAGAAGCAGGAAACTCAATTTTAACTAAACTGACAGAGATTATAATTTTCACAAGTAAGAATGATTCAGACAAGATCAACAGCATATAAGCTGATTGGTGGGAAGCTTTATCATGTCAGCAAACAAAGGCCTGCATTTTACGTCTGAGTTTCTTGTTCTATTCCTTTGAGTAACTGTCTAAAATTTTTGATCAGTTTATTTTCTCCTCCTTCTCCAAATGGAAAAACAGTTCATAAAGGCACCCACATTGAAAGGATTATTTTCCACTACGTTTTTTCTTTAAACCAAATCCCTCAAATATTTCAAGGGAGGAAGATAATTACTGTAACTGTAGACTATGAGAAAATAATGAAACAACCTAGGAACAAAAGATGAGCATTTCATTATAATATAGAAAAATATGAAGAAAACATTTATATTAGTACCTTGCTCTCGCCACAATATATTTGCAACTGCAGCATGTAAGAGAGAAAGAATAGAAAAAAATAAATTAACAAGAAAAAAACAGCACAAACAATAGAACAATTTTGAAATAATTAAGACGATTTAACCTCTGATTCATTAAAATATATGTACAGGTAATTCAATGGAAATAGTGAATTAACAATAAGATTAAACAAAGTTTTCCATGTCATGTGATAAAGTTGTGATTTACCAACATAGCTATTGGGGTTAGAGTAAACCCCACCACAACCAAACTACCCCACCCACCCAAGTTATCTCCATTAGCCTTTAATCAATAGCACATTTCATAAACATATATTATATGTGTTATTATGTATATCAATATGTATATTAATTAGAGGTGATATAATTTTCATCATTTCCTTTAAGTACAACAGAACTTTGAAGAGATTTATTTCAAAACATAGTTATGAGAGGAACATGAAAAAGAAAAACGCATACAAGATAACTGTTCTGTATTGCTGTAATACAGCTATGCCACTGAAGATGACATGATAATGTTTGACATTATCTTTGGAAGACCACAATGGAAACTATAAGATGGTGTGGAAACTATGAGTGTTTCTTTTTTTTTCTTTGGTTGTTGTTGTTTGTTTGTTTCTGTGAAAAATTAAGATGTATTTGACCACCTTGTATATAACATTTGGATTTTAGACCTTTGAGATCAAAGAAAACTAATTATGCCAATTTACTACTCATACTCTTTCTGCCTGGAAAGAATAAAAAGGATTAAAGCATAACTGTGCAAATTTAAAATATTTAGAGTTCAGCACGTCGTAAATTGTTTGAAATGCCACCACTGACAAAAAGTGTTCTGTAATATAGTAATCTTAAAAGACAGAGAAAAATTTAAAGGAAAAAATAGAACGCAGAACATGGTAAATAATGGTAAATAATAAATGTTATTTATTATTTAAATAAAAATAATGGTCACATGGTAAATAATGAAATTGTGGTATTTGTTGAAACAGTGTTGCAAAAGCTAAAAACATTAATGAACATTGAAAGAAAAACTTTGGAAGAAGTAATGGAAGAGACATTATTAAAAACAATGTTGGGTGCTCAAGCTTGAGAGTACAAGCAGGAAGAACCATTATTCCTGAAAAGACCCAAACACTATGATTTTGCCAAGCATCTGCTGGGCACTGCTGCAGAGAGGACTGTAGCCTAGATGGGCTTTTTGCCTTGTGCAAGCATTTGTGCAGCATTTCTCTTGTTCTTGTGCTCTGCCAGAAGAGATAGATCATCAAATATATAGAGAGGCCCTTGGAGAAAGCATCAGTCTACTTTCTGACAAGCTCATGATTCAGAGCTTTGGGTAACAGCCATTAGGCTTTTCTTCTTTTTTTTTTTTTTTTTTTTCTCTCTTCTACTACTTTTTTAATCGTCTGCTGATTTTATTTCATTAATTCTCTCAACAGAGCTACCTCGCTATATTACCTTAGACACAGTGTCACTCAATTATCCCTTAATATAATGAGGGTGGTGATTGCTTTTTAACTTCAGTGCTTTGAAGTGTACAAATGAGAGATCCCTATATAAGTAAAAAGCATCAATGAAGTGATAGAGTGATGGAATAAAAATTTTCACTTTCCCACCACAGAACAGAAGAACATCTTATTCAGATATGCTCAGTCTGTGTTCTATTTATTATCTTGAAAACAGCTTAGTCCTCACCTAATAGTGCTATGGGCATACTATTTTCAAATGTCATCCTTGCCTTTAATATTTGAACCACTACAATCCAATAAATTGCCAAAATCCAAGATTAATGCAGTGTGCCATCTTGTCACTTACCCAGGCTGAGTAGTACACCTTTATATCAGGAGGCAGAATTTCGGTTGAATTGCTAAAATCAAAAAGTAATCAACGTATTTTAAATGTATTTCTCAATCACCTGCTTTTATATTTCCTCTTCTCATTCCAGGCTGTTACTTTCAGAAGAGAACAGCTTTGAATGAAGTCTTGACTACACTGCTAAGTATGCATCCTCTAGATATCCAACTGTGTTGAAACTTCATGGTGACTGAATTGCTAACAAACTAGTATGGATCTCAAATTTATACCCTGTGCTAACAGCACAAAACATTAGTATCCTTCCCACCAACTACATATGGCACCTTCTTTGTGACACCATGCATGCATATGCTTTTATTATATATAAAAGCTGACAGCTTCAAAGAGGGAATACTAAGGTGCTAACATTCATTCTCCTTTGCCCAAGTGTTAAATCTGACAGTTTGACATAAGGGAAGAGGAAAGAAACACAGAGGAAAGAGTTGAGAAAGGAATGAGAAAGCTCTACTTGCAAGTTTTACCATTGCTGTATGAACTGAGCACATATTATTCCCTTGATTTAACCCAAGTGTTTATAGAATTAGGGAATCATCACACAATAGTTGAGATTGTAAGGGACACAGAGAGTCCCTCTTATCCAGTTATCTTATCAATCTACAGCAGATTGATGAAGAAAACATGCAGTTAGGTTTTTAGTATCTCCAAGGATGGCGACACCACAACCTCTCTGGGGTTGTGGAGTCAGTGTGCCAGTATTTCATCACCCTTAATAAATAAACATTTTTTTCTTATGTTTAAATGGAATTCTCTGTCTTTCAGTTTGTGCACAGTGCCTCTTGTCCTTCCAATAGATACCACAGAGAGGAGACTGGTTCCCCAGTAAAGAAGAGACTCCCCCTATCGGGAATTTATACACATGGATAAGATCACCCATGATCTTTCTCTTCTCCAGGAGAAACAATTTCAGTTCTCTCGATCTCTCCCCATGCTTCTCTTGCACTGGGGCACCCAGACATGGACCCAGAACTCTAGATGTGTCCTTTTTCTCTGTATGCCAGCGTTTCTTTTTTTCTCTATATTCAGATGACAGTTATGTTTTGTCTATACAATCTTATATAGTCTTCTTCTGGGGGGAAAAAAAAAAAAAAAAAAAAAAAAAAAAAAAAAAAAAAAAAAAAAGTAAATTAATTTCCCCAAGGAAACCTGGAAGGTTTTCTTTAAAATTAGTTTTCTCTTCACATTTTGAGGAAAGAACCATGTAATTTATTGCACTTGAAGTCCTGTAAATTTAGCCATAAACTACTTTTTATCAGTCTTTTTTTTTTTTTTTTTTTTTTTTAGAGGTGACATAGGAAAGAAAATAAAAAGTAATTACAACTATTCAACGGTGTGGAACTACATAGCATCAAATTAAATGATTTAAGATGTTAAGTGCAGAACACATTAATTTGTGTTAACGTAGAATGATATATATGGTTCTGAGCTATATTATAAAAAAGAAACAACAATTAAATGGGATAAAAAGAGTGCTTAGCCTCACACTTACTCATTTTAAAATTAACAGATCAGCTGGAAGAAAAATGAGATGTTATTTAAGAGTGCAATATAAAATTATAAATGACTACCATCACCTCATTTAATACAGGTCAAGAAACCTCACATAGTTTTTAATCAGTCCTCTAACTTATATTCAAGAAAGATCTCCAGTCTTTAGACAAAGGACTTGGACCAGGTAGATCTGTAGTTGGAAGGTATGTTAAGGAATATATTGTTTAGCATTTGTTTAGTTTAAACCAAAATTAGCACCTTCAGTCACATCCTATACTCAATGATATTTACATGTATGTCCCCAAATTTAAAAATACATAGTTGTTGACAGATCTCAGTAAATTTTTTTCATTTTAAGATGGAGGACCAGTATCTCCATCTGTGCCCTATGTCCCTCATTTATTAAAATAAATCTATTCAAACAACATACAGTTATTAAATAGTATGGGATGTGTTTGCAACCTTGCAAGTTAGTGACCTTGAACTAGCTGCTCTGTTGGCCTTAAGTGTTTGTGAAGCTCATGTGTTAGGATGAGCAGCAGCTGTAAAGCAGTATGCTGTAGTGCCCAGCAATGCACGTTGGTGGGTGTTATGACAGAGATAACTTTTCAGCTTGTCAGGTGAAAATATTTACTTTTGTTTGTTATGCAAGATGAAAGCCAACATAGTATGAGAGAGGAAAGGTTCTTTGCAGTGTGCTCTGGGAAATCCATCTGGGATCCATCTGATGCTACATGAATGCTGGGTGCCCTGCATTTATAGGGATGTAAAATTTACTTAATCTACATATATTCCTCTTTTTATTCTTATTTTATTCTTTATTCTTATTTACCTTATTGAAGTAACTATTTTATTCCACTATTCATTTACAGGCCTTTCATGAAGACATCTGGAAAGAATGCTGCAACATATCTTTCTCCCCCCACCTTGTGCAGAACAGGGGAAAATCCATGTTTTAGTGAGAAAAAAAATAAAAATCAAAAATTTTAAAGCATACTTCTCCATAAAAAAAAAAAAAAAAAAAAAAAAAAAAAAAAAAAAGGACTTCATGGTCCTTACATAGCTATTCTATGCTTTTATGCTCAGTCCTAGCCTTTGATTATGAGTAGCTAACATAAAATCTGAAAGCCTATGCTTCATCCTTGTTATTCATTTTCTCAGTTGGCTAAATAGTAATAGATTGTGCATTTCTCAGTAAACTTTGTCCTTAGTACTTCATGAAATTCTTCAACAGAATTTAACAGCAGTACAGATTCTTACTCAATTTGGATAGAAACAATGACTAGAAAATCCCCCCCATTTCTTTTACTAAATGAAGTAGGGATAAGTCAGAAGCTTTGTCAGAAACTTTTGACATTCAGCTGTTATATATTATATGTAATTTCAGAATGGATAACCATGTAAGA
Organism: Aythya fuligula; assembly: GCF_009819795.1. NCBI lineage: Eukaryota > Metazoa > Chordata > Aves > Anseriformes > Anatidae > Aythya > Aythya fuligula. Next base: position 28,817,758 of record NC_045562.1, on the reverse strand, counting down.
CAAAACATTTCTTCACTCATACACCTGAGTCAATTTTGATACACATACTTATAAAAAGACTAACTATTCAAATCTTTCAGTAAAGCAATTTATGTGAATTGGTATTGCTGGAATAAATCTGTTGCTTGTCTTCATTTTTAGCTTATTGTTCTCTAATTTATTTTCTATAAACCTTTATATAGAATCATGCTGAATTCCTTTCCTGTAGCATATTAACTCAATACAGACCACATTGGTAGGAAGAAAAAATGGCTCATGAACTCAAATTCTGCCCTGTACTTGAAAGTTTGAAATAAAGTCTTTGTCTATGATGCTGTCAACAAGTATAAACTTGTTTAGCACTGCCATAAAATAAAATGCCAGCATAAATTATCTCTGAGGAAATTAGGTGAATAGGTATCATTCAGTATAATATGTGACAGGAAGATTCTATTAAAGTTGCATAAAGCCTTTCAGAGAAAATTTAAGCCATAAATCACAGTCAAAAAGCTTTTAGTCTCATTCTCGAGTCAGTAGAGATGCCTGGTGGCTTATGATGGCCATAAATCTGTCAAGACAGTAGTATTCAGATCACATAATCTCTTACTAGGTGTTAGGACTATAACATTACGTATAAAAAGGTACTGTGATAGAAATAGATCTATTTAATGGCATGGAAAAGACGTATTATTTTATAAATGTAGCCCCTAGACTCACAAGGCAGGTGATTTTTATACTGTTGTGTGTCGAGGTGAAAGAATTTGCAGTTGCTTTGCGATATATGATGATGTCATAGGGGGCAAACCGAGTAACCAAGAGGAAAACCTCATAAATATTAAAACATCATCAAGTAATATCAAATTACTGAAAATACCTTACATTACTTGACATCTTTCTATCATGACAGCTGTCTCAAGCTGCACATGTTTGTCTCAGTAAAATATATAGTAAAGCTTAAGGAGACATTAACCAGTGGCAAGCTAAATTGTGTTTTGGAAAATAAGATTTTGGAAAACATCAAGAAAATTAAAACATTGCAACAAACAAAATAAGACAACAACACACAAAAATTGTTTAAAAAATAATTAAGCTTTAAAGGGAACAGAACAATTTCATTATCAATGACTCCAGTTTGATAGGATTATGGTAAGACGAAATGGAGAAGAAACCTAAGCCAAACTGATGTATCTGTCCAAGTCTAGGAGAAATTAAAAAACAAACAAACAAAAAAACACAAAACAAAACAAAAAAAAACAACAACAGTATTTTTACAATTATTTTACTTCAAAGTATTTTGCAGGGATTGAATATCATAATTTTAAGTACTTGAGTCACCCTTGGAAATATTCCCTTGTCTTGGACTATCAATATTTTTTCTTTTATTTCTGTACTGCCAAATTTTCTTCTTTAGATCTCTAGATTAAATTTATATACTCTATTCCACTAATTCCATTAATTATCCCCATGCTAGTATATTTTTTTCCCTCATATCTCTTTCCAAGCTCAAAAAATTGTATATTTATACCTGTTAGCTTTGCATTATATTCCCTACTCAGCTAACATATTCTATTGTTCCTAACACCACCTGAATATAGCTTTTAAAAAAAAAAAAAAAAAAAAAAAAAAAAAGCTGTCAAAATAAAAGACTTTCTTAAAGTGCATCTGCATATACTGCAAGCTAGAAAATGAAAAGCCACCTTTATCAGTTAACGCATAGATGCTGCAGTATTGGAATAAAGATCTAATTTACAAAAGGAGAGAAATAGTCATCCTTAAGAAAAGGAAGTCACCTTAGTTACATTTAACATCCTATTTTTATTCTATCAGTTGTTCCAGCAGCTTGATATTGCTTTACATCAATGCAGCAGCAAAGATGCTGGATAATTATTACAAATGGCTGCCAAAGCTAGACAAAAAGCATCCTGATTCCAAAGCTACTCAGGGTTTAAGCTGTACTGATATGAAGCAGATTTTTTTCAATGTTCTCGAAAATATTATTCTATAAATGTTTTCATCTTGTATTTTCAGGATGATAATTGGAAACAGAAGGCTGATTAAATATTTTTTACCTTACAAAGCAACAAAAGAGGGTAAATTATGTATACTCAAGACAAATACTTAAAATAACCAGGTTCAAATGAAGAACATCAAAATACCACTTAAAATCATCTTCAGGAGGTGTTTGGCCTACTGCTATTAATATTGAACAAATTTTGAAATATATTAGAAAGTTCAAGCAGAGTACTAATATGTCTGTATATTAGTACTATATGCCTGCATATATGCCTCTTCTGCATATGCCTGCATTGCCTCTTCCAATCTCTCTGAAACTTAACGACTCAGGTAGATGAAGCCTAATTAGAGCAGGATATGTGTTCTAGACAAAAGAATAGACAATGCTCACACAGAATTCAATTAAGTCAGAAATTAAAGGATGAGAATATATTTATAGACTAGCTAGTGCGTTCTAATGGAAACCAGATATTGTCAAAGAAACATTATTATTATTCTTTGATGCAATTATAAGTATGGTAACTAAAAATTAATACAGATATAAACCAGAATTTTGCTAAACATCTGATTTGTTACCACACAATTTTATGATTAAGTATTAGAGTTATACAATGGTAGCAATGTACATATCAATTTAATTTAAAATTGCCAAATTGATTGATCAAAAAAGTAATTTTTAGTGTCAAATTATTAATTACTATTGAAGAATACAGTGCTGCAATAGGCAGTGAGTCTCATCTTAACAATTTTCATCAATGACTTGTTAAGAAATATAAAGTAATTTTCCAATAAGTCTATGATTTGTTTGTTATGATAAATAATGGAGTTCCACAAAGTAGACTGGATTACTCTGTAAAGTACATTTCTAAAGTAAATTATATTTTAAAATAGACAAATAAAAATTTAGACATCCAGGGAAAAGCAATGAAGACTACTTAAGGGACAGAGAGAGGTGGGAAGAAGCAGGATTTGTAAAGGAGACCTGTTGGATAATAGTGCTTATGGTAAGTAAGCATATGAACATTTCTGCTGCTGATTTGAATGGAAAAATATGAGAAGAGTGACTGCATGTAGAACAAAAAATTTAGGAAGTACGTATCTCTTTATCTAGAGCATTAAAGAAAAATAAAATACATTTGCTTCTGCAAACAGCTTTTCCCATTTTTTTTTTTTTTAAAGAAAACCTTACCCAAACAAATTACAATCTACAGGCCAAAAAAGACCTTCCAAGTCCTATGGTAATTGCCTTATCATGAGAAACTTCTCATGAGAGAGAAATTAATCAATATTTAGTAATTGTACATTCACAGGGCAAGAATACTTAAATTGTCATTAATTTATGAGAAAAAAAAATGAAATTCAAAGGAGGAAACTGAAGGATTTGTATCTTTAACTCAGGTACAAATGCATTTCTGGGAGGATACAGTTCAGGCAAACAAAGGATTAGACCTGTATTCAGGCATAGCAGGTTGCAATTTAATGTCTTGTGAAATGGAGAAGACAGATTAGAGCCACATAAAATGGCTCCGTCACACATAAATCTATGAATCCGTGAAAATAACTATTCTGAATAATCGAACTGCATCGGAATGAAACTAAAAACAGATTTTAAACTGCTATTTATATAACAAATGTGATTACAGTAGAGACTCTTTCCAACACTGCTGAATTCTCTCAGGTGTTTTTAGAGGATCTTTACAGTAGGGGAGATTCTGTTGTCTTCAGTGGGATTTAGACCAGGCTGTTAATCTCAGAATGTTTTTACCATTCACTTCAGGGGTCATCCAGCTATCTCCCAGACCAACTACTTCATTCTCAGTGGATTTTACTGCAAACTTGAGGGAAAACAGAATTCAGAGCACAAAAAAAGAGGTTTCAGTCTCTAGAGAATTAAAACACAGTTCACGCAGCTTAGATGCCTCTCTTGTAGAAATGGGATGTACAGCCCTATTTACCTTTATATTGCATGCCTCTGTTGACTACAAAAGTCATGACACATTGAAATAAACATTCTGAAAAGCCATGTAAGGAGCTAATAAAGACAACACCAGAATACAGAGATAATTAGTATTTTTTAAATATAAATCTAAGAGGCTAATTAACAGAGAAGAGATGAATATGTAGTCCAAGAGATTTTGCAGAAATGTTAAACAATGATAATAAATAGTTTCTAATTACAGCAAAGCAGTTTCATGAAACAGTTACTTTCAGCTTAAAGCCGAGTTTTCACAGGCTAAAGTATCTTCTCCAACAGAGATAACAAAATCCTAAAAATTCTCAGGCAAGGGGCCTGCTGGGAAGTAGAAGAGAGAGCTAAGACCATATCATAAAGTATACAGACACCAGGATGAAAATTAACAAGAGAACTGAGCTTGTTTAGCCTGGAAAGTAGAAGGCTTTGCATCACCTAATTAGCAACCATCCAGCACCTGCAAAGGTTCTCATGAATACAGAGCCAGGCTTTTCACAATTGGCTCTGCATTAACTGGTATCATTGGAAAAAGCAGGCTATCTTTCAATCACACAGGCCCTTCTTCAGGTGTGATATAGAAGTAACAGACTGCAAGGCCTGAAGAGTAACTACTGAGAGTTCAATTAGTTACATGGCATTTACAAATTTAGACCAGATAAATTAACTTCTTTCTGCCAGAAGTGGCCAGAATGACACAAGAACAACTAGATACATTTTATTTAAATTATCTCACAATACATACTGTTGCTACCTACAACCTTTTTGACTAATACTCTAATATGCTGTCTTCCTTAAAAAGACAAGTTAAATAAAAATGTTCTACTTACTAGAACAATAGCTAGTTCAGAATCTTCTCAAGTATCTCTCTCGTTTGTTTTAATTGGTCCTAGAATTAGGGTTATTCTCCACACAGATTTAAAAGGAGAAGCAGGATAAGATATGTACTGTTGCTGCATGATCACAGATATTTAATGATAACAAGGCAGTAAAGTAACTAGAGGCTCTTGGATGCAACCTCCCATCTAATATAGGATTATTAAGTAGCATGTAAGGTATCATTTTGCACTTGTACTCCTATCCCTTTTTCCTCCCATCCAGTACCTTTCAGTGTTAAGTGTTCTCATTAATCCTTCCTCTTTCACCTGCTGCTGCCTGGGTCATCCCTTTCTTCCTCACATTATTGGCCTCTGCTTCTAACAATCTTCTCTTCTGTTGTCCCTCTCCCAGGACCCTTGCACTTCTTCAATTTTAGCCAGTCTTATTCCTCCTTTCCTACATGTCCTTGGATGCTACATGGAGGACCACTACAGGAGCCACAAATAGCCAAGAAGAAAATTATCCTCACTTTCACATCCACAATAGCTCATGGAGCAAAGAAAACGCAGTTACACTGAAAATACGTTCTGCTCTGGTAGTCCCACAGCCTGAGTCTACCAAGTGCATATGGCATCTTCAGAAAGATAACAAACTCCAAGAAGCATCCACCCACTATTTAAATCACAGACTGCTTGAAGGGATGTTTTTACTGTGACAGACTCTGGAAAAATCATTACTTTAATTGCAGTATATTTTAGTGAAAATTTCTCTGCATGAAACACCAGTATCAAGTCCCAGATTATGATGTAAAAGGTTTCAGTAAAACGACTCTAGAGTTTTTACCATGAGTAAAACTTGTTTTCTTCCTAACACCCATTTTGGGAGTGATTATAGTATATTAGCAGAAGCATTATAAATTCAAAGACACAGCAAAACTTTTTATTGAGACAGAAAGCAAAAGTGTAATGTTTTGACCTAAATGGTCAACATAAAAAGAATTAAACTGGATCTGATATTGTTTGAAACAGATGTTTATATAGGTAAAGCCTATATAAACAAACTAAAAAAAAAAAATCCATTACAATTTCATAAATCTAGCAAAAAGCAGGCACATATTTAGACGCATGTTAAGTATAATAAATTTTAGTTATAAAATGAGCTGATAATGTTGAAATTAAAGAAAATAATACAATTCCTCTCACCTAAGACAATGCAAAAACGAAAACATATTTTCAGAAGTTTTATTTTTAATGCACATTGCAAAATGCTGAACTGCTAAGAAAAGGACAAACTATTGCTGAGACTGTCATCCATTATTAACATTTTTACCAATGCATGAAAGAGCAATGGTTCAGCATTCAGTGTTGGCATCTTTGGAACATATCTGAATGAAAAAGCACTTTGACAGTATTTTCCATTCACTTCCATCTCAAATTATCATCTTGATGATAAATCATTATCATTAAAGTATACTGACTTGGGAACTAGAACTCAAATTTCTATGCTAAAGCTCAGAAGCCTGAAAATAAACACTACCCTGGCTCCCTTCCTATGCATTACATATTTTTTATTTTTGCTATTATCATCACTATTCCACAATTCATACAGGTTTGTCCTTCACTTTGTTTCTTTAGTGCTTGTAATACAGACACATGCATTAGACGTGTATGCAACCAATGCTGTGAACTCTGAAATACTAGCAATCTGATAATATTTTTAGGCACACAGATGAAGAAAATAATTTATTATTTAACAGTTTGTTTATCCATAATGGCACTGGTTTTAATTCAGGCAGAGTTACTGGAAAATATAAGATTTTCTTTTAGGCGTTGTTTACACTAGTAAGATTTATTCAACCCAAAAGGAATGATCTAGTCGTGTCCTTTCTGCTGTATATATTAGATTTTTCTCAAAAAACACTGCTGAGTTTTTCATATAAAAATTTTGGGATATGTTACAAATAAGATTCCATGGATAACTACCAAAACTTTGGCTTATTATGCAAGATAGCATTAATAACCCAAAGCATTCATGTGCATGTAGACAGTGGTTTGGGGAAGTGCAAATGTGAACATTTCCTTTTACTATTAATTGGAAAATAAAATACACACTACTAAAAAAAATGGAACCAGTCTCTGTGTTCATAATTTTGCTTATTTATTTTATAATTATAATTATAATGTTGTTATAATTATATTTTATAAATATAATTATAATGATGCTTATTTTATAAATAATTTTATTTTATTTTATAATGTTGCTTTATTTTATAAGTTATCATCATGTTCAATGCAACGTAATTAAAGTTCCACTGTAAAAGTTCTCACTGCCTTCCCAAAACCAATCAAGTCAATGTTCTGAAATGCTTTTATTTTGCTATGAGTTTTACCTTGTGTGAAATTTAAAAAGTAGATAACCTCAGTTTAACTGACAAGCTAGTGAGAATCTGTTCTGCTTTTGTTCCAAAGCAATATTCTATTGTAAGATTTCCAGAAGGGAAGCTTCTGTATTTCAATAAGGGAAAACAAAACCAAAACAAACAAAAAACAAATAGGAATCAAAAAACACCACCAACAACGAAAACAAACAAACAAAACCACAACTTGATTATAAAAATAAATGTCTGCTTTATTCCCTTAAAGAAGGATAAATGTAAATTTATAAAAATATATCAGTTTATATCAGATAATATAAAATCACATTTACATCAGAGAATACCTTTAGAATGCAACTTCTGACCTCAACAGCAGGCATTGAATTGTAGTAGAAGAAAATAGCCTTGGGTTTAAAATGTGTGGGTGGGGGAAAAAAAGCCCCAAATCCTATCCAGGTGGTTATACCTATACCATTCTCTTTCCTAATAATCCCTAATTTGATCCATGAAGCAGTGTTTTGAGATAAATATAAAAACAAGCAGAGAAGAGTTAATAATAAAACTGAAATTAAAGTACACGGGCTTTCTAATGCTAAGTTATCCTCCCTTCAAAGCAACATTTTTCAACAGAAGTACAGATTTAAAAAAAAAAAAAAAAAAGGAAAAAAAAAGAGCAAGTACATTAAGTGTCTATCCAAATTTAAACCTGTGAAGGCAGTTTATTCATTTAATTGTTATGATATCCATAGCAATTGCTCTTTTTCACTAGTATGTACCTTTATTTTCTTGCATGTACAGAAATGGGTTTTTGAGACAGAGTAAACAAATCACACTACCAGAATAAACATCTCCTGTAAATATGTGTTTCACCTCTATTTGAATTATATCACGATGCATCTCTGGACTATGTTCATTTTTATACATCCACTGATACTGAGGAAGCTATGTTCAGATGTGACGAAACACAATGATAAAATGCCTCCCTTCAACATATGACACAGAACTTCCATAGTGAAAGATTTTTGTAGGAAGGAAGGAGACCATGTCTTTTGGATGAATTTTCATATGAATAATTTGAGTTACATTTGCTCTTCCTTCATTTACGTCTTTCATGACACCAAAGGCTATCATAACAGCTCCCAACTTACTGCTAGTAGAATGTGAAGCATTTATTGCCAGCAGTGTTCATTGCATGGTACGTGACTTAACAATCACGTAAAGTTGGCTGATGTAAAATTATTGCATCATATTACAATTCCTGAAAGCATTATTACTGCAGATCATGTCTTTAGAGAACACAATAGTTTAGACTACTACAATATTTGGAAACTGGACAGTTGGATATAAATGATTTGTTGTTAAGGCCAAACAAGTTTAACCAAACATTAAAAAAAAACGCTACTTGTCAAGGTTTTGTAATTTGGCAACAGTCTCAATTCTTTTCACAGACTGGAAAAGGCAAATGAAGGTGACTGAGCTGCTTCATATCACCAGATTACTAGAAATATAACATGATCAAACAACTTATTTGAGCTGCCTTCTCAAAACTGTCTGAGCAGTCATTTTTGTGACACACAAAAAAAAACATGTTAAGAATTTTGAACTGACAGTTATAATTAGTGTTACTGAAAGCAGCTAAATAAAGATATTAACACTTGGGCTATAAAAGTTTTCCCACATGGAGGATTTCCTTGAAACATTTAAAGCTTAATAAACCCATATGTAACTGAATTCAGCATCTTATGAGAGGAAGTGTCAGACTTGCAGTGCTATTAATTCTGCCTCCAGTATTTTCTGTTGAGTACTCATTACTGTTAAATAAGCTTCTAGATAAATGTGAGTGCCTTAAGTTAATGCAATCAGACTTACTAGTAAAATAACTATCATTTTATTATGTATTACCAGTGAATATGTAAGTAACTCATTTAAAACCAAAGCCAAAACAAAAGCAGGTAAACTCAGGAATGGATTTTATGAGCAGAGGAAAGGGGATGGGAAAGAAGTATTAAGACAAAGGTAAACCAGGTTTATAAGCCCTGCTACCTTTTCACGAAGGATAAAGACAGACACTTTAGGGTGGTAGAAGAGATTTATTTGACACAGTGAACTCCCAACTTAGTGAGCAAATGTTGTCACTGTTGCTACACATTGCTCCAGAGCCATTGTTATCAGTGCATAAGACAGCATGGGCCAACTAGAACTGATCCAGACCTGACTGAGCACTCCTAGCAGTTGAGATCAAGTCCTGTGATGATGGGATGTCGTGACAGCCAAGTCTGACTCTTGATACATATCAAGAACATGCAGGAAGAAAGACTAGAAAAGTTTGGGTTTTTTGGTGTCTCCCCCCCTGCTTCCAGGAACCACATATCAGGTTTATTGTTTTTTTTGTTGTTGTTGTTTGTTTGTTTGTTTGTTTTGTTTGTTTTTGTTTTTTGTTTTTAAGTATCTGGTTCCCCTTCCCTTCATATGCAACTAAGGTTGCATGGGGAAACCATCCAAATTACAACAGCAATGTAAAAAATATGTCAATTCACAGAATGATTTGAAGATTTCATTTCACTTCTAAATAAACTTTTAGATTACTCACTCTGTCTTCAGCGACTTTTAAATATCATTATTTAAACATTTTTTAAAATAATTTATTTACACATACTCATTTTATTCAACGTTTCATAATTTTTAATAGCAATTTCACATTTAAGTAAGAGTTACATGTATTTTTTAATAGTTCTTATAATACTTACGGGTCTTTCGAGCTGAATCTTCTACAAAAAGAGAAGAAATGTCTTCATCCACCCCTGCTTCGTTCTTTGCAATACAGGTATATGCTCCTGTATCTTCATAGCGCACATTGCTAATATGAACCTCACTGCCATTTGCTGAAAGAAGAGGAAAAATTCAACATACAGACATGCTACAGTGCTTTCAGATTAAACACTCAGAAGGCTTTCTCTGCTCATACTAATTAAACTGTTTTCACTCCTTACTTCATAACTTGGAGACAAGCCAAACTAATCAAAAGGTATTCAAGTGGCTAGTGTACTGCATACACTCATTCATCTGACAGAAATCTGCAACGCCTCCACAGATTTTTCAGTTTGGAGCCAAGTATCTGTCTGAGATTTTATATAGGTTTAAATAACTATGGTCCTCTTTTTTTAAATGAGGCAAATATTGTGTGTTTGTTATGTTGAATTTAGTCACTTGACACTCTATTACACAAGATAACCAAGCTTTCCATGGAACATAATGGGGTAAATTTTCAACATAAATAATAATATTAATAGAACTAATTGTTTCTAGCAACCAGAGGAACCTGGTTTTGCCTTCTTGTTAAGTGCAGTGTAACTACAAAAAAAAACACATGCACACTGGAGTTTTATACCTACATCACTGTAGAAGTCTATGGAAACTACCCTCTGTAACAGTTTCAGGAATATTTTCACACAAATCTCTGGCAAAGTAAACACAGATGGGTTTTATATGTGAAAAATAAGCATTTGCACACAAATGAGGAGTTGTATGTCAGCTTGAGTAGGAATGTCAACAAACAGTCCAGGCAAAGGTCTTTTTAAATAATGTGATATGAATAACGATTCAATGCATTTTAAGTGTGGAATACTTTTTCTGCTGTAGGATCTATATTTTAAAAACAGTTTTCAATGTATTTTAAAATATGGACCAGGAGGAACACTGGGTCATGGTATAACATTCTCTCTAGGCCATCTTTTGCCTGAAGCTAACATGCAGCTAGTTTAACTCTGGGATTAAAAAAATCAGAAAATGCAATGGGATTTTAAAAAAATTATTTCATAAATGCAATCAAGAAAATAGAATTAGATGGTTTTTGTTTTGAGAAGAAACGATGTTATTTATTTATCATAAATACATGATACAGAGGCAAGGAGAGGAAAAAAAAGGGGAGAGGGGAAAACTTTCCACTCAAATCTCTACAAGAGAAATCAATAGAATGCTGCTATGAAAGAGAAATTCACCAGAAAGAGTCCACCATTGTCTATGCATATTAGGAAGTCTGTCTGTAAAACAATTGTTCACATACATCCCAGAGAGAGGGCCTTGAAAGTACAGAGAACTCCATCACTTATAGAGAAGGTAAAACTCTCTTTACAGAAGCAGTTGCCGTCTACCTGTCCTACTGTATCTCACACTGCAGCCTATCATATCCTAATACATGTCCTATTTTTGCAGATGAATGAAATAAGATTTTGAAGAGAAAACTGACCGCACAAGATTTTTTTTTTCCTATGGCTGATCAAATATCACCAGAAGGAGTACGTAAGAATGTCATGTTGGCTGGGCAGGTTCACTGAAATCTTCAAGCCCTGAAGATTCATAGAAGATTCACAGACTTGCCTTTAATGTTGTTTAAAAGTTAGGTTTCCTTTTAGCTGTGTTGGTTTGGTTTTGGTGTTTTATTTATTTATTTATTTATTTATTGGTGTTTGTTTGTTTGGTTGTTTTGGTTGTAGTGTCTTTGTGTTCCCCTTGAGGTCTGCTGGGAACCCTCATATAAAAGCACAATCATTTCATATATTTCTCCTCCTGTCCTTTCCACCTAAATTACCATTTCCTGGTAATTCTGCCAGTTAGTACAACTGTTATTTCAATAAAGATAAAGCAGAGAAAAAAAAAACATTTCTTCAGGAGTAACTGCAAGACATCATCTAAAATGTTTTAGCTGACTTCAACCCTTGTTTGAAACTATGTAAGGACAGCTAGTACAGAAAAGATGCAGTGATAGAGCATTTGGAACATGTAGAAAAAAATATATACCCCTTTACCTTGAAGGGTTAGCTGTTTAGATAACTTCGGAGTGATATCAATTCCATTCTTCAGCCAGCCAAGTTGTGGGTTAGGAATACCTTCAGCATGGCACCGAAGGCTAGCTGTCACACCTGGCTCCCTTGCCTGACTCTCTGGATAGACCCGGATGACTGGTGGAACTGAAGGCAGAAAACAGTTATGATTTAGTAGAGAAGAGTATTACCTTCATTTAAAAAAAATGATTATAAACAACTCTAAAGAGTCTTGCAGCTATATATAATGACAGTGCAATACACAGATGTGGTATTAGTCACATATTCAGTGACACTCAATGCTGAACTCTGTCACAGTAAATTCTGAAGCAAAAAGAACGTTCTGTGAGTAAAACCTCTTTTCACTGCCTGTGAAGTCAAAGAAAAGCCTAAATTCTAATTCAATAGATTTAGAATTGACTATTTTTTTTCCCTTAAATTACTTAAAAATATACTAATAATGTACAATCAGCAAGTTATGATGTGACATACAGAGATAATTGTCTTATTTCACAAAACTTTTAACACTTCCAACACTAAATTTCCCCCCTAAAACACCTACCAGTGACCTGTGTTACCTGTATAACACATGTAATCACATTTATGATACTTACTACCTTTTTTTTATACTTAATTATAACATTTTGAAGTCATGTAAAAATTCAAAGTCATGTATTATAGGTATTGACATGGGAAATTTCTTACGTTTTCTGGGAAACTTCTGTCTCAATAAAATGTATGGCTGCATTAGATACGTGCTACAGAACTACAGGAACTTCTGTATCTGATTTAAAGCTTTCTACATTTCTTTTTACTTTAATTAATACAATAGTCCTAGAATTAAATATTGCTTATTTGAAAGCCACAAAAACAAAAGCAAGTCATTTTATTGTGTTATATGGGTTACTTGATATTGCGTTTCTTATCAGGTAGATCAACCGAATGATAATTATAATTCATATAGACAAGTATACGTAGCCAAGTTAAAAAGAAATAAGTTTATATTGTATGCGCTTTATACATGTAACTAGATAACTGAATTTCACCAGAGTATCTCACATATCTGGATCTGAGGCTAATTTTATTTAAGTCCTGGTACTAAAGCATCTGATTTGAATGGTTTCTTTTCGAACTCTAGAAGTTCATAGCTTAGACTAGTCTTCTGAGTTTGTTAGCAAAATGTAAGAACTGTTGACATCATTTTTACAAGGTTTGCTGCTTACCAACTAAAAATCTGCTGCACACTACATCATTATTGACATATGACATCAAAGTGGACATATTCCTATTGGTAATCAATGATTTAATAATCTCACTGCATAGAATTTTTAAATGAGTAATTGTTGATCATCTATTTAATTACACATAGAGAAAAGTATTTTGAAGTTGTTTCTAAACAAACAAAAACAAAAAAACAAAAACAGAAAGCAACAACCTGTAATGAAGGTTAAAGAAGTATGTTTCCTATTACCCAAAGTTTTGTTTAATGTAACTTTAAAAATGTGGAATACTTTGCTGTGTCACAAAACACAGCTGGATAGAGGATGAATTATCAGTTGATAATGAAAGAAGGTAACAAGATCAAAAATTAACTGTGTCTATTTTGGCAAGAGATTAAATATTTTCAAATGCTATCCAACTGTTTACAAGAAATATCCCAGCATGCCGTCCTATTACAGCATAGAAATGCCTCAGATTTCTACGCTGCAAGAAATACACAAATGTACTGCATCTCAATTAAGATGTGAAAATCAGTAGGTTGCAGGGATATTTTAATCCCAATTAGAGATGAGGGTCTTTTCAAATAACATATATAGAAAATTATACATAACCCCAATATGCCACCTACAAAAACGTAGTAAAACAATGTGGAAAAAGATTAAAAATGTGAAAATCGTGGCTGCTAATTGTCTAGACTACCGGCTGAGAGCATGGGCATATCAAAAACAAGGATATAAGGTTGCCATTTTCTTCTTCCAGTCTCTGGAAGGGAATGCGCACAATATTTTTACCATACAAGCATTTTTATCTCAAGCCTGACATTGTCGTGCCTCTTCTCCCTCCACCTCTTCCCAGTTTTCTCCTCTCTCTGGCAGGATCTGTGTGGCCTGTATTTCTGGAGTAGGTCCTGTTCCCTTTAGCGGTGTTCTCCCAGACACCTTTATATTTAATTTCTTGCCATATTCAGAGTAGAATGGCTTGGTTTGGAAAGGATCTTAATGACCATCTAGTTCCAACTCTCTGCCATGGGCAGAGATGTCACCCACAACAGCAGGTTGCCCAGGGCCCCATCCAACCTGGTCTCGAACACTTACAAGAATGGGGCACCCACAGCTTCTCTGGGCAACCAGTGCCAGTGCCTCACCACCCTCTGAGCGAAGAATTCCTCCTAACATCTAATCTAAATCTCCCTTCCTTTAGTTTAAAAAACATTCCCCCTTGTACTCTCATTATTTGCCCAAGTAAAAGGAAACTCTCCATCTGTTTTATAAGCCCCCTGTAAGTATTGAAAGGTCTCCCTTTCACGGAGAGGAGCCTTCTCTTCTCCAGGCTGAACAGTCTCATCTCTCTCAGTCGTTCTTCATAGGAGAAGTACTCCAGTGCTCTCATCATCTTCGTGGCCCTCTACGGAGGGATACTTTCCCTCTATTTCCTGCCATTTCCTAGTTTCCCCAGCAATTCTGGTCTGATAGATTATCTACATGACTAAAATTTTTTTCAATATTTGCTTTGCATTTAAATGTTTGTTTTCAAATTACCCTAGAGCCTACCTGTAATATGCCCCTAGGAACTGCGGAACTGATGCATGCAGGCAATTGAAATATTAGTGTAGTGTGGGCTCAGTCAGAAAAATTAATTTGGCATGACAAGCTAGATACAAACTCTTTGGGCTCATTTCAGTCACTTTTTTTTAGGTAACAGCATAAATATTCACATAAAGCAATTTTTAAGTACATAAACAATGTAATCATTACTGCTGACTTTCAAAGAGGTATATTCTAATGTCTTAAAAAGAAGCCTACTTTGTAAGGGAGAAGTCATTACACAGATTAAAAAGGGGTGTGGGGAACGGGACAGGACATGGAATGATTGTCTTTACCAGAATCATACATAATACGTAATTGGATGAATCCTACATTCAGTTCAACAAGCCACATGAGATTGCTGACTCCAAATATGATGAATATATAACTACTCGATACTTCTTACAATTGTTACGAAAACCCCTGAAGACTATTTCAGCCAGGTCTAAAAAATTATGAGAGAAAATAGACTGTTCAATCTGTCTGGAATCCAGAGAGAATGTATCTGTTTCAGAAAGAAACATAATATGTATAGTGAATTATGTTCTTCTACTGCTCTCTTTGTTTTGATTGAACTGAGATATTTTCTTTGGAAAAACAAAGATAGCAAGGAATTCCTCAGCCACTATAAATCACCGATTTATATCTGGTTGAGGGTCTGGACTCTTTTCTTTACCTTAAGATACTGAAAGTTTTCATTTTTTTCAGTAGGCCTTTTACTTGTGAAAATTGTTGTTATCTCTCTGCAAAGAAGTTGCCTTGTGTAAAAGCTCAGGGAGCAGGATACCATCATTAGTACATAAATAGAAAGGAAAATGACACATTTGCGTTACATATATGTATATTCTTAGAATAGTTTTGAAGGCAGTCTTCCTTTTTGTTTATAATAAGGCTAATGATATTTTGTTTGCTTGCATAGAAACCTTGTCAAAAGTAAAATTCCTCAAATTATTCTTCGAAAAATTTAGGCTATGGCATGCATATACTTGTAAAATAGAAGAAGTGAGTTATAAAAAAAATTACTGAATTACAGTCTAAAATTACTAAAATTACTGAATTTACAGTCTAAAACTGTAATTGTAATCAATCTCCACTTACAAAACATCTCTGCTTACAAACAGCATATAACTTGATAAGCTTTGAATTAAAAAGAAAACTCAAGCTTTCTGGGTATTTCAGCTTTTTCAATATAATTTTTCAAGACTTTTGTATGTCAGGTTCATGTAATCCTCAGAAAAGTAGTAACAAGAAATACTAATAATTTTTAATAATGTTCCTTTAACACTTTTAGAGAGAGATGGCTTCCTACCCAACAGTACAGCAACTCACATTACAAGACTTTCTGAGTTTGTTACAATGTTCTGTTTCAGCTAGTTAATTTGGAAAAACTATTCTATAAATTTTGAAAAGTTGCTGTGGAAAAAAAAAAAAAAAGAAGGCTAACAAATTAGCAGCAGGGAAATGATACAAATGTTTCTGAAGTACAGATGACTCACCTCTGCATTTATGTTGTCCTATTTGTACCAGATTATTTTTAAGTAAAGGATTTTAATGACAAATTATGGACTTGATGTTTCACATATATTACAAGAGACAGTATTAGATATACATTTTTAGCTTCTATGATATTAAGACCAATGCATATTGCTGTCATTACCTGAAAACAGACTTCCTAATTCGTAGGTTTTTGAATATATGATGTCAACAGCACAAAGGCAATACCTGATGGCATGAATTTCAGTATCACAGGTATATGGAGGGGGGAAAAAAAATATCAAACTATCAGGCTCAGACACTCATTATTGTGACCATTTGATTACAAAAATACTGTGAGAAAATATGGCTTTTGGTGGAGCTGAAGACTCAGCAGTTCCATGAATTAATGAGACCAAACATTTTAGTTTTCAGAAAGGGCATCCTGAAGACCTTCTATGTTGAATGACTTTTCCAGTATTCAATCAAGAAACACTTGGCTGCTTCTCTTAAATATATCAGCAGCGTCAGCCACTTAGATGATATCTTATAGATGAATGCCATAGTGATACACCTTATGGAACTTACATTCTGCATATAGAATTATAAAGCATATCATGAGTTTAAAGCAGGGGCTTCAATACTACGTATGTGTTTTGGACATAAGAATGTCTGTTATGAGTTGGTCTCAGTATTGAGTCCTCAACGTATAATAGTAAAAATTAGTTTTTGTAGGTAGAAAATACAATTGAGGTTAATCTTATTAGAGCTTGCCCCAGATAAAGTTTTCATAAAATAGATCAAAATTATAGTCACAAAAAGTCACAAATAAAACTTTGATTTTTTATAAATATTATGTAAATATTAATAATTAGCATTATTTAATGAAACAATTACTCTTGGACCATTATGGCGCTCTCTCTCTATTTTTTTTAAATGTTTACAAGAAAAATGCTCAAATACCAATGTATAATATTGCTTACTACATTTACTTACCATATTACTTAAATAAGATTAGACTGAATTTTTTCACCACAAAACACATCTTTTACAGGGCTGATTATCTATATTGTTTAAAGACTCCAAAGCAAGTTCATTATTCCTTAGGGATGTACAAGGCAATTCAAAACTTGTAGATTACACAAATGAAAATCTTAAATTTAATTTAAAAGAAAAGTAAATTAAAATTATATTTATATAAATATTTGCAAACTACGCGTATAGTATAAAAAATACAAATTTGTACAAATAGACTCAAGAACTTTAAAAATAATTACGTTGTTTTCTTTGAACCCTCACATTAGATCTTTGAGATCAGAGCCTCATTATCCCATTAACCTTTGTCTGACTCTCCTGTTAATACAAGTATCATTATATTAATTAGTCATTATCACAGCTACAAGTACTGACCATCACGCCTGTGCTTAGGAAGATTACTACTCAGAAGTACAGATTTAAAGTATATAAGATCTGTTCACTTCACCAGAGCTTTAAATCTCAGTGTTTTTTTTAACTCCGTTTATCCACAGCAAACAATACTATTGATCTAAGGGATTGGTTCCTTCCTGTGCTCCGCCAGAAATCTGCAACCAAAATGGTATGGAAAAGTACCACAGCTATCTGACCAGAGCAAATGTGGATGATTTTCTTAGACATTTTTTTTTAAATTTTTTTTAATGAATGATATCAACAACAGCAATTGCATTTAGAACATAAAGGTGGTCTCCAAATGAAAAATACAATCTTCTGACAGACACTTAGGCACCAGAAAAGCATAGTTGTCCTCCTTCACCTCTCCCAAATTATGTTCCATAACATTATACTTTTACAGAAAAAAATTAACTTAAGTGGAGTTATGCCTCTATGGGGCATACATCACTCTACTGAACTGAGCCAAAAAGCTAAATGTGAAAAACACTTTAACTTTAAAAAATAATTTTATAAATAAATTAGGTTATAGCATGACACATTAAACAGCAGAGGAGGAAGTTGGTCAAGGACCTCTTGCGATGACAAGTTCATTAATAATTCTGCTACGTTTGTAGGGATTAAAACACAAGTTAGCTGCACGTTAATCTTCCCAGGACTAGTCAAGCCAGCATTTGCTACCTTTCTTTTCAAGTGACAGAAAACAATTCCTGCAGGTAAATTTAAAGGAGGAAAATATGATGATGTCATGTATTATCTCAGGGAGGACAGTCCATTTACAAAATGTTGAAAGAAATAAACTGAAAAAAAAATAAGATGGATAAACAGATACTCTAAGCTGATTTCCTTGAGAAACACAATGGCAGAGATGACATTAAGAAAACAGCAAACAAGCACTAAACATCAAAGTCATTTAAAGTGCGAAGGATATTAACAAGCAGAAAGTGTGGGGGAAAAAGAACTGTTAAGAGTGAACCATATAAAAAGCAAGTAAAATCTAAGCAACTGCATTTGGTGTGATTATCAATGAATAATGTGAATACGAGGTAAAAATCCAGCATGTTTTGAAAATAGATGTCGGGAAAAGTAAGATAAGGGTTAATGCAAGTGTCTAACAAATACCGAAACAAAGAATGATAACAACAGCAGTGGATAATGTCCAGTTTCAGGAGAGAGTAAAAGAGTCTGTTAATGCAAACTAAACATGCAGGAGAAGACTGAATTCAAGCATGATTCTAGACAGGACTGAGTATCAACATGGGATGACATATAGGTAGTTTGGTGTGTAAAGGTGGATTTAAGAGTCAAAGATAAATATAAAGGCTAAAACAATAGGAAAACACAAGGTCACTCAAAAAAAAAAAAAAAAAAAAAAAAAAGACATCAAACCTCACTGAGGATAAAGTACAGTGGGACCCTTGGTGAGTGTCTCATCAATGGAGGTTAAAAGTATTTGGGAAAAAAAAAAAAAAAGAGAAAAAAAGAGAGAGATGTAGGAAAAAGAGCCAAATGATGATGATGCTGTCTTCAGGGCACCAGAAACAACAGCAGTTGAGTTTTGTCCAAGACCGAGCATTGATTGCCCTGAGAGACTGTAGAGTCTCTCTCCTCAACGATCATCAAAATACATGCAGATATCATCCTGGGCAACCTACTTAGGGGTGGCTATTTAGGGAGCAGGGCACCAGATAACCTCTGTAGGTCACTCAAAAATTCTGTGATTTTGTGATACATAGGTCACGAAAGCGGTCCATAGAACTTGGATCAAGATAAATTTAGATGTCCAGAGTTAAAATTCACACTTAGATATCAAAATTAACAATGTGAATGTAGAACCATAAAATAAATTTCAGGGTAGTGCATTTTTAAAATTATTTTACTAAATGCAACATTCTTAACATTCTCATTTTTCCCTACTTTATGCGTATAAATATAAAATACATTATTCTGCAGGCAACACATACATAGGTGAACAGCTCACTGTGCAGAGGAAATCGTCTACACTATCTTACTCTTTTTAATTAACATTACTCATATAGAAGCACTAAATGAAAATGATTATATTTTATTATTTTGCATAGGAGAACAGTAAAGAAATATAATTGTATCTCATTTTCTGTTAAACTGTAATACTTTATTAAAAAGATAAAACAGCAACAACAGATCTGCTTAACAAAAACCAAATCCTAATCTCTTATGACTTGGTAATTGCAACATTTCTCCTTACCATTCACTTGAAGAATATGAGTTTGAAAGAGCTTATCATAGCCATCAGCATAGCAGGTGTAATTTCCCATATGAGTTGTGGTCACTTTAGTAATATACAAGGAGCCATCATCTCCAAAATCCTAACAGGAAAGATCAGAAACAAGGTTATCATGATTACATCTGTATCTCTATAATAATTATGCTCTTCATCTTGTTAACAAAGCTGTGATGCAAATATCACAAATAATCAGAACAACCGACAGTAATCTGAAACGCAGACTATTTTTTGTGAATGACAGAGGTGCTTGATCTTGCTGCATGTATTGGATCTGTAAAAGAAAATACACTTCTATTTTATCTATTAGCTAAACTCTGAAGTCCTAAGAATGTTTATATAGCTATGATAGCTATTTGCAGAAGTAAAGCTATTTTGGACTGGGTCAGATCAGATAGAAAACCTAAACCACTGCACAATTTAACAAGGTAAATGATATCCTGTAAAAGCATCGTCATTCTTTGAAACTAGCAGATACACAGAAAATAAAATTAAAAAAAAAAAATAAAAATTGTTTGAGTTAACATTTTTAACTTCATCCTCTTAAATATCTTTAAATGACATATAGTTTCCACAAGATCAGAATGCAAAATTTAACTACCATTTCAATTCCTGGTTCAATCCTCAGTACAAGATCAATTAAAAAAGACTGTTGTCTTCTTTATTACTGTTCAAGATAACAGTGTAGTACAATCTAGCATCTGTAGTGTTGATATTAAGTACCAATTAAATATTATAGACGAGTTTCTATGTCAATTATTGTAAAAAAAGTATGGAATAATTGTTTATTTGTAATAAGGCTATTGACAATTGGTCTAGAAACACTTTTCAAAACTGAAACTCTTCACAGTATTCTTTGAAAATTTAGGCCATGACATATATACACTTCTAAAACAGAAGTGAGCTATTAAAAGTATTTAAGTTTATCTAGATTTCTGAAGTCCAGTCTCACTAGTAAAGAGATAACTACCATAGCTCTTTTTGTAAGTAAATGGATGTCTGTGCTATGATTTCTCTCTTCTTATTTTCTTATTTGTAGAAAAAAAAAAAAAAAAAAAAAGGGAAAAAAAAAAAGAACTCTGCCATCTCTGTGGCTATTTTAGTCAGAGACATCAGTTTTCAACAGGATTTCCCCTATGATATTGTCATTTCATTACTCAAAACATTTGGGGTTTCTGGGTGAGTTTTGTTTTTCAATTACAAAACAATGTCCCTGGCTTATTATTAGACTGAGTTCAATATTTGTTTTGTTAATTAAATCAAACAATTCAATACACCGGAAATATGAAACTATAAGTAGTGTCTGGAACGTGACAAAGAACTGTAGACAGAGCTCTTTGAGACAGAATGGTGATGTATAATTAGTGTTTTATAGAATAACTCACAAGCTAGAGTCACTGAAAAAAACTTGTATCGATACAGACAAACATGATTGAACTTAAGTCTTCAAATATTAACAGCAACAGAGAAGAAAAGATTCTTTTAACTTTGGTAAAAATGTTTGATGACACTAAAAACATTGCTACAAGTCCTGTTGTTTTCTTTTTGTTGTTGTTGTTGTGTTTTGTTTTAAATTTTTCACTGTTCAAGTGAAAATGGCATGGTACTTCTAAAATTAAATTGAGAAACTCTAATTATTGTTGTCCAAAAAGAAAGAAAAAAAAATATTGAGCAATTACTTTAACAATGATTCCACTGCAGCTCTGTTCTGTAGAGAGCTTGACATTTAAGAATCATGATGTGTCATGAATAACAAGAAAAGGAATACAGAAGGAAAATATTCATTTGACAATGAATCTTTGCTTAGTCGTCTTACTGTTAATAAGAACAGAAATCCAATGGTGATTTTTCTTCATAAAGTAATTATTATTTTCTTTAGGTTTATAAAATGCTTTGATATACTAATTCTTGTACACTATGTCTGTGATCATTTACCTGCTGTTCTTTATTATCAGCTCTAGAAAGACCTTTGTCAGCTTTCTCCCCGCAGAAGAATGTATAGCAAAAAAGACTGCTTGAACTTGTGTACCATCATAGGAACTAGAGGCTTTGTTTGCCTTTTTTTTTTTTTTTACACCAATTTATTATCAACATATTGTTCTCTTAAACAACTTCTTTTTGCTTTAAATCATTATCTGTATTCCAAAACCTGATTTTCCCCTCATCTATGGATCACGTCTCCCAAACAAGTCCTCTGTCCCTAAATGAAAAATACCACGTTTAATTTTTTTTTCACTCAGCGCATGCAAACAGTTCCCTGCTCAAATCTCACTTGCAAAATATAACTGAAAATTCAGTTCAGAGATTAAGAAGTTCAGAAAAATTGGAAAAGCAGTCTGGATTTGGGTAGTCTGAAGCCATCGTATCTGGAGTTGACAAGATTTCTTGTTTTTAAATCAGAAAACGTGACTATTCTGTAAAAGAGGACATAACTCCCTTGCAAAACAACTATTGCTAGTGCTTAGCAGTCCCAACTTAAGTCAGGTTCTCATGAACCCCAAAATAGGAAATATTATATGGTTTTGTGTTTCTTTAATGTGTTGTTTTGTTGTTTGGTTAGTTTTGATTTTTTGTTCGTTTTTAAACCTTGTAAATTTTTCAGGCCTAGATGATAACTTTCTCACCAGTATATCAGCCTCAACTTTTTACACAGAGGTGCAAACATATAAAATATAAAACTAAATATAAAACTAAACAGACTGCATTTAAGAGATCTATGAAGTGGTTAAGAACCTTGTTTGGAAATTTCACCTCTGTAAGCTCAGTTTCTGGCAGGTGATGAATTCTATATACGGTTCCTGGAATACCAGCATGCACCTCAACACTGGTACATAGGAAAAAGGCCATTTTCAGGCACCAAAGTTTAGATGCACTTACGTACTTTCACAGTATTTATTTTGTGGCCCATTGATCAGAAATAATAATACAATTGTATTAAGATGAAATATAATATGATCTTAAGACCATATGGCATTAAGATATTCAGCTTCTAAAGAACTTCCTAATATTAACCTGAATTCCAAAACTCCACACTTTGGAAGGAGAAAAAAAAAAGTGAAAAAGATAACATGAACAATAATAAAAAAAAAGAAACACAGGAATGAGGACATGAGACATGGAGATGTACATTCTCAGTTATAATATTCTCAGGTGAGTTTATTAGGTCTTTAATAAATGTAATTAGCAAGCACCAAAAAAAAAAAAAAAAAAAAAAAGAATTAATAGCCCTTTTGAGCCCATGATAACTTTCTTTTTCTGTCTGACAAAACTAAAACAAAGAAGTTATATTGGTTATCTTTGTACTGATTGTTAGTAATATAGTCACTACAACACTGCTACACTATATATACACTATATAATGACAAGATTATATACTATTATATACACTATATAATGACAAGCTAATTTGGATGGGAATTTTCCCCTTTTTCTAAAGAAAAATCTTGATTTTCTTATATGAAAAGAAAGAAACTTCTACCTCTGAGCTGATCGGGGAAAGAATTTCACCCTAGGAATAAAAATTTTGCTTTGGTCTGCTATGGAAAAGATGTGACAACAGTTGCTGCCATCTAGGTATGTTCTCAAGACATTTTTTGGCTTGTAAACACAACTAGTACACATTATCCCATTCTGTACACATGTCCACACTTTCTACATTTGATTTCAGTTTACTCATGAAAGTCCCAATAATAAAAAGTCACTTGTTTGCTAATTACCTATTTGTTTTCCAGTAGTTATCTTCAACTTATTTATTCTGTGTGTCCTTGGGGAAAAAGAAAGCTTTTGAGGGTTAACTGGAAACATTTTGTAAAATAATTATTGATGTATTAGCTTGCCAGATAAATTCCACTCACACTTTTCCTGTTGATGTCAATTTTACTCCTACTTTCCAA
Organism: Aythya fuligula; assembly: GCF_009819795.1. Lineage (NCBI taxonomy): Eukaryota > Metazoa > Chordata > Aves > Anseriformes > Anatidae > Aythya > Aythya fuligula. The sequence goes on along the minus strand of NC_045562.1, from coordinate 28,793,923 downwards.
GTAATCAATTTCTTTGTTCATGTTGGCAGAGCAATGTGAGTCTGTGGTCAGCTATCACATGCCAAAAAAAAAATCTACACAAAAATCTCAGAATAATTGTATATGGCACCAACACAAGGTTTTTTAAGCCTTTCCTTCTCCCTTTAGAAGGAAGCAAAACCTGAGTTTCCTAAGAAGAAATTTCACATACCTTCACTCAGTCTCATATTTTACAGATACAATAAGGACAAATCATAAATCTAATGAAAATCAACTTATTGGAGAATCAGCTCAACAGAAAACGGCATATCCAGTCAAATTTTCAAGAAAGATCACAGTATTATATAGTATATAGTTGTAATATACAGTATAAAGCTTCAGATATCCTCACTAGTATCATTCTACTGTCAATACAGAAAAAGGGGATCATCCAGTGAGCAGTTCATAATGTCTTAGTAAATCTCTCATTCAGATTTTGAGAAAGTCTTGGTGCATATCCTAAGACTGTCTTACAAATGTTCAGAGATAACCTTTCATTATCTCTTCCTAAAATAAGACTTCATGATACATGGGAAGTGGCCATTAGTTAAATTCAACAGGATTTGTTCATATTCAGCAAACCTGAGAAAAGATTCACATTTCTCTTACTCTAAATGAAGAGAACACTGTACCTACTTACATAAATAGAGACATATGATTTTTTGTTATTCTTTTGGATGCTGTATGGACTGAAGTTTCATTTCATGATGAGATAGTAACAGCTAATAGATGGTAGCATACATTACTCTGTGGACAATCTGCAGCAGCTTTGTGCTATGTTGATTGATAAAAATGTTTTTGCTATCATGAAAGCTAGTAAGTTTAAAAGTTCACTTAGAATCTGAAGACAAACCACACTGAAAAGTGCCATAAAACCCCACACACTTGGGTCACTGATGAGAATCACAGCTTCTTTTATACATAGTTACATGAAGAGAATTTGGATATTCTACACAGGAGGTATGCACTAGACATAAGCACAGTTTTGCCAAAGTACAGGAGCACTAGCAGCTAACTAAAAAATTTCACTAACCTTTTACTTCCTGAAAATTTCTGTAACTTATGTTATCTCGCTGTGAAGGTGACTGCTAATTTATTTAGACATTCAAGATCTCCAACTGATTAGATAGTTTACTTCAAACAGAAATTTCAGCATACTAGTCATTTTTTCTATAGGTTTATGTTACCCACAGATATCTTCGGGATGACTCATGTACCATTTAACCTTTACTCCTTTTTAAACAATCAGATTTAAATGTTTCTCACATATTTCTCAATTTAACTTCATAACCAGTGACATTAATTTGTAATTACACAATTATCACAGTATATTATAATTTCCAAAAACCATTCTATTTTTTTAATCAGCTTTAACTGTAGATGTATTTATTAAACTTGAAGCAAGACCTGCAAAAAGAAACTAACTTTGCACTATGCAGTATACTTTTATCAAATCACATTACAAAGCAATATCTAATTGGTATGAAGATATGCTACAAAACATATATTACAAAGCAATATCTAATTGCTAATTCAGCAGAAGTACTGACAGTTTGCACTTTAAGATGACTCAATTTAGGGTCAGATTTGTGGAATGAGCCTGGCAAGGGTATCTCATTTGTACACTATCTTTCTAACACTTGCAGAAAAAGAAGAGTATAAATAAAACACTGAATACCTCCTAAATTTTCTTGATTCTGAAAATATTAGCTCCTCATAATTACACTGTTCAACTAAATTTTATTTTAATTACTTAGTTTATAAGCATCAGTAATAGAGCTTACATTTTATTCCACAGAAGTAAATTCCTCAGGATTTTTTTTATTTTTTTTACAACCCCAAGAGTATCTACAAACAATACAAAAATAATCCAGTAAGATTTCACAATACCAGAATTTTCATACAGTTTTGATGCAGTCCTTCCCATGTATACACTAACTATCCAAGAACAAGTGAGACAGACGGTCATAGATTTGTTTTATTTTATTTTATTTTATTTTATTTTATTTTTTATTTTAAGTTTTATAGAGTCTGCAAAAGCTCTGTGGTATAAATGTTCTTTTGTTACAAACTACGCTCTGTACATGTGATTAAACAACCAACAGTTAAAAAAAAAAAAAAAACACCTTGTCAACACACAAAACTTTCAAATATCTTGCAAAGAAAACTACTTTAAAAGGATAACAGGGGATTCTCTACCTGTCTCTATGTATTACTTGAAGAAGAGATAGAGAGGGTAGGAAAAAAAGAATAAAATACACCCAGTACCTTCTAATTTGATTTTCAAAATCTGAACAATTTACTTCAGATTATTTTTAGCGTACAAAGGAAAAAATGCATACTATAACTTGAACAGTTTATTTAAGTTGAACTCTCATTTTTTTTATTCAGCAGTAATGCACAATCTCCAGACAACAGTAGAGAGAAATAAGACCAGTCACACACATTCCTTGGATTATTAGTAAAAGGCTATTTGTGTCAGTTCATTATCAAGTATGTTATATAAGAAACTAGTACATAGATGCTTAGAAAGATTGTGGATGCACTTCCTATACAAAAGATGTTTAAAAGTACATACCTAAATACACACAATGAAGGGAATGACATCTGTCCACTGGAGTTCTTTGATCACGTACAAAATCAAAATAATGAAAGCTTGCATGTTAGCAGAGCAGATTCATTTAAAAAGAGTCTAGCCCAGCATGACAGACACTAAACTCACAAAAAAAAAAAAAAAATTCTTGCACAGAACCTTTAAGCAAACAGCAAATTCCACTCAATCTGAACTAAGCACTTAGTATGAGCTAGAGTACATGCAAAGGTTGAATTACACTAAAAAAAAAACATTGAAACCTGCAACAATTTTAATACCTATATTAGTCATCTACGAGCAACATCACAGACATAGCCTTTGCTCAAACCACTAATACCATGCTCCATACTCATCAGTCTAATCATTTATCACAAGAAAACTTTACTAGGCAAGATGAATTTATTTATGAAAAAAAAAAGACTATTTATTCTGAAAGAAAAGACTGTTCAGTATCATTGGTAACAACTTCAAGACTTTCACAGTAACCACCGAACCTAGTTGTGTAGGAAAAATTAATCCTCCCCCACCCCTCACCCCCAGCAAAAATTCAGCATTTCACCTATATAGATGTGAACTAGAAATTGAAATGCAAAATCAAGCAAAACTATAGGTTCCTCTAAAACTACCAACAGGCAGACATTGTCAAAATTCATAATAAATTTAGTAAAACTTCTAGTTTATTTTACCTGTCCTCCAACAGAATAATGAAAACACTTTAGCCATGGACACAAAGGTTACTTATATCCCATTAGAAAATCTTCTGAATGCAAGCTTTTGAAAAAGGAGCTCTAGATTATTAAGATAGCTATATAAATATGACATAAAATGACAAGGAAAGGAAAACGACACAAGAATGTGGTAACATTTACATATGGTCTTTGGGTGGTAAAGTAGAAATTGGTCTATGCTAGAGTAGATCATCAATAAAATTTAGAAATTAATGGATATAACGTACTAGGATTATGGGTATATAGATCACTGAGCAGTTTAATTCATAGAAATGTTAAATGCCATCACTTGAAAAGTGAGGCAGAAATACCATCTTCTGTTGCAATCCTGTCAGAGCTCACAAATTAAGCAGGCTTGATCTGGATAAGTAATTTGGTTCATGTCACTTCTGCAAGTAGCAGTACTGGTGATTTTATAGGTGGGAGGCAATTTTCTTTTTGATTCAGTACTGAATCAATGACTTGGTACAGAGATCAAACACTTCCAGATGATTTTTTAATTATTTTTTTTGTAATAAATATTGCAGGTGACAGTTGAGCCAAATTCCCAATAGGTAATTACATCCTACCCGTCCTTCTTTCTTCTTTCTGGAATGCTTGGGAGGGACAGGCAAAGATGTTTCTTTTTTTGGTGTTTAAGCATCCATACCTCTCTTTTCAGCTAAACACACTCTTAGATATCAAAGCTCTTTTGTTACTGATGATGTGGCCCTCCTATTTAATGTACTATAGCAATGATTTGAAAGTCAGGGCTGTGAGCCATAGGAGGCCATTATTAACAAAGCATCTTTCTTATGCTTTTAAGAAAGATTGACCTTACCCGTTAGCTGTAGCCTAGTCCAGGTTGTTGCCTAGCTTCTAAGATTATTTTTTTTCCTAAAATAATAACCAGAAAAGCTTGATATCTTTTTTATATCCTTTATGGCTCTTTCACACAACTCTTATCAAATCTGTCAAAAGCATCAAGTCTAGTATAATAGCAAAAGTACTGCAAAACGAGGAAGGTGGAAATATAAATATATAGCTAGTAAAAAATAAGAGAAAATATATGCCATAGAAACAAATGAGCATACTTATATCTGTACATAAATAACAAACTGCGATTTTTCATATGCCTACCAGACATTTATAGCACAAGGTGAATTTGCCAGTTTCAGCAACACAAAGTGTAGATATAGCCTACATATATATAGATATACACACATATAAAGAAAAGAACAGAGGAAAAAGGCCAATTTGAACTGAAAAGAAAGGGTTGAGAGAGAAAGATGCTATGTCTGTAAGATACAAAAATTCTCAAGTCAGTTGATAACAATAGATCAAATACTTTCTGATAATTTAAAATACAGGGACAATGTGCAAGAGTGAAAGAGAAAGGTGGGTGTGATAGAAGTTCTGGTGTCTCTGAAAAAAAAGAAGTAATAGGAGAATAAAGAATATTTAGATTAATAATGCGGTATAAAAATCAAGATGCATTCAAAAGATTGTTAACTTAAAGGTAAACATCATCAATATAAATGAAATCTCTAACCCTTTACTTTTCTTAAAATATTTCCATGTTTCTACATTATCTGCTAATTTGTATTGACGATAGAAAACTTAAAAATAGAACAGGTAGGGCAGACAAAACTCTATTGCAAAATACCAAAAATAATTATGTAAATGAAGAAAATTGTTACTTATTTTCATTATATAACTTTAGAAATTTCTAGATAGATATATATAATATATATATATATTTTTTTTTTTTTTTTACTTTTTTTATTTTTATTTTAACCAGAAAGTAAGACTACTGGGGGAACAGTGACTTCGAAAACGTTCATGAAATGTTCATGCATGCTTAGACTTTTGGTATAAATTATGCCAAAGATAGGTATTATAGGGCTAGTCTTTTCAAAATCTTTCCGCTGCTTCCGTAATACTTGTATAATGTTAATTATTCTTATATGATTAAAAATTATACAACAAAGTTTCTGTACTATAATAGCTATTATCATAAACAAAATTAGCAAGCATGGATAAACAAGACATTCAGAAATAGCTATTCTTTTCAGCTATTTTGCTTGCTAAGTGCACAAGCTGAAAAATTGAAACGGGTTTCGCAAGCGTGTTGCAAACTCATCGAGTTGGCTTATTAGGTGAACTGGGGAAGATTTCTCCCAGGGTAAACAGAGGAATACAAGGTCTGTAACCTTCAGTAGCCAAAGGTTGTTCCTTCCTTTAGTACACACTGCATGTACTCCTATGGGTCACTGGAGAAGCACAGAATCATTGGGAGTTCAGCCTTCTCAGTCGTATATCATCAACTCCCTGGCACTACAATTCATCTCTTCTTTACCACATTTCAGGAACAGCATACCTGACATCACAAAACTACCTTTTGGAGAATTAACTAATTTTGAACCTTCATTTCCACAATGCTTAGAGCTAATTATAATGCATATATCTGCATTTAATTTTTTGTGTTTATTGAAGTTTTATCTTCAGTGACACAGGAGGCAGAAGATTAACACATAAAATATTGTGGCAATGAGTTTAGTATATATCATAGTAAGCTAAATAATAAGCTAAGCTAAACATACAATAATAATTTCAAAACTAATAATAAATGTTTCTTGTTTTAGAAGCAGATGATATTAAGTGTGACAGTTCTTAATTTAAGAATATTACCTTCCTGCTTAAAATACCTATAAAAGTGTCCTTGGTGTATTCTAGAATCGCTAGTAAAACTAGGCAGAATCGGCAGCAATGTACATGCAGATATAACTACAGAGAAAAAAGGTTAATAATGTTTTGAGCACCTTTGGTGTTCACGTATTTCTGTTGACAGAGAAGACCTCTGTAACAGCAGTACAGAACTATCATTTCAGCTGTTCTTCTACAGATGTGTTCAATGAGCTCTGTCAAGAAATTGACTTGGAAGAACCAATCAATCTTTAAAATGCACAACAATCCTTTTATTTTGTTAACAGTTTCTGCCTGTAGCTGTCAGAAATGTGTAGTGATGCCTCCTGCCTGCCTGGTGTTATTTTCAAGGTTTCCTTCGGGGCAAGGGAGAATGGACGTACATGTTATGTTAACACCTTTCAGCATCACAAGACCTTTCATTTTTAACTTCTGAGCAACAAACAGGAAAATACTAACAAACTCATCTATTTTGGACACAAATAGTCAAAACAGCTCTAGAATGCAGAATTACAACTACCACAAGATAAGAATACCGGGCATCAGATCTGCAAGATGGAATGACTCTGCCCCACTCTCTAATAGGAAAAAGGACTAGATCATGATCTTGGTTACACTGCTGACAGAACAAGGAAAGTTTATGGTCCACAGATCCTGATTCTATTCATCTTGGAAATCAACACTTTCATTTCTAATGAAGATAAAATGAAGCAGTCTGATCTAGCAGAAGAGAAGAGAAAGCCCATGAGAAATTTTAATGCTTCTTCATAAAGAGAGAATCATCATCTGTCTCAAAGTTAAAATAGCTCCCACCATAAAAAGATGTATATGGAAAACCTTATCATAAAATTCTACAGTATTATAACTTTAATGAAGCTAGAGCTATAGAACTTGCTTGTCCAGATTATTTTAACAGGAATAGGTACCTTTTAACAGGAATTGGTACCTGTGAATGAAACCTCACTGTAACCTTTCACCTTACTTCATTAATCTAGAAGATTATAGATCAATACAGGTACCTGGTTTAAATGTATCTTTATGTTGTTATGAAAATATGATGCACATCCTGAAGTGGCATTCAGCATGCCAATAATGAAATAAAATAAATATTTCAATAGCTTCAATATTCAAAGAAAAAAAATGTCAAATCTTACGCATAATCAATGTTTCCTTTTGGTGTGATTTATCCCACTACTAAAGAATTAATTGTGACTCAAAGTCAGATTCCAAAAAAAAAGAAAAACTATGAACAGAAAAAAGAACAGGAAAACAGAAAAAAAGGTGGTCAAAACTACATATTTTTGGTATACTTAAAAATAATTAAAATAAAAGCATTAGAGATTTCATAAATCTGATCAGCATCTTTGACAATATTTTCACTTAACTTTTAAAATAAAGTAAAGCAAACAAAATTGGTATTTGACATTAAATGAAAGAGAAAAGGTAATAATACATCTTATTTCAGATGAAGAAAGTCTGCATAAGAAAAAGGACAATTCAATACTGACAAAAATAGAAATGTGCTGAATTTAATGAGTCACTGTTAATCAAATCCAACCACTTCATTAAAAAAATCAGTAAAAAAAAGGTATGAGAGGGATGTAATAGATGTGTTCAACTGGTGTCATAAAAATAATGTATAAGAGAAACCTGTAGCTAGGTTGTTAAATTGAATTTTATATATCTTAGTGGTAACACACAGAATAGTGGTGCACCGGATAGAATATAAGATGCTGTAATTTCTGTACAGTAATTTGACTACTATTATTCACTAAGAAAATTAGAAAAAGTTAATGTTAAATAGAAACAAAAGGTTAAATGTTGAAGTTAAAAAGAAAAACACTGGTAGCTTTTAAACTACCGTACTATGACTGTTTAATTTGTTAATTGTTGGACTGTGCTACCTCTTACAAAAATGAGGATATTAAGAGCATCATCTCTGAAAGGAAGGCTAAAAGGAAGGAGGCTCTGACATTCCTCTTAGTTCACAGCATCTCTGTACTCTCTCTTAGGCAGGGGTAAAAGGGTCAGAGAGAAGACTGTAAAATCAGAGGAACCATGACAAAGATTCTGGGCTATGAAAACCTCTTGGGGAATGAACCATACCATGCAGGGCTTGCTGCAGCAAGAAAAACAAACAAACAAATAAACAAAAAAAATAAACAAACAAAAAAAAAGAGCACAGATATCAGGAAACTATGTTCAACATTTTTGACAGTCTGAAAATATTTTTGTCATCAGTTGCTGAGCAGACCTTTCTAGAATGGAAGGGAATGTACTATTACAGAGGACATTAGGTTTTACTGGCAATTACATTACATTTTGGTTAAAAACAATCAAGAAGAGGATGCAGATGAATATGATACCAAAAAAAAACTCAAGTTGTAATGTTGTAATTTGTAGATTAGTTTTAATGAGATGAACAAATGAGAGAAAGACGATCCATATGTACCTTCAAAACCCCCAAATTTACGTATCAAGTACAAATATTGCAGGTTTCCAGTGAAGGTAGCCTAAAGAAAGAGATCATTAGTTTTCATCAAAAAGCAGAAGTTAATCTACACTCCTTTAAAAAGGTACTAATTTAAGTAAGTTAGTAGATGTTAAACTTTCCATATGGGCAAGTCATCTAAGTTGATCTTGTATAAACATAACAAAGGGCAGACATTTCGTAATGCTATTCCTGACAGGTATAGGGAAGCAGCTAAAAGCAAATCTAAAGGAAAAGGTCAAAAGAGAACAAAGTAAAATGAGATATAAAGTGTTTTAAAAGTAAGTCAACTTCCACGACAAGACTGAAATATACATTATGTTTAGGAAAGATTCTGCTATTTTTAATGTTTTCTATAAGTGAGAACTTTTTCTATAATGAATAATAGGCTAGCTAGAATATACTAGAAGAGGTAAGTGAAAGGACTTCAGAAACTTAAGATTCGGGATCACAGCAGGAAAAAAGCCCTTCTAAATGCATACTAAAATATCAGCAAAATGCCCTACTATATAATTTCTGTACTGAGTCATAGCACAAATAAATTACAATTTAAATTAAGCAAAATTTGCAGAGGCACAATTTTTCATGGCTTCATTCAGATGGATGCTAATTATCCCTGACTCCTATCAGTTTAAATAAGAAAGATCAGTAGCAAGACACATTACATCCACAAATAGTAACCATATGTACCATAAGAAGAATTGAGGAGCACTGATGACTCCTAAGATTACCTCTTGAATATTATCAATAGCATCATTAAAATCTAACCACACACTTGTGGTCAGATAGCATTCTCTAAGTTAATGTACAGTTGTTAAAAGTACTAATTAAATACAATTTTCATTATTGACCCTCAAAAGACAAACAGTATTTCTTAATTTATTTTTTTTTAATCATCTCAGAGTATGTAATACAACTCAAATAATTAAGGCTTGCTCATGGTCACTTTCCTAGTTGACAGGCTTAGACATATATCTTGTGTACTGTCAGTAGGGAAGTAGACTCTTTCAACAAAATAGAAATTCAATAGTCACAGTTTGAGTTTTGACTTAGACTCTCTTGCTTATTGATGCATTTCCCCATTTGACAAACACTACAACTTTATATTGTTCTGAGTATATCACTCCCCGAAGCTGACAGTTTAAGCCATATTCAGAACAGTACAGTGTAAGATTTATGCACCTTAGGTATTATCATTTGCTACGATTTACAAAATCACATTGTCACTACTGCTTATTCTGATGGTTTCATATGTTAAATGATCTAGTTAATAATAATAATAATAATAATAATAATAATAATAATAATAATAATAATAATAAATAGATCAGTTAAAATGTTCTATGACAAGTTTTGCTGGACAAGAAGTATTTATCTGTTTTTCCAGGTCAATGCTTGTTCATTTTTTTCAGAAACTATATTCATGATTACATAAGATTATTAATGTTGAGATGCACATATGTGGTTCTTGTACAATTGAGTAAATTAAGAATTCTCAGAGTTAGATGAACATTTTAGCATATAATAGAGTCACAGGAAAGAATAGAATGTTTTAAGTCTGGAGACATCCAAAATTACACAATGGCTTAGGGCTTTTGAATGTTTAAAACTGACTGAATAAGTACAACACATTCTTTAGTGGTTAAAATGCAACATAAACTGGAACACACTATGTTCCCTCTACATTTGTGCCTTTGAAATTAGTATTTAAGTAATAAATTCATTTTCCACAGTGAAATAAAAAAGACAACTCTTTTCTGTCCATTTTTTTTTTCTCTCCTGAAGGTATTATTTTTATTACATTGCTTGAGTAGATGCTAAATGATGACTACATAACAACCTTGAAGCAAATGTGAAATTGTAAGAATTAAATAGAGAATATCTGACAAAGGTCAGAAAGGAATGACCAAAGAAATATAAAACAAACAAACAAAAAACAACAAACAAAATAAACCCACAAAGAAATGAGAGAAGATCTAGTGATAAATATAAGAGGATAGAATCAGTGCAAACAGGGAAACACAAATTTTGAAGAAAAAAGACTCTAGGAAGCAGTTAGACTTAATGCTTTTACGCCCAATGGTGTTTTTGTTGTGTTGTTTTGTTTTGTTTTCAGGCTCCATTAGCTCTTTATTCCACTGTTTGTTGCTTTATCTACACATTAGATTAATATCACCTACACTGAATGTAGGTGATACATTCAATGATACATGGATATCTAACTAGAACCTTTGAGTGCTATGTATTTTTATTGCTTCACCCATGGATATGTACAAGGGATCTGTCATTCCTTTTGAATTGTAACTAAGCTGTTAATACTAAGAAGTAAGCTATAATATAGTTTTGCTAAAAAACCTTCCCCTGTATTCAAATTTCTCTATGATTTTATTAAGCTAAAAAATAAATGATGAATACATTCACCTTCAGAATTATTCTCCTGTTGCTGGAAGCATTTACTCTGTACCATTCTTACTATACCCATACACAAAATGCAAACACAGAGCTCATCCCAACACAGAGAGAACTCTTAAATAACTCCTCTCTGTGCAGGTATGAATATATAGTTTCTTTCCAGAGGTGAGCAATACCTCAATGGTTTTAGCTTCCGCATCATCTTCTATCCTGCAAATTCTCTCAGGAGACACTCTGTAGACCTTTTTTGAATTATCTCTTTGCTTAGCCTGTTTGTTTGCTTTTTATGTTTATAGACTGTTAATCCAGTATACTGTCACATGGTCCTCATATTAAAAGTACATAAATCCAGTCAATTCTAGTAATTTTAATTTTCTCCCTTAGCTTTGGATTTCTGATCATCACTGCAAGTTGACTTCAAATTAGGCATGCTGTGAGTCTTCAAAAATTCCATACTGGAGTGTGTTCCAGCTGTTATAAGCACTGAAGAAACAAAATGGGCTGGCCCTAACAGCCAAGTTTCCACCTGAATGCTCACTCACTCCCCCTCTCAGCAGGGCAGGGGAGTGAAAATAGGAGCAATGAAAGAGCATGTGGGTCAAGACTGTTTACGTATTACCACTGTGGACTAAAACAGACTCAACCTGGGAAAATTTAGCTTAATTTATTGCCAATTAAAATAATAATAATAATAATAAAAAAATTACTATTTGGGGCTGTGGGAAACATAAAGATGAACATTATTAAAACAACAGTTTTCCTCTCCCCTTTTCCAGCTTTATTCCCAAACCCTTTACCCATTCCAAGTGGCACAGGAGGTTGGGAGTGTTATGGTCAGTACACAGCATTTTGTCTTTGCTACTGGTGCACCCAATGCAGAAAACTTCTGTTTTTTGAATTTTCATACTCAAAATGTTTGTATCAAGCTTGGAAAACCACTAGCTCTTTTCATGTTGGCAAATACAGTCAAGTGAACCTTTCAGTTTGAAACTGAGTTGTTAGCTTCATTATCACCATTCAGAATTTTCCTTTTTTTTTCTACACGTCCAGATATGTGCTCCTGTTTCTATCTCTACAGCTCATGCCATATATTACATGTAGATGTGATTAGTAAGAACTGCAAATCATTACCATCGTGAATATTTACGGAAAGCTAACAAAAACCACAGAAAGGAGCTTGTGAGAATCGGTAGGGCACTTTTGAATGCCAATCATATTATTAATACCTAATTAACAAAAGCAACAAGAATATAAACCAAGAAATTTTCACAGCATGCTGGATTTATCCTAAACCTCTCAAATGACTTAAAGCTACCATTCAAGCAAGGTGACCTCTAAAACCATTGTAAGGAAGTTCAATTTACAAACAAATATGATTGATTGTAAACAGCAAGAAAAACAAAACGAAGGTGATGTGCATGTACAAATGTTATTTTGGAAACAAAACAAACCATTCATAAATAAATAAAACAAGTATTCGATTGTGGTGTTACTCCACACACGTAAGAGTTGCAGCGATCTCAGACATACTTGGGTCAGAGCAAGTACAACCCCATAGCTGTCCACATATATAATTTTGGTAATGGAAAGGAAATTAAACACACCTACAGGCAAACAAAATATAGCTGAATGATTGTTTTGAGAGTTCTGTCAGAAAAAAAATAATAATTATTTTTGTTTCCAGGTCACAGCAAAGTTAAGGGGCAGATATTTGCCTTGCTAAAAAAAAAGATTTCTAAGTTACTGACATTCACTAATGATTCCCTGAGAAGCACCTTTGCTGAATACTTGGAGGAACAATCAAAACAACCAATTTTGTAGTAAGAGCTATATTATGGTAAAATACATTTTTTATTTAATTATCAGAATATAAAGTTATTATAATGATCTGTTTGTGTTAAATAAGTATGCATTTCCGAAAATGTTAATTTTATAGATTCTTTTTTCTCTTAGATGTTTGAAGGCCACATAATGCTGAATGTATAATACTGTCTGCATTTGGGGCTGTGATCGTCTTCATACAATTCTATTGCTATACTTATTCCTTTAAATGATTGGTCTGTGAAACGTTTTCCCTGTACTTTACACCAAGGGTTTGAATACAAAGTAAAATAAAAACCGAGTTTGGCAAGCATTTTATTTCCATTTATTTTGTTTTCTTTATCTACAGTTGTATGACTAAAAACATCACAGGTAAGGAACTTGTTAAATATCACATAGAATCACAGAATATCCTGACTTGGAAGGAACCCACAAGGATCACCAACTCCTGGCTCTGCATAGGACCACCCAAAAATCAGACCATGTGTCTGAGAACTTTGTGCCAATGCTTCCCGAACTCCAGCAGGCTTGGGGCCTGGACTGCTGCCCTGGGGAGCCTATCTTAGTGCCTGACCCTCTCAGTGAAGAGCCTTTTCCTCACACCCAGCTTGACCCTCCCCTGTGCCAGCTCGGGTCCTGTCACTGTCCCCATAGAGCAGAGCTCAGCGCCTGCCCCTCCGCTCCCCTCGTAAGGGAGCTGCAGGCTGCCATGAGGCCTCCCCTCAGCCTGCCCTGGGCTGAGCAAACCAAGGGTCTTGAGCTCCTCAGATGTCTTCTTCTCTAGACCCTTCACTGTCTTCTTAACCCTCTTAGACCGGTCACTAATAATTTTACATCCTTCTTATACTTAGGCACCCAAAACTGCACACAGTACTTGAGGTGAAGCCACATCAGCGCAGAGCAGAACAATTTCTTACTTTGACCAGCTAGCAATGCTGTGCTTGATGCACCCCAGGGTACAGCTGGCCCTCCTGGCTGCCAGGGCACACTGTTGACTCATATTCAATGTACTGTCAAACCCCACAGTCTGTATATACACCCAGTTACAGAATGGGGCACTCACTCTTGTTATACTTCATATAGTTAGTGATTTCTTAGCTCTAATACATCAAGATCTCTCTGCAAGGCCTCTCTACCCTCGATGGAGTCAACAGCTCTTCCTAATCTAGTGTCATCTGCAAATTAATTTACCATACTTTGAAGTCCTGCATCCAAGTCATTTATGAAAATATTAAAGAGCGCTGGCCCCAAAATGAAGCCTTTGTGAATCCCACTAGTAACTGGCCTGATGTAAGTCCATTTACTGATGTGAGCCCAACACATCAGCCAGTTGTTCACTTCTTGATCACTTCTCAATTCTTCATGAAAATATTTTACAGCAAACTGTTAAAGAGAGCTCTCTTTTACTTACATTGATATCTTCCAAATCCAAATTATTCAGAATGACATTATTCCTCTTCCAGATGATAGGAGGTCTCAGAGTTCCCTGGATGGCACAACTTAAGACAGCACTTTGTCCTACTGTTGCTGCAGTGATGCTTAGTTTTTGATCTTCTGACAAACTCAGCTGAACTACCTCTGCAAAAGATATATTGTTTTCAAAGTTAATTTGTTTTCAGTTTCATAAGATTAATTAGTATGCAGCTTTTTTACACTGGTAATTTAAGGATTTAAATTGGAAACAAAGTAAAAAGAACTTCCAACAACCACAGGAAGTTCAGAGTTTTTCGAATAAAGGTCAGCATGACATTTTAATTAAATTGACTGACAAGCATCACCATATAAAAAGAGAAACATTTAACGTGAAAATGAATTTCAGAGGTAAGACTATCTAAAGTTAGACAACAGAAGTTACTTAACAGTAAGGCCAATGAAGCATAGTAGCTGTCATCTTCATTTGACTAACATGGCAATATTGCTGTAAGAGTCATTCATTTTCAGAAAAGAATATTATGGAACTCAGTGTAAGAAATATGCAAGACTGAGATGAAAATGGACAAAAAAGTGAATTCTGCTTTCAGGAAACAGAACTAAGGTATGACTCTTCTTCCTTGGTGTGCTTTTTTTTTTTTTTTTTTGGGGGGGGGGGGGGGGGGGCAGGGTTTATTTATATCAGTGAAAGCACAGTTTCCTGATTAATGTGATGTTAGTAATTTCTTCCATTTCAGTCTCAGAAGACTATACATTAAGTCATAGTTTAAACACATTACTTTATGTCATTTTTAAAACACAGCGTTAAAATATTTTCTACACTTCTCTGGTCAAAAATGATTTATTTTACAATATCTGGAGAAATACTGAGCCAGAATAATAAATATTTGTATAGTTGAATAAATCTTTCCTAAATACAGGAAGTAAACAAACAAATAATAATAAAAAAACCCTGCACTTTACAGCATCAATTGAAACTGCTGTGTCTGCCAAGTGACAGCAGCAACAAACAGGATGGAACAGAGCACCGAGCAGAAGAACACAACACTGAGTAATGGTTGGAGGCAAATGTGAACTAAATGCATTATTTCCTCTGAAGTCATCTAGATCCACAGATATTCACTACTTTTTGCATTTCCTATGCGACATGCAGTAGAAGTTGGTAGTACCAATAAGCTATTTCACAAGTTTTGGTTTATTTATTTAGTATTGCTTAAATACCCTACTGGAAAATATCTGTAAATTAATAAATGTAAAGGATGCTCTTTTAAAAGAGTGTCACAGTGTCACAGGTTGTGTGTCATGGTTTATTTATTTTTCCTAAAATAGACAAATTACTAACACATTTAGAAGCAAAACCATAAAGCGTACGTGCAATCATGTTCTACATGTGTAAGGGAAAATTCAATCCATATCAGAAATCAGAACAATAATTATTTTTATATTTATAGATATTCTTTGAATCGTGATGAAATATTTTCTCTTGGTAAGTAACCAGCATTTCTAAAATTAACACCAGTGCAGCAAATTCAAACTCTTGTGAGAATGAAGACAATTTACTGTATGGTATTAGAAATACCAGGGGGTGGGGGGAGGGCGGGGAGGGAAGTGTCATCTCCATGAAATAAAATTTGAGCACTCAGTCTTTAAAAGAGAATCATTTTAAGGAAGTATTTGCCATACAATTTTAGAATAAATCTATTTGATGAAAAAGCAAGTAAGTAAACTACTATCAATAGAGAACTACACTCAATTCTTTCAACTTTACACTGTTTCGAAAGTAAATCTTCCACCGTTTATCACTGCCTCTGGTATTTCATATTGCATATGAAAAAAAAAATGAAAACAAAATAACAGAAAAAATAAGAAGAAAAAAAGAAGTTTTATGAACCCTCATGCTCAGTTCTATCCAAGAAAGACAAAAATATCTTATTTTTCTGGTTAACCAAAAGCTGATAACTACTCAACTTTTTAAATGACCTTTTAACAATTCAAGCATGTGTGATCCAGGCCTTGAAAATTTCTCCGGTAACCAGTACAGTACACAGGTCTTATGTTAATATAAGGATGCCTCACTTTTATGTTTCACAACTCACTTGGACACTTAGAGAAAAAAGAAAGAAAGGGGGATAAATATTAGTTTGATGATGCTGTATACTCTTCCTTCTTGTGTAATTGCCTAGATGCGAAGCTAAACAGCTAAGAGTTGTCCTTTCATTTGTGGTGTACTTGATTAAATATATAATAAAGTTTTACATTTCTAAGGAGTGTGTGCCTGTGACCAATGTATTTGGTCCAATATGTGAGACTTATATAGGAATTGAAGATCATCCACACAGGAACGTTTTTACTTCATGCTAAATCACAAAAATAAATAAGTAAATAAATAAAATCAACCTTTCATTTTTTAAATGCACTACAAAAGGCGTCACGTACCTATTCTCTTTTAATTAGAAAATTACTTTCATATAAAAAAGATATTAATCTTTCCATTACAGCAAAGCAGCAACCTATAAGCAAGCTAAGATCCATTATTAGTTCCATTTAGACATAAAAGCAATACTTTGTAATTAACACAATTAAAAAGACAGTATAGTTTAATGCTTTTTCTTCATGCATCAGAGAACTATAGCTTCAGGAAAGAAAATTTTGTTGTTCCATAATTGAGCTCAATGATCAATTTTTGTGTGATTAAAAACATTAATATTCAATTTAGACAAAAAAAGACTTTATTTTTTCTTTTCCAGAAACTCTAGTGACACTGCCAACCAGACATACATAAATATGATTGACTCATTTTTTTCTTTGTAGCTGCATGCATTATCTGACACTGCTTATCAAACCACGTAAAAGGGAATGTACAAATTAGGTTGAATATAGTAATATTTACTGTAGTTTTTAAAATGTACTGCATTCACCAGAAACATTTCAGCTCCTATGTCATAGGAGATGGTTCTTCAGAGATTATCACCCAGACTTCTTAAAACATACCCAACTGAATGATTCAGAACTTCTGACAGAAATTCAGTGTGCAAAAATCTCAAAAGGTATGTTAATATTATGATACTCAGTTTATAAAGGAGTAATTATCTGAGTTTTCCAAAGCCAATACTTAATTTAGCATAGTCATTAAATAATTATCATAAAACTAGCTTATGCTATAGGCTACACTATGAAAAATGCTAACCTTCATATGATAAATTCAGCTACCTAAATTCTACAACATTTCCAAGTCTTTTTTTCAGTTAACTCTAGTATTACTATGGATGCCTGTGTACAGAAGGCCGGTACTTATTATAGAAATGCTTATCTTTTTCGATTTGAATGCAACTGTAGAAAAGGGAACATTTAACAAATGCAAAACTTAGCATTTGCTGCCTTAGTGAAGACAGTATTCTAAATATCAAAATAGAGCCATTACTGTACTATTTTGTTGACTTTTTTTTTTTTTTTTTAACTACCTTTTATATACCAGTATTAATAGCCTTGGATACATTGCAATAGTCTGGAAAATCATCCTCATCAAAAAATAAATAAATTAATTAAATTAAATTAAATTAAAAAAAAAAAAAAAAAGAGAGAACACTAGTTTTGCTAGAGGAATTCCCTAAAAAGTATTTAAATAATTATCAATCTTCCATAAATATTTTTGTATTCCATTTATAACTTCTATCACATGCCTATATTGCAGTAAAACAACCTGAATGCATAATTTCTTAAAATTAAGCATGACTGTCCCACCTGGACACAGTCAAACCACCTGCGTTACATATTTGTTAACAGCTATTAAAAAAAAAAAACAACAAACAAACAAAAAACACTAATAAATACACTGGGAGCACCAATGTCCCCCAAAATACCAAGCAACTGTTAAGTAAAAACTTTGTATATAATTACATGTATTTAAAATGATTTTTATAGTAACATTATTGGTAAAACTGAAGTAACACTTTTTATATATTCTAAAGACAAAATATATTTGCTCCTTAGTAAGGGAGAAATGGAGAAAGGAAATCCCAACCCCCCCAAAAAAAACCTAGGCCAACAGAACAGCACCTGAAGCAGAGTTCCTTGACAGGTAATTCACTGAAAATCACTGTCCTTGAACAGGCAGGGTGGAAGAGGCACACACCAGTGGAAGTATGGGGTAGAGATGTGGAAAGCTTTCTCAGGTACAGAAGGCAGCACCTCTTAGAGCCCAGGCTCATTTGCAAACAGAAAAGACAGGTCCTGGAACTAAATAATGCATTTGTCATCTCTTTTCTCCTCTCTGAAAGAAATATACCTGGTTCTGAAAGCAAGGTTGTTTGTTTGTTTTTGCCAGAGGCGGAAGGTACTGGGAGATATCACCTGCTAGGATAATTCCTAGCTTTCTGTCTACATGTATGTCGCCCTTGTAAATTAAATTAAAATATATCTGCTGCGACTAAACCTCAAATAATTAAATGAGAAAGCAGAGCAAATATTTAGAAAAATTGGAAATTGAATGAATTCAATGTAGTAATATCAAAACCAATTAAACAGCTACAAAAAAAAAAAAAAAGGGTATTGTTGGTAATGGAACAGTAATATTAAATTTAAGTAAGTAGTAGGTTTTAGCTTATGCCTTGCTGTTATCAAATAGAAGTGTGAATTCTCTACTATGGTATGCCATATTAATGAATTTGCTAGCATCTCCTCCAAATACAGTATCAGTCTGATATACATCCTGAGTTCTTAACTAAAAAAAAATTATTGGATAAGTTCTAGATAAAATGGAGAAATGCAAACAAAAATGGAAGAAGCCCATTTAGGTAAAACCTAGAGGTATAATTAGGGTGTGAAAAACAGAGTAAGTTATAGACAGCTGTGTATAAAATCTGGTTGGAAGATAGAATGTATGGTTATTAAAGATGACAAAAATACTGAAAGCAGAGTAAATGCTAACTGCTGGGAGGACGTTCTAAAACATAAAACTGACTAGGTAAAAAAGAACTCTTACTGAAGGCTGAGAAATGGAGCAGCCATGAGATTTGTAATTTGCCTTTTAACCATCCTGCTGCCTCCCTTACCCTTCATTCTGCTAAATGGTACTGAGTCAAATTCTTCTGCTTACTCCCATTATGTATTTCTTTATTAAAGCTGTCACTGTATGCGATTCAGTTTGAATTCATCCATCTCAAAAACCTATCACATAGAACTGTATTTTGGATGAAAAATGTGCAATATATTAACTAATTCATATATTTTCTTTAAAGATTTCGGTCAATACATCTGTAGAATGCATTTACTATTTTCACATTGACCTCATCTCGTTCCTCATAGTCGCCCTGTGATTGACTGGTCCACACAACTTTCTCCTATTCTACTGTTTCTAATGAGAGCTGATGAATTCTCCTGAATTGCGAGAGATGAATTCTCAGCTGGAAATATAATTTCTTACTATTAAACAAGTATAAGGTCTTGTACCTTGTAAGATTACATTTCAACTCATTTTCACTGCATCAGGCTTCAGTGTTTTTCAATCCCTCTACTATAGCAACCCAACATTTTCTCTTTAATGTATTGTTCTCTTATTCACTGGTCACTGGAGAAACTTCACTAATAACTCCTTCTCCAAGTGATATTTTCCTATTCCATTGAACTTCACCTCCTTTTTAGCCAGTTCCTTATTCATTTCATGATTTCTCTACTGTATATGATATACATATCAAATATCATACATATGATATACATATCAAATGCTTTACTGAAAATGATCAGAGTATTTCATTTCTCATTGCTTCTTCAGTTATCTAGAATCTTTGTTATAGACCTACTTTTGTTTGTCCCTCAATTAGAAATAAATCAATTTCAAATAAGTTGATATTTTTTGTTATATAAGTATCTTTCTGATATCTTTCTAAAGTATCTTCAGAACTTACTGAAACCAAACACAAAATAGTATCATATCTTTGAGAATTAGCAAAGAAACTGGTTAATTAAATCTCCTCCTTTTTTTTTGAAATTGTTTTGTTCTGCAAATATCATGGAGATACATGTATCACTACTATATGTATCGTTACCTTTGTTTTAAGCTTAACATATTTAAATCTCTTACACATGTCCAATAGGGTTTTTTTGTAAGATACAGACAGTGCATTCAAACAAATGAACAACAACAAAAAAAATCACCTTGCCCTAAATAGCTTACAACCTAAAATATATGAACATATACACAGTGATTGGGTACTCCTGCATACATTTATAAAGCTTTCAGCTCTGTATGCTAATACAGAGGAAATCACCATAGGAAAATTTTCAAAATTTAGTGACCGATACAAGTGAAAGCAACTAAACATAAATAATTCTGAAGAAGAAGATATTACAATATTGCAAAATGATGATCAACTACAATAGAGTAAGTGCTTCCATTTTCTTAATTTATCCAAGGTGTAGTAATTGAACTGTGAAAGATAGAAAAAGAGTTTTCAAAGCTAACATTTTACAAATATATCCTAACAGCAGCAGGGATAAATCAGTAGTGGAACCTTGCCATTAAGCGTTATTTTTTCATGAGTCATACATTTTGGCCTGTCATTTTTTTGTGTGATTTAAGCTATACCTATATTTTTGTAAACCAACACATAAAACTGTATCATTGTATTTTTAAAGTACAGAGGAAGTGTAGCAAGAGGAGAAAAAAAAGAGTAGCTCTGTAGTGCTTTAATCCACCTTCCTGTTTCCTTACTCCTAAATACAATGGGCACATAACATGGGAATGGGAACATTCTGATGCTCTAAATAGAGTCTATTTATAAAAAATAAAAAAAATAAAAATCACCTTTTAAAACCAAGCAAAGAAGCCTTTTGTGCATGGACTACAGTAAGCTCTGAACTTAATGGATAGTGTACAAAATCTAGCTTTAAGAGTTCAGAATGCGTGCTTGTAGGGCATTAGTTTTTGCCTTTTGCTATTCTATAGCTAACTACAAAGTCCGTCTTTTGAAAAAGTAACCTGTAACTACATAGGATATGTACAAGTCAGTGCTTTTCAAAAGATATAAAACGTTCTCTTTTGGCTCAGTTTTGTAGAGCCTAAACACCTATAACATGCAGCAATTAACATCAATAAGTCCTAAAACCTCCTAGTCTAGACATACAACTTGTATTGGCTGATAAATTTTGAAAATAATTTGAACAAATGAAAAGTAAAGAGTAAAATAAAATGAGTATGAAATCTGAGACACAAAATGAACTGTTAGAAATTTTATGATCATTTTTTTTCATTCAACAACAACAAAAAAAATCTAAGTCTGTAGTTGATGAACAGCTGAATATAATCCATAAACAGAAAACTCCAAATGAAGGAAGAGTTTTCAATGAACATCTGAATGTGTTAAATCTCTCAGTTAACTGTGAAAAATATGAGAATGCTGCCATTTGGCTGTGGCAAGTCTTACGATGTCATTCCTCAGTGCCTTGTAGTATCTGAAATATAACTACAAAATGTGCCTTTCCCATTTTTGGCATTGATCTCTCAAAATGACATAACAAAAGCTTTTTTCATCAGTGTCATTTTTCTGTTTTTTAAAAGCAATTTTAAAATCAGCATGCATTACTATTAACATGTCTAATTTTGTCAGCTCAAAAATTAAATGATCAAGACGTTTTCCTGTTTTCATAAAGCACAAAATAGTCTTACCATGCTAGACCAAAGAAAGTATATTGAATTTCCCTTTGCAGTGTAATGAAACTGTTTTTGCAGTAAACATTTTTTTTAGGGCAAAACATAGCTCATCCAACATAAGAATTTTGATTGTACTTTTCAAATTAAGAAAAGTACATACATGAACTGATAGGCCAGAGTTAAGTCTGTCATAGAATCATAGAATGGCTTGGGTTGGTAGGGACCTTAAAGATCATCTAGTTCTAAACCCTCCCCCCCAACCACACACCACCACCACAGGCCGGAATGCCACCCACTAAATCAGGTGGCCAAGGCCCCATCCCAAACTGGCCTTGAACATCTCCAGGGATGGGGCATCACAACTTCTCTGGACAACCTGTGCCAGTGCCTCACTACCCTTACAGTGAATAATTTCCTCCTAATGTCTAATCTAAATCTATCCTCTTTTAGTTTAAGACCATTTCCCCCTTATCCTAATATTATTGACCCGAGTAAAGAGTTCTTCTCCATTTATTTTTTTTTATAAGACTACCTTCAAGTATTGGCAGGCTGCAATGAGGTGTCCCCAGAACCTTTTCTTCTCCTTTCTTCAAAAAAGTAATTTTACTATTAAAAAAATATAATTTCCAATAAACTTCTTTGTCCATCCATTCAACACAAACAATGCAGCACAGAATCAGCATAGCACTGATGACCCTGAATTCGTGCAAGAGTTTATAGCACCAAACTCAAATTAATCGACAAGATAGAATCCAGCTGTTAATGAGATGTAGTTTTCCAATACATTCTAAACTTAGTAATTATATTTATATAATAATAATATTGTATTAATTACTGATGTGTCAAAATAAATTTAGACAGATTTTTTTTTTTTTTTTTTTTAAGGGCAGCAGTGAATATACACTATCCTATGCTAATTTTTCTATGGACAAACTAATTTCTTTCATAATGACAGGTTTGTTTTCCAAAGCAAATGAGACCAAATGAAGGGGAGCTTACAATCACATACAGACAGGTTCAAGACTGCAGATTTATTTTTTTCTTTGAATTTGTTGTAAACAGTTATTCACATACTTAGTAGAATGTTTCAGCTGAGAAGTAACAGAAGATAGTTCATGCGTAGCTGTTCTCTAGGTCTCATGCCAGCAAGGCACGCAAAGGTCTTTTTAAAAAGCTAAGTTCTTTATTCATTAAATTAAATGCAAATACCTTATCCCAGCTCTTTGGGGAAAAATAAATAAATAAACAAACACACACACACAAAAAAAAAAAAGTCAATATGATATTAATATGATATTATTAAATTCTCCTAAAAAATTCTCCTAAAATTTTCCTAAATCCACAGCCACCCATATAGGATTATGTGATAGTTCAAAGGCCTCTAGTATCATTGCTAAGTGCTTACAGCAACAAGAGAAGACAAAAAAAAAAAAAAAAAAAGATGATAGCATGACAATTAATCATTTAATTTCCAAGTAGCATAGTCCCAATATAATATCCAATACCACAGTGGCTTTTTCATTTTAAGTTAAAGCCTATGCTTTGTTCTTTGTGTCATAAGCTTAAGCATGAAACATGATGGTTAGAACAGTCTTTGGAGGTATTGATTCCAGCAAAAAATACTGACCCTAGAGAAAGTGAGGTGGTGAAAATATTCACAGTAGTGGAAATATTCAGGATCTTGATAGTCAATCATTTTTAATTAATAAAGAACTTAATGGAAAAACTATTCAAAGTAATTTATTAATTTTATTTTAACACCATTAAAGGAATGGAAAGCAATCTGATCTTCTGGCAGGGTAGTATCAACCTGGCTAGGCTTTGCTTCATTTTTATTTATTTATTTATTTTTTAACATAAACAAACATGAAAAGCCACAGTCAGCTCCCCTATCAAAGGCCTGTGGTCCTTGGTATTTACGGGAGCTTTGAACGTTGAGGAAGAAATACAAATGTTTAAACTTCACACTTTTAATTAAATGATTTTTACTCATTACGTCCATTGAATCAAACTGCTCCTTGAGACCTTGTGTTCCTTCCAAGTCTGCAAAGCTTACACAGACTCAAGTTATAAACGAGTGCCACAAGGACTATAATGATTCACTTAAGTCTTCATAAAAATCAATAAAACATATACTCTCACTCGCTCTGCAGGGCACTAGAATCATTAAAAAGTAGTTCAGAAGCATCGTTCATGATATGAGGAGCCACTGATTATTTAAGACTCCCTTGTCATTGTATACAGAAATGCAGAAGTTTCTGTGTATCTGTGGGCTGCACCTCTCTAGAGGTGCATCATGCTAGGGTAAGAATTGCCAGATATGCAATGTTAGCAGCAGTGATGGACAACCCATCCATCACATACATTCATTGGGTTTCTCAGGTAACTACTCTATCACTGTTACCTCATATCAGTACCTGAAATAGACCATTGAAGAACCATTTTGTGAAGAGAAAATATTAGAAATAAGATAATTGAAAAGATATATCATTTAAATCTATGAAAAACTGCATGAAATATTTATATATATATATTATGTAGAGAATATATATATATATTATGTAGAGGAAAAAAAAATATATATATATATATATATATTATGTAGAGAGAGATTATGTTTTGCCAGGAATGTCAGGTAAACTGAAAATGTCCAGAAACAGTATCATTACTGTTCACTAAGAATATTTACAATAGTACAGATAAAGGGTTCATCCTACAGACTGGCTGGTTATGAGAGTCCCTGGAATCTACAAGATGCCATACAATCCTTATGAGAATTTTTTTTTCAGCCTAGAGGAAAACACAGGCCAGGAAAGCCAACTCATGAGTCCTTTGGCTTCAATGTCTTCTGCAGCAGGGGAAACCAGTAATCTAACCATAGCACTAACAGTCTGTTTGCCATAGGCTATTTATTAGGGATTACGATTTGAGCATCCTGATTGACAGACTTGTTCTTCCCTGTTATGAAGAAGAACGGAATTCAAACTTCTATGAATTTCTATCTCCTGGAAGAGACAGTGAATGAACTGGTAAAAAATAAATCTCTCTCCCTTCTGCCTCTACTATCATCTCACCAGACTGAAACTGCCTCTCCAGCCTTAACATCTCCTTTCAGTATGTTCTGTAACTGATTTTCTGCATCATTCAATGAATCCTGAGGGAAATTTCTAAGTGTGATGGGTTAGAATTTGATTTGATGCATGTTACTGGAATTGCTGATCTGAAAGTAGTCAGATACGGTATCTCAGGTTTATGTATATATATAAACTTTCAACTTTTATAGTCTACATACTCAAAGTTACACAACAGTCTACTTCTATCCTATAAAGCTCTAGCAAATGTTAATTTTGAAGTTCGCTGGGAAGATAATCTCAGAGTAAATGAAGCAGTAATTTCCTAATAACCTATTGCCATTTCCAGACTTCAATACCATTTGGGTATATCAAAAGGTATAATTTAGGATATGATTAAAATATCTGTACTCTAAAAATATTTCCAAATGCAACAGAAACCATGACAGTCAAGAAAAATATGATCAACATTCTTACCTGGAGTGCCACATCACTGTCAAAGAAAACATGTCCTTCAGGGTGCATAGGTAATGAGTTATTCCAATCATACCTGTCATTATATGTGATATGACACCTACAGCTAAGACATCTTACTTGTTCCATTATTTGTATGGACATACATATTCACTATGCATCCATAACATTGCAATGATGAGGAAAGGTATCTGACAAAGGAAGATTTTCCAAAGAGCAAACCACAACACAGAAGAGAAAAAAAAGCATATAAAAGATATTAACAGAACAAATCCGGAGGTAGAAATATTAACGCAACAATTCAGAACACAGATTGGAACAGTACATTTGCTTCCCTAAAATATATATATATTTATATATATATTATATTGTATGCAATGAAAATATTCCTAACATTAAAATTAAAAATAAAAAATATAAAACATTTAAGAGTGAATGAAAATTTCCTAGTTACTTTTACATTCACTTTAAAGGTGGGCTTTAACAATCAAGAAGGGAGAAAAAAATATATACAATATCATAGTACATCCTGTTTCTTTGTGGAAGGAAGATTGTTCACCTTTACAAAATATAATGCACAATTCCCAAAACATCTCTCTGATTTTCCTTAACATTTCAGTTTCCTTATCCACATTGTCAAGTCTCTGAACAGCTTCAGTTTGGTACTTCTATGCATCCTGCAACATCAATGGATTTCATTAACTCTTTCATGACATGTTCCTGTTCACTGGAAATTATCTACAGCAGAAATATATATTTGAAAATACATTTTAAAGATTGTAGGTTCTGGAAATTCTGAGTACTGTAGGAATTGAACCTATGGAAGAAGGGTAAAGAAAGGATGCATTCACTTACTACAGTCATTGCAAATACATGCTTACTTCATCAGTCTTGTAAAAATAGGGAAGTGTACTTAAAGCCCCAAGCTGTGAATTCCGTGGATCTTTCATCAGGGGCATATATGCAATTGCACAGATACTACTTTCTTTAAAAGATGAACAATTGTAAGTATTAGGGCAGAAAATGTCCAAAGGTTTTTGTTTGTTTGTTTTTGCTGTTTGTTTGCTCTGTATTCTTTGCTTTGCATTGTTTTCCAAAACAAAAATATTGAAAACGTTGCATTTTCTCATTTGAGTTTTGGGTTAATTATCCATTTAGTAGTTTCTCCTCAGTTTTGGAACGTAGGCAGAAACAAATAGAAAAAATGGATCATTCTGCTCAATGCACCTCTGCTGCACCATAATCCATATTGGATTGCAACACCAATTCCAGAGACAAATGAGGAAACAATTCAATGGGACCAGATCAAGCTACAAACTCTCAGAGCAGGGCTGTGCTTGCAGCTGTGAGAAGACAAAGCAGAGCTTCTGAATAGACCAACCAACCACAGTGGAATTTATCAAGGTAGATAAAACTCTTAAAACCAGGATACTTTTCCCCGGGGAAATGCTTTGAAAAATGCCTATTATTTGATGCAATCTGTTCCACTCAAAAGACAAAAAGATTGCTTTTCAATAATACCTTCAAAACACATGTCTCTTCAGGAAAAAAGAACCTGTGAAGATGATACCTTGTAGAAAGCCAAAAAGGAGGCTGAAATCCAACAATCTCAGTGTTACCCTGCCGATCTAAAATCACTCCAAAATATATCCATTCAAATTACCTGCATATGCAAACTTACACAAGATCCTGACAGGAAACCTAATGAGGAATAAAATCAATAATGATTGATGATAAGTACAATTGTAACTATTTAGCACATCACCAGCACAAGGTCCACCCAATAACCAGAAATTGAATGCTATTAAGTTCAGAATAATGTTTTCCATGAAAACAGTGGCACACACAAATCTTCATGAGTTATGTGAGACTCAAACAACAGAGACTGGTAATGTGTAAATTATAATTTTGTATGAAATATAAAAATGTATAAATATAAATATATATATATATATATATATATATATATATATATATATATATATATATATATAATTTAAATCACATAACATCAACAAAGCTGTAGACCACACAGACAGACATAGGCAAGGTTAGACAAAGTGGTTTGTCTAACATCTTCACTGCTTACTTGGATGATGGGTCAAAATGTACCTTCAAAATACTTGCAGTTGACATCAAATGCAGAGAATCAAGAAGCATGCTCCTGCAAGACTGCACACTTCTTTATAAGCAGGAGGAATGGGCTGAAAAACCATGGCAATCAACAGAGGCAAGTAAGAAGTCTTACACTTGGGACAGAGTAAGCCCATGCTTACAGTCAGTACAGGGACTGACCAGACATGCTTTGCAGAAAAAGACTCAGGCAGACTTCAAGTTGAACACAAATAAAGAAATTTGGCAAATCCACGCCAGAACTAATCTGTATCATGTGCTGCAATTCTATGGTCCCAGCTATGAAGTCTGTGAAAAACCTGAATTACTAATAGCAGTGGTAAGGGTTGCTAAAGGCAAAGGCAAGTTAGTTCATGTAGACTAGCCAGATTTCTCAGAAGCTTTTAACAGTTACTCTCAAGTCTTCATGAAGTGTTTTGAAGAGACAGCTATGTTTTACAAACTCTGCCAGGGTGTCTTCATGTGCCAGTGTGAGTCTAGGAAGCACTCATGTTAACATCATAGTACAGACATGATGCTGACATTAAACTGTCCAAAGTGTTCAAGAGGCTTAGGTTCCCAACATGATACTGTTCCTTCAGTGGACAGCATTTTATTTGTTCAAAGTATAGCTTCAGTTTACAACAACTCAGAGTACTCAGAACCTGAGCAAATGGGAGTCCTAGTCTCAAAATTCATATCTTAAATGTGAGGAACATGTAGTCATGTCCAGTTAAATGATTCAGTTAAATTGAATGAACTATTAGTCTGATGCGCTATAGTAGTTAGAAACTTTGATGCAAAAGCAAAGACAATTGTGACAGTTAAAACCATGTTTGTTTACTCTTAGTTTTCTCTTTTTTTCTTACAGCAATTATCTATCTTATTCCCTGAGCAACTTTCATCATCAACAGTAGAAGCCTTAACAGGCAAAAGATAGTTTTATGCTATATTTCTGATTCATTCTCCATTCTCTCTATCAAATAGAGCAGGAACACCAAGGAGTATCTGCAATCATACAATTAAACTTTTCTTCATAATACAGTAACAAAGGTCAAATGAAGTTGACACAAAGTATTTTAATATCTTAATTAAAGGACTGGAATTATAAATTATATTAAAAAGATGATGATGAAAACTGCACCATGCAGAACTACTGACAGTTTATCTGGATTTAGATCTTTAGATAGAGTGTACAAACCCTAAATCAATCTAAGGAACCACAGACCTCAGAGCTACCATCTTTCTGCAGGTATCCAGTGCACTATTCCTGCACTGGAGCCCACGATTATTTGGTGGCAGCCAAGAGAAAAGAGCTTTATATTTCATGTTATGAGGGAGTATTTGCTATTACAGACTCTTCTGCATCTTTTTGCTTAGCAAATTTCTTTCTCTTTCCATCCATCACTGCCTTAAACTGTCTTTATGTGTGCTTTGATTCTTCAGCTCCTCTTGCCATTAATGCTGTTATTTACCTACTTTTCAGTTACTGTGAATTAAATCAACTAAAATAAATAGCAGTCTCACCTGAATAACACATGATCTCAGGCAAATTTCTAATCGGAAGCTCAAAATGGATCCAGTGCTGACTATAAAGCTATCCACAATGCCTTGCTTAGTTAGAAGCAGCAGCCTTTCTGCTGCAGATTGCTGTGCATTAGACCATGCAAGCTACATGTTGCACTGTCCAGATCTCTACTTTTGTCAGAAATAGTTTAAAGCTAGGTTATTTTTTATCAACCTTGTATCCCACAGCACAAATATACAGAATTTCTGCTAATACACTGTTCAAGAGGCAATGAATTTTTCTAACAGCTCCTTATTTCTATAGGATCTATTAAATCATTGGGAAGCAAAGGACATAGTTCCTCAACTATTATGTTTTCTTTCCAGTACTCTGCAAAAACTTGGTTTGAATACACAAATTCTGTCATTATAGAAGTTCAGCTGAAGTGTTTGCTATGTTCACACTATATAACCTTTTAAATCCTGACCGCACTATAGGTAATTGATTGGAAAGCAGTCTAGATCACATCAGCACATAAAACCATAAGCACCTACAAGAAATTCTTCATTATCATTTGAACATCCACAGGTTAATATAATACCTCATGGTGCCTTTTAATATGAGCCATTACCCAGGACCAAAACTGAAATTGTCTATCAGCAGTCTACACATGAAAACAAAATGGTCTTGGTTCTCAGTGAAAATGTATGAGCAAACTTTTTGGTCAATATTGTGTATTCCAAAGCATCTTAGAGTAAATATGATCATAGAGAATCGTTTTTTTCAGATTAACAGTTGAAAACTTAACTTGAACCTCAAAACATTCATAAATCCAGACAACCTGCCTGTAATGCAGTCTTGATAAAGGACAGATAAAAAATCATAACACTGTATTATTCAAGGACAGAGAGAAACAGATTTCACAATGAGCTACACTTGTAGAAGTATATTGAAAACTACATATCTTGCTCTAAATTAATAAGAACAGAATTTTGGTAAGAGTGGCCAGTAGGAATAATACATAAATTAAAGGGTATACAAGTTCATAATTGCTTATAACATTTTGTGCTTTCCTCTTAAAAACAGATTTCAAAGGAATTGAAGTTGTATGTTAAATATAGATGTCTTAATCTAGATAATATAGAAGTGTTAATTCATTAAAGTAGTGATAATTGGTTTTGACCTTATTTATTGCAGAATATGGTGGTGAATTTGTCTAACCAAAGAAGGCAATTTACACAAAAATCAATTCCAGCATGCTTGTTGTGTTTGCACATGACTAGTTCAAGCAAAAACATTTTATTTAAATGCTAAGAGTTAGCATAAATATTTTCAAGTAATTTTACTAGTATAGATCCAACTTTAATGCTCCTTATGTTCACTGCAAACACAGATGCTGAACATCAATACTGCATACTTGCAATTACCTCTAATGAAACATTTAAAATGCAACAGTTCAATCTACCAAGTATTTCTGGAACTAATCAATAATGAAATGGGAATTTTCAAGAGAGGAGTTGACAACCTTGGTAACTCACGGTTTTATGCATGAAGATTTCTGTTTATAAATATAATAATTTGCCAATTTTATTTACTGTGTAGTTCCATTTTACTCTGAAATTTCAAAGCTTATTTCCAAAGTGGTGATAGAATTTCAAAGTATTCAAGATCTCTGGACTTATCCAGAGTTTTGTAATAGCTCAACTTTGCAAACAATTGTCTCTTTTTCCAGTTCTGTCAGGAGAATGACAGGACAATACCCTAAGATAGTAATTCAGGGTCAAATTACCTGAAATACAAAGGGGAGTTAAAAATTCTGAAGCTTAACAGTACTACTATATTTCCTCTGCAAGTAGAGGAGGGCCATGTAGCTGTTATTCAACAGTTCCCTGAAATCTGGGAAGTAGAGTTATGAGGCTACTCCTCACAGAAACCTATAATGTGGAAAAAGCACAGATGGAGGTAGTATGAAACAGATTCCGGAAAATCTATCAATTGACTGATGTGATTTATGTGTAAAGGGAAAATAAAAGAAACCAGAACTCAAGGTAGGCTATATTACCTGATTGTACAGAGGCCACTAATTTTTGTTATTACCTGAGTACACTTTTAATCCTGTTAAGAGTAATCATCCATGCAAAGGACACAATGTTGTGTTGAATACAGTGGCACATTCTGAGAAAAAGAGGGACTCTGTATTTCTGCCTTGGCTTTGAGTATCTTCTATGTTTCCTCAAAATAAACAATATGCTATGCATATAAGATCAGCACAAAGCTTGAAGAACAATCTAAAGACAAACTGGATTCAGATAGGGTTCTTAGCTCTTCAGTCTTGCATACCACTCTACCTCCTTCTGATCTACCATTTCACAATGTGCATCAGATCTTGTAATGGGCTGAGAAGTTAATCTTCTTTTATTTCTCCATTGAAGAATTCTGTTTGTAGATCTTTCGTGAAGAAGAATCATCTACGGAATTCCACCTGGATCTCCACTGGAAATCATGTTGAACATGATTCAGGAGAAGGGGTAATAAACTAAGTGAAAGATTTCTAAGATAATGTTTTTGGAGAACATATAATCAGATAGTTTGGTATGAAACAAAAATTTGCATAAACACCTTACTTATGATACCAGCGTGCCAAATTCAATATATCCAATTCAGTATTCAAAGTACTGAATGCAGGGAAAAAAAAAGACCAACCTTGTTTACACAGAGATTGGCTCTAAACTAGTTATTATCGCTTAGGTAAGAGACCTTGAGAATTTAATTGGTAGTTCTATGAAAACACCTACTCAATTCTGACAATATGACAATAAAAGGAATTATTATGCAAAGATTGGTACCCAAACAGAAAAATATTACTATGCCCCCTGTACAAATCTATGCTGACTCTCTTTGCTTTTAGTTGTTTCCTCAGGTGGATAAAGGAGATGGGGTGTGGAAGGGGAGTGTAATTAAAAATTGCAGTAAAACATGAAACAAACAAAGAAAAAACACAGAGAAACTAGAATGATTAAAGGTGTGGGAAGCCTTCCATACAAGCAGCTATTAAATGTCTGAAATTTTTCAGAATGGAAAAGAGATGACTAAAAATATGTCAGGAGCTTCAAAAAATCAGTGTCTTGGAGACTGAGAATACAAAACAATTGAAGAAGTTCTTGTCACAGAAGAACTAAACAAACTTAACAGAAAGTGTGCACAACAAGCAAACAAACAAACAAAAAAACATACTTACTCTAGCTAGAAGTGATTAAACTGTGAAAATCTCTGAAACACAATGTTGTAGATGCTAATTTCACATGGTTCCAAAATGCAATCAAATTTATGAATGAGGCATCCACCAAGAGATATTAATCAGTCTCCAAAACAAAAATCAGTAGAGATGAGAAAGTATATTAGAAGAATCTTACATGATTTTTCTTTGTTATCTTCCCTAAACAGACTAAGAGATACCGGATTAGATGGATCTTTGTTGTAACTCAGAAGTTGTTGTTATGGGTATGTTGTTACTTATGGATATTAACTCAGCACTTCATAAGCACAAACAAAACATTAATCTTTGTTTAGCATCAAATATTTCTTAAATAGAGTGTTCAGCAAGTTTTAAAACACTTTAACTATTCTCTTCAACAAATACATGTCTAGGTTGAGAAGAATTATTATTGTAAAGCAAAACAAATTTTTAGAAATGACACTTTCTCCAATCATTTATTCATGGAAGAGTGGCAACCAGATGAATTATTTGGATCCCTTCCATCTTATGCAATCATTTTCCCAATTCTTACGTTAAATAACTACATAAAGAAGCGCCCTCCCTCCCAGTAGGCTTACACGGTTTTGCATCTTTTTATTACATCGCATATAATACTGCGATATGTATACCTCTGCTTGTAGCTTCACAGCCTTTGAACGGTGCCTTTTTTTTCCACTTTGGCCAAAATTTCAATTCACATATAAATCACTCGCTAACCAAATCTTAAACATAGGATTTGATCATCTAAAAGAATGATCTGTTTAGAAAACTGCTTTTAGAATCTACTGACTTAACTGACAGTAAACTGGGGATACAATACAGCCACAGGCATATCTCGTTAGTCTGTTTCCTTACTTGCTTTGGTAAAAAACAAGTTTACCTTTCTTCTCCCCAGCCCCTCCCCCACCCCTTTTTTATCCCAAGTGTCTCAAATACGTTTGGATAATTGCACACACATTTTAAGCCTGTATATGAAACATAACAGCCATACAACTAAGTAAGGACTCGAGCAATCACAGGCAGCAGAGTTAATGGGATATACAATTTCATCAAATATACACAGCCTTCATGTACCTAAATGCTCCTACTGAATTTTGCTTGCACGTACCTCTATAACGAATATATAAATAATCATTATATGAAATTATGAGATGTTTGTTTCTGAGCAGTTTCAAAGCCAGAAACGTTGAGTAGCAAGAAACATCACATGTTAGAATACAATTATATGACGCTATAAAACCAGCTTAGACAGACTTGATGATTCTTCCCCCACCACACTCTGCCATACCATGGCCTATATTAATATGGAGTTACACAGTTTAAATTCTGGGGTACCACGTTCCTTAACTTCATACAGACCAAAACACTATTTGCCAGATCTCTTTTACCCAAACACCTTGTAAATGTACTAAAATAACTGACATTAGCTAACGTGTACTAGCAACAGTTCAAATTAGATTACTAAGACTCTTAAAAATCGGAAAAATTAGATAGTAAACTTTAAATATTTATTGAAACATTTATTCTAAGATACTAATCTAAATCACTTTTTAAATTTCAAATATAAAATATTGCCAATATACATAATGAGAATTAATTGTATCCACATTTTATTTGAAGTTTTCTATAACATATTTAAATTCAAATATCCCATTCACTGTTTATTTCAGCTGGCCACAAAGTGTGTCTTACTGCGTCGAAGAGTGTCTTACTGCAGCAGTAAACTGCATAACAACGTATGACAATACACTACGGAAGCATAACTTTAAAGAGAAAAAAAAAAACAATACTCTAAAGCTATGGAAGAATACTATAGTAAAACTTCAAATTGTGCTATTATGTTTCAGAAATGAAGTTAGTAATGACATTTCCGGAAACATGAACACTTTTTCAGAACCTAATTCTGTATGAAAAATGGAATGAACTCAGATAGTTTCTTCTCCAATATATGTATCTTTGCAATGGAGATATCTTTTTCAGCTATGTTGTCCTTTTTGTATGTAATGGATATTTGAGGGCATTCAATCAAAAAAAAAAACTTTCTCAATATACTGTAATGCACTTTTCTCTAACACTAACATCAACAGCCAAGCTCACAAGCTTTGCAAAACTGGATATTTCTTTTTATTAACCCCATTTACAGGATTTCCAATGTACTTTCATACAATCTAGGTGCAAAAATATGCATTCAGATTCCTTTTTATTGCGTAAATGTCAGATATGCTTAAGAAATCCAAATATCCCAGGGATTACTAAAACACTTTTACAATCATCTTCTGACTGTAATAACGTCTTTATTTACCCATATGTGTGAATAGAACCAAAGAAAATCAGCAGAGTAGATAAGTTATAAAAAACAAACAATGAAACAAAAACCTTAAGAGTCTCTTCTCAGGAAAGTTGTTCCTTTGGACTTCATAATAGCCCAGGAAGTAAAAAGCGAGAACATCTACCAAATTTGGAGACAAAGTTACTTCATAATAATTTCCTAAAGTGAGCACTAGTGCTCGCTACTTAAGAACAACCAGCAAACTCAGCCTTGCATGAAGCATAAAACGACACAACACAAAGAATCTCAAAAAGTCCTCCAAAGAAATAAATCGATGAATTTTTGTTTAAATATATATTTATTATTGATCAACTATTTACAGCCAGCTACTCTAGGTTGAAACTGGTGACAAATTTTAAATATGAAATCTAGATAAGTAGATAATTTCCTGAGTGCAAAGAAAACAAGAAATGCTAAAGAGGCTTTCTTAATAAATAATGTTTTATGAGCCTATTAATATTCATAATAGTTCCAGAAGTGTAATTTTGCTTTGAAGTAGATACTTAATGTTCTTGCTAGTGATAATCTAGTGATCGCCTCCTTTAATAAAGTGATTACCCCTTGTGGGTAAAACCCTGGAAGCATTTTCTCTCCTCCATCTCCCGGCCCCTGTTTTGGAGAAAAAAATGCTTCCTTTAATAAATATTAATAAAGGTGACTATGATTATAAAGTATTATTTTAAACGTGTCTTGTAATGTTTCTTACAATATCTAAAGGTGTTTGTGGATATTGGATCAGTCAGATCCTAACAGGGACAAGATCCCTTACAGGGATACTGCCTTGCAAAGATGAAAATATTCTCTCTGAATTAGAAACATAAAGACAATAGCTACAGCAATACTGAAACTCAACACAAACAGCTATTTACAGCTAGATTTACAAAAGTACATATCATTTATTTAGTATTGTGATGTCATGAATAACTGTATTAGTATTCTGTTTCTATGCAACTCAGTTCATAAAATAACAGCTTATTCACACTACAATGGGACTAATTCATTTTAATACATCTTACCTGTTTCTTACGTCACCTAGGTCAGTACAAACATTCTGCAGCCTGAGAGAAACACTAGTACGGCTACAGAAAATGATGAATACCACACTTTATTTAAACTTCATGAGAAACATGTACAGTATCTGATTTGGCAGTACACTGATAAAATCTTTCATTTTTTTTCCTTATCCAGAAAAAAGCAGAAATCAGGCAAAATTTTAAAAGAATAAAAATTTTTAGCTGCGCTATACTATTAATTGTTATCAAATGTTTAGAATGCATATTATAAAGAAGGTACATTAAAAAACATTTGTCCATTTCCTACTTTGATACAGAATTTAAGGGGCAAAAATGTACCAACAACTCAGTAATTCCCAGAGGACTTCTACATTGTCAAATAGCAACATTTAAGTGAAAATATAATAATAAATATAAAGAAACAAACAAATAAACACACTTCAGCAGTTGTGAAGAGAATTGTAGAAACTATGACGGGCAAAACAAGACCCTTGCGATAAATAAATTTCTAATATCAACTTTATCATAAATGTTTCTGCTTATAAAGTCCTGTGGATTGATAGTACCATATAAAACTATTATAGTTTACAGAGATACAGTATCTGTAAAACATGACAGTTTTGGTAAGGCTGCATCAAACGAATGTGCAACACAGGCCGTGTTTTGTGTATATGTTGGAAGAAACTTAGAGAGAGAAGTAACACTGCACCATAGTATATGACTTTGAGGCAAATCACAAGGCGCACTTGAGATGGGGGCTCTGAAGAGATCCCCACAGCTAGGTCCACCATCAGCAGTGGTTCAAAGCACCCATTCTCAAGGCACCTCAAACCTTTCAATAAGGCTTCTCGAGCTCTGGATCTTAACACATATAAGCAGAGTAGGCGCATATGAAAGTGACTTAGAAATATAAATTGATTAGAAATAAGAATCTTGCACACTTACAAAGAATCATTTGGGGTGATGAAATGTGTTTTTAAATGGAATTACAGCTCTTCATTTCCATAAAAACTTTGATTAAAGAATTCAAAAAAAAAAAAAAAAAAGGAAACAGGTCTGTTCCACTCAGAGTGAGCTTTTTCTTTTCTTTCTTTCCTTTTTTTTTTTTTTTTTTAAGCTCCCTCCCCCTGCAACAGTTTTACTGAGGAAGCTCATCGCACATCAAAATGAATTGATTATAACTTAGTGGCACGTGAAAAGTTTCATGCACACAGTACTTCACACCTTGAAACAGCATTTAATGCCATAAAAATGTACTTGTTTGAAATTATCATCTTTAATTCTGCCCACTCAATACAAGAGGTGGTATTCTTTTCCAGCTGACAATCTCTAGACTGAAAACACATATAGAACAGCTAGGAATTTAAAAGATAGATTATGTTGAGCAGAAAAATACTGCTGCTAAGTCCAATATCTTCTACTCAGTATGATGCTAACTGGTATTTTCAGAGGTTAGTCCTGAAATATCATACTCTCTGGAACAATCTGATACACACTACTTGTTGCTGAGCAGGAATTAATGATAGCAGGAGACAGAATAATACCTCTTCCTTCCTCAGAAGCTCTTTATTCCACTATTTGTTAACGTGCTTTACTATTGAGGACTCATCATAGTTGCAAAGTTCTGTCTCAAGTTTCATATTACATACAATATTTGGGACCTCATACTGAAATCATTCGAAGTATAAATCCAATAGGCATTTTTTGAATCAGGATCTGTGGGCTTGAGGATAACTTACAGAAGCCAATGGGAAGACTCATTTATTTCAATGAATAACTCAGTATAGATTTTATATTTAGATTTGGGGGGGGGGGGGTTAATTGTGGTCTATTTTTCTTTGGAAAGAGATATGCATTTCAAAAAAGGATTTTAGAATGTTTGTCTGTAATAACTGCAGTTGACAAATTGAACTAGAAGTGAAAGCAGTGGTGTCTTAGAGGCATTTTGCAGGAGAATCTGTCTGATAACAACTAAGCATTAACTAATCATAACAAGCCCTTTCTTTGTGGTGACTCTGCTTCATGCCCTTCCACATGACTGAAGATGCAACATAGCCCTAGATTTGACAATCATATTGGGCACTGGTCTCACATTTTCTCCTAAAAGCTAGGATGAGATAATAAATTAGGTCATATTTTGTTTCAGGTAATTTCCTTTATTTTATTTATTTTATATATATATATATACATATATATATATATATATTTTACATCCAGTGGTTATGTTCACACTCAAGTAAGTCCTCGGTATTTATTTTCATGGCCCCTTTTTAAGCATAAGATAACATCAAAATAGTTCTAAATTAACAATAGAAAAATATTCTGAAGAACAGTTTTCTTCAATTTATGCAGGACGTGAATTGTTCAAGCATTTAGTTCTATTATTTACCATAAACTTGTTATTTGTATTTGTTGTATTCAATCAGTCCTATTCATAAGTATCTAAATTACCACCATTCTTGCTATTGTGAACACAAAGAGAAGTGCCTACATATATATCTGCATCTACTGAGTGATCAAGCAGAATAATTTTTTTACTATTTACTTGCTTCTGGTATTCCTCAAGATTTTGCAAGCCACCACAAGGGCCACCCAAAGTACCTACTTTGAAATTTCATTTTAGAAGGTACTTTATTTCTAAAAACAAAATATATAGAAATATATTATATTTCTATATATTTTTTAATATATAAAAGAAAAATATATAAGATGATTTATTTTAGAAAAGAGTACTAGAAGACAAACAGAGACTGTATTTACAGCAAACACAGTATTACCTTGATACCATAGAACATATTACATAAAGTAAGAAAATCCTTGAAAAACTAAGGATGTGCATTGGTTGAGATGGTAAATTTACAGAAGAAAAAGCTTTCAAGAATCTGTATTCCATACTTCTACCTTTTGTTTGGCTCTATCATCTTATGCTTTCAGCCACCCTTTATGACAAAGTTAAATACACTCTTCCCTGTCTAAAAACACATTCTCTTACAGAAAATCCTTTAGCTTAGGGCTGGCTGGGGAAGGAAAACAAACAAGCAAATCAAAACACTAAGATGGAGCCAGATCACTGTTGGGATAGATTTTTATATGATGTGGCTAGGGCAGTGGAGGACTGACCCATATGTTCAGACCAATTTCTTCAGTCCCATGTTTATACAGCCTAGCTAGGTCTAAACTTTCCATTTTACCTTAGAAAAAAAAAATCCTTTCTACAGGTACTATTGATCTACTGGAACTGTTATCACATCTGTTAGGCAGATATCTAGTAGATATCTGCCATAGCACCAAAAACAAACTCATGATATATGTGAAAACAGCCAAAACCACAAAAGCCATATCACAGTCTTGCT
The DNA here is from genome assembly GCF_009819795.1 of Aythya fuligula. Lineage (NCBI taxonomy): Eukaryota > Metazoa > Chordata > Aves > Anseriformes > Anatidae > Aythya > Aythya fuligula. The sequence goes on along the minus strand of NC_045562.1, from coordinate 28,754,981 downwards.
AGTACGTTAAACACTACACAAGCCAGTAAGCGTATTCATATTCTCATAGCATTTTACAAACTGGGACTTGGTGCAAACCCCCAAAGCAAGCCTTCTTCTTTGTTGTTACTGCCTTAGCATCTGACCTTTCAAAGGAAAAAAGGGAATTTTCATTCCACTGCTTACAACTTTTTGCATCAGGTAGCCCTCTTGATTTTGAACTCATTTTGTTAGATAAAATGTGATGGTCAAAAGTAATTCACAGAATATATGCTAGTATGTATACGTATGCATAAATATACACTTATGTTAATGTGTTAATGATTACATATACAGTTGATGATTAATCTTTGCCCTTAAGGTGGCTTATTTTCTACCAGAACAGGAAAAAAATAAAATAAAAGTAGTTTCTGTTGTCTGTGGGGAACTCTTACTAAAGCAGTACAATTTACAATCACGTTTGATTCTCATTTTACAGTCTTTAGATGACAGTCATAATCCTATTTAAGTGAGACAATTTAAAAAAAAATCCTACCTGCAAATGCTTATGAGACAGCACTGATAATTAATCCCACTGATAGGCATTCATATTTAAATGAAGTGTTATTGCCTAATCCTTTAAAAAAGAAACAACTTCAAGGGAGCCGGTTGTTCACAGCATTGTGACAATAGCTTTTAATCCTACCCGTGTTCAAAATCCTATCCAAGTGTTTTAAATGTCACTTAAAATCACAGCTAGAAACACACATGGTGTGCTTGATTATTACTATCCCCTTTTCAGGCTCAAGCTGATGACTCAAATATCCCTATCCCTCTCAACCCTCTTCCAGCTTTCTGGATTTCTTGAAATATTCTTTTGTGTATCCTACTCCTGTACTTGGTAGGGGAGGTCAATTAACACTTACATTTAGAAAATAAGAGCTGTTTAATCTTCACCCCATTAAAATATATATCTTAAGAGTATATGTTGATGCCTATGATATGTTTTATGTTTTAGCTGCTTTAGGTACAGACAGGCTCCCAAAGCATCCTTGGGAAATTACCACAAACTGTGGGGCTGTGACCAATACCATGCCTCCTCCTTTATGACCTAGTATTTCTATGCTCATTTAACTCTGTCTTAACAAGCAAGACATTAGAACTCCTTCCTTTCTCTTCTCTTTCTTTCACTCCCTTTTCATGCTTACAAGCAACTCATTAAAGTTATATATAAAGAAGGGGGAAAACAACAACAACAAAAAACAACCGAATTCCGCACAGCAGTTTTGATCTGTATCCATTTCACCAGTATTACACTTTTTTTTTTTTTCCTTCAGCGTAAACAAATCTCAATAACTTGTTGTCCAGCATAGACAACCTTTAGTGAGGATGATAAGAGTTAACAGTTTTCAGACCCACCACACTACTGCTAATATTTAAAGAGGCATTATCCACTGGGAGTATCAGGTATTGCACTGAAATTAGGATCTAAATGTAGATTTAAAAGGTGAAGACAGAAGAATTAAAAACTAGAGAGAAATATGCTATCAGCTCAAGGGACAGGACTGTGTAAGAGGTCAAAAAATTAACAATTCAAGCATTTTCTATTTAGGATATCAGATTTCTTTTACTCAACTAAAAAATAAAACCATATTATTTTCAAAAATTATCCCCTTCTAATACTATTGCTCAATTCTAATCAAGATATAGTCATGAGAAGTACTTAAAAAATCCTTCATATTTGGATTATTTAGATTGCTTTTTCTACATGTTTGAAAGTGTCAGAGCTGGTCAAAAATCACCATTCCCATACTGTACAAAATTATCACTTAATAATTATAATACCTGAAATCATAATTTTGGGCTATGATGTTAAAATATTTAAATACCAAAAGAAAATTCTGGAAAAACAAAACAAAACAAAACAAAACAAAAACAGTTTTTGTTGAAATAAATCTTTTCAACATTCCTAAGTTGTTTTATTAAAGAAAATGGACATGTTTAATTCTTAAGTTTGATTTTTAATTGAGGAGGTGCTTTAATGGTGGAAGATGTGATGCGAGTGCTTCTTACCTATCCTTCCTTACATGGATCTATTTCCCACCGATAGTAATTCTCTGTATTCTGATAGAGGCTTGCCATTGCTAGTGACAGATAACAGCAACCACACCTATGGACTGGAGCTGTCACGGTCACTTTGTGTTTGGCTTGGCTTGTGTGGAGTGCTTGGGTTCAGCTTGACCAGATAGCTATCATTTAATTTGTTTTAATTTTGTTTCACTTTGTATGCTTTTACAGCAATATGTAATTTTTGTTAATACTTTTGACGTAGATTGGAAGGACTAAAATCAAACTCTCTCAAGACCAAATGCAGTAACTAGAGCTAATTTTTTAGCTTTACTGAAAGAGTATTTGTTGTGCCATAATTACAGATACTAATGGTATTCCACATTCCTTTGGCTATTGGGCACACAATGAACTGGAAACTTTTTTGAGGTTTAATTTTCAAACCATGTTATGAATACTATGGACAATCTGTTAAAAGCTTTATATAGAGAAATGAATGTTGGACTACAAATCATCTTAATTCTCTCTTCTACGCACTATCACATTGACCATATCTCAGTGGCTTCGTTAAGGTGTCCATATGTACTGTATTAATTTGTCTCAGTCAAAGTGGCAAAGAACAAGCACCCGGCAAAACTACACCACAAATCTGTACCTCTCTGGGAGTCCTGCGAAGACTGAGAGCACCGAATTGAAGTAGTGCATTTGTTGCTGGGTTCATCAGAAATGGTTTTATCATCAGTTATAAAGAAAGGGTACAGGGATGTGTTCTACCTTTTTCAGTGCTATAGCAATGTTCTGACTGCACTAGGTTTCACTTGTGCACAACACAGATTTTTCAATGCATGTTGGCGTTGAGAAAGATTATCTACGAATTCTCCATTACCAAAATACCTCAGAAATCAGGACACTAATGTATCTCTTATTGATTTCTGCTAAGGAGTTCTCTACAGTATCATGACTGCTAAATTATACCCATTGTTTAAGTACAGCCTCTTGATGTATCAAAATCTAAAAATAAAAAAAATACCATTTTAGAAAGATAAAGCAAGAAATAGAAAAAACTGAAAGAAGAATAGGCTAATCTTTGTACTTACGAAAAGCTCTATAGAATTCTTCCAGACCTAGGTGCTTGTCACTATTATAATCATCGTATTTCAGCAAATCGAACAGAGAGCAGTCAGACAGATCCTTGCCAAGCTCATCCCGTTTTATTACCTGACAAGAAAATTATAACCATGAAATTACATTTGAGCTTTTAGAGTTCTCTGGTATAATTAATTGTTCTAATAATCATTTAATAGATCATTTTAAGGTTGCTGTGGGGCAATGAACTGGCAACTGTGTAAAGTCAGGAATGTCAGATACTTTGTAATTATTTATTGCTGTTTTAAAAGTTAATACCTTTAGGACAGACTCGCTGAGATTAACCAAAAGTTTTTAGAATGCGTAGAGAACATATATAATGTGGCTAGACAGAAACACTATAAAGACACTCTGAATGATAAAGATGATTTTACTTGAGACGTATATGAATGCTGATTAAGGAACGTTCAAATATCCATGAGAGAATAATTTCCCAAGTATACACGGCACAATGTCTTTTTCTTCTGAGTAATTCCTAACCACAAAAAACAATTAAGACATTTTCAAAATTAACTAAAATAAACTCTGATTACCCTACTAATTGTATCAGATTCTTAGAGGCTTTTGAGAAGCCTATTATCTTCTCAAGGACCTGTTATAGAAGTAGTTGACCTGAAAAGACCCCTGTTTCTCTATGGGGGCACATCCACTTTGTAAACAGATCATAATTAACAGCTACTAGAGTTTAACTCAAATGAACTTCACCCAGAGAAATGTTTTTTAAGTGATGCACCAATTAGATTTTAAGTCTGCATGTGCTGTAGATGTCTACCTGGGCTATATCCAAAGAATTCTGAAGATTTATTTATTATCTTAAATATTTAGAATTTTAATTTTACATGGTGTATGTATAAAAAAACATTTTCACATAACTGAAAGAACCAAACCTAATGCAGCTCCTCCTAATGGCTGCACAGTTTCAAGTTTCATACCAGACATGGAAAAATGAAAGTGAATATGGTTCATTCATTTATAAAATAATTACTCCTCCAGCCCTCTATATGTCTCCCCCCCAAAACCTGCAAAACCATTATATTTGTATTATTATATGATAGCTTCTGAAAAGCAAGGAATACACAGGCTTTTATGTTTCAGTTGCTCTGCAAAGGATTCAGCAGGAATAGAAAGGAATAGATTCAGTTATTATTCATGTAAATAGAAAATTTCTAAACATGAAAGAGAACAAAAGGAGAATCACAGTGAAAAAAGGACACAAACATTAATTTAAAAGCATTATAAAATACAATAACCTTGCTAACACATTAGAAAGCATGAAAACCATTCTTACAGATAAGAAAAATTGCCATGAAAACACCTTTAGTTATTATTAATGAAAGATGCATGCTATGCTACCTGAACATTGGCACTAGCTACTTTTTCTCATCCTTTAACAGCCTGTTTATTAGGTTTACATCAACTGCAATTAAAAATAAATGAAATTGTGTAGATCTTACAGCTGCTACATAAAAGACAAAATGGGAAAAATTAATAACTAAGTCCATTGTTACTTTTTTTTCCCAAACAAGCAGTACTAAAGATACAGCAGTGTGTGTTGAGAACTTCACTGTGAAAAATCTTTGAGCTTTCAAGCTACAGAATGTGCTTAAAATCACAGCTGGTTCATGAAAACAAAACATTTCTGGTGAGAAGCACCGTGTCTTTACTTTTTTTTTCCTCCTATAAAAGCTAGTCTGAAGTTGTTAAAAACAAGTATTCCCATTAGATTCAGTTGGGATTAAACCTTACACCTTGTGGTATAATAAAACGTGTTGTTGCAGCCCACCAACACTTACCTTTAACACTGTACTGTATTGTGGTTTAATTGAATATTAGGTTCTGTCCTTTGAGCTAAAACTGTATCGTGATACTTTTCATTTAATAATTGTTCAATTTTATTTTTAAAATAACATTTATATTTTTAAAATAACAGTAACAGTATAAAATAATTATTAATAACAAAAATTCCTTAAAAGATTAGCCAGAATATTTGAGATATTTCCAATAATTATACTATAGATGGCTATGTTTTTTTTCTGGCATTTAAGTCTCATCTCTAGCAAGACCATCATTTTGATTACAGATATGAGATTGGTTTATATACAATTATGTTTACATTAGCAATACACTTCGGGGATTTTTTCGGAAACTTCACTCAGTTTTGATCAATATATAGATCCCCTCCAATATATCCATAAGGACATATTTTAAAAGGTGAAGAAGTGATTTCATATCATGATTGGTCTTATTTAACTGTCATTTGCTGCTAAGAGCGTAGTTCTAATTCTTGCCTTATAGGAATTCTCCTGTGGCAGATCCAGCCATTTCCTAGCTCCACAGGTGATCAGGATGATCAGATCAACTAACTCTCTGATTAAAACCAAAATGCATCTTGACGAGTTTTGGTTGATTGGTTGTTTTTTTTTTTTCTCCTTCTATCACAAGAGATATATTACAGAGCATTACATTACATTAACATGTTGGGATTTGGATTTCGAAAAGAGAAATTGGAATTACTCATTTCAGTCTGAAACTGTAGTTTGATAAGATTGACTGTCATTTGAAATTGCAACCTACATGAGACATTAGCAGAGCAAAGCTTACTACTTACTGAGGTATTAGCAAACAAAAAACGTGTTTAGGAACTTAGGTTAGCGCCAAGTATTTTAAAATCAGCAGAACCAAACTGCCTGCTCTCAGGAGTCCCTAACTCACCATCTTTTTCTTGTTGACATTACCTTTTAATAAATGTTCACTTATCAGTAAGATTCCATAAGGTGGGACATAAAATGACAGCACAAAAAAAAAAAAAAATCAAACAGGGCAAGAAAAATTATCAGTAGCAGTTCAAGAAATAAACAGTAGAATTCACAAGTGAAGACTGAATATTTTTTATATTTCTAAATGCTGTCCCAACATAGTTTTTTTAACACCACATTCTAAGAAATACAGCAAAATTTTTCATTTCAAAACATTTTCATTTTGTTTCACTTATGTTAGGGATTTAATTTACAAAGGTACCTTGCTAAACATAAAAGCTTCTTGAATGTAATTTTAATTTCACACTCTATATCATTACAAGAAGAAAATAATAATATTGTGCAATACCAATAATGCACATATTGAATAAATAAAAATGTCAGTAATTGCAAAACCTGAATAATAGGTGTCACTAAGGAATCATTTATGCTGAAAGAATCCAGTGGGATTTTGAAGATCCAAAAATTCATCCCAATTCTTTTTGATAATTTAAAAATAAATAAATAAAGACAGATGGTATATACTGGTGAGGTGAATAATAATGAAGAGAAGGACAGTGCAGCATATGGAATGAAATGGATCACATGGTTAGATGTTTTCAGGGAAAGGATCTATGATTTCACAGAGCCAAATGTAAGGTCATTCTTCTAAAAACAAGAACCTAGACATAGACTTAATGAGCATAAATGTACCCTGGAAAGCAGATGAATGATTTTTATCTGAAAATGAGTGGCCATTTGCCGAGGCGATCGGCTCCGGGGCAGACGCGTTCTGCAGCGGAGCGGGGGATCGGGCCAGGCAGGGCTAATTTTTTCCGGCATCGAGCCTACTTGAGGGAGCCGCCAGGACCCGGCAGCCCTCGTGAGGGAGGCTGACGAGGCGTAGGCGGAGCCAGCAGCGCCCCCTCCCCGGCCGTTCAAAAGCAGCCCCTAGGGAGTGCGAGCGACCAGGAGCACGGCGACCAGGGCGGGCAAACAGGGCGTGGCGCGTCAGAAGGGAGTAGCGCGGCAGTTCGCGCAGGAAGGGCAGAGCGCTCCCCCTACACACAAACAACACCTCGTTAACAACAGCTGTAACTAGGCGATAATGGTCGCCACCAGGCACGGCGCGCTCTCCAGAAAGTCGGTACACACGCAGACCGACTACCTGTTAAAAAATGCCGCAGTTCAGGTCACCGGATGCAAGGAGTGTCTGAGCCTGTTGCTGCCATCGGCGGGAGGCAGAGAATCTGCGTGTGTGAGGTGCGAGCAGGTGGATGATCTGGTCCGCATGGTGGCGGAGCTCAAGGAGGAGGTGGAGAGGTTGAGGGCCATCAGGGAGTGTGAGCGGGAGATAGACTTCTGGAGTAACTCCCTGCAGGGCCTCAAGGGGAGGTGCCGAGGTGAGACTCCTCAAATGGGGGCGGACCCCCCGCCCTGTCCCCGTCGGGCAGAGGGAGGGGATCTGGGAGCTGAGGAGGAATGGAAACAGGTCCCTGCTCGACATCGCAGGCGATGCTCTCTCCTTCCGGCCCCACCTTCCCAGGTGCCCTTACACAACAGGTTTGAGGCCCTAGAGATTGAGAGGCCGGTGCGTGAGGAAGAGGTAGCAAATGTTCCCAGGAGGATGCCTGGGGCGAGGAGGTCGACTCTGCGCCTCAGGACTGCCTCCACCAAGAAAGACAGGAGGGTTATTGTTGTTGGTGACTCGATTCTTAGGGGAACAGAGGGCCCTATTTGTCGGCCTGACCCTACCTGTAGGGAAGTCTGCTGTCTCCCTGGGGCCAGGGTCAGGGACGTTGCCAGGAAGCTTCCTAACCTGGTACGCCCCTCTGACTATTACCCCCTTTTGATAGTCCAGGCGGGCAGTGATAACATCGAAGAGAGAAGCCTCAAGGCTATCAAAAGGGACTTTAGGGGACTGGGTCGGTTAGTGGATGGAGCGGGAGTGCAGGTGGTGTTTCCGTCCATCCCTATGGTGGCAGGGAGGGGTTCAGAGAGGACACGGAAAGCCCACCTGTTAAACACGTGGCTCCGGGGCTGGTGCCAACGCAGAAATCTTGGGTTTTTTGATCATGGGGCACTTTACTCAGCACCTGGCCTGATGGCCACAGACGGGTCCCTATCTTTTAGGGGAAAAAGGATCCTGGGCCAGGAACTGGCAGGGCTCATTGAGAGGGCTTTAAACTAGGTAGGAAGGGGGATGGGGCTGAGGCTAGGATTGTTGGGGCTGTGCCAGGGGGAACGATGGCAAGGCCGGAGGATAAGGCAATGGCCCAGCTGAAGTGCATCTACACCAATGCACGCAGCATGGGTAACAAACAGGAGGAGCTGGAAGCCATCGTGCGGCAGGCAGGCTACGACTTGGTTGCCATCACGGAGACGTGGTGGGACCAGTCTCATGACTGGAGTGCTGCAATGCCTGGCTATAAGCTCTATAGAAGGGACAGGCAGCATAGAAGGGGTGGTGGTGTGGCTCTCTATATTAGAGAGTTTTTCGAGGTTGTAGAACTCGAGGCTGGGAATGACAAGGTCGAGTCCCTTTGGGTTAGGATCGGCAGGGACAACAAGGCTAGTGTCCTGGTCGGGGTCTGCTATAGACCGCCGAACCAGGATGAGGAGACGGATGAGGAATTCTACAGGCAGCTGACAGAGGTTGCAAAATCATCAGCTCTTGTACTCGTGGGGGACTTCAACTTCCCTGACATATCCTGGAAGCACAACACAGCCCTGAGAAAGCAGTCTAGGAGGTTTCTGGAGAGCGTGGAAGATAGCTTCCTGACGCAGCTGGTTAGTGAACCTACCAGGGGTGGTGCCCCGCTAGACCTTCTCTTCACAAACAGAGAAGGACTGGTGGAGGACGTGATCGTCGGGAGCTGTCTTGGGCAGAGTGACCACGCAATGGTGGAGTTCACTATTCTTGGCGAGGCCAGGAAGGGGACCAGTAAAACCGCTGTATTGGACTTCCGGAGGGCTGACTTTGAGCTGCTCAGGACACTAGTTGGTGGAGTCCCTTGGGAGGTGGTTCTGAAGGGCAGAGGGGTCCAGGAAGGCTGGGCGCTCTTCAAGAGGGAAATCTTAATGGCGCAGGAACGGTCTGTCCCCACGTGCCCAAAGACGAGCTGGCGGGGAAGAAGACCGGCCTGGCTCAACAGAGAATTGTGGCTTGATCTTAGGAGGAAAAAGAGGGTTTATAAGCTTTGGAAAAGTGGGCAGGCCACTAAGGAGGACTTTAAAGAAGTAGCGAGGCTGTGCAGGGACAAAATTAGGAAGGCCAAAGCTCATCTGGAGCTCAATCTGGCTACTGCCGTTAAAGATAACAAAAACGTTTCTATAAATACATCAACACAAAAAGGAGGACTAAGGAGAATCTCCATCCTTTACTGGATGCGGGGGGAAACTTAGTTACAAGAGATGAGGAAAAGGCGGAGGTGCTCAATGCCTTCTTTGCCTCAGTCTTTAGCGGCAATACCGGATGTTCTCTGGATACTCAGTACCCTGAGCTGGTGGAAGGGGATGGGGAGCAGGATGTGGCCCTCATTATCCATGAAGAACTGGTTGGTGACCTGCTACGGCACTTAGATGTGCACAAGTCGATGGGGCCGGATGGGATCCACCCAAGGGTACTGAGGGAACTGGCAGAGGGGCTGGCCAAGCCACTGTCCATCATTTATCAACAGTCCTGGCTATCGGGGGAGGTCCCAATCGACTGGCGGCTAGCAAACGTGACGCCCATCTACAAGAAGGGCCGGAGGGCAGACCCGGGAAACTACAGGCCTGTCAGTTTGACCTCAGTGCCAGGAAAGCTCATGGAGCAGATCCTCCTGAGAGTCATCACGCAGCACTTGCAGGGCAAGCAGGCGATCAGGCCCAGTCAGCATGGCTTTATGAAAGGCAGGTCATGCCTGACGAACCTGATCTCCTTCTATGACAAAGTGACGCGCTGGGTGGATGAGGGAAAGGCTGTGGATGTGGTCTACCTTGACTTCAGCAAGGCTTTTGACACCGTCTCCCACAGCATTCTCCTCAAGAAACTGGCTGCTCATGGCTTGGACTGGCGTACGCTTCGTTGGGTTAGAAACTGGCTGGATAGCCGGGCCCAAAGAGTCGTGGTGAATGGAGCCTGGAGAACAAGTCCTACGAGGAGCGGCTGAGGGAGCTGGGCTTGTTCAGCCTGGAGAAGAGGAGGCTCAGGGGTGACCTTATCGCTCTTTTTAGGTACCTCAAGCGAGGCTGTAGCGAGGTGGGGGTTGGCCTGTTCTCCCACGTGCCTGGTGACAGGACGAGGGGGAATGGGCTTAAGTTGAGCCAGGGGAGTTTTAGGTTAGATGTTAGGAAGAACTTCTTCACTGAAAGGGTTGTGAGGCATTGGAACAGGCTGCCCAGGGAAGTGGTGGAGTCACCATCCCTGGAAGTCTTCAAAAGACGTTTAGATGTAGAGCTTAGGGATATGGTTTAGTGGAGGGCTGTTAGCGTTAGGTTGGAGGTTGGACTCGATGACCTTGAGGTCTCTTCCAACCTAGAAAATTCTGTGATTCTGTGATTTGCTGTGGATAAGGCAGTCTCATAAATTCGAGGATCATTCTGTAGCCTAAGCCAGCAGTATGATCTTTGGAAATGTAGCAAGGTAACTGGAGGTAGAAAGGCAATTTTTGCGTTTGTGTGTTCCAGTTGTGGGAACAGTGCTAAAACGCAACAGTCAGTTTTCTCTTGCACAGATTAAATTTACGGTAAAGAAGCTAGAATGGAACTTTTCAAGTTAGAAATGATCCAAAAAAGTAACTCAAAGCTTGATGAAGTCATCAAGGGAGCTGAGAAAAATCAATCTTTATGGTATTGTTTTGTTTTGTTTTTAAAGGGACACTAATGATTGACTGTAGTGTTAAATCTATAGATACTTTTTGAGGAAAGCAGATGAAAAAAAGAATAACATATCTCAAAATAATAATCATCATAATCTGGGCAATTAACCTTAAATCATGGGACCCTTGATGTTTTCGAATCAAGGCTTCACACTTTTCTGTGCACATTTTTTTACTTCAGACAAAATCGAGTTATTTTCTCAATTAAAAGTATAGGATCAATTGAATGAAATTTCATGTCTATGATAAACAAGTTAGATTAGATGACATAACAGTGTTCCTTTAGTTTTAGATTAAATTAACCTTCATCTTTAGAAGAAGGAAAAATAAAATTTGAGTGAAGTGATTCTTGAGCCAACTCTTTAAACCTTGTCTGTCTACAAATTGGTTAAATTAGATAGTAAAATGATTAGTTACAGAGGGAGTATAGAAACTGGGAAAAAAAAAAAAAAAAAAAAGGCGAGTCATACTACAAACAAACTCTTACTATGCAGGTTAAAGCCTGATTAAGATGTTCTGCACAATTTTATGATCGTGCCATACAAGTTGTGCTATACATGGGATTATTTGATTTCAGACTTCAGAGACAAAAATTCATACAAGAGTACGCTCGCAAGCATTTATGCTAGAACATTTTACTTTGCATTTCCATAAAGATAATGGAGTATTTATTTCAATAATAAGAACAGGTAAAAGGTAAACCAAAACAAAGCAAAATTGTTGCTCTGCTTATGGCTAATTGTGAGACCATTTGTTTTGTAAAAATTGTTATTTTTGTTATTATTTTCCCCCCTCAGATCTCACCACCACAGGGAGCACAGTTTAGGAATTTTAATCTTTGAATGAAAAGATAGAGCATTCAGGCCAGGTCAAATAAAAAATCTGATCTCAAACAACAAATCACCAGTTTGTTAGCAAATATAATAACTGACACTTGTTGAAGCAAATCTGAGAAAAGAAGGAAATTAAAGGCTTAACAACCGGAAGAAAGTAATTAAAATGTTATCTTACCATTACATTTAATAGCAATTAATGCTGTACTAACTAAACCAATTACATCTATAATTCCTTCAGATTACATTTTTTAAACTGATATATTGTAAACAAGTTGTTTATAGATACAGCTCTACTCAGACTATGTGTTCTACTGAGGTATGACATAGTCTAGATGTTTACAGATAAGTACACCTATCCACACATAACCATAAATACAAGAGTATTTCATTTCCTATTCAAGTATGGTTTTTTGTTGTTTTTTTTTTTTTTTTTTTAAACATTTAACATTAAAAGTCTTGAATCGATGCTTTATGTAAAGATCCTACATACACAAACACCAGCCTTGTGTATTTACCTGCAAACAGACGGATATGTGATATATGTGATAATAGTGATTTAAAGGTTCATCACACTTTATAAGAAATCTTTCATATAACCTGTTCTTGAAGCATAGAAGACTAATACATGAAAATGGCATATTTTATCTCACAGTAATAATATAACCATAACCTCCACTTATCATTCCATGAAACAGCAGTGAACTCTATAGTTTCCTAAGTGTTTCATTTGGTTGTTTATTATCATCATCATTATTTGGTTTGATCTCAATAACTGGAATCATATGCCACTAAGAAAACATCAAGGTAAAATGCAGAAGTGAGGATAAATTTTTATTAAAAAAAAAAGTAACATCTTTCATTCACAGTATGTTAACCTGGTCAATAAGATAAATGTATTTAAAATTACAGATATTAGTTTGTAAATAAAAAAATGTAAGGATGCTAATATCTTTCATTGGTGGCATACAGAAAAGGTTTACTGTTCTAAAATGGCAACTCTACCATATGGGAATAATTGCATTCACCACTAGAAGAATATATTTTGTTCCCATGTCTCCTCATATCACTTCTGGTGTTTTTTCTTTTCTGCATAGGCAACAAAAATATATAGCAATCAGGCAGTCTATAGTAACAGAAAAATTGAAGCTCAATTTATAACTCTGTATTACAACACAGTTTGTTTTTGCCTGAGTTGAGAGAATATAAATGAGTTGCTTAACAACTGAATATTCATAGGTAACCATGATTCTCCTATAAAGAATCAATTACCTTACTTTACCTTACTTTATTTTAGATTTATATTCTTTCAAAGAGCTTAAAAAAAAAAAAAAAACAACGACAACAACAAAAATAAATTGAAAAATCTTTCATGGAACCACCTCGATTTACTAGAAATCTTGTAGATATGACTAGAAAATGTTTACTTAACCTGCCTGGTTAACCTGCGTTATCCCATAGTTTCTCTATCTTCATTGCAGACTACCTTGTTTAACCTTTACACTGTGTAGTGATGTAATAATTATTCTTGAAATACAATTTGGATTTAGACTATACAGCCATAGAAAAAAAAAATCTATCCAGATGGCAAAATTGTTCAAATGAAAGAAAATAAGTAATGGCCTGCCAATTATTAATTTTTTAGATTTATTTTACTTTATTTTTTTATTTTATTTTATTTTTATTTTTTTTTACTTTTTCAGTATTTGAAGTTGCTTTCTTTTTTAAAAAAGTAACAATTTTGCTTTTCCTGAAGAGTAGAATTTGTTTCCCTTGCTTCAACATGCAAAGACAAAAACTTTATTATGATTTCTGATCCAAAATGCATCAATACATTTGTAGCATTGGTGTCATAATTTCCAATCTCCAGCTGATTACTTTCCATTTTATATGAGGTAGCATGTCTAGATGGACACGTATAACATAATTCCATCAAAGAATTTGCAGTCACTGCACAGGAAAACAGAGGAGATTTAATATTAACAATATTCATTAACAAGTGAAGTTTTAGTTCAATATTAATTTAGAACATAAATTAACCGTAGGACCCCTTTTTTTCTTTAATATAGTATTTGTCATGGTCTCAAAATTATTAGAGTGCAGAAAGGCAGTATTATTTATGATAGACCTGCACACTGCAAAATTTTGGCTGAGGACAACCAATGAAAATTCTTCTACTCCTAATAACATTTTTGAGAGTAAAGCAATGACTCCTATTTTTTCCTCAGGAAGTACCAAGACCTTTCAAACATTTTACCCCCTACACTGGAAAAAGAGACAGATACGTGGTAAAATGTAGTCATCTTCTCAGGAAAGTTAATGGGTCCAGCATTCTCTCAGTGCCTGGGACCACTATCATTTTATAAATCGCTAACTTCTGGACTGAGTCTTCTTTTTCCTTTCCTCCTCCCTATAGCAAGTCCAATGTTTAGAAATACTTCACATATATTAAGGCCAGAAGAGAGCAAGAATATAATCCCACTTGACACTAGGAAAAAAAAGTAATGCTTTATCAAACTTTCATTCAATAAGAACAAAAAGCATTTGGTTGGCTGAACCGGAGCAAAATAAACATGTCAAGTTTTCAACAATCACTAATAATGCCCTGAAAAACAGCACATTTAATTTGAAGACATTACACCAAATTCTTTTCATCTGCTTTCTTGTTTTGAGTCTTTGGACAGAACAGAGTCACATGTTTAGTTTGTTATCCAAAACTGTGCAGGCTAAAAACCCCATCAGAGAAAGGCTAAAATTTACGAATACTGAGATTACAGAGGAGCTGGGGCTTAACTGCAAAGCTGAACACTATTATGGATATCAAAGGTGATTCAGTGTTTCCTTTTATCATACGAGTGGGAGACAAAGGTTTGCAGTTGAAACTTCTGCTATCAAGAAGGCTTCAAGAGAAATGTGTTCATTTAATTTTCATTTTGTTCAAAATGACTGAAGAATGATTTCTGAGGGCAACAGGTTAGCTCTTTGTGTCTCATCAAAACATACAATAACAAACCACACAGCATGAACAATGAATTTATTTTACATTATTCTTTGAATTGAATAATTTGATGTTCTGCTATGAATTTTAGCAAAAAGAACAAAGTTCCATGACTGGGGTTTAAGGCCGTTTGACCAGTTTCCATGCTGGTGAAAAATCATTACTATACAGATGCCATTATAAATTAATTTTATAGAAGTGCATGGAGAATGTATGCATAACTCGATTGAAAACACCACAATGGAAGATTTTTGTTTTTAACTAAGGTTGGCATAAAGAAAGAAATAAGAGGCAAAGTTTATGTAGAGAATCATAATTTCTTTTTCTTTATATATACACCTATAAATCATGCAAAAAAAAAGTTTTTGATACTGACCTTCAGTAGTAGTACTTTAGTCCTGTTCCTCTACTGAAACATTACGGTTCACTAATACTTAGATAATGGATTTCTAGTGGTAAAAGTATCCAGCTATTTTCCAGTAGTTACAGTAGCCATATGGGGACTATGGCAAAGAAGCCAAACTACTTTCAAGTGGTACAATAGAGAATGATCTAAAATTCAGTTTCTTTATATTACCAAACAATACACCAATTACTGTAACTTTCTATTTCAAGAGTAATGTACATACCTATATGTATTAAATGTAATTTGTACATCTATATCTGTGATTACTATGTATCTATGTATGCTATATATTTATGTAGTATAAGAAGTATCATTTGTAAAATATTAAGGCACCATTTCTCTTAAAAGCAGAAGTTCTGAAAGATTTTTTCTATGGCTGCCTAGTATTTGATACATTAATATGGCTAGATTTTTCAAAAATGGATTTCTACACTACAAAATACATTCACTATAACAACACTTAATAGTTAGCTCTTTTGGATTGACTATAACTAGTGCTGCTATGATTTCTGGAACAACAATTATTGGTGTAAATCTTTAGTTAGTTAATAAAGCTTGCTGTTTAGAGACACCATGAACTCTATTCAAAACTGATACTGTATTTCTTCAGCGCTAATTTTTTTTACTACTTGCATAAAGCAGTAATACCCATTTAGCATTACAGAAATACTTTAAAACAACTTTTTTCTTTTTTTTACTGCTAAAATACATCTATACAGTTGAATTTTATGATAGCATACAGTAGACAATAAAACATTTCACGGCCAAAGCAACCTACAGTGTTTGTATCCCCATGTATATTTTAAAGCACTGTATTCAAGTTTCTCAATGATTACCACAGAATTCCTGAATAATTCACTTTTTTCCAAAATTCTTGAATTAAGTTTTCCACTTCAAAGATTCTTACATATTTTCTAAAGTGAAAGCATACTGAGACATAATATTCCACGTATAAGTTTGGACAAAAGCAAACAAATATCTACCACGACTAATGGAAACAAAATCTAAATCTTACCTGAGATAATTCATTTGTGTCCACAAGTCCATTGCTGTCTGAATCAAAATAATTAAACATTTGATCTACAAGAATCTTCTTTAAAGCCATTTTCTCATCAATGTGTTTATCTTCTGATTGAGCAACGTATCTCCGACTTTGTAGATCCAATAACATATTTTTGACTTTAGTGTATTCAGTAGGTTTGCATTTATCACCTGAAAAGGAAACACACAACACAAGGTTGTTTTGAATTTGATTTCTTAGAAAGAGCTTAAATGAAAAAAAAATTAAAAAAAAAAATAAGAAGAAGAGAGTATTAACTTCTTGGAACACCAACAGGGTTGCTTTATGAGGCAAATATTTTATTTGTTCTGTAGTGGTTTGGTCCATAAAATTTCTTTATCTGATCTTCAGATTAAGGCCAAAAATGACTGCAGTTCTAGACACTGTTTATTTTTCTGTGTAGGGCAATTAAGGAAAGTCATAAAGAAGGGAGTATCTAAAGATTTTGTAAAATGTTACCTTTGTTAATGCATTTATGTAAACATTCCTAATACCTCAAAAAACTGAAAATATTATAAGAAATCATACATTTCAAATAATGTATTTCCTAACAACATTTGACTTCAGAAAGTAGAAATTACACTTGAGTGCTCATAAACTAGATTTATCTTTTCATGTACTGGACATATCAAATTTATATGAACAGAGAATTTGGGATCGCTGGGGAAGAGAAAGGATGTCTATGATAAGATCTAGTTTAGTCTCTTCATTATCAAGTCTTTTATAAAGTGAAATTGTTACAACAAATATACTTCATACACTGATTACAGTCAGTAATTACAGTTGCTATTTATTCTAAACCATAACACAACAACTATTTCTGGTATTCTCTTACATCAGATGCTGTATATTTTAAATTGAACATAGATACTGTTTTAGAAATTTTTGTTTTTATTGAGATAACCTTAATACTTCAAAAGGGTTATTAATAAGATCAGATATGTAAATGCAGACCAGCAAAATACGGTTGCCATGTATTTATTGCAGACATTTAGTTGGCTACTACTTGTTATTTCCAAATAGAGAATCCAATGCCACAGTGATATGCTGTGCTGATTAGCAAAGAAAGCTATGTTCCAATTATTTCAGATGATAATGAAAATACAAGTATAAATCAGGAATAAATTTTTACCTCAAACAAATTGTCTACAGAACTGTTTTGTTATATTTTGTTACATTTATGACACCAAAGTTTATTATTTTGGTGTATTTAATGGCATATGCATTATTATGGTGACGGCATCACTACATACCCCCATCACCTTTTCATAAAGTAGACAAAGTTCTTAAATGTTCCTTGCTACCTTACAGTGAGACTCAGATCTAGAAGAGGATGACTCCTATGATTGAAGTTAAATTGCACAGGCAAAATATTCTTAAGAATCCCAACTTCTCTAGGAGATATATGTATATATATATATATTATTGTTTTCTAAATGTCACTGTCTGATATATAGCTATCTGACAAACCACGCTGTATTAACAGCAAGAAACAAACCCAAGCTGTATTTAACTGACAGCCTAAGCTACACATAGTATTCACAGATTTGCCCTTACCTACCAGAGGCATACAGATTGAGTACATGCAATTTATACGACTACCTTCTATATATCTGCTTTTCAGGGGTCTAGCATAAGAATACTCATTACAGAAATAGAATTATTTCTTAGCTAGTCTCAATCTGTACTGAGCAAACATTGCCATCTGAATGGATGCAGGCTCCAGGGGTGAGGAGTGAAAAGCACAAAATTTCAGCAGACTTTAGTTTGTTGGTGTTGAACTCCAAAAGACTGAACCAAGAAAGCACGTATCATCTTTGCATTTCCTAGACTGTTGTTTCCTCAAGGAGACAGAGTCTCCAGTGCAACAGAAATCTAACACTACACATGAGATGCTCCCAATTTTATCTATATTCTTGAGAAAAATGTGAACACAAGCTACGTATTAGGTAATACACTGCTCAGAACTAATTACCACATCCAGATTTTATCCCCTGTAAATTATTTTTGATCAAGTGGTTCTCACTATGTGATTCTAAAACTGCAAAGAGGTATTTTTACATTACAAATATGAAACATACATACGTAAAGCTACTTCCTAGTAATATCAATTAAATCCTAGATTTGTTACAATACCTCTGATGAGCCATGAAAGGTCTGAGTTGGAAAAGGAAATGGAAAATCAACTTGAAAAAAAAAGTCATGATCCTTCCCTCCACCTTTTGAGGCATAGAACAATGCCTCTCATTTTAATGATTGATTGAATTGAATATAAACTCACAGCTATGAAGACAGTCAAGATAATATCATATACTTTTTAATGTAGAACATTTGCGTGGATAGCACAGATTCCCACATGAAAAGTGCAAAGAAGCACAAATTTAGAGACAAAAATAAAAATTATAAAGCTTGTGATCATGAAAAGCGTTGTAATAGTCACTTTTCGTACTTTTTACTCAGAGCTTAGTGGTTGTGGAAAAAGTCTGGAAGTTCAATCACAGTCCGCTAAAGACATTTTTATGCACTTTAAACATTCTTTTAGATTTAAAGTTTAATGAATAAATAAACTAATTTATTCTCTCACAGTACCTCTTCAGAGAGAAAATCATTTGTTACGTGTATCCTATATTGAGATAACTTCTTGTTTTACTTTTCCTATTCCCATGATTTCCTTTGGAAATATTTTTAACCTAAAAAAGTATCTCTAAGTTATCAATATGGTGTATTAATAATGAACAGAAAAGATTAATGTCTCTTTAAAATTAATGAAAAATTAGTGAAAGATACTAATATTTAATTATCAAAGTAGCTGCTTTATAGATACTGAAACATTAATCATGACAGCAGCCCATTGAAAACCAGCTGTGAGCAAGGTGAATATAGTTCACAAAGAAATTTCATGTCTCTGCAACCCATCTTCAGCAGTGATTATTTTAAATTCAACAATGGTGGTAAAGGCAATGCTCTTTATGAAGTTGTTTGTACCATGGCTGCAAGATAATAGCTGTAATTTGCTCTCACTGTGTACTTGCTCACTCTTCAGACCAACCTGACTCTGACTTACAGTGGCTGGCCCTGACAAAGCTCATTGCTTCTGGTGTGCTTGTGCTTGCTGGAGTCTAATTCTTCCAGTGCTTCAGAGTAACTTGTTTGAAAAATAATCCTCGTGATGAAAATACCACTAACAGCCTTCCTGAAAAAACACTTAAGTTTGGTTGGTTTGTTTTTAATATATATATTTGTCATCACTTATGTTTTAAAACATACTATTTGTTCCTCTACATAGGTTAGTCTGACTCACATATAAAAAAGGAAAAAAAAAAAAAAAAAAAAAAAAAACAACACAAAAAAAACCTTTGTCAACAGTAGCTCCATACTCCCTGCAACCACACCGTGACACAGTTGTCTGTAATAGGGAAGCTGTATCTCCTGACCCCTTTACCTGAAAAGGATGAAACCCTGTTAGTCAACAAGGCACACAGTTATTTTAACAAATTATCCTCTTAACTCATTGTCATGGCTTCCTTGGATATTACAGTAAAAGGCAACGCAACGTAGATGCTTACATTATAAGAATGAGGCTCTGTTGATGTTTGCAGAAAGAGCAACCCTGGGCTGAAATAGCGGCATAGGGAAGAACTTGGAGAGCTGCATTTATTTGTGTTCTAACTTTATCAGCATTACTCAAGAAATAGTTGTCTGAATGGCAGGCAAATGGTAACTTGGGAATGACTACCCTGAAAATGAGGAAAAGTAATTTATGCTTAAAGTAATGGAGAAAGACAAAACTACTGGAACTCTGCTATAAATTTTATTACTCCCCATGCTACAAGAGCCAAAGATGGCATTTATCAAAACCAGAAAGCATGATTTGGCAGTTATCAGGATAGAAAATGAACTTCACAACAACAGACTTTCGGATTGTTGGCACATTTTCAAATTTATCACAATGATTATACTGTTACATCTAGACCAACAAAATGCAGCACAGTTTCAGTTCTGATTATAGTTTCAAAAGAAAATTCTCAATTCATATTCCTAAAGTATTTTTCCCATAAATGAGTTAGACTACATCTGCCAATATTAACTTTCAAATTAATTGCATTATAGCATCTTGGCAAATCCCTGTTATTTACGTAATAACTTCTGAAAGCTTGAAGAATATGAAAATGTTTAACATGAAAAAGACTGACTAAATCATATATAATGATATCCATATATGAAAAAGTAATCTATTCATTGTGCATAACTTAATAATTTAATTCAGTTTTCTGATACTTTTTATCCTTCTTCAATTCTGAATTACATTTCTCATATAAATAAATGGCTAATTTCTAAAAGTAATGGAAAACAATCATGGGAAAATTATGTTTTCTTGTTCAATTTTTGTTTCATGCACGTAAAAGATTAATTCTCCTACACAGCAAGTTTTTGCAAAGAAAACTTCTCTGCTGTAATTTATTTTACAAGTTTTCTATCATCTCCCATGAAATCCTAGAAGGTGTGCAGAAACCCAGATGTGACAGAAAACACACACACACTAGAATCAGAGCACCATTCTGCTGGCCCATACCTTGTAATTTCTGAAACAGTGCTACTCCTAGGATTTACTTAATTCAAATTATAGAAGAGAAAAAAAGTGGAAACACTTGACTGTTTCCTTCCATTTAGTACAGCAGTTTTGCAGCTGTAACCCTGTTACCCAGGAAACAGCTGAAAGTTAGAGACTGACTGCTATTGCCATCCTAGACAGTTTTAACAATGTTATTTGTTCATAACAGAGAGGGGAAAAAAATAATTAAAGAAAAAATGAGGCCTTAATTTGCAAGAGAAAAAGGTATATATCAAAACTAATTAGCTATTTGTAAAAAATTAAGAATAATGATGGTGTAGTATTGCTAAGGCCTGTAGAAGAACATTAAGATTCAATCAGGATAATAGTTAAGCAACATTGCTTAAACCCAGGTTCAAATCTCAGGGTTTTGCGTTCCATAGTTTGGGGGAAAGTACTGGTGTACAAAGAGATGGAAAAAAAAAATCATATCATTTTAAAAACGTAATGCAGACCATCTGATTTCTGTTCTCAGTTCTTTCACCACCTTCACAGGTAATGAAAGCATTTTAACCTCTCTTTGCCTTAACATGTCTAAAGTAAAAATAACTCTTACTTCAGAGAGGTATCAAGAGTCATTAATATTCACAGAATGTCTCTATGTGCACAAAAAGAAAGTTATCAGCTACACAATTGGATTCTTATGTATTTTATGATTTTGAGCTGTCGTATCTATCTAGCAAAATGGTTCTCAAAGCCATTTTTCCTTGAAAAATAAAATAACATCAGCTCTTCCCGAAGCAGCAACTAGTGGACATAGTTTTCCATATTCCAGAACTGACATGAGGATTTTTTTTTAATTGAACAGATATGCAACAAGCCTACCGTTAATTTTCTGCATGCATTTTGAACAAATTCAGAATAATTTAATTAGCCAAAATGCTTCACTGCAAAATTACAAATGGTATTCCCTGAAGTAAAAAGGAGAAACTAATCCAAAACAACATATTATATACACACACAAACTAATCAGATAAATACATTCACACTCATGTGCGCACATACACCCCCATACGCAGAAGTCACTACAGATAAGGCCTGATCTTAATTGCATTTCATATATAACACAGGAGACAACTTGAAGTTCTTTATCCTTTCAGCTGTTTTCAAGATCCAGTCACAACAGATAAAGTACGAAAGTTGTAAAGTTACTTGTAGCCCTAACAAATGAAGGCATGTTTCAAACAGCCAAAATCACTTAGGCTTATCTGAAAGTCAAACTTCAGATGCCCAGGTGCCAGTTTCACAGTATCTTATTTTCCAATACCAAATTCTTATTTTTCAAAACTAGAGTTCAACAGTTTTGACCCTTTATTCTCCACTCCTCATGAAGCTCTAGAATTGCCCTTGAGGAGAAGTGATCTCATTTGTACATAGACCTGTGATCCAGGGTTCAGAGATTAAGATAGGATAAGGAGGGCTGTACACTCAGAAAAAAGTATTTTTCAATACAAAATGCCTGGATAAATTGGGATTAGCACATCGATGCTTTTCCCTGCTCCTTCTTTATATTAAAAAACTGGTGAGAATTTTCTGCCATTGGTGGGAAGGAAAAAAAAAAAAAAAGAGAGAGTACAGCAAATTGATCACTTTATGTTCTATTTTGCAGCGTCCATACTTTTCAATGGCTGATGCATAATTGGCTAAATTTAAATTCTGGATTATTGTCGGAAAGCCAGATATTTGAGCTTCAAGGACTTCTACAGTTCTTCTGTGTAAAGAGGTTTAAGTAGCTGTAAGAATTGTTAAGAACTTTCAATCCAGTGTTGCATATTTACATGAAATATGCGTATAAAAACATCTCCCACACAAAATCCCTACTATCCACTGACAGGTGCACACAGGAATTGTTCAATTTATATCTGTTGGTATCCTTAGGCAAACACTTTTAAGTGATTACCATAGCTGGTATGCAAAATAAAATTGAAGCTAGTTTTTCAAAGCCTTAGCTCTACTATGTAAATAAAGAAAAATGTTTTTCTTCCCTCAAATATTACTGGTGAAAATGTTCTTAACCATACCGATCTTTCAAAATTAGAAATCATATATGACAGGAATCAATATTCCTTTACCTGCACAAACTTTGTGTCCAGTCTTATCTGTAGACAAATATAAACAGCTTTTCAGTGCTTAAACAATGAATAGTTTAGATAAATTATTCCAATTTTCCTTAAAGATACAACACTTCAGTTAAACACCATTAGAAGCTACATTACATTTGCATAAACAAAATCAAAGAACAGGTATTTCAAAGATTTATTTATTTATTTTACAGGGCTAGCTAGAGTTAATGTTATATGGTGTGAAGTAACCAGTAGATGAAGAAAAGAACTTTGCCGGCAGTAGATGCTTTAAATAAATTAAGCATTTAGAGGAATAGTGGTGGTGAACTCCTATGTATTAACGCTGCAAGGTTATCTCCACAGATGTCTTCGTAGAAAAGAAAAAAATATATATAACCTTTCACTTTCGAGATGAGATTTGAAGGTTAAACAAGCTTGACAGTAATCAAAGCATCATTTGCCCAGCTGAGAAAACACTGAATATGCTGGTTACTTGGACTGCAGGTTAACATCACAACCACCACAAGCAGTGGTGGTTGTGATGTTAACTGATAAATGCAAAGCCTCTTCTACAGGACTGATCATCCCTTCAAATAAAAAAAAACAAACCCACACAGAATTCAACCGGTGATATCACTTCTCAAAATTTCTTAAGATTCTGATGCTTATATTTGGGCACTCTACTATGAAGATAAAATAGGAACATTTAACAAACGTGTCTAAATTTCTAATCACATTATTTCAGATGTTATTCAATTTTACTCAACATGTGGTGAAGAGATTACTTATTCCAGATTTGTGTGCGGTTTGGAGGGTTGTTCGTGGTTTTTGTTTGTTTGTTTTAATTCCTTCTATGTGGCTTTCAGCTCTTTTTTTTTTTTTTTTTTTTTTCCTTTGTTCCATACATTGCAAAAGCAATGTTAATTTCACAAGTAAAATTTCAGATGCAATAAGAAGCTAATATGGGCTTCCTTGTGCTTCCCAGGTTATTAAAGAAAACCTAAGAGGAAAAAGAAAAAGGCAGTGTGATGCAAAGGCAGACATTGCTAAAAATGAAGGTTGAGACAGGAGTTTAATGCAGTGTTTGCTTTTCCCCTCTAGTGGAGTTAACCCAACCACTACTGTTGGTCCTACAGGGGTTGGACAAATTTTATTTTGCAATGTTTAGAGTGATACTATGAGATCTGTTAAACAGCATAGGCATATATTGAAAAGAAAAATAATTTTAAAAAGAGTCAAAACATATTCCAAATCCAGAAGAGAAATACATATAGGATGCAAGCTTAGTCATAAATATAGAGTTCTGCTTTTGCTTCTCAGACAGCATGTGCCAGAGGGTTCTCTTAAAAAAAAAAAAAAAAGAAAAAAAAGGTAGTGAAAGAGATGAAATTATTTGAAGTCAAAATCTCCCTTTTCCTAAAGATTTCTGAAAAATGTGGAGTATTTATGAAGGTGAGAGTGAGGTGAGACTGGGCTAAGTGTAACTAAAAAATCACTACAGCTGAAAGGGACAGTTCTGTGGCTCCATTTCTATTTCTTCCTCTCCATTGCACATTCCCACAACTTCCATTGTTTCGATTTTACCACAGCTTAGCTTTTGGTGCTAAGATTCCACAAAAGCTTCCACAGTCAGACTTTTGCTATATGAAAAGAGAAATAATTTTATATATACATATGTGGAACTAAAATTTTATTGTTGTTCCAATTAATATTTTTAATAGGACTGGCCCAACTTACTTAGGTAATTCAGAAAAGCCTCAAAAACACAGATAACATTATTTTTAAAATTACTTTTTAAATTTTTCTAGTATCTTTTTGAAATGTCTGTCTTATGCTTACCTTTCCATTTTTTCTCTGGGTACTAAGGCTTCAATCTTTTCCAAGAGTGAGGTGTGGAGAAGGCCTTGAGAACACCCTTAGGAGGAATACTGAGTGAGAGGTACTTTCTCCTCAGCTTGGAGGGGGGACAGTGGGGGTGGAATTTTATATGGTGTTTGGGGTATTTTATATTTCTGTATGTTTCACTGTCTGAACCTGCCTATTCTTTCTCATAATGAGGTTAAGTTTGAAAATGAAGAAATACTTCTCCAGCTTCTGTTGAAAGAAAAGGGTATTGCTTGTCAAGCAAAGAAAGATCGTCTGTACATGCAATTGAGAGAGCGTAAGAAGGTAAACGGGGTAGGCAATAGCAATAGGTAGGCAATTAGAAAACTAGGCAATTTTTCAAACAAGTAAAATCATCTCAGGCTAAGGCAAGATCAGGCAAGTCCTGAGACCCTGCATTATCAAGTCAATACAAAGGGTGTGTGTTTTTTTTTAAACCAGAAAAAATATAAAGCACATCTACAGGGTTACTCATCTTTGAGATATGGTTACAATACGAGAGAAATAAGGTCAGTAAGTCTATATGATGCAACTTGATTTTAGCTGGCCTAAGAAGACAAATACTGTTTCCCAGGTTGAGCATTGTAGTTCTGTATCTGTTCTCCATTTTCTCTGTTCTTTCTGCAGAAACACAAGCAAATAGCCTAGTTTGGCAATAAAAGAAGGAAAACAAGATTCATAAACTGAAACTCAAATAAGGAAGCAAGGAATTCGCCTTTGAATCCACACCAGAATGTAACCTAACCATACTGCTTTGGCACCAGCATAAGCCTGTGATCAAGCTAATAACTTTTATCAGCTTCACATGTCACTTCCGGGTTGACTGTCTCTACCGTATTTAGCATAGGCTTGAAAATGTGCTGTTAGTTTTCAAAATTTTACGGGTAGTCATTATGGTTGGAAAGACAACATTTGTCAAAAAAAGATATTAATGAAATCAGAAACCTTGCAGACAACTGAGAGCTGTGTGCAACAGTATTTACTTTAATACTACCTGGTCAACTACCTGGTCAACTACCATATTTTAAATTTCTATGTAATTCACTAATCTACTAGTAAAGAAAGACAGATAAGTGATGTAGGAAAAGACAGTAGTGCACTATGAAGATCTATACCAGTATTTCCCATGGCTACACATGAAGGGCATATGCTATTGTCAACATGGCTGCTATTATTTTATAATGACTTGCCTCATATTATGACTCACCTTGCAGTATTATGACATGATGGATGAGGCAAAGGTAAACTACTGTGACAAACAGTCATTGGTAATACCTGCCGTGGAGGTTTTACATTAAAAACTCGGTATTCTTTTAATGACCATTTGGCATCATACATACATCATTGCATCTGAACTTTTGCTCATACTAATCCTTGAATTTAGACTTCTATAGCTGCAAGAGAAAAGCTTAGCCTATATAAGCTCAGTTTAGGTTCCTTTTATAAATGTATTTTGTCTCTTGCAAAGTTGTGGGATGACATTCAAGTGTATTTTGACCAGTAATCCCTAAACAAAATTTGGATTATGGTATCCTTTCACAGTCACATAAAAGGCTACCTAGAGGGAGTAGATCATTACATTTTATTCTAGCTTCATCACAAAGAAATAGAAGTTTTAGACATATTTCTCTATACAACTACAAAAAGCCTGCTGACCTGGTATTGTTTCAAAGATGTTACTGTCTGTCTTGATGTACAGCCTTCTATCTTTATTTCTCATCTGTGGTTTGATGTAGAAAGACTTTATTAAAGAAAAGGTTAGGCTCCTCAGCGTTTCACCAACTGCAATTAAATTCATGTGTTTGTTTTCTTATAACTGAAAATTTCCTGTCCATAAACAGTACCTCCAGCAGAAAACGTCCTTATTCACATACTTACATATTTAAAAAGTAGTTTTATTTCTATTTGATTTCCTAGTTGTCATGGTTCCGCTCGAGTGGGCAGCCGAGCTCCACCACAGCCGCTCTCTCACTCCCCCTCCTCAAAGAGGAATGGGGAGAAAATATGTGAAAAGGGCTCAAGGATTGAGATAAGGACGAGAAAATCACGCAATAATTATTGTAACGGGCAAAACAGACTCGGCATAAGGAGATAGTAAGATTTATTGCCTATTACTAACAAGCGAGAGAAGTGAGAAAACAAAGAAAAAAAAAAGCAAACCAAAAGCACCTTCCCCCCCCATCCACCCTCTTCCACCTCCTCCCCCTGAGCGGCGCAGGGGAACGGGGAATGGGGGTTATGGTCAGTCTACAGAACTTCTTCTCTGCCGCTCCTTCTCGGTCACTCTCGTCCCCTGTGCTGTGGGGTCCCACCCACGGGATGCAGTCCTTGATGAACTGATCCAGCGTGAGCTTCCCACAGGCAGCAGCTCTTCCAGAACTGCTCCAGATATGGGTCCGTACCACGGGGTCCATCCCTCAGGAGAAAACTGCTCCAACCTGGCTCCCCTACGGGCAGCAGCTCCTGCCAGGTCACCTGCTCCTGCGTGGGCTCCTCTCCACGGGCTACAGGTCCGGCCCGGAATCTGCTCCAGCAGGGGTCTTCCACAGGCGGCAGCCTCCGTCGGTGCAGGGCCACCTGCTCCACCGTGGTCTCCTCCACGGGCTGCAGCGTGGAACCCTGCTCCACCGTGGTACTCCACGGGCTGCAGGGGGACATCCTGCTTCACCATGGTCCTCACCACAGGCCGCAGGGGACTTCTGCTCCGGCGCCTGGAGCACCTCTCCCCCTCCCTCTACACTGACCTTGACATGTGCAAGGCTGTTCTCTCACTCCCTTGACTTTCCCGGCTGCTGTGTGGCGCAGCGTTTTTTCCCTGTCTTAAATATGCTCTCACAGAGGCGCAAAACAACATCGCTTATTGGCTCGGATCTGGAAAACAATGGGGCCCTTCCCAAACATGGGGCAGCTTCTAGATCTTTCTCACAGAAACCACCCCTATGGCTCCCTGCTACCAAAACCTTGCCACGTAAACCCACTACACTAGTGCTCCTATATACTCTTCCCAACATACTTTACAAAATATGCAGGAGATTAACACTAAGTGATGGCGCTGGCTTCTGTCAAAGCGGGGTGCATTTATTCAAACTGTGCTTTGTCAAAATTTAAACAAGAAATTAAAGCTATTTTGCCCACTCTTAGGGAAAAAAATGTACAATTATACAAAACTCACTTTACAGGTTAAAAAAAAAAAAAAAAGGCAAGTCAATCTGGAATTTAATTGATTTTTTTATATTGAATACTAAGTAAGGCCAAAGCCCAAACTTTAAGTTTTCAGCTTTCTACGTTTCTAACTTACTACATACTACATTTCTAACATTTTTAGCTAAGAACAATTTTAAAAGTCTGGCAAGAATTACACATAAATGGATTTTTGAAAAAAAAAAAAAAGTAACAAGCTTAAAATAAAACAAAATGGTAGAGAATTTCTACTACAAGAGAAGAAATATCTTTATGTACATACATGTAACCCGTATAGAATATTTTATATATACACACACAAAACACTAACTAGATGCATTCATACAACAACTGAAAATGTGTTCAATTTTTCAGTTGATATCGTTTAAAAAAGTAAAATTAGTTAATAATTAGATATCTTCCTTACCTTTTCTACAAGTAAACTAGATATCTTCTATCTCTCTCTTTAGATATTACAGAACTTTAATTCTTTCATTTGTAAGAACATGTCAGAACTGAAATTTCACATGCAATGGAATTTCAAATTATCACCTAAACAAATGACCTTGTGACAACTTCAGTTATGTCACTCTATAAGCAGTGACAGCCACATCACTAGGTAGAAGGGCATTCATCACTTTCAGCAACTGTATTAAAGAAACATGCTGGTAAGAAACACCTCCATCACAAATCTGATTATATATTTGTTCAAAAAAACAAAACAAAACAAACAAAAAACAAACAAACAAACAAAAAAAAAACACACACACACAAATTCTGCACCCTCCAATGGTAAGAAAATTATCTTTATTTTAAAGAGATCTAAACCAAAGCAAGGTAACAGGAATCCAACAAAGTTTTTAGTATTTTAAGATTTTTTTTTTCTGCTTTCATGTCATCACTGTCCTTGATTAAAATAGAATGAAGGGGGTTGATTAACTGCCCTGACTCTAATTTCAATTTGTTATCACAGAATCACAGAACTGTAGGGGTTAGAAGGGACCTCGAAAGATCATTGGGTCCAACCCCCCTGCCAAAGCAGGTTCCTCAGAGCAGGCTGCCTAGGTAGGCATCCAGACAGGCCTTGAATATCTCCAGAGAAGGAGACTCCAGAACCTCCCTAGGCAGCCTGTTCCAATGCTCCGTCACCCTCACCGTGAAGAAGTTCTTTCGCATGTCAGTGCGGAACTTCCTGTGCTCTAACTTGCAGCCATTGCCCCTTGTCCTATCCCCACAAACCACTGAGAAGAGGTTGGCTACATCCTTCTGTCCCCCACCCCTCAGATATTTCACACAGAATCACAGAATTTCTAGGTTGGAAGAGACCTCAAGATCATTGAGTCCAACCTCTGACCTAACGCTAACAGTCCCCACTAAACCATTTCCCTAAGCTCTACATCTAAACGTCTTTTAAAGACTTCCAGGGATGGTGACTCCACCACTTCCCTGGGCAGCCTGTTCCAATGTCAAACAACCCTTTCAGTAAAGAAGTTCTTCCTAACATCTAACCTAAAACTCCCCTGGCTCAACTTAAGCCCATTCCCCCTCGTCCTGTCACCAGGCACGTGGGAGAACAGGCCAACTCCCACCTCGCTACAGCCTCCTTTAAGGTATCTGTAGAGAGCAATAAGGTCACCCCTGAGCTTCCTCTTCTCCAGGCTGAACAATCCCAGCTCCCTCAGCCGCTCCTCGTAGGACTTGTTCTCCTGGCCCCTCACCAGCTTCGTCGCCCTTCTCTGCACCCGCTCAAGCACCTCCATGTCCTTCTTGTAGCGAGGGGCCCAAAACTGAACACAGTACTCGAGGTGCGGCCTCACCAGAGCTGAGTACAGGGGGACGATCACCTCCCTAGCCCTGCTGGTCACACTGTTCCTGATACAAGCCAGGATGCCGTTGGCCTTCTTGGCCACCTGAGCACACTGCTGGCTCATATTCAGCCGACTATCCACCATCACTCCCAGGTCCTTCTCTGCCAGGCAGCTCTCCAACCACTCATCTCCCAGCCTGTAGCTCTGCTTGGGGTTATTGCGCCCCAGGTGCAGGACTTGGCACTTGGCCTTGTTGAACTTCATGCAGTTGACCTCAGCCCATCGGTGCAGCCTATCCAGATCCTCCTGCAGAGCTTCCCTACCCTTGAGCAGATCGACACATGCGCATAGCTTGGTGTCATCTGCAAACTTACTGAGGGAAAGTATATTTATATACACTGAGGAGATCCCCTCTCAGTCTTCTCTTCTCCAGGCTGAACAGACCCAGGTCTCTCAGCTTTTCTTCATAGGGAAGATGCTCCAGTCCCCGTATCATCTTTGTTGCCCTCCGCTGGACTCTTTCCAGGAGATCCCTGTCTTTCCTTGTACCGGGGGAGCCCAGAACTGGACACAGTACTCAGGTGAGGCCTGACCAGGGCAGAGTAGAGGGGGAGGATCACCTCCCTTGACCTGCTGGCCACGCTCCTTTTAATGCACGCCAGGATCCCATTAGCCCTCTTGGCCACAAGGGCACAGTGCTGGCTCATGGTCAACCTGTCGTCCACTAGGACCGCCAGGTCCTTCTCCTCAGAGCTCCCCTCCAGCAGGTGGTCCCCCAGTCTGTACTGATACTCTGGGTTGTTCCTTCCCAGGTGCAGGACTCTACACTTGCTCTTATTAAATCTCATTTGGTTTCTTCCTGCCCATTTATCCAGCTGGTCCAGGTCTCGCTGAATGGCAGCACAGCCTTCTGGCATGTCAGCCACTCCTCCCAGCTTTGTGTCATCAGCGTACTTGCTGAGGGCAGACACTAATCCCTCATCAAGATCGTCGATGAAGATGTTGAACAAGACCGGACCAGCACTGACCCCTGGGGAACACCGCTAGTCCCAGGCCTCCAGCCAGACTCTGCTCCTTCGATCACCACCCTCTGAGCTCGGCCAGTCAGCCAGTTCTCAACCCACCTTGCCATCAAGTCATCTATCCCACACTTTCTCAGCTTTGCTAGCAGGATGTCATGGGAGACAGTATCAAAAGCCTTGCTAAAGTCAAGGTAGATAACATCCACTGCTCTCCCCCCATCTACCCAGCTGGTGATGCCATCAAAGAAGGCAACGAGGTTGGTCGAGCACGACTTCCCCTTGGTGAATCCATGCCGCCTACTCCTCATAACCTTCTTCTCTTCCAATTGCTTGGAGATGGCATCCAGAAAAAGCTGCTCCAATAACCTTTTTGCTTTCTCTCTGCATCTGTTAGATAGTTTTGTTGCTCATCTAATGTATTTCTCTTCCCACCCCAAAGCAGACTGTCCTATCTATAACTCAAGACAGTTGCCAGACATACAAGCAGTAGCATGTGTGTCAATCATTACTATTAAGATGTCAAAATAAAGGTATATGCAGGTCATCTTTTACATCTGAATGAAAGAACACAGTTAAATATGTAATTTCAGTATTACCTTAATTTTTGCTGATGGATTCTGACATTTAACTGTGAGTATATACACCAATAGAACTAACATTCAAAGTAAGCATGGAATGAATTCACAATTTGGGTAGTTTTAATGATTCTTCAATCAGATTTATTTCCTGGAACAGTACATCTTTTTACAGCAAAACTCTCTTTGACCTTAGGGAATGTTTTTGAGATAAAAATAGATTTAAAAAATACAATCAAGCTGTACTACTACCAAATGACTGTTTATGTCTTGAAAGACCATTTATGATCTTATGGACCATATTCTTATCATGTGGATAAAAATAACATAAAACAATTATTCTCACGATTTTTAGGTATTAAAAACATATTCCTGTTCTGTCTTATTTCATGTCAGTAAGAAGCAGAAAGTTTTAACCGATTTTTGATTATCTTCCAAACTAAATAAAATGATTCTTTGTTAACAGAAAAATTTACTTTTGTTTGTATTGCCCAGTTAGTGGCTTTTCATAGAGTCATTTTCGAGATCACTTCACAGTAACTGAAGTCATCTGGACTATTTAACTGAGAACAGTGACTAAAAACAAATACAAATCTAGAAAAAGGCTATGCCATGAGTGAAGGAAGATAAATATTCTGATTAGAGACAAATTAATTTAAAAGTTTGAATGCACTGTTCAATTTGGGAGGCTTGTTTCCTCTACTCCTGGCTTTTAGTTAAGTGATTTCAGGGTATGCAATGCTCCATTTTGGTCACAGGAAATTTTTTTACCTTAGTCACCTTAGCTGTCAGTCTAGTCCTCCCTGTAAGCATGATCTACAGTCTCTTTAGGTATACTAATCTCAAACCACAGTAAAGTGGTTTTTTACGTCTTCAGATCGTCCCTGCCCATTTGTGAAGATTCTGCACAGTCCTGAATTCATACAGGCTCAGAAGGTGTGTGGAGGAAGAGCAATGTTCTCCCTGATGAAAGTTTTACCATCTCAGAGTGAAAATGCCAAGAAAACGTACAGCAACAGCAGGAAAGTAATGTGTAGTGAGAGACCCAGACAACATAGGAACTCAAAGCACAAATATATTTTGAGAACACACATTTTTGTTTGATTTTCCAGACTGGTAAACCACATCAAAAGTAACAGCTAAGTTCATCTGTAAATAATATATCAGATAAATATTTGTTCAAACTATTTCATATTTTTGAGAAGTGTTGCTTCTCAAGTTATGAAAAGGAAAATAAGAACTGGAGAAGAATGGTTAAGATCACTATATTCACAGCAGCATAACAATTTTGGATTATATTTTATATTGTCGTTTAAAAAAAAAAAGCAGAAATACAGTTGGAACACTACAGTAATATATTAGCAGTTGCATGGACATAATTTTAGTTCTACATAATTAAAAATAATTACTTTCAGTTTA
This sequence comes from Aythya fuligula, assembly GCF_009819795.1. Classification (NCBI taxonomy): domain Eukaryota; kingdom Metazoa; phylum Chordata; class Aves; order Anseriformes; family Anatidae; genus Aythya; species Aythya fuligula. The sequence goes on along the minus strand of NC_045562.1, from coordinate 28,722,353 downwards.
TTTCCCACCACTTTTTTATTCCTTATTTGTGGTACTAAATACCAATCAATTCCAAGTTTAGTAACTCCACCAGGAAGTTTTTAACAAATTGCTCTTTGTATGATTGCTTGAAATAGCAGGCACAAACTTGATTTTGCTAGTCTCCCTTCCATTTTTGGTTTTATACTAAACAATACTGTGATAAAAAAAATCAATATTTTGATAAAGAAATTTCCTTTCCACACACAGGACAGAAATACAGAGCTACAGTTGTGCCTGAGGACTCTGGTATTACTCAGTGGGTTTGGTTAGCCTCTGTTCTTTTTGTAAACTCGTTCTAATCCAAATATTAAAGTATAAGGAATTTGCAGAAAACTTATATACTACAAAACAAACCATATAGTTTGCATGCACTGAAAAACTGTAACAAGATCTGTTGTGATTCAGTATGACAGAACTGTCCAAAGCACCAAAAGAGTTTTAATGGTGGTTAATTTCCTTGCTAATTACATACCCAAAGTATAGTTTCAAAAAAACATATCTGGAAATAAAAACGATTATTATTAGTCTTGGAAGCTTGTAGTTTCCATAGGCTTATGGAATTCATTTTAAAGACTGAAGATCTCAGACGACCTATTAAATTAGAAAGAAATTTGCACTGTGACATGTACCCCACTGTGTGAAAGGAAGACATGCTTATTTTCATTTTTCAAGTTTGAGAGAGTTTAACCTAAATTTGCCTCTAGACTGAGAAACAAAGAGAAGAAAAGACTCTAGACTTTTCTCAGATTATTTTCAGGTTCTGCAATTTCTGTAGCTTTCTACCGTTCATGGGTAATCAGACCATACTCTGTCAGACTCAGATATTAAATTTGCAACAGGAGGTTCTGCAAGATTCATATAGTAGACACAGGGAATATTATTATTGTTGCTGATATTCCTGCCCTGAGAAAAGAGTGGGATTAAAGTACTGTATACATTTTCTAGGAAAGACTAAATTTGTTCATGAGTCTGTTCCAGTCTTAGCCTGTGCATCTGAGCAAGCTGGATTTCCTGCTTCTTCTCAAAATTAAGTAATAAACTACAAAGAGTCACTCAGAAAATAATCTTGAGAATGACTCATTTCTATCCTCCGTAGCCAATAAAGGCTTTGAGAGGGGAAAGGACACAAAAATTGTCTTTTAAAAAGAATAAAATAACTCAGAATTTATATTCAGATAGAGATGTCAAAAGTTATTGGTACTGTTGTTCTATTTATTTTTCCAGAGTTATGAGCTTGGACAGTTTCTAAACAATGCTGTGTTTGGTTTTTTGTTTGTTTGGTGGTGGTAGTTTTTTTTTTTTTGTGTGTGTGTGTGGTTTTTTTGTTTGTTTGTTTGGTTGGTTGGTTTTTTGTTGTTGTTGTTTTGTTTTGCTTTTGTTTTAAAGAAAACAGGAATATAAAAACTCCTACTTAAGCACTTTGATGTATTGGCAGGAAATAAAATGAGCAGCATTTGGATACAGATTTTCACCTTTATGACTTAATAAGCTAATTTCACCTTGTAAGTCCACCCACTGTTATTGCTTCTGTTAGAAGCTACAGTCAAAATTCTTTCTCTACTACTCATAATATATTTTCTTAAAGTTTCGAAAAGTTATTTAGCGTTAAAACAATTAATTACCAGTCACAAGAATTCTCTGAGATGCAAAGTCCACATGTACATTTATGGGCTGCTATAATAACTTAAGTGGCCGTTGTAATAAATGGGCCAAACTATCAATGTGTAAATTGGAACATGGTTCCTGTGCCTATACTGCATGCAATGTTATCACTGGACTGGACCAAATAGGAAAAGAATGGCAAGAGAGTACATATGTGGACAACAGTTCATTAAAAACTCATTTTTTTGTAATTTTTTTTTTTTTGTAAATTATTTCTTTAAATCTCTAAAGAACCACCACCACCACAATTCAAAACTTTAGTTGTTCCAAGTAATGCAATGACCACTCAAAACTACTTCAACTCCTTCCTTTGAGTAAGGATCTTCATTAAAGCTGTCAACCATCACTAATTCAGCAAGGATGTCCTGCTGGGTGAAAGTAAACAAAAACAGCAAGAAGCTGTGATACAAATCTCAAAGAAAGGGATGTCCTAGTTATATTTGTAGGTCAGATAAAATGCGTTATAAACCTTCAAAAAAGTTATAAACCTTCTTTTCTGACTTGTAAGATGTTTTATTGCAATCTGCTATTCCTCTCAAGTCCACTGAGACAAATGGCCAAGAACTCTAGGACTGTATGGTATCTAACGCTCTATACATGCCAGCTTCAGAGAGTTGCAAGTCCTCTTAAAGTGCCAATAATGTGAAACGATGTATTACTGAAGGTGGGAATTTCACAGAATCACACAGAATTTCTAGGTTGGAAGAGACCTCAAGATCATCGAGTCCAACCTCTGACCTAACGCTAACAGTCCCCACTAAACCATTTCCCTAAGCTCTACATCTAAACGTCTTTTGAAGACTTCCAGGGATGGTGACTCCACCACTTCCCTGGGCAGCCTGTTCCAATGTCAAACAACGCTTTCGGTAAAGAAGTTCTTCATAACATCTAACCTAAAACTCCCCTGGCTCAACTTAAGCCCATTCCCCCTCGTCCTGTCACCAGGCACGTGGGAGAACAGGCCAACTCCCACCTCGCTACAGCCTCCTTTAAGGTATCTGTAGAGAGCAATAAGGTCGCCCCTGAGCCTCCTTTTCTCCAGGCTGAACAAGCCCAGCTCCCTCAGCCGCTCCTCGTAGGACTTGTTCTCCTGGCCCCTCACCAGCTTCGTCGCCCTTCTCTGCACCTGCTCAAGCACCTCCATGTCCTTCTTGTAGCGAGGGGTCCAAAACTGAACACAGTACTCGAGGTGCGGCCTCACCAGAGCTGAGTACAGGGGGACGATCACCTCCCTAGCCCTGCTGGTCACACTGTTTCTGATACAAGCCAGGATGCTGTTGGCCTTCTTGGCCACCTGAGCACACTGCTGGCTCATATTCAGCCGACTATCCACCATCACTCCCAGGTCCTTCTCTGCCTGGCAGCTCTCCAACCATTCCTCTCCCAGCCTGTAATTTCTTACTAAGTACTTATTATACTAAATGTCTTATTACCTAGGCCAAATACCATGCTTTAATTTATTCCCAAGAGACACAGATGTGAAGGGTCTCCATCCCAAAGGCCCTTTCAACTTTAAGAATAGCCTAAATCACAAGGGTGGAGATTTAAAGAGGTCACTCATGTCAAAGTACTTATTTGTCTAGGCAGACATTCAATTCTTCAATTAACTTCTCAGCTTAAAAGTATAGTGTCTGCAGAACTTTTTTTAATTATCTTGAAGAACGCCTTAAATTCATTCGTCACCAGACAGAAAGGTACCTCCTAACTCTAACCTACTCCAGGTAATTGAGAAATGATCTCATGAAGGAGAGGACACTGCCTCAATGGCCTTAATTCTAATGTTAAGTAAATTATCATATGCCAGAGAGAAGAGAATTACAGTCTGTTTTCAGCGTCTGTACTCCCCATGATAAAGCTCATCCTTCCTGAGTCTGAGCCCAGTCTTCAGAGGTATCCCTAAGGCATTTTGGCAAACTCAATCTTGGATATTGAACAGGTGCCAGAGGGCACCAAGAACTTGAAGAAAAGGAACTGGACAAGAAGCTCTATTTCAGAAAAAGCTTTAAATGTGAAAGACTTGACACAACAGACTACTTACAAAAGGATCAGCTTTCAAAATTACATGCCTGCAGAAGGTGACAATCATGGCATGGTTCCTGACATTGCTGCTGCCAAAGGAATCTAACCCATTCGCAGACCAACCCATTGTGGTCCACAAGTGGGAGCTTTTGGTTATAAACCATGACCCAGAGTTCCTTTCAGGCTCTGAGAGCAGACATTTTAACTATAAACAGAAATCAATCTATATCCTGACTGGGCATGATCTTCTAGGTTCGCAATTTCTGACAGTTGTAAAGAAATCATGAGAAAGATTACAAAGAAAAAAAAAAAAAAACCTCGACAGAATCAAACTACAAATCCATATGTACCAGGTGCATAATGGCCAAGCAATTCTGGAGCTGTGGATGGGAAAACATAGTGAAGGATATGGACTGTTCTCAAAAATATGTATACACTGCAACTCATGCTGAGCAAAACATTATCTTCTTGCAAAAGGTCTAATATCTAATACAGGAGGCTATGCTCTTCTCTGGACCTTAACTACCATTATGTATCTCAGCAAAATTGTTGAAGAGTGCTCACATTCTTCTCAGCAAAGAAGTTTGCAATTTAGCATTCATAAGTGGATGTATGTTTAGGCAGTTCTTTGATTCTTTCTTTATGTTTTATCATCAACACACTGCCATGGTGTTACCTTATGGAATAGTTTGTAGTTGACCCTTCAAAGCCATCTTTCACCACAATATACTGATGATGATTCCCCTCTTACTCCCAGCCAAAATTAGTTCTCTAAGTGGAATTTCGCCAGACAGTGCAGCTATTTCTAGGTATGTATTAGAGATACTGTCAGATACCAAGACAAATATTTTGCCAGAATATAAATATTTGGTCATCAAAATGAACTGACTATTTAAGCAGCAGCTTTCAAAATAGATATAATTTATTACTGTCATTTTCCCATGTGACACTAAAATCAGGTCTAATTTATTTATATTATTTATTCAATGCTAAAAAGAAGTCATCCTCTGCAAATTTGAATTTTGCCTTTTCTGAAGAACTTACATGCTAAGGGCAAATTCACAGAATGACTGCACACCTCTTCCCCTTGCTTTATTCAATCTCTCTACCACTAAGAGACTGTCAAGATTTCCTTGACAGTTTCTGACTTGTTATAGAAGTCATTTTACTCACCACAGTAGAATTAATCACTTCAAAAGCAAAAAAGACCTTGCACTCTTATGTTAGCACTGAATTGCTATACTATCATAATATTTTGTTCCTCAATTATTCAATGAATTAACATGCAAAGATCCTCTCACCAGAATACACTAAACATTTCCACAAATGACTGCAGTTGTTCTAGATCACCATCTACCCTCACCCCCCAGCTAAAGAGAGGAGTTATAAAAGCTTTGATGTGCTTTCCCTGTGGACATAATACTTCTATCAAACAGATGGGTGGATTTCCTCAATCTTTCTAATAAGAATTAATGGAAATTAAAAAAGGATTTATTGACTGATGGCAGATGGTTGAAGGATTTTGCAGAGGTGTGATTCGCGTAAATTACAACAGAAGTAAATTCAACCTCTTGCTGTGGACAAAAGGTTAGTTCTGCATTAAATTAGGAGCATTCTGCTCAGTTAAATGTTAAAAGGAAGTAAATACTTTCATTTTTACTTTGTCAGATGCAACCACGCTAACACTTCAACCATCCCTTGATCATCACACATACTGCAAATCTAAGAAAGAAGCAAGTTGAAACACTCATGATAAAATACATTATGCTCAGACTTAAATAGCAGCTGCCTGTGTATGTACTTTAAATTGCCTCCTGCAATGGTCTACCCTACAGGTTCCATTGTTTTGGAACTTAGCTTCATAAGCTAAGTAAAGGTGAATAAAGCTAGAAGGAAACACAGTTGAGCTTTCTGTTTCAGTGCTACTCCATCTCCCACAGATATGAAGTCATGTTAGGACACGCTATACTTGTTTTGTTGTTATTCACAAATCAAGAAAAAATGACTTCTTACCAGCAAAGACTGAAGAGTCATCACCTCCCTTTTTCTTAGATGCCTTCTGATACCAGTTTATTAACATAAGTCTCTGCCAAAGGTGCATATTGCTACTCCTGAACCTTCAGCACAACTGCACAGATATGGAAGACCACCAAACAAACTGCCTGTTGGCTAATGCTGTCTGTACAAATGGCAGGGTATTGCCATAAACAATTCACCCAGCCTAGTAAGCACGTGGTGCTATAAGTCCTATACTGTGTGCACTGCCAAAAGTTTTTCAATACAGCTTTCACCTGGTCAAACATAATATAGGGGATTCTTTGTAGTCACGTCGTGCTCCCAAGAAATACCAAAACACAGGTATCTGAATGACCTTTTATAGAAGACAAATACTATTTTAGCAAAGGATGTTCAGCCCAATATTTCAGCTGAGTGCTGCTTATTCCAGAAGATGCATGTTTGTGAACGCAGGACAAAGAAAATATGAGATGTAAATTTTATACAGGCAAATAGAAAACTAGAGTCCTGGGTTGAAAAACACTATGAGTAAAATTATAAAACAGTCTTTATGTTCTCATAATGTTTTATTACAAAATTTGATTTTTTTCTTTGATAAAAATTATACTTGCAAAGAAAAGATTATATCTGCAAAGACAAAGATTATTTATGCCCCAAAATACCCAATTTAAACAACCTCCGTTAATTAAATGCCCTAATAATTATTTTCCTAATCCACAAAGGCTTTGGTAATCTGATGTAATATTAACTTACAGACTCTGAAGTGTCAGATATTATACACTAAAAACAATAATTTGCTTACAGATCCCATTAAGTGTACATGTTACTTGAGAAAGAAAACAAAACAACACCTTCTGTTTCTTGCTATATTTAAAGAAACCAATGAGAATTAATCTCCATTCCAAGTCAACCAATTTAAAATGCCTTTTTGTCAAGATGGCACCAATACCTGTATTTCATTAGAAATTAATGTTATGATTTTGGTTGGGACAGAGTTCATTGTCTTCATAGAGGCTCACACAATGCTGTTTTGGACTTTTGAAGAAAATAGCAGTGATAACACACCAATGTTCAGATGTTGCTTCAGCAACAGCCGTTGCCAAGCCCTGCTGGTCAGCAGTGGCTGGCACCTGCCTGCCAGTGGAAAGCAGCCAGTGGGCCCAGTCGGGCTTTGCTTCACACAGCTTCTGCCTTCCCCACCTTGCCCCAGCCCCTGAGCTCTCACACTGTTACCTCTCCCTTTCTCTCCCCATCCCACCTGGGCAGGGTGGGCAAGTGACTTGGGCTTGCTGAGCTGTCTGCCAGGGCTGCACCACAACAATTACCTTTTAAATTTGTCTGTTTTTATGATCCATTTCGTTTTAAAAAGAACCCAGGAAAAAGTTTAATTGAAGCTGGGGCACTGGTTTACTTTTTAGATCAATTTTGTTATTTTTGTCTCCAGAACAGTATCCTATTTACCTGTGCAAACTATATGAAATACATTTCCTCACTAATACTACATGAACACTTGAAATGTACTAGAGGGAATTTGAGTTTTACCTAGATAATAATAATATTAACTGTGATTTCAACATGTTAATGATTTCCAAGTTCTAGACCTCAGATGAAACTTCCCTTAATCAGCTTTACTCAGGGCCAATTGCAAAATTAATCTTAAAACAATCTCTAAGAATTGTTACCTCATCATACCACTTATTTCCAGAAAATTAACAAGAAAATTCAGAAGCAAAGCTGTGCCCCAAATCATCCCCTTATACTTCAAATTATTAATGTAATTATATAAAATAAATAAATAAATAAAAATACATGCATTACCAATCATACCCAAACTCATTCAAAAATTCAAGAAACAGTAGCTGGATTTTGTTATTTGCTGGCAGAAGACAACATCCCAATGAATGCTGTGTAATTTGAAGAGTTCATTCATCCCTAATTTCTGGGGCAATGTGTGCTCAAAATTTTTTTCTTTAGCAAAGCAGTATAGATACTTTAAGAAACTGAATGGCAATACACACAGGTAAGTTGAAGGATCTGGCCAATCATACATCCATTAAAAACCACATTTAGCCAGTTTAGTCAATAATGATATCACTGCTCTGCTGCAAATAGTAACATTAGTGGGTGGAGTCAATGACTCAGTCACTAAAAACAAGAACACTTTTGAAGTTATCCATCAAAATTAAACTGAGTTGAAAATTACGGCAATTTATTCCTCCAAACGACAGTTTTACTTCGTGTGTTTAGTCTACAGAGCCATCAGAAATGCAGCAACTTCAATGCAATTAAACTGACAGAAAATGCAACCTTACTATCATTTAATGCCTGAGGGTATTTAAACACTAGCATACACAATGAAGTTTCAGCTTTGGCAGAGACCACAAACAAGCTTAAAACTTAAAACAAATGAAGAATCAGCTTACAGAATTATTTTCAGCTCTTAATGGGCCCATGCATAAGACTGCAGTATTAAAAGCTGATCTGCAGAACGTGTTTGTGAAAACTGTAGCTGGAAAATTTAAACTTGTGGTTCTTACTAACATGGTGGGAAGATACATGTTACTTACCACAAGTCTAATTGAATTTATACACATTTAAATACTAAAGTTTAATAAAAATTTAGACTACTATTTTTCAGTTACAGCTTAAAAACAAGTCTATACTATTTAGTTTCTTTACGATGGGCTTCAATGTTTTAAAAATGAAGCAAATTGGAAGTAAAGCCATTGAAATATTTAATGCTTAATTGAACTTAATGAACTTTAAATGAGATTTTGAACAAGTGCATGCAGGATGAAAACCTCATTTTTGCTCATTGCTAAAAATACATTCTGACAGAGCATTCATCTTGAATAGATCTAACTTATCTTTTGAAGACTGTTAGGATTCTAATTAATTTTTACTCTAATAATTGAAATAGATCTTTCTTAGTTACTAGATTTATAGTATATGTAGTTAAGTATGTTAAATTGTCAAGTCTAAACAAGACAAAACACAGCATTTAGCTTTCTTAGGTAGCATTTTTGTTGATTAGGAGACCCAAAAGATATAAGTACAAGCCAATCATGCTTAATTTATACACAAACAGCTTGGAAGAAATGTATGATTTACAGCTGAAACAAGTCCCCATATTAATTATTTGGAGCAGATTAGTTTATGAACAAGCCACTGATCATGTCGTTTGGAAAAAAAAGATGCACAGAACAATGAAACAAGGGACCAAAAGTAATTTAAAGTATTAATCAGGAAAGTATAATATGAGAGGGTTTTTTGCTTGTTTTTTGAAACTATTCAGCCAAAGCATATATATGATACTGGTTTAAAAATAAAGTATAGTTTAGCTAAAGGTATTTATAATTAAAATAAATAAATTTTCAGAATGTTTACTGCAAACTACTGTTTTCATTGAAGCTCAGATAGGTAGGTAGTCAGTATGTAGTCATATTTTTATTTCATGAAAGAAAAGCAACACTGTGGGTAAAAAAAAAAAAGGTTATCTTGCTCTGAATCCTCAGCAAAAGTATTCGATAAGTATTCCTACACACACAGCAATATCCTTTAAACTTTCTTCAGCACTTTTTGACCTCTTCAAAATGTTTACTCCCCTCCCCATTCTCATCTCTCTACTATTTTTATTCTTCCCATTTTATTGAACATCATGTGTTGCCCAGGAATTTGTGTTGCAAAAAGGAGAAAAAAGTCAAAGTTCTTCCAGTTTTTACTAAACTTATGAGAAATCTATGTATTTGACATTCATCAATATAAAGTCAAAGTCTTGGCTTGAAATTCAGGACAAGAGTAGATGGATTAGTTCAAAAATTCACATGGATGGAAAAATTACACTATGTTCTGGTATTTCCACTGCTGAAGGAGAATTGCATGCTGTTAGGAAGAAAACAGTACCTTGGTCCTTTTTGGCTGCATCTCTGACCTAGGCATTGGTGGTTATGGTGTCTTTTTTTTTTTTTTTTTTCCTTGTACTGACATCAACTTTACTATGAGATTTCTGACTGTTTGCTGTCCTATTCCCACCTCTCTTTCAAATAACTAAATATAGGTCTAGGTGGGTCTTTGGAAAGTCACCCTTAATGATGTTCTACATAAAGATCTACATTTCAGCATTCCAGAAATGCCAGAAGTATCATGAACAGATTGCTTACAGTTTTCACCATATTAATTAGTTCTAAAATATTAAAGAAAAATGATATAGTCATTTTCAGAGATTAAAGCTATTCGGTATCAGATTCTCTAAAAAAAAAAAAAAAAACAAAATCATTGATTAAATTAATTATTAGAATGAAAGTTACAGTTAATTTTTTCCCCTTTGGATACTACAAACAGGCTAAATGCTTTAATGTTCTTCTGCTTTACTTTGTAATGGGAACCTACATTAACGTATAGAAGATAACTCACCTAGTGTTTCCTGCATTCAGGTGAACATGGCCTAGAACACTGATAAAACTCTTCCTTTCTAGTCCAAATTTTAATGAGACAAGATACCTCCTTCTCAAGCTTTTTACAGAAGTGATACAATTCTACTTCAAGCATCACAGTAATCTTTGCAGTTGAGGAAAATGTAATCTAAATTTACCATTTTTAAATTCTGTTGTTTAAAAATTTGATGAAGCCAATGTTCATTCCAAAAAAAATAAAATCATCTGATGACTACAGAAACTGATGGGTTTAATTTATCTATATTCCTGGATAAATAAAGATATTAAAAGAAAAACATCTCTTGATTCAAACCAGTGTGTCCATGCTATAATTTCGTTTTGAGAAGTGACTACCTGCCAGTTCCAGAAGAGGACAGAAGAAAATACATCTGTTTGCCCTCTTATCTCCCAGCCTACACTAATTTTCAGACATTTGCGTACCACTACTGCCTCCCCCTCCCTCCTACCCCATCTATTCTGCTAAAGATCTTTCTAGGCATAGGTTACATAGAAGCATTCTCTGATCTTTGATCGTCTTTATTGCCCAGTAAAAAAACTGAAATATAATTCTAGAGTTAAGCCTCTGGAACTAGGAAGAAGAAATGTAGAAGACTTAGTTAACAACACTCTATCAATCTGCAAGGATGGACACCAGACAAAGACATCAAAATGCAGCTTGATTAAAACGCAGTTAGAAGACAAGAACAGGGTATTCCTAGAGACAACTGTCTTGTAATAGAGAATTCAGAAACCTCCCAGAAGAGTCTCATAAGACAAAATTTAGTGTCAGAGAACACAGAACAATACAGAAAACTACTAGGGCAAATACCACAAGTTTGGACGATACCTGGTATATTGGAAAAGATCAAATTAAAAAAAAAAAAAAAAAAAAAAGCAGCAATCTATTAAAGCACTTTGCCTGAGTTAAAAGGCTTGAACGTAGTATTCTCAGCATGGACAAAAAGGGTAGGAAAAGATTTATTGACAAAGAGAAAATTACAAGTAATCAAGTGGAATGTCAGCAAGCCACCAGTCAGTGAATACCAATCTATAGCCTGTACGTTAAACTCACAAGTGAAAGCCAGTATTTTTGCAAAAACCAAGAGGTACACCACAAATGGGCAGCTGTGTAAGATCCAAAAAGCACTGAAGAGAAAGATGATTGCTACTGAAAAACATGTGTGAATGTCATTATGGCATTATGGTATTGTAGTAGAAGACACATTTAGCTAGCAGTCATTTTGGTAACTTGATTGCATGTCTGATCGCAGAATGTTTATTACCAAAAAAGTCTCAACATTCCTAGCTCTCAAAGACTACTTTCAGCTATAAGTATCCCACTTAATACTTCTGCCAAAAGGGAGAAGAAATCATTTTCCTCTGTACTTAGGACTGTAAAAGTACAAAACAGTACTAGTGAATCACAGATTGTCACCAGCTGAAATTTTATTCAAGAAAGAGCAAAAGTATGTTTGCAGTGTTAGAAACTAATGTCACTGTAGGTGTGTAGAGGGATTAAAAAAATACAAGGCAATAAATAAATAAATAAATAAATAAATAAGTTGGGTTTTGGTACTACCATTTCTTTCTGAAAATTGTATCAACTACTCTAGCAAGCTGAATGTTGCAAAGATACACGAAACACCTTTGCAGAAAGAGAAAAACATTTACTTTCAGGTCCAAAAAAATACTTTTGTCTGATTTTTCACTAGGTCCAGATGGACTGTGCCATCATGAAGACTCGGCAAAACTTATGGATTAATTACTCCCTGTCAGTAACAGTACTGGCAAGTCTGAAATCCACGTATCCTATTGACATATGGATGAGATGAAGCCAAAAATCTTATTCAGTTTAGTCAGATTTTTAGCAAATAGTCTATATTTGTATTGCATTACCTCCAAAGGTCTTAGCATGAAATCTAACAACTGGAACTCTCCACTGGATCAGCAATAGGAACAAGGACACAAACTCTGTAACTTTCTTTTACTTATAATACAGAAAAGTGAAATACAATACTGCTAAAATAAACTAGCACATGAAAAAGATACGTTTAAGCTTTAGACAAAAGAACAAATAAATACACCATAGAAACTACTCTGCTATGTGAATGGCTTGTGATTTATACTATGAAGCCTCTCTTTAACAATGCTGACTCTCTTAGTGTCCTGCTGTCCTACACTTTCCTCTCATAGCAGCAAACTGAATGGCTTTGGGCTGACAAGCTGTGCTCTGGGCTGTGAAGCACCCAGCAGTGTCGCTGTGCCAGAGGAATGCCGTTCTTATGGAAGGTCACAGCCATGGAGTGAAAGGGATGCCAAAGTCTCTCAACGCTTGGATTAATCCTATGAATGGCTTTGGTGGCTAGACTGAGACCTTGAATTTCAACTGATATCCAAGCTGTGAGCTGGTATACCGAGCACACTACAGCAAGGGAGGTGCTGCAGTGCTGACTGTCATCATTAACCAGGCTGCTGAGTTCTAAACATATTGAAGCATTTCTCAGAGTTGAAACTTCTATACCTATATGCAGTTATCTGTAATTGAACTTGAGTCATTCATGGATCATCAACTTTGGGGCTACATATCTTACAAAATGTGTTATCTTTCAGGAAACTTCAGATGGATTTTTTTCTCCCCTTTTTAATTTTTAAGCAGACATTACTATATGGTTAGTAGTATCAGTGAGGATTCCATAGGTGTCCTGAGGTCCTCATAACTCAAGGACAGGGAGTATTCAGTGATCAGAAATATTAAAAAAACACACACACATATATATATAAATGCACACATATATATGTATATAAATACAAAATCTCCCTTGGAGCTCTGACCTTTGCTTCAGTACTAGGTTCAGTTTGCTGCTTGCCCTCCAGAAGCCAAGATCTTTTAGCCACTGAGATTGCAGTTGTAAAAGACATATGGATCCAACTATAATCAGGTTATTGACATCATTCAGGGTACAAAAGTGGAAGAAGTTGCATTATCAGAACATTTAGAACATTCAAGCTGAGTATTTCTTAGTTAAAGAAGCAAAGTAATTCACCCAACTATAAATAATTAAGAAGAGAGACTTTTAATGAGCTGGAGCAATATTTTTTCTATTATTCTATGTGCATATTAGGTACATCTGTTCATGGCAGCAAGGGAAAACATTCCTTGGGAATAAAGTGTCAGAAATTCAAATGAAAAATATCTAATAAAGAACAAATAAAACTAATTTACCCATCCACCCACATTTAAGACAGTAAGTAACAACTTTAAAAACAGTATTACAAGAAAAAAAAAAAAAAAAAAAAAGAGCTAATACAATACAGTTAGAAGCTCCCAGCAGTAAATGTCTCACGCATGCAAAAGCGGTAAGCTACTGTAATAGCAGGAGGACCTAACAGCAGGGCTGTTACAATAAGAACCACCTTGTTATTATATAGTTAACATCTGTGTTTCCTAAATGGCAAAGTAAATGAACATAATGGTTATTGCCTTGTATTCACATTTTGCCACCTGCACATGCATGGCAATACACTAATCAAACCAGAAAGCCAAAATTCCCCATTTCTATCTTTCTACCTTCCTTTGCACATCGATGTGAAATGTGTTTATATGCAGCTAAACAAACCACTATGAAGTTTTACAGATAAACCAGCAATAACCAGTCAACGTTATTAGTTGAAAGGTAAGGACATAACCAGCAATGCACCTTTATATCCTGGTGAGGTGGAATAAAAATGTTGGACTAGGTCCTACTTGCTTGTATACATTTAGTAGTTTTACAGCTGTGATTATGTAGTATTATTGGAGACCTCAAGTTAAGCAATTATAGAAAGCTTACACGTCTGGGACTTTAAGACTATAGGTCTACAGTGTACAGACTACAAGTCTTTCAAGTATTATAATTTTGTTCTCAAAATTCTCAAGTAAGTTCCAGGGCCACCACTGGCAATCTGCGTACCTATCAGCATTTCAAAGCCAGCTAAAAATATACGTATATTTTTCACAGGTAGCTAAGGCTTCTTTTTGAAAGACTGTATACCTTTCTCTTGCAGGGAGAGAACTAGGGGCTGTTGTTCCCCCAGAAAATGGAATCTAAGACTAGGATTTCAGATAGACAACGGAAATCCATAGTCCTCTTTCTAAAACTGGACGCTACATGTGGTTGAGATTGCACCTTGGAGTACCATAAACCTTGTGTCCATTCTCAAAAGAACAGTTCCTTTTTAATGCATGATATCACTTTATAAGTAGTAGCAGGCCGTGCATGAAACAATTCAAAGCTCTGTTGCAGCCATGCTCCTAAAGAATGATGGAGTTCTGATGGTTCAAGTCAACGTTCAATTGTTAGAGCAAACCAAAAATTTACTTGGACAAATAAGCCATTTTTTCAAACTACTTAGAGAAGCTGAAGTATACAGGAAGAGCGCTGTTTTCAATACTGATATTGATAAGTGTTCTTGTGTCTTCAATCAATAATTAGCAAGACAGTTTTAAAAAGGAAAAGAAAAAAATATCAAAGTTGTGGGTTAACTCATTAATACATCTGGCATGTTGTTTTTTTTTGTTTGTTTGTTTTAAATGAGTTTTAACTTTCTAAACTTTCTAAATATTACGAATAGTCTTTAAATCACAAAGTCGCAGAAGCCCCAGATGGAGCAGCCATTTCACTTTGCTGAATTCATGAGGTAAGAGTTGTGAGCATTTTATTACTTTAGGAGGGAGGATCCAGGAGCGTTCAGCTCCAGGGAAATTGAAGTTTGGTTGTTCCTCATAATTGATGTTGGGACTTCCACAAATCTAAGACAGACAGAATCCAAAGGTCATTAAGTATTTGTTCTATATTTTAATCCCACAAATGCTGACACCATGCATTCACACATCCACATATATGGAAGTGAAATAGCCATATATTAACTGTCTGTTACCTTCCAAGAACACACTAAAACAAAGTTTGGCTAGAATAAAATGATTACCCAAATTGGTGTTACATGCAGTAGAAATATCAAGAACCCACATATCTTGCACATCTCTGTATTTCCAGTGAAGAATCATTTTATCCACATTAGAAAATACTTAATAGGCGTTCCTGTCCTGACTGTGGGCAGGACTCACTGGGCATATAGTAATGCATATGTAATTGTTATCCTTTCAATGCTTCAGATTAATTTATATTAAAATTGAGATCAACAAAATAGAGGAAACATTACAGCTAGAGGTAAGCCCAGCTGGAAATGCGTTCAGAGGAGCGTTTCAGGAGAGGTGATGTAAGAGATGAATATGTGTTCCCAGAACATGCAAGCAAGGAAACATTAGAAGCAGATTTTTTTTTTTTTTCATATATTTCTTTCTAAACATGTATTTAGCATCATTCTGTAATTTACAGTTTTTAGTTAGGCTAATTACACGTGCATATGATACCATATTAAAAGAAAAATACTTTATAGATATAAGTTCCCTAAGTTTCCCCTACATGGGTTTTATTTCCTTGTAAATTCTTATGAAGACTGAGAATAGAATGAAGGACAGAATGAAGGCAGGGGGCAACTAGGAGAAATGTGCCTTTCTCTGGAACACTGTACTATCTCACTCACTGAAAGGTATCCACCACAAACACCCCTGTAATATTTTTGTCCTTTAAAAGTCACCTGACATTGCAATAGTCTTGCCTAGGAAGCAAAAATATCATTTCTAAAGGAGATTTATAATCAAGTTACTGTGCCTGATATCCAGTAGACCTGAGCTGAATTAAGTTTCCTAGAGCATCACTAACTTGTGGCAGGCAAATAACACCAGATAAAAGTTGGGTTTAGCACTCCAGTGTTGTAAGCAGAAATATTCGAAACTGAAGACGACTTTGAAGTTCAAATGGGATGAGTTCCTAGACTCAAGTTGCATGTCCACTGTACTACTTTCTTTCATTTACATGAATAATTGAATCCTATACTTCCAAGAGATATTTCCATAAAATTTGAAAGACATTTTAGCGTTAAATGTAATTGTAACAAGGATCTGTGAGTGTATCCAAGATAAATAACTAATTTATCTCCATATTCATTGTTATTGAAGACTTTGTGTGCATCCACAACCAGGCACACCATAGTTCTTATAAGGAACTTCCTTTGAAGGAATATAGAACAATTGATTTAAAATTCTATATACTTATGTTTTAGTTTCTGCATATATATAAAGTGTTCTCTTTAAAATTCTTCAAGTGATGTAATACCACCAGCATTAACACTGAGACAAAACAAAATAGAAATGTATTCCCCTTAAAATCTCAGAAGCAAACAGGGCCTCAAAAACTAAATTTTAAATTTGTATCCTGATGTTGTCTCTGCGCTAGCATAGTGGTTCACTAAACACAGTTGGCATACAAAAGCCTACTGCAGTCAATGTCCCTGTGCATTAGCAGGTGTGCTATAAGAACATCATTTTGAATTTCATCAGCTCTGATCATTAACTTCTCATGCGTTGAAAGGATATTTCAGACTGACTGTAGTGCCAAGACATATTCTAAAGGCTTACGAAAAAGTACTCAAGCAAGAACCAACAACAGATTTTGTTTACAATGAAGGACTGAAGAAAAAAAATCATTAACACACTACAGTGTTTTGAAAGACAGATGTCAGAACACTAGACTTAAATTCAGCCATATAACTAAAAACATATAGTACATGTAGGAAAAAGGGACACTTTGAAAACATGAATATAATTTATTTTGCTGGTACAGATACACACATGCCTTTTTAAAAATTCTAGCACATTTGCATCACTAAAAGCATGAAGAATTTGTCTAATATTTGGAGATCAGTGATAACTTATTAAGGAAAACAGTACCTGTTTCTATAACGTCTTTAAATGATTTTTTTCTATATATTTTTTTTTTCCTTTATATCAATTTATACTAAGCCCATCACAAAACCATCAGATTATCTTTCAGGATGTACATTAAGCAATGGGAATTACGTGACATGCATCTTTTTGTGCACACATCCTTGTCAGAAGGTGCATAAAGTGGAATGACAAACTTCATTAGCATTTTTCTTTTAAGGCAAGTATGTCTGCTACAGTACATACATATATCTCCTGTTAGAAAAAGCAACGTTCAAGTAAAGTGCTGAGTACTAGAGCAGAAATATAGTGATGTTTCCCTAGCTCCTGACAGAGTCCAATTTACAGTCTTGAACAGGCCTCCAAATAAAGCTGCTTCCTGCACAGATAAGACTTCCACATTGTTCTTTTTAAATTACTTTTTGCTTGGAGAAGAACTGTTAATCATGCTCTCCATGTGAGATCATCAGGCAGTCCATTATAGATTAGAGATATAGAATATACTGAAGTCAAACCTTGGATGTGGACTTCAGCACAGACTCCAGTTTCACACTCAGAATCATAATCCAGAACATGACATCTGAACCTCAAACCAGCACATACCAGAAGTTAATTGCTGGAGCAGCTGGGGCAATCTGGATGATGGCATATTCTTTGACTCCAAGTCCTCAGATAGGAACATCCCAGAAGCAGTTTGCATCACACCATTCAGAGCAGCATAACTAGACAGTTTAATCCACCAAAGCTTATAAAAGAAAAATCATCCCTTTTCATCTTCCAATGATATTCAGACTGAGCCAGTTTAAGCAAAGGCATAGAATAAAGTTGAATGTCAAAATGGCACATGCACATTTTGAGAAGTAATTCCTACCATTCCAGCTACTGGTTGTACATAGAGGTTGAAAAAAATTACAAACCATGGACTGAATTTGTCTTGTAACATACTGCTTCCCTCCGCTGATGAATGTTGTTAGGCTTTAGATTTCCGATAGGCTGTTAAAGGGATAAAACTAGATGGCTTCAGTGGATTTAGATGGACAAAGATACTTTTGCAGTCCTTTTGCATCAGGTTAATAGTTATTAACAACTCTTAATGATAAATTCTGACACGGTTTATAGATCTTTTAAGACAAATTAAGGAATTTCTTGCTTGCAATAGGCACTTAAGCCTGATACTAAGTTAGCTTCAGTGGAGACCAAGCAAAAAAGTTCTCTCATTCATCATAGAGTCTTGATAGAGATGGTTTCTTTCAGCTTGTCTTCAAATAATCAGATATCAGAACTACTGGATCACAAATCACATTAGAAGGCCACCCATGTGGCCTGTGGTTGCGCTCATCACACACACACATTCTGCTGTGCCTGTACTCTCTCAGTCTCAGAGCTGGGATGTACCAACAACTGCCCGTTGGGTCAAGCAGGGCAAGAGAGGCTGAGGTGCTGTATTGCAAGGTCTTCTCTTCGACATTCATCACCCCACATTTGACACGGCCAGCAGTGCACCTCCTGCTGGGCAGCTTCAGCACACAGCGCCATGAAGTGGGGCAAGTGGCTGTCCTGTGCAGCACCTGCACACCTTGGTGGTGCCCTGTCTCAAAGCAGCCGTGCAAACAGGCTCACACCCAACAGCAGCTTGATGTTACTGCTCCTCCTTACTCCTGGGACATCATCACGTATGGCATCTCACAGCAGGAGACAGGGCACTCCTCCAGGCTAAAATTTTGATCCAGCCAATGGTACAAGAAGAGCTTTTGGTACAGTTTGTGTATTTCTGTGACATCCCACATTTATTTCAGAGAGAAAAGCCATAGCATCTTCAGCAGCAAGCTTCAAGCAGTACTAAAACTGCATACTTAAGATTTACTTCATGCAGTGTCTCTAAATAAAGTAATCTGCTCAAATTTAATTTAATGGTATTTCTTCTGGTTCACGGGATCTTCTTTAAAGAAGTGTTATTCCGGAGTTTGCCAAAGCTGTGCATTAAATGCAGGAAAATAAATTATGAGGCTATGAGACAATAAGTAGCACTGAGGCAAAGTTCTATACATTTCTAGAGAACACATAGTTTTCCACTGAAAGTGACTCCCTTATATCTGTTATCAAATCCAGCAAGAACCAGGCAGTTATCATAACATATAGCAGAGGGTTTTTTTTAGTGCCTAATTCACGAAAAAGAGGGCTCCTACCAAATATTTTAAAAACAGGCCTCAATACTGAACTAATACGAGTGGGTAACAGCATTAGTGAAGCACTTCATATAATGAGGATGAAGAGATGACAACTTTTACTATACAACCATATTCATTAAAAAAATGGAAAACTGAACGACCTCAATACGGACATATTTCCCACACATGCACAAGCGCTTATATAATAGAGAAAAATATCAACTTCAAAACTGGAAAAGAGAATTCCTATTTGCCCTCAAATATGTTTGTGATTAAACCACGTTAAAAGCTCAGGATAAACAATTTATGATTTTGAAATTTTTTGCACCCTTACTTTTTGCAGTTTCTGCAGAACTGCCAGTACTGGTGCTTTTAGAATGCCCCAAATAAAAGTATATCATTAGGGTTATTGCAATATCACATAATAAAGTGATAACTGGAGAAAAAATAAACAAACCCCCCCTACCATTCAAGAGGAGTACATCTAGAAATAATGCTTTGAGCTCCAATTGATGCAGCAAAAGCATTTTCGTATCAAGCATGATTTTTTATTGTAATAATACGTTATAAGCTGTCAGCAGAAGATAAGAAATTCGCAATAATAGACGAATTTAGGAGAAGGCAATGTACTAAGCCACTGCCTAAAGTGTTATGGTCCCTAAGAGATGAAAGAATGGATTTACTTTTTTTTCCCCCCCACGAGTGTCTCACAGGTAAGAAAAGCTCCAAATGCAATGCAAGTTCCTTTTGATTTTTTTTTTAGAAATCACATTTTACAAAGGTAAATGAATACTGCTAAGCTTAATAATTTTCCTCACTGGGAACACATTTTTTCACAGCTCCAGCCTTGGGGAAAAGTCTTTATGTAACACCTTTCATTAGTGGATTTTATAGCACTTCACAGAGGAAGTGTGTATCATTTCTCTCAATTTTCAGTGAGGAAGAACCATACAGAAACACAATACGGATATCAAATGAGAGTCTCTACGTTTGAACCACTGAGAAATTTCCAAGCAAGGTTCTCATGCTGAAGACTAACTAACTTTGTCTTGACATACATGGAAACCGATGGAAGAGTTCCTACCTTCTTCTGTGGCTTCTGCGATTATGGCTTCCCAGAAACTGTCTTCAGTTGTACCCCAGCATTGTGGTAATATTCAGCAATGTGGTAGCAAAGCCAGAAATAAAGGCCAGGTCTTGAAATGCCAACCTCTCCTAGCAAGTCTGCTAAGACCCAGCGTGTTGATTTCTAGCCACAAATTTGGCCAGCATCATCTATGACAACACAAAGTAAATTTTCCATGGTTCCATTTCTTAATCTCAAACCTCAGTTCACAGCATTTTAAGACTAATTATATATAAGTATGTATAGAAAAGCAAATCACTAAGATCAAAATCATACTGTAAGCAATGCCAAACATCCAGGTAAAGTTGGTAAAATCTTGGCTGAGGACTTCGTGTCTTTCCATTTGATACTCAGATGTGACCTAAATCTAATCATAGGTATTTACTGAAAGTTAAGCTCATGCATCTATTTTTGAATAATTTGACCATGAAGTACACTGCAGAGTATATGAAAGCATCAATATGAGGAGAAAAGTAAAAATGAAAAGCTTAGATTTGCATAAATATTTTTTATGCCTCATTTCTCTAGTGCAAATGGACTTGATTTTCACTAATGAAAACCCTATTTGATTTATAAAGTGTTAGTATTCACATTTCAATTCTGAAATGTGATTAGTAATTATGCTCAAAGACAGATAATGTATTTGCATCATTCAGGCTTTCATAAGGTCTAGAAACACTTACAGAGCTACTGAAAAATAGGTTTGGAATGTGCTACAAGTAACCAACAAGAGAGCAACCCAGAAGAGCAGTATGTTAAGTAAGAAGTTTGCTAACTCTTAATATTGCCTTATTATATCAGTTCTCTCCACCAGGTTTCAGAAAGAAATCACTTAGAATAAACTTCATGAATCTTCAGGAAGACATTTTGGAATATATGAGAACCTCAAATTCGCTTCAGTTCCTCCACTATTCAGAGACTGTAAAATCACTCTCAAATCCAGCCTTAAACAGGGGCAAATCAAGGTTCTGGGTCTCACTTTTACAGCACCCTAGCTACACAAAAGTACTTTGCATTGTTTCCCTTCCCCCTCCCCCCCTAAAAAAAAAAAAAAAAAACAAAAAAAAAACTCACAAGGGGGGGAGGCATTTGGAAGGGATTCCCCCCCATAAGTAATGTAATAATGAAGTGACTACAGCACTGCAGTACAAGGAAGGGCTAAAAAAAGTTTCATGAGCTACTTATGTCAATCTAAATCAAAGACGTTGCCAAAAAGAGATAATCCCATTCCACCCACCCAGTCAGTGTGCTTCCTCCGCACTTGTCAGTGCTACATTTCACAAGCCCTGCAGACAAATCAGAAAACTAATCTATATTTAAAAGTTTAAATTGTTGACTCTCAAATGAAAATATATTTTCCACAAGGTTTCCATCAGCGTTTGCCTGACTTGGCTAGAATTTGCCACAGGTACCTGAAACTATACTTACACAGATGCTCATCAGCAGCGATCATTTATTAAAAGCACTCTCCCAGCTACCTCAAAGTTACGTTACTTCTTTAAGCCAAAGGACACTGACAAAAGCTCCTTCTAGGTTTGATCCTGTTCAACATACAGCTCCTCAGTACTAGACCCAGCTGACAGGTCAGGTCACCCAGCCTGTTGTCCCATCCCTCCCCATCTGCCTTCCTACCTACCCCCTAACCCCCAGCAAGGCGGGTGGTTGCGCTGCCTCAGGCCTTGCCTCCCTTCACATAGCCCTCTGCTGTACGCCTGTCTGTTCTGCTGCCAGTGGTTTTGTTTCAGGCATAAGAAGAGCCAAGAGGAGGAGGTAACGGTGGAAACAAGCAGCATTCAGATCAGTGAGGAACTGGCATGCCCAGGGCTGCTCTTCTAATCACAGACTTTACCACCACTGGAAGAGAAGATGGAAAAAACAAACAAACCACCAAACAAGGGCAAACAAACAAACAGACCACATCACCTAACACCAAGGACCAGACAGAAAAAACAGTAACAACCAAAGAGATAAATAATCTACTTCGCCTCTTTCAGCTCTGTTTAACCTTTATTTACCAATTTTCCATTCTCCATTCTCCAGAAGTCTTAAACTCTGGTTTCAGGAGACAGCACGTTGATTTATGCATACTTATCACACGGCTGTCAAATCTGAATTTCTTCTGCCTGTTCTTAAGCTTCTGCCTGTTTGGAGTGATGTTTGTTAGGGGCTTTGCTCCACGGCTCCAAAGACTGAGCACATCTGATATGGGAACTGAATAGAATTGAACAAGCACAGTAAATTTTCCACGCACTGATTTTTCAGAATAGACACACAGATATGATTATTAATTTTCATAACATCAATTTTGCAGTGGAGACTTGCATTCTTCTGGGTACTGCTCCCATAAGAGAAAATTTGTATAGCTCCACTGATTTGAGTGGAGCTGCATTGTTTACATTGGTAAAGGATGTGATCCACTCTAATTTAAGACTCAAATACAATGAAATTTAATGTAGCTTAGGAAGGATCTATTCTAGAAACAGCTTGTAAGCATCAGATAATTACTCTCTTCAGATAGTTACAAGGGTGGATTAATTTTACATCTTGCTCATTTCCACTTAGTATATGATGCAAATGAATCAATGCTACAAAAGAAAAAATTGCAGGAAAATTTATCAAAATGGGTAAACATGTTTACAGTCCTTTGCTGCACATGCATTTAATCTCATTCTTTCTTAATTACTGAAACTCTTGAGCAGTAATGAAGAAAGCTTCTGAAAGAATCCCTTGCTACTAAATACAAAATTACAAGAAGCAGTAAAAAGGCTAGCTCTTCTGTAGGGACTCTTTCTAAAGGTCTGTGGTGATCTCAGAAGGGTCTCTCTCCCTGTTTTTTCATCAGTCATATAAATAGACCTATTTCTAAAAGACATTTCAGAGTGTCATGACTTTGAACGGTCAGATAAGCAATTTGTAAGACACATCCACTGTGAGAGGAGATGCAAATTGAAATGCCTGTAGTTTGTAGAACCCCAGATTACAGCTTTATTATATAAAATCTGTACTATGAAATAGCCGTCTTGCTGGTTAGAAGGAGACAACGGTAGAAACACTTGGTATTTTTCAGTTTTCATGTTTCTGCAAACATTTCTAAGTTTTGGTCATAAACTTTTTGTATTTGGAATACACAAAGGGAGATCAGTCAGCTCTTTTGACGGGAACAAAGCAGTTCTTTATGGCTCAAAGCTCTTCCCCCCATGAAGGATTCCCCACGCAATCCTAAAAGAAGATGTAAAGTAATGGGAGAGCTTTAGATGACAGTCATTGTCCTTTCTACCAATTCTATTAACTAAGTGCAGCACTTTGAAAATGGAAATTGGCATATAAGAGCTAAATATTATTGCCATCACTTTGTTGCCAAGGGACAACTGCTATTAAAGTCATTCTTTGTACAATTATTAATTTAATATTTTCCATTAAATGCCCTGTTTTATATTATTATTATTCTGAGCCAAAATTTAACCATTTGGGCAGTGCAATGTTTTCAAAGTCATTTTCCTGCTTTTAGAAACTGAACAACCACCACTAGAAGTTTTAAGTAGTATATACAAAAACTACTGTTTTCACATTTACAGTTTTCCTAGTTTCTAGGGTGTTTATTTTCAATAAACACAAAGTGTCTCCACTCACTCGAAACTAGACTGGGAATGGAGGATTTCTTCCGTGACTACAGAGATACATTTTACAAATCTTCCAGTAATTCCTCCAGCTTGACCTGACATATAAATCCACACACACATAAAAATCTTCACATCTTCAACAAATTTTTTATCAAGTCTGGTGGTTAAATCATAAGAAGATTCAACAAGCATGCCTCACATCCACTGTAGACCACAAAGTGAACCTCAAACTGCATTTGCTAGAACTCAAATCTCTATGGAAAGAGACTAGGAAAGCAAGCATCAATTCTACTGCAGCTGTCCTCTCAGTATTATGCCTGGCCAAGAAGAAGCAAAGGAGGAGATATCCTAACAGGTATACAAAAGGATAAGGAACTACTAATGGAAAAATAAGGACGGTGAAAGCAGAGAGGTAAGCTACAGAATAAAGGAATAATTGCACTCAGATGGGAAGGGCCTAAACTGAGTGACTGAGGATAGGTCAGAAGGAGCTCAAAATTAGAGCCTATAATCACACACAGCCCTTGAGTTCCTGTTTCTTCTGTAGACATTCTAGGAAACAACTACCAAGCTTGTGGGCAAGTATGTACATCTTAAGCAAGAGCCTGTCAGGAGTTATATTCCACTGTTGCTGCCTGATGCTCTATTTAAGCACATGGGAGAAATGCCTTTTCTGCACCTGAGAACTCCAGCCCAGCTAGCGGGGAGCAATGTGGTACCACATCAAATTGTTCTGACTTATCTATTAAAAGCAATTAAAATTTTAAGAGTATTAAAGAAAAATAAAAATTATAAAGGACTCCACTAAGTTTAGAAAAGTCTAGGTTAATGTTATTTAGTTCCAACAGTTTGACTTCATTAAACATACTTCTTCAGATATAGCATTAATTAAAGGGACAAATATCAATTTCTGTCATTAAGTGCATAGCACAGACAGTGTTCAGAAAAAAGTGTCTGGGCTCACCAAAGAAAAAGTCATCATCTCTGCCTCAGTAAAAAATACACTAAACAGTTTCATACGTTTGGATAAAAATCAAAACATTGTGTTTGGAAGGCATTTTATATGGTATGTTCCTTTCCTGAGCCAACTTTTCATTTTAGTGCTGCTTACATTTCCACCTAGGCTCATGAAAGGCTAAAGATAAGTGCTAAGAGAGCACGTGAAAGGTAAGAACAGAGCTTATTACTCTCACCAGAGCCAGAAAGTGTCCAAGTAGAAATTCATATGGTATATTATTTATAATTACCATGACTTACTGTCCATACCTAAAGGTCTTGTCTTGAAAAGTTTTGTTCACATATGTACCTTCAACAGTGAAAAATTAAACAATATGTTGAATACAGGGCTACTTTGGGCCCTGAAAACTATATTCTACTTCCTGTACGAGAGGACTGGATTGAAAGGGAGAATTTTCATTTTTTCTTTATGGAACTAATGGAAGGATATGCTTGTTCATTTTATAGAATTAGGCCTCTAAAATATGTAGGGTCATTTGTATCTAAACCAGACTATTAGCCTGCATGCAAGTAAGCGACATCAAAAGTTAATTTAAAAATAAAAAAAATACCAATCCACAGGGAAGAAAGTCATTCAGATTTGCCATGTGATTTCTGATTGAATTTCATAGTTATTCAGAAGAGCACAGGGAAAAGGAAAACAAAACCACCTAATGAATTAAAACTGTTCCTATTTTCATGAGTGATTGAATACAGTCACAAAATTAATTCACACTTATTTGAATTCATAATAATCTACTTTCAATGAAGTTTTAAGACACAGTGTGTACTGCACAGTGAAATGTCCCTTCTTGGGTGATATACAGTTCTTTAGTAGGCCTAGCACTCAACATCCTCAGCAATGACCTGGCAGATTCAATAAATAATATGCTGAAGAAATAAATAAATTACACCAGTTGAAATATAAAGCAATACCAATGAAACAAATATTTTCAAAACATAATCTGAAAATAATTAAATTGGATTGGATTAGACTGAGAAAAAGAATTGGAAGAGTTGTTGAATAAAAAGAAATCTTCAGAGCAACATAAAAATCAGGTGAGTTAAGAGAAAAAGTAAGATATTTTATTACTTAGGTGTGAATTGGTAGCAAGAAAGCCGTTGCAGTGGTAGGCTGGATATATCAAAAGCTACATATGACAGTGTTTGGGTACTTAGTATACTGCATTTCCACAGCTGCCTCTGGAACAGCGTGTTCAGTTCTGGGCATATTACCAGAAAATTATTGCCAAATTAGAACAGACTTGAAGAACAGCAAAGGAATTAAATTCCTGAGGGAGTTTTATATGATAAGATTTAGGTGAAATAAACACAAATTGCTCTCTTCAGCGAGAACCAAAAAGAGGAAAAGAACAGAAACAATCCAACTATCTTGATAAGGTTAAACAATATGGCTGCAGAGGAGTTAACTGGCATGGGAAACAAATAAAAGTAATGATATTAAAACCAAGGAATTGAATATTTTGCCAGATAAATACTTCAAGAATAAAACCAAAGTAGTCATTGCAATTTTCTCTGTGTGAAACTGGTAAAATCTGCTCTGGCAAATTTATAACTAGAACAGTCCAGAACTTTGCAGACTATAAACCAGGCAGAGACAGACAGGGTAGCAACAACATTAGGATATTACCTACGATGGCAAAGACTTCATGCCTTAGAAAAGGAAAACAGGACAAAAACAAGAGCCAAGAGAGCCCAAGTATGCCAAAAGCTCCTAAAGAAAGACACCATTTCTCAAGCACATCACTTCAGCTATCAAGATATCTGCTGATTAAAACACAACTAGTAGTTTTCATCTGTAGCATCCAGTTCTATAAAATATGTTTTACAACACTATATGTGTATTTGGAGGCTATTCAGACCAGAAATGCTGCCATCAGTTATGGCATATCATTTATTGCAGTGTAAATGAAAACTGAACCAGGTAAGATATACCAAATCAAAATCAAAGCCTAACTTTCTTACAAACTGAGTCTATCTTACTCTGCAAATAGTTAGCTTATCTGAATTCAAATGAACAGATATAAAAGACTTGCATCACAGAGAGCTCTCAAAGCTTGCCACACACACACAAATCTGTATGACAGGATAAAATAAGCAAAAATTCATTCTAATATACTCGCACTTCAAAGACATTTCAGGCGTGAAAGATGGAAATTTTAGAAAGGTTAATTTCCACTGTCAGGTATGCTTGACTAAAGTCAGATTATAATAAGAAATTGTTTTAATTATGGCAAGCCAGCTAACAGTATCCCTAAAGTTTTTGCCTATAACAGAATCACTCAAAATTCTTTAACTCTGGCTATTATAACCATCACATTCATATCTAAGTGCCTTTTGGGAACAAGTTGTGCCCTTGGTTATATAGTTTCAAATCAGTATTAAACTCTCTAAATTAACTTGGATTCTGTTTACAAAAGCCTTCAGACTCACAAAGCAATCAGAGAAAAGAATGTGGCTTCAATAACTAAAGCAGCAGGGAATATTTCTCACAACTCAGAGAAATTTTTTTTCACAGGAAAAACAAACAAACAAACAAAAAAACTTGAAACAGTATTTAGACAAATTATTCCTTCTCAAATATCACATCCCCAGGAAGATTCTTTAGCTACAAGACTAAAAGATATTATAAAAAAATAAAAGTTACCGTTTAATCTCTCCCATTGAAATTCCTTCTGTTGCTGGAGCAAGTACTAAGAGGCTTGATCCTTCCACACTACTGCTCTAACAGACTAGATATTCCCCACCTGTTAGCTGGCACAATGACTTTTTAAGACTCTTTTCAACCAGAAGTCAGGCCTCAGAACTTAATTATAAACATTGTCATCATCACGTGCAATTCTTGAGTTGAAGCTTCCACCCCAAATCAGGCAGAAGGGACACTTGGTTCTTGTTTGCCACATCACTGTGGTGAGTGCAAGAGGGACACCAACACCTCCATTTCAATGAGTTTTACAAGTGGTTCAACAGAGCTCGAGTATGACTTGAAAACTGAGTTGCACAGGTGAAATACACAGAGTAGAACCCCTCAATTCTGACTTCATCTTTGAGAGATTCCAGGCAACCTGACTCAGGACGCACTTCAGCAGTCGCCTACTTTGGCAGTAACAACTTCTTGGGTCTTTATGTAAACATCTCTGTTTCCAATGAGAATTATTGTGGGTTTGTCTGAACAAACCTTTCCACTGTTTTCCTGAAGGTAGTCTAACAAGAAGACTATGTAATTTAACATAAAAGACTATGTAATTTAGCTTGTGCGTTTATTTTCTGAGTGCCATGCCTTATCAACTTGAACACCCCTTCCCATTTTGTTTAAATGAATCTTCCCAATATCTGTTCTTTTTTCTACCACAGTAAGTTCCATGTTATAGAAGTTCCCAGTGTTGCTCTAGTAACAAGTTGCTCTAGTTTTCTAATGAAAGACAACTAGGACATTTACTTGATAACTACCAATATGGTGTCTGAGTCTTATAGATTTTGATATGCTAAAGCGAATTAAAAGATTTAATCTTGCATCATTAATAAAAAAATAAAGTAGAATAACAACAGCAGGATAAGCAAAATAAGCAAAAAGCTACATTCTGAGAGAACAATTTCCCAGAGTATCTTACAATTTCTAAGGCAAGATTTAAGTTTTTATACGCTGAGTGCTTCAGCCAATTAATATATATTGACCAAAATTCTACACAAAAATTAACTGAAATAAATTCAAAACCAAAATAAGTTAACCAAAGAGCAACTCTTCTGTACATTTTACAAGGCCACTGTACCCAAGTATCAAATACTTCTATGCAAACACCAATTAAAAAGTCAGTAAATAATATATTTCTATATAATAGCATAACCTCTTGTCACCAAAACCACAGCACTGTCCAGAACCCCCCTAATAATTTGAAATGCCTTTCTTCTAACAAGCACATAGAAGTTAAGTTACTATAACTTCAATCTAATTCCTTCAAACTGGCTATGTAAGTAAGGCCATAGCATACACAAAATACTTTTCATAAAGTGATGCCAATGAACATTGAAACAAGTTATGTGATGCCTAACATCGTATTGCTTTTGCCTCCCTGAGTCCTTTTTTTTCCTCTCTATGATGAAATTTACTGGCCATAACATAGCAAATGAGAAAATGCCAAGTGACTTCAGCTGAGTTAACTTTTTGTGACTCCTGCTGTGGACAAGACGACAGAAAATAGAACCTGTTGAAGCCCACGCCAGTGACAGGCCCAAATGTATGTTTGGGAGACAGACAAATACATGCTGGGGAAGAGAACTCCAGAATGTTAGTCATTAACATTTACGTAACTGACAACATCAAACCTATTCTCAACTGTCTAAATCATTAAAAATCTAGATTCTTTGAATACAGATTTTACTCGCTGCACTGCTTTATCCTGATGAAATCCATATGCGCATGTTTGACAGAGAAAAGTAATGTGAAATACAAAATCATCTTACAGTGAGTTATTGCTTCTTCAGTCAAAGCAATAAAAAGTCTGAAAACTAATTCCCTACAAGTAATCCTAACCTACAAAGATTTCCAACATAAACATCTTCATCTTACAGATCTTAGGGTACAGAACTGTGGTGGTTTCACTCCGATGGGCAGCTAAACTCCACCACAACTCTCTCCCCCTCCCCAACAGGACAAGGAGAGAAAATATAACGGAAAAGGGCTCAAGGGTTGTGCTAACAGGGACTTCACCAATTACTGTCATGGGCAAAAGAAACTCAACACAGGGAGACTAATAAATATAATTTATTGCCTGTTACTAACAGACTAGAACAGCAAGGAACCTAAAGCAAACTAGTAACACCTTCACACCACCCAGCCTCTTCCACCTTCTTCCCCCAAGCAGTGCAGGGGAACGGGGAATGGGGGCTGCAGTCAGTCCCTAACTTTTCATCTCTGCCACTCTTTCACAGCCACTCTCTGCCCCTGCTCCACGTAGGGTCCCTCCCACAGGATGCCATCCTTCCTGAACTGAGACTGTGGGGGCTGCCTGCGTTCTCTTCAAGAACTGCTCCCACATGGCTCCGTACCACAGGGTCCATCCCCCAGGAGCAAAATGCTCCAGCACGGGTCCCCCACAGGTGGCAGCTCCTCCCAGACCCCCTGCTCCTGCGTGGACTCCTCTCCACAAGCTGCAGCTCCAGCCTGGGGCCTGCTGCTGCAGGGGCTCCCCATGGACCGCAGCCTCCTCCAGGCCACACCACGGGCTGCAGTGTGGAGATCTGCTCCATGTGGGACCCATGGGCTGCAGGGGGACAGCCTGCTCCACCAGGGGCCTCTCCACAGGCTGCAGGGGAACTGCTGCTGTGTGCCTGGAGCACCTCCTGCCCTCCTGCTGCACTGACCTTGTTCAGGGGGGGCTGCAGGGCTGCTTCTCACTCCTTTCTCCCAGCACAGCAGGTTTTTTTCCCTTTCTTGAACCTGCTCTCCCAGAAGCCCAGCCAGCATTGCTCACTGGCTCGGCTCTGCATAGCAGTGGGTCCATTTTGGAGCTGGCTGGAACTGGCTCTGATCTGACGTGGGGCAGCTGCTGGACTCTGCTCACAAAGGCCACCCCTGTCTCTTCCCTTCTACTAAACCTTTGCCACATAAATCCAGTATATGAATATTTGAAATATTATTAGAAAATGTATGTATGAATGCAATTCTTTAGATCTGGAATGTAGACCAGGCTGACATTATTTAGTTGTTTCCTAACAGAATTTAAGCAGTTACTTTCACAGGACAGATACATACTATATTGCATACAGAGCAGCATTAGATTGTTTTCCCAAACACAGTAATATCATGAAGGAAAAAAACTATGATATCTTAAAAAGACTTTATTAGTAAGTGACATCAATTGGATCACTCTCTGGTCAGTGGTAGCATATACACTTACTCTTTTGTAAACAGATTTTCACGGGATACCTATGCAAAACCTGTAGATGAAAAATACACAACTGAGGATGTGAGTATGCCAGAATTATTGTCACTAATTCTGTGTCTAATTGAGACATTATATTCAGAGAAACACTGCAATTTTTAGGTTATATCCTATATGATCTCTTCAATTCTGTTCTGTAAGTGTTTTTTCTGTGTGCAAAGTAGATTCCTTTCAGAGGAAACTAAACTAGCAAGCCCCTTTCAGGTGTGCCCAACGGTTGAAAGGGTCACTACTTTCTTGACAAAATCTGGATGCACCTCCATGAGATCCTGATTTATCAACCACTTATGTGCACGATCACAAGACCATGAACTCTCCAGAATTGCTGGGAGATCCGCAAGTGATTCTCATGATCTATAGAAGTCCATAGTTACGTATACTTTCCCATTTACTACACTGATTTTCTTTTTTCCTCACAGAGTGTTCTGTACAACTGATAGCACCCAAGCCTGGGTCATTCCTCTCTG
Source organism: Aythya fuligula (assembly GCF_009819795.1). Lineage (NCBI taxonomy): Eukaryota > Metazoa > Chordata > Aves > Anseriformes > Anatidae > Aythya > Aythya fuligula. Next base: position 28,691,039 of record NC_045562.1, on the reverse strand, counting down.
GCATGGTCTAGAGCAGATTCACAGGAAATACTAACTGAATACTGAAATATCTGTCCCTGCAGCACAGAAAAGGTTTATATACCACGCTTCAGAACACGTGAAGTAAACTTTCACTCCCTGTCCAGTGGAGTCAATCCCCTCTTTTGATCTGAAAGAGTTGCAGCTGCAGTTCAAGCGAAACAAGGATTTTTACTGAAGCCAGGGGAGTTAGTAGTCAAGGCCACCAAAGAACATAAGGGAAAAAGCAGAAAATATTGAAGGCCTGGGAATGCACAACCAGAGTAACCATGCTCATCCAAAAGGGATTGCAGGGTGAGGGGTGATCAAGTGACCACAGATTTTGCTGAAAACAAGTGTTTCTCCTTGTGAAGGAGACAAAGCAATGCTGACAAAAGCTGTGCGACATTCTTCCTTCTTCATCATTGCAATAAAGACATTGAAGAAGGCACAGGTGCTTAAGCATGGCCTTAAAATAAAGCATGAGCAGAAAAAAAAAAAAAAAAAAAAAGACAAGGCCAGTGTAAGGGTCTAATTTTCTCAGTTATTGTTTACTTGTTGCCAACTGTAGTAAACAGCCCTCCCAATGAAGTTTATGTTAGAGGTCCTTCAGGCAACTGCTTCATTCAGAAGGGTGAATTCTTCACAAGGTGATTTTTTTTTTCTCTTCTATTTAAATTCCAGGAATAACCTAACCATAGGGCAGATATTTGCCCAAGCATCTCTGGACTTCAGCACATTCGGTTAAGATAAAAACTTAACAGATTTTGTCAAATTGAAAGAAACCTCCATTGTGCACGCGTTACTGCAGATTAACTAATAGGCTAAGCCAGAACATACAAAAAGCAAAGTTAACCTCTCACAACTAGGTACACAAAGTTAAAAATCTTTCTCTCTATAGCACAGAAATGATAGACAAAGCACTTAAAACAGTAAGCCAGGCTGTATCATTAAGCAGAAATGTGCAATTAAAGCTTTCTATGCAATGATAATCCTACTACCTTCTACAAACACATTTAAAAATAATTTTTCATGACATCATCACAAAACATACACATATTCACTTTTTAAGGGTCTTCAGTTTCATTAAGTTTGCCATGATGATTAAGTATATTCTGTATGGAAAAGTCATCAGCATAATGCTCTTCATGTCATAAACTGCTAAGCAAGCAAAATCCAAGCATATGATCATTGGTTCAAATAGTGCTTTACATTCAAATTTATAAAACCAAACTTCAGCCAATTCATTATGGATATTTGGGATTATAAACAATTTAAAAATAATGACAATCATTAAGTCAACTCAAAAAGCTAGTACAGCTTAACTTGCATAATGTACATGGAAAGAGAAATAGATGTTGGCAAAAGAACACTTTGCATATCTTATACTTATTAGTTGAATATTTGTCATAAATTTATCCCACTTCATAGTCTATTTCCTGAAAAATAAATCTACCAGTGTTTTTCTATGTATAAATCTTAACTCTTATAATGAAGGTCAGATGAGTATTTTTTATTTTTATGTTTGGACAGCATTTTTCCCATATAAAAATTATTTAACAAAATATTTAAGTCTTAATGTGATAACAGCTACTTCCATTTGTCTAAAAGACAGCTGAAAGAATAAAACCCATTACATTCCATTTTCAAAGTCCATTTTGCCATTCAATACCGAATTCAAACCATCAGTGCACAGAAACAGACTATGCTTTCAGAAATTCTTGACATTAAACACAGCAGGAACTCAATGGTATTTTATGTGCAAGTGATTCTTTCAATAAATTAATTAGGTAAATTACAAACTGCAGCTAAAAGATTGTGGCAGTGTACCAGAAATGACTGGTTCCTCAGAGCTTTCATGTAGCTTTCCTGCAAATGTTTTTCCTCTTTGATCTCATATTCAGTAATCTTCCTTGTCTCGTCACATACAGAATAAACCATTCTCTTAAATATACGTAATAGTCCTCAGCCTTCTGTCCTTTACCACTCACATGACCAGTAAAATTTCCTCTTCTAAATCTGAAGTCTGATACAGTAATTACAAACTATATACACACTTTGAAGTCTGAGGAACCTATTTTAATAACTATATTTATACATCACCCATGAAAGTATATGTTCAAAATTAGAGATATTTCATTTGACAGACTTCTGTAGTCTCATCTGAGATTCTGCCTTACATGTAATCACATATACTTCAGAAATTTCTAATGATTTCAAAGAAATGCCTGAGCTTTTTTTTGCCTTTTTGTTTTTTTCCCTGTATCTCAAGTTCAGCTATGATCAAAGCATTCAATGCTCAGATCCAAATTTAGCAATAATTTAAAATAGTATTTAATGTTCTGTTACAGTTCAATGCAAGAGAAAGATCTGAATTATTTTTCATTTTGGAAGACCAAAATAAACTTCTCTGGGACACCATTAATAATGTCTTCTGACCTCTACTACATACTAGGCGCATCTAGTTAAGAAATTTGAAACTGATATAAAGATCTCTGGAAGCCTTTTCTCTCTTCTCTCCTCTGATCCTAAAATTAAGTCTAAGATGATAATTCCAACAAAAAAATAACGTAATATGACTTTTAAAGTGTTTTTTTCTTTTATCAAAGACAGAAACAGAGAAGCTATGCTCCCCCCAAAAAAAAATCTGTACAACTTTCGGTAATGAAATCTGCTATCCTAAGGCTAGACTTGTAGCTTGGTAGATAAGGAACGTAGCAGGAAGTCCCTCTTACTACTTTGCATCACATACCTTCAGTGCCACAGACCATACAAGGAGAAATGCACGGTGTGGAAACTGTTATCCTCCTCTTTGTGTCAGGGGGACAAAAAGGACATAACGCAAAGCCTGGACTCAACTGTACTAACAGACGTTGAGCTGTAGTACTTAAAGATACAACACAGTTCATTTCCTTTGTAGAACAGCGCAGCTCCTGGCAGAAGAGTCCTATGAAGCAAATAAACTCCTTGCTTTCTGCTCCAGGGGCAACACACCTTTTGATAAAGTGTTAATACATAAAATAATCCTAAGTGTATCCTTATAGAGACAAATTAAACTGTTCTTATTCTATCTGGGACAGCATAGTTGATTCTTGCTGTCTTACATGTCAAATTTTGTGTGTCACATATGAAGCAAGGGGAAACAAACATGGTTAAGCTACACCACAAATATAACAGCAGTTAGGGACCTCAATTCTGAAAATAGATCTGACCATCTTACTATCTTGTGGATTTTTATAAGGCCTTATTATGAAAATAGCTTTATAAAGCTATGCTAAAAGCAGAAAATTGCAATAGTGTAATATAGTGTATCTTGTCAAAGCAAATCAGTTAACATATATCCCACAATTTGTTTACAGGTGTATTTTTAAGAAAAATATATTTAAGAATAACAAACATTGGAAATGGCAAAAGTATATGATTTGTACAGAAATATGTCAATAGGAAGAAGTTTTTGTTTAGGCTAAATTTAGTCTTTGGAAAAGACCAATTTTTAAAACCACCAAAAATATAATGCAGCTCATTAATTGCTTAAGGGATTTGAATACTTTATATATATATATATATAATTATTATTTATTTTTTTTTAATCTCAGCTTGACAATAGTTTCATAGTCACAACTAAAATTGCAAAAATGTCTCTAAAGTTATTACAGGTACACACATGAAACTTTTGCCTTGTTTTATCACTAGAAATTCAAGGAACACCCTGGACATCTCCATGACAACTGCTTCCTTAACTAATCAGTCAAATTAGCATTCCTCCTTCTTGTTGAAAGACAACATGAAGTATTTAGAGCTCAGAAATTGATTTTTTATTCTCTTAAATATGGAATCACTGTGTATAGTAATCATGCTGTATTTGTCTAAGACTTCAAAATCCCTTTCATTACTCAAGGCTTGGATGATATTTGTGTTTACAGAATTAACCGTATTGCAGACCACAATCAGTAAATCTGAAAGTATGTTCTGTTTGATTTCTTATTTCCCTTTTTTTTTTTTTTTTTTTCTCCATGTTTTAATCTTATGCATTTTTCCCTCATATTGGCTTACAGAGATACTTTATTTTGAAAATGCACAGATTAGAACTGCCTGAGTCATGGGCAATTAGCTCATTCATTCCTCCTGATAGAGCTCTGATCACACTTCTTAAGGAATTTTTCCCTCATCCATCATTGATATCTGTTCTAAGACCATTTTCAGTCTTTCTTTCCCCCTGCTGGACACTGTTCTCCATATAGCTAGAAAAGGTATAACCCTTTCTTTATTAACATGTAAGTCTAAAGTACAATGCCCTGCTGAGTGCCTCAAGTTCTTCCTAATTCAGGTTTTCTAATGACTGCCAACTTAGTCCAGACTTTTTTTTTAAATGAAAAGTGACTTACTACTCTAAAATCGTAAGTGTTCTGCTAGCTCCACGTTAGAATTCTCTTTCTTGCACAGCAAAACTCATTTGTCATGTATACTTGTTAAAACTACTTCAGATACTGAATTTGATTCATTTGTATGTATTTGAGCATGGCATTCATAAATTTCACTCTGGAAAATTACATGTAAGCAAAATCAGAGACACTGCTGGTCTCGTGTTCATTTTATAGAGTTGTTTGGTAGCTGGTATGTTAGACCTCATATAGCCTAACAACTACAAGTAGGTTATCCTCAGCAGAGCTGCTTGACTTCCTTGTGTATAAACAAAGCACAGATCCACACAGTGACAGAACATGAGCAGACCTGCTAAGTGACACGCATGCATCTGACAGCTGTTCTGCCTGTCACGGCAAAAAGAAAGGGAGAGAGGAAGAGAAAACACACCAGTACACTCCCCACCATGCACAAGCCTCCTCCTTCTGAAATTTTTCCTACAGTTGGCTACACCACATGCCTCCTCTACTCACCGCTACCAATATTTCTATGCAGTTACTATTCTTTCTACTTGAAATACCCACTCCTGATGACTACAACTTGGATTCTGTTCTTTTTTACTTATTTATTTATTTTTTTTGCTAATGCAGAAAAGAATCATCGATGATGTTATTTCAGGCAGACCTTTCAAAATAGTTCATATTTTCTAGCAGAAGTAATGAACAGTCTGAAGAACTGTAATGCCCTCCTACAAAATGTATCAGTTACTACACACTGGCAAATGCAAGCAGTTTCGTTTCCAGGATGGAGTAGCAGGTTTCTGCAGAGCTTACCTCATCTGACATTTGGTACATGAGGTCCAGCTCTGTCCAAGAGATTACCCACTACCGTCAGTAACAGCAGCCAACAAGTGGTCAATAAATGTAACGTTCCCCTTTGAGTCAGCTAACATGCCAATAAACCCACAGGGACACACTGCTGTCAGTTCTGCATCAGAGATGCACGTTGGCTAAAGAGCATGAATGGGAAATTTGCACTGGTGCTGCCTGTTCATAGTTGGAAGATTTTAATTATAGTAATTTCTAATAAGATTCCTTTAGTCAACAATAACTATGAATTTACAAAACATTTCCATCATTTTAAAATAATTATGTGTAAATGAACTGACTAAATATTTGATACACCATATAATGTCAACAGCTGGCCAAAATTTGGCAGCTATGTGTTTTGTCAACTGACAGAAACAATAGCAACTGACAATAACAATAGTCTTTTCCAGTTAGATTGAGACTTAACATTGCAAATTGCAACTCCCTTATTACATTCACATCAAAGAAGCCAAACAACATTAAGTGTTTCACTAACTGACGATATAAATCACTAAAAGTCATTTATACTGGTCAATATGAACACTACGCTAAGTTGTTCAAGTAGCTACTGAAGTCAGCTGAATGATAGCCACTGACTTGGCTTTCATTCAGCCTTGAATCAGAAATACCAGAGACCTGCCCTTATTGTTAGAAATGTTGTATGCATATCCACAGTATAGCTGTTGATAATCTTTATGTTACTTTAATGAAACTCCTGAAAACTTCGTCATTTTAGCACACATAATAATATACCAAGAATGTTTTTTTCATTTGCTTTGATATAAACTCACTTACAGTTGAAATATTTTTGCATTTGCAAGCACAGTCAAAAATATTGCACACTCCCGAACTATAAGTCAGCAAAAGGTTTATACATATGTAAACATATTTTAGAAATTATCACATAAAAACACCTCTGAAGGATTGTTTAAAAGGTACTGCTTTAAAACTGTGAATTGAGGGGATAATTCTCTATTTGTTAGGCTGGACAAATTGCTCTGGCGTGATTCGACTGTCATAATGGCATAGGATGTCTTTTGAGCTGATACTGGATGTCAGTGGAGAAAATTGAAAATAGTTCAATTGATAGGTTTCTACCTTTAAGAGGTTTCTTTTCTATTAAGAAAGAAAATGGTGCTATTGTCTGTAAATGGAGTTAAAATACTATTAAATGTCTGTACTTTGAAATACATCCCAAAGCAATTTGATGTTTCTTCCTGTATCTTATTAGCAGTCAAGAAAATTCAAATCTCCAAAACATTTTAAAACGCTGCCCTGAGCAGACCAGTTTTTACTGTAAGCAGAAATGATCATCAACATCTTTTTTTTCCATAGGCAAGTCTCAACTGGTCATTTAGTGTTCATGCTGAAGAAAACATTCCCTGCAGAGATTCAAAACAGAGAGATGGAAACTCAATCTCAGCAACAGAAGGAGAAACTGTCAAGGTTACTTTAAATAAATCCCTCCTTTGGATATAAGAAAGTGCATAACAAACAGGTATCTAGTAAAAGGAAGTGGTATAATATGGCAGCTTCTGGACACTGAGCATGAAAGAGTGGAGGGTAAAAAAGGGCAGAAGGAATGAAACAATTTTCATTATTTCCTTTAGGAACTTGTGAGATTTGTTTTTCCCATCTTTTTTTAAGCAACCACATATAACCTGTAGATTTTTATTTTTAATAAATATGTAAATATAGAACTAGTTTCATTTATGAATGTGTATGTATACAAGCAATATACATACAAATAATACAAATAAATATGGGCTAATTTGTTTTACAAACTATGAATTTTCTTCATCAGGTAGGTGCATACAGTGATACAAAGAAATGAGGTAGGCAACCTGGGCTTCAGCAAGTAGTGCCTTACAAACGGCAATTCAAAACAAGAAAACTCACAATTTACACAACAAAATGAGTCCACTGTTGAAATCTCAGTGCATTACAATTCCTTCTACAACCATAGGGGCTCTGATGGAGATGAGAGAAAAATATGCAGGCTGAACCTTAGGTAAAACCTTGACCAAGGTGACTTGAAGGAAGACCAAGCAGATCCTGAATACTAATGACAGAATACAGAGGCTACAGCAATTTGTCTCAGCTGTCACACTTGCCATGTAAAAGAGGGAAATAACTCACTGATGCAGTTTTCAAAATGCAAACAAAGCAGAACAATAAAATTCCCAGATTCAGTGAAGTATCTCTGCAGGATATTATTCCACAAAACATAAAGGTAGTTCCACACAATGGAACTGTATCCTCTTCAGGACAGAAAACAGATCCCTTAAGCAATTCAACGAGAAAAAAATTTCAATCTAGGACAATCTCTCAAGGAGGAAAGAAAACCCACAAGACGTGTCAGTAGACTTGATTTTTTTCTAGATTGAAACCTATGAAGTCTGTCAAAAGGAAATGGCATTCCTCAGCAAATCACAATCCCTGTCCTGTTTCATCACAAACTAATGTTAGTTCTACCTGATCCTTAAATGACCCTTATGCTCTAGTGAACATTAGTATTCCTCAATTACCAACAAGAACATGAATTCAAAGGACAGAACACAATTCGCTCCCCTGGCAATTGTAACAGAGGCTACATTTCAGACACCTGAGGCGATAAATATTTTCCTTCCAAGAGTACCAATTAAAGAGTATTTAAACTGTGCATACACTAAAAATTCAATGTTAAAAATGTGTTAATTTGAACATCAATACACACTGATTTGCTGAAACAAACAGACAAAACTGTGTACAGAATCCCCTCTGCATTCAGGAATACTTTTGAGACCCCAGCTCATTCTGAAATGGTTAATAACCTATCAAAGTCAGTTGGGTGAAGTACATTTCATCAAGTTAAGGGAACCTTCCTCCACACCTTAAGCTAGGAAAGCTGTAAGTGAGAAATGAAGAAAATTGCTGTTAGATAATTTTACAGCCTGTACTGCCCACAGATCACTTCATTTTATTTTTTTTCTACAGCTCTGATTAGAAGAGAAACTATTGCTCAAAGCCACCCATGGGTCTACCACTGCTCCTGTGAAAAGGTACTGGGAAAAAATAAAATAATCAAGGAGCAGCTGCCGATTTTAAGCCCTCAGAGATCATCGTTAGGTAGCTCACTTTTCATATATCAAAATTAAAGAAGCAATAATAAGTGATAATGATTGCAGACTACAAATACCTGCGTTATTGCAAAGCCTCTGATTTTAGAATACTTTTTAACCTCGTAATCTGGTATTGAGAGAAATCATCTTTAAACCAGCATCACCAGCTCACGATACTTTCTGGCATGACTGAATACTGCTGATCTCACAAGTGTGATGGAGACTTGGGAGAACAAGGGCAGAAGGCAGGCAGCCAATTCACAGTCTGGAGCAGCTGAGTTTTTTATGCCAAGGAAAACAGCAAAATGCCCAATGTATCAGCTGTATCAGATTTGTCTTGACAGGAATTCCAGCCTGATAGGTTTTTGGGTTTTGTTTTTGGTTGCTCTTTTTTTTTTTTTTTTTTTAAATACAAGTGATTCATCTTCCCTATTAGAAGTATTACAGAAGATAGTGTTAATTAGCAAAAACTGGGCCCTGGGACCACATAGGCCAGTACCCAGTTAAGCTCTTTACAGCAACCCAAGCACCTGCAATGGAGAGCTTCCGAGGTGTTCCCCGTTTACCTCCCATTACCTCCCCTACTGAATCAAAGAAACAGGACAAATACTATGGCCGAACAGTAAATTATTTGAAGTTAAGAAATGTTTGAGTTAAAGCTGAAGGCATAACACGCATGCAAATCTGATGAGAAAATTGCATGCATTTAATACTCATTAACAAATAAGCATCTAGAACACTCGATATTTCCAGTTTAACAGATGAAGAAGTAAGCTTAAAACCAAAACATCGTCACTCACTGACATTATTTCACAAACTGAGTATTCAAGATAAGATGTCTAAAGTAACCAAGCACTTATTGCTCCATTCACTTCAACCCAAGGTGCAAATACACTGAATTTTTGAAAAAGTATTCATTCTGTATCTCTAATAAGGTACTGACTTTAAGACACAGGTAAAAGAAAAAAAAAAAAAAACAAAGCTGAAAGAAAATGTGTAAAAACAACATCATTCTTCAAAGAAGCAGAATTAAGGGTTGCATAGCAAGCCTTAAACAATAGGACAAAAAATAAATAGAATAAAAGAATTAATGCAAATCATTTGGAATACATGAAAAAAAAATCCCACATTACATTCCCAATAACCAGGCAATGCGGTAGTGTACTGCAAAGCAAAAAGTAAAATAGCATGCTAAAATTAGTAGACAAAAGACCAGCTATTCCTTCTATTCTCTTTCAACCTAAACTCATGAACTTAATTATATGTATATATATGTATATTATTAATAACTCGCTTTTTAATTGCTCAGAAACGTGGCTTCGTTATATCTCCTACTTAATAATAGTCTGTGGTTAGTGGTGAAAAGATGGATTTTTAGCTCTAAATATGTAACTCTTATTTGGAGCTTTTTGTGAACAAACTTTTTTTCCTTTTTTTATGGACCTATAAAGGAAGAAATTTAAGTTCCTGTCATTTCTGGAGAGTTATTGGGCTTTACTACTCATGCGGTATGGATTGATCACCCCAGCTTTGTAGTATTGCATTTATTCAGCTCTATACAAAGACAAGCTCTATTATCGTTGTTTTTTTTGTTTGCTTGATTGTATTTGGCAAATATATATTTTTTTAATATATAATACTGTTTCTAAATTGTTATTTTCAAAGTGATAATGGATTAATTTTGAGAGTGAACTATCCTGTAAATTATTTACATAAGTTTGCATAAAATTGCATTCAACTTTTTGTGAACTGCTAGTCCAATTAGCAAATAAAACTAAGGTATTTAACTTTTACTAATAGTACTATAGAACACAGACTCATAGAACAGCCCAGGTTGGAAGGGAATGCAAAAAAGCACCTGGTCCAAAATTTAATGGTAAAGGGAGCCCAAATAGGATTATGTAGCTCCCTGTCCAGTCACATCTTGGCACTCCAATAACACATCGTACTCTGCTGTAATACACCACATCCCTTGGGTGATTATGTATGCTCACTTTCTCTCTCACACAAAATGCAGAGAATTAAGATCCTTTATTCTGTGATTTCTCCTCTGGCTTTTAGAAATAACAATATCCCACTCAGCCTTCTGCACTGAAAGTACAAGTCTTTAAATAATGCATTACAAAAGATCATTTAAATACCACAAATATTGAACCATTTGTCAGGTGAACACTGAATAAATTTTCTTTGCAATCAAATTATCATTTCAGAGCCCCATTCTCTGTCAAAATAAGAGTAAAACACCATCTGAAGTTTAACAAAAACAAGTGCAAAATTAGAAATTTATCTGTGTCACTTTGCAGTTCATTTTTTAAAATTTATTTTCAGTTAAAGGTCCAGAATGATTGGTTAAGCATTTACTTACAACTCACAAAAATATTCTTTTAATAGACGTAGTTTGAAAATTTAGCCATGAGGCGTCCCAAAGTATCAATCCTTTGACTGCCTGTACAAGACCATTCAGGGAAAAAAAGCTGTTCAGGGAAACAACTTTTTTTAGTCCACATCAACAGATCTTTGTCTTCCAGAAGTTAGTATACCAAAAGGGCACCTTGAGCTGGCCCCATCCACAGATCTTTCACAGTATGAAATAGGAAGGTGCATACCTCAAAACCCATGACACTTGAAAATGTCCACACTGCCACCACAACTATTTGTGAATACAGGAAAAGAAAATGAAGCAATGATCTATATTTTTCATCTTTTTAACCACTATTTTGGAGGGAAGGTGGGCAGTTTTTTGATTGACATTAAAGTTAGACACATAAATAAAAATTACATATGTATGTACATATGGGTGTTAAGGAGAAGATAGCAAGACAACAGCAAGATAACAATGGTTACACATGCTGTGCTCATTTACCTCTGAATTACAAAATAAGTACAGGTTTAAGCTGTTATCACTATGTGTTTCAGTTGAGCAGAACAAAACATAGACTATGAAGTTCTCTCTACTTCTCCTGGGCTTCCACCACAACTGCTGTTAACTCAAAACTTAGCCTAGTAATGTCTTTCTTTCCTTGGTCTACGAAGACTTTCTGCTGCCTAGGAACAGGACAGTACACTATCATAAGCCAATACAGAACAAAATATTAATGGAAATGCATTTTTTAATTATTATTTTTCCAGCATTACTTGCTAGTCTAATATAAACAGTACTACGTAAAGCTAAGAAAAGAATCACCGAGATATGAAGTAATGAGTTCCTTTTTTTTTCAAGTGCATATTCTCTACAAACACTAACAAAGCAAGTCTTTTTACTTTTCAAAGCAGCAGAATTTCCTGAATAATTAAAACGGGAAGTATTCGAAGTATTTAACATATGTTAACATTGAAAGTATTTAATAATACTTTTAAAAGGCCATTGCAAAATAAATAAATAATAAATAAAATTAAACTGTGAAATTTCTAAAGCCTACAAAGTAGGGAAAATTGAGCCAGATAGCCAGAAAGCAGGAAAGGGAGAAATCAAGGCAAGATTCCTGCATGGTAGGGGGATGAAGATCCCAAGTATACTGCAGGAAGCCCCCCAGCTCAGTACATAGGTGCTCTATGCCTTATGACCATTGTTGCTGGCTCTCTGCTATTCCTTGTTAATGAGCTACCTAAAAGTAACTTTCCTACACACACACACGAAAAAAAAAAAAAAAAAAAATTGAAGACAAACCCAAGACCTCTGGAAAAGGTTCAGGGATCTTAATGTCACAGGAATGGCTACATATTAGCCAGCTTTATTAAAAGCCTACAGTAAAGTTCTTTGTTTTTTTTTTTTTTTTTTTTTTTTAACCATTTATAAAAGGCATTTTGCCATATTTCTTCTCACCTTTAAAGCTAACACTCAAGCCAGGAGACCTGGAAAACTGCTTGAAATTATGTATCCCATTACTGTTGTTCTTTACTGTTCTTCTACACTCTCCATTTGAATACTACAATTACCAAGAAAGACACATGGGTAACTCAAGTCTTTGAGTTAATGATCTACAAATCACACTTCACAGCATCAACTTGATCCTAAATTGCAAATTGTAGAAGAAAGAGCATCACATTCTTTGCACAAAGAGCATGGCTTCAGTAGAACTACATTTTCCAATTTACTCTCTCATTCTATTTTGCTTTAAAGGTTCATTCCTTTCAGACTTAAAACCCAGTATTTTGTCCTTTGGACTCCCTTTCATATCTTTCATGCTTGCAATATATTGCTTATTCTTGAACCTGAAGTCAGTGGAAATCTTTTCATTAGCTTCAGCAGTAAGGCCTGCATCAGGCCTGGAATTCATGGCAATGACAGTCTCAGAGGAAACTCTGTATGGACTGGAAGGGTTTTCCCTCCACCCCCCAGAGCACTCAGGGTGTGTTTTTTTTTTGTTTATTTGTTTTACACAAAGAGATGAAACGCATTATTTCAAATTTCTTAAAAATATATATATATTTAATTTAAAATACTGTAATGATTAAAGAAAACATTAGCATTTTTCCGTATTTATAGCATGTCATGTATTCTCATGTATCTAGTATATACTGATTTCCTTTGTCCAGCATAAAGGACTTCAAAATTAGACCATTTTTCCCACCCTACAATGTTTATTACAGAAGTATGTTTTTTCTAGCTACCGTAGCTAAAAGATCTGCTTTAAAAACTTCATCATACAGTAAAAAAAGATGGATATATTCCAGTGTGGCCATTCACCATCTGCTAAAGCAAATACACTTAAAGATGCTTCTACAATTGTGATAAAATGACAACAAATCTAAGAGAACACAGAGCTCATATTCTAAAATGATGATTGTACAACTATAGTTTGCATCATTAGGGACCAATAAACATCTTTATGTTCCATTCGAATGGCAAGGACCTTTTTCAAAGGGAAGCTGAAATGGGAAAATAACAAAGAAATGGTCCATTCAGCAGTTGTCTTAAATTTACAAACACTAACGAAACAACTTCTTGACCGTAATTAGTATTTAACACTGAAAAGGTATTTTCTCACTTGCAGATTTTGTTTCCTTTTTTTTTTTTTTTTTCTTTCCCCCCCCTCCCCCCAATATATAAGACTTATTCTTTTACTCAACTTCAAGATTGATTTTCTTTCATTCTCCAGGGGACATTAATCATATGAGTACAAGTAAATTCTGTATTTTTGACAATAGTTAAGATTCCCTACGGATTTAGAAGATTGTTATTCTTTTAACTGAAGTAAAAGTGATTACTTGGAAACACTAAATTGATAACTTCCTCACACAAGCAAAATTTCCTGACACAAAAAGGCTGAATAAAAATTAAAACTTGCTAGTAAATAATAAGTAGAACTTTTTTAATTCTACACACCTAACATTATTAACCAGATATCAAATCTGCCTTAAAATACTGCTACTAGCAAAACTTCAATACACTTCACTTTTACCTGGAGCTTTAGTAGTAACCCTGTCAAGAATACAGCCAAGAACCCTACTGGTTTAAGGCCAACATCAGCAGTTTTCTCTGGCAAAAACACTTTCTTCTAGAGATTCAGCAGTCTCGGTCTGTAAATGGTGAAAAGAAGAAAAAGAAAATATATCCACCATCTGCTCCAGCCCTGAGGGAGACAAACTTTCCTGGCAGTATATAGTTCAGAATTTAACTGCACCCAAGGCCAACACAAGCACAAAACAAAAATACAAAAATATTGAACATCATTCATAGCAAGTGGATGTTTTGTATAATTTTACTTTAGCTTATTTCTTGGGGCTACATTTTAACCTATTTTTGTTGTAACAGGTTTTCCTTTACTTATGTTGTTTGCTTTCAACAATTTTGAAATATATCAATGTAATTCCATATAAACAGAAAACTAAAGGATCTAATTAGATTTCATTGCCCGATTTATCAAATTTAATTTATTCTATGCCTGAGTATTAGAAGTGCATTTGCTAAGTCCACTGACACTGAAAACATTTTCTAATCTCATTACTTTAAACAATTTAGTTTCTCTGTGAAAAGTAAAAACATTCAAAGATATTGTAAATATTAATATTTTTATATCTGTAGCAAATCTTTGTGATTTCGATCTAAAAACTGGCAAGTCCTAACAGTATTGAGAATACATATGCTACAATGTTCATTAAAACTGTGCTGCCTTGGCTATTCTATTTCCCAATCTGGGACAAATATTAGCACATATTTAGCAGAGTATACAGCCCAAGTCTTCTTCTATTATAACCAGTTTAAAGCTAATTATTTTCTGGTTGTTTTTCACATTCATGCAAGCATGAATGGTGGTGGAGAGAAGTCATCATCATCATCTTGTGCCACAGTACGTTCTCAACATCAAATGAGGAAGAGCAAAGGGAAAATTGTAAGTTATCACTAGGCTGTGATCCAGCAAGAATTTGAGACTCTCTTACATTTCATTAGTTGTATTCTGCTCTTTCCTGTAGATTCCAAAAAGTATTAAAAAAAATCTACAACTCGTGTACAAACTGATGGAACGATGCCTGAATTAAGAATTGCCAATTGTGTTGATTGCTACTTTGAACCATATCCCATTTTTCAGGTTCCACTATGACACTATGCTTTCTTTAATAGAAAAACATTAATTTCATAGCTTTTTGTTACTATGATCCACAAATACTTCCACAATACTATGATAAAGGAGAAAGAAACGGCAAACCACAAGCAGCCAGCTTTTATCTGGTAGGTTTTTATCCACTGTAGATTTACTTCTTCCACCAGTTTTAAGCTGCTGGATTCAGAAATTTATGGTTTATGATCATTTTTGCGTACCCAATTGTTTCCAGAATTAATGGAGAAAATCTGTTGCTTTTTTTCAGTTGGTATACCATATATTAGCCACCTTGAATTATATTATGCCACTGCCTTGTATATGTATCCAATTGCTCATGATTTTTAAAGGCCAGCAATACATTCCATCATTTTTCAAGACCTAATGACAATCCTGATATGATTTAATTAAAACTTTAAGAAGTGTTCATTACACAGACCAGTTTGATTTAACATTATGCTTTGGTTTTTGTATGAAAAAAATATATCTCACTTAAATGCCCACCTGAAGACTAGATTCCTCTGTTTATAATAAAATTATGACTGAAGGTTGAATTGCTTGCTTTATTGTGTAACGATCTTCATTATACCGTAGTCCCCCTAATGAATAACCTAATTCAGGTAAGAACAATTACAGAGAATTATAGCTGGCAGCAAGAAGTTTTAAGTTTGGAGAACACGCAGTCACTCCCTTGACAGTACTGGAAACCAGTGGCTGAAACAGATCACGGTGCACCATTGGCTGACCCTCCAAAACCATGTAGGAACATGTCCAAGTGAGGGGTGTTTTTCAGATATGCACATTCACAGAATCACAGGATGGCTGAGGCAGGCAGGACCTCAGGGTCTACCTGGTCCAACCTCTGCTCAAGCAGGGCCACCCAGAGCAGGCTGCCCAGACCCACGTCCAGGCAGCTTCTGAAGATCTCCAATGGGGAGACTCTGGGACCTTCGTAGGCAGCCTGTGCCAATGTTCAGACACACACACACAGTAAAGAGGGGTCTTGTGATGTTCAGATGTAACTCCTCATCTTCCAGTTTGTACCTATTGCCTCTTGTCCTGCCACTGGACACCAATGGGGATAGTCTGGCTCCATCCTCTTTATACCCTCCCTTCAGGTATTTATAACCATTGGTAAGATCTTCCCTAAACCTTCTGTAGGGTGAACAGCCCCAGATCTCTCAGCCTCCTGTCATACGAGAGATGCTCCAATCCTTTAAATACCTTTGTGACCATTTGCTGGGCATACTCCATTAAGTCCATGCTTTGTACTGGGAATCCCAGACCTGGACCCAGCACTCCAGACGCGGCCTCACCAGTGCTGGGCAGAAGGGAAGGAGCACCTCTCTCCATCACCTGATGGCAAGGCTCTGCCTAACGCAGCCCAGAATACCACTATACCACTAGCTTTTTTTTTTTTTTTTTTTTTTTTTTTTTTCCAGCAAGGGAATGTTGTTGGCTCATGCCTTTACACTCTCCTATCAGTCCTAAAGAGTCCCTCCCCCTTCAATGTCCCCTGTGTGGAAGGAATGACAAAACAGATAGTTGCACACGTTCTGCCCCATAAAGGACACTTAGCTATTGCTGCAGTAGTAAGCCAAACGCAAATTGAAATGCAAACTTGAGCTTTGCACGGTATTTGGTACTGCAAAAGACAAGACCATGAATGAAGCACTTCATTGCATTAAAAGGCTAAAAATAACCCAATTTAGAGAAAGTATGAACAATATATGCACTTCTAATGAGAGAGATTTCAAGGTTCTATCTTTTTCTACTAAATATCCACGTACACTAATCTGGGAGAACTACTGCACTATATTTGATATGTATGTAGGAGTTGTAATCATTTGTAAAACTGCTCATGCAAACACAGCATTTCCATTTCAAGCCAAAAATCACTCAAACTACTTTTTTTCTTTCCCAAGCTCCCTCCCCCATTTACTTGCGGGGGGGGAAAAAAAAAAAAAAAATGTAGTTTCACTGAAATTCCTCGTGCTCCTACAGTCTAAGTAAATCATCATAAATAGGTTGCTACAGACACTAAGAAAATAGACAATCTGAATCCTTTAAAATATTGCTAGTCTGATTCAGTGGAGGCTTCACAATGCAGCTTTCAACATAGGTTTCTTTGAACAGGTTCAACTGATTCTAGTTCATTCCTAGAATCAGAAAAAAAAAATAAAAATTAAAGCATTCTTCAACCAATTAAAATGTCTTATGTACAAACACACGTTTCTTTAGGTATTAACAAACAGCAGCAACATCCTACAAGCAATTTCAAACTTCATTAATTTTTGTTTGTTTGTTTGTTTTTTACAGGGATTAAGTAGAGAACAGTTATTCCTTATCTCTATATGAATGCAGAATGTATAAGCAGTTAGAGTTTATTAGCACATTTATTCTAGTAGTGAAGGAATGAAAACACATGGATTGAGGCTGTTCCAGCTGCTGAAAATAAGAGATGCCTTCGCAGTATGTCCTTGGCCAGTCAAAAAATTATAAAGTGTTTGAGGCTAGTCATTGTCCCATCCTACACTGTATTTAATCCAAACGGAAGGAAAAAAGAGAGTAGAGTTTGGGGTTCAGCTGTAAAGTGGTAGAGTATTGCCAACAATGAACACAGGATGTGCTGAATGTTTAGTTTTTAAATTAAGCATGTACTCAAGTATCTTCCACCCTATTTCACTCTGCAGATCCAGTAGCAGATATTCTTCTATATGTAGGCCTTGCCTTTCTGCTAGTTTAAACAACTTAAGAAATTTAAGACATTTTGGAGCAATTTAAGAGAAGTTGTGACAAAATCTTGAACAGATGCTTGTGGAAAAACAATGACAATCTTCCAAATTTCATGACAATTGAACTGAGGAAATAAAGCAAGTGGGAATAGTAGGCTAGAGGAGCAGTGCTAAAATTTAGATTTTTTTTTCATAGAACAATAAAAAAGAAGCAGTTTTCCATTGGCTACAACATTCAACAGGAAATACTGAAATAAACTAATTATTTACCTGTCATTAACAAAACAGTGATTTTTTTTCTTTACACTCTGTGAATGATTTGTTACTACTGTGAATAGTTAAGAGCAAATGCAATTCCCTGCATGAAAACATACTTCAGAACTTCATTAAATTTGTTACATCCAGTTAAACTGTAACATTGTTGCACTAATGTAAACGTAGATTATGGGCTGAATTACTAAATACAAGTCAAAGACTTGCTGTGCTCTGTCAAGCTTTACAGTTTAAGATCAAGCCTTTCTTCATCCCCTATCCTTCTGGACAGAGTTCTGAAATATTTTTTCTTTTTTTATATTTTCTTTTTTTTTTTTTCATAATCCATTTTATGCAGAATATACTTTTGGAGTGATAGCTGAAGCTTAACAGTTTATCAGCAGCAAACTTAAGGCTGTATGCTATTTTCAGGAATTCAGGCTTTCAGAAAGATTTTAATAATGATGTTTTGAGAACTTAATTAGAGAAGCCAGCTGACAGCCACAGAGCAAAAGAAACACCTTTGAAAGAATTTCTCTTGCAATGAAAATACTGCAACAGAATCTTATTAACATATCTTAAATCTCTTTTGAAAGTGATTACAGATTACCATTAAGTGTGGATAGTCAAGGTTAGTATTAAAGATTAAATATTTCCTAAAGTGAGACCGATAAAATGACAGAGATTAATGTTTGCTTTTGGAGTACATAAACATCAAATTAGACAACACAGGCATCAGTGCTTCTAAATGAACATGTCAGTATTTTAGGAACCAGTATTCTTAGGACCACACTTTCCTAGCACACAGATCACAAGAAAGTTATCTTTGGACAAATACTGTTGCAACCACTGGGAAGGCTAGATTGGTGTTCTAGATCTCTTCTGCAAGCTATTGCTGGGATCTAGTTCACTTCAACTCACTTCCACTGAATCACAGCATAGTTAAATGGTTTTCCCCTCCCCTAATCACGAGATCAGAAAATTCACAAAATAAACCCACATGCTTTTCCCTAGTAGCTGCAAAGTCTGATTATGAAATCCTATGCTGCTTTTACCCACGAGACCTGCTGTGTAAACTTGTAAAAAGTTAGTTTTGAACGTGCTTGTGTTTTCTTCATTTTTGTTCTTTTATTAGAATAGAAGGCAAATTTTCCTCATACCTACCATCAGCATGCCCTGATGATTTTGTAAGCCTCATTCATATCCCCCATAAGCCATTTTATACTTTCAGTCATACTTATTGTGATCCAGTTTGAACAAATCCAAAAGGGGTAGGGGCATAATCTGCTCTTATCCTCATTGCTCTGCACAACTCAGTAACAGCAGCAGACTTTCTTACCAAAGTTTCTATTGTAACAGTCCTCAGAAACCTAGACATTTTAGTAGTGGGACAAAGAAATCTTAAGCTTACAGACAGCTGAACTGATTATAAATCCCACCAAATGAAAAGTGAGACCAAATTAAAAAAAAAAAAAGAAAAAAAAAAAAAAGAAAATAAAGCATTAATATGAGAAAAAAAGATATAGAAGTTACTTTAAAGTTTATGTATGAAATAACTTCTATTCTAGCAATATTCTATAAAAGTCATAGTACAGAGGCGTATGTGTTACATTCCTGAGAACTCCTATTAAATTGCAATTTGCCAAAATGACTGAGTGTATTGCTGTGTATAGAAATATATAGAAATACACTTCATATGAAAATCTCTTAGAAGCTCATGGTGCAAAGAAAATACAAAATTAACTATGTCATGAGGAATTTTTAGTCTCCTGTTTAGATTTACTGGCCTGAATTTAGGAAATCAAATCACTGAAGTTAACACAAAAAGCAGACATAACTGAAACCTATGGGACTTCCCATGAGGCCATTCAGCCCCTGGTAGTTTATACAAAAGTTCAACAAAACTTTTTAGAGGCTTGGAGCTGCAGCTTTCCCTCTGGGGACACACTTGCAGGAAGAAAAAGTAATGGCTCCAGCCTTCTAAGTTAGGCACAAAACCATTATTTCATGCTGAGACTTCATGGAGCAGTGGCAGAGGCACCAAGTAAAGCAGTTCTGGTCCATTTGAATTGCTACCCACTGGGGCTTGTTAAAGCTATGCTTGGTGATGGCCAGGAAGGGGTTCTTTAACAGTATGAAGTGCAGTGTGAGCCAGATGGTCTAACTTATTTTTTCCCAACAAAACATTAAACTGCTCTGAAACACAAAGTGCATGGCTCAAGAACAGCCAAGTCATTGGAAGCAGAGCATGTGGAAACCACCCAGCTGTAGAACTGTAGTCAGCAAGCCAATGAAGGCAGTGCCAAATTAGGATGGTAGCAGCATATCAGACTTCCCAGCTCACACTGTCAAATACCAGATTTGCCTTGGCTCATCATTCAAGTTTCTTTTTCTTTCAAGAAGTTCTAGATCTCTTCTGCAGGCTATTGCATTATTATATGGCTTTATTAAGTCCAACCATCAACCAGACACTAGTAAGTCCACTGCTAAACCATGTCCCTAAGTACCACATCCACACATCTCTTAAATACCTCCAGGGAAGGTGACTCCACCACTTCCCTGGGAAGCCTGTTCCTATGCTTAACCACCCTTTCCATGAAGAAACTCTTATCCAATGTAAACCTCCTCTGGTGCAACTTGAGGCTGCTTCTTCATGTCCTATCACTTGTCACCTCAGAAAAGAAAAACAACCTTCTTGCTGCAGCCTCCTTTCAGGTTGCTGTAGAGAAATGAGGTCTCTCCTCAACCCACTTTCCTCCAGTGTAAACAAACCTAGTACTGTAAATCATTCAGTAATAAAACTTTGTTTCAGTATTCATAGATTTTAACTGTTGTTATGATGTTAATCAGGTAGACAGAACATTTGCTTGTGAAATATTATTTTCCAATCACAGAATACTAAAATGTTTAATAATAAGCTTACTACTTTAATATGTAATATTTCTCATCTTTTCTGATCTTGAGCTCAATGCCCAGTCTAAAACTTACATCCTGAAGAAATATTTTCCTTGCAAGAAAATCAGCCCAGTATGAGGATTTGAAACCCAAAATGTGAGCTAAACGTTGAAGGCAAATATAAGTTTTAGACTAGATGAAATTTAAAAAATAAAAATCAAGTTACTAAGTGCATGTTTGCATGATCTGAAGTCACCTGATTAGCAATAGCATACAAAGCGTAATCTGTAATCATGAAGTTGTGCAAACAAATATATGTGGAGTCACTGCTGTCAGAGACCACTGACACCATATAATGGCACGTTGTGTACTTACTGAACCTATTCATCTTCCTGCACCACCAATTCAGAGTGGCTCATTCTTTTTAAATAATTCTGTGAAAGAATGCTCAGGTATGTTTGTTTTCTGAATATAAAATCTTTTTTGAAACATTCTCGTCTCATAAGCAAGACATTGAGATGAAATCATTTGCGCTAGAGTATGCTAGCTAAACTGTAAGTCATGTGTCAGTGCCCTTCTGACAACACCAATGGCAATGGGGTTCACATTTTCTATCTAGGAATTTCACTGTTGAGGGTATTTTCTATTGGCTCTTTAATGCTTTTGACCTGGTAACTGGCAGTACTTTGGCCTTACTGAAGACAGCCTACTAGTCACTAACTCAAAAATGTCTTGAAAGGATCCTTGTGAACACAGTTTGGAATCTTCTTTTACAGTACAGATGACTCCAGGTACTAATACCGCGAGATTCGAGTACATAGAAGATACCTCAAGTGTAAGCCCGAAGTCACCACGCAAAACTCAGCCCTCAAGAAGTTAAACAAGATAGCATTAAAGAAAATTAAGGCTGAAGGAAATAATACCTACCATTTTGAAAAAGAAGTAACTTGAGTCACACTTTAAATTGATTTGAACTGAGTGATGGAGAACACATGCAGTAGTTATAAATGGCAACAATGCTGCCATTACCATGCTGTACTACAGCAACAAATGAGCTGAAGTTACTAAAACAAAACTTGACATTGATAAGGTCTGTATATACCAAACAAAATGAAGGAAAAAACTTGCCCCAGCCATGTCTGCTTAACACCACTGAAGGCACCATAAAATAAGAAAAAGGAGATAAAATGAAATATTTTATACTAACTGTAAGCATTTCGATACAGCATCCAAATTACAATACTTTTAGCATCTTTATAAGTAATAGTTTTCAGAAGATAATTCTAAGGAAGTCAGCTGGGTGCCCTAGTCCTTTTCTGAGGACTGTCACTGATTAAAAGGAGAAACCCACTTTTTTAATCCACTGTCTAAATTAGCTGCCTGAAGTTGAACATCATTCAGATACTCCATTTTCCACTACAGTACACATGAAACTAATGTGGTGAATTTAAAATGTTAAGATCAGCTAACAAAACTTTAGGCAGCACTTTGATGATGTTTCTAGCTAAGGCACTGCCTCAATTTCTATATCAGTAAATAAATCTTGCCACATTTTCCCCCTCAGAAAAAGCAGCGCTAATTTTTCACAAACATGCTCTGAATTTATTTGTACTGTGTATCACCTACTGAAGTACTGAAATTAGCCACATAAATTTAAACACTTGTGTTCATTACTGTCATTTATTCTCTCAGTATTGTATCATCTAAAACTGTTGTTGTTTGTTTTTTTTTTTTTTTTTTTTTTTTTTTTTTTTTTTAAATCTACTTAGGAAAACATAATTCTCAGTTAAAAAAAAAAGTTTGTGATTTTTGAGACACGAGGCAGAAACATCCATATTTTATTATTGCACAAATCATTCCCTACAAGCGACATATGCTATGATCCTAAAATTAAATTTTAATTTTCTGCTACCTCAGGACATAAGCTATTCAAAGTCTATATATATTGTGACAATGCATCAATTTTCTACAGTGTCCACATTAAGTTTTTTTTTATTATTATTATTCTGTTCTACTACAAAACCCTTTGTTATAACAAAAAGGTATTAAGATGTATGCATAACCTGGAATGCTTGGATTTAGTAAAGAGTTACATTTCATTTAAATGCCAACTCCTTAACAACAAATGTAGTGTAAAAAAAGATAATTTTTGAAATTTTTTAAACTGATTCCATTTGAACAACATTATACCAGAATAAATCATTGAAAATTCTGATTAAAATTTAGATGGAATATAACAATGTAAGTGAATCTAAGAAAGATTAATTTCATTTAAGTGAAATATTTTCAGTAGCCTTCTTTCTGTGGTGAAAGTAGCTAATGCTCATGCAAATTTTTGTTCTACTGAGTAGTTCAGGTTTTCTGTTACTGAGAATGCAACTATATCCTCCGCTTATAAAAAACATTAACAAAATAGGCCAGCCTTTAAAAAGAATATAAATTAATTCAACCCCTAGGTAGAGTCATTAAAAATTGCATTATTCAAAACTGTTCTTTTCCAAAAGCCATCTGTCTGTTTTAACCAGTAACAGCACACTACAAATCTGCCCAAAAACTTAAACATACATAATCAAGGTCCGTGTTGGCACAGTTCCAGGAAACCACAAGGTGTGCTCAAAATACATAAAAACAGAGCAAGTTGCAATTCAGTATGATAAGCTGTTTCATACAAAGGTACATCTCTCAACATTCAGGCTGGCATCTCTCAGAATTCAATAGATGGAAAGGCAGCTTAACTTGCACGCTTTGGCAAATACACAACTAAACTTGATTGTCCAAATTCAAAGTGAGCAAGACCCGTTTAGCCATGAATTAGCTGCCAGTCTACCTATTCATCAACTTCAACACCAAATACAGGTCCTCCAGCCTTACCAAACCCCTCTGAATCTTAAATTCTGTTTTTGCTGCAAGAGAGATTAATGTGCTTTGGGATTTGGGACTGTAAGTACGTTAAGAAGAATGTGGTCAACTGCCACATCTGTAAGAAACTGCTATGGATTGATCCCAACAAGAAATCTGGTTTATTCGGATTAAAAAGGGTGTTCATAGATAGCACTAAGTATAAATACAAAGGAAAAAAAATCCCTAAGATGTCTCTGGAGTAACATACTTATGGTATTACCTTCCTGAGTCATTTAACTGTTGTACATTCAATGCAGCCTCTATAATACTTTAAATGAACTGCTTGAAAACACGTAACCAATAGCAGTGTTTTGTACAGCCACACTTACCTTTAAAAAAGCAATCTTCATTGTGGACAATGGTGACCTTTTGCTTTTTCAGGCAGGCAGCGCGATGCACTTCACAATGATTTTCGTAGAACTCTCCGTCAGAGCCACACACCGGCTTGTAATGCAGCTTGCAGCGCTCCATGCAGACGCACTCAGCCTGGCCACTCTCCCCGTTCACAACGCAGTGTCTACCCAGACCGCAGTACTTGTTTTCGCACGATCCCAAGTGCCCATCTTGACCCATGTACCCTGAAAAAGCGAATTGTAATAGAAGATCTATCAAATCACATGCAAAGAATCTGACAAAATCAAATACATATTTTGCCCACAGGCTTTCTTTTTAAGTGCTGTAAGGCTCTTATTAATATTTACAAGTCCTCACAGTAAGAATTGTTTTATGGACCTTACAGGTCAGAAAAATGCAATGCAAAAAAAAAAAAATAACTCTTCAATCCGTACAATAAATTGTATTGTGTCATAACAGTGCTGTTTTATTAAGCTGCCTCAGTTTTACCAACAGAGTGTTTTCTGAATCTTTTAAGAAAGTACTTACTAAGCAAAGTTCTTGTTCAAAAGCCAGAATAATTATTAGTGGAATTCAGCATATACTCTTCGGTACATTTACATATGAGTGTAAGACAGAAAGCAACAAAAACAAACAAACAAAACAACAACAACAACAAAACACAGAAGCAGGGGGAAGACATAAATAAATAAACACCACACACAGACACACACACAGGTAAAAAAAAAAAACATGCATAGATGCACAGATGTGAGTGGAAGCGAAATAAGACAAGTCATTATTATTAACGAAAAGTCTAGCAAAACCTCTCCTCTAGCTACAGAGGATTCCTAATAGCGCAAGATTTACTTAAATAAAAAAGTCATATGAATGCAGGTAATTTAACAGTACTGGAGGGCCAGTGACAATGCATCACTGCAATGTAAGAAGAAATAACAATATCAGCAAAGCAAAGAGACAGTGCTTTTTAAGTGCACTGTGACCATCAAGTCTGTCAGCAGTAATTTTCCATTCTGGTACTACTTTTTTTCAAGAAGCTGGTATCACTGATACAGTGACCATACAAAACTGCATTTTGGATTTGTGAAGTTAGCACTTCCAGAATGAATTAGAAAATTATTCATTTTCTCGTAATTAATGGCCTGCTTTAGGTCATTGGCAAATACAAAAAAATGTAACTAATATTTCAAAGCTACATAGAATCTGTATATTTTAATTGCATGCAAGATCCAGTAAGGTATTTGTCTTATATAATGGAAGTGGGAACTTTTTTTTTTTTTTTACAACTATACTTTTAGTCATTGTCATGTGTTCAATTAACCGTAATTAAAAGCGTCATCTAATAACAAGAAGGGCAGGTACAATGAAAAAATAAAATGAAATTCTCACTTGCAGTTACTAATGCCTCGATCATGCAGGAAGCCTGAGACCATAATTTTATCATCAAATAAGTATAAAATACTAAAATATCACCAAATGTGGGACTAGACACAGCCCTTCACAGTTACCTCATTTTATTCTCTTGCTGTACACTCCTAATCAAATCAACAACTCCTAAAATCAATCCACAAATACCATATACTCCTTGTAATCTCACTCCTTGTGATTCCTTCCCCATTCTCATAGCCGAGTTGAAAAGTACTTGGCTGCCCCATAGAAAAAAATATGAACAAACAAATGGCAATGCATAATTTAGTAGTTTTAGATTTATTTTCTTTAGTGAAGAGCTAATGAGCTAAATGAGTAAATACTCCAGCTTGGCACACATTCTCCTAACCACTGAGAATCTATGTTCTTCACTTCAGTGGCAGAAGTCAATTCTCACCACTTTTTCTGCTTAAGCATATGAGATTATTACAACCAAGACAAAAGTGCATTGGTTCTTTCATTTCTTGTACAGCAAAGATCCCCCTTTTTTTTCCACAGACCAATACAGTACAAAAAGCATGCAGCCATGAAAGTTGGCTTTGATATGACAAATCCTTTTGCTATATTGTTTTACAACAATCTGAGCACAACGCTGAGAAGACTTTATACTCACTCACCTCAGACATACTTTATCTAACTATATGATAGCCATTTTCATACACACGTATGAAACAGTTTAGGCCAGGCTGGTATTGGTGAGCATAACTTTGAAAAGCACCAAACAGACTTGAAATGTGCAAACTTAATCAAAAATTTTAAATTTCCAATCAATTTTTGAAAATATTACTCCTTGTACCAACACGTCATAAATATAAAGAGGCAACAGAGATTAATTAATAAAAACTAATTTAAATCCAATTTCTTTCTCCTACTGCTAACATCAAATAAAGTTAAGTCTTACGATATCCAAGCATACTTCACAGTACTGATCATGTACACACACCGCAGAATTATAGGACTTTGGAGTGATAGAACTGCTGCAGTTTGAGGCTGAAGCCCATAAATCGTTATTGTTTCTGCTTTCTGAAGTGGAAGATAAAGTTCTCAAACTGACAACTGCTCTAAATTATTGAGGTGTGTGGTACAACGTACAGAGCTGTATATTGTTGTGAAAGTAAAAACTGATTTGAGACTTCACTTGGGACTTTGTTTTAGTACTATAATTGAATATGATGTCTGAATGAAAAACAGCTACTTTCAAATGAGGGAAAATGATTTTCGTAATATAAATTGATAGTAATATTGGTATATGTTTAGCATATACCAATCATATCAATAAATAAGCAAGTTTTCTGCCCTAATGAAAAGTTCTATAAATGTCTCCGTTAACTACCATACACCATTAACTAATCCAAAACAACTCATGTATTTACATGTACATGTATCATTGCATACACAACTCCTATTGAAGTCAATTGTAAAATTCCAACTGACATCGACACAGGTAGTGTTCATTCTCCAGACATAGTTTTTACCTTCAGTTCAGTTATTACTGAATGTTAACAAGTGCTGTTCTGTGTTATTTTTTATTTATGAACTTGCACACCTTCCAACCCATTCACAGGACAGACACGTCACAAAAACACCGGGTTTTTCTGAAGGCTGTTCTTCCATCCAAGCATTTAGATTTAGACAGTAAACTAGTCCAAGATGAATTTAGGTTCTTATATTTGGACATACAATTTAGTGCAGAAGATAAGCATCCCAGCATATTCAATATTAAGAGAGACAGAGAACAAGTAAATCAAGAGGACAAGTGATCTGCCCATGAATGCTAATCTTTTTTCAGCAATTTAATTGGAATTGCTTATGTGACAATAGAGGAGTCCACATTTGACAAATAGCACAACGTGATTATAGGAAAGTATGTACCAATACAGCAAAGTTAGCATACTCTGCATTTTCACCTGACAGAGTGTAATATCTATGCATTCACAGAGCGTCTACAGTACTATGGAAAACAAAATGTCCCTTGTTCAATTTGCAAATACTTACTCTGCAAGTCAGGAAGCATTTAAATTATCATAGCCATAAGTTTAAAAAGCCACATTTGAAGAAATATCATTAAAAATATATTACACCTAAGGCAGCCAAAGCAGTCACAATGTTTTTGTTTTTTTTTGATTAAACTCTAGACAAACATAAAAGAAAAGAACAAATAAAAGGAAAATGATTTTTATTTTAAGAATCGGAGAAAGCAAAATGTTTTTGACTTCTCTTTTAAGGCAAGTCATCATAAATAAAGCTTCAAGCTGTCACTTAGCATTCCTCATACATATTTCCAACTGAAGGAACAGAACCAAGAACTGATCAAGTTTCAGACCACATTTGTCTTATTCATATCTGGGAATTAAGTAAGTGCTTTAGTATGTAAAACCCTGGCAAGAATATCCACTTTTCTTCTGATGAATCAGTTTAGAGAAGCATCATACTTGGAGACTTCAGAAATTCATGAGCATGTGAATCACCCCGTTCTCTAGTTGGCCTGAGGTTGGAAGGCACAAAGGGATTTTGTATCTTGAGTCCTCGATGCCAAACACAGACTCTCCTCTCAACAATAGTTTGTATTCATGGCTTCTATCATAACTTACAGCATTCTCTACATGACATTTAAAACAAAGTGGCAGCTAGTTTGGGAGACAATAAGTCAATTCCTTGAATATGAATAACTGACACTGATTTCTGGGGTCAACAGTCCATCTGTCCCCCCACCTTTTTATTTAAGAGGATTTTGTCAATAACCATACCAACTCTACAGCTTTATTTTTCATCATATCACCTATGAAAGGCCTATGGAACATCAGGATTACAGTCTTGGTAAGTACTCAGAAATAGCCTAAAGTTTCACTCGAAACAGGAATATACTGGAAGAGATGAGGTGGGGAATGAAGGGGGGAAGGCTGGAGGTAGAGCAGCAGTAGGGAGACTGATCGCCGCCTACTATTAACACTAATAGGGCAATAACACTGAACATGACCTCAGCATGAACTGTATCTGCTCATATATTTTTTAAATATCTAGACTTTTTTGAAAAATAATAAAAAAAATGAAGTACTTCAGCAGCAGTTCTTAGACAAATTTTAATATTTCTAGCAAGAACAGCTTGTAAGTGTACTGACTGAACAAGACACTAAATTTGCATTACTCATTATCCAACACTCCTGGAATACAAACTTCTTCAGTAATTTTGTGTTTTTGATTTTGATCGGGAACATTTTGTGTAGGAACAAAATTTAAAGAAAAAAAGAGGGAATCTCAGAGTAAATGAAGATTGTCAATAATTTGTAAGTAATGATACTTACATATAATGTAAGTATAAAGCCTGTGGTAATAAAATTCCCCTATATAGCTAACTAATAAAATAAAGAGAGATTGGGGCAATTACCAAAGTATTCTCTAAACATGGTATTAAAGTGCCATAACACAGCACTTTTATTCTTTATCACCCTACCCAAGTCAGACCTAACACTCAGAGAAAAAAAAAAAAAAAAGAAAGAAAAAAAACACCAAAGAAAACACACACACAGTTCTCTGATTTTACGAGGAAAGAAAGGAAAAAAAATGTTTTAACAGGCAATACAATTTAGCAGTCAGCTGTTAAAGCTGTCTGCATTCCAAACTCTGACTATCTTAGTCAAGCTTTTGGACACACTACTAGCAATTTGCATCTTATACCTTTTTCTGAAGATACAGAACCTCCAGAACACGGTCACCTCAAGGTGGATGTGGAGAGAAATATCACTTCTGGTCATGTTCATAGATTTGCATGCAAATTAATCTTAAACTAACGCACGTCTTCTACAAAATATGCACAAACACATAAGCATTTCTTCCAAATCCTTAAAGTAACAAAAATATAGGTTTATGTTCCACACTTACTCACTTTTTATCTTGCAACAGACTTATTCTTAACAATTACAGGGCAGCTTCAATGTAAATAATCTTTCATATTATGAACTACTTAACAAAATAAGGCTCATAAAAGTAGAAGCAAAGATATCCCCTGAAGCTCCAAAAAATCACCCTCGATAACAAAGATTTTACAGATTATGAGACTGAGCCTGAAAAATAATCCATCCTTTTTAATCAAAGAAAGATTAAATTTAGAGATCTCTCTTGCATTTCTACTTATAAGGAATTACTCGTCTCTTCACATTTGATTTTTTTTTAATTGTCTAGAGGCTTAAGTTTAAGCATGGGAAGAAAAATAAAAACTCAATTAGTTGTCCAATACATTCTGAAGTTCTTTGTCTTTCTGTAGCAGAAGAGACAGAAGAAGGTCACATGAAGAAGGGGAAACCATAGCAAGAAACTGTTGAGAAAAATTACTTAAACACTACCTTTTTCCTGACTGCAGGAGAGTAAAGTTGAGAATAAAAAACCCAGGGTACAATAGCCCATAGTGCAAAGCTCATTCCTCTTAACAGAAACAAAGAACCACTTATTTGTATAATTAAATTTTGTAGAAGAGAAAGGAGTAAGATTTGTCATGTCACAAGTATGACGAGGGAAAAAAATTCTCATAGAAGACAGTATAATCATAAAATTACACTTATCTTTCACCACGAGGACAATGGTTATAGTAGCAATTCAAACACAGTCAGAGGGAGAGTTTGAATACAATAATTACAAATAAAACAGAGAAATGCCTCTTGAAACTGTCTCCCATTCATAATGGTGAAAGACTGTCCACAAGAGGCTTTGTGGACAAAATCATATTAAGATCTTTTCAGTAAGGAGTTCAACAGCACACAAATATAAATGGGACTTAGATTCATACTGTTAAGGCATAACCTTGTAAAGTTATGGTAATGAGACAGCAGCTAAAAGAACTTTTAAAGATTACCAATATATACATACAAGAGTATGCTACCTCACTCAAATTAACCACAGCAAAATGCCTGCAAGTATACAGTTATGAAAAGTAATGGATAAAACATGAGGAACAGTTTTAAAACACAAAGTAGAATTTAAAACACAGAGTTCAAGACAACAGTTACAGAGATAAACAACAGTTTACTTAAAGTTTTACTTAAATATTTTCTACTAAGTGGTTTAGGATACCAAAATATTTGTGCAGCAGGGCTCTCAAAAAATACAAAACAAAACAAACAAACAAACAAACAAAAATCTATCCTATTTTGACACCAGAAAGAGCTTCTCGTAACAGATATCCCAAGCAATTCCTTCTTGGGCATTCCTTTCAATAACTTCTACTTTGAATACCAATATCAAGCCTTTCACACAGAGCAGAAGTAAGCAAAGAAACTTAAAATCTCTATTTTTAAATGACTATATACATTCACAGAAGTAAGTCTAATTTTGTTGCAAAATTTTCCCATAGCTTCCTTTTTTTTTTTTTTTTTTTTTTTTTGTGTTGTGTTGTTTCCCCTCCTCTTCTTTCCTCACTGTGTTTTCTACAACTACCCTACTGGGCAACAGGGAAAACAACAGCCTGCAGCTCTCTCTGACTTACACAATGTACTGGTCAGACAAGTAACTGCTACAGAGAGCAGCACTTTACCTGTGGTGGCAAAGGAGCCTCGCCAGCCTTAGCTATTACTGAAAGCAATGGATCTCTTCACAGTTTATCAGAGAGAGAGAAGGACAAAAAAAAAAAAAAAAAAGGCTTATATGGTGGTAGCACCAGTGCTTTAAAGATAGAGAGGGGAAGGAATGATAAAATACATTTTAAAAAGCAAGCAGCACAGCCCTGAAGGGTAACGGCAAGCCCCTTGCCCTCAGCTGCAGCCACTTTTGAGTTCTCACTTCTCGAAGTCCTGCTCCCACCTGTAGGAGCAACAGTAAACCGCACACTTAGCTGGCCAATAGCTTTCTGGGCCATGGGTTTCCCTCTGCAGCAACTAAGCTAGAGAGTACTTTATGCAACAATTCACTTTGCCTGTGCCTACAATCAATTTTTGGCTGAGTCCCGTCCTGTGTTCCATTTGTCCCTGTGTATCCCCCCATCCCACCACCCAAAGACCACCCCTTTTAAGACTGGAAGTACTGTGGGGACGTGCACCTTCTTGCTCTCTGACTGAAATATTCTGGTATGCTCAACATTTACTGGTTGGGACTGACTGAACAGATAGAGACAAAGCCTCCATGGCTGCACGTGGATTTTTTTCTTTGAAAGTCATGCCAAATTCTTGGGATAACGATTGCCTTGAGTATTCAAATAAAGTGACCTTCTTATTCTCCTACAAAGACAAATGAGGACCAAACCGGGAGAAAACCCCACACTTATAAATATGTGTATAAATGAATAAATATAGAAAACAACAGTGAGTATAAGGAGAAACAAACAAACAAACAACAACAACAAAAACTATAAGATCAAGAAGATTTCTAAGTGTTGCGTACCCTGGTATTAACCTGAAATACTTAACCTCCCTAAAAATATTTAACTGTTGGTCAGAAACAGTCAGCTTGGCAACTTTGCCCATCTGAAACCTCGTCACTTACCATCACTTTGCAACTCTCTTGAGCAAACTTTACAGGATTTAGCATTCCCAGAAAGCAGAAAAAATAAAACTATACTTCCCCAGCTTGAACCAAAGAGAAGACGGCACAAAACACCATGTGAAAATAAATAATAATAAATAAATAAATAAATAAAAACATAGAATGGCCTGGGTGGATAAGGACCTTAAAGATCACCCAGTTTCAACCCACCTGCTCAGCGCAGGGTTGCCAACCACTAGAGCATGCTGCCCAGAGCCACATCCAGCCTGGCCAAAAAGAAAAAAAAGTGAAAACGCAACTCCAACCAACACAAAAACATAAAACAGCTTCCATCTACATGGTAGATGGGAACATTTCCCACCTTTCTGAGGCTCAGTCTCCACCTACTCCTCCCTATCCCTGTCAGCTGCTGCCGTATGTGGCCACCTCCTGGCCCTGGTACCAAGCAGCCTGCAGCCACGCAGCCCTCTGGCTCCTGCCCCTCACCACCAGCAGCTGCAGGCACCATCCCCAGCCTTTTCTCCAGAGCAGTGCCCAGTTCCCATTTCTCCCTGAACCAAAGCCTGTTTTGCCAACTGAGGGCTGCATGGCCATGCTCCAGCCTTGTGCTCAGGGCCCAGACAGCAGGGTCTTTATGTGCAACCTCAGAGCACAGGGGTATGTGGGTTCCCTCAGGTGAAATTATGGTCCTGGATGTTCACTTGCTTGAGGGAACCCAGTATGAAAGTGTTGCGAAAGGAGACAAACTCCTTGCAACATAATAAGCCTCGTAAAAATCCCCTTCCCTGATCATCCTCCTTATAATTGACCAGTGACCGCTATGTTACAGAGCCCTTGGCTCTGCCAGCCGCACAGAAGCAGGAAATGGGGGCATCGCAGCTACCGCAGGTGACCTGAGAAGGTCACCGCACGAACAAGCCTTCACACATTTCGACAGCTATTTGAAATACGGCCTGTTGAGAATCACAAAGGCTTAGCTTAATCCAGACAAAACAGTCTAAGTCATGATCACTTGTTATAAAAATATATATATATATTATTAATAATAATAATAATAAATCAGCTTAGGAGAAATGATCAAAATAAACAAAACTCTCAGTTAAATTGACTGGAATTTCCCTTTTACTGAGGGCTTAGTTAAAAAATGGAAAAGCTGTTAAGATTTGGGTTCAAAAGCTAAAGTTAAAACTATTGTACCACACAGCAACATTAACTCTTCCTTTATGGTAACTTTTCACATGAAGAGTAGATTTGACGATTTTCAGTTAACAGTATGTACTCAAACGACTACTGTTTCCCCCATAGGCTTTCCCTATGATTAAATATGCTTATATATCAAATAACATTATAAACAGAAAATTTAACTTATCCTCTGATTAGGTAGCTAGCACCAAAGAGACCCTTCAACTATCCACAGCACAAACTAGTATACCATACTGCAGATATTACACAATTCCTATGTATGACATTAATGTTTTTTTTTTTTTTTTTTTTTTTTTTTTAACTATAAAACCTTCCCTTCAGTACAGAGCTTGATAACTTTCTGCTACCTTCCTCAGGGATCTCTACTAGAAAAGGCAGCATAGAGACTGAGCTGTATTGAAATCATATGGTTCAAGAGCAGGATCATTGCTGTTCAGGGAAACCTAAAATGGAAATGTCAAACATTTTCAGTTTGTGATTAAAACCATTTCCTCCTAGTAAACTGGTATTTAGAATATAGAAGAATATGAGAATAATTTTGTATACAGAATTTCTAATTCTTTTTTCTGACAAAAGTAATGAGACTAATATAGTCTCTTTTTTTCCTGTGTGAAACATAAACATTAATTTAACAGTGTAACGGTTATTAAAGGTGGACTATGATTCTACAAGCCCTTCGGAAAAAGAAACGAAAAAAAACCAGCAAAACATTGCATACTTGTATCTCAGTTTGTAGACTGTGTCCATCCATCTTTGCATTAGACACAGAGTAGGCAAGATCTTTTTTAAAATTTCATCTGCATCAGTATCAACTATCAGTATCAGAAGTATAGAGTTCTATTTCAAAATGTCTGCAGATTTCTGCAGAAGACTAACATCTATCACTGAAAAGTAGATATGAGCTTGAAGCTGTTACACTGAAAATTATTATTCATTTATGGAACTGCTCATCATTTAAGAAGCACTTGGAAATTATTCCTGATAGCATTATGCAAGATTTGAAAATCCCAACAAAGACAATCAGGGCAGTAGATAATCAGTATTTTCCATTAATCTTTAGCAGTTACTTTCAGGATATGCAAAACAACATCTGTCTGTGAATTACTGTATTGGTTTTCTTTTACTGTATAAAATAAATAAATAAATAAATAATTTTCTCAACATACCGTATAAGGGTAAATGCAAAGGACACATTAAATTTTGGCTGCTAGGATGTATTTCTAGTCATTAAGTATTTCTAGCAACAGATTAGGACAAATACATCAGGAAAAAATATTGCTGTACATTGTTCAGCAAAGGACGCTGTTTCTTTGTGCCCTCTTCCTGACAGGAGCAAGAACAAATAACTTCAGAGTTACACAGAAGACTGGATCTACTGTTTAATTTTATCTCATGAAGACATAACTCAGCTAACAAACTTTGACACCAATGACCCACGTAACACTGGACTTCAGAAAAACCGAGGAAAACCTACAAATGCAAATATCTTTCCAAATGGCATACAGTATCTGAAAATGAAGTTTTGGAAACAACAAAAATGAGTCTCAAAAAGAATGTCTTTACTAAGAATAGACATATACATGGTGAAGCAATACCATTTGTCTCTGGAGTTTATTAAACGAAAATCATCATATCAAGTAAGCTTGAACATTCTGTCAAGTAAGCTTGACAATTCTGCTTTTTTAAGTAACTTAGGAAGTTATGCATATCAAAATGAAGTTTGTGTACTCCCCTTTTTTTCTGAGCAGGGTTGATCCTATTCTCCTCTACATATTCATATATAATCAGCAAAAGTTTTGTTTTTGTTTCTGAAGGAGTTAGAGGGAACTCAAGTATCTACATTTACCAAAATAAATAAATAAATAAATAAATAAATAACTGTACTAAAGTGGAATAGTAAAATGCTTTCCCAGCTCTCTAGATGGAGAGACTATTGCTCCATGAAAACAAAAAATATATGAAGAAGTATTAAAAATAATACTGACATAACTATATGAAAATATTCCTTTTTAAAGAAATTATAAAAGCAATATCCCACATAAACACTCTACTTAAAACTATTTCTGTATCTATATATGCATCTTTACACTACTTAATATTTAAAATTACCTGCTAAATAAAAGAGAGCTGTCCATTCAAATCGGACAGTGCACAGAAGAAAAAAGCAATTTCTTCCACTAACAAAATATAATGCAACAGTGGGATGACTTATTTAAGCAATGTGACTAATACATATTTTCTAATTACACACTTAAAGTAATGATATAGTTATACCATAATTCCTAAATATAAAATAAAATTAATTATTAAAAAAATAATAATAATCTGGTTTTACTGCTAAACCATTGTAAGACAGTTTAACTTTTTTAAGTCTGGTGTTCATTGCAGAAATAGTTCGTTACAGAACCATGTTTTACTCTTTTAGGTCTTCTAGTAATATGTCAAAGCAAGTTAAACTAAAAATACAGAGAGTTCCTTTCTCCTACATCGTGGAATATCAAAACTTACAAGAAAATGCACATACCTCTTTATGAACGAGAAAGCATTTAGCTTTCAATAGAAATAAAAGTTCCAGTTAGATATTCCAACTGTCATGCTTCTTGTAACAGTTGATATAACTTCCAACTAGTGACAAATTGAATATATTCCGGAAATAGAAAAATTACTTTTTTTATATAATAATATTAAAAATTGACAAAACCTTCTAGCATTGCTACACATGAATTATTTTAGGGCTACAGTAATAGAATCATTAAGCATTTCAGAAATACAAGCTACAGAATTAATTGTAGAAAACCATAAAGAGCAGACTATCATTTTAAGCTACTATTCAAGGAAGTACTGGCTACAGGAACATCAATAATGATTTATAACTGCTGCACTTCCACTTCGGTTGCTGCATTTCATCCCACTGTAAAATGGAGAAAGGTTAACCTGTAAATTATGGTAAACTCAGACATTGAATCACTGTCAATTCTTTCAATCTTTTAGCTAGTAAAGTGCTGAAAGTTTTCTAATATAATGAAAATCCAGTTATATTCTTTTTACATGTAATTTCCAAAAGGAAAGCTAATTCTGACACACATTAATAAAGTTAAATAATACGTTATACATAATGCTTTCTTTAGTGATTTCAAGAAATTTATGAAATGTGACACACAGACATAAATACGCTTTTTATAAATGGAGAAATAAACACTGTTGAGGGAAAAAGCATTTAGGGCAACAAGAACCAAGGATACTAGATTTATTTTGTATTACACTGAATTGAAAATTATTACAGGTCAACATACCTTGTTTATACTTGACATCTCTAAATTGATATAAGCATCTCAGTGCAAATACTTTTTAAGTTGCAATGTCTTTGTAACTAAATTCTTACAATTGTTTTCCTCACAGCGTTTAGTTCATTGACTAAAATTATAATGCAGAATATATTTTACAGAATATATTTTCTCTGTGCTTAAGGGCCACCAGCTGATCTTTCAATTTACAACAGTTTGAAAACTGGCAAAGAAATCTGAGAGCTGTGCAACTTGACTAATTAGTTTAAAATTACTTGAATGACCCAGCTAACTTACTGAAGTTTTCCAAAAGCCAATATATATAATATTAGGTAGCTTAATCCATAAACTGCCACAGTTATTTCTGATGAATTGGGATATGCCAGTGTACTTCCAATCATGTTGGTTAGTGAAATTTGCCTTTAAATGTGCGCTTAAATACATCCTTTTTTTTTTTTTTTGTACAGAATTTAATCACATCATTTCTTCAATGCCCAACCAAAGGTAAACAGCAGTTTCATTAGTATTACTACATATGGGTTCAGAAAGGATTTTCACAGAATTCTCTTAGCATTACAACATCTAGAAAACAGCAAAATGATCCATCATTTATGTGTAAAGCTCTCTGAATCTCATATGCAGATTCACAAATAATAATTGGAAAACTTATCATCTAGGAAAAAAAAAATATTTTCCTTTACATTTATTCTAAATTTTCTACCTGAATTTGATAATTGGTGTAAAGAATATTCACAAATGTATTGCTTATTTTTTCAACATAACTGTATCAGAGTGAAGTGCTTTGTCTAAGTATATATGTTATGCAAGCATTTATCTCAAGTTTCATCTTCCTCCCTCTTCTCACCCCACAAGAATCATGTTTTACATCTTGTCCCTCCCTTCTTGAGGGAATGTATCTGGAGAACAACTGTCTTAACCATAAGAGTCCTTCACAGGAACATCACAGATTAACTCTGCAAATAAAAATTATCGAAGTTCTCTTGATGCTACACCTCAATCAAGTCAAGCTGATTTTCAGAGACACATGGGGGGAAAACTCTCCATAATTTATTACCTGTACACTACAGTAAAACATCCACTGAATATTTTCAAGACGGTGATACCGGCTGAAACTGCAAAGTGCTTGCCTTGTGGCTTGACTCACTCATAATTGACAAGCATCAGTTTACTACTCCGAAGTACAAAATTTCTTTCTATAGTACCTGCAGAACTCTTTAATATCATTGATGCACAGGTACTGTGCAGATAAAGTCTGACAGACATATTTAGATAACCTAAAATGTTAGCTATATTCTAGATATTTAAAAAAAAAAAATCTTCTGAAGTTGTGTACGGTAGTATAAAGAACACGTAACCATAAATACAGTTCTCCATAATAATACAATGGATAACACATATAACATAGAACGTTTAAAAAAAATCGATCAAATCCACTTTGTAAGAGAAGCATTGGGAAATTAAAATATGAATAAAATCAATTTATTCTTTTAGAAGCTAGATTTGGGGTATAATCTCATGATTTTTATTTGTTGAAGTTGTCAGTACTGTAATACTCATTTGATGGGTATGTAAAATGCAGAAATCTTTGATCAAATAATGAATCTGACTTTGACTTCCCTGCATTTTCAACTGCTGTTAGCAAGCTACTGTGAAGTGACTAATTTTCTCCCTTTGATACTGGCCAGAAGTTTATTTTGGAGTCAACAACATCACAGCAAAAATTCTGACACATTTCCCCAGTACATCCTATTTTCACGAGCTCATATTTTGCCCTGAAAACAAGAATTGGAAAGCTTTCTTCTTTGAGAAATAAATTATTCTAATGCTCCACACAATACAACCTAAAGTAGGACTGCTACAGAAGTAATTCAAATCTTGCTGCTATTCCAGCCTTTGCAGTGATTCTGTCCCAACATCTAAACTCAAAGAACATGCTCATATTCTATATAAACTGCAAAACAGTACTCAGACAAGGGCTATAGCACTTATCACATTTGCACAGAGACCTTCAACTGAACTGATGAATGCCAGGGTGATGGGACCACTCGTAACTATGGAGTATCTTAATCTCCATCAGGAGTCTGACGTCCTTCCTAACTCAAGGAACAGCATTGAGGAGGCAGTTTTCATTACCTAATGTATTAACATTAAATAATTAACGACTTCTTTGTCTATAATGACTTTGTTCTGGTTTGCTTTTTTACTTCTCCTTGAAGATAATCTCTTACCATCATCTAGAAAGAGATTGTTTAGTTTGCTCTGGACAATTCCACATACTGTGAGCACTGCTATGAGTCTGTGATCTAAAGCATTATCCTAAACAACCCCCGACAACTGTAGGAGTTTGCCTGGTATGAGATTAGGTCATGTTCGTGTTTTGTGTTTCTGTAGCAACCAGGTACAAATGAAACCTCCCCAGAGACAGAAGCTGCATTTTCTGTCTTTGATTGCCTCTTCTTTTCCAGTTTTTCTGTGCTGATCTTGTTTTGATCTTGAAACTGAATCAGACATTCGATAACATCAACAGCTTGAGACCTTGTAAAATTAATATTCTCTCTTTCCTGCATTCACTCTCTCGTTAAAAATCATTAAACAAAACCAAACTAAAAGAAGTGTAAAAACAACTTCTGGAGAAAAAAAGAAATCTTCCAGTAAGTTTTTCCCAGGTAAAAACATTTGATATTATTTGAAAATGAGTCATGCTAATTTTTAAAGTCTTAAATTTTTACATGTTTTCCTGATGAAAAGATGAACATATTCATGTTGTTTTTTGTTAGCGAGCTAACCATTAATGAGCAGACACAAAGACTATTGCTTTCAACTGTTTAATGATATAATATTAAACAGGACTACTGTTAACAGATACAGTGGCACTCTCAACACAGTCTGGCTTTCTATTTGTTGCATGCATAAGCTCAACACATGTGCCTGTTTACAGAAAAAAAAAAAAAAAAGTTATGTCTTTGTGCTTAGGCTTTTATAGAACTATTGCAAATAAAAGAAAATTGCATTTATATTGTTATGCAGAATATTCAAAGTGCATGCAAAGAACAAAGCCGTGAGATCAGAATATTCAAAATTATTGAGCAAAGTGTTAAATCCACCATCTGAAGTTGTGTTGATACCATCTGATTCCTGCAGCTAACACAGAAATTATACCAAGTGCTAATGACTAAACTTGGCAGGCTTTCAGGGTCTGAGTTTTGTTCGGTTTGGTTGTCCTTAGTTGTTGGGTTTTGTTTGTTTTGAGTTTTTTGTTGTTTGTTTGTTTGTTTTTTCATGCAAATGGACTATTCCTCTTATTCATTTATAATTTGCTTAACTTTGGGTTGTAAAAATGAGAATCATGCTGTGTGCATGATTATGAACCTATAAGTTTATGTTT
The DNA here is from genome assembly GCF_009819795.1 of Aythya fuligula. Taxonomy (NCBI): domain Eukaryota; kingdom Metazoa; phylum Chordata; class Aves; order Anseriformes; family Anatidae; genus Aythya; species Aythya fuligula. The sequence goes on along the minus strand of NC_045562.1, from coordinate 28,651,245 downwards.
ATAAAAGTCAAGGATATGTCATCTACAGTACAGAACAGATAATTGAGGAGCTACCCTCTTACATTATTGGATATACGCTGATACGAAAGCAGAGTTAGCTATGTTCCTGACTGAATTATGCATGGTGAACAGCAGATTTATATAAATGTAACACTCAGAGAGATCTAAGTTCCTGTGGAAGTAAAAAAGAACAAATCAACTGACAAAGAAGTTTTTAGTGGATAGACTGATTTTTTCTAGCCCTAATCTTATTGGTTATTATTGTTTTTCTAATAAATAGAATAACCTATAATGAATTTTCTTAATGCTTTTGACTGAAAAGTATTGTGCAATTTCATAACAATATCTAACAGACTTTAAGGTAAAACACCCTGCAAAAAAGAACAGATAAAAAAATATGACCGTTTCCCCAAATTTTCGATTTGGTCCCTAGAATTTGATGATCAACACATCTTCCTATTTCACAACAGCACATTTCACATCAGCACCTCTTCCTATTTCTCACTTCTGAACTCAGTCTAAAGATCACCCTGATTACCTTATATTTATGTTCATTCTGATTTTGGGGGGGGAATAAGAACCTTCCCTTTAATTCAGGCTTCTTGCGTGGTAGCTATCAGCTTGAAAAAAAGTCAGTGTAATGCTTTAAAAATTGATTTGACATGACTAAACTTGAGTTTGATGGAAGATATAAAGACACCGGAACGTCTTAAGCATGTAATTTTGACTCCTAAATTCACATCTAGGGAAATACACAGAAATCAGCTTAGGAAAACATCTGATTAATACTGTTTATTTAGTCTAGTCAACTCATTTAGAAAAAAGGCATGTCTGTCTTATGATGCACCGATAATGTACACATTCACCATGACTTGCTTACAATACCAGTTTAGTTGAGATGTTTTCTCAAGAATATGTAAGAATATGCTCCTATTCATACGAAGCACCATTCTAATGTACACTAAAATAAAGAAAGAAGAAAATTGAGGCCTAGACCATCCATATTTTAGCCTATTGTAATGTGAAATTTGTATGTCGGAGTTCCAGCTATTGAACTCTGCAAAACACTCGGTGATCATGAGGAAAATAACTTGGCTTCAGAATACTGTAAGAAAATGAGGGAATTAAATAATAAGGCAACCGCAAAACAAAATAAACACAGAAGTCTACAGGCTTTATCCTCATCAGTACCAAGAGAGGAAATTCAATTTTGTAATGTAAAGTAATGCATGGATGCATGGTTTTTTATTGCTTCTTCACAAGAGCCATATTTTGCATGGTTATGTTTCTTATCTGTCCTAACTTCCCTAATATTTTTGAAAGGAATCCAATTTTGCATTAATTCAGTCAGGTTTAAATTCTGCACCTTGAATAGCCTGAGTTTCTACTTCAGGTAGAAAAAAATAATCTTAAGAGACTTGGAGATGGGAGTAGAAATTGGTTCTTGAGATTATGAAATTTTGTGAGCAAGATGAATTCCTTCAACTACAGAACTTAAAAAAAATAAAAAAATAGTGACAATGAGTGGAATGTGAGGAAAGACTATCATTTCTACATTCACCCTAGATTAAGAGGAACATTAGAAGATAAGCAGCTATCCAAAGAAACTCTTTGCTTATTTTTCCATTGGTTTCAAACCATTCTGAAACAATCTAATTGAAAATGTAGCTTTCCTGAACAACCAATGCAAAAAAAAAAAAAGAGAGAGAGAGAGAAGCTAAATATTAAAGACGTGACAAAATGAGAAGAAAACAGAAAGTCTATAATCCCTAAACTGAAGTGGAAAAGAATAGAGTACCCACAGCCCAAAGGCTGGGATGATTAAGTGTTAAATAAAACTATGAAATGAAATCTACTCTAAAGTAAAATCCATTCTTAAAAATACATTATTGCAAGTATGCATAAAATAATGCATAATTCATCTTATATAGCATCTCACAAAAACAATTGAAATAGCATTAAAAATGTTGATTTTATTTATGCTGCTGACAGTCTTTCAAACATGTACATCTGCACAATTTGAGTCTAAACCATTGTATTTTATGAATAAGTCTGATAACACCTGTTTATCACTAGGCAAATAATCCTGTAAGCAGACAGTAGTATAAATATCCAACTGTTTTATAAACAGTTAATTCCAAGCTATTATACAACTGAATGGTTGTATGTAATACTGGCATATACTAATGTTTTAAGTGCAAAAAATATAGCAATGTATGTAATTCTAAAGAAGGGAAAACAATAAATGAAAATAAAATGTGAGGTAAAAGAAGCTGTTAATGACAACTACTTCTCAAGGATTGTATTTCACATAGCTTCTGTGTAAAAAGGAAGAGCAAAGGACAACTATGCTCTTCCCTACATTTTAAAGAAAGAGAGGTATTTTCCCAAAACTCTTTGATTGCTTTTCCTAATATGACTATCATTTCTGATATAACTAAAATGAAAGAACAGCAGGGTGAAAAAAATGGTTTTGTGCTTGCTGTTTTGGGGTTCATCCCCCACCTTCCCAAGAAAGCAGTTATGACTGCTTAGTCGATCATAACTTCCTTAACACACAAAGCTTTGGTATGCAGTTCAGTTATTTTCTTTGCATCTCTGGTACTGTAATAATGAAATGTTTTGTATTTCCACTATGAAATCTTTCATATTGCCACTATGCAAGAAATGCAGATACACCATATACCTAAGATTTATACACCTAGGAGAAATAGAATATATCACAACTTTAAAAATTAAATAGTGTTGATTTATATAAAGTGGAATTTACGAAGTGGGATGCTTAGAACTGTTTAAAAGAAGACTAGCTTTATTTACTATTCAACACACTTCAGCGTCACAGAAGAGTTTAAAATGCACATAGTAGTAAGCATTTTGATGCAAGGGACACTGCGTGAATAGCAATCACTTTGAATGAAGCTGAGTGGAAAATGCTGTTCCTAACAGATTTGGTTGCATGTTTTTTAGCTACATAGTTTTTTATTAGAAAATATAAATTTGCTGGGGAAAAAGAATTCTCCATGGAAGATCATTTAAAAAGACTGACCAGGTAAGTGGTCCAGGACATTAACAGACAATAGTCTGATCTTTGCTAAGGGTACAGGATACTAAACCAACTCAGAATTGAAATACTTGAAGACAATAAGGTTTATTGATGGTAAAAAAGCCCTCAGACCTGAAAAATTCAAGTATATTCTGAGAAGTCTCAATTCACTGTCACCGTGGAATTTTGATCTATTTCTGAAACTAAAGAGTACAAGAAACTTCAGTCCAAAGTTAATCCAAGCTTGAGAATACTTCCAGTTTTCCCCATACTGAGACATTTTTCTCCATATATCTTTGAAATAGTACTGCCTCTTCTATACTACAAAGAAATTCCTATTCCCTTCACAGCTTGCTTTCCATTAATATTATTTGTAATAAAGATACTCAGTAGTATAAAGCTTTTTTATAGAGGGCACACTTCGGGCTATGTTTTAACTACCTGAAAAAGCTGGCAACAAGATGACAGTACAGGAGTCCTCTAATCTGTTCAGAGTCCTCATCTCTTCCAACATCTTGCAGTGAAATGAATATTCTTTTTAGCGTCATTTCAGAGAAGGCGTCATCTTTTTAGCATCATTTCAGACATTCAAAAACTTCATCCTGTACTAACACACATGCATATCTCTCATCTCATCCATCATTTGCAACACTTTAGAACAAAATTTTGCCTTATATAGCTCTGAAGCTCTGAACCTAACTCTTCACATGTCCTGAATGCTTCCCACTATTCCTTATAAATTAAGCTGAAAAGCACGCCAAAAAAAACTCAAGTACCCCAAGATAATTTTCACACACATTTGCTGAATCTTAGTAAAGTTAACATGAAATAATCTTAATAACTTAGTTTGCCTACAGAATATTGTACCACTGTAGCTGTTCTTATACAGCAATGCTGCCATAAACAACATATTAAAACCACAGTAACACAGATACTTTATAAATAATGAAGTTCTATTACAATAGCACCGTATTCAACCTGACACTGGATGATTTTGTATAAAATTTAAGATAGCTGAGCTTCATTTAATACAAAACAGTCAGGAGGAGGATTTAAGCCATGTTACTACTTAGTTCTTTACACACCAGGCACTCAGGTCGTTACAGTAAAACAAAACAGTTCACAATAATCTGTGCCTCAGTAGCAAACTGTCTGTGTAGGTCTTTCATTTCTCCATTGAAGATGTAGAAGCCAGAGAAGGGAGCCTGGCATGCTGTAGATTAGTCTGTTGGCTAATGAATAATTTGAAGCAGCTAATCAAAGCCAACTTGATTGAGCCCTAAGATAACTGGACAGAAATTAACATGAAATTCCACATATCTGCTTGTGTAAGGATTAAGATTAGATGTTTCAGAGAATTTTCTTTTAAATCCTGAATGCTACCCTACACCACATCTGAGCTGTACTCCTCCCTTTACAGAAAAAAAAGTGAAGTTTAGGATCCTGTTCCTCTTTTCTCTTTTATGAACTTCCACTACTTACTTATTGAGAAAATGACAATCATTAGGTGATGTTCAGTAATTTAAAAAAAAAGTATATAGATTGCTCCGTGAGTAACCAATGAGATGATAGCTCCCAGATTTTTGTCTTTTATCTCCCAGCTTTGCCTTTCCCCTTTACTTTCCTTGCCCCCAAATATTCTCCTCTTTGACAGTAAACCCATGTGTCCCATAACATACCACCAGAAAACAGGCAGAGCACATGGTCACTGGACCAAACGTATAATAAAGATGACATGCCAGCATGCACATGGTGACTGTCCTTTCCTCTCTGTGAGATACTGATTATGTACTCCATTTTTTCCAGTTGCTGATTAGGTATTTCTGAGACTCCTATTGCTCTCTTTCAAAGTTGACTCAATCTGATCAATAGACATAAAACATTACTATTAGAGAACTGTCAAAAAAAAAGTGACTGCATAAGCTTCATTTTCTAAAGAAATCAGACTATAAAAAGAAGAACATGAAAAGTGTAAGGAATCCTCAGGTATCTAATCAGCAGCTAATGATGTGCTGACTAGGAAGCAATATTTTACTTTTGGACAGAGCTAACTATCATGAAAAAAAAAAAAAAAAAAAAAAGAAAAGAAAAAAAAGGCTATGTGATAAAATAACCACCAGGAGCTCTACTAGAGAGATAAATGATTTCACAAAATTTTAAATGCTAAAATTGATTCAGCAGTTACATTTCTTATGCTAGGTCTATAAGACCTCTCATAGGTAAACACATTCCTAATGCCCGCAAATAGTTTCACTGTGCTCATCAAGGGCAGTCATCTTGTGAATGCAAGATGAGTTCACTGTCACTTGATTTTTTTATGCATATTTCATTGCTAGGTATAATCACTAGTGCATAATTTTGCTTATACTTTCCTTTCAAGATTTATCACCTGGAGCATCTTTCAGCTAGCCCTAAATTCCATATCGAAAACCAATTTCTTACATCTTCTAAAAATGTGTAAAATTTTTTTAGCTATGACTCATTAAAAGAGTGGGAAGTTCACTGCTGCAATCCTAAAAACACATGCAATCCTCTTAAAATTGACTTTTCTCTGTAACTTGTACTTGAATCATAGGTGGCTTCTGTGGGCAATGTTTGTCATGTATGTTAATAGGGAGAAATGTGCAACCATTCTCCGCTTTTTTTTTTTTTTTTCAGTAGGCATGAAGTAATATTTAAATTTTATCTGCAATAGAAATAATGCTTCATATGCCTGATGCTCCTTAAAATTAATGCAGCTTAAGTATGATTGCTGATCACTTGAAAATACACAAAATACATCTTATTTTTCAGAAGGAGATGGTGGAAAGAGGCCCGAGTGGCCTCTTTTCTGAGCAATGCAGCAGAAGAACATGAATGGTTCATGTTCCAAACACCCACATCAAACTTTTGAAACCTGGCATTGCAGGTAGGCTGAATTTATCTTTCAGTATTTAAGGTTGATCTGTTGATCTTTTTTGTTTGTTTGTTTGTTTGTTAAAGTATCACTTGTGAAATCAGTTGAAAGCTGAAAGCTGTACTAAAAGTCTGAAAGCTCCTCCATCTGATCCATAGTTTTCTCAATACGGCAACATAAAATCCTCCCAATCTTTGTAATTTCTCCTCAGGGTTAGAATCTTTATTTTTTCTCTTTGATTCCATCATGGCCAGGCTTAGGAGTGTATCTCTGCTCTAATCACAGAAGGATGGCCATCCTACTTATTTATAGACCACAGAAGCAAATCTAGAGTTATCAGGGTAGGTGATGGCACATAGGAAGGTTACAGCTACAATACTGTTTCAGAGAGGTGAAACGAGTTCTTCCATGTTTCATTTGACTTTTTTTCATATTCTTTGTTGTAAGGCCATAGATTTTTGGTACCACCTGGGTTTTTTCAGACTGCTGCCTACAGATGTGGAATGCATAAGAGTGCATTGTATACTTGGACATTATCAACACTACAATAATGGTGTTACTGAGGAGTATGGGCAGTATTCCTAATAACCATGCATTCTTGCTGCATGGTACCTTGTACCTATTACCGAGAAAGGCTCAGTGGATTTCAGAAATCAAAATGTTCCTGTCTTAGGACAGGAAAGCATGAACTTTCTGATGAAAAATGCATTAACTAGGAATACTGAACTCACTCTAAATATTGAAGACTCACCTACAGAAATCCCAGTACATATTAGGCAAGCTAAAGTTTTCAAGCTTTTTGGATTTTTCCAGCAACCTAACTTTTTCGTGCAGTGAAGAGGTAGCATAAAAATGCAATTTGATTGCTTCTGTGGCTTTATCTCATTTAATTTTAAACATATGTACTTTTCATGATACAGTTTACTTGCATTTTCATCATGTTCCACTCATGAAAAAAATGAAAGAGAAACTTTCTTGAAAATAAAACCAGCATATATATTCAAAGAATAAACCTATCACAATTTTTTTTTATTATTTTTTTTTTTTTTTATGGACAGTACAGATGGATGAAGGATGGAAGTGAAAGAGATGGATAGCATAGCAAATATAGCATAAAATTCCTATTAACTACAAAATGTGGTACAGAAAATATATTTCCTATTGTGGTGGATAATGTGAGCAGCTCCCAGAAAAAATTAGTACCACATTAGTATTATACAAGCAAACACTGAAAAGTAAAAGTACTTTTACTTGCATAATATCTAATCCAACTTAGAAATGATAAAAAGTGAGATGTAGAAATAAAAGGGAAACCATTTCAGTTCACAGTTTTGCACTGGTTTTCATGCTACTTAAAATTCTTATACCGATAGATGTGTTTTGGCAAGCATGTGTCTAGGGTATGATACAGTGGGTTTGAGGTCTGGTGGCTTCTGTTGCATTCTGCTATTGTCTCTAGATATAGTTATTTCAAACTTTTTAGTGTATATGGTGTTGTTTTATTAGTGTTGTTTTTGTTGCTGTTGTTTTTTGTTTGTTTTTTTGTTTGTTTTTTAACTGTCTAGGAATACAGTCAAAGTATACACATAATGTTGACCATAATGAATCCTGCAGGAGCATATGCTCCATTGTACTAATATCCTCCATATTCACAACTCCAACATATGCTACAAGCATCTTTTGGGAAATAAGTATTTTTTAATTCTTGTAGCTGTCTCCCTAAGCCAAGAACATAATGACAAATTGTTAGGGATGCAGCAACATTCTACAGATCCTGAGAAGGAACACATTTAAAATGTAAGACGTTCCTTATTATTTGATTCTTAGCATTGCTATGTGTATATATCACGGCTGTTGCTAAGAGCAGTCTTTTAATCTTCCCCTCAATCTTCCCTCCCTTACATGTGTTTTGTGTTGCAGTTACCAATGGTGTCTTTTTGTGCATTTGGTATATAAATGCACTTTATACACAGGAGTAAAACCCAAAAGAGAGTCTGATATCAACTGGTTTTGCCCAGTTATTAATAGGGAAGGTCTTAGGGAACATCATAAACTGAACTGTGATCTGTGTGAATTCTATTAACTTCCAGGTAGAATTCCATTTTAAACTTAGATTGTTTTATGGAAACAAAATAGCCTCTGTGATAGAGTGCCACAAAGCAGCAGAACAAAACAATTAAAGTACATTCCTGCAAGTGAAAGAAAAATAAACAAATAAGAGATTCAGTTATTCAATTCAAGTTGAAGATTGTCATGTTAAGCAATCTTAATATGAATACAATCATCTTCCTGCATATTGATATGTCTAGTTTTTCTTTTGTGAATTCTCTTGAAGATTACACACTTGATTCAGTGAAAACATACCTTAAGAATGTAGTCCTTGATTACCTGAGATTTTTAATGTCTGTTGTCCATCCTCATAAATTACCAACAATTATCTCAATTGGAAATTAAAATCAGCGATTCCTAAGTAAACTTAAAATAGTATCACCCGATGATTTAAACTTTCTCCATTCAGTCATCTTAAAATGTAATATGAATGTTCAACATTGGCACAGTCATTTTCTTTTGATATTTCAATATCCATTAATGTAATTAGCCATTTCAACCACTTCCAAATGAATCAAGTAAGAGGGATTTTTTATGAAACTGAAGATGTGTTCTCCCACATCAAATTTAGATACATTTTATTATTATTATTATTATTATTTGTTTTTGGTATTTGTTTTACTTTTGAATCATAAACATATGACAACATCAAATCTAGAATCTCTGTGGGTTCACTTGTGACACTGATTTTTTTTGTGATTCATTTCTACATTGTATACTATTTTCCTTGCCCAACCATTGTCCAGTTCATCTTGATAGCGTTTCCTCCAATTAGGAAATATTGAAGAGTCACTAGCCTGTAGACTTGCCCTAGATAAACAACAGAAAATCCCTGAGGAGATTAGTGGTTTGCAAATATTTTAATGGTTTCCTCAGAGAGAAAAGCCTGTACTATTTTAATGCAAGGAAGGATTACAAACAATCTCATACTGGCACTAGCTCTTCAGTTCAAAATTCTGTTCCCAATAAGCAAAACATCTATTATGCACACAAGACTATGACTTGTGATCCTAAGTGTTTAAAACCCTCCAGGATGGTCTTTTGTATTCCAGGGCAAGTAGGTACCATGAGAAAGGCTGACAGAAAAAATATGGAAGAAATTAACTCTTAGATTAAAACTCTTCAGGACATTATAGAAAGACAAGCAAAGCCTGTGCAGCTATATTATTTTGCTCAGATAAATGTGATTTCTCCATGAATAAAGCATCCAATCAGGGATGATGTGCTCTACAATAGGTAGCATTGCTTAGTGGAAAAAATAAAGACTGAGGCTGTAACTTTAGTAAAAGTCGGCAAGTATTATTGACTAGCTACCCAGGAGTACTGTGTGGTCTAGCACTATCTTCCACTTTTTAGACTACTGGACTAATATCTGTGGTTGAACAGCACATACATGCAGGGATCTTCAAAAGAAATATAGGTGGAACCCTATAGCCAGAGATTATAGCCAGAGTACCTACATCAGCCAAATGAGAATTCAGTAGCATACTGGACCAGAAGTTTCAGCAAATGAATTATGGAGTTTGTAAATTACAGAGTTCTTATAGAGGGATAGAGGTCAGGACATTCAGAAACAGTGGTTGTTCTGATGCATAAAATATTTTGCTTTGGTTTTTCATTTTTGTTGTTGTTTTTTGTTGTTTGTTTGTTTGAAGACTACAGGATGACAACCACTAAAACATGAAATATCTGCAGCTACCTAGAATCATAGAATCACAGAATCATTAAGGTTGGAAAAGACCCTCAAGATCATCTGGTAGAACCCGTCGCCCACTAAACCATGTCCAACCCTTCCTTGAACACCACCAGGGATGATGACGCCACCACTTCCCTAGGCAACCCGTTCCAATGCCTGAATACTCTTTCTGAGAAGAAATGTCTCCTCATTTCCAACCTAAGCATCCCCTGTCACTACTTCAGGTCATTCCCTCTAGTCCTACAACTAGTTATCTGTGAGAAAAGGCCAACCCCCAGCTCCCCACACCTTGTTTCAGGTAGAGCCTCCTCTGCCTCATGACCTTTTTACCATAATCTTCAAAGTAACTTGTTGACTTATTGACAAATAATAGTCACATAAAGTTGAATCAAAAGAAACAAAATACCTGCTAACTTATAGGGTAAAATTCTCTCTCACTTACTGTCTTGCCCATCTTTGTGGGCTATAGTATGGTGTAATTTCAACAGCAAAATTGGTAGGACCTGAGGACCTGACTCAGATTCAGGTCATCATATCCTGGAGGAGCATTATTAACCTTTACATGGCAAAAAGTGAACATAATCTCTATTTCAGAAAATGACTCTTAAGCCACATTTAGAAGGAAAAAAAAAAGAAAATTAAGTGTTCAGGGTAACAAGTTGTTCTGAGCAAACTAATAAAAATGAACATTAAGGTTTGTACCTGTTTTCTGAATCTTGCCTTCAAATGTTGCAGCTGCATCACACTGTGCTAACAGACTTAAAGCAGTTTCTTATTCAACATACTTTATCTTACAGATTCTGTACTGGTAAAAGCTCCATTTCTTTGAGACAAGATTAACAAATGAACTAATTTAACCCAATTAAAAAGATAAACATGCACACACACACAAAAAGCATGCTTTATAACACTGTTTGGACGGTTCTTGCATCGAAGGTTAGAGTTGCCATCTTTCTGACATCTGCCATCAAACAAATTTTGTAGGTTCTAGTTTATGTATTTCTTGCCAGAATATATAACTAGGTCACTACAAAACATATCTTCATCTAATATTAATCAGAACCATAAAAATCAACCTTTTTGCAGCCCATTTCTACTTTGATATGAACTCAAATTTAGATTTTGTCTGTGAATGGTTTAGCATTTCACAGGTTTTCCTCTATCTCACTGACATGTTATCCTTTTAGATATATCAGATCATTCTATCAGTTGGTCTCCCACTGTTGTTTCAAAACTGGCTGTTATCTTTGTTCATCCTGCCATAAAAGACTGTAATTCAAACACTCATGTAATGAAACAAGATGAATAGTTTTTTCAGCTCCCCAAAAATAGTTGTAAAGACTACTTACCCTCATACTGCAATTTTCAGTATATTGCAAGTCAAGTTTTATTTTAGGAAAAATAAATAAATCTGTAGTGCATATTATACTTTTCTACTGTTATGTACCATAATGTGTATGTACACATGCATATTTCAAGCTCCTGGACAATAAAGCTTTAGGGTTCACAGAGCTCTTCTATAAACCACTGAAAAATGATGCTACACAAGGCAGAAAAATATGTCTATACCAGATTATTTGCTCAGCACTGTTACAAGGTTAAAAAATTTTACATTACAGAAAAAGAATTCATTGAGCACAACTGATAAGTTTATTTTTTTCATCAAAACTAAAACTTGTCTTGAAAGAATCTGTGGAAAATCACTTCAAAATGATATTTCATCAAGTACTTATATATATAATATTAAAGATTGCATTCAATTAATGACAATGAGAAATATATGGCAGTATCTTCAATGTATTTTTTTTCTCTCTGTAGATCTTCACTTCTGCTTTTGAAATACAAAGCATAGAAAGTTACTTTCCTATTCTGCATAAGATTTACATACAGAGAATATAAACATTTGAAAACTCCTCTAAGGAATGCAAACCTGTAACCTCAGCCTCTTCTATTAAAAATCATAATATTGTTTGGACTGAAAAATAAAAGTGTTTCTAGGTCATCTAGTAGCTTTTTGCTTTGTAGTATTGTATTAAAAACATTAGATGGTACACAACTGCTTTTCCAGCAATCTCAACAGGAACACACAAGTTCACTAGTCATTTAGCATGCCAATAGTAATTTTTTTTTTTTTTATCTTTTGATTTCATTTCAAAAGTTTCCCATTTCTTTAATGGTAGAATGAAGTAGTTATCTGCCTCCAAAAAATAACTGAAAATACCAAATAATTTTTTTTTTTTTAAAAAAAAAAAAAAAAACAACATTAAAAAATAGCTTAACTTCATCATTTTTCCAAATATTCATATTGTTAATATCAACATTTTTTGAAATTAATAAAATTGTGAGGCAAAACAGTTTTCTAGCTTTATTTTCTGTTATTCAAAAGTAAATGGTTACTTGGATATGCTAGATTTTATTAATTTATTTTTACGAGGGGGAAGGGGAAGGGGAAGGGGAAGGGGAAGGGGAAGGGGAAGGGGAAGGGGAAGGGGAAGGGGAAGGGGAAGGGGAAGGGGAAGGGGAAGGGGAAGGGGAAGGGGAAGGGGAAGGGGAAGGGGAAGGGGAAGGGGAAGGGGAAGGGGAAAGTCTTCAGTGCATTATACTAATTTTATTTTATGTTAATTTTTCCTTGGATTTTAGTTTAGCAAAGTTACTACTTTTTATAGAGGAAAAATATGTCAAAAAGATAGAAGTGTTACAGTTTTTAGCTCATAGGTTCAACCTAATTTTTTGTATGTCATTTGGACTAAACTTTAAACCATTTTGATAATAAGCTTTATTTTGATATATATATTTTTTAAATATTAAATGCAAACAACAGAAGTACCTACTTATCTTTGCTGCACCGTATATCTTAATACCTAAGCTGTTCAGTATAACACACAGAAAAGTTTAGTCAAAATTCCAACACATCTTGAAATTCACAGCTAAAGCACACATAGCAAATGCATTATCTTAAATATAATTACTATAAAAGAGAAAGCCTAGCATTTGACATCCCCTTAAGACATTTCAGTGTAAATTTTCATGTCAAGCACATGGCAACATGTGTGAACTGGAATCAAAGGTAACACTAATTTTGTAGACATTAATAATTACTGAAAAAGCAGGAAATATTATACTACCTGTTAACTGCAGCTCTCTCATTAAAATTCAAACAGCTAATATAGTTTTAGTACCAAGCAACAAGCTAGTACATACTTTGAAGAACTCCCAGTGACTACTCAGACTGTCATTTGGACTATAATCAAAGACTGTTACTCTACTGAGGGCCAGTATAATATACTTATTTATGTTGCAAATAGATATTTGAAAAATTAAAGTATATTATACTATATTATTTCTGTCATCAGAGAGCAGATAATGCATGTTCTGCTAACCTTTATGGCTGTAGTGATGAGGGGAAAAAACAGATAAAATCCAAATGCAGGGTACGTTTTCTGTTATCTGAATAATGTAAAAACCACAAACTAGTTATCAATTTTTCAGATAGCATAAAATGGAATGGTTTATTTTTTCATTATCTGAATTTCATTATTTAGTAGAAAGAAATGACTACTCCATTATTTATCATTTTTTGCTTATTTATTTAGTATATGGCTAGCCAAACATTTTGGCCCAACAGCCAAAAAGTCAATTTGACATTCTGCAAGGGCCAACACTCTTTAGAACTTGAGAATAACATGATGTTGAACTATAAAAGGTGAACAAAAAAGGAGCAAAACTAAACAAAAACTAAACAAAACTAAACAAAAACTCACAGAAACTAAACAAAACTAAACAAACAAAACTAAACAAAACTAAACAAAAACTCACAGAAACAAGAAAGGTGAAACTATGGAATATCTAGCAGTGAGAAAACAATGATGACAAGAAATATGCCCTCACTAAGGCATCTCTGTGCACCTTGAAAAGCTGAGTGGAAGATTTCTACACTTGTAAAATATTTATGATTTTTCCATTCTGAAATTGGCTTTCAGTTTCTGTTTTACACATGACATGAACAAGTTTCAGAAATCCATACATAAGCGTTGGCACTGAAATGAATACAAAATCTATCTCAAGCACTTGTTCACAGACTAGGTTGGCAGGTGCCTGCCTATTAGTCATTTCACCAAAGGCAAGATGTGGCTCAAAGAAATTCCCATAATGTGACATGGGTTTCTGTTTCCAATTCTGAAAGTCCAACCCAATCTCCCAGAGCTCTGGGGGGCAAAAGTACAACCTATAATTGAGGGCACACAGATACACCATATACAGGTCATTTTACAGGTCATTTTCAGTAGCTGGCTGGATTATGTATATGCTTCATAATGTGACAACACTGGATATTAACATAACCGTTGTTTCTCCACTGCCTCATAATGTGAGCACTCCCTCAAATTAGAAGACATAGATCCTATAGGCAGTTTTAATGTTACCTTTGCAGTTTCTGCTGTTATATTTCTTGACTGATTAACCGCTACTGTCTGTTGTTTATTTAGCCAATAAAAACATATTTATCCCTTACAATTTCCTGTCACTGACTTCTAGAAAAGTTTTCCCCTGTATTTGTTTAGTGGAAAATCTTCCAACATTTCTCAAATTACCACCATCACCATCCCAAGTTACAAAAAAGTTGACTCCACTGGCTTCCATTTATTCATGACCTGATTCACACATCCACTGTAAACGTTACAAGATCTCAAACACCCTGGGTCAAACAGCATAGAAAAAATTAAGTTAGAAATCACAATATTGGTTCATTGTCCAGACTCTTCTCTCTCATTTTGAGAGCATGGGACGTGGAAGCAGCCAGATCTCTTTCTCAGTATCTCAACCCTTCTCTGGTTGCTCTGATCTCCAGCTCCTTCTACACATCATCTTGGATGACAGAGGCAAGCTCAAACTGGCCTGTCGAAATGTTTAGCAGACAGGTATTCATTTCAAAAACAACTTGAAAATGTTGTTTCCTCACTTTGCTAGAAGATGACAGGATACCGTTAACCCCTGGTTTTGTGCTAATTAAAACCCAACTTTCCTATCTCAGCTTAATCGACAACTTCAGAACACTTTTATGCAAAGTCACCCTACTTGCTAGTGGCTTCATAAGGTTATATGGCCGTCTGTGTCACTGGCATTTGGAAAGCAAGAGCAAGTCTGTGAAATGAAAGTCTGAACACAGCTGCAAATTTTTAAGTGACTCATCTCTATCCATTATTTTCCAAAGCATAAGGGAGCAATTTGGTAAATGAATTGCTCTGATACTTTCATGGATCTTTGATTTATTTTTTTTTTCCGTTTTTTAAAAGCTTTCAGAATTATGTGGTCTGACTTAAGTCCCTGTCTGCAGCCAAAATCCTTCACACCTTCAAAATCCCACTAGTCAGTCAGGCTCAACATTTATGTGCAAGACTCTGCCCAAACTGAAAACATTTTGACTCTATGACCTGCAAAACACAATTACAGAACATTAAAAATTGCTTATTGCTCAAAGTAGGCTGCTTTTTTATTATTATTATTATTACGTTGATTAGATAACTGTTAGACCACTTAAAAATCAACAATCTGTCACACCACTATCTTTATTAAGATAAAGTGTGCATTAAGTGCATTAAAAGGAGTGTGGCCAACAGATCAAGGGAGCTGATCCTCCCCCTCTACTCTGCACTGGTCAGGCCTCACCTGGAGTACTGTATCCAGTTCTGAGCTCCCCGGTAGAAAAAAGACAGGAATCTCCCGGAAAGAGTTCAGCAGAAGCCCACAAAGATTATATGGGGCCTGGAGCATCTTCCCTATGAGGAAAGGCTGAGAGACCTCTGTCTGTTCAGCCTGAACAAAAGAAGACTGAGAAGGGATCTCATCAATGTGTATAAATACCTGAGGTATGGGAGACAGAGTGATTTGGCCAACCTCTTTTCAGTGGTTTGAGGGGACGGGACAAGGACTGATGGTCACAAGATAGAGCACAGGAAGTTCCGCACCAACATGCGAAAGAACTTCTTCACGGTGAGCGTGACGGAGCACTGGAACAGGCTGCCCAGGGAGGTTGTGAAGTCTCCTTCTCTAGAGATATTTAAGGCCTGTCTGGACGCCTACCTGGGCAGCCTGCTCTAAGGAACCTGCTTTGGCAGGGGGATTGGACCCAATGATCTTTCGAGGTCCATTCCAACCCCTTAAATTCTGTGATTCTGTGATCTGCAAGCAAACTAATATTTCTCAATAACCAGTGTGATTCAAGAGTTCTTAATAAAGCAATAAACAAACCATGCCATGCACTAAAATAATAGCTGCTATGTGTACACTTAACATTCTATGAATGTGTTTTTCCATATTTTCCTTCAACTTGTCCTTCCAGTGCCCTAGCTGAAATTAAAGAACATCAAATTCTAAGCCTGTTTAACTTAGAATAGCAAAGAATTAAACCTAATAATGAAATAACTCCATACAGTGTTGTCTTTGAATCATTAGAGGATTTGCAGATAGTATCTTGTGAATGCAAACAAGATAATCATACAAGCACAGATACCAAATAGCCCTTTTTCCAAACACTAGCGGGCATGCATATTCAACAAAATGCAAATATTGACTTTTCTGATAGCAACTAGATCAGATTGCTAAGGTGTCTGATGGGACCCTGTAATCCCAGCGTGAGAAACAGTACTGACCTTCACGCTCTGTATGGTTAGTGTGTAGCTCACTTGCATTTATGATTCCCCTAACCTCTAAGCATTATCTCCAATTGGAAGAATAAAGTAGACGTGTGGAAAAGGGCAGTCTGAGTCAGTACAAAAAGCTTGAAAGAAAGTAAACAGGCTTCATGTCTCATAATATCTCTCTAGAGGTGCATGGAAAGGAAGAAATGCCATTTGCAATTGACTGCTTATAAAGGTAAGTGAGCACATAAAAGGAGTCTTTTTTTCTTAATAAGCAAGAAAAGAGTGTTGTAAGAGGTCACACACCTGCATGTTCAGCAATCAATATGTCTAGCGTGTATGTTTGAATATACAGGCACATTAGAAATGTTAATGTTTTAAAGAGCATTGATCCAGACTGAGTGTACACAGCCATGTGGATAGTCACTTTCTGAGTGACACACTTGACCCAAACTAAAAAAAATAAATTAACAAACCAAGCTTTAAATGAGAAACGTCCATACTACCAGATACTTTAGCTAATATGTTTTAATCTTGAACTAACTTACATTTCCAAATCTTTCCTAATCCAACAATTGAAATTGAAGCAGAAATAAAGAAATGAAGGAAAAGCCTCAAGATTTTCTGCTATTTTTAATACGCTTGCAGTAAATGACATAATATGTTCAAAAGCACAGTAATGGTACCAGTCCTTATTGTGAACAAGTGGGAGTCTAAATTCATTCTTCATGCTAATTCCCTGCTAAATTTGAAAAAAACAAACAAAAACAAAACAAAACAAACAAACAAAAAAAACAGCAAAGCAAAAAACCTAAAACCCAAACCACCATCTATTTATGGTTTAGTTCTGACATTGTGTGTGTTTATGTCACTGAACATATACACACATACTTCTATAAATTTGTTCATACCTATTTATAAAGAAACATACTGAACAGCCCTAGAAAGACTGTTTAAGGAACATAAATACATTCTCTTTACATTTTATGACACTGTGTGACTTCTGCAAATCTAATTTCACTAATCATTCTTACAACTCTGCATGCTGCTTTTATTTTGAGACATCAATGACAATTATAAATAGTAACAAGATTTTTCACTGTTTCTGAGGGAAGAAGGTCAGGTTACTGCTAATTAGATCAGAGTGCAAGCTGCATAAATGATCCTTTGGGCATAGAAATTATAACAGAATATTATTTTATTTTTTTTTGTGGTTGTTTTTTTCCCATTTGAAGTGCATTTTTAGTGTGCAATTATCCTTAAAGCTACAAAAACACAGCTTTCACATTTTATGAGGAAGAATCAATGTGTGCTAATTGGATCCTCGGTTCCATACAAATGGGATTTTTGTATGTCTTCCTATTTGCTAAAATTCTTTATTCGTCCCTTCCTCCTGAGAGCCTTCATTCAATCAGTTCTATGTAGGATTTTATAAAGCTAAGGAAAATGTTTGCCTGAATATTCTGAGATTTATTTATTTTAGAACCATAATAAAACTTCTTCATAAATTTCTATTCAAGCAATGCCATCACTGATTTTTATGTTTTTTAAAGAGAATAAAAACATCAAGATTTGACTGATTATTTCTAGTGGGCCAGTATTCACAATTGTATCTGTGTTCTTTGTTTATAATTTGAATTGAAAGTAATTTGAACATTACTGCAAGCTTCTGCATTGAGACTCTGCCAGTATGGTGATCTAAGCCTATACTTAAACTAAGTCTAGACAGGAAGCAAACTGCTACAAAAATAAAAGATTTTAGCCAGTGGACAGCATGCATAACTAGATTCTATATGCTACAAAGTCCAGCAAGCATGAAGAAAAGAAAGCCTTGTACTATTTTTGAAGACAGAAAACATTGCTTATAGCATAGTATTTAGATGTGTAATAATTTCTGCCAAATTTTTTAGATTATTTAACCAAGGACCAACTAGCACTTTGTCAGTCATGGGTTTGCTTTTTAACTCATCCCCATGCAAGACAATTCTATGAGGTATATGGACAAAAATCTGTCCTAGGCTGGCAATACTGATAAAGTTTTTGATCAATAACTGATGCCTAAACTGCCAAATAACTCCACTTGTAGCTCTGCAGGTCAAAAGTGACAATTGGTTGCCATTCACATAATACATGGCTCTTCTTTCAGTATTTGAGGAAAATAAAATTTGGTAAGGCTTGTTCTTGATTTCCTCTTATCCTATAAAGTCCATTCCTCCTTGGACTCTAAAACTGAAGACCGTGTGTCCTATGGCTACAGCAAAAGCTAGAAGTGATTTCACTTGATCTTTTAGAGATACTTGATCTCTAAAAGCTTTGGAGGTTCAAAGGCATAGCCTACGTTTGGGGTAGGTTGTGTTTTGAAGCCCTACACATAAATAAAGCCCTAAACAAAATAGCCAAAATAGCCTGTTCTCTCCTGAGAATACAGCTTTCTGTATAATCATCAAAAATATGAATGGCTGGTATGAAAAAAAAAAAATCGAAAATTTGCTTGTACAAAAGAGAGCAGAGGTGGGAAAGAAACGTGTAACTTTGTCATACATTCTCTTAGGCAAAACAAGATAAGTTTTCACATACAAAACACTGATCATTGCAGTAGCCCTTCTCTGCATCTATTCCATATTAAATTTAGCCTGAAACATGAACGTTCAGACATGGATACAGCAAGTTAGCTGACGTTTAAATACTGTCATATAAAATACATTCTATTACTCTCCTATCTCTTAAAGTTACTCTAGTTCCTTGAAATTTGTCTCATCTCATATTCAGTATAAACCTGAAAATCATTCAATTATTTCAGCAATATATACAGATCTATAACTTAATACCTCCACTAGCTACTTCTTGTCAAAGCATTGTTTTCCTTCAAACTATGCTGTGATTTTTTTTTTTTAAATGTGGATTTAAAACAACAACAAATGCTTTTTTTTTTTTTTGGCAATATCTAACTCATGTTTACATTTTAACAAACTTTTTAAAAGATATTTTCAAAAATGCCCAGAATTCTGATGATTAGGATACAAAGACAGATAGAAAGGAGAAAAGGATAGTTTGATTTATTAAATATGTATGCAACTGCATAATCAGAGGTGCTCCATCTTCTTCTACTAATTGATTACATAGCTACAATGTAAACACAATTTTTAGTTTGACAAGAGAGAATTAAATGTTAAGGTATAAACTACTTATCCAGTGTCTTAATTAAATTAAACTTTAAATAGTTTAACTGCTTCTAGTTTTAATCTGTGGAATATCTACGGCTAGCCAACACCTACATGGTCCAAAAAGTACATCTTCACAAGATAAAATTGCCTCATTTAAAGCCCATTAATGTCCCTTTGTACTGAAATTATTTCCTTAGGAAGTTGTGTATAAATGGTAACCAGTTCCAGTGCAGATTTTCTGTGGAAAAAAATTGCTGGCTACCTCACAACATGCCTTAGTTTAAAATAAATAAATAAATACATAAATATCACAGTAGAGCTTTTTTAAGCTCTGAATATGGACTATATCTGTAATATTAAGAGTAATGTTAATTTGTGTAATACCCATGGGTTTTTGCTTATTTCTATAGCAGTGTAGTAGATCATTAGCTATCTGCCTATCTGATACTTTACTGTCTGTACAGTAGATGCCCATACAACTAACATTTTTCCTAAAGATACCAATGTTCTTCACAGTGGGAATAATTACAGAAAACATTTTTTCATATTTCTGCTATGGGGACAATACAGGAGGATACTGTTGTTGTTCATCTGGGAAGAAAATACAATTTCTTTTAATAAGATTCTTACAAGTAGTTCTGAATTGAGAGAAAAGGAAAGGGGAAAAAAGCAAAGGACAAAGTTACAGTAAGTCTTATAACTCTAGATTTGGAGAGGTTTATTTTTAACATTTAGAACTGTTTCGTTTACAGCTGGTGTATCTATGGAATTACCTGTTCAGGTACTTGAGGAACTATTTAAAATGTAAGGATTAAAAATTAAAATGAATTTATTAAAGAAACTTATTTTTACCTTTGTAAATTGGAAAGTAGAAAGGCAATTGGTTTGGATCTTTCCAGAAAATGGTCTAATAATTACCCACATGTAAACCACTAGCTAAAATAGATGCATTCATTCCTTGCAAAGTCTCCTTAGAAACACTAGACTTTCAAGCATAATCAAAACAGGCAGCTGAGTCCACCCTTTATGATAATGTGCCATGCAGCTTTATTAATCTGACCTTGAAAACAAATGAGAAATTTAATACTGCCCCAACATAATTGTTATTGGCAGGCATTTTACCCGTTTTAATTTGCACATCACTATAATATCTGCTTCCAGTTATGATGTAAACGTTAACAGGATCTGACTCTGTTAATCGTGTTCTAGTGTCTGAAGCAGTGGCAAAAGAGTGTGCTTGAGGTAAACTGGAACATGACCTTAATGGATAATGAAATGCATTAACCCTTGCTATGCAAAGAGTAAAACAAAACATGAATTATGCAATTGTTTCAACTGGCATCTGAGTAATATACAGTGCTGCAATTATGGGAAAGACCTGAAGAGGGGGGAGGAAACCACACTCCACACTCCATTCACCACACTCCAATTTCAGGGTTACATGAGTCCTGATTGTTCTTTAAATTGACTGCAAGAGATAGGCGATATAAAATAAATAAATATATATATATATTATATATATATATGTTCCCAATATAATCGATAGCATTCTAAAGAATTCATGATGAAAACAAAAAGTAATTCTGTTTTTTTTAAGATGTTATGAGTAAGGAAATTTCTCCTGTTTAACATAAATCTATTGTTTGTTTGTTTGTTTTCCTGCAAAACTGTTCTTAAAAGAGAAGTTTCATGGTCTGTAAACAGCACAGAAAAGCAATCTGCAAGTTATGTTGATAGCTATTAAACTTGTGTTATAAGTATACAATAAAAAAGTGGCATGTTACTTGAATTAAAAAGAGAAGCAAACAGCTATTTACAGTTGTGTACACAATGTAGAACAATGTCAATTAAAAACATTTCCGTAGTAACAGTATGTTACTTTTGAATATTATGTTCTCCTCTTGGACTTGACTTTTTCTGTAAGGACAACCATTCCTCTCTTTTAAACATTCCAGTACGAACAGTCTAATAGGACTATTGTCAATATTGTTTTCTAAGTCTACATCTAAAAATGCATGCTTATAGCCTTTTAAGATGCAGGTGGATTTTTTAAAAGGATCTCTCTGTTTATCTTTCTCAGTAATATAAATATAATAGACTCCTTTCTCCTCAGTAACAAGGTATCATAGCACACTATTTTAGATAAACTCCTAAGACTACTCTCAGATGTTCTGATAAAGCACGGGTTACATAAAGGGAATAATAACAAACAATAAAGTTGCTTTCCCCAAAATTATAACATTGATTCTTTCACTATTACATTATATTAAATACTATATTAATAGTAATTTAGTAATAGTAATGTTAATTATGTTAAAATAGTAATATTATATATATACACTATATACAATAGTAATATTACTATGTTAAAACAATATTACTATGTTAAATATTAATATTAATATTAATTAGTAATAATAATATTACTATGTTAAAATAGTAATATTAATACTAAATACTGTACCTGAACACATCAAAGCCAGGAGAGCTCTCAGCTTCATGGGCATCAGTCCCTTTTACATTCTTAAGACTTTTTGCTGTTAGTGTAATCAAACGAGTATTCACTACATATGAGCAACTTGACATGTATCCCCTGCAAACACTGCACTAATGTTTTATTATGAATAGTACAGAGTCCAAGAATACTTTATCATTGCACTGCATTCTCTCTGAATTTAGTACAGGTCTTCAGCGCTCAAGAGCTACTTCAAAATCCTTCAGAAGCCAATTGTGGTTTGTATACCTCTTTCAAGGAAAAAGAGGAAAAGTAAAGATACTATTTCTTGAAAATAAATATACTTTAGACCATTTCTTCCTTAAAGGTAAATACAGACTAGGATTAAGCACATAAAAGAATCTTAATAAATTGCAAAGCTTTTAGCAGAAATTTTAAGTTTACAAATTCAGTATCAATAATAATTAAAGGATAGACTAATATAAAGAAAATAATGTTTTGTTGTTCATTTTCTCTCCTTGGCCTACCAGAAACAGCACAAGAAACTCTCAAAAACATTTTCAATAGTGTTAAAATTAATCAGTAGCTACTTTTACATGGAAGCATCTAAACAAAATTTACATGAAAAAAAAAATAAAAATCAGTGTTCATCAAACTGTACCTCTATGTTTGATCAACTTCTCTAAAAATAGTAGATCCTTGATAGGAATGAATCTATGTTCCATTGAGTATTCAAGACTTTTTTCTTTCCTGGTGTTCAGTCTTTTTCCTGCTCTATCTGTTAAAATGAATTGTTTGTGCACTATAGAAACTTCATGAATACTGATAAGCATGTTTTCTCTAGTCATATGGTGAATGTCTACTCTGAAATAGATTAAAAAAATTAACATAATGTATCTTAAATTTCAGAAGGGCATGGAAGAATTAAAGAAAAAAAAAAAGGAAAAAAAAAGACAAGAATATTGCATTACCTCAAAACTGGAATTCAGCTTCATCAATTAATCATTTAACATAAATAGGAAAACCTAAAGAAGTTGGATAATAAAGCACAGACCTTGCTCTTAATGTATACTTTCAAAATTTGAGTAATTACGGTGTTTTCAAAGATACTATTTGGATTTATACTGACTCAGATGAGAAGACAGTAAAAGTTGAAAAGCAGAAGAAAATCAGCACTTTATGAAGTTTTATGATTGCATAATTTTGCTTAAACTAATGGAATTCTGTTGTCAAAACATATTGAACTGACACTTGACCATTTTACTTCCTCAAAATGAGCTTCAGGACTATTAAAAAAATAGTAAGATTAATTGTTGCATTAAAATTATTTTCACAGGTAGAATTTTGTTTCCTTTCTATGTGTGACTGACCCAACTGACCTGGTTCAGACCATTATAAAGAGTGCTATTAGAGAGATTAATCACATGAAAGCCATTCCATATTAAAGAAATATATATATATGTAGGAGAGGAATGGATAATTTTCTGAAAGGAAAATGGAGCTGCCTTTCTTATGGCAATTCTTAAGAGTCAACAGAGATTTGTGTTTGAGCTGATTAGGCACTGGAGGAGAATGGAATAGGATAAACGGGACAGTATTGGCTATACTGAGTTTAAAGAATCCTCAGACCACCTCTTAAAAGTTTATTCATTCAGGTAAGTTGGAACACAACGATAAAATATTAGAAAAAATATTTAGCAGCTGCATGCCAATAGAAAGAACAGTCTTGGACATATATTTACTGACTTGCCTTACACATACTCTCTAAAATACTATAAATTTTTATGATACATTTTAGTCTACCAGAGAAGGATTGCTCCAGTGTAACAAATGAAAACATGAATCAATTCAGTCCAGGAGGACTGCAGTTCAGATTCTCACCATACTCACATAACAAAAGGCTGTTGAAATATGAATTTAGAATAGTGTGATCAAGCAGACATAACGAGTCATTGGATACCTTAGAGAAAGTAATGAAGTGAATTTTTTGCCGTAGTTAATTGGTTTAACATGACATAAGATGCTGATGCCATATATTCTCATCAGAACATACATAGCTCTCTTCGGTATCAAAAGCAATACCAGACAGCCATATTGCAGGATAGACATAACAGTTTGCTCACCCGCTGGCATTTGAAAGCATCTTGAGATAATTTGTCACTTTTTAAAGCTATTGATTTAATTAAGGTCTTACTGATTTTGTCCCTTAAATTCTTTCAGTTTTGAACAGTATTAAGCTTTTTCTCACTCCTTCTTATCTAAATTTTATCTGGGTGTAGAAAAGACTATTATACTCATCTGGAAACCCACAAGCATGCGTGTTACCTTTTTAAGGAGCAAAAGGCAAGTAAGATGGGCAAGTGATGCTCATATGGTCTTTATTTTTGGTAGCTTAAGATAATAAAAGGAACAGATGTTTGTTAATGATATCAGAAAAGCCTGGCAATATGTTCATAATAATAATTAAATTTTTGAAATTAATCTGTGAGTCAACAACTTTACATTCCTACTACTAAGGTTAGCATAAAGTTAGAAGGATTCAATACAACTAGAAACCTTGGTTGCAATTAAAATGTGGTCAATGTTCTCCTGTTTAGTTTGGGATTTTAATGGTGTTCAAAACTCAGATCAATAGTAGCTTGCAAAAATGTGAACAGTATTCTATGCAGTCAGACTCTAAAGAGTCACTAAAATAAACTACAGCCATACAAGTAAATATCATACAAATTATTTACTTCCATATAACATAGAATATTAGAATGGTTTGGGTAGGATGGGACCTTAAAGGATTATCTATTTTCAATCCCTGTACCATGATCATTTGGAAATGTTATGAAAAGTGTTTGTTTTCCAGATCTTTGCTGAAAAAATTTATATATACCTTTCAGTAAGTTCTAAAAAAAAAAGTTGCTAAAATAAATACGCAAAGTTAGACAAGTTGGGTGAAGTATTGTTATCACTGTTCAATATCAGAAAAATTATGGCCTTATTCTCACTCTCAGCCTCTCAAAACTGCTTTCTGTTGTTTTTGTTTGTTTGTTTGCTTTTGGGGGGGTGTTATTAATGTATGCTAAATAAGAAAGCATGATTTAAGTCGTGAAGATGTGAATGTGTAAATAGGTTATACAGACCAAATTCTTTTTATATTCTTTTTATATCTACAGCTCGTGTGTTAAGTATGTAAACACATTTTAAGATTACACTTTTGTTTTATTGTATCTATATACTTTAAAATAGTATATTTTATATTCATATTAAATGCATGGTTGGAGAAACTTTTTTAATGTTTTAGCACCAACCTTTTTTCACACTATTGTTATTTTAAATATGTACCTAATTAAACAGAAGGCCTGTGTTACAAAACTTAATTTGTATTTTGATATTTGATAACCATTTTCATACAGAAAAACACTCAAAAGTGTAAGAAATTTTGGCATCATATAGTGAAATTGTAAAATAGTAGCACTGTATTATTTTATGTAAAAGTGGTGTTTCTTCTTTTCTTAAAAAGTGTACAGAAATTTCTATTATACATTAAATGAAACAAGCAAAAGAATATCACAGATCAGAGAGAGATGGGATTAGTGTCAGAACAGGGCATGTTTGAGTACTGGCTTCTATTTTGGTGTGATTGACTTAGTGGTTGACAGCAGAAGTAACAGATGGGAAAAACAAGTGGGTCAGAAAAATGTCAGGACAAAATCCAAACACTGCAAAACAATAACAGCATAATGAGTAAAATATAAACAGGAATCAGATTTATTTTATAGCAATAGATGAAGTAAAATGAAAAATTATTAGGTATTTATAATACGTGAAAAGCTACGGAATGGTGCCAGTTACTAATGTCTTAATTCTGCTGCAATGTTCTTATCTTATAAAAATACAATCCTAAAGAAGTACTAAATAAAAATTAAATAATGAAACACTGATATCAATGGAAGTTATGAGACACTCAGGAGCCTCCAGGGTTTCATTTGGCTGGCCTGTTTAACGTGAACTTGTAATTGTCCTCTGAATCAAGATAATGACATCGGGCTTGAAAGTTTCAAACGATTTAAGGATCTGCAGAAAACATTTTGTGCCTTTATCATATATGGTAGCTGCAAAATGCAGAGTGTAAGTAATACAGTTGCAACTCTGTCCTGAGAATCAGGGGAAAATTTACCTGCCTCACAAGAACAAGTGCAGAACACAACGCAACATATTCAGGTACTGCACAGGTAGTACAGTAGTAAAGGAAAGACAGTGGTCATTGACAATACAGGAACATTTATGAAAAAATATTATTTTAGCCGAATTTCATCCAAACAAACCAGTATTTTAAGCAGGAAAAAAAAATAAAAAATCTTATATACCATAATTGACAAGTAAAATAAGAATACTTTTTTGAAAAATTGCAAATGACATGGAAAAAAAAAAAAAACAAAAAAACAACACATAAGAAATTTAAAGAATGTAAAAAAGAGAAGGCCAAAAAAGGAAAAATAAATAAATAAAAAATATACCTTAAACATAAATGTATGTGTGGAACAGTGGAATATTTTTTCCAAAACCACTGAAATCTTCTAAGTTGAATTGTCAGCTTGGGTATGCACAACATGCAGGAAGTTCAGTAGATTAAAAATTTCCTCAAAAGATGTTACAGATATAATCACAACAAATTTTGTGCATCTGAGTACCAACTTCACTGCCTGTTTAGAAATAATGGATATCTCCCTTTAAGTAGTTCAATGATTTGCTTTGGCTGTAGTTTCCTGCAATATTTTATAAGCCTTTGAAAACTGTTTATTTGGTTAGTTAACTAAACTAACAGCTAATGCATATGGTGAACACTCCTAACCAGCTCACTAGCTTGTTTCTGCTTTTAATTGTTCTTCACTACATAATGACCACACACCTAGCTACAGCGGGGGGGAGAGAAAGGATCTGTATGGGTGACACAACTTTGAAAGCATACATGCCCATAACAAATGTCTGATTTCAGTATCTTTGTAAGTAAAGACTTAAAATTTTACTACCTCTCTAAAATTAAGTATTCAAAAATCTCTCATTTCTGTATCGTCCTTCCTATTAGGTAAATTATATCATCATGAACAATGCAATTATACTGACACAACTCCACACAACCAACAGATTTAGCTTGCCTTTAGATGCCGGTGTATAGCCTTAGTTTGAGGGAGAGCAAGGAAATTGAGATTAATGAGTACTGTGGCTAATAAATAAGTGAATTAAGAACAGCTAACACAGGCGATAAGATTAAACATTGCTTCCTTAGGTAATACAAAAAGATGTAGGTTTGTCACTTAACTCCATCCTCTATAAGTAACCATTAAATGGTATTCTTTCCTCTTCTACGTTCCATCGCTTTTCTTTTCAAAGCACCTACAATAGCCCGCATCTACAGTATTAAGACAACTATCTCTGCCTGTAATGGCAATTTCACCTTTCATTGCTTGCTTAACAAACTTTAAATAAAAAGATTTGGGTGTTCTCTCTCATAAAAGTTTTACACTAGAAAAAAAAGCATGAAATACACTAATTGTGTTTTGGAACTATTTTATTGATACAAGGCTGTTTCTATAACCTGGATATTCTATTTCATATAGTTTTTAACCAGCGGCACAGAATAAGTTATAGTCAAAGTATAAACAATTGTATGCAACAAACATAGATGACAGTACTTTTGCAAGGTATCCTGCTAAGGACATTATTAATTTATGAGTAAATTGTAATCAGATCCAATTACAAATTTTTCTGCATAGCAAGATAAAGTGATTGTATTGATGTTTCATTAAAGTATAATAATATTCTGTAGTCTAGTTCACAAACTTAGTGAGAAGATGCAATTCACCCCATACAGAGTCCAGCAGTCAGTCTTGCTCATCTCAAGCAAAGACTTCAAAAAAAATAGCTTAGATATGTACATTTTATCCTCCTTTCCTGGATATATTTTTGTCATTTCAAATACCAAATACTCAGCAAAAAATCTGTCCGTCTGTCCAGATAAATAAATACATTTTGACCAACAATGAATGTTAGATTTATGATAAATACAAAAATCAACACATTTTGAAAATAATTAGTACTTACCTTTACTTCTTGAGCCCTCCTGATTCTTTTCCTGCTGCAATTAAAAGTAGAAATATGTATTATTTTCAGTATTACTTATCACATAAATCATAGAGACACAGATTCAAAAGAAGCTTAGTCTAGTTCCTCCTCCTTCCTGTTCTGAGATGAAGTCAGTTATGCTGCATAAAGTTTCCTATACCACCTGTTTTTAAAGTCCCCTAGAATTTTTCACAATGATTAAGCACCAGAACATGACTCAGAAGAGGTCATGCGATCTCTGCCAGCTTGTATCTATCTTGGGAGATGTTAAAAATTCAACTGACCAAAACTCTCTACAACGTGATGTTACTTTGAAATTAGATTGGCTTTAATCAACCGGACTAGGTAACCATCAAGGTGACCACCAGCCTAAAGTACGAGACTTCCATGAGACAAGGAGGGAGGACCGATGATCTTGAGGTCTCTTCCAACCTAGAAATTCTGTGATTCTGTGATTCTGTGTGACCAGAACCTTGCAATCCCTGGATCAGAGCTTAACTCTCTTCAAAATTAGGAAGTTTCATCCCAGATGAAACAGACTGAATCTCCTCAACTACAAATAAATTTATCTCCCCCTCTTCCACCTCTTCTCCTATTTTTCCCTGCTTGCTTGCAACCCCATGAACATAGAATATATTTCATCTTTAAAGCAAACCAAAGTAATCATCCCTTGGTTCAGTTGTCTTCCAAGTCTTCTCTTCCCATTTTTTAACGTTTTAAAATGTGTTGTCTAAAGGATTCCAATATTCTAATTTAGACCTTTCTAAAACCAAGGACTTTTTAAATTACATCATCTCTGTAACTGCATCGAAAACATATAACATATACTGACATAATTCAAAATAATTTTTCCCTTCCAAAAAGAGTATGCCATATCTGATTCATAGTCAGCAAGTTTTTCACTATGATCCCCTAAGATCTTCACTACATAACCTACCAATTGTTTCCTACAGCACAGGATGCTCCTACCTGGATGATGCTGTTTTTAATCTTAAAGATATCAACACTACCTCTCAGGCTGACCCACTTGTCTCTAGTTCAGATAAGAATATTTGGCTTACTTCAGTTAATTCTAGCTCTGTTTCCTTACCCTGCAAATGTTTGAATCCCTCCCCTACGAGTGTAAGAAAATAGATTTACCCATCAACCTTAAACATGTTACCAGGATTTTAGTCTCAAAGATGGTGAATATTTATAGAATAAATATGTTAATAAATAATTATTAACATGGCTTTAACCATGCTGAATGTGTTAACTTATTTCCACCGTGCTTTGTTAGCAAAATTGCATCAAAAATAATTAAAAGACATTTGTTTCAAAGTTATTAGCACAAAATAAAAGTTTTAAATGGCTGAAATTTATCATTTTACAATTTTAAATCAAAAATGAGATCTAGGTAAGATTTTGTTCAAAACACACAAGCATGTCCAGCCTCACACTTCCTACAAAAATAGTCTGATATTTTTTCCAAAACATCTAAGCTTTTGTAATTTAATTGCACAACAATTCTTGCAATTGCACAACAAGGTTCTGAATAATGAAGCCCCAGTGTTTCTGAAGGAATTTATTTTTATATGAGCACATATTTATTACACCGTATTTTCCAGTTATATTACTTTTTTCACAACACTTTTTTTACTTAAATATGGAATTAAATTCCACTTGAAAATTAATGGTATATTTAAATAGAAACTTTAAGTTTATACTTATTAAAAGCTCTACTTTTCCCACCTCTAACAGTATGACCATGTCTTGCTGAAGAACTGAAGTTCCTTTCTTAGTATTATTAGTAAAAACTCATCCGTAAGAAACAAAGAAGTAAAATACACATTGAGAAAAACAAGAAACTTTCAAAGACTCAGTAATTTCATTTCCTAAAAGACTCGCTCTGAATACTCTGAAACTACAACCCAAGTTGACAGCTCTTTTGTTCATTTGTTTTGATTTTATTTCAATATTTGACACACATCCTGTTGGTTTCCTGGCAACCAGCAAAGACTTTTTCCTCATTCAACTGGTAACTGCTATCATATCACGTGCTCCTAATCTAATTTAGGAGTATTTTATGTTATGACCGACAAGTTATTTCTTCAGAAATGCTGAAGTTTGTATACCTATTTCATATTTTCCAGTTAACATGAGAAATTTTCTTTAGTAGTGCACCTGCATGTAACTGCACATACTCACTGAACACACTCAAGTCACCTGCACGTGAGAACACAGGTGATGGAAGTGGTTACCTGCATTATAGGAGGAGGTAACATGGCTATAATGAGAAAGTACTGACATTAAATGGTTGCTGAACACTGACAAGAGTAAAGTCTGACAGCCTGGAAACTGTAGGCCTGGGAACTCAGCCTTTGGCCTAGCGACTCAGCTGAGGAACCAGGGCCATCCTTGAAGTGCCGCTGGAACAGAGAACCAGAGGCATCCTGTACGTACCATTGATAAAGACAAAACAAGAAACAAAGGG
This sequence comes from Aythya fuligula, assembly GCF_009819795.1. Taxonomy (NCBI): domain Eukaryota; kingdom Metazoa; phylum Chordata; class Aves; order Anseriformes; family Anatidae; genus Aythya; species Aythya fuligula. Next base: position 28,620,660 of record NC_045562.1, on the reverse strand, counting down.
ATATATCACCTGAGACAGTAAAAAGTACGCTGGGAAAGAAGAAGCTGGCCTGAAAAAGTGGTATCAACAGAAGAAGTTTTTGTTTACAAAAATGAATATATCGACCATTATCATCTATTGGCTGTCTTAGGATAAAGACCAACATTAACAGCATTTATACCTGAAGCGATGATGTCCTACACCCTCTTACATCTCAGTGATACAAAAGTCTCCCTCTCTGAGAAATTTCCTGTTTTGCATGTACTCCTTTCTCTCTATTGTGTTGTGTGTGTTTTTTGTTTTTTTTTAATTATTATTATTATTTTATTTTTTTCCTTCTCTCCTCCTTAAACAGGCTGAAGCTTTGCTGGAACATTGGGTTAACTCGCTGATGCTTCAGTGTCAACTCTGCAGTGCTACACACCCCATGAGGCAAATCAACTTTGAAATTAGACTCTGTCCCTTACTTTGGCTCCTTTCAGGGCCCATTTCTAGGGGTGGTCGGTCTCCTCTGAGATTGGTTTTAGACACTGTGAGGTTGGTCTCTATGAGATCAGATTTCACAGCTAGACTCCTGTGACGTTGGAATGGGCTAGACCTCCCTTCTGGGATCAGTCTCATACATTTGGTACCATTGGCTTTATGAATGTGTATATATGCATATAATATGTATAATATAGATAAGTATAACCTACCATATGCATATTTGCTGTTATAGCATCAATAAGTTTGCAATCTGTAAGTATATTCAATGCCATATTATTTTGATAGGTTTGTTGAACCTACAGTACTAATCTATATTTGCTGCTCTATTACTTATTTTTACTACATCTAATTGCCCTCCTACTATTTCTAATCACTGCTACTACTAATTAATGCTATTCCCTCAATATCTATGTCAGATATATTTGCTTCCTGTAATGGCTTGTTAATCTGTACACATGCTTGCCTTATTAATCATAGTATGCTTGCTGGTGCTGATTTGTGGTGATCTGCTGTAAATCAAAATCTTTAGAAATAAAACTTTTGTGTCTTTTGTGTATTATGAAATCCTATGACCTCACTGTTGCTATATGTATATATCCATAGGCCAGGTAACTCCCCCACCTTCAGATCATGACAAGAGTAAACCGAACTTGTTGCAAACCATGATATTCAGTGTAAAAATACACTGAGCTAGTTGTCTCCAATAACATGAAAAAAAAACCTATGTGAACTTACTCAATGCAGCAATCTGTCCCCAAAAATTTCGAACTTCTCTTTTGCACAATAGTTGGTCAAGGAGATGTTATCCATTTTGTGTACTGAAAAGTATCATTCAAATATTTTCTGTTTTAGAAATTCATGTCAGAAAAATGGCATTGGGAACAGGCTAAGTGCAAAACACTTTTACAAGTCTATTTCTATTATAGGATATATTTATTTTAAATATTTGAACAGAAAAAGGAGACATACTTTTCCTATTGCTGCAATTTATGTGGTATCTTTAGCACTCTATAAACTACTAATAACAAAATGAGTGTACTGACTACAATCCAGGCCTAACTGCATTGTTTTATTTAATCAATAGGTCCAAAGATTTGTTGTTATGGCGCACATATCAACTTCTTTGAGTCTTCATTATGCCAAAATTGTACAGATAAATCCAAGGAAAGATGTGAATACCTATAACAACGGAAATGTTTTTTCTGGACTACGTACTCACTTTTCTGAATTGGCAAACCTTAGCCTTTTAATATTTTTTTTCCCCATTTACCAAGCATATTTACCTTTGTCCAACTAATATTAAAACAAACAAACAAACAAACAAAAAAAAAAACACTAATTCTGTGCACTCACATAGCTGTTTAAACTCTGTTAAGGAGATTCAAAATTGATGAAAAGAATAAAGCTGTAATCAATAATACAAAAGTATTTTCTAGTTCACAGGGACATAGAAATGTGTAGCCACAATTAAACTTCACAATGAGGCCATAATATGCATATGACTAAATGTTTTAAGTGTTTTTTCTCTTGTAAATAACATGGCTAACGATGCAATTTTTTGCAACCCAATCTTGCAAATCTAAGTCAAGGGTTGTTTACTTTTTCTTCTGTTTTTTCAAAGCAACAAAGTGTGCCAAAATCTGTATGTATCTGAAAAGTACATTTCCAAAATTCTCCATGACTACATGAAACATATTGCTTAGATTTAAAAAATAAATAAATGAACACAAATGTATTTCTGTCTTTATTAATGATAAAATGTGATGTACTAGATTTTAAAACATGTTCACATATTTGCCTAATGTTTCCTGAACACAGGAAATCCTGAATCCTGTAATGGTATTCCCTGAAAAATATTATATGATTACAGGCTAAATTTCAAAGTAAATCTAAAGTCCTGATTCCTATGTCATTCAGGTTTAGTATTGCTTAACTCCTTTGACTTTTCTTTTTAAACTATAGTCAGCATTTGGTTTAAAAGATCTATCCAATACTTTCTTTTACTGGAAGTACTCTGTTTCACAAAGGAGAATGTTTTCCTTTTCATTTTCCCTCTCTTCAGAGGTCAGAGAGTGAAACTTAGACTTTGCTCTAACAAGCCAGTTTAACTCAGAGGAATCTTATTCCTGTTAAGCAGGCTAGGCAAGTTGGAGCCAAGTTATGTTAGCATTCAGCTATTGCAATTTATAGGCTCAGTGGACACTGTTTAGCCTCACAAAGCTCACTAGTCTTGTTTCCATTTTTCCCATTCTTCTAGTTTGCAACTAAAAAGAATGAGATTTTTCTTTTCCTGATAAAGCTGCAAAACCCATTATGTCTGGTGCTGAGACTACAATAAATAGATTCTGAAGACTTAATCCAAGCACTGATTATTAAATCAGAGTAGATTCACAGGAAAGTGAACTTTAAAATCTTGGTTTCAAAGAGAAACACTAAAAAGGATGAAAAAGACCTTTCTGGAGGAAAGAGTGTAACAAGTTGTGCAAAGCTAGGAGGGGAAAGAAAACATTTTTGGATGAAATTTTAGAATTAAAAAAGATTTTTTTAAAATGAAATATCTTAAGATTTCTTATATAAAAAACAAATATAAAGGAAACAAGGCATTAGCTGCAAATGTCTTTCATTTTCTTTGAAGTCCTAATTTTCTTAATATCATTATTTTCTTTTATTTCAGCTGAAGATTTTGGAGCAGCTTTGCATGGTGTCGTTTTCTCGAAAGACACACATTTTAAGTGTAAGCTACCATTCAATCTACAAAGAAAACCTTTGCTAGCATATCACAGAACAGCCTTGGTGCAATATGCCTTCTGCCAGCAAGACCCTTGGTAGCAGCAAAGCTCATCCAGATGGAAAGAGAAGTCTGTAAGCCTGAAGTTATTTCAAGGTTAACCAGTGATTAGAGTGGGTAGAGCATCTCTGAATTGTGAAATTAACCCTCTGGCTAGGAAAAGCCTGTTACAGTAAGAGCCTTTTCAACTGAAAACAGAGTGAAAAAATATAGAAGAAAAACTTATATTGAAGGTGCATAAAATACAGTTCTCTTTCTTATTAAAAGATACAAGTATATGGATTAATTTATGTAGAAAACCATTAAGAAGCAATGACTTATTTAATAAAATAAATGTTATAAGCACCTATAACTTAGGAAAATAAAGTTCAAATGCTCAGGGGAGCAGGAATTCTTCCTGGCTGAATGGAAAAACATGAGAGAAGTAAGCAAACAATTGGTTATAACAAAACAAATTTTCACTTACATTTGGCCTATACATTAGTGACTACATTATCTACTGCTACAAATCACCTGTAAGCACCAGTAATCATCCAAGGATTTTTTATTTGCTTCAATGTACCGAAATAGTTTTCAACCTAGAAGTCTCAAACAAAATGAATCAAATTCCATGCCTTTGCATCATTTTGTGTTGCATCATATTGTAGCAGTCTAATGAAATGTATCAATGCAGAACATATTAGAACTGTAAAGAAGCCTCAGTTTGTTGGTGTGTCCAACAAACTGAGCTCAATGAAAACTTTTCAAAGCACAGTGGATGAAAGCAGAAAAAATGTCAAATTTTCTGCTGTGTTTGTGAACTAAAAAAGATCACGGATGGCTGGCCCCACAAATTGCTATTCTGGCAAATTATAATTTATAAGCTATTTGCAATATATATCAAGCTAGACTAAAAAAAATAAACAAAAATATCTCCTTTTCAAGTGTTATTTTCTCTTTGTCTCAAAACACAAAATAGCATCAATTTATCTTCAGACATCCTGACATTTTGACAATGTTACTGTTCAGAAATGACATTCTATAAATAATTTTGTAATAATATTGTTTGATTTCAGATAAAGGGTTTTGTATTAGCAAGACAGGAAGTAGAACAGGATAGTCAAAGGGACTCTCAACAAGCAATTCAAGAGAAGGTACACAGATGCTTCTAAAAAAGACCAGAGCTGATCTGTACAGGTAGATAACATTCTAGAACTAACAAAATAGACCAGACCATTGTAGAAACAGTTTTGTAGCCCCATTTAAGTATGCATTATGTTCATTTTGTTTGTTTTTCCCTTTCTGAAAGGAAAAGAGTAGGTATTTACAAACCATAGATGTTGCACGCAGACAGACACCGAATTCCAGTTAATTCTGTGCTCTTACAAATCGAAGTACATGCATGTACTTGTATTGCATCTAGAGCCTCACTCATTTGCCAGCCTGAGTTGTCTGCCTAGAGTGGGCTAGAAGTCTTATTTCTCTTTTGCAAAACTTAGGAGAAGTCCTCTTTTCTCAATTTGCTGTATTTAAAAATTAACTGCTGAATTAATGGAATTCTTACGATAAGCAAAGTGCTAATTAGTCTGAAGCATATACTACATCGTCCTAGTAATGCGACAAAATTAAAATATTTAATAAACATAAACCACTAATTACAGAAACTGATGAAAAGGGGAATGCAAACTTATTTGCTTGATTAACATTTTATAATGAAAATTTATCATTAGTCACATTACAAAATGTACTTAAAATGCAGAAAAATGATAATTAATGATCATTCTGCAGTTGGGGATACTTTGCTAATATATATTAACTTTAAAGAAAAAAGCATTAAAGGAACAATTACTGTTACATATAATATTTCAGTGAGAGATATTACCAAGATAATACATTTTACTGTGCTGTTAAAACATGTACAAGCCAAGATAGTAGAACACCTACATATTAGCTTATATGAATACAATGGGTTATGAAATTCAAATTATAATGCACAGAAACTATTTATTTATGGATGAAATCATAGCTTCTGGTCACAGGAAGCAGAGAGCATGTGCGCACAAAGCACAATTTGGTAAAGTATTCTCAGAACCAATTTGATCAATGACATGCTGAGCATTTCACAGAATCACAGAATCACAGAATTTCTAGGTTGGAAGAGACCTCAAGATCACCTAGTCCAACCTCTGACCTAACGCTAACAGTCCCCACTAAACCATATCCCTAAGCTCTACATCTAAACGTCTTTTAAAGACTTCCAGGGGTGATGACTCCACCACTTCCCTGGGCAGCCTGTTCCAGTGTCCAACAACTCTTTTGGTAAAGAAGTTCTTCCTAACATCTAACCTAAAACTCCCCTGGCTCAACTTAAGCCCATTCCCCTCGTCCTGTCACCAGGCACGTGGGAGAACAAACCAACCCCCACCTCACTACAGCCTCTTTAAGGTATCTGTAGAGAGCAATAAGGTCGCCCCTGAGCCTCCTCTTCTCCAGGCTGAACAAGCCCAGCTCCCTCAGCCGCTCCTCGTAGGACTTGTTCTCCTGGCCCCTCACCAGCTTTGTCGCCCTTCTCTGCACCCGCTCAAGCACCTCGATGTCCTTCTTGTAGCGAGGGGCCCAAAACTGAACACAGTACTTGAGATGCGGCCTCACCAGAGCCGAGTACAGGGGGACGATCACCTCCCTAGCCCTGCTGGTCACACTGTTCCTGATACAAGCCAGGATGCCGTTGGCCTTCTTGGCCACCTGAGCACACTGCTGGCTCATATTCAGCCGACTATCCACCAATACTCCCAGGTCCTTCTCTGCCAGGCAGCTCTCCAACGACTCATTTCCCAGCCTGTAGCTCTGCTTGGGGTTATTGTGCCCCAGGTGCAGGACCCAGCACTTGGCCTTGTTGAACTTCATGCAGTTGACCTCAGCCCATCGGTGCAGCCTATCCAGATCCTCCTGCAGAACTTTCCTACCCTCGAGCAGATCGACACACGCTCATAGCTTGGTGTCATCTGCAAACTTACTGAGGGTGCACTCAATGCCCTCGTCCAGATCACTGATGAAGATATTAAAGAGGACCAGCCCCAGCACCAAGCCCTGGGGAACGCCACTAGTGACTGGCCTCCAACTGGACTTGACTCCATTCACCACGACTCTTTGGGCCCGGCTACCCAGCCAGTTTCTAACCCATTTGTCTTTCAAAAAAAAAATTCACAAGATCAGACTTTATCACATACTCTCAGCAACTGCAGTACAATTGCAATTTGATTTCAAAACACATGCAAAGTAGCAACAACATTTGCATTTGTAAAGCTCTTCTGTCAAGTAGCAATAAACAAGGCCTTGCTTCAATCTAGTACAGTAAGAATGAGCAAAACGTGACCCATTTTGCTACTGCTCTTGTCAGAACATGACTTATCACAGAAAGTGTGGTAGTTTAATGTTTGGATTGTTGTGCTGGTATTCTGCATGCACAGCTCAATCCTGTTAGACATTGCTACCGTTTATGGAAGTAAATTCTGGGAAAATATTATGTTGTAGATTGTTCTTGGATCAGTAAACACATCACATGATTGTACAATTGCATGAAGGACACAAGATACAGAGAGAGTTGACTAGGTGGAAATAAGGAAAAAGAGCTCTTGAAGTTTACACAGTTAGTGACATGCCCAGGATTAGTTATCACTGAATATCAAGAGTCTTATAGTAACTCTTAGAGGCCTATGGAGAACATTTGGTGAAGTCTTGAGTCATGAACCCCTAATAAAAGGGACACAACAGTATTTGAGTAGCCTAGATACTGAAGTGATGAAGTGCAAGATTTGTTTCATTAAAAAAAAAAAAAAAAAAAAAAAAAAAAAAACAGATCAGGGTTGGGCAAATCTGTGAAATCTGATTTGTTTCTTGATTGGCAGATTTCGATCCCTGATTAATATGAAGAATAGGTCTACAACACAGCAGTCCCAGGAAGAAGCTGTTCTTTGCATGCAGCAAATTTCAACCCTTTAAAACAAAGGGGTAGCTGAGAAGAAATAAAGGCGTGCAAAAGTTCCAAATAATCTTGTCCCTGCTTATATGTTTGTAAAGGAAACTCTCGCAAGATCATGCTTCAGCAAAGCATACGCTTCATTCTGTCCACAGAAGCCCTGCACAAAGGCTGATCCACAGTTTTTCTATTTAGGCATGTCTGACTGTACATTAAAGCAAAGCTCCTAGATGTCTTGGTAATGCATATACTAGCCTTGGATCCTTGAAGACAGAGTAAACAAAACCTTGGTCCTTGAGATGGAACAATTGCTTCAGGCTGAAGTCACAGTCTTAAGCTTAATGTTCTTCAGCAACATTCATTAGCAACTGAATTGAAATACATGTAACTTCATGTTTATGTCACAGTAACATTGTATAAACCAAAAAGATTTGTGGAAAACTAATTACATTCTACGTAATACTTTAAAAAAAAAAAAAAAAAAAAAAAAAAAGCAGAGAAACATAGAAGCATTTTAAAAGCAAAGATTCTTCAGGTGAGCTTACATACGAAAGACCGATGATGACATTTCCTAAAATTGCTGCTTGGTATAGAAAGACCTGCATGCAGCAGGCTGCAAAGAGCTCCCAAGAGCTAGGAGTTATAGTTAGGCCTATACACCCCAATGACTACTGTAGTTGAAAAGATAAAGTAAAAATCAAAACTACTTCTCATCTTTAAATTCAAGACTCTCATTTAACTAAATCGTTACTTTTTAGTTGGATTCTGAAGTGCTTTTTTATTATCGTTTTACTTCTGATAAAAGATCTTGTCCAAGAGTCATCTTAAGGATACTGTGGGCCCAATAAAACAGTAGGCAATGGCCAAATAGTCTTTCTTCCACTTTACTGATGCAGAAAATGGCCTGTTTTCAAAAGTGTGTGTTATTTTAATTGGGAAAAAAAAATAAAATCTAAAAAGAATCTTCATGTTGATATAATGGATCAATTCTTCCATGGGCTGTTCCCCTTCTATACTCACACTGCTTTCATTAGAAGAGTTGTCCAAAACCAACCGGCCACAGCTCTGAGCCAAATAGGAAAAAAGTTCAAATGAACATGTATACAAGCTTGCTCTGGGTAAATTTTTTAGGCAGCTCATTTTTACAGAAATACAATGTAACTGTAATTTCTGGTTCTAGTATTATGACTTTATACCTCATTTTTTGATGGCAGACCAAATCCAAATTAAATTCATAGGCAGTTTCATGGAACATGGGAGAAAAAAAAAAAAAAAAAACTTCTACTAATTTTAGATGTAGTGTTTTTCTTTTTATACTGCTTTAATCACTAAAATACTTAATGCATGGTTGAAGTAGTGAAGAGGCATATCGCATTGAAACTTACTGAATACTATTACAACCAAAATGGCTTCAGTACAGAGGAATATATAAACCAATTTGTCTCATCAAATGCAGGCTACGACTTTCATGTAAGTAGGAAGTGCTATGCATGCTACATAAATGATGGTTGTATAACAGTAGATTACTGTTTTTGTGCTTATTTTTGCATTAAACTTTAAATGCTCCAATAATCAATGTACAATTATGCTGAATTCAATTATACAGATTCTGTGTAATTGTACAATTATGCAGAATTCTGTGATTCTGTAATCAATGTACAGTTATGCTGGCCATACATGGCAACGTAAGACTTTCTTTCAACCCACCAAGAAGGAAATGAGATAATGCAGGAGAAGTTGATAAGGTGCCATAGATGAATATTACAGAATCACAGAAGAGTTGAGATTTAAAGGGACCACTAGAGGAGGGTCCAACTTTCCTGCTCAGTCACAGACACCTACAGCAGGTTGCTCAGGACCATGTCCTGGCAGACAAAAGATGGCTTTTGAAGATCTCCAAGGGCAGAGACTTCACAACCTCTCCATGCAACCCATTCCCATGCTCCATCATCCACACAGAAAATAAGTGTTTTCTGGCATTTGAACAGAACCTCTTGTGGTCCAGTTTGTTTCCATTGCCTCATGTCTTATCACTGGGCAATGCTTCTGATATAAAAGAGGACTCAGTCCTCTTTGCACCTTCCCTTGAGGCATTTATAGGCAGCAATAAGATCTCACCTGAGCCTCCACTTCTCCAGATTGAACAGTTCCAGTTATTTCAGCCTCTCCTCATAGAAGAGGTGCTGCATTCCCTTACCTTTGTGACCCTATATATATTTATATCATAGAACATGAGAAGAAAAAAGAAGTTCTACTATATATATATATATATACACACACAAACACACTTTCTTTATGTAAGCTAATAATATTCAGTATATATATTTTGTTTCAGTATTATCTGAGGACACTCCAGATTTGAGTAGACAAAAAGAAGGAAGAGAGATCTCCAAGAATCAGTGTTTTAGTATACTGAATTATCACCAGAAACTCTAAGGGACAGGATGGGTATTCTATTATCTTCCCCCATATTCTGAGCTCTTAAAACTCCAGGTACTACCATAATTACTGAAAAGTATTATATTTCCTTACAATATAGTGTTATTTTTCTCCAAAAATAAAAATAAAAATCTGCAGATGGGCTTTAGCTGCACAATTCCCACTGACATTAATGGGAGTAATTTGCCTAAAACCCCTATTCATTTTTTAAAATTTCAGAGATGGTTTTTAAGTGTAATTTTCTAAAGTGTAATTTTCTAAAAAACACATAATGTGTTGTTGCATTTTATTATTCAGTCTGTCTGAGGTTCATTCTGATCTTATCTTTCCTCTTCTCAGAATTTTCTCTAGATAAAAGAAAATCTGCAGGAAGAACGACAATTAGAGAGTATAGACATGTCAGCATCAACATCAATTACCTTCTTGCAATCCAGGAATGCAAGTAATATTTAGTCTGTGTGAGGATATAATTATGGGTAAAACTGTACTACATCTACTAGTATTGATTAAAACCAATGTGCTGAGGATTTTCTAGAAATAATAATATGTTGTTTCTACCATTCATCTTAGAAGGACAGATAAGGTAGCGTTACAAAGGAAAAAAGAAGTTCATGATACGAATATTAATCAGCTGCATCTGCCCTTTTGTAAAGTATTCAACTATATATTTTAGGAACACATTCATTCTACCAGAGATTTGATGAAAGGTTGTTAAAAATGGGTACTTTATTACCCATGTAAGAAACTAGAACATAGAATTTTTTCTTTTTATTATTGAATCTTATTATTGAAAATTCAAGATTAGCTCAGTATATGATTGTTGCATTTCAACTATTTTTTTAAAAATGAAATATAAAGTAGAGCTATATATGCTACAATAATAGCAACAATTCATTACTCTCCCCCTACCATGAAGTAGGCAATGTATTGTAAAGCTATAGTTATGTTCTCTCAGAGTCAGTGTTGATAGGAAGTAACTTTGAAAATATGTATATATACACACGCATATGCAGAGAGCTGCAATAACTATTCAGAAAACATCTTAAATTCTAATCTAGCTGATGTGTATTTTTAATTATATTTCCTTTTTTATTAAAAAAGTAATAAATCTTCCCTGTGCCCAACTTATTACTGATACTAGTAGACACAGCTAAAATAGTTTTGTTTTTTTTTTTAATAATAGACTACAAGTAAACTGTTTTACAAAGATTTCCTTGTATCAATTCAAAATTTCTGTCAGTTTCTCAGTCTGTTCATTATGCTCAATTTTAGTGACTTCTTAATAGCAGATGTTGTATTTCTAAGTTTTGCACACAAAATCTGCCAAGCTGCCAGTTCCATGGTTGAACTTGTAATCCTTCCTGGTAACTTCCATATTGGCTACTAGCTTCTTTCCTAGTTTCTGAGAGGTTGCATTTAGTTAATCTAAATAGAGGAGACTCATTAACTCTAAATAGGTAGATTATCAAAATTATTACATGGAGATATGATGTACTCATGGAGAAATGAGTACCAAACAAAAGACTTCCATTGTATCCTATCTACTAAAGTATATATCAGGAAGCAGTACTTGGAGAGAGGACAGATGCATTCGAGCGATAAATCTGTTCTTTGGTTTGTTATTAACAATGAACCATCAAGAGAAATGATTTGAAAATATTAAGGCATGGAATGTGTTTGAAGACTTGGTAATTTTTATTTCTTTATTTTTTAATGGCATGCCTTATTCACGTTTCAGTTATAGCATGAAGGAAATTATATAGAGATAAATGGGAGAACTGCACAAGGAAAACTAAACTAGTTAATGCAGTGGTTTCTCAGACCTTTAAAATAAATCTAAAAAAATCAATTGCAATGGGATTGGTCTTTCACAAGTTTTAGGTACAGTTTGCTGTACTACAGTAATTAAAGTAATACACTTCAAAGTTCTTGTTTATTCAGTAGAATTTTATCATGTAAAAAGCAATGGTGAAAATCAAATGATTTAATATGTAAATAATGTTAGATAAACCAACAAAATTGAATATATTCTGTTAAAATAATGCAGTATTAGTTATGTATTACTTGCATTGATGTATGAGTACAACATCTAGAAAAGAATAATAGAAATTAATAGCATTTCCATGAACTACTCTAGAGAATGGAAGATTGTGCTGATGCCTCAGAAAAGTGGTAGGCCATATTTCTCCTTCAAAATTACACTTTAATTTATAGGTTGTTCATTAGAGGTTACAAACCCATAATTATAGGTTATGCATTAAACTGATAATTTTGTTTTGGTTTGTTTTCATGGGAAGAGGTGAAGTATAAGGAATAAGCTTGTTAAATTTTTATCATTTTAAATTAGCTTTTTTTTTTTTTTTTTTACTATGTCCTTAGAAGGAAAGTTCAAGTGCAAAAAAAGTTTTTTGATAGAATTAACAATGAACGTTAAACAGATGTGAGTGATATCATGTGATGGTTAAAGAAATAGTTAATGCTGCTATACTTAATTTGGAAAATATGAACAGTCTGTACTGATATTTAACAAGCTACATTAAATGCAAACTTCGAAATACTGAAGAGCTAAAGAGACAGTTCAAGTGAAACAATTATCACTTGCTCATTTCCTGGGTCACTTTCAACAAGGTCAAATAGTAACCTTCTTTAATTATTAAAGTTTGTAAGATCTTTGTTTTAAATGTTGTATTTAAGGCTTTAACCTTCCATGTTCTTAAAAGTATCTAAGCATAGCCACATCAATGCATAACAATCGAAGTAGGCATAATTAAGACATCTTTTAATTAAGGTCTCCATTTTCTTCGTGTGTCAGGCCTGAATAGAGCTACAAAAAACATTCAAATTTTTAATGGGCATGTTAACATTTGTCCTCGTTATTTGAAAGCCAAATAAAACCACTGTGGAATTTGTTAGTTTTTAATGAAAATCAAATCTGAAACTGAAAAATATCAAATTCTCCTATTTTTTGGTTGAAAGAAATTGAGCATAGTGATGGATGTAGTACTCACCCGATAACAGTTATCATGGAAGAAGTTTTGAGAAACAAATAGAATGCCCTGAGCTTGGACTACTTAACTGATCCCAACAGTAAATAAAAAAAGGAAAAAGAAAAAAAAAAAAGGTAAAAATAACACGTTATGCATATAGTAATCTAGACAGAATTGGAAACATCCCAGTGTAAGCACGGCCTACTTGAGCAACAGTAATCTGCAGGGTAAGAGGACAGAAGCTTATAAGATATTTTTTAATTACAGAATCACAGAATCACAGAATTTCTAGGTTGGAAGAGACCTCAAGATCACCTAGTCCAACCTCTGACCTAACGCTAACAGTCCCCACTAAACCATATCCCTAAGCTCTACATCTAAACGTCTTTTGAAGACTTCCAGGGATGGTGACTCCACCACTTCCCTGGGCAGCCTGTTCCAGTGTCCAACAACTCTTTTGGTAAAGAAGTTCTTCCTAACATCTAACCTAAAACTCCCCTGGCTCAACTTAAGCCCATTCCCCCTCGTCCTGTCACCAGGCACGTGGGAGAACAAACCAACCCCCACCTCACTACAGCCTCCTTTAAGGTATCTGTAGAGAGCAATAAGGTCGCCCCTGAGCCTCCTCTTCTCCAGGCTGAACAAGCCCAGCTCCCTCAGCCGCTCCTCGTAGGACTTGTTCTCCTGGCCCCTCACCAGCTTTGTCGCCCTTCTCTGCACCCGCTCAAGCACCTCCATGTCCTTCTTGTAGCGAGGGGCCCAAAACTGAACACAGTACTTGAGATGCGGCCTCACCAGAGCCGAGTACAGGGGGACGATCACCTCCCTAGCCCTGCTGGTCACACTGTTCCTGATACAAGCCAGGATGCCGTTGGCCTTCTTGGCCACCTGAGCACACTGCTGGCTCATATTCAGCCGACTATCCACCAATACTCCCAGGTCCTTCTCTGCCAGGCAGCTTTCCAACAACTCATCTCCCAGCCTGTAGCTCTGCTTGGGGTTATTGCGCCCCAGGTGCAGGACCTGGCACTTGGCCTTGTTGAACTTCATGCAGTTGACCTCAGTCCATTGGTGCAGCCTATCCAGATCCTCCTGCAGAACTTTCCTACCCTCAAGCAGATCGACACACGCTCATAGCTTGGTGTCATCTGCAAACTTACTGAGGGTGCACTCAATGCCCTCGTCCAGATCATCGATGAAGATATTAAAGAGGACTGGCCCCAGCACCGAGCCCTGGGGGACGCCACTAGTGACTGGCCTCCAACTGGACTTGGCTCCATTCACCACGACTCTTTGGGCCCGGCTATCCAGCCAGTTTCTAACCCAACGAAGCGTGCGCCAGTCCAAGCCAAGAGCAGCCAGTTTCTTGAGGAGAATGCTGTGGGAAACGGTGTCAAAAGCCTTGCTGAAGTCAAGGTAGACCACATCCACAGCCTTTCCCTCATCCACCCAGCGCGTCACTTTGACATAGAAGGAGATCAGGTTCGTCAAGCAGGACCTGCCTTTCATAAACCCATGCTGACTGGGCCCGATCGCCTGCTTGCCCTGCAAGTGCTGCGTGATGACTCTCAGGAGGATCTGCTCCATGAGCTTCCCTGGCACTGAGGTCAAACTGACAGGCCTGTAGTTTCCCGGGTCTGCCCTCCGGCCCTTCTTGTAGATGGGCGTCACGTTTGCTAGCCGCCAGTCAACTGGGACCTCCCCCGATCGCCAGGACTGCTGATAAATGATGGACAGTGGCTTGGCCAGCTCCTCTGCCAGTTCTCTCAGTACCCTTGGGTGGATCCCATCCGGCCCCATCGACTTGTGCACATCTAAGTGCCGTAGCAGGTCACTAACCAGTTCTTCATGGATAGTGAGGGCCACATCCTGCTCCCCATCCCCTTCCACCAGCTCAGGGTACTGAGTATCCAGAGAACAACTGGTATTGCCGCTAAAGACTGAGGCAAAGAAGGCATTGAGCACCTCCGCCTTTTCCTCATCTCTTGTAACTAAGTTTCCCCCTGCATCCAGTAAAGGATGGAGATTCTTCTTAGTCCTCATTTTTGTGTTGATGTATTTATAGAAACGTTTTTTGTTATCTTTAACGGCAGTAGCCAGATTGAGCTCCAGATGAGCTTTGGCCTTCCTAATTTTGTCCCTGCACAGCCTCGCTACATCCTTATAGTCCTCCCTAGTGGCCTGCCCACTTTTCCAAAGATTATAAACCCTCTTTTTTCTCCTAAGATCAAGCCACAATTCTCTGTTGAGCCAGGCTGGTCTTCGTCCCCGCCAGCTCGTCTTTGGGCACGTGGGGACAGACCGTTCCTGCGCCATTAAGACTTCCCTCTTGAAGAGCGCTCAGCCTTCCTGGACCCCTCTGCCCTTCAGAACCGCCTCTCAAGGGACTCCACCAACTAGTGTCCTGAGCAGCTCAAAGTCAGCCCTCCGAAAGTCCAATACAGCGGTTTTACTGGTCCCCTTTCTGGCCTCGCCAAGAATAGTGAACTCCACCATTTCGTGGTCACTCTGCCCATGACAGCTCCCGACAATCACATCCGCCACCAGTCCTTCTCTGTTTGTGAAGAGAAGGTCTAGCGGGGCACCACCCCTGGTAGGTTCACTAACCAGCTGCGTCAGGAAGCTATCTTCCACGCTCTCCAGAAACCTCCTAGACTGCTTTCTTGGGCTGTGTTGTGCTTCCAGGATATATCTGGGAAGTTGAAGTCCCCCACAAGAACAAGCACTGACGATTTCACAACTTTTGTCAGCTGCCTGTAGAACTCCTCATCAGTCTCCTCATCCTGGTTTGGCGGTCTATAGCAGACCCCGACCAGGACACTAGCCTTGTTGTCCCTGCCGATCCTAACCCAAAGGGACTCGACCTTGTCATTCCCAGCCTCGAGTTCTACAACCTCGAAAGACTCTCTAATATAGAGAGCCACACCACCACCCCTTCTGTGCTGCCTGTCCCTTCTGAAGAGAAATTGATACTTTGGTTTGTGAAAAAAATGGAGCTAAGTCACAGCCTGAGTTTTGCAGATACAAAAATCCCAAGGGAAAAACTGTTGAAGAAAACTGAATCAAATAAACCTAATATATCTAAACATATACTTGTTTCTTCCTGTGGTTCCTTTGCAAAGCCTTCAAATGAAAAATTTAAAGCCAATCTGGAAAATAAATAATGAAGAATTATCTTACATATTGTAATAAGAAATACTTTTACTGCAAGATAATACAAGACATATTTCATGTAAAGTGCAGATAGATTGCTTAACTTGAATTTCTTGGTAGCATGAGATCAGAACAACTCATACAGAAAAAAAAAAAGTTATAATTTCATCAGCTACGGGTTTTATCCAAAATATAGCAGATTTGTGCTCAAGCTGCACATATATTCTCAGTAATTTTTTTACAGTTCAAGACCACTATGACGGTTAAACTGATCAGAGTTTGATCTGAATATATAATTAGGGGAAAATGGTTTTCTGTGGGGATTTATTATTGCATCTCTAATGTGAAATGACTTGTAAAAAAATACAAATTTGTGAACCATATTTTTAGCAAGGATAGCATGTAAAATAATTATAATGGTATAAGGTTATAAGATAATGGTTAATGATATAAGAATTAATGTTAAATAGTATGCATCCATAAATAAGTTGGCTTTTTATATTCATCTTTGCAAGCAAATGACTAAAAATTGCAAAGTTTCATATACCATTTTGATATGACAAGAAACTGATCATGCAGTGTAATGTATATCTACCTTGAATTTTTCGGAATACTGGATGCTACTAGAAAAAGGCACAAAAAAGGAAAGTCTCTAGAGTCTGAAACTAGATACATTTGATGGAAAAAGAAAGATCTTCACAAGAAAGTAAAATATGCTCTTAAAGAATGCATCGCTGTATTTTGTTATGTCACTGATTAATCTTCTGAGCATACAGGCCCTCTCCTCTGTCTCCATTCTTACAATAAAATACTCTCGAGCCAGAACCCTGAAAATCACTCTTTCATGAGATCTTATTAAACCTTTCTATTTCACAGAAATTATTCTTTCCTCAATTCCACTTTTGTTCTCTGCATTGATTCAGTAGTCCTGAATCAATATCACTACATGAAGAAGCTATTTTCTGGTACTCCGGAATTCTCCACCTCATCATTACTTACACTTGGCCTAATACAGCCATAGTCTTGTTTACCACTTGATCACAAGTGATTTCTGCCACCTATGGAGGCAGAGTAAGAGAAAATTAGGGTGGAACTGGATTCATTATCCCTAATAGTGTCAGACACTTGCAACAAACATGCTCTAACTTTAATTATGAAGTGGAATCTTAGAACTGTGAAGTTATTATTCAGATCAGGTTCTTATGCTGTTAATAATAGAGCAGAAATTCTAATAATAGAGTTTAAGGGAAACTCTATTATAAACCCAAAGTGTTTTCAAAGACAACCAGAGAAGTATTGCAGAGTTTCTAACAATCTGATTGTCATTTCTCTGGATTGCTTCACAACACATCTCACATTAAATGATACAGAGTCCTACTGCTAGTAGGACTTAACAACAACAAAAAATGCAAGATGCAACATGATAAAAGATTTCTGTAGAATATTAAAAATATTACAATTGTTACAGAAATTTGGATTAGGGCAAAAGGACAACTAATATTCTAAATGAATCAAAGACAAAAGAAACATTTAAGAAATAGTCATGAAGTTTCAAGAGCTGAGATAATATTTGTATTTGCTAAAAATGCAAGAAAAAGACTCACAACAAAATCCAAGCATTTCCAGTTTCCAAATTAAGTTAAAATAGTTACTGTCTGGAGTAAATGATTATCTCAAGGCTTTTGTTTATTTTGTTTTCAAAGGATGAAACACATCCATAAATGAAAATAAACTTTAAAAAATATTTTTTTCAAAAAATAATGAAGACAATTTAACCTGTGAAGAAAAAAGTGCTAAAGCCAGTGAGACACATTCCTAGCATTGAAATTTGATATTTTTTTTCTGAACTTATTTTTCTGTCACATGAAGTAAAAGAATGAAAGTCTTAGGGATGTTTAAGGACATAGATATTGAAAAGATAGGCAGATGTATAGCCAACTTAGATGTACTTAGTCTGGAGCCAGTTTAAAAGGTGTTATTTTACATGATTCTTAAGAACAGGTGATTCTTAATTTAGAATATATCACCTTATATTATAGATGCATAGTATACTACTGTTTAAAACAATGTTTAAAATGTGTAATTCCTCTCATTTAAAAACAGAATTTACCTAGCTAATTAGAATCAGAGAAGTGAAAACGAACCATAAACTAAGTGGACAATTACTTAATTTAAAAAATAAGTCAGTGTTTTACATCCCATTTCGTCAGCAAACCACTAAAGCTGATTGCACTTGTCACTACTATATGCCATGTTCATTTAATATTTTTATATTGATTTTGCATATTATTTTTCACATTATAACCACTGTATCCTGCGGGGCATGACTTTCACTTTAATGAACTATGATGAAAAAGGTTAATAAAGATAACAGCTTACACGTATCATCATCTTCTAGGTTATGAAATTAGTTATTAAATCCTTGGGAAAAATGACTGAGAAGAAGAAGTGGAAAAGAATAAAATAAAGTTTGGCTGACAGAAAAAATGTTAAGAGGTTGAATTATATATATTGCAGTCTTGAGGACCTGAAGAATCAGAGTCAGCAAGGAAGGTGTCGAAAAGAGCTGGACTTCATAAATCTCTGTAGGTATATCCACGTCAAGTATCTGGCCTCTTGGATCTTAGAAATACAAGCAGCAAAAAGTTGAACAGGAGGCAAGCATCTCAAATTTTACATACAAAAAATCTTGTGTTTTGTTTTGCTGTGGTGGAAATTTGTGATTTGACATTGTAATATAATATGAAAAATATATAATCAACAAGAATCTGAAATTGTAGCTGTTGACAGCATGATAAAGATAGTGTATAACACTGTTGTCTATTTAGTGGCTAATCAGAAATCCTTTTCCTAGATAACAATGTGTCCAAGTTGAATACTGTAATGTAAAGGGTAATTACATCACCCCCATGTACCATTACTTTATATTTCATTCTTCGCTTCCAAGTTGACACATTAAATTAAAAAGGCGATGTTAATTAAAAGCTAGATGATACATGTGTATCTCATCATCCCTTAAAATAATTGGGTGAGATTAATCATTTCCACAGTGGTGATTTTCAGTATCAGGAACACAAAAGAGAAGTACAGCAAGAGTACAACGGTAAAAACCTTTTCTCCCTTGACCTAACCCCATAGACTTCTTGACTAAAAGTTTACAGCTAGATGTTGCTATTGAGTTAGCAATGGAAGGAATCATCAGCTAGAAAAAAAGAATTTCACACTTGCATTAATTCTAGGCTTTGACATCCCTTTCTTCCCCCACAGGGATAGACTATTTAGAAGAAGGAATGTAGAAAACATTTTAGAGAGATTTTATAGGCAATCTTCCTATGACTTTTTAAAAACATATTTTGAGTATGTAGTGAGAGGTAGAAAAAATGTTCAATCAACTTATTAATATACCATGATTGTAATGAGATTTTTTTTCTTAAATAGTCATGCCTTCTAAATGCTAGTGCCCACAGGAAAAAGTAGATTAGAATGCAAGATATATTAAATCCTGAGAAAAGCAAAATTAAAAACAAACAAACAAACAAAAAGTTCCTTAAGACTTCTAACTGTGGTTACATAAATAATTGGGGAGTAGGGGGAGCAAGTCCTGTTACTTAGATTAAATCCTGGAATTTGCATAGGATGTAGATAGTACATTCAGGGAACCTAAGGAGAAAGAGAATTCTTGTATTACGTTAGAACTGGGAGCCACATTGACATGCTCAAGAGCTCTGCTCTCAGTCTTCAGAATTCACTGCTGCATCTTACTGCAAAGGATTTCCCCACTACTCCTCCCCCGCTCTAGGACAGAGGATTTTAAAGGATCAAGTTTTATGACTTCTCAGAGCCTGCAGGCAAACAGCATTTCCAGATAAGCACCGTGAACTATAAACCTCCAGTTGTCTGGGGACTAGACCACACAAGAAAAGCTCAGATTATTTTTGAATCCTCAAGTACTACTTTCTGCCTGTATCTTTCTTCACCTGCCTGTATTTTACAGGTGCTTCACTGTAACAAAGAATACACTATTAATTGAGGGAGAGTATTTTCTAATCTTTGGGCAAAAAAACTGTGTGGAAAATGTATTCTATGCTTTGTGCTTATACACTTAAATTTGTCTTTAATAAACCAGGGGAGCATGTTTATGACATTACATGTTTTCTCTTATTTTGTTTCATTTCAGACAAAGTCATTATTTCCCAAAGACCTCCACACTGGACCTGATTCTGTTCTTACTCAGGCCTCCATTAATGAGAATCAGAGTTGAACTGGCTAACATAACAGCAAACAGTGACTGTCAGACAGGAGGGAGACAGAAAGGGGAAGAGGCAAGTTTTTTCACAGGAAGATTAAAAAAAAAAATTTAATCCAGAGAAATAACACAGAAAACACTGATTGCTGTGCATCTGATTCTGATCCCATTAACACTTCAGCAAAACAAAGTCAACGCTGGAAATAGTTTTAATGAATACAGGAAGCTCAGTTGTTAAAAGGTGCCCATAGAAGGGGTAAAAACAAAGCATGTCTCTTTCCACCTGCTCAGCTGGAAAAAAAGCTCTCTTCTGATGGAAACTCCTTCCCTACCACATACACAGGCTGAATTCCAAATATCTTCATTTCTTTCCTCACCTCATTACACCCTGATACACCTGAGCTTTGCTCCTCCTTCCCCTGCCCACCCTCCCGAGCCAGTGGTTGCACTTTAATAGGTGTTATAACCCTGGCTGTTCTGAATATAGTGGTCTTAATTCCACAAAATCAGAATCAGACCTGAGTAAAAGGTATTCAGGTGATTATGACTATATTAGCAATCTTCACTGATTGTCTCTTGAGACTGAAAATAAAGAATTCCCTACCTGTAATGATATCATATACAATGAGGCACTGTTATTAATATTACATATTCTTCTCCTTCCCCAGTAACCTACCTTTCTTCACCTGGCTTGCAGAGGAGAGATGTGTGTGCATGTGTTAGATATGCAGACTTGGCATGCTCTGCAATATACATATGAACGTACAGAATATATCTCATATTTCTTGGTCTCTGGAAATGGATCAGAAGCTGGCAGTAAACGTTCTGTTGTCTGCCTTCTTCCTGTTTGTACCTGGAAATCTCACCACATACATTTTTTTCACTGAAGATATTGCATAAACATTACTCTCTCTGTCAGAGCCATGCAAATCAGAGGAATAAAATTCATTAGGATGCTAGAAATACTTCTAACGATTTCAGGTGGGAATCTAAGTATTAACAAATTGCTTACAATACCCTCAGCAGCAACGCAAGCAGACTCCCAAATGGAAAGTCCCTTACAAACTTTTTCAGTGTTTTGACTAATACAGAACCGAGGATTAACTGGCACAACAAGAAATGCACATGTAATTGAGACATAGCCTAATATTTTTCAGTGTCACTACATAAGGGTAAGCCACAGCAGTTTGAAGATGCCTAGAAATAAAATTTTCAAGAGTGTTTTGTAATAGTCTTTCTCCATTCCAGTTCAAGCAAATGACAATAGATTATACTATAGAAGAAGAGGCAGAACTGAACCGATGTCTAGTTCTTCAGAAAAATAAAATGTATAATCTACTTCCAGCCTGAACAGTCCAGCTGCTCTTGAGCCCCAATTTGACTTCCAAGAATGAGACTTCTGGTGGTCACCTTGTCCAACTCACCCTTTCCATATGCATAAAGTATTTCCCTAGTTCCAAAGTCTTTTCCTTATGCATTCAGACCATAATTCATTTAGACTAAATGCCTACTTGTAATTTCCATGCATGAGGAGACAAATTTGTTCATAATCCCTTTTAAAACAACAACAAAAAAAAACCTTTATGATTTGGATGCCTACTATCAACATGAACACGATTATTTTTTTTCAAGATAATACCCAAATATTAACTTGACAGATAAACAAGATTGTTTTTCCCTGCAGTCTGACATTTAGAGTTGCTGTGGTTGGAATACTATCCAAGTCAAATAAATTCCCCTTTACAAGAGCAAGAGTGATTACTCATCTTTTTTAATCTGCACACTCTTAAACTTGTATACATACTGCTTCATCAAAGCAAATATGACTCTGCTGATATTCATTATCATCTTCAATTTGTAATAAGTATTCTGCTTGCATAACAATCTAGCATTTGAAATCCTTTAAACTAGGTAGGAAGGGGGATGGGGCTGAAGCTAGGATTGTTGGGGCTGTGCCAGGGGGAACGATGGCAAGGCCGGAGGATAAGGCAATGGCCCAGCTGAAGTGCATCTACACCAATGCACGCAGCATGGGTAACAAACAGGAGGAGCTGGAAGCCATCGTGCAGCAGGCAGGCTACCACTTGGTCGCCATCACGGAGACGTGGTGGGACCAGTCTCATGACTGAAATACTGCAATGCCTGGCTATAAGCTCTTTAGAAGGGACAGGCAGCACAGAAGGGGTGGTGGTGTGGCTCTCTATATTAGAGAGTCTTTCGAGGTTGTAGAACTCGAGGCTGGGAATGACAAGGTCGAGTCCCTTTGGGTTAGGATCGGCAGGGACAACAAGGCTAGTGTCCTGGTCGGGGTCTGCTATAGACCGCCAAACCAGGATGAGGAGACTGATGAGGAGTTCTACAGGCAGCTGACAAAAGTTGTGAAATCGTCAGTGCTTGTTCTTGTGGGGGACTTCAACTTCCCAGATATATCCTGGAAGCACAACACAGCCCGAGAAAGCAGTCTAGGAGGTTTCTGGAGAGCGTGGAAGATAGCTTCCTGACGCAGCTGGTTAGTGAACCTACCAGGGGTGGTGCCCCGCTAGACCTTCTCTTCACAAACAGAGAAGGACTGGTGGCGGATGTGATTGTCGGGAGCTGTCATGGGCAGAGTGACCACGAAATGGTGGAGTTCACTATTCTTGGCGAGGCCAGAAAGGGGACCAGTAAAACCGCTGTATTGGACTTTCGGAGGGCTGACTTTGAGCTGCTCAGGACACTAGTTGGTGGAGTCCCTTGAGAGGCGGTTCTGAAGGGCAGAGGGGTCCAGGAAGGCTGAGCGCTCTTCAAGAGGGAAATCTTAATGGCGCAGGAACGGTCTGTCCCCACGTGCCCAAAGACGAGCTGGCGGGGACGAACACCAGCCTGGCTCAACAGAGAATTGTGGCTTGATCTTAGGAGAAAAAAGAGAGTTTATAATCTTTGGAAAAGTGGGCAGGCCACTAGGGAGGACTATAAGGATGTAGCGAGGCTGTGCAGGGACAAAATTAGGAAGGCCAAAGCTCATCTGGAGCTCAATCTGGCTACTGCCGTTAAAGATAACAAAAAACGTTTCTATAAATACATCAACACAAAAAGGAGGACTAAGGAGAATCTCCATCCTTTACTGGATGCAGGGGGAAACTTAGTTACAAGAGATGAGGAAAAGGCGGAGGTGCTCAATGCCTTCTTTGCCTCAGTCTTTAGCGGCAATACCAGTTGTTCTCTGGATACTCAGTACCCTGAGCTGGTGGAAGGGGATGGGGAGCAGGATGTGGCCCTCACTATCCATGAAGAACTGGTTAGTGACCTGCTACGGCACTTAGATGTGCACAAGTCGATGGGGCCGGATGGGATCCACCCAAGGGTACTGAGAGAACTGGCAGAGGAGCTGGCCAAGCCACTGTCCATCATTTATCAGCAGTCCTGGCGATCGGGGGAGGTCCCAGTTGACTGGCGGCTAGCAAACGTGACGCCCATCTACAAGAAGGGCCGGAGGGCAGACCCGGGAAACTACAGGCCTGTCAGTTTGACCTCAGTGCCAGGGAAGCTCATGGAGCAGATCCTCCTGAGAGTCATCACGCAGCACTTGCAGGGCAAGCAGGCGATCGGGCCCAGTCAGCATGGGTTTATGAAAGGCAGGTCCTGCTTGACGAACCTGATCTCCTTCTATGTCAAAGTGACGCGCTGGGTGGATGAGGGAAAGGCTGTGGATGTGGTCTACCTTGACTTCAGCAAGGCTTTTGACACCGTTTCCCACAGCATTCTCCTTAAGAAACTGGCTGCTCATGGCTTGGACTGGCGTACGCTTTGTTGGGTTAGAAACTGGCTGGATAGCCGGGCCCAAAGAGTCGTGGTGAATGGAGCCAAGTCCAGTTGGAGGCCAGTCACTAGTGGCATCCCCCAGGGCTCGGTGCTGGGGCCGGTCCTCTTTAATGTCTTCATCAATGATCTGGACGAGGGCATCGAGTGCACCCTCAGTAAGTTCGCAGATGACACCAAGTTAGGTGCGTGTGTCGATCTGCTTGAGGGTAGGAAAGCTCTGCAGGAGGATCTGGATAGGCTGCACCGATGGGCTGAGGTCAACTGCATGAAGTTCAACAAGGACAAGTGCCAGGTCCTGCACCTGGGGCGCAATAACCCCAAGCAGAGCTACAGGCTGGGAGAGGAATGGTTGGAGAGCTGCCTGGCAGAGAAGGACCTGGGAGTGACGGTGGATAGTCGGCTGAATATGTGCCAGCAGTGTGCTCAGGTGGCCAAGAAGGCCAACGGCATCCTGGCTTGTATCAGGAACAGTGTGACCAGCAGGGCTAGGGAGGTGATCGTCCCCCTGTACTCAGCTCTGGTGAGGCCGCACCTCGAGTACTGTGTTCAGTTTTGGGCCCCTCGCTACAAGAAGGACATCGAGGTGCTTGAGCGGGTGCAGAGAAGGGCGACGAAGCTGGTAAGGGGCCAGGAGAACAAGTCCTACGAGGAGCGGCTGAGGGAGCTGGGCTTGTTCAGCCTGGAGAAGAGGAGGCTCAGGGGCGACCTTATTGCTCTTTACAGATACCTTAAAGGAGGCTGTAGCGAGGTGGGGGTTGGCCTGTTCTCCCACGTGCCTGGTGACAGGACGAGGGGGAATGGGCTTAAGTTGAGCCAGGGGAGTTTTAGGTTAGATGTTAGGAAGAACTTCTTCACTGAAAGGGTTGTGAGGCACTGGAACAGGCTGCCCAGGGAAGTGGTGGAGTCACCATCCCTGGAAGTCTTCAAAAGACGTTTAGATGTAGAGCTTAGGGATATGGTTTAGTGGGGACTGTTAGCGTTAGGTCAGAGGTTGGACTCGATGATCTTGAGGTCTCTTCCAACCTAGAAATTCTGTGATTCTGTGAAATATTAAATGCTTGTTTGAAACAGAAAGTCTCCCTTACAATATTATCTACATAGTTGGAATGTGTGTCTGTGCTAGAAGTGGTTTTTAAAATTGACTTTAGAAAAGTTCTGCATTCCTCATTGTTGTATACTAAAATGCATCCCTAAGACCAAAAGTAGAACTGTACTAAACATTTTTTTAATCTAGACATATTGCCTCAGAATAAATAAATAAATGCCCATATTTTCTTTGCTTTTTAGAATACACTTTTGTGTCAAGTTTATTACTTTTTCCTCTTATTTTATATTCACCTCTATCAATTCTTTTCCTCTAAAGTTTAAATTCTTTTAAAAACACAAAATCTACTTACAGAATGTCGTTTGCTTTTTCTGCATGTATGCTTATTTTCCATTTTGTATGTGTTTTTGAAATATGCATCATAAGTAACATAAAATTAGAAAGAGGAAATATAGACATATACATAAATGAATGGTATGTGTTCACATACGTGTATGTGAATGTGTGTGTTATCTACCCCATAATTAAATTTACAATTCTTATTACAGTCTATTTCACATATCAAATGAGAGTTATATCAGACGATTAGAAGTATTATTAAGGAACACCAATATACTATTAGCTCCACATATAATATTGATTTCACAGACTAACTGAGAAATGATGTTCACCATACCTCATCCACTGCCCTTGATTCTTTTCACAATATTCATGGGGGGGGAAGGGGGAGTATAGATAATTTCTCTCTCCCACAGCTCGTTCCATAGATAAACTACTACTTTCTCATTTTTTCTAGATTTCAAAGTATTTTTCTTGTAGTTTTACTTTGTTTAAAACTGATAGAGGTAAATTGATAAGACAAAGTTTCTGAATTTGCAAAATACTCAGTGTAAACACCTGTGTGCCTATATGGTTAAGCACATAACACATCAGGCTCCAGTTAAGGGGCTGTTGTATTCTGACGGAACAGCATTCCCCTAGAGGACACAAAGTTTTATAATAAAGTATAAACTTTTGCATTTTATTTTCCATCTGTTAGAAGCTTTCTACATGTTACGTACAGAGTAGGCAATAATGGGCTAATAGGCAAATATTTTCATCTTGTTTGAGCAGAACTCTGAACGGCTTCAGTTATGAGTTCCTCCTCCTTACACGCTGAAATAGTGTCACATGATCCAAGATATTGGATTTTTTTTTGCAAACCTAGGTCCAAGAGGAAATATCTTGGTATTTTATAAAATATATTGAGAAATTAAACTAGCCAGGATCTTGAAACAGTAATAGAAACTAACATTTATAGCTTCTAGCAATAATTTGAACTTTCTAGTTGAAACACCCAGATTCAGAAGAAGGGGGAAAAGTTTTTTTTTTTTTTTTTTTAATGATCTTTGTTGTCCTGCTCACAGGCCTTAGAGTTCCACAGATGTTGGTCCCATGCCAAGTAGAAACTGAAAAGTTCACCAGATCTATGCTAGCTTCAAGCAGCCCATGGAGATTTGACAGCCCTTTTCCTGTCCTGTTACTGTACAAAACCACTACAGTAGTTTCCCTTTTAGCTGCTAGAAGAAGACCAGGATCTTTTAGATGAGAACTGTTCTGGGAGTCCTTGATTCATGACAGAAATGTGGCAGGTGGGCAAAATTTGAATGGCATGCAATGCTTGTAGCTGGGAAACCATTGCAGGAAACACTGGTATTACGCCACAGTTCAAATTCAGTACTGTGAACATTTACCTCATGGAGACAAGTTTTTGTTGATGAGATAACCTCACCTCCATGCTTCTTTGATAGGCAGTTCACTTGGTGCTGCTTGGTCTGAAATCCAGTGGGTACTCGGACAAGTCATTGCCTTAAGAAGATGCAGACAGTCTCTTTAGGAGACAACTTTTCCTTTCTCTATGACAGCATTTGTTGATGTACATACTCTCTAGTTTGTTAAACTAGAATAGAGCTAATCTCACTATCTTTGAACAGCTTCTGGGCTTCCAAATCCAAACAGCTCCTGTTCACTTGTCAAAGCAAGTCTGTATTTCTGCAGAATATTACTGAAAAAGTTAATTTCTAAACACCGCTCCAATAAATCTAAACAAGACAAGGCTGGCATATAATTTAACTGTTAACCATGAAGCCCGAGTCAGAAGTGCTAGAGAATAATCAGTACCTTATGGCGTAGTCTTACTAGGGGCTGATAAGGCCTAAAGTTGTATCCTTCCTTGGCTGGCCACCCATCTGCTCCCAACAAAATGCATCCAAGAAGTAAAACAGCTGACCACCACATAAACATCTTACAGGTCTGTTCCTGTCAAAATAAAATGTAAAAGTCAGTGACAAACTGAAATGTTATTTTGGTACAAGTCATTTTCTTACAAGTATGGGTATACGAGACATCAATTGAGACAAACAAACAATGAAAAAAGCCTCAGAAAAGGCGAGGCATAATAGAAAAGCAACAGTAAAAAACTCAAAAAATTTTCCCAAATGAAGCAATAAAGATGATCATCAATGACATGGTCATCAGCTTCTTCCTGTAAATACAGGCTTCTCTGGTGCACCATTTTCATCCTGACAGATATTAGTATAAAACACGTATCATATATCTATTATCTTATTATCTGAAGTCTAAACTGTAAGCAAAGCTCTGTATTTTCTGTCAAATATTCTGAATGGATTTTTAAATCGCATTTCTGAAACTATATCTATTCTATATTGTGTCAGCAGAATATTCCCAGCCTATTAAGCAAACTACCCAAATTCTTGTCCCAGAATTGACTGTGATCAAGTGCAAAATTCAAGGTAGAACATTTGAAAAACTTTTCTTTGATTGGTTTTGATTTGGGGTTGTTCTTGTTTCAGAAATCCACAAATCATGTTGTGGATCTGAGCAGGAAAAGCGCTGCCATGATAAACGCACCAGTGCTCTATAACTCATCAGAAGCAAACCCAAAAAAAAAAAAAAAAAAGAAAAGAAAAGAAAATGAGATTTTAAACAACCATGAGGTCACAGGACACTTTAGACAACTGCATAAAATACATTTGTATTAGTGCTAATGCCATTTAGTGATTTGTGTTTGTCTTTGGTAGAACTTGTTACAAATGCTGGTGTTGATACAGTTTCATATGCACGTCTGGCTTCATACCTGTCTACCACTACATTAGCAGTAGCAAGAAAAATATTGTCATCCTCAAGGGGACTTAGCAATAATTCTTAACAGATATTTCACAATAATGCAACATAGTGTCTTCAGCTGTGAGTACAGATGGGGTTCAACAGTTACTGTTATTTGCATAAACAGCGGCACCTTGTTGAAATCTGTACAAGAACACTAAAAGTCACACAATTCCAAGAAACCTATGCAACTTTATTATGATGCGTTGAAAACAGAAATAAATACTGTTTACATCCATTTTTTCTTCTTATGTAAAGCTTAAAATTGCTGACTGCTTCAACGTATTTCACCTTCATAAATCACCTGAAATGTTACAAAGAGAAGAGAAAAAGGGCCATCGTTTTTATTTTACAGAAAGATGCCATCTTTAATGGTTGATACAACCTCGTTCTCTGGACAGAGAAATTAGCAGAAGGATACTTGCTTCTTTACAATCTATTAAACCAGACAGTTACCTGAAGCATTTCAAACTTAGTACTTCAAAGGAAGATTTTAAGAGTAAATACCAATAGTTATCCGGTCACTTGCATAGCATATGATAACTATACAATTATGTGTAGTTATTTATTTTGACTATTTCATCTGCTTGACGTCCATAAGTTTGTCACCCTAACAAACCAGGTTGAGCTAATTGAAAAGTTCTAGTATATTTGTAAACCAGGCTATCAAAACTATTTTCTGCTCTTCTGAACACAAAATTTATTTTTTTTGAGATAAAATAGGACTGGTTTGCAGAGCTAGTCCTACGTTACCCAGCTACAGTGATACCTTTATGGTGTGAACTGCTGGGACTAAAACTGAGATATTATGTACTGGTATTAGGAAGGGGGATGGACAACAGTCTAAAACAATGCACAGAGCTATTGCTGAAATTAAAGGCCCTGAGAAACATATTCTGACATGTATGAGAAAATCCTTGCAGGAGACGCTGAAAGTATTATTGAGAATTTGTGTCAGAGTTCCTTCTGAGTAAAGACAAAAGCATTATAGCTCTGCAAAGGTAAGATGAGAACCGCGGAAGACTTACAACAATCATAGTCACACATTTTATAGTTACATATGGCTAGAGAGTTTCCTTTAGATGGTTCTCACTGAACCTACAAATACACATTTCACAAGTGGTTTCCATACTTATTAGAGCTAGACAATACTTATTGATATTCAGCATCTGTATTAAAGCTATCATCTTAAACAGACAACAGAGAAAACTGATCTTCATCACTTTGAGATACATGCAAGTCATTCTGTTTATTCTGTATTGTTTAGTCCTGTAATACAGGATAAAGATGAACAACTTCTACGTATACTGACTTATATGACTGTTTATTATTTTTTCCCTTTGTACCTCACCTTTAATGCACTTATCATGCCAATGCAGAAATATGTACAGTTAATGTAGAAATAAGTACAAAAAGTCAGAAGAGTGTGGTGAGAACCCAGTGTGTGTACAGAACAGTAAAGACCTGCCTTTCTATTTCCTTTTGTATAGGAAGTCAGCAGAGCATAAAATGTGAACAAATTGGGGATCACTTATTATCCTGTATCATTTACAGCCATGCTCCTGGCAGTCCTCTTATACAAATTGTGATTTTGACTTCTATCATTCCTCATATAGCACAGCCCTCACAGCCACCTGAAGGCAGAGGCTGCGTAGTATTAATTCCCACAGAGATATCACTGGTATTAAATGGACTCTAACCTTACCTCTAGTCACAGTCTCACTAATGGGATCCTGCACGAGTCTGCTATCTTCTTTGGGGGCTAGTCAACCAAACTTCATTAAACCAGTATCAGTTTCTGCCTCATTCCAGCTGACTTTACCAGCCCACCTAGCTGTAATTCACTCCTAACTCAACCTTAGGCTTAAGATTAATATACAATACTATCTTGATACCACCTACCTTTTATTTCACCAAAAACAAATCTCATTCTGGGACTCCCTATTAATAAAATATAAGATTCCTCCTTAGTTATAATTGCCTTTCTTGTTCTAAAGGTTCCTATTTAAGTCACGTTTCCAACTCTTCTAATGTAGAGGTATCTCTCATAGATCTCTTGCAGGGTAAGCCAAGTAGTGAATGATTTGAAACAGACAACGTGCTCTAATGGAGACAGATAATTTGTATAAATAAGTCAAAGCTTGGTCTTTTATAGCTGCTCAGCATCTCTATATTAAAGTGATGGTAAGAAGTGGACACGGTAGAAAAGTTTTGTTTCTTCTGGGGTTTCCTTCATTCCTCGACCAAAACAAACCTGCTAATCAATCAGTTATTCCATAGTTATTACAACAAATCTAACTCACTGACTTGAAACACTGGAAGAGATTATTTCAGAACTCCAAGAACTCATGTGTGTTGTGGAATGGCATTTTCCTTCACTGTCTGTGTTAGTTCTCAGCATCACTGCTACTCTGCAACAGTAAGTCCATTACAGTTAAAAAAAAAAAAAAAAAATCCTGAACCTTGACTTTTAATCTTGAAGAAAGCACCCCTTTATTTGTGTTTACTGAAGTCTTGAAAAAAGGTTATTGTTAACTTTGGAGGCCAGAATCAGATTAGTTTAGCAGCTATGCATGCTAACACTAGCTATGCACAGTTGAACCTTTGTCCCTTTTGTGCACTCTTGGTATCTCTTTCTGTGAAATGAAAATTAGGTTGGAGAACAGTCATTTCACAGAAGATGGTGAGGGCAGCTACATTCCACCACTCCCATCTAAACTGCATGCATTTAAGCCTCATGTGATGTAAAAGAATAGAGGCCTTATAGTTTTGAAAATTGTTTGACCCTGAAAGGCTTCTCCTTTGTACTTGTCCAAAAATTAAAAAAAAAAAAAAGAAAAAAAAAAAAAGAAAAAAAAAGAAAATTATTACATGCTCAGTCTGTGACTTCATTGCCTGTTACTTGGATGAACACTTAAAATGTAAATTAAAGAAGCCACCTTTTAAGATGGACTAAAATCCCAGCAGTATGTAGGGTGTCTGCAGTTCTTACTTGTTTTTTTTTTTTCAGAAATAAAACCCCATTTTTTTCAAAGTATCATAATTTTTCTATTGAACTTGCAAAACATAAGCGCTTACTTCTTCCTTAAATTATACTAGCAAAAACACAGATCTCCTTAAAATAGTTATTCTTATTTCAACAAAAAATAAAATAAGATATGCCCTTTAACACTTCCATTTTCAGGTGTTGAATTAAATATGTGAAATTAGCATGTTTTAAAAGCTTTATGAACAGAAGAAAGACAATGTCACCTCTACATACTCATACCCAAAATAACTGAATCCTTATTTCCACTTGGGACTGCCACATAAATGGTAAGTATAGAATTTTTATACATTCCTTTTTAATGTTTATACTATTAAACAATCATAGAAATATCCCTGCAAAATGGTATTTTGTTTTAAAAGGATGCTTATTTCATGCCCTCTTGGGGCTAAGTGACATATTTATGAACCCAAATTTGCATTTCTGATCTAGATCTTGTTTACTCACTGATTATAACGTGACGTTTCACTGTTTGGATAACTTCTGTATTTTAACTTCCTGAATTACATATTTGCATAGTAGTTATCTTTGAGGTTTTTTTATTATTATATAACTACTTTTATTTTCAAGTAAGAGCTTCTGTGTGTTTCAAATAATGGTGGATATCTGCCTTAAGCTATCAGATATCTTTCAACATATCACAGCAACTGAGTATATAAATTAACACACTTACTTAGCATGCTTTTATTAAGTGCACAGGATATTATATAAAATATCTTTGAAAAGTACTGGAGGTAAACGGGCTTAAGCAATTTCAGTGTCAAACATGATTGATATATCGAATATTGTAATCAACACCACGCAAAACTTTGTCTCATAGGAAACTGCTGAAAACCAAAGATTCTAAGCATTAGCAATATGGATTTTAAGAAAAATTTTAGAAGATCAGAGTTTAACAAAAATAGCTCTTGTAGACCTCTTGAGTACAAGCAACTTTTGGTCTTTTGTATTTTTCTCCTATCACTGTTTGGGAGAGGGAAAAAAAAAGTTCTACTTTCATTTCCCAGACAGTACATGTATTTCTGAAAACTTTGGAATTGGTGGGGAGGGAGGGGCACCACAGACTGCAGTTTAGGATCTGAATTAAGCTACTGCACAACCAGAGAAAACAGAGAGGCCAGCTTTGAAAGAAACATTCTAGAAAATAAATGTAAATTCATTATATGTTATGATTTCATAAGAAACCTATAGAAAATAGATTTTTCTTCTAGAGTTTCTCACAGCACTGAGGCATCACCCAAAAAGCAGTGTAGTGAATTTGCTAGGGCTGTGCAATTAGTGATATCAGATGCATGATACTACCTCACGTAACACACAAATATACACTCCATGCATTACAGTACAACTCATGCATTTGAAAGGATTTAAAGATAAGACAAGATAACCACTTACATGTTGATTAATGCTGTTATGAAGTCTGCCGTTTTCTAGAGATTCCAATATTGAGTATCATCTGATATCTTTTGGTCTTCTGAAAACATTTAAGTATTAAGCTTTTTCTAAGGCCTTGCATAAATAAGATGTAGTTCCACCCCATACTTTCACCACTCTATTGTTTAAAAGTTCTTTATTCTGTATGTTTATTTTATTTTTCAACTACTTTACCAGGAGTTGTCATCAAGCAGCTATTAATCAAAATGTACCTTATATTTTCAAAAAACTTGCTCTAATACTTCCCTTGCACTAAACATTGATGTGAAACTGTAAAGAGAGGCAAATGTTTTTTTATAACTATTTGTTAATGAATTGGTAACCAATGGTAGATAATTAAATTAAATTGCAAGTACAGAAACAGGGAGAGAAGGGACTTGTTAGAATATTCCCCTGAGTGTGTTTACTGCCTAAGCTAGAAATTGCAACTAGCAATTTTGTTTAATATTCACTCGTGGACTTTAGCTTCTTAAGTCTGCTTCTTTTTATAAATTTGTATGTATATTTATTTTCATATGATTATGTAGGTGTGAAGAGTGTTGCTTCTTTATAGTCACATAACCATGTCTGGAAGTCTGATGAGTTAATTTACTTACTACATCTTCAAACAGAGACCAATTTGTGCCTCTGGGTTTTCCAGTTTGTCTTTCTGTACACTCCTGTTTGTATTACACATTTCTACGGAATGTAATCAGAGTCTAATACTGTATTGAAGACAGGAATGCTCCATACATTTATATAATATTACATTTTCTTTTGTCTTTAAATACTCCTTTCCTAATAATTCTCATACTTTTGTATATTTTTGAATGTAGAAATTAATAATATAAAATATAATATTTTCATAATTTATAATTCTATTTACATAATAAACCATATCTATTTAAAACATAATATAAGCTATCCATAAAGCATATAGAGAAATTTAAAATAGTATATCTTTTACTATATGTAAATAATTTGTTTGCCACTAAATACCAACCTGAAATTCTCAGACAGCTATTAACAGTTGCCATTACCTGCTATACCCTGTAAATGCAAATAGACAATTTACAGCTATTCATTGCATGTAAATAATTAGTGTGTTTTCTTTTTCTCAGGTGCATTATTTCTCTAATTAACCATGAGTTTCACCTTCCATTTCATCATTAAACTGATCAGCATCATGGGATCCTTTTGTGCTGTTCTCCATCAGCCTGAGATTTGTCTCAAAATTTGAGGAGGGATAAATTGAAGGGTGTGGAACAGATAATAGTTATTCCTTATTTCTAACTGTACAGAAAGCTCTTTAGTTTCAATTTTAGATTTACTCTTCTGAATCTCAGAAGGCTCTGTCATTTTACTTTTTAGCCCATTTCCAGAGCATTCATGAATCTGATGCACACTGCAGTTTTCTTGCTATTAACTTCTCTCCATTTCAGTTACTTCTGAAAATTTTTGATAAATTATTATCCACAAGAGGATTCTTTTATCCTATGACAAGTTTGCTTCTTAAAACCCTTGCGTAAGGAGCACTTCTGGAATAGCTGTACCTTCTGAAGTGACAGATGGATGGCAACCACCTTACAGCGTTGCACTTGCCTCATTTAGATAAGGGAATCAAGACCTTATTATGGTCAGTCCTCTAGCAAAGTAACCCATTATGCTCCGTGTGATCTGTACTTTGTCTTGTTGTTTTATCATTGTGCTTCCATAGAATTTACAAAACAATTGTTATATTGAGAACCTCTTTATAACAATATTTACTCATGTTTTCAGTTTGCAACCATTCATATAAAAATACATGGTTGTGATTTAGCTATCTTATGAGGGTTTGTTCTTTAAGACAACTCTCATGTCATCTGTCATCTTCTGGGAAACCAGAATTGCAAAGAAGAAAAAGTTAATCACAGCTTTTTAGTGAAACTTATGAATCATAGATATGAAATATTTTATTAAAGAAAACTCTTTTTTGTAAAACAACTGCACACACTCTTGATTAAAAATGTGGTAAGTGAATACATTTGCCACGAAGCAATCACACACAATTTAGTCTGTGCAGTAAAGCAACTGGTCCTAATCTTCTAGCCTTGATACTTTCCAGCTGTCTCAGAAGTGGTTTATGCCACAACATAGTTAAATAGTTAAATCATTATCATGCTGCAAGTTAGTTAAATCACTATTTTACTTACTAAAAAGGACACCATACCAAAAAATTATATATTAACTCTTTGCTTAGCTTAGGATATTGATTTCACAGAATTAAACTGCTGCTTTTATTTCCAATTCCGATAAACTGATGGTGAATCATCCTCAATATTTCTATTGCACTCAAACCATCAAATAGTATTAATAAAATGGATGGAATTCAAACACATATCTAAACTTTGAGGCAGATGGCCATATAAACTGAATATCCAACCTCTTTGAACTTTAGACATTTCATTACTAGCAATTTCAACGTACATTCTCCTGTAAGCCTTATATTAAAATCAATTAAAGTATTACAATAAGTAAAAAGGAAAATGGCTTTGAAAATATTTCTTTTTTACTCAGATCATAAGCCACTAGCTTTGTGGAGTGGGGAAAATACAGCTTATCTATTTTTATTTCAGTGAAAGGGTGTGTAAAATAGAAGTGTACCAATTCACTATTTTTTCATTGATGTAAAAATAAATAAACACAAAACAAAACCAACCAACCAACCAAAAAGGAAAGAAAACTACAGGAAAAGTTCACCAAATTGCCACAGTTATCACTGCTAATGAGCTGTCTCAGTTAAAGACAATTCCTTTCAATTCTTTGGATAAAGCAACATGAATGCGTCTCCCTTTTCTCTTCTGCTAATGATTTTCACCCTTCTACTTTTCAATGTTTTGCGGAAAACAAACAAAATCCCAGTTCTGACACCTTTCTTACAAATATTGAATCATGATTAATGTATCTTAGAATAATGTATTTCAGAGTTTACTGTGCTATCTAAATCTTTCCACTACTTAATTGGTAATGTTAAATTTTGTTCTTTGCTTGATTCTTTATTTGGAATTGATGTACTGGAAGAGATACTGATACGGTGAGAGTTTAGGAAGTATGTACTGAGCACTATTTTACATCTCCCTATGCTGTAAGCTTTGCAAACATACACCAAAAAAAATCATACCATATGATAATGTATATACTATACAGTACGATGTGATAATGTATACATAACAGCATATAAAACGTGTAATTAACAAGAACTGACTTAAATGAGAGTTTATATGATGAGTAAAAATATATACCTAAATATGAGAATGCCCTACTTAAAAATATGTGTATACTTAAAATTAAGAAATTTTCCCCTTTCAAAGAACTTGTTTCCAAAATTCCTCACCTATTATGCTGTTGTTCTGTGTTACTAAAAGGTGACTAGCTGGGATATTCAACATTCACAACGGAGACAAAAATACAGCCATTGCATCCAAATAAACTGATTTAATCAACTTAATAAATCTACGAAGTGTAATAAATGAAATTTTAAATACTGGAGTGCGTTCATACTACCTTTAAGAGAGAGGACACATTATAAATTAACCTGCCTTGATTTAAAAGGTCATTTTTAACATATCAAGGAATAGTACTGTATACCCTCAGGATACATCAGTCTTTGTCATTCACATACTATAAATATGAAGGGGGACAAAAAAGAAAGGCTATAATCTATAGTCTATAATATGCCTATTTTCTATAGATAAGGAAAAGAGGGTAAGTTTTATCATCATATTCAGTGTTATTAATAGGTTTTTAATATAGATAGAGTAATAAACATAAACCATGTTTCATTGCCTGTGACTTTGAACAGTTCATTGTACATACTGATGGATACACATCCCTGTCAGGAAGAACACGCAGCTACCCTTCTTAAGCTATTTTCACCTACTATTATGGTTTCATGGCAGAGATGCATCTGCAAACAAAGTAATTTTTATATAAATGATATACATATATATTGATATATATGCATATGTGTATATAT
Source organism: Aythya fuligula (assembly GCF_009819795.1). Taxonomy (NCBI): domain Eukaryota; kingdom Metazoa; phylum Chordata; class Aves; order Anseriformes; family Anatidae; genus Aythya; species Aythya fuligula. Next base: position 28,584,142 of record NC_045562.1, on the reverse strand, counting down.
GTATATACCCTACACATATACATATACACACATATGTATATATACATACATATACATATATACGTATATGATATATATTATAGATATAGACTACTGTAGTATTATATTTATATACTACACATATATATAAATAATAGGGATCACGCTTAGAACAAGTAGCAGCAGTTTTAGGTAAAAGCATTTCTTCATTAGACAGAGTCCCTTTACTGCCCCCACAGACTAGTGCCCCCACATCTTCACCCACAGCCTTCTTTCTCAAAAACTTCACAACAAGCAAGGCATCTGAGCATGCCACACTGTCACACCAACCCAGGGTTCTTAGAAAGCAGTCACAGCACCAGACTCCCTCTGTGAACACATAATGAACACATAATCTGTACCTAGCAAAGTCTGTCCTCCAGGACGCTTTGTGGGAAGCAGATCAGTGGCAGAGCAGCAGCTGCCACCCCTGGGCCTTACTGCCAGCTCTCACCAGAGCACTCCTTGATCTGGCACTCACCGCTTCTCCTTCAGAAGCAGCAGCCACACTCTGAATCAGGCTCTGAAGCTGTGAACTGACCTCAACTACCAGCAGCAGGCCTGGGACTCGCAGCAGCAAAAGGCAGCGCTGCCACAGCAGCCAACAGCTCATGCATCTGTGTACCAATCTGTTCTGTCTCTCAGCTGCTACTTCAGGCAGCCACGGTCACTGACTGTGCAGGCACACCCTCTTCATCCTCCACCCACAGAAAAAAACTGGCACAGTCCTTGTGGAGCTGCCAGAAGGCTGCTGACAGCTCATGTGCGGGAACACGCAAGAGGACAACATTTTTGTTGTTAAATCTCATGGAAAGCATTCAACATGCTAGACGAATCTTGCCTTCTGCTGACTCCTGTCGATCTCTTTGTTACTTTTCCCAATTTGAATTGTAAAACTATCATGCCGCGCAAGTGGAAGGTGGAGTGCAGACCCTCTCACTCCTGGTCTTGTACTGTCACACTTGGTAGATACATGAAACCTGTCAGGGGGCTCTGAGATGTATCCCCTCAGGGCACTCTGTGGTGAGCAGCCAGCACAAGGGCAAGGCTTTCCATGCCTTTGGCTGTTGCTGCCTCTCTGCCTTCATGCTGTTTTCACTGCCAGATGCTGGAGGGTGAGGGCAGAAGCTCAGGCACTGAGCATCCGTGGGAGGATGAGAGTGGGAGGCAACTGCCCAGGGCTGACACCCTTTCTGGAAGAACTTGGAATGGAATCAAAAAGCTTATAGGCAGCTGTTGTGAAACCAGAAACAAGTAAACTTGTTAACTTGTGTGCCTGGTGCATTTCTGAATGGTCCAAAACACCTGGAAAGCGGACGCAGCAAGGATACATCTCTTTGGAGCAGTCCTCAGGAGCAATGGAACAGCAACATAGACTTGGGTAAGTGGGCTAGTAAAACACTGAAACAGGACATTACACATAGCAGTATACAGCAACATGAACACTGAGAATGAAAGAAGCAGCTTCAATTTATTAGATGAAATCTTTGCTGCTAATTTCATGCTCTGGTTTAATATTATAATTTTAAGTATATTTATTTATTTATTGAAAGGCTGACACCAGATTTCGTAGTGTCAGTGACCCATGTTTAAATGAATTACAATGAAATGAGAAATGGCAAATTTAAACCTTTCTCATTGTGTTCTTAACACAACCTCACAGCTGCAATCTCACAATTTATTTATTACAGAAAGCAGAACAAAATGAAGGAACTATGTTTCACATATCTCAGAGGAGCTTTTTCTAATAGAACTGAGTTGTGCCTGGTGATCTAATTCTTCTTCTAACTCTTTAGGACCAATCTCAGGAAACTGGTACATTTACCACCATGTATATAAGTGCTCATTTGTGGAAGTTATACTGTCAGCAAGGCAGTCTCTTTTTTCCCTCATTAAGAACGCTTATTACTCCTGGTTATTCACTATCCTAGAGGACTAATGTTTATCATCATGGCAGGCTCTGAACCAATGGGAATTCAACTGCTTTATGTTATTATGAAATCAGAAATATAAAATCTGCCAGCTACAAACTCAGATAAATATTTTGGTGCTGTCAACATTTTACAAAACTTTGCCATAAGCTCCCTGCCTCTTAAACACAGACAAGCAAGTAACACAACAAGAGTGTGTTAGGTTAAAAACAAATTGTGTTCAGTAAATGCTTCTCTCCTTTTTTTTTTTTTTTTTTTTTTTTTTTATCTGATACTTAATTGTTTAAAAGCCATTAGTGTTTAGAAACTCTACATTCACATAAACTTTTATAAAGTTTAGAAACTCTACATTCACATAAACTTTTATAAAGTTTATGTGAATGTAGAGTTTCTAAAGTCATCAATAAACTTTTATAAAGTTTATGTTACTTCAATTTACATTAGAACATGAAACAGGAATCTTGCATCTTTCAGCAGAAAATCCTTTCTGGGAATGGCTGAACTTGGGTCAAGACTTGTTTTATCACAACAAGAATATGGGCAGAGGATGTTTACTCTCACCACAGCATGAATGCACCCTTGGGTGATGGACAGGAGTATACACAGCAGCACAAACACTGATAGGGAATACTAAGTCATCAAATTGCAGAGAGAAAAGATACACGTGGATTTTAGTATCACTGGATCAAACCACAGTTCGATCAGTCACCAGCAAGACAGACAATTGTTGCAGCTATTTAAATAAACAATGATTTTTTTTGTAGCTGAGGGCAGTATGTCCTTATCAAGATTGAACCAAAAATACATTTGCCCTCTAATGCCCAGTCCCAGTGCCCGCATTATTGTAATTAAGTCAACTACACATGAAATCCTGACCTAATTGAAAATTACTCTAAAACCTGCATTTATTACATTGGGTCCAAAATTTTACCTTGTTTATAGGACTTAGTTATGATGAAGGTTCACAAGGATGGAAACAGAACTCTAAAATAACTCCATTAACTGAACCGTATGAAATTCCACATTGCTCCTGACTGTCTTTAAATGAAGTCTGAATCTATTCATACAGATCAAGAGAAGTAAACAAATAGTTAATACTGTTCTGTACTTTACCAGCTAAAATAGTTGTAGGTATTTTTTCCTTTTTAATTTATCTGCTGTGGAGTTTTTTTGCTTCTCTTCTTTCCTGTTTCATAGTGACTCATCTCTCTTTCTATTCTACTGCCACAAAGGTCAACTTTTTTCATGAGCCTGAATTCAGCATAGTCAGAAAGAAGTACAGAAAATTGCAGTTCTGTCAGTCAAGAGCTTTCTTAGACCTATCAATTGAGGAAGTGTCCAGAACCTGTCAGCTTAGCTGCATTCTTTGGGGATACTACGGGAACAAGTTTGAAGATATGCCTTTGACCTCAATTTGAAATGAATCTCTGATATCTACTAGACTTGCTGTTTCACTTGGACATGAAAGTCCACGTGAATAAAATAAGAACCTTCTCTCCTTATGTGCAGTGAATAGACTCAGTAGAGTACGAAGCGAACACACACAGTTCTGAGGTTTTAAAGAAAAAAAGTCACCCTGGACTGTCATACTTAAAACTTTTTTTTTCCCACAGAGCTTTGTCATTTATGTTCCCCTTCTTATAGCAAATTTATTGCATCATTGTAGTTTATATTAATATTTCATAGAACCGTAGCCTTCTTCAAATTTCACAGAGCTATTCCCAATAAAATAATGCATTTCTCTTACTCTATTCTCTGAATCACATTCATAAGGATCAGAATCTTCATTTCCTACCGTGTTTCAACTGCCTTACGCTATTTTAAAGGGCTTAATGAGTATGATTTTATAGTGTTCTAATACACCTACTAGTCAAAACCCTTCCAAATGGATGCTGGAAATCTGACAGCAAGTAAAACATAAAACAATGTCTTTATGAGCTTGTAGCTAAAATGGATTATAAGTAAGATTTTTTATAGTTCATCAACTAAAAAAAAAAAAATAATTGTCATTTCTAAGAAGAATGGAATGGGCACATTACAAAACAAAAGTTAAGGAGCAGCTGGTACGTGGTGATGAAACAGTCAGTATGTGAAAGGAATTAATTTGGTCTCTCCCCTACCATCACCATCTTATTAACATAAATATATTAAGATGAAATTGTGTTCATTCATTGAACTAAATAAACAAACACAACAAGAAGAAACAGAACACAATTATTTTATAAATTTACATATATATTTATCTATTTGCTTTCGAAAGGCAGAAAAAAGGTACGTATCTTCAGTTTTATTTATACAGTAGGGATGCAGGAAAACTCACTGGAAAATTGCCTGGAACAAAGTCTTGATGCCATATGATGCCAGAAAACACTAAGATTTAATTATTTTATTTTTACCACACACACACAAAAAAAAAATAATCAGGAAATTCAAGATCGTATGACCCAGGTATAATCATCAGCAGACACTCCACATCCAGTGTGAACCGCATATAAGCAGGAGGATGTCTTCTCACATAAGTTGATCCCTCTGAAACTACAACCTCATGTAATCACTCTACCTCCCTGCTCCCTTTGTGCTCCCTTCTTCATCCCACCCTGCCACTGTTCCCAATTTCTGAGTCAACCACATAGACTCTAAAGCTGTCTAGGACACCCAACAATTTCTAAAGCAGATCCAGGAGACACTGCTGAACACTGCAGCACATTCCCACTGATCAGCCACAAATGCTTATCACATAATTGGTGACAAATGTCAAAGTAGTTCAGCTTACTCAAACTCCACACAGACCCTTTATTGATGAATCAGTTACTGTCTGCATGAATGCATCCTCAGTGCTGACTCAGGTAAGCATCCCTACACAGTCAGAATTGAAAGAGCTTCTCTTGTGTCTGTCTGTATCCTGAACGTTTTGGAATGACTACACTGCAGTAATTTGAAACTTTTCTTGTTAACCAGAAGGTAGGTTTTCCAAAAACCATCACAAAATAACCAAAACAGAGGATTAAAAAAAAAAAAAAAAGTATTTATGAAAGTCATTTTAGTCATCTTGTAGGAGACTACATATGCAGAAAAAATGGTCCCAACTCATTGAGTAACACCCAATACAATCAGAGAACTCTTTAGAGAACATTTAGATTCTTCCAGATCTTATGTCACTACTAAGCAGTGAAAAGAGCCTCAATGAAAGCTATTCAGATGAAATAAAGCCCCCTTTTTGTCTTTAATTAATCATTCTCTTGTTAATCAGCCTTACATAATCATTCTCACAGACTGAAAATCTCTCATTCTGGCCCAAGGTGGAAAAGGATTACCCTGCTTAGGTCGAAGGGGAAAAATACATCTTTCTTTTCTCATCTTCATCATCTTAAGCATATAATTGCATAAATAAAGCATTCTGTATAGATTCGTAGAAACACTTAGGTTGGAAAAGACCATTAAGATCAAGTCCCACCATCGACCTAACACTACAAGTTCACTACTAAACCACATCCCTTAGTGCCATGTCCACACATCTGTTGGATACCTACAGGGATGGCAACTCCCTGGGCAGCCTGTCCAAAGCCTAACTATTCTTTCCATGAAGGAATTATTCCTGATATCTAATCTAAACATCCCCTGATGCAATTTGAGGATGTTTCCTTCATCACTAGACACCTGAGAAAAGAGACTGACATCTTCCTCACTGCAGCCTCCTTTCAGGTAGCTGTAGAGAACACAGAGGCCTACCATCAGCCCCTCCACCTTCTCCAGGCTAGACAGGCCCAATTCCCTCAGCTGCTCCTCAGACATCTTGCTCTCCAGTCCCTTACCAGTTTTGTTGTTCTTCGGTGCCCACACGTGAGCAACTCAATATTCTTGTGGTAGTGAGGGCCCCCAAACTGAGCTGAGGGCTGGAGGTACAACCTTACTAGTACAGAGGAACAGTACTATATGATGACTGTACTAATATTGCCAAGTACAGAGGGACAATCACTTCCCTCATCCTGCTGGCCACGCTATTTCTGGTACAAGCCAGGATGCCACTGGCCTTCTTGGCCACCCGCGCACACTGTTGGCTCATGTTCAGCTGACTACCAACCAGCACCCCCAGGTCCTTTTCTGCCAGGCAGCTTTCCAGCCACTCATCCCAAAACCCATGACACCCTATGGGGTTGTCGTGCCCCAAGTACAGGACCTGGCAACGAGCCTCATTGGATGTCATGCGACTGGATGCAGCCCATCAGTCCATGCTGTGCAGATCCCTCAAGCAAATAAACATTCCCACCGAACGTGGTGCCATCTGCAAACTTACTAAGAGCATACTCAATCCCTTCATCGATACAATCATAAAGGTATTAAACAAAACTAACCCCAATACTGAGCCCTGGGAAACATGGCTTGTGACCATCTGCCATCCAGATTTAACTCTGTTCACAATGACCTTTTGAGACTTGCCATCCAACCAGTTTTTTACCCAGCACAACATATGCCCATCCACAAGCCATGAGCAGATAGTTTCTCCAGAAGGCGGCTGTGGAACACAATATTAAATACCTTGCCAAAGTTCAAGTAAACAATATACACAGCCATTCCTTCATCCACTACACAGGTCCTCTCATCATACCACGAGATCAGGCTAGTCAGGCAGGACCTGCCTTTCATACAAACCCATGCTGAATGGGTCTGATCATCTGGTTGTCCTGTACATGCCATGAGATGGCACTCATGATAATCCACTCATGACCCTCCCTGGCATTAAGGACAGACTGATAGGCCTGTATCTTCCTTCATGTCCTTCTTGTAGATGGGCATTACATTTGCCAGTCTCCAGTCAACTGGGACCTCCTCAGTTAGCTAGTACTGCTGGTAAATTATTGAAGGCATCTTGGCAAGCACTTCCCCCAGCTCCTTCTGCACCTTTGTGTGGATCCCAACCAAATCCATAGATTTGTAGGTGTTCAAGTAGTGTACTAAGTTAGGTCACTAACCTTTTCCCCTTGGATTATAAAGGCTTTGTTCTGCTCCCTGCCTCCGTCTTCCAGTTCAGCGGAGTGTGCACCCTGAGAAGAATTAGTCTTACTAATAAAGACTGAGGCAAAGAAGGCATTAAGTACCTCGGCCTTTTCCTCATCCCTTGTCACTATATTTCCCCTTTCATCCAAAAAAGGATAGAGATTCTCCTTAGTCCTCCTTCTCTTGTTTACGTACTTATAAAAACATTTTTATTGTATTTTACTGTAGCATCCAAGTTAAGCTGTAGCCAGCCTTTAGTCCTTCTAATTTCCTCCCTGCATAACCTCACAGCATCTTTGTATCCCTCCTGAGTGGCCTGCCCCTTCTTCCAAAGGTCATAAACTTTTTTTTTCTTTTTTTCCTCCTGAATTCCAGTAGATCTCTTCTATGCCAGGTATGTTCAATGGAGAGAAGGGATAATACTTCCTGTCCTCCGGAGCAAGATAGCACACAGATCACATTAAAGCACAGCTGATGGCAAACCCAGGTCAAGCCTTCTATCTTTAACTTCTCCAGAAATAAGACCTGGAACCAACTTACCCTATGACAACAGAAAGCCCCAGAGGAGAGTGTTAAAGAAGGAAAAAAGGCAGTGAACCCAGGGGACCACACTGAAGAATGTGGTTTGCTGTTCCTGTTGCTGGCATGGGGCAGGAGATGAGGGGATATGGAGTGGTGCTAAGGGAGCACTGGGGACATTCCTCATAGCAGGAGCATAGCAGCTCATATTCCCTAATTTCTCCCTTAATAAATGACTTCCAACACTCAGTTCTGGCACTGCAGTCGGTCTGCAATTTGCAGGCTGAATGCTTGGAAACAAAACAGGAGGAGAGCCATCGCTGCTCTCCCCTAATAGCTGGTTGCTTTGGGTAGCCTCCTAAGCTTAGAGCCAGCTCCAAGTGACAAACTAAGCTACCACATAAAAAGGTGCCACAACATACTGCTGCCTAGTCATTGCCCTTGACACTATGACACCCTCTCAGTTGCCCTTGGTTCTGAGTGCATGATATGATAGCACTCAATGCATGTTAGAAAAAGAGAATACTCTCATTAAAACACTCTAAAATTGTCTCTTATTTCCAAACTTACTTCACTTCTTTGACCACCACCCATGAAAGAAAGCTTAGATTTAGGTCTACATTTCACTCTAGTTTTGGTTTTGCCTACTCTAAAAGCCCAAGAGAGATGCAAATCTAGAAAGTGGATATCTAAAAATTATTTCAGAAATACCATTTTGTAGAAAGCTAGTCAAAACCCTTCTCAGCCTTCCCCCTTTCCCCCTCCCCCCTTAATGGGATATCAGAAACATGCCCGGGAGGATAAATGTAGCTATAACAGTGTTTGCTGTCCAGCAGTCTTTTTCTAGAATAACATTCCCATAAGACTATCATCATCCAGTTGAATTTATGCCATAGGGACAAATTATCCCACCAGAAGTCCTGACAGGAAAACTTAAAATTATGTCCTTGGAGGAAAAAAATAAATCAGGAATTAAAAAAAATAAAGTAGTTACATGCAGCTCAGTATCTGAAGTCAGAGGACTGTTCCATTCTGTTCTATTTTTATCTTGGATAATTATTTCTATAACCTACTATATGTCCACAGTAACCCACTAGTTTAAATCAGTTTTCCAGAATTTTGAAGAAAGCTGATTTTTTTTTTAAATTTTTTTTTAAACTTTGGTTGCAGTTCAGTGCTAACTTTAAGCTGATCTTAGGCTATGATTGAATTGAAACTCCCATTCAATTTCTAATTGGAAACCATTTGAGGGGTAGGACAGTGAAGGAAAAGATTCATTTTTTGTCCTGATCAGCTCCCTATTCTAACTCACCACTTACTCATATGAACACCATTGTTCAATAGAAGGAAAGATCAAGCAGTACTATATATACACATTTATATACACCATGTGGTATTATACTATTTGCATAGTTTTGTATATGACACCAATTTTCTCAATATCTTCACACAGCAAAGGAAAAGTTTCTTCATTTCCACTAGACAAAGATCGTTTTTACATCATTCCACTGATTCCATTTAGTGACTGTCTGCAAAATGATGGATAAATATGGACTAATACCTTTCGTTTTTTCTGATAGATATCAGAGTCCAATAAGGACTTATCTATTTAGCTACACTGTAAAAATATATAACTTATTCTCTGCTTTTCTTGCCCTATTATGTCAAAGTGAGCACAGTACACTTTAAATCACTATACCCAAAATGTAACTGAAATGTTGTTTAAACAAGTATAATATATGGGCATCTGCCTCATACTGTTGTGACTAGAAACTCAACCTTACAACATGAGCAAGAAAAAAGACTTTTCTTCTTTTGGGACAGTCTGAATCATCTTGACAGAAGTAATATATTTCCATCCTGCAAATGACTTCTGCAAAGTTTTATTTTTACTATGCGACATTAGCTTATCTTGAAGTTGTAAATATCCCTTCTAAAGCAACATTCTAGGTGCTGTTTTTTGTTATTATGATTATTTTGTTACATAACAAAAGGATATTGATGTTGGTCATAACAGCACTCGGTGAGCATACAGTAATATATTACCCTTCCTTTGTAATACAGATTTTTACCATTAATATTCTTCTGTTGTTAGAGTTGCCCACTGACTCTGATTTTATAATAGTTCCTACAGATGGCCAGAAATAACGTGTGCAAGGATAAAGAGGAAGCAAACTTCAAAACAATGACACAGTCTTCATTACAGAAGTGTTCTTTTAGTAATTAAGTGTGGAGTTGCACATATGGTGTCTGATTTATCCCCATACTCTCATTGATGTAAACCTGCTATAATAATAATATAAATGTAACCACACCATTTTTCCAGTCAGGGAACACATCTATTTTTATTTCTTTTATTTTTCCCACAAGTAATTACACTTTCATTTTTCCATTTGAAACTGGGAGAAGGAAAAGTAGCCACAGTGTCAAAAGTTTAGATATTGTGGACTATTTTTGTGACTTTAAAGAAAATAGATAACTTGTTATTATATATATCTTATTTATGGGGGGCTGGAGAGGGAGGCACTGTTGTGAAGTCATTAGTTATGTTCTTCTTTTTTAAGGATTATTTTATGCATTTTTTTTTTTTTTCCCTTTCTCAGCATATGCTATGATATCTAGCAGATATCTAATCAGATATGCCAAAGGCTTGTGTCTTCTGCCTAGCTACTTCACACTAAAATTGAATTCCTGCTGAAGAGAAAAATGGCAGTCTGTTATCATGGATTGAGAGGAAAAAAAAATCCATAAAATAATGGTTTCCAAGAATTATTTCCTTGAAATTCTGAATGTTCTATTAATTTTTATGTACGATGCTTTGATTTTTGTCTTCCCTATCCACTACACTCTTTAAGCGTAGTTCTGCCAAATTCTGACCCTTTATTTGTGAGCAGCTATGTAGCTTCCTCTGGGTATACTTTCATAATAGCACAAGTCAAAAGGGGTAGCAGAATTCTTACTGTCCAGCTCCTGGAATGCACAGCCTTTTCTTTTCCAGTCATAATTTCTTGATAACCTTGAGAAATTAGGCAAACTCAAAAACGTATTGAATAACAAATTTGTGGGTAACACTTCTCAAAAGGTACTTCATTTGAAAAAACGTTAGCATTTTTTCACATTGATAATACCAGCTTTTTTTTCTTTCTGGATTTCTAAAGTAGAATAAATTCTGCACAAAATTTAATATGGGCAAACCCTTCTCTAGACTGTATCTCATCCACTAATGCTTATTAACAAATCTCAGATTGAATATATTTGCCTAGATGCATCATTTTCAAATTTTGAAACTTCAGATCTAAAGCCTCACTTTTATCACTCATCGTTGTAAATTAAATTAACCTCCATTTCATATTGCATATTGATTCAGCTTTTGCATTGTGTTGACTGCACTTCTGTATTCCTTTGTATCTCAGTTTAACTTAGTCAAAGGAGTTTTATTAGCTTGAAGTTTTGCAGTTGACATTTTTGTATTCCATAAAAGACTGCAAGATGAACATGTTTGAAACTTCAAAATAACTAAAAATACAACCCTTAATGCAATAAGTAAATAAATATTTCGTCAATTCAGAAAAAGGGCATTTGTTCAATAAATGACTAGCAATATGGAGGAGAAAAAAAAAATGATGTAAAAGATAACAGAAAAACAGAAGGGCATAATTACTGCTGGACATAAATGGCAGAAATAAAATTACGTGTTACATCCATCCCACACAAATACTTCTGATGCAGTTAGCACAGGGTTGTGATAGAACTGATCCCACAGACACTAGTCAAAAGCACTGAAAATTGCATAGTGATAAGCCAACAGACTCACAAACCTGGTTTACATGCACAACAAAATAAGCTGAGGAGCTACTTGTCCCTAAGTACTCACTGACAGGAATGATAGCCATAACTGCTCACAGGAAACAGCGTTCCTTCTTGCCATCCCTAAATACCCACGGTTAGTAAATCGACAGACCTCAACAGTCACTGCAAAAATCCAGTTCCAGCAAGAAATGGTTAACCAATGCTAAAGAACCAAAAAAATTACCAAGTCTTTTCCTTACTTAAAAACACCAAACTTGATGTTAAAGGGATATTAATGGATGTAAAATGATGTGCCACAGCATCCTCTGCTGCAGGATGAGTTAGAAAATTGGTACTGAAAATCAAAATGATAATCTGCAGCTCTAGAATCTCAGATGTATGGAAAGTTTAAAGTGACTCTTCATTCTGAACCTTATTTAAAAAGCTATCAATGATTTTTGAATTACTTTATATATACAATGTTGTAGCTCTTTTTGAAATAACCCCATTTAATATTTAAATAACTGATTTTTAGAATTCAGAATTTCTATGCATGGATGCAATCTACTGTTCACACTCTATTAGAAAAAGAACAAATAGACAAGACTCCCTGCCTACGTTTTAACCACTAAGAGCTTAATGATCGAAATTTTAAGGTTTCTTTCAACCTTTATGCCCATGGTAACTCCAGGAACAAGTACACATATCAAAACTACAAGACTAATCCACTGCATTTGGACCTTTTTGTCTCTTACAGACAGAACAGACAAAGAATGATAAAACTGAAATTGTTAGGTATTTTACTTCTCACAGTTCATGAAGGAGTCAGGTACAGTACACGAATTAATAAAAACATTCTAAAGCATTACAGACATAAAATTATAACCCAAACTTTAACGTACATCTTTTTGTTAATATGAGAGCTGTTATACCTCAGAAATCGTGAAGGGACAGTTGTTACTTTCCCTATTCATTTCTAAGGCTTTGAAAATATGAACCAAATCTTCAGTTTAGCTTTATTCACTTTTTATGTTAAAACGTACATAGTGTATGCAAACACAAGCATGGAAACTCTTGGAGTTGACTTATGCATGGAAGAAATTACTCAGAGCCTACAGCAGTAGATGAATATGAGTATCACACTGAAAAGGTATAAAGAACACAAATATATTATAACATTAGATTTTTGTTTCATAGGGGGCATCAATTTTAAGATATGACGCTGGAAGCACTCTTCAAATTAAAACCCCTAAGTGCAGCAACACCACCCCCACTGAATGGAACAAAACATGCAAGTGTAGATTGTTCCAAATATTTTTGTGACAATTCTCTAAGCACAAAAGAAGAGAACTGGTCTATTATTAGACAGTAGAATAAAATGTAATTATAGCTAAGCAACACAGTTTCAATTTGCTTGAAAAACAGTTTCCAGTTTGAAGAATACTTTGCATAATACAGAAGTTAAATCTCAGGAGTGATATTGTTGTTTTTTTGTGTTGTTGTTGTTGTTGTTGTTTTTTTTTCTTTTAATGTCCCAACAAAAGAACTAAATCTGCGCATGCATCAATGTACAGAAGACTTTTTCCTGTTTATCAAAAACAGCCTAGAACAAAAATAAGACATAAATGTCATTTTCTTTTTTAAATACTACTATAATACTAGCTATATTTAGGCTTCTGAATTACCTAAGAATTGAAAGGGACTATACATAGAAGACAAAGATATAGTAGGTATGTTGAAGAACCAAAACTTTGCAAATTAATGTTTTATCTTTCTGATGTAGTAGCTGAGGTTTACTGGTTCGTGGCATAGGCAATAAGTACAAAATATGATCAGTTTTCAAAACACCATGATCTGGCAGTGTGTGTCTCGTGGTTTATTCTGAATCAGAATAATCTCTATTAAAAGACTTGACAATACAGGAGAACAATGTGACAAACTGTGCTTCTATTTGAAAATCATCACTCAGGAATGAAAACATGTATTTTTCATTGAAGGTTGGGTTATGGCTAACCTTTGCTGCTGCAAGGAGAGAGAGAATCTATGCAACTTAATTCCATTTTCAAGGACATGCCAAAAGTACTGTCTGGAAGAGCCTTTCTTCCTTCTCTGTGGACCTTCCACTGTTAATACAGATGATGAATGGTAGTCATCCCACCACTGCCAAAGATGCTTTGCCTGCCCACTGGCAGGGGGGTTGGAACCAAATGCTCTTTAAAGTCCCTTCCAACCCAAACCATCCTATGATTCTATGGTATCATCTTGAACCATGAAGAATAAATTAAGGACTCACTGTTAAAATAAGCTATTTCATTTTAATATCAGTTTCCGCGCTCCCTGCAATCCCGTGTAGGGCTAACTAAGCACATGTTTGGAAATATTGTCTTTCTGACCACTTTCAGAACCTTCACCAGAACTGAGGAATATCTGAACAACACAGAGAAAATCTGCCCTTACCAGAGATACTTGATCTCAAATTCTACAAGTTCAATAATATTTCATTAAAATAAAATAAAAATAAAAAAGTGAATAGTCACCTAGATGTTGTACACACATAATATCATGAGGGTTTCTGCTTTCTGTTGACTTAAGACTCAAACCAGGCCCTTAGAAGGGAAAATTTAGTCTCTGATAGAAAAGGTGGTGCAGAAATGACAAAAAAATCACTAAAATGACCCAGAGTCTAGAATCTGAGACAGCAGATACTAGTCTTTTCTGTTAAGCAGTCCTCAACATCTCGAGTTAGATCACATTTAGAGTATGTAGAGTACTGTGTGTTATTTTGGGCTCCCATGCATGAAAGTAATTTATAAGCTGGAGAGAGACCAGAAGACAACGTGCATAAACTGAAGCACAGGAGGGTAAGACCAGATATAAGGAGTATTTTTTTTTTTTTTACATTTGTTTTGCCTACTTTTTTTAAAGTTTATTGATATTTTTCCTAAAGATATCTATAGGTATCATGGCATTTTCATGCATACAGTGCTTACGTTGCTCCTTACAGAACTTGGTTCTTGTTATCACTGTAAGCACATGACTACCACCAAATGCAGTACTCAAACTATACAATTATTTATTTAATTATAATTTGGTGGTACGATTTTCAGTCACTAATGGAAACAAAATTGTATTTTTTTTTTAATCGCTTTTGTATGAGTGACGATTTCCATTACATTGCATCTGATTCATGTTATGAACTGTTTTTAAACTTATTAATAACTTCTTCATAAAGAAACTAAAAATTATTTCAGAAAGCTTTTAATATGCTGATTTGAAAACGATAGTGGCTTTTAACGCAAGAACACCCATTCAGTGGTAAAAAATATTTCAGAATTACAATAAGCCTAACTTTAAGTAAAACGAGGAAAAAAGGCTGGCTGTGTCAAAAGAAGAAAAAAGTATTTTAAATATCCTCCATCATCTTCCAACTAACATTTTCAAGTACTTTATTATACAAAAAAGTCTTTCTGAAGCCTGCTCTGAAAAGCACTGCTGGACTCTAATCTCAATTAATTCAAATGCAAATAAACTGTGAACTTCAACCTACTTCAAGCAATCAATGCAAGTATTGCCAACTCTCCCCTCATTTAACTCTTTAGAACTTATTATTTTCTTGAGATTTTTGCACAATTCAGCAAAGCAGCCAAATAACTGACCACTGATTTCACTTGGGGAATGTATAAAGTGTAATTAAATAGACTAACTAATTTCATTTCTAGAGTAGTAAGGGTAAATTCCCACATAAATGTTGTTATCAAATCAAGCTGAAAACGAGTAACAACTACGTATTTTCAAGTAGTTCCTATACCCACTTGTAAAGGAAGCATGTCTGGCTGGACCACAACAGTTTGGCTTATTTGAACTCAATTCATTACATCTCAGCCAATATACTCAGCCAGAACAACCAGGGTTACCAATGACAAAGGGGAAACAGGTGACGATGGCAAATGGGGAGCATTTTCACAGTTCTGCCACAATAACTGTACAAAAAATTCTTTATCTGCACTGGCCTGTCCTAACTGTTCTGGTAAAACATGTGCTAATAAATCTAAGTACTGGAAAGGAACAAAACCTGCTTATTAAAAAACAGGATTTTGTAACTAGAGCTTACTCTACTAACCACAAACCCAAAGAATTTGTAAAATAGCACAAAAAAGAATTAGGATGTGGGTTCATTTCCTCTGAAGGTAGAACTTTATTCCCGGCTTATTTTAATTTTTTATCTTAATGAGGGTAGTTTCATACAGCACTGTTTTCAAAGGTGCTGGGCAACCATAACTGTCACTCAACCCACAGCCCTCTCGATATCTTTTTATTATACAGTTTAAATGTACTCTTCTTATACTAATATAAGAACATTCTTTGTCTTTTCTGTCTATCAAGAGGCAGGAAAAGCACACTTTATTAAATATGCATAATATCTTATGAAAAACAAGTTCCCAGACTTTTGATTTGTTGACAGCTATTCCCTATGCATCCAAAAAAAAAAAAAAAAAAAAAACTTGCTAATCTTACTTTGCTTTAAAATTATAGCACATTATAGGCCAAGCTACACTGAATAATTAACACTCAGAAAAACAGAACAAAGTAAAGAGTGGTATTTGATTCATTACTCCCCCTTGAACCTGTGATTCACTCCTGAAATGTTTAATGTCCTGGATTATCCCATAATATTTGCCAGTCTGAAGAAAAATATTCAGAATTAGTAACTTAAGTTTCCTCTGACCTTAGAAATTTCTATGCCAAATTCAGGCCTGTTAAAAAGCAGAACTATTCGTATCAGAGCTCCACCTTCTCATTTAGCTTTGAAGCTAATACTAGCCAAGTATAACCTTGCTTTCGTTAGAACTTTACATTCTCCAAAAGTCAAAGAAAAGTGATGCAAAAGTTATTTTCTGAATTTTTATACAAAAAGCTTAGAGCTGCATAAATTTCTTCCAAGGAAAAAGGTGTCATATAAATTTAGAGAAATAATGTACATGATTGTAAAATTTAATTTCTCAGGGATGAATAGTCTTGCTTCTTTAAACAAATATCGAGTATTATTGAGTAAACTCACATGAAAATAAATCCGAATGACAAACTGGCGTAATATGATAAATCTAGAACACATCTAGAACTGAAGAACATAACATTTGTAAGGGTTGTTTTTTACTGAGTACCATTTACTGTCAAAGCCAATTGCTAGCCCAGCAAATACCCAGGTGACTCACTACCAAACAGAAGCTCAGAACTCCTAAAAGGCTGTGAGCATGGTGCTGTCATCAGTAACGGTAAGCAGGTGCCAGCACATGCACACGTGGGTCTGCAGGTCAGTGTAAGCAAGGTCTACAAAGCACCACTTCAGCAGTGGGTTTCCCCGAATACCAATTTTATGACAACAGCCCTCCTGAGTTTGCAGGAGTTTTGCAGACATCTATTTAGTCAAGCCATTAGCACCCACTTTTCTTCAACTTTTGAATATTATTGTTAAAGATCCTGGAACTCCACACTTCCTTCCAAGTACATAAATACGCTTGAACATGATTACTACTGAAAACAGTCATAAAATGTCTGAACACTTTCTCTAATAACAACAGATGACCAAAATAGTTATGGACCACAGTGTACAAATTCCACTTGATGTACATGTATATTTAGAAAACCATTTTGTTGAAGTATAGTGGTGCCATTTTATTTCCTTGAGAGCCTACCTATCATTTCAAAACTCCATTTTTTAAACATGATTTATAAAATAAAGCAACCAAATGGAAACTGAGACAAAGCATTATGTGGAAAATACAATCAGATATAAGATATAAATTAAAGTGCCGAATTAATGTTTTAGCTTCAAAGGTTATCATCTGATTGATGCTGGTAAAATGACTGATCTCAGCAAGACCAATGACTTTTACTCATATAACGATGGTTGCAGTCCCTTTGCAGTTAACAGGACTATGTATATGAATAGAGACTACTCAAGAGAACAAGGATTTGCAGATTCAGGCCCTGTATGTTTACAGATGAACATCAAAAGTTTGGCAATACTTCTTCAGATTTTTTCAAAGTTAATAAAATGCTTTCACCAACTGGTTCTAAATTAACCTTTACAAAACATTTCAAATGTCTACTTTAGAAAGCAAACAACTTGAATCTTTTTACTTTGCAAAGTACCATTATTTATATTTATATCACAACATTTCAAAGCAAGTTTGTGTCAGCGACAGATGATAAGACCTGTCTTAGTTAATGGGTAGACTGTTAGTGAGTATTTATAACCAGTGCATGTTTGGTGTAATAAACTATCCTGCCCTACCTTTTGGAAAGAGGAAGATGAGGGCTGCTTTATAACTGGAGAGGGGGGAGGAGGGTGTAGTAGGGAAATATATCATATGTATTTCCTAATTCTACTTAAATTTAATGAAAATCTTTGCAACCTAAACTACCTTCTCAATTTTCTTGCTTTCAACTTTACTCCTCAGTATTTCTGTGCTGCTGCCAAATGGTTTCCTTAAGTTCTGACTGATAAAAATATCCAGTAAAAACACGCTACCTTAACATTCAGTAAATGATAGTAGATTAAAAATTTCTATAACAACGTGAAACAATCTTTGATCAGCTTCTTACCACCAACAGAAGTTACTTCACACTTCAGTTACTACACCTGCTAGTTCTTGGACAAGACAACTATGCAAAGAAACAAATATTTTAGGTCATTGTTCTAAAGAAAATTTACCAGAGCCTCAAGAGTATAAAGTAATACATAGTGCCACAAAATCCAGGTTGAGGACCTCATTTGCTTTCCTGTTCTGTGCAGTCATTTTGGTAGTACTCGCAGCACAAGCAGCAGCAGCCCATTCCTCTTGGAATCAGCCTTCACCTCAAAGAGGAGCCCCTGTGTGGTGCTGCTATACCCTGTGTGTGCAGAAATCCCTGCCTGGTGTTGCTCTGTGTGTGCACAAGTCCCTGCGTGCACAGAAGTCTGACAGCTCACAGAAGGGGCAGAAATCCCTTCCATGAAATCTGAGTGCCCTGCTAAGCTTGTGGAAGGTTAAATACTGCTGGAATAGCAAGACATTTCATGTGCCCACACTTTCCAGTTCCATTCAATTACCACAAGCAGCAGTCCTATAATGCAACATAATACTGCGTTATTAAATCAGAGTTTCACATTTACACCTGGTGCAGTCTGGAGGAAGGCCTGCCATTCCTTGGTCCTTACCAGAGGAAACAACCCACAACTTTCACAGGCACACACGCCACACTGCACACACTGACCTTGGAGACAGGGATAGGGCTGATCCCTTTCAGCAGGAGGCTATTTCACAAGTGCCCGGTGTTACAGCCTTAAATTGTTAATCACGTACCGAGGTAAAACCGCCCTTCTGTGTTACACACTCACCAGCACGCACACAAGCACAGAGCAGCATGAGGCTGTGTTTTTAAATCCTCTTTAATTCCTACTTTGCTCTCTAGTTCCCAGAATGACCTTACATATCCCTTCTTCCTCTAGACAGAATCAATTAGAGCTTTTCTCATCCCCCAAAACTAGTGTTTATACAGAGCAGCTTCTGTAATGCCTTTTGACATCCTTAAAGCAGCAAAGATTTTTTAAATAAAATATTTTCAAACATTTGAACATTACCCTGAAAGCAAGTTTTCGCGGAAAAATAAGCCTCCAACTTCTCCTAGGCGCACCTTTTGTTCACGGCACCTTTTTCCTTGCCCAAAACTGCACGCCTCTTTCCCAAGCAAAGCCTCTACACTGACCCAAGCGCCCAACTTTGCTGTGCCAGTGATTGCCAGCTCCTCGCCCCGCTGCCACCCCGCTACCACTCGAGAAGGAGGAAGGGAACCGCTTACCTTAGCTCAGAGTCACTAAGTCCCCGAGGAAAAAAAAAAAAAAAAAAAAAAAAAAAAAAATCGAAATACAAATATAAAAGAAGGGAAAAAAGAACAGCCGAGCCGCTGGGTGCCCGCGGAAGACCCGCGAGCGCCCCAGCACCTCCCCGGCCGGGAGCAAAGTGGTGGCGAGCGGGGGCCCGGAGGCGAGTTGCCGGCGCGGAGCCCGAGCCCGCCGGCGCGGGGCGCCCGCCCTTCAGCACCCGCCGCGCCGCGGACAGCACCGGCCGCGCTCGCCGCCCAGACAGACGGACGGACCGACCGACGGACGGACGGACGGACGGACGGACGGACGGACTGACCGACAGAGCGCGCCGCTCAGCTAAGCTCGGCCCGGCCCGGCCCGCCCCCGGCCCGCCCCCCAAGGCGCCCGCCCGCCCCCTTTTGTTGCAGGGGGCGCGGGGCTCGGCTCGCAGCTCCGCGCCCGCCGCTCGCCCCCGCGCAAAGATGCGGGGGGACGGGGGAAACACACGGAGCCGCCCGGCCTCAAGCGGGGGTCTCTGCCTGTGTTACGGCGGGGTGGGGGCGGTAAGGTGCTGGTATGCCGTGGTAGAGGGACCGGCTGAGCGCTCAGGGATGCCTGAGGTGATGGAGCGGCCGGCCGAGCGCGCAGGGATGCCGGAGGCTCCGTGCGAGAAATCCCTGCAGCCCCTAGCAAGTTGGCTGCCGGAGTTTTGAGGCTGAGCTCCCCCCCGGCAGCCCCTGCTGAAAGCACGGACCTGCCCCCGCGAGTCAGCGCCAGCTGTGGAACGCGAGGGAAAAGCACCCGGAGATGGGACTGGGGATCCCATCCGTGTATATCCTATCTCCATCTCCTTCGTCTGTACTGTGGAGAACAGGCACCTAGGGACGAACAAACCACCACCACCATCCCCCAACACGGAGAAAATACCCTCAAAATTATAAATAATTATATGTCAGGCAAAACAGCAATAGTTTGAAGTTTCCCTCAGCCCTTTTTTTATTGTGAGATAACCAGTTAGTTATCTGATTTATTACTTTCAAATTAATTTATCATCCATTCCAACACTTCTAAAGAGTAGCTACTTAATCTTCAATGTGAAGTCATTATGAAAATTAAGTATCTACCCTTTGAGGCATTACAGGTTACCTGCTTCTGGCCTTTTGGGAAAACGTGTTACAGATTAAAGTATTAAACTGCCTTTAAATCATCCGTGACTAGGGTAAGACAGACAGAGGTCAGCTGTTCTGATCTACGCTGGCATGCTAGGTTAATTATACGTGCATCTGTATGTGGAATAAACCGGCGGTGACAAACACAACCAGGTAAGTCGCACACTTAAAGAACTGAACTAGTTAACACAAGAAATAACAAAATGGGATGCTTGGGATTGTGTTTGCTTATCACTATTTCGTAAGGGAGTTCTTATTGGACTGCTAATTAGGTCATGGTACTTCAAGAAGAAACATGATTAACTTTACACTTTTACACACAAAATGTACAATATAAAGCCAAATCAGCCAGAGTTTTCACTGATACTACCTTCTGTAATTGCCAGTTATCAAGCCGGCTTGGCCGGCAACCAGCTAACATTTCTGAACCACTACAGTTTGATTTCTTCCCTCTTTCCACTCTCTAGCCCTGTCAGGTTGCTTGCAAGGTATAAAACAGAATAAAATTTCACTAGTTAATAACAATTTTGGGGGCACAAAGCTGATGTTGAGTTCATTTTGCTTCCTACTAGCACAGCTGCACCAGAAGCTCTCCTGAGACAGCAGTAAACTTGGAAATGACTGGTTCCAAAGCGAATAGAAATTGAAATCTCAAAAGGGCAAACAGGGACCTTGCACATTCACTCTTCCTTGCCCTTATGAAAGTGCCTGAAACGAACCATCAACAAGTATCAAAATGTTCTATGTAACCCAACTAGCGCGGTACTCAAAGTATATCAGTCTGACAAGTTGGCCTTGCAAATTGTTAGACGTAAAGAACCCCAAAGATAGCATAAGGAAGACTCTAGGAAGAATTCTGAAAATCTCAAAATTTTGTGAGGCTTAGGCTCTTAAATATGAGTATAAATAATTATACAAGAGTATAACACATAAAGGTACTTGGATGTTCTTACTTTTTTGAATCTGTTTGTCTCATGCTCATCTTTCTTCTTTGGAAGCTCACTTGCACAGCTAGTTTATGAACCTTATATTTAATTGATGTATTTGTACAGAAGGCATTTTCTACTCTTTCCTCTACTTCAGCTCTGTGTATAAAGCTATCACAGACAGCTGATAGAAAATAAATCTTTTTCATTCTTACCCTACAGCTTTCTACCTTCTACTCAATTAATATTCTTTGTGAGCTCCATTTTGTGTGGTTTGCTCTATTTCTCTGCAAATACATACATTTGAATGAACTTTAACATTTCTTTTTTCATTACTTTGTGACCCAGACATCACATTATTCCTGTTTTCAGTTGAAACGTTTTAGTTCACAGAGTGTTACAATGAAGTATTACTTCACTTGCTGCAATGCAGACCAAAGTACACTACTTCAATGGAGAAGATGTTCTGTGTTTAGCAATTAATTGTTAGCCTGGAGAGACTGTTGATGTTTGGCATGATTTCCATAACATCAGTTTAGATAATTTAGGACAATATTTTACCAGATCCCATGTAGCATGCACATGGAGAACATGGAGAACACAGTTCTCACCATTTCATATACCTGAGTCCCATTGGCACATCATTTAGTTATGTTTGGCTTTCATTTTCCTACTCTAATTTTTCTATTTGAAGCATTTGTCATTCTTACTCTGGCAGCTGAGAAGGCATACGGTAAGTACTAAGGTTTCTTTGTAAAGGTGGGAGACGAAGAGGAACTTCAAAGTTGTTTTATTCTTGTTAAGACTATCATTGTTAATAATAAAGATTCTCTATCTTGTATTTATGAGGCACTGTTTAATACAGGATCCAGTACAGCAGGAAACTGCATGCAAGACAAAGAGAAGATCAAAGTCTCAATATATTAAGGGGAAGTCAATGCAAATAACATAATGAAAGTTGTTTAGCGAGCTGTTCAGCATTTGTCCAAAACATTTGCTCTCCTAATTTACAGCCTGTTACCCACTCAGTTTAGAGCAATAGTAATTTTCTTGATCTAAATAGTTTGGATCTGCTTTTCTACCACAAGTAGCCATTCCTCCAGAATTATTTACCTTATAAACAGCTTTGGATGAGAAATGAATGCAGAGAGTAAATACATTATTTCAGAAGTGGTATTTTTCTTCTCCAAGCTTTTCTAGTGGTATCACTTCTAAAGCTACTTAAAATTATTTCTCTGTGTTTGGGCTCTTGTATTATCAACCAATAAAGAAAAAAAAAAAAAAAAGATTTTTTCAGGGACTTCCGTATGGCTTGGTACCACTCACGACCTGTAAGTACAACAACAGTTTATTTTCTTATAGGGTATTCGTTGTCAGTAGGTTCATGTTTAAACATTCAGAGTGAACAGAGTTCACATGAACAGCATTATCAAATTACCAGAGAATTCAGGATATTAAAACCTGATACTACCAAGTACCGTTTGTTGTCACAGCTAAGGTGACAGACTTGAACACAAGACTGAAAAAATAAGTTGAATTTATATTTGTATATAAATATATAGAAAGACTATAGAAAATATGTTTGTATTCTTTGAATCAAGAATACACAAAACTTCAGACATACTTCTAATTGACTTAATGTCCAAAATCATTTTTAAATTAAAATTTAAGCAATAACTTTTATTTCAAAGTATAAAAAAGTACAAAGTAGTGCCCTCTGCAGGGTTTCATTTCTACTTTAAAAAAAAAAAATCCACTTTTTATTTTTTATTTTTTTAACTGGAAGGAGACAGCTGCCCCTTTAGTGCAGCTGTTGCTAGTGAAGATCATTGATTAGCTTGAAGTAAATGACAGCAAGAGAACTCTCAGCCTGCCCTGACATGAGATGCCATGAATTATCCTCCAATCTTGCTCTCTTACACATAGCACAAAGTTTGGAAACAAATATCTTTCCTTTCCCTCATCTTCTGCTGGTCTAATACACTCAATGTCTGCTTAATGTTTTAATGAATTTGAAAGATGATAATATACCCACTAGAAACTCTGTGCTGATCAAAAAGCACAATAAAGTGTACTGAGATCTGGACTGGTGCTTTTATAACAGCAGAGCATCATAAGCACCAGAATGACAGACAATGGCAAATGGTATAGAAGAAAATTAACTTGCTTGTGGTTTGGAGAGAGGTTGTGCCAACCATCTGGCACAGGAGATCTTCCAAATTGCACAAGAATTATCAAGGCACATTAAGGTTTCCCCATGTTTCCCCAAAGTCAGTTCTCTCTAAGTGACTAAATGCTTTAAATAAAAGGAATATGCAATATCCAGTGTTCACCCAAAATGAATCTATCTTTGAAATGCATCAAAATAATAATTCACAAGGCAATGGATGTAAAGTTGTTACTGGGGGGAGGAAGCCTAGATTCTGATGTTAGATATGTAGATTTCTCCATTATTTCTAATTAGGTAAATGCTGTAGGCTCATTTCAATGTGTGGCAACTTTGCAATGATAATGATTCTGACAAGATGCCGTTGTTCCCATTCTCGTCTTGTGAATATAAAGTAACAACTGATTAAACAGTAACGAGGTAATACACTACAGAATTCATTCCCACATTGGAAATTACTATTTCAAAATAAATGAGAAATCAGGATACATTTAATTTCGTATCATTCAGCTTTTTTCAACTTCATTTGGGATCAAATAATTCCATTATTCTATATCACTGAAATCTGAAAACATAATACCATTTGATAGCAGATAACAGATTCTATTACACACACAAAGCTGAAGATACTTGGTTTCAGTACTTAGTGGTGATGTTTATAAGAGATCTCTTAGGGCATCTATTGGACAATCTTAGTATTGCACTCTACAGACTGGAGCTTGCAGAAAGGATAGGGAAGGAGTTGGTTCTTTTTCTGTTAACAGATTTAACCAAGAATATTAATTCTAACATTTTTCTTTTCTGAACAGTCCTCAATAGATTGACCAAAGCTTTTAAAGTGAACATAACTTTAAAGTGAACAGTGAAACATATTTTAGCACTGATTCTGATAACTTCACAGCTGGAAGTATTCACTGATGGAAATGACAGAGCTAATACTCTACACTTCATAATTCGCCAGCTCATTCAATCTTGAATATTTATATACGTACTGCAAATACCATGCTGTTTTTATCTAAAAAACTGAAAATTTATTTTATGTGAAAAAGTTCACTAAAAAACAGGAATCCATCACATAAGAATTAGGGTTTATCAAGAATGATGAATTTTTTTCAATTAGACTTATTTTTCGATAAAGTTGGTTTTCTCACCTATTTAGATCCTTTTTATTTTGAATTTTTACTTATGGAACTCTACAGTAATAATCCTGACATCTCTACACAGTTGCCATGATTTATGTCTGTCTGCTAACTTGGAACATTCTCTGTTATGCAACTCATTTCCTCCAAGTCCCATGTAGAGATTCTGGAGACATATGCTAGTTCTAGCTAGTTTTCAGTAGAATTAAAAAAAAAAAAAAAAAAAGAAAAAGAGTTTGGCTTTCTTCACATAAATGATAGCTTTTGAAATTTTGTCAATGAATTAGGAAGCATCCTACACCAGCCTCATCTGCATTAAGCTGGATTTATTTTTTTAAAAAAGAAAAACATAACAAAAACATAGCAAAAAGATACGTAACTAGAGTCTGACAACTAGTTAGTATCCACTGTTGCTATACTTTAGTTAACTAGGTAACTTTTCTCCCTTGAGCAGCAATGGATTTGTTGGCTCAACAACATATAAAAATATTCAATTGCAACAATCTGAAACCTAAAATATCATCCATTTGTTTGTGTTGTGTATTAGTGTAGGAATGAATCTTCACAGAAATTTTGAGGCCATGTAGACTTCCATAGTAGCATTCAAACATAAGGCATACTCAAATATAGTCTGTCACCTTTCATCGTCCACCCATTACAGAAGTAGAAAACCATGTCTCCTGCAATTTGAAAGCTCCTTGATCTGTCCTAATTCCACGTCATGGAGTTGGAACATGACGACTTGCTTTCATCTGGGTTTTGCTAGGAAGTAAGCCAACCAGAACAGAGATTGCAGGTCTGGAACACAGGTCTAAATGAATATACACAGATACATACCCCTAAGTCAATCTAACCATAAGCCTTATCACATATCTGATTCTATCCCAAGCTGTACTAAGAATGTAATGGAACCTACTCTTGCAATGAATGCACTTACTGACTTTGAAGCAAGCTGGTCTATGAACAGTAGTATCAGTATGAGGTAAGAGACACTTTGTACAGTTCTAGAGTCCAAGAATAGAATAATGTAAGCTTCATAGGCACATCTTACCTTGCCTCTCTTTGAGAGTCATCAGCCTGTCACAGAAGAGCACACGGAATATTAATTGAAGCAAATATTTTGACTGAAATATTTTGACTGATTGCAAGTTTGATACAGCAGAAGATTACATTTCTTTAGCAGATAAATTTCAAAGGTTAAAAATGATATTGCAACTGCTAGATACAGTGAAGAGTATGGTACGCTTTTCAGTTGGAAGGCAACGTTATCATCGTTTGCATCATTTAGTCCACAGTCCTACTGTCAGAATCCTCCTTTGTTATGGTGTTCTCTGGGAAGACAATTTGAGTCAATAATAAAATGAAAGAAAAGCTAACAAGTTCAAGGAACATAGAAATTTCATCATTTGCATCCCAGTCTCTCTTTTTGCCCTTGTCACTGGTTTTTAACCACTTTGCTACTGCTGCTGTACAGAGGAATGGGATAATGCAAGAGTGCTAAGTGTGCCAGTCTCATATCAGCAAATCCTAATGCAAACAGGATATCTTTGTACTTCTTCCCAATGATGTAGTTCATGGGAATAAAACTTAAACTGTAGGCTTTTATTTTGCATTAGTTCTGTTACATTTCTACTCCTTTTTCATACATCAGTATATAAACTCTAGCACCTCTTTCCTGCCACCAGCCTAATATGGTGGTAAGTAGTATGAGAGAAGGGAAAGGGTTATTTGAAACTCTCCAGTTCTTGCACATCTCAGTGAACCCATTTGCAGATTCAGCTAATTCTCCTCCAAAACTTAGCTAATTTTAAATGACAGATTTTTAATTACATATGATATACTATCCAATTAAATGTAGAATCTATTTTCACCAGTACAGTATTATTTGAGATTTGTCAAAAATATCAAATTTTCTCCAAATGCTTTCCTCAAAAAGGGGAGAGAAAAAAAAAAAAAAAATAGAGGGAGACAAAGAAGAAGATGACAAGTATTACAGCTTGTTAAATATTCAGTTAAAAGATTTTTTTTTTTTTCCCTGTGTCCTGCAGAATATCGTGGAACTCATATAGCTTTTATTAGAGTCAGAAACAGTCAGAGTAGGTTCCTGTTCCTCATTCATTGTGAATTTATGGAAAGTTGTTTAAAATGGATTACCCATTCTTATGTGAATATAATAAAATTTGAAAGAAAAAATGCCAGGAAAAAAAAAAAAATCTTATTATATTCTCAAAAGCATCTATAAATCAATAGTTCAAACTCACTATGCGTGATATTTATGTATTTATACTCGTCATAGGTTTGATTACCTTAGTAGCATTCATGAATACAGGAGACATGACTCTTGTATGCTTTCACAAGGAAAGAAAACATAATGCCCTCTTTTTGTTTAAATGATGAAAAGAATACCAAGAGGCTAAGTTGTTCAATCAGTCAAAAAGAAAATCTAGGGCAAAGCTGGGAACAGAAGTTTGCCATTTCTTATTCACTCCTAATCACATGATAATCCATCCCATCAATCAACATGTGAATTTAAAGGTAGTGATTACATATCATCAGTAGTGATGATCTAATATGTGAGCACGAAGACGTACAACTGAACTTCAGAGAGATGAGAAAAAAATACAGCCGCACTTTTAAAATAAATGGTATTGTTTGCTTGATATACTCTAATAACATTGGATTCAGTAAAACTATTTATATATTCACTGTAAAATATGCCTGCTGTGCTCACTTGCTCAGTGTGTGCTACAGAATTTACATGCACAGAATTCTCTCACTAAAAAAGTCCAAAGATATATGCAGTACTGTCATACTGTCAACATTTTGGAATAGGATCAAAATACATGCAACACTTCCACATTTGTTTTTCTGCTAAACCATGCACTTGTTTTCGGTCAGGAAGTCAATATCATTCCAAAGTTTCAGAATTAACACAGTCCATGCCATATGTTATAAAACATATTAGGTACTACTTGTGTACTACTAGGTATTTAAGATATAAACTGACATTCATATAAAATTATTTTATAATGTTTTAATAAAAGCCTAATTTGCTAACTAAATCACAAGGTTAGAAACGTAGGTGCAATATGTATACTTAATTTGCACTTTTCTGAGAACTTACACAATTCTAGCACAATTTCTGTTCATACAGATCACATTTGGTTTTCCTAGCACCTCCCTATTAAGTGAGTATGGAAGGTTAATATCTACAGTATTTTACTTCTGAAAACTACCTTCTATCGTTCCAGGTCTATTTATGAACCACCTAAATTCTACAAAGATAAAAACTGCTTCTGAAAATAATCAGAAATGCCCATTAGTTTATAGACACCTGCTCTGAGACATACTGTCTGTTCTTCAAGGTACTTAGCATTTCCACTCTTCCACATATTAAAATCGTGTTTCCCATCAATTCTCACTCCAGTTTGAAGCAATTTTGAGTTTTCACTACGTCTAAAGTCCAGCCTCAGCTGTTTTCTATTGGGCATCTGAACAATAATGCACATGTAATTGCTAATGATCTTTAAGTTTGCAGGGACTTACTAAGCACTGCAGAGGCAGAACAGTATTTTCAAGGCAGTGACCAAATTGATAAACACAGAAACCCTCTCCTTCCACCATCTGTAATCACGCTGTCCTGTTCACTACATAAATTCAGATTTTTGCAACTAACACATTTCCTATAGAAATTATTTTTACTTGCAATGTAATCCTTGATCATATTAAGATCTTAGCTCTTCACGTGTACAGAAGGAAGTAGGGTAAGATAACGTCTCTGTATGCTTATATTTATAGGTACTATATTTATATATAATTAAGATTAACTAAGCTTTAACTATTAGCCTAGGATCCATCATACAATTAAAACAAAAACAGAAAACAGTCTCATGCCAAAAAAATAGCCTTCCTTTCAATAAAATACAGCAGATGGATACAGGGAAGATACTACAATGAAACAATATTGCTTCACATGATAAGCAGAGTTAATTAATTAGACCAGCAATGAGTTATCTCCAAACTTTTTATAGACAACACCACAACAACAGAATCAACATTTTTTTTTCTTTTAAAGGGTAATTTGAGATAACTGAAAAATATTTTTAGAGGAATCACTATTGTGAAAAACATTATTGAAGTACCTTAAAACGTTAGTTTCAAAAAATAGCAAGCAAGCTAGAGTCTGACTGAAAGCAAAATAGGAAACAATCACATGAATGGTAGATGTCTTACAAGTAAAAGCAAACAGTAAAAAATAAAAGCAAAGCTGCAATAGAAGTGGAGGATGACATTGAAAAAAAGGCTGCAGGAACGATATATTTAGAAGAGAGTTGTTGTCTTTTGTTGAAGAAGCATGATGCTATAGAAAGATGAAGCTATACTGTACATAAAATAGCATTTAAGTAATTAAAAGTTTAGATGAAACTTCATTTTAGTCATAGGAAAGGCTGCACCTTAAACTTTGTGCAGAAAAAAACCGCAAAACTTGGTCTGATGCAAGACAATGGAACTAAATATGGAAGCAATGAGAACATTAAATGTACAGTTTACATTGGAGGGAAAAAAAAAAAAAAAAAAAAAGTAGCAGAGGGGTTCAAGAGCTTTGTTAAGCAGTGATTGTGTCTTCCACAATCTTGAGGGATGATTGAAGAGAAAAAAATCTGAAGTTGCAGTTTAGACAGAGCAGTGTGGAGGAGGTAAATTGAACCAATTTTGAATTGGCAGTATTAGAAACAGTATTAGATGACAAGAGGATGAAGGACCGAAATGCAGGATTCAGAGGCTTATCTTCAAGAAAGCTATTCCCTAAAAGGAAGCCCAGTGGAACAGCCAAACATGTTAAATGGCATGTTAGGATTACAGCCAAAAAGATTCTCAGACATTTGAGTCCAGGAAATAGAAATACCATGAAAGGAGCAAAAGAAAAAGTTGAAGAATATGATATAGCAGATGAGAAGCAGGGAGAGATACAGATGCTGAACAGAATGATGTTGCTGGAACAAGTTGCTGGCTAGAGAGGGAGAACAGGTAGAACAGTTAAGAACCTGTGGTAAAGGAAAGTTGTGGTAAGGTCACCATGTTTTTTAACTGTCTTTTCTGGAAAGTACAGAAGGAAGATTTTGTTAGACTAGATAGCAAACTGTAAATGAAAACTACTACTGTGGATTGTAGGACTAAGAAAACTCAGTTCAGCATTTGCCTATTTTAAAATAGCAGCAATTTTACAAGTCACATGCTAGAATGTCTACAGTTTATATTAGCATATTTATATTAGAATAAACCAGTGCAAATTGGTAATCTTCATAATCATCTTTTAAAGATTGCCTACAGATGAAATTCCCACATAAGAACGAGTAATGAATATGTTTGAGAACGAATATTTGGCAAATACCAGAATGGCATAATTAATGAGTTATTCATGTAATATATTTGTTCAGCTTTATTAGACACTGCTACAACAATAAAAGAAGGAAAAAATCCACAGGACGGTACTTGTTCAAATGCACTCCAGAACTATTCAGTACTTCAAGGCCTTACCAAACATAACAGAGCTTATGGTGGTATCAGCAAGAGTATTACTGGATAACAGATAACTACTCAAAGCCCTTCAAAATAAAATCATGTAACACTCAAACTTCTGCTAGGTGCCAAAAAATACAAAGGCCAATTAAGAAAATTGTTTAGGCCAACCACAAAACCACAGCAAAATGACGTTCTCTTTTCACATGGGACCATATTGTCATCTAAGCCTCTGTGGCTGTAACATAAAATCAGTAAGTGGGATTTTTTTTTTTTTTTTTTAATCTATCCCAGCTGTGGTTGCTAACCCCATCCATGCAAGGTGGAGATGCTTCAGTGTCTTGTTTAATACTAGCTCAGGTACAGGTGTCAGTCTAGTCATAAAAACCAAGGAAAGATATGATACAGCCTATCACTAGTGCAGTTTTATTTAGCATAAGCATCTTTGAAATGCAGTTCTAAAATAAAATACAGTATTAAACTCGGCTAAGGGCTTTTGTCTAAATTGTTTGCAAATTCAGTGACACAATTACAGTCGGTAGTCTCCACTGACTACATTTAAACAAAAATATGCAAAAGCAAAATCAAATTCATTGTGCTATGAATACATCCCATCAGCAAGTTAAGAAAAAGCAGATTTAAGCAAGTAGCGCAGAAAAGGTCCATATTAACATGAAAATAATACATGTATAACTTCTATCTGTTTTCCAACATTAAAGCTGCATTATAGCAAGCACTTTTATTCACTGTCCATGAATCCACTTAACAAAGTATGCAACCAGTACAGTGGTTTGACTGTGCATGAAACATACGTTTCATACATTTGACTATGTATGAAACAATACGGTCGTTGCAAATTGAATCCTCCAGAAAGGGACAGCATGTTATCATATAAACAGAGTAGCCAAATCATTTAGATCATTTAGACCTATTAGAGTGCAATGATCTTATTTCTGTCCAAATCTGCAAGGTATTTGTCAAATGCACTTTCATCTAAGATTAACCCTTTATGCCAGGATGTAGAGATGCCTTTTCAAATCTATAAGCAATGAGTTTTCAGTAAACCTCACCTCAAGGCATGGTTAACCTGCTCAAAATTCTATCCCAGCCTTCAAGTCTTGCTTTCCAATCCCTCATCTGTTACCCATTTGAAACAATTAATTGATTGCAATTAAATCCAACATAAGGGCACAATACAGCTTGCCCTTACACACCGTATAGTTATACACTCAACAGTTATTCTTAACATACCAATAATCAGTCTGAAGAGAGTATACTGTCTGCAGGTCAACTAATACAGACATGTTTTTGTGTAGTATTAGGAAAACCATCATAAGACATTCTTCAGTTTATATTGATTCTTTTCATGTGCTGTCTTTGAAAGAATTAAGTCAAATTCCTACTAATCCAAGCTGTGATTGATTCTTCCAACTGATTCCATCTTACAGCTTTTGTTCCATTGTTTGTTTTGAAACTCAGGTTATGAGCATTTCTTGACAGCAGTATTTGTTAGCAAGCTAAACATTGTTCCATGCTTACCTACAAAATGTTTATTCACTAAGCTTCTTATACAAGTACCTAATTTAAAAATGAAATAGTAGAATAAAAGAACTCAATTTAGTAATGAAACAGTTACAAAAGATGAAGAAAACACCTGCATTATTTTGAATGCTAATCTATTTTCCTCACTGTGTTTGTTATATGTTTAAAACCTGATTTACTTATTTATTTAGGCAACATGCAAGCCAAGAAGAGAAATGAATCTAAAATGATAACTTGCTATAAAGTAGTTCTCAAGGCAGCCTTAAAATTACTTGTGTTCTGCAATACCTCTCATAGTTGCAGAGTATTTTAAAGGACATCCTGGAGAATCACAACAAAGTAACTTCAAAGGCAGCTTTAAACTGCAACACTGAATATGGGAGGGGTAACGTAGGAACTGGTGAAAATAGGCAAGAAATAGAGGAGTTTAAAACCATACATATTGCTTTCTTGTTTTCCCCTGGTCTATCTACCAAAGCAGCAGACCTGTGTTAACTCAGCTTACTGAGTTTTAGGTAAGAGAGTTTCTTAAATTTGTTATCTCAAAGTGATACTTCAAGAATTCTTGCAGGACAGGCAAATCCAACTGACTATTTAAGGTTGGTCTAGGAGGAGTTGAATCTCAAGTCAGAATTAGAATATCATGAGAAAGATCACCAGGGACACAAGCAAAATTTGAAGTCATACACATGGCTTGTACACACAGATACACAAGTAGTAAATCACAGGTAATCTCTCTACTATGACTCATGATGAGGTCTGTCCCTACTGAGGAAATCACTTCAGTGAAATTTGAATTTCTCACAGAGTATGTTCCAAAAACAGGACTTAAAGGTGTATTTTCCTAATTAGTATCAAACCCATTAAATTATGCATAATCTGATTTTTCCACTTAGATAAACAATATCATAATTCTTTCCAATGCTCTCAGTATTTCCTTCCCTCTAGTAATGTGGTTAGAGAAGCATGGAGCTTCGCAAGTTTTCTAGACTGTTAATTGAAACTTTTTTGAAGTTATTTTTTTTACCACTACAGCAACCAGGCCAGTTTTGAAAGAGCCAAAATATTTCTGTCAAAGTACCTTTCACTTTAGAGAGCATTGTTTTACTAGTACCAAAGTGTTAATTTTGACAATTAGAAAGTTTTTATACACTAGTAAAAGCTTTTCTAGTAATTTCTTAAATATTTCACATAAGTCTTAGAAATATTGGTTTAAAGCCACTACATTTATTTTAGCAGTTATTTTGTTCTTATGTCAGCTTCTTAAATATAATTGAATCAAAACGATCTTTTTTAATAGATGTTATACTTTGAAATCCCCAAATAGATGACTTTGCACAGGAAATCAGCATTTTGTTCCAATTTGAAAACAAATAAATTAAAATAATGTCATCATCAACAGTAATAACAATGAGCTTCTCATAGAAACAGGGATTCCAAATTCAGGTCATCCCACCATTATCTTCCAGCTAACTTGACGCCTCAGCTTTTGCAGTTGGATTATCTACTAGTTTACCTCAGAACTCTAGTAAGAAAATTCACGTGGTTCTTTTGAGCAAATAATAATAATAATCTATGTAAGTATGACTAATACTTTGTCTCTAAATGTTTTATGCTGTTTCACTGCCTGCAAATATTAACTTGCTTCCCAGTTTTGCTCTCTTTAAGTAGTCAAGAAGGCATCATAATTCAATCCACATCATACATGCAGTTTGTCATATTCAGTTTTATACCAGTAGGAAGAATAAATTGGAATCTGTAAAAAGACTTAGCTCTGTGGTTCATGTGTAATTGCTATTATTTGCTTGCATATTTCCACAGTATTAGCCAGTGAAGTGAGAGATGACAAACTTAAAACTATTCAAACTTCAAAAAATCTTGAAAACTTCAACTGATATTGTTCCATACATTGTTTATATTCTGTTGCATAATATGTTAAGCTTACAGTAGGTAGTAAAATCGTCATGCACAAGACAACTTCAGATAAAATCTTGGGTCTTGTGACTTTGATGTCACTGGAATCTGTGCTGCTGATTTCTCATAAGACATTAATCAGGTAAAAATATTGCTTAAAACCCACACTAGAACGTCCTCCTGTTAGTGCTTGTTTTGTTTTGTTTCTTCCACATGCACCCATTAGAGCCAAAGTGACTATTAGCCACTATCTGTTTGGTTACTATACTTACTACCATGATTTCTATTTTCAAAGTCATGTAGAAAAACATGAATTAGTAATTCACTTACAGAGAATTATAGATACTAAATCACTTACAGATACCACTTAAAGATATTTTGGTTCTGGGAAATATCACACAAATTGTTCAAACATCACAGCTACTGTGAAATGGATAAGGTTAATTAGTAGAGCTGGCCTAGAAAATCAGAGAAAGACAGTCTTAAGTATAGCTATTAGAGCAGCTGCCTAGGATAAGGGAAAGCAAAGTCCTCTCTGTAAGTCAGGTTTCCGCTAGACAAAAGAGATGCCTGTTAGTAGGAGGGTTTGATCCCTGCCATTTCATTTCATGAGAAAGATATTCTTATCTCATACTAAGTGTTAACAATTATTCTCACAAAATAAAATTCCATCTCTGATTTTGGCTGTTGTGCTTCTAAAGAAAGGAGAACAAGCCCATGGACCAAGAAATGTAATTGTTTTCCCAAAGTCACCCAGGAATTTGGTGACAATTAGGAGGAGAATCCAGATGCACTAACTTACATACTAAGAAGGCCATTCTTGGAACAGTAGCTACGTCTTAGTGGAAAATACTCTGAGCCATTGTTAACTACCTTTGTGTTAATAAAAATGTTCCTAACTTGGAACTGATATTTACTCTGCAGTTGGCTTATATTTTAATAAAATACATCCAGCTACTGACTTTTAAAAAATTGCGGTCAATACTACAGCAGGAACAGCTCGTTACTATTCTGTACCAACACACAGAGAGAAACTCTTGATTTTATTCCATGAAGATCTGATTAAGGCTATTCTTCCAGTTCCTGTAGTATACTACACAGACACTACTGCAAGGCTCTGTGCAAAAGTTAAATTTGCTAATCACATTACCACTGCACTTTACATGATTGCATGTCTGCACACTAATCAACATTTGGTCTCTCACATACTACAGCAGTGTATGTGGTCTTACACTGCTGTACTTGCCTCAAGATGTTTGGTCTGCTCCAATCTACACATACTTCTGCATCAACCAAATACCTCCAATTATGAAACATCAATATCTTATATTCCTGATATAATCTGATATAGTCCTCCAAATCCCCTAGGACGAACAATTACTAGTGATCTTAAGTGTAGGGCAAAGGTTTTAATTTAGCTTATAGTGGAGGATGTTCTTGTGTTGTTGCTTCTAAGGGATTCTAAAGCAAGGAGACAAATGTTTTGATTTGTAGGAATCCAACTCTCAGCATCTCAATTTGTATTTTAGCATTATGTTAATGAAAACAACAGGTAGCTTCCAGAAACCTCAGAATCTTACTGAAGGTTTAGATACCTAATTTTAAGCATCAAGACTTAAAGAATAATCATCCCCGTTCTACTTGAGCTCTTCCAGTAGTGTTTGTTTTGATTAGAGAAATGTAAAATAATTAGAAAATTCTCAATATGAATGTTTTGCTATATTTTGGAACACCTTATCATACTCTATTTTGTCTTGCTTCATATAGCTCAAAATTTCATGCTGGCATTTGCAGCTGTGCTTTTTATTTCAAAATTGAGTTTTCTGTTATCTTCTGTGCATTTTTTTTTTATCAAACTTGAAACAGCGAAGAAAGTATTTGGTGTGCTGTAATACATCTCGCATATGCAGTGCCCTGCATAGTAAATGTAAAAGCGTAACCTGTGGTATTAAAAAAAAACAACTTGTAGAGCAATCTGTAGAACACTGAATATTCACTCTACATTGTTTTCCTCCCTTCCTCACATGTTTACATGACTCAGAATGTGAGCAGCGTGCATAAAAGCATCTTATGTAGGACGCCACTGAACAATTCAGATTAGAAATTTTGGAAGAGAAAGTACTCTCCTGAGAGATGTGGGCATTTCAAATTTAATCCCCTTATCCCAACCCAATCCTTTTAATTCCAGATGAAAAACTGAAGTTCTTTCCTTTTTAGAACTCGACATGTACTTCAAGCGAATCATCTAATCACATATTCTTTCCTTACATGATTAATTCTTCTGATTTTGTGAGCTGTGGCTAACTGAAAAATTAAGTTTTCAATCTATTCATCTCCCAACGTTAAAGCAGTGCTATAAAATACAGTATTGACTATGATTGTCTCTTGCTAACAATCATTAAATAATTTTAATTAACTCACAAATATTGAAAGTAATGCATTTTCAGAATACTTAAGAGCAATCACTGGTACACTTCCCTTAGGTGTGTAGTCTTTATTCTACTAACTAGCCTTTTATATATATATATATGATTTCAATATAAATCTCAAAGTTATATCTGCCCTGCTTTCACCTCCTCAGTTCACAAGTTCTTGAACCCTTTTAAAAAGGATCTAATATCAGTGTCCTTTTGAGTTTTGTCAAGTAATGAACATCTTATTCCTCTCCAGAAGCTTTAAGGCTGTTATCAAGACAGCATCCCCCTGTCCAGCTATACAAGTTGTCGTCCCTTAGGGTTTCATCAGGATCCCGGAGTTTTCCTCCACTTTCTCTTCTAGGAAACAAGTTTATGGGAACACTCCTTGAAATACATATTCAGAAGGATGGTGAACATTCTTATAGGAACATTAGCAAGTGGAATATTTAAGGCAGAATTCCTGATTTCTTGAAAACAATTACAATATATCCAGTAAGGCCAATAAACCACACTGAAGAAATCATGTCTAAATATATATTTACAATAATTCAGATAAAGTCAATATTACTAAAGTTAATTACAAATAAATAAATAACAGAATAATCCCTAAGATCCCTAAGGAGGTTTAAAAAATAAAAAATGAACATCACAAAAACACGTTTTACAGTCAGTGTCAAAAATTGTAGGAGAGAAATATAAGGCAGCACTCAAACTAACGTGCCAGTTGTTACTTTTGGTAGTGATGGTTTAGCACACAGTTCTACTTCACCAATTATGCAACTCCTACAGAGATGTCCACATAGTTTTAAGGAGGTTTGAATCTGAATTGGGAACAGCATACTTGTGGAAACTCCTAAACAGCATTTTACAGAAACATATGATAACAGTTCTACACTCTACCCCACTCATATTCTTCAACAACAGATGTTTTCTAAAGTATGTCTAGCAGATATCAAAGAACCACCAAATACTTAGGTGCCAAATATATTGGTATTCATTTTAGATGGGGAAAAACCAGCAACCCCTTCCCCCCACTCCTCCCCAAAAAACAAACAAACAAAAAACTTTTGAAAACATATGAACACCACATTCTGTTCCGTGGTGAGCAAGTTCATGCCACAGCAAGCAGAGGAATTACATGTCATCAGTGCATCACATGCACCAGTTCTAAGTATTCCAAGCTGTGTACCTCTTGTTTGCTCATCCACTGTTTTCTAGTTAAGCTACCTGAGGTATTGTCAATATGATCTAAGCTCTGTTTGTTTCCTCATTAGTATATTGCCCTGAGACCGTATTAAAGGAAAACAGACTCTTTTCATCCTCACATTAGTCCCTGTAGTAACGACACTGACAAAACAAAGGCCTCAGAAAGGCAGCAGAAGTCTATCTCAAAGAAGCAGGGTATTAAGGAGGTCAATACACCTGGTTATATGAGTAGCCTATCAATACTTCCTAAGATGATAATGCAATTTACTGAATTTACCTATCTCAATTATGTAAGAAACAGTTGCTTTACAACCCAAACAGGGGAGAAAGATGGAAGTTTGTCTTTCAGCTGTGGGCAGCCCTAGACTTTGATTATCAATTCTTCTTTATGAAATATGAACTTTTACTGGTGTCAAGCTGATTTAAGAGTAATACTTTTTTGTATCTTTCTCATTTCTAGTACAGCTACCTGGGGAACTAATTTGAGAAAGAAGACGAACAGTTTAATTTTGCATGAGAACACTTTTAATCTGTAGATTACATAACTTGCTCTAAATTTGCTAATGTTTAAACGACCTTAAGCAAATTATTTTTAGAGATAACACATGCAAGCTTTCATCAGATAACATGAAGATCAGGTTTGCAGTCTCCCAGCTTCAACCAACACCATTCATTTTCCTGATCCTGTTCAGAGCATTTAATTTCTCATGCCAGGGAAATCACTAAGTCAAAAAAGCTGTGTAAAAGTTATTTGTTTTTTTCCTCCAAATCCATGCCTAGCATAGCACCTTGACAACTGTAGGTTTATTTTTTTGTTTGTTTGCTTTTACTGTTTTTCTTACTCATGGAAATGCTTAATCATGTTTTAATCTGATAAACTAATAGATGTAGAATTACCATACTGTGGACATTTCAATTGTATGCATTGTAGTTTGTTGTAGGTATTGTACAAACACCATACATTTTCTACTAAATTTACCTTAATCTTAAGCTTTCAGATGGATCCATAATTTCTTATTCTATGAGAATACTTACCAGTAGCTGTTTCAAGTGCCTCTGTAAACCTTCCCTCTTTTTTAAGCTCTTCTTACCAAAACAGTTACACGCCTCTTATTCTTATCCCATATTTTTAAACTCCCTTCAATCTTATTAAATCCTGCGCAAGGGAGAATAATGGTCAGATGATTCAGGGGTTCCCATCTGTACAGCAAAAGCTTTGGTAGCATCAGTGAGGATTTTTATCTAAAATCCTCTTATCTAGGCAAGATTATTGTGCAGTCTATCTGGGAGACTATGAATTCATAATTCTCTCAAATTCAGAGGACATAAATCCCATATATTCAAGAGAACAGGATTTCACCCATTCTGTGCCTTGCTTTGCCCTTCTTATGACGCAAAGGCATTTTAATTTAAAAGATATAGTTTAGAATTCTTTTAATGGATTTTTCCCCCTAATCTTGCCCTGCATCTATAAAGAAGTAAGATAAATAACATGAGATTCTATGTGTTTGTACCAAAAGGGTTTGTTCTGGCAGTTTTCTGTCAATCTTTTGTCTGTTACTTCTGAAACATACACTCGATATTCCTTGAATGCGTATGCTGAGGTTACTCTTTCGTTTTCCTTCATTTTGTTGATGGCTTTTGACCACAAAACAACATTGATGCTACAGGAGGCACAGTTTTCAAATCTATGTTATTCATCAGACTAAAATGTACCACTCCCTAGCATCATGTTTCCATTTTCCATCACGACTTTTAGATCCCCAAAGACCATCTTTGTTTCTCTTTGCTTTGCTTCCGTATTACTTGTGCTCATAAATGATGATAAAAACTATGATTAGGTTAGCATTTTTCAGCCTTCAGGCAGTTTTGAATAATGAGAACTGTGCTATTTGGATACCTGAAAACATGCACTGTTTCTTTCATCTGATCTTATATATTACTTATGAGCTAGAAAAGGAAAAACTAAACATTGTTTTACTACCTCCCCTGCCACACAGTTAAAATGTAGACACCGTAAGCTTGAAATAAATTACATCATAGAGGTTTTAAATTGATGACACTCACATGATCCACATTATTCTCCATGGAGAATGAAGTTTTGGGACACAGGGCTCAGCAGAAGACTTTCCTCACCTCCCCGTGCTTTCCCTTGTAAAACCACAACTGCTTGCAAGCTGCAGTCTCTTCCCCCAGACTCTTCACCTCAAAATCATAGCATTTCTTAAGAGTATCTTTATACACTGTGCCAGAAGTATTGACAGCATTAGGAAAAAGCTTTGAAGGTTATGGACCATCATATGACTTCTGCCAAAAGAATAGTCCTTGCAAAGCCTTTCTGTATCAGCACTGTAAGCAACTTCTGCTTTAGTTCTAACATATCCAAATTTCCAGTCTGAATCTGGACCCCCTTTAACCTTCTTTTCTGAGCTATGGATTGTTGTTCAAGTAGGCACATGCATGCTAAAGAAACTAAACTATGATACAAGGGGGAAAAAAAACATTACAGAGAAAATTAGAAAAAGCAGTAAACCATGTTTAAACTGGGGAAATAAATTCGTAAGTGGAGCTCCTACCTAAAGAGAAAGATGGGTATAAGGGTAATTGTATATCATGAACAGAGGAAATAGTATGACTTCTAAAATGTAAAAATGACATAAAAAGAAATTTAACAGTAGAGTACAGCACCAGTAATAAACTCAGTTTATTCCTACATTTAATAAACATGAGTTTATTCAACAAACCAAAAAGCACTGTATAAAGCTACAGTATACAGGAGCTACTTACTAAAGACACATTAAAACTGAAGGAGGATTTAAAAGCAACAGGTTGAAACTGAAAATATGATGTTGACATATTCCACACCTATATCCATTAACTCCACTTATGTCTTATGTCTAGTCTGTAAAATCAGATTATAAACATTTTGCTTATATTTTTTCCTCCACAAATTGGGAGCTGCTACAGTAATCTCTTACACCAATCTGAAAAAATAAGGTTTATTTAGTTTCATAACCTGCACTAATCTCTCCATGACTGATACATTTGAGGTATTGTTTTGAACCAAAAATTTGATGACTGGATTGAGTCAAGCCTGAGTTAGCTAATTTTATGCATATGTATCTAGATCAGCAATGTGTATACCAATGTTACTTTCACATCCAGTACTGCAGCATAAACAGGATGGTACCTCTAATTAATAGCAACACTAGCTTTAATAGCACTGTTGACATTATAGCTCAAAGTTTTCTCTGTGGTAGAGAAATACCCATAGCTCTTAGCTTTCCACCTCACACACACACACAACCACAACTGTGACGAAGGCTCTCACAGTAGCTATCCTTGTATGTTTAGTATTTCTTCATGAGAGCAAGAAAATACTATATTCCATTCAATATAGATTATTACAAAATGAGAGAGAAAAAGAAAAGGCTAGCTGGTTAGCATAGCCAGCTACATCTCTATATTTTTATCACTGATTTTCCAACACCTACATTTTTTAATCAATACTTGAGCTATGGAGTCCTGCAAGACTCTTAGCATTCAATTAAGATAAACAAACCCAAAATAAAAAGACAGCCCGCCATGGTTCAGTGCAGTTCTCGTTTTCAAGCTTCTGTATGCAATAAAGATTATACATTATCATCGTTAAAACAGTTGAAAGCGTTTCTAGGGACCTCAAAAGCTTCTGCTGAAACTAAAAGTCCCTGAGCATACTCCTGATTCATTATTGTTGCCGTTTTAAAGACTATTGCCAAAACCATTATATGAATTATTGAAAATAAATAAATAAAAATTTAGAATTAAAAAACCTCTCTACAAAAGCAGCATGGAGATCAGAAAACTTTTTGCACTGTTTCTTACTATTGTTTTATACAAGGGTGTATGTATAGTGTGTGTATGCGTATGTGTATTTGTATATATACATACATCTTCTTACACTGGTCTGTATCAAGATTAACAAAATCTCAATTAAATGTAATTTTTTTCATGTTAGAATGCTGTAATACTCATTTGTTATTCTTATTTCTTTCTTGATGACAAATTTAGTATTGTTGTTCAGATCCTATTAATCATTCTTCAGAAGAACTGTCATTGTATTTGGAGACAAACATTAGTATATAATGCAAGATGAATTCTAATTTCAACATTTATAGAAGCAAGTTTATTGACTGTTCTATAAATCCCTGTTGAATTAGATGTTCTTCTGACCCTTTTTAACCTCCAGGGGTAGAGATGACACTACAATGTACTCTTTGCCTAAATTGATGGTATTTAACTTGAGTACATCAGAGATACAAATGATATTTACTGGAAATTAAACAGCTGTGTGACACACTGCACTCATGAAAGCCATCCCACAGTAGTACTTGCAATCTGGCTACTGTGCTTGTGCTGTGCAAGGCAACCCCGAACTTTTGACTTCTGCCATCAGGGCTAGTGGGGGCTGTGGGTGCCCACAGGGCTGCCTGTGTGCACACAGATGAGGCAGAATAACCTAGAAACTGCCACGGGACATCCACTCAGGCACTGGCTGCCTCTCCCTGTAGCTATCTGAAGAGAAGCCTTGGCCACAGTGTACGTAATCCATAATTGAGGTTGCCATCCCATCACCTCCCAGTCACCTTTCATAACATCCTGAGCACTTCACTTTACTTCTGTACTTACTCTTTGTCTCCTATTTTTCTTCACAACTCCATGCACAATAATAAACTGCACCAGTTACAGGCTTGACAAAAGCACTGGCTATTACGGCACACTCTGACCTAACAAAATGCAAGACTTAAGTCTCTCAAAGCACTTCAACTTTGTATCATCTCCAATTTCACTACTGGATTTAGTTTTTGTTTGTCTAAGAAAAAAAGGTATTTTATACTTTTCCATGCTCTTCACAGTTTTTGTCAAGAGAATAAAATGAATTTGAATCAGTGCCTAAAGCCTCAATCTTGGTCCTTTTAAGATTACCCAGTGTTTTTCCTTTTACTTGAAGAGCATTTTACTAAACAATATGTAAATGATATAGAAGCCAATCAAGGATAAAGCCTGTTTATTTATTCCATTGGAAACTAAAAAGAAACACAAACCAAAAACTTACATGTGCTTTTCTTATTTGTAATAAAAAGTCAAGTTTTTGACTTAGTAACATTTCTCATTTGTGTACTGCTCTGATTTTAGCATATGGGTGAGAGCGTTAAAGGATTTGAACTTAAGAGTAAGCCCAAGAACAGAAAAGAGACAGAGAAAATGGGAACTAGTGTGAAACAGAAAACCCTACCACCTCTTCTATCTCCCTTATCCCTTGATTGTCCAACCGAGTATTTGCTATTGTAATATATATTTATTTATTTTTTAATTGCTTTAATAATGTATTTCTCAATCAAACCAACTGCTTTCTTCCAAGGAACAGCACAACATGATAACGCAGTTTATTAAAGCCAATGCCTACTTAGAATCCTATCATCCAGGATAGCTCCCTGGTTTCATCTCCATGTCCTTTCCCCTTTTAACACCTTCACTTACTCATGCCATCCTATACCTTAAGGGCGTATTATTAAAAACAAGCAAAGATAATCGCACACTCAATGAGAAGGGTGTCTTTTTGGCTCATTTAAAAGAGGCCAAAAATAAATTACCCTAACACACACTAGTAAAAAATAAATAAATAAATAAAAAATCACGGGTCAATGCCACACTAACTACTTCAGATGTTGTTCTTCCTTTGACTTAATTTGAAGAGTATAACACTTTATAAACTCAAAGTATGACTCTGCCTCAATGCAAAATAAACATCCATAGACTTATGTACATAAAAAGGTGATAGTGGAGAGTGTAACCTTGGCTATAGAGACTACTTGCATCATGTTCTTCTGTGTACAGATGCCCTAAATTGTGTGTGTGTGTGTGCATATATGCATGAACATGCATATGTATTTTATTCTGCCTAGTGGAAAACATGTTTATTTTGCACTCTGAATTAGTATGAAGGTTAAGCATTGCAAAAGATATATGCCATAACTTTCCAGTCAAAATATTCAATGGTATAGCTTTCATAAAGAAATAAGCAGTTGTATTTTAAACCTCCAACCAAACAAAAACCACCTAACAAAGCCACCTAAAGGAAAAGACAGAAAATTACCTAAGGAAAGTAATCAATGGCAATTATTCATAATAAAACTTTTTTTTTTTTTTATAAATAAGATTCATAACAGATTAGTATAGAAAATATCATTAGATTATATTGGTTTTAAACTCAGAGGCATTTCTGTTGCAGAATA
Source organism: Aythya fuligula (assembly GCF_009819795.1). Lineage (NCBI taxonomy): Eukaryota > Metazoa > Chordata > Aves > Anseriformes > Anatidae > Aythya > Aythya fuligula. The sequence continues at coordinate 28,540,769 of NC_045562.1, read as the reverse complement.
ATTCATTTTGAAATAAATTGGACTAATTTTCCCTTTGTAAATCTGGCATTGCTTACCTTGCTACCTACTTTGTGCACATGCCTGATGGTTTCTAATCAAATATAGCAAACCACATCAATTGTGTTTTGCTTTTGAAAGTGATGGATGACTTTGCTCTGTTCAGAGAACATGAAGATCTACGCTGTTTCCTTGAAGGAAACTTAAATGCAAGGCCATGTTGCCTTTATTTTTCATTTAGTATATAACCCCTAGTCAGTGACAAATTTCCCGTCTTTTCCTTCTCACACCAATTTGATTGCTCAGCAAGCTTCTATATAATTTCCTAAAGTACTCAATTTCCAGCTTTGAATCTCTAAAGTTTCCTTTATTATCATCTGAAAATTCAAAAGCTATCCTCGGCTTTCTTTACTACATGGATAATACTCATATTTTGCATAAAATTGTAACTATTATAAGTAAATGAAGGTTTTGTAAAGCCAGACTGTGAAGTATAAGACTAGAGGTGAAACACGAATTAAAAGGCTGTCACAAACAAATTAAATATTTATGTTGCTTTATTAAAAGAAAACAGCTGTGCAAAAAAAAACTAATGGTTTCTTGCTCCTTTTAGTTGATTGAATACATACTTACAATATACTTTCAAATATTGTATTTGTCTACTTAGTATCTAATCAATCAAGCTATATTAATTCTTTCCCCCATCCTCCCCTGTTTCCAAAGATCTGTCATACGCAATACAGTATTCGTATTCAAGCCAATTGAAAATGATTTTGAAAGAAAATTTCATGAGGTCCATATCAAGTGCCTAATTAAAATATTAGTGTCACACCCCCTGCTTACTCTCCATCTCTGTTTGTAGATTAAAACCAAATTAAACCCTAAATGCCATCTTCCAAAACTAGGTATGTAAAAATAAGCTTCCACACTTTTTTTTTTAGAAAGTCTATTTCACAAATAGGCATTTAAGTTTAGCTTACTTTTTGAGGAATTGATAATCAGGAAGAACTGCAGAGATCTGCTTGAATGCTCTGCTGTCACAAGGCCAATCTAAAGGGCAATACTAGCAGAAAATTAAAAGCGAGTACAAAAAAATGCTTTGGTGCCAAGACAAAATACAAGCAAAAATACTGTGGACATTTTTAGGAAGAGATGAGAGGAATTTGGAGTTATGCATATGGAATGAAAATGTATATATGAGAAATATAGAAAGAGATGCAATAGTACCAGCACATAACATTCTTGTACGATAAGCTCCTGGAAGAAAAAGGGAAGCTACAGCTCCTGCATGGAGATGAAGCGTAGTTTTAAGGTCACACACAAAAGGTAGCAGCAGCATATACAGACTAATACAGAAGACTGAATTATCACTTGTTTTCAAGAAAGATGAATTCAGACTACAACTGAAGTAAATAAATGAAACCTAGGTTGGGGAATAGTAGGGCTAGAGGGCTAAAGGAAATAGTTTGGCTTGCTTAACTTAGCCAAAAAACAGACCAAGAGGGAAGATAACTCATGTTTATAAAAAAAGTCTTCTGAAAAACAAAGCAAACAAAATCCTGTTCCCATGTAAATGAAAGGATAATACTGTCATAACAAGAAAGGTACACCCCAGCTGTTAATTCAGGCCAAAAAAAAAAAAAAAAAAAAAAAAAGGAAAAGCCGAGAAGTCCTTCCAACCCCGTCTACTTTAAAATATTAGTTGATTACCCTGTGAAAGCCATTTAATAATGGCTTAAATCCCTATGAAGCGATTGGCTTAATTTATTCTTGTATCCCTATTTCTTTTTTAAGTCAGTTCAATAAAATCAAATAATATGCACTTTTAAGAATCTTTGTTTTCTCTTGTAATATTTATTTGAAAACAATGAAATATAATGTTTAATACCAAATTTGCTTCATGAGATGAAAATCTTAAGTCAGTAAACACTTCAGCTTTAGAGAGGTGCTGAAAAACACTGGTATAAGCATCATAACATACAGGAAGGAGAAAGTCACAGGTTTTATGACATGGATAGAGAAATTCTGCAGTACTGAAGTGAATTTTATAACCCACTTAATATCAACTATTTTTTCCCTTTTCTTTTTTACTTATCTATTTCTACCATTGAAAAGCAGCATCAGAATAGTAACATTTAACAGCTAGATAGACTGAATTCAAGCAGCTCACCCTTCTTTGCTGTAAGGGACAGGAAGTCTTGAGGAACTCCTCACAACTACCATACCCTATCAGACCTGTGTGAGGAGAGGCTGAGACCTCTGGGTCTGATACAAGAAGCTCAGAGGGATATGTGTTTGCTGTCTCTACCTACCAACAGGGACCTAAAGAGAAGATATATCTGGTCTCTTTCAGAAGCACTCAGTAAAAGAGATGCAACAAGCAGAAATTGCAGCCAGGGAACCTTCAACTAGTTGTAAGAAAAAAGAAAAAAAATAAATCTTCACAATGAGAGTCATCAAACAGGTTGTCCAGTAAGTTTGGAGACTATCTTTGGGGATATCAAAACTTGTCTAGAGAAGGACCTTAGCAATCTGATCTAACTTTAAGCAGAAGGCTGGATGTGGTGACCTCCCAGGATTCCTTCCACCCAGGAAGGCTTTATAATTCTAAAAATGATCCATATTTCTGCAGCTCTTACTTGGGCTAGCAGAAACAGCTGCAACTCTTCACAGAAATTATACCACACCTAGTTAAAGCTATTATCTTTTTGATTATATTTAAAGGTCACATCATGAACATCAACAATTTATAACATATTAACTACATGAAGAGCACTGCTAAAAAGAGTAAGACAATTTTGCTCATAAACTCCAAAGAAGTGTGGACAAGCTAATCTATATCTATGGGATAGCTTTACAGAGGCTTAAAAATCTAAATGTGTTGCAAACACAAAAGCCAACATGTTGGATGCTCAGTTTAACGATACTTCTTCATACTAGACCTCACCTCTTGAACAGCTACAGTTGATTGACAGTATTTCAACTAAAAAAAAATAAATTCTTTTCATTAATTAAAAAAGAACAAGAAAACAAATTGCACCTAGATGAAACCTTGCTGACAAAAATATTGTCTAAAATTCATAAAGTATGCTGTAATATTGAAAAATGTAATCAACTTACCTGCAGTTTGACATTATGCAAATACATAGGTGAAGGGTATTTTCCCCAAACACTAGCTATTGCTGCCAACAGAAAAATGATGGGAAAGAATTTTATGTTTTTACAGTAAAGAGGACCTTCTTGACATAACTGAGTGGAAGTCTAATAATTTATTCTAACTAGAAACACGCATACTTCAGTTCGTGTCAATATTTGCATTGACTACAAATAATGTTTTCTTTCTTCATACAATTAAAGTAAAATTCAAATATGTAGTCAAAATACATATTTGCCCAGTAGCAGTATCGTTCAGATTTGTCCTTTCAGAAAACAGATGAACTAACTGTATGTGTAGCCTTATAGTCCTGTAAATATATTATTGCCATTACTAGTAGTAGGCCTTTGTATTGGGTTTGGAAGATCTCAGGGCTATCAGATTTGCTTTGCCTGTCTTGACCCACCTGGAGCTTTCTTGTCACTTGGTTTAGCTAGAATAATAATTTGTCAGTGACCAGGTAGGTACACTGACACCTTTAGGTTGGATGTTAGGAAGAACTTCTTTACCAAAAGGGTTGTTAGACATTGGAACAGGCTGCCAAGGGAAGTGGTGGAGTCACCATCACTGGAAGTCTTTAAAAGACGTTTAGATGTAGAGCTTAGGGATATGGTTTAGTGGGGACTGTTAGCATTAGGTCAGAGGTTGGACTCGATGATCTTGAGGTCTCTTCCAACCTAGAAATTCTGTGATTCTGTATTCTTAACTTGCTTTGCATAGACATATCTTTGTGTGGTGCACACACAACTACCATATAGAAGGTAACACAGGCCTCTAGAAGGAGCAGCACAAGACAAAACATAGAGGAGTACCTGGGGGTGGCAAAAGATGGGGCACAAGCTGGGTGGGGCTGCAAACTCACCAGTAGTCAGTTGAAGAACCAAAAACCTGGCTCTGGGCAAACTGGTCTTGGGAGTAACAGAAAAGAAACGAGTATCTAACATTATGTAAAATGCACCTTTTTATTTGTTTGTTTTGTTTTATTTTCAGACCAATGAAGAAGCAACCAGTTGCAAAGCTGTCCTAGCAAACATATAAAAACACCTCGATCAAGCTTCTTCAGGCAAAGAGATGCTGACAACTTGCCACATTTCCCCCTCCCTTCTTCCTCCATGCCCCAGCAGCAGTGAAAGATGAAGAACACCAGGAAATTGAATAAATATCAGGGGGTGGACATTTAACATTTATTTACTATACTATTTATTACTAATAACTTTATTATGTGTGATTTTTTCTATAATAATATTCTCCATTATCGCTTCTCTTTCTGTAATAATTCAGTCTGAACTACCAATAAGAGTTGATTAGGCTGTTAAGATTTCAAGTAACAAGATAATGAATTCTGATTTTGTTTAAAAGGCATGTTTCCATTTTGCCTATAACAAGAGTTTGAGCATAATATTTACTTTAGATTTGTTGAGTATTGTGGCAATAAAATGATCATGGACAATAGATGAATTATGCATAGAACATTATTTAACTAATATTTAGATGAATAATTAAACAATTAGAGGCAGTAAGCAGTCTATATTCAATTTAAACAAAAAAACTGCATATTTTGAAATGCATATTTTATCTCTTCCATTCCAGGAGAACACGGCTACGGCATACACAGTTTTCATTGTTTTTCTTGTTTCACAATACCCTAGCAGATAATTTTATTGTAAGAAAATTAGCCTTTTTTTTTTTTTTTGCCTGCTTTCATATAAATGCTTAACAAAAAAAGGATCATTAAAGGGTCTGATTTCCAGAACAGTAACTTTGCAGCCATCCATATCTATAATAATTATCTGAAAACACAAATATACTCTATGGATCTTGGAGTATACATGTATATTTCTCAGTTGATCTTTGAATCAAAAACACGAAGTATGTTTTTCTCCTCAGAGAATATTTGATGAGCACCCTCATGGGGTTGGTCACTAAATATAAACCAAGAAAACAAAAGATAAGATCCAGAAATATGTTCTCTTTGTATAGTATGCATGCAAGAAGTAAAGAACTCTTTTCCTGACTGCCTTTGATTGCTGTGCCTGATGACTGCACATTATAGCGATTCTCCACATGGCATTTTCATAAAGCCATCTACAGCACAGAAAGCAGGAGTCACGGTCAGTTGACCATCTCAAATACCTCAGCTCAACTCCTCTCATTACAGCGCGTTGCATACTTAACTGAATTTAGCTATGCACTAATTAACACAGAACAAAATATATAGACATTTGACAGGCAGCACTACAGTTTTTGTCTGTAAAATTAACAGCACAGCTTCAGCATGCCTAGAGTTTTGGATGATTTCATTTTGTCTTTGATAGGCAGAGACCCGTGATTTCTGTTGAACAAACTGCAGTGGGGATCACACTATATTTCTGGGCTGTGCTTTTACAGCATCTCCAGAGGGGATTGGAGAAAGACTATTTTAGTGTGCACTGAGCTCATTAAAGTATTTCTTCCCTAAAGTGCTGTTCTCAATCTAGTTTCCAGAACAGATGAGCATGGGCAGAAGGAAGCCTTTTGTTCCCATACCAGAACTTTTAAAGTATCAGAAGACTTCTAAATCACCCTTGAACACTAACTATTCAGTAACTGTGTGCCTGTGTGATTGGGAAGGAGAGGGGGACATCTGTGGAGATCCTGATTCACAGCAGGTATTGTGTACATGTCAGAGATTCTGATATTAGGAAAACTGTTATTTTGATTAGACTTTTGCTGAACATGACATCTTGTAAATCCTTGCTTTAAAAATATTGTACTTGTGTTATTACTATTTCTGTATGAAATATATGAAGATACTGAGAAACTAATACAGCTAACAGATGCCAAATCAAGATAGTAAATGACTTCCTTGTTGTTAGATACCAACTCCTAAAGTTCAGTGACAGCTCGAGTAGCATTTACCAACATTTGCACTATGCTTATTGAGAATGCCACCTGCAAATTAATCTAATATATAAAAACAAGAGCCAGGCCCTATAAAAACATTAATATGTTAACACCCAAATACAGCAATGAATATACTTGATGCACTGCCTGGTTTAAAAGAATACTTCAATCCCATGGTGTTCAAGAGGGCTCAAGTGCATGCTTTCATATATCCTATCTGATAGGTGCAGAGCTCCTAGCTACAAGCGCTTAGTGACTGTCTAGTCATAAGCTCAGATAGCACAGAAATGTTTTCAGACACTAGTAATTTCAGATGTATAACCTAGACATGTTCAACTGCCCTAGTTTGATTTTACATGTACACTGAAAGCCACTAATACTTCAGACACATCTACACAGAGACATTACCTGAGATAAGCAGATAAATCAGGCAGCAGGAAGAGTCAGATTGAAGCTCTGCACAGACTGTTTCCAAGATGATAAATTGTTCTGTACCCAATAATTATTAGTGAAGCTGACGTATACAGAGTGGACCCAAGTGGCTTCACCACACAAAACTGCATACAAGCAGGTTAAATAGCTGCAAAATGAATATTATTTATATATTAAAAAAAAAAAAAAAAAACAAAAAAAAACAAAAAAAAACCCTTAGCCTTAATATGCTTCGCATGAGATGGCATTAACCATAGCAGTGACTAAAAGTAAACAAGAAACCTTTAGTGTTAAAAATAAGGTATCTACTAATTAAATATGATAAGCATTATGTATTTTATAGCTGAACTTTCACGTCTGTGCTTGATGGCACTTTTATAGCATAATGAAAATAATGATGATTTTGCTTGGCACTGGCAAATATCACTGTTGATATTTTCTCTTTGGAAAACAAAACAAGAACAAAAACAACAAAAACAACCAGCCTCCAGGAGATTACAGTTTATATTTACTTTGTATGTAGAATTATTTTATGCAAAAACGAGGGATGTTAAGCAGCTATCAAATACGTAGAAAATGCATCTTGTTTCTGATCATTCTTTTTACACATCCTAATCACATTCCTTCTGCTGGATTCAGTGAAAACAATATTAAGCTGAAATATGCCTTGAAATTTGAAATTACACCAGAAAAATAATTCATGAAATATTAATGCACAGTTTTGCACATCATTCAAAGATCAGAGTGCAAACTCCTACACTCTTGTAATTGTATACCTACAGCATTTGGCTTTATTTTTCAGTTCTTTCACCTTCCTAATAAGAAAGGTGACATGCCCTGCTAAGCAAGACACAAACATATTCAAATGCTTGATATAAGATAATGATGTGGCTCAGTCAAATCATCACAATAAATAAGACACATGTATTCCTGCACAGCTGAAAAAATGTTTTCAGCTTATTTTCACTTTCTCTCTGTCCAAAGAAAATGCCTCAACTAAGGGCTATGAGGCTCTGCCATCCAAAACAGCAACAACAATTGTCTTAGAAAAAAAAAAGAAAAAAAAAAAGAAAGGTAAGTTGTATAATGCCGGGAATTTTAGGCTATTATAGTTAATAGTAATAATGGAGCAGAAAAATCTTGTTCACTCAATTGAGAAACTGAAGAAAATGCCCCACATGTTCATATCTCCTGTATTTCCCTGTATGGATGGATTATTCTGCTACTAATAACCAGAGCTTTAGAAGCTCCTCTGCAGACAAACAAGAGATCTGAAGGCCATGGCTCAGAAATATTGTTGAAAATACAGCTTCACTCTTGACTCTAACTCCTCTCTCAGAGCCAGATAAGGATGAGACCACTTGTTCCTGATGACAGCAGACACTGCAGGAGGTGGCCCTGAGACCTGCTGCAGAAGGTATGCAGGTGCTCAGGAGGGAGGGAGGCACAGCAAACATGACAGAGACAAGCCAGAATTTGCATCAAACAGAACAGTAGTGTCTAATAATATACCATCAATCAGTCTCCTAACAACATAAAAAGCATTACCATCTTGGATGTAGTGGCAGTACTTGCTGCATATCTTGGTCTCCTTTCCCCAGCCTCTGCTAGTTAGACCCTATATTGTCCTTCTGCTTTGTTTGAGTATCTCCAAGGCTGGAGATTCCAGCTTCTCTTCATGGTTCAACCAACTTCTGCATAATGCTGTAAAGCTTGCTTTAGACCAGAGAGCAACTGAACATTATGTAAGGACTCCAACAATATAAGAGATATGTATATTACCCAATAACTTACAGTAGACTTGCATTTGCCCTTGTTTGGAAATTGCTCCTCAAAGTCCTTCTTCTACAACTACTTGCAATACTTTATCTTAGCAGATTTTTACACAAGTTCCATGAAACAGTAGCTCAGGAAAATCCATCTCAAGGGACACTTTCTGCAATGAAACCTCAGGCTAGGTTGGAGAAGGGGAGGGAAATTATTTTACTGAAACAGCAAGAACATCAACTAGGCATTTGATGACAAATATCAGTCTCTATGAAATGCTTCCTAAAGTCAACAGTATTTGAATTCCTTAAATATGCGTCACTTCCATCTGGAACAACTCTCCTTTCTCAGCTGCAAACATTAAAAAAAAATTATATATATAAGTTATCCAGCGACAGCATACCCTCCCTTTCCTCCTTACTCCCATCGCTGTTACTCCTCCAGTGCTCATTGCTCAATGCTTCCTTTTTAGGCCCGACAATTAATTTTACAGAAAATTGCCCAGCCATTGCCCTCTGACTGGAACAAGGACAAATGAGCTTCACAGAATGTCAACACCACCACATCTCTCCGAAGTACTGGGAAAAACATTATGCAAAAAGGAAGGACAATTTCCTGTTATTTTTGTACTCTGTAGGTAATACTCCCATTGCCTTAATACCTGTTAAGGTACCAAAAGATATCGAAGTGTTTCTGATACTCTCTTCTATGGGAATTTTTAGCATAGAAGTAGGACTCACTTGCAAAAAGAACATATTGTGCTTAAAAATAAAAAGGAAAACTATTCAAAAGGCTCAGATATTTTTTGAAATACCCTTGAGAACAATTTATATTTCAATCCTGGCATTCTCCTTGTAAATTAGAAGCAAATTCTGTAATCTTTCAGTAAATAAAACTGAATGTTTTTCAGCAAAACTACATCTACATTTTTCTGTGAAAGGAAGGCTTTTTACTTTCAAATTGCCGTTGAAATTGCATTCTCTTGTGTATCACTCAGCTGCCTTCTTTTCACAAATATCCAAATAGGGTCTGTATTTGTAATGATTGTGTCCTGTGTCTCACTTTACTGGTAGCCTGATTATTCTGTCTAGAACCATAAATCATTTTCATGCCCTTTAAACATCCAGTTTGTGCCACCATTTAAAGTTAAAACATAAAATCTAATAATAATTACAGATAAATAAAACTACTAAATTTTATTGCCTTTTTGAAAGCCACTTTGTATACTACTTAGATGTTAATTAATTTTTCCTCTGTTTGCTGGAATACAGTGTTTATATAGTGTCATCATTGAACATACTAATCAATTATCATTCATTTTCCCTATATCTGGTCCGAGCTATAAATATACTTTACTTACAGGCTGAAAACTGAAAATTAGTTAAATTAAGAGATGACCAGAAAGACCTCAGGCCAGTAACCTAGTTTGGCCAAAGTGAAGCAACACCATTGACACTAGTGAAATTATTGAGATGTAGATTGCTGTAGGACAGCTCATCCTGCATCAGAAGATTGCTCCAGCTACTCTCTTCAAAGCTTGGGGTGAAATTTTGATCCTATGAATCTTGAGCAGCTCCCATCAAACTAAGAAAGCTAGAGGGCTACACAGCACATGTAAGAGTGAAATTAGAGCTAGGTATTAGTCACAGCCCTCTCAAAAGCAGTAATAGGAATGAATGTCAAATAGCCATGCAAAACTGAGTCTTTGGAAATACCAAAGAGCAGTGAGAGCAGTGTGCAAATATATATACTTCAGCATCTTCATATCAGTATTTAACTTTCCCAGTAAGATTTAATTGATAGTAAGGACTGCAGAATTAAACTCAGATTTTTCTTCATTTTCAGTTAGAAATATCAATAGTTAAGCAAAGGTCTTTATGAAATAGATAATGAAAAAATCCATCTTAGCCCTTTAAATACGAATAAGAATCCAGCAAGTTTATAACTGTACTAAAATACACCACTCAATTTTTTCAAACGTACTAAGCAAGAGAAATCAATGTTTGCTCCTGCTGTCTGCCAAATCAGGTTATTTGTTTGGGTTTCACAACCATATGGATTTAAAAATCCCCCACCACATATGAATACATAACTGAGGGACTGACTCAATTTCTGATAAAAACAAACGAAAAGGCCTCCATCTACTTAGCTTACTAGCCCTTAACAAAATTTAAAAGACTGCAGAAACAATAACGTTATACACAATATATTTTCCAGCAAACATTCCTAATTACCAATGCAAAGCAGACTGTTAGCTCATGATACTCAGCAAACACAAGCACGACTGTCACCAATGTCTGCATCCAAAGGTCCCTTTTGCTCCTGCATTCATTGGGCTACCTTTACTCCCAGAAATGAAGTTCGCCCAGCACCGCCTTGCAGGGCTGCTCTCCCCTCCAACCAGCCACACACAGGAGCATGCTATGTGCTCTGTCCTCAAGCAGCATCCCAGGAGCCGAACCTGCTGCTCTTCCACCCACCTCTCCCCCAGCCTCCCCATCCCTGCCTGGGGACGCACTGAGGAGCCACCCAGACTTCCAACAGGGACATGGCTGCTCTTTAACACTAAGGGTCAATGCACAGGCATTATTTATGACTTCCAAGTAACTCAGCAATGAACATAGAATATATAAAAAGAGCTGCTGTGTAGCAACTTTGCTATTACAGCTTTACGGTTTCTTGCATGACCTTCTTATCCCAGCAATATTTGTAATATATGCTCAGATCTTCAAACACAATCAGCAGTTCCTTTACTGTGTAAGTTTAACAGTACTTTGTGAAAGCCCTGAGAATAAATGCTATCAAATACGTAGAAAATGCATCTTGCTGAAGTGTTTTTGTGTTAGGAAGAGATATGAATCTGGTAAGCAGATGGAAAAAAAAATAAATTGTTGTTATTATGCCTGTCTGTAGTTAAGATATTGTTGCTAAATCTAATTATCTCCATTTATATCTATCTCTTAGCAATGTCAGTTTGTTCAAGAGAGAAGAACAAAGAGAAATGAAGCACATACGCTGAAAGAATCGCAGAAAATCTGTTCTGTCTTCTGCATTTCAAACAGTAAGAAGATCACAGCAATAAATATAAAGAATGTTTACAAAATCCAAGTACGTAGCACACTATGACTGTAAATAGTTAACATATACCACCTGCGTTAGTAAAACAGATTTTGGTAGAAACAGGTTTGTTTTCATGTTTAGATGTAGAGTTTAGGGATATGGTTTAGTGGGGACTGTTAGCGTTAGATCAGAAGTTGGACTCGATGATCTTGAGGTCTCTTCCAACCTAGAAATTCTGTGATTCTGTGAATTATTTGTTGTATTTTATATTTGCTTTCCTCTCTACTCTCCAGTTCTATGGGATTACCAGCATTACTTCACAAATCTGAAATTAATTTACAAATTAAAGAAGGGAACAGACTATTAAGAAGCATAACTATTCATAGACAGTTTCAGCAGAGGTTCAAACTTAGCTGGAGTAAAAGACAAGAAAAGCTAGAAACATGGTGTATGCCCATTATATTTTCGTGAACATAAACCAGGACTTCTTAAAACTATTGTCATGTAAGCTCCTCCAAGCTACATTTATTTCAGGTTTACTAACATATTTATCAGGTTCCAGTGTTGCAGATTGAATGACTTCTCTAAATGACAGTGAGAAATGATCTCTAATCTCTCTAAATTAGTAACAATGCTAATAGGTTAAGTATATTTACGTTAAGTACTTCACTACAATACTGTTACTTCTCTGTCCTGTCACTTCAGTGTGCCATTCCAGTCTCTGGAGAAGTTATCAAGAGTTAAGATGTCATACGACTAACATTTTTGCTGCATACAGTTACTGCAAGGAAAAAAAAAAATTTTTTGTACTGCATACAAAAAAAGTGCTTTGCAGTATTTTTGGGGGGAGGTCACACAATATGGACATTAGAGTCCTGTTCTTAGGCAAAACAAACAAACATCAGCAGCACGACAGCTAGTGCATACAAGCTCATCGAAATGTCACTCACTCAGTACCACAGCAGTACCATAGAAGAGTCAAAAGTCCAGGAACAAACAGCACAGGACAGAGTTTTGAAGTGCTATTTATCTATATATGTCTGGATTTATGTGGCTTTAAATTCAGATTTTATTGCTAAGGCAATGATGACCTTGGCAAATCTTGGAAAATCTGGTGTTCAAATATCACTTTTTTTTTATCTGTTAAAAGGAATGTAAGAACATTGCTTTACATAGCAATTGTATAAATGTACGATGCAACTATTTGTATTCTATTTCACTAAACAATATTTTAATGATTTATTTGGACTATTCTTGCTTACATCGTTCCACAATTTAGAATTTTGTGTAGCTCCAAAAGACCAGGAAGATGGAGGAGAGAGGAAGGGAGAGAAGGGAGGGGAGAGAAAGATAGAAAAAATACATTATTCATAATGTATAATATATATATATAACTAAATATATAAAATATATAACTAAAAGAATGAATTATATATATATAATATATAACTAATATATATATATTTAGTTATATATATTATATATAACTAAATATATAACTAAAAGAATGAATTAAAAATAGAACATAAATCACTAATTTAATTTCATATAAGAATATGTGCACAGCTAGTTCTCTGAACACTGTATGTCAGTATATGAATATCCACTGTGTTCAGATCAACAACTGAAGTTTTATAGACTGCTAGGCTGACAGAGGTCAAGTAGACCTCAGCATGTGAGGAGATTCTATGGTTCTGGCTGCAACACATCCCGGAAAAAATTAAAATATGACCGAAGAATGAATCAATAACCTACTCGGCAAGCCAGCCCATGACTCAGCCACTTGTAATAAAGCAATGTGCACAGAAGCAAAAGAAAATTAAACGCAGATCCTTACTTCACTAATTCCTAGCCAAGCTGCACTGGCAGCCTTCCTCCTCATAAAGCATGGAGCACCACTTTTTCATGCTCCACTGAACATGCATGAGTTTATTTTATTTTTATTTTTATTTTTTTAAAGAAAAAAGTGTAAAACAATAAAAGCAAAATAGAAAAAAAAAATGCAAGGTCTTTAATAAATGTTATTTTGTCATTTTGGGTTTACAACAACAACTTTGATTTAGAATCAAATCCACTACACATATAACCCAAAGAAATGAGTCATTAAACTTAGGGAGCTAGAAGACTCCCTAAAATGGGACAAGGAGCTCCTTATGAATCTGTTTTAAAGTTCTGGCACTGAGCTTCTTCTCAGCCACTCAACTCAACTACACTATTATAAGAAGTGTAGAAATATACAGCATGAGTCATGTGATTTATATGCTGTTGTAAAAATTATAAATAAACAAGGTAGTTTGGCTAATGAAGAATCTTTTGGAAGTAACACAAGTTCAAAAGCTCTTTAAAAAGTAATAAAGCACTGCTGTAAATACAACTACTTCTTCCTTTACTTAATTTGGGTTTTGAAAAATAATTACATCTTAAAATGCTCATGTAGTTAGAACATACAAGAACCTACCAATTTTAGTTTTATCAAGATACTCGTAATTCAAGCTGATAATTCATCTTGAGCTATGTGTTAGCAGAGCCAAGTATGGTGCTTACAAAAATGCCTGTATATATTTTTCTCTGTTTATGTAAGCACCTTGTAAGAATGCTGTAAAAATAGAATAGCATGACAGGAATTGTCTGTTAGATTCAACCGTTTGGTATAAAGTGAAGAAAGTGGCACTGATCAGCCTAAACAATAAGAATAGAAAGAGTACTTTTAAGATACTCTTGAAAGTTATTCACAATAAAGAATGAGAGAATTTATCAGGTGACACATAAGCTTATTCTTGCTAGTCTTTAGACTGTATAGCGTTTTGACATTTCAACTGGAGATGGTCAGTATTTAAAAATTATGCCTCCACTGCAATAAATCTTACAACATTTTGTTTTAATTTGAGTTACATATTAGGGTTAAAACCAACTTACTTATGAAGAGTACATGAAAGTTTAATTAAAGACCACTAAATTATTCACATTTAATGAAATTGCTAGGAATTCTGCAGAAAAGTTCAACAACATATATCATATTATTACACTGATGAACTTGTTCTTTCTAGTTAATGAATAAAAGTTCATAAGGATTCATATAAACTTCTTAAAGGTCGATGTATCTTCAGATGTATTACAAAAAGCGCACTTAAATACGTTCGCAAGTCTTAAAATATATATGTGTGAACTTCAAAAAATATTCATGAAAGCAACCTAATGAACAAATTTTTCACTTTTTGGTGGGAAACTGGACAGATGTGGAACAATAATTAAGACTATTTTCAGAAATGGGCTTGGAAAAAATGTAATATGTAAGAAGATATTAACATCAGGAGGTACAAATGAACTAGAAAGAACTATTAAAGAGGAAGGTAATTAATCATGGAAATTTAAATTATCCCATAACTGAATAGGAAAAAACAAACACACGTTTTCTATTCATATATTTCTGAATAGGAATGATACAACCTCTTGGCCTACATCATTACAAATACTCTAAATAAAATGCAAACAGTGGATATACTTCATCTTTCCAACAATTCCTACTAGATACATTGATTGTCTTCCTAAATATGATTGAAATAGAAAGCAAACATTAGTAGCAGTTCAAATGAGGTTAGCGTTTGTTTCTGTGATGGACCTGCATTAGCAGGATTTATCCTATGTTATAAATAAATCTAAACTATGGGAAGAAAGGAAACAATTATGCAAACAGCGTTACACACATAGTGCATTTGAACCCACAATAACTTTTGGCTGTGGTTTTCACTGTGAAGTATTATTTGCCTGTAAGATTACTCCTTCATGGGTTTTATTCCTCCAGAATCTCTCTGGTATATGGCCAGAATTGCAGTTAAAATAAATTAAAAAAAAAAAACAAAAAAAAAAAACGCTCCATCCTCTCATTAGTTTGTTGCTTAACAAGCAAAGAAGGCATGGACAAAAATCATAAGCAAAGAAAACTACTGGGATGAGACTGTACTTTGCTCATATTTTTCCCCACATATAATTTGTGTAATCACAACCTATTGAGATACTGAATGACCACACACATGCAAGCAAGACCTTCTTTTTTTTTTCCTGTCTCATGTGAAGACCTTTCCCAAAAATAAGTGTCAGTATCATTTAAGCACCAAAAAAAAAATAAAATCAGAAATACTTTTGATACCCATAAATATATATTTTACATCCCACTACTTATTGAAGCACATATCTTGTGCTGAACTCATGGTTAAACCCATATCACTAACATCAACACATGGCTACTCCCCCACATACTGTCTTCCAAAAGACCTACTTTGCCTTAGTGTAAAAGTTCAGGAAGAGATAAGGTCTTTGTAAAGTTTTCCATTAACCTCAAGGTGCTGGAGGACAGCAAGCATTTTCCTGAAGCACCACACCACATTCAGAGCTTGCACGCTTTCCCGGACAAAAGCTGCCTGCCACTGTTGAAGACAAAGTATCTGCCTCAGGGAAAGTTTTGTTCAGATGCTGTATGGTCACTCTCATCTAACAATACACATTGTTCCTCCTCAAACACAAAACACAGATGGGCACAACAAAAAACTCATACATCAACTAGCCAGACACTGCTTTAGATAAAAAAGCTGTTGACAAACTGTACCCGTAAACAATCTTTTTGTCAGAGGAATAGGGCCGGATCTGCCAGCCCCACAGAGGCAAGGCCACCACAGGTCCCCACACCCAGGGCGGACCAAGAGCGAGACTAAGCACGTGTTCCCAGTATGCACACAAGCACACGGTACTTTTATACAACACAAATATACACATATGGCCACACAGAGCACCTGCACAAACACCGACAATTTAATAATGGGATAGGATAGACTGCACTGATCAGGCACAGGCATGGCCTGACAAGCATGTCAACCAGCAAATAAGTTACATGTAACTGGTCCTTTTCACCCCCCTTTTCCCTTCCATTTTCCCCATAACTGTTCCTCCCCAAATCACCTCAGTCCACCCCCTTCCCTGCCTCTGGTTCCTCCCCTAAATATACCATAGTGATCCCTGTGCGATCCCCTACATCCCACAGGCCCCATACGCCTTGGCACAAACCTGCCACTGGCTCATTGTGATGGGTTTCACATCAGGGAGCTGGGGCTGTCCTGGGAGGGTCCCAGGCACGACATCCCCTCCTCTGAGCATTTGGGTTCCTGTCCCTCAGCATGCCCCTGTGCTCCTATGGCTGTGTGGCGATGGGCCTTTGGCAGGCCAAAGGTCCCTGGGATGGGCCTGGGCACGGTCATATTTTGGCTCCCTAGCCTGCCAGCATCTCTCTCTGCTCCTTTGTTGGGCTGCAGATGGGCTTTTGTCACTCTCACCTAATAGTCTGCATCTATTTTCCTTAATTAAATTCCAAAAAGAAACAAACAAATTTGCACACCTACTCTAATTTCTCAGCACTGACTAGAAAAATTATGATGCAGAATCAATTCCTTAAAGATGTTAAGCACAAGCCATGTGTTGAAACCATCTATGAGAAGGCAAGGTAGATATCTCCTCCTCCTGCCCAGCTGATGGGCAGAATAAATCCATGTGGCTTGCCTGCAGCACCTTAGCAAGCCTTACTAATTGCCTTATTAGGTTTCTGCATGTAAACCAACACTTTTTGTCCATTGAGACATTTTTTTTTCCACTTCTAAATGCACAAAGTTCACCAATATAAGTTTCATTTGCAAGAGTGGGGGAGTAAAACGAAGGGTTCTTTTTCCTGACCTTTTTTGACCAGTCAGCTTAATATTTTATTTAACCTATCCACCTTCAGCCATGAAAGATCTTTTCCAACAAGTCAGTGGAAGTGTAACTTCTTACCTGAACGTCTTCTTCAAAAGCATTGATAAAATATGCAACAGTACGCTGCATTTTATCACCTCAGTTACAAACATGTACGCTGCGTGTTCAAGTCTCAGCAAGCAGGGATGCTCAGTTCTGTTCTGACAACTCTCATCAAAATGTTTTGTAACTCAATACAAATAAATAAAACCAGTAATTTTTATGTAAAACGTTAGTCTGAACCTGAGTTGATACAAATATCATTTGATATTTGTAGTTTCAGAAGAAATGGTAACATGGCATAAGAATGAGAGGCTCTCAAGCCTATCCCTCATTTGCGATGTCAGGAAAGTTAAATCCCTTCTCTATTTTAAAAACATCACAACTGAGTGTGTCTGCCCTTCCCATGCCACAGTGTGTGGTTTGCAGCTGCTGACTGTCATGATTGCTGCAGATAGGGAAAGAGGAGAAATACAGAGGGAAAGAGGAAAATTGTAGTGCATGGTTGCATAGATCATCTTTAAATGAAAATGAATTAGTCATGATTTCCTCTAAATGCCAGCACTTCTGAATTTCTGACACTACTTTTCCACAATCTGCTTTGTTTCAAAGCCAAAATAACTGTCATTACAGGGAATGAGAAGTGCATAAATAAAAATACTGTTGCCAGGAGCATGGGACTTTGAAAACACTCATCAAATATGTGGCTGTTTAAGAGAGCTATTGTATGTGACTCCTTGGGATACTAGACCAGCTTGATACCTCTGATTGCCTAGTCTGATGTGAACATTTCTTAAGCCAACATTTATTTGGACTAAAGTGAAAGAAAATATTTTTTTAAAGCCTCATATTTGGGTAGAAACAAATTCAGACTTAACAGGGTCTGAATGAAGAAAAACTGAGAAGCATGATGAGCATCGGCTTTTAGGCAGGACGGACAGGAAAAAAAAACATGTTACCATCAGGCCACAACAAAACTGTAAGTTGGAGGACACATGAATCTACAACCATGAAAACGGAGAAGGATATTCCACTTTAAAATACTCATGTGCAATATGAGCATACATATATTAATTCTGAGCACTGTAATGTCTAGAAAGCTTATATTTTACTGTTTCTATTTCTTGCTGGAATCTGATAAGCATTCAGATACATAAGAGAAAGAATAAGCGTTTGTACATGTCCTCACGATTCCTTCAAAACTATCTTAATAAGCTACAGTCAACATATTTTTTTGTCTCTCAAACTGTAGGTAGTGGAAATTCTGTGTATAATAGTATAATTACATTTTCCTAAGGTATCTGTTACAATTTTGTGCTCTGAAATTCAGTTTAAAATTTAGTCTAAACTTATGCCATTTTAATAGATAATGTCTCTTTTGAGAAAAGAGAAAAAAAAAAAGAAAAAAAACACCACTACAAAACAGCTACAGTTTATATGACAAATCAATTCTGTAAATACAGAGGCACTTCACTAAGTTATCAAATAAGACATTATAAGAAACAGGGAAAGTTTTAAAACCTAGCACTTAAAAGCCAGACAATTTTCATATTCAAGGATGATTAATAGAAAAAAAAAATAATATTATTAGCAATGAAAACAATATTAAAAAATAATAACCAGTGCTTACACATTACCTCAGAATTATAAAACTTCTTTCAACAACAAAACTATCTTTTAAGTTTTTCTTTCTTTCTTTTTTTTTGTTTTTTTTTTAATGCTCAGGTTATATGCTTTTAATTTTCCTGCATGTTTCCTTCAGCAATAAAGCCTTTAAGTCTTTTTCATCTAGTTATAGAAAGCAGACAGTTAATTCAATGGTTATATTAGCTTTTTTGAACTGTGCAGCTAAAACACTGAAAGCTTTTTATAGATGAAAAAAATTAACGCTTAAAGATTATTTTTAAAGTTGCAAACAAATCTATAATATTTACCTGTTCTCAAAAAACAGCAAAAGCCTGTTTTGCACTCACAAATTGTACAGCTGCCAGCAAGCTGAAAAACACGTTTAAAATCTTGTTGATTCTTTGGGAAGACACTGGGGAGAGGAAAAAAGTGTATGTTGTGCAATGGGAGAAGGAGCTGCTATCTTAATTGGACGAAGGCCATGGGGAAGAGCCGCAGGTGCCTGTAGAAGTAATTAGCAAATTTCAAACCCATCAGGGACTGCTCTGACACCTGTGCTAACCCTCTGCCCACATCATCTCTAGAAGAGAGGATTGTCTCCTTCCATCCATCCTATGTGTGGCATATACATCTCAGGTACCAGCACAAGGCAGAGAAGCTCTGAATGTTATTTATTCATATTTCTCCCTAGAGGCCACCAGAAAGGAGTACTGGCTAATTCAAACTCCTTCAGATATTCAGATGCAGAAAGGAAATCAAAAGTACAAATACAACTGAATAAAATTGCCATACTTTGTTGTACCAAGCATGATGCTTTTCCCAGATGTTTTTAGGGAGTAAAACCACTTAGTTATTTGTGTTGCAAAACAACGTTGATTATATGCTAGTATTGTTACCATAACAAATAGACACGCATAACAAGTAGTTCTGAAAGCACTGTATTTATCTATCTGTACATCTCCTGACAGCCTCTCAGTAGAGTCAGCTACTCGATGACACTGGGACAAGGAGCATACATATGAATAGGCTGAACTAATAAAACGTTAATGTTACATTATCAGGAAATTGCAGCTTGACCACTGTAGAAAATAAAATGTGATTGTAACGGGATACCACTAGTACAAGCACAAAGTGATAACAGAGGCCAGGAAGGTACAAACAGAAATCCAGAAGGGTCAGTCAGTTGTTGCTGAAGGGATGCAGCCTTGGGAGGCAGGGAAAACTAACTTTTCACACAACAGAGAGAACAGAAAAAAGGGCAGCTATCTCTTATAGATGAAAGATCCCATAGATAGCTCAGACAGCATGGAATTTGCAGACCACTAAAGAAGGAGCAAGTAAACAGACTGTGATAGAAAAAAAATATATTTATATATATATATATATATATATATATATATAAAATGTCAGCTGCACCCGAGTGAGGTGGAAGAACCATTATACATCTCTAGCCCAGAACTCCCTGCAGCCACCTTCCCGCTTAACTAAACAGACTAACAATCAATTACTGCCTGAGTAGGTAAAGCATTTATCTACTCATGAGCATTTTTTTAGCCCACAGAAACTGCCCGGGATTTTCTCATTCATACCCCATCCTAGAGACTTGGTTGCAATATTTGTCCTTCCTGCAGCACAGAACCACATCAAACTGCAAGACAGATAAGCCAAAATTTATAAAGCTGCACTTCACTACCACTTTTTCAACTTCTCTAAGCACTCACCCATTTTCAGGGATGTTATGTTCAACTACAGCTAATCTGTAGAGAGATACAGCTGCTTCTGTGCTCAGGACAAGTACCACTTTTTTGGTTACCATTATAGAATCATCCACATAAAGTCACTTATTCGTTGCAAGAGAGCTCACATTATCCTTCCACTGCACACATGGACTTCTTCTATTTTTGCATTATCTTATACGCATTTTTCTCCATTGCGTTTTTCTTGCAGTACTGATTTTTTTTGTCTATCTAACTCTGTTAAAGTATCTACCATAGCTTTCCTAACTGTATTTTAAGAGAAAGCTGCTTTCAGAATGGCTCTGTTTAGTTTGGGAAGTGATTCTCCAATGGCACATCTCACAGTAGCAAATACTGAACAGCTGGAAACTACCTAATTAGAAAAGGAAAGAAAAAGGAAAGAGGATGTTTGAGATGAATAATAATCACATCCATCACACTCAGATTTTTTCTTATTTATGTAGCAAACACCTGTGTCTCATTGGCACTGAAAATGATTGTAGGATGAGACACGAGGCTGGCCTTATATCATATTTCTCCTTCTGTGATCTTTAAATAGCTTTTGCATGTTGCTTTAATTATATAGGTAGATTTGTTTACTGAAGCATTCATGTTAAAACTCATTTCATGGAAAGGGGCAAATTACATTTTTAATTATGTTTCTTTGGGAGGGCTACATAGTTAAGATGATTTGCTATCTTCTGCTCTCCGCAGACCTTCTACAAAAGATAATCTTGGTAACTCAATGCTAAACACAGTTGCACAAAGTTTCATATAGTAAATACACATGCATTTTTAGAGGGATAGCAGTGTATCAGGGTTTTCAAAGAGGCCTGCTTACCTACATCTTTGGGTCACAAAATGTTTATAAATAGGGCCCCAGAGGACACTAAAATTTATATTGAAAGGTTCCTATTAACTTTGAAGATATGAAGTCAGGTAGTACTATGCACATGCATAACATGAAAGAAGTAGAAAAATAGAAATACTACATTCCTTGGTGTTTTATGTGGGTTTGTTAGCATCTGAAATTCACTTTTTAAAATATTTTAATATTAGCTCTTCGTCCCGATGATTGCAGAATAAAGAATTGCCATCTGAGTCTATGTAAATAGCTCAGATCTAAACCACAAGATCAGAAAATCCACAATAAATTTTTAAAAAATCATTTTTTATTTTAAAAAACAAGCAAAATTTTAAGCAAATCTCATTGCATTCTTATCACAGAAGTCTTTTGATTGGATTTTCCAATGTTACAACTCCATTAAAAATGGCTGGGAGCAGTTATAATCTTGAAATTACCTGACTCAGTTTTCTGTCATTCTGAATTCAGGTATCACCTTCCTCAAATAACAAAATCGAGATCATTTCCAAATTAAAAAGTAATCATATACATTCATTGCTAATAACTGTTTCAAATAAGCTAGTTAGCTAGGAGCCAACTATTCTCATAATAGATTTAAAGCATGAGCTACCCAAAAGCAGCTAAACGAAGTAGACACCACATTGGAAATTGAACTGTAGCAAATAAACAGAGAAAGGAGATGAGATACAGTTTGGTACAACAAAAGGTTCTTTTTCAGGCTTAGTTGCTAGTTTGAATGATCAGATATGTCACACATTTTAAATCTCCACTTATCTCCTGATATGGTGATAATCCAGGGGCATGAGGAAGGGTGTTCACTTTATTATGTACACTGTAATGTTTTGTAAGTAAAACTCAAAATAAGTGAGTTCAATACTTGACCCTTTATCAGAAATCTAGTACATGGAACTTTTCACAGGTACCTCTCTGTAAATTTTAATTAAAATTTTCTGCCATATTCATATTCCATGCTACAGTGACTAGTATTATTTCTTAATGTCAGCAAAAAAAAAAAAAAAAAAATATATATATATATATATCAGTTTAGGGGATTTTTTTCTGCCTTTTTTTTTTTCTTCCAGATTTTTGTGTCCTCAAACTGTTCTGTAGAATTTTGTTCTGCTTTTACCAGAAACTCATGCAATTCAATTGACATAATGCTGTTTCCTCTGCACTTCAAGTTTTTGACTAAATCCACAAGGATATAATCAGGTAACTACTAATTCCCTTGCAGTGCTCCCTTGATTTCCTACGACAGCTACCATTCAAATTTCATTTTTACTTTTGCTAGGTGAACATGCTTCTCCTCATCAAAATCCACAATTTCTTGTAGCAACTTCATTCTACATCCCTTACTAGTCAAGGCAAATGTTTTATGTTGTTTAGGATGTACAGCATAAATACTATGGCTTGGAGAACTTAGTTGTTTAAAATGACCTTATTTCTCAAATCTGAATTGTACATCTTTTTAACCATTTCTACTCTAAACAAGATTAAAAATAAAATTTACTCTAGCAAAAAGTGAAGTGAAAAAGCTGGAGTAATGTATCAATACATCTGCCAATTATTACCAAGCACTGATTTCAATAAAGCAAACCAGTAAGTATGTCAGAGATGATTATAAAATGTTTGTGTTGCACATGACTTTGTGGGACTCCTGACTTCTTAACTTTCTTGGGAGTGAAAAAAAATAAAAATAAAAAACAGTAAACTCAGTCTAACATTACTCTGTTGCTCCTTAAAGGTCAAATAAGAAAATAATTTTAAAGAAATGTTGATGCTGACCACAGTAGTTGTAGGCTTCACTTCCAGCTTAATTATACTCTGAAAAATACTGCTCAGCTTCACATTGGAAGAAACACAGCTGCCACTGTTTTAATTCAACACAGTAGGCAGGTGTATTTTTCCCTCCTACAAAAGCCTGCAATCACATCTCCCTGCTACTTGACCTTTTTTTTTTTTTTTTTTTTTTTAGCCAACTTGTTGCTCACCTACTGTTTAAGAACTCCAAGCTGGTAGCTGTTGAAAGGCCACCTGCAATAAATGCATCTTTCATAGTTTCACATTAAGTATTACACAAAATATTCAATAAAACTTTTTGCCCTTGAATCTTGAAGGTGATAACTGAAAGACGGGTGCCAGATTTCATTGGTGTTGTGCCAGCATACATCAACAGTTAAATCCAAGTTAGGGTTCAGGCTGCTAACAACCTTTAGATAAACCCCAAATTGAATTCACAAACACCTTTTCAGCATTTGTCTTCCAATCTGGAGGCACTTCGCAAAATGGTTTCTTACTCAGCTCAGAAAAGTGCTAGGTGTGTAATATTTGTTTCTTTGCATAACTACAGCCTTTGGAGTTTGAGCAGTCAGGAAAAATTGTCAACTCTGTAGGATACAGAATGTAGGCACAGTAACCAAATCCTCATAGGAGTCCCAATACTTAAAATGCAAAAAGCCATAATCAAGCTCATATGGGAGATCAGATGGGACTGGCTTCCAGCTTTCTGCTTAAGACCAAAGAAATACTCATTACTGGGACACAGTATCTTTTCCCCTACTTCTAGGGCTAGATAAAAAAAAAAAAAAAAAACAAACACCTGGAACTCCAGATTGCTCTGACAGTCAAAACCTTGGGTTTGAATTCCACAACATTAAGCTCGTCACAAATGTTACACCATACAGTAAGTTTTGATGATAGTTCTTGAGAGTTTACACTACAAATTGTCAGTATGTAAGTGACTTATAGAAGTAGTAGCAGGAAATACTGGAGTAAAACAAGGTAACTGCAATACAAGCCCACAAGTTCAAAGGAATAGATAACCAACTTGAATAGGGACCTTCAAGATGGATTTACTTAGATACCAAAGAGAATTTTCAGAATTCTCAGAACCATCTGAAATATGTGATTTCTATTGAATTCACTGGGAGTTCAGCACTTGACCATCTGAGTCTAAGCTTCCAGTGTAAAATTAATAATAGTATAAGTGAATTTCTTTACAGATTTTATTACAAGATGTCAGAGATTGTTATACTCATCTGACCATAAGAAACTCTTCTACAATACATAAAATGGAAAATAACAACATGGCTTTTATTGACATTTCAGCATCTTCCAAGAAGTGCAAAAAAAAAATCCACCTTTGTGGAAGGTGGATTTTTCAAAGAACAATAGACACAAGAACTGTGTAATGTGAAATTGTTCCATTTATCTGAATTCCCCCAGTTTGATGTCCAGGATGAAAGAATATTGGAGTGATTTTTTTTTTTTTTTTTTCAGAAGTACAATGCAATCCTCATCTCTCTTCAATAGGAGAGATGGATTATGAGGGGAGGAAGGGAAAAGGAAAAACCATCAGATTTCAGATGACTAATTAGCAAGTACATCTTCAGGTTTGCATCTTTATGACAACTAATTATGTTAATAAGCCACATAGTGACTGACTCCTTTTTTGAGAAGTCAGCAAAGTTAGAATTCACTCCACAGCTACCATTTAAGCAGACAGCTGTTGAGGGATACATTTTCAAAGCTGCGTGTAGGAGTTACAACAAAGGTAAGGCTGGCCATGACAGCAGCTTTCACAACTGTTGATGCTGTAGCTCTTTTTATTCAATATTAATAAATGCAGCATGCAATTATTTTACCATCTGTCTCCTGTAGAACCGTTTATTTCTGTCCTTCAAGTACACCAAGAAAATATATTAACTAATTTCCTCAAATATAATAACCAATAAATTACTGTAATGAGGTTTTGTATACAGCATAAGGAAATAAGGGAATTATTAACATTACTTCTTATCTTTCTTCTAGTATGAATAATTGCCAAGACAAATTACTTAGCTGTAGAATACCATCATATCTTTCAACACATAGCAACAACTTTAAAAAATAAATTACTATCAGCCTAAAGTCTGCAATTCAAGATCAAATGGTTCAAATTTCCTTTCCAGTTTTATGATTCACTGTTAATGTTTCTACAAGAAGGTTAGTATATATTAGCCATTCTATTGGCATTAGCTAAGAATTATTTTAAGAAAAGATTTAGTTCTGTGGGAACAGGCTTATGCAACCACTACCAAATGTGTCTGAAACTTCTAATTTCTGTTTTGCAGTTTCTTAATATTTTGCTGAAGTTGTCTTTAAGAAAGAAAACTGTTAACATGAGGAAATACATGTAACCAACATAAAGGGCCCTTCCTGCTGTGTTTGGTACATAAATGGGCCAAGGATACTTGGTAAATGATGATGAAATAGAAAAAAGGGTGAAATATTAAGTGAGAAAAAGGAAAACATGCCCATACTGTTGCACCACCATGATAATATAAATATAAATATTACAATAAATAAAATGCAAGCTGTTGGGAAAAATTTATTTTTTTTTATTAAGCACTTCTTTCTATCATCTGCATGTTTTTTCATTGCAGGCATATCAGCTTAGTTGGGTTAATATCCTATAAACTTTGATGTATTCATGAATGTATGTTATAATTAAGCGGTAGGATTTCACTTCCATTTCTCAGAAAATTCATGTGAGCAACTCATTATCATCCTGGCTTGAAAATCGTGAGCTTGCTTTAAAATATTCAAGAAACTAGATTTTGATAATTTTAAGCCATTTCAGGTGAAGGATAAAGATCAAATATATACCTCATCAATACAAGTAGCCTTCAAGTGCCATGTCATTTTACTAAAGAGCAGCTTCTTCTTCAGTTACTATTTTGTGAAGTCTTTTGACTTTTGAAGGTTTTGAGCAGCTTCACTTTGTAATACTGTTGGTGAACTAAGCAGTTACTGACTGTCATGACCTCAATATCCCCTTCTCAATGCAGAAAACACAACAGATTAACATCTTCTTGCTTCTAAGTTTCAATAAGTGAGTAAATAAAATGTGTCCCCTGTGTAATTTAACCATTCAAAATACCCTTTTTATATTAAACTAGAATTCTTCAATATTTTATTGTTTCTCCATGTAGGAATCATTTTCCTCTTACATTTTAAAAATGTATTGTTGGTTAGAGAAAAGTTTCAAATCGAGAGCACTAATGAACAACACCTATTTATTTCAAGATTGAAATATTCAGTTGTAGTACTGCAGAAAAGAAGGGTCTCCTCCCTCTGCTTTGTTCTTCACCCTTCAGTTTCAAGAAGCTGTCTGGATTCATATATACCACTAGTGACAAAAGCTAGGATGCAACAGTAGAAATTAACATTAATAGGAAATACACAGGTCTTTTTTAAGAGCTCTCTTCTCTACCTGCATTCAAATATGAAAGTTGCAGTTTGAAGTAAAAATATTTACATGCAGTCATCCAGCTTACATGAGGGCTGTAAGAATTGCAGATAGGTCCCAAGGAAAGAAGAAAACTGCTCCTTGTTTGTTTGCTGTGCAAATATACCCATATATGAGAGAGAATTTACTAAAAGAAAACTTGGTTTTCTACAGGAAGTGCACACCTACCAGTAGTACAGAGGACAGCAAATCTGAAACATTCAGGGAAATCCATCGGTAAGCTACAAAGAAGAATCCTAATACTGGGTTTTCTGTGAGTAGGAAACCTAGATTTCAACAAATGATAGAGCCCTTACAGAAATCAACTTCTGTGTAAAAATGATTCTCTCTAAAACATCCTCTCTAGAAGTCAATAAAGATGTGGAAAAATACATAAAGTTGAGGGAAACAAAAAAAAATAAATAGCCATTTCAGGGGTTAGGTGATACCATGTCAAAGCACCTGCAGAAACAGAAATACTTGACTACGTTTATTATGTTGTACGAAGCCACCACGGAGATGGATCTGAAAGAAGCTAGATTATCAAGAGTTCAAGTGACTTGCTGCATAGCATGACTTCAGCATGACTTCCCCAGGCATCTTATTACCTTTGCCCTTCCTAATGGCAGCCTCCACATCAGAGTTCCAAGCTGAGGAAGCAGGGGAAGGAAGGCAAGGGGCTGTAGCTAAGAAAGCTGCATAATTCAGGTACGGTATCTGTGATCAACAGGAAGAGTAATGCAGGAAAT
Source organism: Aythya fuligula (assembly GCF_009819795.1). Taxonomy (NCBI): domain Eukaryota; kingdom Metazoa; phylum Chordata; class Aves; order Anseriformes; family Anatidae; genus Aythya; species Aythya fuligula. The sequence goes on along the minus strand of NC_045562.1, from coordinate 28,513,456 downwards.
AATGCAGATGTGATGACTGTTAGCAGGAAAAGTAGGTTGATGAGGTACACCACAGAGATCTGAAGAAAGGAAAAAGGAAAGAAAATAACCACCTGTGAAAATCTGATCCCACCGATACACCTGCAGTTTACATTGAGGACATCAGTGGAAACTTGTATTGCAGAGATCTAAGTGCAATTGGCTTTGCCTGATAGGAACCTGTTTCTTCTTATTATTCCAACCTGTTGCTAGTACACATTTAACTGAAAGTATGCTGTAATGGATTAGACATTTTTTCTTCCAAATAACCCATCAAAAATTCTCCAGACATCACTGTTGTTGTGCCCACAAATAAGGGAGGCTCTCAGCTTGCAGTAAAGAGGCACAGGACTCATTAACAAGCAACAGCCATCAGCAAACAAGACAATTATCTGAGTGAATGCTCCTGTTCTGCTCTCATGATGGCTTAAATTAACCTGTTTATCATCTGATGGAAATAGAGAGGGAAAAAAATACTTCAGCTCTCAGGTGGAAGGCAGAGTTTCAGCTGTGACTGAATACTGTCTAACTTCAGGATCCTTTCACCATACAATTCCTGGGAAACAGAAGCTAATGTCATTACTTCCAGCTGGCATCTTTTCAGGACAGAGAAACATGAGACAGGCTTCGGTTTCCTAAGTGTCTTCTGTATTTTGACTTGTCATTTCATCCATTCAAGAACACTGTGTTGACTCGCTCTAACACAAGGCATCCAAAAAATTCTCAGACTCTGCTTTCAAAATGCATTTTACATTTCAAAAATGTACTTTTAGAGTACATCTTACTGTGAATTTGAAGTGAATTGCAGTTCAAGCTCTGACTTAATATAAGGAGTACATATATACACTGAGACAAAAAGGTACTAGGGAACCTGAGGTAGCATGCAGGTTTTCAGGAGACGAAAAACATCTTGAATTCACTTAATTTAATTACCATTTTTCCTTCTGTCTCTTCAATGAACACATACAGTGAACTTTCTGTCAATAAAGTACATTAAAAGTTTAAAGATAAGAAGAAAAAACACCAATCATGACTGAAGTCTCAAGGCAGCGGCAGAAAGGTCTTCCATGTTTTCAGAGTTTGAGCACATTAGAATTTTTAATTTCCACTGCTGCTCCCAAAGCTCTTTGCTAATAGAAGTTACTAACTTTGATATAGGTGATCAAGTAACAGGGCTGACTGTTACTTGACTCATTCACAGCTACATCCCATATACTAGCTTTTTATAAAAGTGCTCCCTTCAGGTGTATAAAGTTTTGGTACTTTACCAGAAATTCAGCTTTTTCTGTTCATTTGTGCTCCCAGGGTTGAGATAGCTTCTTACACTTCTACAGTTCAGAGCTTGTTTGAACTAGAGGTATTCCTTCAGAATAAAAGAACCATGTACTTGGACCCACAGCAGATATGAGAACAATAAACTTCCCCATCCTGTGCATACTCGTCCTACTCTGCAATAACATGATTAAAAAAGATTGCTGCTTGCTGAGTTGTTTGGTCAGAGATTAATGCTGTAATGCTCCTCAACTGGTGCAGCATTTTATACAAACAGCACTGTTTTCAGAAGATGTCTGAAGCTGTGTGCACCCAGGAAGCAGCTGATAGAAAATATCAGTATCTTGATGATTTGGTTTTTAATCATCAGTCAACAAGAGATTTAATGGTATTTTCTGTCAACTTGTCTTCTTTGTAACAAAGCATAGCTGTGATATTAGAGGTGAAGGCTTTTAAGCAAAATAAAAAGCACCACATTCAAACATTAAGTAAATCTTATTCTCCTTTGCTCCGTGTGGTTTGATATAGGCAGTCTACATCATACTTTAAGTCACAGGGGAAGACGTTTCCTGTGTTACCTAATTTGATATTCCTCTTTCTACTTAGAAAACCCTCTATCAACTCTTGTATGTGATAGTCCTAATTTCATAACTAAAATTACATTTGGGATATATACATCACTCATACAGACAGTAATTTCAACAGTGTAAAGCCAAAGTGCTGGATCATGTTTGCAGTGATACAGTCTTTAAAAGCAGTGTGCCCTAATCCTTTACCTGTTTCCTACACAAGGGCCAAAGATAATAAAATACATTTGCTGCACAAAATATTTGAGTTGTGAAGACAAAATATATCTAATTTTCCTTTGCAGTATGAGAACAATCCAGCATCCTTGTTAAATTTCAGTAAAGAAATAAGTGTTATCCCCCCCATATCATCAGATTAATCACAGCAATCAAATTATTTTCCCTACTATTATTTTAGTACTAAAGGACCTATGAAAGTCCTATAATGTAGTACCTCTTCTATAATCATACACCTAGAAGAAGCCTATTTAATATAAAAACTTTTATGACTAAAGCTTTCCTGCTATTCTGAGGGTATCCCGTGATGTCCCCAGACTATTTTTTTCCAAACACTTTGCTCATCAGTCATAATGCCCCCGAATTCCACAAACAAAATATACAGATAAGAATTATATATATATATATTAATAAATAGTTGTAAGCCATGAGGGAAAATACATAATCATATGTAATCAGAGATTTATATATCCAAGTATTATAAAAGAATTATCCATTATAGCTTTTTGAGCTTAGCAACTTGGAATTAAAAAGATACAACATATCAACTGAATCATAATCACAGAACCTAACTAATGCCATCTGGTGAACTCATCTGAATTTGTTGTCTATAGTAAAAGGTGAAAGTGAAAGGTATAGTGCAAGGTATCAACATAATTATTTTTTTTTAAATCAGTAAATTTAACTCCTGCTCAGATGCAACAACAATAAAAATAGTGGTAGTAATGCAGTTAATTTCAGCACATACAATGACCATATGGGTTTTGAATAAATTTAACATCATTCTAAATTCTTGTTCACCTTTTCTTGCATTTCTAACTGAACTAAAGAAATTAAAATAGTGTTTCTTTCCAGCTGACCACAGAAATTGGAATAAATGCAGACATTTAGAAACATAAAACTGAGATCAACTCTATATCTCTTAGGAAGATGCAGTAGATTGATTTGATTCCCATCATCAGCCAAAGCTCTGATCTTCAACTTAATCCCATGTGGGACAATGAAGCTTGCCCTGTGGTGAACCTGGCAAGACAGAAATAGCAAGTGACCTTCTAATATCTTTTATTGCCCATGGAATTCCCCCTCAATCAAGAACATCTATAAACTATCATGAAGTTTATGTTGCCAGAAGGAGAAACAAAAAAAGTAAGCAAGTAAAGCCAGTAAGATACCAAGCCCAAATAGTGAATGCACTAGAGAGGAAACCTTTTCTACTTCTGAGGAAAAAGCTTTTCAAATTTACTTTAAGGAATTTTTTATATATATATATATATATATATATATATATATATATATATATATATATATATATATATTAATCCTTTGAATAATCTTCTCAAATAACGAATTCTGAAGTGAAATTTAATAAAATATGAAATAAAAGATCTGCATAAGCAAGGGTGGATGTGCTATACAGACTGCAAATTTGTACGAGTCACAGAAGTAAAAGCAGCACAATCCTGGAAGATATCCTGGTGCACTGAGGGCTGAGGCAACCCTGGCTAAACATACCTTGCACAGCTAAGGAAATTAGCTGGCGAACAAGAATTAGGCAAATGTAGCTCAGATGGCAACAGAATATATTGGGAGAAAAGGGGTTCGGATCAGGTGGAGCAGGGAATAGAGGAATGTGTTTATGTTCTTGAAGGTTACCCAGCCATAAATGAATTTGTATTGCATTTGAGGAATTGCAGGTAACAGAGAGATCATATGCTGTGAAAGTGACTTGGAAGAAGAAATACTGTATTGCCTAGTTAACCCAGTTGAAATTGTAATCTACTTCTGCCTGTCTGAAAACTGACACCCAACTTCTCGAAACATCTCACTGCTAGCAAACATCTCCATGGTAGCAGGAAACATACCACGACTCCGTATCTGTGCTTGTTTTTCTAGGATAATTTAAGATTTTTTCATTTACTTTCAGTGGTAGGAAGCTTTGCAATCTGCTTTTCATTTGGCACCTCTGAAAGTCTCCCATGGAAAGAAAAAAAAAAAAAATACATTGAGGATTCTTTCAACTCAAATGTTGCTGGGAGGATTTATGTCTGTGAAATACAAAGAAGAGTTATTTTGCCTTGACAAGATTTGTCTGTCAGGAGGCATGGCATACCCAGAGTTTTTGTTAACCTTCCAGTGCTTAATATGTGTAGCCAGTCATACATAACTGCACGTGAAGGAGAAAGGGAAGGAACACTTTATACGTTTTCATTTCATTGGTGATGAACATCTTCTCAGAGGAAGAAAATCTGGGCAGACTTTCAATAACAAGACATCTAGACACATGTCCCTGTGGATCCTAAGGTACTGTGATCTCTACTGAAGAGATCTGCTTGATACCAGTAAGCAGAAATACCTGCCATACAAACACCCAATAACCTATCCTGCTATCCCCGAGCAGAACAACCTGTACTTTTCAACTACTGGTACTCATAATCAGAAATGAATTCTTAGAATAAGCAAACACATTTTTCCATCCTTGGCAACCAAGTGTTTCAGGCAGAACAAATTTTAAAAGATTGCTGATAGCCCCTCTCCCTAGAGAACTCGAGTGAAATCCTTGTGTTTCTCACTGACCTTCCAAAATGAGGGAGCATCTAATGTAAGAAGTAAACTTGTGAACTGGCAAAGATCAAGGCTACTGTTTTGCTATGGAAAAAAAAAAAAAAAAAATCTTCAAATGAAAAATCTGTTGAGCATACTCTAGAATTAAATAAGAGACACATGTAGGAGAATCATAGAATCACAGAATGGTTGGGACTGGAAGGGACATTAAAGACCACCCAACCCCCCCTGCCATGGGCAGGGACACCTCCCACCAGACCAGGTTGCCCAAGGTCCCAATCTAACACAGCCTTGAACACCTCCAGGGATGGGGCATCCACAGCTTCTCTGGGCAACCTGTGCCAGTGCCTCACCACCCTCTGAGTAATGAATTTCTTCCTAACATCTAATCTAGATCTACTGTGTTTTAGTTTAAAATCATTATCCTTTGACTGATTGCTGCACTCACTGACAGAGTACCTCCCCAAGAAATTAGCGTCACAATATAAATGCTGTGAGATACAATATAAAAAGCATTATTAACACACATCTGTAGAGTCCAGGGAATGATTCTAGGCAGCATCTCTAAATTCCCTGCATATTAATATTTCTGACTCCTCTATCTGTAACTGACAAAACATATTAATACTTGGTTGGTCTTGGGAATAAAACACGTATTTAAGTTCAGGGACTAGCAACATAGCTCCCCATTGTTTTCTGGAGAAAAAAAAAAAAAAAAAAAAAACTCATGACATTAGTCAAGACATGGTCACTGTCAAGGTACACGTGAGACTAACAGTTTTGCTACTAGACCTAGATTCCAGAAGGGTATTCTACCAAGAAAAAGGTGCCTTGTAAAAATCCATAGGAAACTTTGGTATAAGAATTCATTTGAAAATACTTTATACTTTAAGAAGTGTATCTATTGGCTCCAACATTATCATCACATTCTTCGCAAGAGTCCCTCCCACAGAAAGGTTCTTACTACCTATACACTCAGGTTCTTTCTAGTTAAAAACAGGCATATAATTATGATTGAATTATCACAGCATTGTATTATACATAGGAACATAAAAAACATAATTAGATTATATTACATACTGTCATTCAATTCACGTATTTATGAGCACAGATCTTTCCAACCGGAAACACTATTTCTACTTAAATAGACTGTTGAAAAAAATTGCTAGCATAAGAATTTTTTGGTTCTCTGTACTCAATTTCACGATTAACTCATTTAATAAGCATCACTGACTCCCTCAGAACCCAACAGAAGCTACACTTCTTAGTGATCCAGGCAGTGTCACTGAGGCTTAATTTTCAGTAACAGCTGGGCTCAAATCAAACATTCCTTCCTCAGTCTGTGTCCCATTACCTCAGAGTCTGGCTTGCCTTGATCTGATACAGTAGCAGCATCTTTTATTTCCTTTTCTGAAAAAGAAAGAACTGCATACCTCATGACCAATCTATCAGAACAGGCAAATTGCTTCAACAAGATCTTGCTCCTATAAGGCAACTGCCAGAAAAGTGGTACCTTAGCCTCCAATAGCATTTAATTGACGGTTACCAAGACAGTTAAAAGCAGTAGTAAAGTACTTGAATTAGAAAAGGTATTAAACCAGCTCATACAAGTATTAGTCTACAAATGTTTGCAGATGATTAAAAATATTCCAAATACATGAAATATCCTTGCCTGTGATTATGTGCCTTTGGTTGATGCATTGTAATGTAAAGAAATAAAAAATATGTAATACTGGCTATATGATATTTCTACACAATTAGACGTAAAGCTCAGGCGAAGACTAAATTGTCTTTCTTGAATAATGAATTAGAAGAATGGGGTCATTACCAATGAGTTGACAAAAATAATAAGCACAAGAACATGCTCAGAAGTCTTCAGGAACACAAACCTAGTTACCAGCATGCTCTGATAGCTTTCTACAAAGTTAAAATCAGCTTTTTTTTCCTTCTCCACCACCATCTATATCATCATGACAGGGAGAACAGGAGATTCTCTGTAAAGAATCAATCTTAACAGAGGAAAATTAAATTTGAACTGGCCTTCAGTGACAGTAGGCAAGCAACTCCCTTTTTTCTGCACTTCATTTTTCTCATCTATAAAACTGGAGAATTTTATTGCATTCATTGGTAAAGGATTTTGAGATTAATAAATAACAAAATTGAGATATACTAATGAAATAGCAATTTAGAAAGGAAAGCAGGGAAGAAAGGAAAGGGAGGAAGAAAAAGGAATGAAGGGAAAAAGCTTGTCAATATAGCTATACACCTATCTGGATCAAGTGGTTAGTGATTTTGAAGAGACTGTAGCAAGTCAATTCTGCTTGTGATATTGCTTGTTTTTTTTTTTTTCAGGCAAATCCAAGAAAGCTCAGAAATATCAGTAGCCAGGGTAAGTGGAGCTGTCTAAAAACCCTTAATCATCAAATCCTCTTGGTTCTGGAAGAGACGTTAGTTGAAGAAGATACTTACTGATTGGAGGAAAAAAATATGTTACTAGAACTAGGAAGAAAAGAATAAGATAAATACTTTTCTAGGTAGAGGTCTATGGGGGCCTGCAATAAGAAATTTCCTCCTGATTACCCAGCACAATTTTGACAGTGGTGAGGCAGTCAGACATGAAGGAGAATATTGTCGCATGCAAAGACACAGCAGATGCTAAAATACAGACAGTGGAGCTAAGGTGTTTGCTTGTCACCGCAGGAGAGAATAGACAAAACAAAGAGTGCACACCAGAATGACAAACATCTTAAACTAAAGATGTCTGTGGCAAAGAGAGAAAAACATGCCCTAGCAAGAGTCACATCTGTAATTTATGTAGATACTTATTTGATAGGACATATATTGAAGCTGGCTTTCTCTTCTACTCCCGGAGCAGCAACAAAAAAGAAATACAGAAAAGGACTGTCATATTCTAAGTGCTATCCAGCTGCTCCACACTCCTTTCCTACCCCATCTGCCAACAGAATTTTACACATTCTTTTCTGTCCCTTTAGATTTTCTTTTTTTTAATTTACACTTTGAAATGTGAAAGACCCGAGAGAATAAGAACAAGCTTTGTTTAAATATTCAATGTCATAAACAAAGTTTATAATTTCTTCTGTAACAAATGCCCTAATTTAAATGTGTCACCTGTATTCACTGGATCTATCGCATTAGGATATACCCAAATATTCATTTATAGTAGTAGAACAGCTCAACATTTGTTAGCTATCTATAATTACACACTTATGGATTAGATAGCCGAAGGATAGTGACAAAGTGACACTTCAAGATTTTATCAGAGAAGAATAAATACAAGCCAAGTGTTTTCCCATCCATCCCAATCTCTTCTCATCCTACTTGTGTCAGACAAACCTTAAGCCAAGCTATAAATACAGTTCATTACACTTTTTTTGATGCATGGCTAAGCCAGGTCCTGCTGTTTTCATGTTCAAGTAACATGCACAAGCATGTGGCCATATTAATAACTCTCATTTAACTTGGGAATGTCACTGAAAGTTTATTCCTCCATACTGTTTTTCTGCTTCAGAGTGATGTAAAAGGTTCAAATTCCAAATGGATACATAATCCAGGCAACTCCCAAAAGTACTCAGATAACAATGCTGTACTGTCACATTCTTTACTTGCACATAGAGGAGCACTTCCACCCACCCCACATCCAAATCTTACAGCACATTTCACAATGGTCTTTTGGACAAAAGAGCAGAAAATCTAAAAGCAACATATACTCCTACTGTAGTAAGAATAGCTCAACCTGCTACAAGATAACCTTTTTTTTTTTTTTTCTCCCCCAAATAGCTACATTTAGATATTTTACTTATTGTCAGCAGTCCCCAGTTAGAAAAGGACACACTTATGGCAGCAGAACAGCATTTCTGCATAGCTTGTGCCTATTTAGGAAAATATCACTACATTTCTGTATTAGGATTATGCTTATGCTTATATGACACATCAGATTACCGTTGTCTTTTTGATATATCTACATATTAAACAGAATATCCAAAATCTTAGCAAGATTTTTTGACATATCACAAAATCCATCTGTGGCACTCACTTCCCAAAAGCTCAGGTAAAGCAGTGTGATTGACACAGCAGGAGAAATTAATCTAGTGAAGTTCTCAAAAAAAAAAAAAATCGGTTATTACAATATTGCTGGTGACTGCACAATCTGTTCCCACTGCTGGTGAAGAGAATACTGTTATTTCTGCCTCAAGTAGCTTTATATGGCTTTTAAAAAGCTTTTAGACACAGTAGCTACATTTACGTTGGAATACTTTTCAAGTGTGTTCTGCAGTTGCTGAAGAAGAAAGTCAATGATCAACAAGACACACCACTTGCATACCTTTATAGCACGTGTAAATGGCAACTTGCATGAATTTTCCTGAGCAACAACAGCACGGCCATTTGGATAATCCATATTGTGGATTCCAACAGTTAATTATTTGAGGAAATGTAAGGGTTATGAAAGGCTGCTGGAAACGTATTTTACATAGCAAAAATAACAATAATAAAGAAAGCTTTGTAATATTCATGGTTTTCTGTATGACATCACTAATTTTCCAGTTGTTTCTGTTAAATCCTATTGTTTCCTGCTTGGTATTTACCCGTTATGTATGCTCACGTTTCTGTACAAACTAACAATACTAGTTGTCAACAGGTACTGAAATGATAGTTGCTAATTCCACAGAAATGACTTGGACTGGTTTTAGAGCACAAGTAATTAACACCTGCACATGGTATGGCCATAGTACTAAAAGTGATACTGATAACAAGACTGATACATATGTGTTTCATAACACAAGATATGAGACAAAGCCCAAGGACTGAGGTAGTTCACATTCAGTTGGTTTCAGACCCTCAGCTGCAGCTTGCAACCTTCAGTCTTTACAGTTTAAGCAAAGCTGTGAAGTCAAGCTTCACATTTTAAGAACATTCTTGCTGTGGAACAAACTTTAGTTCATCTTACCCAAGAGACAGTGAGTTGTTAACAAGTTCTAACTCTGGTGCATGCCTCCAAGCATACCATCACAAACGCTGTACCATATTTGCTGATGGTGACAGTGATGACTCAAACTGGAATTCCATTTTCTCTTGGTCCCGAAGACCAAGTCAGAGCCTATAATTTTTAGTGTAAAAGTCTATCTCTACAAACACTGACAATCTGTGAAACAACAATAATCACGATAATTGCAAATATGAAGATACCACTATTTAAAAATAGGTATCAGATGGGGATCTCTTCTTAAAGAGAAGAGAGAAACTAACATACTACCAAAAAGATAAAAGAAAAAATAATAGTACCTTTTATATATATATATATATATATATATATATATATATATATATACATACACAAAGAGCAAAGAAATACAGAGATAGAAATAAGTTAATTGTAATGGTTGTGGTCTTATGACAATTAGGACTTGACTTTCACTGGTTTTCTCCCTTAATCTGCTTTTTGTAGCTCAGTAATAACTATTACCTCAAACAAGTTTAGGCAAGACTCATCAGCAAGTAAGGAAATGACTTCAAATAATGGAGTTATCACAGACAAGAGCAATAGTTTTAAAATACAAGTGGAAAGGAATTTTACTGTTTGTGAAACAAAAATCAAATTTAAAAAATAAAATTAAAAAATTGATTTTATTCTAAAATATGAGATATTAATTTTTCCATTGTGGAGAAAACTGATTTCCTACTGTATTTATTGTATGCACCTAATAAAATTAAGGCAAACTTTATATTACAAAACAGTAATTTTGCCATCAGTGTCACATTCTTTCAGTGACTGCAGAATAACCATGTAAACTTCAAGACAAAAACATTTGTTTTTGAGAAGCAGAAACATTTGTTTTAAAGCATGATCTTGAGCCTTTTGGAGGCCTACTGGAAGCCTTTCTATTATTCATATGTCTCCAGAAGCAGATTGTACAAAACTACAGAACTGCAATAGTGTTCTAAGTCACTATTAAATGAATATGCTTATTTTCTCTGATTTATGATACAGTCACATACTGTAGCTTAAAAAGTCCTGGTTCACGTTCTTTTCCTCCCTTCACTGTTCATCCATCAGCAACTACGCAAATGCAGAAACGTCTAGGTCCTGTCAAGATGTGATCACTGTGATTCTTTGTGGTTTTCCACAAAGATTTAAGCTGTGCTTGCAATAGATGTCTTTTCATGATGTAAAGTTAGTATGTCTCTTGTGTGCTAGGCTTTTTATAGAGACTTACTATCACCCTTCCCTCTGTGAAATGGGGCTGTCTGCGTCAAAATCACACAAGTTCTATTGCTCTAAATTTCATCCTGTGCCTGGTGAAGGCTCATCAGGCCACATTATAATCACACCCATTTTTGCTTCTTTGCAAATAGAACACAGTTTTTCAAAATATGTCAGGTATTATGGCATTGTAATTTGCAACATTCACTAGATAATCATTCTCTCTATTTCTCTGAGTGTGTGTTATAATCCATTATGCTACTTCTATATTTCCTCTTGCCTTTCAGTTATATGTCCTCACACAATAGAAATTTTTTGATGTGCTGCCTTTCCACGAGGTATAATTTTCACCAGGCAGAAAGACCTGAAAATGTCTTACATGCCAGTCTGCAAAATTTCCTATTGTGGGTAAAAAGCATTTTACAGCTGGACAACTATTATGCAGCACCGTGTAAAATATGAAATGACATTCTGTAGAACTCAACTTACTTAAATTTACCAACATCAGTGTTGAATTTACACATGTAAACCACTTACTGGATTAGTTGCACATTTTACATGCCGATGTAACATACCAGCATTTACGAGCTTAATTTAAGATTTATTTTTTGTCTTTCATCCTATTGAACTTCAGTATTGTTCTCTACTTCCATACATTTGAGGTTTGGCATGTTTCACAGCAAACATTTATTGAAGTTAATGGACCTTTCCTCCCTGTTTTTTTCCCATTTTAGGCTTCATTTGACTCAAGCAATGATGTTTAAATTATATGTACATTTAGGTTATAACCTTGTATTTTCAATAATTCAGGTATTTCTTATGATTTTGGAGGAAAGCTTAACAATGTAGGTCCCAATGTGTATACAAATTTCAAGTGCTAACCAGAGAAAGTTGATTTATTCATTTTTGCTAAGCAACTGGAGCAGGCGATGCTTGAATTATGATCTATACAGATAGCATTACTGCTCATTTATTCAGCAAGATTCTGAATAATTCCTCTCTGTAACTCCAGCCATTATGGTAATAGGCCAGTACCTTTCTGCAGCTCTGCCTCTCCTTCCTCTGATCTTTTCAGAAAACATCTCTCTTTTCTTTCCTTATGTCTCTTAAATAATAAATAGTAGATGTCAACTGAGAAATAAACTCCATAAGGCATGATAAATAAAGTTAACAGGAAAAGTTTGGTTTTGTTCTTGAGTTTTGTTGTTAAGTAAAAGAAGCCTGTCTGATTATTAATGGCTTCTGTGATCACAAAGTTAGCGATTCTTTTCTTATTAAAACAAATAACTTCAGTTCTCAGCCTTTATGGTTCTAGCAAAACATTTTTCTAACAGTAAGGGAAGAGCACACAGTGCAAAACATCCATCAACAGCACCATTCATGGTCATATAATCAGCTTTCCAGCACTATAAAAGAGAAACAGCAATTGTCCTTCTGCATCAATACGAACATACTGGGACACATTTTAGGGCAAAAGAGAGTCTTTCATACCCATCACCTGATGATCTGAAGTGCTGATGTTTCCAAGAAGTCCTGCAGGTTGAATAAGCAAAGAAATGCTAACTTGCAAAGTCTTGCGTTGACTCACTATTAAAAAAAAAAAAGTAAAAAAAAAAAATCAATTCTGAGTAAAAGCGCAAGATGGCTATTATTAAAGTGCAGAAATGAGATATTCTATATGAAAAATGTTTGCATTTATGCAAACACTTGCAACATGATCATGATGGAATAACAGAAATAAAGAAACCTAGGGAAGGAAGAAACCAGGCGTGTACACACTGTTGTTCAGATTTTTCAATTCAGATGTCTTTCAAGGAAGTAATTAAAAGGCAGTTAAGATTGTGATGTTTCATATAGTGAGCTATCCAAAACTACAGGAATATTATATTAAAAATAAAAAGGTATTTGGAGAACATAGTTTGGCCCTTTCTTTGCTTTTCATGCTGAAATACTGACATGAGAACTCCCACCACCTGTACAGAGCTGGGCTTGAAAAATGAAATAGATGCATGCCAGCATATTTATTGGCATAAATAATTTTCAGTAATGTGAATTGTGAACAGTGTTCACATCAAGTTATCTAAAGCTTGGACAGTGGTTTTGTTTCTATAACAAATGCTGTTTTCTCATGGGTCAATAATCTTGACAAACTAGTTAGCTGCTTTCTTACAAAGCAATAAACAAATAATACTTCCTCAGCCAATTCTAAAAAACTGCACTTACAAAAGAGATAATTTTTGGCATGTTTATTGAAAACTTGTCCTCTTCCAAGCTGACTTCACTATTTTGAAGCCAGAATAATTAACTTCTTATAGTACCTACAGGAAAAATACTGGGAGCAAAATCATCTCAGTGGGACATCTGGTCCTCTTTAATAGCTTTCATAATTTAAAGAAGTGACTATGAATATAGCACCTAACCCTTCCCAAACCTCAACTATACATTTGAATTTACATTTCATTGGCTAATAGGATTATTTTTTTTTAGCCATTGAGATTTTAGTTGTACCCACACAGCTCCCATTGATCTGTCCTGCAAGTTTAAGAGAGTTGTTATGGCTGAAAAAATACAAGACTTTAAAAACATGCAAAAATCTTTGTATTTTGGTAGGATAAGACTACATATAGGCAATGCTAGCACAGAAAACCAAGAGAAGATCTGCAAATCTGAACAGCTGGGCTGAGAACTCACTGTCCACACTGTATGAACTGTGTAAGTTACTTCAATAACTCCTCTCCAGTTCAATGGAGCAAATGCCTGTTGGTGGCTGATGTGCATTGAGAATACTCCAGGGACAGCACCTCTTCTGTCTGAGAGGAATCCTGATCAAGTGTTCAGAAAGCTCTCCACAACATGAATCAAAACATAGCAAGCAAAGACAATTGGTCTATTCTCTCAAAAAGCACACTCTTTTCCAAACTAAAATACTAACAGAGTTACAAACTAAAATTTTTAACTCTGAAACTTTCCCAGACATGTGAGACTTTTTCATAGGAGAGAACTGAATGATGAACCCCATCTGATTACAAGCAGATTTAGTCAGGGATGATGATTATGATAATGAGTTTTGGAAGTGTAAAGCTACTGGGAGCACTACCCCAGAGGAACCGTACTTTCAACATATATTCAGAAAACAAAATGGTTTTATTCATAGTAGGAGATAGCAAGTCTTGAAAGTCATAGATATGTAGTCCTCTTATCAGATAGATATTAATTAGCTGACTCTCACAGTTTTAAATCTCCACAGATAACAATTTATAGTTATAGATAATTTCAACACTTAAACAAGTCTCACTTTTTCCCAGAGAGAAAATTCCCTCTGTCTCAAATGCATTAACTGGAAAGTTTTATCCAAGATTCCAGTTTTTACATCTGGTAGAAAACAACAGTCTTGTCGATCTGTCACATGGAAATATCTAGTGTAGAGCACTTTTTGTCACCTTGGTTACAAGACAACTTCTCTTCATTCTTGACTGCATAGGTAACTTGAAGCAGCCACTGAATATACCCAAGTGAGTTACATTTTGCTGTCAGTAATTTTGACAAGACTTTCACCTTGAATTCACCAAGTCTTAAATACACAATGTAATAGTCTACTAAGATGAAGAACTTTGATAAACTTTTCAGTTAAGGAAAATAAGTTTAAGAGATTGAAGAGTCAATGACATCCATTGAGTTGCATGTTAATACCTGTTTATTAGCAGGAACAGAAGCAACCCTGATGGAGGGTTTCAGAGCTCAGGGACATCATGAGGATGTGCACACATAAGATTAATTGTCACTAACAGAGGGAATTGTATAGTCTCTTTTACATCTATGAGCAGACCAGAAGTCTCACAGGTGGCAGCATTATCTATAGTTCTTGGGAAAACTGTCCATTATCAAGAGAGCTTTAAATACACTAATTACCAAGAACAGCTAGTAAAAAACTTCCAACATGCTAGAGGATGACACTAGCATAAAATGTTCATTAGTTGCACATGTTGCAGTTATACAGATTTTGCTAGGTTTTAATAAGAATTGTTTGCAACCTTTAGAGTCTGGGATGAACAAAGGGGATGGAGGGAAGAAAAAGAGCATGGAATAGTTGGCCTACTTTCAAAGCAGATGTTGTTTACGACCCAAAGAATGCTTTAAGCTTCAGAGGTAAAATTCTGTCCACTGCAAAATTAATGGAATTTGTTGCTGCTTTGATGATGATATCACTAAAATCAGTGAAATACTTTTTTTCCTAACTATCCTTGGAACTCAAAACTATTAAGTAGTGCTTTTTCAGCAAAAATGTGTGTACTTTACTGCTTTATTAGACATTTTACAGAACAGAATTTATAAAGCGTAGCTCATGTTACATGTGAAGTGTGTTTCCATGAAGCTGCATGCTTTTCTCAGTGTCAAATATTCCAGTTTGAATCTGCAAAGCAGAATCTATTGCACTGAGCTGCACAAATGATACTTGAACAAAGCATGTCCATAAATTTCTATTCCAACGACTTTGTAGCTTTCTGAAATGTCCCAGAAAATTACTAGCATTGTCCTTTTTAATGCTGAAGTACAAAATGGTAGCTACATGACATACATGTCCTCACTAATGTACACAACGTAGAATGCATTTTAAAGAAGGGCATAAGAAGGATTGATATGGTTGAATGATCTTTACTCAGAAATGGCTCTAAAATCGATTTTGAAATTTAAAAAAAATGGTTACAGTTTTTCTATTTCCAATTTTACATAGCAGTTGGTGGATATTATTGCTTCTAAACTATATACATGAACCCAAAATGTGCTTTCCATATTGTTCTTAACAAGAGAACAGTAACATAGCTGACTAAATTCAGCCTGTTTAAAAGTTAGTATCACCATCTAGTGGCAGCTTGAAGGATTTTAGAAAAAACCTTCAGTGTTTTGTTCAGTGTTAAGAACTACCCGTTCAGGTGTTTTCTGTAGGCATTAATTAAGACATAAATTAACTAATTTAAGCACATCAGTTAAATATTTGCCTAGCATATTAATGTAAAATCTAACTGTTATTAATGCAAGTGATATCTTCACAGGATTTTTTTGAAAAATTAAAAGTGATCTTTGATCCTAACAGTTTGCTGCCCTTTTCTTACAGACTCTTTCAATAACTTTGGAAACTAGACAGACACACCTACAATAAGTAATCTAGATTAAGAATTAACATTCTTAGGTTTTAATTCCTGTATGTTTCTAAATAAATGAGTTAAGTGCGCACAATTATTATTGTATTCATCTACAATTTACGTCATCTTTGGAGTCTCACAGAGGATGTCGTATAACACTGGTTACACTACATAAACAGATCTCAAGACGAAATACCTCTAACTCTAGTTAAGCAACAAAACCTGTTCAGTAGTATTATCTCAATCTCATGCATGCCACCTCTCTAACACATTTATTTTCTTCTCTTCTTCATCATTTCCTTATTTAAAATATATTGATATAGGCAGAAGAAAAGCTTTTATTACATGGTAAACTGTGGCAATCACAAATGCTAATAAACAAACACATGGCTTTTTAGTAAACATTATTTCTCAAAATTACTGTATAATAGTAAATCACTGGTCTTCACCAAATACTTGTAATTCATAGTATGGGGACAGTGGTATATGTTGCTCTAACATCCTACTTTTCCTTTTCAATTACAATAAATGAACACACAGATTGACTTGACTTAACCACTCATTTTCTTTGACAGCACAAGAAACCAGGTTTTTACTGCCCCAGTAAGAACATAGGAGTTGTCATACCAATCACACTAGCAAACCATTAGAGTACATAATGTAAAATCCCAAATATGACCCATCTACATCTCTCTGGAAATTCTAGTTCTCATGTAGTCTCACATATTCTCTTTTCTGTAGCTCATTCATTACATTTTTCACTCTTTTTATGTTTTATTGATGCCAAACAAGAGAAGAATCCTCTATATTGCTGAGGAAACCTGGTTCAGCTTCCCCTCTCGCCAAAAAGCCTCTAACTCCATTCCTTGGAACTACGTCTTACTCCACATAATTCTTCCTTTGCATGAATGCCTTTTTTTCCGCTCCAGACTCTGCCTTCACCTTTTCCTGTTTTACCCTGTACACAAAAGAACATGCCCACAGACTTTGTCTCCAGCAGGTACTATGCACCATAGATTACTGCTCCCCTTGACAAACTATTAAACCCTCCCTTACCTCAGTATGTAACATTTTTTATACTTTAAAAACAATGACATCCTATCATTAGGAAACTTGAATTCAAAGAATTGCTACAAATGCTGTAGACTGGAAAAATTATCCCAATAGACCTGCAAATTTTATTATAGAGACCCCCAGCACATAAAAGCTGCAGCTTACACCTTTGGGCCAGACTGTGTTGGACAAGCCAGAAATATAGGAGGCCCATCACATTTTATACATGCCATACCCAGCTGGAAGAGCCAGCAGAAGAAGAGCACTACTGACTCTGAGTTCTTGAGTATAGTTTATCAGAATTGCAAAAGTCAATCAGGCACACACAGAGAAATAATCTTTTGTTCAGGGAGAGAACACAGCAAGGAACTGTAAGAAGCTGCACTACTTCTCCATTTTCTTGGAAGGATGTTATATCCAGGTGACAAAGTTTGAGCCTTTTGGCATCTACAGTTAAGTCCGCTAAACACAAAGGCAATTGTAAATTGCTGGACAAAGTTATTCAGCAGTTACAAGACTTTTACAAGACTTTGATCCATGAAAAAATGTCAGCTGGCAAAGCTGTAAGGGTTTCTGTATTTCTTTGAATTGTTTTGGAAAGCCAGGAAATATGCAAAACACACAAAGTATATGTACTCATTTGTACTAAGAAAAAAACAAACACCCTTTCAAGCAAATAGGTGTTTGCAGATGACTAACATATATTCTTCAAAGAATATATTGAAACACATAATGGATGGAAAAACAATAAGGACATTATGCATCACACTGATACATGTCCTTGTGCATTGCCAAAAATACTGATAAAGTGCAAAACCTTGCTAGCAACCATAGATTAGAAAAAAGGTGAGTAACTAGGCAGCACAATTGGCTGTTATTGACCAGCAATAGATGCTATTTGACTAACTTCACAGTCTGTCATTACAATAAGCCTTCTCTTTTGTAAACACTCCAATTAGAGCAGCAGTATGACAGAGATGCTTATGTGTCTCATAAGCATTAACTTCACTCTTTGTCTGCAATTTTAAAATGATTTAAGTTTAACTATTCATCAAATGAATTTCTGCAGACTGTGCCAGGAACTCAAAGTACAGAATGATCTCAGGCTCATATTCTTTTTCTAGAAGCTGCTGGTTTGGGAGAAGGTACATTTGCAGCCATGTTTCCTTCACCTGCTCTATGCATTGTCAGATAAATACATTTGTCTGCTGTTCACTTTAAGTTTATCTGAGAAAGAAATTTGCTGCATGACCTGCATGACTTCTCTTCAGAGAGAGCACAGTGATTGAAGGAATGCTCTGCAAGCTGGTGGTTTGGCAAGTGAAGGGCGTAAGGTGGGAGAAGAGGTCATGTATTTTTGAGAGCTATTTAGAGAAGGCTGAGGCAAGTAACCTTGCTGAATATGAGGTAAAGTACAGGACCTTGGCTGGTGATGAGGGGAGTGGCATGTAAGAGTTTTGCCACATTTGAAGGGATTGTATAATTCTTGTTCTTTTCTCCATTTCTAATTATTTTTCTTAGTAGGAACAGGCTAACAAAGGATAAGGGTAACTCTGGATAAATAAATAATAAAGGATAATAAAGAATAAACATTAAGTCTTGTCAGGGCTCACTGATTAAACACAATTTTAACATATTACTTCAGCCCACATATCAACTGTGCAGTTTGTTTAGATACTTTGTACAATGTACCATGTTTTAATCATTTACCCTTTCCTGAGAACATGATAGCAAAACACTGTTTCAAAAGCAGGAATGTTTGTACGATTGAAGAACTGTAAGATGGCTTGTTTTAGAAACAGACTCCCATCTCTCACACTTCCAGTCAGTTCTAGAAAAGTGAAGCAAAATTCCTTTCCTTACTTACTAGACACAGACAAGGTGCCACAAGGTATATTGATGATAAAAGTTGGTTTTTAAATAAATCTGTTACCATGTCAGACCATCATGAGGCAGTTCAGCGGTTATAGCTGAGGGGATAGTTTCCTCTTCCGTAATTCAAGGTTAGTTTCCCTTGTTGCCAATAAACAGAGCTTGTGTTGCTTTTATGGTACATTACTTCTACACTGTGTGAGGTGGGTAAGCAACAACCAAGATATTGCCCTCACCCGATACTTGATTTTTTTGGCACTTTCTCATTTCCGTTTCAAAAACTGGAATTTCCTTTTCACTTAGGAGACAGGAAGGGAGTTACATGTGGCATAGTTAAATGACTGAGTAACAGCTGTTAAAACCAGAGAGACCGCTGTGACTGTCCAGTCTCACCTTCTACACATAACAGGCCACGAAACCCCTGCTTGTAGCACACTGCAGTATTGATCTGTTCTGTAAGAGTGGTCTCCAAAGTGATGTTAAGCCTCACGTGAAGAAATTGGCAATATCCTATGCTTCACTCAAGCTTCTCTTCTCATATAAATATGGCATGTCTTTCTTATTACTTACAACTGAAGAAGGCAGAATCCATGGCCAGCTACTTAATAGACCTAGGCCTAGCTAATGTAAATATTTTATATATATATATGTATGACATATATACATCTCCAATTAACAGATCTGGTACCTCATCAACCTGACGGGAAAGCAGGATGAATCTGTTGGTGCTGTCTGTGAGCGCTGAGTGTTTCTGCGTTGTAGGCTGCATACTGGTGTCGGTATGCGCGCCTGTCGGGGATACGTGCACAGCATTGCAACCTGTTGCACTCAGTGGCATCCAACTGCAACAGCCTTCCTCCACTGCACAGCTGGGTTTGACAGCCCTAGAAACATAAATATTTATACAAATCTATAAATTATGTGTGCACACGTACTTCTTTCAATCTTTTTGAAATCATTCTAGTATTTTAGTTCAAAATTTGGCTTACCTATCAGAAGACTAAATAATCAGTAGCATAGCAGGCTCACAAATTGCTACCTATCCAGAGATATGATAAATTCACTATTCAGAATAACCTTCCCTGACACAACTATGAAGGAAGTCTTTTCAGGCAATATAATATGATCCATGCCTGGATTCTAAGTTTATTGGACACCACTCACAGAAAGATTTTTCTAGCTTAACTACTCCCCTGTTAATAGAAATATTTTATATCTTACTTGAAAAGAAGTTATCATCATTATGACAAAAATATTCACATTTTTCATTTCAAAACTTTACACATAAAGCTTCTCATGCATCTTCTTTTTATTTATGTTCATGCGTCTCCTGACTTTTATGTCTTGGCTTTGTGTTTTATAACTTTCATGGGTATTTCTCAGTCATTGGACAGCTTATTCTTCTATAAATTTGACAAATGTCTGTGCACCCAAGAAAAATCAGATGTGTCATTTCTTTAACAGCTACTACTTAAACATTCTCTGACAGACTTCTCTCACTCAATTTCCAACAGTTCTGTTTGGATTATTTCCTTCCCATAAGTACATTGTAACATCAGTTTTTACTTTAAATCAACCTTCAAAATGGTATTGAAAGTGTACTACATTCAGTACTATCGCCTCCCCTCCCTAATAATTCATCATCATTTTATTTTTTTTTTTTGACATTTTGACATCTTAAATACACTTTCCACTAATGGACACTCATATATCAAAGGTCTCCGTCAAAAGACTCTAAAAGTGAGAGTAAGTATGAAACAGTCTCTCTGAATTCATCCCCATCTAGACAGGGATGAAAGTTTGCTACCAGGAGTGGAAGTCCCTGAAGATCTTCTTGCTCCAAACTGGAATAAGAAGTGGGACCAAAGGCTGCTGTCACCTTCTGGGACTTCCCAAGGGTTAGTAGCACAGCTATGGAGAATTTCTCCATTTCTTTCATCCCCTAATCCAGCCTACCCAAGGGAGTGCTAGTACTCTTCTTTCCGTGCCTGTTGAAGACTTGACACATGCCTAATGATTCAGAGGGGAAGGCAAGCATAGCCATACTCACTTGGTATCACCTAACCCATGGCAATAATAACATAAGGCTAGTTGCATACACAAAGTCCCCTCTTTCCTGTATGAGGCTGGCCAAAAAACATACCATAGTACAGTATCAACAAAAGCAGTATCTGTTCCTGAATTGTTAAAACTGGCAAGTAGCAGTTTGGGACCCAGCAGACACTTCTTACGCACGCGAGTTAGCAGATCTCCACAACACTTTAAGCACCAAAAGTGACTTATTAGGAAAGGGACAGTAGAATTTATATATAACATAGTAGATATACAAGAAGTGGTAAGAAGAGGCATTATTATTTAAATAGTTGGATCTGTACCTTGCACACAGAGGAGAAACTGATAAATTTAAAAGACTAAGCTGACACACAGAAAGGAGAACAGACCTAAAAGTTTGTGAGCTAGCACGGCAATCCATAAATATTTTAATTGTGCACCAGTTTAAGAATTAGTACATTTACTAGACATTGCTGAACAAAGAAATGTTTCTTTTATTCAGTACCTTATTAGAACTACGTGAGCTTTTGACACATTGCATGCATTAACCTTTATGCTAAAAGACTGAGTTAAGTTTTACATGAGAGTAATCTTGTTATAACAAGGTTTGACTAAATTTAACACTTAGCTCATCTTTCAGTGATTAAAGGTTTTTAACCCCTTTTCTGAAAGGATATTTTTAACCAATGGCTTTTGATATCTCTTTTCAAATAGGTGGTGAAAAACATTTAGAAAAAGATGGATCCAAAAGCATACCACTACAAGACTATCAGACTATCCTGTGCATTTGAGCTCTCATAGTATGCGATAATTAACCTTCATTAAAACAGAAAATTCCAGGGAGTACTTTTACAATGCCAAAACCAACAAACCAACCAAAAAAAAAAAAAAAAAAAAACAGGACTAGTAGCATCACTGGAGCTGACAAATGTGGGTTTTTTTGGTTTGGTTGTTTTTGTGGGCAATTTTAACTTGAGTAGAAAAAGAAATAATCAGAATTTCAATTCCTGCATTATTTACTGTAAATGAAGAACCTGAAAGTACCTACTAGATACACAAAGCTTCACATGAAAGCTACTATCATTCATTTTTACAGTCAATAAATCTTGCCTGGACAACAGTGAGCATCACGGGATTAAAAAAATGCTGAATGGGACACATTTATGCTACTATTACTGTAAAAGTTATGAGACTGAAAGAAGTTTGTAGTGAAGAGGTACAAATACAGAGATAGAAGTAACCTATGATACTACTGTACTTACAGATTTGTTTTGTTTTAGTCAGGGTTAAGACAACAACTTCAAATTCTCAGTGTGCGTGCTAGAGGCAGCATTTTATCTGAGTGAAACCAATCAGACGTAATAAATGGTGGAAGAAGTGACACGGCTTAGAGCAATCATCTTTGGTGTTGTAAGTCTCTGTAACAGTCTTGTATAAACCATCTCTTAACTTCAAAAACTAAGCAGAAAGCAGAGGAAATTCAGAAAATATGAAGCAGAAATTTGAAGTGAAGAAATTTAAAATATGGCAAAGAAAGGAAGGATAAACATTTTGTCATTTCTGTTGGTTATGAAAGCTGAAGAAGCAGATAGATACATGCTATGCACACCAAAGAGAACAGAATGGAAAGCCCATGGTAGAAATATCTTAAGAAAGAAAGATCTTAAACATGTTGTTGTGGAAGGGGGGGATATGATAAGGAGGGGAAGAAGTCCACATTCACTGAGTATTTATTTTATAAAACTGAGAAGTGTGAATTATATAAATAAGAATTATTCTGAATTACATATACCTATTTTTCCTTTCTAGCGTCTTAAGGATCTTGTTCCCCTAAATGTTCTATCAGAAGCAGGTAGTTTTTAGAACAGTATTTTCTATGCCAAGAAACTCAGAGCAGCTTTAGATTGAAATATATATCAATGATGCTTGTATGTTAAAAGCAGAGAATTAACTTAATACTTAAATGCAAGGTAAAGCTTAGTGGAGGCCTACATACAAGTGAATCACTCGGTATTCATTGCTTTAAAAAGTTCTTTAAAACTTTTTTACTAACAGTAAGTCTGAAAGAACAAAAAAAAGGGCACTGAATGATGATTCTACTACATGCCACAAGGTAGCAGCAAAGCATAGAAGGAAAGATTAAAAAATAGCCTCTAAAGGCCATAGGGGAGAGGAAAGGAGGGAAGAAATAAACAGAAGTTTAACAATTTTGATAAATTCCCCGCTGTCTAATTACATCCACATACAAATGTAAGGAGTGCTAACTTGCTTTAAATTACATATCAGGCAGAAAAAAAGGCTGAAGTTATGCCCGCATGCAATTTTAATTTGACAATGAGCTGCAGTTCTCTTTTTTGTTGCCAAATCCTTGGTTTTCTCAATTCATTGTGTTCAGCAGCCTAGCTAAGATATCATCACCACTGTGAAAAATCATGCACTGGTGATTGGGGCTGACCAAATTAAGCGTGTTTATTGCTGCATTTTTTTGGTCGATTTCCCTCTCCCTCCCTGCAGTTCACAGAGCAGGAAAAGTAATCACATTCCATTTTAAGAGTTTATAATCTACAGATCATATTTCACTACTTCCAGTATTTCAAAGTGTATTTACAATTGCATTCACACAGATTTTCAGTTATCTGTTGCTTGTATCAGCTATTTGGGATAACTGAAATAAGATGAATCTTGCAGACTTGTTCCAAATGAGTACTGTTTTGCCCCCAGTTTATTACATTTACTTACAATAATGACAACCCCTGACGGCTGAACATTTCACGTTTAAATTGCACGTTTAGCCACCAGATGGCAGATACTCCTCATCAGAATGACAGCCAATATCAAAATTCAAAAATATTAAATGAATTTCTAAGGTTTGTTACTGCTGCAGTTTTTGGTGGGCATATTATTCTGTCTACATAAAATAATATCCTGTCTGCTTGGACAGGATGGAATATTTTCTTATTCTTTTCAGATGAAACTTCTTAGTACTTTTGTTACTGCTTTTAATAACTTCAGTCAAAATACCATATATGTGTGTCATAACATTGACTCATTAACACAGAAGTAGACAGGAGCAATAAGTGACAAGATTTCCTTGATTAAAACAAGAAGTGCTAGTATCTGCATTAAAAAAAAAAAAAGAAATAGATACTAATAGTGCTCAAAGTCTAACTACTCCATGTTCATGGGTATATTTATTGTTTTTATAGTATAATTGCTCAGTAAATCACAATTTCTAATTTCTGATGATGTGTGTGTCATCTAGCTAGCAGTACAAATGGTAGCTCCTTTCCTGAGGTGATTACTCACTCATTTAACTATTTTGTTAAAAATGGGAATTGGGTGAAGATTGTGAAGTTATAGATCTGTAAAGATACATAAATGTGCTATTGCTATTATACAAGAGTATAGCCATACAGAAGTTTGAGAAGCAATATATGCTACAGTCACAAAACTTGCCTCAGGCAAGCAGGTACTCATAGACGCGTGAATCTTCTCTCAGAAACTTCTGCAGATAAATCAGGGATACAACAAGCAAGACCTGCCGTACAAACTTCTGACAATGAGCTGTTATTTTCTTCACTGCCTTCAGTTTTCCAAGTGCTTTCACATATAACTGGCATCAAAGCTACTATTATGTGACAGCACAGTTGGCAAACGGAAGCTTCCCGGTCAAGGAGACAAAAAAATCTTAGCTTCCAGAACAAAACCAATATTGGCAAACAAATCACAACAGAGTATAGACAAAGACACAAACAGGTATTTTCCTTCTCATCCTGTTGTTGTACACTCTGCAACATCTGTCTTTTGGGTAACTCTTCTCCAAGACTTATTCTCTCCTCAGCACTACAACATTAAAGCAATGATCAGCCAGTATGAGAGAAAAACTGATTAAGCATCCAACACATGTGTGGTGGTTTTACCATGCTGGGCAGCTAAACCCCACAACCGCTCTCTCACTCCCCCTCCTTTAGATAAGGAGGGGGAGAAGTAAAGCAAAGAACAACTCACGGGTTGAGATAAGGATAATTTAATTAAAGGGAAATAATTATAATAATTAAATAAAGACTACCATAAACTAAACAATTTAACTAAGGGGAAAATAAAAGGGAAAGGGGAAAAAGGGAGGAAAACAAACAAACAAAATAAATGAAAGCTATATAGAAGTGCAGAGGAAGGAAATTACTCTCTACTTCCCACAAATGAGCGATGATTGACCACGTCCTTGAAGCAAGGCCTCAACGCACGCAGCCGGTGTTCGAGAGGAGGACCGACGTTTTCCCAACGAGAGCCCACCCCTCCCCTCTTCTTCCTGTTTCCACCTTTTATTGCTGAGTGTGACACCACCATGGTATGGAATATCCCTTTGATTGGTTTAGGTCAGCTGCCCTAGTGATGTTTCTCTCCTCACTTTTTGCCCACCCCCTAGGAGGGTTAGAGAAAGGCCCAATGCTGTGCCACTGCTGCTCAGCAGTAGACACAACACTGGTGTGATAACACTGCTGTTCCAGCTACAAGTACAGAGTACGGCACTGTGTGGGCTGCTGCCGGGAAAGTTAACATTCCAGCCAGACCCAGTACAACATGTTGAAGATACAAGGGGCAGGTTTCTCACTATTCTTTTTCACTCTTGTTTCCCACCATTTGCCAAGTGAAATGCTACACAAATCCACAGCGCAGTGAAATAATCAAGATGCAACATGAACTATCTTCCAGTTCCACTATTTCTACAAATTTAAGAAAGATTTATTTTTCTGTTTCTTTCTTGAATATTCAGAGAAAAAAATACGACCTTTATTCAACCATGATTGATGTAGCAACATAATCAGAACTAGTTCAGCATTTGAGTTCTCATATAAGCATAAAAGAAAGTGGAAATCTTCTATCTACATGTATTCACAGAATATGAATACAATATGTACTGGGATTGTGTCGACGTATTTACACTGCAGTGATTTCTTGATGATGTGGCCAACTTTTTTTTTTTTTACACTTAAACCATAAGGGAATAAAGACTTCTACTGTAAGTCTTGCTACAGCAGTTTGAACTGTTTTTTGGCTGCAGTGTGTTAGGAACATTTTCACTGCAACTATTCTCTATTTATTATTCATGGTTACGGATGGCTGAGAGGTTTTTGAGTAATATATTATTGAAGAATTTAACACCGGCATTTGCTGAATTATTTACTTTGAACTTTTTTGGTAAGATTAGTCTTACAAATACAGACAACGATTTAGATTAAGTAGAAAGGAATGGCTGAAATAACTAGTGGGGGGACAAATATAGCAAATTAGTTGTCCTTTAGATAATCAAATTATACTCATCTCTTGAGGTTCACAAAGGACTGAAACCACACTGCTCATTGAAGAGGTGATACTGCACTACTCTTTCAACTACCCAATTCAGCAACACCTAACTTCCCAAATTTCTTAGGATTACAGAGCAAAAGGTTACCTTTACCCAAAGCATGAATCAGTAATGAGCAGTATTTATTTATTTAGATCTAGCATGTTTGATCACATAGAAATTTATAACAGGAAGTTCACATTGGAAGACATTTCACAACCAATGGTTCTTCATACAGAAAGCTGGGAAACAGCTTTACCTTTTGTTGAAGCAAGTAATTTCTAAATAGAGATATCCCAAGTTCTATCAAAGTGATGCTTGTTTCCAGATGACACCATTTAAAATAAATTGAGGAGTGTTTGTTTTTTTTCTCCTCTTTAAAGTTTTTCCTCTTTAAACTCTAAGCAGAGTTTAGAAGGTAGCCCTCACACGAACTGAAAACTGTAATTCAGCCTTGTCACTGAGTGACTCCAACACAGCCCAGTGAGCAGACTTTTTGTCCTTCACAGCACAAGCTGGATCCTGGGGACAGGGGCACCACGACGACAACCTAAAATGAAAAGTAGGCAATTGACAGGCTTGTTAAAGCTGATTTCTAGAATAGAGCATTTCCAGTTGTCCTGGTTTCAGTTAGAACAGAATTAATTTTCTTCCTAGTAGCTGGTGGAATGCTGTGTTTTGGCTTAGGATGAGAAGAGTGCTGATAACACCCCGATGTTTTAATTGTTGCAAAGCAGTGCTTATACCAAGCCAAGGACATCTCAGCCTTTTGCTCTGTCCTGCCAACAGGCAGGCTGGGGGTGCAGCAAGAGCTGGGAGGGGACAGACCCAGGACAGGTGACCCAAACTAGCCAAAGGGGTATTCCATACCATCTGATGTCATGCTAAACAATATATAGGGGTGGCTAGCCGGGGGAGGGGGCCGGACTGCTCGGGGTTAGGCTGGGCATCGGTCAGCGGGTGGTGAGCAATTGCATTGTGCATCACTTGTTTGTACATATTATTATTATTTTCCTATTATCACCATTGTAACATTATTGTTATTATTGTTATTATTATTTTCCTGTCTTATTAAACTGTCTTTATCTCAACTCACGGGCTTCACTTTCCATTTCTCTCCCCCATCCCAGAGAGGGAGGGGGGAGGGTGAGCGAACGGCTGCGTGGTATTTAGCTAGACACACTAGAGTTGAACCCACCTTCTCCACATGGCCTGCAAACAACTCTGTTCTACAGGAAAAGACACAGAAGGTGCAACCTAACCAATAACCTCCCCAGTACTCAACACTGTTAGGCTTTCATTGCACCTCCACTGAATGCCTTATTTCAGACCGTGCTGCAAATAATAGTCATTCAGGTTTGTTTTGTACTGGAGTTTCTGTTGTTCATAAACACTATTTTTTGCTCTGAAATCAGCAGGATTTTGGTACTGATTTTGCCCACCATCAGGGACCCAGCTGTCTGGGTATTGGTAACTGAAGTCTACAAGATCTTTTGTAAAGATTTAAGAACTGTTAAGGCTCCTTTCATGCTCTCCCAGACTTGACCTCTGAAACAAAGTCTTACTATTTATGATAATAACTGAAAAAAATTATTTAAATCAGTAAGTTCTTGGAGGTATGACCAATGTGAAAAACAACTTTAATATTTATAATGAAAAGCTTCAGTAGGGACCAAGATGAGTTTTGCTAGATAGACTCACAGCTTCAGGGAATTCAATAGGAAGAATCCCAAACAACTACACTCCAAGAAGACAATAAAGAAGCAAAGTTATGTTAAAAAGTATATCTCAGCTTGACTTGAAGGACTGTCTGTCTTTATTTCTAGGAATATAAGAAAACAGGTTTTATTGCTTTGGATTAACCATTTAGGCTGTTCTCCCTGTTGTAGCTGGAAAGTTGGGGGAATGGGGAGTGTTTCACAGAATCATCTAGGTTGGAAGAGACCTCCAAGATCACCGAGTCCAACCTCTGACCTAGCACCAACAAGCCCTCCACTAAACCATATTGCTAAGTTCAACATCTAAACGTCTTTTAAAGACCTCCAGGGATGGTGACTCCACCACTTCCCTGGGCAGCCCGTTCCAACGCCTCACAACCCTCTCAGTAAAGACGTTCTTCCTAACATCCAACCTAAGCCTCCCCTAGCACAACTTTAGCCCATTCCCCCTCGTCCTGTCACTAGGCACATGGGAGCATAGACCAACCCCCACCTCATTACAACCTTCTTTAAGATACTTACAGAGAGCGATAAGGTCGCCCCTGAGGAGCCTCCTTTTCTCCAGGCTGAACAAGCCCAGCTCCCTCAGCCGCTCCTCATAGGATTTGTTCTCCAGGCCCCTCACCAGCTTTGATGCCCTTCTCTGGACTCGCTCCAGCACCTCCATGTCCTTCTTGTAGCGAGGGGCCCAAACTGAACACAGTACTCGAGGTGCGGCTTCACCAGAGCCAAGTACAGGGGGACAATCACTTCCCTAGACCTGCTGGCCACACCGCTTCTTATGCAAGCCAGGATGCTATTGGCCTTCTTGGCCACCTGGGCACACTGCTGGCTCATATTCAGCCGACTATCAACCATCACTCCCAGGTCCTTCTCTGCCAGGCAGCTTTCCAACCATTCCTCTCCCAGCCTGTAGTGCTGCTTGGGGATATTGGGCCCCACGTGCAGGACCCGGCACTTGGCCTCGTTGAACTTCATACAGTCAACCTTAGCCCATCGGTCCAGCCTATCCAGATCCTCCTGCAGAGCCTTCCTACCCTTGAGCAGATCGACACACGCACCTAACTTGGTGTCATCTGCAAACTTACTGAGGGTGCTCTCAGCCCCCTCATCCAGATCATCGGTAAAGATATTAAAGAGAACTGGCCCCAGTACCGAGCCCTGGGGGACTCCGCTAGTGACTGGCCTCCAAATGGATTCAACTCCAGTTAAACTGGATTGCAACAGCAGGCGTGCTTCTAGCCACACGTGACTTTTTCCAGAGAGAAAGTCAAAGAACATGGCAAACCGCAGCCTGCGGCACCCTGAGGGTCAAGGGCAGAACAAACCCCAGGCTGGCACAGCCAGGAACATCCCTGCAGAGAGCTGCAATGTCCCTGACAGCATATTTTTTCAGGGGGACCCCGGGCCAGGTGGGACAGCCTCGGATGTGCCTCCCGCTGTGGCCTGCAGCCTCCCTCGCCTCCAGATCGGTCACCATTCTCTGCAACATGCCATGCCCTTTAGTACACTTTCCCCGTCTTTTTCTTGGGGAAGAAACGTCTGACTTCCCTAATACATGTTTGGTATTTGTGAGTAGGGAAAGAAGGAGAAAATACAGGGCGCTCTGTGTACAAATGCATTCTCTTCCCTACAGGGAGGCAGCGGGCCATCCAGGCAGTTTCCCCATCCCCAGTACAACTGCCTGCTTTATTCTAACCTGGCTCTCGGCAAGAACACAGGCTGAAGTTCCCAACAGCCTGATGTGCTCCTGCAGCAACATGGAAGCTGCTCCGCAAGCTCCATGCATTCACTTACAGTCAAACAAAACCAAATGCCACTTTATCCTTATAAGCAACCAACAAAGGTCACTGATGTCTGTCACTGGGGTTGGGACCCCGCTGCACGAGCAACTGCACTGGCTTCAGCAGAGCCCCCCTGCATGATGTCAGGCAGAATTCTGACCCAAAATTGGACTGATTTCAGTCATACCAAGATTGATCTTAACCATGTCCTTCAGAGTTTCCTTCAGGAGTATCTTTTCTGTTAAGGGAAGTGTCCCTGCAAATGACATATAAAATTGACACCACTTCAGCTGCTTTCATTTTTAGTAGAGTTTTGGGATTTCTTAGCTTTTCCTTAACTTTACTCTTTAGCTGAAATAAAGTTCATTTCAATGAACTCATTTCACCTTTGCTGAGCAGCTGCTCTTACAATTGCTGCTACAGCTGCTTGATTCCCCTCCCCAGAACCACAACCTGTGGCTTTGGGTTTTCAATGTTTATTTTTCACTTAGTTCTTCCTTCGTGCTTCCATGGTGGGCAGAACAGACGTGTCACCCTGCGCAGAGATGGGGGGCAGCCTCTCCCCCCCCAGCCACACACACAGGCAGTGACAGGAGTGAACCAGGGCATGCTCCTGGCCTCTCCCCCTCAGCAGGGAGCTCAGAGCCCTGCAGGGCAAGCAGCACAGCCCCAGCCGGACCCCAGCATGCTCCCATAGCCTGCTGGCATGGCCCTGCAGCCCTGCCCAAACACCAGGGCAACTTTTCCACCACCCAGCTCAGGCCTGGGCTCCACATCACCTGCTGCCCCCCTGGTAATACCCTACCCATGTCACAGCAGCCAGGGGGTGCCTCATGTCACAAAGGGGCAGGGACGGCCCTGGCCCCAGAACACTGGCCTCAGCGGCAGTTGAGCAGCCCTGCCATGGCTGCCCGTGCTGACGGGGAGGCTGCTCAGCTGCCTGCGCCTGCAGCTCCAGCCTCAGCTCTGGACACAAACTCAACCAGAGGAACTCAGCTCCTCTCTCCTCAGGCCCTCACCTCAAACAGCTCTCAGCGCCCTACAGGACACTGACGGAACTAAACCACCACACACTCCCAGCCACTCCTTTCCAGCACTGTGCCAGATAATTGTACACACCCTACAGGACAGGTAAGATGACCCCAACACACACCCACCATGGTCCAAAGCAAGCAGCCAGGTGACACGATCAGGCCAGGACAGCAGTGACGACTCCACCAGGATGATGGGACACGGACGGATGTGGTGAGACCTTGAGACACTCGGGCATGGAGGCAGGGTCAGCCCGTAGTCACAGGGGGATGCTGCTCTGTTTGTTCCTTCTTTTCTGAAAGCTAGACACACACAGCAATGGGACCACTTCATGGCACAGTCCTGTCAGCTCATCCCTTGATAAGTCAGCTGGAAGGAAGAACTTCCAATGCTCTACAGGACAGGTAAGATCACCCCAACCCTCACGGTCCACAGCAAGCAGGAAGGTGACATTGCCGGGCCAGGACGGGATTGACCGTTCCATCAGGACGACGGGACACAGACAGCTTCGGTGAGTCACTAGAGACTCTTGGGCAGAGAGACAGGGTCTGCCTGTGGTCACAGGGGGATGCTGCTCCTTTAGGTGCTACTTCTCTTTCAGCTAGAAACACACAGCAATGGGACCAGTCCATGGCACACTCCTGGCCTCATTGCCATCGACCACACATCTGGAAGGAAGAGCTGCCAGGCTCTACAGGACAGGTAAGATCGCCCCAACCCACACCCACCATGCTCCACAGCAAGCAGGATGGTGACACAATCGGGCAAGGACAGCAGTGACAGTTCCATCAGGACAACGGGACATGGATGGACGTGGTGAGCCACTGGAGACTCTTGGGCAGAGAGGCAGGGGTTGCCCATGGTAACAGGGATGCTGCTCTGTTTGGTGCTTCTTTTCTTTCACCCAGGAACACACAACTATGGGACCAGTCCACATCACACTCCTGTCCACTCACCCCTTGAGAACTCAGCTGGAAGGAAGAACTTCCAACACTCTACATTACAAGTAAGATCGCCCCAACCCACAACCACCACAGTCTCACAGCAAGCAGCCAGATGACACGATTGGGCCAGTACAGGAGTGACAGCTCCATCAGGACAACAGGACACAGAGAGCCTCGGTGAGATGTTAGAGACTCTTGGGCAGAGAGGCAGGGTCTGCTACTCCTTTGGGTGCTTCTTCTCTTTCAGCCAGAAACACACAGCAATGGGACCAGACCACAGCACAGTCCTGGCCTCATTGCCATCGACCACTCAGCTGGAAGGAAGAGCTGCCAACACTCTACAGGACAAGTAAGATCACCCCAACCCATACCCACCATGGTTTCACAGCAAGCAGCCAGGTAACACACTCAGGCCAGGACAGCAGTGACCACTTCATCAGGACAACAGGACACAGATGGACAAACATGGTAAGATGCTAGAGACTCTTGGGCAGAGAGGCAGGGGTTGCACATAGTAATAGGGATGCTGCTCTGTTTGGTGCTTATTTTCTTTCACCCAGAAACACACAACTATGGGACCAGTCCACATCAAACTCCTGTCCACTCACCCCTTGAGAACTCATCTGGAAGGAAGAACTTCCAATGCTCTACAGGACAGGTAAGATCACCCCAACCCTCACCCACCACGGTCCACAGCAAGCAGGAAGGTGACATGGCCGGGCCAGGATGGGATTGACCGCTCCATCAGGATGACGGGACATGGACAACCTTGGTGAGTTGCTAGATACTCTTGGGCAGAGAGACAGGGTCTGCCTGTGGTCACAGGGGGATGCTGCTCCTTTAGGTGCTGCTTCTCTTTCAGCCAGAAACACACAGCAATGGGACCAGTCCATGGCATATTCCTGGCCTCATTACCTTCAACCACTCAGCCGGAAGGAAGAGTTGCCATTGCTCTACAGAACAGGTAAGACCACCCCAACCCACACCCACCACAGTCTCACAGTGAGCAGCCAGGAGACATGATCAGGCCAGGATGGCAGTGACCACTGCATCAGGACAGCTGGACACAGATGGACTTGGTGAGACCTCATGACCCTCGGGCACAGAAGCAGAGGCTCCCCATGGTCACAGGGGAATGCTGCTCTCTTTGTTCCTTCTCTTATGAAAGCCAGATACACACCGCAATGGGACCAGGCCACCGCACACTCCTGGCAACTCTCCCCTTGAGAACTCAGGTGGAAGGAAGAACTGCCAACGTTGTACAGGACAGATAAGCTATCCTCAACCCATTCCCCACCACATGGCACAGCATGCCAAAAGATGAGATGGTTGGGCTGTGATGGGCATCTCCTGGCCGTCAGGGGGACGTGAGATGGACAGCCATGGAGTGAGGCTGGGAGAGCCTCATGCAGGGATGCAGGGGCTGGCCCTGGCAACAGTCTGGGGCTGCTCTTTTTGATCATTTTCCTTTCTCTGTCCAGCAGAAACCCCTGAGCACACCAAGGTCTGCCACTCTCCATTCCTTCCTCTGCCTAATCCCTCTGCGGCCACTGACCTGAAGGCTGGTGCAGCTTTCTACAACCACAGCCACCAGAGGAGCAGGAAGCACATAAGGACTCCATCTTCACTCGGCTATGGTCCTACAAGCACACCAACGGGCCCTGCGGCTATGGACAAAGAGCTTGGCACACCTCCGCACCACCCCACCCCATGTCTCTGTCAAACCTTGCTCAAATAAATGTTCTGATTCACAACCTCATCAACTGCTTTCTCCTGCCCTTCTTGGGGAAACTTTGGGGGTCTTTGCCTTTTGCAGAAGGAGCAAGTGCACCAGCCTTTGCTTCTTCAGATGCTGGCATCAAGAGAATTTCAAAGCAGGTTAAGTGTGCTAATCTAAGACCAGATTCTGCAGGCATTTCAGATAAGCGTTTAAATAAAAAACGCTTATGCGACTCTGGAGGAGAGTAGTCTACTGTGTTCTTAATTTATTCCTGCAGATGGAATACAACATTACTATTCAGTTGCTGAATCTAAACACATTTTGCCATTAGTTCTTCTGATGCACCAGCTTCATCTACAGTTACATGAGGTCAAACACATTTAACACTAATTTACTCCATCATGACTTTTGTTGTTGTTATTCATTAAATACAGGCATAAGTAATCACCTTTTTTTTTTTTTTTTTTTTTTTTTAATATAGTAGAGATTAACACCTCTTTCAAATTAAGTCTGAAAGAGGCAGCTCTGATCACTGCCGCTGCTACTGACAAGTCAAAAAGGCAAACTCCCACTTCTGGCAAGACAGAGGAAAAAGACCAGAAATCCTAGAACAGGAAATTACTCATGCAAGCAGGAGTAATCAGAAGCTGGTAAAGACAGTATCACATCTTAACAGCAGGACCAGAGACAGCCATTGAAACCCCAGCTATTTGAGCATCAGAGAAAGTCTGCATAAACAACTAGAGTCACTTGCAAAGAACTAGTAATGACATAGTGTCATCCTCTCTGGGATGGGGGAGAGAAACGGCAAAGTGATGCCTGTGAGTTGAGATAAAGACAGTTTATTAGGACAGGAAAATAATAACAACAATAATAATAACAACAATAATGATGATAATAGTACTACTAATAATAAACATTTAAAAGGAAATACATTTTGGAAAGGATAATATATCTTTCTGGACGTTTTGAAGGTTTTGAAGTTTCCTGGGAAATTTTTGTTGTAAAATTCAGCATGCATAAGCCAGGATACAAAGTGGTCCTCCCTCCTTGCACAGCCTGAGATAGAATAAATTGAGTGACAGAATCTCCAAGTGCATTAAGGAGTTCTCCATAATGTCAGTTAAATTCTACAGACCAAACCCTACTTAATCAAAAGGATCTCATCTTCATTGACAGATTTTTATAAAGAAACACAAGTATGGTATCACTGAATATTGTATTCAGATAGTTCATTTGGCTTTTACTTAATATTGCGTAATTAGAGTGATTTTGAAGGTAACTAGTTAACAGATCTCATCACACGTGAAATTCAGGAACTGGAACACTTACTGGAATAGTAAATTGATCTGCCAGCAAGTGTTTGACTCCCCAGTATATTTTACAAAGCTGTCAAAAAAAAGCAATGTGCATCACTAAAGAAATTATGCAGAGGAGGTTGTGGAAACTAGTTAAGAAAATGCAGCTAAATTACCATCCATTGCATCTCCCTCTCCAAAGATGTGATTACCATGACACACTATTTTTAGTGATACAGTTTATGACACTTCCTGGTCAAACAACAGAAAGTTTGTTTGTAGCTTCTCCCCCTCCCCTTTTTTTTTTTTTTAAAAAAAAAGGTATTCTTGCACCATCTTAATTCACATAATGACAACAGGTGATTAGAAAGGCATATCTAATGTTAAAGACTAGGACAGAAGGAAAAGTTGATATTCATTCAGTAAGTTTCTTGGGACTCAATTTTATTTACCAACAGGAAGATCATTTGAAATCTGAAATAATCATAGAGATTATTTACTAACAGCTATATTCCTGTCATTCAGCTGTTGAAAATTAGAAGGTAGTTGCCAGTTCTCATTCATTCTGTTCCATTTCCTTTTATGAAATACTGAATTCCAAACAAAGTACCAGCTTTTGAACTGACACAAAGAAAGGTGAGTAGATGAAGTCATGTCTCTAACAATAAGAAAATAAAAATAAATTGAGAAAATCCTCATTCCAAGCACACTGGGCTTGGACAGAAGAATACCCAAATGTTACAGAAAGTCAGCAAATTTGAAAGTATTGTAGCACCTTAGAAACATGTGGAACAGTGCATGTGTGCTGTTCTTGGTGACCACCCAAATTGTCCCATGTCAACAGCTTTTGAATTGGTTGTTTGTTTTTACTTGGAATACACCAAAATAGAAGTGTCTGAATAAAAATGTATCTGACAGTATTTTCTTGGTGTTTATAACTTATTCTGTAGCTTTCAAAGCTACAGATTTGAAGCTATATTTTTGAACTGTTATTTTAGAAACTATAAATTAAAAACCACTCAACATCCAGCTGTTTACTTGAATATTCCTGAATAATATGACCCCAAAGATTAAAGGTACTATGCATAAGCATGTAAATTTTACAAAAATAATTCCTGTTGTCTTATTCAGTATCTGAATAGTTTTAAAAGAAGATCATTTATTAGGTTTCTGTCATTTTCTGTAACAAAACTATGGGATGGGAGCTGTATTTGTATTTGATCAGAACCACTGATCTGTTGGTTTTGTTTGTTTTTTCTTCTTAATGTATTAAGGTTTTTTGTTGTTTTTTTTATTATTATTATTTATTATTTTTTTTTATTTCTTTACAGAGCAGCCAGCAGATGGTAGCAATTTTCAGCTATTACAGCTTGACCTGACCTAGCCTTGCTCAAATAAAATGTATGATATTCTGAAGGATATCATACTGAGTCTTTCCATTCAACTAGATGTTACTCACAATATCAGTCCCCCTCAGTGCTGAGCCTGATGCTTATGTATAACTATCCAGAAAATGAGTTGCTTTAGTAGAAATTACACTTTATCTCTATTTTCTTACCACTATATTATTGCTAAAACATATACTGAGAACATACCAGTGAACTGCTAGGCTTAAATTTGCAAAAAGATACCTGATATTTTGTAGCAGATTAGAAAATGACAGCAATTTTAAAAGCCATAAATCAGCTTAGATTAACCTCCAGATCTCAGTGGCTTTTTTTGTTTTTGTTTTGTTTGTTTGTTTTTGTTTTGTTTTTTTGTTTTTTTAATAAAAATGGCTCAGAATTTTAAAGGGCACTCAGCACCAAATATATCCATTAAAAAGGCTGAGAAGTGCTGAAGAACTTGAAAAGCAAGCCACATATATTTAAGCACTAGTTTCAAAACTTAAGTCAAAGCATCCAACTTTTAAAACTTTGCTTAGGCTTCTTAACATATGTGGTTAAATGAAGTGCCATTTTTTGAAAGGAAAAAAAAAAAAAAAAAAAAAAGCCCATTTCACTCCCAGATACATCCCTCCATAACATTTAAAATGTGCAGTAGAAGGTACCTGAATACAGCATTATTACATGGCCCAGCAATCCCCTTCACTTCTAAACACAAGCACATAACAGCAACAGCTTTTGAATACACTAGCAAAGTAAATCCTTTCCGAAACAGAAGGCAGGTTTATTAAGAGGCATGCAGATAAATGTAGCCCTGCGTATCTCTCCAGGACAGCCAGACTGCTACAGGTTGTTTTACAGCAGCTGCATCCAAGTGGAAAAGAGCATCTGCATGAGGTGCATCCCACTGAACTCAAGTCATCCATACTATCCATTCATGCAAAGAAAAACCTATAAACATCAGATCATTTTTAATTCAACAATAATACCAAAGGCTGCTTTGCCTCATCCTCACCATCTGTCATACCAGGCTACGTATATTTTTTCCACAATGGCATATTCTCATCCTGCCAAATAAAAAATGCTTTTTGTTCCCCTCATAGGAACTGTATTCTGCCTCAAAACATGGAAAGTTTTAACGGCTTAACGCTCATATATTCAAGGGATTTTCAGACAACAACTGCACAGATGAACTTCAGCTTTGAACACCAGTTCCTGTATTAGTTCTGTCACTCTACACAAAGCAAAGGTGTCCTGCATCATCTCCCTTTTTTTTCCCAGAGCATTGTCTGGTTCCTTTGCATTTGGTGCTATCAAAAGAGCTGAAAATTTATTCTAATGCACAAATTGCAAGAGTTTTATTTACATGACACATTATAAAACATCTGAGTATCTTTCATGAATGTCTAAACAAGTTAAATTTTGGATGCAGAAGAAATCTGACAAAATCCTTGAAGAGACTTGATTGTATGTATTATATTGCCATTTTCTTTTCTCCTTTCAAGATTTAAAAAGGAAACACTACCGAAAGTGTTTTAAGTTTTGTCACAATGGGAACATTCAAGTAGTTAAGGAATGGCTTTGATAAAACACAACGTGACTTTCATTTTATCAGGAAGCAACTACAAAGAATTGAAGAAAATAAAATGGTTAAAATACAAACATAGCAACAACAAAAAAACGCTACTGGGGGGGACCCACGGGTTTTTGCAATTAATTGCACTGTCTCGCAAAGCACATGTCCCTCAGCAATTTCACACCAACCATGAGCCAACAGTTTTCATATAACACAGATACAGCACATGTAAAATCAAGAGAGAGACCAAGACTTCTTTTCCATTTCCCTGTAGTTTTCTACTCTCAATTTGTCTGATGTGATACTTCCAAAACAGGCTGTCAGTTCTTCAAAACACCATGTTATCTCTCCTATCCTCAAGGATCATCAGGCTCTGATTTGCACAGGTTTTCTGCCTACTGCAGGTATGTCTAACTAGCATAAGAGCTGGGGAAGCTGGAGGGAACCTGCTGTACCTGAGTACTGGACAGCTAAACAACTTCCTATTATTTACTTGGTCACAAACACATACTGAAGTATTAAATGAACTCAACCCATAAACCTGAAGTCAGGTCCATTCAGAATCCCCCTTCCTGGGGGAAGTACTCAAAGAGTATTCGTTCAAACCTACAGAGACAGGGGTATCTCCTGGTCTCTCACCAGACAGTTAGCATGTTGAGACTTCTTCTGAAGTGAAAATATGGCTACAGGACATTCCTATCACACCCTGTTGTTTCAGATAACTGTTAATATTCTACTTCCATTTTTTCCTCTTTTTATGTTATCAACACAGCTGCTGGAAACATCATTTTAAAACTTACAGAAGTTTCAATATTCTTGTCACAGGTGAAAAAATTGTCAGTATACCATCTATAAAAACCTACTCATTTATGGTGCTTCTATATTTATTGCTCTGTGGCGATGCACACAAAAAATTAGCCATGCATAGAATATTGACTTTAAAACTGACTGAAATACTATTCTTTAGAAGAGGTTGGTTAGAGGTTTTAACAAAATGATTTTTAATTTAGAAAAGTGGATTTTTTACGACCTGAAATTTCGTCAGTGAGGAGGTACACCTCTCATGAGAAAAAGCCAGAAATTATTAAAGCTATGCTCTCTCAGCGTGCAACATACCATATGCAATATACTCTGCTATTAGTTACATCGGGATGGTTTGCTTGCCTTTGTTTTCCCCTTTAAATTAAAAAGAAAACAAAATATTTGACTTCTATTGATATGGACTGAAAAAAACAAAGAAGTAAATATCTCAGACATGTCTGCAGCCTTCTGTTTGAGCTGCAGTGCTGCAATACTGCTGGGCTCCCACAGCACAGGCAGCTATTCACAGGTCTTCCTTAAAAATAAGGACGTTCTTCCACAGTAGCAAGTTACTTATTTCATCATTTCCACATATAAAACCATTGAAAAGACAGAAAACAGACATGCTGCTTTCAGATATATACAATTAAAATAAAAAAAAAAAAAGAAAAAAAAACATGACTTTGAATGTACATGTAAGGATTTATAAAAGGGTCAATATGCAAACAATTCCTCATGATTTCTGGTATTGTTTGATTCAACTTCAGGGATTCAACCTCCAGCGCAGATCTGCTTTATCAATTTAATGTTCCTGTCTCATTTTGTCACAGTTCTGCTGTAGTGTAGGCTTGTGTTAGAGCCTACTGCTGAGCTGAGCTGGGTGAATAATGGATTTTTCATTGTGCTGGCTGAACCAAAAAATAATCTCAGATCAAATAGAATACTCCATTTTGTGATTTTGCTTGTTTGATTGATTATTGTTGGTTTTTATTGCTGATGTTTTCCTTTATTAAGTTTCTGAATAATTTTTAAATTATCAAAACATGAATACTTTGACTTAGAACAAATTACAACACTTTTTTCCCCTAAAACACTAAACAGTTTAGTTAGGTATTAATATTAACAAGTACTTTGTTTTTATTTCTGAAAAAGCTTTTCTTCATGACATTTGATCAAGCTCTGGGCACAGACAAAACCCAAAAAACTATTTGGCTTCCACTAATACCAGTTGCTGTAAGGTACATTTTTTGGACAATATCTCTATATTAAATTTACTTCTGTTTCCTTTTCTTATCCAAACAAAGGCAAGTAAGTTGTACACATTTAGCTTTCCAATTTGTTTTGCATGCATGCATGCATTTTGCATGCATGGTAATATTTAAAACATTTTTCTCCTTCAGAACCCCCTTCTTGCAGCAGGTGGTATAAGACAGCAGAACATTCTCTAGACAAAATGAAGCAGACAAAATCAACTAAGATAAAATATTGTTCTCTATAACTTCTGGGAACAATTGAGAAAGAGCTGTTACCCAAACATAGACACTTCATACTAATGACACTGAGAATAACTGCATGTGTTATTTCACATATTGACTGAATCACAAACTAGCACTTTAAGCAGGGAGATTAGAAGATTGGATGCAATTTTCACTTTATCATCCCCTTTATTTTTCCAGATTCTAAACACTCAAAAGCTGGGAAAAGTGGAAGCAAGTGATATCAGGACTAAAAATAGGTATTGTTGTCAAACAGTTCATTTATTTTTCCTCCTGTATTCACATACAAAGCTTCCTTCACTTTTTTTTTTTAATGCCTCACTGAAATTAAGCTTTCAAAAATCCAACATTTACCAAATTTTTCACAAAAAAAAAAAAGATCAGTGGCTTTGCTTATCTTGGGAAGAATCCATTCAAATCCCTGCTAAGGGATCAGAAGGAAGAAGCAACATTAACCCTGCAGTTTCCCAGCCACATTGGGCACTATTTATAGTTAAGCAAAGTCCTTTCGAGTTTTCAGAATCAGTCTATAAACACACATGCTATATATACACAGAGCATTTTACTGAGTAAAAGCACTCTGCTAAGTAATGACATTGCAGAAACTGCCGTATCTCAACATTTATAGTTTGTCCGGGTGAAGTGAATTTAAACAAGAATCACTGACTACTAAATCAAGTTTCTACACTTTTCAAAAGAAAGGTCACCAATTGCTTTAAGAACTGGATGTTGACACCCAGCAATTTTCAGCAAAACATGCTAGCTCTAAACATCTGAAAAATATAGCCTTGATTTTTCAAAGCTCATCTGTTGGCAACAGAAGCCTATAATCCACACATGCTGCATCCCAAGGTGTTAAAGATGCCCCTAAAAATGGAGGGGAATTTGCATTCTGGGATATTGCTTTGTGCTCACTCCCCTTTCCCACATTCCCAAGAACTGAGAATTGCGTAGGGGAGAGATGATGTGTCTGTGATCGGACCACAATTCCTCCCAGAACCTCTCAAGCTGCTTTCATGCAGATCACCCATCAGGCTGGTAACTGTCGAGCAACACTCAATCAGTTTCAGAGCAATGACCAGTAATTTCTGCAGCTTGACTGGCTGTGAACTCTGCAGAAAATGAGCGTGTGTTTTTGTTACAATGAAGCCTATGCAGGATGTTGTACACATCCGCTGAAAAAGGCTGACAGTTATATCGAAAGGCAAGAAGCAGATAAAGAGTCAGAAAAATGTATAAAGCAAACCTCCTTTTGGAGCAAGAAGATCAGTTTAGGCCTTATATCTTTGTGGGGATAAACAAATAAAAATGCACATATACCCCTACCACTGTGTTTTCTCACAGCTGTTGCTACTCTCATGATTTGGCAAGATCATGAGATCTGTAAGTGATACTATAACATTTACATTTTCATGACCTCAGACTTCACCATCATTCACTAAAAGTCCTTCATTCACAGCAACACTCCTGAGATCAATTGGTATTTTATCTCGCTGTTGCGAATAATCTGTCCTATTACCCTTCAGGTCAAAGCTTAAATACAAATTCTGCTGCAGTAACATAATTCAAAACCTCGGTATGGATAACCTTTTGTTCTCGGCAGAGAAGGGTCGGTTAGGGAACATTTAAACAAATGGGATATTTACAATCCCATGGGCCCTGGACAAAAAACTGTGAAAGGTTTCTTGTTTAATGCAGAAGGAGTTACTGTTACATTTATCTGTCAAACCATGAAATCTTACGGATTCAGAGAGGCAAAGCTAGTGAAAGAGGAGGGGAGAAGTCTATGTTCTAGCTTTTGCTGGAGAGTTTACACAATTAGTTTTCAACAGCTTGACCAAAAAATTACACTACCCAATATTTTGCATATTAATCAGCACAGAAAAATCCTTTGGGCTCTGAAGGTTATGCTCATTGCAACTTGGCAAAGAAGTTACCACGCATTCATTATGCTGCTACAGACCCACTTCCCACTAATTCTAGTGCTAGTGCCTCATTCATGGGCAAAATGATGAATTTAAACCTGATCTATTAGACCAAGAGCATTGGTTCGAAGGAAACTCTCAGGAGCTGAATGCTGATGCTTTCTGCAACTCTTGGCAGGGGTTCCTCTCTAGAAATTTCCCTAAAGAAATAGATTTCCCTGAGGACGACAGTAACACTGGGTGCATGAAGCTTTTGGAGCCAGCTTCCACCACAGCATGACATGGGAGGTCACCTGTGCCTTCACCCGGACCTGTGGGATTTAAGCAATCTCCAGAGACTGAGAAGACATTCTTAGATTATGTGTTGACAGGGACAACAACACAACTAAGAAGTTCTATGGACTTAGTCCATCGTGTTTATTGTCTGCATCAGAGGATGACTGTTATTGCTGTACCATTTTGGTATATTTAATATTTGACCTTATTTGGAGACAATCCTGCAACCATTAGATTTAATCATCAGAACACAGCCCATTTAGTATAACTCCGTATCAGCCCAGGAGCAGTCATGTTTGGTAGTTAGTCTCCCTGGTTAAGGCTTATAAATTTTTGTATGCTCATGTAATAGCGTACTCCAGTCCTATAAAACAGATTTCATTTGCTGTGTTCAATCAACCCACCCAGCTTTTTCTTACATGTTATTTTACTGGTTTGCTTTATAGTTTGACTTTTACATTCAATAGATCAAATGAAATTAAACATTGTCTCTATATGATTTTTTGTTGTTGTTTTTGGTGTTTTTTTCATCTTAAAATCCTAAGGTTTTGTGTTTTTTGTTTTTCTTTTTTTTTTTTTTTTTTATGTTTTCCTACTGTTAAGACATATACCTAGAAATAGCACTTCAAGTAAAAAAAAAAAAAAGTGACCTTAATGAAATTGAAGTATAGCAGCAACACGACAGATTTTAACATTTAGAATTATATCAATTAGTTATTTTCCTCCAAATTAAAATTACTTATAAGTTGTTTCAACATTACTATTAACAGGAGAAGTATATGCAATATAAGGACTGATGTTCTTGGTTTTAAGATGTGCTTATGGACTGCAAAAAATTGCTCCAAAGATACAGCACCCTTTCTCTGCTTCATATAATGATACACAAGCAGCATATAGATTTGTTTTTCTCCCCCAAAAAAGGAAAGGATGTTGACATGCAAAATACACATCCTAAATATAACATTGCATATTTATGTCTTACTAAATTAAAGAACCAGAACATTCAAGAAATAAAAATCCACACATGTACACTCAGAACACTATATTAAATTCACTGATGTCATCAACAGATGTTTCTGCTGCTTATCCCTATGACTTTGTTCACCAAGTACTCAAGAATCCTTCAAGCAGAAATTCCAAACAAGAAACATTACCAAAGAAACCAAAAATCAGGCCTCCACCCCCCCCCCCTCTTCCTCCCCCATATTCAGATAGCTGGTCTTGGTAAAACAAGTACATGGTAAAACAAGTACAGAAAAGGGGTAAGATGTTCTCAGCTCAGATTTGACTAGATGCAGGAGCACCGTTCACAAAGTAATAAAATTGAATTTTCAAGATGTGCCTGTTTCTTTGGGATGAAGAAAGAAATAACTGGATAAAAATAATAAACATCCCCAAACAAATAATAGAAGCCTGTACCTGTCTATTATCAATAAAAATGAAGCCTAAGCAATCAGACTTTAGGCTCTTACTGGAGAACTCTGCATCCAAGTCCAAACTGGATTACTTAGGGGAGAAGTTCGGGCTCAAGAGAGTGCTTATATTTGGCGTTGGACACACAAATGCCATCAGCACTTGCATGTCTCGGGCAAGCTTCAGTCCATCCTCTAAACCGTACAGCAGCACACCCAC
This sequence comes from Aythya fuligula, assembly GCF_009819795.1. Classification (NCBI taxonomy): domain Eukaryota; kingdom Metazoa; phylum Chordata; class Aves; order Anseriformes; family Anatidae; genus Aythya; species Aythya fuligula. The sequence goes on along the minus strand of NC_045562.1, from coordinate 28,469,532 downwards.
AGTCCTAGGAACCTACCTGTCCACATCTCTGTGCTTACCCCTGCACTGACCTGCGCTTTGTCACCCTGCAACATCTACGCAGTGAGATGTGAAGTATCTGCCCAATTCCTAAGGGACTTTTCTTGTATTATGCCTGATGCAGAGAGAAGGCAGTCGAGCCTTCTTTCTTCCAGCAAAGCCAGTTCAGCAGTCAGTTTGTATAGGAGTTTTGTGGAAATGCCACTCAAACAGCAACACTCAGCTGAGATAGACCTTAACAAACCGTAAGAATAAAACAAGCCGAAGACTTGCTCTACAATTATGTATTATGGAAATTACGGCATTTACCCAGCTCCACAAGACCATAAGGCACACTTGCCTTAAAGTGCTCCCATGACATCTTTAGACTACAGGTCATGCTACAGTCTATTTACACAGAAGTCCATAAATTACAAAGTATGGTATTAAGCAAGACAGGAGGAGAGCCCCACACTCCCAATTTCAAGATACACAATGAGGGGTGGTGAACTAGATCAGGCCATTCAGGACATAAGACTAGACTTTATGGAAACAACTAGTCATAGGTCAGCAGGAATCAGACAAATTAAAATGCAAGGTTGAGAACAAAATACAGAACATCCCCATGCTGCTCTGCTGTGACAAAACTGCAGGTGCAATGACAAAGAAATAAAATATAAAATACAAGGGTGATGAGAGCCACAAAACTGTTTTTTATTTAAAGGCAGTCCGAATACAGTAGGACACACTGTAAGAGACTTTATGGATGTAACTTCAGTATAAGTCTACAAATCAGAAGCAGTTAACAGAAAGCAATCACTCATTTTTATCTTCAAATAAAAGAAGCAGATAGCACTGAAACTAAGAAGCAACAGGCTCAAAGCAAGCTCTGTCTCCTCATATAATGTGCAATCAATCTATAAATTCCATGCCATAGGATGCTGTGAAAGCTAATATTTTGTATGAATTCAAGAAGTCAGTGCACAATTTCAGGGCAGAAACAGCTGTGTAACACAATACAAAGATCCTATTTCCAGCTAATGAAGCCTTGAGCCACAAGTTGTTGAAGGTTGCGAGAATGCACTAGAAAAGCATTCCTTGGTGTCTGGGTGACTGCACATTTAGCCTTCCCTGCACGCTTCCTGAAGGCCACAGGCCAGGCTAAGTGAACTCTTGGGCAGATCCCCAGCTTTTTTTTTTTTTTTTTTTTCCTCCAAACCGCAGCCATCCCTAGAGGTCTGAGAAAAGTCATTGCTGCAAGATCAGACCCCACAATAAGACCTCACCAGCAATACCCTTACGTAAGTCCCACATCCTTAAGTCACAAGTACAAGTAAGAATACCAATACAGAAATGGTCTGTAGGGTATGAGGGTCACATGCTGAAGTTTACTAAACAGGAAATTAATCTTAAATTTTGCAGGAGGGCTTAGATACCTTACAATAATTCCTGCAATTATCTACACATTCTAATTAGTGATTCAGAAACACATCTTAAAGCAATGTTCATTAATTCTTTGGGAAGGAAGAAATGTAGTTTAAACTCAGTTTCTGCTTCATTAAGATGTGGTGATAACACAGGTTACTTTGTCTATTAACTACAAAAAAAAAAAAAGTGTTTCCTTAACTCCAAAAATCACTAAATTCTATGGAAGTTAACATTTGAATATAGCTGGATAGGCAAAGAGCAGAATTGAAAAGGACAGCAACAATGTCAAATCCTTTCAAGAAAACAGCAAAAGTAGACAACCAAACAACACAAATTTAAAAAGAGACTTTTTAAACAATACAAAGTTAACCAATTTTGCTATATTTGGATCTCTTAATCTATACTTTTTTTGGTCTTTCAACATCATTCTAAGTTGAAAGGTGCTACTGATGATAAAACACTCTACAAACACCTTTCAAATTCTGGTAAAATGCATTTGTTATGCAACTATTTAAAATGCAGGTGTAGCTCCTAGAGGAAAAAAAAGGTGCCGCCTTTAATAAAGAGAATCATACACTGTGTGTTGGCAGTAATTAAAGAAGGTGGAATTTTGTTGTCTATGCTGGGGAGTTCAAAGACCTCATACTGAATCTTTTCACAGCATAGGAACACTTTCTTGAAATTGTATTTGGTTTTGTTAGCAGCACGCTGGCATATTATTGAAACAGCGGGGAAAAGAACCTCTGTTTGCACTGAAAAACAGTGTTTCAAAAAATATTTTTTTAAATGTGTTAAGGGAACAAAAATAACACAAAGAAAGAAACTAGTACATGTACTCCCAGTACCCTCTATGAACTATGCATAATAATGAAGTAAAGACTGCACTGCTACCAGGTAGTTCCCTTTCATAGTAAAAGCTATAGGAGCAGACTGGGGAAATAGAACACCATGAAAAAAAACACAAAACAAACAAGTCTTTGCATGGTGGCAGAAGGGTAGGTGTTCTTGCCTCTCAGTCTGGTACATTCCAGTATTGACGACAATAATTACTCAGAGACATTAAGTCATCTGTGCTAACTTCTGTTCCCTTAAACATTCCTTCATGTAAATTTGGTGACACACTTCTACCCAAACTGTGTCTTCCATCCTATTTTAAAAAAAAAAAAAAAAAAAAAAAGGATTCTTCTTCTAGAAAAAAAAAAAAAAAAGAACAGGTAGCATTGAAAACATTTTTAAAAATCCTTGTCTTAATCTGAAAATTTCTTGAAGTTCAAACTTCTTCATAAACCAACACACATTTTTTGGCAATTTCTGAAAATGTTTTAAGTTATACATATGTATATATGTGTATATATGTATATATGTGGCTTTTTTCTTATCTCAAGAGATCAAGAGTTTTGTTCTGAAACGAAAACCAGTCAGCAGGGTCTCACCCCTTCCCACCTCTGATTCCAGGGAAAATGGACAAGAAACTGCTACAACTACATGTATAGATTTTATTTTTTTTTTAGTAACTTATGCTAGAACTTAGCCTGAACGATCTGTGTTCTCTTTTGGTTACACTGCTTATGTACACAGCTTATTATACACAGCATAATAGGGAAGGAAAAGCCAACTGCCTTCACGCATCTCTCTGCAGACCTATTCCTCCCTCCCCTCCCCCCCCAAAAAAAAAAAAAAAAAAAAAAAAAAAGGAAAAACACCCCCACAGAACCCTTCAGAAATCTTCACAAAACCTACAAAACACGTAATTGAAAATGACGGTTTCCAAACAAATAAGCCCTTGTAAAAGAACAAAACTTAAAGTGATGCAGATTGCATTTCTTGGATTCTTTTTTCCTTCCATTATCAGTAACTCAGTGTCAAGGAGAAGCTTCTGTTTAGACACAGAATATTGCACTATTTTAGTAAAGCAACAGCAAAAAAACAGGAAAAAAACAACACCTGTCTTCGTGTGTATGAATAGCAATACTCTGGTCTTTGTTATGTGAATAGAAGGAGGAGATAGTAGAATCAAATTTTCTCTGTAACTTAAAATACAGTATTTTTTTCTTTCCGATTTTCTGTGTCTGCAGATACAGTTAGGTAATGCCCCATCCTTTTCAAGGCTGTTGTAATGTTTTCAAGATGAAGCAATAAGGTTTTATCTCTAGATTCTTGAGAATCAAGTAGGAATGTTAAGTGCCCTTAGCTACTGATAATAGCTCCAAAATTCAAATGAACCATGCAAACTCCAGAAGGAACTTACAGCAATAGAATTGTGAAGCTACAAGTCAAGATATCACCTCCATTACAGAAATCTAATGTAGCCTTGAAAAGATTAACTCATTAACTAAATGGCAGGCAAGTTGGGGAGGTAGGAAGGGAAAAGATCTTTTTGGCAGTTTTCTTCTCACATACCTTTACAGATACTTTTCTGTTCTTTCCCACCCTTGTTTTCTTATACTCTCATACTCATACTCTAGTTAACCCTTAACACACCCATCACCCTGTGTCTGTCAAGGTGGATACAGCCAAGCATCAGGCTTCTCCCTTACACCACAGGGCTACTTCTGCGGGTAAACATGGATGCTCCTTATCACCCAAGCAGAAGGGTATGCAAGACCTGCAGAGGTGAAGGCAGGAGTGCCAATGGCTGTCTCTTTGCCTTCCCCCCTTCGCACAACTAGACAAGGTGTGTGTGTGTGTGCTGAAATCTGATTGCTTTCTTATTAACTGACCACAGCTAAAACCTGAAATAAGTTTTACACTGAGCACTGACTCAAAGTGTCTTTACTAACAGCTTGAAGTTTCTATCTTTATCTATCCATGTTGTGCTCAAAGCAATATGATTTTCCGTAATTCTGTTGAAAACTGCTCTCTACAAAGACATGTAACTCCACTAGCTTCTCCTGCTGGTTTAAACAGCCCCAGGAACCATGTCAGAAGACTTCTGACTTGCATCAGAAAGGTGATTTTTTTTTTCTTTCCTGTTTTGTTTGTTAAGAACAGAAGAAAAAAAATGTTAACGCTAGCAATTGCCAATTCCTCTACTGTCAATATGAAACATCACTAATATTACTCTGAAAATGGGGAAAAATCCTGATCAAAACACCCAAAAATTTGGACTGTATGCTTCTCATAGATGTGAAACAATCAGCTTTGAAATAAACATTTTGAAGTTTTTAGGGATAGTCTAGTATTGGGGTGGGAGGGGAATTCCATAGCTAACACATCACTGTCTGTTTATCACACAGGCAACAGGGTTCCCATTACAAAAGGAAATACTTCCTCTTTTTATCCAAGTCCAGAATAATATGTGAAGTTCTCATTTTGCCCAACCTTTTACAATTTACTGTGAGACTCCCATTCTATGGTTGCACAGGCATGGTTACACAGCTCCAGTTTCTTCTCCATTTAATAAAACAGAAACAAAAGAGGTCACAAATAACTCACAGAGTGAGTGCCACCTGTCTGGAGTAAAACTTCTACCCAAATCCAGCTGTTCTAAGCGGATCAGAAAGAGCATTTGTGCTCAGCTTTCTTCGGACATGGACACATGAGCACTGACTTTTGGGAGTGCTGAGCCAGTATGGCACTGTTGCAGCACTGGAAACTAACATTACAGAGTTCACTTGAGAAAGCCTAGTGCAGATCTGCCATTCTGAAACAGAAGTTCAAAATAGAGTTTGATTTTTTATTCCTCTTAATTCAGCTTCACAACATAGATTAGTTAATGTATTTCTCAAATTCAACCCAGACTAGAAAAGTCAGTCATCTCGTCATTTAGTATTAACTGATGAAGTAATTTGCTACAAAAATACCTGAAAATCAGACAAAAAAAATGATCTTACTTCAGTTATAGCACACAACACTGCTACACCACCATCTTATGTCAATCATTTTCTCAGTCCCCATACTACAGGAAAGTTTTACTGCAGCATATGCAGTTTAATAATAATCACTGTCAGGAAGTCCTAGAAGTTAAAAGGATGGGAAGGGAAATTCTGTGCTACCATTGAAGGTATAATGTTCACACTCAGGTCACCTCTCTAAATAGTGTTAGTCCTCTACAAGAGATTCAGTTGTTTGTTGTTTTTTTTTTTTTTTCCTCCCCAAAATGAGAGTGATTCTTAGTGTTGGACCATAAGATGTGACAGATAATGCTCAATTATTGTCCTGAACTAGAGAAATATCACCAAGTTCAGAGCTTTCTTAGAGAAAAAAAGCCAAAAAGATACTTGAGAAGGAATGAGAAGGAATAAAATTTAAAAAAGAAAAAGTCCACCTACAACTATCAGCATACACTTCAGCACACATTTTTATTCCAGAACAGAGTACAGCAGAAAACATAAGTATTACTTTTTTTTTTGTACAGGTTTCCTCAAACAGAGAAAAGCATCCTGGTTTTCAGTATACCAGAAACTGAAAGCATTTTAAAGCCTGGATTGTCACTGAAAACTCTAACCATCCTGAGCAGGCCCAGATCACATAGCCAAGACTTTATTCCTTTTCTTTTTCAATATCCCTGCTATATATCAGACATAGTTCTTTGTACCATGAAAATCTCATCTTTCCAAAGTAGTTTCCTTTGTCATTGTTATTTAACTAAGAAAAAAAATATATGTGGTGACTGACCTTTGTGCTGTGCAATCTCTCTAGTCATGTAGCCCTCTGACAAGTGAAATAACTGTTTCCTTATTTATAGCCTCCAATATCAGTCAATTTTGGTGCATTACATTCCTCATACATCTTTTTCCCCCTGAACATAACATGGGTTTGTCTAAAGCTTCACTTGCAGCTGAGCTGCAAATATTCTATTTAAGGGTACTAATCAGATCCTTATTTGTTGCAATAGAATATGCATTTAATTTACTGTACAAGCCATGTGGGGAAAAAAAAAAAAAAAAAGGATCCTGTTTTTAAAATTTTCCTGCTATCTTTTCCAAGCAGGACCATGCTTTTTTAGACAGAAGATTAATGTAGAAGTACAGTGAATTTGTTCCACTATCACCACTTCAGCCTACTAAAGGTCTCCTGGTTCAATTGCATAACTGGCTAGAAAACACGAGTGCAAGTTTAGATATACTGATGAAAGGTATATTTAGACATGTCATTCATTCATGTCATTATGTGCAAAGCATTTTTTTTTTCTTCTGAAGTATATTCAGTAAGACATCTTCTCAGAGGTACCAGAAAATGAGAAACAGAATGAAGCATTGTTAGAAGGATTTTCATCAGCAGCAACAGACTGGATTTTGACCTAGCTTCTTAAGATGCATTATATTATCAGAGGGAAAAGACCAAACCAGAAGAAACCCTTACCTCTATCTCTAGCCATGCTAGTTCTATTCTTCCTCAAGAATCTGCATCTTTGATCATCTTTCTAGGATGAGAGGATAAACTCGTGGCTGTGAAGCACGAGAGAGCAACACCCTACCCCAGGCAAGAGCTGTTGCCAGAGACATGGGACCCTGCTGCTCAGAGGTCTGATTCATGGAAGTTTTAACTTAACTGGTTTTTGGTTGCTGGTCAAACATCCCTGTGGAGTCAGCCAAGAGTTTAATTAATGTAGTTCATTACATGAAGGAAGACAACTTGATACAGGCCCTTGCAAGAAGGCTGAGATTAATGTCCTCCAAGCAGTGAGCAATTAAGACTATTTAGATTGATTGTTATTGATCAGTGTAACAAGTAAACATGTTGATTTAAAATGTGCTAGACAAAGCTTGATAAAAAGTAGTTGAATGTTTTCAGGAATAAAAATGAGATTATCCAATTTTGAAGCTAATTTCTTTTGCTGGTGTTCTGGTGCAAGTAAGTTGTATTACATGAGAGAAATTAAAATTGAGAAAATAATAATTAGATATCATTAAGATCTCATTATCTTAGCAAGGCATTTTGAATTGAAACAGCAACAACAAAGTGTTTTCAGAATGGTGTAGCAAATGCTAGGGGTAAAACTTCTGTTAAAAACACTTTAAGAACTATTTAGAAAGTATCACCAACACAATACAAAATGATATCAAACAGCTAAAGTGAATAGTTTCAGTAATAGTAGTACTTTTCACTTGTTCTATTGGACTTTGCATGAAAGCTTTTCATGGTATTTTACAAGCTCCTATTTCATTTTTGAAGTGGTTCTTACCAAGTTGGTTGCCAGTTAGCACTGCAATGAGTAAAAAACAATTGCTAAAGAAGACAAAGACGATCTTTTACTCCAACAATGCCAGCATTCAAAGGACTAGCTAGGCCTCACCGCTAGTGAGCTAAAATGGAACAAGGCCTCAAGTACTCTTAATGCCATAATTTTCTTCAAAGAACAGTTTTCCTCTTAGACTTGGAGCATTCAATTAATTTTCTCTTTTCTGAAATTGTAAAAACCCTACACATTCCAGAATTAATCAAGGCCCTATATAGAGACAGGGCTGACACTTTCTCTCAGGTGTCTGTCCTGACACGTACTTAAACCCTTGTTTTAGGCCTAAATTCTAGTCTAACAATTCAAATTCTTTTCGGTTTAAACAAAATAACAATTTGTAGCAAGCCACGTTTTTTATTACAAGTTGCATTCTTACCCCCCAGTGAAGCTGGCACTCACCACAAGCCAGTTTGCGGTCCCACCCCATGATCAGCCTTTGGGGAAAGCCTTGAACTTCCATCAGTAAAAGACTCACCATCACTCCCATAAACAGGGCAGCTCACCCTCTGGAATTACGCTCTTACTTATTCTGGATTTGGCTCTTACTCATCTGCTGGATTCTAACCTCCTGCAAGGCTGACCACATTAAAAATATCAGCATATATACACTCTGGTGCCATTTTCTTAAGAATGTGGTTCCCCATGCATGCAGACAGGCCAGTCAGTTCTCTGCAGGATGAGATAGTTGAGCACACTGCCAAGCAGCACAGCGACAGCTATCCCTAACCTTTCTTTGTGAGGTTTCTTCTCCCTTTTCTCCTAACAGGTGTTTCTCAGACTCCTCATGAAAATAAAGATGCAATACTTAACATTGATTTTTTATTATTTATTTGTTTAAAGTTTTGACAGTCTCTTCCCAGGACCACTCAACATTTGTTAGAAAGCCACAAAGCAGCTACTGCATGCCAGGGGGCATAATTGTGGCAGCTATAAGGACTTCATGGAAAGCTGTACAGGAAAGGGAAGCCCTAATGCAGTGTGTGGCAGCTTGTGACATGGACAAGCATGTTCTGTAATCTGTCTCTGCAAAACAAGTCCTGGAAGCACAAGCAAAATTATACATTTTGAGTTGACCTCAAACTATAATTTTTTCTTTGCATGAAGTTATTATACCACTGTTTATTGTCCTAAGAGAGAGAAGAAATTCGCTAGCAGGCAGCACGTTATTTCATTTCCACTTCTGTGCTGTTACTTACATAATTGAATTGATAGCACTTCAGTAAAGTCCATCAAAATACGCATATGTTGCATTAACATATCAGTCAGATACACTGGTATCACTAGACAAAAGCATCATGTTCCTTATCTACATTCTGTTCCTCACTCATCCATAATTAATTTATTCTCACTAGTAATTAAATGGGACATACACATATTGTCTTGTACATTGTAATTAGATATAATTCGATTTGATTTTTGCTTCCCCACAAAACTGTAGCTCGATGCACAATTATTGAGAAGTATCATTTTGAGAAATCTAACACTCCTGTAGAAAGTTAACCTTCCTTTGGATTCATCTCATTCTTTGTATATACAGGGCAGTTTTCACCTATTTCAAACTAGAATTGGGAGAAGAGATGCTAAGGACTTTACTTTTTAGCTAAAGCAAAGCAAATACACACACACAAATAAAAGCAAACCAAAAAAAAAGTATCTTATTTTCATCGTTCTTGTTACAGGAAAAAAAAAATTATATATATATAATATATATACACAAACACGATTTACCTGTAGACTAGAAACTAGCAGAAATTTTTTGATGTTATTTTGTCAGATACTAATTTAGTAGGGGAAAAAAGAATGCCAACACATAATTGCTTCAATAAAACTCTCAAAATATTTTTCATAGTTTTTTCCCAGGAAAACCATTCTTGCCAAGATCTGGGAAGAAATTTCTTGAAGAGCTCCACATTGGAAAATTAGTTTCATCACATTTCAGGTGAGGATAGTAATTACATGGAGAGTAGTAATGCTTCAAATTGAATTCTTCAAACGTTACTATTAGAACAGACAAAAAGTGAATCTATTCCAAAACGGTTGTAGTGATGATCAGCATGATCATGTTGATGTGGGAGACGTGATCACATTGCTGATCCACCCAAATAGAACATCTCTTGATGGAAAGACTAAGAAAAATCAGTCAAAGAATACCAACAATTTGGTATTAAGGACAGTTGTCAGAGATTTGAAAAGCTGATTAACAGTCTTGGCATGACTACGAGAGATGAGATTTTAAATAATTTCTCCATTATCTGAGTTCTCACAGTAGTTAGTTACCATCTGACATAAAATTGCTCCTAAAAAAAGCTTCACAAATATTTGCTTGTCCTAAGACAGAATGAAAGCCAAGCAAAAATGAATGTCAAAAATCTGCAACTGTCTTTGCTGGAGAGGAATTAACCTTTAACACATTTTCTGGTACTATTTAAATAGAAAATTGTCATTCTCAATAACTATAGCAAAAATAGATGAATTATGAATTAGGTTAGGTTTTGTTTCATGTGCTAAGAATAAGTTCCACATGAAATTAGGAAGTTCTATATGAAATTATCATAAAGAAGAGTGCAAGAGACTAAGATTTCACTAGCAATGCACTTTACATTCAACTAGCATAAGACTGATATCCTTATGAATTGGCTTAGTGTAATATCTTAAACATATTAAAAATATTCTGTACTTTGTATAATACTATCATGGACAATATGATTTTCAGATATTAAAATATTTGCACTGGACATTCATTACAGAAAGACAATTTTGAAAAGAAATCCTCGTCAGGCCATATGCATATGCAAAGTATCTGCCACTTCGATTTAAAACAGCTAGTGTTCCCAAAAGAAATCTTGCAATGTTTTTAGAGAGATTTTTTTAAAGAAGATGGACGTTTTTCCTTATAAGTTTCAATTTTAGATAAAGCAGCTGGCAAAGACATGCAAGATTGATTTTCAACGTTCAACTCCTAAATCAATACTTCAAAATCTAAGAACATAGCCATAATTCTCAAGGCATGCAAATCAAGAGGTTATTACAATCTTCAGTTGCTGGGACTTTCAAAAATCATGGTTCTCCATATTAGAATGCAGTAGCATGTGTTCAGGTACTCAAAAAAAATGAACCTAGCATTTATCACACTGAGTGCCATGAACATCCTTCCCACATTTCAGGAATTGAGCTACCCATGATTCAGTTGACAAAGAGTGAGAAAGATTTAGCTTTCACAATAATTAGAAAAAAATATCACGCAGTAGGAATGTCATGAGTTCCTTTCATATCCTTAAGAAGTATTTAAAAATCAAATCTGGCTTAATGTTTACATCTAACTTCATTTGCATCTGTTACACAATAAGAAAAGGACATTGAGAAATTATTTTTCCACCTATCAAGCACCATTCACTAGACTCAATAGTGTTAAAAATTAAAGATGCTGGATGATCTTTCTGGGTTTCCATAGTTACATCATTTTTTTTTTTTATTTTTTTTGACCAGTAATATAAACACATATAGGTATAATGATTGTTAAAGAATGAAGTTCAGCTGATAGCATGTTTTCCTGATACAGGCAATAGTGGTCACACACTCGCAGTTTTTCACAAGAACTTCGAAAATAACCATTGCTTGGGAACAAATCTCTTCTCACACTCAACCCCCACATCTTCCTGTGTTGTTGTAGGTTACAGTGCAGGGTCAGAAAAAGAGCAGGCAGGAATCCTGCATGTTTTACCAATCTATATGACATCCCTCATTCCTGCTGATTCTTCCTAGAACCATTCCTCATTTGAGGCCTACGGTGGTTTTATGAACCGGAAATTCCTGCACATAACTCTGCTATCCACTCTACAGAGGTATCTTCCTTTCATTGCCCTACATACAAAGGTTTTACCCCCTTGTCGTGCCTGATCCACAAGCACACTGTCCTCTGGTTGGTATGTGATGAATCAGCAACTTGAGCAAAAAGCTTTCTGAGCTTTCTTTTTGTGCCAATTGGGTTTTTGTTTTTGCCTCTAATTCTGAAAAATATATTAAAAAAAAAAAAAAAAAAAGCAATGTAAGAGTAGAAGTTACAAATACAAATCATTATTGTACTTCGAAATTATGAAGGAGAAAAAATTCAGGTTCCAAAGAGAATGGAGAAGAGGAATAATCCAGAAAACAAACCAAACACATGGCAGAAAGGGGAAGCTGAGGCCTGGAAATCGTGCATGGTCATGCAATCCCAGGAACATCTGGTGCTTTGTTTGGCATCTTACAAAGCTCGCATGTAATCGCTAAGCTTTTTGCTGGTGCTAGAAACAGGGAACCACTAGGATCCACTTGTGTGGAAATAGTTTAAATATGGTATCAGAGTACTTCAGAACACTGTAAATGCTAGAACCTGTTTAAAATGAGGAAAGCTTAAGGTATTGTAAACAACTCCAGCTGGACGCCCAGTTCAGCTGTCTTTGTAGCACTGAATAACAGAATCAGTTTATGCCTCTGTGTTCCTTCAGTAGCTTGTACCCTTAGCTACCATTCTCAATGCTGTGAATCCTATACCACTAGGATGCATTTTACTGCACTTTATGTGCTGAAGTTTTATTACAGATGCAGCAGAGGATACAAAGCAAGATACAAAATTATGACAGATACTGGATGAAAAATAGAGCACTATTTTTGTAAACTTGGAAAAAAATGCTGTAGAGAGATAATTTAGATGCAAGAGATAGGACTTCAGTTGTCTTTTTTCAGAATATGATGTGACAGCAGAGACAGAAAACTAAATTCAGAGATAGTGTTCCATTCCAATGGAACCTGTACTAATTAACTAACTTACCATTAATTATTCACCATAAATTAGGTGAACACTGTGGAGGGTCCTAAAAACTCCGCATATATCACGCATGGATGCTTTACTGTGCCATTTCCTACCCTTAGAAAAGGTAATAGGCCACCATATTAGCATGAACTTCTGACACAGTAACTTCTGTTATTTTAGTTGCAGCTGCTTGCAAGCACTGCAATGCAGACATCCTGACTGAATTTTGCAACAGAGATTGTTATTCTAATTGGATGCTCGTATATTTTATAAGATTCCTTTCTGGTTTCCATTCATCACATTCCCAAACATAGCCATATTAGAGAATGAGGCTGAAAGGGATTACATGACCTCTAACTACTTGGTCCACTAACAGGGTGACAACAGCTACAAATCTAAGCCACTTCTTAATGTTCTTTAACAGAAACAGTTATGTACATCAAGTCATAGTAAAAGATTCTGCCTCTCCACAAGCCGATCAACATGGATGGTAATTACACAAAAGCTTAAAAGATTATTACTGAATATTATTATGCTTCTTATCTTATTAAAGCTCACAAGTTAATCTGGTGGGCAACAATGTCCTGTGAACAGAGTAGGAAAATTATCCCCGAAAAAGCACGGCAGTTTCTTTTGTGAACCAGCCTGCTGTTAGCCCAACCGTTCTGTTGTTAGCAAAGCTTCGGGAACACCCTCCTGTGCTGGCACACAATCTGTTCAATTCAATCAACAGCCCTCCACACAGTTCCTGTTTGTCACCCTCAGTACCAGAGGAAACTGATTTTGTGCTCCATTTGAAAAATAGATTATGGCCCAATTACATGCTGATAATTTGGATGAAGCTTCCATTTCACATCTAGGGAAAAAAAAAAAAAAAAAAAGAAAAAAAAAGCAATTCTTTGAAACCTTGGTCAATAAAATTCTAGGTAAATGCTAAACATAGGAAAGCATACTGTGACAGAAAAATGAAACAATATTTGAAAATAGATAGCAACAAAAGAATTGCTGACAGCTGTTTGTGCTACTTTTAATTTAAGCATTGTACTTAGCTGTACATTCACGTAGTTGCTAAATGAAAAGTTTGCTGTGATTATGTGCATTATATCTATACACACCTCAAAGATTATCATGTTCAAAAGAACATGAGATATAATACTGTCTATGAATTGCTAATTAAGTTCAGTAATTCCACATTCCAGTTTTATCCTGTAAAGGAAACTATATTTATTCATAAGGATATAACTCAGAATTAACCCCCCTCCAATTTCATAAATAAATAAAGACACAACAAATAGAAACTACAGCCATGCTACCCCCATGGGCTCCTTCATTTATCATAGAAATGAAACCATAGGGAAGCATTTCTTTATGATTATTGCTGATATACCACTGCACTAATGTATGAGCCAAGAAACCATTTAGCCACGTCAGCATACAGTATTAGCAGTAAGAGCCTGTTTTGTGCTGGACTTCTGTAGTACCAGTACAGTGCCACATTACTGACTTTTGAACAGGAAAGGGATCGTGTCCTAGTGGAAAACCAGCATACACCGTACCTCTCTGTGCACCTGAGAAGAAAAACATCCCCTATTTATATCCTTTATTTAGGTAAGAATATGTCAAACAGTCCTTCACTGATGTCTTCAACATAGAATAGCTCTGATAATAGCTGAAATCCAAGGACATTTTTTCCTCGTACACCTAGGCAATTACAAAAGCTTATAGTGTTCTTATCCTTGCAGTGAGTATACTATGCTGTGAACCAGTAACTGCTAAACATCAAGTCTTAAAGAATATATAGTCTAGCATACTAGCTAGGAACATAATAGCAAGATGAGGCAGCAGCGGACAAGAAGGCACGACAATCAAGGTAATGATTTATGTCTCAGCTATTTGGAGTCAAAACCCATAAAGCATCTGGTGCTTCAAGTAGTCTGTAGTGGAAACGGGAAGCCGCCATTCAAAAAAACTCACTATTTTGTTCCACAGCACTCAGAGCTGATCTCCCTTTCTTTGAAGAGTTCCAGCTCTAGGTACATCCAGGTTGTTTCTGCCTAAACAAACAAGTATTGATTGTGCTGTACATTAAAAGTCACTCAAAGCAGAGACATTGCAAAGAACAGTGTACTCATTGTCCCTAGCACGAGCTAGAGTGTAGAATCCTTTCTTAGCATGACATTATTTCTTTTTCACTAAATGTGATTCCTTGGGAGCTTTTGTCAGCCTATTATTGAGTAAATCTTTCTAATCAAGGATTCACCAGTGAGCTCACACAAACAGTTTTGGAATATTTCTTTCTTCTAGGATGCAAAGAATGTATTTTGTAATTAAATTAGCACACAGGCTCCCTATGGCAAGCAGAAAGAATGACATTTTACCTACACCTTTGCAGCAAAAAAACAAGGATTGGCATGACTTCATCAACAAAGGTCTATGACAGACTTAATAACGTGGAGTGGAGAGGTGCAAGATAAACAGTGCTACAGCTATGGGTGCTTTTTGTCCATAGCTACATTGCTTTTGTTGACAACAAACAGCAGGAAGCAGAAGAAGGAAAGAAATGTTAGAAAGCAATAGTAAGTATTTTACTTTTTACTTTTTGAATTAAGGTATGAATTGTTACTTTTTAGCCAGAAGGTTTGGCAGCATTCAGGTCTCCATCGACTCTACATTTAATGAAGACACAACACCCAAACACATCAATTTTCTTTCCTGTCGGGGTTATAAACAACTGAAAACATGCGTTCATCTTCAACTAGCAGAACTATGCAGATGAAAATATTAGAACAGAAAGGATATAAAGTGAACTTTTTCAGATTTTCAAAATATTAACACTACTCTTACTGATATTTTCATTAGATCAGTCAGCATGCCTCCAAAGAAATAACAAACATTGTCAAAATGATGTTATCATGTCTTATGTAGTTATTATATTCCCTTACAAAAAGAGGAGAGCTATACTTAGATGCTGTTGAAATGTCAATTAGTTCTAATTATATGATGTTTGGATGATTAAAATTCAATTCATCCACATGTTCTTCGAATATTCCATCTATAGCTTTTACCAGCATCTTTATGGCTTCTTAAGGTAAAATTAAATGTATTTTACAGAAGTTGCCTGTAAGGACTAGAAACACAAAGTTAGCAATTTTACCACAACTGCTTTTTATACAGTGTTCACTGTTGAATGCCCTTCTACACACAGCAAAAACATCCTATAATCCAGTTGTTTCTTTTCTTGGCTAAGACAATGATTTGAAATGTTTTCAGGCTTTAAAGTCACTATTTCAAAAGCTGAATTGTCTAACCTTTTCATGTAATTTTGTGAAAGAAACATGAACCTCCTGTTGAGTTATACTAAATGAAAATGCCAACTGAAAAGTCACTGAAAGAAAAAAATCTCTTTTTACTCAAGTTAATAGGCTGTAGAGGCTTCAACATAAAAATAAAATAGAAAAAAGAAAGAAGAAAAACCACAGTATTCTTGAAATACTGCAGAAGGCAATCTACATGGACATGAAAGCCAAGATGAGAAAGGTGTTTTTTATTGTTTTGTTGTTGTTTTGTGTTAGTTTTTATTATTTTTAATTTGCATATCTATTATGTTAAAGTTTCCAGAAGCTCCCTAACTGAAACAGTGTCCAATTGTGTTACCTGGAAAGACATGGCAGCTTTTAAAAATTAAACTGTCACCCATGTCTCCGTTCAGTTTCTCCCTGCATGATTGAATTGCTATATTCTAACCTCACTGTTTGGGGAAAAAGAAAAATCTGTTTGTAACAGCTGCTACATTTCATTTCAATATTTAGGCAAGTTTTTTTTTTTTTTTTTTTTTCAGGACACAAGGGGTATTTTTAGAAGTTATTTTACATAAAAATGGATGCTGTATATCTTATGAATTGGTCCAAGCTCTATTTTGATAAATTACAGAAGAAAAAAAAGATTTTACATGCATATTTAGGAAAAATAATTTAAAATTCAAATAGTGAAAAATCAGCAACTTCTATCCAATTTTCACTTCATAAATTGAGGGTTCTGATGTTTACGGGGTAGGGTGGGGATTCCCTATATTGAGTAAAATATGACCTTCAGTAACATGAACAAGGGATACCATTCACCTTCGTACTGAAGCCATCACAACTTCAAGACTCACACCAGGACTACGTGAATGGGCAGTCACAGCACAGGTTTAGTAGGTGCAAAAAAAGTGACTGCACAATGGAAAGCACTGAAGCAGAACAGAGAAGATGAAGCAAAATGTCAGCCTTCCAACACCCTGCTCTTTGGCAGAACTCCAAGCAATGTGCATTGTTCCCACTACTTGACATCACCAGGCCACCCTAGCTGTCCTTGATGTGTTCGTGAAAATGAGTACGACAGTGGGATGTGATTGGAAGTTCTAACTCCTACTCTGCCTTACGGCATTATCAGCCAGAATGAGAGATGCAGTGCCGGTGTTCCTTCTTCCACCTTCAGCTGTAGTGTGAGGAATCCTTCTGTACATTTATTATACTGTAAACAGATGAACTTATGGATGGATACAAATCTCTTGAAATAGATTCAAAGAGACAGCAGATTCATTTCTTGCCTGGCACTAGGAAGAACAGCAAGTTACTATATTGTTTCTTTTCTGACCTCAGGAAGATAAAAATGCCTGTTACCATAACTACACCAACTCAAAGGGGAAAAAAAAGTTCTTTGTCTCCTTTACTTATGATGCAAACAAAGCAGAAACTGTTTTTTCTGAAGATGCTTAACACAGCAGGACAGGATCAAAATGTGAAGGTCCATGGCTGGCTGGTGAAAATTTCAGAATGGCTCCAACAAATACTCAAAAGCGTAACTGGAAGTGACGCCATGCTTTTTAGATAAACCACTGTTTTATAATACCTGCCACCTATTATATGAAAGGGTAGCTAATACTTACCCCCAAAACATCCTTTCCATGCTTTTGGCACCAACTATTTGGCACTGAAAACAGAAGAGAGGAAACCTGCCAGAGTAGAACTTGTGTGAAGTGCTCACTGGGTCTTTAATAAAAAAAAAAAAAAAAAAGAATAAATACAAATTTTAAACAGGGCACTGCTTTCCTTAAGGGTCACCAAAAATACATTTGGAAAAAAAAAAAAAAATGCATCAAGAGACTGGAAAGTAAAGACACATCAGAAAGATTAAGGAAGTAAGGATGCTTTTCAAACTGCATCAAGCCATTCAATAAATTTCAAGGGCCTGAACAATCGTTCACATGTATCCAAACTACACATACTAGAAGTCCTAGCTCTTGATTATAAATAAGTCTTTCACACTGCTTTAATGTCTAGTAGCCATTGCTTCAAGCAAAGTAGAACATAACGGTCTTCTTGACAATGTGAAATGTAGTATAAGGAGAAAAAAAATTTTTTTTTAAATTGCAGTCCTCTTTAGAGTAAACATTAGTTGTCTCATCAGCTGCTATTATGAGGAAGAATGTACTCCAAGTGCACAGATGTGCATCATGGAAACAAATTGGGCCTAAAACACTTTTTTCCTCTTTTCATAGAAAGAACTAAAAGAAACAAGACTGAATTATGCACTGATTTTAATAATGAACAATATTGGATGACATTTTTCATTTGACAGTGAAATTTCTTCCCAACTGTTATTTTAGCCTGTGATTTTTAGAGAGCATTAACCCACTGGTAACTCCTATAACTCCTAACTGAAATTCTCAAAGTATATTCTGTTAATAACTTGATTTGCTCTTTGTTTTCACCTGAACTCTATGGGAGAAAAGGAAATGCAATAGACGGTCTTAAAAGATTACATATTTTGTCAGCTAGATACCACAGACCAAAAGAGATGTCTTTTTAAGTTGATCATTCTCTTCCAAGCAAGCTCAGGATTCTCCTTTTATTCTAAGATAATAGCCACCTGTCTTTTGTGCAGATAGAAAACAAATATTTATATGAAGTATTGCAAATGTTTAAGATTTATCCAAATCATAACCTTGGAGAATTAAACAATTTCAGAAGCAAAATCAGCTCCCAGTAAGACTTTCTGCTGCATTTCCCTAATGGGAAGGGCTCTGTGAGATAAGGCAGGTGGCAAAAGACACAATGGGGTTTTTGGAAGTGGACCAGGAACACAGGAACACCACTCCTCCCAGAACCTCAAAGGCTGTCTATCCTTGCCAGCAAGATGACCAGTCCAAAAGGATAACTCCTCATTAGAAGTCACAACTGTGCATAGGGTATCACTCTGTTTTACTATGATTTCCTTTTTTTCTTCCAGGAAAAAGGATTTTGACCAATTGTTCATGCCTTTCTCATGTGCCAATTACAGCTGATCACTCAGTGTAACAGCCACTTTCAGGGTAACAGAAATCCAAACACTTTAGTTCATATTTTGGAAAAAAAAAAAAAAAAAGAAAAAAAAAGACCACAAGCTTGCCACTTCTTCTTGTCTACCTGGATTCTTTTCATCTCTAGGCCCCAAACTGATTTTATTCATGTCAAAGCAGATGGCATTTATCAGGGACAGCAAAGCTCACAAATGCCATACTCTCTGTATGAAATCTGCATAAGAGGTTTACCTATGAATGATGTTTGAAGGGGGGATCAAATTGATCAAGAGCCTGATGCAAATCAGAGCATAACGGCAAAGCAACAGTGTGGGGGAGAAACAACCTTACTCGAGTATTCAACAGTAATAAAAACAAATATTCCTTCCAGTACTCCTATCCTTCTTAGCTGTGTTGAATGCAGTTCACTGGATAGTTTCATTAGTAAATCAGGTGTACCTGTGTAATTCAACAGGATTTGTGACTTGCACCATCCTTTAAAAACTCCAAGAACAGAGCTACTAACATTAAAGGGAGACACCACATTTATTTATTTATTTAAAGAAAAAAACACCCTTAACTATAAGACTCAGGTTATCTTTATCTTTTGTTTTGTTCTATCAGATTTTTGATTAGTAATTGAAGATTAGCAGTTCAATATAGAAACATATCCTGTTCTATTACACATTTTAAAATTTGCGTGGTTTTGCTTTTTATGTTTGATTATTTGGCAGTCATTTTCTTGGTTGTCCTGTTTTAAGCTAGGATAGAATTAATTTTCTCCTAGTAGCTGGTATGGTGCTGTGTTTTCTATTTAGAATTAGAATAATGCTGATAATGGTGTTTGAGCTGTTGCAGAGCAGCCCTGGCCCAGAGGCTGCCCTGCCAGCAAGGGGCTGGAGCTGCCCCAGGAGCTGGAGGGGACCCAGCTAGGACAGCTGGCCCAGGCTGCCCAAAGGGATGTCCCACACTGCCCAGCCTCACAAACAGCCATGACATGGGGAGAGCAGGTCAGGGTGCAGCAGGCAGGTGCTGCTTGAGGATGGGATAGGCATCAGTCAGCAGGTAACGAGCAATTGCATTGTGCATCACTTGCTTTCTGTATTTTTTATCATTATTTTCCCTTCCTTTTCTGTCCTATTGAACTGTCTTTTTCTCAATCCACAAGTTTTTATCTTTCTTTTTGCTTTTGATTCTCTCTGCAATCCCACTGCAGGGGCAGAGAAGGAGCAAATGGCTGTGTGGTGCTTAGCTGCACAACACATTGGTACAAAGCACTGCTCTATGCTCTGAGTTAGGATGTCATTACAACATGAAGCAGACCACCACCATTTCACACTCTTCCCATTGCAGTTCCTGTTATTGTAATGTTATTATCATAAAAATGCGGGGAAGAAATCCTGTGAAGATATTTGGGATATCCTTGCTAACCAGTATGATGCAACTGCTGTTTTAGCAATATTTTAATATATTTTTTTAAAATCATTGTCCTTTTACAAGTAAAACACAAATTAAACAAATTACTGTTGACAAAAGCATTTTTCTCAGCAACACTAGAGATTACTTCTCTGAACAACATGCTTACAAAACATAGCTTCTCTACAGAACCTTCTGTCTAGCCAGAAGAGGTTTTCTTCCAAAAACGCACAACTACATCATTTCTGCTTATGGCCCCACTGAGAGCTTTGGGACCTTAGAGCAGTCATTGTATTATGAATACTTGTAATGAAAACTCACTGCTCTAGAATATGTTCATGTCCCAGTGATGACCCCACACATTCTTTTTATTCATTTGGTGGCAGTATCTGCAAAGCACATTCAAGATTTTTCTGCCATGTGAAAAAGCTATCCTTAACTCAGGCTTCATCTTTCATACTACAAAAAGCACTGTTGCTCTGCTTCATTACAATTTGTTTCATGCCACTAAATTTCCCCCCAAAAAAACAGATAGTAACGCTAAGGCCCAATAGTATTAACCACAATTGTTTTGGCTTCTGATAGATTGTTTAGAAAATGTTATGTAGCAAAACCTTAGTTGAACACTCTTATACCTCCTTTAAATATTTTTTCCCTACTAAATTTGTAAGATTTGAATCAGTTCTTGAGAGGCTGCAACTTCCAATATTCATGCTCCTGTGCTTTTTTACAAATCCAGCATCAAACTACAGCTTGTCTTTCATTTCCCTAGGGGGTCCCCTTCCCACCTCAGGTCTCCCCATCTGCCAAAGGCAATTGCAGCCCCAGGCAAGGTGGCAATATGTGCAGATGACAGAAAACTGTCTCAGGAGCTTTCTCTTCAGTGCTTCAGGTAGGTCAAACTGTCCTAGCATCTCCCTTTCTGTACAATCCAAAAAAATATTGTGAACCGTATTCTTCTGTAATAAATTGGCATATCTGGTGATTCTTCCTTACTGAGAATGGTGCTTAATAATAAGTTTTACAGTTTTTCAGAGTATTTTTTTCCACTTTTTTCTGCAAACCATGTTCACAGTAAACAGGGAAAGAAACAATACTTCATTGAAATATATTCTTCACCTCTCAAGATGCACGTACACACAAGAATAATAAGCAGAGCTAGGTAAATGTCCATGTATATATATATTAGTTCCTTTTTTTAAAACTAGAAAAATGTTATCTGTAAAATAATTTATGCATGGCTATAATGAAAGCAGGATTTGACAACCATTTGAAATAATTTAAACTAGATCTTGTCTGTACTGAAATTATTTAAACTCACAAAATTGAAAATTGATCCCAGCTTTTTGCAAGTCTCACTGAGAAGTGTTAAATCAATGGAGCTCATCATTGGAGTTCTTCCTGATTCCTTAGTAGTTAATGACAAATCTATAAATTCATCTATAATATTGGTTATATTGGGAATTTTATCATAAGTTTTTGAAATTTTGAAGAAACAAGAACTGGAAAGGTCAAAATATAGCATTTTTACAAATAAGCACACAGATCTTTAACCATTCACCCTGACAAGAAAAATAAAGCCTAAATTCTGAATCTGAAACATACTGGTAGAGCTACTGTCAAGCTATAACATTAACCATTTTTCACAAGAGGTTGCTTTTTAAATAAAAGATTAGTTCGGCACTGCAATTCAACAACAGTGTTTTAAGGCCAGCATATTTTATAATATCTTGTTATTCTACTGTAGAAGAAAAGACTGAGAACTGAAATTTGTGACACTGTCACAACTTAAGTAGAGTAATTCCAAATCCACTTGTTGCCACACAAATATCAGGACAAATTATATAAAAAAAGTTTAACAAGAAAATAAACAGCTGTAAACAACAGATATGCTGGTGAAATAGCCTTACTTCCACAATAAATCTGGCACTTGAAAACAACTGTGTTCTCATGGAAATCATCATCATAACATATTCTAAAAGTATTGTACGATACTCACTGAACATTAAGCTCCATTTTAATTTTCACCTAAAGGCCAATTTTCTTTTAGTCAAGGACATGTTCACTGTTATTTGGACTTTAGATTTCAGAAGCTGGAGGTCTGGACAGTTCAAAATGGACTTAGAATAAATATTAATGTTAAAAGGTTTGGACATGCATCTCCCTCAAGCATTACATTCTTCCAAAACATGGTCCTTTCACCAACTAGGCAATCTATCCAGCCATTTTCATTGTGCATGTCAATGACAAGACAAATGCTGCAGTCTTCTCTAGGTCCCTAGGAAAAATAAGTACATTTTTCTGGCACCTCTGAGACTAACTTTTCCTCATGTGATCTCAGTGAAAGATAAGCTGTTGCATGAAAAATTAAGATTTACCAAATTGGAACACAAAATACTTGTGGATGCTTGATAAGCTGTAGCAACATATCTGTGGTTCAAATCCATTGTGAATAACTAAATAGTTGCTGCTAAGAGAGATTTATTTATTTATATCCCGTTTACAGCTGCTATGGAAAGAGGCACTACTTAATGAAAAATCCACAGGATATCTCTATATTTAATTACTGTTTTCTAAACCTTCTGTGAGTGCACTTATGCAAATAACACTCCTTATACAACCTAATGTCTCAAACTCAGTAAAATATACAGGCATGCGTTTAACTGTTGAAATCACTAAACTGAGCTAGCATCTAGAGGTGGGCAAGCTCTCACTGACAGAACATAATTTAAAGAACTCTGAAAGATCATTTCTCTTAGTTATTACACTTCTCTGGTTTTGTTGCTTGCTTTTGTTGGAGATGGAAAGGACACTGGATATTATCTTCAGAAAAAGTTTAAGGGCAGTCTGTCCTTACAAAGAGGTTTCTTCCTTTAAATCTATTTGGTTTTCCAAAATTGCAATATCCTATCTCAAAGGTTGATTATATTAGTTTGGTTTAGCAACTGCAGCATTACCACTAATTAATTTTCAAAGATAACTTTTTTTCCGTAAAAAAGAGTCATGTTATAGGCTCTATTTTAATTTAGTTTGCACTACCAAGCAGAGTGACTCAGGGTGGCCACTGCACACCTACCCCAATCACACACAGCAGGAGCTGGTACAGAGATGTTGCTGGAACCCAGGGTGGTGATCCAGGCCTTTCCTCTGCCTATCTTACTCTCCATCTCTTTTCTTCACCAGATTTTATGGGCCATTTAGTCCTTTACAAAATAATAACATCAAATAGCTCCTGTTATAAACAACAAGGTTTAATCTGTTTCTGCCAGATAGCTTCTGCTGTCAGTAAAACATTTCAATTGATCATTTGGTCTTGCATCACCATAATTTAGCCCAAGTGTACTTCAAATTGGCAATTTGCAAGTGGCTCATCGAGGACAGCGCTCTCTGGGCCCCCACATTTTTAAATTGGTGTCATGGACAGGATACCCTTGGTGGTGCTGAAGGGACTGGTGGGACCAGGTGACTCCTGACCCCTCATCTGAGAAGCACCATATTCCAGTGAGGAATAATAGGCTGAAGGCTAAAAAGGGATCTGTTCCCTGTATTTGTAGGTTTTCACAGGGATCAGCTACCTGAAGTTGTAGGTTTTTTACTATGGTCTCCCTGGGAGATTCGGTCATAGATATTTCACTCCTCTCCTGGAGAGGCTTGAGGCCTGTAGTGCCAGGCCTTCTCACCCTGGCATGGCTTAGGCCAGGAATTACTGGCCTGACCCACAGGCTCACAGAACTGCAATCTTAGCTAAAGAGTTACCTCCAAAACTGTAAAGGTTAAACACTATCCTCTCCCTCTACGGGATAAAGAAGGGATCTCCCCCATGATTTCATATCTAAAGGGGAAAGGAATAGTTCTCCCAGCAATTCCTGTAATTCTCCCGTTTGACCTGTACCCAAGAAGGACAGCAGGTGGCGACTAACAGTTGATTATTGGCACCTGAATGCTAACACAGGTCCCTTAACCACTGCCGTGCCAAACACAGCAAAGCTGACTACAACCATCCAGGAACAAGCCACAATTCTGGCAAGCACTGATATCGAGGATACGTTCTTTATGTTTCCCTTGTGAGAGGTGGACAAAAGAGTCTTTGCTTTTACCTGGGAAGGTATACAGTACTCATCCACTCATCTCCCTCAGGGATATTCATTGCCTATTATGCCTGAGCACAAGAGCTTGCCCAAATTACCCCCAGGGAAGAAGTCAAAATATATTAGTATATTGATGATGTGCTGAATGGCGGCCCCAGTGTCTCTGTGATGAGGTAGACTCAAAAGGATACAGTTGTCCATTTCAAACTTTTGGGAGGCCAGATTCTAATAGAAAGATAATACTGCCCTCCTCTAAAGGCAACATTTCTGGGTAGCTGGTGAAGGGGAAGAAGTATGCATTCCCCCTGAAACCCTTGAACAGGGGGAAGTGCCTGGGAACAAGAGAAAACTTCAGCGTGCTAAACCATACAGCTGGAGAATAGTGTGTTACCATACACGGTGCCACAGCTACAATCAAGAAAGAGCAGGAAAAGATGAAGAACACATCAGAACAGAATGAAGACCTCCTCAAGGCCATGCAGCCTAAGGACTGGTTTGAGGGACTCAGTCCTGAATTCTCTCTTTTCATATCTATTGGGCTCACTGGGTGAGGGAGATGACTTGTAAATATTGGATTTATGTTATTGTGCAGGATTTCATTCACTCCCTCTCTTCTCCCTCTTCACCATGTTATGGGCCATTCAGCCCTCTGCAAAATAATAATGTCCAAATATCTCCTGTTATAAACAAGATTTACTCAGTTTCTGCCATCAATAAAACTTTTCAATTGATCACTTGATGTTGCATCACCTTAGCTTAGCCCAAGAATGCTTTGAATGTCAGCAGCCTCCAGAGCAGGCCATCTAGGACAGCCCTCTCTGGGCCCCCACAGTATTTTAAAATAAAAAATTACCAAGTAATTTTTCATGGAATGATTGCAGTCAAGTTGCAATGAAAAAATACACCAAAATTAAGACTATTGATAGAGTAAAAGTAAACTTCTGTTTTGCAATGTAAAAACTAGAGCCTCATCAATTAAATAATAAAGTTTCAGGTTAGGCTTTACCTGGTATATATCAGAGCCTTTCAAATCCTCTTTCTCTTAGTTCATTTCCAGAGAAAGGAGGGAATAAATATTTCCTATCTATACATGCTCCTGTATATCTTAGTTAATTTCTGTGATCTACATCTGCTACACTCATGCCTTCAGAAACTCATCACCTTTGCGAGATCTCTAAACATTTAGTGTTTGAGTTTAGTAATGTGACAGAATGGTCAGGCTTCAGTTGGTTCCTGAAAGAGAAAGGTACCTTCTTCTAAGGTAATCCACACCTCCCCAACAGATTAGAAGTTACACTCAGACCCTGATTTTATTCTGTTGTAGAAGAGAATTTACATAATCGAGTGGATGCCTTTGTTAATCTTTGTTGTTGTGCCTATCTAGATTCTATGACCAAGACAACAATGAAAAGATGTCTTTTGAATGAAACTACAAAAACCCTCCCTGCTCCCTCCCACCCCAAGCACTTACGAAAAAAAATAAGGATTAGCTTAACTAAATCCCTGTTACTCTCATAGAATTACAATATAATTCAGTCTCATTCACTATCATTACCAAGGCAAGGAGAAGGAGTATTTGGAGAACTGGAATTTATTAAGATGTAGAGCTTCTAAGATTAGCAACAAACTAAGGAAATCTACAGGTGCTCAGAAGTGCTGAAGAGAAGTGCTTAAAGCATGCAAGTTACGGATGGTCTCATCTTCACAAATTAGCCATCAGTCTTTACTACAAGCTGTATAAAGTTATTTGCTTGGTACAATCACTATTGAGTTAAACTCTGCAACTTAGAAATAAAAATAAGTCATCGCTCCCAGCACACATAGATCAACACACACTTGATATATACTCATTCATATTACGTTTTGTGAAGAGGCTGTTTTGAACCAACAGAATAGTTGGCTATTAAGATTCAAAATCAGATGTCAGACTGAAACTTTCTTTAACAAAGTTGTATTTATCTTTTTGCTCTGCTTTGAGCAGGGGCTTGCACCAAGTGACCTCTGGAGGTTTCTTCCAACTTAAACTAATCTGTGATTTAAATAATGTCCTTTATATTTCTTGCTTAAATTGGCCTGAGAATGATTGAAGAATTTCTTTTAAGATCAGCTTTTGCATTCAATTATGCTACCTTTAAAGTTTTACACATTAAAAAAAGGTTAAACAAACTGCAGTAGCCCATTAAAGATGATTCTAAGGTTTTAAATTAACATGACCTATAGAATATTTCATTTAATCATTAATGTTTTGGCAAACCATACCTAAACACTTCGAAATACAACAATAAAGTTCACATGAGAAATAAGAGACATACTGAGATCACTATTAGAGGCAGTAATTCACATTCTGGTGTAATATAAGTTATATGAAATCTTTACAGACTTCTAGATGCTTGGACAACAGCAGGAAGTATGCTTTCCTTCTGATATTTATGTGACACACCCTAATTGACATGAAGTGATAAATAACCACATTTTTATATGTAAATCCTCTTATATTAGATCCGCAAAACATCTGAACACCAAGTTCGGAATCTTCAAGATGAAGCTCATTGGTGTATAACACAGAATTACTCTTCAGAACTCCTCATAACAAAAGTAACACCGAAGTAACAATCACATCTAGCCTCCTTTATTTATTAAAAATAAAAGCAAGGTTACATATTTTCATGCAATTTGATGAAAAATCAAAGTCCAAAAAATAAAACCCCTGACAAGCAAAATTGAAGTGTGTGAAGTATTCATTATATGAGGTTTTGTTTGCTAGAATTTTATATTTTTCTTTATTAAAGATTTTTACCTCTTTTCAAGATGATACGAGAAATGCTGAAACATATTGCACTAGCTGTGAAAAATTCCTCCTCAGAAACAACATTCATAGGACCACAACTGAGGTTGTAAGTTCCTGCAAATAACTCTAGCCCAAAATATGCTTTAAAAACAGCTTTAAGTAGCACATTACAGCATATCTTCTTGTAAGGATATTAGCAGTACTGAAGATTCAGTCACTTTAGTGCATAAAGCTTGCTCTCTAACTGCAGATCTATACCAACTATTAGTAGTTTCACTAACACCATTGATAATACTCAGTTTGGGCCATTGCTTTACAGAAAGAGAAATAATCTTAAACACTTACTACAGCTGTGTGTGCTGATCACTACAGCTTCAAAGAAAGGAAATGAGTCCCACTAAAACTGAATACAGGGCAGGTCATATGTAAGTGAAGGCATGAGGTCCCAAGTATCTTGTCAGAATCCAGTTTCATGTGGGAGACTACAAAATTACTGTGATTGAACCACCCTTCTTTCCCACTCCTAAGCCACAATTCTGAAGTATTTTTCAGTGCACGAGCTTCATATTCCCCTCCACCAAAAGTCTCCATGTTACATACATAAACACAGATATTTTAGTTTTCCATTTTGAAGAGTTTTGTGCATATTAGGGATAAAAAAAGCATGGGAAAATATACACATTTTATGAACTGTGTTCCCAAAAAATATCTTAAAATACTTGCAAAAAAGCATATTCTCGTGGGTCATTTGAGCTACTATGCTCTTGCATACATAGTAAGAATATTCTCAACGTAAGTAACTTGTTTGCTAAGTGAACTTCAAGATACAAATTGAGGTAATACACTTGAATGTTTCAAGCACTAAGTTTGCTCAAGCCAGAAGCTTCTCTGTGCAGATTTTTCACCTGTTTGTGCATTGCACATGTCTCTCGAGTAGAGTAATTAACAGATCACAGTTTTATTTCTTCTAAGCAAACTGGTCACTTACCAGAGAAAACAAGAGCATAAAAGTGCCAGCATCACAAGTACTACATCTAACAACACAAAATTAATTTGCCATACCCCTAATGTTAGGTTAGGCCTTCGTGGTGTCTATGCCCAGCAACTCCCTCTTCCTCCTTGGGCAGCCTGGTGCAGAAGGTGCTGCTGAGCTGCACACCTAGCAAATGGGATAGCACATCTGGGCTTCCCAGTTCCCCTATGTCAGCTGCATATCTGGTCACTGGAGCAGCCCATGAGGTGCTCCCATCACCCCCAACTCAGACCTCTCAAAACAGCAAGAAAAGAGAGCTTACCTGTTTAACACTGACATCAATCCATCTGCTTCTGATTCCGGTGAGTGCCTTCTAGCAAAACATCTCTTCCAAACACAGCCTTATTCCATGTATTTGTCCATCAGAAGACATTCTCTGCAGCCCAGCTGAAGTTATCCATATGTTCATCCACAAGTCATTAAGATTGTGAAACTATTTTTGCCTTCTGTTGTGCAGTCCCACTATAGAGCACTTACAGCAGCATTCCCCCCTCAGCCCCATCATTAAAAAAACCCCTTGCGTAGGGGCTCTCCTTTATATATAATTACTTCAAGCACCTGGGGCAAGGCTGTTATAATTACTGTCAGTTGTGTAAGCAGGAGAGCTTAGTATGGCTGCTGGAAGAAGAGTTAGCTCTTAAGTGTAAAAGCCTGGTGGCTATTTGCCCCTTCAAGAGAGCTAATAGAAGAGTTAATGGCCTGATGGAAGGAACTGCAAGTGAGTCTATCAGTGATGCAAGTAGCTAATAATTTAATATGAACACCAGGAATCCCCTCAGAATGGTTCTATGGGTTTTTATGCCATTCTCATTGTCTTGGTGAAGTCCTTGTGTTACAGTCATGGAGGTGTTCTTCCTCCTCCTCATCTTCCTCCTTCTGAGAGACATCCACCACGCTGTGGCCTTGGGGCCTCCCTGGTGCTGCAGGATCTCCTGAGACACGTTGCATTTGAAGCAGTGTTGTTTTCCTGCTTTTCTTCTATGGATGTCTAAATCTGGGCTGTCTCAGTGTGGTGCTAGAGTACATTTTGTATTGTAATGGGTGCCAAAAGTCAGGAAATGCAGTTCTGAACATGCCAGTGTAACTGAAAAATATGTCTGGAAACAGTACCATCAGAAGCAAACTGGGAAATGGATTGCTCTCATTCTAGAAGAGAGGGCAACCTCTGAACAGATTGGGTGGGAACAGGTGTAATTTTAACAGTAGTATACCTACAAATACCTACAAGTTTGTGTATTAGGCACTAGGGGAAAAAATGCACATTCTAAGCTCAGAGACACTATATGGATTTTTGTTTGGGAAAATGAATGGAATCTGCCATGTCAGCAGTGTGGCATGACTGATCTTCATACGGTGCCTCTGGCAACGCACTCAAAGACTATTTTGGTTTAGAGCTAGATTACAGTGTTTTATGCATGAGTATAATGGTGCAATTTAATTCTTTTTCTCTTTAATTCCAGGCAAACTTGATTTTATGACTGCACAGTTTTTGTCTTCTACATTGGAAGAAAGATCCTTAAGGAGGAGATGATTATATATAAGCCATTACAAGAAGAAAACTGGAGGGAAAAAACTTGTCTGAAAAAAAAAAAAAAAAGAAGAAGAAAAGAAAGAAACTGATGAACTGATGACCACATTGTCCAAAAATGACCCCATATCTGAAGAAGTGATCCTCAATGATCATATTTTACAAAAATGTTCCTTCATGAATAAAGTATGAATAAAAGAATTGTAACTGTTTGTATCATTAAAGGCTAATTCCAGCTTCAACATGTTAAGAGATTTAGAGCCCTATATTACACAGAGAATAGAACGTGATTGTTATTATAATAACTTAATACTGTCCACAGCTTGGATAATGAGTACGGTAATTTGACAGCACTCCTAAAGGAAAGAACCAGCACACACAAAGTAAAAAAAAAGCTGAAAGATATTACAAAACATGATCATTATTCTAACTTCACCATGAATCCATAGCTGAGGAAAATAACATTCAACCAAGAAAAAGTGTTTACTTGTAATAATGAAAAGATAGTTCTGAAAATTTTAAGGCAGTTATCATAGACTTATTCTGGTGACAGCTACAAATCTGTGCTAGTATTCCACTGAATGGCTAATTCTATTTTATTACCAGAAAAGTGTAGCATTCTGCTGAACATTTTCCTAAGCCAATAGGAAAGCATAGCATTTCCATGCTTTGGATGATCAGAATAGTGTTGAACATGTAATTGTTATCGATAAGCCCATGTTGAAAAGTCATCCATGACTGAAGTACTTACCGAGACCCATTTCTCTCATTTAGCAGCTATTTTATGTCTTCTATTTGCACAACTGCTCTTGCATTTGTCTGCTATTTTCCCCTACAATGCTGATTTAAATTAAAAAAAAAAAAAAAAAGTGGTATCTAAGGGGCTGAAAGGAAGAAAAGCTGATGTGCCAAAAAATGGGAGTAGCTCACAGACAAGGCAAGCAGAAATAGAAAAAATATATGACTAGGTTTAAAAGAGAACTTTATAATTGAAAGGAAGCTAGAAAAAGGGCCAGGGAATGTTTACAAATAGGAAGAACTTAAAGGAACAGATGAAATAGAGTGGTTGAACAATCCTTGTGGCTTGTATAGGCTTGTATAGGATTTGCTATCACTTTAAGACTTTCAGATGAAAATTTAATTTCATTACAATAAAATTCAATTTTTCAGATTAGAAGGCTAATAAACTTCAATGAGTGTTCTTTTAACTATTTGTGCCTGAATGCATATGTAATATGTATTAAAAAAAAAAAAAGATTAATTTTGGTATAATTGAAAAATAAAGCCATACTATTCAAAATGACCCTTTTTTTTCAGTTTTTATCTACCTGTAAGATAAATAATAATAATAATAATAATAATAATAATAATAATAATAATAATAATAATAATAATAATAATAATAATAATAACTTAATATAGATTGTTTTTCTTCAAGTACAGTGAAATTACTCATTCTCCCAATTAAAATGGCCTGTCTGGGGAGAATTGCAACCTGTAGCTACAGCTGTGCAAGTATCTCTTGATCATCTTTCCTGATATATCACTGATGTATTGAATACCAAATTAAGTGAGATTCTATAATGAAAACAAAGTTTATGTTCACATCCACCTTAAATCTTTTATTCCATAATAGGCACAACATTTTAGAAGATCCCTTAGCATAAGTGCTCTGCACAGGCAGTATCTTCTTCAGACTTTTCCAAATAAAACAGTTATTTGTTTAAAGCAACTAAATATTTAAGGTTTGCAAGAATTTCTATTAACATTAACCTTCTGTTAGGAAAACAACAACAACACATCTAATTAACTTTATAATCTAATTTACTTTACTTTTAGCCTTTGTGTTTTCTACTTTTGGACTGTGTTTTCAGTACATAAAAGTTGGAAGTATTAAGGAAGGCTATATCTTGACGTAGTAACTGTTAGTTTATCCTTTTCCTTTTAATTGAACAATTCTCAAATAATTCTTTAGAATCACAGAATACGCTGATTTGGAAGGGACCCACAAAGATCCTCATGTCCAAGTATATAGTGCTAACCAAAATAAAAGTTTTTAAATGGTTTCAGTATTTCTACTCTCTAATCTCCTGTGCTCTTAGTATGACTCAAAATGTGGATATTATTAAGTCATTTGACTTCACCCAAATCATTCACTAGATGACACTCTCGTATCATATTAGGTTCTCTTGGCATGCAAGACATCTGATTGGCTCCCTAAAATGAGAACACATTTTAGTGAAAATAATTAAAGACAGTGCTTTATTTTGTTATGAAGTGGCATGTAGAAAACAGTTCTTATGTTTACGCTAATAGTAAACTAAAATTAAATTTATTCAGTACAGCAATTACTGGTAGAAAGCTGCCTTATGTCTGACATAAGAGTCAGTAGCCGTACATTCTCCTTAATCTCAGCTATCATGTTCAACACAATAAAAAAGAACAAGAGTTTTACTCATTTTTTTCCTAATAAGTTATTGCAAGTCTTGTCCATTGCAGATATTTCAGATACAGTAATAGATTCTGTAAGAGGGAGTTATTATTTTTGTATATGTCCTGAAGTAAAAAGCAAAGAACAAATTACAAAATGCAAGTAACTGCTTTCAACTAAAGATAATTCTTGCACCTAATTTAATTGGGAAACTGAAATAATGAATCCCATTGCTTCTCTTTTTCAGGGTTTACCTGCGAGGTTATGATTCAAAGGATTTCTCCAGTTATTTATGACAGCTTCTTCTGTACTAATGGAGATAATCTTGAGTTAAGAACCATCCAGGTTTATTTCTGTTGTTAGAACATTTCCAGGTTTATTTCCCCAGCCACTTTGCCAGTCTCCCTCCAGGTTAGGAGACTTGACTCCACCTGATGTGATGGCTGCAGGACAAATTCAGCATGCTTTGTTTCCTCAGATGAAGAAGGTCTATGAAAACAGGAACACTGTTCATTGCACCACACTAGAAGTAAAAGTTGTGATAATACACAGAGTGGGCCTCTAAATCTGGCATGTCTATAACCAGAAAAAAAAAAAAAAAACACTTCACTTAAGCAATCTACTGTCCCAGAGATGACCCAAGAGCACTGTGAAGATGAGATCACTCTTTCTCAGCACAGGACACTAGCAGTTATGGATGACTGTAGCAACATCATCACATCTGTATAGTCCCCCCTAACCTTGGAATTTAGGAGCTAAGTATATTTTACTCTTTTTGAGAAATCTGTTGCAGAATTCCACTTCTGCAGAAGCAGAACAGTTTATACCCTTGTTTCCTTTGTATAATGTTTGGATTTGTAAGAATTACATGGGCATATCTTTTTGGTAAGTATTTTGTATATTATGAATACATGTAAGTATTCATTCTTTGTAAGAATTATGTGCAATACCATTTTATTCTCAGAATGAATTAATTATTTCAAAAAAGTAATTTAAGTTTATGCTTCATGAAGATTTAAGTTTTGTTTTGCACTGGGAAAGGTTTTTAAGCCAGTTTGCCAAAACAGTCATATTTTAGAGATAAAATGTGTTTTAGAGTATACATCCAGTTTTCAAACAGAAAAAGATATACTTGGAGTATACTTGAAAGTTGCATCTACACTGTGGCTTTTGTTATCACAGTTTTGTCAGTCAAAAGAAAAATTTATATACATATTTTTAGTTATCTAGTAGCAGTTATTATGACTAGCACACTCTAGTGTTTCATATATTTAGATGAAGTAAAACAAAAATCCTCATTGCTTATGTAATACTACTGTAAATCTACATTATGGATTATGGTTTGTGCTTTTTTTGAGAATTATATAGATGACATAGATGGTTGCAAAGGACATGTGGGTCTGTTGTCCAAATTCAAAGAGGTGCATGGGTATTTGAGTGCTTAGGAAGTGGCAGCTGCTAGAAGGAACCTGACGGGCATTCATGCCTGAAGAGCTGAAAAGGTCATGACAGATTAGAAATTTTTTAGCAGCTGAGTTTACACCAGAAGATGAATGCTATGAACTTCATTATGTACTGACGGATTTTAAGAGTTTAAATTTAAATTCCTGGTGGGCCTTCCTTAGAGGCAGTGAATCACAATTTTTTAAATAATTTTCAATCAATTTTAGACCAAAGCCAGATTTTTAAAATAGTTTCCTGTGGACTGCAAATAACGTGTTTTGTTTTTTACTTAGTTTTGATGTCATCATTGTACTACTAAATGTGACCCACAAAGTTGGAAAGCACAGTTTACACATAATATTTTCAATATTTTCTACTGAATCTATTTCTATTGAATACAGTTTCAAAGAGGCCACTTTTTAACTTTAAGACCAGATCTGCAAAGGGATTTTATGACTTAAATTTATCTATGTCCAGGATAATAACCCTCCAAAACCTTGCTCATAATTTTTCATCTTTTGACGAATACCAAAGAGTTTCAGACCTAATCTGATACCTAGTTTTAATTGGGTTCGTCAGAAGTGGCAGCTACTATTGCCCAGTACTAATATGCTCAGAGCACACCCAGGTCACTAACAATAATGAGACACAGAACACAGAAAGATATTTATGAAAGTCATTTTATGAATTCTAATAAAGGAGTACATTTTGAATTTAAGATGGCATTGACCAAAAACAAATGAAAAAATGTATTCACTAAGTTAGACATTTCAAATACTTACGTTTTCTATAGCATTCTTTACTTGTTTTTTTACTTTCATCATCATACTGATCTCTTAGTTAAAACTTTCATAAGAAATAACATGAATATAAATATCCCATCTTATTTTTTGTAAGTTTTTATATTTTTATATAAAAATATTATTTTTAATATATTTTATAAGTAAAGGCAGGCATGAAAAGAACCAAAATGTGTCTTATTAAGATCATAAATAAATGTCCAAGTTGTTTGCTTGAGTAGCTAGAAAATAATGGCAGTTTTTGGAAAGTGTGATGAATCATGATATTTTCAGTTGTTGAAACCCTCCAATCCATTTTTCACCTCATGAAAGTTGTTCCTCTTGGCTTTCATTGCTGGTGGACAATTATATACCACAAGTTATAAGCAGAGGTCATCTGTGGTCATCTTCTACAGAAAGGTATCCAATGCCTTGTGTGGGAAAACTGAACACATTAAACAGCAGAAGGCGAGACACTGAAGGATAAATGATTCAAAGCATCATTAATTCCTCCAGCTCCATTAGGTCAATTAGGTCATATGAATATGTGCCAAGCAATGGGCTTTTTTTTTTTTTTCCTGACCCTGTACAGCTGTCAGTCAACTGTCTTACTCTGAGCTAGTTAATTATACATGTCAGTGATGTGTGATTTTAAAGACAGCTCTCAGGTTGACAGTGCAAGCAGATGTCTCTAATAATGATTCAGAAACCAGTAAAAATGTTGCTGATAACTAGGCATTAGAAATAACCTGCTCTAAATCTGCTATTAAAATAGAAGTCTATAGTAGCAAACTGTGAGGAAGAAATGCTGATATATATATATATATATATATATAGGAGGGGAAAAATAGGAATAGCTTGAACTATTAAAAAGAAGCAGAGAATATGCGTTAGAACAGATATCTTTAGACTCCATTGTCGGCAGCAAGTGTCAATTGTGTGAGACAACATCTCCACTGACAGTTATCCCCTTGAATTTTAGTTTTCTGTGTTAAATTACTCTGCTCTATAAAGTATTGATTGCTTAAGAAATATAGTGACTTCGTAATTCCCTAATTACACTGATCCCACCCTGGTGAACACTTAAACAGCAGGAGAGCGCGCAGCCAAACACACACACATAATCATAAACGCTTTCATGATGAAAACATACATCAGTAATTTGTTACATCTACAAATGTGAAATATCATCTATTTTAATGATGCCTGTAGTCAAGGCTTTGAAATTTAGATGCTACGTGGTGATAAATATCAGCAAATACTTAGCATTAAATTCACTACTGGGTCATTCCTGGGAATGCAGACACAACGTATATAAATGGGTCTTCTCTCCTTAGATATGTTACATCTTGCTTCTTTGGGTCTGTTTTCTTGGAGTAATTTATTTCTACTAGGTTTTGCCTGATCTTTTTCAGCATGCAAGATTTGGCATGTTGAGATGCTTCTTTTCTTTGAAATCAAGTATTGGTTGGGAATAAATTAGATAGTTTTATTGTAACACCAGCTGGCCCCCCAAATATCAGTTAGTATGTGTTTTAGAAACTCACAGATAATCAAATGATTTGAAAGTACCCTTCTGTCTCCTTTCAAGCATTAGTATTGCTAAGTCTGGGTTGTTTAGTGTTTTCTTTGCCAGACTTACTCTTCACTGGGGAGATTGACCACTGAAATAATGTGATTTCATCTGAAACCGTGTACTGCAAGATGCTGAGAGATGGGGTTTGGAATGAATATTTCCTAATGCATGTAGGCCAAGCAGTTTTCTGTTCAGTCTTGCCTTTGGAATGGAGGAGCTAAATAGGAGTTTATTATCTTATTTTAAGATAACCTCACTTAATTTCTGGTGTGACAAACATAAAAGATGAAGCAATCTTAGATTTAGAAAGCTAATTACACTGGGTTGTAATGGACAGATTGGGAAGAATCAGTATGTAGGAGCAAGACGGTCATCTCATGTTCTTTCATATTGCTTAGTACAACAGGGACCTGATATGCATAGAGACCTGGCAACCCTTCTTTTTAAAACTGAATGCAAGCTTCATATTTATACAGATACTCCAGAAGACAAGAGCCATATAGCAATGTGGCAACACAGTTCAGAATTCCCAGAGAGTCATATCTAAACAGAGTCATATCTATCTAGAATTGATCCAGAGAGTCATATCTAACCAGAACACTATCAGGCAAAGCATTATTCCTACCATACCTCCTTCAGACAAACCTCATTTGATTTATTGACAATAACTTTTATAAAAAATGATGTCTTGGTATTAAAATACCAAATCAAATCTTTCTTTATTTGCTGACAACGTGTTTTTAAGTACCAACATCTACAGCAGGCTGAATTAGCTGAAATGCTATGTAGTCACAATTTTAGAAAAATAATTTAGAATCTGCAGAATGCCTCAGTCTGAATAGAGTTTTTGCTATCTTTCATCAATTGTACTATTAATTACTATTTCAATGTCTGAGAATGATCAACAGGGAAATAATCCAGGCAGTGGATGTTACTTTTCATTGTTGTTTAGTGTCTTTATGTTACAACATTAAGTTTCAGTTTAGCATATTTTTTTCCTTTTTCTTTTTCCCCCTGTTGTACCAAGGAAGGTATACAGCACAATCTGCAAATATTTCTAGACTTTGCAATTTAAATAAGCTAGGAATAGGGGAAATAGGAAATGAAAATTTTATTAACATACGTAGACCTGCTACCTCTTCTAAAGAGGGTGAAATGGTGTGGGAAGAAAGACAAGAAAACTGAAAACTTTCACATAAGTGGCTCCCTGAGAGACTCTTCAGACAGTCAAGTATCAAAATAATAATAATAATAAGCAATTATTATGCAAAACAAGCTTGTGTACATCCGAAAAAAAAAAAAAAAAAAAAAAAAAAAGTTGAATGAAGTTGAATGATAACCAAGTAGAACAGAATCCATAATGTTCTAATTCTACAAGAGCATTGCATGGATAGCTCTGTATGCATTCAGAACCACATTTATTTCACTTTTCTCTGCTTAGTCAGCTGGGGAACGCCCATATAGTGCATTTCTAGAGTGGTTTATTCTGAGCAATTCTGCCAACCTTGAAGTCAGCCACACCTTACGACTAGCATTAAAAAAAAAAAAAAAAAAAAAATCACACTGTGAATTCTTAGAGATACTAAAAAGTTGACAAAGCTGTTGATTACCTTATGTGCAAGTTCTGCTCTTTTCCCCTCATGTTTTATCTTGAATATATGTACTTTTCTCCTGAATACATGTACTTTTCTCCCACTGCCTTCACCCAGCTCAAGAGGAGCAGGAAGCAGCAGGACACTACGTACCAAGATACAGCTTACTGACCTTGCAGACAGGAGATCACAGCACTAGGGATCTGCAGTCCTCTCCCACTTGCATTTCGCTTCACAGCTTCCCAGAGGAATTTTGCAGAATCCAGACCCAGGGGTATGAAGTGTTGCAGAGTTTGGACTTATCACAATGTGCACCCAGTGGCTGGGTTTGAATCACTACTACTTGAACAAATAAACAAAACCCAAAACACAACACAAGAACAACAAAACAAGTAGGAAAGCATTTTCTACCTAAAATTCTTAATGGAAACTGCACAGTAATCAGTGATCAGAGATATTTTTCTTTACTGTGTTTGTGTAAGGTTTAATGAAAAAGAGAAAAGGTAAACTTTGTACTATGAGAAACTGCAAATATCAAGCACCAGCGCTCTAGAGAGCTCAGATTAATTAAGCTGCTTTATGATTTATTTTTTCTTTTTTCCTGGAAGGGGGAAAGCTGTCTAGAGGACAACTACCTGCTGAAATATGTTTTTATTTTCTCTAACATTATGTCTCACCAAGTAAAGTTCTGTGATATTTTTCTTCCCAAAAGATTAGGAAAGGAACAACCTGGAAAAACAATTAAAAAGTTGTAGGTTTTTTCCTTTTTTGTGTTGTTCTTGAAATGTCAATTGAGACCTCTCCATTTTTGTCTGAGATGCCAGCAGGTGTCTGATCACACCACAGTCACTCCCAAGATGTTGTGAAACAATCACATCAGCTGGTGACTAGGGCACATATTGTTAAATTTATGTAGTCATAGGGTAACTTTAGCATTGAATTGAAGGTGAAACTTTTCAAAATCACAATCCTATCAATTGCTGAAAGGTTAGCATTTCATCACCAATGTTGTCAAAAAGCTCCCAGTAGTTTTTTGCAGTCTGAGCATTATATAAATTATAAACCGAAAAGAAAAAATCACTAAACGTAAGTTAAATCACATCAGTACCTAGGAAATATTAACAATTCACCTCACATCCTAGCACTACCTCTTAGTTCATGACTTGATGACCTTAATTTTGAAAACTCAGTGAAACAGATGGAGCCTGCAGCATGCCCTGAAAGCCAAGAGGAACAGGTCAGATTTCTTACAGACAGGGAAGGTGCACCTGGTGAGCAGCATCCTGGGCTGAAGCTCCCAACAAAAGTTTGTCCCTTCTGTGCAAATGAGATGAGTGGAACACCTTACTCCAGCCCCATCTTTCAGCAGACAATACTTGAGGAGTTGTCTCATTGGATTAAAAATGTATGAATTGCAGAAATGTCTAACAGACTTTTTTTTCAGCCACTTTAATGACAGATATGTTCCTTTTGCTGGTGACTAAAAAAAAGTATTATATTATGTTTGCATACTTTGATTAATTTATTTTTTTAAGAAGAGTTTTCATACACAAAGTAAGAATCAAAATACGAATTATAGAATGAGGAAAAATATAAAATGAGACACCTGATATTGTTGAACGCCTGGGCATATTAGTTCTGAAATCATACAATCTTACAATTAACAAATTCTTAGCTTGCTTGTTCTTTATCATAGTACCTGTAAAATGCCCACAGTAAAGGATATGCATTAGCTTTCAGTTTAGCAGAATATTTACTGTTATTTGTGGAAAGTCATAGAAGTGAGAGTAACAAAACATAACATTTTGTAGAACTGATTCTTCCAAGGGTAATTTAGTCTTCAGACTATTTATATAGAAATATTAATAAAATCTTAAAGATCATCATTTAATCAGTTTTCCAAATGGCCACTTTTCTTTGCATCTCTTTTGCAACAAATGAGTTCTCTAGGATTGTCCTTTACCTTTTCCTCCTTTTATTTATGAGCTAAAAACTATAGAGATTATTTGTCAGCAAACCATGGAGAACAACTCAAATGGCATTATTATCTTTAATTTTCCAAAAGACATTTAAATGATATGTAACCCATACCAAAATCACCAGCTGATCAATATGAGTGATTTCTCATCACTCATGAAAAATAGCATCTCTTTCTACTATCTTCATTCTCAGATAATCAGTAAGATAAAGAAAGCCATTTAAAGTTCTGTTTGACTGAAATACAGACATTCTAGCAAGTGACATAGATTACCACAACCACAAGGAAAATCTTTTCTGAAAGTGAAGCTCAATAGAGTAATGCTGATCCAAGAAATCATAGAATCATGTCAATAGGCTCTACTGCTATTTTTAACTTTTCAGAAATACAAAGAGATAAGTTTCAGGATGAAGAATTTTGATTGACACAAGCCTGTTGATTACAGAATACTATTTTTACTCAGAAGAAACTGTAGTTAATTGGTAAATACAGAATGTGATGCTTGTTTGGCTGGAATATCTAGACTCAGTCCCAGCACTGATTTAGTGCCCAATATTTCAATAAGTCATTTGCAAGGTTAAATTGTAATTATGTAACCATGGTAACATTGTTGATGTAGGATTTATGTAAATATAAAAGATCGGTCTGTAAAGCCAATAAGAATTGGGCACCTAATGTACTAATTAGTGTGATTAGGAAACATTTGAAAAATTTACATGCAAATTAAGATAAAAGGTTTATTTAAGGGAATGAACGTTTCGATCTTTTTTTGGCCAGGAAATGGTTCATCAGACCTTCTCTTTCTGCAGTGTGAACTTGTGAGTTCTAAATAGATGAAAACACAACTAGTTAAATCACAAGTGCTTAATTAGCCCAATTTAAATCTAAAACTTATCTGGCCTATTGGGTGTTTTGTAACCTGGTTGGGGGGAGGGGGGGGAGTAGGAATAAATATGGGAAAGAGAAAAACGGCAATTATTTTTTTCCCTGAAACATCTTACAGATAATGGGCCTTACGTGCCTTACGTGAAGAACAACACTTGGCCCTGCAGAGAATGCACTTAGCCAATATTGCATTGGTTTGGTTTGGAGTTCCAGGGGGAACTAAGCAGGTAAACAAGGAAAAACAAAACAAAACAAAACAAAACAAAACAAAAAAAAACACACACACACACACCAAAAATTGTGATTTTTATTTATTTACCTATTTTGGGGGTACACAGAAGCAGCAAGCTTAGATGTTCCTAATGAAAAGATTCCAGATTTAACATACTAGTGTAAGACATTTACTTACTTACTAGTTTGTAGTCTGACTAAAAATATCAGTTAAGAGTTCATTGGAATGAGGTTTATATTTTCATATTGAAAAAAAGTTTGCTGTAATTAGAACAAACGTACATTTGTGATATGGAACAGTTTTAATAATTTCTAGTACTCTCAGTCCAGGATAGATTTAACCTAAGGTGGAGAGAAAGAAATAAACAGAAAAACAAACTAACAAAAACAGCTTGTATCAAAGCAGTTCCATTACTTGCCTGGTATGATATGTACAGAACTACTTTATTGGAATCAAAAATATTGAATACAATCATACATTTAATTGTTTCACAAAGAACAGCAACTAAACATTATAAGTTTAGGTATAAGATTTAGTTATAAGATTTTTGGGTGGCCCTGTGTGGAGACAGGAGCTGGACTCTATGATCCTTATGGGTCCCTTCCAACTCAGGATTTTCTATGATTCTAAGAAATAGAAAAGCTTCATTATGAATTACTGCAATTATAACTCTAGCGTTGTTACTACTACCATAAGAACTACTGATTAGTGAAAAATATCTTGGCAACTAAAAGTGAATATTTTAGACTGTTTTGGTAGCTATCTTAAACATACAAAACCAGTATGTTTAAGTTTAACAGACATAAAGATATATTGAAAAAGCCATAAAAATATGGAACATAACATTGTTTTTCAGAAGCGCACAAAACTATGCTTTCTGAAGCTACACAGATCATGTCTGAATATCTGCTCCACTTCAGAGAATGTGGGCAAACAAGACTTTTTAGGCCCTGTTCCTGTCACCACTTAAGAGTCAGGAAAAAAAAAAAAAAAAAAAAAAAAAAAAAAAACAGATTCTGTCTTTTAAATAGAAAGACCATGATTAAGCAACAAGAAAGCCTGAAAATGACAAAAGGAATAATTCACCCAAATACATCATCAGAATTTGAGTCATGTGTATTCAACAGCTGTATGTCTGCTGTTCTCAAATAGGCCTTCACAACTTAGACCTGACTGGATATAATGCAGATGAGAAATATAACTATATCTATATAGTTATAAACTAGGCAAAGGACTTTGCAAAACATTTAGTAAATGGCCTAGTATATCTCTTATGTGTAATGGTGTGGAACAGCCAGCCTGAATGGAAGCATATAGTTGCCAACCACTTCCAAAATAAGTATGCTAAAATCTCTTTAGGTTCTTCTGTATTCTCTCACTCCATCATTGTATGCACTTGCCAATCAATTCTCAAAGATATTTAAGTATGTATTAAGCATTAAATCATTTTTTTTTTAAATATACTACAGAAACATTACAAATTTAAGAAGCTGCAAATGCAACTCAAGATGAAAGATTCTGATATAACTAAATGAACTGAATATGATTTCATTTTTTTTTTTTAATTTCTGTGTGGATTTGGAAGCCATTCCTTCCACAGTTTCCGAATTTTGGTCTTCTTTCACTATGGTCAGTTTTACAGTTTCTCTGTTCATACAAAACACAGAACAGAGTAAAATATGTCACTCTAAACAACCTCCTAAATTATTTTATTTGGTGTGTGATATATATAAAAAGTTCACTCTTCAAGTATACATAGAGCAGATGTAATATATAGAATAGAAACAAAATGCAGAAAATATTGACTGATTTTGGACTGAAACATGTGTTGACTGAACCGCCCAGGGAGTACAGTCTTGTAAAACTAGGCCCACGATTAATATTAAAAAAATGTTCTTATAAAAAATATATTTGGCTACAGCCAAATGTCTGGCATGGATTTTCAATGCTGAAAGGACTACAAAGGAAGAAGTTTGTCTCTTAAAACCCACTTGTTAATTCACAGAGAATAAAAAGGTAGAACTACATTCTGCAGTGCTCCAAGCAACCACTTGAGAAACTTTCCAAGAGCTTTTAACACTTCGCTCCTTAAATGGTAAAAAGTTCTTTCTGCTTTGTGGAAAAGAAATTTCAGAAAACTACAATGCACATGAACTAACAAACATGAAAACAGGTGGCTCAGTGTTTATGGATGTCCTAAAATCTGCTTTTCAAATGTGGTGTAGAATACATGATTTAGTATAAAATAAGGTCTGATACTCTGTTAAGAGTGTTGAAAATATATATGATGGATGGTTCTGAGTAACTCTTCTTTGGCTATGATCACAGGGTTTCCAAGTATCATAAGGTTCAATTTACCATTAAATCCTACCTGGA
Organism: Aythya fuligula; assembly: GCF_009819795.1. NCBI lineage: Eukaryota > Metazoa > Chordata > Aves > Anseriformes > Anatidae > Aythya > Aythya fuligula. Next base: position 28,426,670 of record NC_045562.1, on the reverse strand, counting down.
TTTAATGTAACCTGTATGTTTGTTTTTTTTTTTTCTAGTGTTAACTTTAAGCTGGATTGTTTCCCTGAGTCATTTCAACACACAACTGCACTAAAGCTTGTGCTAATAAAGGAAAGCATTGGTACAGAAGTGGGACTAAGCTAGTAACCACTTCTTTTAGCTGTGGTTTCAAACTTAGGCTGCCTTAGATGTTTTCTCAAAGCCCAGCCAAACTAACTCCCTCCTTTCTGAAGGCAGAACAAACAAACAAACCACAACAAAAAAAAAAAAAAAAAAAAAAAAAAAAAAATCTGTTTTCTTGAGCAACAGTTCCATTATATCCAGAATTAAGACAGAACAGAAGCTGCACCTGGACACTCTTTCATAGTTTGCTGTACAGGTTTCTGGTCAACACAGCAAGCAAGAGGACAGACAGCAGGCAGTATGGAAGCAGTAGGCATCACCACCCTCATGGGAAACAGCAAGGGTCCTCCAAGAACACACTGCTGAGTATGTAAATGCATTGGAAGTGCTAAGATAAATTTGGAGTAACCTGTTTGAAATGTAAATTAGCTTCAGCTTTTTGATCAGGCTCTGCTGTAGTCTGAAAGTAAGGGTAGCTGCATGGTTATTTTAAAAGGAAAGGAAAAATATCTTGCTGTGCTTTATTACAGTTAAACATGAATATGTGCTTGATGTGTCTATAGCTTTCAAGAATATTCTTTAGTTGGGACAGCAAGTGAAGTGTTGAAGTTAGATCATAGGTGTCTGGAATTTAGTAAACATTATTTGGGATAGGGTGACAATAGATCTTCAACGTTAGTAATTTCTAATAAATTAGATCTTTTGATTTATAAAAAGAAAAAAAAAAAAAAAAAAAGGAATGAATGGAGTGTACCATAACTAATATCAAACCGTAGATCATAGTTTAAGATAGTTTAAGAGTACTAGCCAGCAACCAGTATTGTCAACTCTGAAAAATGCAGCATAAACTCTCTGAGATAGGAAAAGATAAACATACCACCAGAATGACATTATTTATAAGTCCTGTCGTAGAAGTGTTGACTAAACAGAAATCTTGCAAATATTACTTGCAAGCTACTGTATAAATCCTTGAAATTTTCTCCAACCTTATCATATGGATTACAATGCAAATTCCACATATAACATGATTTAGGATATTCCTCATATGTGAAAACACTGGAGAATCCTAAGGGATTCAGTCTCCAATATCTTTGGCTATTAAACAAGAAAAGTATTTCAGAGTAGCAATTATAACACGTCAAAGAGAGTCAGTAATTTTATCGTTCTATTTTAGTGTTTAGCTATCTGAAAAACTGAATGTTCAGAGTGACATTTCTGCTAGAAGAGAAAGCTTGTGGTAAAAGAAAAAAAAAAAGAAAAAGAAAAGAAAAAAACACCACTGAGTATCAGTATAACAAAATGCAAACACCAGTGACACAGAAATACTACTGAATTGTGATGACACAAAGCAGGAAGAACTCTATCTTTTCTGTGCCATGCTGTCTTACCATGTAGCAGGTGGAGAATGAGCTACTTTGTCCAAAAAAAGCCAGCCAAATGGTGATTTGCATGATTACACAGAATTTGTCTCATTAAAGCTTCAGTGCCCAGATTATCAAGTCTCCTTTCCCTCCTTTGCATATTTGGCAGAGAATACATATGTGACTTGCATCATTAAAAGTCTAAAGAATCCAATTGTGAGCAGTTGATGGAGAATAATTTGAGACAAGCACTGTGTGAAAATATACCTTATCTCCTGGTTTTAAAACAGTGAAGCTCTCAAGTTCAGAAGGCAGAGGTAGAGACTGACAAAAGGACATCCCAAAAGATTTCAGGTTGACAGAACTGATGAAGGAAGGTTACTCAGTAAAAGCCAATACCAGACTTGTTCTGTTGTGTAACTGTCTTGCACACTCTGAATAATACAATTTTACCTATATTAACCGATATACTACATTGGCATACATTGAGTTTTTAGTAAAAGTTGTATGTTGACCTATTCTCTTTAGATTGGCTATTTATATCATTAACAATTTATAATAAACTGATCTAGGGAAGAAAAAGAGGACTAAGACCTATATACATCTTCCAAAATAAAGAAAAATAAATATAGCACAAGTTGTTAAAGCAAAACAGTATAAAATGTGTATCTAAACACAATAGCATAAAATATATAAAATTGTATTTTCTCCCTTTACCCTAGCAAATCTGCTTGTGTTTTTTATTATTATTGTTTGTGGGTTTTTTTGTTTTTTTTTTTTTTTTGTTTGTTTGTTTTTTTTTTTTTTTTCACAAATAGTCCAAATACTTGTTAATAAAATATACCTGATCAAAGCTACCTGTATATACTATTACATTTTCTAGACATGACAGTATAAAAATAACTGTAGGCTTCTTAAAGTTGATCATGGACACTGTGCAAATGCAAAAAAAAAAAAAAAAAAAAAAAAATCTTAAGCAGTAAGATTAAGCTGCAATATTAGCATTACCAATACTAAGTATTATTACCTGAGTAAAGAATTATCCTCCATGTTTATCTGCTTTTCATCTAAAATTGATATTTTTATTTTTTAAAAACTATGAAGGACATCTTTCTAGGATAACACACAATTAAAAGTTGGTCAAGCATTTAAGACACTTACTTTTGCATATGTATTGAAATTTTGTCTGTTATCATTTTCCCAGCTACTTTATTAAACTTTTTTATACCTTACAGATCTGACCTTTTGTACGTCTTGCATCAGTACATCATGGCTCTGACATCACATGAAAATCCCTTTTCATAGTAAGTTAGCCACAGGAGAAATGCAATTGGGAACTGTGTCCTTTCCATCTCCATTTAAATAGATATAATTCTGCTAAGGGATTTCATAATGAAGATCTGAAGCCAGGACATAATTGAAGAGAAGAAAGGAAGAGCACCTCTCTCATTATCAGCGAGCTACTGATATAACAATAATATCATTGTATTTTAAAGACTTCCTAAATTTCCACAGAGGGGACCTTTGAAAATTCAGTTTCTTTAACTCCCTACCTTTTGTTCTGAAAATATACTGACTTCATGTCTATCTGCTCTGTAAATCCTTGACAAGTGTCTCATCCTTTCCCTATACACAACTGCCTTCCTTCCCATTACCCAGCTCTCCTCACATCTTCTGCCTTTTCCTTCCCATATTCCTAACATAAGCTCACAGCCAAAGGTAGGATGGGTTGTTAGATTATAAAATATACATAACAGAAATAAATATAGATATATAATGAAGCCATATGGTACTGCAGGGTATACCCTCTTAGAAACAATTATGTCAAACTTCACTCTCTCTGTTCCTGGCGTGAAACACGTTTTGCTTGAACTTCTCTCCTTAAAATTAACAGAAATGGCTCCAAGCATTAGGTGTGTGTAAGTAACAACAAAGAATGATAACCTGTTGTGCACATTTCTCTGCAGGGGAGAAGATACAAGAACACAGAACTTGAGACATGTTTCAGTCACTTCTTTGAGTGAACACCATAGATGGTGCTCAGATAATGAAGTGCTAAACTGTAATTTATAAAAATTTTAAGTAGAAAGCATTAAAAGGTCTCTTCTTCTTTTGATTACTACCTGGGATGAAGCTTCCCCCACTCCTAGTTATTTTATCTACAAATGCATTTTTGTGAATAATATTCATTATTTTGTGAATAACACTTATTTTATGAATAACAGGTGAGAAAAATTAAATTAAGTCATTTTGCACAATGTAATAGGAATCTTGAAAAGGTATGTCATAATGGCTGCTTATGAATAAATCTAAAATACAGAACTACCATGACTTACTTCTGCTTTTTCATGATTTCTACTTACTTTTTATCCAAGCTGTCAAATATCAGAATCATTCTCAATTGTAGATCACTACACTGATTTCAAATATGGTACTTCAGATGAATACACAGTTAGTTACTGGTTGAAACTGGCAGCTTGACAGTTTAAGAAACTAAGGGCAGAAGAGTCATATTTTCTTGCATTAATCAACTATTGAATATAAAGCTTTTAACAATGTCTAAATATCTCAGGATTCTCTGTTTTGCAGATTGACTTACTAACAGACTTACTTGCAGATAAACTTTCTAACAGTTAACTTGGCTGTGGTCAGTAACACGAGTTTAAGCTTTTATGAACTATAACACTCTGTTTTCAAGAGTGCAGCCAAGAATAATAATTCAGTGCTTTGGCTCCGAGATGATTCCACGTACATAAGCACAACTTTAAATCAAGAACTACATGCCATGCTTTTGCCAGCACTAATCTTGGGCCTCACCTTTCTTTCTTGATTTGAGGATGCAAAATACTAACTTTAATTAAAATAGTAATAATTCAAATGCAATAGTTTCCTAAGTAGAAGAAAGCTATCTCTGAGAAGATCAAACAGCAAATGAGATGCAAATAAAAAAATAAATTTATAACACATGCATTCCATTTTACTACACTTTCAGTATCATATTGATAGACTTAGCTTCAGAAATTTTGCATATGACTTAAATAGTAAAGTTATTGTTTAGCTCCATTAAAGAATGTTTAATGTGGTATTATGGTTCATTGCTTGTAAAAAGGAAACACTCCTTCAGTAATGAAAACTTTTAAAGCAGTAATTCAATAGAAACCATCAAATTATGCTAAGCTACTGCAATAATAGGTCATTCAAAACCCAGTAAGTTTTGAAATATTTACAAGTATTAAAAATAAAAGATGCATGAATCAAAATTAAGGGAGAGTGCATTTATTTAATAAAAAATCAGTTTCTTCACATAATCTGTGAAGGTCTATCAACTTTCATAATGAAATCAAAAGCCTTATTCCAAGTACTCACCACCATGTATTGTTACATTCTGAAATTTCTCTTTTGTTTGAATCTGGATTTGGAATATGGAATATGAAGTAAGACATGAAAAATTTTGAATCACATTAGACACAATGCTAATTAAAATAGCAAGACTGGTTTCCCTGTTAGTGATCTCCATGTCTAGTTTTCATAATCTATAAGAACAATCAATTGCTTTACACAGGAAATAAGAAATAAAGTGCTTGCCAAGAGTTTTATTCATAGTCAAGTTAACCTAATATCCCTACCAAAAGTATGTCCCACTCCTTGTATCAAATTCTCATTCTAACCTCTTTCTAATTCTCTTCTGATACCTTCACTCCCTTGAGTGCTGATCTGGGAGCATATATCGTAAATATATTTGAGACTGGGTTACTGCACATCTCCCAGAGTGCCAGTACAAGGGAGCTAACTCTGAGATAAGTTCAAATTTAACCAAATTGGCACTTCATTGTTTTCTGGAATCAGTCCAGGTGTTTTGTACAAAGAATATATTCCTGTTATAAACCTTTTCAGCATAACACTTACAAATATTTGCTTAAGAAAAAGGGAGAACAAGACTGGAAGACAGCACAATAGACCATGCAAGATTCCTCACACTTAACAGATTTCTCCATATACAGTAGTCCTTAGACAGTCCTCTCTTTCTAAACTATTGAGTGAATTGCTTCCAGCTTCTCATAACAGAGTCGAAATATCTTTAACTTCTTTCTCTTATCATCTGTAGAGAATAGAAAATGATTATTTTCTTAATTAAGAACAGTATTTCCTAAAAAAGCTTTCTAATCACAGATGGAAGGACAACTGTTTGGTAAGGACATGTTCCAGAAACTGGTAAAACCCCTATTTTTGGAACTCTTAGCGAATGGATAAGATGTGAAAACTTTTGAACAAATGATTACTTCCTCGAAGCACAAATCACCCTATTAATTACTGCATGAGCTGTATGTAAGAATTTTCCCTTTTTTATTTTAAATATTAATTTATTGATGGATCCCCAAATGTAAGTTTTCTTATTAGACTCAAATAATTATGCATTATCAAAGCTAAAACATTTGACTGGAGGATTTTTTCATATATTCCTAGTGTACTGTGCGTGCATTGCTTGAAAATTAATCAAACAATGCATTTTTCCATTTTGACTCAACAAAAAGAACTATTAGAAACACTTGGACAGTTTCATGATCTGAGGTTATGTAGGCATAGAGGAAAACAGACTTTTTTTTTCTCTGAAAGAGAGCCTATTATATACTTGGCAATACACAAGTCTTTGTCCTGCAACAATAGACAGACAGCTAAAAGGGTGCAACTTTCTGCTGTAAGGGAAATGAAGATGTTTTATTTCCTTAGAAGTTATGTGAAGATAGTTTTTCTGAGGCACTCTTATTGAATGCTGCTTCACTTTTGGTACTTGAAGAATAGAAAGCTTCTTCATGAGGTACAGTCTGGAATATTAGTATCTTTCCTTATCTGTACAAAATCTTCACTCATTACAGAAAATGCAAAATCACTTCTTTTCAGGTATAGTGATTTTACCTGGACCAGCAGCTAAGCACCCCTATAGCCATTCACTCACCCACTCACTTCACCCCAGTAGGACAGAAGAAAAGGAAGAACAGAAGCGAGAAAACTCACGAGTTAACGTTAAAGATATATTAATAGGTGAAGGAAACAACAACAACAAAGCACTACCAAAACAAACAAACAAGCAAAACAATGGGAATTAATCACTCCTTACCTCCTGCACGTATACCTGCAGACCAGCCAGTCTCTGAACACTAATCTTGGAAGTAAAATTTATTGCCACATTCTTCCTCTATGCCATTTTTCTTTGCTGAACATAATATTATATGGTATGCAATATCCCTTTGGCCAATTCTGGACAGCTGTCAAAACCGTGTCCTGTCCCAAGGCGTGATCAGCAAGATTCATTCACCGTTTTATAGTCCCCAGACCTCTAATCATTCACTTTACTGATACAAAAACAAGGGGAAGAAGGGGCAGAACACCCTCATCCCCAGCCTACTTGCTGGGGGTGGAGGGGGCTGAGAGGCATAGTAGGTTAAAAAAAAAAAAAAAAAAAGCCTTGATGCTGTGGAAGCACTGTTCAGCAATAGCTAAAACTTGGTGTGTTATCAGCACTGCTTTAGCCACAAACCACTGCATTAGCAACCATAGAGGTTGCATTTAAAAAAATATATATCTATACCCCCAGGCAGACCCATTATATCAGCAGTTTAAGTGGACTTTTATTATCTTATTCACCAGCATATTATTATACGCTCCTGTTCTATAGAGAAGATGTAAGACAAATGACTGAAAAAAAAAAATGTTAATAAAACAAAATGCTTCAGCTCAAGCATTGTTCATCATCATTATGTAGGGTGGTGGTGACAACATCATCATCACAACATAAGCTATTAATTTTGTGTTTGTTACTTCATTCCAGGTTCTTCAGTTTTCAAGCTGTGATCTTGATGTACCATGTAAGTATGCAATCCTTACCTTAGGCAAAAAGAGAATCCATTTTTTTAATCAGTTCCATCATAAGTGTCTAAAACCTTCCTTCTATATTTCCTTCTGCAATACCACAACTTATCAACTGCATACTGTGGGTAAGTTTCATAAGCACTTGAGTCTTCCTGAATCCTGCTGAACCTGCACCAAAATTTCTACAGACCTTGGAAAAGACCTTTCTCCACATGCCACCAAAACAAGTGGACTTACCACTATATGCTTCTGCTCATATTGAACTTCTGTTAAATGATTCTGTTTGTGCTCTGTGTTGTGCCTGACTGATTCATCCTTCTGCTTTATTTCAGAAAGAAAATGAAGTAAGAGATGTCTTTTAAAATAAAGAAGGGATCATCATGCTATCAAACTAAACAAATAACTGCTCTTTTAAATATTATGTGGGTGGTTATGATTCTCTGAAATTCCACCCAACTATGTGAATTTCTAACTTAAGTTCCTTGAAAATTAGTCAATTTTCTGTGAAGTAAACATTTCTGCTAAGAATGTCTTAACCATGGACATCTCTGATAACACTAACATGTATAAAAATAAATGAAAAAATACTTTTAAGAAAGCCTTCGTGAAAAATCTCTATAAGGAAAATAACTTCCTGCATATTTTCTTCCAGGTTTGTGTAACAAGAGTGTATATCAATCAGTATGCAGAGCGGATTTATTTTCTCTTTAAAGAAATGGATGATAGGGTACAGTAATTTGTCTTCTAATCTCAAGACTTCTATCTCAGAAACTTCTACGTGAATGATTTTCTGTTGGAAGATTAAATAAGTTAGATAATATCAAAGGTATTTGTCATGATAATTTTCAGAGTTTAGCAAAGTGAATTCTATTTATTCTGTAAATATTATGCACACCAGATTCCAGACTTAGCCCGTACCCCGAAGCATGTGTGGTGAAAACAGGAGTTAAGCCTATTGCATGCACACTAAGACACAAAAAAAAAAAAGACCAACATGTGTCCTGGAAAAAATATCTTGTCTGAGATAGCTAAACGATTACTTTATTTCCTAAGAGCATCTGCTGGAAGTCATTTCACAATGTTCTTTCCTCACCCACCAACAAAAAAAGTGGGAGACATCAGCAACTGAAAACTGTAAGAGCAAATAGTAAACAATGAACTAGCAGACAAGCATTGCAGAACGAGGCAAAACTTTGACCCAGTCCAGTAACGAAAGATGTCTTAAAACCATAAATGGTAGTAAACTAAGGTAATAGTGTATAAATAGTGTTAAATATAAAAGATGCACACAAAGTGGTCAATATGGCACACAAAGTGGTCAATATGGACTTCTAGCTGTGTAAGTAAATGAAAGCTTTTGTTAATTACTGGAAAGAAACCAAACTATGGAAGGAGAGTACGACTGCAGGCTGGTTACACTTTATAGCACCCACAGTTTTACTGTCAGGAATATATTTCCTCTGCTTTTAATGCACTACTTAAATTTCATATATTCATATATTTCAGGTATTTTCACAGTAACATATTACATCGTATACCAAATAAATAGTATTATTACTTCATTTCCCACCACTTTTCACCAGTTTACTGTAGAGTGTTGCTCTTGTCCATTAAAATAAAATATGTCTGGATACTTCCTTGACATTAATAAGGTTGAATATTTCTCAAGCTTCAGATGATATACCTTATTTTCTTGTCTCAGGTGTTATTCCACACAGTGGCCTAATGTGAATAAAAACACCACAATCTAAGACCTCCTACATACTCCAAAACATTTTTAGGTACTATCTACTAGTCACTTTCTGTCTACATCCACAAATATTGTTTTCTGTGCCCACAGAAAGTGACATAATATTTAAAGTAAGTCATTAGTAGCACAGACTGGCCACACATTCTACCTCTACAGAAAGATAATCCTCAATAAAATTATTTGGTGAATCACAGGACTGCGGTCGTTTTACCCTGCTGGGCAGCTGAACTCCACCACAACCACTCTCTCTATCCTCCTCCTCAAAGGAAAAGAGGAAGGAAGAAAAAAAAAAAAAAAAAAAAAAAAAAGCTGCCCAAAACCACACCCATGTGATGATGCATTTGATGCATTAAAAAATAACCATTACAAAGTCCTATCAGATGACTTAAGAACCCACCTTTTAAAAAGAACTCTGAGGTGTACAAAGTCCATACTCCCTCTAGAGACATAAAAGCTTGAATTCTCTGGAGAAATTCAGATAAACAACATCTTAAATATTCACCAGAATAGGAAATTGAAAAACTTCAAGCCCCCTTGCTCACGTGAGTATCCTAATAGGTACGTTCTTGTTTTTGATAATTCTTGGACTGACTTATTCTGTGCAGAAGGAAATAGGTTTTCATGAAGGACAGAAAAATTCCCACCCCTACCCCATAATGTTATGTAACTTCACATTAGAGGTCTTTCATGTAAATGGGAGATAGGGAGGTTCAAAATACAGATGAAGAAGAAAAGTAAGCCTGCATGTCTCAAGAGTGGCATAAGTAATAACATAACATTGCAGGGAACTATTATACATATATATATTCTGGCAACAGGTCCATCATGTATCATTTTCTTGTCTATTTTCCTGTTCTAACCTATTATAAGACTTTACATTTCAGATATATTTCCTGTTACAGGGCTTCACATTTATGCTGTATTTTATGAAAATAACAGCATCAAAACACTCTTGAATTTAGAAGTTACAGAGGCCTAGATGAAACAAATTCTTGGAGGACCAGAATTATTTTGCCCTCCCATCTTTCATACAGTCCAAATAAAACACATTTTCCCCTGATTTAGTCTTTACCTCTTTGTAAAACATATTCACATATTCTCAGTAGTATTATAACTTCTATAATGTAACCCAAGGCAGACAGAAATCTGCATTTTAACAGCAAAAAAAAAAAAAATTAAAAAACAATTTAAACAATTTAACAAAAAAGCAATCAACAAACTCTCTTCGATTTAGTACTTCAGGCCTACCTTGCAAAAAGTATGCAGCCATGCAATTTGTTCTGTTTACCAATTTCTATTCAGAACAGCACCATCACCTGTGAAAACCTTGAGACTGTCAAATACATATAAATCAGATTGAATCTTCTTTTTTTTTTTTTTTTTCCCCCAAAGTGAATACACTCTGTGTGTCACTAACGGCTGTGTATCATCAACCACATCAGAAATTTGTAACTATTCCCTCATATAAAGTAAAAATCACAGAGGTACTTTACATCATCTGTGTATCTGTAATTGTCAGCTATGTCATCTCAGGTTTTGAATAAAGACTCAGCTATAATTAAATGACTTTCTAGGCTGAATTCAGAATTTTAGTCAATATTGCTTAAGTTTAAGCAATAGCTCTTAAATTCAATGTAACATTTGCTACTGTTCCTTCACTGAAACACTTAACAAAGGTGCTCAGTCTCTTTCAACATCTATTACCATGAAAAGCCAATGTAGGTGGTAGCCTATATTATCACATTGCAGCTAATTGCCTTTCTGTATGTAGTTTTCCTCCTAGCTGTTTAGCATGCAATTATTATTATTAAAACATTGCATTCTGGTAACACCAGATGCTCAAATTGAAATCATGGTCCCTTTTGTTAAGAGACTGTGCTGTCTCTTAAACTATTCTTAAATAATTCTTAAACTAATTTCTGTCCTCAAGAAGTTGGAGTCTAAACACACAAAACAGACAAACAAGCTCATATGAATGGAAAACTATTCTCCCATGGAAGAGAAGGATAATACAAATGTGTTTATTAATAAGCACAATGCTGACCTTAATTCTGATCTTACTAATGAGAATATTTTAACAGCAGCTAATGAGAATTTTGCAACTGACTTCAAAGAGGTTTTTAACTTCTGAATCCAGATCTTGTAGAAATCTCACGTGTTCAATGATTGTATTTCAAATGCAGGCTGCAATTGACCTGAAGCATCATTTCATGGATTTTGTAGAATAAATTCCCCATAGGTGGCTATAATCCCATATTGATATCTTGTTTTCTTCTTCCATTCTTATTTTATTCTGTAGTATGGCTTGAGAAGAAATATAACACTGAATGAAATACAATACTTTAAAAGTCATCCCTACAAGTAAAACTGTTTTCTGATTCTGTCATCATTGACACACAAAACACCATACACAATGATCATTACTTATATATGTATATATATACACACATTCGTGATACTCTGATATATTCAGTATCTGTAAGTAAAGAACTTTATGAGACTGATATCAGTTGATGGCTCATCCTTGCACAGAAGCTAAGTAAGAAAAAAAAACAGGATCTTAAAAGCTACTAAAAAAAAAAACGCTCTAGGTAACTGACAGTTATCACTATTCCTTTCCCATAAACCTGGCTAAAGCAATTGAAAATTGACACACTCCTATATTCTAATAATTATTGTCATCTAAATTACATTTTATCCAGTAATAAGAAAATTAACTTTTTTTTTTCAGTCCACTCACTTAAAGATGTAGGTCAACCCCAGTTAGCATCTAGAAAAATCAACTGTTAAAAAGTATATGCTTTTAAACAAAGTGAGTCTTCTACATGACAGGTCTTGGGAAAAAAAAAAAAAAAAAAAAAAAAAAAAAGTTCTTAATAGTAGATATGTTTTATATCCAAAACAAAGAAAGAAAGAAAAAATATGCTCCGTTGTGCATCATCATTGTGTAGAGATAATGAATTGCCCTTTGTCAGATCCACTCAGTTATGTTCATTTGTAGCAGTAAGAATTAATCCAAAGACAGTTTGCCAAATAGAATTCAATGACTGATATGAGAAATAAAGCAACTATCAAATGAGACATTATTATTTGGTGAACTGCAGAAGGCATCTTTTTAAAAAAGGTGCTTTTTGTAAATCAGAACTATTGTTTATTTGTCAGTCTACTGACTAAAGCTAAAAACACTTTAGGTGATTAATCATGCTGAAAGTACAATTCCTTGAATTCCTGTCAGGCTTTTTCTTCTAATTCATCAGGCATTTCTTTGCTTTCAGTTTTGGTGTGTACTTATGCTCATGCTAGTCTTACTGAAGTGCTAAGTGCCTTACTGAACAGAGCCATGTTTATCATGATTTATTGATATGGCATCTTTAGTAGAAGGGACAAGGAATTTATACAACAGAAATGCATGCAAAGGCAATTAAACATGCTTTGAAGTGTGTCATCATCATATTTTATACCCTAAAGGGCTATTGGAAAAAGATGGAAATCAACTTCACAAAACAATATAAAATAGCTTTTATTTGGCATTAGCAAGCTGCCAGAACTGTTTTCTGTAGGACCATTTTAATCTTCTTTGTCTTTTAGTGTCAAACATGTGATGACACCTAGATTTTATTTAAATTGGTGTCAACATTATTTCTTTGTATTTATGATAAACCAATTGAAAAAGAATAGTTTAGCTTTCTCAGATGTTACTACAGAAGACCATCAACACATATTATGTTAACAAGTTAAAATGCTTTATTTTGTTGATTTTATCTCGCTTCATGCACTCCTTTAGTCTCCGTTAAAATGTCAAACTGCTTCACTCTTCATCCGCAATACAGAATCATTTACTTCCTGCTCATGAGGACAGTTTATCCTTGATAGTGATTAAATTAACCAATAACCCCCCATCAGTGAAGCATCATACCTGTTAGAGTCATGAACAGCAAATAGTGAACAGCTCTCCAAGGGATTTTCCTTGTGCCAGATTTTCATTGTGGAGCTATTTCAAAACAAATTTAATGTTATGGCCTGATGTTCAGTGGTAAAGCTATTACCAGTACCCTCATTTACATGCTTTGCACAACTATACTAAATTAATGTGACTATGGTGGCATGAAATGTATTAACTTCTAAACCACTTTTTACCATTCTGTTGGAATCTTTAATTTAGCCCCCTTGCAAAGAGCAAGCTGTGCCAAAAAGTTACAGAAGCATAACAATATAGTAGTATAACTATCCAGAAAACCTGTTCCTTATTCATTAGTTCTCAAATATTCTCAAATGTTTCAGTTTCACATATTTACAAGCTTCAAGACCTATTAGTTATCTATTATTTTAAGTATGAAAACTTAGTAATGGATAAAATCTTGTATGTGCAATAGTAGGTAGGTTTACTTTCTAACACTGTCAATATACACAGGCTTAGCAATATTAGAAAACCACAGCTACAGAAAAACATATTAAGAGTTCCTTATCATACACCAAAAAAACTGCCCAAAAATGCAAAATGAGGGAGAAAAGTTGAACCTCAAACCCAGAAACACATTAAGAACAACAGCAATTCTAAAACTGTTTAAAGTAGACAGCCTTAAAAGGATGTGAAAAACAAGTTCAACCTCAGTACACTTACATTGCCATACCAGATTTCAATACGCTGCCTGAAGTTTGTGGATTTGCAAATCCAAAGACAAAAACAAAACAAAACACACATTGGTCTAGCTTGTCACACTCCATATCACAGGCCATTATATCTCCATCATGTATTCCTATGTTCAACTGCAGTAATTGCTGTTTAATTAAGTGTAAATTTTGAGAAAACAATTTGATTTGGCTTTGGTAAAACATTTACTGCACGAAGGGAGACAGTAAACCCACCACTACCTCTACCTGCAGCCTGAAGGAGTGTTGAGCGTCCTACCTTGCAATACACAAGTACTTTAAAGGTGGTGAATTTAGCACTCTGATAGTAATTTATTCTGGCACTTAATTATCATCATTGTTAAAAAGCTGTCCCAAATTTCAAATGTGAATTACTGTGGTTCAGTCACTAGACATTAATTATATCTCTCTCTGCTGGATTTAAGTGCTTTTTATCCACCACTATAAACTCATATGTTGTAATCAAGTGATATCTCAATTTTATTTTAGATAAAGTAAACTGATTGAGCACAGCTTCTCATAGCAAGGCACTTTCTAATCTTAGGAATATATCAATGGTTCTCTTCATCTGCTCCAGTTTTTCAGCACTTTCAAAAATATGGATTTTGTAGAGCAATATCTCAATGTCATATACAAAGATCTACAACTTCAATTTCTTCTGTTTTGTTTCAAAAAATAAAAAGTCCATTAGTCCTTTTGAATTGAACCACATTGAATTGTAGGGAAGAATTTGCAACAAGCTCTTTTCTGAAAACAAAATATTCAGAGTGAGGATAACTGGAAAAAAAACTTTGTCAATTCAGCAAGGTGATAACTAATTACGGATATCTCAAGAGGCAGGCAATCAGCAGAATAAGCCAATAAACTGTCATTAAACATCATGCAGCATCAATTCTTGATTGAAAACCATATGTTTACAGAGTATATTTTTCACCAATAATTCAAAAATGTGTTGCAAAAGAAATGCTTTAAGTAATTTCCAATGTTAGAGCACAGTTCGCATTAGCGTCACATAATTTTTGGCATCCAATTTAGTTTGGGAAGCACACCCGTCCTTTTTAGCTACTCATAGAATTTATGTTAGACTATCAGAACAATACCTGTTATGTGTAGGGCTCATACGCAAGAGCCACATAGAGAGATGCAGAAATGTAACTGATTTGGAGAAATTACCTTAAATGGTGCCTAGACTGATTCCATTTGGAATCTCTATGGTTAAGATCTGCAGAAGAGCAAGGATTAAGACACAAATTCCCAATGAGACATATATATAGATCATGATATTCATAAACATTGTCTTATTTGACAGAAAGTAAAATACATGGATGTCTAGGCATACATATAGGCATACATAAGGCATACATAAATATGTATACATAATATACATAAATATGTATGCCTTATAGGGTTCCTTTAAAAGAGTTGCTGGTAAAACAGGCTTTCTAGGGATCCCCATAATCTGGAAGATTACCCAATTATAATTATTATCGGGAAGCAATTTATCAGTCAAGCCCACTTATTCTCCTTTACTGCTAACAGCTCCCACCTGACTCACCTTTAGGCACAGCTGCGTAAACCTTACTGTTTAACCTTACTGTTTAAGTTTCAGAGTGGACCTTCTCCTCCAGTCAGCTTGTTTGTGCATCTGTGGGCACATGCTGGGAACTCCATGTTACACACCTGAAATATGTATTAATATTAAACAGTATTGTACTATGTTGCCTTCTTGAGCAACTAAAATAAAACATACAAAAATAAATAAATGGCTGCAACGTAACAACATCAAGTAACAAGTTCTGGATGGTCAGTTTAAAGGTCAAGCTCCACCAGACACTCACAAAAGCTCCCCTGAGGTATGAACATGTTTAGAGGTTTTAAAAACTCCTGTAGGGTGTGACAATGACCACTAACTAATAGTTATTTGTGCATTAAGTAAAAAAAAAATTATTTTTTTTTAGACTAGCAATAGTCTATTGGGATTCGTTAAACCAAAAATGCCAGATATGCATTCCTCAGGCAGTATCATTCAATAGCACAAAATAAACTGAGCTGTATTATTAAAAATGTAAACAACAGTTCTAAAGAAGCTAACATTTAAAATGTATTACCTGATTTCTAATTCATCTGTTTCCAGACAAATATAAAATTTCCCAAACCTTTGATTTAGTTTTCAGATATTACTACACCAAAGATTTTTTTTTTGTTTTTTTTTTGTTTTTTTTTTTTTTTACTAACATCTACCTTTTATATTAAAGATTTCTCCTTGGTATAGCATTAAATGCATTCTCCAAATGAATCTTTAAAGCTTTTGACAACTTAAGGAACTTTAAAAATAAGCGTTAGAAAATATTAATATTTCCCATTCCCTTTCATATGTTTGCAATATGAAATTTTGCAAACTCTCATGCTCACAGCAAATAAGTTAACCATACAAAAAATTCTACATAAGTGATCTAACATTATTCAAACTCCAAAACACTTCTAGCCCTCTAAAGCAGTTCTCTGCTCCCTCTCCTATTTATACTCATCACATTCCCTCTTACCTTTTGTTCATGAAGGAAAACAGTTCAAGTTTATCC
This sequence comes from Aythya fuligula, assembly GCF_009819795.1. Classification (NCBI taxonomy): domain Eukaryota; kingdom Metazoa; phylum Chordata; class Aves; order Anseriformes; family Anatidae; genus Aythya; species Aythya fuligula. The sequence continues at coordinate 28,410,339 of NC_045562.1, read as the reverse complement.
AATCTCATTTTATAAGATAAATTATCTTTTGCCATGATTATCTCAGTAGCCTTATCTGCACCTCTTCCAGTTTTAATTCCTCTTCACTGATGAATTATAAGAATTATGACTGAAAGAATTTAATATCTTTTAATATCTCTAAAATACTTCTGTACTTTACTTAAATAAGTGTTTGGATGTTGTACTGAGTACTTCTGATTTCCTACCCAAGATATAGTATATAAAAGCTTTTTCTTTGATTCCTCTTTATATATTTTTATATCTATTTATCTATTTAAACTGAATATTGTGAAGTTTCAAGTGTCAGGATGTTGTTACTGTACCTTATCAATCACAAAATCATGGATCTGGAAAGGACATCAACTAACTGCCCACCATAGGGCAGGATCTATTCATACCAACCCCTGAAAAGCACAGGCAATATTTTTATTTAACCGATTTTTTTTCACAAATGACAAGGATTGAACAAATTTGCTGGGAAATCTTACCTTTTTGGGTTTTGTTGTTCATATTTATTTTGGCAATTCATTACTGACTTTAGCACCATATATTAAGCCTACTGAGAACTAATTCTCCCTTTCATCGTCTCAGTAGCTTTCTATACATCTGTTATAATGCCCCTATCTCTCCCTGCATTTATTTCGCCTGTCAATACCCAAAATGAAAATGCCAGGAGCTCAACTATTGAAAATGCATGGTTAGAGCTGGCTAGAGTCACTTCAGCACCCATGTGAACCCAGCACAGATGAGTGTTACAAAGCATTCAGCAACATTAAAATATCTGTCCATGCATATTACACCTACAACAACCTTTCCTTGACTTTTCCCTGAAATAGACTGACAGAGATTTCTTTTCAGAAACAGATATATTGTACCATTTGCCTGTACCTCATAAAATCAGGTTATAACTTAAAGCTGTTCTCTGAAACCTGTGTAAACAGAAATGTCCCAACCAAGAAAAAGGAAAGAAAAACAAACAAACAAAAACCCTTCAGAGACAGCTTGAAGGCTAGCTAGTTCTGGTGATTTTGTTTGATTGTTTTGAAAATTTCCATTGTTGGATCAAACTTCAGAGATGATTCAGAAGCTATACAGCATATGAGACCAATTTTGACTAGTCCTTTCCTTTTGATCCTTCCCTTGCCAAGACAGACTACTGATACTGTCAGTATTAGTTTTGAAGTGTTAATCTTTGTTCAAGAATAATGTTTTCCTTCAGCTCTGATTTGGCTAGCACTTAGGAGGGCAAATCAAGCACATAGTTAGGATTTGTAACTGAACAATCAGAGATCTTACAAGGTTTTCTACATTTGCAATTTGAAGAAATTCATATTTACATAGCTTACATATTAGCTGTGGCTTTTTTGCATGTTCTTTTGAAAATTTAACTTGAGATATTTCACTGCATTAATCTAAAAAATGTGAAATAATGATCTTTTCCAGAGCATATAACAATGTTTGTTAGAGTTATTAAATATCTTGCAAATACATACCAAGCTGTCTTCTCAAGTGGCCTGGCTCAAATAAGCCTTGTGAATCAAAACAGCATTTAATCTCAAATTAAACTTGCTAGAAGATGAACAATAATACATTGAATACAAGGTCATACATAAAATGTTTCATTTTTCATTTGCCACTCATTATGACATTTTAAAACAACTTTCAAGTATTCCAAAAATACTGTAGGACCAATGTTTTCACTTGATTAATTTTTGTCATCACACTTACATTACTACAGCTGTGTAGCAGAAGGCATCTGCATAATGTTCCTGTAAGAACTAAGGATGTGAGATAGAAGGTTTGCAAGCATAGAATCAACACTGATATTAATAGTTCTTGCAAATTGAATTATTACATAATTGAACATAATGTGTTAGGTCACATTTCAAAATACCTTGATTTTGTAAATAATTGGTAAATAAGTTTTAGTTCTGCATAAATATGAATGCACTAGTTCAGGAATCTCTGAATTTACATGTAACTGTTTAAAACAAAACTAATGTGTATATATACATATGTGTACATCTAGCCTAAGTCTTATTTGTAATATAAATATTAAGTAAAAAAGAAGCAATATAGCGACACTAACAAGTATCTTCCAAGGCATTTTCTTTGGCTTAGACACATGTAAGTGTGAAAGTTGTACCATATTAAGAAGGGATAATTTACCATCACTCAACAAGGTGTGTGCTTAGCTACAGACACAGTCAGAATGTTAATTTCTGCATGGTGAAAAGTTGTCTGGATTTTCTGATCTGAAAAGCTGAGTGACACTGCTTCACTTGTGTGGGGTGAGAACAATGTTATGAAGCCAAAAAAAAATAAAAACAATCTATGATAGGTTATATAATATTATTAATATTTCTCACAGATATTATTCTTCTACTCCTCGCATGCAGCAGAGTGTACACACTTGCACAGTGCACATAGAAAAGGGGTGAACAGAGACATAATGATGAATAATACAGAATCCTTTAGCCTCACAAGCAAAGTTGAGGTTAGACAAAAACATGTTAGAGATAAAAATTAGGTTAAGCAAGGAGTCAATCACCAAAACAAGATTTCTTGAAAGCAGATTCCTTGCCATAAGTCTTAAAACTGGGACTGGACAGCTTACTAAAAGATAATTTTCAGTTTCATTGCCTTTATGGTTTGAACCTTTTACTGGAAATCAAGATTTTGATATCCGAAATCAGAAATGATTATAGTGATAACTTGTGACCTAAAATTCGACAAGCCTGTGGCATGCCTCTAAAAGAGCAGTAACGGTAGCAGTAAGTCTAGCTACAAAAGCTTATTTTCCAAGAGGAAGGGGCTGTGCAAAAAACAAACAAACAAACAAACAAAAAGCACAGAATATATATGAGAGCATATATTCATCTACACACAGGCACATATATATGCATATCCACATGCAAATTATACAACAGAGGATGCATGGATATGTTTTCTTCATGAATTATTGTTACAGCCTGAAAGAGAAAAAAAATATATTTTAGAAGTCACCATCATAAAGTAAGGAAGAAGACAAGGAGCCTATGGAAAATATTGAAGATCAATATAAAGTTCATGAATTAGAAAGGTAAATCTGTGTTAATTTGCTTTCAAATTTCTTTACTTCAAAAGCACACTTACATTTTTATGGGGCTTTGATACTGAATATCTCACAGCCCATCATGAATGCTGAATTTAAATATATTTTGTAAAGGCATTTCAGATAGAATTTGTCAATGGGTAAAACTTGCTTCTGACACATTTTTTGTAATACTTGTTTGCTGACTTTTGAAAAGTACTAGTTGTACTGGGTCTGGCTGGAATGTTAACTTTCCCGGCAGCAGCCCATACAGTGCCGTACTCTGTACTTGTAGCTGGAACAGCAGTGTTATCACACCAGTGTTGTGTCTACTGCTGAGCAGCAGTGGCACAGCATTGGGCCTTTCTCTAACCCTCCTAGGGGGTGGGCAAAAAGTGAGGAGAGAAACATCACTAGGGCAGCTGACCTAAACCAACCAAAGGGATATTCCAGACCATGTGATGTCACACTCAGCAATAAAAGGTGGAAACAGGAAGAAGAGGGGAGGGGTGGGCTCTCGTTGAGAAGACGTCGGTCCTCCTCTCGAACACTGGCTACGTGCGTTGAGGCCTTGCTTCAAGGACGTGGTCAATCATCGCTCATTTGTGGGAAGTAGAGAGTAATTTCTTTCCTCTGCACTTCTATATAGCTTTCATTTATTTTGTTTGTTTGTTTTCCTCCCTTTTTCCCCTTTTCCCTTTTACTTCCCCTTAGTTAAATTGTTTAGTTTATGGTAGTCTTTATTTAATTATTATAATTATTTCCCTTTAATTAAATTATCCTTATCTCAACCCGTGAGTTGTTCTTTGCTTTACTTCTCCCCCTCCTCATCTAAAGGAGGGGGAGTGAGAGAGCGGTTGTGGGGTTTAGCTGCCCAGCACGGTAAAACCACCACATTTTTTGTAATACTTATTTGCTGACTTTTGAAAAGTACTAGTTTAACAGAGAACTTTTTGTTTCTGAAATGTATACAAATGAAGATATATGCGACCTTATTCTAGAACAGCTAAATGCTCTTCTGTTTTTTTTTTTCTCCTTTTACCCTTTTTAAATGCAAATAACCGCTCAGCTACACCAGTGCCATTAAGCACACATTTTTGGTTTGGGTACAAAAGCTATTGACTTACTGATTTATTATCACTAGCTGAGTCTTGTATATCTTATATATAGTCTACATGTATCAACACAGAAATAGGAATAAATGATTAATGATTGGAATTCCTCTTTGCATGGCAGATAGGACCATCTTTATTCAAGCACATTTGTTTTTTTATCAAAGGTGACTGAGCTTTGGGTGTTGAGTTGGGCCCAGTAATCCCAAGTGACACAGAGACAGAAACAAGGGTGGATTTTCACAATGTGGATAATTGAGGACGACCAGGCTCTTGAGCACTTATGATGCAATTGCCATCTGTCAAACGGTCCTGAAATCAAGTAAATTCTGATAGCCACTGATGTAATCAAGAGTCAGAGACCAGAAATGGAAAACAATGAGAAAAAAATATTGCTAGTCACACAAGAGCAACAGCAACAAACCCAGATAAACTCCTCTGAAATCATTAAGGATAACTATATGTTTCTGTAATGATCCAAAATGAGATAGCACACAACAGGGAGGCTCACTTTCACCTTGATCTCCATAAGAGCTTTTCTATAATAAATGAGTACAACAAACTGTAGTAAATCATCCCCCAAGCGGCTTTGCTCCAGGTACACACTCAGCAAGGAAATAAAAGATCTTTCAACTAATTTAATTTTTAAAACCTGACTGCTGTTCAGTTAAGTTTTGGTTATTGGCATTTTAATTCATGCAAGTTCTTTGAAGGTTTTATTTCTCTTTTTGATGCACACTTCAGCTATTTCTCAAAAAAGCTCTCTGGGAGCTCATGTCATGTTAACTGCAAATTAAAAGAAGTGAATTGGCAGTGCCAAAGCAGACCAATTTTATTAAATTATTTTTTAAACACTGGGGAAACTTTAAAACAAGGGAAACAGACTAAAAACTACGTAAAATCTTAATCCTTAAAGTGGTTGTCATTAAAATTGCCGCAATAAATTTCCAGTGTTCCTTGATTTATTAACTATGTGCATTCCTTTTTCCTGTGTGGTCTATAACATTTATGGGACCAAGCATCCTTTGAAACTGTACCTGTTACTCTAAATACGTTAATGGTATTTTCTTTATTTTCTACTTTAGGATTTGTTAGTGTTCATCACTGTTGTATTACAGTGATGGATACTTATAATCAAGCAAGACAGTGAAACCTTATGAAGTGATTCATCTTACCTAAGTCACTCATCTTACCTAGCACGTATTTTGTGTCTAAGCTTACTATCCTGAACATATCCAGGACATCCCAGTCAATTAAGATGCCTAATCTGCATGAAAGTCCTGTGATGATTCACATTCATAACTTAGTCATCTAAATTCTGCATATCTTATCCATAACGCCTTGCTTCATTCTGCTTAGCTCATCAGTTGAGCAAGCAGCTAGTCAGTAAAAGCCATTTCAAAACCAACACCATTAAAAAGCAATGAGACCTGCTGACCTCTATAAAGGCCAGAAATCCTTGCACATTTCTCTGCCTCTTGAAGTTATCAAAGCAGTAATGGTGTATGAGAGATTTGCACTGCTGGGGAAGTCACATCATTGTATTCTGCTGGTTTGAGCTGTACAAGCAGACCTGGAGGGAAGGAAAAAAAAAAAAAGAGGCATTGGAAAACGTAAGATTTTCTCACCCTACTTCCAGCTTCCCCAGCCCACAGACAAGAGAAACAGAACAAAACAGTTTCACATGCTTTCTCTGTGTCTGTCTTTAAATTAAGTTAACACTGGAGAATGTTACCATTCTCCATACTGCATTTCTGTGAGCACTCACCTCAGATTCCTGACTCTGTGATAGGTCTTCACTGGTAGTCACTACTGCAAAGCTTCAGAGACACTAAGAAAATCATTGGATGTTCTCAATGTGGGGAGTTTGACTAAACTCTCCAAACCCTGTTTCCCACCTGGGCCTACTATAAGATGCAACTCATCAGGCCACTCTATAATCTTTGGTCAACTGGGAGAAGTGTGCAAATACTGAAGGAAAGCAAATGTCATTCATATCTTCAAGAAGGGCAAGAAGAAGGATCCAGGAAACTACAGGCTAGTCAGACTCACCTTGATCTCTGGGAAGGAGGGACTGACCAGAGGTTCATGCTGCCATACAGACGGGTCCTCAATAGGCTGGAGAAGTGAATTGACGACAAGGATCTCATGAAGTTCAATATGCAGAATTGCAAAGTCATGCACCTGTGGAGGAACAACCCCAGGTACCAGCACAAGGTGGGTGCCACACAGCTAGAAAGCAGCTCTGCAGAAAAGGACCTAGGAATCATGGTGTACACCTAGTTGAACATGAGTCAGCAATGTGCCTTCAACGCTAAGAAGGCTAACAGTATTCTTGGCTGCATTAAGCAAGTTATCACCAGCACGCCAGTCAGGAGAGCTGATCCTTCCCCTCTACTCAGCATTGGTGAGGCCATGCCTGGACTTCTGTGTCCAGTTCTGGGCTCCCCCACTAACAGAGAGTCGTGGACATACTGGAAGGCATCCAACACAGGGCCATCAAAATGATCTTCTGTGAGGAGGGGCTGAGAGGATTGGGACAGTTCAGACTGGAGAAGGGGATGCTCAGAAGGGATATTATCAGTATGTATAAATACCTGAAGAGAGAGTACAAAGAAGGTAGAGCCAGACCCTTTTCAGTGGTGCCCAGTGACAGAACAAGAGACAATGGGCACAAACTTAAACACAAGATGTTCCACCTAAACGTCAGGCAGCATTTCTGTACTGCGCAGGTAGGTGACAGAACACTGGCACAGGCTGCCCAGAGAGGCTGTGGCATCTCCCTCCTTGGAGATATTCAAAAGCCTCCTGGATGTGGTCCTGGGCAACCCCTGCTTGAGCTGGGGTTGGACCAGATGGACCCAGAGGTCCCAGCTAACCATTCTGTGATTCCGTGAAGAAAAGCGATCCTTTCGCAGAAAGTTACATTTCATGAAGTACAAGGGAGACTTACAGGAGACTCATTAAGCTTCAGGCACCAATAGGTATATAAAAAAGGTGTCAGAAGTTTTCAACCTCTCTGGCAGAGTTTACCAGCAAACTGTAGAGTTTATCAGCATGCACTTCCTGCTAATTGAGTTTTGTTAACCTTTTCTCCTGCAACAACCATTTCTTCCAGGAGTCAAGACAGCCCCTCAGGAATTGTGCCTGCCCTCATCTTCTTTTTCTAACTCCATGCATCCCTGTTTGCTCCAGTGCCTCAGCCCCATTCAATTTCTTGTACACCATATAAAGGTATGCCACAAACACACATATTGTCATCCCAGCAGTGAAAACAAGCTGTAATCCATGCATTTAGGTCAGCAGGAAAAAGACAGAGGAATGGAGACAGCATACATTCACATAAAACACTGCAAGAAATGTTTTTGAGGAAAAAGCAATGATCCCTTACTGCTCCCAAAGTGGTGATCATGTCTGAAACTCCTGAGATCTCAAATCTCCTTTACAGCAAAACACAGCTTTCAGCCACTGCTGTTTGAAGGGCATCCATTACTGCTACTGAGTTTGGGACCATGATGTGTTTAAATGTGGAGCCTGACTGCAAAGTACCTGATGAAGTACAATACCTGGCACTGTTAAGATGCAAAACTTGGGGAGTTTTCGTTCAAAGGGCTCAGATCCAATAAAAGGATTTCAACCCTGCCCTTCTGACATATGTGTGATTCCCATTAAGATAAACGTGATATTGTTATTGTTTTCTTTTGTTTTAAATTTAAGGAAAGTTATAAGCGTGGTTACGAGAAGAATGTTTGTACTATGCAAGTTCTGTTTCCAATAATAATTTTGAATTTAGTGGCCAATTTTCTTCAAATTTTAAAAGCTATTTAACACTTCGCAAATTTTGCTGCTATTAAGAGACCTCTTCCCTTAAAGAAATAATAGCAATCTTGGCACTCGTTTTCCTTTCATTTACTTTGGAACAAATTTATAGTAAATCAAATTATACTATTATCAAATTATAATAATTAAGTTACACTGTATAAGCCAGCAAGCTGATTATTTATAAAAGTTTTACGTTTCTTTCTGGGACAGATTTTTTTTCCCTGATTTACATTCCTGCAGCTTTCATCTAAAGAAGAACTTATATTCTACAAAAATATCGAAGTTCCAAGTATCAAATTTTTTCTTTGTTCCTCTTTTCATTGTAAGAACACTTTGGCATGGCCTTTTTTGTCTTTGCTTTCAAACTTAACAACTGTAACTGTTTTATAAATGAACCCTTTTGACTGTTGGAGATTAGTATTTTTTTAACATATTAACATCCTTAGTTCATGCCAGCAGCTAGTGGCTGGTAATGAGGAAATAAAGTAAAGCTCTTAAAAGAGAGAGAAGTGGCATCTTTCCTCATAAGACAGACAAAGAAACCTGCAAATACGATGACATATACCTAAAATGGTCACATTTAAAATGCTGCTCCACTTGCAACATGAATTTTGAAGTAATTCAAAGTACTATTTTCAGTGCTACAAAATCTTCTGGTCTAATTGATCCAACTAGTGATAATCACTACCCAGCTGATTCCTTCAGACTCCCTTTTAAGGGTACCAGCACATCAGCACACTGCACTACGCTGCAGTTACTAAGGCAACCAGTGTGTGAAGCAAGCAGAAACTGTGTTTGTTCACCTTATACATTCTGCTTCCAAAGCAACCCTATAAAATGATGCATCTAAAAACCTAAATTTTTACACACAAACAACATATAAAAGACCTTTCTTTATCTTTTTCTTTTTTCCTCTCTTTTTTTTTAAATTATTTGTGGAATAAGGGAATGTGGGTTCATAACAACCATGAGAGAAGCATGACACAAAGTAAAGAGTAAGCATTCCTGGCAAGTTATCAGCATGCCCAAGTCTACAGTAGACAAAGTTAGTCCTTCAACCTACCAGCTATTCACAGGGGGTTGCAACAACACAGGTTTTCGTCCTGTATATAAAGTTTCTGCCATACCCACCAGCTGATGCCTGCCTGAACTCCCACATAACTATAACGTTACTCCACAGTGCATGACCTAGGAGGGTTTACCCAAACCACAGGCTTCAATGTGCCCTGTCCTACATGATTTTAAGTTTGGAAGAAAACGAAAACCCATCCCCTTCCTCATGCTTACTTTTCTTCAAGAAAGCAGGTCAAGTAATTTTTATTAAAATATTTCAGTTTAGCATATGCTATACTGTTCAAAAGATAAACACTTCTGATATAACAAAAAAAAATATGAAGGTTTTGCAAGGCTTGAGGGGGTTACAGGATGGAATTAGAAGAGATCTGCCTGGCACAAAACCTATCTATGTCATCCAGCAACATTTGCAAAGTGTTCTGCCCTGATCTCTAATTCACTTTGACATTAGAAACATAAAATCTCCTCCTCTCTTACTGCTTTCACCAAGTGCAAAACCAATTAGACCTCAGTGGAGGAATCCAGCCTCCAAGGTTAGCGCGGGTGAATGTTCTGATGAATTAGCTGAAATATTAATGTAGCAGAAATAATCACGTTACACACTGAGGGCTGAGACACTAATTGTGTCTTGCACCTTTATGTGCATCAAATGGTATTTAAAAGGATGCAGAGCAGCATCTCCTTTGGAGAAAATAGGCTATCCATCCCAGTTTGAGTCGAACTGCCAACAGAGCTCTTCTTTGGAAGGATTCCTTCTGCAGTTGATGTTAGCAGCTTTGTTTAGAGCTACTCAGAAATTTTCTCATGAAATAAACTCCATCAAAAGTGCTAGTTTGTTGAGCTTCAAATTATTTGTTTGATCAGCTGTGTTTGTTCCTCTGTGTCCAACTCAGAAGACTTAAAGATCTATTTTAAACACCAAGGAGAGGATTTGCACATCTACTTCCAAACTGTTCATCCAAACCTCCTTTTATGGTCATCAGAGACACTGGCCTTTATAGAAAATGATTTACTCACACAGTTTTAGCCCTGCAGGGAGAGTGGAGTTATGTCCTACACTTCCCTGATTTTCTCCTCTGATAGTAATGGAAACATGGACAACTGGTTCATGTGCAGGCATCTAAGTTTCATCAGACTATTTGTGCCCTTAAAGACTGATCAACTGTCTCTTCTCAGTATATTTCTGTCCTCAGAATCCTCAGACAAGGATTAGTGTGGTCATTGTGAAATTCCTGTATGAGTTATAGGAAACTTCTGTAATTGAGCAACAGACTTAAGAGAAACCTTGCAGGAAAAGACAAACATATGAAGTGTTTCTGTCAGCCTATCAATGTAGCAGAGAGACTGCAAAAGTGGCTGTCAGAGAGCTATATTTACTATCTGAAACCTTAGCTGGCAGCAAGCTGCAATTCTGAGTTGCATGGCAAGATGGAAGAACCTCATGATGCTGTTAACTCACTAACTGTACACAGCCTCACTTTTTTTGTTTCACCTCACTTTTTCCCTTGCAAAGTCAACCTGATCCAGCCTTGAGAACAAGGATCCAAGTAATTCAGGCTACCCAGAATCAGAAATTAATTTAACATAAAAGAAAGAGGAGAATCACATATTACCAGACAGAAATTAGGGAACCTGTGCACATACAATGTCAAGGGAGAAACAGTTCGATTAGATTTTAACAGCTTTCTAATTTTATCATTCATTTTATACATGTATGCTACAGTTGAAAACAACACCTTGTGATACAAGCAATACAAATTCCTTTAAAAAACAGACATTGATATAACATTTGATAATTTAAACAGTTTACATGCATCGGTTGTTTTTGACCCTGTCTTCCTCAAATAAGAATAATACTAACCTACAACTACTCTGATGTTCATCTATTTGAATTAATTGAAGGTTGAAAAGAACAGGTAACTGCAACAAAACCTAAACTGATGTCTTATAAAAGGTAACTTACAGAAAAAAAAATATTTAAAGTTTTAAAGACATGATCTTGTGATATGCTCTTTCTACAATTATACTTTTGTAATAAGTTCTGCATTTTCTCAATGGTCATAATTTTTCCAAGTCTTAACCTGGTAAAAAGAAATGCAGTTAATTTGATAACAGTTTTGTTAGGAAACTGTTGGGACTATAGTTCAGGCAGGTCAAAAGAAAAAAGATGGAACCCAGTATTTCCCATCTAAGTAAAAAGATGAGGGAGTGACTGGATGCAGATAATTCTCTAAGCCTTTACATGCATGTTGATTTCATATGCCTACAAATAATAAAATAAAACATCTTTATCACTGCAACACTGTTGGGAAACGTGTCTGAGACTCCTGGGATTTCTACAACTTCTCCAGCACACTTCAGTTCATACACAGTCTACTGTTCATGATTTTGCCCAACAGCAGAATCGTCTGTACATAAATATTATTTTCATGGTTGTGGTTCTTAAGGAGCAATTCTTTTGTGTATACATAGACTTTTCTTTTGTGTATACATAGACTTGAATAATTCTCCCAGAGTAGTTCTTATATAAGGTGATACAGGGAACAACAGATTTCTTTTTTCCCATCAACCCATTTCTGGTAGGCTGTATGTGAGATACATTTTGAGATCTTTGTTTTTGATCAAACTTTCTAATCGGAGGTTCTTCTGTCTTGCTGACAGTCAATCAAACAATCCACTTACTAGTGAAGTCCTGTTATATTATAGTGAAAAATTGATTTTGCTTTTTATTCCTATCTTTTAAAAATGTGACTTGACAAAGTATGCTAATACATTGTGCCCATTCTTTTCTTGGCAGCAAATCATCTCAAAATGACATATATTATTAATTAGCGTGTGTTTTAATATTTCCTAAGCTTGGAGATGTAACTCAGTGTAGAAACTGAAGTCTAACACCTAGCAACACTCTCTCACCATCTGTACCTTGCTGACTTGTAAGACATTCACTGAGAACAGGTTTTTATTCTCTGCCACATAAGAGGTTTGCGTGCCCTGTGCTTTCAGGGCCTCTTCTCACATAAATTCTGGTCTGATCAATCAGATACCACTGGAAAAAGTTTGCACAGATTGCACCTTACCATTCCAGGCTTTTTGAAAGTGAGTTAGGATGAGAGTAGGTGAACCTGTACATATTTCAAGACACAAAGTTTAAGATATAAATGCATTTTTCTTATCATTAGATTGTAGGCTGACCTACAGTCTTGATGAACACAGCCACAAGAAATCAAGAGAGTTGTATATTAGCACTTAGGACACTGATAAATTATGGCCTTACCTAATTGAACTCTGCTGGATCATCAGATTTCTGTCACATACTAATGAAAACAAAGAAGATTAATGAGATCACCACTGAACTAATGGTATTTGATTCTATATGGCTAGCTGTGGAACAGCTGTCCCAGCACTACAGAAGGTTAATAAAGAGCAGAATAGTCCCAAGCATGGTTACATTAATGGTGACAAGCTCAGAAGGGCAGAAAGATATCAGAAAGCCTTCTCGTTCCTTGTCTCAAGTTTAATTCTGATTTGGCAAGGTTTCTAGTCCACAATAATTTCTATACATCTGAATTTTCACATATGGAGGTTCAAGCATCCAAAATCAAAGAGTATTTTATAGCTTTATAGAACATTTTTTCCTGTATGAATTAGGATGAAAGCATTCAGAGCTCCAAAATTTCTGCTGGTGTTGCACTATAGCATTACCTTACAACTGCAAATGACAAAACCAAAAATGTGTATACTGCAACTGCACTTCAGTTTTACTGGTGTGTCTAATTTGTTGCTAGTAATAGTAAAGTATATATACTAGGATGACACTGCTTCTTCCTGTGCCAGTGGTTCCATTTGAGGCACATAGCTCAGATGACCCTGAGTTACTTTCCAGATCCTTAGCTTGCATAAACTAGAGAAAATACCACATCTGATCTAGCATGAGAGTACAACAATGGTAGCCATAACAGGGCAAAAGAAACCAGTGAAAACAGTGTAAGCAGTGATACCTTGGGAGATTATTATCCTTCCAAGTAGTTTGCAAACATAGTAGAGAATTATTTTCCATGGGATACATATGTTGGAGTTTAATTTGTGTTTTAGTGCCAGTATTATAATTGTTATTACAGAGTACACACAAACTTGGAGGATATTGAATGATTATCTCCTTAAAATGTAAACAAATATCTGCCTAATCTGCATCCACAGCCCTTTCAGTTGTTATAAATACCCTACTGGGAGCAGAAGTTCATTTAAGCAAATATAGCTGGCTATCTGCAGTTACTGTTATTCCAAAGCTTTCATTGTGGAAACCCAGTTCTAAAATTTACACCCATTTGTGCCAAAAACACAGCCGTTATATACAATAAGAATAGATTTGATTTTGAATGTTCTCAGGGAATCTTGAGTAAACAAAACATTGAATATTACTTAATAAAGCCAAACTCAGCCAGCGCTTAAAGCTTTGTGTCAGACTGACTACTTGCTACACTTAGACACAAAGCTCCAAGAAATGCCTTTGACTCAGAGAGTCATTCTTCACAGCCCCTTTCTTGTTTCTAGGGTGATATACTTCCACAGGTACAAAATAATTTCCCTTTTACCGTTTAGTTCTCTACTGAAGTGCATTGTTTATGTGGATCTATCCTCTTTTCCTGTTTTCTCTAAAACATTTTACGTGATGTCTGAGGACTGCAAGATTAAGAAGTTATTGCAGGAGTGCTTTAGGAAGGATTGTTCCTTTGTGTGGTGGTTCCCATTACAGGGTACTCATCAGTCAGATCCAGGCACTGGAAGAACCAGATTTACTTTACAGCTTGGTCCAACCAGTTACTGAGTAACACTGCTGCATTGTGCAGGGAGCAGTAGCATGGCTGAATGAGATGAATACCTGAAAATAAATTTAAGGAAATGGCAATGCTTTGATAGCTTAGAAAAATGAACAAGTTGCTCCGTATCACCTCAAGTAGGTATCCAGTGGCAGTAGTTGAAGAACTACATGGTGGTTTTGATTGTGAATTCTGTGCAAACCATATGGTTTGCTGCTAATCTTTCTGCATCTTTTCAAATTGAAGTTCTACCTACTCTTCTTGGAAAAAATACTCAGCACACATACATACAATCTTGTGCACCTCTATATAATAAAAGAAAAATATAGTAAAGTCATCAGTATTCACACATTATTTTCTCTCAGATTTTCTTTGCCTGCATCCATGAAAATAACCATACTTATTTGCTCTTTAATTCGTAGCTTTGCAGAGTGAGTCTGATGACTCACTGCTCCTACACAGTAAATTCAATGTTATTTGTCTGATCTACCACACTTGCACACATCAGCTGTCTAATATAGAAAGTGTAGATTAGAAATGCATCAGTCTAACTCTTTGCCTGCATCAAAAACTGCTCTGCTCTCATCAAGTAGCCATTTGTCCAGCAGCTCAATCTTCTCTCGTTCAAGAGCTCAGGAAATCCTAGGTAAATAGCTGAAGTTTTCCTAGACAGAATTTCTGACAGAAACAGAAAGGAAGCATAAATGATGATCATGGGTTGAGACAGAAGCCACACAAAATTCAGGAGTCACATTTTACTATATAGTTCTCTTTAAAGGTGACTCACAGTCGTGATTCCAGAAAAAAAAAAAAAAAAAATCCAGAAAATGTTCTAGAGCCTATACAAAGAGATGCTTGTGACAAAACCATGTAAAAAAATGTCTTCCCTCTTGAATAATGCAGGAAACACTAATTGCTAATAAATTTGAAAGAAAAAAAAAAAAAGTATCTGGAAGTAAGTATTCTTAGAAATTTATCTTTGTCACATATCCAAGAAAAACACAATAATGAAACAATAATGAAACAAGATCCTTTAGCTCTTCCAAACTATAGAAAAATTTTAACATATATTGTCTCTCCATAAGCATAGCATCTCATCAAACATCAGCTTTTTCATGAAGGATCTCATCTGACCAGTGTTAGACAAAAAGGTCTAATATTTTCTTTAGCTACCTGGACAATTGTAAATTTAACTCTTAAATATATCTTGTTGTAACTTAAATAAATAAATAAAATGAAACCTTAAAAACAGTCTTTCATACACAAGATTATCAGCTGAATTAAAGGCATTTTGGGTAAGAATATACCTACACAGTGTGCAGAAATTACTTAGTCCAGACCTACTACATAGGTTTCCAGAGAAAAGACTGTTGTAAAATGGACACAAAAAGAGACTAAAGATAAACCCAATGAAAAGGACACAATAAAAAAGAGGCCTCATCATTCAAAACCAAAACTAGACAAGCAACATGGTTCTGGGGTTTGGCAGTGTTCTGAAGGAAAAAATAAAAGGAAAAAACAGCACTAATATGGATGGTTTGGCCCTTTAGAAGCATATTAAAAAAAAATCAAGATAACTAAGCTGACATTTAGTCTCAAAACAATATTTTAATGGTGACATGAATTCACTAAATGTTTTGTTGGACACAAAACTTTCATTTGACACAATTTGTGCTTTTGAATAAAATAAAAAAAATGCTTGACCTCCATGAAACAGTCTGTAACGTGTTGAAGACAATGTAAGATTTATTGTCAGTAATGTAGTGAGACATCATCCTCCTTGAATTCATAGGAACTGTAGGTCACAGACATAACTGACTTATTGACTTCATCATTGTCATTTTGCTATAAAACAAAAACAAAGTGATGAGCCTAGAGTATGTCCCAGAAGACACTTCAGGGCTGGCAGTCAAGCCTCCTCATTAATCTGGAAACAAAAAATAGTTTTGAGATTTTGAATCAAACCAGAAAAAAAAAAAAAAGTACTGATAAAATACATTCTAACTTGAAGAAGAGGTTCAGTTTGGCAGCATATCATTGTAGAATAACTAAAATATTCACAAATAATGGAGAATGCTTTCAGAAGAAAACATTGCCAAGAAGCAATCTGTTACTTGACATGCACAATTATCTGGGAAATAAATTGCAAGAAAAAAAAATAAAGATAAGAATAATTACAAATATTTTTGTAATACAATATCCCTAGGAGAAAAAATGATAGATAGATAGATGATAGCAAAGAGAAAATAACTCAGAAAACAAAAAATATGAAAACTGTGAATATCCTGGTCTTAGCCAGCAAGTGCTCTTTTGGTTCAGTTTCTTACAGTCGTGACTATACTTTAATTTCAAAGGTTAGAAAAAACTGTTCTTTACAACAGATGTCACTGAATATTTTGCTGTCACTACCGCACACCTTAACAACACATTTGTGAGCTTTTGCTCCCTTGTCACAGTTACGATCTGAAATGCCATGAAATACATTTTCTCCCTTGGTGCTACACCATACACTATTACAACTTTTCAAGTATAGATGGGTAAAACACATATAACAATGAACAAGAGGTAACAATGAACAAGAGGTTTGCAATTTGGGTTTGGAAGGGACCTTAAAGATCATCTAATTCCAATCCCCTTGCCTTGGGTAGGGACACCTCCCACTAGACCAGGTTGGCAGGGTCCCATTCAACTGGACAAACTGAACACCTCCAGAGATGTGGCATCCACAGCTTCTTTGGGCAACTTGTTTCAGTGCCTTGCCACCCTCTGAGTGAAGAATTTCCTCCTAACATCTAATCTAAATCTCTCCTCTTTTTGTTTCAAGTCACTAGTCCTTGTCCTATCACTGCAATCCCTGACAAAGAGTCCCTCCACAGCTTTTCTGTAAACCCCTTTTAAGCAATGGAAAACCACTATAAGGTTTCCCCAAAGCCTTCCCTTCTCTGGGCTGAACAACCCCAAATCCTTCAGCCTGCCTTTGTAGGAGAGGCACTCCAGCCCTCAGATTGTTGTGTGTCTTTTTCCTTCATGCCAATGTTCCCTCACTACTGCTGAAACAAGAGGCAGTGCCTCTACAGCAATTTATTCTAAGAACCACACCTTTCAAAAGAAACTGAACCAACACTAAATTCCATACGCATGTGCCATACAGCTCATCAGAAGTACATCACTCTCTAGCTCTTCTCTGAACAATTACTTTATCTTACAGTGTCTATATGGAGTTTTAAAATTTACATGATCAACTTTTCAAAATAACATTGAAAAAATCCAACTAACCTGAGAGGAATTAAAGCAATGTCTTCTCAGATTTGTCTCTAAGTCCATGGGATCTACAAGTAGAAAAAATAAGAAACACTTTTAACAATAAAGTAAGCACAATCAACTTTTTTTTTTCTGATTCAGTTCTTTCAGCACAATCAGTTGACTTTCATGAAAAAATACAAAACAAAAAGCAGATCAAAACAAACAGCTTTGTATAAACTATTTCAGCTATTTCTTTCGCAAGATTAGAGGGGATAGAGATTCTTATGTTGTATCTATTTTAAGTACATATGAGTTGCATAGAAACCAAACGTCCATATATCCATATCTTTATACGTTCCATGTATGTGAGCAACTCCTGCTCACATTCTGCAGTTTTCATCTGGCTGTCAAATGGTTAACTGTTTTGCTTAATTGTAACACATGTTCACAAGCCAGTTTGATTAAGATCAGCTGATACACATTTGCTTTCCTATGTGCTTTTAAATACTTTTTGGAATATTCAAGCAAGTGAGTGAAAGTGAAGGAAATGGGGAAGAAAAAAAATGTGCTGGTAAACCTTGTGCAATTCCCACAGCTAATCAGAGTAAATTAGCAAAATTGCCAACACACTCTTGTCAAACTATATGTGAAGAGACAGGAGTATTAATGACAAACAGCAGCAGCTTCTCCAGAAAAATTGCACATAAACACTATTGCTAATCCCATCTCTAAGAAAAATAAGCCACGATGTCATTTGTGCTGTAAACAACAGTGGGCTTGTTTAACAGCAGTATGTTTGCAGTGCTATTCAGAGTCTCTGCAATGACTTTTTGTATGGCACCTTACACAATATTGACTGTCATTGTTGATCCTTAAGCATGCCGGGAATCAATATGGTTAGTAATAGTAATTATAATAAATGAGCATTATGAGTAATATTTTACTGCCAACAGAATCAACAATCACGATTTGTGTCTCTGCTAATTATATTTCCACTCTGGCTGGTAGATAACCAGGACTGCAACCTATGTTTAATGAACCAAACCAATTTATAGTCTTTTATTCTGTACAGAACACAAAGGAGAGATTATGGTGGGAGCATCCTTTGACACACATTTTCGTGCTAGATTCCAGCAAGAGGAAAGATGCCAGTGTTTTGAATGAGCCTGAGAATGCTTGGAAGTGCTTCAGGCAAGAATGCTCAAAGGAAAGCAGCTCTGTCAGGAACATCCTGCAAATACAGTTTTGAAAAAGACTGTCAAAAACAGCACACATACGATCACAAAGAAATACATTCCTAAGGCTTCACTTGCCCTGTGTGCATCTGTGGTGGTTTCACACAGCTGGGCAGCTGAACTCCACCACAAACCTCTCATTCCCCCTCCTCAAAGGGAAAGGGGGAGAAAATATGATGTAAAGGGCTCAAGGGCTGAGATAAGGACAGGGAGATCACACAACAATTATCGTCATGGTCAAAACAGACTCAGTGTATGGAGATTAATGTAATTTATTAACTATTACTAACAAGCTAGAGCAGTGACAAACAAAAAACAAACTAAAAACACCTTCCCCCCACCCACCCTCTTTCACCTCCTTCTCCCAAACAGCGCAGGAGAATAGGGCTTTGGTCAGTCCCTGAGGCTTCATCTCTGCCCTGCTCCACCAGGGGCTCCTCCACGGGCTGCAGCGTGGAGATCTGCTCCATGTGGGACCAATGGGCCGCAGGGGGACAGCCTGCTCCAACAGGGGCCCCTCTACGGGCCGCAGGGGAACTACTGCTGCCTGCCTGAAGCACCTCCTGCCCTCCTGCTGCACTGACCTGGGGGCCTGCAGGGCTGGTTCTCAGCCCTCTCTCCCAGCTGCTGTTGTACAGCAGTTGTTTTCACTTCCTTAACTCTGCTCTCCCAGAGGCCCAACCAGTGTTGCTCACTGTCTTGGGCCGGCTGGAGCTAGCTCCGATCTGATAGGGGCAGCTGCCTCACAGAGTCCACCCCTGCAGCCCCCCTGCTACTAAAACCATGTAAACCCAATATATCATCAACTGTCACTTGATGGCAGTTAATCACCCAAAAGAGCTACTGGAAAACATACAGGAGTAGAAACTAGGGATATGAAATTGAAAAAAAAATCAATGTTTAGTTTCCAATTTTTAGGGACAGTTGTGTGCTGTGTGCATATCTGTATCAAGCTATGTATTTGGTCTCATCTTTCCATCTACAGATTATGAAAATAACCTTGTATGTTTGCCTGTGTTCAAATGTGATACATATGCATGTTCCTTGGGAGTTAATAATGCTCAAAGGTTCAGGTATAAATGAAATTCCTTGGAAAAGTAGTTAGGTTCACCTGCTCTCCTACGCTTCAGTCAGAACAAGTTCTTTTAACTTAAACATTAGTTCAGCTCAACAGCAAGTTGAACAGGAAGTTCAGTTCAATCGCTAAGCACAATAATCTTGCCTACTGAATAATACTTGGGCAGCTCAAAGATGCTAGAACACGTCAGTGACGGCTTCCTAATGCTTCTACCCTTCCCATCTCACTGCTGCACAACCAGAGCACAATGGCAGGGAGCATAGTTCAGTAAGAAACAAACCTTGCAAGTCAGTGAAGCAAATGTGTTGAGCAAAGCTGCTGCTCAAGATGAACATGTCTGGATGGTGATCTGGTCAAAGACTATTTATGTGAAGCCTATCATCCTTTTCTTATCAGGTTTATTAAGGTTTATTTTTCCTAAGGAGTCATAAGGAGTGATAATATATAGAAACATATATAATATATAAAAAAGAGCAGAAAGCACAGGATACCTACCTGGGCAACCTGCTCAAAGGAACCTGCTTTGGCAGGGGGTTGGACCTGATGATCTCTCGAGGTCCCTTCCAACCCCTACAATTCTGTGATTGTGTGTGTGTGTGAGCAAATCACAAAAGAATTCTATGAGGATGCCTCAGCAATATTTCCAAAATGCAAAAGAAGACTAGAATTACAGAATGAGTTTTTTCAACCTTTTTTTTTTTTTTTTTGCATAAATAACAAGACATAACTGTAAAAAAGCACAAAAAAAATTTTTTTGCCTGCTTCTATGTTAACAGAATGCTTTGTTTCTCTTTTTAGTGAAAAGCTAAAGCTTTTTTTAGCTTCTTGAAAAGTAAATTCCACCTCCTATTAAACCCCTTATAAGAAAGTATATATCATAAAGTGGGAAACAAAAACAAGAAAAAAACCTTCATTTCTTTTTAAGGATCCTGGAAAAAAAATAGCAGCAAGGGAACAACAACAACAAAAAGGCAGACAATACTTTGCATATTCCTTAAGAGAATGCATGTTCGTAAACTAAACATATGTAAACATACGTATACCAACTCACAAAGGAAGAAGCCACTGAGACAGTGGCAGCAACTAATTTATTTTTCATTCAGCAAACCCTGATAGATATGTACTTTCTTCCTTCCAAAGAAATGATGAAAATAAAGGAGTAGAAACACTGAAGTGAGAATCCAGCAGTGCTTTCTGGTTCCATTTTTCAATTTTGAGACTTTTTCACGGAACATCCATGTACTAGCTACCTAACACCTCTCAGCGGAGAAGAAAAAAGAACAAAAAGGATAAATCTTTAAGGCTAGATGTTGTCACTGGCAACTCAATCTGGACTTGATGCAGTGATGGAAAATGCCATAAGTCATGTAATTAGCTTGTCCTTAGTAAACACTTTGCTTCATTGTCTTTCAGTTTCTCAAGGTTAACAATACCTTGAAATAATATATTTACCCACTCTGAAAGTAGGATTAAAAATGCATCTGTCGAAGAGTGCTTGGGAGAAAACAGTGACAAGCTCTGTGTGCCATTTCACAGCTTCTTCCTCCTTTCAGTTCACCTTGAAACTCATCTGCTGAAAAATAGTTCTCTTAACTCTCCTTTTAGAAATGATAAAAAGGCAGTACCCATCCTGAAAGGATACTAAAAAACATCGGAACACAAAAACTTTGTTGTGTTCCCTTTGATGCAGCAGTTTCTCTGAGATCTCTGTGCTTGTTCAATCCCTAACATAAGCATTATGCGGTATTCAGTGATATACATCCCAGTATAATAAGTCTCTGCAAATGCACTGTGTATCTGCATCTGTTATATGTAAAGCCAGATATAGGCAAATATTTCAATTTAACCTTTTTGTTTTTCCATTAGCATAAGAACAAATAAATTGATTAATTATTCAAATTACCCCATAACACCTAAAAGTAAAGTTTTAATCTATTCACATTAGGTTCCGGAATGTTTTCCTCCTTTACAGTTACAGAGAGTATTTGTTTTATAATGAATTCTCTTAGGTACATACAAACGTAAGAAAAACGTGGTTCAACAAAGATAAAATCAACCTCCTACCACCTATACATTGAGATGATTATTGAAAGAATGTAAAGCATCACTGAGCTACTCATAGGGATCCAAGTAACAATAACAATAATGTGCTTTTCTGAGTCCCTCTATTGTTACTCAGCCCACAATACCTTTGCCAAGAGAAGTCATCTGTATCACTTTGCATGTACACCACACGTTGTCTTTCAATTGATTCAAATATAATAGCAGATGGTCATAAATTGCATTCTCTAAATCACTCTCTTTAAATGACTGGCTTCTGATTTCTATAGCTTTTGAACAGTGTCCCTTCAACAGCCTAGTAACCGAAGTAGAAGCCATGTGAAATTTTAAAAGCTGAAGGTCCCTACCCCATAGAAGCCTTGGCCACCGGCGCAAGTACTGTGAGATACAAGAAATTGGTAACATTTTTGTGAAGCAGCTACTATGAACATGAGGAGCACATCTGATTTAAAATGGCATGAAAGAAAATAGAAAAAATGAATGAAAGGATTCAGAAATATTTGTTCTGAGCATGGAAAATATGCTTTAAAATAACTTTAAATAGTAGTGTCTCCCCTAAAGCTGAATATCCAAAAATTGGTCAAATTGTATTCAGCAGCTGCATGTGAGAGCTGATAAGAAACAGCAGAGACAGAAAGGCACCTGCAAGCTGCTTCCCTCTCCTGTTCAGGGATGGAACTGGTTCAAACAGAGTTTATTGAAGCTTGGTGGGACAGATTACAACATGAGCTGAAGGAAATACAAGGAAAATCACTTACTGCTTTAAGCCAGGTATCCTGCTCTATAATTCTTCAATTTTTTACTCCATCCCCAAAATAGAGAACATCATTGCTTTGATAAATCATTGTTAAGCAGAAGTATACATAGGGGTATTTATTTATTCTTTTTTTTTTTTTTTTTTTTAAATTGCATCTGTGAGAGACATATATTTGGCTTATGAAGTTTATTTGTGGGTCAATACTGCATGTTATAACATGAAAAAATGCTTTCACACAAAGGTTAAGGAAAAATGCTAGGATGTTCTTAATTTCCTCCAGAAAGAGAAATAGAAACTGGGGATGCAGACAGCAGGAAAACTGTAGTTTCACTGCAGTTTCACTGTAGTTTTCTCAAACAGGATGGGACAACTGCTACTCTGTGCTGGAGACTACTTCTTGCCCCCAGCTCTGTGAAAATCAGTCAATTTTCAGCAGCTGCAGAGCACCGGCTTGATCACCACGCCTGTTTCATAGAGCCCCAAGGAGCTGAGCCCAGCTGCCAGGGCTGCTCAGCAGCAGAGGTTCTGCTGCTTCCAGTGCCCTCAGCACCACCCCTAAGACACAAGCATATCCAAAAAGCAGAATTCCCAAATTTCTAAGCTTCTAGCTCTGCAAGAGAAAACCACAGGCAACACACCACAGATAGCTTGGCCTGAACCAGCTGAGCTGCCTGGTGAAAACTGCCACCAAGAAATTCTATTTTGTTATTGATGCTGAATGGGGATAGGGATGCATCGCTTATTTACTGCTCAGCAGACACCTCCTTTCCCCTTTCCAACCCTCTGCTCTGCTTTGCATGCAGAAGGCACATTCCCAGTCTTTCTTGAAACTTTCTCAGACTCATTGCCCAAACAGCTTTTCAAGTACATGCTATAATGTAGGAACATAAGGAAGTCTACAGAGAAATTTGCACATGCAGATTGTTCCAGGAATCACAACTCAGAGCAACAGAAGAAATAAACTTCTATACGGTAGGAAAAAGTATCATTTTTGTACATAATTAAGTAATTCTCTAAAATAAAGCTATTTCCCATAGTTAAAAAATAATAACAAGGAAAACTTATTGGCTAATTGTCTTCTATCAGGGAACCAGTAAGGGTACAGACAAGATGAAAATACAGAGGATGTCCAGGTATGCACAACTGCAATTTTCCCTGTATTTGAGTGTATTGTTTTGCTGTCAAGTAGTTCACAAGAAACACACTTTCTTTTCCTCTTTTTTTTTTTTTTTTTTTTTTTTTCCCATCTCTAGTTGTATAATACTATGTTGTTCAAAAATAATGACTGTGGAAGATGATCATGGTCAGAGACCCTCAAGCAGCCCTAAAAAAAAAGAAAATGGTGATGAGAAAAAAAAAAAAAAAATCAGTTCCTTTTTGATGAAAATATCAGACCTAGAAAAAAAGTTAACAGACTTTGCACAGTTATAGCTCAGTAATAATGAAATCATTATTAACTTGGTTGACTCTAGACACTGGGAGAAGATATAAATGTACCTCAGAGGAACCATACAGTAAAAAAGATACGTAATGATACTGTCTGTATAAGGAAATGTATAAACCAATGTACAGAAATATGTCCCAGGGACATGGAATAGGAACCTTAGAAAAGAAATAGAAGGAATAATGAAACATTACTATCTGCATTGAGGGAAGGGAAGGGAAGGGAAGGGAAGGGAAGGGAAGGGAAGGGAAGGGAAGGGAAGGGAAGGGAAGGGAAGGGAAGGGAAGGGAAGGGAAGGGAAGGGAAGGGAAGGGAAGGGAAGGGAAGGGAAGGGAAGGGAAGGGAAGGGAAGGGCACATTTTGGGTAGCAGCTGGCCACTGTAACAGTGGTTATATCAGCAGAAGCGCTCGCACTGGAGCTGCGATCTCAGTCCCTCAGAGGTGCCTAGGAACAGGCAGCAGCAGGATAGTTTTAAAGCAGAGACTTTACAGAGGTGCCTGGAAAGATCTGTCTGAACAGCTACAGCAGGCTAAAGCAGCTGAGACTGGGGACATAACGTTCCCAGAACAAAAAGATATAGTGACAACAGTCATCCTAGTATTTCAGGAGACATGCTCAGCCCATGCAGCAAAGCTACCCACTTGAAGGGCTCTTGTGCAGTTCTCCGAGAGAAGAAGAAAAAAAGAAAAAAAAAAGTGAAAGGGTGAAAGCACTAAACAAGAAAAACAAAAATCCTCAAAAGACAGCAGACAGATTGTCCTCAGAATTGAATACCTTTATAAACAAAACAAAACAAAACTATTTTGTCAAACCAAAGATAATTCTGTAAACCATGTCAGCCTTAGTGAACCAGCATTTACGCATTTGTTCGTATCCACTACTAAAGTTTTGACTTGCAGGAAAAAAAAAAAAAAAAAAAAAGAAAGAAAGAAAGAAAGAAACAAACAAACAAACACTTATGCTTATGTGCTTAACCTTACCCTGTAAGGAAAAGCAGCTGTTGAAGGGTATTTTTACAGCTTCAAACAAAACAAAAAAGGCAAAAGTTCACACAATACCTACCACTTGTAAACAGTGCAAGAGAGGATAAGGCAGGTGACCTTAAAAATTTCTGCCCCAGTATTAATGCAGGCACACTTCTTCACATGTACAATCTGTGCTTGCCCCCAGAGCCCCAGTGCCACAGCCATCCTGGCTCAGAGCCATAGATACGTAGGTACATAGAGCAAGTGCATCTCCAAATTCTTCGGCCTTTAAGTAAGTGTAGCTTTAGTTGAAGTGCTGCCAGGAGGAACTGGGTCAGCAGCACGGGAGCACGCTGTCATATTGCAAACATACGTCTAATTCCTGTCCTCTGCGTCTCTCGAGACTCCAGCCACATCACAGAGCACCACACAGAATTTAATCGCTTTCTGCTCTAGTAATTTTGGCTGTTTGGGAATAGAGATTGATTTTGCTCATTTTGGACTGCAAAGATCCAGTGTGAGCCTGCTGTCAGACAGTATGAGGTGGCATCAAGTGCAAAGGAATTTGATGTATTGTAGCAGCTGCTGAGAGCCACAGTGCTGGCAGCATCGGGAGCAATAGCATGAGCACAGTGCTCAGGTACATGAGCTGCCTTCTCCTCTGCATAACCAAAATATTCTTGATAGGTCCCTCTGCCTGTTGCAATGAGCATTTTAGCTTTTAGTGCCTTATGTTGGAACTGCTGATGGCTTGATTAGAATGGTTTTAGTGTCTGCACCTACCATATCTTTGGTACTTGCAGAGACAGACAAAAAGAGAAATACTTGGTCTGGCAGTTCCAGCTTGTTTGTAAGACAGATGGGACAGAAAGACAACAAATGCACCATTGCATCAAGAAGACATCAGTAGAACAATTCACATTTTTCTCCTATGACAATAAGAGGGGAAAAAAAAGTCATAATCCAATTGTTGTGAATTTCAATTAAGTACCAGTGAAAATTCTAGATGGGGCATGGTAAACATTATAATTTTACCTTCCTTTTGTTAAGGTTCGTCTTTGCACCATCTGCTATAAAGCATTTGGTTAATGTTTTATATTAGTGACCTTTTGGGAAACCACAGTTCTGAGATTTTGGGACATTGAGATAGCCACTAAACAAGACCATCATTCTCACCTTCTCAATGGTGGTAAATTTGACAAATTAAGAAGTTGTTTCCCCTTCACAATTAAGAGAGAATAGGCTAATTCTTACTTCATATCCTTGTAAATCTGGAGGAATTCAGTTAACTCCATTTCTGAGAGCTCTGCTTGGGCCTGAAATTTTTCTATAGAAAACAGTTAGAAAAAAGGAACAATTATGTATACTGAGAGAGATGTAAAAAAAATATTAAATAAATAACTGTGAACTCTGTTTGAAGAGCCTCTATAAAATAGTATAGTATACTTTATCTGAATATTGATGAGCTAAATTAAATAAACATGAAATTATCACTAGTTTGCTTTTAAAATCTGCTCATCAAATTATATTGTTTATTTAAGAAATCCAAAGCTACTGTATTAAATTTAGCAGCTTGTCAACTCCAGGAAAGAATCATCCATCTTATGCTTTACTGTTACTATATGATCACTGTTAAGCCAAGGATATTTTATAAAAAGTAAGAAAAAGCTTGCTTAGCTAGCTAGTTCTTTTATAGTATTGATTAATGGTATATATTTTAAATTTACTGTTTACATGGAAATGTTGCTATTTATATTTTGAAATTCTCCAGATACTATTTCAATGGCTATGTTTGGATGACACGTACATATGATTGTTCTAAGATATGAGATCAAACTGAATTATAAAGAGAAATGGAGACTATATCCTTGTAACTGGGAAATAAAAGAATCTACCAGAAGTATAAAAATACAGTTTTAAAGCACATCAATGATCATACACGAGTGGCTTAGATAATTTAGAATTCCATGGTTGTGTTCTTGAAGAAATAATTGTATAGATTTTCCATTGACATTAAATGAGAAATCTTCATCCTTATCCAATACGTACATCAGCCAGGTCTTTCAGAAGATTTTGGTACCAAAAAATCACAGAGCATTTCTCACAAAGCATGAATGTTTTGACCTCTGGAGAGAAAACTTCAGCCCATTCATTCATTTAAGGTGATAGTTAAGCAGAAGTACTCTTGTACATAAGATGAGTATTAAAAATATATTAGAGAAATTCATGCTGGTATTGGTGGTTTTCAAAGGAAATTATCATATGTGGCTATTTTACTAATAATTAGAATATGAATATTTAAACTTCAAAATGTTTAAATTATGACTGCAGAAGTCTGATATCTCCCACTGATAACTTCTATCAACAGGATTTATCAGGAATTACAGGTTGGTCCTATGTGCAGCATTTGAGGAAAACCTCTTTTTAGTACTGTTCCCATTTTGAAATATTTCACATCTGTCTGGTGTTGGCAAGACTGGAATGATGCTTAAAATACATCTTCTTATTTTTATTTGCAGAATGAATATATAAGCTTGGTACCAGAGAGATGCGTAAACTTCTCTGATATTATTTCAGAACAAGGAGCTTAATAAACAAGGTTTCACACAAAATAATCAACACCAGAAAGAGAAGAAAACTTTGAAAAGATTATTTCAGACTGTGAACTTGCTGGCCACACTCCTGCATAAAGCAAGAATGACTTAGACAGATATCAGGGTTAGCAGAATTCTCCAAATTCTTAAATTTCCCAAAAGCAATATGCTGCTGCATGCCCTCTGTAAATGAAAGTGGTTGTTCTGAAAGTTGAATCATGGCAGCCAACAACTACTAGAACAAAGCTAAGCAGGCAGGACAAGGATGCGGATAAAGTCTAACCTTTTGCTTTCAACTTAGCAAGGTCGTTTTTTTAGTACCGAAGAGACAAAATATTTATGTCAGATTCTCTTCTTATACTACATTTGGAAGGTTTCAAATCTGATAACTTCAGCCGCTCTGATTTACATCAGGATAAGGGGCAGGAGAATTCTCCTTTACTATCACAACACACATCTGCTGCTTCTACCTCCATCTTGTCTTCAAGGCTAGTTAGGTAGGTGCATTAGCTTTCCTTCTGACATGGCTGATTTTCACAGAATCACAGAATTTCTAGGTTGGAAGAGACCTCAAGATCATCGAGTCCAACCTCTGACCTAACGCTAGCAGTCCCCACTAAACCATATCCCTAAGCTCATTATGCCAAGGACGTAGCACATCCCCCATCCACCTGGACCCATGCCCATCCCATTCTCTTAAATTGACCTGTGCTCCCCTGTTCTCCAGTTGCAGAAACACACCTTGCTTTCTTTGTACTTTTCTTATTAGAAGGCTTAATGGCTTTTATATATCATCCCTGAGACAAGCCTTTCTTTAATTATTTGTTCCCAGATGGTAGCTTAGAGTAAGGAACTATGTTGATTCCCTATAAAAATTGCATTAGCAAAATAAATCAGGGAGAATTTATTTAGATAAGAGTCAATGGGTATAACCTCACATTGGATTAACAGATAATGCTACATCTGTGTGCTATTAAATGTGTGCCAAAAATGTTCTGATTTGAGTATTATACAAATATTGCATTAATATCTCATGCAACTATTTCCAAACAATACCAGTTGGGGGGAAATGTGATAAACAAAGTCTAAATACTATTCTATTTAGCAATTACATATAGTATGTCCTCAGAGTACGCAGAGGCAGTTTGAGAATGTGGAAATTTAATTCAGAAAGTTGTATTGTATTTGGAATGCAGATTATCATATCGATTAGTAAATGGAAGACATCTAATCTGGATGGAACCATTAATTGAGAAAGCAAAAGCCAGAACCTAGATTCAGACAAAGCTGTCTCTTCCTTACTGTGTCCTCTATAAATAAAAACTCTAATTATTAGCATTTAGGAATCGGTGATGTCTGATACACAGCATTCCATGTGTTATAAACCTAATTAAAAATGAATGGTCCCTTAACACATTAACACTTAGCCTTTAAATGCTTTCAAGAGGCATTTTTTCCTCTTAGTGCTTTGAGAGGCAATCAAGAGCTTATTTTTTCCGTTAATTACAATCTTTTCATCCTTTCCAGGAACATGTAATTGGCAAAATGTTTACATCCTGTTGCAGCAATGAGACAGATTATTTTCCATATGCTTAGGTGTTTTGACCTTAAATATGATGACAAGGTCTCCAAGGAAACACTGAGTTCAAATCTATACTGCAAGTAAAATTATATTTGAGTGTATTTTTTGATAGTCACAAAATCTAATTTGCTTTATCACCAATCATTGCTCTTTCAAGACTTTAGAGTTACTGTGACCAGTGACCTCAGTCAAAACCTAGTTGGGTAATTGCCTGGCTTTGTAGCCCTTGTTGGATGGATAGGCTTCATTTCTTGTTATATATTGTGTTTAGTTTCTCTGCTGAAGCTTACGCTGTCAGAGGGCACTTCACCCCTAAAGTAAGCATATTTCAACGTACTTCTGATTGCAAACTAAGGTCCTTTGGGAATCCCACGCACAGGGAAGCTTTACATGAATGTCATACTATTTTCATTATTTTCTGCAGTATAAGAAAAGGAAATATTTATTTTAACATGGAATACTAAATACTAGTCTTTTATACTCAATAGGACGCGTGTTATCCTTTAATATTCTTCTATGATTAATAAAAGGTACAGAATAAAAACAAGCAATACTTCCTAGGATATCTAGTATTTGATGTTCAGACCTACCAAGTGGTAATGCTTACACCTGGTAACAGAAGTAACTACATTTACAAAGCAGACTCACACATTAGTCTGGACTGATGAAAGCAGTCATTTATATTTCATAATTACATAACTGATGATGAAGCTACCAGCTTGTCAAGTAATAATGATTACTTATGACTCAACAATCAAAAAAGATTTGCAATGTGTGCTTTATTTACTCCAGTCATCAGCTTAAAGTTTAAGTTATGGCGCCTTTTAGCCTTTATGTCTCCTAAGAAATCTGTGCTGCTGAACAAATTATATCTACAAGACAAGCCATTAGCTATTCCAACACCATTGTTACAACACATTTGTTAAAGAGCATCTGACCCAAGGAGCAATGACTGGATTTGAGGGCAAGTGGATAAAAAGCCTAGGTGACCTCTGAGCTGCATATGATGCTACTTTGGCCCTAAGAGGCAGCTGTTCGTGTGATGGGATATGTGATAGGAAGGGAGATCATGCTTAAGTCTCATGAAGCGAGCCACATCGCAACTCTGAATGGTCTTTATAAGGAAGTTGCAGTATTTATGAGCTGTATGCCCGGGAATTTGACATAAAAGTAGATAGAAGAGGTTTAAGAGAACAATGCATGAATGGACAAGAGAGAGGGACTGTAGAAGACAAAACAGGAACCTGGTTGAGTCTTATTTTGAGGAGCTCATTCTAGAGAAGAGCTAGCAGGAATACCCCAAAGCTGAGCAGGGCCAAAACAATCACTTTGCAGAGCACTCAGGATCCAGTGCTTGTGTTCGCTCTCAAACAGAATTATTGGGAGTTTAATAGGATGCTGAAAATTAGAGTACATGCTGTATTCTGGAAGTAGAAAAGCACTCTCAGATGAGATCGAGATAGATATTAACACTTTCCAATTTTCCAAGTTTTTACTGAGTCATTACCATGTCCTTGTTCCTTCTCTTTCTCATCATCATCTGCCTAGGGTTTCCAAACCCCAAACTGTTCTTAAACATACACTATTCAATGAATGCTGTAGTCTTCCTGCTATTGCTCATTAACAAATGACCTCTCAGAAATAACCCCTTAGGCTAGTCAACAGAGTATAAGTTCTTCCATGAACAACCTTTCTGATAGCCAAGTATTAGGTAGGAATGTAGGGAGATGCGGTAATTTTAGAGAGCCACTGGGGAGGAAAAAAAAAAATATTAAAAAAGACGATGAAAGCCCCTTACAGAAAAAAAGTTTACACAACATAAGAATATCACTGGAAAGCAAAGATGTTGTTAATATGGGAATATCCCTCTAGTGATATAGCTAGGATGTTTATTTGAACAGTTTGTCTCCTATGAATTTACTGTGAAGCTCCCTTTCCTTTATGGCTATATTACATCACTACCAATACTGGTGGAGGTGCTACATTCTAGAGAAATGTTCAAGCTGAGATGCCATATGAGAACTATATTATCAAATAAGAGAAAACATTGACTAAGAAATCCAGTTGTACAGCTAGCTGCATTTGCTGAGCTTAACTAGAGAGAAATCTTGAGCCTGATTTGCTTGTAGAGTATGTTGCCCTGTTGGCAACTGCTGGCTAGGGAATAGACAGATCCGCTGCACTTTGTAAGTACTATTTTCCAGCTGGAAACAAAAAAAGCTTTTTTCCTTCAGGGAGTTCTCATAGGAAGCATTCCTCTGAGACTCTTTTCAAAAGTAAAGTGATTTATGCATGATTTATTACTCTGAAGACTTTTAAACGAAATATTATCTTTTTATAGTTTGGGCATTTTTATATTTATTTTTTTTTTTTAGCTTGAAAGTATTTCTTTAGCAGAGAAAGAGCTTCATGCCTCTTTTTTCGTGGCTTCAACACTGCTGACAACACTATAACAAACATCTGTAGCTACTACAAGCCACTTTTCAAACAGGAGTAGAGGCAACACAGAGTGATGACACCTCTTAGATGTCATATGCATAGAGTGACACATGCAGAACAGGTTCATAGATAGAAGCTGATTTCTACCTCAGTCACTAAAACGGTCGCTATGCTCCATTAGGTAGTTAAACTATATCAACCCTGAGAAGGCTGCCTCTTGGTTGTCTGCAAAATAATTTGCACGCAACATCAGTATATTTTGTTAACCAAATGCTAAATACTATAAATCATTGTCTACATTAGAAATATCATAGGAAAAAATGTCTACAATACCTTGTTAAATATCTCAAAGAAAAGTCTTGCATTTCTTCAAATTTAACATCAGCTAAAAATCACCTGTTTGGTTAAACAAAAATGATTGCCTCCAATATCTCCAATCCAGCAAATTGAAAAAAAAAAAAAATCTTGGCAAAAAAATGCAATTGGAAAAGAAATAAAAATAATTACATTGGAACAGCTTCACCCTAACAATGTGATATTTAGTCATCTTCAGTCCACTAGAGCTATACCTAATATATACATATATTATAAATATGTACATATATATTTAATATTTTATATATAAATATATAATATATATAATTATATATATTATAAAATTATATATAATTATATATAATATTATTTGTATATATAAATATATACCTGTAAGTATATTTCATCTATTATCAATTACCTCACTCACATACATAGCTACTTAAAGTAACTGTCTTTAACCACTGTCCAGACTTAGTCCATCAAGCCATTTTGACAAATTAAAATAAAGGATAATATTGGAATAGCTGCACTTCTTCAATAAAAAAAAAAAAAAAAAAAGAGAGATTAAAGAGAGATTTAAGTTACAGTAAAAAAAACAGCATGTTCTTTGTAATATTATGAGCTCATAAATTATCATCAATAACAAACAAGATTTTCCAGATTACAACCACAAAGTTCTCTAATTCTGTCAAGGACTGACAAAATTTCAATGTGTTTTTTTTTGTTGTTGTTTTTTGTTTGTTTGTTTGTTTGTTTTGTTTTGTTTTGTTTTCCTAAAAACCACATGTGCAAATCACATGTCCAGTTCCCATCCTTTTTAGTTGATGGGGTGTCTTTAAGTAATTAGTGATATTAGTCCCAAGCAGAAATGTTTTCAGGTGTGTATGATTTCTGCTGTGACAAGTTTTGCTTTAAATTGTTTGTGTTTGTAGCACAAAGTATCACCAGCAAAACCAAAGGCTAAAAAACAGAAAACAACTTCATAAGAAAATAATTTAAATACATCTCTCTCATATAGTCTTCACAAACACGAACAGTTTGATTACTCTCTCATTCGCTATTGCTGTAAAGAACCACCAGAAAAATACATGTACATGGACTTCACACAAGACAGCCTGCCTTGAAGTCACCCTCTACTCCCACCTCGCCTTCCCTTGCAAAGCAGGCTGTGCCTGCAGCTCCCTGACACACGAAGAAGTGGCTACTCAAGGCTACAAACAGCTGGAGGAATTATTTTAGAAACTGCTTATTAAAATGCAGGATCCCTCCCCTCCCCAGCACATGCTTCTCTCTCTATTCTTTGCTCTGTGCTCTAGTTCCAGCTGGACTATGAAGCTGTTATTGACTCAAACATACCTTAAAAAGCCAAATACAGAGAGTAATGCTTGTCTTTCATGATGGCGCAGTATAGCACAAGAACTTCAAGTACAGCTGTTATGCAGCCACACTGACCTTCTGTTACACAATGAAATACAAGCTTTGCACAATTCTAACAGGAAAAAAAAAAAAAAAAAAAAAAAAAAAAAAAAAAAAAAAAACAGTGACCTCTTAGCTGGAAATCACAAAATATTAAGAAAAAAATTGCTAAGAGATTAAGTGATGGGAATATAAATCAAACCCTTCTTGAGATACTGCCCATGCTCCAGAATAGTATTCTGCAACAAGGAGAGGTTATTCTGTAATTTATGTAAGATCCAGCAAATACATTTGGTTGTGTGGAGATAAAAAAAAATACTGTGACCAGTTTACAGAATATACACACATATATGCGTGTGTCAGACAACAAAATCTTGCATACAAAAAGTGACACTTCAAATAAGGTTTCAAATCTACCTGTGAAAGCTATAATGCTATTTTCTACTATAGTCACTTAATAATGTTTTAATAATTTAACACCTAAAGTTTTCAAGCAGCAATCAGACACCATTGTATCTTAGCAAATAAAGGTGGCTCACTAAGGAAAAATAACAAAATAAGTAAAATGTCAGGAAAAAGCAAAGGAAAGCCAAAATTATGAAGGAAACAGCTGTAATGATGGACATGAGACTAGAACATGGACTGATTTTTTCTTGTCACCACATAGCCTGCATTATTATGTAATGTGATCCATTGACCCTACTGAGCTGGGTTCCAGGAAACTGGTCCGGTGTAAGTACCGCAGATTAATTCTGCGTATGTTTCACCCATAAACTTCTAACTGGAAAAGTGGTCTCTAAAATCACTTTAAACATGTTAAATGCAGAAACAAAAGATCCTTCCATACTTCATACCCTTTAGCAGATATTGCTCTTAATAACTACTTTTGGTTTTAAATCAGACAGCAAGTGTTGGACTGCTTTGGAAAGCATTAGCAATCCTTAACATGTAATCCTTTATTTCTATACATCACTGCTTACATGGGTGGCTGAGAAGTGTACCCCTCCTTTTGAACTGGAGGAAAGATTCTCATTAAACTATCAGTTTTATGAAGACCAGAGGCACCTGCCGGCAGCTCGAGTTGGGAACCCTGAGCCAGGCTCCACCTGGAATTCTTGGGGAATCAAGCAGAAGACCAAGCTTCAATATGCTTCATTTCTAACATCAGCCATAGGACCAGAATCAGATGCCATTAAATCTTTGTTCACCCAGATGTTTTTTTCTCACATGTGGACATATATCTGCTAGGGTAAATTCAACGTACATAACCACTGTCATTATTCATAGTAGAGTATGTGCAAGCAATATATTTACAGGTATGCATATGTACTATTCCTAACTTTTATTATGAAGAATGAATGGCTGGTAACTACTGTATTATTTATCAGTTAACTTTTTTTTAAATCTTAACAATACCTTTTAGTTTTCCAGCAGTACGTGAGATGGTCATTTCACTGAAACCTACAGAGTATCAAGCTGTGACATACATGTATTCTCAACATACAAGACATGTTTACCTTTGGATATGCCTCAAGTATTTGGCATTGTTGAAATAATTGCTGAATGTTTTTGCCAGTGTCAATATGTGTCTATTACTTTTGGAAGGCATTTGTATTTGCTTGAGCTCCTTCAGCTGGCCCAGAGGATAAAATAGGGCTTGGGTTCAACTTACAGGTTCAGCATGGCAAAGACAGGGAAGAAGAAAGAACAAGCATATAGAAACTTCTTTCATTTACCTCTTACATGTATTTGTTGTCTATGCGCTACACACACAACCCTCTCAGCACCATTCCTATGCAAACAAGCGAGATATAATTTTATCACTACTCCCTGGTATATGTATGTGCTGATTAAAGTCCATATATACAGATATTCTGTTTTTAATCACAGCAAAGTGTTAATAGATCAGTTGACTGTAAAAATCCTATTTGATTAGTTGAGCTATGTAGACTTTCCCCTGCATGTAGCTATATGGAAGCCCTCAGACACCTTAGAACAGCCTGCCTGCCAAACGAGAGGCTGGGATGCTGCACAAGCTAGGAACGCCCTTTGGTCCTTCATCAGAGACGCAAGTTCCCAGCTCTCGTGAAATAAGCCCAGGCTGCAGCTTGTCTTCTCACTCTGAAGAGCCACTTTTGCATTTTAATACCTCTCTCCTCCTCTGCTCTGCAACAAACAGGCCATATTTAGCAACTAACTTCCTCCGTAAACAGGATGACTGCAGTATCAGCCCCACAGCACAACGTGATGAGCCTGCATAGTCTTCTTTCTATAAAATCTAAATGAGGAAGTATAAGGAAGAAACGTTGGTGGGAAAAGGCTTTTAATTAGCTGAATCTTTAACATAAGTAATTTGTGCAATGACAGTATATTCTCTGATTGCACCTGGTAAGCTCTGCTGAGAAAAGCACCTGCATAGCCACATCCCCAGCCTGGCACAAGGTCTCGAGGAAATCTGCTAATCACTACTACCATCCTTGTTATAGCTCCAGCACACACTTTTGCTCTCATGAACTTAAGCTTCCTGGTGTCAGCATCTTGAATATAAGCAAAAACTGCCATAGTGTCTCAGAGCTCAGAAGGAGATACTGAGCGCCTGGAAAGCACAGCTGGAAAGCTGATGTACTCAGGAGCCCCAGACACTAAGGTGACTGCTTCCCTGGATCAGCTGCTCCACTTCTTTTTTTAACTGAGAGTGCAGAGATGGCAAAATCCTACACAATTCAGTTCAAAAATGCTTCTGCGATAATATATTGCATTAGGAATTAATTATAATCATAAAAGAACTTAATGACCTGGGAAATTTTAATTTATTTTTGAGACCTATATGAGAACAAATATACAAAAAATTGAGATTGAGATTTACTGTTTTATAATGTGTTCATGCACTTACTTAGAAGTTTAATAGCCTAAATAATTACCAGTCACAGAATCTCATTCTCATTAATGGCATAACATTATGAGTTATGATTGTTATATATATATATATATATATATATATATATATATATATATATATGCATACACATACATAATTTATAGAAATTTAAATTATATACTCATGGGTTACCATGAATTTTTTGAAGTAACTAATATTCTTTGATTCTAGTTCAAAAGACTTTCATGCTAAAAAAAAAAAAAAAAATGCTCACTTAGATTAAACTGTTTGGTTATTATTTTTTTAACTACAGTTGTAGAAATATATAAGAATTTTTACATCAAAACACTAAAAATGAAATTGCAAGCGCTAGGTATTTTAATTAAGAGTAGTTACATATTTTTGTTCAGATACATAGTGTTTTTTTAGAATGCTGAACTATCCCATTTGTGGCATAAATCATACAATGAGATACTGCCAAGAGTTCAGCTTGTAAACATGACCCTTTCACAGTCAGAAAAATATAGTGTACCTCTGATTCTACCATCTCAAGCAAACAAAGTCTTTCTGAACTCAAAGCAGGTGATAAACTTTGGTCGAGTTGCAGAGATTTAAAACAAAAGCCTCAAATGCTTTTCCTTCATTTAAGGCGTGTTAAAGTATAGCACTCACGGCTCTGCCTGGAGGGGAGTCGATATGGGTATTGCACATGGTTTAGCTTCAAAGGTTTTTTCTTATTCAGCTATAAATATGAAAAAGAAATGAGTGTAAATGATTGCTGTTGTGTCTTTTTTCTGAACTTTTTTCTTTTTTTAGAAAAAAAAAGTTTTTGTTTTTGTAAGTCTTTTTGCCACATATTTTCTTGTTCAACGCTATTATGGTAATCTAGCAACCATGAAAACATAGCAATCAAATATTTGCTTAGTTAACTTCTGTCAGGCTATTTATGATGGCAGACGTAAGATAAATTGGTGTGCTATTATGATGATCTATCTTTTCATGTGATTAATGAACTTTGGTATCAATATCTAATTGAGCAGCTATTACTTCTCGCCTGTGAGTAGCTGAAATAAGTAATATCTGTTTGATATTTAAAGTTATAAAATTCCTTTTTTTTGCATCACAAGGGTGATAAATTGCAGTTAGAAAGCCTGTTAGAAAATAGACTTGCCTGTGTTTCAGGAGACCTTGCATGATAAAGATATAGCAAATCATAAATTTGTTATTTTAAGAAAAATATTTGTGCTTCATGCCTCCTTAAAGAGAAGGTTACGATTCCCTAACCAATAAAAAAGTCTTCTGCTCAATAGTGATAAATAGCCACAGATGTGAATGGTTGTTTTTGCATTTAGTGCACTCATCTGGAAAAGAACTACTCATTGCAAAATACAATCCACTTTCTAAAATGAATAAAGGACAAAGAATGAATAAAGGACAAAGAATCCCCAAACCAACCAGCAGCCAGCTCCTCCAGAGAGCTGGAGAAAAGAGCTCTTTCCAGCTGGAGAAAAGCAGACCTGAGGAAAAATTCAAAGTGAAATTTTAAAATCTGGCCCTAGATATTCACAGGTCTGACCTCATCGGACTAATAACTGAAATATCCAGCCTAGTGCTAAGTTCTTTTTTTTCCCCTTTTATTTTCCTAATAATGGCTACTGCCAAGTAAGTGCTGATTTAGTTTCAGGAGTGGCTATTTAAAAGATATATTGTAATAAAAGGGAAAAGAGAAATCTACAAACCAGGACTTTTAACCTCTTACTGAAATTGTTATGAAAACTAGGCAGGGAGAAAAAAAAAAAGAGTATTGACAAAACCTATAAAACAGGAACATTTCTGACTATGAAAGTTTATAGTTCCTATATCACAATGTTATCAACCAATAATCAATCGTTTTGTTAGACTACACCTGCTAAAATGTCTGGAAATTGTTACAGCAGTAGAGCATTTAATTTTGAACTGAATGATTCAAGTAAAAGTAGAATTTAATGATGCAGAGACCTCATCTGTTTCCTCATACTTTAAATGTGAAGCTACTCAACTGTGCCAACACTTCTAATTCCTTTAAGTAACATTTATTCTTCTCTGAGCATTGAAAGGACTAGGAATAAAATTGTGGAATACTAAGTAATGATGATATTAAAGAATGCATTTCTGAGATATTAAATCTGTACAAACATTAGTTCTGCATGTGATATTTGAACTCAATAATGAAAGGTCGAATAGAATGTTTTTCTACAGTCCAACACTTGGAATAAATAGGATTCTGTATAGTCTGTAGGTCACTGTATCTCTCTCTTTTTAAATTCAAACACAAGTATTCCAACTGGGTAGCAAGCATTGAAGTAAGACAGCAGTAGAACATTAAATAAATTAATAAATGGGGGGCATAGAGACTGGATCTGATTTAAGAAGGGGCTTAAACTGAACAACAGCAAAAGTCACCAGTGCATTTGTTCTAAGAACTACAGTTAAAAGAAGCAGTACCAGGCTTGCTAATACAGCACAGTTCTGCAACCTTGAGCCTGTCACACAGTATTTAATGCATGCTGTTCCTTGTCTCAAAAATGAGTGGTTGTTCACATTTATACTAACAGCATGTATAAAAATCTAATTACGCGCAACTGAGACAGCTGCCCCATCCATGTTTTCTTCTTAATCTACAACTGTAATCATTATATTTATGACGATGTTAAAATACTGCGTAAGAGCAATCTATCTGGTTATAAATGGCTTGCATGTTCTGAAAGAACACAAGCAATTCATCCTATTCCTTAACCTGCAGCAGCATTACTGACATAAATGAGAAAAGGGACACAGCTGGGTCCCACTGTTTCTAACGTTTTCCACTTATGGATCAAACAGTAGAAATAACGTTAGCTTAGATTGAAACTGACATTTTCAATCAAGAAATGAGTGGACTTGCATTCAACCACATCTTTATATAACATTGCAAGTAACTTTGCAACCCTGAGTTTGGAAGAGGAAAAATCTTGAGTCCCGTCCCACAACTTTAGCATGTGCTTGAACTGTCATGTAACCTAGATGTACTGGGAATGGCCAGAGATATCCCATGTTGAACATCTGAAGAACAGAAATGGAAAGAACAACAAATTTTGGAAGTACAACAAATAACAGACAGAAAACAAAACAAAACAAAACTCAAATACCAGGAGAGAGTAGATATCTTAGATGTAAAATAAAGGCAATGGAATTCTATAACTCAGATCTCTGGTCAAGCTTTGCAGATGGCCTCAGAGCTAGCAATACCAGGTAAACTTCATAACCTACATTATGATAATATTCAGTTGTGACAACTGCAATCGAGAAAGAAGTAACAGGAGAGTAAGAGAGGGGGGAAAAAAAGAGAGTAAATTATAAGCTCTTCTTTTGGCTTGTTTTCTCAGCAAGTCTGTCTGATCAGCGTTAAATTTGATAATGCAAATGTTCCTCTTTCTAGACAAACCAGAGTTCTTGCAAATAAAATACTTGGTTTCCAAGGTATTTTTTTTCTCCACAAATTTTCAAAAATTCTTGTTGGTCTGGATGGCCAAATAGGAGCAAAAAGACACAAAGAAAACAGCTAGTCCCAGCCCATGTTTTCTTAGTCTACAACTGCAGCCACTACACTTATAAAAATGCCAAAATACGCATTTGTTGTGGTCTGTAGAAAGCTTGCCCAGAAGGGCCATTATGAACTGCAACAAAAAGAGACCATGGTAGTCAGATATATATATATACGTATTAAATATATATATATCAATGTATACATGTATAAACATACACAGGAGAGAGAGAGAGATGCCTGGTGAGGGATTGTTTTATTTTGTTTTACTGCATGTTGGCTTCTGTGAACTTGGTGGTACTGCATGGTAGAATAATGTAAAAACAACAGTAAAAAAATGATGGAAAAAAAAATAAAAAGATTGTGAAGGCTCATGTATAATTTAGAAGTAGAGAAAAATGATTGCTCTAGACAATGGTTAACAGAAAGGGTCAATAACTGCTGGAAGTTGACAGGCTGGATTTTTCCATACCTAAACGGAAGCTTCTAAGTTCCCTTATTGTTTTTTTAAAAATCATTGCAAACTACAGCACCAGCCTTTGGATCCCCAGATTTGTTCTGTAAATATAGCTGGCTTTCATGCATGCTATCATTTGTTCTTTTATCACCAAGACAGGACAAATATCAAGAGGGACATAAAGCCAAAGCATATGTGTCTTGACCGCAGCAAGCCAACAGGCAATGCTTAGGGATTAGTTTTAGACACCTAAGCCATAAATATTTCACTTTGGTGCATTTATTATTTTAAAATAAAAGACCGTAAGAGACTATGCTGTTAGAGAGACTGGTTTTGTTTTTCTTTGCTTTATAGAGCTTGATTTTATTAAATAGTCTATTGATTTATTTTACATCTGAATGTTTTTTCAGTAAAACATCTGGAAAATGTTATTATACTTCATTAAAATGTATATACTTATTGCTTCAACAGTCCTTATGAATCAAATCTCAAGAAATCTATCATGCTTTTCTGTTGAGCATGCACTCCAGGTTCTTCTATATTAGTCTAACAGATTCTGTTAGAATGTGGTAATAAACAGAGGTAATAAAAAGATAACATGATAATAAATAATCAAAGAACATTAAGGCTTTTTTGGACTTCTCTGTCTCTTGTTAACTTCTGAGTTCTTTTAATTTTAATCTAGTTTATAAACATGTAAATTACTGATATGTACATTTTTTAATCTAAATTTAATTCAATTTGGTATTTAGCATGCACTTCGTATTCTTAATTTTATTTAGTCATCAGTTTTCGTTCTACTATCTTTAGCTCTTGTTTCCTGTTTCCTCACAGGAGACACTGCTCAGGTACAGTGCAATGCAGCACAAATTTCTGAGGCATGGCAGCAACAAGTCCTCCTGATTGTCAGCAGCTATGAGATTTCTTTTTCTTCTGGGGCTTTATTGTAGCACACTGCATGCAATAGTGCACCACTGTACCCTAGGCTTCTCAGAAACCATAGGAAGAGGATGTCAGAGCTAGAAAAAGGCAACAATGATCTTTGAACTTAGGATTTCAGGAGAAATGAAATAAAATACTTTTTCAGACATCCAGCTTGAGTCTTCATTATATAGCAGAACCAAAATAAAATAAAATAAAATAAAATAAAATAAAATAAAATAAAATAAAATAAAATAAAATAAAAAACACTTTAAAATACTGAATACCTTCAATAACTATAAAATTTCAAGTGCTACTGATACCTAAAATAGTTCAAGTGTGTTCCAGTATAGCTTTAGCCTAACTAATGGCCTTCTAAGTCCTATAAAAACAGCTGCTATATTTCTACCCAAGGAACATTTAACCCATAAAATATCTTAAGTTAAACACCAGCTTCCAGAGGCTCTATACAAACAACTGTGATGCAAACTGAAACTAAGTCTTGCTTACAAACATATGCAGTAACATTACTTACGTCCCTCTACTGAAAAAACATATGACAATAACAATCACATCAGCCTCCCATCAACACTGCCTTCTAAAAGAGAAGGGGCTTTGTCTCCTCTAGAAACGCTGCAAGAAATGCCCATGCACAACTTAAATAGATATCATTAATTATCAGAAAATTTAACATACCTTATGCAGAAAACTCTCAGTCACTGATAGTCAATTACCAGATGTACAACTGCAGCACACAAGCTTATTTTCTGATAAATGGTCTTTCCATTGGACACTGTTAAACAGAATTTAAAATGTTAAACAGATAGTTGACAAATATGCCCTTAAAATGGGCTTGAGACTTTTTCAAATCCAAAATTCTAGTTCTTGTGGAGGTTTGTACTAACTAGAGTTTGCATCAGTTTTTAGTAGCGACCTGCAACTTTGCTATCCCATTTTTCCCTCCTCAGTTTATTCCAGTAATAAACTGGATTTCTCTTTAAAATTAGTGAACTGATCCCTTTTATACTACAGCAGCACAGCTTTTTTCTCAGAACCAATACACTCTTATCATCTTTCTCAACCCTTTTAATACTACAAATGCCAATAGGAAAACATTATTTTGAAGTATTTTTCATTCGTAACAATCTCCTTATGAAGAAGAGGAGCAGGTATCTTCTACTATTAAAAATAAAAAAAAAATCCTTTATTACTGTCTATACATGCAAAATATGCATTCCTGGATGTGTCTCAGAATTTCTAAGGACTGTTTGTGTCCACGTATATGCATGTATATATGTACATGTGTATACATGTACATATACACTATGTACATGTGTATACACATTTACAGCATCTTCATGTCCAAAAAAACCTGATTTGGCCAACAACCCAACTTATGCAAAAGGAATCAACAACATATACCCCATGTCCCAGAGTAGTATTTTATGGAAACATCATTCTTTGAAAGATGTGTAATTGTTCTACTGTTTGTACATTTTATTATGTACAGAAGGAAAAAAAGAAAAGAAAGGAAGAGAGAAAGGAAGAGAGAAAGAGAAAAGCAACTACAGTTCTGCAGTTCTTCCCTTCTTTTTACCATCTTTCCTTTCAAAATATAAAACAAAATTATTTCAGTGCAATATCTGTGAGTTTTCTGATCCTCAGAATTGCTGACAGGAAAACAAACCTCTAATATCAGTAGAAACCATGACCTAAAATATGACTAGAGATTGTGGCAAAATAGAAACCTTTTTCTCTACACTCTTATAATGTATAGGAAAACAACTAAAGCCATTGGCATGCGTCTCTAAACAAACAAGATTCAAGTCAAGCTGTCCTGCTTCTGAAAATTTGTGATGGCTTGAAGCAACACCTAAAAATCAGCTCTGCTCCAGCAATGCACATTTAGTACTTGGTACATCAGAGAAGAACTGGCATGCTTTCAAATACTTACTTGTCCCTGCACGGCCTCCTTGTTTCTCATGTTTTCAAAGGCTGTGGCCGCTCATCTGCGTGCAGCTGCTATTGTCTGATTTGTTCCAGCTTTAAGCTTCCATTTTTGTACTTCTGCTCACAGTCCGTACTCTTGGTGGAAGGCACTTCTCTCAAAATGGTGAAGATTACTCATGAGTGCATAAGTAGAGCTGGTGGAAGAACTGTGAGCTGGGAAAATAAAAAATTAAAAAAAAAAAAAAAAAAGGAAAAAAAAATCAACTGCACAAAGGAGAAAACATCATCTTTTAAAATGTTCCCGTGGCTTCAAAAATATGTCAGCTGTAAACACATTGGAATAAAATTAACTTTGAAGCTTCAGCACAAATAAATATGAACCATGCTCACCACTGACCTCAGCAAGCCCAGACACACAAACTGTGGGTTCAGCTTACCTAGGAGAATAGAGAATTGTTTTAGAAGATACAGTGATATTCTTTAAGGAACCGAGCATTATTCAGTCACTGACTCAGAAATTACAACACAGTTTAAGGCAAAAAGCTGCCAAGATTATCACTGTCCATTTTAACTGTCCATCATGACTGTGTCTTAAATTAAAGGTCTAGTATCTCAAGAGCTGCTGTGCTACAAAAACTCATTCCTGTTAAAAAGGGTCTTTAAGGGAGTCCTCAGTTTCTGTTTTTCTAAAGCAGTATGTGCACACAATCTGGTCACTGTTGGTGCAAACATCTCTTCCTCCGCAGCTTCTGCCATGTGAATCTGTATGTCTGTATCTCATCCAAGCCAGGCATGTATGCATAATTTTAAAATTTAATTCCTTTGTTTTCTTCTTTCTTCTAAACACTTTATCAGTTATCTTGGCAGTCTACTTTAATTGACTTATTTACAGTTTAAAATATTAACTTTAAATAAAGTAGTGCAGGACAGGTTGTTTTTTTTTTTTTTTTTGCTAATGAAGTTTACCACAGATTACCAAAATCAGTAGATGATAATCTTGACTTAAATTAATTCTGCATTAAGCTTTCTGCCCTGTAAAAGCCATAATTCATTTAGGATCCTCTTGAAGCCCTTATACAGCTTCTAAGTGATATGATCTTTTACGTATGTAAACAGAGGGCACTCATCAGTTTTCAGCTACCATGACTGGGAGTAAAACCCATCTATCAGCTATTTCATTTTTGGTACCCTTGAGAGCACAGTTGTGAAAAATCATAGAACATTTTCAGGCTTTTCATAAAGTGAGTTAGTAAGAGACACGAAATCATCAAACGTGCTTCCATCAGTGGATGGATTCCATCAGTGACTCCTGCTGACATCAAACCAGATTCTAAGTACGAAAACTCTTGGTTGACAGCTTTCAAGAACAACATTTAAAGGTGCCAAGTATCAAACTAAAGATATATTAGCTCCTGCTTAAATCTTTTACACAATCACACTTTTTTTCCTTACTAGCAGAATGCAGGGCAAAAATAGCCTTGGCTGAAACACGAAGCTGCTAATCTCTGAGAAAAGCCAGCACCTCCTCTTCAGGACTAAGACTGTTGCTGGGATGATAGAGGAAGCTTCCCCTACCCACACACTGCAGAAAGAGCAAAGGCTTCCCTTATCACAGTGACGCAACCCTTTCTGCAGCAATATATCCACTC
The DNA here is from genome assembly GCF_009819795.1 of Aythya fuligula. Classification (NCBI taxonomy): domain Eukaryota; kingdom Metazoa; phylum Chordata; class Aves; order Anseriformes; family Anatidae; genus Aythya; species Aythya fuligula. The sequence goes on along the minus strand of NC_045562.1, from coordinate 28,365,891 downwards.
ATTTTTTGAAGTTAATTTCCATATAATCAAAAATAGATTCGGTATCACAAAATTAACTTTTTTAATAATACATATAAAAGATCAAGAAAAATAGATCAAAACTTGGTAGGCATGATTTTTTTTTTTTAAATGGATTCAAGTTACAAAGATTTTGTTGGAAGAAATGTATGCTTGCAGACTGAAAACTTAATAGCAACTGGTTGGTATTAAAGAGAAACCCCGTAACATAATTCCAGACAAACATGCAGTGTGTTTTCTCTAGATTTTTCCCAAAATAGTCAAACTGGAATTTATAGAGTTCCAAAGAATGATGAGAAAGTAATAATAGTATTTTGTACTAGAGGTGGAGAATTAGCTAGCATGGTTCAAGTTTTTTCAGACAGATGTAAGAGAGTCTAAATTTAAAGATGCACATTGTTAGTTGAATAGGTAGGGAAAACAACACCCTGTATTGTTAAACATTAAAAAAAACTGTATTTGACAACATGAAAATGGGTGACACAACGATAAATTGAATTTAATTTAGAAAAGAAAAATCTATAATATGTCAAACAAAGATTATTTTTTTCCAGTGAAACTAGATGAAGCACCACAGTTAAATAGACAATTCAAAGATATGTTGGAACTAGAGCAATATTTTTTATACTGCAGCATCAAAGATGCTTCAGTATCAAGGGCACCAAAAATATCATCTTTCATTATGCCATTTGTTAAGAAAATTTCTTCAGAAGCAGCACATGAATGAGAAGGAGTCTTTAAAATCCACCATATTAACAAAGCTGGGAGTTCAAATTTAAAATTCTTTTTAGTCCATGTAAATTCTCTCTCTTTTTGTCAGGGTGGTAGTCTCAGATTTATTCTATGTTAACTATGTTATGTATGTACACAACCTTGGAAAACTATTTTGAAAGACGAATGGTACAGATTAAAATAAGAAATAGGATAACCCACTGTGTATCCAAACACTTGTGGATCTGTGTCTTCACCCGTTTTTTCTTCTCATCTTTACCATCCCCTAAAACAAAGAAGGAAACAAAAACTATGTGAAAACAGGGTGAGGCTACATAATGACAGCTGGAAACAACAGTTCCTACAGGATTGTAATTCAAAGTCCTCTGTCCAGGCCTGCTTCCCTCTTAATGTCCCTTGACTACAACGGGTTTAAGGAGAAAATAAGAAACTCAGCTAATGGATTTCTTGGCACACCACGTTTGTTTTTCCAGAGTAGCATAATTTTACATTTACATTTCATTAATAAGTTTTACCCTCAGGGTTCAATTCTAATTAATTAAATGTGAAAAAAAGGCCAGGTGACTTTCACCCCTACAACTGCAGCTTGACTTTAATCCTTTAAAAGCAAGCATAAACACCAGGCCTAGAATATAATTTTCCTATCAGAAAAAGCTAAACTCAACACAATAGCCCCCAGCTGAAATAACCCTGGAAGTACAGAGTGACATTTGAATCTTAGTTCAACTACATGTATGCATAAGCAGTCTTAAATTTTTCTGCTTTTTAATTTATGTATATTTAAAAAAAATCTTTGCCTTTAGAAGCACAGCAAGTCTCCAGGACAACAAGCTTTGAATATTTGGTTTTCTGTGAAGATTTTCATCCATGACAAAAGCATTCATAAAGTACAATGATAATTCATAGTTAAACAGTTGCAGTTTTCTCCAGTCTTCAACTATAAAATAGTAATATGAAAGTTTTCCACTACATACTCCTAGGCATGTATTCAACCTTTTCAAAAGGATGCATTTGTGCAATTGCAAAATTACAATTGTTTCTTCTCATGAGACTGTGCTATGGCAGCATCCTTAGCAGGTACTCAAACTTACTGTAGGAGCTACTGACAGAAATTATTGATATGTGAAACAGTAACTGCAAAATAGAGCTTGCCAAGAAACTCCACTCTACAGAAGGCTTTGATGTTTGCAATGCTTGTGTTCGCAAATTAGGTTGCACAGCAGCTGCAGAGATCTTTCAAAAAATAGTAAATTGTGGCCTTCTGTGGGAATCTTTGGCAAATGACAGATTGTGAAGAACAACATAATCGTTAAACAAACCTCTGGATCTGTGAACAGCTATATATGAACTATTTCAACTCCTGGATTTAAGAACTGTGGGAGAATGGTGGGGAAACAGTTGTAACCAATCAGCTACAACTGATTTATTAACCTCTAACCGTATGGACATGAAGGTCTCACTTTCCTTTGTTTTTGATGGAAAAGCTGTGAATTACTTCGACATGCTCACTTTCCCAGCAGGACCCATCTACCGAAATACAGGAAATATATTTCAGGAAATATACGAAAGGAGATCTTTAATCTTGTAGCCCGAGGCCCTGACTGGAACCAGTACCTGGTCACAGTGAAACCAGGGGCAGACAGGCAGCTGCTTCAGAATCGAAATGCAGCAGTGAGTGAAGAAGAAGAAATTTTAGTATCACTGTATAAAACAATCTCAAATAATGTTTGCTTAGGAGTTGTTGCCCTTGCCTCTGTAAGCATGTCTGTGTATCTACCTTAATTTATGTCTGTTATGTTCCACTGAACAGGGGTCAGCTGAGCAGTTTGGTTTCTTGCTTGCTAGGTGACAAATCTTTCTTCAATGGCTTTGGGAAAAAAGACTGGCAAACATTTTAAATTTAAAAACAGATTGTAGCAGATTAGGAGAGACTCGAACCTGGTGGATAACAGACAGAAAGACAGCTGAGGCAGGTGAATGGACAACCATCAGAAGCAACAATCATCAGAAAGGCAATGGAATTAGCAAAAGACCTCAGTCTGGAGTACACAAGGAACTTGATGTGGTTCCACAAGAAGCAAACAAGTATTTCCTTTTCTAGGAAGCCTCACATGGAAGTGGAACATGTTCAGCTGTTGCACACTATGTAATGAGATCCTACAGGAATCATAACATAACATAGTAATAGAGAGCATAGGAACTGGGCTTAAGTTGAGCCAGGGGAGTTTTAGGTTAGATGTTAGGAAGAACTTCTTCACTGAAAGGGTTGTGAGGCATTGGAACAGGCTGCCCAGGGAAGTGGTGGAGTCACCATCCCTGGAAGTCTTTAAAAGACGTTTAGATGTAGAGCTTAGGGATGTGGTTTAGTGGGAATTGTTAGCGTTAGGTCAGAGGTTGGACTCGATGATCTTGAGGTCTCTTCCAACCTAGAAATTCTGTGATTCTGTGATTGTTCTGTAAAGGTAGACATTAACATAAACATAATAAAACAGTAACGTGTTAGTGAGATTTTATATTTTTTCATCATTCCCTTCTGGTCTCTTAAGCACAGGTCTCTAAAGCACTAGCAAGTTACTTCATTCCATAAACTGCTGAACTTACTGCAGCTGTGAGCTCCGCTAGCAAGACCATCTGGTCAAAACAATACCCACAGCATTTTAATTCAGTACATCTTTACACAGAGACCAACATTTTGTCACCAGCTGTGGTGGTTTTACCCAGCTGGGCATCTGAACTCCACCACAATCACTCTCTCACTCCCCCTCCTCAAAGGAAAAGGGAGAGAAAATAGAAAGGACAGGGAGATCACTCGCCAATGGCCATGGGCAAAACAAACTCAGCACAGGAAGATTAATATAATTCATTGACTATTAACAAGCTATAGCAGTGACAAACTAAAAACAAACTAAAGACACCTTCCCTCCATCCACCCCCTTCTACCTCCTCACCCTGAGCAGCGCAGGGGAACAGGAAATGGGGGCTGCAGTCAGTTCCTGAGGCTTCATCTCCACCACTCCTTCACAGTCACTCTCTGCTCCTGCTCCATGTGGGGTCCCTGTCTCTTATCTAACATGGGGTAGGCGATGAGCTCTTCTCACAGAGGCCACCCCTGCAGCCTCCCTGCTACCAAAACCTTGCCATGTAAACCAAATACACCAGCATACATTAGAGAAGCTCAGCTGCAAATTCAGAAACTTACATTTCAGTTATCAGAGGAAAAAAAAAAAGAAAAAAAAGTGTGTTTTTTACAGTATTTTTATACAGCTTGCCTTTCATGCTTACATGTTCCATACACTTCTATTTCATCTGGCAGAATCTGGTCCCCTTCATGCTGTTTCTGGGGCATCAAAGCATATTTAATTCTCCAAAGAAGCATGCAATCTCTCATGTGCTCGGGGGAAGGAGGAGATGTTGTACTGTACAAGTATACTCATCTGCTTCCAGGGTATTTTTGCTAGAGCATGCCACCTTTGAAATGTCACTAAGCTGTTTACCTTTAAAGAGAGAGAGATGTGCTATGACTCGAAATTGGGGGTCTCAAAAATACAGCTAACTAGTTTGTAACATAATTGTGTGCAGCAGAGAAAGGAACAGGATTCTGTGACCTACGAGGGCCTATCCAGTCCTGTATTTCTCATTTATTTTGTTCAAAGAAGTCAATAATGCAGCAAACATTTTATTCCTGATACAACTCTAAACATTTATTGGCAGGAAATGCTTCTTTTGGTGTCACATACCTTCAGCATTTATGCATAATGGACCTGAGAAAGATTTCTACTTACCTTCAGTTTACTTTTGCTCTTGCTGAAGGTCACAAATGCAGAAAATGTACTTTAATTCACATTTTCAGATCTGTGAATCTGACAGGAGCAGTCTAGGTACCTAACCCCGCTTAAATGCAAAACTGTTTTTCAATAAATAGTGCTTTATATCTCCTTTAAACTAGATGTTGCTTTTCATTGATAGAGCCCATAAGAGAAGATAATCCCCAGTTGATGAGATTATCCAGAAATAGCAAAATGGAAAAATGTTGGGTGGAAAGGACCTTCTGGCTTTCATAAAGTATGTTTATTTATAAATTTGTTGTGAAAATGGTATTTTTCCATGTTTTCTTAACCATAAAACTCTGAAATTTCTAAGAAACAAATATAACCCCCTATTACTTGAAATGTAATTTAACCACACGTGTAAAGTTCCCATTATACTATACTTAAAGAGAGAAAAAAAAATACCAGGACATGCTGCATGCATAACACATGAAATTTCACAACTATTTCATCTGTCATATACACAGACAGAAATGCAAATAGAGAACTAGGAAATACATATCTGTGGGGACAACGCCATTTGACCTTAGGAATACGCTCCAAGTAAATTTACACCAACTTTTTTGAATGTGTTCCAAAATACTCCACACGACTATTAGTTCAACTTATTTCTCAAGTTAAGATGATTCACTGAAAAAAAAAAGTTCAATTCACATTTTTCCATTCTCCATTTCAGAATGCAGATTACATATAAACCAAAAACTACTACTGAAGGTTTACTTTGTCGTAATCCTTAACAGAATGAGAAAAAATAAATATGCTAAAAAATCGCATGAGCCTATGACTAACAACTCCACACCTCAGACACAATTGTTATTTCAACCAGAAAACTGTTTTCAGCATGGAAAATGCATCAGTTTCCTAAGACTAGGACCAAGGCAACAGAAGGAATTCCTTTCTTACAGATGAGATAGTACAAACCATATTCCAACTGCAAGGCTCATTCCCTTGAATTGCCACCACCTACACATTACAGACCACAGACACATAAATCACAATGTCTGCCAGAGGAAGCCAGCAAATCAAAAAGTGCTAACAAAACAAGCCTCTTCACTCTAATTTCCCCTTCCAATAAAGGCAAAAAAGTAACGATAAAAAGCAATGTCAGATATTACCCCTATTACTGAATGGCTACTCAAATACTCCATTTTGTTATAGCATATGGAAGTTTACAGAATGCAACAAGAAATGAAATAGGAATAAGAAAAATAAAAACAGAAGATGGATGAATGCTGTCCCTATGATTCCCACACAGTTTCTAGACCTCAGAGAAACAATTAAAAAACATCACTGTTTTCACTGTTTGCCTTCAAGCCATTTAGGAGTAATAGAAAAAAAAAATCAGTTCAGAGGCTAAGGCTTTCAATGTAATTAACATTTCATACATAACTGGAGTGCTCTTCATTACCACTGAGCTTCTCTCGAAGTCAGAGGAATCACACAGCATGTGCTAAATACCCTATCAAATACTTCTATAATTGTGAGCCCAAAATACATTCCTGTAATCTGTGTGCATTTTCTACTGTGTCAGACCTGAGTTGCAAAACTTCTGTCAGGGTCCTTTTGTTACTATTTAACACATAGGCTAAATTAGCTGAGTCAAAAAACAATGTGAACAAATAATATTAATTTTTCAAATAATTCAGTACATTAAATATGCGGTTTTGCCATGAAAAAAATAAAGATCAGAGAGACTCATTTGGGCAAAACTGGTGTAAAACCAAACCACACTCAAGAATGAAAACACTCGACGGAATAGGTAACTCTTAGGCAAAAGATTTCTCATTTCAGTTCAGGTTTGTAAGGGAAAAGTTTTATATGAAATGTGTCTATTTTAAAGTAACTTAAGTAACTGCAACATACTGAGGACTAACCTTTCTTTCTTTGTTAATGTTTATCAATTTCAAAAGCAGAATATCTGAAGGCTTTTTAAGAGATTTTGTTAACAATTTGAGTTTAAATTTATTTAGCATGGTGGACATTTTGTGGATTTTGTTTTTGAAGTGTAATATAATGAAACTGAAAATAAGTTTGGGGCATAACAACTCTGATTTGTTTCTAAAATTAATTATAATCCTCTTCCTCAAATAGGAGCTACAACTTCTCAAAAAATTAATTAGCCAAAGGTCTCCCCAATAGGTCAATGGCAGATGATGGTAGAAAAGGCAAGGAATAAATTTTGCTTATGCCGTAAGTCCTATTTTATTTCTGTCACTCAAGAACACAACCTCACAGCAAGCCTACTTCTAAAATCACCAAACTTCATTTGGACTAGTCCACATGGAGAGCTGATTGCTAATCACAGCATGCATTCTCCAAAGCAGGTGGCCAAAGTCATAGTGCCCGCTTTTCTTGACACTGCCCTTCAGAAAGTTCGCAGACTTGTACCGATGACTACCCCATAAATCAATTATTCATCTGTCACTTCTGCGTTCACAGTATACTTCATCCTTAAAACCTCATCATTTTCAAAGACCTCCAAGGGATTACTATATTTATAGCATAATGAAAAAAGTTTTTTGTTTTGTTTTGTTTTTGTTGTTTTGTTGTTGTTGTTGTTGTTGTTGTTTTGTTTGTTTGTTTTTTGCTGCTACTGTTGTTTTTTGTTTGTTTGCTTTGCATATAAAAACAGAAAGATGTTTTTAAAAAGACAGCTTGGCAATTAGGCACTCACCTCTCTGGAATTAGACTGAAAGGTTACTCGGGAGTTTTTGGACCAAACAAATTGCCTGTCTCTTGAGCAAGAAGTAACAAAAAATAAACAGTAGAGTATAAATCACATTGTGCAAATATGCAAGACAAACTTTTTCATCTGCCTACAACCACCACTACGTGCAAAAACATCACAATGTCTACTTGGTTAAGGAAAAGCTACTCTGTCATCTACCTAAGCATCCGTTCAAAGGTAACTTGTGTGAAACAGTGGCCCAGGAATTGCCTGAAGAACTAGGGCAAGAGATTCAGACAAAACAGATAATAGGGGAAATTAGTACAAATTACAGCTGAAATGTGAATACGTGTAATATATATATAGATATACATACAAATTATATCTCTATATATATATATATGTGTAGTTAATTTCTATCTATAACATATACATTGATAGACAGAAATAGACAAATGATAAATAGAAATCATATGTACCTTACAAAGAAACCATACAGAGAAGTCATAAAAATATATGACTGAAATTAAAAATAATGCAGAACTAAAATCTGACAGAGACATCATCAGATCATGGGGTAGAATATAAAAATAAATAAAAACAAACAAAAAACCACAAAGCACTGCCTGAGTATCTCAGATGAAAGTTAGTTATCTGTAAAGCTGGAGAGGTTTCCAGGAAGGAACAAGGTGCCTTTGACTTGGTTTGTTATTTCTATTATTTATCATCAATCCGGTTTTATGATTCTCTTCCTTTCCTTTTTCATTTCTGCTGCAGCAAATAATATAATTTTCTTTACTTTATTTTTTCATATTTTTAAAATATAATAGACTTTTATACAATCTTCACACTTCATTTTTTTAAAGCATTGTACCTAGCCCTTTGGGTAAAAAAAAGTTATCATTTTTACATTTTGAGAGAAGGCTGAAGCTGAACAGATATAACAGTTTGCCTCTCATTAAGCAGCTAAACGTCAGCCTTAACCAATTTAATGTCCCTCAGAGCACTTCTGGGTCATAAAAAACCTATCAGGTTCATTGACAGTTACCTAACCTCTGACTCTCTTTTCTGTTTTGTACAGCATAGCTATTTTTGTAATAAATATGAATGGTCAAATTCCTCTTTTCTTGATCTGTATTTTCTTTTTCTTATGTATTCTTTTTCCAGAATCTATAACTTCTCTGTGCAGAAATGAGCTAAAAATTTCTATAATCTTTATCTCCACAAGCGGTATGTTGTTACTTCTTATCATTGTTGCCCTACTTCAGTGGAGTTTGTAGGTATTTTAGTAGCCTGACAGCACTGTTCAGTCATATCTTTTTCTTTTAAGAGCGTCATACAATATAAGAACATTGTTTTTTGCATTGTTTTTTGTAACACTGTTGTTTTTTGCATGGATTTTTTTTTTTCTTTTTAATTACAGTACATCATCAAGATGCTACTGCTTCAAAGAGATGGTGCCTGAAATACTCCAGTGCTTTGTAATCGTAAGCACCTGGCACCATTTGTGCTTCAGAATCAAAATATTGAAGCATTTATTATAAGTAGTTAATAGAAGCTGCTGGTATTTTGTGGATACAACTGTTTTACCCTAACTTTGAACGCTTTTTTTGTTTTGTTTTGTTTTGGTTTGGTTTGGTTTGGTTTGTTTGTTTGTTTGTTTTTCCCTTTAGCTTAGCTGGAAAATTAAGAGAATATAAAGAAAAAAAAACGACTCACTCAACTTTATGGAAATCTGTGCTTTTTCTCAGTATTCTCTTTCTTCCAATAGCTCACTGCTCATAAGAGTCAGATAAACTCTTTCACTCCTTCCCCAGCCTGTTTTTCCATGATGTCTGCTGCAGAAATGCCATTGGTAACAGACCATAAGCTTCTGAAAAAAAGAAGTGAAACTGGGCAGGGAACATTACTCTTGGCAAGGTGGAGGCAGGAGGGCAAAGGGTGACCATTTGAAAGGGAAGAGAAGTGGAGAAGGCAGTGGGACTACCATGCTATGCACAGATGTATGCTGTGAGGCTGGAAAGTGAGGGAGGTGAAAGCAGGACACTGATATCCTTATTGGAAAGGAGGAAAGAAAGCTTGAAACTATGCTACAAAAAAAAGAGTAAGAGAAGAAAGGCACATGTGATGGAGCAGAACCAACTCATTACCATTGATATTGTCAATTCTGAGCAAAGGCACCTGAAAAAAAAAAATCACAGAACAATGAAACTTGACATCATCTGAGTTAAAGATTACTATGGTTCAATTTTCCTCATTTTCCTCACCATGTCAACATTTTCTCCTAGTCACGAAATATACTTAAGGATGTAAAAATGTACAGCATCAGACACCTGTGAGCTTAGGGTGCTCCAGCACATTTATAGCACAAACAGGTCTTGTTCAGAACATTAAGGGAAAAAAACAAAAGAAAACAAAACAAAATAAAAATAAAAAAACAACACACACACACACACACAAAAACTTTTTTGCATCAAAATAAAAAAAAATATCAGGCTCTAAGACAAACTCTCATTTTTGGTCAGCACTGCTAGTCACCTGTTTTATACACTGTTGTTGTACAGGCCATCTAGGCAAGACTTAGAGTGCTTGTGAAGCCAGAGCACAGTTATATGGCTTCAATGGAATTGCAGTGGACCTGTATTTAACTCTTATTTAAAGTATAATTAAAGTCTAAGTCTCAGTAATTACTTGTTTAAAGTGGGAAGGCATAGGAAAATGTATAAGTTTTGCTTTCATTTAGGCTGTAAAAATAATACTTACACCCAGTCCCTTGAGAATCATTCAATCCCTTTAAATGCCAAGAGCATAAAAACTAGATATCTTTCTTCTATGATGGCATAACTTTGAAATTCAGTGTTGTTAGTTGTTGTTTTTTAATGCAGAAATACTACACCCCTGATTGTAGTAAATTTGTCATTGACAGACTGCTCTTAGTGTCATTTAATGGTAGCTATGGAAACAGAGTTCTGCAATTATCGGTTGTGGGTGCATGTTCTAGCTAAATAAATAGAGATACCATCTGAGTTATGTCTTTAATTACATCTGCATAATTAAGAGCTAATCACAACAATTTTAAAAGGATCTCTGCATTATTGAAATTTTAATCTGGTATTGATATTTAGGTATGTGTTTAACTGCAGTCTGAAAATGTGTTGCTAGCAGATAATTTTGTTGCCTTGGTTTGAATAAGCACTGTAGACGCTTCACTGGGAGGAAGATAATCCTCTGACAACAACTTTTGGTTGGGAGTCCATTCAGTTGCACTGCATAAAAGTTACTTTGGGGTTAGAGTCCGTTCCTGCTTAAGGGAGGGAAAGATAGCCACTTACTGTGGTGGGAGCACCCTTCTGTATTTATAAGGTTTTGTTTGTTTGTTTGTTTGTTTTTAATAATAGACATAGAAATGAATGAGTCTTGGATTGCATCCAACATGTTTCTTTAGACATTTTAATGGTAAGTCTCATCTGGTTCTTTTCAGGTAAATTGCAATAAATTTGTTCGTGCATTTTTTCCCTTTGGCATCATACAGGCCAGATTTATTCCAACATGCAGACAAAAGAGAATAGTTATGAATAAGCTTCTTGTTGATATTTTTGCAGAGATTACACTGGTCAGGGAGTAATGCACTAACTAAAGATTATAAATAGCACAAAAGATGTTTAAATTATTATCAGATTATTTAATTTACCCTTCTGATATGCCCAGTTATTGGAGTAAGTCTGTGTAATGAATCCAGGAAGAAAAATAATACAGGTTACTTTACTATGCAAAATCAAAGACTTATGAAATAACTGTAATAGCTGCAGTATTCATTAATAAGCTATTGTCGATGCGACCATGACATTTTCCTCATAAAATACTTTACTATGTAAGTTATGTTAGTACTAATAAGGTAATAAAGTAAGGTAATATTATCAAGTACTGGTGATGCATGTTATTTTCTATTACCTTGCAAAATATAGCCCCTGTGTCCAAACCCACAAGCCTATATCTGACATTTTCTTACAGCTTCTGTTTGTCACTGCATGACCATGCTCATTTAAAGCATGGTAGCCTATAACAAGCTCCATAGGGTGAAAAATCCAATCTTCTTTTTAAGCTTCCAAAGATATCTTTCTACATGTGATATGCAGAAGTAAGTTTCTTCAATCTTTGTATTTTTTCAATTCATCACTTCTAGCCATCTAATCATTTTTAATACCTAGCAGGATAAATGTCAGCACTGAAAAATATTAAAGCCTTGTTCCTGAAGTGGAAAAAACATTACTGCAGATAAACTTTAGATCAGCTCTTAATCAAATTTTTAAAAATACAAAATAGCAAAATATAAAAAATAGTATATAAAATAGAGCATTTTTATTTGAATATTTTAAATTCTTCATTATATCTTGCCTAGAGAAAAAAATAAAATTTCTGTGTTGTCTCCCTTTCTCTCTGATAATTACAATGCTATACACTGAAAATGGCTTAACAAAACTCAAAGTTAGTATCTGTGGTGTGTTTCAAAGATGCCATTACAGGTTGCATACAACCTCAAACCATCCTAGCTTGGATACAAAAAGCATGTACCACCAAAGAGTTCAAAGCATCCTCCACAAACATGTCAAGTAAAGTGCTCAGCATCTATACTAATCCTGAAATTAAGCAATAATTTTAACGCTGATTCACTTTTAAACCAGAGATTTCTGTTTTAAGTATGCTGCATTCCTATCTGCCTGTTGCAACAGAATACTGCATATTAAGAGAGAAAACTACATTAAGGGAGAACGGTGCTATTAAATCATCCTTGAACATTTTAGCTTCAAGTAAAAAACATTGATTTGTTTTCTTGCTGTGTGACACATTGTGAAAGTTGAGATAGCACAGAGAGGATAAGCACAGTTATTAGCAGTACTTTTTATCTATACATGCTGTTACAGAAATAACAGGGCTTTTGATTGATTTAGATACATTTGGTTGCAGATAAACACTTGGCTTAGGTTGCTGCTAGGAAGCAACGACTGTTTGTGGCACCAATGGAGAACACAGTTGAGCTGAAGACGACTAATACCTACTGGCTTTTGCCACAGCTTTTGCTTCCAGAAAGACACACAGTTGTAAGAAAATAGTCTTGTGTTACATGGTAAATTCACTCTGCAATTTTATTATTGTTATTACCCTTTTCTAGTTGCAATTCAACCTTACAAGTGACTATGAGTGATAGCTAAGGAAGCAATGAGCTTTGTTTTCTGTCAGGTAAGCTTAGTCAAACACAGAAAACATGAAATCTTAACACAAGGATGAAAAGAAACCTTGCCAGAATGAAAATATTAGAATGTCTTTGATAAAATAATGATCCAAAGAAAACCTGTCCAGGTGACCCAACAGCACCTATTCATTCAATTCAGCACCTCAATTCATTCAATCAGTTTCTAGCTCACCAATACAGCTGATACTAAACCATCACTGTCATATTGAACATAATGGCTGCTGTGCCACTAACATTTTAGTCGGCATCTTTCAATGTAAATACTTAATCACAATTAAAACACAAGAGTATCAAACCAATTCGCCCACATAAATATTGTTTTAAAACTAACTGGTGGCCATAATGCCCTTCACATCCGCAGACTCTTGCTATAGTGCCCCAGTAGTAGTTGAAAACCTTTCTACTAGTTTTGATTACTAGCTTTATTCTCCATGAATGAAAACACAGAAGCATGTAGCAGTTGTGATTTTTTCATCATTTTCCACCAATTTCCAGTTCCTTGAAGTTCTAGTTGATATCAAAGTTATGCATTCAGTACATCTCAAGAGAAGAGAAAGACAAGAAAGAAGAGAAAAAAAGAAAACCAGAATCACCTGGGCTTTTTCTTGCACATGTATTTATTCTTTTCTTGGGTTTTGCTATACCTGTTTTAGAATAAATTGACCTACATGTACATCTCATGTGCATGTGGTTCAGCTTCAGTAAAATATTGCAGCTAGAAGAGTGATGTCTATCATGGTCTATCTAGTCTGCTACCCTGACAAACTAAATTAACTTTCAATTTTATACATTTTTACTCGTATTTACTTAAATTATATGAACACTCAAAACATTCATGTCTTCTGTGATCAGTGCTGCAGATCCCTGGGAATCCCAAACATGGAACAAGAGTAGAATATATAATAGAAATCTGCAATGCAGATAAGATGTACGCAGTGCACGTCACAGAAGTTTACCTCAGGGAAATAATGGAAGCCAAGTGATAACATCTATATTCATTTCTACTAGCTTCATTATTCATTCTAATAAAAATACTAATTATTTCTTCTGCTAAACTAATGTAATTGTCTTATAGGTAAATCTTTATTTTTTAATATTTTCAAATTAATATATAATTGTATTCTAACTTTATAAATCTGTCTTTTCAGTATTGCATGGAAGTCTCAGAACATCTTTCACTGAAATTAGATTGCCTATTTCTGTGATGCAAATTAACTTATGAAAAGGAAAAAAAAATCAATTTAAACATTGTGTTGCACACATAAGCAGGAGAATAGAGGTAGCATTCAGACAGGCAAATTTGAAAGTTATGGAATGAGAACATTAATCCTTACTGTGATTTCACTACTTTAAAATTCTACTCCAACAAAGCTTTTATAAGTTGAAATCTGGTATCTTCTTCAGATTTTGTTATTCATTGAAAGTTCATATCATTTTGGGATCAGCCATTCACAATATTATCCTTTTCAGCCACATGGTTCATGGTATTAACATCTTTTTTCTCTTCTCCCCTCCTGCTCATCACATTGACATATTGAATGTCATCTTAAAAAAGCTCTAATACTGCAATAAATGTTACTAAAACAGACTTTTTACATGTATATTGAAATACTTTTTTTTCTGTGCAGATGGGTGTACACACACACAGAGGAAAAAAAATACAGGATAATCACAGCCTTTTTAACTAAGACAGAGGCAGCGTGAACATTTGTACAGTTTACGTGCTGGATTTGTAAAAACTAAACATATGACACTACTGAAAAGGAAATGTCAAATACCTTTTAAACCATAATAATACTGTGCAACATTTCTAGTTGAGGCAAATAGAGCAGAACTCCTTCTTGGTGTCACCAATACTTTGTTGAGCTTTATATTTTGAGCCAGAAAATAAGAATCTTATCATAAAAATAAATATCACGGCTTTACTTCAAATGCAAAATTCACTTCCAATCATTTTATCCAAGAGATATAGCATATCTTACAAAAGGTTTCAGATTTAAGCTATATTGGGAATTAAAAAAGCAGCAGCACAAACAAAAGTAGAAAAAAATGGTTAGTATATGAGTCAATAAAAGGGGAAAAGTAATAAGATACAAAATTACTGGTATCCAGAAGTTGATTCTGACACTTTTTCTTTTCCTATACTAAAGAATAAGAAGACTTTTAATGAGAACAAATTCTTGGGCCTTTCCAATGATTCCTTTCATTTCTTACATTTTACAGAAAGACTTGTCAACAAGCTCAATGAAACCTTATTAACCTGCAATGATAAGACAGTTTTTGGTCCAATTCTAAGATAAACCACAGGTTTATCCTGTGACTTTCAAACATTATGTGCACTGTTCATGTGCATATTCAGGTAAATGGTTTGAACTATGTTTTGGTTTTTTATTATTCGTTTGTTTGGGCAGAGGGAGGGAGGGAGGAAATTTCTTGAATTATATCATGTTTATACTAAAATAGTTGACTGAGTCTTTAGTTATGGAAGATAACCAGGTAAGTCTGAGCATGTCAAAGACAAATTTAAGAAATGCTGCACCATCTGCAAGCCATACCACAAGAACACTCTACATGCTCTTTTGATCTAGCTTCTGAGATCTTCCTTCACAACTTCCCAGACATCATGATAATTGGTGCACATTTCTGTCAGGATTTTGGCAAGCTAATTTACTGCTAGTGGTGTGTAGGAGGATGAGCACATATACAGCCAATGTGAGTAGGTCAGACAACACCACCCAAGGGAAGAAATCAAAGATCAGTGGTGAGAGCTTGCATAATAGTTCCACAGGGGCTAAATGCCCCATGAAGTGGGCCAAGATTTCCAGCTCAAGATTTCCACAGTGGAAAAAGAACTTCCAGAGAATGCCAGAAAAAGCACTTAATTCCCGAGATAAGTCCTGCTCCTCAGGGAAGGCAGCAAAAGCACCATTGCTAGCCTTGTGGTGCTACATGGGTGCCCTTAAATTGTCAGCATCTGAAGTTCAGTCCTGCTTGAATTTAAGTGGTGGAAGGGAAACTTGGGAATTGTGTTTCCCTATGCCAGAATGCTGTTAAAAGTCCACCTACCCAACCCTTAAAAAAAAAAAAAGAGTTTTTGTATAACTCTTGCAAAGCTGCAGAATGAGGCATCCAAGTGGTGGGAGATTTATAGACTATGTTATCTGTTTATAAGTCACATATATATGGTGTGTTAACAATAAAAAAAGGATAATTGCAGCTCTTCAGTACTGAAAGAAAATGTTTGCCCAAGTAGTAAAAACCCAATTAGGAGCTCTGATTTTCCCTCCGACATCACCTGTAGTGGATAAATTCAGAATGTTTGGCTGTAGCATTATCTCAGTCCTCTGAGGAAGCATTAATAATTTTCTCCTATTAATTAACCATCATTTAATTAAGCACCAATTAATTAAACAGCATACATTTTCATGGAGAATTTGCATCCTTAGAATTCTCCAAGGGTTGTCTAAACCTTACAAACTTATTGAACCAAACAGCCTGACAAGTGAGGTAAACAAGCTTCGCATTTAAAGTAGACAATTAAGTTTTAAACTCATTTAAATTTTAGTCATTCAGAAAGTTCAAGTTTTCCTGAACAGTGCTGCTAGGTGAAGAATTAAGGACTATGCTGCATTAATAAAACAAGATAAAACTGAGAAAGTTGTATAGACCTTCTACAGATGGTGGCAAGGACATGCATCCTGAAATATTATCTGACTAAAATACAAAAACAGCATTCATATGACATTTTGTATAATCACACTTTGATATTTCATCAGAGTGAGAATTCAGGTAATTGTCTACATTTCCACGGATCCACATCTATGTTTACATTTGCATTAGTAATTTACAAAAGGTACTTCTAAGTCATTTACATAAACACCAAAGTCAAATAAAAACTCCTACTGAATACAGACCATCTAAAGGGACCTGCAATAGTAAATAAGTTGTATTAGCAGACCCAAAAAAAAATCCCATCACATCCTTAAAATCCCTTTCTTTGAATGTTCAGACTATCATTTTGTCATCTCAGCTGGAAGATAACATTTATTTTTAAATAAATACAACTCAGTCGCATTTTGAAATTGTTCCTCTTATCTGGAATGTTTGCAAATAATTCAAAAACTACTTTTAAAAAGAATTGTTCTGTGTGCTTCAAAGAAATTGTTTACCCCGAAGTGACATTTTCACATCATTTTTTACACAGAGGATTCTTATCCTTCCCATAAAATAAATTTACATCTATTAACTATGTTACTAAGTAAATTAATGACCACTGTGTATTAAATGCCTTACCAAAGCAAATTTCCCCACAGATCTGTCAATGGTTATTTTTAAATTCAGGAAATTATGTTCTAATGTTAGGAAATACATGACACCTGCATATGCCAGATATTTTGTAGTCCTGTGGCTCTTCAGGAACCAAGTTATTAAGGTAAATATCACAGTGAATAAACTATAATAAATATCCTATAATATACTCTAATAAATATCAAAGTGAATATACTATACAACACCTTAAATCTCCATCCCTCGACTTACTTTCTTTAGCTTTATTTTATGACATTGTTTTTATGACTGATGCTGAAATTAGAACACAGCCTTCAGTGGACTTTCCCATCAATAGAAATTATTGAATGTTAACTGGGAGACCATTACAGTAGTCTAAATATTAAATCATTTGTATGATTAAATAATACTAATTACACTAAAACTATCTATTTCCAGCAAAAATATTAGAACAGGATGAAAAAAAGTATTTCAGTGAAACATGAAGATATGAGTCACCTCCAATTGTTTCTTAATTTGTAAAAAATGTATTACCTTCAGAAAAAAAAAAAAAAAAAAAAAAAAAAAAAGGTGGGAATGTACAAGAAGAATACAAAGATCAAACTCCTAAGGCTTTCTTTTACTGTTTTTGTTGTTGTTTGTTTGTTTGTTTTGTTTTTTACTTTTGATTTTTTTAATCTTCTTCAGGGTGAAAATTGGTTTTAACAAGATATACTAACAAATGCTAGATTCCATTTTTGTTGCAATCTGTTTGGTTGTGATGCATGAATTGCGCATTAATGATGATATGCAGAGAAGGTTAGTAAAAATAAATATTGCTTTGTTTACTTTGGTATCTGAAATTAACTGCTGTATTTGAGGAAATATCATCTGCTAAATAGGGCTATGTGCATGCTTAGAAATTTAAGCCTTGTTCTCTACTCTTGTTTTGCTTCGGTTCATGTCTATGCACAACACGGCATTACTCTTATTCCAGGATTCAGTTGAATTGCTGTCTGTTGGGTTTCATACAGTGTTGAACAAAATAGTGATGTCCTGCTGAGAAGCAGCATGACATGACAGTTCCATATCAACTTTCACCCATTCTGCAGAAACTATGGCAAACCCATAGAACAAAACAAGATATGGCTGACAGTACTTAAGAGCTGTACCAGATCAATTGCTTTTGCCCCAAAGTAGGGTGTTTTCAGTCAAAGATGAATTGATCACATGTACTTCAATTGTATAGCTGTAGTCAGATTTTAAAAAGTTTGGTACTGAAAACACATTTTTGTTTCATGATTCTTGCTTGCAAATCAACAGTCCAAAAACTTAACATACCCATTTCTTTGCATCATATAGCAGTAATTCTGCTTAGCAATTAAAGACCCCAACTAAGAAATTCAGTCAGTATAACAGAAACAAAAATCTCAAAGATGTAATTAAGTGATATTACACCAAAAAAAAAAAAAAAAAAAGTATTTACACAGGCATATTTTTTCCATTAAAAAAGAAACTTCCAAGGAACACCAGCATTTCATTCCAAAAACACTTCTCTACTGTTGTTTCAAAATACTCCGTGTAATTCGTCCTTGTGGGGTAAGATTTACTCCATAACTTCATATTTATTCTATAAATAATGCATGAAATTCCCCTCTCCCTACTCCTTAAAATTTACAAGCAGTCACAATGCCATCTCAATTTATCTTCTAGCCTTTCCTCTATGAGAAATACAGGTACGTTAAATGCATTAGCACCACATTTAATGCCTGCAGTATTCAACAGGTAATTTCAAATACCAAGTCCTCATATATATTAGACAGCTTTAGACAATTCAAATGCCCCCTTTTGTGCTACTTTTATTCATTTTATCACTCATTGCAAAGCATTAGGAGAAATAACAGCAGTTTCCAAATGTCAGGGACTGTACCTAAGGGGTTCTGTGTGGGACTAACTTTATTGACCTTAGTTTCTCTAAGATACAGAGAGAATAGACACAGTACAGCAAACTGATTCTTCTCTACAAATTATAATTGCCATAACTGCTTTGATGTGATAAATAATGATAAAATAAATGTTGGGCCTAGTTTAAGTGTTTACTATACCTAAACACTACAGAGAAACACATTCATAGAATTTAGGGCTGGGAACTAATTTCTTGTGCATAATACAGTTAGGAGTCAAGCCAAGTGAACAAACATATTCTAGGCAGAACAAACTTACAGAAGTCTTCCTAAAGATGCATAGGAATAGGTAACTAAGTCTATGAACTAAGCAAAAAGTTCATTAAATTTCATGCATAAAGAATTCTGGGTATGAACAGTGATTATGGATGTGAGAGAAAGAGGTATTAACAGACTACAGATGCTGATGAGAATTCAGAAGGTCCCCTTACATGCCTCAGTATCTCACAGCAGTCAAAATTAACAGAAAGTTCGTGTGACTGATCTCTCATTTTCTGCTCTTCTACTGGCTATAAAATGGAAAGGAAGCTTTTACAAATGCAGAGGCTGGTAATGAACTTTAGATTTTTTTTTGACATCTTCCAATTTCTATGTTATGTAATTTAATGTGAGGAGTGACTAAAGATTTCACCTGTTAATGTCATTTATTTTCACAGATGGAAGTTCAGTGGCCCAGTACTTTCAGCTTCAATTATCCTAAGATTTCTTACATTTTTCTTTCATTCCTACATGTATTTTGTTCTGCTATGAAACCTAGCAGTCCAAATACAGTTTACATTATGCAAATCAAAAATACAAACCTAAAATACAGGACCCTTTATTTTTCTATTCAGCTGCAGTACTTCTCACAGTTAGCCAAATGTGCACTACAGACTATCTTGTTTTGTTCAAGAGAATAGTAAGATGGAATTAGTGACATTTGTTGCAATTTGTTCATTATGGGTAGTCCATTTAAGTACAAAAAATGTGCTGCTTCTTTCATCTAATAAAATTGTTAAAACTGTTTGCCTGTTAGAAGGCAAAGATGAACTTTCCTCTCTGTAAGCCATCTCCTTGTTACACTGAAAAAAACAACACTCTATGGCAACTTGAAAGTTGGTTATTACAGATGGCTTTCTGACCTGTTTATTATAGGCTTTCACTAGCTGTTACTCTATTATTTTTCTGTTCTCAGAGATTCCCAAAAGAAAAGAAGTTCAAGACAAAACAGTATGTTAAGTCAGCAGTGAATAGGTTTCAGCATCACTTATTTCCAGAAGACCAAGATGAATTTGACTATTTTTATGTATTTTTTTTAATTATTGTTGTTTTGAGAAAATACATGACTGCAATTTTATTCTCATGTTAAAAAAAAAAATAAATAATGAAGTGAATTGAACACTAAAATGAAATTCAATCTTTTATATTTATACACCTGTATCGGCTGCTGTCATCCTCCCATAAAAATATTAAATGTGTGTGAATATTGCTCTGTAGCTGAAAAAAACTGTGCCAAGGAGTTAGAGTTTTCTGGATGAAAGAGGAAGCTGGGACAAAATTTGTTTACTTATTGTTCATTCAGAAGCATACTAAAGCATAAGAAAATATTAGTCTTCTGGGTCCTAAAGACTGTGTACAATTAAAAGAAAGGGTACCTTCCAAAGAAGGTTCTAGGAAAAAAGAACAAGGAAAAAGAAGATTGAATTAAAGATTGAATTAAAGATTGTCCATATTCTCTAGGTTATTTTATATTGGTGCCTAACACAAAATTTTAGCAAAAAAAAATATATGTAAAGTTTGTAACTCTGTGAAATGGGGCTTAAGTGCCTTTTTTTTTTTTTTTTTTTTTTTTTTTTTTTTTTTTAATTGCCTCTCCTTTTAGAAAATTTAGTTTACTGGGTTGAGGTTGGGGATACATGTCACTTTCAGGATGAGCTATGCTATACACCATGAGAGAGCATCAGTAGTGTCCACTGCCTTAAGAAAGGGTTGCACAGATCTTCTGCTTCTTGTAACCACTCATTCCACAGAAGATGAAATTTAGTCTTCCTTTTTTTAACTAACAAGTACTCTTATTACGTGCTTAACAACTGCATTTTTATAAAGGTATTCTCTCCTAATATGCCCTTTCCCCTAGAGCTGTTCACTCCACACTTCAGATAAATTCTAGTATTACAGGTTACTGAAAAGCCATAATTTTAAGATTCAGTGATTCACCTGTTGTGCCTTTTATTATTCCTAGACCAGTGGATCTGATGTATAGAAAAATAAAATAGTTCATTACTTAAATATTTTGAAAACCTTATTTGAAGTAGCCTATTAAGGAATTTGTAGCTTTCTAAGGAAACGATGTTTTTTTATACAAAGCCAATTGTAAAGTTTTTGCTTTAAGTAATGCCTTGCCTCTTTGAGTCTCATTGATTTCATGGCTCCTTGCAATTTCACACGCACTTCACTCAGTTATAGAAAATAAGCAAACAAAAATGTGCTTGGCTGAATGCATCTATCTGAAGGAAACACATGGGACATCATCAACACAAACACATTACCTGCTTCCTCTAGTAACATGTGCGAAAAAATACAAACAGCAGGAAGACATCTTTTTCTTAGTAAAGAACAGCATGTGCTCCAAACAGCCATTGCACACAATCCAATTTAACAATCTTGTAGGAAAAAGAATCAGCGCTGAAGGGAAAATTAAAAACAAACAAATAAAAAGAAACCTGACCATTTTTGCTTCCTGACTAGAAGTCAAAGCCCAAACTATTTGAACTCATGTCACTGCTTACAATTCACAGGGCAAAATTACTTAGAAGTCACAGGAAGAGGAGTACAGAATTCAGTTTCCTCAGTGCTCAGGCTTGAACAAGCCATATGAGTTAACAGAAGGGTCTGTTGTGATCAACAGAAAAATGGAAGTTTGTCAAATCATAGCTAAATCAAAACATTTGAGCAGCAGGTTCTAGTCAAGGTTAATTTTAAAACTGCCTGTACTGCTCTCAGTGTAGCTTCTTTTTTGTTACATTCAATATTTCAATCTTGGCTCAGATTTTGCTAGTTCTTGAAGTACGTGGATTTTATAAATAGCTGTTCTTTCTCTGGTAATGAGCTCCCTATGTTTAATCATCTGCACTGTACCAGAACTTATGTATGAAAACTGACAAATTACGCCTGGTCAATTTGCTGAGTTCTTCCCTCAGCTGTTGCCATCCTGGTACACAATATTTCTGTAAATACATTGAAATATGATAGATATTGAAACAAAATTACTCAGTGATCATAAAAATACAGTTTGTGAAAATGTGGCATTTTAATTATGTACTTATGATACTTCTGTCCATAGCTAAGCCTGACATGAAAAATATTTTATTGAACCATGTATCAACTCTGAGAAAGTGAATTTTTATTCCAGTTTCAAATTCTTTGGGGCCGCATTTTATTTTTATAGTATATTAAACAACAGCAATTTATCATACCTATTTCATAGGTAAGCCCAGACCCAACCTGCAGAATGCTTAAACTGTTTACTAGTACCTCAACCTAGAGGATTCACTTCCACAGTGAATCTACAGTGAAGCTACTACACTTCCAAAATTGTAGTAGCTTGTTTGTACCAACACAACCTCAACTAAGGAAAAAAGAGACATGCAGTTTTCATATCCTCTCCTAATTATTGACACCTACTTGCTTTTTGTGGAAGCTGAAACTAATATAATTAAACTTATTTAAATTAATTTTAAAGTTACTTGATTAATCAAGAATCTCATAGGTGATACCTTATTTCAAAGAAGAGATCTAACACCCTTCTAGATGTTCTAGAAAAAGTTTAAGACATCCATGTACTTCTTGAATTTAAGTATGCATTCTTCTTCAAAATGAAGCATGGCTGGAGCTGCTCCTTTGACTAAGAATAAACTGGAAAATTTCTGGCCCACTAACATTTCTTCTCATAGAAAGAGCTTAATTCCTTGCTTCTGTCTTGAGATTGCCACTCACCTAACATGGATTCAGATGCACTATTACCTCTTCTGAGCCCTACAAATTTGTAGAGAATTGCATGTATCCAACTTTGCCAAACAGCCATCTCTTGGAAAAAGTGCTAAGGTTTCTGTAATTATTCTTTTATTTCCAGGTTTTCCCTTGAGAAGACAGGTATACTACAACAGTGGCAAATATGGGAAGCTTTTCTTTTGCATCACTTTTCTTTAGAGAAAGTTTTCTTTAAAGAAATCTTCCTAACAAATCCCATCAAAATTCCATCAACAACTACATTACACCTTAAGGACAAGCAATCCTTCCTATACGCCTTATTCAGGAACCTGATCCATTATCCCAGCCTCACTATTACATCATAAACTCAATTCAGGTAATGCAATGACTTCTTCCAGTAAAGAAAGAGTTGTTCTCAAGGCCACCTGAAAACAGATATTTTTTTTTTTTAAAGCTACCTTTCTCTATTTTAAGTCCACTGGGAAAGTTAGGAGCACTTGCATTACCATGAAATTTCAATCCTGTAAAGAAAAACTTCACTGCTTCTCTATTAATCCCTTTAATTTTTCACACCTGACCAGCTCTAAGCCTGGATTTATAAATAGCACAACATTCTATGATTCTATTACATAAAAAATACACCTTTTTCCTTATATGTTTTAAGATGAAATTATAATAATGGTTTTGCATTTTCTAGGTAATTTTTGTGCGTGTTTATTCCATATTTTTTTTGTACATGTGTCAAATGCTAAACTGGCACAATTCAGAAGAATTAGACCAGCAGAAGAACATATCTGGAACCTCCTCCTTCATTAGCATCATCACTTCACACCATGTTTTATTTATATACTTGTAAACTACAACATTTGGATCTGCATGGTCACAGATTTCCACAGTTTGCTCCCATTACTACCCTCTGTAGACCCCTCAAGCACATTATTTTATTTTCTTCTGCCCCCAAAACACTTTAAGCTGTGGTTCGTATCTATTCATAGTCACTGGCTACAGCTACCAGCCTGCCCACATAGGAGCAGGAGCCTGCTCTGGGATGTGCTGGAGTAAGCAAGGACTAAATTGAGACAGGTTTTGAGAGCAGACCCTCTGGATTTTTCAAAGGAATTCTGTACTACATAAGCTGGGGAAGGTTGCATTTAAAACTATCCTAGAAGACAGTGTTCCTGGAAGGACTATTCTGTTATATTAAATAAATTTGGAAAAAAATACTTTTCTTCACCTCTTGAGATAGAAGTGAGACCTTGATGTGAAATTGCATGAATTTATATACCTACTTACATTTAAGCCTTCCTTTAAATAATTTCACTTTTCAATGGTACAATTCTTGCTTCCATCACTTAACGTACCAAGAAAGATCTCATCAAAACCAATGCTAAACTTCTTTATCAAAATTGCAATGAAGAAGTTCATCATGTTCCAGGGACACACTTTGCACTACCATTTATCCTCATTCACTTTCTGCTTCTGCTATTGGTGAAAGAACAGGGTCAAAATTTATGATCCTGAATACAGAGCAGCAATGAAAGTATCCCACTACAGGAAATAAATCACTGGTGGTTATCCAGAAGAAACAAAACATAATAAAATCTGCATTTCAACTAGTATAGACAAATTAAATACTACAACTACATAAAAGACTATTTCAAATGAAGGTAGGACACTTGGCACAGCCTTAACTCATAGCTCTCTTTCAGAAAATTCAATTCACTAAGCTGAGATTGTGAATACACATCCCTTTTAGGATAAGCTATGGTACACACCATGAGAGAGCATCAATAGTCTCCACTGCTTTAAGAAGGGGGTTGTACAGATCTGCCTCTCATAGGCAGGCTATTGGCCTGCCCACATGGGAGCAGGAGCCGACTCCAGGATGTGCTGGAATGAGCAAGGACCGTCCTTGCTTTGCAGTTTGAAAGAGATTGAAGAAAAACCTGCAGAATTATCTAGAATTCTCCACATGACTTTCCTATCCTTCTTATCCCTCCCCTCTAATAAACATAGCCCTGTGGTGTAATATGGATGTTCTAAAACATTCTACATCAGGCTTTCCTTCTCTTTCTTTAAAATCAGGTTCTATAATGTTTTCCTCAGTATTTTTGACAAAACTATGACTATAGAGTTAAAAAAGAGACATTAAGAAACTCAAGCAAATAAACATATACATTATCCCTGAAATGCATAGTTCATGCAGTACTTTTGACTGTGACATGTTTTTCAGTTTCACAGACCTTGATTATACTTATAGTCACCATCAGTTAAATAAGAAACTCCAAGATTACTGCTGCTAAAACTAAGCTATATGGACATTCCAACTTGAAAACATTCTGTAGGAAGGCAAGATAAAAAGATTCTGTACATACCAGTATCAGATAAACCGAACAGAGATTTATTAAGCTAAGTCTTGCAAGTTTTCCACAAGATTTCTGAACTTATCAGACCATTCCACTTATTCTGCAAGTGTACAGCTTTATGAAAATGTTCCTCCAAAAAGCAAAATTCATACTACATTGCTACCACCCCATCTTCACACCCCATGCAAACACAAAAAAAAAATAAATAAATAAAATAAAAATCTATACCATTACTATTCATTTAAAGCCTTAGGGTTTAAACAGTCTAACCAAGAGGGTTGTCTTGCCATGGGAAGCAAGCATTGTCACATTGTGTTGTGTTGCCGAACAAAAATAATCTGTGTGCCTCTAACTCATCAATAATTTTACCTCACTACTCTATGCAGTATAGTATAGTATAAAATATTTAGTATGGATGATAAACTTCAGATATGCTTGTGCCACTACACTCACTCCAATATCCAATTCCTTGTCCAAACTCTTGAAAAATAAATCATCTGCCCAATAAAACAAGGCTATTTGAAGGACGAACATACAACCCCATGCCAGTCACTAGTAAAAGAGCTCTGGGCATTAACGTGTGCGTCCTGTTCCAGTAGCTAAAACACATCCATGTGAAGTGCAGTGTGAGAACATTGCTGAATAACACTGTGTGGAATCACGCAATTTCCTTCATGTATTTGTGGTAAACTTTATAATAATAATAATAATACATTCGTGGAAATAAGCAAAGTGTTGTTTTAAGCTGCAAATAATAAGGTGCTAAACTATATAAAATATGATATAGATGGATATTCACAGTTAACTGCAATAAAAAATACATTTTCTGTTTTTTCATCCAAGACTTCAATAAACAGGCATTTTTGGTACTGAAAATGTACATTACACACAATCTTCCAAGGCTACAAGTTCTACAATGAAATTTCTGACAAAATAGGTCACGGTGCGTTATAAAAGTAGGATCATAAAGGCTTTAGCAGACAATAATTATCAGAGCTATCAGGTGCTGCCATTCTACAATATTTCAATTTTCCCAGACTGATATTTTAACAGTAGCTTGAAAGATGAAAAAAAAGAAATTACTAAGATGACAGCTCAATTGTGAAGTGAAACTAAGTCATATGAAATACAGACATCCAATGAAGAACCTCTTCTTATCGCTGAGTTTTTGCCTTTGTAATCTTAACATATGGTCTTCCCTGGTGCCAAGAAACTGTCAATAAAAAGCTTTCATTCTTGAAATGCACCTTTGTTCTTCCCAAACCTTAGCAACTGTCCATCGGTTCATGGATGAAGTGAAGATGAGAAAACACTGAGTATGGAAGAACTCATTATTGCCTGAGTCCAGGCAATAACAAAAAAGTCTGAGGCTAACTTGTAACATGTAGATAGGGGAGTACATTGGAAGTAAGTCTGCATTATCAACCTGTGGCTAAAAATCAACTGCAATTTCAGGAAACTGTGTTAATATTAGTTCAAAACTGCTGAACTCTATCCCTAATGACAAAACCACCAGAAATTGTAAAAAGCGTCTCCCCTTTTCTACTGTTTATTTCAGATCATATCCCTTGAATTAAGTACCAGCTGATGCAGCAGTTTTCTGCAACAGTAAAAGATATTTTTTTTTTAAATTGGATTTATTGGGATGAGCAAACTCTATTAAGTAGCTAGATTAAATACAAGATATAAAATTTTCTTGCCAGATTTTGCTGAGAAATTCAGAATCAGACCAGAGAGCTGTACTACTGCTAGCTGTACTACCACATGCAAAGCTGAAGAAGAGCCACACAACATTTCTCAGTTCTCCATAATTAAATTAAAGAAGGTAAGCCATATATTTGTTTAACGGAAAGACCATAACAATCTTTTATCATCTGCATAGGAAGAGAATAGTGAGAATAGTCTAATCAGGATATTCATGGCAAGATCACAATTTTAACTTCCGTTCTCTCTGATTAAAAAATCAACTTGAGAAGACCCAGATCACAACTAATATATAAAATACCTTTTAAGTAAGCTTTTATTATTTACATATACAGTACCCTTGCCTGGATTCAGCTGACACATGGAGTTCTGAGTTTAGCCATTCTTCTGGTTTCAGCAGGATCACCAGCCCATGGAGTTTGCCAGATCTCAGGGGAGACCTTTTTGTGCTTCTTTTCTGTACACACATTTTTGTCTCTTCAACCTTCTCCTTCATGTTAATTATTTCTTCCTTCACACATATAGATAATTGTGCCAGCAGGCCTGTTTATGTGGAGATGATAATCTGCAGGCCAAAAAAAAATGGGAAAAAATATTGGACTACAAAGAGGAGATACAAGTTCAAGGTAATTTGACACAGATAAGCGTTGATAGTACTGAGTTCTTTATTACTTGACATTTTTGTAACAAAATCAGATATTTTTAATAGCTGAATCATAGCTCAGTCATAAGTGTGAAAATTCTTTGAAAAATTGTTCTTTTTGTGATAGCATAAATCATAGCAGAAGATAAGAATAAGCACTCTAGGTTTTAAAGCACCTTAATTTAATCATGCAACCTGCAACCTTAATTCTCTCTTCAAAAAATGGATGATTTACACTATTCTAAAAACAAACAAACAAACAAAACCCCACAGACTTTATAGCTACAGCTGCGTATTTATATCATTTTAAAATGTAACTGAAGCAAACTCTGTTTGCTTCCCATAGATTAATTATTTCTGCATCCCTTTCTTACTGGTGAGGTTATAGTGATTTTCTTCTGTGGGTACAAGGTAAGCACCCCCAGTAATGGATGTGTTTTAATTATGACTAGGAACATTAAGTTCAAATTTAAGACAATCCACTTAGCTTGCTATAATAAATTCCTTGATTACTACAAATACTGAGGGTGCCTGATACTTTCTTTTATTATTATTTAAAACAGCTAGATAACGCTAAAATAAATACTGTTTTGTTATCTAAAATCTCAGGTGACATGGCCATAGCCATACTAATGTTTTTCTGTACATAATAAAAGTTAGTATTTAAATCAACCTTTTTCTTCGGTTTGGGAATTTCTATATGATGATAGCCCAGCTGTGAGATGGTCAATGCCTGAAAGCTTTAGACTTAGTTTTGATGTTTCAAATAAAGTTATTTCAATTTACACCAAAGAAATTAAGAAGCCAATTGAAAATCTTCAAAGAGAAAAAACTACATATATTGATCTTAAATAGCTTTATACCAGGCCTGTAATTTAGCTATGTGCTGAGGCTCTCAGGAGCATGCCCTTTTAAAGAAGCTTCTCATTTTAGTTTCATGCAGATCAGAGTCCTCACAAATGCATGACACTGTGAATCACTTCAGCTTTGGTTAACCACTTTAAATAACCACAGTTTTTCTTTCATAAGAATTCAGGCTAAAGATATGGTCATCTCCATTGCTGATCATAACTGCAAGTTCCTAAAAGACAAAATCTCCAGCAGCTGAAATTATTTCACTATGAATTTAGCTTTAGCTATTTTTTGTGTGGATGCATATATGTATGCAGTTAAGATTCTTCCTGAAAACACTTTGTATTTGTAAGTAACTAATTTATGTTCAGACTACAGTTCAGAAAAGGCTTATAAAGAACAAGGCGTTCTCTGGTGAGCACCATGGATAATCTTCAAGGGAACGCCTCTGGGGATGGACTCACTCTCTCACAAACCGTTATTTTACTATCAAAATATCTTTCAAGAGCACATGATAACCCTGCACCATTCCTGGTCACACTGCCAATGTAGCTGCTGATATGCACTGATTTTGAAAACCTGGATCAGGACAGGAGAGAATGCCCTTCCGTGGAAAACAACCATATGTGCAATCATCCTGCAGAGGATCATTTCTATTCTGCTTCAAGGCTCTGGACAAATAAAAAAGAAATAGTTAGGGTTGTAATCCAAAACAAACTCAGTATGCATACAAACAAGGTTTTATGTTGGATGCACTAGCCAGAGAAATAGAAATAGAAATAGAAATAGAAATAGAAATAGAAATAGAAATAGAAATAGAAATAGAAATAGAAATAGAAAACAGCCTGTCAGTAAGGTGTTCTCATCTGTCAGGGATGACAGAGACATGCAGAATCCCATAGGTCATTGTAACTAAATTCTAACACCTCACATGCTATGACTTTCCTGACAGCCTTGAAGAAGGCTATTGACAACTACTGAGGCTTTAGGTTGCATATTATCAGAAAGCCTGAAAACCAGAGAAATCACTCAATGTATATCCAACACATGACCAGATCTGCTCCTCGTACCCATACTACAGAAACTTTGCTCTAGCAGCCAACCTAGCAAGGATAGCAAGATACCATCACTGTGTTCTCTATCACAACTAAGCCAATAAAAAAAGAAACATGATGCAGACCTGATCTGCTGAGGAGTCAAGGGCTGGGTGGTTCATCTTCATGCTTGCTTTTTCCCAACCAAGCAAATCTCACAGTCTGTCAAGTTTGGGGAGAGCTACTTTAGGAAGAAGGGCTGCAGTAATTGTCTGTGAGCCTTTCTAGCAATTTTAGGTAGATCACCCATGTAGCTTATACGATGTTGTGGTCGTTTTACCCAGCTGAGCAGCTGAACTTCACCACAAACTCTCTCTCACGGGCTGCAGCTTCAGCCCAGGGTTTGCTCCTGCGGGGGCTCCCCACGGGCCACAGCCTCCTCCAGGCCACATCCACCTGCTCCACCGGGGGCTCCTCCACGGGCTGCAGCGTGGAGATCTGCTCCATGTGGGACCCACGGGCTGCAGGGGGACAGCCTGCTCCACCAGGGGCCTCTCCACAGGCTGCAGGGGAACTGCTGTTGCATGCCTGGAGCACCTCCTGCCCTACTGCTGCACTCACCTTAGGGGCTGCAGGGCTGCTTTTCACTCCTCTCTCCCAGCTGCTGTGGTGCAGCAGAGCTTTTTGTTTGTTTGTTGTTGTTTGCTTTTTTGTTTGTTTGTTTGTTTTACCCTTTCTTAAATCTTTTCTCCAAGAGGTCTAAACAACTTCACTTACTGGTTTGGCTCTGGGCAGCGGCAGGTCCTTTTTGAAGCTGGCTGAAACTGGCACTTAACATAGGGCAGTTTCTGGACTCTTCTCACAGAGGCCACCCCTGCAGCCTCCGGCTACCACAACCTTGTGATGTAAACCCAACAGAAATGAATAGTCACTGATCACAAATCTTCACCATTCTTGTTTGTGCACATTGTGCACAATGTGAAATGAATAGCACCTAAATAGCATGTGTAAACATTTTACATATACATATATTACAGAATTCATCCTCACTATTGTCACCATTATTAGTTGGTTCACCACAATAATCAAGGATTTAAATGCAGAGATAAAGAGAAGCTAAAGTCTTTTATTGGCATTAACAAAGTAATTTGGTTCAGACAGGTTACCATCAAGGGACAGTAAGTCTATAGGTAAATATTTTGTAAGACATTTATTGTTTTAAAATATCTTTACCCCTCAAAAAATGTTTACTTTTTTTTGCTAAAATAATTTTTTTTCCAGTTTCTTTCTCTACCCAGTCTGAATATCCAATGAGAGAAATACAGCTATGCAAACCCAGCTGGACATTCACAGTTATGAATTGTCCAGTTTAAATCCATTTCTACACTCAGGCTGGAGACAGTACAAAATTCTTATCCACTCAAGTAAAGAACAAGACTTCATAGCAAGTAGTAAAATCAGAATGCGCAGCTCATTCAGTTTCTAGGACATAATTCTCAGGTGAGTGATCAACTGTGAAATAACTAAGAAGATGTTTCTTTTATATCATGTTGAGGGCATGCAGACCTACTCATTTGAGAAAACAGAGGAAGTTTTGCTGGTATTTTTAAGTCTCTCATAGTGATTGTCTTCAATCTTGCTGCTTCTCTGTGTTCTTGTCCTTGCCTCAGAATGCAAAATGGATCCTTAGGAAAGGCAATCTATGGAATAGCCTATAAAATTTACATTTCTTACATATTTCCTCTGTGGAAAATATTTTAGCTTCTACAGTATTGCTCCAATTGCTCTGAAATTATAGACAGTTTACCTTTTAATTTTTTTTTTTTTTTTTTTTTAATAGTCTTGAACTACCCTCTGTAGCTGAATCAGAGATAAAAGCCTATTTCTAACTGCTCATGAAATCATTTTCACTCGTGCTAGATCTCAAAATGTCCAAAATAACCCTGTGGGAGTTTTATGGGCAGCAGGGTTTGAATATTGAACAATGTTTATAGAGGGGTTAAAATCTTTTTGCAGAACTCGCAATGGCTTTGCCATTTCAGAAATAAAAAGGAAATTGTTTGGGGACCAATTTTTTTTTTTTTTCATTATTTACTTTCTGGTCCTGTGAGATCACTGTGCCATGAAAAGAATAAGAACAACCCATACAAACATGTTTGCCTACAAATATAAGGACAATAAATTGAAGTCCAGCTTACATCTTCAAAGAGTAATCCTGGTCCAGGACCTGAGAGCCTGAACCCACATGGTGTTTAAGTTTATGGTGTAAATAAATGAAAAAAAAATGTCTCCAATTGAAGTATCTTTCTTTTTCTTATGGTTCAGCGTAAAATAGTACATTAGAATTATTGTTCCTACTCACTTGGATTTAGTGGCATTCAGGATGTCACATAAGTTGTGATCCATTGTTCTGTATGTTGAATAGATATCAAATGACAGTTCCTGTGAAGAAAAATATACAATTTACACAGGTAGTAAAAGTTGATACAGGATTAAGCAGTTGGGCACAATGAATAAATTGAACTAAGACAATCACATCTGCTTTGATCAGTATAAATGACTAGTTAAGAAATCAAACACGCTCCTTCATGAAAAAGGGCAAATTTTAATAACATACACTTGAAACAAAACACTACCATATTTGCCAAAGATGAACAAGCAGTAATCAGTGATGCCCATAAGAATGTATATGTAAAAACCTACGTGAACTTTTCAGTTCCAAATCTTGTCTTGAATTAATGCTTCAGTGCTATATCTTTCAAACACTAATCTCTAACTGTGCTGAATCAACACCTCCACAAGAACAGCAGGAAAGGGAAATACTAGTACTTGAGGCTCCAGTCAGCAAATGCAGAAGAGCTAGGTAGCTTGGCAACAGGGGCACAAGTAATCTTTAAAATTTCATCCATTTAATTCTTCGGGGAGAAAACTTAGTGAGCTGAGGTTGCTACTAAAGTGATTGTACAGCACCTACAGTAACTGATCAATTTAAAAATGCAATAAAAAAATAGAATGATTGAAAGAAGTACAGGGCAACTGATTTTTTTTTTTTTCTCTTAGGATTACTTAGATTTGCAGGTTAGCAATGAATAGCTGTTACCTAGAGGACACCTGGAGAGATTAATTCTTGCAGTACTGTATAGTCTTAATTCAGGGTAGGCTTCGATTCCTTATTATTTCCTTGAAACACTGCCATCTCAGTAGAACTATAAAAATAAAAAATAAAACCAGAAGAAAGAAAAAAAAAACTTGTACACTCAAAGAACCTGTGATGTAAACAGCTTGTTTTTAAAAGTCAGTTTCCAATCCTATTTACATTTATTGTCCCTAATATTCAAAAGAATTCAGAAGGCTGAACAAAAACACTTACAAATTTGAAACAAATAAGATGGTTTATAGAGAATTAGCTATAATGTATAATGTATCATTCTTTATAAATATAGCCAACTATATCAACAGTTCTCTGGTTCTCTGGTGTTATTCGTGAGCTCTTTTAAGTGGTCAGGAAAATGTTGATAGCCTAGAGGCCACATTTACCTTAAAAAAAATAAAAAATTATACAATGAATTTTATCACAGAATGTTCAGTGACACTAATACTACCTTGCAACATGCAACAAGGCAGAATTATGCACTTCCATGCACAGAGAGGCTATGTTCAGAAGTCCTTACATTTAACATGACTACCACTACCATTTGTACTTGCTTACATTACACCTATTTTAACAATATTTTTTCAGTCTAGATTCCTAACAATACCGTTTTGGACATTTATGCTGAGAGCTTTTTACCTGAGCAACTGATATGAGAAGATATCCAAATTATACCACTGTTGTTGCTGTTCGCAGCCCAGAAGACCTACTCCTCAGTTCCCAAACAAGAAATTAACCCCTAAAGATGACCGTTTTGTACAATTTATAGGCTGGGTCTTGTGATTCTTGAATTCTGTAAAGGCTTGTGCATAAGGCTTTCTATCCGAAAGGTGTTAATTAGAATTTTTGTTTGTTTAAAGCAGAGCTCCTTTTCCAGATTGGCAGGGAAACAGAAGAGAGAATAGTGGAAGGGACCCTTCCAACCTTTCTGTGCTCTCTTCATCAACTGCTCCTATTCATAAGCAAAACCCTTCACTTTTTCTCCACAGCTACCCTCTTGCCGCTCCCTTCCAGAGGATGAAGAAGGGAGGGGAGGGGGGAAGGGCAGATCTTCTGTTTCGGAAGTGCTGAGATCCTTGATAGAACTGGAACTTCTGGTGCCATTGAGAAAAAGCTTCCAGCACTTGCTGGAGTAACTGAACTCTCAAGTACTTTGAAAGTTGGCAGCTGCAACTCTTGTCAGTACCACTTAAAGAAGTGTCCTTGGTAAATTTAGAGCTTGTGAACAAATAGAATATGATTAATTTTGTTGCCACTCCTAACAAAGACCAAATCCCAGTGAATCAACTATGTGGGAACCAAAATACCACAGTAACAGGCACTTCAGAAATACATCATAAACTCTGTTCTGTAAACATGATGGGTTAAATCTTAGCCCTATTGAAGCGAAAGCTCACTCGAAATCAAAGAATACTACTTAGTGTGCCTCTAGGGAAATTGTTCAAAGGCTTATCTTGCCAACAGCACCAGGCTGCTTCTCATACCTTGCTCTAGTACTAGCTCTGCCTGCCGGCAGGTTGCATCTGCTGTGCAATCTTGAATAATTCACTCACCTCTCACCTCTGTGCCCTGAACCTGTCTCTGAGACTAAAGCTTTGCTTTAACAGGAGATGGGAGGCTTCCTGCAACATAATGCAAGCAGCTGCTACTCGGTACCCAAATGCCGCTATTATATTACCTCTGGCAACCACTGCAAGTGTACTATATCTAGTCTATCTTCAGAGAACTGGGGATTTTGTTTTGTTGCTACCATCCTATAAACACCATCTTCTTTCCACTCATGAATCTGGGCAATATACAAGAGAAATTGCCTAACAGAAAAAGAAGCCATGAAAGGACTCACAAATCTATCACAGACAGGCCCCTATGTGGTAAGCAGGATGACGGCATGTTCCAAAATGAGATAATGCATTCTGAATTGTGAAAGAAAAACAGATAATTTAAGGAAAAAGTCACTGAGGTTTGCTGCTAAAAGCTGTTCAGAATCATGTTAACCTCCAAATAGGTAACAAATTAATCTCTATAAAATCAGGCAAGGTCATCCAAAGCTAACAGTTTCAGCTCAGCACTGAACACACAGTCTGGATGCTCTTTGAACAATGCTGAGTTCATATAAACAACAAAGCAATAAGCACCTTAACACACAGGCTATTCAACAAGTACTGAAAAATGCAATTTGAGCAATGTGATAAAAAAACATGGCTATAGCACCATGTGGAATAGAGCAGACATACTCAAAAAGCATCTAGGTAATTGACCCTCCACCACTACAACTATACCTTGAGGCCATTCAAACCTGTGGAAGAATTTCACCTGAAATACCCAGATACAGTACCAAGTTTTATTTCTGCATTGGCATCCTCATGAAGTCAAAGTGGGCTCCTGATGAGAAAATACACAGTATTTACCTTCTTTTGCTGCCTATGCAGCAGTCATTATGGAGTATTTGTCATGCCTAAATCTAATATCTTCTGTATGGTAAAGACACTCAGAATGGAAATGGAACTACTTATTTTGGAAAATAACCACAACAATACAGTCTGAAGGGGCACAAAAGCAGCTGCATATCTGGCCAAAGTTAGGTGACGAGTGATTCTCTTGGCACAGGCCATAGGAAGAATTAGGTTCTGGAATAATGCACATCTATGGATGTCTGCAGCTTGCTCTTCACAAGTTCTTCAGTGCCTCTCTCTTGCTTTTTCACAGCAGTGATGTAGTCATCCTGTGTCCTGTCTATAATTCAGTGCTTATAATTTCTTAGTGACCACAAAAAGTCTTTCTGCTTTCTGTTACCCTCTTTTTAGGCATAAATAGTTTCCTGGGATAAAAGAGAAGTATATTTCACTCACTTCTAAACGAAGCTAGTACCTAATGCATATTTTTAAAGTTTAAACCTAGCACTAAAAAGCAAACAAGGCTTCACATTTTCCTTAAAATTATGTCAAAATACAAGGACAGAGGGAAATTATTTTCAGACAGGGCATCAGTCTAAAAACTGTTGACCTCTATGATGTTACATTCAAATATATAGCAATAGTCTTGATCACTTTAATAAGAGCCATTTTACGGGTATCATAAACCATAAATATCTATAGTATTCAAAATGATTTCTCTAATTTAAATTTATTTAAAATGATTTCTCTAATAATGTCTCTAAGTATCATCATCCTCTGGAAAGTAGATGAGACTATTATGAACAGGAATATATGCAGCTGTTAGCCATACAGCTTCATAGAATATTTACATGTTAGACAGCTCCTCTTCTGCAGATGCCCTGAAGCAGCTTATTTAGTGTTTGCAAGCTTCTCTTTAACTATTTTTATTATTCTAATATCTGTTTGTACCAGCCAGGTGTTAAATTTATATTCCTTACTTTTTGCTCTTCCCCTGTTGACTACAGTACATTACAATACTTCGCTGTTTTTCAGATGTATTCTTATCTTCCCAGGTAAGGCCTCTACTATTTTTTTTTTCTTTAAGAGCTTTCTACATATGTCTTAAGTTCTGTTGGGGGGGGGGGGGGGGGGAGGCTTCCTCAGCTTTGGTTTAGCTTCATCTGACTAAGGTTTTCTCTAAGATTTCTAATCTCGCTATCTTACTGTTGGAAATTATATTGTTTAAAAACTGATTAAAACCAAAATATTCTTCCATTATTTCAACTTATTTACAAAAGTAAATAAAATACATTCAAACATATTTTACTTTTTCCAAGAAGAAAGTCAATAAATTTTTCAAAACCTGTACTGCCCATTCTTGACAAAACCCAAGCTGATAAATTAAGTTTTGCATACGTGACAGAGATGTGGGAACTTTACTCATAATTAACCACCATTTGCCTTCACCAAAGAGTAAGCAACAGCAGAGGAGACAGAGAGCATAGATGCTTTTTACGAGCTATCAGACACTGATATACATACTACATATTGTAGTACCTTAGAGCATTATCATAACAAGGTAGCATAAGAAAATCTTCACTACTGAATGAAAA
Source organism: Aythya fuligula (assembly GCF_009819795.1). Taxonomy (NCBI): domain Eukaryota; kingdom Metazoa; phylum Chordata; class Aves; order Anseriformes; family Anatidae; genus Aythya; species Aythya fuligula. Next base: position 28,329,458 of record NC_045562.1, on the reverse strand, counting down.
CCCAAAATTTATTGAAGCTAACTAAAATCGGTAGTTTATCCTTTCCTTTTATTCCTTTATATGTCAATATCCACCTCCCAGTCTGATGGTTCTCCTTCAAAGATGCTTGCTTTTGTACTTAATCACTGAATACAACTGAAACATTAGATAAAAATACATTTTTAAAGACCTACTTTTCCTTTATTCTATTTTGGTTTTTCTTCCTATCACTTAGAAGTACATAATTCCCAGACTTTTCTGTAGGGAGCAGTAGAGTTACCATGTTTTACACTATACCTAGTACATTTTCTTCTATATTGCTCCCTGTGGTTCAAGCAGAGACCTAATATGCAAACCCAGTTCCTTTGTGGTAGAAAGTAAAATTACATATTGAGTCAGGCTTATTACTTAGTGTAATATTATATCTAAACAAGATAATAATAAAAATAACAACATAATATTTCTTTCACACTGAGGAATAATAGTAATAACAAAGCATGCTAACTGATTTCCCAGAAGGCCATAAAAATGAACAAAGATCTAGTTTCTGTGTTTAGAAATTTCCAAAGCTGTCACCCCAGAGAACCATATGTCAAGACAACAAATTTGGTCTTTTTTTTTTTTTTTTTTTTTTTTTTTTTACTTCTTAACTCATGACTGTCATCATGGTTCTTTGTGGTTTCTCCACCTCAAACGCTACATGCATTAATGCCTTCCTGCTTTACTCCTTCCTCTGCGCTAGGCCAGCATGAGCATCCAGGGAAGCTGGGAAAAAAAAAAAAAAAAATCATCTAGCAAAATAGACAGTTAGGCTGCCCAAGTTGTTATTGCTCCTAAGAAGCTATTGACCATATTTCATCTTTGAAAAGTGCTCAAATTTTGTACTAGGTCCATATTTTTCTGTAGACCAAAAACTTGTCTAGGGGCATTTTTCAAGTGCAGCTACATTTGCATAGAGGCTGTTTCAGCTGCTGGCACTGTAACCCTCTTCCTCTTGGGTCACTTTGCTCAGCAACTTCTACCTCAGCAAAGAGACTCCACAAAGCAAGATACACAAAGTTGAAGAATACATAGCAATTATTTACTTGTGAATGCAGATCAGAGCTGCCTAGGACTACAGAGCAGGATGACACATAGACATTAACATCTTACTACTTGTGGCAAGCAATGACTTGTCAGTGATCTCTGTTGTTCCTCAGAATGGGCTAATCCTCAGCCTTGCTGAGTTGTCAACTTCTAATTCACTTTTTTTTTTTTCTCTTATGATTTCATACCTTTTCTTGTCTGTGTTCTTCCTTTTGAATCCTTCAGAATTAAAAATAATTGGCATCTTCATTTTCAGAGTAAAGCTAAGCTGTCACACTGCTGTGCATCACCAAATTAGACTTCAATCACAAACTGCTGGAACCCCAGCTGGGAGTTAGGGTACCCTTGTAGCATAGCACTATTTATTAACCTATAGAAATAAGAACAGCATTTGAAACAACCCTAACTACAGTAGCATTTTTATAAATGCTCAGATCTTCAATATACTTATCTCCCTATGTAACAAGATTCTTCTTTGAGTTCACACACCTATCTTCACAAAACTCTCTCTTTAACTCAATTTCTCTAATTCCTCTAACCAAAGTGTTTAAAAATAAATGACAATGTTTGACAAATAAATGACAAAATAAATGAGCAATGTTTGGAAGTCATTTTCTGCTCTCATTAGCCATACAGAGCCGTATAGATTTCAGGTCATTGAGGAATACATTATGGGATTTATTTCTCCAGAAAATAAAACTGTTTATCAGACAAATGAAGCACTGAAGTAAAACAAAACCTTGTTATTTTTGTAAATACCTAGATGAAAACATGCAATCAGAGAGGTTTAGGACTTTTAGTTTGAAACCTAGGTTAAGATAAAGAGTCCTTCACCAGGTGAGCATTTACATGCTTGTTCCCATAAAAATTTGCAGTCATCCCACATTTTTGTCATACCTACTGTTTTTTTTTATCACTTTCATCATAGCTCTTGTAAGTGTAGACATTCTTATTCTTTTGTAACATTAAGCACAGACAAAGCCCCATGCATTCAACAGATTCTGTTGATAAGAATCTAAGGGGAAAAAAAAGGAAAACGACACTAAGAAGCCTCTGCTGTGAAAACTCACACTAGAAATGTAACGAACATAATACCAGTTAAGAGACCTGTCCACTCATTTTTTATTTATTTATTTTTTTTGTAATGGACTAAACAAATAAAGCTTTCCATAATTGTCACCACTGGTGAACTGCAAAAACATGTTTTAACTGGTTTCAGTGAGCAGCTCTTGTGAAAGCCATGACATGTTATGCACTTCTGACATTCTTGTTGCTAGCACCTCTATTTTCACACTACTGAAATCTGCCTGTTTCCTCCCTTTACAATTATTTTTCATTTTGAAAGGAGAAGAAAACAGAATCGTTGGATCTTTGTCAAGAGGCATGTATTCCTGACAGAGCACACACAGTTGTTTTTACCAAAGCAAATAAGGTGAATGAAGGACAGAAGAAAAATAATTTTTCAGCAAACGCAACCATAGTAACATATAGTCACGTAAAAGCTTTTTAAGAAGCTTCTGTATCAAAGACAGAACCACTAGAGACTCAAGCTATTTGAAGCACAGCAAGTTCCTATATCCTAACCAACGTAAGTATTTAATTGGAAAAAAAATAATCAATTTAGAGCCAGAGACTCATAATTTTCTTTTTACAAAAATTTGAAAGACAGATAAGAGCTTGAAACATAGTGTGAGAAAAATCAGTGAATTGGGTTTACATGGGAAGGGTTTGATAGCAGGTGGGCTCTTGTTATGAAGACGTCTGTCCTCCCAACCAACCACTACATGAGGCCCTGCTTTCCAGGACATGGCTAAGCACTGCTCGTGGATGAGATGTAGAAAACATACATATTTTTTCATCCTCCTCTTTGCTTCTGCAGCGCCTTTGCTTGTTTCTTTTTTTTTTTTTTTTTTCCTCCATTTTTTTTTTTTTTTTTCTTTTTCCCTTTAATTAAATTACTCTCATGTCAACACATGAGCCTTTTTCTTTCCATCATATTTTCTTCTCTCCCTTTCTTTTGAAGTGGGGGAGCTAAAGAGTGATTGTGGTGGAGTTTAGCTGCCCAGCAAGGGAAAACCACTAAAACAAGAAAAAGAGCTTTGAGCTTGATACAAAGTCTATTAAGTTAAATAAATTTTAATGTAGATGGACACTGAGTGCTGAATACTAATGTGAATGCATACTGCATCTTCCTTCATTCAGACTGTAATGAATTTCTAACTTTTTCTGTGTATGTAATCACTTGTAATAAAATAATATCCAGGAAAAAAAAAGAATTCAGGAGGTACTACCAAATGAATATTACTACAGATGTGTTTTGTGGGTTACGTTTTTTTCTCCTGTTCTGATGGCTTCAAAATGTTATAAATGAAGTCTCAACTCAATCTGAATTTTGTAATATTTATACTTATAAAAGGTATAAAAGGCGAGTAAACAGCGCTGGGTGTGCGGGGAGTCTACGCTCCACCCACACGCACACACGAACATCAAACATTCCAAATATACAGAACATTGCTTTTACATACTAAACCCGAGTATGCCTACATATATGTACAATCAAAAAGGGTAACAAACAATCCTTTAAGTTCCATGACTTAACAGTCTCCATTTTCCATTCCTTTTGAACAATATGTCTTGCTTTAAGTTGTCAAGCAACTCGGCCTTCGGGCCGTATGTATCCCATCCTTCCTGGAGCGAAGCATATCCATCTCCTTTTCAAGGCCAGTAAGGCCTGGGTCAAAAGGCACGTCCAGGTCAGCAGGGGGCGTAACAGCAAAAGCCTTCGATGGCTGTGGCAGCAGAGGGGCGTAGCAGTCAGATCAGTAAAGGAGCCCGCAGCTCCCTCACTGTCTGGCAAACCACACGTTTCTGCCTGTGGTCCCACATGGCTCTTTAAGGCCTCAGAGATTGCTCGCCAGGTGCCGAGCAATCCCACTGCAACCTTGTCGTTTTTAGTTGCAGAGTCCCACACCTTGACATCAATTTGGTCCCATGTCTCAGGCTCATAAACTGTCCGATTGTTAATAAGGAGAATAAGCTGTAAGGTTACCAGGACGGTCTTTGTTCCTAAGGACGTATGATTCCCCATAATGCGCAACTGCTTACCAGCGAGGGGCAGTTGTGTGCGCGGGTCTGCTCCTCTCAGCTTCAGCTTCTTCCCAGCTCCGGTGTGCCCATTTCCAGCGACTTTCTGTATGAGCTTCTCTGAGCAGTTTGCTGAGTCTGGCCGAACCTATCTTCATAAGGCGATCAATGTGCCTGTTCCCGTCCTGGTCTCCATTCTGCCAGCCTGTTCCTCTTCACTTCTTTTTGCTGCTTCTTTATTGATGACGTAACTTCATCGTGTTGCCTTTTTTTTTTTTTTTTTTTTTTTTCTCTTGAGGGCAGGCTCCCCTCTTATACCCTTCACCCCACAGCAGTTCTTTTCAAAACAACTTTTCATTGGTCAAACAACTGTGACTTCATGAAGTCTCCTGAATCACCCTTCTTTGTTCCCTCTAAACTCAGTTACATTCCTGATGGCCTCATCGTTAAGAGTCTAATGTTACTAACCACGGGGCTTGCCGAACCCCATGGCCACACATTCAAATCTTCCCCTTCTTTATTAATATCAACCATTTTCTCGACACGAATTACCACTCCATATATAACATTTCCATGTTATATTTTCTAAGTGTACCTATTTATATACTATGACGTATACCTGGTTTATTTGCTGTCTCTCTGGCTTCTGCATGATGCTGTAAGTAAAAATGTGAAAATAATAAAATGCTTGTCAAGTGGTGTTTTTGATCATCAAGATTTCTTGATCTTCAAGAGGTACCATAATTACATCTGGAACATACCAAATTGCTTCTTGAGTTCAAAAACCTACTCTCTTATAATCACAACTTTAATGGAATTTGAAATGCAATAATACATGCCAGCAGAGTTATGTATAGGAAACAAACTAAGTTAATAATTTTAAAACAGTAGCATTAAAGCTGAAGCTCAAGGTTGTTTTATGTTTAATTGTTGACACTGACAGTGCTGATAAACTGAAGATAGATATAAACATGTACACATATGCACTCAACAATGAAACTGCAGTTTCAAAGACTTAGAGATGTTAAGAACTGTGTTGTTCCCAAAAAATACAGATGAGCATCCATTTTCAAGACAGTATGTTAAGCTTCACTGTGATTCAGCTCTTCTTGAGATCTTCTTTCTTAATAGTAGGTTTGCTCTTTATCCGAATCAGAAAACTGATCTCACTAGAAAAATAAATAAATAAATAAACAAACACATCATCAGAAGAAAACAGGCAGGAACATATAGAGTCAATGGCCACCTTTTCACAGCATTTTTACATCCACTTAACTTGTGAAACCACACCCTGAATACTGGAAAAAAATACAACAAACAGGCAGCAGACACAGATCCCATACATTCTAGAGCAAGGCCCTGATGTGCAGGCACATCACATCATATAGCAGACAAGAGCACCCTAGGAAGTGACTCAGGTGAGAGGAGCATGGATCCTTCCATTTAGTCACTTGCACAGGGAAAACACATGGCACAGCTGTCCCAGCAGACAAGGAGAAAGCGGGGAATGCTAGCTGATTCTCCCCAAAGCAGAATTTTCCCTGTATCATGGGGTAGGATAATTTAAGATTGTACTCTATACAGCGCAAAGAAATAAGGGCAAGTACACGCTCAGTGAGCTGACTCAGCAGCCTTGCAGTACCTGGTTAAGCAGTGCTAATTCAGTGATTCGCAATTTTCTGTCTGCTGCTGAATAATAGCCTAAGACAGGCTAATTTATATTAGTTCACAAAAACTAACAAATCTTGGTACATGTACACGTACCATTTATAATAGTATATTTATCTTTTAAAGTGGATATATTATAGATAATTGTTATATATACCTATCCACATTTCTTCAAATTGATACTAAAATTGTTTACCAGAAACAAAACATGAAATGATACTTAAGACCAAGCCTATCAAAAAAAAAAAAAAAATCTTCATTGATAAAAAGGGGATGTGCTTCTCAAGGTTACTTCTAAGGATTAGAAGCTACGCAAGACATAAAGCATAGCTTTAACGATTTTCTTTGTCTCCTCTTTTATTACATTATAGCTGGCTCAGTCAGTCATTAGTCTTTGTTTACTCACTCACATTCTCTACGCAGCGACTGAAGCAGAACATCACAAATTAACTGGATTAGTGATTAGCCACCTGTAGGAACTCAGCCACTTTGCAGGATTTGGTCTTAAAAAAAAAAAAAAAAAAAAAAAAAAAAAGGACCTAAAAATCTGACAGATAATTGAAGAATGTTTTCCAGCTATGGCTGCTAAATTGAACAACAGTCTGAAACTAAGGCACCAGCATCTCTATAAGTAAGCATTTAACACGGACGTTTCCAAAACTACCGTGTTCAAAAGTTCAGTAACCCACATCAGTGCTACAAAATTTCACTCAAAACTCCTTAGATGTCTGATGAAAGAGAATTTTCTTAAGCTCCAGGAACAGGTTAGAGTTCTTACTGACAAGTCTCTCTGTGCCTCAGGAGATGTAATAGATTTACTTTTAGGTTTACTTGGTTTTAAGTGCAATTTATGAAAAAAAAAATCTACCTTTAAGAATATCATCACTGGACATTGAAACATCCAAAATTCAGGAATGCCAAGATTAAGCATATATTTATAGACAGACAATTGTACATACATAGAATGAAAAAGAAAGAAACTGGTGTTTAAATAGCTTTTCAGTTAAAGACCCAGAAGTCTTCCACATGTCATTAAAAGCAAGACTTTTTAAAGCAAGACTATGCACTGGCAATATAGAATCTATATGTAAACTACATCACGCAAAGATCTGAGTTATCACCAATACACTTGGCACCTGAATGATGAAAAAAGGCAAGACAGATTAGTCTGTAATTTTCAAAATGGAATTCCCTGAAAAGTCAAATCAATATTCTGTATGTCAAAAAATCCTATATTTTCAAGTCTCACTTGCACCAGGATTCAAAGCAAATAATATTTTATCCATATGATAAAAATAAATAGAAAAACATCTGATTCTTCTAGTATTTAAAATTATTATGTCAATCTTTTCTCTCAAAGGAATTTTAGGTTAACATTTCCATAGAGGACTATGCAAAAATAAAAAAAAAACAGGGGATTTTGAACACATATCCCATTAACCTTTAAAGAAGATATCTATCTAAATCCCTTATACTTTAAAAAGGCTGAGTTATTTTGCTTTTCTCAGATCTGAGATAAAGTGAGTGTCAATGAGGTATCTACACTAACCCAGTTTCTACTCTAGTCTTTTGCCTCACACACCTTTCATGTTCAACAGCTTTCTTAACACAATAGAATAAATGACAAGTAACTGTCAAGGAATGCCCCGTTAGAACAATGAATTAGCCTCATCAAAATAATGCAGTCTTAACAAAGCTATTAAAAATACTTAAATCTCTGAAGAGAGATTTTTTCTTATTGAATCCACAAGGATGTTATTTGTACACAACACATGACAAAACATATTTTTTGCAGCAGTTAAATGTTATTTTCTCATTGACATTGCACAGTTGTAATTTAAGTGTATTCTCCTGTAAATTGAAGTCAAAGTATACCTTTAAGATTTTACTAATCAAGTATACCTTTAATATTTTACTAACCAAGCTATCTGCAGAAATAACAGAAAATATATATACTAAGTAGAACAGATGCACAAAGATAGGTCTGTAAAAGTTTCTACCTGGTTTATATTCATCAGCATGGGAAAAGAACCTAGTATCTCATCCGGAGTTCTGCCTGAAATAACAAATTTAATTCCTCTCAAGATCCAATATTTAATGTCTTCCAGACATCTATTCTGTCTGAAATCACAGTTTGAACAGAATCTCAAAACCAGTAACAGGGCACAAGAAACACAGACCTAGTTTGTGACAAATTAAAATAACCTTCTCTGTAAAAGCACAGTTTTTGTGTTAGCTCACCTTCCACCAAAGCAAAGCCTGGGAACCTCGAACTTGACAAAATACCGTAGCTTTCCACTGTTTTTTCCCTCCTGATTGCTTATTGGAATGAATGATTGATTTGCCTAAGAGATTGAGGGTGATAAATCAATGATTTGAATGTCCTACTCTGTCACACCCAGACCCACCACAATTTTGGGGACTATGCTAATCCCCTTCTTGCTAAGGTCAATAAACTCTCCTCTTGCCAGACTGGAGTAGTAAGTAGTTTGACCTACATAACTTACCCAATGCTGCATTTTTCTCTACAGTACAGAAGTTATTTCCATATCAAACTAATATCACCACTTTATCACCTTATGCTGGATAGATGAAAATCTTTCACTGCCAGAGCAATTCCAGGTCCAGAATAGTAATGATAGCAAAAAGTAGCATACTGTGAAGAGAAAACATGATGGGTATACTGGAAACCCTGTAAGGGAAAATCTAAACATGCAGTGACCAGATGTACGTGTAACAAAACATAAAACTATCTATGAAATAAATGTGTCCTGGTAAAGAGTGTAACCTCTCCGCCCCCCCCCCCCCCCCCCCCAAAAAAAAAAAAAAAAAAAAAAAAAAAGACCACAATTTCTGAGAATGCTGTTCATAAAAATGCCTCTTTATGTTTTTAATAGCTTGGTTGGAGATAAGGGGTCATACTGTTTATTACTGTTTATACAGGACAACCTAGGTATGGTGGAATTGAATGTGTGACCATCCAATGGATAGTTAAACAAGTCTTTAAGGCACATAGCCTAGGTATATTTTTCATTTGGAAACTGAATACTGTAGAAAGTCTATTTTTAGTCAAACATTCAATCACAGTCTTCATCAGGAACTCCAAAATGTACTCTTTTCTTTGGTTCTGTCTTGAAGAAAATATTAGTTATTTCAGACCTGAAGTCCATTGAATCCTCACAAAACAGGCCTAAAGTTACCTAGTTTGCATATAAAAATAAGTAAAGATGATTAAATGAATATAGGAAGTGACATTTTTCTTTTCTTTAAAGCAAATCTTATCTGCATCACTTCTTCCAAAAGACTAGACCTCAGAAATTTCTAAATTTTCACAGCACCTACCAGATGAAGTCTTCCTGTTCAAAACAATGCAGGTAATATACTTGGAGACTAACTATATGCAAATTTAGATCCTTAATAACCATCCTCACTGCCACATTAGTTTCAGTGCTTGGTAGAGCCATGTTATTTTATATCTGTGAAAGGTGTACTTGGATTACTCCTCAGGTGGGCAGAGAAGAGCCAAAGAGAGGAAATTCTATTTCCAAGGTGAAAGGTAAAGTATGCGACAGCTCCCTGCCGCTGGCTCTGTGCTAATAAAAGGCAGGCATTACACATGATTAGCATGCATTTCAGACCCCACAAATCATAGAGAAAAATCTAATAAAGCCTTTTGGCAAATCATTACCTACAAAAATTACGTCAGATTCACAGGAAAACAGCAATAATACTTTTTCATACTTAAAGACTTCATTTACCAGCAGATGAACACTACTCTGTGTTGTCATTCAATAATGTCAAATAAACTTTTAAGTGACTAGGACAGAGCATTATTAAGTCTTTCCAAAATTATACATCCTTCCTGAATATTAAGCTGTACTGTAAGTGCCTGGTGCTATGCCTATAGTAATGCTTTCACTTGCTATGTCATCCCTGGGAGTCTGCTATATTTTACTTGACTCTGTAGCAGATTCTGTTACCAAGTGTTCTGTGCAGATTCAGGAACTCTTCATTACTTTTAAGTCTGACTGTGTATGTCACTAAATTTACTAGACAAAAATAACTGACAATACCTTTGAACTGCAAAGAAATAGAAACCAACCTGGAAATTGCTAAATACAGCATACAAAAAAAAAAAAAAAAAAAAAAAAAAAGCTTATTTCTAGTTTTGATCTGTGTGGCACCAATGTTTGTGATGCCATGAGTGCCCAGCATGATTCAAAAGGTCTCCCCTCTGACAAATATCCCTCTGTTAGAGGACATGAAACATAATTCCTGCTTTTTTTGTTTGTTTGCTTGTTTAAAGTAAATAAAGCAGTTTCTAGGTACTGTTATTTGTTATACCATTCTCAAACTAAGTTGCACGACACAAAATGCCTTACCCCTTCAGAGAAAATGACAGGAACTAAGACTTTCATCAGCATTAGTTCCCAAACAGCTAATAAAGGAACAATTCCTCAAATCAGCTTACATCCAAGTGAAATGGTAAGTTATTACCTTCCACAGCAAGTCCAACTTCTAGCACAGCATGGATGCTTTAGATACAAATATCTGTATGATAATGAAACAGCATAACAGCACAAATAAAAAGCCAGGCTTCCTAAACACTGCTAACTCTGGCTGGACTGTCCATGCCTTTTGGTATTGATAGACAAAGTCTGTAGTAGGAGTAGAGAACTCCAAAAGAATGACAGCATCAAGAAGATTAATTTAGGTTGGTCAGTCTCAAGATCCTATGGTCCAACTCTCCGCTCAGTGTGAGGCTACCATGGACTGTTGACCAAAGTCAATTTCTGAATCCATCCAATAGCGTTGACTCCACCACTTCCCTGAGCAGCCTGCAGCAGTGTGAACTTCCCCCCTACCCCACAGTATTTGTCAACATTTTTCTTCAAGGAACCTACCTTTTTCCCTTGCCTGTTTGCCTCCAGGAAAACTCTGATCCCTTTCCATTGACTCTTGTTCAAACTGGACTTAAAAGCCATCAAAATACCAATGATGATTATTTATGAGTTTAAGAGAAATGGTGTCAGGTACGTAATTCCAATTTCCATTTTCCCATGTTACCATAGTTACAGTCATTTATATAATACAATAGTTTATCACCTCCATACTTGTATCTAATAAACGTCAACCTTGGAGTAACTGCAGTCAATCTCCTCCCTTAACCTCTGCTTCTCCTCTAGTTTCTCTCCCCTCCCCAGCTCTTCATTCCTCCCACGCCCTAAGTCTTCACTGTAAGGTGAAGCCCACAAAGAAATGTCAAATCGTATGGAAGAATAACCAAAAATGTTTTAAAAATGTAGCAGAACTCTTGCAGCACTCTGGGCTGAATCTGCAAACAGACATGAGTCACAGAGAATATAAATACTGGTCTACTAGAAACCATTGCTTAAGACTTGCCTCTGACCTGTCACAGCACCAAAACGTAACAATCACTGAGCTACTGACTACTTTTGACACCTGTGAAAACTGTGTTCTGGACTTTAAACTTTCCTGATGTTAACATTGCTTTAATCCCCTCTGCGAGGAAAGAATAGCTACAAAACAAAAAATGTTCTCTTCTTCTGCAGGGATTAAGCTTCCCAACTATCTTATTGAATGAATGCTATTATAAGGTTCTAACCTAACAATTTAATAAAACCTAAATGCTCCTAAATCCTAATACTCAGATGAAAAAGTGAGAAAACATTTAGTATTACATAAACATATTTGGGATTCGCAGAACAAATACCTTATTTGAAAAAAAAAAAATCAGTATTCCACCCTAAATAGTGGATTACATTGGCTAGTTGAACGAACGTAAATGAATTTGCAGGTTAAGTTATTCCACATGGAAGATAAGGCATAGTAGCATTTTCCTTCCACTCCTATTCATGTTGAACCCCTGAACAGCATAGCTCACAACGCATTCACTACGAATTATGAAATACATTTTCTGTATTGAAAACATGGTGACTACCCAGACTTGCAAAGCCCCAGTGCAGGGGCTCTCCATGGGCTGCAGCCTCCTCCAGGCCACATCCACTTGCTCCACCGGGGGCTCCTCCACGGGCTGCAGGGGGACAGCCTGCTCCACAGAACTGCTGCTGCATGCCTGGAGCACCTCCTGCCCTCCTGCTATGCTCACCTTGGGGGCTGCAGGGCTGCTTCTCACTCCTTTCTCCCAGCTGCTGTTGTGCAGCAGGTTCCCCCCCCCCCCCCTTCTTAAATCTGCTCTCACAGAGGCAAACACAACATCACTTACTAAGTCAGCTCTGTGGCCAGTGCCTTTTGGAGGCATCTGACCCCCCCCCCACCCAACATGGGGCAGCTTCTGGACTCTTCTCACAGAGGCCATGCCTGCAGCCCCCCACTACTGAAACCTTGCCATGTAAACCCAATACAAATTAATCTTAATACTAAGCAACACCTGGCAAGCCTAATTAGTCTTTCAATAGATATCCAAAGAAACTAATGAGGCCAGTGAGTTTGAGAATAGAAATATTGAGCACACAGCTCTGTAAATCAGTTCAATGGTGTGACTATGCTTTAATGTCTGTCCTGCTTCTACTGTAGCCAACCAGCCAGAGAGACTCCATTGGAGGCTATGGAGGTGCAATTGTTGGATAGACCCTTTGGCCAAGAAGTTGTTCCAGACTGTCTTCAGTTGACTAGTCTGCTCCCTCCCAGAAGCGGGCTGGCAAAGTTGATGAACCTCATTGTTTTAGAGGAGACAGTTTTGACTGTAAAGACAGCCAAACAGCATCCAGTGCTACCTGCGTTTTGTATCCAAAAAAACAGGTTAGAGAGATTGACAGCTTTTCTTTTCCCCAGTCCATGCAATTACATCCTAAAACTAATTTCAAAACATCTGTTCAATAGGTTTCACTGTTGTCCTTCTATAGCTACTGTAGGATACTAAATCCAACAGAGTAATTTAGCTGTTGGTCCAGTCTGATCTAGCTACTGCAGCAATTATTCTAACAGACAATCCAGCTCTAGTCTGCCAATTAACATGAAATTAATGAAATGTTAGAAGCTGGATCACAGGAGTTTATACCTTACATAAACAGGGGTAAGCTTGGCTTAAAAATTAGGTATCAAATTTTATTTTCCATGTAAGGAGATTTCAAAACTTGCACAAATTCAAACAAGTGACAGCTCAGCATAGCAGTATCCAATTCATCTAAGAACTATTAAAAAACATCTATGCCGAATATCCCCTATCACCATGAAAGAGCAGTTATTAAGCTTCTATTTAGTACAAAACACTTCAAACACTATACACCAATCTCTGAAAAGTTTTTATTATCACCCCAAGCTGGTAGATATTACAAAAATAAACCATTATATAATAATGTAATTTTAATCATACATTTTTTGAAACAGAAAAGAAATAGAAAAAAATTTCTGTGGATATCCCACAAAGCACTGAACTCTGCATTTGTTCTATTCTTGCAGAAAAAAATAAAGTATCTCCAAAATAATGGAATGCAGTCTTGGCAGCCATAAGTTTATGGAAACTTAGCAAGGCTTGAAGTGAGATTGATGGCTATCTTGGAGGTGGAGGTGGTGGTGGCAAAAATGGGTACGATGAGTTGTACACATTTGGGCCCATCCAAGCCATGTTTAGATTTGAAGGTGGATGGTGAAATTGATGCATCTGATTACTGGAACCAAAAACTGGAGGAGGAAAGGGATACTGCTGCATCATTGGATTTTCACTTCTGTAAGGCTGCCGGAACACCGGAGACTCATGATGTATTCTGTTGTCTGAATAGTATGCCTGTGGCGGTCTCATTTGAGGTCTTGAAAATCCTCGAGGTCCTGATGGTGGAGGAAATGGAACACCAGAGAACTGTCTGTCATGGTACCCCCTTGAATAACTTTGAGCAGGCTGTTGCACTGGCTGATGAGCTCCTTTGTACTCATCTTTAAAACAAAAAAAAGTTTTAGTATTTTGGAAAGTTTAAGTTTAGTCCTCACAAACCTTTCAAGAATCACTTCTGTCTTCAAATACAAACAAATACCTAACCTGTATTGAGAGAGCTTACTACAGTATACAGTTAAGTCTGTTTTAAGATCATACATCAGAAGTTGAAGTCAATGAAATTGGAAGCGTAACCTTTTCTACAATACTGGCAAGTAGAACAAAGAAGTACTGGCAAGTCTACTGTTTAGCAACTAATCTTTACTTATTGGAGTAATATAGAAAGAATGATCCTGAGTGCTGCAAATTCAATCATTAAGAAGGAAACTTCACGTTCTTCCCCTCTAGGCATTTTCACTTGCATTAACAAACCATGCAAACACTCAAACTAAGTATTTTAGAAGTTTCAACATAAGGCCAGATTTAGCAACACACTACAAAGATCAGCAGTCCTTATTCCATCTTTAGTTTTTCATTTTCATTTTTAGTTTTTCACATTTTCATTATGCTGCAAACTACTACTGGAATTACTCAACATTAAGCACGTAAGGATATTTCCTCACGTCTTCCAAAGTTTGTGGTGTTAAAATCCATGTGCTTATAGGTGTAACAGAAAACAAGTTATTTTACTTAACTAATTGCTACTCAAATAACTACTGCAAATGTGGTGTCAAAAGTTATCTTAGTAACAACTTACTATTCAAGACATATCTAGGCAGATATATGACAGATATTTATCATGTTTTAAGCCAATGTACTAGACACTGCATTGATTGCACTGAAGTGCTACACATCTTTCAGACACATCTTTGGTATTATAGCAGATACAGGACAAATTGTTTCAACTCCAATTTAATGAAGTTAATCAACTCTATCGGGGGAAAAGGCAGACCTAAATCTTTAGCCAATTAACTTCCAGCATTCATCTTTCAAAGATTTTTTTCCTGTACAGGTCACACTGTAAGCATACGTTTAAGGTTCATGATAAGTGTGCAGCCAGTTTATATGAATACTGTAAGGGTATTCATGACATCCATTCTGTAGAATTGCGTAAGGACTACATGAAGAGCATTACAACATTACAAAAACTTCCAGGAAGTTGCTAAGATATTCAAAAGGCTACAGAATTTACACAGACACATGATCTCTTAAAGATTTTAGGGTTAGAAACACAAGTAATAAGTAAGTACATAACACCACAACAAAGTCATTGAATTTGAGTTTTATCTGGACCTAATCCTTGGTGCTAGATTGCAAAACAATTTCATCTGTAAAAAAACAGATCTGTGAAAACAATTAATACCAAGATTCCTAGCTGTTTTCATGGGGGATTAGGACCTTTGATTCCTTTGCTGCATCCAGCCCTTTGGGAAGCACTCGTAAAATTACTTCATGTTCTTTTAGTTCTTATTAAAGACTGTAACAAGGAGCAATTTTTAATGTACCTGGAGTTTTATGAAAATGCAACCATATAAAACTCCAGCTGAGACTGAGTTTGTGCTCCAACTTAACAGCCATCCTTGCTGCTGAATTCCATAGCCAAAAGTAAACTGCAAGTAGCATCAACTTTAAAACGTGTTATTTATGAATAACAAGCTCAGTAAATCATAACTCATACTTCCTTGAAACACTGAGAAAGCTCGTCCTGTTCTGTCCTCAGTTATGTACAGTAGTTCAGTAACAGCCTCAGCAAGCCCTAGGAAAGACACGTCCGCAGTAAGCTGGCAGAATAAGGACATGCTAGAAAATACGCCTTATGCAGTGCAGATAAGCAGAAACCAGGAGAGAAAATAACAATCAGCTATGAAAGAAGGGATGAACTTTACACAGAGGAAAACAGTTAAAAGGACAGCTGCTGACTTACAAGCTATAGAGAAAAGAGGTTCAGTGGGTGGGGGTGCCATGCCTAGCAACTGTACTAAAAGGCAGCAAACTCATGGCAGGAGTCAGTCCAAGAAAGATTTGTCCAATGGTATGACTAATAATGATTTTTTCAATGCAAAAGCAATGCACAGCAAAAATGGAGCAGACAGAAGCAGCAAACTGATATGCAAGCAGTAGCAGAAAAAGAGTGGAGGTAAGGTGGGTCACCAGTATTTAAAAGAAGTACAGAAAGCACATAACAGAAGCATATCAGTAATATCAAAGTAAGACTGAATTTAAATTTTTCAGCCAAAATGACAATAAGAATGTTTTCGTCACTAGAGACACAAGTGAAGACATAGGAAAATTCAGTTACTGCAAACAGCACAGCCGCAAACATACACATGCAAATGATCTGTCAACAGCAGGAAGAAGTGAAGAACAGTGCATATATTATGAAAAACTACACAGTTCACTAATCTACTCCAAGTTTATCTAATGACTATGACAGGTGAACAGGGGATCTCAGAGAGCTAAAGACAGGTCATTAATTAAGGAGAGGTATTAATATGCCTTGGGTGAAAAAGAGCTTCCTTTCAAGGAATAGAAGTTCTGCATTGAAGACTGGCATCCTCTCCTTGAGTCTCAAATAAACGGTTTTCCAAAAATCATACATGGTTTTCCTTTATCTTCTCCCTATATTCAATGGCATAGGTTGAACTTAGGCCACAATGACCTCTGCAATAAGCAAGCTCCGAAGTCTGAAAGGTGGCATGTGCTCTCTATCCTTGCTGTGTATTAGATCACACCATCTACCTTAGAGGCTTTGAGTCTCCTCTGACAACTACCCTGCTCTATACTATTTCTTTCTCAGCTTAATGGAAAAAAAATTGCTGATTTTCCTTAGAAAGTAAGGAACAGTCACAGATTCAAACACTCAGCTTTGGAAAGTACACAAACATTTATCAACTGTATGAAAACAATTTTTAAGATCTGCTGTATGAAAAGCACAATGGTATCTGACAGATGAAAGCACTCTCCCAGTGTTCACTCACCTGATGTATTTGTTTCTGATCTGAATTTCTTCCTTCCTTGATTTTGAGCCTTCTTTTTCCTTTGTTTTGCCTCTCTCTCCTTCTCATCATCACTGTAGTCCAAGGCCTGGTTAAAAAAAGAGGAGAAAAAAGCCATTAAAATATTAAAAAAATGTACAAAAAACTTCAGTTCTAGCAATAAATCAGTATTTAGAAAACACTGCATCCTGCAGTCAGCTTTGAAAAATACTGAAGCTGCACTTTCCTGTTTTGCATTCTAAGAGCCATCATATGTTCAGCTGGCTTCTCAACAATCAGAACCTTAACACTCCACAAATTTCTCAGAAAACAATTGGACAATTCTCAGTTATTCTTTCCAATTTTCCTAAAAACAGCAACATTCAAGCACTGAACATATTTTTGCCTTGAAGTTAGTAAGAAAAAAAAAAAACAATTGTATGACACGCAACAGATTTAAGCGCACATCCTTTTTCATGAATACCTTTCACAGCTTACTGCTAAAAACTGCAGTGAAGATTTTCAGAACTTGCATGCAATTCAACACAAGTCTACCAAGGATTCTATCTCACTCTTCCCAATCCAACCCAATACAGACAATTCACCTAGTTCTCACCAAAATTAAGAGGAAAAGAGTAATACAGCAGTAGCTGAGTGAAACTGAGGAAGCTGGCTAGTAATTACCAACAAAAATCTTGCAAGGGGTTACATGTTATTTAAAGTACAGAGTAGGTAAATTAATATATGGGTTATTTTAATAATCTAAGATTTTCATGACCAACACTGAACTGAGCAGTTAAATTTAACTACATTAAGCTACAGAAAATTAATATGTACTGACAATTTTAGACTAGTGAGATTCTAATAATATTGTTCTTGTCTGTTAAGCTTTCAATAGCAATGTTATTTCAAAGGAATTTTCAGTTTTGAAGAATGTTGTAATTTACAGTAGACTCAATGCCACTGCAACATTTTGTTCCTATTAGGCAAGGTTTTGCTACCTTTAGAACCCTAGCTTACACACAGAACAAGGAGGGGTTATTAACAGCAACAAAGAAATCTGTTAGCATAACTAGTTCTTCAAAAGACTGCTCCCTTGTGTGACTAAGGGGGGTGAGGGGCACAACCCCTACCTACCCCAGTTCCAAAAGGAAGGTTTTTGCTGTTTCCTGATGTATTGCTTCAGAGCACACATCTAAAAAACCCAGCACGGATACACTGCTAGGAAAAAAAGCAACCTAAATGTTAATTCTGAATACAATTACTTCCTCTTCTGCGTAACTGGATTATATTCTTACACTCCAAAAAGCCACAAGGAATACAACAGTACTACATACTATGAAGTAAAATCTCTTGCTAGCTTCTGCATTTTTCTAAGGACTAAATACATCATCCTCAAGCAGAACAGAAGTAACAAACAACAGGTACCTTCTGCTGCCACCTCATTTTCACATGACACTCCACAAAAGCTACCTCAGAGAAGTCACAGTTATCTCCTCCTGCTGGCCTTGCACCAAAACACCATGCATTGTCATCCTATGACCCTAAAGACATCCTATGACCCTAAAGACCCTAGAGAAATTGTACTGCTGAGTCTACAGCTAAAGTAGGATAATTACAAGCCTGTGGCAAAAGGAACACTTATCCCATACCTTAAAAAAGGTAAGAAGCATGAAAGACCTAGCCAGGATTAAGTTAAGGTTCATGGAAAAATAGAACTTCATAGCATCAAAAGAACTGACTCCAAAACTCCACGCAGTTCACTGGGGGAGCTTGCCAGACAAGCTATGGAATCAACTGCCAGCTGAGGGCTCTGAAGGAGCCTGGCTCTATGAGACAATTTCAAGCATCAGTAGCATAAAATTAAATCTGCACCCCTGTCAACAGTTATGGCCTTCAAAGCAGAAGATACTTTCTACCAGCTCATCAGCTGTCACAGCCTGGTTATCCCAGGGTAATGTGTAACTACAGAACTATCCAAAGATGAGCCTAATTAAGGATTACAAGCTGTTGTGTATTGTTTTCTACAAAACAGTAAGCATGCACATCGCTAAGTCAGAAAGGTGTCACAAAACCCAACTAGGTTGCCCATCCTTGCCAGCAATGATTTCTTTCAAATCTCCTTCCTTTCTTCCTATCATGAAGTACAGCAAAGTTCCCTCGGTACTTTCAGGTTCTAATACTCAAAGACACCAGATCATCTTAGAAAAAAATCTTTTTTTAAATAATTATCAACTTTGGAAAAAGCAGTGAACCTGTATCTGCTAAAGACTTGAGTGCTTCACTGTACACAGCCAGATTTTAAAGTTATTTAGACACCCACAAATTCAAATTAAGCATTTACATGCTTACCCCCTGAATAGCTTTAAAATACAGCTATGAAATTAAGAACTTACCATTAACCTATGAGCACATTTTATATCACCACCAAAAAGCTAGGCTTAGCCAAAAGCATACAGTCTTTCAATGCTCTGTTAGTCACATATCTACAGTCTAAATCTGTGCAACACTTCTAATTCTCAAATGATAATTCTTGGTGAGATGTCTTCCCAACAAAGGAAGGAAACCTACATTCAGAAGTGTTAAACAAGCATTCTTTGTGAGAAGTTCACACTGCTCAACTTAATTCAGCTTGTGGGAAGAAAAAGTATTTTGAAATCCATACCCCATACTAAATAAAGCAACATTCTGGATTGACAAACTGATACATCATTACAGCACGTATCTTCAAACCTTACAAAAAACTCACATATTTCTCCTTCAAGCCAGAACAACGAACCAGGATAAGGTATGTTAATGCAGTATTGCTTAGAACAACAAAAACATGGAAACCCACTCAAACAACTAAAAGCCCTTTCCTACCTATAGTTTATATTTGGAACCATGTTCTGTGGAACTACACTAACCTGTCAAACTTTCATAAAATTCAGAAAAAGCAGTTAATTTTAAGATCATTTTAGTACACTATTTGAGGCTTCTAGGACTTTGAGCTATTTTGTGTAAGTTAGGCTTAAAGTAAAAATTGCATGGAAAAATGGGAGCTTTAAGCCAGAAAAATCAGTCTCATGATGTCACATCAATAAAAACACCGTTTGTGGCTGTTAATAAAGAGGCAAATAGTCATGAAAAATAACGAATCAGTTAAAATTGGTGTTAAAGAGCACTAGAGAGAAAGGCTGGTCACTGAAGTCATTAGAGATCCTACAATAAGTGATGGTTGTGAAGAGCTCTTGTTTCTGTATCATCATATATGACTGCCTTTGTATGGAAAAAGCTCATCTTGTTACACTGGCATTTTAATAGGAAACAGTAGGGAAACCTTAACAAGGAGCCATTCAAAGAATGCAACAGAACAGGTGTCACATTAATCTAAGAGACTAACATCCAACCTTGTAGAATACTAGGAAACCTTTATATACAAAGGATTGGTTATGTCAGGTTGAAAGGCAAAGATACTGTGAAAGCACAGCAAAGACAAAAATGCCCTAGCAGAAGCAGAACTATCTGGCAAAGTAATAGTTTTTGCTACTGAAAGTTGATCATTCAGGTTTCCAAACGCATTCTTGAAGAACTGGAAAAACTGAAAATAAAGATACATACATTTCAAACTGCAAAAAGCAAGTAAAAAAGATAACTAAATCTCTCTCCTACTGACTGGTAGGCCTCTCCAAGGAAAGCAGATGCTCTTTACAAAAGTTATATCAAACTCTTGTATGCTTAAAAAAAATAAATTGGTAATTAATCTCACTGCACAGAATGTTTTCTATATACATTTTCAAAAACAATAGAACAAACTATATATACTTACTTCAGGTGGCGGTTCTTGGTCATTCTTCCAAGATGCATCTGACCCCTTCTCCCTAAAAGTAAAAAACACAGAGTGTTACACAATCAAGAAGTAAGAAGTTTTAAGGAGGCTATGAAACATCTCATGTTTCACTTGTGGTATAGTAACATATTTCAGGTTAAAAAATAATTTGTATGAAAACTGTAGTGTAGCAAGTAGGGTAATACTTTCTTCCAGACTTATCTGATATACCAGGATACATGCCTGTTTTTAAAGAAGCATTTGTTTTTTTCCCACATTTTTTTCTAAACAAACAGTAACATATGTGTCAACTTAGGGCTTCACCAGACAGGCCACTTGAAAACACTTTCCTCCTTTGAGTAGACAAAACACTTCAGACAGCTAATATTAAGCTGCGACCAGTATCCTCCCAACACGTCCTTTTAAACCTAAATTGCTTGAAATAATTGGGACAAGTCACCAGAAATTTCTTATGATAACTACCGTCATAAAATTTCTTATTCTTCCCTTATACCCTTATTCTGTTATCTCCAGTTGAAAAGAGTAAAGAATTTGTCTAGAAGGATATGAGCTTCAAGTCCATCTATCGCAAAGCAACTTCAGAATCAAAACCCTAGGCTTGGCTTACAATTCTATTAAGATAGCATTAACTAGATAATCAGTTGATAGATGGTTGTAAATATAAAATTAAAATTTAAGACAAAAGACATGTGAAGAAGCAAAAACAACTCACAAAAAATGTTCTTGCCCCAAAAGAATTCTGAATTGGTGCCATTTATTTCTCTCACCACTTCAAGAACTCCATTAAAAAAATCAAGCAATTTCATTGATCGGTAGCAACTCTGGAACAAGTTTAGTTTAGAAGTCTGTCAAATATGCTTCTTGAAAATTTAATATATTTTGGTCTGTAATTTCAAGACAATCTTTACTTATGCAAACTAAACAAAATGCTAAAATGCATACTTGTAAAATGGAGCCATGTAAGTTTAGAAAAGTGTTCTATATGAAATATCTACAAACAATGCTCTAATAACCAAGCATTATGTAATCAGCAAGTCAACAAAAATCAAGCTACAACAGCAACACTGATGTACATGACCAACTCCATGCTGCCTGGATTTAAACAGACCTGAAAGACAGCCCAAGAGAATACAGGCACCTCATCTCGAAGTGCTTTGTGCCTCAATCCCTACCCGTAAAACTGAAGCTCAATCTTTATGTATGGTTAGAAAACCTTAAAGACAACACCACCGTGATTATCAGGAAAACACCTCAGAACGCAACCCATTAATTTCTAGGCTACAGAAAACACTAACAAGGCAATGAAGAAAGGAAGAATATTTATTATGAACAAAGTTCATTGTTTCTTCCTCTCACCTTCTTGTTTCAGGGTAATAAACTCCCTCCAGAAATACCAGAGCATAAACAAGACTTCAAAACCTGTCATCACTAGGCAATACGTAGTACTACTAACTGCAAAATTCATCTTAAGTTTTCCTAATCTTAAAGTAGTTTATCTCACTCTGCCAAGGCAACCTTCACCATTTCAGCACAACAGAACAATTTCCATCCTTTGAGATACTTAATCTTCTGCAAAGAGCAGGACACTAATTCTTAGATTTCTGAATTCAGGTACTGTAAAACCTAGAAGTCTAACAAAAAGGTGACTCATAGGAACCATGAAAATACATGAGCTTCTTTGAATTATTGTGTTTCAGTCAATGCAGACAAAAATCCACACATTACTTTTATTAAGTCGTTTTGCATTCAAGAAACTTGGCACTATCTACTAAATACTGATACTTCCATTATCTTCTCCTTTAATGCATAAAGCCTGTTCACACCACTGCAATTTTGCACAATGCAAGCAGATTTTTAAAAAGCTTCAAACTTAAGTTTTTTTTACATCTTAATTCTGATTGCTTTCCATTTCAAAGCACCACTACAGTTCTGAGTAGCATTTTTTTAAAACTTTTAAGCTGACAACACTTCACAGACCAATCTGCAGAGCGAAGTAATCTAATCAAGAGCAGGGAACAAAATCACTCGTCATCAAATTTGTAATCCACAGTCCAAAAAGCCCTACCATAAACCACTGACTGAAGCTGAATTCTTCTACTGTCCATGCCATCTTGGTTTCTTTATATAGATGTTACAGCAGAGATAAGACATGGAAGTTGTTTATCCATTTCCACTGGCAGAATGTATCTATCCTACCTGCTTTGTGAGAAGGTAGCTTCAACAGATAGTACCAATGGTGTCACAAAAACTTAAGAACCTTCACTGACAAAATACATCAAAAATAAAAGTTTCAGTGAAATAAAACTGAAACAGGACCACCATTCTCAAATGCTGGTTACTTTGGACTAGACTTGTTCACATGTATCATTTTTATGCAAGGCAAGGAGCAAGGTCTGACATGCTGCTCAACTGCAGTGATAAGACGTGGAAGTGTTGAACATCTTACCTAGTGTTCAATTTCGTACCACAGTAGTTAAGTATTACTGAAATAAAACAAGCAGTTCCCAGAACTACTTGCAAAGCATACAACAAATTATAAAACTGATCTCACATCTCAGATGCTGAGTTTGGCCTACAGTTATTGATGCAGTAAGCAGATTATTAAGTCTGTGCAACTACTGCGCTAAGCAACAAAGTTCACTTGCAAATTATTGAAGACCAGCTGGATGCAGAAAAACAAAGCTTTCTCACCCTACTGCTTCCATCTATTTTAAAGGTCTCCGCTGAAAGTGGTGTATACATTTTTTAAAAATACCTGCTGCTTTCAAAGAAAAAACCTTGCAGGCCTTGCTATATCCTTGGTCAATAAAAAAAAAATAAATCAGTAAAAATACTGACTGAAGTTGTAATTTATACAGACACCAAATGTTACAATTTTTCTCTGTGATAGTGAGTCAAATGAGAACTAATCCTAACAAATAGGGACTTAGTCACATGTGACAGAACTTCTTTAAAAAGAGTTATCTCAGACATTTCATTATTAGAAAATTAATGTTTAGCCAACAGTTACCATGCCCTGTTTCTTCGTCCTTAGCTTTGAGTACTCATCTTTGAGATGGCAACAAACCCTATTCATACATCATACTTTCCTCAGGCAGGCAGATACTATGAAGAAGTACTCAAGGCTAAACTTCGATTCAGCATTTTCAGCTACATTAAAAAAAGTTATAACCAGACTAGAGAAGATGTGCTACTTACTGTCTCAGTTTCTCTGCAAATATATACTGGGTGAAGTCCTGCACCGATGGAGCAAAATACATGTTATCTTGCACATTAATACTTTTCTCTTTGATATGCTCTGGGCTGTTAAATCGTAACACATAGAAGGGATGCATAACAGGACCAAATATCTCAAATATCTGAAAGAGACAAAAAATCATTTTAAAATGCACCACCAAGATTAGTTAACTAATTTAATCACAAACAACTGTGAAGCTTTAACATAACTTGCATTATGTTAATCAACTTGAATTGATGTGTTTTCAAATTGCAGCATCAAATCAAGTGATTCTCATGTTTTACCTTTATTACTACATTCGTTTGACAGTGTATTTTCACATGCTAATACTGCCTTCACCCACCCAACTGCACTGCTTTCACTGTTTCCTTCACTTTAGTAATCTTTCCTTTTGTCAGACTTCTGTTCCTCTCTTGATTATGCTTTCAAATCTGAGTAAATCAACACCTGAACAATCTCCTGACTGTTTACTCCTGAAGTCCATCTCTAGGAGATGCCTTTATGTTAGTTTCCATGTCTTTTCAATGGAGAACATCTGAGATGTATGGGACACCTGCAATTTGATGTTTTCCAGTGTTCCACTCACATCTAGTACAGACAAATATTCTGGTAGAAAGCCATCACCTAGAGGTGTCACTTTCTCCATAGCATATACAGAATTCAATGTAATACCCCTATCAGGAAACATTCTTCTTAAAGCACACACTAGCCTAAACCTGTACCACCAGAGTACACATACATAACTATTCCTGTGTTTTCCTGGAAAGCTTATTTTAATTTCTCCAATCTTTGCCACAAATCCTGGCAATAAAAGAGCAAAGATTATTATTAAAGCAACCTCTATTTCCATAAGCAGTCATATCAAATGACAGAATCAGATAACAGACCACATATTGTCATTCTATATGGATGCAATGAGTTCCAGGCTCGGAATTTTTAAGATTAAAGAAATCAGATGACTAAAAAAACCCTAAAGTTCAAGGAAAAACTATGCATAAAGGAAATGTCTCTCAGTTGACTCAAATACTATTTGTTGCAAAATAAAATACTTTGAATTTAATATTAGAATAACAGGTTTTTACGCTTTACACACACACCTTTCCTGCAGCTTGCCGATCTTCTTTAAAAATTATGCTTTCCTCATTTATTGGAGGTAGGCCTCTCACAGATTCAATTATTACTACAATGGAAAGAAAAAAGCAATTAGAATTTTACGTTTCAGGAGCAGTATGTACTTAATTGCAGAGGAATACAAGAAAAATATCTCTATTTATAAACTAATCGTCAGCTTCACCCCAAAATTATTGCGCACGTATAAAATTTCTTACAGTCATTTAAAACATTCTCCAGTGATCTGAGTGAGAAGATTCACACTGGTTTATAGAACTATCAGATACAAAACAGAAGTCTCAGATACATGTATGTGAATTACCTATTGCATTTCCTCAGGCTGTTTCTGAACAGCAACAGTAATTTGTGGGGGAGGCTGCGATTTTTTCGCATGTGAGTATAGATGCATGTGCATGTTCTGCCTTAATATTCCAAAAAAAAAATCCACCAGAAAAAAAAAGAATAGAAATAGCTATTAATTTCCCCTAGTAAGTTAAAAATTATGCCAAACAGTGCAATCACAGCAGTAACCAGGAGCGTCATTTATCAGTTCTGTATACAGATACGCAATTTGAAGTATTTTTGCACTTCAGTGTCATACAGTAGTCTCATCCTACATTTGGGCCTAATTCATGATTAATGATGGTATGAGTGGTCAAACTGATCAAGTCATTCTAGCACCTTAAAAGATGAAACGCTTAGGAGACTTACGTACTTAGAAAGGGACAGAGAAGTATGCTTTTCCTGTGTTAAATACACAATTTGATGATATACAGCCTATGAATCAACTTTATTTTTAGGTTTTCCAGATTCAAGGATAAATAGCTTACTCTTTACTGGAGTCTTTAGAATGCTTCACTCATTTTTTTCTTTTTTGCTTAAGAAAACAGAAATATTGTCTTCCTTTACATTCAGTAGAAACTACACTTAAAGCTATCAGCGGTCTAGGAGCATCATACTCAAAACTTCTGATTCTGAAGGTGATCTTCTCCACCCTTAAAAAATAATGCTAAATTAACTATTTTCAATTCCTCAATCATCAAATATTCAAGCCCTTAACATCACTTTCAGACTCCTCCAAAAACTAACAAAAATCTTCCAAACTTATGTAACAGAACTTAAAGCAAACACCTCCTCAAGCAAAACCTCCTAAGGCTCAGCTGCTATTTCGATCTGCAAGCGTGATATGCCAAGCAAGCCTGTGACAATGCTACAGACTTAACAGTTTACTGACTTTTGTGAGATAGGGAAATCACTGTTTTGTGTCTACCTATATGATAAAATGTAGGGTGAAAGAAGCCCAGTATGTTGTTTAATCCTCATGAGAAATATATCCTACAAAAAAAAAAAAAAAAAGGCAAATACACACAAAGTTCTCAACTCGAATTGACCACTTACAGATCCCAGTCTTCAAGTATGCCAAGGAAGGCATTCTAGCAACCATAAGCTCCAACAAAAGCAGGTAGAACCACTATGAGATTTTAACCTACAACTGATTTGACCTATAGTCCCCCCTACCCTAGCCTAACAAAATCCTTAAACTTCAACTCTTCCAGGACCACAGAATGCAATCCTAAGGCAGGTTTGCTATATATATACACACACCAAAGCTGTTTACTTTCCAGGCTACAACCCAGAGATGAATTTTTCTGTTAAGCACCTTGAAGCAAAACACAGCAGAAGTTCTGTTAAACGTTGATACACTGAACAGAAGTTTATGTTCACCAAAATAACTACCATTCTCCTAACTACTGTGAAGCACTCATTAATCTTGTTTTTCTACCCCTAACTTGACCTCATAGTATGCCTACTTACAGACATCAGACATCAGCATACAGACATTGCAGATTTTATCAGAAATCTCTACTGTTTTCTGTAGAAATCTTCCAAGTATAATCAAAGGGGCAGAAGGAGTTCAGGATACTGATTACTGTGTTAATAGTTTTGCAATTTCCAAGTCTTCAACACATGTGTACCTGATACAAATTTGGTATACACAGGTTTCTATTTAGGTCAAAAATCAAAAACAATCTGAAGTTAACTGACAGAACCCCTGATATGGCCATAATCAATTGAAATTGAGGCCTCTCAGACACCTGTTTCCAGCAGAACTGAAAAGAAAACATGCAGATGGAGGAAGCCACAAAGCAAGGCAGAAAAAACAGGAATTAACATATATTGGGGTTTTACTACACACTTTAATCTTTACTTCATACTTGTTTACTGTTGTGTTTTCTAATTTTCACCAACCAGCATAAAATCAGCAGTACACATGTTCCAGTTACACAAAGCAGAATGCAGATTAAAGTTGTCACCTGTCAGTATACAGACAGGATGTGTAGAGGTTCTATTCACCAGTAACAATTGAAAAATGAGGACAATTTTCAAAACCAAAGTCTTTAAAAGTAACTTCATTTAAGCATTCACACTCTAAACCTAAGGTAAGAATAGCTGTAATCTCTCTCTTGAATATTTAACTTTCAACTTCTTTTCAAACTATTGTTTCAGCTGAAAACAGCCCTCATCATTATAAATACGTGAGAAAAGATGAGTAAAATAGGCCAGACAGCTACCTTCAATGGCCAGACAACTACCTTCAATTCTTTCAAGACAGCTTCGGGTCAAAGATTGAGATGAACTCTAAAGCAACAACAACAACAAAATTGTGGATGAATAGCTTGTATCCCCTGGAGTTTTTTGTTTGTTTTTACAATATAAAAGTTTTAATAGCAAAAGCTATATGCTTCATTCTTTTTGTTTTCCCATTCAACATAAATATACTATTTTCAAATCTCCAATTCTCCTAGGAAAATTGCTTTAAAAGCAGTTCAAGCAGCATGGAGCACTTCAAATACGCTTAAATACAAATGCACTACGGAAGTTTCATTAATACCAGCTTCTGCAAAACTTATTTCACATACCAAAAACTGACGTGCCAGGTAGAGCTGAAAAGATCCCTAAACACATACTGCCTACAGCCAAACCTACATCTATTATGTGTCTCAATCTTATTAAGCTTACCCTCCAGCATCTATAAATCACGTTAGTCATGCTGTCCTATGACTGCTGACGATGGCAGCCTGCATTTGGTCAAGGTGCCAGAAATGGGATGAACTACGGGGGGCCAAAACGATGAACTTACTCAAAATACCAATTATCCAACAGATGCTGCGTTGCAAACAAGCACTTGGAACTGCATTGTACAGTGTGCTTTCACTTACACACCTCCTGTATCTTCAGATGTAATTCATATGTAGCATTTAAAATCTTTGGATATCAAAAAACTGCACATGCTCAATCTTATTGTTGCCAGGATTAATACAAAGGCCATAACACAAGGTGAGAAAAGGCTTCTTACAAAAGTCAGAACATTGAAGTCCCACGAAAGCATATGCAAACAATACTCATTTAGTAGTAGTTTGTCTATTAGATCAGTTCTCAGGTGGTAACCTACTGCCCCCTTCTCTGAAGAAGTGCAAGGTAATCAACAGAAATGTTTAACAGCCCTATGGAACAGAATGCTGCAGTACTGAAACTTTGGAGGAACAATTAAATATACAACTAATGTGAAGATGAACACATAATTTTAAGTAAAAGGTAAATGCATCTTGCCTACCTAGCTGCTCAATGATACTGGAAACTGTCCCAAAGAGCTTCAGTTCAATATTATCAGGTAGAATTAAAGATAAGTCTTCAACTGGAGGCAGTTCCTGAAAACACAAAATCAACATTCAGAATATAATCGTCATAAATTCACCAATTTGTTGCTACATAAACTTGACAATCAGAAAAACCGCCTAGCATTTTGAAGATTTCATTAAAAATCTAGTTTGATTCATCTTTCAGAATAATTCTAAATGAACTCATCCTGGGGGAATGTCACTTTTTAAGACATCTTTTCAATTAAGACAGTACTCTGTGTATTTCCATTGCAACTGAAGTAGACACTAATTTTATTCAAGTGGATAAAGCCAGCAACTGATAGATGTTTTCATTTCTTCATATTTGTCTTCCTAACTAAATAATAAATCACTTTCAACATACAATTAGATAATCAGTAACCACAAAACAGACCATTTATTGCCTTGACTTCAGACCAATATGAAGGATGTCAAGGTATTATCTTTAATTTAAAGTTCTATTTAGTGGAGGATAATCAGAGAGGAGCTTCGAGAAAAGCACAGAACTTCAGCTACATAAATGAGTACCACACAGAGAATACACAGAATTTTAAACTTTGCCTTTGATAGCAGATTTTAACACTTGTATTTGAACTTGAACAAACTCATTAGTCATGTCCAATGTACTCACACTAGTATTTCTCTGTAAGTTACAGTGCTGTTATTTTGACTATATGGAATGAAACCTATGTGCAACTAGTGTAAGTTACCTTCAACATCATCTGAATTCGGAAAAAGTGTCCAAACTTCAGCAGTTAACTGTATTTCTACAAGTTCATCTCCAGAAACATAACAGCTACCAGCAGAAGACTCACTCCAACAAAAGAATCTTATTCTGGCTCTCATCAACACTTTACCTTATCTTCATTTCTCGACAAACAAACTGAGGCCAAATTTTTTCCAGATTACATAACATAGAATCAGAGCCAATATACACAAATTTAGAAACACTGCAAGCTAGTGTACAGCTAGTGTACATTCAATCACTAGGTTAGGTTTATTTTCTTGCAACTTAAAAGCATATCAAATTCAATTAAAGATAGGCTACTTGATGAGATTTTAAAGATACCACTTTTTACTTACATCCAGGGGCAACTCATCTTTTGTTTTAACACAATGTCTTCTGTTATCCTTCTCATTTGGATGATCATCTTCATCAGACACTGTTGATGAAGAACACGAAGAGGAAGAGGATGTAGTTGAGCTGTCTGAATCTGTGTCACTAAATGAAACAAATATGGGAGTTAAAATATGGACTCATACATGGAAGTTAAAAAAAGACACCTAAATCATGCATTACTCAACTACCTTTGGACAGCAGGCATTTTTCTGAGATGTATAATAAGAACGCCAATCCTTCCTGATCCAACAACTCACTGGACAAGATCACTAAAAAACTGAGAAAAGCAATGCTTCAGCATTTCAGAACAAACGCTAACTGTAACAGCTCACCTGGGTGCCCACAAGACGTTTTGAAAGATAACATATTAATCTGCCTACTATAGCTCAGTCACTCTTGATACACAATCCCAACATTAGCACAATGCTAAGTGGAAGTAGAAAATATATGTACTTACTCCAACTGATGTATCTTGCACTATTAAAAAAAAATATAAAATTTTTGCAAGGCTTTTTTTTTTTTTTTTGTAATTTTCACTGGCATAAGTATTTATTGCCCAGGACACTTAATGTTTGAAGTAAAAGGCAAAGTAAAAAAGCAGTCATTACTCATGTTCACGTTTCACTTAGCAAAAAGTTTCCTTCCTCAAGAGTCAGAGGGAAAAACAAATACACAGAACAGTCTATCCTGTTGACTGAAAACGCTACTTACAAACCTTTAACAAACACACACTGAGACAGTCGAACATTTGTAGGATTGCATGTATGTTTTAGTACCCCATCTGACAGTTAATAGTGCAGGATTTACAAACAGGAATAAATAAAAACAAAAAACGCTCCCTTCTACCTATTTTAATATTAAATCACCTTCTTAACAAGCATATTGATGGCTTTCAATTATCTGTTGTTGTACTTTTTCTAATAATTGCTAATAATAAAGACAACTAAAAGTAACACTTTCCTGAACAGATCCTTTGAAAAAGGACTTCTTGGAACAAAATCAACATAGCAAAAAGACTACTGAAAATCAAGTAGTGAGAGAAAAATAAAAGAATGAAGTGTAAGAAGAACAGTGAGCTATGTGCTGTAGCTTAAAGCTTTCAGATAAACGATTATGATGACAATCACTGCAACAGATTTTGGAAGCAATAAAGAAGTCCCTACAGACATAAAGATTAAGTCACGAAACTCGCTGCTGTACTTTATGATGTTCTAGGACTACTTGAACTGAGCAAACCAACTATTTCCACAATCTAGCTTTACGCTATTAAACCATTAATGAAGCTCATGGGGAGAACTTCAGACTTCTTATGCATCAACTTCTGATGGTTAGAAGAGGCACGTGGCAATCTCGTATTAGGGAACTGCAACAAAAAGTAGCCACGAAACTCACTGAAGCTGATTAAAAGCGTGCAGGCTTCAGAAGCTGAAAGGCAGCTTACATCTAAGCAGAGTTATCCTTCATTATGAAGAATCCTATGTTCAGACTTCCTCAGGTGCCTCGTCACAGAAAGCAGTTCAGAGGCACCCTGGGGGCACCAGGACCAGCACCACACTCAACATGATGGCGGCCCAACGAGCCACGATGCTCTACAAGCCCAAACTCTCGTGTTCCCATTGATTTCTGCGCCCCGCAGCCGCTGTTTTGGAGGTGTACTAACGACCGGGGGCCGGCTCCCGCCCCTCGAAGCGCCGCAGGGCAGCGCCGCGCGGCTCCCCCGCTCCCCAACCCACCTCTCCGAGTCCGCCGCCGCGGCCGGCCGGGAGCAGCACGCCGCCTCGCCCGGCGGCAGCACGGCCTCATCTCCCCCCTCGCCCTCCCGGGGGCCAGGAGAGCCCGGGGCCGCCGCGCCGGGGCCGAAGGTGAGCGCCTCCAGCTGCGCCGCCACCTCCTGCTGCGCCGCCACCTCCTGCTGCGCCGCCATCTCGCCCCACCGGCCGCGCGCCCGCCGCCCCCCCTACCCACGTGGTCGCCGCCGCCGCCGCCGCCTCGGCCGGGCCGGGCGGGCCCGAGGAGGAGCAGCGCGCGTGCGCGAGGGGCGGGCGACCGTGGGCGCCATTTGGGGAGGAGCGGAGGCGGGCTCGGGGAGTCAAGGCCCTGGGCGGGGTGACCTGGGGCGCACCGCGGTTGGACGCCGGTTTTTGGGAAGGGTAGGGGCTGCTCTTATAAAGTGGGGGCAGCTGCCACGTGTTGTGTCCTGATGCGTGAAGTCCTGTCCCGCCGAATAAATTTTATGATTAAATCGGTATTTACCACGTGTATTTTGTTTGTATTAGGCTTGCCCACGAAGGAAAGTTGGAGTTAGGGGGTTTCTCTTGCATGGGTGTGCTTTGAGGGCCTAGTGGTATGTGAGTCTCGGTAATTTGAATATGCTAATAACACACAGCAGATTTATTTAATTAGAACTTAAAAGTTTAAAAGCTCTCCGTTATCAACTTCTTATAATAATATCTGAAGTTAAAACAGTAACCCTATAATAATACCTAGCTCTATAACGCTGAACCACATCCTCCAGATCACCAAACTATTCACCACAACATAAATGAGCATTTCTGTGGGTGATTTGCCTTAAATACATGCTGTTCTGGAGACAGGTTTTTTTCGGTGCGTATCCAGTGCCTTGCACAACTCCACAAGGTAGCCTGCTGGTGTATTAGGAGTCATTCCTCTCAGTGCCCAGGGATCTGACATACAGTGGTGTCCACCCATGTAGGACAGAAAAGAGGAATTCCTTCTGCTCTTTTCCATGTTCACACTTTAAGTTCTGCCCAATGACAGTGACTTGGGAGGCAAAATGCATGCCTTTTATTGAACACAATCCATCCATGGCAAAACCCAAAAGGTGTGCAAAAGACAAGCAACATCTAGAGGTCACTTGGACTGTGAACCCCCAGAAAAGCCCCTTAAACCAGACTCCAAATCAGAACTTGACAGCGTTTTGCCAACACTATTTGTTCCCAACCATGACAGAGCCTCATCATGCTGTCCTGTGGACTGGCTTCCAAATCAAGAGCTAAACCTGTTTTCACTCTCAGGCAACAGGTGAGCGTCAGAGTGTAATATAATTCTGAAGAGGAACACCATGAATAAAAATGTAAGAGAATTACGTGTGATGAAGGCAGAGTGCAAAGAAGACTGGGATTTGAAAGTATGATGAGAGCAGAGGAGAATGAGACTCATTTCCCCGTGCATATTTTCTATGTGATAAACGTCCCCTCCAGCTCTGAGAGAACTCTCTGCTCAGAGCTCAAAGGGTGCTCAAAACAATTCCTTGTCCTCCAGACTGCCTGGGCAATGCTGATTAAAATGCCATAAGAGTGCTACACAAATATCCCAAACAGGCTCAAGTGAGCATCTGACAGGAAATAGATGTCTTCCTCTGGTAGTTCTACTAGTTAATCACAACACGACACAGTATACACAACCTGAATTTAGTAGGAAAATTAAGCATATACAAATATGCGTATAAAGTAATAACGGTTTGTTGTTGCTGTTGTTTATATTTATCTAGAATTATATATAAGCCAAGCAGAATAGACACTTTAATGTATGTTTCCACAAAAGGCTTAACGTCATTGGCAACTGGTATTTTTTGTACTGTCCTAAGTGAGGAGCCTTATATAAACAATACACAGAAGTAAACTCTCTCATTGCACACTCACCACACTCACACCACCTTGCCCCATGCTGACATCTCATCCCATGCGAAAGGAGAAAAAAAAAAAAAAAAAAAAAGAATCTGCTTTTCTCCAGGGACTACATTGAGTTTCTGAGGTTAGGGTATGTAAGGCACATGGTCTAAATATTACTGCCCTATGCTGTAAGCCCTTTAACAAACAGGAACTTTGGGAATTTGTACAATTCATAAAACATTTAGATGTCAGTTGCACAGGGATTAAATATTGAACATTCATAAAATTGGTTTATATTGAATCTCAGTGACAAATGTGTTTTCATCCCTAATAAAGCGACTAAAATTATGTATATATATGCAATTAAAGTATATCTGGTAAATATTTAATTTTAAAATTAAGCAAGGGGGGTTTATTATTAAAGTGGTCTTTATTGTTACTTTATTAGCTTTTCAGATTTGGGACTTGAGATTTACCTGAAATAGACCATAGTACAGGGTTTGTGAGTTTCTGTGAAGAAGTTGATCCGTGTGGTCAAATCACTTCCTAGCAAAAGGTAAAATAATTGATGTCAATATCGGATTGAACTAGTTGAATAACAAGGAAACGAAAATTAATTTTATTTGCTAAATATAAACCTCTTATCAATGCAAAAGTACATTCAAGTCTATCTTGCACTTATGTAAGTAGAATCATTCGACTGTCTCACAAATCACATCTTTCCTGCTTTCTAAAGTATTTTAGTTAAGTGTTTTGCAGTTGTACTCTGGCAAGTAGATTGTGTTTTGACAGTTCCCTTCATATTTGTGCAGAACTCCCAGCATCTTCCAAACAAGAGACTTTATTTCATCTGAACACTGCAACTTAGCCTCCAGCATATAAGATAGCACTTCTCTTAGAATGAGGGTAGTGAAAAGCATGATGCATAATAAACATCATCATCCATTCAACCAGGGCATTTCAAATAATTTGAAAAGCAGAAACACCAACATGAAGATGTTCTACGAAAAGAATCATTTCATAGATGAACACTCTAATTGCAGTAGCTGTAACTGTGAAAGCACTTGTTTTCAAGACTTAAACACTTAAGAAACGTTACTGCTAGTATTGGAACCCAATGTCATCTGTTGAAAGAGGGCTGCAAGTGATTGCTGGCCTGTTTTCTGCCTGTAGTTTCTTTGATGAAGCTCTCTGGAGGTGTTGTGTTCTGTATTTATTTTATCTATTCCTGCTACTAAGACGTGTGTGTAATTGTTTCATCATACTTTTAAAGCTAAAATGACACCACTGAAATTATTATTAAAATGTTTTATTAAATTTCCTTGAGGAATCTGTTACAAAACGCTGCTTAATCCTGTTCTCTCTCCTGAACTTGAAGATTGAAAGTTGCTTGGAGATTTCTTACACTGCTTATTGTATCTTAAGTGGAGAAAAAAAAAAGAATAAGAAAGGAAGGCAAGTTTCCTAGTATATTTGAAATATGAAACCCAATACTGTTGTGACATTTAGCATTTATATTTTTTATGCTTTTTTATTCTAGTTGACAATACACAGTGATATGAGAGATTATATGTAGAATAAGAAGAGTATTTTAATTAACAGAATGAGCACAATAAATTTGAAAATATACTTCTGAAGACATTTCTTAACTTTTAGGTTAGTTTATTTAGGTAGTTTGGCAGCATTTTGTGTGTAACCAATTTCAGTGCTTCATCGCTATAATCAGCTAGTTAGATCTTCCTTGAGATTTTTGTGTAACTTAAGAATTTTTGCCAACATATAAAACAAGAAAAAAAAAAAAAAAAAAAAAAAAAAGGAAATACTGTTTTTGAAGGTGTATAAAAACAGAATGGTAAAGTGACTGGTTTCAGCTGCCATATACTCTTCCATTTCTTATTACTGCCCAATTTACCTCTCAGCAACTGTAGCATTATTATCTGAAACTGCAGTCAGTGAAACAGTGACAAATTGCTCCTCACAGGTCTAAATAAGGTCTCCAAGAAGCATGAAATGATACCAGTTCTAGGAAATCTGTTTACACATTCAGAGGTATAGTATGAATAGATTAATAAAAAAGCTTTTGTCTTCTAATATCCTGTGGTGGGTCAGAGAAACCCTTCAGAAGATCTGAAGATGTCTCTTCTCTGATTTGGGTCAAGTGATGTCTAGAATTTGCTAGTGTTGACTCAGGACTAAAACTTATGGTGAAGAACCAAATCACATCACAGAAAACGCTTGAGTTCTCAAGTGATTAACTGAAGAACTAAAATGACTTGAGCCTTTTATTAGCACTGTTCAGAACAGCATTTACTGCTCTTTCACATGATGTGGGTACAGTTATGCAGCTTGTCAAGTCCTTAGCTCAGGTCAGCACCAGTCCTTCTCCTATAAATAATAGGAGAAAAGATAGAGAGAGCGTTTATGAATTTGATGAGTACTGAAACAACGATACTGGAAAAAGCATTTGAAACACACAAAACTGAAGTTACACTAGGGCTTTTTGCCAGCACAGTGACATCAAAAACCCACATCCCTATGTGTCTTTGCTGTGCTTCTAGTTTCTACTTAGACTTTCCCCAAGTGGTCCAGAGTAAAAGGATTGCACTTCACACCACTCCTCATAATACTTCAGTTTTTAAATTGATAAAGGAAAGATATTTTTTTTCTTGTAGTCCCTCAAATTGCTTTCATTTAGACCTACAAAAATAGATAAGTACATGAGCTGAATGTCTTGTAAACTGACCAGCACTTTAGAGTGCTAACATCTGAATTGTCACTCTGACATCTGAGAATAATTACTCAAGGGAAGTGAAAAAGTCATTTTAAAACTTTGAGTTCTGTTTGCAGACTCTTAGAAAAAAAAAAAAAAAGTGAAGAAAGAAAACTCAGAAAACTAATCTTTGCTGTTACAAAAGGTACCCTTAAGCAGCACGTGAACTCCACCTATTTCAGAGCGAACAATAGGAAGACTGACTTACTAAATCTCTTACTAGAGAAGGTCAGAAAGACATAACAGTTGCTGGCACTTCTCTTGTATTAGACGGTCTTGGTAATACATCTATATTACTACACTTGTACACCAATTTGCAGGGAGGATTTTGTCTAAGGCTGCTTGAAGGCTCATATGTTAAGTGGGATATTCATTGCCTCTGGTGGCAAAGACTGGTGCCTCCATAGCATTAAGAATTCATGTTGTTCCTTATATATAGTCCAGTTTTAAGGGAAAAACACAGGTTATAATTTCAACAATTTTGAAAATATTGTTGCTATTTCTGAGCCTTTTTTCCACTCATCAGCTAAATTGCAAGGGAGATGAAAGTATTCCTGATCAGGAGCAGAAATCAGATCATCAACAGAACTTTCTGTATCATTGTTGCTCGTCACATTTCATTGCAACCAGATGAATCAATATTATAGCTTACACAGGTGAGGTATCTTGTTCTGAAACAAGATTAAAATAGTTACAGTACAGAATGTTTTACTCACTTCAAAGCTTCAAATTATTGTACAGTTGGTACACACTCCTTTTTCCTTCTGTGTATAAAGAGTTAGGCATGCTATAACTAGATGAAAAGAAACAATATGTAAGTATATATATAAGTATATGCTTAGTATAGAAGACTTTTTCCCAAAAATATATATTTTAAATATGGAAAAATACACAACTTCATCTTACAGTCCCATTTTCCTCTTAATTTCTCCTTCCAAATGTAGCCAGTATTTCTCTGATAATTGAGCTGCCCAGTCAATTTCATCAATAACAATTCAAAACTGTTCACTGGTGGGCTGACTAGCTCACCTCCAGTTACTCTAAGAGTTTGTACAATTCATTTATCAACTTTTATTAGAATATATTAGATTGTTTTTCTAGTTATGATTTCAGCCCAATATTTGAAATTATATCAACATAAGCATAGTTTGATTAGTTGCCAAACCAACTGCATCCAAGCTACATCTATAAATGTGATTTATTCTGTTATGTATAAATAGCTCAGATATTTAAAACATCTGCATAGCTGAAATCTTCATAGGGAATCATATTTGGAGGGAGTAATATGCTTTATACAATTGAACATGGCTTATATATAATCACCTCAGAGAAAGAAAATGTTTCAGTAACCTGCTTGTTTATCTGACTATCGTAGGTTCCTGTGGTTCCAGCATGTCTCCCACAGCCTTCTGTGAAGACTCCATGATTATCAGAGCTTTATCTGACTGTCTCTGGAACCTGGAAGATGTTTTTTTTCTGTCCTGATACATGTTCTCAATCAATCCATCACATTTTGGCTGCACAGCCTAGTATTCTTTCAGTGCTTGCAACAGTGTTTTGGGTAGACAGGCACTCGTTAAAGTGTCAATATCTGACAGACATTAGGCATGAAATCCAGGAAGAAATTAAAGAATGTAATTTTTAATCCACTTATGTAATCACTGAATCTAAAAGATGTTTCTCTCTGTGTTCAGATGATTTGAGGTAGATTTCTGCACACTTGACATCTCAGGTAGTGTTTCTTACATTGCAGTTTCATAATTTTAATGCAGCATAAACTGGCACTGCCAACAAAATAGATGGTTTTGCTCTTCCCCCAGTTTTCATTTTCTGTCCTATTCCTTGTGCCAGCACTGATGTTCATGCAGACATGAGTGAGTGGGGGTAGGGAAGTGATCCAGTAAAAATTAAAACAGGCACCACCAGGTTAGTTTCAGACACTAAAGTCCCAGATCCCACATTTCACTGTAGCTCTACAAATGCTAGGGCCAGTGTAAAGGGGCTGCAGGATGCGCAGTGAGCAGGTAAGAAGGAGCCAAAGGCAAGACTGTGACATTAGTTGCCAGTACCACTCTGTGCTGGATTTAGCTTGTTCTGAAATTGTGGGTCACCACCTGAGTGACAGAGGCTACTTTTTGTAACCAGTCCTCCTACTTGGCTTCTTCCAGTAAGGAAAAATCACAGTCAGTCTTTTCCTCAGAGTATATTGATGCAGGATGAGGATTTAGTAGATACTTTTTTTCTCCTATCAAAGCACTGACTTTGTAAAGTTATATGCAAATAAACACAATCAAATAAGCATTTAAATGATGTATTTGCTCATACCTCAATACTGACTTCTGTGGAGGCATAGTACAATAGTAATCATAATGATGGTCATTGTAGAAGTACCAACACTCCAATAATCCTTCTATAATATTGTATCTTAGATTTATTCCAGCTTTGGCAAAGCAATCTCAGCATGTTTTTCTCATGTTTCTGTAAATTGCCATGTCACAAAGGAAAACTAGAAGAAAAGCACACATCCCTACAGATACCTGCTTGGTCATTCACCGGTGACTGAAATGTATTTCCTGCTTTAATTAATCTGAAAGACATGCTATTATGGGGATGTTATATATCTGTTTACAGATTTTGATTGTTATGGTGCTTGGCTGCTTGCTGGGTTACACCATACAGCCTTATGCTTGTTTCCCTTGACCCAGATGGATAGGGGAGAGAGTCAGAAAAAGGTAAAAGTGCAAGAACTTTTGGGTTGAAATAAGGACAGTTTAGTAAGAAAGGGAAAAGGAATAATAATAGAATAAAAGAAACAAGTGGTGCACAATGCAATTGCTCACCACCAGCCAACTGATGACCAGCCAGTCCCCAAACATCGGCAGCCACCCTGGCCAAATGCCCCATTTTTATTGCTGAGTGTGAGGCCAGGTAGTGTGGGATGTCCCTTTGGGCAGCCTGGGCCAGCTGTCCAGGCTGGGTCCCCTCCAGCCCCTCGCTGGCAGGGCAGGGCAGCACAAGGAGCTAGGAAGGCCTCGCTTCTGTGCCAGCACTGCTCTGCAACAGCTCAAACATCAGTGTGCTATCAATATTATTTTCATCTTAAATCCAAAACAGCACCATACCAGCCACTATTAAGAACATTAACTCTATCCCAGCTAAAACCAAGACAATTACATAGCTAATAATCTTCTGTCAAGACCCAGGGTATTTAAGAGTTAAGGAACCATATCCAAGTTCCTAGCACTGAAATTTGTGCTTCCTCCTATTTATGAAGGACTAGCCTTTTTCTTTCCTTTTTTTTTTTTTTTCCCTCTCCAATGGACCACTGTTAAAAAACAGAAGAACAAAAGGACTATAACAAATTCTAAAAATTCCCTTTGAGATAAAACCTGTTTTGTAAGGAAAAGCATAAAGACACATCTTTGAAACATCTGAAGAAAGCAGTATAACTTAAGATAACAAGAAGGTCCAGGAAACCTGCAGGTGAGAAAGTTGCCAATTTAGACTTACTGTTGAATGCTTTTTGAGAAAGCATTACATCCTTATAAATTATATTCCCATTTGTTCTTCAC
This sequence comes from Aythya fuligula, assembly GCF_009819795.1. Classification (NCBI taxonomy): domain Eukaryota; kingdom Metazoa; phylum Chordata; class Aves; order Anseriformes; family Anatidae; genus Aythya; species Aythya fuligula. Next base: position 28,289,863 of record NC_045562.1, on the reverse strand, counting down.
ATTTCTTTTGGTACTTAGGTACTCCTTCCACAAAATATACTGATTTCTCCATTTGTTTGGCTGGAACACAATTGTGTTTCCATTGCATTCAGAATTAACTACAGAGAACCAGTGTACTTTTGACCTTCGGCTCTCCTATTGTAATTCTCTGTAGCTACAAAACAAACAAAACTTTACAGGAAAAAAAAAAATCTCAGAAAACAAAAATCCTTCTGCCTAACAAAAAAAAAAAAAAGCTGAAAGCGCATTGCCTTAATGCTCAAATCTCATCACTGACTTCTCAGTGATAGGTAAGATCTGTGTAATGCTCTCCCAAATAAAAGAGCTACAAGTGAAGTCAGCCTCCCCAATAGGCTAGAAGCAGTCTGTTTGGAAAGCCACCTGAAGAAATATGGAATTCATTCATTCATATTTGATGCCTCTGAGCTCAATGTTTTCAGATAAAACTGAAAATCTTGTAGACAGAGTTGCCTTCCGATAACACCACCAGCAAAACATACTGGAAACAATCACAATTCAGAGCACTTACTCAATGACTTTTCAGACATAATAGAGTCAGAGAGCAAGCAAGCACATTTCACATTAGATACACAAGTTGTACTCAATGTACCACAGCAATCTAAAGAAAGCAGAAAGAAAAATTAGATGAGCATATTACACAGGTTATTCATTCTACCGGATGAAATAATATTCCATATCAGTCATTTAAAAGTAGCTAGAGGGAAGTCTGTGTACACATTGTGATTTTGAATGTTTGTGTCACTTTTAATTAAGGGTCCATATAGTTTGTTTCCCCAAGAAATTCACAACAGTGAGTTACACATCTCCATTTCTTTCCAGAAACATATCTAAATAATTTAGCTACCTTCATGACATACTTGCACCTTCATTAGCCTCTAGGGATGTCATAAAATTTCTCCCTCTGCTTTGCCTCCTTATTCTTGGTTACCTATCTAGGGAATTTGTTTTTCATTCTGTCCCCCTGTCTACAATGCCAGGAATTTTATATACCCTCTGCTCTCCTGTCATACTATGTTCCTGTCTTTTCTTGTTCGTTTGATCTAATCCCATCTCTTTTTGATAGTAGCAATTTGTTGTTGTAGATACAAAGCTCTTTGGGAACCAAGGAGTACAGACCCAGAAGAGACCTGGCTCATCAATTCCAGGTCTCCTGCAATCTCAGACAATCATATGACTCGTGTTTGGTCCAGATGGACTGAAAAAACATCCACTTTGTGCATCACAAAAGAGAAAATTTATTTTTGTTTTATGAACTGTGCAGTAAGATAAAAAGTAATACCACTGCACTGCCTCCAGAAGAAAGTAAAACAGACTATGTGAAAGGATAAAAGTCATTCATGTAGCACTAAGCGGCCATTGTTTACATAAATTACCTCAGTTTTGACCAGGTGAAGGGAGAGGTACAGTGCAAATAGGATCAACAGTGCCAATATCACAGAATCACAGAATTTCTAGGTTGGAAGAGACCTCAAGATCATCGAGTCCAACCTCTGACCTAACGCTAACAATCCCCACTAAACCATATCCCTAAGCTCTACATCTAAACGTCTTTTGAAGACCTCCAGGGATGGTGACTCCACCACTTCCCTGGGCAGCCTGTTCCAGTGCCTCACAACCCCTTCAGTGAAGAAGTTCTTCCTAACATCTAACCTAAAACTCCCCTGGCTCAGCTTAAGCCCATTCCCCCTCGTCCTGTCACCAGGCACGTGGGAGAACAGGCCAACCCCCACCTCGCTACAGCCTCCTTTAAGGTATCTGTAGAGAGCGATAAGGTCGCCCCTGAGCCTCCTCTTCTCCAGGCTGAACAAGCCCAGCTCCCTCAGCCGCTCCTCGTAGGACTTGTTCTCCTGGCCCCTCACCAGCTTCGTCGCCCTTCTCTGCACCCGCTCAAGCACCTCGATGTCCTTCTTGTAGCGAGGGGCCCAAAACTGAACACAGTACTCAAGGTGCGGCCTCACCAGAGCCGAGTACAGGGGGACGATCACCTCCCTAGCCCTGCTGGCCACACTGTTTCTGATACAAGCCAGGATGCCGTTGGCCTTCTTGGCCACCTGAGCACACTGCTGGCTCATATTCAGCCGACTATCCACCATCACTCCCAGGTCCTTCTCTGCCTGGCAGCTCTCCAACCATTCCTCTCCCAGCCTGTAGCTCTGCTTGGGGTTATTGCGCCCCAGGTGCAGGACCCAGCACTTGGCCTTGTTGAATCCAGTCTCCCTTTGGAGGGGAGGGGATGAAACAGGGAACTAAACAGAAGGAATATTGTACCACAGAACAAATCCACTCTGCCTGTACATCTGGAATACTCAATGCAATTCCTCATCTCAGAGAGGATCAGGTAGAACTGGAACAAATGTGGAGAAGGTTCTGTACGAAAAAGACAGCTTTCTCCAGTCTGCAAAAAAGACAACCAAAATGTACTGTCAGGGAGGCTTATGAGTGATATGAATAAGAAACAACACTTTACAATGACAAGAGGCATTAAAATAATGACATTAAAATATTAAAACCTGCTTGAGGCAAGTCAAAATGGAAAAAAAAGACAGATTTATTTATTTATTTATTTTACACAACACACATAAGTGAGCTTTGGAACTCCTTTCCACATATTTTTTTCTGGATACCAGATTTTATTAATTGGAAAAATAACATCATTGCTTCAGAAATTTCCTGAGCTACAGATTGCTGCAAGCTAAAAACACCTATGCTATCTTTGTTAATTACGTTTTTCCTTTAGACAGTCACCATCATCCATTCCTGCAGACAGGATATTCATCTATATGAGTCTTAGGTCTAAACAAATACAGATGTTTTTGTGTTCTCAGAGTGGCAGTTCTGAGTACCCAATTCCACTGAGACTTTCTAACAACGAGAAGTCCTGAAGCAATGGCTACTTCACAGGAAGTCTCTGCCTGATATGCTTATATATACATAGTAAGTCAGATATGGAAGCAATGCTCTGACACTCAGAGCAATTTATTAACATATACATGATTGGCTTGGCATTGCCTAAGAGTCAGATATACTAGATGTGTGCTGCATAGTGTGTTTAGCTTTATTTCTGTGCAGAATTTTCCTGAGAGACATATATGCATCTTAGCCGACAATAAAAATCAATACACTTTCAGAAATGGCTTTCTATTCCTACTCAGAAGGTTAATTTCCATCACAATCTGCTCTCTAAAGCACAAAGCATTTTTATTGGGAAAAAAAAAAAGTACTATGTCTTCATGTTGTATTTTAGTGATAATTAGTGGATGCCTCTCACAAAAAAAATCATTCAGTTTAATTCAGGAAAAGTTGTGTCTTAATAAACTTATTTCTCTTATTGCTTAGATTAATTAAACCAAAGAAGTCAAAAATTCCATTTGTCAGTATTTAAGATTTGGTTTTTTTTGCATTTTTGAGATATGCAATAGACTTATTTTGCTTTTGCTGTTGAAGATCAATTCAGAAAAAAATAGAGAAGTATTGATTGATTTATGGATAAAGCAAAAAAGAAGAAGTCATATGCCAGCAAAAGTTACAATTGAATGGACTTATCCTCACGTAGAGAGTCTCTACAGTCAGGAGGTTGTTTGTGCTTTTGGGCCTTCTCTTTTATCTTCAGATTCTGTTTGCTATAATCTGGTGTACTTAACGTACTTCCATCAGAAACAATTCTGAGACAGTATGGGAAAAGTAGCATAACTTCACTAGAAGCTTCCACTCAGAAGCAATGTGTACTTTGCTGTCCAATGTGTGCTGCCCCTATTCAAGATCATAGTTTGTTAGATATTAGAAACTAGTCTGCTTTTTTTTTTTTTCCAAGAAAGCTTTTTTTTCTTTTTTCTTCAAGAAAGTGAGGAAGAAGGAAGAGCAGACCACTATAAAAAAAATTGAGTAGAGAAACAGTTCAACAAAATTATTAGAAGACTTGTCATCTGATTTCACACCTGTGATGAGCTCCTCGATAAGTAATTAGTGATTAATCCCATCAGTGAGAAAGACATCCTTCATCTTGTGGCCAGAGAGCGGCACTTGAACTTTAAAAAATCATGGCTGTCTCTTAAAAAAGACAGAGATGCCTATAATTTCTTTAACTGAATTTGCTTTCTCAAGTAACTCAATATATTCAAAGGAAATACAATCCAGAGATACTCATTCGTTTTTCTATTCATCTGGGAATTCTGCCTATTGGAAATGATTTCCTTATTTCCACAAAGCTGAAATCACTCATACACAAAACGGCTACGTGCACACACATACAAAAGTAAGACAGCTTTGTGTCGCTACTCTTTAGGCTTCTTAGGTAACTTTTTTGTGTGTGCACCAGAATAGAGGACAGTTTCAGCTGCAGATGAATTCACGAGGAAAATAAAGAGAAGTTTTGGACAGCATGTTCTGCGAGTTAGTAAATTTCGTCAGACTTGCTTCCTTGTTCTTCAATCTATGTCTTCCTCACTGAGACAGCTGGGGCTTCTGATCAGATTTCTCATCTATCCATTCTCTAGAACTCAATAGAGTACCTTAACTTAGCAATACTGATGTTTATATCTTTTCTCTCCAGCAATGAGATAGAAGCGTCATTGTGCTTGGATGATCTCACTGCAAGAGTGAGAACTGGGTCTGGCTGGGATGGAGTTACCTTTCCCAGCAGCGGCCCATACAGTGCTGTGCTCTGCACTGTAGCTAGAAGGGCCCTGATATCACACCAATGTTTTGGCTATTGCTGCACAGAGCTGGCACAGCACCAAGACTCCCTCCAAACCCCCCAAAGCCAGCAGGCTGGGGGTGGGCAAGAGGTGTGGAGAGGACATCCCCAGGGCAGCTGACCCAAACCCACCAAAAAGATGTCCCATACCATATGGTGCAGCAACAAAAGCTGGAAAAGGGGAAGGAGAGGACTTCTTACTATGAACTCATCTGTCCTCCTAAATAACTGCTACAAATACTGAGACCCTGCTGCCCAGGGTGCACACAAACATGGCTCGTTGATGGGAAGTAGAGAATAACTGTGTTCCCCCACCCCCCCTTCAGTTTGTCACAGCCCCTGCTTGCCTTTTTTTTTTCTCCCCCATCTGTCCTTTCCCTTTAATTAAATTATCCTTATCCCAACCCATAAGCCTCTCTTTCCCAGCTGGGTAAAACCAACACAAAGTTAAAATGGTAAGTACAAATGTGTGTGCAAATGATATCAGATCAGAGGTCACACTGTGGTGTTAAAAATCAGTTAATAAATCAGTGGTTTTAAAAGATAAAGAGAAAAACAATGAAAGGACAATTATTTTCATAGAGGAAAAAAACTGACATCAAGCACTAGATGAAGACTGGTTTTGGTAGCAAGGGAAAATCTGGCTATTAGCAAAAGAGAAGCAGTAATTGTGAATATGAAGGCTTAATCTAGGAGCATTAGTTACTAGACTATACATTGTGATATGTGACATTGGCATATGAAGCTTCATGGACAAGCTAACCTACTGAACTACTTGAGAAATGTATATACAAGAGCAGAAGAGAGCAACATTAGAATACTGGGGAGGGGAACAATAATCAAACAGTAAAGTATTTTTTTTTTAGTCATCTACATACCCATATTAATTTCAAAAATAAAAATAAAACGTAGTCAGAAGACTGAGTAAATTTGAAGTACAAAGGGAAAGCAGATATTTTTGCAACTATATTGAACGTTTCTCTCATTTTTTAAAAATCCAGTGCTATTGTACTTACTCTTAGTAACTTACACAGGTTACAGCAAGATAACCTACAATGGTTAAAGAAACAAGAAAATACAAAGGTCCTTGAAGGACAATTACTCATGCAAATAAACAGCATGTTCTTCATTTTAATTACTTCTTTGTCACATGCATGTAATCTTTTCTGCACTCAATTTCTTCTTTGTCATCTGTTATTATGCCATATAGTAAAATCACTCTGTGATTTGTATTTAAGATCAATGAAACTTGTTTTAGGGGGCTGGTGTCCTTCATGAAGCTAACCAGTATTGGATGAAGGAATAGTATTAACAGAACTTTTATCATATTGCAACTGGTTTGTTTAGATTACTCAGCTAGGTATAATTAGGAGGCATCTAAGAATAAACTGTGATAAAAAATAGAAATAGCTAGGTGCTTTTGTCAGGCAAAATTTTATTTTTGTTCCATAAAAAGTAGATTGTGATGTTAGTCATGAATTCAAAATAAATAACAGCGAACAGATTCCAGTAATATCAGTGAATTCAAAACTAAAAATTTGGCATTTAATCAAATTGTTAATAATTCCAGATGGTACAACCCTGTCTGAAGCATGTTCAGAACACAAGTTCACCAATTACAGTTCTTGTTCTGATTTAAATTTTTTTCACAGACAATGTTTCATTTTCTGATCTCCATTTAGTGAACATGTAATCTAAATCATTTTGCACCAGCCGATACCCTTCTGAAGAAAGGCAGTATTTATATATTGATGTATTCTCCATATTGTTCTAATACGGTGTTTCATGGACATTTCAGTTTGAGAGATATAAAAGCTAGCTGACATGCAATTGTATTGATGTGGAAAGTTAATGAGGGACAAGTTACTGAAAGTTAATAAGAAGCTCAACACCTTGCTGGCTTCTCCAGTCCCTTTTTCCCCACCTAACTGGGCTGAGAAGGGCAATGTGTAGCTGAGGTGCTTGCAGGCACCATGGTGGACCTTACCAAGCTTGAATTTCTACAAATTCATAAAGGGGCAATGACTGGAGAAAAATCCAGTCATGGGCTGTAACATCTGTTGAAGAGACCGTAAAATTTCCTTTGACCAGAGCACACTGGGATAAAAATGTTACTTGTTTATTTCACAAATCAATCTCATAGTTAATTTCACTAGCAGTTATTCTGAACTAGCAAATAAAAAGACTTGATTCCTGTCACATTAAGGTAATCCAAATTCAGAGAAAATATGGAGTTTCTCTTAGGTTTACGAGAGAAAATGTAAACATCTGTAAACCTTACAATGAAAATGAAATGAAAACTCACTTGTATTTTTTCTTATGCTGTTTCTCACTGTATCAGTGAACCTTCCTATCACTGCTGCAGGAATCTTTAACACAAAGATTCAACACACAGATTGAAAAAGAAAGTTTGATTCTTAGACTTTGATTAGAAGTGATCATAACCATAATGCTCTGCTAGAAAATATAAGAGAGCACTTTATTGCACAAATTTAAGTGTTCTACACACATTTAAATGTTCTTTCTCATGAGCATCAATTGACAGTTTGCAGTGTTAAAAAAAACATACACAAACAGTCCACACTGAGGTATGTCTCTATTAATTCAAGCATTAAATGCCTATCATTCAGTTTCCAGGTTCAAACCAGGGCTTTTTTTCCTGCAAGTGTCTTTTTTTTTTTTTTTTTTAAGTGAAAGATAAGCACACATACACACTAGAAGTGTGACTTTCAAACAGATTCATTCATAATATTGGCATATTATTTGCTCCACTGTATCTTGTTCCTTTTCAGAGAAAATAGTGGTTAGCAGAAGCTGTTCTTGCTCAAAACTCTGCTTTTTAGAGTCTTACATGGATCTAATCTCATCATTTTCTCCTATACTGTCCACAGAAGGCTATAGGAAGAGTGAGCACAGAGCAGTCAACAGCACATTAAAAACAGCAGCAACCTGTACATCTCATTGTCCACGGATGATCAGTGGCATCCCATAGAGATCTTTATGCAAAATTGAAGTGGTAGTGCTTCAAAAGCATTTTGAAGGATTAATGCAGAGGAATGTTCCCCTCCCCAGAAATACTTAAGCTGCATAGCTTTACTATTTTCTATTATACAGATGACATATCTCATTTAAAGTAATATCAGTACTAATTAAGCAGAATTTGAACATTGATGACTATCTTTGAAGAAAATATAATAAGGATTCTTCATTTCTAAGTTTGAGGAACCCAAAAAGATAAATGCAAAAGTATTTTTTAATTGTTAAAGATGAATACTGCATTGCAGATGCTTTAGGGACTGGTATGACATACTGTCCACAATTTGAAATGGTACAGTTCACAGCAGACCTCTTTGACAATGCAATATTGCTCAGATGTAAGATCTTGAAGCTTGTAACAATTTCCCCAGAGAGGCTTTCAGAGAAGCTACATGATATGCAACACTTGCTTTTTGTTAAAAAAAACACATCCCATTGCTTGACACTTGAGATTTATATGACCAAAACCCTCTGGATATATTTTAGAGGCACCATCACTTTAAAATAATGAGCTTTAAAAAAAAAAAAAAAAAAAAAAAAAAAAAAAGAAAACAGAGGTCTATCAGTCATACTTAGCAATACAGAGAGACTAATGCATCCAAATGTTACATCAATATCCATGTAATTTGGGGGAAACCTACAGGTTGGATAAAGGCAGGAAGTAGAAAGAGGAACTTTTCTAAACAGGCAATCATGTTATGTTGCTTCCTAAAAGCTGTGTATATAGGATTCTTTGCAACCCTCAGTGCCATGTTTTTCATGTATTTTCTATCGATAATGCTATGATTTGTTGTTCTGTTGTATACATTGTGTTTTTGATTCTATGCTTTGTACTGTGAGCATAAGAAAGAGGAAAGGAATTTCTAGGTAAACATTGTGACAGATTTACTTTTTTTTTTTTTAATTACATTTACTGTTTTTCTTATTTTTTTTTTTTTTTTTAATACAATTACTCCCATTTGTGAAATTTCTGCTTTGGCAGAAATACAATTGAGGATATCCTAATCTCAATGCTAGCACTAAGGAAATAACCAGATAAGTGCAAGAACTTGAATAAGCACAGCTTGGAAAGTTCTTCTCAGCATGGAGATTACTATTACTATGCCAAAACCTGATACTTTGACCATATGCACTGTCCTAGTCTATTGTAGCATGAAATTCAGCACATTTTTGTAGGCTGACTCTAAGAGGCGTATTCCCTTTGAATATGCTACTGCATGGTTGGTGTAAGAGATTCCATAGTCTCAAAAATTCTTATTTGCTTTATTCATAAATCAGGACACCAAAACAATTTAGACAATGCCAGACACTTAAAATCGCATAAGTAAAATGAAATGGGTCATCAGTTAAATTACTGGTTTCATGGAGATATATGTTGTACATAATATTTAAAAATCTTCAACTTCTTACCAGTTAGAAGTTCCCATCGCATTAAAGACATTTTGGAAAGCTTTCTAAGGGGATACACTTTTCCACTTTTTCTAAGGGGATACACTTTTTTTTAACAGGAACCTCATACTTCCAGAAACTCTGTGAGCCTTAACTATGTGTTAAAAACAATACCTGGTTCACAGAGACAAAAGAAAAAAAAGTCCCCTTACAGTCTCCCTCATTTCTGTTGGAAAAAGGGTAGAGAACAGCAAAACAGAAAAGTGTTTTTTTTTCTTTTGTACAAAGGAAAATATTATTCTAATTTATTGTAATTATTCAAGAAGGTGAAAGTAGATAAAAATGGATATACATTCAATGCAGTAAGTACTCAATAAATAAGCATCTCTGTATTAGTTTTACCAGTATCCTGGCAAAAAAGACTCTCCAAAGATATTCCCTAATCATTCCTGACCTCAGAGAACAAGCTGTGATAGTACTTATTTCGTATGGAAAGATGTTTTTACAGTAGTGGATCATCATCATTTGAGGCATTAAATATACTTGCTTCTGTGGTAAACTGTAACAACTATCTCAGTCAAACTCCAAGGTTAAAAATCTACAGTAGCTTGGCAATATTAAAACCAGATTGATTCAGGGAATTTAGTGAAGATACAGGCAGTAACTTCTATTAAACGTTATGTTAAATAATCACATTAAACAATAATGAATTACTTCAAACAATAATGAGTGACAATGATTGCATAAATGAAAATATTCCCAATAAAATACTTTTTGATTAAATCTAAAATTCTAAATATGTATTATTTAAAATGAAGCTTTAAATAATTAGAATTCCACAAAGATCTTACATGCTAGCAATTTATTTCTAGCATATTTTTTCCCAATACACTAGAAAACCTTTCCTTCTGCCAACCATCCTGTCTCAGTTTTGTCACTGTAGGAATCACTACCTATCACATACTTTGCTTTATTATACTGCATTTTTATTTTACTCAACACTGGTAAAATTGACCATGGTTCATCACGTCTTCATTCATGTATGAATTACAAAATCTAGTTTACTTCATCCATGGTCTGTTTCTCATTAGAAATGAATCCAATGTGCTTTTTCTGTTCTGCAAGTACAGCTGCAGAATTGGAGTACAACTCCAATTTCCAGTTTCCCCCAGCACTGAAAATTGCTGAGGTCTATTTGCCTAATGCGGCTTACCTCATTTTAGTTAATAGCATTGAAGTATCCTAAAGCTAAAAGGATGAGATGAAATTGAGATCCAAAGTGTTCTTTGTACAGGAAAATATTAATTACAGTATTTCAGACTACTCTCATTTATTAAACCTGGGAATAAAACAGTTAACATCCCTATTTATTATGCATTATGTGTGGTCTAGAATAGTGACATCAAAGTAAGACAGCATTTTTCTTACCTGTTTTGTTATTTGGCGTGCAGTATAGCTTCTTCAGTGAAAGAGATGCAGGTATTGATGCTGCCTCAATCCACGCTAGGCTTTACAACGTATACAGTACAACATGTAACATGGCACACAGCACCTTACTGCCTGAAAAATGCCATTTAAACAAGCACATGCTTCCTGTGTCTTCTGTAGGGGTGACAAGCATTGGCAGGACACGTTGGTACAATGTGGCTATTTACACCAGATTGGTAATTTTTCAGCAACCCAGGCTGAACTACCAATGCAGGCCACAAACAACTTTGAACCCAGTTGCTGAAGATCTGGAAATCCTTCCCCCAAAACAAAGTAATTGCCCCAGGTGGGACTAATATAAGGTTAGCCCCATGTCCTGGCGAGTTAGCTTAACCGTTAGCACTTGGTTAAAAATTCATTAAGGGTACACTGGGAGGGGGAGGAGATAAATCAAGACAAATCAATAACAATAAATGCAGCTGTTTCCCCTTATATCCATTGTGTGTTAAGTGATTCTGGCATCAAAACTAATTATTTTCAGAAAAAATAAATAAATAAATGTCAGAGATGTAGCCAATGTTACACTGTAATCTGTGAGAGTATCATAACCTTGAGAATTTCTTGGACCTGGTTTATCTTGGTTCTGGGTTCTATACAGATATCTGGAAAGGCTTATCCCAACACACTGACTGTGCTAGCTTTTGGATGTATCTAATTATACACCTAAAAGTAAAATGAAGATCATTGCCAATGCATAGTTACCAACACAATCACTGATGAAATAGAGGAAAACTCATGCTGTGGATGGTTTGGCTTGAAGCCCTGGATGTCTTATAAAAATTTAGATGTCATTAAGAAAAATCCATTGTTTTTAGAGTTATTATTTCCCTGCTGAGAAAACATTCTCCAGTCTGCAAAACCAGCATATTAGCTTAGCATGAAAAAACAATCTTATGGCATTTATTTCCACTAGGATGCTAGAAACTCTAATGAGAAATTGAATGTGAAAATATGTTTATTGATGGGAAGAGAACAGGCTTAGAGAACATAAACTTTTCAATTTTTTTTTCAGTTATCAGGGGTTTCATCTAATTCCACAAACACATACTGTTTAATAAGCTACACTGGAGTAAGAGAGAACCTGTAGTGTCCCTTGCAGTCATCACTGGATTTATTTTATTTTATTTTATTTTATTTTATTTTATTTTATTTTATTTTATTTTATTTTATTTTATTTTATTTTATTTTATTTTATTTTATTTTTGTATTACACAAGGTAGAAATCTGAACTACATACATTTGGAAGAAAATAAGAAAATATAACAACCTCATCTATCTGTGTCAAGTCTGCTTGCTCCTTTCCTGAGATACACTGGCTTACCCAGGCTTTCCTTTGCAATTTTCCCTACGTGAAAACACGATAAAAAATTGACTCAGGGGCATGAATATCCTGCATTTAGTTCCATTTCTGGGCTGATGTGTGTTACACTTTAACCCTCCCTTGTGTTGGCCTTCAGACACAACAGAAAAGGCTGCATGTACCACATCTTTTAATTTTGCTGTGGTGTTATAACCATTTATACTGAACAGCAAAGGAATCAGGCTGTATTGTGCTGCTTACTTTATAAGGCAAGCAGTTTGTTTTTAAGAAGGGGAGGAACAGTGGAAGTAGTTAAATGAACTAAATGCCTGAAAAATATTTTAGTCCAGCAGTCTTGAACCTGAACTCTTGTTTTCATTTGCAGCACAGGAACACAAGGATAACCCTTCTCACATAGGCTGTACTGAGACTGCCTAAGGACGTGTTCTAATGCTCTTCTTAACTGCATTTACTTACAGTCCCAGCTAAGATGATCAGGCAAAACCCAGTCTCTCACATAACACTCTTACCCTTTATTCTGAAGTATCTAGAAGTTATTTTCAATCCTTAGTTTATCATACAGCATCAAGAAGACATTTAAAAGTGTTCAGAGATTCCTTTTCTGTAGTCTACTGATCAGGTACCACATACTTACCTTGTACTGTGTGCTAAAAAAATAGTCAAGATGTTTTCTTACATATGAAGCAATCTGGATGCAGAAAGCACATGCTTTTCAAGCAAAACCTTCCAGTATAAAAGGCAATTAGGCACCTCCATAAGATGCATGCCTGTCAGGCTGATTTGAAAATCTATACTTCAAACAGGAAATAATTTAGGATAATAATCATTTCAAATATGAAATGTAATCAAGGAGAGGGCAGCTAAGATGGATGCAATCTATTTATGGTGGAGGCAGGTGAGAGAGTTATATTATTTCCATAAATTCAGCTTTGCTCTTTTCTATGAGTTATTCAATCTTTCATAAAAGTTGCAACTGAATGTAGGAAGATATACCTATGGAAGTTCTGTTTTTGTGGGAGTTTTTTGATATTAAGTTATTGGGAGCATGTTTTCCTACCTGAACGCTAATACATTGATGAATTTAAAAATTTAAGATTTTGAACTTGTGTAGTCTAACCAATGGGAATTTATGTCAAATTAAAATTAACTAGGGAAAACAGAAAGGGTGTACATTTTTACAATAAAAATATTAACATCTCTTTAAATCCTGACAAAATTTATTGCTATCATTCCTGTTATGATCAAGTACCAGTTTGCTGCTTTCCACATACTAGCCAAGAGTTACTACTCCCAAAACAGTATCACAAAAGGATTCCTTGTTACTCAGTCTGTAATAAACCTATGCTTGCCTTCAATTCAAAGGTGTTTGTGGGTGGTTGTATATCTTTAAATAGCATCAGATTTGTGATTAAATTATGTAGATAATTATGCTACACAATAATAAACAGGAATTGTAACCTTGAAAGTAAAGCAATGGCTATTTTATTTAGACTTCACAAAACAGTGCATTATTTTGACAAAACCAATGCATAATATGGATTTAGAGTGTTTAACTTCATGGAAGTTCCTGGTGTTCATAATTGGTTCAATCATTGCTTCTCTATAAAAAAAAATAGAGAGTCTGAATATTGGTCATCTGAATTCTACGCTGTTAAACAGAGAAAACAATTATTACCCTAAGATGGTAATAATTACCCCAATGGACTCATAATTATTTTCACCACACTTAGCAATCAACTTCCTTATTGCCTAATGGTATCTGTCAATATAATGAAAACTGCAGTTTGATGGAGAAAAGAAGAAGATGACTTGTGGGTCCACAAATAACAGAGATAAGGGGAAGAAAAGTAGTAGATTGGACATACAGATATTAGCTGTCCTTACTAACATACCACATGCACATGAGCCAGGGAAACAAAGGACACAAAGAACTAGTAAGTTACATTGATTTACTTTATTATCTGATAGCTCTGTCTATGTAAGCACTATTTCACATAGTGCTTAATCTAATACTTTTTTTTTTTTAGCTAACAAACTAAATTATTGGTATTACAAAAGCAATTTGTTCTCTTTTAGCTACTTTTGATTACTTCTAACACTTTCATCTAATTTATAATAGAAAATGTACAGAAATGTATTTCTAAATCAAAAGGGAAGGTCTACATCTAGACCAAAGAACAACTCCACCGTTGCAGTGGACCCAAGTCATCAATATGCCATGTCATCTCTTCTAGTATTGTATGCTCCAAAATGAGGGAGGAATTTCCTTTTCCCAGAGGAAAGCACAAAAGCTTTGGAAGCTGCATTTTTATAAATCTCATACTGCTTTTTTTTTGGTTGCGGTTGTTGTTTTTCCCACTCTAATTAAACAAATCTAAATTATAGTAATGGATATGGTCAAAATTAAATGAGACATGGTACACTAACCCAAGGTCTGAAGATCCAAAACCAGTGAATCACTACAGATTGAAAATTGTTCTTCAGAAGTTTTTATGATGGCAACATAATCAATGAGCAGGTATTTTAAGTACTACCTCTGCTGATGGTGTTCCATTACAAGGTTATGCAGACATAGCTATTACACTGAAAGAGACAAAAAAAAAACCCTCTTCTGTAAGTTTTTTTAATGAATTTTGTTTTATATATATAAATGTATGTTTAAGGATATATAAAATCATATATTAATCTTTATTTTTCTGAATAAAGAATGAAGTGTTGTTCCACCAACACTTCATTACTGGTATGGCTCACCTTTAAAGGCAGAACATACATTTTTCTACATCCTGTCAGCAGCTTGCATATTACTAAATATTAAATAGTTGGAAGCTGACAAATAGTCCTGTGAATAGTCCCAGTAGGAACAGTAGCTATCAGTGAGGGAATTACAACATTCGATCACATCCCTGAAACTAAGCAGAGTAGAAAAACGTGTTTCATTTCTACATGCCAAACTTCTAAGCAAAGTTAGGTTTTAACTATCTGCTGAACAGAAGTAACAAAAGCTTATAAAGCTGAAGCTAACAAAACTATTTCCAAGAAAGACTGATGAAATATTATGTAGGTATTCTATCTCATTTTGCCTCTTTTTTTTTTTTTCTTGCCTTTTCTGTCTCAATTTTGATTCATTTTCCAGCACCACAGTATGTACAGACATGAAGCTTGGTATGGTTTGCAGAACTGGGCAGTAAACCAACACTTTTCTGTCCTTGTTTGTATGTTACATTTGTTACATTAAAAAAAAAAAAAAAAAGGAAAATAAAATTTGAATTTTCAAAACCTTACAATGGCACATGGCAAATTTAAGTTCATTGCCATAGTGACTAGAGCTTGTTTCTCAAGCTTAGTCTTTCTACAATAACAAAGCTATCGCCCACACATCTCTGAGCTTATTCTTCCTGGTATAAACATTTTAATACATAGTACCACAGAATAAGTACAGTACATATGTGTTTTTTTTTTTTTTCTTTTTCTTTTTCTTTTTTTTTAAATAACAGAAAAGAGTGTGAACTGCACATGTGTTCAGAATAATTGTGGAAACATGAAGACAGGAGTTTGCAAGGGATTTGTGTCGCTCTAGTTTTCATCTTATATTTTTAAAGATCATCTAAGGACTCATCTGAAAAAATGAAGATATATCTTTTTTTTTTTTTTTTTTTTTTTTTTCTGAAGTCATATTCACCTTAGGCAATTTGCAAACTGATTTTCTAAAGCAACAAACATTGTTACAGATTCTAAGATGAATGTGATCTAAAGGTCATGCTCCCAAGCTTCTTTTGTATTTCTCCTTCACCGTTCCTTTGGTTATGCTGTTTTTTCTTTTTTTTTATTATTCTTTTTTTTGTATTTTTTTTTTCCTTGAGTTAAAGCCCCCTTTAGGAAAAAGAGATGAAAAGTTATAGCACAGACATTCGGTATCCTTTTGTGAATCTCCCACCTGGTTCTCCACAGAATGTTCCTGATGGGGCTTCATAGTCCCATGCCATTATTTCTGAGATACTGAATAGGATACCTGCTTTTTCATATTTCATGATCACTTTCTCTAACAATAAAGTAATATTTCAGCACACACAAACATGGAATGCAACAATATTTCATGCAGAAAAATTAGGAAAGAAGATAAATGATTTTAATTTACATGAAAAGGGGTGGAATTTATTATGAGATTGCATTTAACATCAGTGATTCAGTAATATTATGATAGTGGGTAAGGACCATGCATCTTTATAAAGTAAGAAAGCCACCAGAAATGTTGTTTATTTCGAACAAAGTTGGGCTTTATGCCACCAATAATTTTTTGTTTGTTTGTTTGTTTCTTTGTCTGTTTGTTTGGGGGGAAGGGATTTTAAAAGCATTTTAGTGCTTAATTTCATGGTGTTATGCAAATGTAACATTTTATTTGAAAAAAGATGAAAATTCATTTTGAAGATTTAAAAAATGCCATTTTCTTGTTTCACAACAGCATTTTTCATCAAAGTGTTATCCAGATTAAGAGACAGGCATGTCTTAAAAGGTTAAATAACCCTGAAGAGTACAGATGTTTGTGTTTGTTTTTTTGTTTTCTGAATGAAACACAAACCTGGAACTCTCACATAATCCAAAACGTATTTTTCCCTGATTTTTTCCCTTTGATCATGAAACAGAATGATCTGTAATTACTTCAACTCCTATTTCACTGTCCAATGAAGCTACTGCATGTTCTCCTCATATGTTCACCATGCTGGGTATTTGCCAAAGGATTTCCATGCTCTTTTTTCTCTATTGGCAACCT
Source organism: Aythya fuligula (assembly GCF_009819795.1). Classification (NCBI taxonomy): domain Eukaryota; kingdom Metazoa; phylum Chordata; class Aves; order Anseriformes; family Anatidae; genus Aythya; species Aythya fuligula. Next base: position 28,273,147 of record NC_045562.1, on the reverse strand, counting down.
ACTGCCTGTAGGGAGATAGCTGCAAATATTGTTTCTCTCTCTGATCCTAGTCATCGTCTTCTCTCTGATCCCTAGTCATAAAGGACATTGGCAGTAATCTTTGTTGGCAGTAATTTTTGTTACCAAAACTATTTCTATTCTTATCTTCGCCATTCTAGCAGTTCCTTATTGATGGCCACCTTCCTGACTTCTGATTTTCTTGCCTTGTTTTGCATAAAATCTGCATAACAGGACTTCATGGGTTCAGTACTCATTGTGACAGACTGCCCTCACCCATCTTACTTGGGTATGAAACTACTCCTTCCAGATACAAAACTTCATGAGTTCCAGGATGAAGACGAAAGCTTTTCTAAAAAAGCTATCTAAAGGCAACATAAATCACATACATATAAAGACAACTCCATTCTTGATACTTCCAATTGTCACCTGTTACCCCCATAACATTTTGAAGGCTTGCCTCTCAAATTGTGCCACAACTTCAAGAACTAGCAGACAGACTTGCAAGGTTTTAGAGCTATAATTCCATTAACTTGCTGAGCTGTAAGAAAACTGATTGTACTATCCAATACCCACTATAGTGGTTTCTTCAGTCTCCCCAGTATTAAAAATACTAGTTTATGCATTATGATATGGATTGTTTGGAATTGTGCACAGTAACATTAAGACATCTACTGTGAGTGTTGTTAGTCCTGCAACACAGAAACATACGTATAAATATCACAGTGCATTAGTGCAGACAAACCTGAACTGTTCCTAACCAAGCTGAGGTGATTAACTCAAGCATAGCATCATGCCAACATGGCTCCTAGCAGTGCTTAAGGAATGTATTGTGTATTCAATTATAATGAAGGCCAAGCCTCTCATAAAAAAAAAAAAAACAAAACAAAAAAAAAAAAAAAAACACTTTGAGAAACAATTAAAAAGTGTCTCTTCAAGCAGTCTGTACAGAAGAAGGACTTACCTCTTATCATTCCTTGAAGATTTATCCTTTTCAGCTTTTGTCTAGAAGAGGGCAGCAAAAGGCAGCATCCAGCACCCAGTACCCTTCATCCAGATGTCTGCTGGGCCATCCATTAGGCTGTGCTCCAATTGTCTTTGAGAGGAAGTCAAAAACATTTTGAGCATGTTTTCTATCTCAAATGATCAGGAAATTAAAAATGTGGGATGCATCATGGAGCTCACCTCATATGCAGTGAAGACGTTGTTCAACAAGGTAGTGAAGAATTCAATCTCATGTTGCAATGAAATCTACTTCCCTACAGACTTTAGTACACCCCATAGCAGGGCATTGGTATTTAATACTGAATCAATCAAATGTAAGCTAGTACTACATTTAAAACTCCCTATATTGCAAATTACAAATTCAAATCAATTCTAAAATGTTGCTAGAGGGGATGAGCAGAGAATAAAAACTAAGACTTTTATACAAATGGCTAATGATAAGAATTGTGCTGATCCTACGCAAAGTTATAACTGAAATGTAAAGGAAGTTTTCTTTCTACTTGAAAAGTTTGGGGGAGAGAGCATATAGAAGACAGCATGGGGATAGAAATGGGTCAGATGTTGTGTGTATTGACACAGTTCATAGCCTGGTTATCTTAATCCTCCAGGTTGCAGGGGACAAATGTAGCAGCTGTCACCTAAATTATCTGAAACATTCACAGCACATGTGGCAATGTCCCAAAGACAGACAAGGTACATAGCAGGAGGTAACACCACCATATCTCTTTTTAGACAAGCTATACCATTTTGAGTTCTCAAAAAGTTTTGTGCTTCTACAGTCACAGATGGCACCTAAACAAGGTTTTTAGGGATTAACAGTTAAGTGTAAATGTTGAAATGTTGACCATGTATAATGTTGACCCTGTATAAATGCTGACCATGGTATAGATCTTAAATTGACCCTGTAGATACTGTAAATACTGTAAAATGCGTTTAAAAGACAATGAAAATAAATAACCCAAAGGCTGCATACTGCAAAATGCTAAATTCCTTCTAGAAAATACTGATCCATTTCTTCTCTACATAAGTGATGTGAATACTGTGGTGGTTTATGTCATACACTGTATAAATCAGGCAGTTATCTTCCATGACCATCATAAAATCTATTTTAAATTTAAGACAAACAGGCAGCAAATTCTTTGCATGTTGCAAGTGAGAGAGCAAGTAACATCATTTGAAGGGCTGAGAAGAAAAAGGAAAGCATTTTAAAATGAAAAATGGAACAGAAGCAAAACAGTGGAAGAAACTCCACCAAAATTAATTAATTAATTAATTAAAAAATAAAATATAACACTTCAGAGAATGGAAGTGTTGGCACAAAATAGACACAGGACATGAAGCAAAACCAGCAACTCCTGCTATTCTTTCCTTTGGCAAAATCCATACTGAAACCAGAGTGGAACTCCATCTTGATCATGCATATTTTATGAGCAAGAACAATTTACTGAGAAAAAGGACATACGTCCAAATACCAGGCTACCCCCTGTTCTCGTTAGACACGTGTTTTCAAATACTTGACAGGATACTCTGTGTCAAAATCAAGTTCTGTTTTTCTGTGAAACTTCTGAAAACTCAGTAAATAACATTTTTCTAAAAATCTCTACATTTTGATTTCAGTGACTCTCCCATCCAAAATTATCTTTCCAACCCATCTAATTCTATTCTTAGTATGTATATATTACACACTTACATGCAAAAGTAGTAATGTGTAATCCAGATAAATGTCCCCTTATTGGATGCAGTCTTGCAGGAATCAGTTTCTTCCAGGTAGTTTCCAATGAAGGAAAAAAACACAAAAAATCATAGAAATACCAGTCTTTGCAATCCAACAATCCATACCATGAATCTCCGCACATGGCTGTGGAGTTCACTAGAAGATGCATACTTCCATGACTATTGTGTTTCTTGGAAATGAGTTTACAGCTTCTACTGCATAGTGTACGTGAAAGGTGGTTTTATATGGAAAGGCCATAATGATTGTCATCACATAAAGCTTAAGTAAAAAGATGAGCACTTAAAACAGTAAGCACACCAGGTGCTAGACAAAGGCCAACGCAGACATTTGGTCCTGCACAAACAGCTGCTCACAAGATGGAGGCCACTCAAAACAACAGCAGGTCACAGCTAACCCTGATAGATTAGCGTTTATTTTCTTTATTACAAATTCAGAGCACAGTTTGACTGACATCTTTATGTGGCCATGCCAGCCTGAGCACAGTGCATACCCATCTGTAGTGAGTTGCTCCATCCTCCCCTTAACCTCTGCACTTCACAGCAGAGTAAGCATTTGTGTATCCAGGTGGTAAATTGGACCAGTTCCCTCATTCAAATCTCTTCTTTGTCGTTAGGTTATTATCAATCTGGATCAATGTTGCAGCTTAGTGTACTGTTCAGTATGACAAGTCATTGTGATGTGTAAGCGTGGGAAGAGAGGAAGGTGGAGATAGGGATTGCTTAATCCTGAACCCTACCTAAAAGAGGTCTGTGTGACCATTGTTTCAGTGATTGCAATACCGTCTACATGCAATGAGAATATAGATGGTCAGTGCAAAGGGCTGCAAAAACAACACAGAGACAGAGATTCTGACACCCAGGTTCACTGGGAACTTGTTGTCCAAGAAGTCTTCTATTGTTGCTTGTTTATACCATGTATAAACAGTACCTTGTGTAAGATGGTTCTGAATGTGTTGCAAAAGAATATATTCCTCACAGTTTCTGTCTAATGAAAACAGTTCTATCTGCTCTTGAATTCTGGCTACTAGGACAAAGTGGCAGAGTAGTCTGAGGTCTAATTAAATACTCCTGCTAGCAGGTACTCACACAGAAAAAGCAGCATAGCTTTCTGATTGGGTATAGGATTTTCATGAGGTTGCTGAAAGTCATCAGAAATCTCTCTGCTACTCTGAACTAAAAACACAAGTTAGAAAGGTGTTTGATGGAAAGGGGGGAGGGTTTAAGAAATCATGTAAAAATATACCTTCTGAGCAGAGAGATTTTGTTTGGTGCTTTTTTTTTTTGCCTTTTCTTTTTTTTCTTTCTTTTTTTTCCCTCCTAGTTGCAATCATAGTCATTGTACAAACAGTACTGATTTTCTAAGAAACCATGTAAGAAATCAAATGGCAATATCCAGTGCGACAGGACTAACACTAGTTTTAATAACATTTGTTTTTTTATTATGCAGCTAGTAGTATTGTATATATATTCATCAGAAACACTGATTTGTCTGTAGCTTTTTTAAAAAAATATGTTATACCATGTAAGCAAAGTACATTAGAGCAATCAGAACTCTTTCAAATTCAGCTGGCTTTAGAGTTGCAAAAGAATAATTTGTACTGTCAGCGCCTTCCCCGACAAGTTCCTCTCTAACATGGGAACCATGCTAAACTGGATTTTACTATGCAAATAATCACAAGCTTTATTTTTATTTATTTATTTTTTTTTTTTTTAATGGCCAAAACAAAATCTGTGATGTACTACAGCTTGGCCTAGAAACTGATGACTATCCTGGATTTCCTACCATAGGTTACTGTAAATAACAGAATTAAAATTTGGATTCCATGTCTCTGTGCCCTATAACTGCTCCTCAGTGCACCAGATCTGCCTCAGCTCTCCCCTTGTATTCCCATGCAAACCATTTCTGCAATACCACTGCACTTCCATGTAAATTCCACCATTATACTCCTTCCTGCGTTGCCCTGCCTGGGTTAGGCATGCAATTGTACTCACTGCCCACATAATGCTGGCCAGCTGCTTGCTGTCCAATATAGCAGACAAGAGTGAGTTTTCTATTCTTTTCCTTGTTTAGAAATTGATAGAAATGCTTTTATCAGCATAGCTCCCAATCTTCCCCAAGCTTGTTAGAGTACAGTTACACCAAGTTACTCTGACAGTCAGTGTGTCTGTAACGGTGAGTATATAAATCAAATAAAGTTTTAACAGGTCCATCCAGAAGTTTATTATAGCAAATTTGTACATCAGAGTGAAGTAAGCGGCAATACTTCAATACTTGGTTACTTGGATCTTACTTAATGGATTACTAAAAGCAATACATCACATCATGTGTTAGCATTGAAACATCTACAAAATAAGTAAAAATTATATTTCCAGTGTGTAGTGTCTTTTAAGAGATTAGTGAAATCAGATTGTATTTTTCAAGATCCTTAAAGAATTGACATTTGAGAACATTTTCTCAGGTATTGTATAACCAGAGTAAACTAAATGGAAAGCTAACACTAACTACAGCACAATAAATACAATTGCCAATAGATACAATTTAGAAACACACAGTAATTCATAGCTTGGAGATAAAAAACAGCTTCTCAGAGAGCTTTACTTAAAGAGAGAAGCAGCTCTATTCTGTGAAAAAATTTCTGAAATTGCTGTAAGTTCACAGACACAGAATGGCTGAGGTTGGAAAAGAGGCCCATCTGGTCCAAACCTCCTGCTCAGTCAGGGCCACCTAGAGCAGATTGCCCTGTGGCTTTTGAATATCTCCAAGGACGGAAACTCTGGTCAACCTGTGCTCACTCACCGTCACAGAAAAAAGAATTTATTATGTTGACAAAATCTCCTGTGTTTCAGGTTGTGCCCTTTGCTTCTTATTCTGACACTGAGCACCACTGGGAACAGCCTGGCTCCAACCTTTTCGCATGTTCCTTTCAGGTATTTGTACACTTTGATGAGATCCCCCCAAGCCTCCTTTTCTTCAGGCCGAACAGTCCCAATTCTCTCAGCATCTCCTCACAGGAAAGGTGCTCCAGTCCCTTCATCCCCTCAGTGACCCTTTGCTACACTTTCCACGTTGTGGGGAGCATGGACACTATTCCATTTGTGGCTTCACCAGTATTGAACAGAGTGGAAGGAACACCTCCATTCACCAGCTGGCAATACTTTGCCCTATGCAACCCTGGGTACCATTAGCTTTCTTTGCAGCAAGGACACATTGCTTGCTCATGTACAACTTGGAGTCCAACAGGACCCACAGGTTCTTTTCCACAAAACTGCTTTCAAGACAGTTAGCCCCAGTATGTATTGGTACACATCGTTGTTCCTGCCCAAGTGCAGGACTTCTCAATTCCCTTTGCTGAAATTCAGAAGGTTCCTGTCAGCCCGTTTCTACATCCTGTCCAGGGACCTCTGGATGGCAGCACAGCCTCCTGGCATATAAACCACTCCTCCCAATTTTGTGTCATCTGCAAACTTCCTAAGGGTGTACTCTGCCACATCATGCAGGTCATTAATGAAGGTGTTAAACAGCGTTGGATCCAGTATTGAACCCTACGGTAAACCACTAGTTTATGGCCTGCAACTAGGCTTTGTACCACTGATCTCTTTGTACCACTGACCCTCTGGGCCCAGCTGTTCAGCCAATTTTCAACCCAACTCACTGTCTGCTTATGCAGCCCATTCTCCATCAGCTTCTCTGTGAGGAAGTTATGGAAGACAGTGCTGCAAGTCTTGCTGAAGCCTAGGTAGCCAATATCCACTGCAGGCCTCCTGGCATCTTTGCTTGACTTCCTACTTCATGGGATGCACTGTTCTTGAGCCTGGAAGACATGATCCTTGAATATCAACTAGCATTCTTGGCTCACTCTTTGCTCTAGGGCCTCATCTTTTGGGACTCTTTCAAGCAGATAAATGAGCAGGAAAAGGTCTGCTCTCCACAAGTCTAGGCTTGTGATCTTTCTTTTTGCCCTTTTCCCCACTTTTAGGATTCTTCAAGGATGTCTTTGACCTCCCCATCCCCAACAAGCTCTTTCTTGTTTGTAAGTATGAGGTCCAGTAGAGAACCTCTCCTGCTTGGCTCCTCTATCACTTGTGACAGGAATTCACCATGAATGCTCTGCAGTAACCTCCTGGATTGCTTATGCCCTGTTGTGTTGTCCCTCCAGCAGATATTGAGGTGGTTAAAGTCCACCACAAGGATCAGGGCCTGTGAACATGATGCTGCTCCTAGCTGTCTGTAGAAGGCCTCATGTACTGTTTACCTGATCAAGTAGCCTATAGCTGACACTCTGGTTTGGTCTTTAATCCTCACCCATACACTCTCATTTGGCTCATCGTCCATCCCCAGGCAGAGCTCCATGCACTCCAGCTGCTATCTTATATAAAAGATATATCTTCCCCCACCTCATCTTCCCAACCTGTTCTTCCTAAAGAGACCACTTCCCTCCACTGCAGCTCTGTGGTCATAAAAACCAACTCACCACATCTACATGACAGCAACAAGTGCATGCAGACCTCTGCTTACCCACATTTATTCCCCAAGCTGCACACATCAGTGTGTGGGCACTTCAGAGAGGCACCTACGCATGCTGATTTCCCAGAAAGGATCCAGAGCTTTTTCACATAATGGTGCAACTATTTTGTTGTTTTTGTCTTTCCCTTGATTCACATCACTCTAGACCATTTTCTTGTGATTCTCTCCATTACACATCACTCCTAACTGAAACCCCTAATTACCAGGTAAGCCATCCTGATAGCAGAGAGACTTTTGCTCCACTTAATCCCATCTCTCCTGAGCAGATATTGATGATCAGCCAGGGTCCCATGGCCATAGGAGACAAAATCCTGCTGCTGACACCAGCTGCACAACCAACACAACTTGGTTTCTTCCTTCCAAACCACAGAAATATGCCCTGAATATAAGAAATGCTAATGGTTTATGACTTTTTAAAGAATATCTACAAATTGCCTAAAGTCAGCTTTTTAAAATTCTATTTTAAGTGATACTATATATACACGTATTTTACTGTGTAGTATGTAATGCTTCCCACAATAATAGAAATAATATGCTTGTCCTGCTTAAAAGAACAAATTTCTTAAAAGAACAGGTACTCACCTTATGCAATACCATTTCAGACTCAGACAGTTTGTTACCTTTGACAAATTTGTCAGATCTGAGTCAAAATTGCCAGGGAATTCACAAGCTATTGAAAGTATGCGAGTACAGGCACAAAAGGCCCACCATGTATATTGTTCTATTAAGAAAAAACAGGGTTAAATATTCATGACCCTATCCTTACCCTAGGTAATATAAGATTTATGGACCCAAAAATATCTGACAGCCTTTACAGACTGATCTCATCTACACCATAATCTTAATCTTCTCAACACTGTCAGAGGTGGTACTGCACCACTGGACTAATATGAGTGAGACTAGGCTTGGGTTCTGTATTTTCATGAAGTCACTGAGTTATTTGAATGCATTATTTCCACTACAAAAACATTAGTACTTGAATTCAAGTTTCTCTATGATGTTTTAAAGGTGTCCTTTCCTAAGTCTGAAGATAACCTCCTGTAAGTAACATTTTGCAGTGTTTTTGTTCATGATGTTTTTGCCGTGGGAACACCATGACCAGTTACATCCTCAGCCCATGCTGCAGGCTGAGATGCTTTACCACCTGGAGTGAATTTTAAGTGTCAGCTATGCTGTACAGGTGGTAGTGATATTTTTTGACAAAGTGAAAAAAGCAGCTGTAATAATAATAATAATAATAATAATAATAATAATAATAATAATAAAACAATTGTAGCAGTGACAATCTATTAAGTATGTATGCTTGCTGAGAACCAAAACTACATTCAGAATTGCTAGTGCCCTCTTCAATTTTCTGAGAAGGAAATTGTTGTAAATTAGCAAGCCAGACAGTTTAGCAGAGACATTCAACTTGTAACGAAGTCAAGCAAATGCACCACAGCAAAACTCACAGAATCTAAGGGGATAACCTTACCATAAGTACCAGCTAAAGGTGACTTTTTGGTGTATCCCTTGGAATTATATGGCAGCCCATGGCATCGTGTCTCTGCTTAGTCCACTTTTTTATGGCCTGCTGCCCTCTCTAGGAAATAGATGTTCAGACATTTTCTGCTCCTCGGTGTCACTTGAAACAAGGACCTTACCTGAAGCTTGCTTGCTGAAGTCAACAGGAGGCTTTCCATTAACCTTGCAGTGCTACAAGGCAGGCTTTAAGGCTCTTATTTTAGCACCTGCCTAATTATAAGCACATGAACATTGTAACTGTGCCAACGTGACCACCCCTGTGCCCAAAATCATAATAAATCAAGACCCAAGCGAAGAGCCTCAAACATTGCAGTTATAATAATAATGGGGCAAAAAAAGTCAGAAAAGATATTCCAGTCTAATCTATTAAATCTATTAAATGTACAACATTTACTAGTCTTAAAGAAAAAAAGTGAACACTCTTGCTTATATATCTAAATACATTGCAGACAATGAGAAGCTTGTAGGCAATCGTGAAGGCCATAAGTAAGGAGACAAGTTACGTTACCCGTTGTTTCCTAGTAACTAGCTGTCTCTAGAGGCTGGTCACCAACAGGGAACACTAGATACATGGACTCAGCTGACATTTAAATTATGTGAATTAAAACTGCAACCCCCTTCCCTCCCTTAAAAAAAAAGGTGAATAACAGCATGCAACAAATTCATTTTCTACTTTTCCACCCCCTGAAACATCATCACATTGCCAGTCACATTCCTGCAAATCCTGCATAGCCTTTCACCCATATGCTCAAGCACACATAGAACAGGATCTTGCAAGAATATCTTTTTACAGAGGGCTTTTATTAAGAAACAATATAAATAGCATAATAAAAATGACATAGCTTGTGGGGGAAAAAAAAAAAAAAAAAAAGATTGCAGAGTGAAAAACAGCAGCACAATATCAGTAGTAACATAAACCAAGAAAGACAAGGAGAGCTTTGATCAGGTTACTTCTCCTGCCATAAACAAATGTTCTCCATTTTATGCAGAAGTGAAGGAAAATGGACCCATGTGCTGTGGGTGGGTGCGATGAAAAGCTGTTCTTTTTTGATTGTGCCAAAAACATTTTGTTTCCTTCATCTAAAAAAAAAAAGATCTAGATTAATCTAAGATGAAGAATCTTAAAATACATTTTCAGAGTCATTTGTAAAGCTCCATATCCCTTTTTTTGTAGACAGAGGCGGAGAACCTATTAATCTTACATGACCTTTTGACCACTATTTTGCCTTGAAAACATTTACATATCCATCTATTAACTCTGAATATAAATATATGTTTGAGTCTACCTTTAAATCTTTTTTGTATATATCTGAGAGAATGCATCAAGGCTTCATCTAGACCTGTTGTTTTTTTACTCTTTTTTAAACTATCTATTTCCTTGTATATATGAAAGTTAGTGTAATTTTTGTCAAGTTATTTAACTGTGGGAGCCTCCTCAGTGCAGTTTTCTCAAAAACCTCTGCCTCTGGTGCAAGTTTCTTGTGACAAAGCCTAATCTATGTTAGGAAACCAGATCACCAACCCATATCTTTGGGAACCATGAGACAGAACTCAGTGCTGTCAGCTTTGCTGTAATGAGCAGGATATCCTATATGGACATAATTCCAACCTACACAGGTTTTGCAAATTATAGAATTATATGGAGTACAAATTATGAGAAACTTGCCTACAAGAAACTTGCTAAAAGAATTTTAGAGGAAGAAAATGTTTGAAACTTAGTTCATGCTTGAAGCAATGTCCTTTACCGTATGCTTGGCACTTTACGTATGCTTGGGCATTTTACGAAACCAGAGCACAAATTCCTGGGACTTCCTCAGAAAGCACCTTCTAAGGGTGTGAGGTATGAGCTGGCATGAGGAATACCATGGAGCGTGGAGGAAGGGAGGCAATATTCACTAGTCTCGTGTTGGTCCTGGAAGCTGTCTGTCCCTCAGCTGTCTGTATGGGTAACAGAGAGAAAGACATTTTGGTAGCAGCATAGCACCGGTTAGAGCAGATGTGTCTGCCCTTGAGTAGCCACTGAAGGAAGCTAGGAAAACTACCATCCTCCAGCTAAAGCTAGTCTTTGTGAATGCTCTCCTTAATCTTAAAAATATCACCTTCAATTAGACCATTAGCACGGTTTAGCATTGGCAGAAATACTGTATAAGCGTTATTTTGCGCCACAGGCAAATTCAAGTATAAGAGACTAAAGCTGGTCATATGTTTTCACTCTCTTAGGTGTAATCCTCAAACATTTGATATTCTCCAAAACAGGAACGGAAGAAAATAATTTAATTTCATATCAACAGTAGTAACAACTCAGGGAGGCAAATACCACATTTTAAATAACACAGGAATTAAGACAACATGGTAGAGCCTGGATACGTATACATCCTTCAGCTGAAGTTTGTCAGCAAATCTTATTGTTTAGTTATAGTTATTATTTCTCCACTCTTTCTCCGCAACTGAAACAGTTAAACCTGTTGCAGACAGAAGCATTATTTAAGTTCACTCTTCCTACTGTAATTTATGCTTTAAAAATAAAAACAGAAAAAATACAATTTCCTTAATGTCTTCATTCTCTATGTATTGATTAAATTCCTTAATGAAGAATCTAGGAAGAGTTGAACCAAAGCCTCAAATTGAAGTATTGACAGGCACTGGACTACAGAAAGAAAAAAAAAAAAAAAAGAAAAAAAAAAAAAAAGAGAGAGAGAGAGAAATTGCCAAGAAAAACCATATGCCACTAATTCACTAATTTATTTCTGTATTAATCTGAAATCCAAAAAAGAATGTGAATGCCAACAGTTCACTGTTATTCAGTAGAGTGCTTAGGCAAATGATTACCTTTAAGCGAATTCTCCGGTTTCACTGATCTCAGTACCTAAAGTAAGAATCAGAATTGGATGAAGAGGGCTGGATTTACACGTATGCTGATTTGCAGTCTGAGTATAAATCAGTATCAAATTTTGCCTTAGAGAGACATTAATAATAGCTGGTACAGTATTGCAAGACAGCAGTCAGGAAAAATGAACCCTTAGCCCTCCACACCTTCATCAGAGATGAAACGCAGTCAGAATCAGCTCAAGTGACCTGAGGGTCCAGTCACATTAATTCCTTTTCTTGGTTTAGAACTGATTTTTAAAAGAGGTGGGAGGAAAAAAAAAATAGGGACAGGGACTGATTTTTCACATCCATCTTTTTCCTAGCCCACCAAAAGCAGATATTAATGTAAATTATTCACCTCTTCCTATTGCTTTTTTTTTAAATAAAAAAATGAAAATATGAAACCTGTGGATTACTGTACATAGTGACAATGACATGCGCAAGGGATATATTGGAAAAAAGGGAATATGGGAATACAGCAGTGTTTATTAGGAATGACATACACAATGCTGGTGTTATGATTATGCAGAAGACTCAAATGTCTGTGGCAGACAAAAGGGAAGTGTAAGATGATAAAATAACAGGCAAATGAAGCAGATATTAATGTTTATTAATCAGTTACATTTGTCATTTAAGGCTGTAGATTTGCCATGAAATGTATTGCACACAAATAGTGAGATACATTATAGATCCCTCACCATGTTTTTCTGTCAGTAAAATTTTTCTTCCAGTCTGAAAGAAGAAGAGAGATCTTCAGGTTTTGGGGACAGGACTCAGTATGTGCTGAAGTGTGGAGAGTTTGACAAAACAGCACATGGAAGGAAAAAATACCAAACCGTAATGACTGAGAAACGTGAAGCGCAACAGCTCACCCTATAATGAAATTTAATAGAGGATGAGAAGCCATGCTGGAGATCTGAAAGTGAAAAAGAGGATTCGTGTTGTAGCCAGGTGTCAGTAGGAGAAAGTCTCCAGTGGTTTTGAGGACTCTGGTGTCGTCATACAACCAAAGACAAAAATACTGCTCTCAGTAGATGTCATGTACACCCTGCAGATGTCAGGTCAGCACCTCAGAGAGACTACTTTTATCCTTGTCTTCATAAAAACTTCTTCTGAATAGTGATGACTTTGCTTCTGAAATTCTGCAAATGCCTTTTCCTGCTGAGACTGTCTGCACAGTGCCCATGGCCTGTGCTATTCGAGTGACCACGCATGGACTGCGTCTTTTGCAGCACCTCAGGAAGGCAGAGTGCTTCTTGCAGGGCCGTGAGGAAGCACAGAAAAGAGGCCTGATCCTAGGACAGCAGTGCAGCTGAAAAATGGCTTCTGAGCTGAGCACAGACCAGCCAAAGGCATGCTTGAACTTGCACATGCTGGCACAGCCTCAGCTTGTTTATTGGGCACTGGAAAGTTAAAAAAAATAAAACTAAACACACTCTCAGGAGATATAGCATGAGAAGGCATCAGATGGGCGCTATGATTTGAGACCATACCTCAAGCAGGAGGAAGGTTGACACAGGGGTAATTGTGCTGCTATCCCACTGCAGGCCCGTAAATCTCAGGACACACCACTTCTAGGTCTCTGTACACCAGCACTCTAAAGTCATGCCAACACCTACCCCATGCAAACATCTTCTTCAGCCCAATCAAACGTTTCCAACCAACTAGCTGGTAACTTTCTCAAAATTGTTCTGTTGTCTTCTCCCACCGGTTTGGAAGAAAGCGATACTCATCCCCCCACCCCGATAGGTATAACAATAATAAAAAAAAAATGCACGGTGATTTTTTTTTTTCCCCCAATAAGAAAAACCTACTGTGACGTTCTTAATAGAAACACATAGCTAGTTTTCTGAATTGTATCTCTTTGTGAAAATACACACCCCTTTGCATAATAAAATGACTATAAAATGACGGGAATAATTCCAGGAGCCTCTTGTCAAATTATCAGCAACACACTCCACAGAAAACCACATAGAAAGGGGAAATCTCATAAAATACAAAAGGGCAAAGCTCTGAAAGAAAGTTCTGTCTTATAATTCATTTTATACATTCCCTCTCTGTTTTCAACTACAGAAGCCTCCTTTTTTAATTAAATTATCTGTCAGTAAAGAAATACATGGAATTATAATACACAAGAAGACATTGCTACTTCAATATTCTACACTATTTATAAGACTGCACAAGGCACAATTTTTGACTTTTAAATACTGGCAAACCAAATAATTTTCATTTCTTAGGCATTTATCCATGTCAAATTTAGAACATATTAAATTCACCATCACATCCTGGGATCTTTTTGTTCAGAGACATATCATATCTGAGTCCCATTTATGCTACATTTACATTTATATCCATTTTAAAGACCCTCTTCTCTGCCAGAATGGTTTAAAACGACCTTGCTAAATAAAAATAGGGACTAAATTGTATTTTAAAAAGCTGATTATTCAAAAAGGCATTGATTATATTGCAAAGTGCACTGTATGATGCAGAACCTCAGCTGACTGAAATTTTTATAGTTTCATGTACAGCAGTCAAGTTATGCAGGTTTCCCTCAGCTGGGGATCTAGTCACATATATTTTGTGTAATTAGAGGTTATATATTTTAAGCAATAACACACAGAGCTCTATTGTGTACATCTGGCAAATATTTCTGCACTTCAGTCAACTGTGGAAACTGAGTTCAGAAGCTAAACATACCGATTGCAACCACACTATGTCCTCCTTTTAAATTTTGCAGATTTTGATTAAGCCATCCATCGTCTTGGAGAAAATCCAGGCTTATAACGTTGCATCTGAACACAGAACATTATGAGGCTATACATAATTTATATAGATCAGCACTAATTATTATGAAAAGATTCAGGTAGCTAGAGCCATATATATATGTATATATATTTAATCCTGGATTTTTAATATCACCTGCAAGGATGGAATTGCACCTTGTACAGAAAGCAAACATTCCCATCTCCCTTCAGATTTCTGACATATACAGGACATAAGGAGACTTTCAGGGTTCATAAGCTCGGGACTGACAGGAAATTTCATCCCAGCCTTCTGGAGACAGCAGATGAAAATGCAGTTGGCTTTTTTGTTGTGTTGTTTTTTTATTTTTATTTTTTACTTTTTTAATTAAAAAGCCCGCATTGTTAAAGTCAGCCATAATCATTTGGGATTAAAGACTCATTTGTGCTTTCATTTGCTGTGGTGAAAATCAGAATTATCCCATTGTGCTCTGTAGAGTTACTCTAGGTTTTTATTCTTGTAAATGAGAACAGAATTTCTCTCCTAATCCTGTCTTTGAACCTCAGTGATTACAGCCCAAATTGCCCCTGTGAATGAGACAAATGCATGTCCCCATTTACCATATTATACAGGTTTCTCAGAATCATTTTCTGCATGCCTCTACTGATTTTACAGGATTTTAGCATTGATCAAAAGCCAGATTAAAAAATAAATAAATAAAAGAACAACTCTTCAGATCAAAAAGTCCTAATTTCAAGCTGGGATGGGTGTGCTCTGTAGTGACAGTCTCCCTGTGGCTCATGTAATTTTATAATTTCTAATGATCTTAGATGGACACTCCCAAAAACTACTTCCTTAAATAAAAATCAATAAATATATCTTTGAGCTAAAGTGCGTAACTGTACAAAGAAAACAGAACAAAAGACAGCTGATGAAAACCATAGGTAGTAGCAGGTTCAACTACATCATATAATGAGATTCAGATATAACTGCTGTGAACATTAAAGCAGCAAAAGGGGCAAAAATGCACAGCGTATAATTTCAGAGTGACAACAATCCCAGTTCCTTGGAAAAAGAAGAAAAGCATTACCCATTTTGCAATTGTTACATAGTTGTGCTTGTCCTTGGACATATTTCACCTGTGATCACGCTTTCAGAGGTTTGGTGTAGAATTATGACTTTTTTTTATATTTTGTCATTATCATCACTATTTATTTTTTTAAATGCGACTGGGCTTGCCTGCTTTAGAGAGGTTTTTGAAACATCTGTGTGCATGGTGGACATGGCTATGGTCTCATAATCCTCCTCACGGGAGCGGAAGTGGCAGAAGTGGAATAAAAACTGCAGGTCCCTCTGGAAGTTCTTGTTGAGAAACCCATAGAAGATGGGGTTCACACAGGTGGAGATCATGGCGGTGAGGTGGCAGATGAGGAACAAGAGGTTGTGGCTGCAGGTAGCAACGGGCAGAATTTCATGGTTCCAATCAAACACGATATTGAAGATGGTCAGAGGCAGCCAGCAAACGGCAAAGGCAACCACTATTGAGATCAGCATAATGTTGATCCTTTTGGTTTCAGAGGATCTGTATTTATTGTCTCTCATCTTGTCCATCATGTTGTTCCTTTTTTTTAATCGTATGTATATCTGCAGGAAATTCAACAAAGAGAAACATATGGGATAATTTAACCTACAGCTGTAATCTTTGCAAGGATAAACAAACATCAGACAAAAAGAAGGACATATCACAGAGGGGGGTCTCTCTTACCTTTAAGTAGCAAATAAATATAAAACAAAGTGGTCCAAAGTACTGAATCACCAATAGAGTCGTGGTGTAAGAAAGCCGGGCAGTGTCCAAGGGGAAGAGGTCCAAACACACATATTTGTCCTTATATTCATCAAATGTTATGTTTCTGAAGGGTTCATCTGTTAGCACGTGGTAGATCAGGAAAGGCAAGGAGGAAGCCGTGGCTAAAATCCATATGGCAGCAATCCCCATGTAGGCATGCCTGTTGTTTGGCCTCCAGCCTCGGGGGTTGATGATCAGCTGGTGGCGCTCAATGGCAATGAGGACTAGAGAAAAGACCGAGACGGTGATTGAGGCACATTGCACGAAGGGGTTCAATTTGCACATGGCCTCCCCAAAAATCCAGTGGTCCATTAAGGTATACACAAAGGTAAAGGGAAGACACATGATGGTCACTAGAAGATCAGAGAAGGACAGGTTGACAATGAGGATGTTAGTAACATTGCGCATTTCTTTTTGTTTTAAAATAATGACAATCAGGGCCAGATTCCCAGAGACTCCCAGAATTATCACAGTCCCATAAGCCAAGGCCAAGGTGAAGACCATGGCCAAAGGCACGTGGCAATCTTCATCCTCAAACTGTAAGATCTGCGAGTTCTTCTCTGAAAAATTCAGGTAGCTGGAACTATTTCCCAGGGAGCCGAGAACTGAAGCATTCATGTTGTTTCCAACTTGCCGTATAATATTCCCAGCTGCCACAGGTCTCATCCAAACCTCTCACGATGTTTGAAAAGTGCCCGTCAGCCCGCGAGGAGACCCTTGGTGCCACATCTCTCTCGCAGGACCTGGGGGGAAAAAGGAGGACCAGTCACCCCCCCGGCATATACGCTGCCCCAGCATCCGAAAACCCCAGGGTGACCCCCACCCCCCAGCTGCCACCATCCTGAGCCCCATAGCACCACTTCTCCGTGGGGCCATGGAGAGGAGCAGGGAGGTCCCTGAGGTGGGCGGTAGTCACAGCCTCCTGTCCTAAGCAGGATCAGGGGCAGAGGACCAGGGAAAGAAAGGAGGCAAGTCAAAATGTGAGTCTGCCATCTGGGACCACAGCCCTTCCCAATACTGCCTCGCTAGCACAAGTTACATGAAATAAGAAGGTGAGAATCAAATTCAGTCTTACAGCAGCGTAACCTGTGTTTGATGTTTTAGGTCTCCTTCTTACAAGTTTTATTTGTGAAGACCTGCTTCCTCAGGCTGCTCTAAGTGCAATTATACCCAGCCACAGCATAACAGGGGGGAAAACCACACCTGAGGGGTGGAAAAATCACGACACAAACTGCTGCATTCTTTTTCACCTAATGCATACAGTGGATGCTGAGTGGACGGGCGCCCACAGCAGCACTGGTGCTGAGTCAAAGGCAAATCAGGAGCTCTGAACACCTTAATCTCAGCTAGCAGGATTGCACAGTGAAGGAAGAACAATACAAAATGAAAGGGGAAAAAAAAAAAAAAAAAAGCCAGCAAAAAATAAGCACTGCAGAGCACACATCCGTGCAATATAAATAGGCATGGATAAATAAGCACTGCTTTGCAAGGCCTTCAGTATTAAAATCAGAGAAACTTGGGTATATGTGTTCGGGAGAAAAAAAAAAAAAAAAGAAAAAGAAATAACCTTACACACCTGTACTCCAACTCACTGTTAACAGCAACCACCCTGAATCTGGAAGTTTGCCTCTGCCCCCTTCCCCATAAGCTAAATTTGTTGCTCATGTAACCCTAGGTTATGGTAATGAAAAGAAAGTGATGCCACTTAAAATTCACACAAGTGGGTTCTAAACCCAGCTCCATATGGCACTTGTCACAAAAGCTGCAAAAACATAGCACACAGAACTGTACTTCATTAAAAGTTACCCAGAACGGGTGTGTTTGGGTCCTAAATGATATCTGGTATAAATCCTGGTGCCATCTAAGTCCCCTCTACCTGTTCCAGGTGGCAGACACCCTTTCAGCCAGCCCCGTGCTGGGCTTGCAGCTCCAGCTCCTCCTGAGGGTCAGCAAAAAGATGACCCTGCCATCGTGATGTCTTGTCACCGGTGCCCCAGGCTCACCTCAGACGGATTTGCAGGCTGTCTCTAATCACCACATGGCTTTGTAGAACCGTGACAGGCGACGCAGCCTGCCTCCGAGTGACATCTTACTGACAGAGTTAACATCAGCGGCTTCAGAGGAACGGCATCTCTGCCTGAGGTTTGGTTACTCTGATTTGCAAGCTACCTAGGCATGCACCTGAGCATTATTTCTCAGACCTGATGCCTCTGCTAACTAAATTTACCAGGTCTCCCCATCCCACATAGTCTGCTTGAGGGCCCAATAAAGAAAAAGCCTCCCAAAGGGCTTCCTGAAGCGTTGCTTCAGCCAGAGCCTGAGGTAGGTGCTCTAACCAAAGGACAAGCATGCAGGTGATGTGGAGTCAGAACTCCTTAATTTCCAACAGGTATGATTTTACCCCAGCCTGAAAACCAACATCTGGATTTAATTATTCCCCTGCCACCTGTACTGTGCAAGGTGGACGGTCCAGCCTGGGACACGATGGGACAAATGGCAGAAGCAGGACAGGTGAGGGAACAAGTAGAGAACTGGCCAGATTCTCTCACCAGCTCATTGCCCTCAGCACAGGGGCAGGCCTTGGTTCCAGGCTCTTGTTTTTAATTCTCCTTAGCCAATCTTTGTTCTTGCTTATTTATTAAATAACAAATTCAAACACAGAAAATGCCACTGCTCCTCACCTTGCTGCTCTCCACAGCTGAGACCCAGCCTAGGACCACGGCCGGGAAACAGCTCACAAACACAGCCCTGGCAGCAAGCAGTCCTCCATCCCTCCCTGTCCACCTCTCCCAAAGGGACCAGACAGCAGGAAGGGTGAAGTCACCTCTCCTGGCCCACTGTGCTGTCCCCTGTCTCCCACCCCACTGGCTCCCCGTCTAGCAGGGACTTTCCTCCCCATCCCAGCAGCTGGCATGGGCCGGGGGCAGCCCACAGCTCTGCAGATCCCTCTGGGTGGCTGCACAGTCTCCCCCACACCACACACTGCTCCGACTCTCCGGAAGGATTTTAGTCAAAAGTTTAGCACCAACGGATGGAAAGGGAGAAATAAGGTGGTGTGAGTCGACCAGCAGCAGGCTGCAAAAACTCCTGGAGCTCTTTGAAAGAAAGGACTAAATGCTGTCAGCCCAAGCCCATGGTCCACCCGGCCAGGTCCCACCTGGCACCTGGGGCTTTGTCACCTGCATGTAGCAGAGCCAGCACCACCAGCCCAAGCAGCATCGGGAGCAACCCCAGGGGAAACTCACCTTGCAGCTCTCTGCCTGCCTTTGGTCTTCTCTGGGGCTGTCTGAGGAGCAGGGAGAGGGGAAGGATCCTGTGATATTCCTCCAGCTGAGATCCCAAAGCTGGGTGAGGAAGACTGGAGACTCCCCCTTAAAGCCGAACTCCACCTTATCCCAGCATCACATGATGGATGGTGCTCTGCTGAGCGGATCCTGGAAATCTCACTGCAAGCACATCACCTTTAAATTACACATCTGGGGGTGGGTTGCCTAGTAATTCCGAAATAAATGCAATTAAATATTGAAACAAAAGAGGAGGGGAAAGAGCTCAGCGAAAAGCTCAGGGAGGGAGACAGTTTCCAGTTGCTGCCTGGCAGTTTCAGCGTTTTGTTTGCAAGTTATTGCCACCTCGTGGCCAAAGCTAGGACGGAACGGGAAGCTTTTTGGGGAAAGGGAGCTAGGAACCGGCTTCAGGTCCGAAGAGCAACTTCACAAAGTTTGTAAACCAGCACAGCCAGCTCCTGGTCTTCATTTTGCACGAAGGGAGATGGATGGATTGAGGAGAACTGTCAAGTTGCCACCATTGCTATTTTTTTTTTTTTCCAGTTAGATGCAATATAAAACTCTTCTAAAACCCAAACGTCAATAACGTTTCAAACCTCATGAAAATTCAGCTGTTGCTCTGGCCCTCTTGCAGGGCCATTCATCCCACCCATGGGGTTCATACACAGCAGGGGAATATCCAAAGGGGCTGGAAGGAAAATGGGACCCTGGCAGCAGAGAGCAAAGCTCCTTAGTGGATGCAGGGCTGGAAAGTCAGCGACTGCAGCTTTGGCTAGCTCTGTTGCTGCTTTTACAAACTGCAGTTTCCATCAACCAGACTTTTATATGCAGCTGGCTTGAACAGCTCTGCAAACTACCAGCAGCTGTAGGAGGTTAGTTTACTGCTTATGGGGCAACTTCATAAAAAGCAAATAATGATTTTATTTGCCATTCGCTCTTTTGATAATCGTGAAATACATTGCTCTCACACACAAGAGGCACTTCTGCAGAAGATCTATTTTAATATGCATTAAAAAATAAAAAGCAAAAAAGTCAACCAACCACCATCAACAACAAACAAGAACAACAGGGAGTTTGGAAGCTAGTACAGAAGTCTGAGAAAAGGTACCCAGATCGACTCAGGCTTATTGAACAGCACCTGAAAAATGTCTCCCTGCAGGCTGTATTAGGATTTTGCGGCTCATGTAAAGCAGAAGTGCCCTGACTCTTCCAAGGATCCAGATTAATTTTTCAAGTGCAAGGAGTTCCAGTTACAATACCTCTGTTATAGGACAATGCTCTGTTATGTTGTGGATAGCTCTCAAGCAAGTATCTGTGTTAATTATAGCTAAGAAAAAATAGTTACATGCAATAAATGATTGTAACATGTTTTGCAGAATAAGCCTCATGGGAAGGTTTGTTCGTGTTCCTCCTGTATTTCCAGGCATTCAGCTCACCTGCATCTAACCTGCAGCCCTCGACGTGAGGAAGGAAAGTGCAGGCATACCTCAGGGCTGCTCTGAACATAGCTGTAAATTAGCTTTGCTTGACTCTGCTGACATTTACCACCAGCAGCCAGGAGATAAGTGCAGGCCTCTTGAGAACTTCAGTTATGTGTGGATCGTTAGCATGCACCAGAATCCGTCTGAGCAGAGCAAAGGTGGATGTGCTTAGGCAGAAAACCCAAAAAACTAAGCTAGTGATGAGGATCCCATAAAAAACATATTTAATGCTAAACTGGTAACAGTTCAGGACATGTACAAACGAGGACGCTCATTGTTATGGGTGTGGAACAATCCAAGGTATTACTGATTGCCCTGCAGTCTCCTGCTTGGGGAGGAGCAGGTAGAAGAGTTAGGAGTGAAGGAGTGAAATTAAGTCTGGGAGGAAGGGAGAATGGGGCAGGTTTCTGTAGTTTTGACTTTATTTCCCAGTATACTACTCTAATTGGTAATAAATTAATTTAATCTTCACCAAGCCAAGTCTGTTTTGCCCATGATGGTAATTGATAAGTGATGTCCCCGTCTTTATCTCAGCCCATGACCTTTTCCATCTTGCTTTTTCTCCTTCTGTCCTATGGAGAAACAGGAGTAAGAGAATGGTGTGGTAGGGCCTGGTAAGGTAAACCCACCACACAGGCATTACATTTGGTGTCCTAGCAAAATCCAAACAGAGAAATGACATTGTGCCCACCAGAGAAAAGTTTCTGGCAGGTAAGATCTTTTTTCCTCCATTTTGTCATTAATCATCAGAAATCTCCATTTCGTCAGTAAATGAAGTGATTCATAATGTTTTGTCATAGTGGTCAGTCTACACAAGAATTTCATACATCATATAAACATAGGAAGCAAGCCACACAATACTTTTTTATACCATATAAAAATAATTATTACCTAAAAGACACAGAAGATAGACCTTACACGTCACAAACTCAGTGACCTGAACTCACAGTTATAGCAACAATCATTCATGGAGTTATTCATGCTGCAGGTGGGTGCTTGAAACAGAGCAGGGGAGCAATAGAAAGGGCTGTGCGCGTCTTCCAAATGTATATAGTATATGTGTATGTGTATATATCTATCTATATATATAAGTACATGCTATAACAGTCTTACAACAGACCTCCTGCTCTGCCATACTTGCTTTCTGTGCTGTATGCTCACCTCAGAAGACTGAATCTGTAGGAACTATGCCAATCTTCTCCAAAGAATTTCACATATATGGGAACAATAAAACACACTGATACATAATCACTCTAAAACACAGAAACATGCTCTTATCAAAGGTTTTTCATTAGATATATATATAAAATGCATGTTGTGCACTAAAAGCTGCATAGCATCAGGTAAGTTCTGAAGGAAACTCCGGTTTTAGCAGTTCTCAGCCATTCTGTGCATCTTGTCTCAGCACGCAGCTGACTGTCTCCAACTGGAGCACCAAGTTCACAAAGATGTCAAATAATTCCTCAGTAACTCTTATTCTATTGCCAATTGTTGTCAGGATGTGAGAACACTGGAGTAGCAAGATAGGCACCGTGTAGGAGATTATCCTCTTCCTTGGAGCACATTATTTCAGTGCATCACAGGCACCCCAGGCTGGAGGACTGATGGTGTGTGTTTGTGTGAAGACGTGACACTGCAAAAAGAGAAGTACAATGAAAAGAAGACAATCATCTTAACTAAGGAAATAGAACAGCATGAGTAAAAGAACACAGAATTTCTTTGAAGTAATAGGACAAAGAAAGGAACAAGACGTTTTGCAGAAACACATGGAAAAAACATGCCAAGAGATCAACCCATTAAAATGCTTTCTCACTGTAACTCTCAAATCCATAAAAGATATCATAAAACAAGGCTGTCACTTTCACTACAATGTATTGTCATGCATTAAGCTAACACAATCCCTCTCTAAAACTTAATATCCACAGAGTAAAAGAACACCTTGAGAGTTGTTTGTGGTTTTTACTGTATATAAAACAAACTGAAGTTGCCACTATTTTGAGTGGAAACACTGATGGTTTGTGGTTGTTGCTTTTTGTATTATTTATTTATTTTTATTGCTTTCATTTCCTAGTAAGGAACTGCAGTACCACTGAAAAGCTTTCATTTCACGTTACACTATTCACAGATAAGGGAACTTTTGGTCCTTGGGGCAAGAGCCTGTCATCAGTAGACTAAATAGACATTTTACTGTTGAGTACAATAAGAACAGCAGCAAATTCTCTGGCTAACAGCATGTTTATTCTGCAATGACTGCAACTGACACCAAACATAACAACACTTCACTTGAAGGCTGGTGTCACAAATGCAAAGAAGCTGTGTGAATAATTATGTGGTTAATCTCAACTGAGTGTCTTGCTGCTGCAGCTCCACTTTCAATAATAAACTCAAACTAACTAGTATAAAGCTACCCCAAAAATATGCAATGCTACTTAAAGACAGCTTGAGATGTTACCTGGCTAAAATCCTAAGTCATGTTTTCTGCTATGGCTATCCTGCTTTCTGTGCATTCAGGGACCGAACTCACATACACTCAAACACAAGCTCCCATCTGCCTTCAAATGAAGCAGAAATAGGCCCTTACATGATGATCCAGAAGTGGCATCAATATTCAATGCATACAACACCAGCCAACAAACGTGACAATGCCTGTTAGGCAACAAAAATGCTCGTCCTTAGAAGTATTTTACTAGTTAACCATCAGATGTCTTGTCTCATTACAAAGACATCTCAAGCATTGCAACCTTTTCAGCAGTCCATGGCTCACTGCCTTCACACCCAGCTGCTTTACACAAGGTAATAACCTGTGGAAGGGACAGGCCAAACATGTATCCACAGAAGCAAAACACAGCCAGTATTTTTAATTGCATTTTTTACATGTGTGGGATGATCAGCTGTGTGGACATGTGGGGAAAATTTTAACCAACAAGAATGCATTATATGCATCTCACAAAATACCTCAAATTCTGCAGTAGTTACATCCTACTATTTTGGGTTGTCTTGTTGATGGATAGGGGTTCTATCAGTAGCAAACTTTAAAATAACATCAGAATGTGACTCATGGCGAGCTTCGATTGAGGGCAACAACTGCATGCTGTGGAATTTGGTTGTTCAGTGGCTTACAACTTGCTATTTCAGTGGCATTCATCGGTTATCGCTGACTTCAGATAGAGCTTAGATTCTTCATTCTTTCACAGTTAGCCTTTAGAAGCTAAATTCTCAAATATATTGGGATAATACTCCCAAAAGAAAGATATCTTTGGGAATGAGGTTAGAAACATGCCACAGTTCATTTGTATTTCTATAACAGCAGAGTTCTGTCCTGCATTTTCTTTTGTGTCCTTCTGAATCAGAAATCTCATTTTTCTTCCCCAGCTCCTTCAGAGCAGCTATCTTTCATTGTCACCATCTCTCACTTCCTCAAGGACTCCTCCATGGTTTCAACAACCCCATGAAGGCTGGTTTCTAGGGAACTTGTGCTATTATCTGTTGCCAGTCCTCTAATGTCAGTACGTTTCCTATCTGTAGATCACCTATTTTATTATTCAGTAGTATTACTGGTAATTCAGAGGTTCACAACCACTGAAAAGGAAAAATATGCTAATGGTCTGAATAGTAATTGCCTCTCATGGACACAAGTATTAGCAGTGAATTGTCCAAATACAGCTGAGAGGAAGAATCTGGTGTTATTTACAGGTCCAGGGCTAAAGGAGAAAAAATAAAATAATAATAATAAAAAAAAACCACCTGCCAGTACATTATTGGTTGATGAACTCTCCTGAAATAAGATGGGTAGGATGTTTTGTTCTTATAGAAAATTGCTTTGAGGAACAAACACTTTTCTTACTGACTGCTTTTACTAAGGAGCATGTAATTTCTAGAGGCTGCTTGGGAAACTATAAGAGGTGAATGCCCACCTTAGAAATGGTCAGCTTGAAGGTAGGCTGTTTGTACCTTCACAAAGGTACGATAGCATCCCACATAAATCATAGCTGGGGGATGCAAGATCCCATCACTTCCCATTTGTGGGCTTTTCCAGCAAATTCAGGTTGGTTTGTTTGTTTTTTTTTTTAAAGGCCACCTCAGCTTGCTGTAGTCAGAAAGACACGGTGTCCCTAAAGACTCCCTCTTTCTAGGAGGGAACTCCTACTTCAAGCAGAAGGGTCAGCAATGTGGGAAACTCCCCTGGAACACGGGGCACCCAGTTAAATCTGTGCCCTGGGAGATGGTCTTAAATCCCTGCATAAGAAGTGAGAACTAGAGTGGGTTTCTATCTTCAGGTCAAATATGTGCATGAAAAGCTTCCAAGGCACCAGTGTTAGGTGGGAAGATGGTCAAAATCATTAAGAACTGCTGCTCAGCCCTAACAAGGATTAATTTAGGTCTCCTTTGTGACTAACAGGAGAGCTGTCTTAAAATGATGAGATGGATTGGCACGTCACTTCCACCTGGCAGCTCCCTGTGCTCCGCTTGCACATGCAGTGATTCACCAGCAGTGGGTGGTGAATAATGCAGGAGCGGATGAAAGAATATGGGACTCAATCTTCCCTGCCATACTGAGCTCAGCCAATGAAGACTGAGGTTAATTGTTCCTTTAGCACATACCCTAAAATGAATGTTTTTTTCCACATAAATTAAATAAGGAACCTAACTGGACTTTCAGAGCTATTTCACAAGATGGTTCATCCAGCTGGTTTGTCTTTGTGCGGTACAGTTTGTCACTCGCTAATTATACTGACAGCTTTTCTGCAGTACTGTGTTAATATCAACTGTCTAAGGAGTGCCTTGGCAAATGGAAAAGTCATTACATCCTCGTGTCACATTCTGCCACCTGTGCTCCCAGAGACCTGCACATCACTCAGGTCTCCGCTAGTCCTGTAATTGGGCTATGATCAATGGCACTGCTCGTGCTAGAAGGCAGCGGCTGGTGCAAACGACAAAATTTGTCTTTTCATGTTTTGTGCTATGAAATGCCCAACAATTTTTAAAATATTGCTTGCTTAAAAAAGAAAAAAAAAAAAAAAAAAAAAAAAAAAAAAATAAAAGGCTTGACTTCCTGCTGATGGCCCAGAAAAAAAGTAAAACCACCCTTCAGATATTTGCTGCTGTAAGAACTGAGTTACTCACCTCAGAAAGGAGAACTGTCTGGGGGAATCCATCACCTCCCACCTGTTCTAAAATAATGGCAAAACCTAAAGCCTGTTCGAGCAGTATGGATGGATGCCTCCAAGGCTCCACTCCAGCCAAAGTGGGGGGAACCGGAGAGTGCTTGGGGCAGCTCCCTGTGAGTGCCGGGCTCTGTTCAGACTTCCCGATGTCCCACAACATGTAGAGAATTTCACCCTTGCAAAACGTCCTGGAATCAGACAGGGAAGAAAGAAAAAAAAAAAAAAATTAAGAGAAAGCATCCCTTAAATACAGGCAAGCGCGGGATTTGTTTACAGTCTCACTGCATTTCCATGGAAACTCTAATTGTCAGAGCATGCAGCAGGGAAATAATAGGCTCCAGACCCCGCACGGAGCGCTCTCCCGAAATGCACCCGCGCGGCGGCCGGCTGAGCACCCAGCACCGAGCGCTCAGCACCACAGCAGCAGCAGCTGCCGGGTGCCTGGCCCTGGCGCCTTCGCAGCACCCGCATAAGATGCGCTGCCGGGCATCCTTGCCCTGCTCCCGCAGAGCCGTGCCGGGGCTATGAGCAGTGCCTGGGGGCTGCGCACTCGTGGCCCCTTCTGCAGCGGGCTCCCCGTGGCTGCAGGTGAGCAGGGGACAGCAGGGTGGGCAGGGGGCAGAGGTGTAAATTTGCATGTAAGTGCCGAGGCCACGCAGTGGGTGCAGAAAGCCCAGGTTTCACTTCAGTGTGGGTGGCCGAGAGGGCTGTGGAAGGGCAAAAGGATACCAGGGTGGGTGGGTGACTGTCCCACCTGGTTTTGTGACTCCATCCTTTGCTGACCCCGTGCCACAGGATGCAGAAGCACATCCCAAGTTTGCTGCTTCTGGCCAGCAAAGGCCCCTCTAAGTTGCCTCGCGCTTCCTTGGAGCTGGGGAAATAATCTCATTAGATGGCTTTTGGTTGTTTTGGGAAGCCATGTTCTCGTGTTCCGGGATAATGTTGCAATTCTTCTTTGAGTTAGGCATGTCAAGAGACCTATCACTAGCTCGCACAAAAATCAATATTTCTGGGCTTGTGAAGTGAGCTGAATCTTTTGAACTCTCCTGGCTCCATGGACAAGCTTTTGCTGTTGCACGTAAAGAGCAGCTGCGTTTTCAGCAGCAGCATTTGATCTTCAGACCGTGCTGTGAACACAGCTCATCGGTGGTTTCAGTGTGGGGCTCGGACACTGTCTGCTGAGATGGGGCACAGTTGCTCAGGTAGTAATGACACAGCTCAGTGCTTCCCTTAAGCTTAGGTGGACAGGCAGTGCAGCCTAGCTCATCAGCCAATTTTTATAACACAGAAGTTAAAAAAGACTCTGACTTTTTTTTCCTATACACTCCAGTAATACAGGGTTGGGGGGCTGTGTTTCAAAGGAATTTTTTGTGTTTTGCTTTCTCCCTGTATATCCTCTCCTGTTGTTAAGGTAGAGGAAGCACTTCCAAGACTAAGTTGCTCTCAGCAGTGAAGATAAATTGTCCTGGATAGGCTCTCTGACATAGACTGAACAGACTGTACAGGCACCAGCCAGTCAGTTATTTTAATAGGTATTAATATCGTAGGATACACGATCTTATCCATGAATAAGCCTTAATATAAGCATCTCATCGAGCAGAAGGAAGATCTCCTGACAGAGCAAATGCCTTCAGTGGAGGACGGTTACCTGCCTAACTTGCATATTCCTGACAATTTCCATTTAAATACGTAAAGAAACAGAAATAGCTGGTGTATTCACTCTACTAAATTCTGTTTTATAGATATTGTATTTTAAGCAACAGCTTTAAGTGGAATAAGGAGATGAATTTCAAGATGTTAAGTATTAAACTAGCATATTCTATGTTATCTGATATCTTTAATCCAGCTAAACCTGAAAAATATTCTAAGTTCCATCTGTTACTCAGACCTTACATCAACTACAATTGAAAACATCTCTGAAGCACAATTCTGGTGAAAACAAGAGCCACAGCATTCTGAGGGTAACATTAAGATACATCACAGATGAATGTGACTTAAGGAGGTATAGCCTAAGGTCTTTTGAGATTGTGGTATATCAGCCATCATAAAATACACTATACTGTAAAAGCTAACTGCAAATAGTCCTTGCATTTAATGTTTACTGAGCTAATCTGATTCTTGCAGTAAATGTTTATATCCAGCCTGGGTCAGCAGTCCCTCCAGTCTCCTGTGGCTGAGCCTTCTGCCTCCCACATCCTATTGAAACGAAAGGAAACCAGAGCAAACCTGGCTGATGCTCCCACTGTGGGAGCTACAGGTGTAGCTGAGCTCAGTCCCAGGGGATGTATGCAGACCAGCAATGCAGAAGGGGGAGCTCAGATGCCCTCAGGAAATGCTACTGACTGATTGATATAGGAGATGAAAACAATCCAAATTTTGGAACTACCAGCTAAAAACAAATCAGGTACCTTCAGACTGATCAAATTTGAACTTGAATATAGGCACAAGAACACCTTGGCACCGTGGTGCACTGAGTTTAGAAATACACTTCAATTTTGAGGACAATGTTTTCAAAAGCAGCTATATCATTTAATTCTATTCTCCACAGTAGGACTTTCAGGAATCCTCATTTCTCTGAAAGCTACGTTACACGTGCTACCTTGGAGTTGCCCAACTCCAATGATCAAGGGAGAGTAAGTGAGTCCTTAAAAATAAATAAATAAATAAAGAGAAGCAACTGTTAAAAAAAAAGAAAAAAAAAAAAAAAAAGAAAAATACCAATAAGTGCATAGATCCCTGTGTAGTCATTGGTATGCTAAGACTAGCCTGGGGACAGCGGATCACCGATATGGGAGTATGGGAGGCACACATTGTTCCTTTTGCACCGTTACTGCCAGTGACACTCAGGCTGAGTGAGCAAGTGTTTCCTCTGAGCAGGAGAGCAAACTGTGCAATTTTTGGAGAAAAGCCTGCTTTCATTTCACACAACCAAAAATGAAAATAAAACCTGTTTGGGTATTTTGCAAAGGAAACTTCTGTCAGCACAACGGTTTTCCGTGGAAATCAGAAGACTGTGGTTTTATGCCTGTCCTTCCCTTTCTTTCTATCAGTCTGAAACAAACTGTATCTACAGGTCGAGGGTGCAGG
Organism: Aythya fuligula; assembly: GCF_009819795.1. Taxonomy (NCBI): domain Eukaryota; kingdom Metazoa; phylum Chordata; class Aves; order Anseriformes; family Anatidae; genus Aythya; species Aythya fuligula. The sequence goes on along the minus strand of NC_045562.1, from coordinate 28,243,889 downwards.
CAGTGGTTGCAGAGCTCTGGTGTACAGTGTCCAATCAGTACCTGACCAGTGCACGTGGTGCCTTCTTCCCATGCTCCTTCCTCATGAAAAGCAGGACATTATATGGGAGATGGTGCCCTCCCAGCTCTCACCCAGGACAGAGGGCAGCCCCAGCACTGGTAGGATGCAGCTGGTGAGCCCTGGCTGGACTTCAGAGGCACTCCTGCTAAGCTTTTTCAGTATTGATGTGTCTTGGCAAAATATTTCTTCTTCAACAAAAACAACATGTTCACTTTCTGTTTTTCAAGAATTACATTAAAAACATGACGAACAACTTTGCTAAAGCCATACTGCAGTCTTTAAGTGAAGGCAGGAATCCACAGAATCTGCCAACAATCATCTAATTAAGCCTTTAAGAAGCCAGTAAACATTCATTTAATAAACATGTTCCAGTGTAGCAACACACACAAAACATTGTTCCTTGACCCTAGTTTTAGGATTACATCTATTGAATATAAACTCTTGGGAGAGAAAATAATTGTGATGTGTCTTGAGAGACTCTCCTTTTTATTTTAAGTCACCCAAAGGTGAAAATGGCAGTAGGAAATAACAGCAATGCCACCAGAGTGTTTAAATTTTCTTCAGAGTTCCTTAATAAGAATTAAACACAGCTAAACAAAAGTGAATGAAATTATACAGATTTCTCTTTAGACACATAGCTGGAATGAAATGAACTAATTAGAGAGTCTTTTCTACTAACACGGATGTTTGCCCTTTCTCCATGCACCAATGAACCCTGTCAATAACAGCTGATACCACCAAAAAGTCTAGGGAGGAAACTTCAGTTTGGGTACAGGGATCAACAAAACTTTCACAGTACATACATAACTGCCCTCAGAGGCCTACTATTTTACTTAGCTCACTACTTTAACTTAAGCATCAGTGTGCACTGTCACCACCCGGCATGACCTCTGGGCAGATTCGACTACATGAGAGTTTAACCATTACTGAAAATACCTGTAGGTACTTTAAAAGCAATCTTAATCTTCCTAAGAGAGGGAAACATCTGCAGTTTGTTTCTGCTTTACAGAGTAGTCCTTCAGTCTAGTATCAGTTAAAAAAGAAGAAAATGCATAATGATTTTTTTTTTTTTTGCAAAGGTTAACATATGCAGGCAAACAAAAGAAGTGAAGAGCTCCTTCCTTCAGAGTCTTCATCACTTCAAGAACAGTTTAAGAATTTGAGAATTATTATTTTTATTTTATTTATTATTTTTTTTTAGTATCGAGATGCTACTGGATTTACTTCTCTCTTTCTTATTAGTCTTCCTATTCTCAGGCAATGACTAGTTTGTTAGTAACCAAGGCTTGGACAGTTCTAGCCCTTGAGTACAGTTTCATTTCCATTTCTTAAATAACTCCTGCTTAGTTTCAAACTGACAAGTTGGCAATGGGATGCTCAGCTCGTAATGCCCTCTTGGTCTGTGCAAAATATAAACTGGAAAAGGAAGACAAAAGGAAGGCAAATAAAAAGAAAATTGTCTAGAATTACACCAATGGCTTTTTCATTATTAACTCCTCAGTTATATGCAAGGGTTTTTCCTACACACTTCTTAGCCAAGGTGAATGTTTTTATGCAAAGATAATGGATTGTTCACCCTGAAAATGTCAGGCAGGCAGTATTTCAAAATGCAATGTACAGCTGAAATGACTTTCATGAATCAAAAAAAGTCTGCAGGTTACAGCTGCACGCACACTCCGAAGTCTGCAAAAGCATCAGTCATTAGTCAACCCCGTGCTTCCTCCATGCTGAATAAAGGAAAAAATAAAAATAATAATAAAAAAAAGATAGACATATGACATGTGAGGGATGTAATTCCATGTGACTGAGGTAAGGGTATGTATTTCATCCAAGGCAGAAACCTGCTCTGGTTTTCTCAGACAGAAATTATGTTGACTCACATTTAGAGAACAGAAAGAAATTTCAGCTGATGGTGGAAGTCACTGTGGTCTGCAGATAATACTGTTTTCAGATGATTGCTAGCAACTCAGATACATTGACCCAGGAAAATTAAGTAAAAAAAAAAAAAAAAAAAACTTTTTAAGCTAATAGTTGTATAAGGAGAATCCAACCAAAATGAACATTTCCGGTATTATCAGTATCGAATAAAGAGAGACTGGGTGATTTACAGAATCTCTAGTCTGCTCCTTTAAAGTTGGTCTCAAGATGAGCATAGTCTCAGATGACGTTTTTTGTTTGCTACATGGATTTTCCCTATTTCATGAAAGACTGTGAAAAATTAAATAGCAGTGATTTGCATTAGTGCCACCCAGCTCATACAAGCATAACTGTAATATTTAGATTACCTAAATTCACATATCCAATCCTTATGTCTATTTTATACGTTCTTAAAAAACACTTTAGCTCAATATTGTGAGAAGTTGGCAAGGCTAAGTTCCCCCTGACACATTAGTGAAGACCTAAAAACTTGAAATGTATTTAAAAAATAAGTAATTCTAATCTTACCTGAGATTACCTCACAACACATTGCCAGTGAATCTTCTGAGGGTGTTACATGGTTCAACATCCCCTATGGCACCTATCTGGTAGGAATGTACATGTAGTGATGTGAAGGAAGGAGCACATCTGCAAGCATAGAGGAAATCAATAATATTATCACGCTATGAAGAAGTCTGCATGATACAGGCCTCTAAGAATAGCTGCATTCTTGAGATCTGCCAGTTTTGGTTGCCAAATTTAGCCTTCCGCTCAACTTATGTATGTTTTGGTTTTGTTTAGATCTTTTTGCTTTGTCTTGCCTAAGATTTCTAAATGCAAAGCAATTTGGACACTGGCACTTTGGGGAATTTTGACTTTGAAACTTTAATACATGTGGGTTTTAAAGTTAATCCAGAATTTTAAATTGATTTTTTTTTTTTGTCTTTATTTTTCCTCTTAAATGAGGACGAATCACGTGGAGATTCTGTACACAGAAAAACTTTGTGTAGAGCTAGATTTCAATGGTAGATGTTTCTGTGCTGAATACTTTGAAAATTTCTTGAATTTTCAAATGATTGGTGGGGTTTGCATATAGTTAACACTGCCCTCTTTGTATTATGTAAAATTGCTTTGTTCAGCTGTTTTGGAGGCAGTTTTCCCTTCTGCCTGAGCAACAGTTAAAACGTGTTCAACACTTATTAGAAGATGGTTGGTATACACATGACGTTAGGAGCTCCATCTTGGAGCACTGACAGTAGATCTCTGTAGAAACTGATTATTTCTGAAATCTTTTACCTATTTTGTGTCACTTTTCTACTAGCAAGGTAAGAAATACTATAGCAGTTGTTAACATATGTCAAAACTTCATATGTTTTCAGGTGCGCTCATTATAGTTTGCTGTCATGTAATGAGTAGGCACATGCCCAAATGGTGGTTGTAATTTCCTTACTCATATGAATGAGCTGTTATTCACATGAGTAATCTCCCTGGCTCTAAATGGATTGCTTTTGTAGCTAACCACTCCCTCATGGGAAGGCTGACAATACGGTCTATAGCAAAGCACAGCTAAAAGCCAGCTTCATAATGTGTATCCTTACATTGTTATTGTCCAGTCTCAGCAGCCAGCTACCAGGCCCAGGTGTGCTGAATGCCACATGACAAAACCTACAAAATGAATTTGCGTTAACCTGAAGTTATTCAGGATTTGCTTCACCACTATTAATTCATTTGCATTAAGGTAATACAAGGTAAATTAATGTTTTTGTTGTTGTTGATTTATTTTTTTTACAGTCTGCTTAATGCCAGTATCATCTTTACTTCAGTTGGTAATTAATGCCTTTCTTGTTCTAAGCAGGACTGTAAAATGGATTTAGGATTCAAAGACCACAACAACAGGACACCCACCAAGAATGCTTCTGCTGCTACAAATAATTTTTCTGCCTGGAAAGACTACAGGAGCAGTGTCGATGACATACAGTACTTTCTCATTGGGCTATACACACTTATAAGCCTGACTGGCTTTGTGGGAAACCTGCTTGTACTAATGGCACTAACAAAACGCAAGCAGAAGACAATAATAAACATCCTCATCGGTAACTTGGCCTTCTCTGACATCTTAGTTGTGCTGTTTTGTTCTCCTTTCACACTGACATCTGTCCTGCTTGACCAGTGGATGTTTGGCACTGTCATGTGCCACATAATGCCCTTCCTCCAATGTGCATCCGTTCTAGTTTCAACTTTAATGCTAATATCCATCGCCGCAGTCAGATACCGTATGATAAAATATCCCCTCGCCAGCAATCTAACAGCAAAACAAGGCTATTTCTTAATAGTAATCATTTGGGCCTTCGGTTGTGCCATTTGCTCCCCTCTGCCAGTTTTCCACAAAATTGTGGACCTCAGCAAAACTCTGAATTTAGAGGCACTGGAAAACAGGCTCTTGTGTATTGAGTCATGGCCTTCTGACTCATACAGAATTGCCTTTACCATATCCTTACTGTTCATGCAGTATATACTCCCCCTCGTGTGTTTAACTGCAAGTCACACCAGCGTCTGCAGGAGTGTAGGTGCCAGGCTGTCCAACAAGGAAGACAAGTTCCAAGAAAACGAGATGATAAACCTCACACTTCACCCATCTAAGAGTACAGGCACTCAGACACAGCCCTCCAGCCACACCAGGTGGAGCTGCGCCTTGGTCAGAAAGCACCACAGGAGATACAGCAAAAAGACTTCCAGTGTGATGCCAGCTATTTTAAGGCACCATCAGGATAATACTAATTTCAGAGACCTCCCAGAAACCTCTGGCACAGAAAAAAGCCAGCTCTCTTCCTCCAGTAAATTCATCCCAGGGGTACCTATCTGTTTTGAGATGAAACCAGAAGAAAACACAGAGATCCAGGACATGCTTACAGTATCCCAATCCATCGTCAGAATTAAAACCAGATCTAGGAGAGTTTTTTGCAGACTGACAGTGCTAATCCTTGTTTTTGGTTTCAGTTGGATGCCTCTTCACCTTTTCCATGTTGTGACAGATTTTAATGCCACTCTCATTTCTAACAGACATTTTAAATTAGTATATTGCATATGTCATTTGCTGGGCATGATGTCCTGCTGCTTGAATCCCATCCTCTATGGGTTTCTTAACAACAGCATAAAAGCTGATTTAATGTCCCTTATTCCATGCTGCCAAATACCATGATTTTATGAGCCACAAGATAAAATAAAATGAAATAGAACAAAGAAGTTTGTCTTTCAAGCATACTAATGTGAATAGCTGTACAAACTAAATTAGTGAAGTTTAATTAGTCTGACTTGGTTGTGATTAGTAGCATCTCATGTGAACAGGTAGTTCTAAGGCTGCATGTATTTCTTACATTGGCCAGAAATATATAACTGTATTATAATATTCTGTTACTCACAGGAAATCATACTCAGTGTACAGAAACAGAATACAGTTTTCATTACCTGAAATATTGTCAATCTGTACTTTTGAAATATACAGAATGAGTCATAAATGTAAGACTAATTAGACTTATCAGTATTAACTATCATCTATCAAACTACAATAAAATACATATCTTTTACTAAATTACTTGTTGAGACTACTTCAGTGCCAACTTTGACTGTTTTCTAAATTAATAGAAAGTCATTTTCTGGATGGGATCAGAAAAGTATTTTTCCTTCACTCTTTAACTCATATTTTGCAATACCTTTGCATAAACTTTTGCTTCTAGTTCCCATGTTGTCTTGTTCCCAGGAATGGGTTTGTGAGTAGTTATTATTGTCAAGATTCTTTCCATCTGTACTGTTTACCCAGTACAACCTACTTCTCATTTCCTTAACTGATTTTTACTCTGGCTTCTCATTTTATGGAATTTTCAGCCAGGCCTGAATTTATCTATAGCTTTGCCTCTGTTCTTGCACTGATGGCTCTCCTGAACATACAGCACATTCCCAATCAGGATCAGCCTGCATTATCTAAGAAACAAATAGCAGAAAGAAAACAGAAAGACAGCTGGACATTTTTCTTTTGCCACAAAACAAAACCCGCACTTCACCATAGATGAACCACTTAATTTGGGTCAACAGCTTTAAGATACTCCTGCCCATGTGCACATACCTACGTATGCTTTCAGCCCTTCCCTCACTTTACTTATTTTTTAACCAGACAGGTACTTTTTCTTCCACATTTAAATCACATGCATCTTCCCTATGGAAGTCACATTCCATTTCATAGCACAAATAGATGTAGATATAGATTAGATAGCTATACATATATCTACAGCTACAGATAGGTAAAGATATTTTTTCCCCTGGGTTACTCTAATTTAATAACCCACCTCTACCCTCAGGGTTCAGTGAATGTACAAAACCTCTACTCTGAATTTTATGTTGTAGAACTTCTCCCCAAGTGATTCTTTCTTTTTCTCCATTAAGATTCACAGTCTGATAGGCTCTTTACATAGCCTTTCCAGTCTGAGAAATAAAGTTATTATTTTTATAAATGGGTGGATGGGAACGCTCATTGTGCATTTTTTGCCTTGGGATACTTCCCTTCCAGTTAGTCTTTTAAAGTGGAAGCAGTTCTTTTATTTGAAGGAACTGTCAAATTAGTTTTATTATAATGTTACAATTCTGAGACCTTTTCTCCCCAAGCTACTATCTGGTAAGGAGTTTATTACATACTAGTTGGTAATATCATGGTTTCTATCATTAAGGTATTTCCCTGATGTCTAGTTCCCAGTAACCCATTGTTCTTTGTTTTCACTTGTGATATACTTTAATAGTTTCTTCCTGGACACTGACTATTTCATTTTGCAGATTATTATCTCCTAAAAACCTACAGCATGGCATTTTATAGAGTACAAACAGTACAGAATACAGGATATTGGAACAATATATTTTAAAATAGCTTTTAAAAAGTTTTAAATAGTTTAATTTGAAGATATTTATGGCTAGTCTTGGTGGATAAACTTAGGAAAAAAAGAAACTAAATCCTCACCCAAAAAACCAAGAATGTTTAAAGAGTTACAGCAATTTATGGCTACTTTACATCTACACATTTTCATGTCATTGCAATATATTGTTTAACATTATTTTTACCATGTGATGTAACCAAACATTGTAAAAGAATAGGAAACCAGTCACATTATTTTAGCTTCCAATATTTCTTCCAGCTTTATTTTATTTACTGTTAACCTTCCTTCCTACATGCTGTTTATGTTCTATTTCTTCCTTTCTTTATCTACTTCTACAATTTCAGCAATTTCTACCTCCTACACTTCGGACTGTTACTAAAATACAAAATAGTGGTTTATTCAGTAATGAATCTTTTCAGATCAAATTCAACTTCTACTGTGCATGACACATAGAAACATGCTAGCACATGAATAAGTCCTTTGTCTAGTTTCTGAGGCACACAAAGATTAGGCTGCACACTGGTGATTTTATTGAGAGCATTGTCCATTTTTTTCCTGTATGGAGTTAATAACTATGCTCCCTACTATTTATACTGATCAAAGGACAACAAATTGTACTTTGGCGATAGCGAGTTAAATCAAGAGAGCTAATGAATTTCTTCAGTCCTGTGCCATTTAAAAATCCATCTTCTCATTCTTAAGATGATCAGTGGTGGGAGAATGTGTTTTCTTTTTATTTACAGAACAATCATCATCATTATATTTGTACATCTCCAAAATGTCACCATCTTTCCTCTGAAAAGTTATTTTTAACTAACTTCTCCATCTTTCTTCAGCAGTCAGAATACCTACCTCAGTCCCAGTATCAGCAAGGAACCATAGGAAGCAAAGAGTAGCAGGAGCAAGTGAAATCATGCAGAAGGTAGTACCTGAAAGAGTAACTTCTACGAGTGGAAGTGAAACAACCAAAACCATCAATTTAATGCTTTTCCAGTCTGGAATCTAAAGACAAAGAAAAAAAACAGAACACAAGGATACCCCAGCCCCACATTTGTTGAGTGGCCCCGATCAAGTTGAGCTGTAGCTCCTACATGCTTCATGTTCAACAGTGACTAGCAGTGTGATATCTCCCTCACGTACGTCAAAATACTTTGGAAAGTTGCATCTCATCATAAATGCCATCTAATGGCATTGTATGATTCTGATACATAGGCAGGTACACATACAGATACGTACAACTGCTAGAAAACAAAGCACATTAAAATGGTTCTTCAGATAGCATGTGTAATCCTCAGGCATTAAGCCAGTTAAACTACAACAAAGTTACTACTAAGATTAACTACTGTTACTTCTGTAACCAAAAATCTAAATAATGGTGATGGTAGGAGTTTATACGTTAGCATCTGCTAAATGCAGTCAGGAAATGCCAGTTGCAGAACCATCCATCTATTGGACTTAGAATAACAAAGGAATGTAACAATACAGGGATCCTTCCCTACTAATAAAAAAAGAGGGGTAGGAACCCTCAGAGACAGCTGATGATTACATATGATGGATGCTAAAACTCTTATGGCTTGACACACATGGGGAATTTTTTTTCAGTTCTACAAAGTAATATCATTGACACAGCTGACATTTTGTAAATGTCAAAGAGTAAATGTTGTTAACCATTGGCCTTTGCCCCTGTGTCAGTGATGAGGAAACAGGAGCCCATTAGGATGTGCCCCTTGGCCAGGTCACTCCCAAACCAGCAGTACTAAGCACGCCAGGAGTGTATTTATTTAGGTTATGGGGAAGAGGCTGGAGCCTCTGTGGTCCTCTACAGTGCCATGGCAACAGTGGCAGAGACAAATGTATGCCTTCCATACGTCTGCATGAGCTGTAATCACAGCAGGCAGTGCCGAATTCCTGCTCTTGATCTGGCAGTTAGGAGCACCAGCCCTGGGCAGGGTGGTGACCACTGGGGAAGCAGCAGGAGAGGAAAAACACATTGCTGCTGTATTCCCTGGGGGCTACAGCCTTTGCAGGCACGCAGCTCTGCTCCTGGGGCCTGGAAGCTCTCATCACAAGATGTTTTTTTCTCAGCACTATGAACACTTGAGGAATTAAAAATAAATATATCACTCGCATGAAGGTGTGGGAGAACCAAGAAGAGGAGTACAGTCTGGAAGAAAAGTCTCTGCTACCAGTCATGCTGAGGCAGGCACCAGATCTCCTTCTGAGAAATACAGGAGAGGTGGCATGGAAAACTTCCCTCAGCCCTACTGTTTATTATAATTAATGCTACCTAAAGATTACTAATGGATTGCAAATCCCTTCTGTAGTCCATAGGGGTAAATCACCTATCTTTGCACTTTGGGAAAAGCAAAAACAAAAAACAAAACAACAACAAACGTTTTCCTCACTGTAGTCCCAATATCTGTCTGTGCAGCATACAAATTAAATATCTGTTAACATCACAGACTCCAGAAAGACATCCATCATCAATGCTGCTGGGTCCAGGAATTTTCCCCTTGATTTTGCTGAAAGCCAAATTATGCCCATACAATTAATAATAAAAACTCCTAGTCAGAAAGTATATTGATTGGTCTGGAAGCCAAGAACTTTTAAGCTTGAAAACTGCTTTAGTACTGTGACAGGATTCTGGTCTGAAAAAAACCTCTGCTTTCTCCTCCCACATGACTGAAATAGTTGTTTAAAATCATGATTCTCATGGATAAGCTCGATAAGGAGTAATAGACAGATTTTGGAATACTTACTCGTGATATATGGTTTATATCTGATCTGAGATCAGATTTCTTGTTCTTCCATTTAATCTTTTTATATACTTCTAAATCAAAAGTAAGAGCTGAATAATGAGTATGTGTACACGTCCTTACTCCTCTCAAAACATTTCTTTAAAGCAGAAGCATTTTCTTTCCAACCATTTGATAAGGCTATTTTGCCTGTGATCACTCATGAAGCACCATTCTGTGCTATTAAGACACAATGTGTGTCATCATACTGTGGTTCGATGTTATCCACATGAGTAAATCTTACCACATCACCTGATTTTAAAACTCTGAAAGCTCAGAGAAAATAGCAACATCTGCTGCACTCCAGAGGTTACCACGATCTGGCCTCGCCACCAAGCTTTGTTGCATGATATATGCTAAGAATAGCCTAATACAGTATGTTCTTGGAAGAAACAGGCATTGATTTTGACACAAACTTGGTAGAAAATATTACCTCCCCCAGAAAGAATATTACTAGAGAAAGGAAGATGTGGTCACAGTGCTTTCTGAACAGTTGAGATGAGCATCAGTGGTACAACTAGCATCACGGATGTAAATATTGTATAACTGAACAAGAATCTTATTAATCTTCTTTGCTTTTGAAAAGAAAATATTCCAAACTATTTGAAAGTTAGGATTTTTTTTTTCATTACATACTAATATTAGGAAATAGGGGGGAAAAAAAGAGATAACATTGTCACAATTCAAATTCAGTTCTTTTGAACAAATATGAACACTTCATTTTGCCCTTGTAGTCACATTCTTAAAATGATCCATTTAATAATGGGACTTAAAAATACTCCTCTCGGAAATTAGCAGAATGGTGATTTGACATTCAAGACTGAAGTCAGCTGGCTCTGCTCATACATGCAGTTAAACAAATGTTTGCTTTGTCTTAGCAGGAGAATGATCATGTCTATATTATTTGAAAGCCACAATAGTTGGACATTTTTAAGCAGAAAAAAATTATTCCTATCCCTGCGAACAAAGCAACGTACAAAAGGATTTTTAAGGCCACTTCTGGTGCAAAATTTCAGAGGAGTAACTTGGTGATGGACTAACAGTTTTATAGTTGTTTCTCTCTTCAGACTCCCTATGAGCCAAAAAGACACAAACCTTATTTGACGGCAGACCAAAACAGACCATAATTATAATTTTAGTTTTACCCACATATCTGCATTTCTTTTGGTACGGAGAGAAAAAATAGCTAAGCAAGGAGATAATAAAAACATCCCTGCAACAAGTAACCTTGGTAGTTTATATCCAGATTTACCTGTAAGTGAGACGATAGCATTACTGTTTTAACTGCTAGTAATTCCCCTGGCTTTATGACGACCTCCACCAAATAAGGGTTCATTTAGTATTCATAAGGATTTTGGCCTCTTGGCCTGAGGATTAAAAAAGCTGCACAAGAGATCAGCACACAATCTAAATCTTTACTTTCTGCTGATTTTTTTTTTTTTTTTTTTTTTTTTTTTTTTGTGGCGTTAGCACAACTGTGAAAAGTGCAAGCTGTTCGCTGCAGGAAAATTAAACTCATTTTTATGTAACTACTGGGACTCAATACAGGAGAAACAATTACATATTTTTTTTAAGACTCTGTCAGTTCCAACACACATCCCATACAGGTAATTGTTTCAAGCCTTGATGATACATTCTCTCAATTAATATTCTTAGGTGTTAAAGTACGTTTCAGGTAGCACAGCCGCATCTTGTCCTCACTGCAAATCGTGGCAGGTGAAGTTCTGAGATCTATTCCTACTGCAGAACCGAAGTGCAATATGCTCTACTTGAGACCACTTTGTAAGCCTGTTTGGTGAGTGAAGACCATTCAGGATGCAGATGATCTCTACTGGTTTTGTGGGAGTCCATTATGCAGTAAACCTGCTCTGAGGCCATTTGTCACACAAATTATTATTAGTTCCCATGGGCTCTCTGGGCACAGAACTCACACCTTCCCCTTGCACGTCATCACACCTGCAGTCTGCAGGGGCCCTTAAGTGCTACTCCTTGCACAGAAGAGAGGAGATGGCTGGAAAAGCAGTGAAAACTGTGAACCCTCCAGTACTTGTTTTCCCTCTTCAGCTGGGAAACGGAGATGTACTAAGAAGCTGTAGAAGATATCTGTGTGAGACTTTTTGGAAGGGAAATGGGAATCACATCCCAGAGAAGAAATCTACTAGTGCAGGACTTGATGATTAATCCAATACATCCAGGACCCTATGGCCTTCCTAATACTAAATCCAAAAAATGTAGAAGGTTGGGTATGCAGTTTTGCTGATTTTCTTTTATTACGGTAAATCCATTTCAACTATTAAAGGTAGAGTTTGCTATGTCCTCTGACCCAAGTAACTTCACATTGCAACACAGCTCCAACACCAAACTACTCTTTGATATAAAAATATTCCCTCCATTTTTGTTGGCTTAGTACATAATACTATGATAACACAATAGGCCTGGTCCCGATTAAAGAGTTTGTTGAATTACTAATACAGAATAAGTGAGAGCCAAACTAGAAAAAAAAGCAGCACATCTGTCAAAATGAAAGGAATTAAATCAAGCTACCCCTTACAAGCTATGATACTGTAGCATATTTAAAAGACAGTCGATCAACTGCATGAAAAGTAAACCTGTTTTTCCATAGCTTTGCAACTGTTTTTGCTGAACTAGAACTTCTGACTTGTCCCTTTAATTATGAATGTCTATGAAAGACACGACTATATTAAGAATTTTATTATCAACAGCAACAACAACAAAAAAACAGGGTAGAAAAAGCTTTTGTTTAAAGATCAAACCATAAATTAATTATGGCTTACTTCCTTCGCTTATATTACTGACTGCATGCACTACAATAAACTGATTTATACTTTCCATATGTGAAGTTCACAGGATAACGTTCACAGTAGACAGCAAGCAGAACTAAACCTGTAATTTACAATGATAAACAAGAACTAAAAGGCAAAGTTCATTTAATAATCATTAGAAACACAAATAACCTCGCTCTCTTTTGTTAAAAGCAGAAATGAATGCAGCATCTGTTACACAATTTATGCAATAACGTTCATAAGAAATATTTTACTGTATTTATTTTAAAGAAATTAGAGGTGTAATAAGACATGGTATAGCCTAGCTGATTCTGTTTGTATCCTAACATAAATTTATCTTTGGGATACATGAGGGAGAGCAAAAAGGGATAAACAGTATGCAAAAAAATTGCTTTCTTATCTGAACTGTGAATTTCTGTTCACGTTCCTATACTCCCTTAACAGTGATTAAAGCATAATAAGCACCTCGAAATGAAGGTACATCATAAGTCTCGGGAATTTCCTTGGCAAAATCAAGCACTGTAGCATTACTCTGCATGTTGGTGATCATGCTGTTTACAGAGATGATTTCTGTAATACTACTCAAATGTTGTTCAGCAATATTTAACAGGAAAAAATCGAGCCAAGTTGCAACAGCATTTTTAATGTTTCCTTTTCTTTAAAAAAAAAAAAAAAAAAAAAAAAAAAAAAAAATTTTTCCATTTGTGCTAAGCATAGAACATTACCTGATTTCCAGATCTTGCATGAATTTTTCCCTCGCTATGCCTTCAGAGCGCCAAGCTACCAGATTCAGTAACAGCAGCAGGCTGCGGGAGACCTCTGCTGGTGAATACAATTTATCGCCCTGCAGCTGCTGCTTATGGACCAGATCTGGATGGTCCCCAGCTGTGAGGAAAGATAGTGTTTGGAGCTTTTAATATTATTTCCCCTATGAATGTACTCGTAGTTTTTATTTGTTAATACTTTTTTAAGTTAAGGAAGAAAAAAAAAAAAAAAGAAGAAGAAAGTTCAATTTTTCAAATATCACCTTACAAAGTAAAACAGAAAGTCAAGAAAACTACCTCTTGAAAAATTGCCAATAAATACAACCTTCAAAATACAGTCATGCCTGTGTAAATTTTGCACAGCTAAAATCAGCAAATATTTCTCCTGGAAATATTGCAGTATTTTAGATGAAACTGCTTTACGGATTTGTTTGTTCAAGATAGGTACTGACAACGCAGTACCCACGCAGATATTCACCTACTCACCAGGCAGAGGATGAGTGGCCTGGAAATCTTGCCATATCGAAGTAGTGCCCTGGGACAGCCTAGGCATAGACGCAGAGTGGAAGGGCTTCCCCAGGAGTGTCTGGTAAAAGATTTATTATTTGGGGCAGATCAGTGGAAGCACCAGCTTGTCTAAATTGCAGGTTAAAAATAAATAAATAAATAAATAAAAATCTGACTCCAATCCTTAGCTACTCTACTTCAATAAGCTGGTGACTGCTGAGGAGTGTCATTTTGATTATTCTTAATCAGTTAAGGTGTGGCAAATACAATCAAGAAAGTGCCATGCAGTCCTTTAAATTAAGGGTATGCTTTCATCTACAGCTGCATGAATCATTCTGATCGCCTGTACTTAAATAGAGTGGAACAGAATATATTAAAAGAATCAGATGATCTCCAACTGATAAATACATTACTTGCAAAAAGATAAGTTGGTAAACTTCCTAAAGAGATGGCTTTAATGAAAAAGTAATAGAAATCCCTATCAATCTTTTTGAATGGCTACTGAAGAAATGGGCTCTCAAATGAACTAAAACAGCAGATTGTAAAAGGACATTATTAACACAAGACATAACTAATCCATAAATTTGTTGTCAAAGGTATCGCAAAGGCTGAAGTTTATATGATTAACAACAGCATAATCAGCAATGATACAACAACACCTTCCTACACCTGCTAAGTGATAAAAGAAACATCATGAGACCATGTGTAAATTAGTTTAAAAAACAGATTTTGGAATGAAATAGTCTCAGGTTGCCACTGGCAAGGCTCTGAACCACACCAGTTGGCAGTCAGATCCATCTAGAAATGCCTACAAATTTCCATACCAAAAGTTGACGTTTTAAACCAATGAATCTTTAAAAAGATAACATTGCTAGTTCTTTTTAATATAATGCTTACAGAAAGCTAACAACAAATAATCAAAAGAAAAACTTTTATATAAGAAAATCACCATTTAAAATCTTTAATTGTAATTCAGTTAGTATAAATGAATTCCCCATGCTTTTAGCAGTTCTGATTCTCCAAGCAATTATGAGGACACTGCCATAAACAAACAGCTATGCTGCTCATGATACCTGCTTACCAAGTTTAGCTAGTGATTTAAAACTGTATACACTAGAACTAAAATACTTGCAGTTCTAGAGTAACATGGGGTACATGTGTTTGCAAGGAAGAGTAGGTACATCATTAACAGTTCCTTTATCTTGTACAAACAGTATAATTAGATATCAATACAATTGTCTAAAAGAACTTTTAGTAAAAGATTTTTGTGTTTACCATATAGGCAGTTCTGAATTAAACTGAGATTATTGTCAATAGGTAAACATCAAGCATTTGAAGTCTGCTGTCCACTAATTCTGTTCTAGCAGTAGTTAGGCACTGTGATCCACTGACTTTCAAACAGCAGTAATATGAAGAGGTCCCTTGGATAGTTTTAGATCTGTCTAGTTCTAGATCTGTCACTCCTGCTAAAAAAAAATATGAATACATTGCAGCTACATAACAGTAGAAAGGGAGAAAAAAAAACAAACAAAAACAAACAAACAAACAAAAAAACACCTTATCAAAGATCCAGGTAAAAACCTATTTGTGAAAGTTCACACGGCAGCAATCAAGTGTGAATGAGAAAAGACAGCTCAATCTTCCTATAAAAATTGTGTCATTACAGAAGAACAATAGCACAAACAAAAAGAAACAGTTTCCTGAAGAGCGAGCCTCATGCAGCAGGTAACATTTTTCTTCATATCAATACTTCCATTTCTTAGAGGACAAGTGTTTCACATCAGCTCTTCCAATTATAGTACCCCAGTGAGAATCGTCAAGTAATTTCAGAGTACCTTTCCACTCCCCTGACTAAAATGCACCCACCCAGCTGGCAAAGCTTCTGTGAAGCTCACTAAATTGCTCAGCAGAGCATGAGGACCAAGCTGAGGCAAGTCATATTGGGCGTGAAAATGCCTTTTACTTTAAAAAGTTATCATGGTGGTTTTTCTTTAGGGACACAAAGAAACAATACAGTTCTCCTAGCTCCTTGTGCTTATTAGCATGTTGTAGTGCTAATTGTGACCCAGCCCACTCTCTCTTTTACTTCCATGAGCATTCAGATTGCATACAGCCCTGCTATCCCCCTCTCACCTTGCTACTTACACTAGCATTCATTTTAAAACTCTGCTTTATTTTGGAGTTGTAGGTTTCCACTATACCCACTGTGAGAAGAATTTTTGCCAAATTCTGAAGTTCCTCAAACCCTGTAGTTATTAGTTCCTGAAAATTTCATCCTGAAAGGTAATTCTCTGCTCATAGCATTCATTAAAGCATTGCTTTTAAAGTACCTTCTCTTGCTGGGTTCTTAGAAAGCACTTCTTTAGTTCTGCTGTTGCAATAGTGGATGGCATTATCTCTTGATAAATGGGTTACTATTTGAAGTGGCAGATGAACTGAAAAAAAGAAACAATGTTAACAGTGAAAGTGGCAAATACCCATCAAGTATAAAACCACTCTTCAAGACATTAGACTTTTATAAAAAGGAAACCAATTCCTCTGATAGAAATTGTCACATTTAAGAGTAGATTTTTTCTGAAAACTCTGAAAAGGAACACTTATCTGACAAAGATGGTAAAGCCAAACCTTTCCCAAATAATATTTTTGTACTATAAGATTTAAACAGTTAGTAAAAACTGCAAAACCAATAAATTACTAGGCAATTATGAAGCCTGCATGAAATTATGTGAAACGTTATAGAAAATACCCTATAAGAAGATAATTGTACATCTTCTCTTTGTTTGAACCAAAACACCTGCAATGGCTTTATGCAGATTTTACTACCAGCAAGAACTACTGAAATCAACTGATATGTTGTCCCCACAGGACTTCAACAGACAAAACAAAAGCCGAACTACTTCCCTCTCTTGCTCCCCACACCAAAAATTAAAAAATAAGTAAAATAAAATGAGGCAACCTCCTTTTCTTTCAAGTCAAGCATTAGCCTGGTGTTTACAAAGGGTACTCTTCAAAAAAAAAAAAAAATAATCCTGTCTGCACTGGTCTCCTTCCAACAGCCTGCCTGCAAAGTGAGATAGCATCACTGTTTCCTAAGAAGTCTCCATGTCCATTACCTATAAAATACTCCCCTCAGTGTATGCACAGTTCCTCCTGTAACATAGGTGAAATCCAGCTATCACTATGAGCCTGTGAACAAACCACAGAGAAGGCCTCTCTGCAGGTTTTTTTTGCCAGGATGTTTTCACACTTCAAAAAGAGCAGCCACAGAAAAATCACCAAATCGAGAAGTCATTCTGCTTACATGTGTACAGCGTGCAGTAACAACCTCCACACTTCATCGTGTGTCTTCTGTATTAATTAGTCACGGGATAAACACAAATTTATATTTAGCAGGTGGTAAGTTAGGAGCAGCAGACTACAAGTAAAAATAAGATTGAGTGGAGCATCTGAAAAATAAAACTATTTGTAAAGAATCTGTGGCTAATAGTTCTGCAGTATTGTCCACAATTTCCTGATAGCAGTAAAATAAACTCTGATACCTCTTCTCTGCACTCCGTTCACTTAAGAAGCATCTCCAGCCCAATGCTAATAAATATTTGCTCTGACTCTTTCCAGTAGTGAGCCATCAGTGGATGGATCACATAACACATGTACCCACAATGTAATGCCAGGAAAAGTTCTGCATTCCACCACTGTGCTGGTCCTGAGCAGAAGACTGCTGTAGTAAAGTCTACTGTAGTAAAGACTAGACAAACAGAGGTAGTCCATCCAGCAGCCTCACCAGGCAAAGGCCAGCATAGCCTTCAGGTTGTGGTGTGCTGCATGAAACCCTCAGCCACAGGATGAACTCAGCTAACTCCTTGTAACAGAGGAGCCTGCAGGAGCTCCCACTGGCTACTGGTGATTAGGCCACCTGCCTGGCCTTGCCTTGTGGAGCCCCACTCCTGGCTCCACACAGGACCACACAAAAATCAGACCCTTTGTCTGAGAGCATTGTCCAAATGTTTCTTGAACTCCAGCAGGCTCTCTGTGCAGAACCTTTCCCTAACACCCAGCCTGACCCTCCCCATTCAGCCTCTGGGCTGAACAAAGGGACCCCAGCCACACCTCATACATCTTCTCCTCTAGACCCTCCTCCATCTTTATAGTCTTCCTTTGGACACTCTCTAATAGTTTTATGTCCTTCTTGTACTGTGGTGCCCAAACCTGCACACAGTGCTCGAGGTGAGGCTGGACCAACTCAGAGCAGAGCAGGACAATCCTTTCTCTCAACCAGCTAGCAGTGCTGAGCTTGATGCACCCCAGGGTACACTTGGCCCTTTTGGCTGCCAGGGCACACTGCTGGCTCATATTCAGAATGCCATTGACTAAAATCCCCAGACCACTTTACGCTAGTCTGCTCTCCAGCCTCTCATCTCCCAACCTGTACATTAGATTGCTCCATCCCAGGTGCAGAATTTTAAATTGTTTAATTTCATGCATTTGGTAATTGCCCAGCCCCCTGATTTGTCAAGATCTCTCTGGAAGGCCTCTCTACCCTTGAGGGAGTCGACAGCTCCTCCTAAATTAGTGTCATCTGCAAATTTACTTAGTATGCATTTGAGTTCTGTATCCAGATCATTTATAAAAACATTGATGAGAACTGGCCCTAAACTTGCCCCAAAAGTTTATCTGAAAGTGCAGCAAGACACTACCATGTGAACTGTGTTCACATGGAATACAGTTGTTGGGAAAATTTTATGTTAGCTCAAATGACCAAAAGAGAGAGCTTCTCACCATAGACAGGATCTACTCTGCACAGCATGCCATGAGAAAATCCATTCAGGTCCTATCCCATGCTGGACAAATGAAGAGTGTCCAGCATCTGAAGGGATGTGAAATTTATTCACTATCTGAATTTCTCTTCTTATTCTGCCTCATACCAGCAGTTACTTTATGAAGCCATTTGTTGCAATTACCCAGCAGAAAGTAGATATAAAGAAAAAAAAACCTGCTGAGATGAACTGGTGGCCAGCAGCTGAAAAAGAAAGGAGATTAACTTCTAAATGCATGCAACAGGGCATAACATTGAAGCATAAGAAAGCAAAGGAATATTCTTCTGAACACACTCAAATTCTATTGTGCTGTAATTTTTTATTATTATTATTTTTTAAGAGCATTAGAGGTTAATTTAGCTCCTTAATTCCACGTGATGCCATGCAGTAAAGCTGTATCTCCCTGCTCTGGCACTGTTTCACTATAAACTAATTGAGACTGCAGTATGGCACATGTCTTTTTGATATCCTTCCAATTTCCTCTGGGAAATTAAAGAAAAATACATTTAAAAGAAAATCAGGAGGAGATGAACTGCCTTTTCTTCTCATTTTTGTGGCACCAAACTTCCAGTCTGACTAATTGATCTGTTTTGCTTCTTCACTTATAAAAGTGAAATTGTTTCCAGAAGGTTTCTCCAGAGAAATAGCTGCCTGTAAACCAAAGGAGGGAAGTCAGCCAAAGTGACAGTCTTTACCTATCAGGAAAAAGATAACTGAGAAATTCAAATTCATCTATTTGCATCTATATTTTCCCACACATTTCATAATAACACCAAGTAATTCATGTCAGTCAAATAGTTTATACACTTATACCTAAGTAGACAAAGAACAGTGTGCTGTCAAACTGCTAGTTGTGGTTGTTTTTATGAAATATATATGATATATATATATTTATACGAAATACCAAGAGCTGTACAGTTAATGTGTTTCATGACAAACTTCATGTTTGGGAGACCTTACGACACACAGGTTCCTTTCAATCAGATTTCACAATAAATGATTCTCATTTTCAGGAGCTCTGAATTTTATTCTGAATATATATTAACTGACTGTGTGAATACTTGATCTAAGATCCCTGTGTCTGATTCATTCTCAGTAAAGCCAAGAAAACAATGCCCAACATCATGAAGTACTTCAAGGACAACAGGAGAATGAGGTGGTTAAACAGCTCAGTTGTTGAACAGTGGATAGAACACCATGAACAGAGACAACACCATGCTGAATTTTAAGGCCAACAAAGTTTCCAGACAGACTTGTGCTGCAGCTTGAACTTAGGCAATTTTGATGCATAATACTTCAGTTAGATTTATGGGAGTCAGGGATACATTTGTTTGCAATGCAGGGAAAATACACTACCATTTGGTTTATCATTTAATAAAGCTGATACAAAAGTATGTACAGTTTGGAGTTCTGTATTTTTCAGTGCTCTTGGTGCATTAGGAACTAGATAGACAATGTGCTTTCAAATAAGTGTTTACTGTAAACAAGTAACACATTTCAGTTACTTACATAATCCACTCTTCAGATTTAAAATAGACTACAGTACATCATCTTATGGGGCAGTAAGATTTCCTAATGGGATGAACTTAACCCTTTCAGTTTTCCCCAGGACTCTATTGCTATAAGGCAGCTCTTCATTAGCCACACTAAACAATTCTCTGTGATCTGAATACCAAGAAGCTGCTGTGCTTGAGCAGGTCTTAAATGATAGGAGATAAATATGGAAGGGAGTGGGATGCTTGCATGGAAAGGTATATGAATTATGCCCAAGATTCAGTGCTACCTAACAGCTTGTAGCCTCCAGTTGTATCACACCTCAATATACTAGCTGCTATAATGCAGCAATTGTTAGTAACATTTTACATAGCCCCATAGGACACCATTAAATTCTACGCTTTTACATTTACAGCTGGAAACAACGACTTGCAAAAGTTGTTTTGTATTTCCAGACACATATGCACCTGTTGTATTATTTCAGTTAATGCCACTGTGGTTTTAGTTGTTTCTTCCCCTTGATTATCTTTCTCTTTCCTACCATCCAAGAACAAAAGACAAGGTAGAGAAACTAGTAAAATGAAATTTGAATTATATTCCCCATGGGAAATACTGTTGCTAGTAGCTGTCTTTTAGGTTTAAATTTCCAAGCCATTCTGAACTACTACAAAGCACAAACATTTGGTTATTTCTGTACAGCTTTATGTAGCAATACTTAATTTTAAAAATAATGGGGCTTTTCCCTTTGCTCTAGCCAAAGCAGTAGAATTATGTTTTTTATGCATGTCATATTACAAGATAAGTAACAAAGACCTGAATCCTCAGGAGTTATAACTTGACATACTGGCTTCAATGACTGTTTTCCCTAAAGAAAGAAATGTACTATTAAATCATATTCCAGCTTCACAGTGGTGCCAGTTTTTAGAAGCTCAGGATCTGGCTGGGAAGTTTTTAGGAACAGAGACTTTCTGTTGCAATGTTTTACCTTTTTGTCACCAATGTCAAACCAAGAACTTTCAGGTTCCTGGCTTAGTCATGCAGATGACAATCAGGATAATGAAAAAGTCAATACTGATGTAAAAGTTTGTGCCTCAGCTTTCAACCTTGTGGGCCATTTAGCCAGAAAATGTACATTATGCAACCATTTGGTTGGCATGGAAGGAAATGAATTCTAGAAGCAAGACTACTCATAGACACTATAAGAAATACTCTAGGGCAGGGGCCACAGTTTTGCCAGAGGCCCTGCAAAATAGCTTCCAAGAGTCTGCAGCAGTGAGCAAGGGGACTCAGAGTCCTGATCTGAGCAATAAGCATCAGAGCCTGATTTTCTAGAATTGATTATTATGGCAGTTAAAATTATTTTAAGAACCGGTTTGCAAGTGATGTACTTTATTTGGGCAAGAGGTTTGTTTCCAGTTTTTATTGCAGAAAGTTTTTTAGTTTGAAATTCAGAGTTTCACAGGGAAGAGAACTATTGAAGTGATAAATAGCAACATCATGGATCAGAGTTATAACACATCAGGCATATCGGTTTATACTGCTATCTTGTAATATTGTGGAAATGTTTTTACTCAAATTTTCCTGATTTAAAAACCATTGGTTACACAACAGATTTAACTTCAGTGAGCTTTCTTCTTTAAAGTCCTTCTTGCCATATGAAAAGTATAGTAGCAATGGCACAGAGGATGTCAGCAAATTTGCTCTAAGTGTCAGGTCATAGCTGTGGAGGAAATTGCCTTTGGTTGATGGGTGCAGTTATACCACTGCAGAGCTGCTTTGGAACAGCTCTGAACATGGAGGCAGAGTTTTCCCAGAATTTCATTAACTTCACTCGGTGTTGTTAACCTACCCAGAGCTCAGTGAAGAACTTGCCTTCAGGCAGTTTTAGTTTCATATAACAGAAGTGCATTACACGGCAGTCATTATGTTACACAATGATCCCTCTTAAACTAATTGCATCCAGTAATGATTTAGATCACAGTAACTGTTAAGTTTGTGTTCCCAGTGTTTCTACAATTGGTGGGAAAGTGCATTTAATTGACAGACTGATATACACCTATATGTTTATTTATCCAGGGTAAAATTTGGAAGTTTTTCGTGATGACTAATACAGTCACTATACTCTTAAAAGAAGCATAACTTGCCTCCTCTAATATCGATGCCACAGTTTCCTAATTTATCTTGTGTAGTTCAGAACATAACGTCCTACCCTTTGGAACCCCCATCTATATTTTCTTCCACACAGGGTAATGTGCATTGCATGTTCCTGATGCTGAGCATATACACAAAAATGAGTCCAACAAAATTATGTTTGCTGAACCATGTTACTTTTTTGGGGGGTTGGTGTGGGGAGAGGTTATCTTATTAATAAGGATTGATAAAACTAGTCACCCATTTTCCTGAGTGAAGATCTGCCATCAAGACAAGTATTGCCATTAAGTAGGGTAAGGCTTTATTAAAGAATAAACATGCTGATGGATATGGTACCCATGGGTCTTGCTACATCTCAATCTAAGTGATTTTAGATAATAGGTTTTGACAATTTGCAGAGGGTGAAATGATTCGGTCTCTGGAAATTTGAGATTGCAAAGTCTTAAAACAATTCAAGCTCTTCATTACCCTCCTCTTCTTTTACAAGGTTAATTCCTTTAAACAGACACTAATGAAATCACAGAAAAAAATAGAGCACACAAAAGGACTAGAGATAATCAGGGGAATTATTAGAAAGGTGGAAGGTTTACAAGGAAAACTTACGTGTATGTCTAATAAGGTAAGCAAGCAACTCAGCTAAATCAGTCAAACATTTTTAAAGGATCTAGCTTGCAATATATGCATATAGAAATGAGCCTGAACAGGGTTATCTAGACTATTCCAAGATCACTCCTGCAGTATGAAACTCAAAAGTAAGCTGAATATCTAACGAAAAAGGAGCACTGTAGGACAGGTGCACATTTACTGTAATATGGCATAATGCTGTAGAAGTCATTGGAATTATGTGACTTTAAACTGGAAATATTAGAGATTTCCATATATGTACATTTTAGCTATGCAAAATGCTGTGCCAACCTTTGACTGCGGCAATGAGAGTCTATTCTAAGCTTAAAAAAATGGAAAAATATATTAGCATGAACAACAAAATCAGAAATTTCTTATAGTCTCACAGTTACCTGGCACCCCAAGAAGCACACAAGGAGCTGGTGAGAGCCTCCTAGAACCTGAGAAATTGCACTTGTTGCCATGAATCTCAGACAAAATAGAATTGCCAGAGTCACCTCATCTAAAATATTATACAATATGTTCATATAATAGCCTCAATTGCTGCAGCTATAGTACCTGAAGTGAAGGGGATTGAAAGGGACAGGAAGGAAACAGACCACTCAAACCCAACAACAGATATGACTAAGTAATTACTGCCACTCAAACTTTAATGGCACACAGAACATTGAGATCTCATACATTTCAGGGTTTTTCTGTCTCCCACAGAAATACAAAATAACTAGGCTAACTTGGTAACCATTGTCAAAGATTTTTTTATGTTTCCATCCCTATTGCATGTACAGTGAAAATATCCTGATATATCCAGAAAAGGCCTGACAAGTTTATTGGACTGTAGATTCAATTCACTATGGAAGAAGAAAAAATTACAGTATCTTAAATGTCTTCATTATCTTAATAAGATTAAGTCATTACATTGTGAATTTGGGTTGCAACCTTACAAAAAGGTACATTTTAATAGTGGTAAGGAGCAATTCATCAGATCAGTGCCCAGACAGGCTGGAGAGAAGCTAGAGGGAGTGAGAAGTTGTTCATGCTTTAAACTACAGGCAAGTTGCCCAGATATATCTGCCCAAATATTGACCTACCATTTGAATTGAGCATTAAGTCATTGGGCATACCAAGGGGCCATTGGGAACTGAGTTTCGATAATTGAATATTTATGAATATGGATATTTAAATATGCAGTTGCAGTGTGACGGGAACTTGGTCCTGAAGGGAGTCTGCAAAACTATGTATCCAAAGGATCTACTATATGTGATTTGATTTTCTTTGCTGAAGATGCCCTGTTATATGGTGGCAGCATGTTATACAAATACTCTATAGTCTTATTTCAGATTTTTTCCACTAGAAAAGTTTTAAACTTCAGTGCCTCTATGCCCAACATCTTGAAATTTGAAACCTTCAGATTATGCTACATGGCCGCCGCATTACTAGAGACTTTCCCAATGCATGGAAGAACTTGTCAATTTGAAACATTTGTTTTACCATGTGTGATTTATTTTTTTATTTTTTTATTTTTTTTTTTTTGGTTGTGGTGGAAGTATGGAGGAAGGGAAAGGAAAAGAGGAAATAGATGAGATAGAAGAGGATGGTTTTACAAGACACTGTAGGTTACTTGCTAAAAAAATCATATGATTTTTGCTTTTTTATTATTATTTTTAATATCCTAAATCCTATTTAGAATTTTAAAATATCTTTAAGCATATAGCGCACCAGACAGCCTCTTTGTTTGTTAAGCAAACAAAGTTGCAAGAGCCCTAATTTTAAAGGTTAAAGGGACTGATAAAATGATTGACTATGCCAGGTAATTACATTAGCCTAGGAGGCTCTGTCTAAATGAATAAGCAGTCTTCTGCTTCTCTGATTAGTGACAGGAATCCGTTAGGAAGAGCTTGAGTATAATTAGGATGGAGAGAGGGGAAAAAAAAAAAAAAAAAAAAGTAAGAGCATTTAGGTAAAGCAGGAAATGCAGAAATAGCTAGCATGAAACATAATTAAAGGAGCATATTAGGTGTTCTTAATAGTTTCTTGTGCAGTATAGTTTAGAAATAGTTGTAAGCCAGGAAGGAAAGAGTAAGTTATATGAATTGGTACTCCTTTGTTACCTTTTCTCAGTTTATCAGCATAGAAATTAAGATATCAGTGGAAAATCCATCAGAATCAATGACAGAAGTAAAATTAAACCTGCTAAATATAAGAACACAATTTAAAGAAACGAAGAAACCAAGTTTCAAAATACAGCCCTCTTGCCTTCATCTAAAGCTCTGTTGAGCCTTAAAGTCAAATTTCTAGAAACACTGCTTCAGCTATGAAGACAAACATTCACAGTCAGTGAAATGCAGACTTAAAAATGACATGGGATTAATAAATATTTAATTTAGAAGCATTAACCTGGCTAAATTAAAAGAAAATAGCATTATATTTATGAAATCAGGATACAGCAAATATTAGGGTATGTCTTTCAACCAGAGAATGCATCCTCAGATTTGCTTCAGCTCAGACATTGAACTGTGACAACGGTGAGTTCAGTGGTAGCTAATTTATTCTCTAAAGAGTAGATTTAAGGATAAACTAGGTTACGTGTCATTTTCAGTGTCTTCCTCATTGTTACTTGATTTATTTAAATGATTTATTTAAATGATACCATACCAGTTTCATTCATACCTGCACTGCTGCAAACAGAGCTGAGCTCTCCATATGTAGAAGGAAACTGGCATTTCTAAGGGCATATCATTTGGCAGGGACTTGCCAGTAAGTAAGTGTTAAATGAAACAACAGAAGCAGCAACAACAAAAACACAAATTCTGAAGTTAGTGTCGTACTGACTATTATGTTTACCATTATGAGACTGTGCCTTTCATTCATTGAGGGGTAACAGCACATATGAAAATCACAAATGTAAGACAGATTAGCAAAACAAACAAACAAGCAAAAAAAGCAAGCCACAAAATAACTGTAATCATAATTTTGTAATTGTTTTATTGCTTAGTCTTACAATTATATACTTACACGACATTATATACTATACTTATACTAATATACTATATTACATTATATAACATGGCATATAATCAAGAAACTCTACATGTGCCTTGTCACCAAAAATCTACTACAGATGCATTTCAGATGAAGAGGGATGCTGTCGATCTATTTCTGACTGCTAGCTCTTCCCTCACAATGTAGTTCCTCCTGCCCATTACTTTTTCCTCTCTTCCAAACCCAGCTGTTAATTACTTTAACCTTTAGTTGATTCCCTTGAACTCATGAAGTTTGCATTTTATTAACACTAAGTTAAGTGCAGCTTTAACTTTCCTCCATTCTAATTAATGTAGTTGTAACACTCAATTTTCTTGAAAATCTCATTTACAGAAATTGGTTTAACTTGTATATGTCAATTGGCCCATTTCTTGCATGACAGCATTTCTGAAAATGTTATGCATTGTATTATCATTATAACAGGGTCTCCTTCTCAGAACCATGAGGATAATTTCTTGCAAGTACCGTATTTCAGTTACTGTTTTATAATATTTAACATCATATTGCACGGTAAGCTAAATTTTACAGCAAACCTGTTCTTGAATATAAGAATATTTAACCTATACTTAACTAAACCAATTTTATTTTGCCTCACCAATACAGAACACTGTAGTAAAAATTGCCCCAGCCAGGTATTTCTCTATTTTAATGTATGCACTTACAATGTTATCAGTAAAATTAATGCAAAAAATGCAAATTAATAATTGGATACCAACATGACACATTGGAATTCTAGTGTTACCCCCTCACTGCCACCAACACACACAGTAGAAATATGACTTAGGAGAAATTACACAGCAATTCTACACAGCGTCAAGACATTTTTACAAAAAAATCCTTTGTGGATAGGGTGAATGAAGTATTAAAGAGGAACATTCGTTTCCCCAGACTACAAACTATTTAAAGAACAAGGTTGGACTAGAAATTGGTGCACATTTACATGGAATAGTTTTAGGTCTGTAAGTAGGTCATCAAATTAGAAGCATCATCACCCAAGGGTCTCATTATAGTCAGTGGCAAAAGACCAGCTGAGTAACCCCTTGGAGCTGCCCATTAAGTATAATAAGTATCTACAGAGCCTATGTTTTTTCCTTAATGCCCCAATTAACAATTCAAGTTTAGGTAGGATGAGTCTTAGTAATCTTGCACCGTGGAAACCTTTCAGCTCCCAATCTCATCCTCCAGGTCAGAAGCAATGCTGGTTACACACCTCCCTCTGCTTCCCAAATGGCACATCACTGTGAAACAGAATATAGATAGAGACCACATTAGTCTCTACGTGCTACTCTGCCAAGAACAGCAAAGCTGTTGACATTTCCAGATGTGCCCACTCTAAAGTCTCCAAGGTAAGGACATTAATGTGTGTGAGTGAGGCTGTGACACCTGTGTGGAGCCACCAGGCCAACAGGAAAGTAGCTGCCAGCATTCACATTCGACAGCCTGATGGAAATAAGGGCTGCAATTACAGCGTGGCCATGGTACAAGTTTGGGAACTGCTCATCTAAAAAGAAAAGGCTCAGCTCAATGCTGTTTCTTTATAAGCATTTTTAGTGAATTTCTGAGCGCACAGACAAAAAAAAAAAAAAGGCCATATTGTTGTTCATCCAAATGAATAAAGAATTTAAAACTTACTTTCTTCAACTTTAATTTGTATTCATGAGGTGGGACCCCACAGTATAACAGTTTTCACTGTCAGTTTACCATATTGTCTCACTTATATTTGATTTCACTATTAACTCCTTTTCAAAACATACTTCCTTCTGCATTTCCCAGTTAAATATAATTTGCTGGCCCCATCTGGATTTGAACAGTATTAAAACTGAGCTACTATGATTCCTGTGCTACTTGACAGCATGTCTGAATTTATTTACTTGGATGAATGATTTAAAATCCAGTGCTCAGTTTCCTGTCTATGACTGATGCATAATAAATTATATATATAAGACTGCCACTGGATGGGCACTTGAGCTTCAAACAGAATGTGAAACAAAGGTGTAGTATGAGAATACTCCTTAATACCTCAGTATTAAGTATTATTATGCAAAAACAATGGCATATGCAGGTGTCATTGAATTTAAATTTAAATGATCATTTAGCAGAAGTAGCTCTTCTGTTCTGTAGGTAGAGGTTTGGTAGGTCAGCACAGTAAAGGAAAACATCCTGTCTTTAGCCTGGCAAATAATTTTTATTGTATTTAAACCCACGTAACAAGGATACACACAGAACCAGGGCTCGAACAAAACCACGCAGTATGCATTCTGCTCATTGATGTCAGGACATCACCTGAAGCTAAGTAGTGAACAAATAAGTCTGTCTGTACATTCCTACTCATTAGTGTCATTCTGTGAAATGAATAAATACTAAATGAGAACTAAGAGAGATCAATCTTCTTTTCATTTGGGTTTTTGATGCTTCTTGTCAGGTATAACACAGGACTTCATGCCCATAATCTTTCCTGTCTTTCTCAAGCTTCATTGGGTAAACTAACCGACTTTACTTCTCTGTGTAATGCTTAAGCAAGACGCAGTAAGCCCTATGACAGTGTCCCTATTTAGTCTGCTATCAACGACTGTCTGTCGAACCATCATAATTTCTTTTCTATAAGCACATGGTTACTAGGCCTTGATGGTAACTTCTTGACTTGCTTGGAAAAAGAAATCTGAAAGTTGTCTTAGGTTCTTAGGAAGGGCAGTGCTGTGTAAGATACACGTGCAGTTAGCGCACCACGCCTCTGGAGGCTCCGCAGGGTTTCCAGGGCCGTTCATCTCACCATCCGCGATCCCAAACACCCAGTAAGCAATGCACTGAGATCTCCATTCACTCCTTGCTGCTGCTTGCATTGCATTCGCCCTTCATGCTTACGGGTCTGGTTTTAAATCCATAGCATTAAGTTTGGATGTGTTGGCAGGTATGTTAGTTAACAAAGTAGCCAAGCGAATTTGATTAATTGTTCCCAAAAATTCAGGTATGACAAGGGATAAAGCTGATGGATTTCAACCCTTCTAGCTACCTCTGCGTGCCACTTGGAGGGCCATCTTTCCTCCACTACTCACCTTGATACCTCTGCTTCAGAAGTGACTATATCTGGGTTTACAGGCAGAGAAGGACCTGGGAGTGATGGTGGATAGTCGGCTGAATATGAGCCAGCAGTGTGCTCAGGTGGCCAAGAAGGCCTATGGCATCCTGGCTTGTATCAGGAACAGTGTGACCAGCAGGGCTAGGGAGGTGATCGTCCCCCTGTACTCAGCTCTGGTGAGGCCGCACCTCGAGTACTGTGTTCAGTTTTGGGCCCCTCGCTACAAGAAGGACATCGAGGTGCTTGAGCGGGTGCAGAGAAGGGCGACGAAGCTGGTGAGGGGCCTGGAGAACAAGTCCTACGAGGAGCGGCTGAGGGAGCTGGGCTTGTTCAGCCTGGAGAAGAGGAGGCTCAGGGGCGACCTTATCGCTCTCTATGGGTACCTCAAGGGAGGCTGTAGCGAGGTGGGGGTTGGCCTGTTCTCCCACGTGCCTGGTGACAGGACGAGGGGGAATGGGCTTAAGTTGAGCCAGGGGAGTTTTAGGTTAGATGTTAGGAAGAGCTTCTTCACTGAAAGGGTTGTGAGGCACTGGAACAGGCTGCCCAGGGAAGTGGTGGAGTCACCATCCCTGGAAGTCTTCAAAAGACGTTTAGATGTAGAGCTTAGGGAAATGGTTTAGTGGGGACTGTTAGCGTTAGGTCAGAGGTTGGACTTGATGATCTTGAGGTCTCTTCCAACCTAGAAAATTCTGTGATTCTGTGATTACTGCCTGAAAAGAAGAATGAGTGTGATTAAGGAGGTATTGGGGAGGCAAGGACAATCCCCAGACATGGACTGTATATCTCGAAACAAGACACTGGAACTCATGATAAGGAAGCGGCAGACAGACAGAGAAACAAACGTAAGGACTATAAATCTCAAAACTGGACATTGGAATTCATTATAAAGATACAACAAACGGAAGAATTAGCAACAACCAGCTCTTGCAATTAAGAAACCTGCCAATTCAGCAGATTCCTGACCAAAGGTGAAAAGTACACTGTGAGGAAGACTCGGGGTCTTCCTCCCAAAGACCCCTGCCCACGTCCCAAAGACCCCTGCCCACAATTCTTGGAAGGCTCTACGCAGGCGCAAGGTGCCAAAAGGCTAATTAGCATGAGAAGCGAGGGAAGGCGGGGATAGGTAATGAATATGTATAGGTGCTTGTAGAATATTGATAGATTGATTGTATAAATTCAAGACTGCTTTCCGCTTTAGGTATGCACGATAGGTGGAGAGATCCCCCGTGCATCCAGCGCTGCAATAAAGAATATACCACTTAAAGGAATTTCGGCTTCGATCTTTGAATCAAGTGGCAGCATAAAAATTGACAGGCAAGTGTTCTCATTTGGGTCCAAAAAAACACCCCAAAAAACTGTTTCTGTAGCCGAGAAGGGTTCATTGTGCTGCCCAGTTAATGCAGGGTTTGAGAAGTGCTCCCTCGGTAGTTTTCTACCTGGATCATGGTGTTTTCCTGATTTCTTGCCTGCTTTTTCACTTACTCTCATTTGTCCTGTTGTAGTTGCGGATGTAGGTTGAAAGTAACAACTCTTATGGAAAACCACAGAATGGCTCAGGTTGGAAGGGACCTTAGAGATCATTCAACTCCAACCCCCCTGCCATAAGTAGGGATGAAAGCACAGCTGTGTCACGAAGCACACAGAGGTTGGTTCCTGATGTATTTTACTTGGACTCTTTGAAAAAGGTAGAAGCCTGTTCTGACGGCGTAGTTTTATTTTTTATTCTATTTTTACGGTCAGTGGAGCTAGAGACAACGAGGCCCTACCCCTGCTCCCGCCCCGCAGCGCCTACAGCGAGGCCGCCACCCTCAGACCCGTCAGCTACGAGACGTGCCGGGGACGAGGAGGAAGAGGAGGAGGAAGAGGAGGAGGAAGAGGCGGCCCAGCCCGGAACCCTATGCTCGCTGCCGGCGCCGCACCCGGAGCTCTGCGGCTGGTGCACGGCGGCGGCTGAGGGCAGCGATCGCCATGGTGCGTGCGGGCGGGGCGGCTCTCCTTGCCTTGCCTTTCATTTCTTTGCCTTTCCTTCCCTTCCCTTCCCTTCCCGTCGGGGGAAGCCGTAAGTGGCCGGGCCCCCCATGTGCTCATGCGGGCCTCTCCCGAGGGGCCGGCAGTGTGCCCCCGGCTGCTGCTTCCAGCCTCGACTGCAGGAGGCGAGGAGCAAAAGGCGTGCAGCTGGCGCACGGTGCCTCTGGAGGCTCCCCTGGGTGTCCAGGGCCATTCATCTCCCCCCCGCGATCTCAAACAGCCATAAAACGATGCACTGAGATCTCCGTTCACTCCTCGCTGCTTCCTGCATTGCATTTGCCCTTCGTGCTTACGGGTCTGGTTTTAAACGCACGGCTTAAGGCTTCTCATTAAAGTTGCATGTTAATCGATAAAGCCTTTCAGTTTCGTTCAGAAATGCTTTTCCACTGACAAGCAACATAGCTTAAAACCGTGGCCCAGGACTCTTAAATTTGTGGGCAGGATTCACTTCCTGTGCTGCGTGAGCAGCTGCAGTGCCTTGTACCAGGCAGCAGCCAGAGGCACTCCCAAGGTCTTCTGGAAAAGACAAAAAAAAAAAAAAACAACTTCTGTTTTGTCGCGTAAGGTATATCTGGCCTTTTCCAGAAATCAAAGCAATCAGAAACTTGAATCAGAAACTTGCTGAGGAGCACAGCAGTAATCTTAGTTTTCTAGCCATAGTTTTACAAAGTATGCATTTTGAGGGAAGGCCTTATGCAAAATGTGTTGCAGTATTCCCTACATTCCTGTAGTTACATTACAGCACGGAGTGTTTAAATAATTTTGCTATTGTGTATGTTATTGAGAGGGGTAAGATCCACCTGTTGGAACTGGTAAAGCACTACTATGCATTAAGGGCTTTGTGGGATAAGGATTCATGAGCTTTCAAGTCCCTAGCATGACACATGCCCCTATCTTCCCTTTAACGTTTTATTTAACTTTAGTAGCGTATACTATCTTTGATTTCTTTTCAGCCAAAGTTACCGAAAAGCAAAGGAGTGAAGCAAGAGAAAAAAGTTATCCATCCTTACAGCAGAAAAGCTGCACAACTTGCAAGGGAAGCACACAAACAAGATAAGAAAGAAAAGTAAGTTTACTGTGCAACCTTGTATACAGACTCAAGGATATTACAGTAGATATTTTTGTTTGTGAGCCCTGGTGAAGGGGGACCGTTATGCTGATACAACCTTAACATCTATTTTAATAAATCAGCCTATATAGCATGATACTGGCAGGCCATGTGAACTGACATAATTATATTCACACACACACAAAATAAATCAGCCTAATTGTAGATCAACTACTTCTAAGATTTCTTGGAGGTCTTTTCCTGCCTTAATGATTCATGTTCTTCTTATCACAGCATTTTGCTTTTTAATAATCTGAATGGCATCATGTTAGTGACTTCTCATGAAGCTTAGGCACCTTGTTTAACTTGACTCCAAGATTTAGTAAGAAACCCGCTTAGGGTCTAGCATCTTTTACTGAAGTACTGAGTTCTTAGAGAAGAGACATAAACCTCCTTTGGTGTCCTTCCTACGAGAGAGACTTTTGAATAAGACTAAATAGTTAACTCCTTTTGGTGATTTCCTGCTGTCCTATCTTTTGGTTTTCTTTTCCCTATTGCAGAGGGGAAAGATGCTGGAGAGGACAGGCCTTTGATTTCCATTCTGTCTCAGCTTGCTGTCTCTAAAACATATACCAATCAACTCCTTGAATGCTGATATAGCATGATTGTTTGTTCAGAAATCTATTAAACTGTATTTCAAGCATTCTCTGTCAAAGTATACTGATACTTTGATAGAGTCACACAAACTGAACCAAAGTATTCACACACCTGAAGGTGTTGCGTTGGGAACTGGTGGTACAGTTGAAGGGTTCCTCAGAGGTTGTGCAGATTTTATGGTTGCACAACCCTATCCAGGACAAACTTGTAAGGTTTCTCTGCCTAGGAAGGGGCCTTTCACTAGAGAGATTAGGACACAGCTGTGTCGTGTAGCTTCAGTAGAGCTGCTGTAAGAATCACAGAATCACAGAATTTCTAGGTTGGAAGAGACCTCAAGATCATCGAGTCCAACCTCTGACCTAACGCTAACAGTCCCCACTAAACCATATCCCTAAGCTCTACATCTAAACGTCTTTTGAAGAAGTTACAAACAGCACGTGTTGAGGATTGTGCAGATTCCTAGCATGCAAGAAGGTTTCCCTGCTGCTTTGTGTTGTCTGTGCTTTTCTGTTTGTAAATTATTTTTTGGTGGTTGTTTTCCTAGTACTAAATTGTCATCCCTTAATTATCTCAATTTGCCTTATAACTGCCACTCAGGGAGCTTAATCACAAAAGGTAACTGATTCATACTTGATTCTTCATGCTTACATCTGTAATTTTCCAATAAAGAAAAACATGCAGAAGACTTAGTATGTAAAGGAGTAAGGTAGTGGTTATTCATTGTGACAGGGCACACTTAATCTCAAGTCTTTCATTGATTGATAAGCTTCTTGGAGTACTTCTTGGAGTGCAATTTTTGTTTCCTCTTACAATAGCAAAGAATGAAAGTAAGAAACTCCTGCTGGAATAGACTTCTTCCATATGACTTGCCGTTTAATTACTTTTTTTCCCCACAAAAAAGTAACTTCGTAAAATTAATAGCTTTTTAAAGAGGGAGTTTACGTAAAAGAAATGAAGAGTTTCTTACCTGTGTAGGAGACAACAGGCTGTATAGCAGCATGGTTAGTCTTTGTGTTATTTCCTTCTGGAGCATAGCAAACAGAGCTAGCTATAACAGTAAAACTCTTCTAACAAAGGAAGCGGGCCACATTTTGGTGTGAGTTCCAATTTATAGGAGGAGAAAGCACCATTTTATAGGAAGCCATTAAGTGTTAGCTGCCTAGCAGGCTAATTAAAGGTGTACTTCAAGAAACCCAATGGAGTAGTTGCATGGTGTTTTGTTTTGTTTTTATCCCTAATTCTTGTGGGGATCAAATGAAGCCTAATGTTGTAACAGAGAAGCTCAGATTACGATTAGAAGATGTAAATTATTATCATTTTCTTTAGGTTCTGTTACTTTATATTTAACTTTTCTTTTTCAAGCTCTCCTACTCTTTCAGGTATGAGTCTTTTAGGCTGATGGTTACCGGTGTAACCCTTTGTTTCTCATAGGGAAACTGTTCTGCCAAAAGTAGTGTGTCAACCTGGACCATCCAGAGTTTATTGCGAGAGAAAAATATTCTACCCGTAAATAAGATCTCTATATGTTGCAGTCCTATCTGATTAATTATCATTGTTCACTTTGTAGGTCTGTTTTGTTGTGATGTTCTAAATATGATTTGCATTAGAATATAGATAATTAGAGGAAATCATTTAACTCAAAAGACATGGCTAATGTTTCTTTATGTTCTTCCCTTTTTTTCCTTAAAAGTCTTGTTCTAGTTTCTTACGGATTTGTATTACCTGTATTAATCAGCTTGTTAAATCTTAACTTTTAAATGTTTTTATTTTTTAATGATGGGAGTTATACAGATGTTAAAAACAGTCAGTTTAGCCAATAATCAGTCTTATCAGTGCAATTACTTAGCTGAGTTTCTTTAGTATGCGATAGGGGTGGGGTTTGGGTTCAGTTTGCAGAGCTCCAAAAATGATTAAATACATTTCAGATGCTGTAGGCTAAGGAAGACTTTCTATTCTGTTGAGGGAAAAGCAGTAGCCCACACCAGTCATGTGGAACACATGTACACCTTATCTATTGATAAATGTTCAATACAAACGTATCATTTGGGTGTAGGTAGCCCTTGAACAACATGTTACTGGAAGCTCAGTGTCTTTTGTGGAAGTATTGGTAAATGTTTTCCTTGATTTTTGTGTTGTTTTTCTTTGGTACTTGGCTTGAGACAGGATTCAGGACTAGAGACAATTTAGGCTTCTATTTACTTCTTTACTTTTCTATATGAAGAAGTTACAGAAATAGCTATTAACATGCCTGCTTGTGTTAAATAGGAAAGGAATCTGCATTTAGCTATGAAATGCAGATTCAAGTATCTTTTCTCCAAACAAGCTAAATAAAAAAAGGAAAGACATTACCCACCAGGAATTTCAGTAAGACCGTGCAACCCCAGGAAAAAGGCAGGAGAGATTCTATAAGCTGCAGAAATCTGTCATCCAAGTAATCTTCCATGCAAGCATTCTCAATGAAATATGACAGTAATAACAAGCTTGTTGTCCAGAAACTGCCTGTATTACAAAGGACCAATCTTGACAGTAATAAGGGGAGACAGACCAATTGGCTTTAGAAAATTGACTACAATCTTCTGTCACTCTTCACTTGAATCACACCTTTCTGGGTCCATCTTCACAGCTCTCCTCAAGGTCTAATCAGCACCAAATTCCACTATATTTCTACCAATTTATTCTTCCTTAATCTACATGTGAATCCTTATTACTATAGGCTAGTTGTTTGCTCTGTTAAATCATTACAAAGATGTCATTATGAGCCAGCAGAACATTGCTTTTTCTACACTTCAGGTAAGTAGAACACACTGAAATAGCCCTGGAACTCCTGTTAGTAATGATGCACCAGCACCACCCATATTTTGTTTATAATTAGTGAAATCTCTGTCATAGTTTTTGGTAGCCAAGGCTGATTTATTGCAGGTTTTTTTCCTTCATTCCTGATGCAGGACATGTGCCTTCTGTTTTAAATTATTCAGGAGTCTGTGCATTTTTCTTACAGAGATACAAGTCTAAATACTACCATGCTCTGAGAGCTAAGAAATTTTTACAGTATTTCTTGATCTGGCATGAAGTACTGTTTCCCCTTAGGAATAAGCAGGAGTCTTATATCTGCTTGTGGAACTCTATTGTTTGTTTCTCCTTAGCTTTTCTGTTGCCTAACCTCTTAATCTCCCTTGAGCTCCTATGATCCCAGTTGTGCTGTTTGCAGCAGTGATACTTTGAGATGTATTCTTGCACATTCTTTACGTAAAACTGAGAAATGTTAGCTCTTAAAACTACTTCAGTTTTGGTTACAGAAATAAAAAAATGAACTGCAAATATGTCAATTTTTAATTTTTATAAAGGTAGTTTCATATGGAAGTATCCTAGATTCTAGATTGCCTAGCCAAGCTACTAATTGGTGAGTCAGCTAATAAAAATTGGCGTGCGTAGTGAGAACTACAAAAGGTATTTAGCAACCCAAAACAAGAAACAAAAGGAAATTTGTTCTGTCAGCCATGACATTTCTTAATGAAGGAGTCTGTCTTCATTCTCAGAGCTGTAAGTGGCATTGTATGGGTGGGTATGACAGGGGAAAAAATACCAAATTAATAAACTGATTTAGCAAAATAGTATTTATTCAATTTTAATATTTAGAGCAGTTGAATACAGTATCTGCAATAAGTGCTAATAGAGAATGAAAGTTTTAACTTTTAAAGTACCTAGTAAATCTCAAGAAAGCTGCTTATCACCCTTATCAATAATCAATGGCTAAGTATGATTTGATTTTTTTTTTTTTTCCTTTTGGTAGAAAATTATTAAGAAGCAACAGCCTGCCTACCACATGATTGTATCCCTGCCATTATCCTCTTTCCCTTGAGTAAAAGATGTTACTCACTATGTGGAAGGAGATGAGAGGAACTGTCTTTGCCTTAGGTCATTTGATTAGCTCCCTGCTAATACTATTGTCTTCTAGCAGTCATTGAGGTCAGGCTTTTATGAGACGTACAGTGAGGCAATATCTGATCCTATCATCCAGTATTTCTCATACTTAAATACGTTGTGCACACCTAAAGACTAAAGGAGGTTTTTCCTCCAGAAGATAAGCCTGGTTATGTGCATCATTGCTTAGATAAATAAATGAGCCAGCGACCGTCGCAGGCCCAAATGGCAGCTCTTAGTGTTTTAAAGCATAGATAGGTGACAATTTATGATCCTAATCAGGAAGCTTTTTTTAGACGGCATTGTAGTTTTCTCTATGGCAACACTTTGTAGATGTGCTTGGCTTGCTTTGTTGCCATGCAAGGTTCATAGCAGGGACTGTGGCTGTGAGGCCCCACTGCATGGAAAGAGGAATCCTTGCTGTGGATGCTCTCACCTGTCAAAAGTCCACAATCTGTGCTGTGAGGGCTACCTACCATAGTTTTTATTGACAGTGTCTTCTACAGCAGAGTCTTAAAGCTGACTTCTACTCTAAATACTTTTTTTTTTTTTTTTTTTTTTTAAAAAAAAACGTGTTCTCATCCAGATCTGTCCTTTAATCCACACAAACTGGTGTGGTTTTCATTTAAACACTAGAGTCTTTTAATTAATCAACCAGCTTTATTTGTGGTTGGTTTGGTAAAACCCTCACATGACTTCTATAGATTTTTACATTAAAAATCTTCATTTAAAAATTTTTTTTTTTTTTTTTTTTTTTTACATTAAACATGTAAAGAACCCAGATGCTGCTGAGGTATCTATAAAAAGTAAAAAGCCTTTTCATTACTGTGTATTCTTAGCACCTTAGACACGCAGTTGTTTTTATATGTACTTCAGGACAGTCTTCAGAGTGTGAAATACTACATGAAAAAGCTAATCATTATTTAATAATGTAGGTATATGGCCAAGTGGCCCAAGTATGTTTGTCTCTAGGAAGTAGAGCTTTCTCTTTTTATGTGAACTTTTGCGACAGGTACCTTCTGTCCTCGAGTTAATTCAGTTAAAACTGTGAAATGCTCATTAAATCCTATAGAGTACAAGGAATTTATCAATTTAAGTAGCTTTGAACTGAGTTGATTTTTGACAGCATTTTCTCTTTTAAATGATATCCTTTATCATTTTCTTTATCAGTTTTCTTATTAAATAAGAGAACCTCCTCTTAATTGTATCCCAAGTCTTTGGATATATCCAGCGAACATACATGGCTAAGATATATTTCCAGTGACAAACATTATACTAATCTCAATCTATTCCTTTCTGCAAAGGAAGTGACATTAAAAAACATCCATTGCTGCAGACTGAATCTGAGAGCTCCAGAGCATGAGGCAACAGGAAAACTTGTGTTCTCTAAGAATTTTTTGATAGGACTGGAATAATTAATCCCAAACAGAATCGTGTACACACATCTCACTGAATACAGAAGGCTTCAGTATCCCAGCAGAAATTGAGGTGGAGTGGAAAACACATTGAGATTAATTTTTTTTAATTAAAAATATTAAGAAGTTTGATTTCAGTTTAACACATTAAGTTTTACTGTTGACTAAGAACTCACTTTAATAATTAGTTTATTAAATACTAATGATATTTTTCCTATTGATTTGTGAGAATGCACTACAGTGAAGCCTTATGTTTTGGATTTTCAAGTTCATGAAATACACCAGCAGAATATTACAACTACTTAATGATACTAATACAATGCAGATCTTTCATGAATTCCCTTTACTGTGCTCTAAGAAAAGTGTTATGTCCTGTTTTCATGCTTTTTTTCCTATTTCTTTTCTTCCAAGACACTATTTTAACTTAATAGGTAGAGTGGATGAAAGTGCCAAAAAGTAGAAATTTTCAATGAAGCAGAATAAGTTGTATGTTGTTCTGAATTTGGCAGATAACTTCCATTTGAAATATTACCTTGACTTTCATCTTGACTCCAAAATTATTTTCTGGGGAAGAAAAGTGAAGATAATTGTTCCATAGTATAATTGACATGGTATTCATTATTTGCTAACATGTGTGTTTTACTTTGTTAGGTTGAAGATTGAAAAAGCTTTGCGTTTGAATATTATTGGTGAGCAGAAACGTCTATTACTGAATACACTGAAATTTTATGATAAAAAGTTGACTAGTTTTACCAACTTTATAGGTTCTCTATTTGAAGTTGCTTTATCTATAATATGACTCCGTAATTTTAAAATAGACTTTGGAGAAGTGCTGAAATACCTGGGGTTCGCTTAAGTATTACTTACTGGGTTGAATTCAGGGATTAGAGCCTAATCCTTAGTCAGTGTACATGACAACAGGTCAATATAGAACAAACATCTCTTTTTATACATCTGTACCTGTATTTATTTTACTCGTCTCCATGCTTTTCTTAAAGATTTCTAAAATAAGATGATATATATAGATTAACAAACACTGTAATAATGTCTGCCAAGTAAATACAAGACTTCAAGACACAACATTAAATATTTTTCTTTCAAATGCTTGACATTCACCTTTCCAATTAAATTATTGGAAAATTGTGATAACTGGAAGTCTTGTTCAGCCACTCTATTGTTGTTATTTTCTTTGGGCATTCTTAACTTGGCATCTTAAGCAATCAATCTATTGATATTTTAGATACTGGTTTCCAGTAATTCACAGTGAGGTATTAAAATTTCTTTCTGTAAGGAAGATAATGTTTCTATTATAGCTACCTTCATACCTGGTACAAACAAAATCAGTGAGACAAATTTCTGCAATGCCATTCCAAATCTTGAATAATTGAATAATTAATAATTTAAGAAACTTTGAAGATCTTTAATCTGTGCTGATGCTACCATGATAATAAAATCATTAATGTTCTTTTTTTTTTTTTTAAAAGGAGAAAAGTTGCAATGGTTTCAAAGTCACCTTGACCCCAATAAAACTAGCTACACAAAGAAGGAAGCTTGTGAACTACTTGAAGAGTAAGTCTGCAATTAAAACTAGACTGAAAATCTTGATTTGTCTTTTAAAAGTGTTCTTTTATATATATATATATATATATATATATATTTACAATAGAATTATTAAAGTAACACTTGCATTTTTATTTAAGTGTCTCTTCTATTGTGTGGAGGATTAAATAAATGTAATTGCCTGAATTTTTGTTCAGGCAATTTTGGGCTGTTCAGTGAAACAATGCGCAAAGTTTGTTCTATTCCTTACACCTTTTTCTTTAATTTTCTTTGGTAAGAAGTTTAAATGATATTCAGGTGGGCAGATTTTTAGGGCAGGAAATACCAAAACTGGATTTGGGTAAGAAAGAACTTAGTTCTGTGCTGCTGGATATATGTACCTGTGGCCTGTCCTGAGTTTTTACCTTCAAGCATAAGGATATAATATTTACATATTCTTAAAAATTTGCATTATGTCCATTTTCTTTCAGAAGCTCTGAAATACTCTTCACAGTTCATGAAATCTGTAAGCTGCTAGCCAACACTAGTGATACTGCAAAGGCAGTAACAACTTACTCTGTGAATCCAGTTTGGATGATTACACAATGATTATACAACATGGATGATGTCACAGTGATGTATAAGAAAAGAACTACAGAACTCATTAATGAGATAATGAAATTCAGCTCTTGAAGTTTAGCAAAACTTAAATCTAACACTGAGAACTCTTGATAGCATTGAAGTTTTATCTAAAGTAGTTTGAACAAAAAAAAAAGTTTTGTAAGCAGCAGATTATTCAAATTATATTTCTAAACGGGGCTTTTACTTTGACAATGGAAGTGATGTTTCTTAGATTTGAACTATATCTGACTAATTTAGAAAATATAATTTGTAAAATAATTCTGTTGTACAAGTATTTTGCACGAATACCTGTAGCTTAAGGTTCATCTTCTTTCTTTCAGATACATGTGCCGATTCAGTGATGAACTGGAGCAGATTGAATTACGAAACAGTATTAGAGGTAGACAGGGAAGACAGCATGGGTCACGGGAAGCTGTCATCAAGCAGACCATGGAACGAGAAAGGCAGCTCTACGAAGGCTATGGGATAGGTATGTAAGCATTAGAATTAACCATGCGGTCATACCCTCTCCTCCTGCTCACAAGGCTGGAACCTAAGTGAAATTTTTAGGCATGATGTTTATTACTCATTTCTCAAAGGAATTCACTAACAGCTAGGTGTTTTTTTTTTTTTTTTTTTTAATTGAGTTTGTTGCAGATAAGTACTCCTAAAGTTTGAATATTTTTAAGTCTTTCTATTAAAATTGAGTGAATCCAGGAAGAAATGCTGGACTATTATGACATCTGCTCTGCAGGCACAAATGATAATCCACAAGGAGGAAAAACACATTTTTCCTTTTGTTCTCAGGCAGAGGAGTTTTGCTTCCTTTGACTCATGGGAGGTGTAGGAGGGAATATACGTGAAGGCCCTAACACTTAGCCTCTTAATAATCAAACTCACAAAAACTCTGAAGATTTCAAACTAAGTGTTACAGGTGAGAGCTCAGCTGAAAGCACTTTGAGTTTTTCAAACATTTACCTTGGCCATCATCACAAGTTTGAATAAAGTCATTATGCCAGTTATTCACATTGGCTTTTTTATTACCATTTATCTTTCTGTGGCAGTGGAGTGTCTAGTGAAATCTTCCAAGATTAACTGAGAAGCAGTCATGATAATCATAACAAGCCTTAGAGCTGAAGATTTCCTCTTAAAGTGCATAGAGTCTCCCATAAGAAGAAAAACTCTTTATGAAAGTATTTTGTTTTCTGGGAGGTAGCACACAGAAGCAAGCTACTTGTGAGAGAGACATAAGTGTGAGAGTGAGATAGCTGGAAGGGAAGCATCAGTAAGCTGGTGAAATAAGAAAAGGACAATAATTGTATAGAAAACAAAGACTTGAAAAAAGTTAAGTACAAAATAGTACTGAAGTTTATGATTTGCATTTTTCTTTCACAAATAACCATGCTGCAGTCAAATGATGGACTTGTCTTTAATGCTAAAGTATTATTCAAAGGCAGTCAGTCTGGCTAATGGTCAAAGCAAGTCATGGAAGAAGTGAAAAATCAACATTGATCAACAAGGGAGAGCAAGGTTTGGGCTGCATGTCATATTCCCCTTGATTGTATTTTACCAATTAAAAAGAATTGTTGTAAGAATTTTCCAGCTGCTACTTGTTACTTTTACATCTTGCAATCGCAGAGGAATTCAGAAATATCTGGATGACTTCACATGTAACAGTAATGCACTTTTGTTCACTTAGAAGGGGGGAAAAAGTCATAGGAAGGTAGATACTACGAATGTCATCAAATGGCTCAGTTGTAGAAAATTTCCTTTCTGGTATTGCTTTAATTTTTTTTATTATTATTTTTTTTCCCTGTATTGGAAAATTTCCTTTGTGGAAAGCTGACAAAAAAATCAGTAGGACTAGATAGAAAGATGTCAAATGCGCAAGCACAACATAAAAATAAAGAAGAATCCAGAAATATTGTAAGCAAAATTGGAGGTTATTATAGCATTAGTAAGTAAAGCATTCAGAGATCATGGTGCAACTTCACATATTAAACACACTCTCAAATCATTCATTATTTGTTATCACAGCTGCTGCAGGTTTTGCTCTCTGTCTAGGACAGTATTCATTCACAGAAAATAGTCACTGCTAAATACTGTAATTAGAGATTGGAGATAAATGGAAATCAGCTGGAAACTGCTTTTATGCTCTACATCATTATCACTGGAAGCTGTAGTGAAGCTTTTGTAACTGACGTAGTAGCTGTTCCTCCTTCCCCCCCATTCCTGAATTCAGTTATTTCTTATAGGCATATGCATTTGCTGTGAACAAACTACATGATATGTATTGCTTAGAATTAAGAAATGAGAAGAAATTCTCTTATAATTCAATGCTGTATATATCAGGTATATGCAAATGA
Source organism: Aythya fuligula (assembly GCF_009819795.1). Classification (NCBI taxonomy): domain Eukaryota; kingdom Metazoa; phylum Chordata; class Aves; order Anseriformes; family Anatidae; genus Aythya; species Aythya fuligula. The sequence continues at coordinate 28,201,330 of NC_045562.1, read as the reverse complement.
AAAAAATATTTTTAGTGTTGACAGAAGTGGTAGATATCCAAAAGCACAAATTTTAGTCTTAAAATAGTACCTATACAGGGAACATTCAGTCAGAGACTATTGAGTTTTGTTAGCAGTTACTCGTCACCCCCTTACCCCTTAAATATATCTCAGTTATTTTTACTGTTCTTTTCTACCTGACATATCGTTATTTGTGTGAGTGTATTTTAGTCTGGTCTTTTGTGTTTATAGGAAAGCTATTGAAAGATAATCCTAGATTTTGACAGGATATTTTGACAGAATTTGGAGTTAGTGTGCTTTTAGTTGAAAAACATCATAATTATTTTATCTGAACATCATACATTTTTGATAATTTGCCTTTATTTGCCTAGCACGTTCTTACACAAGTAGAAGGTAAATTCTGGGGAAGAAGAGCCTTTAAAGCTAAATGCACCACTTATTAGTTAGTTTTTGAAATTTCAGATAAAATTGATTTTAAAGTTTTATCACTTGCATGTGTTTCCTGGCATAACTATGGCACTGATAGCTGTTGCCTTCTGTAACAGTCATGATTGTGTACCTGAATGGTTATTCATTTAAAGAACACGTGCATCTACAAAACATCTACAGTTTCTGACATCCTTTTCCCTTTGTAACTTCAGACTGCAGTAGCACCTTTTCACCCAACTTGGGCGTTTTCTCCTTATGATAGTTCTAATGAATATAACGTGAATGCTGCTTATGTTGTGCCAAGAGCAGTGCCGTTTCAATTCTTGGGAGATTTAGTTAAATTTCTTCTGCAAGTCTTTGCTTTGGGAGAGAGAAATGGTTACTGCTGTGAAGAATGATGATATTTTTAAGAACAGCATACTTCTGAAAAGAAACAATGTCAAAAAACATGACCCTGGTGCATGCTATGGAGATGTATCAGTAAAACAAGTGTTGTTAATCTGACAATATGGTGCTACTGCAGCTTTCCACCATAATGAATAAAGTCAGGTACTGTGCAGTAACTCATTATTTCTACACACAAAACAGTGGGACAAGAGTTCCTAGTTCAGTTCCTAATCTGGCAGTTCTGTGGTTTGCATTGTATAACATACTGCAAACATGTGTAAGCACAACCTAAAAGTTGCCGCTGCCAGAGCAGTAAAGATGAATTCAGTGCAGCGTTACCCCCCTTGGGAATACTTGCTTTGTCTTGACACTGCAGTGAGCCCTGGATGATAGGCAAGATAAAACTCGCAGAGTATTATGTTCGGAAAAAGTCTTACATAACTTCACAGAAACTATTAGCTTTCCAAGATGGTTTTTCAACAACAAGAAATTGAAAGGGCTTTGAGAATCCTGTCATGTAGCCTTGGTTTGTCTGAGAATAGTGCAGACCAACATGTTAGCCCTCTGACAGAGGGAACAAACAAGCCTCAGCACATCTCCGAGGCACTTGGCCCAAACTGGCTGAGTGCTGCTCCTGCCACACTCGGTGCTCACATCACCAAGATCCTAGGAGAAAGCTGAGTAGGCAGAGCTCCACATGAAACAGCTGAAAGAAGGGGTAACTTCACTCAGGTGGAGGCCTGGGCATTTCAGCATTTGGCATTTTGCTGCTGAAAGTGCAATTCAAGGGACTGCAGAGGAAGCATGAGGAACTGCGGGTTTGTTTCAATGCTTGGACCTCAGAAGGACCTCAGGCAGCATTAGTGCCTATCAGAACCAAGGAATCGGCAGACTAAAAAAAGGACTAGGTAAACGTTCCTTGCCTTGTTCAGCTGTGAGCAGTTGTACAGCACTTGTTTACCAAAAAGCAGGCTGCAAAAGTCCAATTGGTATCAAGATCAAGTGCATTTATTGTCAGTCCTCAACTGGTACCTTTGTAATCCAATGTAAAGGGAAGAAATGTTTTTCTGAATTGTAAAGACTATCTGGCCACTAAGAGAAGTGATAGGTGTTATCATCCTACTTTCTACAATAGCAAAATCATCTATAATCCTGCATTGTTAGCATCATCTGATTTATTACTGAAAGACTCAAGAAAATTGATAGTTGAACAAAGGCAGAACTGTGTGTTCCAGGCTTGCTCAAGGACAGCATAAGAAGTACCTGAAATGTTACAGTTCTAAGAGCTGAAATAATAAAGCGGATTTAATGTTAAAGAGGGAGCAAGCAGCCTTTCTTCTTGACATACCTGCTGGCTGTGAAGTCTGTACAGAATAAAATACCGTCAATGAACAGTATTTTATGCTCTATGATGTATTTTGTAACATGGAAGAATTTCAAGGCTCTAAAGGCAGGGGTCTCTATAAATTAGTGACAATGTTAAGCACAGGTCACATGCAGTATTTTGGGATTGACCAAGAAAAGAATGGCACTGAATCCAGTCAAAGCAGCTTAACTATCATAGGTAAGATTCTGCATGAGGTTAGGAACTACAACTCTAGTAAGAACACTGGTTACTCCAGCAAAGAAAAATGTCTGACCCATATGCCACTGTACAAGCTGGTTGCCTTCCTTTTTTGCTACCAAAGATAAAGATCTGTAGTGAGCATATGTCAGTTATTTCTGTCAAGCTAGGTCTGGGGAAGACATTATGTCATTATGAAATCTTTCAGTCTTGAAGTAGAAGAGAAATGAATAGTTCTAGAGGAACATCAGTGCATGAGAGGAGACAGGTACCAATGTTCTGTATAAATATTACATTGCATTTACTGTAGTATTTATCGATCATTTCAGCAACCACAGCAAGTGTCCCAGTAGCAAGAGTGACTTTTGGAACAGGTATTTAACAATGCAAACAATAATTGCATTGCAGTGAGGTTAATTGCCATAAAATAGTCATTCTTTGCTTTCAGACTCTTATTCCAGGTGGAAGTAGTAGTATATCCCAAAATCCAAAAAACATGTTCTCTTCAAACACCCGAGAACTTGACTGTACTCTTCGCAGTGTTTGTATTTTATATACACATACATATTCTTGTACATGGTAAATTTTCGAAAGTGTGTCGAAGTGTTTCTTAGATTTTTCATGCTCAAGTTTACTTTCCTAACTCTGCTACTGATCTGTCTTGCGTGCAGTGGTGACTTCAGTGCTTTGAAATTGTTTTCCTTAAACATTTCACTTACTAAGCACGTAATACTCACTAATTAATAGTGTTCTTTGTATATTTAGGTCAGTTATGAAAGTAAGCTTTTCTATTGTGTCTTGTATCTGTGGTGCATCTTCACAGTAAGTTAATGCAAAGTAGAATTTTTATTATACTGATGAGGGAACATCTCTTAAAAAAAAAACTGTAAGCAGACCTTGATATACTGGTTGAGGAGGCTAGTTATGCTTTTAAAATAACTATATTAACTATTTTGATTTCTTCACTGGACTGTTGTTTTTTTTTTTAAAGGGAATCTTTTAAGTACTTATGTTTCTTGCTATTTTTCAGGTATATCAATTTAGAGAAGGTGAAGCACCTTCTTTTTATTATTTGTCAGGACTGGGTTCTCAATAGCTGGTATGTGTCAATTCTGGAACAGTTCATAAGTATAATTTCACTTCCTTTACTTCAGCAGTGAGAGGTCTTTGTTTTTAATGTATTGTTCTAGTAACTTTCTAGCATGAGTCCTTATTGTCATTTTCTTGGTTTTACTGTCTGAAATACGTTCAGCCCTTTAGTTCACATTTCTTTCTTTGAAATGAGATTCACTTGAATAATGTAACACATCTAATAGTATTTAATTTCATTCCCATTAGAAATCCCAGACATCGTGAACGGCAAGCACCTTAAATTTTTTAGGTAAGATCCTTTTATTCTCACTACTAATTAATCTGTTTATCCAAAACACTGTTTCTGAATTTGACATTGTTGTCTTTTCTTAAAAAAGAATTTATGCCAAATTGCTAAAGATTTGTCTTGTTTGAAAAAGACTACGTATGGCATTACTAACTCAGCAACTCGTAGCTGCTACAAGTGATGGTTAATCAGTAAGACACTGGGAATGTTAGAAACTTTCAACAGTCAGAGTTCCATTTCTACATCTTAAGTGTTTTTTGTTGATATTCTTAGAGAATGTTTTTTCGTTGCCTGAGCTGTTCATCAATTTACACTAAAAGAATTAACATTCACTGTTAGTTTCTGAGGATCAAGACACAGATTTATAGATAAATGGAAATACAGTGGAATAGTTTTCTTACCTGAACTGAGATTTCAGATGCTAATTGCAGTCATGTAGTGTCATGACCTAAATTATTTGTAGTCAGAGCTTAGCCATTAAGTAACTAAAACAGCACAAATAGTCTTGTTTTCTAAGATACAAGATGCACATGTAGGTGAACTAAGGTCTGCATTAGTGTTCATGTATATGTACTAGTTGAAAGTCATGAGAGAATTGATGACATCCACTTAAGGCTCTGGGAGCTGTAGAGCTTGCTGCTAGCTCATCTGGGCTAGCAAGCCAATATGCCTTGGAAAGAGGGTGAAGAAACACTTTGGTGTTTCTTGCTCTTGCTGATGGCTCTACCAAACAAGATAATTGGGGGGAAACCCCCCAAAACTTAGGAATGCTAAATGTTGCAAGGAATGATACAGCACCATCTCCTAGGGGTGGTATGCAGCCAGAAGTCATAGTCCCAGGATCGTGGAATATTACTGGAGATTTCAAAGGGACCTCTCGTTGCCATGTTTTTATATGCACAATTGATTTCATGCACTGTGATGTTTGATGAAGGTGTTTCTGTTCTATTGCCTTGGTAGAACCCAAAGTAGTATGTGCTAATTATAAGCTAGACATACTATCTTTGTAGTTGAGAAGTTATCCATGAAGTACACTATCATCAAGCAGCCATTTTATCAGTTGGATACAGGATTCAACATGGGATATTTAAATGAATCCTTCCTTCTTTATGCAGCCTTTTGAAGTAATGTGCTTATCATGTGAATTATTGTTTAATAACATTTTGTGTCTCCTTGAAGCCAGTTACAGAATCACAGAATGGTTTGGGTTGGAAGAGACCTTAAAGATAATGTAGGTCCAACCCCCCTGCCAGGGGCAGGGACACCTCCCACTAGACCAAATTGCCCAAAGTCATACAAGATATTAATAGTTACCATAAATTGTATGGAAGTACTTGATGAACATGTGATATTAGCTCACATTAGCCAGATGAAAGAAAATCTTCTGAACTGCTTTTCCAGAGAAGCTCGCGAGTTTAGTGTCTAACCTAGAAGCAGTTGGCCTAAAGTAACTGAGGATACAAATAGTCTATGGGGATAAAGTAAAACAGGTTTGTTGGTTGTTTTCAGACTATTAAATGTGAAAGTACTTAATTCTTCACAGACAAACTGCGGCTACTGTAGTGTCCAAGATCAGGTGAAAACACGGACATTTATTTACACTGTAGTTGGACTGATAGTATACATTAAAAAAACAGCATCACTTGAGTTAGCATCTCCTGAGAAAAGGTGAACTAAGTCTGCTACTCTTTCCTGATATTCTTATCTATAAGTGATTTTTGTCACTTTCTTTCAGGGAATGGAATGGCGATCTGAAGAAACTGCCAAACATTAAAATGAGAAAGCTGTCAGTTAGGGATGCTATCTGCAGTCACACTGAGGTGGCAGATGTGGAAACCAAAGAAGAATCAAGTAAAGCAGAAGACGTGGCCTCATGACCTCCAGCTGACTCAAGCAGCTGAAGGGAACTGTAAGAAGCCTACTTTGATGAGCACTGGAAACAAGAATAAAACTAGTGTTTCTAATTATATTTGCATAGTCTTTGCTAATTGCATTTTTGATAAGCTCACTGTGTACTTACGCTAGAAAGCAAACATTTCAGCAGCAACATATTATTTAGTTACAGTCTTCTTAGCTAAATAAAACTTAGTATTTTGTGTCCTTACCTCTTATACTGTACCTGCTCTTTAGGACACAGGCTTCTAAGTTGACAAATCGCCCATCCTGACTAGTGCAGCACATCTTTGCTGGTCATAGAGCAGACAAGACTTAGGCACCTATTAGAAATACTTTGTAGGGGGAAACCCTTACCTTTTACTGGTAGCAGCAAACATATACGCAAGAAAATAGGAGGTTTCCTGTTAAACAGTAGGCCTTCAGTTACAGCTTTTACATACCCCTTGTAGTGGTGGGTGGGGTCTTTAGGAGCACACAGGTTTGTGGAGAGCCGTGATAGGCACCAAATGGGGTGTTGCACAGCACAAATCATTCAGCTCAGGTGTAAGGAATACACCTGCTTGGTGAAAACGTATAAACAGATAATGAGATAATCAGTTAAGTGTGAAGAACTTTCACCCTGTACCCTCCGAGAATCTGTCAGGAACAGAGACAGCTGATAAGACGTCAACAAAGCACTGAGTATTTTATGTTTTGTCAAGAGAATGAGAGAATTATTCTGTTCTCTCCACCCTGTATGAAGAAGTCAGGCCAGAAGCCAATTACAGTCCATATAGTCTGTTTTTGAATGTCTCTTTAGTTTAGTTTATTTTTTTTTTTCGTCCCCTCTTTCGAGAAAAAAAGGCAAAGGTAAAGACAGGGTGAATTTCACAGCAGGGCATTTCTGATTGATAGGCCAGGTTAGCTTGCCTTGTAGTCACAGTTCAGATGTACAGTCTGTAGAAATTGTAGCACTCATAGCTCAGTAATCACGAGGAAATATGTATTCCTGATGGATGAGCTTTCTAGTGCTCAATCCCTAATGCAGTTCTGCATGTTAAACAGGGCTCTCTGTCTTGGTAAATAGTTAACAATTCTCTGAAATTTGACAGATGCTTCAGGGTGTATATTTTTTTACTGTGTAGCTGTGCAGCAAGTTTTACTGCTAAGTTTTATTCTGTTAACAGCTGTATTAAATTTTTCCCTTTTTACAAAATAGGTCTGTGCTATCATTTCAAGTTTTAGGAAACCAAATTCCATAGTAATAGGAAATTAATCACAGTCCTTCTTACGTGAATATATAGAGAAACCTCAGTAAATGTAACAGACCTGAAGCAGGAACAAGTGATCCAGTGCATCGTCATGTGGAGTGCGAGTCTTGAGATTGCCTGGAGGCCTTAATGCTCTGACACCAGCTATAGCTGTAGGCCATCACGTCACGGTTTTGTGTTTTAGAAACGAGTGTGCTGAAGTTCAGAGCATTCCTTTGACGTTTTTCTCTTTTTTTCTCTTGTTAAAAAACTGAGGTGTGTAGTGAAATGTAATGATTGATTCTGCTTGTTTTAATTTATAAATCTTGCAATGCTAAACTCCAGTAGAAGCTGAACCACAGTAGGCAGTAAGTCTGAACTTAAGCTGTGTACATGTTTGTTCAGTGGTCTGACAGATTTTGCCTTTCAGAAAGCTATACCTTCAAGTTTGTCTTTTAGACACCACCAGATGTACTTTGAAGTTGGAAAAATTGCTGTCCTACCACACTGTAAAATACTGAAGTAAAATGAGCACTAAGATAACTACAAGTTTTAGCATGTCACTGTGATAACAGTCTGTTAGGCTGGCATTCGGGTGAACGCTTTAAAAAAAGATTATCACACAATGTTATGGAGTACAAGACATTTTATATTCCTTGAAACAATTCACTAATAAGAAGGTATTATAAAAAAAGTAGTTGTTACTTTTGTGGTTGATGTAGTCAAAGATTTTTTTTTTTTTTTTTTAATATTGCTCACACTTGAAGAACATTTGCAATTCGGACTTCATTGAGCTTTGTGGGTTTTCTCTCTTGAAGTCCACGTGTTCACTGCTTGTTTAGCTGTCTTTTAAACTATCTTGTTGACCTGCTGTGTAAGTAATGAAAAAGAACTGCGTTCATCTTTAACTTTCTATATTGAATTATCAGAAAAAAAAATGTATTTTTAATTTCTGCACTCGGAATGTTTGTGCCTTAGGTGAGGGGGTTAGAGGGAGTATTTTGACTTATGCTACAGAGACAAGATAGTGGAATTTCATACATCAGTTTCATAATCCTATCAGTCCTGCACTTTAGGGTTTTGCATAGTGATGAGTTTCTTCTTTGTGCTTGAAAAAAAAAGGATGAATGCTCTCAGGAGTTCTGAATTTTGTTTTCTGCTTCTTAGAAATCCAGAAGGCAGTTGGCTGTAATGGCTGGAATGGCAAATATGGCTGTGATGGTCCCTGTTCTTACAAATTTGCTGTGGGGGATACCATGAAATCCTGCTTACTTGTAAGGGTTATAAACTTTAATGTTAAAATCCTCTATTATAATTCTCTGTAAACGACCGTGGTGTGTTTTTTTTGTTGTTGTTGTTTGTTTGTTTTGTTTTTCTGGTATATTTTATTCTAGCCAGCCTTGGAGAGCTGAGACCTCTCTGAAGAGCTGGCTGAATTATATTCAGACTTTCTCCGCAGCAGCTGAGCTGTGCTCTGATTCTAGAGCTTAACATACTGACAGTCTCAGCTGGAATGAAGCAGCTGTCTTTGATTCCAGCAGTAATCCGATGTTGTTTCATGTACACTAAGCAAATAGCTGTCAGTTGTTGATTTAAGAAACAAAACAAAAACCTGTCCTTCTCAGGGATGGCTTTATGCAATGGATTAATTAATTTACCATCCTTTAGTCAGAAACAAACGTGGCTGAATTAAAGGAACTGTTTGCTGTGGCTTTCTGGTCTGCTTCATAAAGCCATTTCTAAAGGGATGCGACTACAGCCATTCCTGATGAGGAAAAGCTATCATGCAGTTAGGCACTTACCCTGGCTCATTATTGTACTTTTTTCCACTACCAAAGCATGTGCTGATCCTTTATGGAATGTCAGTGTGTGCAACAGGATGCAACAAGGCAAAAAGGCAACATATGTGAAACATTTTCTGGGCCATTCCTGAGTAGTTCAAGAAATAGACTTACAGAGTACAGTACGTGGGTTTTCGGTCTTTATTGGAGTAGCACTCGTATGCATTTCTGTAATGACTGTGTATGAAGACAGAGTCTAGAATCCAAAAATGTTGGATTCCAACTGGAAAAAAAAAAAGCCATTGCTAATTTAGCTAACAGACTTACTTAAAAAATTACTTTGATCTTCCATCACCTTTGCTTTTTGTTTGTAATAGTGCTGATTGTTGTATTTTTGTGTGTGTGGTTTTGGCTTTTAGGTCAAGATCTATTTGAGGTTCAGAACAACCTCAGTATTTTATTTGGAGTTGGTGTGGGAACATGTAAGTAAGTGCTGTGTAGTGTGGTTCTTTATGTGTATGTGGAAAACACTGAACGGAAATGTGTTCTGCAATCTAATGGTACCCTCTTGATCAAGGGATTGTAACTACCTTGTGTGCAAAGCAGAAAAGTATAGTGGACTTACATCAATATTCCCTGAATTCTAAAAATTAATGTGGCTTTATTTTTGTATATGGTAACAAAAACGCATTTTTTTATTACTAGAATTTCTTTAGTTGTGCTCTTTCTTCTGTGTTGTATCTTGTAGAGATTCATGAATCTGTATTTGATTTAAATGGTAAGCTAGTTAGGGCAGATTTAACAAAATGAACAGTCTGTTGGATGTAGGGAATATAATCTGTTGGAACACTCTTCCTGTGGTTTGACCATATTCTTAGCAGGCTCCAGTCATTTGATGTTCTATTCCAGCTAGAACTGTGAAGACTTGAAACTCAGCCCACTTTCTCCCCAGCTGAGAATCTAGGACAGCTTTAGGGGTAGCGTGGATACAGTCCTCTTCAGAAAACTAATTACGTAGTTTGGCTGGAAGTTGTATTTTCCAAGACAGATAGGATACTTTCTTTGGTTTTATACCTGACTCAAAGGACACAGATGACTTTTTAAAGCACACTTCTAATATTCTTTTCATAAAATAAATAAATAAATAAATATTCTGTAGGATTTTTATGAGAAAATCTCACAAAGTAGAATTCTAAAATAATAAAAAGGACGCCTGATCCATTCTGACAATCTGAAGTAGGATCCTTTAAATCATTTAGCTCTGTGATGTTTGTCTAGCCCATCTTTAAGGATTTCTAGTGTGGGATGTTACAGTCACATTTAACTGTTCAGTCCAAGGCACTCTGCTCTTCCTCCTGGCCTTGCTGCAGCTGAAACTTTGTTGTCAGTTCTGCTATGGATGGAAAAAGTTGTTTTTGGCATTAATACCTGTTCTTACGTTTCCCTTCCCTTCTGCAAGTTAAACAACCATAGCTCTTCTCAAGTGTTTTTGTACTCTGAGTTGTTTTCTGCCAAGGTGCAGTACCCGGAGCTCGGCCTGCCAATCCAGCAGGTTTGTCAATATTGAGTGTGCCGCTGAGTGCATTGTTCACATTGTGTGCAATAGCGTGGTGTCGCCAATTCATGTTCAGCATGCGATGCTCTATAAACAGACTGACAAATAGAATACTACAGAAATTTGGGTCATTTGTTTAATACAAATACATTTTTTTCACAACAATAAGCAGATATATTACTTTTGTTTCCCTTACCTTCTGTCTTTCAGTACACATTCAGCCACAAAAACATACAGTTTTTCTTTTGCAAAAGAGAGGGAATTAAACAAGTAACACAAACTTGTAGTTCCAAATATTATACACAGTAAAATATTTTCATTATAGAGTAAGTGTCATTGCTTTATTAGAAATTATAAATGGTTTGTTCTGGTGATGGGGAACTTACTATTTTTTTCTACACAAAAAAAAAAAAGCACTGCTTTCAGATAAAGCAGTGTGTGAATGGCACAATTGGACTAGTTGAGAATCTTCATAATGCTAATGATAGTCAGAAGTGGTATATTTACGCCAGTTTGAAGTTAATTTTGTAATGCTTATATCTTAAATCAAGAGAAGAAACGTGCATACCCACAGATTAGATAGAAGTATCTTGCTTAAAATTCAAGATCTGATCTCACACCAACTTACTTCCACCTACCTTTATTAAAACTTTGCTTAAACAGGAATGCAGATTTAAGTTCTTCTCAGTAATGGCAGCTTGGAGCAAGGCTCTGCTCTTGTTGGGTTTATCCAAGCTAAACTCCACCGTCAGTGTGTTTGCCTGAGATGCACTGTGGCTACACAGGTAGTTTGATACTGATCTTTATTCAATATCTTGTACTCATTTCATTTAAAAAATCTTAGGATGTATCTTAAAACTTTCAGTAAGCTAGTTTTGCAGCACAGAATCCTGTTAATACAGAAAATTACCCTTTTTGTGGGAACAAAGAATCATTGTTTGATAAGCAGCTGCCCAGGGTCTTTGTTCACGCATCATCATTACTCGTGCAGACCTGCATCTAAGGCATGTTGGTGTGAATAGATCCTTGCTGTCCTGAAGAGGTCCCGCCCTGCTACAGAAACAAATTCCAACCCAGCATGAAATCCCTGAAAGTTTTAGCATATCCACTGCACCTAAAATGAGAAAGGGTGCATTGGCTAATACTGTAATCCTTAAAGAGTTTAAAGACTGCTTCCAACCTGCTGTAATCTCTTTTGCTGCCGACTTTAGCAGACAATGTCTCATTTTGCTTCTTTTTCTGCTGTCTGAATAAATATTTCCAAGGGAGAGGACGAATTTCAGCTGAAGTCTTTCTCCGATTCTTACATTTAACTTTAAGCTCAGTTGCACATGAACTTGAGTGCCACAACAGTGTTTGGAAGTTGAAACTTTCAGTATAAAATGACTGCAAGTTGTTCTGCTGCTTACTCTTCGGTGTGTTTTAAAATTGTGCAGTAATCTTGCTGGATGCCATACATCTGTTTTCAGAAGCCTCAAGTACTTTTTTTCCTTTATTTGAATTCTATGCTTGTTCAAGAAAAGAACAGCGTGAATTAGTCTCCTGTAAACTGTCAAAATAGGGGATAAAGTACTTTCAATGGGGTCATGATACTACAGCAGGTTAAAGAACAAGCTGGCTAAAGAAGCGGGGTTACTGTCACTTAGATGACAGCAAGAAACTTTCTGGTCATTTCAGAAAGACCTTAGTTGTCTTCCACAATTTTTTTTTGTCAGTCAACTATGCTGTGATTCATCAGGTTTTATTGTAAACAAAATCCCAAAGAGAATGGAGATGCAGCTAGTAATTTTAAGTGTCTAACTTGCTTCCACTATAATGAGATTTACTTGTTAATGAATAGGTTTACACTTTTAGAAATGATGGCTTTGCAGATTACCTTAAACACGTGCAGTTATGACGCATTCCTTAGTACTGGCATGGTTTTCTGAAAACCTTGTAAAGTCTCCTCCACAATTATAAACAGAGAAATGATTTGGTTACTCACATATCTGTTTTCAAATAAGAAGCTGTTACATTTCCAATTCTGCAAGTGGATAACTGGAAAATTATTTTATATGAAGAGGAAGTGGCATCATTTGAAAGGTTTGAACATCAATCCAACTCACCTGGAGTAACTTACAATATTAATACGTATTTCAGGTGTATTCAACCACCAAGATTTTGTGTCTGGTCTGGCCAGATGACAGTCACTCACCACCAAATTACACGAGCAATTTCAAAACAGAGGAATAAAATGCTCTGAAAAAGACACTTTTTTTTTTTTTTTTTTTCTAATACTGCTACTTCCAGTAGTCCCTGAGCCTTTAAACCATTAAACACATTCACAAAGAAATATCTAATAGATAAACTCCACTACATCTTAGGCCCAGCACCCTTCATATTTGGAAGGATGTGATGACTCACTTAACTGGAGATGTTTGAATGTGTGAGGAGGAAATTCACCATTAGAAACTGCAAGACTTCTGTAGAAGGCTAGTCTGCTGGCGATTATGGCAGATTCCCCCTCTGAATGAACCTCTCTACTCTCTTTACTCTGGTTCTTTACTTGCTTGTGTGCTTTTCCTTGTTTACCTAAATACAAGACCAAAAAAGAACTTTAAACTTTTTTTTTTTTTAATATATATTATGTTCAGGCCCTGGACTTGTCCAAGCCAGCATGTAACTCCAAGTCAATACCTGCTGTTGTGCCTTGATGGTAAACATCACAGGTATGAGTAGCTAATCACAAAATGTGTTCTTCATGTAATTCACCCTGTTGGACACAGTATTATATCTACATTCATTCATCTATTGCACCCTTTAATGCTATTCACACCTCATTTTTATATGAGAATGCTCAAAACATGAAATTAACAACTCAACTGTTGAATCTCTAATACCTCAAGTTTACCTGTACAGAGGGAATCCACTGATGTCCTTTTCTTAGTCAGGAAGATAAAAACTAACTTTTCAGAGCAGGGAGACAAAAACTACCATCCTTTCAAGATATCTAAGTATATTCTCTTCTCTCTACCTGTCTATATCATGAATCATAAAAAATAAAACCCAAAATACCTTTCATTGTCCCTGTGTCATCCTTTCAGAATTTGATAATATGCAATTTACTTTTGTGTGATTTTGCAGTAAACAGCATTTTTTCATTTATAGTTTTGGCTCAAAACTTTATATATCCAATTTATGAAAAAAAATCTAATTCACTCTTACAGAATAAAATAAACAGCTGAGCTGCTGTTCTAAATGCATTATCTACAATTTTTCTCCTCCCCATACTTGTTTTGCTGACAGCTATAGTTAAAAATATCTATAGCCTATGGAGATGTGAGTTTATACTGGTTGGAATTGCTTATTTAAAAAAAAAATAATCAGGCATATTCAAAAACAGTGCTACCCTTCAAATGGTTCAAATATCCTTAGTTGACACAGCTGCCCAAACATTAAAGCTCCCCTGGAGTCACACGGACATACATCTGTCACTTCACGAGGCTCAGAGTGGGTGCTGTGACACAGCTCTTTATACCTTGGTTCAGTTAATGCATGTCACTTGAACAGTTCTTTCAAGTGTGTCTTTAAGAAGATAAATAGGAAATACAACTTTTAGTAGTAAATAGATGAACGGTTTGGTTTTGTTTGTTTCCTGTAAACAAAGTGGTTCTAGCAGGTCTGTGTCTACTTGCCCAGCCATCCTTTTTTTTTTTTTTTTTTTTTTGTATAATAATAATTTTAAAAGTAATGCTGTTGCGTTGGTTTGGCATTGTCTGTTAAACCTGTCCTCTATTGCACTTTCTACACTTCCACTTTCACAACACTTGCTGACTAGCTGAGAAACTACTTCACAAATGGTCACATTCCATACAGTAACGAGTTGCCTTGCTGGATCCGTTTTCCTTCTAGGGTTTTGGTTTGTGTTCTTTTGTTTTTTAACTGAAAAAATGCACAGTCATTTCTACTCTCTTTCAGCATTAGTAGTGTAGAAAACACTATGCCTTATTCTGCAAGGAAGAAACAACGCTGTCTCTGTCAAACTGGCATCACCTCAGATGTCATTTCTTCGGCTGCCAGCTGAGAGTTTGTACCTGTCTGTGCTACTGGCACCACCACGGCGTCCTTGACATCCGAGCTGTGCGTGCATGAAGAGTTCTTCTCCTCCAATTTTTTGGCGGTGTCTGGGCAGTTCTGAACAAAGATCACTCTGTTGTAGGCTTTCAACCTGCGCCACAGCTGAACGTAAACCTTGCACTGCACATACATGAAGACGAGGCCCCCTGTGAATCCAATGGCCACCACTACGAGTTTTGTCCAAAATGGCCATTCAAGGACACCTTTGAAATAAAACATTTGTATTTATTACTGTTGTTACAATGGGTATCAAGTGCTTAATATCAGTAAAATGTTTTGAAAAGCAGCCAGGTGCTAAGAATACCCAGATATGTACATGCTAGTGGGGTGGCTGTGGCTCTAGTGGAAAACAGCAGCTGTTTCCTATCCCACAGGCAGAGGGCCAGACAAGAAACTACATCCGACTCCCACTCTTAACTGACTTCCCCACAATTTGGTCAAATAACAAATTCAAGACACGCTCGTAACAGAAGCTTAATGCTTGATATGATTTAAAAACAAACAAACAAACAAAAACATTTAATCCTCACATTCAATGGTTTACTTAAGCAAAAATACAAGTACCAGAACAGAGATAAATGAATGCCTAGAAACATTACGCACATCTTTACCATCTTTTTTTTTTTTTTTTTTTTATCATGCTAGAAGCATGACAGTGTTTATGGTTCCTGGAAGACCAACATTTACGATACTACCTGGTTCTAGCTTCCTTCTGAAGACAGGGCACAGTAAAAAATAAATAAATAATGGAAAGAGCTCCAACTCTTCCACCATCCATCTTCCTTGCCCTGTCTTTTTCCTGCTCTTCTGTCTGTGCACCCTCCCCCCCTCCCCCAAATCCATGTATATCAAAAAGGAGAAGTTTTATCTCTGTGCTAAAAGGGTATCTTTACATATCATTGATCTTTATCACTTGCACTGAATAAACAGCAATCATATTGATATTTACAGAAAAAAAACTATGGATGCTGACACTGAAAAACTAGAGATGAAAGTATTTGAACGTGGTTGTAATATGACTAATGTTAAGATGATTTACATGTGGTCTTACCAATTTAAAGGAACAAACAGTTGTATTAAGAACAGCCTTCCTCTCATTAATTCATGTCACCGTTAGCTGCTTTTTTCAATGATTCAGTAGCATAATATAAAGGAACAGCTATTATCCTTCCCATTACTCGCTGCCTCATTACATTTAAGGATTATGTATTATACACAAGAGTCAAACCTCTGTGTTTAGCTGTCAGTCTTTGAACAACCTAAATAGTTTTACTGGTCATACATGGAAGGTTTCTGACTAATCTTTTGCTCACAGAGTGCAGTATTCAAGGTGCCTTTCAGGTGCTGTATTTAACCCTAGACCTGGTAACCCAGAATCCTCAACAGCAAGTTTTTACTTGTAGCCAGCTGTGAGGCTCATATGAATCTGGCTACCTCCGTTATTGTTAAACAAGGTAGGAGCTGGGCTTTTAATTAAATAAGCAAATAGAGACCATAAGAATACTAATTATTGCAAAAGCTCTAAGTAGCTCTCACGCATCTTTGTTGATTTTTTAGGGTGAAGAATCATTCAGAACATTTGGCGAACACTGAATTGCATACAAGTCATAAATACATTTTGAACGTACCAGGATTAATTAACATGATCCTTATACATTTTATATAATGGAAAATATTAATGCTAGCTGTTTTGTTGTATAAATCCAGCTAATCCACAGCCTGTACCTTTCTCCTTTTTAATGAATAGGGTGGTTTATGTTGTACTCATAAGTAGAACTTCAAAGCCATTCCTAGTCCTGTCCTCAGGGTGTTGGGGGATTTTCTGTTTTGTTTTGGAGATGCAAAGCAGGTCTACCCATTTAGAGAAAAGGCAAAACAAGACTTTGTATTATACATTCATCTGTGACTTAGTGAGGCTTGTTACTTATTTTCCTCACATAGGCAAGAAAGGCAAGCATCAGGAGTATCATCAAATATTTATCTAACTAGCACGGCACAAAGCTCTGCCTGTTTTGTTTTCTGTGTTAACTAGAGAATACAGCACAAAGCTGGAGTCCCTCTACTAATTCCTAAAGTCAATCCAGATCAAAAAGAAAATCTTATCAATCTCCTTATGATAATCACATCTAAGACATGAATTTAAGACCAAATAGACTGAGACTTAACTCAAACTAAATGCAGACTTGAAATGTAAAACAGTAGATCAGCTTGCAATATAGTTTCCACACACAGTAAGCATACTCCAAAATGAAACCTACTTAATTCTAGTATTAAGTGTAAATTATCTATCCATCCTTTCCAAATACATGATAAATCTTGATTTTAAATTCTCTGGTTTTGCATGCAATAAATTAGAACATGACTTCCATGTGATCAGACTTTAGGTCAAGGAATAATACACCTGAATGTGACAGGCAGAACAGTTGTTGATTAGCACTAGCAGGGGAAGCACTGGATGAGAATCTTCCCTGAAAGGTCACTGGGAATGTGTGTGTCTTCACAAGGGTGAGTTGTTGCTCTAAGGTAAGAGGTTGTACTCTCTACCTCAGCTGGCACATTTCATCTAACTAGAGAAAGAAAAGTACAGGCTAGCATCATCACTCCAGTTAGACTCTGCCAGGCCCTGAAGTAAATGCTTCTGAGAAATTAAATCAGGTAGCTTCTTTCTTTCTCTTTCTCTTTCTCTTTCTCTCTCTCTCTCTCTCTCTCTCTCTCTCTCTCTCTTTCTCCCTCTCTCCCTCTCCTTTTTTTTTTTTTTTCCCCTCTTGAAATCACAGAACTGCAGGGGTTGTAAGGGAACTCGACAGATCATGTTCAATTTTATCCATGTAACTGAATATTTTGGGACAATGTTTGCGGCAGTGTTCTGAGTTCCGAATTTCAGGATTGAAGATAAAAACTGTCTATATACTAAGGCTAATAAAAGAAGCACTTTGTTTCTGCTTTGTTAATACAGATACAACTGGAACATGGTCTCTTGGAATTTCTTAATAGGAAGCTTGTCAATAAAAGGGCTCTATCCTGTTTTACAGGATACAGAGGTTCAAGTGGATAATATAAATAAATTGATATTTTGTGAACTGAGCTTGCACTGGCTTTGATTTTGGCTCATCTTTTTTTCTAAGCCTTAGAAATACCTTGATAATGGGAGATTAACCAAAGAAGAACAGCAGGCTAGTTAAGCTGTTGTAATGGTTACACTTAGCTGAGATCTCTCTGCAGGGGCATAAAGCAACCTTTTACCACAGATGTGTTCGTTACTTCTCTATTAAAGTATTTGATGGAGCCATATATCAATGAGGTGTTAACGTGAGAACTGAATGTGACTGGTTACGTGGCTGCACTTCAAATCCACCCACTGCGTTCATTATCAACAAGACTGAAGAAGATAAAAAACACTTACCATTATCATTGCCTTGTTTAATTTCCTCAGCGGTTCTATCAATTAAAACGTACAATGACCAAACAACACAGGTAATTGCAATTACATGGAATGTGACTGAACAAACTATTTTCCTCCTCTCACTTGTCGTCATCTGTAGTTTCTCCCACTAAATAAAAAAAAATAAAAATGAGAAACAAAATCAGATTAGTGAAATTTTACATTAAACTGATTAGGCCATTCTAGCTCTTTCTGCCAAAAAAAAAAAAAAAAAAAAAAAAAAAGCAAGCCTTAATAGACTTAACAAACCCTTTTATTTCAATAATATACAGAACAGTAGTATGTGCATTGTCATGGTAAAATTCATAATGATCTCATTTTCACAGATTCACAGGAATGAAGAATTAGGAAGGAGAGCTCCATTCTTTCTGTTTGCTTGTGAATGACATCTGAAGTAATTTCACTGCAGTACAGCCATAACACAGTAATAGACAAGTAAAAAGATGAATATTTATTTTTAACTTTTCCTGGTGCACACTTCTGGAGAGAAGAGAAGAAAAAAAAAAAACACATTACCTTGCAATATTTAAACTATTCCTAAGCATTCTCAGTTTCTTAAAATTAAAGGAGTTGTGGAACAGCCTTCCCATAAAATAATAGCATGAAAAATATTTTTTCCCATAAAGAACAGCTGCATTTGAGGATTAAATTCAATAAACTTGAGAAGATGATTACATGGAAATGATCATACATGATAACAGTCTCAGTAACTCCAGAAGTATCTTCCAGGCATATGTTTGCAAATTATGGCACTAAATCCAGGCATGTGTTTGTGAATTACGACACTAAATCCTAGTTTAAGTTAGGGCTATTTTAGAACGAAACAGGCGATTCTCTGCATTTGAACAATGCAACTCTTGAGGCGATTTTTTAATCTTGCTTGTGAATACATATTTTTTTTTAGCATTTCTCTAAAATAAAACCTTTCTATACCAAAACGTTTGCCTTTGAAAACAGATGAAAGAATATGACATTTAAAAGCAAAATGCCTCAATCTGATGAATAATCTCACAGAGTCCATAGCTGGCATCTGATGAACAAAGCAAATGCAGACAATCTCACAGAGTCCATAGCTGGCATCTGATGAACAAAGCAAATGCAGACCATGATACAACAGTGCCACCTCTCTCACAGTCACGCTAATGCACGACTCGGCTGGTTCACAATCCAGGCCAGAGCACTGACCAGCACAGGAACACCCTGCTGTGCCAGCACGTACCTTTGGTGCTCTCAGGACAGGGTTCCTGCTAGCTTCCAGCCACCCTGGCCACTTCAGAGCACTGAGGTGGCAGAAACTTACTTTGAAAGGTTTGCTTTTGTTGTAGGCTGGTTGGGGTCTTCTGTTTTGTTTAGTTTTCTTTTGGGAAAATAACGATTTTCCCCAAATTGCTCATGGCCAGAGTTGGAGATGGCATCCTATACAGGGTAGGTCTCTAACCTGAACAGAAACGGCCACTCCTGGAGTCTGAACACTACTTGCTGTCCAGCCAGATTCCCACCAGGTACAATTGCTAGGAAAGCCGAGGAGTGTCCATGCAATGAGACCAAGAGGGCGAACTTCCAGCAGTGCTGCTGCCAGCAGCTAGCTTTAGAGCAGCACGTACTGGTCCAAACGCACACCATTCCTTAATGGCAGCTTACACGTTTTAGTCCTGTTGTCTCAAAATGAAATCTCTGTGGACTGTTTGCCAGAAATTTATGAGCACAAGGCTTAAATAACTAGAACCGAAAGATTTCCTGAGTAATACAAGAAGAGACAGAGCTAGCAGTTGATACATCATCACAGCTTCTGACATGTACTTAAAAGTGAAAAGTAAGCTTGTGGGATTTTGAATAGCAGTCTGGAGAAATGGCAAGCATTAAAAAAAGAGGAAATAAAACCCAGAACCTCGGGTTCATGTATTTCAGTGGTAAGAATTGAGACTGTGGCATTAACATTACAGCCTTATCATTACAGTGACCAGGTTACACAGCATTTGATCTGCAGACTTTGATCCTTTTTGCAATGAGAATTCAATTCAAGCCTTGCAACAGGCTTTCTTGCCAAAGAAAAAGTTGTCTTTGTCCACATGGAAGAAAGGATCCTGCCCTAACCCTTCGCGTAGCTTTGGATGCTTTGTGGAAGATCAATGGCTAATATAAAGAAGGAATTGTGTTCTCAAACAGAAAATTTTCTGTCGTCTCTTATACTACATTTTTGTTCTACTGGTGGGGAAATTCTGTGCTAAATTTTTCATTGTCATGCATATCTGCAGCTCATTATAGCTATTTTGCTCTCTGTCATGCACTGAAAAGCCTTAGATGGTTGACCTGAATGCCAAGTCAAAGAAGTCTTTTCCAAGTGGTATTTTAAAGTTTGGAAAGAAGAATATGCCATTAATCTAAATGTAAACATGTTGTAGGTGGAAAACAATGACAAAAACAAATGACCATCAGGCAGGATACGTAAATAAAGGCACAGCCTCGCAAACTTATGCTGATATTTGCAGGAAATGTGCATCATGAGATGTAGACAGTGGGAACAGGCTAAAGCCAGGCTTTTTTGCTAACATTCCATGATCGGATCCAGCTACACTGCAAGCCAAGACCTACTGGCCTCTGCTTCCTCTCTCTGCCCCCTTTTCTTCTCCCACGGGAGAGCAGGGCTGTATGTCTACTGCATCCACGCACGTGTTACTGCACCAGAAACCAGCAGGCTGGCAGGAGAATGGCAAAGGTCACTACACCATGGAGCTGGGATACCACGTGGAGCACCCCTTAATCCCAGCTGCAATAAAAAATAAAAATAAAAAGGGAGAGAAAGGAGCACAGGGAAGATCCCTGCTCAGGGACGGATGCAGGGGGGATGAGAGTACTTGGAAGCCTTTTACAGCTGCTTGGTGTCTCACAAAGCCGTGCGGCTGTTCTGCCCAGCTCTAGCTGCAGTCCCAGTTCTCCTCTGCCCCAGTCACAATGGTCTGAGCTCAGAAGGGGAAAAGGGGAAATTTAATTAAACTTAGTGCTCTAGTCCTGGTGAACCTTATGGTGGCTGAGGTAATTTTCTTGTCCTAATCACATATTTTAGCTTGGCTGAACAGAGAGTACTATGTGACTACTGTCATTCCCTCCTAGACGACTGATCTGCTAGCAATTTAAACCTGCAATTTAAGTTGCCCTGGAGCAGAAAAATGCAATTCACTCTTTTAGGATTTTTGCAATAGGCTTAAATCTAACATTTAACTGTCAGTGTTAGCACAGACTTGCGTGGATAAAAGCAAAATTATGTGAAGTAAAAACTACTTGAAAGTCCATAGCAAAGGCTTTGAGACAACAGTATATTGAGCAGTAAAAGCATCAGCCCCTTTTTCTTGTGCTGTGTTGTCCAGGGCTCAATATATGCTAAAGCTGGTTGGAGATGTTTGGCAGCTGCTACCATGTCACACAGCACAGGAATGCCTCCTTAATCCCCAATAAAGTCATCTCTGCTGTATTTTGCAGCTTCTGCAATTCTCATGGCTCTCTACATTTAGTCCATGATGGTAGGATAAAAATAAGCCGCATCACATTTTATTAGCTTCAACCTTGAGCTGGAAAAACTTACATCCATCAGGATGACACCTTGTGACATGCCATGGATAGGGTATCAGATGCCAGCAAGAACACAAAATAACAGAAGTGTTCAGATGCAACTTTCCTTGGAAACTTCCGTGTTAACACTCCTAAAGTGCTCTAGAGCCTAGAAGGTGTGAAAGAGACTGTAAGCGACAGAGAAGACATTTATAATGACTTGCAAATTAGGGAGTCAGTAAACTGCTAGACAAACACTGTAGTTTTTGTCCAGCCCACTCTGAAGCATCCCTTCTCGGCAGTACACCCTGTTGTGGCCACCCCCACAGCCCTTACTGGTGGCAGCTGTACAAACGCAGGCTGGGAATCACCAGAGACACAGACGGTTTAACACCCTGCAAACGCAGAAGAGACCACACGAACGACATTAGGCTCCACGGAACAGGTGTGCTAGCATCTACCAGCCTTTTTTTCCACAAACAACGTGTGTGTATCCCGGGAAGAGAGCTTGCACCGTGCTCTGCAGACCACAGGAGGGCGGTGGACGACCGCGTACCTGCTGCAGAAGTTCCCAGCCAGGAGCCAGAGGGAGCCAAGCGCCGGGCTCCTGCGCTGCGCCGCCCGGAGGTCCGTAGGCACCTTGGAGGTGGCAGCTGGAAAACTGCAGCCCGGTCTAGATGCCTACCTTGTGCTTTCTTTTTGTTTCTTACAGACTGCCTTGCTCGGAAAGGGGAACGGTTTCTGATTTCATAACCTGCCCTCGCAATTACAAAACGCAGTCATGAGTCTTCTGGGGGAGAGAGGGGAGACTTGAATAGGCTGCTCATAAGCGAGGAGCATCTAAATCATATGCTGCCAACCACTTCCCTTTCCTCTAACATGGTCTGAGAAAAGAGCTGATACTTATTTTAAAGGACCAAACTTGCCTCCCCACATGGGCCATCTAGTAAAAGCTTGGTTAATCAATATGCAACAAATACATCTGGATATTTTTAGTACCCTCTGAAAATGGATCGTCAGAGGGTCTGAAAAAGCGGCTTTGTATCCTCAAACTACCAGCACAGCCTTTCTTCTTACACACTGAAGTATGTCCACTGTTTTATCTCTGCCTTACACATTAAGCTTTCTACAAACTGGTTTCAGGGTGCCCTGGTACAGAAGCAGAAGCTTGGTGCTGTTCACACACCACAGGATTGCACCCCGCAAACTCTGCTGCTTGCTCCCCTTTCCCCCACCTTCAGACTGCAGATTTACTTTTTGTGTCCCCATGTGGACTCCTGCTAGGGGGAACACCTCACGTTGGACACAAAGTTTTGTCTGCACAAACTTCCTGAAGCAACTCCTTACCTACAGCAGATTTGCAGATGCACACGTTTACCACATCAGGTCTGTCTCCTGCAGAGGCTCGTGACTGAAGATGCCAAATCGAAGGTGAAGTTAATGGGCTGCTTTGCCACAGAGTGAACGCTTGTGCCTTTAGCTCCCAGGTATTCTCAGGAACTGTTTTTTTTGTTTGTTTGTTTGTTTGTTTTTAAATGCCATGTAAGGAGGCTTGACAGGGCACTCTGGAGTGGGCATTACACTGCTCATACTAAATATTTCTCCTGTTCTGACTTTTTTCTCTGTCTCCATTACTTAAGTGAAGAAATGAGAACAAACATAATGTAAACAGCACTGACAGCTGGAAGGATTTCCTCCTGTTCTCACTTAGAGCTAAAGTCATGCAACACTTTCTGAATTCTGTCTATATACAAGGAAAGACTTTGAGCCAACTTCTATCTTGAAATCATCACGCAAAACGAAGGCTAAAATTATTTACCAGGGGCTGTTGTAGAAACTGCATTCTGCACACAGCCTCAAAATGCACAGAAAAGCATCTTTCTTATCTCAAAACAGGCCTGAAGGATCTAGCCAGAGCTTTTGAAAAAAGCTCCTAAGGAGCTGGAGCAGCAGATGATGAAGTGAGCTGAGCAGGGAAGATATGTCAGTAGTCTGAACATGTAGCTCAGAGTTATTTATTGTCTGTGGTGTGGGGAGGGTTTTTTGGTCACTTGTTGCAGCACTAATTGGCTCAGGCTCCACAGCGAACTGCTCGCTGCTATCAACCTACCAGCTGGAGGAAAGCAGCTGCAATGGTAGTTTGCAGGAATGGGATCTGTGCAGTGGGTGGAGGAGGAAGAAATAGCAGTAATGAAAGACAACGGGGTTCCCCTCGTCAGGAGACAGAAATAGCCTCATGCAGACCTGAAGCATTGATCAGAGATGAGACTTAAATCCTTACAATTTAAGGAAAAGCATTTTGGGCCATGCTGCGCCATCTAAACAACACGTGGCTACAGTCTGTACCTGAGGGACTGCCTCCTACAGAAGGAGAAAGCATGCCTCGCTGCATCCTGTTCCAAGAGAAGAGGTGTCCATCATACAGTCAAAGGGCACGTACCAGGTTTGCCGGCTAAAAGAGTCTGGGCCACAAAACCTCCTTGTTCTTTTCCCCATGCGCACCCAGAGCACATGCAAAGAGGAAGAACTGAGCAGGTTCAATAAAACAGAAATGTTTGTGATGGCCTTTTGCCAAGGTACGTCCCAGAAAAGAAACTCTTCTAAGGAACAGATTTGGACCCTTGTCACTGACAACAAAAATAAAGTAAATAAATATATAATTTCAAAACAACAACAACAACCTCATGTCACATGTTGTGTCATACAGCCAGATCTAATGCAACCTTTCCTTGCCCTGGTTAGCTCATCAGATGAACTACTACAGATCTTTCTCTGCCTGAAGTTTACGTAAAATCTGTTTCTGTACCTACATGACACTAAGCAAACTTGGATGCAATTCAAATTACTGTGTCGTATTTGAAACACCTACTAAGAAAAGTTTAAGCCTGAACAGTGTGAAACACATGTCTAGACTATTAAAAGAACTACGTAACAAAAGATGTCACTTTGATAAACACTTTGAGATTGTCATCTGCAGAGAACTAGTAATTTGGTGTTATCAAAATCAAGGCAGCACAACATTTATTTTCAAAGTGACAGCTAAAAGCTGGACTTGAGTGATGTAATCACTATGCACATTTCACAAACTCATGGAAACTTTAACTGTGTATGTCATCAATTATCAGACCCTTAAAGATTGCAAAATAGAAGTATTAAGCAATTTGAGAAGATCATTTCTAAAATGAAGTAGCTGTTTTTGCAATCTGGAAGTACTACTGAGACTACTTGTCATTTACCAGCTAGAAGAACTTCAGTACCTGCATCCTAATCATTCCAACGCAAACTAAATGAAGAAATGCTACTCTGTGCAAACACAGGAGTTGCCAGACCTCCTGTCCCTCTCATACAATGTTCTGCCTCACACAGAGGCCAGCACCAGGTGCTTCAGAGAAATCTGCAAGAAACCCCACGGCAAGTAATTAGAGGATAAACTCTCAATATTGGGAGCTTCTTCCCAGCTCCCATCTGCTAGGAATTAGTTTCCATCACTATACAGAACGCACACGGAAAGTAAACACTTTGGAGAATACAAGATTCCTCTTTGAATGCTTGAACAACAGTAAGAAACTCTTTGTTCAGTAGAGGTCTACATGAGCAGCCTCTGCTACTATCATAAGCTTCTGTTTTACGATTCTTTTCCTCCACAGTCACTATGCAGCATGTATATTAAAATCACAGCCCAGGCCTCAAAATACTAAAGAAAAAAAGAAGAAAGAAAGCACAACCTAACTCCTGTGGTACAAAGCACGGATCATAATTTTGTTTCAAGGTTAGTTAGGCTCAGTTTTCATTTTCCAGCCAAAGCAGGTGGGGATACTGCATTTTGTGGTATGCACTCTGTGGACCGTCGAAGAACAGCTGTGACACTGCTGGACTGGAGATGGAGTGTGCTGGGGTGAAAGCGACCACAGGTCCATCCTCCACTACAGCTGCCATCACAAACCACCTCTCAGCAGTTGGTGGCAGAGTCTCTGTCTCTGAACACCAAGCAGAACGGGCTCTCTGCACATCTGAGCATATTTTGGCAATGGATGGGGACAGAAAGCTAGGGTAACAGGGCAGAAATAGGAAAAGAAAAATTAGAGAGAAGAGGATAGCAACAACACATTACATATTATTATATGCCTCTACATCTCCTTCAGTTTTGTCCAATTACAAGAAAATTCCCTGAAGAATTTTCATTTTCTCATCTTCATTATGTTCCTTTAGGCACACAGTTAAAATATATGATCATAGCTTTGTTAAGAGTCTTTACCTGAACCACCTTCTCTTCAGCATTCATTATACTGCTTAATTTCCTCAGTATCTAATTGTCTAGCCTGCTGAGAAGTATCATGAAACATGCATTTCAAAATTAGAGCTGATGAAATAAAACTGGTGACACGTGAAAAGCTAAGACAACAAATATGCTTTTTCTTTAGCTGCAGTTGTAAATGATATACAGTCTTCTCCAGAAGTTACAATAGAATATTAGTTATTCCACCTTCCACTTAGAAAATATGTTCTTAAATATTTTCCTAAATTTGCCTTCTCTTAGTGCAAGCATGAAAATTTGCTTTACTGCCTTGTACTAAACGTGCTTGGCCTTCTTTGGTTGCAGACCATGTCCTTGATTCTTACACTTGATACATTAGTAATTTAACACTCTTTCCACTATATGAAATTCCTTAGAGTTCTAATTTGGATCTTACAGAATAAAAACCTAAAATCATTTACCTGCAGAATCTACTGTGTGACTTGATCTACAGAAGCATGCACTAAATCTCTACAGTCTGAGGCCCTCCAGCATCATGTGTGGAATGGAGAGTACAGCAGAAAGTAGAGGAAAGAGAGGTACAAAGGTGAGTTCAGATGTGAAGGAGTCTTGTGAGAAAAGGAGTACAGCTGACTGGAATCAGAAAGTAGCCATATTCAAAAGCCACTGAACCAAGTGCGGACATTTAGTTGTGTTGGGTGAATCTCAAGAACATCTTGCCTGTCTCTGTCATCTCAATTTCTGTCCTTCATTTAAATGGATCAAATATACTTTTACCAATCCTTTCTTTGCTCCTCTACCACCCACTAAATTGATAGTACCAGTGGACCTGAACAACAAGGTGTTTTTTTTTGCATGTTATGTCATTATTTTATTCCTCAAGTTGTAAGAGCAATTGACCTACTCTGCAAGAAAAATGTAACTCAACTTCTGAGCTTCCTTTAACCGCATCAGTCTGAATCACTGCAAACACGTGGCTTGGTTTAAATGCCCTTTGACACCAAAAGCCAAGTATTGTTAAATATATTTTCGTTTAACCGCATCTAGACATATCTTATTTTTGCAACTACATATACCCTATATATGTTGTGTGCCTGATTTGCCATATCACCATATCCCCAAGAATAAAAAAAAAAGAACCTGACGTGCTTAGTTATCTATAAACAAGACTTTGGCAAGAATACCACTGATTTCCAAATGAATAGTTGCGGTTACTTTCTCTGTCTTTTAGTTTTCCCACATGATACACACTTTTGATCCAATCAAATACAAATGAAATAGAAGAAATTTGTTCTGAGGAAAAGCTACAGTAATTAACACAAAACTATAGCCTAGTGCTCTGGCACTGAGCTGAGGGAAGCTATTCATTCTGAAAGACCTCCACCAAATGCCATACATCCCAATTTTGTCGCATACAAATTGGAGCAGATGAATAAAGATCTAAATTCCTAGAGGAAAAGGCTCTTCTTTCAAGTAATTTTAATAAAATGCCACAGGAATAAAATTAAATTAACAGTAAAAATCATAAGTTTAGGGAATAAACTACAACAATTATCCCATTTGATCATAATTTTGATCAAGTACCCTATGTAGCACTGCTACATTCAAGAGAATTCATTTCTGCATGCATTCCAGCAGTAGGCAAGCATCAGCTTGTGAACTAAAACTCAGAGCAGATCTTTCTCACACAAAATAAATTTGATGCAAATAACCACTGTAGGATTTGTACGTATTAGTTATCTGAGAGATTAATAGACACATTAATCAGATCATGAAGAGCAGCTTGATCCCATTAGAGCTGGTAAAATCTCTAGTTTCAAAATTGAATAGTAGAAACAGCTTTTTTACAAAAGCCCATGAATAGCAATGGATAGTTTAGGTCAGCCCTTGGGTTGATTATGTTCTTTAAATTTATATTACTAACTATACATTTTGTGTCAGAACACGGTTTTGTCTGCGTTTTCTTTAGTTGCAAAGCCAGTATCAAGGGATTCTCTTCACTATTTCCAGTGCCTGAGCTAACCCAACTGTTATGAACTGTTCATGAAGCCAAGCTATAAAAATGAAACACTGAAATGGCTGAAAATAAAAAAGGAAAAGCAGACCCCAATTATTTAAAAAAATAACTGAGAAGCTGACAAACTGCAGGATGGAGTAGTATCCTTTAAGCAAAATGGATACAAAATCTTTTGATTCCAGTTGCATCTCTAAAAAAAAAAACTCAGACCAAAACTGTTTATTTCAGCTTCAGAAAGCATGGAAGAGCTTGTACCTCAAAGAGCTCACATTTGTGGTTGTGTCCAATAGTTGGCAACACCACTAATGCCTACAGCTGGACAACTAATACTTACAGCTGAACTCCTGAATTCCCTTTGCTTTTGTAAATGCTACTGAGCAGCAGAAGCAGCAAATCTGGTTACTAGCAGCTAATTATAAGAGGAAACAATCTTTGTTTCATTTTCTGGTGTAGGATTGTTTGTTTGCTTCTTAAAAGGATGCTGCATGTGAGGGAGTCCCAGCAAAGTCTCGCAGAATTATGGCTTTTTGCAAGCCTAAGGGTACAGTATGATGGTTTCAAGGTACAAGGCACCAGAGGTCAGCATCTCCAGTCAGAAGTTCATGGGATCAGGAGCAGCTGTGTGAGTAAGAGCTGTGCCAAATGGAAAAGAAAGGAGATGCAAAGCTAGCCCAAATTCTACCACCATGAGAAAGCTCTTCTTTATCGATGCCTCTTACAGCACAAAATGCAAGAAAACTTCACTCTACGAACTACAGCATGCTACCTATATACAAATTAATTAGCAATAAGGGTCTATTACTTTCTTTCACATTACACATACAATCGTCTAAACAAAGTAGTTCCTCACATCCTCAAGGCATCACAATGGGATATAAATGCTATAGAATTATTTTAACCTTAAAAGCTTTAATATACACATGCTCCCCTAAGCACAGAGTTACTCACTACGATGACATGATAGCCAATACCAAAGCAATAGCTTTGTGCCTTTGTGCATACTGGTGAAGTATCTGACCTCACGTATTACAAGGACTGATGTGAGGCTGGCGATGTGTTGAGACAGTTTACTCTAAGAAAGAAAACACTGGAGCAGGTTGCCTTGACGACACTGTGCAGCTACACCAGAAATCAAAAGGAAATGTAGGATCTTCTGCTATGTTAAGGACTGCAAAGTATTCACCAAATCGGGTTAAAAGAGAGCTAATCACTCAGCAAGTCAATGTTACCTGACCTATGCAATATTAGCTATCACTTCTTATCATATGCCTTATTAGAAAACTGATGTAAAAGCCAGACGGTTCCTACTTTGCAGCACAGGGCAATCAGAAGCAAACAGCCAGCTATACAGTAATGACTGCTCAAAGTTTCATTGTTTTCCTCAGAGGCTGCAGGTCACTTCTGGTTCTGACAGTCTGCTCTGGGGGCAGGAGTGTTTTCTAATGGTGATCAGTTTTGATTTCACAAAGATGTCTCTGCAGGCTGCATCACTTTGAGCAGTCACCACCACATTCCTAAACAAGGAGCATAAATACCAGTTCTCCAAGTGCAGCTAGCATTTAACTGAAAATAAATCAACAACACATAACTTGCCCTCACTGAAGTTATCACACGTACTGCCAGATTTTATCAAATAAGGATTTATCCACAAAGCATCCAGTTCTGAATGAGTTCCTCCAGGCAGACATATTTCCTAAGATTTACTGCTTTTATAGGATTGCACTGAGCACATGGAAGGGAGCTGAATTTGGCTCTTACACAGTAGCAAAGAGCTCTAACAACTGGATTTAGAGTAATGCCAGTAACAACTGTTTTGTAAAAAAAAAAAAAAAAGGCACCCTACACAGTTTTAACTTGAATAGAGAGAGCAGAAGCAGATGTGTCCTTCTCCTGACCTGATGGTCTCATTGCAAACAGAACATCTCCAATCTACTGCATTAAAACAAAATACTTGCTATAGTGAACTACATACCTACAGCTGGGACATAACCCTTGAATCCTGTATGGGAGTCAGACCTGGCAAGCTGGTAATTTATAAAATAAATGGTACCAAACAGGGAAGGAGCATTCCTTTCTTCTTGCCTAATGACAGCAGCTGGGGACATGAGAAGTTACAGAGTACAGGGGTGTAAAACCCAAAGAGACACACCTTTTAGTAGATTCAGAAGTGCTATTTATCAGTATGCAAACAAATACAAGAGGAGTAAACATTGAGAAGACATATATACGCTTTCAAATTTAACATGAAGATAAGGTTTCTTTCATTATCAGTATTAGTACACTTACTTTTCTTCTGTTTAAGAGAAATATAACACTCCATCATAAAAGAACACTCCTTATTCTCTTTTTAAAAGGGGTAGATTCAGATACCCTCTCAATCAGAAACACAATGATTATTAGCTGTTAGATAGTGCTTCCCTAAACAAACAAACAAAAAATGACTTGTTCTTTCTTAATGATGAAGAGTAACCATTGCATGGTAACAATGCAATATTACTTTGCCTCACATAAATGCAACACTATTTGTAAATCATTTCAAAGGTAAAACAAAATCAGGAGAGGAAAGAGACATATCTGACACCGAGGAATAATCTGTCGGGATAAGACATCAAAGGAAAACATCTCATCAGATACCAGAAATCTTAAATGGACAGCAAAATTAAAATTCAAAAAGTATTTACAAGTACAGCAAGACACAGGAGAAATTTGCATTTGAAGATATTCCTGCATTTTTAGTGCCTTAATCCATTTCATACTCAAAGCATTTTAATGCAGTTTCTGTCTCTACTATGCTTCAAATACCAAATTCAAGAGATATGAAATGCAGGTACCACTTTATCAGGATTACATCCTTTTTAATGAAGAAGTGATTTGCTCAGGATGAAGCTATTACCTGAGAGAGCTCAATAAGAAACTGACACAAGCTTATTGTCACTTCGTAATTCTCTGCTTGATAAATAAGGTTACTTTACAAAGAAAAAATTCTGCACTACACACTGCAAATGCTGAAAAGTAAAGCTACAAACAAAACCGTACTATTTATAGCGATGGATAGTCATAATGGAGACCAGGAGAAATAAAACAGATACACTAAGCAATGCTTAATATTTAATCTCTAAATTTGTATTTAGCCAAGTAATTATTCCTCCTGAAATACATGAAACTCTTGCACTACCTGTTGATCATTACTTAAAAAGATTACTTCAATGCAAAGACTCACTAACATGATTAATCTAAGTTTTATTTGATGTCTGATGCTTTCAGGGATTCTGTAATTAAATTACTGGTGCATATTTGCACAAAGCTATTGATTTTAATAGAGGTATCTTTAATTATGTTAACCTAGTATGCTGCACATTGTCACTTTTGGGTGCTATCAGCCATATGACATGATATTCAAAAATGATTATGCTATGAATCCCTAGACTTTGATTAAAAATGGTTAGCAAACAATGAGGGTGCATGAAACAATGAGGCATGCATAAAGATGGTAATTCGTCAGTTGAATCAAAATAGTTTTGTTTTATTGTGAAATCCTGCTTTTGTGATACTTCACAAACAAAATTACAGTTATCTGTAATTAAATTCTGTGGTGTATAATTTTTCCCTTCAGCAGACCAGCAGTTGAAGTGTTACAAAGATATTATGATGAATTTCTTCATAATGAAGCAATGTATAATCAAGAACCAAACTCCATAATCTCACATCATAAGTAAATTAAGATTTAAAACTCAAAACTGTCTGGGAGTTGTGACCCTTTCACTTGTAGAATGCCACTTCAAACCCAGATCTGATGGCCATTGAAAATGCTTCCTCTGGAGCTAGTGAGAAACTTTCACTTTAGGGGAAATTAAAATTAAATCCTTCCCTACGCACACCTGGCAACTGTGCTTACACGGCAAGTCTCTTCATGATCACTTTCCTCCCTTACGTTGTCTTTGCTACAGCTCTCAAAATGCTTGGTTATAAAAGAGCTCCTCATAAACTGGATAGTGTTTCATAAATCTGAGAAAGACAGTGATGGTAGTATATACACTTACTGAGGATGATACATTCCGTTTAATATAACATAAGAAAAGTGTCACGTTTGAAAGCCATAAATGTATATACCATAAACAATTTTAACTTTGACAACTTTGAAAAAAGTTTCCTAATCTTGGTTTCTGAAATGGGTTCAAATCATGATCTGTAATTACACGCTGGTTCCATACTATATTGAAAAATACTTTTGGCAGTGCATTGAAGAGGGAGAATGTGGCCAGATTTTTATTATCAGTGAGATAAGCTACAGTGCTGTCTTGAGCAGAAACAAATACATCCTCTCTGAAAGAAAAGGCTCATCTTTGTTATTTTGGAAATCAAAAACATACCTGAGAAGCAATGATAAGCGATGTGGCTAAAGAAATGAATGTTGTTAATCATTCAATTAAAAAAAGACAGACTTGCAGGAATGACATTACCACTCTAAATCCATCAGTATTCCATTAAATTCTTTCCAAGAAAAAATAAAAAGAGTGGCTACTTCTGATATCAACAGTTATGCACATTATTCACTCCTTTTCACCTTGGATGCTATAAATTTTATTTCCAGATTTTTAAAGACACACTAATGTCTAATGCAATCAGGAAAAGACTTTTGCTTGAAATAGTGGTATCTGTGTGTTCTCTTGGGGAAAGTAGCAAGTGTGTTTGTTAGGTGGAAGGTTAAAGCAAATTCTGTTGAAACAGAAAAACAGAAAGAAAACACGCTACAGGCAGGGGATTTTATACAATTACCTCCTTCCTGTCACATTATCTAAAGTTTATCTGTTATTACTAAAAATTGAGACAATATAATTAAGTTTTTAGTCATCAGTGTTTTATTTACATCTGTTTCAATTGCTAGTCTACCTGGCAAGATCTACCAGGCACTTGAGAACTGTCCTTTCTTATCACAGGCTTTGCCTGCCAAATCAGATCCAACTTTCTCCAACTGTTGTTTATCACCAGAGACTTACTAGATAATTTCTCCGGATGAGAAATGAACAGGAATTCTGTTTGCTATCCTTTTCAGAACTGCTCCCAGTGGAAGGCTGACAAAACCAAAATGTCTTTTGCCACCAAAACACCTTTATATATATGCATGTACTAGCTATAAGCTAAGTGTCTACATGTTTTTCAAAGCATCTTGGATTGAAATTTATTTTAAATCAAAACTCACCATGCTCTAGATTGACTCAAACTTCAAAGATGCAACAAAATCCAAAGTGGATGAGAGCATTTTTAGAGAAAATCTACAGGAGAAATTATTCATTCCAAACAAAACCAAACCCACGTATGCATTAGACATTAACACATAAGAGTTAATAAACTCTTTACTTTCTCTATACTGGCAACCCTTGTACCATTAAATTGATTTATCCTGGAAAACAGATGATGAGTGCAGATAACATACATTTGACTTTCAGGATGCAAGGTCGCCCTGTAGTTTAGATTCCATTAACTAATCTTAATGTGTAAGTGATTAATTTGCCCACAAGTGTAACAGTTAGAACAGATGCAGCTAAAATGAATGACTGTGTTATTTCATAATTGCCATTTCCACAGTAGTATAAGCATCCTTCTCAACTGGAAGTTACAGGCTCAACTAAGAGTCACTGGGTGAGCTGGCCTGTGTTATTCAGGAATAAAATGTGAGGAGCACGATTTCCTTCTGGCTTAAAAATAGGCACATCAGCCAATAATAAAAGGCAGAAGATAAAAATTCTAAATGCAAATAACTATTTTTTGTGCATTTACACTGCATGCATGCCAAAAGGGAGTCTATTCCCTTCTCCTGTAAATTAACTAACCTAAATATAGAAAAAAGATTTCTGGGACTGATTTAATAACAGCAAGTACAAAGCCATTTTGGACAGGTAGATGTTTCTTTAAATGTGCTAGTACCTTGTGCAGCCATTCCAGCCATTTGACATTTCAGTGTAATTAAATTCAAAAGCACCATACCTTCCGAAGAGGTTTGAGCTTGGTCTCCATTATAAAGTCGTACTTGCAGAGTTCACAACAGCGTGTGTCTGAGCTCTTAATCCACTGGTGTAGGCAGGCCTGATGAACAAAGCGTAGGGTCCCTGTGCAGCGACACGGTGTGATGAGGGGACTTTCATCATCTCCCTCACAGTGACAGATCCTGACAGGAAGGACAGCAACAGCACGTGAGGGAACTTTCCAGACTCTGCTTTTTTATTTTCAGACTTGACATTTGTGAAACACAAGGTACACAGCCTTTCAGATTAAGGCCCAGGAACATACTCCTTGTTCCCTTCTGCTCCTCAGTAATTTCTCTTCATTTAGCTATTTCCCTTTGAACTTGCTATGTGGGCTGAAGGTGAATCAATACGAATAATACTGTTTTATGCATGGCAAAACCTCTAAGACAAATATCTGTGGTCTTATAGTTAGGGCTAAGTAGTTCTTGGTCTGGAAGTAATGACAAGAAAATAATCAAAGTCAGCAGAATCTAATGACAAGCTGAAAATATCCAGCATGGAAAGTACAAAAAGTTTCTAAGATACCTCTTGGTAGTTACACAGCTAAAAGGATTAGAGAACAGTTTTGAGTACTCTGGAGCAATGCATACAGCACACGTACACACACGCACACACTTTATCGGAGGCAGGTATCAAAAAGACATGGCCCTTTCTCATACTTCATTGTCCCTTTGAGGTAGATATCTTCCTTATCTGTGAAAACAAAAACTACAGCTGTAAGCAGACCCTAAGACAGATGCTGGTTCCAGAACTGTCATTACCTTGTAGTGGGATACAAAGCTTTTCACATTGCAGTTTTGCATAAAATAATCTGTGTCCTGACACCACAGTCTGATGGCTTTCTTCTGTGACTTAT
The DNA here is from genome assembly GCF_009819795.1 of Aythya fuligula. Taxonomy (NCBI): domain Eukaryota; kingdom Metazoa; phylum Chordata; class Aves; order Anseriformes; family Anatidae; genus Aythya; species Aythya fuligula. The sequence continues at coordinate 28,166,853 of NC_045562.1, read as the reverse complement.
GTCCAAATGTCTTAGTGATCTTCATCAATTCCAGACTCCTGATCACATCAGGGAAACATTTGCTCATTGAAACCTAGGCCAGCTTTATCTGCAAGTATCTCTGTGAGGACAGAGAAAGCTCAGCAGTAAGCAGAAGTAACCAAACAACTTTAAAGGAGGGTTCACCTCTACAAAGAGTAACTCCCTTCCATCAACACCTCACAGAAAACATAGCAAAACACCCAAGCCCTCATGAATGTCCAGAGACAGACTGGCATGTAAGGGAGGGATAGAAAAAGCTGACGCTTGTAAAATGTTACTTCAAAATAGAGAAGTAATAACAACAGCACAGATCCGTGTGTCATGCAAACAAAACGTTCAGCTTAGGAACTGCACACTTAGGAAAGGCAGCCCCAGATACGTGCATGGAGAAGTGTCTGAGCATGTCTGGTCTGAGGAACAGCTCTTCCCTTTACACAGAAAACTGCAGCCACATCGCTCCTGGGGTAGAAAAAGGGCCCTGTGGTGAGCCAGTCTTCCTAGCAGCCCGGCAAGGGAAGGAGGACGATGTTCTGCACCCCACAGGGGCAGCTGGCACTTAGGGCAGCCCAGTGAAAGACTGGTTACAGCACACACAGGCTGCCACATCTACACGCAGGAGGAGAAGGCCATCTTAGTGTCTAAATGAAAGTTCTGTGGATCAAAAACAGCTGCTGCTCCTTCACAGCACAGCCTAGAGCCGTGAGAAAATGAATCTACAATCACGGGAAAGCAGAACAAAGCTGCTTCGCCAGATATGTAGTGAGGGAAAAAAAAAAAAAAAAAAAAAAAAAAAAGCAAGAAAATGAATCTCTGGAAATCTGGTACACAAAAGCCAGGTTTTCAGGGTCTGCAGTGGTGCTCATTTGCTCTTCAGCATCTTCTACCCCTGTGGGAGCAGGGGGAGAAGAAAATACCCACAATTTCTATCTTGGACACACACTGTATTTGAGACAGACATTTTACAAGGAGTCCATTTGCAGACTTCTCTTTACTAACCCAGCCAAGCTAGACATATCAGTGGCTTAGTTCTTATGTAGAAACTTGCTGCATGCTGTTTTCTTCTTGAACCTACAGCTTAAGTAAAATGAAATGTTCAAAACACTGAATAGTTATTTCTCTAACAAATGCATTCCCAGCTGAGAGTTAACACACACAAAAAAAACCATTTTCTTTTTAAATTAAATCTATTTCCCAAAGGAAAGCTAGTATTCTCTGTTCAGTTAAATTCAAGCTATACATAATTTATTTTACAGGCTTAGCATTTACACTATTTAGAAATTAGACAACTAAACTAGGTGCCCAAGAGTCTTTTTTCTACTTTTACCAGAATTGTTTTAAATTATTTTAAGAGCTAAAATACAAGCCTAAAGCTCCACTGGGATCTTCAAATAAAGTGACATTGCATATCTGAAATGAATAGAAGTATTCTTCAGTAGAAATAGTTTTATAAAAAAACAGTACATAAGTTATACTTTCTATTTGTGCTTTCGTGGTACAGAAGTTACAAGCTAAATGCATAAATAACACCTTGACATTAAGTACGTACATTATACAGAAGCTCCAACTAAATAATCTAATGACCTCTTCTAGTTTTCTAACCATGAAATATGTAATGAGGAGAAAAACTTCTAATGGAATTAAAGTCCAGAGAAAATAACCAAAGGCACGGTTTTCATTAGCTTGAATGCTCTTTGGTGCAATTCAGCTCTTCATTATTTGTTTATCCAGAAGAAATTAGCTTAGAAGGAATTTGTGCTACCTAAACTCACAAATACAGTTTTTAAAGATACCTGGGTGCCCAACGGCTATTGAAGCAGATTGTTGGTTAGCTGTTTAATTTTTAATTTATTTATTTTTTTTTAAGACTTGGACCAGATAGACTTAGACCACTACTGAAACAGAATTTCAAGTGTTTTTGCCCTTGTTGTATTTACTTACTATGTATATCAAAATCATCACAAATCACAGAAAATAAACTGTAAATAAATGGTCGTGAAAAATATGCTGTGCAAACAGAGCTGAGGTAGGGACACAAAACACAGGCTTATCTGAAGCATATCTGAACCAGGTGGGAGGCAGAGAACTTCCATTCTAGTTGCCTGTTTCTGCATGATCACAGCTGTTCACAATTTTTACCCATGACACAGACACTTCACAGGCCTGACCTCATCCTGAAAGTAACATTTGCTTACATACTTCAGAAGTGCATTGAATGAAAAAAAGCTCTCCACTACAAATCGAAAAATAAATAAATAATAATAAAAAGCTAAATCTATAATGATTTATTTACAAGTTGTAGCACTGCACTGATCATGGTTAGTAGCTGCAGTTTCACCTGCTCAGAAAGACCTGCAGAACTTGCACACTCAGCTTTTCTCAACTTTCTAGTCCTTCCCTAGAAAAATGGCCTTCATTATAGAGCAATACCTTTGACTATCTGGAAACGGAGGAGAGGGAAGGAAGTCAGCTATCTAACTGAATCCCTTTAGTTAGAATCCCTTTGTAGTCATGCACTGAGCCTGCATATTTTTTGTAGGTTTGGCAGCTTAGTGTTTTAAGGATGCCTGCCCTGCTTGTTGAGGGGAAAAGATGAGTACCATGGCATCCAAAAATCATGTGCACACCAGACAACAGAGTATATTTAGAGAGCTGTTAGATGATCTTCTGAGCCAGACATAAATATTTTATTTTATACACACCTACAGACACACCCCTACTCAATGAGATCAAAGTATTTTTCTTTTAAGAAAGCTCACTATGAAATTTTAGTTAAACTATACATGTACTCTAACAATGCAGTCTTTCTTACCCTTAAGTTTTTGTTCTATATGACAGTACTTTAATTTCCCTGTAAACATTTCTTTAGCATAGAATTGCTTCTACAACTGCTGCACACAAATGTATCAAAAGGAGAAATTTATACCAACATTGTGCATACAGATTATTAAAAAATATTTAAAGGGTTTTCTTGCTTAGGAGGTTCATATAATGCAATAAACTAGCAAAAAGAAAAACAGATTTTCAGCAAAAATCAAAAATGTTAAATTGAAAACAAAATCATTCTTTGTGAAGAATTTTGCATAATTCATATAAACTGTTGTGGATTTACTGTATGTTGCCTACAGAAAACCTAATTCCTGAACTATTTTATGTTTCTGTTCAATTCATAACATTTGTATAGGAAGATGTGAATAAATATGTTTCACCCTTAAATTCACCACAACCACTCCCTCAATCTCCTTCCCCAAAGGAACTGTCACAGGCAAAACAATAGGGAGATAAATGTAATTTATTGCCTATCACTAGCAGACTAGAACAGTGTCAAACTAAAAGCAAACTAAAAACACCTTTCCCCCATCCAACCTTTTCCAGCTCCTCCCACCAAGGGAGTATTTTGTTCAAAATATTAATTGTATTTAAGGCATATCCAAATGATGCTGAAAGCATTACTGATAATGCTTGATTGAGAAATTGTATGTGACATACTAAACTTTGTACCATAATGACTACGTAAAAGGAGTAAGTGAAGTTTCTAGTAGTTTAAGTTATACCTTCTCCTTTGCTGAAGGGCATATTGACACCATATAAGTGAGAAACTTCTTGAAATCAAAACATGCTGCTTGTCATGGTTTTGGCTGGGACAGAGTTGATTTTCTTTGTTTTCTTTGTAGAGGCTCATGCAATGCTGTGTTTTGGACTTCTGAAGAAAACAGTGGTGACAGCACATGGATGTTCAGCTGTGGCAGAGCAGTGCTCACCCAGAGGCAAGGCCTTCCCAGCTCCTTGCACTGCCCTGCCAGAGAGGGGCCAGGGGTGCCCCAGGAGCTGGAGGCGACCCATCCAGGACAGCTGGCCCAGGCTGCCCAAAGGGATGTCCCACACCGCCTGGTGTCACGCTCAGCGGTAACACCCAGGGCTGAGGAGGAGGAAGGGGGACGTTGGGAGCAACACTGTTTGTCTCCCTGAGAAGCTGCCCCACATGAGGAGCCCTGCTGGCCTGCAGGGGCTGGCACCTGCCTGCTGGGGGGAAGCAGCCAGTGGGGCCTGGTCGGGCTTTGCTTTGCGCGGCCTCTGCCTTCCCCACCGAGCTGTCCTTGCCCCAGCCCCTGAGCTCTCGCACTGTTACCTCTCCCTTTCTCTCCCCATTCCACCTGGGCAGGGTGGGCGAGTGGCTGGGGGGTGCTGAGCTGCCTTATGGGGTTGCACCACACCAATGCTAAACAAAGAACTCAAAAGTTGGACATCTTCAGAATTTTGTATTGTCTCATTCTCTTTAATTTCATGAAAATGAAATATTTTCCCTTGTTTCCCCTGGTCATGTTCATTGCAAAAGTTACATGGCAAGAAGGGAAGTACAAAGTGAGATGGGCAGAGTTGGTAGACATTCACATGCTAATCAGACAAGTTCTTTTTCAGAAAAACGGCAAGATATAGTGGATAACTGTCCTTCATTTCTCATTGAATTAAGTTTGTTTGTTTGTTTGTTTGTTTTTTCCATACAAACACTTTTTATATAACCTCATTTTAAAAGGACAACTACAATCTGTGTTAAGCAAAGATTTCACATGGAAAATTTAAGATTTCCCTCACAGTGGTATAGTCTGGCAAAATCACAGCAACCAAAATTACAATCTAGAAGCACTAGGTACTCTAAAGTGGTTACTCACCACCTGAGCTGCTTATTTCAAGAGATACAAATAGATTCCAACAGGTTTGAAGATTTTTCTTCACATGCAAAGTAACAATTTTGCTCTCATTAAAGAGAATAGCTGCTCATCTCTACCGTCATTGGAAAAACAGCAGTTATCCTAACCTGTCTTTCACTAATCCACTTTACTCTTTGGTAATTAAGAAAATAGGCCAATTTCTGTGCTGCTGTAGCAAAGTAGAAAATGCAGGAGTCTTGTTTGCGTTGTGAAAATCAGTTGGAAGCACTCCTCTATGACATTACCTGTACAGCTGATTTCCATAGATGACAATTGTCAAAGCAGGCTGATTAAGGACAAGAATGAATCAGCATGGCCATCCCTGTGCTTCAAGCTATATAAGAATCTCATTGTTACGCACAGCACTGGTTGGAAAAAGTTTGCAGCAATCCTGCATCACCAGAACTCCTTCAGTGTATTAGAGACCAACCAGTATGAAGCCATCCAAACAGCCAATATGATTTTTAAGGACTTTTGGCCACTGCCTATAGACAAAGGGTTTAGCTACAGCAAGGTAGTGCAGACAGCTTTCATAGACTTTCTCAAAAATATACCAAAGTGTATTTTACCCTCATTTAGCTTATGGGTAAGGATTAAAGAGCAGGCCATACCGTTGTGGGTGTTTGCTACAGTCCACTTCATCAGGAAGAGGAAGTAGATGAAGCCTTCTACAGACAGCTGGAGGTAGCCTCACAATCACAAGCACATGGAGGAAAAGATGATCCGGAGTAGTCAGCATGGATTCACCAATTGGAAATCATGCTTAACCAACCTGATAGCCTTCTGTGATGGGATGACTGGCTGGCTAGATGATGGGAGAGCAGTGGATGTTGTCTACCTTGACTTCAGCAAGGCTTTCAACACTGTCTCCCATAAAATTCTCATAGTGAAGCTCAGAAGTGTGGTATGGATGAGTGGACAGTGAGGTGGATTGATAATTGGCTGGAAGGCAGAGCTCTGAGGGTTGTGTTCAGCAGTGCGGAGGCCTGTAGCTAGTGGTGTCAGTACTGGGTCCAGTCTTGTTCTGGGTACTTATCAATAACCTGGATGACAGAACAGTGTACACCCTCAGCAAGTTTGCTCATGACACAAAGCTGGGAGGAATGGCTGATACCCCAGAGGGCTGTGGTGCCATTCAGGGGGACCTGGACAGGCTGGAGAGTTGGGCAGTGAGGAACCTTATCAAGTTCAACAAGTGCAAGTGCAGAATCCTGCACCTAGGGAGGAATAACCCCAAGCACCACCACTGGATGGGTGCTGGCCTGCTGGAAAGCACCTCTGTGGAGAAGGGCCTGAGAGTCCTGGTGGACAGCAGGGTGACCATGGGCCAGCATTGTGCCCTTGTGGCCAAGAAGGCCAACAGGATCCTCGGCAGCATTCAGAGGAGTGCTGCCAGCAGGCTGAGGGAGGTGATCCTGCCCCTCTACCCTGCCCTGGTGAGGCCTCATCAGAAGTACTGTGTCCAGTTCTGTACAAGAGGGGCAAGGACCTCCCGGAGCGAGTCCAGCGGAAGGCTACAAACATGTTTAGGGGGGCAGGAGCACCTGTCATAGGAAGAGAGGCTGAAAGAGCTGGGCGTATTTAGCTTGGAGAAGAGAAGTCTAAGAGGTTATCTGATCAATGTGTACAAATATCTGAAGGGAGGGTGCAAAAGGATGGGGGCAGACTCTTTTCAGTGGTGCCTAGTGACAGGACAAGAGGCAATAGGCACAAAATGAAACACAGGAAGTTCTGGATGAGTATGAGAAGAAACTTCCTAACTGTGAGAGTGACAGAGCACTAGAACAGGCTGCCCAGAGAGTTTGTGGGGTCTCCTTTTCTGGAGATATTTGGAAGCTGCCTGGATCCCATCCTGTGCAATCTGCTCTAGGTGACCCTGCTCAGTGGGGGGATTGAACCAGATGACCTCCAGAGGTCCCTGTCAACTTCAGCCATTCCCTGATTCTTGAACAAATTTGCTTTAAAAGCAGGCTCCTTATCTGAATTTATGGAGATCCCTTCAGTGACAAAATTAGCAGGAGCTTTGTGATTGGCACATGTTTACTGCCACTGTCTACACACTGTGACCAAGAGCATAATAATAAATTAATGCCAGTGCCCAATACCCAGACTCTCATTTTCTTCTTTCTTTCAGGAAGTATACATGTAGAATACAAATGCCTTCAAATTTCAAATAGATCTCCCTAGTAAAATGTGAAAAGCTTCTCCATATAAACATGCTTAAGGAGGATAATGTCTATTCCAAAAATAATATTATTTTAGATGAGAAAGGACTGAAAACACAGTCAAAATCCTGCCCATCACGGGAAAGTATATCTGGACTCATAATGATTATGCAAAGATAGATTGTTACCCAGTTTGATGGTACATATCATAGTTAGATCTAACTGTTACTGAAGGGAGCTTATTTCAGGGAGAAACAGCATAGCTGAAAAATGTTGGATGAAGCGAATTCCTGGCTTTGGTTTTGGCTGTGCAGATTAATAGCTGCCAGCATGAATTACCATGTGCTCCTAGGCTATCTTAATTGGACCAAAAGGAAATCCACAGGTTTGCAGAAGATTTCCCCAAATTGCTTGTTACTGTCTAGTAGTCTAAAAAAAAAAACAACACACCAAACTGTTCATCTGTCCCCAAAGGGTATTTTTTCTTTCTGCTAGCTAACGTGGTGCTTACAGAACACCATAGCTAGAACCTAAAACTGTAAAACAAACACTTTATGAACTCACAGAAAATAAGTAACTCATTCATAAAAAATAAACTGAAAAAAATATCTAACTCTGTTCCTGCATAATTTATCACTAAACAACAACAACAAATCAATAAATATGTTCACCTAGCAATTGACTACATTGACTCGCATGCCATGTTTCTCTTGCTTTTATTTTGCAAGCTCTTTTTTTTTTTTCTGATCTCATTTCCATTTTATTCCACTGTTAAATCATAAAGTGATCTAAATGCCAAATTGGTCTTCCTCTCCATTTAAATGTAGTGTGAATGAAGCACATTAATTCTGCATACCGAATGTAATCAATTTGTATACCTCTTCCTTGTCAAACCTGCCCTTCCATTATACCATACAGTCAGCTGCCTTTTTCTGACTAGAGAAAAACACATTTTCAAAATGTTGCACCACACCAGTATAATTTCATAACAGTTTAGGCAAAGCTTTCTCTTGATTTCTCTAAACGTGATCCAAATTTTAAGAGACCCAAGAGCAAACTACATTAACAAAAGCACGCTATATCATTTATTTTGTCAACATTTCTTGTCCTCTATTAATATTTCATTATAGGTGATAAACAGGATATCTAACTATCTAAAGAGTTACAAGTAATTTCTGCCTCAGATGCACTGTCACTGCATCTCAACATAAGTGTCAGACAAGATTTACTACACTGAACATGAGCCTAAGAAACTAAGGACTGTGATTTTAAAAAGGATTTAGATTTCTTTCTGCCTGCCCAGTGAAAGTCAAATCTTTAAATAACTAATCTCCATTCAGAATGTATACTATCGGTATTTAATAGTGGGACCCTTCAAACCTCCTGTCCTCCAAACTTACTGGCAGAAAGCAGTGCTCTTAAAACTATTTGCATTAACTAGACTGTAGTTAAAACAAACAAACAAACAAACAAACAAAAAACACCACAGGTTTTGAGAGAAAGAAACAGAAACCAGGAGTCACTTCTTCCTGTGTATGTGACCCTAACCACAACAAAGACATGCTTGCTTGCTTTCAGCTATTCTTACATTGTTCCAAATCATGGAGAGCTTCCAAAAGAGATTGCATAACCAGATGGCTAAAGAGGTGACAGATGGGGCTTTGAACCATCAGGCAAAGAAAAGAATTAACCAGGATTTCATACTGCTTCAAAGGCTGATGAACCACTAGACCATCATCTAGACGAGGAGATTCCTATTAAAAAGTCACCTTGTAAAAAGAAGGCTTTAAACAGGAAAGTAAGCAGTAACAATAATTCTTTTGAGCCACCAACACGCAGGACAAAGTTCAGCGATCTGGCTCCTAATGAGGGAATGTATCATCTTGGGACCCTGAGGAAGATGCTAACATCCCAGAGAGGAGCAGGTTAAACATCCTCTTCAGTCAAACACTACAGGCTAGCAATTCAGCATCCTTCATTTGGTGATTTTTGAGGAATCTGGATGGTATTTCAAGTCTGTGTATTCTGCGCTACAGTTACAATTATTTATTTGATCCAGTTCCACTGTTTCAGTATAAATACTTCAAATGAATATTCAGTTTCAATGGTAGTATTCATGCCTACATCTATCCTCTGTTTATCTTTCTCTTCTTTCCTCAAGTCCAATCTCTGAAGACTTGTTCCCTCACAAGAGGCTTTCTGCCTGTTGATTCTCGAGCACTCTACTACATGAATAATGGAGGACCTAAGGTTTTTCATGCAAGACCTTCACATTTTCAGGTTCTGCAAAGTACTATTATGGGAAAAAAAAATGTTAAAACACTTGATTTCACAGAGATAAACTACTTAATCTTACTGTCTCTTGTCAGGGGCAACGTACACCATTTCTTCCTATCCACGATTGTGTTAACACATAGAAATACCCATATTAATCATCTTCTAAGTTTATAACTGCCTTTCAAATAATTCTCTAGCTTTTTGAAAGCTGATTTTTAAAAGTGATACTTAGATTCTTCAGATTTCTTTAACCAATCTCATTAATTCCCTTACTACTTCTAGCCATTCTTAACAGTCTTCATGTACATGTATGTGCTGCTCTATTTAAAAGTAATTTCTAATTATCATCATCTAATGATGTCATTCCTTTACCTGACAATATAGAGAGTCATTATGGAGTTAAAAAATCAGCATTGTACTTCTGATATGTATATTTTTGTAGTGAGGAATTCCATCTTGTTTGTGTGTGTGGCTTTATGTGAAAAACCATAGGACAAAATCCTCCCAATCCATTCACTTTATTGTGTCCCAAACACAGCTTTTATCTTCATGGAGATTACCCTTGATGGAGATTACCCTTCTAAGGCTGCTCCTCAAGCCACATCGCAAATTGCAGAGTAAAATATACATGAGGAAAATCTCAGAAACAGGGCAGATTAGGAAAAGGGGAACTGTAAGATTTTGAAAGCCTGCTTTGTGAAACTCAAAAATACACACACAAATAATTCAAAAGTAGGTGCTATAACAACTCACACTGACACAACTTAAGTAGTTGTCCATAATCACAAAAGCAGAAACCTTGCCTTCTAATGAACTCAAGAAGAAATGAATTAATTCAGGGAAAGGGTTGGAAAAATCATCATTAATGTCATGTCATTGTTTCATCATTTTGGAAACCGAGAAACAGTGACACTAGAAGGGGAAATGTCTCACTTGAAGCAGCCAAGAGGTCTGCGTTAGACTAGCTGATTTGTGCCACAGTACTACATTTTTATCTTCGTCACTAATGTGCTTATGTTAGAACAGGATGTGTCCTGTCACATTCCCACTCATTCAGCTATATGCTCATAGGAGAACCTGCTTACAGCCTTATGTGCATATATCAACACGTTCCACTGCCAATAGTTCCCAAGGAAGTAAAGAAAATAAATAAATAAATAAAATTAGCTACCCAAACACTTAGAGACAAAATAGCTGGCATCAGGAGAGTTTTAAGATTCCTCTGCTATTTCCACACACTCACCCAATCTGGTAAGTGTGTGGACATTCCTCTCAGATGGGGACATTTCCTCTCAGAAAGTGGTTACTGTATACATGCAATTCACTGCTGAAATGCAAATTATTATTTTATTTTTTTTCACAAGAAGGAAGCTTGTGAATATGAAGAGAAAAATGTCACAGACTGTGAGTTAACAAAGTGCATAGGCCTGTCCTGAAAACCAGAAACTACAGTAGTAACAACATGTCTTCCTTTTTCTTCATCTGTCTGGAAACTGTAAGATAACTTATCGCATATGAGAAATTAACATGCTACTGATTTTGTAACATTCTTCCTCAATGCATTACCATCATTACAATACACTTAAGTAATGGAAGCAAACAATAAAGCATTACCCTGACAATGGAGAAAAGATCACAATTCTTGACAAATTTGGCATAACAGAACAAGTTTAACTCTAGGCATTCAAAGAGCATCTCCATGGATAGCAAGCACTGGAACAACCCCTATCAAAAGCTGTCAACCTTCCTCTACTAAACAAGAGCCAAGGAAATGCACATCCAAAAATTCCATCCTTGAACAAGCTTCAAGTCTTGCAAAAAGTGCCTAGGTTATTATAACAAAATTGAACGGGTTAAGAAGACACAGACAGAAGACTGGAGCCCACATTTTGTCTGAAAGCAATGTCTAAGTTTATGGACTCAGGCAGCAGTGAGGATTAATCTACACGAGACAGTTGCAAAGCTTTGACTTTAATTTACCTTGTAGATTTTTTAATATGGTGTAGTTAAGCCTGCAGAAATACTCATACTGAAATAATTTATTTCTGTTTTTGAGTATTTATATTCAGTTAATAATGACTAAGTGTCCCTATCATACAGGTACTGTCCCTACTGCACTGGATCTTCAATGCATGCTGGCTTAGTCGTTCAGAAACTTAAGACAACTATGTAGTTGTTGAGGTAGTTATCTGTGCACCTCCCTCCATCATACCATGCAGACATACTTCAAGTGCTTCAAAAACATATAACACAGTTACAGAAATACAAAGAAACAGCAGTAGTGTTAAGGTAAAGAGGTCCCAAGCCTGTGGTGTAGTCCCATTGTGCAAGCTGATGTACAGACACAGTTGGACTTTACTCAGAAGACTCTTAAATTATCACGTCAGACAATGGTCAGACAGTTGAAACACCCATTCTTGCTTGGTAAGTGTAACAAAGAGTGCATGGCACTATCTGTATAAGTAATGGCTTCTCTCTCCTGCTATGAAAAAGCACAATGTCTGCATGTTATCCTTTATCTTTTTAATACTACGATCTTTGCAGTGTGTTACTAGGTTGAAGTATACTGTGAAACTGCATGACACGGTATACCCAACTTCCTCATTCTGACTGTTTACATTTCCATGCAAATTTCTTCCCAGCAAAGAAAAGTGAGAAGTTTTTGGTTACCATATCAAGAAACTAAGTCTGATCCTCATTTACACTTTGTAGATGAGAGTCAATGCTGGCACACAAGTTTTGTTTTTTTTTAAAAGTACTTGTTTCAGTTCTGTTAAACTTACGGGACAGCACATTTTCATTTACCACCAAATTAAGCAACTCACTTCCCCTCAGTTTGCTACTCTAAATCCAGGTATTACTTCAGAAGCAGCCAGCTTGCCCTCATTTCCAGGGAAAAATGCACACCTTTTGATAGCATGCTTCACCACAATGATATCAAACTGTCAGACGCCAATTCTTCTCCAAACTAGAGAGAACTGTTGGAGTTACTTTTTCTTTCTCAACGCTTATTTTAACACTTATTCTGCCCAAGCTTCCTTTGTATTGTTCCAATCTTTGTGATAGCTACCGAGCAGCCTCTACATGTTCACAGCGTAGCAGTGTTCAGCAGTGCACAGTACCATACAGCTTATGCCTAACGGGACAGCCTGCTTTGCAGGCACCATCCATCAGATTGCTGTGGTAATGGCAGCTCTATAGAGGACACTGAATCAAGACCATAAACTTACTCATGTAAGTCAATGAAAAGTGACAAAGAGGGACCAAAGCTAGATTCGAACTGATCACCTCAGAATGAAAAACTCTGTATCCCATTGTATTGAGCTACCCGGCACTCTGCCTCATTCTCTGGCTCTGGCTGCAGATTTAAAACACAGCCATAATCTGCTGGAGCACACGCTGTGTCCACCTTTATAAGGTAAAATTTAGCAGAGAAAAACATTTGGTTTCCTTGCAGAACTAAGGTTTTTAAGTAAGAGGAATGTACCTTCAAACTGATACATGCTAACTTCTCTATAGCAGAGGTTTCTGTGTTATTTCTTACAGCCTGTCTAGAAATTTATGACTGAGAAACAGTGACAGAAAGCAGTCAAGAGAAGGGCACTTAGCTCATGGTGGTGAGAAATTCCTTTTAAGAACATTAAATCTTTCTTAGTGAGGACTAACCTGCATACTTCTAAATCATCAGACCAGTCATCATACAACACTGGAGGCTTCTGAACAGCATCAGTCACAGTGGGCCCTGCCCCAACAGGTGCTCCATTATCTGGGACTGCCAGAGCATCACTGCCAGAGCCTGCCTCTGCAAAGGAGTCCTTCATGTCTTTATTGCATTTAAGGTAAGAAGATGCAGGCTGCTGATCTCTGCAGTAGCTTTTCCCCTTGCTTTTTCCACATTTTCTTGAGGAGATCCTTGCTTCCTGAGATGATGCTGAAGACTGTGATTCCTTTAGCCTTGGAACCCTTCTTCTGCGATGATTTAAAGTAGGATTTTCCGGGTCAGAAACCTCTTGCTTCTTTTTCCCCATTGTCCCCAGGGTGACAAGTTCAACAGCATTATTATTTGAGGACCCATCCGGGTTACTGCACGATCCCTTATTCCTTCTCCCTTTCCTGGACATTCTGGCTTTTTCTCTTGCTCTCCTCCTAGCCTGAGCCCACTGACTCTCATCTGAGGATGATGATGAATCGGATGCATTCCAGCTGGATTTTGCAGCCTCGGGATGTAATTTACAGTCTTTCCCCTTTTCTGTATGCTCACCATTGTCTCCAGTCTCTCTTTTCCGCCTAAACCTTCGTTTTACTTGTTTCTTACCAGACTCCCTATTAGAAGGGGTCAGCACCATGACAGGGGTTGCATGTTCAAGCTCATCTTCTGACAAATCATGCAAGGTAGTAGATCTAGATGAAGCGGTAAGCAAAGGAAAGGGATGGAAATGATAAGGGTATGTGGAAAGAAACAGAGAGAGAGAAATCACAAAAAAAGGATGAAAATGAGAACATGAATTGTAATTGGAAAAACATGAGACTGAAAAGCAAAACCATAAACAAAGGAGATCAAACAAAAACTAAAGTCTATGAAATTATGAACAGTGCTAAGCACAAGCAAGAGCTACATACTATTTAATACAGACATCAACTAACGCGTATCAGGCAGATTAAAGTATACTTGTCTCAGCACATACCTACAAATGTCCTGAGTGGAAGGGCAGACAGACAATCGTGACTGACTCCTGGGAGCTGTTCCTGTTGTAGGGCTGCTTGCCTGTTGAAATAAGTTAGACAATTTGGAATCTTTGTCCATGAAATACATTGCAGATATTTTACTGCTTTGCCACATGATTACAAAATTAAAGTAACTGCTGCTGCTGTTCATAGCGTATTCTTGAACACATGCAAGATCACAAAATACAGGAAGCCTGACCAAAAGCAAAACCTATTTGTGGAACTAAATATGACTGAAGTGTTTCAGCTCTCGTTTGCTCATGACTACTTTTTGTCACTGTTTGAGGAAGCAGCTTTCAACATTTGAGACTTCAGTTTGGTTTTCATCTACCGTAAATGTCAGATGGAAAAGATGTTTTTATTTTCATGCAATCGAACAACCATGATGATCCCTTTCAAAATGGAATGAAGGGCATTTACATTATGCTGAGTGATGATAAGCATGAAGCAAACCTACAATGAGTGGACTAACAGAACACTGAGAAAATTAAAGTATGTTTTAAAAGGTTTTCAAGGCAATCAGGTCTTCTAGAAGAACTGAAAAATATGAAACTGATGAGGCTGAGACGACCAAAGTGCAGGCTGCAACTCTACAGAGCTGATCACATTCTCAAACAGCAGGAGAGAGATAAAATATGTTTAGTATATAGCATTTTGCTCATAAGGTTGTTGCTACAAATTGCAAACTCAGTTGCTCAATACTTCCACTGAAAACATATTTTGATGGCGTTAATAGCAAACCATTTCAATCTGCCTCACATTCTTCTGGCAGCATAACTGTATAGAATCCAAATTTAAATCCCAGGCTTTGTGATTCTTCACTCACGTGGTACAGTACTGTGGGAAAAGGATTTAATATATAGCATTCTTAAGGCCATGATATTCCTTTAGCTGTTAAGGATATTATCTTTCAGTATGGAACTGTCTCGTGAATGCCACTGCCAAATGGAGACAAAATAGTATAAGCCTACAAGTATCACATCATGGACCATATACAGGGGAAGAATGACTATTAAGCAATAACACAAAGATACAAAGAACAAATAACACAAAGATGTAAAGGCTGTTATTCCAAGATTTTGTACCAGTAAATCAAATTCAGGTATATGCAGGGTCCATAATTGCAATTATTCCTAGCTCACCTTTCACAAACATTTTTGTGGTGTCAATTTGAAAATTAGGTGTACAAGCAACAATAAGTAAATACAAGAAGTATCTTCTGACACTTCGCTTTTATCCAATATCCTTTATATTGCTTTGGAACCATCAGTCTCCACCACGTGCACTTTTGCTCTTAACAGACTAGCAGGAGAGACTTAACAATGTTTTTGAATCAAAATAATCTAACTTTAGGAATTCAAGCACCCCTTTTTACCTCTTGATGTGCTGATATATCAACACCAAAAGTGTTACTAGTTCTTTACTACTAGTTCCAGAAAATGAAACTTAGAGGTATGAAAATGAAGCTAACATGAGAAATTAAATTGATAAAGCATTTAGACACAATCCTTATGTTCAAATGGTGTTTCAATGCCTTGGTCCACCAGGCAGCGGAGGAACATTAGAGTGTCTGCAGTCTAATGCTGGAAAAAAAGGACAAGTATCAATGAAATAGCATGTTTATATTCCAAATCTTTTTCTACAAAAGCAACATTTGACTTACGTGTTCTGTGAAGGAATATTAAATGTTCTTACACACATTAGAAATAGATGGCATATGGATAGCTGGGTATATGATCTTGTTCTACCTCAGTCTCTGTGATTAGTTTTAAGTGCTTAGGCATATCTTAAGTCATTTGCACAGTTACTTAATAAAGAAAAATGCAGACATGAGCAGCAGAGCCGTGTTGTTGGGCTACATGCCGCTACTGTGTGAGAAAATATCCTTCCAGATATACACCAGGTGAAGAACCCAGTCCCAGAGCCAAGGGTGTACTACTGAATTCATCCCTTGTGACTAGTTTCCCATCCCCAACACCCCCCCCCCCCCCTTGGAGCTGCAGGACTGTACCAGTGCTGCTTTCAAGTTCAGTGCAATGTAAGGGGGTCAGGCTTGCTCTTCAATGGTGGATAGGTTATTCCCATGCCATAAAGGCAAGATTTACACCACCTAGCCACAAGCCTTATGCTTTGAAGGGGCAAGGAGAATGGCAAAACTGCACTGTAACGGTGCAGTAGTTCTGCACAAGTTCAAGAAACTTCCAGCAGCTATTAAAGCAGGAAGCCAGCTAGGCAAGTCTTAAGAGGGTTGGAATCAAGACAAGAATTAAAACAAATTATTTGAAAAGCTTTTACACTTATTATTTGGGGCTGGAGACAGGTGGAAATCTAATTATTTTAAGATAAAAATTACATTACTAGTTTGATTGCTTAAATCTTACATTTCACTCTCAGCTGCAAAGAGGTCTGGACTGTTTCAGACCTGCTCAGGCACATTTACTTTCTAGTTCCCCAGCACCGGCATAATGATGTTACATTCAGTTGCACAGTACTCAGAGCAAGGTTTTTCTTCTAAAAACATTTTCATCAAATTCCTGAAAAATGAATGCTTTTTGCTTGTTTGTCTAATCCCTATTGGAGCAAACCTGACATCTGAGCACGCAAAAAGCTTTTGCACTGATTCAATCCTCAGAAACAAAGCAAGAAAAATCCAGCATGCCAAGTTATGGACCAGCTAATTCAGGTTCTGATCTCACAGCAAGTTCCATTCAGTAGGTTTCTACACCTTTTAAATACAAATGTTGGTTTTATCTGCTTTAAAATAGCCTTCAATAGTAACATGAACTGATAGAGTGATTTCTAAAACTGAAAAAAAAGTGTTTCTGGTACTCATTTTCTGATGCTTACTTGCAGTAAAATTAGACCTTTTCTGCCTCACAGGCACCGGAGGACCTTATTTTACATACAACTCCAGCCTTATCTCTGTAAATTAAATAGGAGTGGAAGGCCCTCTTAATGTCTAGTGTGTCCCTGCCACCGCATATCACGCCAACAGAATCACTCATGGGGAGTTCAGCTGGTTTTAAAAACTTGTAAATTCCAACTCAGCTGAAGACCATCCCAGACCTTTACCACAAAATGCCTTTGTACTTCCACCCTGAATTCTGTCAGCATAACCTGTACTTGTCTGCTCTCTGGTCCCAACACTGCCACCAGGTTTGCCTCATTTCTTTCCCTTAGCCTTCTTCCCTGCAAACTAAAAATCCCAAACTTATTTTTAATGAACACACATGCTGTTCTGCCCAGCAGCACAAAGATACCTAAAGGAGCATTTAGTTGGTATAATCAGAGGGCACAGCATGCAGCCACATGCAAGTACTAGGTCAGATCCTAGAATAGGTATCCTTGTATCAGCTGAGCATTTTGCTTCACATGAGCAGCAGAAGGGCCGGGTAACACAAGAACAGCACTGCACACAGTCGTTCGGTTGGTGCTACCTTGGACTGCTTGCTATATAAAACACATCACTGAACAAGTCCATCAGCCCTGCTCATAACATAAGCTGTTATTTTCAGTCATCCTTTACTGACAGTTTTAGTAGCAAAACACAAAATCCTCTGGGTGGCACCATTTATTCTACAGGCAAATCTGACAAATCAAAACCACGATCATTTGAATAAATCCTACTCATATCGTATCCACCTGGATAACAAGCTCTAATGGGAATGTATATACAACAGATGTTGGAAACAGTCTCAAGCACACAGGGCTTATTGTTATAATTGCTATTGCACTGCTACGTGGCTATTTAGCACACTGAATATTTTGAGATAATGCACTTATTGAATAGAGGGATCAGGTTGGTGCTGTGGACTCCAGTCCCACTTGGCAGGAAGAATAATGAATTCCTTTAAAAATAGTATCCCTTGAGCGGATGTCTATTTCTAACGGTACAGATATTGTACAGCTCATCAGAATGGGAAAACTGAACTAGCACCTTACTAATTTTATCATAGCAAACTATATCAGCAGCTTAATTAAATGTGGTAACTCAAAATAAAGTTGTCTGACAATCCATTTATAAGCAAGGCAGCTTATTTCTCTATGACATCAACACCAGGATGGTGCTAGAGGGATAATGCCAACTCCAGCTGATTAGGTTTGGCACTTCAAAAGCAGTGTTAGTAGAGATTCCCCAGTCACCACCTTCTGCTGTCTTGGCCACCTTCTTGTTGTCTTTAGATGAACTCTCTCATCAAGGCTACGCAATTCAATTAACAGACATGACAGGGTGCTTACTCAATTATTTCTGATATGTTCAACTGGAGTTGGTCATATGTTTTCCACACAGAATACTGGTAAATATAGCATTTTCAGGACAAGCAAGATAATCATTTCTCTCACACCAGGGGGCTCTAATATCACACATCTCCGTGTTAAAAGAGTTCAAAGACAGAAATGGGGGCAGAATGACATGCAAATGATGAAAGCTATAGGAATTTCCAGTCCACAGAATGGATATTCAAGATCTGACAGAATTTCCCAGTTAACAACAGAAAACGAGACTCCTCACTGACCAACTACTGCTTACACTGCATGATGGAACTAGCACAGGAACACAGCTTGTGTTCTTTTTAAGGGGAAAAGGCTCTATTTTCACCTCACAGGAGAGCTCAGTAACAACATGTTCCACAAATGCAAAGCATTCATACCTGAATAGACATAAGCTTTAAAATAAAACACCAGATGTAATGGACAGCTGACATAAAATGTCCTTGGAGATAACCCAGAAAGGCAAATGAATCCTCTAATCTAATGCGTCTGTTCTGAATAAGGATGACCAAAGGCATTTCAAAAAGCTCTTCATCCTACAACACTGCTTAAGCAGAAAGTCTGAAAATTGCAGGAAGGTAGGGCAGGCTGGGAATATGACTAATGCTTTTATGCTCGCACTAAGTATGCTTTACAGCAGCAATGCATCACAGAATCCTCCAGATCCCACCAGCCAATACAGTTAAAAAGCTGAAACTCTACCCTAATCAAATAATGGCACACTAAGGAACAGATACCTTAGAAGATTATAGCAGTTTGCACAGCAATAAACTCAGCAGGAGATCCAGTCTGCATATTTTCATCTGATAATCCTGCTTTGTAAACAACGCAACATTTTAAGGGAACCATCAGTCTTTATTAACTTTTATTTGGATAATTTCTCAGGTCTAGAAAGATCAAAAACACGGCTGAAATGACCCAAGCTCAAGTCCACACCTATAGACAGGTGTATCTTAGAACATCTGTCTTGAGATGGCATTCCAACTTGAAACTGAAACTCATGCTCCTCTTTTTTTTTTTTTTTTTTTTTTTTCCCCTTTAGTCATTCATGATGGAGTTCCTGCTTTCAGATCTAGATATTATTATTGTCTGACTGATGGCTTTCCAGCAACCAATAAATGAATCAGAAGCTCACTTCTGTTTTCTTTCACAGCAAGGTTTGGTCTTTTTTTGGAAATCATTTCCTGCACAATTCTTCCCCAAGCCTTTTCTTTCTCTCCTGTTTTTCTTTCTTTCTACCTGCCTCTGAAGAGACAGAGTAAAGGGAGAAATAACACAGAAAGGAGAAGAAATATACTTATGATTCTGCTGAACGAAACTGTTCTGCTCCTTTGAAACTCAGTATGATCACACTAAAGAATAGTTTTAAATCTAAATAACTAAAGCACATTTACTTTCCACTAAAGAAAAATCAAAATCATGAGTGGCAAATCTATCATGCTATTTAAAAAATTAAACTAACAAAGACAATGGCAAATTTGAGTTGTAGATTCAATAAGCTTCTAATTTCTTTTGTCTTACTGAGCTATGTTAACCTTTCTTTTATAGGTAGAAGTTCTTTGCAAAATTCCACTCTTCCTCTACACACTTAGCATTGGTAGCTAAGCTTTGAATTGCCAGATGGATTATAGTTTGCAGAAGTCTTTGTGTTGCAGTCCTGCAATATTTTTGATTCATGACTCTCTTCAAATGCTTCAGGATGCATCTTTTTAGGCATTATCACTTTGTTAATAAAAATGTTATTTAGCTCCTAGAAAAACATAATGGATTCATTGATTCACTGACTTAGGCAACTGAAACCCAGGGGGAGCTGGTCTTTTTCCAGAAGCTGCAGAGCCCTGAAGCCAGCAGCTCCTGACTGTCCAGAAGGAGCTAAATGCAAATGTAGCCTGAGGAAAGGTGAAGTATAAACCATGCATCACCTTTGCTACTGTATTTTGCAGTATTTTAGTTACAAACTAGTCAGTATCAGTATTCATGGTTTAGATTTTCTCTTCTGAAGAAGGGTATATATTCCTACTTATCCCTCTATCTGCAGGACTTAAAGCCTCAGTATATATACTCACCAGCTTTCACTCATATGACATTCCCTCAGTTCTCCCACAAATGCCCATGTATGTGAGTGCACACACTTGCCCCACTGTTTGCTTGGTCTGATGGACTATTAAGGAGAAGGACTGAATAAATTCCCATCTGTGAGGACATCATCATTATATTTGAACAACCGACTCTGGTGTCTATTTAATATTTAATTATTCTGTCCCTAAGGGAGAAATCTAAATGTCCCAGAGTGAGAGAGCTGCACAAAGAATATTGATATGACTAAGCCAAAAGACAGTGAAAACCCTACAACATTATGAAAAACAGTGTTTTTGGAAGTGCAGAGAACCTCAGACTGCAGCAAAATAATAATTTTGTACCAGTGTGGAAATAAAGTTTGCTTGACTGGATTCTTTTTAGGACAAAGACCTGAAATGTTCTTCCAAGTGCAATATATGTGAAAAATGGCTGTATAAAAATTTTCAGCAGTATGTATGGAGTAGGTCTGTTATGGATAATAATTTTTGTTGAAAACTGAACAGCGTATGTCATCACTTGAATACTGTGCTTACTGGGAACAAATCACCTATATGGTATTATATATCATAGGACAGAGCTGAAATCAGTGATGAAATACTGCTGCCTCCTTATCCACAGAAGTGGAAATTACATATAAGCATTATGCACAAAGTACACTTGTATAAACACATAAAATTAATATATTTCAAATATCCAATTTTGTCAGGATGTGCTGGTGTGGCACATTTAGGAATACTCAGTATAAACTGTTGGCAAGAATTACAATTTAAAAAAACACAATATTACACCATATTTTTGTATGTATTCCCTTTCATTAGAACGCTAGTTTAAAATATGTCAAGTGTATCCAAGAATAAATTGACAATACTTCTTCTACTGGTCGCCCCCTGAAACTGCAATATATTTAATGAAATTTTATTTACAAGTTCAAATTTCAGGAAGATTTAAGTAATTCTGCAGGTTGTTAAGCTTACTGTAAATGAAGATTAAATTCTACGTGCAAGCCACAAAGCATTCTGTAGACAAAGAAACCACACATTTACATCTAAGAGGAAAAAAAAAAAAAAAAAAGCAGCAATAATTTTTATGTCATTGCATCTAGTTCTAGTTTTTGTTTTTCTCTTCTCTATGTTTTGATGAACAAAATACTTTTCACTAACTTGTTTACTTTGTGATGGTGTTTTTTACAGTAACAGAATCATGAGAGTTAAGAGCTAAGCTAGTCTTCACCTTTGATATTAATGATTCTGTTTATGAGCAAGAAGAATCATTTGGATGACTAAGATACCATTAACACTCAAATTTTAATGCCAGTTTTGTATACATGGTATTATTCATTGTAACAGTGCTTTTGAAGGCTGACATTTTACACTTTACAAGAGCAGGGACTTGTTTTTTCAGGGTTTATTTTTTGAAACTCTAAGATTTCTCTCAGTTCTGATGAGATACATCATTACGTTTATTTTTATATTGACTTCTTAATGTTATTTTAAAACAAAGTTCATTACAGAAAACTAGGAGCTACGCATTGAAAAGACTGAAAAAAACCACCATGGCAATCTGAAGAGAACTGTCATTTATGACAGGTGTGAGATTGGGACCGAATAGGAAGAATAGCACAGATGGATCCACTTTTAGCAGTACAGTCCCCTGTAGCAAAATGCTAGGGGTCACACAATTACTCTTTAGGATTCAATCACACAACAGCTATCCCAGAGATGCTGCAATCCTCTCTCACGAACTGACTACCTCAAAACAATCAATAAATTGGCAATAATTTCATCTAAAACTTTAGCGAGCACTGCTTTGACATGCTGGTGTCTTTTGGTTTTCATTTGCATTTACTGAGAGGAGCCAGACGTGACATAGGCAATGAGTATGGAAATCGTCTAGGGTGGAGATAAAAAAGATAAACACAGAGTGGAACCAATTTTTACATCCTTTACCTTCTCTGTTGGTTTTCATCTTCTAAAATAGACCAACGAATATCATCACAATGAATATTCTGAAATGATCACCTCACTTCTTCCTGATGTAAATCAACCGAGTTTTATTAGAAAGATGCTTCAGAGACTTGTAAATAAAAAGTATTCTAACACCTGCTCCAGGCTTTTAAGAAGCAATTGAGCCAAAACAAAAATCAGGCAATTTGCTCCAAGTCTGAGGTTCACTGAAAAATAAGCCCAAAGTTCCCATCAGAGAATTTGAAATCTTACTGCAGAGAAAGCATCCTCCTCTAAGGAGCTCTTGATTCATACTTAACATGCAGAAATATAATTACAATGTGCTAGCAACATTTCTTCCAGAAAGCATTTTAACACAACCAGGAAGCCTTACAAACACATACAAGCATAACCTCTATGGGCTGTAATTCAAACACAAGACTTTTTCCACTGGTTAACCACAACAGAAAGAAATGAATCCACCAGATTCTTCTCAGATTAAATTTCCTCTTAAATTATTCACATATTTAGGAAGACATAAACGATTTACCGAGAAAAGCTACAGTGCCAAGAATTAACTGATGGCAAATATCTAATGAACAAAGTAAATTTTTTTCATTTACTTAGAGTTTAAATACACCTGGAGAAAATAATTCTAATTCTGAAATCCAGAACAGTGCTTAAGACTACGTCTGGGAGATGGTTGGGAGAGAAATGTTAAGGGTTACAAAGACAAAAGGAACACAATAGCGAGGCTGGTTCTTAACTCACGTTTCCAGTACTTCTATGTTTTTATTAATATAGACTTTGAAAGCCATACTCAGGAATCACTCCACTTTGTCACTCTGAAGTAATAGGCACTGCAGGTTAGTCCCAGAGAGGACCCATTGCTCCCAGTGCTAGCAGGGCAGAAGGCAACAACACCTGTTTATCCATTCATTGATTCTGTGGGAAAAAATCTACATTATTACCATAAGTGTGGCACAAATTGGACACCAATACATTTTCCTAATCACCTCTGCTTGGAAAACCAACCGAAGTAGTTGCTCTTGGAACCCCAGGGTAGTTTTAATGACTCATAGGCTGAAGGTAATGAGTGAACGTCCCAGATGGATACCCACTGAAGAGAGCTATAGCTGCCTGTCAGTCAGCAGCACGAGGACAGAGGCAGAGTAAGGAGATGGAGAGTACAAAATGATGTGAGACTACTTTAAAACCCTGCAATTAACTCGGTGGTTACCACACAGGTGGGATACTTAAGGTCACAGTAATGAGCTGGAACACACACAGAGATGGCTGCGTGAATTAGTTCTCCCTCCTGCCTGCCAAGCAAAATACTGCTGGCAAGGCGCAGGAGTGCTGAGTGCAGGAGGGGTGAAGCACCGTGCTGTATGGGGACAAGGGACAGTGTGAGCTGCAGCCCTGCCAGGCTCAGTGTTCACCTGCTCTTGCTCACAAACATGGTGCGTGGTTCGGTACTAAGCCAGGTAAACAAAATCAAAGTGTAGGATTTTGCTCTTCTCCTACCGTATTGATAAAACACTCCATGTTAACATCTCATGTTAAAAAAATCTCTCACCGGTGGAGCTATGCAATTTCATAGTTATAAGAAAATAATCTGTAAACGACTGGCCTAATTTTATGTTAGTACATGTACAGAAACATATTATCCAGCTATTATTTTACTTACTTAGTAGCATGTATCACAGTGGACTTTCCAAACAATTGTGTTCAAATCACACCTAAACACATTAGGTTTTGTCTTCACATTTGGCCAGATTATTACTGAAATTCTTATCAGAAATATACATGCAAGATAAAAACAGTCTTCCCAACATCCTACATTTTGGCACTCTCAGTGGACAGCAGAAGTGAACTGTAAGACTCAAGCATGGATTTCTTCCCCCCCCTCTAGGGAATGGTGGATTTTAAAATCTATGGATTAAATAGGTACATAATAACTCGTAGCTGGTAAATGGCAAATCAGAGCTATTCCTTTTCATTATGTCCAGATAAGACATATCAAGTGTTCAACAATTCAGTTTAATCTGTATTACCATGCAATTCAGAGTTAATGTACCTAGTATGTAAAATTGCCTGAGCATGTTCTGCAAACCTCAAGTGTCCTCTTTAAGGCTAAAACACAAGTTGAATGAATAAACAGCTTAAAACTGTTATGAAATATGAATCTGTGTTTGCAGAATCTTTGCTGTGTGCCATTTCACAAATAGGGTAGTGCAAAATCCAGTGATACCAGGCAATGGCTAATCTACTCCAGACCAAGATTTCCATACGCAACCAATCTTGGCATACACAAATATACAAAACTATTAAAATGCAACTCTCAATTTAACCCTTTTTAGTTTACGCAAACAGGCAAATGCAAATAGTAAAAGCCTCAAAATCAAAACGATGTATTTTGATTAAATTATATTTCTGAATGAAGGCTAATTTTTCTGTAAATTGAGATGTTTATTGTGTATAGGATCTGACACTGCACAGAACGCAGCTCTTGCCTTTGGTATTTAGTTTATGTCATCCAGAAGCCTCCAGTTTTGTTTTGGGATGCAGTATATGTTACTATTACTTTGTGCCATGTGATAGTAACCTGAAAAGTCTGGTATTTGTTTTTCTGTTTTCTTTTACATACATATTCTCCCATTGTATGAAAAAAGGCATTTTGAATCAAACAATAGACTGCAAACTAGAATTCCAGGCAAACATCTTTCAGCATTAGGAAAGTTTCACTAGCAGGTAGTTTCACATAAACAGAAACAAGTGTTTCTGAAAATCCTGCTTATAAATATAATACCTAAGAAGGTGCAAGCACCCTTTCTAATAAGCATCTATATTGATTTCTGGAGAAACTATTTTAAACTAAATGTCACTGAATGCCTCATACCACTGAATATATTTATGATTTGCCATTTTGTAATGCATATTGCATAAAAAAGTAGAAAAAGCAATATCAAATCCACATAATTTTACAATGATTGTAAATATAGACATGCCTTTAAAATGTTACTGAAAATAATATATATAATTGACTGAGATCAAGCTTGTAAGTATATAATTAGGTGTTTTTTAAAAATAGCCAACAAGTCAGGAAGAGATTCTGCTA
This sequence comes from Aythya fuligula, assembly GCF_009819795.1. Lineage (NCBI taxonomy): Eukaryota > Metazoa > Chordata > Aves > Anseriformes > Anatidae > Aythya > Aythya fuligula. The sequence continues at coordinate 28,141,544 of NC_045562.1, read as the reverse complement.
CATCCTAGAACAGACTAGATATAATGTCTGTGTTTTTCCCTGCCTTCTTTTTTTTTTTTTTGTTCTTCTTAATATAAAAATATAGTGTATATACAGCATATAGATGGTTTCTTTAACTGAGAAATCACTTCTTGTTTGTTTGTTTGTTTTTGTTTAAAGAGCTCTCAGAAAAAAAAAAAAAAAAAAAAAAAAAAACATTTTTACAATGTGTACCCCAGAGACAAGAGTACAGTGCGGAAGGATATACCCCCAGAGACAATAGCACAATGGATACTGTTCGTACTCTGGATGAAAAACAAAACAAAACAAAACAAAACAAAACAAAACACAAAACATCTTTATATACAAACATAAAGCATGGCTGATGTTTTGGACTGGGATTCCATAATACTGAATTTTTAGCTTTAACTTCCTGTAAATTCTGGCTTTTTGGCAGAGATTTCAGCCACATCTGAACCAAAAATTTACAGAAAGAGGGTTAAAAACAAAGGACTGCAGTCCAAAGGACCGCAGTCTCATTCTGCCTCTCCCTACAGCTTCCCTTCTCTGTTTCCTAGAAACTAAAAACCATCTAGATATACAACCCTGGCTTCAGTGAATCATAAATTCCTGTAAAAAGAATTCAGTGTTCACACATTACAGCAACTATTATTTGGGTGGGGCAGGGGGCAAAAAATTAAGCAGCAATTCTACCTTAAGCTAAAGCATTAATGGAACATTATATTAATGCTAATTAATGTTAGCAGTTGTGGAAAGCAAGTGTAAGAAGTCCATGTTACTTACTTATTATTATTACTACACATATTAAAGTCATGACTAATTGTATACCTATACTTTAAGATGAATTTTATTTGGTAGCCATAATGATAGGCAGCAAAAACTCAAAATGGGATGTTTGTAAAGAAAACATCAGAAATGCATATGTAATTAAATGAAGCACTATATTGTATTTGATAAATTTAGTTTTCGTTAAATTCCTCATAAAGGAAATAGATTTTACATACCTTTGAAATATTACTCGATCGACTTGTGGAACGCCCTGGAGATTTGTCATTCTGGAAAACAAAATTAGATTATGCAAAAAACTTATAGCAACTTATAAATAAGAAAAAGTTGTACTTTTGTGATTGTGAATGCACAGAGTTTCTCTTCTGCTATTTCTCCTTCAGGTTGGAAAGGGAATACACAGTGGAAGAATGCTCAACAACTAAGCCAATACAACATTCATGTGACTTACATCAGCAAAAGCTGACAGAAGGCCTGCAAGAAAACAACGTTAGCACCTAATTGTGTGTTTTTTTTTTTTTTGTTTGTTTGTTTGTTTTGTTTTTTTGTTGTTGTTTTTTTTTTTCCTTTGTTGTTGTTGGTGGGTTTATAACAGCATTTAGACTGAAAAGTCAATGTACTACCATGGCTTCTCATGCAACCTGCTACTCTTGTACGAACAAAAATATTGTGTGACAAATAATAAAACCCACCTAGTTACTCTAGGGTAACTTTTTGAGCATATCCCTGTCCAAAAAAGTTGAGTTCATCATTCAGGAAGATTAAAGAGCTCTATATGACTTCATGGCTAAACACACCCTGAGAACAACAAATTGTAACTAGTCACAGATACAATTTAACACCCACCCTCCCTCCTCTCTCACCCCCACAAACACCCATGTAGGTAACACCAGGAGACTGAAACCCATTAACGAAGAATCCATTGATAAGCTACATTTCTAGAGCACAATACTGTATGTTGTTTTTTTTTTTTTTTTTAATTGTTTGCTTTGTTTTTTGTTTTTTGTTTTTTTTTTGTTTGTTTTGTTTTCTGGTAATTCTAATGAGGAAGTGAAGCAATCGTTCAATTATTTCTTCAGTATTTATGCTTATTTTGGAAAGAACGCTCATCCCCATGGTAAATTCATGTTATGGCAATCACAGAAATGCTGTTCTCAGCAGTGAGAATATAGGCTCAAACACTAAGGTGGAGTATTTATAAAAATCAGACTGATTTTTACCTAGAAAGGGTTGAACTAGACACCATTCATGCAAGAGTGTTAGATTATTTACTGAGGGTTGAGGGAAAGGCCCAAAAACCAAAGCAGAGCTTTCACCTGTGCAGCTTAATTCGGAACAGAAGCACCACCATGCCAGGCTTACAAATAAATTAATAGTTTCCTACAAACGTGTCAATAAAAGTCTTTTAACTTCATTATAACCCATCTCTCCTCATCTTTCATTTCAAGAATGACAGAAAAACACGGAAGCTGACTGTTAAAAAGTCTAAATTTGCTATACCATGAATACTCATCTCTAGTCTAGAGAATATTTAGGAAAAAAAAATACTTTGCCATTTTCCTATTAAAACTGCTGCTTCAATTTCAACTCCAGTAGGCACACCAAAATGACGAACAGGCACAGATACATATTCATTTCTTAGACTGTACAGAAAGCTCCAAACCAACTTGCATTTTCACATATACCTCCTACAGCTCTCTTCCTTTAGACGAGGAATAGCTCGTGTTTTTGTTCCGTCCCTCAGCACTATCCATCTTCTGCACTGCAACTATTAACATACTGCACTCTTTTTACTTTACCTTCACCAGCAGTTGGTAGCACAACATATTCCTGCCCTCAAAAAAACAGTGCCACTGAACTCCCCAACCATACATCATTCCCCATTTAATTCTACCACTCAGGTTAATTCTCAGGACTTAAATACCTGCAGGTTTGTCTGTCAGAGTTTCTTCATTTCCAGAAAGAATTTTAAAAAATGTTCAAATTATCATTCATTTATTATACCTTGTCCTTGAGGTAGGCCCTGCTTTGAGCAGGAAACTGAACCAGATGACTCCTCCTGACCTCAAGTATTCTATGATTTGATTATTTCTGTGATACATTATCCACTATAGCTTGGGCAAATATGCTTAATAAATTACTATTTTCTTATACTTTCTAGACAGCACTCGATATATACAATTTTGAATGTCTTCATTTATGTCCACAGAAAATATACTTTGTATTTTCTGGGTCAATGTTCAGAGATGCTCAGCTCTGACCTCAAAATAATCGAAGTTATGGATCCATGAAATTAATTCCCCTTTCACAGTTGGGAATTACAAATGGGGTTCATAGCTGAGAAACTCCCTGCTAAAAGCACGCGACCTTTATCCTCTACCACTTGGCCTAAATAAATATTTTGTATTTTCTGACAGTGAAGTGAACTCTGGAACTGCAACTTCTTTTCTTTTAATTGTCTGCCATCAGTGATCCATTTTTAAAATCTGTGCCCGGGCTACAGCTCTCTAGGATTTTTACGTGATCCATTCTTCACTACGGCATGTTATCTCCTTTACTTCAGTTACGAGGTCCAGACCCACTGACGACTCTTAGCATCCAACCTGCAGAGTACTAGCTCATCCACTGAATGGTCTAGGTTAAGAGAAAGAATGCTGACTCTCTGCAGCTTTGGGAAATCAAGAGAAAAAATAGTTGGTTTTGTTTGTTTGTTTTTTAATCATAATCTCCCAGTTGAGGCATTCCACGGTGATTTATCCCAAGGAGGGCACAAATAAAACACAAAATGTTGCACTAAATAACCATACATAAATCGAAGATAGAATTCCTCATTCAAGTTCACATTGAACTTGCATGACTGTTTGCACAAAGAAAGAACAGAATAGATAAGTTATGGAAATATCTCTTTTGATATGCTGTCCTTAAAGACTGCTTGTGTTCTATAATTCCATTATAATGGTTTATCTTTATGGAATACTCACATTGTTAAGAATAATTGATTCCTTTTCTTACCTTCTTCACTTATCTTAAGTGAAGATGAACTTACTGTATTGAAGAACATTTTTCTTACAAGCTTGCTGTACACTGATAATAAAGATTGTTTCTCCGTGCATTCAGTATTATTTTACATTTGAAAGGTTATATCCAAAGAAATACTTGTTCAAACATCTATGCATATTCTTGTGCATCACATAAATGTCGTATCATGTACTTCCAATCCAATTATTTTTGGGGGAAAAAAAGTAGCCTTCACCTTTTCGATTAACACGTCAAATGAGGAATTGTTTAATGCCTGTAGCTAGGGTTTCTGATCTCCTTGACTGAGTTGTGTAATTGTACACATGCAGAGTGCTGGCCCTTGAGCAAAGTAAAACCAAAACATGCAGAACTATGTCTTGCTAAAATTCTGAAACTGCCTTCTTCTCCACTCAACAAATCACCTCCGTCCAAGAGTCCACAATAGACACGAGCCTTTCGGTTTTCTTTTTCAGCTCCTTGTTAAACACACAGGGTGTTCTCTGAAGTCTGCACTTTGCTTTTTTTCTGTATTTAAACATTGTTCAAAAGCTCCTTGTTAACTTTGTACCAAAGGAGTCTTTATTACCCTATTATTTGAAGGAATGGAACAATTACATCCATCAACTTTGAAGTATTGTTCAGCACTTAGAATGATAATAAAAAAACTTTTGCACTTTTGGCTGATACATTATTCAATGATGGTGTCAATCAAGTAAAGCATGACAACCAGCATACACAGAGAGCATAGGAAACCAGGTTTCCATCTGGTGGGTAACTGGGACTTGGAAATTGTTCTGATTATAATCTGGATGGAAATGAATATGAGGAGGAAAAATCAGCATTTTGGTTTTTTTGATTCATTCAAGTATCTTTTTGATATAAGTAGAAGGGTTTTATACAGAAAAAAAAAAAAAGCTTTGCACTAAACATACCAAACATTTCTCTGAAACAGACAATGCTCTGCTTCAAAAATGTCTGCGAAATATTTGTCCTTAAGAAAAATTTCACCAAAACAGCTTCCTGTTGAAATTCTGAATTTAGATTAATTAGCATTTTTCATCAGAACACCTCGTTCCCCCAGAAGAAAGTAGCCAAGCAGCTTTATTCATTGTATGTTGCATTATGCAGTCCAAAAAACCACCCCGGGATGCCTCTCCTTACTTCCAGACATGCTGTTCCAGCAATATCTCATCTTTTCTTTCCTGTGTTACATCTGCAGACTTGAGAATGCTTATCCCTCCTGCTCCCTCCTCATAACCAGCAACTTCAAAAATAAAACACTAATCGGGTATCTCTGAACATGTGATAGCATAGAAACAAGTTCCTATAACTATTTTACAGAAATATAGAAGAAAAGTAGTCTGTGTCTGTAAATTTCCCAATTTCTGTTGTACCAAGGTCATTTACAAGGATGCTATCGAAAATGCAATTCAATCTTCAATACAAATTCTGGGACAAGAAGAAAGAGAAATAATACCATGAAGTTTGAGACTATGACATGTTCATGGAACTGCTCTGGGAGGAGTTATATGTGTGCCTGTCCCCTGCACTATGCGAAGAAACCAACTCCAGTTTTAATAAGAAGTTAAAAGAATTAAAAATAAAATCACAGAATCACTCTTTTTCTGTCATTAAATAACCTACTAAAATTTCAATTCAGTACTAGATGGGGTTCTTGAACTGGTATTTTTTGCACTGACCAGCTTAAATTCAAGCCCATTAAACCTTCTGATGCTCAAAGATACATTTATTCCCCCATCTTGCAACTGTGGTTTACACTACTAACAAACTGCATTTTTATTACAGCAAGAGAATAAAACTGACTGGGTAGAGGAGAAGGGCAGTAGTAACAAATCCCTAAAATACCACTGTAACAGTTCAGGCTCTCATCACAGGGAGGAAAGTTGTGGATTAGCTGGTTGCTTTCTGACTCTTGCAGTGAGTTTTCTTACACACAGTTAGTGATTTTAAATTTTGCTGGGCAGCAAAGCCTATTCAAGTCCACCAATATGTTTGTCTGGCTTGCTTCCTTCAGCTGCTCTTGCAGCTCTGGCTCTGAGCCCCGCTGGGGCTAACCCCAGCAGCTTGCTAACATTGCACAGCATCTCTCTGCAGAGAGCACAGCAGCATCGGAAACTAATCACAGAATCTCCCCACAGGAGCCTCCTTTTTCAGCACCTTTTCACTTCTGGAATTTCAAATAGGGACAGACAAGTCTTCCACTTTAGGTCCTTAGCTACCACATGCGTAGATGATCTCAAATCGCAGTGTCAGTAGTTGGAAATCTATAGATCTTGAAAAATTAAGATGAATTAACAAACTTACATGTATATTACTTATACAATACACTTATTTCAGTATCTCAACATGAAAACAGAAAGACAAAAACATAAAGCAGGCAGCATTCACTTTAACTGAGAAAGAGAAACTGAAATGCACATAATTAATTAACACATAAATTCATGGTGTAATTACTGCACATCACGCATAATTTTACTGTGGAACCCAGAATGTTTTCAATACCAAAAACCAGCTGGATTCAAAGTGTCAACTCGCAGAAGAGAAGTCCTCTGGGAATATTATTGTGATGCAGATGTAACCTTTAACTAAAATAATAATAACAAAAGACAAATAAGAGCTACTAAAAAAATAAAATAACACATATGTATTATTTATACTTTTATGCTATATCACATCTCTCTACATAAAACATCTAAGAGTATATAACATATCTACCTATATATAAATGTATTTACATGTATAGATATGCAAATTTATGCACTTTTTTTCCTTGTTATCTACTACTGAGCATGGCCATCCAGGAAAACAGCATCTCCTACATTTTGTTTATTGCTACATTATTCAAAAACTATTTCACAGTTTCTCATTTTTGGTCTAAATTATTAAAATGAATACACATCTATACATATTTATTTACAGCTACTTATTCTGAGAAGGTAATGAGAGAGTTCCTACTGCCTGAGCATACCACATGCCTCTTGGCCAGTTTGGACTTGGACAACCTCTTCTCTACTGGAAGGATCCTAACAACCATCAGGGTAATTGGAAATTTCTAAAAAGCTTTGATGTGGGGAATTTGAGTCCCGGAAGGAATTCAAAGCAGATTGCAGTCACAAAATAACACTGGGAAGGAAGCTAAGCTGGAATTGACAGTTATCTTTCATTATTGATGGAATTATTTTCTGTGCTGTTACAAATTTTATATAACTTTTTCCAACTTCTGAATATTCAACAATTAGCCATATGACTGCTCTTAGAAATACCACTAAATCACTAAACATTAAATTTCTGGTATTTAAAAAAAAAACTCTTCAAAGATAAAAAAAAGATATATTTTTTTAATCTCCCTTCTTTGTAAGCAAATTTGTAAACTATTTTGTTAAATGTTAAGTGTAAGAAGGTCAGTAAGTTCAGTAAGAAGGTCAAAATTTATGTCAAATCATCTACAAAGTCACTAGCAAAAAGCTCATGAAGAAGGTTAACTTAAGCAGACTGAAGGTCTACATTGTACAGCAGGGCCATACAAAACCAGCTAATTATCACAAATAAGCTTCTTAGGATGCTGAAGCCCTTCAAACATGCCATTCTGGCTATCATCTGTGGAAACAATTTAAATCAGCATGACATAAAGAAGTTAATTTTATTAGCCTAGAAGTTGCTTATTTTCCACATATGTATATGTCTATCTGTATGTGGGTGTAAGCAAGGATACAGCAACCTCCCCACTAGTGGGCTGCTGGGAAGCCTTTCAGAAGAATCACGTACATGTGCTTTACTGGTCAAATGTCCCCTGACTGCTTTTGCATTGTAGTCAGACTTATGGCACCCAAGGCCATACACATCTCATGTTGGTACTCTGGCTGCAGTAAGGCTTACAGATAAACATTTAATGAAATTAATGAAATTATTTTATTGTTCAACGTTTTTCCCATTTTTCCCTCTGAAGAGAAACCCGTAATGCCACTAAGTGCATGCCACAGACATATCAGTGTGTTACTTCAGCTGCTTCTTGTACTGGTATGTCTAATGGGCTTCAGTCCTTTTCTCTCCTATCTTACCTCACAGCAGTTTCACTGAACACAATATAACAGCTTATCTGTAGCATAAGCTGTTAATAAGCATGAGAAACATATCAGAATCTGATCCAGCATCCTTTTGATTTGAAAATGCTAATTACACTTTAATGAGGCTCAGAGCAGTTTTCCTCACAGGCCAAGATAAGTCAATAGCGGGCTTGCTGTTACAATACAAGGGTTTCACAGTGACACTTCTACCTGCAATTACATGGACAATTTCCATGTTACAGAATTCAGCTTCTTTCTCTGTATTTCACAGACCTACAAGGTTAAAACCTGTTTAAAAACTGGTATAAATACATTACTACATTAAAAAAAAAAAAAACAAAAACAACAACAACAACAAAACACAGTGAATGAACCTTGAAACAGCGCAGGTGTTGATAGACTACAGTCAGAAAGCAGCTTGTACTAACCACTGGAAACTCTTCTGAGGTAGAAAGACATCTTCACCTGCCATAACTTCAGTTCCTGTAACAGCTCACATCTTACTTTGTTGCACCATACCTAGGAGAAGTGAAAAGTTCCAAGAAGCCCTTGCCAAAACTAGGAATGAAATAATCATGAAGTTGGAAGTAAGTTCAACACATCTCAGTAAACTTACAATGTGTGTCACATCACGGTCCTTGACTGATTCTGAGAGAAGCAGCTAGTTAGAAACTTCCTTTGGAAAATGCTTTCTGGCAATGCCTTATACTAATGAGAATAAGGTTAAAGGAACAAAACTGAAAATACAAAAAGCCGGGATTTCAGAAGATCAACATTCAAGGGCGAACATGAATCTTTACAACACAGAAACCATACACAGGAGTCAAAGGCTGCTGCTCATTAGCACCTCCTGCTTTGTGAGAGCAAAGTGCACTTGCTCCTGCTGCAATTAAGACAGCTAGGGTCTGGGGGCTGCAAGTGACTTTAAGTCCCCCCTTCACATGCAGGCCAAAGAGGAGTCATTTGATTCAGTTCAGAGGCTGAAGGAGATCACGTCCTTTCCCTCACTGAGCAAATGAACTTGAACAAATCTTAAACTGACCTAAGAACAGCCTTTCATGTTCTCCAGACTAGCTGCTGCAGATTAGTTACTTCTTTATACAAGTCAGTAAGATGTAGTGCAAAAATCCAGCCCCAGCCCCAAATGACTCAGGTTTGAACTGAACAAGTTACCACAGGGGAAGTTTCCAATATATGCAGTTTTATGAAGTTCCAATATGTCAAAAAATATCACAAATTGTGTACATATCCCTCAGCAACAAAGCATCCTTCAGAAAGAATATCTGAAACAGATAAGATGTTAAAACATTCAGGCTTGAAGTATGACACATTTCCATGTCCAAAGCATCCAATTATTAAAATAATAAAGAAAGTTGAGGGGATTTGTACCAACAGAAATGTGTGAATAAGAAGTACCATCATTTTGTATTGTTCAATACAATGCACTAATTATTTTTTTTTTGTAAATCTCTCCACTCACCTCTTTCCTAGGAAGCAAAACTGTATGCTGCCCAGCACAGACCCAGGCAGTAAGCAACACACCACCTGGTGCCAATGGATCTTTCTGCCTCCTCTGATGTAGGGTAACACAGGGGACTGCAGCTACTGGCAAAGAGATTTGTGCTGTGGAGCAGTCCCATCAGGCAGCTCAGCAGCCCCAGCCGTTCACCCACCCTGCCCAGGTGGAATGGGGAGAGAAAGGGAGAGGTAACAGTGCAAGAGCTCAGGGGCTGGGGCAAGGACAGCTCGGTGGGGAAGGCACAAGCCCGACTGGGCCCCACTGGCTGCTTCCCCCCGGCAGGCAGGTGCCAGCCGCTGCAGGCCAGCAGGGCTCCTCACATGGGGCAGCTTCTCAGGGAGACAAACAGTGTTGCTCCCAACGTCCCCCTTCCTCCTCCTTGGCTCTGGCTTTCATCGCTAAGCATGCTGCCGGGTGGTGTGGGACATCCCTTTGGGCAGCCTGGGCCAGCTGTCCTGGCTGGGTCCCCTCCAGCTCCTGGGGCACCCTTGGCCCCTTGCTGGCAGGTCAGCAGGGGGAACTGGGAAGGCCTTGCCTCTGGGCCAGCGCTGCTCTGCAACAGCTCAACGTCTGCGTGCTGTCACCACTATTTTCTTCAGAAGTCCAAAACAGCATTGTGTGAGCCTCTGTGAAGAAAGTTAACTCTGTCACAGACAAAACCATGACATTGGTTTTGACATGGTGCCATTCTACTCAAAAAGAAAGCATTGTTTTATCTATCCATCAGAGCTGATGAACAGCAACACCCTCACCAGTCAGTACATTAACCTAACGAAGCATTTTCTGAGAGCTCCTGTGACGATGTCTGAGTCCCATCAAGCACGATATGATCTGCAGTGGGAGCTTCAGAAGGCACAGACAAACACTGGGCTTTAGCCCAGTGGGTTCTCATTGATTACAGAACGGTTTTCTAGGAAGGCTCCCCTAGTCTTTCTATCCTCTTTGTAAACAGCAAGAGAGAAAGAGAGCCATGCTACAATGTAACAGCACATACACTCTTATTGTACATTTGTTGTAAACTGTCATGTTTATTATATCATTTTTCTGTAAAAATACAATAATGAAGTAAGCCCTGATTTCCTTGAATCCAGCCTTTTGCTACTTAGGTTGCTTTTTATGATCCCAAAGTGTTGAACTTGCAAGATCAGCATGTTATATTTTTCACACTAACCAGATTTCATTTACTTACATTAACCTTAGGAAAAATCACCAGCATTTAATCTGAGGTTGTTCTCCATGATTGGGTGTTCTGAGTCACTCTCAGTAGGCAAAAAATGCACGTCTAAAATAGTCTATCTTCTTGTTGGCTCACTGACTGCTTGGTGAAGACCAAGCATCAAGCATTACACTGCACGAAAAGCCTACACTAATTAGCTGCCTTTGCTCTTCTGGTTTTAACTTTGCTGGAGATGGGGAAAAGCTGCCAAAATGTTCATTCCTAGTAGCATTTTTCTTCCTAGCAACATAGAAGTGATTCCTGTCTTTCTACAAAGCTGACCACTGAGTTGAAAATTAGAAGGTGCAAAGATAGATGGTGGACAAGTGAAACCTGCCATTACCTTCTTGTTAAAAAGACATGGGGAAAAAGCAGAGGAAGACTTTAACTTAAAAATAACAAGCTGCTAGTCTATACCTGAGTGACATACCTTGGTATGATAAAGATTGAAGGAATGCTGTTTACAAATAGAATTAGATGAAAAATGCAGTGAGGGATAATATAACTAACTAAATGTGAAGAAGGTATTAGGAAAACAATAATGAAATAAAAAAAAAAATAAATAAAGAATTCGCTCTTTAGAGTCAAAAGAGTAAGCTATAGGGAGGGAAATTAATTGCATCAATTTGTTATTGTCTGGTTTTAGCCAGAAAATTGCATGCATATCGACAGTCAAATACACTGCTCTAACTTTTCTGACATGGTGTCTATAGAAGACTTACTTGTCACATTGACAAATGATTTTTGGCCTACAAACACCTTCCTAACATTTTTGTGTTCCACTGCTATTTCCTAACATACTCCTCTTCAGCAAAAACTCTGAGCTTTATTATTCTTATATCAATTTCTAACTACAGCCTATTTAATTTCCATCATCTTACTACATTAATCAGAGCAATTCAGTTGGAACAGGCAGTAATACACTTTGTGATAGATTTACACACATCAAAACCTCTGTCTGCTACTTGGTTGTTACTGTCTAAGTCACCTGGCAATTATGCACAGCCCACACGATCGCACTAATGCTTGATTCACATTCTTTTATTCCTGGAGACATGCTATGGGAGGTGCTGTGTTTGGGTGTCGTTGATAAAGATACCTCACCATGGAAAACTGCAAATGTTATTTTTATACTCTTTTTCTTGGCATTACTCAGCTATAGAAAATGAAGACAAGCACCATTTTTTTCTCTATATATACAAATATAACAGTTATTCACAATGTTACCCTTCTTAAATAGGTTTGACCTGTGGAACATGGAAGTGGAAAAGAATCCTCTTCCCTATGACATCAAATTCTCATTTTGTCTGTCTTGTATGATGAACAGACAAGCAACATGATTAACTTCACTGCAGAATCCTTAAATCAAGTAGCACTGTCACTTACACACATTATCTCTTACAGATAACTCATTTAAGCATTTTTCATCCCTGATCAATAAGGATCTCTTGTGTTTACTTTTTCATTCAAGTACTGATTTCAGCTTCAAATGGTCCACTACTCACTATACATGTATCTGTTTTCAAAAGCTCCAAGTACATCATGAAATTTTGCTTTTCCATAAGATTCAGAGTGAGTCCACTCAGACTCACTGGACGTTTTTTTTTTTTTTTCTTTGTTTTTTAGGTAAGACATTTGTTTCTTGTCTGTTGGGATGTTTCCCTGAACACATTCTCTCTGCAAAGATCCTTTCCTGTTTGAACACTCTTGATGGTCAGTATAAAATTTGCAGCAAGTAAGGAGTAGTAAATCCAATTTTTCATTTTTATTTTTTAAAGAAAGTAGATAGAGATAATTGTCTGCGGACCATGTCACCCAAATTTTAATTCACAGTATGATAGGTATTCAATCTTCTCTTTGTTAACTATCAATATATTCAAATTCTTTAATTGAAAAGACAAACTATCCTGTTTCAGAAGCCAGAATTCAGAGGTCACTTTGTTGTCTGCCAATTACTGTGACCTGCTGGATTCCAGTCAATTAATACCCAAGATGAAAGATTCTGGCCAGCTAAGCACTTGTCTAACAGCCAAATGTTTATCAAAAGACAAAAGACGAATTAAATACACAAAGTTAAAGTGCTTCAATTACAACACAGCTATAACCACATTCCTTGATATGTGCTGTATGTTCACCTGTCACTGTTTTTAGATTTTTTTTTTATCTGGTTACAAGCTTTATGTCATCTTTGTGAACTCAAACTCCTCCAAGCAAAAGGAAAAATGATGGAAACAGCATTTTCCCCAGTCCTCTAAAGGATATCCAGGCATTTGGTTGAACAAGTGCCCAGGATTTGAAGCAGAATAAAAAAGAATGAAAATGAGGTAAACAACATGGAAATCAATTCCAGAGCAAAATATATTGATATATGAGCCTTATATACCACAATAAGAAAGCACATATGACAGGCCACAGTCTTATCAGTGTAAATCAGAGTACTTCACTCTGAATTTTCACCTAAAATGCCATTCTAAAAACTGGTATCTTGTGTAATTGCTTTTATATCAGAAAAATATGTACCTAAAGAGAATACCCTGTCACAGTGGTCCTTAAAACATATTCAGTAATTTTGACACATTTCATTAAAAATACTTCCACAAAAAATCAAGCTACATTTCGTATTTCAAATCACCCATTTCTTCTCCCTCACATTATTTTCTCTGTTATAACCTTGTTATTATAATCATTGGCCAATTTGATTCATTATTCAGCCTAAACCTTCTGACTTACAGTAGCAACAAGAATAGGAACAAAACTATAGATAAAATTAAGTTCTTGATCAAAGATAGAGATGCACACTTTAGTATAAAGCTGCTGCAATTAGTTGTCCTTAATCATAAAATTTCAAGTTATAATTCCTAAATTATTCTCCAGCCACTTTGTGTATAATACTTTAAATTATATATACATACACTGCTACCTCCAAGCTAACTCAAACTGCAATCATAGAATGGCTTGGGTTGGAAGGGACCTTAAAGATCATCCAACTCCAACCTCCCTGCCATGGGCAGGGACACCTCCCACCAACCAGGTTGCTCATAGCCCCATCCAGCCTGGCCTTGAGCACCTCCAGGGATGGGGCATCCACAGCTTCTCTGGAAACCCTATGCCAGTGCCTCACCACCCTCTGAGAGAAGAACTTCCTCCTAAACTCTAATCTAAATCTCCCCTCTTTTAGTTTAAAACCATTTCCCCTTGTCCTATCATTAAATTATTAATTATTAATAACTATTGTTAACATGCAACATCTTGACTAAGTTATTCTTTCAGTCACACCAATGAGAAAAGCACTTAAGTCCAAGCCCAAATTCTGTAAACTGCAAGAACAATGTGGTTACACATGTATCTGTGATAGAGATAGTTATAATGGCAAACTATATCTTATTGGTTTGCAGGAATAGACTGTTAGATGACTGAATGAAATAGATTTAACAAAAAACAAGAACAACGAAAAACAGGAATACACTCTTAAGAGCTCACATAAATTACTGACATTGGATAAGAATGGGATTAAGAGAACTTTGGTGGAACCCTGGTGACTGCTACTGCCAGATGCAGCCAAAAAAATCAGAAATGTTACCAGCTGAATAATTTAATTCTGTACCAGTAGGCCTAGATTCAAAGGTCTAGTACTCTTACCATACAGTGTTGGTATGTCTGAAACCCCTGAATCACAAACTTGAAGTAATAAACATAAGGACATGAAGGAATGTCATGGCAGCTGAACCTGAGATGCATGTAGATTCCACAGATTCATTCATCGGCATCCTTCCCACCTCTTCAGCAAATCCCAAAGTACATATTAATGGTAGATTAACTGAGGTTAATAGTTAAATAATCAGACTGATAGTTTGGGGCTCATTGTTTAATTTTATTTCATTATATATTTTATTTTATTATTTTATTGTATTATATATTTATATCTTAATATTATATGTTAAGACATATATTTTTTATATATTTATTATATAATATTTATTTTATATATTATGTAATGTATATTTTATTATATATATTTGAACATTGCAACTCTTCCTTCTAAATCTCGAAGGAAAATATCAACTTTAGTGCTTGAACGACAAAGTTTAAAACTCTTTTCAGCAAAGCTTCTTATGATAGTTCATAAAGTGATACGTTTATTCACACTGAAATGTGTAGAAAGGTTGGAGGAAATGGATAGCCTCACGTTAAAAACATGTATCTGCAGCAATTTCTCTCTGCTTCAGAACTAATACTGAAGTTCATTCAAGCTTTATTTCTACAAATCCTTCAAAATGATGGATCAACCATCAAAGCAGTACAAACTTTCAGACCAGGAGGTTTTCATATATGCTGCCACAGAATTGTATTGCAGAAATAACTATTTTTGTTTACAGGCAAGCTTTGTACCTGTAAGCTACTCAGACATCTTACAAAGAAGTTAGCAGCAGAAAGCAATACTAGGTTATTGCTGAAAAAAAAAAATATTGTCATTTACTCCAGTCCTTTGAAGAGCTGCCACAACAAAGGCTAGATCCATATTTTGGTTATGTCTGAAATATTTTAGGTCAACAAAGTTCAGGATCTAGGCCACAGTTGTTTGTGGTTTTGTTTTGTTTTGCATTTTAATCTTCCTGAAATATTCAGTAGAGAAAAGATGCTGGAGAAATTACAACTAAATTGGGCTTATTCTTAGTACTCACATGCCTGCCTCCCTATTCATATATATTCATATATTTAGCCAAGGGGTGGAGGGAAACTATTAAACAAAAGTGTTTTTTTTGTTGTTGTTGTTTTTCTTTATAGCTATATTAATGTTTAATTAAAAGAATGAATCTTAATCTTCTTTTCCACTTACAATAACGCAAGTCAAAAGAAGTGTGGAAGCAGTGTCACTTGGACACCTATTTTGGAGCAGACTTGACCAGCAAGTCAGAAATACTCACAGCAGGGGCCTTCTACATGACTTCTGCTCCCAGACAGGCACAACCTGCACATTCATCTCAAAGCTGTGCTGAGATAAGGATGAGTACACCTCACCACTGTTACTGATGGCTCCACCCTGGCAGATTTTGTGCTGTAACAGAGATCTCTCCTGGAAAGGGGAACACCAAAGGGGAAAAAGAGTCTGGAGACAAGAGAGAATGGACACACTGGCTTAGGGAGAGAAAAGGCTACCCTCACTTAGGCAAAGGAAGACTTTATTGACAAGAACACAACTTAGTAATCACATTTAGATTCAGAAATGAAAGAAAAGAAAAAATAACACCAAAATATAAGAGGAGGCTCTGCCAAATTATCTGATTAGCTCTAATGTAAAGACATTGTAAGCAGTTGTTAATTCCTCCCAGTCAGACCTTCATGCCTAATAAAAAAGTCCTTGGCATAATTAGGACAGACAATAATTCAAACTTTCCCAGAGTGCCTATAAATAGCTACTTACCAGAATATAGAGTAGACTATATTTATTTTATTCATATCTGTTAATTACTGCATAGAATTTAAACTAATGAGTTGGGAGTATCGTCCTGACACTGTAATTGACTTAAGTATTTGCACACAATATTCCATTCATTTATGTCTGTCTGTCTGCATAGGCTCTAGCTGTTAAAAACATCACTGAAATTATTTACTCTCTTATTCATGAAACATTTTAATTACCATCCTAGATACCAGTTAATACCTTATGCTTTGCCTTTTTTCAATTACTGCTGGCAACAGTGAAGCCTGTTTGATTCCATTTTATTCTTTCTGTTTTCTCACCAAGGAATCCTGCTTCTCTTAGTCATGACACACAATGTGAAATAAAATTACACATGAATGACTATTGTTATTTTCTAATGAAATACTATAGTTTCTCTCTTTTCACTACAGTGGGTCTTTAACATGATAAATGCTCTAGATTCCCAGTCTGCAGTGCGCTTTTAGACTTCCAGCAGTCCATGTTGGAGAGGAATTCCAGGAATGGTTTTACTGCTGGAAGAAAACAAACAACAATCTGCCACTTGCATCTGAAGTAAATCTGGTGACTTACGCAGCATCACCCTGAACCAGTGCCACTGAAGATTTGGCTCACTCATCCCAGGCAGCAATCCACAGCTTGCAGTATGATGCTCACAGAGCATCCTCAGCAGCACCTATCTCCACATAGTTGGGAACCAGGCCTCCCAGCTCTGGCAAACATTGATTTATACAGCTATTAAAATGTAGATGGTATTCAAGTGACTCTTTTAGGTCTAAAAAAACATCTTTAGTCCCAACTTTTTTTTTTTTCACCTCATACAAAAACACATTCTTTCAAATTACTGCTATGAAAAAGCAAAATGACACTTTCACAGTCTGAGATACTAGGGAAGAATTTAATAGAGGGAAGAGCCTCAGAAAGAAAAACATTAATCAAACGATCACTCAATTCTCAGGCCTGATTTTTAAAAAATTAACATTTAACTGATAACAAATGTTGAATGGTCAAGCAAAGACTATAAAAGATTTTTTTTCCTTTACTTGCTTCCAGAGTTTAGTTTCTTTTAAAAGTTAGATGCATACAACTGAATTCCATAGAACTGGTTTAGTTTTAACACTATCATACAGAGCCAGGAAAAAAGAAAGACTTTGGAAAATACCATTAGAGAAGCAGACAAATTCAGTATCTGCTTTATTGCTCCCATTTCACAATACAGACAAAATATGAAGGCATAATTTCAATATTCTGATTTCAGTTTACTTTCATTCTTTCCAAGCTCAACTTGATGGCTCATCATTTCAGTAATATACATTTTCTTTCATCTAATCTTGATAATTCTAGTGTTTCTGGGTGTCAGTGATCTGCTATTCATACATGGCTCCCAGTAGTTAAAGCATATGGTTTCTTGAAGATGTTTCAAATACGTATCCTGGTTGGGAGGCTCATTAAACTATGATTCTATCCCTTCTCACAGTTGTAAAGGTCAGTATCCAGATAATCTCCACTGAAACCAAATTAACCTTTTGTATTCAAAGAGAATAGATGTGCTACAACCACTGAACTGTAATACTGCCAGCACGACAGCACGTAACTCTGCTTATGCTAGAGATGGAATGAGGACAGAAGACAAGGACAAACTGACAGAACTTCTGCATATGACACCAGTTAGCAGGATTAGGAATATGACCTCATCCTGTGATTAGCTGGATAAATTTTACTGATAACAAAAGAGGAATATCTAATCCCCAATAGCAACAGCTATTTTATGATTTCTCTTTTAAAACCATTGGATGCTTATTGAATTGAAATTACACCAGTTGGTTGTTGTTGTTGTTATCTTCTAGTAAAATTGTGTTACTGTTTTCTGCCTTTTTATTATTAGTTTTGTGGGATTGCAACAAGTGTGAAGTACAAAACTGTGGCTACGATTCACATATAGTCTAACTGGAATGGATAAGGGAAGTCTTCTTCCCTCCCTAGTGCACACAGAAGACACTGTAATTGCAGTCTTGGTGCACATGAACTCCTCAGCCATTCAAATTCTCGCAGCCTGCTCTACTCGCAGTTAGCACAAAGTGAGATCATTTCCTTCCCTAGGTTATTCTTCCTAGGGAAACTGTATATAATATGCTCAGAAAGTCTAGATAAAAGACAGACGATTAAGAATTACACTGAAAACTACGTAAAGTCTCTGTGATGTAAAGTATCTGTAAGGCAACGTCCTTTTTACACAGGCCATGCTTGTGGGAGAAGTCATGCCGGTGTCCCAGCTCTCCGTCGTACAAGAGACAAGGCTACACCCTGGAAGCCAGCTCTCGCCATGGAGTTTCCTCGTGTGCCAGTAATTGGTTGTCTGCCAATGGCTGGAAGGAAGAAGTGGCACAGCTGGATTTTCTTCTCTTCTCACCGTCTGTGTATGAGTGGCTCAGTAAGAAACTCCACTGTGTAAGACAGAGAAAGGTAATGCCACAGACAGTGAGATGAGCTCTAATTGCAGAAACACTAGGGGATATTTCCAATTAATAACCTTAAAAGAGCCCTGCAGTCAGTCCCTCAGCTCTCTCACTGCAAAAATCAGCACTAGGAGCACTGAACGTGCTACAGGATCTAAAAGATGCTTGGAGGATCTCCTCATCCTACATCTGAGATGCTCTGCCAGCAGCAAGGATCTACTCTTCAACTTTAAGAGTAAAAAGAGGTAATACTCCTCCAGCACTCAAATCACTCCTGTGTTGTACTCCAAACTAAATTCATGCTCTAAGTGCCACAGCACAAGGAGCTTTGAGTTCCTATTTACACTAGCTTCCCAGTTCAGTTTTACACTGCATTCCTGCAGGGGCTGTAACTGGAGTGTGTCCTTTTGTAACGCTAAAAAAGCACGACACAGAGCAGGAGCATGGGATGAAAAGTTGCATGTCTTTTACAAATCCTTACTGGAACCCGAGAGCAGATACTGGGATATCATTAACTACTTCCTTGCAGCCTCAAATAAACGTGCCCTGATCCCCATGGCTTCCTTAGCTATTTAATACAGCCAAGCACTCACCTGATAATCCGTTGAGGTGCTCCCTTCACAGGGGCTGCACCAGCAGAGAGCCAGGCGTGCACAGTACGTGCTGATCTCCATGGAAACAAGGCTGTATATTTGGCAATGAAACCTGGTAAATTAAGGGTAATTTCCTTTCCTCTTTTACTCTCATGCACTTTAAATGGCATAAAAAGAAAATAAGGAGAAATATAATAAACAGCTCAAGATATTTTTAGGATGAATTATATGTGGTAAACAATTCCCACTAAAAGGCAGTGGTTTTCAGAATTATTTATTTCGATGAATTAATTCTGACAGGAACCACACCTGTCACATAAACACTCACTGGTGTATCACTAGTTTATTAAGTATTTGCAATGCGTTGTGAACAGCCACCTCTGCTGTAACAACCCCCCTCTAGAAAATTCACCGTACACCATACTGTTTGCTTAGGGTAGCGAAAAAGAAAAGAAAATCCCTTTCCTCCCAAAGGTTCTTTGCCACACCTCTGCAAATTCATCTGTGGCCACCTCACAAGATTATGTTCTTATCAGACCATCTGGCGTCTTTTCCTCTTATTATGACTCTAAGCTATGTGTGAGACAGTTTGTCAATTAAGCTCGCAAAAGCAAGCAAAAATGCCTTTTTGATGCCTTTCTCTGTATTTTGCTGTTAGGATTGTTGAGCAGTAGGTGACCTGACTGTGTCTCTGCAGCTTTTTATATTCTGATTGGCACACACAACTCAAATTCAGACATAACAACAAAGTACTATCAATCTAGACTGTTCATAAACCTGTTCAAAACTGCAGAAAAATTAATATTAATAACAATGAAGATGACTGAGAGTCATCTGTGTCTCTTTGGAGCTCAAATTTATCATGATGAAATTCTGCATCTGGGCTCAGGATGCAGTTGGACACAATGGTTTTTCTTGCCTTAAGATCTATGTATTTGTTCCAGACTTCAAACATTGAGAAACTTGAACCTTTCCTATGAATTTTTCACATCACATCCATTTCCCCTCCATGCACTGCATGAACAACTGTGAAGGAATGCTACAAAAAGCTGGAGTTGTGTCCATGGGACGACAGCACAAAGAAATATACCCTCTGGATGGTTATATGGAAAGAGACAGAGGCCAAAGAAAGACTAAGAGCAGCAATTTGCAAAATGAATAAACATAAAAAGGAGTTATACCACGCGTGCTTTCTGTTCCGTAACTCCTGAGAATAATTAATCTCAAAACCCTGATGGGTAGATCTGTGCTAAGTCTTTAGACACTAAACTGAGTATTGTACTGGGAACTTGAAGGAACTAAATGAACAAGCAAGAAACGAGAGCAAGACAAAATAATAAAAAAATAGCTCTTTTGTATTAGTTGTACATTCTTAACAGTCTTAGGCTTAATTCATAGGCTCACAAGCTGCTAAAATGAAAAGAGATTTCAAACAAAACAGTTTTAAAAGATAAGCAGGCTCAATGGCTTTGGAGAAAGGGAGGGAGCAATCCAAACACAAACAAATATTAAATACTTCTTATCAGCCTCCTGCTCCCACGTTTGGTTTTGCCTGGGGGAAATAAAAGGGGCACTTAGACACTCTTTCAAGCTTCTTCCTCCTGGGAGCACTGAACAGAGGACTTGGGAAGGGATGGTGCCAGCAGGAGCTGCTCCTGAGAGCTGGCTGGCAGAGCCAGTTAGTGACAAAAGCCAGAGACAGGCACCTGCCCAGCTGGCTAAGCCCCTCACTGCCAGCCTGCTAGCAGCAAACATCTCTAGCCACCTGAAGGCTGTTAGCGCTCCTTCTCTCCTGCAGAAGGCACAGACCCAAACAAACTGTTCCATCTTTCCCGGGGGAATATCACCTCTACACCGTCCCTCGGTCATAATGGCAAATCCTGCATTATAAGAAAGCTGTAACACTCCCACAGCAGTCTGCTATGCAATCGGTATTTGTACATTTTTCCCCTGCCTCTGAAGTAACATCCACTTGTCTATCCTTGAGCCAAGCTGTTATTTCCTATCTTGCTACTATTGCTTTTTTTTTTTTTTCCTTCAAGCCTCACTTGTTTTTTAGTGGTTTTCAGATAAATCTTTTTGATTCATAATTTTTGAGCTGTGATCGAAATACACAAACAGCTTAGATGTTTTGTCTAGGGTTTGCTACTGACTTAAATGGTGTCATCACAGCATCTAGTGTTATTTACTCTCACATTCATTATCTATGTTCTCACACGCCTAGTTGCACTGAAGACAGTTTTGAATCCTGAGGAAGACTCCCATGAGTTCACACTGACCATTTTTTGGAAAGAGATAATTTTGCATGCTGCACACCCAAATCCAAATTACCCCATTTAACTTCCAGTATTTTCAGTGGTAAAGAAAAAACGAACTGGCTTTGGATCAGCCTTTTTACTTTATATGTCGCATAAAGTGGAAGCTCCTTGCTGAACACTTCCAGCTTCAATCTCTACTGTATGCAAAACAGCTAGCTGAAAACTTCACTGCTTTACTTCCCTGCATCCTTCCTTCTGTTCAAGATTAACTCTGCAATTGCTCTTCTTACTAACTGATACATTCATTTTTGCACAGTGTTTTGTGTAAGGCAACTTTTCATCCACAGCCTTCAGGAGCAGTTTGCCTTGTATTCTTTTTCTTCCATGATAACAAAAGAAAGAGGAGTGCTTTCTGAAAAGCATCAGCAGCGCGCTATCAGTGTTGTGCTCAGCACTGATGAGATCACACTGAGAGTGGCACAGACAAGGACAGGCACGTAGGAAAGATTAATTGAAACTGGACTGGGGGCAGAAAGGCCAGCTGAATCATTAGAGAAATGGAAAGCCTGCTTTCCAAGAGAGGCCTAAAGAGTTTGGCTGGTTTAGATTAGCAAGAATGAAGGCTGAGATGGACTGTCTGCTACGTACAGATACTTCCGTAGTAGATTACCACGGATGGGAAAATTAAAGATAAACCAAAGTTTGCACAAAACATACGGGTATAAAATATATACAGAGTGTACTTAGGCAAGACATAAGAGATTCTCAGTCATCAGAATAAAAAACTTCCTACTAAAAGGAGAGAAAACACATCTGTTTGGCAAGAAGTTAAGGAATAATGTGAAAATGATAGCAGCGGGTGACTGGACTGTGGTGGAAAGAAAGCTTTTTAGTTTCCATTTTCACAAAAAATGTTACTTGAGTAAATATTTTTTCCTATGACAGCCTTCCTTCTACTGAAAATATGACTGTGAAATTTCAAAGTGTTAATTCCAACAAAATGAAAAATATTGTTTTAAACATGGCTGAAGCCTAGAATAACCAACTGCCTGAGTGATTCCAGTAAGTGCAGCCCAGGCTTCAGTTTGGGCATTCCTAAGACATGCAGAAGCACTTTGCTTCCATATTGTCCCAAACAACCCTATGAAGCATGCAATTTCACACTTCAGAGCACATGTATTAAGGCAGCTTAGTGAAGATTTTCTAAGGTGTAACATGGAAAAGGCAGTGTAAGTAAGGCATTCATAACAGCTAACATGAATATGAAAATCTGGCTTGAGATCACCCTAAAACATTACAGTGTCTGTTTCAAACACAGAAGTCAATTTTCAACAGAAAGCTTTACGTGCCTTTTTTGTTAACTTGGACAAAAGACCTCAGATTTCAGCAAGATGACAATGGTGGGTGGTTTTTTAGTTTTTTTTTGGTTTTGTTTTTTCCTCTAATGAGTGATATTTTGGTAAGAACATTCCTCAGGAACATGACACAAAACCACATGCTGAATCTGAGATGTAAATCTGATACTAAATTAATCCTGAGATGAAAAATTCAATTTCTATGATTTACCACTTCCTGAATTATCCCTTAGTACCAGAAGAATTCATTCTCTTCCTTAATTAGTCAGCTTCATTTTCCTCTTTTATCTTGTCAGAAACAAAATAATTAACACATTATTTGCATTTGGGCTTTTCTAATCTGGCATTTCTCTTTGCTCATCTAAAGGCTGTTTGTATTCATCATTACTTTTTCTTTCCCAAATACATCTTGGAGTTTTCCACCTTTTCTTACTTTTCAGTAGTTTTATTTACACTAAACCCTGCACCAAACTGAGCTTCAAAACCATGCTTGTGAATATTCATTCCCATGCAAAATTTTGACTTCAGCTGAGATTACACCCAGGAGTGACCATCCTTCTTCAGCATCTTAGCAAATATTTTTTTAAATTTGAATACAGCTAATTTATGCAGAGGCTTTGGAATTTTTCCTAAAATACAAGTCACTATTTGCATCAAGGCATCTTGTATACCTGAACCAAAACCTGAATCTTTCAAAATAAGATCATAGAATCATAGAATATCCCGAGTTGGAAGGGACCCATAAGGATCATCAAGTCCAACTCCTAGATCTTTCAAACTGAACTTTTACCAATACAGTTTCAGATGGGAGTTTTGCTAGACATGCACATTTGAGAAGCAGTGCAGAACTGCAGTACATCACTTTAGGATCACAAGCACCTCATCAGGAGAACCCACAGAACTACAGTAAATAGACAAGGGGAGTGAGACCCCAGCAGAAACCACTTTTCATATCAGAATAGTACATAGGCCATAGCTACCTGAGGTAAGGATTGCTCACTGGCTTCTAGTATTATTTTGTCCACACAGCTGCTTAAGTTTCTTTCAACATACTTGAGCTTGCTTGCACACACTGTCTCACAAGGAAATTAAATGTGTCTGCACTTTTTATCTGTTGCTTCTGCAGGTCTCTAGAACAGGATACATCACTAGAGAGGATTCAGGGGCACACTGAGCAGGTTCTCAATTGTGATTTCATTTCCTTATACTGTTGGCATGTATCAAGTAAATCAATTGGATATTTATTGCCAAGAAAAGTGATTTTCTGTTAAATTCTAAACCCAATCATTAGCATTTGTAAAAAAAATTAAAATTCAGCTTTCCCTTAAAATAGCTATCAATAAAATGGTTTTAATACAACTAAATGCAATATTAATTCCATTCAAAATATTTCCAATGACAGCAAACCATTATTCCCAGCTATGACATAACACAAGTACCTCACAAGATTTCCTTTAAAACTTGATAATGCCCTGAATCTTTGACTTTCCTCTCACTTTCAGGGAGGCAGGCATGCGCTCTTCTCTTGAAAGTGACAACCCTTCACTACTCAGCTTGTTCTGTTATTCAAATCTTACTCTAGTATGTTAATATTAAAAGGAACAAGAATAAAGTCAGTTCTGGCCTACCTGTTTTTAAGTGGCACCATTTGAGTAAATATGACAACCTGGACTGCATCTCCATTGTCTGGAGTGAATTTGATGTAGTAGGATTGCTATAAGGCTTTGAAGGAGCACTACTGCCTCTCCGCCTATGGGAGAAACAGGGCAGTAAAAAGCTTGTACAGGAGGCTTCACCAGACAATGTTCAGCCATTAATCAAAGATGTTTTATTCATGGCAAAGGTTTTTTCTCCCCCTCCACCTGCCCCCAGCACTTCTATGCTGCACATCTGATTCGGCAACCGTCACTTCAGTTGACATGAAATTATAGACAACAAAATTATACTGAAATCTGTGCAACTTTCACAATTTTATTGCCTAGGATTCGTTTATATTCAAATTTTCAAAATTCTGCACACAACAATATACATCTGCTTTCATTTTGTAACTCCGTGCATTCTGCTAGCATGTTATTATAATACATACCTAAGTCACCAGCTATACCGTAAGACCTAGGAGACTAGCAAATACCTAAAGAGCTATTCTCGTTTTATTTGATTCAACTTTGGCATTAAGATAGAGCATTAGATTTAATCATTTCATTTGGGTGCAATAATGAGTATCCACTTCAAAACTAAAGATAACTCAGCTGTGTTGTTAGATTCGCACAACCTAAACCAGAAATGCAATGTAAAATGCTCCTAACCTGTGGCAACAGGGCAGCTTTATAACCAAAGTATATTTTACCTTCTAAATCACACCATGCTCAGTGGCCTATGCATTGTGTCACTCCTTTAACCTAGCAGAACACCAGAACACAGTCTGACAATTAGTCAAGTTCAGCTAATTTCATCATTTCGACTACCCACAACTGACATGAGACTGTCACGAGTTCACAGCACATGGTAAAAAGAACTGAAGAAAACCATACTTTAGTCTTCCCTAACTGGAGAAACCCCAAGATGGCTGTATGATTACAGCAGCAGCACTTGAAAGGAACATGTTCTGTTTTTATCATGTCTTCCTTCGGTTATAAATGAACAGGCAGTGAGAAAATACATTTTCATCCTGTCTAGGAGAACCCTGTTTACACAAGTGCATGACTGGGACTGGCTGCACTGGTACGTACTGGCTGTTTTGGTCCAGATTGCAATGAAGGACACGTGCAGATTGGTACTTTCATGTGCTACCTCTGACCTGTGCTCAGTGTTCTGCTTGCTGTTATCAACCAACTTCAATGGTGCCCCTGGTGTTTCATTTGGACTTCATTTACGATAGAGAGAACAATGTGTAAAATTCCCATTTGATTTGGTAAGAACATAAAAAGCTTTAGTGCAAACCTACACGCTCAGTGTAAAGCCTCAGCTTGAATGATTGGGACTGCTGATCATTTTGCTTTCATTTATTCTACTCATAAATTGAAACCTGCTATGTGGGCATGGCTACACAGCCACATAATTGTCATGAAGTCCTTGTAATAGTGGAAATACAAAGTAATTGTAATACTATAAATATAAGAATTAACAGAAATTGTCCAATGATATGCTCATACTCCCAGTGGAAGCTGCTACCAGCATTCCTTGTTGTCAGAAACCTGGAGCATCACTGTGTCCTGAAAACCATTAGATTTATTTTGAAGTATGTTTAAAAAAAAACAGCAGCAACCTTGCACATCCCCCAGCCCCTAGTTAAACTGCTTGGGCATGCTTATAGATACTAAAATTATAATAAAAAAAAAATAAAAAAAAAAAAAAAAACAACAACAACCAAAAAAAAAAAACCACTGATCTTAACATTAGTTTACCTTCATTGACAAAAGCTCACTTTTCTTCTTCAAAAATATCACAGATCTGAATCACTCTGCAAATTCCTGTGCTTAAAGAAAGTAGGGTATAATGCAGCAAAATCATTCACTGTTTTCATAGATAAATTTGGGAGCACAGATGCTCTTGCTGGTGCCATGAGATACTTGTAAATTTCCCATTATTTATAAGTACTGTAAAATTTACATCCCAAATACTCGAGTATTAGAAAACGAAATTAAAAAGACAAGCAACATAAACTGAAACACTGTAGTCATGTGTGGTGTTATTTCTATGCTACTAAAATACTATGTGACCTTAAATAGAAGGTACTTAATCATACAACTGGAAGAAGCTTTACTCATACTTAAGTGTTGGCATTTTCATCTACACCAACTACTCCATATATGTTGATATTTAGCAATTTAGCAGGAACCCAATGTCTCTTTTCAACTCTCTACATTACTAGATTTTTTTTTTTAATAAACTAATCTTATTGTATAGTGATAAAATTAGTATTAGGACTAACAAGATCCTTGACAATTTTAACTCAGAACTGTTTAAATAAGATATACTTCAGCATATCATACATACCATGAGAAATTACAGAATTACTGAAATTGTAACAGTTTATAATTCTAAATTATAAGAC
Source organism: Aythya fuligula (assembly GCF_009819795.1). Lineage (NCBI taxonomy): Eukaryota > Metazoa > Chordata > Aves > Anseriformes > Anatidae > Aythya > Aythya fuligula. Next base: position 28,114,764 of record NC_045562.1, on the reverse strand, counting down.
AGTTTGCTGCCAGCTATAAAATACTAACTAGGTAGCTGGTTAAAAATGCTGCATTTACACATCCCAATGTCTTTGTGACACAGAATGACAAAAAGTACATTTAACATTCCTCCCAACATATAAAGCCCTGAGCTGTTTCTAAAACAGGCTGAGTGTTTCAAGGATGCTTGAAGATTCTCCTACAAAAGCCAAGTACCTCATTTCTAAAGATGTATGATCCCACTTAGAAATCTTAATTTAAAAACCTCTTAGGCTACCAGTACAGGATACCAAAAGGATAAAATTAGGAATTCACTCAGCTAACAGAAGGCATAAAATACAAAATACATGCTCCTAACTGTAAGTATAAAAGGACTGCACAATCAAGAATAGGCACAAATAATAACATATAAAAGAGGACTGCACGAAAACTCTGCCTTGTGACATTAAGTTCACTGCCTATGCACTTTTAGCCCAAAAAGCAAACTTCATCACTTCTCCCAGGTGAGGGATAACAAATGTAGTGTGTGAACTCAACAGGTCATCAGCTGTACCAGCTTCATGACTGTCTAACAGCCCTTGCTGCCTGCACTTGTGGCCTGCGCAGCCCTTTCCCCCTCTGGAGCTGCATGTCTTGATCTCTTCCCTTCCAGCTTTTCATCACATTAAAAATCACATCAAAAATTTTAATTATTATCTTCCAGGGAGAGTGATAGCATGTGACTCCAGCAAAGCCTTTGAACATAAAGCCTTTCCCACCTTTGTATGATAACTCGGCTGTCTGCATAATTCATGAAGACAGATGAAAGTCGTCTTCCCCTGTAAAAACGTCAGGCAGAAAAACAACTTTGAAATCAAACTGAGGGTAAGATTTAGATCAGACTAAATGCAGAGCTAATGCAGAAAGCCAACTTCCAGCAAGTGTTACAGCACCTAGGTTTCACAGAGGGTCTTGCACAAGTCACAGGCAGAGTTCAGCCCCACACCAAAACCAAAATTTGAGTTTTAACCAAGTGAAGGGAACCTAAAGTTAGAAGTAGCTTAGTTGATATGCTTTCAAAGGTATTTCACATTCCTGAGATTTCTGACAGAAAAAAAAAAGCACCTAGTTTAATTTTTTTTTAATTGTGACTCAATCAAAGGTTGACAACCTTGGAGATCGTATAAATTGGCAGTAATGACTAGAGAACTTAAAAGATTCTTTCTTTTGCAAAATTCACACAACAGTCTCAAAATTGTTCAGAAAAATAAAATGCATGATGCATCCCTGGGTAATCTTCCATATTTTTTTTCTTAATCTGGGCTAAGAAGGAGACATACAGAAAGATTTTTCTAAAGAACCCATATCAGATTTGATAACTTACTTCAACACACCTAAGTAGGAGCCTAAGGATATCATTAATCATAATAAAAGGCAGTAGTTGTTCACACAATCAGTAATTAAACATTGGAATTCTGCCAGGGAAATTGAGAGACGTTAAAATTTAATGTTCAATGGATATTAAAAGGCATGCAATTGGAGAAATTAATGAAAGGAAAACCATTTATCAAAGGCTGTTCAATGCCCTATGGAAAGGTTGAACATGGTCCTTAGGGACATGGTTTAGAAGGTGACATGATTGGATCAGATGATCTTGGAGGTCTCTTCCAACCTTAATGATTCCATGGTTCTATGACATCCCACATAGATAAGGAGGACATATGAGTGCAGGTCTCTCTAGAGGTGAGGAGAGTCCCACCTGAAGTGACACCTGATGCTCTTCTACAGTCTGCTGTATGAGGTGACATGACAATGGGCTAGATCAATCTATTAATAACCACACAAATCATTCAATTTTGGATTAACGTGGCTTTGGTAACCATTTGAATGTCCATCTTTTCTACACAGGTAAGGGATGTAGAGCTCTCAAGTTCTAAACTTCTTTACAGCTTTCTCATTGTTCAACAGAACAGAAGAATAACTGCAAGAGTAGCACATTATTTCAACATTAGAAGTACAACACTGACCTCAGCCATACTGCAGCATCCTTTAAAACCAAAAATGTAGTGTATGGCTTGCTTTATTTAATACTCGACCTCATATAAAGATGCTGCATCTGTAGCTATAGCAAGAAGTAAACTTATTTTGAATTACAATCACTGTTGCATGCTAAGTAGTGCTTACATGTGCTAAGTGCTTTTGTAAAAGCTGAATTCACTATACAACAAGAAAACAAGAAAATTGATGTTGTAATTACTGTGTGTCCAAGAATACACTGATGGGTGGTATTTTCTTGATTTTTTACTTTCAAAACAACGCCCCCTCAAAAGATAAATTTAAGAAACATACCAAAACAGCATTTGCTGGGAAAATAAATAAATAAATAAATAAATAAATAAATAAATGAAAGCTTAAGAAAAGAGCCAATTTTCAGATTTACTTCTTCTCTTTTGTTGTTTCATCTTGTTGATCTCTAACTACAGACCAGTCCCAAGGTTGCTTATCTTGCAAGATCTGACAAGATCACAGGTCATGACACTATAGTTATAAAGGATTAATGTTCTTCGCTACCATACTCACAGTTACTTCAGGGAGTGAGATAAAAGGAATAGAGAAAAAGAATAATAATAAGAAAGAAAGAAAGAAAAAAAAATAGAAATAAAAAATGGTAAAAGTACATCGGGTAGGTGCAAGTATATTTAGTCCTTGTCATCCCTCAGCGTGTACGTGTGCACGTGTTTCAGGGACATGTTGACTACAAACCATGGCTAAGGGATACACTTCTGAAAGCATTTAGTTTTCCTGCCTATTGAAACAGGAGGTCCTTGACAGTGCCACAACAGGAGTGTTCAGCTAGATTGCTCATCTGAGCTCAGCGAGGACTGCTGCTGTTACTGCACAGGGAACCTTCTCCCAACCAAGAGTGCTCAGATAAGAAAGAAGAATCGGGTGCACCATTACAATAAGCCATGCATATTTCATACTATTTGCTAAACCTTTCTCAGCTGATTCTTCTTCTGTGCACCAGCTTGCCCAAATCTATTCTAATCTGGAAGTTAGACAAGACTTTGCAAATCAAACCAAATATTTTCCTAAGGTGTAGATTTAACCTTTGATCACAAATGAAGCTCATTGCAAAAAATATATTCCTCTCAAGAACAGTATACTTGCACTATTAGATGAGTTGAAGTATATTTAAAATTTATAGAAAGCTAAAAGGTAAAATAATATAAAATTGTTTTGAAAATCCTCTCTAAAAAGTAAAAGGTGACTCTCCATAAGACAACTATGGTTAACATAATATTAAGACTTTGAAACCAAATTCTACGATACTTCTCTCCTAATTGCAAAGCCCTTTACAACTGGGGATGACAGATCTGCAAATACATCTGCAAATGTATTACTCTAGGGGAAGTGGAAGAAAACACTAGGAATACTACAGCATATATAAAAATATATATTCTGAGTGTGATTTGTAAGTTTGAGAAATATAGAAAGTTTTGGCTTTTATCATTTAAAACAAGAACCTAGAATCATAAATAAAATAAACCTGAACTTTTAAAATCACATTTGAAAAAATCTTTACTAAGCAAAGAAACTCAACCATCACTGGATTTTTATTTATTGAAAAATAAAGGAATTTCTTACAAGACAAAGCAAAATCCATTTTGTCCATTTTTGGAAGGTGAGACTTACAATAAAAAAAACACAGTTACATGAACATTAGAAACAGCTTAATGATTGTGAAACTTTCATCACAGCAAGCTCTTGGCAGCGTAGGCTTTACTGAGAATTGTAAAACAGTTGCAGCTATACTATTTTCATGACTATAACTATCTCAGGCTATCCAAAGCCAGAGGCAGCAACTGGAGGACCATTAGAGAACAATAATAAATTTTCTAGAACAGGCAAGTTATCCACAGACACACTGGTGAATCTTTTTTTATATTCAGTGTTAAAGATAACCTACAGGTCAAATGCATTGAAATACATTCAGTCTTTACTCTCAGCTTTCTAAATAATTTCTAAGTATTTTAAAAGCTGGCATTTCTTAGTTCTTCATTTAGTATTGAGGTCGAAGGAGAGAGAAGTGAATACATAAACATTTTATTTTTCATTTTCACATAGCTGATTCTCCTCATGCCTCCTGATTTAAAAAAAGCAAAGTTTTGTTTTCTCCTCATTCTTTGTCATGGCACAGGAAACAGTGGCTTAACTCTCACATCTGAAACACATTTATTAGTGCTTTTACAAGGTACATATAAATGAAATATTACTGAAGTAATAATGGAAATGGTCTGTTGTTTTTTTTTAATGTAAACAATAACAGTAACAATGTAGCCCTTGGTACAGCTTCATATAGTCTATGGACCAGCTGATTAACACAAAGACTCAGCTAATAAATCTAGAAGTAATTAAAGTTGAGGTGGGGGCTGCAATCAGTCCAAGGCAACTGAATTGTTTCTGAAAAGTTTCTGGATAACTTTTCAAAATCTGTTTTGAAAATCTGTTATGAACAAGCTACCAATCCTTGGTTTTCTTATCTTGATTATCTCTCTTTTTTTTTTTTTTTTTTTTTTTTTTTTTTTTTTTTAAATATATCTTCTACGTAGAACGTGTAGTCAGTCAAGACAAAAAATGTATATGTATCAGGAAATGTGATACCAGAGATTTCATACTTCCAGACCTCATTACGAAGTCTGGCACAGAAGTATAAGAACTAAACCTGAGAACACCAAAGTGTGCCAAAAGCCCAGGAGAAGAGGTCAGCTTGCTGGAAGAAGAATGCTTGCACCAGCAACTACATTGCACTGTAGCATCGCAAGTGTTATTTGTTAGGTAAGCTGGTCTTGTTATTTGGAACAAAACATAAATAAATGAATTCTGTTCAGCACATTCAACACTATATTTTCTGCAGGGAAAGGCAAACTACTAAGCTGTTTTAGAGAATTGTCTTCCTACATTCTTACTAATATGGAATAAAATCAAAGATGTTTTGCGTACCATTTTAAATAAAGATACAATAGGAGGTTATTCAGAGCAGTCTCTTCTACTTCTCTTCAGTTTTAAATTGCATCTAATATAAAAATGTATAGAAATTTTCAAAAGTGTACTACTTTATTGGTAATGGTGGAAAATAGTGGCTATATTCACTTCTCAGAGAAGTTCTCGCAGAACTTCAGATATTGTATTTACTTTTCTGGAAAGAGTCACTCTCCAATTCCACAAGCTGGCTGGGATGCTTTTTAGTTCACTTCTCTGAAGGCAATCTGTATTAAAGCTGAACACAAGCTCCTAATCAGATAAACACAAATAATGAGCTTCCAGTATCTCACTTTAACACACAAGGTGCCGTTCATCCCAATACACTGAATGTAAAAAACAAAGGAAAAAAAAAAAAAAAAACTAGAGAACTTGATCTGATCCCCTGTCAACTAACAGAAAGCAACATTCTCAGATATTCTTACATCATTATACATATTTTGGTTAAAAACAAACAAACAAACAAAAAAGTTTGCCTATACTGTGCAGTAAGAAAATGAAAAAAATAAAAAAAGAAAACGAGAAAAAGGCCCCTACAAACCAAAGTCACAATAATATGAGTAGATTTCTAAATGACCAAAATGTTTAAAAAAAGAAAGAGGATCTTTTTTTTTTTTTTTTTTTTTTTCTTTTTTTTCTTTTTAGGATTTTATGCTTTGAGTTTGGGCTTTGTTTCTTATATATAATGATAGCACATTCTGGACCTAAGTATACTTCTTTATGCAGACAATTTGATAGTCACTTCTGAATGCACTGATACACAGATAAGCAGAAACAGATCCCATTCTGACTGGCCTTTATGCAGTTAATTACAACCCAAAAATAAACGAAATACACAGCTAACTAAAGCATATTGAATTTTCCCATGTATGAAAATAAATTGCTTTCAATTTTATTTTTTTTTTTTATCTGCAAGAAACCAATTGCTTTACTGAATGCTTTGAATTGAGAATAAATATACAAAATTGCTAAGCTAATTGCACATCTCTTGCATCTGAGAAGCTGATAAGCAACACATTTTCAGCAACAGGCACTGACTGACCAAACCACTAACTCATGTTATTACCATCCACATTATTTTAAAAATATCTCTGCAAATGGTTCTATAAATGCTAACCATCAAGTTGAAAAAAGAAGCCACCTACACCTAACCTCTGTTGTACTAAGTAATGCTGAAGAAATTGCAGATGGGAGACAGGATCTTTGTGACAGTTTAAATTCAGGGCAGTGCACTGATGACAGGACACAGTAAGAGCTACACAACAGTATTTCCTACTGCAGCTCTACACAATTTGAAGTCACGGTGCTTTCAGTGACAGAAAGGACACCGTGAAGCAGCGAAGTGATGCTGTTATGGGGTAAGGATGTAGTGCTCCATCTTCTTTCCTCCCTCCTAAGTTCAGTTATTTATGTCACAATAGCAGATTCTTTAACTGTTGATTAAATTCTCTCATATCCAAACTAGGTAAGAAAGCTCCTCTAGTTTTATTTTTTCCAGTGAAAAACAGACCATACTTTCAAGATTGGTACTAGAGGTAGTATTTCCTGTGTGTAGACACATACCCCGTGAATGCTTTTTCTTGTTAAACAGAAAGCTCCTGGGTCACCTGCATCACTGAAGCAAAGTTTTACTGTCACACTTTGCAGAATTCTTTGCTTTTTAAACACTGCTTCAGAGCCATGGGAAAAAGTTTTTTTGACAAACAGCTTTACATTAATGATGTATATTTTACATTAATCATGTCATATTTTCTTTCTAGCCTAACATAAAGTTATAACATATGTTAGGCTAGAAAGAAAATATGCTCACCATTCAAATCAAACAGGAAAAAGGAATCACCTTTTGATTATAAGGTGATTCTAGGTTCCTTAGAACAGATCTTCAGAAGCATCAAATTACCAATGGTATTCTTCATTTTTACAGTGTATTTTAACACACCTGTAGATGCATACTTGCACTACCATAAGAGTATAGGCAACCGTGAACACTTCAAGAAACCTATTTAGTTGGAACTGTCAACATAGTGAATATTCAGCCTTACAGACAGCATTGCCCATCCCTACTGCTCAGTACATTATCTGAATTGTGAATACATAGAGATTAAAATACAAAAAAAGTTTATGGAAGGGAAGGAACAAGATTTTTGTACACCAGTAACTATTTAAAGTTACTAGGAGATTAACATTTCTTTAAAAATGACATCATTATCTTGAATTGGCCATCCACAAATGGAGGTCTTCACAATTTTATCATCTCAGTTTTAAGTATAATGGTTTCAACCATGGCAGCAAAGAAACTGAAGGGAAATCAAATTTATTTATTCTGTATATTCAAACTATTCCATACTACTGGAGTTCCACAGGAATCATTACTGATGTTTTGACAATCTAGTAATTATTTAAGCAGTTATAAAATCAGTTTAAATTGATTAATTGAATTGCTCATTTTTTCTGTTTTGTTTTTATCAGCTGTTATTAAGATTTCATGAGCATTAATATTTATAAATTACAAAGATTACAAGAAGCAATTAGCACCTTCCAAAATAATATTACCCAGAGAAAACAAACATCAAACATGATTAAGTAAACTCAGGTTTTCATAATAAAAAAATAAATTCAATTATTTCAGCATCAGGAAATACTGTAGTCTAAATTAGTGTCATTTACCAAGAAGAATACATGCCTGAATCCAAAGAAGTACAATTCTATTTCCCCACCATACATGCAGCCCAAGCAAACAACTCTGCTGTACTACCTGCCCAGACTACCAACAGAACAGTTTGAGAGTGCTCAGAAGCATCTGCAATGACTCTGTGGCCTGCATCTACAGCAGGTCTGAGGTCCATTGTACCTACCTGCCTCCTGGTTCAACATTCACACCGTAAGTTACACTACACCTCACTATAAATTTATGCAACCTGCCCTCACGCTTACACTAGGCAGAGTTTGTACTCAACAGCTTCTCTGTGAAATGCAAGTGGCAGTGACTCAGCAGCTACTTCACAGGTGGAAATTTTTCTTTAACAATTCTTCCTATTAAATACTTTTTCCATTGGTTACAATGAAAATGCTAATTATGGACTGTCTGACAGCAAAGACAGCCTCACAGCAGAGTGCTGATTCTTGCTTGGATCTCAGGACACTATGAAATTATACTCAAGATGGGTGAAATGGGATTGTATTGAAACAATACAATCTCCTATGTTCTTCAGATGAAAAATAAAAAACAACTGTGTAAGATGAAAACTCTTTCTTCCCTCTCACAGCAGCAAAAACAGTGGAGAATTCTAACTCAGGAACAAAAGCAAAATGCAGCTGGGATCACCTTTACAATATGCTAGAACGAAGGCAGCTAAAGCCTGGAAAAGCAATAACGTGCACGACACATATAAGGACACCTCAGAGCAACTTTAAACATAATTCTGGTACATGAAACAACCATCACATCAACTCTAAGAATAACAAACACCTCTCAAAACTTAAGTGCATCATTTTTACAAAAATAACTTGGTAAAACATGACCTCCTCTTTGTAGTATCCAAATATTTCCAAACTCAATTTTATTCATGCTTTTCCTCTTTTTCTTAGATCATGGCTACATTGTACTTCACAAAATTCTATTTCTGCAACACAAGAAAATCAGGCAAAAAAAAGATACTATTATTCTCCCTCACCGGGAGGCAACCGGTGTTTAATTTTCATATATAAGAATTCTAAAAAGCATGGCTACATCTGATGCCTCTCTTCTTAATGTAAGGTGGGTCAAATACAAGACACAATTTTACCATATGTTATGAAAAGTTCTAAACAAGTCATATAAATTGCAACCTACGTGGATATAAAGTGAACATTGTTGGGGTCAATGAAGTCTAATGATAGAGGAAAATATTAAGCATGAAGCACAGAAGAAAAGAGACTTTACTGCACAATAGATCTTCACAAAAGATGAAATCAAACAGTAGTTAAATGATCAGTTAACTCGTAATTAAATCTACTGATATGCTCAGAAGGTATACCTTTCATAACACCAATTTTATAAAATGATTAACAGTGCAAGAAAAGCTAGGATGTATTCAGAGAACAAAACAAAACAACAACAAAACAAAACAAACAAACAAACAAACAAACAAAAACAAGAAGAAAACATATGGACAGAAAATCAGGGATAGTAAAAAACTATCCCAAATATCACATGCAAATGTTTCCATTCCAAATTTCAAGGATTACAGCTAGGGGCTTCCTGTAACTCTCAATATAAAACCATATTGCATTTAATTGTCAAGAGTATGTTCTTTGGCCTAAATTTTCCCTTCTTAACCTCATTCTATTACACCTCCCATCTCATACTTTATGAAAGGGCAAGGGAGGGAAATAAAAGATTAGCCTCAGATGTAATTAGCCTAATGAGGTCACAAGCAGCTTTCTTTCACAGTCAACAGAGTCAAGAGAAACAATATGGTCAGCATTCACAAACATCCAGCTGTGACCAGGTACCAATTTCTAATTTAATTGATAGCATTGGCATTTCCTATGAATCCAGATCAAGATTTGAACTAATACTGCAAAACTATAGTGGGGTACCTGATTCATGCTGTTAATTCCTTGGCCTATCTGTAGATTTGTCTCTAGGAAGCCACTACATTTACTGTGATATTTTCTCCTCCATCTCTGTAGTAATTGTCCAAACTTATTTAATCTTTCCACTAGCAACCAAGATAGGTCTAATGCCTCTGTGTCTGCAGGATTTAAGCACCTTACAATGGTAAGTGAAATTTTATCCTTAATGTTATCATTAGTTCACATTACAGAGGCTGAAGTAATAAAGTAGAAGTGACTTTCACAAAGTTACATGGACGTTACCTACAGTGCAAGTCAGCACTTTAACCTACATCATAATCCTTCTGCTTCAGCTCATCACTCCAGCACTTTTTGTTGCTGTTTTTGTAGTATTGGGAGACCATAATTGCAGCTGCAACGCAGCTAAATAAAACAAGATATTGGCTACACCTCTAGAAAACAGTATCTTTTTATACGCATTCAGTGTTATCATTCTCCTCTAGCAACTACAGCTACTCTATTTACTAAAATAAAAGTGTCTTCCAATTGTACATATAGAAATGAGTCAGATTGTCAGTGTATGGAATACAGAAGCTCTTGAATTTGTAAAGTATTCAATGATACTACCAACTGAAAAACAGATAACACCAAATATCTCCCCCACAGAGTATTTTTGGAAGAATCTGCTTATAAAGGTTAACTTCAGTTTGAAGATCCAATTTCCTTCCCAGACCACATCCTAGCTCAGGGCTCTATCAAAATCTTATAAAAAGAGAAACACAAACATGAGCCAGATTTCAAGAGTCTTAAGCTTCTGTGCTACAGCATGTCTTTGTTAGATAAAAGGAAGAACCACAGAGAACTGTAATAAATACTCAAACTGTTTATATACAAGTTGTGCCACTGTTTATGACAGCCCTGTTAGTTGCAAATTTATCATGCTGCAGGAAAACTCACCAACAGGTTGTGTGGAATATGAGACCGTGAGATTTTAGAAGATAAAGCTGAGGAATCACCTCCACTACTTTCTTTCAACATAAGTACAATTCATAGCATTCCTTGCTTACAGTACTCTGGCAATAAAAAAATAAGCAGAGACATTTCTTCGATGCTTCCTGTCATCTTGGCTTCCCCATTACAATGTAGGTGCTCAATTAATGATAGGACTGAAGGCTTCACAGAGCTAAAATGAGAATAAACCATTTCACCTTAACAAAGCTTAGGTTAATTACTTGGCCCTGCCTAATTTTCTCATTTTCTAGAGCTCATTTTCCAGATAGAAGCTGAATGGTGATCTGGTAATTCCTTCTTTGTTTCAATATCTATAACCCTACATCATATAACTCGGAGCTTTTTGCTCTTCCAACTAAACCTAAGATTTTTAAGGGACCTATTAAAAAACACAAGAAAAAACATTTTTGAGCTTTCATCCAAAAGTTATGTGAACAAGTTTAGTTTACTAAGCAATAAATCTTCGATCTAGAACTACAAAAAGCTAACGATCTTAAAAAGATGACCTTTTTTCCTAAGTGGAACCGACTAACTTTACAGTTCTAACTGTATATATAAAAAAAAAAAAAAAAAAGAAAGAAATTATGAATAATTGATAAGAAAGACATTTGAGCCAACCTTGTGAGCACAAGTTGCTATGAGAAACAAAGTGCATTAAATATTGCAGACAATCTGTAAAAGGCCTGAATGCAATCTATTCAAACAGCTATACAAACATTTAACAAATATCCATTGCAAATGTCTTCCTCTAGTAATTTGATCTACTGAAAATATTTTCTTGCAAATTCCACCAACAAAAATATTCATAAAAGTGAATACTTAATGCATAGAAAACATAAATGTTTAGATATAAAGCTAAATAACACCTTATTTTTTAAAACTTGAATAATAATAATAGCGTGTTATGATATTGAAGCCAGCGCTCAGGAAAGCTTTCATTTTTAATCCAGTATTTAAGGTGTTTTCACTTCTATAAATGCAATTGTATTTTTCTGCCTAGTCACCATTTTTGGTGGGCAAGCATGTCATCTTTCTCGCAAGTGAAATAAACATTTTGGAAGTAAAACTTGTCATTTTAAGCCTGTTACAGAAGAAGTCTAACTGAAATCACTGGTCAGAAAAGTAAAAATCTGACTACTTACTTCTGTCCTGCTATGAAACTATTAATCAACTCTGGCGTGTACTGAGGAAGAAACCAAGACTGGAGAATTGTTATGGGGAAGACTTACCCAAAAGATCTGGTCTACATCTGCCCTGCTGTACTGGTTTACGTAAGCACAGAAAAGGACAAATGAATGCTTAGCTTTACATCCTCATAACACATTTGTCATGAGTGCCAGAAAGCTGTGGTAACCCAGTGTCTTTATATCAAGAAAATCTAAGAGACTGGCCTGGGGTAGCATGACTCCTGAGGCAACTTAGAGTTTATAGCACCCATCTAAATAAGAAAGCAATAAATAATTAACACAATACTCTCACGGGGGAGCACGCTGCACTGTGCAGAAAGGTGATGCAGAGCCCAATGAGGAACATCTACCTGTAAAAGCCTGGCAACAACACAAGACTGGGACATGGTGCCAGCTGGAGCAATGCCTTGCTCCTGCAAGCCCATGGCACCAGTCCCAGCAGAGCTGAAGGCCTTCATTGGTGACTCTTCTGCTCAGACCATGTGCGTGTTAGAGAGGAACCTCAGAACAGAAATTGCTATCTGCACCCCAGTTAGTAAAAAATGTAGATTTTGTGTCACTGAGCCATACGGTTCCGCTCTTGTAGTTCACTTGCCCTAAATTTCCCCATCAGAAGGTCCACATACTTTTTAGGCAGTTAGGCCCAAAAGTTGTGGAGGTAACTTTTCTAATTTTTTTCTAAAAAGAAGCTAAAATTCTTTTTAAAAGGTGTTAGACCATATGAAGAAATAAAATAAAAGGTGGGGTGAATCAAAAAGTACAAAGAAAAATGGCAATACGAATTTTAGCCTAAGAATACCAGAACAAATGCTGACTTTAACTGCAAAGCTGCGTAAGTTTAATAATACCTCTGAGAAGTAAAGCAAACTGTCTGATCACTTAAAATATAGCTTCTCAGCACCAGAAGAATAGAAGGGATAAGCCCAGCTGAGATACAAATCTATAGCACCAGATAACAGGAGATATTCAGGATTCTCCACATCCCCAAATAATTTATTCAGACCTCGTAGCTGGTTCCATTAGCTTACCTAATACAGAAGCCAGCAGCAATACATCTGAGCCACAAAAAATTGCATTTTTAACAGTTCCTTTTTTTTTTTCAATGCGTAATTAAATGTGCTATATACTGCACCCAGCAGTGGTTTTGTTTTTCTGGAAGCTTAAGCGAAGGTTTAAACTGCATATAATTTATTATACTGCACAAATAATACCGCCTCTTTTGAAATCACATTTCTCTGCAAAATCTATTTCCTTCATAGTCTGATCTGCATATACACACTGTTTGGCTACTATATAAAAGGTAATAGTAGATTTCAAAAAGCAGTGTCTATAAAGAATATTGTAGGTATAGTATTTGTGGAATTACACGTCAGCTGTTCAGCCTAATTAATGCAAGTGTATTTAATAGTTATGCAAATAAGAAAGTAATTCAGATGAAACCAACCCCATCTCCTCAGGTAATTATTTTCATCACTTACATCTAGTTTTAGGGTATTAAACTACACAATTTTCTAATAGTAATTTAAAATGCTGATCTTAAACATCCCCTCAACCCTTTCAGATGAAAAATAACAGGCTTGCACTGTTAAGAGAAACTTTAAGGGACCCTATTTCACCGGATTTTCAGCAAGTAATTACACTACCATCAGAAATCAGGCAGTCAGACAGTTCAAGCTCAGATCAAGAGACCTTTATTGTTCTGAAATTAAATAGATAAACTATTCTTACTGTTATTCAGAGCTTACATAAAGTTTTACCAAAAATCAGCATCCCCGTTTATCATCACTGGATGAAAACCACATTCCATTGTTTCTTTAATTGTATTTTAGAACAATCACTAACTTTATATTAACCCTGCTCAGTCAAGATCAGTAGATCAAATTTGGCAACTTGGGACCTGTGTGCCTATTTCAAACTGATAATTCAAAGGCATAGTTTACTTTCTCTTGGAGAAGCAGATGGTAGCATCTGATCACATATTAAAAAAAAATCCTTAAACTATATTCCTGATCATTTGCCCTGAGTTCCAAATATTATTTGCATATAATACCATAAATTACCTACTTACTCATGTAACTAGCCATCCACATATATTCACCCATAATTCTAGCAGGGAATACAGTAGGGAAAAGTAGTGTGTATTAATGACCGCAGTTCAGCATTAGGTATGTGTCCATGTCCCACTAGTCTCATGTGTTTAACAACGAACTGAATTAAGGACCAGCCCATACCCAGTGCAGAACAGGATGTACATAACTATTAAGAACATACATGGTGATAATGCCCAAGTTCTGAATTAGGACCCCAAGACACACTAGGTATTGGGCAAAGATACGTAAAGACTCGGGACTGCTTCTTGTCAAAGTGCTTAATCAATGTTAATAAATATGTCTGAATATTTATCTATCACCATAAAAATCATCTGAACTAACCATACATACATATGCTTACAGAATCACAGTATAAATAGATAATGTCATCATGGAGACAAGTGACTCATGAAGAAAGAATTTAAAATTGTATGTTTTCAATTATATCTGCTGCCCTTTCAGAAGACAAAAAGCTGCAAATATTATTGCACAGAATTATGAGCTTTGAAGATCTGGATTATTTTCAATTAAGGATGAAAACATTATTAGTCTTTTCTCAACTCTAGCAGAAGTCAAAGAGAAAGACGAGAAAGATATGAATTTGCATTTATGAAAAGGAAAGAACTGTAGGGAATAATCTGAAAAACTAGATTTTTCTGGATGAACATATATTTCAAAAGAGATAAATATGGTACATGAAATACATGAAATTGAAAAGCAATCCAGTACTGGATGGTACTGAATAAAGTAATAATTACCAGGGGAAGAAAAAAACAACTCAACAAAAGAAAAAAAAAAAAAAAGAAAAACTTTTAAAACAAAGCCAAATAGGAAAAGTTCTTTTTGCTAAATAAATATAAAAACTAGTGAATGGAAAAGAATAGAGGAGCAATAACAACTGAAATTGATAGAGTCTTACTGTATTGATTAAGATTTAATATAGTATATGTTTTGTCTCAGAACTTAATTAATATTTAGATACATAAATTGATAAAGTGATTCTAAACCTACACTGTACGACAAGTATGTTACTGTTATATAGGGAATAATTAGTATCACAATGGTTAGGAATGGAAAACTTGATTTAGAATAATGTGTACAACCAACCACTCATGTTCAAACTTAAGCAAGAACACACAAGAGTTTTTAAGATACCCATGGGAACATGGAAACTATTAATAATCAAAGGAGAAAGTAAAGCTGAAAAGTTACATTACAGCTCTATAATAATAAATATTATGATGAGCATAAGGAAGGATGAAACTTTAAAATTTAGAAATGACACAGACAAAGAAAAACAAGCTCAAACTAGTAGTAAACTTAGTTTGAAAAATGCTGATTTCTATTCTATTAGAGAAGCAAAGTTTTGGACCAACTTTTCAGTAGTTTGCGGACAATATTATGCTTAGGTTGCAAATAATAATGGAAAAATGTTTCCAATAATATTTGAGTTTTGCTGAAATATTTCAGAATTTAATTTGAATGAAGCTAGAACATTTTAACATCAGATAAAGTGACACACTATAGCTGATTTTATTAAACTACTTAGTTCAATGATTTAATGGATTTTTTTTACATTTTTTCCCCTTCTGCACTGCCTTTCAGCAATCCAGTTACTTGCTTAATGAAAAAAATAGCCATTTTTAGTGAGCAATCTGTCAGTGATCATAATCTGCTTCCTACTCCATAAGGCTCCTTTCTTTCACTATGGAATATTTCTTTTCATATACATTAATAAAACACATTTTCAATTTTCAGATCATTCCCCTTTGGGACAGTGCCATTGTGAAATAACCACTTGGAGTTTTAGTTTTAAAGGGAAATAAAAGTTTCCTTTCAAAAACCTTAGCTGAAGTTCTGAGAAGAGGCGTTAAAGACAACTTCTGTATTTCAAATGCAAAATGCAAAATTTTTAATTTTTTTTTTTGTGTCGTCCCCCCCCCCCCCCCCCCCCAAACAACGAATGTATTAACTAACTGGGAAGTTATATCCAGTTTTACTATGAAATTGCTACTAAAACTTATACTTCAGAATCATGCTTTCAGAGCTATGCACACATGGGTACATTTCTGCTTAACTTGGCAAGTAATTACTATTGCTATCAACAATAGGATACATGCAATCTCTAGCACTTTCACATTTGTGAAACTACACTCAGTCTCCTACAGGATTCAAGAAAGTAAACAATCCTCAGAGCAGCAGGACAGCAGAGAGATTAACAGATTTACAAGATTTGATAAACTGCATAAAAATGCAAGAATCGCAAAGGTTCTGTTCCCAAGACAACCTTTAGCCACGTAACAATGGAAGTGAGGTTAAAGGAATGCATTTTGGCAAAGATACAACAGTCCTAAACAAGATATTCCTACTCCATAGTGATTCCCTGAAAAAGGTGCTGAACTGGAAAGTTAGACCAGAAGCCTTTTATTCTGCTTCCAAAAAAGCTGCTGTGATATTCTGGTGGGAAGAAAATACACATTTTTAGATGTGCCATACAGAAGACATTCTCATTAATCAGAAATGTACACAAAAGGAAAACAGCAGAAGTGAGGAAAAAAAAAAAAAAAGAAAAAAAAAAGATGTGATGTACATCCCAGTTTGCTTCCCAGCAAAAGCAGACTTGGCACCTATAGCCAAAGGAAGCAAGGAGCTGTTTCTTCTTACCATAAATGTGCTCTCCACAGACCAAATAACTCTCCCCCTTACAGGAAGCAAGTTCACTGAGGAGCTGCAGTGCACTGAAAAGTGAATATTAACTCAGAAAGAAGGGGCTAGTATAGGACAGATGAAGTTACAAGTAATTTATGTTTTCTGCCTTTTCACTACATTTTCTTTTCCAGTACTAAGCTAAGCAAAATACTTCAGACTTAAAAGCAAAGCTAAGACTAAGCAAAACTGAAACTGATTTGAAACAAGATTTTAGTTTTAAAATGTTCATAATGAAAACAGATTTTCAGCCTACTGTCCACAAGTGGGAAAGACACTGCCAGCAAAAGCTAATGCTGGAAGTCAGTTATTTCACAAAATGTGGTACAGAAATAATAATGGTTGAGAAAGCAGAAAGTGAAGAAAATGAAGAGGAAAGCTTGACAGGCCTCGAGAGATATTACTGCTTTATTTCCTTTTGTGGAGATTATTATTCTATAATGAATCATCACATTACAGGTCACATAATATCTTCCCCAGTTGTTTGTATCCCTGGCTTTCTTTGGCACTTCATGGACTAAGCAGCAACCTAGAGTTTCAACACACTTGTTTTTGAATTTTAATGTTAATAAGGTTAAAACTTCCTAACTCTACTGATTCAACTGTTATGAACTGTATTCCCAATTCAACATTTCTAAATCCCACCTGAATGGTTTGAATGCTTACCTCTGAAATAACAAACTGAATTAAATGACTAGCAGTCAAGCAGAAATCAAACTATGCAAATTTTCATATATCTAATCTCCTTGATAGCTGTCTCCTATTACTAGTACTATGTAAACATTAATAGTAATTAAAGTTTAGGGGAAAAAAGTAAAATATATAAATAGGGGAATAATAAACTTGAAATTTCTTGTTTCCTGACTCCTTGTTTTTTAATCACTTTTTGTTTTTCTTAAAGTAAATAATTCCAGACAAAAATGAGCTATAACAATAATCTAGGATATTAACTGAACTCTAAAATCTGCAATATTTACTGCTGGCTTTTTTTCTTTTCCTTAGCAGAAACTTACATTCTGTATAATCTACCATTGAACTAGAAAATTTTGTACAGTCTTTTTTTAATGAGATCGTCTACAAATTTCAAACAGACCAATGCCTCCTCATGTATAGATCTCTTCAGAATAGCACATTCATCAGCAGTTACAAATAATAATTCATTTTTCCATTTAGATGTCATCTTGTCCATTTTTCAGCAACTGGAAGGCAGGACCTCCTGATACCTTGTGCTTCTTAGGACAGAAAAATGTTGTTCCTATTTTAAACTTAATTAAATTGGATGAGGCATATTTAATTGAATATATTTCAAATAATCAGTTCTGGTAGAGACTGAACATTTCAATACAGTTGGAGAAAAACAAATACACATGCAATTTTTGCTCCTACATACGGGTCACTCTGATGCCTTTACAAAATAATATCCATTCTTACTCACCTAGAAAGGTCTATTGATGTAAATGGATTTATTTGAGAGAGTAAAAACTGCAGGATTAAAATTATTATCAATGAGTCACTTTATTCAACTTGGTACAATTAATGACAACTCCAATGTGTAATTTGTCAAAGTTATATGGTCTGAACATCCTCTATCAATAGACTTGCATGCAGAAACTCAACCACCTATTTCAGGATCACATGAAATATATAAAAACCAATTACAAATTTCTTGCTCTAACACAAGTGCAGATGTATTATACCTTGTTCCTGTAAGAGGCAAAGAAAAGAGCAAGCAAGGTACCTGAAGATAATGTCCAGCTGTATTCATTGGGGACCAAATGCTATTGCATCGATTAAGATCACAAAGAATATAAGTAATCAAAATCAGGACATTTCCTACTTAAACACTGTACCATTCACAAAATATTAATACTGATTTATTGACAGAGCATGCAAGTCAGAATGGACCATGCATAACATAAAATATGAAGAAATAGCACATGGAGAGAATAAATAGCTATGTCAAAAGGTTTCAAACACTGAGGCAATGCAATAAAATGAAAATACTAAATTTTTAAAAAGTAATTTAACATCTCTGAAGTTCATCTGTGCATGCCACCATCATAAAATGCAACTTTTCACTCACCAAAGTAGAGTTATGTGGAGCATCACCTGAGACCTCGGGTGTTCTTGTGCTGTTTGGAAGTCTGTGAGGGTTACGAGCTATCGCTTGGCACCAGCCCAACATTTTCTCCTTCCACTTATCCCTTCTCAATTTCTGAAATTCTGAAAATAATTTAGAGTCCCTGAAACATTGACACTTTGAATTTATTGCTTGCATGTCTCTGGATGCATGCCTTTAAAAACAGCTTTTTAAGTTGTATCCAAACAAGCTTATAAGTGTATTTTTAGAACATGTTTATTTAATGTACTCTGATGGGTTATGCCATGCAGGTTAGGAGAGAGCTACACACTTTCACCACGTTACATGCATTAATACTATTTTAGGGTCAGAAAATTCAGTGCCTTCTCCCTTTAAATCTTTCTTAAGCTGACACTTTTCTATTAAAGTGTTATTTTAAAGGAATTCTATTACAAAAATAATTGTGAGACTAGTATCTCTCCTAAAACTATATAACATTTGGATACAATACGCCACATTCTCAGAAACCACTAGGAAACAGCACTAAAGCAGTGGAAGGTATTAAAAAACTAACAGTGGGAAAACATACATGTACATACTCATGCCTGCATCCACCAGAATACCTGGCTTCTGTTGAAACTAAATACAGTGGATGTACTGAAAATAGCAAAAAGTAAAAAGTAGCAAAAGTCCTGCATGCCAACTGTAAGTTGCATGTGAAGTTTTTAGTTCGTGATAGTAACAGAAAATTTAAGTAACACTAACATTCTGGAAATAGAGGACTAAGTCGGGGGGGGGGTTGTTTGTTTGTTTTTTAAGTGTACAAAATTTTCATACGTAACAATCTACTTTTCACAGCTGTAATACATAATGCAGGTCTCCACCACCAAATTTTGCTAATTAATTACAAAATGTAACTTGGAGCAATGTACTTTCCTCTGCAACATCTAAAGCAATTTATAATCTGGTTGTTTATAACATTTTGAATTCATAGTGTGTTTTTCTGTAACATTATGAAATACGGTAAACAAAAAGATGAACCTACCAGGTTGACTGACTACTACTTCAACGTTAGACTGAATAGATCTGCAACATATATAAAATAATGCTAAAGACCTTACAGGGCAAAGTAGCACCTATTTAAAGCGATTAGCATTATGCACTTGGAAATTAAGTTTATTTTTTCCTACAATACTCCATGCAGTACACAAGGACATGTTTCTGTTTGCAGCAGGCTTTAATCTTTCCAGGTTATGATTCTGATAAACTATAGCCCCTTCTTGAATAGTTACAGTTCTATTCAATTCACTTCTACACTTACCATTAATATTTAATTTTCAAAGCATTAAATGCACTTCTCCAAACAACCTCGTGAAACTGACAGGAAGGAGCAAGTGGGAACTAGCCTTAGCTTTTTCACACTTGAAATTATTATAAGTGACTCTACAGGTGAAATCTTAACAGGAAGTGTAATGATAGGCCAGTAATATTAGTTACATGAAGGCTGCCACATAGGCTCTTGATGACCTGTTGAATCAAATCCATTTTTGTATTATAAAGTATTTCAGGGCATAAGTACAATCCTGCAAAGGCTTCACAAGAAGTCTAAATGAAGTGCTGACTAAACTCATTGCCACTAACTTAGCAGCAGTTACCATTTCCACTGAATTCACTGTCTTGCAAACCCTAAGAGGCTGTATGTTTTCCTTGATTTCATGAGGGCAACTAGCATATCAAAATGGTTGTTTGTAAGAGTAAAACAAGTACCAGTGAAAAGTTGTGGACATAACTTACATACAGATACAAAAAACAAATCCATGCTTTAAATTACTTTCATTGTATATCCAACATATCATAAAGTACTTAAAAGGAAATCCAGAGAATTAGAACAAGCAACATAACAGTAAGCATCTGCACATCCTGCTATGCAACTTAGAAAAGTAAGCAGTAAATATGAGACTTTTTTTTTTTTCTCCTCAAGCTTATACTTCATATCCTAGCTAATTTCTACAACATTTATGTTGAAATACTATTTACCAACTAAGCAGGGATGAAATAACAGTGGAATCTGATTTCTGCTCCTGCTGGTCTCTTTGTTTGTTTTCCTTTTTTAAACTGGAGCACATGAAGTCTTCTGAGAAAATAAAATGTCTGCAGAAGTATTCAGATATCTCTGGAATTTCCTGGTTTTCATTCAAAATTTCAAATAGAAAGTATTTCAGTATTGTTTAGATTTTTCAAAATGAGACAAACCTTTTGTTTCTGCTGCTCTGGAACCTGTCATGGTGTTTCCTTGCATATTGTCACGTAAGTGGAGTTTATAGGCAGAGGGGGGATTTACCGTATGAGGTATGACACTGGTCAGTTGAACCTGGATGAAAAGGGATGAGCTGCTGCTGCTCTGTTGAAGACTGCACTTGAGGCTAGGCAAAGAGGTAGAACTTAATTTATAATTGGCAAGTGAAGTTTGGATGTTGAGCCAAACTTCCATGCCACTTGAACCTTCACAGAAAAACAGCTTTGGGGAAGTGGTTCTCCATTTTGGTAATATCAATCAGTAACTCCTTAACAGAAGTTTTCACTACACACAGGACTTACAGACAGATTTCATTTACCTCATTTGTAAAGACTGCTGAACTGCATTCTACCATGAGTAGTATCTCTTTTTTTTCTTTTTGTGCAGGTGCCTGGAAACACATATTTGAAATAAATGTATAATTTTTTTCAAGTATGCTTCAGAAGAATACAATAGAAAGATTACAGCCCATAAGAATGTATGTACAACTTCTTTCAGCTTGCTATACCTGAAGAGATATCAGGAAAAGAAACTCCCCTTGTTCTCTAAATGCACACCATGAACAAGAAGACTACATGTTCAGCTGGTGCAGCTCACTGCCTGGGAGCCCTTTACTGCTTAGCTTCAACCCCAAAGAAAGAACGTTAAGTTGCACAAAACAAACAAACAAACAAACAAACAAAAAAAACCCACAAACATAACTCTTAAGAAAGTCTTCATTTTGATTTTAAAAGAATAATTTTTCAATCTTTAGTTAAAAGATATTTGTCTCCAGATCACTGTTAAGACAGAATACTTCCTGACCTTTCTCCCAAAGAAATATCCAGTCTTTCCAGTACTGAAAAAAAGTCTCTCTGAAGTCACGGAATCAAAGAATGGTTGGAAGGGACCTTCAAGGTCATCCAGTTCTAACCCCTTCCTGCCATAGGCAGGGATGCCACCCACTAGACCAGGTTGCCCAGGGCCCCATCCAACCCAGTCGTGAACACCTCCACGGTATCAATCTAGTATATTTAAGTCAACCTAGTATATTTAACATATGCAGCTAAAAAGACACCCAAGGAATAAAACATGGTTCACAAGTTCCTAGAAGCCTAAGGCCAGCTTGAAAATCTGTTGCACTTACTGATGAGCAGCTCCTGACATGAATAGTTAGCTGAAGCTTCCTTTGGAACCATCACACTCTCAATCACTTATTAAGACTTATTAAGGTTTGGGTCTTCAGTGAAGAACCTTTCTAATATTCCTTTACTACTTATGAATCTTACTGTTATTTAAGGCTTGTATTTTAATAGAGCTTTATGTGTCAACCTACTTTCTTTGTTTCTAAACCTTATTTGTCTACCAAATTTCAAGTAAACTTTTAGCAGAAATGAACCTATATTGCTGCATGTTTCAGTGTACAGTGAATTCTTTCAGAGATGGGTTAGTGTAGAGAATTAGTGCAAAAATCCACCATCTCTTGAGCCATGTACTCCTCATACTTGGGGTAGATATGAGCCAGTTCAACCCAAGAATATAATTCCACATATCACACATACACCTGCAGTGTTTTATACTACACAGTTTGGGTTTGATCACAGATGAAGTAGAAAAATAACATAATCTGGGGAATATTCTACAAAATGAGACTCTGCACAGCTGGATACTCATGGTACTTAAAATTGACAATGAAGCATAAACCCTAGGCAACAGCTGTAGTTCAGTATGACAAAGGTAACTACCTGAAGTCATTATGAGTTTCTACACAGTTGAGACAAGTCTACAGCATTTTAACAACTCCTCTCCAACGTCAACTGGCAAGAAGTCTAGGCTCTCAAAGGTTTATGACCTATTAAGAGCAGATGTTAGTTTAGAGCTCCAGTGAAGACTGGATGCCTGGCAGCAGTGTGTGCCTGTGGCAACAGCCCTCCAAGGACCTGTAAGGAAACCATTCCTAAGAGCAACACTAACATCATCCCTCAGTAGGGGAGCATCCAGCCCCTTTCACGCTGCCTGTACTCGTGAAGATTGGGAGCCTTCTGATTATAGGCACAGTCCTATTCTGTTCCTCTAGGGACACAGAACTACTCAGAACAGTTGCAAATCTTGTTTCTTTTTGCCTGGATGAGTCACAATGATGTCTATGACTATACAGATCATAACTGAAAGAAGGACTTTGCATTTGCACATACAACAGAAGGATTACCACCTCAAATAAATTGCTAGGGAAAATCTTAATTCTGTTCCTATAAATTACTTCACTCATATTTTTTTCAGGGAAACAATTTTTACCTAGAATTTAGGCAAGCAAAGGGAAATAGAAAATTAGAGATTCAAGTTCTTGCACAAAGTTAACACCAAATAAATTGGGGTTTAGTTAAGGATGATGTATTAAGAAGTAGCCAGTTACACAAAATAAAAGCATAACATCTCAAAAAGAAAAAGTTCATTAATCTGACAAGAGAAAAGAATCAGTAGAATTAATTCAGGAAAGTAATTAGATTCAGGTAACAAAGGCCTCAATAAAGGCTGAATTAAAATGACATATTATTAAAGGTTATGCTTTTTGCAGTACTTACCAGGATCTAGTAACTACCATAAATCAGCAGGAAATTAAACACAAAACATACTGTTCTTTATCTAAGCTAATAGTTTTGCTCTCTGTGTTCGAAGACTCCCAAGAGCAATCAAAGTGATGGTATTTGTCCAGCACCTAAACACACTACATGACTTGACAGATCAACAAAATACTCCAGGAGCAGAGCTGCAGGAATATTTAAATGCAAATAGCCTTCAACTACTGAGCTCTGGTAAGAGAAATATAGTCCCTGTTGTTCTTTGTGTATCTCTTGTTTTAGTCTTATCAAGCTGTGACTTCCAATCAATTATTCCAATTTGAATATAAACATAAATTCATGGGCTGGAAGCACTGGAAAGCTCCAGTAGTTTGTGCTGTTTGCGTGTCGCAAGGGAGCCATAGGCTTTACTTAACTAGCTAGTCAATACTGCTGTGTATTTCAAGAACAATTCCATGTTACCATGGCGTAAGAGCATAATGACTCCAACTCTGTGTTTTTACAAATAAGAAGCTCAATCCCAAGTTTGAAAATCACCTCTGCATTTCTAGATATGTGATCATGTTAATGGCTATAAAAATCCAGTACAATTTAGCATGCGGGGGGGGGGGGGGGGAGAGAAAAGACAAACACAACTGTTTATTTCACAGTAAGTACTAAGTACCACCTGCCCCTCCAAACTGAGCAGTAGTTTTGTAAAAAAAAATAATTAATAATAATAATTTAAAAATTATATTGAAACCATCATTTTATCTACATAACTTACAATGTTTTAAAGGCTATTAGTAGCCTCAAAGGCCATCAACCTAATAAAAAAATTATCTTCCTAGCTAATACTTGCTAAAATACCCACCTAACATGGTAGCCACATTAAAAAAAATTCAGAGACCAAGAAAAATCAAGCACATGCCCAGAGCCCAGAAATAACTTGTGACACTAGAAGCCGATGAAGAGTCTACTGCTAACAGTTTTCTTGTACAGTTACTGCACGCACACAATCTAAGTCCTCTGCATTAAGTGGACACAAGAATCTGAATTCAAACATGGTCTCACATTTGTTGATGATGGATTCCAGAAGGGCATGACATGAAGAGTACGGACCCAATCACACCCAAGCAAATACATTTCCCTAGCTGTAAAGATAAAACAAAGCTGTCGTGTAACTTAGTTACTTCCAGGACGCATCACTTCAGCATTTCTTTAAAAATATAACCACAGATTAGCACATAGCCTTAGAGTACACCCTGTATTCAAAGATTTATTACCAAGTTTTCTAGAACTAACTTAAATTAATTGTTGATTTAAGCCAGCATTCAATGAATCAACTAGCATAGAAGATTCAGTGAATCTTCTCATATTAGTAAATGTTATCCAATAAATTTTCAGACTATAAAAGTTAGTACTCTGATTCCTCTATATCATAATTAACAATATCATTATTTCCAATTAATAGCAAGCCAATGCTTTATTATTTTTCTTACATAATGCTAAAATATATTTTGAGTTACCCTTAGCCCTCCAAGAATCTGTATCTGTCATAATTAAGGACCCAAATTTCATTCATTACTCAAAACAGTTTAATTGCTGACAATAAAACCAATTTCATATGACTGGTGCAAAATTATTGCAGGTAACATTGCTCTGACTAACCACTATATAACCACTACATTCAACAAGTGACAAGAAATCTTTAAAAGCTTTCAAAGAAAATAGTCTTTTGGGTTTCTAAAGACATAAAAATGTAGGAATGTTTGTCTTTATAGTCCACACATTCTTTTTTGCAGAATGAAAAACATCTCTTGTGTGAAGCAGAAAGCAACTTTAAATCACTCAAGGCTCTTTAGAGAAACTGTAACAGTTTTTTTCCCTGTAGTAAGTTTTTAGTATTGTAATTCTGCCTCTTTGCATTTGTGAAGTCTGCAAGAAAGTGTTGACAAATTAGAAGAAGACACCTGTATGTTATGGATATGTATAAAATCTTGACATATGTAGATGCTGCCAAGTCTGTATTTTCCTAAATTGTTAAAGTTGCAAAGTTGTTAGAAACTATTTATTAGCAACCTCTGTACCACAATCAAATACAACTTTGTTTTCTAAAAGGTTCTTGCTCACAACTAATTTTCTTGGAAACATTTCATTCATCAAAGGTTAGATGCC
The DNA here is from genome assembly GCF_009819795.1 of Aythya fuligula. Taxonomy (NCBI): domain Eukaryota; kingdom Metazoa; phylum Chordata; class Aves; order Anseriformes; family Anatidae; genus Aythya; species Aythya fuligula. The sequence continues at coordinate 28,089,120 of NC_045562.1, read as the reverse complement.
TCCAGTGTCTTCAGAGATTTCAGAAGCAAAGCAACAGTATGTGCTCCTTGCATGTTTCTGCCTGCAGGTGAGTGACAAAAGGTTACCTAATCCTTCCTCAGGATCCCTGCATGTAAATTCCAGACACATCAGACTCCCAAGCAGAAAGAACAGTCTTGAAAAAAACACGTTTGTTTGTTCTTGTTTTGAGAACAAGCACAAATTACGTGGTTTTGGTTTGTGAGATTGCATATATTTAACCATGCATGATTGCCAAGCCACTTTAGCCGAATGTGCGTTAAAAACCACACTGCACACTTAGCAGATGGACGTTCTTCAGGGAAGCCACAGGAAGAGCAGAAAAATCCATGGGATGGTAGAGCAATAACTAAATCATAACAAAGTTATGCGTTCAGTCATCCAAACACACATGGCAAAAGAAGCTAAGCTAGGTCTTTAATGAACTTTGTTCTGCATATGTAAAAGAAAAAGTCTATCTTGCAAAGCTATTCCTCATTCTTATGTGGTTCGTGGATGAAAAAAAAGAAGTGTATATTTAAGACATAAGAAAACAACACACCTTGAAGTAGGCGGAGCTCATTTTTGAAGCAAAATATAAAGACAGACAATTTATTTTACTTAATTAATAAAGGTTAGATATCTGAAAGGCAGACATTAACCACTAAACACCCATTTCAAAGGATGGATAATTGATACTGAACTTAAATTGGTTTTTAAGAAAATCACATTTCACTGAAGTGCCAGAAGTACACATGCTGAAGTGTGTCGTACCACAGGTGGCATCTCCCCTTTGTCAGAGAAGTTCTTTTAATGGAAGTTCTATCAAATACATTATTTGGGGCATACGTGTGTATACCATATATACCCATACCCATATATATGTCTTTTAAAGTCCTAAGTATGGAAATCTCATGCGTGTGAGCAGTTTGGTTACTGTACCTGTGACAGGTCTGCCATATAGCACCTATACTAGATGAAGGCCACTAGTGCTGGAATTGAAGGCCTATCCTGCTGTTTACTCTTGCTCTTATAATGGACTCTGTAACAACTAGTGCAAGACAGGCTATATCAGAAGGCCACTGCTACTTTATGCCAGGTCTAATATTATTCTTAAATAATTTGAAATAATTTTCAAAACCTCTTTCAGGCTGAGTGATGCCAGAATGACAGAAATGCAATCACCGCACCCCAGCTAAGCCAGGAGAAACACTTCTGTAAAATTCTAAGCTGCTCCTATAGGTTCACTCTCTATTCAGAAACAAGATGAAACAAAACATTTTTAAATAAAAACTTGAGAATAATAATTAAGCCCATTACACCCAGCATATTCCCTGCACTCTGCCAACTCTTTAAGGAGAGAAAATGTGGCTACATACTATTGTGGTTTTTTTGTTTGTTTGTTTTGTTTGTTGTTTTTTTTTTTTTTATTTTATATAATTAAAGCACTTAAAGAGGTGTTTCATTTAAAATTTCATCTTTGTTTTTGACTCTTTGTGCATTATTTATTCCCCAAACAACACAGTGCAAAAACATTACCATTAAATAAGTGCTCTTATTCCCCAAACAACACAGTGCAAAAACATTACCATTAAATAAGTGCTCATCAAAAGTTTAATAGTAGGAAAACACTTTAAAATTATATTTCTATCCTATGCATTAGGACAGTTTTTTGTTTTGTTTTGTTTTATAAAGTCCTATAATAAATAAAGTTCAGGCTTAATTTGAAAATATATGAGGACACCCTTAAGAATCCCAGTAATTCTAATTTAGAGAACCATGCTGATGTTTATCCAGCCTTCTGGCCCCTCTCTGGATTTATCTATCTGTTCAGTAAAATGTTTCTATTCATATCACTAAGTTAACTACAAACATCAAAACTAAAAGGGCTACACAATATTTCAACTATTCTTTCATTAATACTTAACTTATCCAAGCATTTTCTGATTTTCTTTTTGACAACAGCCAGTGTAACAAGACTAATTGTTTCCAATACTTATTACAGTCTACTTAGAACCCCATTAAAATATTATTTCAGCTTTTTGAGTTCTAGTTTTGAACTTAGGCATTCAGTCTAAGGTCTGCCTTTTTATTTGTTTTCTGGGATTGCAGTTGAAAATTATCACAGTAACATTATTCAAAGAATAGTTCCCATAATTTTTAACTGCTCGGCTAACATATACTTTGTTTATGTAACGGAACAGTTATTTAAGCTGTTACCAGTAGCCGCAACATTAGGCCAGTAGGCCGGTCATTATTTATAACTTAAATAACTGGAATCCGTTTATCCTGAAGTACTCCGAACAGGCCATCTGTCACAATTTCATGCTAGCTGAGATCGGACCCACGGTGATGATCTTTGCAACACAAACCAGAAGGGGTAGAAGGGGTGCAGGTTGAAGTCCAATCCTAACGGTATGAAAAAGCATTACTTGCAACAGGGCATTTCAGTCAGTTTAGTGGTAATGACTGCTTAATGGAATTACTTCACCTTGCTAAAAAAGAATCTAAATATTCTGCCCTCAGCAGTTCTGCTACAAGTTTTCATCAAATGGAATTTGGCTCACATTGATTTATTAGGTAGCATAACCAATTAATCATTGATAACAACAGCCTTCCTTAAAATATTTATCAGGATTTTCTGTATTATAAACCACACAACTTAACTTGTTCCAATACGTGGAAGTATTAGAATGAGTCCAAAAGAGGGCCATGAGGATAAGCAGAGGCTGGAGCACCTCTCCTGTGAGGATAGGCTGAGGGAGCCGGGGTTGTTCAGCCTAGAGAAGGCTCCCAGGAGAGACCGTACAGTGACCTTCCAGTACCTAAAGGGGACCTACAGGAAAGCTAGGGAGGGATTCTTTGCCAGGGAGTGTAGTGACAGGACAAGGGGTAATCATTTTAAACTAAAAGAGTGTAGGTTTAAATTAGATATAAGGAAGAGATTTTTTACTGTGAGGGCAGTGAGGCACTGGCACAGGTTGCCCAGAGAAGCTGTGGATGCCCCATCCCTGAAGGTGTTCAAGGCCAGGTTAGATGGGGCTGTGGGCAGCCTGCTCTGGTGGGAAGTGTCCCTGCCCATGCCAGGGAGATTGGAACTGGGTGGGCTTTAAGGTTTCTTTCAACACAAGCCATTCTGTGATTCTATGAACTTTCAGTGCTTTAACATGTAACTTACAAAAGAATACCAAATTTCACCTAATTTCAAGTCTGTTCTTTTTAAATAGAAAATATCTGTACCTGAGTTTCCAGAGGTGACTGAATTTTCTGTCAACTAACACTCATAGAAAATATTTCATGCCTATTAATCGGTCACAGAACAGCTAAAACTTTGTACCGGTATATAATCAGGAGCAAATTTCTTACAAGCACTACTTATTAAAAATAATAAGAAGCTAAATGCTGCCAGAAACCCATACAACAATAACGCTTTATAGAATTATCTAAAGGAAGATGAAGGCAAATGAATAAAGGTATTGAAAGCAGAACAAACCAAAAACATTGTAATACCAGACCATAATGAATTACTAATTGTTTTCCATACAGAATACTGATTTTGCTTCCTTATAAAACATGAACAATGCAGGACATGCAGTTACTGTGACAGCAATACTCATGGCTGTCAGCGAGCTAAGGTTCACACAGCCTATTTGCACAACCCGTCTGTAGTATGCCACTCTTCTTCACAAGCCACTAAAAATTCAGATGTAGTACTTGCTGTGTCTGGTAATTAAAGCATAAAAGTAAAGCAAAGCATCAGCTTCTCCTGCTTCAGACTAAGCACAAAGTAGGCATCCAGCCTAGTTAGTTTTTCCAAAGAACCACAAAGAAAGCAGACATCAGCGAGGATAACAATGAAATGGAAAGTTACAAGACCAAGATCATGATTGCACAGGAGACAAAGACAAAGGTAATGATTCATGGTGCAGCAGTGTCTCCCTTCTCCTGCCTCCTTTCAGTGACTGGGCAAGCATAAAAAGATTTCCATCTCTGCCATGGCTGTGGCATAGAGCAGCAGCTCAGGCAGTGAAGTCCCATCCCATGCCACCCAGAAGGTTTGCGGTTACAACCTCCTCTGCTTTTGCCACCTCTCATTCTTCCTTCTTTCACGCTGTACATAACAGTGGTGCTGAGGCCCACGCAGCACAGCACATCATGGAGATGCCCGTGGCAATTCAGGGACATGGCACAGTGCAGTCCAATTTTGGAGACCACTCCAACAGCTGTGTAACTCTCCAAGCAGCTCCATGGCTAAGCCATAAGCCTTGCCCTCACGCAAACTACTTCACAGCAGCCTTTGGCAGTCATGCGGCCTCTCAAGTAAGCTCCGTGCTAACCTGAGTAGCTCTGCAGCATCATTTAAAGAGTTATCGTCATATACTCAATGTGCCCCCACCCGGTAACACCTGAGCGCCCCATAATTTTGAACGATTTGTTTTCCCACGATTCCTTTGAGATGAGAGTGCTATTCTCTGCCTTCTACAGACAAGGTGCAAGCTGTAGCTTTTCAGAGATACCTTCATCACCTGCATTAAAGGGTAGCCACCTTTCTGATTCAACACAATCTTGAACCAAAGCCTTCCACAGCCCAGATAGGCAAAGTCATTCACCAACACAGAGTCTCTCCTGTGCTTAAACATTTGTACTGACTGGCTAATTTTACAGCTTTTTTTTTTTTTTTCTTTTTCCCACAGAACACTATTTTTTATCTTTTTCTGAAAAATTCTCCCTTTTCACCAACTCTGGCTTCTTCTGCAATCTGTAACCATCTATGTACTCTTTTGTCCCAACCAGTAAAACACTTCTCCTATACTTAGACAGCCCTTTGAGCTGGCTCATAGGCTGTCTCTCCATTATTAAGCTGTACAGTTCTTGGAATTTCAGATTTTATTATTTGGACATTTTACACCAAACGCAGACATTTTTATTGCTTTAATATTTAACTAAGGTTTGTAGTACTTTGACATTTCTAGATCTTTTAAACAATTTATTTTCAAGATGAGCAATACATCTCTAATCATGTTTACGCGAAGGCCCTCTCTCATTGAGGTAAGCAAGCATCCTTCCTTGCTGGCACTAATGATTTTATTCTCTTCAGAAACATATATTAGGAATATATAATTTGAACAAACCACTTTTTACTGCATTATCAGGAGACTTAATGACAATTTTGAAATATATGCCATGCCATAACTCTCAGCTAACTGATGGGAACAAATACGCTTTCCCAATGCCATTCCATTCTCCCTTTCTCAAATGCAGGAGCGGACTGAGAATGCACTTGCCAAGCAAGAGCTCCACAGAAATGATTTGATTAAGGACCTTTTCTCTGTATAGAGTTGCACAGAAATCAGGTTTGCCTCAGGAGACAAGAAATAATGGAATAGAGATGAATGCAAAAGCACATGTAGGTAGGTGGCCTATATTCAGCTTTAACAGTTAGAAAGCTAAACAGAGGGAAACTCATTCTGAAGGTAAGAGCTGTATTTAACTGTAGGCCAGCAAAAGTAAGGAGTATTTTGAGAAGTCTTGAGGGGAAAAAAGAAGTGTGTAGGTAAAAATAATTACACACAGCCTGGCTTGTTATTGCTACCGAAGTGCTCATGTTAAAAGAGCACTTCCAAGAGTAAAATGAAGATCCCTCCCTGCTCAGCTTTTGCAGCAGCTGGGGTATAGCAAATCCAGGTCAGGGCCCTGATAATCACGTGGAAGCGGACAGGAGTAAGTGAAAGACAAACAGAACCGTACAGACAGGATACTCAGATAGTGGGGTCAAACAGCTCAACTGCCACGTGAGGAACAGGGAAATGAAACGTGCACAGGGAATATAAAACAGCAAAGCAGCAGGTACAGGACTCATGGTCTACTCTGACAGTGGCCTTTGGGCATTTTGTTTTTTTTAATAGCTGAACTCCATGGTGTTGTTTAAGTACTCGTTAACCCACTTTGCAAATCGTTATGGCTTGGTTGAGTTAAGAAGCCAAGGACAGACTGCTAATCTTGTGTCTGCGCTGAAGCTGTATCACGTTTGGAAGGCTCAGGATCCCCGGGGCTGACAGAGATATTCCAGTATGTCTGAAACCATGACCTGTTTACCTGTGCCAGCACAGCACTACGACATGGTGTCCTTAGGGAGGGAGAGACTATTCTCACATGTAGCATATATGTTGATTTCCTGAGTATGTGTTTGCTTAAATCTTTATTGACAACCTACAGGACTGCAGCTTGCTTAATTAGTGTTAACATTTGTTGTTAATACAGAGTAATATAGCATATTTATATGTGTTACACTTCCTGCAATGAAAGAAAAAGGAAAAATTGAAACTAGAAAATACACTTGCACTAAGAATATACTTCTACCTTTTACCTAAGATCAAGCAGAACGGGTTTAGTTTTGACTCCTTTTGCTTTTTTTTTTTTTTTTTTTTTGACATTTAAATTCAAGTTCCACCATAAGACAAAAAGAAATACATCTGAGCTGTTAGCATATATGCAAAATTTTATTCCAAAAAGTTATTTTTCCACCAAGTAAAAAGCCCACAAGAGTATCAGTGAAGAATTAATATGCCAGCTCAGATTTGCTTTTTAGTGGTACTGTAGCTCTACTACAGAAGGAATATTTTTTACAGTTTTACAGAAGGCACCATATAGTCCTTTAAGTTACAAGAAGTTACCAAAAGAAATCCTGAAATAGAAACAACACTGGGAATTAAAATATGTTTTTCTTCTTGTAAGCTCAGTACAAGTATGAAGTGGCATGGTATCCGAAGTGTGAAAATTACACATTTTCTTTGCTACTGCCACTAACTGCTGCCACATGAAAAAGAAAAATGAAAATGTCCTGCAATATGTGTAGAGGATGGAATCTTCTCAGCATACTGGAATGTACATTTTTCACATTCAGAAACTGGCAAAATAAGTAAATTGTATAGACAAGATGAATGTCAAACACACCCTTTAAAGACTATGGGAATTTGCAAATTAGGGCCTTCTACATTACAGTTACCACAATAATGTCAGAGGTTGCTGATTATATACATTTAATTAAATGTTAAGACAACAATATATAGTCACACTTTACTGACAACCACTAATCAGGCCAGGCAATTTATCAGGTCAGCAGAAAGCTATCACAGGCCTACAGTATAAAACAAATGGCAGTATAATTAAACATACTAGCCAGAAAACAAAATATTTCATGCTCACTAGGTTTCTGTCCTTCCCCTTTAGAAAAAAAAAAAAAAAAAAAAAAATATTTGAAATACCATTTCTATCACAAAGCAAATTGTAAATAGTAGTGGGAAATCTATGCTCTGAAATTTAAATCTTTTTCTCTCTGGGTAAGAGATACCAGTAATCAGTTGCATTCTCAGCATGGCATCAATTTAAACTCCCTGCTAATAGTTTAGATTCATCATTCAGTCTTTGCTTGCACAGAATAATTCATTGCTCTCTCATTCATCAAGCAGCAGGTAAATATGCTAAATATTCTTCTGAAAATGAAGCAGCTGTTCAGTCTGCCAATTTGCGTTAAGTAGCCAAAATCAAACCAAGACTGCTTGGTAGGTAACAGGCGAGATAGGAAGATCCTTATTCCCCATGACAGTGCCCCAAGGATCTTGGCTGTTGCTGTATCTGTCTGGTTTATGATGTGACATTAAGAACAGTAGCTCTTGAAGGGAAATCTATTAGGATCTAAACATTTTTAAGCAACTTACAGAAACACCTCTCTAGTATATTTTGAACTGATCACATATTCAGAACTGACGAACTACACACTGCTAAGGGAATAATTATGCTAAAAGCATTTTACAATAAGCCATCACAGAGCTATTGTCACAAGCCTCAATTTCATACATATGTTTAACCTAATTCTGAAGATCCACTGTATCTAAATATTTATATTGCAAGGTCTGGTTTTCAACAAGCACAAGTTAAGATTTCTGTAAAGTATGATTTGAGTTTGTTTTACCAGGCAGAACCTCAGACTAACAGAAAATTGGTTTAATTGGCTTTGAACGTTTATCATAGGTTCACTTGACAGTAGTGTTTGCTAATAGTGAAGTGTAACTGTGTTTTGCAAAGAACAAAAGCTGCAAGTAATTTTTAAGTGATGCTTGACTATTGCACGATATGGTTTTGATTAGTAAGAACTCACACAGAGATGGAAGCTGGCCTCGACTCTTTGGCTTCACGTAAGAGCTGGATGTTGCCTAAGCAACTAGTGCTGTGACTGCCTTTAGAAAAAAAACACTAATAATGGGCTTCGGAGCTATTAAGCCAGGCACCTTCAGAATGAGCTCCATCTAAACTGAAACAGTTAATTATGAGGTAATATGGACGAACAGGTAGAAACCTACAAAAGCAAATCCAACTTCTCTAGCCCCTTACAGTTCTTGGAGGAAAGTCAGCAGTAAGCATAATGAACAAAGAAGAGAATTTATTATTTACCTGGCCTCTCAAAAAGCTTTACATCATATCTTCTTGAAAAAGATTTTTAAGTAAATGCTCATGAACAGGAGGGAAAGTTCTGTGCTGGACAGAAGTGAGTTGAACAACAGGAATAAATGACACAGTAGACAGGAAAAAATGAGATATTTCTGTTGTAGAAAGAGGACAGCTTCAAGCATTTACACTAGGATCTTCCAATTCTGAGAATTACTAAGTATTGCTTGAAGGCAGTCACCGAACTTGACAAATCAAACAATACATTGAAAAAAAAAAAAAAAACCAACAGCAAAACAAGAGCAGCTTGGGATACATGTGCTATAACTCTATTAGTTCTAGAGTCACATGCTGCTCTTCCTTACATTACCTCATACACATGGACAATGATCACTTAACAAAGAGAAGGGGGAAAAAAGAACACGAAACCATGTTTACTGTACTGTCTACGTCCTTCTTCAAAACGCGACTTTTAATTTCCTACTAGGTTTTACTACAGCATAGATAAATGCACAAAAACCTCTCCATTACCCATATGTCATCAGCCACAGAGGCCACAAATCAGCAGCAAGTCGGATACAGTCCCAGGACCACCTCTGTGCAGAGACAGCGTGGTTCTCAGCACCTCCTTTAGCTGGCATACGACATGTCTGCAGCCGCATGGGTTACAGGGCTGGGAGCAGGTCAGGTGTGAAATGGATATTAAACCAGCCCACATCCGAGCTGGCTGCTGAAAAGCCACATGAACACTGCCCTGCCCAGGATCCACAGCCTGTGAAGGTTTGCTAACAAAGCCACAGCATGAACAAATGAAGCCAGCTGGGGCCACACTGCACCTGAACAAAACCAATCCTGCACTTGAAGCCCTAGAAAATTTTATGGAAAAAAAAAAAAAAAGTCCAAGCACTCCTCTATGAATCAGTTCAAGTGAACATGAGATTACAAGTTCTCTGCAGGCCAGATCGCTTTATGCCCTGTAGACATACCATCTCAGAATCAAGTTTTTTTTGTTTGTTTGTTTGTTTTTCCTCCCCTTTGATTTTTGTGAAATACAAGCTCTCTACCTCTTCACATTCCTGTACCCCTTTTAAGAGAAGACACTTCTAATAAGTACTCCTGCAGGATGTATGTAATGAGCAGCCTTCTCTGGGACTGCATGGAGCTAGAATTAGGAAATAATATTTTTTTCCCTTTGACTATTCTCTTTACCTGATTCTTTTACTAGAAAACAAGCAAACAAACAAACAAACAACAACAACAACAACAAAACAGTAAATTTTATATTTTAATATCATTTTTGTGAGTATTAGAGGATGCATTTTAAATCTGTGACATCCATAAAGCTTATTTGTGAAGTCTGTCATGGATATGTGGTGTCATTTTATTTTTCACCTCTGCAACACACATACTATATGCTATACTACAACGGAGGAGAAAAAAAACCTGCCTCACAACAACATGAATATCTTTCTACTCCCAGCACACTCAGGAGGCTAAAACAGTCTTGCACAAAATTTGCAGAGCCTTGAAGGGCCTGGTAGACTTGCTGTAGCCAGTCATTACTGCATGCAGGGTTCATCCTGCCACATCCCCATGGTGTCTTCACAGCAGCTCTGCCTCCCTGGGTTGCAACATGTCACTGCGAGGCCCCACCTGAGCTGCCAGGAGTGCTCCAGCAGCCAACAGAAGTAAGAAGTCTTGTGGGCTTGAATCCCCACTAAGCCTTCACTGTCGGCTGAAATCCTTGGTGCAAACCCATAATGCCACGCGTCTTCCTCAGCTACCTAGTTCCACTAGATGTCTGAGTTTTTAATTGGCTTTGTTCCCTCTGAATAGTTTTGCACAGCATGAGGAACATATGGGCTTAGGCATTTAAGAAGGGTTTCTAAGAGCTTCAAAAAACTGGAAATCTCATATTTCAAGATTATGTTTCACCTAATTAAGCAAATCTGTATTATCTGGTTTGAGAACTAACTTGATAAAATCTGTCATTCCCCAAATTTCAGGGATCATGTACATGTAAGCAGGGCATTTTAGTGACAAACCCATGGGAACACAGCTGGTGATATTTTACAACAACTTTTGAAAGCTATGAAAAGTGTAAACTTCATCACCTCTACCACATCCTGCAATTTATGTCTCACATGGAAGACAAACATCTGCTCCAGAAATTAAAAAACAATCAATAAAGTTTGTCAAGAAATTTCTCAGCTTAGAAGGAAAAATTAAGTCAGTAACCAAGCTGATTAGTCTCTAACTTCAATACCTTTTATAAAAAAATCTTAATATATATATATATAAAAGCAAGTTTAGGGTTCTATACTGAAACAAACAAAAATAAAGCATCCCTAATTTCTCAAGGAATTCATCCACAGTATAATTTATTTTTTTTTTGGTAGTCATCACTGAGTACCACATATCATGATCTTCTGAAGATAGGATCATTCCTCTCAGACTAGCATATCCATATAAATGTACCTTCCTTTCCTGTGACGCTTGATTTCAGTTCATGTTAAAAATAGTCTTTTCTATGGTAAAACAACTATATTATTTTTCTGTGAATCAGCATTTCTATTCATATAGTTTAGAAATGAATAGGTCACACTGATGGCCTCTCACTCGACACCTTCCTTATCTCATTTTTTTGCCAGAGATTTATGGGATCAGATATTGACAATAGATAAGTGATTTTTTTTAAAAGACTTGTCCTGCATGTAATATAATGTAAATCACTTGCTCATTGCCTCATTTGAATGACATTTGAAGAATCAAGGACTTCTAACAAAATACAGAATTGTGTTTGCGTAATTCAGATTAAAGAATTCAAAGGAATTTGTATTACAATGGGACAACACTAAATTTCCATGACCACATTTCTAAGTAAAGATTTCCATATTCTCTCTGCTATAACCACAGGACTAGGCAAGCCTAGTTTGCCTAATGCACGCTAAACCTCTCTTTATAAAAGAAGGGGAACCAAAGCCATGGTAGATGGCACAGTATTCTATGTTTTAGATGAATCAGCCTTAGGTATTATAATATTCTTCAGCGCTCTCTGAAAACTGAAAGATCAGAAATCAATAATCTATCCACATACTCTAATTTAAATACCAATGTTTGACACCTCTTGTGTTGATTTGGACAGTATTATAATAAGATTATTAGCTAAAGCTGTAATTTAGAAAATATTTGACTGTAAATGTCTTACTCAATGCAGTCTCAATTATTTGAAATATTTATTTTTTAAGCTGATACATTTCTGTCATCATTCTTTCTCTTGAAATCCTTTAGGTTTTAAAAACAGAAAATAATGAAGTACAGCTTTTTGTGGCTTATTTTTGAAAAAAAAAAAAAAAAAAAAATGAAGGCAACAGAGGGAGGGTGAGATTGAGCAGGAAAGCACTTCTTCAGTGAGGAGAAACCTAGACTTGAAATGAAGAGCAAGCTGAAATCTGGCCTGACAAGTACTTGGCCAAGAAACCCAGCTTTAAAGGAATCGGGAACAGTATATTTGATCAGCCTCTCTTCCCCCTTGTTGCATATGCTGACTGTGTTTTTTCTTACATTCATGACTCACCACATAAGCACTGGGAGGAAAGAAATACGAACTACTGGGGTGGACACAGCACAAAAGTTAACAGAGACATACATAAAACATTTCTGTTAATGCACAGTGTGATAAGGGTTTGGAAAAGGAAAAACAACCAGAGCTCGTGGAAAATGTGTTTTCCAAAAAGTTTTAAAAAAGATATATCCACTATTGCAAGGCAAATTTTTACAAAAGCTAGGACTATAAGTCTACTTTAGTATTTAACAGATTGGTAGAATTTAAAAAAAGTTCTTTGTGAATGTTACTGACATTTTGTAAGCAATGGAGCAGACACAAACCTGAGGAAGGGGGACAGAAAAAAAAAAAAAAAAAAAAAAAGAATAATCCTAAAATGAAAAGGTGCATAGTTTTTCAGGTTGTGATCTCATTTAGAGATCACCTTCCATGGTGTCCCTCTACCACTCTCCATACAGGATTTATTCAATACTTTCACAGCAGCAGACTAACATTGCTGAAAATAGGATCTGTACCACACTCTACCACTTGCAATCTGGATTTGAACTTGGCATATTGACAGCAGCAATCCAATTCTACTTTCAAAGTAACATTTTTTTAAAACTTACTTCCTCCTCTTGTGATATTCCACTACTGAAAACATTCCGATGGCGGTGAAAGTTGCTCAGTTAAGTATCATAAAGTAAATAGTTAAGTAGTACAAAGTTGAGTCGTACTGCAATTTGTTTCTGATTAGCAACAATAAAAATAGTGGTGGTCTCAGAGTTTCTGTCAATGTTTGCCACGAAACGTTGAACACAAGGTATATTTATCAAGTGTAAATGCTGCCATATCAGCCAAGGCTCTGAAGAGAAGCTCCTGTCTTCTCATGTTCTCTCTTCGTAGCTTTGCAATTCTACTGTTCTTCACACAGATGAAAGTGCCTGGAATTTAGTAAAGCAACATTAATTGCACACAAAGTATAGAACCAAGACTATTGCTTTGTGTCATCTTCTGTTTTAACATTAAAAGTAATGAACAAGAATAAAAAATAAGGAACTCTGTTCCAAGTGCAAAAGTTGGTGGCACTCCACAAGAGCTTACAGTCAAATAAAACACAAAACTTGGGGCTGAAATGAGATTTGTGAAACAACAAGGAAGTGTTGTGTGATAGATGTGCATAAGATGTCACAGCTAAGGGTTTGGGCAGGTACAGGCTCCATAACACTAAAGAAAACACAGAAATGCCTGTATCATCCCTACACATGCAGGAACAACTGCAGGTAAGCTCTGAGCTTGGCCTTCTGCTCATCTGCTCACATACGCCAATGTGCACTACTCACAGCCCGTACTGACCTCAGAGCAAAAGCTAAGCAATTGACTGAGAGCGTATAGCACTTTTAACTGGTTTTAACCATTCAGAATAGTATTTTCAGATATTTCTGTATGAGAATATCTTTGTCCCCTAAGAAAGAGAGGAACATCTAACCAAGACAGAACTTCTCTTTTTGAAAAATTTAATACAAACATGTTGAAATCAAAGAAGGGAGGGAGCGTTGAAATAAATGCCATGTAGTGGTGTCCCAAAAGGTTTATTTGTAACATCTTTTGAGAGCTTCCAACACATACAAAAAGTATTGTATTCTAAAGCAATAAATGCAGTAGCTCCAAATACTGCAAACATTGATCCACTGTAATATCTGAGACTTTCTTATTTTTGGGGGAATATTGTTTTTCTTAGAAATCACAGCCTAGAACTAAATACAAATTCCAGTGTTTTGCCAAACAAGAAGTACCACTGCCCTTACACTAAAATTAGACAAGCTGAAGAAATTCCCAATCCTGTCTGAGCAACCAGCTTCGTTGCTCTTCTCTGCCCATGCCTGAGCACCTCGCTGTCCTCCTCGTAGTGAGGGGCCCAAAACTGAGCACAGGGCTCAAGGTGCAGCCTCACCAGAGCTGACTACAGGGGGACAATCACTTTCCTCATCCTGCTGGCCATGCTACGTCTGATACAAGCTAGGATGCTGCTGGCCCTCTTGGCCAGCTGGTTTTAAAGGTTTGGTCCTGTTCCAGAAGGATCCAACTGCTTCTTAAACAAGCACACCTATTTCCACAATGCGTACGAAAGACAAGATAATTATGTCACTGTAAAGATTCTGGATTTCAGCACTTCTCCTTATGAAATTAAGCATGCCAAAGTTGTAAAGGTGAAAGCTGTAAAGGCATTAAATGTTAATGGTTGATCCTCTGCCAGTGCAGACTGCTCAAAATAACTTCAGCTTGCACAGAGTTTAGTGGGGGCGGAAACCACCTTTCAGTTTGTGAATAAAAACGGGAAGAACCCATCACAGAAGACTGCATGCCTATGAACTGCTTTTCAAATAGGCACTCAAAGGTGTCATGGGATTACTGAAAAGTGCTAAGAAACAATGAAATGCAGCAAATTTGAGTCTTTAAGTTTTGACTGTGGGGACTTTTTGTGTGTGCGGTCACAGGTTGTGTTGCTGTTTGTTTTCTTTTAAATCAGAAAAGGCTTCAATTAGTCCTTCATCATCAGGAAGGATTCATCTTAATAGCATCTTTTTCAGTACTTTGGCCATTAGCCATTTCAGAAAGCATCAAGTAGAAAGTCAAGAAAATACATAGTCTGAAGTGTACAACCCAAACAAAAACATTTCTATGCCTGAATGCTAGGTAGTGGTTCTTGTAACCTTATTTTATACCCAAAGGCTTTTTCCAGAAGCCTATCCCTCTAAATTATTCGGACTTGGAAAGAAAAAAAAAAAAAAAAAAACAAAAACAAGAGTTTCTGAACAGGTTAAATACTAGCAAGAAATCTGAAACAAAAGGAAACAGTACTTGCAATGTTGTAAGTACTTGATCTTTGAAGTACTTGATCTTTTGTCTTGTAAGTAATGATCTTGTCTTTGTAAGATCATTAAAACTGACATTGAAACTCACACAAATAAGGATAGGGGAAAAACAAAATCTTCCACTGAGCCACTGAAAGACACATCAGAAAGTCCACACATGTCTAACCATACTGCATGGAGACAATGCTCTCCTTTTTCATACACCACTAGTAAGGGCTGTGCTCACATACATGATTAACTGAGGGGGTTGCTGAATGCAGGATTCTAATCTGCTCTTTCATGAATAATACTGTAAAATTCACTTTGTAAAAGTTAACATTAAATGGAAAATCCACAATTAGTATGGGACTTTCAACATGCAATACCCCTCCCTGTCATATCAGTTTTTGTCCAGAAGTTCACTTTTCTTCAACTACAGAAAAAAATATGAAATCATGCTACTTCTCTTCCTACTGCTGATTTCTACCAGCAGATTGACCACGTATCATCAGCTGTGCAATCCTCTTTCCAAGGGAAGTAAAAAATCAGCTACTCACAGCACCTTATTTTAGAATAACCAAATACCTGAGGCTAAGCCAAGGGAAAATTACAACTGTTCATAACAAGCTATGTCAAAAAGAAGACAAGGAAGAAAACCGTATTTCCAGGAACGATGATATCTCTTCTGAGACTTTTAGAAAGAAAAGGCAGCACCAGGAATCTGCCTATCTCATATGGTTTACCAGTAGCCTTACTGTGAGATGGTATTAAAATATGTATTATGTAAGTACACTAATGGGGATAAGAGGGTTGCCTAACCTCCCAAGATAATTACATCTAATCTCGTTTCTTGGAAATATGCTACCACAAACCAATTACAATAGGTTCTTACTGTTTTTCCTGCTTATAAAATCCTTTCAATATGCCCCTTCAATATACAATATACATTCTGAACTACTTCTTCAACAAAGAAGCAAATATGTATCAGAGTAACCTTGAAATGAAGAACTTAGCATCCTAACAAGCATTACTTTCCTCCATTATTTCGCCCTATTCCTGCTCTCTGGTTGCAAAATTCTAGCAAATACCAAGAGTATTGTCAAGCTTGGAGAACATCTCTACTGAATGTATTTCATTACTTTATAAAAAGGAAAAGAAAACAAAAAATCTGTCCCTTTAACTACATAGTGATATGAAGCATCTCTAAATCCCTATGGCTATGCTACAGAATCAAGGTTTTTTAAAGAGATTCAGTACCTAAACCTCCATCCCATCAGAGCAGTTAAAGGTATTTGGGCACCAAAATATTTGGCCCAGCAGAGCCTAACTCTCATCAGTTCCTGAAAACAAGGTACAGTTACTTAACTATATGAAGTCAGTTATACCTAGTCAGTACAGTTACTTAATTTAGCTATACCAAGTCAAATGATGCCCTTCTATCTTCACTACCCCAGGCCCAGCTTATTCTTTTTATTGATTTGTTATTCTGTTATCTTAATTCGGGTATAGATTTCGGGGCTGTAGTCCAGACCACACCTATCAAACAACTTCAGTAGACTTTGGTGCTCTTGGAGAGGCCACAGAAACAGAGTTCTGCATTACCTGGACACACTTTTCTGCTCTGTAACTTTGTACCATACTGACTGTATATTCATGCAAGCATAATGAACCAGGGCCCCACTTACCTTGTTTGGAGAAGAAAATTGAGCTGCTTTCACTGCTACTTTATGAGCAACAATGAGATAAGGAGTGCAGTCCTATGCAGAATGGAATTAGGACAGTAACTGTATGGTTTAGTCATAGCATGACATGGTTTACATCTTGATGCTTGAGAACATTTTAATTTTAAATGGAAAAATAGAAATCCTTACAAAAAAAAAGTGGAATAAGCAACAAATTCACTAAGACTAAGCCTATGCTTAATATAAGTGCTTCGGATCTTCATATAAATACACATTCACATGTAAGGGAAAAAAATGTATCTTTTTAAAACTAAGATATATAAAATTATGTGGACTGCCATAATGGATCCACTTTCCATAAACTGCTTGTTTTGTTGCATCATCCTTTTCATCATTCTTCATCAATTTCCACTACGTTTCTCAGCAAGAACTGCTTTTATTCTTTGTGTCGTTCTAGTTATGTACAGTGATTACGAATAAAAGAATATGGTGAAAATGTTTGCAGTATCAACATTATATTGTCATCAGATATGCTGAAAAAGGACTGAGGGGATTTACGAAACTACTTTTTGTGTAAAGGTCTAATATGATCACAAACTTTCATCTTACCTAGTTTAATGATTTAAAGCCTTCTATTAGTTTCTCATCTGAAATAGTTAGTTTCTTTCTCTAGTATCTCGTTTTTAGAATCCATAAAGGATTTTTTTTTAATGACACATGAATGTACCTTTATGCATCTGTTGTCTATCTAGACCAGTATAAATTTCATGTATAAACATTAGTATTAAAAGGCACACAAAACTACCAAAACTGTATGCTCTCTTTGTTTATTGTGATTCTGATTCATAATAAGGAACTGCTGCATGGATTACAATATTACATTCCTACTGCAATATAATAAAACTTGTATCAGACTGCCAAATGTGTTCTCAGTTTATTAGGGCTGTAAATTTTGCTGGTGTACCTATCCAAAAACACTTTTATTGTTCACTCTTAAATGGCATCATGGTCTTTTGCATTTTGGAAGCAGAACATGTTTAAAGTTTTTGAATAACAAACTGTGGAGAGCAAGATGAAAATTTTGAGTGTATTCTCAAGGCATTCTGAAAGTTGTTTTTTTTTTTCTTTTAAATAAATACTGTCAGAGGAAAAAGTTAATTTTATTTTTATTTTTTTCTGCTGTAATGTTATGTTTTGTTTTGTTGTTGTTGTTGTTATAGCAGACTGAATTGGGAAATACTACTGACAAAAGACATGCAAGACTCAAAATTCCAAGCCTCTTTTTATTTTAAATCTTTAACACTAACAAGACAAACAATTTCCCTACTTTATTCAGAGCTATATCTGTATCAGCATATTTGAATTTTTGCAGTTAAAAGAGAGCACAGAGCACTTAGGCCAAATATTTCAAGTTCAGCAAAATCATTAGCAACAAAACATCTTCAAAATGGGAGCTGGTGAGCAGCATTAACTGTAGATACTGTTACCTGCTGATTCATTCATGTTAGTGAGCTTCTTTAAAAGAAATAAACAATATTCACATACTTGCATATATGTATGCCATGGGGTAAAACTTACCTGAAGGCACCTCTCAGACAACACAGGGTCTGAACTATACTTGCCCCCCAAGTATGTGCCCAAAGATACTTGCCCAAAAGATACTTGTCATGCCCAAAACATGCCCAAAAATACTTGTCACAGATAACAGGTAACTGCTGGGAGAGAAGTGTACAAAAATCACTGCTAAATTAGAAAATCTATCCTGTTCTATGGCTCAGATATGCATGGATAAGAACAAAAACAACAAGCAGTCATACAGCTATACAGCCTTGTAACATATTTGTGGTGGGAGGTCAGAAAGTCACAGTGACCCAGGTAACAACCATTAATTGGCTTTAGATATACAGGACAAAGTCCAAAGAGATTAGCTGTGGAATATGCAACCAATGAGGCAATTGGCAGCTTACACTGACCACCTAAGTCAGAAATCAGTTACAAGTGAAGAAAAGAGCCCCTCAGTAGGTGCCAGGAACCATGTGGAGGGCTGAGACTGAGGTGGCACAGCTGGCTACTCTGGGAAGCCACCTGCAAGCCATACCTCAGGCACAAGAGCCATTTGGAGCAAGTGCCCCCCCTCCATGGGGCTGCTCTCAACTGGGCCAGAGGGGCAGGAGCCTTGGCTGCTGTGAGCATGTCCTTACAGAATGCATGAGTCTCCTAGATCTGAAATTGCTGCTAACCCACTACAGCCATCCTCTTAGCATTTTTTTAACTAAGTGGTTTTATGCCGATTAATAGTTTGGTTTTGTTCTCTCTCTCTCTTTTTTTCTTTTTCTTTTTTTTTTTTTTTTTTTTTTTCCCATCTCCCCCAACTTAAATTCTCTTACAGCAATACATAATTTTGCTCACTAGAGAATTCCTGTATTATGTGCAGAACCTTCCCATCTTGAATTCACATTAATCATCCTTAATGCATAGCAATAACAGTTTGCACTCTTGGGGACCTCACAAGGCAATAAAATATTTCTTTGAAAATCGTTCAAGTTAACTATGTTTTGCCATCATCACATTTTAAACTATCCTCCTGAGAAGAAGGAGCCACTAGACCATCAAATGCTATGATCAAGGAGAGGGCATTCTCTCCCTATTTCCAAGTCTATAGGCTTCTCATTTCAAGTTGTGCAGTCAAAAGACATTTGATACTGACAAAGTGGTAAGTAGTATTAACTGAAAATTATGCAAACATAACACTGCATGCTGTATTGCATCTCTGCATTTAACAGTTATACATAATTTCATGTATAATGTACACACTTTTTCCTCTGAATCTCTTACTTCAGATCTAAAAAGTAGGAGTACATTAGGTATTGTGAAGTTTCATTTCTAAAAGCCGAATAGGAAAGAAGGCACAGGCTTTACACAGTCATGAAGAACACAAGTAGAATTAGCCAAATGTAATTTGACAGAAATATTTGAAAATAATATCCTACACATCAATTCCATGTAGCCTAGGTAAAAATGATACAGATATTTTAAATACTTGATCACGAACTTCAACATATTTTTAATGTTTGAAATGGGATTTACGATCCATTCTTAATTAGTTGATGAGTTATTCCTTCATTGTTATGCATCAGTTCAGACTTTCTTCAAGCTACAGTTTTAAATTAAAAGCAGACTAAATGCAATTGCAGAAATATATTCAGATGCCCACAACAATGGGAAAAAGTAATTATGTTAGATAATTACCACATTCTCTGACACATGGCAGACTTCTGTGTACAGAAGTCAGACTGTGGAGACTTGCAGGCATACAGAAACACACACTTTGCCCATCTAGCACCTTCAAGCCACAGACTCTTACTCCCAGTGGTTATAGAAGTTGTACAAACTCACAGTCATACATGATCATTATGGCTACTGATGTCAAGGGGCACCTTCTACCAGCTACTCAGCTCTCCAGAGGGGGAATTTTTGGAAAGCTTTTTACTTTAATCCTTTTGTTCTTATGCAGAAAAAACAAAACAAAATGGATATTTACAATTAAAGGCACTTCTGCTACAGACCTCTTTATAGCTTATGCATTTATTTCCTTTTGCATAAAATGAATTTTATGGCAAATTTATCGAGCGCCCAAAGTGTTTAGAATTGATTTCCGTTGTGACATGCTCTGGTGTTTTTATATCCATGATTTTACATGCATGACAAATAATAGCTATGCAGACATACCATTTTCAGGTGCAGAAGTGAAGGCCAATGTTTCATAATGTGATTTTTGGAGGCCTTAACATTATATGAAATGCAACTGACTTTATGAGGACACCTGGTAAAAGTTCCCTATTGTTTTGTGCATAAAGTGAAACATGTCCGTTACCCTAAAACTGTCAGCCTTTCCCAGTTTTTCCAAAACAATTCTTTTTATATCAAAAGTACTATTAGAGTTGGGCAGGGGTTCTTAAGAGATTCAAATTTTTCAAAATTTCTCTGGTTCTAATAACCAAATTCATACAAACCAATGGTTTCCTTGGAGGTGCTTTTACTCAATTTCTGACAACCCCAATTTGTTACAATTTTAGGCAAGTTTGATAACTAGTTAGCTGCATGAAGACATTAAAAAAACCTTCTGGGATTATCAAGGCCCTACAAGTAGTTCAAATAAATAGAAAAGCAATCCATATGACACACCAAAAATATTCTTAGGATAGAATAGACTTAACATTTCTTACAGAATTCATTTTACTGCCAAAGCACCTCCTCTACCCATTACTCAATAACCTTAAATGATCTGTAGAGTTAGATGAAAAAATATACCAATGATGTAAAACAGCCACAGCTCATCAGGGGAAAAAGGCTGGGCGGGGACACGACACCCTAACTTTAGATAGAACAAGAAGCCAAAAGATTATCCTAGGGCAGGTGGGAGACTCAGTCCCTACAGACCAGGAGTTAAGCAGCACACAGAGTTGCCTCTCCTGTCCAAACACAACTCCTTAGCCTTCTTGGTCAGATGACCTCAGGCTATGTTCAGCTAAAATTTAGTTGAAATACCAACTGGGAATTGAATCTAGCAGGGTAAAAGATGTTTGACACCTCACAGATTTCTTAAATTAACTCATCTAGAATTATCTAGTATCCCACTGTAGAACTGAGCGCATGGTGTGATCAGTTGTCATAGAAAACTAGCAAAACAAGTGTTACAGTTCAAGATTAGGCATATTCATGTATATTTAAAATATATTTTCAATATTTATATTCATATATTTATATTCATATATTCATCATTCATATTCACATACCTTTTACTTAAAAATGTCAATTGAATGCTCATGGTTCTTTCTTCTACGTTGCACTGAGATCAGCTTAGTCAAAATAAGGGTCCTAAATCCATTCCATGGCACATTATTCCCTTTCCAGATCAACCTCTCAGGTCCTCAGGAGAGATGGTGAACAGAGCAGTGTCAGAAGGGACTCTTTTTGCAGCTTGAGAATTCACTGAAATCTGCCAGAGTAGGCAGAGCCACAGAGCCTCAAGAAAACTGTATTTGCTTTTGTGATATTTCCTTCATCAAGTTCTTCTAGCTTTCAATATTCTTAACAAGAAATTTGGAGGGAGGAAAAACGAGTAGGATCACAGCAAAAACAGAAAAAGCTTTGCACTGTAAACTTCCCTGCAGGCCAGCAGAAAATGTATTTTTCCCCCATTGTAAGCTCCTTTGAAGTGAAATCAAGTTTTCCAGAGGTTAGTCTGCTACAGATACTAAGTTGCACTTGCTTTTTTGTTGTTGTTTGCATGGTTTGTGTTTTCTTTCTTTCTTCTTTTTTTTTTTTAATCACATAAACAACCATTTTAAGGTTTCAAAAATGCCTTATACCCAATGTAATACTCAGGCATTATACTGAAAGTAGCTTCAATCAGTCTAGATCATAGAAGTCAGCAAAATCTATGGACGTGGTAAGAAGTCCCCAGTACATAGACTAAAATGCAAAGGAAATAACGAAAGAAGAAAGACAGACAAATCCCCGTGAGAGTTTGTTTCTTCCTTCATCATGGGAAGCACAGTAAGTGAATCTACTTCTGTAAATGACACCTGAACCAGTACTCAGCACTAAGCATCACTGCAGCAACTCAGGCAGAATAATACTGAAGAAATATTATTTGGGTTTTCTCTCATAGACTACAGTAGGAGAAAATTGGGAACAGGTATTTGCACTAAACTTGAGAACTTGGTCATCCTGCTCTGTCACATAATACCACTTGTACTTCCATGAGATAATATTACATTATCAGTTTTCAGTATCACCAAAATGCTCATTATCTGTAATGTAAAGATACATAAAATCGATTTTGCAGTCACAGTATTTGATTTCGAAAGTAAGTATACATAGACTAATTGCTTCATACAACAGTTAGAACATCAGCAAGGATTTTGTTTCTTTGTTGTGTTTAAAGAGTAACACATGACTACTTGTAGAAGTAGAGCATTTCTTTCTTAAATGTACCACTCTTCCAATGCTACCCAGTGAGGAAAAAAGATGTCACACTCAAGATAAAAGGTTTAGTTAAACCTTAGTCAGACCCACTGAGCCTGCTCTTGATTTATTTGCACATACACTACCCATGTACAGACACACACATTACCAGGTGGGTAATCAGTTTGGCAAATCACCCTGCATGAGTCAAAAATCCTCAGAATTTTGAATTTCCTTTTTAATTTGGGAAAAAAAAAAAATAGTTTAGCAAGATGCTGTGGGTTAACCATGTTTTTCACAACAAGCACAACAGTGATACCTCCAAGTTTTATCAAAACAGGTGTGTTGCTTGTCTATGGCAGCACCGTGACCCATACTGCGAATACAAATACTACTTCCACTCATGCCATAATTTATTTATTTGCATTTAGCTATTTGACATTAAAGGTTACATTAGCTTCAGAGAGAAAACTGATTCTGTCATATTTCTGCTATAACACCTGGACAGCAGCCACTCAGGAGAACAGAGAATTCTTTATTATGATCTCAGATGAACTCAAAATTTTCCATCCAGGCTTGCTGGTGACAGATGCTTAGATTATTAGATGTCTGAGAGTAAACAGTGTAAAGCTCATTCTTAGAGTTATTTCATTAGGCAAGAATGCCAAATTTCTCTTAAAATCCACCGTCTTAGAGTTATGATAGTAGAGAACAAGCTTGATAATGCCATCTGTGAAAACTTTTTTAATTTTGCATTGGCAGCAGACCCTTTAATGAGGACCAGCAGAGAGACAGGAATGACTCAATCAATTCACTGCAGCTCAGGAGGGCCAACAACACTACCTGCAGCCAGGGGCTTACAGTGGGGACTCCTCACTAATGAGACTCAAAACACGTTTCAGGCAAGGCTGAGCTCACAGCAGCGCCAACCCTATATGTGTCGTGACCTCCTTTCCTCACTGTAGGAGAGAGCAGCAGCATTAGAGGATTTTAACAGGCCTCCCTGGCTCTGCCCATCTCTAACAGCAACAGCCCTGACACGGGGCTTGGGAAAGCCTACTCACATCCCCACCTGTTGCTGCTCTCTTGTGCTCCCAGTGAAAGGATGGAAGTGGTTAGAAAATGGGGAGAGAGAAGCAAAGCTTTCAGAGCTCTCAGGCAATCACTACCCCATGCGATCCCAGCACCTTTCACTCAGTGTTACAGACACAGACACGTCGAGTCTTCAGCAGTTATCAAACCAGTGCCTCCTCAGTTCTCTCTAGCTACATCCATCACATGGCGTACCATACTCAGCCACTTTGCTCCCTTCTCACCAGCACAAAGTTCACTGCAAAAAGGCAAACACTCATGCCAACAGAATACATTTCACCACCAAAATGCTGATGTCACAAGGCTTGGCCAATTAATTCTTTACACTGTGCTGGCCTTGCCTACAAATGGAGAAGTCAGATGGCTGGGAATGCTACCAAGCATTTTATTTTTCTCTCAGAGACAAAGAAAGCAAGCATCTGAAATAAATATAAGTAGCATAAGTAGTTAAAACTCTGAAATATTAACACAGTACTGCTGCCTAACCTGCTGCTAACCCTTTCTCCCACTTAATTTTGGTCCTGTACCAGATGCTTGAAATCCTGAAATGAAGGTTTCTTGCTCAGAGCTATAAGAGGTACTAAGATAGTGAAATGTTATCTATACCCTCGCTCTCCAACCAAACAATAAAAGGCAGTGCAACAGGCTACTGCAGTAATGGGAGAGTACAGAATGGAAAAGTCTCCTTTTAAGGCTCTCTAAGAATTTCTTCAAGAAATGACAGTAAACAGCATGTGTGGGTTTTTTTATCTAGGCTGCCACTAGAGCAGAAATCTCTCTAATAGGACAAACACTTCTTTAAAATCAATGAGGTACTGCCATAATCTCTTTAAAATATTTCAGCATGACAGTGCTGTAAAATATGGATTCAGATAATTCATCTACTTCCTTGTTCTAAAAGACAATTTTCTTATGGCTGTTGTTAAAACAGTCCCATCTTTCTATACTCGCATAAACCCAAGACTACAGGGATGGACAAATTTGGCAATAAGTGACCTTGATAAAAGGTATAGGTAATTACTGAAAAATTTTATTCAGCAATACAGATACAGCCAACAACTATATTCTGGGCAAGGAAATGCTTCCAGTGGCTGCAAACTGGTACTGTTGCCATAATTTAAGATGATGACAAATGAGTCATGACTCTTGTGTATGCAAAGCTTAGAGAAAGATCAGAGAGATCTACAAAATACTTCAAAGTAGCCTAAGAACCATCTTCTATTAAAGTTAAATCATCCCACCCTAGAGCATGAAGCAGTCGATGGCCGCACCCCCTTTAGAAGGTCACACTGTCGAACGCCATTCCCCAATATATTATCTTGCCTTCTCTCTTTTTATTGAAAATAACACCAAATTCAAGGAAGAAGCACCCCAAATAATAAGCTTCCAAGTATGCACATCGAACACGAGCTGGGACACGTGAAGCAACATTTTGCCTGAGGGTTCCTCAGGAAGGTGTCCCTGCAGGATGGGGCTGGCCAGGGGCCACACACTGAGATGAGCACAGGGCTGCAGGAGGCATGCAGCTTGGTGGACCCAAACCGCTGCCCCACAACAACCACAGGGAGATCACGTTTCACATCACAGGAGCAGTTTTGGAAGTGTGCATAGGTGTAAACCAGAATTGTTTGCATTTCTAATGTCCTTATAGCCATTCGCTCATGCCAGACATACTCAACACCCTCCCAGAGCTGATGATACAAGCTGAAAGGTTTGCCTGTGCTGTATAGGAAAAGATTTTTCACTTTCACTAGAATAACCTCCATTCAAACTGCTGTTGAGAGAGTCTGCTTTGCCTCAAAAATAGAATCCAGGTCAAATTCAGTATTATTTTCATCATTATGAACAATAAAGATTATTGTAAATTATATTTTTATATAATTCTATGTACAGACTGATTGTGTACTTAATAGAGCCAGAATAAATAGACTTTTTCCTTAAAAATTGTTCCTTGTTCAGATAGCTAGGCTCAGATAAACTAGATACACCTGTAGCACTGGCATCAGAAGTTTTGCAGGGGTGTGAGAATTTCAGCTTCTCTGATGTTTCTTAACTGAGTAGTTGAGATCAACTGGATTTTAGTGTCAGTGAGTCACTTTTAATGAGAACAAGATTTGGTGGGTATACAAGACCATGAAAGCTGCTTGTTAAAATTCTGTTTAGATTTGAGAGTACTCCTCAAAATGAGTCTTAGAGCACTGGCTTTGCTGATGACTAAGTTCTGTCCTGGATGATTTTTGTTTGAACAGTATTTGCAACATGCCATGCCCCTGAAGAAAAGCATCTGCAACAGAGAGAGAGGTTCAGAGAGCACAGCTCATAATGGAAGTCAGCATGAAAGGCACCTGGAGCAAATGATCAGTGTTTTGGCTTCCTGACTTGTTTCCAGTTCCAAATCAGTCCTGCTCAGCTACCAGGTTTAGGCACTAGAACAGGTTTGGGAAACTGTCTCAGTTACAGCCACTACTTCAACACAAGTCAGGGCCTAATTCAGTCATGAAACATGAGTGAATAGGAGGTTATAGCTGAAAACTGGATGAACAATCACTAATGGAAAATCATGTTGTGTTGTGTTTTTTTTTTTATTATTATTATTATTATTTGGTTGGTTTGGGGATTTGATTTGTTGGCATTTTGTATTTCTTTCTTAAAAACAAAACAAAAAAACAATTTAGCAAGAAAAAATTAAAGTAACTTTTAAATACAGCCAATGTTTCTTCTATAACATCTCAGACTAGCATTAGAAAGAAATCCAAATGAAACAAAAACTGAAGTTTTTTTATGAAAAAAACCTGAAACTTCTTCATGAGACTTGCAGTCAAACTTCATCAGCACCAAAAGACACATTTCAGCAGATTGTAAGCACTGGCTGTAAACACAGAGGAAGCAGGCTACAGAGATAGGGAATCTTAAGCTTCAAATCCTTTATCAGTGAAAAGACCAATTTTCAAATCGATACTCCTGTTTGATGCAGAGTCAATACACAGCAACTTAAGTTGGTGAAATACGCTTTTACTGTCTTCTTTTCATAAAAAGCCTGACAATCATACTATGCAGCCAGTAGCATTTACGTAATCTTATCAGGAAGAGCAGCCTGTAAAGAATTGGCATTATCCTACAGTAAGCTATTAAAAGCACAGCAAGCAACCTCCTATTTTCTTACTGATAACAGAAGAAATGGGTTTTATTCACAAGAACTAAAAAAAAAAAAAAAAAAAAAAAAGGAAGAAGAAGAAACAAGGACCCAAAATCAGTAGAACAAATCTAGCTTGTAATAGGTTACACTTCCCCTTTCTCTCTCTGTCATTAAATAGCCACATCAAAATAATAACAGTTCCAAACAGGAGTCAGAAGACTTACTGGTAAGAATTTCCTTTTAAAAGCATCTTAAAGACAACTACACAGACTGCCTCCCAGCTATACTTCTGGGAGCATTTCCACCATTAAATAAAAATTACCACTACAGAATTACAGAAAAACCTCATCAGAAAGCATTAAGTGTCTTATATTTGCAGGTACAGGTGGATTTCCGTGCAAACACTGCAGTTGTCCAAAACATGGTCATGGCAAGAAAATAAGAATAACCTCCTGCATCTTTTGAGAAATACCATACAATATTGACAATAAATAGAGTTAGAGATTTTGTCATATATTGTGTGTAACATCATGTCCAACAGGAGCATTACATTCAAACTAGGAAGAAAAAGCAACATGTGTCAAAGTATGTCAGTAAGCAGATTTATACGCTGGAGCTTGACCCATGCCTCCCCAACCTTCCTCCCATCTCTTGTTGAATGAAAATTAAATCTCCTAAGGACAGGAATTACATGGAGCTTTACAGGCAGCTATACTTGAAAATAAACATCCTTACATTTCCTGCAACAAAATTTCTATACGTTAGTTAATAGATGACTGTATCTATTTATTTGTTAAATCACACTTACGAAACTTCACAATCATAAAGCAAGATAATTATCAACAAAAACACAAACATCTACTATCTGGCTAAAGAATTATTTCATTAATTTCCTGGAAATCTAAAACTTCTATTCCTTGCATCACATGCCTCAAGCCATTCAGAAAAGAAAATGCATGAGGATATTTTTTATTTTAGTAGCACTGATATCAGTGACATTTTCACAAGTCACCCTAATTTCACCTTTGCATAAAGTGATCAAAAACATTAAGAAATTTAAATACACTAAATATTGTGCCTCCCCATCTAGAGGGCTGAATGCATTGCTTGACTAAAGGCAATAAAGGCATGTCTTGACTAAAGACAATAAAGCAACAGACATATAAAACCTTTAGTGAAAAAAGCTAATTACCAACAGGCTTCACATATGAAATATCTCTGTATGTATGTACTTCACAATTGCCACAAAAGTCATTTAATATAAATTTAGAAGCACTTTATTGGTAGCATGCAAGAAAATATGCCTTTAAAAGTTTTACCTATCATTACATCAATTTAAAGTTAAGCAATTACCAAGTGAGATTACATATTAAAACAATTTATTCTTGTTAAGAAAATTGAGTTACCACCTCTCCCTCAAAAAGCATGTCCATGTCTCAAACTACTTACAAGCTTTAAGGTAAATGTTAGCAGTAACTCTAGTTGGCTAGAAAGTCTCTGTAACTTTTAAAGTAAATGTTATCAGCTACTCTAACACAGCATTTGAAATCACCATTAGGTTTGAGTCTCCATCTTCTGATTTGAAGAGAAGATTTGTTTACAAAAAAATGCATGCTCTTCACAATGAATTCACATATATCATGCTGAGCAACACATTCAAATGACTTTTTTTTTTTTTTAAGGTACAATCAGTACAGCAAATATGACAGGTTCAAGTTTAATGCACCCTAAATGATGAAGTATTTCCTGATAACATTTACAAGCTCAAAAGTTGCAGATCTCTTGCTATCCTGCTGCCTTTGAGATGGCAGAACACAAAAACCTTGCTGAAAAACAGAGATCCCATGTTTCTGCCACAGCACAAAGCTGTGCAGCATGCAGAATTTAATTTCATGTCATGTCAAAGTATGATACACATTGGGGTGGTGATCTGAGAGGGAAAGGAAAAGATGTTTAAGCAGGCACATTGAATAACTAATGTAGCTGCACTTATTTCTAGTATGTGTTGAAGATAAAGAAAACTCCCACTTGCATTTTATTACACATTATAAATTTCTGTAAAGGAAACTAACCATCATCACCTCTGTCAGAACTACAATACATTAAGACTATAGAAATGTAGTAGACATGAGGAGAAAAAAAAAAACATTTACCAGCAAGTTAACAGCATTTTTACTCTACAAAGAATCAAAACTAAAAATAAAGCAACAATAATATGGCAAATTCACTGTTTGTTAATACTAACTACAGAGTATCAAGCACTGTAAAGTCTTGAGGATACAGGGTTTGGTTTTGGGTCAGCAGAGATAAGAATCATCACCATAACAAGTCAGTCATGCTGCCAGGTAAATAAGTTCTAATAGCATATTACAGTTCCAATGGCTTTTTTTTTTTCTTTTCTTTTAAGGAAAATCCTTGCAAAAGGTAATCATACCGAGTACTGACTTGTTTCTGTCACTGCCTTGAGATGATTACTGTCAAATAAGCAGACTTAATTTTTTCTTCTCATGGACAATGGTTCATTATGTTAATCCTTTCAAAACCAGCACATAAATTTTCCACTACCACATTTTGAAAAATAATGGTTAAGCTGAACAGGTATAATGTCTACAACATTGGGAAAAAAAATTAGTTTGGCAGCAAGTATTATCTTCTCTACCATATCATGTCATGTATAGTTGGCTTTTGTAAGCATACTCCTATCACACCGAGCATGCAACGTTCAAGTTTATTTTAGCACAGTAGTCACGGCAGTTTATTCTTTGACCCTTTCAAATGCCCAGTTAGCATTACTTAGTAAGTTTTCTAAAATTTCACTCATTTGAACTGTCCCATGTTCTCTGCTGTATGGAAACTTCTTCATGCACCTCAAAGTAACAACCCATCTGTACACACGACAATGGAAACAGAGACTGTTTTATGAACCTCACAGCTTACGTCCACAAATAAATCAGTAAAATTATTAGGCAGAGCAGGCAGTTCATCAACCATATTCTGCAGAAAACATATACATTACTTTAGCCTTTGTTACACAGCAAAGAAAATCAACCAGAGGTTCAGCATAACTATTTAGGCACCCATACAAAAGGGGGATGTTATTCATATAGGCACTGAAGTCAGCACTTTCAGAAACTTCACAGATTTGGAGGCCTGATGACGTCATTTGATTTTTAGGTCACTGACTTAATTTACTTTGAGTTATACTTCTATTAAAAATCTAATCTGAAAACAGAAAACAAAGTGTTTTTCTCCATCACAAAAACACAACTACACATTTCAATGTATGCTTATGACTTCTTTCAAATACTGAAAAAAGATAAATTAACAACTGAACACCAAAGAAGTCCACACCATATTGTGAATGTACTCCATACTCTACACTTTGGCCTTCATTTCTGCAACAATCTTTTCCAACAGCATTTGTTAGAGAATAAGATAGACAAGTTGTTCAGTCCAATGCTTTGGCCAAACCAGGTAGCACTAGTGAATGTTAAACCTTCCTAAAATCAGTGAAACAAACTAATTAGAGTTATACCTGTATATGGAAACGTAGTGCAAAGCTGCTGTAACGTGGTATAAAACACTTCAGGATTTTCAGTGTTTTATTATGGAAAGAAAAAAATACACCTAAATCTTCAGACAACACTCAGAGAAGCACCCTAGTTAAATTTGATACCAAAGCACTTGTTAACTACAACTTCCATTAATTCTTGAGGAAAATAACCTAAAAATTACAGCAATAGAGTACACAAAAGTTGTTGCTCACAAAAAGGATATTGCATAGAAACATTACTTTAAAAAGCTTCCTCTGGCCACTGTTGTCATGTTGATATTCCTAATATTTGTTGATTTTCCTAATATTTGTCATATATCCATTATGGACACTTGTTACACATCATTAATAGTGCAGTGGCCCATAATTAATATGGCACTTAATAGTATTCTTAAGAATCTGGCCATCATCTGGAAGTGTGCACAGAGCCTTATTAAAACCTTCAGGCAAAGCATGTCTAGGAGTGACTATAAGCACAGAACAGCGTTATGGAATCAGCTGCAGCATGAATTGTACACAACTGAGGTTCTTATGTCAGCCAAACTTACGTAATTCACTGTGAACCTGGTAAACCCTTCACTGCAGTGAGCTCTGCCACTAGACAGAAGATGAACACTTCTTGATAAATTTTAAAGCTGTTGCAAGGAAATCCCATAACCCCTCAAGCAACGACCAAGATTTGGCATACAATCCTAACAACTGTTATCATAGCAATTAGATGATACTTCTTTTTTCCACATCTTCCCAAACTATCTGGATGCTCTCACTCCTCCAGGAAGCCCATTTAACTCCATCATCTAGCTCTTTCACCTCAAATTGCCTGCTAGTGGAAAGGCAGAGGATCCAGGTACTTGTACAAGCAGTATTAGTGAATAACATGAACCCAAACCAACTGAAAAGTAGTAACCTCACCAACACACAGAAACACTGAGTACAAGCAAGAAAGTTTCCCCCTTGTGAGAACCATTCTGTGTAGGAAACACAGGGATAGAAAGCTATCTAAATAAGCCTGAGAAACCTTTTTTGGGGCAGTAAAAAGCCTGGTTCACCATTCCTAAAGCACTTCCATAAACCAAACTGAAGTATCTTCATAATTTACATATGCATATGTGAAAAATGCAGTCTTTATACCACTTGATCTACAACATCCATCAGTAGTACTGGGGAGTTTTTACTCTGCATAAATTACATCCATAAGCCTTAAGGGACAAGCGTGTCTTGGAGCAGGGTGATTCGTCTCTGTCCAGCAGAGGGCAGTTTTGCAACTGCACATTTCAATGGAGTACTGGAAGTCTGGGTTTTTGTTTTTCAGTATTCCTTTTAGAAGAAAGAAAACTTCCATGAACTTATCTAACCTGACCATTTTGTTATTTTCTGCTATATAAACCCCAAAACTTTCAAGAAAATACCTTGTTTTCTGAGATACTGGAGTCTCAAGGAAATGATGCAATCCAACCCCAAGGGAAAAGGAATGTATAAAAGCATATTAAATTCTTCCAATTCAGAAGCTCCACACTTCTCCCCACACGCTAAATTAACTATCACACCCATCTGACCTCTGTGCAAATGTTGCATGTATTCTTCAGTTAACTCTGATGCCCAAATTAAAACCAGAATGCCAGAGAGCAATTTTATGCTGTGGTAACATTTTACACTTTTGTATGCACTTAAGGTGATGTTTCATAGTTCTGCTTTTCACATGTTGAGTCTTAACATGAACAACAGTTTCCACCTGAACCTTCATCCTTAACCAACCACTGGAAGAATAAAAACAAAGTAAAGCAAAAGTTTTCTGTTGCAGGACAAAGATCTCCAAATGTTATCAACTGTGACGTCAGTACTACCAGTAAGGAACTGTGGACTGCTTCCAGGGAAGGAAACTGTTTATGTGTGTCCTTTATATATAAAAAACAGAATAACCAAAATCAATGAACATGTAGAAGCCAAATTCTGAGCAAAGAAGGCATCTCAAAAGAAAAGTCAGCAAGCTTACCAATACTTCTCTGTATGTAAGGGGTATTAATCATCTGTTGAAGTCAACAATTTCTTGAAAACTAAGTCATATATGGCACCAAAACAAGTTAAAACACTGCTTCTTTCAGGGATGCAGTTTATCCCCTCATCTCTCAGCTAATACTTAAAATACATCATATTTGGTTCCCCAACTGTTCCTTATTTTCCATACTGCAACAGGGAACAACAACAACAAAAATAAAATAAATAAACACAGAGAAACAAGAAACATGCTTGCAAAAAGCAGGTATCTGTCAGGTACATTTACTACTACATCTAGAAATAAGCTACTTGGTTTTTGGGTTGGGGAGGGATGTCTGGTATTGTCAGAGGGTTTTTTGTCTCACACAATGCATGTTCAACCTATACAGAGTAGAAGAAATTCCAACCTTAAACATATTATTAGAAAATTGCACAGATTTTCTGCATATTTTGTCCTATTCATTAATATAATATGAACCTACAGTATCTTCTTAACTGGAACAACGGGATATGTGATACTTACTGATGGCACACCCTTGTATGTTTATGAATCAAAGAATGTTCATGCCTTTCAAATGATAATAAAGAGTAAGTTACAGAGCTCATGCCTACATCTGCTATGAATAACACATGCATACTAGAAAAGCAGGCTTTATCATGGTATTTTGTTGTTTTTAAGCAGAGATAGGAATCTTATTAAAGCTACTTTTTCATTCAACCTATTATAAAGAAACTGCTACTTGACAGCTTATAAGGAGCAACACCTGTCAGCCCTAGTGGACTGCATGCATATAAATCAAAATGTTAAAACTGCC
The DNA here is from genome assembly GCF_009819795.1 of Aythya fuligula. Taxonomy (NCBI): domain Eukaryota; kingdom Metazoa; phylum Chordata; class Aves; order Anseriformes; family Anatidae; genus Aythya; species Aythya fuligula. Next base: position 28,056,036 of record NC_045562.1, on the reverse strand, counting down.
CCCCCCAACGCAGTTTGTAGCTTCCTCTGTTTTTTTCCATTATGCTCCTCTTTCCTACTATGCTGAGATGTTCTCCCAGGAGATTGCTTCAGTATGCTAAGGCACGCTGCAAGCATGTGTACCATGTAAAGCTACAGCACACTGCATCCTGCTGAGCAGCCAAAAACTGGCCACAAAAGGCAGACTCGTCCTACCGTATCAAACTGAAACCTTCCTCTTACCTCGACTTCCTTGCTCTTCTCTTTGTTTCTGCCCATTGAACTTCTCCCATTGCTGGCAGTCTCCCGCGCTGGAACTACAGAAATCTGTTGGAGGGGCATTTCTACAGTGCTGCAGGTTGCCAATACCTGATTGGATGCCTTATATCTTCACTCCCCCTGAGAAGCCCACCTGTATAATTGTTCATATCCTTGCTTTGCCAAGCTCAGCTCTAAATAAAAAGGGGAAAATATTATTTGAGAAACTGTGCAGCATACACCAGGGTCTTCCATCAAAAAAAAAAAAAAAAAAAAAAAAAAAAAAAAAAAAAGTAAAGCAAAGCAAACTGAAAACACAAATGAGAAACAGGGAGCAAAGAAGTAAGGCATCATAATCCAGAGTTTCACATTCTCAGAGTGATGAGTTGCTGCAAGTCGTAACTCCTCTGCTGTGTCCCTGGAGCACCCCTTTCCCCCCTAGCCCTCGAGAGCATTGTGGGAGACAATTCAATTTCTGTGTTACCTAATAACTGTCATGGAAACCAAGGAAACCTGGGTCTCGCAGGCCCTTATTAGCGATCGCTTCCCTTTAATGGCACAGACTCCCACATTTGCAGCGGCTGCCACTTCTGCTTTTGTTTCCCATCCGATTCCAAGGGAGTCCACTAAGCACCCAGAGACACCGCATCATGCTGACTAGGTAAAGCAGCATAAGGCTGAAAAGCTTAGTGTCCTATTTTGGAGCCCAAATCTCCTCCTTTAAAAGCACGGATAGCTTGCTGTGTCCTTCATGCCTCTACAGTAATCTGCTTAGGTGAAAGGATCTGCCTGGAAGTGAAGAGCAGCGGTGAGCGAATGAGGTGTAAAAATGAAGACAAGACTGGGAGCGATTGCAAATGTGCCTTCCCGAAGCTGACAGTAAGAAGTTAACCCTTTGCTGTGCTCTCCTTCTCCTGAGACATCCCCAGTAGCAGCTCAGCAGGGGACGTCAAAGGCAGGCACACATGTCTTTACAGTAGTCACACGCCCTGCACAAGTTAGTTACGTGAGCTTTCCCTACCCAGCAGCTTCTGGTCTCTCACTTGTAAAAAGGAAAATGCACAGAAAATCTCTCACCCCCTCCCCTGCTCCCAAATGCAAGACAATAGGAGAATATCCAAGGTGCTGCATTACCAAAATAGGTATGAAGAAAAAAAACTTATGCCATTACACCTCTTAAAAATATTTACTAGTCTTCATAAATATTAAGAATGCATGCAAAACAGATTTTGATTTAGAATAAGAAATATTTAGATCAGAAATAACACTGTATAAATAATACAGGAATGAAAACAGGGGGAGAAAAAAAAAAAAAAAAAAAAAAAAAGAGCAAACACCAACAATGCCTTAATATGTTGTCAATTTAAAAAGAATTTTAAAAAGTATTACCCTGGCCTTGGAATAAACCATCTTTATTTCTATTGCACTGTATGTATAATACAGTTGTATTTTGAGTTCTATCAAGAAATGATTGCATTGCCTATAGCCTGGATTTTCCTACAAAACAACATGGGGAGGATTTATCACACTGTTGATTCACCACCCCACTATTTTAGTTACTATTTCTCAGTTCAAGTCAACAGAGCTTACAAAAGACAAAGTTGAGAGAAGTCGGGAGCTGATTTACTCTGCCATCCCAGTTCTACATCAGCAGTTTAAGTTAAGGTATGTTAACGCACTCTAGCACAAGGGTATATCAAAGGCATTAACAAAGCACCGTAACCTGTAGGAGAGTTTACAGAGGCTGCAAGATGTGTGCATGTACTTCTGCACATCACACATACACCTGTACTAATAAAATCAACTTACAAAGAACAAAATGAAGTCTATTGCCATTTACACTGTTCCTTTACAGATTTTTAGTTATATTTTACATGTTTGTTCCATCCTTACTCTCTGATATTCCCAAGTTAGTTTGAATGTATGTTTACACTGCTTTTAATGTACACAGGAAGATCTTTCTGAATTTTAAATATAAATGAAGGAAAAAAGGCAAGCTCCTGCTTATGAAAACAGGTGCAATATAATGACATATTTTGACAGTATTCAAAGACAAGAAATGTCATATACCAGACTGGTAAAGTTTAACTGTTAACCTTACACTGTAATGTAAAGGAAATTCTGTTAGCTTAACAGAAAGTTTTAAAGCTACAGATAAACTCTTTTCTTTCCTGTGAGGAAAGAATCCCTAAATCTGGCCCTGCTTTACCATGCTAATCACCTACCTCTTTGATAAAAGCATTGGTAAATAACTAGTTGTTTTGAATATTAAAATGACCTTTCTGGTAGTGTCTTTTCCATGTTCTTTTTTTTTTTTTTTTTTTTTTTTTAAGTCAACCTCCCTTTTGATACTGTGGCAATAATTCTGTCAGAGATTTCTAGGTTAACCAGTAATCTCTTTAATCCTATGTGTGTCTTTCTGAATTAGCCAAAATAAAAACCTTATAGGGTGTGATGTGCCTAGTTCTTTTTAAAATGACTGAATCTTGGGGCCCCTTCCCCCCTACCTCCCCCCCCCCCCCCATGAACTTATCAATCCCATTAACAACTACAAAACAAAAAATCTGATCGAGAGTAAGGGATAAACATTACCATTAAGCAAGTCCATGTTTGCATTCTGCTTAACCGATTTACTAGTTACATTTCTTTCCCATGCCAAGATTTCAGATTAGCATGACATTGCCCACACTGTACATACGCTGAATAATTTACTTCCCACCCAGAAGACTCCCAGCCAGAGTGCTAAACCAAGCCCAAAACAACCAAGCTGCCAAACACTGTGTGTAGAAACGTGGAGAGCACCACTGCTTCAAAATTAAGCAGGCTGTTGGAGGCTACAGGACATACCCAAAAGCACACCATAGAAGTCAGTGGCAGAGGTGGGGCTGGGATCATTTTTCTGTCCCACACTCCTGTGTTCCCTCTCTTTTTTCAGGTACGATATATAGAATTAGAAAATGTAAAGCTTTTGCATCTAATGTTAATATACCTATCATCTCCTAACAGCAGTGCTGTATCAGAATACATCATGGAGAAGAAACAAACCAATTAATTTCAACTCACAATGTATTTTTAGAGTCCCAAAGTGCTTCCTAACAGTTAGAGGATGACTTGCAGCCTTCTGTGTTACCCTCAGTCACTTCCTACCCCATCTCAGAGCATGGCCACCTAGAGCCGAGCACAGCCCTGCTACAAAAGAGTGAGCAGAGGATAAAAAGGTGCAAGCCTGAAGGCAGATGGAAAATGTAAACCGTGTGTCAGATCCCGGGTCTTGCCTCCCTTGCTCTACAGGACTGTACCGCACCTGAATTCTACTCCCTCAGATCCTTTTAAGTTATGAATTACCTATAAAGTAAGATCTTATGAAGTAATTTTACATCAATGCATTCTATAGATAGATTTTATATCTATAGATTTTAGTGGGGTTTTTTGTTTGTTTGTTTTTTAATCCTATTAAGTGATTTTATCTCTATATCTTCTATAAAGTGATATATATATATTATATTGAAATGTTTTATATATATATATAAATATATATATATATATATATATATAACATATATATATATATGTTATATATAGAGAAGTACATATTATGTACCACTTGGAAAACATGTTAACCTGCTCCCATTCCCCCCGGTGGTCAGTGTGGGTGCTCTGTCCAAGCGGTATTACTTTCAGCAGACACTCAGCCCAGCAGGCCAGAGCCGCAGTGCTGTGCCTCACCCGAAGCACTGCATAATGGTGGCCTGGGCAAGGCCTTGAAGGGTGCCAGTAACAAAGGAGGACTGGTGATCTGGAGCAGGTGAAGGTGATGTGTCAGAGAAGACAGCTAGGTTTTGGATGAGCTGTTAGTAACTGATCTAAATTACACAAAAAGCAATCCACGCTCAAGAGCTCCCAAAGCAAGTAACCCCCCTCCCCCCCCCCCCAAGAAGTACCCCCCTTTTCACCTACAGTTTAAAACACTACTAATCGCAATTCGGAGAAGACCAAGGACCCCACCCAGCTTTCAGTCACCCATATTCATTCACACAAGCCCACTGCAGTGAAGTGAAACTGACCAGCTATAGTTTATGGTGCAGCCCCCTGCATAAAAAACACTATCAGCAACAGGTAATTCATATTTACTCATATTTATTCATAAAATCATCTTTAGATGTACTGTAGCCATCAATCTTCTATATGGTCTTTAAGCCAAAAGCTATGATGAATTTTGAAAAAATAAGTTATTGTAGACATTAAGTGCTTAGATGTTGGTAGGGTTGACTCTGCATTTGTCAAAAAGAAACATTGGCTATGATGTACAATATAAGAAAAGGTACAGACTTACAGCCTATTGATCTGACATCTAGGAATGTGTTTCACTGTCTTCAGAAATAGTGCAGAAAAGCTATACACCCTGCATATACTGCACTCCCTCTGCTCCTTACACACGCTATTGAACTGGTAAGATCATACACCCTCATAAATATTTCCACACCTATTACCATGTTTCCTATACACTCCAAGCATCTCACCTGACCTCTACTCTATCCCTCCAGTGTCCTCAAGGGTAACTTTAATATACATTGCCTTCGCAACTATACTACCATCACTTTATTACTGAGAAACTTAAAAAGAATAAGTGTAACTCAACCACCTCACCTGATCTCATGGCAACTTTATTTAAGAAGACAACAAAATAGAGTGGTTTTATCAAAAGAGGCTGGACTAGATGATGTTCCATTACTGTACTTCGATGCACAGTGCTCCTAGATGTACTGCTGTATGAAGTACAAAGCCATCTGTAAACCAAAATTTCTGAAAAGGAACCACTCCATTTCCCTCCGATATTAACAAGTGCATCAAAGCAACTGAGTATCTCACCTCTGACCTGCAGAGATGACAAAATTACAAAAGGGTCAAGAACATAACTACAGACAATTAATAATAAAAAAGGGTATCATGAGGAGGCACATTTAGGAAGAATTTATAGATAGGTCCTAAAGAAAAGAATCCTGCCTACAGTTTTAAATGAAATTTGATGTCAGCCTATAAAAAGTGTAGCAGCACACAGCTATAAATTAAGGTTACATACCAAGTATGTATTCATGTACCTGTATTTATTAACACGCACATACACAAATATATATAAATATCCCCAATAACACCCTTTAAACACAATTTGTTCTTTTCTTCAGAAATTTCATAATAAAGCAATCTCCACATATATAAACAGTATAAAATTTACAATGTTATACTAGGAAGGAAGAATCAGAAAATGAGACCACTCACTCACAAATAATTGGGATGGTTTTATTTCCCTTAAAATAGGGGTTACTCTCTTATATTAAGTTTTGAGACAAACACAAAGCTCACCTACATTAGCAAATTTTATGCAGGCTACATTTTGTTCCTTTCAGCCACATTTACATCGTAGGTACAGAGAAGCAAGTGTGATTATCACAGCAGCTGTGGAACTGGATACCTATACTACATAATGATCAACTGGGATGAAGTTCTGTCACTAACTAACAAAAGTTTCTGTCACCTAAATTAAAAATGCAGGTAGCAGTTATCTATAGCAGACCAAACAAGATTGATGAAAACCAATCCCTTGGGCTTCACAGCATCCTCAAGTTATGTGACACCAGAACCAAATGAAATTTTTAGATAAATGAAAAATTCCCTTAGATCTTCTCCCATCCCTCACAGTTCAAAAGAAAGAAAGTAAAAGTTAAAACCTACTGCACTGCAAAGTTAATCCTAGAATTAGGACAAATAGGAAAGATATCTTTAGGCAAATACAATTGAGGAGTGTAATTATTTTAAAATGTCCAAATATTTCAAAGCAATATGCACTGGATTACAGATTTTTTTTCCTCTGAATGGGAAAACCTGTTCTCTGCTATCTGGACCAGTATATCTTAAATGTTCTGCACCATGTGCTGGCATCCAACAGAGGAACCTCAGGAGTAGAAGCACTTTAAGCAGAATTCTGGTGCAAGCAAAGTCTCTTAAAAAGCAAAATTTAAAAAGTTGTTTAAATGAGGTGAATAGAATTCATTTTCTTTGCCAGTTAGAACATCAAATGGCTGTGAGATGTCATATCAGAAGTCACTATGTAGAATTGACATATATAGATTTGAATATAGCCATCATGTTATCAGATCCTTAGGATATTTTTTTTTTTTGGTCGCCTTTCCCTTTGCCCACCTTTAGGTTCATTACTGAATGAAATGCTGAGAAGTAACATTTGACATATTATGAATAAAAGTGCATTACAAGTATTAAAGAAGTAATCAATTAAAATTTTAAATAAATAAATGGCTTGGGATATTTTTTCTATCTTGCTACTCATGGGAGATTGCACATTCCTTCACATCATTTCACTAGCAGCATCACTAAGCACAGGTCTTTTTCCTCTGTAAAGAAACTGAAAAAGAAGTCAGTGCAAACAATGGAAGCAAAATTTTAAATGCAAATTAAAAAATAAAACCTAATAGCTGAAAAGAGAGTGCATTATTAAAATGTGCCTGTTGCATCAAATAAACCTGCCAACTGTCATGGAAAAATATATCTGATGTTAGATTTCCAGCAATGAAACAAGAGCCACTGTAACAACACAGTTTTCTGTAGATTAGTTTAAGAACAGGAATACAAATGCATTCACAAAATTTGTGTAAGAAATTGGTTGAGTGTTGGTAACAAAGAGACAGCAACTGCCCCATGGCTTTCATAAAGATTTAAGCTATTGCACGATTTTGGTCCTGCAGTTTTTTGTCTTTGTCTGTTTTTGTTTTTAAGAGGTGCAAAAATTCATTATTTCTATTTTATTTTGGTAATTGAGACCAGGAATGGTTTGGGTTATATTCAAGACTAGTCTACAGGAAATGTCTATATTATCATATAGACTTATTTCCTGTAGACTAGTCTTGAATGCAGTAAGCAGTAACTGCAGAGAGAGGCAGTAAACAGTGAAATTAAGGACTAAAGCTGCATTGAGAGTCACTACTGCCTTTGTCACCTACCATTGCTATGCTATAGGCAGACACCTTCAAATGACATTCACTTCAAATAACAGATCTTCAGCACATCAGCCTCCCTCAAGTCACAGACTACTACAGGTACTGCCTGCCAAATGTTCTTGCTCCTAAGCACAGCAAATACACAGTTCCAAACATGGGTGTCAAGAGGAGCAGCCTGAGACTGTCCCATCTCCTCTGCTTTGCTTATTAGTGAACGACTCATTATGGATGCTTGCCTTTAATTTCTATTAGTCGAGGCTCCTGTCTGCAAATACACACATCTTTTACATTTTTTTTCTGTAAATATGCTGAGTGTTTTGGAAAACAATGTAAAACTTCAGACAACACAGTACAGAAACACCATTCAACAAATCTCCAGGCCCCAACCCAGAAAGGTTTGCAGCTAATATCAGTATATCATGAATAAGTAATAAATGCAATATGCATATAAATGGTAAGATTTCTTGAAAGATTGTACAAAAACACAGCAGCCATAAGTTTTTTGGATGCTCCTTTTTCCAAAATGCTCTGTAAAAATACTGTAACAAAACAAAGTGTCAAAAATTTAAACACTGCTGTCCACATACTACTTCGGATCACACATGAGTCTAGGTGTCCAGCAAATGCCTACCAAGTTATTGGGTTATGCTTGCAACAGAAAAAAAAAAAAAAAAAAAAAAAAAAAAAAAAAAAAAAAAAAGTACTAAAGATAGAGGATAAACATACACGTTGCCACCTACAAAATTATTTTCCATTCTTTATTAGGTCATTTATTAATGACATATATGTAAAAAGGTGTTTTAACTCAGCTCTCTACAGAAAGTGGTTAACAATCTTTATGACAAACATCAAAACTCAGCAAGCAGTGGAATCCATCTGCTTAGTCTTGGGTTAAATGCTGCAAACCTGAATCCAGCAATCTTAAAGAGTAATGGTGTTACTCAACAAGATTGGACTTAAGTTCCTGGCCAAGATTCAAAGCTGTCTGCTGACATAGAGGCACTATACATAAGACCTTGAAAGTCTTCTAGACATGAGCATCAGGAACAAAATGAAGTTCAGTAGTGCAGGGAACAAGGTCATGGCTCACACAGAACAGCAAAAGGAAGGCTGGTAGCAGCCATTAGTACAGATGGATAAGAAGGACCTGTGTATTTCTTAGTCAAAGGATGACTACAAAATGCTAATTACCATCAGCTGCAAAAGCATACACATGATGCCAGCATGCACCAAGCGGGCTATTTCCAATTCTTAGTTTGGAACAAGTTACACCGATAATTACCTCAAACATTAGTCTTTTCACTTCTCCCACAGCTGACCGCCAGCATAAAGGATATGCTGAATTCAGACAGCAGGAAACTTCTCTAAAAAAAACCTGCACAACAGGAAGTTATTTGCTAGCCCACCTGCTGCTGGTACTGGCTACATATAATTAAACAGTATGACCAAGGGTGGCTTTTTGGTGGTGGTGTTTTTGTCTGTTTGCTTTATGCACATTCAGGTGCACAGTATATTTGAGAATACAACATGAATCGTGCACTCTATCATCATCTGAAAAAGAATAAAGACACATGCACAATTTGTGATTGAAAATTAAACCTCACAACCAGGTCCATCTGTGTGAATATCAGAAGTTTACTTTCAGATAACATCTTTCATGTTTGCTGAGCATTAGCTGCTTTGTGAACCTCAGGTGCTGGAATGCTCAAGGGACTCGCAAAAATACAAGATGCTGATTAAAAATTCACATGAATATTCATTCAAAACACTTTTTATAATGTATTTTATCAACTTCCTACAGGTGCCTATTGCTTATTATACTGCATTTTTTCCTTTATTTCATACCTCTGCCTTGAAAACTTAAGACACCACCATCTCCCTCCTATTTGCATTTACAGTGACCTCTTCCTCCTCCCCTCCTTCAGAAATGCTTGGCTAGAGTTTTATCTCTGGTTAAATACTCACATTCCAAGAACTACCATTTCTCTGTTGTTTACGTATATAAATATACATTCTATTCCATAACCAGCTTTTACTGAAAATAGTTCAATAACAGAAACCTTCTATACTGAGGAAGTTTTTAGTCTTATGTCCAGTCTGCATGTTGTTTGGCTTTGAACTTTCTCCTACTGCTTCAAGAGGGAGGATGTTTCATTGCCGAGATGATAAAGATGCTGTTAAATTAGAACAGCAAGGAATTTGAAAAGATCTGTGGAGATTTACATTACAGAGCTGGCAAATTCCCTTTCAACTCAGTGGTTTTGACCCACAAAATTTTGTAGCCTCATAATTTTAAGACCATACGGAAGTGAGATGTATTATGCTTCCCTTAATGCTATGAAACAGATTAAATGAATTTTAATACTGAGATTCATTTTACCTTAAATTGTGATTCAGGCATAGGATTAAATCATTTTGAAAACACAGACTTCACATTATTGAAAAACTGTGTTTAATAATGAAATATTTCACAAATTTAAGACTAAAATCTGAGCCATTGTAAGTGGGTACCAATCCTAAATTATTGCCACCTACTGTGCAATTTCTACTTAGAAGGAAGTAAATTCAGTTTTATTTGCTTACCTTGTTACCCAGTATCTGTTTACTTCTTTTGCTAACAAATTGAAACTGCTGTGAATTTAAATGCTGGTGTTTCATTATGTAAGAAAATTATTGATGTTTTTCAATTAAAAAGTAAGCCCACAAGGAACTGATGCCTGACTGATACATGGGGTCAGCAGCCTTGTTTGCCTGAGTAAACAGATATGTAAGTAAAGCAAAGAGAAGAACTTTAATGTAAATGAGCCACCAGAGGGAGCTCATCCAGCCTTCTGAGTATAATAGACTATATTGACTTTGGCAAAAAGTTAATTAAACATTTTTTCTAAGGGTTGCTGACTGAGTTCAAAACAAAGCACATTCCCTGGCTGAAACTCTACATGCCTGAGAAGTCTAATGTAATCAGAAGACGTTGCTTCTTTAACAAACATGGAATACATTTCTGATTTAATAAAGATAATTAAGTTTAGAAACACATGCTACAGTGTTCTTCTACACATGCAAACATACACTAGCCTTTTCTTCCCCGTCCCTCTTTGGAATTTTCTTTATCTGGAAAAGATAAAGTATTTTAAAAGACAACTCAAAAAACATGACATTTAGTTTCACCTAACAGACGTATACCAAAATCTGAGCCACATAACCAATTAAAGGGTATTTATTTGTGATCAAATTTAATTTATTATTATGATGCTTACAAAATTCTGTAATTAATTGTTACCCTTGGATGGACGTTACCAGATTACATTTGAGTTGTCTATCACAATAAGAGTTGTTTCGTTTCAAATTTTAGAGGACTCAGATTCAGAAAATGCATTCCTCAAGCTTCTCTTCCACGGGTCTGATGGTCACTAAGAAACCTACTAACATTATTCAAAGAGATGTACTAAAGTAAGAGGCAGTCAGTTTTTTACACTGTGCTCATTGATCAAGTAACCAAGAGTTTCACCTGTTACTATCCCATGAAATCAGGGGTATAGTAGCGGTAATTTGGGTGTGCGGAGGAAGACAGAGGACAACAAAATCACTTCCTCAAGAAAAAGCACCTTTCAACATACACAGTCGGACAAATCCCTGCAACTCTCTCTAGATATTTCTGCATATTATATACATTAACTATACATAATTATCTCCAATTAGCATAACTCTATCACAGACTTAAATCACATATTTGTTTGCATACCCATTATCAGCTTCCTAAAAGAATAATTAAATTTCTCTTGCAATGTTTATCTGATGTCTATCTGGATGCTTTGCTTTCAAAGATGAGATTAAAATTAATGTGCTATTACATTTATTTGTTCCTTCAAGATTCAATGAAAAACTGAACACTCCTCAATACCACATGAAAGTAACTTTTTATTGTGAACTCCTTTGCAATGTGAGGATACTACAAAAATCACCAATACTTAAGCACTGTGATAAAAGCCAACCTGAGAAGACCTGTTCTTTAAGTTTCAGTAGGCACTTCAGAGTGGCAAGCTTCCCTGTCCAGCTGTTTTACCTTTGGCGAGCATGATTTTTCATCGTTTGCCCATATAATCAACAACAAGCAGGACACAAGTTACAGCTGCTGTCCAATATATATTATGAAGTCATCCTTCCCAAGAATATTTTTGGACTAAACAAGCATAGCATTTTACTGAAAAACTGCATTTTTAAGACAGTCAAAAGAGATCAATACAAATATTAATTTTTTAAAAATGGTCAGATTTTTTCTCCTGCTTAAAAACAGCCACTGAAATTCATTCTAAGGATTGTACTGAAGTAAGATTTACCAGCCTGCCCCCTCTCCCTTATGCTATAAGATAGCCACTTTCTTCACATCACATTCATCTTGGTATTTTGTACTGTACTTACCATATTAGTAATTACCACATAAATTTTTACAGCAGAACAATTCTAAGACTCACTTGGAATTTAGGGTGTAAAATAAAGTTTTATAAAAGTCTGTAAAGCCTCTGGTCAGGAAATAATCAGTAAATAGAAAAAGATAGCAGAAGATGAAATTCTTACAACTGTTTTCTGTTCATGGACATTTTGTGCTCACTACAACATAAATCTGTCCCTGCTCAGAAGCCCGTGTAAGAAGACAGGTTCCCTTACAGAAGCTTGAATTTCACGGCTCCTCAAAATGCAGCAGCAGAGTGACCTCCACACACCAGCAACGACTCTTGCACTATCTATACTCTGCAAAAGAATAGCCCCCCCGACCCCTTCACCTCTCAGCTTCATGAAAATAAGATTGTTTTCCAATAGCTCACCATCATCGTACCAGGGCTAAGCAGCCACCTGGAAACCTGACAAAAATGAGGCACACTGCATCAACACACTGCAGAGAGCATTAGCTTATTTTGTTGTAGGACTGTCAAGTACCTTACTCAACTGTGCATGCTCAAAACTAGGGAAATCCAACATCACTGAAATGAATAAAGGCCATGGAAAATATCACTATTAGACTATACTGTGTCAGTTTAATAGGCATCAAATGAGAAACATGCTAATAACTGCGGTGTAAAAGATAAGGACTTGCAAACAATAAAACATATAAAAGAGTATTTCTGAATTCTGCATGTAAAAGCTCTTCCTCTTTGAGTAAAACTTATTTAGTGCATAAAAATGGGATTAGCCTTAGGGTTTCCTCAAGATTCAAAATAAGTTAAAAGCCTTGCACCCACTGTATTTTGAAGACATTTTGGCACCAGATTCCCTGGAAAACCCACTGTGATGGCATTTGAAAACTGTAGCCTTTTTACTTAGTAATGGATTGAATCAATCCTTGGAAGGTTTCCTCCTTGACTGAGTTTTCTTCAAATAGAATTAAGTTAAATGTTGGTCTTGCCATAAAAAAGGCACATTAGATATCAAACATGATTCATGATAGCAATGAACCAGTTCAGTCAAAAAAAGAAAAAAACAGAAATCTAAGGAAGTGATTTTGAAATGGAAACCAAACTTTTCTTAAGGTCATCAAAAACTCAATTTTTCAACCAAACATTGGGGGTGGGGGTACTGTTATTAAATTCCTTCAGGAAAGGCTGCATGTGTAACATTTCCATGTTTCCCAGAAGGATGAGTCTCAAAGCACCTTGAACTAATCCTGTACTTTAAAATAGTCACAAGTAATTATGCACATCCTGTTCTGATTATCACTTTTTCTAGTATCATTCATTGATAAACTTAATAGATTATTAAAATAACCTAAAGAATCATCCCCTCCACCCCCCCCCCCAAAAAAAAAAAAAAAAAGAGGGGAAAAAATCAATTTCTTTAATAGCTTTTAGAATTTTATCCTAGTTATCTCACCTCCTCCAATAACCCTCAGCTGTCTATCAAGGTATTTTATAGTCTAAATCTCATCCAACTGGCTTTTTCCAGCATAACCAGTAACCTTGAATCAAGTTAAATGAAAAAGCATAGCTCTCTTATCCCACAGAAATTCTCATCTCAGACAGAAAGCACAGTTAAAAAAGGTACTAAGGAAACCTGAAGTGACACAACAGACAATAAGACCTATAATAACAACACAGTTACATGCATTTACCAAAAATACTAGAAACCTGATGTCTACAAGACACAATGAAATGAATGAAGCCGCTCTGTTCTCCACTATTACCCAGCTAGGAACGAAATCCTTTTCACAGCCTGGAGACATTGCTATCCTAACTACTTAAAAAAGCAGAGCCACAAGATTGTGGAACCTCAGGCTCAGCTATTAGTGGCACCTAAAGCACAGCTATTAGTGGCACTGGGTCAAGACTTTCATTACATTCATGACGCAAAGATAAATTTTTCCCTTTCTGCTGCGGGCTGTGAAGTCCACCCCTGGATGCAACTAATTGCAGGTACAAATCTGTTTTTAGATCAAGTTCCACAGGCACCTTACAGCTGCAATTCTGGGAACCATTTGCTTCAGAGAAGTGCTGAAATCCCCCGCTGTCCCCTAAGCATGAGTTCCTGGGGGTAAATGAGCAACAAAAAGCTGAGAAGGTTTCTTCTTTGAATTACACAGCCCAGTTTACTCAACAAACTTGCTAACTGGAGATGACACACATCTAAATGTCTGGTTCCATAAGCTGCCTGTTCATTTATGGTTGTGATTTCTTCATTTAACCAACATTCACTATTTTTTTGCAGTGAACTACCGCTCCATTACAAGTTTCCTTGCAAGCTGCTTTTTAAGAAACATTCTTTCTACTGGGACACAAGGGATAAATGGAGGGAGGAAATAAGCTAGTATGTTACAAAAAAAAACAACAAACACCACAACTGTACAACCTATTTTCAACCCATGTGTGTTTTGTACATTTAGACAGGACACACTCCCCCAGGAAAAGACTATTTCTTTATATGCATGTCATACTTAGCAAATTAGAAACCTGCTCTTATTAAAATTAGACCTTTTAGGCAAAATCAACATAAACATACTTTTTTTTTTTTTTTCTTTTAATGACAAAGGGAGAATAAATTCACTGACTTGAAAGGACCTTTATAGCCCCTTCCACCTCCCACTTCTTGCAATAATAACAATGCTCAACTTCTGTCTGCAAATACCAGTTATTTCTACCATTCAGAGACCACAATTAATTGTGGGTGTTGGGGTATTTTTATTGCCACAACCAAGGCAGCCCATAGCTATGAATCACATTAAAGTAAACAGACTACGAGTATTATAGATACAACCTAATAGGATCAAATCAAAGCTTTGCATAATCAACAGAAGGGAGACTATGGAGGATTAATGGGCAAAAATTATGCTAAAAACCCAAGTGAAACAGAAAGCCTGTCATGTATTTCTCTCTCCATTTTTTGAGGAAACTGTCACTGTTTTACAGAGACAGCTGTCACAAGGTCATAAATATTCACTGGGAACACTCCCAACCCATTAGGCTCACTTACACAGTCAGAATCTACAAAACTTCCAGCTGTAGAAATAGAGATGAGAAGGACAGGCCATTTAATTGGGGGAGATGAATGAAGAGCAAAGAAGGAGTCAAGTAATGAATGATACAGAGGAAAAGTAGATGAACTCTGTCAGGATGGAAACCAGGAAAGGAAGGGCCTATTAAATGAAACTTTAAGGACAAAAAATCAGAAACTGTAAAAGGATGGAATTCTCTTAAAGCACAACATCACAGCCAAGAATTCAGTGGCAGGTTGTAGGTCAGGACACCGTGACATTATGAATCAGCAGACAACTAGACGTTTTGTTGGGAGAAGCGTTTCTAGGATACGTTGGCAAAATCCAAATTTAGGTCTTAGATAAGACTAGGGAGAGCTTATAAAATAATATTTTTTAATTATTACTGGTTGTGAATACATTTCTCTGGTTGGTTTCACATTTGCCCGCTTCAAAGTTTTTACACGGCATTGTTCCAATTTATAATAATACATTACTACAGCTGTACTGAAATGTATATCTCAAGTATGACAAAACTATTACTCGTAGTGACACTATTAAAGCACATCTCTGAAAGCTGCTTTATGTGGACTATTAAAAAAATGAAAATTAGAGAAATATTCCAGAGGAAAAAAAGAAAAGAATGACTTAATTCCTTTTAATCAGTTTCTCCCATTATAATTCTGTTTCTGCGTAAGTCTTCTCTGTTTTGGATATTCAGCTCCTTATCAAGAGAGACCATTTCTAGCTGGTTTGCAGGACTAACTCTACAGATCCCCCCCGTAACCTGCTTGACCAAGACTACCTGATTTTTGCTCAAGGCATTTCTCATCTGCCCCCTCCCCTCATCCCCCAAGATGTCACTTTTTTTTTTTTTTTTTTCATTTTCATTCTGCAATTCTGTCTTCTGTTTTAAAAAACACAACAAACTTTAATAATATTAAGGAATTGTGACTCTAGGAAACTTCTATCCTAATTTAATCCTCTACCATAAATACCAACAGTGGTAGAACCATCATTTCTCCTCTTTATTTTATTAATCTTTTCAAAAGCTGTCATGCAGCAATGCAACCATGACTTCACATTTGGCATTGATACAAGAAATCAGGAAGGGTATAGGGATTTTTCTTCCCTTAGCTCACCAAAAATAAAGAGTATGAGTCCAGGGCTCCTCTGCCTGGGAGTTGTGGTAGGGTCTGTTTGTAGCAGATGACAACAAGTCACCAGTCTAGTCCCTAACTAACCACAAAGCCCACTGGTGCTAGAACACAGACTGGCATCTCTGGCAGCTTCCCCCTCCAAGTTCAGCTCCTTGGTTGCATTTGTACATTTGCAGGACCTGGCAAGCCCTGGGACTGCAGCACCAACAGCTGTGCTACGCTAGGAATGGGAAGTGGCGATCTTGCACAAAACCTTGTTTTAAAGGTCTTCTACACACCTCTGCATAATATGTATATATGTGTGTACATATGTATATATATATATACACACACACACACACA
The DNA here is from genome assembly GCF_009819795.1 of Aythya fuligula. NCBI lineage: Eukaryota > Metazoa > Chordata > Aves > Anseriformes > Anatidae > Aythya > Aythya fuligula. The sequence continues at coordinate 28,039,829 of NC_045562.1, read as the reverse complement.
TTATGTACACTGCTGGGCTAGTCATAAAAAAAAAAAAAAAAAAAACAACAAGCTGTTGTAACAGTTAATGTTCATAGTGAACAGAAAGCTGCGGACAGCAGTGCAGACCAGATTACATACTTTTAGACTTCTTACAGTGATTGATCACAAAATAAAAAGGAAACATTGTTATTGACACTGTCCTCTCATCAGTTTGACGGGCATTTCAGATTTATTTTTTAGTTAGTTTGCTGCTTAAATAACCCTTCTGGTTATAGTCATGGTCGCTTTGAAACTATTACAAAGCAAGACCTGTATAAAAAAGTCTATATTAGAGTACGAGGAGCACAAAAACCAAGCAGAATCTAAAAGTTCAGGCAACCTATCAGGGATTACTGCATAGTTGAAAAGCAGTGCCCTTACAATGCGTGCACACACAGACACAAGATTAAAAAAGGCTTCCAGCCACATAGACCTGACGTGCATCAAGAACTAGTTATTTGTGAAGCAAAAGCACCTCTCAACATTACAACTCTATTTTCTATCTAGTAAATTCTTATGACTCATGCAGTGTAGCTTTATTCTGAACAGACTACAACAACAAACTGCAATCAAAACAGTCACAGAATTATGAATTTGCCTCTCCCACTGATGTTTAAGCCAAAAAATCATACTTTTTTTTTTTCAGGAAACTACAGAAGTGGCAGCAAAAATGGAGACTCTTTAGACCATTCTCGCATGAATCAGCCCATAACAACTGTGGTGGCTTCGGTCCATTACATTGACAAAATGTTTGCAATTATCCTCAGAGGCTTTGTGGAAGGCACGGGAAGCCACAGGCATTACAGCTCCCCAGACTGTATCAGTAAACTCTGGCAAGAGTGAACCTGCAGAAAGCCATTTCCCACGACTGTCGCCCTTAAAACTGCCTTCAGAGGAGGAAGACGCAATGCTTCGTGCCATATCAACACAAAGAAAGAAACCCTAAGTCACTTCTCGAACCGCACGAGGTTTCTCGGGAGTGCTCTGCTGCCACTTGGCCAAAACAAGCTGCTCCCAGCTCCACAGGTGCATGTCCCAGGGCAGGGGTTCAGGAAGGGCTGCTGAGCCTCCTCTTTCTCCCCAACAGTGCAACCCTTCCACATTGCCCAAACTACTGATACAGAAGCTGAATCTTGTGTCTGTTGGGAGGCCAAAACACAAGCTTTTTGTCTAAAGCCAGCTACTATGAGACGCAGATGTACAGCAGAGCAATACCCTATCTCAGGTACTAGCAAAAGCGTTGTTTAGATAAGTGCAGAAAAATAAATAAGGAGCAACACATCGATGCTGAACAACTAACAAAAGATGGCTCACAGAGCTATTACAGATTAACACTTCTCAGGTAAACAGGAGCTCCAAGAAAAGACAGTTTAGTGGGGAAATTGGTTCAAAGATGATTTAATGTGTAAATGCTACCATTTCAGGTGGAACAAACATAAAACTGAGGATGCTAACGGGTAACCTGAGCAGTTTGGGGGAATTATGCTGATTCTGTAGGTACAATACGCCTTTTTATCAGCGTAAGGACAATTTTAACCAGTTAGCAGGAATATAAGTAACGGGTAGCATATTGATCATGAATGAGTATGTGCTAACAGAACTGCACAAAACCTGACTTGTGAGGTTGAAGCACCTGCACAGCACACCATGAAGCTGGCTGACCGGCACAATCCGTACTTCAACCACTGGCTGCTGCCATGCTTGCAGAAATCAGGGAGCCTCTCAGATACAAGCCTCAGCTGGAAGCTACGGGGACTAATGTAATTTCCATCTCTGCATTTGTGGCTCAGAAACTTAGCAAAACTCCTTTCAGCTTTGTATTATTAACACCTGAGGGATGCTGCCTTCTCCTCCCCCTCACCCTCACTTCCCCATATCCAGCATCCCCAATGATGTGCCCCAGGAGCGAGTGCATGGATATACATTTGCCAGTTGCCAGATCTATTTAGCGTCAGGAACAGCAACACCCGCCTCAAGAAGCTTGACTGATGCGTGGGAATGAACACACTATGGTTTATTACTACTCTAGCACATGTCTGAGTGCAGATACAACGAAAGCTCAACTTCAGTCCCCTTCACAACTCACATGGCAGAACATCGAAGCAGGAGAAAGCCACGAGGATGGCGATCATCAATTTGCAAGGCAGCTTGCAAAATTCTCCAGCTTTCCTTATCTTCAGAAACTAAAGCAGGCCTGGCTACTGGCTCATGAATGCTGTGTCCAAATCACTGGCACTGTTTCAGTAACTACACATGCATGCTGACACAGCCTGAGATGTAGGAAGTTTACTCCTTGAGCAAAACATTGACTGCTTATTGGCCCAAGTTATAAAATATTCTGGGTTAGTTGCATTCACACTTTTTTCCTGTGTCATCCAATTTATTTTTTAAGACATTTTTTCTTGACCATTGCTTTCATTACTCCTGGTACAAATTTGGTATCAAGTATTATAAAAGACACAAAAGTTTCTCGAAGCCTGTCCCGTTATTTCACCCTCAGCAAATCATAGCCACGTCTGTCTGATTTTAACAAGGCATGAAATTATACCTCAGCAGAGTAAATTAAGAAGTAACACCATGAACAGGTGTTGTATTTCTTAGTGTCATCAGTTCAGATAGATCAATTTATATTCCTCAGTACATACTTTATTTAAAAAAAAAAAAAAAACACTCTACGTAATGAAGTAAAGGATGAAAGACCTTTGCAATAATTTTATTCTTCTTATTCTGGCAAGATAGCTTTGTACAAGCTTATGATCAGGAAGATGCTTACAGTATGCAGAAATGCTAAAATTAGAACTTGTATTCCCCTGAATACATTCACAGAAGCTGACACAAAAGTGTAAGCCAGGTAGCATATGAGATTAAAGTTCAAGTCTAAGTTTAGTTCAGAAAGACAAAAGAAAGACACAGGGAGAGCAGTGGAAGACTCATCTCCAGTGACCACTGAAACCTTAATTAGAGCTGTGCAAGACACTCCTTGGAAATTAATTTGCTCTTAGGGTCTCACAATCTTCGACAATAATAAAATCAACTCTGCTCTTCACCACTGCCATATGCAGTTTAAATTCTTACTGTTGATTTTGATAGTGTACTTTTGGCTTTTCATCTGGGTTAGTTTCGTCTTCCGTAGGAAGATCTCTCGTCAGGATCTGCAAAAAAGTGACCCTATCCTGTATTCTCAGTGGAAAACAAGAAAAGGTATTTCAAACTTTTTTCCCAGGGTATAAGAAGAATAGTGGGAAAAGCCAAGAGCTCCAGAGATCCAGAATGGGATGTATTTAGAGAAAATGAGGAACTCTAGTCATCGTGCATCAGCAAAGGTGCCTTTCACAGAGAGGAACAATTTACAATGTTGTCTGTGTAAACAGAACTTTTCTGCTCTTACTTCTGACAGAATGCATGGCTTCTATAAACATACAGAAGTATACTTTGTGCTACTGTTTATTTTACCTGGAGTTTATTAAGATAGCAAAGGATTTGGTATTTTACAGGCACAGGACAGAAGTGTCAATGGTCACTAGCTAAATACAGAACAACCCAGCCGCGGGGTGAAAAAGGGTAGAAAAAGATTTCTGTTTTCTTATTTGTTCACCAGCTAACATTAATAGAAATTAAATATGCCAATTCCCTTTGGAAGAAAAATGTAATAACTACTAAACTGATAATAATGAAATAATTGCCACCATGACCTACATATCTCAGTAAGTTATTTAGTTACTTGTGTGTGAAAGGCAGTTTTACAATACTTACCAATGTATTTGTAACACTACCAGATACATAAAATGTGTAGCAAATACTTTGGTCAATATCCAAATTAGCAGTGTGGAATTATTCTAGCAGAAATACTTGAGACAAAATACTTGGAGCTCTCTCATGTTTTAAAATGTTCCATTACTCACTTTCAGCAACCTGCACTCCGAATATATAACCATACCCCTATTCTTCCCCGCATGCTGTCTGTTCTCTGTTTATACCAATATGACAGTCAAATACATGAATTATAAAATCAGCTGCAGCCTTGAATACAAAGCTACATATATGTTGCTTTGAGACATGCCTGTGAGATATTGCCCCTGGTTTCTTTAACAGGAAGAGAACAGATTTAGCACTGAATACAGAGATGTATAGGACGTGAAATTAGCCAGTACAGCCATCTGTGAAAATAGAGTGCTGCCATAGTTTCATTAATATATTGACAACCAATTAAAAAGATAATTCAAAGAAAACAGAACCAGGATTGCTTATCTACAATAAGATCTAATTGATTAAATAAGGTATGTTATTCCTTCTGGCCTGCCTATAGTACCAGTCAGAAGTTATTCCAAACAGAAAATACCCTATTACTTCTTTTGTTAGGCCCTTATTAGATCAACAATTAATCTCTAGAACCTTTTCTCCTCTTATTCTCAGTCTTTCTCTTTGAGGTGTGCTGTCACAGTGAGCAGACGAGGAAAACAGTATGTACAACACTTAAAAAAAAAATCCGTATTGACTGATGTCAATCTTACAGAACTGCTAGTATGTTTATCTAATCATCTTGCAAGCTTCTTCCTGCTCAGATTATCCAGTAAGAATTATTTGCAGAAATTCTCAACAATATCCTTAGCATTTTCAAATGCCTACGGTCAAAATTGCACAAACAGACAATTAAGAAATTAAGTTCTTGACAGCACTTCAATACAAATAGACCAGAGGAAAAGTACATCCTCCCCTCTGTAATGCCACCACATACAATCCAGACGCACAAAACAGTACTTCAGTGTCCTGGCGAAGTGGTGCCTTTGCTCATTCTTGCCAGAACACCTGACAGCACAAGCACTACAAGCGCAGATGACAGATGGATAAATGTCCACTAGTGGTAAGGACGAGTGACAATTATATTTCTGGAGCAGCAGGTTTCAGAGAAACAAGCTGTAACAGCACTTCCTCTGAAACATAGTTCTTTAGCCCATGTGAATAAGAAGCAGATGTTTTTTGGCATCCTTAGTTGCACTGCAACCCACCTCAATTCTCAAATCCCTGGTCTCCAGCGCAACCTGCTATGCCATACAAGAATGATACCACATGAAGGATTTTTACATCATGTGCACAAGCCATCTTCAGCATTCCTGCAAGTGAATTTATACCTACAGAAGAATGCTCTGTACAGTTGCAAAAATTATAACAATGAATGTTAGGACTACGGTACCTTTGTTGTAATTTATTAGTGCCCAGACTCCATTAGTATCTGGTGTGTGAGAACATTTGCTCTTAATACACACCAGAAAGGCTCGTTGGCATTTAGGGGGAGTAAATATGGGATCACTTCTTAGGCAAGGGAAGAAAATATGCCTTCATGCTTGCATATTGCCAGGTCTCTATCCAGACTTCAGAACCATCTACAACTATATTGTAATAGACAACTAGTATTTGAAATGAAAATAATAATAATAATTGTTGCAATTCTGATTACTCATCAGGCAGATTTAGTTTTGATTTCTGTGGCAGGCATCTGAAATCATAAAAGCTGGTATTCATGTCTCCTAACTTTAACCAGCTGCAATTTCAGCATGCAACTCAAGGCAGGCTACTCTAAAAGTGGGGCTGCAGGCAAGTTACCCTCAGTACAAAACCTAAAGCATGAATAAGATAGCTGATACCCACACATGCAACGCAAAACTAAGAAAAGCAGAAAGAGGAGGACTTTGCTCAGCTAATAAAACAGCATACAAATCCAACCAGTGGTTGAGACCTAGCATCTCTTTTCATGGCGCTGACTAGAAAACAGTAGAACAGACTCACGTTTAATATACTGTAATGAACAATAATGCACTACTAGAGGAAAAGGTCATTTCTACATCTAATAGCTTCCAACAGCTAGCTTGTAAAATAAAAAAAAATCCATATAATATAAAAAATCCATATAATAATACATAAATTGTTTTTTTTTAGTATCTATATAGATCATATATATGGTCTATACCTCATATTTTCGCATCCAAAACATAGAAGATTTCAATGGTATTGTATGTTTCATGTTCTATCATATGCTTTTGCAAGCATTTTATACCAGAAAAAAAAAAAAAAAAAAAAAAAAGATATATTTTCTGCTATTTTCACACAGTCAGATCTGTTTAAATTCGATGGGAATTTGGGCATTTCCAAGAGTCAAAAATATGCACTTTTTGTCTGGAAGGCTACACATGTACATTATAGTGCTCAACATGTAATACAGCTCTCAGCTTTAGCATCCTATCAATGAAATGACTACTCTCCATGTTCTCTTAAGACTTCTCCAAACCCATTTCTGTATTTTGTCCCATTGCCTAACCTTCAATGAATACATACCTAAGTGTACCTCATATATATATACACACACACACATTTGAAATACGTGCATTTCTCAGGCAGATGCAAAGGAATGAAGAGAGAAATTAAAAAGAGAAGATAGAGTTAAAATCAGTTAGCCAATTCTAACTCCATCTCACATCTGTTCAGTTTGTTTCTAATACTACTGTTAAGATGCTGGAAATCCACTTGCCCAAAGCATACTAGGTAATTAAATCTAGCAAAAAATAACAAAAATGTGACAAATTCAGATATTAAAGCAGTGTTATCAGAGCAGCAGTTTCCCTTCTCTTTTCCTTAACTAATCATAGAAGTCCTGAAATGTATGGAATACCCTCTCCAGAGTCTTTGATACAACCAAAGGAAATGCTTCAATGTTAATACACTTAGGATAACAGAGAACTAATAGAATGAAGACAATGTCCAATTTTTACTTTACAACACAAAAAGCAGAACTCAGATTCGAATTTCTAACAGATATTCTTGTATCTGCACTTAATTTGTGATTGTTTCAGCAGTTAGAATAGTGAAGAAACCCTAAGACAATGAATTACTTTTTCAAGAAAACTAGATATAAATCAAAATACTTTCTGATGCTTCATAAAGAGCTTGAATTGTGGAAGATTAGCATTTTCACATTTTAATTTAGTTGCAGGTTGCTGCAAATTCCCTACACAATGCCCAGAAGTAGGCATTGCTACTTCTTTCAGTGTTAGATACAAAAAAGGAATAGTTATTTTTGAAGTATTAACAGGTATTACCAACTTTGAAATACTGTTAATACTGTCCCTTCTAGAGTTTTCAAGAACTTGCTAATTAGATCATGCTTATTTAAATTATAATAATTATACAATGATGAAAATTAATATACTGGTTGAACTCCAGCTTGCAAACTTTTCCTGTAAACTCCCTATTTCTTTCAATATATATATTTTAGACCTATTTATATATAATGTCTATGTATGAACCATTACAATTCCCCACCACATAGTTTATTTTCAAATAATAAATCTTGACTGGGACAAACAACTTTTGAATTCTGTTCTCAGCTCTGCCAGATACATGAAGCTGCAGAAATCAATAGTCACTCTGATGCTTTTGTTTCTTTGTGCAAAATGGAGCTTCTAATATTTCCCTTGTAGTAGTGACCTGAGGGCAAGTTCATCTCTCTCTCTCACTTAAATATTTTGACGTAGACACCCAGACTCGAGATGAAAACAGAAGTTTAAATTCTTAAGTGGAGCTCGTTAAACCATGTATAGAAAATTAAATGTCTTCTCTATAGCTTAAAGAAAAGACTTTGCTATAAATAGCAAGACTGTAAATGGTACTATCATAGCATTTAATAACTGTGGGAAAAGATAACCATTCTGTAACATGTCTGAGTCACAGCAGGCATCTGCATGTGCTATCTTGGCTAAATAATTTTTGAATGGAAAAGTTTCATACTCTCATACAAATTTGGTCATTTTCTAGCTTTGTTCAGAGTTTCTGAAAAATAAGTTATTGCAGTTTAGCATGCACCAAACTGCATGTATAACCTGTAATGATACAACATAAAAAACCTTAATCATTAGATTCAAATAATTAAGAGAAAAATGTCTGCTCTTCACTGAAATACAGTAAATTAATAATGGCAGGAGTTCAACATAAGGGCCTTGGCAAGGCTTTTTTCACATTCAAGTTGCAAGTCAAAATGCTAAAATCAATCTTTTTCTCCAGTAATGTGAATATAACTTAGTATTTAACAACAGAAAATAAAAACTTACAGGCAAAGAAATCTTTTAGCAAATTTCTGCTATGACAGAGCTTCACATGGCCCTTCACATTACTTCCTGGTTTCATTTCCTGGAACAAACAGAAACAAGACACATGTGAAATTAGCTATATCATACTGAAATGTCATATACGTATACACAATAGCCTTAAATCATGCTATGAAATAAACTTTGAAAAATATTTTAATACTGGTGTCTTTCAGGTGGTACAAATCTAACATAACACTTCTGGATTTGAAAGGTAGTTTTAATTAATGTTTGCCAACTCCTATGCCCAATACTGACTTCCATCCATCTTTCTGTAGACTCTCAAATTGATTTGAGATTAATTTTTCATCTCCCTAAGCACAAGAAAACCATACATGATTTTCCATTTGCTAGCCGTACTAATGGAAAAGACCTTTTTGCAGCCTCTTACATACAGGTGCAAGCAATTTCAAAACAGTAATCGAAGTTTAATAAAACAGAAAGACCAAAATACATAATTTGTTCACTAGTAATGTTTTTACAGATGTTTGTTTGCTAAATAAAAAGTAAAGTATATAGTAAAGATCTGTCAACTCCAAAGGACCTATTGAGCTTGTCCAACACCCTGACAGCTAGCTGACCCCGAGCCAGCAATGTGCCCTTACAGCAATGCCCCACAGCAACCCGGGCTCCATGAGTGTCACCAATGTGTTGAGGGAAGTGACCATTCCTTTCTGCTCAGCACTGGTGAGGCAAAATACCAGGCCCAATCCCAGGCTCCACAGTACAAGAGAGATGTCCACACAGGAGCAAAAGGGCATGAACTGACTTGGGCATCATCTGTATGAGGAGAGGCTAATAGAAATGAGGGCCTTGACCTTTGAGAAAAGAAGGCTCAGAGTGACCTTATCAATGAGTATAAACATCTGAAAGGGTGCAGAGTAAGGAAGGCAGAACTAGACTATTCCCTATGGTATCCAGTAAAATGACAAGAGAACACAGGACCAGAGTGAAATACAGGAAGTCCTGTTTAAACATATGTTTGTTTGTTTTTCCACTGTGAGTGTGGTCAAACACTTGAAAAGGTTGTCCAGACTGGTTAGAGAATCTCCATCCTTGGAGCTATTAAAACCCAACTGGACAGAGTCCTAGACAACGTGTTCAAGATGACCCTGCTCTGAGCAGGCTGTTGGACTAACTCACTAGGTCCTTTCCAGCCTCAACAATTCTATGATTCTGTAAAGTGCTTTATTTAACTCATCCCTGGTTAAAATAAATTGAAAATAGATTATAATTAATCACCCATGAAATGTCTTTTCTGAGGTGCATGAAAAAAAACAGCCAATCTCACTGTTCTTTACCTAGTGTAAAAGGCATGCAAAGGTTATAGTGGAAAGCTAACACCACACAGTAATCCTGACATTCTGATCCATTTAATTGTAGAACAGAGGCCATAAAACTTTCCCTGGTAATTCCTGCCTCAAACTTTCCTTCTTTAACTACCTTAAACCAGAAGAAAATACACAAATATATAAATTCTGGAAGATATTCACATGTGATATTTAAAGTGGATTACCAACAAACACATCAAATGTATTTTGTTTCATAATGAAAGGATATACCTAAAAACAAACACACATTACTCTCTAAAGAATTCTTTAACAGTGCTCTAGAAATGTCAATCAACCAAATGATGTTTGGTGGTATGGTATTTCCTGGTATTTCATAGTAAATCAAAAAGACCGAGAGTTACAGGTGCAGTCATGGGTTTAGGATTGCATGAGCCAACAAGGAACTGGTTCAATATATGTGCAAAAAAACACCCATGGAGTAAGCTTTGTAACTCAATAAGATTAGAAGCACAGATACACCGCAGGTTAAAAGTCCAAAGATTTGTTTTTGTTTTTACTGACAGTGTATTACTTATGGAAAAAATCCTTTAGCAGTGTCAGTCATACATCTTCATGAGAGCAGATTTTCTTATTTTTTTTAAAAAAAATATACAAGTTTGCTTTTTGGTTTTTGAAAAAATATGACTACAAAGTATATTTCAAATTCTCTGTTTTCCTGGAGAAAAATTAAACAGCATATGCCTATTTTATTCATTGCCGGAGAGAACAAAGGCTATGCGTTAAAGAAGCATACAGTACATTTCTATACGTACCCGCTCTTACAAAGGCAGGTTGCGTGTATCCCACCACATGGGTGGGTATCTTTTGTGTTTGTGTTGCTAAGGAAACCAACACTGTGCCAAACCACTACAAATGTATTCAAGTTCTTAAACAGGGTAAGTATTATTTTATTTTTTTAAACACAAAAATAAAGCTAGCATATACGGCTACAGAAGAGCTCTCAATTGCCAAGAGCATGTTAAGCCAACACAATTACAATGTCTGAAATACAAAGATTTTCCACTCTGTGGTGTTTGTGTACTTATATGTAACTTCAGAGGCTCGTCCAAAAGGCAGTAGGTTACAACAAAGTTAGGACATGACTGGTTTTGCATATGACAGAAGATGGGGCAGATAAACTCTGAAATTTTCTTTGGTTTGTTAAGAAGTCGAAAACTTTAAAAAACCTTCGCTACTGATCTATTCACAATGGACAGCTGTTTAAATTGAATTGCATAAAGTAAAATACCATGAAGATATACTATCCCATTTAATAAAAACAGAACAAGTTTGCTGTGAAGAGCTGTGTTTTGCAAGTTGTTAGCAGTGTACCCATTAGAGAAGGACGACTCAAGGAATTATGTTCCATAGACTTGAGTTCATGTTTTCCTGCTGTTTCACAGAACATTACACAAGCTCTATTCAATACCTGTATCTGTTTTATCTATCCTGGTCCATCTGCTCTGCGAATGTTCTTGCAAAGCAGTTTCCCATAGCAACATCAAATATCATATAGACCCAGTCTTCTCTTGAAGCACTTTAACTGATCCACTTCTGAATTTCAAGCAGCATCTTTTTTTCTTGCAGTACTTAAGTAAACAATCAATAAATGGAGTATTTTGTCAAATGGAAAACACACATGAATGGAAGTCATACCCATGAGTATAACCCTGGAAAAGCCCACAGTGACTGCCTACTTTGAGGCAGCTTCAGTTAGATCACCTACAAACCATTAATAGCCCAATTTTTCATTCTCTTGTTTACAATGATCAAAGAAACCAAAATAAGAGGAAAAATTCTCAATACATTTTCACACAAGGTAAAAAAAATAATAGTAACAGCAACTTCCTAAAAATACCGTACATTTCACCTGAGAATCTATCTTGAGAATCCCTGCTCCACTTTTAAGAAGTAGTAAGCATACACAAGATTGATTTTTAAGTGAAGATGTTCTGAAAAAATCTCTTAAAATAAGCACTCAAGAAGTCAGTAAATATCATAAATTAATTTTGAGCACACTAGTTCTGTGTGTTTATGGAGAATCTGTAACAAAGTTGTTGTGCAAGCTATAAATTAAGGAGTTAAGCAGACCAGTTTTCCTAATTGCTAATATCTGCATTTTAGATTTGTCTATCTAAAACCACCAGAAGCAGCTAGGAAAAGGCCCTACAGTAAGTGAAAAGGCAATCCAACTTTCTGGTCACTTCTGTACCACTGCACCATATTTTATAACTTTGAGCTACTTTAACAACATACTACCTAATTATGTAATCTCAGAACCAAAATAAACAACTAGATGCAATTCTCGATATTTTTCTACCAGCATCACCTCCTTTCGCCTATACATTTTCTTGGGTTACTCTTGGTCTTCCCCAGCCATTCTCTTTTGCCCATTGTGGAATTTGGCCCTAAAACAGACTGGCTAGATCTCTGGTCTGCACAATGAAGTTCATCTGTACAGCAGCTCTGATGGTCTTACACGGAAAGGCTTCTGTGCATGCCTTCAACATGAATAACACTAATGGCTACATAGCAAATCTGGCATTTTAAGAGAACACAGAAGAGATCCACAACAGGAGGACCACTCAGCTCTCTGCTGCACATGCATGAAGTCCAGTTCACTTCACTGCAAGCATTGAGCATTGCTTGGCAGAAAAGCCCAACATACAAATACAAAAGCCCACTGGTTGCAGATAAGGGCACCACATGAAATCTCTCTCTCTATTTAAAGCTACAGTCTTACAGTGAGATGAAGTTACCTGCAACCTTCCTGATGATTTTGTAATACCAAATTGGCCAAAATACCCTGCCTGCAATTACCAGCAGACACAACTTCCAACAGATTCATTTTATTACTACAGTCATGAAAAACAAAACAAAACAAAACAAACAAACAAAAAAAAAACCACTTTATTCTGCATTAACAGTTCATTAAAATATGCTCAAGTTGATGAGCACTAAGTTCATGATTTCTAACACATCGTTTCTTTCTCAAACAGGAACAAGTAGTAGCACTTCTACCATCACTCACTAAGGCGAGGCTAAAACCCAGTAACTCATTCTTTAGTTGTATGAACTTAGCAGTGCATGTGTTTTATTATCCTTTATTGTATATAACTTATTTTTAGGTTTGGTTTTCTTATAAACTGATCTGCACATTTAAGACAAGAATTTGAGCCAAATCTACGGTGGAAGTTGTAAGTATATTACTACAAGTTTTCAAACCACAATTGCTCGGTGTTTACTTCTCCACAGATCTCTGCCTATTTTAATATACCATAGTATAAAACATCAGAGATAAAATTATCAATAATAGTCAGCTTCATTACATGCAACAGATGTATGTGAACTATAACTAAAGGCTAAAAGCAGATGATGTTTTGAAAAATATTTTTTCAAATATGCTACTTCAAAAGTAATGATCTAAACCAAGAATAAAATATGAAGTCTTTAAGGACTAACATCTTGCTTTTTCTGATGGTGTCTGAAAGACTATAAAGCCTTTAAATTATTAGAATATATTCTAGAAATGGCTAAGCAGCCAGTACCGTATTCATTTATCCTTTGTCCTTTTAAGCTTTCAGGGTGCTGTGTAGCCATAGTAACTATCCCTTTCCTCTGTGAAATCCATTAGCTGGTTTCAATCTGGATTTCAATACTACCATAAAATCAAAGCCAAAGATTAAAAAAAAAAAAAAAAAGATTAAAAAAGATTCCCGAGACAAGTATTTATTTTAAAAGCAGTTTCTGCATCTTTATGCTTTATACATAACAGCAAAAGAAGCCAAAAGGTTAAAAGGACATCAAAAGATAAATTCAGAATGAATTTTGAAGCTTGGTCACCATCAGGGATGACACAATACCATCTCCAACTAGACGTGACAGAAAAAGCTAGCTGTCATTCACATTAAGTCAGTCACTGCAACTGGCCGGCTGGCCATCAACCCCTTCCAACAGCAGCCTGAAGGTGCAAGTATTAGGAAACTGCAAGTATTAGGAGACAGACTCGGATTTGCACTGCAATTCGAATGACAAGAAATGGAAAATCTTGGACTCTTCTTCCACACAGACAATTTTGAAGGAGGGCAGGTGTTGCAGAAGGATAAGCTTTATCCTAGGTCCTATTTGGATGAGTTTTGTCACGACATCCCTGAATGACTTCAACACCAGTTTAGTCCCAATACCAGTTACAGGCAAACTGGCCTAATAAGCATTACCACTATTTGCTTGAATCCTCATTACCCCCAGTGACTCCTGGGGACTAGGAAGAGCTACACTTTTCAGCAAGGAAGAGGCAAAGTGTTGGAATATATTCCACAGGCCACTAATTGAAAAATAAATGATTCCTTGAGTCTTCAAAGTATTGGGTATTAAATTCCTTCACTAAAAATTTTCACTGCCTCCTCAGCTGTTGAACTGTTAGTTCCAACTCTGTTGATTTGATTTCATACTTCCACCCACTGCTGCATAAATAGAACCAAACATGACTCAGACAAAGGTGAAGTATCCGCCAAGGTAAGAAAGCTTTATTAGCAATTTTATCTAGCATCGAATGTGTTCCACTTATGATGGGATTCTAGAATAATAAAAATGCTTCTAAATTCAGACAGTGTTACACAAAGCAGTGTTTGAAAAAAATTACTCCAATGTACAAAACACGAAGATACACTCCTGTCCAGTGACTTGGCATAAATAATGGATGTTGGCATTAAGAATATTACCAAAGAAAAACACAGGCATAAAATAGGAGCAAGTTCTTTTGTCGCATGTCACAGAAGGAAGAAAAAAAAAAAAAAAAAAAGGTGAAATGGTGAAATTTCTTCTGCTTGTTTTGAAACTAAGGCATGCTGGAACCAGGATGGGCAGAGCCCCTGTGCACTGCCACCAACAGAAGCTGAAGTGTGCCTGATCAGGCAGAGGAAAGGGAGGATTCCCTCTAACAAGAAAAAATGAAGAAATACTGGCATTTTATTTCCACTTTCTAGCTCCTTATTCTGCTGTTGCTGTTTTATAACAAGCAACAACACTCAAGAGCAAGGCCATGTTCACGTAGTGTTCACGTAGGATAAAGAAGGTTCACATGGTTATTTTTGAGAGGCACTCAAAATTGCAGAAAGGTGATCATGCTTGCATTCAACTGAAGAAAAACAAGATTTCATGAGAGTTACCTGAATCCAAAAATTCTACTTTTTTCCCTCAAATGTACAACTCCTGGCTTTATTAAAGCTAATAGCAAAACTCCCACACACTTCAGTGGGGGCAAAGCTTTCATACTATACATTTTTATGACATATGAGGGAATTAAAATTGATGTTTCCTGTCACTACGGTGGAGGACAAAGTCATGTCAGAATAGCTCATGTGCCTGACATGGCCAATTCTGTCCTCTTCAGCTTGTCCCAATTCTGAAGCAGAAGGGCAGCACATTCACAGGTCACTCTGTGAAGCCCAGGAGCAGCCCCAGCCTTTCCTGGGAGTTCAACACAACAAAAGATGCAGAAAATGCTTCTTTGCAAATATTCTTTGTGCTGTCTTTTAAACAAAACCAGAGGGAGACTGGTTTTTACTTTAGAAGGCAGTAAGCATGTTGTGGAAGGCAGGGACATTCGTAATGGTTAAAACATTTTGATACGACACAAGAGATCCACTTTCAATTTTATCCTAAGCATCAAGATATTCAAAGCCACAAACCTTACTACTTTAAAAAAAAATAAATCACCAAACTTCATCAGTAATAAGCGTGCTATTTCATCCAGTCAGGCTATAGAGAAATGTACTTTCTATGCACATTGGCAGTGCCATCTGTGGACAAAAATCTTTGGGGAGGAGAGCAGGACACACCGGTACTTCCCTTTTTCCACCCAGTATTATTGCTGCAAAAGGCTTATGAAGGAAGTGGCACTGATGGGACAACTCACAAAAAAATAAATCCAGTACTGGGAACAGAAATCACCTGAAGGTGGAAAGCTGAAATAAAAATTCAGAAAAGCTGGAGATTTGATACAATCTGAATAGGTGTACGTGTTCTCAGACAACTTGCAAGTATTGCTACAAAATCCACTGAGAGGTTCTGCAAGCAGTCCAACTTAGAACGCCTTGAAAAACAGAGGTAATTTTCTACTCCCACAGGCTTTGTACCAAAATACTGAACATCATTCTCTTTGAACCTGCTGTTTTTGTAATTTCACTATTTACCTAAACTTTTTCCATAAAAACTTTTCAAAATTCAAAAGCTATTGTTCCATCCTTTTCTAACTGATTTTCTAGTTTATCTAATAAAACTAAAGAAACCCCAAAACTTAAAGCCACATATTTTCATAGCTTCAATTTTCACTGTATTAAATTCTAGGGGTTTAATGCCTCTAAAGCCCTTAGAATATTCCGCAAGCCTTATATGATGAGGTAGACATCTCTAAAACCTATGGCCCCGATTAAACTTGGAAGAAAACTAGTCATGGGAAGTTTAATTTTCCTTGACATTAGGAAATAACAGATGTCCTCACAAATAACACATCCATATAATATCTTTATCTGAGGAGGCTCTGAGAGGTCATATTTTTGTGTCCAAGGATATTACTTCTTTCACACAAGCCTCCCTCCTCACCCTCCAGTCCAACGCTGCAGTTGTCATAGTTACCAATTTACATGGCCATAGGCTGAGTAATGTTCTCACATTCAATAAAACCCCAAAGGCTATGAGCTTGTAGAATATTTCAAGATTTGTGCAGAAGTTTTGCCATGAAATTTCACTGAAAGACGGGCAGGTGCCAAGGCACATGCAGACAAACATCTCTTTTTGAAGAGCAGACATTTTATCTGCAGTTCCACCACAATGAAGGTGGAGGAACTAGAACCATGGCAGGACTCGCTGGTTATCTTCTGATAATTTAGACATGTAATTTTAATGATAATCCAAGTGGATTTAAACAATGAATTGGATCCAAACATAATCAGGTTTCTCTTTCCAAATTGAAAAAAAAAAAAAATCCTAAATCATTCCTAACTCTCAATGCAATAATCAGAACCTGACCCTCCACATAGCTCTTACGGGTTCATGTTTCCGTCCACACAGTTTCAACACATTCCAATGAATGAGAGCTTAAATCAGGAGCACAAGATACACCAACAGCAACCATTCTCCTCAGCCACTGGGATGACAAAAACAAATCACAGTGATGACAATCTAGAAAGTCAAGTGCTATGTCCATAATAGATAAGACACTGAATTCTTACCTTCTGTCCCAGAATGAGTAAAAGTAGATATACTGGATTCCCATCTGCAATCCCACGGCTATGCTTTATAGGATATGGAATTGGATATAGGATATTGGAGTAATTCTGAATGGTCTGAAATCTTTTATAAAACAGATTACAGTCTATTAACTGATATATAAAATTCAGGTTCCCATTACATATATCGAAGGGGCAGAACTTCCTACAAGCAGAAATGAAACTGATCTTTGAATGAAGCGCTGGATCCTCAGGCCCGTGCTTTATGTTTTCAAACATGCAAATGAAAACTTTTAAGTATACACACGATTACAAAAACAGTCCTAATTTCCAAATATGTGATGGTCATGAGAAAAAAAAAAAAAAAAAACCTGCATCCCATTCAGTTTTTTTCTTTTGATCATCTTTCCTATTCTCCAAATCAAAACAGAGCATGACAAGATCCCATCTGGATTACACCAATATGATGCTAACAGGCAAAGGTATCTAACAAGTTATGAGAACATCACATCCATCCACTTATTAGCACGTATACAATTTGTAGGTCAGAGTCACAGAGTATCACTAGCTCAGCTGTTAGCACTAAGGAGCACAGTGTGGAGGTTATTTTCATATTCATGTTGTGAGATTCTGTGATCTTTCATATGCAGAGCAACACCATCCTGCCCTCTCTCTCTTAAAACCGTGTTCTTAAGTGCATATACTTGAAGACTCTGTGTCACTTCTAACCCTTGAATAACAGTGGCAAAAAGCCATCTGTGAGACTCAGCACTTTGCAATATAAGCATTTATTTCCTTACTTCGACTGTTCAGGATTGCTGGATGCCCCTTCTAACCTCAACTCTTCTGTGATTCTGCAAAGAACTAACATCTCTGGTGTAAAACAGAGCCTGCTTGAGGTTTCCCTCCCACACTGAGAAGTCATGTGCCCACATGATATTTTGCTACAAGCCACTTTGTTGTTGCACAGCATCAGACTCCATGAGCAACTGGACATCATTAGCTATATGAAAGAAACAGTTCCCATATATCAGTACCACTAGTGCCCAACTAATTTTCAAACAAAATCTCAGTCCCTACTTGGCAGCCCTGAACAAGAGTGATATGAGATACAATACAGCCCTTAAAGAAAATCCAGGGAAGACAGTATATAAGTATCCTGTGATTTATTTCTCAATTGCCTTTCAAAAATGATTTCATAATCTGATCACTTGGATTTCGGTGTGTAGACTTTTTCAAAGTACCAGCTGTTTTCCCAGTCCTGGTAAATTCTGCCTTTGATATCTGTGATAATTAAATCCCAACCACCCTCATTTACTACGCAAAATAGACCTTGCATTTCACTCAAAACCTGAAAAGAAAACCTCAGCATTTGTAATCCTCTATGAAGTGAGCTGTACCTCTCCGTTCGTATTTCATGCTTATGAGAAGACTGCTTTACAATTTAAATGGTATGTTACTCATGCGTAGCCTTCTTTTATGTTAAGTTTTTATGCTTTGTGAATAGAATATTCATCTATCATTTAAATTAATATTTAATTGAAGAAAATTCAGTCCTGCATAGCTCATGAGTATGGGAACTCACAATAGCTAGTTGTCAAGGGATAACCAGCAAACTGTCGCATTGAGGTACTACATGAGAAATTACTACACATACCTACCTGCACCAAAAAAAAGTCTCCCATGACAAAACCTCATTCCTCATAGAGCTGCAGGAAGACATTTCACCTCTTCCTGAAACATTTCCTCCCAGTTCTGAATCCAGTTACATTTCTTTCCTCAGTTAAAATCATGACTGATTTCTTTTTATTCTGCTGAACTCCTTTTAACCTAGGTCTTTTCCACACTGTGGATCACCAGGACACTGCTCAAAAGTTCCTTCTAGGCACAAGGAAGAAAGTTAACACCAGGAAAAAAAAATGAGGAGGGTCCTTGGGGTATTTCTGACTTCATGAACCTATGAAGTATTCATGACTATACATCCTCAGAATCAAAACCCAAGCATAAGATAGGATACATGACCAGTGACTAGGCGCATAAACTTTGCTGAGTCACAGAGGACCTGGTGCTTATTTCTTTATGATGATTAATACATTGGATAATTTTAAACAGTAAGTTAGAGAAATATCACAGCACAGCCTTTGGCCTCTGTGCTCTGCTTTCTGCAAAGAGCAAATAAGATTTCTTAGCTGTGATGGTGCTGCTCAGAAGCAGCATTTGCACAGACAGATGACTACGGTACCCCATAGCTAAAGCGATAAAGGTTTACTTAACAACTTAAGGAAAGTACAGTTTGAATTCCCCCGCCTTAAATGCACATATAATGCATTGCTTTAAAGTTGAAGCAACAAGTTTAAATTAGTGCCTATGGTCATCAGATTTCTCAAAAAGGAGAAACATGCAAAACAGCCTCTTACCAGTGCTAGCCCCTCTCACTTAATTTTCTCAGCCTCCAATTCAGTACACTAAATTCTCAAAACTTTAATTATATAAACCCTCTATTTGCTCTGCTAGAGAACATGCACTGTTATGCCTTCACACCAATTAAACCAAACCCCCAAACTGTAATTCCTGTGGAAAACTTGTGATCCCACTGATAAGCTCCCCCCAGGCCCCCTCTTCCCCATGCTGAACCCTCAGCTGCACCTCACAGGAGAGGTGCTGCAGCCCCCTGATCACCCTGGTCGCCCTCTGCTGGGCTCTTCCCAGTATGCCCAGGTCTCTCTCATACTGGGGGCCCAGTACCAAAAAAAGTGCTCCAGGTGCAGACTCACCAACACTGAGTACAGTGGATGATATATGCATTTCTTCGATTTCTCAAGTGGATGACTAGTGTTAAGGAAAGTCTTAAAAAAAATCACCATGGGATGAAAAGCATTTTTACTTTAATTTCCCCCATCCTCAGGAAAATAACTGAATTTTAAAATAAAAATGTCCTGCTCCATTTTACTTGCACAAAAGCAAGATACATCTTCCCAGATGTAAATACCCATGGAATACCAGCATTTCCAACCACTACACTGTTGCATATAGTCTACATTTCACAAACACAAGTTACTATTTAGCACTGTAGGCATAACAGTCTTCAGTGTGCCTCTTTAAAGCTTCTCCTGGTGCTGACTTCTGCAGACCAAGAAGGCTTCAGCAGAACTGAAAGAGGGTGTTAGAAGTGCAAAAAGAAAAAAGGCAAGCTCTGCCACTTGTTTCTGTGCTTCTTGCAGAAGTGTGTCATCGCATACTATAACAGCATACCAAATTTATCAGTTTCAAGTGGATTTACCTGCACTAACACTTCAAACTGAAACGATCAAGTACATTAAAGTACATTTAAATTAACATAGCATGTTTTACATGAAAATAAGCTAGAACAACAAAATCCTGAAATAAATTTGTTTCTAAAGGGTAAGCAGTAGAAAACTACCAAGTTTTGCACACAGACATCTCTTCCCACTCCCACCTCTGCACATTAAGTCCCTTTTTCAACTGGTCCCAGACCAACCCTGAACTTCCAGCAACCCTCAGGGGTGTAACAAACTCCATGTATTTACTTTTCCATCTTACAGACAAAGACTTCCCTAACCACCTTTAAAATCTGACCCTACAGACATACATCCCACTTGCCATTCAAAAGCCCATCTTACCTCCTGTTTTAAGCCTTCCTAGCAGCGAGTCTCCTACCTCTCCCACCCAGCACCATCAAAGCCTCTCCCCAGGTGAATCAGGTGAGCCACATGCTAGGCAGCAGCACTGCCCCTTTCATCCCTGCGATTTCTACCCAGCCCATGTTTTAGCATCTGGAGACAAGCAGCTCTCTCCTGCGCTACTCCAGCTTCTCCCCTTCCAGCAGGGCAAAGCACAGAACACACAGTAACCTGCAAACAGCACAGTCCTTGCATGTACTGACTCTGAGTTGGTAGAGAAAATGGGCAATTTTGGCATGGCTTGAGGTTAAAATCTCATGAGAAACATTCAGTTTATGTGGATCCCTTCCGCTATCTAAAATAGCACTTGCTCTCTGCTGTTTTTCAAATAGCCTCTGCCTCTTTGAGGTATTACATGCTGGCTGCATACTGTTAAGGATCCCATAGTAGAAGCTGGCAGGCTTTTGTTATTAATTACTTCAGACATCAAGTTCTGCATCTCGAAGCTCAGCATCTAAAAGCTCAACCACCATGTAGCACTTAAATAAATATCCTCAAGACACATCATCAAGCATATTCTCCACATCACCTGTAGAGGCTGAAAATTGTTTTCCTATTGTACTTCATTTGAAATGGAACTGAATTCAGAAACAAAACAATCGTCTTATTCCAGATCCCACCTGAAAACTGGAAACTTATGTGGGGTTCAAAAAAACAACAAACCTACTGATAGTTATCACTAAGGCAAACATACCTGGAATGTTGCTAGAAAAGGCCTACAGAGGATGCAAAAACATGCAAAAATTTGCTTCTGGCCTCTAAGACAGTCCACTGAAGGGGTTGGAGAGGCACAGAGTAAGAGTAACAGCAAGCAGGTACATATGCATGCAGCTTTCATGATCATGTGGCTGCATCCTGTCCTAGCATCATACATTGATAGATCTCATGAAGTTAAGAAAAAAACTAATTCTGACAGCTGTCATCAGGTAATTTTATTTGAAAGGAACTCATTGTTCACAGTAAACTGTTTCCCAAGTCTCCTTTTATATCAGATTTCTTGTTTTCGACTCTGAAAGTCTCTCTCTGGCTATTATTAGTAGAATTGCCCTTGGTTTATTCAGATTCTTTCTGTATAGTCAAAAAAAGAAATGTATCACTGCTGCTCCCACTACTGCCAACAGTGCCTCTACTAAACAGCAGTGATTTATGGATGATTCTGTAAGTATGGAAAAGGAAACCAGAAAATGTAAACAAGGAAAAAGTAATAAAGACCTTTCCCTCTGAACGTCTCAGGTAGGCTTTTGACAACAATGCCTCCCCCTATACCTACAACTACTTTTTACTGATTCCAAAATAAAAATACTAAAATTGAAAACCACTCATAGGCCAGAATCATAGCCAGAGTTCTGACTATTTACAGTCAAGTCAACGATCTCTCTGAGAATGTCATTTAGTCTTCTGCTCTGTATCTGGCATAGCATCAGCTGCCAGATTTAGTCCACAACTGTAAGTAGCCATTGGTTGAGTTTAAGTATAGCTATGAGACTGCAAAAGTACTCTGGAATAAAAGAACAGGACAAACAACTCCCCTCCAAAAACAAAGTACAACAGCCTCCCACCGGAGAAAAGCCTATCTGTGCAAAACCAGAATTTTCTAGTTGTAGAAGAGTCCCAACCTACCACAGAAATTAGCAGAACACTCTTACAGGCATTTATGAACTCAACCTTTCATCACAAGTGCAGCGCAAAACCAAAAACTGTCTTCTGTAGCAATGACAAGGAGAAGGCCAGTGCACAAGCATCCTCCCTAAAGAAACAAAATGCAAGAATAAACCATAGACAGTGTTAGTAACTTAGCAGCCTAACATCCTCAACTACTATGGCGATATGCTTGCATAACAAACAGAACACAAAACACAGTTTAACTGCCTGCAGTTCAGAGCATAGTTTTAGTACCAAATACAGAGCTTGAATTCTTCAAGTCCTAAGTGGATGCTGAATGACCAACCTAACCTACCAAAAAACAAAGTAAACGGAAGATCTTTAGTCCAAGAAACAAGTCAGGCTCCAGAAACTGTTTAATTTTACTACTGTTGGAATCAGTCCTGTGACTTGATAAATCCCCAGAGAAAACAAAAAAAAAAAAAAAAAAAAGAAAATCAATGCACACAAGTCCAGCAGGTAGCTAGTATTTGATCTTAGGCACAGTCCAAAAATTTATTTCTTCTTTCTCTCATTTGTGTTGGTTACTTAAGGATCTCATTTTGATCTCATTCAGATTTTTTCCATTTGCTCCCTTCCTCCCTCTTCCCCCACTCATTCAGATCCATGTTTTAATTATCCCAAAAGCAAGAGCTCCAGTATTTCAGTTCTTGCTCCTTTGTGAGTTGAAAAGTAAAGATAGTATCTGTAATTGTTTTTCTTTTTTTTTGCTGTCTGGTTGATTAGATTCATAAACATACTGTATGGGAACCAAACCCTTAAGGGACTAGTCTAATTAAGAAGTCAAATTGCTGTGCTGATTACAGACACTCTTCACGAACTTTAAAATCAATACTTCTCCAAATAATTTCAAATCTTGTATACGGTTTCAGGAAACAATTATGTTTTTCTGTTTCATCAGAGTATTATACTTTTCACATCAGAGACAGACTTAAATAAAGGACTCCTTTACTGTATGTTTGCTTTCTAAAAGCATCTACCATCCCTTTACTTACATATTTGCAGTCACACTTATCAACTAGAAATATATATACATATACATTATACAATACAATTATACAGTATATATATGTATGCAATATATATGTATACATTTAATTTCAATGATGTGAAGTATTCTCATAGTTTGTGATGTGGATTCAAACTTCATATTTCAGAATAAAAAAACAGAGGTTATATTTAGGGAAATACTTCTACAAATCAAGTCAAATAGGTAGGGGAGCAACCTGTTGATGAATATGAAATCTCCTTAGCCTTAACATTTAGGCTTGTAGAAAGCAAGCAGGCTAAGGAAGACCTCGGCTGTTTGCAAAGTAGTGGAAAATCCCACACAAGAGAGAGAATTACGAAAAAGAGCGACTTTTACCATTTAAAAATTCTAGCTCCTCTACAAACACTATTGCAGCAATGATCAAAATCCTTGCAGGTTATCACAATGATTCACAAGTTACCACTATTGTCACCCCACAATTGTAATTTGAGAACAATGTACTCACCAAAAAACAAGCAAGCAAACCAACCAGACACCTGTCCTCACATATGACACAACTTCATAAAGCTTTATATTTCACCATCACAGCACTAAATGTAAGCAGGGCAAGTCCAGCACAAAACAACGCTCAAGACTTTCATCAGCCTGGCTCCTCATAATCCTCAGTTAGTAACCATGGTATTTCACTGCTGGACAGATAAATGCAACACTTGCCCTTATAGTCTAGGAGCCTGAGGATTTATCTCTGTTAGCTGAGAAATTTTAAATTCCCACCATAAAAATCATATGTTCACAACTCAATTCCCTTCTCCAGTCAGGAGGTAACTAGGCCACAAACTTCCCTGCCTCTGGAGCCATCTCTTCCCCTTCTTCAGGGAAAGGGAAGAAAACATGTAAAATCCAAGACCCACGCTTTACCATGAGCTCCAGCCCAGGGATGAAAATTTACCAAACACATGCCAATCCCTTTCTGCGCCTTTTAAGTCTGTCATACCTGCTTCTGTTTGCAGCCTCTCACCACCGGCCTCGCAGGCCCAGCAGCAGCTGTTCCGCCGTGCACTGCTCTGAATTCTTTGTGACTCTCCTCGAGTCTGTATTGATTTGCATTGTTTTATTAATATGTGGACTGCACCTACACCACGCTGTGTTTCGATCTTAAGAGTACACGGTGTCAGGCAAGTCATTACTTGGAAGGAAGATGCTCTTCACAGTGATTAGTAAACAGACTTAATAAACACTACTACTGTCACAATCATGGGAAGACTGATAGGTATTACATCTTGATATAAGATGTAGAAATGTATGAACTCAAACTTCTGTCTCCTGCAGGTTCCTTGGTTTATTCAGTGCTGATATGTTTACAAAACATACCAAGTTTTGACTAATCTCTCCATTTTGTTTACTTGATGCATTTAACTCTACACTGCAGTCCCAACTAGACATATTATTCATCTCTTTCATGTCTCAGAAGGTCTTTGTGGTACCACTTAAACATTAAAAAAAATCTGCTGTGGTCTGTTTAAGGACACATAGAAATTGAATATATGCATTTCACTCTATTCCATACATGTTCAAAAGATGAATTTTTAATTAAATGCTTGTCAAAAATAATTTATAAGTATTAGACAAAAGCTCCTACAGAGGTCCAAAATATGTTATAGAAAATGATCAAGAAGGCTTCCTATTTGACAAGTGTTGCAAAACACTGTGCATTGATGCAACAGGCTTTGACTGGAAGATAGTAACTGGATGTGGTCAGGAATGAGCCAGCCCTGCTGGAACTATCAGCAGAAAGCAGGCTGGCATGCTGCTCACTCAATCTGGTCAACCTTCACAGGAACAGCATGTCACTGCTGAGGTCCCCCAAGCAGCTCACAACTGTGTATACAACTTGTGCTACTTGTAAGGGACTACCACTTATTAATCACACTAACTATGTGTGTTGGTGGCATTTAAAATTCACTGATGTAAAGCAGCAACTCATTAAGCATAATTTGTCTGCCTGACTGGTACCTTGTTTATTAGTAGCTTTCTATTATAAAGGGAGAAATAAAACAAAGTGACTGTGCCGCATATTAATTTCATATAAATTGATATCTAGTATCAGGATGCTGAAGTGAAATCTAGCTGATCATTTATACTTGTTAGACTAATTGTCAAGTGACACAACAAGACAACGTTTACAGCAATTAAACCTGATGTGTATGTCTTCTGAATACAGAAAACTACAGCAAAATAAAATTAAAAAAAAAAAAAAAAAAAAAAAAAAAGATCTCTCCTGCTGAAGTTGCACTCTTTTTTTCACAATATGATTCTGTTTTTGTTTTTTTTCTAGGAAATCTTAAGATTTCAGTTTTCAATTCAGAAATTTCTCTCTCTGAGATTGTAGAAGGGTCAATTGAACAGTTCTGGGTTACTGCAAAGTTTAATATCAGAAGCCGAAGGGAATAGCAATTTCCTTTTTTTTTTTTTCTTTCTTTCTCATTTGACAGTGATTTTCTCCATTGGCTTTTAACCCTCTCCATTTCCCCTTCTTCAATGTCTTCCTCTCAGTCTTATTAGTGCCTTTCACAACCCCCTGGCTCAGTCATTGTTAAGATCAGCTGTTTATTCTGTCTGAAAAAGCAGAAATAAAGCAAAAAACTAAGGCACTGCTTGGAGTTGCTAAACACACATTAAGAAAAGTGACAAAGTCTTTTGATCTGCACCTCTGGAAGTTAGTTTTTTAAGTCATGCTTGAAAGTTTTGGAGCAGTGACCAAAATTTGCTCTTTTTATAGTACAGACTCCAGAAATAAGTCAGCAAAGTTGAGATCTACTAACTCAACTTGGTAGTTGATTTAGGTGACCCTACTATACTCCAGGTGAATAGAAAGCCATCTTTTCATCAGGCATCTCAAGCTGCTGACTCAGACTCTCAATGGTTTTCTGTCCAGTCACATCTTGCTCTAAAAATTGAGCTGAGGATGTCTCCCTCAGATTCAGTATTTATTCCCCTCTTTTGTCTGTCTGCAAACAAGAAAGCACAAGATACTCCTTCACATACTACTTGCATTACCAAATGCAAAATTACCAGTACTACTTGCATACTACTTCACATACTACTTGCATTACCAAATCTTAAATTCCTTAATTTCCTGTAAATATCTTCTGTTCATCCTGCATGTCTGACCCTGGTGATAAAAGCAATGCCTGACACTACCTAGCTGTCTAAAATCTAAAATGCTCTGCCTACCTGTAACAAAAAGACTTATTATTGATTCTTACATCTTGTTTCCATCTTCGATTTAGTATTATATGTTTTTAATCAAAAAACATCTTCCTCACCTCTTCAGGATCCTGAAAAGCTGAAAAAGTTTAGGCATTATTTTCCAGCAGTAAATGTAAATATAATCTGGTAGAGCAGCAAATGATTACTGAGACACATTTAAAGGGGCTGACTTTTTTGAGCATCTTCTCTCTGAAAGTCAAACACCTCCAGCTTTTTTTTAGTATCTCCTCTTCCACCAGATTATGCAAACAAGAAGAGAGGTAGGTAATCAGAATTCCTCATCATTACGAAAACAAAGACAAATAAACAAACCAAAATCCGTGGTCATTATCACTTTGTGAACACACAGGACTTTTTTGTTTGTTTGTTTGTTATCTAAGAGAAGAAATAGATCTTTGAGCCACCTTCCTAACCCTCAAAGTGCTATTGTCCGTCCTTCATGTTTTTTCTACACAGACACTCTTACTACTCACTGGAAAAAAAAAAAAAAAGAAAGGGGGGGGGGGCCGGGACGGAGGGGGGACACAGACTCTCAGACTACTAGAATTTCTGCAAGACTATCAATCAAGTATAAAGTTCAGTTCAAAGCTCTGCATTTTCCCTTGTATAATCCGGTCATCCAAACACAGACCTAACTGTTATTATATGGCCTTCAAGGAAAAACAGTATTTTCTCCGGGCATCAAACTTTGACAAATATCCTGAAAGACATAAAAACACAGGCACCAATGGTACAAAATCCAAACATAATACATAATTAAGATATACCTTTGCTTTCAAGAGCATCATCTATAAAGTAATGAATGAAGCTAGAACTTAGTTGTTTAGTCATTGGAACAACAGAAAAGGTTCAGGAAGTAATCTGGAACAGCAATCTATCTTGGAGAATAAAAAGAAGTATGATTATAGGATAAAAGGATAATTGTCCTATATGCTCAAATGGTATCAAGAAGCATGGTCTGTTATTTAGGACATTACAACGAATAGAAATAATATTCTGAAATTAGGGAAAAATGAGATCCATGTAAAACTTCCATATATTAATATCTATTAGACTATAAAAGTGTTTAAAATATATGCAGCTGAAACAGCTGAGACATTTAAAATGTAACGAAGCAAATAAATATATGACTTACATTTATGCCATACTCAGGAAAGTGGAAATTATGGTTTAATAGGTTTGTTTTCCACCTTCTGATGTTGATTATTCATTTCAGCATTTTCTGCTAAAGTAAACATTTGAAAAGGAGGAAAAAAAACAAAAGGTAATTTCCTTATTCCACAAAACAACAAATATGTGAATACTTAGGCATAAAACAGATTTATTAATTTAAATTATACACATGCACTGAGAAAATACACTTAAATGTTTACTGTTCAGGCAGAAATTTAGTATTTGAAGCAGTATGTGATAACCTTTTGAAAAAGAAGACGGCAGTTTAAATTAATGAAAAAGTTACTGGAAGTTGTAACTTTCCTTTCAAAACCTAAAGGTTTGTGAGCTCAGTTTTTGTCGAGCCATAAGAGAAAAAAGGTGGGATGCAATTTACACCACTTTATAACATGGCATTGCACAAGCTTCAGTGCATGTTATACAAGACAGTATTAGAGCACTGGATATATCTAAGCAGGGAAATTAGCATATAAGGTAGGAGATGGCAATTCACAAAAACTACAGACCTTCAAAAATCTAATTTTTGGTTCATCAAAAAGATAAATATAGATCAATTTGCTCAATTAGAACAAAATAAAACATTTCTGGTTAACGAAAAGAATAATAAAAAAAAAAAAGTTTTATCAAAATATTTCTTGAATATTTTTCTTATTTCTACATTTCTGTTTGGCATGGTGTCAGCGGGGACCTGCGGTTTTTGTTTGTTTGGTTGGTTTGTTGGTTAGAAGTAAATGTAAAAACTTAATGCCATTTTTAATGGAGAAACCTAGGCACTTCCCTTGTGCATTTTCAATAGTAATGAGAGCTGAAGGAGGAATGGCAGGCACCTCAACCAACTCACTAAATCAAGACCCATCAAGAATAGTCATCTACTTAAAGGAGCTGAAGTCAGAGTACCAGAACTCAGGGGCAGAAAGTTTAAAATGCACACAGCTAAACAAACACCATAAGTTTACCCTCGACAGCATTTTGGAAGCCAGAGGACTGAATGTAAATGCATTTATGCCATTTCTTACCACCTGCACTCCCCAGGCATTAAGATGAACTCGGACACAGAGCAGACAGTCTTCCTGCAGCGTCAGAACGAGGGTAGTATGGCTCACCTTTCTCCCCTCATCCCACTTGGTTCTCTAACCAGGGTATTTACAGTCTGTGTTTGAGTCTGTGCTTTGATCATATCATTCTAACTACATAATAGATGTAATTCTTACCCAAGTTCAAGGACCATATAAAAGGTACTGTTTTTTAATTTATTATATTAACTTATTATACAGAAAATTATACTCATAGATCTTACTTGCACAGTCTTTAAAATTAGCATCAATGTTTCCCTGTCTATAAATGTTAAGGTTATTTTTTCCTGTCTAAGACAGCAAGGAAATCCTACATTTAATGCAACAATTATCAGTGCAATGAGTGGAATTAGCTGTCTAATTTCAAGGAAAATTAATTCAGCAGACCTCTTTCTGAATTATTAAATAAGTGACATTTCCATAAAAGTCATCTGCAAAGCTAGATGGGAAAAACATTTTCATGACTAAGACCTATGAATTTCACCAGTCTTAAAGAAAAAACAATTGCTGTCACAGAGTTTTAGTTCAATTTTAGTTGAGCTAATACTGCTTTTAGGGATAAAGTTCTACTTACATATAAAAGATTCATGTTTCTCAACATAAAAACTAATTTGAATGTTTTCACCATTACCACCAATATTATCACTTTAAACTGAGGCTAAAAAAATGCCACCTATCGAAGTGTAACACACCTATGCTTCAAAAAAAGTGTTCTGTTAAATCACAAAAAAAATATATAGTGAAAGTAAGCAGCCAACAGCACAGTAATAGCATCCTATTCTTGGAATCAAGCAATTTTTAAAAATTTTAAATACTTACAATGCAGTACATATAATCTTCGGAGAGGCTGAAAAAAGACACCATTGATTCCCTATTCCCCCAACAATAAGTAAATTGGGCCCCAGAGCTGAATAGTGCAGATTAGCATTAAAATACCAGTCAATTATTACTAGCTGTGACATAACATTCTGCATAGACAATACTTTGAACAAATACGTGCAGAGCTACCTAGTGCATGGAAGCCAGCAGATACCTGAATAAAAAGAGCCAGGGACTCCTGTTAATCTCACTTAGTGCCATAATTCAATCTCATTTGTGCATTCTTCAAGTATCTGTACTATTCCAGTAATACAGCAACAATCTATACATATGTGTGATTACAGACGTGAAGTATCTGTTAATTACTGCCCTTTTCCTGTCAAATGCCACACCTGGTAGACCATGTGGGACATGATAAATCACTATTTCAATTGGATGACAACAGCGTATTAAGTTGAGCGAAGTTTCCTAAGCAGATAGTCACAGCTGTCAGGTTCCAGGGGAGTATTTGGCCTGACTGAATTTTGGTGAGAAGGAAGATTTCAGTACATCAGCATTCCTGGGCCGAAACGTACAGGCACAAAGTAGGTTTATGGTATCAAATGCCTTAAGGTAATGATGACACTGACTAACTACGACATGGTAAGAGAGTTCAGAGAGGCAATGAGTGAAGGAAATACAATTGTAATGACAGATACCCATGAATAGCAGACAAGTATCACACTGGGACACAAAGCAAAGAATAAACTTTTAGCACTACGATAATCATTTCATGGAGAATTGGTATGGAAACCATTAGAAATACACTCCCTGACTTAGTATTGAAAAGCATGCAGGATCTTGTTCAAAAATTGTCTACTGAAAAGGCACTCTAATAATGTATTAGGATACAATAACCCTACAGGAGTTACAAAAGCCAGAAAATCCACCACAGTTATGCAGAACTTCCAAAAGGAAAATGACACAGGAATGAGAGAGCCTATTAAAATGAAGATAAAAAGAACTGCTAAAAGAATTAAATCCCTGTAGACATCATGGACATCACTGAAAGATACCATATCGAAAACATGGTGCCAGTACACATCGCTTATCAAGAAAGGCTTGATTAAAAGCTAAAAAGCAACTGACGTGAACAGGCCAAGAGAAGCTTTCAGGAACAAGAAAACACAAAATCCATTCATCAAAAAGCTTAGATTATGTTCAGATGACAATAAAAAGAGTCATGAACCCCAATGAACAGAAAAAAAGGAAGACAAAAGGGCCAAAAAAATAAGAATTTTGAGGAGTAACTCATAAAACAAAGTCACAAACCGCAGTGGACAGCAACATTTCAGTGACATCAGAACACATACTTGTGGGTATTCACTATGGAAAACAAAAAGGAAAGCCCTGGAAGCAGCCATACTTTCAGCAGGAGGATTACTCCCCACAGCTGATGAGCTGTAAAACCCCTGTCCAGTTCTGAGACTCTGCCACTAGTTTCAGCTGCTGCTTAGGGAAACAGAGCCAGGTTCCAGAAGATACTGAATTTGATTGCAAAATAATACTTATGTTAACCAAGTCGATATTCTGTTCTATTATTCATTTTGACTTTCTACTTAGCAGGGCTAATTACTGCTTTACGATTATCATAACCTTAATGGAAGAACAACTAAGGGCTGCCACTCCGATTCTAAAATAGAACGCAGCACCCAGAG
Source organism: Aythya fuligula (assembly GCF_009819795.1). Taxonomy (NCBI): domain Eukaryota; kingdom Metazoa; phylum Chordata; class Aves; order Anseriformes; family Anatidae; genus Aythya; species Aythya fuligula. The sequence goes on along the minus strand of NC_045562.1, from coordinate 28,008,727 downwards.
AGCCTAAAACATATTGCTTGTGCTGTGCTGCACTACTGACATACTTGAATCGTGCAGATCAGGTGACTCAATGACAACTCAGCATAGCTTGCCAGAAAAGTAAGCCAACAGTAAGGTAAAGAGATGCAACTTCAACTACTCTGATGACTACTGCCTTCCCAAAATTGGTCCTGGTTCACTCCTTAATAGTCAATTCATTTCATACTCTACTAAAAGAAATGCATACAAAGATCTTTTAAAAATACTGTTTGCCATTAGCAAACTTGTTTTATCAAGACATACATTAGCATCTGGTGATTCTACTCTTTCTCAGCTAACATTTGTGAGCTAAAACTAAAATTAAGACAGTACCTACTTTACGGAAAGATGTGATGTGAAAACTAAGAACAGCTGGCAAAGAGCTAAGTTGTAAAACAATATGAAATATGGCCAGTTCTAAAAGATTGTTGTTGTTGTTTTGTTTTTCAGAAGTTAAAAGCAGTGAAAGACTGCATAGATGGTGGGGGATAGAATTTTTGTTTGTTTTAGTAAAAAAATCTAATGCAAAATTGCTTACAATAGTGTTTTTTCTTCAAAGACAACTCCTTCTGACAAATGATGCTGCAGTGAGAACATTCATGTCAGCCTCCTTTGGTTGCCAGCTTTCTAGCCATTTTGTCATGTCTTTCCACTCCCGTTGCAAGAAAAATGAAGAATTTAACATCTAAAGGCAAAACTTAAATCAGACGTCTACCTTGCCTTTACATGCATGTGGGTATTTGCTGTCAGATAATAATGTGTGTCTTGTCAACCTACTCCGTTATGGTTTAATTTTTATATACATGTAGTTACATTTCTCTTATTTGCATTTTTTAATAAAAATAATATTGCTAACTAAAATAATATTGCTAACTAGAAAACTAACAGTTTTCTGAATAATGGTGTAGATATGTACTGATTACAATGACAATGCTAAGCTGTCATCAACAGCTCTCCATTTTTTAATGGCTATATTTGAGTTCTGTCTTCCTTGCCGGTACTATGTGGTATGTCAGCTAGTAGAGTAGCTAAAGAAACTGACATAGCTGCAATCTCAGCTTTCGTAACATAGGTTATACAAACAAGCTGCTGATTTCTGAGTATGCAATCAAGCAAGTCTGCTGTGAACTTCTTGAGTTCACTTTAGTTGTTTCGGGTTTTCCCCTACAAGTTAGCAACAAATTCAAGAACACTGAAAGATGATGAAGAACCAAATGTAAAGCTACTACTACGTGTACCCAAAGGTACTCAGTGTCACTGTTTCTGTGTCTCTGTATGAGTAACTCAGAAGGGTGGGGGGGAAAGAAAGAGGGAAAGGGGGAAAGTCTAAAAAGCACCTTTTCAGTATGAAGAGATCAAGCACCCAAATCAGTGTAATAGAATATTAAAAAGTGTCAGAAGCAGGACCCAGCCTTCACACCAGAGTAAGGAATCACGCGGGCATTTTTCTTAATAAAAGGCTAGGATTCTTTTTTCCATCTCAAGATGCGTTTCCTGAATAGCTGTTTCTTTACCAGCACTGTTCTTTACCAGTCCTTACACTCAGCTCCCACAGTAACTCCAAGCAAACACGCTGGGTTCCAGCAACCTATGGTCTCCAGGAGTAGAAAGGCTCTTCAACATCTCGCATGTTAAATTCACTGCATGATTACTGCCATGACTTCTGATCAACGAATTTAAAAACATATAAAATAGAATACAATCAGTATATGTGAAAGACCTCATTAAAAGATCTGGATCACAGCAATAAAGCAAGCAGCCTAAATGAAGAACTTGTTGTATAAGATCCAGGTCCTCGTGATCCCTTGACTTCCCATGCTCTGCACTGAACCAGAGAGATTAAAATGGACGGGGCCTGGTCACAGCTCAGAGGCAGGTTGGCACGTAGCTCCTTACCTACCTTTTAGTGTATTAGTCACCAAAGTTCAGTTACCTGTAGTGCTCACAAAAGCATATGGACAAGCGTAATCATACAGATGAGCTTAGTAAAGCTCACAAGTCAAGCACAGAGAAATTGATATATCAAGAAAACATGTAATGAATGCGCCCAGGGTTAAAAGCGTCGCTGCTTACATTGTACTTCTCTCCTGCATCCATGAACATAGGAATGTATTGCTCAGTGTAACACGTTACCAAAGAAAAAGAAAAAGAAACACATTCCCAAAAGCTAACTTGAGAGGGGAAGTTAACAGTGAGATAAATACCTTCATACTCTCTGGGAGACAGCATGGGCGGATATGTGCTGTATGATAACAATCTTACTACTCAATTCCTTCAGAGTAAAAATAACCTTCACACCTATTTAATTTTCATGTCAGGGCTTAAGAAAAAACATGTAAAAGTCCTACACAAGGAGTTGTGTTGTTTTTTTTTTTTTTGTTTTTGTTTTTTGTTTGTTTTGAATGAGGCACATCAGTGCTTTAGAGAGAAACAACTTTGTAATTAGTGTAACTGAATAGCTAAAGGTTTTCATACCAAGTATTTGGGAAAGAACAAATTGGTTGGCAACAACAACCCAAGGTAGTTGATCTGTTGTACAGAATGACAACCCCATCATACTGAGAAGATGAACCCAAGTACTACCCTTCAGTGAAAGGTTTCATTATAACTGAAGATATAGTAAAACAGGTACTGTATCTCTTTACATAATTCAACATAAATTTGTAGTGCTGTCAACAGAAATCATAATAGAGCAGGATGATTAGCTGCACGTGCAATCTGAGTTTATTTTCTTTGCTTACATCGACTCTTAAAACAAAACATGTGGCACCCCAAGCCTGGAGATTTTTTCAGAAAAATACACTGCAAGCTCTACACATGAAACCCATGATGCCATGATGTACAATCCTTAATGAAATTCAGTAATGAAAACTCCTCACAGCTAATGAAAAGCTTCTCAGCAAAGAACTGAAATAAAACATAATTAAAATGCAAAAAATAAAAAATAAAAAATAATAAAAAAATCTAATTACAAGGTGTCTGTCAAAATACGTTTCATCTAATTAACTGCACACACCCAAAGCATGCATCTTTCCCTTGTCTGCTGCTGTGGTGAATTTCACAACAGTGCCACTGAATCACCACCCTACCAAAACAAATATGTTTCTATAAATAAACAAAGCTTTCAGGGGAAAAAAATAACATTGGGATTAAACCAGCAGCAAGCAGAGTATCTTTCAGCACACAAGCCCTTCATCAGGTCAGAAAAATAGCACAAGCATCAGCATATCATTGAAAAAAAAGTATAAACAAGGCTATATAAAAAAATATATACATATTATTTATGTTTCTGAGAAACTAAATAAATCTTTGGAGTAGTTTGCACTAGAATTTCAGTCTTTTGAGAACAGAAATACTCCTATGAGCACCTACAGTGAAGATATCCCCTGGTACAGAAGAACTGGTAAACACAGGCCCATAACACAGCTAGTAACTAAATACTCCATTCAAATAAAGGGAGAAAAAAATATTACTAACATAGCGTTAATGAATCAAAAAAGCTTACTGAGACATCTTTAGCAGCACAATTTCACTTAAAATTACACTGCCACCGTAAGCCAGGTTGGGAACCTGCACGCTGTGTAGTGCCACGTATGAAAAACATCTATGTGTTAGTATTCATACATTTCATTAAAAACATCTCTAATGACGTAGCTAATTACAAATATGCTGGCAAGTAATTTAAAATTCAAACTGCTGTCCTTGACATGTTCGGTCACAGACATGATATCCCAAATAAATGGAACCAGTTGCCTGCAGATCTAAGTGAGGACCATCAGCAGCGGTGTCTGACAGATGTCATTCAGTTTTTCTCCACTGTCATCAGCTGGGTAATCCCTGCTCAAAACTAAGAAGATTGTAGATTGCCTTTCTAAGGAAGGCAGAACCTGTCACAGAAAACCACAACCCCCAAGCAGGGTTTTAGGAGAAACGTGGCAAACCCATATGATAGACTTAGATGGTCAAGCTGAGTCTAGTTACTCATTTTCAACCTCTAGGACAAAGGTTTATCAAGCAGTCATGGGAAAGGCTGGAGTAGTGGAATAGTGAGGTATTTTCAGCACAGGCAGAAGAAGAAATCAGTGTTTTCATGGCATAAGAAACAACACAAGAAACGTTATGTGCAGTTCTGAGCAACCATTTCCAGAAAACAAGAACCTCACTGGAACATGGAATACTATAAGGTTTATTTAAAACATTGCCAATTTTTCAACAGAGGATCCATTTTCTTGAGGGAACAACAAAAGCTATCATTTTCCATCAGGAGGTTATTTCTTCCTCTACGTACCAAGTCTCCTCGGTTTCCCTGTGTAAATGAACAAATTTAATCATGTGCCACATGCTTTGCAAACAAATGTATGAAACCACAATAAAAAAGATACCAGAATGTAAGAGCCGCAGTCAAATCGATAAACCAATTTTTTTTGCCTTTTTCTTTTAATCATTACAATCACCTTTTCTTTGTTCTTTCTTATCTAATCTAATTAATTTAATTAATCTAATTTCTTATCTGATTAATTTTTCCCTTGTTTAGATTGCAAGCTTTCCAGGCTGAGGTTTTTTGTTTTGTTTTGTCTTTGGTTGATTGGTCAGATTTTTGTTGTTGTTTTGTTTTGTTTTTGTTTTAAGGCAACTAGGGTAACTTTGTATTGTGTTTTGTTTTGGTCTTGATTTCATAGCTTAAAGCTTCTTCAGTTCTTTGGTCTTGGCCCAATACAAAAGCTTGTAAGCCTCAGAATAAACCACATTAAAAAGCCCAGAATGGAATGGTTGGGAGAAAATCACGCATCTCAGTTAAACAGGCAGAACTTAGAGACAGAAAAATACTCAGTAAATTGCCTTGGCAGTTATGCAGTTTTTAGCCCTTTCTTCTAGACCAAAAGCTGTTCTCTAATATTGAGAACTTATCAAGAAATATGCCTGAAGTTGTAAAGCAGTCACATCATACAGCTATAGAGAGACATAAAAGCTTGTCTATGCTGTAGAAGAAACTGTCATTAGATAAGCAAAGAAAAATAGCACAAAGAATTATAACTTTGCTTGTACCAATTTCCTCAGAATCTTTTTTTTTAATCCATTACACTGAAAGACACTATTAAAGCTGTAGTTACATCTCCTGATTTCCGAAGGCATGCCTATAGCAGAAAAAACTGGCAAAGTAATGAACTGATAAATAATTTGCCTTACAAAAAAGACAAAGGATGTGAATAAAACAATCTGTATAAATTTAATTAATTGGAAGGTAAGACCAAAAAAAAAAAAAAAAAAAAAAAAAAAAAGATTGGCAAAGAAAATTTCGGCTTCTTTTTATTATTTAGAGCACAGACTCTGGGATTAGGTTAATTACTGATCAAGAAAGTGGCTAAGTGGCTCCAACATTAGCCAAATGCGTCACTACAGTACAAAAGCATGCACTGCACCTTATTATGTAGCTCACTTCTCTTACTGGAGAACTAATTCTAGCTATCTGAGGAAGGATCTTACTCCTGATGTCCATTTGCTCTCCAGCCTGTCAGGGACAGCATTTAGTACAAGAAAGCAAAAGAATGAACCTTTTTTTCAGAAAATAAACATTCTTAAAAGCATAGAAAGACCAGTACTGCTAATTGAGAGATAAGCTGGAAAATGCTGGACACATTTGTCAATTTTAAGTGGGAAGAAAATAACAATACTGAATCCCTAGCAAAAGTATTTTATGTGACTCTGTTCTGAAGTGCATGCATTAAAAAGAAAGATTCAAAAATAATCAGAAAGAGATTAAACCTGAATTCGAAGTTTATTCTTTTGAATGAAGAAAATAATAACCTGAGATACAATTTAGTCTCCCTTTTTCCCTTATCAAATGTTTCTTAATATGTCAGTGTACAAAGAAGACTTGACAACAATTCTCCTCCACTGTGTTATTCCTACCTGCAGCGTTGACATCAAGGTGCAAACCTCTCAAGCAATACCCTGCGGCCTGGTCTCCCTCCTTCACACGTGATGGCCAGGCAGGGTTACTCCCTGATCAGCACAGCTCACTTGCAAATGCCTTGCTTGCACTGTTCCACCTGATGAACACAACTTCTCCAAACAAACTAATAAGCCTTGTCACCATCGCTACAGGTTTCACTGTATGAGGAATACAGAGCACCACTTTCCATATAATTTATTTGCTCCTAAACCAACTTCAGGACACTGCAAAGAAATGCATGAGTATCAGCAACAATTTCTGAGGGTGCCAGAGGACCGTGGGCACCTGAAAATAATTAACATATCTTTTTAAGAATTAATTTCCATACATTGGATTTAAACTTTGTTCATACAGAACTCCCGGGATTCCCCCTCACTTACACATACAGCAAAAATCAAGCTGTCAATGGTTGAAATGACTCGTTTCAACCTCTCTTTCAGACATTTAAGTGATACATAACTCTATATTACCTGATTATCTTCTAGTAGTGCTTTTTAGAACAAATCACTTAAAATAACACCAAAAAACAAGTTTTTAGATTTGAAAGACACCCAGACTGCAATGCAATAAAACAAAAACAAATGAAAACCTGAGGTAACTCTGAATGCATGTGTATAGGAACTACCACACACACATGACCATATGCGCTTACTGAGTGTTTCTACTTAGAATACAGCAGTGCAAAATGGTCACTGTTTTAAGAAACATTATCTCCTGACAGTAAGATACTACAAATATATATTGTTCCTGGCCCTTAAAAAAAAAATAAATCTAATCTACATGCAATTTTGACTATGTAAATATCTCAATGTATTCTAGTAAGAGAATAAGGCAGGAATATAGAAGAAAACCAATGATCACAAACAGCAGAGAAATCTCTGCCATCCTTTGCAAATCTCATTTCTAAAATGCTGCACATTTTGCAGAAAGGTTTTCGGTGAACCAACAGCCACCAGGCATTCACTTCTTACACTTCCAGAGTAGAGGAACTTGCTCACCCCATGTTTCAAGGGGGAACTGCAAATCTAAACCAACAGAACTCATCAGTCTTTTAGGGACTACACAAACTGGGATTGCAGCTGCTAAAAACTTAACTGGACCTCCTGGATCCAGAATACAGCCTCTCAGAGATTACATGAACTACCAGACCAGTTCATAATTTTCATTTTTTAAAGGCCATTACTGTTTTTGAAACAGTAATTATTTCAACAACTGACATTATTTTTTCTTATAAAATGTGATCCCAGTTCTGGTAACCGCTGAGTGACCACACACCAGCAGGCCCAGAAAAGTCCAGTTTGAAGTTTTTATAAGCTCAGAATTGCTATTACAGTTCTGTATTTGCAAAACTGTTAGGCACTTCCTCCTGAGAAAGGAAGTTTGTTTGGTTTTACATCTCCTGTGAATTCATAACTTTACCATTTAATCTGTTCAAACACAAGATATCTCCAAAGACCATGCTGCAAAGAACCGGATTGTGTTGAATAAAAATAGTTGGAATTCAATAACTTAATTCAAAGATCTTAATGTCATTCCTGAATAAACATCCCTTTAACTTTTTGTTCTAACACTGTACCCCTGTTTATCTGTCTTCATAGTAACAAAAACATTTTGAAAATTCCTTATGCCATCTAGGAAATTCAGGCTACTGTATCTCTCTTTAAAATTTTGGAGAAAAAAAAGAGAGAAAAAGCACAAAAGTGTAATATTATCATTTTAATGTTCCAAAGCAATTTTAAAAGAGTAAGTCAAAACATTACTCTACAATCTGTTGCATAATAATAAAAGTGATAAATTACATACATTACCATAAAACCATAATCCTATTGCAATTGTATTTTATAATGGAGTCCAATTTTCTCTAAATTGAGATGCTGTGCTGACTAAATTGAAGTTTAAATCAGATGACAGATGATTTCTGAAACACATGCACAATAAAAGAAGTATTCCACCCACAAACAATTTTCATGTTTGAAACATAACAAACAGCTTGTGAATATGAATCAGGATACATTCTTCAAAAATTTGTTGGAAATGTGATTAAAGAGAGATGAGAATGCACTGGTACTGCCAGCCAAGAATTGCCACCTTCTTAAAACTGTAGGCAGGGATAATTATATGACGCAGAAAATATTAGAAACATTAGTAGCAGTGAGACTTCTGTGAGCTCAACATTTTAGAGACTGAAATACAATTTGAACAACCTGCTGATTGCAGAACTTTTTTTTTTTTTTAATGGGAAAAATTATTCCTTCTACGCTTTCTTCCTCTTTCCAAACCACATTACTCTATCACAAAACTCTGTGCAAGTCACCAACTTAGTAAGCCTTGAACAATTTGAAAGTATAACCGTTTTAATTAAAGATGATCCACAGGATGCAGTAATGACTACAAGCTGATTTCCTTGCATTTAGAATTACCTTTTAAATGTGATGTATTTTACAACTCGTTTGCTTCACTGATTACAGAACAGCAGTTCAGCTATCTGGGTGATACCAGCAAAGAAAGCCATTAACTCAACAGCGAAATCGCCCCCTTGCCCAAGTTTTTCCCTGAAAGGGACTGCTCTGCAGTCAAATGAAGGCAACCAAAGCACCTTTTTCCACGTGGAGAAATATGCAGTCTCAAGCCACCCCTTTTCAGCCTGTGGATGGCACACCAGCTCTCTCAGATTCCAGTGAGTAACCATACAACATCCAGTCTTTAAAAATGGTAATCCCATTTACTTGGACAATTTCCCTTTTGGCTCATGCTTTTAAGTTCTAAGGGCTTCCTTTTTTCTCCTCTTCCCCATATTCTTACCAGAAGCATGTTTTCTTCCCCGTGTTATATGCAGAGTTATCAATTCCTTCACTCCTTTAGGCTAGTACTGCAGCCTCCAGTAGTAGCTAGAGAAGGAGTTGAGAAGAGTTTCTCCCTATACATTTCACAAGGTTCCTGGTCCATTATATCAAACTGATGTTCCATTACATAACTTCTCCCAGACAAAAGCTGTTCCCTAGGTCCATCTTCGTCCTGCTGTGGCTGCTCCTGGTCTCTGTCACATTGGCAGGACCCAGAGCACACTCCCAAGCTCCCAATGCCTTGACAAGCCTCTAGCCATCCTTCTCCCTAATTCTGTTCTGCATCCTCCCCTTCACCCCCACTGGGATGCCCTTGTTCAGGGCCGGCTTTGCTATGAGACAGGTACATACCTTGGGTTGGTAAGCTCTGAAGCTGTGGAAGAGCTGTGATAAGGTTTTGCAGCAGCATCTCTGCTTGGCTCAGGAGCTTTGCTTAAACTCAACTGCCCCTTTGGTCCATACCCAAACCACCTTTCACAGCGTAAGAGCCAGTGAACTTCTGGTGGAATAACTGCACAGCAGGGTAAGAACTAAAACAATTCTTTCATTTCATAGATGACAATCACGCCATATAACTTATCACCATAGAAGAACAGAACAAATATCTGAAAGAATTCATGAGTAGATGAATCAAATACATGAAGGATAAGTTAGTTATCATTACTAGATACAGTGACTTGGATGTAAGCCTCTCAATGAGGTCTGTATACTAAAAAGATGCTAAAAACTTACTGACGAACTATATGAGGAAGGGTTGCATTTCACTTGCTCCTCACATTCTCCTCGTTAAGCATCCATACTAGTCACTGGTTGAAGCTGGATAAGATGGATTGTTTGTCTAAGAGCAGTTCTTGAATTAAAATTTAATCAGAATTTCGTATTTTAAAAAGTACTGACTTGCTCAAATCCAAACGCTCTTTAGGATTCTATTTTGAGATGAGATAATACAAAAAAAAAAAAAAAAAAAAAAAAATCAAGTGTATGGGAAAAAGATCTTTTCCTGCTTTAAAATTCACATTTATGGGTCGATCATACATGTGTGCACTCCATACCAATTCTAATCATCCAGTCATCCATCTTAATTATAATTTAAATTCCCAGACAGTCAAGTGAGAATTCCCCCTGCATTTATATCTTACTGGAAAACACCAGCTTGTCCTGCTGCTTTTAGCTGGGACAGAATTAATTTCCTTAATCATAACTGGTATGGTTCTGTGTTTTGGGCTTACAGTGAAAGTACTGATCACACCCCAATGTTTTCAGCTGTTGCAGAGCTGCACTGGCTCAGAGGCAAGGCCTTTCCAGCTCCTCACGCTGCCCTGCCAGCGAGGGGCCCCAGGGGGCTGTCCCACACCACCCCGGCGTCACACTCAGCGATAGCAGCTGGGGCAAAGGAGGAGGAAGGGGGACATTGGGAACAATGCTATTTGTCTCCCCGAGAAGCTGCCCCATGTGAGGAGCTCTGCTGGTTTGCAGCGGCTGGCACCTGCCTGCCGGGGGGAAGCAGTCAGTGGGGCCCGGTCGGGCTTTGCTTTGCACAGCTTCTGCCTTCCCCACCAAGCTGTCCTTGCCTCAGCCCCTGAGCTCTCGCACTGTTACCTCTCCCTTTCTCTCCCCATCCCACCTGGGGAGGGTGGACAAGTGACTTGGGCCTGCTGAGCTGTCTGCCAGAGCTGCACCACAGCACAGCCATTCTAAGCCAACATACCAACTGTGATAAGGCTTTAATCAGGAAATTTTTCATAGCCAAGACAGAATTTTGTTCAAAACCACAGCTTGACATACTAGACAAAATTCTACAGATCAGGCACTCGTTTGGGATATTGGAGACCCAGAAAAAAAAATGCCTGTTATGATTTCTAAATGAAACCGGAACACTTGACACCCAAAGTGAATGACCTCATTTTATAAATACTATCTAACATGAAACACCTGAAGCTTCACACACATACATTTCCACAGATCTGTTACCCAGTTCCTGATATACCAGAATGAATGCATTTATAACATAATGGAGCTGCTCTTAAGGATAGAACAATGGTTCTCTACACTATAAGCAGAGATCACAAAAAAAATTATAGCACAAAAATCCTGATGTTCTAACCTTAGAATATATCCATTCATTTATTAATAACATATAATATTAGAAAGATGTTTTGAATCAATTTGCTGGAAAATAAGTTTATATAAACTCATTTTATAACTGATTTATATAAACTTTTTATTTTTTTTTTTTAATATTAGTTTCCTTTGGAAAGCAAATTTCACATTTTAGCAAACCTTTATATGTAGGTTAGTCATGGCAGAATTTCCATCATTTTTAAATGTATTGCTTATTGGATACACAATGTCATATATGCATATAAATACAGTTGGAATGCTTGAATTAAAGTGAATAATTAAACTTTGTGAGGCTTTCCAGCTTTTAACACATTCCATAAATTGTTACAGTTAAGAAGGTCTTTGGAAAGACTCTGTAGCCCAAAAGCTTATCTTTCTTCTTGGCTAGAGTCCTGCTTCAGCACACAGCCTGGGAACCATTCAGACATAAGAACTGTGGAGAGCGGGTGGTCAGAACCTTTCATTCATCATCTTCCTGCGAACACTGTACTGCAGGTCTCCTGGGACTGAGTGACAAATGAAGTCAGTCACCAGCAACAGAAACGTTCTGCCATTTGCTGCCTTTTGGGATTCTTCGGGAATAGCAACTCTAAACCTATGTGTTAGAAGAGGAAGAAATCTGTTTTATGCATAGAAACATTAGAATGAAAAACTCCCATTATGTAATTAGAGTCAACAGTTTTACCTTCAGCCATTTAAAATAAAAATAGCTTGCTAATCCTTACAGCACCTCTTTAAAATTACTACTCATTCCTACAACAGGATCCTGAACCTCTATCACTCATTTCTATTAAGTCAAGCAAATTGAATCAGGTTAGTATTGCAAATGTAAATCAATTCCAGATGTGCTAATTAACCTAACCTCTAATCTTCAGGGAACAGGTATTTGACAAGTTAGAAGGTACTTCTGTAATGAATAATCTTTATATTATTATACAAATTAAGCCAGCACATAGACTTCATACACAATATATTTCATTCAGAACTGCTCTACGGGATCAGTAAAATATGATTTTGTAGTAAAAGATTAAAAACAGAGGATCTATCTATCAATGATATGCAAGTGTTTGTGATGCCTCCTCCTTTCATCTCCTTGGTAAGGATTTTAAACCCATTCACACTGAACTAGTTGAGCAACAGAAGCTATGCACATATGGGGGAAGTGCCAACAATTCTACCATGGAACAACTACTTTGACAAATCATCAAACTCATTAGCGGAGGCTTAGCTGTTTCATATGCCCATAACGATTTGGGGGAATGGAGGTAAGCAGCATCTTAAAGTAGACTACTGGTGATGCTAACACAGATGATTTCTTGAACATTGTAAGTTTCTGATTCATCCTTTTTGTCTTCTTCTCAATCCCCAATCTAACAACTTGTCAAAACTTAATATTGACTCTACACTGAAGAAAATCTTTCTGACAGCTAGATGAAATACTTGACATTTAAAGTTACACTGCAAGAATTAGCCTTCTGCTACCTGCCTTCTCCCCTGTTTTCCTCCTCCAAGTCATCCCGCTTCTCAAATATGGGAAGTTATGGATTTTTACATATCTTCAACACACTTAAAGCAATTAATCAGCTACATGATGAGTCTTGAAACAAAATTTGTCATAGAATTATGTGCGTACAGAAGTCCATTCAAAATACACATACATGCATGTATTTGAAAAGAATCACCATACTCTAGTTTGACATGATGGTTTCTCATCAGAGGCCAGAATTTCTTCCCTTCTGGTATACTAGGTGGTTACACACCTGATACTCATTTCTCTAAGTACTACCTAAAATAGCTACAGCGTAGTCATCCTTCATCAATTGCCCAGAAGAATTGAGTTCAATGAGTAAGTAGAGTCATTTTCAAGCCCTTCAAGAAACTCATTCAAAGAATCCTAACTACCCTGAAATCGTACTACAGATCTTCTGTATTCTGATTAAGTGATTTTTCTTTAAAGCTTTTTTATTGTAAGAAGACAAATTGTAAGGCAGTAATCATTCCTACCCTGGGAATCACGGTCAAAAGTATGCTGCACCAATAACCTTTGATGAACTTTACTAAGGTGTGAATTGGGCCAGCAATGTTGCCAGCACACCCAGTACTGCTGAGGTACATCCCCCTGTGGTGTATCCTTATTTCTTAATATCAAAGATATTGACAACAACCTTTGAATTTAACAAATAAATGACCCTATGTACTCTATTTCTGTAAGGTTGTGTGTGAGGATACATATGATAGGCATAAATATAAAAAAATTATAAATATACAAAAAGTTCAGGTATATGTAATGCATATAAAAGGAGGCATGACAGCAAGAGAAAACACTGAGATTTTTTTCTGCTAAGCTTTCAGCATCTTGCTCAGGCTGCCTTTAATTCCAGCACAAATAAGGGCTATTTCCTCTGGATGATATTCAGCCCTTGAAAAGGGATACCAAACAGCCCTATACAATGTAGGTTATCTCCAAGATTATCATAAAGATGTCTATCTCACTCATAAATGCACATGAACAGGTTTTAAGCTACTCTAAGAAGTATTACTGTACAAAATCTGTACCATCAAAAAATTGTTTACATCCTAAGATATTTCTTTTCATATAACATGTTTGCTCCTCCAGAGGCTGCAAGTAACCAATGGTTTTAGTAGTTACTAAAATCAAAATATTTAGTCCCATATGCTAAGATATGTTCTTGTGTCCTTTCACTTATACATTACATATAACTTAAATAGAACAGTTACAAATCAGAACTTGAGCTCCATTTCCTTTGGTGGAAACAGGTCAAAGTTGCTAACTGGAAAACTAAAATTCAAAGTGATAGTGCAGCTGTAAAAATCTATACTAATGTAACATTAGCATAATGTTTCCTTCTGTGCATATGGCTTGTCATTATCATATTAATATGGATGAGACTGTCAACTAACTTCATTACCTTCAAAACACCTGGATAATCCAGCTCTAGTTTTCAGTGTAAATTTCGGGTCTTACATGTACCAAAGCTTATCGTGATTAGTTTTCATTACTGCATTCTTGAGACAACTGGTCAAACAAATAACAGAACAATCAAATTCAGTATTGAAAAAACAGCCAAACATTTATTTTGATTAATCTACAAGTACACTAGCATTTAGACTCCCATCAACTTAAGGAGAAGTACAATTTATTCCCAAAGAAGCCATAAATAGCATCCATATCAGGCCATTTATATCACTGAGATTTTAGAGATTTATGTGCGCACGTGCAGACACACACACCAGGAAGATGTAGCAGCAATTGAGTCATTACTCATTACTAACTACAGCAAATTTGAGGTGTTCCTAAGAAACCAAACAATCAACAGAGCGCATGCTCACTGAACACTTCAAAAAATGGACTTTTGCTTGGAAAAGTAGAAGTTGCTACTTTTTTGTGTGAAGCTTTACTTGGAAATTGAATGGTTTTGAATGTACTTCTTCAAATACATTTATAGCATGTAAGCAATGTTCAACTCATGCTTTAAAAGACAGATTCAGTGTTTTTTGGAATGAGCATCTCTGCGCTAGATCTGTTGCCGCAATTCTGCCAAGTGAAAATTTCCATTTAACTAATGGCTTCATATAGAGATGGAAACAAAAACTGTAACCATCTGTGGAAATGATCATCTGTTTGACCTTTACCCCAAAGGCCAACTAGATTTGTGTGCGTGACTTATTTTAGAATGGCAATTTCAGAAAAGAGATTAATGTATTATGCAGAATACATCCAACATTGTGCAGAATTCATAGCTTACGTATTCAATATCTTTATTAAAAAAAAAAAAACAAAAACATTTTTTTCTGTATAAAGGTTCCTCTGTATGCAATTTAGAAAAAAAAAATCAAGCATTTTCCAAGCCCACCATTGCACAGTATACACATTTAACGTTTTAGCTAAAAAAAAAAGACAACATGACAAATAATATCCTTCCAGGTTGCACTGCAATGCTTTGCCCCCAAAATCTTTAAGATCTTTATGATACGCAGAATAATATTATTTTTGCTACATGAAATAAACTTCAGCCTTCTGTTTGCATCAATATTGTATTTTATCACCACTGCTGTTGATCATCTTTCTCCACTTGAGCAATTTAAATAAAGCCAGGTAAAAAAAAACAGGTTTTCTTCTAATAGAATGTGATGTACAAGATTCACTGCAAAAAACTTTTTTTTTTTTTTTAAAGAAGCAATTATAAAAAGTGCCACAAAGTAGAAAAAATAAGATTATAAATTGCATAATTGGAAAAGAAACAACAATCAAATTGGAGAATTACTGTTTTCAGGATGGGTTTTGCAAATAGGTTTACAGATGTGTTTTTTAAGTAAGGAGCTATGATTTTCAACGTGTATTTAAAGTTCAGTCCATGAACCAGACAGTAGGTAAATAAAGGCCTACACCTCTGATTTGTAGCTTCAGTAATTTCCTAGGCATTCTTATGTAATGCGACATTCATTAAACAATTTGAATTAGACTGATATTAAATTGATCTGAGTTACATGCATTATAGAGTTAAAAATCAGTATTATATGCGTCTACTTTCTTAATCTTTAATATAACCTCCAAATACTAATATTATGAAATTTTAAACTGATACAGTCTTTACTAGATGAGTATATTCTCACCTAATAGAAAATATATACACACCAAAAAAAAGTTATCCGGTGCCAGACATTCAAATACCACATTTTGACACAAATTGAAAATAGCAGGAACTTCAGAAAACAGCAAAATCCAGGATTGGGATGCAGGTCCTGGCCCCTATTTTTATTAATGGCATTAACTAATTAACTTGCAGTATGTATGCTCTGATTCAATTATTATTTCTAACTAGTCTATTGCCTGTCTGTTATTAATTAGTCATTTTCTCAAGGGCCTTTATCAACAGTGTTTGGGATGACAGTGTAGAAATTTTCATTAGCTTAGCACACCAAAAACAATATGTAGAATATGTGACACCTACACAAAATTGTAAAAATTTGGAAGTTACCCCTATGAAAATAAATATCATACATCATAAAGATGATGTATCACAAAGTTATTCACATCCATTTCATGTGTTCTTTTACTGCGAGCCTATCATCCTTACATTTAGAAGGATGTAGTTTTCCTTGAAAACTAGCATTTTTCCTTTTCATAACATCCATAAAACATTTTACCTGATTGAATTTTGTTGTAGCTTTATTTGCTTGCCATTTTCCTGATATGTAGACCTCTCCAGTTTCTGTATCTGTTTTTAAATAGGTGGCAGTTTAGTCTCAGAATTTTAAAAGCACTATCAACTACTTCATTTAGAAATACTCATAACACTTAGAAACACTAACTGGGTTTCATATCTGATTTTAATAAAAAGAGGGGGAACAAAACTGACTGCAAGGTGATTAATGCATTCTCTGCTTTCAAACTAAGTTTCCATTTAACTCCAGAAAGAGCAACACAGACCTGAAATATTCACGTAAGACAGCCAAGTGAAACAAGGTACAAAGAAAAGCCATTTACAAGGACTGGAAGTATTATTGTATATAGGCAACTTCATCTGGCAAGCAGACCAGAACCAGATAGCTCTGCAGCTTCACGTCACTCCACTGCTTTTTGTTCTGTACTCAAACCATACTTACCTTGGACTGCAGTCCAACATCATTATTATTTGGATATTAGCTACTGAACTAGCAATCTTTTTAGCACATGCAGTTAAATGGTAGTAAAACCAATTCCCCCACTGACTGAATGCTCTGAATAAAAGTTCAGAATAACATCTACGCTCAACTATATTCCACGGAATCAGAAGCTACAGCAACTTTTACCAGCTTGAGAATGCACAACATGAACTTTTCAGCAGTTTTCCCCACAGGTAATAATGCCGAAAATAAAAAGCAGGGATTTCTCTCAGCTGTCTAACCATGTAGTATTTGAGCTCTTAAATATCTCCATCCATACATTTTCAGTAGACAACCCCGGCATCTTCCCTGACAGCACTCCCCGGATTCTCAGGTTTTGTCTCAGCTTTTATCACCTTTCTTCCTTCCTCTGCATTTAGTCTTTCACTAAACCCTACCACTTCTTTCTTTTAAGTCTAACCTCTGCCACTCTTGCTACTAAAACACTCATCCCTTTGTCAGCTTGTCTCGAAAACTACATTTTCCTCCTGCTTTTCTTTATCTAGTTAGACCAGAACCGTGAAACCTCTTCCCTTTAGCTGCTGCAGCATCTATACGCCCAAATTTATTTGCCTTGCCTTGTATCCACTTGCCATAGCCAGCCCAAGCAGCTAACACTCACATTTTTGTGGTATAATTAATTGTACTACAAATTCTCTCTCCACAGCAGGCTGGCCTCATTTACACACCTCACAACCTGCCTCTCTAACAGCCACACTTCCCAGAATCTGCTTCTCCTGTGCTTTCACAGCAAGTACTGTCATTTGCATTAAAGCACTATCAACTTATTGGAATGTTTTGAGTGAAAAAAGTCATTCCCATTTTTAATTAATTTTAAATCGTGAGGGGATTCTCCATATTTGTAACATTCCTAATTTAATGGCAAACTGGATTATGATGTACTTTTTGTAAAGAGCCGTGCATTACTGTAACTTTCATGTGTTTCATTGGGCAATTAATCCAAATCACAAAAGTCAAAATTCCCCAACACCAAGGCTTTGTGTTTGATTAACATCAGAGCACCAAAAATGAGCATTCACAATTCCAAGGAATATCACCAAACCCTGACTGTAAGAACACAAGAACATCTGAAGCCTCTGAGAAGCCCCTGGAATTTGCCATAAAACCTCTCTTTCCCCCACTGACTACTACAGAGGATTTGTGACATTTTGTGGTGATAACAATGCCTGTGAAGAACAGAGGGGGAGACAGGGCAGGAAAGAGTTTTGGCAGCTGAATACGGAAGTAGCAACAGAATCCATCTCACCTAAGAAATGTTTCAGAGATAAATAACAGGGACGACAGAGTAGTCAAGACTACAAGCACCTATTTGACAGAACCTTTGTTGGCTGAGAATGAACAAATCCTTTGAAGAAACTTGATCAATGGAGAAGAAAGGAAATTGAAACCTAAGACAAATAAGATGCTACTGAAAAGACAGACCTCTAGTATTTGTCTTTCCATGAGACATGAAACCTTTCCATTGCTAAAAAGCAACACAAAATTGGAAGATGGAGTGATGGATGCTTTTATTTTATTTTTTAATAGTATTTTACATACAGCCATCCAGGAACTAAAACATAAAGGACTCTTAATCCTTCCGTACAGTAGTTTTTATTCTTATTTTAAAAGAAATGTTACTTACATAGAGATAGCTAATGGGTACCCAGAGAGCTGTAACTTTGAGTACAATCCCCTCCTTAATTTTTTTTTTTTAACAGGAAAGCCAAACATGAAGTAAATGAAAACAACTCGACCAATTTCTGAGAACACTTCAGCTAGTTTGTCTAGCACAGACCAGCTGATTACACTGCCCCAACAAACCAGTTTATTAAAAGAAAACATCTCACAATTAGACTATGAGAATCCCATTGAGAGCTGATTAACTCTCACACATCTGAAACTGTCTATGACAGATGCCAGGAAATCAGACAAAAATTGCAGTAAGAGATGTAGATCAACGATTCCAAGAGTTCTCCATGTACAATAAAACAAAACTTTTTGCCTCTGTTACCATTACACAGCATCTTGAAACACTTGTGATTTGCTGTCCTAGAGAATTTATTACCCTTCAGATAAACAGAAGCAGACACTAATCTCTCTCCAATGAACAGAAACACTATATAAGTCAGTTTAAAAGATCTGAACTGAATTAAGCATCACCCCGGTCTCTCCATCCCACTTAAAGCTGTCGGGCCTCTGAAGCGCTCCACAGCTGGCTGGCACGTTGCATGAAGTTTTCTCTCTCCACAGCTGTGCTTTAGGTGCTCTCTGCAAAGACGTGAAGACAACTTCTGCTCCTTCACTGCTGAACGCCGCAAGAACAGTGGCTTGCCATGTGCACAGCGCAGCTCTGTGCTCAGTAACTTTCTTTATCAGAGCATTTTCAGACCCGTTGCATAACAGAGGCTGCCTGAAAGCAAGTCCTAATCTATTTTATTTATCATGCCAAGCAGTTGGGAGTAATCAACGCACTAACCATGACTGAGCTTAATACCTGAGCGCATGTGAATCGATTAAGGCAGAATAAGGCAACTGTACGGAGACAGGAATCTTTCCAGTCAGTAGTTTAACTACTGAAAATAATTGGGAATTGGACAAGCAATGTCAGTCCGGGCTACAAATGCTGACCAGAAAGAGGAGCAGAAAACACACACAAAAAAAAAGAAAGCAACAAAGCATTACAGGTAGTTCATTGTTCACAGAAACCTCAGTGATAATGTTACTGTTCCATGTAATTGCTAGGTCTTGCTCCAGAAAACTTGTATGATAGATCACCAGAATGGAAATAAAACAACTTTAATTTGAGCAGACTTTCAAGGCTGAAAACAATGAAGCAAATCACGCCGTTGTTACTCGCAGAGCTGACTATTACCAGCCAGAGCACAGAGTCCCATGGAGAAGCTGCCCAGGGAAGGCAGCTGCCTCTGGAGGCCCCCCCCCAACTTTATGCTAGCCAGGGAATTCATCTGCAGTGCTCTGTACCGCCCCTCTCACCACCGACATACCAGGTGTTTGCAGGGCTTTGGCCTCTCTTCCCTCTGCTAAAGGGGAAGCAGATACAAGACCTGGCTCAAACCGATGCAGAACCAAGCCAGAAATAGCTTGCCCACGTAGTACAAGGGGCGAAGGACAGGCTCTCCAACAAATGCTTTAGGCTTAATTTCCTGTCCCAAATCAGTTTTTGAATTAGACTGCCCAGTAACACGAAAAGCCTTAAGAAAGACACCTCCTGAATTACATGCCTAAGGTATGTATTCAGAGATCTGAATGTTCTCCTAACCCACCAATACTTTTAAAAACAAGTACCGCTTTACCCATTATCTTGAAAAATATTAATCATACTACAATTTAACTTACAAACACTCCTAAAGGCTCTAATCTTCATTTTTTCAAATATTTTTAGAAATCAATCATTAATCTCTCTGACTTACAACAGCATTTCAGAAATACCAAGTCATGGTCACCACTGGGGGGGCACGGGGAGAATTCAAACTCTCTCAGCCACTTCCACAGTGGATAAACTCCTAGGCTACAGTTTTTGACTTCTGCTCTGTACACCTCTTCAGCAGCTTCTAGAGCTTCAAAAATTGTCTCTATATATCCACTCCTTCACATGGTAACTAGAAGTTTCTTTGCAGAAAACTATACAACTAAACAAACAAAAAAATTGGAACAGTAACAATACAATAAACATGGGTTATTGACAAATGGTAATTAGTCAGCCTTATGAAAGCCTTAAAAAGCAATGTTTTTCCCGGTCTCATACTTCACCAACCTTTGAAAGTTTCAGAGCTTGAAGTAACTAATAGTTAACAAGAAGTCAATATGCCATGAGAATATTTTTCTGTTCTCAGCTAGCACGTATTGACAACAAGCACTGCAGCTTTCTAGTAGTGAAGCACACACTGAATTAACAGAACAGGCTCTTTGTGTTCTCCATCTGTAGCATTAGGTAATCAGACATCAATTTATTCTTCCACAACTCTATGCATCGATTTTTGTATGAAATATATTGCCAGCAGAGACTTTCTTTTTAGATTATATCAAAGGGTAAGAATTCTTTATTTCATCTCCTCAGTTTGCTCTATCCACAGAACAGTCTTAAAGAGCCTGTCTAAACTCTAGGGGAATCACTGGCTATAAGAGAAAACATAAAATTACTCGTTGGCAGAAAGCATTGCCTACTTCATCTTCTTCAGCTGTAAGCCTCCTTTCAATAACAAAGTAATCAAAAAGATTAGCAGTGTTTTTTAGTTAAACATGACTAAGATTCAGGCAATGTGTCTCCAAGTACACAACCTACAGGACTATTTCCACATAAATTTGAGACTCAGTAACTTAGAAGTACAGTTTTCAAGCTGGCAGAAATAGACAAATACACCTCACGTTCAATACTTAGGAAACTTTAGAAAAGGACATATAACGTGCTGTTACTGGCGCATCCTCGTAATGAGCTGACGACTCTTCTTCCCCACTGTCCATTGCCAAACATTGCCATCTTCATCTTTGTGGACTGAAAAGTTGATAGTGAAGCTGGGAGAGGCAATGAAAAGAGGGAGGAAAAATGAAAAAGGTAACAAAACAAAAAAAGACTTGTGTTTTTTAATGAACTTAAGTCAACTTTCAGCAGCATCAAAAAGAAGATGCTTAAAGAGGTTTAGACGTTTTCCTCAGACAGTACACAAAGTATCAACCATAACTGAAATATTTTACAACAGGTTGTACTTCACAAATTCCAGAAGAGTTGATCAGATGATGCACAACTGAAGCGTTCTACAGCTGTTTGTGCAGAGACATTTTGTCCCCATAAGGTAAAGACACCATCATATTTACAAAAACACTTTACAGAAACAGGGCCTAAAGGGCTACAATCATATAGCATAGTAGAGTCAAATGTGAATTCTCCTTTTCTCCAGAATGCAGCTTTCTAACTTTTTTTCTGCTTCATGTCACTAAGTGAAGGAAGGCAGAAGACTATCATTTAACTCTCACCATAATACCACTATCACCTGATTCTGAACAGCTTAGAGTTGCATTAAAGACCACTTTCCCAATATTATTCTGAAATCACGAGCAAGTTAAAGTTGACTGTGACTAAAAAGAAATGTTAAAAGGGAAGAACGCATTCAGCGAAGACAGGGGAAGAGACGTACACCAGATTAGTTGGCTGTTACACGCCTTACAAGTATATAGCCCAGACTGGTACCTTAAACACCTTTTAACCAAAGCCAGAAGGCAGTCTGTTACCTAATTGGAAACTACACTTAAAAACACAATTGACTCCTAGAACCCAATAAAAACATAGGCACAGAGAAAAACAATGAAATCACAGAATTGTCTGGGCTGGGAGAGCTTCAAGATCATCGAGTCCAACCATGTGCATGGATTCCAAATGAACTCACATTTTAATCTGAGGCACAGCTCAATTTTCATTCTTCCTCCCCAGAAGTAAATACACTAGTTCCAGAAATGCCAGATCAAAAATTTTCCACTTCACCCAACTTCAATTGTGCGCTAACAATAAGTGTAACTTGTTTTTTCGGTTTCAAGCGCATGTACTGAAGATCTCTCTACTTAAAGGTCAATGCACACAGGGGCAAAGCATTTCCTCTGAAGGCCTGCCTAAGCTTCCAAGGTAAACCTTCACATCCTCCCATCAGACAACTGTTATGAGTTGTAGAATCAAAAAATCCCCACTATCCTCCCAAACTAGGCTGCTGTAAATCAGCAATTCTGTGGACTTAATTGTATCCCATTACACGCAGATGAAAAAGTCTATCTGAATGCCAAAACACAACAGAAATGTTGCAGGGGAAGGAAGATTAGTCATATGTTTGACAACTCTGTATATTCAAATTGTAATATTCACAGAAAATTACAGCAGGCATTGGCACAAGTGCTTGGAGAGCTGGGAAGTGCAAAGGGAGTCACTACAATGTTGCTCAACAGACAAAGAAAAAATGAGAAAAATTCTTTGTGGAAAATTCCTCCAAATATTAATCACAGAAAAACAATCTCCACACAAGAAAAACATTTTGGTAGATCTACAGGGCAGAAGATTTGTGACTGGTAAATAAAGACACCAACTAACTCTTAAATGAAGAAGACCACTCAAAATTAATTCTGAGGAACAAACACAGGGAAAAGTAAAAATGTCTAAAACCGTTTGTGGAAATGCAGTAAATTGTCCAGGCAAGGAGTTAACACTGCAGGGAAACAGGCTTGGGCTGTGTCGCTCTACAGACTGCAAGGAAGACAGTGCAGATGCGATGGAAAAAAAAAACCATCAAGTACAGTTTTCACTGCTGAAAACATGGCATAAAAGAAACAAGAAGAGTAGAAAAGGGTAGAGAAAAAACAAATTGGACCTGACAAGCTTCTTTTGGAGGTTTTGGTTCTTTGTTTTTGTTTGCGTGGGGTTTGGGGCTCCCCCCCGCCAATTCTGTGTAAAGGAAGAACAAAGGCAATTCAGAGCAGCAGCTGAAGACATACATGGCAAACTTCTAGAAATCAAGATTTTCTTCACTCTCCAAAAGATTTTGGAAAAACTGCTAGTGTTTTGAGCCAGTCACATAGAAACCTGTACATACATAAACAAATTACATTATCCTTCTTTGTTACCCGGGTTTCCAGTAAATTCTAGATTCACAGATTCAGCAGTGCCTCAGCAATCAGACGGACCAAGAAGAGATTTACTCTGCAACTGAGTAAGCATCTGCAAGAGAAGTGTGAAAGTTTCAC
This sequence comes from Aythya fuligula, assembly GCF_009819795.1. Lineage (NCBI taxonomy): Eukaryota > Metazoa > Chordata > Aves > Anseriformes > Anatidae > Aythya > Aythya fuligula. Next base: position 27,985,381 of record NC_045562.1, on the reverse strand, counting down.
ACCACTTGGTCGCTTCCAAAACAAGGTTACATTCACTGCCCAACAAGATATCATATGATAACTTAAATGAACTGCCTACATGTATGGCATTTTAATATGATTGCTGTGGCTCAACAAGAAACATTATCTTCGTTATCTATAGTTTAGAAATAAGGTGAGGAAAAAAGGTTTTTAGACTTTCAGCAGCATCATGGTAATTGGCAGCCATAGCTGCAGTGTTTCCGAAGCCTGTGCACAAGTGGGGTGATGTCAAAGCTGGCGTATGCTCTTCCCACCCATCTGGGCCACAAGAGCCATGAAACAACTCATTAGGCCAATTATGACCATGTTCAGAGATGAAACCATTAGGAAGAAAAACAAAGTATACCAGGGGACAGACAATCTTATGTATCACAGCTGTGTAACTCAAAATTGAAATAAACATTGTGCTTCACAGTGCAAACACACAAGTTAATTGAAAATCACATTGCTGTATTTCTCAGATTCCTAATAAAGTACACATAAAAGCAAATAGTGAAACACTGAGATATTGACAGACCAAACTGTCAACAAACAACCTTTCCAATGCTTTATGATTAGTACAGCCTTTCCTGCACAAATACTTGTGAACTTTGTTAAATATTCTACCAGTTAAATATTCTGCTCATGAATTCCACTCATTATGTAGTAGCTATACTAACCAAGTCATTGCAGAATTTCAGCTTTATCTTAGGCATACAATTCAAATGTCTAAATTATTTTGCTTTAGGAAAATAAAGCCTGTCAATTTTCAGCTGGCTGCATGCTTTTAAGTGACTTTGGAACTTCAGAAAAATTCTCTCAGTGCCTTTATTTAGATGCTGCAAGCAGCTGAGAGCATAGCAAAAACACTGAAAAACTCTTTTTGAACTACTGAAAGATTTCTCTACTTTCTGAACTGTAATTACAAAAGAAATATATAAATGATGAAGTGCTGAAAGATACAAATAAAATCCTCTGCATAAAGAAATGGCACCTCTCTGCCCATTCAATCATTTGTTAAAATTGTTCTTTCAAAGACCATCAAAGTCAACAAACTCATCCAAAACTACTGCAAAGCCTTTGATAAACCACATAGTGCTTATGGAAGGGAAAGTGTTAATACACACAGGGCTTAATAAGAATGCCAAAAAAATAACAACATTGCAAAAATTTTTCTTTGTTCTAGATACAAAGATAAGCAAAAAAAAAAAAAAAAAAAAAAAAAAAAAAGCATATAAGACAAACAAAAACAACACTGCTTAAAAGGGCATAATCAAAGCTTAGCTGATTTTGCCAGCAATTAAATTTAATTTGATGCAACACTGAGGAAATTAAATTTTGCAGATGTTTTATTTTAACTGTTTTATCCTACTCTACTGTCACATTCTACTGGGAATAGGGAAAACTTCGCTACTTTCAATACACAGATCCTTTGATTCAATAAAGACTTTTGAAAAGATATCAAAGCCCTTAAAAAGTTAGGAAGTGTGGTAGGGTATCAAAACAATTGGACAAGGAAAATGAATAACTACGTAGACCTGTCAGTGTAATTGTCATAAATTAATTCACTGAAGGACTACTTCTGCTGATCTTTCTTACCCTGGAGATAAAACTACACTCTTGTACTGTAAATACAGCATAAACAGTACTTATGAAAACACACCAATACAGATGTAACCAAGCAGTCTTTAGGGCATGACCAGGTTTACTTCTTACCAAACTTTCTCATTCAGCCTTACAGCAACTCTGCAGTTACCTCACTGGGAGAAAAGTAGCCTCCTACCAGGCACATCTCTTTGAAAAGATCACATCTTAGTTACTGTGCTCACTTGAGTAACTTTTTTCAAAATTCTAAGTGTTAAATAACTTTTTTTTTTCCTTGTGATTTTGTTAGTTTCATCCTGATCCATCTCTTGCTGGTTTTAATAAATTCAGGAATTAGTTCCCAGTATTTTTCTCTGTATTAAATGCTTACAGTAATCAGAGTAGTTACACCTCCGATTTCATATCTAACAATAGCTTTGAACCCTAAACAAACTGCCTTAGCCACAAGCTAAACTGTGCCAAGTACAGGTAGAAAACAGCACCTATTTTGATGTTCCATGTGTTTAAAAAAGTAATCTCTGACATCAGTAAGTTCATATTTGAAAGATGATCTGTGACTTACAATGTATCTTTCACAGTCGGTAGATGATTTTGAGTACCCCAATCTGAAATCCTCTAAGAGCTATCCGATTTTCAGGAAGACAATTCTGAACACAACCAGGACATAAATTACTTTAAGAATATTAAGCTTTACAACTCAGTATTTATTAAGCTCCGTCTTTCTTTAGGTTATCCAGCACATTGTAATATGAACAAGTAACTATCTAAGGCTATTGAACAAGGTGACCGTAGAGAAATTGGACATAGGAAACACAAACCTATGAAGAAACATAATTTTAACCCTCTCCTTAATTCATTCCACCTTCAGTCATTATTCAACCTTCTGTTATCTCTGGCTAACCAATCTAGCTCTAAACTGAATTTGTTCAGGTGGAGTATTTTACCTAAATTTTTATCTCTGTTGAAGTTGAGCAAAATAAGTGAAATAAAGGCATCAGAAATATTATAATCAGGGATTTGCTGCGGCTCAGGTAACAAGTGAGGAGCACATCCCCAGGCAGAACACTCGCTTGTCCCAGGGCAATGTTCCATCACTGCCAGGTTTTCTCAGGCTCCTTCCAGCTCTCAATAGTACCCATACCACAATTACATTGCCCTTTCCCCAGGCATTGAATACCTCCCAAAAGAATGAGTACTGCAGATTTATTTTAACCATTTGATTACAAATGAAACCCAAATGACATCTAAACCTTTAAGTCGCCATTTATTTTGTAACAGATTGCATCCAAGCAGCAATACAAATTACAGGCTGCAAACTTCTGTCACCTTCCCCAACCCCCCTTCAACTCGTTGTCCATCAGAGCACAGGCCAAGTAGTATCATTAAAACACTTGTATTTAATATTTTTATTAATGATGATGGGATGAATGTACCAAGCCAGTTTGCTGGTGATTGATGGGAGGGATTCACACCCTAGAGGATATGTCTCTGCTTCTGAGGGATCTCAACTGGCAGGGGAAATGAGCTGACATATCTCATGGAAATGAGCAAAAGATGCATGCAAGATACTGTAAATGGAAAAGAACAGCCTCATGCAACAGTCCAGTGTGTGGGCTGAGCACAGATCAGCTCTGCAAGAAAGAACACGCAGGGTCCGAAGGACAATTTGAACATGAGTTAAAAAACGCACCCCTGCAGAACTAAATGCAAGGGCATACCAGGCCACACCACAGCATATTACATTTTTTGTCCCCCCTTTCTTCATAGCAGGCCTCATGTTGCTGTGGCCTAAAAACCACTCAGAGCACTACTATGTTTTGGAGGTGGGCAAAGGGGGGGGGGCACAACCAGGACATCTGGGCCCTACAGACCACACCAAGTCATGCTCAGCAATGAAAGCTGAGTGGAAGGAGGAGGAAGGCGAGGGGGGCATTCAGGGTTGTGGCATTCCTCCTCCCAGGCAGCCACCTCACACCCTGAGACCCTGCTTTCCAGAAACAGTTGGACATTCATCTGCCTTTGGGAAGTAGTGTACAAGTATCTCTTTTTGCTTTGCTTGAGCACGAGGCTTTTGTTTTCCCTTTTAAGCTGTCCTGGTCTCAATCCACAAGTGTTCTCTCATTCCTTCTTTTTTCTCTTCATCCCACAGGAGAGGGGAGTGAGCAAGATGCTGGGTTCTGACTCGGCTGTTGGCTGAGGTCAGCCTGCCATAGGCGCCCTTCCACTGGAATTATTCAAGGATATTTCTTAGTGCATTTCTCACATCCTCCATAGGCTTCAAAAAGCACGTCATAATGCTGTGAGGAAGAAGGCAGCAGTTATAAAAATTTTGACTGTCCCAAACTTTCTCAAGAATTGATGTGAAAAATATGACAAATTCTGCATTGGCCACTATCCCAGGAGGGCCAGAAATCAACTGCTATCACAAGCCAAGAATCTACACGTTTATCTTATTATCCCTGCCATCAATTTTCAATGAAAAGTCAAAGAGAGGGGAACAATCTCAAGGAAGCTGGAGCAAAACTGATTAGATGACACACCATACCCTAAGTTTCTGTGTGGGCCTGTGTGAATTCTGACATATTTAAAATTTTTAAATTGTTGTGGGTGTTCACAGAAGATAGCTGAGCAACTGTTGTAATATGACAGCCAAACAAAAAAAAAGCTGCCAGATACACTGGATTTGCCCTCTTCCCAAGGAGGGGAAAAAAAATGAAGTCAAATAATTAAATACTAAGACACTAAGACAAATCAGAAGGTTTGATTATTCAGGGTTGGGAATTTGGGGTGGTGTTTTTTTGTGGTTTCGGTGTGTATTTTTTTGCTATTGTTTTTCCTTGTTCTTATTAAGAGAATACATTTTCTTATAAGTGATAACCTATTTTATCTGATGCAGGGAAGAAAACGAGGCTGGGAGTAAGGGCTTTTGCACTGGTTCTGAAAACTCTAATGAGCTGCTGCAAATGCCTCAGACAATTTTCTCAAACCTAGAATGGGATGTGTGAAGACTATGAAAAACTTTAAAAAAATCATCTTCATTTTATGAAGCCTCACAGGCATGTTGCATTTACATTTGTGAGATACAGTAGATTTGAAAGTATAGGTAAACAACGGACAGCACAGAGACACATACTTCTCTAGACATGCTTTTTGGGGATTTTGGATTATAAAACTACTTTCCAACAGACCACCTGCTTGCACATTTATGTTGCCATATCTAACTTTATAGATGAACTACAAGTACTCTCATTTTCCTGGAAATTAGTTTTGTATTACCTAAATAACCATGCAAGACCATAAGGCACAAGCCATGCAAAGAATTCATGATTTGCTAAATTTGAAATCAAAAAGAAAATCCTAAATGTTTATAAGAGAAAAGGCTAAATTAACTTATTTCTCTACCATTTTCACATAATGTAGCTATGTAAGAACAAAAATAAATCTGGAGGCAGATTTATGACCAAATTGTGAAGTAACTGATATAACAAACAGTTTTGTAAAATAACATTTACATATACTGAGTTCAAATATTCTGGAACACACCCAAATATGTCTCCAACATGAATTCACCAAAAATACACATGCATCAATGAAATACATCTTTTTTTCATTATTGTTGTTAATCCCTAGTATTATATTACTATATATGTTTCTCTTCCTGGACAAAATGTTCACCAAGACAAGCCTTGACGCAGACAGATGAACCACGAACTAAGAAACCTAAATTCCATTGCAATGATATCTACTGAGAACCAATTAACAGATGCCAAGGTTTGTTAGTAAAAGAATATGATAGATGAGTTACATTACAGTGAATTACAAACAGCATTCAGCTTTTCAAATTAAGAAGCAAACTGTGACGCCATCGGGCTATTTTTATAGCGGACAGTGGGAGTAGGTTATATTCCTGATTAAGAAATCTAAAATAAGCAAAGAAAGGGCCACCTAACAAATTAAAATTAAGAGCTATATAATGCACAAGAAAACAAGTCTACTCTAGACACTACAGTGTTGTCAACCCACGCTCTCCCTTTATCATTTTGATAATGGTAGTTTGAGATTATATGTTGGTCTAGATTAAACTGTCAAACCAATGCACCCAGTAACTCTTTATGTTGATTTTATCACAATACTCCAAAACAAAACTTAAAATAAGCTTTTTTTTTGGTCTTATTTTTGTTTTTACTCATCCAGACCAGAAAGAGTAGGAACAGAAAGGAAAAGAGGAACTGAAGTTTAGTGAGCCAGTAGATGAAAACACATACATCACTTGGCATGGTGAAAGGAGGACCCTGTGCCTTATGAAGAGACACATGATTACTACCTGATACAACTGCAAGTACTAGTCTGTTGAGAATGGTTAAGTGATCAGGGTTTGTTCTATACACTCTACAGCTTAAGTACCCTCTCAGCACTCGCACCTTTTGCGAAGTGTATTGTTTTTCAAAAATAGTTCAAACTTGTGGCCTTACTCTAAAAGGCGCCACTTGGCCCAGCAACAAGTCAGATTTTGAAAAATATCATTATAGACTTGATTTCAATATTAGTAAGTTCTAACAATGCTCACAAAGATCATAGTAAATTCTCACCTAATATGGGTGCTGAACCACTCCGAATGCTGAACTCCTTCAACAACTACAGTCCAGTTAAACAATGCTGACATATATTAGTGAATGGCAACGTAACAGAGTAGCAGACACGCTCTGCCATTTGTGCTATCCAGACCTCCTGAGTACCACCCATTAAAGCATTCATGAGACCTGTAACTCAACAAAAATGTTAGTCCTTTCTTGTCCCTAAGCCCTTCTAGCCCCTTCAAGTTCACAGAAGTGCTTTGTGACGGTACTCCTTTAATACTGAAGAGTTTTTCCTTCTTAGACTGCTCTTCCCAGTCATACAAAAGAAAAAAAAATAGTTAATGAAAATTTATAACTTCTGTATTAAAGAACCATATTTAATAACATAATCTAGAGATTCACTACCTTTCCTTTCATTACTCAGCCATCTCCCAGAATGACAAAAATGCAGAAAAGCATGATTACATACTAATCAATTTATGTATTCAGGCAGCTACATATGGTCCCTTCCCATCAAGCATTTCAAGGGCCAAAACTTATGTTCCGTTTTTAACATTAGATTAAGCACCTATTAAAAGCCACGCTCTCTTGTCTTGTCCTGTCATTCCTCTTTAAAGCTAGCAGGAAAGGTGACAGAAAGAAGAAAATGAAAACAAAATGTTTCCTACTTTCACCTTTTCTCATCTTCTTTCCTGCTTCTCTCAGGAGTAGTTCTGTAGTTACCTTAACAGTTTCTCAGAATATATCTCCTTTTTCTCGCATCAGACACTCCATCCCTTATAGCAGACTCAATGCTTGGAAAGATTCACTGGGAGACATATGACATTCCTATGCCTAATCTGAGACTTCACTCAGCTGCACAAATTAATTAGAACTCAATAAAGAATGGCACGACAAAATGGAAGAGCATCCTCTCTGCAGGTGAAAAAAAGATAAAGTTCCACCACTCAGTTTCATTTGAAAATACATCATGTAAAAACCTGACAAGTCAGAAGGATTTTATTTCAATGGATCTAAGCAAAGATGACATCTTTTCTAGCACCAAATTAAAGTTACAAGTATTTCTATGCCAGCTCCTAAAGTAAGGCTGCAAACAACACACAAATACAACAATAGGGACAAAAACTGGTAAGGAGTCTTCATGGTGGGACACAGCTTCATATCATGGTATACAGCTAAAAGAGCTCTAGCAAAGGCTACTGAGAATATTTCACTTTGGATAAACAATGGAACTTGAAAAGCAGGCCAGGCAACAGGGCTCTTATGGTATCAAAACCAATCTCCTTCAGTTCTTCAAAGTTGGGTAATCACTGATAGTAAACAAAGCATGATATAGGCCCATACACAGAAAAAAATATATATATCAGATGACTCGCTGAAAAGACCTGTGCAGTATTGTTGGAGATCACTTGTTTATACATACACACCTACCTTACGTCAGGGTTTTTCACCAAATTGATGTCATGTCTTCACCTGCTAATCAGGTCTTACATGGAAAGAACCCTCTCCACCATAAATCAACTATCACAGAAAATTACTTCCTTGTCAGGTATTTATGAGCATCATTACAGGATAACTCTTAAGACTGCACTGAAGTGTCAGCATGGAGGTAACTTTTTTGTACGAAGAACTTAGTTAGATTAGTTCTTCATTAGGCCCATAATAAAAATAGTCACAACATGGTGTTTCAGAGCTCCACATTTCAGTATCCTTAATAACTTAACTATTCCATGAACACCAAAACACATAAAAATAACCTTTCAAAATGATTATTGTTGCTGAAACATGAAGAACCTTTGGAATCCATAATAAAGGAGAAAGAAAACCACTTCACATGACTAAAAATAAGAGATGCCAAATAAACACTCACTGATATTACATTGTAGATAATGCTTTCTTCATTTACTCAGATACAGCTCAACACTTACAGAACACAATTACACGTATTCTCGCACTTTGTATAAAGAATGCAATTACAACAACTGTAAGAGCACACATATAACCATTTTCTTGCATTATAACTGAAAAAAATAAACTTGCAGCATTTGAAGAGTGCTATTTTTATTCTCTGTTCCTAGCAGAAGTTCTTAGCTACCATCAACAAGATACTGTATAATGGTAAGTGCAGGACAATAGGGTATAAAATCAGGGTGAAAAAAAAACTATAGATATTCCCTGTTTCTGCTGCTACAAACAAGATTTCCTTAGACCATCTGTTCCCCTTTAGGTATAAAAGCTTCTAAAACAGATCAGGATATTAAATAGTCATCATGCAGAAAACTTTCCTGTTGCTAAGAAACAGGAAGGAAAATAATGGTTCCAAGATCACCTAGTGCTGAATTGATTCAGGATGACAACATTTTTGACCCAATTTGACCTATTTCATAAGGGATCAAACCCACCTTTTGCTTAGCTTTCATTGTTTCCATAAGCCACATTCTGCTTAGAAGAGTTATATTTATGTGGCAACAATGACTGGAAGTAAAACTGTTCAGAGACTGGTGACAGAAACGTTGCTGTGATTATGCAAATCAACAGGGAATTAGAATACGTTGAGAAATCCTTCTTGAATCGAAAAGGTTCACTGCATTCTGCATGACCTTTCAGTTCTGACAGCTTTTTCATTAGCCAGCTTTTAGTTCTAGGTTGAAGTCAAAGGTCAATGTTTCTAACAGCACTCAGCTCAACAGGCAAGTCAAAGACGACCGTTTCATTGAGGCACTGCTCTTGCCAGTGTGAAATAAGGCATTACTTTCTTGTTACGGCCAGCACACTGATTTGGTTGCACTCTTTCTCAGTAATTAAGAACTTCAGAGCATCACTATACTCTGTACAAAAGAAAATCCAAATAAAGTACTAACACAGATACATCACCGCACTGTCATCCAGACATGTAACTTCAGAAAGAGCATGCAGCAGGACAAAACATAGGTTTGCTACTTAAACAAATAGGAAGAGATGTCAGAAGAAATTCAGTGTCTGAAACCCAGAATCATTATTCAGTAAGTTTAATGAAATACTCCTTTTTAAGCTAAAACAAATTAGAAAAAGTACAAAAAAAAAAAAAAAAAAAAAGATCTTGCTTTTGTTGTAAAAGTGCTACAAAATTCAACCACTCATGCTCTTTTCAGGCCCAACTGTAGGGACTCAAAGAAGCAACCTATACATAGCCAGTTCTCCTTCTACTCTTACTGCAGTTCTGCACAGCTCTTTAAAGAAGCTCAGCCCCGTAATGTCCCCCCTCCACTCTGCTAACTATGTTTTGTACAAGGCCCTAGAAAACAACAGCTTCCAGGCTCAAGAACTACTATGTTATGTTCCACTAAACATTAAAGGAGCATATAAAACAAACACTACAAGAACAAACTGTTTTAACTACTATAAAAAAACTGAAATTCCTCCTAGACAGTAAATCTATTTGCCTCTTATGCATTTTCTCACTTGTTTGTTGCACACATTTGAACATGTATCAAACATAACGCATGTTCAAGTGCAGGAGTATAAATGTTTACCTTGATGCTTGTTTTCAGTCTGAACAGACCACTCACAAAACACAGGGTGTTACCACATGGCTATTCTTCTGGCTTACAAAATGCTTCCTGCTCACCAGGCTTCCTCCTGCCATTACTGTCTCAACTCCACAGAGACAATTTCTTCTTGCTGTTCACTATTTGTTCTCTGTATTTCCTGATTGCTACCTAGGCTGAAGTTAACATCAGTGATAACACACCTCTTGAGAGCAGACAGAGCCTGATAGTGATAAGGCCAAATTTTGGCACAGAAATGGGCAAGGACAAAGGCAAAACAGCCTCGAGCACTCCCAAGGTTTCTTCATCGCATCTAAGGATGCTGTTGCCTTTAGGGATCCTGTACAGCCATTTAAAAACACCTATATTAAAAACAAATAATAAAATGTAATAAACAATGCTTATATTTTATTAATCTATTAATGTCATTATCAAATTTGAAAAATATTATGTTGGTAATTTTAGAAAATAGAAGATGCCTAATTAATACAAGATACTCAGTAATTTCTGGCATTTAAACAAAATTTTCTATTCCAACATCATTCATTTCTACACTGTTAAAAAGCTCTACACAGGGTTTAGTAAAGGCTAGGTCTGGCCTCACAAATAGCAAAGACTTGTATTTCCTGCAAGTCTTGTTAAAGAAGCCAAAATCTGTTGACCACCAAAAATTAATCTCAACCCATGCAGCTCAAATCCAAAAGAACTGATGTGCTAGATGGACCCTGAAGGAGCTTGTAGCTGCATTGCTATGTTCTGCAGGTAATTAAAGAGCCTGGTTTCTAGCTCTGACTATCTGGTCCCTTCCACAAGGATTGAAATTAGTTTTTAAAATTAAGCGTGGGTTGAATCAACTGACAACAGAAATTGTCATACTTTGCATAAACTGTAAAAATGCAATATCCGATGGAAATTGGCAAGAGGACTTAAAAATTCCATAAAGCACTTTTCTTTGTACAGAAATGTGTTATCAATAAATACTATTTGAAGACACGTTTCAGAATTTCACTGTAGCAAAGCTATTGAATCAAAGCATTTTACTTTAAATGTAGAAGTAGCACAACAAAGCCTACCCAACATTTGGCTTAAAAAAAAAAGGAAAGGAACTTTACAGCCAAACTTGCTAAAAAACACTGTTTGCCAGCTGAAATGTGTGAAGAATGAGAAGAGGCCTGCTGTAGAGGCAATTTCACACGCTCGCCCCAACTTTCCATGTCCTGGTGCCTGGGCCCTTTCTGCCTCCAAGGTCCCATGCAGCCACACACACGGCTCTGTTTTGGCAGTGCTGCCTTTTATCCCTAACTTGAAAGCCTGACCTAGAGCCAACCTGGTGGACCGACAGCTGGATATCACCTAGGTTTATTTTAATTCTGCTTCCTTCGTGTTAATCTGCTAATATAGTTCTCTGTTGTTCCATTAACCTTATGTCTTAAGTCTCTCTTTACTATGATGTACCATAAAGGTATGTTTCCAAGGGATAATTAAATACCAACACACACTATCTTTATGGATAACAGTGATAACAGTTGACAGTTTTCCCCACAAAGAGCACTTTTACATCCTGCCTTTGAAACATAGTCCTCCTCCATCTTCATTTGGGCTGTGAACCATAAAGAGAGGTATGTGCCTGGGACTTTCCACAATACAAATACTCATGTTTTGGAGGTAATCCTTGCATCTGTTCATCAAGTGTTTCTCAGCTACATATAATTCCAACTTAACAAACCTCGCATTTAACACTCTTCTCTGAAAACGAGTTCTCAAAAAAAAAAAAAAATACAGTGATAATATTGTATATAAGCTAAGAAAATTAGAAAAGATTACTTATGATGGAAGGAAGAGGATGTCTTCTGAGCCAAAATTACTAATTCTTTTTCTTACTAATCACAAAAATTCTCAAAATAGAGAATTGAGGTAACAGCAGAGGCAAGACATACTGAACACCAAATCCATTCTCAAATGCCCCACTAAATAAGCAAGTATGGATGTCCAAAGAGGTGTCTAGACCAGCAGTTCCAATTACACTTCCTGAAAAAGCTCTAAATTAACCATTAGTTATTTCTTTCTTTACAAGGTATGGTGTCAATGAAGTGATTTCCAACCCTGATACGAAACTATTCATGGCACTCTTGTTACAGAAAATTCCTTAATTGGATGCCAGTGATGCTTCCTGGCAGGAAATCGTGCAATTGTCAAATGTCTGACTAGCTGAAAAGGCCTCGATTTGTAATTCCAGAGTACTTGCAGTACCTGCCAACTCTATAATCCCTGCAACATTTGTTACAGGGAAAACACCAAGTCTAAGCTTAAAATGCTGACTGAAATCTGGAGAAAATGGTTTGACTTATAACATCTAAAATGCTATCCCAAAAATGAGCATTAATTTAGTTCAACTTGAAATCTTACTTGACATTGGAGTAACGAGAGCTGTGGCAAAATACTCACTTTTTCAGCATCAAGAAGTTCACGGCAGTGAATATTCAATTCATGTCCCACAAGGTATGTGGAGCTTATGCCTGCTTCTCCAGCCTCAAAGCTGAGTAAAACTTGGTGTGTCCGTCTAGTGAGGATGCTGCAATTGTCCATGATGAGTAGCAATTTATAATGTTGACCAAGACTTGCACGCTCCTGCAGAGTATGAGAGCGTCTTTCCCCAGTGGGAATTACTACCATGTCATTACTATTGTATGTAGTACTATTGCAACAGCTACACGACAGCACATTATATAGTAGCAACTGTCAGCATATTCAAAAAGGGAAAGTCATGTTCTTTGTTGCTTCAGCCTACAAAATATTCATCTATAAGGTGTGTGACTTTATATTCAGTATCTGTGAAAAAGATCAGCATTCAAAGACCCATTTGAGAAGAACAATTCCTTTCACTTTACAGGAAAAAATGTGTTTGTTTTTTTTGCCATGTTCACAACAGAAGTGGCAAGTAGTAAAAATAAGAATTTGCAAGCTCCTGATCTTACATGTACCACTTTTGATTTACACAATTGATTTATCAAGAGTATATTTGGAAATTTAATTCTTTGGACTCTTTCCAGCTCACGTTGACTATTCAGATTTTGAAGCTCCTCTAAAGTCATTGCCTGTCTGAGCAGATTAACCTGTGAAGAAAGAGGTATGCACTGTGTCAAAGTGCCACTGGAACAGCACTAGGTGATAACTTGGGGGATCTCATCTGATTCGAAACACAGTAAGGGAGGACAGGTCATGCCACAATGCCACAAAATGAAAACACTTAAAATGCAAAAATGGAAAAGCAACAACTGTGTCTAACAAAAAACTCAAACCTCTGCAAAACACAACGTTGCATTTAATCGCCATCTGATGCTATATTTGAAAGATGTATCTATTACTTTGAGACCGAGCCAGTACCGGCAACAGATAAAGTAAAAATTATTTGGATATGCCTGTCTGCTCCTGGATTTCTACAGTCGGAAGAAAAATCCCAGCAGTTAAGCCAGTGATGTTTCTCGTCATAACAACAGCTGACGTTTATTTCACATACTCCTAATGGACTGCAAGAAGAGTCCTGCCAGCTCCAACAGCCTGGAAGTGAAGAACAGCTGCCCAGTGCATTTAGCACTGCCCTCAGCTATGAGACCTAACAGAATCTATAACCACGACCACAAATACAAGATTTCAAGGAATGCTACGCCACAAAAAATGAAGCAATCGGAATATTCTAACAGGTTTGCAAAGCAGCAGGGCTAAAACACTCCTGGAATTCATAGGCATTTTAAGGCAATGGAAGAAAAAGGAAACTTTCAGTATATACCAGTAAGAGTCAGCCATGTTTTCTTTGTCTGTGGACACAAAGTGTGAGTAAAAACATCAGAGGCAGGGTGGCTAACTATAAATCTTTTTGAAAAGAACCACTTTTCCTGAAATTTGTTTCCCTACAGAATATTGACTGCCTACTATAAGGAACAAAAACAACCTCAAAAATCATCTCCAGAATCTGCTGTGCAGATTTTTTTTTTGATTTTTTTTTTTTTGCTACCACAGAGAGATGGAAAACCTGACATTACATCAGGTATAAATGAAAGCTACCCGTCACAGAAAGCATCTTGAGAAGCCCTAAAAAAAAAAAAAAAAAAAAAAAAAAAAAACCAGTTGGGACAATTAAAAACAAACAAAACAAACAAAAAAACCACTACTGACAGCGTGCCACTTAAGCTTCCCTGATTGCCTACCCCTCTTCGCTACGTTATGTCACTCTCCAGTGGAAAGGTTCCAATTATATACACAAATGTACACCTGTGCAGGAACTGACAGATGTCAATAAATTATATTTCTACAAATCTTTTAAGTTATTTCCCACAGCATGTGGGCAAGAAGCCAATCTTAGTGGAAAAAAGAGGGGCTTTTCTGCAAAAACTTTGCTGAAGGTTCTGGAGAGAATTGGAGAAAGCAGTTCTCTGTTTTAACTCTAACCACTCCTCAATAAATGCAGAGTAGCACGGGCTAAAGAGTTCCAGGATGAATTAAATACGTGTAATTTAAACCTCAGTAGCATGCCCTAACTTCTATAAACCAAGTGTATGATCCTGGTACCCAGCAATACAATACCCACAACGTCTGAACAATAGTTATGTATTTTTGATTATGGAAGGTGGAAGGCTGAGACAAAGGAGCCTCTATGTTTAAGTGTCTGCACATCCCCCTAACAGCAAGGGACCTCATCCTGGCCATCTCCACAGATGGAATTACGTGGGCTGGTGAAGCAGGACCACTACTTTTCCCTGTTTACCTCCTTCAGTTTAGCACATACCACTCCAGTGTTCAAAAGGCATTTATGGAGAGGGGTACAAGCAAGCTGCTCCAGGCCCAGCACATGCTGGGTTCTTACTAACAAGGCTTGTGAAACTGGGCCAGTAAGCTGGCCTGTCACACCAACTGGGCACCGCGCTACTTTTGAGCAACAGGCAGAGCAGAGACAGCTCTGAAAACAGGGAGAGACATCTTGTGCTAGACTGGCTGGTGATTAGAATAAGGTGGAGATGTCAGAGATTTGACCTTGAGTCGCCTATGTTAGGAGTGAACATAATGGGATGCCAAGCTGAGATGCTTCTTGTTAACACTTCCTAACGAGAGGAATTAATGGGATGAGAAAACAGTTTTATGGGAGCTCTACACAGGAACTTTCCTTGTCCATGAATAACAACGCTGGTTTTTAAAAACAGAATTGTTCTATTTCAGTTGCTGAGCAGGTGGTCTGTTAAATCTTACAAGTTATGTCTGGTGGCTAAGTATTGGTGTAAATATTTTATTAAGCTTCCCAGCTTACAATAAGCATTGCTTAGCACTATTTTATGCAACACCGACTACAGAAATTATTCTACCAAGGAAAAACAAAAGGATGAACGCGAAGTGGATAACCACTGTTATTTATTTGTTTATTTTAATATGAAAGGGAAAAAAAGATTGTGAATTCCAAGTTCAATGTGCTTGTATGGAGAAGCAGCATCTTCTTTAATCTTATCAGTTTACAGCCTACGCAAATAGGCATGCATTATCTTTTTGTTCTCGTTCTTTTAATCTCATCCATTTATTTATTTATTTGATTAAAGACCTACATTATAAACAGTTTAATCACTCAATCTATATTCCTATAAAGCTGAGGGACCATTCCGGTTGATAGTTGCTCTTCCAGTCAATTAAACGCTACCTAGTTTCTCTGTCAAAGTTGCAAGCCATTTTCTGTTTCATTTCTTGGCATTTTCCCCCTTTTGCAAGCAACTTAAATGGTTCTGTGGTGTAAGTAACATACAGGATATTCATTTTACTTTAAACAGCATTTTTATTACTATTTTTTCTTTTTGTTTGTAACATTGAAGAAAAGAAATCTCTCCCTCTGAGAATTTTAATTATCATGTTCTGGGATGTCTGCTATATTGTTCAGTGAAATGAAGAAACTCCTATTATTAGAACAAAAAGCAAAATTGCCTGTTGCAATTCTCACCAGTTTGTTCACATACAAGAGCACAATTTATTGGCCTTGCAGTAACAAAGTTTTTGACACTTCAGGAGGATTGTTGTAGAGACTGTGAGGCATAAAATCACAATTTAGAGATCCAAAAATAAGCTTCAATTCTTATTCAACTCAAGGTGGAATGGAAAAATAATGTATTTCGAAGAGATAAGATTACTCTGCTGCATACATCCAGTCAGGCATCTGAATTCTCCATCTGCACTGTTAAGTAACGCGGCAGGACCTGCAATGGTTGTACAAGAAATTAGATGACAACATGTTTGAAGTACCATTATTGGAACTTCATATCCAATATAGCATTAAAGTATGGAGCTGCAAAGAACCTACAAAGGCCACAGCAATACAGAGCAAAGCAGAAGGGGAACTGGACTAAGAGTCACACTTACACATTAGTTTAATGTTTTAAGTAATTAGTTTAAAGCTAGGTCTGAAGCTAAATCATCAAAAGTGAGAGCAGAATTCTTCTTCATGTTACCTTTACTGAACCAAAAGGCATCCATCATAATGTAATTTTATCTTCTGAATAATACTGAGGGTCACTTAATATATAGACATGATACCTGGCTCAGAAAGATCCCTAGAGCTGGTACTCTCTACAGCAAACAAGCACTAGAATTCCCTCACCTTCACATGCAGGCATCTGATTTTTCATCTTCTGCTGATTAGAGCCTGACTTTCACATTGGGCATCCAGAAAAGGAGAAAAATATACAGTGAAAAAACAGCTGCAAACACTCCGACCAGCATCAGACAGGACCTACATGGGTAGAAGGGGATATGAGCTGTATCTCCAGAGTAACATTCAGCCGCCCGTGAACTACATTTCTCCCCTAGTAATCCCTGCCTCATTCAGAATGCACAATAAACTAAGGCTAGAGCTCTACAGATAAAAATGTCATTCGCTCCACAACTCTGATTTATCCCCAGCACGTCCAAATTTTGTGTAACAGTTCTGGGGAGAGGGGAGAAAAAAAGCATGGTGCAGTTCTAAGACATACTCAAATGCACACAGGAGACCTGCAGAGCAACTGGAGTCTGCTGTACCACCCAAAGCAGGTAATGGTGCTGAGGCTCCACCTGGGCACACCTGCAACCTGTCCTCCTTCAGCCTCTCATAGGGTACAGGCAGTGCCAAGCTGATGCTCTGCATATCTACCTTCTTGGCCCAGACAGATCAATTCCTTTTTTCTTTTTGTGCAAAGGCCCAGGCTCACTCTTTGTCCCTACCATTTTTAACTCCTCATGTCAGGTTTGCAGACCCTTCCTCCCAAGCAGTCTCCCTTTTCAGAGCTCCTGGGCGCAAGACTGCATGTTTCAGCAGGGCTGTGTGCACCCTGATCTCCTACAGCCCAAGTGACTTGTGTTCATGATTTCAGAGGAGTCCTGCCTTGTCTCAGCCATTCAATTTTAGGGAGGTGTTAGCTATTAAATTCTAAGACTTACAGCACAAGACCAGGTGTTTTCAAGGTCTGCTATTTCCCACAAGTGGATAAATCTTCTAAATGGAAGGGGAGAAGCACATTCCTTGCACAAGAACCAATTCATTTTGTTTCAAGGCCCCGTTCTTACAGCATCAGCATGTGTAACTTTCCAACAACATTCGATGTTTATCCTTTTCCCTCAGCTCAGGTCTCTAAGTTTACTGAAACCGCTGAAAATTTCTTCTCAAATGACACATCACAACAGAAGTTTCAAGCCTAGCAAAAGGCATAGGTAACAATGACCAGTGTCCTATGTCAAGGAAACCTAACCATAAATAGATTATTAGGGTAAAAGAGTATTCACCAGTGATCATATTCAAGGCATTCCAACTATTTCAGCACTTTTACCAATACAACTTCATTCTAGCTTCTTCTTATATATATATATATGTTTGTTTTGTATTTCCCGATGTTGAATCTCCATTGCCTTTCTGTGGAAAATTCTGTTATCTCCAAATTGTTTTCACTCTGTGGTGATTGTTTGAACTGGTAACTTCTGTTTACAAAACCTCTCTCTGTACTATTTCAGCAAAAAAGGGCCACATGTGATGTCAAATATACTTAACTTTGGGTCATAGTCTTCTATTTTGATTTCTTTATATTGATATATTCACCTCATGTGAATTTTATTTTAGAAAAATAACACAGAAGCATTAGCTCCTTGCTCTGGCAGACATTTCATCATCTTTATGAAGGATTATTCACAAATTTCTTGGATGCAGTAAGGTACTTAAATGCAGTAAGATACGGTTTGATATCCACTACCTTCAACTAGAAGGCTGTTCTATTGGTTAGAAACCCAATTCTAATTTCTAGAGTAAATTTATTTACAGCCAGAACTGTTGTTTGTTCTCACATCAGTGTTGTCCTATTCTAAGTAATTCTTTCCTTGTGTTCATCTCCGCACATTTATAGAGTGCTTGTACTCCCTCTCACATTTCCTTTCAATCCAAAGAAGCCAAGCTAATGACATGATGTACTCTCAACCTTTTTGACACTTATTTTGATGTTTTTTTAAATCACCATTGATCTTATTTACAGTTGAGCTATACAGCTATATAATCACAGCTGAAGCAGAAGAGACTTTGATCTGTCACACCTTAGCACAGCACAGCTTCTCTTTGGTAAATTCATAGTACCTTTTTCTAATTTCCCTCTACCATTATGTACAGATCTACCCTTTTCCCCTGAAAGCAGTTTAAGAATTTGAATAACATTGAGGTCAAACACATAATCCTGCAGTTGCCTGGATTCATTTCCCCCTTTCTTAAAAACATACACTCCTCTGTTAATTGCTAATTAACTATCCCCTCTACTTCTCAGCAGATCTGCACTCAGATTCCACCTTGACTCCATTTCCATACCTTTGGGCCTTTTCCTGTTGGAACTATAATCACCTGGTGAAAAATATGGCATGCAACTTTTAAGACAAACCTACACTTCCAATGCTTCAGTCCTAGGGCACTGAAAAATCCAGTTGTGATGAAGAACATGTTCATTATTTCATGAGTTCAAGTGTATCTTAATGACAGCTTTGCAGGGCACGTGTATGTTTAAACACTGTTTAGAAAGAAGTGATTCTAACAGTTACAGCCCTTAAAAAGTAGTCTAACGTCTTAAAGATCCATAAAGAAATGTTGATAACAATTCTGGTGGAAAAAAATTAACGTCATTCCATTAGCTCCAACTATGTCTCAGGCAATCACAAGCACCCCCCTAACTTTTTGCTTCCTCTCTATTATCATTACCTGGACTCCTAACAGATGTTTAAGCATCATAACATGCATTATAGCCTATTGCTACTCACTAGGCTTTTAGCTAAAGAATGACCCCGTTTCAAGTTTTAAAAAGTAGATCTAATTTGATTAGACTCAACACGTGACACAATGTTAATCGTATGCCACAGCATTAAGCCACAAGAGGCAGCAGACACCTGCTCTGCATTTCACTTCTTCATATTTAACGAAGTATTCTCATCACAAGCTTGTTGTTTAAAATACCCACAGAAAATGAAGATGAAAATGGATGTATATCATTATGTGATGCTCATAAAAGCCCATCTGCAGCCTCACAAAGGACCAGAGAGAGGTGCTGGGAGGCTGGACAACCCAAATACAACCATGCCCAGCTCCTCCCTTCAGCCCACCAAAGGCCCATCACCATATGGCTGGAGAAGCATGGGGGCACGCTGAGGGGCAGGAACCCCAAGGAAGGGCTCAGAGGGGACATCCTGCCTGGTCCCTCGCAGAACAGCCCCAGCATGTGCCTGCAGCACAGCACCCAGAGCGGGTATAGGTAGGTGTGCAAGCACTACCCAAGACCAAGGCAGGTGAGCCAGCCGAGCGGGCTGCATTGTCTCTGCATTTCCCACTGGCAGGCCTCCACACCGCTCAGCAAGGGAGAGGAGCAGGAGGAAACCCCGGTGCCGTCTGTTCATGCGGGCACCCTGCGTGTCTGCCCGTGTTATCCCTGGGGCCAGCCATGCATGTACGTGTGTGTGACGTGGGTGCACTCTGTGTCCATGTGCCAGCTGGGAATCCATTTGGCTACTCGCTGAACCCAGGGCATGGAGCTGTGGCAGCCTCACCACATCAGGATCCTGGACCAGCCCCGGTATTTTCACCTGGCACCAGGGAATAAAAGGCTTTTGAAAAGTTAAACATAGCATATAGTTCAAATGAGATTTCCTTCTCCCATCCACATACAGTGATCATCATCTTTCATTCTGTACCTCGATTCGGTTCTTTTTCCACTATTTTCCACTCAGATCATTTCACCCACTTCATATCAATCTTCCCCTATCATAGATATTTCCTCCCCTCCTTTTCACTTCCACCCACCCTACCCCTAACTCAGTTTTCACCCGATTGTTTTCCTTTAGCTTACTTAGGTCTTTCTCCATTTGCTATAATCTTACATTCATCTTCATGAAATTCTTTTTATATCATTTCCTCAAAATTCTTCAACCACCCTTTCAGTAAGGATAAAGACTGCCCCTTATACAGTCTGTCATTTCTCTTCAGCTTTCTTCCTGCTTGCCAAAACTCATTCTTTGTAACATCGCCTTTCGCTCTTCTTCAAAGAGAAACACATGCAATTGAGGCACTCTTCTTCCTACTGAAATAAAACATGGCTATTTTCAAACACTTACTGAGTGAACAGCGTCTGTATTCATTTTTTTCATAGGAGGACAGACTAAAATCCACAGACTATTACTACAAATGTAATTCAAAAGAACCAGAAAATTCAGAAAACCAAGTTTCTCACAAAGTACTGGAGCCTCATCGTGTAACAAACCCACCAAGGAAATACTTGAGGTTTAACTATTTCTTTTCCCCTCCTTCCCTGTGTGTGGCTGCAGAAAGGAGACCACGTTCACACACGTTTCTTCCTACCCTGTTACTCCTTACTCAGCAATACTCCATGTGATTGCAAAGCTGAATTAAGTTCTTTGCTCTAGCAAGAGCTTATCAAAGAGCCTTCGTCTTTTTGAAGCATTTTGCCTCAATCGGACAGAGAGCCCCTTTCTTTCAGCTCCATCGAGTACTGCACCCAGCTGGATGGGAAGACCAGCATTTGAGAGGTATTTGGAGTTAGTTTGGGTTTACAGATATGCTATCCTCCATCCAGTAACACATTTTATTAGGACTTTCACTAGCCTAAGATACTGATTTTACTGGTAGATTTTAAAACAGTATTACACAAACAAGGAAGACAAATACTTTCAATCCTGTAGAGTTAACAGCCTTATAGTAAAGCACCTGTTTTCATGAAAGCTCATATCCCTGACTCTTTAATGACTGTTTAGCCACACGTAGAGCTACATGGAAGGACAGAGAGGGACAATTTGATACTATGATTATGTAGAGGAATTTTCTGTACTTCATAGAAATTATTACCACTCCTCAGAGAAACAACGTAGCCACATTACCTGACCTGTGTTTGGCTGCATCTGACAGAAGGGCTTTAAAGAAAAAGAGACCACAACACTGCGAGGGTGACAGTATATATCTTTCAGAGGGTTTGGCACCCAAGAACTATGCTTTGGGTTTCTCTCCCAAATAAATGGGCAGCAAGACTCTCTGACCCTGCCAGAACAGGGTTCTGCCTGTGTTTGTAGATTACATGGCAAGGACAGACATCCAGCCATGCAGACTGACGTGAGTTCCACATGTTGAAATTGCAGAAGCATGACATGTCTTCCTTTGGGAACCACAATCATTCCTCTCCCAAGGAGGCCCAAAATCAGGAAAACACAATTAGAGCCAGTTCTGCTACACACCGCTTTCTGCTAGCACGTGGGGCTCTCACTCCACAGCCTACCTCTGAGCACAATTTTTTCTTACTCTGGTTGATAGCATCAAGGTCCTTACACAGCAGAGCTCACTGCAAGTGCCTCTGCACACAGCTGACCCCGATAACCAGAGAGCTGGAGTTCACCTCACATTCATCTGCTATGCAAAGGGTTCTAGCTGCCCATTTCCAGCAACGCACCAGGATTAATGCCACCCTCCATGACCAAGACTGTTTTCCAAGCCTCCTTTTATTGTAGTTATCGAGTCCTGCCGTGCCTTACCCTGGGCTTGCACTCTGCCCTGAACTCTGACCGTGCAACGTATGTACACCCTTATCTTGTCAGAAGACAGCCCCAAAAGCACACTTCTCTGTTGGCTAGAAATATGCCCTAGCCCTTACTTTACTGCTACTTGATCTCATGCCAGTATTTTCTCCCTTAGGTTAGGCAACTACCTAGCTCAGCTCTTACTACATCAATTTTATAGTTGATTCCATGTATTAATCATTATTTCCTCTTTGAACTTCTTTTGAACTTATTTCCTGAACTTTTACTTTCCTCTTTCCTCCTTTCATGCTCAAGAAGTCCCTCACTTCTATAACATCATCTCATACGACTGACTTCTGTAGAAAGCCAACCTATTAGCATATTATGTACGAAGAAACCCTTGTATTCAACTAATCCTTTGGCTGCACTCAGGCCATACCAATGCCACGTAGGAGATGTCACACAATGCAGCCAGCCACACCATAGTGGCCAGGATGCCCTGTGCAGCTTCACCAGCTTGCACCTGCACCTCCCCTGCCACACGCACGGACACCTGCAGAACAACCCTCCTGCCTTGCCACCACCTCCTTCTCCCCCATGGAAACACACAGCCATCAAGCCACAAGCCTATTTCCACTCAGTGACCCAAGGTGACCAGAACCCTGGTGGGTACAAAAGCTGTCCCCTACACATCCCTCCTGGGAGCCCTAGCTACATGATGACATGATGATGATGTTTCCACAAGTTCTTGAGCTGCTTCCCTGCCTCAGCTTCTCCACTCCATATCTGCCTAAAGTGCCCAGAAGTGAAAATACAGACAGTAACAACACAAGCAAGCAGTTTGTAATACTTTTACAGACATCTGAAAGGGAAAACGTTCATCTGAGGAATAGCTGTCAGTCAGAAACCCCTCTCTTATTTAAAAAGCTTAACTTTGGAGCACAGGTAAGTAGACGAAGAACAGTGTTATCCCAAATCAGAAATGCAACAAGCTTCTGGTCCTCAGACTCTCAAAGTGAGCTGCTGAACAAAGCTCTTATACTGTTTAATGATCTGAAGTAACTCATACCTTGTATTTCCCACTGTCCCACATTGTCCAGCACGTTAATACAATCAAATATTACATACCCCTTCTACAGAAATCATGTTAGACATCTGGGTGCCTACCTAAAAGTCTGTTTGCAGGTCGGCAATGTCTCTACTTGGATTCCAGTTGCTGGGAGGCAATCAATGAAACATTCCCAGTATATCCAACTCTCTTTCATCTGCCCAACTTAAGTTTTATATTATTTTATTCTACCAAGGTCTGAGTAATCAAACTGCATTTTTTTTTTTCTGTATGAAGAACACTGACATTGCTACATAGTCAGCTTAATATCGTAAGGGTTGGCTTTGCAAAAAAGCATGCACTTCTGCTTAAAATGAAGTTCAATAATTCTTTCTGATTTTACAAAAATACTAAGCTATTCCTTGCTTTTTTAAAGGAATACACAGAATGGATTTAAGTTTTACAAACCAAAAACTGCCTAAGTTAGAGAATTTTCAAGTTGCAATTGATTGCACGCAGCTAGCCAGTAATAACATGCCACTCTTCCTCCCACTCCATGCACTGTACTTCAAGAGAAGTTTACATATTACAAAAGCATCCTTTCTGCTTTGCTTTAATTTCCAGTAACAGCTCCAACTGCAAGGGGACACCTCAGGTCCAGTTGCTTTCCTCCTTTTTTTCTTTTGTTGCATGTAGGGGGCAGACAGGTGCTCACTGACAGAATGCTTTTCCCCGTTTGCACGTTCAGAAAGAGCTGCCTCCTTCCACATGCTGCACGCGGTGAGGCAAGGCTGCACACTGTGCCCTGTGACCACACCAGGGCTGGCCTGCTCACAGGTCCCTGGGACAAGCAGACATCTGTGGATCTGCTCTGGGGCACATTCCTTTGAAGGACCCCCCAGCAGATAAGCAAAGCTCATGGGACAACATTCAGGCAGGAACAGCCCAACTCTCCCTACACACAAGATACCAGAGACGATTTCAACACCTTGAACATCCTTGTGCAAAAAAAAAAAAAAAAATTCATCTCATAAGATCGTAAAGGAGCTATAAATATAGTACCATCTTCACTGTGGAAACAGAATCCTTGTTTTTCAATAGTCACCTTGTCTGAAGTTAACTTTATGGCCTTCCAGCACCGCCAAAACCATCAGCCACATGCTGACAGCCCGGGATCTAACCCATACACCTCTCTGAGGACCAGCATGGTATCACTGGTGCAGTATGACTGCCAAAGCACTTTTGTGCAAGTACAACTTGTCCAAGCACACCCCTGAACCCTAAGAACCGTTGGGTAGAACAACCTATATGAGGTCATGAGTAGAGGGAAGGACTCTGGGGAGGTACAAAACTACACCGAACACGCACTTCTAACCAACTCCCTCTTACTTCAAACAAAAGCACTCCAATTAATGAGATTCACCTTTTGGTGCATGCCTGGTTGCCAATGGATTTGGAAGAAAAGGCAATGAACCACTGGAATGGCCACACCAAACACGTCCAACCAATATGGCTTATCGCATGAAATGGTAAAATAAGTTTGATTGTTTGCATCATGCAGCCTACTTTTTAACAGGTGCTTATGCCTCCTTCCCAAAGAGTCTCCTAAAAGCTACTGTAACAACACACAGCTGCCTGGAAGAAAATCCACATTTCAATTACCAACCATTTGGAAAAATAATATTCAGTTCAAGAGATTTTTCTTTCTTTTTTTGGCCTCTGATTACTCTGCTCACTTCAAAGGAACACACCTCATTAACCCTGATAATTAACAAGGTTATTCTCATCACATAAAAGGCTTAAGTTTCTCTATTAAGTCATTATTTGAATTCGCACTGCTATTAGATGATGAGGTTATTCTGGATTTAATTTCACATAATAAGATGTTTCTCTTTAAAGATTTTTTTTAATAAGGCACATAATTCTCATTGACATATATGTTACATGACAGTGAACCTACTGGATAAGGAACAGATAACATACATACAGAAACCAAACAAAATTCAGCTCAAATCTAGAAGGTATGAGGCAGCAATACAAAAGGCAGCACAAATGGAAAACAGGCATCTGATGGCAACATGGCTGTGGCAGCAGAAGCCAGCAACAACTGTCAAAGGAAAGAAGGACCAAGATCAGAAGGGGATATACATGGCTTGGGGAAAGAAAAACCTGTGTACCAACTCCAAGTTTGACCAACCCAATAAGACTTCGCATGCTGTAGGCAAACTTCCAGCTCCCTTGCTATTCACAGTGCAAGTGCAGTATAGCACATCTGGAGAATGTACATAAGGTTTCTCAGGACTGACCAGCTTAAGAAGTCTTCTAAAATCTAATAAGCACTTTAATTTTCAAGCACGGGTGTTCCTTGTACATGAACTTGCTCCTTTCACAATAGGAAGGACAATTGTCTAAAGCAAGACAGTTACTCTGAGGATATTAGAAGCAGGTAATTACAGCAGTCACGTACACAAACCCCACATCAAATACAGAAACCAAGATGACAGTTTGTCTCATTATCGACAGTGACATAATATTAGGTGATGTGTATTGTAGTTAACACAAGGAATAATCATAGCAGTGAAAAATTAGTCATGTTTACTTCGAAACGTAATCACACAGGTTTCATAGGCAGCATGCCTGACACCAGAGCATTTGAGTGCCTCAAATGTAAATACCTTGCTATGTCAAATTAACACACAAGGTTTTGCACAGAAGCCTTTTTTGCATGGGATTTAGTCACTAATAAATAATCCTAATAGTAATTCACTTAACTGCCGGAACAGATGAAATTCCTGTTAGAACAACAGCAAAGGGGAACCAGCTCACAGTTACGCTCAGCCCCGTCCCACATGGGCAAGCACCACCAGCCTGACCCATCTGCACACCTAAGAAGGGTATCGCCCATTTCAGTCATTTTCTATAACTCCCCACCCACCCCTTTTTTCCCCATGTTTTAAAGCATCCATCACCAAGTGCTGCCACAACAAATAGCAGCAAGAAAAAAAAAGGGGAAAAAAATTAAACTCTTCCTATAAAGAGTATCAGGAGTGCTGTAAAATATTCAGAATAAACCAACTATGCAAGTCTAATCAGCGTGCTAACTCCCTAAGGAATTATCAATTTGCAAGTCTCTCGAACACCTAAAAAGGGTAAGAAAGTTGTTAAAAATATAGGAGAGTATTTGTGAATGAGCCATGCACTGAATTTTCTTTTTAAAGTCTAGAGCAAGTAACAGTTTGTCAGCTGAACAAAGGCAGAAGCATGCAAATGAGATGAACAGGAGAGGTAATGGAGGACAACTCTAAGCAGCTTGACATTTGGGCGAGCCTTTTAGTCAGGAATCAGATGGTCACACAGTTTGTAGTATTACCAGAAGCATCGGCACCGTACCTCCACGAACACTCTGTACAAGGCTTGGACCCTGGGAAACACACCTGAAGGATCCCAGAGCATCCAGAGCTCCCTTTGTTAGCTAATCCATCCCCGTTCCCCTTCCCAAGTGAGGGTTCTCCAGCAGACCCTGAGCCCTGGGAGCCGCACACCTCCGCACCCGGTTTCCTTCCCTGCCCCAGCCGGGGGCTGGCTTCGCAGCGGGCGCAGCCAGGCGCTCAGCGCGGCTCCCTGGTTTTCAGTCCCTTTTTGAACAAACACCCGGAGCAACCAGAGCGGCTCTGGCTCGGCTTTAATCAGTTTAAACCCAAAGACGGGAACTCTAATTAAAACCTGGACCTCCAGCTGTAAGCAACGGCTAATTAGCTCCCAACTTTTTAATGAGGCGCCGCGGCAGCATCCTCTCCGGCTGCTGGGGATTAAAGGGGAGACAGGCGAGCTCTGCTGGGCAGCGCAGCAGCTGCCTGCCCCAATCCCCCCCGAATTTCCCCCAAAACCGTCCCGGGCCTTCAGGCAACCCCCCTGGGGCCGCGGGTCTCCCACCCCAAAACCATCCCCAACCCCGACCCCGCAGCATCTCGAAGGGGGCGATTCCCCGCCCCTTCAGCGGGCAGCCGACACCCCCAAACCACCAGACACCGGCTTGCAACCTCCCCCCCGGAAAAAAAAAAAAAAAAAAAGAAAAAAAAACAGCAATTAAAAAATTAACAATAATTAGCGCTCCGCCGGCTCCTGCCTGCGCCGCCCGCCCACTCACCAGCGGCGGCCCGAGGAGCCTCAAGGAGCCCGGCGGCGGGGCGGCCGCTGCCTCCCGGCCGCTGCCTCCCAGCCGCCGCCCGCCCCATCCCGCCCCATGCCGCCGCACGGCCCCGCCGGCCCGCTGCCGCGACACGCCACGACACGCCCCCGACATGACGTCACCCCGCCCAGCCCGCCCGCCCCCCCCCGATAAAGCGGCCGCCAGGGGTGGGAGGTGGGGGGGGGGAGGTGGCGCCCACCCCGCGCCGTGAGGGGAGGGCAGGGGAGGGAGGCGCCGCCATCACGGCCTCGTGGCGGGGCTGGGCCCAGCAGGTGGCCCCGCTGCCTCCCGGCACGCCCGTCCTGTGTTGACAGCGGCTCTGTTACCATCCTAAAGAGTGAAAAGGCGATAAAAGTGTTCGCATTTCTCCTCTCGCCGCCTCCCAGCACTAGTTGCAGCCCTCAGCTGTAGTCAGACTTTCAGTGATACAATGATAAATAAGATGCAAAGTCTGAGTATCTTCATTTGTGATTTCACCTAACTGGGTTTGTAACAGCGGTTCTTATATCATGACAAATAAAACTGAAAACAGCCATAATTAGTGCTTCTCTGCCTTACTATCGTAACATACAGCATCAAAATACATTATCTCCTCTCTCGGAAAGGCAGCACTGGGGTGTAGCTTCCTGTTATCCACAGGATGCTTTTTCAAATGCTGAATCGGTAATAAAATAAAATAAACCTTTGTCCCCTTGGGGATCCTGATCCTCTCCCTCCAGGCAGGGGCAGCCACGTGAAGCTTCTGTCTGCTGCATGAGGTGAGTGGACTTGGCGCTGAGGTCTAGTAGAGGCAACCGATCTCATGAATCCAGCGCTATGTCATTTCAGCGAGACACTTCAATGATTTCATTAAATGGAACACAAAATTTTAAAGGAAAAAATACCGTCTGAATCCACAAAGACAACTGCTATTAGGAGAATAACGAGGCAACTATCAGCACAAGACAAGGGAGCGGGTGACATTTGGACAGTAACGGTTAGCTGAGAAAAGATGTGTACTCGACAGAAGATGTGAGCCAGACAATTCATTGAAATAAGTTCGTATAAAAAGACAAGCTCAGTTTAACATCACAGAATGATTT
This sequence comes from Aythya fuligula, assembly GCF_009819795.1. NCBI lineage: Eukaryota > Metazoa > Chordata > Aves > Anseriformes > Anatidae > Aythya > Aythya fuligula. Next base: position 27,957,308 of record NC_045562.1, on the reverse strand, counting down.
CCTCATAGTGAATTTCTCAGCAGAGCAGTCTGTCAGTGGAAAAGGCTCATTGTAATCTCTACCACTGCACCAGTTAGCACTGAGGGTAATACTAGTTTAAAGAGACTGCAAACTTTTTTACATTCCTGTGAATTAGATCAAGTGAGCTGGAGCCATACCTTTGCTTCCTTACAAAAAAGGCTGAGAACTACACAACAGAGCAACTTACTATGACAAAAAAGGTATCTGAGTTTGCCACTTACCATACCTGAACTTTTTTCTTTCATCCAGATTCCATGTTCCTGCAAACTAGTACAGCTGGGCTTTTAAAGGGACATGAAACTTACACAACAGTTTGTGATGAGCAAGGTCCTGAACAGTACCTCAAGAGGTTCAGGAACATATCATTTAAACACACAGCTATAATTTCATGAGTTGATCCTTCCAACCATCAAAAATGAATATCGCATTTACAAAGCTTTCATAAATCCATGAATGACACGGCATTTGTACAGCTACATATCACAAAATCTATGTGAAAACATATGCCAAATTCAAGGTTTAAAGAAAAAACACAACACATTTAACATGGAGAACATGGCCAAGAAAAAGGGAGGGAACAAAGAATCAAGCTATATTTAAGGCAGAATAACAAAGGGAATGAAGGGAGGAAGTGTTACAACGGGTACTTTGTTTTAATGTTTGTAATGAGATTCAAATTGACTTACAAGTGCAACATCAGTTTGCAAAGCAATTACCAATTTTAAGTCAGGATCTGCAGGCTTGATCCATGAAATGAAAGACAGCAACAGCACCACTCTCCTGTTCAATTATAAGTAACTTAATGATTTGAGCCTTTGCCAAGCCCTTAGGATGTGGTTACACTGCCAGTTCAAGCCTATGTAAGAGGCTGCCACCAAAAGAGGGGACTCTTCCTTTCCTTCAGTTACTTTCAAGCCTCCGGGCGTCAGCATTAATGAATAGACAGACGATGCGGTAAGCAAGACCAGCTTATCCACCAGGCTGTCCAGAGATCTGCATATCTGAAAAAATCCCATCCCTCTTCGCTCCCCTTCCAGCTGTCACCAGTCCTTGGCGCTCAGACCAAAGCAGGAGGAGCTCACCCGCAAGCAGTAGCTCAGCACATGGGTTGGGAGAAGAGAAAACAGAAGGAAAGTCTTCAGCAGAAATGTGGTCACGCTAGCTCAAGCCAGCTGTGAAACACACAAGTGGAAGCCATTAAGCCATGGCCAAAGACTGATATTATTGAGTGCAGTGCTTTCCTTTCCTTCTGCTGACAGATCTTCATTCACTAAGTCAAAACCAGCTGTCTTGGTGTACTGTACCTGTACTTTGCAGTGGAACAGCTCAAAACAAGGAGGAGCAAGTCAGTTCTTCCTTGAAGCTGATCGCTGCTTGGCTGTGATGTGTTAATTGTGTTATAGCAATTGTTAAAATGTGATAATTACATTTCCATTGTAATTACTTTTGCACTGATGATTTCTTCCTTTCAGGATAAAATAGAAGATGTTTCATTTGTTCATGTTAAAATCAACATTAGAATCTGAGTAAAAAGTAACCACGGTGCAACAATGCTAGAAATAAGTATCTCCAAGACTGCATAAAAGGTTTTCATTAGAATAATAAATAAATAAAACACAGAAGCCAGCCACTTATTTCTGCTTTACTGAACTGCTTCCCTAGTCTGTTTGCCCTGCTGCAAGATCTTTAAAACACGATTTCATGCGTATTCAGAATAAGAAGCAAGTAATAGAAGGCAGAAAAGTAGAGCTTTTCAGACCACAAAGGTGAGTGTCCAGATACAACAGGAAAATGACAGAAATTGCTTGCCTTGTTCTTCTCCCTCCTCTGTGTAAAAAAAAAAAAAAAAGAATCAACCGAATTAAGAGATGTCCTGTCATGCTATACATTTGTGCTATATATTCAACAACAGCAATTCATACTTCCCATTGCCTGAACTAAACGAGCTAAAAAGCAGCATCATAACTTGTTTCTCACTTTGACCTTGATACTCGTCATTAATGAGACGGTTTTACTTTGACAAATTATGCAAGTGACCTCCTCATGTACATGACCACCACCATAGCACCATGCACCTGAATGATTTCTGTCTCTTCACCATGTTCCTTGAAATAGTGATCTCTGCACAAAGTATTTTTAAGGTGAAGTATTCATTTATCATCCTTCTCTTAAATTAACCCTCTGTATTTTATATCCAATTGCACCCTTTTGCCATTTCATCCTAACATTAACTCCTTTCTTCATCTTAGAACAGCAGGATGTTGATGCACGCAATACTGATACACTGGGTTGTTAATAGCACCTGGTTTTATTAACTTTTTATAACCCAGACATTCAGTTTTCCTCATTCTGCAATTGTCTGCTGAGAGCCAAAATGCAAAAACTTTGTTTTGCTGTAAATTAAAGCACTTCAAACTGAGGACTAGGCGATATCTGGCTTTAAGGAAATACTTGCCATGTGCTGCAGTGCAAGTTCTATTCTAAAGAGAAGTGGGTCACTTTTTTACACTACTACCAAATCTGTGTCATATTTGGCTTGCTGAAGTATCCTTAATAATTAGAAGAGCATTTCAATAAAAAGATACACAGATACAGTATGAGGATTAATGTACCACCAAGAGACAGCACACAAATCTGAACACATGAGGATCTGTAGCAGCAAAACTCAGTGCCGGTAATTTAGAACCACAAGCAGGAAATATTACCTCTTCTGCCAACCCTCCTCCTCTTTCATCCTTATAATATCATGTCTACAAGTGCTGTGCTTCAAGTTACCTCTCATACAGTTTTAATTCAGACCTACATATCTTCATGTTCTACACATGATGATGAGACAATGTTACACTGGCTCCCAGTAGCAAGTGTTTTAAATAGTTATTACTCCCATTTAAGAGAGCATGTGAATAGTTATTACTCACATTTAAGAGAGCATGGTACCTCCTCATCCTTCAGGCTTTTCCAGGTCTCAGTTTGCTCTCTGCTCATAACAGAACTAGCATTACAAATGTTTCACTAAGCATTTTCTACTCTGAAATTTTACTATGGGATTGCATATGTAATAGTGTTTTGGTAGTCAGTATGCCTGTTCAAGGTAACCATGAACAAAGCAGTGTTTTAACAAAATAAAAACAGTGAACATCAGGGCAGAAAGACACTAAAAAGCTGTCTGCCTACCAAAAGCACCAAAACAAAGCAACAGAGTAAAAATAAGAGATTGGGCAAAACACCACTATGAGATAAAAACATTTTCATTTAGAGGCCATTTTGGTACCTGCATTATTTTTTATCTTGTGATCTTTTACTCCAAGTTACCTACAGCTCCTGTGCTGTATTTCCTTCTCAAAGACATTCCTAATTCAAACATGGAAAGAAAATTAACAGATTTTGCAAAACTGAAAGAAATAGTTACGATAATCCAGAATTAATATCCTGTTCCTGAGTACCACAGAGTGTCAAAGGTGTGGTCTGTTGTACATATTCTCTAGCTGCTTAACAGTAGCCTACCACAGCAGCTGTATTAGATCAATTCATATTATTGAAGTAGAACAAGCATTTTTGGTCACAATAAAATAATGCATTTTTACAACCATATTCTATTAAAAATCTCATCAACAGTTGGGTTTTTTGGTTGGTTGGTTTTTGTGTGCACGTGTGCTTTTTCTCTTAAAACAATAAATTAATGGCTCTACGGGACCCTTCATAGCTCTTTATAGGCTGGCATTATGCTAGAGATGCTGAACGCTTGCATACCCAAATTACATCTGCAATTGCTACAGCTACACTGTTCTTTCAAGCACTCACATTGTCAGGATTAATTCTGTTGGGGTACTCCAGCTTCCCATTCACTCATGCACAGAACTCCAACATCTAAGTCTGGCCCACTGAACTTTATTTGATTTGGAATTACTGCCCTGTGCACAGACCAGCAAACCATTTCTGGTACAGTTCACTTAGCTGGTTTCTAGTTTTCACATTTCCACTTAAGTTGAAGTGCATATCCCCTGAAGTGGCCATTTTAACTACACTGGCAGCAGGCCGTTCTTGTTTAAACTGTTAAGTGCTGCTATTGCATTTCCAGTTTCTGGCATCTTCTTGCATTTTCTCTCCTGGTTTGCATACTTGAAGAGCCACGTGAACTGGCTGGTCTCTTGTCCTGCTTTTCATTATGATAGATTGGAATTGCTGGATTCTTGTTAGATTTGTTTCCTTAACTAACAGGGGTCTTTCCAGCAACAGAAACCCCTCCAGTCTTTCTTGTATATACATCTGTTGTTGATGACATGATTTCCTTAATACGTCCCCTTATGCCTTGTTCTTTCTAAGAAAGTAATAATTGAAACTTAAAAACTATAATCCAGAATTCATATATCTGGCTTGCTAATATCTCCAAAATTGAGAGAGAGAACAGGAATCACTTCTTGTTCCACACTACTGCAGCCATTTAAATAAAATTATTAAAATATTGCATTAATCAGTGATGGCTCTGAATACATAACTGTTAACAGAAATCAAGTTTAAGGTAGCTTGTAATTCCAGGAGTATGTGTGAGCATGAGTGTGCACATATGTGCACACGTGTACAAAGTGCACAGGCTCTTTTCCAAGCACAACAAAATTATTAAAAATAACTAAGATTCAATGCTTAATTAAAAATGTACAGCATCCATCTTTACCTTCTGATGAAAATTTAGTCAAGCCTGACAACACAAAGCTATATAAAGTGGAAAGCCCTGCTGAAGCTTGCAGGATACAAAGAGAAAGGAAAGGTCAGTCAATAACTCATTTAGATATGTTACAATGTGTATCTTCCTTTCCATTAACGTCTAAAGATCAGTTTTCCTCCCACACCTGACTCAACAAAACTCATCCACTGTTCAGGAAGTGGGAGACAATCATTTTCAAAATACAACAGAACAAGTCTATACTAACAATTTACCTGAAGAGTCAGCCCAACACACATGTATTGCTTGATGGCAGCAGCATCACTCACAAGTAAGTCTAGGAGACTGCATGCGCACGTGCTAAAGAACAAACACAACGATCTTGCCTCGTACATCAAAGCAAAAGCCCTAAGTGTGTCAAGCTAGTTATTAAAACAGAAGAAATGTGTTTGTCTTTTTCACAGAATGAACCAATAGCTATTTCACAAAGCCCAAAGAAGACATCTGTGGCTTTGGGTATCACACTTTCCTCACAGGCATAATTATCTTCTAAAATACATTACCTAGTTAAATACAGAGCAGCTTTTACTGCTCAATTTTACTGGAGTACAGATTAAAAATTGCTTATTTAGGGGTTGCTTCTAACACTCCTAATGTCTCTATACTTGTTACTGTCCTGTATTGTAAATTTTCAGGACTGAGTTAGTAATTAATCAGTGTCATTTGAATTAGTTAACACACTTTCCTGATCCCTTGTAGCCTTCCTTCTCCCCATTGTCCCGAGAACAAAGCAAAACCTTGGAATGCTTGTGTATCCAGGAGAATCCTTTGTTTTTGATGTCCCCCAAATACTTAGTGAATTATTAAGATTTAGTTAAGTGATCAGACAAAAAAGCCCATCCCTGGTTTCAGATTTAATTATATGCATACACACATCTCTTCTAGGTAAACATCACCTAATGAGATTCCAGGTTTTAAAAAAAAGCAGTGAGTGTTCTGCCTCACCCCCAGTTGGCCACTACAAATTCATATTACTTCAATACATAATAACAGTCCAATCAAAGAAGTCAAAACACTTAGAAGAAAATAGTACTCAGTATCTAGCTTTGCAAACTTATACAGCTCATAACAACCACATTTATTTTTTTATTATTATTATTTTGAAATAGAACATACCAATCGTCACACCATTTTCTCTTCACAACTCCCCATGCAAAACAGGCAGCCTCATTAGCAGATAGAAGTTATCCCATGGCACATGGTATTCTGGCAGTGGTGAACATATTTAGTGCTTGACGGGTAGGCAAAAGTTTGTAGCTGGAAAGGATGAACAGAGCCATGGGTACTGTGTTTTACTCTTTCAGAGGTGTTTCTAGTATTTATAGATCAAAGATTGGGAGACTGTCATGGTTAAGGACAACAGCAGGCAGTGTTCAATGAAATGAAGATAATGTGGGCACAGTCTCCCATTCTTCACTTCTTTGGTCTACAATGTCTGAATTGTATTGAGGACCACTGAGAGGATGTTGAGTTTGTCAGATACTTGAATCAGGTTACATTCAGGTTTTTGAAAGCTATAGAAAATATCCTCAGCCAGATGTTTCAGTATCTGATTCTGTAGCTTGTTCACTAAGGCATTTTTACTGTGATTGTTGTAATGTTTACAGTATACTTGGGAATACCATTTCAGTTTAGTAATTTGTGCAAAGAACACCAGAAGTTACTCACTGAATATAATTTATTCTAATAACCAGAAGTGACTAAGGGATGTGTTTTATTGCTTTTGGTTAAACATTCTCTTCTACTTTGCCCTTCCTTCTCCAAATAAACAAATTATTGGAATAAACTGAGATCTTTTAATTTATTTACTTGCCATGGGACAGATGACTTCCTATGGAATCCACATCCCAAAGAGCTGTTGAGATAAATAACATGGCAAGTATCATTCACAGCAGGTGGCAGAAAGGGTGATGTAACAGCAAAGCTGTTTCCTATTATGCAATCTTGCAGGAAAGAGCCCTAACTTTCACATTTTCTAGGAATTAGGGCCCAGACAGAAAGAAGTGGTTTTTAATGGGATCCAAAGTTGTACTCAATTTTAAGTTTTACAATTTTTCTTAATGCACTAATGATACTTCAGAAAGTCATTAAAAGACACATTTTAGGAAGTAACAGCAATCAAAGTCAGAACTCAAAAGACACAGATACATAATTTATGCTAGCTTCTTGGAAATAGAAATTCTTGTTTTTCAAGTTGATTCAAAGGAACTAGCAACTAGCACACATTGTTTGTTTTTTCTTAATGTTGCAGTATGTGGAGATCCAGTTCAGATGACACTGCTGCCCAGTATGAAGCTAAAACTTGACACAAAAAAAAAACTTCTTCCTAAAGAGTTTACAGTGACTACAATTATACATTTGTAATTTCAGTAGGGATTGTTTACATATACTCAAACATGCTACACTAAACCTGGGCTTAACATAACATTAAACTTCAGAGCTGCCAAGCCACCACCCACCATGTGTGTAGGGTGATTTCCTATCTTGTTTCATGCAAATGTACAGGGGAACAGAAATTTAGTTGTTCTCTGCCATCAAGTTACTTCCATGTAGGTAATGCTGTCCATCCTGATCAAGCAGATGTAATTATCTTAATGGGAAATCAAATTTAATTATAGTTGCTGAGGTGTATACCCCAATGATTTCTTTTGATTCAAAATACAGTAGAAATTGCTTATGCCCATTGCTCCATCTACTTTCCATAAGGACTACTAATGTGCCATGTTAGTTCTACCTGTAAAATATATATACACACACACACACCTCCCATCCAGTATCATGTACAAGCATTACTCAGCCTTTCCTATTTCTCTCACATCAAGATATATTTGCCTCACAAAGAAGTAACAACAGTGTTCACTGCCTCAGTTTTAGAGAAAAGACACAGCTACCAGCTTTATCCACTGTGCAAGTCTGTAGTACCTTCCCTTGAAAGAAAGGCTAATATTTTTGTTCTCAGGATCTTTGATAACATTTACTGGAAGCATTACATGACTCAACCTGATCCAATTAGAAAACCTTTTTCCAAGTATGTTAATGGCATTTAACAGCATACATAGGCCAAACTGCACAATGCAAGTCAATGCAAGATCTTCAGGAGTTGCTTCATAAATTGAATTTCATTAAGCAGAACCCTTTTATTTTCCTCAGAGCTAAGCAGTAGGGTTCCAGATCCACCACCCCACTGCCTGAGAGGCAATAATTTAAGTTTTCTCTGAAGGAGAAACTTCTTGACAATACTGCACTTTTTTTGATACATAAAGCAAAGCTCCATCTTGGAATATCAAGAAGGTGCTACTGAAATTACGTGGAGAAAATAACATCACCAATACCATCATGGCACAACAGATAGACAGCTAATGGCTGAAGTACATTTTTCTGTAGAAAAAGACCACATGGATCCAACCCTGAAAATGTTATAATAATGTAATAAATTAAAGCATTCTTCTTCCACTGGGCTAGCAGATCTTTCAAGGTTTGTTTTGTATGTCAAAGCACATGCTGTTTTAAGTATTTGCAGCCACTTTTCTGCCTATCCACTTGCTTAATGCATCTTGAGAAACAAACATTAATTACTTAAATTCTTGTTGATTTTGTTAAAGTACAATTGTATTAGTTTGTGTGGCAACTGATATGCACAGATACAGATTTTGAAAAACCGTCTCATGTTGCCAGCTGCATTTATTTTGTTTTGATTGCCAGCATGTTTGACAATATGGTTAGCACTTGAAAGAGGCACTTCACATGCTAATAGACATACCATACAGTTCTCATCTCCTGGAAGTCTTATATTTCTTTTCCAACAATGGAAGTACCTGAAAGGTGGAAAGACAACAGATGTAAATCTACAAAGCAACAAAGCTCACTTTTATTGTAAATAACTAACAGCCCCTGTTTCCAGCTGGAGATTTTAGTGTGCTTTTCACATCGTACCACTCCCATGCTCACTGAACCCATCACCTCCTACCAGCTTTTATGGAGGAAATTAGTCTTCTAACAGACCCCTTATTAATATTACAATTTAAAAGAGTGGGAGGCTCCTACATTAATTAAAAACTGTTGTAAACTGTGCAGGAACTTTTCAGTTGAATGAAATTCCAATATTAAAGCATTTTCTTGTATATATTTACCTTGCATCTTATGCCACAGTAGTCCTTTTGTAGAAAACTCAACAAATATCAAAAACAATGCACACAGGCATTAAGAAAAAAAAAAACGCCAAGAATTATGTACATATTATTTTTAGTCACCCCATTTGCCTTGTCTCAGATTTCATTACAATTAAAGACAAACATAAAACTGTGCGACATGTATCCAGTAAAGGCAGATAAGAATACATTTCCAAGCACAACAACACAGCACATAATAGCTCTAGAAAATGACAGTTTCTTGTCCAGATACTATGCAGAGAAAGAACTTAAGATGTAAAGATCAAACTTGATTTTTTTTTTCCTCTCCATTTACTGAATGCAAATGTAGAAAAAAGTAAGTACCTGGTAAGTACTCTCTAAATAAGTACATGAGGTCTTGAAATTTTCAGTTCTGTATCAATAGACTACACTTAGAAAGGATGAGCCTTCTGGGAGTACTATATCTAGGAACTGTATTTGAAGAGAAGAAAGTAGATGGAACCCTTTTGCACCATGCAAGGTCTTCTCTTGCAGGATAACCCCTCTGCTTGCCCAGTTTTTAAAGTGCCTTTGACCTTACTTGTTGATTCTTTTTGGCTTCCTTTTACAGGGATATGACAAGTAGATGACAGCAATCAAGGCCAGAATAAGAGAAAGCTCTAGTGGACTCCTGGTCCAGCAAAGAACATAAACAGGACTCCTGTCTTTGTTGGACAAACACTGCTCATTATTTACACTGTTGTGGGGTAAGAACAAAGAACCCAGCAATGGCTGCCATATATTTTCATAATGATAGAAATTTGCAAACATTTGCAAGTAGCATTCTTGTGTCTTTCCTCCTTCCTGTATGGACATAATAGAAAACAAAACCTTAAGACTAATTTTTTCCTTGCCATTACAGGGGAAAAAACATTCCACATCAGAAAAAAAGACAAAACATGGTTAAAAAAGGAAGAAAAGAGAAAACCAGACTGCCAATAATGAAATGCTTCCTGATTTCACAGGCCTATCAAAAATGGAACAGAGTTTTAGCGTTTGATCTGGAACCAACAAAGCAATCAGGCTCCATCACTTGTTCCAAGGTCTTACACTTTGATTCTGCAGCATTGAGCCCTTCTGGGCTTCAGATTCTGTCTCTTTAAAACTAGTACATTAAGTCCTTCACTAGAAAAGGTTATAGTTTACTTAGAATACAGGGCGGACAAGTGACTCATGCTCTTAATTCAAACTCATTCCATTTTGAGATTGTATAAATCAAGCCAAAATTTTAGGCATTCTTTCAGAGTATGGCAAGCTCAGCTGTCAAAGCCAGGACTTCCATTTGAAAAGTTGCCATTATAACTTCGAACTTATGAAAGTAAAATTTTGAAATTGTACAAAATCTTAATAGATGTCTCAGTGGAAAAGTCTAAGTGGAAAAGTCCATAGCAAAAGAAAATATAGGTCCTGCTTTCTCCTTATCTGACTAGAAGCCTGAAGATAAACTGTTAAAGATTCTAAACTGTTAAAAGATTAAGCTAATTTTTCCCTATGTCAGCATCAATCAAAACCAAAGTCAAGTGAAACAGCATTTACCTATTTCTAAATTAGTACAGCATTCATTTACTTTTCATGCAACAACTGATTTTATCCATTTTAAAATTTACTACAATATATACAATATACGTTATATGTTATTATATATACACACACACACAATATAGAATTGCTGTAATCAGGGGCAAGGCACAAACTGCAGGCAATCTTTTGCATTTAGGTTATTTCCCCACTCATTATTTCTGTTTAAAGAGGTGACCAGTATCAGCACTCAGGCATGAGATTCACTTGCTGTCTAGATGGTAGGGTCAGGACAAAGCATTTTGAGTGGGGTGATTTCTTGATACCCTAAGACCTTAGAACTTAAAAAGGCAAGCATTTAAGGAGTCGGACACATCAGGGTTTAAGTGGCATGAGAACAAGAGAAGAGTAGTTCCAGAGTTCAATCTATATTTTACTGTGTCCTTTTTACCAAACTTTGCTATTAATTCATTTACATTCCTCTATGCTTCAAGTTGCCTTCAAGCTGCACAATAAAGAAAAAAGATTAATGTCAGCAGTGGCAGTTAATTTCATGTTTCATTTGAAAAATATATGGCTGATTTCTTAGCATACAAGCATTACACAGCAGTCTATATCCAGTCCTCAATTAGTATATTGCTTTGTGGGCATGGTAAAAACTGTGCCTTGTCCCATTATGGAATAAAGTATCAAAATAAATGATTTATCACTAGTTTACACCTAAATTTAAGAGATGTTCATTCACTTATAACACTTTTTAAGTTTTAAAAAGTTCATGATGTACTGTAATGCAGCAGCTACAGTAACACTTTGGAGCATGGTCCTTTTAAGCTCAGCGAGTGATCTTCAACCAAATTCTTGTTAGGAAATTATAAAAAACTTCTCTAAATGGCTACAGAATAATCTGTCTTTAAAGATTTACTCCCTACCCCTCGTGATTATCATGAATTAGCAATTGGTCTTATTACAGACTACCAAAGTACACATATTCTTGTTACATACGTAAAGCCTACTTCTGCTATACAATCATATGCTGTTGCTATTTATATCTGACCAAGGGTTGACTTTTGATCTTCAACTAACACATAACATGCCCAGGACTGGATCCTCCACTATTTAAATCAACTAGTGCTAATAGTCTGCAGCTATTTCAAAGGCTAGTGACACATTTCAAGTACCTTCTTATTCTGAAAATCAGTGTTTGGTTGTGCACTTGATCAGACTGGGATGGAGCTAACTTCCTTCATCGCAGCCCACGCAGTGCAGTGATTGATGGCTAAAACAGTGTTGGTAACACACCTAACTCTTGGCTACTGCTAACCAGAGCAGTGCACAGCAAGATGATTTTTTCCCACCCTGCTCTCCAGCAAGCAAGTAGGCTGAGGTTGGAAGGGGACACAGCTGGGATGGCTGACTTGAACTGACAACATTGTGCTCTACAATAAAAACTGGAATGGAGGGAGAAGGGAGCACAGGGTTGGGCTTCCAAGGGGGCTGTTGCTCAGAGCCTGTCTGGGAAGCAGTGTGCTTGTGGGAGGCAGTGAATGATTGCCTTTGCATCACTTATGTTGTTTTTCCCCCTCTTCCCTTCACTTATTAAACTGTCTTTATTTCAACCCACAGGATTTCTTGGGTTTGCTCTTCCAATTCTCTCCTCCCATTCTGCTGGGGTGGGGGGACTGAGTGAGCAGCTGTGTGGGTGGGTTAACTGCTGGTCGGGGTCAACCCACAACAGTTTTAAATGCATTTTTGCCAGAAATTAGGAATTTTAATGTCAAAATCATGGCCAATTCCCAAGTCTGCTCAGAAAGAAAGAAAACTCAGAAAGAAAGAAGACAAATTCCTATGTTTGTTATGTATATTTGCTTATGGATTAGGGGGGAACTTATCTTCTTCCAACCAATTTATATTTAAATAAAACGACCTTAAGAAATATGAGCTAGAGCAGCCCCCTGAGATGACTAATTGCTAAGATAAATTAATTCTTTCATGAGTGAAGTGATAAAGTGATAAGTTTTCTCTGTTTATTACCATCCATTTCTAGCATCAGTTTGAACACTAGCTTCAAAGCAAATGGATGATTTTCATTAGAATGTCTTCCCTTTAACATACTAGAAATTCCGTTAATAGTATGGGAGATTTTCTGTTTCATCACAAAACATCTTTTTTCTTTTGTACAAAACCAGTGAATGGAAAACAGTTGTTTTTAAAAATATAATAACTGGTCAAAATCAGATTCCAATCCCAGACTGAACTGTTTGTCGTTTCTTATTCTACATTTTAATTTTGAACTACTAATGTTAACTATCTTATTGTTGCTAATTTCTTCCTCTACTTTCTAACTGAATTGTTAATAACCTACAATATTAAAAATCTGCTGTGCCTACATTTTGTCAAAAACAAAATTGTGATACAGTAATAAGCAGTAATATTAAAAAGAAACAGCAGACATTCATTAAGTACTTAAGTACAAAATTATCAAGGGTATTTCAGGCTATGGAGTGTCTGAGCTGGTGAATCTGTTTCCTGAATCTTGAACTCTTTTAATTTCTGGTTGTACTACCCATTGTTTTTCGACCAGATTTCTTCATTTACAATAAAGGATCCTTTTTGAAATTAGCCAGATTTATTTATCATTATTATTATTATTAGTTAACATTGAAGCCATTCACCTTGAAAACATGAGGTTTGGGTGATGGGATATGCAGCAGTCCCATTGTGAACAGTGGAGCACAGCAGCTCAAATAGCCCAGCACAGCCTCAGTCACAGACCTGCTAAAGTTCAGCTGAAGAAGCTCTAGAAAACAGAGCTGTACTCACTGACATACCTTATGTGCTGCAGACACTGTTCACTTTTCCAAATGCTACCTCGTAGCTGGGCCTGACTAAACCAGAGCTTTACACACCATGGTTACAAAAAGCTAGGTGGCAAGTCTAAAACAAGAAGTCAACTTGGATGCCAAAAAGTCATGCCATGCATTGAGTAAAAAGACCAGTGTTTTAAATACTCCACATGAATTTCCTATTTTGAAAATAAGTAGGACAATCATTCATTAACCATGGATATTATGCTGTTTTTCTTCCATTGAAGAAAAACAAGAAAGAAATCTGCTAATCTACTCTAAATAGGCATCTTTCTATATTTTTCAAGTGGAGCATACACCATCCATTAAATAGGCTCAAAAATAATCAACAATTAAAATTACCATCACATTAAAGCCAGTTTTTCAAAATGGAGTACGATGTAATTGCTTCTGAACAATAATCTTCCAAAAAATATTTGCTCTTTTGTTAGTTTGAAGCTTTTTTGTCACATCCTTTGTTGTGAGTATAAAAAATAAATCCTACAGGAGCCAACTCCTTGTTCCTTGAGTGTATTTGCACAAATAGACGAGAGCAAAGGGAAGAACTTAAGATACTCGATCTGTAAATTAAAATATACATAACTCAAGGCCACATCTTGAAAAAGGTGATCCTCTCTTGGACCTTTAAAAACAAGACAGATAAGAAGCATGGAAATTGATAAAGATTATATTAACTCAATTACAGAGATAGCTACTGCCTTTTCACTCATCCATGCAATTACCATACTATGATTGTTTTCTGGGAAATGACTTAAAATATCCCATGTTACATTAAAGAAAAACTCCCACTACTTAAATATCTGAATTTAATCTTATCAATACAGAGAGCTTTGTTGCTGGTCAAAGGATCACAATGCTTTTCCTGTGAAGGAAACTTCCCTTCCCCATTACAGTCCAGTCTTCTACTGTATCTTGATATAGCGTGGAACACAGGAGGGACAAGAAATCATTTCATTCGCACCACAAGATTTGGCAGGTCCTCTATTCTAAGTAACTCTTGCTCAGTGTGGTTTCAATCCATTATCTGTAATGCAAATGACTTGCAACTTAAGAGTAGAGGGAAACTGTACAAAACCTCCCAACATGTGAGAAATTAGCAAGTGTTACTTTGCTGTTCTATATGCAGCACAGAGTCAAATTTACATTCCTAATTTTTTACTTCAATATAAAAAGCTTTCTCACACTATTTGCAAGGAAGAAAAACAGAGACACCTTGTATTCACTTTGAACTATATATTACTTTAAATTATTTTCTGAAGAAACAAGCTGGGGAAAACCTGCATGATCTATTCAACATAGACTATATTGACTATATTATTGAACAAGTATGTGAGCAAAAGTATCTTGGGAGGAGCCTAACCTTCACAGATGTTGAACATGTTACAAAACTGGCAATTCTTGTTTATAAGGCTATGTAACAATATATCTGTATCTATGTAACTATGTATCTGTACAATATTTTAAATGTCATTCACCAAAAAGGACTGTGCATTTACAGAAAAAATGATTATCTACCAACATCTGGAAAAAATGCTCACAGAATGAGATAGTAATCATCTCATAGTAATGTCCAGCACAGTCTCAAAAAGTAGGGTGTTAATCAACACAATCCAAATTTGATTTTTTGTCTACGTACAGAAAATGACCTGGCTCTTCTACTCTACAAAAAACTACTTTTCCAGTTTCTAAAAGTCATTGCTATAATGAAGTTACACTTATACATGTATATTCCATTCCAGCACTTTTCATTCATCAAGAACTTACTCTGCCACTGTATATAAAATGCCATTGAACAAAGCCACTGAAAAAGTGGGCATGACAACCATGCAAACTAGTTCACAAGAAAAACCAACACATGAACAGACAAAATTAGCTGTATTGTATCCTGACTGTAAAACCTATGAGATGTATGAAAATATGATCAGCCACTGCATATAGCTATTTCATTTTGTGATGTACACCTGACTGCACACTATTTTTAGCCATCAACAGACAGCTACAGGACATGACATTTAAGGTGCCGGCCTGCAAAGGAAGAGCCATTCATTCTCTCAAATGAGAATGTTTTCCTCAATAAATTGCAATATTATTATTTGTGTTTCAAGAATAGTAAATTTTATGTTTCTTCTAGAGCCACCAGTGTTTCTGGATATAAGTTTGTCTTGGACAGTTCCATAATAACTTGTCAATCAGATAAATAAATAAATAAATGCCCATTACATTTAAGGACACAACCTAGACCTCACAGAATCACAGAACTGTCTAGGTTGGAAGAGACCTCAAGATCATTGAGTCCAACCTCTGACCTAACACTAACAAGTCCTCCACTAAACCATATCCCTAAGTTCAACATCTAAACATCTTTTAAAGACCTCCAGGGATGGTGACTCCACCACTTCCCTGGGCAGCCCATTCCAATGTCTAACAACCCTTTCAGTAAAGAAGTTCTTCCTAATATCCAACCTAAAACACCCCCGGCACAACTTTAGGACGTTACCCCTGGTCCTGTCACCAGGCACATGGGAGAACGGACCAACCCACACCTCTCTACAGCCTCCTTTTTATGTACTTATAAAGAGCAATAAGGTCGCCCCCGAGCCTCCTTTTCTCCAGGCTGAACAAACCCAGCTCCCTCAGCCACCGTGATGTCGAGCAGGGACCTGTCTCCATTCCTCCTCAACTCCTAGGTCCCCTGCCTCTGCCTGACAGCAACAGGGCAGGGGGTCCACCGCCATTTGGGGTGTCTCACCCTGGTGTCTGTCCTTCAGGCCGCGCAGGGAGTTGCTGCACAAGTCTATCTCCCGCTCACACTCTCTGATATCCCTCAACCTCTCGACCTCCTCCTTGAGTTCTGCCACGAGGCGGACCAGGTCATCCACCTGCTCGCACCTCACGCACGCAGTCTCTTTAAACCCCCACAGGTGGTAGCAACAGGCTCAGGCACTCCCTGCACCCGGAGACCTGAACTGCTGCAGTTCTGAGCGGGCAGTCGGTCTGGGTGTGTACAGACTTCCTGGAGAGCACACTGTGCCTGGTGTACACCACTGCAGCTGAGCTAGCGGTAGACCGCCGTTAGAGGAGGTGTTCGTATGGGCGGGGGGGAGCGCTCTGCCCTTCCTGCTCGCCCTGCCTGCGCGAACTGCTGCGCCACACCCTTCTGCCGCGCCACGCCCTGTTTGCCCGTCCTGGTCGCCGCGCTCCGTAGGGGCAGCTTTTGAACGGCCGGGCAGGGGGCGCTGCTGGTTCCGCTTACGCCTCGTTCACTCGAGGGCTGCCCGCTCCTGGCGGCTCCCTCGAGTGGGCTCGGTGCCGGAAAAATCAGCCCTGCCTGTCTGATCCCCCGCTCCGCTGCAGAACGCGTCTGCCCCGGAGCCGATCGCCTCAGCAAGTGGCTGTGGGATTCCAGGCAGCCACCGTTTTCTGTGCCTTCCAGACAAGAAAAGAACATGCTATTAGATGGAAAGACAAACATGTAAAGATGATAGGAGTTTTCTTTCATTACTCCAGACTTTTGTTTGTTTGTTTTTACAAAAATAAACAGGAGGCAGAAAAATATCCTTAAAACTAATTAAGCACCAGAATAACTAGTGGAAGAGTTCCCCATGCTTCCCAATTGGCTGCTACAAAATACAAAAATCTAACAAACCAAAAAAATAGAAGAGGAATCCAGTCTTAGTCTAGCTTATGGACTCCGGAATATTGTAAGAGCTGATAATAGTCATGGAGAACAGTAGCTGGAAAGTGGAAAACAGCATCCTTGTGAGGTCAATATACTCCGGTTTCCTTGGATATTTCTAAATTCCACAAAAGCTTTTTTTTTTCCCATTTCCAGATTTTTTTTTTCCTGTATTATATATTAATATAAGGATAGGTTTTATACTAAAATGTAATTATTGATATTAATGCTATTTCACTATTATGTATTAATGACATCATATTACTCTAATAATCTAACGTTTCTAAATATATCTTATTTGTGTATAATTTATTAATAGAGTTAATTAAAATATTCATTTCTGGGTTTCCTCTTACACAAGGTCTGTGTTACTGATACTGCAGACAGATAATTTTTGCTTACTATATATGATCTGATATCATCAGGTCAGCTTGTCCTTAAGAATTCAATATTATAGATTTTATTTTTTATTTTCTTTTTGGTATTACATACATTGTGCAACCTGCCAAATATGTATCCTTGTGCAAAGAATTCTTTATTTCAGTACAGGTCAGAATGTTGGACTGCAAGTTTGCTAAATTCAAAGGTTTGTAACCTTAGCTGCTGTAAAAATTATTATTTCCAACATTTTGGCTTCCTACCCAACATTTTGAAGGTGTGGCATGGGAGATATGAATGTTAAAATAGTCTTTCAAGTTTTCTACTTAGCTGCTTCTACTAAGTCGGCCAATATTTCCATATTGTGGGTCAGTATGGTAACTCAATCCCAAACACCAGTGCAAGTCTGGATTGGCACTTTCTGTTTTATCAAGGAGCTCTGTGTGTAATACTCAATTTATGTAATCCCATGGAGAAGTCCTGCAGACTGAAATTATGCAACAGCGAACAAAGATAGCGATGCCAAAGCCTGCGCCTGCTGATCTGAGTGCAGCCAGTAGTCACAAGGCCTGTGCCAACTACGCCTATAGTGAATGGGAAATAACTAGAGAACAGCAACTGGGAGTGAGAGAAAAGTAGAAGTATAAACTGATAATAAGGGTAAAAATACTAGGGAGGAAGCAGGTGCTTCACTTCTCCGCATCAGTATTTTTGCATGGTGCCGCTGCCCAACACTGTCCAGCAGTTTATCCACAAACACCAGTTCTTCATCACGAGCATCTGAAATGTTTATTTCAGCTCTCTGAAGAAAACATCAAATTTACAGTTGAGTGGTATGAACAAGTGAAGCATCAAGCCTGCTGAAAAGAATGATTATCAGTGATTAATGCCAAAAGCCCTGAAGCATGAAAGTCTTCATGAAAACAGAGGCAGAGAAATAGAACTGACCATCAGGGTCCAATTCTTTCATTGGCAAGGATACATTTACTGATGTATTCTGATTCAGCTGGATCAGAAAGTGGGTATTTTAAGCACTGAGTGCAACACATACTACTGAAAAAGTGCTGTGCTTGCAGTGTCTGTGCAATACATATTTACTATTACACATTTACAATCAAACATGATCTATTTTGTAAATAGTTATGGCATCTTTGCCTGTCCTCCATGCTGTGCTTCAGGTGCATGGTGCAGTGACTTGTCACTGTAACAGCACAGTCAGTTTGGTACTGCTTTAAAGTATGTAGCTTTAAAGAGCAGATGAGACTGCAACAGAATGGTCTTGCTTTACAATTAAATGCAAGATCTAGCCCTTAATGGATGCAAGGTACATTATGATTATTACAATTTTTCCTAAAACAAAAATGCATACATACAAGAACCTACTGCTGAAAGTTCACACCATAGATTACATTAGATATTCTCCTAGATCTCAGCAGAGGGCTTAGCATCCTCCTGTTCACTTTCTCAAGTCAGAATTAAATGAGTTAAATACGTAGGCTCTAAGACCAAATTCCTACAAAAACATTTACTACTACAGTGAATTTACTATTCTATTCAACAACTGAATTTCCATCAGAATATTTTTTCCTTCCTCTACCTTGAAAGACAAAGTGGTTCTTTTTACCATTTTAATCTACACAAGTGAGATACATTGTCACAACATGGAGGGCTCAAAACAAAGTACTAGATGAGATGGTTAACTCAGATTTCTGGAACTTGAAACAGCCTGAATCTGAGATGTTGCAGATGGTATGGAGGAGGAGAAGTATCGTTTTGGCCATGGAATCACATTTAAGATTTTTTGTTTTGTGACATAATCAAGTGATGGGACAAGGCTCTCCAATCTACCACTGTCCCCATTCTTTCCTGTTGCTTTTGCTCCAGGAGACACGAGTGGCAGGGTTTTCCTTGTATAAATAAATCTAGCAAAGAATATGAATAACAGGTTGTCATTCAGGTGAAAGACAGAAGATCCTGGAATGACTGACAGACACTGTCTGTCTCCACAGACAGACTGTCAAAGATGGATTTCTCATTAGAGCATAGCAAGCTCTATCCCCAAATCACGAGTGTAGGAGCTTAGGGTGCCATGCTTTGAACATGTGCAGAAGCGTAAGCTCAGGCAGCAACCAAGGAATAAAGAGACCCCATGGCTACCCAAGTAAGTAGAAAATCCTAAATCAACAAGTAAGACTCATGAACTACATGCCAGCTTTTCAGCTATTATTTCATGTCAACCACAACTCCACAACTCCTTGTCAATAGACAGCTCTGTTCCTCCTGCCATGGTGCTGCCACTGCTTTGAAAAATTAACGTGCCATTGCAAAATAACTTTGTACTAGCTTCGTTTCCATCAAAACTGCTGTGTATCTGTTTTTATTTAATGGTCTTCAGTCAAATAAAAGTAACAAATACCTAACATGGAATTATTAATCATTCGATTGTTAGACCACAGATCCATCTGAAACCACACGAAGTGGCATCAGCCCCTACCATAGTAGCCAACACAAAGTAGTCAGAACAGTGCATTTCTATCAGCTCTATTTATCACACCAATTATCCACAAGCTGCATTGCCAAGGAGACAACCCTCCCAAAATCACCTGAATTAATGAGGCTGGTAATTAACTTTATTTAGCTCATTTCAAACTGATCCAGGTTTTGACATTTACTGATTGGAATCTGCAACTTTTGTATCAATTATTTTGGCATAACTTGTGACCAATTTTAGGCAATTTTCTGACAATTTCACTGAGTAACCACAGATGACAAAATCTTTTTCTCATGAGGCATTCTTGAGAAATAGGTGTGTCTATATAGATAGCCAAATTAGTCAGCATACACATCATTCTGATGACATTTTTCAGGTGATTTTTTTGAATAAAGATAGATAGCAGTAGTTGGGATCCTGTGATCTGAAGATACAGACCACCGTGGCCAACAGAAACCATTACTAATACGTGGCAGCAAACAAATGGAAAACCCAGTTGTTGAAATTCAGTTGTCATGGTATTTGATTTCTTATGTCCTGAGTATCTGTTAAAGGCCATGGTCTTCCTGCAGTAACAAAGTTACTAAGTTTTTATAGCCACTGTCATTTATTTTTAATGAGAAGAGAAATTCTGAACCCAACTCACATTGCAGCTGGGGAAATAGGGAATTTTATGAACTTTTCCATGGGGTTCTCTTATGCCTGTTGACAGAAAATTTGTAGGCTAGGATCCTGATGGTAGTTGCATTAGATGCCAAATTACTCTTATATACTCAAAAGGAAGAAGAGCACTTTACGACCTGAGGATATAGATTATTCCCTTCCTCCAACACTTCAAACCTTCCCCAGATGACAAATTGCTAGGTTCCCAAAAGATAAACTTTTGGCCTTTGTACTTTATTTCATGTCTCATGAACCACTATGGGCTAAACTGTAAATCAACACTTGAGCTTAATTCTTAAATCAAGTGAGATATCCTCAAGCTGTTTTGACATTAGAGCTGTTTACAACTAGCTCAGCGATCACTTTGATTTTCAACCACTTGTAACTGCTTTCTATTAGTGTAGAACACAAAAACAAATTAAACTGTCCTGAGGCAGCTACTCTGTCTGATCTCAGAAGAATTGGGGATTTTATATACTCACAAACACACTTTTTAATTCCATGCTGCAGTTTCACAGCATCTCCCCCCTCTCCCTCCATGAATGCAGCAGCAAAAGTGATGTAATAGGTAATGATTAAGTTGAGGTCATTCCTGTATAAATCTTATTTCATTTAAAAGTAGTAATGAATTTATACCAATAACTCTGCTGTTTCTACATTTCAGATCTTTGGGGACATTTCAGTGACCTGAGTTTTGTATTCCCTTATGAGAAGTAGTGAAGGACTTTTTGCTTCAGCTGTATGAAAGCTTCCAGAAGTAGGGGATGTTGGGAGTTACAGCTTTTCTGCCATGGTAGCTCTTAAAAAAGTAATAGAAAGTATATTTGCATTAATGACTTCATGTGAATCTGAATAACTCAATAGTTTTTATTTTTGCTTAGCAACTTGAGGCTTAAGCTTAAGTGACATTAGTATTGAAATACAGCACTAGCACCCATGGCTGCTGTAAAACCACGAGCATATATTTCTTATAAATGTTACACTTTCTAGTAATATATGTTTGTTTGTTTGTTTGTTTTTTAAAAATCCCCATTACCAAAATCATGGGAGTTTTTTGATCTAGGATCTCTTGATTTTCTCTACACTGTTTTTGGCCAATGTTTGTTCCTTGATGAAATTCCTATAATAAGGATCTGCTGCAGAGTTGCAAATGCTTCAACTTCTATCTGCCAAAGTTGAACATGTATCCAGGTAGGTGAAGCCCAGAGGATAATGCAGATCTATACACTAGAATTTGGTAGTAGGTAACACTACTGTTGAGCTCCCTTCCCTTACTTCTGCCCAAGCCATGCAGATAGTAACCAAGCACCAGATCCAGCCTAGAATTTTCTGAGTTCTAGCTAGGATCAAAGCTGTACAGAATTGCCTTAGCTATCACAGACATCGGAGCAAAAAGGCTGTCTAATGAGATTGTTGCAAGTAGGCTCATTGCAGCAAAAATAATTTCACATGGTAATGAAGTTCACAGTATTACTAGACATTTGTACACAAGGAAGGCCCCCTGTTTTGCTCCCACTAGCTCACCAACTTCAGAAGTTCCGATATATGCTGGAGAGCATGTACTTAATATGAACTACTTGTAAGTACTTTGCCAGAGGGGACTGCAAGATGGAATTGTACATAATATGAAAAAAGTTTTAGCCCAGGAGCGCTGAACAATCTGGAAATTAATTTGATAACATCACATTCTGAAAACATTTTTTTTTCTTGGCATACTCGCAGAGCAATGTTTATCTCCTCTTTGAGTTGTAAAGTTTGTCCCATCCTAAATTAAAAACAACTAGAAAAATCTGATGATCCCATTTAAACCAGGATGAAAATTGATAATGAAAATTCACTACTACCATTGGGGTCTACAATAGGTTTATTAAAAAGAAACCCGTTTGTGTCTTACACTGTTACTACGGGTATTAGCTTTCTGTTGGGCTCCTGCCCTGCGTGTAAAAAAAATGGACATGTTGTATCTCTACCCAGTAGAGAGCTCTAAACTCTCTGGCAAGCTCAGTTACCACCTTCTCTGACACATCTGCCAGTTCTGACATAATCGGCATCAACTGCACTGGGCCAAGACAGTAAATCAAAATAATTCACTTGCAGGTTTCTGGAACATCCTGTAGGACAGCTGCCACCCAGTAAATGCTGAAATAAGGAATCATTGGTATCAAAGCACTAGCAAGCCTTTTATTACTGCCAAAAGTGATGATGGTAGGTTGATAGCTGATAAGCTCTGCCTGCCAAAAAGTAACTAAAATGAAAGCAGGAGCATTTGGCAAGTAAAAAAAACTAAGCAATAGATGAAAATTGTTCATCTATGCTACATGGGATTGTATGGCAAAGATGCCAGCAGTCTGACTCCGGTTGTTCTAAACAACGCTAACCTATAAGGGTGCTGAAAAATCAAAAATGCTAAAGATAATAGGTACTTCTGAAAAGAAACAAAAGAAAATGCTTCAAAAATACTAGCTGTGCAATGTATCTTTTATATATTTCCCTAACTGTAAATCTACACACCAAAGGAATGACTCTCCTTATCTGTAATCTATATATACTTTAAGAGTCCAAGAGAGAAGATGGACCTGATTTGGTGCCTTAGGACCATTAAAGTCCCAATAAATAAACTATGTTTCTTCTGAAAGGCATTCAGACTATGATGTTAGTTTTCAGCATACTAAAGGGCCAAGTTCTTAACTGAGGTTTTACTGTGAATTTCCAGAAGATTTTGGGGTCATACACCTCTGATTTTAACCACTGAATTTTCTGGTTTTGTTACTAAATGATAGTTCATTGCTCTGGGTTCTTTCTATGATTTTCCTACCAAAGATAGGTTGAGAAAGAAACGATTATCAGAAGAAATCAAATTCATTCCTCACAATCACACCCATGGGTGTTGAGATAATAGAAGCAGCACAAGACAAGATCATCCTCTAAAGATGAACTAGTAAAAACAGAAAATGAGAATTGAAGAGTTACATCTGCATAGCAAAAAAAAAAAAAAAAAAAAAAAAAAAAAAAAAAAAAGTTTTGTTGTGCATATGCCCTGGATGCTATAATCCAGATATTGATGTCAAACAACAAATACAAACAAAATCAGAACAGCTACAATTAGCTCTAAAAGGCTTTGTTAACAAACCACCTACAATAACAACCACAGACTGACTCAGATTTCTTTAAAAATTTGGTTCAATTCTTCTTGTGATTTCAGTGCATGTGGATATCTACTTATCGTACATACATTCAGATCACATCTCCCACGTAGGAAATATACAGGAGACAAATCCATACACACACATGAAAAGCTTCTTATCTAGGAGAACAGAGGAAATGCTACCCTCTGAATTCCCAAGTCACACTGATCACCAGAACCTTCAGGGCAAAAGCCCTCTGCTTGACTGATGGCTCCAGACACCCCAACTCCTGCCAAGAAGAAATGTTTCCAAGCTTGTTAGCCTGTCCCCACTCCTTCATTTCTATCTCATTCGTTACACCAGAGAAAATCTCATTCCTTTTTAGGATCCAACTGTTATCTTGATCAGTTCAATAAGACCTAGGGAAAAACAGCACATACAAAACCACAAAAGGTTGGTAGATTTAATACCCTTTGTCTATGAACCCTTAGGACCTGAAACAAGAAAGGATACTATGCTGAACATCTTATTTTTATCATGTATTCATATCACAGTTAAGACCCAGGAACTAAAGCCTGTATAATTTATGTATTTTTTAAAACTAAGGAGAATTACATCAAAATATTCATATTGTAGAAACTTTTTTTTTTTGGCACAGTCTCAGAGCAAGTTAGGATAGATCTGCAAGCTATGCTGATCCACAAACTGCAGCAGAAACACTGCATATTTTAGAATTAGAGCAGTCATGTAAGCAATCCAAGTTACAATCCTTCAGATTGTAATGTCTGCACTAGGACTTTTCAAATATTTTTAATGGGTCATTCAGTATTTCCCCTGCAAGTCTGTATGTACAAACTGCATTGCCTTGTTTCCTCATTTGTTTCCTCAACAAGAGAGGGAGAGACTTGGAGAATCACAAGATCCTACATACTTCCTTCAGGATTATGAGATTGAAATCAGATTTCACTGAAGAAAACATCTACTTCCCCAACAAGAACATCACTTCAGTGCTCCAAATAAAGAACTTGGATGCTTCAGAAGTGGTAACAAATTTGCCTTACTTCAGCCAGTGTCAGACCACATTCAGGCACTTTCAAACGACTTGGAGAAGTTGCAGACAACTTCTATAGAAAAAGAAGGTACATTAATTAGCATACCTAGATTGCAATACTTACACTAACATCTATTCAGAATATACCTGTGCAAGGTGGGGAAAGAAATTACAGACCTCATGGACTCCACTGAATGGCATGGGAGGCTTGACATGAACTGCAGTTACTTCAGAAGCCATAAGCAAGAGACAAAGATTAAAACCTAATGGAACCACACAATGTATGATTTTTTTGCACAGCTTCAATAGAAGGTGGGAGCTTGCACAGTATTAAAAGATGACATTCAATTACAGGGAATTATTTTCTTACTGCATAACAGGATGAAGATGTTGCCAAAAAAAGGCAGCTCACAAGAAGTTAAAATTATTAGAATAGATTTTGAAGTGGAAGAAGTACAAATGTAGCTCTTGTTTCCTAAGAGCGTGCTCCTTTTGTAAACAAGCATTCAGAATCCTTTATACAAGTTTAAGATATGCTTACCATGGTTTTTAAGTCCTCCTGTTGCCATATTCTTGAAAGGAAAGATTTTTAGAGTGTTTGTCTTAAAATGACAAAGTGTCTTGACTATATCTAGAAGTTATGAAGTAAACCTAGCTCTGACATATTCTGCATATTTCAAATGAGGATCCAGGAAACAAAACTGCCTGCTTTGTCAACCTTACAAAGCCTTTGGAGAGGAAAGTTCATTGATACTTTGGAGAGGCTTCCCATGTTTTGATATAAAGATCTATTATATAGCACCAGAGTCACAGCAAAAACTTACTGATGATTAATAGGAATTGTTATAGAAATGAGAGGTTTTTCACACCTTAGCTGATTACTTAATGAAATGATTCATGTAATTTCAATTGCAGTGTTGTGCAATAAATTTACCAATTCAGAAAACAGCGGTATCTCAACCTTATAAAATTAACTTCAGCATTATGTCTTTGTTTACAATCCTTCTGTGAAATAATTCTCTTTACTAAATAATTGTCAGAAAATAGCTCGTGATATATCATGAAAACAGTGAGTGACTGATCCAGGGGAAAGTAACGTTTGACGTTAGACTTCTTAAAAAGCTTGCTTCTTAACATCACATTAACACTAGTTCAAGAAGTTTGTTTTCCAGCAGTAGCTTTTATATGCTTCCCTCACTTCATTTTAGCATGCAGTTCAGGTGACCCAAACCTCATTTTTCTACCTGGAAAATACCCCACTGAATCATTTTTGAGAACATAGTTCTTGCTCAGCTAACAATAACCACTGGCAAAACTGCCCTGATAAATCTAGAAAGTCAGAAAAATGCAATTAATTTTATCACCAGCTACTGATTAATTGTACTACCGTCATAATTAGAACTCTGAGTTAATTAACAATAACACTGTCACTCTATAAAGTAACCTAAATACCAAGAATACTAGCCTTAAACAAAAAAAAAAAAAAAAAAAAAAAAAAAAAAAAAAAAAACATACAGGAAAACATGATTGTGATTTGAATCTTCTGCTGTTTTATGATCTAGAAAAAAGATCATGTTTTATTTTCCTCACAAAATAGACCTATATTTTCTTTTCTGGATCAATTTCATCTTCTGGAATAGTTCCAGTAAAAAAGCTAGAAAAACAAGCTAGGTTGTACTGTTTCTTTGTATAAAGTTTTTAGAGATCAAATTTGTGTTCAAACTTAAAACAGTTATCAGACTGGGCAGCAGGAGAACTTTTCTCCCTGGACACACTGGTAGGAATTGTACCTGTAACAGGGCAAAGGGAGGGCTTGCTCCTTGCTGTAGTGTGGGACGCAGTCCCTTTCCTGTGATGAACTTCCTTCATCCACTAGGCAGGAGAAGCTTTTGATTCAAAGTTAGCAGCAATCAGAATATACAAACTGACTTTACATACACCAAATGTAAAATATCAGTGAGTTTTGCATGACATTTGCTAAAGCTAAAACAATCCATTGTACCTTTGCATTTGCAGGAAAAATCAAGATGTATCATACACAGATATGTTTAATACATGAAAGTGAGTTGTTACCGAACAGTTTGTTCTCCCCATCCCAGTTGTTACTCTTACACCCTGCAATCTGACCTCGTATGGATTGTCCCATGTCATAAACACAGTTTTGATCACAGCATATAATCCAATGAACATACAACACTTGATAACTGCAGAATCCTCTGCATTTAAATAAAAGGGTGATATAGGTGAAGATTATCATTGTCCTTAATTATTTTTCTCCATTTAAAAAAATTAAGTGTACATAATCAAAAAATGTCTTTGCAACTAAGAGCCTGAATTTTTCCATATACTTGTAATTCACAAATACACTACAGAGTTTGTGCTTACAATACCCACACAGCAAGCCAGTATTAAACATCTTCATTTTACAGATAAAAAGCTTAAGCACAAAGACCAGACAACATGAACATTTTCATTTATCTTAGTGGTGTTAAAATAAACTCTAGATTAAAAAGCAGTGTTTGGGCACATGGGTAATCTTTAAAATTAACAACTCACCTACATCTATCTCCTGAATCCCATGGCAGAAACTGAAGCACCAAGCTGCCTTTTTCTGTTCCCACTGTGCTCAGTACCATGCGGTCATAACACCTACTAATGACAAACGTTACTTGCGTTACATGCTGATGTTGGTTTTCCATTTCACACATTCTGAGCAGGCACAGTGCAGAGAAGTGCTAGCTCTCTCGAAAGAATACATTCAGGAACACAAAATGTTTCATAAGCCTTAGGAATGCCAGATGTGTTAGGACAAGCAGGTAATATCATTGCACAAAGACAGCTCACTTTGCTATTGCAAACAGCACAGCTCTGAGCTAAATGTCATATGGTAGCTATGGTTCAAAATACATTTAAACCACAATACAGGCAAACAAAAAGTAATTTTATATGGAAACAAACAGGACCGTACTCAATGGTCACAGTTAAGAAAAAGCTTGGCCTTAGCCATTAAGTTTTCACATAGAAAATCACTCAATCCCTGAGAAACCTTCTTTTTCCTGTGTTAATGATCTAGAAAATGTGTTCTTAGTTGATACTAGAAAATACATTTTTATTTATAATAGATTATATCTGGTGAGTGATTTCAGTCATCATTAATCCGAAGCAAAACATAATTAACTATGACCCATACTCTAAGTAGCATCTCCGAGCAGCAGAGCATAGAGAGGCTCTATCAAGGGTAGCTGTGTTTTCTTGTCAGACTCTGAGGTTCAGACACGTATTGATTTAGTACATAGAGACACGAGGTGTTCTCTGTGCTTCCACTAGAAATGCAAGGAGAAACAGGGTGTAGAAATACTCAGGCCAAGGATATACTGCTCCTTGACCCAGGGATGGATGCAGTGCAGACTAATACACGGAGACATGTAACCACAACCTTTGACAGCCCGAGGGTCCCAGGAGCCAGGCAGCACAGACAAGCCATGCAGCCATTCACTGCAGTGGAATGGCACTAGGACCTGGCAACTTCAGGATGCCCACGTTATACATAGTCATTTTTACTGCATGCAGAAATGTGTTTTTCAAATATTTGTTCTACTTAATAGCATATATTACGGAAGGTAATTCAGATCACTTTAGGTTTCCACAGATACTGCTATTGAAGGAAGGGTCATTTTCACCCTCTGCAGTCTAAGCATTATGTTAAACTTATCCTACTTCTACATTTCTGTATTTTAGTAATAATGAACTCTGATTCAGAGATTTTCCCTCCCTTACTTCTGACCCTCCATGTCTATCTCCAGTTTCCTGGAATGCCTATTCTACCCACAATAGAATTGAAAATGCTGAAAAAATTGTACTGTAAAATATCCAGGCCTGACAAAGGTCAGGAATATGCTCAGCCACACAGCTAGTTAAGATTCAATCACACTTCTCCATTTTTTCATAATTTACCTATTTTCATACCACCAGCAACGTTAAGAGCTCTGAGATGGCTGATAAAAGAGATAGGTGCTCAGTCTTTCTCTAATGTTTCATAAGGAAATAAAGGTTGTGGATGAAGAGCGTAGAAGTGAAGTGATATGAAATGTTCTCATTGCACTGTTTGCAATTCAGAAGATGTTAGGCCCTTCTTCACTTCTCCTTTGATAACTTCTCTACACAAAAGGACTTAAAGAGCCAACAGACATGGCTCACTGCACAATTTTGGCAGTTTGCATTGTAGGTGCTGTATTTACACAATTATGAAGACAGGGAGAATCACTGAAAGAATTAATTGCCAGTCAATATATTTTTTTTTCTCCAAGAGGAAAGAAAAGGGAAATATAGAAATCATAATTGTGTCATAGTAGGAGTATTTTGGATTAGGTGCTGAATGTAAGTTACCATAGACATCTATTTGGTTTAAAATGTTATTGTTAATGTTTATGTCCTGGACCTGTCACTTATTTGCCTGTCCAGAGAAAGCCTTTATCACTAGCTAACAGACTAACCTTGCAAATTTACCTGCTATGTCATTGAGAGAAGACTACAGATAACAGCTCCGCACCATGTCTTCACTTGAGCCAGGACGAAGCTTGAATAATAGAAGATATTTAAGAATTCAGGTACTTATCCTCTCCCTGCAGAGTGACCAGAGAAAGCCCAGCAGCACAGATAGTGATGCTGATGGGAAATAGCATCTCAGCTTTGAAGTGGTGTGGCCTGCACTGCTACAGTGACAGCTGTCACAGCAGATTTGCTGCTTTTGTGCAAAGAATTTCTCTCTCCCTCTTGTCCCACCATAGGAGGCATTCAAAGAGCAGGTGATTCTATCAGGGGATTTTCCTCCCACTGCTAAAAACTACACACTGCATAAGAAAAAAAAAAAAAAAAGAGCATTTGCTAATAACTAACCCTGAAATCCTTCTAATAAGTCAGAAATTATGTTTAATATTAAGAAGAAAATTCATTGCATGCAGCGGGATATGAAAAAAAGACTATGAGAAGAACAAAATAAAGGAACCTGTTTCAGATGTTGATTTCCATTATTGATTTGAGTTCTTCAGCTGAACTAGAAAAAAGCCTCTGCCAGGAAAGCAGATGCTAGGCTCTTAAAGTTTGCTCTGAGCTAACACTGGCATTAGAAACTGAGAACTGTACATGCTGTGTACAGTACATGAAACTGTGTGTACATGTACTTACAGAAGAAGTAAGGAACCTATCTGAACATATCTGCATGAGCAGTCAGGTTACGGATAGCTCTACAGTTTCCTGATACGCTTCTGATGATGCAAAGATGTTTTATATTATGGTATCTATCAGCATAGAAGGAAATTAAACAGCTTAATGTTACCATAATTGCAACTTCCAATATGGTTGGGAGAATAGTACGTAAAAAAGAGTTGTCAGAGCTGCATGTAAGGGAGAGATAAGATCAGGACATGTAGCCTACTTGATGCTATGTTATAGGTAGAGTAAACTTTCACAGAATCACAGAATCACAGAATCACAGAATTTCTAGGTTGGAAGAGACCTCAAGGTCATCGAGTCCAACCTCCAACCTAACGCTAACAGCCCTCCACTAAACCATATCCCTAAGCTCTACATCTAAACATCTTTTGAAGACTTCCAGGGATGGTGACTCCACCACTTCCCTGGGCAGCCTGTTCCAGTGCCTCACAACCCTTTCAGTGAAGAAGTTCTTCCTAACATCTAACCTAAAACTCCCCTGGCTCAACTTAAGCCCATTCCCCCTGGTCCTGTCACCAGGCACGTGGGAGAACAGGCCAACCCCCACCTCGCTACAGCCTCCCTTGAGGTACCTAAAAAGAGCGATAAGGTCACCCCTGAGATTCTTTCCTAAGATTGCATCTGTTAAGACTGATACCTTGTCTCCTTGCCATCCCTACTCCTTCAACTTAAACACATGCAGACCTCTGTGTTAAGGAAAAACTGCAAAAAGTAAAGGAAGTTACAGGTATTTGTTATTATAAGAAATTCCTCAGTAGGTTAAGGGTTTGACAGGCACATGCATAAAGAAAAGGGACAAGTTTGAAATTGTTACATGGCAAAGGGCAAGATAGTTGTCCCATTTCTGCAGCTGCCTTCTGCACTTTGTGCTTTTTACTAATGCATTTTCACAAGGAATGTATTGTTACATTTTTTACTAATGCATTTTCACAAGGAATATATTGTTACATACACAGAAGTATCTTAGTATTTCTGGATGGATATCATAGTCATGATAAGCTCTTCACAGCTACTACAATAAATGAAGAAAAGTTGTTACTACCATATAACTGTCAGTCTGCCCTTAAACTGATTTAAGCTTTACTCATGTTTAGATTTAACTTTTTAAGATTCCAGGCAAACGGTGATCTAACATCTGTTAAAATCCATTCATAACTACAAAATCCGAAACAATAACCATGCAACATCATTTCAGATCTTTTACAAGACAAGCACACTGAAAAAAAATATTAGTATTACAAGAGTTTCTTTAAAGAACAGTTCTTAACACCTACTTTAGCCCTCTTCCACAAATGCCCTCACCATTAAGTTGTTTTTGAAGCACACTTTTGAAGGTCAAGAGCTTATGAGGAAAATACCTAAACCACAAGTTTGGGTCTCAAGTCAATGACAGATGGAAACTCTCTAGGAGCTAATTTACTCTGCAGTGCTCATGCTCTGCAAGATACAGTAAATTAATTCATACAAACCACTGTGCTGTTGTGATTGAGAATATTTGCAGTAGCCAAGCTATGTGAGTGAGAACATGAGCCACGCTGATTCATGAATACATGCTTGTTTGAGAAGGAAATGCTCCAATAAAATCTGTGACAGCTCACTGCCTAAATCGATGTGTTCAAGAGATCTCAAACTCAGAACCCCTAAACATTATTTTTCCTAAGCTGTGACCACAGACTACCCGGCCAGCTTCTGTTCCTCTTCACTGCCCATTAGTCACACCACTGTGGGTTCCAGACCTAGCAAGATTTTGGTGGATCAAAGCTTCTTCTAGCTTTACTAGTTGCTTTGTAATGAGGGACTCAAGGATTAATGAGCAAGAAGACTAGTGAGAAGCCTCGCTAAATTAGCGACAGATTAAATATCTGATGGATTTAAGGCAACATACATATGAAGCATAATAATTCCCTTTCTTTGGTGGAAAGAACAGTGCTGAGAAGACTGCATCAGCACAGCCCAAATGAAACTTAAAGAATTATAACTGGAAGGCAAAACAGCAGTGCAGCACAAAGCTAATAAAGACTTGAAAAAATATACACCTCCTCCCTTTGGTTTTACATTTCCCTGAATTTTTTTCATGTCACTTTTCTTTTCCTCTTGGAGTTTGATATTCAAACTTGCAAGTAAATAAGGAAAGCAGGAGTTTTAAAGACTGACACAATTTGTTTGATAAAGAGCAAGTTGTTGAAATTATGCATAGAAGCCCTAAGGCAGAAAGGAAGGAGCTTTCAATCACAGCAGTAAATAAAGTCCTTGACACAGTCTGAGTAAAGGGTCCAGCTAGCAAATTCACGATCTAAATTCTTCATTGAGATATTGAAATCAAGGAAGACATACATAGTTGTATTTTATTTTATATCAAAACCAAACTAACAAAAGCTTTAACCCCGCTGGGATTTAACTCCATGTAAAGTACTTTGTTGGGCATAGCCTCAACAGTGCATTACCATGCTTCATATAAAATTGAAATGTTTCATTCACAACTGATCAAAAAATAGGTGAGGTTAGAAAAGAATCTGTAAACATTTTCAGTGCTAAGATGTGACTTGCATTACCACAACACAGGCTAAAATGTATTGCAGCTTCCTGCAACAAAGACTCAAAATAAGGGAAAGTACCTACCATGGTCACAGCAGTGATTACAGCCCCAGATTTGAAGTAAATGGTCAAAGGACAACCTCCATGTCTGTATATCACAGTGTCAGTCCCATGAGAAGTGCCTTCTGTTGTGCCCCAATATTCAGATGTGACATACAAAAGATAGATTTGTGGTGTTTTTTGTTGTTGTTGTTTTGTTTGTTTGTTTTTTAATCACATTCAGAGACTTGGACCCTGTCATTTCATCTGCACGGGAACACTATTTTAACAGCACTAAGCTTTCCATGCTGAAGGTCTAATTCAGATGGTACAGTACTTTGTAAAGCTTTGGGGACAGGAATTCTGTTTTAATATATCTTAGTAGCTGCTATAAGGGAGTTTTCTCTATTACTATAGAAATATTAACTAAAGAAGCCACTTGTCAACTTCTGCTGCATACCAAGCCCTGCCCAGAATAACTTGACTGGAATCTTAGTGTCACCATTGTACAAAACAGGTAAGAAATAGTCAAAGTAAGTGACCTAATATTACATCCACTCTAACAAACAAGAAAACACAACCTTACAGTGACCAAAGCCACTTTTAGCCCTTGAAACCCTGCTTACCAGAGTGAAGGATGGCCTTTTATTTCTGCAGACAACTGAGATCTTACATTTTCAATACAGCTACTTCATGCAGCTACCGACTGAATACATAAGCAAGGCATCTACCTTCTGAAGACAAGCTTCTACTAAAGAAGAATTGAAACAGATATTTGGTAAGTGCAGAAAACAGATCTGAAGATAATCGTCTTTATTTTATATTTACCTCAGATGCAAGATGGACTTCTAGAAGTTCCACACATGTGCTTGTTACTTGAGGGTTTTCACCAATAAGTTATTTTCTGTTTTCCATTTCATCATTACATTAGAAACACTTTGAAAAGTACTAGGAAAACAAAAATAAAACAGAAACTAGAGATTTCAAACAGTGGTTGTTCTTTGGCACATAACAGGGAAAAACTGCAAGCAAAATTTTCAGTCAGACAAGGCATAAAACTGCATTTCATTTGCTTTTTCAAGCAATGAAATGATTAAATATTCTTGTTAAATGTAAATTACTTTCAGATTATAAAGATAATTATGTGCTGAAGGCATGATGATTCTTTGACCCTAAGAGAATCAAAGATTTGAAAAATGTCTCAGAAATACAGTCCTCCCTCAAGGATTTGACTGTCTTTGCAGAGAAATGCAGATGCTGTTCAGTAAACTGCAATTTTGTTTTTATCAATGGGAATTGTCAGTGTTAAATGAAATACAGAAGGGCTTCTCCTGATTATCCCCGGCATATAACTGAAGACATTAGACAGATAACATAAAGGAAATGATCAGAACTACAGAACTCATGCAGCTTGAGCCCTTGTTCACACTACATAAGTTTACAATACCAAGGAGACATAAAACTACATTGTGTCTTCACCTCTGAGCTCCTTTTTAATGACAGCTCCTGTAATCAGCAATGAGACAATCTTTTTATTCACGTCAGTTGCATGTGCCAAGACTAAGGTCATTTTCTGCTCATACGGTAGGACATTGTGCAAGGACAAATAATTGCAGAAGGGTGACATCACCAAAGTTCTGGGCGATACTGAATGGTGGCTGCCTGTAAGTGGCATCCTGGGACAGTGTCACAGCAAGACATACATGTACAGAGAAGTGGGTCAAGGAGCTTGGAAGTTTGATTCATTTTTCCATTGCTTGACAGATCTAAATGCAGCTTCAATTAATAGCAGCGTGACTAGACAAATGTCAGTATATACATTACCAGGAAAATTCTTAAGTACAGTTAGAGCTACATTTACCAGATTAAAAATACATAGCTTCTCCTTATATTTGTCTTACATGGTGTTTAAATTACTAGAAACATGATTTTGAAACACACAATAAGATTTCCCTTTGTATCTTTAACAAATGTGTACAAATGTCTTGCATAAATTCATTCAGCTCTCTGCTTTTAGAGCTACCGGTCCAGTGCACATGAGTTGCCATGACTACTGCTCCACAGAAGGTCTGTTGGATCATCTATTACAAGAAACTCTATTGCTTTTCAGATGCTTCAAGCCTACATGTTGGAAAATCCCCCCCTGCTATTTCCTCTTTCCTCCCACCTTTGATCCAGAATTCAGCACACACACGTGTTCAGAGAGCCATGCCTGCCCTTCCATCAGCGACCATGTCACCTCTATCGTTAACAAGAAGAGGAGTTAGGATTAAGAATACAATCCTCCAACATTTCCCTCACATTGCCACCACCCAGGGAAGAGACCTAATGCCTAGATCTAATGCAGGGAGGGAAAAAAGGGTAAGCAAAGACATCTGACTGGATTTGGGCTGTTACAGAACCATTTTGCATAAAAATCCAGGAACCTGCAAGAATCAACTGGCCAATTTCAATCAAGTTCTGTCAGAGGTTAGAAGTCTTACAGAGACCTTTTTCCCATAAATGTGACAGTATCTGGTAGCCAAATCGAACTCGCAGCAGTTCACCTGCAAGGGGCACAGTCTAATGCCTGGCACTGGGGCGTGCTGCAGCCAGCTGGGCAGTCAACACACATGCACAGAGTCAGCAGCTGCTGCCTGGGCCCATTTCCAGCAGCCAGAGTCCAGGATTCATCAGCACACGTCTCCCATGTAACAGCAGAAAACATAGTAGGGGAACCCCCAGCATCTTGGGTATGGGCTGAATGAGAAAAGACAACAGCTGAAAACATTTGAGTAAAGACACTGAAAAGGTAACAGGGTGCACAAGGACAACTTAAGCACTGGATGTCCTTTCAAAAACTCCTTCACTAAAAAAGAGATTATTAAATAGGATAAGTGCATTTCCTTGAAAAATTTGAAAGTCACTCTTAAGTTGTTTACTTGGAACCAAGCAGAAAAAGGACTTAACTCTGGCAATACTTATGTACATATACCAGCAATTACTGGCTATTCTGAAGATCCCTTTTTGTTTTTACTTAAAGGTAAGTCTTGAAAAACCCTCCAATTAAATATCCACAATATTCAATTTTGAGTGTTAGCATGTTTTAGTGTTTTACTACTACATATTTCAGTTTTGAGTGTTTTCTATCAAAAAAATGGACAGATACTCATAATTCATTCTAGCAGTGTATTTGCCACACACTTTCAGATTTTTTTGCAGCTAAATTGAGGCCAGAAACTCATTTCTTTCTATCATGTAAAGTAATCAAAAAGCAATGTAAGTTTTCAGTAAACTAAATTTTAGAAGTCATAATGACTTAAGAGATCATAATTAAAACAGAAAGAAAAGCATTTCATCAACTTGAAGTTGGTATGGTGCTTTGGTGAAGGAGGGGCATAAGGAGAGGAAGAGATGAAACTCTTTATTTTTAGTGCTCAAGGGTTACAGCAAATATTTCAAACACTAATCTCCTACAAATGTCCAAAATATGCTTGTCCTTCCTGATGACCTCTTCACAGATTTCAACTATATTGCCCAGGGATCTTTGACTGGAATCTCAATCTTTCAGAATAAATATAACATTTACTGAACAAACCCCTTACCTAGACTTGAGAATATGCAGCAGTCTCCTCCCCAAACACTTTGAAAAAACCAACTTATAACAATGACCATAAGTCTTTACGTTGTTAACAACTGTACAGCTCTGAATTAAGCTTTGTATGCATTCAGAAAGTTTTATGAGAAAAAAATAGGGATTTGGGAGAAATCTTTTCCCTTCCATTGTCATAACAGCATCTCTGAAATGCTTTCATTTATTACTCATTTTATCTGAGATTCCATGAAAACATTTTTCCAGTCTTGCTGGCTGTAATGGGAAAAATATAGGGAGGAGAGGAGTTGCCTTACATGAGAACAAGCATGATTCACAGTTTCATGAATGATGCACTAGATTACCACAAGCCTTGTTGACACTTAAAGCTCACTAATGTGAATGCACTATCTAGAAAAATCTTTCATAATTATATATTCTCAAAAATCTAGTATTCATGAAGTTGCAAGCATCAAACACTTTCCTACTCAATGTTAACAGCAGCAGACCAACTTCAGTATTTGTCAGAATTAACATAGTGCCTGAAAAATATCCTATTCTGGCAAGTACTGAAAGATAGAACAGGCATGGAAGCAAATATTCATTGCTTGTCCTGTGTGAGTTTTATTTTTTCATATCCCTGCAGCCTTGCACACTCTTCAGGTCCATGTTTCTCTGCACCAAAGTGGAAGACAACTGTAGGACAAGTGTTTCTGCCTTGGACTGCCTGAACAGGTTGGCCACTGACTAACAGTTAGTAAGGTTTTAAGCTTCCAAAGCACCACAGTGATCTGCTTACCAGCTGTCATGGAAACTGCCATTCCGCTGCTGCTTCTGTAAACGGCTGGGTTACTTCAGCTGAAAATCCAGAAATGTGGCCTTTTCTTTTCATCAGGCTCACTTGTCAACTCAAAACTGCATCACATTCTGATTTTCCAGCTGTTAATCAACGTAGGACTGTTAAGTATAAACACCATTTCTCCATAGGTGGAGCTGTTCAGTAAATGAATCACTGGATGCCCTATCAGCATGCTATACTCCTGGTTTCAACTTGATCAAAGCATACACTGGCCAAGGGGATAGCTGTTTTCTTGGAATTCACATGGGGTGATGGGAGGGACACTTACAGAACAGAGGGAAAAGATATTGTGGGGGATCAAATCCCATTTTGTCTTATTTCTTTGAGTACTCTGCTGCCATTGCACACAAAAATGTCATATCAAAATGCTAGACAGTAGCCCAAGGAGCTTCTAAATACTGGGTGCAGAGTCTTTTGCCAACACAATTTCAGATCATGACAATAAGTACTGGCAAAAGGAATCCCATATGCCATAGCAATGTGCATTCACATTTCGTCAGATACTCTGTTTCTAGTGTTCTCATGCAGGCACAGCATTAAGGAAATATTTTTAACCCATCACTTAAAGTCCTGTGGGGGATAAAGAAAAAAGTTTAACCAATTCTGTAACAAACTTGTTCAATCGACTAAAATGTAAAACAAATGCCAGAGGATCCATTTGTCTTAACAATGTAGTGTCACTATCCACATATTTATATGAGAATGAAGAGTCTGCTAAATCAATAAGCGTACTTTGCTTCTCAACCCCCCTGAAAAAAGTGAGTGCATGTCAAAATGAGGGAGAAACATGCAAGTAGAACCTATAGTCACCTGATATTTTATTAATGATCCAGTCAGCTAAATCATTCAAGACATAATAATAGCTGGTCTTCCTAGCACACCACAGTCTTGTAGGAAAGAAGTAAGCATTAGCATTCCTGGTGATTACACTAAGCAACTACTGAGTAATCATGTTTTGTATCAATACGGTATTGTCAAAGGGTGAGTGGGTGCTCTGAGATAGTCAAAGAATTGCTCGACATGGGTAGAACTGTAATAAATATAAAAAAAAAACATACATTTCTCACACACACATCATTCCGACACAATGTATGATATGCCATCCTTTGCTTTTGGTAAAAGCTCCATCAAAATTTCTGAGCAACACACTATAAAACCAGTTATCAGAGAAAGCTACATTGCTACAAACTCCCTTTTTGTACATCTAAAATCTCTATATTGGAGTCAGTAAGGAATGAATAGGGCAATTCTGAACACAAGTAGCTTTGAATTCTTCCAAGACTGTTCTTCCACCTTCTGGCTGTCCATGCAAGAATACCTGTGCACATTCTGATTTGTTTTAGCTAAAATTAAAGACAAAATTTCTTTCTGACATGCCTGGTTAATAATGTGCCTATATAGGGGTCACTGTTTCTTGCAATCATCAAAACTGTTTATTGAAGCAACAGATAATTCTGACTACTGCATGCATACTCCTGTCTAGAAAATTCCAGTACTACATATATACATAGTGTGATATTAGAGTGTAACATGTCTGTACATCATCACACTAAGAAGCAAAACAGATTAGGGACATTCTGTATGATAACAACTCATGGAACTCAAGCTATTTTGTATTACAGTTTAGAAATATGTATGATCTGCCTAACAGTACTTTGACTAGCCCTCTAGTCTTTCATGTATGCACAGAAATTCAATTTCCATTCCAGAAAGGGGTCAGGCACAAAGGGTCTTTGCCTCTTTTACATGCCAAAGTTTGTCAGCCACTTAACGTAAAGAAGGAGAGTGTGGGTATGCTGTGGGTAGTACAGCATGACTAGCCAGGTGGTATGCAAATATCAGCTGGCCAGCTTCTCATGCAGGAAGGCATCTGCACTCAAGTCTGTAGACCTGATGAAATCAGCCATAAATCAAGATTTCATGCCTTAGCACCATGGCTTCTCCGCACAGATAAAACAATGACACACAGGCTACACAGCGTTGCTCAGGATTTTAGTTTCTCAAAACAAAGCAAATTTACATTTAATGTGGAACCTGAACTCTTGCTCTCTTGACATTGTTATTGAGTATATTAATAAAGGTATTCAATACTGCCCATTTATGGCCACTTTCAGGAAGAGTACTGGGTCTCACCTTTACAACTTTGACAGCAAAGCAATGCTGATTCAGCAGGACCAACATTAAATGCAAAAATTTATTTCTGTGAAACCAATGAAGCTGGTTGTAATTTTTTTCCTCTAGAGGAGGCCAAGCATTAACCTTCTTAACACTTCACTCACAGACTTCAGAGAAATCTTATACTTTGTGAGACATGTCTTTTTCCTGCCAGAACAAAACTTTCTAATAGAAATATTCTTAATAGCTTACAGAAATGTTGACAGAATGTCCCTGACAGCTAAACCAGGATTGAAAACCTGTTACATTGGGGGTGGTTGCAACATTAATTCTGCAACAAATACAAAGGCTTAGGTGGTTCTCACTTTATTACAGTAAATCTGTTTTATAGGACGTTAGGAGCTGTTTTAAACATGCTTCTTGCTTTTCAGAAAAACAGTCAGATTTCATACTTTTCATCAAATGTGTCACATTGTAAGGTGAATTGTAGCTACTGCACTGGTTTGCTTTAGTCATATCATGTTATGGCTCATTGTGATATGACAACACATGACAAATGAAGCTAACAGAACTTGACATGCCAGATCACCTCTACCCTGCTGCAATCCAAAGATTTTATTTTAGTTTTTACTCCTACACAGTATATAGGAACATAATTTCATCCTATCATTCTGAGGTTGGAAGGGACCTCAGAAGCTTCCTAGTCTAACCTCCTACTCAAAAGAGGGTGAACTTCAGGGCCAGATGAGGCTGCTCAGGGCTTTTCACAGAGAGGTCTTGAAAGCTTCCCAGAACAGAGACTGCATAATTTCTGGGGGCAACCTATTCCCCAATGTTTGACTCTCATCACATAGAAAAAGTTTTCCCGTATATTCAGCCAGAACCTTGTGTTTTAGCTTACACTTGGCTCCCATCCTCCTACCACTGTGCTTCATTTTGCTGACCTCCTTGTAGAGGCAGCTGCTATTAAGTGCTCCCCCTCTCCCCAGGGTCTCCTCCAGGCTGAACAAAATTGATTCCCTTCACCTCTCCTCCCTTCCCAGTGGTTTGCATCCCTCTCAACAAGCTCCAGCTCTCCTGGGGCAGCATCATGGGTGTGCAACATGGATAAGGAGCAGGGTTAACCACCTGAGGGTGGCACAAGGCCTGCAGAGGCCCTGGCCAGCAACCAACCCCCAAAAATGGCCAGGTCAGGTCAGGTCAGCAGAGGTCTCCCCCCAACAATTCCCTGCTGCTTCTCCGCACTGCTAGAGCATGGTTCAGGCTGGAGCAGCCTTGATGCTTCCCTACACCTTCTCTCCCCTTGCTGTTAACTGGATCTACAGGCCACTGGGCCTGCTCTGCAGCCTGGGGGGGGACAAGCAGCTGCCTATATTGCCAGAAGTCCATGGCTCCCACTCTTCTCCATAATGGGACCCCTCCACACACACACACACACAAACCCAAACTGACCACAGCCCCCTCCTCATCCTCCTTCCATGTCATCATTTAGCATGAGGTGCTCAAAGCCCCTTTCCGAAATTGGCTGGAGCTATTTATGGAGTAACTTCAGCACAGCTGCATAGGCAGTCACCGCTACACCAACAGAAACAAAACAAAATACTGATGTCAGGAAAGCCTGATTGAAGGGGCACTGTGTTCCTGTCAGGAGGTTTTTAAAAAGGTTTTCATTATCTCAAAGTTTATAAAGTACAGAATGAAGTTGCACATGCAGAAGTGATAAATGGTGGTCAGCAAGTAAGACCATCAATCCCTTGGAGGAGCAACAGAAATAGTAAATAATACATTAAGTGCTACACCTGAATAACTGAATATGCTGTAAATAATTACTCAAGCTTTTTAAAGGTTTTCTGTACATTTTTTGCAACTGCCACTAGTAAACCTTAACTGTAATATTTACAAAACACATGAGAGAAGGAAAAGCATAACTCACAATTGAAGGAAGATACATTCTGAAGAATTAAAGACTTTGATCAATAAAATCATTTTGAGCAGGCAGTGCATTTCCTAGTAGTCCTACAGAAGGTCAGTCAAAAATTAGATAGATTTTTTTCCAAAATATTACATTTTAAAGTGTTCAGAAAGCAATCTGTATCCAGCAAACATGATCTCCTTGTTTTTGATGACAAGTCTGATCTGTGGAGACATCTGTTGAATTGTTTTTTCTCTATGTCATGAGTTACCCAAATGGCACATATATGGGATAGCAACGTATATGAAATAGCAACATAGCCATGCTTGTAACAAGACCATGAAAGAACATCTTAAGTTCTGATGATATGCAGTAGCTACTAGCCTTCAGTAGAAAAAAAAAAAAGAAATGCTAATCTAAGACATCCTTTCTGCTCCATTTTTTTCTTTTCATATTTGGTTGTACTTTTTTCAAATGTCAGCTCATACAAAGCTACAAATAACTGGATGTTCGTCAATGCTGAGGCTTCAAATATCTTGCAGAAAGACCATTTCTTTCTGCAAAAATAACTACCTTTACTTGTTCAAGGGATCAACCTGGAGGCAAGGGATGTGCACTCAGACTCCTTAGACAGATGTTTGTTTTTAAATATAGTAACTATTATGGAAGTTATAATAAAACTGAAGCTTACTTGGAAAGTTCAGTTGCTTTTTCCTTCTGAAAATGTAAAGCCCATGTTCTATACCTGTAGGACTCTGATATGAATTCAACTTTGAGCACTTATGAAGTTAGTGGTATTAATCATATGACTCTCCAGTGACTGGAGATTTTCATCAAGTAAAAGGGAGCACAAGGAAACTCGTTTTTGTATTTTAAGAAATGGTTTCAACAAGTGGGATAATGACATGATTTAATACGCATACAGTGAAAGCACAGTCATGCAATTAACTTAGAGTGTATTATAGCATATCATATGAAGTGTTCTCTTACTGAATTTTTAAAAATAAGTAACATACTTATGAGTTACAAAGAAATCAGTAGTGGTACCTGCCTTAGCACGTAATGTAGAACAATAAGATAATACCAGTGACGCCGAGGCCTGTACACTACATACCAGAGCTAAGGTTTGGGGGTTTTATTGGACTGTCTTTACATCACGCACTGGACTGCATGTCCAGCTGTAGCTGGAATGTGTTATATGGGCTCCCATATCACATCTTCCAGTCTAACTTTATCCCAAAGAGGTCAAGTGCATGTGGTCCAAGATTGCTAGATTGCTATGCAACATGAGGCCAAGGTGATCAGCAGCGCCCCCTCCCCGGCAGTTCATAAGCTGCCCCTAGGGAGCGCGAGTGACCAGGAGCGCAGAGAACAGGATAGGACAAACAGGGTGTGGCGCGGCAGAAGGCAGAGGCGCTGCAGTTAACAGGACAGG
Organism: Aythya fuligula; assembly: GCF_009819795.1. Taxonomy (NCBI): domain Eukaryota; kingdom Metazoa; phylum Chordata; class Aves; order Anseriformes; family Anatidae; genus Aythya; species Aythya fuligula. The sequence goes on along the minus strand of NC_045562.1, from coordinate 27,914,934 downwards.
CAGTTAGGGCGTGGCGTGGCAGTTAGCACCGCAGTCTGTGCAGGCAGTTTGCGCAGGCAGTGCGAGCAAGGAGGGCAGAGTGCTCCTCCCCACCCATACGAACGCCTCCTCTAACGGCGGTCTACTGCTAGCTCAGCCGCAATGGTGTACACCAGGCACAGTGTGCTCTCCAGGAAGTCTGTACACACCCACACCAACTGCCCGCTCAAAACTGCAGCAGTTCAGGTCTCCGGGTGCAGGGAGTGCCTGAGCCTGTTGCTACCACCTGTGGGGGTTTAAAGAGACTGTGTGCGTGTGGTGTGAGCAGGTGGACAACCTGGTCTGCCTCGTGGAAGAACTCAAGGAGGAGGACTGCCTCCAGCAGGACAGAAAGAAGGGTGATTGTTGTGGGCGACTCCCTTCTCAGGGGAACAAAGGGACCTATTTGTCGGCCTGACCCTACCCGTAGGGAAGTCTGCTGCCTCCCTGGGGCCAGGGTCAGGGACATTGCCAGAAAGCTTCCCAACCTGGTTCGCCCCTCTGACTATTATCCTCTTTTAATAGTCCAGGCTGGCAGTGATGACACTGAAGAGAGAAGCCTGAAGACCATCAAATGGGACTTTAGGGGACTGGAATGACCATCAAATAGGACTTTAGTGGATGGAGCGGGAGTACAGGTGGTGTTTTCATCCATCCCTACAGTGGCAGGGAGGGGTACAGAGAGGACACGGAAAGCCCACCTGATTAACACGTGGCTCAGAGGCTGGTGCCAACACAGAAATGTTGGATTTTCTGACCGTGGGGCGCTTTACTCAGCACCTGGCCTGATGGCCACAGACGGGTCCCTATCTCTAAGGGGAAAACGGATCCTGGGCCAGGAGCTGGCAGGGCTCATTGAGAGGGCTTTAAACTAGGTGTGAAGAGGGACGGGGCTGAAACAAGGCTTTCTAGAGCTGTGCCAGGGGGAACAATGGCAAGGCTGGGAGAGAAGGCAATGGCCCAACTGAAGTGCATCTATACTAATGCACACAGCATGGGTAACAAACAGGAGGAGCTGGAAGCCATCGTGCGGCAGGCAGGCTACGACTTGGTTGCCATCACGGAGACATGGTGGGACCACTCTCATGACTGGAGTGCTGCAGTGTCTGGCTATAGGCTCTTCAGAAGGGACAGGCAGCATGGAAGGGGTGGTGGTGTGGCTCTCTCTATCAGAGAGAGCTTTGATGTCATGGAACTTGAGGCTGGGAATGATAATGTTGAGTCCCTATGGGTTAGGATCAGCAAGAAGGCCAACAAGGCAAGCATCCTGGTGGGGGTCTGTTATAGACCGCCAAACCAGGATGAGGAGACTGATGAGGAGTTCTACAGGCAGCTGACAGAAGTTGCGAAATCATCAGCGCTTGTTCTAGTGGGGGACTTCAACTTCCCAGATATATCCTGGAAGCACAACACAACCCAGAGAAAGCAGTCTAGTCAGGAAGATAGCTTCCTGACGCAGCTGGTTAGTGAGCCTACCAGGGGTGGTGCCCCGCTAGACCTTCTCTTCACAAGCAGAGAAGGACTGGTGGGAGATGTGGTGGTTGGAAACTGTCTTGGGCAGAGTGACCACAAAATGGTGGAGTTCTCCATTCTTGGAGAAGCCAGGAAGGGGACCAGTAAAACTGCTGTCTTGGACTTCCGGAGGGCCGACTTTGAACTGTTCAGGACACTGGTTGGTAGAGTCCTTTGGGAGGTGGCTCTGAAGGGCAGAGGAGTCCAGGAAGACTGGGCACTCTTGAAGAAGGAAATCTTAATGGTGCAGGAGCGGTCTGTCCCCATGTGCCCAAAGATGAGCCAGTGGGGAAGAAGATCGGCCTGGCTGAACAGAGAATTGTGGCTTGAGCTTAGCAGGAAAAAGAGGGTTTACAATCTTTGGAAAAGAGGGCGGGCCACTCAGGAGGACTATAAGGATGTTGCGAGGCTGTGCAGGGACAAAATTAGAAAGGTCAAAGCTCATCTGGAGCTCAATCTGGCTACTGCCATCAAAGACAACAAAAAATGTTTTTACAAATACATTAATGCAAAACGGAGGACCAAAGAGAATCTCCAGCCTTTACTGGATGCGGGGGGAATCCTTGTTACGAAAGATGAGGAAAAGTGCTAATGCCTTCTTTGCCTCAGTCTTTAGTGGCAAAACCAGTTGCTCCCTGGATACCCAATACCCTGAACTGGTAAAAGGGGATGGGGAGCAGAACGTGGCCCTCACTATCCAAGAAGAAATGTTTGGCGACCTGCTACGGCACTTGGATGTATGCAAGTCGATGGGGCCAGATGGGATCCATCCAAGGATACTGAGAGAACTGGCAGAGCAGCTGGCCAAGCCGCTTGACGTCATTTATGTTTGCTAGCCACCAGTTGACTAACTGTGATGCCCCTTTACAAGAAGGGCCAGAGGGCAGACCCGGGAAACTATAGGCCTGTCAGTTTGACCTCAGTGCCAGGGAAAATCATGGAGCAGATTATCTTGAGTGTCATCACACAGCACTTGCAGGGCAAGCAGGTGATCAGGCCCAGTCAGCATGGGTTTATGAAAGGCAGGTCCTGCTTGACGAACCTGATCTCCTTCTCTCAGAAAGTGACGTGCTTGGTGGATGAGGGAAAGGCTGTGAATGTGGTCTACCTCGACTTCAACAAGGCTTTTGACACCGTTTCCCACAGCATTCTCCTCAAAAAACTGTCTGCTCGTGGCTTGGACCGGCCTACGCTTCGTTGGTTAAAAACTGGCTGGATAGCCAGGCCCAAAGAGTCATGGTAAATGGAGTCAAATCCAGCTGGAGGCCGGCCACTAGTGGCGTTCCCCAGGGCTCTCTACTGGGGCCGGTCCTCTTTAATATCTTTATCGATGACCTGAATGAGGGAATTGAGTGCACCCTCAGTAAGTTCGCAGATGACACCAAGTTAGGTGCGTGTGTCAATCTGCTCGAGGGTAGGGTATGAAGTTCAACAAGGCCAAGTGCTGGGTCATGCACCTGGGGTGCAACAACCCCAAGCAGAGCTACAGGCTGGAAGATGAGTGGTTGGAAAGCTGCCAGGCAGAGAAGGACCTGGGAGTATCGGTGGATAGTTGGCTGAAGGTGAGCCAGCAGTGTGCTCAGGTGGCCAAGGAGGCCAACAGCATCCTGGCTTGTATAAGAAGCAGTGTGGCCAGCAGGGCTAGGGAAGTGATCGACCCCCTGTACTTGGCTCTGGTGAGGCTGCACCTCGAGTACTGTGTTCAGTTTTGGGCCCCTTGCTACAAGAAGAACATGGAGGTGTTGGAGCGAGTCCAGAGAAGGGCGATGAAGCTGGTGAGGGGTCTGGAGAGGAAGTCCTATGAGGAGCAGCTGAGGGAGCTGGGTTTGTTCAGCCTGGAGAAAAGGAGGCTCAGGGGCGACCTTATCACTCTTTAAAAGAACATTAAAGGAGGCTGTAGAGAGGTGGGGGTTGGTCTGTTCTCCCACGTGCCTGGTGACAGGACCAGGGGTAACGTCCTAAAGTTGTGCCAGGGGTGTTTTAGGTTGGATATTAGGAAGAACTTCTTTACTGAAAGGGTTGTTAGACATTGGAATGGGCTGCCCAGCGAAGTGGTGGAGTCACCATCCCTGGAGGTCTTTAAGAGACATTTGAACTAATGGAGGACTTGTTAGCGTTAGGTCAGAGGTTGGACTCGATGATCTTGAGGTCTCTTCCAACCTAGACAATTCTGTGATTCTGTGATATGAACAAAGGCCTAGGAGCAGGGAATTAGCAAGAAAGTTGTTGCCAAATCACACTTCTGACCCAAGCCCAGGCACCACACTAATACATAAGTTTCTAAATGTGACTTCATCTTTATTTCATTGATGATTATCTAATCTCATTACACTGTATAATTAACTTCGACCTGGTGGTGGTAAAAGATTCCTACTACACTGTAGTATTTTTTGTTCAGTTTTTGTTGCAGAATAGAGTGGATTTTATAGCATTTGAATTTTCTCTCCCATGATGGTATCATGTATCATCAATACATGACTTATGGAAAAAAGCAGTTGCCAAAAAAAGGAGAAAACATTTTTTGTATCTGAAACTTTGGTCTTAGTTTGTCATTTACAATTTTCATTTCCTATATTTTGTTTCATATTGACAGTCTTTATGCTCCTGGAAAAAGCACATTCTTCAGTTACGTTTTTGTTTTAAGTTCCTAACAAATGAATGTATAGTTTTATTACCCTTATACAGACATCTTCCTTTTCCATTTTTAAGTTAACATATGTACATGTGGGAAGAGACAGAATAAGTATAATCAATAAAGGTATTCAAAGAGTACTTTGCATTGTATTCAAAAGGTGTATATGATCATGAACACTATTAGCAAGTAAAAGAAAACTTACGCTACAAGTAAATTAGGTTTTAGGTTTAGCAAGAATGTATTTGAAAAATGAACTGATTAAATAGAGAATTAAAAACTCAAGAAACAGATCGGGAAATATATTGGAATCGAAAAAAATGACTGATTACAAAAAAGGTGTGTACTAGAACTGGGAGGAAGAAAAGAGTAACTATAAAACAAGTTCACTTAGACCGTGTAGAAGAAGTTAAAAGAAAATATTTAACCAATTTAGTAAAAAGAGAATAAGAAAAAAGAACCACGGTATTTTTTATCAGCAAAGACAGCCTGGAGCCTAAAGCTAATTGAGGTTTATGACTTGAATTTAAATGAAGACTGCCTCACTTTTTCATAAGGATTATGGTGTCCAATGCAGTGTCAAAGGTGTGAGAGCAAATAAAAACTGAAATTGCATCAACAGTGAGATCAAAACTCAGAGGATGCTACATCTCCTGACTACATCACATAATCTCTATCCCAGGGCACTAAAAGAAGTGAATATAATTTAAAGCCACATATTAAGGCAATTAATAAATCTATCAAATCAGGAGCAAGGCACAGAGCTAAGTCACAAGCATAATAGTAATATCTAAAAAATGTGATCCATGCAGCTGTGTCTTGTAATCTGAGCTTAGTAATAGACAAGTCCTATGTACATTTTGTGCAGAAGCCTTAATTACAGGTATAGAAGTAAATGGAAAGAGATTAAATATTACCCTGCTTTTTTCATTGCTATATCATGACAAACTTACTGGCATCTTTCTCTGATAAACTGATTTGCTAACCTAAGAGAGTACACATCTATTGTAACTGTTCTTGAATTAAGTACTTGGTGTGATATCATGTGGGAATCATTTCTGCCTATGGGAAGGTGGAACTGCTACAAGTGGATGGCATACAGATGACACTTATCACTGCTAGGCTGGCACAAAATTAAGTTTCATGCAGACCAGTCTTGGTGTCAGGGCCCTGACAGCATCCCATCTCCAGGAGGTCCAGCTGCCTGCATTCAGGGCCAGCTCAGAAACAACACATCCAAGGGCTGTCCCCTTTCTTTGGGGACCTTGGGCTGCACAGCAATCACTGTGCTGTCTGACCATGGTCACAGAAGGTGACTCTGCTGGCTCCTGCTTCCTTTCAGCCGGGCCCCACTGCTCCCTGACATCTGGCAACATTCCTCTCACATTTCAGTATTTGCCAAAAAATATACAAACTAGTCAAGTTTTCTGATCATTAACACGGGATGGATACAAAAGTGGTGAACCTGAAGACTGTACTAAGAAAAAACAGAATAATAAAGCATAAAAATATGCTGTTGCATATTCACATCAAGAGCCTTTTTCAAAACCTAGTGAGCTCCCTCAAGGTTTCTAAGGAGGTGGATGACTTTCATAGATTGGTTGGTCTCATGAAGACCAGGAGAGTATGTTATGCAGCTGCATTAAGTTTATCCATAAATTAATTTATCACTGCAGTTTATAGTGCAAGTAAGTGCCCTTTTTGGAACATTTCCATGAACTGATCATCAGTGGTCAGGAAAGGTTAGCTCATATCTGAGACTGATCAGCCTGCTAGCTATTTGCTGTTCTAAGAAGCACAAATCCTGTTATACTACAGGACATGAAGAAATTGTTGTGTTTTTTTTTAGCTGAGATATAAGATTCAAGGAAAATATAGACTGATTTCTATTAATACCACTTGCATAAGTGCTAGAGCCTTATAAGCCCAGTTATGTGAAAAAATGGGTTATGAATAAGTTACAGCTGTTAGCAGGCTGAGATGCCTTGCTGGAATTCTCTTTGCCTGGGTTTTGCCCCTGCTTTGATCTGCAGAATACATATTGCTGGCTTGCTGCTAAAGGGTGCTAGGAACTCCATAAGGATGTGTGTTCTCATACAAGGTGAAGTCTGGAACTACAGTGGTGTAGCAGATTCAGAAACCTTACAGACAGGTCTGTTGAACAGGACCTTTGGGATTATCTAGTCCAAACCCCTGTCAGAGCTGGGCTATGGTTAGCACTAGATCAAGTTCCTGGGGCCACTGGTTGGTCTTGGAAACCTTCAAGGATGTCCATGGGTATTATGGAAACTCCACAACTTCACAAAACTTGGTCTAGGGCTACATTGCTATTACATTGCTGCTACATTGCTATTACAGAAACATCTTTATCTTCAGCCTGAATCTCCCAAAAGCCCACCTGTGGCTGCTTCTCTTTACTTTGCCATCTCACACCACTGAAAAGTTTGACTTCCTTCTTCATGACTTCCCTCCATGTCAGCTGCTATTAGCTCACCCCCACAGCCTGCTGCTCACCAGACTTCCTCTGCCTTTCCTTGTTGATCACAGGCTCTTCAGCCTCTGACCATTGTGAGAATCCTCTGCAGGAGCTCCACTTCATTCTTGAAGTTGGGGCTCAAGAACTGGCTGTGTAGTATTTCAGCCTCACCCATTCTAAGGAAGAGATGATAAAGTTCTCTCATCCTGCTGGCCCTGTTGTTTCTGCAAAGTAAAATCCTCAGTGATTCAAAAGAGTTCTTTCTGTTGTAGTCTCAGAGAACTCCAGCAAGAATTCCCTAATCAATCCAAAAATCCATGTTCCAAAATTACAGAGGCCCAAATCCAATGCTTATCTCCCGCAGCCACTGTTTGGATCAGGAACTTTCTTATCTTGCATTACAACAGCCAAACCTGACATCAGGACTAAACTCAACATTGATTTTTTTTCCCTGCATATAAGCACCTGCTAAAATAACCCATTACCCACGCTAGTCCCTCTAGTATTTGCAATAGAAAATCATCACAAGCAGTCTTTAAAAGTAATAGATTACACAGACTAGGTTGTTATACTGTATGACTATGCCAAATAAAAACACTACTGCAGAAGTTTGTGTTGGTTGGTTTTTTTTTGCTTTGTTGAGCATTTTTTTTTTTTTTTTTTTTTTTTTGGGGGGGGGGGGGGGGGTAAAAAAGAGGTAAAACAGCTACATTATGAAAAATGTTAAGTTGCAGAATTCAGTGACCCAAAGATTGAACTTTTCATTTTAAAGATTTCCTTGGGAATTTAAATAAGGACTTGGTATTAAAAATTGAACAAAATAGAAATATACATAAATCATGCACACAGCTAGAGTTCTGCTTTAATCTCAGCATTCTTCTAACTTTATTTTTTCCTTGGTGCCCTTGCATATTTGACCTGTAGCTGGATAAAATAGCTAATTTTGCTTTCCAGGCCTCTGTTACTTGATAAATTATCACATTGTGTTGCGTTCTAAATAAGTGTTCTATCAAACAGCATACTGTGACTGTAAGGAAACATTAAATTGCACAAGTGAATTTTAGTCATTACAAGTACAGATAAAAATTGACCCTGTTACTAAATCAAGAGACCACCCGAAAGATTAATGCAACATGAATCATGCTGATACTGCATGTTTTGAGATACTGATCTAAAACTGAAGCATATAATGCTGTAATGTTTTCCATGTTCAGTAAACTAAAGGGAAACAACACCCAGTCATAAGAAAACTAAGGTCCCCATAAAAGGTAATAAATTTGCATCTTCTGCTTCTTTTAGTCCTTGCTGTAACCACATTGAGATAGAGCCAGATTTAGAGAAATGGAAGAGGAACCATCCTCTGAAGTAGTGGGAGCTGAAGAGGTGATTGCTGAAGCAGGCTGATCTGATCAACACTGAATCTGCAGAATAGGCAACAGGCAGTAACATAGTAAGAGGAAAGGAATGAATGCAGATGAAAGCATGAGCAATCAAAAAGAATTATATGTAAATAAAGATGCAAGACCAATTCTTCTGTGTTGTGCTGTAAATTAAAGACAGAAATCAACAATACATCAGGTTCCCTTGAGCAAGACTCTATTAATTTTCAGTCATCCAGAACCTATTTTGGGCCCAGCAAAACATGCCATGTGAAATTCATCTTCAGATCCGCATGAAGTGTAAGTTCTCATGTTATGAATATAACGTGTTAAAAAGGCCAGGTATGACTTGTTTCTAGGGAAAATTTCACACGGAAACATTTTTTCAAGCACTCACTTCCATGTAAAGGCCTATCTTTGACTTTCTCTCACTATAACATATGTTGGAGAAGTATGGAGTGCAGTTTAGCAAATATGAAAAATGTAAGAGCTCACTAAGCTAAATTTGTATATGTTTTTTCTTGGAATATGTCTAGAACATAGAGTTGCCATTCTGATCAACTACATTTAGAAGTAAGAATTCTGGAGAGTTCTGCCATCTACCTACTCTAATTCTACTCCTAAAATCATTCAGCCGAAAACAAGCAAAGATTATTTCCTAGATTGCAGAATTTGGCAGGTAGCAGCTACCTCATAGAACTTGCATTTTGCTGATGTATTATAGCAATACCTCACTAGGGCAAAACCATTCAAACAATTCTGGAGACAACTATTCCATATCGCCTCTTTGTTGTTGCTGGTTAACATTCACAATTTTTCACAGCAGAGGTAGATTGAAAAAATACGGAAAGCACATTTGTCTAGTCACAGAAGTGTCATTCCCTCAAGACCTTTTTGGTATTTGATTTTTTTTTTTTCAGTACAACTGTGCTTTGTATGCCAAAATATGTATGGTAATATGTAGAGCTTAGGGATATGGTTTAGTGGGGACTGTTAGCATTAGGTCAGAGGTTGGACTTGATGATCTTGAGGTCTTTTCCAACCTAGAAATTCTGTGATTCTGTAATAATGAGACAAGCAGGCACTGAAGACAAAACCAAAAGTGGTACACAACAACAGAGTTATATTTGATGTGTGTGCATGCAGAGGGCAAACAATTTCAGGAATAAGAGGAGCAGAATCTAACAGTAGTAGTTAAAATTAGTGTTAGAGCTAAAAGTTGGATGTTGTGTTGTTGTTTTTTTTTTTTGGTAGTGACTTCTCTCAATTTCTTTAGTTCATGCTCAGGAACCGCTACACAACAGGATCAGCTCCTAAGCAAAAAAAAAACAAACAAACACACACTAATTTTCTTTGAAAAGATAGGTGTAGTTGTAAAACATGGGGAAATTTATTTATTTTTCATCTTCATGATGCTCTCCTTGTCAAATAAAGGACGTTAAAAAAATCAAGAAATCCTGACTTACTCAAGTCATTTAGCCTTATTAATCACCTCATTTTAACCCATGCAAACGGTACTAGTAATGTTTTACATGGCCATAAGTAACAGTCACAGGTATCCTTCCTTTTCAAAAATTCATTATTTCAGAAGCCATTATCAAGACAGGAAAAGGGCAAGAACGGGTGCAGCTGTGGCCAATAACTGTATTCACTACATATTGTAATGCAGAAGAGGAATAATCTTTTTTTTCCTAGAAACTAACCTTGTTGGTGCAGAATAACATCAAAACTGTGACTTAGGTGCTGCCCCAGTAACACCTTTTTTCAAAGGATTGTGCTCCTGCTGTGCTCTATTTTCAGAGCCTCCAGTAAAATACCACATCCAACCCCTAAAACTTCAGGGAAAAAAAAGCACACAAGATGGAGCAATGGATTAACTTGCCATTAGCAGTCAGTCTCAAAAAAATGCCTTCCTTATACCTGCTAAAAATGTGTACTGTTTATGGGATCCTGGAGCCATTATCAAAAAAATATTACAGCCCCATGGGGAAAATACATTTTCCATATCATTATTCCTGAGGGCTTCCAAAATTTATCACTCGAGTCAGGAAAAAAATACACCATATAAGCCTCCTGCACAAATATCAACTGCTATAGATTGGGCATATATATAGTAAGCATACTCTGCTGTTCTTTCAATAAAGATGCAGTGCTTTTCACCTTAATAAATCTTCTTGGGTGGCAGCAAGATATAACAGATAGAGTTACTCTGCCAGACATTAAAATGGTGCAAGGACTGAAAATCTATGCATTCCTTAATTTATGATCTGCTGCCTAGCAGCCGTCTGGATGCTCCAAGAAAACTGTCTGTAGGTACTTTGTAACTTTTGAAAGATTCCTTGAACCTCATAAAAAGTTCAAGTGGCTGCCTCTCAGAGAAGTGTTTTCTTTTGGGTATTTACACGTTCTCATCCTTTGGATTTTCCTTCTCTTGCTTAACAGTTATTTAGCACGAGATTTACAGGCAACTCCTCATACTCAGTTTTTTTGCTGGGATTCCACAGCAAATGGAGTAGGAAAATAAGCCCTGGGTATGTTATTTCATTGGCTCTTTCCCCCCTTCCCTTTTCCAAGCTTGCGTGGGATCTTGTAAGGTATGCAGAAACAACTGCAAAGCACCATAATGATTCATTATGGAGAGCCGAAGAGTCTATTCTGCAGAGATGAAGAAAACAGCAGGCTTTAGCTTTCAACAAGTACTTCACACACATTGTCTAATAAGCATTTCTTAAACCAACTATCCCAATTCTTCACCATTCTATATTTAGAGTAACAAAAACACTGCTCCCAGCATATCTGTTTTAGTACTTGCTTAGTTCAAAGGGAATGAAGCAATGATTTTATTTATTTTTAACATTTACTGAGGCACCTATAACTGCAACTTCCCCTAAAAAAAAATCAACTGATCATAAGTCAGAAAATAAGAAAATAGTCTGTCTCCTATCTCTAGCAGAACAGGAGGGTAGGAGGAAGTCATTAAGTTCACAGGGATCACCTTTAAAGCTGTCTTATCTAGTACACAGCAGAAGGCACTTGGAAAAATACCAGAAGGGTATTTCAAAAGGAGGTAGAAGTGTGAAGCGATGCCCAAAAGGTACTGAGTTTTTAATGACAAGGAACTGACCAAAGTCATGACCTTGTTCCATAGGAATCACGGGAACTCTTACAAAGATGCTCTGCATAAAACAAGAAATTGTGCATTAGCCTGCCCTTCTGTGCAGAGGAGATGCTAATGCAGATATCCCCAGATTAAAGTTTTCTTAAGATTTGTTTCTCACAGGATGCACATACATGCACACACAAGCCTTTTATGTTTATTCACACACAACCATTTCTGAGCTTGCAAGTGTCCTTATAGATTTAAGCCCTCATTCCTATGAGAATGTCTGAAAACAACTTAAATCTCAGGATGCTTTGCATTTTTGTAATAGATGAAAGGAGGAAAGGATGTACTTCTCCACCTCAGAGCACAAAATATCAGAGAAGACAGAAGAACATTGTGTGACAGGTGTTTATTTCCTTAAGTGTGAGAAAGAACTTAAGCAATTTTATTTTTTTTCCAAAAGTCCTTTAGGGTTTTGGAATTGATCAATCTTGATCTCATTTACAGTTCCTTGTAACACATGACTTTCTCAAGACTATGCCTACTGTATGACATTTGGATATTGCCACAGCTGCAATGGGCACTGGGGAAAGAGTCCCTCTCCATGTTCTGTCCCACACCATTCCACTCAACATTTGTTACATTTAACAGAAAAGTGAATAAGAGGCCCTCACATTGTCTCTTCCTGTCCTAATCAGCCTTTCTTGTTGGTGCTGTTAGGGCAAGAATACCCATAACAGGGCCTGATAGGGCACAAGGGAAATGTGAAGCAGGCTTCCCTGCTCACACAAGGAAATGGACACAGAACTTACCAAGGCACATTCCCCACAGCACAGACCTTATCAGCACATCCCACGTGCAAAGCTATAACATGCCCAAGTGCCCCATACTCTTTCCACAGGCAGATCTCTTCCCATGTATTCATTTGGCAGTAACCACAGTTGGGAAGTGAATATTATGATTTTTCCACAGCATGTTTAACAGAGGTTTCCTGTCACTTCATATGGATCAAAGGATGTGTAGAATAAGTGGACGTATGAAAAGGAAAACCAGGAGCAGATGATCAAAATTGTCACAGCATATGTTCCTAGAATGCAGCAACCTTTTAGTCTCTGCAAACAGATAAAAATGAGTCAGAATGCCTAGATTAGCATTGGTTTTCTTTTTTTTTTATTTAATAGAAGGAAAATGTTGTTACAACAAATATTTAGCAAACTGCTGCAATACACTTAAGATTCTCTGAATGCTCAGTTTTAAAGCAGACAAAGAACGCCTGCAATCCATTGGGTACAAGCCTAATCAATTCCAAAACACCAGAAATATACGTTTTTTCCTTTTCACTTTCAGCTACAAATTCCTCTGCATATGCTCTGTGAAAGAAGGAAGTGCATTTTCTCTTGTGCACAACATACTTCATACTCAGTGTTAATCAGACAAAGATTGGCATCAGTTGTGAGCCTTTGTTCCCAGCACTTTCAGCTCCATTAAAATGAAAAATGACGTGAGCATGTACAGTTCCTGACACTGATAATGTTTTACAGTTATCACACATCAAAATAGATGCCAGGTACAATTGTGTTTAAGAACTACTGAATTATTTTCTAGATAAGGTAGAGTGACAGCTAGTATAAATAACTCATTATTTACATATCTGTCTGACATTGTGATTTTGATTTAGCAAGTTAAAATTCCATTACAGATCAGCTTTTTCCCCCACAATGCATTACTCTAGTATTTTAGCAGAACAATAGATTTCACACTTCAAAGGAATCAGTAGTAAAAAGCTGCGCACACTGAAACAGAAATGACTATTTAAACAGAGTGGATCAGGTCTGCAACATCACTGTGCTGATAAAAACTGTCCCATATTTCAGTGACATTTCCTACTGAAGAACAGAGATACAGCAAAGAGCAGAAGAACAAGCAGTTCTCGTGGCAGAGAACTGTAGAGCACAGGGAATAAAAACATACATAGGGCTGGTAAAGAAAGAAGGGAGGTAAGTGGAAGATACAAAAAGAAGCCTGGTGAAGAAATTGGACGAGCACTGAGATCCACTATAAAACAACAGAGAAAGGAAGAGTGAGGCAGAGGGTGAAGAGAGTCTGGAGAAAGGAAAATGAAAAGAGGAAACAAATAAGCAACTGGAAAATGACAGGAGGAGGAGAGAAAAGGCACAGAATGAATGGGGTGAAAAAGCAGTGAGAAGGAAGGAGTGAGGAGGGGAAGCGTGCTATCAGTATGAAGTGAAGAGGCACAAGAACTGAACTAGATACAGAAGGCAGGCTAGATATACGAAGAAGGGCAGTAGATACTTAGCAAGAAGTCAAAGAAAAAGAGAAGAGGAGAAGTGTGGAGAAGACTACTAAAAAGATAGTGGTGACAGCTGTCTGAGTGGTCCTAAACTTGATCTCAGATTTTGGTTTAGACTTCTGCACTATTGCTCCCCCCCAAAAAAAAAAAAAAAAAAAAAACACAAATAGACACACTTTTCCCAGTTTAGCAGTTGCAGATACAAGCACATTGGTCAGGCTATATCTGAATGGAAATAAGGTGCTTTACATGACAGCTAAAAGGAGGGCTACTAGCAAATGCACACCAATTCCTTTCTTTCTAGTAGTGTTAAAAGATTTAAGTATTTCAACTCAAACAAGAACAGGCTGTTCTCTACATTCAGAAGCAAAGAAAAGAGTCAAGACAAATTCTGCATTGGTCACCGAAGTCACACTTCCATTAAATAGCCTGTTAATGTCTACTGAGGTTATCCACCCAACATAGTCAGCATTTAAACCAAACTCACATTTTGTAACTTGCACACAACCAGAATTCACCACCAAAGCTGCATATTCAAAGCACTGTATGTGTTGAATTTGGAAGCTACTTGGGAAAATTGCAAATAAAATTTAGGAATAATACCCCTCCAGGAGAATGACCACATCTTCATCTATTAAAATTTAGAAGCATTAAAAAAAATGTCCCCTGTAGAGGAATTATGAGATGTTAAAACAAGTGGCTACAATCAGACAGGTCAAACCATAAGTTTATTCATTTCTCAATATAGCCTATATGTTGCCTTCACTTTTAATTAAAACTTTGTCCCTGCAATTGATTTAGCATGGTTTTGCTGATAGGATTTCTAATAACTCATCTCTTTTGATTTGCGTTCCAAGATGTGCCTGGTGTGCTTATATTACTTAATTGCTCTGTCATTATAGTTCACATTTTCAGATGCAAAACCATGAGGCTTTCAGCATGGTACAATTGATTTAATACATTGTAATAGTTTATAAGTGGCCTCTTATTGTCCATTTACTAGGAAGCTTAATGTGAAAATGAGTTAGGTGCTGTCATAAGAGCAGCATGCTCAGGGTGCCCTTCAGAATACTCTTGTCTTCCCCCACACCACCCTTCCTTCTCTGCACCAATTCATAGTTACCATATTTGCCAGCCTAACATCTATTTATTGTCCTCAACTCCTCACTGGAGTGCTTGGGTTTGTTTAACCTTCATTGGTCATTCTTCAGGCTATGTGTTTCCAACCAAAATGCTGAAGTGTTCAACTTCACATGTTTAACTATTAGGTATTTGGGCTGGGCAGGCATGTAGAAGAGCTTTGCTGAAGAGGGGTTAATCTGTGCACACACTTAGAATTAAGCACCTCATGGAATCAAATCTACTACATTGTAAAAGGATTTTTATGGAATTTGATAGCAATTTACTGCGATGTTAAATATGACAGGCAGGCCTTACGTTACATATGCCAAGAATATTTCATCCTTATTCATGCTTAATATGGCAAAAGCATATTGCTGATTTAACTTTAGGGCTGAAGACTTCATTCAATACAATAATACAGTAAGACCACTGGACAGCCATTCCTCAACTTTGATTCAGTTTTAATGGATATCTATACAAGGAGGGCTATTAAATGCCACAAATATATGAGAGAATATTATCATCAAAAGAAACTCCACACTCAACAGGGAGGACAAGCCAGAAATAGATTTGCCAGTATAGCTCTGATTTGTTTTCAAGCATCAAAAATTTCTATAAAGGCCTCAGCTCAATGAACTCGCTGGGGTATTTTTCCCCCTCTGCTCCTGTTCCACTAAGCACCATTCTCAACATCCACAGAATCACTGAGGTTGGAAAAGACATCTAAGATCATCTGGTCCAACCTCTAACCTAAGGTCATAAGGTACAACATGCTTAAAAACACTCCTAGGTTAATGAAGCATGCTGTCTCATTTGTAGCAGCTGGTGAAGAGCTTTGTTCTCCTAACCATCCTACTCATACAGGATGAATCAATATGCCAAATGAAGTCTAGAAAATAAAACTTAGGGATATTCAGGACATTTGTATTGCATCAGCAAACATGAATCTAGCTGAAATGTCACTCAAAGTCAGCATCAGATTCTTATATGATTACCTACCAATTAGAAGATGACTTTCTTCCTGAGTGACAAGTATATACACTTGCTTCATCTCTTGGGAGATGCTGCACTGAGCTCTATTCTGACTTCAGGTTTTAAACAGGCCAAAATATATGTCAAATTGCCACTTGTAGACAAGTATCAAGTCCTTCCTTTCTCTTAGAACCTTTCCCAAGCTGTATGTCAGTATAATACCAATTTTTATTTACAAGGTGCAGTATTCTTAACATGTATTGCATTGACAAATTGCAATTAATTTATCCAAGGCTCACTCATGCTGCTCAGAAAAGTGACTTTTTCTACCATGTGAATTTTGGAGATAATTTGTTTTCCTACTCTTTCATTTTAAAAATGGGAATTCTGTCTCACATGTTAAACACTTTCATAAACACCCACTTCAGACTGAGGAAAAATTAGCCCAATTCATTCAGAAAGCTAGTTAAAAAGAAGTAATTACTTAGAATTCAACTCCTTGTCATGGTGTAGAGACCTGCAAAATTCCCAGCTGCATAAATCTGTGTATAAATCAATTTCAGAATAATTAAAAAGCTCTGCTATTTTAACCCAAGCCCCTCTGAGACTAGTTCACGCCAAGAGCAATATCTGGGTTTGGGGTAAGCTTCTGGCAGCTTTTTGTAAGGAAAATATAACAGATGCTTTACTGCTTTGTTCATAGTTGTGGCTTCTGTGTAGCAGGGATTATCTCACGAGAAACAATGCATATGAAAACACACAGTTATTGTATCATGGACAATAACATTGTATCTTAAGGCAATTTATGGACAGAATGCTACTTAATTTGCCGATTAAGTATCTCTCTCATTTTCAGGCTCTGAAACATGCTGATACAGTGGGATGTTGCCCCCATGTTCCTAAGGAAAAGCAGCAGCTTGCAAAGCCAGACTGCTGTGCCATTAGACCATCTGATGCCATGCTGGCTTATTTGAGGAGAGCCTGAAGCACCCACCAGCACATCTTCCCCAGATGCATCCGTTGAAGGCCTCTCAACCTTAGAGCACTAAAGTTTTCTATATAAAAAAGATGAAAGCACCATTATTGGTAAGACCCCTTAAATTGGGCTACATGCTCAGAGAGCAGTTTACAGCGAGCACTTCCAGCACACCCAGAGCTAGCTATCTACCTTCCCGCAGGCAATCTAGTAGAGGATAATGGCAAGCACTGCTTGCAATTTTCAAGAGTATCATGAGATGTATGAGATGTTCTGTGATATTACTCTGTCCCATATCTATCAAAGAGTGGCAAGGTTTGTTCCATCTTAGTGGTCATAGGCTGGAGCAGGGCTGGCACAGAGCACACAAGATGGCAGGATGGGAAGATGAAGAGGCAGAGTATAGGCCACATGTCTGTCATGGCCCAGCTCACATCTGGACCTTGGAACTAGAAAAGGATGTAGATTTATTTTTTACAGGGCTTTGTCTCACTTAACCAACGAGGAACACCACAAGGTGTGAGTGAATAAATGTCATATTTTTTTTTCCTATAATACAGCTCAAATTTAATCTAGTGTTATCAATTTCTCTGTTCAGCTAGATCTGCAAGTCTAAAGGTTAAACTCCACAATTACAACCTAACAGATTATTCAGAAACCCAGCAATGACAGATTAAACTGTTCGGTATCCACATTGTCAAAAAGGAGATTCACGGTGAAAAGATTTTTACATCCCTTCTGGAATTATGCAAACCAGACTGACCAAGATTCCTTATCAGAATATCAAAAGACCTTCTGCCACAGGCCTCAAGATGAAGAAAAGAAGATCAGAGATGGACTTAAACTCTAGTCCAAACCAGGAACTCAGTCTTGAGGAGAATGAGCAGCAACATGAAAAAAATCCAGGTACCACTATTAACAACTTAAAAATACTCATTTGATCAAAGAATTGCTAATCTAAAGACAGTGCATACTTTAAAAAACAAAAAATCCTTTCATAGTTTATTTTTTTACATAATCCTGTGTGGAGCCAGGAGATGGACTCAACAATCCTTGTGGGTCCCTTCCAACTAGGGATATTGTATGACTCTATGCTTCTTACACTCCTAGATACAAGTATTCAATAACTGATGCTTTGGCTTGGAAGCACTATCCAGAGTGTTTCACAGCAGCTATCAGCTCCTGAATAAAGCCAGTGGTGGCAGATAAAACAAGTTTTATTTGCTGAAATTATCCCAAGTTCACTGTGACCCACAGATTGATCAGTCCAAGTGACCAGCACAGAGAATCATCCACATCTGTTTTCAAACACTAGATTTGGAAAGGATGCTACCAAACAGAAAAAAAGGGCAAAGACACACTCATGCAGGGCTTCCAACCCAGCTGGAAGAATTTTACCCCTGCACACTGTTTGTGTGTGATAGAAGCAACTCAAGTTACCAAATGGACATCTGGCCCTTCCATTCTGTGCCTCAATTGATGCACACACACTGAACTTGATACTTGGTCTGTGAAATGCACTGATGATCTATCAATGGGACTTATTGCAGTAGTAGGCATTGAGTAATCGTTAATTAACCTTCTACTGACAAATTACACTTATAAAGGGATTGGTTTTGCTTGCTGTATTTCATGTGATGGATTCACATTAAAAAAAATGGAATGTCAAAATATTGGAAGGTTTAAGCAATTTACACCTCTCTTCTGCAACCCAAAAAAAGTTCCAATTATACTGAAAAAATAATTAAACTTCAGGAAACTTATTCTCTAGGAGATTTTTCTGTTATTTTTTCAACAATTAAGATTTATTTTTACCTGAGCTATTAAACCTCTCTCTCAGTGCAAGTTCCCACACTGATATTCTTTGCAGAGCATTAGGCACTTTCATCCCTTTTGAAAATATTTCCCCAGCAGCTCCTAAGTCTTCAAATAAGCTCCAGTTCTTAAGGTGCTTTTGGAGATTGCAGACTGGTATAAGTACATAACACCGGCTGGGAGACGATGCCCCGTCCACAGCACGATTAGCGAGGCACCCAGGGCTGCCTGTTTAATTCAGCGGTGGTCTCCCTGCATCGCACAGAAGGACCGTGCTGCTCCACTCGGGCACTGTGTGCTCAGAAGAGACCGTCATTTCCTTATTAGAGTAGCAGCAGCACAATCTCCTGCATGCTGCAAGCTGTGAGTGCTATTATGCTGGCATGACCGTGTGGAGCTTAATTCTTTCCAGCTCTGCAGGTTACGTATCATCGTGTTGCTCTGTTCGTGCTTTTTGAAAAGAACAGCTTTGTTCAGAAAAGCTCTGTGGGAATTGAGGAATGAAAGACGCCATATAAATGTAAGATAGTACTAATGTTTTTTTTAAAGCACATGCCGGGCTTACTCTTGATCCCATTGAAGTCAATGGGCTTTTGCCATCCTTTGATAGGACTAGAATAGGGCTCATAGTGAGCAGGGAAGAAAATCATTTTAAATGTTTAACAGTTATTTTAAATTTAAATTCTGGTATCTCATGGCAAAGAACCATTCTAACTATAAGGAAGCCCATGTACATCATACCCTGAAACACTGAACTCTGAGATCTCTCTGCCTTTATCAGAGAACATCTCAGGTTAGAACAGACCTTAAAGCCCACCCAGTTCCAACCCCTGCCATGGGCAGGGACCCCTTCCACCAGACCAGGCTGCCCAAGGCCACATCCAGCCTGGCCTTGAACATCTCCAGAGATGGGTCATCCACAGCTTCTCTGGGCAACCTGTACCAGTGCTTCACCACCTTCTGAGAGAAGAATTTCTTCCTAACATCCGATCTAAATCTCCCCTCTCAGTTTAAAACCATTCTCCCCCCTGTTCTATCATTATCTACATGAGTAAAGAGTCCCTCTCCACCCTTTTTATAAGAAGCTTTTACCTACTGAAGCCTGTCTTACAGAAAGACAAGGTAAATAAGGAAGGGTGTTAATATGGATAACACAGGCATCAGGTTGACCCTCAAAGCATGCACTCGATTTCTGATTAATCATCTTGGTCTAAATCAAAGGCATCCAGACACCTTATTCTAAGATAGCTAGCTCAGGTTCATAGATATGGCCATCTCAAGACATGATGGATCTGGGTCATCAATCCAATTCTATTACTAAGGAAAAATCGTTCAGACTCCGTCCTAACTACATTAGAAACTTAAGCATTAACCTAGTACCATTGACTGTCCACTTCTGCAACAGCGTAGTGATCCAATGCACGTTTGGTTTTCATAGAAGTAGTTATGAATTATAATCAGACCAAGACTCCCTACACAGCAAATAAGGGAAGCAGCCCTGGGGAAGAGGTGCGTGACTACAATTAAAGAGGAGGGGGAAAATATTAAATATGTATACTGAATGTTGGCATTTCACAGCTATCTTGTGTTTGACTTTGCAGTATTGATGTGGTTTTAAATGAAGTTTGTCTACAATATTTTATAAAACACTATGCTGAAACTTTTGTCAGGCACCCTAGTGGCAGCTATATGGTTTGTTACTAGATTTGCAACTTTTAAGATCACTGCAGAAATCTCTTCTATTTGACCAGACAAAACAAAAAAAATGTAGTAAAGTTAATGTTATTAAAGTAGTAAAATGGTTACTGTAAGCCAGGAGGTAAGAAATTACTTTCCCATGTAGCACAAATACTCTCAGAACAGAGGAATGGTGAGTCTGGAAATTCAAGTTACAGTCTGTGGTGGTCATGTACAACAATAAGCATTTTTGTTGCTTCTAACCCAAGCTTCAGCCTTTCCAAATATTATTCCCTTCTTCTGATTTCTTACTCCATTTCACTCCTGTTTCCATCTCTGAGCCATAGCATTCAGCCCTTCCTTTTTCTGCCATCTAACCTAAGCACTCATTCAGTATAACAGCTCTTCCCTTCTTAGCCCTGCATGTTGACGGGTTTTGTTTTTACACTAATGCATTCAAGTACTTTGTCTGTTTGAGCCTTCCTTTCCCCCCTGTTTTTGTTTTTTCCTCATTTGGCAGTACAACAAGAGGGCCTTTCCTCCAGTAAACCTTAAGGCAAGTACTACAAGCAGAAAAGACACCTGCCTGTTCCCAGCCCTGGTGCCACGCAGCAGGGCGTACTACAGCACTCAGGACTTCCTCACAGACCCTGCTGAGCACCTGCATTTACAAACAAGAGCTTGTTCACTAGGGATGAAGATTCAGGTAACTTTAAATACATCTCTAGAGAATATGCTAAAAAGTGTTATTTTTAGACCAAGCATTATTTTTGAAAAACTGAACATTAGAAGAGAAGAAGTAAATTGCAAAATAATCTGTTAAATGTCAGGCTTATGAAGTATAACAGAACAGTAGTTTTACAAATTCAGGCAATGAAGTGACCTTTCACCACAAACATGGGCAGAGAGATGGAAATTAGACAAATTAAAATGCAAATTAGTTCTCAAAGCCATTCTTTACTTAAATCTTAGAAAGAAAGGAGCCGTAACTAAATAGAAACGAAGAGACTCCCTAAATGGAGTATGTTTGATTTCCAGTTCTTTCCAGCTTCTGTTTTTCAGATACACATTTCACTATTTACTAACAGAAATATTTCCTTTTGGTAACAGGAAGGATTTATCTAGTAACATTTTAAATCAAAAGAAACAGTTTAGAATTTCCCTGAAATTAGATCCTACATATACATAAGTAAACAACCTACCTATTCTCATAACAAGAATTTTTTTTTTTCATAATCATTTCTACAGAATACATGTACTTATTTGTACTGTAGCTCAAGTTTAGGAAACACCTTCTACAGCCTACACCTAAATATCAGAAAAAGACCTAAAGAATGCAAAAATAAATAAATAAATAACAACCACAATTAAGTATCAAGAGTTTGCTCATTTCTTACCCGAGGAACTCACTCAAAAAGCAAAATAGTCTTCTCTTACTCAAGGTACTGTGTATTGTCTTTGACCACTAAAGAAAGAAGAGAAGTAAATCCAAATGTGATTTTATAATTTTTTTCTACTTTCAGCTAATTACATGACAGGTGTATTTAATGAGTCCAAATTTCACGATTCAGCCATTTATATAATCTTTAGAAGGTAAACAAGACTGCAGATCCAGATTAAACCTGGCTATCTCAGGCTTTCAGCAAAAGGGTTATGCTATCACAGCTTTTATAGTGCTGTGAAAAAGGACAGGCTTATCTGTCATAACCATAACTGTATGGTTATGACCAGAGAAAATGGTTGAATGCATTAATCAGAAAAAAATGAAGAAAAAAAAAAAAAAAAGCAGAAAGGATTTCACATGTGGTTCCTACTTGTTCTTGAAGCACTGTGGCCAAACACTCTTATTAAGAGCAGCTGAAAATATTTAGCTAAAAATTTGTGTTTTCACTTGTGAAAACACAAGAAATTCAGCTGTGATGCATAAGTGAGGGTGGTGAAAGTTTTTTTTATGAAGAAATGACCAATATCAGGTCAAGTCCAGAGGAGCTCAATTTTATAGAAAAATATTTTAAAATGCTTAAAACAGGACTTTGTAGGTCATGGTCTGAGCCTGAAAAATTGTGAAAATCTGAAAAGAGAAAAAAAAAAAGGAAATGCAAATTCTAGAAGCTGAATTCCTATAGATCGAGCATTTACAACTAAGATCCCCTAATAATGAACCCTTCAAAATTAAATTCCCTTAGATAGATAGATTGATTCAGTAAAGCATAGGGAAAAAAGTGGGGACACCACAATGACAGTCTATAAAATGTTACAATGGCAGATTCTAAGCATCTGAAGTAAAACCTGTGAATTAGTCAGGAGAGTCACTGGGACAGGTGAGTTTCTTGGTTTAGTGCAATAAGCACAGGTGGATAGAGACATTTATAAGTATTTTAATGAGCTTCCCACTCCCTGAAAAAACAAAGCAAAACAAAACAAAACAACAATAATAAAAAAAAACGCACTTCTGTAAGAAGGGATACAGCCCTATCCATCAAACTTGATTCTTTTTTTCTATTTTTCTCTTTCCTTCTGGATCCTCGAATAACTTCATATTCATATGGATGTATCAGGCATTATTTCCTCACTGTTCCAAACAAATCTGAGTAAAACAAAGAGCCTGTCAAATGCAGCTACAACATGGAATTTTTCTTCTGACTTCATCTGCCTTCCCAATAAACAGGCAGAAATAGTCATTTGTCACAGAAGAATAGGAGAATCCATCTTCATAGTACAAGAATGGAACAAATCTGACCACGGATTCTCTTGAGAAATCAGAAAGTTTCTTAACGTTCATGGGCTTATTTCCTTTCTGGTATTGGCTGGGCTAACAGTTGAAATATGGTAAAACTGTCCTGTCTGTTTTTGCGTTCTCATTCTTTCATCTTCTCTTCCATATTGCAGCCAACCTTTGTATTAACGTGAATGCATCCAGCAAAATACATCTATTTCCTTAGAAGGACTTTCTGCATCCTTTTGCAATATATGCAACAGAATGGATAAAAGTGTGATGTTTTGTTCTTGCACAGACTTCCCTTTTGAGAATATTTATATATGTATTTTTTAATGACTTTACTGTAAGCTGAAGAATTATGCATGCAATTTCAGGACTTGTATTAGAATTCCAACCTAATGAAAATAAGGTCTCATGTCTGCATTTTGATCACATGGTAGATGATCATCAAATCTTCAAAAGCAGACAGAATGGAGGAATGTATATAACAATATGTGTTGTCATATTTTTGTGACTTCTTTGATTTGGAAGATCATTTAAATGAATAATATTAAATTAGTTATTCAGTATTACCAGTGAAAATCAGTAAAATGGCAAAGAGTTAAAATTAAGTCCTGTAATTCATATGCACCAGATAAGAGAGCTGGTAAAACATAAGGTTTTTGTTTCATCAAGTTATTTCCTTCTGTTTTCCAAACCAGAGTAAACTATACAGTTATTCAAAACAAATTTCTGAACAATAAATTCTAAGAATGTTGAAACTGGCTTTTTTTTAATACTGAAAACGTTCAACTTTATTTAAAAGAAATCAAAAAATTCTACTGAAGTGAAAATATTCTATCAAAAATCCATGTTTTAAATTTTAAAATCTAGAAAGTGGCAATAATTTCTTTGAGTTTGTTTTCTTGAAATATGCTGACTTATTTAAAGCAACATTTTACACTGGAAATTTAGTACATTGAGATATTTTTTCACACAATTTATTTTGTAAGATTGGAATGAGCTTACATTGAATAAGAACTGTATCTAGGAGAAAACCCTTCCAATAAAATGTTAAAATGTATATTTTGTATTACATACATTTTCTGTGTACTGAAAAATGGCCTGCTTCTGCTTTCAATTAGTGCCAACTGAGAATGATTGTTTCAAATGCTGTAACTTAGTTTGACTTTTTGTAGTTCTACTATTCATTTACTCTCAGCAAGAAATAATGAATTCAGAATAACCTTCAGTAAAAAACTTGCTGTAATACGATGAAGAAAGTTTGACAGAAATACAGCTGTATCTTGTGTTTAGAACAGCACTCCCTGGCTGATAAAGGAAACCCTTAACATTTTATATATTAAAAATAATAGCACATTTTAAAATGATGAACATTCAAGTCTGTAAATTCAGTCACTTTAAGAAAACCTGTCACCTTAACAACAACAAAAAAAATCTGCCAGAGATATCACTAAATTTCTTGCTAGCTCTAACAGTTCATCACTTTTCTTACTTGTGTAAAACCTGTTCTCTCTTGCTTGGCAGGTCTGGTAAATTCTTCTGCTCAAGTATTTGTTAAAAAAAATCATATAGGATGACACAACGCTACTGTATATACGGAGCCGACCCACAGGGTACCCACAAGGATCAAGTCCAGCTCCTGGCTCCACACAGGACCACCCAAAAATCAGGCCCTGTGTCTGAGAACACTTCTACTTACGATGCCACAGCTGAAAATCTGTCACAAGACTTTCTCCATTCCTTACAGAGAAATGTGGGATCCCTCTCCCTGCTGTACCACTCTCCAAGGGTTTTGCAGGCATGGGAGCAAGGAACCCAGTACACATGTGTAGCTGCGTTCCCCAGCTGCAGCCTTAAGCTAGGTCATGAGAAAATGGAGGGAAACTGATGGGATTCACCCCTCAAGGTGCACCCAAGCATAACATGCCTGTGATCAATATGTGCTGCCACTGGATGTCACTGATGTGCCACTTACACAGCGTACATAATGGCAGGTAAAAGTGATCTCAAAGAGGAGACCCTCTCCCACATACATCAAGACACCATTAATAAAATTTAGCCTAAAGAGAAACAGAAGAGTTGAAGCATCAGCTACCTCATTTAACAGCAACAGATTCGTATCTGTTACAGCATAATTTACAGGTTCATTCTACAGCTAGGGGAGAAATCTCATTTTATTCTGCTCCGTTATCATGTAGCCTGTCATGGTATGAGATACCAAGCTCTCCAAGCACTGAATTCCCATTTCCAAAAGCTGCCCGTTGATAAAAGGTTGCTGCTTTTGTGAACACTACTATTTGATGTTATGTCAGGGATCATCCAAAAATAGCTATAGAGTTACTTGTGGAGTAAAAATTGGGCTGTCAGAGCCAAAATAAATATTTTAAATAAACAATTCCCCTCCATAAATGTGTCAGAAGGAGTTTAAAGTGGTCCTATATTATGGTCTCTCATCAGTTTCTGATTTTTCTTGGTGTTTTAAATCTTCAATGGAAAAAAAAAAAAATCTTTGGGCAAAAGTTCTCACATCTTCATTATCTTACAAACAAGAAAAATTACAAGCTGAGAGGGACAAAGTATGGGGTTCTTTCTTCATCTCAAACTCCTTCTCTCCTGTTTTGTTCAATTTCCTCTTCCCTTTGGTTTTTCCCATGGAGTTTTTTTGCATTTTTAAACTGATGTTTTTTGAGTTCACCACTTAAGACAGAAAGTAGTACTAATACCTATGTTATGGCACGCTAATGACTTTCTGTCTCTGTCCTCACTTAACGACTTTTGCAGAAGACCAGGTGTGGCTTCCTTGATCCCTGCTGTGCTCCAAGCTTACATGAGCTGGTGTTCCAGACAAAGCACTGACGAACCAAGTCAAAACAGCACAAAGTCCTGAAAACCACCACTAATCCTAACCAAATATCCTCACTTCTCAAGGCTAGGCAATGTGTTAACTGTGGTGTCTGCTTGCATTGTGTCATGTTTGTCTGTACATACATAAAATATACTCAAACTATTTTATTACTACACACACGCACACACATATACACCTATCCTCACATGTCTTACACTTGATATCCTAAACATCTGTTTTGTCTAGTACTTCAATCTTTACAAGAGTGCAGGGTGTGTTTTTTCTGTAGCCCACAAGACATAGTGGTGGTGTCTATATGAATCAATAGCAGCAGATTCACTGTTCTTTTATTCTGACTTCAGATTATTTAAACCAGAACACCACTACAAACTTAGGTGTTACTGTCAAGGACAGAAGTGAATTTCTTCACAAGCAAATGTCCATCACATACAAGCAGTGACCTTGCAAAAGATAATTTCATTTTGAAATGACTGCCTGAAATCTGTAACAGCAGCCATGACTGAGAGCAAATCCGATACCATTTACTGCAGAATCTTCTAGTACTGCTGTTCACTTGTATGATAACATATTGTTGTTGGGCTGGTAGATGCACTGGTAACTGTTGATATTCTCAGCCAGTGGTTTTATTTGCTTCCATGGTAACGATAAGCATCCATGTGCATGAGAGTTAGAAATATACCCAAAGTTGACATGTTACATGCCAGAATCATTATCTCAACTCTTTAGAGGCAGATGGGACAAGTAAATAAAGGAAAATTAGCATCGCAAGACAGTCTTTCAAATGGTTTTCCTTCTGAAAGATTTTGTGTGTTTGTGTGTGTGTGTATTTTAACAGAAATAGCAAAGCAACCCCTCTTAAGAAGATGATCATACATACCCCCAGGTATGAAAGAGAATATAATAGTGAAAGTTACACAGACTCTTCAATTTTCCCTTTCTTAAATGGTTGGAAGAAATTAGGGCTGTGTTCTATATTTGTCTCTCTGGAGCTTTTTGTCAGCTAACTGAAAAGCATTTTTTCCTCCACGATTTGCCCGTTAAAGAGCTGTTCAACTCCCTTTCAACTGAGTAAAGAGTTATATTTGTCAGTCCTTCCTTGTACACCTAAGACAGCAGCTAAGAGATCATCTCAGATAAGAGATTTAATATGTTCATCATTCATTTGAACATAACCTGCCCAGTTATTTTCCTTTCCAAGTAACTGCAGTACGAGGAATAATTCAAGTTAGAGTTTTCTAAATGCCCTGTCCAAATCTTACTTCAGGATCGCCAGAATAAATCCTGATATAAAATAATTAAACTTATTTCTTTGTTGTGCTTTATGCGTTAGAAAATTAACCAAAAAAATCACACACAACTTGGAGACGCTTCCAGTATGCAGAGAAGAAAAGAATGGGTGGATCGTGGGATACTGCTGGAAGCAAAAAGGCCCTAAGAGCAATTACATGGAAAAGACTCACCAACTGGTCTCAGAGAAAAAGAGATTTTTGTAGGACCCAAAGAGAGCTATGTATGGGCTGTGCAGCTCACAGAGACGCTGAAAACCTGCTAGACAGAGGAAGGTACCAAACAAGACTGAGGCAGGTACCAAACCACAAGGACTCAGTAGGCAGGGGGAGATTTATTCTCAACTATTTGTTTTTAATGCTTTAACCAGTAGATCTTCATTCCCTTTTCTATTGCTTACTTTTAAAACAATGCTTGAGAAACTGGAAGCATTTTGAGCATGCTTGCTGTGTGGTTGTCTGGCTTTTGCCACCAGTTGTGATTTTGGGAGAAGCCAAAGAAATAAATGATATGCTGTTATTTTCTTTTAACAACTTAGCCCTATTCTACAGTGTGTGTCTGGTAAATCCAGTAACACATTCATGCTGTACATGAACAGCTGCCATTCTCTTTACCATGATGAAAATTGCCCTCTTCACTGCATTTGGAAATTACAGTGAAAATACAACTCCACATGGTGGTGTGGGGAATTTTGTGTTCAGCTTCCTAGTCAGAAAGTTCAGAGACTCAGCCACAACCATTAAAATCCCCCTTTTGCCAGTTGTAATTACTCAGGTGAGTGGAGCTATAGTAATATGTGATTGGTATGGTACTGCAGGGGTACAAACCATAAAAACAAATAGGACCGGACTTTTACACAGTTTAAGAAATTGACATCTTACCTTTCCTATACCTAATGCAATTGTACTCCCCCAATTAAATGCATTGTCACCAGAAGAGAACTCTCCTGCCTTTGTGTAATGGAGAGAGGAAGACAGTAAGACCAAGAACACATTTAAGAAAAGTAAAAGTAAAAACTTAATTCAACATCTCAGGTTACTATACTTGCAGTCATAAGCAAACCAAATGATAGAATTTAAAGGCATAGCCATCTGATTTACATAGGAATACTGTGTTGTTTTCCAGGCTTTTTTACTAGGAGCTTATATACTAGGATTTTTATGTGTTCACAGAACTGGATACAGTTTTAAGAAAAAAAAAAAAAAAAAAGAAAAAAAAAAGCTTACATCATCCACCATGTGCATATATTTTTAAGAATTACGAACAACAGCTTTCAGGGCAAATCCAAATTACCCCCTCACTTGGGGTAAATATACATAATGGAATTCCCAAAGCAAATCAAACAGAAGATCTGGTTGACATTCTAGATAATTTTTCCTTTTGCCTGACAAGTACTTTCTCAAACTTGATCAAGCCACCTCATTTAAAATTTTAAATAATTCATAATCTGAACAAAAAATAAATTTTCCAAGGGAGGCCTTTTCACAATGTGATATTTTCATTTTATTTTAGTCAGAGAAAAACACCCCTTGATTTTGAGCTAGCTTACAAAAAGCTGAATTGATCTCAGCTTGCAAAAAGCATCTCCTACTTGATCTCTCCAGAAGTCATTCTTTTGGAAAATAATTTTGTGCACTGTAGTGCTGTCATTTGAGAACACAAACAAGAAGTAAGTTTGCAAAGGATATATCAGCTGGATCTGAAGTTGATAAAAGGAACTTTTTATCCACTGTGGCAGTGGCTAGGGAATGACTTACCATCCCTGTTTTCAGAAAAGGAGAAACCTGAAAGAAAAATGTTTTATGTTTGACTATAATAACAATAGTTAGACCTTTCCATCTTTACACTACTATTAATCTTTGTATTATATTTCTGTGATCTTCCTTTCTTTTGTCATGGCCCTTCAGCTGAACATCTGTATTATGTTTGTCATCTCCCACACATTCAAAACCCCTCCACATAGGCACAGATATAAAATATTTCTATTAGTAACCTGATCGTTTTTCCCTCTTTTTTTTTTTTTTTTTTTTTTTTTTTGGGGGGGGTGGGGGGCATAGGAGGGATAACATACTATGGTTTCATTCTTCCAGAAAATGGCAAAGTTCCTGAAAAAATATTGATATTTTTCAAGAACACAATATAGACCTTTGTTCTGTTAAATACTATCACACTATGTGGATCTAAGGAGTTAACTCACATGATAAGCAGATAATCATAGCTTAGGAAACTTAGAAGTTATCAGTTCAACCTATTCATTACCACTGCTCAAGTGTGCATTTCTCCAGTGGAGTTCAGTCAATGGAATAGATTGTGTGAGCACTCCTTATCTATTTCACTGCTAAATCAATATAAAAGACTTTTATTCAATAAGAAAGGCTAGGCAGGCCATAAAGAAATGCTAAACAGAGGTGAGTAAATATATGTATAATTCTTAGTTTAAAGCTTTTTTTTTTATTTTATTTTTTTTCCTTTTGTTATGGATTGTATTGACATTGGCCATTTTAAGTACCGACGATAAACACTGCAATAGCAGCAGAAGCAGGCTCAGGTCTCCTCACTTTTTCAAATTTCAAAGCACTTAAGCTCCCTACACTTTGAAAGAGCAGCTGTCAGTGCACGATTAATTTACAAAGAAAAACTTAAGTGTAAACGACATGCTAACTCTGTGTTCTGGGAGGAATCCAGAAGATGAGAGCCATCGCAAACTCCAGCAAACATCCCTGCTCTGGACCTTAGGGACCAATGCAGCAGGCCTCTTCTGTTTGGTTCAGATCAAAGTTCAGAGATCTGAGGCAAACAGCTCTCCCCTTGCACAAAATGGGCTGGGACACAGACCAGCTTCTGAGATAACAAGCTTATCTTGAGGCTGAAGAGACAGATTCCCCAGAATTCATTCCTTCTGGTTCTGAATTCCTTAATCATAAACTTCCTGGGGCACGAGGAGAAAGTTGTGTCCCAGTCTTGCTTCTAAGCAGGAACTAAACTTATTTAGGAAGGCTGAAAGCCATTCCATGGATGAGGACTCCAGCCACTACTTGGCTCTTCTTCCTCTTCCAGAGGCACAGCACTGAGGAAAGGTGGACTTGTCACTGCATTCATTCAGTGTGGTCCATGCTACGAATGAAGCAAGTTTAATGGATATAGCACTCGGGTGAAGTTAGGTAGCTCCCTGTCCCTGGTCAAAAGAGGTGAAATACAGTTAAAAGCCATCCTACACACTCCTGAATATAGACACATAGGAAATGTTTGGGTTCAAAACATGTAAATCCTCATTGTAATAGTTATACACATTTTAAGGTCCAACACCAAGGGAAAAGAAAAAGGAACAGGAGATTTAACAGTTGCATAGCTATCTATTCCATGTCCCTGCTCTAGATATTTGCGAAAGGTTTGCCACTGAGGATAACTCATAAAATTATGTGAGAGGATGTTGATGTTGTAATTCAACCTCAAACTATCACCTAAAAAGATCAGATTTTACACTGAAAGACTCCTAACTTATAAAAACTGGTAGGGAGATGGTATGTATTTTCTATGAAAAGAAATAGAAAATATAAAATCATACGCAAGCTAAATTTACTATTAACTTGTTTTCAGCACCTCCTTGGGAATGTCAAAACATTTTTTTCTCCAAAGGTTTTTATCTCTAAATGAAGGCATTTGTAATTATTTTTCTTTTAAATTCAACTAATTCTAGTCTTTAGCCTTTCTATACTATACCTGTTAATTTTGGAAATACAGAAGTAAATTCATTGTGACACCTGAACAGGGGCTAATCACATCAGTTCCCATAAATAGTAACAGCAATTGTACCACTAAATCTCCTTGCCTCGAAATGAATATTTAACAATAAAGTCAATGCTCTCAGTTTGCTTATAAGTTGTGACAGTGTGAAAAGAAAAATGAAGTTGCTTTGTAATTAATGTTTTAAAACTAAATTCTCAATTATATAGAGAGAGTAAGAATTCCATAACATACTGAAATGTATGTTGTCAGTTATACCCATATTAACATCCTAACATTTTCCTCACATGGAGATGAAATGCATCATAATGTCTCCTCGGGAACTGCAGTGATGGATCAGCATCGGGCTGTGTCAGCATGCTCTGTTATTGATGACTTTTGCACCAGCATTTCACTCAATTCAGAAGTGTCTGGGTAGTTTTTAAAGTTTGCCTCAGTGAGCAAATCATTTCCTCAGATACCTTAAGTGA
Organism: Aythya fuligula; assembly: GCF_009819795.1. Taxonomy (NCBI): domain Eukaryota; kingdom Metazoa; phylum Chordata; class Aves; order Anseriformes; family Anatidae; genus Aythya; species Aythya fuligula. Next base: position 27,883,852 of record NC_045562.1, on the reverse strand, counting down.
GAGATAAGAAAACAGAAAAAATACGTATTTTTGGAGTAAAACATTTTCTTTTTTCTTTCTTTGTGTTCAGTTTCACATTGGCATTACAGTAAAATATTCAAACATAAAAAGCACCATTTTTACATAACATATATAAAAGGCAACTGAACTCATGAGAAGAGGGCGCTGAGGGTAGGCCTCATTGCTCTCCTCAGCTACCTGAAAGGAGGCTGCACTGGTCTCCTTTTTGAGGTGATAAGGCACAAGGAAATGGCCTCAAGTTGCTCCCAGGGAGGTTTAGATTGGACATGAGGAAGAATTTATTCATGGAGAGGGTGGCCAAGTGTCTGAGCAGGCTGCCCAGGGAAGTGGTGGAGTCACCATCGTGGCTGTGGCACTAAGGGACATGGTTTAGTGATGGGACCTGTAGGTCAGGGTGGTGGTTGGACCTGGGGATCCTCACGGTCTTTCCTGACCTAGATGATTCTGTGATTTTATTCTATTTCCCAGCACATGCTGCTTGGCACACTATACTTTTAGATTTCTCATATAAAAGTGCATAGTAATTTTGACTGACATCGTTAAAACTCGTATTATACACCTAACTAGACACTCCTATTGACAGACCAGCTGAAGCCGATCCCAGATGGTATGTAATGCGAAGCTACCAACACAGGGAAGCTCTCTGCAATGACTTGAGCTACATCTGAACAGCGTTACAGGTCATTACTAATCCCTGACTGATTGAGTCCTCACACAGATATTTCAATAAAGAAATATATACAATTTTAAGTTGTATTGTGCAGTCCTGTGAACCACTGACTTACTACATATTTCCATTCAAAACAGTTCCAATGCTTCTAAGTAACATTTTAGAATAAAGTCTGTTCTTGTAAAAAACTAGAAATACTAAGTTTCAGACTGATACTGAGATGGCCATTGCAGACAGTCTCCTCCTAGGAGCAGACAGTTACTGAATCAACTTACAAAGTTGTAATGTCCTGAAGCTATATCTCTTTTTCTGTTAAGGGACACCTCTTGTTGGCGACCACCAGCTAAGTCATACTATTACCAAAAATAGCATGGTCCAATTTGAAATATGAAAATATCTTTAAGGCTGCCTCTGATGGGGAATACTCCACAGTAAATCTAAAAAAATAATTTAAAAAATGGCCAAGGTGCACAAAGTAAAGTAGCTGGTAATTTCTGCGGCAATTTGATTGATTTAGTTTTAGTTAGGAACTGCATTAACTACTCTGGTACTATTAAGGAGAAATATACTTGCATTGAAAGGCTTCCTGACAAGTGGAAATGCTAGACAACATAAGAGCCTCATGAGGTTTGGCAGATACCTGACTCCATGCAGAAACAAATAGTGACATGGTCTGATTCAACCATTCTTGACATAAGAGATTTCCATCAGTAATGATGGCAAAATTGGCCTTTGAACAGACAGAATGCATGGGGGGTACACATAGTTATCCAAACTTTTGTCACTTGGGGCAACAACCACTGTCTTGCACAAAATACAGTCAGAAGATTCATGTATGACTGAACATGGGTGCAGTCTTTAAGTGTAAAGTTATTTTTCTATTTTTTCCTGCTCCAAAGTGGCTAATTTTCACTAGCAAATCACAGATAACTTTTGGTATGAACACTGCAAGAATATATATTTTTTTAAATGCAGTAAAATATTCAAGCATCTCACGTCTTGATATCACCTTTTCTTCTTCTTTGCTAGAAAACTAGATAATGAATTGAATTTCAAGAGAAGCAAAGGGGCTATTACAGCTATATTTTACTTTTTTATTTCCATAAATGATACAATGCAGAAACTGAATGATTCCTTTGGTGGCATTGATGAGAGTTTGTTCTCCAACACATTCTTCCATGCAGTCCTGTTTTTCTCCTTCTTTTAAGAGTCAGGAAACTTAACTCTGTCTTTATGTTGGTATGCATTATGTACTCACTTCAGTGAATTCATAGCAGATCAAAAAGGAAAATAGCAGCAGCAGAAGTCTTTTAAAAAAATAATAATAATTTGCTAGATAATGTCAGAAACCTACTCATTATTTTTCTTTCTCTTAAAAGACGCAGAATAATATATTTTCTTTATAGCTTCCACCCTTTTTTGTTATTTCTTATAGTAAGTTCTTTTAGCTTGTCATAACTGGGGAAAATCTGATGTTGCAGAACATTGTTAAACCACTAAAACTTCCCAATAACACTATTTCTTTCTCCTTACTTCAGACCTTTCCTGTCCTGTGTTTCCAGGAGCACTCTAGCTGAATTCTGTCTGCTTCCTCCTCTCCTCCTTTTCTTATACCTACAATGTTCTTCACCTTTCAGGACTGTTGTTAATTCTCCCAGGTAGTGAGCAGGTTAGGTCAGGGATGGTGCCTCTGACCTAACCTCCTTACTGCCAATGATGCACTGCCAAGTGATAAAGACTTCACAATGCTGCACTTCTCATCACTTTTTTCCCCCTACCACTTTAAGATTATGAGCCAACTCTATATAAAATTTCACAATGATAATTCATAAATCTCAATTTGTTGAGGCCAAGCACATTTTTTTTCCAGCACATAGAAAAGCAAAATGAGCACCTGAGAGGATAGTACTTTGAACTACAAAATACATACATTTACTGAGAATTAAAAGTAAAATTAAGAGAGATTGTGTTTCCATCCTGGATTTATTAGCAGGACTGAGAAATAACAGAAAAAATTCTGTGGCTTCTATGATTTTAGGATACTACTTCAGATACAAACTCTATTCTTCAGTAGATAATTCCTTTTTTGAAGTCATTTATAAAGTACAGATGCTGATCAAAGCAAGATCAGGATAACATGTTTTGAACCTCAAAAGTATCATCCCATAATGGGTTAATTGTCTATGGTCACCTTTCACCAGTTTAGACCTTATTTGATTTACTAATCTATAAACAGCTCAAATGTCAGAGTTTTATTACATCCTAGTATACAATCTACAAAAACTGATTCCAAAGAATATTTATTGAACTAGGGTGAAATACACAGGTTTAATATGTAAAACATCACTCTCCTCTTCTCTCTTTCATGTAACACTCCTACAAATTAGTAAATTCCAGATGTAAGACGGACCCTTGTGGACAAACCACATTTGGGAAGCCAGAAGTGTCACAAATCATAATCCCAGCTCTCAGGCTGCTGCTCAAGACTGAAAGCTTCAAGTATGAATGAGAAACTTTCAAGAGTTTGAAGAAATTAATATATGTTGAGATATTATGGATGTCACTTGCAGATGTAATTTTAGGGTTTTCTGGAGCTCATATTTCTCAGAAGTTGTGACAAAATGCAAGATGTGTATAACTCATTACAGTGTATTAATAGAGCAGTGTTCCTACGGCTCTTCCACAACTATATGCTCTTTCTCCACTTTGATTCCCAAATGGCATCCAGAAGTTCCTAAAATATATTTTTGTATGTTAAAAGAATAAAAGACACAAGCGGGCTGAAGAAATATTACTTCTTACAAGCTGATGAGATGATCTGCTTAGTATTATTTTTTTCATTCTCAACTTGCACCCATGTGGCACAAACCTCTGGTCTCACAGTTGTAAATAAATAAACAAACAAGTAAATAAATAAATACCAGTAACCAGTAACATACAGGTAATTACCATTCAATGAAAGCTCGTATGAATCTCTTATGAAGGCTTTTACTATGACTTCCCAGAACAAAGGCTTTGCCTGCATTCCTAGAAAATCTTACAACAGAAATATGAGAGTAACTATTAGAAAAAGAAATAATTTAAGAATCTCAATTCAAACCTACTGAAACTCTCAATCATACTTTTTAGGCTTTTTCCTACATTAAAAGTCAGTTCACAATTAACCTCTCTCAGAGGGTACTCTTCTAGCATGCAAGTACCTTTTCTGGATTTGACTGATCACTTGAAAAAGAGTGATCAGAGAAAAATACTGATTTAGCAAGCCTTGGAAAGACACCCAATTCTATACGCACTCCAATAAGGTATGAAGGGCAGTAGGGCTTAAAGGTTCCTTTGAATAGTAGCCCATCTACAGAGCTGCCACATTTTGGCTTCTTCCCATCCTCTTTAGCACCCCTTATGTTAAACTGACTTGTTTTCCTGTTTCCTAACTCGGAAACACTTGACAATTTCAATGCACCAGCACATCATCCTCCAGGAAAATAAAGGCAAGCAGAAAAGTGTTGTATGGAAAAGGTGATAAGAGAATGGTTTAACGCAAACATACAGCAGTGAAACATTCCTTACAATGTCACAAAAGCCAACATACTAGAAAGAAAAGTTTGTTTTCAACAAGACAGGTGGAGAATAAAGAAGAAAATTTGGTAGGGAGAAGCCAGATCTAAAAAAACACAGCTTTGAAGGGTAGTCAATAAAAGAGGAGTTTTAAAAGCAGCAAAGCTAAGTTGAAGAGGATGGTAAGGAAGAGAAGATGGCAAGTAATAGCTTTGAAGTGGTCCCGCCCTTTCACTGTAAAATAATATTTAAAGAAACAGCTCATTAAACCAAGTGATGAAATAGCATATTCCTTTCTTCCTTTAGCATATTCCTTTCTTTAAGAAGATATATAGCATACACCTTTTTTTCTTTCAATAGCATATTCCTTTCTTTAAGAAGAGATTGGACTGTGAACTTAGGCACATGGTCTGAACTTTTGGGTAGACCTGTGCGGTGTCGAGAGTTGGACTTGATGATCCTTAAGGGTCCCTTCCAACTCAGGATATTCTATGATTCTATGATTCTATGATTCTATGATTCTTTGCTGGGGAGGGGGAGTGTAAATGATGAGGATAGATACTGTTTAAGAATATAAAAATTGTACTGTTAGTTGGTCTGTTGTAGTAGCACATGTGAAACAAACTACATGAGAAAAAGAAAACAGGTTATTATGGTTATGATTTTTTTCAGTTGTGAAGGCTACCCAGAGAGTTACATTTAAACTGGAGTTACATTTAAACTGGAAAAGAATTAGCTGAGATTATTATCCTGTACATTTCAACAAAAATGAAGTTTTCTCTGATGATTATCACTAGCTTGAGCAACCCTGTAAGTACCGATCAATATTATTTTACATTAATAGTATTGTATATAAAAATATTGTAATTACAGTATAAAATCAATACAATAGTCTTATATGTGCATTCAGAGAAAGGAACATGCTTTAATTAATTTCCTGTTAGGACCACTTCCTTTTTGTAGGTAATTATCAACAACCAATATTCTGAAGAAGGATGCAAGTAGAATGAAAATATAGCTCTGAAAGACAGTAAAAAAGAACTTAAGTGATAACATCTTTTATCACTAAGCATCTTCCCTCTGCCCTACAGTTGCAGTTCTGATGATGCTGGGAAGCTTTGCAAGTTTGCTGAAAGTTTTATTCTTTCTTATTTTACAGTGTGAGTGTGACGTCCTGACCCCCATTACCTTTCCTCTAAGAAGACTTCCAGAAACCACCTCCCCGGCAGCTTTCATTGTGGGTGCACAAAACTTAACATTTTTCTCGAGGAGTGATAAATGTAGCCCGGTAAAATCATAGACTGGATGTCAGATTATGGTATTGACAATGGCTCCCTCTTGTGATAATGCACTGAGTTCAGATCCATTCTCAGATATTAGACTGGATGGCTAGTTTAAGAGTGCAAACGCTTCATGAGAAGGTTAGGGAAGATCAAGAGGATTGTGCGTTGGTTGTGTACTATCTAAGAAGCTGAGGATTTGTATGCTTGTCCTAAATATTGGGAAAAAAAATAAACCTGGAAGTTGGGATGGAAAATACAAGCAATGACATATGACTGATCATGTAAACATTTTAAATGCTTTTATTATTATTGTTACTTTAAACAAAAGTTATGAGAACAGTCCTAAACCTTCACAGAAGATTAGAAATCCAGGAGATCAGGAAGTAAGAGTACCTGATGTCAATACTATGAATGTTCTAATAAATATATAATATTGAATTTATGAAGAATTATAAATGACAATATTTTTGTTTGAAGATATTTCAAAATGCTTAGGTATGGACAGAGCTCTTCAACAGCTGCTTCTTTTTTTGACTCAAATCTCTTTTCAATGCACTTATGAGAATACCGTCTATCAAATCTTCAATAAACACACACTCTCATTAAAGCCAAATCATCTCTTTCCCTTTTGAAAATAATTAAAATACCATTGTCTGATTTCAGCCAAACAGAAAGAAACACCATGTTTGTCTAAGTCAATTTCATTCCCTAAGTAAAGATCAGGGAAAACAAACACAACAGGGTCTGCAGGCATTCAGAAACTTGAGACTCCTGAATAAACATTTTTTCTAGTATTCCTTACTTTCTCCTCTCAAAGGTAAAACCCAAGGAACAAAACTAGCTCTCTAATAGGCAGCTTCAAAACCAAACTTCATCCACTGCCTGAAATGTAAACTAATTGAAAATGGAAATTATATACTGCAGACAAAAGGTTACTTGAATGCAGGCTACCCTTTCAGCTGACTGCAGCACATCAGCAGGCTGGGAATACCAAGTTTTATTATCCCTACCCACTCTGCTCTGGCCATTTCCACAGGTACTGCATCTGGTATAAAGTGCTAGTGCAAATGTCAAACTGACAGAAGATGCATACAGATATCTTAGAGTAACTTGAATTAAACAGCCATTGTCATTGACCTTTGCTGTTGAATATTCCTAAAATTTCATCTAAAGCCAGACAGTTGGCTGCATGAAATCCAGGCATTCTTGCATTGTGGTATCATCCATTTGTCTACCCCAAATATGTTACTACTAGGATAATACAGTCTTCAAGGAGAAAGAGCAAACAAACATTTTTTCATTAGCTCCAGACAGTTGTTTCTTATAGTAGAACTCTAAAGATGTTTTTTCTCCAACTTTTTCTCCAACAAGGCTTTTATGCACCTTATTTCCATTTCACATTTTGGCTTATTCAGTACCATTTTCCATAGTAATAACTCTAAAAATCTGACTGCACACAAAGTGATCTGTAAACTTGAATGAACTGATACAGATTTTTCTAACTTTACTAAAATTTACTTAATTTTATATCACACCACCATTATATGTTTAGTTTTGTATAAGGTATTTAGGATCTTCTCAGAGTGCAGGCAGGCGTCTCTAAGCATGTTTGCCATTAGAGATTTAGCAGCACAGTGACAACTGGCACCAGCCTGCAGCCTCAGAGATTCCAGGCACATTTCTAATGGCTGCAGCATTTCAGTGCTCTCAGACAAACGTTTGGGCCAAGACAGACCACATGCGACACAAGGAGGCAAGAGAGGGAAACACTAAAAGACCAGAATAATTGGGCGCTGTTTCTATTATGGCTTTGCTGACTTCTACATGCACATTAATCTCAGTTAGGCTTCATGCAGAGCAAGGAAGCCCAAATGGATAGGTTGTCCCAACCTGCATAAAGACAAATACTGTAGGTTTCCATTAAAATACCTAGCATACCACAGACTTATTTTTGAGTGTGTGGGAAGAAACTTTCTAAACCCTCAGTTGAGGGAAATGGCAGGCTTACCTCCTTTTGAGATAGCAGCCTATCAGAATAGAAGTTGGAGTTACAGCAGTAATTGCAGATTTCTCTGGGTTTCAGAAAAAGTTATAAAGCTTATGTTTATGCCAACTATTACTCCACCTGGTGCTCCTGGGATAATGGTGGTTAAGGGAAAGTGTAGATAATACTGCATGTGAAAGCATTTTCCCACATTTATTTTGTAACATTTTTAAGCACCCAAAGAAGAGGGAAAATCATAATGCCCCCCTCACATTCATTGGCCAGCAGTATCTACTATTGAAATGTTCATATTGTATGAGTGATATCTAGAGACTGGATGATAGGAGGTATAAAATGAGTTTCCAATATATTCCCTTAAGCTTTCACAGAGCTGGAGTTAGCTGTACATAAGGTATTGGTGTGCTGATGGATGCAACAATGTATGTACAACGAGGGATTCAACAGAAGAAATGCATGTGCACTGTAAGATCAAACCACTAAGCATATCCCATTATTTGTTATCCAAGTCTAAATTATTCCCAGAAACTCCTACTAGACAAAAGAAATTCATATTAGACAGAACAATCTAAATCCACAAAATAGAGCTTTCTTCACTGTTTTATGTTTAACTGTGTAGAAAACTAAAATTCAGTCCTCTTTCCATACCTCAGTGCTATTACCCCCATTGCCCCTATTACCCACTGCCTGCCTGCCTGTGCGTCTGTCAGAGGGATGTCACTGGGGTTGCGAACGGTGGCTGCAGGAAGCAGATAGTTTATCTCCACTGGCTTTTGCCAACACAAGAGGATTCACCACTGTGTAATTCCAGCTACTTTATGTCTTCTCCATAACACTGAGATAAGCAGATCAGTCAAAACAAACCTTAAAAAAAAAAGGGGGGGAGGGGGGGGATGACAACTGGCAAAACTCATTTACCACTAGTTCAAAATCAAATTAACCTTGTTGGTTTTTTTCCACCAGATCTTTTTTTGACTGATCTTTTTAGTAATGCAGTAAGCATGAAAGACAACATAAATCTACTTACTAATTCCAATACCATTTTTTATATCCTAGCAACACATAATTTGTGCACATAAATACACACATGACTAGGAAAATGTACCTGTAAATTTGCATTCCAATTGTTTAAATACTTTTAGAGTTTGCTTTCCAGTGAAATGTTCTCAGTTTCAAAGCCTTTGTGAGAAAAATCAAGTTCTTGACATCTGTGCAAAAAGAAAAGTGAAAAAAGGAACCCAAGTACAACTTGCTGTTCCCAAGCCCTAATTTCACTCTAGCTGTGGCTTTTAAACAGGAAACCTCTGTTCCAAGAAGATGTGCCAAACAGATAGTCTGGCCATGTGAAAATAAACAGCCTTCCCACTCATGCTAATAGGTGAGCAGTCAGATGATTTGGAAAAGCAAAGATAACTTTTGAAAATACAGACCATAATTACATAGCCAGATGAGTTAGGCTGGGAAAAAAAAATACTTTTTTTTTTTCCCCCTAACAATTTATCATGTCAACATTTTTGTATTTTCTAATTTCTCTTAAAAAAAAAAAAAAAAAAAAAAAAAAAAGTTTTGCTTGTTTAGCAAACAAGCATCTCTTATTGATATGATTTAAAAGCACCCACAAAGTCTATTGCAATACACCACAAAATAAATAAATAAATAAATAAATAAATAAATAAATAAATAAATAAATAAATCAGGTTATAGCTTTATATTTGATCCCTTATAGTCAAAGAACAATTAGCACTGACTTGGAATGGAAAATGATGTAGTTCCTCCTTTATGTCCTTTAATATCACACAGATAGAACCTATGTGTTTTCTGATATGGCCACAGGTATAGCTATAGCTATGTTTAGAAATAAAAATAAATATAATAATAAAAAACAACAACAACAACAACAAAAGATGATACTACAATGTATTTTTATTTGTAACAGAGGACAAAGAAGCCCTTGTCTTCTTCCAGCATCAGGTATTTGCTGCCAAGAGCCTGGCAGGCTGATTCCTCCTGCCCTGAACCCAGACAAATACCCTCGGTTCCCCTGACCTGGTTCAGCACAGGGTGCCCCCTGTGTGGGGATGGGCTTTGGTTCTGAGGTAAAAGGATCAGATAAAGCTGATCCTTTATCTGCCACTCGCATGTGCCAGTACCAGTTTGTGCTCTGGGGACTGCCAGGAGCAGGGCTTCCTTCCAACTAAGGGGAAGAGCTTGGCATCGGACGATGGCATACTCTTAGGAATAACTTTGGGGTTGCTTGCTAATTCTGTTCTTGCTGTGCACAGAGTGCAGGCTTACACTGATAGGATTTACTTGCGGGTCTTTGATATGTTTTCCCAGCATGTTTCTCTTATCTGGTGCTAGCATGTGCTTTTGCAGATGAGTCTCCAACCATCGTAGTTTGGCAATAGCCCACCTGCCACAGGAGCCCGCTGATGCCCAGCACGGCCCACTCAGCCTTCTTCACGGAGGTACTGCCAGCAGCCAGAGACATCCGCTGGGCTCCACGTCAAATCATAGAATCACAGAATTGTAGGGGTTGGAAGGGACCTTGAGAGATCATCGGGTCCAACCCCCCTGCCAAAGCAGGTTCCCTATAGCAAGTTAAACAGGTAGGCATCTAGAAGGGCCTTGAATATCTCCAGAGAAGGAGACTCCATGGTACTCATCAGGGCTCATTTCCAACTGCCCAACATCAAGAAATAAACTGTACACCTCATGCTACTGTCCTGATGGAAGAGCTGTCCTTTTTAATGAGACTTACAGCACAGGCAACCCAGCTTCTGGTTTGTTTGTCATCGCTTTAGGGATGGTGGATCAACAGCTTCAGCTCCCAACTGCCACAGGAAGGCCAAGTGGCCCCAGCATTTGAAGCACTGGAGGCCAGTCTTGGTTGACAAACATTCCTCAGCATCAGCCTTTTATCTCAACAAAACAGCACAGTGGATCTTTTATGGTTCTTCTGTCCACAAGTCCATTCAAACTTTGATGCAACTGTCACTAGAATACAGGAAGCTCCATTTTGACAAGGTTTTTCTTTCAGATGGCTTAAAACTCGACAATTTTGGAGTTGCACTTGTCTATACTGGTTAAAGGGAAGCCTTGCTCCCATTCAAAAATACTCATTCACATTTCATAGTGGACATGTCATTCCTTTGTAAGAGAACATATAGCGATTATTTATCGTTATATTCTTGCACAAAAAAATGCCTTTAAGCATTCTGATAGAAATTATGACCATGTGTTCAGCATGTGTATAGCTGAATCTTGTATGATGCAGAACAAAAATAATCAAGTTTTGACATTTGATTCTTCTGCATTGTAACATATGAGGATCTCAAATTGATATAAAAAAATCAATATTTAGAATTGTTTCTGTAAATTGTTGTTAGAAACAGAATTTCACTCTACTGTTGAGTTATAAAGTCATTAGTATCTTATAGAAATAAGTACTGCTGGATTTTTGAATTTTAATCCATATTAATTGCTTAGACAGGTAAAAACATGGAGCAATATGTAGACAGCAAAATTAAAGATAGATAGGTACAGTTAATGTTACAGATGTTGAATACAACATCCAGAACACACACATAGAACAAATAATAAAAATAATAACAATAATAATTATTATTAATAATAATAATAAAACAAAAAAAATGGATAGAAAAATTATGTGTCACTGACAATTTCTATGAACAGAAGGTGTCCCTTGAACTAGACAGTTTTAGGTGTAAACATAAGTAAAGCCAGCCTCAGAGCTCTTTCAACACTCTTATAACAATGCTAGAGCAGTACCTTTTTTTTGGCTTAGCAAAAACTATGTTATGTGCTTGGCTGACTCACTAGCATTGGTGGCTCATGTACTGAGATAACAAAGACAGTTTTTGACAGTCTGTGTATGGTCTAAGCTGAGCACTCCTCAAACATTAACTGCAGGAGCAGCAAAGCCTACAGAGAAAGTCTGAGTTAATCTTTATAATATCCTATTTTTGATATAATTGTTAATTATTCCTAGAAAGGGAGTGTCTTACCTTATATTGAACTCATTATTTTTCAGTGTATCATAATAAAATTATACCCTTTTTTTTTTTTCATTTCTAATATGCCTGCTTTTAAGTCATATTTTGATAAGCACAGAATACAAATTAAAGAAGTAAAATAAACAGAATCAACAAACAAGAGTCTAGAAAGTACCTACTATGAACGGAGGATATACCGTGATAACAGGGAACCTACAGATTGGCAAGTCCAAAGGCTGTCCTCATCCTTGATGATGTATATGCACTGTATAGTCACTTACTTATTCCTCTAATATTTTTTTTCTAATTGTTCTCCTTGTATTTCTCTGGCTGTTCCTTGTACAGCCCCTCTCTTACCTTTCCTTCTCTATCTATCTCAGTTTTTCTGTTTCAGTTCAATCTTGAGCCTATGAGTTCAAGCTCATGGATATACCTATGCTGCATAAACTGCCAGGCTGACTTAAATAAATGAACTCCTTATTTACGATGCCCAACCCATCACAGCACATGATTCAGCAGGTTATAATTCACAGAAGGAACTGATAGCTCAGATCCTCAGCATTCTGAAGTTAACAAACAAGGCTAATATACAGCAGATGATGTAAAGGAGTCAGCTTTTCATCATTCAGACAATTGAAAGACCTGCCAAAAAGCAGAATTTTGTAACAGTTAAAAGCAGCAAAGGGTATAAAACCAGAAACAACTGTCAAATTATTGAATCAATTTAGTGGTGCTTTAGAAACCATTTTAGTACAATCTTCCTCTGATCCATTCCCTCCAGTGTGTGAACTCTGTTTAAATACATAGCCTGACTCTTGTTTAATGTTTTTTAATCATAAAAACTGTGTATAGCAAGGAAAATACAGCATATTAATTAATAATATTATTTCCATTAATATAGTCTTTAAAACAATGAAGGCAAAATTCACTTGTAAGTCTTTCTCAAGAAATGGTGCCACAGTTTAATTTTATTATGTGCTAGCTGTAAAAAGCTGAAAACTAAGAATATAATTGAAACCAATGATATATGTTCCACTGCATTAACACAAAAACCTAAAGTTAATATCTTACAAAGCTTGTATTTACTTAACTTGGCTGATGTAGTTACCTCACGTTATCAGTAATAGGAACAATAACTGGATTGAAACTGTAGATGTTATACTTCCATAAGTCATTTTTTGACCCTTGCACTTTATTTGGTTTAGTCAAACTTTTTTTTTATGAGATCAAATCTTTTCCGCCACTTAAAAGCTGGAATTTAATTAAAGCAGATTTTTTATTTTTTTTTAAAGTTTGGATATTGCCGTTTCTAATTTTCCAAGGCTTTACTGAGTTGAGTATATTATCTACAGGGTCAAGTCCACAGTTCAGTTTCAGAAGTGTTCAACAACAGCTATGACAACAGTGTCAACGTGTAAGGAGGTGCCTCAGCAAAAGCAATAAGATCTTACACTAAATGTGGAAATATCCTTCATGACAGTTCTCGCTTCATTGCCAGCATACTTCCCAACGAGAGGAACAGGCATGTTGGTATGTAGAATATATGTCTGTTTTGTATTTTTACGTGTTCTGTACTCTTTTCTTTCTCTACAATTTCATTTTCTCATTCCTATAGAAAAGCTAGAAAGTCATCAACTGTTTTTACTGCCAATAAACAACCTAGATTAGAGAAAATGCATATAGATTTAAAAAAGAAAAAAAAAGAAAAAATTAAAAAAAAAAAAAAGAAGAGGAAAAAGTAAAACTTAAAATTACAGATTTCATTATTTTCAACTCCCACTTAGTTCTTATTCTAATCTCTGTTCTATCTTTGTCTGAGCTCTGAAGTTAAAAGCCTCGTTTGGAGAAATTAAGGATTTTTGTTTTATTTTCAGTCTCACATTTTTCTTCCATCCTGTCTAAAGCTGTGATATATACATTTACTCCTTATTAGTTCCTTATTTTCTTAGTCTTCCCACACAAGTCAACAACCATTTTTGTGGAGGAACCTGCTACAAGTTAGTGAAGTCCAAGCCACACCAGTTTAATGGATCCACTTTATAAAGATTCCTGTAGGGCCAGAATTTTGTTTAGAAAATAAAATTCTGTAGAATCCAGTCATTAAACTACTTTCTGTACACATTTTGTTGAAAAAGCTAGGCTAAGAAACATTACACAACCACTGAATACCAGCTCTGGCACTGATTTGTTTTCCCTGCCCGGTGAACTGGTATATCATGAGGCACATTATTTAGGTTTCATCTTTAGAGTGTTTTTATAGATAAAACTTATATATATATATTTAAATCCTTTCAAAAATTGTATCGATCTTCCCTGTCTTTTCCAAGTTAATCATATTTCCAAAGCCATCAGAATTCATTACAAAGATCTGGAGTTTCACTGGTCTTCAGTAAAATGTCAACAGTTGTATCTCAAGTGGTATAATTTTATAGTATTTTAGTAGTGTCCCTGTAAACACATAGTAACAGTGAAGGCTGGTCCAAGTTCTCTACAAGGGTGTCAACCTTTGTCTTTATTTTGTCCCTACCAACATCTCTTCCTACACCTACACAATTTCTTTTACTCATTTCTATCCAGCTCACTACAGTCTGCTTTCAAAATGATATTATGAACTGCGTGAATAACCCATGTTTTGTTAGGTTAGTCATATTCAAAAGGCATTGTCCTAAAACAAGTCTCCCTCTATTGAAAATATATGATAGGCATGTCAGCCTCTGAGGAAAATTTCTCAAAAATCATAGCACTGAAGACTGAAGGTTCCATGTAACCTTAATATGAAATAGTCCCTATGACAGAAGCAAAAGATGCATCTTACAAAGGTAGAGTGATCTTACAGTTCTCCAAATAAATAGGGGCAGCATATTAGATCACATGGGAATGACAGGTCATTTAGGAACACCTTCCCAATATTACTGAACAAGAAGACTCTTCTGCACACCAGCACCTATAACTCTGTTCTGAAGATTCCTGTCATATGATGACACCAAACACAGTGATTGCTTTTGAGTTCATTCTTTCCTCATTTTTTTTTCTTTTTAACTCTTGTTCCTCCCTGAGACATATATTTCTGTTTCCCACGGTCAAACAAGGTAATAAACATGGTTAGGAAAACATGATGATTATGTTCCATGGCTCTGTAGTATGACTTTAATGACCAAAAGAAACTTGAACTTTAAAGATGGCCTAAGCACTGGGAGACTTATAAAAAATAGCTTTGCATTGTATTTGTCACAAAACTAAAGAGTTATTAAGCTCTTCTTTTTATATAGGAAATTGTAAAGAGTCAAACAAGAATGTGTTGCTTTCCGAAATGTTACTTGGATCAAAATAAACTTAAACATATGGAATTTATTCACTCACAGCTTTTAGCACTTGATTCCAGTTTGTCTGGTAGTTTTACTTTTGTTTTAAGTATTCAAAAGAGGAGGTACCAGTTTTTCAGTCACAAAAGAGAAACATGCGAGGGGTTAACCCTCTGTGTTCTTTGGCTTTATTACAGGTATCTCACCAGAATTTGTGTCTACTTGTAAAGCTTCCATAAAGTATTAAGACTTCAATTAGGCATAGACCTTCTATTTTTCACAAATATTGCACATTTCTCTGTTCGTGACAAACATAGGACACAGGCAGAATATTCTGGTCTTCCATTGACCATGTCTCCAATGACTAGTCTCCAAGAAGACAGATAAGGTATTTTCTCAGTGGACAATGGACAATGTATAAATAGATTAACACTGCAGTATAATAATTTATGATAATGTTTTGTGGTTTGTAATATTAAATCAAATGACACATTTACTCTGACAGCTGCATATATTTGTTAATAAAATTGTCCTAATCCAGAATTAAGAAATATGAAGGCACACACTTTTTAAACATGTCTTAGTGTTTATGACTTTTTTCTCATTTATCAGCTCACTCTTTGTAATGTTTGTTGTACCTCAGCACCAGTAGATGGCTCTGCTTGTATTCTGTCCTAAAGGTATGACAACCACGTAAAGACATACTGCCAATGATGGGAAAAAAAAATGCATTGTGCTAGACAGTTAAAGAACTTACACGCCAACAACTTTCAGTGGGACTTCACAACTTTCAAAAGCATTACCAACTATCAGTAAAATCTGTGCATTTTTCTTTTACTTTGCTCAGATAGATTTTTCTCTTTGTGCCTAATGTCTACGATTTTATGATTATATTTAACTGATCAATGATGTATAGGTCAAAATATCATTTAAATAAATGAATATACTATACATATATACACAACTATACAAAATATATCCATTTGGCTTCTAACTTTCCTGAAAGAACTTGTAGACAGTTATGTATCAAAAAATGCCATCAACTGTAGAGAACTTCCATAAATTGGGATCCTTCTTTAATTGCATACTAATTTATTTCTTCCAGCTAAGAAGTGCATGAAAGATAAATTAACCTTATTGACATATGGGATAATGGAAGAATTTGACTCCCTATATAGGAAAAGCTGTAAGCTTTGAATCCGTATCTAGATTCAGGCAGATACATATATGTTACCTGTTGTATAGAAAAAAAAACATGCATATAGTCAGCCAATAAGATATTTTTCAAAAGAAACACAGGTGTAAGTTCATGTCTGATTGGAACAGATCATTCTTACGTTTATTGAATAAAATGGGATAAGTACCTAGTACATCATACATACCTATATTTTAAAATAATTGAATAATAATTGAATAATATTAAAAATTGATTGTTTAGAAATCCTCTTTACTCAGCATGTAGCTAATACAATTAGAGGAGACTGACGCTTTAGTTTATATAAATGCTATTTGTGTTTTTCAGACCAAAATTTTGCAGCAAACATACCTGTCCTTTAGAAATCAATAATATACAGAATAACTCCCAAAGTGATCAGAAAGATTCTTCAAAAGGACCATTTTTCATAGAAGCTGAATCAGTACAGGTATGGTTTTTACTGACGTAGCCGTCTCATTCTAATAATTATTGTTTGTATCAGTATGGATCTGAATTTTAAAAGTCTTACAGATCCATTCACTGAGCTGGGTCTCTTATCTTGTTTACAATTACGTTAATATTTTACTAGGGCTTAAAATGCAACATGCTTTACAATGTACACACTCCAGTCCTGTCTGCCTAAATGGCATTGTTATAACTTCTTTGTGTCAGATTGCATGCATATTGCTTGCATCTTGTAGGCAGGTACAAGAAAAAAAAAATGTGTTGAGCTCTGTGCCTGCTCCTTGCACTTTCACCACTTGTCCCTGGGAGTCTCTAGCCTGGTGTGTACTGTACCTGCCATGAGGAAGGCAGCAACTGCAAAGCCTCAGGGAACCAAGATGCATTAGATCCTTCCAGCTTTAAGTGATTGACTTGTGCCTGAATCATTTTATGAAACTGTGATGATTATGAAGAAACCCCAATGGACTGTACACACAAATTCCTGGCAATCAGTAAGTGCTGGCTTCACTTTATTTACTACAAGCTGCTTCACTGTCGTGATTTGCTTTCAATTCTACACAACTTCTCTGTAAAAATGTGCTCCTTGGTTTTCAGACTTCTGGGAGGCTGCTTTTTAGACCTAAATCCTGTGAGCAACTGAACACTTTACATTTCCCTTGACTTCAGAACTTCCTCACTAACTGCTGACAGTGGCTTGACTGGTAATGTGATCGTTGCTTTGGTAATGCTGGGGCTTGCTCTCATACACGTTAAACCTTCCTCTACACAGAATGTAGTGTAGATGTGTACTACAAGTTTTACTGCTAAGAAAATCTACGCTATCCTACAGATACTTTTTGTTTTAATAAGGATTTTTTGCTATGCTGAAAGATTCACACATTGCTTAGAAATATATAAAATATATAGGATATAGACAGATAGGTATCCAGCTGAGTGCAGCATTACTTCAATAGCTGCTCTCGTAACAGTAAAAGCAAGCTGTAAACGCCTCCTAGAGCAAACTCTACGTGCGTGCTACTTAGTAAGTAAAAGGACTTAAATTTGCATTCCTGCATGAGCGACAGCATTGTTCCCTTACCTGCTGAAGTTACTTAACCAGTTAGACCAGGATCTGGCATCCTTCTGACTAAAGACCTGACTTCTCTGGGAGAGCAATCCCTCTCCAACACCAGCAGAGCCAACAGTTTGCACTTTTTCCTAGGTGGAGCAGTAACAGTTCATGGAGCTGCCTTTCACAAACCTTGAAGTAGCTTTCATCCTGCTGGCTTTTGTCATTTTCTCCTTGTTTACCCTGGCATCTATCTACAGTGATCCCCATGACAACAAAGAAGGTAAATGAAATAATCTAAAATAAATACAGTAGTTTACAGCTTTTACTAACTAGTATTCTAATTATAGGTTTTGCGATTGATCTTGCTGGTAGACTTGTAGTACACGACACTTCAGTTTCACAAGTACCATGCAGAGAGCAGAGAGCAATCAGTTACATTATCAGTAAAAGTCACAAGCACAGAAATTGCGCTAAGGTATGAGACCGAGGGCTGTTCCAGCCCCATCTCCCCACACAGCCTGAGCTGTGCCAGACTGCTCAAAGCAGCACTGAAAGTAACCTCCCAATGAATAAGTGCTTGTTCTTTGCAAGGGAGCTTGCTTTTTTTTTTTTTTTTTTTTTTTTTTCCCTAGCAACAGTTCTGCTTCGTGTTCGGAGGCACTATAAAACAGTCAGGCTGGGGATGTTCTTGTAATCAAGGTAAATGTTTATTTTTATTAGGCTGAGGCCAAGTCCTTGCTCCCTTTTGTAAGAGCAAAAAAAATGCCATTCAAAGCACGGAGGGTGTCTGTCTCCCTTTTAAAAGGTTTTGAAATCTGTGGATGTGAGGGGGGAGAACAACCTAATCCCCTGCTAGATCTACAAAGGAGATTTAACATAACCTTACAACATCAGCAGGGAATTCTCTTGTTACCACAGTCATCGCCATGCCCCCTAATCCCCTGCTGGCAGGAGCCTTGCCGGGCACTGGAGCAGAGCTGGTCAGAGGAAGCTCTGGCAAGCCCCACCAACAAAGCACAGCCTCTCCTCTTCCCATGGGATCACCCCAGTCCTACCCAACTTTACACTGAAGGCAAGGGGGAGGAAAAGAAGGGGTGACTGGAATAAGGCACCCAGCAATACAGCTGCTGGTTTCTGCCCTATCTGATCGTAACTCAACCTACATTAGTTTGGTTTCTGTCTAAATACCTCTCGTATGGATTTTTTGCTGAGCAACACCAGTGGACTGTTCTTAATGTGTGTTGTCTCATAAAACTTCAGGCTGCTTGATTGCTTGTAAAACACCAGCAATCCGCATGAAGGTAAATAAGTGTCACTGCTTCTGCAGCCCGCATCCCAAGTAGTTTTCTTTCTTACCCTTCTGCTGCCTTGGATTTTACATAATTTCTACACAGAAGGGGAAAGCGTTAGAAAACAACGCACATTTCTGAGGGCAAAGTATGGTTGCCATGAGAACTGACCTCATTCAGACAGCATGGACACAAACAGGTTTTCCTGAGAGAGGTCCATTGCACAGCCATGGCAGGAACAGCAGCTCCTTGCACTCCAGCAGGGACCAGGGAATGAAGCGGACAAGGTGTACGCTCCCTGTGGCAACAAGCAAACATCTGCAGGGCAATTTTGCACAGGCTTGCAGATGAAAACTAGATGCTGTTTCACCTGTTTGTAACTGAGATATGTCATTCAAGGTTAGAAAGGGAAATGAAGTGAATCATATTGATTTTAAACTTCTATGCCTCCAAGTGGGCTATGCAAGGACAAGGTTAGGTCTCCTTCCTTGCCCTCAGCTTCCACAGTAATTTACTACAGGGATTGCATATGAGTAGCTCTGGCAGTATTTTCTGTGTCAAAACTGCACAAGAACTTTCCACCTGTCCAGTTTTTACCCCCACGGCCATGCTTTTAGTTTGCAAAGAGAAAGCTAAAACTTCTGCTGAGCACTATATTAGAGTCCTGACGTAAGAGCTCGTGGGTGCCAAACGTCCTGCAGAGCTTGGTATGCTCAGCACAGCCAGGTCTGTCATTCCAGCTTAGGGCAGCTTGCGTCCGGGGACCTTGGTTAGAACTGCAATGAGAGCAAATTGCATTTATTCTGCCAACACAATAACCCCTGAATTCAGGCAATGTCTTCCTGCACTAATAGCATCTTGCAACCACGTTTTTTAAACTCTACTTTTAGAGAAGTGATTGGCAGAAAGAAAATCTAAAACATAGCCAGCTTTCTAAAAGACAGTAGCAAGAGGAGAATGAAAACTATTATCCCCCTTGTGCTAACACTGATGAGTGTCATATCAGAAACACTGCCTCGATTCAAACCTAAGTGATGCTTGGGTCACTTAGATGCTTTTGTCAGGAGCTGGTCAGCAAAGGACTTGAGGCATGCTTACTGTTACACAGCAGTTGGACACTGGGTCAGTATCTTCTATAAACAGCCAAAAGGGGGCAGTTTCCCTTGACTTCCATATAGCATGTTATCTGAACAGAAAAGAAGAGCTACAGCAGGATTTTCATCTAAACTTCAGTTATTTCGATACAGTAATTTAGGTGGGGAAAATTGTACTTTTGTGAGAAGATGTGTTTGTTTGTTTTATTTTCTCTTGTGGCCGGGAAGTTTGCATGATGGTTTTCCCACAGTATAGACCATTGCATGTATCTTCCAACTATCCAGGTAGATTAAGGAAAATGAGAAGTAGAAATAGTATAATGAATTTCTCAAGGTTCCCAAAAAATTTATAAGGGAAATTTTCCTAAAAAAAAAAAACAATCTGGCCTTGTTTTACAGTATTCAATCATGGCATTGTATAGTAAGTAAGTAGATCACATTGTATCCTTGCCAGAGTTGGGAGTTCTGTAAAATTATCCTCATGCAGTAATCCATGTGACGGTAAACATAACATATTCCTACAAGTTTCACTCAGAGGGTGATGAGGCACTGGAACAGGTTGCCCGGAGAAGCTGTGTATGCCCCATTCCTGGAAATGTTCAAGGCCAGGCTGGATGGGGCTTTGGGCAACCTGGTCTGGTGGGAGGTGTCCCTGCCCATGGCAGGGGGTGGAACTGGGTAGGCTTTACGTTCCCTTCCTACCCAAGCCACTTTGATTCTATGATTGCTTAGAATAAACAAGGTTTCCCTGCTCAGAAAGAAAAATGGTATCTGACAAATGAGTGAGACATGAGTGACAAGTGAGACCCTAGTAAGACAAATTCCCACTAACATGACAACTGAGATACTCGAAGGACACTGAAGAAGTGCAGGAATTACGTCTTCACAGTGAAGAATGGACACTGCTAAAAAATGCCCAAGTGCCTCACTGGAACTGCCATCAGGAAATTTCTATAGTCAAAACCTGTTCTCTGCCTGTTTTGTTGTCAAAAGATGTGTATCTCCAAATCATAACCCTCAGGAGCATGAAACAATTAAGAAAATTACGGTTAAAATAAGGCATGTATCCTTATCTTTATAGTATGCATAATAGCACTTCTGGAAGAGCTTCAAAACCAAATCCTACAGAAACCCTACATGTAAGATCAAAAAAATATTCATTACATGACTACAGAACCTTTTTTTGCTGACATTACTTATTGTTCTTTGTAAGTAGAGGTCTACAGGCTAACATCTGGTGCAACCAGAGGTACAGTGCATAGACTAGAGCAAAGGCTGACAAGAATATAAGCTGCTCGGAGATCTGTAGCAGGTCTGTCATTCCAAAGGAGCTTGCAGCACGTATTTCCAGCTGCCCTTTCAGGAGAAGCTAAACCCACAACCTATATGGAACACCAGTTTCATGCCCCAGTGCTGTCCTCTATAAGCAATAACTGTGAGGAAGCAGCCTGGCTTCTGGTTCTTTCCTTTGTGTAGCGGGTAAGCCTGGACTTTAATTCCTTAACTATTTGGCCTGTAACCCAAATGAACCAAACCACAGTGCCTCAAAGCAAAGCACAGTGTGCTTTACAGAGTTTTGTTTTAAGAAATATAAAATATTACAGATTTATTGTACAAAAGTAAAAGGGAGCAAGACACAATAAC
Organism: Aythya fuligula; assembly: GCF_009819795.1. NCBI lineage: Eukaryota > Metazoa > Chordata > Aves > Anseriformes > Anatidae > Aythya > Aythya fuligula. Next base: position 27,862,265 of record NC_045562.1, on the reverse strand, counting down.
TTATAATGCATTTGCCACCAAAGAGACAGTCATTAGAAGAGCACAGTTTCAAACAGAGTTCATGCAATAAATCTCCCACTGGAGGGAGTTCTCTAGTCATCCTAAACCACGAGCTGTGCTATTTAGAGAAGAATTATCTTGCAAAGACCAGAAGCAACACATGGTTTCCTGGAAACCTTGCTCTCAGCAGTGTCTGTTAGCATTGAAATCTCAAGTCTGAAGATTAAAATGCCTGTCTCGCCATTCATACCTCTTTATGTGACAAGCTGTTCCAAATACAGGTGTGTGCAGGGGAGTTCTACAGCCTTAGTTGATTTTTGCCTCAGGGAAACTTCATTTCATATGCACAAATTGAATTTCAGTGGAATAAAGTTACCATTTTGCTCCATTTACACTACATAATCCAAATGGCAACACAGTAAGGAAGCTACTGGCAAGAAATACCCCTTGCCCCCTAACATCTGTTTCTCCTCATCCATAAATCTGGCTTATTTATTGCCAGAAAGAAAAGCAATTATACATATAAAACCAACGAATGAAGGATGGCCTATACTAAGCTATTATTTTTAAAACTTGTTTAAATTAAAATGACTGAAGTTCTTCAAGATGCCTTATTTTACACAGGCACCCCAATGCCTTCACCCTCCCCACTGGCACAAAGTCCATAACTCTGCCACTAATACAGAAATCTCAGGAAGGTTTCTGTCTGTATTTAAGAGCGTGTTGTGGGATCCACATAACTAAAAAGGTGGACGTAAAGCTCGTGGTAAATGCCATCCTTCTGCAAAAGTACAGGAGACACACTGACTGTGTTAAAAACGTATTTCAGTTTTTCAATGACTTGTTCCAGCCTGAGGACTCAGAATACCCTAAACTTGATGTCTAGCTATCCATACAGGAGAGATGCTGGCTGGGAAGTTAGTAAGAAAGGTGAGTTGCAAGCACAGCTCTGAACTTCAGCATCTCTCTGGACTTGGCACGACACTCATCAATCTGCTTGGGTAATGAAGCACCGAACCTTTGTAAGCAAGCAGATGGAAAAGTAACAGCCCTTTTTCTGCCATAGTCACCAACGAATTAGGAAGTCTGGGTCAGTTTAAGGACATTCACAAACCTGAGAGGATTTGAATGGCAGGATGTCCTTTCCAGGAGAGCGTGTGAGGTTAGATAGACTGCTGGACAGGCTCTGATGCCTGCTGCCAGGAGGCCATCACTGTGTAGGCATGCAAGCTCCCCTGCATGAAGGAGAGAAGAAGCAAGAGGCAGCCTGCCTTCCTGATCAGCCGAGAAAAATACCTCAGACTAGGGAACTTTATCTGACCTGTGCTTTGGAGACCACTTAGGTATCTTGAATAAAATTTATCTGTCATCAGATAAAATGTATAAACATATGAATAAAACATATAAACACTAAACTTTAAAGTACATTTGATGTCTTTGCTCAAGGAAGTGAGTTACCATCTAATTTTCTGTTTTGGGATGGGAAATACTTAGGGAATAAAGCCCTTGCCGTAGACCCAGGTATCACTGTCTCAGAAGTGTCAGCTAACAGCATAATTTCATAGCATTTCTCTGCCAGAGGGATGATTCTACACATGTGAGAAATGCACCTTTAAAGCTGGGAAAGGATGGTCTTGAAATACCTAAGGGTCAGTAAAACACTTCTTACAGCTCTTCATTAAGAGCATTTTCTGGGGGATAGCCTGAGCCATTGGCCTATACTTCTTTAGGAAGTTAAGAGACAGGGGAACACTGTATCCCCTCAACACACACTGAACAGTGTGTCACGTAAAACTGTCCTACAGGGCAGAGCTTGAAATTGGAGTAAAGATCATCAGATCTAGATCTTGGGAACCTTTTATACAGCCAGAGGGTACTAGAGGATGCCAGCACTACACACAGTTCCTTCACATATAAGTGACTGAATCTCAGTTTGCTCAGATGGAGTGCATGGGATCTATATCCATAAGAACTATAAAAATATATAATAACAAAACAACAAAGAATTACATGGAAATGAAACTGCATATTTTTAATAGAATCATAGAATCATAGAATCATAGAATATCCTGAGTTGGAAGGGACCCTTAAGGATCATCAAGTCCAACTCTTGACACCGCACAGGTCTACCCAAAAGTTCAGACCATGTGCCTAAGTTCACAGTCCAATCTTTTCTTAAATTCAGACAGGCTCGGTGCAGTGACCACTTCCCTGGGGAGCCTGTTCCAGTGTGCAACCACCCTCTCTGTGAAGAACCCCCTCCTGACGTCCAGCCTAAATTTCCCCTGCCTCAGCTTAACCCCGTTCCCGCGGGTCCTGTCACTGGTGTTAATGGAGAAAAGGTCTCCTGCCTCTTGACAACCCCTTGCGAGGAAGTTGTAGACTGTGATGAGGTCCCCCCTCAGCCTCCTCTTCTCCAGGCTGAACAGGACCAGTGACCTCAGCCGTTCCTCGTACGTCTTCCCCTCAAGGCCTTTCACCATCTTCGTAGCCCTACATTTACACATTTCCTATCCTTGATATTTAAGAACAGTGACCATAATGTTCATTTTTTCTGATCTGATCATTTTGAAAATTCCTCTGTAAATCTCTACAACGATTTGAGTACTGATGTCGTGGACAGTAAAAAAGGCAAATAGTAATTGCACTTTAGAACTTGTTGTTCTCTGAAATGTTTAGAATACTTTTAATATTTCCAATATGCTATATATTAGGAAATGTTAATATTTCCACGATTTCTCTAACAAGAATTTCTCTTGATTAAGAACTGCTGTTAAGCCTTGTAAAGTCATTAACCACAAGGAATACTGCAAGCACACAAGTCTGCAGACAAACCCCCTTCTATTTCTCTTTCTTATAAAAATAAAGGCTCAAGCAAGCTCAATGATCACACATTTACAAAGAACAGATTATTTCTAGAAAAATGACATCAGCTAAAACTGCCAAAGTCCACCAAAGGAAACAATAAATGTTGTGCATCAGCTGCTACTTTAGAGAACCAAGAGGATAAGGGCCAGATCCTGAGCACTGCGAAGAAAAAAAAAAAAAAAAACAAGAAAGAAAAAAAAAAAAGAGTAACATTGAGAGCATTGTTTTGTACTAGTAAGTAAAATAAGAAGTAAAATAAGTAAAATCTGATTACACAGGAGAACAAAATACCAAGGAAAAAGAAAGACTTCATCATGTAATATGAATTCTCTTAAACAATTACTAGGAATTCCTAACTAATTCTTAAACAGGAAAACTCTGCATAACGTAATAAAGTTTTCCACGTATTTCCACGGAAACACCACAATTTCATCAATCCTTACCTGTAGGTTACCTACAAAACTTACAAAGTACAATTTCAGGAATAAAAAGATTTGGCTATACACTTGTTCTTACTAGGGAAAATCAAAGTGCTTAACAACACTGTTAGATCTGCAGAAGGAAACCTGGGGAATTAATGTTTAACCTTTCCTTCATCACAAAGAAACCATCTTCTCCATCTTGGGAACAACACTTGGTGACCTACATTCATTTGAAAGTCTAGTATCTATTTCTTTCCAGCAGCAGCAGTCACAACTCATATGCTTAATGTATTCTGATCTAGAGGTCAGTATTTTCAAACTCTAAACCAGCAGAACAGTTAGTTTTAGGGAGTCTATTTTATTTTATTTTATTTTATTTTATTTTATTTTATTTTATTTTATTTTTTGCTTTGTCCATGGGATGGAATAATTAACTGTCAAAGACTGCTCCTTTCACCATAATCAGTCATAAAAGTATATGTGATTCATTCCCAGAAGGACAACTTTCCATTCTAAATCAAAATTAGAAAATGTTTATTTAAAACTGATTATTACAGCTAATGGAAGATTAACTTTAAGAGGGCATTCTCAAAATTTAAGTACCCCAGGCATTCAACTGTTTGAAGATAATGACAGGTGGGAGACTATATTATAATTAAGCTCCTAATTTCATGATTTAAAACAAAGCATGTTAAAATGGTAGGGAATTAGTCTTGCTAATGTTGATGATTTCTGATTATAACATCCTCTATACTAGAAATATGTGCACATACATATATTCATCTCAAGACTTACGGTGGTTTTTGGGAGTAGTATAGCTTGGAGCAGAACTTGCAGATGAACTGCTAAAAACAGACTGTCACTGCATAAGGGAAACAGGGCATTTTACACTCTGTTCAAAGGAAAACTGTATAGGACCACCCATGCTGCAGCTATTTAGTAACAGAAAAGCCTATGCGGGATTGAACTACAGTAAATGGTGAAATACGGCAACAGAGCAATAGAGCAATAAAGATGTGGCCTTAGAGCTGAAAATGTGAAGGTTATTGCTGAATAATGAAGTAAAAGAATGCATTTCATCTGAAATAATCATGGGGGTTCCTCTGGTTGAATTTAATTTATCTGCAATTGAAGTAGCTAGGAGCATCAAAGTCTTTAAAGGTATAGAGGCCAGAAGGGGAAGAGATGGATGAAGATGACAAAAAAGAAAAAGGGAAAGAAAAAAAAAAAAAAAAAGCCAGAAAAGTTCTGGAATCAAAGCTGAGGAAGGATTTGGTTCCCCTAACTTTTAGGCTCCTGATCCCAGAGATGAACATGTCTGCTGCTGTGAGCAGGTCTGGGCTTGCCAAACAAAAAAGTTTCTAAACATCTGAGGACTTCCTAAACCTCATGAGAGAGGATGCCCTGGGGAAGGCTCACTGAGCTTATTTCTTTAATTCCTTTTCTCAGTATTTGCTAATGGTCAGTCAGAGAGGATACTAAGAGAGATGTACGTTTTGGGCAGATGCAGCACGTCCCATGCCCTGTGTGTTTAGCAGGAGTCTGTCTACATCTGGGCAGATGCGGTGCTGTGCACAGCATTGGGTCCCAAGTCCAACCATGTGCTGGACCCACCAGGGCTGCCCTGGAGGCACGACCTGCCTTCTTAACGCAGGGCTCCGTGACTGCACATGCACACAGAGTTGCCAGAGCAAGGTAAACAACCTGACCTTACTTTTCAGAAGATTCACCCCTCTTGCATAACAGCAAGTAGTGGTGTTTGGTTTTGCTATTTCTCCTTCTAAATAAAAGCTAGGGGGTGCTTGTTTGGAAAGCGGGAAACTTCAGTTCCTCAGCTCCTCCAGTCACCATGCTGTGAAAACGTGCCCTGCTGCTCCAGCTGAAGTGATCCACTGCATTACTCCAGGGCAGGCTTTGTGGAGCTAGAGATGGCTCTGTAGCCTGGTTCCCATCCCCAACATCAAGCAGGATCCACACTTTTCCATCAGCTTTATTCATTCATATATTATTGATTGAAGAACATTTCCAATAGGCTTTAAAACAAGAACAACATAGACCTTCATCCTTGTGCACTGTCCTCTGGGCAAGTGCACAAACCACAGCAGAAGCCTATTCAATTTTAATGATTTTCTGCACATTTTTAAGAGGATAGATTTTTCTTTCTGCTTAGATCATGATGTGGCGGTTAGCACTTTCTTAGATGTATTTAGGCACCTGCAGGGAAGGCACTGAAAAGTTTTCCACTTCCTACAGGAATGGTCTTACCTGCTAAGTGATTATAATGTAAATAGTGGCTGTGCTCCTGTTCCACTTAAGGAGTTATGCCAAAGAACTCTGCAGTAAGGCAGAAAGCATTAAAGGAGGCACACTCCCAGGGAGAAGAATGTTTCTAGGGAAGCAGTGTAGAGAACCAGATCAGGTGCTTGGATGATTGCTCCATGAGGCTGGCAGGAGGAAAGCCCCGTAGCAGCAAGTGCTGTTCCTTCCTACCTCCAGTTCACTCAGCATAAACACCATTCCAAAGCATCACCTGGCACTGCTCTGTCAAGTGCAGGCTGAATTCAGGATTTCAACTCCGAACTAGCACTGTAACAGGAGCAGGGAATGCCTTGTGCTGATCAGACTGAAATGTCTGTGTTCAAAGAAAGTGCATCAAATTTAAACACAAAATCCAACGGGTAAGGTCATTAGTGGCAAGACAGTCTTTTTTTGTCTTTTTTTTTTTTTTTTTTTTTCTGAGAAAAATTCTGGAGAAACTTAATAGGCCTACAGCAAGTCTTTCCCCCCTACACACACAAAAACATTACCAGGATGCTTTCATGTTGCTCCTTGCCTCCCCACACATAGACTTTAAAATTTACCAACTCCCTTTTGTGGCAAAACTCAGGGAAAATAAGCCACCTTTGAAAAGCACTACAAGGGAGGATAGAAAGGAAAGAAAAAACAGCCTTATGTTTTCAAACTAATGATGTGGGAGTTAGAATGGAACATTAAGACTTTCCCAGGAATCCCTAAAGAACTGTTATATATTATTTTAGGACTAAACTCAATCCATATTGGAGTCACAGAATTGCTTTTGAATTGTTGGGTAATACTCGTGGATTGGATGACTTTCTTAAACTCAGATATAAATAAGAGTTTTCATCTCTTTGGGAGGTATATTTTGCTGTTAAATATATAGCAGAGTAAGTGCAAGAGAGGTTAAGGAGTCCTTTCCAGATTACAAACCCAACATTCTGGGTTGCAAGTAGGCAATAAATAAGATAACTCCATCACACCCTGTTCTCTGTCTACCACTTCTACTTTTTCCTCTGAATTTTAGTAACATGATATCTTGCACCCCATCTGTGTGAGTGGTGGTTAGAAATGGTGTCTTTTTTTTTGAGGACTGTGTTTGGCAAGTAGGATAGAGGCTTCCTGGTTCTCTATGAGTAGGAGAATTCATACCTGAAAGAATATGGGAAGAAAATAACTTTCGAATCTCAGGAATCTCTTCTGGCTTTGTGCCCTACTGCAAAATCACCTGCATGAGGACATACTGAGACTCATTTTGACATGTTTTTGTAGCTAGAAACACTTGAAATGTGAGTGTCCAAAGTAGTTGATGCTTCTGCTTGGCTCTGATGACCTTTCCTGTTCCCATGGGTTCTTGTTCAACCTCTGCCTCCACAGAACGCAGGCAACTCTCACCATGCTGGTACTTACCAGTACCTGTGGAGAGTAGACAGCTGTAGAAGCATTGATAAATGACCTTAAGCATGCTTTTGCATGACCTGCATGGAATTTTGGAGACAAATTTCAAAATAAAATCAGATTTCTTTTAGTTTCCTATGTTTTTCACTACATAGCCTTGAATTCCATACATATTTTGTGTCTGGCAGAGTGGCAAGGAAAGGGGGGGTAGATTTTTGTGAAAAATGCCATACATCTGTGCTCAAACTGCTGTGTAATGGGACAGATAGGTTTTTGGTAGTGTAGATCCTCTACGTATGAACTTACACTTGAGTATCTTAAACACAGGGGTTTTGAAAACTCCTTTCACTGAGATACAAACTAAAAGCACTTCCCATGCACTGGGGGCAGGTTAAGAATGCTCATACAAAAAAGTACAAAGCCTTATCTGTAACTTGTCTTGCTAACAGGAATTGGCAATGTTTGATACGGGCTGTAGCCTAAAATAGCCAAATAAGAATCATTCACCCAAAGAAAGAGCAATTTAATAAAAAGGGATGTTGCTATGTTGCTAAGAGCACAGACCTGAGACCAGTAACTGTTCAAATATAGGAGAAGAGAAGACAGGTTAGACAAATATTTTAAATATTGGATAACTGTATTTCTGAAGATTGCAAAAACAAAAGTACATATTTCAAAGGTAAGAGCACCATACTCCTAAGGACTTCAGGACCAGTCAAGTATGGAGAAAGTATGGAGGAGCAGATGGAGAGGGAATAAAAAAAAAAAAAAAAAATTAAACTAGACTTCACAACATCTAAAGGCACCAGCATTCTTCTCAGGAAATGTAATATTTTTCCTAGCTGAAAATTTATGCAACATGTCAAATACATGTTGGCCTCATTTTCTTTGATGGCAGGTTTTATAGATCAGATATCAGAGCCTTAGCGTGGACAGCTCATGCAAAGACTCTAAGCCTGTTTAAAAATGGTGGCCCAAGAGAAATGAACTGGAAATGGAGTAACTCCCTAATGATGAATTTCAGGGGTTTTCTGTTTTATATAGCTAATAAAGGTCAAACATCTGAAAACATGGACTAGGCTACATATGAAACTGTAACAAGAAGGAAATTAGCTGAGTTTCTCAGAGGAAAACAAAAGTGGAAGCAGAAGTAAATTAATGCTGGAGATTGAAGAAGTGAGAGCTTTGCATAAAAATGGTTTATACGTTTATTTAAACACCTCTCGCTTCCTTCTGTTATTAAAGAAAATTATGAAGGCACACAGCAGGTTGAAATGAAGATAGAACAGAAAATAAGGCCAGTGAGCTCCTCACCTACAGATAGAAAGTGGGAAAATGTCTATTTGCAGATGATAAAAATAATTAAAAAAAAAAAAAGAAGTGTGATGAGGCTAAGGACCAGAGATATTGTTGAAGGATCCACCAGTTTTTATCTCAGTTTCATGGTCTCAGCCTGTGGGATACTATGGACAAAACTGCAGAATTACAGATGAATGATTTTAGCATGCCTTGGCTAAATATGGACCAGTTAGGTCCTGACTTAAAATAAACAAAAGGAAAAGAAGAGGCTATAGAAGTAATGAAATTAATGCTGACATAACACACTCCAAAATGAAATAGGAAGCTCATATGATAGAGTGCACCAGATTTTTTGAGAGAATAGAAAGATTTTCCTAATAATAACAAGATCAGATAAAATAGTAATACCAAAAACATTTTGAAACATTGGCTGATTTAAATTTCTTTTTGCATATTATATTTTCTAGGACTGTAACAAAAATAATTAAAAGACTTCTCACATAATAAACCTGAACAATCAGAATAATACTGTGCGTACGTTCACAGGTCACATAGATAGCCTATGTTAACAGATGCCTTAGTTTTAGTCTGAATGCCAAGTGTATTCATCAATTAGTGAAGCGGTCTTTTTAACAAGCACACAGAAATGAGAAGTAGGACACTCAGATTATCTGTGTCATTTCTTCTCATTTACAATAAGGGAAATATTTTAAAAGAAACGTAAATGCTGATATGATTTTGAGAAATCAGTATCAGACAACCCTGGCAGGAATATCCCACACTGGTGGTATTTTGAAGGAAAACAAATCAAATTCATTAACAAAAATGGAATACAGACCTTTTTATCAATAGGAAAAAACATGACAACTTTAACATGGAAATAACTGAACCATTTAATGCTATAGATACCATTTTAAGGATCTGAAAAAAATAAATACACTTACACGTATTTAATCTTGGCACTACTTCTAGAAGAGTATGTCTGCTATTACCGGCAAAATTTAAGAATTTTCTTCAAAATTTCAGGGTCTATAGGTAAATAGGTTCAATAGATTTAAAAGCAGTAATAGGAGAAGTGTTATAACAGTTACAATACTTTAAGTTATAGCTAAAAATCTAACAAAATGACATCTTTCATAGTAATAAAAGTTTTTATTTTCTTCTTTTATTATGACATGAGGTTTTATTTGTGCTTTGGAACTAGCCCAGTAAATTCCAGGTTCTGAAATTTTTTGGATTATTTTAATTCTGTTAGGGAAAACAGGTAATTCTATGCCCATATAAATATATTTACTGCTAAAAATAAAGGTGTTATTTGACATTGGTCGGAAAGCATTAATTCATTTTTTAAGACACCAAGCAATCATGACATAACTTACAGTCACAAACCTCATGAAATAAAGGGAGGAACATTCTTTACTTGTCCCATGTCTTTTCCACTGCCTGTAGAGTTAATGTTCTGCTTCTGGCACACAGTTAATTCTAATAAAGAAACAGGAACTTGGGAAGCACACAGATGGCCACATACTATAAATTATGTGTTTGTCTTATGTGGGTGGTATTTAAAACATTGCTTCTTCGCTCCCTCATATCAAGCCTGAAATCTGAAGGAACTTGGTGCTTGATAAGGCTTTTACATTTTCTATTTTTAATGTATGTGTGCAAGTCTTGTCAAGTAGGAAAATTTTTAGGTAACAATCTAACTATCTCTCTAAATCTAAAATGCTTTTCATTAATGATGATCCTGTTCTCTCCAGAGGAATGCTCCACACAGGAAGGATACAAGAAAAAGATTAAATCCAACAAGAAAAAGGCGCGTACAAGTATGACTGAAGTGATTTAGAAAAAGAACTATTACCCAGGTCCACTGCTGGACATACCTCTGAAAGAGGTAGCTTTGGAAGCTGGTCACCTGAAGACAGTGAGAAAAAGGATGTGAGAAAGGAAGGACCTGATCACCCATCAGATGGAATCCAGACGTGACAATTAGAGTTAATGAACCATGACCCATGAAGCTGTTTCAGCACCTTTTTACAACCACACTTCATGGCCTTAATAAAACTTCCAAGGCTTTTTTTTTTTTAACAAAGCACATCTGCTCTACATACTAAGGGGAGAAACTAGATTCAGAAGTTATGTTTGGTTTCTTCCCTGATTTTCAGTCATGTATAAAGTATATTTAAGATCAGTGTGTTTACTCTTCTATCTGTTAAGTCAACTGAACATCAAAAGATACCATTTCTACAAGACTGTATAGCACTATTGTAGTAGTTATTTAATTTACATTAACATTAATAAGCAAGCTGCTAAAGCTGACTGAAAAGTACCAGGCAAATATTTTTAAGTTAACCACTATAATTGCATCTATGTTCATATACTGTTTTTGACCCCAGATATTTAGAAAGCTAACAAGATGTCTTAAGAAAATTAGGTTGATTGATTTGCTGCTTTTGAAAGGTGCCTAACTCAATCTTGATACTAAGTCCTCCATTTCTTCACAGAGACAAAACATTTCTGCAGTTTTGGGATCCCATCCATTTCCTGTAGGTCTCAAGCACGAGTATTACACCAGCACTGCTGCTTCTGTGCATAAGTAAAAAGAAGCAAGGGGAAGCACAAAGTAGTTCATGAGGAGCTCTGGTTGGGCTGTAAGTTTTAATATACACAGGGAAGGAGAACTTGCTTAGTTTCCCACCACAGTGATGAGTAAAAATATCAAGAAATTGACCTTGTTGTACAGCAAATCTTAACATGGCAGTTGTAGAGCAGCTTAATTATGATGCATCATTTTCAGACTGTCAGTGTTTTTCAGGGTAGTAAGGAGAATGCCTTATTCTGTCAGATAGCTAACACTAACTCCAAATTTGTTTGATCCCATATCACACTTTTTTTTTTTTCCCCTAGAAAAGGGGCTAAGTTCCTTTCAGAACCTCTCAACAGTTTCCCCAAATCACCAGAATCCATATACTTGGTCTTCTGCTAGTACACGGAATGGAGGATTGAAATAGGGCCAAACAATTCTTGTTTTTTTCATACCAGGCATTCCTTTCCCTGGCCTCCTCCTAAGATATTTAGCAATTATGCAAGTCTGTATGCAAGTCAGTATGCAACATTCTCCCTACCTATGGCAGAGAGTTCCAAATCTCACTGCATGCTGAGCTCCCTACCTTCTCCAGTGACACTGCCACACTTCATCCCTAGCTACTTTCCTGCTGTCTCCTGCCTCCCCTACTTGTCCTCTCCACCAACAGGGATCATGAAACTGTGGGAGTGACAGAAAGGTAAAATCTCAAGAATTACAATTTACTTAATCTTTCAAAATTAAATTCTCTCTCTCCTTCTAGACCAATTGTATAGGTGAAACTGTTACACTTCCCCTCCCTCCCCTCATTTGATATTAACCAGTAATTTAGAAAAAATAATCAGGTTGCATATTAATCCATGACCAAAACAATGCTAGATCCATTTGCTGGAAGGATAATGTAATGTTTTGTCACAACTTCATTTGTCATCCCAAGGTTGGATAAGTATTCAGCTTGTGCTAACACAAAAATGGTTTTCCCCAAACAAATCAATTCACTATGAAAACCACTGCCTAAATTATAACTGCTTTTTGGTAATGGTAGTCAATTCCAGGAATACATTTCTAGTGGCCTTGGTCAGAAATACACAAAGGCAAGATAACTTGAAAGCAGTGTCTCATGGCAAGCTGCATCCCAGTTCCCTCTTCTCACTGTGTTAGAAAGTGATCAGTTATGTCTGGGGAAGAAAAAGGCATCTCAGCCACTGGTACCCCTTTCACTCTGAACGTAAAGAAAAACATAATTCAGAAGTTAGAGTCCAGTTTGATCTTGCACAGGGAAATGTCTGTGGTATTTGCAGGACCTCACTGGGAGTCACTGCCTCTCATGGGAAGTGGCTCATAGATCTTTCTTCTTACTCAGGTTGTACTCACACATTCCACTTTTTTATTAGTAGTACTTCACACTCTTTACTGATACCCAGGCTTGCTCAAGCTGAATTACAAGAAATTGCTATTACTGTCACCAGTTACCTTCTTACAGTGAAATCACTTTCAGGAAAAAAAAAAAAAAAAAAAAGGAATGTTGCTGTCTTCTGTTCTCCTAGTATGGGCATGTGGATAAATTAAATGATACTTATGTCTTTCTGTAAGGAGATTCAAAATTTTTCTCTAAAAAAAAGATGATCGGAAGGAAAGAGAAGGAAAAAGCATGGTAAAATCCCTGATATGAAGTTATTTGACTGAAGATGAATGGTAGAAGAATGTTATAAAATCTGTCCGTATCTTAATCAACAGTTTAAATAATAAAACACTTCATTTTATTCTAGGAAGTCTTTTCAATGCAAAAAAAAAAAATGTTGCATGGTATTTTAAATGGCCTGGGGACTACAAACTGTCTCCTCCAATACACACATTATTGCTACAACAAGTTTATCATTTTTTTTTTTTCCCACTTCATTAATGTCCCAAGGGCTCAGTAAATGTTACTGGTATTGAAAACACCGTCAAACAGGTGAAATAAAATAAAAGGAGAAATTAATTTTTAAAATATCAAAATATAGAGTGTTTGCTGAAAAGATATCCTGCCTTGTTTTTACACATTGAACTATTTTTTAAGTATGTGTTCAGAGAAGTTGTATAACATATAATATAGTAAATAAAGCACTCACAAAACAGGTGAGTGACATTATAAAGGTCTACTATTTTAATAACTTACTACAATAAAGAAAGAACATATATGAAATAATCACTTTATTCTTTGTGTGTCTTTTTAAGAGAAAACAGACATTTGTGATTAGACATTTGTGATTTCATGAGTTGTGTACAAGTCATTCTGGAATGAATGAACCTGATGCGGATCCAGATTTTGGCACTTTTTATTTGAAAGTAACAGCAAATGGAGTTTCCTTGGTTTTTAATTAATTTAATTGTTTATTCAAAACATTGGTTTGAAGCTATTTAACCTGCAAAGCACTTATTTTGATTAAAAAAGAAACTGCTGTTCCTCACCCAGTTTTCTCATTCAAAATAACTCATGTGTTTATTGATATATATCTGGGGAAAAAACATTCAGCATTGACACAAACATAAAAGAGCACTTAAGAACTCAGAATTGTGTCTTCGAAGATCCAAGTCAAACACACACTTTCAGTTCTTGTCATGAATTACAGTCCAGGTTTCTACATACATTCTAAACTACAGTGAGTTTTCCAGTCCTTTGACTAATACAAGATATATGGGACCAACCTCCCAGCACAAAAAGTGTATTAAAAATGTCATACTTAGTAATTAAATTATGGAATAAAAAAATAAAAATAATAATAATTAAAAAAGTATATTCACAGCAAGTGAGAAATTCCTGTTTTCATTTTCAATTCCTGTGTTGCACCTTATATGCTCAGTGAGGAACAGCTTTATAAAGATTTATAAAGGGGAGAGTGCACCAGGATTGGATATTATCTAAGCATGGTATAGAGAGTAAAATGTTGCCCTGAAATCCCTCCTACCCCCTAAAAAGAAGTGTGATAAAGTACTCTGTTCTTCATACTCCTGAAGTTGCTACAGCAAGCAGAAGCTGCTATTACGTAAAGATTAATTTCGATTTTGCCTTGTGGGCTCTTTTAACACAAAAACCAACTACAAATAACAGCAAAGAAATTTCCACACAAAGAGATCCTCTGAACTGATCATCATATACTTCAGATCTTTCTTAATTAAGAATTTGACTGCAAACATGTTTAAACTGAACTGTGGAGAAACTACTATGAAGTAAGAATATCTGCATGGGAGTTGTATTACTTTGAAAATGTTTCATAGCATATCAGTTTAACCTTCCTGTATGGGCAAAGACTGTCTTTCAGAGAAATGTTGGCAACTACTAAGGTACAGAGGTAAAATTGCTTCTTACATTATTGCCCAATTACAACAAAACGAATTTTAATGGTCTGCAGTTGTAAAAACCACTGGAGCATTGAAGGTATCATACAATCATCACCTAATTACTCACCTAACCAGTAAGAGACAGGAAGCAACCATGCACACACAGTAACGAGGAAGGCCTTTTACTAATGACATGTAGTTATACCAGATTAAAATTCTGTGCACTGTTCTAGTATTATCCACAATTCAGAGTTATTGTTCTACTCACATTTTAGGATGTTCTGTAAGAAGACAACACAGCATCTTTCACCCTGAATAGCTGTAAATCTCCTGCATGTAATTTCTGTTCTTCTTGAGTATTCTCCTTCCCTGCCAGTCCTGGTACTATTGCTTCTATGGTAAAGTTTTCCAGCTGTAGAGAGCACAAGTAAAGATCCTTGGATTAGATGAATCTTTCCTATAATGTAAATGTGGTTCTATCAAACTAAGGAAAAAAAAATACTGTTAGTTAGAGGACAACTTAAACTTAATAGCCCATTCCTGCTCACAGCACAAGTTAGGGAAGAGGAACTGTAATTTCAGGAGTAACTTGCTGAGTCTGTCTAATGGCTATATCCTCAGGACTGAAGTTAATTCATTTTTTATTAAAAATTCCCAGAAGGGTAACACCAAAGGGGAAGTAATCCTTTCCAGTAAAGACACTACTGTACAGGTGAAGTAATTATTTTCTTATTTTGAGACTTAGTGGCTATTGCTTCTTAGTTCTACCCAAAGAACATCCTATTTTTGCACTGATTGGTATTTGTAGTTCCTGCTGACTGTTGTTCTCCTTGCAAAGCTTTAGCAGGTTATTCAGAGTAAGCAAAGCACCATTTTGCTTTAATTTTAAAAAAAAAAAGTTAATTTTAAAAAGTAATGGAAAGCACCTTACCAAAATTTTGAATCTGTGCTATGAACTTGAGTGAAATAATAAAAAATAGGAAGAAGAAGAATAATGTGTGAACAATTATTTTACATAAAACTGCATAAAGGACTAATCATGCCGGATTACCATTGCAGCAGTACAGGATTTGTATATAGTAACCTAGAGGTTCAAATCCATGTGAGATTATTATTTATTTATTTTTTTATTCTTAAAGTGAAGTGAATAGACTTCTATAGACTTCTGCTTCCTTTGGAATGGAAATATTTATATTTATCTTGCAACATATTCAGGTTTTGATTCTTAGTAGTGAGTTATTCTGTAATATTTCTGATTCTCAATAACATTATGCAAATTTTTACTAGCTGGTGATCCAGCCATCAGCTTCTAGACAAATTGAATACCTCTAACTTATTGTTCTTCTAAATATTATATCACACACACACATACATACATATATTTCAAATTATTTTACTGGAGGAGAGCAGCTCTTATCCATCATAATAAGAGAAGCTGTAGCATGACTGCTTCACAGTACAGATATTATTTGTTTTCTAATACTCCTGTAGACCTTTACAACAATGAAATATCCAACCTCATTCAAAGCTTACAAAATGTAAAATACTAACATTGGCAGTAAAATAAGATCTTTATTTAAAGATTTAAAGGTAATATCTTTTGCAAAGTATTGTCTTGCACCCGCCAGTTCTTAGTCAGCCATCTCTACCCATTTCCAAAACAGACTACTAGTCTTCTCTTTCATTTGAAAGTGGTTCAGAAGCCTAGCCTGCAAGCAGACATGTTATATGAATCAATGTGTGACCAAGTCTTAAGATTCATCTTTGTATTTTATGATCAATTAGCAAACAAGAAAAACAAACAGGAAGATCCTGTTTAGAAAAGCCTCACTTTGAAGGATTGACAAAAGCTACCTTGCTACAACCACTGCAACCAAATGACGCTTTCTAGGACTGGCAGAACAGAGCAGCACACAGTATTCATAGGGGATTCCTTTGATCCCAAGAGTATCATTTACCTGTGTTACGGGTCATTTAATTATTTGTCTTCTCAGTCAATATCCTTTGATGTAACAAATTCAGGATGTCAGTGCTCTGGTATATGGAGAAGCGATTAATTCCACCAACAGTATCTTCAAGGATGACACTGTAATACAACATAGAAGAAAGAAAAAGTCACAAAACAGAAAAAGGTTAGACATAAATAGTGTATTTTTCTAATTCAGCTAAGAAACAAACTCAGACACTAGTCTGAGTGTGTTATTGGGTATGGGAGGGTTAGCTATACAGTGTTCTTTGGCTTATGGCTTACATCTAAACCTTGTACTTACTATGTAAGTACAAATGTAATTTGCAGATGAAAGTTCATGGAAGTACATATTTATATATTCTAAAGAAAGGTAATATTAAAAACATAAAAATTCACCTACATTTAAAATGAAAGAATTAAGGATGTATTCTCGTTCATTTGCTAATAATCCTCATGAAGTACAGTGATATTGAAGCCATTCAACACCAAGTCCACACACACACTCACAGACACCTATATTGACACTGTCATTGTCTCTAACCTTACACACTGCACTTTTTGAGGTTGTAAAAGCAGACCAATTATAAAGTAAATATTATAAAGTAAATATTCTGTATAAATACATCATCTAAGATGCAAAATTAGCAATGGAAAATCAGTAAGTTTTAAACTGGTGATAAAACATATCTTTTTTTAAAATGAAATACTTAATTAAGAGAAGAAGTTTCCAAGGAACACCATGTATTCCTCATTTTTGAAGGATCAAAATCAGGAGTGAAAATCCACTAAAACGTATGTTGTAGTTACTTAAAAGGGTCCATATTACAAGTCTCACCTACTTTTTATGGCACTATTGTGGAGAACATTTAAGGTATGTAATGTCTTTCATAAGGGCAAAATTAGTTATTAACAAAGTTCTTAAAACATGTCAGTATCAGATTTCGTTAGCTGTTTCAAATAATCCCTTAATAGACTATTTTTTGAAACCTCAAGCAATATTAGGATTTGATAGAAATATTAACTTCTGTACCATGACCTTTCCGGTTCTGCTTCCAAACCTGTGCTTTAGATTCTGTTACAACATGCCTTCCCATTCCAGGATAACACACACACTACCATGCAACTATGTTAATGAAGAAGAAAAATTCACTCCTGTTGGGTTTTGCTTATCGCTTTCTATAATGTACCTTGACTCTTTGCTACTTTCCAAATTTCTCTGAGGGTCATTCTTGACATGCCCTGAACTAGAAAGGAAAATGTCCTCCTGAAATACAGAGAACCAGGCTGAGAGTAAGACTTAAGACTAAGTTCTAACTCAAAAGACAAACTCAAGATGTACCTACAGTAGCAAGTACTGCAGTCCAACAGAATTCTTGTAGGGCAAAACAGTTGGTGTTGAGAACACAGCATCCACACAACTGGAGTGTTTCAGGAGTGTTTACAAAGGCTGGCTCTTACCAGTTCCTGTGTGTTGAATGCCCATTGACTTCATCATCTGTATTCAGTTCATAATCAGTCCAAAAAGAATCCACTTTACAATTTCTGATGCTGCCTCATGACATGAAGTAAACCACAAGAAATGGGAATGATTGGAATGTTTGCTTCAGAAGTGCACTCCTGATACAAAACTCAAGTTCAACAGCTGGACACTGTGATTTCATGAACGTATACTTAGTGTAGCTATGCAAATGGTTGAAGTTTAATACGCTTGTATGCTTTATTAAATTTAAGCCAAAATACTTGGCCCAAAAATTTGATGTTCTACTCTGTCTTGCATACTCTGACACTACAGAATCAAACTCAGATTAGGCCTGGAAGAAGTCACACTGAAAGACTAAAACTTTACTTGCATATTCCTTTCGGGCAAATATTGTGGATTTAGATTTTAAGACTACTGATGCAAATTTCCTAATTTTTTCAACTATCCATTGTCTTCTTCATGAGTTCTCTAATACAAAGTCATTTATTAGATTAAAAGGTATGATCACTTACTTCAACTGGGTTAAATTTTTGTTTGTTTGTTTGTTTGTTTTGTTTTTGTTTTTTTTTGTATAAAAGCATGCAAAACTGACTTTTTTTTCTGGGTGAAAAGGTTTGTTGGTAAGAAATTGTCTTTATTTCTATCTGTGTTTGTTCATTTTTATAATAGGATGATGACTTTAGTAAAGGTCATACTGTTATAATATTGCACAAAAAAAAAAAAAAAAAAGTACAGAAAGTTTTTAGCTTTGTGTCAAAGAAATGTCCTTGCCATCTTAATAATTTATCTTTCTTTTATGAGATGTACCATTTAACTATCCATTACAATGGAAAATATGGAAATAGCATAGACTGTTAACAATTTACACTTGCATAAAATAATAGCTGAAATTATCATCGATAAAAATGTAGTGCTTCAACCATTGGGTCTATGCCTCTGTGCTTTTTCTCAAGAAAAGGATTATTTGGAGTGAAATACTATGACTTGAGAACACTACAGAAGAGTAACTCAACTGCATACTGGCTGGTGATAGGGGTCTGAATAACTGCTCATGCAGACAGGACTACGCTGTGGAAGATTTTCATCTTGCCTGTCTCTAGATACCCTGGGAAGATGAGAAAATTAAGGACCTGTAGCACACAGTTCACCTGTGATCTCTGTTCATATCAGCACCAGTCAAGGCTTGATCTACAAGTTGATTTACCATATAGTCACTTAGAATGGTTGCTTTCATATGCACCTCCCTTATCTACCTGCTCTGGTATGATAGATGGAGGAGGTCAAGGCCCAGGGAGAAGATATTTGCACACTTTCCCTCACTCTTTTTCAATTTGTTCTTTTTTTTTTTTTTTTTTTTTTCAATTTTAAAGGGAAACAGAATGGTGTTATTTATAGACCTGTTAAGACAGATTAGCAGAATTGAATGGCAATAATACAGATACAAATTTTATGATGTTATTTCCTCAGCTCTAAAAATAAAAAAGTGCAATGCTAACAACACAGCATTCTGGTGTCTGATTTCAAGGACTGTGAAGGTAAGGAAAATATATTTACAAAATTATTTTTGTATTCACAAAAAGGCTGTGATATGAATAGATGTTTTTGGGTACCCAATAATTCTTTTTTCTTTTTTTTTTTTTAACTACTATTATTATTTTACTTTATCAATTTATTAAGCCATGTAAGAACTCATAATAAACCACAAAGCAGGCAGGCTACCTCCCTCCTGTCTGCACCCTACAAAGTTTAACCACCACAGCTATAGTACATAGAAAGTATGGATGCAAGCTTTTTAAAGTTTTGAGAATGACTGTGAATGGTTTGACATGCAATAAACCTATTTTGTGACAGAATCTAAGAGAAAACATTATGTCTAATGTAGTATTATCTTTTTATGACATTATATATGAACCTAAGTTTGATTTTCTCCTCTGCATTTATTCAGCTGGGCCTTTTGTTGGGTTCCTGGGACTTGTAGAGAAGGCTACAGTGTGAAGAGTAAATACCTAAGGTTTGCGTGCATGTGTTACAAGCAGCATAAAGGCTTTTATCACAAGTTTTGAACTCTCTTTTTTTCAGACACTATTTACACCCTATTAATCAACAAGAATGGAACTAGCAGTTCAAATACCACATATAAAAAGCAGAATAGCAAAAAAAAAAAAAAAAAAAAAAAAAAAAAAAAACAGAAAGCTTTGTAATGCTCAGATGACAACAGAATCTCAGGCTTCAGTTTGAAACACCACTGGTATATTCAGCATCAACTGACAGTTTAATTAAGCTTTTAGAAAACAGCCTAAAAGGTAGCACAAAAATTTAGTTCCACAGGGGATAGGATGGTGACTTTAGCAATTAACTTGTTCTGCAGTAGCTGGAAAGAGAAGAAAACATGAGAGTAGATATTATGAAGTAGGACAAAGCAACCATTTTTGTCATATTTTCTGCCTTATTATTGAAGACTAGGAGCAAAGTAAAAAGGCAATTTTCAAACCCAACATTCTGTGCTTGGTATTAAGACTACTACTGAAGAAAGATCTCAGATTGAATGATCGTGTTAATGTCAATGATAACACAAAAATCCGCAGAAACACCTTCTCAACTATGCCTGATTAATGTTTAAAACCTGAGCTAATAAATGTTCTGAATTGAAAGTCCATCTTCTGCAATGTGCAATCACTGCACACATGGTGGTGAACACTCCTATGAATTTATTGCACTTCTGAGGCTTCAGCAGGCATTTTATATTATTAGTCATAGTTCCTATGTCATTAGTTTTCCATTGTCTAAATGTAGATAATAAAAATACTATTCTTTTGGAGGAAAACATACTGACTCCCTACTCTGCATAGAGGAAGCAATCAACAAGGATGCATTGCATTTAACATTTAGTAATATTTCTAATATTTCTGGAGCTGATAGAGTGGGTTTTGCTGTTTTATGTATTTAGTAAAAATATTTATCTTACATTAGAATAACCCTAATGAATTTTTGGATAATTTTCTCAGCCTTTCATTACTACTCCATTTTTGTCATTGTATTTTATTAGAACACTGTAGTAAAAAGTATGGATTTTTTTTTTCCGTTCTTTTAAGTACTGTAAGCAAGCTTTATCAGTTTAGTTTAAGTATATATCAGTTTATTATTAAGTATAGCTTGAATGATAGCATAGGTTAATACTATGTCTTCTTTCTAAAAATCCAGACTGATAGTGCAAGACAATGTAAAATAATGTATTTTTATATATGAAAAAGTCATGAGCCATACAGTTGTTATATCCTTCAATATTGTGTTTATTAAGATGTCTCAAACTGTTACAAATTACATCTGTTTTATTTATGGTTTTCAACAAAATTTGCTAATATTTAAGTAGCTACCATTCAGTCAGCAGTTGTTTCATTTAAGCTTATTTTTGAGTTTGAGTACTTTTTGGTGAAGATTTAAAGGCAAAAAGTCAGGGACTGACCTAACTTCAAAACAAAACTATCAAAAGTTAGCTCCTCCTCAGCATTCTTCAAACTTCCCTCCACAATAATTATAACACTGCTCATTGTTGAATGATAGCACATGACCTTGAAGAATGAACACTGAATTAAATTGAAATATCTGCATAGCTAAATGCCAACACTGGCACAAACTCTGATATTTGTTTCTAATTCTCTTTTCAAGACCCTGAAGCTGAGCTACTGGAGATAGTATAAGAGTAGTATATAGTAGATCGTATAAGCTACCATCAGCGTAGCCAATGGGGCCTCGGCATTTGCAAACTGAGTTATGGCAAACAGTAAGAAAACGAGTGTGTGATTAGAGAAATAGACTCTGGAAGGAGGATGAGAACTGGAGACACAACATGAGGCAAAAAAAAAAGAAGTATAAAACAGAAATATAAAAATAATTATGGATAGAGGGATTAGGAAAGGAAGAAAAGGATACAAAGTTTAGAAGATAATAAAGAGAAAGGAAATACAGCAAGGACACAGAAGGATTTTTACTTGTCTATCCTTTTTATCAGTCACTAATCACTAACTTGTACTAAGGAACCTATTACAATGGATTTCTTTTAATTGGTTAGGACAAGAAGTACCCCTCTTCATTACATCACTTAAATGACACTTACATGCTTAAGCCTTCTTTTCCTTTCCGATTTGGCTCTTATGCTGTCTCCCCAGGTTCTTAGATTTTTTCTAAAGTAAGTCTTCAATGAGAGCTTTTGTACTGCCACTTTTAGCTAAACAGTTGTTCATAAACACATGCAATAGGAAAATGTTATGCCTCTTTGGTTTGCTTTTCACTAGTCTCAGCCAGGCATAACAGTTTCTTGACAGTGGTGCCGTTATTACCAGCACCATCAGCACTGAAGAAAGCACAAGTAGCAAACAAAATAGCTTCCCTTTTTGTCATATGAACAAAATCCAAGCTCGGCAAGTTCAAGAACACAAGTTCAGCAACACTAAAAACATGGAAATTCTAGTGAGAAAAAAAAATACTACAAAAAAAAAAAAAAAAAAAGAGAGAGAGAAACTGAGAAAGATATGACATTTTTTTTTTATTATTATTAAGAAGCTATTGATGAATATATTCTGCATGCTTAGGAAAGTCCCACTGCACTCATTCATAGCACAGCAAGCTTGGTGCTTGAAGGAGGTATGACATCCCTTTGTTCTCTAGTGCTCATCAAATTCTCTGCTCTTTTTTTTTTTTTTCAGAAGATTAGGCTTCCTCCTGTTTTTGGCACAAATGTATCTGTAGGTGCTTTTAGTTATCTCATTTCATCAAAGGGTTAATTTTTTATGTCTTGCATTCACAGCCTCTCTTATCTTACTATGCTTTTCTTCTTCCTCCAAAATATCTCTCCTACATTTGGTAAGTGGGGGAGGACAGAAGAAGGGCAGTGGAAATTAAATGGCATTTCTCAACTAGTTCTCTGCAGATTCAGACCAAAAGTTCTCACACAGCAAAGCAGTTAAGCATGTGCTTGAACTGATCGCTCTTCAGCAGCCAGTCCTACCATGATGGCAACTGCATTGAAGTCTGAGAGCAATGATAGCTCCACTCGAGCTGGGCAGCTCCCAAGCTGTGATAACAGTGCTGCATCCTCATGACTGAAATCATGGTGATTTCTACCAGTCTTCGATTTTGAGTGGTTAACTTTTGGTGAAACGCTTTTCCCACTTCTTTTTGAAGAGTCCTTGTCTTTCATCTGCGACTGTCCTATTGCCTGAACTGGTGGCCATTAAAAAAATCCCAAACTTCAGTGAGTTGTGAAACAGAAATAAAATGCAATCACATTAAAAAGCCATAATATAACAGCAGTTTCCAGAAACTGGTATCATGTGGATTGCCTACAGTGAAAAAAAGGTCAGAGCCTGAGCAATTCAGCACTCCTGGCATGCTGAGGTATTTCTGAAGATGTATTCATTTTACTTTCAGGCAAGTTCTGACCTTCTTCTGGCTAAGGACAAAAGGTTGTTCTGAACTACCTCCAGTTCCAGCCATTCAGCTCAAACAGGCATTGATTTGTGATGTAATGAGATTTTAAGGTTTGCTTTTAAGACATCAAACCAACTTCTGAGTATGTTGAACTGTAACTCTTAATTTTGACAGACCAAGAATTTCAGGGCAAAATATTGTCTCCATATATATTCACAAAGCACTAAACACACTCCTAGCTTCTGTGAATTATTAACAATATGATATGAAGGAATCTAAGAGGTCTCAAAATTGCAGTACTCCATAAAAAAATAAAATAAAAAAAAAAGTATGTAATGTTTTGCCTCAACCGTCTTTGTCGGCCTCAGTGATGAGAATGTAATAGCTCCCAACCAAGCAGTAACCGAAAAACAGGACAAAGAACAATGCTGCCCTTGATCCCGTAAGCTTATCCTGATGTGCATGGCCTTGAAGTTGAGCAGTTTCACAGATTAATGTGACTATGTTTATTTATAAATAACACTCCTCCACTGCTCACATTTGTTTTTAATTGGCCAGGGACCTTGAAGCAACCGCCTGTGGTAAGCCAACCTTTACAACACCTTCTGTGGCCCGCTGTGCTCCTACTCCCCTCACCTGCCCTTCCCCAGAGCCAGTCGGTGGTTACCAGTTACCTCCAGCATAACCGGCTGCTGTGACAGCCTGCCACTACAGCTAAGCCCTACCAAATTCCTTCCCCTTCCCAAAGGATCCTAAAGGATCCTAAACAGAACATAACAAAGCAGAACTGAGCAAAAACCACCAGGCCCGGCTCAAAATTAGACTAAAAATATTTCTTAATTAATTCTTGTCAGAGCTTTTCACCTTAGATTTTCCTCTTTTCAGAGGCTCTTGCTAGGCAGCAGAGACTTCCACCTCCCAAAGACAAGGCACCCAACGAATTCCAGTAGCAAGCTGACTTCAACCCTTTTGATTTATTTGATGGAGTATTCTTGAAGTCACCCTTTCTTAATAAAGCAGCTCTATCTTTTAGCTCCTGGAACTGAGGCGCTTCAGTGAATTCCAGCGTTCATCCAGCTCAGGTTTGACTTCCCTGCCCTGCAGCTCCTGAGGGAGCATGCTGGTGGCCTGCCAGCACCACTGAATGAAGCAAAGGGGTCTGCCCTGCTGCCACTGCGTCAGCAACATATGCTGCCTGACACTCTCGTTAGTATTATAACATGTAGTAGTGAGGGAGCAAAAAAAAAAAAAAACAACCCACAGAAAGCTCCAGAGCAAAGATCCTCCTTAATATGCATTATTACAGGGTTCTGTGGTCCTCTCTGGCAAAAGAACTCAGCAGTGTAATGTGGGTGGTAAGACACACCTGGAAACTGAGCTTCATTTAAACTTGCAGAAAGTTGCATTTTTCCACAAACTAAACAAATAAATAAAATAAAAAATAAAACATAAAATAGAAAATAGAAAAAAGAACAAATAGCATTTAACTTCAGTGGGAACAGTTTTTACAGCACTACATAAGCTGATAATAAAGATGATTAATACATAATGCAAGGAGATAGGAGTGTTGAAGGCAGAGAAAAAATGTTATTTTCAGCAGAAATTGGACAGCTGGGGAAGGGCAAGAATGACAATAGGCTGAAGAGGAATGTTGGGCTTATTTATTATTTCACAACATTACTCAGGAACATTACTCAGGTCAGGACAGACTGAGTAGGTTGTACTGAAGCTTAGAGAGAAACTACACGGAGCTAGGAAAAGTTTAACAGGAACAAGAGAAGAGAGAGGGCACGTAGGAGAGCAAAGGTCTGAAGCAGTCCTGAATAGCATACTATCACACGGGCATACTTACACCTCACAGTGCTTATATATCAGAAACAGATAAGTTGTACCAATACTGATATTCACACATCAGTTTATTACCAAAACTTCTCACTTACTTGTTTAAAGCAAGTTCATGTCTGACTGCCCTTCTTGCTAAGGACACAGTCGAATATTAACTCAGTAATTCTGACAGCTCCAAAACCAGGAAAATATTCTGGTCTTCACTGGTTACTGAAACACCTTCTGATTTAGATTCAAAATTACAGTATCGATATCTACAGTGTTTAACATGGATTTCCATTTTTGACAGTGCATTTGACGGAACAATACCTGTACCAGTTCTGTTTTGGGAGCTGTGCCAGGCAATGGTTGCCACTGTTTCAGACAACATATACAGGTAGAAAGTAGATCTTTATAGGACTAATGGAACAGCTGGAAGAATTAGTTGAGTTTTTGGTAACTCAAGCTTTTCTACAGAAATAGAAGATTTCAAAGCTAAAGGCAAGTTGAGAAGAATCACTCAAGAGTCTAGATGTGTATCAGTGCATATCTGAATGGAAATAGAGCTAGTATCTTTAACAGGAAGAAGTAGTAGAGGGGAGGGAAAAGAAGGGAAGAGAAGGAGAGGGAGGGAAAGTTGATAAGAAAGGTATTTCCTAAAGAAGGGACTCAGAAACAGGTAATTTATATGAATATGGGGAGTAAAGAGAGATTAGAATATTTCACTAAGCCAGGATCCTCACTGGGGCTTTTTGATGGTGAGGGTACAGGCTACACAGACAGATTTGCAGGTTGTGGAGTCTTTCACCTTAGGGATGTTCAAAAGCCATCATGTGTCCACGTAGTGAAATGACTCAACAAAAATATAAAAGATAGACACACACCGGCCCTGCCCTTCATTCCTTCATGTTTTTTCACAAAACATCCCTGAGCAAACAGGTAGGATGAGACCTGCAGATTACTGCAGACAAGTTCTCCATCTGGCCCAGGAAGTGAGGTTAGACGTAACTTTTAGAATGTAAAGTGTTGTTGTACGGGTATGAAACTACAGAGCTTATTCCTCTACATCTGCATGTTAGCATGGAACAGTGCCACACTGCCATTTACCTACATATTTCATCCAGCCTGGGCTGTTCATAGGAAAAGATGCTAAAAAGATGCTAAAAGATGCTAAAAAGCATCTAAAAAGCATCTTTTCCCTTATTGAGGAAAAAAAGCAAATGCACAGAAGCAAATGCAAATGAATTGCACAATTTGTACATCTATCTGTTGTTGTTGTTCTGTCTATTATCACCCTCTCCAGATTCACCTCTTTCTACTGGCAGTAAATTTAGGATCCTGATATAATAAAACTTTCATACAATACTAACATAATTTAATGGAAAGCTGTTTTGTTGTTGTTGTTGTTGTTTTGTTGGTTTTTTTTCTTTGTTGTTGTTTGTTTGTTTGTTTTGATTAAGGTTTTGGCAAAAAGCCTTGATGGTTATATAAATAGTTAAAACTTTTTTTTGCCTTTTCTGAACCTCACTAACAAATAAAAAGAGTTGACAATACCAAGCACTCTTCAGCAACACGACTTTCTGTTTATGCTTTGTATTTTTTATTACTGAATTGAAGAAACACCTAATAAGCTCCTGCTCAGTAATACCAGCCTACATAATGGGATTGTTCAAGTCCACCAACAATTTCTTAGGTTTGTGTCCTTTGCATTAGCAGACTAATGGACTTCGTTGTCAACCTGTGTCCTATGAATATTTGTCTTCTGTATACTAGAAATCCAATGAAGTTGGATTTATTCATCATCGAAATCAAATGAAGTTGGATTTTATTCAGCAATCTCTTCCAATGCACTAATAAATTTTCTGCTTTATAGGACAGCTGTGTGGGGCATATGAAAAGCTGAAATTAAAAACAAACAAACAAAAACTTATATTTCATTACAAAATAGAATATTAATAAATATTAAAATATAGTAATAATAATAATGATAAAGAATTTTGAGATTACAGTGATTTATTTATTTCTCCTTCAGCCCCTGAATGGTGAACACAGGAGTGTGGAATTCATTCTGGGGATATGGCCAAATTGTCCTGTTAATATGATGTACGTAGGTATAAATTCTGCACTTTTGTGTTGAACATATTGTGTATGTTCATCTAATGTTTCTGTCCCTCATTTTTCAGCATTCCCAACATCTTTTCATTTGCTTGCATGCTGCAAGGTGAAAAAAATGAGCTTCCTGTGTTACAGAAGACCACTACTAGACTCCAACTTCTTTTTATGTCCATGTATTCCAGAACACGTGAACATGGCTTATACTAGAATGCCAGTTCTACTTACATTCTTCCCTTCAGGTAAATTACACACCATACGCTTAAACGAAGATGTTAAGAGGCATCTGAGCCACCATTTCAAGATGCCAATACACTCAAGAAGACATAACAGTATCATTCAACTCACAGCTCACTGAAGCTCTAAGGTGGCCCAAATTCATTTTTTCTTTTCTGAGTTTGTCAAAAGCCACATTGCAGTTCACAGAGACTATCACCCCTCACTCAGAGCTACCAGAAATTGCCTTAGAACAAAAACAAAACAAACAAAAAAAAAACTGAACATCTCAGAGAATATTATATTACATGCAGGCCAGACACATAGACTGAGAGGTCTACAAGACAAGCCAGCATATGCTGGTGACAACAGACCTCAAAACTTTAACTTTTAATGTTAAATGTTCATGATTGATAGGAATTTTCTGGTGTGTTGTTGTCTATGGGCTTGGGGTTTTTTGTTGTTGTTGTTGTTGCTGCACTTCATTTGTTGCATTCAAAACATTAAAACCTAGGAACACTAGTGGTTGTTTTTGTTTTTTAATATTAATTATTAATATTAATAATCTATGGTCACAAAGTTCCCTAACAGGGGAACATGGAAGCTATTTAACAACAACAAGTGGGCTACATCATAGAATCACAGAATATCCTCAGCTGGAAGGGACCCCCAAGCATCATGAAGTCCGTCTCCTGGCTCCCCACAGGACCACCCAAATACCAGGCCACATATCTGAGAGCACTGTCCAAACAAGGATAGTAGTAAATTGAACAGGAACTGCCCTATATCATTATCCTGTTAGCATGGACTCTGTCACACTTCTGGCCTGTGCTATTATTCCCCAACAATATCCAGGCGTTTTATGGAAAGTGGCATGAGTCTGAGACTGCAGCCTTGGTGCAGCCATTCTGGTTTGGATGGTGAACTTGGCAGTGTGAGTGCAGGTTGTTCAGTGCCAAGTTGTTTCCGTGCCAGACAAACTATCCGTATATAACTATACAGTTTAATACATGCTTTGCTATGGCAGACAATTTCTACTAACCTTATCACTCAGTTTGCACAGTAGGAGATGGAGTTAGGCACTATTCACTAAAAAGCATTCTCAAAGGAGAAGTTTTATCTAATCACATGTTGTGATGAGGTTATCCTCATCCAGTATGAAACCTGTGAGGTCTGGAAAACAATCTCTTTTATCATGCAGATAGCAGCAGCTATTGCATTGCATGGCTGAAAGGTTCTGCATATCAAGGTCTTTGCTTAGGGAGGGTCAGTGGAGATTGGAATTTATCAATATGAATTAAACAGACAAGCTGACCACTCATGACCTTCTCATGAAATAAACTTTTAGGAGCTGGCAGGTGTGAAGGTGACTTGACAAAGGCTTAACTTATGTGAGAGAAAAGTTCAAGAGGTATCTATCAGAAGACTCTTCAGCTTCCAAGGTGAAATGTAAGCCTTTCTAAGACAAAAATACTTCATTTCCCTTTTATATCTTTTATAAAAATACTGCTGTAGGGTAATACGGATCAGCTTTAGATTTTTCTGTTGTCATCTTACTCATTTCATATGAGTAAAACAACTGCTTCCCAGTCAAGATGAAAATTCTTCACGAACTGTCAAACAGACAATTGGTTTTTCACAAGAGCAGTAAGGCTCGTCCAACAACTTGCCAGCACAATTTGTTGCTCCAACCTGTAACCATAGCATAACCGGCTGAATTTAATCCTGTTTCCATACATAAATAAAATACTTGAGAATTTTCAAGCAAATAAAGCATGTTCTTTAAAGTCCCTTGGTCAAATAACAAAAGTATTAGCAACCACAGAAAAAATCCCAGCATTAGTGATATGTTATTTGCAATAAATTGTTCACTCACTTTTTTGCCACATGGATGCTTAGGATCTAAAGCCTCACTCAGAAGAACCTGTTATACTAATATGAACATTTAAGACTCTCGTTCCGAATCTACACAGCCTTTCAGGCAACACTGAAAGCTTTTGCAATGCTTTTGATATCAAACACCTTGTCCATTGTATCTCCTCTCTGCACTGAGTGCCAACTTCACCATTTGTGGAAATTTTCAATTTCACACAACAGTGACTTCTTCTCATGCTCTAAGTTATGGTTAGAAATCACAGTGTTTTATAAGAATAGAATACAAAAATCAAAATGAATTATAGTATTGGACAGCTTGATACTAAGGATTTTGAAAAACATAAAAACGTAGCTAACTCCCTTTGGTCCCCAGCATTACAAATATAACAATTTGACAAGTAATTTGAGCTGTGCAGCTGCTTTATTAAAACAAATAATTTACCAGTAATGACCGTTGTGATGACTTTTTTACTCACAGGACCATTCAGGACACTCTTGCTACATGTTTAAAATCTGCCAGCTACAGATACTCTAACATGGAAGCTAAGAGCTACACCTAACCATATTCCGAATAGCGTAATAGAAATGAAGTATGTATGAAATAATTGTTTGTATTTGTTTTCAGGCCTTTTCTATATGAACATTTCTATCTAGGGCAGCCTGTATCTGACAGCTTCCTTTTTAAATATATAATGTATGGTGCATTTAAAATACAATTAGCAGAAAGGAAAAATTAAAAAAAAAAATAAAATAAAAAACAAAACTGTTTCATTTAACTCAGTTTTACTGCTGGTGCAGACCATAATTTTCAATAGTTGTTCCTAAAATCTACTTTTCAGACCACCTTTAAGGCAATGAGCTGGAAGTCCTCACTAAATACAATTAGAGAAAATTATGAGGCTACCAACACATCTTTTAACTTAATGCAATTACTCCTATGTCAACACTTCTGGTGAATTTCACCTTTCATATTCACATGTAATAAGAAACAACAAATTATTGTGAAGTTTATATTCACTTGATACTTTGATTTGTTTGCATGCTGATTAATGCACCAAGAAAAAACTGTCACCAGCATTCTAGGCCTTCTAATACACCATTACTAGATGATATTTTACTTTCCTTTGCTCATCTTGCAACAAAGTGAATGACAATTTTTTTGATATTTTTCATCTCCTTAAAGTATTTCAGTCATTTTAGTTCTGTATAATGGACTTCAGACAGACATTAGGGCTGTTCTTCTTTCATTGGGTCACTGATAAGGATTCTTTGGACTCCTCAACCTTATATGAAAAGATTTGAAACTACTTGACTGGAGAAATATGGATTTTATATCTATCCCTATGATGTCAAGCTTCCACTCCTCTTTTGTACTGACCAACAGACTGATGTGAGTTGTGTGGACTAGGAACAAAAGCATCCAGAACATTTTAGGCTCCAATCACATGAAATACAGAAGAGATGGAATTGTATGCATTCCGGTCTTGGTAACCTGAAGTCCAGACAATGGTAACGATGCTCTCACAATTTTTGTCCTATCAGACAGCCATGATCAAGTAAGATTCTTATGCTTAAAGGGTATCAAAACCAGCTAAAACTTAAAATATACAACCAAACACACAGAACTGCTCAGGGAACAGACACAAATTTACATCCTACTTGAAAAATAGTTCTGGAGAAAGCATTTTGTTTATTGGCATGGACAATGACTACAAGGCTGCTTTATACAGTCGTTTTTGCCATAATTTTGATTATCTCAGATACTTAGACATAACCTTACAAGAGTTGCTTAGAAAGTTGTTCAGCAGATACTGCTAAAATTTACCAACATCTAGCCCAAACTTTACCACTACATTTCATTTTGATTGATCATGTCTCTTTTTATCAAAATAGCTACCTTACAGTATAGAGAAACAGCAAAGTCAGTAGAAAATATTTCTCTGCTGATAAAGCTGCAGCCACATTAGAAGGGTAACAGTGTTCTTTACGATGACATTCGGGGGGAATGAATCTAAGTGACAGCAGCTGAGAAAAGGCTGAAGGATAGAACATGATCTCTGCAGCTAAAAGTAAGTTTGCCTTGCACTGTGGAGCACCACACAGAAGTATCCAGCCCAGGTATGATCAAGCAAGCTCTTGAACTAAAAGCAGTGAGGTCATGTCTGCATGGCTGAGTGGTAATGTTTATTCACTTGAAAGCAGAGCCAGTATAACCCAAGCTATACTGCTTTCAGGATATGAACCACGGAGTGATGCCCTATGCATCACAGGATGATGCAGGGTAAAAAGTTGAGCTGGCATTAGCTGTTCAGAAAGAGCTAGCAAAACAGACAACTCCTGAGGACAATGAAGGAGGCAGGGGAGAAAGCCTTATGGGGGGGGGGGGGGGGGGTACCAAAACAAAACAAAACAGTAAAATGGAAGACATCAGACAGAGATAGTGATGGTAGATTAGGAAAAGCCCTTATCTATTTAACTGAGGATTCCGTGGTCTGGAAGCCAGGGAAGCTTGAATTCCCCTACCTCTTTTCCTGAGGGCATTTCTAGCTCAAGGTGCTTAAGTAGCTCCTGAAGAAGGACCAGCATGAAGGACAAGATGTCTGGGCAGTCAGTCCTGTGTGCCATGGCTGCAGCCACCCATCCTGGTCCTTACAGCTGCCTCTGTGTGATCTCATTTACTTACAGATGAACAGTGAATCTTACGAGTAAACCTAGGAGCTGTACTGCAAGATTCAGCAGTAAAAGCCTATAAATAATACATATTTTTTTTAATATAAATATACTATATTTATATAAAATATATAAATAAAGGGGCTGCTTAATAAAAACAGGAATTGTGACCTTGTCAAGAGCTCTTGATCCAAATTATTTTTATTATAAAATAAAAATCTCTTCATCTGTCTTTGATAGGGCTTACATAATTGCTACACCACAGCAAATGTGCCCTGATAGTCATGAATGCAGGTGCTCTATTTTGTAATGCACCATTTTAAGGCACTGTAGTTACTTAACAGGACTAATGATACAGAAATCACTGTCTATGTTTTTGTTTACATTTGTTTTAGAAAATGCCAAACAAACTGTTGGTGCTTTGAGAGCTATAACTCATGCTATTTAAAACAAACTTTCACTGGCAAAACACAGAATCTAGTTTTGTAGTTTTGTTGCATTTTTCACCCAAAACACATTGAGAAGGTTGAAAATTGACAGGGGAAAAAAAAAAAAAAAAAAAAAAAAAACACAGACAAGTAGTCACTGTCCTTTAAACCTCCTGATATTGTTTTATCATCTGTCTCCAGTTTCTTACACTTCCCATATAAAAAGATTAGGATTTAGGCAAGAATGATACCTTTTATTAGGCTAATATATATATATGGGAAAAACAGACAGCTTTATGGCATGTTTGAATCAGAAGTCAGACTGGGAATAATTTCCTTTAAACTTATCTTAATCATGTCAATGAATTAGACAATCAGAGAATAAAAAAGTTGGAATAAGTATAAAAAAAGGTTATTGGTAACAGGAGAGAGTTGAAGATTATTAGTTCTTGTGGGACAGAGACCAAAATCCAAAACCATTAGATGATCATAAAATGTATGGGGAAATTTTAATGTGCTATAAAACCAATATTTCTACTGCATTCCTAATACTGAACATTTTGATTTCTATTGTAGACCTGAAGTAGGGCTGATGTGCCTGAAAACTCATCTATTTTTCTCAAAGAATGGGTTAATATAATAAATAAATAAATAAATAAATAAATAAACACACGTATAATATATATAAAAATAAAGAGAGAAACTCTCCCTCTAAATGTTGTCTTAAGACCACCCCCAGCCACAATAAGGCTGTACTTACACAGTGGGTTTTAGGGTGGCTCCAGCTTTGGTTCCGTACAGTGCCTACAGCAAGAGGCACTGATCCACGGGCATTGTGGTGCCTGTACAGCTAATATAAATTGATTGCTTCTTTCCTGCTTCTTCCTGAGCTAGGATTAACTTCTGATGACTGCGTGACTAGATGGACCACTGCTATGTTAGTAAGCATGGTTGCTGTGACAACTGGTACCTCTCCTAAAGAGACAATTTCTGAGTTTGCATAGCCAAGGGCTAGCAAATGGGACAAAACCAAAGCCTAATGAAAAGCAAAGTATATGAAATTACATCAAGTAGTAGCCAATCAGCCTTAAGCTGCTATGAGAAAACATTAAATCATCTGTTATTGTTATATAAAGGAGTAGTGCCAATTTACAGCAGGATGTAGATGAATTGTCAGCACAACTCCTGTGTATAAATGAGGACCACAGCAAATTAACACATTCTCCAGGTGTGAGAGCAATCAAAACCAAAACAGTATTGTAGCAAGCTTATTTTTTAAATGTGACTAAAAAATGAAAACAAATACCTATTTTTAAATAAATATTCATGAAAGATTTATTGACAGATTGAACTTAAACACTTCCAACACTTCCTTGGCTATTTTTGTTATTGTTGTTGTTGATTTTTGTCTGTTTGTTTGATTCTAATAAAAGCCTTGCTTCTTTTACATGTTTTGTTGTTTGGTTTAATGTTTTTATTTTTTCCTAACCTTCAATTTACACAGTAATAGCATACACTTTTTTTTTTTTTTTTTTTTTTTTTTTTTTTCAAGTTTTGAGCTGGGGGTTGAGGGGATGTGCCAGGTAGCTCACCTCTGGCAGTTTGTGGATGATTCAATAAAGAATACTAGAAAGGTCTTTTACTATGTGTCTTGATGGTTAGGTGTTCAGACGTCAATTTCTGCCAAACACTAACGTTAAATCTATTTTTTTTTTTACAAATAAGGTGACATGTATTGAATAGAAAAGAGTTGTCCTTGATTAACTGGGCTGCTCTCTTCCATATGCAATGCTGGGATCCCCCAGTTTGTCAGACAAAGTTAATTCTAGATGAATAAAGTTTTTATCTAGAGCTAAAGCAAGTGGATGCCCCAGTTCTTCTAGTTCTTCCCCAAAATAGAGAACAAGTATATTTTGATTTGGATAAACTTTTTCTCCAATGAGGATGACCTAAATTGATCTGGGTAAAATCAAAATTTGAAAACTATATCCAATTTTGGGAAGACAAAAAAATCAAAGTATTAGAAATTTAGGCTCCCCTTGATACAAAATCAAAAATAAACAAACAGAAATGTTTCCAAAAAGCTCTTAAATGTTTTTAGAAAATGTAACTGTCTATATATATATTTACCTTAAGGATAACTGTCTATAACTCCTCTGACATTTACAAACATAAACACTGCCAAGACCTTTCAAAGTTTACTGTTAAACACAATACAACTTTCTTTATAAGTTATGCTACCAAGCTTTTCCCCCTTATTTCTTTTCTCTGAAACACTGTCTTATTTTTAATTCAAGACAATACAGGTGTCAGCTTGCACTGACTTTGAAAGTGAAGATATTTGGTATGCATGTGATTAATCTATTAAATCTTTTTTACCAAAGGGTAGACAAGAGATTAGAGGAAGACAATATCATTGTTCTTCAGCATTAACAAACCCAATGCAAAAGGAACACTCTTCATCTAGTTTGTAAGACACATAGTCCCATAAAGCCAAGATTTATAAGGCTGTATAAATTCTGTGTCCACGCCAGGGACACAAAAGCATTCTGTCAGCATTGGGGTGTGCATTTGATCGCTTAACAAAAAAGAAAGGAGCAAGAAATTTTCAAAAGATCTCTTTTCATCGCCTAGAAACATGCACAGGATAAACTGAAAGCAGAAGCAAATTCATTCTGTAACCCACATACATCCACGAGGTTAAGGCTACATAGGGCAAAAATCAAGAAGAAGAAAAAAAAAAAAAGAAGTCAAATGAGCAATTTTGCTGTGAGAATTTGTCGTGAACTGGATCTTAGCTGCCCAGTTAATGGGTAAACAGCTATGTCATCTTAGAGAAGTAAGATTCTTTTAAATTTAGAAGCATCAAATAAAACAGGCATTTATTGTTAAAAATCACAATTCTCCAAATGTTTCCAAATCTTCCTTCAAAGATGGGGATAGCTGTACAGCAATCAGTGAATAAAAGTTTATATGATCTATTTCATCATATGTATCATACAAATCAATATGGTCATTTGATTTATTTCTGTTTCTGCTGGCCTTTATATATGAATCATAGCTACAATCAAGTAAAAAATATCAAAATACACCTAATAACCCCCCAACCAAATTATTACGAGAATTTAGCCACATCTTGGTCCTTCAAAGCTGCAGTACATCACAGCTGTCAATATGGCATGTTGAACCTGGGAGAAATTAGTTATAAGAAATGGTAGCTGGGTGTTTTCTTTTAAACTATTTTGTTGGTAAGCAGTATTTTTAAGTCAAAGGAGATTTTAATTTTTTCTACTCTTCTGTGTCTTCACTGAAAGATGATTTCTAACAAAATCTATAAAAAAGAACCCTTCACTGAAGACAATTCTTTTTTTCTTCACAAAAACAAACCAACAAAACACTCAAAAAAAATAAAAACAAACAGCACGTTTCCAAAGTCATTGCAGTTGAAGATGTTTAATTCTTGAACTGAGTTTTGTATGCCTAGTAGTATCACTACCATTCTGATAAAGCTGATAGCATTGCTAAACACTGTTCTGACATAACTGAAGGCAAGGTCCCTTCTGTGCGGGGATTGTATTTTCTGTAAGTGGAATCCTGAGCAAACTGGAAACCAGGCCACTTTTTATCAGCCCCTGTGAGTTGAGATTAATCTTTTCTGTCTTCACACAAATAAAATATCCAACCATGTTTAAGAGTGCTAAACACAGGCTGGCTCCACCTGCTTCTTTCAGAGCTAATCGCTTTGTGAGATACTACAAGTGGAAGAACCTTAGGTGAGCCAAATGTAAAGAATGGCTGGTTGATAAGACTGCCTTTCAGGGGCAGCAAAGCAAAGTCAGGATTTCCTGTTTGATAACCAATGAGATAGTGAAACTCTGAATAAACCAACAGTATTTCAGCTAAGACTCAAGAAAATACTTTTCCTTTTCCAGGTTTTATACCAGTATTAATTAGGGGCATCTATCACTCACAAGGAGAGGGACCTCATAGGAATGTCCAAATAACTCACATTTTCATATTTTTTTTTTTACAATTTGATCAACATTAAGTATTGGTCATCAATTTTTCAGAGTAAAATGCAAAGACTTTGAGATCTTCTTCCGTACTTACAATGAAATACATCAGAAGATATTTTCCCTATCTCACTGAAGAAAGTAATTATTTTCTTCTACACATTTCTACTTACCGTGCCACTTCAGTTAGTGGCTACTGCTATGCCATCAATCCATTGATCCAAATTATACCCAAACTACTAGAGACAATGCGAGGTGAATATAAACTATCCCCCCTGAATTATCAGGCTGGGGCGGGGGAATAAGTGACTTTTAATTAAACTTGCCATGGTAACAAATATGCCTATTGGCCTAACAGCATCACTTTCCTGGTTCTGTACGCATTACCTCAACCATAAGGATGTGATTGACGTGATGTATGCATTTATCTAGGTAAGGACAAAACACGAGTACATCAAATGTATTTATGAACTTCTCATGAGTGGCAATCAAACAGAATACACTTTTCATAGAGGAAATCAGTTGCTGTTGCTGATCCCTTAAACTAAAGAGCAGCAGCTTAGCATGCTGGATACAGATGTTTTCAACAGTCTTCCAGCTGGTCACACTAAAACTTTCTGAACACCTCCTTAGTTATTCCATGACACTTTGGCCCAGCAAAGTTTTCATTCCTTCACATAATTTTAAGCAAATGGAGTTGATTTTAAGCCTTAGTGGAGCTGATAGATCTGATTATTGGCTAAAGATAGGCATACATTCAAGTGCACTGCTGCATCAGAGCCTACAAGCTGTGAAGAATGCTTAGTAGCTACAATACTCACTGAGACACACAGGAATTGTAAGCCCTCAAAACCTCTTGGTATGTTACAACCTCATTTTAAGTTCTTAATCAGTTGCCAAACATTTACTTAGCTGTTAGCACACTGTTAGTTAATGTGTAACAAGTGTAACGAACACTGAAAATAATGTATTTCAACCAGCTAGCAGTAAGCTGCTAAATTCTGCTCACAATCTGTACAACCTGTAGGAAAATTCTACATAAAAGTGTAGTCACTTTTCTGCAAGTTTGACACTCTAAGTCACTGAAGCTTATTTTAGAATCTAATAAGCCTCAACCTTCTATTTGGGTTCCTCTTAGATCTTTTATGACAAGCCGAAGTGAAAGAAGTATTTCTGCAGTATAAACATGACTTTAACAAGTCAGTTATACCTGATGCATACTGAGGAAATTCTACAGTATTACCTTTGTTAATAAAGCCATAAAATGAGTTTCTGGCTGTTGGGATTAAAATAGGAAGTCCTAGTAAATGCACACTATTCTTTAAAAACTGTGACAAAGAATGGCATGTTTGGTTTGTGCCTTTGAAAGATGACTGCAGTTGATTTCTGTTTGCATTGTAAAACAGATTTGATACATCTAGTGTTGTGTTTAAAGTCATGAAAACCTGATGTTAGTCAGATAATTCATATAGAAACTCTATGAATTATCATATATGAATGGACATGGACTAATTATTCTGCTACATGCTGGTGATGGTCAATAGACAATTCAGAAGAATAAAAGCCGTGGCTGGTGATCTTCAAGTAGAATGTACTTACATTAACACATGTGTATAAAGCCCTCATATAATTTATTTAACTCTCTAAATACACAGCATTTCATGTTGTTTAATCAGGATGAAGTTAGTGCCAATTCAATGATGGTCTTAAATCAGCTAGCTCAGGAAGGGCTTCTCTGTCACCATGGCAGCACGGCCCTAAGCACAGATCATAAACGCATCAGAGGACTTGAGCAAATACGCAGGAGCATGGCTATTTCCTCCTGACAGCTACAAAGCTGCGGTTACTTGAGCTCACACACCTGAACCTGGTATAGGTAAAGCACTGCAGTGATCACAGTCTTGTGAAGAGCACCACCGAAGCTCATTCTGTAAATCTGTTCTGAACTGTGGTCTCCAGTTGAAATAGAGCCTTCCGGTTGTCCAGGCTACAATCTACAGGCCGTTTTCTGTCTGCCAGAACAACCTGTGGAGCTTGTAACCTGTTCTCAGCTGCTCCCGATCTTCAGGCTACAGTATTCTTCCCACATGGTGTGAAAAGCGCACCTCCATGATGGGAAGTCAGTGGGCTCCTCCAGAAAGACTGCAGAACCAAGATGCTGCTGGCATAAAAACATTTAATCCAGCTGGCATTTCCCATCTTGACTGCTCCTGAGTGTGAAATCAACTAGAAAAAGGCTGCAAGAAAGGCCTGGCCAGTGGTGGCCCACAACTCTGGCCACCTCCTCTCAAACAGTTGGGACACCAAGAGGCACTTGCCAGTGTCACAGGCAGTGAAGCACAAACAAATAAAGCCCAGCGCCTCCAAGGCTCCATCTATGAAGTGCAGACTGGCAGCTCTCAACCTCTGCAGTATCAGAGTGCTGAGAGCTCCCCGGGCCGTCAGCGCTGGAAATCACTGAAATCTTCTGAAGATAAGGAACAAGTCTGTGAATGCAATCTCCATCTAGAATATGAGACAGAAGTGCAAACACTTGGGGTTTCTTTCTTTCGTTACAAAAACTATAAAAGGGAAACAAATACTGCAAGTGATTGCAGCCATATTGAACCCAGGGTCAAAATTCTTCAAAAGATGGCTTTGTAAGGATGATGTTGTGTAATAGTACATTCAGTGAATCTTTGCCATGGCAGCCTTGTAGCAGTGCGACAACACAAGAGGGAACAGGGGAGAGGGAAAGTTACTAAGCCACTGTGAGGCAGCTGGAGAGGCACACAGTGCAGAAATGGCCTAACTACTGCTAGCTGCCTCTGCCACTTCCCTGCCCACTCAACTTCCTTGACAGAAACAAGCCTGGATTCCTGCATCCCATTAATCCTGTCTGTTGCAATGGCAGCTCCCTAGAGACTTCTGAAGACAGTTTAACCTAAAACTAAGTAAGGCAAGGGCTAAAGCAGCCCCAGGCAGCTGTGGCAGCCAGAACATTGTGCAGCAACCTTCACGCCCGCTGAACATGGAAGGGCTCTGAGCTAGCCAGAGGAGTCTTACTGCTTTCCCTATTTAATTTGCTCACTGCAGAAAGTAAAACTGTGCTTTACTACCTATCAGCTGTAATACGTGCTTGAGCTATGACGGTCATGTTGGTATTTTTCCTCCCAGCATGTATCATGATGGAAAACTGTTAAGCCAATTTATTATCTTAACTACAAAGGTGCAAATCACATTATATCCTGTAAGCCCACTGCTACCTATCCACTCCTTACCTTAGTGGTTCACTGAAGAAAAAATAAAAAGGCAAGAAGTACCTTAAATATGCATATATATGCAAAATAGCACCCAAATGTGAAGGCCAGCTTTCAAAGGTGCACTAAAAGTTAAACCTCAGTGGGACATACTTCTACAATTACTTTCCACTTTTTCAGTGTACAGCTCTTCTTCAAAGCACTTAAATAATACATAGCTATTTTCATGAGCATTTCCATCAAGTTTATTTTTTGTGAGAAACTAAGTGTATAAAAACAAACAAACAAAAAAAAAACAAAAACAAATACAACTGTCTTACACAACCTCTTACAATTGAGCAACACAACAGTATCAATCGGTCCACTAATCAAAGCTAAGAGAAATTAAAGATTTTTTAGACAAGCTTACATAGTAATGAAATTTGAGGAAATTGTTAATTACTCCTTGGCCCTGTATACATATATATATTTGTATCAGCTTGAAGGAAAAAAGCTGAAATTGATCAACTAACATCTTTGCTAGGATATATTCATCCTGCTACATACTCTTACGACTCATTATATCCAATCTGAAATGTAATGCCAATGCTACTACCTAAACTATCAATCAAGTACTGAATATGCATATTACCATCACTGGTCCCCAAATTAGGAAGAACTAGACACACAAGCACACAGAAGCAATTACCTCCTAAATGAAGAATTATTCAAAAAGAAGCAGATTCTGCAGATCTGATGCATTAGTATCTTCACCCCTGTATCCATACTAACATCACCTATGTGTTTTTAAAGGATTCAAAGGGCACAGCAAGGAACAAGTTAGAAAGGGAAAGGACACCATCTCCTTTTGTAAAATAGGCTTTAGAGAATAACAGATATTATAAGAAAGAGTTTCTCATGGTCTCTGTTAACAGAGATTTTGATGGCTATTTTGTAGAAAATTGCAGGCTGAAAGTATTTACTAGACTCAAACGCAAATAAAAACATTGCCAAATTCAACTGAGTTTACTGAGTGCTGTGATGCAATGCACCTCATGAACTGCACTTCCTGACAGTAGCCTAAGTTATGCATATAACCTAACGTAACCTCTTTTCCACGAAGTACATGTTTTGTCTGAGGTTTGGTTTTGTTTGTGTTGTGTTTCTTTTTTTTTTTTTTTTTTTCCCCTGCCGTTTTGTTTCCTGGATTCATCTATTTCTGAGTGAACACAGAGTTGATTACAGAATTTTGGTGAGCCTGGAATCTCAAGATCTCCTTTGAGTGCTTAATGCAAGAATCCTTGTAGTGAACACTAAGATCAACTCAATTTACTTGCAGCTTTGTTCTGCACCTTTTATTCACATAAAGTATTATTATTATTTAATACATACCAATATTGCAGAAGTAAAAACTGTACAAATCATCATCACTTTTCAAAACTTGCAAAATAACCTCCAAAAATATTGCCAGACATTGTTGAAACATATCTGCTTCAACTTCTATGGGATATTCTTACATTGTACCCCGAACCTAATGCCAAGCATTACAAACATTTCTACTACATCATCCCTGCTAATTCAGTCTTAGGTCTTTCCATTGGTAGAGATAACACTCACCCATTAAAAAACTGACTCGACCTTATTTGGTAGAGCTATAGGTGTTGTACAGCCAGTAATCACTTTATGGGATTAGAAGGGGGTAACAGGTTACAATGCTCTGTCTTGTAGTAGGCTTTTTCCTTAAAATTTCCCACTTCCGTATCAGTGCAAGGGGAGAAATGGTAGGATTATTAGTGTGCAAGATCCATGGCAAGCACTGATCAAAGAGGTCATCTGGCTAGTGCAACAGTTTAAGTGCAACAGTTTAAGTACTGACAGCTTCTTTGGAGCAGTCTTTTCAGTTGGGCAGACTGTGTTACTACTGTACACTAAATGAATTATACAGTGTATGTAATTAAAAATAAATAAATGCTGGTATAGACAAGTTTCACAAGTAAGCATAAAACTTGTCCCTTGGAAAACCTGTTATTAGAAGTGTACAATACCTATAACAGCTAAAAAAAATACCTGAGGCTAATTACCACATAAGTGCTAGTATCCTAATTAAAACCAAGTACTGCAAAACACTGAAATAAATACAGCTATGTACTATGCAACTGGAAAATATTATCATTTCCTACAGAGCAGTCAAGGGACAAACAACATAGGAATTAAATATTTTCCTAAACAAAAGCTTTTGACTTTTTTGCCTTTGTTCTTTTCCATTTGTTGATGTTTTTTATTTGGATATAAGCTTGGAATTCCTGCTTCTCAGCTTGCACGAAGGTTGGAAAAGCAGAAAATCATACATACCTTCTCTGCCTTTGCACTTCTTACCAGTTGTGTGAGCAAGAGGAAGGCTAAC
The DNA here is from genome assembly GCF_009819795.1 of Aythya fuligula. Classification (NCBI taxonomy): domain Eukaryota; kingdom Metazoa; phylum Chordata; class Aves; order Anseriformes; family Anatidae; genus Aythya; species Aythya fuligula. The sequence continues at coordinate 27,820,445 of NC_045562.1, read as the reverse complement.
CTTTCTGACCACAGCAGATAAAGAAACAAATCAGACAGGAAAATTATAAAAAGACCACAGTCTAGCTGGTGCTGAAGGGCAAGACAGAGCTGCAATCTTTTTTCCAGGAGGCAAAGTTCAAAGGATTACACTAGAAAGGTCCAAACCCTCGTGGGAAAACTCATGCATAAAGTGCACATTTCCCCACGGCAGTGACTAGGGTTGCAGAGGGTTAATAGGAGATTAACAAAGACAACTATACAGAATAGTAAAACACCACAGCAGACCCCCTTATGAGAAGATGAGCTTTTTCTTCCTGCAGAGCAGCTTTATGTGACACCATATCCCTAATGATAAATTGCAGGCAACGCGGAAAAATTCTACTGAAACTGCAAGGAAATTTACTATCCAAAGTCAGAAGTATAAATGTGCGAAGAGCTGGAGAGTCATTTGAAATTCTCTCTCAAGCAGTTACTCATCTAATCATCATAAAAATTCACGTTAAAGTATCTGGCTACTGGCTGCCCAGATTCAAAACAGAAGATCAATTATGAAGAAAACTATCTCCAGGAAATTAAATCTTTCTCTCTGAAAAACTTACCGAAATCTGTAGAAGTAAATGGATACATTTTGATAAAAATCATTATTTTCCAATCGCATGTGAACCTCTAAAACTTACGAGTTTGGGAAAAGAATATATCTACGTTTCTTTTCTGAAATTTTCATAGCAAATATAATCCCTAACGTGTATTAAATTCTGTAATAAGCGCCTCTCCTTCCTAAATGCATATGTTAGAAGCTGTAGCAGAAAGGTAACCTTGTTCTGCTTATTTACATGATCAGTTATGAGAGTTTTCATTATAACATGAAAAATAGCTTTTTAAAGACTTCCCCTGCTGAATCCTAGGGCATGAAGGGTCCAAATAAGTAAGGCAGTTACATATTTGAATGTAAAATGGCAAATAAAAATTAATTACAGAAACTTGTGCTGTACAAGCATTGCATTTTTTCTTGAATATCGTTAATTTAAGGCAACATAAATGTCTCCTTAAGTTAAAAAAAAAAAAGATCTGAAATTATGACTCATGCCAGAAAAGAACCTGACTGATCAGTTGCTGCTCAGGGCTGAAACAGAACATGTGGTCACTCTAGGTTGGATCAGAGGCACTGCTTCCTGAAAGTTTGCCTGTTCGCTTTCCTGTTAAATGTATATATATATATTTCTGAGATGAATCTTAGAATCAAATTTGTTTGCTAAGCCTGGAAAGCAACTGAAAAATAAATTTAACTTCAAGCTCATATATATACATGTTTTTTAAAGAAAAAAAAAAAAAAAAAAAAAAAAGGAAACCCACCAATACATCTCCATATGTAATTGATAAAAGCATTATTTGTCTGGGAGGGACTTCATGAGTATTCAGGTGCATGGCTGGTATTACTTTCATTGTATTAAATTAAATAGATCCTCGATACACAATAGAAGTGAGGATGACTGAAATCTACCAGAGGATGTTCTTCTTTTTTATTATTATTCTTTTAATTCTATTCTTTTAATTGTACTGAAGGAAAACCCAGAAGGTCATGGACAAAACAAATTTTCTTTCCAGTTTAAAATTAAAGAAAAGGTACATTCTAAATTATGCATCTCTGCAATTTATGTGGAAAACCTCTCTCAAAAAAGAGAAACTGGTTTAACCTAATCTGAGCCATCCCCCATTTCCTTTCCTTGAGCACATCTGTCTCCAGTGTCGGGTTACGGCCCCAACTGGTAAGCATTCCTTCTGCTTGATGAACAGCTCACACACCATCTCCTTCCGGAGCACTGGCACCCTTCAAGCAGGAAATGCAGCTGAGCACAAAAAGTCAGGGAAACTGTTTGTTGTTGTTGTTCCCCCCCCCCCCAAGAAAAAGCATAAAATGCAAAAGAGAATGAATGAGTTTTAATTTTTGAGTGGGATTTAGTTTCCAAGCACAGGTTAAAATCATGACAGAAAGTGCATCATATTCTCATGAAATCATAATTCTCAAGCTGATGAGTTTTGTCTAGAAAAAGTAGTCTTCACAATTACAGTCAAGGAAGGAGGCAAACACTATGTGTGGCTTCTGATTCTACACCCTGGTCTGAAAAAAAAACCACATACCAACTATCCTCTATATCAGTGGCTAGCACATAGACCCAATAAAACCATGAGATAATAAACCCAATGACATTCATGGTGGAGAAAAAAAAAAAAAAAAAAAAAAAAAAAGCATTAGAAATACTTAAGCAACATTTCAAAATTTATCCCTTTGAGCATTTTTTTTTTGCCAACTTTTTTTTTCCCCTCAAACAGCAACTCCTGTTATTTTTTTTCTTTTATTTGTTGCATAGCTCATATACTATCTCACAACATAATATAAAGGAACTAAGAAAACTCTAGAATTTAGCCTAATGACATTTGTCACTAGACTTAATAATTTGGATTACCAAGTAGTTCTGAAGTCGGTGTTCTATCCTGATCTTGTCTGTTAGTGGAATAATTCCTCAGGATCAGCAGGATAGATGAATCTGGGGAATACAAAGGTAGAAAATTTGATTAGAAACTCTGACATTAAATCTTATCTTACAGTTCTAAGTCAAAATAAATAAGAGTTTTCATTTTTATCATCAATCTGCTGAGCATTCTTCATGTCTTTGCGCAGCACTGCAAGCACAATAGAGATTTACAATGATTGTTGTATTTTTATTGCATCTTTACGATAGAAAGATATGTTATTCCAAGCAGAAAAACTGAGATAGTGAGACTGAAACCAGCATTACCGTATATAACAATTAATTCCTGATAAGCTTTATTTAACATTTTATCCTGATAATACTCAAAAGCTGTTCTCAAAGATTAGCAAGACACCTTATCTTTCACTGGAGTATGTAGTTATGTGCCAGCCTTAAAAGGAAAGGTAGGATTCAAAAATGGAGTTCAACTACCAGTCCAATTGGGAATGCTCCCTTAGTCCTTACAAGGGAGTACCCAATTATCTTTTTCTCCTGTTATCATACATCTTTGCCTATCAATTTTCCAGCTCCTGCCCACTATTTCATCTTTCAATATAACTTTTGTCATATACACCATCTGTCTTCAAAAGAAGGCATCTTTCTGTAAAAAAGTATCTATGCTCCATCGCTTTCCATTTCCACCACAAAATTTGACTTCAAAACATAACATCACTAGCTCTCGCTTAAGTTATCACCAAATACATTTTTATATTTGACAAGATAACCTGATAATTAGATACTTTAACTTTTCTTTTATTTCTCCCAATCTTATTCTTAGAAATGGTGCATGATATCAAATGATTTTTTCCCCAAAATTAATAAATAGGCTGTAACTGTATGGAAAATGTCATGTAGAACAATGTATATACCCTGTGAAGTGATAAGACACTGAATATGAGTTACTGAAATGTGTCATACAGTCTTAACTAAAAGACAATGCCCTATGTCCTGCTTCTCATTAATATTTGATGTCCAGGAAAGGAAAAAATTTCATGTCCAAAATCTTGTTGTAACTTTTGAAATAATTTCTGTTAAGTACTGCCTGTGTTTTTCACTTTCTGGAAGCAATCTGACAGTTTGACTATTTTGATCCTACCAAAGTGCAGGGAGGGAATACAGTGCCATCTGGAAAAATAGCAGCAATATAGCTTATAAATCCTATATTTAATCCTATCCTGATTAAATCATCATCCTTTTCACGTGTTTCATTCAGATTACAGAAGAGAAGGGCAGCTTTTGGCTCAAAGAACTACCTGTTCCAATTCATGAAGCACTATATACAGACCTCCAGATTTCCTTTGTACTTTACATTGCCTTTCCTCTTAAGCCAATTAAACAAAACAAAACAAACAAAACCCATCAACAACAACACAGATACAGAAAACAACAACAACAAAAACACAGAGCAAAAAAAGGCTGAAATAATACATTACTACATATCGTCTGGTTGTCCTTTGCCTAATTTCAAGTTGTAGTATGCAATATTAAAGTAAGTACCTGAAGGAAACCAAAAGAACAACTAATTCTAAAGTGAGGCTATAATACATTTTAGAAATTGCTTCAGCGGGTAAGCATCCAAAAACCACTTCTAACTTACATCAGAATTACAAGGAGCCTGTGATGCACATGCTATAGTGACTTGGACTTTATTATTCAAATAAATCTCTGTAAGCTTTTGCACAGAGTAGCTGCAGAATGAATACATCATACTAAACTAAGGTTAAAAATAAATAAATAAATATTGCACATAAGTATCATATTTTATTCAAATCCTTGTAAATGCTGTCTCCTCAGAATGTCTGTAAACTTCGACAAACACAGGTGTAGAAGAGGCCTAGACAGCCTGAGGGACTGGCAATGGTCTATGCATTCTTTTTACCATTTTAACTATTTACAGAGTCCCTATCACTTTGAAGTCTTTACTACCTTTCACTTTAAGGTTATGAGTCTGAATCTAATATAGCTCAATGGTGATTGGAAGTCATCATCATTTACAGGGCCGTATGAAAGAGGTGGTCAGCATGTCCTAATTTGTGGTGATGTGTCCCTAACAGCAGCCCAGTGGAGTGAGGTTTAGGATATTGAGGATGCAACTCCGACTGTCACAAACTCGCTGGGTGACCCAAACACACTGCTTCTCCACTGTCTCAGTTCCCTCTCCATCACCTTCGTATTTGAGACACAAACATACTTTAGGACAAATCTGTCACTGGCACCACAGGACTCTGACTTCAGCAAAGAAATCAAAGCATAAATATTAATTAGAAGTTTGGTATAAAAGCCAGAGATTGGACAGACAACATACCAACTTGAATGAACACTGGGCAACACGTGCTGTTTATGACAGACCAATGTGATCAATAAGAAAAGGATCTCCCTTGGTACTCTTCCTCAGCAATCATTTTAAATACAATTTTAAATGATTACAGAAGTTCAAAATAACATCTAGTAACTATTTGCTCTATGAATTAAAGTTGCAAGTTGTCTTTTAGTCCATACTCACATACTTTACCTAGACACATCAAGCAACCCTGTAATGATGTAAAACTCTGGAAGAGGAGGGAGTAGAATTTGCTATCGAGTTAAACAGGCTTTTAAAGAAAATGGGAAAACCTGTAATGGGGACAAAATACTGGGGTACATGAATTAAAAAGTAGATATTTAATTCTTTAGAACTTTAAACCACTTCAGATGATACTTTTCTACTAACAACAGCAGTTCATATGTGCAGAAGCTTACTCTATCCTGTCTATTTCGGACCACGATCCTGGTCCCCTAAGGCACAAATTCTCATTTGTAACATCACTGGGTGGTGTACGCTCCCAAGAAACCTTCAGGTTGAAAAAAAAAGAAACAAACTAAAAAAGAACGGGATCGGTCAATTTGTCACTGATGCCAGTAATTCACCAGACTTCAAACCCGTCGCTTCTGTAATACTGTTTGTGAGGTTTTGTCCATCTCCTCACGTCCATCCCCTCAGGGTGCGTACCTGCACCGGCATCTTCTCACAGCACCTCTTGTCAGCGCAGGCTGTGAAAGTTGAAGTTAGCTGTCCCTATCATCTCCTAAAAACATACCGCAAGGTACAGGCGGGGTTCTGTACACCTTAAGTCCTACCTAAGCTTCCCCCAACGTCACTTTGTTGTGCCTGTCACACGGCAGCAATTCCCCCTCCCCCTTTTACCCCACTCTGTGAAAAACAAAAAAAAAACACCGACCCCCCCAAGCTCACAAATTAATTCCAGAATATTCTGAGCCTTTAGAAACGCTTGCTGGCACAAAGGGCCCCCATTAGCCTTAACTGCGAGCAATTCCACCCAGAATAGGCGCCGCTTCGCAGCTACTTGAGGGCGGCGGGGCTCAGCCCGGCCCTGCCCAAGCCGGGGACGCCCGTCAGGGTCGGGGGGCCCCGGGGGCCGCTTCCTGCCCCCACCGGGGCTTTCTGCATGTGGGGCCAGCATGGGCAATGCGAAGTTTAAACAGTTGCAAATGGGGGAGGGCAGAGCGGGTCTCGTTTTGCATATTTTTTTTATTTTTTTTTTTTCCGTGGCTGGGTTGAATTTAAAGGGGAGCGGGCGCATTGTTCGGGAGGCTCCTTGCCCCGAACGCATTGACGGGAGCTGCTGTTTACACGGGCTTTTCATCCCCGCATTGTTTGCTTATGGAAAATAAGGGGGAGTGACAGGGAAAAAAAAAAAAAAAAAAAAAAAAAAAAAGGAAAAAAAAGAAGAGGAGGGAGGCAAGGCAAGGCAGAGGGAGGCACCGGCCGTCCCGTGTGGCCATTAACCCGGCTGGGGAGCGGGCTGCCCCGCGCTATGTGAGACGGCCGGACCCAGGGCGCTGCTCTCCCTGCCCTCTGCTGCCCGGCACCCCTCGGTACCAGGGGCCGCGGGGATGAGGCTCCAGAAGCTGCTGTGCCTCGTCGTCCTGCTGCTGGCCAGCCTCCTGCCCGCCGCCGGCCAGAGGCCAGGTAAGCAGCCCCTCGGCGCGCCTTCTCGCTCCTCTTCCCCTCGGTCCCCCCACGTCCTTCTGCCGGCCGGCCGGGGAGGCAGGTGCCGCTAACCCGCTCCCGGAGCCCGGCACCCCGAAAGCAGCCGGGGCGATAAGGGGGCTGCGAGGGAGCGGGTCCCGGCCGGGGGGACGGGACGGGACGGGGCGCCCCTTTTGCAACCGGGGACTCCCTGACTCTCTCTGCCTCCTTCTCCCGCAGCCAACCTGGCCCTGCGCAGGAAGCTCCACCGGCACGGCTGCTCCCACCGGCGCTGCATGCCGCTGCACTCCCGGGTGCCCTTCCCCTGAGCCCCCCGGCCGAGCCCGGGCAAGGTAAGGCGTGTGTGGTCGCTAGCACGGCCGGGCGCAGGCACCGGCCCCCGCGCGGCACTTCTGTGGAAAAGCCGTGTGGGTTGCGGCCAGCGCTCGGCAGAGTAAGCGCGTTTGCTAATTGCACCTACGTTTCCAGACGCTTTAGGGCGCGTTTATACTAACCAAACCACAGGCTTGGTTTCGTCTGGTCCCCGGGCTCGAGGGATTTGTGCCGAAAATAGGGCTTTGGCGAGGCGCGGGGTACGTGCGCTTCGCCCAGAGCCGCTGGCGGGAGCCCAACCCTGCCAGGGACGTGGCCTCACAAGCCCTGCGCCCAGCACCAAGCACGGGTCTGTGAGGTAAACTGAGGCAAAACAGCCCTCAGGGAGGCACAGGGCGAGCCGGAGGGAGGCGCAGGGCGAGCACTGGCGCCTGTGAGGTAAACTGAGGCGTAACGGCCCCCAGGGAGGCGCAGAGCCCTGGCTGGAGCAGGAGGCGGCTGGGCTTTCTAGCCAGTGAGTGCTGTCAGTAACATGAAGGTAGTGGCACTTACCCACTTCAAAGGGGACTGTAATTCTCGTCAGTGAAAGGCTTTGAGATCCTCGGTTGAAAGGCTATACAAGTGCAAAACATTAATGCTTTATAGCTGATGAGGGCATATACATTCAAATAGTAAGTGCCTGTAGAAGCACACAGGTAGCATATGCAAATAGGCAAGGCATCAAAAGGAAACCGAGGCGCTCTTGCAATTTAAGGATGAATAAAACATGCAGTCAATAGTTTTGCATCTTCTAAACTCCTTCTATATCAAAATAATGTAGCCCCAGGCTCGAGAGCATCATAAATGATGGCACAACCTGTGCTCTGTGGAGCCAAGATGTTTCGATTTACTAAGCAGTTAACAGTGAAAAGAAGACCAAAGTCAAACTTTTAACAATGCTAACACCAAGAATCTCTGTCAATGCAGAAACTGCCTCGCTTAAAGAGGCTGTAGCCCTCCCCATTCATAAACCATTCATAAAGATACCATTGCACTGTATAGTGTTGTCCTATAAACACATGGAAAGTACATATGGGATGTTAAACTGACAAATTTCAGAGACCCAGGAAAGTTTACCTTATCTTAGGTTTAATCTCACTCAGTCTTGCTGCAGACTCAATGGCAGAACTACAAGTAGAGAGGGATGTGCAAGGAGGATGCTTTACTACTGAATGCCCTCTCTCATCACTTGTTAATTTCAACAAGAGGCAGATTAAATGAGATTCCCTCATCAATTTAAATATAAATCTAAAAAGACGGATAATCAGATCAATTCACTTGGCATGCAGAAACTAAATGAGCTGAATGACAGGGACAGTGGAATTTAGGTTCAGGGATTTCTTGAATGACTTCTGAATGGCTTGCTTCAGTTTCTAAAAAGAGTAATTTAACCTCCCTTCTTGCAGTTCAACTGTCAGTAGTTTGGGGATTGTCTGCCTGGAGAACACTTACACTTTTTCTAATGTTCTCTGAAACGTTATATAATGCACTTTGTTTGAGACCGCATTAGTTGCATGATACATATGCATTTACACTGGATTTGTTTTCCCAAGAGAATATCAATCTAAAAGCTATTTTCATAGTTGTCTTCTTTTACGTAGGGAGCTGATTGCTTGTAACAAAAGTCAAAGATGAAGCAGAACAGTGTAGTTATTAATACATAATATACTTTGTAGGCATTTAGTTAAAGAGAATTCTGTTTTATAAAATTGTTTAAAAATCCCTAAAGCTTGACTGGGGAGTAGGGGGTGACAGGCACCTGAACTAACTCTGTTAACTCCAGTCAGCATTGTGGGTGCTCAGCTCCTTTATCTTAAGTAGGATTTACCATCTACGTTTACATTCCCTTCCAGTTTTAGTCCTAATTCAGCAAATATTTACATGCCTGGGTAACTCGACTCACTCAAGTAATCTTATTGATCTCAATGGAGTTGTACATATGGATAAAGCTATTTGCAGATGCAAACAGGATGGACCCTTAATCCTGAATTTCAACAGGTAGTTGGAAACTGGGATGAACGTAGCAGCCTCTCTTTATCACAACATTTGAAGTGATGAAGCCATTGAACTTGATTATTCATCATTTACATACAGAAAAATTAGGACAAACAGATGGAAAAAAAATAAAATCTTTTGGCTTAAGTTTCCCAGTTAAGAGGAATTTCCTCAGATTTCAGCTATGTATTTCATAAATAATATATTGTATTTCGAATAAGATATTGGATTACTAAATCTCTCATAAATAGCTATTTCTTTCTCTTTCTTTTTTTTTTTTTCCCCAGTAATTTCATAATGGGCTTTTCAGTGTTTTGAAGGTGGAAGCTGCAACAACTAAACTGATTAGAGAAGTTAGTTGTAAGTACAACTCAACAACAGCTGACCTGATACAGCCACAACAATCCTGTTTTGAGGCAGTCCATCTGAAATGAACATTTTCAACAGTCCTGTATGCCACATTCTGCAAGACCTGGAACAAAGACCCATGACTCACATCACAGAAGTGGGGGGAGGGAGAAATGGTGATGGGAAGATGTACATGGAATCTACCTGGTTGAAACATTTCATACAAATTCTTTGAATCTCATAATGATCCGTGGAAGTTAAAGACCAAATCAAACATCTGATACCTGAAATGGATTTCCCATGATGTTGAGAAGGCTTTGTCCAAGGGGGGTTCTTCATGGTCTGTGCTGTTAAGACTGAGAGAATTCAGACATGCTGTTGACTGTGCATGCAAGGCAATATTTAGTGTGATATCAAGACTTAAGCAAAGAACTGTGAAAGTCCATTTTCAGTTAATAATTTCATATATTAATGATAAATATATATATGTTTTAACACCTACATTTTCATCTTTATGGATTTGTCGTAATAGTAATGTAGTATGTGCTACTGTAATAGTATCAAAGTCAGCACCATGCTTCTGGTCCTACCAGCTTCACGTATAGCAAGCGATACCCCAGTGAAGAGTTAGAAAGTAAAGGGGGTATTATCCCTCATTCTGTAGGTAGAGAATTGAGGCACACTGAGATAAGAGATTAGCCAGGGGTCATGCAAAACCTATTGCAAAACTGATAACTCAAATCTCCCATGTCAGGCCTTAAGGTCAAGCCCATCCTTCTGTCTAATGAGCTGTTACTGCAAAGCCTATCATTTGTTTTCTTAAACTGGTCCGTCAGACCAGAGAGCTAAAACAGATTTGAAAATTCAGTTAATGTAGATCTATATGCTTTGTAGTAGTTTTCCTAAAATACCCATGACAGTTTTATAAATAGAGCATAAAAATAGACCATTGAAAAGAAACCTTTGTCTGGTCAACCCCAGTGTTCTGTAGTACGTTATTCCTGTAATTAAAATGAATGGAACACTTGGAACATAACACTACAATGAATGAGAACTTAAAGCAGAAAAACAGGCTGTTCTTTTCAGTAAGGAAGGTCAAGAATACACTTAGCTTTTATTTTTCTTTTTGTTTTTAAAGATAAACTCGACAACTTTTAATATAATCAGAAATTGCAAACTACATATAAAGCAAAACAAAGTCATACCCAGATTTTTTTGTGTCTTTAAATGTCAAAAGTTTTGTAAATAGAGGGAATTGTTATAAAGATGAGTGAAAATGAGCAGTGTAATGATTTAAATTCAGTATTAGAGTTCTGTCTCATAAAACAATTTCTAATAAGTGAAAGTTCCAGCAATCTTGAAAATCAGGTAGCTGAAACTTTACGAGTGTCCACATGTAACTCTTCATCTCTAAGAATTTGAAACCATAATCAGATTCAAACGTGCAAAACATGACAGAGTTTCAAATTTCTCTTATATTTAAAAAAAAAAAGTTTATAATCACCCTCTTCTGGAGTTTTGGAAAATCAAAATTAGCTGTTTAACTTAGCATTCATTTGTATCCACGGCTATCTCTGGTTAGAAATAAAGGCAAAGACTATGGAAAAGCAAGAAATCTCGAAAGTAACTATTTAACAGTTATGTCTTAAAAATGAGTATATGGATATAGTGTGGCACTGGATTTTTTATATAAGGATAATCATTCAATTAACTTTGATGAAGTCATAAAAAAGTATCTATCAGAGGGTTATATATGCATGTACCTTTACAAATATAAAAATAAATAAAACAAGTAACAAAGTATCCTAAGAAGCTCGATGTCAGTCCCTACAAAATTATCTTAAATGCCTGTTCTTTTTAGACATCCTGATAACATTTTCTTTGAAACAGACATTGATGGTGATATTTGATAGATATGTTTATAAACCAGATAATTAATTGTATATTTTGTAAAAAAATATGCACTTCAAATAATGATGTATCATTTTAAATAAACTACAACATTCTTAAGATGTCAAAGGTGATGCTTTTAAAGAAAATTGAAAGTTTGTCTAGTTTCACTGTAAATTCATATGGGATCAGTGTGTAAAAACCTTTTCTTACTCAATTTCTGATAAATAGTACTTATTCGTGTAAGCATTTTTCTCACATTTTCTATCTTTCTAGAAGTACTGAATTCTGATAAAAGCCATATAAAAACAACTTAATTTAAAATAACTATTGTTTAATGTAATGACGTGACACAATACCATGAGATTACAGTAGAATCCAGACTGCATTGTCTCTATGTCTAAAATAAGCAAGATTTTTAATTAGTTCAAAGTGCTGGGTCTTGAAACCTCACTAATTAAAGTAAAGGACCTTATTTCAGGACAAAAAGAGAGTCCAGAATTAGTCTAAAGCGTAGCAGTGATTTCTTCCTTTACAGGTCAGAAACTATAAATAAATTTCCAAGTGCTACATGTCTTGCACAGTAGAATTAAGTGGCAAGTGGTGCTGCCACATTATTGTGTTGCACATTATTGTGTTGTCATTAACCTCGGTGGGAGCAGGGCTTCACAGGACCTCGTTTTCAGCTGAGTTGGATTTGCCCTTGACTTTGTTGAAATTTTTGCATTTGATTTGTGCAACATAAGCTTAATCTGGTAAAAACAGCTTTGCATAACAGGGTGATTAGATGTATAAACATGCAGTATGTAGACACGGTGCTACAACAGCTGAACTGATTGGATTCTCTGCGTGCATGTGTGGGTGTATGTTTAAAAGAAATTTGAGTGCAAATCACTGTTGAAAGTCAGAACTGAGGTTCACATGGATGTAATCTAACGATCAAAAGACCTGATCAGAAGTTATGTTTTGCCCTCAAACTCACAAAGCCAAATGCGAGTTTCTGAAACTTGGAACTAATTCCTTGTTTTGCAGTTACATGGGAAAAATTAGAATTTTATTTGAAACTCAATTTCATTAAATCTTTACATTATATTGGCTATTTTACCATAAAAAGTAAAATGATGTAACAGCAGGTCAACAGGAAATGGAGGTAAATGTAAGCCTGTTGTGAGAAACAGCAGATTAGTGTGTTCCCAAAGGATAATAAACAATTCACCTCTTCCCTTTCCAGAATGGAAAAAAGGAAATTATAGAAGAATAAAGACTGGAAATATTTCCCTTACGCCACATACATATGCTATAAATACCTCCATATCTGGACACACAAAGCCATATTTTGTTAAGGGTCACGCAAGATTTGTATCAATGTCAATCGGGAGAAGCATTAGCATGGTAAGTAAGTTCCAAGTGTCTGAATACCATCAGACAACTGCAATTAGCATACTGATCTCTTACTGCTGTAGATGGCCTTTATCTTTCTTGCTAGCCATCAGCTAGCAAAATATTTATGCAAAGTGGGAAACAACTCCAGCAGCACAAAGATCGCAGCCTGTCTTTAGTTAGTAATGATGCCTAAAAGCCTAACAAATTCCAGTGCTGATGATGCTTTTTTATGTCTCAAGCCATCTCAAGGTCAGATCGTTGTCTACCCACATGCCTTTGTGCCTTGACACCACTTTCCTTTTTTTTGATAAACAGTGACTTTCCATAGGGTAAGCCTGCTTGCTGTATATTTGAACAGAGCCTTAAAAGATGAAAATTCCGAAGTTTTTTGGAGTCAGTGATTTCCTTTGTGAGGTGAGATACAGGGAGGTGTTTGCCCAGAGTAATTTCCACAATGAGCTACTGAGAAAACACAAACGCTGAGAGCCTTTACCTTGCATACGACGCATTCACAAGAGATCCTCGCCACGTCTCTTTGACGTATACAAGGTACTTAGCCCACACCAGCATCCCATTCAGAGATTTTTAAAACTCCCATGATGTGACCATTTTGGGGCAGCCCTGAACCTTATGCTGGGCAGTAGGAAATACTTCTCAAGCCTCCCAAACCTACAGGTGGCTTTCCTGCAAAGCCATGGGGATAACCACCTGTGCCCCAGTGCAGCAGTGAGCTGGCATTTGCCACCTCAGTATCCAGCAGGCCCCTGGCCACCCGCAGGCGCTGCAGCCTAGCAGTGCCTATAACACCCGGTGTGCCCCGTGGCAGCCCTGGCACCAGGGCAGGAGGTGCCCCTCAGTCTCTGGCTGCAGACAGGGGCTTAGCTGCCATGGGGTGGCGAAGGGTCCTCAGGGTCACCCAGCACCACCCTGACCTGCCAGGTCCCATCAATAAACCACGTCCGCCAGTGCCACCTCCACACCCCTCCTGAGATGGTGACTCCACCACATCCCTGCTGTCCTACTGACAAGTGACTGATGTCCTCCTCACTGCAGCCCCCATCCCCTCAGCTGCTGCACTAGAGCCAAGTACAGAGGAACAATCACTTCCCTCATCCTGCTGACCATAATACTTTTGATACAGGCCAGGTTACCACTGGGCCTTGGCCACACTGTGGGTTCACATTCATCTGGCTGTTGACCAGCCCCTTTCTGCTGGTCCCGTTTTGCTGGCAGCTTTCCAGCCAGGACCTGGCACCTACCTTACTGAATGTCAAACAAGTGGATGCAGCCCATCAGCCCAGCCTACCCCAATCCCTCCCCAAGAGCCTTCCTACCCTCAGGCCGACCACCAATCCCACCAACTTGAGTGCATCCTCAGGCTGCTTGCAGAGGACACCAATCCCCTCGTCCAGATCAATGATAAAGAAAAATGCTAAACAGAACTGGGCCCAATACTGAGCCCTGAGGAACACTACGGGTGACCAGCCACTAACTGGATTGAATTCCACTCACTAGGACTCTCACAGCCCACCCAACCATACCCTTGTCTAGCAGCCAGCTTCTCCAGGAGAATGCCATGGGAGATGGTGTCAAGAGACTGTGTCAAACACTTAACCAAAATCCAAGTAGACAACATCTACAGTTTCTCCCTTATCCACTAAGTAGGTCATCTTGTCACAGCAGACGAAGCTAGTTGGGCAGGACCTGTCCTTCATGAGCCCATGGAGGTTTTTGATCACTTCATTGTCCTATATTCCTGTGTGTGCTGTGCGATGGCTCTCAAGATGATCTGCTCCACAGCATCTTAAAAGAATAAAAACAAACTATCAGGATCTCAAAGTCATTGCACAATTTAAAACAGTTGCTCACTTGTCATCCTAAATGTATAGGAAAATTTAGAGAGCTGTCTGTATTTTCATCCATCATTTTATTAGTCACTAGTTTATTTCACTCTTTTCCTTCAAACATTATTCTTGTCCTTACCTTCCCCCCAGTGTTTCTTTTAGAAATCCAAGCATATTATCACTGCCACTCCCTGAGCTTAATTTACCTTATAGAAGGTAATGGCTTTTTGTAAAGCAGGATTTCCCTTTTCTGTAAGGTATGCTGACCTGTGTCCCCTGATTCTTTCTCAAGTTCTCATTCACTTCAGTGGCATGCAGACATCAGGCTTACTGGTTTCTCAGCTTTTCTTAGAACTCTTTATATCCTATTGATAGCCTCCCTGCCCTCAAGAAAGAGGGGAAGTAATATACAAATCAGGTTCAGACATCTCAGCCTTGATTCATTTAGAGCTCCACATTAAAGTGCTTTTGTCTCTGCAACTTACAATTGTTCAGAATAGTATTCCAGGGTCTTGAAAATAGGATTTTAATAATGACAGATTTCACACTTTTCCTTAGTTGCATTTATTGTGCATGAACTTCACATTTCACTGCTTTTCATAGAAGTTACATAAATCATTACACACAAACATATCAAAACCTGAGTTCTAAAACCAAAGACATTTGTATCCCTCACATGGTTATTATAAAATCCTGGTTTTATTTTCAAAAACGAAAAACAACAACAATTAAGGGGAACAGTTTAGTGTTGGATAGCAGCAAAATCCCCAATTTTGCATCAACCTCCATATTTGTTACACACTGAACAATTATTTCTGAAGTTGTGCCCCAGTACCAAAATAGAAAGATTGTCTTCCCTCCCACTCCCATTCAACCACAAGACCACTTCCCATGAAAACATTCTTCTGAGTTTTCACCAGTGATTACCCTGTCTTCCCATAGATATTGGCTTCTAAAATAATGCTTAGTCTACATTGGTAGACAAGGTAGTACCTGGAAGAGAATGGTTCTTTTACCACCCTTCCCAATAAATCCATGCTAGTAGATCTGCAGATTCTTGTTTCTCCAACTTCCAGAAGACTTTTTTTTTTTTAAACCACCCACATACACACTGCAGCATTTTCATTAAGATGCTGTCATTTTTGAAGAATCACAATGTAGAGCAAGTCTAAGTGCAATTCTGATAGCATCTTGTACAGGAACTAACTTAAGACTCCACTCAACACAAATTGCTTACCAGGTCACTGAGAGCTTGCTTCAAGTATTTGTGTTAGATCGGTAGGCAGAGAAGACGGAACAAGAATCTGTTTAGTCTTTGCTGACACAGAATCTCAGTAAAAAGAATGTCAGCAGCCCTTAAGACACCTCTTGGGGGATTTAAAGCCAACATTCTGAACATCTGCTCAGATTGCTTATCATAACCTTATTTTGTACCACATGTGAAATATACCATTTTAGGGCACTCAGTGCCTTTGTTTTTCTTAACAGGATGCCAAGTTTCACTGCTGGCATGAGCAACAATTCATGCCTTTTCTTGGCAGAGGAGAAAAGGGGGCAGATCTAGAAAGCAAATACCTATTTTGTACAGAATGAAGTATACCAATTCTAACACTGGAAGTAATGGAATTCAGCAAAAAGAACATGTCTTGTCCCCAACTTCAGTACTCCAAACCATGTAGACATCCTCTGCAAAGTTACCTTCTCCTTGAGAACAAGTTTGTATTCTAGAAATAGAGTACTTCAAGATTACAGCAGGGCAAAATAGCAACAACTGAAAGAAGTTAAACCATTACATCAAGTGCAACTGTAACCTATTAGGATTTAAAAATCCTTTAAGCTCCAGATCTTTTTCAGAACTGAT
The DNA here is from genome assembly GCF_009819795.1 of Aythya fuligula. Taxonomy (NCBI): domain Eukaryota; kingdom Metazoa; phylum Chordata; class Aves; order Anseriformes; family Anatidae; genus Aythya; species Aythya fuligula. The sequence goes on along the minus strand of NC_045562.1, from coordinate 27,804,270 downwards.
GTGAAAGCCAGAATATCCCACTGTAACAGGCTTACAGCATACGCAGAGCTCATGCTTCCAGTTTAACTTCAAAATAGAAGTGTGAAAGATGACTGAAGACTCATCTGTATGAAACAGTTTGGATATTGCATTGCCTCATATTCCCTCTTGTGCTCCAACAGCAGTTTTCCAAATGTTTAACTTTTTATTTGCTGAGATGTTAGCGCCAGTAGTCTCTTGCTGAGTAGTGCGTTGTGTCGCTGAAGATACTCTATTACATCTCCTTGCTTCTCAACTATCTCTTCTAAACTTGAATTTTCCCTTAAAGAACAAAATAGTAAATACAGGTTTCAGTAAGAGATAGTAGCTTTCTGATAGGTGAAAGGTCACTGCCAGTTAACCAATACTGTAACAAGCTGCTCTCTTCAGTTTTATTCCTGTTAATCTTGACTGCTTCTCAGGGAAGAAGCAATCCATCTAACCTTGTTTTTGGATAAGTGAGAAAAAGATTTGGCTAAGTTTAATAACATGTTTGCATAAGTAATATTAACATATTTCCTGCAAGGCAGAGGAAAAATAAGGCTGCTTACTCATTTTAACCAACTTAGGTTAGTACAATTATAGCATGTAGTCTAGCTCACTAAGAAAGCCATGCCACCTCTTCTGTTTATGAAGTATAGAATTGTCAAACCTGACATTAGAAACTTAGAACAGAAAGAACAAGTGCTGAAGTTTTGGCAAATACTCCTGCCTTCCCTCACTCACCATTTGCTGCTGACTGACTTGGAAGTCTGCTCTTAGCACACAGGTGAGCATCCCAGAACTTAGGAAGTTGCTCCCCAGCCTTGCAGCACTTTATGGAGTAACACTGCCCTTAATCATAGTTCTTATGAAGTACTCAATAACAACTTAAGTGGAAAAAGACTTAAGTTGAATTAAAAACCTACTGTGGTCAAGCTGGGAAAAAAAGTCTTTGACAAAACTTGCAATCCTAACTAGTAACCTGCATTACCAACTTAAAGCACCAGAACAGCTCCTGGTCAGTAGCTTAGGTGATGGAGGTCATAGTATTAAAAAAGCATTCAAGGTCAACCGAAGGGCTGACAGGATTCACTTTTCAATAGACCTTAACTCTCCAGGGGAAGAGAGTCAGAGTTGTATAGACCTGAATTAAAATAACTATTTTGCAATCAGTTCTCACAGGAAGTTTGCACTCTTTAATCAGGAGATCAGAGTCTTTTCCTCAGCTGATCATTGTTGCAAAGTTGTTTTCTGGGCACTTGAGGATTTCTCAGGGGAAAAGCTGAATGAAAAAGGAATGAGGTCCCCCATGCATTCACCATGATGTTGATATCAATATGCAAGTCAGACATTGTATCAAAATACCAACACAACTCAAAATCCTTCCTGTATCCTGGATGTTTAATTCCAAGTTCCTTAAGAGCATGTACAGCCTGTTTGCAACACCTGGGGAAGTGTTGAAATATCAGCATCCCTAGAATTCTGCACTTCTATTTTTCACTGAGGCATACAAAAGTCATGTTTGATTAGGAAGCTTCAAAATAAATGCAAATATAGAAATCCAAGTTTACTTTGCTGACTTTGTTGTCATTATCTGTCTCATTTGGGCAACTGAAAGACATTCAAGCCACGAGGAAGTACACAAAGGACGGTCTCAGTACTTGTGAGTGTGGCTAATGCATTCACCATCTTTCTCCCAAGTGACTCAACCACAATAATAATTACTTTGCAAACTAGAAATATATTCCAAATCCCTTGCTAGAATTTCATGTTTAACTGCTGACACAGGACAGAACTGCGAAGTTTCCTTCTTCATCTATCAACTGCCCACAATTTATTTTCTTGCCTCAAAGAAGTTTCTGAAGAAGCTTCACTTATCTGTTTTGGTTGACAAATTGAAAGCTATACAAGTATTTCTACATGCAGTAATAAAATTACACTAGTCAGTGTTGACTACATACCATAGTTGAATGCATTGCAAAATTAATACAGTGAAGTCTTACCTGAATCCAACTTCGGAAGTAATGTGACTAGGGTAAGCATACATCTTTTCTTCTTCAATTATGTCAGGTCTTGGCTTTGCACGATTGAAGTTGCTTATTTTCACTGCAAAAAAAAAAGAGTTTCATAAAGTATTAGAAAACTACCACCACCAAAAAGTTTTATCACCAGGCTTCAAGTTAAAAACAAATCCGTAACAGATGAACATATGCTCACCTTAGAATAGGAGATGGAAAGCCAATTAGACAGTCATGGGATTAGGGAGAAGTGGAAGTAAAAGCAGAACCTAATCTCTACTCGTTCTCTGGTATAGCTGGGATTACAAATCAGTGGTTTTTTTTTTTTTTTTGTTTGTTTTTTTTTACTTCCACCCCCGCACACACCTTTTTTTCAGTCCTGCCACTCAAAAGACTGAGTGAAGACCTGAATAGGTAAACCTGAACATGCCGCTTAGCTTGTAAAGTACTGTGCATCACCTAAGGGAAGGAAAAAAAAAAACCTACCTTCCTCTGAGAGGGAACTTCAGATTTGATCTCCAAATTCAGGTCACAAATCAAGCAATGTGCAATAAAAATAGTAGAAAGTTTTTATACCATATCTGGGTCAGAACTTCTATTTTGAGCTCTCATAAATATTATTTTAACTAGACTACCTGCAATGAAGCCGCAGCTTGTCTGCATGCTCTAAAACTAGGGCAGACTTGGTACAGAAATCTATTAAGTATTTGAAACAGAGTGGCTCTTTGATCAGTTTCATATTGTGAGCCTCACAATGTTGAGGTTATCAAAACCAAGTCACTCCTCAGCATCTGTGAATAAAATTTAAGACTAAATTTAACAGATGCACAAAGGGGACAGGAGAAGCTGCAGGAACCCTCTGCATTATTTGTGGAAGGAAGCTGGAAATATTTTAAGTTATTCAGTATCGGCTCCTGATTAAGGAAGGGAATGTACCACAGAGATCCAGATTACATATTTTCAACTACATAGTTCGATGTATAGCTTCACAAGTGCCCCTAATAGCACTAAAAAAAAAAAAAAAACAAAAAACAGTCTGTCTCCATGAGAAATCCACGCTACAGCAGAGAAAGGCTGTCCTTACACATCAATAATATTACAGGCTTTACTATAGGCCACCCTCCTAAAACAATGCTAAGACCCTCCAGAGGTTAGCTACAAGTTGGGCTCAAAGGTTAGTTATTTCTTTGACTGTATTCCTCGACAAATAAAACCACAAAGGAATAGATGAGGAATTTCCAACATACTTTATTTGTGGGAATGTTAGTCTTTTATTAAAGTGATATTAGAAATATGCAGGGAAGTCATTAAATACATATTTAGTAAACCTTTGAACATTCAACTCTGCCTTATCAGGAACTTAAGATATTACATTGATATTTAGAGCTATCTATATCATACTTCATTCCAGGCACATTTACCTCACTTGAAGGACTTATGTATGTCAAGTCTGTTATAGGATAATCCTAGCAATTCCATGTAGATTTGATCCCTCACCTCTGGATCCTGCATTTATGTGGGCACACACTGCTGACTGAGGATGTTTTAAGAATGGCAGTTATATTTCACAGGCCATTGTAATTCTAGAGACTTCTCGCTTGTTGGAGCTCTTTTGTGATTTATACAATTCACAGTCAGGTATTCCATGCAACTTTCATTTGTTAGACATTGAATATAGTAATACTTTAACAAAATGAAGTCATTATAAGATTCTACAGGTAACTGTTTACACCTCACTAGTAAAGAAAAAATGAATCCACAGAAGAGAAAAAACTCAGCAATATACCAACACAAAAAAGGGTTGATTATTATGAGTTCATAGTGGAGTCACCTTAATATCCCCAGGGTTGCTCCTTGAGCTGCAGAGTTACATTAGTGATACCATCTTAACAGTAAGTGGTATCTGCTAAGTGCTTGCCTTAGAGAGGCACTCCAACACAGCAGGGGACTGTCCTTAAATATCCTACAAAGGAGGCTTCACTTTTCCTGTCACAGGCTGCTCTGAGAGGTAGAAGTGCATCAGTTACAACAGTCTTCGAAAAACTGAATACTTTTGTGTACATTAGGAGAGTTTTAGCTTGATGCCTAAAAGGTTAAAGCCAAAACACTAATAACAACCATTGCAGCCTGCAAGAGACATGCAGGCAGTCCATTAGCTTACCTCAACATGTGTTGGGATGGAAAACAAGTCATACCACCCACTAAAACAGGCGATCTAGTTTGATTAGAGAAGTTTTCCCCATTTTGAGGCAAGTTACATAAATTTGTTTATATAACTTAACCTCTAGTTATATAAGATAACCTTTGCTTTGTACAGCAATCAAGCTTTAGAGAATGATGCATAGACTATTCTTCTGGGGCTGCTAAGGAAGGAAGGTAGCTGTTGCCAGAAGGGACAGTTCGCTCCCTGCTTGTGCTGCAGCTCTGTCCCTCCTTTGCCTTGGTTCAAGCCTCCTTCAGCTCATCGCTCTGGAAAACAACATCACACCCTGCATCTTCCTGGTATAAGTTGGTAATGGATTTTACAAGCACTGGTAGTACAAGCTAGAGGAGATAACCCACCTCGTGACAGGTCATTTGAGAGCTCTTAGAAACTCTGGTCTCAGACCTACTTACAAGGAATTTGACCTTGACTTACTCTATTTTAATAACATAAGAGACACATAATATACCTCTGAACTACAACAGGCCTTGGTAAGAAATACTGTTTCTCACTGGAGTTCCTGAAGTTCCATTGAAGTTTTGTAGCTTATCTCTACTTGGAGTTTCCCAGCAAAGTAAGTATGCTTATGCTAAGGCAGGACGATTTCCAGCATTCTTGGAATAGCTCTCTAGGATAGCTGTGCTCATGTTTCCTCACTGCTCTCTTCATTCTTCTTTTGCCCATCTAAATGAGCAAAGCCTCACACGACTACATGCCTTCAGGCCTCTCCACTCTTATGGAAGAGATATGTAGTCTAGAGCTGCAGCCATACTTCTTGCTGAGTTTTGACTTCAATATTGTGCCAGGAAGAGTCAAGACTAGTTTTATGTCCCAGATGACCAAGCCATTTGGCAGTATTTGCATCAACCGCATCAGTAAGAACACATCAAAACTTCTCTACAAAAAAAAACTATTCTAAATCTGTATATAACAGAACCACAAAGAAGTCAGAAAGAAGTCAGATTATGACAAACACTGATGACTGTAGAAATATTTTTCCTTTAAGCTGCATGCAGTCCTGAAGGTGGTGTTTCCAGGTATTTCTACCTTCCTACTATTTGATTAAAAGTCAGGAGCAAAGTTTTGCTCATCTTTTTTCCTTCCACTGGAGAAACCAGTGCTACTGAGGCTATTTAAACTAAACTGTCATCCCCTTGGTTTGTAGCTGTAAGTAAAAAGCAGCACCTCAGAAGCAGGAAAACAAACCATTCAACTCAAGACCCAGAATGTCCTGTCAGACACATTGCAGTACGCACTTTGTTTTTTGAAGAAAAAAAGAGATAACTCCATTTTCACTGTTATGTACCTTCTCCAGTGTTTTCAATGCAGCTATTTCTATTTAAGCTCCCATGACCCATAAACCCATGTAGCTTTTAAAATGAGATTAGAAAACCATTTGTTTAAAACACTTATCAACTAGCATTTTACATAGTACTACTACTGTAGTTTGATAGAAGGAAGCTTATCAAGTCTTGCTAAGCTTTACACCAAACCTAAAACCAGACAGCCTTACAAGACAGGGACAGCACAAAGCAGTGCATCAGTTTTATGCAGTGTTGTATTTTAGCATTAGCAAATATTTTAAGAGCCACTATATTTTAAAAACAGAGGGAATTCTTCACTCTTAATGACAGAGAAACTGCAGCTTCTGAGGTAAGACCATATCAAGAGGAAAAGAAGGTAATAGAAGGTAATATAGAATTAGAAGTCTGTAGTTGAAGGCACACCATACTATCAATCCTGTGAGTTCCACCTGTAAATCCTAGATCTGATAAAGCCATCTCTCACTGCTTCACAGCTCACAACAAATGCATTTGAGGACACACTCCCAAACTAACAATCCTGCTCACAGATCTCTCTTGCAACAATTGTTTTTATTGCCACTTAACTGGATCAACAGCTTTAAACTAACAGAGCTTTTGTTAACACCACCACAAAACCACACCAAGCCTGACAACCTACACATTTGTTTTGAATTTGCCTTGGTTCCTCTACAGGTACAAAATCATGTTGTATTTATAGTTGCAGTTAAACATCCTGTAGTACCCCCAGCTGCACTACTCTGAGGGCAAACAAAAGAGCTCAGTAGCCATTATAGCACTCCTCACTCAATAAGGCAAAACTCATCTCACCTGTGTAAATTACCAAGCAGGTCAGTGAACTAATCAGCTCCACACCGAGGACTCCCAAGATAAGATACAGGTACACTTTACTGTGATCAGGAAAGGAATGCTGGGTTGACAGAATCAAAAGCAGGGCTGCATTACCTAGAAAACAAGTGTTATATTTGATACAAGATCACAATTGCTGGCAACAAAATGAAGTTTTCTTTCAGCATTTGACTGTAATGGTATAGAATGAGTTCTTATTGATTTTTCCAAGTTAAAAGAATGGTGAAGAAATGGACTAGGCACACCTAATAGACAATATGTGTTCACTTAAACAGTTCCTAACCTTGTAGCTACTATCCATCCTCAAAATTGCTTCAAGATTATATTTTTTCCCTCAATTCCTAGAAGGTAACCAGTCATAATTCAAAAAGAGTAGTGTTTTCCTTCAGTGTATTTAAATATGAAGCCGAAAAAAAGAAACTACAACTGCTAACCCCTTCCTTATACAAGGAGATATCTGCACAGGCTTCCAGTTGTCTGGCTATTACTTTAACAGTGCCAGGTTAAAGAAATTTAAACTGCATACAATTAGTCAAGGATGATAAGCATTTAGCTATAGACTTAACAATTGTTCTGAATTCTTTAAAGCCCCTCTTCTCATACAGTGCAGCATACATATAATGCAGAATATAAAAAGGTTCCCCCTCCCTCCCCCATAGAAATGCTATAACCAGTCTGGATAAAGCATTACATTTATTAAGAGCATTGAAGTGTTTAGGGAACTCAAGTTCTTTTGTACTACATTAGGTAACTGAACTGTCAGGATGGAAGTGATAGCAGCAGCAGTTAGCACAGCAGGAAGTTCACAGTAATAATGCTCAACAGCTTCTGATCTAAAAGTGATTTACATAAGAAGTTCAAAACATAGATCTGATCACACCTGAACTTTTACACTTGCCCACAGCTGGTACAGAAGAGACACAGACTCAACCTAGGATAGGAAGCAGGGCATTTGAGTTTAACAATCCAGATTTCAGCAGGTACAACAGTCCTTTTACTGTTTTGAAACATCCTTAAGCCTGCTGTAGCCTGATCTTTTCAGTGCTCCAAAAACATCTTTTATCTTCAGAGCTCTACCTAGTGGCCATAGCCTGAAGTTTTGCACTCAAGGTGACTAGATGATCTTTTAGTGACTGGGTGGAAAGAAAGCTAGAGCAGTAGTACCGCAGTTTATCAAGGCAGGTGAAAAGTTTACTCTAGTTATTCAGATTTACAGATAAGAGACAAACATACTGTGAAAGACCATTCTTTCCTTTTCCCCTACCACTTACATGTGAAAAAGCCCCTCAAATTAGGCAGACACTTCAATTTATTGCAGTTTTTTTTTTTTTGGAGACACAAGAACAGCTAATTGCTGAAATATCTTTCAACTTCACTGGCCAGCAGTATAGCATGGAATATATGGAGATAAAACACTACCATACATCACACACTATTCGAACAGAAAAAAGTAGTAGGAAGTACAGTGAAATGTTAGAGCCCTGTTGAAGATTAGGAAATTGTTTGACTAGTTTGAGACAGATGTTGAGCAACATGTGATCCACCCATTTCTACTTAAAACACAGCTTGAAAAGCAAAGTACACTCCTCAGAAGGATTAACAGATTAGCAGTCTTGCCACTTACCCAACTAGATAAATCAGTATGCAAACTGCCATCACTAGCAGCCAGAGACCTTGCTGGCTGAGTATTTTGTGGCTGAAAACTACAAATCACTAGATGGCTTACTCAGCCTCACACTTTTGGGCACTTATGTTCTTTACAACACGCATCTGGCAGGACAGAACAGTCCTCGTTCTGTCCTTCAGAAAGCCCATCTGACTGAAATAGCATTTACAAATGCTCATAGACAGGTTTTTAACAATTTCTCAAGATATATTAAATAACTGTTCTGTTTTCCTCATATCAAAACTTAAGGCTTTGCAAAAGAACATTAAAACAAGTTGACTTTACCTGTAGAGTGTATCACAAGCGGAAGCCTTTTTAGATTTCTTGTTGATCGATATATTGAGAAGTAACCTCTGCTTCTGACTTTACTGTGGTGGTGGTGGATATATCGCTCAAAAAACACATGCAGAATCCACAGAATTACTTTTGCAATGATTATGACAGTCTGCACTTTAAGTGGGTGAGTATAGTTTCCAGGGCACTTATCCTGGTTTGGATTGGGGTAAGAACAAAACATAGCTGCTAAAAACGCTAGAACAACAAAAGCAACCTGGAAGAGAAAGGAAGAAAAAACTCTAGTCAACATCTGACTATAAAAAGAGACTTATGTAATTGTGCATGACTTTCTGAATTGATTTTATTAAAGTTAGAAACATTAGATGCTCTTACCACAATGACTACATATCACTCTAGTAACACTCATGATTGAGTGTGAGCAGAGTTGAACGAAGTTGAAAACTGTTCTCAGCATTTCCTCCAAATTGATTATACTGCTATATAAGTAACCCTTTCAAAGTAAGTTAATTCGATTCCTGGACACTTTTTATTGGGTCTTTTCCTTTAAGGGGAAATTGATGTACTCAAAAGTTTTTCACCTTGCTCATTTGTAGTTGTTACTGCTCTCTAGGACTGTCTCATATCTTACTGGACATCTACACTTCTTTCTCCAAAAACAGAGGGAGTTAAACATTTTGTTAAGTCAAGATTAAGTTGCATAAATCCATTTGAGAAGCTCTAGGTTAACATTAAAGTGAAACAAACATTCTACCTTACAGTGCAAGTCATCAACACCAGGTAGATACCTCTGTGAGCTAGTAAATACACTGAAGAATCACTACTACCAGATTTTACCATTTTGCTCAATTTATATATATCAGAATGACCAGGCTAGTGACATTACAACTTTTCTTGTCTTCTAGACTTTTTAGCAAGCTTCCAGCTTCAGCACTTAAGAGCAGCATATGCAATCCTTTGGCCAACTAGAAGGCAATATTTAGTGCAGATTAGCTGCAGGTATCTGTAAGCACACAGGGACAGTTTTATTGATTTTTTTTAGATCCTTGCAGAATGTTTCGTCATAGAAAATGACATCCATCGTTTTCTTTCACTGAACAATATGGCACTTTCCCATACTGTTTCATTGTCAATAAGGAGTACATTAAAACTGAAAAAAAAAATCAACACAAGAAAATTGAAAGCTTCTATATACAGCAAAGACCACTTTACTTACACCTACAAAGCTTTAATACCCCTAATACTCTTAGCTTAAAATGAGCTTCCAAGGTTCTGTACACTATACCTCATCAAGAACAGGACTGAAGATGAAGGAATATGTTATTTTCAAAGCTTCTTTGTTTCATGAGTTTATCTGTATTCAACTCCATGGATATTCAAGAACCCACACTCCTTTCCTACTCCCTTGAACTCATTTTGCTATTTTGTCATTTCCCAAGCACCTTTAGAAGTTCACAGAAAGTGATCTTTTAGAACCATTACATCACTACTGATGTGAATTGCCCTTAGTTTGCTTGAGTGGTGAATGCAGTAAGTGATGGAGAGGCTAAGGAGGCAAGAAAGGGGAGGGAACAATTTGCACACAATCATTAGTTCATAAAAGCAACACCATATCATAGAGGATGGGTAGGGTAAAGGTGAAAGAAAAGGAAAGAAAAGGAAAGTAAAGAGCCTATATTATCCATAAGGATATTACTTCAAACACTTTAAATTCAGAAAGTTTCCTTGGAAATGGGATAAGTAACGCAACTGGGAAATGAAATAGGAGGATGGTTACCAATGTAAAATTTAAGGTATGATTTAGCCATTCCCTTTTCTTACACAGCTAAGGATAACTCAGCTAACTCACTTAAATCATACCATTTACTGTTAGATTTGCCATTTTACAACAGCAACACATCTAGTTCAACTCCCCCCCAGCATCAGGGATGTATGTCAGTACAGCAAATGGCTATATTAAGTTTAGTGATACAGTTAGCAGCTTTATTAATCTACTATGGCAATGCACATATGAGGAAGTTGACAACTTGCTTTACAAGTGGCATTTATTGATGACAACCTGCTTACATTCCAGGGTAGTCCAACAACAGGTTTTTCACCACTGGTCAGAGAAATTTCATATACAGAAAAATATTCTTAGAAAGTAGTATTCAAGAAGCTCAGCTTTATGCATGTACATAAGCAGAAGAAAAACAGGGTGTTAATACAAAGGAATTATTTCTAGCCTGTGTATGTTACACTGTTCTGCAGAGTCTCTTGGCAGGAACCAGAAGTCAAGAAAAGCAAGGCTTGGCAAAAGCCACTCAAACACCCAGCCCATCCACACACCAGCATAAGGATACTCCAGAATTTAATGTAACTAAGCAACTGCACTGAAGGAGCCATTTGCTGCATAAGTCAATTTCTTGGCACAGAAGGGAGAAGGAAAAAATGAATTAGAGATGCATTACAACTCTTCCTCATACATACTCATATCCTGGAGTTACCTTCTCCAGGATACCTGCTGCTTGAGTTGGCCATCTGTTGGAAGCTAACCTAACATTCTTCATATTCCACAGTTTATACACTTACACAGAAGCACAGGGGAAGGAAAAAAAATCCCATAAGCTTGTTTTCTCCATCCATCAACATGCTTCTTTTCAGCAAGAAACAGCACCATTTCAAGGGTGTAATTTCATACAGCAATTTCATATTCCTGTATTGCACCAACAGAAAAAGTTATTTTCATTTTGCTCCAAGGACCAGCTTGCTACTTTGTCAGGTTCAGAAATAGCAGCAAGACTTCATCTAGAAGATGACATGTTGACAGGACTCTTCACCCTGCCTTTACTTCTCTCTACTTGCAGAGAGAGAAAGTAGTGATGGGTACAGAAGAGGCAGCATTTTTCTAGGGTCAGAGTGACTGATGTTTGGCTACATCAGTTATGTCAGTATACATCAGCAGTCCCAAGGTTCAGTGGAAAGTTACTGCTCTACCACCAGTAGCAGTGTCTACCTTCATAACGAGAAGTGAAGAGGGATGGATACCAGAGTGATGCCCTGGTAGGCAAAGTAAATATGGCTGGATACTCAGTTTCCATTGGAAGGTTTTGCAGTCTGTTCAGCAGAACTGCAGTAGTGGCCTTTCCTAAGACTGCTTGGCAGACAGGAGATTTTTACATCTTAAGTTAAGAGGCCAGGGCATATTGTTTGAATGGCTTTACACAGCTGCCTAAAGAAACCTCAGAGGCTGAGATGAACTTGAAGTTATAGCAGAGAACATTTTGCAGAGTACTGAGCATAGCATACTTTCAATTATGAAAAAAACAAAAAATCACATCTTGAGTACCCTGGCTTTATGTATGGACCATCTTTATGTCTACATTAGTGGCATTATGCTATGCAAGTACCATTTCAGTTAGCTCTTATGGCTTGAGCTCTCTACCTGCTCTTCTTCACATTTAGTTTCTATATGCTCATAAGCAGTAATACACATCTACAGCTTTTGAAGGATAAACTCACCACTGTGCAGGAGTCTCTATTTGTCTACCAGCCTCAGCATCACCTTCATGCTGTTAGATATAAGATTTTGCTTTGTGCTCTTCCACTTTAGCCTCCAAAGGTCAGTCAGGGCAGGAAATAACATGGATTCCTTTATCCTTTATTCATTACCACCTAAAAACCCTGGAGCAACTCCAGCTTGACTTGCTTGGTTACCATGTAAAGAAATACCTTAAGTCTTCCCTGTGAAATTAAGTTCATCCTCCAAAAGGCAGTGGCATAAACCTGATCTTAGCTGTCTATATCTAGTCTTAAGCACTTATGAATCAATAGTATTTTAAAAGTACATTTCCAACAGCATAGAACAGCCATTATTTAAAAGGCTTTTCTTTCTAAAAAGATATGCTGCAGTATGTTAGCGCTGACAAACAAATTGGAATTAAAATTCATCAAGTATCATGTAGCATACACATTATCAAAATTCACTGGAAGGTTTTGCTTGGTTGGGAAGAAAAGCCTATTAAAGTCTTGGAAGAATTCTGTCCACATGAAGAGTAACAATTCAGAATAAAGAGTACGTCTTCATAAGAAAGCCATGGCTATTTAACTTACATGTATTAGCAACAAAAAATTGGCAAGGAAAACTGCTGGGATAGCATGAAATCTTGGCCTCAGTTGTGAATGCAGTGTATGAGACAAAGTAAGAGGTGCGTCCAGAAGAGGATCATCTTCTAAACTCTGTGTTATTTCCAAGGACCCCTGGAACAGAGAGAGGGAAGAAGTAAAAACAGGTAAGTTCTAAAATAATTATAAATTTACAGAAATTTCTTGTTAGCAAGTCCATCTTTGAAAAGCAAACAAGATCAGTATTTCAAGAGATATGCTCTTATGTTCTAAGCAAACTCTTCACATCTTTCTGTGGTAGCTATTCAATCCCTGAGGAATCTGACACCAACATATCTCCCAGCATTGCCCTCGGTCTTGAGGGGGTTTAGCCTTTAAAACATTAAAAATATTTCAGCATCATTCTCAAGCGAGGCCACAAATATAGTACATTCACATGAGAAGGTCGAAGAAATGACAGTTAAAGCCCATTTCATTTATCTTATACAGGTACTTCACAAGTCTGTTATTCTTGTCTTTGTCCAGACAAGTTTGAGGGAACAACAAGGACAAATGCAGTGTACCAGCAACAGATGTAATCTCAATTTGAAGACAGCCAGCCACTGACACTCAGTACATCTCAGCAATAGTTCAAGTTGAATCCAGGAAAGAAAAAGCCATTTAGATGGAAGATGCCACTAGGGGCTGGACAAGATGCTGCTTTCAGTATAGCACATGCGGCCTTTACTTGTCACATTGGTGCTGCGTATTTGTGGCTTTCTTTTCCTCCACATTCAGCTTACATGTCTCAGCTATGTAATTTTCCTGTAGTACCTTTTTTTTAAAGCTATAGTTAAGCTTGAGCAGAGAGAAGGTCGTCTCTCATGGACAAGAAACTTGCCCCAGTGCAATCTCTGTCCATTCCAGGCTAGAACTCACTCAGTACATCTGAAGCTGACTGTGCACAGGCATGCTGAACAAATGACAAGCTTGCCAGCAACTCAAACTGCTCAGGTTTCCCCTCTTAGCATTGTCATCTCCCGTGCTATAACTTGTTTGATTTAACAGATAAACCACTCAAGATTCCGGATCAAGTTTTGACTACTCTTCTCTGAAGTGATAGTAACTACAGCCCAGAATGAAGTACACAGAACAGAGTAACACCTGCTTGTGATGGCATTATAGCACAGACATTCAGAGATGATCAACAGCCAGAATCCAGTCATTGAGGACACTACAGAACCTTGCTTTCTGCTGCAAGCCCCTCTACCCACCCCACTCCAGAGATCCCAGTATTCAGAAAGACATGTCAGAGTCCATTGGGATATCAGTTAAATTGAGGAGTCCTCATTGCCATGATAGACAGTAGTTTATCAAGAAAAATGAGCATATTCTCCTTGATACTAGAATGAGAAGAGAGATGAGTTGTTAAAATAGATAAAACAGAAAACAGAATAACTCAGGTTGGAAGACACTCACAAAGATCAGAGTCCAACTTGATGGACTCAAATTCCCCAAAGAACCACTCAAAAAAATCAGATCATATGTCTGAGAACATTGTCCAAGCACTTCCTCAACTGGGCTGGGCAGGCTTGGTACCATGACCACATCCTGACAAGCCTGTCCCCATACCTGACCACCCTCTCAGTGAAGAGTCTTTCCCGAACACCCAGCCTGACCCAGCTCCATGTCATTCCCTTGGGTCCTGTCACTGTCCCCAGAGAGCAGAGCTCAGCGCCTGCCCCTCCGCTCCCCTCCTGAGGAAGCTGCAGGCCGCCATAAGGCTTCCCCTCAGCCTGCTCTGAAGACACCAAAGGACCTCAGCTGTTCCTCATATATCTTCCCCTCCAGACCTTTCACTATCCTCACAGCCCTCTTTTGAACATTCTCCAGTACATTTATGTCCTTCTTATACTGTGGTGCCCAAACCTGCACACAGTACTCAAGGTGAGGCCACAGCAGCACAGAGTGGGACAATCCCTTCCCTCAAACCCTTTCTGTGGGGCTGCTCTCCAGCCTCTTGTCCCCCAGTCTGTACATGTAGCCACAATTACCCCATACCAGGTGGGGAATCTGCCACTTGCTCTTGTTGAATTTCACAGTGCTAGTGATTTCTCAGTACTCTAATTTGTAGAGACTTCTCTGCAATGCCTCTCTACCATTGAGGGATTTAAGAGCTCCTCCCAGTTTAGTGTCATCTGCAAACTCAGTGTGCCTTTGGCTCCTGTGTCAGATCACTTACAAAAACATTGCCAAGAACTGGCCCTAAAATAGAGCCTTGGGGGACCCCACTAGCAACAAGCCTGATGTAACCCCATTTACTTTAACTCTGAGCCCAACCTACCAGTCAATTCCTGACTCACTGCATTATGTAGGTTCACACTTCACATTAACCACAACAGCCCAGACTGGCTCCCTGGTGTTGTTTCACCTATGGACAGCTGCCTGCAACAAAGGAGATAGCCACCCAGCATTATCTCAGCCAGCAGTCAGTTTTATTTTAGTACAGCGCGTGCCACACTCCCACAACTGAAGGTGAGCAACCAGGCTTCTCCTCACCCATCTCAGCCTCCTGATTACCCAGCCTTCGACCATGAGCAACCCTTGCTGGAACACCCACCTGGTAAGATGGCCTTACACTGCAGACCTAAGCATTTATAAATGCTATTGCTCTTTTCTTGTTACTAATATAAAACTGAGAAGTAGGAGTACAAGAAAGCTCTGGGCTGCATCTCCACGTGTAATTTTAAAGCCTGAAAGCAAGCCACAGGACAGGCACTCCAGTGGCCAGGCCATGCAGCCTCATTCCTCCTGAGCACCCAGGGGAGCTAACAGCACACTCCCCCAGCAGGCAGGGAGCGTCCTTCGGTGGGACAACATCCTCTGCCTGCCGGGGGCAGGTGAACTCCTCGTTTCCAAAACACAGTGGCGGAGCTTTAGGAGCTCCATCAGAGCTCGTGTGAGCCGGTCCCAGCTCCCACCCACCGAAACGGGGCCACCGTGAGGAAGCACTCGGCAGCATGACCTCCGGGCAGCGCGGGGAGGACGGGAGCAGCGTGTGAGCATTTCCTCCCCTTCAAAAAACCCAGGAAGCGCCCGAATTAGAGCGAGCACCAGCCTCACCGGGCTGAGCCGAAGCCCCACCCGGCATACCCAGGCAGCGGGGACAGGCTGCAGGCGGCTGCCCGGGGCTGGGAGGAGCCGCCCCGCTCCCAGCAGCCGCCCGCACCCCGCCGCGGCTCCGTGCCCCCGCTGCTCGGCGGGGGGCTCCTGCTTCCCAGCCGGCAACTGCCGCCCCCCGACCAAAGCGGGGAGGAAGAGGAGGCCCGAAGCGCTGGCTGAAGGCAAAAATAAACAAAGAGGGGGAGGGAGAAGAAGGGGGAACCCGCGCAGCGCTCGCCCCCAGCGACAGCCGCCGCTGCGCACTGGCGGTGCCCCCCAGCCGCCCCGCACTCACG
The DNA here is from genome assembly GCF_009819795.1 of Aythya fuligula. Lineage (NCBI taxonomy): Eukaryota > Metazoa > Chordata > Aves > Anseriformes > Anatidae > Aythya > Aythya fuligula. The sequence continues at coordinate 27,788,377 of NC_045562.1, read as the reverse complement.
TTGTCCAGCTCCGACTGCCGCCTGGCCGCCATCTCGGCGCCCCACCCCGCCTCGCCCCGCCGCCTTTAAGCAGCGCCCCGCGCCTGGGCGCAGGGCCCGGCCCCCGGCACGCCCCGGGGAGGAGCCGCAGTGTCCCGGGCCCGGCCCCCGTCGTCCCATGCCGGGCTAAAAGCCGGTGAAGGGACGGGGGCACAAGTCACATGGGGAGCGGCTGAGGGAAGTGGGGTTGTTTAGACTGGGGAAGAGGAGGCTCAGGGTAGACCTTATTGCTCTCTGCAGCTACCTGAAAGGAAGGTGTGGGGAGCTGGGGATCGGTCTCTTCTCACATAGGACTAGAGGGAGTGACCTCAAGTTGTGCCAGGGGAGTTGTGCTAGGGGAACGGTTGGACCAGATGATCTTGGAGGGCTTTTCCAGCCTTAATGGTTCTGTGATTAATGAGAGCAGGCCCAGAGGTGGTGCCCCCCGTGCCCTGGTGGCACTGTAGGAAGGGAAAGGCTGGTGGCACTGCAAGTGCAGGACATGCTTTTCCCCTGTCGGAGCAGTTCCTCTTCCCTCAGGGTGGATGTGGCTGATGAGAAGGGAATTTGCAGAGAACAGAATCTGGGATGTTAGTGAGAGTGGTCCCACAGAGGCAGAGTCCAGCCCTGCAGTTTGTTCCTGTACCCTTCTTGTCCATAAGAGTGAAAAACAGCAGGTGTCCAGAAGAAGGCATGGGAATAAATGCAGCACGGCTTGCTGTGCAGAATGCTTGTGTTACAGGGACTTCCCGAGGAGGGGATCCTCTTAATTTTTTTCTAGTGGATTTCTCTTCAGTGGATTTGCCCAGTTGCCCCTACAGACTGTGCTTTAGCATAAGGACTTGGTGAATGATGTTTCTAGCATGGTTGTGAATCTTGTGAAGAAAAATATTTTCTTTAAAACCTGCCCAATGCTAATTTCATTTTATAATTCTTTGTTCTTCCACACGGAAAGGCAATGGCCACTCATGGTATCTGTACTAATCTCATGGATCTCTGTCTTACTACTCTGTGCCAGCCTTTTGTATGCTGAGTACTCCTGGACTGTTTAGTTATTATTCATACAGAGGTTATCCCAGCTTTTGATAACCTTTGTTAGCTTCTCTGACCTTTTTCAGTTATATCCTTTCTGAAACGAAGGATCAGAACTGGCTGCAGTATTCATGTGTGTGAGTGATAGGAGTTTACAAAGTGGCGCGTTTATTATCTCTTGTGCTCTGTTCATCTGCTCGTGTTTCTTAACCTTCTCTTTGCTTTATTTGACCATCCCTGAGCCTTGAGCTTATTGGAGGCCATTGGACAAAGACAGGCTGAGGGAGCTGAGGTTGTTCAGCCTGGAGAAGAAAAGGCCGTGGGGAGACTTTCCAGTGCATAAAGGGGGCCTACAGGAAAGCTGGGGAGAGACTCTTGGTCAGGCAGGGTAGTGATAGGACAAGGGGGAATAGCTTTGAACTAAAAGAGGGTTGATTTAGATTACACATAAGGAAGAAATTCTTTACTCTGAGAGTGGTGAGGCACTAGAACAGGTTGCCCAGAGAAGGTGTGAATGCCCCATGTCCGTGGAGGTGCTCAAGGCCTGGCTGGCTGGAGCTTTTGGCAACCTGGTCTGGTGGAAGGTGTCCCTGCCCATAGCAGGGTGTTGGAATTGGATGAGCTGTAAGGTCCCTTCCAACCCAAGCTATTCTGTGATTCTGTGAAAGCTGTAACCTGGTTTCAGTAAGAAACCAGGTCCTGTGATATGTCTGCTCAGTGCCACCTGCTCTACCCGAATGTTCTTTATTTGTGTTCCTTATTGTGCTTCCTCTTTTTTCCTTCCTCTCAAGAAAACAAATCCTACTGATCAGCAGTCACGGGACCTTTTCTGTGAAACTGAAGTGAAGCCACAATTCGCTGGTTGCTGTTCAAGTAACTGATGTTACTTTTATAAAGGTGTTCTGCCTTGAGAAGAAGTTAGCTTGTCCAGTGTGGTCTACATCTAAACTGATCTAACGACCACCTACTTTAAGTATATTTCAGTAGATCAGTCTGAAACTTGATGGTGCAATTTTTACAAGGGTTTGTGTGACTGCCAGAGCCTCCCTATTCTTTGCATATATCTTCCTTGGATAATGCTGCTAAGCTTGTGCTCAGCTTGAAAAGCATGAAGTGTTTACCTTTTGGTTGATGTGCAAGGAACAACATTGTCAGTGCTCTGGTTAACATATCTGTTCTGGAATAAACAGAAATGCTGGCGGGCATACTGTACCGAGTCACATAGCCAAGAAGGTAGCGAGTGCCGGTTAATGACAACAGCTAGAATATTTTCTGACTATAAATACATCTATATTAAAAAAATACTTCAGAGTAGAGTTTTTTTTTAATTAAAATATCATTAAACTTTTTTGAAGAAATCAAAAAAGTTTCATTTTAAATAAAAAGTAGTGACACATCATCTTGTGTTGCTTAGCTACCATTGCTTTCATTTACAACCAAATAAAGTATTCAACGGCACATTTATCTCCCCACATTTTGCTTGCTTGCTTACGTGCACATATGTTTTTTTCTTTTTTTTTTTTTGGGGGGGGGGAGGAGAGGTTGGATTCTGAATTTGGCAAGGATGATATATGAGGTGAAAAAGTATGGGGGAAAGATATTAATCAAAAGCATTAAGTGATTTAGAACAGTTTTTCGAAGGCTAGAATCAGGGACTTGATTAATCATTCGGAAACACCATCTCAAGAAACTACATTTTTTATCTGTGCAGCAGACATGGTCATTTTCGTGCACCTGACTTGGAAGTCCCCTCCTGAGGGCAGATACATTGTTGGGGAGTCTAAACAGATTGAGATATGCCACATTCTTATATTACAGGTAAGGAAAAAGATGTGGTATGGCCCAATAATGCCATACTATGATAACCTTATTTGCAGACAGCTTTTAAGGAAAGCTAGCATAGACTAGACACCTAGGATTAAATCCTATACTTAGGCATAACCTTTTTCATATCAGTAATAATTACAATATTTGGGGATTAGCTTTTTCAATTGTATCCTCACAAAGAGGTCTAACATCTACTTTTCTTTCAGTTTTAGTTGAAATTTGGCATGAATGGAAACAGGAGTAAGCTCACAACCTTTTCACATGAAGCTATGAGGTGTAATTATTATTACTGTTTCTTATTCATATTGCAGGTGCAATTAGTACTTAAACTGCATTCAGCTCAGTGTAAAAAAGTCTCTGCTCTGAGAATATGGGCTTGTGAAACGTTCTAGATTGAATAAAAATAGAAATGGGAAGTGAAATTGTAAAAATAACAGTACGGACAATAGTATTTGCATGAATTGGTTGTGACAGTCCTGACAGTCATACTCAGTAAGTGAGGTCTATATTCTAACCTCAAATTACAGACACTTCACAGGTACTTGTTTTATTTCTAGTGTCTGTAAATTTTTAAAATCCCACGGAGATTAAAAAAACAATGGACCACTGAATACACATAAAAGGAACCCTTCTCCCCAGTGTGTAGTTTCTGTTTTTCATACAATGCAAACTGTATTTCATTGAAGCTTTTTGTGGACTGTATACATGGCATAATCATCTAATCAAAAATTGACACTTGCTACGAAGCTTTGACTTCATAAATAAAAAAACTATAAAAATTTCTGTGACTTTTCAATACAAGCTATTGAACACTAGTTTTAATAAAAACTCTTTTAATCTTTCATAAATTAGTATACAAATTTGAATGCTGGAGGCTTACTGGGGCCACTGCATAATTCTGCTATTTTATTAGTACAAATTATTTAGCAAATTGTCCCGTGTGTCAGTGAAGGAGTTCAGAGATAGGACTGATGAAAACAGGTAGAGAAAAGTTATTAAATCTGTAGAAAGAGAATTTGGACTGCTTGATGCAGATGAGACAGAGGATATAGCGTAGCAGTAAATAAAAGAATTGCGAAGAACAGAATGCACATACTTGCTTACCTTTTTTTTAAATTCTACTGAATTTCCAGCTGCATTCAAAAGGAAATAACTTGAGGTTAATGAAGGTATACAACTTTTGATTTCACATTTTTTTTTAGAAATATATGCAAGAAGTATAAATGAAACTTCGAAACTGAGTACAACAATGTATCTTATTAAATTAAGGTGAGTTGTTTTAAATGATTTAGGACTTAAGCAAACACCTAATTTGCAGGGTGCAACAAGCGTTTACCTGAACTATATAGGGAAAGTGAAATGCAGAGCTATTTGTGAAAATATTTGGGTTTAGGTTATATGGAGTCTAGGATTTTCCTGGAAACAAGGAATATCTGAGATAATTTGACTCAAGAAAACTGCTGATAAAATTAAAATAAAGATAGAGATGAAATTTCAAGGAAAAACAGATTTTGTTTTCCACATTTTTTTCCACCTTTCCAAATATTTTATCTGAAAATCATCAAATGAACTTGTCAGGAACTAGCTTGTATAAACTAAAGTTTTAGGCTGTATGGCTAAATATTAGCATTCTGATAAAGGTAGTCTTTTGAATATTTTAGATTCTGAGGATACCCATTTTTCCCTCCAGTACATTAGCCTGGATCACAATGTTCTTCTTTTGCACAGAAAAATTGGCAAGAGACTTTTCCTGATGCCGCTGAAAATTGTACTCCAGGAACACTACTCATTGGCTGAGCATATGCTTGTACCAGAATTATTTAACTAAACCTTTTCATACTTTGACTTAAATTTCCCCTTCATTTTTTATTTAATGTAATACAAGTCCAATTTTACTAGACATGTTGCATAGTTAAGTGTACTGATCCTGAGCTCTTTCCTTAAATCTTTGCAATGAATTTTCAGTCACTCTTTGTCTTTCTTACACCAAAAGTAAGATTATTCGAAGCAATGGTTTACTCAATTTCCTGCACAGCAGCATGATACGGTTTTCACTTTCTATGAACAACCTGTCTGTGCAAAATCCCTGAGCTCATCTTTTAACATTTCAATGCCTTTGATTTCATTGTTTCTTTGTACAACAAAAGAATTTGTACAATGTGTGAACTATATCCCACCTGCTCCTTCCCCATCTACACTGTTTTTCATTTGCTGAATGCCCCTCCACAGGTACCGTTCCTCCAGTCTTATTCATATGCATATGAAACAGTATATATTGAAATTTATTCTTTCAGTGTACTCTGTCACTTTTCACAGTTCAAATTGCTCCCAATTACTGTTCTCAGGTAAGCTCACTATATGCATGACTACATTCAAATCGGTGAGTTTAACTCTTCTTTTGCTATAGGCCAATCGTAGGTACCATGAACTATTGAACTTGAGGGGTGGTCGGGCACTGGAGCAGGCTCCCCAGGGCAGCGGTCACAGCACCGAGCCTGCAGGAGTTCAAGAAGCTCTCAGGAGGATAGCTCTCTCAGATTTAAGGTGTAATAAGGTAATCCTGTGTGGAGTCAGTTTGACTCAATGACCCTTGTGAGTCTCTTCCAACTTGGGATATTCTGTGCTTCTATGAAATCAATAGCATTTCTCTGTATAGGCGAACATTCAGTATGCACTAGATGGCAGTATAACAATTGATTTAATGTAATTTTAATTTATTTCATTCGCTGTTCCTGTTTTCTTCTCAGAAATTCTCTCTGTCTAACAGTTGGTTGAATTGGTTAGGACTACCTTATAACACTGCTGTTACAGTGGGGAATAATTATGATGGAAAAGAAGTATGCTGACTTTGATGGACTTGCATCTGGTAAGTGAAGTACAATACCTTACGGCTATTATCTATGTAGAAGAATACTTTTGCTTCATTCTGCAATAAAATAATGTTTTGACATGTTAAACAAGTGCGAACAAACATAGCAATACTCTACACTTTTCTTTCTTTCTTTTTTTTTTTTTTTTAATAAAACGATCATAAAAAAACACCTGACTGGGATGAATTCTCAGAACAAAAAGGCAGGCTACTGTGACCGTTCTGCTTATCCACGTGATATACAGAATCACAGAATCACAGAATTTTCTAGGTTGGAAGAGACCTCAAGATCATCGAGTCCAACCTCCAACCTAACGCTAACAGCCCTCCACTAAACCATATCCCTAAGCTCTACATCTAAGCGTCTTTTGAAGACTTCCAGGGATGGTGACTCCACCACTTCCCTGGGCAGCCTGTTCCAGTGCCTCACAACCCTTTCAGTGAAGAAGTTCTTCCTAACATCTAACCTAAAACTCCCCTGGCTCAACTTAAACCCATTCCCCCTCGTCCTGTCACCAGGCACGTGGGAGAATAGGCCAACCCCCACCTCGCTACAGCAATTTGCTGAGAACTGGATCTTGTAAATCCCTTTTGTGTGTGTGTGCTGTGTATATGTGTGTAGTCTGTTCACAAAAACTGTATAGGATTTATTTCAGTAAGGTGTAACTCTGTGTTGAAGGGTGGAGCATCAGCTCTGCCTGACTCACGTATGGGCTGATGAAGATGGGAATGGTTCAGCTTTCCCTGTGAAATCCCTGCTGTAGTTTTCCACTGCTACCTTTGCATCATGTCCAAGGGATCACAAGCTGAAATCTAGTAATTTTAGGTGTGTTTCAGTGTACCGAGCACACTGAATATAGATACAATTGCCTTATCCAATGCAGATGAAGCAACTCAAGTCTACAAGCATGAGAGTAAGAGCTGGATCACCTCTTTCATAGACATCTCAGGGATACATTGCAAGTGAAACACAAACCTTTGCAGCACTGGGCCCCAGACCTGCTCATCAAGATTTGGGCCTGAGTAATCTGCAGTACTAATACAATCCAAAGCAATGACCTACACTTAATTTCTTTTGTAATGCTTGCTTGAACTAGGACTTCCTTTTTCCCATGGCACTGAAATGGACATGTAATTTACCAAGAACACTGTACTGTTCAGCACTGACCACAAGTGCCTAACTTCTCCATTGTGTAGAACTCAGAAGCTTCTTACTGTTTGCTCTTTTCCAAAACTAGGGCTGGAGTACTTAAAGAGTGTTTACTAGAACATGTGTTATATCAAGTCTTCTGGGGAATTACACCATGGCTGGTTTTAAAAACTGAAAAGCCAGTTTGTAGTTAATAATTTTCATCATAGTTATAAGATCCATGAACTTTACAGAATAAATATTATTCTTCACCTGTTTTCATTCAGTATGCATCATTTTTGGTGCTCCTGCAATTGCTTACATGAAAGAATAATGTGAGAAAAGACTAAATATTTTTATCCACATTTAATCATATTTAACTGACTGGTCACAGTACAGTTTATTTTTGATAGCAGCTGCTTTGCTATTCCTTATTTCACATTTCCAGCTGACACATTTTACTTTTTCTCTCTCTGCCTACTCTCCGATACATATTCTTCTGCAATCTGGTGCCTTGCTCTGTCTGCTGCATGCACTTTCTTGCTTTTCATTTTCACATTACTTTCCAGCGTAAAACTTCTCAAGTGCATTCATGTCTTTATTTCAGTGTTCCTCTGAAATGTTAAATATTGCATTCTTCTGGAAAATCATCTCTTATACTAGAGTAAGAGTAAGATTATTTAATGGCGATGTTAGTGCTAGGATCTTAGACAAAAGAATGCGGTAATGGGTGATGTCTGTGTTGACCTCAAGTCCTGTCACGAATTGCACATAAATCCTGGTGGATCTATATAGATTCAGGGCTCTTGCTTATAGAGAATTCTGCTGCAGGATGGTAATCTTACTGCAGGTGAAAAGCACACGGAAAAAAGAAAAAAAAAGAAAAAAAAAAAGAAAAAAGATATGTACCCTGAAAGATTTTTGGATTAAAAACAATTTATTTTAATTTTTATATAGAAATTACCTACAACTAAATTCAGTAAGATACAAATGTAGTGAACAACCCAGCAGATAAGGAAGTGAGGATGGGCCTGTGGTGTTTTTTTTTTTTTTTTTTTTTTTTCCCCTGTTTGCAACAGAAGCAATTCAGACAGGTATTTAAGCCAGTTCTAGCCCTTTTCTTTTCTCTTCCTTTTTCACTAAATGAATCCCAGCCTTAGTAGCATTTTCCATCATGTATCTTCTCACAAGTATTCTGCCAAAACTGTTAGGAGTTGTGACTTCTAATATCTTAAAAATGTTCTTACATACATATACAGTCCCTTTTTGGAAAAGGTCTTCTTAACCTGGGTTTGTCAATTAAAAATACTACTAAGGGCTTATTTCAGTGTTCTCTGTGACTAAACCTAACAGAGATTTCTTCTAGCATGACCATGCCAGCATGGCATGTGATCCCTTAAAAATGCTGATAGGATGGCATATGTATGTGCAGATATTTCGACTTTTACCAAGACTGCTTGTCATTTGTAGGTGTCTGTAACTTGTGGAACTATCTTGCTAGAAAGCAGAGCTTTGTAAGTATAGCTTCATTTTCAGTGGATGTACTTTGCTGATGTGTAGCATCTGTATTTCTTTATCAGTAAAGCACTTCCAGTGTCAATGTATTTGAAGAAGTGTGCAGTTATTACTAAGCATTGGCAGCATTCCTTAGCATTGTACTGTAAAACAAGTGGGAAGGGTGCAACTGTTGTTACAGGGGCAGACATAGCCACAGCAGTGAATTTTCTCAGTAAATGCAGTGATTTGAATTGCTGCTGCATAAACAAAAATGGCAGCTGTTTTTATGATAGTCAAGAAACTTAGATTATTTCCTTTCTAAACTACACATACACTCCTGCTTATATTTAAATATATTTTTTTATTAATATATTTTTTTTTCTCTAAAAGTTCTTTTCAGAGCAGAAGGGGGATTGGATCAGGTGTAATCCCATAAAAATCCAAATATTGTATTCAAATGTCTTTTCTCATGGTTAGGTATCTCAGTTGTTTTGCCATAACCACATAATGTATTTTGGATACTATCATTTCTGTTACAGCTGTGTATGATTCCTTTCAAGATTACTGAAGTACAAAGACAAAGTTTAGGAAAAAATAGATCCCTGTCCTATTTTTGTTTCTTTTTGATGTTCTGCATCAAAGGTAACTTCAGCTCACATAAAACATTTGGCTCAAAAGCCAAAGAACTCTGCAAGAAGATGACAAAAATCAGTTTGGAAATGCTTTATGTTCGCTTAAGAATGAATACTACTGAATAGTTCTGCTGTGTTAACAAGTGGCAGAATCTGTAGTTGCCTATGTGCTTGTGCAAGTAATGTACAGAAATGTTTCCTCGTTAGGTTCCAGAGAAGTTCACAATGACTTCATAGTCTAATGGGGATCCTTCACCACAGTGCAGTCTATTACTGGTAAGATAGGTCACAGGACACTTGCCTCGTGAAATAACAGTGCACAAGTTTACCCTGCGATGAAGAATCCTGAAGAGATGACGTGACAGTGATCAGCACTACCCAACCCACCACGGCCAGACCTGCTGATGCACTCAGACCTCAACCATCTATACCATGCGCCGTGGAGCAGTCTGAGAGGAATACTTTTAAAGCCTCATTTGAGAATGCTTTTTTGCAGGCCAGTCCCTGTGGGGCAGACTGCCACGCAAGCAGGTTTTGGTGTTTCTTTGAAATCTTTAACCAGTAGCTCATCTTCTCCAGTACAACCCAGAGTGAAACCTGATTGTTTATTGAGAACAGACTAATTCAGCGGATGCGAAGCACAGACTTCATAAAAAAAAACAGGCGCTGTGATAATTTCATTTAGAAAAGTCTCCAGTGGAACCCCATTCAAAATTTTCTGAAGTGTTCCCAAATTGAACATCAACTGAGAGAACTTGAGGAGGAAACTAAAGCTGCCTTTTCCTAGAGGGGAATATTACTGGAGATTTGCAAACATTAAGCAAAAAAATTAAAATGCGTTTAGTTTTAGTAGCGTGATTTCATTAGACACGTTGGCGAAGACTTCAGGTATTCACATGCAACATCCTTCGCCCAGAAAGCACCTGCCATTTTCTGCTTTGCTTGAAACGCGCTGCCCTCAAGCTCCTCTCGCTGCCAGAAATGGAGCACTGGGGCAGCACGCAGCTTTCCCCTGAGGGCTGAGAAGCACCTCACAGAAGCTGAAGCGCAGCGACCTCCTCCACAGGACTGAGGGCAAGTGACCGGCACCACCAGCCCCTCCTCCTGCCCTTCCTCCTCCTCCTCCTCCTCCCCCTGTAGCACGCAGGCGCCGTGTGGCGGCCCCGGAAGCGGCAGCGCCGGCGGCTCCCGGCGGGCCGCAGGCAGCGGGGCTCCGCCGGCCGCACCCGGTGCCGGGACAGGGGCAGGGGCAGGGGCAGGGGCAGGAGCAGGAACGGGGACAGGGGCCGGGCCGGGCAGCGGCTGGCATGGTGCTGGCGGCCGCCCGCCGCAGCCGCAGCCAGCCCGGGACGAGCCGCCATGGAGATGCTGCTGCCGCCCGTGTGAGTGCGGGACGGGGCGGGGGGCGCGGGGAGGGGGCTGGAGGCTGCGGGCATCGCGGCGCCCCGGGAGCTTCACGGCGTGCAGCGGCCGGATTTTATTTTTTCCCTTTTCCCCCCTTCTTCCACCCTTTCCTCACCCCTCCCCTACCCCCCTTTTTATTTTTTTTTCCTTTTTTCCTCCCCTCCCCTTTTTCTTTTTTCTTTCATTTATTTCTCTCTCTCTCTCTCTCTCTCTCTTTTTTTTTTTCTCTTTTTTTTTTTTGTTTTCCTTTTTTCCCCCTTTTTTCCCCTTCGGAGGCAGCGGCGCACCGCATCCCGCCCCTGCCCGCTCCCCGCCGCATTGCCCCGGGCCAGCCGCCGGCCCCGGGTGCCGGTGTGGAGGCGCTGCCCCCGGCCCCGCCGCCCCTAAAGCCCCGTCCCCGGCTGGGCGGAGGGCTCCGGGGCTGTCGCAGGGCTCTGCGGGGACGGCCCCGGCCCTCCCGGCTCGCTCGGCGCCGCCGCGGGGGGCTTGGTGTCTGGCTGCGTTAATTAAAGCAGGTCGCGGGCAGCCGGCGGGGTGTGGATGCCTCCTGATGTCACCCGTCCTCCCTGTCGGTTTTGGGGTGAATTCCGTCAATGCTCTGCCTGAAGAAGTGCGTTAGATGGGATGGATGCTCCGCACAGCAACATGTGTGTGCGTGCTGTAGCGTCTCCCCTGATTTCTTTTTCCCGAGCGATGCAGAGCTGCTCCCTGCTGCTGGGCTCCTCGCAGTCCCGAGTCCTGTCGCGTCCATGAGCTTCAGACTTAATTCTTACCGGCCTCGTGGTGCAGTGCAGCCACTGCCAGCTGGAGCCCCGCAGATGGGCCTCACTTGGTAGCTGTCTGTTACTGCCTGATGCGCTTTCGTGCTCTTTTGCTCCAAAATTAGTAGCTAGGTTTGGGATGATGAGAATTAGAGCCCGCGACTTTGCTTTACAAGCTGTTGCAGAGCACCGCATACAGGGGTACAAGTGAAAATCTTAAATCAATTATCCGTGAAGTTTTCTGTAAAGCTTCCTTAGACGTGCCCAAGTAAAAAGTTTTAGGTATGGTGGAAGGGAGGTTGGGTTTCTGGGAGCCTATCTGTATGCTCAGTTTGACTATTCTTACTCCAAGCAAGCGAACAAGTTGGGTTTTTATTTCACATCAGATCTCTGATGTTCCAGGGTCAGTTGCCCTACCAAGGGACTTCAGCGCCCAGTATATTTTGCTTATTTCTAGTTTGGAGGTTCAGGAATGGAGTTCTGTCAGTATAGGTGAATGCATCACTGATGCTAAGGATTTTCCAAGTAGAACAATGATCAAATTTATCTGGTAAAGGTAGCGTTGTGGTTGTGAATGCAGAACTCATTGGCTTGGCTTGAAGAATCCACTTGCTGCTTAGACAGTGGTAGTGACTGAGAGGTATACGTAACCATTTTGCTACAGAACGAACTGCCTGTAGAACTGAGGCGTTTCTCATATAAAGAGTTCATTGTGGATGGAGCTAATGATTCTTCACACTGCTCAGTTTTTCTCTCGCTATTTTGTGTGGGTTTTTGAGAGTGAGAAAATCTAAGATTGGTCACTTTTGCTTTTCAGTAGATTGAGTGGATAAGCAAAACCAACCAATTTTTGTCACTTTCATTTATGTTTCATGCTGCTGCTAGGGAAAGCCCAAAGAATTAAAGGAGTCGTCATGTGGCCTTCCTGTCAGAGGAGATGACCTGGAAGCTGCATGAACCTGTAAGCGAGGTCCTGGTGGAAGGGCAGAGCTGTGCTCTGTTTTGGCAGGCGGTGAAGGTGTTGAGAGACTGAGGTGATGGGTGATGTGTTCTGCCATCCGTCTGTACTGGCACTAGGCTAGTAGTTGCAGAGCTGCTACTGCTTCTCCCCTTGTTTCAGAGTATATTTTATTCTAGGGCATTGTTTGTGTTTTCTGTAATGCAGCTTATTGTTAGCTCTGACTGCCTCTGTCAAACTTGCTAGTGTTGGTCACCAACTCGTTGCTCCTAGGGAATTCTACCTACTTCTCCTCCTACCATATGCTGCTGGTAAAAGGGAAACTAAAATTACCTGGAGTAAAGAATAAGCTGAGCTGCAAGTCCCATTCACTCCCTTCCAAAAATAAAGGTGGCAAAACCAGAGTGATGATATGGGGGTGTAGAAAGAAGTATTAACCTTTTTACTTTTTATTTTTTTCTTTCAGATGCACCAAACTTTGCCATCAGAAGCCCTTGGATCTGAAAGATGATAACACTGAAATTCACTGTCCTGTTACAGTGAATCCGTGGCACATGAAGAAAGCTTTTAAAGTTATGAATGAATTAAGAAGGTATTACTTCACTGTATACACCTGCCTGGAGTCTGTAATACAGCTTTAGTTTCAATTACATTTATTAAGTTCTAAAAATGGAATGAGCAATTTCAGAAGAGTAGCTGATGGGGAAGATTAGATATACAATGAAGTGACAGATAAATGATAGTCACATGATAATAGCTGTAATGGGTACAGTATGTTTCTGCTTTTCGTAGGTTAATCGAACTGGGTTTCTGAGGCTTGAAAAATGCATAGAGGATGTATTTAAGGAGTTACACCTACTGATCCTGTCTTTTAAGTAGCTGATCCCAGGTAGATTTGAAGTGACTTTATGAATTGAGGCCAAGGCTCTTCATGTCTGTTGTTGACTTTTGTAAAGGTCTACGAGCTAGAAAAATGTTAAAATTTTCTAATCCAGAGACGTAGGTCACAGTCTAACCAATGTAAAGCTAACTGACAGTAGGCTTTCTTTGCTTAAGTATCTTTCTTTTGCATGCTTCCATAGGAACAATTTATGAACTCCCAAGTCAAATGTTGGAAGTCACTTGATAAGTTTTATAAGACCATGAGTGATACCACCATCAATTTCAGCAAAACCGGAGGACTGGTGCTAACGCTGTTCTTAGCACCCATATTGATTTATTTTCTACATATGAGTAGGTGAGGTGGTGTTGAAAACTGTGACAGCTGGTAATTAGAGCTCACAACTGAGCTCTGGTAATTAGGACTCACAACTATCACCGACAGTTCAGCTTTATAGCTAACAGCAACAATAGAGAAATTAAATAAATAAAATGTTTCTGCAGCATAGACAATAGCAGAGGGTGTTAAAATCCTGTAGCCGATTGTTATTTCCCATATGACATTAACAGTTGGAGAGGCTTCACCTTAGACAACGGCAGTAACTGATACCGTATTAAAGTGTGCCACTGCCTTTGATCTTCAGATCTTTGATCTGTATGGGTAAGTCTTTAATACTGTGGTAGATACTGGGATACGATCAATGTATTTATCTATCTGTGACAGTACTGGAAGATTGGAGAAAATCACACATTGGCTATAAATGATTTGAAGCCACCTCCAAGACTTCCATAGTTGAGGATAATGGGATAAAAGCAGAGGCTGTTTTTCTAGTATGTTACAGCCTAATTATGCTGGAAACACCGTTGTTTGTTGCTTCACCTTACTTAGGCATTCTTGGCTTTTCCAAGGATCCCAGAAACCACATTCACTGTCCTGAGGAGCGCAATAGAGCCTAGCTAGAGTCACTGGCCCCTGACTTCCTAACGATGAGTAAGAGTTTAAACGAAGACCAATTTCTGAGAATGAATCTTAGCATACGGCAATTTGAGCAGGGAGAAATGTTACCTGCATTTTGTCGCCTTGCAAGTAAAATATGCATGGTCTTCCAGCAGAGTGCATTGTTGAAGGGCATGGATTATTTTCAGAATATACTTTCATTTCCATGGTTACTTCAATTGGGATTGCAGTAGAAGCAATTTGAGCAATTTTCCTACATATATAAATAGTTGAAGTTTGAACAGGAGCAGTGCCATGCAAACCTTAACTGTAGTTCTTATTAAATAAGGTAGTTGATGCAGCGATGTTTACTGTTTAAGCTTAGCATGGCTTTTAAAATGGTAAGTGCTAATTAGATGAGATTATAAACATTAATTTTTGCATGTATTTCAATTTGAAATAATCAGCTGAAATATTTTAGGTATGTTTCAGACTTTGTTGCTCTAAATGAAGACCTTGCATTAATCAAGTAAATGATATTTTTGATTTTGTTGACTACTTATAGTGGATTCTATCTCAGTTCTTTTCATTAGTGTAGCACAAGAAGGTATTTGCTGGAGGTGTACTCTCCAGAAAGTAGATAACTAGTGAACAAATCATCTGCTCAAGTGTCTGAAATGTGTTGTGTTTGGAATGTTCAAGTCGATGAGTTCCTATTATTTTTTTTTTGGCTGCTGCCAAGTTACCCAGTTCTATTTGCCCCTAAGAGGATTTTTCTGTGCCTTCAAATTTTGACAAACTTGAATAATTTTGTCCTTGGTAATTTTTGTCATTTCATTACTCACCATCACCTCAGCACTGAGTCAGAGGGATCATTAGGATAGCTAATTAGTTCTTGACACACGAAGAAATTAACCTCTAATGTCTATCTTCGCTCTTCATTATAACTTGCTTTTATGACAATAGTATCTGACCTTGCCTATGTTTATTTAAATTCTCATTCTTACAAACAAGACTTGAACAAAATCTTTTGAAGATGTTTGTAACGACCTTCCTCCATATAAACCAGAATAACCAGCAAGTTAGTAAACAGTAGTTATTTTAAAATCTATTCTTATTTTTTTCCATTTATCATTTTCTCTTTTCATCTATGGTGTAGCACCATAGCTATGATTGTTTCGTTAGTCTATACAAGAAACTTGTTATAATATTGCTTCAAAAGGAAAGCTTTTCTAAAATAAGTTAGTGTGTCCTGGTGAAATGGATGTGCTGAGTTGGTGTTGGAGCCACAGGATGCTTGCACTGGAGCACGTGAACTAAGTTCATAGCTTGTTTCTTTGTTTAGTGGTTTATGTTGCTTGCCAGCTTGTAGTAGCGTTCACGCAATGTTCATGTTCACCTAATTGCATGTTCATCTAATGCAGTTCCAAGCTAGGGATGAATCTGGACTACCCCTAAGTTGCTTTGTCTATATTGTACAATGTTGTTAACTGGCTGCAGTTTTGCACTGTTGTAATTCTGTTGCTTCTGGCTTCACAGATAGCTTGGGTATTTCTGTGCAGCTAAGGATAAAACCTTTTCTTGTTGTTGTCAGGATAAGTGCAAGAATCTCAAAAAATTGGTAATTTGGCTTTGGTAACTAATGACCTCTTATTTGTAGCTTTCAGTGTCAATTTTTGTATAATAAATGTAATGATTTCTCTCAAGCTCCTCTGGTTCATCTGGATATGGCCATTACCTTACATTATATGACTTTTTTTTTTTTTTTTTTATAATAACCATACTGCACACTAAACTTAGGAGGCTTAGATGATTGCTGTAGGCATTGTGAGCTGAAAGAGGAAAAAAAAAAATATATATATTTAGCTGGTGCTTGGTTTACTGTATGACCCCAAAGGCTAGTTGTGGCTGCCAGAATTTTTGGTGTGTAACCTGCACTAGGCCTTCTTTCTTGAGGCTGTGCTTAAAGAAATTGGATGGTTGCAGTGGCTGGGTAGCTATGGTGTTTTCTTGGGACCAAGGTCAATATCTGAGCAGTTTGGCTGACAGCTCTAATTCTCTGTAAGAGGAAAAATGCAACTCCTCACCCCATCTGTGCTGCTACTCTGTGTGGTAATTGCAGACCACGAGAAAGTCTGCCTTCTGGTTGCGATTTATGTTCAGGAAAGGTAAAAAGTTTTGTTTTCAAAAGTACTGAGAATAAGGACTGCTGGACTGACACACAGCTCTAACCCTGTCCCTAATAATATGAGCTGTTAAAATGTACTTGTCTCCCCCATCCTTGATTACTTGTTGCTCTAGCTCTGAGTTTTGTCAGTTATATGCTACTTGTAGTGAGAGACTGCTGGAATAGGAAGGGAAGAAAAGGTGTCTTTGACTTAGACTGTTTAGATGCTGGGGAGTTTCAGGCTTTTGGTGTTTTTTGTCATTCCATCAAGAAAATCAGATAAAGAAGAGTACACTTGGTGGTGGATTTAACTGGAAGAGGTATATCCGATAGTTGTAAACTGTGTTGGAAATATCTGTGCTGGGAACGGCTCTCAATGAGATACTACTTTATTGCAACAGAAGAGAGAGGAGATGCAGATTGTGATTGTAAAGGACAAGAAAGCAAATGGATGTAATGGAGGTAGAGTCAGGCAAGACAAGAAATTAAACACAATACATTCTAAACTAGGTTGAGTAAAAAAATAATTGCTATTGTATACAAGAACTATGTCTGAAAAATGCATGGAAAGCGGTAAATATAGAGATGATTGGGTACTGATTTTGAACAATTAAGTAGGCATGAGCTTCCAGTATAATGTGACATAGGCATCAAAACTAAAGTTTGGAGTATGTGTTATCTGTAAAGTCTTATTTTTTACCTCAATTTTTTAGTTTTTGTATGTCAAATTGTTTACAGGTATCCAAAGAAGCCCAGATTTCAAGGGAGAAGGCTTATAAATCGGGCTGATATGAATTTCTGTTATTCAGTGCAGAAAACATAATATCTTTGGAAGAAATCACAATTCAGTTGTTTGCTTTTGTAAAGTTCTGTGTACCCAAGCACCATCTGTAATCCTATTGAGTAATCGCCATGAGGTTTTATAGCACATCTAAAAACAATGCTTCATCAACATTGTCTGCCTGCCTCTTTTTGAGGGCATGGAGGGAGAAATCGTGTTATTTTGTGCTTTCCTACTATGGTTCGCATATGTGAAATTACTTTCTCTGATATTTCTAAATAGTCAAAACTTGCTGTGTGATGTGACGATAGTAGCTGAAGACATGGAAATTGCAGCGCATAGAGTTGTGCTAGCCGCCTGCAGTCCCTACTTCCATGCCATGTTTACAGGTACCAAATGTTTCAATATTTACTATGTTTTAATCCAATCCAATTGTATAATGCACAAAATTAAATAACTTTTGCCTTTTAGGATCTCATTTTATTTTTAGTTAAGATAATAGAAACTTTCTATGAATTTATTTGCAATCTGAGGACATAGTGGCAATTAAACCTCTGGTAGCATGGCAAATAATTTTTAAAGCGTCCTTTATTTAAACTAATTTGAGTAACTTAAGTAAGCTGGAAATAGTAGAGTTGTTATACTCTTGAAGACTAATCATTTTACCTGTACAAAAGAAGATTAAAACAACTTTCATGTGAATTCTGAAGTAAATTATGTCCTTTAACAACTACCATTGCTGCGTTCTTCAGTTCATGAGTATTCTAGGCTGTTAGTAGATAAGAAAGCTTTCTGTGGCTTTGGCTGCCTGTAGCTGGAGTGCATGTTTCAGTCCACTTAGGATAATTCTCTGTGACAGATGTACTCTGCATCATTGCCACAACTTTTCTGTGCAGGCTTGATTCTGCCTCTGCTTGCTCCGTGCTGATTGAGTTGTTGCTACAATAGGAATGCCAGAAGGCTTGCTAAGCTAAAATAGAGTTGGATTCATAGTACCCTACAGCTGAATTCCTGTACTGTGGGTTTAATTCCGTGACGGTTATAAATCACATTGAGATCATGTAAAACTTGAAGTCAAAGACAGAATGCTACTAAATGCTTGTTAAATTTAATTTTGAAAGTTTTCTCTATTCCTTCTCAAATCTTGTGCTGGTTTGGTCCTTAATGTTGCCTGTTTGAAATTAAAAGAGTTCTCTGCAATGTATTACTTCAGAGCACCAGGTCAAATGGAGTAAAAAAACGTGACTCTTGGCATGCTAGTATGCAAGCAAAATGGAGTTTTAATAACCCTAATTGTATGTAACTGGAAGACTGATATAATTTGAAATACTGTTGTGTCCTGGGGAAACAGCTGATTATTAGCAAGCACTTTACTGAAACTGAATAAGTATAGAGTTCAGGATAGTTTTGATTCTGTACACAAATGTTATGAAACAACCAAAGCTGGGAGAGGAGTCACTACGAGCAGAAAGAAACGCTTTCAAGTTGTGTATAAAACATCACAAAGCTTCCACTTAAGTAGCTGTTCTTCTAATCATTCTTCAAGTTTTTGTATATAGTTGTGACAGATATTCCAGGTGACTAACACATTCCTTCTTAACTTCACTGATTTCTTTAAATTTAAAATGAAAACAGATTTACAGTTCATCACCCAAGTAATGGAGAAACACAAGCCTCTTAAATTAGTTCTGCATTAAAGATTAATTATTGTTGACTGTCACATTGAAAATATTCTTTACTCATAGTACAGGTTTGTTTCCTGCTTTCCATGGCATACAGCGGCCTGGTTAAGACATTTCTGCTTGTTTCTGAGTGCATTTCTGCTGCCAGCGCAGCAGTGTCCATGGCCTCTCTCCAAGCGGAATCACTGAAATCATGGTTTCTTCCCTTACTTCACTCCCTCTTGAAGTTTTGCTTGTTTTATGTTTTCAGACATAGGTCTTCATTGACCCCCTGTGGAGTGGGAGGTGGGAATGCTCACTTGAGGAAAGGGTAGGGACGTTCTAACCCACGCATCTGGGGCAGTGTTTGTATAGTTGGTGAACCACATCAGTGGGAGTTTAAATAGAGTTCATGTGTGGCTTCAGAACTTATCCACAGATTTTATACTACCGTTACATGCTGTTCTCAGCAAGGACCAAGTGTCTTGTCAGTATATTTCAGCTGTTCTTCACAAAAATAATCCTGATAATTATCTCTGTGAATTCTGCGATTCACGCTTCTCAGGTATTCTGATCCAGTAACCTGGAAGTTCAAATAAGTACATTTGATCCCTTAACCAGCTACAGGGTTACTTGTTCTTGACTAGGAATTAGAAGTTTATATTTAGGCACATATTTGCAGGTTACTTCCATCTTTCTCTGAGTCATTAGGTACTCATGGCTGTTCAGCGTAGGGTTTAGCATTAACTGCGCTCAAAACCTCTGACTTCTTTTTTCCCTGTTTGCACTTCTAATAGAACTAACCCAATTAAATATCCAGAAGAAAAAGTTACTGCCTTTTAAAGTTACAAAATTTAGTAAGTTAGTAACACTTATCTTGTAAGTAAGGGCAAATGGGGAAGAAAAATTAACCATCCAGGTGTATGTTATCAGGAATAGTTATTTGTGAATTCTTCAGTGAAATTCTTCAGAAATATTTATCGTGATCCTGAATCAAATATGCCTAAATGATTAGAGGAAAGAATTATGAAACATCAGTGAAGGGGCACTTCAGTGGGTGACCTGAGTTTATTTTCTGTTTTTGCCACAGCCTATGTGTAGAGAGAATTATCTATTCTTAGGCGCTTACCTGCTCTTTTTGTTTGTGTTCTCCAAATGTACAATTGTTGTTTTTTTAACTAAAACAAACAAACAAAACCAAAACAAAACCCCACACCTTCCTTACATTACTGTTGTGAGCTAACCATATTAGATTTTAGTTAGCCTTTAGTAACTCGAGCTCCCCAATTGCTCTGCTGCTCCTGTTTGGGAGGTTGGAGCAGCCCAGCACTGTCCTTTCCATGTCACTAACAACTCTGTGAGGGTATTGTGGAGCAGCTGTCTGTGACACAAGTGCTTCAGAAGGCTGAATTCTAGACTGAGAATGCCTAGGAAGTGAGTTGATGGTTTTCTGCATATGGTCTGTCAAACCAAGTCTGGATCATGAGGACTCATTCTCAGCATCGTAGTAAGACTGCATCTCCTTTTAGCATGCAAAGTAGAAGCCTCCTTTTTTCTTGTAGGTACTGGGTAGTATTGTTAAACTGAGAAGATGCCTATCCATCGTTTCAGAAACCTTTACACAAAATCTGAAAACAAAACCAATGTGCTTGCAGAATATCCAACTCTGCTCTCCCACATACATGATTTTCCCAAGGGACCACCTCCACAGCAGCTTGCATAACAAATAACTTGCTGCATGCATGCTCTGAAGATCAATAGGCTTAATCTTTGTCAAAGAAGTTTAAACTTGGAACTCAGGGTCCTGCAAAGAACACGCTACTATCATCTTTCACAGGTGTAGGGAAATGTTTCAGAAGAGGGGGGTGGAAGAAGTCTATAGGAGCTGGATTTTGCTCTTTTTCTTGTGGTTCATTATCAGGGCTTTCCAGAATGCTAGAAACTGGTGCTGACATTAAATAGTAGTACATTGCTGTAGGTGGTCTTCTGCACTGCCTACCAACTTTAGTTGGTTTAAAATAAATTCCTTAGCCTTGAGCTTAAAAAACATCATGAATAACAGTAACAGATTTCTTAGTGATACTCTGGGTAAAGTGCACTGCCTGTCATCGATCCTAGAGGACATAGGGTAAGAAACAATGAAAACGAGTGTACTTCCTCAAGAAGTATCAGCAGTGATGAGCATCTTATGGTTCTTTTCCCCACTGTCTGCTCTGTGGTTGTGTAGGTTAAATCACTCATCAATTCCCTTCTATCTAGATGTTATGGGGAGAAAAATAAAAACTTATCCAATGTAGAAGAACAAATGGATATATCCAGAGTTAGGGATATACTTTTCCAAAGTGAGAGTTTATGTATATCTATCAACGTCACCAGCATAGTTCATATTTCACTTCTCAGTGCAATTTGGTGCAATAAAGGGTTAAAGGTCTGAGATGCCCAGATGTGTGGTTGGTACCCACAGAGAAGGTATAGTCCTTTCTTCAAAATGTATCCTTAGGCAATTACTTTGGATGCAAACAAAATGTTGCATTTTGAGAAACATCATATTTTAGAAGGTGGAAGCTATTTGCAGGACTTTCTATGAAGATCAGCAATGGCATACAGCCAGCATGTCAGCCTCCACAAAACAAGATCTAACAAGTTTTCCCTTGCTTTCCATTTTATCTTAGTTTGAGTTTTAATTCTTAAATCAGATCTATAGCAGAAGGAATAATAAGTAGGCAACCCAAGTACGTATGTTAATTTTTCTGTGGGGATAGAATTTTTCTTTTTTAAGTAAAATGACCCCAGACTGCATTTGGTATGCTCCTTCAATTAAGAAGTTAATAAAGCAAGTGTATATAATGGATTGCTTTGCCAGCAAAATGTTTTTGTATGTGTTTGAATCGAAGGGTCTTACTTAGGTTTGAAAACAACATTTTACTGATATTGTATACTGGTAAAAATAGGTTAGCAGTAGTAAAAGCCTTAACCCAGGTAGCATTCACGTGATGGTAACAGCAGACTTCGTTTCTCTTTGGAGAGAGGAAGGGAGGGAAAATTGAATTCTTAAAGTTGCTTTATTGTTACAACTGATGATACACAAGCATTTCTGTTGTAGGCAGGAGTAATTACTATTAAGCTATTAAATTTGACCTGTGTTTCTACCTAATTTGTTTGACTACCAAACTGTATTTGTAGGTGAGATGAGTGAAAGCCGAGCAAAGAGAGTTCGAATAAAGGAAGTTGATGGTTGGACCCTCAGGATGCTTATTGATTATATTTACACTGCTGAAATCCAAGTTACAGAAGAAAACGTGCAGGTAAGAGTGAGTATATTTTCTACAACCACAGAGGTGTAATCCACAGAATCATTTAGTTTGCCAGTGTGGTTCAACTCTGAGGGAAATCTCTTCTGCAAACCAGAAGTTTTTCAGACCCTGTGCCTGTAAAGTCGTACTGTTTAAATTCTGGTTCACATTGAAAGACCGTTGAAATAAATGAAGTCTGTTGACTTTAATGGGCTTAACAACCAAACCTCATGTAATACAGTAATATAGATGGTCTACTCAGCCTAAAAATTAATGCTGTCAGCCACCTCTGTACCAGCCTCTCTCTGATACTTTAGTGTGATTTACATAAACAGAGGTAGATTTGTTCTTAAATGTAAAACATGTAGTCCAATTAGTGTTCCGTTTGTCAGATTTTTTTTTGGCTAGCCTTCAGAATAAATTATTCTTTCCTGCTCAATCCTGTACCTTGCCAATGGCCTGTCATGCAGGAATTTTTAGCTTGTTCTGATTATTTTTTTAAATCAACCAATATCTAGCATGAAGGCTTTTGCCCATCCCACACAAGTAGAGCTAATCAGTTTTTCTATTCAGCTGTGCCAAAAGCTAAAACTTCAATTAGAATTGAACAAACATAAGCTTAGAAAAACAGAGCTTATGTTTTCTAACCACAGATCCTGAAGACAAGGTAGATTTTACTTCCACTACCTTCTGAGATTCAGCTTAGATTTTTTGGTAAGTTTAAAAGTAGTTACATAACAGGTGACATACTTAATTTTTCTGTTTTTCTTGTTGCTTCTATGCCCGTGTTTCTGCTTCTGTTCAATGCTAGCAGTCATTTTGTTGCTCTTGCAGGGCATGAATAATGTTGCTATATTTGCCATTGAAAACTTCTGTTGTGATTGTGCATTCTGAAATTACTGTTTTTTAGTGGGCATTAGGCTGAAATAAATAGCTTCTTGGCTGCCGAAGCAGATGGAGTCACTGCTAGTTATACCTGTGCTTGACTGAAGACATAGAAATGGGATTTCATACTACTAACTCAAAATATCCTACTCCTAAGCCTTCTAAGTATTCGATCATACCATAAGGTTAACTTGTTACCTTCTTAAAGAACTGTTTACTTTTGATCTGATGATGGCTATATGTAGTGAAAAATCTTTCTGAAATTATGCTGTGTCTTGCCCATCCAGTGTTTGTACAAACCTATTTTACCCTGAGCGAGATCCAAAGGTGTCAGAGGTTGCTGAGTAGATCTTCTGGGCTTGATCTTGCTGGCTTTTTATCCTTAAAGCAGAATATTCTGTCTTGCTGGCACATCTTAATGGCCGTAATCTGGTACTTCTGGTGTGTAACATCACACTGCATTTCAGAGGCAACCTACTGTGTTCTGGCTGTAGGTATTGCTTAGGAGGAGGCAGTTTAACCTGATACTGTCAATGATAGCTCTTCTTTGTTCATGGGGAATAAAAGCCAGCATTCTCTTTCTTTCTCATACAAGACCCATTCAAGACCAGAAACCTCCTGGTTTAAAACTCATAAGTCTGATATGGCTTTTATTTTCATAGCTCCAGATTATCTGCTCCTTGAAGATAAATAATGATTTTGAGGTTGGTAAAATAAATAATATGGTGCGGTGAGGGATATTACAAGTTTGTGGTTACTTAAGTACTGGGAAGACAGTCAAGCTTTTAAGTGAATTTGGATTTATGGCAATATAGTTGCGTTTTAATGTTGGTATCAAATATACTTGTAATATTGTAATGAATGTAAAACTTTCCTTCCTGTGTCACCTTCATCATCTTTGTTTTATTAGTGCTAGCATGTACTGTTTATTTGCATTATGGCAGGAACAAACACAATGGCAAAACACCAATACACTGAAGCAAGTCTTTTTCCTCAAGTTTGAAAGTCAAGGTGGGAAAACTGTGAATTTCTGAAAACTTTGAATCCTAGCACAGACTCGCAGGCTTCACTTGAAGTTGTATTCTCTCCATAAACATGTTACATGCTTTAGTGCTCAATTTTGTTTCTAAATGTATTGCTTGAAGGTATTGGTTCAGAATTTATTTTGTTGAAAATATAGTTCCATGATAGCCTAAGATGCCATGCCTCACTTTGTATTTTTGCTAATGTGCTTGACTGGGGCTTCAGCTTAGAGGTAGCAGCTTATGATTCTCATTCTGATATCCTTCATGGGATTTCAAGTGTGTTACTCTGCCTTTTCGGGTTACACGTAGTAAGAATTAGTGTTGAATTCATTTCTAATAGGTGATGTTTGAAAAGGGTGTGAACACTTCACATCTAAGTGATGCAGAATTGCTAAGCAGAATTTGGCACTAAAACAGTTACACTGTGTATTTATGAATATTTAGTGGTAGCCAATCTCACTGGTCTTTGTCAACAGCCGAGTAATGAGAAGCTTCTTTCATTAATACCTTACTTGATTTAGATATGAACAGGAGAGTTGTCCCTTAACGCTTCTTTCAAAGTTCGAAGTAAGAACCCTTCTTTTTGTTCCCCACTGTTTTGTTCTCACTTGTATGTTTTTGAGCAAGAAGGACCTAGAAAAGTCAGGTGTAATCAGTGACTGAGGAGAAAAATGCATTCACTTACTGCATCAAACTGGAGGAGGCCCTCAGCACTGGTTATTATTTCCGACATAAGTTAAATGTAGAAGAAAACAGTTGTTCTTTTCTGCAGTTCTTAGTTCAGTGTCAATCAGTTTTCCCCACACCCCCAACAGTTAGACAGCTGGTATATGAAGAAGATGTATGTTCTCCATTTTATTCTAGGATTTGTCCTTCATTTAAAGTTACTTATTTTATCGTTCCTCAGTAATGGCACTCACTTAGCATAATGCTATACCAGTGTTTCTGTCATTTTTACTTATTATGTCACATTTTCTTACATACTCAACTCTGTTCTCCTTTTTTTCCCAGAAATGGCATTAACTGTCAGACCTGATGCTGTAGCACATACTCATGTTTTAAGAAGGGATCATAAAACTTAATGTTTTCAGAAGGCAAATCTACTTTCTTGCACATGAAATTTTTTCAATTCCCATATAGGTACTAACTACATGCAGTGCACAACGTGGGGGAGTTAGTTACTATAAGAAGCTCATGCATGAGTAACTCTCCCACACTATGCATTTCAGCATGTCTTTAGTCAGCCTTACACCTAGGGTAAGCCGAGCACAAATATATCAGGGCAGGAACATAAGAAGAAATTCCTGCATATTACATCTTCCTGAATAATATATATTGCCAATACATGAACACACAGTATAGATGTATGTTTCCTTTATAACTCTCAACTGCTTGTGCACAGATTGCCATCTGAAGCATAAGGCATGCGTCCCTTCATATTGTGTCCTAGGGCATGGTGATGAGAATTTCCAGCATACTTCACTTGAGGTGCTCTAAGGACAGTACTACTTTTACCGTGCCTAATCTTTACTGGGTACTGACTGAAAGGCAAAAATAAAATTTTGTGCAGTGTGTTACATTCCTTGTTTGTTCGTCTGAACATTAGGATAACTCAGGGTCAAAATACTGAGAATAAATTTTTATATTTAGAAGTGATCTGTTTGTGATGCATCACCTACAGTTTTATGTGGGTTGGACATGCAAAAATGATCTCTGTTTCAGGACTAACCATTTCTTCTGAAACTGCTGTATTACCAGAATATCCAAATGGCCCACAAAATTGTGTTTTTCCTTAAACCTGTTTTTTTTTGATGGTTTTGGATTCCCTCCTTCAGTACCCTTTCCACTAAGGGACAGATACACCAGTTTTTTGGATTTTAATTCAAAAGGGGGCTCAGGATCGTAGAATGGCTTGGGTTGGAAGGGACCTTGAAGCCCATCCAGTTCCAATCCCCAGCTATGGGCAGGGACCCCTCCCACCAGACCAGGCTGCACAAAGCCCCATCTAGCCTAGCCTTGAGCACCTCCAGGGATGGGGCATCCACAGCTTCTCTGGGCAATGTAATCACAATGGGATTACCAGTTCAACAAATTATGGCACATCAGTTACACAACAGCAGCTGTTTGTGGTTCTACCTTCAACAAAATATAAAATGATTTAATATAAGAGAGTTTGTAAGACTCGTGTTACTCTACTTTGTATTTGCTAGTCTTTGGGTGCTTACCGATCAAATTAGTATAGTTGAAATTCCAGTGGGCTTCAGAGCAGGACTGTCTCTGTATTTGAGCTCAGAGTCAAAATACTTCTGGGTATATTTTGATGCTTACCAAGCTTTATCCTCAAACGAGATACCGTGTATACAAACTGGTGATTAAACTAGCAGTCTTTTTGTAAGTTAGCAGCATTGTGATGTTAGAGCATAAAACACATGCTGCATGTTTCTTGAAATTAGAGTTGTTTTAGATACCCAACTTTGAATGTTTTTGAAGAGTTTCTAAAGCCTGCCATTAAATTATACCCTTTGAATACTGAGGAGCATCTCATTTCCCATATTAGATGAATGGATGCCCATTACCTTCCAAAGGGTTATATTCAGTTTTCTTTTGAAAGTAGCAGATTTTCCAGTTTAGGTGAGGTAAACTTTTCCTTTCTAGAACTGAAGGCTGCCTGTCCTTTACAAACTCATGACTGGGCATCGTAAGAGGAGAGAGTTCATTTAGGTGCTTGAACAGAGACATGCATTCTGTGTCCTGGAAGTGTGCCTGCTGCTGTGTAAGTGGGTGGGAGAGATAAAAGAAATATTCATTCTACCGAACTGAATGCTGTGAAGCTTTCATTCAATCTTATCATAAGGTAGGTTCTGTTTTAAATATATTGCCATACATATAGTTATATATATATAAATGCGTGTGATGGTAACTGCTTTGAGCCAAGGGAATGCTGAAACTGCTTCCACAGGAACTTGGCTGTTCTCCTTTAGAGAGCCTATGAAAGAGTTGCCTGGAAAAAAATGCTGCAGTTGGTTTAGGAGCCTAAGAAAGGCAAGGAGGGGAATTATTGTGATCTTGATGATCATGCTGTAAGTGAATCCCTACAGGTCGTGATTAACACTCTGAATGTCACCAAGACCAACAATTTATATAGGTCCAACACCTCCCCAGTCAGGCACACCACTGAAATGTGGTACTGCTGAAGATAAGCTTATCCTGAATTAACAGCAATCTCTGAATGGTTTTCAAATAGAGTGTTATACACTAGATAGTGCGGCTTGGTGATGACAGTGTGGGTAATGATAGCAAATTTCCTGGCTCGAAACAGTCAGTCTTCTAACAGATGCGTGTAACTTAATAAAACTGTTGTACCACAGGTTAAATTTGGTATCACCTAGGTTTGCAGGCTGGCTGTTGATAAAGGCTTTCTGTTTACCTCAATTTGCCTCTGTTTGGTGACCACAATTACTTGGTGACAGCATTTCGAAATTATTCTTCAGGCAATACTTGGACTTCCCCTCGAAGTCTTGGCTATATTATTTATCAATTGAATACAAGTAGATGTATCTTTTAAGACAGTGCCATCACGTCTCTCTCCACAGTACCTTTTTGATCAACTTTTTGATCTTGGTTTAGCTTCCAAAGCATTTCTAGCAATGCCACTTGAATGTTTTGTGATGAGAACAGAGCACAGCCAAACCTGTGGCTGTGTATTCCTCTTGTTTAGCTGCTGCTGTTGGAAGCAGCATCCTGGGCCACACGAGCATCTTTCTGAGCCAGCAGGGCTTTTCTGAAGAGGCTTGTTGCTAAGTTTGGCGTGCTTGTAAATGAGAATGAAGTTACTGGTCAGAAAATACTATTGCTATTGAATAAAACAGTGATTTTTTTCCTTGTAAAGAACACATTTTATGTAGTGAGTGCATTTACAGTAATCTGTTTCTCATGCCCTCCTGAAATAGCAACAGAAAAGGTGAAGCAGTATCACACTGATTTCTTTGTCAGTAGTTACATTAGATTTTTTTTTTTTTTTTTATAGAAATATCTCTGACTGTAATGTAAAGTATCATTGGCAACATCTTTTGAGCTGAAATCTGTCAATTGGTGTTTCCTATGCTGGGGATTTGACTTGACAGTAACTCTCAGCACACAGTTTTTTAGACAGACTGTTAGGCCAAATGTTCATTAAGACTATACAGCCATTTTTCAAGCTGTTCATATAGGTTTATTTTTCTGAAGTGATATTGAATGTGCTGTAAACATAACATTTTGGACAGATTTGGCTGATGACAATTGATAGAGTTGCTCTAAAATGTTTTTTTACGTCCATGTATGGTTAAATAACATGAAATGTGGAATTGTCACACTGTGTGGCTTGTCATCACCACCCAAACAAAAGTGGTCTTTTGTACTGTGCTCTGGTGCCCCAAATTGGCACAAATGAAATATTGTTCTAATATTTTAACCTGTTAAAGATGTGATAATCATCCTGAATGTTGCAACCCACCCCTGCAGCAAGTACATGTGGAAAATTTTAGCTAACGTGAAGGGCCAAGTGTTAAATCATATACCTGGGCCCTTCTTCTGTTAGTTCCTGTAGGTAGGAGATATTTTTTTCCAAGATACAGCTTTTATAAATGAGGTGCAGGCACACCACGTCTCATCAAGCATAAGCGTTAATGCTCTGACTAAATTGTGAGTTGCGTTATTTTTGTTTTTAGATGAAATATCTCTGTCAGATATGTGCGATTAACACCGTTGTCTGTAACTACTGCTTCAGCTACTGGACCATCAACTTAGAATCAGGGCTAAACTTCAGAAATGCCAATACCAAACATTTCTCTTAATAGCACCCAGGTATTTGAAGACTGTTGTGTCCTAGAGTGCAGAGTCACCCAGCTTTACTGCTTGTTCCTTTCATCAAGTTCTTGGGCTTTGCCCTTGGGAGAACATTTTGGGAAGAAAGAAAAAGGGAAGGCTGAAGGACAGCAGCACATATTGAGATCTTAAGGACAGAGGGAGAAGGTATCTAGACTGGTTCTTTCAACTTCTTGAATGATGAGACATCTTTAGTGTTCCTTTAACAATCTTTTAGGTGATAATTTGTGTAAAATGTTTGAAACCAGCCCTCCTCCCCCTGTATCCCACCAACGCAATATGAATGGCTAGGTGCTAACTACTGAACCTTGATGTGATGGGTTGCAATCCTGCTTGGTTCTGAGTGGATTGCAAAGCTAGTTGTGATCCTCAGCTCCCTCAGGTTCCGTAGCTTGCACCAGTGGGTGTTTGCTGGGCTTGACTTGATCTTGAAACCTTTTTTATGCTGTTCCTCATGATATTTCAGTTTACCATCATTTTTACACTCCCTCAATGGTGACTTAGAGCTTTCTGTCCATAAATAAGCTCCCCCCCTTTTTTTTTTTCTTGTGGTTGCAGGCAACTCCACTGATTCTTGAAAGTATTTTTCTTTTAAATGGAGTTTTATGTAATAGAGCTATTGAGTATCAAAAGATATTATTTGTTGGTGAACTTGACACAAGTAGTATTGAAGCTTTAGGAAGAGATAGAATTCTTTATAGGATCATTTTACAGAGCTTTAAAAATAAACAGGCTTTTGGTCTTTCTGACTATCATGGCTGTGATGGTATTGCTACTAAATTCTGGAAATTCTTGCAATTTAGAAAATGTTGTAACCAAAGTGGTTCAAGTTAAAATATTTTATAAAATTAATGACTTCATGATTAAAACTGAATTATAAAATCACTTAATCTTGAAGTGGATTGAAACCTCTCTTTATGTAACAATCTAGACTTTCATTTTTATTATTTTATGCCTGCAGAGTTCTAATAACATTAGGGGATAGCTTACACTGCACAGAGGCATTTAGATCCAACCACGTGATGAGTTTCATTACAAAATCTATTAATAGAAACCTTAAATTTTAGTGGGCAAGAATTTAATGTTGGACTTGACAGTATGCCTCTTTAAATGTCTTGGCCGTCTCGGAAGTGTACCAGCACCATTGTATTTTGCTTTTATACATACTTTAGATGTTATGCCTCAAGCAGTTGTCTGGTTACCTCTTTTGACCCATTTTGTTTGTATTTGTGACAAAAGCTTTGAGGATTTTAATAATATGGAGGCAAAACTAGTATGTGGCTTAGCTGGAGGAGGGACAGGCACATTTCTGGAGTTTGTACGTATTGTAACACAAGTTAGGCAGCAGTAAAAGAGCTAATTTTTGCAGTGAAAAAATCCTACCATGCATTCTTCACTTGCTCATATGTGGCTATGTTTCAAGAAAGTGCGTGTAGGAGGGAAGGGAAAGGAGAATGGTGATCTTTCTACAGGTGTATCTTATTACCAATAAAAGCTTCATTAATTTGTGCTCTAAGTGAGTAAGCTCTGCATAAAAGAGCTGTGGTCTTGTGCTGAGTAAAATACTGAGCAAACAGCTTTGTGGGGAACCTTAATATTTTGTTCTATGTCAGTTTTTAAATGTGTACTGAATAGTATGTTTTGACTACATTTTTTTTTTCCCATAGCATATCTTTTGTGGTTTTAACTATTATGTATGTGTAGAGTAGAAGCTGCCTGGTTTCTCGTGCACAGTATTCATTTATTATATAAACCCTATCTATTCTGCAGTATACATATTGTCACTCTCCTTCCTATGTTTTTTTTTTTTTTTTTTTTTTTTTTTTTATTTTCTAAGAGTGCAAAACTGGTGTGTTTGGTTTGGCTGAAGGTATGCCCCAGAGCCACACACCATGCTGATAAATGTTTGATGTCCCGCTAAAACATTTCCTTTTTTTTCCCCTTGGTGACGTGATGGGAGGATGGATAGCACACTGTGTACTTCGCAATAGGAAGGTATTGGGGCCTGCTGAATCTGGTAGTAAGGCTGCTGCACCTCCATGTCCCCAGGGTCAAGCCTCCCTCAGCAGGGAGGCTGAGCATGTCTTTTTGATACAGACATACTTCTATACTGCGTGGCCAACTGCAGAAATGAATGCAGGCAGAAATATTTTGCATTCACACGAGCACGGGCAGCACCAAAAGCTTCACCCACGGAGAACTTTGGCTGATGAAGGGTGAAGGTCTGTTAGTGGCACATATATACGTGTACACAAACGCACCCTTACCCCTCAGCTGGCTTACACACTCAGTGTAGCTGTCCCTGGTGGATCCTGGCTCTTTCCAAGTGCTGGCACCTGGGCACATGAGCCTCAAGGCCTGCAGCCCTAGCCTTGGACACAACTTCACAGGTGTGTGCATCCCTCCAGTAACTGTGCTAAGGTACTTGGTCTATCTAGTACCTGGCCCAGGATCCTTGCTTTCCCTACGTGCCCCATATGAGTGGGGGTCTCATTTGTTCTTTCCAAAACCACCTCGATCCCTTTCTTTTCCTCACTTCTGTCGTCAGTTGGACTGTATTCCCTCAAAGTCTCCTGTACACGACTGTGCAACAAACACTTCCTGCACTGTGGTGCTGGACCTAGAGAAGACCTTCCCACATTCCAGTTTGTGCAACAAGTGCTCCCCCCCACCCCCAGCTCATAATTCCTGCTTCTTCGTTTATTGATAACATTCTTTGCTGTTCCCTCTCCTTGTTTCATTAGTTATGGATGACAGGCTGAAGTTCCAGGAGGGAAGGAGCAAAGGGAATTTGTAGAGAAGGCAACTGCTGTTTCTGTACAGATTTAACTTTGGTTAAGACAGAAATAAATGATGACAGGAGCATGAGAACCAGGAAAAGCAGGTGTTATACTGGTATGACATCTGCTGTTCCCTCAGATATTCATGTTTTTACATCTCTGACCTTTATTTCCTCTAGATACCTCTGCTATTTCTCTGTTCTCTAAGTAATGCTTTATTCACATCTTGCTGGCATTCTCCAGCCAATGAATCTTTTTATAACATTTTCTTTTTCCTATTATCTGGCTGAATGGGAGATCCCAGAACTTTGTTCATAAAGAAGATTGGGTGGGTAGAAGGGAATGAGCCTTAGAAGAATGAAGAGAAACCTGGATGGAAATCAGAGCTGTCTTATCACAGTTTGTAGCTGTGAAAAAGAAACGCATAAGGGACAAACAGAACTGAGATGTAGCACAAGAGATAAAGGTGAATCTTAAATCTTAATCTTATTTCAATTTTACTGGCTGAATCACAGAGTTTCCCTATCTTGAAATCTTTGTTCTCTTCAGAAGGTGTTTTGAGGGTCAGGGAAAAAAAAACACCTGTTTCTGCTTATTTGGAAAAGAGATTTTTGGGCAGAGAAGATGAGGAGGCTTGTAGCTTGGCTTTGTCAGAAAGGTCTAAGTAGGATTCAAGGAATGAATCAGAAACTCATGGAGGAGGTGATGAGGTGAGACAGAAGTGGGGTTGAGACAGGGAGTACATGATAGAGCAGATACTGATCTGTAATCCTGTTTTTGAGAAGCATGTGATTCTGATTCCTGTGGGAGGTGAAGGGGAAGTTACTGAGGGATTTAAACAGGAATGTTTTATTTAAATTATAAAAATAATAAAACACTTTTACTCAGCACTGCAGCTCTAAATAGAACAGCTGTTCATTTCCTGCATATTGTTTCTTTAATGAGTGATTTAGAAAGTGTGTAGGCTGCCAGGGCCATGCATGAGCAAGGTGCCAAGAACTAATTAAGGTAGAAAGTCCCAGTTATGCCAGTGGACTGTGCAAGGTGCATGCTCTTACAGATCAAGGATAGGTTGAGAGAATGGGTCAGAAGGTGGGGAATGAAGCAAATGAGTAAGAACATCAGGTCACTAGGACAAAAATAATTTTACAGACACCTAAAAAAATTCTTGCCATACCCATAAGGAAAAATCTCTAAAGTGAGGTGGCTGAGATTGCATAGAAATGTTTTATTTTCTAGCTGGCTATTCATTACAGTTTCAGTTCATGTCTTAGTAAATCAGTACAATGCCACTAGTGATCCCGAGTATTAGAGGGACTACAAGGTGTTTTTTTGCTTAATGTCAGGTAACATGAAGGAATTTCAAACTATGTGTGTTTTCAAATTCCGAGTTGTGCATAGCTCCTATAAACCTCCTGTGAGGTTTGAGTTCTTTGACTGGTCCTGAAATAACTGCTTCAAAGGCATCTGAAAGTCAGGTTAGTTGTAGTCCCTCCTAAATTGTCATGTGATGAGCAATAAATAGATCAAAAATCCCTAGGGAGCACAGGAGGAGATAGGAATAAATACTAGGTTTTTACTGTATCAAAATGGTTGTATTGTGTCCACAGAAGGATAGATTTTTAATTGTTTTTTAAGAGAGGCAAAAGATGCAGATGATAAACTGGTTTAAAGATATTCCAAGACCAGACAAAAACAGATTTCACTTCTTTCTAGCTCAGCTAGATGTTGGACTAGCATGATGGCAGACCAAATTAAATGTTGGAAGGTGTAAGGTAATGCATGGAAAGAGAAGTTTGAATTACTTCTACATGTTGCTGTGTTCTACATTGACAACTTTTCCCGGAATAGACCAGCATACTCTAGCCACTTCAGAAAAGCTTCTGCTCGTTGTGAAATAGTGGCTTTAAAAAGAAGCTTACAAAGTGGTGTAGCAGCTTGTGTGCATCGTATAAATCAGTGTTCTCACCTGTAATGTTTTGCTGGATGGTCTGACATATGACAGAAATAACACATTAGGCTTAAAAAGCTGTTAAAGGCACGGAAAAGCTATCATTTAGGAGAGGAAGAGAATTCGGGCCTTTTTTAGTGTGACTGTGAGATGACTAAAGGACGACTCAGTATTTTTCCTCCAAAATCTGTTTCAAAGATTCCACTTCATCCTTTTTAATGGTAAAAGGATGAGTTACTTACTTATGCTGAAAGGCAACAAGTTTTTCTTTAGCATACCTAGCAAGGAATGCACAAAAGCATTTGTGTGTATACGTGTTGTTGTTATTTAACGTGCTTAACGTATTATTACTTGGCATGCTTAAACAACGGGTGGTTAATGGATGGAGCCTGTTGCTGCAAAATGCATACGAGAGGAGCTGCTTAAGATGCAGAATGTGAGCGGTGTGGTTTTCTGGCTCTACTGGTCGGTTTGGAAATAATGTACCTTACCTGTGGACCTTGGGTTACCATTTGATAGTATTTCAAAGCTGGTGTTTTCATTGGTGAAGTTTCCTTGTGTAATTAGGTGAGAGCATAGCAGGTCTGCTTCTGCATTGGGTTCACCTGCTCTACGCTCCTTCCTCCTAGGTTTCCTCTTCCATTTTTCCTCGGAAGGAAAAAGAGGAGAGGGAGGAAGGGATGGGAAGTGATGATGGAAAGCAGCATGGTGCTGCTTTCCAGCCCCGTTAATATTGGGTTTAGCCACGTATCAGGGAAGGCAGGGAGTACATAACAGGTTCTGTCTTGAGGCAGCTGCCAAACTCGCTTCCTGTGCAGCTGAGACTGGGTGAGATCCCTGACTGCTTTGGCAGGGGTAGACAAAAATTGTTACAAGGACAAATTTTTGCGATTTGTTCCTCTTTATCTTCTCTTCCTCCCCTCATCTTAAAAGAAGCCTGTGTGCCTGACACACCACCAAGAACTGTAGTCACCACCACAATCTCTTACTGTGTTCTTACAAATTTGGAAAACCAGGCTCTTGTCCCATTGAAGCACTTATGTTTATTTTCCTGGAAGCACTGAATGCTGCCGTTTTTTCTCAAGTGAAGTTTGGCTTTAACAAGAAATACTGGCTTTAAAATGTTCTAAAAGATGAGATGTATCCTTGTGCTTCAAGAACAAGCTATTCCTTATGTTTCAAGGAAATGTTCTTTGTTGTTGCTGATTTACTTCAGCCTGTGGGGTTTCATGCACCTTGCTCTGATGGTGGATGAAGATGGATGTTCGTAGTTTATCTGGGATGAATGGACTATTGTTTGGTCTAATATATAGTTATCCCTGTATTTTCTGTGTTAACATGATGTAAGATTGGGCTTGGAACTGAATGAAAGTGCTCAGCTTCTGCACCAGAAAGATGTTAGTGTTCTAAAAATGTCTTAAGTAGGGTGGGAAGAACATGCAAATGGAAGAGCATGCAGAAGGAAACTTAGAGAGTTTATATATATATATATAAATATATATATATATATAATGTTTTCAAGCAGTAGACTTGGGAGGGATACCTTGCTTTTTCTTTTTAAGACAGGAATTTTATCCATCATTTGAACATCCATTTAGCTGCAAAATTGTGAAGTTTTAGGTTAGCCTGAAAAACATTTTAGCTTTGTTTTATGGACAGCTAGAATCGGGATTCTGTTATAACAAGTATTATAGCAACAATCTGTAAGTTTGCTGTAGCCCAAAAGAAGAAAGGTGAGGGGTGTTGCAGAGTGGAAGGGAAACAGATGTGATAACCAGGTAGGTCAGAAGTAGTCAGGACCAAGATCACAAGTTTTCTGATTCTTGAACTTGGTGCCTTCATTCTGCCTCTCTAATGTGGTTGCCCTTTAACTAGGTATTAATGAATAAGAACTTCTGTATGTAAACTGTTTTCTTAGAACAGCTTGTGCAACTTCTCTGTGTCTATGATCTTCAAAATCATCATGTTCCTAGGCTGTGTTAGGTTCTTCTATGCTGCATTGAATGAAAGCAGCTTCTTTCATCTCAGCTCTGACCTTTGCTATAGGCACCTGTGTATCTATTTCCAATGATGACAATAAAGCTACCTGCTGCAAAACTTGAAAGACAGCCCTGGACAACTTGAAGAGTAGAGGGCAATTGCTCATTCTTTAATGCGTTCTATGCAAATGAAAGCATGTGTTCCCATTTACCTC
This sequence comes from Aythya fuligula, assembly GCF_009819795.1. Lineage (NCBI taxonomy): Eukaryota > Metazoa > Chordata > Aves > Anseriformes > Anatidae > Aythya > Aythya fuligula. Next base: position 27,752,831 of record NC_045562.1, on the reverse strand, counting down.
CATGCAAAATGCAAGGTGCTTATTATGAGTAAATGAAACCAGTTACAGAAGAGAGTGCATGTTTGACCTCTCTCACTTGCACGTGTGTTCAACAGTGCCTTACTACATGTAAGATGAAATCTGTGGAGGCAGGAATAAAGACTTTCTTGAAAATGTTTGGGTTTTTGGAAATTAATTATGCTTTAAATCATGAAAATCATGCATTAAAACTTCATATAGAAAAAAAAAAAGTTTGCATGGGAGGCTAGAGATGTCATTTGCTTGGAGAATTCTGTCCCCTAAATACATGAATCTTAGAAGCACAACATCCAGATTAGTGATTATGAATTTTGTCACTGAAACACTCCTTTTTGAGAAGGTATTCCCTTGTGACATTTCTAGAAGATTATAAATACAGTCTGCTGTAAGAAACTAAATGATGAGTAAAAGATGTTCTCGAAATATAAAAATATAACTAATGCTTAAAGTTCAGTGCAATCAAATATCTTTTGAATCTACTGAAAGGGCCATTTATTGCACATTAGATGTTATTCTTGTCTCAGTTTTTGTACTAAAGATAAGCACCATGCATGCACAGTATTTTTACTTGGTGCTATTTCTGTTGGTCTTAGTTTCCTAGTTTTCTATTAATACAAAAATCAGTGGTATGGATACATCTTCTGTACCAGAAAATGAGAAGATAGAGAAAGCAAAGGCTCATAATCTACTATCCCAGTTACATTGCTGTTTATTTCCAGGCTTTTTAGCGTTTGGAAATGGTGTTTTGATTCCTCTTTCAAGGTTGCTGGCAAATATTCAGTTATGATAGGAGAACAAGCCTTGTGTGTTACAAATCAGTCTGCCTGTAATGTAAAAAGAAAATGTATGTAATTAGGGAATTTTTTTTAGTGTTTGTCATAGTGATCTTTTCTTTATAACCAAGCGCAGTGTATCTGTCAGTGGGGTCTGAGGCTGAGGGAAAGAAAAATCTGAAATTCTAACTAAAAATATTTTAGGTTCAAGAATTTTTCCCTTGAAGTGGAACAATATTGCTACCCTATTTTGAGAAACTTTTAACAGAAGATGATATGAAAGACTAAGCTCATCACTGTTAACAAAAATAACCATCATAACTATCTCTTGCATTGAGACTTAAGCCAAAATATGTTTTTATGTGGTGGTTTGGGCACAGTTCTGATAAAGGTGATGCAGGAAAATCCTCAAGGCAAACATGACAGCATGATTCTCCCTTGTAGATCAGATAGGCACCACTAATTATAGTACATTACTTGATCAAAGTGACCCTTCCATCACCTTGTTTGCTTTGTGAATCGTGTCTGCACTTTGCAACCCAGAACATCCTCCCAGATCCATCCCCAAACTTCCACACCCCTCAAAAAAAAAAAAAAAAAAAAAAAAAAAAACCAAAAAAACCCCACAAAACAAAACAAAATGCCTCCCCCCACAAATGTTTTAAATAATAATTAGTATTTAATTCAGACTAATCTTCTCAAGTGGTTTCTCTTCTAAAGTCAGTTTTGGAGCAAATCAGATACTTCCTGTAAACTGCATGTGGTTGTAACTGTCTTGGATGCTTAAGTACAGACAGTGATGCTAGTTAAATAGCAGGTATGTAAAGCAGTTACTTTTATTTTACATTCCATTTTAATCTCTAACACTACTTTCCAAGTCAGGAGCTGCTTAGTATTTTTAGAGATCATTTCGTTCATTCAAAATACGCCATTATCTTGATTGTTTGCTTGTTTTCAACTGAAAGTGCTCTGCCAATAATGTAGCTAGTACTAAGGGAATGTGAAGGAACAGGACTGTATCTCAATTAAGAGTCTGATTCCTTCCTCTGATGCTATAAAACTGCCACCCACACCTGTATTTTTAATTGGATTGGGCTCATTAAGATAAAGGATAAATTTGCACATCCAAGTCTTCACTGCACAATAGCCTATAAACTCAAAGACTCTAAAGATATATTTTATAAGATGCATGGCATTATGTTCTAAACTTGCAGCTCATGGACATTTTAAAATCCAGTATAGCATCTGATTTGTGTGTATTTTAACACTGGAACAGTACATTTAACTTGCACATCTTGTCCTTGTAAAAATGCTAGCAGAGCTGAATTTCCTAAAATTGGAACTTCTACATTTTATCCCACGGATGCAAGTGTTAAAATATTTGTATCTTTTAGTGGTTTTATATACATACTCATAAGCAGCATAATTTCAATGCAGCACAGAGTTATTTCACTAGAAATTTAACTAATTTGTTACAAACCACAGTTTAAATTATATTACAGATGCATTGAGATAGGAATAATAATAATAATCAGCTAATTTTGATGATCTCTGACCAATCTCTTAATTTCATTCTTCCTTGTGCCATGGCACAAACAGGAAGTTCAGGAATTTAGTTAGCTGAAATAGGTATTTAACCCCTAGAAATACATGTTACATTTTACTGTATCTCCTCAAGATTTGTTTTATGACTTGTATTAACATAACTGCTGCCCTTTGATTTCATTTTAATGTCAGAACTGGAAATACGGAATATCTATAATTAACAAGGATATAACTCTCTGTCTTGAGTGTTTGTATGTTGCATTGTATTGTGATTGGATTCTCAGGCATTTCACACACAGAATCACACAGAACTGTAGGGGTTGGAAGGGACCTTGAAAGATCATCGGGTCCAACCCCCCACAAAATTTGCTTTCCTAGGTTATTCTCTTTCCTAATGTTACTGATGTGTTTTTTCCTCTGCATGTTATAAAAATATTTTCTTTCTTTTTTAAACAGCACACTGTTCATTTCTCTAGTCATAAGCTGGTTTGATTTTTTTTGGCTTATTTGTGTGCAAAACAGTGTTCTGAGAAATTTTTTGTTTATGCCGTGAAAAGAATACGATCTTGTTCCCAAAACCTGCATTATATTCTTTAAATGCATCATTGTCAGGTATCAGTTTTAATTTAGGCAAGGATTCATGAAATACACCTCCAGGAAATTCCAGGAAATCTCAAAATAGTAAGATAAAAATCTTGTCTTAAGCATCTTTCTATTGCAGGTAGCACAGCACGCCAGGATAATCTGTTATTGGAAAGATGAATGCAAAGATAAGAGCATGGGTTGGGTAAAAAAAAAAAAAAAAGCCCAATTACTCAATTATTGTATCAAATTGATTTAAACCAGCAGAGAGAGGAAAACCACCAACAACAAAAACTTTATTCAATTTAAATTTCACTTTGCATTGAACTTTGTTATTTATAAAGCTGGTCCAGCTGAAGCAGATTGCAGAGGGACCTTTCCACTGTATTTTGAGTATCTCTAAGGATGGAAATTCTGCAGCTTGTTGGGGTGACCTGTCCTGGAGCTTAATCACTCTTGTGGCTTAACAAACAAAAAGCCTAACTCCTTTTCTCTAATCAGACTTCCATAACTTCTCACTCGTGTATTGCTTCTTGTGCAATTGCTGTGCAACTTCAAGAACAGCCTGGCTCTGTTTTCTCTGCCCTTCCATTAAACAGCTCTGGACAGTAATAAGCTCTCCCCCTCCACCTTCTCCTTTATGGCTAAACAAATTCAGAACCTCTCTTTGTAATACCACATGCTCCAGTCCCCTGGTCGTCTTGGTGGCCTCTCTTTGTAATACCACATGCTCCAGTCCCCTGGTTGTCTTGGTGGCCCCTTCCTCTGGACTTGTTCCTGTAAGCTAGTGTTCCTCCATTGTCACCTAGCAGGACAGATACTAAAGGCACCTGTTGCGTAAAGCAGTGCCAACTTGTGCTTGTTACTTTGGGAGCTGGGGGCTGCATGAAGTGGAGCGTAGCACTGAATGTCGTGAAGTGGAAATGCTGTGAAGAGATGCCTGTAATAAGTCATCCAGCAGCTTTCAGGCAGGAGAAACCCCCTTGTCTGGTGTGGAGGCACGCCAAAGCTGTGTGGAAGGCTGTCACAGCTCAGTACTCTGACCAGGTTCTTTAAGGTAGTCCATGTGAGAGGGGTTAATCGTGCTACTGATTTAGCAGACAGACAGCAGCATACTGAAATCAGAACAAAAGTACAATATAGCAACTGCAGTATACAGTTAGATCCCTGTACAAATGTGACTCCCATTACTGGTCTCCCTAATGCGCATGCACAGCATGACGGGTTGCCCCAGTCACTAGGAAGGAATACGGGGGTTAAAGCCAGCTCGAGCCTATTGCTTTCTTCAGAGGTCTTTTATTTTTTTGGTTATGCAGTTTTTATAATTACAGTTGGAATGAGTTACATGTATACTTCCTCTGCTTTGCCGGGCTGTCTAGCTGGGAAAGGGATTGCTCTCTACTAATTATCTCAAGGAAGGCTGTTTACATGACTTGATGACCTACTGGTACAGCTGTACTCTGAAAACAGAGGTTACCCCCACCTTGTGCTGAGATAAGTTCAGTTTGCTTAACAGCACTGGGCGGTCATTCCTTGCATTCTTTGCTGAACTCATTGCTCTTATCCATCTCCTCTGAGCCTTCTTCCATGGTAGAGGTTTGTTGGCTAGTCACACAAGCCCTGCTGTATCTCCCAGACTGTTGTAGATATGTTCCTTTTGAATCGATAGGTCACAAATAACTAGATGGATGCCTGCCTGTAAGAGCTGCTCCTCATCTCAGAACTCAATAGATTTGTATTTTGGTCACATGAGGTAAGTACATCCAGCCACATGAGGGTGAACTGGAAAAAGATGAGGGAGAATTGCTGCAGGCAACATCAGTGTACTCCAGCCCTCATCAGAATCCTGGCAGGTATCTGAAGGGCCACAAGAGAGGGCAGCAGCCTCAAAAACAGGTTGATAACATAGATGAGTTACTTTGAAGTACTTGAATACTCCAGTGAAAATAGGGACCAAAGTTTTGGGCCTTACGTGGATCTCTCTTGAATACACAGGATACCACACACTACCTGGTCAAAGTCCTTGTTATCTCAGTGGAATTGGAAAAGTGGTTGTAGTGCCACGTACACATAGCCTTGGGAACAGGAGCCTTTCTGCAGAAAGGAGAATCAGGAGATGATCAGGAAAGTCATCAGAGGCTTATAAGGGTTAAATGATATGCTCTAGAAAATCTAGCAGTCATTCCAAGATTCATCACTACTACTTTGATGCAAAGAAGAGAATACATGATTTCTTATTTGCCATCTGTAATAATAATCTATTCAGTTATTCTGATTATAAAAGCAACCACTGTGACAAGATTTTTTTTTTTCATAGAACAAGCCATTGGAAAGGATTTTTTTCCCCTTGTGTTTCTTGCAGTACGAAGCAGTATGCATATTGAAGTATTTTTGACTTTTACAGGAAAGTTAGGGTACCCCCTACTGGCTATTTTTGGAAATAAAGCTGAGCTATAACCTACTACTTCAGAGTGAGCAACAGCTGAGTTTAATCCATACTGCAATTTTAATATATTTTTAGTATGTTTTAGAGGAGTAGAGGAGTGTTTCCCCCCCTGCCCCCCGGTAGCTTGGTAGCCTTCAGCAGAGTGAATCTACCTGCAGTGCAGCTGTTTTAAATGCAGGTGGTTGTACAGGCTGAGGGGTTCAGTAGTACCAAAGGAAATAGCTGGATGTTATCACAGCTCTTGTTGCCTAGTAACTAAAGCTCAATGTATAATTTCAATGGGGCTGAATTTGATGCACCTTGTCTGTCTTTCCCTTCTTACTAGTGGAATGTACATACATGTATTTATAGACTAAAATATGTCATCATCTGATAGCTAAAATGTATTTAAATCTATAACTTTACAAACTCAATTACCATGATTTAAGGGCTGACTTAAGTTTCACATAATTAAGACAGACTTTCTTGTAGCATTTGTTTCCTGTTTTTATTAGTAAGCAAGCTTTTCAGTGTGACTATGCATAGAGATACTAAATTATTTTCTGCATAACATTCTCAAATTTCATCTTTCTATTTCTTTTACTGATTTGATTATTCTATATATTTTTCTACTAAATCCACTTACACAGCCAGGAATTGATGTCAGAGTTATTTCACAGAATCACAGATTCACAGAATTTCTAGGTTGGAAGAGACCTCAAGGTCATCGAGTCCAACCTCCAACCTAACGCTAACAGCCCTCCACTAAACCATATCCCTAAGCTCTACATCTAAGCGTCTTTTGAAGACTTCCAGGGATGGTGACTCCACCACTTCCCTGTCCCAGCTCCATGCCATTCCCTCGGGTCTTGTCACTGTCCCCAGAGAGCAGAGCTCAGCGCCTGCCCCTCCGCTCCCCTCGTGAGGGAGCTGCAGGCTGCCATGAGGCCTCCCCTCAGCCTGCTCTGCTCTGGACTGAAAAAACAAAGGGACCTCAGCTGCTCCTCATACATCTTCCCCTCCAAGACCTTTCACTATCTTTGTAGCCCTCCTTTTGGCACTCTCTAACAGTTTTATATGTGATGTTGTGGCACTCAAAACCGCACACAGTGCATGAGGCCACACCAGCATGGAGCAGAGTGGGACAATTCCTTCCCTTGACCCACTAGCAGCGCCATGCCTGATGTACCCCAGGGTACAGCTGGCCCTCCTGCCTGTCAGGGCACACTGCTGGCTCGTATTCAACTTGCTATCAACCAAAATCCCCAGATCCCTCTCTTCAGGGCTGCTTTCCATCCTCTCATCCCCCAGTCTGTACTTATAGCCAGGGCTGTCCCTTCCTGGGTACAGAATCCAGCACTTGCTCTTTTTAAACTTCATACTGTCGGTATTGTCCGAGCTCTCTTGATTTGTCCAGATCTCTCTGCAAGGCCTCACCACCCTCTGGTGGTGTATCAGTGCAGTCACATTTTTTTGCCTTAATTTCTTTTGTTAATAGTTGATACCTGAAGCAAACTTCATTAAAGATATTCTTCCTTTTTGCAGTCTACATTGATCTCCCCTGTTTTACACATTTGGCTATAGCAGGTTATTGCTTCAAGTTAGGGGTTAATACTTTGTGGAACAGAAAGATGGTTTTCAAGCAAGCTTCATGTATGGCAGGCTGAAGGGAGAGGAACGGCAAAAAATATTAAAACAGATTTCAGTTTTGCAAGATTATCATATAGTCCTTGATGATGGCAAATAGTTGATTCTGCAGACAGTTACTAAAATTAAAACTTGTTCCCAAGAGCAATAATTTATATGTATATTCTGCCACTTGCATTTAGTATGAGTTACACAGGTCTTTTTTACTTTACCCTGCTCTTCCAGCTCTCTTCCTGATCATCCAGTTTTGTTCTTGCCTGACTCTTTTTAATTCTATCCAGGTAATTGTTTAAAAAAAGTAATACTTAACAAGAGTAGTGCAGCCATTGTCTTTGGTGTATATTTTGCTGGCTTATTATTGATGCAACCCTATAGTATATGTTTTCTCTGTGTGTAAGAAAAAATTGCAAGACTTGGGTTCAAATCTCTCCTGTTGTCATCCACTGAAGATGCAAACTAACATTAATTTCATATTTGAATGTTCTAACATAGAAATAACGTTAAAGTAACTGTCAAAGGCACCAAAAATAAAAGCATTATGAAGAAAAAGATGTAGTTAGCACTGGGAAATTTTACTTATATTTCATATAAACCTGATGTTTAAATTTTACTGGTCAAATAAAATGCATGCTGTACTGTTCTTGAAATTCTTCCTTCCTTTTTCACTTTCTTTCTGAAAGTTGAAAGGACAAATATACCATTTACACTAGTTATTTGCTGGTATGGACTTTCAGTGAGCTGTGAAATGTTTTATATATTCAGACTTTTAAATCCCAGAATTGTCATTCTTTGGACTTCCTTGAAAACTGAATTGAGTCCCTGTTAGAATCAGTTGCATAAATATGCTTATTATTGATGCTAAATAAATAAATAATGTGGACAATGTCCCGTGCTTGCATGCAAACAAGTATACTATCATGGTCTAGAAAACTTTGGTTTTAAGAAAGTGAACCCTCCCAGTGTTGAAGGGTTGAAGGTGAGGTGCAAATGAGGAGTGTTGGGAAGAGTAACTAGGGAACTTGTGAGTAAATACTGTGGAGGGTTTACATGATGTGTGAGAATTGTAATCTATAGAATGATTTTCCAGTGAACATGGTGACAGAGATGTTTATGATTTTAAATCTTAAATGGCATTTGCAGAGACGTGAATAATTTTGGTGTTGGATTTTAAGTTCTTGAGTCTTGTGATTCTGAAATTTTCCTCTCTTTGTTTTATTTATTTATTTTATTTTTATTAATGTTGACCAATACTCTTGTATCAAGTCAGAACTGAACTGAGATATTAAACACCTGTCGCTTCTTTCAGGTACTGCTCCCAGCAGCTGGTCTCTTGCAACTGCAAGATGTGAAAAGGACTTGCTGTGAATTTTTGGAATCCCAGCTTCATCCTGTCAACTGCTTGGGAATTCGTGCTTTTGCTGACATGCATGCGTGCACAGATCTCTTGAACAAGGCCAACACATATGCAGGCAAGTTATCATTGTCATAGAAGTTAGATCGATATCTGTGTGGGGGGTTACACACACATGCGGATTCCATACCAATCCACCCACACTTGCCCAAAGGAAATTGAATTTCATCCAGGTATGCATCTTCTGAAGAGTGCATTTGATATGAATGTCTGTCAGAGAAGGAAAGTCTGCTGGCTGAAACATGGTTATAGTAACTGCACATAGGGGCAGTATTTTCATGGCCTATTAGGACCATGCAATTTGTAACCCAGAAATAATCCAGCCTGCTTAAAATTTTGCACCATAGTTTAGGGGAGAAAGCAGGAAAGAAGAACTAAAATTCTGGCACTAGAGAAACAATTGCCAAGAACCAAAGTTCCATCTATGATTTTCAGGACTGTTGGAAGAACATGGGGGAAGAAAGAAGATGAGGGCATGGGGGAAAGCTATCCGTAGCCCCTGTACTCTACTGGCTAAGTAGACGCTGTCAAGAAACATATCATACCAATATTATGTCCTGAGTAATTTGTCTTTTGAGAATCCTATTTACTTAGCCCAAAACTTCAAATTTCCTACTATAAAGGGTACCTGTAATCTTATTCTTCTGTCTTGACACAACGTGGATAGAGGTATGTCTTTGAAGTAATAATATAGCTCAACCAACAAAATGTTTTATTAGTCTAATTTCTACTTGCTTTTGAAGAACACTTGTCATTGATTCTCATTCTTTGCTGAAAAATGTTCTTAGATTCTTAATTTTATTACTAAAAGTACATTGCTATTGTCATCTTAAAGGCTGTTTGTCATATCTGTGAGAGGACTAGCTCATGTCAAGTCTTCACATTTTCAAAATTAAGTTCTCATTTTGCTTGCCGTTGTTAATAAAAAAGCAATTCTGATTCTTTGGTGAACTAACAGAAGTGTTGTTGCAGGGACAAGGGAGAATAATTATTCCCTTTTTCTTGATGCTGGTGAGGCCTCAGGTGGAAAAATGCTGAACCAACCTTTAAGACAGATGCAAACAAGCTGAAGTGAATCCAAAGAAGTCTAACAAGAACATATTAAGAAAACAGACTGACCTATGACAAAGACTGTGAGAGAAAAGGGTCCATTCAGTCAAGAAACTAAAAGGCTAGGAGTATGAGAAGGAACACAAATCTTCCAGTACGTAAAGAGATGAGAATGAGTAAGCTTCATTTGTGAGGTATTCTTAAAGTAGTTTCATACATTAAGAAAAATCTTATTGTAAAAGTAACATTGATCAGGCAAGCTGTCTATGGAAGTTATGAGCTCTCTGCTGTTGGAAAGCTATAAAGAACTGGTTAGACCAACATCAGATTTAGTTTGATCTAGATCACACCTGTGTGCAAATCTAGATGATTTGAAGTGCTTTGTAGCTTGCATTTCTATGACTCTGTGAAGACTAAAATCATTTTTTTTCCTTTACTTTCCAAATACATCTTCTGCTGTTGGAAAGTGATAATACAGAGAAAGTATTACCAAATCAGTAATTGTTAACATAATCTAATCCACCTGGATTCCCTTGTTTAACTGCTTATGACACCAGTAAAGGTTGCATAATGTAGATTACTAAAAAAAACCCACAAACAAATCCTTAAAGCCATTGTATAAGCTTTGCACAAAGCAGTGAATTTTTAGCATAACAGTTTTAACATTTTTTTAAGTGTTTTTTTTTTTTTTTTTTTTTTTTTTTTTTTTTTTTTTTTTTTTTTAATTTAAGTAGCACTGTAGAATGCCTTGGGGTCTTGGTGTTTAAGTAAAGACTGAAGACATTACACAGGAGAATTAATTTTTAATGGAAGCTTTTTATGGTGAAAAAAACACACCCTTTTATAGGGATAAAATTTAGTAGCTAGCAAAGCAGTATATTTTCATTAGAGCAACAGGAGTGAATATTCGAAGAATAGGACAAATTTGTTTTAGAATATGCTGCTAACTCAGAAATCATGGATTGTCAGAGGTTGAGAGTTGTTCTCAGGTATGCCTCTATCTGTCCAGTCACAGATCTTTTCCTGTCTTTTCAGTGTCTCTTGGATATTTCATTCCTACTTCAGGTTCAGCAAAATTGAATTGCTTTTCATCTAAATATCTTTCCCTTCCCCCTGTCTTCCACTCACTGATGACTTCAGTGTTCTCCTAGTCATTCAGGTTTGTGAACTTAACAACTTTAACTCTCCCCTGCCATTTTCTCTCAACTACTCTGTTACTTACTCCCTTTTTTTGTTTCTTCCCTCCTCACCAAATTTGTACTATGTCAAATTTCTCATTTGTTGCAATGCAAATCTACCTCTGCCTCAACTTCCTCTCTGTCTGCTAAGATAATTGTATTACTTTTGCAGTATTCCTTCTCCCCACCCCTCCGGATAAAATTCCAACCTCTCACCCTTGCCTTTTCCAATTCAGTAGCACTACCTCCACTTGTATCTCTTGTATTTCTCTCCTACTTCTTTTATGGTTGGAACTAACCTTTCTTTCTCTTTCCTCTGTAATAAAACCATCTTCTATTTCTGTTGGATTCCTCCAGAAAGTACTTTCCTCATATATGTTTCCTTTTTTATAGTCATATTCCTGGAGTCCTGCTGGTCCATACCATGAGCTGCCAGCTCCACTCCTACTGTGTTTTTGCAGTATCCGTGTGGTGAATTTTAAAGCAATGCACTTTCTGTTCTTACTCTTAAGATAATATACTGTGCATGGTTAGGGTGTGAGATACCTCATTGCCTGGCACTTTCTGCCCTGCCTTCGTTAATCCCTAGCAGTCTGTCAGACTTAGTATGAGAGCAGTACAGAAAGGAGAAGGAAAAAAAAAACAACAAATCATCCTGGTAATGCTGCAGAGAAGAAAAAAAAAAAAAAAAAAGACTATATTGCTTTTCATAGCTTTTCTGAAATATACAATGAGAAATTAACAAAATTAACAACTTAGTACAGAGTTTAAAATGACAATTTTCCTTGAATAGAGTACTAAGTGCTTAATTCAGATGTCCAGATCCAAATAATAGCCTTTTTATTGTCATGAGTAATTTTAGACCTCATAAAAAGAATGATTTTGATGAATGTTTACAATTGCCTTAATTTCAAGAAAATCTGTTTTCCAGTATAGATTTTTTTGCCCTCACTTTCAGAAGATTATAGTTTCTCTATCAAGAATTGATATTTAAGGAAAAAATAAATGCAGTATGATTAGGTGTCCATTGAGAGAATTCTTGGTTGCTGTCTTAAATGTGAAACTGAGGAATGCAAATCAGCCATGCTCGGTAATATTTCATTATTTTAACTCAGTGAAATTGTATTCAAATTATTTATATATCAATTAAAAATACAAAAGAACCTTAAAACTCAATTCAAGAGCTATTCAGGTTGCTTTTGAAAGGACTAAATTTTGCGATGCATGTCTTAGGAGAGAAGTTCTAGTGTAGATGCAACTCAGTACTTTCTGTGATAACTGTGTTTTAGACTATTATGCAAAAGGTTTTAATTAAATCTTTTCTGCCTTTGAGTAACACCGTATCAACTGCAAAAGGCTGTCATATTTTTGATCTTTTATGCAATAGGAATCCAGGCTTACATTTATTAGCTAAAGTTTAGATAGCTAATGTTTCAGGGAATGCAGTTTCATATAACAGTGGCTTAATTTTATTTTATTTTTTTGTTCCAACTTCTACTCCGACTATGCCTTAACAACTGCTAAACTGCTTCTCTTTTAAATTACCTTTGTTCAATTTAGTAGTTGAAGTTAATATTTACGTAGATCACTGTATAAAAATATAAAACCTAAGACATTGGCGAGACCATGAGTGCAATACTTGTTATACATGTTTGAGAGTACGGGAATTACGTACAACTTGTAACCCTCAATTATCAACAAACAGTTGTATCCCTTTTTAGGCTAATGTTTTCCCTCTTGAATTCTCAAGCATCTAAATGCCATCATAGCCATCATACATGTAGCATCTTTTTTTTCCCTCTGTTCTTGAGCAACTCTGTGTACTTTGTCAAGGCTCTTTCTCACAACTTAAAGACTTTTCTTCTTGGAAGTCTAAGCCAAAGATAAGTGGCTGTGCCATTTCAGAATCAGACCTTGTGTCATAGACAGCTGAACTCCTGTGAGCCTACACTGTAGGATTACAGGTTACAGAAGCTAGAATAAATACAGAAGAGGGGACTGATCGATTGAAAGAAGAGTGAAAATAGAAAACGAAAAGCACCTGGCTCTTTGACTTCTTCCACTCTTTGTTTTACTTGCTATTTTATATTTAGGAAAAAGAGGCAGTTAGACACGGCTAATAGACAATGATGGCATAAAAACAAATTGATGCAAACGTAGATAAGTTATAGATGCTCTGGAGCTTCCTTCCAGTGGGAGTGAAACCCAAATTCCATTAAAATTGGAGCTTCATAGTCCTGTGGTGGGGTTGGTCCTCCTGTAGCAGACTACTGGATTTGCATAATTTAGGGGAGCCGTTTATATGTATCTGATGCCTCTTGAGAGAGCTGAAAATAGTATGAACTTCATGCCAATTTCTTCGAGTTGACTTCTGTTACAATTAAACTTTCTGAGATGCCAGCTCTTCTGGTGACGTTCCCTAGTGCAGTCCTACTCTGGGTCTTGCACCTTTTCCACAGGTGGGCAATAGATCAAGCTGAGATCTTTCTTTTGCGAAGATTTCTACTAAGAGAATGTGGCACGAATGCTGTTAGTAAGCATCTGTTCTCAGTTTTAGCCTGTGATATATCTTAGGTAGTCTTAGGGCATGCTCACAAATTAAGAATTGTCTGTGGTGTGTTTTACAGTTGTCAAAATGTTAATTATAACCTCAAGATAGATTGGTAAAGCTTTTTAATCAGGGAAAGTGGTTTGATTCCAGGAATTTCATAAGTAACATAAGCAGTAGAAATGCTAAATAGAAAATCTTAAGGGAAGAACATGATTAATCCACAGTTAAAATGGAAGAGAGCTACAAGAGAATAGAATTAAAAGGGCTATGCCATCTTGGACTGGAGTCAATCTCAATGTCTTTTCAAATGATTTTTAACAAGAGAGAGAGGAAATGTAGCTCCACACCTCTCTAGGTCATGCCAGACTTAGGGATAAAACTGGAAAGGCTAATGGGACAGCCCCACAAGCCAGCTGGTACTCTGAAGCAGAAGAAATGCTTATTGTCATCGTATATGCTAAAAATATTTCTGTTCTATTCAATTTTTTGTAATGTTTCATTATGCTTTTAGCTAGAAGAGGTCTTCTGTAATCTTGTGAAAAGATAAAGTGGATTTCCAGTAATCCTATGAATATATTTCACTTAACTCTGTGAAGCTCTACAAATGTGGTCTGTAGCACCACAGCACTAGAGCTCTCACACAGAACTTAGCTCTTGAAATGCATTTTCGTTGCAGGCGAAGTTGATAAATGTAATTTCATTAATTGCATAGACGCACTGGGTTTGGAAAGGTTGGATTCTCTGTGGAAGAAGTGTCTCTTGGTGACCAGCGCTGCTTGGCTTTTAGCATCATGCTGAGAGGTCACAGAAACCTTTGGTAGGGAACCTTAGCACCAGCACGGATTGCTATATTGTACTTAACTGTGGGATGCTGCATTTGGTGTTCTGGTGCTCTGGCTAAAACTTTGAGCCCTGACTGGATTTGGGAAGTACGTGCGCCTTCTGCAGACTATTTTAGTGTACATTTGTACTCATGAGATTTAAAGGACATGTTTAGCAGAATCTTTCTTACAATTCTATTCTGAGTAGCAACGTCTGTTGCTATGCTTCGGTTACCTTGGCTGCTATGAATTTCATGGCCTTCTAAAAGGCAGTTATTTAAGCATAAAATTGACAAGGAAATCAGATTTTTTAAAATTGGCTTCTGCAGCATTTAGCTTCTGCCAGTTAAGTTGGCAGAGCTTGTGTCTACCCCTCTGCTATAAGGCTGGTTATAAGGCACTCTTGACCACTGCCTTATGTTATGCCGTTAGCAAAGACCTTTTGTCCCAAGCCAAAAATACGACATTTTAGTCATTGTTTCAATTCCCCCCCCCCAAAAAAAAACAAGTTTAAAAACTATTTGTTTCATTTCCTTGAGAAATTATCATTGTCCTTGTAAGTGAGCATAGGGCTCAGTTCCGAGTTCCACACTTTGCATCTCTGTTTTTTAAAAAAAAAGCTTCTTTTTGAACTGATAATTTTTTCTCTATGTTTCTGGGACATTACAGGTGTTTTTGTAGTGCTAACACATCTTCTTTGGGAAGATCTTTGGGAGAAGATTTCTGGAAGTGAACAAAATATTAAAAAGTTTTCTGGAGTGTCATCAACTGCTGGAACACATCAAAAAGATATTAGTAAATGGCTGAAGCCCATTGCTGATGGAAAATAAATGGAGCAGTTTTCAACACAGAGAGACAAACATTGAGAAAGGCCATTGTCATAAAACAAAGTAGAAGATAGGTTACAGGCTTTTATTTTTTACCACCAAGATTCTCTGAAAGGTTTTTCATCTGAGGGAACCTAATAGAGACTTGTGTATCTCTGTTTATTCCATTTAGTAAAGGCAGTTAAGCCAGGTAAGGTTTGAGTGTAGGTATATAAATGAGAGAAGTAGTGTTTGTGATTTAATCCACAAACGTTTGTAGTATGAAATGTCCTGTGCAAACTTCAGATACAGCATTCTTTCCTATGGGATTGAGAAATACAAAGACAGACAATATCTGTAGTACTACCAAGACCAGACCATGTATGTTTTGGACAGAAGAGGTAGGTCAAGCATTTACTGCTGATGTGTGTATGTAGAATACACATCTCCAGACCCCTGATGGAAAATAACAAAAAGTGGTATTTTTATAGCTCCTTTTATCTTCCTTTGCTCTGCAAGATACCTTCATTTATTGCATTTCCAAACGTTTTGTTACTAGCTCCTTTCGTGTTTTTAAGAACTTCCTTTTTGTCCTTTTAGTATGTCCCTGAAGCTGAAGTCCCATCCTACTGGTACAGGTCAGACGAGGACAGATCGTCAGCTATCCAGATACAAACTGTTTCTACCAGTTGCGAAAATGTGAAAATCTGGTTTTCATATGTTATTGGAACAGATATTTTAGAAGCTTCCTAAAATGGAAGGGATATTTTTTTTTTTAAGGCAGATTTAAGTTTTGAGGATAAAAAATTAGAATTGTACTTGCTCAGAAAGTGGGAATTTGGAAGCCAAGACCCTGCAGCTCCTAAGACAGCTTGTTACCAGGCTGCCTGATTCGCAAGCCAGCTGGCTTCAATATCTGGGTAAAGTGGCAAGAAGTCAGGCAGGATTCCAGCATGAATTTGTCAAAGCTGCACGCTATGTGGAAAATTCTTTGGGGGGGGGAAGATATTTTTCTCTTATGAAAAGTTCCAGCCAGATAGTTCTGTCTGCTTATCTAAGGGATGTTCATGAAGTAGTACATTGTGACAAATAAAAAACATACATAGTTTGAGATTTTGCAGGGGTTAGATACATGAAATGTTCAGTCATGTCATAAGTTTCATTATGTTTGATGTTATTATCTCAGATTATCTAATCTTTCAGAATTTTAGCAATAAGATGAGATAAGACAAATCCTAATCCAGAAGGCAAAAACATACCCCTAATACTGTTTTTCTCTCAGAATTTATAGGAAAAAAATATAAATAAAGGTTTTTTTATGACTCCTAGTACCAAATCATATTATGTCAAAATAAGATGTTGATATCCTTCTTGTTAAAGGGAAGTAGAAAGGTTTGAATTTCATAAGCATTATTTTTATGTATGTATAAATAAATAAAAAAAAGCCTCTTCAGTGCTTGAACAGTGTTAGATAAATTGCTGTTGGCAGATTTAATTGGTGTTTCTGAGTTTCCTTGTTCTTGTTTCATTTCTTATTATTTTGAATAATCCATTTAGCTGTAATTTCAATTGGCTTCTGCCAAAAGGTTATCTATCAGTCAGTTAAGATGGTCTCCTTGGCAACAAGAAATCTGGTTCTTAAGAGGCAAATGATTTCAATTTGCACTCCCACTTCTTTTTTTTTTTTTTTTTTTGGATGCCTAAAATTTATATTGCAGTCTGCCCTCCTGTTCACCCCCCCCGCCTTTTTTTTTTTTTAAATTTCATTCAGCTGAGAATTTGTTTCCAGGTATTGCTTGAAAACCTGAGCTTATAGCTATTGACTGAGTAGTTTGTTTTAGCTTCTCCTTTTTTCACTCCTCTCATCTCTTAGCTCTTGGCCATATGCCTTATTTCATGCTTTAAGCACAGAGACTGGCATCCATTGAAACAGTCCCTTAGTTTTTGTTCAAGTACTTATTTATTTATTTATTTATTTATTTTCTCCTACAGTTCTCTTCCTAGCATGAAGACAGAATTCAGCTTTACAAAAGTAATACCACAAATGTAGATTCTCAACTTTCCCTCTTTTTGTTAGGGAGTGGATCTCTTCCTGTTTGTTAGAGCATGTCATAAATCTAAATCCTCTTTTAAAATAGAAGGCTTTTGTATATATGAAGTTATCCACGCATTTCTAGTTTATGAACCATATCTTGTTGGATATGATGCAGTGTTCCCTTTCTCAAGGGAAGATGAATAAAGCTTCTGAGATTTGGATGTGTTTTGCTTCCCTTTTTTGCTTGCCTCTTAACTCAGCTTCCGAGTTCAGTCAGATATGCTGTTTTTTGGGACCATCACGTAAAATTTGGAGTTTATGATAAAGCTTAATTTATGCAAATTAGTTTTCAATTTCTATTTGCAATGTGCAAATAGTAAAATTCAGCAGATATTTCTTTCAGTAAGTGTATCTCAGAAAATTCTACTTCAGCTCAATGAACTGCAAATTTGTCATCTGAAAAACAGAGAGTTGGACATAAAGATTGGTAAGGGGTAGAAAAGTAAGGGTAGTGTTACAAAACTCGATAGTATTTCTCCTCATCCTTTCTCTCCCGTTGCTTGAAATGCTGCAGAAAGTACTACCTGTCTCATGATAAGAGAATGTTGCAGAACTGGAGGGACTTGTGGGGATTATGTCTTCATGAATGGAAAAGCTGATGGAAAAGAGAAAAGGCGAGGACTATCTAATTAAAATAGAGGTGAAGGATAAAAGGAATAATGAATGATTTTGAGTAGACAGGTTGTGGCTTTTCCTGTCATTGTGTTCAGCAGTAGAACACGGTGATATTCACTGAAGACTGATTAATGAATGGTAAACTGTGCATTAAGTTTACATGTGGGTTTTTGTTGAAGGAAACTGAGATTATTGCTGCAGAAAGGTATTAAAGTCAAGCATTTAACAAGGTTCAGGGGGGCTGGATTGCATCTCACTGAAACTCATTGTTTAGTGAAGTGCAGGTGAGGTAAAATACCATCATTCTGACTACCAATCTCTAATTTGTCATGATTATAGGGAGACTATTATGAGAGGAGGTCTTACCATATATACTTCTCATATGTGTTCTTGGACTTTTGTCTGAAGCAATTTATGTTGCTTGTTTGAAGGAACAGGATGCGGAACTAGATAGAGGACAGGAGTTGCCATGCTGCATTAGATTTATCTTTTTATGCTCATAAACTTTACTAAAGTTCAAAAAAGCTGTTGTACCCTGAAAAATTCGACTTCATGATCTGGAAGCATCCTGCATTCTTAAAGTACCTTCACAGAATCCAAGAATGGCTGAGGTTGGCAGGGACTTCTGAGTTTATATTTAAATATAAATGCTGTGTTCAAGACCAAGCTTTAACCTATATAAAATGTATTAAGGTATTGCATCTTAATGTGACAAGACAGCATGCATATTGAATTGTTTTCCTCTTTTTCCTCTACTGCTGTAATGTTCATTCTTGTATACACATAGTGCTGTATGTTAAGAGTACTTTTCTTTTTCCTCCAAACAGAACAGCACTTTTCTGATGTTGTACTCAGTGAAGAATACCTCAATCTGGGTGTGGAGCAGGTGTGCAGTTTGATATCTAGCGACAAGCTTACAATTGCCTCAGAAGAGAAGGTAAGAGCACCTGTTCCACAGTATTCTTTTTATCCTTTTGTATAAGAGAGTGAGCTTGTTCCTACTGGTTCTGTAGACTGGATGCATTCTTTGTTTCCTTGGTGAAATTAAGCATGTATTGTGCTTATTTAAAGGATTTATTTCCCCAAAGTGTTGTCAGTTTGATGCTGAAAACTAATCTCCACTATTAAAAATCCTAAAACTGTATTATATCACATAATCCTCTGTTCTGTGAAAAAAAAAATGATGCTCAGTTGAATGGAAGTTCTCTCTCAGCTTCAGCAGAACAGAGAACACATGATATAAGTCACAGGTTTAACCAACTTATCCCTTGGTAAACCAAGGGATAAATAACTTAGTAGTATGAAGAGCAAGTATATGCACTCTACTAACTTCCATGTAAGCAGTCCCACAAAGGAATTAAAAATGGGCACTTGTATATATGGGGCTGTTTAGATTAACAGAACAATATGTGTTGCGAAGGAGATGGCTAGGTAGCTTGGTATAGCCAAACTTAAGTTTGAATATGGCTTGGCTCGCCTTTAGCTAGATCTCATCATTTCATTTGTGAAACTCATCTTCAGTGAGGCCAGCAGATATCCTTGAACCTCTAATGATTTTTCTGTGTAGATGCATTTGTTCTGAGCTTTTGAATCCAGATATTAAAATTAAAAATACACTGTCTTCCTTTGTCCAAGGAGTATGTAGCTGTACCGACTCTGCTCAAATGAGCCTAAACTGTATTCAAAAGCACGTTTGAATACTGATTTGATGGCTAGGTGGTGTTTCATGCTGAACTCTTTTCTTTATACATTGGAGAAACTCTGAATCTAAGAATGATCTGCTTAACCTGTAATTAGTGAAGTCACACTGCTGTCCCCATAATACTCTGAAGGGCCTGACTGATACAAGCAATGCTACTTCTGTGGAGTATAATTAAAGTTTTAATGCTCAAGCATATGATAAGCTGTTGTGCAATATAGGAGAAACTAGGCTTGGTACCTCTTCTTCTGGTAAGATTTGATGATCAGTCATCTGGGTGATGATGTGGCATGTCAATTCTCCAAGACAGGAAGAAAAATAAGAGAGTTACAATATCTCTGCTGCTTTATCGTTTATTTACATAGTTTTTATTGGATTTACAGTATTAATATGTTACTTGTTTTGTGCATTTTGTCAAGTACCCTTGAAACACTACTAGAGATGTGGTGTAGAAAAAGACTGCCTAATGCATCTTAAGAACTTTTTATTGGATAAGTATGCAAATAACGGGAGTTGTAACTGCTGTTTTTATTACATCAGGAATTGTAGTAAAGTAAAAGCTATTTTTGAAGACATGGTGATATTTTCATAGTCATGAATCTGTAAGTCAAGGGACTCGCATTTGTTTGTTTTCTGGAAGGTATTTGAAGCGGTGATAGCATGGGTAAACCATGACAAAGATGTAAGGCAGGAGCTAATGGCACGCCTGATGGAGCACGTTCGGCTGCCTTTGCTTTCCCGGGAATATTTAGTTCAGGTAAGCAAAAAGGAATAGTGATTCTTGAGCATGTGAACATTTCTGTTTATTTTTTTTAATGCCAGGTGAATATTCTTAAATTTAAACAGTGTAATGTATTGTGTTACTGATGGTAAAAATAAACAAGAAACCACCACTACATGTGCGTGCACATGCACTCTTACAGTCAAACGGGGAATTGCCAAACAGGGGAGGCCATATGTATGTAATTTGTTCGGGTGACTCCTTGTCATGGCACACTAGTAATTTGGATGATCTAATTTGCTGAGGTCAAGTTACATTTCATTTGTAATATGATCATTGGATTGAATCATTAAGGTTGGAAAAGACATTCAGGATCATCTGGTCCAACCATGATGTTTGATCCAACACTTAAATTTCAGAATTGTATCTATTAAGTTGGTTAGGACTTAAATGACAGCGTAAACATTTCTTTACCTGGTTCAGATATAATGGTTGTTACTTATTTTTATTTTTAAAGTTCTGTGACATCATTTTGACTATTTTGGTGTTAGATCAAATATTTAAGATAAAAAAATCAGCTCACCATTAACATCGAATGGTTGGTAGGTGTTTAGTTTTAGAAATCTATCTTTGTGATATGAATTTCTTCCACTTTTTTGTTGTGGAGTGGTTTGTTAAAATCTCTCCTCCACTCCTACCTGCAAGTGTTCCGTACAGTCTTGTATTTGAAAAGTCATGAAACATGTCTGATTGTGAGCAGTCTCATTGTTGTCTAACACTGTTTCTTCCACATACTAATTAAGAGAGTCTACATCTCCTGATTTCTTGACTGCATATTGTCATCACATAAAATCATGTTTAAATGTGGTTAAACTACATTCTAAAAATTCAGTGATATGTATTTGTTCCTGTGATAAAGGCTTTATTACACTTCAGATTGTGATTTGTGTTTTACTTCTTAACATGCTCAGACCTTGTTAAACTTCTATTAACAAACAGAGAGTTGAAGAGGAAATACTGGTTAAGAACAGCAGCGCTTGTAAAGATTACCTCATTGAAGCTATGAAGTATCACTTGCTGCCAACTGAGCAACGAGCATTGATGAAAAGCACTCGAACAAAATTGAGAACGCCTGCTAGCCTTCCAAAAGTAAGACACTTACTTATTTCTTTAAACTCTACTTCAACAGATTTGATGACAGCATTACCATCACTTATTTCAGTAAAAATTCCCATATCAGAATTATTTGTCACAAAAACATTAAAAAAAAAAATAAATCATGGATGCTTCTGAGTTGTGGCATTTTATTTTATTTTATTTTATTTTATTTTATTTTATTTTATTTTATTTTATTTTATTTTATTTTATTTTATTATTTTATTTTTTTATTTTATTTTATTTCATTTCATTTCATTTCATTAGCCAAGTATGATCTTTTCTTCGTTTTAGAAGAAAACAAATGTCTTCTTTCTAGTGATCAAGAAGTTTTGTTGTAGTATTATGGCAACTATAATAATGGACTAAGAGACTTCATTCAGCAGATTTAACACATTTACCTCAACGGAACCAAAGAAGGCTGTTCTGTGATGGATTTTCACATTCATACAATGGATTCACAAATCCATTGTGATGGATTTTCACATATTGTGATGCATATTCACATTGAATATCATAGATAGTGAATTCTCATATCTGCAGTCATACTAGGATGCGAAGATATAGCATAATCTGCGTCATTCATGGGAGGTCTGTCTAGCCTCTACTTGCTTCCTGCTTTCCTACCTCAAATATTTCCTCTAGACACAATAATTTCAAATGGCTTGTATAAAAATAAAAAATAGAAAATGAGTTGCCTACTTTGCAAGACTCAACTTGCTTATTTAGAAGAACCATCCTTTCCTTTTTAAAACTTCTGATCTTTCAGGTGCTCTCATACATATGGAAATAATTAACAAATATCATCTCCCTTTCAGTTGATGATGGTAGTTGGAGGACAGGCACCAAAGGCGATTCGCAGTGTCGAATGCTATGATTTTAAAGAAGAACGCTGGCATCAGGTGGCCGAGTTGCCTTCCAGAAGATGTAGAGCAGGTACATAATGCTTCAGAATTAAGGCGTCAATATAAAGCATCCCATGTTCTTTAGAACATTAATTAAGATATTTATTTGACAAGGGCTAAGTTTTGACTTCAGTGATCATCCTGCAAATTAAAATTACAGATTTGCTAGTCTGGATCTATACAGGTTTGTAAACTTGATCTTAATTTGTGTTTCAGTCTGTAATCTATAGTAAACTGCTTCTTTACCTGCCATAGATACAGGGGATAAAAGTACTAAAATATCAATGTGTTATAATAATGAGCAATTTTATTATTAAAATACCTTATTATTAAATTAGATGAAGAATGTGAAGAAGTGACCACCTGATATTAAAAATGTGAAAATCTTAAAATAGCTGAGATACCTAATCAAGAAGAAATTCTGCAAGCATGGTTTTCAGGAGTATGAGACATTAGTAACAAAAAAACCACCTGAACTTGTAGTACTTAATCTGAAGGGAGTGTGGCTTTATGACACTGTCAAAAGCCTGTGTAGTGAGTACTGTAAATCGTGTCAGGTACCTGCAAGATTAAGATAGTATGGAATAAAATAATTGACAAAAAGAAAAAAATGCTCAACTGTCCTCACCATTCTCCTTCTCTAGGAATGGTGTACATGGGAGGCATGGTTTATGCTGTTGGTGGTTTCAATGGTTCTTTGAGAGTTCGCACAGTAGATTCCTATGATCCGGTGAAGGACCAGTGGACAAGTGTTGCTAATATGCAAGACAGGAGAAGCACACTGGGAGCAGCTGTATTAAATGGACTTCTTTATGCTGTGGGAGGATTTGATGGGAGTACAGGTATTTCGGCCTTCATACGCTGCCTATTACTTTTCATTACTGTTAAAATAATTGTATCAAATTTGAATGACTCTTAGCAGTGAGAAAACCAAGCATGAGGGTAGCCTAGCACCTTGTGGTGTGGAACATGCCTTAGTTGTCATATCCTTCCACCCAGTACTGAACAGTGGGCTGTTTTCTCCAATCTAAGACTTCAGGCATCAGGCATCATGACTGGTGAATCTTCGGCAAGTTCCCTTTCAGTAGTCCAAGTTCCTACCTCAAGCAACATGTGAGCAGAAAAATTTTCTGGTCTTTTTTGTCCTGTTTGCATATGAAGTATGATTCTCTGTTTTCACATGGTGTAAACAGGATTATGAACAGTGTTCTTTAAACTGTGGGAAGATGTACATACACAGATGCACTAAACCTTTGTGCAGAGATGACCCTTTTCCTTAATAACTATTACTGATGAGCATATGCATGTATGAGAGAGCGTTGTGACTTAGTTAAAAAAAATTAAAAAAAAAAAAAAAAAAAAGGAAAAAAAAAAGAAGAGAGAATATTTTCAGAGTACCATAAAAGCTTTTACTAATTTGCCCATTTTCAGACACCAGGACTATGATGACTGTATGATTGTATTTGACTATCTAAAGGATAGATGTTATGCCTTCTGCATAGTAATTAACAGTTCTTAAAACTAAAAAATTTGAATTTACAGATATGATGAATTTTTTGGAAGGTAGACAGTACATTGCATCTAGATTTGTGGAGCAAGTAATGTTATATTGTTTTCATAGGTTTATCGTCAGTCGAAGTTTACAACTTAAAGACTAATGAGTGGTTTCATGTAGCTCCAATGAACACAAGAAGAAGTAGTGTTGGAGTAGGTGTTGTTGGAGGTAAGTTGACAAATTACATTAAAAAGGAGGAAGAGAAATGCAATCCTTTACCTTATTGTCTTTCCCCATTTTAGAAAATGTACTTCAGATTTAGGTTTCTACTCAACCTCGACATTCAAATGGTAGGAGAAATACATAACATTCTATTTTGTTTTGTCAAGCTTTTAGCACAGGTGCTTTATCTTTTTCCAGAGCTTGAACTGTGCGTCAGGTGTGTCAGAGGCCAACTGACAAAAAGTGTGCTAACCACGTATGCATGTCAGCAGAGCTAGAGAGCCTGATAGTGATGTAGCACTGTGCTGTTGTCAGTTATGTTATCTGTGGCTGACTTTGCTGGTTACATGCTAGAACAACGTCAAGGACAGTGCCACGAAAACTGCTGACTTTCAAGGGCAACTTAGTTGTGAATAGCTTGGATATCACTTGCACAATGCAGGCATGGGCTGGCTAATAGGTCCTGAAATATTTTTAGGTCTGTTGTATTTTTTAACTGCATAGGAACCACTGCTGTTTCTCATCTGAAAATGCAAACTGTACAGATAATTTTCATGGGAAATTTTTTGACGTTTCTAGGAAGCCTATCAGTGAACTTCCAATGTTGGACATACTTGAATTAGTTTGACTTCGGACAACAACTAAATTATAAACAGAAAGAAGTACCTTTGCATTTCAGCTAGGCAATTCAAAATCTTTTGACTCACTTGGCTTTTGCAAGGTACAGGCTGCCTCTTGCCTCCTAAAAATGACAAGAACCATAGAGTGCTATCCTAAACAACTAACAAAAATACAATCTCACTATAACTGATTGATGACAAATACTGAGTAGTAGCTAATTCAGAGAACAATGATTTCCCCTCTGCATGTGTGACAGTAGTCTGTGTGCGTTAGAAATTTGCAGATTTCTGTTGGTTCCCCTTCTAGGTAAACTGTATGCTGTTGGGGGCTACGATGGGGCATCACGTCAGTGCCTTAGTTCAGTCGAATGCTATGATGCCAATACAAATGAGTGGAACTATGTTGCAGAAATGAGCACTAGACGGAGTGGAGCAGGTGGGTGAACAAGACTCGGTGATCATAGTAAAAGTGAAACAGATTTGTGGTTTTAAAATTTATCTAAAAATGTAAAAGGTAAGCTAAAGTCTGATGCTTAATGGAATGTGCTAGCCTTAAATGGCTGATATACTGTAGGTTATAAATACAAAACTTCCTACAGAGTAAGATTCAGTTTGCTGATAGTAGATATCTTTTCTTGCTTTCCCATTCTTTCAATATTCCTTTTCTTCCCATACCTTCTGATGTTGTTAACTTATAAATGAACATGCATGGATTGTAACAATGTAGTATCTGCTAAATACTGAACTATCAAAATCTGGATGTTCAGGATGAGAAAATATCATGTCTTCAAAGATGTCTCTTTGCCAGTATAGGTCTGATTTTTCTAGTAGTGGACTTTACATGTGAATTGTGACTAGATTTCCATCTCCTTGGAGGACTTGTTTTGCATTCTGATTCACTGCAGGAAATTTTGTCCTTGTTCATTCTTAAGTTTGTATTACTGGTTTCATCTTATTACTTCCACTTATGTACCCTTTGTTTCATCTTCAGTAATTCTTCTCATCACCTGATGTTTACATCCTTTGGATATGTATAGGCTACTACATGTTATCCTTCCTTATCGTTTAGCCAAGGTATATCCATTTATTTCTTTATAATCTTAAAAATCCCTTCTTTATTTTTATATATTTTTCCCTCTTGGGATTATGAGTATGCATATTTCTCTTCAGAGACATCAAAAGTGCCTGTGATGTTCTGCTCTTGTTTAATGAAATGTTGTTTCCAGAGCTCCAAATCAACGTTAGCATTTTCATTATCTATTAGGGATTCAAGTCGCATTTACTGTTCACTGTCCTCTATTTGTCTTTTCGTATTTCAGGTTTTTTCAGCTTGCTGAATTTATTTCTCTAGATGCATTCACATGAACTTTTTCAAGTCATGTTGCATTGTAATATTTTTCTACACTTATTTTTTTCAATTGTTTAGATCGCTTTTTTTGCCAAGTACTCAGTGGTGCTTTTTAGCAACACCTTTCAAATATCACCAGATTGTGTTAATGTACTTCAAAATTGAAAGAGATGTTGCTACAAATAAAACTGGAGGAACTTCCAGTACACTCTGTACATGATTGATAGCTGTCCCAGCTTTACATTATAATAATGCCTCCCATTATTCTTTATTTATCAACTCTGAATAGTTTTTAATCTGTGCAGTAATGTTTAAAGTCAGTCCAAATTATTTCAGTAGGTTTTACATGACAGTATTAACATCATTACTAAAATGAAAATACTTAGGTGGTGATATTTCAGTTAACATCCTTGCAAAATCAGCAAGCTGATAGGTCTCATTGCTAAAAATTAACATTTTGATTGTTTTTAAATGCAAAACATCCCATTAATAAAGGAAGCACAATATAGTGCATCTTAATAAAACATGGTTGTCTTTTGAAACTTCTAGTTCAGTTTGTTTATCTTGTTAATAAATGCTGGATTAAAAAACAGCCAGGGTTTCAGTAAGGCAGTTGTCTAATATTGGCAAGTTTTGAGGAAAATGTTTACATAAAACGGGCAAATTACTTGAATGATTGTAAAGACAAATAGTGTTGGTTGGTTCTGACAAAGGTTCATTTTGCAATTTGCCAGCAACCCTGTTTTCTCTCTCTTTAAAAAAAAGAAAAAAAAAGGTCTAGATATTTGACTTTGTTTTTTTTTGATGTTAATTCTACAAGCCTAAAATGTAGTGCCTTAGATGCAATAACTACAGGGATCTTTCTGCTGCTCTCCCCCATTTACTTGCCCTACAGTTCAGGACCTTGGTTGTTTACTCAGCTCTGTTGCTGTTTAAAAAAGAGACAGAGAGGAAAAAGGTAAATCTAGTCAGTTATTTCATATTCATATAACTGAGGAAAAGAATCAATGTTCAGAGTGCCACTCTGCTAAATACATGGAACATTTTATTTGTACTTGGGGGAGGAGGGGGTGGTAATGTGAAAATCATGACTGTTGATGGAGCTTGGCTGTAGCAACCAGATATCTCAAAACACTAGGACTGTTTCACCTGGCAGCAGTCCTGCTGTTGGACCAGCTAAAGATAATTTTGTTTCCTGCATTAAATCTATGGATCTCTGGTCATCTCCAGGAACTTACACCCATCTCTTCTGTTCCTCCTGCTTCATCTTCTTTCAAAAGCAACTTCAAAGGTTAACCCCAAGTTACTCTTTAGTACCAATTGCATCTCAGTTGATCAGTGTGGGGACAGGTCTGTTTATAGGAACACACTGGGATGAGGAACCTCAGATCCAGATATAGGCCATTTGGGAGGAATTAGACAGCTAAGGCTAAAAAATGGACAGGAAAGAAAAGGAACAGAGCAGAACTCAGACAGCAACAAGAAGGTACGGACAGAAGGAGCAATAAATAAGGTAGGACTTGGAACCCAGGTGTAGGATTAAGAGAGAATGAAGAAACCAAGAAATGAAGAATGTTACTAAAAATAAGGAACTGCTAAATAAAAAATGGCAATGTAGCAGAAGGAAAACTATATACACTAAATAGGAAGGCCAGTAATTATACAGGGAAAAAAGAAAAAAAAAAAAAACACACACATACAAAAACCCAAAAAACAGATGGGGAGGAAAAATAACAATGAAGCACATTCTTTTACTTAGCTACTTGATCTATATCGCATCACACATTTAAACTAAAAATCGAAGCTATCTTTCTATCTCTGTAATGTTTAATGCTACAAAAGATGAATGTTGTATTATCCTGTCGAATAAAGTGAGATCAGAGTGGGAGAAAGAAAAGCTGTCAAACTGTTCTGTGACATGATAGCTAGAAATAATAGCAATCACAGAGGAATTAAATTAACTGGGATGGATACAGGGAAATATCACTAGTGAATGTCACTGATGAAGCTTTAGATAGCGTGATTTATAAATCAGTGTCATATTAAGAAGCTATTTTTCAGATTTGTAGTACCAATTAATTCTTCCATGTTCACTTCCCCTTTTCTTCTAATTATTGAAACCATTCCTTTTAGTAAGAAAACGTAATTTTCTTACTTCATCAGGAATCATTTCTCTTTCCATATAGGAATGGCCCGTAAACACAGTCTAAGTGTTATATTTTCAGAGATGTTTCACCTGGCCTTTAAGATCTCAGAACACTTTTTTTAAACCCAGTATTTTTTTTTTTCTCAGAAAGTCTTAACTGATCTTTTTTTATTCATATTTGCTGTTTCCTTTCCTTTTTAATAGACATTGTAACTTGTGCCCTTTCCATGGAGCCCTCTAAGAACTAATTAACAAATCTGTGTCTCATGCTTTGAGTTTCATAATCTTAAATATGGACATGTACTTTTCAGTGTGCTTTCATAATAGCAATATTTAATTCTCTTTGTGGTCCATTCCTCACAAGTTCTAATGCCAAAATACTGACATATGTTTCATATGTGTTTATAAGGTATTCCAGCAGTTCAGTGGAAACAATCCTATTGTTTAATGTCTATGCATTCAGTTTTTATCCTCCATAGTGTATAGCTCTTATTTTCTAAAAATTCACTTATGCTTTATCATATTGTCAAATTGCCATATGCTGCCCGAGCATACTGTGTCATTTACTGTCACTTCTAATTAGTCCTAAATTTCAACAGTCCTAATTTTCCTGCACATTTGTTTATTTATTTATTTATTTGTCCAAAGTTTTCTAAATGTTGTGTTGCAGAACAGCTCTGGTCATTGTATGCTACAACTGTATTGGGCATGCAGGACATTTTTATCAGTGTCTTGCTTTAGTTGCTGTCCTTTGCTTTAATGTTTCCTCTCTCAAATGTCTTCTGAAATAGTTCCTGATGTTGGATGAGGGATTTATGTTAGAGGATGTATTTGTTGTTTCTTCTTTGTATCAGTCAAACCATACTCCAGTTAATTTTGAGTCCTACTGTTTATTTACAGGTGTTGGTGTGTTAAACAACTTATTGTATGCAGTAGGTGGTCATGATGGTCCTTTGGTAAGAAAAAGCGTGGAAGTGTTTGATCCTGTCACCAGTACATGGAAGCAGGTTGCAGATATGAACATGTGCAGAAGGAATGCAGGTATACACAACAACTACTTCAAATACCAGTGGTATAATTTGGTGTGAATGGCACGTTCCTTTTCCTTTAAATGGATTTCTGCTGCTTTGATGATGTCACAGCATAGAAATATGATTCAATGAAGGGAACAAACCAAATATTAATTTTCACAATTGGTTTCTTGTCTTCTTTAGGTGTTTGTGCTGTAAATGGTCTCTTGTATGTAGTTGGAGGAGATGATGGTTCCTGTAATTTATCAACAGTGGAATATTATAATCCAACAACTGATAAATGGACAGTTGTATCATCTTGTATGAGCACGGGAAGGAGCTATGCAGGTAATGTACAATCTTTGTTCTTTAAATGGGCTTTTTACAATATGTTGAAGAGTAGCTGCGATATTTGGCAAAATCTTCAAACCAACTACTGTCTAAAATAAAATCTAAGATACTAGAATGGGTATGAAGAATCTGCTGGTTCACTTTGAATTTTGAATTCAAATAACTATTCACTAAAATGAAAAAGGTATTAAACTGTATTCAAGAGGGATTTAGCACGTAAGTGATGAGTCAGAAAGAAGAATGTAGTGTGACCAGTTTTTTTCTTAAAACAAGAGCTTTGCAACTGTGTCTTACTCTGTGGGAGTCCAATTCTGAAGTTCTGTGTGGGGATTTGCTATTTAGAAAAATGAGGGTTGTTTCAGGAATCTTTAATAACTGCAGTCTCTCACATGAGTTATTCATGTAAAAGATATATTAACTGTAAGTGTAAGTAGAGTTGAGCAATGGCTGATTTTTTTTTTTTTTTTTTTTTTTCAAATCATAGAAACTTTCAAAAATGCTGCACTGATTCAGACAACTTGCTGTCAGATAAATTATGGAAAATATGAAAACTTGATGCCAATGTGCTGTTTTTCAATGCTATGCTAGTTGCAGCATATAATTGACTTTTTTTTTTTTTTCCAATGAAAATACTACCTAAAGATTTATGTCTTATTTTTTCTTCACTCTAGGTGTTACAGTTATTGACAAACCATTATGATCAGTAAAGGGATTTTCAACTTGATTATGCACTAGAAGCAGTCTTCAACAAGTGTATTTGAAGTGACTGAGTATCTAAGCACTTCTCTACTTGTAGCTGCACCTTGAGTCACAGTGGAAGACGTGACTGTCTACAATTACAGATGACGGATGATGAAGATTACTCTAGGTAGAAGCAATGCGTAGGATTATTCTGCGGTTGAACAGGAGCTGATTGAATTTTCTGAAGTCTAGTGGACCATTTTTTTTTTTTTTTATTGCAAGGTCTTCAAACACAAAAGCCACTTTCATAAGGACTGACTTGTGTCAGTCATGACTGAGAAACAGATCGTCGGTGAAGAATGGTGTGTATTCTGGTGAAAGTAAATTTTTGTCTTATTTTTTCCAGAGACTAATAAATGTATTTAAAGAAATGAACCGTCAGTCTTCATACTAGGTATCAAATCCCACCTCAGTAATTCAAGCTGGCATGGGGTAAACTTGTTTCCTTTTATAAACCTTTTGTTACATAATTATAATACGTGCATATGTATGTGTGAGCATAAGTTGCTTTCTATTGAAGTTCTTCAAAACCTGATTTTATTATTTAAAATTTGGCAGAGTACTTTGAATATGCCGGTACTATGTTGTAAAACAGAGTTGTATTTTTTGATATTTAACAATGCTTAACACTACTAATTCCCACTGAAGGAGATCAGAGATGGCTTATTGATTCTTGAACAGGTGTAATTTCAAGATCTTTTTAATAAAATGTTGTCGTACTTATGATTTTTTTTTTCTGTTCAATTTTGGTCACATTTTAAATGTAACTTTTCTTAACTTTTTATGCAAAAGGCAATTTGGCATGAAAATAACTGAAAATTTATAATGTATGAAATTAAGTTGAAACTTGCATGGTACTAAGGTCTATTTATGCGTGTAACCTTAGCTTCTGTTACCTACTATCTGCATATACTGTTATGTGGCCACGCTCTTCAGAGCAGCTGACTTTGATTCGTTCCTGGATGGCCTCCTTCTACCATGACCAAAGTTATTGTCACATCCGAGATATTTTCTTCGAATAAAAATTTGTATTTTGTTTCCTAATGCCAACACTTTGCTTCAAGCTTTCTTTGTCCCCACGAGCCTCACAACCACTCGGCTCTCCCCCACGAGAGGTCTGGGGAGACCACTGTGACCGGAGCGGATCGCGGGGCATTAGCGTGTGGTGCTGCTTGGTGCTGCACGCTGTGTTTTTGCCACGTTTTGCCCCTTTCGGGCCCGTGTCAGCTCCTGTGGAAGAGGCGCTACGTGCGCAGTGCCACCCGGCTGATGGCTGAGCCAGCTGAGGCACGAGCCCAGCGGCTGCTCGCCTACGCCCGGGGGCTGTGGCGCAGCCTCCGCCCCTGCATTGCTCCGCGGGGCGCGGGGCCGGCTCCCAGCCCCGCCCGTGCCCGCAGCCTCCCCTCAGCCTCCCCCGGCGCTGCCTCCCCAGGCGCCATTACACAGGGGGCGTGGCCTTGTCCAAAAGGGGGCGTGGCCTCTCCCGCCCCGCCCCTCCCGCCTCTGCGCAGCAGCGGGCCCCGTCTCCTCCCCATCACGTCGTTGACGTCACCCGTCGTCCCCCCCGCCTCATTGGCCGCGCGCCGCGGTCTCACTATCCTCACTCCACGCCTCCAGCCAATCGCTGCCCGCGTTCGGCGGCCGCGTCCCGGCCCTCCTCACGCCTGACTCTCCGCCGCTGCCGCCGGCCAGCCAATGGGCGCCGCGCCGGCGGTTACGCCGCGGCCAATGGGCGGGCGCGCTTGAGGAGCCGGCGGGCGCGGCGCTTGTTATTGCTGCCGGCGGCGCCCAGGTGAGGGGCCGGGGGGCTGCGGGGCCGAGGCACGCGGGTTCGAGTCCCGCTGCGGGTGAGCGGGGCCGCGGGCGGGCGGCGGAGGGGGCCGGGCGCCGGGCATCGCATGAGGGGACCCGGCTGGGGTGGGTGGGTGTCAGGGAGCCCCCTGCCTGCGGCCTGGGGTGACCGGGAATAGCGGCATTTGTGAGCCCGGTCTGGAGCTCTCCTCGCCGCTGTGGTACAGCGCTTGGTTAATCGTGGGCGACGACAACGCCGATCGTCCCTCATCCTTGCTCAGATCCCGAAATCTGAGGGGCAGTCGCCTCCCAAACCTGCCCTCCCCTCCCCGCGCTCACCCCCGGTTGATTAACCCGTAATCAACGGGTAATGCTTTGCCCTGGGGTTCACCGCTCTCTGCGCCTCTCCCCTCCAAACTGGCAGGTTGCTCGCCGAGAGCTGCGGGGGCAGGGCGACGGTGATGGTCTGTGCCTGAGCAATGGCAGCGAACGACAGCGTGAACATCCTCAACTCTGCCTACCTGGCGGTGGAGTACATCGACTCCTTCCTGCCCGACAACCCCCTGCAGCAGCCCTTCAAGAATGCGTGGAACTACATGCTGGACAACTACACCAAGTTCCAGATCGCCACCTGGGGGTCGCTCATAGTTCACGAGGCTTCGTACTTCTTGCTCTGCGTGCCCGGATTTGTCTTTCAGTTTATACCGTACATGCAGAAGTATAAAATCCAACAGGTGAGGCAGGGCCGTGGTTTTCGCGTTGCCTGATTTCTCGTGGAGTGTGTGAAGTAGGGCATAGGCTGCAGTTAGCTTCCAGTTTGTATGAACACGTTTGTCTCTATCACTATGGGCAACCTGGAAGTGAGAGACAAAAAATTGCACTGTTTGTGAGGAGATGAACATAAGGAGATTCGGAGAAGCAAAGTTTTTTTTTTTATTTTTATATTTTTTAGGGAGGGTGACCTGTCCATTGTGGTGGTGTAGAGAGAACAGGGTATGTCAGTCTGTGTGGTAACCCAGTCAAATTTTCCCCAAGCAAATTCAACAGGGGAAGGTACAGTGGGATTGTAATATCTGTTGGTAGAGATGAGACTTAGAATTTTAAAGGAGTTGTGTGTTGTGCTTATTTGCTAACAAGTGTGCCTTTTGAAATATGTCAGAGCGCATGTTTGTGACTTGGAAATGTTTTAATGATGGAGAAAGTCTAGAACAGACTGCACGCTCTTAATTGGGTTTTGCTTATTAATGAGAAGCAAAGGCGCATCTGGCATCTAAAGGTGATTGTCTTCCCCAGGTTCTTTTTAATATTAATTGGAGAGGAAATAATATCCGTTCCTGAAATTACTGTGATACTTGGTAAAAGGTCTCCCTGCAAAAACTCTTTTTTCATGTCAGGGTATTTCTTCACAAGCTTTTGTCTTCAACTCATCTTTGTATTCTTTAAGCTATGGAAATAAGTTCTGTGGCGTGAAGAAGAAAAGTTAATGTATATTTGTGTTAAATTTTTGAATCTGAAATGTTCTAGCTAATTACAAATATTGAACTAACAAAAATAATTTGAGGTGACTGGCAAAGACAGCTTCTGGTAATAGACACTTTTTACAAAAAGTTTGCTTAGAAAAATGAGAGCCTTTGAATCTGAATGTAATCCCATGTAATTTGTATTATCTGTGTTATGAAGGACCTGCTACTCACCTGTTAAGGTGAAATGAAACTGCCTCTGAAGTAATTTTTGCAGCAGTTCAGCTATACACATTAAAGGTGCCTAACACAAACGATTGTTTTCTGTTTTAGGATAAACCAGAAACATGGGAAAAACAGTGGAAGTGTTTCAAAACGCTCCTCTTCAATCACTTCTTCATTCAACTTCCCCTAATTTGTGGCACCTATTACTTCACAGAGTATTTTAACATTCCATATGAATGGGAACAAATGCCTAGATGGTAGGTGGATATTTCACTTATATTCATGCTGAGTGGGGAGTACAGTTATATATTTAACAAATACTATGTGATAAAGTTCATGATGATAACACAACTTTTTTGGCTAACAAACTGTGTTTGCTAATCACTCCACAAGCTTATCTGCTGTACAGCTTAGTAGATTTTTTTTTTTTTTTTTTAAGTGGCCCCAAATTGTTCTGGTGTTTGGAGAGGAAAGGAAATTAGGGGGGAGTTTATGGAAGCAAAGAAAGGTTTATAATGGCTTGGTGTAAATGTTCGACTTCTTAATCTAGCTTTTTTTTTTTTTTTTTTTATTTTTTGATTCTCAGTGATTCCTCCTCAGTGTTTCTTTCCCCCCATGCTGTTTTATTTCATAGCAGCAGTGTAATCTTCCAGGGCGGGGAACCTGTTCCACATTCCTCTTTTTTTGTCCTATACTGTTTCGATACTTAAGAAAAGAAAAAAAAAGTTATACCCTCCTTCCCCCCTGTAGTAGTTCTTTATAATCATTTTAGAGTTATCAGCTGTCTACACCAGACAGAAAATATGGTTTCTATATCTAGGTCTTACCTACACACCATGGAGTTTTGTTACCGACCATGTGTGTAATAGTGAAATGGCAGCTTGCTATGCTGCATGTTAGCTCCAGCATGCCAACAGATGAGCTGATAGGTGAGAGGACTAACGTGTATTTTTATATAAAAAGGTAGCATCAATGCACTGTTAGTCAGTAACATGCGTAAATGTTTCTTACCCCTATTAGTGTTTAAACTGTTTCATGTTTCAAGACTGTGCATCTGCTAGTATGTATCAGCTAATACCTCTCTGCTAGTATGTATCAGCTAATACCTCTCTGCTAGTATGTATCAGCTAATACCTCTCTGCTAGTATGTATCAGCTAATACCTCTCTATTTTTTGAAGGTACGTTCTGCTTGCCCAGTGTTTCGGATGTGCAGTGATTGAGGACGCCTGGCACTACTTCCTGCACAGATTGTTGCATCACAAGAGAATATACAAGTACATCCATAAGGTTCATCATGAGTTTGTAGTACGTATTCCTTGATTTTTTTAAATTGTTTTTAGTATATGCAGATTTATACAGTTTGTTTAAAGGGTTTATGTTGCAGACTTAAGGGTTTTACATCCTTCTGACAGGGAGATTGATGTCTTTTCCTGAGCTCTTTGTCAAAACAGTCATCCATTTTGTTTCTGAAATCACCTCCTGTGATTTTATTTCATTTATGAGAACGATAGGGTGCACTCAGTTCTTACTGAAGTTGAATCCTATCTGTTGAGCTGGGGGAAAGCAAGCTTTTAAAAACCTATTATAAGCCTGTTTGTTAGGGGAGGAGGAGATGGTAGGTTTCTGGCTTTGTTTGTCAGTTCTCCACCCCTTGGGCATCATCCAGGGTGCAGCAACCCTCAGAATGCTGTCCACACACACTGCTCCTGCACTGTTTGGGTTCCCGCATCACCTGGGCAGCGCACTTGATCTGGGTGAGGATCGTAGCTCTGGAAGCAGTATGGTTAGTTGTGTGATGATGCATTGAGAACACAGTGCTCCCAGCACAGAGGTATTTGGGTGGTTCTGCATTTACCGGCATTGAAGCTGACAGTGAGCACAAGGTAATGAGCCGTGCTTGACTGGAGGTGGCACTGTGCTGAGCTTACACGGTGTAGTTAATACCTCTCTGTTTCGGTGGCACTGTTTCTGGACCACTGGGCTCAGTGCTGCTGTTTGCCCAGAGCTGTGTTTCAGCATATCAGCTATACTGTGCCTGAGGTAAATTGCAGGCTGCTGTGTCTGGGACGCTTTGTATGGGTTGCTCATAATAAAGAAGCTCGGTATGGATTTGTGCAAGCAGACACATCCGTGTATGTATGTCTGCAGCAGCAGCTACTGTTCTCTCTCTCTTGGCAGCCCCTCAGGTTTCTAGCAGGAGCAGTTTCTGGCTGGTGTTCTTGTGTGTCCAGCAGTTCCCACAGAAGTGATCTGTAGGCTAATGGCTGTTTCACTAAAAAACTTTCCCTGATAAATAAAAGCTGATTACTTCTAAACCATCCTTAAGCCACATTGTGGACTTTATTATTTTTTTCTTCCAATAACCTAATGTTGAAGGTGTAAGTTTGACTTTTTTTTTGTTTTTTAATTATTATATTTCTATATCTGTTCCGCTGCTGAAAACTCTCTGTGGAATTTCTTTCCTGGTAAACCAAATATAGGAATGACTGGTTTGTATATATAAGAAAAGTTTTTTAGATTTCATAACATTTTCTATGATAGGAATTTATTTAAAAGAGATTTTTATATATATATATATATATATATATATATATATATATATATATATATAATATAATTTTTATATTTTAAATACCTTTCCAAGTGAATCCTGATGCTGAGAGTATTTTGGCTTCCTTCTGCTTTGTTCTGCTTCCAAGACTGGATGCATAGCATAGCTGATGGGAGCTTGCCAAACACTTCAATATTCCTGAAATAACTCTTTCTTCGGCCTGGGGTCATGATAAGCCTAAACAAAAGCTTTTGACTGTAATAGTGAAGTGGTTGGAATTGCTACCATTGGAATCACAGTCATTACATTGGAATACTGCTCTCCTGGTTTGCCAACAAGGAAGGAGCTGAACACTTGGGTTAAGGCCCATGCTCAATCAGACCATTTCCTTTTCCCACAGTATAATTCTGCTGTTCCTTCTGGAGTCCTGCGGGATGGGTAATGGGGAGGGGAGAGTACCACAGAGTGGTGATCCTGATTTGGGGGTGTGGAAAATGGAAGATGATGACAGTTTTACTGTCTGTTATTGTTTTGTAGTCTCCTTTTGGAATGCAAGCAGAATATGCACATCCTCTGGAAACGCTTATCCTCGGAACTGGCTTCTTCATTGGAATTGTTGTTTTCTGCAACCATGTGATTCTTCTCTGGGCATGGGTAATATGCCGCTTGATGGAAACCATTGATGTACACAGGTGAAATCCTCATTGCTTTTTTAATAGTTTTACTTTTCCCCATGTCTCTTTTAAGCTTTACTGTTTGTTTTGTACTGAAATGCTTTTATGCATTGTACACAGAATAACAGTCTGAACAGTTATACGGTCTACTGTTTTTGAGGTAGCATTGTCTGCAAATCTTGTTGATTAAAAGAGTACTATAGACCATTAGTTAGATCATCCTGAGGAGGGTTTCAGGAGCTAGGTGTCTCAGGCTGTCTAGTTCTAGATGTTTGGTGTATGGTTGATCTTAGGCATATTAGAATGTCAGAAATCAATTACAGAACATGATGCTCCAGCCAAAAGATTTTTAGTGCTTTGTCTCTGGATGAGAGAAACTTTAGGCTATACAACTGACCATCTTACAAGTAAAAATAAATAAATAAATAAATAAATAAAACCACAAAACAAACAAACAAACAAAAAACAACAAAACAAAGCAAAACAAAAAAACTCCTTTTATTTATTTCTTTATGGTAGATGTGAAGGGTAAGACTGCTTATTTCTGTAGTAAAACTGACTTATTTCAAATTTGGCTCCAAAATGGTAATGCAAACACAAGAAGGCTTAGTTGGGTTAATCCGCAAATGAATGACCTTTTCTTTTTTGTGTCCCAGAGGAAAGAGTTCACTTTTGAAATGTTAGCATCACACTTGACCTTGTAAATACATTATGAAGCTTATAGCGTCGTATTGTAAGCTGTGTCAAGTGTTTTTGTGGAACATGAGCTAATAACTGGCTCACTGTACAAATCATTGCCATTTTAGGATTTTCTCACTCATAGAGTGAGAAGTGTATGTTGTGACATACTGAAGTAATTTGTGCAAAGTATGAGTCTTTGACAATTAGGTTTGTTGTCCGTATGAGGTGTTTATAACAGATTGCCTCGTGCTCTCCCCACTAGGTGGTAGTAAGATGCTTTCCATTACTCCTAAGCAAGACCTGAAATCCCTGTAAATTAAACTCTTCTGGTTTTAATAATCTTTTAATTCTGTATTTTGAGTTTTTAAACACTTGAACAACTTGCAGTAAGCAGAAAATGATTAAGAGCAGGAATACTACAACTGTACATGATTTGAGCTGCTGTTGAGCAGATGAGCTGATTGGTGTTTATAGCTTGCTGTCGCTAAGATTTTGATTCTTGTTCTGCCTTCCTAACATCACTCTTGAGCCAGTTAAATTCACTAAGCCAGCAGGAATTCAGTCACTCTGATCTCCTAGGTGTCTTGGTTAAATTTTTTGTGTTGCTTAGAAAGATGAGCTAAAAAGGTCACTGAGTGCCAAAGCTGTTGTGGGATAGTTAACAGAAGCATTTGCCTAAGAGAAGAGGGGATTTTGTTTTCCTGTTGAGCTAGTGTTCACGTGATTGCTTTAGGACTTTATAAAATGAAAGTTCTTTGATATTAGAGAAAGGACAAGCTGGTGTCTATATTATGTAGTTTAGATCTGGAAAAAATCCTTACTATAATTGCTTTTTTTTTTTTTTTTCCTTCTCCCCTCCATAGTGGCTATGATGTTCCACTGAACCCTCTTCATTTGGTGCCTTTCTATGCTGGGGCCCGTTTTCATGATTTCCATCACATGAACTTTATTGGCAATTATGCTTCAACCTTCACGTGGTGGGACAGACTCTTTGGCACAGACTCTCAATACATTGCCTATAAAGAAAAAGAGAAGAAGCAGCAGCTCATGAGGAAGAAGGCCAACTAAAAATCCAGTGTAAAAATCCTGATGCTAATACTGGTAGTCAACTTTTGCTTTTCTTTAAAGCAAAATAGTGATCGGGTATTAAGCAGAAATCATGTTCCTTGGCTACTAAGTGGTAGGGAAAAAAAGCTAATTAAACTGCAGTATCTTCCTAATGGGAATGCTTTCTATTTTATATGTAAGTACTGCATATATTTTAACTACAGATTTAAAGAAGATGCAAAAAAAACTGAAATGACTCATGTCTGTCCATTTTTTTTCTGCAAAAATTATTCAGTTTTATCTTTAACGTTGGCCACTTTGGTTCCAGGTAGAACTGTACATGTACTCTAAAATTGAACTTAATTTTTTAAAATATAGATACTTAAATTTGTAATATCAAATAGAACATTTACTGGTATCAGCACTATATTATTTAAATATTGGGTCCAATTTGCTTTAAACCAAAACATCTGTTAATAAGAAGCTTGGACAGGCCGTTTGCACACTGGATAATGCGAACTGTATATACGAGAATACCTATAAAAACGTGAGTTAGCGGACATTTCTGATGTAGACTTACTGTTTTTTTCAGATTACAAATAAAGAGAATAGAAGTTTTTATTTGAACAAACTGTTTTTGCTGCTCTCGGAAGTTGCTCTGTCAGTGTACTTAGCATTTACATTACATTCTTTTCTGTGTTGTAATTTGCTGAACTGACTTGTTGCTATATTTGCACTTGTGACTGATGAAATAAATGTGGTTTGGTTTGATACGTGTATTATACTTTTCATGTTAATACAAAACTGTGGCAAAGAACATGTAGGATATAGTGTTTTACTTTGTTGATCTCTCTAATAAGGAAGCATTATTTCTATCGTAGTCTACAGGTAGTTTACAGGTGGAACTTGCACAGAGACAGCAATAAGAAATGGAAACAGAACATCTTGTAAGTTCTGCTGGTTTGTGTTTTGAGGGACTTGAATACTTGGACCTATTCAGTGTAGCCACAACTTCTGGGACAAGTGCATTTTCAACTTAAGCTATAGCTTTCACAAAGCAATATCTTAACATCTACTACTCAAGTTGTAATAGAAACAGTATTCTAATATTGTTGAATCTAATCTCTAAACATGTCTGTTGCACAGGAAACAACCATGGAAGCATTTAAGAAGAGTTTAAAGCCTTATAAACATCTTGCACTTTGTATTTTAATGTCAGATGCTTTTCAGACTTCAAATGTCATTTAATTTACTCTATAATTTCTTCAGAGATGCTTGCAGGCTTTTTTCCATGCTCGAGACCACCTGAATCTTGATGCTGCTTCACATACAGTCCTCTGTAATCCTGTGAAGTTTGTTAAAACTATAGAAATGCAGATCAGATCAGGCTTCTAACAAAAAAATAGAAAAATTAATGACATTCAAACAGTGATTGAAATAATACTTGAGGTATAGGAGTAGTTCAGATTATTCTTCTGGGTGTTGTTCTGTGGAACCTTTTACTAAAAAACATGCAACCTTTTACTTCTGTCTTTGTCCCTGCTGAGATACGGTGTTCTCCCTTTCTCCCCTTTCTTCTGAAAGGAAGCAAAAATACTTGGCCATGGCAGGTGAGTGAAAGTTGAAAACCCAGTATTGTTCAGTTTTTAGCACAGACCTAAGACTTCCTGAATCCATATGCACTACCAGCCTGAACTCTCCTTGGTGGAAGCAACCTCTTTAATCTGGTTTCAAAGACTGCCTTTATCCCCTTTGTCGACTCCCACTCTCATCCTGCAGCTGCAGCTATGCTTAGCCTTACTGTATTGAACTCTTACCCTAAAAATACAAGGAGCTCTCAGTGCTTCAGATTTTCCTTGTGTACGTGAATCTATTCATTGATTCTTAGCCCATTGGTCTGTGCCTGTACATACGCTGTCACACCATGTATGACTATTAGCCAGTTGCTTAAATACTCTGGTAAAGTTGCTTGTAAAAGCTTGTCTCATCAGCTGTTGGACAGCTCAATCACAGCAGTAAAAATTTTGTGATAACTGAAGTTGTAAATTACATTCCTCAAAAAGTTCCAAGTGTAATGAAAGCATCAGTAACAGTACTTACACAGTCTCTTTAGGTTTGGCCAGTGTATGTCTTGGTTTTGTTTGTTTTGTTTTTTTGTGAGTGGGATTCCTATTTTTCTCTGATACCCATAGATAGGTTATGTTTTGGATTATTTTAAGCATATGATTACTTGGGTTCTCTTTAACGAATTCCTAGAGAACTATGCAACTTGTGTTTAAAAAAAAAAAAACAACTTGGAAAAAATGTGCTTACTGGACCTCTCTCAACACAGGAATTTGCACTCAAAAACCACGGGTGTGTTTTGCTGCAGGACTCAAATAGGCTTGCATTCTCCCTTTAGCACCACACCTTTTCATATGCAGAACCTTTCTTGTATTTAGTACTGAACATGATGCTCACCAGTAAATGAACTTATTTATCTTCTGTGCATTATCAAGAATGGTGTTAGGTAATTAAATATTTGAGGGTGTAGGCCTTTATTTAATAAGAATTTGCTGATTTTTTTTTTTCCCCCTGCATATGTAGTGTGGGAGACTAGTATGTGCAGTTCTGAAAACTAACAGTTTGTGCAGTAGGAAAAAAAAAAAATGAAGCAACATACAGGGAACAGTTTTTGGCTCTTCACAAGGCTTGACAAAGCCTTACACAATCTGTTGTCTCCTTTATCCTCTTTAGCAAGGAGACAGATTTAACTCTTAAAAGTGATAGCAAAGGAGAATAAGCAGGGTAGCAACATTTTTCAAAACCTGATCTTTTCCTGGAAGTCCAGCTTGGTTTAAGTAAGGCTTATCCGTGAGAAGTAACAGCTCATACCGTCCTCCGAGCTGTGATAAATAATTGAATTCTGTGAGAGTGATGAGAAGTAAATGCTTGGTTTTTGGATACTTGGAGAGAAGGATCTGTTAAGATTAGGACTGCACAACAATGAAGTAACTCTGTTTGCTGCTGATGGGAGTAAGGTAGCTTGCATTATGCTACAGCACAGCTTGCCATAAGGTACGATATTTGTAAATGTTAGACTTTATTTTCCTCACCTGGTTTATAATTAACGACCACTGACTTTTAAATCAAGATGATTTAAAAGAAAATAGTGATATATTTATAGATTTTCAACACTAATTTATATTGAAAAATGGTATCAGTGAAATCTCCAGGTTGGCTACAGCTATTTATTGCTAACTATAGTTATTAGTTGTTATTATAGTTATTAGTTACTATTATAGTTATTAGATATTAGATTATAGTTATTAGATATAATATAGTTATTAGTTACTATTATAACTGTCTCCAAATATGTGTCCCATTTGTGCTGCCTCTCTCCCTGTCAGTTTTAGCCTACTGGTAAACCTTAGCCACTGAAGCCTGTAACTGGCAGGCCCAGGAAAGAGACAACTTCTTGCCATTGGCTCTTGATTTTCTGTCCTCGAGGGTGATGAACACAATTATCAAATTGCTTTTCAATTGTATTCTCATTAACTAACCAAGTTACATCATGTCCTCAGCAAGACATTTCCCTTATTGCTCACCTCTCTTCTGTGGCTTTGTCTCTGAGTTTTCCACACCTTGTTTCCAATTTGACTCTCAGTTCTGGTGGTGGTTCAATTCTCACTAATACCACCGTGATGGTATAATTGCATCCTTCCTCTCAACCACTGGGCTTCTGTCGAAACATTCAGAGATAAAATTAGCTATTCCACAGTGCTGTGCTGGAAAATGCAGGTGAGTTACCCATCTGTTGTGATCTCTGTGTGCTCCTACCAATACCATTTGCCAGGGTGCTCTAACTGTGTTTTGTATCTCTTGTTCTGAAGTGTAATTTGCTAATTGCTGTGCTGAAATATTGCTCATTTAAATAGGCTTGACTTACCAGGTAATTTAAATCACTTTCCAGCACTGCTGTATCCTTAGTCACTGTTCTGCTGACCTTGGCCATCTGTAAATTTCACCATTTCTGATTCATATTTATGTAACCACTGAATAAATTAGACCCCAGACTTGAAATTCTGGTCCCTGTGGAAGAACACTCCATTAGATAATGACTCACCACTTTTTTTTTTTTTTTTTTAATCAAAGCTGTCAGCCAGTTCTGAGTACCCTTGAAACGATGCTGCATGGTAGGTTCTCTGTATGAGTGTTTGGCAGCACAGCTCTGATCTATCAGAGACAGCTCGGGACTTCAGTGGTCAAAACCTAGCATTATCCCAGAAGCAGGCTGTTGCTGTGATTCGAAATGGGGCAGTAATTGGACAGTAGTGTAGGTATCCCTACGTATGTGTCAGATCCGTTTTGT
The DNA here is from genome assembly GCF_009819795.1 of Aythya fuligula. Classification (NCBI taxonomy): domain Eukaryota; kingdom Metazoa; phylum Chordata; class Aves; order Anseriformes; family Anatidae; genus Aythya; species Aythya fuligula. Next base: position 27,710,120 of record NC_045562.1, on the reverse strand, counting down.
ATGAAATTCAAGTCGTGGCTTATAAAAAGGCTCAGCCCAGAATTGTTACACGTATAGCGCGTTCAACTCCATGCCCCAGCAAGCATGGTAAGCTCTTAAATAACTGATAGGGCTGAGTTTCAGTAGAATGGGTGAGTCACCTAACAGGTGGAGACAGTTAATGAGTCAGTCATCAGTCTTGGAATACATAACTTGGAGGTGATTTTATTCCTTCTCTGTAGCTCCTACATTTGGATTTTTAAAAATTCTTTTTATGTGTGTTTACATCTGTGTTGACCTGCCTTGTATTAAGCCTGTTCTTAAAGTACTGCAGAAGCCATGACGTCCCATTTCTCAGCCCTGTTTTGCAGATAGAAGAGCTGAGTTGTAGAAGACATTTGGAGGTTGGTAATAAAAGCTGCTGCCTTGAAGGCATACCTTCAAGTGACCAGCACTGTCAGCTATATGTATGTACAGCCAGCTGCCAAACAGGTTTTATAAAAGCTTCTACATCTTCAGTTATCCCTACCTATTTGCCTGGTAATCAAGACTGAAACCTTTTTTAAATTGATTGGAACTGTTCTATTCCTATCATTATTGTCTTGATCCATTGAAACTCTTGGCAGCTTTTCGTTATTTGTCTTGATCTTTTAGGACATACATGTCCTATAGCTGTTCTTTCTGAATAGCTGTTCAGTGTTAATACTCTAATGAGTCTTTCTTTTTCCAAGAATCCAGAATGTGATATAACTGAGTATTAGGCAACTCGTCTAAGAAAGAACTCATCAAAGACCAGCTAGTGATTCGGTCTCACTCCAAACATGCTTCTCCCTTACATGTTATGTGCATCCTACTCACTTTGTTGTATGCTAGAAAAGAGTCTTCCTCACGCACCTTCTTACTTCTGTCCAAATATAAACCAGATACTGAGTATTTCCACAAAATCATTATTAACAGCATTGTTATTAAGAATGTAAGCATCTGATCTCCATCTTAGGGTGTTTTTAGGATTTCTGCTATTCCTAGTGTATTTTAAAATCTGTACACAGCTTTCGGGTTCTATTTTGGGTTTAGAAAATAAAATCATTGCCTCAGACTTCGCACATTGCCACAGAAATAAAGCACAGTTGCTGAAGTCTTGTAAGTAGAACTCTGTGAGCATGAGGAGATTTTTAACACCATTTATTTATATACTTGCTGGTGAGTCATGATTTGCTGAAGAGAACTTATTCAGGCAAGTCAAAAATACCTGAAAATCTGAATCACATTCACCAATTTGTTTTAGCCAAAAGAAAGGATGGATATGTCTATATACAGATATATGTATATATAGCAATGAAGTTTTTTCACCATTACCAAATTATTTAGGCTGCATCTGTTAATGAAATATAATCTACTATTCAGTGTCATATACAGACATAAAGGAGAAGTAAAACTGATTTGAAATCTGCTGATTTTCTGGACAGGGAGCCCTTGAGATCTGTTCCCTGCTCTAAAGAGTATTAGTAACTTACCAAGGCCAGCCCCAGGAGCCTGGTTATGAGTACAGCCTGGGAATGCCTTTGTGGTTAGAGTATTCCTCTAAGACTAAAGCAAGCGCAAAACCTTTTTCCACGCTACAAATAAATTTGGCTATTGGCTGTGAAGATGCTTATTGTCTCTGAACTGGAAAATATGTGTGTGTGGGGGGGACACGTTGGATAGAGTGGAAGACATCAATTTATTCCTCCTACTCAATTCTGCATGTGAACTCAAAATGACATTTCATAAAATATGATGCCCTGTTCTACAAAAGAAGTATATGTGCACGTGTTTTTATAAGTACTCATTCTCTGATTTGTTTGTTTGTTTTTTGAAGGGGAAATGTTACCAAACGTGGAAATTAATGTAAACCCATTCAGGTCTAGTCATGATACTAATTTGATGTAGTAGAATTCACTGCTTGAATAGATTAGAAGAAAAAGCTGATTTCTGAGCCCACTCCTGTCTTTTACTGACATTGCATTTTGGGGGAACAAATCCAAAGGGAAGCCAGTGAGAGTTGCTACGCTGCACTAAGTTCTGTTTGACTGATCAGAAAGTTCTCCAGGAAATGACACTGTAAGTCTAAAAGCACAGCATCAGCAGATTTGTTTATGTATAAGGCATAAAGGAAAGTGGCAGAGAAAAGAATATTTAGCCTGCAGTGTACATAGCCCACAAAACAGATAAAGAATATAAATCTTTTGAAGGCTCTGTCAGCTATCTGTATTTGCAATTCATCTTGAAGCTCTGAGGGTGTTGCACATTTGCATGTAATTTTAAAGTGGCCTGAAGTCAAAAACAAATTTGTAAGGCAACTTGTGCTGCTTGGGAGGAGAAAGTCAGAGGGATGGCTTTCAGTGATTCTAGATCTAGACAGATTGTGGAGTGAGGAAACAACATACTGGGTTGTCTCTACATCCAAATCCCGCAAAACGCTTAAAGCGAGCTTGAATTTGTGTTGTCACAAACCCAGCGCTAACACGATATGGTATGATGGGCATCTCGCACAGTTTTCCAGCAGTAAGAAAGGAGAGCTGAAGGCTCCAAGGACTGCTCAGAAGGTGTTTTTGTGCACAGTTGTGCTCCTGGAATTAAACAGGGCAGGGAAGTTGAACATGGTGGCTTTGAAAGATGGTAAGGACTGGGTGAGGTGATTTTTGGTTCTCGCTAGGAAGATACACATCGAAAAACCCAGGGCTGACAGTCAGGGCAATGAAACATACTGAGTGCATATGAATATACACATTTAGATATACAAGTATTTATTTATTGTAATTGCATTTTTAGGTGTGAGTTTCAGATGCAGGATGAGTTTCCAAGCTGGTATCGCCAAGTGGCCACGCAGATGTTCTCCTAGAAATATTATTTCCATTATCATCTTGGTTGGAACTAGACAACCCGTAATTCAGGATAATATCCATAGAGTTAAAAAGGATTATTACCAAAACTGCCTGCGAATGGATTCAGTGGAAAAGGATGTTACACAGCCTCACCCTTTTAAGTTAGAAGGTGGGGATAAAAGAGGTGTCAAACTGGGGATGAGGTTCTCTTTTTAGAGATGGGCTGGATGTGTGATTTTCAACTCTTCAGTATTTTGAACCTCTGAAAATTTTCAAGTAAGGCTTTGTGTCCTTTAAAAACAAATCTGCTATGGAAATTGCTCTTTAGCATTTTTCTTTTATGGGTTGTTGTTTTGGGGCAGTTTTGATGTAGTCTAAACGCCTACACTTGTATAAGCAGGTTAAAAAAATGGATGGTTTCTGCTGTCCTGCAGCATTGGAGCTCTGTGGCATGTGGTGATGGTGGCTCTTTATAAGTACCTGAAAGGAAAGTGTGGGGAACTGGGGGTTGGCCTGTTCTCACAGGTAACTAGTGATAGGACCAGAGGGAATGGCCTCAAGTTGCACCAGGAGAGGTTCGGCTTGGAAATGAAGAGATATTTCTTCTCAGAAAGAGCAGCCAGGCACTGGGATGGGTTGCCCAGGGAGGTGGTGGAGTCACTGTCCCTGGGGGTGTTCAAGGAAAGGGTGGACGTGGTGGTTGGGGACATGGTTTAGTGGGTGACAGTGGTGGTAGGGTGATGGTTGGACCAGATGATCCTGGAGGGCTTTTCCAACCTTAATGGTTCTGTGGTCCTGTGATTCTATTGCGAGCGGCTCCCCCAGAGCCCCATGGAGCAATCCAGGCTGTCTTCTCCGTGTGAGCAGCCTCCAGCACCAGGTCGTGCCTTACCCGTGGCTTTCTGCGGTGCACCAAAGTCACCTCCATGATCTCAGTAACCCCCCTGAGCCTTCACTGCCCCCAGACATGCCCCGTGGTGCAGAAACACAGCCCCCCTTCACCCCCGGGCAGCAGCAGCAGGTGCTGGCGGGGCTGGGCTGGGCTGGGCTGGGCTGGGCTGGGCGGCCCGCCCCCTCCTGCGGCTGCCGCGGCTCCTCCCGCCGCCCCTCCCTCCGTCTGTCCGTCCGTCCGTCCGTCCTTCCCTCCCTGCCGGGCCGGCGGGAGCCTGAACGCGTGTGTGTGTGTGCGCGGGGATGGCGGCTCGGCTGCTGCTGGCTCTGTGCGGGCTGCTCGTTGCCTGCCGGGCGGCCGAGCCGGCGGGGGCGGGCGGCGCCAGCCGGCGGCGGCGGCTGAGCTCCGAGGAGGGCATCTCCTTCGAGTACCACCGCTACGCCGAGCTGCGGGAGGCGCTGGTGGCCGTGTGGCTGCAGTGCCCGGCCGTCAGCAGGATCTACACGGTGGGGCGCAGCGCCGAGGGCCGGGAGCTGCTGGTCATCGAGCTGTCCGACCGGCCCGGCGAGCATGAGCCCGGTGAGGCGGCGGCGGGCGGGGGCACGGGGACATTTTGTGCCGGGGGGGCGCGGACCTCGGGCGCTGCCACCCCCGGGGGGCAGAGCCGGGACCCTGAGTGGGGCACCTGCGGTTGTCCCCTCGCCCTTCTGGGGGTTTCGGAGCAGGCCCCGAGTGCTGGGTTTGTAGCTGGAGACGGGCTGTCCCCGGAGCGGGTCCCTGCAGCCCCCTGAACTGGACCCAACTTTCTGCATCCTTAGGGGGCTCACGTTTTGACTGACTGCTTAGGGCTGCTGCTGGCACTTCGAGGTCGTTTATTGGAAGACAGAGGAGGGAGGCAGGGTAACAAAGCATCATCTTGCAATAAAAACGTGTAGGAATTGCAGTGGAAGCCAAACAATTTCTCCGTGGTATGTTGCCATCTCGATGCAAAGGGCGATCCCGACGCTAAGGCTTAACCTGTCACCACTATGTAATCTGCATGCTAAAATGATGCACGGCTCCTGTTGTAACTGAGTTACTGGGAGGGGACGGTCCGCTGCAGCTCTTTTTTTTTTATCTGCCACTTCCGTCAAGCCAGCTGAAATGGGGAGAAAAAGAGCCCTGTGTGTGGTCAGAGATGGAGGCTCCTTCTCCTCCTGCTGCTGCTGTTGGGGATATGGGGAAGGGCTTGTTGCTGGGCCCAGGGAGAAGAGAATCTGGCTTTATGTCACTGAGCGATATCAAACTGCAGAAACAAACATTTCCTCCAGACTGCATCCACACAGAAGCTGCGGGGAGCATGAAGGGTGTTCCGTGCTTCCTATACTGTGCTGGGTCCTTCACAAAAGGAGGCCCGTGGATGAAAAAGCCACATGTTTTAATGCCCAAATCACATGTTGGGGAATGTGATGAGCACTGATGATCTGTAGTGGTAGATGCTGAAGATACTGTGTGTGTGTGATTTTTTTTCCCCCCTCCCCAGAGGATTAGCTAGGATTTGAACCAGAGCATGCTCGTTGTTTTATTTAAACCCTCTGTATCCTTCTGCAAGGTACGGGGCATTGCTCAGAAAAGCAGAGAGCTGCTGCAGCCTCTGTTATCTGCAGTGGCACATGAGAGACTTGGGATCCCTTCAGGAAGGACAGACTCGTGCCTAGCTAGGGCTGTGCTTCTTCGAATTAATCGTAAAGGCATTGAAGCATCTGTGCTGCTCTGTTCCAGAGCCCAAGCACCTCACCATGATGCTCATGGTTGTTTGTATTAGAGGGGCTTTCTTCTTAATAACGTGCCCTTTCTTCTGCTGTGCAGTGAAAGGTAGCACTGTTTGTTTTCCTGTGTGTGTTTTTTTTAAGCTGTGCATTAAAAGAAGTGGAGCCTTGTACGAGCCTTGGCAGGAGCTGTGAGGCTGATTTTGCAGTGCTTACCTGAGCAGGGGGGATCCTTGCTCACTGTGAGGAGCCATGCTGGATTCCCAGGGCAGAACAGGAATATTTTGGGTGATTAAAGCTTCCAGGATCAGGACCCATCTAATTTATTATCATCTATTATTAAAAAATGTTTAGCAGATTCATAGACACAGGCATACGTATAGATTTTTTTTTTTTTCATGACAGGTCAAGGAGTTGTTATTCCTGAGCATAACCTGTTTTTACAAGACAGGATATGTGTCACGGGGTTTATTTTTAAATATATATCTAAATGGGATATGATTTACTTACTGGTTTATGATCTGTAGAGAGCTCGTGCATCTGGAAGCCTGGTGAGTATGCAGAGATGATACCAGAACTATCCAGTGAGCCACCATGAAAACACACAAAAAAATGTTTCTGCTCACTTAGTGAGCAAGTTGATGACAAAATAAATCCGCAAAGTGTCAGCAGAGCATCCGTAAAGATGCTTTATACTGAGTAAAGAGGCTTTGCACTGAATAAATCAAATCTGGCACATACACGCATGCATTACATAAGCACATGTATGTTATGCCCGTACAGCATTGTGTGAGTTCATTCAGTCACACGTGGACATAAGAGTCAACTTCTGTTTTAGAATATCAGCTATTTTTCAAAATAAATTAGTAATACTTGTGCAATATTGAAAACAAATTCAGGAAAGAAATTGAAAGAAAAAACTTAGAAACATACTTTAGATTTCCAGAGCAACTGGAAGAAATCTTTAATAAGCAATCAAAGTGAATCATTAAGGCCTCATCTTTTGGTGGAGTAAATATACACTGGGAGGACTTTTTTTTTTTTTTTTTTTTTTTTGTGAAGCCCTGATACTACATTAGAAACTGGAGCAACTCCATATGAGCAAGTCTGATTTCTTCCATAAGCATTTAAATGTATCTTGGCAAATCTTTGAAATACAGATCAGTTACTTGGAGGGTAAGAGTTGCTGAACTATTCCCATTTTTTGACATGCTAAATGTCAAAAGCATGAGAGTGCTGAAAGTTTCTGATCCCTACATTAAATGCTAGGAGAACGTGTCGCCTTCTCTGCAGATGTGGGTATTTCACTACTCACGTTTCCATTTTGGTTCATGCTACAGTTTGTTCTAGTATTTTGTGATATTTTTTTTTTTTGGCAGTAGTTTCTTTAGGCTAATGGAAAAGAAAGTATTGAATAAGGAGAAGTAAAACCTGGAAATTAAGATGTCTGAACTTTACCAAACAGTTCTACACTGGGGAAGCTGTGCCTTAACAGAAAGTTAAGGCAAAGCAAGATGTGAATGAGCTTGTATCAGTGGTTAGGTGTAAAAGGTGTTGTATGACCTGAGACTCAAAGTGATCAAAACATTTTAGAGTGGTTTTGATTAAGTGAGAAAATACCATTTGGTCCCCGTGCTTGCTAAAAATTGGCAAAGTTGACAGAAGACAGCAGAGGGCAAGGCGAGATAAAGCAAGGAGAAAGAGATGATGGGAAACTGATGATGCACCAAAGGAAAACAGAGAACAGTTGACAGTAAAGCACAGGTTATTTCCGGGACAAAGTAAATAATGTTTTGCCTTAATTGCTGTGCAGGTGCGACTACTTGCAAATATAGCAAATAGACTCTGGCTTCAGATATCTGATGTGCTGTTGAAAAAACACCAAGTAGATGCTGATCTCTCAAGGCCTTTTTATGCCCAAAATGAGCTTATTTATAGTCATAAGTTTGTATTCTTTAATAGCAGTGAAATATATTTAGAATCGATTAATGCTCAAAGCAGTTCCTCCACCATTAATGTTCAGCCACTTGTTTAGGCGTGCTGCCACTTCTGACTCATTTGTACCATTGATTTTGGTGGCACAGGATCAGTCCTCTCCATTACCGCTTCCCTTCTACCTGCTGAAAATGAGACATCTGAGATTCTTAATTTTTTTGTTCTTTACCTGAAAAAGTTGCAACTAAAAAATTATCTCAAATTCTACTTCGTTTAAAAATCAAGCAAACATTTATATATACATATTTTCAGTGTTGTAGTTTTATGAAATTCTGCAAGTAAAGATTATTAAGTGACTGGTTGCGTGTGGTATAGATGCATGCCCCAAAAATTTCTTTTGCACCAAGTGGAGAGAAGAGAGGATGGATGAAAATACAGGCTCTGTGACAACAAAACGATCTGCAAGTTTGTGGCATCTTCATCAGATTACTCATGCTGGAGAAGAGCACACAAGGAATCCTGAGAATGTTGGCACTTCAAACGCAGTGTTTCGGAGTTTCTCAAACCAGCCCATAGTTCAGAGTAGTTTTTCAGTTTTAATGATTCTGCTGTTCATCCTTCACCTCGCAAGTGTCTGTGAAAGTGGGATGAGGTGCGAGCACGCCATGTGTGAGGCGGGTGAAGGACGCCTTTGCCTGGCTGTAGGAGCCTGTGGGTGTGATGGCAGCAGGCTGTGAGCAGCCTCGCCAGGCCTAGTACGGCCGCCTCGACCTCCTCAACCTCTGGCACCACCACTCTGTGCAAGACCCCTCTTGGCACAGCGGGGAGGTGGGCTGGATGGGTCACTGGTGGCACAGAGCCAAAATAAGCTTCTTGGCTTTCAAAATGGCTTGGTGCTCCCCTGTTCCTGTGCTGGTCCCATAGAGGAGCCCAATGTTGGGCTCTTACATGCCTCTGCCCCAGCCTTGCCCTGCAAGGTCAGCAAGCACTGGAGCCACTTCCTCCTGAAAAAATGTAATTCAAGTCTGCCTGAGAGAGAAGTGAAAACCATGCCTCTGCTGTGTATAAATGAGTGGGGAAATCCAAGATCTGTCTGATAATACAAAAAACGTACCTAGGTCTTATTTCTGTCATCGAAGCACTCCTGCACTCAGCTGTGGCATCAGCCATCTGGGGTAACACTTGCTGGGACAAGAAGTTGTGGTAAGTAAACCTGACAAATACATGGGACAGAGAGTGTTGTTCACAATGTTTGTATTTCAGTGTTGAACAGAAGCCCATATAATTTTTTAATTTTTTAAAATGATTTTGGCAGTTTAAGATTGCTGCGAGCAAAATGTTGGTCTTTTTTGAAAAACAAAAAATACAAAACCAGCAGCAGCAAAGAGGAACAGCTGTGCAGGAGGCTGCCATGGTTTCAGCACAGCGTGGACAGGATCCTGCTGTGCTCCTGGAGCACTGTTGGGACACCACTCAGTGTCACCTTGGGACCTGACGGGCTGCTTCCCTTCAGCTGGGTGCTTGCTGCGCTGGGGTGGGCAGCGAGATGTGGTAGTGGTGGTGATGTTAGGAAGCATGCTGCTTGTCTCTGGGTTACAGTGATGTCGTCAGGTGATGCTGGTCTAATTTTGTCACTTACAATTTAATTGTTAAAATTGTTAAAAAAGTTAATTGCACTTGGCTTTGTAAAGCTTCTTTTCCTTACTCTTGGAATTTACACATAAAAATCTTGTGAGTTATTTGATAGCTCGCATTAATGGGGTTGCGTCCCATGCAAAGTCTACCTATTGCGTAGGTAGCCTTCGGCATTTTGGATTTTTTCTTTTGTGCATCAGGAAACAGTTTCTTTCTGTCACAGGGGATATGCTACTGACTCACCTTCTGGGAGTGCTGGTGGTCTAGGGCAAAGTGGAGGCTGGCTGCACCTTGCTCAGGCTGCGGGAGGCTGAGAGGCTGGAATTAACTTTCCCATGAAATTACAGAGAATTTCAAACCTACTTGTCAGCACACATTTTTTCAAAAATAAAAATATTTTCTTCCTTAAATAATGTGTTCGTGTTATTTCTGGATTCATCACGTCTTCCTATCCTGACTTTAATGCTCATTTAAATATAAAGAGGTACAGAATACCCGGAGAAAAATATTGTTGCTCACAAAACTGATGCAAATAAAGGAGAGGTAGCTACATTTATAGATCACATTTGCAGTTGATTGGTAATGCCGTTCACGTTGCTATTGAAGTGGATGGAAATTTACAGTAAGTGTTGTTGGGCAGCTGTGCTAGACAGTCTCTGCAGTGTTTCCTAGAGATTTAATACCCTTTCTCCAAATTGCTTCACTGGCTGAGGTATTTCATGTCTTCCATTTTTGTAAGATTGTTTAAAAAGGGTGAAGAGAAGACTGTGTGTTACCTGCAGATGCACTATAGATCCCAGCTACTGCATCTAAAAAGTTTCCTTTTTACTTTCTGGAATAACAAAAAGGTGAAATGATCTGTAGTGAAAAAGGCTATAATCACAAGGAGCATAGCATGACTCCACAGAAGGCAGCTATTTTATTTTTCGGGTTTAAAATTAGTCTGGGAGTGCAGAAGCATTCTGAGTTGGTTGGTCTGACTCAGACTGGTTTTGACCATCCTACTCCTTTTGAAAGTGCTGATTATTTTGACTCAATTTCTTTTAGAGAGAACAGTTATCCTTCCCACCCACACCTGCAGAATGCCATAGCAGTTCCCAGTGAAAACAGGAGGTGAGCCTGTTCTCTTGTTACTTGCATTAAATGGATGTTTAATTCTGGTGCAATTAATGTGAACTCCAGAGAACTAGTGAGGAGTATATACAGCACAGTGATTTCCAAAGATTTTGTGTGATGTTTTGTTAAATATGTAAGTTGTAATCATGGGATGTTTCAAAAAGGGACTTTGCTATTATATTGATTCTTAATTTACTGTATTCAGGGTAAACTATAAATTTGTCTGTAATTTAGAGATCAATATCTCAAACCTTTAAATTTCACTTAGGGCAAAAGGTGCAAAACAGGTCTTCCTATTTTATAAAAGTACATTTTTTTTCTGTAACAGAGGATCTGCCACTAGGTTCATGCAACAGGTTAGTATTAAATCTAATTTAGAGCTAGTTCTATGTTCATTTTACCTAAGTTTTGTCTTTCAAAGGGGGTACAAGCCTACATGCTCGACATTCATATTCATAATATATTCTTTTTTTGCTGGTTAGTAGGTAGACTGTTAGTTGAGCTGCAATGCCCAAACTGACATGCCCTGAACATCTCTCTTCTCCAGTGACTGTGAGAGTTGCTGACATTGGGCAGGCTTTTCATTCAGCAATATGTGCAAGAGCTTGTTGGAAAGACCTGATGAATACCATCCTCAATGTTTCATCATCTAAAAATTCCTGTTTTACTGTATATGCTTGCTTTGAAAAAAATGCTGTTCATGAACCCTACCTGACCTTTTCTCAGCATTTTCAATTCATATTGTTAAGTCTCCATAGCTATTTCATTCGTATTCCTCCATGTCTCATGTCACGTTTATATATATATTTTTAAACAAAAGTCTCGTATGTGTATTACCACAGACTTGTGGTTATTTTTTCCATTCAGTTGGGAGGTAAATTGGAAAGGCTTGTAGCTGAGTCCTCTTAAAATTTAGTGGAATCAAGGAAAAGTGAAAATTGGCATGTGTACTTCAAGACTCCTGGGTAGGTAATTAAAATGATGGGTAGAGTTTTGAGCAGGGGAGTTGCATTTGTTTTGAGGTAAGTTGCAAATCAAAAGATGGGATTCACTGAATTCAGTGGGATGAGGGTGGTTGGCAGCTTGCTTTCTGGTATGCTGAGGCTAAATGAAGACACCAAAGGCCTTTTCAGTTAAAAGGCTGAAAAAAAATCTTACCGGGGTAATGGTGGTAGGGATAGCTGTTCCTTACGTGGAGCCATTCTGTACTGTGAACATGAGCTGCCTGATGTACAACCAAAGAAGGGTGCTGCCCTGGCTGCAGCCTGCTTGCAGCGAGAATAGCCATCGTGTGCCATTTTAAATGCTTACACTTCCATGTGAATCTTCCTTAAAGCCAAGGGTGTTGTTTGGTCAGATGGGACTTGTGGCTGTGTGGCCAAGATTTAACAAACTGTTTTCTTGGCAAAGTCATCCTTGCTGACATGCCAATTTAATGATCCAGGAGGTTTTTATGGCATCTGGAAAGTGTGACCCTGACCTTTGCCATATTGGCTCTCCAAACAAAAGAGAAATCGTGCAGTGCTTTGCTATGAGAAAATCTGCTTAGATACAGAGAAAGCAAAAAAGGCGAAGTATGTCAAAGATAACTTTTTGCATAGTTGTCGTCACACTACTAGATAAATAACAAATATGTTTTGTTACTGCATATTTTTCCCCTGAGATTTCTAGCAGCAAGACATATCATTTGAATGTCCTCTCACTTCTGCATCCCAAAAGACAGCAAAAGGGAGCTTTGTCATTGCCCTTCATTAGCACACTGCTGTCCTTCAGCATTATGAGCTGTATATTCCTTGCACATCTATCATTCAAAATTAACTTCTTTTCTTGTGGTAAATGAAGGTTTTGGGATTTTGGCTAGTTCTGCATTTTGCACAAAGGAATAGGTTTTGCTTAAATTTTTGCAAAAAGTTGGGATGGGATGAGTCTAAGATCTAACTATATAATTCTTACCCACGTAAAAATGTTACTTCACAGAGAGCTGTTTGGTAAGCTTACTGTGTCAGATCTTCATCTGATATGAGCTGAATGGTGCTTTAATTTCTCCTCTCACACAGCTGATGAGCATCTATAAGTCAAACTGAAGTCAGTGGGAGCTGTATCTCTGAATCTTCATGATAAGCAGGAGGCTTGTAAATCCTAAAGCTCAAGCCTGCTTGCGTGCGTACCCTTAAAAAAGAAAACTAAATGCGGCTGCCATTCCGAAATAGCCTGCAGTTAAGCAATGAGCAGTCTAAATTTATGCTTTTCAGAATAAAATTTCTTTTCTTTTTTTGTGACGTCAGTACGTAGCAGAGTGGAGAGAAAAGGGAAGCTGTGGAGTCGGGAGCTGGGCTACCCTGTGTATAATCTTTTCACAACGACATTGGAGGAAGTTGCTTTGCAGAGAAGAAGTGGTCTTGTGATAAAGGGTGCCTGACTTATTTTCCGGCTTTACCACATTTCTCTTGTGTTTTTGGATAAGAACATCTTCTCCTTGTGCCTCAGCTTCTCACCTACGTGACAGGGAACATCATACTCCCTTGCTTTAGTTAGCATGTGCCGATGCCACGTGCCCAGTACACGTACCTGATAGATGGTGTGTGGCTCAGTGTTTGATCTACTTCCAAGACGCAGTTCCTACCTGCTTCCTCTCTCCTTTTCCCAGTAGCAAGCAGCCCCAGTATTAGTGCTGGCTCAGCTATGCTAACAGGCATACAGCGAGGAGGAGTTGAAACCTTCTTCCCGTTTACCTGCTGTGGATGTACATTTTTGTTATTGTTTGTGAGCTGCCCTGATAGGGAGGTACCGATTCTCCCTTTTCTTCCAGGGCTGGCAGGGAGAGTCGCAATAGAGACACCTATATTTGCAGTTTCTATGTGTTACAGTTAGGAGGGCAAACCTGTAGTGGTAATAGTATGAATCTTTAGTGTAAATCAAATAGTGCAAATTTCTAGTGGAGAAACCTATAAATAAACAGAAATAGGGTCCTGCTAACAGCAGTCAATGCAGAAAGAAAAGTCTCTGACAACATAACCCCAGAACAGAGAAGTTTAAGAGCCAACAATCTAATCTGACTTGAAAATTGAAGAATTGTCTGAAATAGATGTAGCCATGGTGACAGAGAGGATTAACAGCCTGAGACTGATTTCATTGGTCTGCTGCTAGCACAAGTTGCTTGTTTGAGCAGCATTAATATGTTGTCTCATGCTGCTTTATATGCTGAGACCATCTGGCATTAGTGGTATTTAAAGGTGCAGTCATGTTATGGAAGGAGTTGGCCAACATGGTTTGATTTATGCTTGTAAGACAAGTTATGAGAGTTAAGAGGTCTTTCAAAAACAGCCTTATGCCCTAAAAATATTCTAGAAAGTCACAGCGCACAGAGAAATGAAGTGAGGCTTTGGGAAGCCACGCAGGGAATTCCTGAAGTTTATCTTCAGTCAACACAAATTTAAAGTATGTCCTGTACAAACATGCACTTTTGCATGTTTCTTCAGGTGTGTATGTGTGGGCAGCCACCATTTGCTTTGCAAAATGAAGCCTATACAGTGTGGAGCTGTTTGGGAGCCACAGCTCCAATACCTTGAACAAGCATGGGATCGTATTGCTCATCATGCTGTGTATTAAGGAAAAATATGTCATAAAGGAACAAAACAAAGCTGACCAAACAGATCCCCTCTAAGATACTTTGGAGTCTGCGCTTTCAAGAAATGGTCTATTTCAATTTTCTTTCAGTTTTGCTACATACTATTGAAAATATATTTCTGAGCAAAGTATTTGATAAGAAAAGGAGTTTTGTAGAGACTAAGATTAGATAAACCTTATCTTTGATCTATTTATAGCTGTGAGTCTTCATCTCCTTTCCTTAATGCGACTGTAGAGTGGGTGTTATCTTCCAAAGGAGCTTATGCCACAGTGCAGGCATTGTACAGATGCTTGTGAATTTCACTTCTTTCCTTCCTCCTTTTCCTTTTCCTTTTCCTTTTCCTTTTCCTTTTCCTTTTCCTTTTCCTTTTCCTTTTCCTTTTCCTTTTCCTTTTCCTTTTCCTTTTCCTTTTCCTTTTCCTTTTCCTTTTCCTTTTCCTTACTTGTTATCGTGATGCTTATTTATTCCCAAGAATTTTCCCCAGGCAGAGATGGATGGTTGAAGAGTGACCAAATACTAACCAGAAAGTGTTCCTGTCTGAGCTTCCGAGTTCCAGCGTGGAGGTCCATGTCTGTGCTAAGCATCATAGCAATGCTTAAATGTGTAAAAATGGAGGGAAAATTAGCCAGGGACTTTGTTGTCCTGTACAGACTTAAAACTAAGTTGAAATCAAAGTTAAATCTTGTTAATAAATGCTCTGAAGGCGTACGACTGGAAGCATTTTTACATTCTCAAATACTGACATTCTGTAGTTACTGATGAAAATGGTGCTAACAGCTACGTAACACCTGTCCGCAGATATTGATGTGATATCCATTGGATCGTGGTGGTAGGTACACTGTGTTGCACAACAAAAAAAAATAAAAACAAAAGACTTGGGATCTATTTCAGAAACCCTTAGGTTTTAAGGCTTTATTCTGGAGCTCTGATGCCAACATAAATTCATTTTATGAGTTCACTTCAAATGCAAGACCCAAGAAACACATAGCTGTGGATGTTCTAGCCCCTTTAAATAGCTTTTCAATTATTATATTTCATGCCTAATGTTTTTACAGCTTAGTCCTATTTTCACTCTGTCAGAAAGAGTATAGGGCTCATGACAAATGGTAAGTAACTTACCTCCCAAGCCCCAGTTCCTTGTTTGTAAGTCAGTTCAATCCCTGTTTTTTTTTATTTCTAAGTCAGTCATTGAGTTATGTCTGAGCCAAAGCTTGGGTGCAGTTTTGGGGAGCTGTTCACCCCAAGACCCATCTCGCTGTGACATGGTCAGGACAGCTACAGGACGGTGTGTTGCTTTGATTCCTGCACAGGCTTCCAGTGCCACCTCATCATGGTTGACAACTTCACGTGCCATCTGTGTATATCCACAGCACAACCAAGGTATGCCATGCATTTTTACAGTGTTGTGACATTAAAATGAGCCTGAGAGGCAGTGACACAGCCCTCACATGATTTCAGGCACTTTAAACTAAATAAACTTACAAATAATTACTTCATAAAGACTCCTGGTGGGGCCATATAGCTTTGTCCAACCATGGAGATGACTGGAAGGCCCCTGATCAGTGAGGGCATAAGGCACCCACACCACTCAATGTGAGGGCTCTGCTGGGTACCATTAGCAATATAGGCATGGCCATCATTGCTCATGTCTAGTTTTAGAATCAGAAGTTATAGTTTCTTGAAAATCATTTGTACTTAAAAACTTAATTTCTGAAGCCATCTATTTTGGCCAGGTGCTACACCATTCTTTCTCAGTATTTAGTTTGTTTCAGTTCTTCAGATACTGAAGTTTAACATATTAATATTTATATTCTGGGAATTAACTCTTTTTTTCTTTATTTTTTCCCCCCATTCCATTCATTTCAAAGAATGGAATGCCATTTCCATTCCTGCTACATTGCCACAACCCTTAAAGTAGCCTAATCAACTGCAATTGATTAAACTATTCACAGATTATTTCAATATGAGGAAAGATGATACAATTGAGAAACAATACGATCTAAAATAGTGGTCGCATTGCTTAACAGTATATTGAGTTGCAAAGTGCAATGACTTGGGCTGTCTGAAATTGAAAGAGTTGCAAGTAGGCTTTCGGTCTCTGTTGTGGCCAATGCAATTCTTTAGATTGACTATTAATATGAGGTGGGATCAACGTAGATGAATTTCTCATATGTTTTATGATCTATTTTATTGATAGCCCTGAAAACTAATGATAAGAAAATGTATTTTTGAAATAACCAGCCAGAAATGGCTAATGACAAGTTCTTACCACAATACCTTTGTAATAGATCTATAGATCCATTTAAACAATATATCTTCTATATTTGGTGGATCACTTATTAATTAATCTTTCCATATTATGGGGGCAATTTCAGAAACCCGTATTTAGAAGCTGCTGAATTATCAGAAGGTGAAATGTCTCCTGTACAAAGAATCGATCAAAGCCTCCAGCAATGTTCTTTTTAAATGTAAAGAGAGCTGCTATTAGATTTATGCTTCCTGTGCGTTGTCCTAGGGAAACTGCACCTTTGGAGAATATTCCAGTGCTATTCCAGTAAGTCCAGTGAAATCAGCATATAAGGTTACTTTGGAGCGCTTAGGTGTTAGTCTAAGATTTGACAAAGGTTTAGTGCCCATCTACGCCCCTGACAACCTCTGTGACTTTGAGAAAGGTGCCTGGACTTCAGTTCGCCCTCTGGGGCACGGGAGCAGTGTTTCATGTCTGTGAGTTGTCCAAATACCACAGAAGCTGGAGGTACTGATGATCCAGTCTGTTATTCACTTTCTGCTTCCCAGGAACTGGAAGAAGGATTAGGATAATCTAAGCCAAAAACCCCAAGAGTTTGAGAAACCAGAGGAGGTGGAGTGTCCTGTTGCAGGTCCAACTAGAGTGTTCTTTAGTGTCCTCTCTAATGACCAGAATTACAAACAGAGCTGTACTTTGCAGAAGAACACGTGAGCATCCCAACATGAATAGCTTACTATTTGCCTATTGCTGGTGCCTGTCACCTGGGATCACTTCCCAGACTATTTCTATTAAAATTAATTGCATGGACAGTGAGTTATATAGACCTTACCTTATTGCTGGTTTAAAAAAATGTAGGCTGAAAACTTTATAGCTCCTAGTTCTAATTGAGACTCATTGCATCCTGGAAACCTGTGAATGGCATACAGTTTTTTGATACAAAGATTCATTTAAAACATTTTTTTTCTTTTGTTTTTTTTTCTTCTTTCTTTCTTTTCATCCTCTTCTTCTCAATTTTTTTTTTTTTTAATTTTATTTTTATTTTTAAATCAATGAAGTTGTCCTTCAAAAGCAACCTCTCAAAATTCAGTGGCATGAAACAAAGCAGAGGAAACAGAAGACTGAATAAAATGTGCTTTTGCTGCAGATTCTTTAGACTTCTGGTTTTCACCAGCTCTGTGGCTGCATTATAGGGTGTGTTGAGATTGTGCTGTGTCGAAGGAAGCTGTAGTTTACAACAACAAAATGGCATGTTAGTAAGCAGTCTGTTTTTAACATTGTGGTTTAGAGGAGAACTCGCCCTTTCTGCGGGAGGATCTCCAGCAGAATCTGAGGAAAATGAAAGCAGCTGCAGCTGTAGAAGGAAATGTACATTAAAAATGCCAGGGAGCAGTCACAGGCAAGGATCCTCCTACATCTATTGTAGCTGTCATTAAAGGTCTCTTTGAAAGCTTTCAACAAAGGTAGAAATCCCATTTACATGCATAAGGGGGTAGACAAGTAATGACATCAGTGTTTCAGCTGATGATCAGGAGATTGCTGCAGCCTGTAATCAGCTGGGATCTGTCATTCCCAGATAGGAGCCTCTCAGTATAAGGGGCAGTAAGTGTGCGGGGTCTCACCTCATTTGTACGAGTGGAAGCAAACCAAATGCCGTGCTAATTTCACAATTAATATTTTTACGGCAAAATGCTGACTTGGTTATTGAGATTTTCATGGACAGACTCAGCAGGAATATGGATCAAACTCCTGCTGCTTGTGTTCGAGGAGGGGTTGGATGATTTCACTGCAGTCATCGTTCTCTTACATTGCCTTTAGTTGCCTTTGTGTTAGTCTCTGTTATCAAAAACAAAACAAAACAAATCCAGCAGTATTAGAATTAATGCAGCATTAAATTCTCTTTGTGTTTACTTGACAAACCGGGTAGCACATATTTAATTTTTGAAACAGTTTTTCAGAAACACAGTAAGTGCATTTCAAGAAATACATGTCAAGAGTTATTTCTTCCAGCTTTCCCATTAACTGTTTTACAATGATGAATGTATCTTCCAGCAAAGCAGTCAAAATTAAACAGCTTGAAAATCTATGGGGATTTCAGTTCTGCACACAGTGAAGTCCATTGAAGCTTTGTCAGTGACGTCAAGGGATCCAGAGATTAACATGCTATCTGTGCTGATAAGTACTGGGGGAGTGAGGCAAAAGGGCTAGCTGTAGGGGTCTTCATCAGATATTATGAACAGATACCATTAATAACATGAAGTAACTCAGGTTAAAATCAAGCATTATTTCTATTATTTCTATTATTTTGTATTATGAGTGCTGTAGCTGGTGAGCTGATCTTTAAAGCTCCTTGAATACTCAAAAGAGGAAAGCAAAATAAAAACAAACAAACAAAAACACACACACACAAAAACAACAAAACAAAAAAAAACCATGACACTAGTCCTTATCTTAGGTACAATTTCACATTATAAAGTAGGTACTTGACAAACTTCCCAGCTTTCCATACTCAAGCTGCAATTACCTATTCATGAAGTGATGACATTTAATAGTGCTGCTGGCTGTTGCCACATCAGTGCAGTGCCAAGGAGACTTCTGACTTATTGTGGGCAGGGCAAGAACCAGTCAGTAGTTGTGAGATTTTTCTAATTCTTTTCTATAAGCAAATGAACCCCAGACCCTGGAAGGATTTGTTTTAATACAAAATATGCAGATACAAATTAACAGGCAATTATGCTTGACCCGGTGTTTGCAAGCTATTTTATACTGTTAATTGGGTATAGTTAAAGGTTTAACAAGAGGTATAATATATGAAGTCCATGCTCTTTTGTTTTTATCAATAACGTAGCTAATTAGTGATGTTCTGACTTTCTTGATCTTATTAGCAAAACTTCAGTGTCCTTCACTGTGTGCAGAATTGATATTCTGATCGATTTTTTTTTTCTGTTTGCTTGGCTATCCCTAGAAGCAATTATAAGTTCAGACTCCCTCAGAAAGCAACCTTTCTTACAAAGCTCTTGGGGAAATAACAAAAAAACAAAACAAACAACAACAAAAAGTAACAAGCCCTTCCCAATGCTGCTTTTTATTATTAAATCCCTAAAAAAATGATTTTTTTTTTTTTTTAATTCATTTGGATTTTGCTCTAGAAAAAGAAGAATAATACTATAAAGATAAAAATAATGATGACCTTGTGCGTGTACTTGTGTGTCTGTTTTTTAAATAATTTGAAATGTCAACAAGTTTTGTGGCTTTTATTTGATATCCTGGTGTGGTCAAGACTGTGTTGGGAGTGAGTGTAATTTCCCAGTGGCCAGGTTTCACCTCAAAGAGATTCTTTTTTTGAATAGTTTTAATAAAGGTTTAATAAAAATGAATAAACATGCAATTTTTTCCAACTATTAATCAGACTTGGAAACATTAAAGTATGCTTTAAATGCAGGTTTGGCATTCTTGGTGCATGTTGCATTTCTAGTAGTCTACAAGTCTTTTTGCGGATGATTTTCTGGTGTATCTTGACAAATCTTTCAAAGCTTCAAGCATTATCATATGTTACAGAAACAGATTTTCTGAACTTTGTGGCAATTCTCTAGAAGCTGCAGTGTGCTCACAGGAGGCTTGTCTCTCTGAGCCATGAAGGTGTGAGAGGAGCAGTGCCCCACAGCAAGCAGGCCTGGCCTTCAAGACCTAAAGAAAGCAGCAAAGGATCAGGTGACAGACAGCTGGGCACTGCTTGACTCTGGTGTCTCATCTCTGAGATGCTAGAGCGGGTTATTTGCCCTAGTGGAACTGCTTCCACAGTTTTCTGGACTACAGAGTTGCTGCTAATCACTCAATTATACCCAAACTGTCGCAGTTTCTGTGTTGTCATCCTGTGTCAAAGCAGGGGGCTGTCACACCAGCCTACCTAATTTGCCTTGCAAGGCTGAGGCCATTGTCTGTAACACTGCAGACAGGGGTCACTAAGGAGAAGGAAAATGTGGAAGTAAGCATCTTGAACTCTTGACTTGCTTCTAATCCTGGAATAGTTTTGCTTTCCCAAATCTTTAGAGTGAGACCAAAGGTCTGACAGTGCTAAACAGAGTAGAATAAATTTAGAATTTCCCATCTCCTGTGGTTGAAATAACTGTTTTTCTCCCATTATGGCCAGTGCTATTGATTGTGGCATTTCTGCCTGCTTCTGCGAGGCTCCCATGGCACTGCTTTCCTCTCTGCAGCAGTGTTGACTTGGCTCTTAGCAGGATTCCATAGGCAGAGTAGAGCTGCAGGTGGGTGAAGACCAATGTCTTCCATTGAAGTAGCAAGCTGGAGTTTGCTTGGAGACTGTTTGGTTTGATATCTGTAGGTCTGTAGAAAAATGTGAAAGAATGGTTATGGTTGGTGCATCTATGGTTAACTTCCTACCCGATCAATATTTTTCTTCAGCATTAAAAACATTTTTATTCAGATTATTTCTTCCAGAAGAAACTTTAAAACTTTTAGATCTTCATGATGAAATACAACTAGCTGTGAAGTACCAGTATGAACATCATTTGTGAAGTGCCAGTTAGAGAGAACGAGGAAGCCATTGCAGGAGTATAATGAAAGAGTCACGCAGGGCCTGGAGGCACGCTGAGGGCAATGAGCAGATTTCCCAGCTCTCATGTGAGCTGCTTAAGAAGCAAGGAGTCCGATGATCAAGGCAAACTGGAGCACCATGGGTAGGTGGCAGACTGAAAGGTATCCCTAGGAAATGTAATTTCAAACCGTTCTCACGGGCTCAAAAGCCTTTAAGATATACTGAGCCTAAACTGTGCTGCAGTCAAGAGCTTGCTTCATTTGCAATTCAGTAATTTCAAAGGGGGAAACAAACAAACAAACAAACAACATAAACAAGTTTAACAGAAAGTAGTTTTAGAGAATAGGAACAAAAATATCAAGGGTAGCTTTCTAAAACTTTCTCATGTATTGAAGGGGTAAAAGCAGATAGGTTAGAGTCATATGACACATCTTGAATAACTGTTTTATTTCTTTCTCTACAGCTAGAGAAAGGAAATAAAGGAAACTACCTAATGCTCAAATCTGTGAAAGCTTTTTTAGATTAAGAGAAACAAAAAAAATTCTCCCAAGGGTGTTATTGTGTTGCTATGTGAACAGTTATAACGCAGTAGCAGAAATTGTATACTGAGTACCCACTATTCCAAGAAAGATTTTTTGTAGGTGGTATCAAAAGAGAAAGCAGTGTTTTGACTCCAGTTAAAAAGATTTGTCCATGTTGTGAGATTTCGTCAATAATGTTTACTCTGAAGAACCATGGCAAGACTATTTAGCAAGACCTGACATGACTCTAGAAATGCTGGAAGACATTAAAGTACAATTTCATTGTTGTTGAATATTGATCTATGGGTAATATATGTGTGAGAGGGACAAATTTATTCAGAAAAGAGAAGCACAAACCTGTCTCTTTGTAGGTGTCTACTACTTACGTTTTGTTTAGGCAAGTGGCTGCATCCAATAGTGTTGATGAAAATATGTTAATAGAGGTTTTCCTATACGTTTTTATTTTTTTCTGAGGTTCTTATGAGCTGACTGGGAACATTTGTTGCTATTTGTGTTGCTAGCCTATGCTTAAACATGCAACTCCATCACTGTTGTCACCCACTTAGGTAACCCAAACTTGTTCCTAGGGCTTCCTAGAGCGCTTTGGTTGCTGAAGGTGAAATCTGGAGATAGAACCAGGATAAGCAACCCATTTGTTAAAGATGTGCCATGAAATTTTTAATAGTGACAGATATGACTTTATTTTGTTTTTTAATAATCTGGAGGTTGGCACCCTCAGAAAGAGAATATCTTTAACAATGTGAGGCGTTCATTCCCATGGGATTGGAGGTATTGTAATAGCCAGGTATTTTCTGAAGACAGGAAAGCAAATAAATCATGTCTAAACATCTCGCTTTGCCAGTCTTGGTAATATTATTTATTAGGTTTTCCTTGATAATTTGGTGTGAAATAATATCCCTACCTACAGCACAAAGATGATGTTGATACGGTCATTGTCTTATGGATGACACTACATTAGTAGACTTCTTAAAATGTATTTTTTTCACATTTCCCTAATAATTAAATAAGTTAAATTTATTAAAGTAGACAAACTTAATAATAATTACTATCATTTAGTTTGTTTTCTTTCTTCAAGGACATTTTTAGTAATTAATATAAATGTAATTTTAAAGTTTTTTTTCTCTATTCCATCCTTTCCTACGTTATTATCCTGTTAATTCTTACTGTTTTGTCAGAACTCTGGAAGGAAATTCCTGAGCTTTTGGTTTTCCCATGTAAGCGCTGAACTACATTTGACATGTCAACTCATAATGTTGTCATATTGTCCTGGTCGTAGTTTTAAGCCTGTGCCTCTGTGGGATTTCCTCAGGAACCAGGGATCATAAGCAGTGTTTGTAGATATACTCTGCAGAATTCAGTTTCACTGATAAGTGGAATGTAAACAATGAATTAAGAAGTGTTTATAGTTAATAATTAAGTGTTATCATCTTTGGCATGATCAGAAGGAAAAGAACTAGGCAAAACTCTTCATAAAAGTTAAATCACAATATATGTGATGTTTTGATAAATTTGATTTATTTTACCTCTGAAAATAACCTGTAATTGAAGTTACTGTTAAGGATAACTTTTCCTTAATCAAGTCTGCTCTACTTAAAACAAGGATGGATGCATTGTTCCTGGATAGTAAAGTCAACACAACAGTGGAAGAATGAGCTCAATTTTGTACAAACATTCATGCACTGTACAGCTACTCTAACTGGAAGCAGAAATTAGTTGCAGGATTTTTTTTCAGGGGAAAGAATACTGTGATTATGAATGTGATACAAAAATGTAAGGTTAAATATGGTTCATGTGGAGCACTGCTTAATTTTAAAGCACTAGGGCTGTAGAGGTAGCAGCTAGAATAATTTCATGTTTTGACATATAAAACTGGTACAAAACAACACATAAATGCATGTGATATTCCATTGGTTCCTAGCACTTGAAAAAGAATCGATTGTGATCCTCTGGGAGGCTAAGTACTACTTATACTATACCACTTCCCAAGGCCATAAAGAGAATAGATGAAAATGGGTTAAT
This sequence comes from Aythya fuligula, assembly GCF_009819795.1. NCBI lineage: Eukaryota > Metazoa > Chordata > Aves > Anseriformes > Anatidae > Aythya > Aythya fuligula. The sequence continues at coordinate 27,686,959 of NC_045562.1, read as the reverse complement.
TTGGCAGTGACTTAGGAGACTTAGCTGCTGCTGTGTTGGATGTCCACCACGTCTCCAGTGAATAGATGCTAATTACTGTGCTAAATGATGTATTTTTGGGGGTGGATAGGCAGAAATCAAAGGCTAAGTATTAGGATTAAGCAGTGTTTAGTTCACACATGGGAACTACTTTATGAGAAAAAGGTGAAAACGTGAAATCAGATAATAGTCACTTATGGAAATGACAGGCAGAACATCACAGTAATATCCAATGAGTTTGAGTTCCTTGTCAGAAAACACTATATAGTAGATGATAGCTAGAATTTAAGAAATTAAATTAGGGAAATATGAAGAAGTGTACAAGTGTTCCCTCCCCATTTGTTCTTTGGCCAGTGGCTGTCACTCTTGTTAGGACTTTGCCGTGATAAGCCAATTACGATTTTTAAAAAATCTGTTACCCTCATAACAATTCTTTGCAATTTTAGGCCATGTGCCAAGAGTGGGCTGGTGGGATGTCACAAGGGGATTGATGATGAAAGGCTGGTGGCACAGTTGCTGGGCTGTAACAAGGCTGTGGAAGTATTAACCTCGTGGGCCATTGCTGTGTGCTGCTGAATCTGAGTGTGGTCCTGTCTGTAGAGCATGCAGTGCTGGGTCACTGCTCCTGTACAGGCCATGTGAGCTGGCATCTCTCTTGCTCCAGAAGAGAGCACTGTCTGAGCACAGGCTCAGGCAGTGAGGATCACAGAATCACAGATGGAGCAGAAGGAAGAGATTTGCACCTCTTGCAAATCTTTTTTTTTTGCACCTCTTGTCCTTGTGCTTTTTGTGTCCCAAACAGTGCAACTTCCCTCTTCCTCCTTCTTTACTTCAAAGTACCTTGAATTTCTTCAAAGTACTCCTTTGCTGTTCTGGAAAACATCGTCTTGAAGCATGGAATAGCCTTCTAGGTACATGACTGCATTTCAAAGTGCTGCTTTCCAGATGCCGTGATTCTCTGAGACTTCTCCCTTTGTGCACTGACAAGCCTTGCAGCAGAATTGAACTCATGCCTTTCAGAGCCTGACATGGTATCTTATTTCTCATTTCATCCTATTGTCTGCCTGCAGTAGCTTATCCTGTTCTTGTTTTATTCTCTATAATTGTCTTTATTAATAAACCCTTTATGGCAACTTAGCTTAACTCTCCCTGAAATCCGCAATGATTTCTGAAATATTTTGACTTAGTGGAAAAAGTCCAGTGTGATTATCTTCTGCACTGTATTGTAACCTCAGGAAATCCTGGCCTCCCTCTCCCCAAACTAAAGGACTTGTAAATGCTAAAGGAGCACACCGGCATTTGTATTTCCGTAGTGATTTCCAGAGAAAAATCTTGTCATTTAATCTTATTAAATGTTTTCTTCATTTTATTTTTTTAAATAATTTATTTATTTATTTTTTGTTAAGGATGTTCCTTGCTTGTCCTCCAAGTTAATAACTTGAACACATATGTCTTTCTCTTCCATTTCTGACATTCTGTAAAAGATAAGATAAATTCAAAACCCAGAAGTGTTTCTTGGAGAAAATGAGCACTTGGAAACTTGGAAGAAATATCCTTTGTCTTAATGAAACAGCATATATATATGAAATAGTTAATAAATGTAATATTACATATTTGTGCCAGCAAAGCATGGCAGGTTCAGTGGTCAGCATCCCCAGGCATAGATGACAAAGTAAAATCTGAATGTCCTATATTTGACAGAACAAATACATCTAACAGAAAATGTGCTCTGAGGTGAATCTGTCTTGCCTCTTCAGTGCTCTGAAATTTCCAGTGTCACTGAAGATGCACTGTTTTCAGAGTGAATTATTTATGGAGGACACATCTGTGTTATATGGTTGCTAATTAGACAAGTGGTGTGCTTGTTCTGTGGTTTGCTGCCACCCAAACTCAGCTGTGACCATCATCTTTGTGTGTTATTCATTGATAGCTGATACCTGCATGTAGTCTAGGTATCTGATCTCAGTCTACCGTGAGTATTTAGAGCAATCCCAATCCCAAAACTGAGATTGAAAAAAACAACATAGAAGTCTGGCAAGGCGTATCAAACTTGCAAAGAGCAAAATGCTCATTCTCTATGGAATTATACAGCTAGCACAAAATGTAATGGGAAAAAGTAAATAAATGTTACTTTACTAGATCTTATCCACACAATTCTTAAATATGTGCTTATGCATTCGAAGTATGGAGAGTTTTTGCACTTTTCTTTCCAATATCTGGTCCTTCCTTTTATTAAAAACTGGATACTAAACTTAAAAAAAATAAATATTTGGAATGAGTATGATGATTTCTGTGCAAACTCTAAGTTTAGTTCAGGCTGCTTTTCTGCTGTGCTAAGACATTTCCATTTTCTGTAAAAAAGTTAACATTTTTCCTGAATTAGTCTACAGGAGGGTGTCAGTCTACAAATTAAGTGTCAGGAAGGCTCAAACTTTGTTAATTAAAAATAAATGAGTATTCATTGAAGGATACTTTAGAGCAGCATTGTCTGGCAGAAGAAATATATATGATATCCATGTAGACTTTGCCTGCTTCTCTCTCTTCTTCACTTTCCTAGTTAACAAAGCCTATTTGTTTTCACTCTTGCATGTTGACATTTGGATGGTTTGTGGGATTTAAATAAAAGGATGTGAAGAGCATAAGGAAAACACAGTGTCTTCTCTAGTTTGGTCTGATTTACCTGGAGTAATGTTTTATTCACCAGGTGTGACGTTGTTTTCACACAACTCGTGTTTTCCTGTGTAGGTGGATCTGTGTGGGTGTAATTACAATTCAGCAATCCTAAAATAAACTTGTAAGATAGTGCGTTTCCTTCCTTCCTTTAAAGAGAAGCACATGGTTGTAAAGCCCAGTGACAGCAATTAGCAGCTGAACATCACCTCTTGTTCTGCTTTCTCTGTTGCGCACCGATGGGATATCAAAATGACATCTGTTAGGGTCTTTCTGTGGTGAAGAAAGAGCTCTGCTCTTTCAGAAAAGAGCTCAGGACCATTATAACACCTGTTAATTCTGTTAGTAGAAACATTAACAGGATATGCAGGAGCAATTGCAGTGTAAGAAGGGAGTGCTGCGTGTTTCTTCCTCTGCCAGTATTCACCTGCTTTTATACTAATTGTACAGCTAACTGATTTTCATTTTGGATGGTCATACTTTTACTTATACAATCCTCTGCTTCTTCATTTTTTTATTAGATGGTGAAATTAACTGTTCCTTAAGAAGAAATATGTACAAATACATATTAAGTTGTCTATTTGAACAGATGTTGCTTGTTTTGCCGGTGTTTGGAGGTTTCTTTGTGTCCAAAGGCTTGGAGCCCTCGTTGAGATCTCTCCATGATATTTACATTTGTCATAGTGCTGACAAAAGGAAAACTTACTGATGGCAAGGGAGGAAAAGAGGCTAGTGACATCTGTGACAAGATCACCAAGTGCCTGTACTCACCATATGCTTCTATTGTCTTTCCTTCCTTTCCCCAGATAGCAAATGCTCTGGGAGCAGGCACATTGTCTGCTTTGTTTGTTCAGTGACGGCACAGGGCTGTCTGTCCTCTTACAGGGGCTGTTAGGGATGTGTGATAATGATATTAATGCTTGTATGGAAAGTATTGCACTGCCAGAGTGGCAGCTTTGAGTAGCACATAATTAAGGTTGCTGTGTGGCTTTCTCCATTGCGACCGTCCCTTGTATCCATCAGGCTTGTGTACACATAGAGACAGAGGGCTGCTGGCTCAGAAAACAACAGCCTTTTCATTTTGGGGAGGAGCATAGAAGCCAGACTACTTTTACCATGTCGAGAAGAGCTGTAAACCAAAGCATGAGCTGCTCATAATGGCTGTGTGTAACATCATTTGGAAAGCCTGGTAAATTCTGGTTTCCTGCATTATACCCTCTTATGTTTTAGCTTGCAGTAAGTTATGCAGCCTTGACAGAACGGCATCTTGATGGAGGTCTGGGGGTAGCTCTTAGTCATTCTGACTCATACTTCTGAAGCTCATGCTGTTCATGAAGTTCTCTCTCGATTTTTATTTTATTTTTTGCCATAAAACAAGTAAGTTTGCCCTTGTATCCTGCTTCCTTCGACACTTTGAGTTGCTATTTCATTTCCAACAGGGCCTTCTGAATAGTGTAAGATGTGAGAACAATGTTGTTTCCAGTGTGGAATATTTTATGAGCAAAGCTGAGGTTGAGCTAGTTGCTTCCACAGGGTTATACTAGTAGACTAACATGTCCAGTGGGGGAATGAAGAGGACTCTGAGAGCCTAGTACATGTGTTCCCAGTACAGCTGTATCACTAAGGGCTGCTTTCTCTTTCCCCTATAAAAATAATACTACTAATAAAAAAATGTTTTCTACCACCGGAGAGTTTGAAATAGTTGTCTTAGGATAGCAATAATATAATATAAATGTAATTTTACTTCCCGTTTCCTTTTTTAAGTAAAAGATATAGCTGCTGTAAGGTTTCCCTGGAGCCTTCTTTTCTCCAGGCTGAACAACCCCAAATCCCTCAGCCTCTTTTCATAGGAGAGGTGCTCCAGCCCTCTGATCATCTTTGTGGCCCTTCTCTGGACTCGTTCAAATACATCCACATCCTTCTTACGCTGGGGGACCCATTTCTGAACTCAGGGCTCCAGGTGGGGTCTCACAAGAGCAGAGCAGAGGGGGAGAACCACCTCTCTCTCCCTGCTGGCTGCACTACTTTTGGTGCAGCCCAGGATATGGTTGGCTTTCTGAGCTACAAGCGCACATTGCTGGCTCATGTTGAGCTTCTCATCCACCAACACCCCCAGGTCCTTCTTCTGAGGGCTGCACTTAAACCTTTCTCCATCCAGCCTGTATTTGTGCTTGGCATTGCTCTGACTGTGGTGCAGGACCTTGCACTTGGCCTTGTTGAACCTCATAAGGTTTGCATGGGCCCACCTCTCCAGCGTGCCCAGGTCCCTCTGGATGGCATCCAGAGGAAAGCCTCCAGTGTGTTGACTGCACCATACAGCTTGGTGTCATCGGCAAACTTGCTGAGGGTGCACTCAATGTCACTATCCATGTCACTGACAAAGATGCTAAATAGTGTTGGTCCCAATACCAACCCATGAGGAATGCCCCATTCATCTCTGGTCTCCACCTGGACATTGAGCCATTCACCACAACTCTTTGAGTGCGACATGCAGCCACTTCCTTACCCACCAAGTGGTCATCTGTCAAATCCGTGTTTCTCCAATTTAGAGACATGGATGTCGTGTGAGACAGTGTCAAATGCTTTGCACAAGTTCAGGTAGATGACATCAGTTGCTATTCCACCAACATTTTAACTTCATTGTAGAAACCTACCAAATTTGTCAGGAACAATATGCCCTTAGATGAAGCCATGTTGGATGTCACCAGTCACTTCTTTTTTCTCCATGTGCCTTAGCCTTCCCAATGTTGTTGTTTTTGTAAGAGACTGTAAGGCCTCATCTGGCAAACTCCTAGACGTGTGCTTAACTTGAAGTTCCTGGCTGACCCCTCTGAAGTCGCTATGCTGAAGTTAAGCATATGTTTAATGTGCTTCAAGGCCTACATAAAGGGAAAAGATCATAAAACTGAAGTCTCAATGTAGTTTCAATGGTGGTTTTTGCTACTAGAGAAGTTAAAGAGGAGAATGCCTTTATTTTATATGTATATGGTTTCTGTGTAACCATATGGAAGCCTTTAGGGTTAGAAAAAGAGCCATGTCAGGTCAAATATCACTGGGACATTCTGGGGAGAAGAAGGGAATGAAGAAATATTCTTAATACCTGCTGGGTTAGTAGCATGTCTCAGGAAGCTTTATGTGTTTTATTTTCCGAATTTATTGCTTTTCATTAAATGCAATCTTTAATGGACAATATGGTAATTTTCAGTCCATCTGCCTTTGTATTTCTGTGTTCCTATAATCTGAACACTTTGTTTTGTAGAGTATTTTACATTTTGTAACTATTTTTTTTCTTTATCACTTAGCAGACAGCTGGAAAAAATATACTGAAACATGCCTTTGGCAGTCATTACACTGTGATCATGGAAGTTAAGACCAGGATGAAAGAGAAAGTTAAGTAAAAATGCATATAAAAAGAAATAGAAAATGTGGGAAAGACTGGATAGCTCATATTTTATGTAGAACAATCCAAACAGCTTTAAGCTTGTCTTTGAAAGCCAAAAATATATATTCATATGATAAAAAAGGCTTTTTCACATTGCTTGATTAAATAAGATTGAACCACTCAATCATAAGGGCGTTAATAAAGATAGGGAATTTTGAGTTGCTTCCTTAAGGGTTTAGTTTCTTTCTGCTTTGGAGTCATGTGGTTTTGATTTTGTATGTGAACAGTGCCAAATCTGTCTTTTCATATGATTTTGAATATCTGGAAATGCAATTTCTTTAGTTAAAATTAGAAGTGTACTTTAGATCTAAGATATCAGTGAACAGAAACATGAAAAATGTTGTCCTGACCTGGGAATGATCTCCCCGGAGCTGGAGTTTCTCAGTGGAGGACGTTTGTGTGTGTATCTGGGCATATACATCTCTCTCAGACACACAGACTAGTACAGAGTCAGTATATGGAGTCAGAGAAGGCTTTTCCATATACACTATGCTATACTGTTCCCCCCTTGTGTGACAAATTGCTGTCCTTGTCTAAAGAGATAGTCAAGTGCATATTGGATCGGGTACCACGTCTTCCTCCCATTTCGTTGGAATAATTATTTCCTAGACTTCCTTTTCCATTTATTAGGAAGTATGATTTTCTTGAAAGCCTTCCTCACAGATGTGGCACAGAATCATAGAGTAGCTGAGTTTGGAAGGGACTCTGGAGATCACCTCCTCCAGTGTCCTGCTCACCTACAGCTGGTTGCTCAGGGCTGTGGCCAGTCAGATGTGGAGGATCTCCAAGGATGGAGACTCCACAACTTCTCTGGGCAACCTGGTTCAGTACTTGACTGCCCAAAAATAAAGATTTTTGTTTTAAGTGGAATTTCCTGTATTCCAGTTTGTGCCCACCATCTCCTGCCCTGTCATTGGGCACTACTCAGAAGCATCTGGCTCTGTTAAAAATAAATAAATGGGAGCAAATTGTTACATTCCTGTTTGGTTTACAAGGGATTATGTAGCCACCTGCCAGACTATTTCATTGGAGCATGTGAAGGAAAGTGAGTTTAAAATTAGTAAATAATTCTCTTCTGTCTTCTAGCATTTTCTGTCTGCTATTTTTCCAATCAGGTTTCTGAGATGTGCTGTTTTATCCTCTCTGCTCTTTATATGGAGGTCCAATGTTCTTTCCAGAAGGGTGGAAAAAAAAGACTGATATTTGTAAGAGGTGGCTCAAAGTCTTAGGATTCATATTGCATTTCTTCCATGCATTCAGAGTATCTGACTGTTGTTTCATGTTTTCTGTTTGCCTCCTATTGCTAAATCATAAAAATAGAATACAGATCAAATATCCTGTAAAATGGCATTTCAATGAAAGCTTCACTCCTTATTGAAATTACAGTGAAGGTGTCTTCTTTCCATGGGAATTTTTTCATCTCCTGAGAAGAACCCAAATGCTTGAAGCCTCAAAATGAAAATATTATAGTAGAGCTTCTCAAGAGATGTCTGTTGGCTGTGTTCTGCTCTCCTTTGTGGGATAGCTGGGTAGCTCTTTCATGGGGTCTCAAGCCATTAGGAATGGTACTATGTATGAGAGAAAAATTTCCACCCTATCAGAATATTAAGTATATGTTGATAAGGGCACAAAATACAAGAAGTCAGCCTTTAAAGAAGTGCCAGACCTTATTTTCTTTTTCACTGTATGCCTCTCTGGCCTGCATAAAATTGAAATAAAATGCTGTACATTTGGAAGATAGGGCACAATTTTCCTTTCACTGCTTCAATATTGGTCTGAAGAATGACAAAATATATCATCTCCTAGTGTTTTATTACACTTTTTAAAGCTATAAAGTACTGCACAGAAATCATGGTGAATATGCTCAAACTGAAGCCAGACACCAGTAACAAAAATCATTTGGACTGTTATTAGTGAAAGGATTTGCTGATAGATAGCATAAATTTTTTGCTACCATGATGTTTGCTTCTCTAGAAAGAGCTTGTCGGTTGTACAGCAAGTAACATAAAACAGAAAGAAAGTTTCAAGTGGGATGAAAGAGACCACAAGAGATGGATTTGCTGTAGCTTTTTGTGTTGCTTGGAGGAAAAAAAATAATTAGGCAATGCTAGGAAGAGCTACGAAGAGCTAGTCAGTTTCAGGTCCTGCTGGTCATTGCACTTTAATAAGCTTGGCATATTGAAGGCATAGCAGGTATAATTGTGGGAAATTGCTATTGTTTGCCCTTTTGTAAGGAACATGCCTCATTATTTTTAACTAACCTTTCTTCTTGCTTGCAGGTAGAATAAACCCTAGGTAGGTTCAATTTTTATCAAACTGTACAAAGATCTACTGAGGTACGTAGAGCTCATTATATGTATTGCTCAGCTGCCAGTTCACTTTCTACACTTACAGGTGTTGTTCAAGGACAAGATGGTGATTTCTGTAGTGACTGTGCTTCATTGTAGGCTACGTAGCCAACAGGAACCTGTCTCTACTTTCTCTTAACTCAGAACTGTTGTATGACTCCTTGGAGGTCAGATCCAGTGGAAGCTCTGAGAAGAACTAAAGAAGATACAAAGCTTTTATATTTGTTCCCTATAGGAGGAAAAAATCTGCCGGTTTTTAGGACATTAGGACATATGTCCTTGAGCAGATATAAAAGGTGTTACAGGATTTTTGTTAAGCATTTATTTTCTCTCCTCGGCAAGCTGTTCTGTGTCTCACAGCTGTGCTGTGGCTGGCAGTGCTGAGGTCAGTGTTTATGTGGCTTTTTTTGTCTGGAGCTCCTTTGTCTAAATGTAAAACATCTCTTGAAAGCCTTCTGGATCCAATTCCTTCTGCTATTGAGACAAAGGATTTGTCTGGATCAGTCATCGGAATCATTATTCTTGAGTCAACAAGCAGTTATATGATTCACTTCTTCCTCTTACGCACCAAGCTTGATTGTATTAGCCTTTGCACCAATTTAGCTTCCTCTCCTTGTGCTGTCATCAGGAATCATCACTTTTTTTCTTTTTCTCCCTATTTCTTTTCAGTTTTTAGTGTTTCAGATGATACAGAGGACACCTTTTAGGGGCTATCTGCATTTCAGACATATGTGAGTGTGAAGAGAAAGACCTCCTCCAAGCATGTAGGTCTGCATTTCTAATTAAACTGGATGTGAACAAATCATTAAGGTGCAATACCAATTTCAAGTAAAATTTTACATATCCTTGAACAATCCTGAAGTGTTGAAATGCTTGGAGATGTAGTGTTGAATATCAATCTTGATCACTCTCCACCCACTTAACCTTTTTTTCTTCTGCTTCATACTGACCTGATTTAACAGCTGCTCTCGTAAGAACAAATGCAATGAAGATTTACTGCTGGTTATCACACAACATTCATACCTTAAATGAAGAAACTTGAGGGAATATCAGTTTCTAAAATCAGGCTGGAGATGAAGTGCAGCAATAAAAAAGATGCAGGAAGTATTTAAGAAGTGTTTGGACTGTGCACTTAGTCACATGGTCTAAAGTTCTGGGTAGACCTGTGTGGTGCCAGGAGTTGGACTCGATGATCCTTATGGATCCCTTCCAACTCGGGGTATTCTATGATTCTATGAAGCTACTTTTTAATCCCAGATTCACACACTTTGTAAGCCTATAGTGCAGCTGCAGTTTTTCTGGAAAAAAAAAAACACACAACACACCACCAATAAAAACAAGCAAACAAAAACCAAAATAACTCCAAGCAGTCACCAAAATAACTCCAAGCAGTCCTACCTTCTAAAATGCTGGAGTTCTTTTTTTAAAACTCTACATTCATCACACCAAAAGTGTGATGCTAAATTGATATTAGGACTAAAAGAAGCTGACTGGGCATGTTTTTGGTCTCTGAGGCATAAATAGGGTTACTTATGTTCTGACGTAAATGGTGTCCTCTGTTAGTCATCACAAGTCCATCTTTCATATTTTTTTCCACAAAGAAGCAAGTTAACAGCAAAATTAGCTTTTGCAGTTTGCCTATTTCTATCTCACTGTTATTTATTTTAAATGGGCACTTTATAACTCTTCCTGTACACTCCATGGCCAATAATCATGGAAGCAAACATCACTAAATATTAGGGCTCATCTAAGCTTGGGAAGCTAAATAAATAAGCTAAAGCAAAAGCTTGTATGTATTCTGTAACATGTTGCCTACAGGAGGGACTTGTGACAGATGTATATTTATGGGGAGGTTCTGTCCCTCTCCATCTGTTAGTGATGGCCAGTGCACTTCAGCATCGTCTATGTGACTATTTGTGAATCAGTCAAAAATCTGCAGCCCACAGGCTTTTCCACACTTTGTTGCTTTGTGACAGAACAGTGGTGGAACAAAATGATGTTTGAATTACCAATAAGGAAGGGTTGTCCAGTGTGTGTAGCCTCAGTGAAGCAACAAGTGCCATTGTGAAAGCCTCCTGAAAATCAAGGAAGACCAAGGCACAAAGGGTGTTTGCTGCTAGCTGTGCACAGATCCAAAGCACAGACACTGCATTTCCCAAGGCTCCAGAACATCCTCTGGGGGGAACTGTAATCCTTTTCAGTCATAACTAGCTCAGCTCTAAGGAGAGGAAGCAGTAGATGAAGGTGATGAAGGTGAGAGTTTCGGTAGATGGATTCTGTGAATGCGCTTGCCTTGCTTTCACTGATGGAACTCTGGGTGCAAGGCAGCGCAGCTTCGTAAGCTTCCCCAGGTTGTTTTCCTCCTGAAACACAGCCGAGCAGCGAGTGCTGGGGTGTGACAGCCTCTTCCTATGGAGGAGGAATTGTGGGGCTTGACACCTTCCTCCCTTTTCAGCCTTGCTTTGGCCACTGCTGTAGAAGCTGTACCCATGATTTCCAGCTTTAAAAAAGCCTAAGAGTGAAGTCATTCCTGTGCTTTTGTACTTTTTGGCACCGATTTGGCACAACAAATGTTCATGGCGATACTGAAGTGGGCTGGTGTAATGAAGTGGGGAGGAATCATTCATGTCTTTCCAGTGACTTTCTGTTTATTTGTTTCCAGTAAAAAGGGAGAACTACTTTTGTTTCCTTTTCTTTCTTTCTTTTTTATTTTCTTTTTCATTTTTTTTTCTTTTATCCAGCATTTCTGCCTCCCTCTTTGACTTCAGAGCCTGAGGTCTGGATGTAAATGGGTTATTTCCAACTTTTTTTTTTCAGCTCTTCACAAAATGAGGATGAGGAAAAGTAGAGCTCCAAGTTCCAAATGCGTCTCTGCTGGAACCAGCCATTTGAAATAGATTAGCTTTGAAATTTCCCACATACTTACTGCCTGTGAAAGCAGTGGGAAAGATGGGTGAGCTCAGTCCTTTTGAAGTGCTGTGATGGTTGGCAGGGACTTTTGTAGCTGCAGTGAAAAAGCCAAATCTGTAGTTTCCTGAAGAGGGAAAGCTTGTTAAGTGAGCTTGATGAGGAACCCTCATAAGTCCACACCTAAATTATGTATCAACTTTCTCTTCATCAAAAGATCTATGTCAGTGATGAGTTGATGGATTAAAAAAGTGTTGTTGCTGTATGTACCAACCAAAATTGGAGGGTTACTGGAGTGAAAGCCTTTGATATGAAAATTTGCTCGGTCACACGTAGTTATAAATGGAGAAGTTATAAATGGAGAATGTGCTCCTTCTATGGAGCACAGCAGAAAGCTGGATTGGATCTGTTATATCCCACAGCCAGCATCACAGGGGACACATAGAGGCTTACTTGTGTCATCTCTGTACTGCCAGCATCCCTCACAAATAGTCCCAAGGTATGTCTTATTCATTTTTTTTTTTTTTTTTTTTTTTTTTTTCCCCCTAGCAGTGAGAACAAAAGTTGGGAGATGAAAGAACTGCACATGTCTCGTGCTCTGCCACTGACTGGTAGGGCTGGTTCAGGACAGTTCGTTTCATGTTTGGTGTTCTCAGGAACCTCACCTTCAGTGCTGAGCATACCATCCTGGCTGCCGTAACGAAGTAATGAATTCTATAAATATAGAGTGCTGCTCATTTTTCCTAGAGCACAAAAAATGCAATGCAATGGCAAAACCAGTCTGGTTAATCCGGATGTATGTAGAGATTGGTATTTGTTATTGCTAAAATTCTGATGTTTTTCTAATTTGCTCTGAACTTCACAGAGTGCTTTTTAACACATTTACACAAAATCAGGGCTCTGTGCGTATTATATTTCAGTGATTCTTATTAAGTTAAGGGTTTTGATTAAATAACTAAATTTAGTTTGTTACGATTGAAAGAGTCATCATCGATTTCATGACACAGCCCCATCCTTTTATGTATCGTAACAGAAGAGTAGCAGGCAGAAAGCTGCCTTCTTCTCCGTGATAGCACGGGGGCTTTGCTGCAGAAATTCCTTGCTCAGTGCTACACTGTGCGACCCTGCAGGGTAAGGGCAGGGTGCTGTGAAAAGCCTGGCACTGGGATGTGCCAGCAATGTGGGCTGCAGGAGCAGAGCAGATGCTTGGCCCGCTGATGGTGGGAGGCTGTGCCACATCCTGTAGCTGCAGGGGTGGGAGTGGGCTGTTAGAAACACGAAGGAAGCATCGGGTCACACAGAACCTTTGTGGTGGAAAGAGCCATCTTCAGCATGAGGTAATCTGCCTGGAGATTTTTGTTGCCATACTGAAGATACAGAAGAAGATCCCCATATTGAAAGCCCAAGTGACAGACTTGATACCCATTATAATGGAGATTGCATCTTTATATATGTCAAAGCTAGCAGAACTAGAGCTGTTGTTTGCGAGGTTCAGTCCTGTTTTAATGTGCTGTACAGGCTCTGCTGTTAACTTTGACTTTAAGTAATAGTGCTCCAATAGTTATGAAATTTTCCAGAAACAGCTTGAGGCCAGTATTGAAACATGGCCGTGAAAAAATGCATGATTTTTTTAAAGCAGGAGCTTGCCAAAAGTTCCTTGAATTTCTTTTCTTCTTGTTTCTTTCCTAGTACATTTTGTAGTAGTTAATGGCAAGAACATGAAAGATTTAAAGGCCGTCAGTATTGTCCCATTTCTGCTTTCATGTAAATGAACTGTGAAACTTTCAGTAGTTTCCCTTTCAGCAATGCTATACCAATACTACTCCTTGTTAAACGTCACCATAAAATTGTATTAGGCCTCTAGAAGGATTTAGAAGCTAATACTGCCCTGTTGTTCTATCTTCCAGTGCTGTCCATTTTCACACAAGTCATGGAGATCACCTTTTCTATTGAAGTGCTGTTAGAGCAGGTTGTAGACATCTAGTTTATAGAGTGACAGAAATCAAAATTTTCTAATTCTTTCACTCTTTTTCACCTCCTTGTTTATTTTCTCCTTTTCCTCTCTTAAAGTTTTCATGTTCAAAGGAGAAACCCATTTTATAATCCTGTGTAGTTGATCTCCAGAGAATTTCCTTCCCTTTGAACTACTCACAAAAATGTGGAGCATAAGAAAGTTCTCAATCACATTTAGATAAATGAATTTCTTGCCAGCAGGAGTTCTGAGATGTTCTGAGTACTGTTTATCTACAAGAAAAGTTTACTGGTTGCCATATTAAAAATGACAAGCAACTGTAAGTAATCAAAAACACTAAGTCTATTATTTCAGGAACACCGCTTGCTTTTCCAGAAGGAATATAGGAAAACAGAAGGGATTCTAGTGTTAAGGGTAATAGATGCTCATTTGCAAAATGGGTCATTAAGCACTTCAGCTTTCCAGTTGTTAATTTTTTCTTCCATATGGTTTGCACTTCCATGAGCAGACTACTATACATTTTAACATTTCAACATTACACTACTATACATTTTAACTGCTTGGCATGACAGCGTGACTTGTGGAGTGACATTATCTTGACTCGAGGTAAATATAATTAATAGGTGCTAAATTTTTTGTACCTACGTTTTAGAAAGTTACTGTCTTTACAAACACAGGCTGACCTAAAAAAAGGCAGTGGTTAGTCATCTTTAATTGGGTGATCTGTCTAATATTAATGATGTACCTTCTGTTCCTAGGAAAATGCAGAAGACCTTAGCTAACTGTAACTGCAGAACTGAAGTGACATTTCACAATGTTTGTCAGGCACCAGAAAGGCATGACATTTTAAAATACTTTTTCCTCAATTGTTGTAATCAGGTTGTAATGTACCACACAGTCAATCCGGGAGGGATGTAAAAGCCTTCTAAAAGCCATAATGATGTGCTGGTTTAGGCCTCTCTGAGATACTAAGACATTTATAAACTTGATTGCTGCATCTAATTTCTTGTGACTTGCTCCAAAGGATATTAGTAGCCACCCATTCATCTGTTACCAGAAACCTCTGTATCTGGGCTGAAGTTGTATGTAAGCATTTATAAATGCCATCTTCATATGGTTACACAAGGCACGCTGTGGCTACTAGGGATGAGAGATTATCTTTTATAAAGAAATTATCGGAAAGTTAATAATGTTAAACAAGAATTGTAAATATTCAAGCAGCAGATATGTTCCTTTGTGTTTACCATATATTGGGCCAAGGAGATCCATTAATATTTTTTACTTTTTTTACATATGTGTGGGTGTCAAATCAGGAAAAAAGCTTTAATTTCTTTATGCCTCTTCTCCCTCAAAGCTACTTCCAGTTCTCTGCAGTGGAAGAGGAGCATTTCTGCTGCTTTGGAGAAACTTAAAGAAGTTCATCATCAAATTGAGATTTGCAGTCTTTTAATTTAAAAAAAGTAATCTGTGAGGCAATTACAGTTACGGAATCCCATGAAGGGTGATTAAGGTCTGTATTAAATGGCTCATGAGGGATTAGCAGGAAGAACAACTATTCCTCCAGCTAAGTAGCATGCTAGCAACAGGTGACAGTGGGGTGGGCTGTTTTCCAGGGAATGCTGAAAGAAGCAGTGTGGTAGGAGCTGTCGAATTACCTGGGAACCCAGGTGAGAAGGTCTTTTAGTCATCATGCTGCTGGCAAAAGCTGTACTGTGCAGCTTATATGACTGATGTCCTTGGCGTGTGAGGTATCTGTGTTAGCCCATGCAGAAGGAACAGGTTCCTTCAGAAGTGGACCCGGGATGCTGACAGCCTTGTAGGGTCATTCCCTAAAGCTCTGGTCTTGCTCAGCTCAGGCAGAGGAGCGATGAGCATAATTCTGTTGCCCTAGAGGAACAGATGATTAGGAAAGGAGTTAGGTAAAAACAACTCAAAAAAAGGTTTCCAGAATGCATACCCTGAGTTGCAGTTTTTGCTTGACCATTAAGGACTGGAAGAGATGCAAATGCAAATTAAGGGCTTCCCTAACCACAAAACCGTGTCATCAGGCTCTGGAAGCTTCCTCAGCTCCTTGGGCTGTGTGGGGCTAATGAATGACTTTAGCAGCATTGTTCTGTTTTCCAGAATGGACTCCCCGACTTTGCTGGTGATGGGCATGGACAGCTAATGAACAAACTGCTAATTTGCCCACAGCCAGCTTGAAGCATGCATTTGCTTCCAATGAAATGAATAGTAAAAAAAAAAAAAATCAAGTTTGTTTCCCTTGGAACGGCTGCAAGGTTTAGATATGAGAAGGACTCATATTTTCCATTGTTCTTGTAGAAGTAAATTACACTGTTGAAATGAAGAAGAGTTTTCCTAAAACTGTCAGATATGGTCTGCTACATTTTGGGCAAAAACCCAGTATTTCTTTGGTTGCTGTACCTAATGATACGGAAACAGGCGGCTGTGGGAGCTGGCAGGGAGCAGGTTCCCAAGTGTGTGTGCCTCCTAGACTTGTTCTCAGCTGCCAGAGGATGGACGGGAGATGGATTTCTCTGCTGCAGACAAAGGTGCAAGAAAAAGCCCACGGGAGCTAGCATATAGACACAATAATAACTTTTGGAGCAGGGTGTTACTCAGCTCTCTGTTATCTTTCCCTTTTCCTTCTTTTGCCTCCATTTTTAGGTTAGTTTTCTTTTTTAAACTTTGGGTTTGTTAGCAAAACTTGGAGTTCAGCTGACACCTTGCTGCCAACACAGTTCTTTTGACAGCTAGTTTCACAGTTTGTGTTATAATTAATTGTGTTTTTCTTTGTCAGCCTAAAAAATGACATTTTTCTTCCTTTCAATGAAGATCACCACCTCTTGTTTTGTGGTGTAGGGAAACGCTGCTTTCCAGACTGATTACTCCATGCCACGACGACTGGGATATATGGCTATTCCCTTTTCTTGCAGCTCTTCCTAAGGAAAACAAGGCTGATCTCTTCAATGACTTTTCATAGGGGAGGCTTTCTGTAATTCCAATGAATCTCTCTACCTCTTTCTGAACTCCTTTTATCTTTTCATGCCCATGCGGGATGGTTCATTACCATTGGAGGAAGAAGCTGTGTGGTCAATGAGGCTGTACTCTGGGTTCACTGTAGGCTGTGCCTGTTTTCACAAACCTTTCTAAACACTGTTAACAACTCTTTGCTGGTAGTGGTTGTGGTGGGGGCAAGAAATACCCTATGGGAAGCATCTGTTTCTATTCCTTTATTTGAACCAGGTCTGTAAAATGCAAGTGGGAAGCAAAGGCAGGTGAACAGTGCACTGTCTGGAAATCAGGAGAAATGGTTTAACTTTCATGCATCCATAGTGGCATCCTAAGGAAAACCACAAATGCAAAATGTGACCGTGTTCGTATTTACTATGGTAACAGATCTATCTTTTAGCTTGTGAAACACTTTCCCCATAAGTAGCATGCCAGTATGCATATGCATGAGTATTTTAATTATGAGCATATGAGATAATGCAGCACTGCACATGTTATCAAATAGTATTCATATATTCATATTCATGCTCTGAGTGCATGGTCTGATTACTCTTGATGATTAGATCTCTTGCATTCCCTGGTATTAACAGATAAGAGGAAACAGTAAATAGATGTGCAATGCCAAAACAGGAAATGGAGGGTTTTAGTCCCAGTAATGGAATTGGCTGTATCAGATATTAAAAAAAAAAAAAAAGCTATTCTGCTGAAAGTAGAGCACTTTTTAACCTATCTGACAAAAGATATGAGGGAATAATCTATATATACAAAACCACCTTTGCTGGAAGGAAAGAAGGCATGGTATTAATAGCACACTGCCTGCTAGCACCTTATCACTGGATTAAGGTTAACAAGCACAGACTGAAGAGTCGTAAGCAGATGTGTGCTTGATTAGCAATTATTTAGGCCTTGTTTGTGTAATGCTTCCTGGCTTGAATTTGCCACTGTGATAGTGCCAAAGGCTATCAAAAAGCATATTCAAAGACAATTCAAAGCATATCACCAGCAGAAGGTTCAATTCAAGCTGCTCTAACAGATGAACTGTAGTTGAAAAGGAAAAGGATAAGAAAAAAGGGCTTTAACCCAGAAAACAACATGTGATTCTGGCTAGTTACAGGACAATCCTATGAATCTCCTGCAGATACCTACGTTTCTTCTAAAACCCCTCTGTAATTAGGGCAAAAAATATGTTCTTTTAAAGGTAAATCTTTCACAGCTCTAAGACCTCTCTGATACGTTCATTATGTCTAGGATCATGAGAGTGCAATTCATGAGCAATTGGGAGTGTTGGAATGTTTATTTAAATATCAAATTTATGAATACATATATACACATATGTAAGAAGGTGTATGAATGTAAGAATACTTACAAATATACATTATATATTCAAACCTGTATTAAATATATTATTAAACATCCTTATATACATTTGACATAAAAAATCGATTCATATGATTCGTAATGTACTCCTTAAATACATTAAAGGAGGCTGTAGAGAGGTGGGGGTTGGTCTATTCTCCCACGTGACTGGTGACAGGAGGAGGGGGAATGGGCTAAAGTTGCGCCAGGGATGTTTTAGGTTGGATATTAGGAAGAACTTCTTTACTGAGAGGTTTGTGCTGCCCAGGGAAGTGGTGGAGTCACCATCCCTGGAGGTCTTTAAAAGACCTTTAGATGTTGAACTTAGCGATATGGTTTAGTGGAGGACTTGTTAGTGTTATGTCAGAGGTTGGACTTGATGATCTTGAGGTCTCTTCCAACCTAGACAATTCTGTGATTCTGTGATTCTGTATAGATGTACAATTCATATGACCATATAGTTACATATATAGGTATGTTGTTTACTTACATATTTAACCTTTGAATGTTTATTACAATGTTCAGTGGGAATGATCCACGTTACGAGTTAGGTTACTGCACCTGCTTCATAAAGTCTGTGCTGAGTATCCAAAGTGACTGCTGAGTAAGATTTTTCAAGCCACTAGGATCAACAGCTAGGTGTTCATTGGCAGTGCTTTGGTAAAAGAATTGCCGTTTAATGCATTTGTAGTATGATAAGCCTAACCTAATCTTGGAGAGAACATTAAAGATAAGAAGCACTGTTAGCGTCAGTTTATATGTTTAAAAATTGGGACACCCTTTTGTGGTACGGAGGCATCAATTGCATTAGATCTCAACAGTAATAATGTTAATGGCTGTGCTTAACATTTATTTTGATGTAGTTTATTGTCCTCTGGTATTCTTTCTCTGCCTTTGGCAAACTCATGAATGTAAATTACTGTTTGTTCAGCCAGAGTTTAGAAAAAAATCTCAGTCCACTTTTCTGAAAGAGACTTGTAGCTTCCTGGCGATACTGTGACCAGATGGACTCACAGGGATAGCCAGGTCTATGGTGTGCTGTGATCTAGTCCACGCCTGTTTTTGTGTGCTGTTCTAAGACATTTTCTTCCTTTTTCTTGCAGGAGAGCCGGAATTTAAATATGTTGGGAATATGCATGGGAATGAAGCTGTTGGAAGGGAGCTGCTCATCTTCTTGGCTCAGTACCTGTGTAATGAATACCAGAAAGGGAACGAAACTATTATCAACTTGATCCATAGCACGCGTATCCATATCATGCCATCTTTGAATCCAGATGGCTTTGAGAAGGCAGCATCCCAGGTTTGTAAGTCTGTGAATATAAGAATAACTAACGATGTATATTAACCTGAGGGAGGATCAAAATGACACTTTAATTTAGCAGTTTTACAAACACATGAACTCTGTGGTGATTGTTGAATGGAGCTGTGTAACTGATATATTTTCTAACAGTACAGTAGGCTTGTTCTGTTTAACAAGGATTTTATACTTGAGCTGGTATCACAAATAGTTTTCCACAAATGGCCATCTTTGTTTTAAATGAATATACTGCATTTTAAAGTACAAAGATGTTTATGCTTCATGCATATTCTTTCATCCGAGTTCACTGACCAAACTACTTTCTGAACGAGTAACTTCTAGGAATACATCACATTTCTCAAGTGGCAGAAAGGGAAAAAGCTGATGTTCCCTTTAAGACCATTCTCATGCAATCACACTTACGTGAATTATTCACATCCATTAGTGCTTTATCTCAAAATAAGGAAACTTTGTGACCTGTCTTTTTAATAATAGCTCTGATTCTGAATTTCAGGCATAAGGTGCTTTAGTTAATCTATTAGTCAGACTATTTAGCATGTAATTTCGGATAAACACTCAGTCAAGAGAGGTACTAATGCATAGTTAGCATATGGAGGCCAAATAGAACCCTGATATGCTGTGTTTATAGTGCGTATTATACTCTAAAAGAAAATGAGAATTTTCTTGTTCAAGAAGATTTATTGTTTTTTTTTTTTTTTTTTTAATATAGAAATGTTGATTCTTTTTACATGACTATTTATGGTTAAATGTCAAACCTGATTAAGCTCTTCATTAAACAGATTCTTACAAAGTCTTTAAAAATCCACCCTCAGACCTCTTTAAACCATGTCCAAGATGATATCTCCCTCTAGTGGCAATAAAGCAGAAGCTGTCCTCAAATTGGTGCCATATTTCACTTGTTTGAAATCTCTTACCGTAGAGATACAGCAATAACACAATTTGAAACTTTTTCTTTAGTCAAAGTACATTTGCTTTTACAAGATTTCTTTAAAAATTACTTATTATCTATAGTATAATTTCCATTAGTGCTGCTGTTCTAATTTAGCAGCATCTTGATCCTACAGTGTGTGACAGTAAATTTTATATACCCCAAGACTAAAACCAAAAATCAAACTAAACCTATTTTACAGAGTACTGAAAGCTTAGAGAGACAAGCTAGGGAAAACTATGCACCCTCAAGGTATTTCCTTAAAGCAAACAAAACCTATTGTAAAGAAGTAGCTTAAAGAAAAGATTGTGTAAAACATCTCACTTCATCTTTATTCAGTGCCACCCTTGCAGTGAATGAAGCTGATGGTCACTGCAAAAATAAAAATACAGATTAAGGGAAAGAAAGATTAAGGTCCTTCTTAATCCTGAAGCCATTTAGAGGAACTTTGAAGCAAATGCAAATGTTCCTTGCAGCTGGTAGATACATCTGCAACTGCCTTGGTACTCACTGAAATGAAGTCTGTAAGTCAAAAGCGTGTGTGAAGCAATGGGAAAAGCCAGGTCTCAGGGGAAGACTCAGTGGGCACAAACTGGGCAGGCTCTGGAAAATCTGATGCTGCTGGTCATTTTGCCCATCCTTAGTCCAGATCTGCCACAATGGGAAT
Organism: Aythya fuligula; assembly: GCF_009819795.1. Lineage (NCBI taxonomy): Eukaryota > Metazoa > Chordata > Aves > Anseriformes > Anatidae > Aythya > Aythya fuligula. The sequence goes on along the minus strand of NC_045562.1, from coordinate 27,666,321 downwards.
GATCATTTCCTCTGAGACAGTGAAATAGAGTTTTGTTTTGTTCCTGCAGAGCTCTAGGAAGACATACAGGTAACTCAGCTGTTGGTGCTCCAGGTTTTACTCCCACACAATCCATTCTTGTTCTTGAGTACAGGAGAAGTAAAACCATGATGAGAATTTACATGGGTAAATATACCCACATAAGGGTTGGTGCTTCAGCTCATTAATCTGTCAATTTCCTTTCTCTGTCTGCTTCTTTTCCTCATTTAGCCCGGTGAACTTAAAGACTGGTTTGTTGGTCGAAGTAATGCCCAGGGAATAGATCTAAACCGAAATTTCCCTGATCTGGATAGAATAGTCTATGTTAATGAGAAAGAAGGTGGCCCAAATAACCACCTGTTGAAAAACATGAAAAAGGCTGTGGACCAGAATCCCAAGGTAAGTAAGGGCTGTAGAGCCAGTTTCTTGTGTGCCCATATCCTCCCTTTTATGCAACAAACCCTAGGAGCTGTGTATGCAGTCTTTCTGTGATTCATGTTCTTGAAACTATTTTGTTCATTTTTTTTGTCGCTTTACATTTATTCATCTGATGGCATCTTGTAGTAAAACCTTTGATCTGTATTGGTTAATCCTGAGACAATTCCTCATTCAAAACATGCTTTATTTTTAAGGATAGGGATTGTGTAGCCTTCTCCCTTGGTCTGAATAGATTTTCTTGCAGATATTCAGCATTTTACCATTGTCAGAAGTTCACATTGTCAGAAATTATACTGTTGGCTAGATAACTATTCTCACATATAATGTGCATTTTTGTTAAGCCTAAGACTTAAACGTACAGGTATTTTTACATCTGGAGTTTTTATTTATTTATTTATTTATTTATTTTTATTCTTTTTAAATCTTCTTGCATTTACCCTCCAGGTTCAAATTATTAAACAAAGTAATTTTACTTTCAGTGCATAGAATTAGACTACATACTATCAACATATATTTTGAATTATTTTCCCTGGTTTTTAATTTGATATGCTTATTTTCAGCCATAATAAAAGGATAAAAATACTGAGATATATTCTTAGAAAAATACTTCACTCTGAACTAATTTACACCAGTTTCATGACTGATGTGTATCTACTTAGGTTCTGATGTAAAAGATTGATCCAGATCTCTATGAAGCCAAAATAAAAATGCTGCTCATTTAAATGCTTGTACAACATGTATGATCGTAGTATAGTATACTATAGTATACTATAAGTATACTGTAAGTAAGTAAGTCTCTACACTGAATAATCAAATTGTAACAGATGGTAATGCTGCTTTGTTGTAGCTTGCTCCTGAAACGAAAGGTGTCATTCACTGGATTATGGATATTCCCTTTGTGCTCTCTGCCAATCTTCATGGAGGAGACCTTGTTGCCAACTACCCTTATGATGAGACTCGGAGTGGTGTGTAGTTATGAGTTGACATGAAAGTGCAAGAGATATAAATACTTACTCTATACTTTAAAAATTATTCCATGTTAATTATTATAAATATTATTATATATTTATTCTATATTATATTATTCTATACATACATAAATATGTGGATCTATATTTACTACACTGCTACCTGAGATTCACTTGTAAACATCATATCATGGCATTGTAATGACTTAGTTTAGTATTAATAGTCATTAATTAAAATTATGTATTTAAAGCTAGTCACTGTATGACCATGTTGTCTAGATTTTAAGACAGATTGCTTATTCCAGTAGAGTTACATTACAAAAATGATGTAATACCTGAGGGAATCATGGTCCCTCATGTATTTAATGAAGTAACTTAGGTCTTAAATTAGCTGGGCTGCTTATACCCTGCTAAATGAAGCCAGAGAGATGCATCTAGGCTGTCTGTATGATCTAAGGTTTATCTTCTTGAACCTTTAAAAAGTGAATTTCTGAAAGTGATTGTATGCTGATAGAAACAACTATCATTGTTTCTACTTTTTCAGTATTGATCACATAAAAAGAAGGGTCTCTTTGTAGCAGAAATGCTATCCTTTAGCCTATAGTATTATGGACGCATGACCGAAGTGATTTGATGGTATTGTTAGAGATTGACTTTCTTCAATATACTCTCGTACAGTTTAATTGCAAATCCTCTTAAGATCAGACTTTAAAAATATCTATGGAGACACATTTTTCTATGTACTGTGTTCTTAAAAGAATCCAAAGCCTAGAATGTAGACTTTTTGGTGCACTTTGAAATTAATATTTTTGTATAAATCACCTTAATAATGGGGCAACTTGATACAGGCAACTGATTAAGGATTGGGGAAATGTTAATGTTATTTAAATACATGTAATGCAATATTAGTTGATGGTGCTGTAGGAAACTTACCATTGTCCAGGAAATTTCCAAGCACCATCTTGCTGTACAGTGCTGTTAATCTAGGTTATGGCCTGTGACTGCATTTTTAACAATCCTTTTTCTTGGACCATTTTTCCTTCCTAGGCAGTGCTCATGAGTACAGCTCCTGTCCCGATGATGCTATTTTTCAAAGCCTGGCTCGCAGTTATTCTTCTTTTAATCCTGCAATGTCTGATCCAAACAGACCACCGTGTCGTAAAAATGATGATGACAGCAGCTTTGTGGATGGAACGACTAATGGCGGTGCATGGTACAGCGTCCCGGGAGGTGAGACCCATGGCTGGGGGTTCAATGTCATGGGTGGTTATTTCAAGCTTGAGTTTTCACTCTGGGAACTTATTCCCACAGACTGGAATACCACAAGGTTATCCACAATTTTTGGTCTGGTTAAGGGTAGATCAAAGGCTGATCACTCACCACAGTGCGTCAACATAATCTCACAAAGCGCATCATGATTCCTATTCAAATATTCCTCTTTTATTGCTTTGTCGAAAGTATTTCTTAATTCAAGGTTCAGGTCATTGCAAATGTAATAGCTCTGCAGTGGGTGAGCAATTGCTGTGTTATCATGATGAAGGTTTAAGTTAAAAAAATAAAAATACCCCCCCCCCCCCCAACAAACCCTAATGAGAGATAACAGGCTAATAACCATTCATTTTAACCTCAATAACAAAAGTATCCATCCTTGGAAGATACGGAACAGCTTTGTGGCCAGTGCTGAAGATAATGGAAGAAAGGAAGTTTGTCCTTTGATTTCCATGGGAACAAAATCCAGCCATGAAGATAACTTGCATTTTTATACTTCTTGGCTTAATTAGTACTTGATTCATGCTTAGGTGGTGCCTAGACTTTGGCAGAGCCTTTTGTGCTAAGAGGACCAGCAGAGCTACTGCGGTTCCTTGAAAACTGATTTTGTCTGTTTGGGAGTGTAGCTTGAAGTCAGAGCTTTTGTTCCTTTTCAGTAAAGTTTTTGATATTTCATTTTCTTTGCAAATGGAATCAAAGCAGATTTGGGAATATGTAGATTCTCAATCAAGCAGAATCTTCTGTGTTGCTAAACTCAGTTGAAACTTCAAGTGAAAATTCAGCTGGGGATTTTTGATCTGGAAACTCAGATAGCGTGTAATGGTTTGTCTGCACAAGGGCTTTGTTGATCTGTAGCAGATAACTTTGAACACAAATATACCAGTATTACTGTTTGCTTTCATCTTAACACTCAAAGTAACAGCCTCTGAATGAATTAAAAATTTTTATGTGGAATGAGTAGGAATCTCTCAAAGTGTTAGGTAGTCTCAGTGACAGTCTAACCAGGCTTCTCAGGGGCAGCATGTTTCTTCTGCTATGGTACCAGTGTCAGAGACTAGCGATGACATAAAATGTTGGCATTTCTGAATACTGTTGAAAAGCAAGAGTTTTCCTTTGTGTGAAGCTTTCCACAGACTTTGATTTGGAACCATTAAAATATCCTTTACAAAATGGTGTTTGCATAATTGAAAAAAAAGAGAGCTGAATGTGAACAAAATATTAAAAGGTTTAACTATTAAAATTTGTTTCAATTGAGTCCAAAAATATCAAATACTAACTGTAAAAATGTGGACATGTTTAACTTTTAGCTTTTTTCCTTAGGAAAATGTTATCCATTGTTTTTGATGAAATGCTTTTATTCTGACTAAACTATACATGCCAAAGGCATTTTTTTTCCAATGGAAAAAAAATTGTTGGAAAGCTTGAATTATGTCTTCTTTTTGGATCTTATTTTAAGTTAGACTGGAAATTCCCCAAGGGAGTCCTTTCTTTTTCTCATGTATTTGTACAGAAATTAGTAGAAAGGAATCCTAGTTCTAATCCTGGTGGTGTAGGTAATAAAAAATGGAAAGGTGACAATAGACTGTGGACCATACAGCATGAATTGATTTTGTTGCTGTTGTTTTTTCCTTCAAGTGTAAAAACTAGCTGGCAAGCTGTAACTGTTGACTGAAACCTTCATGCTAATAATTGCCACAGGCCAACTTAAGAAATAATAATAATAATAATAATAATAAAAAGACAACAACAAAAAATAATGAAAACAATTCTCTTGTTTCTATGTCTAGGGCTAAGGAAGATAACTAAACATTGCTTAGTTCAAGTTAAGATTTTCTTGGAAGCTTTATTCTGGAAAGCTAGCTGACATTTTGCTATCCATATGATAACACACTCAAAGTTAGTGGTGTAAGCTGTTGAATAGCTATGTGTATTGCTGTAGGAAAAGAGTTCCATTATATATCCTTATTAGAGGTTAGAATTTATCAAGAGGAAACTCTCTGGAGACCTTGTCTATTCAGTGTCTGCTCTGGTCCTGAGCTAACGTGGCTCTTCCCTGCCTTTGCACCTTTGGGTTGCTGTGGGCTTGTTCTGGGGCCTGTGAGCGTGTTTGGTGGCATCCCTGTGTGATCTCTGTGGAGGCAAAATAAAATGTGACTTGACACAGCTCTGTAAAGAAAGAACTGAAGTAATGTGACAGAGAATAGAGGTAGAAATTAGGTGAGAGTGGTACTGGAGCTGTGTTTGGTGTCAAAAGGAAAGCATGGCTTTAGCAGAGCATTAGCAAGGAAAGAGAAAAGAAGAAAGTGGGGAATGGAAGAGCTCAGTGAGAGAGGCTGTGGTCTCCGAGATGCTTTCTTTGATAGTACCTCATCACACCAAGAACTCTGTCCTATGAAGGGCTGATTTTTCTTTCTAACAGGTTACTAATGTTAATGTTGGCCTATAATGCTTGTTATGGTGGTCCTGGTTGTGCTGCATCCATTTCTTTGCCTCTGCCCTTCTCCCACAGGTGAAAGGCAGCACTGCTTGGTGGGCCTGGGTCTTCATATGTATGCAGAGATAATACATTGGTATGAGTATAGGGTTTTTTTTGCATGTATTTTTCTGAGTATCTGGGTTCTTTCAGTAGGAAGACTGGATGTTCACTGGCAGAAGCATCTGTTAGCAGCCTTGCCTCAAACTGGAAGTAAGGATGTACTCTCCATTGCATTTGTTTTGTCCTTACCCTCTTGAAAATCTCAGGACTTGTCAGCCACAGGCAAGGTGGCAATTCTCTCAGGCTTTGAAGTTTTCGTGTGGAGAGAGCAGATGGAGTACAGGAATATTTGACACTAGTTTTGTCTCTTGATACACTTTTCTGTGAGTTTTTTCTAACTATTTGCTGCGTAGTAATTACTTTCTTCTGTGGAGCAGGAGCACAGAGGCAGTCAGCCCCCACAATGGCATCTTTGTGCTAAATCTGAGACCATGATACCTGTTACACTTGTTTTGCATTAGTTGTCATCTGTAATTAGTTGATCACTGTAGGTTTTTCAGAGCACAGCAAGCAAAAGCAAAGAGGTGATTTTTTCTGTGTTTAGGAAAGGCCCTTTTAAGCCATTGGACCCCAGGCAAAAGCAAGCCTATACATAAAATCTGTGCTATTTTGAACACTGGTCTTCTCCCTGTCAGCATGTAATTAATGATTTCACTAATGCATAAGAAAGCCAAATTAAATTTGCACAGGCAGCTTTAATTTCAACAACAATAATGTGTTTTTTTTTTTTTTTTTTTTTTTTTTTATGTACCTTTTGTGTGGAATATCTTTTTGGAAATATGAAAGAGAAGAGCTGATAGCGATGAAGTACTAGCTGGCCATATGTGTGTTCTGCTTGTTCTGTCATAGAGTATCACCTGAGTCTAATCAGATCTTTATGTCGTTACAGAAATATAATTTCAAAGCAGCTTCCACTGCAATGTTTGTAGACTATTGTTTAAATGTCTTTTTATCTTCAGATGCTCTTAAATCACTCTTGGCACTCCATTCATTCTTAACTTCAATTACCCTTCATGTTACCAGATTTGGAAGCAATGTTAAAGAACGTTTGTTTAGGATTTTATAGAAGCATGTAGGAGGCACATGTTCTCCACATTCTGCACAAGGCTCCATCCTGTCCTGCTAGAAGTTACTGTCTTCTGATGTGTGGAAGTGGTCCTAGCTTAGTGTTGTAGTTTGTAATTCAAAGTCTAGGCAATTATGATGCCTGGATGCAAGGGGCATACCCCTGCACTCCACTTTCTTTTCAAAGGTTGGAGTTCCTTTTGTAAAAGCTGAATAAATGCTTTTTTTGTCCTGTATTCTGTGCTTATTTACATAAGTACTAATGTGGGAAACTGTAGTCCTTCAGAACAGTGCAAGAGAGGAGTGTTTGTGTGTTGCTCAGTTGCAAAGAAAAATAATACTTGTGGTCAGCAATGAAGGGTGTGAATATCAGTTATATCTGAGGTCTGCTAAGCCTTTCTGATCTTCAGGGTGGCTTCTGCTAAAGTGTAGGAAAATAAGTTTTGCTGTCCTTTGTTAACATGAGAGGCTTTGGGAGTGTGGTGATGTGCGTGCATGTGACATGTGCCATGTGTGTGACAAGGAGGAATAGGGCAGTAATAACAGATTCAGCCACTTTTACAAAACTTGAAACTATATTTCTGCTGTCCTTGAGGAAGTAGGGTGTCCCTGGTATCACCTTGCTTTGGGAGAGAAGAGGGAGAAACTTCCTGAGAACTGGAGCAGCAATGGTCCGGAGCTGTTGGCATCACAGTAAATTACATCATGCCCTTTGGCTCCCAGTTCTTCTCTTCATGGTTTCTTGTAGAAGAAAGGCAAGAATCAAGAAAAACAACATTATCTGGTGTCTGGAACATATGCCTGGCAGTCAGCACTGCGGTCAGGATTTTGCTCATGACTCTCTTGCTCTCTTGCTGTGTGCTGGTGAATGGTCCATCTTGCATTGTGTGTGGTGAGACATCAGAGCCAGCCCTTCCTGGAGCACTGTTTGTCCTAATATTTCAGCCATCTAAAAAAGCTTAGAAATAAAAAGCTTTAGGGGGTCTGAACAGTCCCTGCTCCTCTTGTTAGTTAGGAGTCTACGTGCCTGGTTGGCAGAAAACAGACTCTTCACCCATATGTGTTGGCAAATTCCCACCTGACTCAATCTGTTTGCTGCCTTCAGTGTTCTCTTTTGGGTATGACATCAGGTCTCTGGGCATTGCTGAGCACAGTGCCAGTACTTTGGTAAGGAGCCTACATTAGGTCTCATACTTAACTTGAATGGGGCAACACAGAGCTAAACAAAGTAGCTGCTTTTAAATCCTTTGGTGACCTCCATGGGAATGCTCAAAATGCTTGGTAGCTTTTTTATTTTCAGCATTTTTATTTTCACATTTGTGAGTCCAGTGATTTTGCTAGATACCTAGACTGGGAGGGCAAGTGTCATCTGTATCAGCTTCTGCAAGGAACGTATTTGTAACCCTCCTGGGGACAGCCACATTCCCACTCCAGCTGCTTGATTCACTTAGAAAATTGTCTTGGTTTTCTGTTGACTGATTCGCAATAGGCAATATTCCCATGTAGCCAGAGGAGTGCCTCAGAAGTGCAAAAGAGTATGTCGTTCCCGCCAAGTTTTTATGCCTAGACATATATATTTTTATATATACTGTATATATTTTTAAATTCATATGATTAAAGTTGCATTAATAATGAGGTTTCTCTTATTGCATTGAAAGCTACCTAGTATTTCTTTTGCAGAGGCTTTGAGTGGGTGGGAAATATTCCTATCTACAGAAAAAAATAGTGGGATGTTTGCCTTTTTTTTTTTTTTTCTTTGTGGGAAATCATAAATATTTGGTATTTATTTACTTTGGAACAATGCAAAATCCACCACTAACTCTCTTTCCTGGCATTGCAGGAATGCAGGATTTCAATTACCTCAGCAGCAACTGCTTTGAAATCACAGTGGAGCTTAGCTGTGAAAAATTCCCACCTGAAGAAACTCTGAAGGGCTACTGGGAGGACAACAAGAACTCTCTCATTAATTACATCGAGCAGGTAACAAAAAAGAGGATGGGAAAACTCTAGTTATTGTATGTGAAACTTCTGAACTTTGTCCTGTGTGCATATCTAATTCTAAAGTTTATATTATTCTGATTGGTACTCCATAGTTCTTACATGTCTCTGTAAATAAATCCTTTGTGATCTTTCTAAACACGTGGAAGAAGAGAGGAAAAAAAAGATGTATAGTATGGAGTCATCCCACCTTACTTCATCTGTTACAGATATCTAACTTAAGTGGTGCATGTTGGCCTTCTTAATGAAGAGAAATACACATCTCCAGAGTATAATTCATCCCACCAGCACTGATGCGTACACTGACAGAAGATGAATTGCCCTCTGCAGATAACTGTGTACAGAACATAAGCTATGAATCAGTCTGGATATACAGGGAGCCTAGATGATGAGGCTGGGCTATAACTGCCTGGCAGTTCAGTGTAAGGCCAGGGGACATCTGTAATCCCAGTTTTGTAGATACTCATCTGCTCTGCGATTACATGAGCTGCTGACACTGAGTGAAGTGCTTTTCCTGTGATTAAAGTGAGTGATTCAATTAAAAATGATACAGAGTCTGGTTAGAATTTTAAAGCACTGTTATGAGTTTAGATAACCTTGTGCTAAATGGGTTGTTACAAGTTAAGACTCCTGAAATAGATCTCTGTGTGAGTTTTTTGTCCTTTTTTTTTTTTTTAAAGGATTACATGCCAATGCAAACAGGCTGAACCGAAAAGAAGATTCCAAACACTGTGGCAGTTTCAAATGTCTGTAATCCAGATATTATAGTTAGAGACTGCAAATATATCTGGCTTCATTAATGGCTACACACCTAGGATTGTGAAATCAGAAACACATTTTTTTACCAGAGCTGGTCAAGTAACACAGTAATTTCTTTATGAAATTTTATAAATTTGTGCATAAAATTGCATAAAATATTTGTATGCATAAAATATGCATAAAATTTATTTATGCAGAAATGTTTTATTTAGCCAGAAATTTGAAACATTTGACTATTTGAAATGTTTGAGTTGAATAGTTCTGGAAGTTGTATTTAGGGTGAAGAACAAGCTTTATCTGCACTGGAATTTACATGTATTATGGGATCCGTATATCAGCTATCTAGACATTGTTGAGCTCCTTAGTGTATGGGTTAATTTTTTCTGAGTCATGGAAAACTCTGGTGTCACTGCATTTTCAAAATTACTAACATGTAAGAGATTCATTTGCCAACTTCCTTTTCTCCTGTGGAGCTGCTGGCATTATCCGCAAAGCTCAGATGGTCTATCTGGCATTGTTTTTTAACTCATACATGGTAAGAGATCCAGCCCCATGCTCCAGCTCCCCAGTGACTGCTGAGGACATTGCAACTATGTACTTTATGCTTTTCTCAGCTGATCTGTGTCAGGCTTCTGCCACAGTGTAAACTGGAGGAATCTGGTGAACTAAATTATAGCAGCTGAATACATCACAGAGCTTCTTAAAGGAGAACATCACAGTCTCAGACAACAAAAAAATAAAAATGTGTGAGACAGAAATCTTCTCAAATGCCACAGAATCAAAGCAAATCTTTGATTCTTCCCCGCACTTCCCTGCTTAATTTCCAGGCCCTCAGTAGGATTCCTATCTGCACAAATTCAAAACTTCCCATTCTGCCCAGAGTTGAGAGCTTCTCTGTGGAAAGGTGCTTGCCTCTGAGGAGCTCAGTCTGCTTTCAGACTAAGCTACAGGAATACCAGCAGGATTGTCTCCCTACACACTGCAGTCAAATCAGTGCTTTAGTTGTATATATGCTGGGAACAGATGGGTTAGATAACTCTGATGTTTACTGGGCAGAGTAAGAAGTGATTGTAAACTTTGGTCCCTGCTCTCAGGTTGTCTTACCTTAAACATTAGGGCTACTGCTATTCCTCCTTTGATTTTAAAGAAAGCAGGGAACCTGGTTCAATTTTTAAAAACTGAACAGAGAAGGTTTTAAGATGGAGATTCCAAAAGCTCAGCCCTGCTGCAGCCAGGAGAATGCTGCCCACAGGGCAAGAAGGAAGTAGGACGTGACCCACCATGGCCTCTCTCTTGCAGGCCACACGGGGAGTGCTGTGGCTCCAAGTGATCCCAGCTCAAAGACCTGGGAGCTTTGGGTGCTCAATGAAGAGAGCTCAGGCATCTCACTCAAGGTCCTGGATTGCTCGTGCAAGTCCAAGTGCCCACTTTTAACTTTGTTAATGTGTGACTTTTACGCTGTTGTGTCCATTATGGGCCCTAAATTCTTACAGCTGATGAAACCTTAAAAACAAAAAAGAAGTAATTTCAGACTGTTTTTCAAAACTTTTCAGAACATTTATTAATTCCCCATGACAAATACTTTCAAAATAGTGTTTATGTGAATTATGATTTGCTCTGTGTTTCTGAGAAATGTTTGCATAATGCAGAGAAATTAGTATATCAACTAATTTTTTTACCTCATCACTGTTTGTGCCATTATGATGTTTAATAATTATTATATATATAAAATTCTATATTTAATAATAATTAATATTATCAATATTAATATTATATCTATACTTATTAATAATTATCTTTGATAGTTGTCAACATGTAGACTGGGATCCATAGCATGCATCCTTAGATATACATGTATCAGTATATTTCACTGATGAAAATGCCTTTTCTTAAGAATTGTTAAATAATTTCTCATGTGGTTTTATTTAATTATTTTAGATTCATCGAGGAGTGAAGGGGTTTGTTAAAGATCTTCAGGGCAATCCAATAGCAAATGCTACAATTTCTGTGGAGGGGATAAGCCATGACATTACATCAGGTGAGTACTGCTATATCCTCTGCTTCACAAACTAGGGCCATTTCAGATCTTATTTAGCTGATGCCTTAAGGTACCAAAATTTTGGAGCTAGAAAAACATATTGTGCCTCAAGAAGCTTGTTATCTGCAGGATTTCATGAATATTCCTCCAGCTGCTTACTCTCAAAGGAGCTGAAGACCCGTTGTTGGGAGTTAATGGATCTCCAGCATGGATTGGTTCTGATGGCTCTTGGTTATTCATGCTTGGTTTTTCTACTGATTTGTGGTGCAAGCAGTGTTTCACAAATGTGCCAGAATGTAAAGTTCTGTTGGCAGTGCTGTTTTGAGTCGAAAGCCTAAATGGCAGTATAAAACTTATATTACGATGTGATCATACCTTTTCATATGTAAATTCTTGAAAGATTTTCAGTTTACATAAATTTGTCCTGAGAAGGTAAATTCTCTCTGCTGTTGTGTGATTTTTTCTTTCTAGAAGGGCAGTTCTAAGAGAGACAAATGTCATGTTGGTGTTTATAGAAAATTGTGTCACCTCTTGGGTGTTACTGTGCTTTATTCTATGAAAGAGTTGAAGGTAGTTTGCACAGTGCCAACTTGCAGACTTCCCTATGGACCATGCTTTCTTATACTAAATGGCATTTGGTTGTTGTTGTTTTTACAAGATACTAATTAGAAAAACAATAATAAGATCATGCATAAAGCATTGGCATTTTACAATATGATAATTTTGCCAATGATACGTCTCACCGTACTCTTACAGAGATGCTAAACACAATGATACAGGACAGGTAGACCCTCAGTTGGCTTTGATTGTGTTCTCACATCACCTGCTAGTTGGGCAGCATTTCTGCCAAACAGAACAGTCTCTTATAACATTAACTACCGTCTTTCACTACATATAGGAAAGCAAAAGGTATAAAGGCTGGAAATAAATTTTCAGGGAATAAGCTTTGCAGAGATACTTTGCAGTATAAGAGAGTGATACATAGAATACTCACACTTCTATGGTACAGAAGGGTATTGTAGTGAATCCCCTTACATTATTGTGTCTGTATATGCCTGGAAGTTGCATTCTGTCAAAACAGTGAGGAAAATAAGTATGTAAATTTTAGCACATTTGAAATGAAGGACAGATAATAAAATTTTTATTCGTCTTTTTTTTTTTTTTTTTTTTTTTTTTCCCCCTCTTTCTCCTGCTCCTTTGTTCATGACTTAAAATTCATCTTTGTTTCATTGCCAGGAAGTAGAATAGATCATTATCGTTGCTTTGCAGCAGTGTTTGCTTTTCCTTTTGTTTCATAAAGAAAAAAGTCTGTGGACAACTGGCTTGACTACTAACATTTTTTGACCATGCAAATTGCAGACATTTAAATAATATTTCCCCAAGCATGGACAAGTGCTTTGAATAGCACTGCTAAATGGACTTTGTAATAATTTGTCATGCTTTCTGAAGTTCTGTGTGGAGACATTTGCAATATTAGCCTGAGACAAATCAGATGATTGGCCACTCCTTGTGCAGAGAGGATCAGATTCTTTGTGGAAATGGTAGAGGGTCATTTCAGAAAACAAGATTATGCATTTTTATTCTGTGGCAGAGAAAGATTGTCTGAAGTAACAGTCAGTGCAGCAGGAGCCCTTCTTTGACCTCAGTGGATCAAGCTTTCATTTCTTTTTTCAGTTAAATGGAAGAAAAAAATCCCTAGACACAGCCTGGATACTGAAACCTGTAGATACTGATACTTTCAGGGGTGACACATGGAAACGAGCATTTATACATGTAGCTATCTCTGCAATATAACTTGAGAAAAGTAGTCTTGTTTGTTTGAATTTGGGGAGAATAAAAATTATTTACATTTGGATTTCCAGAATATCGAGGGATATCAAAAAAACATGCTGCATCGCAGGCAAACTCAGATGCTTGAAATTGGCTGTGCATTGGTGGAGTCCTTCTAAGCAAGGCTTTTGTCCTTTTCTTCAGCGTGCTGGAGAGCCTTCCACTTCAGAAGGCAAAATCTTTTGTGGGGGCTACAGCACAATGTCAGAGTTAAAATGCTTGTTTTGATTACCTGAAAAGAAGAAAGTCTGTGGTGATATATTTGTACAGCCTTTACAGAAAAATTCTTTCAGACAGCCAAAAGAAGAGGGCTGACAGGAACACAAAAGATGCTGACAAGCTAGACAGTCCATTTTACTTGGCTGCATAACTAGTTTTATACATATTTATATGGTTTTATTTTTTTCTTCTTCTCCACAGCCAAGGATGGTGATTATTGGAGACTGCTTGTGCCTGGAAATTACAAACTTACAGCCTCGGCGCCAGGTTATTTAGCAATAACTAAAAAAGTAGCTGTGCCCTTTAGCCCTGCTGTCATGGTAAGTGCTCATGTGTACATCAGTTTAACATCTATTATGGCAAAAAAAGAAAAACTCTCTCTTTTTCCCCTTCATGGTATTTGTGTAACCAGGAGGTTATTTTTCAGAGTATTACTGATATATGCTATTTTAGAAGACAGTCTGGAAATCTGCTTTTCTAGTATATGCTGTGTAAGCCACTAAGAGTAGTCTCATTTTAAACTCACTTCGTTTCCTTACAGTCTTGTTTAAAACAAGCTGACACAGAGAAGGATAATACTGAAATATTTGTATGTTTCTTATTAGTGGATGCATGGCTAGCAGATCAGATAGAATCTGATCGGTATGGCTGTAAATTTTGTGGCATAAAGAGCAAGAGATGTTGAGGTTTTCAGTGAGACTTGGTGTTTGTAGTCTAGTTTGTAGTGACTACCTGCATAGGTTAAAAATGATGTTCAGCTCAATTAGTGAGCTAAAGAAAAGAATTTGGAAAGCAACTCAGAAAGATAATGATGGAGCTGTGCTTCATATAGATACCCAGCATGTATGGCGAGTAAAACTTAGCTCTGTTTGAGAGTTCAGAAGCATTTTTAATTCATCCTCTGTATAAGTGTAGATTCCTCTCATAAAAATTAAAATAGATGCTTATTTCTGTAGTGTGTATCATACAGGAAGATGTACATCATATCTACACTAGTGAGCCATATGTCAGAAAAGCTCCCTGGATTTTCTTTATGGCATAAAATAGAATACATGTTTTGATATGCTGGGAGTCCGCACTGTTAGGTGATAGACAGCAGAATGCTGATGAGACACAGTATTATATGCTAGAAGATTTATGTGCCTTACTACTATTTAATTTTTAGTTTCCTTGGCCCATATTTTTTTAGACAAGTTTTTAGACAAGTCAAGGACTGGTCACATATCTGTTTTCTTTTGGAAATTTTGTTATACGTCTATATGCAGTTTAAGATAAGTTTACTGTACTGATATGCAAGTGTTGCACATATTTAAGTCAGCCTCAAGAGACTTTGTAATAGCCTGAAATAGGAAGTACGTCCATAAGGCTATATTAAACAACAGCTTTCAATAAATAACTCTTCAAAATATCAACTTATTTCTCTCTCTGTCTCTTACTGAAGTTATTGTTTGTTTCTCTTACTCAGGTTGATTTTGAACTGGAGTCGTTATCTGAAAGAAAAGAAGAGGAGAAAGAAGAGTTGATGGAATGGTGGAAGATGATGTCAGAAACACTAAATTTTTAAATGAAGATTTTGGCTTTACAGCCATGAATCTTTTATGTGTTGATTTAGTATATTGTACTGTGGAAAGTCCCTATATTTTAGATTTTGTGCACTTCACAATAATTAACTTTTTTTTTTTCCAGTCATCTTTTGATTCATATGAATAAAAATAACTACTAAACTCCTAGGTAGATACAGAAGTTATTAATTTTCTTTCATATTGTTATAGAAAATCTACTCTTATATACAAATCAGAACAAAATGAGTGAATGTGTCTGCAGCCTATATGGAAGTACAATCTGTTGTGTATTATGTACAAGTTCAGAATATGTAGGTTTAATCTTGGTTTAAAAATAAATAAATAAAAAAAAATGCTGTAGTCAATTCCCAATACTGCCAGAAATATTTGACAGTGCATAGTAGTAGACAGTGCTCTTACCGAGTTCCATAATGAATGTTATTGAAAAGATTTATAATAAGTGTGGTAGTGTAATGATGTTTTACAAGGATTAAAATACAGTATAATATTTTGTATGTTTCTGGTGTTGGGGCTATTTAAATACATAAGAAACATAAGCTTCTGGCTTCATTTTAATAAGCAGAAAGAATCTGCATAAGCTCTTTTATTGAAGATGGCATGAAATGAATTCAGGAAATAAAAGAGCTATATTCCTTAAGCTGTTAATGACATTTCAAGATCAGGTTTTAATTATTTCTCATTACTTATTAACCAAATTAAAAATTTTGAATGGACAAAGAAGAAAAGTTTGTGTACTATGTTAATATGCTGCTTGTGTTTGTTTTACAGGAAGAAAAATAGGATTTCAGGTGAGGTCTATTTAAATTAGAAAACTGCTTTTTCAATAATCTTTACATGTATCAGTGGTGTCTAGATATTCAGCCAGAAGTTCATATGCTCACTGAAAGCTACCAAAGCTTTACACAAAGTTTAGACAATGAACCAAGAATTACAGAGGACATGCATCTAGTCTCACAAGCCAAGAACAGTTTTGTTTCCAACTTTGTCTCTTCTGTTGGTTAGTCTTATCTAAATCCAAAAGCAATGGAGAGAATTGAAAATTTTATCAGTGGTGAAATTTTACCAAATAAAGCAACTTTGATTAAAAAGATACCTCCCCACCCATTTTAATTTTTTAGTACACTTGAATTAGCTTGCTTTAGTATTTTGTCTGAGTGAAGATTGTGGAGTCAGAGAATACACATGAACTGTAGTGGGTGCACGTCTGGTATAATTCTTCTGAAGCTGCTGCAGGTATGCTACTTGATATCAGCTAAGCATCTCATCTGTTTGAAAGCTTAGACACTATTGCTGGCCTGTTTTAATTCCGGATCAGGTGTTTGATACAGATTTCCTTCCTCTGTTTCTTTAGTATCACTGTGTGTTTTGATGAGCACGTTATTTTCATTGATGTTATAGAAGTTCAGTACTGTTCAGAACCACTGAAACAATTCAATATCATGCTCCCCGCCTTAAGTGAAAAATCACATGTCCAGGAGTGGGATCCAAATTTACCTCCTTTGGGTATTTAAAAATCTACTAAAAATACTTTTTGAGAATTTGATATTCTTTAATAAAAAACATAGTTGGTCCTTTACAATAAGATTACATATTACAGTATTACAATACACATTGATAAATTGAACAGCAATAAAAACAAATATACTTTCTGATCAAGAATTTACCATGTAACCTGTAGATCATTTAGGTGTTAGTTGGTGAATTCCAGACTACAGGAGAACTTCATGTGCTGTACGTCATCATCCAGTGATGACCTTAGAATCTCCAGTGTGAGGAGGAGCCTGTGTGGCAAACCAAGAATTTACCTTACCTGTGCATGTCTTGGTAACAGCCTGCAGCGATATGGGCACAAGCACGTGCATGGATAAAGGATGCTCAGTTACACCAACTCAGCTGTGTGGTCCCTGATCATCTGAAAGGTTAAGACACAGCATGACCTGTGTTTGGAAGTGATGATACCATTTTCAACAGAACCAGGCAAAACTCAAGCAAGCAGTATGAAAATTAACTAAAGAGACTGTGGGCATGGAGGCAACTGGCTACAGGAGTGTTTCTGACCTGTAAACTAACATAATATGGCAAGTGTATATTTGTACAGAACACCCTGCTCTGCCCCTTCCAAACCTTACAATTTCAATCCAAACAATATTACTATGTGGTGCAATGCCTGTCTTGCATCCAGTCTTCCTGTGGTGGGTTGTGTGGCATAGCTAGTGCAGATGTTACATCAAACTGAGGTCATGGTGCATCTCCAACCCTTACCTGTGTTACATGTGGGATCCTCTACTGTTTTGTGCATTGGCGATTAAATGTAGTATCCCGTAAATGATCTCTATGTTTTGCTTTAGATAGCTGCTTGCCATTACTGTGCTGAGAACAGGTTAAAGTAATTAACTGTTACAACACCAGAACCACTGCCACTGTTCTTGCTGTAGGTATACATCCTTCAGAATAGCATAGCCAGGACTTCAATGAGTTATGTAGCCTTCCTAGCTGAACTGAGCTGTGTTGTAGGACCGTGTATGTTTAAATGGAAGATTAAAGTGTTGTGTGATGCTGAGCTTTTGGTTAAAAAGACACATGCTGTACTATTGTACAATAAATCTACAGGTTTATTTAAAATGTAAAACGTGTGAGTAATTTACAAGTTCAAAACATGACCTTTTTGGCTGGCCATGTCTGTAAGGTATGTCATCAACATCCTCAGTGAGGTGCATCTGCCAATTAATTTGTTGTTTGAAGAGAAGAACAAGACCAGGATTAGTGCCTGTATCCCAGTGAGAGCCAGCTATGGCCCCTTCAATCCATGCCAGAATAGCCTGATTTTGCACCTTTTCCCCATGTAGGTAATGTCATGGAGAAGCATCATGGAGAAGAACATCATGAGATGCTCTGCATCTATGTGGGGTCACTGGGGACAGGGCATCCACTTTTGTAAGTCCTTTTCCTTTTCACAGTACTTACAATCCCATTGTTTTTCCATATTATTTCTTAGGATGAGTAAGCACAGTGTGCAAGTTGTTTGCAAAACTGTGGTACTATGGTGGTCAGGGTTATAATGAAGCCAGCCAAATAAAAATGCATCTGTATTACATCTCCCTTTTCATCAATTGTGCACTTTATATCAATGTGCACATTGATATATCTGTTTCACACAGTCCTGTCATATTCCTGAGCTGATAACGACAAAATCTGAAGTGTGAATTAAAACTAAGAGGGTATGTAAGAAAGCAGAATTACTACCAAGTTTCTTTGAGGTACTCTAACAGGTGTGTTAGGAACACTTGGTGAATATAAATAGCTCGTTATAGGAAGGAGGATTCAGAGCAGGATGACAAATAAATTCAGAGGAGGCAGAACTTAAAGCAGGAATAGTTTCCATCAACCTGGTTGTCTCCGTATATGACCTTAGTTTACTCAGGCCACTGAGGGCCGTAGTCCAGCAGCAGTTTGATGTCAGTCTCTGAGGGTTTGAGCTGCCTCCAGACCTTCTCAGCAGACCTGCCCCAGTGGAGGAGCGCCTTGCTTCCTGCTGCTTTTAATCAGCAGCTCTGGAAGTGGGAGACCCAGAGACATCGCTTCTGCCCTTGCCTTCTGGCTTCCTGAAGCTTGCAGTGATCCATCCCACTCTGATCATCTCCTTGTAGGTATTTTATTGCTCCCTACATTTCTGTTTATGCAGAGCAACATCTGTTGTGAATAATTCACTGCTTGTTAATTTGACTCAGAAGTTTGGTCATTGACACAGCCGCTGTTCCAGTATTTCTGACTTCTATAATTAAACCCAGAAAACAAAAACACCCAGGGGATTTTCTGAAAGTCATGGTATTAAGAAAAAAACAGTGGGTTTGTTTTTCTCCTGGCTTGTGAAGACTTTGAGTGAGCTTGTTTAAAGTTTCCATTTTTAAAGCCTGCTTTGAGGGGAGAAGAAAATGACAACTGAGAAGCTGATGTAATCCTATGCCTTCAGGAGCAAGGGTTCTGAGCAAGTACTGGAGTAGGCAGTGTACAAAAAGAGACATTTAGAAACAACTGATGTTTACTTTTACTAACAGTGATAATGGGAACTATGTTAAACGAGTTAAATGGCCTTCATGTGCTGATCGCTCTGCCCTTCATATTTTGCCTCTCTGTGCTGGAGGTGTTATATTTCATCAGTGACTTAAACACATCCATGGTTAGGCACCATTTATCACAATGCTAGATTTTCCCTGAATTGATGGTTAATACTCGCCTGTTATTTTATCTTTGTCCTACTTTCATATTAAGTTAAGCCACCACAGATTTTTGTAATCATGGATTGCTCTGCACACAGTGGAAATTGTCAAAGATAGAAGTTGAAGAGTTTGGCTTCTGCATTGGGAATGTTGAGGGAATTTGACATCTGGGAATGCACTGGAAGCAGCTTAGTATTGTGAAATAAGTAGATTTTGTAGACCTTTCTGCTAATCATTCCTCAGGAAAGGGCTGAAAAGGATTATGGACCTATGGGATTCTAGGAGTGTAACATGTCCATGCCTTTAGACTTCAGCTAAAGCTACTCTGGAAAGATTCCCATTAGCTTCACTGGGGTTTTTATCAGACCCTCAAGCCTGGAATCTGAGTAATCGCGACTATGTGTTGCCAAGGCTGCTCATTTTGCATTAACAGTAATTGTTCTTCATCTTTTCCAGAAGAAAGATGCAAAACAATAAACAAGAAATGAAGTCCAATTTTCTCAAAGTGCAGATATGGTTGTGGAATTTGTTAAGGGTCATCGCATGACCTAAAGTAGAAATAAAGGCAATTAGCTGCACTAGTGGAAACCTATAGCTCACTAAGCCTCAGGAGAAGACAGAAGGATAAATCAGGAGGATGCTTTTGGAACAGTCACCTGCTGAGGATGTGGTCAGGGCTATAAAGAGACAAAATATCAAGCTAGGTGAACTTCTCACCTGCCTGCAGTGTGGCCACAATAGGATATAACAGAGTGTCAATTCCACCCAGTAATGTGAGATTTCAGTTCAGAAACCCAGAGGAGCATCTGTGCTGCGGTGTGTGGCGATGCACGCGCTAGTGTCCGAACGCGCAGAACCAATATCCCTCTTCCACATTCCAGCACCTCCAGCACAAAAGGTAAATTAAACACATTTTCAGAGACTATGGACTAGATTCAAGACAGGAATTGGCTGCCAAGAGCAGAATTACAGTCTGACTTGCCTCCCTTCCGCTCACTAAATATCCGCTCATGTGGCTTTCCTTGGCTGCTTCCAGTTTTCTCTCTGGGTGTGTCAAAAACTAGCCCGGCCTGAGCAGCTCAAGGCTCGCTTGTGCCAAGACCCATCAGGACAGGATTACAGGGTTTTCTTGTGTCCAAAAATCCTAAATCTGCACTTGCGCTTCCACTTGAGACAGATCTCTTATGGCATAGCCTGGCACCCTGAATTTTTAGTTCTTCAGAATGGGGACCCCCCAGCAGTTTGCTTTTAGCCTTTATGTTTAGGATTATTCCCATGGAGGTAGAAGAAATCTGCTACACTTTCTTGGTGGTGTAGGAGGAAGGATCTGGCCTACTCCCTGGACTCCATTTCATAGCATGGCAGGCATATGAATACTCAGAGGATGGGAAGTGCTCCTGCATCCTACAGGTCTCAGGCATAGTCTGAGACATGGTTTTTGAGACAGTATCAGAAAATCAGTTTCAAAAGGTATAGCAGTAAATGTAATACTATCTTCTTTCCCCTTCAGATTCAGGTAATTTATTTAAAGGATTATCATGGTAGTGATATTTGAACCTGTGTATGCGTATAGCAGCAGATCCTATTCAAGGGGCTGAAGTGCTTCTAAAGGAGCTTTGTCTGAAATACAGGAGCAGCCTTTGGAGCAGGAGCACATGGAAATGCAGCTCACTGACTTGTGCTGCACAGCATTTGTTCTTGCTGTGTGGTAAACGAGGGGCACTCGCTCCAGTCCTGGTGTTTAACCGCTGTGATGAAGACTGTTGGGAGGCAGTCTGAAAGAGCTTTTGCATTGCGCATGCATAGATTATAAAAGCTTAGGGCCCAGAAAAGTCTTACTGGCAAAGAAAAGTCTCAGATGCTGCAAAGTTTACCTTTTGGGTGCACTGTGAGTGTGTGTGTGAGGGGGAGCAGAGGAGCAGCACTGGAATGTACAACATCTCCAGGCTATGGCAGGCGCTGCTCAGAAATCCCTGAAGGTACCTATTCTGTTTGGCATAAAAGGAACACCACCTCCTGGTTTCATGCTTCACATCTAAATGAAATGCCTGTGTAGGTCATGTGAGTCCCAGGCAGACCCTGAAGCTTTGAGGGAGCAGGTAGACACCTTGCCAGAGAGGCTGGGGAAGCTTCGGGCCCAATCACCACTCGAGGGAATGGTTTGAAGGACATAACATATGCCTCTAATGTAGCTGGTGACTACGTCAAAATGACACGATGGCTGCTGGCTCTGCGTGCTGGCTGCCCTGCATCATGTCTGATGGCACCAGACTGCCTTAATGCCATCTGCTGAAGTCTGTAGCACTGAACCCTTTACGGCATTTTGACCTATAAAGCCTGTTCATTAGGTATTTTAATAGGGATTTTGTAGAAGAATTTTCTGAAGGCACTGCTTCCTTGTGCCTTCTTCAGGAAACTGAAAGGCTAAATGTAGAGAAACTCATTCTAAGCTTCATTACACCGAGGCATGAAACCTTCCTTTCTAAATAAACATAGCTCTCTATTTCCACCTATGTCTGACAGGTGTCAGCATCAGATGCCTGTTAAAATAAGAAGTAATAGGCAAGATATAAATATTTGCAAAACCTTTTGATCATTTTTATAATGTCTCAAAAGTTAGATGCAGTTTGCAGGGGATTTCCACTGAAAAGAAAATTTGGAGGAGATTCTAAGTTAAGTCAGTGGATATTTGTTTGCCAGCATACTGGATGGTATTATAAGATGCCAAGAAAAACTCAAAATAACATGGAAAATATTCAGTACTATTAGTTATGAGTTTACATAAGTTGCTGGCACATTATATTAAGAATCCTTAGATAAATAGATACTAGAAATACAAAGCCCAAACAATAAAACAATAATAATTACATTTAATGCATTTGAACAAATGTCACAGATGAATGAAATTTTTACCTAGTGGATTTTTTTTTTTTTCAGCAAGGAGGTTAAATATAGATATATGTTCATATACTGTTTGAAAATAAATTTACCTCAAGAATTAATTTTAAATTTGAGAAAATTGAAGCCAAGATAAAAATAGAAAACACTGTGAATTCCCAAATAAAAATACAATAAATACAAATTTAAAAGATGGTACTAAGTATTTGTGTACCAAAACAATCCATTTATAATAAAACTTTCTATATGCCTTTGGAAACTATAGGATGAAAAATAATAATAGAACAGCTATTGAAAGATAAATTTGAGATTTTAGGGTATAATGCTTGTACTTATAAGCATTTTTACCAATTTCATAGTTTTTATTAATGTAACCACATAAATGAACCCACAGTCTAGCAAAGAAAGACTGAATAAGATCAAATAGTTGGCAGCTAAAACTAAACAAATTCAGAAGCAGAAATAATGTTCAGTATTTTCTTAATGGGACTAATTCACCTTAGCAATAGTTCATGTAGCAGTACAGATTTTTTTCATCAAATGAATGTTTTAAACTAAGACCATTGTCCTTTTAAAAGAAAAGTTTGTTCCTTGGCTGAACCAATCCTTTATCCTTCACGGATACTCCCTTTCTGTTGATTGTCCCATCTGGTTTAATTGTTTCCCGAGGTATCAGACAATTATACCTCCCTTCAAGGGTCTGCTTCATCAATCTAAGGGCATTTTGGGATGCATTAATTACCGGATTCTGAGAATTCAGCCTTGGCTTCTGAGGGCAGGATCTGCATGCCATTAATTGTATCTGGATATTGATTTTCCATGTTTGATTGTGGGTTCCCTTACTATGTGCTCTATGAATGAAGCCAAGGGAGATTTTAGCTTTGGTTCTGAACTGAATTCTAAGCTATAACACAACCTGCTGAAATGCTTACAGGAATGTGTTTGATTTTTAGAACAAAGGAAATGCTTAGGAGGGCTTTCTATCCTTGAGACTTACAACATTGTCATTTTCCTTGAATTACAGTATTCCCAGAATTTACTAATTAAAGCCTGGCTTGTTGGTGTCATATTTATGTCAGCAGATTCAGGTCCCATAATATCCATGAAAATTGTTTGTATAGTAAGCTCCCACACCTCTCAAATCCAGTTACTTCCAGGGGTAGAGGTGGGACATCAAAGCCATGCACTGTTTCTCCCCCTCATCAGGATTTTGTAGTTGTTCTTTCTCCACAATTTCATTTTTGCATTCCAGCGTCCCTGAGATGCATGTTGAAACCCTGATATGGCCTGTGCACTGGGTTCCAAGTCAGAAAATGTGAAATAGATCATGGTATGCTGGAATTTATTATCTAAAAGGTGAAGCTAGGCTGCTGATGCTGATACATCAGCATGAGGCCATACAGTTGCAGATGCACAGCTGCATCATTTCCTATGAATAACCTCATTATTCTGCGCCTTTGGACAGAAATTGCTGAAGGCAATGAGTAGTCTTCATTGGTAATGTCCTGTCAGATCTTCACTTGGCCATCCCCCATAAACATGGGGCTGTGTTGGGTCTGTCTGAGCTGGAGTCACCTTTTCCTTGCAGCAGCCCGCACAGTGCTGTGCTCTGCACTCGTAGCTGGAACAGCACTGATATCACTCCAGTGTTGTGTCTATTGCTGCATAGTGCTGGCACAGCATCAGGACTCCTTCCAAGCCCCCAAGAGCCAGCAGGCTGGGGGTGGGCAAGTGATGGGGAGGGGACATTGCCAGGGCAGCTGACCTAAACCAACCAAAGGGATATTCCATAACACTTGATGTCACACTCAGCAATAAAAGGGGGGGCTCTCGTGGGGGAGGGGGCTGTTCCTCCTGAACAACCACTACGCGTTTGAGGCCCTGCTTCCCAGGATGTGGCCGAACACCGCTTGCTGATGGGAAGTAGAGAATAATTTTTTCTCTCTCTGTGCTTCCGCGCGGACTGATTGTTTCTCTTGTTTCTGTTTTTCCTCCCCATTCCCTTCCCCTTTAATTAAACCTTTCTCATCTCAAACCTCGAGTTCTCTGTGTTGTATTTTCTCCCCCTTCCTCTTTGAGGAGAGGGGGAGTGAGAGAGCGGTTGTGGTGGAGCTCGGCTGCCCACCTGAGTAAAACCACCACAGGGGCTAGAAAGGTGTGATCATAATCTGCAATTTAGTTCCCTTTCTGCTTCCTTTTAGTCTCAGTTCCTCACACCGTTCAGCCTCTTGAATGAGAGCAAATTACTTCATGGCAACTTTTTTTTTTCTTCTTTTTTTAGATAAATGGATATTTAGGTGCATATTATGCATATTATAAAAAAGCCACAAAAGGGAAACAAAGATTAGAGTTACATATGTTTTATGTACATACATACATAGATGTATGCTTCTAGATACACAACATATATACATATGCTTACTCTTTCCTGAATGTCAATATTTCACTTTGTTTCCTTCTCCTAGTCCTTTACAGAACAGCAGCAACAGGGGTTATCTGAGGCCTTTGTTGTTGGCAGTAATACATTAACAGCCTTTTCTCTCACTAAACCAGTGGGGAGCACAAGCCTTGGCACTTTTCTTAGAGTA
Source organism: Aythya fuligula (assembly GCF_009819795.1). Taxonomy (NCBI): domain Eukaryota; kingdom Metazoa; phylum Chordata; class Aves; order Anseriformes; family Anatidae; genus Aythya; species Aythya fuligula. The sequence continues at coordinate 27,641,897 of NC_045562.1, read as the reverse complement.
TTACAGTCAGCTTTAGGTGACAGACTTCAGGATTGGGGATCTCATGGATGTATTCATCTTGTTTCTCATTTTGCCTTGCAGGGGATATTTTCTCTCCAGGAGAGGATGGACCATGAAAGGGCTTTGTTTGACCAACACTAATCTCTACTGCATCAGTTTCAATACTTTAAAAACATGTTCATCCAGACAGTTTGAGCTGCTGCTTTCTTGTTTTAGTGTCTTGGATTAAGACTTGTGTGGTCTTAGAATCAGAGCCATGGTTAATGCTGAGAAGAAATATTAGGGTAAGCTTCATGCATTGTAGGCAAGCAGCTAAGAGTGTTACTGTCCAGGAGCACCCCCAGAGAAACCATTTCTTCACTACAGCAGAGGTCAAGTACAATCATGCAACTCTCATCTGCATGGCTGTTCAATGAGTGTACCTCAAGCACTTCCCACTTGTAGAGTTAGAATGGGATGTAAACAGAAAGGACCCAGCTTGACTGAGGTTCCTGCATGACTGTGTACAGTAAATTCTGTACTTTAGCTGTTCTTTAGCTATTTAGCTATTTAGCTTCTTTAGCTATTCAAATATTTTTTCTTTCTACCTAGGAGATAGGAACAAAGCAAAACTGAAATTCAGGACAATAAACCACAGGAAAACTACAGTGTGGTTATTTATCTGAAGAATCTATAGATACTTAAACATAAGCTCTTTCTCTCTCTCTTTTATTTTTATTTTTATTTTTGTTTTTGTTTTTGTTTCTGTTTCTGTTTTTGTTTTTGTTTTTTAATTTTTTTTGGAGTGCACTCAGAAACCAAAAATGGAAACAAACAAACAAAAAATCAATTATACTTTTCCAATGAATGTTTTCCCTTTAGAAACTTGCAGATCAAAATAACTAAAAGATAAAAATCTACTTGTGCAAACCCTTCCTGTTACAACTTTTCTTCCCCCCAGCTGAAGCCTTTAATATTTGGAAAAATTGTTTTGAAAGACTAAAAAAATACTACAAAACTTGGATTCCTAGTATTTGGAAAACCTAAGCATAAAAACGTAAAACAGGATCTAGACATCTATGCTACGCCTTGCTGCAAATGCCACATTATTCCCATGTCTTCAGCTTTAAATTCTGTGCATTGTGAGTCAAAACTGCCCTGCTGCTGGGTAGCACCCTCTGGCAGAGAGATGGGACAAACAGATTTTGGCTGATGAGGTGATCATCTTCTGTAACATGCCTTAATCCAGCACTGTCTGTGAGTGAGCAAATCCAGGTATTTAGGTACCTGTTTGGTTCTGATCCCAGCTGTCCCTAGAGAGAACGAGAGTCTTAAAGATGTGCTGAACTGACTCTCCACCTCCTGTTGTGATTAGAAAGGGACAACAGCCAGAGTCTATTTTCCACTCTATATTTAAAACCATTGACTTCAGTGGAATTACTCTGGATTTAAATGCCATCCTTAGGAGTAGAAAATGACCTTGTGTCCCATTTCTTTCCACCACAAAGATCCCCCTTCCCAGCTTTCACACACTGAGCAATGGCAGTTTGGCATGTGCTGCTACTGCGTATTTCCCTCCCAATTACCTGTTTCCTCTCCTGTGTGCATTTTTGGCATGATGTGTCATGTTCTCAAACCTCACATACCTGAAATATTTGGAAGCACCAAGTTCTGGACACATCTGGTTATTAGATTTGTTCTGAACAGATAGCTGCCCCTTTTGTGAATAAAAGCCTCATGTGGCCATAGGAAATTCCACTAAGATTTTCCGCTCTATATTATCATTTTACCTTCAATATTTTACTGCTCACTTTATTAAAAAGAAATGTTATAGCATGTTACATGCAAAACACTGCAGAAGCTTGAATGGAAGATGTGTTTTTTAGGACAAGAACGTTAAATTCTCTTCTTCCAGGTGAGGAGCCAGACATCTCCCTCACAGATAAATTCAATGGAAGCTTTGCCATCCATTATGCTCAGCAGCACACAATAGCTTTTGGGAAACAGTTCCAACAGTTCATGTCTTTCCACATAATTTTAATAAGAAAAATACTTCATGACCATATGATCTGCAAATACTTTCTGATAAAACTGTAATCTGAACAGCTTTACAGTTCTCTTGCATGATTTCAGCAGTCTACTGATATTCGACTGTAAATGTTTGAGAATAGCACACAATGAGCTCTTGCTACAAGCTTTGTCTTCTGCTCTAGCTTAGGAATTAGCAAGACTGTGTCTTCAGAAGTTTCTTGACCCTCATCTACCTTCTTAGAATAAAATCTTTCTTGTGCTAGATGAGTTCAAATGAAAGACTGGTGCTAATTTGCTAGGTCTCACAAACAAATTGAGGCTGATTATTAGGATGCTGTTGAAATTTGTATGCTGTTAGGCATCTCAACAAAGTTCTTACTCAAAACTTTAATGTGAGCATTTTGCTATTTCCATTTTGGATTAAAACAAATCTTATTTAAATAATTAGAAAAGGATGCTCTTTAGTTTGGAGCAGCTTTTTTTTTTTTTTTTTTTTTTTTTTTTTTTTTAATTATTATTATTTAACAAAACCTCATTTTTCTATTAGCAAAAACAAGACAGATAACCCCAGCTGATATAGAAACAATCACCTCCTTTTCTTGTCTTGATCTCTGAAGAAAACATTCATTTATTCTATTAGCTGATCAGGCGGTAAACTGATGATCAGGTAATCATTTTTAAGTTCTTTTATTTCAGTAAATGGGGGATGTACCTTGCTCCAGCTACAGCAATGGCAGCTTTTTCTGATCACATGCCAAGAGGCTACAAATATGCCTGACTAATATAGATAGACAATGTGTCTGTCTGTCTATGAAAATCTGTCATTTTAAGGGGGGCTGAAGTTTAAGCACAGTGACAGAATGAGGGAGGCAGTCCACAAAATGGGGTAGAAGAGGTATACTAAAATCTCTCACTGGAGATTATTACATTAAAGGTTTAATTCAGCACGCTACTTGCTTGCTTCACCTGAGATGTTGTCCTATTAAAGAGAATGGAAGTATTTACTTGATTAGTGTTAAGTGAGGGTACCTGTATCTTGGTGAATTAATGTTAAACACTTTTAGAACAAAGGAATTATAATCACCCTGGAGCTCTATTTACACTTGCTACTTTTTCCCTTGGCATGATGCCCAACAGCTGCACCATCAAGAGGAGTTATGGGCTCTAACTGTCCTTTACCTCCTTCCCTGCTGGAAGGGACTGGTCCCTTTGATCTGCTGACAGAGCTATTGCAGTGATTCATTTAAAGCGACATCGGTTAGCTTAAACAGTTGTTTTTTTTTTTTTTTTTGCTAACTTGGCTTTTTTAGACAGAAAGGAATTAGGGAGCTTGCTAGCCTCCTTCCCTAGCTCAGCTGTTTATGGGCTGCACGCATGTTGGCACAGTGTAAGTAATATCTGTAGGTCAATAACAAACCAAGACTGAATTCAATAAAGGATGTATTTTGAATGTTGACTGTATTGCTAACAAATACACATACGTAATGGCTGAAAAAAAGGCTACAGATTGTTTTTTGTATTTGCTACTTCATCCTATGCAATAGATCATATGATGAGTAAAGCAAGTAAATTTGTTATTGAGGAGAACTAGTAATACAATTGCCCAACATCTAGCAAAAACAAGATAAAATTTGCTGATTATGTGTAATATCAGGCTCTTGATATCTTGTTAAAATGGTGAGGCTCCAAAAAGAACAGCTGTAGCAAGTTCTCCTAAAATGTGGTATTTTAGTAACTGATGCTGGGATGTAAAGGAGCTTCTTTGGCTCCACAACTGGAAAGCCTGATTTGAAAGCAGGAGCATGTTTTATGGATACCACTTTCCATTCTGATCATAGTAAGGATTGTTTCCTATTCCCTCTGCCTAGTGAAGAGGCTTTTCACTGGAAAAGAGTATGAAGAGGCCTCTTTTTCTCTCAGGTGAACTGGCAGATGAGGTTAGTGTGAAACCATTTCATCTTTTTCACTCCAGTATTTACTGCAGCACCCAGAGGCTAAGAAGAGCCAAGCAGGCAGGTGGGGGGCTCAGTGCCAGGGCAGTCTCTCTGTAAACCTGGTAGTCAGGGTACACACTTGTTTTTCTGCCATATGGAGTATGTTATGAGTACTATGTGTTTGGGCCTGTTTGTGTTTCAAAAGGGCTTTTTTTCTAAAAAAAAAAAAAAATAATTTCACTGTAAAGGTTGGAGGAAAAACTTGTTTCAGAAGTCTGGGTTTAACAGCCCAAGACCTTAAACTGGAGTGAGGCCTATGCAGTCACAAGGTGTGTGGGGGGGCATTGCTCAACACTCAGTGGTGCCAGCTAGAAAGATCAGTGTTGTTCTTCATTCTTTAGCCCCGTGTTATTTGGCTGGTAGCTGGTAGGGGTTAGGGCTCATCCTCTCAGCAGGAGGCCTGCTGAAGCTAAAGCACACTTTGATGCATGAGAACAGTGGAAATAGCTAAAACTGTCAGTGAATGTACCCACTAAATACAACAGCATGGGATTCAGTAGAAAAACTGCTTCTGGAGTAGTGCCTTTTTTTTTTCTTTTTTTTTTTTTTCCTATAATACAAGTCATATGTTTCTTGGGACTGAATAGCATGGAGGAAATCTGTCTTTCTGTAAGATGAAATGTTTAGAGGAAAACCAGCTAGGGGGAAATTCAGCTGCTCTGTGCAATGCATGTCTGTGTCTGTTTCCTGTGTTTTACAATATATGCCACATACACTAGATGGCAATGTAATACCTGCATAAAGGGCTTATCAGTGAATTCAACAAAAACTGCATTCAGGTAGGTACCACAAGTTCTTTACAAGTAACAGCTTTACCTTAACTGTTTTACTCTTATTGTGAGCAAACATTCTAACACAAAGGAAAAATACAGGACAAGTTTAGGTCAGGAGAGGTCCACAGAGTTTGTTTCTTGCTTGTTCCTCCCTCAGTATTTTTCATAACTGCTTATATATTTGTCATGTCATATTTCATATGGTAAACTCTGTGAATATGTGGTTTAATCAGGTTTTGCATCTCCTACCTCTGTTTGACACTAGCTCAAATAGCTTTGAAACATCCTTCCCGTGTATTCCCTTTAGAATACTTTAGACATTGCAGATGTTCCCCTTTCATTTCCTCTTTTTCCGATGAGCAAAAGCCTGTGTAACAGCTCAGTAATGTTTCTGGGACACAAGGAAGCTTTGTTGCATGTGTATTCCAGGTCCACCTCTTTCTCAGGCTTTGCCGTGGCTTTCTGGATTTAGCCCAGGCATAGATAAGCCTGTGATAATAGTAGATTTAGCATACACTGTGCTCTACTTGTTCATATATTTATGTGATTGCCTCATTCAAGTATGGCCAGAATGAAAAAGTTTTAATATATCTGAATGTTTGGTAAAACTGTAACATACTGAGAAGTTCTTCCTCTTCAGTTTGTTTGTTTGTTTGTTTTCATTTATTCCACATACTATTTAAATAAAACTTAAGGGATATCTGTTGTCCTAAACTCATAGCAGACTTTCTGTGTATTTATTTTCTTGGTAATGCTGTAATCAAAAATAAACCAGATATCACTATGTTCTGTGTTTTTTTTTTTTTTTTTTTTTTTTATTCTGACCCAGAAAATTAGTGTTTCACTTATACCATGCTGAACTTTTAATCTAAATTTTAATTCAATTCATACCCTTTGCAGCTTTCTTAACTGTGCAATCAGTGAATTTCCATTTTTCTTTCAGTCAACTAAAGGATTAGCAGAACGCTCCAGATGTTATTCTCTAGTATTTCTGGTGTCAAGGTATGAAGAGCTGCTGTAACCTGAGGCAGCAACCAGTAATACCACAAGTCCCTCAAGAATTTGTCCTGTCAAGTATCTTTCTACATCCTGTATAGCTGCCCAAGTTTTTTTCTTCCCCTTCCCCCCCCCCCCCCGTTTTATTTTTTCTCCTCAGGTCTTCATTTACTCTCTCCCAATTAATTCTTCCAGCATTTTTCCCCATTAGTGCAGTCTCTTGCAGGCCATTTATTATTTCCGTCCTGTCCACCCACCTGCTTTTTTTAGCTGCCTTTTCCTTCCTTCCTGCTCACTTCTGTATAGAAGATACTCACAAAGATTTAAAAATTGTATTTTGGCTTGCAGGGAGTTAACAACAGTAGTTAGATTAATTTTCTCCCTTGAGGGTTCGGTATTACCATTTCCTCATGCTCATGCTTTGACTCTATCATAAGATTAATTGATTATTTGTTTTCTCATCAGAGTATCTGAATGTAAGCAATACAAAAACTACAGAAAAGCTTAACACTGCTTTGCTTTCCCAGTGACTAATTGCAATCATGTATTTCTCCTGACTGCACCTCCTCTTTCTTGTCTTCTAAAGCTCCTTCCTTAGCCCCTTTCTAGCAATGACCTGCTCTTGCATTTGAGGCCAGCAGTGGAGTTTTCCTTGAATGCAGCCCTCTTACAAACCAGCACAGGTTTGCATTGTATTACAGTATTGCTAGCCTCAGGGTTTTCTTTTAAAGTGAAACAGAAAGCAAAAGTGAAAACTGAATCAGGTCATTAATTTATGGAAAATGCCTTCCCTAACTGGGTAGTATGGCCTTAGATAAAAGTCAGCTGAAAATTCCCCATGAAATCCTTTTGGTGCTTTTGATAGCTGGAGGGGTCCTAGGATAAATTTCTCCATTCCTAGCGCTACACTTACCATGTGGCATCTTGCATTTGAGACATTTTATTAGGTGGTATTGTTAAAAATATGTTAACAATATGTATTTTTAAAAGCTTAGTAAGTATATGTATATATGTACTTTAACCGCAGCTATTTAGAAAATGTTTTTGAACATCTGTTGTTTGATTTACATTTTGATTTGACACTTTAACACAGAGATGTTTGTCCTTTTGTTTTCTGAGATATTCCTTTGAGGTATGAAGTTAGCAGCCTTGGGTGAAAGATGTCTGTCTCAGACTAATGTATTGGCACCTGCATATAAAGCAAGGGTTTAATATATTAGGGAGACTGATTTTTATGTAATTAACTTTTATTTGCAAGTGAGGAGTAGTTTTCATTTGAGTGAAGAAAAGCAAGTCAACCTGTGCAGACCTGTTGTTTCACTCTATTGTTTTGGTGTTATAGATTTATGTTGTCAGAATATTATAAACTAGGTAATTTCTGTGCTTTATAACATACCACACAGTTCCAGGTGCTGGAAAAATGCAGGAGTTCATTCCATATGTTATTTTAATATAAAAAGAATGTATTTTGAGTAAGGAGTGGAAGGTCAGTGTGCTTAGTTTAGCCTCAAGATGCAAATCTGTCATATAAGTAATTTTCACAGTTCTTACTAGCAAATGCTGCAGAATGGCTTTCTAAGGCAAGGAGAAAATAAAAAATGAATTTTTCTTCACTGATGAACTGATTTTATTCTAGAGTGATTGACTCTGTGAGATTGAAGCGAAGAAAAAAAAACTTGCATGTCTCCGTCTTTGATCACACATTCCCCAACACAAATCAAAATTAAAAAGCATATAATAAGTCACAGTGACTTAAATGTTATTTTTTTTTTTTTCCAATGGAGTATCAACTCTGGCAGCTACAGCATCTCAGCCCATCACAGCTTTGCAATTTCCAGCTGAAATTTTGTTCTCATTTTGTTGCTATTTACAGTTTGCGATGTGAAATATAACACAGTTGATGTGAATTTTCTTTGCTTTGTTGTAAATTAGAGATATAGTTGGGTTGTGGTGATGATTGCAGTAGCATGTATTTTTTTTTTTTTCTGTTTAGGTTGGATTTACTCTGGCCCATCAAGTCTTTGGCTTGGTTGATGATGTCGTTTCTTTCCTTTAAGTTCAAAGCCTTCCCCTTAAGGACTTTTCTTTAATTATGGGATTCTATTTCAGAAAAGGAAACCAGTTTTAAAAATAATTCCCACTGCAAATCTCTTGCGTCTGGCTAGTTAAAATGTTCAGACTGGACTTTCTCCCTTTCTGATTATCTGTTTTTCAGTGTAAAATGGATCAACCGTGGAGTTGAGGGAAATCTTGATCAATTTGGAAAAAATACCCATATTGCCTATGGTGATTTGCAATGGTCTTAAGTATAGAAGACATAACAGCTGACTGAAATTCCTAGGGAGAGAAATGACATACCTATTATCTTGCAAATGAGACCAATCCAAAAGAGAGAAGTAGTAATAATCTTTGCCCACACATTTCCACACATTCATAATTTGACCTGCATGTTTAGAAGAAAATCCTGCAATCCTTTGTTGATCAATTCTTTTTTCAAGCTTTTATACTTTCCTTGACATCTTTGCTTACTCAGTGGGCCTGCCTTGTGAATGAGTTCATTAAGGACTGTGGTATCTTGACATCAGAGCGCTGTTCTGAGGATATCATATGGGAGATGAAATGTTTTCTTGAAACTGTTCCAAAATGCCTTTTTTTTAATTACTGACCTGACAGTAATGGTTATGTTCTTGAACTGAGCTAGGTATTTGAGTTTATCTGAAAAACAATCAATGAACCAAGAAAATAATCACTGAGAATCTTTAATATTCACACCCTAAACACTGAAGGAGGACAGGGGATCCAAACCAAAACCCATGAACGTATTACTTTTTATTTGGTATACAGATATGTGTCTCTCTTTCTTCAGTGTAAAGTTCCTTTAACATATTGGAATACTTAATATATTGATTATTTAAAATTATTGAAAAATGTGCTGTGCCTATGTTGAATGTTCAATTCCTTTACCCTTCCCCTAGGCAATGGCTGCATTTATGATACATTTAAAGCTAAGATGACCTCTTTCTGGAGGCTAAGTCAGCATACTTCTTCTTTCAGTGAAAAGAAATTAAAATGCAAAAGTAAAGGAGATGAAGAACATAAATGAAATATTAAATGCTGATAAATTTGTGATGTAGTATGTATGAATTAGGTGAAAAGAGCATACTCATAATTTGTCTCTAAAAAGCTGCCTTTTTTGACTTCTGGTGGCTGAAACATCTTTAGGGTTAAGAAAAGTTTTAGAACTAGAGGAGATCACTTGATAACTTGAGTATTTGCAGAGCTCTGGATAATTAAACTCCTCCTTTCTATTTGGTAGAGGAAGAACAGCGAGTACTTTGAACTTTGCTCTCATTGCATTTCAGCACTCTTTGGCATCTTTTACAGATTCATTACAATGATTGAATAGACAAGGAAGAGGCAGTTGCTGTAGCATCCAGCAGCTGTAGAGGAATAAAAAAAAAAATGTTGTGGAGGATGAAACAGGACCTGGGAGGGGAGCTCAGGTTTAGGGGGAAGTTTCTGGCCTTAATAAGGCAAACTTCAGGAGATGCAGAGAAGAAGGCATGGGTTGAGTTGGCAATGGGGTATTAGGATGATAAGGGGAGACAAGTGTTATCCTATGCTCTTTCACCTGCTGAACTCTTCTGGTAAATCTACTGTGGTGGCTTGTGGAAAAAAAAAAAGCACAGTAAAGCATTGAAGGGTAGGGGATGGAAGGATGTCCTCTTGTGTCACCCTCGTACCCCAAAGGTACACTCACAATTCTAGCTAATAATGCTTCCTGTGAAAGACAAGACAGCATGCAGCAGCAGGCTCAAGGGAAGCCAGGGTGGCTGGGCCCTCATGTTGCAGCATGCAGAGCTGCTGAACTTGAGCCGATGCATCATGAGGGTGGTCTTGTTTGCACTTTACCTGGTTTTTGGTGCTGCTGGAGGCTGTATCCTACTGAACTTGAATGGTCCAAGGCAGAAATATGCAGAAAATATCCAGTCTGGGGTGCTGCAAGAGCACTTACAGGATGTGGTTAATGGCAGTGCAAGGTCTGGTAATTAAAACACTTGCTGTAATCTTATGCCTTTGATCTTACCGTGGTGCTTCTCCCATCGATCATTCCAATTTATTGCCCTAGCTATGCACATTTGCTCTTTGTGGAACTACCTACATGATCTATTCTCATTAGATTATCCAGGTGATCTACTCCCTGCCTACACAAAACCAGTTCATGGAGGATAATACCACTGATGTGCAAGTCGGTTTTGTACAGTTCAGTTGATACTGAAGTAAATTTTGCTGCTCTAAACTCTCAGGTTTATAGTGCATGTGTGCACGCACAAATGTGCATTAGGAGGAGTATCAATTACACTGGTGCAGATCGCTGCACAGAGCAAGCCCTCAAAATAGAAACTTACATGAGAAATAGTTCAAGAAGTACTATTTTACAATACAGTGAAACAAAATAAAACTTAACCTGAAGTTGGTCTTTCTTTCCATTGTTTAAAAAATACCAAGACAGCCAATGTTTGGAGTGTAACTTTATGTGGGGGAGGAAGGGAAACAAAGCCCTAATATTGTAATGTTTGACTGTAAAGGATTAATTTGGATGAAATATTGCAGTAAAAAAAAAATGTTTCTCACTCCTTGTGCCTGTAAAATAACTGCAATGCTACCCAGCCTACTTTTAAGTTTCCCCAAGTGCTTAAACCAGTACTTAAAATTAAGTATAATGATTACTGAAAAGAGTCAGGTGCCTAGCAGAGGGCTGAAAAGCAGAATTGCTAATAGAAGCTAGGATAAGGAAATAAAAACAACAGTCAGAAGAACATATGTAGCTAAATCTGCAGTGAATGCTGCTGGGATCTGAACAATGAGGAAGGAACAGTGGTTCTGAAAGCCTTGTGAATGGTAATGGGGTTGCTGTGAAAGCCCCATTCTGGTTACATCCCTGGTCTGCTTGTGCTGCTCAGTAGAAAATTCTGTTTTCTGCATTTAAAGGTAGTATTTTGGTGCTTTGCTCTTCTTTCTATGTGGTGGAAATTCAAAAATCTACCTAAATGGCTTTCTGTTGGCTTGAATTTTGCTTTCAAAGCTTTACCACTAGCTAAAATGCTTCAGAACTACTTTGCTTCTCTTAGTCTTGAGTCTAATTTTCATTGGAAGAAGAAACAATGCTAAGATGTCTTTCATTAGCTGATTAAATATTAAGTATAGCTCATTGGACAAGACAGCAATGCAATTTCTTTGACACATCAGGTTACTTTACCAAGATACCCCAGCAATCTGGTGAGATGTCAGATTGGATTAAATTGTTTAATTTTTTTTAAGTTTGATTTTTATTTTATTTTTTTTTTTTAAGTTTAGGGATTAGTAATAAGGAGACGGAACTCAGCTCTGCTGGTACTGTTATGAAATACTTGATGTCAGTGGCTCCCTAAGGCAGTGTCCTAACTTCTTATAAAAGCAGTGAGTGAGCAATGAGCATTTGGCTGTTATACTCTGAACTGTGTGTTTAGCTTTTGTGTTTGAATGGACAAGCAATATTTTGCTATTTGCTTAGTGCTATAGCTGCTCAGGCTTTATTTTTTTCTGAAGAAAGTGGGGGTAAAAAAACATATTTCATCTTAAACTAGCATGAGCAGAAGTCTGGGTTTCACAGAACGATCTCCAGTAGCTGAAGATAAATTTTCTGGTAATGGCAGTATGCTTTGTGTGTATAGACAGCAAATTCAAAGAATGCTTTAGAGTAAATATCGAGCCATACAATATGTCTCTTGGGATAGATGTTAATTTGAATCCTGAATGATGTATCACTCTAATAAAGTCAAAGTCAGAAGGAGCTAAATAAAGGATGTCCTTCACCTGCTGCTGGGCCTGTCACGCATTTTGGAGATGAAGTAGTGGATTACATTCACACAACTAATGAAAGGTCTTAACAAATGAGAGGATATGCTAAAGAGATGGAGCAGTAGGTCTTGATTCAATAAGGAACCAACTGTTCCCCAAGTGTTCTTTTTTTTTTTCCTTCCCTCCCATGATTAATCTGTATTTGAGACTGTTGACCCGAGTGATCGCTCCCAAATGATCGTCTTTTGCTTTCAGTCTGCCTAGTCACTATCAATCTAAAGCTGAAGCTCTATACTTTCCTAAGATAGTTTCACTTGTTCTGCTTGTCTCAATAGGTGTTTTTAGAAGACATGTCTTTAATTAAACTTGGGAGGACTGAAACTAAAAATCCCAGGGAGGGTTTTAGCACAAGGAATGAAGAACTGCTGGCGCTTGAATCTTGAAATATTTTGGCAGAAATAATAAAGTATGTTCATTACATTTGCTAGGAAGGAGAAAGCTGGAATTCAACAAACTGAACAATGGCAGAGATTTAGCACTTGGGTATAAGAACATTTTAGAAATAAATGTATAGGGTGGTGATTTTCCAAGGGGGACTGGAAGTAAAATTAAAACCAGATCAAGATACATGAAAAGATATTGCGTACCATTTTGGACTTGTGTTCTGTGATGCTCTGACATTATTTTGGCAGTAGGAAAAGTAGCACTTTTATAAGTGAGTTCACACTCTCCCACTAATTCCAGCCATAGAGCCACAGCAACGTAACTGGTGAAGAAAGGTGAATATGATGGATTGGATAGAGTGCATGGATTAATAGGTGTCAGAGCAGAGAAAAAATGTGCAATGAAGAGAAATGGGGCATGGGAGAAGAAGGAAAACAGGTGTTGTGGCTTACTAGAAGGTTTATGGAATTTGGCACAGAGCATGATCGCATGTTCACTGAAGTTGATGGCAAAGCTCCCATTAACTTTAATCATGCAGAATACAGATATTTCCCAGGGTATCAAGAAGAAAGTAAGAAAGATTGCAGGGGAGCAAAATAATCATGAAAAGATGGGAACTTGGAGAACAGCAACACTGAAAAATACAAGCTTGTCAGGAGCTAACCATCAGAATATGGTGATTTATTAATAAATTTAAACTATCCTGTATTATTGACCAAGTGAATACAACTTCAAAGAAAGGCAGAACAGGTTTAAAGAATTCTTTTTTTGTCATCTGAATTTATATAAATAAATGTCCAAATGTCAACTCCTGTGAATTAGCATGGCTCAGAGCAGTATGTCTATTAGTTGATTGACTGTGATGGTCCAGAAAGACTGCTAGAATCATCTACTCAGTATAATACAATGATGAACATCAGACAGTAGTCATTCTTTCTTCCTTAAGGAACAATTTCTAGACAGAAATAATCTTAACCTTATGTGTTCATCCTGTGTGTCTTTAAATATGGTTAGTTCTCTTCCCTACCAAAATGTTCTCAGAGGTGACTGAAGGACATCTGGAAAGGGCTGGTGGGATTCACTGCAATGCAGCTGGTTTGAATTCAATACTACCACTGCAGTAGGAAAATGGCTCCAGTCCTTCTGCTGAAACCACAATCCTCTCAGCCTGTTCAAATTCTGTCACTGGGCAGTGGGACTTAACAACACAGTAAAACTAACAGTTTGAGCGTCTTCAAGATATTTTTATCCTCTGAGCCATGTTTGAGAGTACTTGGAAGTTATAGATTGCAAGTGATCTATACATGTTATGGAGCAGTGAGGAAATCTTAAAACCAGATGACAGAGAGGAGGGGGGAAAAAAAAAGCTTAATCTGTACATAAACTACCTCTTTTTCTTTAGAAACAAAAGAAAAAAACAATGGATCACAGAAATGTGGAAATAATAATAATAATAAATTTGTTAACAAGACATTTTTGGTATAAGCAGAGCTAGGACTACTGAAAGGAAGGTTTTATGAACAGTGGAGAAAGTGGTATCATCTTTGTTGTTGTTATTAGTCTTATCAAGCTTTCAATTGTATAACCACATTGAGTTGTAAATAACCTGTTCTTCATTAGGCTGCATAATTCTGGAAGCAATGATCTATGATCAGATAAAATCTTGGGTTCTCTTCTGGAGCATTTTACTTTTAAAATTCAGTTGTCTATAATCACGGCATTACAGACTGTGTGTGTGTGTGTGTATATATATATATTTATTTCTATTTTTTCTGAGAAGTACTTGGGAATAGGAAACAAGACTTCTGTCTTCTACTGGCAGAATTTCTATTTCTGAGCACAACAGTTCCCAGAGTTATTTTCATGGATTGTACTTAATAGTTTGGACCTAGGCTAAGGGTCTTACTTAAAAACAAAACCAAGCCCACTGTGCCTTGATACCTTTACACTCAATATCAGTTGCAGGATGCACTTGGCACATGCAAACTTGCAAGCAGGGAGAATTCAGCACCATTACTGAATGAATTATTGAGAGGGGCTAATGCAGCTGACTTTTCTAACAATTATTTAATGCAACAAAACTTTCTGTCTCTGGCACCTGGCTTTGGCCTTCACAAGAGCAGCCTGTGGATGCCTGCTCAAAGAATCCTGTTTTTTGGTGTACATGTGGGAAGGGCTTTCCTGTCCCAGCACAGCTCTGCTGGCTCCACAGACAAATTTTGCATTTTTTGACTGCCTATCCTTGGTTCTCTGGTGATGATGATTGTCACCCGTTATAAATTGGCATTGCCTCTGTCTGGTAAAAAGTGTTCTCTTCATGCTCCTACTGTCAATTGTGTCATGCTCCTATTGACCCCAGTGTGCCTTCTCATTCTTGACACATCTGTGAGGGACTTGATTGCCATGATAATGACCGCAAGCAGCTGGTCCTGCTGAGGACTGCCACAACTAAAAAGGCCCAGTATCAACAACATAAAAAGGATTTGGAGATTGCAATTTAGTTTTGTCAACCCTGGCTTTTGAGTGGTATTAGATTATTTAGCGTTAATTGCAATTTAATCCTTAGCAATGTTAGAACTTGCAGTGTTATAAAATAGCTTGAGGAACAAGGACACTGCAGAATTAACCATAGCAAAAAAAAATAATATGTATTTTGCATTCATATGTGCTCCAGATCAGTGATTATATTTATTTGTTTAATTATCGTAATGGCAATTTATTTCTTTCTCACCACCTGCAAAACTGGTACATCTTGGCTGATGTATTATATGAATCACAGTGTTCAGTCATCATTATAACAAAGTATTAATTACAGATACCTCTGTCTTATTCTGTGACTGGCTCTTACTTGCTCATCCACGTATCAAAAGTGCATAATATTAGATACAGAGTTTTGAAGACTATTTTCTTGGAGGGAGATGACAGTATTTTTCTAACCTAAGAATGATAAAAAGCAAAGGATGGAGGCTGTGCACACAACAGCCTGAGTGTAGAGCTTGCCAAAGCTTTATTTGCTAAGGAGATGGAGAGTCTAGGGGACAGGAGGAGCTGCAGGTAGCCATGCACAGCACTGAGTTTGGGAGCGAGCACTGAGTCAGAGCAATATCTTGCAAGGCAAATCTCTTAACCCAGATAATTATTTTTACACTAACAATAATGGTAACTTTATTTGGTGTTTATGTACTTTGTTCCTTTCTCAGAATTTTCTTCTGTTTACAATTAAATATGAACTACATGGGATGATAAATCTCTTTTAAGTTACTTTTCTGTGAGTGAAGTTTGTTAAGCACTTGACCTGACATAGGGACCTCAGATAGCTGAGTCCATATCAGTGCTGATAAGGCACTGATTCAAAGTTTTGAGCTTTGCTGGGATTTGAATGAGTCCTAAATCACAGACTGTCAAAGGCATATACATATTAACACTGCCTGGAATTGCATCTCTGGATATTTGTAATGCTGACTGTCCCCAGTGCTTTCAATGGTCTAGTACTGGAATGCTCAGTGTGATGAATAAGACTATTGCAAAATTTTGCAATCAAATATGGCTTATGGGGTTAATTCCATGTTTCATTATAACAGTCTTCAAATTAATTCTTTAAGGCTGTAGAACTTTCCTTATGAAAGTTGAAATATCAATAATCTGCAGCACCTGGAATTCTTACTTGAGTACAAAATTTAATTTAGTGACAGGATGGGAAGTCTTTTGATTGTAGTAGAGCAGTGAGTTTCATATGATTCTGAGTGGAGTTTACAGATGTATTTCATATCTTTCTGAGTAACTTATTGACAAAACTGACAAAAAAAACAAAACAAAAAAAAAACCTGCAGGAAGTTTTTCTTGTTTGAAAGTTCCAAAATGTTTTGGATATAGATCTCTACTTGGATGGAACAAAAGTAGTTAGCTCTCGCGGCCGTAAAGTTAAACACCAGTATGCCACTCATTTAAAAATTACTTAATTAGGTACTTCTGAAGTATCACATATACATAACTTGTGACTATGTAATATCCTCCTTTGTTCAAGAACACTTTTGAAAATGTGCTGATGGCAGGTGTAACAGACCACTACTTAGAAAGTGCTATTCAAACACTTTATATTGTCTTTACTTCTCGGTTTTGAAGTAAAAGCACTGTTTCTTCTCTGCCTGCCTCAGACCTTATTTCGCTGATCATAGTTGAAAAATGGAGTCCAATAACATAAAATGACATTAAAGGGCAATGCCTGTTGCTCTAAAGTGCCAGTAACTGTACCTTGTGTTGGAGGTTTATATCTGGGCAAACTTGCTCATCAACTTTGATTTCAGGGGACCATTTAAATCTTCAGAAACTGTATAATTCAGGAACATTTTTGCTTTGTGTCTCCTACAGTGCCTCGTGCTTGCTGAGCACTTCCACCTTGCTGTAAGGTTAAATATGTTACATCTGCATTCACTGCTGTTTTTAAAGATACCATAGATATTTGGGTATGGAAATAAGTGTTTGTGTCAGTGTCCCCATATATTGTTCTTTTGCTCACCTCTTTCTGAGTTATTTTTCTTCTGCTGCCAATTTCATCTACTAGCAAACAATGAACTTACACACATGCCTCCTGTCTGAACTGTGATTCCTGAAGTCCCTAACTCAGATGTGTGAGTTACTATGTTAGGAGTTGGGGAGACGTGTATTGCTGGAAATACTGGCTTCAAGGGAGTGAAAGGCATGATTTTGCAAGAGCAAAAGAGAGGAAATATTATTACTTTATTCTAAGTATTAATTAGATAAAGTACCAATCTGGAGAAACTTGTCCCAATGTCATCTAAATTTTTTGTAGTAAAGCGAATGAGACAACTTTTATTTCCCTAGTGCTTAACCCCACCCTTCCTTCACAATATCCTTTATTTTAAAACAATCCCTAAATCCTGGTCATATCAAGAGAGGAAAAAAAAAAAAAGTATTTTGACACAGAAATACTATTAATTTGGAAGTAGTACCCAGAGTGTCTACGGTATAAATCCAGCAGCACCAAATAAATTATTGATGCCTTCCTACTCACTAGGGTCTTCTGATATGGAGAATATATTTTTTTCTTTATTTTAACTACATGTAGAATGATATCTATATGTCAAAATATTCAATCTGCTTGCTCATTATTGGCAAGAGAAGGAAATTGTGAACCTTCTTCTGGCACATCTCCACCCCTAAATCTGCTGCACGTAGCTGTTCTAATATTTCCTTTTTTCTCTGGAGTAGGCACAATTGCTCTTTGTCCTCTGTTGAGCAGATCAGTGCACAGGGAAATCTCATCCCAGCCCCAGTACAACTTGACTCCTGTGGAGTTGCGGTACTGAATCCTGGCCATCTGTGTCTCACTGCTTCAGCAAGTTTCCTCGTAGTGTTGTCATTAAGCATTTTATGCACGCAGTCTTTGCACTTGGAAATGAGCAATGTTGTGCTAATCTAATTCTAGGGCATCAGCTACACTGTGTAAATTTGTTGGGACATGTTATTTGGACCAGAATACATATTGCCGTTCTATTTCCCCCTTCCTACCCCCCTAGTCCTCTAACCACATTATATTCAGATATCTGTCCTATTTTAGACTACTAGTTACTCATGCAAGAAACCTTGGCTTCCTCAGAAATATACTTATCTATTATTACTGAAAAGTATTAATCAGACCTTGCTCCTTATATCACCCATTACAGAGACATTAATGCAAGAGGAAACGGTCACATAACACTTTAACTTCTGGTGTTCTGCAGCTTGGAGTCTTGTCACCTGCTAGGTATTATCTATGTAATTTCCAGTGGTGTGGTACTATAAAGATGCCTTTTGAAGGAGCTAAACATGCTTATTTCCAAATAACTTTTTCTGTTGCCATTTTGCAGAAGTGTATTACTTCTTTCATTAAAGTTTTTTTTGAGGGGGGAAAAAAATCCAAAACAAACCAACCCCCCCAAAAACTAATAACATTTTTATTTAAAGTTAAAAGTACGATTTCTTCTTTGTTATTAATAGTGAAGTAGCAACCAGATGTCTATGTCAGCAATGGAGTACCTATTTCATTAGCCATTCTTCACAGCAAACAGATGGTTCCTGCCACAAAACACTAAACAACTAAATACGTGATGAAAAACGAGCGGATATGGCAATCAGGAAATGCAAAGAAACTCTATACTAGAGGCACTGAGCACACAACGTAGGTGGCTTGTATGCACACACCAACCAATACATGCCTTGATTACTCCTTTCAGCTGCAGTAAAAGTGGAGGAAGTTGGAAGCAGACAGACCAGCAAAGCAAACTGGTAGATTTTATAAAGATCGGAGCATTACCTGGCTCAACTTGACATATGCAACAGACAGCAGAGGGTTTTTGGGCAAAGGCTCTTTGCCTTCCCATTGCCAAGGAGTCCTGGAAACTGCTTCAAGTGCAAAATAATTCCTGCTTCTGGGATACCAGTAGTCTGTCTTCTCTGTAGTTTTTCCTTCTGTTTATTGAATTTGAATTCATCAGAGCATTCTTAAATATTCTAGAACCATAAACCCATCTCTCCATGAGTGTGTGAAGACATGCAAGTGAATGTGTTCAGGGATCTTTGTTTTTCTTAGCTCCAGAGCACACTTTGAATATGTGAGATGTCCCTTTCTCCGAAAGGAGTGTGAGGGGCTCCACTGCAGGCTCTAACTGCTGTAAGGACAAGTGGTGTCATCCCAGTGACCATGAGGAGACCTGCTGTCATACAGCCCTGCTGCCACATGGATGTTCCCACCAGCTAGCTGGGCTGGCAGCTATAGGTTTACAGCTTTCTGTCAGAAGTCCAGACCCAGAAGCTTATTTTTTAAGTTAAGAAAGAAGTTTTTATCAAATTGTTTGCCTTTGTTTGTGTGTCAGTTTTCCACCGCTCAGTTGCATGGTTGGGTTGGTAGGATGCATATTTTCTAGTCATTCGTGGGTATGAGTGAAGTCAAACATTCAAGAGAATTTTCTCACTGAATAAGATGAATAGATGCTGTTTATTTTACGTTGCTCTTTTCATGCTTGGTAGTGACAAAGAGCCCTGTAGTAGGGAGCAAGCAAATTTTAGCCTTATTAGTTGTCTCATATCTCTTCATCATGTATTAAGCTGCACAACCCTGCTGAGCAGAAATAACTTTCTTACCTAAAATAAAAGAAAACAAATTGCCTCAA
Organism: Aythya fuligula; assembly: GCF_009819795.1. Classification (NCBI taxonomy): domain Eukaryota; kingdom Metazoa; phylum Chordata; class Aves; order Anseriformes; family Anatidae; genus Aythya; species Aythya fuligula. Next base: position 27,622,670 of record NC_045562.1, on the reverse strand, counting down.
GAGCAGGCAGTTCATAGTGATCTGAGTGAGATTTGCACAAAAGTGATTTAATCTGATCTAGACTGTCCCTATTACAAAAGTAAAAGGATAAAAAATCCTCTGAGATGAGGGGAAGAATTCCCACCCATCCTGTAGGGTGCTGGCTGAGGGCACTTGTGGCTGGATCCTTAAAACCTGATTAGCAAGTCTTAACTTGAGTCTCCTGAAAATATCCCATCACAGCGGTTGAATCATTTTCATTATATTTCACATCATATGGATTTGTGTATTTTTCTTTGAGGACGAATGTAAGTGTCAGAAATTGGGCATAATGGATGCTCCAAAGCAGCTGAAAGTCCTTGGGTGAAGGACTCCCAACTGCTGGCTTGTGCTGTGGTCTGGCACCTGTGAGCCAAGTGTGCTAAGAGCCTGGGATAATGAGAGAGGTTGATGAATGTAGAATAACTAGAGAGAGGTTTTTTTTTTTTTTTTTTTTTTTTTTTTTTTTTTTTTTTTAATGACAGCACAGCAGTTCTGGAAGTATGCAAATGCATTTTTAAATACTCAGCTCAGGTTGTCGGGTTTATTACTCCTTTTAGGTTACTGCAGATGGTAAATCTTCTTAATCTTTCCATACATTTGTTTATAGATTCCTTAACAGATTCCTTAACTTTAGGAACATCTGCATTTTGTTTCCCCCAGTAGTATTAAAGTTGTCACATGTATCAGATTTGTTTTCAGAATATCATTATGTGCAGCAGTGCCACCAGATTAAGGAGATGATTACTAACTACCCATACGTTTACTTCTCAGTTTTATGCTGGTCTGTAAACTGGCTGAGTGGATCTGATTTGCAGCAAGGCTTTTTTTCTGCAATATGCAGATGATTAAGACCTATAATTAGGTAATGATCTATACAGAATTCTACAAATTCTGTTGCTCTGATTGCCTGCTCCCCACAGAAGTCTTTCTGTAGCTTAACAGAAATTTCCATTCCTGGCTCCTCTAAACCTCATCTATGAAACATCTCTTAATGCATAAAGGAACTGAACTTTTCTCTTTATAACAGTGGAGGTGGCTATGCAAACCTTGCAGTTTGGCATGGAGAAACAGTCACCAACAGGAAAAAGGACAGCTTTTTACAGTTACCCTTAAACTGCAGACAACAGTAGTGTCAGCCAGTCATCCTCTGCAAAATGTTGTGGTGAAGTTATAAACACCACTTCTGAGGGCAGAGCGACCTGGCTCCTCTGAAGTAACTGTAAGCCTAACATCTCCTTTAAGTGACAGCCTAAAACAATAATAGTGTTTAGGGAAACAATGGCCCATCAAGAGCAAGTGATGCTGGAACATGGGGAGTGTTGGCCGTCCTTGACTCTCCGACAGCCCAGGAGCCGGTGAGGAAGCGCAGATGGAGCCAGTCTGCATAGGCCTCTTCATGCTCACTATTTTTTTTTTTGTTTTAAACAGCAGGAAAATAATGAACAGTGCCAAAGTCCAAATGAGTCACTTCACATACAATAGGAAAAATCATAGAGTACTGAAGACCACCTTAGACATAAGTTCAAAAGAAAAATGTGTACACATTTTGCATGTATCGCTAGTGTTCTTCCGTTAAATCTCCACTATGAATTTTCCAGGAAAACATGTGACAAAAAACAAAGAGAAACTTCTCTGATTTATATTGCATGCTAGAATGGTAGAAGAAAATGTTGGAAAATAATCAGGTCAATGTTTAAAGAAAAAAAAAAAAAGCTTGGGGGAGAGATTGGGGGGCATCCCAGAAAAGTTGATTTACAGCCCTATCAATCTCTTGTTTAAATCAGTGGCAAATATCCAAATGGCTTCAGAGAGAGAAGGATTCTGCATGGAGAAAAGAGACTACGAACATATTTTTTAACTTATTCTTTAACTTATTCTTTTCCCTTTTAAAATGACTGAAAAATTAAACCACATTTAATGCAACTAGTTCTCACAGGTAATATGAAAAGCTTGCAATAGTGTTGTGACTAAATATTTCTTCATTGATAATACCAGAAGCTATGATAGCCCCCAAAAGAAAAATATCTTTGTAAGAAGGATGGATTTCAGCCACTAGAAATAAACAAGAAAGCTTACGTCTCCAGTTAGAGGAAAGGCTTGGAAGAAAATGTGATTATGGAAGAACAGTATGAAAAGCAAGTAAGAAAACTGAGGTTAAAGCCAAAGACCATCTGCAAGAATGGCAAAAAAAGATCTGAATGTCAGATTTGAATGAAACCATTGATGTCAAAGGCAATGTGTTGATTGATTTCTGTAGCTTTGAATTAGGGCTTTTAATTGGATTGAAATTATTATGCCAGAACATATATATCAGCAAAGTTCTCAAACCAGGCTTTTGCAAGCTGGTGGCCTATTATGTGTGAGGAAGTCATGGTGGAAGCAACAAATCAGATGATGATTGCATTTATTCTTTGTGTTGAATCATATTTTATATTTTGGTCTCCAGACTGTTTTGTTATATCTTTGTACTCCCTCAGCATCGACTGAAATGATATTCATGGTTAAAAACAGTGGGGCAAAAAATTGAATTCCATCTGTTTCTTCCATAATAAGTAACTGGAATGAAGGACTTAACAGAGAACTCCTTCTTGTTAAACACCACATCAATGCTATTTGTGGCTTATGTCTGAAACTCTTGTTCAATGTATTTGTGCAAAGAAAAACTGCTTTCCTATGCAGAAGTCCATATGATCAGACAGCAGTGCCAGCTGATCATCCAATCTGGCAAAAAAACATAACCACTTCTGATGTGTTCATGGATTTTTGATTACTACATCAAGACAATTTCAGTAGGATAATTTTTTTTTCTATGGAAGAATCAAATGAATGTGAATACCAGGTCTCATACAAACATTTTAATTGATCCAAAAATATGTATAGGCTTATTACAATGTTTCTTATTCTTTCATAGGTTAGACTCTTTAAGATTTTCTATCCATCTCTTTATCTTCCTGTTTTATTTTAAATTGTGCTTATGGCTGATCTGAAAGTGAAGGAAAACTTGTTTTCCTTAAGGACCTAAATGTTAGCATTTGGATGTTGAAATCCATCTGTCATTAGAAACTTGATCTAGTAAAATAGTCGATTCTATTATTTGGACATGATATAAACAGGATGGTAATGAAGAAAAATACAGAGAAAATGTAGCCATAAGCATTGAATACCTGATGCTATAGTGACCCTTCAGGCCACAGTGAAAGTGAATCTGGGGAGCTCAAGAGCAAAGACAAAAGAAATTGGTAGTGAATATTAAAATAGTTTTGTATGTCTGATATAACTGAGAAGAAAGTGAACTGAATCTTAAATATTTCTGTATTTTAGCAGCCTCACCTCAGCTTACTCTCTTTAGCAGAATAATTTATAATAAAATTGGTACAAATTTACTAATAGCTTATTCTGAGTGAGACTAGAAATAGATAAACAATCCATAGGTATCTGAAAATAAGCACTGGCAGCCTCTCTTGACACTGAACCCAGTGGTGCTGTTATGTCCCAGTCCTTCCCTAATTATTGCCAGAGGGACTTAGCTATCTCTAGAGCAAATATTAACTCTGCTGTTAGATGAGATGTTTGTCATTACAACAGATAAAACAGAAATTTGAGCTGAATATAGTTGTTCCTGACTAAGGGAACTAAAAGGTGGAGTCCAAGAGCTGCAATATGCTGTTTTATTCTTTTCCTGATGAAATAATGGATTGGAAACTATCACGTATTAATCGTTTTTATTAGATTTCCTTTCTATGTCCCTCTTATGTCCTTTCTGTCTAGTTTATGATTTCACATACAATTATAATCTAAAGGTGCAGGTCACCATGTTCAAAATGTTACACCCGTTTCTGGCAACATCCTCATAAATAGCCTGGAGCATATGCTTCCTGTATGGTCCCCCTCTCTTAGGGAGAAAGGCTGTTATTGCTGATAACAAATCAACTCCTGTGTGATTCATGGGAATAAAGAGCCAATATAATCTTAAGCGTTTCTGTCTCACTGACAGCCGTACCACTTGATACTGTGTCCTTACTCAGGACTTCCTAGAACGGCGTGGTCATCACCTCCTGATACTCTTTGGCACCAGTGAAGTCTACAATGCCCTTGGGTGAAATGACTTTACTTTTTTGGAACAGAATTGTATTTCCTACGTCAGTAGTTTTCACAGATTCCATGGAAACTACTTTCAGGACCTCATCTCTTTTCTACGTGAACTTAACAGTTGATTTGCCTTCCAGTGTTTGAATTATTTTTCCAATCTACTGTTGAATGTGTATTTTTTTTTTTTTTTTTAATAAACTCTTCTAACAAACTATGTTCTAATCCTCAGAGAAGTGAGAGAAAACAGGCTATTTGCAAAGCTGGCTCCTCTGCTACAGCTTTCTTTTCATATCAAGTATTCTAGAGATCAAAAATAGTGAAGGAAAGTCCTGTACTTAAATCATTTGAAGCCTGTGGAATATGGGCTCATCAGCTGAATTAGTAACTGTTTTCTCAGAGACATTTCTTCTATGCCAGTTCTTTATGGTATGTTTTGGATATCTTTCTCAGAAGGAACTGGGTATTGTAATGAAGATTATTATTATTGTTGTTGTTATTATTATTATTATTCTCTCAACGGAGTATCCCAGATTTAGGGGAACCCTTTAAAACTGTGTTTTACGGTTATAACTGAATGACTCAAAACAAATCATGTTTTAGCCTAGTATGCTCTGCAGGTCTGGGGTTTCACCTGCAAGTCATTGTTTAAATCTCTACACACACACGCGTGCGCATGCACACAATCTCAAATGACTGAGTGTAATCTTGAAAAGACACAAAAGCATTAAAAAAAGCAAAATAGAAGTAGCATCAGAAAGTTGTTTTAACACTGTTTGGAAATATCCTGAGCCCCTTCCCCTCTAGATTCAACCTAAATGTCCAATTTGAGAACCTATGCTATATCATTAGTTGCTACCTTCAAATATAACACCTATTAATCAATCTGATTAAGGGGATTAAAGGAAAGGTCAGTGCTTCTGAAATAAATTCAACAATCATTTCATAGAATGTTGCAATGGTTTCCATTTACAAATCAACTATATGTATGCACTGTAGTGCAAGAGCAGGCTGAGCAACACGACATCAGCTATGACAGTGTTTCAGGGGACTGTGACTGACTGCTGGAATCAGCTATAGCACATATAAGATCCTGAGTTTTTTCTGGGTAGCTGATTTGTCTGGCTTATTCTTCTATTTTGGACTCTTCTGAGGATAGAAGCATTTATCCATACAGGCTGGGAAGTGGTAGTTACAAACTCCATTTTAGATTCCATTTATTGTGTTCTTAATGCTTGCTTAATTAAAAGGCCTCACTACATCCAATGGCATAACTTAGCTCATTTAGGAATGACTTTCTGGGCAGGATATATTAATGTCAGTGTTATTTTCTACCTTTCTCTGATAGTGATACTACTTGCTGCATTATTTTTAGAAATTTGTCAGTTGATACCAAGCTTTGTAAGGATGACCTCTGAAAGAAGGAGCACAACAGCCTCTGCCTCCCACACCTCATCCCACCTCAAAGCAGACTCCCTCATTCCTTGATAATAAAGGGTGCTGCTTCACAAATACAAGTCACTGTCTGGCTTGATTCTGTCATTTTTTGTTTTCCTAGGGATTACAGGAAACATCACATTATTATGTTATGCATAGTATATTTTTCCTTTGTCTGCTTTGTTCCACAGATTTTTGATTCTTTTCTAATGGGAAAGCTCATTTCCACACACCTGTGCTGCTGGGACAGGGAATAATAAAGCCTGGAGCCCCCTCCCTCTGCTTAATTTAAAAGTAAGTTTTAAGGAAACCAAACTAACCAGCAGGCTTTCTGCAGTGCATTCCTGAGTCAATTCTTTCACATGGAAGAATTATGTATATATACCCATGTGAATATAGTCTCTCCTTACCTCTAGCAGGAGGGATCTGGAGCCCAACCCCAGCAGATATTGAGGTATCTGGCAGAACAGTGCAATCTTTTTCTTTGGTGGAGCAACTCCCTGCAGGGCCTCAAGGAGAAGTACCAGGGTGAGACACCCCAAATGGGGGTGGACCCCCTGCCCTGTCGCCGTCGGGCAGAGGGAGGGGACCTGGGAGTTGAGGAGGAATGGAAACAGGTCCCTGCTCGACATCGCAGGCAATGCGCTCCCCCACCAGCCCCACCTTCCCAGGTGCCCTTATGCAACAGGTTTGAGGCCCTGGAGATTGAGAGACCGGTAGCTGAGGAAAAGGTAGAAAGTGTACTCAGGAGGATGCCTAGGGCAAGGAAGTCGACTCCACATCTCAGGACTGCCTCCACCAAGAAAGAAAGAAGGGTTATTGTTGTGGGAGACTCTCTTCTCAGGGGAACAGAGGGCCCTATTTGTCGGCCTGACCCTACCTGTAGGGAAGTCTGCTGCCTCCCTGGGGCCAGGGTTAGGGACGTTGCCAGGAAGCTTCCCAACCTGGTTTGCCCCTCTGACTATTATCCTCTTTTGATAGTTCAGGCGGGCAGTGATGACACTGAAGAGAGAAGCCTCAAGGCTATCAAAAGGGACTTTAGGGGGCTGGGACAATTAATGAATGGAGTGGGAGTACAGGTGGTGTTTTTGTCTATCCCTACGGTGGCAGGGAGGGGTACTGACAGGACACGAAAAGCCCACCTGCTAAACACGTGGCTCAGAGGCTGGTGCCAGCACAGAAATCTTGTTTTTTTTGACCATGGGGCGCTTTACTCAGCACCTGGCCTGATGGCCACAGACGGGTCCCTATCTCTGAGGGGAAAACGGATCCTGGTCCAGGAGCTGGCAGGGCTCATTGAGAGGGCTTTAAACTAGGTAAGATGGGGGATAGGGCTGAAACAAGGCTTGTTGGAGCTGTGCCAGGGGTAACAATGGCAAGGCCGGAGGATAAGGCAATGGCCCAACTGAAGTGCATCTACACTAATGCACGCAGCATGGGTAACAAACAGGAGGAGCTGGAAGCCATCGTGCGGCAGGCAGGCTACGACTTGGTTGCCATCACGGAGACATGGTGGGACCACTCTCATGACTGGAGTGCTGCAGTGTCTGGCTATAGGCTCTTCAGAAGGGACAGGCAGCATGGAAGGGGTGGCGGTGTGGTTCTCTATATTAGAGAATCTTTCGATGTTGTGGAACTCGAGGCTGGGAATGACAAGGTTGAGTCATTTTGGGTTAGGATCGACGGGAAGGCCAACAAGGCTAGCGACCTTGTCGGGGTCTGTTATAGACTGCCGAACCAGGATGAGGAGACTGATGAGGAGTTCTACAGGCAGCTGACAGAAGTTGTGAAATTGTCGGCACTTGTTCTCGTGGGGGACTTCAACTTCCCTGACATATCCTGGAAGCACAACACAGCCCAGAGAAAGCAGACTAGGAGGTTTCTGGAGAGCGTGGAAGATAGCTTCCTGATGCAGCTGGTTAGTGAGCCTACCAGGGGTGGTGCCCCGCTAGACCTCTTCACAAACGGAGAAGGACTGGTGGGAGATGTGGTGGTCGGAAGCTGTCTTGGGCAGAGTGACCACGAAATGGTGGAGTTCTCTATTCTTGGCGAGGCCAGGAAGGGGACCAGAAAAAACGCTGTATTGGACTTCCAGAGGGCTGACTTTGAGCTGCTCAGGACACTGGTTGGTAGAGTCCCTTGGGAGGCGGTTCTGAAAGGCAGAGGAGTTGAGGAAGGCTGGGTGCTCTTGAAGAAGGAAATCTTAATGGTGCAGGAGTGGTCTGTCCCCATGTGCCCAAAGATGAGCCAGTGTGGTGGAAGACTGGCCTGGCTAAACACAGAGTTGCAGCTTGAGCTTGAGAGAAAAAAGAGGGTTTACAGTCTTTGGAAAAGAGGGTGGGCCACTGAAGAGGACTATAAGGATGTTATGAGGCTGTGCAGGGACAAAATTAGGAAGGCCAAAGCTCATCTGGAGCTCAATCTGGCTATTGCCGTTAAAGAAAACAAAAAATATTTTTACAAATACATCAATGCAAAATGGAGGACTAAGGAAAATCTCCATCCTTTACTGGATGTGGGGGGAAACCTTGTTACAAAAGATGAGGAAAAGGCGGAGGTGCTTAATGCCTTCTTTGCCTCAGTCTTTAGTGGCAAAACCAGTTGTTCTCTGGATACCCAGTACCCTGAGCTGGTGGAAGGGAATAGGGAGCAGAATGTGGCCCTCACTATCCACGAAGAAATGGTTGGCGACCTGCTACCTGGATGTGTGCAAGTCGATGGGGCCGGATGGGATCTACCTGAGGGTACTGAGAGAACTGGCAGAGGAGTTGGCCGAGCCGCTTTCCATCATTTATCAGCAGTCCTGGCTATTGGGGGAGGTCCCAGTCGACTGGCGGCTAGCAAACGTGATGCCTATCTACAAGAAGGGCTGGAGGGCAGACCCGGGGAACTATAGGCCTGTCAGTTTGACCTCTGCCAGGGAAGCTCATTGTCCTGGTTTCAGTTAGAACAGAATTAATTTTCTTCCTAGTAGCTGGTGGAATGCTGTGTTTTGGCTTAGGATGAGAAGAGTGCTGATAACACCCCGATGTTTTAATTGTTGCAGAGCAGTGCTTATACCAAGCCAAGGACATCTCAGCCTTTTGCTCTGTCCTGCCAACAGGCAGGCTGGGGGTGCAGTAAGAGCTGGGAGGGGACAGACCCAGGACAGGTGACCCAAACTAGCCAAAGGGGTATTCCATACCATCTGACGTCCTGCTAAACAATATATAGGGGTGGCTAGCCGGGGGGAGGGGGCCGGACTGCTCGGGGTTAAGCTGGGCATCGGTCAGCGGGTGGTGAGCAATTGCATTGTGCATCACTTGTTTGTACATATTATTATTACTTTCCTATTATCACCATTGTAACATTATTGTTATTATTGTTATTATTATTTTGTTATTATTATTTTCCTGTCCTGTCTTATTAAACTGTCTTTATCTCAACTCACGGGCTTCACTTTCCATTTCTCTCCCCCGTCCCAGAGAGGGAGGGGGGAGGGTGAGCGAACGGCTGCGTGGTGTTTAGCTGCCAGCCGGGTTAAACCACGACACTCATGGAGCAGATTATCTTGAGAGTCATCACGTGGCACTTGCAGGGCAAGCAGGCGATCAGGCCTAGTCAGCATGGGTTTATGAAAGGCAGGTCCTGCTTGACGAACCTGATCTCCTTCTATGACAAAGTGACGTGCTTGGTGGATGAGGGAAAGGCTGTGGATGTTGTCTACCTTGACTTCAGCAAGGTTTTTGACACCATTTCCCACAGCATTCTCCTCAAGAAACTCTCTGCTCTTGGCTTGGACTGGCATATGCTTCGTTGGGTTAGAAACTGGCTGGATAGCCGGGCCCAAAGAGCCGTGGTGAATGGAGTCAAGTCCAGTTGGAGGCCGGTCGCTAGTGGCGTTCCCCAGGGCTCAGTACTGGGGCCAGTCCTCTTTAATATCTTCATCGATGATCTGGACGAGGGCATCGAGTGCACCCTCAGTAAGTTCACAGATGACACCAAGTTAGGTGCGTGTGTCGATCTGCTTGAGGGTAGGAAAGCTCTGCAGGAGGATCTGGATAGGCTGGACCGATGGGCTGAGGTCAACTGCATGAAGTTCAACAAGGCCAAGTGCCGGGTCCTGCACCTGGGATGCAATAACCCCAAGCAGAGCTACAGACTGGGAGATGAATGGTTGGAAAGCTGCCTAGAAGAGAAGGACCTGGGAGTATTGGTGGATAGTTGGCTGAATATGAGCCAGCAGTGTGCTCAGGTGGCCAAGAAGGCCAACAGCATCCTGGCTTGTATAAGAAGCGGTGTGGCCAGCAGGGCTAGGGAGGTGATCGTCCCCCTGTACTCGGCTCTGGTGAGGCCGTACCTCGAGTACTGTGTTCAGTTTTGGGCCCCTCGCTACAAGAAGGACATCGAGGTGCTTGAGCGAGTCCAGAGAAGGGCAACGAAGCTGGTGAGGGGCCTGGAGAACAAGTTCTACGAGGAGCGGCTGAGGGAGCTGGGCTTGTTCAGCCTGGAGAAGAGGAGGCTCAGGGGCGACCTTATCGCTCTCTATGGGTACCTCAAGGGAGGCTGTAGCAAGGTGGGGGTTGGCCTGTTCTCCCACGTGCCTGGTGACAGGACGAGGGGGAATGGGCTTAAGTTGAGCCAGGGGAGTTTTAGGTTAGATGTTAGGAAGAACTTCTTTACTGAAAGGGTTGTGAGGCATTGGAACAGGCTGCCCAGCGAAGTGGTGGAGTCACCATCCCTGGAGGTCTTTAAAAGACGTTTAGATGTAGAGCTTAGGGATATGGTATAGTGGAGGACTGTTAGTGTTAGGTCAGAGGTTGGACTCGATGATCTTGAGGTCTCTTCCAACCTAGAAGTTCTGTGATTCTGTGATTTCCACTGTATAGAGCGGTAGGAGAGGACTCTAGATGCATGGATGTTAAGGTGAGTTGCCAGTTCCCCAGGCTTTCAGATTAGCAGAGAACATGGGCTGTAGGCACATGCCTGTAAGTCATGGTAGGGGGAACCTGGTGGGCTGCTGCTAAGAGAAAATAAGCTCTGTGGAGCAGCATTGCAGCTTCACAGTAGCTTAGGAGAGTGGATAGGAGGATTACTTGGCAGCTACCATTCGGTCTGATCCTGGAAGGATCTAATTGTGAAAGTTTGTCCAAGCTTTTCACAATATGCCAGAGCATTCAGCACCTCAAAGTGTCCAGGCCAGAAATTGGAAGAAAAGAGAGATGATTGCTCCTGATGACTGCCAAATCTCTGTATTTGTACAGATCCGGCACTTTATAAATAGCATTCTATGTCCTCATAACAGTTTTATTAAATATAAACATTCATTAGAATGTTTTTATAATCTAAATGTGATGATTTGTTACTTTTTAAAAATTTAAATGGTACAGACAGTTATTTGTTAAAGCTTGGTGGAAGTAGAGAACTCTTTCCCTGCTTATCTCCCTTAGGAAATTGGCCAATCAATTTTTAGCTTTTATAAAATGGGATGGAAGACAGTTCCCAAGGACTAGACTTGGAGAGCAGATTGTGGAGGTCCGTCTCATCCTGTTTAATGCAGTTCAGATGTAGGAGGCCCCACCTACTCTAAAAGATGGTTTGCTTCTAGTGATTTTCCATGACTATCTTAATTAGATCATTTTTAGTGCTGTGCAGTGTCTGTCTGCAGTGAAATAGCTCTGGTGGAGGAACCAACACAGATTGTATATCACAGCATGTGTGTGCAGGAGAAATTGGTCCCTATCTTCCTGTCCTGTCCTCCCTCTCCCAGAATTAAATTTTCAGACACACCCAAACTTAAACATAATTGCTTGTTTTTTAGGGATCAGTGTGAAGGAACAGAAAATTAATTGAATTTTCATCCAGCTCTGACACAGACCGTGGGGGTAATAAGCTTTGAGGAACTGTGGTGTGAGTAATTCCAGTAAGAAGGCTTGTAAACATGGGCTGTGTATCCTGTTGGTTAATTCTGAGTACAGGAACAAAGTCTGCAGCAGCAAAATGAGTTGTCTCCCTTAGGCACCCAACTGTATGCTCAAGAGAATCTGAAATTGGAGAATTAGAGTAGAAAGTGCATCCAACAGCCCTCGAGTGTTTTTTTGCCTCAGTATGCTTACTACACAAGTTCACCACAGTTTATTACCTTAAATTGATTGTGAAATGTTGCCATTGTTTTGAGATTGCTTCATAGTTTTTCCAATCTACTAGTAAAGGGGCTTTCACATGATTTTTGTGCAACTTCATTTTCAGCTCAACCAAAGTTAGTGATGTGCTATATCCTTTTTGTTTGAATCAAACACATCCTTTCAAAGTGCATCTTCTGGTGATCCTCTCATTGCATTTTGGTTCATATTCTGGGATGAATTGGGCTGCTTTGCTAGTCCAGTGTAAGCACCCTGAAAGCAGTAGCATCAGTGGCAGGTCCTCTGTGTTACTTGCCAATGACTAGGTATCCTGGACACACACTGACTGAATTCATATAACTGAACTTGTATCCTGGAGGAGTTTCCTATTCCTTGCAATGAGTTGGGGTTATTCGTTGCAATGAGGCAGGCTGGGACACATCTCCTAGTTGACTGAAAGCATCTTTGTTTGCGAAGAAGACAGCAAATGTGGAGCTATCCAGTACTGCATGGCACGTGAACCTCTTGGCGCTCTGCGTTCATGTGGCACAGCAAATGTCACTACAGAAGCTGCTGCTGTGATGGCCAGTTCCATAACTCCCCTGCTTTCTGATAAAGCAATTGCACCCCCAGAATACCAAATATATCAGTTTTAATGAGTGTGAAGATACAAGAAAGTTGTTAATTTGGCTTCTGTCTGTAAACAAAATTCATTCTTTCTCAGAGTATACATCAAAATAATATCACTGTTTTCTACTTAGCTTATCTCCATTCTGTTCAGTTTTGCAAGTAGTTTGCCGGGTATCAAGTATCTTAACATCCGCCCAAAATGCTCCTGGAGATAGGCCTGAAGCCTTCCCCACCCTGCCACCATTTGATTCCTCAATATTGAATCTGAACTGTGAAGCTGGTGCAGATGTAAATAGAGGAGGGGAAATGTGAATATGTAAGAACCTGGAAAATAATCATTACCATAGTCTTCTTCACAATGCTAAATGGAGAATCTTGGTAGTAATTAGTGGCCATCCCATCTCATGGAACTGAATGTCTGTTTAATTTTTTTCTCCTCAGTGATACTCCTGTTCACATCCCTGTGAAGTATTTTCAGGGATAATTGTGTAATTCAGGAGCCAGGAAATTAGCTGACTGACCAGTTACTTCACTGGTTTGCTGGGCCACCTTGTATTGGTTCATTTCTGTGTGATATTATTCCTCCATTGCTAAAATTTATTTGAGAATAAATTCTTCTTCGAGGATTTCTGAAGTGTAATTAACATTTGCAAAGGATTTTGTTTCACATAAAAAAGCAGTGTAACAGCATCGTGATATGACACATCGGCTTTATACATTTATTATTTGTCTTTAAATAGTCTTTTGGCTCAGCCAAAGGAAGTGCTGGATGCAAAATTTCAATGTCAGCAACTTCATATTGTCCCTATTGACTTATTTAATTCTTTCTTGAAAATCTCACTTGTGTTCTTAATTTTACTGGGTGCTTGCTGATCAGGCTGCTCATCATAGTAGATGAATTATGCTCTGCAAACAATACTTCCACATTTGTTGGTGGCAGGGATGGAACTGTGTTGTTTTATTACTTTGGCAAATGTGATCTAGGAGTCTTTCAGTTTGTATTATGCATAATCACTGTTTTCCAATTATTGTTTACTCTTTCTTTAACTGATTCTTTAAAGAGCTCCCTTTCCATACCCTTTGCATTATATATTTTATATATTTTATTATATCCTTTATTATTTATTTATTTATTTATTTATTTATTATTCATCAAGAAAAGTAAAGCTGACATAAATGAATCTGATGTAAGATGCTGCTCTGAGTGGTGCTGCTGTATCAGGGAGGGAGGATGGTACAGAGAAGTTATTCCCACTGCTCTGAGGGTTCCTGTTCCTGAGGGTTCATCGTTCAGACACTGCAGAAATCACTGGATGATCTTCAAATACCAGCAGCAATGTCATTAAAGATCTGCAAAGTACAATGGTTAGGGGACAATACAAAACACTATTCAGGACTGATGGAAATTTCCATGAAATGGGGAGATGTGGAAAAAATACTGAGAAACATCACAGCTTGTAAGCTAAATGTTAATAATGTGTGGATCTATATGGAACACAGAAATTTGAGGAAGCTTTTGATAGAAAGACAATAAGATTATGCTACATCATCTGGTGCCTGGAATACATTAAAAACAAACAAACAAACAAACAAAAACAGTCAGGGATTTTCCATGCATAATTATCTATACTTGCATTTATGTAACCTTCTACAGCATATAATGTGCTAAGTGTAAATTTGGCATCTTCCTTTATTCCAGATAAGAATTTTCTCTATTTTAAATATGGTTGCAGCAAACTAAAAATTAAGAACACACACAGGGCTTGCTTCTCCAACAGGAAAAGGCTTTGTAAACCAATAGCAGTACTTTAGCTTAATGAGAAGCTAAGCAGCTTCTGTCAGCTATGCTGGTGTAAAGGATTCAGCAGCAGTTGTGTGGCCAAGGAACAAAAGGAAGAGTGACCTTGGTATCTTTAAATCTCATTCTTGGTTTTGATGATGCTATGCTAATTTGGGGAATTTATATTATCGTGACCTATAAGAGAAATAATATACTAGCCTAAGCTACATAACAAAACTAAGTACTTTTTGAAGTGGTTCAAATTATTATAAATTCAGTTTTGAACATTTGTCGCAGTACTTGTACCCCTAAAGAAAAAATACTGCATATGGTTATATTTTAAAAGCCCCTTTAAACCCAGATTTGATACTTTCTTTGCTTTACTGGGACTCAACTTTCTTTTATTTTTCCTTTTTCTTTTCTGTTATGCTGATTTTTGTTTGTTTGTTTTTTTGTTTCTGCTGTAATAATGTGAATGAAGCTGTTTCCGTTGGTTGTTACTTAGATGGCTTTTTATAGAACTTGCGTTCTTGGTCAAGCATTCTGTATAGTTTTTTGATTCTTTCTCCCTTCAGTTTTAGCTCTTCTCCTCACCTTCCCCTCCTAAGCCCCCCTCCCTTCTTCTTATTTTTCTATCTCACATATTTATGCCTCTTTTTCAACGATTACTTCTGTTACTTTTTTTCTCTCTTACCTGCAGCTGCTCTGAGAACTCCCAAAATATAACTATTGTTGTTCTACATTTTTAGCTATATTTTAAAATAAAGTATTAATGATACATGTAAATATGTAAAATGTATATAATCATAACCATGTATCTAATTCTAATTTAAAATACATAATATTTTTCTTTTAACTTACATAGCAGAGTTTGTCAGTTCTTAGAGCTTGACTAAAACAGAAACAGAATAGATTTTTATTTTTTATTTTGACATCAGGGACATTGTATATTATTCCAGAAGGACATAAAAAGATAAAGGTAGTGCCTATCTTTAAAGGGACTGAAAAGGAATTATTATCAATGAGTCAGCTTTGCTTCCATGCATGGAAAAATACTGGAACTGAAAATCAAGCCAACTATTTGTAAGAAGTTGAAAGAAGCAGAGCTTAAAACAAAACAAAAAAAAAAAAAAAAAAAAAAAAGAAGAGTTGTAGTCAACACAGGCCTGTCAAAAATATATTAAACCTATTTATCTTCCACACAGGACTGGCTAAATACCCTTCAGTGGTAGAGAAAAGGTATTGCATATTGTTACATTATTAGAGCTGTGGATATTTTCACAAGCAAAGTAAAAACAGTCTAGATGCAAGATGCATCATTAAGAAATGAAGTCCAACTCTAAGACTATACTCAGCAGTTTTCAGTGGTCTGCTGTCAACTATTTAAATTAGCTAGTTGGACAATGGTTTAGAGAGTGTACTCACTAAAATATCTTTGTAGATGCTATCCTCCTGAGAAAGTCAGCAAGAATTTTCAAGCATGGATTGGACTTAAAGATAAACATCAGAGCTGGACACTGTGGTATTGCTTCTCTTTCATCCCCACTGAAGTGGGGAACACCATTGCTTGCAAAGGTTCAGTTAGGCTGATTGTGATCACAAATGAGTCTTGTTCACAGATAAGGTCACATTAAAATAGGTCACTGTGGAATGCCGTAGGTGTGATAGGGTAAACAACAGTTTCTGCTGAAAGCCTTGGAGCTGGTTTATGGTCCTGGTTTATGCCCCATGAAGCCTTGGGGCTTCATGTTCCATATGGATGGGCTTTTTAAGATGGCCATGGGGTGAGCAACCAAAATGGTCAGAACATGTAAAGCTGAAAGGCTGGTCAAGTCTTTGTTTAGTCTAGAGGAAACAAGAAGGAAGCACGTTGTTTTCAAACATGTAAGATGTTATATTTCTCCTAAAATGCTATGTCCTGGGCAAAGCAAGAAGCAATAGAGGAACTGCAGCATGATAGGCTTCTGTTAGATTTTAGCAAAATGTGATGGCTAATTATGAGGTTAAATAAGCATTGGGATAGATTATTTCGAAAAGATCTCATTACTAAGGGCTTTAACAGTGAAGTTAGAGAAATCTGTCAGAAATAGCTGGCATGCAGTTTGATCCTGCTTGGCGGAGGTAGATAGCTTAATGAATGACCTTTTTATTTCCATTTCAACTTTATTCTTTAAGATTTTTTGATCAGAAGAAAAGATTCCAGAGCAAAAAAAGATAGGCTTATATTTCAGTCCTGCTGCTCACTCAGATTTGGATATGGAGAGTGCTCTGAAAAGCTGACAATGGTATTTTGAAAATAGGCACATGTGGAGTTTGTTTGACAAGATATAAGAAAATTTTAAAGATGGCCTTTAGAGGACCTCTATCTCCTTTTCTGTAGTATGCTAGCAGTTAGGGTGACTCTTCTCTGTAATGCCACAATGTTGTTTGATTTATAGATTGGCTGATGTTTTTCTCTTTCAAAGATTTTTTTTTTTTTTTTTCTTCATCTATAAAAACTGCTCTCTTGGAGACTTTTGATTAACGTGGAACAAAGAAACATTATTTCACTTGTGAGAATATTTTTGTGGTACTAGAAATATTCTCAAGGGTGTGAATTTTATGAGGATTGTTTAGCAGCACAGATTCCACCTAGTTTCCCACATCTCCTTTGTAATTTGAAGTCTGAGATTAAAATTCAAGTATTACCAGTCAGTTTTCCCTAGTAAAACCCTATTAAAACCATATTTCTGAAACAAAAATTACAGTATGACCAAAACAGTTGGAATGTTCTCACTAAGGCGTATCTGCAATACTTGATAGCTATTGGCATTTTAGATTTATGAAGAGCCAGCTGTGAGACTTTCACAAAACAGAGCTTTTGATTTATTATTAATAACAAGCAGAAGCATGCATTGAAAAACAAATTGCACAATGTGATAAGCTCATGAAAAAAGTATTTTTTACTAATTTCTTGTATCAAAAGTCATTGTGAATGTACATAATAAATTAATTTGCCTATAAGTAGTCAGAAAAATGACCCCTTTAAGGGTACAAAATTATTTTTTTCTTGTATTTAATTTTTTTTTTTTTTTTTTTTTTTTTTTTTTTTTTTAATGTTTACAGGATGGATAAAGATGAAACTGCCTTTGACTATATACCAGGAATTGGTTTTGTTGGATACTAGTAATCCACACTGAGAAGGACACTGATTTATCCATGTGATCTTTAACCTTAAAAAAATAGATTTTTTTTTCTCCCCTCACAGATATGGGTAGCTAATTACTGCTTAATTGCTTACAGAACTACCAGGAGAACTATTGAAATTAATTCAGTCATTCAAGACAGTTTACCAGCTCATGCACGAATATTGACATTTATCCAATTTCCTTCTCACAGGGATTTTCCTTTCTATTCTTCACTGGTATTTAGTTTTACTAAATATCAACCTGATTTCTCATTGAGATTTATCAAAAAAAAATAGCAATAATATTTTAATAAATCATTCTTTCACTTTTTTTTTTTTTATTATATCTTAGATTAGAATGAAATGGTGGAGCACGTAGCAATGTTTTTGCAATAGTCTATTTCTGTACATGGCAATATATCATTATGGGACAGTAGGTGGGGGAGGAACAGTGTGATGAAGAAAATAATTTATTAAATACGTCAGTCCACTTGTTTTAGGAAGAACAGTTTTGAAGACCAAAGTACTCACAGGTTTCTAGCTTTGCAATGATACTAGCTGATGTTGACCTAGTTTCTATAACCAGATTTATGTAAGTGTTCATCTTTTCTTTTTTCTTTCCTTTTTTTTTTTTTTTTTTTCCATTTTTTTTTTGTTCTTCTGGGGGAGAAAGTATATGTGATCCAGTGCAATTCTGTCAAAGTACCAGGAGCCCCAATCAAATTTAACTATATGAATAAAACAGATTTAATTGATGAAAGGATGTAGTAATTGAAACTCTGAGCCTATATATACACACACACACATATATAATCTTCCACAGGTTTAAGTACTATAAGTTATATGAATAATAGAACTGGGTTATGTTTTCAAAATACCTTGTCTATTACAGCATGGTATTTAAGATTATGATACCAAAGTATAATATTATCAATGGATATTTTATCACATAAATATGAACCATCAGTTCAAAAAAACTGTTTTGAACAGTTTGAACCAGAAACAAAAATGAACAGTACAAAAATGTTCATTTTGTAATTAATAAAAATTGCTGCAGATTTGAAGTTAGTTTCACACCAGTATTGTTTTCTGCAGAAAGTGCTACTTGCTGTCTTTCTGGCAATTGTTCAACCTTTATCCTAAGGAATAGTCTTCTTTTTCCTTACCACTGGTCTGCAGTGGCATGTTCTTTTGTTATGTTTCTGGTTTAACTTTAGATTAATAGTGGGAACTATAGTGATTTTTTTTTTTTTTTAATTGATGATGCAGCTCCCTTTGATGTCAGCAAATCCATATTCCATTATCCTTATATCTGTGTTTCAGGCATTATATGGATAGTCTCAAGTAGGTTAGTGGTCGCTAATTCTCGAATTGTGAGCTTAGTGTTGAAGAGGTGCTTATCAAAGACAAACTTGAAAAAAGTAGGACTAGATGGAAAAAATATATGAAAAAATTAGGTCTAAACATAAAATTATGATTATAGTCCTACAGGACTATCTTTTTTAAACTGTCACTCTAATTTGGCTTTCTATGTTTGCACCTGCAAAATCGGTAAAAACTGCATAAGTGCTCTTTCTGACTCTAGTCCCAAACCATTTCAGTTATGTCATACAATGTCATGTATCTATTGAGGTCATTAGGCTCACACACTTTTTCAAGCCTATGAGGGTTAAGATACGTAAAACAGGTGAATAGGTTTAATGGGCAATTGGATTAGAAAAAAAAATGCCCTCTTCGGTTATTATCTAGCTATGTATTTCTTAGCTGGAGTGTCCATAAAATAGCAGTCTTTACATCTCTAAAATTGTCGTGGAAGTTGCACGAAAGATTCAGAGCTATCCTTTCTGAGTGTTCCAGTAAAATGCTTAAATCAGGTAAAGCTGCACAGTATTGTTGAACGGTTTCAAAGCCCATCTAAATACCTGTGTGAATTTATTGATTTGCATGACAGCAGTCAAGGGTGTTTACCATTAAGTGGACAGGAATGTTGCATTTGATTTTAAAAAGAAAACTGTCTCTTCAAGAAAGCAGGTAGAGAAGTAAATTCAACTGCATAGGATATGTTTAGTAAGCACTCCTGAAAGTTAAATAAACAGAGCAATCATAAACATCTAGTTTTGACTAGTTTTCAAAATCTGATATCCCTGATGCTTGGGAAAAATGTACCAAGAATATTTTTGTCAAAATCTTGTATCTATGTCAGGCTTAAGTTCTAATGTCTCTTTTTTGCATGTTAGGCTCTTAACATAAAGTATGGAGCTTGCTGCCCTTCATCTCTGAATCTTCATGATCAAATAAATGTTTTTGATGACACTGATGTAAATTTTCAAAGATAAAACTGCAATAGAACTACTGATAGATATTTATTACAGCACTTTGTCTTTCCAGACTTGATAACTGTAGACACATGAATCAGTTATTTCTCTACATGAGTGTCTGGTCTGTCCCAATCTCCACTGAGATTTTGTGAAGCTTTAGTCATGCCTCTCTTGCATTTCTCCATTTTCTATCTTGGAAAAAAATGGTATCAAGCAGGTCTATACTGTTGCTGTGCTGGTAGAAAGGAATATTTTCTAAATATTTAAATAAATATTTTTCTAAAAGGAATAAATATTTTTCTAAAAGGAATAAATATTTTCTAAAAGGAATATTTTCTAAAAGGTAGGTTTCTAAAAGCCAAAAAGGACTGTGGTGGTTTTACCGTGCTGGGCAGCTAAACCCCACAACCGCTCTCTCACTCCCCCTCCTTTAGATAAGGAGGGGGAGAAGTAAAACAAAGAACAACTCACGGGTTGAGATAAGGATAATTTAATTAAAGGGAAATAATTATAATAATTAAATAAAGACTACCATGAACTAAACAACTTAACTAAGGGGAAAATAAAAGGGAAAGGGGAAAAAGGGAGGAAAACAAACAAACAAAATAAATGAAAGCTATATAGAAGTGCAGAGGAAAGAAATTACTCTCTACTTCCCACAAATGAGCGATGATTGACCACGTCCTTGAAGCAAGGCCTCAACGCACGCAGCCGGTGTTCGAGAGGAGGACCGACGTCTTCTCAACGAGAGCCCACCCCTCGATCACGAGCCCATCTGTAAGTGGCATCTCTCCCCAGATGTCCTGATGTTTCATGGGCCCATCGAGCTACAAACAGCTCCCCCTTACGTTCCCAGTCTAGGTCCACCTGAGCCACTTCAATTTTCGAAGCTCGATCCACTTCTTTGTTGTTCTGATGTTCTTCAGTAGTGCGACTCTTGGGCATGTGGGTTTTTAGAACCTACCTTTTAGACTCACTCCATCCTAGCTGAGAAATGTCTTGGTGTTAACTACTTGTGTGGAAACTGAAGTAATCCAGTATAAGATAAAATGCAAAGAAACATACATTATTCTTTCATACATACTAAAAAATATATTTTTCAAATTTTATTCAGACAGATACAGAAGTGAAAGAAAACCTCACCATTGCAATCTACATAGTGACAGATCAAATCTAAAGGTTGTCTCATCCCTCTTACCCATGGCCGTGGGCTTGGTGCTAGTTGCTTTTGAGTCTTTGGGGTAGGTATTTTCTCACTCTGTGGCTGCCTTCCATGGAACCATCCCACTCCCTGTGAAATGTAATTGCTTTTATAGTCATATTCTTTCTTGGAGTCCATTCAGATCCATATTTTCCCTCCTATTTATTTCGGAATTTTCAGTGGAAGGTTTTGATGTGCCTCACATTAAATTACAGAGTCTCCTCTCCCTCGGGATGTACAAGTCTTGTCTGCAGACCAGTCTTCATCCTATGTACTTGACTAGCTTGCAGGCAACTTCCATGACTGGAAGAAAGGCCTTATCTTCCTGTTAGTGGCTGAGGATATCCTCTCCTTCAAGGAAAAACTGATGTGAGAGTCTTTGGTTGGTTACCAGAACCACTCAGATGTACCCGTTGATTTGCTGTCATCTCACTTCGGGTACAGTTGATTGTGCAGATATGTTATAAAATGGATCACCAAAATACTTCAGTTTAAGAGTAAACTTTCAAAAGTGTTATTATTCAACAGTATTATTTCTTTTTAATGTGTTCCAGTGCAAAGTGTCTCAGTCTTCTGAGACTTGTAACTGATTGTCCATAGACTATAAAAAATGTTTTGTATATGCATCCAGATGAGATAAATGTATGCGCGCCACAACAGGCTCTTGACTGCTGTTGACTGAGCCTGGATACATTAGGGATTGAACATTTCTGGAGGATAATGTGTGTGAAGTGACTATAGCCAAATGTTACATTGGCAAAAGATGAGACCAAGAGCAAGGCTTCAAGAACATTGCAAGTAATTGCAACACTGATTACATCTGTGACGTAAACCATAGTCCTTAATATATGGCACCACATACCAAAAAAAAAAAGAAAAAAAAAAAAGAATAAAATACAAATGATATAGGTTCTCCTTTTTTTTTTTTTTTTTTTTTTTTTGAGCATCAGTGGACTTTTCACTCAGATATATTAAAAAAAAAACAACAACAAAACACAACACATAAGGCCTGAAATGAAAGTGCTGATAAGAAATCCCAGATCAAATTGTTTTCAGAGCCTGTATAAATTTTCTCTCTCTCTCTCTCTATATATATATATATATATGTTTTTTTTTTTCACCCACACATATAATTCTCTCCAGCTTCCAAATCTTGTACAGTCTCAAAATAACATCAAATCAATACACATCCAATACTTGCTTTTGCCTCAACAGAACAACGCTAATGGTGCTGACAGTCTTTGAAAAGCTTTCCAGTTGGCCCAATATGGAATAAATTATCCTGAAAAAGAAGTAGAACTCTTTTCCAGCTATGCTATTATTGTAGTACATTCCATCAGCAATACCTTTAAGTGTTTAATAATACATTATAGCACAGAAAAAATGCTAATGGAGAAATCTACCTTTATTATGGAAAAACTGCTGCCTACTTTGTTTCTTCTGCTTTTTTTTTTTTTTTTTTTTTTTTTTTTTTTTTTTTAAGCACTTCTCAAAGCAAAAATTGTGGTTTTTACATTGCAGCATCAAGTGTTGATTCTTTAAGAAGTAAAATCCTTATGTAACTTATTTACGGAATAATTTAGGAAGAAAAAGGGCCATACCCATTATGTACAATTTCTAAACATAGGTGCTAACTATGACTTTATTTCAAGAGGGATCTGAAGCATGTGTCTCACTTTAATTCTGTAAATCTATTGATGCTATTATGACTTCTTATGTATTAGGATACCATACACATGTACTTAGGGATGTGCTCTTGACACAAAGGGGAAAGGATTTAATCTATCTCATTTCTTTCTCCTTTCCTTTCCTATCTTTTCTTTGCAAATGTCCTTGCTTTTGTATCTTCAAAGATTTTACTTCATACCCTTCCAGCACTTTAATTCACTTATTTCTCCAGAAAGGTTGCCCCACGCATTTTGTGGATCAGAAGTATTCGATGCAATACCAGCTTAGGTAGTATCTCTTACCTCATCACTATCCCCAGCCATCACTGTGTTTTTACTGCTTAGCTGTGCCAGCACAATTGTTTATGGAGTTGTGCAGTGAAACTCCTCAGGGTGAAAAAAATATAAACAGAATTTCATAGACATTGATTAAAAAAATAAAAAACAAAAAAACAACAAAACAACAACAACAACAAAAAAAAACGTTTCAGGTTATTTGTCTGGTATATAGTGCAGTCCCAGGCCTGGCTAGCTGGTACTACTGCATTGCAGTTACCTACAGCACAGCAGTGGAAATAAATGGAAGGGCCAGTGCAAATAAAATCATGGAAGGGCATGGGCTGGCATGGGGCAGTGCTTAGGACGATATTTCTGTCAGGGCTTCGTGCCTCAGACCAAGGCCTGAAGACAACACTGTTTTAAGTCTACTGGAAACTAAGGTAGCCTATTTCCAGAAGAGAAGTCTGTGGGGTAACTGTAGGTGTTGTTGAGGACTGCCTGACCTCTCCTGTTAAGGAGGAAACTATTTATATAGCAGTAATAAATCAAGAGATAGTCTCTACACCTGATCATAAATGGTTTAAAAAAAAGATTAAATTCATAAGACTGTAGGCTATGAAAAACTGGAGTTTGCTTTTTTATAACTTCTTTAAACTTGCACCTATATACAGCTGAGATTCATGTTGTTCCTATAAGGTCTTTCTGAGATCCCATGTGAAGTCAAACCTTGACAGATATTGTGATGCAAAGGCACAGAAATGCCTTGAAAATGTGGGGGGCTGTTAGAGATACTGTAGATCTCAACATGAGAGTGACACTATCACCTTATTCCCAAAATGAGTGTTGGGAACTCATTTGGAAACTGAGTTTGGGAACTCCAAGCTCAGTATCCAGAAGTTAGAATCCTGTTGCAAAGAGAGAGAGTAGGTAGATAGTCCATGAAAACAGCTGAAAAATTATTGTATTGATTAGTGATTTTGAGTGTGTACATGAATCTTTCAATATGTATTCCCATTTTTTAATTTATTTTTTTCTAATTGTACAGTGATCTATCTAAATGTGCATAACAGTATTCACCTATAGCTTTTACTAATAACACTGTTTGCACCTAAGGATGGTGGAAATTCTGTATGTGTAACTTTTCAGAGCATCTTTCAAAGTGAAACTTGACAGATAGTTATATAAAAATAGTACTGTTCTTTTTTATGAATCAGAAACCTTTCCCATCAATTATTATTATTATTATTATTATTATTATTATTATTATTATTATTATTATTATTATTAAATTGGGATTGAATTTTATTATTTGTATGTTATCAGCAAAGGGATTATTTTCAAATTTTTGTTGAGTTTGCATGTTATGAGGAGAAAACATAATCAGTCACAGGATCAAGTATTTATTCTGGCAAAGCTTTAGCTAAGACCCTTCCATATATTTTTTAAATAAGAAAACAGATTTTTTAGATGTGTTTTGTAGTTTTCAGTTGCTCTTGCCAGGAAGGACAGACATAGAGAAGATATTCTACATGAAGCTCTTTGCTGTCAGATTTTACCATTTGTTCTTAATCAATAGGTATTCAGACTTGGGAGAGCAAAAGAACACCAAAAAAACCCCACCACAACAATCAAACAACAAAATAAACAAGAGAACAATTCAACTGTGCATAACCTAACAAGATTGTTTGTAGGGGCTGTAATTTAGATGATGGACTACTGTAAAAAGAAAAAGACCTATTATTATTTATCAGTTAGTGGGTGGCAAATGTTTCATTTCCAGTTATTTAGCACTGCTTTTGGATTGCAATGAGACGATAGTTATGTTTTACATTAGAATTCACATGTAATTACACTCTATTAGCAAGGTAAAAAGAGAAATGAGAAAGAAAGAATGGGCGAAATAAAAAGCACTGATGGTGGTTTAATACCAAGAATGGTGAGAAACTGCATGACCTTTACAATGAAATTAGAATACAGCCAAGGAGGTGAAGATGTTGAAAGTGTTATTTCTTCCCTTTTCCATGGTTTAGGATGAGTATCACTTTTTTTTTTCATTTTTTTTTTTTTTTTCTTTTTCTTACCGTCTGAACTGAAATAGCAAATTTAACCATCCCAACCACCATTGTGGGTATGTTATTCATGTCTGTGATACAACATGCCTATCATGAATTGGTATTCACCAATTCCTGAACATATTGCCACGTTTACCAATTCCTGAACATATTGCTACACTGAACAAGTTTCTTGAATGCTAATCATAAAAAAGCCCCATCAGATTTTCCAGTTGTAGCAAATCCTAGATGCAAGTTCTCCTCATGTTAGTAAATTCTGGTTTGTTGCACAAACCTCCACAGAAATGCTGAATACTTTACATTAGTTGATTTTATTTCAAAGATGTTATGTTGTATACTGATACTTGAAATGTAGGAGGATGTCATATAACTGGAACACCCAAAAACCTCTGACCAAGAGACATAATAATAACTTCCCGACTATAGTCTTGAGAACTTTTGATTTGGCACATATCTAGCTAAAAAGCAATATAAAAATCCCTTCTTGCTTATGAAACCCAACTCTGAAATTAATACTGAATGAAGAATGGGATATGACTGGGATAGATGATATTAAGGACAGAAGAAGTGAGACATGGGAAACGTTAAGGTATTTTTCATTATATCATCATATTATATTCCATCATTATATCATATCATTATTATCGCATAAATAGAATCAACATGTTGGTCCAGAGCTCTGTTCCTGAGTTGTGTTGCAGTCGTTGTGTCACTGTCTTGTGTCACTGTCTGTGACCCTAAAAATGGTGAGCACAGAGCAGACTTCCCAAGATGCCTGACCCTTTTCCCTTACACAAGCAGGGTGACTTCTCTAATAAGCAAGCTGTAATTATCCAAGTGTTAGGGGGAGGAGACTGCTAGTTGTAGATATACAGAGGTCTGAAGAACAAAAAAGTCCAAGTCTGTAAAGTATCAAGTTTATCTGAATACATTTTCCTAATGAATATAAATTTACTTCAGTGACCTAGCTCCTTCTCAATAGGAAATGCAGTCATGCCTCCTGCAGCACCTTTCACTCCTTTCAATATTTTAAGATTTACAAATCTTAGCATCTTGTTGTAGATGATAAAATTAAGGTCACAGAATATTTAGATAGTATTTTCTTTTTGTGTATCTATTCTGCAATTTTCACAGTTCAAGACAATGCTTTTTATTCTTCCTGGTGGTAATTGTGTACATTTATTATTTACTTGGGTTGATAGTTTCTTGCAAAGATGAATGAAAATTAAAGGACCAATATCTGAGGAGAACAGCTATGTCTGTATGGCTATCAGCCAGTATACGAAGAGAGCTTTGTGTATTTTGTTGAAATAGTTGGAATAGATGCTCAACTTTTTTTCGTATTAATTTGCTTTTTTAAAAACGAAGCATATATCAAATTAAGCATTTCAATAGCACCAAAAAAAAAAAAAAAAAGACAAAAAAAAAAAAAAAAAGACAATGAATTACACGTAAGGAGAAGGAAAGAAAATATAATGCGACCTAGAAGACAAGAACTGAAATGCAAGCCAATTCATATCTCTGAATTTTCTTACTCATGTAAAATTCTGTTTCAGCTTTCCACCCAGGTACTTTGTAGGACTGAGATAGCAAGTATGCTTTAGCAAACACAACACTATCTTTTCTACTTTTTTTTTTTTTTTTTTTTTTTTCCTTTTAAATGTCAATAGGACATATATAACTGTCAACCCATCTCCCCTGTACTAAGTCAGCACCTGAAAGTGAAATTGCAGATGTAGCTGATAGTTTATTATTTATCTTGGTGCTGATGGCTACCTTCTATTTCAGCCAAGGGGAGTTATCACTGCTTTGATTAAGAATATTTGACAATGGATCTTGTCCTTATGTTTTTTTATCACTAATATCCAGCTGTTTGCAGAGGACTCAGAGAACATCTGACTGCCCAAGGTTAAAGCAAGAAGGCCATTTTGCTCTCATTGCAAAGCTCTCTCTGCTTATCCAAAATACCGTTATTAAAAGATATTTTCATTCCACTTGACATTCATGCATCTACTGGTGGTAGTTACATTGTTAGAATATGATTCTAAATCCAAGGCAACCATGAAAGCAGATTTATTTTAACCAATCAACTCTAGTGGAAACTCAAAAAATTTCTGACATTTTTTACATCACTTTAAGGTATGCACTGCCCTTTAGTAGCAGCTATTAGATACCATTTTATTTCAGAAAAGGTTTCTGTTTAAGATGACACTGGTGTCTTTTTAAGAAGAAAGACAAATTTGAGATTAATGTTCTTGAAACAAATCTGATGTTTGATTCTTGTCAGTGAGACTGTACTCAACTTGAGGATCCTCTCATTAAAGGTCAAACTTGGATGAACCATAGCGTGGGTGTAAGCAGTGAACAGCAGGCTGTTAGTTATAGAAATCTGAAACTGCACTACTTCAAGATACTGATATATGGGTGTATATATGTGTATATATATATATATATTTCAGCTGTATGAAATTCTTTAAAAATACTAGGTAAAAACCATTATCTATATAGGAAAGAAAATTACAGAGTGACAAACACTTTACAGATGCTACTTAAGCTGGTTAATTTCTAGGTAAGTACTAGCTAAAGGTTTAATGTACAAACCTTGTAAACTTGAAGAGTTTTGTCAAGAAAGTGTTAAGCAGCCTTTAACTCTCACAGTAGTCAAGGGTCTGAGGAAAGATTCCAGATGAATCCTCATAGAGCTACAAATATGAATAGCCTCTCTTTGCCCCACTGATGGCCAGCTTGATGTAAGTTTGACATTTGGTTATATGTATCCAGACCCTTCTGCTCAGGAGAAAGAGAGCCAAGAAAGGTTAACTTTCTAATGTTGCCATAAAGTTTCCCTGCATTAGACCCATGGAAGCAAGTCACTTTAAATTAGTTAGCTCCTTTGACGGCTTCACTATAAGGGTCTTTGGTCTAAGATCCTAAAACATTTGCCAGTCTAACCACAAATGTTCAGAACCCTATGTGACATTTTCCCCCTCTCTTAATAAAAATACTAAAATGAAAACAAACAAACAAATCTTTTGCTTAACTCTACTATTATGATATGCTGAAAGCAGATGTAAAGTTAATGCAAAAAGGGAAAGGTATAAATGTAAAGAAAAGATTTTGGCATGTGATTCAAGATCATGCTGGTTAGTGAAACAAGGTCTTAATATGGAAACAGTGCCAGCATGGTACTGATTTCTTGCAGTTAACTGATAGACTTTTTCCTGCTCTCTCTGTGGCTTTGCATGAGGTTGATTATAAGATTAACATCCACATCAAATTGAAATTTGACTCTAGACTTATGTTTGAATTGATGCATGTGATATTTGCTTGCCAGTGCTACACCTGAATTCAATGCCAAATGACATACTGGCTATAAAGATAGCCCTGAAAACGTTGTCTTTGGGAGATACCTAACAAATTTAAGAAGTAACTTCTGATGGCAGACCAGTATACACCTTGCAAAAGTCAAAGGATGACAATGATGATGACAAAAGACTGGCTACTACCTTTATACATAACTATAGATGTTGCTTTTACAGATTGAATTCTAGTCTTATGAGATTAAATTCTTGATAGAGTGTTAAACTCTAACCCATTTATATCACACACAATTCTAATTTAAACAGTTTTAAATTACAATCAAAACCAATTAAAGCTGATTGTTTAAAAATCTCTTAACAAGGTTCTGTGGGTAATGATTATATGTGCCATGAGCAAGCTTCCTGCCAGTAAAGTATTCTTTTTTCTAATGCTCTTGATGTTATTTGGGGTGGTCTTTGCATGGGGGATATATTTCCCTAAATCTCAGTTCAATTTCCATTAAGAATTAAATAATAAGTAACTTTTTCCTCCAGTTTCAGTGACATATGGACTAAGCACTGAAATTTTTGCTTTTGCATTGATGCCCGTAGATCATACTCATGTTTTCACTGTACAATTCTGACAAATAAAAAGGGGTTCCTTTTATATCTCATTATCATATTGCTTGGCTGAGTTTTATTAAGACTGATTAAGCTGGAGAGGATTAAAGACTGAACTCTTATGCTGGAAAAGCTGCATGCTACCCCTTGCAGTAGGATGCTCCACTTTGCCCTGTAGCTATATGTCTACACTTAAATTACCTGCTAGAGAATACATGCAGTTCAGATTTGTTACCATGAAAATTTGAATAAATCATAGGCATTGCTTCATTTCTATCATTTGCTTGAGGCTTAACAAGCATTGCCACATGATGATACTCCTAACCTGGTATCCTGGAGATCTTTGAGCATCTCAATATTTAAGTATGAATAATACGTAGTGAGAACAAGTTGGCCATTGAAGAACCAAACATTTTTTAAAATAAAATTGTTGTGGAGAGTAAATCATCTTTATTTAGTAACACTGATATCGATTTTCTGTAAGCTAACTGTTGTCAGTTTTATATGATCCAAAGTTTCTGAGCAGTGATCACCTAATGGGGTTAAGCACACAGCAGAATGTCTAGGTATACTGCATCTTAGGAATGCAATTTTTAAAAAGTAAGAATGATTCCTTAGATCATGTCAGAGGCATAAAATACTAGTGAGTTTGGCTGCTGGTGGTGAATTGTGACCCATGAATATATCTGGCCTGAGATGCAGGTAACTAGCTTAAAACTTGAATTGCAGTTTAAGACTTTAAGAACTCAGTAGAGAATTTCCGTCTACCAGAGAAATAATAAGAAAGTCTCCAGCATTTTAAATGCAAGATCAATTACTGAGGGCAAAGCTTACACAGTAAAGCTGCCATTTTCTACCTTTACTCAGCAAATAACTGCTTCCTCAGATGGTACCAATGCCAATGACCACCTTCTGGCTTAGTAAAGCCAGAGACTTTTGCCAGCATTTCACTTCCATGTTGGTATCTAGAGCAGTAGTAGCTAAAAGCAGAAAGAAATATTTATGCAGTGAAAAAGGAGCCCAGAAAGGACTTGGACTCAGTTCATCTGATGCACCCAAGACTTCTGTGTTTTACACAAGTTCCCTTCCTTTGTCATTTCCCAAAGGTGTGGTTGTCCTGCTGTCAGGCTTTACTTGTGCACATATTACCAGCCTCTCACCATACTGATCTGATCAGGGCTGAGTTTGTGTGGAGCCAGCTCAGCCACCCCTGTACTTGTAGGATTGACATGTCAAGGGTAGCAAAGTGCTCCAAGCAGCAAACCTCTAAGGGAGAATCTTCATAGCAAGAATAAGATAAAGGGATTTTAGTTTTAGTTATTTCTCCTTGAAGCCTTCTTAAAAATTTAAGCACTTGCTATGAAATAGTGTTGCTATATATTCCTCTAAACAGGATTAATTATTGATGGGAAGTGTACATTTTTTAAATAGAATTCTTAAAGATAATAAGTGCATGTAATTACAGTGCAGAAACAGTGAGTATATTTGAACAAGAATGAAACATTTTTTTTTCACTGTACATTGAATGCAAGTTTATATGCACTAAAATGTTACCCTAAATCAGTGTGATATGTTCTTCCTATTCAGTTTAGTATCATATTAGAAAGCAACACTTTTGGTACCTTCATGTAGATTTATAAATTCATATGAATTTAGAAACAGTTTCTTAAGTAACAAAATTCATAAAAGAACCAATTATTTAGTGATACTTTCTGCATTTCTGATCTTTGTCCAGTACAGTACAAAACTAGCGTTTGTCAAATTTGTTCCTTATTTTTAAGTCTTGGAGATCATGTAAAAAGTTGAACAATTAAACACTTTGCTATTTAGTAAGAATTTTATCTTAAAATCAACTAATTTTTATTTGGAAAAAAAAAAAAAAGATGTATTTAGACTTGATCATGTATGATATTTTACCTAAACTACATAGAATTATTTTAGCTCAGTCAAGTAAAGAGATAGAGTAAAAAAAGTATTTTTCAAAGATGTTTGTATTGACAAAACCAGAAATGGTATTTATAAGACTTTTCAAAGAAAGCAGAAGTCATAAATGCTAAGCGACTTCATGCTTCTGATTCAAATAACTTCTCACAAAGCTTTTTGTGGTGTTCATGAAGCTTTACACTGGACCTTTAGACTGGTGCTCATGCCTTAGCTTTATTTAGCCTCTTGAAAAGAAGTGGGGGAGAGAAAGATTATACTTTTCCTGTGAACAGAGAGGGTCTTGTGGGTGAAGTGGCAATTAGTGGTCATCTTGGCCATAGTAACCATGAAGTAGCCAAGTTTAAAATCTTTGGGAATAGGAGAAAACCTGCCATCAAAATGTAAGTCCTGGAAATGGGGAGAGCAACCTGAAGTCTGAAGTCAAGCAGGTGGGGCAGAAGGTTCACTTGGCTGGGCAGGGATCTTCTTCTAGAGCTCAGGTAGAAAAAGAAAGTGCATGGCCACTGGCAGCAAGGTTGGGTACCGTGGGAGAACTAGAGAGATGCTATTTGCCTTTGCAGGTTGAAAAGTAGTATGGGCAAAGCTCAATTAGTTGAAACTGGCCAGTACTGTGGGGGACAACAACGTTTTTTTAGAAATATGTTAACAGACAAGGGAAGATGAGAGAAAATTAGTCCTTTACATTACTGGTTTACTCCATTGAGGGTAGAGAGGCCTTGCAGAGAGATCTTGACAAATTAGAGGGCTGGGAAATCACCAACTATATAAAGTTGTAGAGTTTATATACAAGACCAAGTGCTGGATTCTGCACCTGGGAAAGGGCAACCCTGTACAGACCGAGTGATGAAAGCCTGGAGAGCAGCTCCACAGAAGGGGATCTAGGGTTTTTGGTCAGTGGCAAGCTGTGTAAATCAGCAGTATGCCCTGGCAGCCAAAAGAGCCAGCTGTTTTCTGGAGTGTATCAGGCATGGCATTGCTAGCTGGTTGAGGGAAGGGATTGTCCTGCTCAGTTCTGCGCTGCTGTAGCCTCACCTTGAGTACTGTGTGCAGTTTTGGGCCCCACAGCATAAAAAGGACACAAAACTATGAGAGCGTCCAAAGGAGGCCACAAAGATAGTGAAGGGTATAGAGGGGAAGACATATGAGGAGTGGCTCACGTCACTCAGTTTGTTCAGCCCAGAGCAGAGCAAACTGAGGTGAGGCCTCATGGTGGCCCGCAGCTCCCTCATGATGGGAGCAGAGGGGCAGGTGCTGAGCTCTGCTCTCTGGGGACAGTGACAGGACCAAAGTGAATGGCATGGAGCTGGGACAAGGGAGGGTCAGGCTGGGTGTTAGGGAAAGGTTCTTCAGCGAGGGGGTGTTTGGGCACTGGAACGGGCTCCCCAGGGACGTGGTCAGGGCCCCAAGCCTGCCGTAATTCAAGAAGTGTTTGGGCAATACTCTCATTATCTGATTTTTGGGTGGTCTTGGGGGGAGCCAGGAGTTGGATTATTGATCCTTGTGAGTCCCTTCCAGCTTGGGATATTCTGTGATTCTCTGATTTTCTTGTGAAGTTTATAGGTTTGAATCTTCTATTTTCATCTGACTGCCTGTTGCAGATATGGCAGAAAGAATCCAAGCCGGTGAGGGAAAACAGGTTTTTATATTTCTAGGTAACAACTATCTCCAGTGTTATGTTGTTCCTTCATCTTTCATTTCCAAAATGAATAATAGTTGTAATAAGTAATTTTCTCAAGTTTCAGAGAGCATTATTTGCTCTGTTGAACCTCCTCACTAAACTTGATTCAAATATCAACTTTTCACGGAGGTGGGAAAACCTTTTAGTTCCCGAACTGGTGAAACAATTTTGGTGTTATAGCAATACAGCCAGCTTTGCTTACAGAAAGGAATGCAATTATCCAGACTCTATGATGGAAAAAAAAAATTACAAGTCATCTCTGCTGCTGTTCTTGTGGCTGTGGTTTCATTTTCATGGTTCTGTTTCAATTGCTGTGACCTTGCAGCTGCTGCAGCCATGTTGCTTGGTCTCAGAAATGTGGCTTTAGCATTTTTTCCTTTATGCTGTGAAGACCGTGACCCAATGACTTGTTATGATTTTTTAAAAGCTCTCCATAGAATTTAATCCAGTTGTTCACATCTGGAAAGTAGAAACAGAACTGTCTGACTTCTATTTATTTATTTATTTATTTATTTTAGTGTGGAGAATGAGGAGAGGAGGAGATGTAAAGAAAAAATCTGGATTTGGATTTTAGTCACTTTCTGAACTAGTATTAGTGGTTTGTAGAAATTTAACCTACATAGAAAGAGAGGCCCCATTTTATTCTTCAGGCAACTAAAGTCTAAACTAAAAGATGAGAAAATAGTTTTTAGATGGTGTTGCCTGCTCAGATATGGGTGTACCAATGAGTATCAATGTAGAAAACAGGAGAAAAAGTAGGAGAAGATTCAGGGTCCAGACAAGAACCCTCAAGAACAATCAGTCCCACTGGGTCCCCCTGCATCCCAGACCCCAGGGCCACGCAGTAGTGCCTCCTCAGTGAAGGAGGATCGCTCTCCATGATAGAGGTCTCAAAGCGTTTAGAAGCTGCCAGGCTTGTCACAATTTTCGGGGGGTGGGGGGGGTGGGGGTGGTGAGGGGTAGGGGTGGGAGGAAGCTAATAGTTCCTGCAGAATTTATTCAACTGGACTCAGGGGAGCACTTTTTGTCTTCCATCAGTGTACCCTCAGCAGTGCAGTGCAGCTGATGAAGCAAGGGATGGTGCTCTGCTATCATTAGCTGCTATATAATCCAGGAGACAAGCTGCACGCCCACCAAAAACTACAACAGAAAAGTTGTCATCTAGTTATCATACTGAAGCAGAGTGAAATTCAATGAATGTGAAAGATAGAGTAGATACATTTAAAAAATAAATCTTGAAGTTTCTTAAGTGATTGAAATAACTTTACTGTACAAAAATCTCCATAGACAATTATATGGCTGCCAGCCAAAAAGAAAAAAAAACAACATTAAAATATGCCTTCATACAGATGAAGTGCATCTCTTTGAGGTTACTAGGGGTTTCTGCTTAAATAAAGTGTCTCTCAAATTGGAACATACATCTCCTTAGAAACCTTTGTTGGTGGGAATAGGCTTTACAGGACCTCAGCACCTCAATGGCTGTGCTCCATCCAGTCAGCTCCTTCAAGCTTACTCAAAATAAATTCAGACAGGTAGCAGTAAAACATATTTTTGTTTTTGTTTAAAATTACTTGTCCACTTAACACTGACTCTTCTAACCCTTCCCTCCAGCTCCATCCCCACACACTTGCCCCCATTTCTGGAGGGGAAAACCAGTTGCAGTGTGAGCCAGTGAACAGGACAGTGAGACTACTTATTTCTCAGTCCAGATGTTTTCATTGTGCTCATTTATATGTAAGACTTGCAATTGCATTGCTGATTGTCAGTGTGTTAGCAGCACAGGACACCATTGCATACTTCTCTAAGCAGAAAGCAGAAACAAGAGAGAGAATGATTTACAAACAAGAAATCTCATATGGTTGACGTTCATTGGCACTACCTAAAAGCTGACACAACCTATAAATCTACAATATTGATGAAAGTTTATTTATTACTGTGCAGTCAGTGAAATTAGTAATGTTCTGGGCAGTAGTTTCCTTACTAAGGCAGTAAGAAAATTAGATGCTTTTGCTGGCAAACAACCTGAAACATGAGAGAGTTATACAATGAGATCTAGGAAATTTAACAATTTGTTAGCAGTATAGAAGCGATGGAGTTAATCTGGGAAAATGTAAGTCAACACAATTATTTTTAGTGAAATAAAAATTATGGTACAGCACTGAGCTCAGCATTCATATAAGACCTGAACTTTCACTGTGGTAAGAAAAAAATAAGATTTATTTGGCTGCAACAGTGGGGTGGTATTTGATTCTGAACAGTAGAAAAGCAGAACTCTTCTTTTACCTTTCGAAGTGAAAGGAATAGTCAAACACATGTATTTGAAGGCATAGATAGGTGGCAGATATGGGAAGTGAGATCAGTACAGAATGATGAAGAATGCTCAGCAGAAGAGATACTCATATTCTATAATACTGTAGAACTGTAATCATCAAATTGTCCTCATCCTCTGAAAATGAGTGAGTTGTGATATTTCTTAAAAATAAAGTGGCAAAACATAATGAAGTTATTTTTTTTTCCCCTAAATTGAAGAGAGATGTAATATTTTCAAAAGTCATACTAAACGACTAAATGAAACAAAATACTCAGTGACATCCCCAATGAAGCAGAGGAAACAACATGGTACTCAGTTTGAGGCTTTTGATAGGGAAAAAGAAAGCAGAATTGGTAAGTAATTAGTAATTATAGTTTCTAGTGATGCTGTATTTTGTTCTGAGGCATTGTTCCTCCCTGATCACTTGGAGTCTCGTACTAGAATTGAAGGAGAGCTTTTGCACACATCATCAGAACAACTATGTACATGAACTAATCTGATCTGTTTTTACTGTGCATATTTTAGCAATTTATTCATTGTGATCGCTTCACAAGTCAATCTCCTCTGCTTTACACTTGTGGTAAGACTACTTAACATACTTTTGATTTGTCAATCTAATCTGTATGGGAGAGCGGCTGTGGTAGAGTTTAGCTGCCCAGCAGGGTAAAACCACCACACAAGTTCTAACCCCAAAATCTTCTACTGGTTTTATGCTGTATGTACAAAAAAGTGAGGCATTATGAATTATAATAGTCAGAAATTGTTAGATTTCTAGTAACGCTAGTTTCTAGCCCTTTTTATGAAGCTGGTTCTATATGTAATTCATTAATTCCTGATATTTTATCATGATTCTTTCCAAGCCTTCTCACATGTTCATTCATTTTAAAGATAAGAAAACTTATGGTTGACTTGGATTTATAGTAATGTACTATATATAAACCGTTTGACAAGGCCTTACACCTAGATTATAAGCTGGTTGCACCTGAGGTATTAATTAGGAAAAATGCAGGCACACTATTATTCCAGAACAATAAGTATGAGATTCAGATCTTGTATGTATAAAGGGTGAATTCAAACAACTTTAGAAAGAATCACTTATACTATAGTATGGGGAAAAAAAAATAAAAGCCAAAGATGTAAATATTTTTGTTAAGGTATTTTTATTCTCTCAATGGTGAAAAAAATAAGAAAATCTTATATCAGCAGTGTGTTCTACACATTAAAGTTGATAGATATTAATATTCAATCTATTTGGGCAAGAAAAGGTCAGAAGTGATATTTCTACTCTGGTTTTTCAAAACTATATGTATATATATATATTTATATATTTTTCTGACAGTGTTCACTTTTTCCAGTAAATTGGACATCTAAAGTTCTGTAGGTGCATAAACATGAGAAATATAAAGAAAATATTTGATTTTACTTTTAAATATATCGATAAAAAGTGTGTTATGTGATATGCTGGAATATATGTTACTGTGTATTACTGGGAGTATGGATTAATTTGGGAGCACACAATGTTTCAAGTGTGCCATCTGTTATTTTTAGGTTATACCTTTGTTAATGAGAAATTTTCTGGGAGAAGATTTTGAACAGAGCCTATATAGCACAGTCAGATGGGACCCCAGTTCATTTAATGGTGGTATAAATAGCAAGATTATTTTTTTCACTGACTGGATCAGATTTGTTTGAAGTATGTGCGGTGACTCTATAAAAATACTTGTGTTGTCAGACATGTTTCTGAAACATCAGAAGATCTTCAGATCTGAATAAATGTTTAATATTAAAAATAGAAATATTTCCTCTAAAGACAAGTTTGTGAATAGCCATTGTATCCTTAGTGGTCTGAATACTGTAACCTTTGAAGGCAATTAAAAACACTATCAGAGCTTGAGGTTTTGGCTTATCACTACTTATTCATAATAGCAAATTAAGATTTTTTTTTTTTTTTTAATTCTGTTTAACAGTAGCAAAATAAATACTTCGTCACTTCTGAGAGAGTAGGACAGGAGTGAGCTGTTCTGGTGGCTGCAAAGGCTGTGCATTTGCTTCGTGTGCATTTGGGGCACAAGCAACAAAGCATTAACATCATGTCTGTGATGTGATAAGAATAATAAGCAATTCTCCTTATTTCAGGTAGCTCCAGGTTATTACTGTGTATCAAATAGAAAAGGTCCTTGTGATTTTATTGGTATGGAATCAGTCAGTGAGGTTTGGGAAAGCATTTTGCTCTGTGTTTCATTTTGCTCAAAAATAATGGGGAACTTTTAATTCTAAATGGAAAGACCCCATGTTCTTTTTTTCCAGGATTCTCTACAATTTTATTTTAGTAAAAGAGCAAGTTAATGAGTGTTTTATGCAATTGCAGATGTGAAATTTAAAGTGAAACTCTAATCTGAAGTCCGTAAAAGTAAGCATACACAGGAGATTCAGCCCTTCAGATGAAAATTTTTATCACTGGAATGAACAAAACTGAAATTATTGTTGCTAGCATTATGATAGATTTTTCTTCTTTGCAGACTTCCTAAAATGAATATGATAAGGAAAAATCTTATACAACTTTTTTGTATAAAACTCTAAGAATACTTTAAAATGTATGCGAGACTTTAATGACCTATTCATGTTGCACAGGTTTTATAAATATTACTTAGATGAAGAAACTCAGATATAGAAAGACAGTTTGAGGATTGTGTAATTGAACAGAAAGACAGAGTTTTGAACTGTCAATGCCACTTGTGTCTTCCCATCACTACAGGATTTTGATTTTTCAGATTTTCTTGCAGAAGGGCTAGCAAACAATGTTCTGCTTAACATTGTTAACATAAGCAGTTAACCCTGTGTGGCAGAGTCTTTCCAGAATGCCTAACAATCAGAAGAGCTTTGCTACAAATACATGTTAGTATATGTATGTGTATGTGTGTGTGTGTGTATATATGTTAGGTTTCACGGCTTCTAGAATTTTCTTTTTAACAATGAGGTCTAGGATTGGTGAGGAATGGGGGAGGGGCTATTTTTGCTTTGCTTTATTTTAAATAAAATCCCAGATTCTGCCATGATTGTGTGCTCTTTGAAGCTGTCTATTTGCAAAACAGCAGCCACTGTTTTGAGATGGCAACTCTGGCAGAAGTAGGAACTCCCACTGTGAAGACCAGGCAGGGAGGGTGCTGAGCACTCCCTAGAGCTCTTCAGCAGCTGGGAATGAACAGCACAGAAACAGGAGGGAATATCCTCCTGATTAAAGGAAGGAGTCTCAGGAAACAAAATGACGTCTGAATTATTTTGGCAATGCTGTTGCACACACAACTGCTGATAAGCCTCCAAAAAGTGAAGCAAAAGTTTCACAAGTCTCTGTGCACGTTATCTGCTCCACCATGGATAGAAGATGGATTAACTGAAGTAAGTTCTTCCAGTCTGCTATTCTCCCATGACTAGATAAATAACAATAATAAAATTGAAAGCAGTGCTGCCCTGGGGACAGCAAGTCTCTTAAGATTACTAGTTTGTATTTTTACTGCGTCAGCAAGGATGTAGATTTGTAAATATCCCAGACTACCCAAAAGGGCAATAAGTTATTCATCTTTTGTTGTTTTCTTACGTAATATACTTCCTTATTTTCAGTAGAGAAGGAAATATAATGCTGAGAACCAGTGCTAGAAGTTGCCTACTCAGAGTCCTTCTCATAAATACAAATGAGTCAGAAGTTGCCAATTTGTTCAGGAAAAGCTATGTAACACCACCACACAGAGATGAAAGAAGTGCATTTTCTTAAGGACGCTTTGTGCTACTAGTGTTCTAGAGAAAGACTAATTATGAAGGTCACAAGTTAATGTTTGTT
The DNA here is from genome assembly GCF_009819795.1 of Aythya fuligula. Taxonomy (NCBI): domain Eukaryota; kingdom Metazoa; phylum Chordata; class Aves; order Anseriformes; family Anatidae; genus Aythya; species Aythya fuligula. The sequence goes on along the minus strand of NC_045562.1, from coordinate 27,584,224 downwards.
TTAAGGATAAAAACTCTGTGTTGGGAAAAACTTGAGTCATTTACTGTACAGTGAAGGCTTGGATTACAAATAATTTATATTTGTTTTCTGCCATACGTTGTTGTGAAATATGTTTCCAAAGTGATATTATGTTGAAATGATGGTGTCATAGGAAAGCATGTTTAATTGGGTCTGTGGTGAAGAATGTAGGAATCATTCTAGCCTCATTAAAGTCAAAGGAATTTTACTGTTGACCTCAATGAAGTTACGATTTCCACTTCACACCATCTCTAGTAGACAGCTGCCTGTCTTAAGCTGACAAATCAGGCACGGGTTTCCAGTAAAATCTTCCTCAATTTCTAGCTAAATTCCTTCTTCACATGTTTCAACCATCGTGGTAGCTATAGTATCCAGGAAGCTTTACAGCTGACTGGCTGATTAAAGGCTTATTTTATGTCTACAAGACTCCCTGAGCTCAGTTTAGTTGCCTAAATTTCACTGTATAGTGATGTTTGGACTGCTCTGATGTATCTGAAACATTTGGACAAAAGAGAGGAGTTGGAAGATTCAAGAATATATGTGAATTTAAGCCAGTGAGTCCTCAATTAAAAAGCATGGTTAATGTATAAGGATATTAAAACACTAACCTGCAAAAATGTGCAGTTTCAGTAAAACTTCTGTGTTTTGTTCTGCCTTTTTCTTTGGGTTAGAATCTTTCATGTATTTGATTTGAAATGATTTTTTTTTTTTTTTTTTTCATAAAATGAACACAAATTCCATCAAATAGTGTGATTTAAAGTCTGTACATAATACTGAATTCATGGAAGATGAATTCTGCTTTTTAATTTTTTTAAAAAATGAACTTTAAAAATATTGACTTGGTTTCAGCCTGACCACATTTACCACATGGTATTTTATAGTTCAGGGCTTGAATTAATATAAATCCACCATTTGCTTAGCCCTTGACTTACAGCAATTTCTACTTATGCATACAAATACTATTGCAAGGAGATTTGGATCCATTCTTGTCCATTTCTTTCTAATATGGAGAACAGGTAAGATTTAAAGCACGTTGTGTTCCTTTCCATTTTGCCCAGTTTGAAGATAGTGTTTTGAGCCACCACATTGCCCTGTGGCATTGTCAGATGCCTGTCTCCTCCCCAGCATTGTGTTAGCAACCTGGGCTGCTGGTAAAGGGCTGTGGATTCCAGTGTCTTACTGTTACTTGAACATTAAGAAAATAAAAATAAAATCCTCAAGTGATATTGAAGCTCTCATCTTGAATTTCTTAAGTTTCTACTCAGCTCTAGATGCTTGAGCTTTAACTAGGTGGAATAAGTCCTGTTGGAAAGTGAATGGCATAGGTCTGCTTGTGATAATAGTATTTCTTTTATGGCCTTGGTGTGAAGTTCTGATGCTGTTTAATAATAATTTTGCCTTTAACTGAAGGGATTTAAGATCTGCTCTTACCTTTTCTTTTGAAACTGGAGCTATGTTAGCTTATCTATATTGCTATTACAGAAAGTTTTGTCAACCTTTTGCCAAGACAAATAGTTTTCTTAGTAACATAATTAAAAAAAACAAAACACAAAAAACACATTTCATGCCAAGTCTAAATGATCTACTGATCTTTTTACCTAATCAGCTCACTTTATTTCTAATCTGTCACATTGACATCTGATTGTGAGTCTATTATATGATAGTTTAAACTTTAACAAACTGCCCTCTAATACTTTGCTATTCTCCTCAAACTTCCCTCTCTGCTTCTTACCTACAAAAGATGTTTCAAAATCTTTTTAAATATTTGAGTTTTAAATTACAGCCTAGGATATATATATGCATTTGATTCAAGGCACATGTTTTCAGATTGTGTCACTCTTTAAGTAAATTCTCTCTTTAGTCAATATCTTTGTGAAAATCAAGTTACGTCTTGATCAGTGGTTTCAACTAGTGATACTGTTTTATACAAATGCCAGAATTATTAAATATTATATTCAGCTGTTTGTTTTAAATCATTCTTCTCATCTAATTGATTCTATTTACAAAATTCAGAAATACAGCACTCAATTCAATTTTTGATGGAAAGGGAAAGCTATAAAAGCACAACAAAAAGAAATGGAAAGAAATGCAGTTCACAGTGAGAAAAAATTATTTTTCTCAGTGTAATGTACAATTCATTTACACTTTGACAAACTTTTAGATAAAGTTTGCTAACTGAAGACCTAGAGTTATTTTAAAATAGAAACAATCTTATTGCCTGTTTCTCATTGTGTGTTTTATTTTGATGTCAGACATGTTAGGTTCCACCTTTCTGCCTGCCTTGCTGTTCTCCACCTTAGGGTAACTTTTCCTCTGTACAAGTTGTTCACATATATATCCAGTTTAATTCTTCTAAATTTCTCAAATCTCCCTATATTCAGAAGGTTTTGAGTCTATGAGTTTTATTCTGATTGTATTTTTTTTTTTTCTGAGGAAATAAAATATCATTATGAATAAAGAAGAGTACTCATATTAAGATAAGGTGTAAAAATCACCATAGCTGATTTAGTCTGCAGTATGTTCTTGCATCATCCTTAGCCAAATCTGCTTCTCTTTTGGAAAAACTAGAAGATTTTTGTTCTGCTTTGAAAAAGAAAATTTTATGACTTTACATTTACTTTCCAAGTTTCTAGTGTTACCTCTGTAGGAGTCTGTATATCCTGGCTTCTAGTTCCCCAGAAATGGAGGGAACTACCCACTGAGGTAGCAGTCATAACTTCAAACAATGAATCCCTACCACATTTTAACTGAGAAAACAATAATTTTTTTTATTCCTGCTTAAAAAAGTGCAGTCACAGAGCCCAGATAGTTGTGGTTGTATTTGCTATTCTAGTGTGCCTGCATTTACTCTTGCCATATAAAAGAGACTGATAGTGTTCACATGTAGGATTAATGTTAGTAAAAAGTCACAAGGTGAAAGATGCCATGGAACTGGAAAATATTCTGGATATATTTCTAAAGTCCTGATTTTTGTGTTTTTCTGTTTGGTTGTGAGTGAATTTCCTGACTAGATTGTAAGTAGGTCAATGAGTAGATAATTTGTTCACATGATTGCAAATATGTATACATATACATATATAAGTTGTTAGTTTCATTGTTTTTCTTCTTGTTTATCATAACATGTTTTTAATGATACTGTGATATGTTTAGGTAGTTTCCATTGCCTACTGAGTATGGTATCATTAACTACTATTTGTAGCAAAGACCAAGTCTTGCACAGTGCTGTCTGGTATAAATTTTCCTTGCGCCTGGTGAAGTTCAGCACATTCATTGCCTCCCATAACTGCAATGGAAGATATGAAAATATTTGATTCCTTCATTATAATATTTATAGACTTGCCTTTCATGTGATGATATTTGATACCACATTATGGTGGTATAGGAAATAATGAAATGCAAAACTTGCAAGAGTTTGACTTTTGTATTGAAGGCAGCATAGCATTCATGTTCTGAAAAGTGGTACTCTGCTGCAGTTAGTAGCAGAGTTGCAGAGAAAAAGCAGTTATTCTTCTGAATACAGAGTAGTCATAAAAAACATACAGCCCAAGGAGTTTTTATTGGTTGGTGGCCACAGAACTTCGTTTTGACTGGATCAGGGCTCTGTTGGCCTCCTGGTATTTCTTCTTAATGCTCTTCAACTGCTCAGTTTAATTTAATTTTGATGTTTAATATTCTTTTGTTTAAATAGTATCCAGTTTTAAGAAAAATATTTTAAAGGATATAATTGCACCCTCAGGTTTACATGAACATCCTGTGAAATAAGATACACATTAAATTAATACTGATCAGAAATTAACTACTACCACGAGGCCTCTGTGTTTCATCTTGCAGAGTTAACCTGCATAAAGGATGAAATTCAGGAAAATGTCCAAATTCCAGCACAGCTCCTCTTACCAGCACAGAATGCTTAATACTTACAGCAAATCTGATGACATTTCAATACAAAAAAAAAAAAAAAAAAAAAAGAGAGAGAGAGAGAAAAGGAATACTGTGTTTACTTTAATTAGCTGGAGAATCCATTTAAAAGCCACCTATGAAAGCAGAAATCCTGCATCTTGAAAAGCTAGTACCCTCCTGTAGGATATTTTCCTACAGTCTCACAACACCCTGTGACAAGAACCTGAAGACTAAGACATCATATGAAGAATCAGGCTCTAGTCTGGCACTTGCTCACGTCATTCCAAGACCACATAAATAAAAAATTAGCTTATTTGCTACTGGATATATATTTATAATTACAGCACATCCTATTCAGCAACAGAGCAAACCTCACTTGCCAAACCTTGCTTCTTCCCCTCCCTTTCCCCCCACCCCCTAATTTTAAATAATGTCCTTCCAGGATGTTAGAAAATATTTGGATTTTTGGATGAGAGTTTTGGAGTACCATCAAAGAAAAATGGGAAATATAAATGGGAAATATTGAAACTACTTTGTTTTTGTCAAACAGATTTTTTTTTTTTTTTTGGTAGCACCTTGCATTTGGACTTGTTGAAGTTCATTATTTTTACCTGGACCCACTTCTCAAGCTTGTCCAGGTCCCTTTGGATGGCTTCCCTTCCTTCTGTTGTATCAATTGCACCTCTCAGTTTGTTGTCATATGAAAATTGAATGGGGGTGCACTCAATCCCACTGTCTATATCATTGATAAAGATATTAAACAGTACCGGTCCCAGCACAGACCCCTGAGGTACACCAATTGTTATCAGCCTCCACTTGGACATAGATCCATTGATCACCACTCTCTGGGTGTGATCTTCAAGCCAACTTCTTATCCACTAAATGGTCCACCTATCAAATCCATCTTCTCCGATTTGGATGTGCCTTGTCATGTGTCAAAGGCCTTGCAGAAGTGCAGGTAGATGACATCAGTTGGTCTTCCTTTGTCAACTGATGTAGTTACTCAGTCATAGAAAGCCACCAGATTGGTCAGGCACAATTTACCCTTAGTGAAGCCATGCTGGCTGTCTTGGATCACCTCTTTGTCTTCCATGTGCCTTGACATTGCTTCCAGGACGATCTTTTCCATGATCTTGCCAGGCACAGAGGTTAGGCTCACTGGTCTGTAGTTCCCTGGGTCCTTCTTTATAACCTTTTTAGAAATGGAAGCGATGTTTCCCTTTTTCCAGTCACCAGGGACTTTGCCTGACTGCCAGGACTTTTAAAATAGGATGCAGAGAGGCTTGGCAAGTACATCAGCCAATTCCTTCAGGACCCTGGGATGCATGTCATAAGGCCCCATAGACTTGTATGTGTCTAATTTCATCAGGTGGTCTTGCACCTGCTCTTCACTTACAGTGGGTGGAACTTTGATCCCCCAGCCTCCATCTATGCGTTTGGGGAAACAACAGACTTAGGAAGCCTGACTGTCAGTGAAGACGGAGGTAAAGAAGTTGTTGAGCACATTAGCCTTCTCCATGTCTGTCATTGCCAGTTCACTCTCCTCATTCATCAGAGGAGGTATATTCTCTCTCTCTCTCTCCTTGGCCTTTCTTTTATGAACAATGTACCTATGGAATCCTTTCCTATTATTCTTTGCAACCCTTGCCAGACTAAGTTCCATTCATGCCTTGGCTTTTCTTATCCCATCTCTGCACACCTAGACTGCATCCCTGTACTCTTCCCAGGCCATGTGTCCCTGCTTCCTCTGCCTGTGCATTTCCTTCTTGTGCCTCACTTTGACCAGCAGGGCCTTGCCCAGCCATCCTGCTTGCCTGCTCTCCCTGCCTGCTTTTTTATGCAAGGGGATGGAGAGTTCTTGCGCTCTAAGGAAAACAACTTTAAAGAGTTGCTACCTCTGTTCAGCTCCTCTGTCTCTAAGGATGGTGTTCCAGGGAGATATTGGATATATATGCTATATGTATATACTGGTTATAAGTGTATGTATATATATATATATACTGTATATATACACTATATGTTTGTATATAAAGAAGAGTAGTCCGAGAGTCCAATTTTACATTCTTACATGCGTGCAATTTCCATTGGAAACCATAGTAATACTGAAGTTAAAAAAAACAAAAAACAAAAAACAAAAAACAAAATGAAAACCATTCCAAAGTAATTTCTATTCAACAAGCTGTAGGTCCTCAACTTTTCCCGCAATGTATAAGAAAGTTCTTTGTAATTTTGTATAAAATAACTTATTTCAGACAAAGCTGTATTCTTTTTGATCTCATGTAAATTACATTATAATATGTTTTTAATTGGAGAAAGAAAGGTAATGGCAGGCTTCCTGTGTTATGTAAACCAGACCTTTTAAACATGCAGAATAATTTACAGTAACTTGAACTTTTAGAAGTGTAAAAAGATATCTTGCTTTTTACTTGAGCTTATTGAAGAGATCAACATTTGAAAAGCTTGTTATAGTGAACTAAGTGCTCTCTGTGCATAAGACTGTTTCCCTCATTTTTGCCCCCTTTTGTTCATTAAGGGCAAAAAGTTGGGACAGGGGAGGTTCAGGTTGGGTATCAGGACAAGATTCACTGAGAGGGTGGTCGGGCATTGGAACAGGCTCCCCAGGGCAGTGGTCTTGGCACTGAGCCTTCCCGAGTTCAAAAAGTGTTTGGACAACGCTCTCAGACACAGGGTCTGATTTTTGGGTGGTCCTGTGCAGACCCAGGGTAGGACTTGATGATCCTTGCGGGTCCTTCCAACTCAGGATATTCTGTGATTCTATGATTAACTTACTTCAGTCCTTGAAACTTTCTAATAACACTTCCACACAGGAACTCAACACGCTTCACAAACAATAATTGATTTAGTTCAGCAATATTTTGTTGAGGTATGCAATTGATGGGTGGGAATTGTGTTTGAAGAGCTCTGCCATAATCACTAAATAACTGTGTACGGTTCTTTGGCATAAGATGTAAGGCACTCCAACCCCAGACCTGTTCCTTAGCCACAAGATAAAGGAATGGATGAGATTAAGGAAGGTGGTAGGTCTTTAATGTATTTACAGAGCTTTAGGATTCAGTATGGCTAATATTTATACTTAGCTCTGTGTTCTAATTTTCAATTTCATACCAATCTCTTTTTTGACAAAGGCACATTTCTGCTTGATTTCTTCATCTGAAAAACAAGCACATACTTAATTCTTTTACTGACAGAGAAATATGGAAGAGTATTAATACTAAATGTTTCGTAGATAGAAATCACTGCAAGTGCATTCTGCCATCCCTAATTGATTTACTTGATGGAATATTCCACAGAGACTAAAATACTGATTTTCTATATTATTTGTATAAAGAAATTTCTTGCTGTTTTAAAATAACACTGTTCTTGGTATAAGTATTACTGACTCAAACAAACTGAGGAAAATGAATTTGTCGTGGATACTCTGTTGCTAAACAGGCTAAGCTCTTTGTGAGTTCAAAGGCTAAACTATTGCCAGAATGAAATTTAAACTTGTCTCTGTTAAACATCTGTGCTTTCAGTGTTACCAGTGATGTGTCCCTTTGACCTGTTTCATTTGAACTTTGCTGGAATTGAATTTTCAAACTACTAAATCTAACTTCAGGGTGTGATTCACTGCTGGGTGATGATAGGTAATTGGATAGTGAACTCACAAGGGGCATGAGAGTACCGGAGCTCCCCTGTTCTCAAAGGAAAGAAATCAAAAAACTGTAAATGCAAGTTGAGAATGGGTGTTTCTCTTTATTACCAAGAAAGCAGATTTTGTGGTGTGTTTGATAAATGACAGTTTTTATATCAATAGGTCAACTATTAGATTTTTACAAATTGTGTAGTGGTACAAGTAGCACAGAATCATACTGTGGTGGATGAAACATTCTTATTCTACTTTTGCAGGATTGCAGGAGTCATAATATTCCAGAAGCATTATCACTTCTTGAATGGCTAGACTCAGGAGAGGGTAATCCTTGTCCACAGACTACTTGGGCAGGTTTTTTTTTTTTTTTTTTTTTTAATACCTTGTAGCTAAAATAGGTATTAACTAGACTGAGAAAGCAATGGGATGTGATACACACAGCCTCATCTTGCAAAGATGGGTTATACTAGTTCTACTAACTTTATCTGTAGGTGAAAGAGAACGATGAAAGAGACTTTGTGTGCCTATGAAATTTGCTTGTAAAATAATTTTTGCTTGAACTATCCAGTACTATTATTGAAATAAATGTTACCAATACTATTTGAAAAATACTTTTTGAAACTTGGGAAACCACATAAACCTTGGGTTTTCTAGCATTACAGTCCTTGTGTCAAATTCTCCTCTTGGTAACAGACCTACATCCCTACTGAAGTGATGGGTTTGTTGGTGTCTGGAAGCATATGTGCTTTCTGCTATACATGTCTGCAATCTTGTTTCAATCTCATGACTTGTGTTAAGTATTTTGTCCCTGATACGATATAATAGCCTTCTGCTGGGAATGTGTTATCAATGTGTTTCTCTGTAGATTAAAGTTCTTAAGTAAAGTGTCTATTGCTCCACAGGGAGAAAGATGGGTGAGAAGTGGGTGAGGTTTATTGTTACAGTGAACTATACTAATGGGGATTCAAAACATAGCGGAAAAGGACACTTTGGGATTCATTCAACAGCATTCATAACCTTGGCACTGATCCCAGTGTATTGGTGTTGAACTGAATAAAACAAATATTGGATTGCTGAACAGAGCTTTCTGAAGTGCCTTGCATGTGTTTCTGCTTTACATGGTAAATATTTGTGGATCTGTTTTTAGTTAATATTATTGACACAGATTAGGTGAGGAAAAGAGACCCAAACTCAAAAAACATTCAGAAGCTTGCTTAAACTATTACTTTATCCCTTCTAATGCTCTGTGGTACTACTTCAGTATGTATTTATTTCTGTGGAAATACCAGAATGTCTGATGTGTATTTCCTAACCCTAGTGTGTTTAATAGCACTTCTGAGAGAGAAGCTTACTGTATGATTGATATCATATTTTACTGAAGATACAATGAAAAAGAAAAGGAACAAAAAGTAAGAAATCCCTTAGTGCATCTTTGAATATTGTTTCTTTGATGATGTATTACATGCTTAGAAGAAGTAAATAGGAAGTTGTGCAGGTATCTTCTATCTTCTAAATAAAAAAATCTAAATAAAATGTTGCATTGAACCTCTCCTCCTTAGAAGTTTTTTTTTTTTTTTTTTTTCCTTTCTTTACTATTACTTATTACTATTATTATTTTTCCAAAGAAGTCCACTCTGGTCCCTGAATATTATGTTAGTGCAGGTTTTCCTATTATGGAAGCCCATCTGTACAGATTTTCAGCTAGTAACTCTGTGTTCTTATCTAACTGAAATAAAATGGCTTCAGCAGCACCTTCATTTCTGTTACTTTCTCCCACACACAGGCACACTGGGCTGTGACAGTATTTGGCATTTTTTTTCAGTTGTTTCTCCATAATTATTTGTACCTGTTTTCTTTCTTGTATTTCCCTCTTTGAGAATGGCTTACAGCTTGGTTTACAGAAATAATGCTCTTTAGCAAAGATCCAAAAATAAAGTAAATGTTATGTTACTAATTTATTAGCTGCTATTGTGAATTCAGAGTTTTATTAGTAGCACTTGTGCAAGTAACAGTGTCAGAACATGAAGCCTGAAGTTTGGTGTCTTTAAAGCCCAGTGCTCCCAGATCTGTGACACTAATCAGCCTGTCATTGTGGAGCATCTTTTGTAGGTTGGAGAGCAAATGTTTAAAAAGTCATTTGTGAAATTTTCTTGCTTGGACAGCACATGAACTAAAGAAGAGACTCGTCTCAGCCATGTTTTACACTATATTACCAGTACAGAAAAGCAAAGTCAGCAAAAAACTACCTCAAACACTAAGGCTGACATTCTGCCCTACTTTCCTCCCTAGTCTCTGCACAGCTGTGGAATTAGCACTGCTGCAGTGGTGGTCCCTCCAGGACACCGAAGTTGGTAAATAGTTCACAGGGAGATTTGCAAAAGTCAGAAGCAGATATCTCTTCTCCCTCTCTGGGCTTTCTCTGCAGCAGCTGTTGTTGGTAAGACTGGTTTGTTCACGGAGGTCAAGCAAGCATTACAGGTGATGGTTAGACATATCTCTGGAGGGATATACACAAGAGTAGTGTTGAAAGATGACCCCATCATTATTAGACCTTGTGCCTGACAGTCTAAAAATAATTTCTTTTCAATCTTCTGCATTGTGAAACATATGGGTAGTATGTGAGCCGGTCAGTGAGCTGCCAACCTACGTTTCACTACATCACACTTCAATTATTCCCTAGTAACTAAAAAAGAAAATCACAAACCATCTAATTTTATGTCTTAAGGGGAAAGACTGTTCCTTTTGTATTGCTTTCTCAACTGAAACTATGCAGCAAAATATATAATAATACATCAAGATCAAAAGAGCCTAAATACAGTTCTTTCTCTACCAAGAATATGCTGGGGCAAATACGATAGAGAGAAGTCATGCTAGAAGGTGTTCATAGAAGAATAAATGGTGAATAGAAACCATATTTCCCTTCCCCTGCTTGCTAAAGCTGCTAATGAGAAATATGTGTTAAGCTTTCACGCTGTTACATTCAAAATTATTTTCTCTGTGTCTATATTTGATAAAATTATGATGTTCTGAGGTTTACAAGCTAGAAACCAAGTGTCTTGGGAGGCACACATTTTTCTGGAATGGAAAACAAGGAATAAATCACAGGAAAAGATTTATCTGGAATATGAAATATAAACTCATGAGGATGAACAAATAAATGTGGTAGGCATGTGTGGCTTTCTATACGCATTCACAAAACTTAACCTTTATCGCACTTTGGTCTCCTCAGTAGAAAACCTGCTGAAAAGAAAGCTCAATTTAAAGTTCAATTAGATGTGTATTATAGTGCACTTTTAAAAGATGAATATTCACTGTTTCCTAACTTGATAAGTGTTATAATGGCATTTGTGTATTCAACATCAGATAGGGCTTACTAATAGTTTCTAGTCCTACTCAGCTATTATTATTAGCATATTCTTCCACCAGCATGTAGTCATTTCAGCAATCAGAGTACCGCCAACAGAGATTCTGGCCAATGGGTGTAGCTGCAAAAGAGTATGTAGAAAAAGTTCATTGGTTAATTAGAGGCCTTTCAGAATTTCCATTACACGTTGTTTTTCTGGTAGAGCTTTGAAGTATTGGTTTTTAACAGTTTCTTTTGGGCTGAAACAAGTCATGCATGAGTCTTGCATTGTTTGCAATTAAAACCGAGTAATCTGGGATATGGAATAGCACGTTTCATGATACAAATTGTATTTCATAGAATCACAGAATGGCTAAGGTTGGAAGGGACCTTAAAGATCATCTAGTTCCAACCCCCCTGCCATGTATTTGCATCTATGTAATCTGAATTCCTTGTTTTCTAGATACAGATTTGGTTTTGATTTTAAATTCGTCTAGAAACCATTCTGACTGTCAAAGAGAGTAACAAAGATTTCCCAATGTGTTTATTTTACTTTTTTTTTAGAATGACACCTCAATCAACATCAAGGAATCTGCCTAAACTAACTGTAAGATCAAATTAGGAACCTCAATAAATGCAGTTTCCAAAAGATTGATGTATGAGGAGGCCATTCGCTGAACAGTATTAGTCAAATCATGGAAGAGTTATGTGAGGAAGTTCTGTTACTGAAGTGTCTTTCCTTGTAAGGGATGATAGTCATTAGGGAAATCTAGAATCCTCTGGTATTATAAATAAGGTGTATATCCTCTCCTTACTCTGATCATGCAGTCCCACAGCAGCACTTGAGGTTCTTTCATGCACCTCAGCTGGAACTGAAATGAGTGGTGCTCACATTCAGTAGGTTGACCAAGATGGCAAGAGCTCAAGGATATATCTGGGGAGCATATCTTCAGGGTCTGCTGAGTGCTGTAATGATTGTCAAGACTGGAAGAGTGCCTGAAACCTGCACAGGAGGACAGGGCCTCACAGGTAAACACAGGGCCTGCTTACAACATGGAGGACAAGCCTGGAAAGTTATCTGCGCCCATGAGTGCTAGTGATGGTATTCCTAGAAAATGTTGCCATCTTGATCTGCTGACCAAATTTCATGGTTTAAACTTCACTCCTGAAGCACCTCCCAAACCAGGATTAAGCCAGAAGCACACTGGTGTTGATTTATCTTCCAAATCTAGTCCTGGGTTTAATGGAGCAGAAGGCCTATCCCAATGGATAAACAGTTTCCTTCTGAAGATACTGCCTACCTCTACAGGTTGCAGTAATCTTCAGTTAGAAAAATCTGCTTTGCCTTGTCCCTGCATTTATTAAAAAAGCAACTGCTTCAATGGTAACTTCAATGGTAAAAAATCAAACATATTAAAAAGGCAGTCCTAAGATCAGGCCTGTGTAGCAGAATGGAAAAGAAAAATAAGTCTAATGTGACACCCCCTTACCAATTGTGCTGTTACTCAGACAATGTGGGGAGAAGGGTTATAATCACAGCATGTATTGCACTATTTTAAAATAGTTGCCATGGCATCTGGTATGTCTTGGGAAGCCTACAGTTCGGGTACACTACTCCGTGCTTCAAATGTGCATCACATGACTTGCTACTCACAGCCTGGCCTAGTGTTTGGTGTTACAGCTGTGTGCAGGCCGCAGACAAAAGGGGCATGAAACAGATCCCTAAATGTTGAAATTTCCTTTCTCTGAAGTTGGGGTGATTTTGCAGTTTTATGTGCACCTTCTGACTTTACAGTCAGCATGTGTACTGGGTCTGGTTGGGATGTTAACTTTCCCTGCAGAGCACAGCACTGTGTGTAGCACATTTATGTGTATGTGCTGATGTTTCCTTTGTCCCTCTTTCCTTTCCTTGTCCATACTCCTCCTCCATGCACATATGCCACAGGATCTAGACTCATGGGGTTTGATGCTTTTGACTATCAGCTTTCCTGTGATTTGTTTGAGGAGTGGGTGATAGGAAGGTGGCTTTCTACCCTTGATAAAACATATCTTATGTTTCAGTGCTGAAATACCCAGAGAGAAGGCTGGCTTTCAGACTCTGACTTTAGCATGTGCAGCTCTAGCCCCAGCACAAAGGATCTTGCATTAGTAGAAGATGCATCCCTACCATAATACCTCTTGGAAATACTGAGCTGCACACCATTGCTGGCTTGTGTCACTGGCCCTCTATGTCTTGTATGTGGCTTTCAGTTTTAGACTTGTACCAGCATTGTTCGAGTAGCTTGCCTGTGCCAGCTCTGCTGAAATCTCATTTTGCTATTTGGAAATTCTCCAGAAAGCAAGCCTGGAGATGTATATGGTCACAGCCCTAGTACTGAGAGCCTGCTGGGCAGGATCATGATCTCTGGCAGTCATGGAATACAGTGAATGCAAGGGGAGGGAGTCTGGTGGATGTGGCTTTTGATTGCGTGTTACTGCATTTGGGCATGAAGTCAGGTCATGAAAGGGAGTAGCACATTATAAGACTCACTGTCATACATGTATGAACTACGGAAAGGCTGAATAAAAGAAAACAAAACAAAACAAAAAAAAACAAAAACAAAACAAAACAAAACAAAACAAAAAAACACACAACCAGGATGTGTTGACAGCTTCAATGTATTTAAGACACCAGTGCATATTGTCCTCTGGTTAACATCTGCATTTCCGTAACATGATACCTCTACATTTCCCCATGAGAGTGGAGTCCAGATGAAAAGTGATAGTTCCATACTGGGTGGCTGTGGGAACAGGGCATGTGTTGCTCCACTATGACAGTTTATACGTAGCTGAAAGCTACTACAGAATTTCAATTACTGTATGTGCAAGCACTTAGTCCAGGGAAGGCATTTCAACTTCCAGTGTTTAGTAGACTAGTCCTTCTGTTTTGACTAAGTAAAGGAGTGCATTAAATGGTATGAGTCTTTTGGGGGTTTACTGAAATATTTAACCTTGTAAAGCATGGCATTGAACACAGGTATTTCTGTCATTACTAGAGGTGCAGACCTCATCACTATATCACCAACTGTTTCTCTCAGCACTAGTAATTGGATGTATTGTCCTTACCTCTTTAAGCAGAGAGGCAATGGGATTCAAAAATCCTAATATTCACCCTAATGTCTAGACTTTTTGCTAGTGCACTTTTAAAGACATCACATAAAATCCCAAGTCTTTGTGATAATTTTCTATATTTGCATGACATTCCCAAGCTTAGCTCACACTTGGAGCTAACCTTGTACTTCAGCATCCAATCCATTTTAAATGTATTTCACAGTCTTATTTTCCTTGATCAGAAGCACCTAGCTGCAGCTCAAGGCATTTATACATTATTCATAAAAGCACATAAAAATTATATTGGATCAATATTCACAAACCAGCAAGGTTTCAAATAACATGTAGGCATTTAGCTCCAAGCTATTATAGTCAGTTCAAATTTTGAAAGACCTATTACTTTGAAATCCTTGTAAATCTGTGGGAAATGATAATATTGATCCTTTTATTTTTGTCTTGCTGCACATTCAATTTGTATCCCACAGAGTGCACTATGTAACTTTTCCTGAAGCAAAAGGGACAGGATCATCCATACGGAAAACAGCTATGATATATTGCATATATAAAATAACTTTATAGTTAGACAGTGATTAAAAATAAAATGTGCATTAAATTAATCTCATATTTCTGTGTTCCTACACATTGTCAAGAATTCCTGAGTAATGTGCTTATCAAGAATTGACAGAGTATTATGCAAACATTGACTTTTTATTGCAGCTTTGATTTGGATTTATGCCAAAAAAAACCCTGTTACTTTGTTATTTTGAGTAACAAGAGACATTTATAATGCATTGAAGCATGAACAAATTTTGGAGGCAACTTTTATATCTCTCTGAGGTCTTTATGCTGAGACCGTGCAGTTTAAGTCTTCCAGGCACAAGCTTTTCTACAATGGTGAGATTTCAGATTTTTTTTTTTACATGCATACTATGTTTTTTTTTTTTTTTTTTTTTTTTTTTTTTTTCAGAATATGGAGATAGATTTTAGGCACTTCCAGTTTCCTGGAAAACTGAAAACTATGCACACGTGTGTGTGAAATCATTCCAAAACAGAACTGTGGAATGAGATTTTGAAATTTCAGGTGCAGTAGAAGGTCCAAAATTTTCTTTTGAAGAATTCAGAGCATGTTTTCCAGCTTCTTCCAAAGGCTCTCCGCAGTGTTGGAAAAACAACAGCATAGGAAGGGTTTGAATCCTGGGGATTCTGAGCATCTGTGCCATTACTGAGTCTGTTAGTTGAGCAGTTCTGGAGCCCCTAAGCTGGCAGCTGGTTTTCAGGCTTTTACTTCTCTAGCAGTTTGCCAGAAGAATTGGGAAGGAATTAATCTGGCAAGGTAGGAGGAAACGAGGTACCCCTCTGGTCAGTCCTGTCTTGTTTGCATAGGAGTTTTGCTGGAATTCCTGGGCAACAGTTCATTTTCAAGGAGTTGGCATTTTTGTTAAAAAAAAAAAAGCATTCTATCAGAAAATATAGAGCTATCTCTATCTCTGGGTTTTGTTGCCATCCTTAGAAATGGTCAGCAAAAATCTCAACATTTCTGTGTAGTGTGTTTTCCTATGTGTTAAACAGCACCATAGACAAAAGCTTCAGACTCCTTTACAGCAGTGTTTGGACAGCCTGGTCTCTTCTGTAGCTCACAATCATGCATTTGGAAATTACAATTTTCCACACATCTGTTACAGGGAAGTCAAGCACAATGTTAGGCATTTATCTAATCATAAGCAACAGCAGCAACATTTTTTTTTTCTTGAGAAGAAGAGGTGGATAGCAGCTTATTCTCCTTCAATTTATTAGTAAATTTTTTTTTTTTTAATTTTTTATTTTTATAAATAGTTCCAGAGATTCTGATGGCTCTAAGCCCTATAACAGTGACTGTTTTCCCCAAAGTTTGAATTAAATCTGCTGTACAGATGGGGGTAAGTACTCTCAGAATTCTGAACAGAAAGAAAATGTGCTTAGTGTTGCTTCAGCTTGGTCTTGTGCTGGCAAAATAGGAGGGCTACTTTCTTTGCTTGATGATTCTATTATCAGACACTGCTTCTCTTCTCAGCACAACTTTATCAATACATTGAGAAATTTTAAATGATTTAGACCAGAAGATATCCAAATTTCAAAGTCATTGGAGTAGGACCTATATCAGCTTGTAAAGTGCTCTGTGTACTTGCAATGTTCATATAGAAAATAATGCCATCATAATGGTATGCAGGTGATTTGTCGGTACCCAGCTTCTTAGCAGATAAAGGCATAAAATTCTGTGCTCTCTCTCTTGAACAAAACCTGGTGCAAATACTTCATTGCAGTACAGACTTATCATAAGTTCTGTACTGAATGCCTGTAAATATAGCATAATGGTTTTAGGCATGCCTGGCAGATGTACCTTGTTCAGTTTACAAGCAGAA
Source organism: Aythya fuligula (assembly GCF_009819795.1). Taxonomy (NCBI): domain Eukaryota; kingdom Metazoa; phylum Chordata; class Aves; order Anseriformes; family Anatidae; genus Aythya; species Aythya fuligula. Next base: position 27,567,828 of record NC_045562.1, on the reverse strand, counting down.
TGATGAGTGTTTTATTCATTGCCAGTAGTGCAACTGAGGCTGGAGCTTGATATTCAGTAAGTTTATGTTGGGCCACATGCCTCCAGTTATAAAGATACCACCATTAGAATTAGAAGAGCTGTTCTGATGTACGACTAGAACAAAACCATTTCATTTTGTTGCAATTAAGGAAGCGTTAATTGGTTTTATTTTGTCTTATTTTTGGTTTAAGTAAGAGCTGAAATTCAAATGGTAAGGAGATCAAATGGTCACTTTGATCAACTGCCTGATTGACTAATGTCTTCTTCACATAGCCCCCCCCGCCCCCTTTTTTTGAAGAGCACTATCTTTTGACACTGCATAGTCATCATTTCTAATTCTGCTTGTGGATGAGGTTAGTTTTCATATTATCTCAAGAGTTTTTCCTGATAGATAATAGATAAGAAATATTTCAGGCTAAATTAGATCTGGTTGAAAATGTAACAACATGTTTCCCATGGACAGTGCAGGCTTTTTGGAAGTATCTTCTCCCTTGGTAAATACTGCTTTCAATTTATTTTTTATGGGAAACTACAGTAAAATGTACAGAAAGTTGTTAATTTTTTATTTTATTTTAATTTGGAAGCCCTAAATCTCTAGTTTTGAATTTTGCTTCCCTTTTCTTCCTCTTTTGGGTATGGAATAAAAAAAAATATATGTCATCTGGGACTTCTGTGTATGCATTGTCTTTTATTATAACTTTTCAAAGCTTTGTCAAGGTTAAGAAAATAAAAATGGGAAAAAGAAAAAAATGTTTTGAAACTTTGCCTGCCACTCTGTACTTAAAGTATGGATACATTTTGAAAAGACAAAGGGAAGAAGGAAATTATAAACATTATTAATTTTACTGTAGCTAGCATCAAAGTTGTGATATTTAAAAAATGTGATATTTAAACATTTGTGTTTGCAGTGTTTTGTAAATATTTTTTGCACTCTTGTTTGAAAAACTATGTATAGCTTTGAAAAATTTGAATGTTGTTGCTAAATTATTTTGCAGTAACTTAACGAACAAGTTCTTCTAATTGAACAGGAGACATTTTAAGATCCTTAGGTATGAGCTTTACTTGGTCACCTTCTCGGTGCTGTCAGGTCCAGAAAGGACTTCAAGGACCAGAAAGTACTTAGCAGTGAATGTTAAGTGATGTAGCTTCATTAATATCAATTAATCCAGCCTAGATGCCAATATGACCTGTGTTCAGTACCAGTCACTGACAGCTATGAATAGGTTTTACTCTAGTTATCACTGAAAAATCCCACAGTTAAATTAAATTGGTTGCAGCATAGAACACACAAGAAATGAAATTACTTCCATGACTGAGAACTTGGCCAAATAACGGCTTTTGAGCTATTCATTAAATTGTATTTGACTTTATAGCAGGACCAAACAGAAAGATAAATAATTCAATTATATTTCTGCCAGGCAGTCTCAAAAATTTTGAAGACACATTTTTATTTTTATTTTTTCTTTGAGAGAAGACCGCAAGAAACTGAGTAACTTGTCCATGTCCTTTTAAGCAGCCTATTAATGTGGTGTACTGACACTTGATACAGCTTTTGAAGTGGTGTTAGCTGCATAGCATACTTGGGAGGAGAAAAGCTTTTTCATTATCTTGCTTTGCTTTGCAGAATGAAAGTTATTTTCATGGAGGGGTCAGAGACTTTTGTGTTTTGTTTTTCATGGGGTTGTGTTCACTCGTCTAACATGACAAAATTATTATTATTTTTTTTTTAATCTTGCATTAAAAATAATTATTTCCACAGTTAGGCATTGCAGTGTGGAATATTAGAGATGTGGCAGATTATTATGGACTTAAATGAATCTGCAGTGGTCAATAATGATCAGTTTTGTAGTGTTCGGTTTTGTATAACAAAGGTTTCCCTTAAGACATTCTGAAGACATTCATTAAACAAAAATGTTATTGAAACTGTTTCCATCAACTTTTTAAGAGGTATAGATCAAAAGGTAAAAGAAGCCATAAAACTCATGCAGGATGGTAACACATTTCCCAGAATGTCAATACTGAGTTCACCTGCAGAATCCACCATAGCCATATTTCCATGCAGGGCTAGCTCTGCTGTGATGCAGAGCTGATATTCTGTATATTTTAACTCCACCTCACACTGAAGTCCCTAAGTACGGTTTTCTTTGGCTGTCATTCACTAACCAGAAGCCAAGTCATCTGTGTTTGTGTAACTTGGTAAAAGAGAACTTTTAAAGTCTGTTCAGTTTAAAGAAGCTTCTGCTTCTAGGTCAGACAGACAATAACTCTTCTCTTTATTGTAAAGCCTTACATACTAGATCAGTAATTCTAGGCCATCTGAAGTATAATATCTGAACATTATTGTATCATTTATGTATTCCCAAGGAACTAAAATGATTGCCTGAAGTATATTTTTCAGTCAGTCTTCAGTGAGGTCAATTTATTCCCCCTGAATAATCCTCCCTTGAAAATCTAAAGCAACATAAATGAATCACATATGTAAAGACTCAGATTCACATGTCAGTTTATCTCAGCAAACACTCAAATCTCTATTCACTGTCCAGCTATGGATATACAAATGTAAGAATTCATTTTTGAATGCAGACAACTCAGGGAGAAAGATACCTACAATCTTCAAATTACACATAACTTTTTTTTTTTTTTTTTTTTTTTTTCCCCACTAACCTTTTATACATAATAAGCATGTATATGATACTTTTGACAATTCCTTGGTAGCACTTCTAAATTAAATCCTCGTTTAATACAACTCAGGTGTTCTTTATATCTTGCATAAAATAGATGCTCATGTTTCACAATCAGAAATGTCTACAAATGTCCTACTCTGTGCAGCAAAGGAGATTTAATACCCTAAAGTGTTTTTTTTTTTTTTTTTTTAATGATGCCTTGCTATATCAGTCTGGCATGCAATCAGGTTATGAATTATAGAATCAAGATTCAAAAGATGATCACATAGTATCCATGTTATAGATAAAGATTTTCTATGGGTTACATTTTATGTAGCCTTAGAATCTGCTCTGACTGAACAACAAGCAGAAAAGTTTCTGGATTTTGAGGCTGAAAGCCAATCTAAGAACTCAGTTTTGGTTTGTAGGAAAACTGAGGTTCATCAGCTATTGGTATTTAAAGCACATTTCCAAGGCTTGCTACTTAACAATGGGCACCCAGAACATTACATGTCATTAGAAAACAGGAAAAACTGATTCTGAAATATCTACCATCAGTGTCTTGGGGAGAAAAAAGCACAGAACAAAGTTCTCAAATATTGCTGTCACATCTAGGGATGTAAAGCAGCTTTTCTAGTCTGTTAAAATTTTACTCAGATGTTTTTAGTCTGGACTGGATGGATGCCAGGAATTTTCTAATTTCTGTTAGAAATTAGCCAGAAGTTCCAAGAAAACTTTGTTTTGGAAACATCAGAGCATGCATGGTCTTTCCTAAAGGAAAGTTGTTACACACTCTGGCTATCCAGCTATGTGCTACAATTGCTCTATGAAACTTGCAGGCTTGTCTGGTTTATCTCTGTGAATGTCATTTTCAATGGGCAGTAGGAAGAGGTCCTGAAATCTTTCACCTTTAGTCCTGAGTAACTTAATTGAAGGAGAATTTGTAGCATGTCCACTATCAAGCAAGAATTTTCATTCACCAGAGCTTTGGGCTGGTCCTGGATTTTCCAGACTCTGAATATTTGCTCTGCAGCAGGCAGCTCCAAGTGTAATTATCTGTAAAAAATAAAGGAAAGAAAGAAGGAGTTGTCTGTCCAAGAGCCAGGGCCCAAGAACAGGCTGAGCAAAGGTTTACTTGAGCCTTTTCTTGGTCTGGTGTCCCTTAAGACCACAGATCAAAATGCTTAAGCCCAAATTTTTTTTTCTTTTTCTTTTTTTTCTTTTCCCTTCTCTTGGAGAATTTCCACCTAGCCCTTCTGTAGAGTGAATTCAATCTGTAGGATGCATGCTGGTCCTGCTATTGGCTAGAAGCCAAGTTTCCTTCAATATTCCATAAATGCTTGGAAATAATTTCCCTGAACAGAAAATCAGTGCTCACCAGAGTGTTACCAAATGTTGGATCTCACTCAAGAGGATATAGAAGAGTTACTCATTGACTTAAAAGTAGCATTTGACCAGGTACTAGTGACTGCATTTCATAAAAAGCAGTCTATTTATCTGGAGCTTTAAAAGGACCAATTTCCCCAAATTTAATGCCATATTGCTCTAAGTGACAGAGACCATAAATTCAGAAAAGGAAATGTTAATGGAAACTGGCAGCTGATTAGAGAGCCCACTGGATGCTCAAAAAGCCATGATTTCATAGACATAGAGAAGTTAAACTGGGAAGAAAATAGCTTGGTTGTAAGAAAGTGTTAGAATGGTGCTACAAAATAGAATGCTAAATAATTTTTTTTCTCTGATGAATTTAAGTAATTAATGAAAAAATATATAATCTGAAAGTTTAAAAATGTTTCTGGCTACCAAGAAACTTAAAGCCTGATTAATACGAAGATGATCAGATGTCTAGAACACAGGGAAAAAAAAGGCAATTCAGTTTTTGGAAGCAGATGGCAAAATCATGGACTATCAATGCAAAAGAGATAGAAATAGTCAATAGATATTTCTATTCTGTATTTGGAAATAATGTGTAAATATCATAAAATTATAGAATAGAATCACATTATAAAATGGTCAGAAAATCTACCTCCTGCAGTAGAGGGGAGTATGAAGCAGCATCTGTTTTTTCCCCTGGATCAATAGACCTAAATAACTCCCATAAACATTTAGAGAACTAACAGAGCCATATGACAAGCCAGCAGTGTTTATTTGTTTTTTTACAAACTTTACTAACAGAGAAAACTTTCCCAGAGCCTGGCAAATCCCAGAGTGAGTCTAATGTCTAGAAAGAGAGAACAGAAAGAACAGGCTGGCTGCTCTGATGCAAGTCCTGGGCAAGATGGTGAAGTGGGGCTCTTGACTCTGTTAGCCAGAGGTTAGAAGCTAAAATATCACTAATACAGTCTTAAAACACACAAACATTAAATTGTTCTGTGAGACTTTTTACTGAGATTATTAACAGGGAAAAGCTTCAGCATGTGGGGCAGTTCTTTTGGGGATTCTCCATTTCCATTTATGATATTGATTATAATGTATTCAGTCCATCAATGAGGGTTTTTTTTTTTTTTTTTTTTTTTTTTTTTTAAGTTTCATAAATAAATAAATATAGCTGTTAAATATGTCTGTCCACATTGAGCATTTCTTCACTGGCACCTGAAACTGTTGATCACACACCGGAAAATTAGTTTTGGGAACCAAATGGACGGTCTCCTAATCCAACTATAATTTATTTATGTGGCCTTAGTACTTTGGATGAAGTTTTTTGCAGGCCTGTCTTGGTATTTTGTGCAAATGCAGATGAATAGGTTTCTCTTTTTAATCACAACTCTAACTGTTATCACCTCTGTTTAAGGAAAGGAAGAATATATATTTATTCTAAATGCCTTTCAAAAATTGCAAGTTGAACGTGAACAGATTGCCAGAGAACTTGTTCAGGCTCAACAGCACACAGTGTCTGCACAGAGAAGCAGATAAGTTTTTCAACTTTTCCAACCTTAATGATTCTATGATAAGTGGTTATTACACATTTTACCTACACACATACATACATACACATACATACATTTTATCTTTTAGTCTAGTGCCTGATTTTGCCTACTCATTCCTTTGTTAGGAAAGGTTACTCTAAAGAAATTTTATCTAGAGCTGCAAAACATACTTATTTTACAGATATAACTATCCCATCCACTGAGGGATATTCCCCAACGTGTGGTGAAGCTGGTGGGCTGGGCAGGTCAGTTATGTGAGTTTTCTTTTACTTTATCATATTTCTCTATTTCATATTACCATTCTGTTCCAGGAGTATTTTGTGGGGGTATAAGCTTACATTCAATTCTTTGGTCAAAAACTGCACCATTTCCTGCATCACTGCAGAGTGAAGACATTGAGTTCCATTGGCCAGGGGACTGTAACCAGTTAACAGATGTCAAATAACAAGCCTTGCCTATAAGAGTTGTGGAAGTGCTAAATTGGCAGAGAATAAGATGAGGTCGCTATATTTAACTGATGCTCTGCCGTAACACCCTTAAAATCCATGATCGAACACATCCCAATGCATTATGAAGCCACTCAAATATATTGCTGCATAGACAGTGTTTATATTGGATTCAAAGCATGCAAATACCCTTTATAGAGGTAACATTTTACACAAATTGAACTAATTTCTTCCATGAGCCATGAGGCTGGAAGTGAAGTCTCTTACAGGAGAAATAAATAGGATCTAAGATCATGTTTTATATTTATTGCATTTCAGTCAGAAAAAAAAAATTATTGTATTACTGACTAAAATAAATGCCACAGGAATCTAATATCCATTTTCCAATTGTTTCAGCTAGAAATATCCCTGCTATACTGTGCTTAGATCCTGACCTTCTTGTATTTTGGAATAAAAGAATGTTCTTGCCAGTGAAGTCGCTATTCAACATGAAGAACTCCTGTTAAACCTTATTTCCACTGTAAAAGGTTTCTTTACATGCCTGCCTGCCATGTCCTTTTGAGCCACTTCTGTGAACTTGTTTCTCATGCTTTACCACTAGAAATAAAACTGAAATAGCTCTTCACCTAATTTGTCTGATACATTTGACTACATTTCTCTGAGGTAAAGAGATGGCAAGTTTTAGGTGAAGACTATAATGAAAAGCCTAAGCTGGTAAAGCCACTTACATTCAGTTGATTAAAAGCTTAAGAACTCTTCACATGAAGAAGAATAAAAATGAAGTTGAATGGTGGCAGTGTCATGATCTGGTAAGCAGATCTCAAAGTGGCAGGCATGGGAAAGGATTATCCTAAGGAGAATATGCTGCCTTTCTTGTAAATGCTCACTGTGGTTAGCAACCTAATGCAGGCAGCTGTGTGCCATCAGCTGCTTTGGCCATCTCCATGTGGAGCATGTAGGTGTGATCCACAGCCACCTGCCTTCTACCTATACTGGTGCTTGCCCAAACAGGATTTATGGTAGGTTAAAACTTCTGAATCCAAGGCACCTTTCAGCTGCACTCACATGTTTGCTATCCTTGCAGATAGTGTCATTATTGCAGTTATTTTTTGCATCGTTTCAGTGATATGTTTCCCTCTGTGGTGTTATGTGCAGTTGCTTCACCACAGATGTAAAATAGAATGTAGGGCATGAAAAGGAAATGAGCATGTGAAAGTGCAGAATTAGAGGGTTTAAGCTTGGGAAATGCTTGTATTAGCTTTGTTGCCAGAGAAATATCGTGGACTCATACTCTGAACGTGAAATTAAATATAGTTGCAGAAGTCTTTCCTGACACCTGACTCCTGTGAGAGGAGTTCACCTGTAACTAGAAGTGCTACCAGCATGGATATGAGTATGATCCGCATGTGGGGCTGGGTTGTTGGAAAACTGAGAGCAGTAATGTGTTTTTCAACTGTGGAAGATATGTGCAGATAAGCTTCTGCAAAAGCTACTGTAAAATAGAGGGAAGTTTTGCTGCAGATACAAATCTTATCTAATGCTTAAATGTGGTGCAATATGTAGTTTGTACCCAACAAAGTAAATTGTGCTCAAATGAGCAAACCTGCTCATTTGAAAGAAGACAGAAAGAACATTGGCACAAGAAAAAACTTGGCTGATTATTTAAAAATAAATTATTATCTTAGATACTCTTGGAGAATGTGGTAAGCATTGTGATTTAGCTGGTTTAATATTTCACTTTAAGACTTTTCCATCAGAGTCTCTTCCTGCCCAACACATTCAGCTAGTGCTCCCCTGGGTTTTTTGATTCATAGGTACAACAGCTTCTCTGACGTGTGTAATGTCCCTGGCCATAGGAAGCTTTGGCATGAGCAGGTACAGTTCCCACTGAAGCCCATGAGGATATCCCCTGGAGTCAGAGCTTAGTTTTACTCCTGAAGCATAACAGGACTGAAAAGACTCCATATACTGTTGCTGAGAACACATCTTTAATCTTTCTTTTTTTTTTTTTTTTTTTTTTTTTTTTTCCTTCTAACAAGGAATCATATTTGTGGCTTGCTATGAATATGGTCGCATGGTACAGGGTTGAAATTGCAAAGGAAAATATGATGAATGACCCTGAGTACTACCTCCCCCACTGTTTAGCTTTGATGGCTTTACATGTGTTACTATTTTCTCTCTAACAACTGAATCTTATATATTTGCCCTTGAATTTGACACTTATACATTTTTTTTTAACCTAGATGTAACAAAGATATTGTCCATAACTAAGAAGTTAGTTTCTTTAAAAAAAAAACAAAAAACAAAACAAACAAACAAACAAAAAAACAACAAGAAACACCACTGCTATCATTATTAGTAAGCCCAAGGGGCCCATAAAACTTTCAGTGGTTCCCAGATGAAAACGTTTGCTTTTGGCTCAAGCTGTTATTTTAGATCTGTCTAAAATTTAAATTTAAATAAGATGTGTCCTCAAAAAACTGTTGAACTGATATTTTATTTAGATATTCTTTGTCTTCTATTGAACAGAGATTCTCCCTGTAAATCATACTTATGGGAAATCGTTTGCTCTTGGCTCCAAGCTCTTTTGCATTTAGGACAGTGAATGAAATCAGTAAGAGGTCTTTTGCAATGTACCTGTAGTAACTGGACTGTATTTTACTTTCTACCTGTCCTACCAATCAGTACTTTCAGTATTTAAAAGTATGTTTCTAATTTTAAAAAGTGGTTAAGCCATTGCTAATAATTTGATAAAGCTATTAGCCTTTCCATTCAGCATTAGAAATTCAACATTGTGCTTCTGAGAATGTGGCCTCAATAAAAATTAGATCAGGAGGAACAAAACCCAGAAATTCTCTAGAAACAAAAGAGGAATTTCTTTCTTGTTAAGTCTGTTGCCAAACAAAAACAGAACAAAGCAACAACAACAACAAAACCAACGTAAAACAGGCTAATGAATTTCATTAGCTTTAAAAAACAAAATAAAATAAACTTACCATTAGTTTTAATATTCTCAGGATTAATCAGTTGCCTTCTTAATTGCAGAATATATCTTTTTTTAATTTTTTTTTTTTATTTTTTCCATTCTCTCTCTACAGCATTTCAAGTTTTGCCTCAGTCTCTAAACTTTGCAGGCTGCTGTTTTCAGAAAATTGGTTTTAAGAGCATCTTTGCTTCCCTGGACAGTTTCTCCCAGTTCTGCTCACTTGCCATTCTTCTGCTAACCTACAAGACTCCGTTTCCAGTAAATTTGTTCCTCAGTCTTGAACCTTTCTTTCAGGCTGTTAGCATGTTAAGCTTACCTAGAAGGATGGACAGATAAGATATTTATATATTTATTTATTTTTCTGTGATACCACCAATCAAGCATCCAGTCTTGACTACTGAAGATAGTATTATTTTCCTTCTCCTCTTGATTCTTACTTGATTCTCTGAACTTGATTCTTAACATTGATCACATGTATTCAGTGGCTGTTATGAGCATGACTGGTGCAATAATGTTGGGGCAGATGCCCACTGTGAAACTATTAGTGGGGAATTTATGTCTTTTAGTGCAGAAACTGAGTCTGCCTACTACACCAGAAAACAGCTGGTTAGATGGAAGATTTTAACATTGGCTGCAGAGGAATTGTATCTCAATGGCTTCAATGTTTTAGACATTTACTTCTGGTTTAATACAGCATTAAATATGTAAGTAATTCCTGTAGGAGGCAACAGGTTTTAGTTACAGCAGAGCATATTCCTGAATGCAAACCCATACTTTTACGTGATTTTCCAAGTAAAAGTGTTTCCATGAATAAGGGTCTTAGAATGCAGGGCAGTAAACACTGTAATTTTCCCTGCTGATGTGCTGTTTGGGAGGGAACAGAAAGGTCTTTCCCCAGCCTCAGGAAGCACTCAGTTCTTGCCTGTTTGCCTTGGAGATGCATTCAGTTAGTGATGTCCTACTTTATGAGGACAAAAATAGGGACCATTCTCTCAATTACAAAAGACAATGTGTTATGCAGACTAGTGCATAACTAGTTATGCATAACTAATGCACGTTATTTTTTCAAACTGATTACGATTTGAAATGAATGTTGATCATATAGCTCATATTGATCATATAGGAAAATAATTTCTTCATCATAGATATTTATTGTAGATGTTGATGTATTTTTTGAGATATTTCCATGTTGCATGGAAATTTTCCATAGGACATTTTAGCAAGCACTAGGTCTACTAAATGGTGAAGATACTTTGCAGAATGCGATGTGGTGTTTCTGGGTTAAGTCCCTCTTTTTCTTGTTGGATTGCCTGTTACTTTTACATACATTTTAATAACAGTTTGTGAGGAAAAGTCAGCTTTGAAATTACCACTTAAAACTTAATAAAGCTTGAGTCAGCATTGTTAAATATTTCCTTTTATTTAGAAAACCTTTTATATCTAATATAATTTTCCAGAGGAAACTGAATACAAATATACAACATCCATGTTCTGCATGGTCATTTTTCATCATAGCCTTTGATGGCTATCAGGATTTTCTTTTGGTAACTAACAAAGCTAAAGCTTTAAATAAATCTTTTAAAATAAACAAGTATCTATTGTTATGTTCAAGTGCTTGTGTAGGCAAACCCTTCTACTGAATAAACTTTGCTTAAATTTTTGTCACTTATTTATGTGGAATTTAATTCTGTTTGAATATTTGAATCTGATGTTTCCTTCTGGTTTGTTGAGTTTCCACAAGTACCAAAATTATATTACCAAACACTTACAGCTATAACTCATGAATGCATCTGACGTGGTCAGAGACCAGGTAAATGCACACCAGCTCATGTTTCTCATCAGCATTTCTGATGTTAGATACTGAAGTAGAACAACAAAATGAACACTGGACCTATGTGGCAGTGACAACTCAAGGGCCTTGTTTTTCAGCATGGGTCCTCTTCATAGATAGATGGATCTCTTTTTCAGACAAATATGCATGAAGATTATATGATAGAACAGCTTCTCTGGCGAATGTGTATAAATTTTGAAAAATTACACTTTCATTTGGTAGAGTAAATCTACCTTCTGTAAGTGAATGAAACTCTCCCAGTAAAAGCACAAACTTTGGTTAGTATACTAAGGGTCCGAAGAAGGGTTTTTAAAAGGCAGCAGCTAAATTAACACCCATTTCTCTTCCTGTTCTTGAGCAATACATGTCTACTGGCAAAAATAGATAGCAGGAATGTTAACTTGGTTCATACTACACTGTTTTGCTACTGTCAAAAATTAGCTGTTTTGTAATGTTTTAATCTTTTCCTCCTTTAGTCTAACCACGCCAGGAGGTCTATCAGCAATTTTCCAGATATAGATATTTTTTGCTTTATAACAATGTTGATTGCAGTGACTAAGTTTAGCAGTCTCAGTTCAAGAATTTTGTTGATTTATTTTGTTCTCATGTTATCCAATGATTTGTTAAAACATTAATAAGTGGTTTCTAAGGAGTTCCTAATAATTCTTAATGTGGGCTTTTTTTTTTTTTTTTTTTTTTTTTTAAGGCTTTTAGATGTAAATTGATAGGGATTTAATAATTAGCACTTTCACACAAGCATCCTGATACTGCAAATCTTTTCAGAATTTATCCAGTTTACAAGAGTGGGTTTACAGGGCAGCCAGCAGAAAAGCTAGCAGTGTTGTTTGATGTTGTATCAGAACATCTGGGTTTAGCACCAGCATAGTATGGTCTTATGGAAACAATATATTTCCTTAAAGTGATATTTGGCTCTATTTTATGGAATTCTTATTACAGAATTTATGGAAGAGAGTAAACATAAAAGGTCTTTTACTTACAGCTTAGTATAATAACTCCTGTATGGTTTATTTCATTGTATAATTTTATTTTCTTGCTTGTTTTCATGTGATTTTAAAACAACAAAGACACAAAACTCTTTATTAAAACATTAATTAGAGTTTTTTTTTTTTTTTTTTAATAACAACTGTTAATGAAACCTGTTTCATTCCACTTTCGATTAAAGAGGATCCTAAGAGTGACTCTTTTCAGGGGTTGTGTGAAACTGTTATCAAAGCACAGGCAAAAATGAGTTTCCCTAGTGCACTAGAGATGCTGTCAGTAGGGGAAAATACCTTAGGTATATAGCCCATGTCCAAACCAAAAGCCAGACTACAAGGAAGGAACAAGTGAACAAATAACCTACTTCACTGATTTTCTTAAATGAAGAAATCCTAATACATGGCTGGCAGATACCTTTGTCTGAATTGTCAGAACTGAAAAATACGTTTTATACGTCCTCTCTTCATAGTCTCTCCTTCTCTCTGCTGTATGTACTTGTGCATAAAAAAAGGTTGTACTAACGGAGGTCTAGTACCACTTAGTGTCATGGTGATAAGGGTAGTCTCTGAAGGTAGGAACAGTTGCTTAAGCTCTATTCAAGTTTCTCTAGCTCATAGAAAAGAGTGAAATAAGAATTTTTCCTCTTCTTGTTGAACAGCATACTATATGGGCAGTCCATATTTCACAGTAAATCAGTAATGGTTCTGTAGTATTGCTTGTAGTCACAGAAAGCTGGAAACTTAAAAGCTGTCTCAGGCTGAAAATGAGAATGACGAGTGAAGGTAGCAGCAACTCACTTTTATGCACAGTAATGAGAGGTGGGCCCCTTCTTAATTTGCTTTGCTGACATCTGTTTTCACCTTCAAATTTCTTGTACCTTTATTTTTAAAAACAGGTTTAAAATGCCCCCATTTGACGTGTGTGTAGGGGAAAGTTCTGGATGACTTTTTTTTTTTTTTTTTTTTTTTTTTTCTTGTCTGTGATTTAAAAAAAAAAATTGTCTCTTTCAGACTGGCCCTGGATGTTTTCAATTTTCAGTCCAAACATTGGGAAAAAAAGTTGTCTCCAAACCTGCCGCAGATTCTCATCCCTCTTTGTGTAACTGTACACCAGAACAGAGTTATGAGCCAGTGTGTTCTCTGACTAGGCCATGCTCCTAAGGGCAGTCTTATTTTTTTCAAGTATCTTCACATCAAATGAAAACTCTAACAAAAGAAAGGCATTTTTCCCTCTTGTAGTTTGAAATGAAGATAGAAAAAGGGAAAACCAAACCTGTTCATGCTGAAGAGCAAAAAAAGGGTAAATAAAATTGAAAGTTTGCATAGAGTAGAAACAAAGCATTCTATTAAAATTACAATTATAAAATTATATATTAAAATATTCTTCCTTTAAACTTCTTGCTGATTAGGATTTCAGATTCAGTGAGGCACAAGATCTTGCTAAAGAAACATCTTTTGCTTGTTGTTTGTAATGGGAAAAAACAGTGCCATTAATGCTAAGGAACTATTAGGGAAATATCTTGGCATTTTTAATGTAAGAGAGGAAGCAAATCATGCTCATATGTATCTTTTGTCCGGCTTGGAATTATCTCTATCATGTTGGAAGTTTTTATTCGGAAGTCTGTGTTGACTCTCATGATTAGGGCCAGAAATCTTACAGCTGACAGGAAAGTGACCTATAAATAATGGTCTATGATGGACTTGTCATATAGTCATTAAATGAAATATTCTAGTACCTGTTTCCTTTGTCTTGTTTCTCAGTTTCCGTCTTCTTCAAAGTTATTCCTTTTGACATATCCCACTAGTTATCTGGTAAGTGTAGGTTTTCTTTGTCCTGTAAGTGAATTCTGTTTTTACTGCAAAAACAACAATTTTGAACATATTATTGCAATAATTTTCATGAAGCATAACTCCACTCAAATATAATTGGCTCTAGCCAGCATGCATTTCCAAGTCAAATATGTTTTAATGTAAAGGTTTATACTTACATGTATATGCATATATAAACAAAAATAAAAAAGGACTAGAAGGAGTCTTTTGCAATGCAGTGTGGATTCTGGGGTTGTGAGCAAATGAAAAAGTGAGAATTTAGTAAGACTGTAAATTCACAACACATCAAATGCTCTGCAGTAATTACATACAAGCCTTCTATAGCTGCCACATCATATAAAGAAAAACAGGCAGTTCATGGTAACAGCCCATCTTCCCTCTTTTAGCTAATAATAAAACTCTTTCAGCAAGAATTACTTCATTTCACTTAGTAATGGTAAAAAATGCCCATATGGAATGTTTATATGATGTGGTGGATTCTCTCTGAGTTTGCATCCCAACTTTTTGCACTGTAACTTACTGTTTGGTTGTATCTTTAATGGCCTGTCCATAGAAAAGGGACATGCTTGTCATTGAGGTGGAGGAAGATGTTAGAGGAGAAAGACGTTCTGGCTCCACTGTACTCTATGTGAATTTTACTATTGAATTAACTGAATCCAGGATTTCACCCCAAACTTGCAATTCAGATCTCCCTTGTTTATTCTGAGTAATGAGGCAAACAGAAACACTCGTGCCAAATCTGCTTTGTTAACATGAAGCCTGCCAAAAGTGAACTCCCATTGCAATGCACTTCAGTAAATGTTACATGTGTAGCCTTAGTAGTTGACTCTGTTTAAAAAGCATAATAGAACACTGTGTGAAAGAGCCATAAAAACTGGGGTTTGTGCCATCTGTGTTTCTGTAAAACTTGCAGAAAATTTATGTTGTAAAAGAAATTAGGGTAGGCTTAATGACAAGTGATAACTCAGTTACTTTGACATCTTCTCTGGACCTTTGTTTTAATTAATAAGCTTACATCATCTACATGAAGAGATAGTATGACTGCAAGATCCCCATTGTTGTATCTGCCAGTCCCATCTTCTCTCCTTTTTGAAGCAAAAGTGAGTTACTACAGGAAAAAGAATTACGCATTTGTCTAAGTGGCTTACTAGACCAGATTCTTCCCCTTGAGATTATGCTTGGTTGATGTAATGAATAACAACAAACATATTTTCTTTCTAGTTGACTCTCAAGGATAACTTTTAGCTCATGTAATTCATCTCACTATGCTTGAGTAACTCAATACGTACACTGTTCACTCATCACTTGAATCCTGATTTTTTTAACCAACATAATTTTTTTGTTGACCTACAGTAGAAAATATGCTGTGATCTGTGCCATGGACATTACTTGTAATGTTTATAAAACAATTAAAGTGATGAACACAGATCTTTGAAGACTACTTATGTATGCAAACTATGCCTATGATTTCATTTGCTTTAGCAAGGTTGCACATCTGCTTATAAAAATGTCACTTTTTGGCAGGGCTGTAAATAATGTTTTTCTACTGTAATGAAGCAGTTCATCTGCTCAGCTGGCTGGTCACACACTAACCATAAGGAAGTGGAATCATAGTTCATAACCAGGGATGGAGGGATGGAGCTGTTCCACCTCTTTTTTTTTTAGCTAACTTCAACAAATAAGGAGATACAGAAATAGACTGTGAAAGACATGCTTGTAACAGTGCTAGTATTAAAAGTCTTACAGATATCAATGTGAACCAACTTTGTTTTCTTTCTTTTCTAATCAGTTTTACAAAGCTGTCCTGAAAAGATACAGTACATCTGAAATAAAGCAAATAGAAATATAGGATATTTCATGTAAACAGGCCATACATGTGTACAGTGTAGGAACCAGAGATTTCATACTTTTGCAAGCATTTTCTTTAATGGCCACCATTGTGTTGGATTAAGTCAGCTACATTTCAGTCATACTCTTCATATTGGGCTATTTATTATTTGTGTCCTATTTACATATTTATTTTCATTAGAAAGAGTGCTACTCTCATGCTACTGCATGGATTGACTAAATGGCATGTATAGTATTCAAAATGCTATTAACATAAATTAGGATCACTCTGTGACGGCAGAAATATGAAAGCACAAGAATATTTCCAATGCACCAAATGTGTCCTTTCAGACTGTGCAGGTATTACCTGGAAAGCTAAAGGAGTTTGACTGAGATCCACTACATACAGTATCTGATCTCTAATTCCTCATCCTTGTGCAAAACAAACCTCTTCACAATATGCTCACCGGTTTACTATAGTGAAAGCATCCTAAAGGTATAGTTTCTTGTCAAGTCAGCTAGTGTTTGTTGGCTGTAAAGGACATGGAAAATGTAATATTAAAAGTACACAGACTATAAGGTTATAATGCAGTGCATGCATATGTTAATCTCTAAAAAAATATTTAATAGGAAAAGTAAGAATCTCTTTGAAGGAAAGAAAACCTGTGTATTTATCACCATTTTCCTAGGTGAGAGGTCCTGAGGTTGCTCAAGCTAAGGTTCTTTAGCTTCCAGGATAATAGAAAGCAATTCATTTTAATTTTAATATACCTCTATAAACACAGGACCCAAAATTTTGGCAAGAAAATTTGTATAGGGGTTCTTGGCCTATTACATGCATATTAGTAAAGAACACGTCTATATATTTTCAAATGATGGCTAGTCATTTACTCATTTGACCATCTGCTATTGTAATCTTTTATAAAAGGATTGGAAAAAATCCTGTTTTGTATGCTTAGCTAAGAAATTTGAAATTCTGAACCAGTTCTTAGTCTTTTAGATACATGACCTAAAAACAAACCTAGTAAACTATTAGGGGTTAGTAGCACACCAGAAATATGTAGATTTTCAATGATGCAGGAAATAGAATTTAAACTTCTTGGTCTTACCATTTCAGACTGTTGCTCAACAGAATATATTTGTTTGCGGTCTGGAGCTTTCTTCTCCAGATGTGGGTTTCAAGGTGTTGTCAATACAAAAGTCTTGAAATT
Organism: Aythya fuligula; assembly: GCF_009819795.1. Classification (NCBI taxonomy): domain Eukaryota; kingdom Metazoa; phylum Chordata; class Aves; order Anseriformes; family Anatidae; genus Aythya; species Aythya fuligula. The sequence goes on along the minus strand of NC_045562.1, from coordinate 27,551,089 downwards.
CTTTGCCTTTTTAGCAAAACAATTTTAATGGATGATTTTCTAATTAACTTACAGCACTTGCCAAGGCTTTTGCATAATTTTCCAGTTTTAATATATTTGACTGAATGGTAGCCTGCAGAGTAATGTCAAATAAACACATGTTTCAAACAAGAACTGGGGGAAATGTAATTTTCCACCCACTAACAGGCTGACCATATATTCAGACATGGTATTTGGCAGGAACTTGATTCAATAAGTTATGAATAGCTGCTGCCCACTGTTTTACTACACCCCCTACAAAGGGCTGCAGTGAGGACCTGCATAGTCTACAACTGCAAGGGGACCCAAAATTCCAGGGTTGCGGGAGTCCAATACTTCAGATCAGCAGGAGAACTACAAAGCTGGCAATGAACAAGGAAGCAGCAGAACCCTAATTGAGACTGAATTAATGCTGATGTGATGATTTGAAATCCAACTTGAAAAATAAAACAACAACAGATCTGGCTCTATATGGCCTGATATTGCCACCCAGCCTGAATTACTGTTGACAGCTCGTAACTTTATTGCACCAGCATGCCTGATTGCTGTCATTGTGCCAAGGATTTGATACTTCTGAAATTCAAACTGGGAAGGAGAGCAGATCAGATCTGAAAATAAACAATCAAATTAAACTTTCTGTGGCAGATGCATGTTTACCACATCTTCATATAGGCAGCTGAAAGGCCTTGGAGGTTGCTGAATGTGAGTTCCATAAGAAAAGAGTTATACAGTACTATTAATACATAGCAATTTCCGTCTGTAAATCTGTACAATGAAACTGAGTTTTTTTTCTTCTCCCTCACATGTTTAAAAGCCAACATGTACAACATTTAAGAAAAGATTTTTCAAAGAGGAAAGTAAAAGGAGTTTGAATCCTAACTCCCAACTGTGGCAGAAACCCAAGACCATGTAGGTCTTGATCTGGAAATAAAAGCCCCAAACCACTGAAAAGTCTTCTACTGATTCCAGCTGGATTTGAGATAGACCTGTAACAAGTCAGCTGTAGATCTCAGAGGCAGAGGGTCATAACGGAGCCCTTCCTACATCCTCTAGTTAATGGTCAAAGCAAAACAGTGCAGCACTAACTGCTTTGGACAGGTATAACTTAAAACAAAGGAGTTAGTTTCTCCCTTAGACACTAAAACTTGTTCTAATACAGTGAGAAATATGAGCTGATTTTGCCATATTAAAAAAGAAGTCCTTACACACATGACCTTTCAACCTTGATTGAAATGGAAGCTATGAGGATGCTGTTGAAGAGAAAAGCACCTGCCGCAGATTTGGGCACCACGAGTTAGTGTGGGTCTAGCTTTATGATGCTGTACCTCCTAGCTGCAAGAGCAGTCCCTCTGAAAGTTCTCTCAGTTGCTTTTGAAAGGTCTTAGTCTTGAGAACTGTTGTTAGTCTGTGTGTGTAGTGTTGGTTTTCCTGTGCAGCCTCCCATCATGGTGTTGCTCTCGTGCATGCAGTTCTACTTTCCTGTTAATGTTGTATGTTTTCTGTGGTGCAGTTCTTCTCTTCTAAAGGTGCTTCTAAAATATTATAATGAGGGGTACAACATTTGTGGGTCTGGTGGGAGACTCCAGACTTTGTTTAACTGTACTCTTTTATAATCCTTTGTTTAATGGCAGTCTCTTGTTTAACAGTACTTCATGAGTAAGGATGAGATGCTGTTTCCTCTAGCACAATTTATTGCTCAGTGTTTCACAGAAAATATCCTTAAGCCAGAAAAATCCACAAAAAGACCATTATTTCTTTTCATCTTGTGCAGAAGTGGAAAAATACACATTAGAAATGATGTTTTCCATATAGGACTCTGCACAAAGTGCAGTCCAAAAGCCACTGTAAGGTAAAAGACACTTGTACAGAGCATTGCAGAGAGGTAACGGTACTATAGGCTAATATTGAGACAAGCATCTCATTAAAATGTGTCAGATTTGTTTAACCAGTTATACACCTTGTATTTCTCAACTTTGCTATCTTACCCAATGAAACTGTCCTTCTGTCTGGCATCAGTTTGGCTTCTTGTCTAGTGCAGCACAACCTCCAATTCTTAGGCATTGTCAGAAATTCTTTGCTTTAAAACGAGCTTTTATGAAACAGCTTTTGTGTCTACAGGTTTAGGAAAATCAGCATTACCCTGCTGATCTTTTAGGTGTTTGGCAATACAATGAAACAATTACAAATTAGGTGGGGTTTCCCTTTTGCTGTGGAGATCTTGAGCACACCTACTTCCATCCTGACAGCAGCTACTTGATGTTCAAACAACATTAGAGGCAGCTAATGTCATAAGAATAACTGCAAAGCCACCCCAAAATATTTTGGAAAAGCAAAGCACAGGATCTCATTGCTTCAGCTATGTTGGTCAAAAAATCTACAAAATCTAGGTCTCACCCTGACCAGTTGCTTCCAAATGACTAGATCCAGCCCACCAGCACTAGGTACTTTGTTCATATTTTGATGGCAGTACATGGTTCAATTTACATGTCACTGTATTTATGGTGAGAATGTGCATTAGAATTCACACTGATGTGGCACGCAGACATTTTAAAAGTGGGTAAACTATATCAAAATTGGGGAGGACTATAAGGAGCAATATGTTATTCTGATAGGATAAGCAGAGAAAAAACAAATGTTATTTGAAGAAATAGCTCTTAAAAATAGTTTTCTTTCACTTTACATTCCTGGTAGTGGCTTGGTTTGTTGTTTCACCTTCCATGTCTCATGCGAATGAGATCCAATCTTACTAATTCAAACTGCTCATCTACCAGCAGAGTTTTGTATCAGGTTCCTACTGTCTTTATCCTGGCCTGCTTGTTTATATAATTAAGGCATTATGGTTTGTTTGTTTTTGAATATATCAGTTCTTCAAAATGATTTCTATCTATAGTCTCTCTACACATTTATTTATATCTGTATGTGTGTCTGTAAATATAAAAAAAACTATAAGGAGCTTATACAAGCTGAGTTATAAGAAAATGTAAGTTAAATGACTTTAAGTTCAGTTTGCATACTTAAATAGGCTGACTTTATAGCTTAAAACCTATGTACTATTGATATCTGTCTGTTCTTCATGTATAGCAGGTGGTTCAAAGAAAAATGCTGCTCTACTACATATTAGCTTTGGGTTTTCTATTTCTAGAGAGAGGCACAAACTTCGTAAAACAGATGGCTGTGTTGACAGCTTGCCAGAAACTGAGGGACCGCACTTAGTCTCCATAAAAACATGAAGAAAAATTGCTATTTATTCATAGCACCTCTCTAGTAACTGCTGTTTAAACCCAGTAGTGATGGGCTTTATTTAAAAATAAAAAGGGGGGGGGGGGGAGGGATAAGTAGTAATGTCAGTTCTAGTTTAGACTTTACAGGTAGCACCTTAGATAACCCTTTCTTTCTGGGGAGAAAAAAAAGGGGGAGGGAGGAGACAGTAGTAGAAACCATTTAATCTAGTGTGCTGGCAATCCATGCTTTAATCCTCTGAAGTGAGGAAATGGGATTTCCTGACGTGGTGTGCCAATGCAAAATGCATTATGTGCTACTAAGGGAACCCCTGGCCCACCCAGTGCCAGGAGGCTCATTTAACAGTTTTGCTAACATGGTTTTCAGTGCAAGATGCACTGCTTATCTAGCTTGTTCACCTCTTCTGTGTTCTGAATATACTGGATACAAGGCAAAAATATACAGCAGGTATATACCAGGTATAAGTAAGACCGATAGCTTCTTCTTATTTATTTATTTTATTGAGAGTAAAGCAAGAACTAGGAGATGTAACAACTTTTCCTAACCATGGGTTTCAGCTGACGTTCAAATATAGAAAAGTTTATTTTGTCTTCAAGTATTTTAATTAGCCGGGTAACATTGCAAGTCAACAGGAAGAAACACCACCAACATTTCAAAGGAATATACAGCAGACTATAGCATATTGTAGCTGTTGTTTTTAACTGTCTTTTTAACACTGAAACTGAAGTAATTAAATATACATTAAGCAAATGCAGCAAGACAGACCCAAAAGTTTTGTCCTAGAGAGAGGCTGAATGTACTTTGTATTATGGTGTTTATTCCTTCTGCCTTTTCCTCTTGTTCAAACAGCATGACTTCAGGCAATCAGCCAAGATGGATGCGGTCCTTCCCAAGCCTGCTATCTTTCCACAATCAGGAGGCTATGCTTTTGCAGAAGAGAGCTTGACTGACACTTCAGTGTGATCAAGTGTAAACTCAATATTTGGATGTTGTATTTATTGATAGTGTGAAAAAAGGAAAATTCCTTACTAGTGACTTCTGAGCTGTGTGAAGTCTCATGTGCAACCTGACCTAGAGCTGACTTTGGGCAGGTAGTGTGGAGGTTTCTAGTGAGCTTGGTAGGCAGCGAAGGAATCTGTCTGCAGGGTGAAGCCCGGGGCTCCCGTGCAAAGTCCAGTCAGAGAAGGGATCTTTGCTGAACTCTTCCTTTATCTTTGAAATCAATGTGTGAGAGCTGTCGTTTAATGGCTGAAGGCAATCTTGTTGCTGCCATCCTGGACATGTATGTGGTCCTGGCCTACTAAAGTACTTTTGGCTACAGGGATCAAATGGATGATAAGCACCTGGTTTTGCAATGTACCACACATTTCAGAGAGTGTTTTTTACCTCAGTCTCAAAGCTATGATCAGTTCTCTACAAGATGAGATGGAGTATCCCTGGACAGTCTTCATTGGTGTCTCAACCTGCAACAGAGGAGCATTATTACTGTTGATGAGAATCAATTGTGCTGGCAGTTATCTACCAGATTTTGCAATAACTATTGTTCCTGCCACGAGTGCTCTGACCCCTTAACTCCCATTGCCCTTTAAGCTCTATAAGTTTTATCGTTAAGGGATTTCCAGCCCATCCCTATTCATTACCTTGGAAACAAAAACAGAAGCATTACTGAAAATGTCTAATAATGAATTTAGCCTAAGCACCCTACTGGGAGGTAGAGAACCATTATTATCCCAATTTTACAGTTGAAGAATAAGTTCCAGAGTTCAAGGCTATCCACCAGATCTTCTGCCAAAGCTGTCTTGACTAAATGACTAGCCTATTAACTTGAATTCCTCTGCTGTCCACTAATACAGCAGAATCAACTGTCAAGATAGGTGGTCTCTCAAGTAATCACATTTGAAACCTTTGAGGCTCGCTCTATATTAAAAACAACAGTTTAAGTCCTGCCCATAAACTTGCCAGCAGTCACTACAGGTTTCTGCAGCATCAGTTTAATAGTCTCTCTGTGTGATACAATACTTAATTAGAAGGTAGAAAGAAGCTGCTGGAGCTTAAGCTTCTTTATCATCTCAGTGTGCGACCCCTTTGCAAAGTCCAAAGTAACAGTTCAACCTGACTGTGACAATTGCACTGAGACCTGTGTCCTTAGTCTTTGCAATGGAGATGGAAAAGTCACAGTTATATCAGTTGTTATGTAGCTGTCGCTAGTAGGACGGCCAGCAAGATGCAGCATGCTTATACCAAGCATTGAGAAGGTAAGGCACTGGTTTAAAAACAATGAGATTTTAAACAGATACTGCAGTTTCACTTCTCTGAATTTGCCTTCATGTTTTATGTGAGAAGGTTTTATAGTTCTAAGTTTTTTCCACAAACAGAGAACTTCATTGGGTGCTGGTGGTAAGTGAAGGGTTTTTTGTTTTTGTTTTATTTTTAATGAAAGTATCTGTATAATCTCCAAGATCCTATTGCATTGACTTCAACAAAACACAATTCTGACAAACTTACAAGGTATGGAAAAACTTCTCTTACAAACACCCCAAGATCTGAGGAGGCAGTCATGGAAAACTAGATGTTGCCAATAGTATAGAAATTCAGAAAATATCTCATGTGAGAGAATGGAGAAACTAAAAATCTCATTTTAGCTGAAACTCTTTGGTAAACTATGACAAGTGAGGCAAGTTCAAAGAATGTTTGAATCTATATGGTCAAGCAATAAATGCTCTGCAAAAGGAAAATATTTAATGTTATTTTGTACAGTTTTCATCTACTTAATACTTTAAACTCAGACATAAAATGAAGTGTGAAGGTATAATTATGTACTTGGCAAGGAAGGAAAGCGAGATGTAAGAGACATTTTTGAATGGATTGAAAAGAAGAATTCTATTCAGAGCCTGTGCTTTTTATGTGAGGAGAAGTACGGGTAGCAAAGGGATTCACAATGTAAAGCTGAAGTAAGCTTACACTGACGATACAGGACCAGACTATCTTCAGCATGGTAACCAACAGAAGTTATGCACGTCACATATCTGGGAAAAGAAATGCGCTAAATGCATTTAATAATAAGGATTCAGCATGAACAAAAAAGACAATAGCATCACCAACTCAGGTGAATGTTTGTAATTGCAAGCAGACACAGTGTCAGTGAAAGATTAGTTTACTACCTAGTTTACTAATTTATACTTACTAAAGAAAATATAGCCTTTCTTTTAAAATATTAATTAATAAAAAATAGACACTTATGTGAATAAATATAAGAAAAGGAAGAAGAGGGAGGATTAGGCAGATGACACATATTTGTGTCCCCTCGATAAATCAGTAGAATTCTGGCAGGTACTTCTTTAAAAATGAGACTCATGATTCTGCAAGCATCCCTGTTTAGATCTTTCATTTCCTTACTCTGTCACGTGAGCAACAGGGTGTTTAAATGGTTTCACAGGAAAAAAAAAATCAGGGTGCTGGGAAACCAGTTCTCAGAGACAGGAAGAACCAGGTAAAGTGGTATAAAGAAGGACTATTTTGGAAAGAGATCAGGATGCTACATGAATAAAAAATCCAGGGTGGATTTATAAGTAAAATTAAAACTGCAAGTTATATAAGTAAAGCTGGTAAAAGCTTTGGATTCTGTGGCTATCTAAAAGGGTTCAGTAGTAAACTACACAAAAAAATATGCTTACTATACTTGCTCTATAGAATATAGAATGTGCTATTTGGAATGGATATCCAGGGTAAATGAGAAACACTCCTTATTAAAGAGTTTGAGAAATGAGATTTAATTAAGCTGCAGCCAGGAAGGATGTGGAATATGGTGTAATTAACCTTACCCTATTACACTTGTGCTGGCAGTTAGGTCCAGGAAAAAGGCTTAAAGTGAGAGGTACTGGACAGCTTTAGGAAACAAGAAGCTTGTCTGGAACTACTGCTTGCCTGAACCAATAGGTCTGGGAGTTTGTATACAAGTGTCAAGATAGTCTATTGCAGCTGTGGGCTTGCCTGGGAAGAAAAGGATTGGTTAGGCCAAATATTTGTTTGAACTGTGTTCCTTTTAAAATCTATCTTGAAGACTTGGCTTGGGCAGCTTGAACTCCTTGTTAGAAGCCAAAGCGTAGCTGGAGTGGTTGGAGGCTGAAGATTGAAACTTTGGAACAGTGAGACAACAATTTTGCTTTTCTATACAGTATTTTACCAAGATCTTGTATATCATAAATGAGAGGCCGTTTTTTTTTTTTTTTTGTTTTGTTTTGTTTTTTTTTTTTTTATGGTATAGCACACTCTCCTGCATGGACTTAGAACCAGTAGGGACAGATCTGTAGCCCTGATTCATGAACTAACTACCCTCTGGGGAAAAGGACTCCCGTTAGAAAGGCACATCCTACCTGAAATACATGTATTTGATTCAGCTGTTTCTGCATTTGGGTGGCATAGTTTGTAGTACTGAAATCCTAAGAGAAATCCAACAGAAATAACAAGCTGAGCTAGAAATGAGCTTCTAGTCAGAAAAATCAAAGAACTGATTTGATTTCCTATGTTTAGGAAATTTTTATTATTTTATGTCTATATTCAGAGCTGTATACCTTATATAAGACTACTACATGAATAGCAGGAAGTGTAAGATGAAAAAGCTGATGGAAATGACTCGGAGCTAGAAATGCTGTTCTCACTCCTCTTTGAGGACATCTGCACCACTTTAGTGAATAAATGTTCATCTAAATAATAGAAATTCACCCTTGCCAGCTCAGTGTCTTCACCACTTTATGCCTTATTCAGAGTCACAGTTTGTGTTATTGCTTCCACCTAACTACCATGCTGTCAGGCACCCTCTGTCCCTCCTGCATGAGCTTTTAAAATCTTTAAAGCTATAAATACTTGGATATACATGTGTCCGTGGTGCTCCCTACCTCCTGTATAGGGTGCCTGTGTTTAAGTGCTTGACTAGATGGCTCATTACTTGTACAACTGAGAGTGCTGTAGAGACTGAGAACACGTGTAAGCCCTGCAACTGCTAGGACAGGTTGAAGGAAGACATCCCCCCACCAGCGGTGAACACTAAATCTTGGTTGTCACCCACAATCAGAGTGTTTACTTTAGCTTCTCTTACCCAATAGCTGGAGGGTTAATCTCTCGCACTTCTTAGTTTCTAGAAAGCAGGAACTTTCTAGTTTCTATAAAAATAAAACTTCTATAACTGAAAATTTTAATTAGAACTGAACTGATTAGTCATCCAGGATGAACAAAACTACATATTCATGGTAAAGGTGCTTGCCTGGTTCTATGTGTGAGTCTTACTCCTGTTTTCATCCACAAAGGCAATAGTCAAAACCTTCACAATAATGATTCTTGTGACGTAAAGATCTTTGGTCATGTCGAGGCGTAATCGCAATATGGCTTTTGATGCACTGTGTCCCTTGAAAGTGGTGTCCAGCATATAAGTTACTTCAAACATTTGCAATCTAAAAGGACAAATAAAAAAAGCAAAAGTTGAGAAGGCCAGTCTTTACGTCAATATTGCTGTTTCATAAAGCATTCAGCTACAAGTCTTCTGATAACAGGGAACGTGGTGCACTGTAAAAGCTGTACTATGAGAAATGATGATGCATACTGGCAGATGATACAAAGTGAAAGGAATGGAAAGCTCATGGGAGGAAATGATGACATAGATTCAAGAGCAGAGCTGAGAATTTGGCACTTGAGGCAAAGCCTAAATGAATTGTGAAAGTCTCCTACAGTAAAGGATGCAGCTGTCTCATGTTATCCACCTAATCTTCCATCTTTAGGAGCAAAAGATCTTTAATGAATAGTGCCAAACTTGTTCTCCTTGTCTCGCATGTGTTGAACAACACTCATAATATGGAATCTGTCCAATATTTCTCTTTCTAAATACCTTAAGTCAGTCTTCCTCAGATTTCTTCTGGTGTTTCTCTGGAGGGAGGCTGTCCATTCACCAATACCTTCTTCACTGGGGAAGCTATATACAGGTTAGGTCCACCTGTATTCCTTACTGTTCTTACATTGTAATTAAAAAATTAAAAACATTGATAATATATATTCTGTTCTTCCTAAAGATCTTTTACAATACCAGTACCAGCTAAAACTGAATTTTGCATAACTAACTAACAAAACTAGGGTTGGGCCACATATAATATTAATGTCATTTTTTGATAGAGCAGTTACAGATGTGTAATACAAGATAGAGATTAAAAAGGTTTAATTTCTGTAGAGCTGAGCATACTCTTTACAATAGTGATCCAGCAATCTTATATGCTGGTAGCTGTGGGTATTCTTGCTGTTGTCAAGACAGAATGTTTGCAATAATACATATGGTATTCTGATAGCTAACAGGTCATTAATCAGAGATAAAGGACTGTCTTAAGCAGTAAAAGAGAAATATACCATGTGTTTTCTTGTTCTTGTTAGTAAATAGTAGTCTGGATTTTGTCTAAACTCTTGGTCAGTACTTGGCTTAATGTTCTGCTCAAAATGGAGGGAGGATGATGTTGAATGAAAATGCAATGCCTATAGCAAGTGGCTCTTCCTGAGCTTTGAAAGCTTACCCCTTTCTTTTTCAACAAACAAACAAAAATAAATGGAAAAAAGGGTTCTTGATTGGGTTGGGATTTATTTAATTCAGCGATGACTTAGCATAAAATATTAATATGGCTTTTAATTTTATATGCCTAATTTATTGGTGAAGTCCTCTCTTAAGCATGAAAACACAAAGTCTAGATATATTGAGGGTGCAAAAATAAAAATGTTGGGTATCACAGGTGGTGATCTTAGTTTGACCAGCATATTAAAGCTTCTTGCCTGGATAGATAGGTAGCAAATTTGTGTGAGTAAATAGCACATTTATTTATCATCTTTTGTACTTGCAGAACCCGATAGAACACAAATAGAATAGGTATATTTTTTGTGAAGACTTCTAGGGTCATGAAGGACTGTTTCAACTCTGAACACTCACAACAGAACCTTTAATTGACTAGCAGAAAGCTGGTCTATGTGCTTTCAGGTTTTTTTACAAGTCTGCTTAAGAAATGAGTTTTGAGAGGAGGGTTGGCCAGAAAACAAGAATTCTATTTGCACAATAATTTGAGGTTTAAAATATACAGCAATTCTGCAATAGAACATTCACATGACCTTTTAGAATTTCTTACAAGTATTGATTCATTCTGGCACAACTAATTACTGTTGGGTAGAGAGCTTTCCTTGGAATATGGGGGGATACACGCTCAAAGTCTTTTTCCTCTAGTGTACAATATTTGTCTTTTCAGTTTTAATATCAATGTTGTCTATAAATGAAATGGAAAAAATGGAACTGCTCTTACAGAACAAAAACATTCAAGGCAGGCATTAGGTGGAATCTGAATCCTGATTCACCCACAAACCCTTCAAGCAGCCAGAAACTGTCTTGTATATGGTTCTGATTCTGATCAATAAGTCCATTCCAGAGTGAAGTCATCTAGCCAATAGTACTACATGGTGATTTCGTAAACCTAAAGAATTTTTAAAATTCTTGAGCAACCTGGAAGTGATTGTCTTCTGAAATCATAGTTAAGCTAGATTTAAGAAATTGCTAAGCTTTTAAGAATTTTAGAAAAATGTCAGTCTATTTTGCTTCTGGTTTAACATGCTTTGAAAAAATATGAAGGACGTAGGTCTTGTCCAAGCACAGGACTTGTAATTATTGCGGTCTAAGACCAGAAATTGATTAAACTAGGCTTATGAAATCTGTGTAGAAGTACACTATCGAAGAATTATTTTGTCCTTCCTTGCTATAATGAAGAAAGATTTCTTTCTGATTGTTGACTGGCATAAGTTTAGTATGAAGAAGGAAAAGAACTACTTAGAAATTATAAACTACATTAGTTTTGTACTTTATTAATCCTTTTAAAACATATTCTCAGCATTCAGCATCCAAACTGCTGAGTTTTTTTCCTCTAAAAAACTGTCTCCTAAAAAATAAATAAATCTGTCCTTAATTGTGGGTGTGGAATACTTTGCTGTTTTGGCTCTGACCTGCATTATACCTAGTGATACTCAAGCACTGACATGTGAATACACCCTCACATCAGCATCCTATCTCTATTTGGCCCAGTTAACTCTTAGAAAAACAAATATTCTTAAACTATCATAATTTTCCTTGATTCTGGCATGAAATAACTGAGCCACAGCATCTGATGGTGTGAAAGCACTCTGCTTTCCCTGCCTTGCCCATGTCAAGCGTCAGTCTTCCACATGTTTTCGTGACACAGTCTTGTAGGAGTCAGCAGAGTGCTGTATAGACTTTGGCCCAAACAGCTGGATGAATGACTGAATCTGCTCACTGACTTCAAATCACATGTTATCAGTGAAACCTTTGCTGCTGTGTTTCCTTTCATTGTGTCCCTAAGCTGACCATTTCCTGCTCATGTCCTTTAAGCAGAGAATATACAGAAGATCAGGGTCAGGCCCGACACTGCAAATGCTTCACTTATGGTTTGGGAAGATAAAGCTGTTGTTTTAATAAGGTTTGAACAAACATAAAAGTTGCCTACACTTCTTTTTTCTAATACAGTTGCAGGGAACTGATCATGAAAATTTCCTTCATCATCAATTTTTAGCCAATATTGAACTATTTTTTTTTTTTAATTAATTAATTAATTATTTTTTTAAATGTGGTGTGTGGTTCCAGCTGTGATTAATGCAAGCTATTGCAGTCTGGTGGAGGAACCAGAATGTTTTTTAATGACCCGACACTGTAATCTAAGCCAAGCAAATATAATGATTCACCCAGGGAAGATAAATTATTGCCTGGAAAAATGCCAAAGCTTTTTAATTTGTAACTCCAACATGTCTCTGTTGGAACCCACTGTAAACTGTCTGGGATACAAAGTATTTTCCAAACTGTTATATAACTTCATAACTCACAGTGTTGTTTTTTCCCCTTCCTTATGCAGCACATGCATCCATATGCTTAATTTAGATGAAGAATTGCTTTAAATAGCTGCCTGAAAAGCTTTTTGCTATGACCACATGGGGAAAAAAACCCACCTTAGCTGCAATCGTCAATAACATTCAAGATTGTAAGTTGGAGCTGCAGCAGGTGTTGGGGGGCACTTGTCACCACAGCTTGGAGATGTGACAAATCATCAGAAGCATTTGGATTTCCTAGGCTGTCATTAGCCATCTGTTCGCAGATCTGGGCGGGTCAGCTGCGTGGACTTGACCAAAGCCACCCGTTAATTAGAGAATTTACAATTCCAGCTAATTTAGAGCTGATTTTATTTATTGTTTATAATGGGAAGATGTGTCACACAGCGTGGGACAGGCTTGTTTCTGGGATTTTGTTCAAACTGTAGTATATAACATAGGATTCAGCGGCTGGAATTTCCCCTCTGCACCAAATTTCATTTGTTTAGAAGAAGCTACTGTTTGCCTGTTTGTGTGCAATGCCACTCTGGGTTATTCTTTGCAGAGCTCCAGCTGCTGCAAATGCTCATCTTCGTTCCCGTAACTGCTCCCAGAGAAGTATCTCAGTCCTAAGACATACACAAGGTCAGTAACTAAGAGTAGGATATGATTGTGTCCCATTCTTCTTGCAGACTATTAAAGTTTCATCATGTTCCTAACATTTCCAAGGCCAAACAAACACTTGAAAATAGGATAGAAAGGGCTGCATTTTGATAGCTCCAGCATGCTTTCCATGAAATACACTTGAAGACACTCTGTAGCTAATTGCAGTTAGTCTGCATGCCAAGAGAAGTTTTGATGAGGTAAGGATAAGGTTAAATGAAAATAATTTCTTTAGTTGTATTCTATACTTTGTTAGTTACCTAAAATTTTTGCTGATATTCATTAATACAGAAGAATATTTATAATGCAACTTCTATTTTAAAAGGTTTCTTATCATACTAATATGATTTTTAAGAAGTTAGTTGTGCACATAGATATCCTGAAAAGTCATGTAAATATTTTAGTACTAGAACACCAAAAAGTAAAGTTCAATTTGATCTTCACTTTTTGTGACATTGGTTTTCTTCTTAAGAAGAGCTGTGGGAAATGTAAAAGATTCAATAACTGTAATAACTGTTACAGTCTTCTATTGCTTATAATATTCTTTATATGTGAAATAATAAAATGGACAGGGACATGTACTGTGCCTTGGACTGGGCTTCAAGTTCACTCTCACAATTCTTTCCTATAATTGGCCAGCACTATGGTTGAAAATAGCTACTATGAATTTAAATAACTCTTTATTATTACCTCCTCCTTCTGTGATTATAGTCTTTGGAATTCTGTTGTGGTATACTCATGCAATATGTATTGACATGTTCACCATTCACCTTTGTCTGGAAGATCAGGCAAGAGAAAGCTCTTCTAATCAAAAATGTTGTACAGAACACATTTCTAGAATAAGCTTGAGTTGCTCAGTCTAATTCTAGTTTTTTCTATAACGTGTCCCTGGAGATATATATGTGTATAAATATATAAGTATATATATAAATATGTATGTATAAAATGTATATAAAAATATATCATGGGCAATTCTGATTTCAGAGAATATAATTGATGGAGAGAGTATGCTAATATCTCAATGTAAATTTTGAATGGGTTGCACAGTTTAAAGAATTTTTAGGTGTAATTAAAAGCCCTTAGCTAAGGTATCCAGGTTTGGATTTTGCAATGGATGGATCGCATCTATATTCAGTGTACATTTATGGCTCTGCGCTTCCTACCTACCTCTCAGTGCAACTCTTGGTTTTGTGAAACTCACATGCAAGATATAGCAGTCTTTACTTTGAGGGTCAAACCTCACAGATATCTGGAAAAAAGATTGTGGAAAAAAGTGGTGCTTTTTCCCTCACTGAAGTTATTCTTCCTCACCTCTTCCTGTGCTATGTATTTTCAGCTTCTATAACATTCACAGAAACAGGACTTTGGAGACTTTCATTTGCCTGCACTATTACTGCTGTGGAAGTAGTGTGTAACCACTATGCAATCACATATCAAGACAGCCAGGATTTTCCCTGGAAGAGACGGTGAATAATGGTTGGAGGAGCAAACATTGCCCCAGCAGTTGTCTGCCTCCTCTCAGCCCAGCATCCAGACCCTATTGCTTTACACAGGGATGGAGAGAGCCAGAAGCTCCAAACGGGAGGTGAGATGAATCTGCAGTATCAGTGGTATGCCATCCAGGCAAGTGCAGGAAGTCAAATATGGCAGCCAATGCAGGAGGGAGAAAGAGTGTCAAGCTGCAAGTACTGCCCTTGCAATTGCACTGTACTATGGACAGGCCTCACAGGTCTGAACTAATCTGTATCCTGTGTAACAGTGGCTGTCATGATGGTGGTTCTTGTTGGGTGATGGTGTCATACTCAGTTGTGTGCAATGCATAAAGAACAGTATTTTAACTCGTCCTAAATTATGGGTGTCATGATGAGATGTTCAGCTCTGGGTTGTGTACATGCTCTCAATTTATGCTTTTCTTGTGGCTTTTCCTGTTTTCTGTTCCTATATGGAAAATTTCAGAAACATGTCGACATTTTTTTTTTTTTTAAAGGAAAAGATGAAAAGTAGTTTATAAAAGTGCAAACTGAACTATAACCCACCACTGATATTTTTCATTATTTTAATATTCGTCTATATTGTTAGGTAATTTATATTTATTCTGAGTTGCTCCATAAGGTAATAGATGAGCATGTTTAACAAACTCTTTAGGGAAAATTTGTTGCAAAAGAGGATTCTCAAAAAAAAAAAATATATATATTAATATATACCATATATATATTTATTAATATATGCTATAGATATGTTCACATGAGGTGAATGAAAGCTCTTATTTCTAACCTTTTGAACTATTTAGGTACTCTCTGCCTGTTCTAAATAGGAATAGAGAAAAACGGAGATGTATACAAAACATCTGGTTTTCTGATGCCTATGGAACAATATTTGAAAGTCTTGGACCTTCCTTGGGCAACCAAGGATGGAAGAAGTTTATATTAAGTATAGATCAGATAAGAAATAATAAATGATTTGTTGCTTGTATTACATTAGCTAAAAAGCTGAAATTCAATCATTTAGTCTACATAACCTAGGTGACTCTTAAAAATTTTTACAAAATTTTCATACATTTTAGAAAAGCTAATGTAGATGGGAACAAGAGAAAAGGGATTGTCACATAAGAAGTAATTTTCTTCTTGCCACAGTGGGTATGGTAGTATATGTACAGGAGTACATGGAAGTGCACTTGCTTAAAGTCAGTATGACTGTTCAGAACTGTAATTTAATGTTTTTCTTCTTGATTTCTAACTTAAAAATACTATTTTTCTTTGTGTGTGTGTGTTTCTGTCTATTAGTGCCATTCATATATGACTAATGAACATTGTCTGTGAATTGTCCCGTTGATTTGGAAAACAGTCTAGGGGAAAGAGAAAAATAGTATATATGGACATGTCTTTGTTTGTTTGTATGTATCCTAAAATCAGTGTCTGTTATTTAAAGATAAAATCTCAAAGTAGTTTATGTAGTAAGTGGAAGTTTGTCTAGTTTTAGTGATCTATTTAGTAAAAGATTTTGACTTATTTGGAGCAAGGAGCGTCCAGAGTCGTCTTTTGTCTGTTGAAGGATAACTAATTTGTAATATACTGTCTCCTCAAAGGGAGAAGATTTATATTTCCTTGTAAAAAAGGAATGTCTGAACCACAGAATGAGTCTTACAAGCCCTATTTTGAAGAAACCTCTGCCATTATGGGATTGTCACAGTAATGTTTCCTTTTCTTCTGTTTTTCATGCATTATTTGGGAGGGAGGATCACACAGAATAGAGAACAGCGGTGTACCATAACCACTACTGAAATAACTATAGTCTGAGAAACTGAGCCCAAGAAAAATGGAAGGGATTCAGGTTTGAATTATGAAGGATTTACCCTCCAAGGGCTATGTCAATGTTCATGTTGGTTTTCATTTTAGTCATAATGGGTTTCCAGTTTCTGCTGTGATTTAGTATCACAATTAGGTGGATGCTCATTGAATGCTGCTGGTCACTGGTTATGTTTGAATGTTATCCAAATGTATTCAGTTAAATACCCGTTATTAGTCTTTCTTTTTTGTATGCCAAAACCATAGCTTGATCTGTTAGGAGTCTACAAACATAAATATTAAATTTTAACGTTTTTGCTTTGAAGTATAGAATTTTTAAAGATGAAAATACATTTTCTCTTGAATCTTGGTCATTCAGTTTCAAATCTCCCAAGCATAAGGCAGTTTTCTGGGGAAGAACTAATTTTTGTTGTTAATGAAATAAAGATTTCCTCTGTTAAATTAATCTATGAAAATCAATGAAAAAATCTATGAAAAACAGATGAGCAAAAGAGCTTCAAACTACAATACAGTGTTAATCTTTAATTGTTTTAATTTCCAAGTTATTACTTTTATTATAACTTGGCTATATCTGTCAGGTTGGGTTAAATGAATACAAAACTTGGCATGAGAATGAAATCTCTGCTGGAAACTTATGAAACTTATTTGTTTTTTATTATTTTTAACCGTTAAATTTAGAGTAGTGAAAAAGTAAAGAGTAGAAGTTCACATTTCATAATTGTGTTCTCTCTTCCAAATAAGATCCATATTGAAGGTTTCAAAGTTTGTTAACATCTGCCAATAATTTGGACTCTAAATATGGACTAACCATAGCTTAATAAAATAAATCAATGAACAAAGAAAGTAAAGTATTATAAATGTCTGCATGCAGTGACTGTACTTACAAAGTTATTTACATATGAATAGGTCTATCTATATGCAAAAACATACCTTGAGCTGCACAAAATATTCATGTATTTTATGATTGAACCTTATTACCCCAAATTATACTGATTCAAAGACAGCTTATACTGTATTTTGCTCTTATACCCTTTTACTTACAATGCTTAGAATGCATTTAACAACCATTGCCTGTAGCAATTAAGCACGTGAGCATTGGTAGTGCCTCAGGTTTGTATATGAATTTCAGAGCTAAGGATATGTTTTGTGCAGTCCTTACATGTTGGGGAAGGAGTTTCACCCCAAAATATCTTTCGTGAATTTGAGCTGGAGCATTCTCCGTATTCAAACACAGAGTCTTTTATTCTTTTGTAGTTTAATTGCATATTTCAGTCTTCTCCCCAAATATCTAATTTCATTGAAATTGTTAGTAATTCTTTCTTGACATATTGAGGAAAATACACTGACTATCTGGACTTGTTAGTGAATCAGAAAATTGATATCAAACATATCTTTTAAAAGTGTGAATTGTGTATATAAAGTGTAAAAAGGATTATTTAAGTTGTCTGGCTAATACAAGTTCCTTGAACCCATTCCAGTCATCTTGTCATTTTAAAAACCTTTGCTAAGATTAAAAGGTTTTCATGAAGAATTTGCACAGTGCAAATTTTCTCAAACTGACAATATTAGAAACTGCTTTTCCTTTATGAATTATCTCTAAAACAAAATGTATTTGGAAGCTTTCAACATGGAAGAAAACCGATTACTTTCTATAGTGGCAAGCTTTCTGTTTCATTGTGTAGCACAATTTAAGGGTCATCCTGTTCCCTCCCAGAAAAATATTTGCACAACAACTGTTTAAATGCAATATATGACAGGGACTATGCATTCCTACTTCGATTGTGATATAGCAGATACTCGGTGACTAGCTGACTTTCTGTGGACACACAAAATAATTCCCTGACTGACCATGGCCACGAATCAATGAACAAAGGATGTGTTTGAGATATTATTTTCAGCTAAGATTTAATATTTCTATCAGACTCTCAGCTAACTGTTCACTGACTAATATTTGTGGTCGGCAACCAGATGACTGAAGAAGAGAAATCAGAGGTTTGAGAAAGCCCTAATGAACATTCCTAGGCGTGAGCCTTTGTACAAGTACTCATGAGACTTCTTGTTTTCCACAAGCATTTTGGCTGAAAAATACCCAAATGTTTTTTTGAAAATAAATACAAAAGGTCATAAATACCACTGAGGTGAATTCATGGTTTTCAGTGTAATACATATTTCTGAGTACTTAGTTTACAGTATTCACCCATGTCTGAAGAGTAACAAGGGAGCTCTTGGAATGCATATGTTCTTTACCAGTGAGAAGACTAGCAACAAAATATATCCATTATAGAAGGGTTCATGCGTTTACATCTGAATCTGCCACGTATGCAAAAACACAGAAAACAGCAAAACTGTTGAAGCAAAATTTCACTGTGTCTGGGAAAGACCGAAGTAAAACAACATTAAAAGTAAATCACATTCAAACTGTGCAAAAAGCTTACTATATAAACTGCTAAATGCTACTGAGGGACTGGATGTGTTACAGCTGCAGCTGTTGATTTGTGATACTAGGCCATGCAACTATTCTTCTAGGGACAAATACACTGTAGAAGCAATCTTTAGAAAGTATGGCATGGTACAGCTGTCATTTGAATAAGATAACCATTACAGAGGGATTGTTCACCTAACATTGAAGATGCATATGATTTCAGAAAATTATCTTCAGGAATGTTAATTTTAATAGGGTAGTTACTGTTGACAATTTCCTTTGTATATTTTAAATGATTTATCACATTGTTCCAAGCAGAGCAGGCAAATAGGAGCTCTGGGAACTTTCTGGACCTTCTTGACTGAACATTGAACACCCAGTTTCTCTTCAGTCTGCCGGGTGCATCGTTCAGATTGCTGAGCTGCTTCTAGAAATTACATGGGAAGTTCAGAAACTCTTTAGTTTCATAATCAACTTATATTTCATAAGAGACTGTTAATACATTTATGTATCATCTTAAAATAATTTAGTCTATAAGACCTCTTTGTTTTCTCTCTTTTTTTCTCCTTCACCCCTCCCCCGCCCCCCCCGAGAAAATAAAATTTAGCAATTATTCAAAGGAATAACTAGATATTCACGGAGGTGAAGAGTACCTGTAGCTATTGTGCACTTAATAAGTAAGAAGTACATTAGATTCATTTTAGACCCTTTTTACGAGAGCAGAGCAAGTGAAAATTTTTTGAAAATATTTTGAAATATTTTGAAATTTTCAATATTTTGAATATTTTGAAAATTATGTGTTGTACAAAACTGGGAATTCCATAACATTATGAAAGAGTAAGGATGTTACGCACAGAAATTATTATTCTTAGAAAGTATCAGTTGTGGAAATTTTCAGAAGTTGGCAATATGACATTCTTTCAGCTACAGTCATAGTTGAAATGTGGGTGATAGGCTGTGGGTGAATTTTTTGAATCTGTCCTTAAAGTTTGCATTGAGTTGGAAAAAAAAAGTGAGAAGTAAAAGTATTGGGCTGAGAAGATAGCTTTCATCCTGTATCCACCCTGTATTAGTTGATCAAGTTGTTGTCTGGGACATTCTTATTTTAACACCCTTTTAACACTGCTTGGTATGTCCTTCAATGTATGCACTAGTGATATTAAAAGTTCATTGTTTTAGAAGCATTTTGTTAATATTCATGGCCTTTGAACTTTGTATTGTTATCTGCCAAAACAAAATGACAATCAAAAACTGCTCCCCCCCTTTTTTTCTGTCCTTCCACTTTTTTAAACTTCCTTGCTTTTTCATTATTACTGTTGTTCTGAAATGACTTTATCACAGTGGAACATAAACAAGAGATTAGATATCTCATCTGGATTAGCTTCATAGCCTCTCTCCTTTTCACCCCCAAAAGCTCAATGACCTGCTAAAATATGGTATCAACTGAGTTTTCTTTGGCCAGCTTGGTTCTCTTGACTTGACACTAGCAAGATCAAGCTAGAGCAGACTGTCAGCATAAGGGATATCCTTTGAAAAACAGTTTTTTGTCTTTAGAGTCAGACTATTTTCCTAAGTCTTTTCTCCTTTGTATTTTGTATTCCCCTTCCCATCTTTACAGAAAAAGTCTGTGTGTATCTACGGTTGCCCTCATAGTGTTGCTCTATAAAATCAACAATTATATATTATTGAACACTTCAGGAAGTACATTATTGAACATCAGGAAGTACAAATCTATTTCAAAGATAAAAATCAGGCAAACAGGTCTTTCTGTATTATAAAATTCAGACCACAAGCTTAAGAAAATTAAGCTTTTCAGTCTGTAGCATGTTTAAGTAGCTGCAAGATAGCTCCTGAAAATTATAACAGTTTCAAATTTTGATATTAACATTACTTTGTTTCTTAATTTTTTTTTTTTTTTAATAGAAAAAAGTAATTACTTACTTTTGAAATATTACCTCACTAAGATGACCAGAAAAAAAATATGTGCATAGAAAAGTTCTTCTCAGAATTTTTTGGAAGACAAGACTGCTCTTTACTGGGTGAAAGCCTGCAGTTACTATACATGTGTTTGTCTTTAAACATTATGACAACAATGTTTGCATGGTTAATGATTACATTTCCTGTGATAATGACAAGCACAGTAAAGTTCTGTCCCTTCATTGATGATACTGTATTTCACACATAAATATGTCTAAATATTCTGTTTGGTCCTGAGGGCATCATGAATTTTGAACAGGATGTGGCTTTTAGGTTGATTCATTTGTTCTGCTGGTGCAACTGCACAGATAGCAAGGGATTTTAGGGAAGAGCTTAGTTTATGGAACCTGACTGTGATGATAGTTTGCAAACCTCTTCCATAAATTCTATTATAATCTAGTATTTTTTATTTTTTATTATTCTGAAAATGGAACTGTGTTGTTATAAGTCATACAGGTTGGGTTGTATAGTGGTAAGATATGTGACTAGTTGAAATGGAGATAGCGGTATGCCTAAGAAATTAAGGGTTAGAAGAACTAAAATTGGAAATGGAGGTTGAATGTTTTTTTCTGCTTTAGGCAATTCACACGGATTTCATGCAGCTACATAGATTGTGTGGGAATCCAACTGAATTACTAAAAATGGAATATTTTGATTTGATCTTTCCTGTATGAGCACAGAAAAGTATTTCTATTTCATGCTATTTTCATTGTTAATCTGCATCATATATTATCTTTTTCTCTATGCTGTGCAATTCTACTGGAAAATAAGTTGTATACAAAAGGAAGACCTATAAATAAACATGTAGCCTAACAAACTCAGCAGGGTGTCAAAAAACATGTTGACCTTCTAATAAGCGAGGTGTATGAATTTTATAGCTGTGACGTCTATGAGATCTCTTCAGTGAACCGTGTATGACAGTATCATGTAATGGTTATAAAATATTCAAGTTCTGGCCTTTGGAAATATTATAATTTACTGAAAATTAGCTAAAAATAGCAGTTATGTTGTTTTAGTAGTTAGCAAGATACCTGGAAACAATAGTGCAATAACAGACATTTTAATCATAGAAATATCACATGAAGAGGTGAGATAGATAAGTATGGGAAAATACATGTATGTCTATACTACCTGAAACTGTATGTTGTAAGTCTATGTAATTCAGAAGGCAATGTTAATGCTTTCTCTTTTGCAATTTTTTTTGCTTCTAGGAGACTCTTTCTTTGTTTATAATGACATTTTCAGCAGATATTATCAGCCCCTAAGTATGAGGCTTGGTGATCATGTGTACAAGCATTATATATTATGGCATATACAATTTCTGTGCTTCAGTCAGTGAACAAGCTTCTACTTGGGAATGTTTTCTGCAACACTCTTCTAACAATGTCACTTTGTGACAAGTCCATATGCAGGTGAGGAAGGAAAAAAAAAAAAGGCAAAAGCTAATAGTTAATGAGTTTGCCAACAAACCACTTAATGAAAGCTCCTTCTTCAAGCCATAATGAAAATACATTGGGTTCATCCCCTTGTTCTAGCTCCTGATCTGTAGCCCTACATTTGAGAACTGTATTTCTACACCAGCTCCTGCTGTGGAACACCAAGGCCAACTTCAAGCACACCCACGTATGCAATTCCTGCTGCTATGCTGATTTTATCACTTGCCTGCCTTTGGATTGTGCTTTTGACTTACTCTCCTGGGGAACATGGACATTCTTCCAAAATCTTGGACAATAGCTTGGTTTTCCACCTTAGTTTTCTGTCAGCATAGTACCTAATTATTGAGTCACCTGGAACCCAGTCCATGCTTAGCCACCTTGGTCTACCTGCTTATGTGCACTTGTAAAAAGCCCTGTCCCAACAGTAAATGCCAGAACCAGTCTTGAACTCACTCCTCAGTGGCTCCCTCTCACAACAGAGAGAAAATTTTCTTTTACACAGGAAATTAATGCATGATTGGAGCCACACAGACTAACTTCTCATTTATTTTTCTTAAATGAAACAAAAAAATAAAATTGCTCTGTTCTTTTTTTTCATCAAAGTTGGTGCACAGCCTGACCACAGAAAGGAGTTGGAACCAGACATTCCACTTTACTCAGCATAAAGGGTCCCCATGTTGCCCAGGCAGATGCAATATGTGCTTCTCTGCACAGTATGTGTCTTTGTCAGCAGGAATTTCCATCATTTTAAAAGCAATTTAAAATGCATTTTCATATTAAATTTGTTGCCAAAACTTGTATTAGAGATGTTTGTTTTCTTTCATGCAGACTTTCCAGACACATCTTTCTCTATTTGAGATAACTAATACTGGGTGTGAACTGCTAATGTATAATGATGACTTGTGTTTTTCTAGTCATATCATTATACCTAATCCAATAAACACTGAAGTGACTTGATTTGATTACAGCATGATGCACACACAGAAACAGCAATTTAAGCAAATAATATACTTTGAAGGGACTCTGCCTATTCATTCTATCCTCTGTGGAAGAAGCCTACCAAACCAATGGCTGTTCACATTTAACTTCTATAGAGTTATTACAGAGTACAGAGAAGCATGTGCACACGTGTGTACAACATCCACAGGTTTACAGACTGGTAATAGGAACAGAAACACTTCCTCTGCTTTTCCTCTGCTTCCAGGCCACTGCTTTTTAAACTATTCTTGGAAATGCAGCAGTTGCTTTCAGGCTGTTCAACTACCTTCTTCAACAGGAGAGGTAAAGCTCTGCTGAATGACCAGCTGTGGCACCATAGTCACATATACCTTTCAGCTGGACAAGAGCAAAAGATAAGTATACATTATTTTAGTTACATGCTCTGTTTGACAATTTTGGTAGTAAGCCAAAAAGTGAATCTGTTGCCTGTACTGCAGAATGAAGCCCCTGGCATAAAACGGCCAGCAGTTGCTTCCTAGACTGAACCAATTAAAGTAATTTAAAGTCATTTTGGATTCTTTATAAAGAGAAATATAGAGTAGTTCATATATGAGGGATTTTTTTTTACACTGAATTGTACTTGGCTAGTCAAAGCTAAGGTTTACACGATAAATAATTACAAAAACATGAATAAATTTCTCTTATATTCTCGATAAACCCTTAGAGCTGGCGTAAGATCTGAGAGTTTCATGTTGTTGTTGATTATAGATAATGTGCAGAGAGGTGATCAGCTACTCTAGTCTCAACATGTTTTCCAAAGTGATAATGCAACCCATAAGCTGCATATGTTTTGAAGTGGCAGCATCTGTAGAAGACTGATTCTCTTTTGCAGAAATATAAAGAATAAAATCTTAGTTCTGGGAAGAAATGTAGATAGTGAGAAAAATAGACAGGGACATACAGTTGGTTGGGGAGGTGTGGGTGTTGGTGTAGGAGGAGTTCTCTAGTACCTAGAGCTGGATCTATTCATGAACAGAATTTTGCAAAATATGGTTTCTGTTATGAGTACACAATAACAAAAACTGTTCTGTTCTGTTAGAAGTTTCCATTAACTTGAATGGAACTAAGATTTCACTGGGCAGGAAAGGATACTAGGGTGAGAGAAAAACAAAATAAAACCACCACCAATAACAAAACAAACAAACAAACAAACAAACAAAAAAACCCACAATGCTTTAAAAACCCCAGGGATTCTCAGATACTCAGAGAAAAATCACAGTGTTAGACTTAAAAACAAAACAAGGAAGACAAAGGAAATAAAATAATTGGTTTCATTTTGATTGTTATCGAACTGAATCTTTAAAATAAGCTTCCTCACTGCCATTTTTAGAAGAGAAGAAGGAGAAGTAAGAGGAAAGAAAGACCATGTCACATGGTTACTAATGCCTTTCCACATTAAAAAAGAAAGCCAGGTCTCTATGTGGCTATGTGTGCTCTATGTGTGTTTGTTGGCTAGGCTATCTACTGATGGTGCCTACAGGTGATCAGCTTGTATTGTTCTTCAGTTTTCAGCCAAGTCTGTTATGGTTACAGAAAACAATGCTGAAGACACAATTTCTAAAAATATGATTTGATCATAAAGGGAGACTCTTTCATTTGTTCCATTTAGCCACTGCTAGCTTAGTACATTTTATTTATTCCCTATGAAATGAATGGAACTAAACCAGAGATAAAAAAGTAGTAGCTTACTTAGTTTTCTGAGGTTCTGATGAAACTTCTAATTTCAAAACAAAATAAAACAAACAAACAAACAAACAAAAAAAAACAACCCAAAACCCACACCCACAGATGAAAAGGCTGAGAATTTTTGATTATTAAGAAGAATCTAATATAGTCTGATTTTATCAAATTCATGACACAGTTGTTTAAATTGGCTTCAGATATCAGAATCTCTCCTGAGACAGTTAATCATCACTTATAGATTGAAGATAGCATTTAGAAAATTAATGACAAAGATTAAAAACTTCGGAAAGGAAGGAAATTCCTTCCTTGAAGTTGTAAGCCAGCTACCTGAAATGATTAGGAATATGGAATTCTGCATTTATTGTGTCCCTCTAATTTCCTCCTTAACGTTACTTTTACTTCTTGGTAACTAGGAGTGCAAGTAGAAAAACCTCAAAACAGGATCTGACAATGTCAGATCTCTCTCTCTCTCTCTTTCTTTTTCTGTTATAAGATGTTCTGGATAAAAGATAGATAAACCAACTGGAACCCAAAATATCATTAGTTCAACCTAAATATTTTTAAATCCTTCCCATTTTAGTAAAGTTTTGCACAGATAACTGATTGGAATAACCAGTTCTTATGATGAAGAGAAGGATGGGAATGCAGCCGAAAGCAAAAGTACTTCTAATGAACACTGGAGTCTAGAGTCCAGAAATATTGTACTTATTGAGGTTAACATAGTCAAAATGATGTAGGGATACTTTGTGTGTTACTGATTTAATGCAATTTTTTTCTTATTTTAAAATTCTCAAACTGAATATGAAAGTGGTGATATAACGAATATCTGTGGATGAAAAAAAAAGTGAAATATTTCTAATACAGAATTCCTTTTGAAATGACTGTTAACCTTTCACTTACACAGTCATTAAGATAGGATCACAACTTGTATAGCAACTTAACACTATTTGTTTTTAATATATATTTATATACATACATAAATATATATACTTTCTTTATACCATACCAGCAGGTCTAATCCTGAAGTAGTTCGTTTGCTTATTCTGTCTTTAAGAAACCGGTTGGGATAACAATGGGTTGTAAAAAGCAAATTTCCTGTCCTTCATGCCGCGGACTGTCTGACTCTGATCTCTCATCTAGGTTGTACTAAGGCAGGCCCTAGTGCACCCCCTTGCTAGACAATGCATTGCAAATCTTTGTTATAGACCTGTAAGAATGTTTATAGTTTTATTTACTGAAAAGGTTTTCTGGTAAAATCTTTTCTGCATTTAACAAGGAAGGCAAGAGTGAGCAAGTTTAATTTATCTACAGTAAGCACATTTATCTGTGGGTGATTTCTTTTGATGGTTATGCTTCGGGTCATAAGGAAAGAGCCAATAAAGATCAATACTGGAGTTGTGAGAGCTGAGGATTTGTTCTTGTCTTCAATTCTGCACCACTTTCTAAAGTGAACTTTTCCTCTAAAGATTCCTACAGAATCTTTATAATGAGAGACAATTTCTTAATGTTTAAAAGAAGTGGGAAAATAATATTCAGAGGAAGAAGCAATTGTGTCTTAAAGCCCTATTCTGCTGGAAATTGGAAAAGACAGAATCAGGATTTGTAAACATCAGACAAAATCTGGGCATGCATACAGGGCTAAAAATGAAGAAATATAGTAAAATATCAGTTTTGGATTTTAAAGAGCTGCCTGACTTTTCTCAGACTGAACATGTATAGATATGCCTTGAAAGTAGGGATTTACTGTTTGTGAAATACTTTCTGGTTTTAGCTTAATATCACTCCACCTAATAGGTCTACAAAATATACCTTTGTAAGTTGCTGTTTTGAAATTTCAGAAGGGGAAATAACCTTGCCAATATGTTTTCAGTCCATTAGCATTAGTGCCCTAACAGAAGAATGGCCGGTCTCATTGTGGTCAGCCTTGTGGCTAGCCTTCTTTCTCTTTCTTCCCCCATTTCCTTTCTATTGTGGGAGAACACAATAGAAGCTTCACAAAGAGGAAAGTGCTTGTAGTATTCAGGGTGGGCCAATTCAAGACCAAAGAGGACATTCATACAAAAAGCAAGATATTAAAGTTATGTTCTTAACTAAAAATATCTTTGTTTGCCCTAGATATACCATGTAGCAATAGTCTACGCTAATCCTTTTTCACAAGTTACATAATTCATTACAAATTATCACAGATATTTTAACAAATACCTATTTGCTAGACTGTTCTTCATGATCCCATTTTATCTTCTACCTTTCTTACTTTTTATTTTTTCTTACCCTAACCCCAAATTGTGCCTGGACATCACACAGTGGAAAACATTTGCCCAGAAGCAGCAATGGAAGATGTGGGCTGAAAGCTTCATTTTCTGAGCAGTTTTGTTAACCATATTGCAAATGCCTTTGCTCAGTCAGATTGAGGTGTTCAGATTATGCTGAAATACTACAGTTGTCTAGATGTACATGATTACTATATGTATCTAAGACATTTTGCTAAACTATTTTTTTTTTTCAACCTATTTAACGCAGAATTATTTTGGGCATCTCTGTGCTGCACTGCAGAGAACACCAGGGACAAGCCAATATCAATCAAGTCTAGAATTATTTTGCTGATTGCAGGGCATGCATGAGCATTGAGCACTTTATTAGTGGGGTCTACCACAAACCTCTTCTATGACAAGCTTTGGATTTTGGTACTAAGATGGTTTGCTCAGACTTTTTTCCTTACGTAAGTCTGTATGTTAGCCTCTAATGAAGTGTAAAATCTCGCTGATTGTATAAGAAAGTCATGAGGAATCCATCACATGTAATAAAGACAGGGCTCCTGGCTGCAAGAATAAATCAGCACAACAGCAATATAGGAAGAAGACGCATATGTGATTTGGTATGGAGTCAGAGTGGCTGCAGGGGACTCTAAGATATTTAGGTCATGAGCAGAAAAAGGATTTTGCAGTAGGTAAACAGGACCTTAATCTCTTCCCAGCTAATGACAGTTACTTTGATGCACAGACAATGTTTATATGAGGAAATTATACATTGCAATCCTTCTTACCTACTCGTGTACATCCCTACAAGTTTTGTTAGTTCCTTTGTAAACATCTGAATGGTCCCATTGTAGTTGCCTCTATGGGAAAGAACATGTGTGAGTTAATTAGAACAAGCTTTCTAAGCCTCCACTGCTGTTGTTGCTGTGATCCAAACAGCAAAAATATGGTTGCTAGAAGTATTAGTGAGGAAATATTTTAAGTGAATTTAATGAGACCCTCTTTTTCCTTATTCTTTAATTTACTTTTTCTTTCTCTTTCTCTTTTGTTTTCCCCTGTAGGAAGCATATGTGGTTCCCTGAGAGTTTTAACAAGAATTCTAGAAAAAAAAAACAAACAAACACAAGATTATGTTGAACAAATATCCTTCTAGTAGAGACTACAGGAAGCCCAGCAATACATATCACCTAGCACCCCAAGAACCGTCAGATCACTACTACCACCAGCTAGCGATTCTCACTCCCTCACACTTCAAAACTTTTTCATCTGTTTCATCTGTTTTTCCTTGTATATTTAATATTATAAAATTGCCCTAAACCTAATTTTATTACCTTTAAAAACATCTAAAAATGAAAGAGGAGTTTTAATAGAAACTTGAAACACACAATAATATCCTAACCAGTGTCAAATTTAAGACTATTGCACTAAAATGAAAGCTGAAACATTCAGAAACTGAAGTGTTAACTGGCTAAGATCACAGCTGAAAAGGCAAAGAACTGTACTTCAGGGTAACAGCTGCTTTTGCTCTGAAGTCTACATATTTTTCATAGTTCGGGCAAAAGATTTTATCACTTTTTCCTGTAAGAATTTTGTAGGTGGGCAGATGACAATTTAATAGAGCTAACGGAGCTGTTGGATTGGTGTAGTGTCAGAATTGAGCTGCACTCATCTGCTAATTCACAGTGAGATCATTTTATAACACAGTACCAAAGATGTGGCATAATTTAAGCACAAATGTAGATAGAGATACAAAATAAGCTATGAAACAATATAAAGTAAATGCTGAAAAATAAGTGTCTTTTAATTAAAGACAGAGAGAAAAAAATTGTGCCTGAGATTTGACAAAACGTATGGCTAGAAGAGCCCTATTCTGAAAACAATTTCTTTAGCATCTGTGGTTTACAGAACAACCTTTGCCATAGGTAATTCTGTAAATTACATTTTAAAAGTCAAAGTTAAACTTGTAGATTAAATTTAAAAAGCATTTGTTTGATGGATTTAGATATATTGATAGATATATAAAGGTCAAGAAACCTTTTCCTCAATTTGAGTACATTATCAGACAAACCTATATGGCCCCATGCTGTGATTGGAAAGCAGATAAGGTCTTTGCCATCTGTTCTGAAGGTCCTGAGTTTAATTCTCCATGGGAGTTAGTACATGGTGCTGGTAGGAGGGGAGGAATTCATTTGGGAAACTGTTTATCTTTTGTTTGGAGAAAAAACAACTTTTACATAATATTATTGTAATCAGAAGAGATTTCAGCCCAGTTCTAAACTTCCCTGAGGTTTCCCACTGAATTGTAAACTAATGATTCTGGTTAAAAAAAGAAGACTAGTGGACAGTGATATTTCTTGAAGGTGCACTTTTGTATTATTCTTTGAGATGAAAAGCAAGGTATGAATATCCTGTATGCATTATGTTCATGTTCACAAATTTTAAATCTGTACTACTTTCTAGAACTTAATGATGTCGTGAGGATTAAGTTTCAGTCAGACAAAAATAATAATATTCTGATGTCTGAAAGGGAAGGAGTAAGAAGATGATATATAGCAAGTGGCATATTCTTTAAAATCTCATTTATTTATTTATTTATTTATTTATTTTTAATTTGCTTGTTTTAGGACATAGGACAATACACTTTTCAAGTATTTTCTTTCTTATGTTTTCATACTAAAGATATTTTAAACAGATGATCATAGATGTCAGTCATTTAGGGCTACCACCTGCTGAGTTTTTCAAGTGGGTCATGTGAGGATTCAGCTAAAGCCAAGCCTGTTTTCTTATTATATTTCTACTTTTATCTTTGGATACATGAATATATCTTTATGAAGTACGTGTGTGTGTTAAAAGTTTTGCACATGGGTGCAACGGCTTGGCACTGTCTGGATGTCTTAGAGTTTTTTATTTTTTTAATCACAATATTCTTCTTTTTCAGACAAAGTTAACATGGAACCTCATTAACGAGCTGAATTTGTAGCAACTGCTTCCCCCTACTCTCTAGTTTCGGTTTCTTGACTTTTGCCTAGGGGACTGATTAAAGGGCGATGTGTTAATAGTATGAGCTAGTAAGTGATTATATCTTTTGTATTGATCTTGTCTAATAGGAAGCCTTTGGGAGAGAGGCAGGAAAGCAACATGGATGGACCCTTGGACGAGTGCGAGATGCAGTGGCAAAGCCTACAGAGCCC
The DNA here is from genome assembly GCF_009819795.1 of Aythya fuligula. Taxonomy (NCBI): domain Eukaryota; kingdom Metazoa; phylum Chordata; class Aves; order Anseriformes; family Anatidae; genus Aythya; species Aythya fuligula. Next base: position 27,521,017 of record NC_045562.1, on the reverse strand, counting down.
AGAGTTACACAGCTGTTTCATTTGAGCTGGGAATAAGGAGATCAAAGGAGTGATGCACCATTAAATGGGCTCTCTGGAGAGAGGGAAGAAGACAGTTAGGATAGAGGGATGCAAGCAGGAATTATGAGTCTGTTGCTCTTGCTGACAGGGACAGATGTGAGATGTGGACAGAAATCCTGGGGATTGCAATGTGAAGCAATTGGAGTTTTTCTCCAGCTTCTAGGGAAATGTGAACCACAGGAAATCATAGACTGTGAAGGGTTGTGTACTGTTTTAAAGTTCTGTCTCTTGTTTTCTGCTTCTGAATGGGTAATGCTTTGGTCCACAGAGGCTGCTAGGTACCAGTGGCATAGCTCCTACAGGGACCAGGTACAAACCTTAAGCCACTGTCACTAGTACCTGCAGTTTGCAGGTATAGTTTTGCTTTCAGGTGGGATGGCTGAGCAATTGCACTCCAAGAGAAGGTACAGCTCGGGTTATGAGATAGGTTATTGGGAAAGTGAAGTTATTTAGCTTTGTTTCTATGTGGCATTATAAAATTTTTCTTTCAGGAAACAGTGAGAAAACATCCCAGAAGAGAGATCTAAAATGAGAGGCATAAAATCTCAGGTTGTATATATGTAAATAGCTATTCCATTTTCCCTATACTGCCTTTTTTTTTTTTTTTTTTTTTTTTTTTTTTTTTTTTAATTCAGAAAACCTATTTTCTTGTGTTCATGTGTTCAAAGTGGCTGAAAAATCATTACTTTAATGAGATATGAAAAAGCTGTTGGAATGACTTTTAAAGCTATGTTTTCAATTAAGTCCATTTAAAATATTTCTGTTGATTTTGATCTTAAATAAAGAATAATAGGTAATTATAATAGGATTCAGGTTTACAAATTTATTCAAAGGCTTTGTTTACATAAAAAAAAAAAGTCCAGATCCATAATGTTTAAAAACATAAATTGAAATAAAGGAACAATGAGCTTGTAGTCCAATACTAAGATCTGTTCTTGTAATCAGGAATGACTTTGGATAGAAAGTACTTCCAGAAGCCAAGAAAACTTAAATGCTTGGGTTCCCATGTGGGCTTAAAGTCATGGGATTTATGATTCTAACTTATTTAAGTGCTTATAAAAATTTTGTCCATGTGTGTTCAAAAATGTGATCAAGGGCCAAATACTCCCAAAGTTTAGATAAGTCCTTGAGGTTTTGATTCTAATGCAAATTGAGGGCCTAGAAGTTCTTGAAAATTCATTTAAACACCTCATGCAGCTCTGAAACTTTTGACAGAGTTGTGTATAAAAAATTAATACAAACATTATGGGCACTGACCTTTGGACAGTTTCACATCTATAACATTATGTATACGTCAGTACTGAATACAGTTTCTTTTGAGATGACACAGATATTGGTGCTACTAGGAAGGCTTTTTATTGTTTTCTAAAAATATGACTTCTACTTCATTTGGGGAAAATAAATTAGTGCCTTTAAGTTAGCAAGATAAATTATTGTTGGACTTGAATGTTCGTTTTCAATAATCAGGTTTTCAGCCTGTATTATTTCTCTTATGTGTTCTGCCAATAGAGAACTTTATAAATTAAAGAAATAATAATTCAATTTGCAATGTATTTCAGTATAACATGAGGTGGATGAAATTTAAATATATAACAAGAAGAAATCCCTGTTACTTAAATTAAAATGTAAAATACCTCTACTTACATTGCTTTGATTTGTATATCTAAGGAAAGCAAAGGATTAAGGTAGAAGAGAGACACGCTGGTGGTATGGGTAGTGTACCTGTGTGTGCACATTTGCAGTTACACCCTCGCAGATGGATTTGTATATACTTTCCTTCATTGCCCATGTGTTGAAGCAGGTGAGCTGTTACTAAATACCGCAGCTGCCTGAAGATGAGATGGGCAAACTGTGTGCACTGTTCAGATGTGGAAGAACTTGAATTTTTTCTTATTAAAATTTTCTTACAGAAGAGAGCAAGAAGCGACTGCAGGAATCTGCTAGCACACTGCCCTGGGGTGTGTGAAGAGGGTCCATATTATCCCCTCCTGCTGGTAAGAAGTCCTCCTTCTGTCTTCCTGGCAAGTGCCTTAAGACTGTGGCTATCAGGCGTTTTATAATGGAGCTCTCCTGGGAAGATGTTCATCAGGCCAAGGGAAGGAATGATTCTATAGTTGTATTATGGTATGAATAATACCTTATAAAAATGAAACATCTTATCTGAGTTCTGTGTCTCTGGACTGACGTCAGACCATTTGTCCTTCTGTTCCCCAGCTCATCTTGCATGACCTTTTGAATAATGGCAAAAGAATATTGGTATGGCTCCAGTTTTCTGATGTTGATTCAAGTTATTAAAAAGCCTCAGTCAGAAAATAAAAGCGATTGGTTGAAATTGTCTCAGAAACTCTTCTGGGACTCCTGTGTGGAATTTGAAAATATTTAGCTCTATTCAGCACACACTTTTTTGACGTATGTAATTACTGGTCCATGCTAAAGAAGTTCATTCTCTGTATAAGACAGTGTATCTCATCTGTCTTCCCAGATATAAAACAGCATTGCACTGAACCAGCCTTTTCATCTTCCTGTACTATTAAGCATTTTCCCTTTTACTTTGGCCACTGCCATATATACACACTTTCTTGATCTTAGTTTTCTTTATCAACTTTGCATAGGTTATTAATTTTAATTTCTATAGATCTGCTTGTTTCAGTTTCTTCTTTTGTAAATGTAAGACATGGTGGGGCAGCTTTGCCCAGAGGTACTGGAAATACTTGATACAATGGTTTCATTGTCCTCCTTTGAGAGTGTGGCCCTTTCCCAGATCACACCGACTGTGCACGTGAGCTGCAAGTAACCTATCAGATGTAGCCACAGCAGTGTCTGGACACGTTGGTTAGCCACCCACAGCTGACCTCAGTGCAAGGCCTATCATGTACGGAATGCCAAAAAGGAGGGCTCTGGCCTGAAAACCGCTCAATCAGGCTGGGCCACAAATTGTGGTGTTGAGAAACTTGCTGAAATCAGGTGTCTTTTAAAATAAAATCAGAAGTATGTGGGTGGCTGGAGAGTTAGGTTGTATGGGTTGTCAGCGTTTTTCAGCTATGTTGTATCTGGTGTGCCTGTCTCTGCGGATCAGTTTCTACTGCCTAGGCCCTCTGCTTGGAGATGTTCACAGAGAATGGAAACACAAAGCCATAACCCACATGCTCACCAGGTGACTAATGTAGGAGAGGGCCGTGTTGTACACTAGCCTGACACCAGGCAGTACACAGGGTTGAAAAGTATTTAACAGTATTTTATGTTAGCCCTGGAAACCTGCTGAGAAGCTGAAGCAGTCCTTCCTGCTGACTGTGCTCTGAAGGCAACACTTGCCTGACACCAATACTTGCCCCTCTCTTTTTGTAGATTTGGGCTTTTGCCTTTCTTGATTCTCTCTCAATATGCCATCTCAACCCTTGTGCTCCTTCACTTCCAATGTATTTATAATCAACTTCCTTTGTGTTGTTCTATTTTGTGTGATGGGTCAATTAGGAGTTTTCAATTTACTGGAATCAGTGCATACATTTTAGCATGCCATTTGCAGGAAAGGACACTCAGCACATTATGGTCTATACTCATACTCAAACCAAGGAAAGGAAATGATCTGTGATCCACACTTTCCTTGTGAACTCTGGCTACTACTGATTACTGTGCGGGTGAAATACATCCTGGTGTCAGCCTCTGAATCCAAATGGCTTTATTGTCCTCTGGTTTATAGCATCAAAATAAGAACAAGTCAAGAAGTACCCAAAATAATACCGATATGCACTGATTGCATATCATACCAGACAAAAGACGTCTATTGCACATGCAGAACCAACAGTGATTTTGATGATTTTCTACAAAAAGGCATTGACAGCAAATGATAAAGCTAGAGACAGTGTTTCATTTGGTGGGATAAGGAAGTGTTTTGAAAATGAAAATATTTAGTGTGGAAGAGAAGAGACATTAAATGAATGTGTTTTTATTGTACAACTAGCTTTATAAAATGGCTTTGTAGTTTATTGGTTTGTGCCATGTGGCCCATTTCTGGCACTTTCTTTAGATGCTCCAGGGAGCTGTGTTCTCAAGTATCCTCACGTATTAATGAAAGTTTGTATTGTTTTAGGAGAAGCAGATTGAGGAAGGGACCACAAAGAGGGCTCTTGACAGCATGGGATTTTCCTTCTTGACAGAAGGAAAGATTCCAGAAAAAAATATTTGGACATGGAACAAAAGCCATCAGAAGAAACCTGATGTGGTAAGGTTTTACATTTTCACAGCTAGAAACCTATCCGGACAAGAGCACAAAACACACTATCTTGCCCTTTCAATCACAAAGCTATATTCTGAAAGTTGTCTGAGCATATACTTCTGCCAGGAAAAAAAAAAAAGAAAAAAAAAAGAGCTCAAATCTACTATGTTTTGTTGAGCAGTTGTATTTTCAGGCTTTATGTCAGGATTTGAATGCATGTTTGGAATTTTATTATTCTCTTTTTATTACATGAGACAGTGAAAAGGGTGAGGTGTGTGCATCGAAAACTTCTGATGTCTAGTTGCTAGGATATCATGTATGTTTTTGAAATCTTTTATCAAGGCAAATGGACATTACTACAGTTTATTTATTTATTTATTTATTGCGTGATGGGTTTTGTCAAAATACTTACCGTCATGACAAGTGGTGGACATTTCTTTAATTCCCACTGTTTTACTGACTGGCTGAAGCTCTCTGAGCAGTTCAAGCTCAGTACCTGAACCTAAAACAATGGCTATGTTTTAGCCAAAAGTATATTGTTGTTGCAATTTAAATTTGGCAGACTACATCTTAACACATAAAAAATAATTTCATCTATTCTGTTTGTACTTTCTGGGACTTTCTGTAATTCAAATGTGCATGGTGTAAATCCAAACGGTGGGTTTCAATACTTCATACAATCATTTTCTAAGTATCGAATGACTTTATGGGGATAGAATAACCTTATGATTTGTGCACATTTAGTAGATATGTATAATATTACAATAATAATATTTTTAAAGAAAATTCTGTTTCATAAATTTAAATGCTTGTGTTGAGTTGAAATGATAAATTCAATATTTTGTATAATTGTCAAAAGATATGTATATGCATGTCCATATATAAATTCTGTTATGTTTCAGGGTAGGTCAACTAATAAGGAAAGAAACTTTACTTTGTTGTGGAAAAAATACCACCACCAACAAAACAAAAATAAACAAAAAACCCTAAACAGTCAATATTCTATTCTGAGCCATCCATCTTTAAAATTTCTTCTGTGCTTTATGCATGCATGACTAAATTTTTGAACTGTTTGAGGTTCAGTATTTTATTTCATTTGAGTTTCTGTACGTGCTTTCTAATTAGAATTACAGTTCAATTACTTGAAAATTTTCTCCAAAGCAGCCTCTGCATCAGAAAGAGGACTGGGAAACACCTGTTCTTTAGAGATTTTGGTATTGTTCTGTAGTATCAGAAAAAATCTTTTAGCAAAACCAGCGTTGCTGAAGCTGATGATTCTTCTTGCTCTAGGCCAAATCTTCTTTGCATGAAAAGATCTATTGCTCCCATTCTTGTACACCTCATTAATGAACTCACCTCACATTCTGCATGTTTTGAAAACTCCATGTGAAGGGTTCTATATTCAGCACAGGCTGAATGAATTACCAAATACATTTCTATGAATTTTGGTCTTCTCATTTAGAAAGCCCAGAGTACTTCACTATGCATTGTTTCATTTTATATACGTATACATGTATATGTGTGTATTTGTATACATATGCATATATTACTATATTGGAAATACTCCCCTGGTGTATGAAAGAGATGCGTACCTACCCAATGAGCATAACTGATTTGATGTACGTAGTGAAATCTTGTATTACATTTGCAAATTTTTGTTTAAACAATTTAGTTAAGGTCAGGTTTTCTAGTACTTGGATGGATATCCAAGTACAGTCACATAAGACTGTCCACACAGTCACATAAGAACAGTCACAATATCACTTTGTTCACTCTGTGATCTAAAAAGCATTTAGACCACACTAGCAATAGACCATTTCTCAGCTTGTAAATCCTGCTTGGAGGTACTTCATATAGAGATTGAGAGGGTCAGCTTCTGAATCTCTGAACAGCTGTGGGACAGTAAAATCTTATGCAATGCTAAGTCGGAGTGTGAGTGGTTCATGACTGCCCACATCTGACTCTGTGCACCTGGGAGAGTTGGCAGGTAACACTGGGGATGCAGTCAGCAGAGTGAGTATCCCAGTGCTGTGTTACCATCACCCCAAAATAAAGTCTACCAACTCTCATGCTGGATGCAATTTCTTGTAACAGGGGAGCACAGATTTTTTGTGTAACTGCATCTTATTCTCATGATATATCTGTATTGTTCTGAATGCTGAGTGTATTCATTTCCAGTGCCATACAGCAACCATAAACCCAGTGATTTTCTTTTATACTGAGAATTTTCTGTCTGCTTCTTAAGTAGAAGAAAGGAGCCAAAACTCAGCTGTGAATATGATCTGCTGCCTTTCATATCAGAAGTCACACTTTTTGATGTGAAAGCTTCTATGGCACTCTCTTTAAGAATAGCAAGTCCTGGCAAAACTCCTGAAACAGCACCCTACTATGGCCTAAAATTCAACTGATTGTGGCACCTTTTCCTGCCATCTGTGCCACATTGCTTTGTTGCTGTGCTAGTCACCACCTGTATTTCAGCCTGGATATAATGGATAGCTGATGAAAGTAGCTGATAAAACTTTGCTTCATGAGAGTGTGATCAATGTGAGAGTGTGTTCTGTCATTCTGTATAGAAAAAAAAAAGAAAAAGAAATCCATTAGAAATTCAAAACGGTAACATGCATTTCTTCACTGAAACCTTCAGTTGCAAGCACCTTGAGTTGTATTAGCTACTCTCATTTATAGAATTTATGTGTGGACAAATAAATAAGGCATTATTGTCAGGACTGCTAGACAATATTTCTGAATTAACACCAGAACTGCACCCAATTCTCCATCTGTCTAAGCCTCAGAAACATTTAAAGGACAGCAGGTGAAACCTCATGATGCATCTATAAAGTGCAATATATAGCTCACCATCCAAGAAGAAGTCTCTGTGTGTGTGTGTTTGGTGTCTTAAAATCTCTCTAGGTCCTGCCATTTCAGAGACTCTTGAAGGACTGAACATTGTAACTTAGAAAGAATTCTTGGAACTAGATCTCCAAGCATCTATGATAGAAAAACCTTCAGTAGTTAGGAAAAAAGTTTTAACATCCTTTATGCCGTGTTGACTCTTGTTCCCAACATTAACAAGTTCAACCAGAGTTGAGGAACTTGTTCAACATTGCAGTGCCAAGAAGTTTACATTTCAACAAACATAAAATATGAACAAAGGAGACAAACAAAAAGAACAGAGAAAGGAAGGATATGGCTGCAAACAAATGATCCAATATAAGTCAAAATACAGCTAAAGAAAGAGAGGAAGAATAAATCCTTTAAATGAGCAACATTAGCCACAAAGCCCTGAATGAGCATAAAAAAAATCCCCAAACACCAGGAATTATTCATAGAAGCTCACACCCTCCCCTAGAAATTACAAACTACTGAGCATGCTGAGGCTCCATAGCCTGTGTTTTTCTTAACCATAATCCTAACATTAACTGTAACACTTGCCATGCTCTGAGTGCACTAATAGACATTGATGGCTCTGAGCAGCCTCACCTGGGATGCTGCCCACACACCCTCTGCCCATGGGGGTGGACCCAGGATGCCATTTAAGCTCGGATGTGGGCTATCACTTCTTTCTTGAGTTATGCTGGCATTCTGTTTGTTCTTCTGTCTTTCTGTTCATCTGACTTTGATCCCTGGCTGGACCTTAGGCTTGTATTGCAGGTAGTTCTTTTTCTAGCTTTTTTTTTTTTTTTTTTTTTCTCCTTGGGTGGGCAGTACTGGTTCATGTTGTAGCTTCATTTCTAGTTTTGCCTCCAACTGAACTCCACTGAAGTGTCTGGGTGGACCCTGTTTCCAAAACCCTGTTCTGCCTATTGCATTCATATGCTATGGGACTGTGCTGCAGTGTGGGCAAGGACTTTGCTGAGGTTACCCTTGGCTCCTAGTTTGTCCTCTCTTGTGGAACAGCCCTGCTTGTGTTGCTCCCTGGAAGCACTAAGCATAGCACACCTGGCATGCTGAGAAAGAAAGCATAGGGTGTGATAGCCTCAAACCTGTTTCTCTAGAGGTTTGAAACAGTGTTTTCAGGATCTAGAATTTCAGGGTGGAGGGTTGTTTTTTGAAAACAACAGTTGTTCTTACTGTGATATGGCTGTCAGTACTTGCAGAAGATCCAGATCTTGAGAAAAGTCAAAGAAAAATTAATGCTGTTTGTACAATTCATACTTTGAGCTAGCAAATAAATAGTATGTGTACCAGAGACTTGGGGTGGGGTTCTGGATGGGGAATGGTGTCCATGTTATAAGAGATTTAGAAGCTTTGCATATTTAAATTGAAACTCTTATTAAAAAAAAAAAAAAAAAAAGCTATTCTGTGTCCAACTTGACAAAGTACACAGCAAAGAAATTGCAAGGCTGGAAGCAGGGTTTCTGGGATCTGTTTCTGTCAGGTATGCTGTTGGCCTGGGCAGTGCGGTCAGGCTCTTCAGCACCCTGCCGGAGTGAACAAGTGTGTGAGTTGGTGAGAAGCATGAGGCAGGATTTGAAAACAGCTTAATCTGGCAGAATTTCATTAACATTGAAACAACTCTGGGAAACATTTAAACAATAATGGATAGGCAATTTGAGAATAGAAAAATGTTCAATAAAAATAGCAGTGTTGTTGTTTTCTCCTCCAGTTGGCTCTACTGGTAATTCTCCTTGCATACCATGTAGTAGTTGGTATGGTTCCATGTGATTGTTTTTTGGCTTGGGGGTTTTGGTTGCTTTTAGATTCCTTTGCTCAGAAATGTTGTTGGTTATATAGAGAAAACAACATCAAAATAGCTTGCAGTCTTAATCACTCAAGAGTTAAGAAACAGAATTAAGATTGTTGAGGCCATTATAGTTCAATCCCTGTGTACATTATGAGATAGTCTTTAATTACATGATCTCATTCTTTGTTTTCCCACAGGACCCTGCCTCATTCAGATTGCAGGATGAACAGTGCTTGGAATGAATCAGCACAACACAGTGAAAGAGTCTGTTGTTTGCAGGACTCATCTCAGTTGTTGAGGAAGTTGGAATATGTGTTTTGAATGAGTTGGGATGTCAAGAAAAGAAAGGATGATCTTGTAGCTGAGGCAACTGTATGTTTCCCTGGAGAATGGGTTTCTGTCATTGCCTTTGCCAAAAAGATTCTATGAGGTACTGTTGTGGGGGAGAAAAGACAGAACTTTTCTCAGGTATCCATTAATAGCAAACGTGTAATTTTCTTAGAAATCTGAGGATGTGGCTTCACATGCTGTTGATCCAGTATAAAAAAAAAAAAAAAAAAAGTTCAGTGAATACTGTTCTTCATTCTTGCACTTTGGTGAAATTGTAGTGTGCAATCATAAGAATTGCTTTACATGAGAATTGTGTAAAAGTGTCTTATGCTTTCAATACTTCATATTCTGAACTCTTAACATAGCTATTTGATGTAAGTATGTTAACAAGGTTACCTGTATACAGAGGTAGCATTTAGTTAATCGTTTAATAGAAAACTAGAAAAAGTGACTAAGAATAATAAGTTTTAGTATATAAGGATATTGAATAGTAGCACAAACTATTTAATATTTAAATTAGTTGTTTCCTAATTTGTGATGATAGTCTATTTATTTTTGACACTCGGTTGTATATCCTTCTACAGTAGTTGCAAACTGTCTGTGAAGGACTTATTTTCTTTTGCAGTTTTTAAAAATCTACTTATTTTCAGTAGCAAAAGGTTCTTTTTAATTCAGGGCATCAATGAAACTTTTTGTATCAGCTTTCACATATTCAACTTGCATGTAATGTCTCCTCCATACATCTTAGTGTGATTGCCCTTTTCTTTTGACGCTTATTTTTACACATCAATTCAGCCAATGCTAAAGTGACGTGGCTTAGATTAATCTTCCCTTATTCTAGAATAAAGCAGAAATAATCCAATTGGCCTCTATTCCTGTGTAGTAAGGTTTTACTTCATAAGAGGCTAATCAGTAGAACAAGGTTCAAGCTGTACTCAGAAGTTGGGTTGCAAGTCAGCTTAGATGAAATATTGCTAAAATGTGAATATTTTCCTCTAAATCATAGTACCGTAAGACAAAAAAAAAAAAAAAAAAAAAAAAGGGTTGAAGATGTCAGAGATAAGAAAAAATGCTATCAACACCAGTAATGCAAACAGGGTCTCTACACTGTAGCTGGGGAAATTCTCAGCTCCTCAAGATATTACTGATTTTTAGTCCTCATGCTTTAAAGTAATTGACCTGAAAATCATTGTGTTGTTTTACAGCAGGGAGAACAATGTGAGATTCCTAATATTTTACTCTTAGTTTCTAAGTGGTTGATTGGGTAGCAAATATTCCCATGTTCTCTTCATCTCTGGCATGCTGAAATATAATAGCAATACATTAGGAGTCTAAAATTATTTCTTTGTATGTGAAAGCCTATACAATCTTTGTTCTATATTTTAGCTGTTCAGTTTAATGGTACAAATGTTGAAATATTTTTCAGAGGGGTTTGGAATTTGGATTTGTTGTTTCTTATGGCAGAACAGTAAAGGGAGTGGTAACAAGAAGGGAGATCACTGACAGTTCTGCAAGGATTCTAATGTCTTTTTTTTTTTTTAGTCATAAAATGTTATCTTGCTTTAAGTGATTATTCATTATAGAAGCCAGGTAAAATCGTAAGCTCATATTGGATGTTTTTTACTTGAGTTTTAATTCACAGCAATCAACCCTAGTCCAGAATAATAATAAACTGAGCTTTATGAGAATATTCCAGAGTTGATGAGGGTCCGGATGTGGCTGTGACTGAGCGTGGAAGCGTGCATACTCAGCACAGATGGAAAGGGGAATGTCACTGCCACCGCAGTGCAAGTACCCTGAGCCATGGAGGAGTAAATCCAGCTGAGTCAGTGAGGCTTCCAGCCAGGGGTGCTTTCTCCAAAGCACAGACATGCTGTGTGGTGCGTTGCTCAATGTTAGTTAAAGCAGGATCTCTTCTAAAGCAAGGATATTGAGTCTAGAGAGTAGAGAATGACTTTAGGAAGGACAGTTAAGTCACATAGATTATTCTGGCTTATGCCTGAAAGAACAAGCAACTTCTAGCCTTGCAATAATTCACTGAATCTTACGTTAGAGTCAAACTATGTTCTAAAAAAAATTTAATAATAATAATAATAATAATAAAGGATAATCTAGGACTTGCCTACCTTATATCAGCTTTGGTTATTTAGTAATATTTAGTAAGAGTAATAACTAAGAGTTATTTTAAGCTGTTAGATCTGCCTGTTTCCTTAAATTTTACTTTGGACAGACTCTGAGAAGTGCTACTTTGACTTTCCTATTTCCTGTATCAACTATAACAATGTGATGTAATTCAGGTGGAGGACAGTATTTCTAAATCTGTCCTGACAATAGAATTGTGTTCAAATATATGAATGTAAAAATAATACTTAACCTTTTTTGGTCTAACTGTTATACAGAGATGTGCAAAAGCAGAGATTGTGACAGATGAGGTGACATCAGCTTTCCCTTAATAGTAATATTAGTAGCAAGCCTGGAGATATAGAAGGTACTGTGCACTTCACTGTTGCCTTTTTGAATGATCAAATCTCTTTGTATGAGAAGGGCTATAAATACTCTTTTTGTTTATTCTGCAGTCCAAGGGCAAATCTATGTCAGAAACAAGATTCTGCAGCCACAGAGTTATAGAAAACTCAGCATTCTGTGCCATTAATAGGAGCTTCTAAGTACTTCTGGGATGACCTAAAAATAAATCAGTGCAACTCTTATGTTTTATAGACAAATTTATTAGAGGCATGGTGGAGAGGGAGAGAAGAGAAAAATGTATATGTAAACAAATCTTCAGGAAACAACCTTTTTCTACAGAAAGTATATCATGCAAATACGTGGGGAAAACTTGCACTTAAGTAAATGCCCAATGTGAAATAAAAATTGATTAGCTTGAATATGTTCGTTGTGAGCCAGCCAATGTTGAGGAGTCTCTGTAGTCAAGGTACTTGTCATTTGTAGTAAAGAATTCTGGTCTAAACTCAATCTGAGGCTACTACTGCAAAAAACTCTCATTTGCTGTTTCATTTCATTTAAAAAATAAATCAGTGAAATCTTCATGCAATCAATAGATCTAAACAGCATTAGATATTATCAATAAACCATGGTATAACACTAGGGGCAAACATCAATTAAAATCTGTAACATAAATGAAAGATGCAGCTACTTGGACCTCCCTGGCACATGGACTCCAGCACACTTAGGCCAAGCAGACAAGTCACATGCTCTCTTTTGAATTCCTTTTGAAAATTAGATGATATTTTACTTCATTATTTTTCCGGAATCATTACTCCTAGCTTTAATTCCATTCTTAAGCAAATTGCGGCTATTTTTATCTCATGCCAATGCTACTTTTATTAAATAGTTAATTTGTTACCCACTGCTTCTACAAGAAGCTAAAGAATATTTTCACTTAATTTTGAAATGTTCCATAGCTTCTTTGAAGAGAGGCTCTCCATTCCTTTGATTGGAAGAATGGTGGGGATTATATGCACCTGTTCAAATAATGTTCATATATACATGAGCTATAATTTCATCAGCATTGGTCTTTTACTGGAAATGTCTTGCACCATAGATGCTTGGATTGTTTCTTCCTTATAGGTATAGGAGGTTGATAATCATTTGGACTATTTAATCCATATCTCTCTTCAATCACATTTTATAACTGAGATCCCAGAAAGAATTCTTTCTATCCTCTATTTATGACCTTGTAGTCTGTAAAATTGATTTTCATCCAATTACTATTACTTTGGCTCCCAAGGTCATTCACTACTCTAGTATGATATTATGGTTCCTTTCTGCATGAATAATTCATTTCCATAACATATCAATAGACCTCAGTGGCATACTTATTTTGTACAGTAAGTTTATGAATGAAAGTATTAAATTAGATTTGTCTGAGAACTCTGCCTAGAAATTTAAGAACTTCTGCTCCAGTGTTTCTTCCTCAGTGTGTGTAAAGATGGTAGGTTCACAGTGGCATCATTGAATTGTGCTTTCACTATAAAATTTCAAAAATATTTGCAAATGTTAAATGATCCTTTTTTTTACTTCAATAGGGGTGATTTTTATACGCAAAATAACTGGAACAAAACAGTTTAAAAACTGAAAACTGGTGATAGAAAACAATGTAGCCTTTTTCTTTACATTCACTGTAATTTCACCTATACAATGCATTGTTAAATCTCTCAGTCTGAGATGGGTAGTACAAGACAAATGGACAGCAAAAAATTATCTTTCATTTAGAAAAATACAAGTCTAGTTTTCTTCTTTCTTTGAGAAGAAAAAAATACAGTTCTCTACAACAATATAAAGCAATGCTGACACCTACAGAGAATGTATGTAAATATCAACTTAGAATTTGCATTTTGTGATATTTTCCAGAATTATTTGATAAAAGAACAAATGACTTAAAGGAAACTTTTAAAACTTAAGAGAAATAAATCTTTATCTTATGTCAGATAAGACTTTGAACATAAAGTATATTCCTTTTTTTTTTTTTTTTTAAATTCACTTTCAGCTATTCAGCTTTCTTCATGCACATATGCATATACAAATCTTCTAATGAGTCCCCTATGAAGTAACTGAAGGACAAAATGGGATTTTTTCAGGTACTTTGTCTAAAGCTGTAGGCAGTGGATGGAATGATCCACTTGATTCAATAGCAGAAATACCAACAGGGAGAAAACAATGTGCAATGTGTAGCTGGGGAGGTTGTAGTAACATACATTTCCAATTGCATATATATGTTTTTTAATTTTTATAAATACTACTGTGGATCCAGTAGCCATGAACTAAGCCATCAATATAATGGACATTAGTATGTAGAGCCAGGTTTGCTGCCTCAAGACTGTTTCTCCATTTTTCCAATTGCTGTGACTCAACAGGATTATATTTTTGCTGTATTTTTAGCTTCTATGCTCAGCCAAATGGGCCTCTAAAAACTTATGACATCAAGCTGAGTGGTGCAGCTGATATAGCAGAAGGAGGGCATGCCATCCTAAGGAACCCAAACAAGCTAGAAAAGTGGACCAATGTGAACCTAATGAGGTTCAGCAAGTCCAAGTGCAAGGTGCAATCCTAGACAGCAGTACAGGCTGGGAGAAGAATGCATTGAGAGCAGTCCTGCAGAGAAGAACTTGGGACTTTTAGTAGACAAAAATCTCAACATGAGCCAGCAGTGCACACTTGCATCTCAGAAGTCCAGCTGCATCAAGGGAGCAGTGGCCAGCAGGTCAAGGAAGGGAATTATTCCCCTCTGCTTTGCCCTGGTGAGGCCCAACATTTATTCAGGTCTGGGACCTCCAGCACAAGAAAGGCGTGTTAAGGGCCTGTTACAGAGAGTCCAGAGGAGGGCTATGAAGATTATAGAAGAGGGGCTCCAGCCCTCTGATGAAGAAAGAGAGAGCTGAAGATGTTCAGTCTGGAGAATAGAAGGCTTCAGGGTGACCTTAATGCGTATGTTCCGTATTTAAAGGGGGCTTGTACAAGGAGAGTGACTTTTTATGTGGGCAGGTAATGGTAGGACAAGGGGGAATGGTTTTAAACTGAAAGAGGGGAGATTTATGTTAGAGGTTAGGAAGACTTTCTTTACAGTGAGGGTGGTGAGGCATTGGAACTGCCCAGAGAAATTGTGGATGTCTCGTCTCTGGAATCGTTCAAGGCTGGTTTGGATGGAGCCCTGGACAACCCAATCTAGTGGGAGGTGTCCCTACCCATGGCAGGGGGGGATGAAAACAATTATCTTTAAGATCCCTTCCAACCCAAGCCATTCTATGATTCTGTGTAATGATTGGTCACATGTGGAACAAACCTAAAGAAAAATTAGCTTGGCATTGAGGAGAGATTACACAGAGGAGACATAGATCTCTTACTGAGTATTTGTTTACCAATATACTAGTATGGGTTATGCAAGCTGTGATACCTCAGTGGTGCAGTAAGGTAGACTGTTCCTTTCCATCAAAGTATATGATAGATGATTTAAATACACAAGAAAAGTATAATTAACAATGAACACTGTACAAGGGAAAAATAATTTTTTTTTCCAGAGGTAATTCATAGGCTTGACAGTGGGAAGTACCTATCTAAAACCAGTGATTTAGCAGTGACAGGAATGGGAGCCACTAATGTATTTAAAATAAACATTTGAGAAATGGGAGATGGCTCATACAACAGTCATGTAATCCATGCTCCCATTTTGCCAACATCTAGGAGAATTTCAGCTCTCAATGAAAATTACTTGAGAAAATTCGAAGTAGGTTTCCAGATCTTGAACCGCTTATGATCACTGAATATTTAGTTGTGGTTGTCAGTATGACTTGGACACAACTCAACGTGTGAGTAAATGGGAACTAGGAAGACAGACTGAATGACTGGAAAGCTTGCCTTTGAACTTACTTAACTGCAAAGAGCTACAAATCAGAAGGCAATACTATTCAATAAAGACAAGTCATAATTATTTTGATGCAAAGTGATGAATAAAAAGCCTTCATCTTAGGTTTCTATTGCTTTGGAATCACAAGATTCCATATATTCCATGGAATATATCACAAGATATTCAAAGGTGTCTTTGAAAAGTGGGTACATTTAGAATCCTGGAATATTTTATCTGATAGATAACAGTGCTTCACTAGTCAGATTGTCAAGGTTTTCTACTGAAAAAAAGTGATCTATTTGATCTAGCTGATGTGTATTTTCATTTCTACTGGACAACACTAATATTAAAACTCAGTAAGTTTGCCTTGTTTTTTAGCATTGCTTAGGTAGTTTTAGCAAAATGCAAAAATGAAAGCATCAGACTTACCCCTTTCATGCAGTAGCATGCACTGACTCAAAGTGTGCATGCTACTGAAGTGGGTAGAAGTTTTATATATGTTTGTGTATATATGCAAATGTTCCTATATATATTTATGAATATCAAGTTAAACTTTACTGGAAGAATTGCACCAAGTTTAGAAATACCCTTTCTTCTTCAATATTTGCATGTTTATGTTTTCAGGGAAAGCTTTTTATGCATGTACACATTGAGCAAAATCATTGTTCTAAATGCTATTGTTCTGGTGGATACGAACACAACTGCTACAGCAAAAAGCTTAGCTTGCAGTTTTTGAATATGGTGAGATAAATTTCTTACCACCATCATGCAAACAAATATAAATTCTGTATTGAACATTTTTGCTTGCAAAGATGCCTTACCTGTCTGTAGCTACATAGGAAAGCTCCCTGAAGTGTAGCCTGCAATTTCAATTTTTCACTTTTTGTAGCATGTAGAAGATGGATATTGTTTCTCACCTCTCTCCCTCTTGCCATCAGAGTTTAGACCAACAACAGCCTCACAGTGCATTGTTTCAAAGCAACTAAAGGCAATGCATTGTTATGCTTTTATAGCAACGTTTCGGGTAGTTAGTGAGGGAAAGGGAAGTCCCTAGAGGTATGCTTTGCCCGTGAGCTGAAGGCAGTCGATGCCTTTTCAAGAGCATGCCTGTGTGCTTGCGGCTCCTGGGACGGGTTGCCCAGACCCAGCGGGAGCAAAGGCCAGGGGGCGGCGGTGGCTGCTGCCCGGCCGCCTTTGGCTCTCACTAGGGGTCGCAGGGTGCCAAAAAATCAGCATCTGCTAGCAAGGGCAAGGATGCCAGGCCTCTGCAAATCGTGTTCAGTGCCATCACCTGCAGGCTGAGGGAAATCCTCAAGAAGACACGCAGGTTCCACAAGCTGGGAGCATCCATCTACTGCCTTCTGTCCTAGTGGCTCAGTGTGTCTGGTGGCTTGATAAAATGAGTGTTTTTTTTGTTTTGTTTTGTTTTTTTTTTTTTTTTTTTTTTTCTCTCCAGGTAATCCACGAAAAAAGCCTAATGCTGTTACAGTTGAAATTATTTTTATTGCTGAACTAAATCTGGCTCTTAACTGGAGATTTGGCTAGGCACTGTTTGCTATATTATGCTCATTAAATGCTTGCTTACTGTTGAAAATTAATAAATTTTATTTGTAAGTAACAGTCTTTTTTTCCACAGTGAGGTCCTTTAGTTGTTCCTGGTATTTCAACACTTCTCTAGCAAAGTACCTGATTAACATGATTACATCTGTACTATCTGGACAGCTATGTAAAAAATGTTGTCTACATCAATAATTTTTCTTTTGAAAGTTCTAGTACTAAAATCAAATGACAGATTGGGGTTCAGAAGAGAGCTTTCTCATCTAGCTTGCTGCTGACTTTTAAACCAAACCTCAGGCATATTTAGGAATATAAAGGTGTAGAAACAAATACTCTGTTGCTGCAGTGATGGTGAGGATGAAAGCTAGAGAGTTAGAAATATAAGCTCTAACAATGTAAGATGCTGATGGAGATGAACAAAGTAATCTGTTCATTAAAGTAAACAGAATTTGGGCAGGAATAGGGAACTCATTACAAGTATATCAAACAGCCTTATTCTGAGTTAAGTGAAACACGCAAATATCAAGAACTGTATTCAATAAATAATTTGACATTTGATGCGAATTGAGATGATCATTTCTTAGAAAGATAGAAATGAATGAAAGGATGGTTGATTTTAAAAGATGTGAGTGCAAAAGTAATGGCTTTCAACCTACCTAGGCACACATACAGAGAGAAGCAAATGGGCTTGGAAAGGAGAAGCAATTGTAGAAGACCTCTTCACAGACTGAAGACAATTTGAAACAGAAGTCATGACCTATCACTTCAGTATAGTAAACTCTTAAAACAGGAAGATTTGAGACTCTTCTCACTATTAGGATTTTGTGTAAGTTCTGCAGAATTTGAAAGTACAGATTTTTCTAGTACAAGGATTTTGTTCATGTGTCTAGTTGCATTTACATGTACATACAATGTCTATCCTGCCACTGGTGATTCATGTCACTTGCTATTGGAAAACAGGATCCACATAGATACAAGTTGGCTTATGGTAGACTGTGTTAGGGGTTTTTAGTTGCTAGTAAGTAATTTTTTTTTTTTTAATAAAGAATAGTTTTTATTTTAACAAATAAAATACACATTAACACATACTTATAAGATTTTTTTTTTTATGTTGTGACAGTTCTGTGAGTTCTGTGTAATTATAAGCACAAGCATACTCCTTGGTTCTTTTGCTCCATGCTTGGAGTTTCTGAGAAGTGCAGATGTATGATGCTGTTTTAAGTCCGTACTTATACAGTGAAGGCTTCAGTTCCTGTTCTGAAAAGGGCACCCCTGCCAGGACATAGAAGACCCAAACCTAGATGCCTGGAGCATGTATAGTAAATCTGACTCTTCAGATTGGTAGCAGACACATAAAGCAAATCTGTAGTGCTTTTGCAGTGAGACTAGACACTGTATCATGTGCAACATAGAACTGTGGTGGTATAAAAGATGCCTGGGACCTCTCTCACTCTTAACTTTACTCTGTAGATACATGTTTTCAATTTGGCTTCTTGGAAGAATGAAAGTTTATGTAAATGGTGGTTCCATGTTCTGTTTTAATTTTGGAAATATTTTGTTCTCAGACTTTGGGCTGGGTCCTTTATATTGCATGTATGCATGTATGTGTGCACACAATTGACAATAATTGTCAAGTCAGTCATTTGTGACATCTCTAGTATTGAAGCTTGTGTAGGTTGGGGAGGGGGGTGAAAATGAGTTGCATGGACTTAGTTCTGTAACTGTTCTGAAGGAAAATTCTACTAAAATGCCTGCAAGTTGAGTTAATGTATACTTATATTCTGTATGTATGTGTAATTATTGTAAAATATGCATTATTTACAGCAAATATTGATTGGGGGTTGCACAAAATTATCACCTTGGTGAGTGAAAGAGCATCAATCTTTAAAATACAATATGATCTCTGAATGCTTCAGGCAACGGAAATTAATTATTGCTGCATGGAGACATCAGTGCTGTCTTTTTAAAAAAGGTTTTACTGCATAGTCTAGGAAAATGGTTTATTGTAGCAACAGGCAATTGAAAATAAGCACAATACAAATAATTCTGGAGAGAGATGGAAAATACGAATACAATGAAATTAGTTTTCTTCATGATCTCTTACTACTGAAGATTTAAAAAAAAAAAAAGTATCTAAACTACCTAAGGTATATGTGTGTTTTTTCTGGATTGCTGCACTGTAAAATTCAATAACACCTTCGTTAATGAAATGCTGTTGAAAGGGGTAAAAGTTGTCTGCCACGTCGAAGTTTATTAAATGTTATTGCAAATAAAACAAAGCTGGTAACTATAGGACAACATTGTTGTCATTGATAATGTTTGTATTATAGTTTCTTGCTGTTTTTTGTAAGACAATTGCCATTCTTCCTTTTGGGAGTTGGTGGTATGTCTTATTTACTTTTGGTGATCCTAAGTTGGAAGAATACATTGTGTCTATGTAGAAAACCTAATTAACCCATGGTTTCTCTATTGGCTTTTATCCCTCACCTTCTGTCTTATTGTGATGTGTTTTCTGCAGTAAATTTGAAGGATGTTATCGTACGTGATAACTTGCAATGTAAACTAAAACACTGTTTCTCAGGTTTTCATCTGAGCAGTGCATTGCTCAAAACAATGAATCCTGTTCTGCAAGTGTTGAGCTTCATGTTCTAAGAATCAATGGAAGATCAAAATGCCCAGCAGTCACTCAAGATCAGGCTCATCAGAGGCTTTCTTCTGTCAAAAATCATCCAGTGACTCCCAGCTATGTGACAGTATGCTGAATACTGGAGGGTAAGATTAACCCGGTGCACCTAGTCAGTCTGGGAACAATAAAAGCCACTTCACAGTCTAGCAACAACAGTTGTTCATAGTTGCAGGGTGGACAGAATTTAAATCTTTTTGTTATGGTTATTTTAGGAAAAAGCGAACATGGTGCTTTTTCATCCAATCGGCAGACCACAATTTGCTACCTGCTAGAATGCCACCTGAAGTTGTGTTTAAAAAATAATAATAAAAAAAATCTCAGTAATGTCAAAGTCATCACTTGTATTACTGCTACTTTGTATGTGAGGGTTGCAGAGGTGTCTTTGGAAAAGACTGGGAATCTGGACTATTTACCAAATACTAGCTTTTAGTTTCACTGGCACTGAATTAAATCCAAGAAAATATTTGTGTCTCTCTGCTTGATGGGAAATACAAGCTACATTAAGCATATTTAAAAAATAATTTATAGACATAAATTGGACCAAATCTGAAGCTGGCTTTCCTTGTTGTTGTTAAGATTTCAGTGACTACTTCATAGTTTTTTTATACTCTGGTTTACTTATTTGAAGGTGACATAAAATGCATATGTAAAATAATTAAATGACAATAAAATTCTTGTTCAGTTCAACTTTAATCAAAAGGCTGTTTTGAAATTCATAAGTCTCAGTAATAATGTATTTTAAATTAAGGAAGTGCTTACTAGTACCTGAAGTAGAATTATACCTTAAAACATTATAACACTCAAAATGTTCAGTGATAAAATTGAAAACTGCAAAATATTTAAAAAGAATCACAGTAAGGTTTATGACAGAACAGGAGTAGTAATATTATTGTATTTTTTTGTACTTGTATCATCATTCCCAAAGAAACTGTTCACCAGCAATCACTGTTTAGGAAATCACTGATAAGTAATCCTGTTCAGCTCATATGAAAGTAAAAGGTAAGTTTGCTGTAGACTTTGACAAGGAGCAACCTCTTACAAAACTGAGAATTGAAATGGGTGCTTTGCCAATTTGTAAAATTAAACTAAAATTTCAAAACAGTTCCTTAACTGTATTGCTTGCTAGATAATAAAGTAAACCAGACAAAATCAAGTTGGCAGACATTTAGATGTCAGTTCTTCATCTGGCAGTCTGTCTGCATTCTGAAGAATTGCAAGCTAAGCTCTGCTAAGCTCAGGGCTCATAGGCTGTGTTTTTTAATTAAGGGGAGGGCAGGATGCCTCCTCATACTTGGAATGCAGCTAGTTTCAGAGAAGTGAATATTTAGTATGACCTCCTATACTGAGCCTTCTAACTTTGAACATTGCTTTAACAATTAAGCTCTTCTGGCCCTATGTTTAAATAGCTGTCCACAGCTACTGCAAATTGATTTATTGCCTGATGGGGATCAGGGATGCTGAGCAAACACAGAACAGTTTCTAATTTAAGTATTGCACCACTGGTTTTGTTGTTGTTGCTTGATCACTTGTTTTAACATCAGCATGTGTTCTCAATGTAGTTTTATATGCTCTTCTTTTGCAGTTTTTAAAGCATTAAAAATGGAGATGGCATAACACACAGCTCTAAGCAGAATGTGGTAGGGTAATTATTATTCAAGTTCACTGATGCTGTCTGTAAATAGATACTGTTTAAGTTGTTTACATAACTTTGCTTAATTGTAAAGATTGGGTATAATATTTTCCATCTGGGTATCTGCTGCAGGCTGATTTGTAGTTTTGATTTCTTGTTCTTTAACATTTCTTTTAAATATTACCTTAAACTACCCAGATATTTGAAAACAGAGCTCCCAAATATATGGGTTTGCTCTTAATTAAAACTTGTAGCAGTATTTTTGGAAGGTCTTCAGTACACTCAGCCTGTAGGAAATGTACTTAAATCTTGAGCAGAACAGAAAGGAGGAAAGTATCTCACCCCTTAGGTCAAAGGATGTATCTTTTTTGTGGTGGCATAGAAGTCCATAGTCTTAACAACAACCAGCCTTGAATGCAGCTTCAGCAGCTATCTTACCTGGGTATCTCATCTGCAATGACATTTTACATGATCATTTTGACTTATACCTTGCTTGGGTCTGGAACTGAGAAGATGAGATGCTTTCACATGCTCAATGCTCCATGATGTAGCTATGGGATGAAGAGGGGCAGGCTGTCTGATTTGAGTAGGAAAGAACTGATCTTGCAGCATGGTAAAGTTGACACAACACTTCTTTCTTTCTAAATGTTTTTTCACTGGAAAGTGATTAGGAGAAATCAGCAGTGGGAATGGTGGGTGTGTTTTGGGACAAGGAAATTGTTTGCATAAGGTACTGGGCCTGAGATGTTAAGACTAAAAAGAAAGAGAAGGAGGGTTGCAGGCAATCAAAACTGCTTGAACAGAGATGTAAGGCTATACCCTTGGCCAAGCACAAGGGTAACTGTGTAATTGGGTTATAAAGTTGAAGAGCAAGACCTACTTTTTGGTACATACCCAGAGCACAGAACATACAAAGAAGGTGAATGTTGACATGGGTGGAAGTTAAATCATGTGAAAAAGCCTAAGAAAAGAAGCAACTAGACAATGGGAGTGAAAACAAACAAAAATTGCGCAGCTAAATGTGAATCTGAGAGTGAGGAGCTCCAGAATAAGATTAAAGAAGAGTACAGCTAGGACAGCTGGAACAGTGATGAGAATCAGACACTACCATTAACTAGATAAGAAAAACAAAATTGGGATGAAGAGCCAAGAGTGAGGAGAGAATGAGTGCAGGTTAGAAATAGCAAACGAAGATAAGGAAAAACAGGGACATGGGGAGCAAACAGGCGGGAGTGTTCTATTAAAAAATAAATAAATAAATAAAATAAAGCCCTCTCCTGGAGCTTGGAAGAAAACTCAAGGGTTGCTGTCACCCTTCTGTCAGTAATACCTGTGAAATCCAGTGCTGGAGAGGCTTGCTCTGCCTCAAATGCTAAGCCAAACACAGGACTGTGCTAGAAGGTACTTCATGGAGAAGCAGAAAGTTCAAAGCGGTGGATGAATTATGTGGGTGCCATTACTGATGTGGCTGTTGCTGGCAGAAGACTGGTCACATTTGTCCTAGAAGAGAAACAGTGTTGAAAGTCTTTGGAGAGCTGAATGACCTGAAGACTTCTGTCTTAGCCCTTGCCTTTGCCACAGAGCTCCTTGATAAAGCTGTTCTAAGACTTTAATGTTACACTGTGTACTAATTATTTGCATCTTGTTTTTGGATGTGTGAAAACTCCAGGGTTTAATCAGAAGCAGCTCTGGATGCTTGGTGAGTAAGATTACTGCAGCTGAAGCCAGTGGAAACTGGGCCTTGAAGTAAGTGTTTTCTATTTGCCAAGTCTTGACAGGTCTACAAGGTATCAAGCCAGACGATCTATAACTGTCTCAAGTGTAATATTCATATCCCCTCATCTGAGGGGTGTATTATGAAACTAAACTAATTAATATTTCCAAAGCAGGTGAATACCAAAAAGATCCGTTAAAGCCCACAAGGAAATTAATAGGTCTGTATGCAGAGTAGGATCTGAATGTGTGTGTAGTGAATAAAGTATACACCATGCTTTCAAAAATAAACATAAAACATAATATTGAAGGGCTTTTTGTAAATTAAACACAGAGACCTGTAGGGGGAAGAAAAAAGTATGTGGACATACAACAAACAGCTGTTTCATAATACATGAATAGATGTGTGAGAGAATGGAGAAACAAGGACTCACAGGTGAGCTCATTGCTGTTAAGATAATGACTGCTTGATTTTTAACCTCAAAAGTTTCACTATAATTTATATTGTTTATTTGGTATGTATCTGTGTTATATATGCCTGATTATCTATTACTGTGGAGAGGCTATTTGCCACAATGCACTTCCAGCTTCAGTACTTCCCTATTGAGTAACAATTTGTAGAATTGGGAACTCAAACATAGCTTCAACTGTTTTGGAAGTGCCTGAGGTACCTAACGGACTAGGAATGGGGTTAACAGGAGATAAAAGTGGGAACCTAACCAATTCCCTCTGAATTTCACTCTGTTAGCCTCTTGAAAAATCCTGCGAGTCCCAAGGAGCTGACCAGTACTGGTCTTGAGTCTTCAAAGACTTCAGCATGTGCCGAGTTTGGTGCATGTGGATAAGCCCATTGTGTCCACCCACCTAAAACTGTGCACGAGATTGAGGCCTAAGCAGGAGACAGATAGCCAAAGAATGAGGAGGAGGTGCGAGCAACGGTTTCAGACATGTGGTGTGTTTTTTTTTTTTTTTTTTTTGATTGTTTGTCTTTCTTGCAAACTTGTCCTTTTTTAAAAAGTTCTTCTTCGTGTGTGTGTGTGGGAAGAGCAGAAAAGCCTTTAGTTGACTGGATTTAAAAAAAAAAAATAAAATACCACAGCCACTTCTCATGCAATTGTGTTTACCATTACCTGTGTCACTGTAATATATGTCCAAACAAGGAAATTTAAAGAAAAAAGCAAAATGCTTGGAGTTTTTGTTGTCGCTGTTGTTGTGTTCCTTTGGTTGGTTTCCT
This sequence comes from Aythya fuligula, assembly GCF_009819795.1. Taxonomy (NCBI): domain Eukaryota; kingdom Metazoa; phylum Chordata; class Aves; order Anseriformes; family Anatidae; genus Aythya; species Aythya fuligula. Next base: position 27,496,549 of record NC_045562.1, on the reverse strand, counting down.
TCCAGCTCAAGCATTCTGTCTTTCTGGCTATGTGTTCGTTTCTTTGGAAACGTCTGTAGGATGGATTTTTGATTGACTGTGTTGTCAGATGGATTATCAGAGTTGTGAGCTTTTTAGAATGGTAGACATGAATGTGTGATAAGAAAAAAATATTTTGTACTTAAAATGTTTCAAAATTTTGCATCATAAAAACAAGCTAGATTGAATATTTAAGAGGTCACTTAGGGAAAAAGTTTATTTTTTTAAAGATGTCAGCCAGTTTAGTTACTAGGAAAATTTTATTTTAATGTGAGGAAAGACTTTTACTAATGTGACTGATGGGAATATTAATACCTAAGCAATGTAGGATAGCTTCTGCAGAGCTGCAATGCTGATTTTAAAGAGCAATTTTAATGTGTAGCTGCTCTGGATTACAAGCAGAAAACAGCTTTTACCCTGACCTATACCCGCATCTATTTGTTACAGCACTTACGTGCACAGATTTCTGCGTGACTCCCATCTAGCGCTTCTGAGTTTGTTTCCTGCCTGAGTCAGGGCTCAGCAAGGCCAGCTGTCCTCTAGCCTGCTGGCGGTTGGTGCTGCTCTGCTGGTGCTGGTGCTGCCGAGGTCGGGGGCAGATTGCTGGGGGTGACGTCAGTGCGTACCTTACTGCAAGAGCTAATCCCCCGCTGGGGAGAGAGTCTAATAATCTCCTCACTGGGGAGACTGGCGTGTTCAGGATCGCACGTTGTATATTCTTCCATGTCTGCAAAGCAATCAGCAAAGTCAGTGTTTCTGAAGCTCTATTGACTAACATGGATGCCTGCTCGACTGAGGTTGTTTCTATTTTCGTGTTGAGGTGCATACACACAGGAAAGAAGATTGACTTTTTACAGGTGTGCGTATCAAACAAGACTGACAGACCAGCAAAATTAGGTTGGGGAGGTCCAATAAGTGAAATGAGAAAGTAATCAAAGATGCTGTAAGACAAAATATCCCATTTGTGAACATCCAAAATAACACAAGCTACATTTCTGCTTGGATCAAGCTGACTTCTGTAGCAAAATACAGCCTCCCGAACCATGACACAATACAAGTGAAGGCAGACATCAGCCCAGCCAGTGCTCGGATGGGATGACACAAGGGTCTCCAATAGCTTCCTTGGACTTAGCACCAAGTGTTTGGCGTCACTGGTCAGGGAAATTACATTGAGGAAGAGGGGAAAGAAAAAGGCCACAAGTTTCCCAGGCTTCTCTGTGATGTGGTATGTGGTGGTTTATGCGGGCCTTGTGACATACAGCAAACTGAATGGCTGGGACAGAGACTGTTATTCATTACGGAGGGCTGCAACCACACTTTCAGTGGCAGCCACTCATTCTTTGGCTTTCAACTCCAGTGAGCAATCTGATGGAGTTGGGAATAACATGGACACAAATGGGATGCTGAAAATGTAAGGTAGCACAGCGCGTGGATGCCTTATAGACGTTGACCTTACTTGATGCTAGACTCTTTAATATGCTCTGCTATTAAGCTGTTATTAGCTCTGTCTTAACTGACCTTTCCAGTTCTAATGGCACGAACTGCTGAGTACCCAACTAGAGCAGCACCAAGCATTCATCTGCAGGAGGACAGAGGCAGAGGAGGGCCTCGGGGAGGGAGGACGGTATGCTTTTTGTCTCGTTTTTCCCCTTTTCCTTTATTTTTTTTTCTCCTTAGCAGCCCTTGCTATAGCAGCGATAGCAAGCTGTGCCTGCCCGGAGTTTGCGTAACTGCCTTTCCCGGTGCCCTGGCCCCCCCGCCGCGGCACCTGGGGCTGCCCGAGGCCGCCGGGGGAAGGCGGGGGGGAGCTCGGGGCGGCTGCACCCTAAGGCGACGGTGAGGGGCGCGCAGCCCTGGCAAAACTGCCGGCGTTTTCCGCGGCCGCGGAGCCCCCGCTGGGGCTGGCAGCGCTCCTGGCACGGCAGGGGGAAGAAGGGACCGGCTCCGGATTTCCAGCCCTGCGACAGGGGGAAGGCGACCGGGAAGTGGTGCGGGGAGAGCCAGCCTGTGCGGGGCTCGGATGCGAGGGCGAGCCGCAGCCGCTTCTTCGCGGCAGCCCTTTCAAAAGTCCGTGTTAAATGTGACACCCCGGCGAAATGGGAGCAGCAGAAACTCCCCGCTACCCGCCCCTAGCCCCCTCCCCTTCTCCTCCTCCCCCCGCCCTTTTCCATGGAAACTCGTAAAAAGGAGGAGGAGGAGAGTTTGCTACGGAAAAGTCTCACCTTGGTCTGAAACAGTTTCAGGCGTTTCTGCAGGATCGGAGCTGCCCGTCTCGGGGGAGGGGAGGAGGCAGGCAGGCAGGGAGGAAGATCTTTAGCTACCTATCTCTCTCTCTTTTTTTTTTTTTTTTTTCCGCTCGCTCTTATTTTTATTCCAGCAGCACGTCTCTCCACCCCTCCTCCCCGCCCCCCCTCCAGGTTGATCGGCTGAGAGGAGGCTTTGCGCGCTGATCCCTCCGGGGGCTTTAAAACAAAACCCGGCCCCGCGCAGCCCGTAGCGGCTCGGGGCGCCTCGGCGCTGGAGCGGAGCTGGGCACCGCGGAAACTTCGCTTGGAAAAGAAACCTCCACCGCTTTCCCGGGGATCCACGTGAGAGCAGGAGAGCCCGGCTGCAAGATCTCAGCGCTGCTGCTGCGATTTTACTTTTTGTTCTCCTTGATTTTTTTTTTTCTGTTTGTTTGTTCTTACTTTCATTTTGGAACCGGTTCTCAGCTGCTTGGCTGAATTTCTGGAGAGCAGTGGACCTTTTATATTGCCTTCCTCTGTTTTAAACAAACTATGGACGCTTAAACTTTTCTCTTTCCCCCTCCCCCTCGCTCCTTAACCCCCACCCGTCAGCTCATGGGGCTAACACTGCAAAGCAGCCGCAGGAGAGCGAAATACACGGCCACTGGTTTATTTTCCCGTCTCCTAAATTGCAGTTAATTCTTCTCATCCTCCTCCTCATCACCCGTTCTCTCGAGCTTTTTGGCTGCCAGGAGTCGATCTGCGCGTTGTTTTATCTGATCTCGATTCTTTTGTTGTTGTTTAAATGCCGTGCGCTGCTTATCTAGAGAGAGAGCTATATGGAGATAGAGGCATATAGTGAATGCGCGTGTGTTTCCATAAGACTATCAAGGGAGCAGATCAGAAGCAGCCTGGATCCTGACCCTGACTGTATGAATAAGTAAGCAGGATGCTGACGACTGTGTGTTAGTTGCCTGTAAGGTTTTCGTAAGTTAAAGGGGGACGGAGGAGAGGGGGCGGGGGGGGGGGGGGGGGGGGGGGGGCGGCAGACCACAGACAGAGCGTAGAGTAAGTGCTTGTGCGGAGGGGGGGAAGCTCTGACACTTTTCCCTGCTCCCTCCTGCCTAGCCGCCGCCTCCCATCACTCGGGCTGCGCGGTTTGCCGTAGCGGACCCCCCCCCCCTCCCCCCCTTTTCTTTCCGTCCGTCCGTCCGTCCTTCTCTCTTTCTCCTCTCCCCTCTCCCGGTGGCGGTTCGCTGATGTGCAGCCCGGATCCATCTTCCGGCAGCAGCAGCGGGACCGGGGGCGGCGGCGCGGCGGGAGGCGGGCGCGCAGCGGGGAGCGGAGCGGGGCGCGGGCAGCGGCCGCCGCCGCCTCCTCCTCCGCGGGAAGTTTGCCCGGCCTGTGGCAGAGGCGAGGGGACGCCCTGACGGTCGGGAGCTCCCCGAGCTCTCCTCGTCCACCCCCCTGCGCCCAGCTACGCACCCAGCCGCTTTTCCCCGCTGGGCTGGGGGCAGGAGGGGCAGCGGCGCTCATGCTGCGCGCTGCCTTGCGCCCGTCTGACCGGGGCTGCCTGGAGAGCACCGGCTCTCCGAGGAGCCTCTAGGTGGAGAAGGAAAAAACAAAAACAAAACACCAAAAAAAAAAACAAACCCAAGCCAACAAAAATAACTGACCGAGCGAGCAAAATCCCAAATCAACCAAAAAAACCTGTGGTTCCTCCATCCCTTACCCTCCTTTTTCAAGCCGGCGTGGACAGCTGAACCGTCCGCCTAATTCATCTGCGTCCTGTCCACCACCTCTCTGCCCGAGGGAGGATGAAAATGCTTTGCTGGAGGATGGCACTGTGGCTGGCCGGGTGGACTGTCTGTGGGAAGCCTTCCTCCTGCTCTGGCCTCGATTATGACTACACTTACGATTTCACCGAAGAGGATAAAGCCGAGGCGATAGATTACAAGGATCCTTGTAAAGCCGGTAAGTGACTTCCACGTCCAGGGCAGCTTCCCCCCCCCCCCCCCTTTTCCCGGCCGGTGGCCGTGTCTCGGTCGCAGTTACGCCGTGTGCTCGGGGGGCAGGTCGGGGGCTCACCTGCTCCTCCTCGGGGGCGCAACTGGAGCCCCGCGCCCCTCTCGCTCACCTGGGGAAGGCGCCCGGGACTCCCCCGGCTGCGACCCCTCCCCCCGCCCTCCGTGCTGCCGGCGGGGGGGCAGGAGGGGCTCCGCGGGGGGCAGCGGGCTGGCTGGGGACGGGGCAGCGGCGGCGGGGGGCGTCTCGGCATGGCTCAGAGGTTTGCAGGCAGGATCGGGCCCCGCCGCACCGGCGGAGAGCGGCCGGGCCCCGCAGGCGGCGCCGGAGGGCGGCGGCGGCTCCTCCCGGGCTCCTGCCCGCCCCCGCGGCGACAGCGGGCGCCGCCTCCCTGGGCTGCCTTCTTCGCAACCTGTCACCCCTCCTCGGCCCGGCACCCCGGCTCTCGGGACCGCCCGCAGGGTTGCCGAGCCTGGCGGTGCCTCGGGGCGCCCCGTCGGAGCGGGTGGCTGCGCTGCGCCCTCCTGCTGCGCGCCCCTCGCAGAGCCGGGACAGCCTCACACTGCAAGGGAGCCTTGTCCTACAGCACGTCCTGATGTGGGGCTCCGGTGCCTTGCTCTAGGTATACAGCCTGGGGGCCGCTGAAATTATCGGCAGCCTCGCTTACCTTACAAGCCCGGTTCACTGGTGTAGCAGTGGACAAGTGACTCTTGATGTGCTCTTCAAAACGTGCTGCGAGCCACGGTGGTGGTACGCTCCCGACAGCTCTATTGTCAAAGAAGTGCCTAAGTTTTCCAGCAGTCTCCTTTGCATTAATTAGTTATTTTATATTCTGAAAACTAGTTCAGCCAAAGGTTGTGTTCGCTATGTCTGTGTGGTTTTATTTAATTTATTGAGGAGAATGTGGTGAACATATATGCCAAATATGCAGACACTATGTTTTCCTAATCACAAAAATATTTTGTTCCTAAGTGTGAATTGTTAGGTCCTACTTGTCTACAACTGAAGAATGCCCAAGTTCAAAAAGAGTAGAAGCAACTGAAAACAAAACATTATTACTTTTTTTCCAATTAGCACTCACAAATGTAAGAGACTGGTCATAATTAAGTTGAACTTTTTTTCTTTTTTTTTTCCCCCTGTTTTGTAATTCTTTAAAAAGATTCATACAAGTCGTTTTATTTAATGAGGTATAAGTGTATACTCTGTCTGCTGTGGGATTTCTGTTATACTTCTTGGTTTGCAGTGGAAGTAATTAAAAATTACAATTCATGACAGTGTTTTAAGCTTATGCATGAAAGATGATGGTAAGACGCTGTGGAATATGATTAGTGTTGACAGTTCCCTGCCATCACTTTGTTTTGTTTAGTTTAGAGGAAGAGACATACTTTTAGAAAGTTTGGCCCATTTAGTTACTTCACGGAAGTTCTTGCTGCTGCTGCTGCTTCTTGAGGTGCTTACAATCACAGAATACTACTGTGATAAGTGACAGGTAGATGCATGAAAGATTAGTTGTATGTTGTTCTCATCGATTGTAAAAGCAATTGAACCTCTGAGCGAGGTTCTATATTCAGTAAATAGCCCATTCATGTTGTTTTAGCATACGGTCATGCTTCAGAACTGAAAATGCATGGTACTTACTGCTGCACACTGTACCATACACTGATTGTTTTTGATAAAATTTAGAAAGTTTGATGTACCAATGTAACTGATCTTCCAAGACTAATTCCCAAATACTCTTCCTTCTAAATCTTCCCTAGAGGCTACATTAGTACTAGCTTGTGAAATCCTGATGTGTGCAATCCCCATCAAAGATGATGATAATTGTGGATGCTCAGCCTCTTTTGGAGGATAATGCAAATACACATTCTTGCTAGGTCAGTTCTTACCATCTGGGGTGGATATAGGACTCCCATGGGTAATTTTGCTGATATCTATCATTAGGATGTCTTCCACAGTGAGGCTGTAAAGCAGGACAAAGCCAGGCTTCACACCTGGAAGTGTGAGTTGTTCACCTTCAGGTCTGTGTGGCTCCTCTATGTGTAAAATAGCTGGATAAAACCAGATAATCCTTGCCAGGATTGTGTTCACCATATGCAAAATTTGTATCTTAGATATAATTAACACCTGCTTTTCCTGCAGGGCCTACAGCTGAGGCTGTAGAAGTGCTGTTTTTTTTAACTGTTCAGGCTGGTAACAGTTAGGTTCCAGGTATAAATGAATTTTGTCAACTTGGTACAAGGTGAGAAACACCCAAACTCAGTTAGGATTTTACATAGTAATGTACTTCAAAAAATGTTGGAGACTCCTATGCAATTTTTACAGACCTGCCAGAATAATTTCATCTACCCTAATTTGTAAGCTAATAAAATCCTTTGAAACCAGCCACAACTAAGATCCCCAAATATGCTGATGCAAGTTGAATTTAACTATTTTAAAAGTTGCTTGTATTCTGCTTTTCTTCAATCAGTCGTGTTTTCTGCTTAGTTTTTATTCCACAGACCACGTAAAAAATGTTCATGGTTTCGTGACATCAAGCACAACACATAAAGCCTCTAGCCTATGGCTAGATATGGTTATAATTCTATATAGATAACTATCTGTAGATACAGCTCTAACTCTGTTGAATCAGAGACCTTTTGGTAGGCCCCCTTTTTCCTTGTTGTTCCCTTTTGTGGAAGAGCTGGGAAACTCTACCAGAAATGGAAAGAAGCAGTCTCTAAGATATTATTTATAGGTATTTTTTTTTTTTTTTTGGATTAGTTAGAAGTATTCTGAGTGTATTTTAACACTTAACGAGAAAGGTCTCATTTTGTCTAGTGTGCTTAGAACCATACTGTTCCTCAGACTTTAAATTCCCAGAAGGAATGTAAGGTGCATTTTAAAAAGTACATTATATTATAGTACAATATATTTAAGTACATTATATTATAGTACAATATATTTAAAAAATATATATATTTCCAACTTGAAGACTGAAATCTACAGATAACAGGAGTTTGATGGATGCAGAGTAGGGTTAAGAGTTGTTTCTGGAACTGATGTTCTCAGTTGCATAAAAAACTGCAGCTGTTTATACAATAAACCCAAGCTTAGTCTCAGCAGTGAAGCCAGCACCTTGAGAGCTCTTGGGATAAGGGGTCTCTTGAAAGAGGAGCCTGGGGAAGTGCTGTTATGATGGTGCTTAGGAGAAGAGATATGGTAAGGAAGCTTTCAACACTGAGGAGACTAACTTGATGAGCTGTGTGGTTTCCTGTATGTTTTTCTGCAGTCCTTTAACCTATGTATGAATTTTGGGTCATGCTACTTCTTCTAACAAGTATCCTGGCATGCTCCAACAGCGGGATGTGATGTAACACGGTTTCTGTGCTTCTGATGTCTCAGATATTTCCTTGTGTCTCTCTGCAGGATATTGCCCTCAGTGTTTACCATTGTGAAGTTCAAGTGTAAGGCATTCTTAGTTTATCTTCTCAGATCTAATTTGCCGGAAGATGCAAAGCTGGGAATGCCATGCTCATCACAATGTTAGGCTTTAAAGAATCTAGGAGCATAGATCAACATTTGTATAAATCAGGTATTATGCCAAAAATTAAAATGCCTAATTAGATTTAAATGGGCACTGTCAAGCTTTTCAGATTGCAGTTTGCACCTACATTAATCTCTGGATTCCCGAGGCTTTTTTTTTTTTTTTTTTTTTTTTTTTTTTTTTTTTTGTGTGTGTGTGCTCACAGCTTACAATGAATTAAGGATATTGGTTGAGAAACATTCAGAATGAGATGGGTAGGAAGTTTCCCATCCTATAATACTCATTCGTAGTCTGCACTTAGTTGGTATTAAAGGTTTTTTGAATTATTTTGTTTCATTGAAAAAGACAAAAAAAACCCAACAGAGTAAGTGGTATTTCTTGGGGTGATCTTCCAGTTAAAATACTCGTTGTCTTGTGAGAAGTGAGGAAACGAGGCTTAGCTTTGTTGCATATCCGCATCACTGAGATCTGTTGCAGCCACTGGGCAGCTGGCTATCCTGAGATAAATCTCTTTTATCATTTCTTCTTGGAAGTATTTCATTTCCTAAGAAATTATTAAAGGTTAGGGGAATAGGCTCCAAGTTGAATTCCTTGATCTATTGTTTTTTCCTGGTTGTGGGCCTTGGTTGTATTTGCACTAGAAATTGGCTTGCACTAGAGATCCTTCCAGGAAAAACCCAGTAGTTAATTTGGATGAAGTTTTTTATATGATGAGAAACATTTCAGCTGTATGCATGCTAATATGCAGTTTGGTAATATGAAAAATTTTAAAACCTGTAATTATACACTTGAATCTTTTGCATAATTTATGTACTTGAGATCTTTCGTCTTTGTTTGGGTTATGTGGAAAATTCAGGAAGATACCTTCTGTGGTTTATACTAATACAGAGTACTGCTAATACCATTTGCCATATTGACAGGACTGTGGCTGTTCATGTAGCAAACTGACAGCGTAGGCAGCTGAAACAGGAACTGGCTCTTCTAAATGGTCTGTCCTAAATGGCCTCCAACCCTCTGTGAACTGACTTACAGGGTAAATCAGACTACTGAAAAAGTTAGGTTTTTAAGTCATGTTTCTTCTTCAAAGGTCTACACCATTATTTCTTTGTGATACCCTTTAATGTGGTATCTCAACACCTTTAAAAGAGATTTGTATGAACATAAAGTTCTACACTTCACTGGAAAGATTATTTCAATAGTGGAGCTCAGGGAGAACTCTAGTAAATGGATAAATTTGACATTCTAACTTTGTGAATATCCTTCCATACTAAAAGCTCAATTTCATGTCCAGACCACTCTCCATAGGGATCTGTCTCTGAATATATTTCCGGTGTGTCAAGCGAGTGACCTGAGAGGAGTGGTATTACATCACTGCAGAACAAGCCTAATTGACAAATCTAATTGAGCTTGGAATCAGGTCCCCCAGGCAAGCACAGGAACATTCACCACACCTGGATGTCTGCCTTATGTCATTCTTATTGCCCCTCTGGAAAACAGGGTTGATAGGCTCATGACATAATTCCATTCACTTCTGTTTGGAGAAAAACGGTCGCATCTGTGGTGCGTGATACTGACAGAAGGGCTGTAAAATGGAAGAGTCAACTTCTGGCTCTCGCAGGCACAGGGGACCTTGTGGAGGAAAACAGACTTTTTTTTTTTTTTTTTCTTTTTTTCTTTTCCCCTGGATGCATTACAGTACTCTAAGTTTTATAACAGTGAATAAACTAAACAAGGGGAGAAAACTCTATTCTTTGTTTAGACAATGTGTGTTTATCTTTAAAATAAAATAGGTTTTTATGGTCTAGCTTTAGATTCATGAAAAGTCGGTTTATAGAATGCTGAAAAATGTTGTGGTTGTACAACATTCTTTTTATTTATTTATTTATTTTTATTGGAAGGGAAGATAATGCTTTATGTATTCCAGACAAAATCTGAGCTTTGGGCTTTAAACATTTTCAGTAGGGTGGACTGCATTTGATAGTGTTTGTCAAACTTGTCTCAGTCTCATTGGGTTTTATCTAACTTCGTTTTAGTCATCACTGGGTACAATCCATTCCTCCAATTCCTGATCACAAACAACCTGTCCTCCTCCCTGCTACCCTTCAGAGTTATAGCCACTGAAAGTGTGACTAGAAAAATCTTTGGGTATTTTTAGTTCTCTCTTTGTAGGACGTTTTTCTTTGCCAAGAAAGTGCCAGTGGTCAATCTGTTAATGTTTTAATATATGTTCATTCTCCATGTCTCCTGCTCCTCTTTTACTTTTTTCACGTATCTTCTCTTTCATTGTTCCTATGACAAGTTTTCCTTGTTTTTGGATGCCCCTTCTCCTCTGAATGTGCTTCCTACTTGCTTTTCATTTTTTTTTTTTTTTTTCTTCTGTGCTGCCTGTCCACTGTCCAGTCACCTAATCCTCTTCTCTGTGTTCTCATTACTTATTCTCTTGCTTGCAAGTCGCAATTATTTCCTCCAAATATAGCTTCCAGCTCCTCATTGGGTTTTCCATAAGACAGTACTTTGGTAGTTCTGTAGCAAAGAACCATCTTTGCCCATGGCTGGAAAAACAGAGAGGAAGGATGAGTGGGCTGTGCATGATGGTGTTGTTGGGGGCCTAACAGTGGAGTGCTTAGTGGGCTGCCAGTGATGTCTCAAACAGTGCATGTCAAATGCTGAAATATCCAACTATAAATGTTTATACAGAACACATACATGAACCTTTTGTCTCTGATGGACTCATGTACCTAAATTTCAAGATCTGATGTCCTTGCTGATAAGTAGAAGCAAGAGTGCTAGAAGTACTTGAAATCTAAAACTTGTATAAAAAGACACCAGAACAGGTATGCAACCCATATTATGAGTCTCTCACAGACTGCTTCAGAGGCAGTTTTTACTCATATGGACGCTCTCATGATTTTATTTGCTTGAGAAATGATCTGCAAGTGCAAATTTTGAGTGACTATAAACCTGTGAACATCAAGTGTTTGAAAATATTTGAGCAGATAGCTCTTACAGAGCAGGAATACTCCAAAGTGTATGTTTGTGGGTTTTCTCTTCAATGCTTAAAAACAGATGGCAAATAAGACAAAAATACCACCAAATCATTTTTTTTTCCTAAAATAGTTCCTGATAGTTCCTTTTTTTTTTTTTTTTATTATTATTATTTTGAAGTGTGTGAAATATGATGCATAGCATGGAAGTAGCCAGCTTCCTTGTTCTGTATTTTATTGACAAGAAGACCAATAATTGACTAGGAAAATATATATATTTTTTTTTTTATAAATTAATGTTCTTGGTTATAGACTATATTGCAGAAAACATGCTTGCTCTGAGGTATACTTTTAGTCATTTAAAATGTATGAACATCCTTAGCAACAATTTCTATTATATGAAATCCTTGAAATTTTGTGTAATCTTTAATTTTAAAGTAGCCATAAATCATACTTTAAAAGTTGATGCTACCCAGCAAAACAAAGTTCAGCTGTGTCAAGACCATCTGTCTTGCTGTCTTAATGAATTTCATTCCTCTTCCTACAAAAATTGAATGGCAGAATGCTACATTTGAAGGGTGCAAATGCCTCTCCAGCCACATTGTGTTCCTTGGGTATTGTAAGCTCTGTGGTGTAGTTTAAATATCTGGTCTTGGAAGAAGTGAGGCAGCATGGACAACAGGTGAGAGGAATATATCTAAAGAGCTGTGTGTATAGGTTACATTATTCTCATGCTGGTAGCAATAGTTAAACATATTCCTAGTAATAACTCTAATTGTTATTAAACAAAAATGAACACACTTTATTAGTGTCTGACATTTTAATAGATGTTTATTAGGTACATTCTTACTGTCATGGCCATTGTTTCACTGAAGATGTTCAACATTTTTCCACTTTCTCTGGTAAGCAGGATTTTGAATAGGGCATAGCAATTCTAGAAATAGTAGCCAAGATACAGACCTCCTTTATGTTTCCAGATGATGTACCCAGATAAGTAAAGAAAATAATTTCAGATGGTTCTTATATAATATCAGGGTTTATTTAAATAGTTTACTTGCACAGCCAGTTATATTTGCTTTCAGGCAGAGTAGTTTTAGAACAACTCTGCGGGTGTGAGAACATGACGATGAACTGCCCAATTTCTCCATCTGGTAAAATGTCCTTATATTTATAACAAATTTGCATACATTTTCATTTTTTTCTTGTACTCAATTTTCCCCCCTTTACTCAACATTGCTCTTACGATCATGCTCTTACCTTGGTTTTACTTGCAGGTAGGTTAAGCTTCACTGCCTGACAACTGTTTCCATTCTTGTGTCTATTTCAGCCCTTGTAAAGGTGTATATGCATAGAGGTCAGTAGACAAATTAGGTATTTTTTGTTAAGGCAATCTGCTTAACCTCTTTTTGACTAAAAGCATAATGTGTTTCAATGCAAAACTGTCAGTATCATTATGAAGGCATATTAACATCTTATACTGATCTTCATCTTAGTACCAGGATCTTTAATCTATCCATCTGCCAACCCCTTTGTCATCATAAAAACTGCTTAGTCTTTCTCTAACCATGCAGCTAAACAAGATGATTTCAGAACTAAATTCTGGAATCTCTATTACGTTGTTATTGATATACTATAATAGCATTATGAAAACCAATATAGATTAATCTTTCATGCGTGGAAAGGAATTATTAAATCAAAGCAAATTCAGAAAACCAGACAACCAACCCTCAGGCACAAAAATGACAATCAAACCTTTAAATAGTTAAGGAATCAAATTCATGCTGGTGTTTTATTCAATGAAGTATAGGTTATTGGGAAAACTGTTTAATGAAAACAGATTAAAAAGATGTCCTTCTCTATAATTTGTTTTCTAAATTGAACATGATAAACATGCAATGTAAGAAATAATACAAGAACATTAAAAAAGAAAAATGATTTTTTTTTTTCTACTGTTATTAGTCTGTTAAATTCCAGAGTGGCAAATTCAGAGCTGAGTCAAGGATATATGCACCTTTTATACAACTTTATTTTTAGACAGAAGTCTCCCACAGGTTGTTACTTAGGTAGTGCTCAGATATGGGATTTGACGTTTACATACATGTAGGCAGCAGGAGCATCCAGTGCTCTGACAATTAATGGTGATAAGATTTTAAAGTGGATGTTATATCTCAGGCTTCAGAGTTTAAGACAGTTTTTAGTAGCTGAAAACCAGGATGAACCCTAGTGCATGGCAAGATTATCCTTGTCTACCTACTGCAGATTCTTGTTCCTCTCTGAAGCAGCTGGTAGTGACTGCTGTCAGAGACAGGACCTTGGATGTGATCCAGTGTTGCAGTTCCTTTGTTCCTCAGCCTTTCCTAAATGCTATTTCAGAAACTCAGCATTTGTAGCAAGCCTGAAAAATAAATGCAATTTGGCTGTTTTGGGAAGTGAATGAATTTCAAAGTTCAGTATGACTGCAAAGACATTGAACGGTATTTCATGTTTTATAGATTATTTTTGCGGGTCCACTAGAGCACTTTCATGCTTAGCTTTAAACACATGTATTCACTTGCTCACCTGATTATTTAAGGAAGCATCATTAAAGCACAGTTACTTGTAGAAGTATCTATTATAAGATCATTAAAGTTGTGTATACAGGTTGTGTGGGTGCTTTTATATCTTTTATTTTATTTTGCGACACTGGGAAATGTTGTGTTAATTTCTGTGTTAAGCATGATCTAAAGGCTATTGAACTCAGTGGGAATGTTTCCAGTTACTTTAGAGATGATATTTATAGGTAAATAAGTAATAAAGTGCAGAGCTGACTAATTTACTTGGCCTATGGCTCGCTAGTATTCATGTGCTCACATGCTTTTCACTTTAATGAAGGCAGTTGGATTTTTGCCCCAGTTTCTATAGATGTCATCACTAATACAAGAGTATCATGAAATCTTGCATTCAGTGACCTTGTGATTGCAGGTTCTTTCTTGCTGGACTGGGGTGTGAAAATAATCCAGCAGCTTGCGACAGCATCTGATTTTTTTCAACACCCCCACTCCAGAAGCCTCAGGATAAGAATGGATTTAGATTACTGCAGTAATTTATCAGTCTTTAGAGATAGGTTTTTCTTGTCATAGCTGAATACTCTATTAAATGTTCTATCTGATGAATGGTTAAAGATACTGACAAGCATGATGGTTGCAGTTGGACATATAGTTCCTTATCTGTTTAATTTCAAGAAATGTAGTCAAAGATAATAAGCCATTTGTTAAAAAGTACTGCAGGCATATGAAACTGGTGTCAGTATAGTCTGTGATAATATCAGCTAAATCAGGTACTATTAGCTAATATTTGACGAGCACTGAAAGTCTCTTCATTAGTTTACAAGACACCATTATTAAAACATTTCGTATCCCAGTCTATCACAGAGGCTTGCTAGAATCTGTAAGGATCTTGGAAAACTAGAAGGAACAAGTGGAGGGACAGGTGTGGAAAATATATCCTTTTTTTTTTTTTTTTTTTTTTTTTTTTTAAGAAGTAGAAGAATTAGTTAAATGGTAAAATATAAACAGCAGAAAAAGTGTATTTTTTTTTTTTTCCCAAAGCTATGCAACTCATTACTTTTGTATTTCCAAACATCTGTTTTCTTTCTGATACTGTTTCTTCACTGTTTGAACTTCAATCATGTCCTGAGTGAGAAATGCAGGTGATGAATGACACTAGATTTGACTGAGGATTCTTGTTTGAAGGCATTCCTTTGCTTAGCTTTAGTTATGGAGTTTTCTGCACTTATTAAGCAGGAGAAGGAGAAAAATCTTTATTCATCATGAAAAGCTTCTCCTTTTAGAGTTCATGGACACCTTGATCTCTGAATAGTGGGAATGCTGGGGAGGAAAGAGTGTAGGAAAGGTGTTTCTATTTTTTAGTCCTTTTATTTTTATCTGCAGTAATGAGGATGAAACCTTTTCACACATGAAATACAAGTGAAAATACAGAAACCCAGGTGAGAACTTTTGGATGTGTTCATTCATATACCTGTCCCTTGGAAGCAGCTGAATTAAGTGTGAGTTGTAGCACTAATAGACTTCAACTTGGAAAAAAAATATTTTTTCCTGGATAATTTTTCAAGAGTAAAATAAAGTATACATTGTTTATTTGTATTATGGTACAGAATTCTACAACATTTAATGTTTTATTCTGTTTCATTGATCTAGTCATTCTAGACCCAAGGAAATATAGGAAGTCAAAGGTTTCCTGAATTATTTAGAAAGACTTGGTTATAAACGTAAATCTTTTGTCTTACTTAAGTATGAACAAACTCAGAATAAAGGCCCTAAGGAAAAATAATCAAATTAACATAAATATTAATACTCACTTCTAACTTCGATATTTTATGGAATAATAAAATTTTATTTATCCTTGATTTCTGCTCATGTACTCTGGCTTGGCTTCATTGACCTGAAACGTGCTAGGTATTTCAGTGGAGAATTTCTTCTTTCCTCTCCTTCCAACAAGCAGATGATGTGTCACAGAAATCAGCGAAGATCTTGATAAGATATTGAATCCACTTGCATGTGCTAAAGAAACAAATTAGCATCCTCATTCTTATGTGTTAATCAGTTCTGATTTATTTGTTTTTTTTATGACTGTTCTGGTACCAAGATAAACCGTCATAGCTGGCTCTCCACTCCAAAGGAGAACACATAGGCAGGATATCAGAGAGGTCCTGACTTACTTCTGCAGTGACAGAGACGAGTGCAGGACTCATGGCTCCCCCAAAGCCTTTCCTTCCTCCACTCTTTATAATCAGTTTGGGATTTAGTTTTCCTTCCTTTTCTTTTTTTTCTTTCTTTTTTTTTTTTTCCCCTCTCCTCCCTGAAGCCTCAGGTGCATGTTTTCCTGGCAAGGTGCTTAGAGAAGTCAAATGGAATAGGCAGACACCACAGAATGCTGCATGCATTATCTACAGGGTAAAAAGGTAAAAACTGAGATGCAAAAAAATGGATTATCCTGTGTTGAGCCCTCTACAGCTGTGGATAAGCCATTTCCAATACAAAATTCTGTGAGTCCATTTTAACTGCTCTTGGTATTCAGCTGCTACTAAGGCAGTAACTTTTAATTAACACAATGATAAGCATATCAAAATTTCTAGAACTATATTGTTCCAACATGTAATTTGGATAAATATGGAGGAATTGTTCTCACACAGGTCTTCTGTTTTTACTTTCTTACACTGCTCCAGATTTTCCAGGAGCTCTTCTACCTGGTAAAATGCCATAGCTTATAAAGATGGTGTGTCTGAAAGTTTGTTAGGCTTCTTCTTTGTGTAAAGTTGGTCAAAGGAAAGTAACTAACTTTCCCTGAACTACCATACCTACAGCAGCACCGCCTTGTTTCTCCACTCCTGTGATGAGATACAGCAGGTCCTGGGGTGTGGAAGAGCTTGCCCTAGTGATGTGTTACTGGCCTGGACTATGGGCCATGGTATGGACTGCATGACAGGGAGTTATGCCCATGTCAGGTGTCAACAGCAGTCAAGGAAGGTATTGTTATTTTTTCTCTCTATGATAAATCAGTGTCTCTTTTAAAATCTGATTTGCTTCCAGGCAAATTTATGCAGGGATATTAAATGCATTACGGTGTGTTATGTTTATGTGCTGATATGTTTCAGGCTGAATTTTGCACTACATTTCCTTTTAGGATCTCTTGTTACTTCTAATGAGATGAATGGCACGGTGACATATATCACAGGACAGAATTTGTACCTGAGAAAAAAATAAACTTACGTATCTTTTTTGGCAGAGGTCCATTGCACCTCACTACCTGGTTACCCCTTTCCTAGTTTCTGAGTTTTGTGACATTTTAAAATATGTCTGTATGTTGGCATTGCAAAGGAAGAATTTTTTCGAAGTGATATTATGCTGGACTAATTTCCCAGCTGTTTTCAAACAGCTGTTTTTAAGAAAAAAATAATTAGCTGTTGTTCATACACAATACAGCAGATATTCCCAGGCAGGGAATACTGGTCACCGTCATTTGGGTGCAAAGGGAAACTCATTTAAAATGTCTTTGTTGTTGTTCCCCCTGTACAGTGGTGAAATTATATAGAAAGATGATGTAGCACCAAGGGCAAGCATAGAGGAACTGTTGAGTTGCAAGCCAAAGTACATCATTAGGAACACTCCTATTATCTGGAAGTCTGACTTCCTGTCTCAGTTTCCTTGTGGGTCTCAATGAATGGCAGAAGAAATGGAACACTTTCCTGCTTGGCCAAAACCTTTGCTAAATTACTCCTTTGGCTGCAAGCCATACTGTGTATAATAAATGCTGCAGCTCCCCCCTGAGTCTGGAGGGTACTTGCTGCAGCTCCTAGGGGTCGATGGGTCGATGCAGCTCCTAGGGTCCAAATTTTAGGGAGTCTATGCTTGCAAGACAGACCCAACCTTTCTGTGGATGTGGTAATGTTTTAGGTGTCATTTGTACATGTGCAATTATTATTATTATTAGTGATAAAGAGTAGTAGGCACATTGACATTTGTTAATGCAAAATTCTATGAGAATTAAGGGGTGTTAAAGAAATGAATTATGATAGGTCTTTCATAATGGGTCAGTTATTTTAATATAATGAAAATAATATTGTGCGCTTCACAAAAATTACCAAAGGTACATTTAAAATAAGTATACTTTAAAACAGGCATTCAGTTCAATGACTAATTTCCTGCTTTTTCTTCCAAAAGGTTTACCACATGAATTAGTATACACACTGAAGTTCTAAATATAGTTTTATTGAAGAGTATAAAAATAACATAATAAAGATTTTTTTGTTTGCATCTTAAAAATGAATCATACATGATGAAACATAAGTTGCAGACATCCTATTAAGTGCTGTTTCCATATAAGATGTATCTTTCTCATTCTATATATAGGACAGGAATTTTTTTGATCACTTTCATCTCTTTTATTTGTCATCTTCAGTACATTTCCTCTAACACATATCGAAAAGCAAAACATTCAGAATCCTATCTTCACTCTGCAGCACCAAACTTTCAGTTCAGTTGATGTTGTCAGATTTTATACTGTCTATTTTCACTATATTTGGCATGTAAGGCATCCACAGCTGACTCAAAGGAAACTTAATGAAATGTATACCATTTCCCAATAGCCTTTAAGCATAATAGAAGAGATACTCGGGCAGTGTTTAATATTTTTTGGCTTGTTTTGCCAAATACATCCAGGAGGAAAAATGTTCTTAATTCACTGGAGACCAGAAATGCTCACTGTAGTTAGCACTCTATAAGTGCTGCCTTTCAAAGGTTTCATTCTTGAGCATCAGCCCAGTTGGAAATTTGGGGAGAACATGGAAAAGAGGACAGAAAAGGTTAAAAGCTATTAGTATATTTCAGCAAGATAGTATCGATCAGCTTGTGTGTTTTTTCTTCCCCACTGCTCTTATTATTCTATCTCATAGTTCTTACAGTGTATCTATCATTCATAATTTGCAGAATTTTAAGTTAAACTAAATTGCTGTGACTTCCATGGAGTGCCACCAGAGTGGGTGATACGAAACTTTTTGTCCTGGGAGGGTTGTCTGCTTTTTTTGCCTGCACAGGCCTGATGCTGAGGCTGTTGCTTTCAATGAAGTAGGACAGCTGGGTCATGCCCATCTTGCCAGCAGGTCCTCTGGCAGCTGTCCATCATCTTTGGACAGCTTCTTTTGGAAAACATTTTCTGACAGGAGCTCCCCCAGGCTTACAAGCAGCACTCCCCCCATTGATACCTGTGTGCTTTGTGAATGGGCACTAGGGGAGGTAGAGTGGATGGCATTTACTGAGAGTTGTCTACATAAAGGTGGAGACTGCCTTTTTTTTTTTTTTTTTTTTTTTTTTTAAGGAACTTATTTGATATTTAGGTCCCCATTTTGCAAACGGAAAGTTGATAGTTGTCACTTACTACTTTTTTTCCCCCTATCAACGCCACGTTGCTCTTTCTGTTGCCCCTAAGGGTCAGTTCTCTTCCAGCCATTCTTTCACATATTTCCTCCCGATTCAGAGGAAAAGGGAGAAGAGACTCCTGTGCTTCCGTCTGTTCCCAGGGGGACACTGGTGAGATGCCAATGAATGTTCCTTATCCTTTTTCAAATGGCACAAAATGCAAGATTTTAATGAACATATGGGAGAAATGTTGATGTGTGTTGTTATGTGACAGTGTCTACAGTTAAGAATTTGTGGTTATTTTAAAAACCAAATAGTTCCACATAATAAATGAAAAAATACACCTCCTTTATTAGTCTTCTTTTTGAGCTCTATGGAGATGGAATAGTAAATGGTGCAGAGGGCAGTGTGAATATGCATGCAGGTAGTACTAATGGATGTATATGTTTTTAGGATTGTGTAAGAATGAGGCACGTGGTAACTGAATTTTAGACACTTGTGTTACTGGACAGTAAAGTTGGTGGACAATTGAAAAAAACATTGAATATTTAAACTCAGTTCACTTTTCGGACACAGATAAAATAATATTACAAGCTAGAATGTATGACTTAGTTAAAACTGCTGCTCAGGGGAGGATAATGAAATTATGCTTTTGGTTATAGACAGGGAAATATAGTTTTGCTAAGTATAAGCTAATTGATTGGATAGTACACAAAACGTTGCCTTGGCATATATACAATACAGTTGTGCAAAGTCAAAGTACCTGTGTTATTCATGCTTTGCTTCTTGCAGAGATTGGAATAACCTTTACGAAAAGGGTTAAATTCAGTTTTATTGTAAAGCCAAGTAATTTCTGTTGTATTCAGTTGAAATCTGCCCCTGGTTTTACTCAAGGATAAGTTTGGTTAACCAACATATTATGTTGTTAGTGGTTCTGTTAATTTGTTTGTGTGGTCATTTTTTTATCTTACAAGGTAACTAATAGAGGATTGTAGTTTTGATAATATGTTTTCTTGTAGCAAGGGTTATGTTGCTTCCGCATTCTTTGACTCTGTTTTTGTTTTGTGTGTTTTTATGTAAGAAATACTTTTCTCACCTCTTGTGATCTAAATGATTTCCTGCAGTTATACACTGATGTTCTTTGTGGAAGAAAATTACAAGCTAACAAATTCTGCTATTACATGCACAAACGGGGCAAAATTTGTCTTAGCTATTTATCTCTTTTCATCCTGTCTGAAGCATGATTTTGCGCCCATTATTGGATGTTTAGCTTTCAGCCAGATTTGTAAGGGTGTTAAGTGATGTTTGGCTAATTATGTTTTACCAGCATTGCACATCATTGGATTAAATAGCTGTTTAATGTCTGTATTCAATGTCATATTTATCTTATGATTTTGTAGACAAACACTGTACTGCAAGTGTGTGAAAGGTATTACTGCATCTGTGTGTAGATTGGCCTATAGATTGTTTGCTTTTGATATTTGGAATATAGTTAGTATTAAAGCATGATATTTATCGATGCACTTAATGATATATCTGTGAGGAAAGCTTTTCAGTGCATCATGGGCTGGTAGAAGTATAATTGAGATAAAAATATTCCTTAGGAGGAATGCCTGAGGGAAGTGGTTGAAGGTTGGCCTGACTGGAGCTGTCAAGCTTCTTTTCAACAGAGAAGTTAAGGCTAGTAAGGAGCTGGGTAATTCTAATTATTCCTGTTGTATAACTTACGTTGCATTTTACTTTTTATATGTATGGGTAAATGTGATTGTATTTTATTTTAGATCATCATCTTAGACTTAGGATACTTATTATGGATACTTATACTTATTAGGATACTTAGACTTAGGATACTTAGTGTACTAAGACATTTGCAAGTTTTGGTTGTAAAATGTTTGTTTTACTCATGCAATTGAAATGAACACACCTGGTTGCAAAGTGAGACTTCGATCTCTTTTGATGAGTTCCATTAAGAGCAATTGAAATTGAGGCTGTTGGAACATCTAAATGCTGTGTATGCTGAGAGAAAGTTTGATAAACTGTAACCTGAAGAAATGCATGAACTTGAGTTTTCATTGTGAAGACTTTATGGAATTTGGTAATATAAATGAAAAATGGGAAATTGCTGTAATTATTTGTTATAGATAAAATCTTACAGAGGCGTTTGCCAGCCACTTCACTGGATTATAAAACAGCCTAACATTATTAAAATAAGAGTAGTAAAATCTGCCTGGGGGATACTTTCCTGTTTGAAGATAACTTGCTTTAGAAGCTTACTGCTCTATGTATTATGCATATTTTTCCTGGAAACAAAGTAAGTCTTTATTTTGATCCAGTTACTGTACTTGCAAAAAGATGTTTGTGGTATAGAAACTCATTTTGTAACAAAACTAGTCATACAGCAGTGAACTGCAGGCACAGTGAAAATGTTGATACAAGTAATAAGAACATTACATAAGTTGCTTGGTCTCCTAAATAGAATGCTTCATGCCTGTTTCCCATAGGGAGAAAACAACTCTCTGTACTCAGTAGCTGTAGCAGTTAACATTTCTTCTGTTGCTCAAGGGCTGAGTTTTTCCTCTGTTAAGTCAGTGGGAATTGACTTAACATCCACTGGCAAATCTGTCTTGGAACTCTGTTACATTAATAGTTTGGACGAGATCAAGTTGACTGCAAGGGAAAAATGAGCTGTCAGCCATATCTTATCCAAACATAAAACATGTTCATCTAGTAATACAAAAAATGCTTAGTATTGAGCTAAAGTATTGATGGGCTATTCTGTGGGAGAGTGAAAGCAAATTGTCCAGTAAAGATGTAAAATACATCTGCCTTCAAAACCACATTTTTATTTATCAGTAGGAAAGAATTTTTGCCAAATTGCCTGCCCAAAATTGTAATCACCAGTTCAGATTTTGCAGGCACTTGATGTGCGTTCATTTTTGTTTCAATTTTCCAAAGCACGCTGCTTATGTTCTCCACACATTACTAAGGACAGTCTCTTTAATTATGTATAGTATTCCCATCATATATATATGTATGTTTGCTCCTGTTTTAAAGTGACAGACAACGACGTTACCAATGTCACTTTCAGGAATCACTTCCGTGAACTCAAGTGTTGAACGTTCACATTGAGCTGCCCAGTAATCATCTTAGCCAACTGGACTTTCTGTTTAAGGGTGAAAACCCCCAAATGTTTCCAGTTGCTTTGTATTGTGCAATGTGAAATAGTGAGACAGAAGGGTGTTTCTATGTTGTATCTGTCATCTAGGGTCTTTCTTTGAGATCTGGCTGCATGGTTCTTAGCTTCCATTGGCAGCAAGTGAAATGCCTGTGTTGCCTGTTGACAGTGCCCAATGCAAGTACTCTCCCGGCCTCTGATTCCTTGATAAACAGTGGTTAAGATGGATCAAGAAGCAAGTGCTGCAAAGCTGAGGCTGGGAGGGAAGTGGGGGAGGACTCCCTGTGTTTTGTGCTGTGGGAAGGCAATTACTGTTCTTTGTTTCAGCCTCTCAACATTTGGGCATGGAAAGAGTGGGCAATACTGAGCAACATGTTGGGGCCAGTTGTAGGAGGGCAAGCAGTCAGATGCAAGGGGAAAAAAGAAATGATGCCTTTGCTGTGCAATTGTTGGGTAATTCATAGGGAAGCTAAAATTCATTCTAGTCAATTAAACTGTCTCTGACACAGCTAGTAATTCTTTGTGTATGTCAGGAATATGTTTTCGTAACATATTCTAAAACATAAAGATTCCTTCTGAGTTTGATTGCTTTTCCAGATAGTTTCAGGTTCAAAACAGGCAGTGTAGCAGTTTCTCACTTTCAGAGATCCATATCTAATCATCTATGTTGGCCCTCTTTTTCACTGTCAGGACCATATGTAGGTATTAAAAACAAACAAACAAACAAAAAACACACACAACACACAACAACTGACCATACAAAGCTCTTTTAGATCTGTTAAAATATTCAGCAGAGGTCTTTAACAAATCCCATTAGTTTTGTTCCCAGGCAATTTTGTTTGTTTTGTGGGGAAAAGGCCAGAACTCACTCTTCATTTTTTTTAAATTTCGTAAATGAAAATTTGGAGAGCAGTTTTTTTTTGATCAGGCACACTCATTCCTGAATAGCCATTTAAAGCTTTTTTTATACTGTCAGCCCATCCCAGACATCTTTGCTATGAGTGCATGTTATGGAGTCAGACTTTCGTGCACCAGCAGTCTGCAACAGGACATCACCTCCAGCTCGCCTGAGAAGCAGGCCTGTTAATAGCAACCCCAGCAATAAAAACTTGAACCCTGACTTCTGAATAATCAGCTAAAGTTTCTTCAGTGTAGGTCTGACCTTTGCCTTCCATCAGTACAACAAACACTCCATAAAACAATAACAGATAACTAACTTTCATCTTACAAGCCACACTTATTTCTGTGAAAAAATATTGCTGTGTAGCATCTCCTCTTTATATCCAGTATTTTTCTTTTTCCTTTTTTTTTTTTTTTTTTTAAATGAACTACCAGTGCTTGTAAGTTGTAAGGTTGTCCCTGGTTTTGTTGGCTATATTTAGAATGTTCCTATTATGTTTTTCTTTTCATTTCTTTTCCTGTTTGTTTATGCTGGCTGGAAGAACAAAATTAAAAATTTTCATCTCAGGTTGAAGCATAATTTGGTGTGATTGCTCAGCTTCTGATCTCACTACCAAGAATGTCTTGTTTTAGTAGTTGATAAAAAAAAAAAAATAAAAATTGGCTCTGTTTCACCTCAGTCACTCTTGGCAGTTCTTCATCTGCTCTTCTGGTGTTTCCATCTGCTCCTTTATTCTGCAGTTTCTTCTTTAGGGCCCAGTTCAGTACCAACAAATGCAAGTGAGTGGAAAAACTCACTGATTTTCCAAAGATTTTCTGTATCAGATGCAGATCTGCATCCCAGTCAGAATCTTCCATTAGTTTCTCATTGCTAAAATAGAGAATATGGCAATTCCCTGCGGCTTGGAGTATTCCTTTGTTCTTCCTCCTTTGCAGGTGTCCAATGATTGAACCTAGCACTGTATATCTTACTTACGAAAACAGATATATAAAATTAAATGAAGTATATCACAAGAAATGAGAAGTTTTTTTCCTGAACTTTTTGAATGAAACCTCTTTCAGTTACAGAGCAAAGCTTAAAACATAGGGTTTTCTGAAAAACTCTTTCTACTTTTTCTTCAGCAATTTAATACTTGCCCTGTTATTTAAACATTTTTTTTTTTTCCCAAATTTAGCAACTCCTTGAACAGTGGTTATTGAGGTTGAATAATCATTCTGTTGGTTAACATAAATCACCTTACTGTGCTATACAAAAAAAAATCATGGGAGTCAGTCTGCTTACTTAGATATTGTGCTTTCAAATCTACTTTTCGTTTCATATCTTTTACACCTTGGATTTTATTTTCTTTTACAAAACCACAATCAAATTAAAGCTTACTAAATCATCTAGCTGGTAAAAATGTAATAGCTGTTTGGCATTTGTGTATTGATAGGTACTTCTCATAGTGAAAACCATGCATTTGTTACTTTTAGGAGGCAGCTTGTCTAATTATGTGCAAAGCTCAGCTGTAAGGTTAAGTAAAGAAGGAAGAAACTAGTAGTGAATAGATGCAGAATGCATTGATTGATTCACCATTTTTCTCCTATTTTTTTCATCCACTCATATGATGTACATATGAAATAATAGGCCAGTGTTTGCCTAAGACTGACGTTATGACAGTCACCCACTGATTAAATTTTGTTTTGCTATATGGAATGCTGTCAACTTGTGTAAAAGCTTTTAAACAACTTTAGTAGATTAAGTGGCTCTTTTGTTCAATATTTTTATGTACTGAAAAAAAGTATTTAGGACATACCACCCAAAAAGGCTCTTGCTTTCCTTTCAAACAACCATTTTTTTCTTTCTACTAGTACATTTTTTTTTTTTCTTTCTCCCATTTATTGTTAAAGATGGTGAAAGTTAGAGCAGAATCATAAAGATTTATTTTATTTTTTTTAATTCTATCTCCACTTCACTTTCAAAAATACCCATAAGCACATGAGTGTTTTCCTTTGATAAATAAAATAATTGGAATGTAAGATTCAGCCTCCTCTGCTGGAGAAAAAGGATAGAGAGCCTAAAAATCCTTTTAAGCTTAAACAAACAAACAAACAAGCTCCGAAACTAATGTTTTAGTGAATCAGCTATTCAGTCTGTTTCCAGGCATAGTGATGTGGTCACTGCAGACAAAATCTAGAGAGAAGCGTTGCACTGATTCATCTTTCATTCCTTCCACCCCAAATCTGCCTAAGCCAGTTTTTAACACTTCCCACTGCCTGTGAGACTTGGAAGCAGCTTATTATTGCTCTCCCAGGTAAATGTGCCTGGGGCAGCTGTTGGAAGAAAGTTATCACCCTGTAACTCCTGGCAGAGTGGAAGTGGGGGCACTGCATCATTGCCCAACAGAGCACACAGGCTGGCAGGTCTGTGTAATCTCCCCTTCTCTGTGCCTTGCTGCCTCAATATACCTTGCTCTTTATGTCCATTTTGGAGTGTAAGAAGGTATCTGGTATATGGAAGCTGTCTGGGATGCTGCTTCTGTTGTATTTTCCCAGAACAGAAGGGGAAAATTGTTTCTTACTTTTTCAGAGCAGTAACGTGTTCCCAGATTTTAAACCCCGAGGGTTTAAATTAGACTGTCAAATTAAACAGTTGGCCGTGCCATAAAGTGCATAAAATTGCAGGTAGGTGCGGAGCCTACCATCACTGCCACCAGTAGGTCCTGGAGGACCACTGCCTGCTGATGCCATGGTCAGTAAAGGTGGTTGGTGGCTGGTCTGCTATCTGCATTGCTGTGAGGAACCTCTCTCAGGTAGGGAAGCCAACAGGAGGAGAGCTTTCCCAAGCTGTTCTCAGGGAAGAATGATTGAAATGAAAAGATTTAATTCCTCCCTTGTTTTTGGAGAAAGCATGGAAATTACAGTTTTTTGGAGTTCCTGGGGACAGGAACTATTGCGGAGTGAGGAAGAAATTTTTGTGGGAGGCACTTGTATAAAAGCTGACAGGCGTGCATTACAGTTTAGTGTGGTAAAACTATGCAAATAGAGTGGGGAAGGTGAAGATTTGATCAGAGCTCCATTTACTTTTATTTTAAATTTACTCTTTGCTTAAATACTTGGAGAAAATTTGCCATTGGCTTCTCTACAGCCAGAATTTGTCCTTTGACTCTTTTGTTTTACTTATAACCAGTGAATCATTGTCCTAAATACTTTTGTTCTGACTCAGCGTGAAAATTTATGGTGCTCAGCATCAGTATTTGTAATTTACTGGGTGTCACTGGATTGGAGTGTAAATCATTATAGGCATACATATATAGCACTGACTAGAGGACATCCTTTTGTAGGTGGTGAAGTATATCAGTGTAGCTGTTGATTTTAAATCTGATT
Source organism: Aythya fuligula (assembly GCF_009819795.1). NCBI lineage: Eukaryota > Metazoa > Chordata > Aves > Anseriformes > Anatidae > Aythya > Aythya fuligula. The sequence continues at coordinate 27,470,420 of NC_045562.1, read as the reverse complement.
TAAAATCTGTTGATTTTTAACTGACTTTTCAGTTGGACAGCAGCTATTTATAAAGTCACAATTACGTCTGCCTTGAGTCCAATATATGTGATAAAGCAAGTAAAAGAATAAAGTTGAGAAGGTGCCTGCATAAGGCTTAAAGGCTCAAAGGGAGAAAAATATCCTTCCTATGGTTCTGTTTTTGCTGGGGAATGCTGTGTGTATAATCTTATTCTAGTCACATATTCTACCTTATTCACTCTGATAATGATAAAAATATGATCTCTTTAAAATGATCTTGTTTGTGGAGTACCTGAGAAGTTGAAATGAAATGTACTTTGCACTCTGTATGAAAAACGATCTCTTTCAAATTTTGCCCAGGCAAATGCTATATTTATATGGGTGGACATTTGGCCTGAGTACATCTGCAGTACTCAGTGCATGCGTTGGTATGTTGCTATTGACAAAAATGGAAATTATGGTGCACACAAAATATTTCTTTCAGGGACTGTGTGAGGAGCTGTTTCTGAAGAACTGGCCCTATAAGCACAGGGGTTTTTACAGTTCTTGTGGCAGTATTCCAATGCTGGCTTTAGGTGAGAAACCGAGCTCCTATGAAAGATGCCACTGTTACTGCATACCTGATTCCAAAAATTTTCACTTCACTATTGTACAAAAATACAGGTTAAACTGTGATGCTCACTCTGATACTCAAGTTTCTGATACAAAGTAGAGCTGTTATAGCAGTGATGTTGGTCTTGTGGGTGGGTGCAGTAGGTGGAAAAAAAAAAAAACAAAACAAGAATTTTGTCAATAAGTAAATACATTTATGGAAAACTCATGTTGATAACAGCTTTCAGTTAATTTCATGAAGTAAAAGGAGCTCACACACAAGCTCATTTTTTCTGCTTTTATATATTTGTCTCTTTAGAAAGACACACTATGTGAAATATAGGAGGGTTTAGCTTTTTTTTTTTTTTTTTTTTTTTTTTTTTTTTGTCCTTTCGGTCCTGTGTGTCCAGTGGCCTTGAAACTACTCCCTGTGGGGCACAGAGCTCCCTTGCCTTCCTCCCAGTTTGTCCAGCCCCCTTCCCCGCAATCTCCAAACTCTGCCAGAGAATTGGCTTTGCATGACAAAAAGCCTCCAAACTGCATGCAGGCACAAAATATTGTCATGAGAAAACAAAATGCCACATGTGTGAAGGCAAGAAAATCTGATTCTGGCTAGTCCCTTGGCCTGTTCAGGGCATGATGTACTTATCTGTGAAGTGCCTTGCCCATGTATGGTGGTGGATCAGGTCAAATAAATAAATAACAGTCAAAATTCAAAGTTCTTTACTCTGGCAGTAAATTAAAGTACACGAGAGTTTGCCTGTGTAGAAAGCTAGACAAGTTTGTCGGACCAGAAATAAGGTGATGGAAAATACATTATCCAAATACACTCATGCTGAAGAGAGAAGGTTGATGCCAAACGCTTGATCAAACCAAAGGCCCACATCCGCGGTTGACACCAGGAGCGGGTGTGGAGTTCAGGGAGAGCCAAAAATTAATGGGGATTTTTCCCTCCAGCAAAAGGACATTATTTTTCTTTTGTGCTTTGGAAATGAGATCACACAGGAGGTAATGAAACTTTCATCTTTTTGCAGTAGTGTTTTATTGCCTTGGCCATAAGGGAATGGCTGGAGATAGCACAGAGAAGGCTTCCCAGGTACAGCAGGTTGGTATTGGTAGCATGATGTCCCCGAGCTCTCCTACGTGGCTGAACCTGCAGGGTTGGTTTAATGTGGAGTAGGATAGCAAAGCATACAATCTTGGGAAAAATTGTATCCAGTCCTTTGGGATTTGCTCATTTGCTATGTCTGCATTAGTGAATGATGATCCTTAGTCCCTGAATATTGAGGCTGTGGAGTGGCTGGTGTCTGTGCTAGTAAATTTTCTTTTCCTACAGCAATTGTGGCTGTAACTGAGCTGCTTATGGGGCATGAGCTATGGTTTTAACTGGCCCATCCTTCCAAGGAGTTGCTTAGGGACAGCACTGTTTTTAATGGGCCAATTTCACACCAGGAGGTTTTCCAGCAGTTTACAAATACACCCTCTACCACTTGCATTCCAAGTGATGGAACTTCCAGGCATTAATTTACAAATCTGCATGTAATTTACACATATTTGAAGGTGTTTTGAGTTTGCTTGATCTATAGTTTAGATAGATATTGTTCAGATAGCTTCATTTTCTGCTAGTTGGTTGCATCATCCCTTCTGAAGCAGGTCAGTTTTAGAAAAAGTTGAACCTGGCAGACAAATGATGCATAGAGAAACACTCTATATGTGTCATTGCTGAATGCTTTAAAAGAAAAATATGTTTGGGGTATTTTTTTCCTGGTTATTTTTTCCTGTTTTCATTCAGAACACTGCATGAAAATGCATAGTAGAGGAAATAGTGAAAATCTCTGTTGGGAGGTGATAAAGAAGAGGCATACAAGGAAGTAATGTATTTTTTTAATAACTGGAATACTTTGGTATAGTAAAAAGAATTGTGATTTCTGCATGTGTCTAACTTGTGCAGGTGCTCAACTGTATTTTATGTGTCTCCTTACTTTTAAACCAGTGTCCTGTTTTCTGGATAAGAAAAGGAGTTTTCACACCCCTGTTAGGCAATCTAGAGGTTTTTTATTGATTATAAAGCAAGGAAGGTGAGGTGAATGTTTGAAAAAAAAATCAAAAAAAAAAATCAAAGGCAATAGAGAAGAAATCTAGGAGAGAATAAGACACAGAGATGGAAGGTATATAAGACAGGAGAAAAAGAGAGAAGAATCTCTCTGTACTGATGTTTATTGATCAGGAGATTAAAATTAAAGTAAGGGAATAGAATAGTAAGGGAGAAACTCATAGATTAAATAATCCATCTTTTGTATTTTACACAAATATAAAACATGTACAAACTATAGAAAGGATTGGAAAGGAGGGGATAGAGCATCCTGAAAGAAAACACTTGTGAGATTCAAAAGGCAAAGAAACTAGAGACCTCCTGAAAGCCAAATTCCATGAGCAGGAGGTGCATAGAGTTCACCAGACACGGGTTGTCCGGTGGCAGGAGAATTGTCAGGCACCTGCCGGGAAAGGGAGCAAGGTAGGGCCCAGCCTCTCCAAATTATATTTTTCTCCTAAGGCAGTATGAAGGGAGTGCGTCATACACACATATGTTTATTGTCTGGAAAAAGGGAGTGCTGCTGGAAGAAGAAAAAAAAAGGCTTATTATGCAGATTGGTGGTACATTAAAACTGCTTTCACAAAGGTGTTCTGTTCATTTCACATAGGCAGAGTAAGGCAAGTGAAATCCTCCTTGCTAATTGTAAATTTTGGGGCTGAGTAATTGCCTTTATTTTTTTTCTGTGCAAGTGAGTTCATGTGATGCATGCCCAGATTCTGGAAAAAGAAGGAAAAAAAAAAGGCAAACATTAGTTGATCCAGCCACGGCTCGCCTATGTTACAACATGTTAGTTCAGTGTGGTGGTTAAGAAGGTTTTCTGTTTCTTCTCATTCTACATGCAGAATGCTTAGAAATCCCTTCTTCCTTGTCATGCAAATACAACTGTCCTAACAGCTGTTAGGATAGGGAAAACTGGCTGGGGGCAGTAATCAAACAAAGCATTGTGTACCTAAACTACAGCTCAATTAGGGTGTGTGGTCCCTAAAGCTTCTTCTCTCAGGATCCCTGCAGCATACACCTCTTCAAGGGACTGCAGTAACACAAAGGCTTGGGTACACAAGGGAAGTGTCATAATTAAATTAAGTAGGTTTAGAGATCAGTGTAGTTAAGCTGAGGCATTGCCTTCTTTAGACATTCTTGTTTCAGTTTAAGACCACCTTATACTAATCTCTTAAAGTTAAATCACCATAAACAATTCTTACAGCAAAAAACTTGAGTAAACTTGGTGTGTAAACAGTATTAATTAGTAAAATCAGTTGCTAAAACAAGCCTCTTGGATAAAATGGATAAAATTGAAGGTTCTTATATGAAGTTTCCTCTCAGTGCTTTGTTGGAACTCAATAGAAACTTAAAAGTTAAGATCAGGTTGTTAGGTTTACCTTGGTAGCACAACTAAGAACCAATTTGGCAAGAGAAGATTGCCATCCCCTTGCCTGTTACTTATGCAAAATGCTGAATCAGTCTTTGCACAGGTATGCTCTGAGGGGCTGTGATGAGGATGATGGAAAGACAAAGCATCTCCTAAATTAATGGGAATGTTGATAGTAAACTGACTACCACTTTGTAGCCACAGCTCAGAAATTAAGGATGTAATCAAATTCATTTTAGTTTGGAAATGTAGGAAATGTATTTCTCTTCACTCATGTTAAATACTAAGTGAAAGCACTGTAGTGAAATCACAGTGACATCATACATACAATATTTTTCTGATAGGACTTTTCTTAAGAATTATTTGTGGGGAAATGCATTCATTTTTGTCTGCCCAGGTAAATTAAAAAGTAGCTCTTATGACATATGCATGAATAACTGCATTTGGTTTTATGACTTTTTCAATTTAGGAATACATGAACAATAAAAGGTACTTTGAACATTCACTGTTAGGTGATGGTGTGATTTGTGAGTTCTTGAGTACATTTTAAAATATTCAAGAAGACCTATCATTTAACACGTTTTTTTTCGAGGATAAGCCAAGGGAAAGACAGAGTGAATGCTACCATTGAGGTGACCTGATTTGGCAGAGTAGGGAACAGACTAGCACGGATAGCAGTTCAACTGAAATTTAAATTAGTTCAGTATTAGGTAGAATTAAAGCCTGCTTTGTAAAGAGTGCTTCTCAGAATGGGAATATTTTAAAAGCTTGCTTACTTAAGCACTGATCTGAGCTTCTGCTTAGGTGTCTGATTTCTACCAGCTGTGTTTCTGTGTTTGAAATAAGAGGAAACCCAAATAAGGTAGTGTGTGAAATGTCAATGAGTCTGAATTGGTTATATCTGGTTAGAGCATGAAAAGCAGCTGAAATATTTGTTTTAATTATGAAAACATTATAAAAAAACAAACAAACAAAAAAAAAAAAAAAACAAAAAAAACTGTAACCAGGTGCTTCAAGTTATATCTATTATTCCATAAACATTAGAAACAAGTGCAATTCTTTAAATTGCATGGGTGCTCTCAGTAAGCCACTTAATTTTTACAGTGAAGACTTGTGTTTGACACAACACTACTCCATCCAGTTTAACTGACAAAACAGAAATCTTTACTGTGATTAAGGGGCTGGTGGGATGTTCTAAAAATTTCTATTCCTGTATGTTATGGAGTTCATAACCACTTTAAATGAAGTTTATTCTAATATGTTTGCGAAATAGAAAAATATAATGTTGAATTTGCAACTTGTGTTGTTCTTCCACTTGCTCTGCAGCTGCAGTCACAGCATCTGAGTAGCTAAGGTGGGCCTAGGGAGGGCTGCTGAGTAGAAGTGGTAGGCACAGTCCAGTTCCTCTGACTTTCTAAGCATGTTATCAAAGATAAGCAGATTTTTCTCTTGTGAGCACTTAGCATATGTCAATAAATAGAGCCTGTGTTGACATTCTTGGCTGGTTCCATTAGATGTTCTTGTAACTAAATACTTGCAGGATCAGAATTTATCTCAGTACAGAATCTGCAGTATTAGATTCAAGTAGAAATTGCATGTCATGCTCTGCATTGCACTTCTGAGATCAAGCTTGAAGTTATCTTTGCTTCAGACCCTCTGACTAACAGCTTGAATTATAAACTTCTGGAGTTAATGGAACTGTAAAATAAATATTAATGTGACTAAAATTTTAGTTTATGCTTTGTAAATGTATACAGATCACCATTTCTGCATGTTTAGATGTTGAAAGTACAGTGAACTTATTTTAATACGCGTAAATTTCACCTTCGTAAACCTGTTCTGTTACCTGAGACTAATCGTTAATTTGCAATATCAGGTATTATATACTGCAAATAATTTATCTTTCAAATCTCACTGAGGGTCCATTTCAGAAGAATTTTTCCCCTTTTGTGTCTTCCTGTACAGTACTCTGATTATGTATTCAATGAAGGATAAACTTGAAAGGATTACTGGTGAACAAGCTAGTAGATGAATATTTTTCTCTTGGATGCACATGATGGATTTTGGCAGTGATAAGCCACACACATGATTTATAAGAATATTTTTGAAGTTTAGAAATTGCCATCAGCTGTGATTTTTTTTTTTTCTTTTTTCTCCCCTTACGCATCTAAGAGAATATTTTACCGTCTGGAGAGTAAATGTATTCTACCTTTCCGTGGTGAATTTGGATGAATGCATCTGTAAGTTGTTTTGTTTATTCTTCACGTTAAAAAAAAAAAAAAAAAAAAAAAAAGTCAAAGTATCTTAGTCTCTTGAATACCAGCTGGCAGAGGAGTTGCCAGTTGCCTTTTGCAGAACAGATGAATTTCCACAGCAGTTCCTTGATTCAATCCATAGCTATCATTTTTGGAAGAACAGATTACAGCAAACATTTTTCTGAAGTTAGAATTTTCCTCTTGACCCTTGAGTTTGAAATGATGGAAACTCATGCAGATTGTTGTCCGCTATGGGTTTCTGATTTTCAGTCCGTTGCTTTATTGCTTGTGATCCCTTATGTGTCAGAGCCCATCTTTTCTCCCTGTTACTTTCTGTTGCTGCTTTAAAATGCATGATTAGATCCCAAAGACATGGCAAGCTTTCCTTGTGTTTGAAACTGTGATTTCACTCTGATACATGTATTTCCCCCGCCCCCCCCCCTCAGCTCTTTTCTCTCCAGCAGCTGCTGTCTCCATCACAATGTTGCACATTAATTGCTGGGCAGCTCCAATGCCACAGGCAGTTGTCTTTCACGGAGTGCCTCCACCCCTTGCCATGCATGCCTTCCTCCCCTTGACGTTAATGGGACTTAATCACTCCTAGCAAAGGGGTAATAAACCACGGAGAGCTTCTGCCATCAATTTACCAATGTACCTGACTGGCCTGGGATCTTGTAGCTTGCTCCTGAATGCATGTCTTTTTGCACAGAAATGTGACTTAGTGTCAGTTTTGCTAATGCTGGGGCTTTGATCTGTTTTATGCTGAGCTTCATGGCTGTATCGTGTGCTTCCTCAGTGCTGATTGCTACAATTTAGATACATCTTTTTATTGTGCGTGGTTGGCCTTTGTGTGTGGTTTAATTAATTAATTAATTAATCATCTGATGCTTGTAGCAGTAAGGATGCTTTGTTGCTTGAAGGTGCTAGAGGTGACATGCAGTTTTCCTGATTCTGGCATTACTGGTTCTTTAAACAGTAGCTCTTTTGTCAATTATGCATTAGTCTATTTGCCTTTCATCTTGACTGTTCCTTTTCAGGGATTTACAATATTGTTGAGTTAAGGATTCTCAATGTAGATGGTAATAGAGAAATTCTGTTAGGTAAGTTTGTTTAAGAGTGCTGATTAAGTAAATGTTGCTAAGTTTATTACCTTAAGGCATAAGGTAAAAAGGCTATTAAAAAAGCCCTATAAAAGGGCATTATTTTCCTTCTTGTGGTAGAAAATGTAGTATTAATGAATTTGGTTTTTATTTGTCAAGTACTAGGTTTTTCCTACTCGATATCCTTTAGGAAAAACATGGTGAAACCCTCATTCTTCTTAATCAAATAGATGAATAAAATGTAAGAGGATTAAACATTTTAGCTTCTGGCCTCTACACTTAATTTCAGAATACTATTCTGGAGCCAGGAAAACTTACACACTAGTTTTTTGTGTTCTTCTTTGAAGTACTTCAATTCTGGAGATAGTTCCCATGTAAGCTAAATTGTTCTCACTTACAAGAGTATGTCATTTGAAAATCTGTCTTTCATTAATGGGAGAGTGATTCTTCCTTGTGTTTAGGCAAATCAGTAACTTAGTGTGTATGTTAAGTTACTCTCTCAGTTGAAGTCCTTGAAGTTTTGCCAGTTAAGAGTTTGTATGATATCTTTATTAACATGAGATATTGCTTTTCATCCAAGGACCTTAAAACATTTTCTAAACCTTAATTAGTCTGTGCAGTGCTTCTCTAAAACAATAAGACTATTTTCCCATTTTTCAGAATTATAAACTAGTACTCAGTTATTAAAAGATGCTTTTGAGGCCAAAAAGAAATACGCTTGATAATTAAGCCTTTCTTAAGCTTGGGAATAAGGTTTATTTTCAGACCCTTTTTCATAACCTTTAACAACTGAAGCATATTCACAGACATTGTGAATTTCATCTTCTTCCAGCTTCATAGAGAGTCCCAACACTGGGTTTTTGTGTCTGTTCTTTTTGGTTCAGAGTATTCAGGTAGCGCAGGGGCTGTGCTGTGGACCCACTAAAGTGATGTTTGTATAGTACGAGGTGAAGGGTATACTTTGCATACCCTGCAGGATGTCAGGGGAGGACAGGTGAATGCCTTGGGAGTGGAACTGGTGGCATCTGAATGCTGTGCAGTTTTGTTGGAAAGTGGTTCCTGGAATAAACTACCTTTAGAGAACATGCTTAGAGTTTGTCTTGGAAACAGCAAGTTGGACCAAATCAATGAAGAGTCACGGCATGAAGTAATAGTCAGTGGGACATCTCCAGTGCTCAAATTTGCTTGACATAGTCTTCTTTTTATTTAGCGGTGTAAGATCAGGATGTCTGCAAGAGAGCCATTTTTAAAGTATCTCTGTACTTACTGGGTAACTAATAAAACTTTTAATAGGGCCTTTGGACAAAGTTATCTACTGTACAGATCTTTATATATGGCTTAATTCAATTACTTTTTTTTTTTTTTTCTGTAATTATTTTTAAAAATTTTTTAGTATAGTTTTTAGTTTAAGCCCACATCTTGATTCTCCATCTAGTTTAATTTTGAAATTAACTGTGCTTTTTTTTTTTTTTTTTTTTTTTTTTTTTTTTATCAAATACTCTTTCAATTTCTAATTGTTTTCTCTTTTACTCCTTAATTAATCTAAGAATCCAGAGGGAAGATTCTGTCCAATGTCCATGGGTAACTTTTTTGCCAAAATTACTAATTACTGGCAAAAGTTATTTCAGGGGATTATGCAATTTATGAAAAAAAAAAAATAAAATAGCAAGTGCTTTTAGGTATTCACGTTGCTGAGTAGTAACAGTAATTACTAAGTGATACTTATTGTGCCAAAACCAGCCAACCAAAAAAAAAACAAACAACCCAAAACCAGACAGAAAAGAACATGAAGCTTTAGTGTTTCAAATACTTGAATTCTGTTCTGTCCACTAAATAGAGAAAACAGGCAAATAGTGTATCTTAAAATGTGCACAACTCTTTAATAGTAACTTAATGCAGTGCTGTTTTCTAATTCCAAAATATTATTTGGGGGTATCTTTTTTTTATCACCTGTTCATGTTGCATGTATAATCTTGCATTTTCTGATCACGTGACATACCTGGCCTGTGCGTGGAAGTTCAGTTATATTGCTACTACTTCTTATGCCTTCACTGAAGAATGTAATTATGCTGAAACAAAGGCGGCACAGGGTTGCGTATCCACATTCTGTATTGAGTTTGAGAAATATTGGGAAGGAGATATAACGAAGCATTAGAAACACAATAGCATTCATCTCCTTTAATGTTATCCTTCTGAAAGAGAGGTATTTAGAATAAGCTGGTCATTTTTAATCCTGCTATAATTAGTGGAAAGAGAGAGGTGGCAGTCACTAGATCTGCTTATTTTAGATACTTGTGCTTGGCCTTGTCCTGAGGTGCCTGCCTGTTTATTCTTGTTGAAAGGTAAATATAGATGGTTTTAGATGCCTAAGCCTAATTAAGCTGCACTTTGAGAACTGCTGAGTTCAGAAAAAAAAAAATATTTAGCCTAACCATATAAGTAATCAGGTATTCTGTTCCATTAAAGCTGTTTATACCAATGACTATGCACTGTGAGTGCATATGGCTAATATTTGATTTAATACTACACATATAGATAACATTTCTCTGTGTCTTCCCTGTGAAGCACAGCCTTTTGAAGACCAATTTCTGTGTGTTGCCTGTATCTTCACTTTTGCAAGCTTACTTTGTGAGCGTTTTTTTCTGTTTTTCAATTTTTCCTGCTTATGCATGGAATGCCTCTGTATTTTCTCACTGAAGAATAGGTTACAAGAAGAAGAAAAAAATGATTTTGAGGCATTCTTTCCAAAGATTTTCTGGTATGTAAAATGTCTATTGTATGAGTCAAGTTCTTCACTGATGTCTGAGGGATCTAGTCCTTGGATAAACTGTCACATAACTGGACATGTGTTTTTGAAGTTTGACCAATTACTTGTATAAGTGGATCACATAGAAACAGAGATCTTCAAATAAAGCTACTGAGGCATATCTGAAGGCAAATCCTTTTCTACTTCCCTTTCAGTAATTCATCAGAGCTCTAGCTTTAGACCAAGAGAATTCTAAAGGATGTTCCTGACTTAGCATAGGGAAGGCTTGACTCATTTGCTGTGGTTATATTCACTTATGAAAAAGTAGGTATGTTCCTCTTCAGGTACAGGTGATGCTCTTAGAAGAAAAAGGATTTTTTTTCTCCTTTTCCTGGAAACTTGGCATTAACTTTATTCTCTTAGCAAAACTAAACATGCAATGGCAAGTTCTAAACTCTGCAATTATTCTTCCTTCCAAAGAAATATTGGCTGAAAAACAAGAACTTATTTTCATAAAAATAGCCAATGTTTCATGCTAAAGAAGAGCAAACTGAAGACTTTCTTAACAAGTGCTACCTCCTCATCCTGAAATGGGAAGGAGGGGGCTCTTTGAAACTGTTGATAACCTTCTGTAGCATGTAAGGTATTTGTTGGTGTTGTTGGTGAGTGGAATTGACAGATTATATGAAACACAGTTTTTAGTTCTAACAGTTTTTAGTTCTAAAAACTGTTTTCATAGAAAACAAGTAAACAGGTAAAGCCATATATTATGTTTTTTTGTTTGTTTGTTTGGTGAGTGCTCAATTTTTTTTATGCATTGACAATAAGGCGAAGTTTTCAGAAACTTCCATAACGTATGCATGAAAACCTTAGATAAATTCTACATTTTTTTTTCTATGAACTTTGCCTTTCTGTATTGTCCTGGAGGTTAGTTTCTTACTCACACTTAATGTTTAAGTATATGTATATATACACTTAATGTTTAAGTATATGTAATGTATAAAAACTTATGTTTTTATATAACAGGTAGTAACTACTGTTTTCCTTTATTTAAGATTGGTTTAGGAGTAAAGAAAGATATTTATTTTGATAGCTAATCAAATATGTGAATATTTGTATATTTTCAAATTGTTAAAAATGTTACTGTTCACTTTTGGAAGTCCAGAATAAAGAATGGATGGAAGCACAGAACTGAAGCAAAGAATTGTAAAAAATGAAAAGTAAGGTCATGCAAAACAAGCTAGGACATAATGGAAGTTGAAGAAAGACTATATGCTAATTGAAGTCCTAATTTGGCTTTGAATATTATTATTTTCACTTTCTCTGAGCATTTATAATCATATTTCTTTGTCTGTTGATTCATCCACCACTTGGAACACAAGAATTACTTTGGGTGTCAGAGACAAATCTGTAAGCTCTGTGTGAATCTACACATGCTGTGTAAGTTGTCAATTGTATTTTTAGGGTTAACATTTAGACGAGAGTTAGCCAAGGACAGAAATAATATTTACCCTGTAATTTGTAGTCTAAGTAAATGGCAAATATTTATGAATTTGTCTGCTTATGAAATTTTTCTTACTACCAAGTACAAAGAATAAGTATGAATGAGCCCCACAGTGTTTCTTCAGCACTTACTACATTTCTCTTTGATAAAGTAAATTCTGCTATTTTTCCAGGGCACATACATAAAATACATGGATGCTTTTTTTTTTTTTTTCTTTTGAGGCTATCATTTTGCTTCTGTTTTTCAGTACACAACCTTACATGGCAATTCTATGCAGTTGTTGCCACATTGTGATGAAGACTCTAATGAAACTGTCCATAAACTTGTAATTTATTTTGTGTTAGAACATGTTTAACATTGGACAGTGGACTGTGCTGCACAAACACTTTTCATATAGGCTTCCTTATAGCTAAATAGTAATATCTGCTGATCAGAAAAAGTTCTAAGCTGTATTTCAGCTGTGGATTCGAGCACAAAGCTGGGTTTTGCTGCTGAAGCCAGGTTCCTTACACTTCTCCTTACACAGGGTCCCAATCTCAGGTATGTTATCTGTCCATTTTGCCCTCTGACACTCATTTCAAACTTAAAGAGGATCGGAGTCCTGCCTTGCAAATGTAGGGTGTATAATTTTATAATTGTATCAGATTGCTACACCTGTACTTAGACTGTTATGCTTGGTATTTTGGACTTTTAGGGGAAGGGTAGGATAGACAGAAGCTGTTGCAAATCTTTGACATTTGGAAGAGAAAAGGCCCTACAGCTAGAGAAACACTTCTTAATTTTGCTCAATCCAATTTTGCTCAGATTTATTTGAGTTTCAACAGCTCAGATGCACCCTTTCCCTTTGCTTGCTGATTTTTCTCAGGAAAATGGTGTCAACCTGCCAAATTAATTCTTGAATGTAGCTGTTCCAGGGAGGGGATCCCAGGCTGCCACCAAAGCATTAGTTTGCGTTGTGCTGGGAGCTGGCAGTGGAGCAATACTAGTTGGAGTTAGTGAGGTCCTACCTCCTATCCTTAACTGCATCCCCACGGCCTCTCAGAATACCATTTAGGAGAAAATGTTCTCACAATTCCTGGGAAACTTGGAGAGGCAGATGGCCTGGCCAGGCTTGCTCCATAAAACCATAGTCTCAGAAACCCCTCCCCCTCCTCTGGGTGCACAAATATGTGGCACAGATCCCACCTCCAGGGTGGGAGAAGAGAGAGAAATTGGGCCAGGGCTTCCCTGACCACTGCTGGAGTTAGCACTTCACTCCAGGGGCCATTTCCCACTCTGGGATGAAAGCTTTCTTCTGTTGCCATATAATGTCCTGCATCTCATAGGCTGCAAACTCTGATGATGGATGCATGGTCCTTGTTGCAGTCCATATTAGAAACTGACTGCCCTTTTCACTGTCTACAGCAAAAGCTAGGAAATTACTTTAAAATAGCTTAGTTTGTAATGAGACATGGTAGAAACACATCATGCCACAATGCTTAATGAGGTAGTCATACTACTGTTTGATTTTTAAAATTATTTTCTTTCTAAGTAGTCCTATAATAGAAAAGATTTAAAGTGACTGTATATCTGTTATTTCTCAACTTAGTTTCTTTATATTCTAGTCTACTTTAGTCACATGTGAACAAGTCTCCCCCCTTCCCCCCACCCCCCCCCAAGTCATAGTACATCAAAATATAAGGCCCAAAATAAGTGGTACAGTGCAACATTTTGTTTTGTGGGAAAACTTAAGGTATCAACTTGTGTAAGAGATCATGGGATAGATTGAAGTGGAGAGCCTGCATCATTGCATAGGGTTTGTTTAAAATGTACACTGAAAACTTCAAATGAAGTTTGTGTAAAAAGTAAAAGTAAACATTATCATGAACGTTGCTGCATTTGCAAAACAACCTTACTGTTCTGTTTCTCGAATTCATTAGTTAAGGTCTATTGGCAGACCTTTTTCAGAAAACTGTATGAGTGTTAGGAGATTTTTTTTTTTTTTTTTTTTTTAACTAGTGGGATAGTCATATATTATAGCGATGAGATGTCTAACAATGGGTAGATACTTATCAGTTTTACAGAAAATCATCTTAATGAATTTAGCTTTTTTTTTTTCTTCACCCAGAAGGAGTAGTTTTAAAATTCAGTTTTATCTAAATGAAAGTCCACCTTAGTGTATAGTTCAAAGTAGCTATTCTTCCAAAAAAAATACCATGAAATTTTAGTACTGCCAGATATTCCTGTCCATGTTATTGTGCAGAAAGAAGCAATGTGAGTATTTGGCTGTTAACTTATCAGATATCATCTTTTCTATTAAAGAGCAGAATGCACATTGCCAACCTTTTGTTATCTAGTTTCCCCGACTATAGTACAGAGTCAGGCTCTGCCAATCTTGCTTATATTTTGCAAGCACTTGCCATTGACTTAGTTATCTCTTCCGGCTAGTCTGCATCCTGCCACTTCGCTGTAAATGTCACACACTCTTCTTCATTCATGCTTCCTACTAATAGTTATTTTTATTGCAATTGTATACCAAAACATGTAAGTATACAGAGGGAAAAAAATAATATTGTAAACTCAGGCACTGTTGTATAAACTTTCCTAAGAGAAAAAAATACCCCCAAAAGTTGTGCTGATTGATGCTTATACACTGCTTGGTGAGTGGAATAAATAGGAGAGGAGACATAAGAAATGTCACAATCAAAAATACATTAAAAATGATTCTAATATGTAAAGCGTATTTCTGTGTGGACTAGGCTCTTTCTAGTTGTATTTGTATAATATGTACCTAAATTTAGCTTTCATATTTTACCTGCAGGCATTGATTTTTTTCAGATGCAGTCTGCCTCTTTATATCTTAATTAAAAAGAGAGGACAGAAGTAATAGCAATGGATCAGAAGTCAACATATGAAATGCCAAAAATTTCTACCACTTTAACTGATTGCAGTATACAACTCTTTCAGTATCTGATACCAAGTGTGATTTGCTGACAGATTAAAACTATAGTATGACATGCACCATTAAACAACCTCCTTGATATTTTACTATACATCTCCAAGAGTTTTGCTTTTCAAGGCATTTTACTGCAAGTAAAATCTTGTTATATATCCTTGCAGAAGATATGTAGATTTATTAAAAAAATAATTAGTGATACTTAAAACAAAACAAACAAACAAAAAAACTAACTGAAAGACATTTTTTAAACTTCTTACATAACAGGGAAGAAATTCAAAGCATTCAGGAGGAAAAAAAATAAATCATTACGTAATTCTAAAGAATGCCAAAGCTACAGTATTTAATACCATAGGAGTGCAGTGTACAGTAGACTCTTATAGATGCAAGTGTTGGAACAGATGGGTACATAGCTGTACACTATATGTGTAGATTAGCATGACCTAGCAAATACTTACTAGTAGGAAATAAATCATCTGTGATACTGATCACTAAATATTTTTTGTCTATTAAGATTTGATCAACGTTCTTAATGTCTTTTATAGTCACACAGTTTGTCTTAAGGACTTCTTTCCTCCTTTTTTTCCTTCCTTTTTTTTTTTTTTTTCTCCTCCCAAATCCAATGTACCTTGCCTTCCAGACAAATCAAACAACACAACCTAGTCATGTGCTTTTTCTTTTTCCTGTTGAGTGCTGACATGGGGTTTTTGCTTTGATATAATAGTTCTCTGCTGAAGATGAGGGTGCTTCTGAGAGTTGCATTTTTGGCAGATGCCTTCTTCAGTGGTGCATTATTGATACCATTTGTACAGTGCTGTATGCTAAATCTCACCTCATTGATTATCGTAATACCGAATTACTTCTAAAGTTTAGTTCTGCCCTGGTGGGGCATAAAAATACCCAAGATGCCATTCCTGAAAGATTCTTTTGCTTCACTGGCAGGCAACCTGGCCAGATCAAATGGTCTGAGGGTGGGAACACAAGTGAGCAGATCAAAACTGTGAATTTATCTGCTGATCATGTATGTACAAGAGATTTTTGCTTTTCAGATAACTTTACCACAAGTCATATCTTGTTATGTATGATTTTTTTTGTGATTACCCTAAACTTGGTGATCATGTGATTACTCTGAATCATTGATTACTGTCATTTCCTGTGCCAGTCAGAAAAATAATGCATGCTTGTGTCAAGGCATCTGAACCAACAAAAACCAGGTGCTAAGAATTTGCCCTGTCATTTCAATTCAGGATTGTACATTTCATCATTTTTTTTATACTTTTTTTTTTTTTTTTTTTTTTGAGTGCTTCAAAGGTCTGAAGTAGAAAGTAGTGGGATCTGTGTTGATGTTAATGTGCAAAACTGATTCCAGCTGGTACCAAATCTGGTCTGAAGTGGAAAGGCTGCATCTTGTGATGACAGCTTTTGTTGTCAGCTGTAGTGTGCTCACTGAATAGCTGATTGCCACAAATGCCTCGAAGTTTTTGGAAGAAGCTAAGTTCTTCTGCTAAATGTCAGACATCAAGGACAGCCAACAGAAGCCAGATCTGTGCAACTCAGGCTGTCTCCTTGATGTGTTTATCCTGACCTCTTGCTAAGCAGTGAGTTTTGTGAGTTTGTGTGCAGACTAAATCATTCTCTGAAACTTTCTTGTGTGACTGCTGGGATTCAATTTTTATGTTTGTTAAGCATCGTAGGATGTTTTCCAAAAGGAGCATTCCTTAAATGCTCTAGGCAGCAAAAAGCTGGTTTTCTAAAAGCATTGGAAGGTGTATATTTGAGCCATGTATAACAAAAGGCCCCTTGATTTGGCCAAATCTATCCTCTGAGAGAAATGAGAGAGGTTCCATATTGCTTCCAGAGATGAAGAAGGTTAGAGTAGTCTGTTCTTCCAATTGCCCTTGCTATACACATGCTTATACATAATCCCTCCATTAAAACAGCTTACACTTTCTGGGCCATAATGTTGGACTGAAAATTGTGTTTACCTGGTTATTCACTATTCTGCCAGTTCCACATCTGTAATTCCACATAGTAAGTAGGTTGTAAGCAGTTTTGGTTGTCTCTATCCTGCTGCATCCCCATTGTAGCCCAGCTCCTTCCCACATTGTTTTCCATGGCTTTCCAGCTGGATAAGAAACTGAAAAGGATCTGTCTGACCAATGTACCTGATGCTTCACCTAACAAGGTAGCCAAGCACTGCCTCTCATTTGCCAGTTGAGTCAAACATCGTGCACAGCTTCTTGGCAGCTGTCAGACCAAACCAGTATTTTTTGGGGTCACATGTGCTGCATGCCCAAAGTCCTCTTGTGGAGTCTGTTTCCTAGGATAGTGTCTAGTGTTCCATTTTATGGGACACTAGATCTATGGTGTTTGTAGGTACTTGGATGTGTATGGGTGCACACAGACATGTGTTCTATACACTTGAACTCGGTAACATTCACCTGAGTTACATGTTAACTCTTGTTTTTGATTGATGTGGATTGAGCAGAGCAAAAAGTCCAGATCACTCTGAATTTATGACCCATCTTTCTCATTGCATAAATTTGCAGTAGCTCCCTGCCATTTGCATGGTTTTTTTTTTTTTTTTTTTTTTTTTTTGGTGAAAGTTTCTAAATATTCTTCTAGTTGAAAAAAATGGTATAGCTTTAAGCTAAGATTTAGTTCTTGCAAGAAACAAGATGCAGCTGAATGATAATTCTTCATACTTAATTATGCCTCCTTTTGTCAAAAGGCCATTTTAATCCATTTAATATGACTGATTTTGCCTAATGCTAGTAATATGGAGATAATTGCTTTAATTGTGTTTGGAAGAAACATTTAGTTTCTCACAAAAGTGTGGTATTGCTACCAAATCAAAGACAAAGTCAGTTTATCAAAATCTTATATTAAACTAGAGATTTAAAAGTCTTAAAGTAATCGTTTTTATTTCTAAATGTACAGTTTGTCTGATAAGGTAACTCCTGCTGTCATTATGTCTGTCTTAAAGAATCCACTTATCTATATTATTTTGCTCATAATTTTAAGCCATAGCTATCTGTCTTGCTGTGCAGTAGGACTTCACTTATTCTGATTTAACTTCATTGCTATTTGCTAAATTGAAGTATGTTATCAGTTAAATGTTACAGAATTTTACTGCACAGCAGGAATTCCAGTAATACTTTCAGAAAATTGTAGTCTATAACTTGATATATTTTAAACTCTTACAGTGGAAATGGCCTCTATATTTGCATTTGTGGTATTGGTTTATGAAAATTGAGTGGTAGTGTTAGCAATTGTTTTGAAAATTAAAAGTCCAAAGCCAAGCAAGCAAGGTCTGCTTTAAATTAGAAGTGTCACAGAAAAAGTTTTTCTTAGGAATAGTGAAGGGAACACATTATTTTTAAAATTATTCTCGGTAAATTAAGGGAAGTTGCATATGATATAGTTGATTTTGCCAGCAGGGTTCAGCAATTCAACCAGTTAATGTATTTCTAGGCTAAGAAAACTACAGAGTGAAATCTTTTTGTTATATTTATTAAGTGCTGTGTTGTTACAACAATGAACTTCTGGCTATTTCTTGAAAAATTTGGTTTGATATATAATTGGAATTTTAAGTTGGATATTATTGGACAGAGAAACTGGAAAATAACATGGAAAAATAGTAGGTATATTAGTCTCTAAGTTACATTATCGTGTTTTATAATTTCTCTTGAACCAGTCCCTCCCCCCCCTTCCCCCCCCTCCAAACACACATACTCAGTATTTATGTTTTGGGAGTTGAATAAAAGGAAAACCCAACAAGATTAACGAAAACAATGACTTTAATTTCAGTTCTACTTTTGAACCATGGCGGAGAGGAAAACATCCATTTGCCAAATGGAAAACTATATAAGCATTAGGAAGAAGGATTATTTTCAACTCCTGTGCTGCAATTAATAATTTTCAATTCCATACTTGAAGAAAGCATTTTTGTTGATCTAGCAACATTAGTCAATCTGCCAAAGCTAGGGGTTGAGGGTCCTCTTCATAGGACAACACTGCACGAACATTTGTCTCTTGTAGCTCTCTGAGAGGTGGCATGTGAGATGCTGTGCAATGAACTCTATGCCCCAGGAGACACTGAGCAATCACCACACACAGTTAACTACCAGTTATCCCTACTCTTTTTTTTTTTTTTTTATTTTTTTTGGTACAATCTATGGAACAGAAGACTTTTTTCTTTTCGGGATTTTTGTTAGTACTAAAAGTAGCCCCGCAGATTTAGCTGAGTACACTATTTCCCTGAGATGTTCGTCTCATTCTGTTAAGGTAATATATTAAGTGCAAATCCAGTAAATAACCTTTGAGGCATCACAAATTGCCACATATAGATTGGATCAATCACACAAAGCACTGGGAATACAAGTCACTGTTTGTTACAGTGACTCAGAACCTTTTTGGTGTTTTCTTCCTAGTGGAGATGTTGCAGGTGGTATAATACTGCTGCCAGTTTAAATCCCTTATAAATTCACAGTCCACAAACATTTACTATACCTTTTCAAGATATGTAGGAACCTTGCAGTCTTTTTCATTCAGTTTTGGACTCAAAAGTTCTAGCCTGCTTTCTGTAAGTCCCAGAAATGTGATGCTAAACTCCTTTGCTAAAGCCAAACAAGTAATTAAAAAAAACACAACACAAACAACACCAGACCCCAAATCCTTGCTGCTAACTTCAGCTCTGATGCCCTAAAAAGCTCTAGAATCCTTTTCTGTCCTGCCAGATGTTCCTCCCATGTTTTATGAAAACAAATGATGTCATTTTAACATATGAAGATGTCGTCTGTTCTCAAACTTTGAGTTAGGTCATTTACTGCTCTCTGGAGTGTCCCATGTGCATTTGTGAATTTCAAAGACATTCATCAAAATTAATAGAGTTTTTTGGATGCCACTAGGACAGTTTTTGGTAGATTCACATTTTAGAGCTAGATTTCTTCCTTTTGTCTGCCATGCGATAAAAAGGAAAACCAACCAATCAAACAAAATATCCTGCCACCACCTATTACCTCCTGCAGTGCAGGATTTTTTTTTTTTCTTTCCCACAGCATCTTTTAGATGACATGAGAGTGTTCTATATGTACCTCTGTTTTGCCTTCTCTATAGATATTTTTTAGTTTTGATTAGTATTCTGTACTCGAATATGAATGTGAAATTTCTAAAAGATTTTGCTGATCTATTTCTACTAGATTGTATTACACAGCTGAATATATTTTTTAGTTTAGTTTTGTTTTGTTTTGTTTTGTTTGTTCCCCTCCCCCCCCTCTTCAGGGATAGAAAGAAATGTACTTTCAGAGTACATTGAAACATTAGCTTTATAAACCACGTATGTCAGTGATTTTCACAAGGATGAAGGTACTTTCCCTTGATACTTTTACAGATTAATTTTTATATGGCACTAGAGTTCTCCACTTAGAGGTATTTATACTAGTAATGCTAATGTTACGATAAAACTATTTTCTTTTTAGGAGTTGTATTCTTGGGGGATGCCTTGTAACTGAAGGGCACTCACTTTCACAAAAGGAGCTGTCTAATACCTTTAATACCTGAAGCAGTATTTATGATAGCAATCTACAGATTGACAAATTGTCATATAATCCTTCCTAGAATAGCTTCAAACAGATAACTTTTCTATAAATTGACAGCCTGTGGCTATTTTAGTTGTAAACAGAAAATTTTAAATTTATTTAAGTGCTGGCATTCTTTTCAAAACCTTGGAAGTGACTAAGGGTCATTCATTTGAAATCTTGTTCCAGTGTATACTGTGTTATTTGAGCATTCTTGTATCCAAAACCCAATGAAAACAGCATAACAGCAATAGCAGGTCCTTCCATTTTGTTCTTTATTCGGAGTTCTATTTTCAGTTACTCTTGTGTTAACTCGGAAATGCTTCTATAAGCATACTGCCACAAATTTTTAAATAAGAAGTGTGCATGCTTAGGATTAAGATTTACAAACCATCATTAATATGACAAGAGGTAGGTAGAAGTGTATGTTTTTGTATTTTTTTTTTTGTCCTTCATGTAGAGCAGAAATATCTCAAAGGTTTTCAGGAGTATGCCTTTAAGTAATGAAGAGCTTTTGGTTTAACATTTGGACACTGTGCTAGATTTTTTATAAACACAGTAGTAATACATATAATCTACTCAAGGAATAAGTGATACTTTTTTTTTTTTTTTTTTTTTTTTGAGGGGTCATGTTTTACTTGGTCAAGTGCTTTTCCTGTACTTTTCTCCATTTTTGTTGCTATTTATGAATATTTGCCTTGAGAGCATAATGGAATAAAGAAAAAATAAAGAGCATCTAGGAACTGAGAAGCCTATTAAATGTTCTGTTTTCTAAAATCTCAATAGTCAAGTAATTTTGAAATACTAGACCATAAACATTATCTCCTGGACTCTAAATATGTCTGAAAACAGTAATATTTGATTTGGCATATTTGTTCTCAATTAGATATTAGTATTTTCTCTGAGCTTGAAGGAAGCTTAAAATTTACAAGTCTTGTGTAATTCCTATTTCCAGAGATATGTCGAGGTTATTTGAGGCCACCATTGTATTGCTGTCAAAAGGCACACCCCTCATGACCACACTAGCCCAGGGTAAGCTGGCTAGAACCATCATGTTTGGCTCACATCCTTTGTTCCAGCTGCTGAATTGTATTAAAAGACATCTAAAAATACTTTGAGACTAATTTAAGCAGTGCTTTCTCTATTAATTAAAACACAAAGATGCTAAAAGCTATTAAATACTTAGTATCCATCTTCTGTGTATTCATGGGAACAACAGCTGTAATTTTAGAATGCTACAATTGCGATGGGAGAAGTGATATCTGTGATCATGAGTGGGATTGCAAATGGACTGTGGTATGCTGTTCCTGCTAACCTACAGCCCACTGTTATAAAGCATTTTAAGACGCCTGGTGGTAAGTAGTATGTAAGGAGCTGCAGTGGCTTTACGAAGGCAAGAAAAGAAGAGTAGACTTGGAGGAAAAAGTCAGAATCTATTATTTGGATTGGCCTTTTAGCATTTGTGTCTGTCATATAAACTAACATGCCTTAAATGAGGATCAACATGAGACTGACTTTCTGGGAATGAGAAGCTTAACCAAGGTATAATTATTTGCTTTCTTTTAAGATTTGTGAAATTCTTGAACTTTTACTTAGCTACTGTTTTGCACCACAAGATTGTCTGTAATAATAATCTGTAGGACTTGTAGGTGAATTTGCTTGTTGGATTGTTTTTTGCTTGATTTGCCATTAGTGCTGTAGTCTGATAATCTGTTGAAAAAAATTATCAAACTCTAGATCCTTGTGTAAAATACCACTGTAAATGTACACAATTTAACCTGATTAATTGTGCATCAGTTTGGGGTGACAACAGTGTTTGCAGCCACACAAGTTTGAACTAAAGGCAGTCTTGCAAAGAAACTGTAGGGACAGGAAAAAGTTTGAACTGTGTTGTTGTTTTTCCCCTTAATTCTGTTGATGATACTTGAACTACCAGCAGTGCCAAAACCTAAGAAGTTTGGACTGTGTGCAACATGTATAACTCTTTTTAGAAGGGGGTGGAGGTTCTGCTGGCTTACAGCACAGTGCTCACAAAAGGCTAATATGCTATGCTGTTTAGAAACAAGGATGTAAAAAAGCTTTCAGCAGCTATGCAACACTGGTTTTCTATAGCCAAATATTGAGGGAATCAATGCTATACTGAGATGAGGCCTCATTGTATCTGTCAAAAGACACAAAATATAAGAATGATCATGTAAATTCTGTCTTAAGTGCTATCATGGCTAAAAGTAGTCATAGTATTAACCTATGTAAGATTTAGATGTATGGAGCATTAAATTCTAATAACTTGATGTTAGTTATTAGATACTGTCAGTGATTTTCCACTGTTCATTTACTGCTGCCTTGCTAACTCTGAGGTTGTTTTTTTCAGTTTCTGTTTTACTGTTCGTGTCCAAACAATAATCAGCAGCTGTGCAGAGTCTCCATGGGAAAAAAAAACCAAAACCCTGTAAATTACAATTGCTGAAAAAAAATACCAGCATTCAGTATCAAGCAAACAAAATAGTTGTGACGAATGGGACTCATCATTTCTATTTTAAACTGTAACTTGAATTGGATGATACAGGGTAAAACAACCATGTTTCAAGTTTTTAACCATGTGTATGAAAAGTTTATTCTCCAATAACAAAAATCCTGGTAGATGACATCTGTTAATATGTGGACAGGAATATAGAATTACATTGGTCCAACACCCTGAACTTGCTGTATTAAGCACAGGATCAGTGCCAAAAAAAGCAACGCTAAGAGCTGTTTAGTTCCTTTCCTTGTCTCTTCTGCAGAGCCTGGTCGTAGAATGATGTGCGAAAAATTGAGATGGAGTGACTTAAGTGAGGTTCATGTCAAAAATTACTGGAACAGGAAGCTGCAGCTGATAATGGAAATCACTTCTGCAGCTTAAAATAAGCTTTTATTTATATGTAGTTTAATAATTCTTTATTTAAGATGGTGCAAATGGAGGAACATTTTTTTCATGTCGTATGATGAGAACCTTCATCCTAAATGCCAGATAATCCCTCAGATACACACTTTCTTTTCAGAACCATTTGGTTTTCTGTATAAAACTTTAATTGTATTTAATAATTTATCAGGGATTTTCTGCTTTAGAGGTACCACTTCAGCATACTTGGAATTTTATGTCTGTTAGCAAATGAAATAAAATTTTCATTTTCCAAAGACAAGGAAAAGAATCACAGAATCACAGAATTTCTAGGTCGGAAGAGACCTCAAGATCATCGAGTCCAACCTCTGACCTAACGCTAACAGTCCCCACTAAACCATATCCCTAAGCTCTACATCTAAACGTCTTTTAAAGACTTCCAGGGATGGTGACTCCACCACTTCCTTGGGCAGCCTGTTCCAATGTCTAACTGCACTATAACTTTGATGTGACGTGTTTATTATATTCTAATGCCAAGTTTTAATGAAAAAGTTATTGCATAAATGTGTGGCCTGTTATTGTCATAGCATAGGAAAAAAAACAAACAACTAAAATAGTTATCTCATTTAGTACTGCATTTCTTATTCACTTTTATTCCATAGTCACAATCTGAGTCCAACTTTGCAGCAGAGCAATGGTATTACAGTTGTGAAATTTCTTGTTTTCAACTTGAGTCTGGTCCTCAGACTATTACTGGTAGGCTTTTTAGCTTAAAATTTTTCTCAACAGAATTTTTACTTCTTTGTTTACATATTTCCTCTTCTTACTCACTTTTCTTGACCACTAGTTTTCCAATAAAGCTAATTTTTTTTTTTTTCTGTCTGAAATTGGCTTCTCTTACTAATATAAAATATCTAAATAAGAGGTATAAAATTCCTAAGGAAAATACTATAAAGTATATAAATTTGTTCCCTCAGTTTCTCAGAAACAAATATTTTTGCCCTGTAACTTACACTGTCACCAAAAGGCTGGGGTGTTAAATAGAATTTGTGACCAAAACTGTGTTGCCCTGCACGTTCAATAGCCTATCTAAATGAATTTCGAAACAAACATTTAGGCAAAGTCCAAAAGAGTCTTAGTCTTTTCAGCTCTTCTCCCTAGCTAAAACTTTTATCTCCAAAAATTCATTGTAGATGGCTAAAATGAAATACTCTGTAGTTTTATTTTGTCTGCTATCTTTTTTTTTTTTTTTGTTAGCTATCTTTCTCTTAGCCACATTCTTTAACCTACTTTTCTCCACTTTTTAACTCTCTCTTCCATTGTGCTTCATTTTTTTGCTTTCTACTTTTCATTCAAACTCACATGCCTTTTCTTAAAGGTGACAGAGGAAGCATGCACTGGATTTGTCATCCCAATGTTTTTTGATCTAGAATGGGCTTCTCAAGGCTTCCACTTGATGTTGTTTTTTCGTCTGGTACCCTTTCTGCATCACTGTCACATGGGTTGAAGTGCCTGTGCCGGACAGTGTGAAGATGTTCCAACTTCTTGAAAGTTTTTAGTTTGCAGCTACCTAACCTGTTAAGTGCCTCTATCTCCACTGGGTCACAAGAATTCTTTGCTTAGGTGACCTTTACTAGTAATGTTCAAGCCCCACACTCTCTTCCCAAGTCACACAAATATGCATTGGGCTGAAAAGCACAAGCAATTAAAAACCAAAAATAAAACCCTCTGTGAAAAAAAAATGAACTTTATTTCCAGTGCTTGATGATTTGTTTAATAACTGCAGCAGTTTCCTATATTCAGTCAGTGCTATTACCTTCCTCTTCTTAGGCTTCAAGACACAAGCATCAAAGTCCTCAAATTGGAAACTGATTTGTGTTTTGACTAGAACAGCACATTAACTGTTCCCCTGTCCCCAAATGCAAACATGTGGTGAATCTATAGATGTTACATTTACAGGTTCTTCTTTGTCTTCTGAGTAGAAAGAAAGTAATATTTGAAAAGTGCCAAGTAAAACAAAGAAATGATTCCTTCTTCAATAACCTTGCTAAATTGATTGAATTCAATTTCTGGGACAAAGAGCTACTGCTGTGCTAGAGGATGCACAGTTGTTTCATGATGATGAAAGTATTATTTTCATTTAAAAATACATCTGCTCTAGCAAAAATATGTTAATCACATAGAAAAAGTCATGGAAGGTATACTTCACTTCATACTTCACTTATAAAATACAATTTATTTTGTGAACCTATTTATTTTGTGAAGCTATTTTGACCTGAAGTTTAGGCAGTATAAAGCAAAAAATGTTGTAAGACATCAGCTGTGTTATACAACATTCTGTACAAAGTAGATTAATATGGATGTAAAGCAAAGAGTAAAACAGTTTTAGTCCTTCAGTGTCCACTGTGTGTTATCAGTTAGCTTGGTAATTTACTTGAATTTCTGGTGTTATTGTGTTCTCTTGGTATTCAAATGAAAATATCTAAGAATTGCATCTTTGAGAAGGCCTTGTAGCAGCTGCTGTAATCTGTCTCAGCCCTAACAGTTGTTTCATGTAGGTGAAATTCTCTGATCTCCATTCTTTAATTTACAGTTTATTTTTAATTTTACATTTTTCCATTCTTTAATGAATGGAATTATTTCAACTCTGTTCTTAACTTCTAGTCTTAATTTTAAAACAATTATTTTTATTCTTTCTGGCTTTATACATGTATGTATTTTTAAAAAAAGTTTTCATTTTTATACAGGTATAAAAATGCCTTGTAGAGTCTGTTCTTTCTACTGGAAGAGTCTACTGGAAGAGTCTTTCTACTGTAGAGTCTGTTCTTTCTACTGTCATATCATTAACTTTGTAGATCTTGACCTTAAAGCCATGGAGAAATGGAGTTTACAAATAAAATAGAGATTAATGTAATAGCATCATTGTATATGCATTGCATGTATGCATAGAATTAAGCAGGACAATCATAGCGGTCATGTAAAGCTTACTGTTTTAGATATGACCAATGTGATGTAATAGACAAGAATTTCTGTTGAGGAAGAGATAGCAAATGGAAGAGAGGAAAATATGTGGAAGTGCAAGGGAAAATACATAAAGTTAAGTTAATACATAATGTTCAATTCCTCCCTGCTCCCCCCACCCCCCCTTTTTTTTTTTTTTTTTTTTTTTGTTTAGAAATCTCATGTTTTGGGGAAGACCTGCTTATGTTTTTGGTTATTTTGGATTGCTTTTAAGAAAAGTGTATCAGTGGCTATATATTTGTAGTATAAAAAAAGTGGAAGTACAACTTCAAGACACGAACAACTATTTTTTTATGGAGGCTGTGTAGTTTTGTTTTGCAGAAAATAAGTGTTCAAATTGATTTTAATATGAAATGTTATCTTGACAGGAAAATCACGGATTACATCTTGAGTCTTGTAATCTTAAGATCTAAAATACCTTTGACTCAAGCTTTAGATTTTTGAATAACTTCTCTGATATTTTTCCCTTAATATTGCAGCAGGAAAACTCATTTTATGAAAGGCCAAGCCACCCATTAATTTAATTTTCATAGTTATGGCACATAAATGACAAGTTGAAATGTTTGTGATTTGAATAGACATAAATCTTGACCAACACTGACATAGGTTAGATTTCTCAAGATTTTCAATTGGTTTTGTATTCTTCAGTACAAAAATTCCACTTCTTTCATGAATCCAAGTGATATTCCTATGTTGATGACATTTTGTTGGTACCTCTTCCAGTATTTTTAGGGCAGAATATTTTGAAGCTTTGGGTAGGACTATGATAATATTCATAAGAAACTGTTCAAGTTCATGGAGAATCACTTCTAAACTTGCAAATAATTTATGTTGCAAAAGGAAGGTGTTTTCTCACCTAAGAAGATGCAGGGTGCAGTATTGCAATCCAGTTCCTTTTCTCTACTGACTTTGTGTGTGTGTGTGTGTGTGTGTGTGTGTGACCAAAGCCAAATTCTTATTATGTTGGATTTTTTTTTTTTTTTTCTCTTCAATGCATGGGGCAAACGTTTCTATAATTATTTATTTTGGACTTTGTCAAAAGTGCTTGTCACTTAACATGTGACAAACGCCCCCATGCCCCACAACCCCTGCCCTGTAAATTCCTAAAACTTCAAGATCCATGCATACTTGATTTCAGGAAAATAAAGGATTTATGGTTCTTCTAAAACTATAGCTTCTAGTATTCTTTCATTCATGTCACACTCCTGCTAACATAGATATGCTGTTTCTCTCACGGTAGCCAAATTTTTAGTGTTATGTATCTGAATTGCTAGGAGTATCGCCTTAGTAATCCTGAGTATTTTAGTAGTTGAAATAAAAAGCATTGGGATTGTAGTATGCTACAATTAAACAAGCACCCTGTGTAATAGTGGTCACAAAAATAGGAATCTGTCAAATCTGACAAATGTCTCCCCAGACAAGCAATCTAATCCAGCTACCAAGGGAAAAGTATTTTGTTTTATAACATGCACTTATGATATGGTAACATATTTGGACTTTTAGATGGTGATTTTTACCTGCACATCAGAACAAAACAGATATAAAGCTTATATCTGTTTATCTTATATCATTTGTTTTCATAGTAAATATGAAGACAGCCTGACAGAGGAGTTGTATCCCTTTTCAGGTGTGACTGCCATTTTTTTTTCAAGTAAATCAATAAATTTCACCAAGTTGCTCATAGTTGTGCACAGATCTGAAAATGTAGTAACTAATCTCTAGTTTTGGTATATCTGAAAATAGGCTGGATTGTTCTTCTATCTAATATTGTTAAAGTTTCTATAAAGTTTTCTTTTCTGTCATGTACTTGCTTTTTTGTTCAATAAAAACCTGATTTTGATAATTATCAAACACTGAAATTAATTTTGGTTCATAAATTTCTTTTGAAAGTTCTTTGATCTCTGTATGGTAACACTGAAATTGTTTGACTGTTATGGCTAAAGGTAGCATTCATGAGGAATAGGGTTAGAAACAATCCAGAGTACGGTATGGAGTTTTATGCTTGCGGTTGCATTTGCAATCTTTTGCTGTTTAATTGTCCTGTCTTGTTGTCATTTTAATGATTTATGAGAAAAGTGTATTGCACCTGAAAATCTTGGAACAAATGAACTGGTTTGAATACAAAGTTCAGGTAATTATAGTAGCATATGTTGCTTTCCTCATAATGAAGTAAAATTGTTTTTACTTATTTAGCACACAAGTTCCCTTTTTCTGTTCAGAGTTTCAGAGGCAGTTATGTAAGCTGTGAAATGGATTGTATGGGATAAAATGACTCACCAAGATAGATTGTAATGCACATAGCTGTGTTGTTGCAGGGAAGTACTCAATGACTCAGCTATAGAAGAGGCTGCTAATTGGAACTGCTGCACATGGGCTTTTAGATGAACCCTGAACTTGGGCCAGCACGCTTTTTGGCACTTCTTGCTGCATGAATTGCTGGTCAGATTTTGAAAAGCACTGGGTGGCCCACCTGCCTTCAAAAGAAATGAAAGAAGCTCAAAACTCTTCAGATTTATATTTTGCCTTCCAGTTAATTCTAATATTTTTGTTGTCAGTTCTTGGCAGCTCCTATGAAGCGGATAAATTTCCTCTGCTTTCCACTCCCAGTAGCATACCAAAATCTGAGGCTATGCTTTTAAAATGTCTTCTAAAATTGCCTTAATCCTTTCAGTGGCATCTTTTCAATACAGCAGTAATCTCCCTGTCACGATCTCCCTGTCTGCTCACAGAACAAGGGAATACCTGTGTGGCTGATCACAGTTTACTTCTCATTTTGCCTAGTTTGTTTAGCCTAAAAAAGAATTTCAGGTTATAGTACACTAATTCATTGCAATATTAGGTTTTCTAATCTTGTTTTCAAAAGTTGAAAAAATTGTCCGAATGTAAGAATGCCATTCTTACATTCTTGAGTTGAATGTTTCTCTAGCCTGCACTGTAATCAAAACAAAGCATGTTATGGAAATTATTTTTGGATCTTAATGGTCTACTACAGTGTCAGTCTCTTAGAGCTGTCCTTGGTAGCTGTCTTAGCACACATCAGAGATCCTGATACATATGTGTGTATATATATATATATATATATATATTTATTTATTTATTTATATAATATATATATATTATATTTTTTTTCCTGCTATGCTCCTGTGCTTTAGGGGCAAACACTAGCAATCTTTCTTTAGTTCTTTCTTTAGTTGCATTTTCTGTCTTGTTACTAATATCAGTATTGATACTCTCAGCAATATATTTTACTCCAAAATGGCTGTTTATAGTTTTTGTTTTAAAAAATTGTAGGACAAATTATAAAAAAAAAAATTGCTATAGATGATTTTTGGTTTTGCAATCATAATGAATATATTGTTGTATATAATTTGCAGGTTTATATACTAATTGTTATTTTTAATCCCAGAAAAATCCATTCTACTGCATACCATAGCCCCATGAATTTAACATGATTTTGTTCATGTTCTGTGACTTCTGACCATCTTCTGGTCATGGAAACCCTTTTTGTCCTAACCATGTATGCTATTTCATACTATGGGTGTATTTACATATACTTAAAATAATTGTAATAGTTTTCCTTTTTTTTGTTTGAAATTATTTTGTTTTCTTAGTAGTATATTTTATTCATACAGAATGGTGGATATTTGATGTTGTGATGGTCTTATTGGAAGACAGTATGTTAGCAAAGAGAACTTCACAGATGAATATTCATTATTTGTGATAACAGTTCAAGTTGCCACATGTAGTTCACGTGCTTGATCTACATATTAGAAATCATCTTACTCTATATCAATCACATTTTTATGGTAATATTGTTATATATTCTTGGATGGGAAGCATCTGCTATCTTCTATAAGATTCTTATTTTCCTGTTTGTTTTCATTCTGGCGAGGCAATTGTTTGCATGTTGCAAGCTTAACTGCTTTGCATGGCAGATTTTTGTCTTGTAATTTACTCAGTCCTTTTTGAAGGTGTTGTTTGGCTGAGTGCTTTGAGATGTGTGAAATCGGAATTGCGTCTATAGGTGAAGAGTATGTATTAGCAGGATGTATGTATGTGCATAATCTTTCTTTGATGTTACAGAAAAATGTACTTTCATGGGTAAACAGTCTGTGTCCTCTTTCTGAATGCAACGTGTGCATCCTGTTTGTCAGCTGAATTTGTCTAAACGCCTATATACATGTAAAATACAAACAAAACATCTCCCCTCCTCCCCCCAACTCCTCCACCTTCCCCCCAAAAAACAAACAACAACAACAAAACAACAAACAAACAAACAACAAAAACCCAGAAAGTTGCATGCAATAACATTTAGTATAATTATTTATCTATCTATCTATCTATCTATCTATCTATCTATCTTTATTACGTACTTGCTTCAGATATTGTAGTTTCCAACAGACTTCTCCTAAGTTTGCTTATTGCAGACTTTTGTGTGTTCAATTCAAATGAAAAAGTTGCCTGTAGACATCAAATTTTCCTGGCCACTATGTAGATGATAAGAGAGAATGTAAAGAAATCTGAAACAGGTGGCAACTTCAAGTTCCATTTGGATCATCTTGAATTTTCAATTTTTATTTTGTGTGTTAAGCAAAATTTGTTATTTGTTACATTTTTTTGAAGCAAACCTAGGAACGAAATATCTTTGAAGAACGAGAGAGATGTGTCTATCTATCAATGTGTGGACTGAGTGAATGGTATGGAATATGTCAATTCTGGCAGAAGTTTTTTAAAGGAAGCTAATACAACTCTTAATCTTAACTTGCTCTTAGCACAGTCTTCAACATGCCTTGCATACCCAAACAATCCTCTGCTTGCTTTCCATAAGGTTTAGATTGATGTGCAGCAAAATGAAGTATACAAAGCAACTTCTTCAGATAGTTTCAGGCCATAAAAATTTCAAGACAGGAGATAGAAGTACAATCCTCTCTAGTTACAAAGTACAGTAACACACAGACAGTCTGAAAGGATAGTTTTAACAGTTATGGAAATGTGTTTTTTTTTTTTTTTTTTTTAAGTTCATGTGGGTTTCTGCCTCAGGCTTTGTTGAAGGAAGAAATGCAGACTTTTCATTGGAAAAAAATGCGTATTTTTAAAAAGCAGTTATCAGCTTCTTTCATGTCTCTGTTTCTAATTTTTAATGGTGGATTGAAATTAAATTAAATAGAACCCAGTCAGCTGTTGTTTGTCTTGCTATAGATGTATTTTTTTCCCAGTTGCACTGAAATTAGTTCAGAAAATCACAGATTTATTTAAATAAAAGTAAAGAGGCAGTTATTAATTTCTTGTAGAAGTCAAATAAGTTCTCTCCAGGTTTCTACCTCTTGTCCTGTTTGATCCTTACGTGACCTGATAAACAGAATTATTTTGTTTCAAATAACACCTGCCTGAAGAAAACATCCTATTATTCTATTAAACAAACAGACAATTGCATATATTTCTTTCTTAAATGTTTACAAATATTTAGTTCTTACACCAGAGAAACTAGCTTTTATTGGTCACAAAGATTACTCATCTATTTTTGCATCAAACTTGCATCAGCACTTATTGTTATATTACCATGGTTATATTATTATTAAACTTTATCTTGTACTTGGTTGCTAATCAAGAACAACTCTAGCTAGCAGTCCAGATGTTTAACAAAAATAACATGGCTTTGTTTTCTGTTCTAACTCAGCAACCAGTTACTGTACCTTTCTTGAGCAGTAAGTTTTTTTGCTGTTCCTTTTTTTTTTTTTTCTTTTTTTGCATCTGTGCAATGCATTTGTCAGACAAATTCATAGGGCTTGAGTTTTCTCTAGTTGTATTTTCACGGCAAGGTGAATGTCACTACAGTGAAGTGCTAAAGATGGATCATCAGAACTAGAGAGGATATATTTTCAATCACATCACTGTACACTTTTTTAATGCTCAATTTACCTTGAGTTTTTATTTCATGTTTATATAACAGTATTATGTACTGAAACCAAAGTGATTTCTGCTAATACGGCTCTGTCAGTGAGTTATTTTTTTCAACTTTTGGTAATTCGGAACCTTCATTTTGTTAACTCTCACTGCAACCAGGAAAGAATAAATGGGATTGCTATTAATTTTTAGCACTTCCTCAGGTTTTGTTTGGACAACCTGTGTGACCTCTGTTAAAGCATGTCATGTCTTTTTAAAGTGTAATGTTAATAGCTGCTTCCTTTTTTTTTTTTTTTTTTTTTTTTTTTAACCATTTTTTTTTTTTGTACATTGTATCAAGATTTGTGGTCTTGGTGCTATACAGTGGCCCATATTGTGAATGACATCCAAGAGAAATATCTAGAAGATGGTTATAATAGAAATAATAATATTTAATTCAAGAATCAGATGGAGACTTTCTCTCCTCACTGTTCAAAACTCAGACAATCTGAGATTTATTTATTTTTTTATTATTATTTTTTTTTTCCCTAGAAAGTTCAAGGAAAAAGACACTTAGAGCTGCCACTAGCTATGTCTTTTGAACTGATGGTAAAAACCATTACTGGTTTGTAGGCTAGGCAGAGGATGGATGTGCTCAATGAGTTCAAGGGAAATAGGGACCCTCGGAAACAGAGTGTTCACAAATGTATGAGAAGTGACTGAACAGTTTCAGAAGTGGTCTGAAATACTTTCTGTTTCTAGGGAACATCATCTTTTCATGCAAATATTTAATATGTGAAAATGCTCTTATTTAGAAGATGGTTATATTTTTAATCGCGAAGGTTCATTTTCACTTTTGAACTCTGTATAATTGCTCTATTTTTTTTTTTTTCTTAAAGATACTTTACAAGGCAGACCAAAGACATTTTCAAAATCATTTCTCCTAATTGTCTTGAATTCAAAAAAAGCAACAGGAAAATCAAGAAGATGAGTTTTTAGATATGGATTTGATTAAATAATTATGAATATAAGCTTTAATCAATAGGAAAAAGATAAATTCTGCACTAAGAAGAATATGATGAACATATTATCTGATGAATGGTCTCTATAATTTGATAAAAGAAAAAATGACAGAAAAGGAAGACTATTTAGTGTTTGGGATGTTTGAATGGAACTAGACCTGAGAGAGTAATTTGGTAATAGATGGACTTTGGACAAACTCCTTAAGAAAACAATTTGCAGTGGATCTGTTTAACAAACAACCAAACAGAGACAGTAATGTCTACCTGAACAGGAGAAATTTGCATTAAATTCAAACATGACACCAGTCTTGATCTCAGAGGTTTTGTGATTCTGAGGGGACTGGTAATAGACATCTACAGAAGCAGTGAAGAGAGGGAGAAGGAAGTATTTGGGTAAAGTTAATAATCACTTCAATTCATGTTAATTGGTAATGCTTTGTTGAATTCCTTCACATAGTGGAAGATGGCCTGCTGAGTCCATCTTTAATGATAAGTTTGAGTTGGCAGGGACATTTGAGGTTAAAAACTCAGGAAAAAATAGTCAGAAAAGAAAGACTGAAGGTATAGATCTTGAACTCTTACCTATATTTCGACTCACTGAGTTGTGATGGCAGCTTAGCGAAGATGAATTGACTTAAAAAAAAAATTAAAAAAAAAAGTCAAACAGAAAAAACCTGAATCTTAAGCAACAGGAAAAGAAAGAAGAAATGCACCAAAAGACGTAGGAAGGGATGAAATAAGAAAAGATTGTATTCTATCAGTACTGTATATTTTTGACTTCATACTTCAAATGTTAATATCTTTCAGTGCTTTTTAGTTTCCTCTGTTGTATTTACATGTAGAAAACATCAGATATGCTGAAAATTTGTTAATTGATGTTAAATTTATGATTGCATTTATAAAATGTCTAAAGAACTTAAGTCTATAAAATACAGGAGAATAGTGAAACAAAATATTTCTTTTATTAGTTTTATTTCTATGTATAAAAATGTAGATCAGTAAGCAAATGTATGTCGTATAAATGTATATTTGTCACATATTTCCCAGAGGGCTGTAACTTGGCATTATAGTCTTCAGATTGGTTTAAATGTAAAAATAAATTCTTTAATTAAATTGAGCTCTTTTTTATTTAAAGCTGTCTTTTGGGGAGATATTGCCTTAGATGATGAAGACTTAAAAATCTTTCAAATTGACAGGACAATTGACCTTACGCAGCACTCCAACGAAAGACTTGGCCATAACACAGGTATGATATTTCAGCCTTGCTTTTAACTTATTTTTCTCTTATTTGCTTATAATAAGTTCATCTCTGTTTTTAAGTGCAGAAAGTCAGTGAATAATGTTAGTTTATGGATATAAACTTATTATATATAATGTTATTTTATGGGTAATGTTAGTTTACAGTTAAAGAAATTATTCAACAAGTACTACAAACTTGTTTAAGTGAGGCAAAGGGAAAAGCTCAAATTTATTTTTTTCTGCATTTCTGATTAAAACAAACAAACAGAAACAAAAACAAACAACAACAAAAAAATTTGTAGAGCCAAAGAGCAGAAGCTGGGAGGAACCTCTCTGCCAGTCCTCTCTGCAGGTGGTCATGTGGGAAAGGAAGCTGTACAAAGCATTGCTTTCAGCTCTGCAAGTTCCTGATAGCAGAGCTGAGATGCCCTGTGGAGAAAATGTGGAATCCTGGAGGCGAGACTGGGATTCTTGAATTACAACACCTCCTTTTGCTCTTTTTTTTTTTTTTTTTAATTTTTATTCTGTTTAATCCAGATCTACACATTGATCTAGAAGATGCACAAGAACATTTTTATCCTTTCTAGAATTTGAATTAGAATGTAAATTTGCCACATTAGTGCTGGACACTGAAACAAACGCAGTTGTTTTTTTGAGACAGATAGATAAAGAGATATCATACCTGTGTAAATATATATGTATATATGTGTGTGAAAACATAGTCCATGTGTAAATGGATGTCTACTTAGTGTCTAAAAATATCCATGGTTTCAGGCTGTGATTTGTAAAATCATGACTGTGAATGTGTAAACTTTCAGGATATGGTACCAAAAAAATTATAGTGGGAAGGTGTGAAAGGGAGTATTTATACGTAGTAGCAAATGCATAAATACATTTCTGAAGTTTTTCTATTAAGCATGGTCTATTTGTTGCTGAACTCAGCTAATATTAACTTGATGATTCCTAGTATGTGAAAATAAGGATCATTTTGAGGAATGACCAGAAATGATTTTTTCATTTTTGTAGCATTTTGTAGCTTAATCTTTCAGTATTGATAAATATATATACATGGCATATTTTCACTCTTTGAGTATGTGATTAGACTGTTATTATAATAACTTGAAAATTTATTTTATTTCCCTTTGAAACCGCTTGTTTCTTTAACCTAGGATCATCTCTGATCTTGTCTAGATTAAGGCTGAATATTAAAAAGTCATTAGAGCCAGGGGTTTCCTTCTTCCACTTCACCTCAAACAAATATTTTTAATTGAATTTGGAAGTATTTCAGGCCCCATTTTTGCAGACAATGTAGACAGCAAGGTTCTTAAAATGGATGCAGCCAAGTGATTTCTTTGGCCTGCTGACTTTCCTTCTTATTTTTCTATTCTTTCCTTTTAACTGATTTTTTTTTTTTTTTTTTTTTTTTTTTGAACAGCTGTATTTATGTATATATTCTACTATTTAGCTTTCTTTCCTTACCTGTCTTGAGGTGCATTATCTTTACATGTTACCATGTTACAGTATCCTATTAAGGATATTGACTCATCCTACTGAGGATTACCAATGCATTTGGATCATATTTGTCTACCCTTATTGCACAAGGGGAATCTGAGATAATCAATATAAATGGACTTTGGAGAACAAACTCTGCTGAAGTTAATGTTTTGGTACTGGTTCTCAATGAACACTCTACAGTTTTGATTTTTCTAAAACAGAGTTGGAGAAGTCTTGTTTTAAGCTTCACATATGTATATTTTTCCCAAGTTTATCACATTTTGAAATATAAGTTAGCCAGTTTTTGAAAACTGCACAGTATAGTGTGCTTTTTTCCCCCTTTAATTGTCAATGGAAGAAATTACCAACAACTAGCTAATTAATAGTGGGTAACAACTGGAAAAGGAAGATAAAATGGTGGTTCAATAGAGAACAAATTATTAGATTATTACCTTCCTTACAAATACAGTGAAAAATACATGATTGATTTCTGAGCACTTCATGCTCCTGCTTTGTTGTTCTGCTGTTGACCTTCAAGAATATAGGTAATGTCAGGTAGAAAGTTAAAGTACATGGATATAAACTATCCATGTTACGTTTTTCACTGGAATGACTAATTAAAAGTAGTGAGCTAACAGGCTCTGATTCACATTTTGTGACTGCTTGTTTTGGTGAGGATTATCAGCATGGATTTCCAGGACCAGATACTTTGTGAGCTTCTCACTGTGGCTCTGTCTTTTTTTTTTTTTTTTTTTTTTATCCAACACTGCACAAAATAATTGTAAATAAATAAATAAACAAAAACAAACAGCAAAAGTGATAAAATTGCTGTGTATGAATGTAAATTGCCAAGAGTATCCTCCTGCTCCTACTTGAAGCATGATGAAGAAGATACAGCAAAAGAGATTTATTTATTTTTAAACAAATTTTTCAGACTTTGGTTTGGCAAAGCTGTAGTTTATTCATATAGGCCAGATTAGTTAAGTGAGATACATTTTCTTCTTTAGTTTTTCATGAAATGGATTACACAGGTTGCTTCATTCAGTAAATAATGTTTTTGTTTGTTTGCTTGTTTGTTTTTTATTCCTGTTAAGTCTATTAAAGTTGCTGGGTTTTAGGGATATTTATTTTAGATGTTTTTTGAATCTCCAGCTATCTGCCTTTCTATGATATGAATGTTAGCATCAGAGACATTTATGTTAATAATGATTGATACAAGCAATGGAATTGTTATAGTCTCTGGAGTGTATAGTATAGTTAACCATATAACTTGTTGGGAAGGAACGTGTTGAACTATTACCTCATCTATCTAAAATGTTTTAAAAAATTTGGAAAATTTTTCTCAAGGGAGCAAGCAACTATGTGACAGTGTAATCCAAATAATTAGACACATTGTTACTCACTGAGCAGCCACATGAACTCATTTGCCTTATATGGAATGATTTCACATTGCAATTTAGTAAATATATTTTCCACATATATATTGAAAATTGTTGTGGGAAATTAGGAAAGGTCTTTTCTGTGGCAGTTGGAGGTTTGTGTCCTTTCATTTCTATTTTACGTTTGCTATTGTACAAGTAATTTGAAAATTCTGTTGTCCTATGACAGATATTGGATCTTAAAATATAACTTACTACAAACTTCTAAAAATCACAAAACCTTCTTAACAATTCTGATAATTTACTGGTTAGTGTGGTGTTATCAATATTCTTATCTGAGGCTTACTGTTTTTTTCAAAGCCACTTGTAACCACAAAAGAATCAGATATGAAGGCGGTATATATCATGCATTAAATGTACACACTACACCTGGAAATGTGGTACATTTCTGGAAAAAAAACAAAACACAATACATGTTACAGTCGACAAATTGTTAGCTTAATTTTTCTTGTTCATTGATTGCTAAAATAACAGATATATATGCCTGTGAGGCCTTATTGAAATACGCACCAGTATGTGATGTTTCAAAGCCTTCAGAGTGTGTTGCAAATTCATTTGCATGTTGACAAACAAGTTAAAACTTTCAAGCTAAAATCAGCCACAATAAATATTTATCGTTGCTGTTGTTTGTTTTGTTTTGTTTCTGTTTTGTGTTGTTTCTGGTGAAACTTTAAATGTTTCCTATCCCTCTTTCCCTTCCCTTGAAATGCCTTGATTGTGGCATGCATTCAGAAAATTTTTGTGAGAGGCTTTTAGCTGTCAATCAATATAGCTCAGAGGATGTCAAGGTCACCAGGAAGAAAAAGGCTTCAAATAATAATTAAATGATGTAATTGTCATGTCTTGTCTGAATAACAAAGACATGCCGGCTTACATTCTGGAATGTGTATTAGAAAAATTTTCAGCTAAAAATGTCTTTTTGTTTCATTGTCAAGAATACTTGAAGAATTTGTATGCAAGTCATTGAAATATGTTAAACTTCCTTAAAGGCACATTGCAGTTCTTACAGGATATTTCCTAATCTCATCTGGTTATATAATTGCTGTAGGTGTAGGATTCCATGTTCTTATTTTTTTGTAATATTTTTTTCTTTTATTTTTAAAGGTGGCTTTGGAGAGCATGGAATGTCAAAAAAACGAGGTGCCCTCTATCAGCTCATAGACAGGATACGAAGATTTGGCTCTGGTATTTTCACTGTTTAAATTAGCAGGTTACCTGATGTGATGATAATTTTTTAAATATATATATTTTTTAACATTTTAAAGCCTCTCGGTATGGGCATAAACAAACTTTAAATAGTTCAAGAATAGTAATGGAGAGATTACTATTACTATCTTCATTATGTTTCTTAGAGGTCCATTTCCAGTATCAGATCTGGAAGCTAAAATACGTATTTTTTCATCTCATATTAAAAATTCCTTAGCTGCTTTGTATATTTATCTTCACATTTATAAGTTTAAATGATATCAATACAATGTCTGCTCAGTACAGGTAGGCTATGCTGCATAGCTGCTAATTTCATTGTATTTTTTCTGGATTCAGGTGGGGCATTGT
Organism: Aythya fuligula; assembly: GCF_009819795.1. NCBI lineage: Eukaryota > Metazoa > Chordata > Aves > Anseriformes > Anatidae > Aythya > Aythya fuligula. The sequence goes on along the minus strand of NC_045562.1, from coordinate 27,431,716 downwards.
GATGAGTCACACAGCATTTGAAGCACTTATGTTGTGTTATGCTGAACAAACACATACTTTTGTCAGTATGAATGTAGTTGAATTCAGCATGCGAAGTCAGTGAAATCATTTATACTGGTCAAGTTCATTCATCATTTTTGGTGTGAGGAGATGTCAATTTAACGTCATGATACCTCAACCTCAAAAAAAGGAAAATATGTAACACTGTAACTGCCTTTGCAGTTGTGTTCTGATATATAAACTTAATTCTTTATACGATATTTTAGCAGTGCATAAATGCTTGTCATCTTTTACAAGAATTTGGAAGGAATTTCTTACTACTTGTAGTTCAAAAGAAATTTGATAGGAATTTTAAATCAGAAAACACCTATATTAATCTGTCAGATGATTCATTAATGATTTTTCTTTTGCTGAAGTTTCTATCTGTGTTGTACACTATTGTGAAATTCTCATTTACATACTTAATGCAAGGGTAAGTTATTTGCTTTACCTGTGTGCATATCTTTTTTTTTTTTTTTTTTTTTTTTTTTTTTTTTACCCTGCTACTTTCTATATAATTTCTGATATAAATTATAATTTGTGTTAATTGTTATAAAGTTAGACTTTTCTCGTGCATGAAGAATTTTCTCCCTATGCTGCATGTGCTGTAACTTCTTCCCTTTTGTCCTTTGGATGTTCCCAGCCTTGGAGCCAAGGCACTGTACCTCAGTCCTGCCCTCGAGTCTTTCATGGTCCTTACAGTGTAGCCTGATGTACCCAGTAACACTTAAGTGGAATTGATATCACAGAGGGAAGGTGTACTGTTCCATGAGGAGCAACAATTTAATCCCACTGAGTAGGGCTTGTTGGCTGCCTTTCAAGTGATCCATTTTAATCAGCTTTCCTCATGTCCATACTGACTTTAAAATTGCTTCAGAAGAAGACATCTATCCTTATTAAGGTGTTCAAGTCCTTGTATAGCTATTCTGATCTTCTTCTGTTGTCACAGAAGTTTCAGCTGATTTGAGAGAGATTTACCTGTAATGGGAAGGATGGTGAATAATCTCAAAATAGTACTAATTTTTTTGGTCTTCCAAATTCCAAACATGAGTAATATTTGTATTATTAATAATTAATAAATAGGATTCCAAAAGCTCATTTGTGAAAAATGTGTATTGGTATCCTGCAGTGTTGTATGGTTTTTATGAAATTGGAAGTCACATTTTCATCTGAAAATGTGTCTACTGGTAACAGCCACAGGTAGTGGAGATCAGAGGTGGAAATGACCTCTGACTTTTTCCATGTGTTTGCAACCTGCTTTGCAAATAATTTATCTATTTTTCCTGATAATTCATGATAATAAAAGCCAATCTAATACTTCAAGGACCTCTTCCTGTCCATTGCTTTAAGGCTGGTTATGCTCTTTATTTTTCCAGATCCTGGAGTAAGAATGAAAGGGACAGTAAATGTTGTGATTACTTTGGATCTGTTCAAAGCCATTTCTTCTTTGCTGGAAAAAACAAAAAACAAAAAAACATTTTTAAAAATGATTTTTCTTTTTTATTAAATGAGACAATGTGCATGTAATTATGCTGACAATGTGGCTAAATTGATAAGTTTATGTGCACATTGTTACTGTACAAAAAATGAAGATTTAGCCTCTCCATTTCAAGCATTTTCAAGAAATCAATAATGATAGACCATTGCATAACAGCAGCGTCTTACTTTTAAAAGATGTAGAGAAATAATTTGACTTTGACTTTCTAGACAGTAGAGGTTTATGTTCTCCCTTTCGTGTTCTCCCTTTCGTTCTCCCTCTTCTCATTCAGTGTTTTAATTATCGTTACAGGCTTTGAGCAAAATAGTACATCTAAAGGAAGGACTACTACAAAATTCTCAGGGAAAAATGAGAAGAACCGATTTCCCAGAGCTGCCACATCGCGAACAGAAAGAATATGGCCAGGGGGAGTCATCCCATATGTAATAGGTGGAAATTTCACTGGTAAGCTTTGTTCTTTCTACAAAGAGAAAGAATACAATTTTTAAAAAATATATTTTATTTTAAAGAAAGTCATAGTATGGAAATCAATAGAAAGATTTCTGTTGGATCAGGCCTGCTGTATGTCTGTTTTGAAAACATTAGTCACACTTAAAAAAAAAATAAATAAAAAAAATTCCCAAAGGCAAGCTATGTAATAAAACTATTCAAGTATGTTATAGAGAGGGAGGGCTGTTTGTCTCTCTGATTTTACAAGTTTGTTTTGTAGGGCCTAAGTAATAATGTTATGGAAGCTGTTTTATATATAAAAGTAGGATATTAAGTTTAAGAATAAAACAGATCTAACCGGTGTAACATGTGTTCTACTAAACTGATTTGAGTCATCAAACTGATTCAAATGTGTTTTGTAATTCCTCAGTTTGGTTTTCAGATGGGTACACAAACATATATAACAAAAGACTTACATCAATACATATAATTCTTAGTAGAAAACTGTAGAAAAAAAACAAAAAACAAAAAACAAAAAACATTTGCTTTCCCTGAAAAATGTAAATGTGTCAGAATCAGTGTGGAGGTAAGAAGTAATATAAAAAGAAAAGAGAGAGAAAAGGAAAATGGGCGAGAAAAGATATGCAGTAACTTCTTATTATGTACAATAATACAGGAAGCCAAAAGAAACCTGCAAGTCCTCATACACTGTATGCATATGTCTACAGAGAAACCAGAGACCTTCTTTCCAAATCAACTGCTACAGTAAAATTTTAAGTGTGGGTATTTGCACAGTATGTGACCTTTGCTTTAGGATTACCAATTTTTGTAATAATGGTAGTAAACTAAATAAAAAATGTACCTGTAAAACATTTTACCTTTTTCATAATAAAAGATAAATCCTAAAGGTTGTCAAACATTTCTTAAAGGTAAAAGAAAAGGGCAAGGGCAATATAGGATGAAATAGCCTTTAATTCTTAGGATCCTGACATGATTTGAACTCAATATTTTTATAAAATTCTAGATCTTGTCGTCTTTTTTTTTTTTTTTTTTTTTTTGAATTTAAAACTTTTTCTGAATTTCAATTTCTGAAAGGCTTGAATGTAAAGAAATGGGTATTGATCACTGCTCATTATAAAATCCAGATGCCTTGGTTGGTGTGCCTGTTTACATGGCTTCGGATAAATCGGTCTCCAGATTTGAAGTCTATAGGAATTTATCCATTCCTTTATCTTTCTGGCTAGATAAATAGGAACTAGTGATTTATTTATTTATTTATTTATTTATTTTTAATTTGTTGTCCACTTGTTAATTTCATGTGGGAAAATTCTTAGTAAATATTACGTTAATGCAGGCATGTAAGCAACACTAGATTTCTTCTGTTGTCTTCCTCTAGTGTAACATAGCTGTGCTTTTTATTGCAGATTTTATGTTTGCTGGAGTGTTTCAGGCAGTAGCGTTCCCCTTGCAGGCAGATATGTTACGGCAAACTGATTGTCTGAATATTTGGAGGTTGGCAGTATATGGGACTGCTGGGACACACAGCTTATGATCTAGTAACTCCCTCCAGGCTTATATTCTTAATATTAAAATCTGGTTTTAAGGAACAAGAAGCAGTTAGAAAAGTATCTCATTTCATGTCATGCCATTCTTTCAGGTACCCAGCGTGCCATGTTCAAACAGGCTATGCGGCACTGGGAGAAGTACACGTGTGTTACATTTATTGAACGAAGTGATGAAGAAAGTTATATTGTATTTACATATAGGCCATGTGGGTAAGTGCATATGCATGTTAACCAATACACAATTTCAGTGTTTGGCCATGTTTCTCAGCTTTGCATTTATAAGTGAATACGTCACAGAAAAGTGAATAGACAAGTTACTGCATTTAAATATGTGTTCTGTGTAACTGTAGATTAACTGAAAGCACTTACTGTAGCTTTTTGAAGTTATGCCTTTCAGATATTTTTAGATAAAACTATCTTGCTAGCTATATGTAGAAGAGATTTTTACATTTGACTTTCCATCATACTTTATTCTTGTTCTAAAGTTGTTTATGGCTTATTGTTTATTTCTTTATTTGTAGCTTTTCTGTGTATCACATGTTCACTGATGAATTAACTATGAACATTTATTACTTTTTCTTTTTCCAGCTTAATTGTACTTAATTGTAATTTTAACTCTTCTGTTGTATTGACTGTCCTTGACCAGATTTGTTCAATCCATACATTCATGACCATTTTGCACATTCCTTCTTCTATGTCACTGGTGTGTAAAAATGAACAAACCAGGTTATATCATTCATTAGTGTAGCTTTCCAGCAATCAGTGCTTTCCATCTTCAAATGCTGCTGCTCACAAATGCCTAAGTCAACTATGTTTGTTTATTGCATTCAGAAATCTTAAATTAATACAGCGGTCAGTGAGCTGCCTGTAGGCACCATTTTTGTTTTTCAAGTTTCCCAAACTCACTACCTGGAGAAATACTATATTTCTGATAGTCAGCTTCTGTTTGGGATGTAGGTTCCAAACTGAACAGCTGTCTACCTTGCTGAGTTTGTGATCAATGAGCACTTTGCCTGCCTACTTTTTCATTTTTATGGTATAAGGTCATTAAGAAAAAGTTTTTGGGTCTCCTTACATTGTAGGTATGATCCTGAATGTGTTTTATTATAGCCCATAAGATTACATGTTGACTTGTCTGCTTAAAACACCCTTGATATTTTTCTTAAGGTACAGAACAACATAATAAGATCCACTCCTAGGCTTCTTTTTTTTTTTTTTTTTTTTTTTTTTTTTTTTTGAGAAAGACATCACCTTTGCCTTGGCAGGTCTCTGAGCCACAGACCTTTGCAATCAGGGAGCGTACTCTGGGAGTGTGCTTGTGAACTTGCTTTTCATGTTCTTGTGCTCACATAGGGCTGCTGTAGACCCCTGTTACAAACAGTGCCAAATAAAATGGTCTTCTGTTCTCAACCAGCATGTCTATTCTTCCTTAGTTAACAATGCAACTTGTAAGATAATTTTGGGGGATACTGACATATCGCTGGAAGAGAAATGGGAAGCAAAGAATAATAATGAAGGTTGTCTACTCTTGGAGATGTAGAAAGCAATGTGAATTGAAACAGAAGAATGTGAGAGATAAATGGTCACAGGTACTTTAGGAAGTATGGGGATATCTACAGAGTGTCTCATTAAAAGACAATTCCACAACTTCGGTGTCCAGAGCCAAACTGCAGAAAACCTCCCCATCCAAAGCACTGTCCCTTAGATTGGTTGATGCTTCATGAGATCAAGTCACTTCAGGGTGAAGGCTGGATTATAACCAATTTAAAACAGAAGGTTGGAATATACTCAGCATCTACTTTCAAAGTCACAATTATCCTTTACAGTTAATGTTGTTTTATTGGTGGATACTTCACAAATAACAAAAACCTGATGAAGGCTGTAAACATTTTAGTATTAAGAACAAGGGAAAGTGTGGCTGTGAGCAGTCTGCCAGTGATGAAAAAGCCAGGCTAAGCAGAATGGGCAGTTGAACGACTTTCTTGGGACTCTGAATCCATAAGCCATTTTAGGAAGTGCCGGATAAATAAGAGCATGCCTTCTCTGGGTGAATGGGAACTACTATGCACTCACCACTTGTATACAATGCTGATGCAGGATTTTCCATGGAAAGAACACAGACAAAAGTGACACCAAACCATCTGCAAACACTTTCTGCCACATGGCTAGTCACACTGAAATTAATCTCGGTTCTTTCCCATAGCACCCTGCTGTGTAGGTTTGTTAGCACATTGTGTCATTATTGTTTACAGTACCGTGACAGTTAACATTCACAGATGAGAGAAACTTTATAGTACTTAGCACTGGCCAAAATAAAAACTAAATGATAAACCCTGCCACTAAGAGCACCTAGTCAAAAAATAAAACATTTAATGAAACACAGAGTGGATACAGCCATATAAGTGGAAATTCAGGTGGCAGTATCAGCAGACGTCTCATATAACAGTATTAGCATACTAACAAGTGAAGTGTTATTAAGCTTGTGTAAACATTAAAGTTATTTTGAAGGAGCATAGTGATTCTTCTTGCAGCAGTTCATGGGAAGCTCTTCCTAGAGGGCAGTGATGAAAAAAGCATATTTGAAATATAGCAGCTGGTTATCAGAGACATCAACATGAGCTTACTACAGTTGAGAGTTTGCATATCAACAATGAACAAGAGACAAGTCTAGATTATCATAGACCCTTAGGACTGCAAAGGCTCTCAGATGGATGCCCAAGTATCCTTAAGATGGAAGCAGCTATACCTATGACATTGCTGATAAATGATTGTCTATCTTGTTTCAAAAAACCTGCAAAGTAAATACTTCGCAGCCTGTTCGGAAATATATTGCTTCAAGTATCCTTAATAAAAGAAATTTAGGAAGTTTTGGGTAGTATTTTTGTGCTGGGTCTGGCTGGGATGGAGTTGACTTTCCCTGCAGCAGCCCATACAGTGCTGTGCTCTGTACTTGTAGCCAGAACGGCAGTGTTTTGTCTATTGCTGAGCAGTGCTGGCACAACATTAGGACTCTCTCCAACCCCCTTAAGAGCCAGCAGGGTAGGAGTAGGCAAGAGATGGGGAGGGGACACCATTAGGGCAGCTGACCTAAACCGACCAAAGGGATATTCTATACTGTATGATGTCACACTCAGCAATAAAAGGTGGGAAAGCGGAAGGAGAGGAAGAGCTGTTGTTATGAAAACGTCCATCCTCCCAAACCACCACTATGCATATGGAGGCCCTGATTCCCAGGATGTGGCCGAACATCGCTTGTTGCTGGGAATGAGAATGATTTCCTTTTTCTCTCTGTGCTTCTGCATGGCCTTTTCTTTTTTTTTTTTTTTTTTTTTTTTTTCCCTCTTCCTTTTCCCTTTAATTAAGGGAAATTAATTAAAGGGAACCTTCTTGTAATTACTGATAGTTTTATTCATTAGCTGCAGATATGAGAATAAGAATATTGTATTAAGATAATAGTGTTGGTGATTCTTCTACCAAGGCAGTGTACACTGGAATTAATACATCTTAAATCAACTTTTATGCAAGTAGCTGACTAGGGGCAAGTAAAACTCTATACAGTAGACAGGTTTAAAATACTCTTTGTTCGCTACTTCTCAACGCTTATGTTTCCTCCTATCAGATAGAGAGTGCCTGAAGACACAGTCAGTATATTTCTCTGTATGCAAAGCTACAATAAAGGGGTCAGTGAAGTGGAATGGCCTCTAGTCAGATGATCTTCATAAATGTTTCTAGGTAAAAGATCAAGCTTCTTTTTATATAGTGAGACAAAAAAGAACAATTAGCCATATTGCTCTGGTATTTCAGCATGCCTTTGATCTGACTTTGAGGTAATTTTTGTTCTCTACCAAAAGACTTAAGTACTTCTTATGACAAACTTTAGATGACTTATTACAACCACTGCTGTATCCTCCTGTTTGGGTATTTGCAAAGCTGTCTGAGATTCCAAAAAATCAAATCTCTTTCATGTGTTTCTACAGACATTGTGGGCTGAACAGCTTCTGAATGTTTAAACATTTTTTGAAGCTGCAAGTATGTTAAATAGACAGGCAAGTTCTTAAAGCTGTTGAAATAGATATATTCATTGCTCAAGGTATACTTTTGCAGCATTCTTTAGCTTGAAGAAGGATTACCTGCTCTAGAAGGTGTACAATCACTTTTATGGAATGAGAAGAAAGTCAGAGTTCTACTAAATAATCTTTGGCATTAGGGCTGGTTCATGCTCTCTAGTGGTTATTAACTCTAGCAGCTGGCCCTCTTCCTGCGCACAGCAGTCAACACAGCTGCTCTGCAGGTAGTGGCATGGCTTGCAGGTTGGCAGATAGTTATCAGTTCAGCTGCCATGGTCCATTAACATAAACTGAAATGAGGGGTTAATACATTGGGATGGGAAACTGTTAACTGAGGAATGAACTCGACTGGCTGTAATACTGGCACAGTTGTCTCCATTGAGCAGATGAAGAAGCAGTAGCCACCTCTGCTTTCATACAGACCTTCTCAGGACAGTGAATTAGAACATTTAGTAACATGCACTGTATTGATCCCTAACATCAAGCTGGGCCATAGCCAATATCTACTTTAGAATGTGTTTTGAATTTTATGATTGATAGAGGGTTTTTTTGTTTGTTTTGTTTTGTTTTATTTTGTTTTTTCACCAAGAAAAATCATCTACTTCTTGAGTGAGATTTTGTTCCTAAATTTTGTGAACTACTTTTGCTTTGTGTAACGTGTAAGTGATGATACGCTGTCCTAGTATGATTATGAAGTCCTGAAGTTTTTAACCCACATCTTCATGCAGTGAGTGTCCTGGCAAGCTGATATTGTGGTCTGCAAGTAATTTTACATTGTTACATCCTGAAGATAGTAATAATGCAGCTTTTATTTAAAAAAAAAAAAAGTGCAACATTTTGACCCCACCTGATTCTTTCTTCCTTTATATTGATTTAAGAGCATTTTGACAGTAGCTGTGAAATAGAATTACTTGTAAGAATGTATTGTTCCAGTCATTTAGCTTTCTCTCTGTCATTTGTTTCTCTTTGCTCACAATCATTGATCAGCTAGACTGATTAAATGGAATTAGAGATTCATAAATAGTTACTGTCTCCAACCTGCTGTCTGGTGCAATAAAGATTAAAGAGATTAGGAGCTTTAAAGTCTGCCAGTTGACTTAATTTAAGGAGCATGACAAGTGCTCATAAAGCACAGAAAAGTCTTGGCCTTTTGCCAAATACACCTGGGGTCAAGCCCAAGATATTGCAAATTAATTTCTTTCATAGGTATATTTACTTTATATTTTCTTATCCTTTATCTCAGTGCAGTGAGTAGAATCTTATGGCTTAATTGGATGAATCTGATGTGCTTGACATGATACTCAGCCCAGCAAATCCTCATGAGTGTGTACTGATACTTTATTCTAAGCCTCAGTATTCTAATTTTTGTTGGAATGTAAAAAACAAAAACCCTCAACTTTTATATTTTCTGGGAATAACTTTAAAACTGTTAAGTAAACATTCTAAGGAAATTGCCATATGCAACTGGCTTTTTAAAAAATATTATTTCTAAATGTAAATATCGTATAGTTTCCTCTCAAATGCAAATACATGAAAACATACATGTTCTATATGTGGGCATGTATGTCTGAGTATTTAGGACAAGAAGGGGCAGACCAGTATTAAAACAATTCTAAATGTGCTGGGCCTTAGGTGTTCAGTGTTCACTTTCTTCTAAGTGTCCTGTATCCTAAAGGAATATTCAGTGAAAGGCTGGAGCCACACATGGGAGTTGATTGCTCAGAGAAGCTGTGCTGTTTCTATCCTTGGAGGTTTTCAAGAGTCAACTGCATAAAGATCTGACCAACTGTGGTCTGGCTTGTATTATCTGACCTGCTTTGAGCAGGAGGTTGAACTAAAGACCTGCAGAGGTCCCTTCCAACCGGAATTAAGCAAGAATCAGTAGAATTTTATTCAAATTGTATATTTTATCCCAATTTAGAATTTTCATAGATTGCAGGCATTTTATGCTTTTCTATATGTAAAGCAACCATCAAGCATTGTCAGTTCATTTTCTCTCTTCGCCCAAGACCAATATAGTATAATTACCATAATGATGTGCATGACCTTAACAAAAGTAGGGAGCCTTAACTCACTAATTTCAATTAAGGAAATGGTGGAATGCTCTCACAGAATGTGGATTACTTCCTCTGATTGATTTTTGTTTTCTACTATGGCTTCCTGTAGACTGCCAAGGCAAATCCCATAGTGTAGTTCTTACTTTCAAGGCATTCAAAGCTAAGGATCAATGTTTTCTAAAAGATTTGAAGTCTGAGGCCTAAAACTGACAGATTAATTTGGTGTACATACAGTTACTGCCTATGGCAATGAATTGGGAATTTGGTACTGGGGACAGAAGTTCTTTAACGTCCTTTTAAATGAATGAAGTTTTCTGAGAATGAAGTTACTGCACATCCTGCTACCTTTGACTCGGAATGCAAACTGCCTCCAGCATTCCCTCTGTAATAGAATGGGACTGTAAATAACACTGTGTAAAAGATTTAAAAACAACAAATTTCTTTTAAGATCTAAAGCTTGTCCTGAGTGAATAAGAGAGAGTGTGAACTTTGGTATTTCCTTATTCTGATAGAAAGCTATTCAAGTAAGTTGACTGACTAGTAAAAGATAAAACCCCAGGTAATAACAACATTGAAAATATTGTCGTGCTTTAATTATGTTTGCTTACTCACTCGTAGCCATAGTATTTATTCTGCAAACATAGAGTCTGAAAAATATGTTAAGCAGAACCATGTCAGCATATAAGGTACAAAGGTGAAATCCACTGTGGAGTCATGAGATAAAATGGTATGATTGCTCTAGCTTTTAATTTTAATATTATTTCTGCTCAATTTTATCACCTATGTTGTATCTTTAGTGCATCTCTTAAGGTAGTATTTCCACTACCATTACTTATATCAGCACTAATAATAATATTTATGTATTATTAATATAGAAATTAATATTTCTATATCAAATATTGTATATACTCATTTTGGATGAATACAGTTTACATAGATTATGGAAATACAGGCACTGGTATTTTTTATTTAATTTTGCTTTTATGTGGAGGGGTAGCACATAAACTGCAATATTGACAGTGGCACAGTGGCCTAAAGAAAATGGGTATTTACACCCGTCCTTGGAGTTACCTAAACCAGGAAAGAAAAGGTTGTTATATATTTTATACATATTATCTATTCTTTATATATTTTGAGGATAGTAACATATGAAAAACAGTCAGTGTAATAAGGAATTATAATAATGTGAAAATCATTTTTCCCCAACAGTATTTTAAAGATAGGTTCAAAATTCTTGATACAACCCTCTGAGGCTGTTATAATAACATCTTTTGTATAAAATAAATGTTGTGGCCATTATAATTCTAAGATATTACTATCTTTTTTTTTTTTTTTTCTTTGTTATATCTATTCTTCATTTTAACAAAAACTGCAAAAACAGTGTATGCTTACTAAGGACAGGTATTGTCAACTAAAATGTTCATGTCTATATTCCTCTAATGTTCATATTAGGTTGTTTTAGAAATCTAGCTGTATGAGGCAAAAAAGACCAATCAAGGCTGACTTACCAGCTGATTAACTGTAGTGAAGACTTTCTGCTACCACAATACCTGAAAGTAAAAAGAAGCACATGTTCAAGTCTGTAGAACTCGTTATTGGTATTGCTCCCATAGCTGCCCTTCCTTTATTGCCCACAGAGGTATAGGAAGGATAGAATCATGCTCCATGCTAGCATTGACCTCCTCAAGGACCAAATACTACATAAAAGTTGCATCAGATGTATTTTTTTTTTTTTAAGTGGGAGGAAGTGGAGGTGAACTTTTGCTTAGCACAATTCTGTTCCACCTGACTGCAGAATTACAGAGATTACAGAATTACAGATGGGAAATCATACTCTTATTAAGGAATATAATGTTGGCTTGAAATAATTAAGATTTTCAGAGGTGGAAGAGAATCACAATTTCAGGTTGTTAAATTTCAGATTGTCTTCCATTTCTTCAGTATTTGTTTACTCTAGATTCTCTGTTTTGCTGGCATAGTCAGCAGACTTCTTTTCTAATGAAAAAGGAAGCAAACTTCTCAGATAAAAGTTGACAGTATAAATGCTGAAAAGGGGATCTTTGTTCCTTAAGTTTGCACTGGAATCATGAAAATACAGCAGAAGAGGAATGAAACATTGGAGTGGTTGTGATGCATTTTTTTCCCCTTGTGAAAATTAATTTCTGTGACTAAGTTTCCTAAGGGTTTCTACTGCAAGAAAACAGGAGTAGGAGAAGAAATGGTTCACTAATATTCAGAGCATTCAACTTCCTGGTACAGAGTTACGGTTAATGTTGTACATCACCCATAGCCAGAGGAACAGAAAATGTGGAGCAATTTCTCAGTGGCACCACAGGATTTAATATCTATTCCTACTGTATTTTCAACTGCATGCTAATGGATGTCTGAATCATTTAACAGACTACTGTTTCACTTGTATCATTTTACAAACAGAATTAATAATATAGGGTGACTTTTCAGATCAAAAAAAAGCAAACTTATCAGACCTGAGTGACCAAGACTGGAGGGTGCTGTCCAGGTATACAACAGAAATGTAGTGCAGAAGAAACCTTTTGATTTTTCCACTTCCCTGTGCATGCCTGTAAGAGTGCATGGGCAAGAAAGCAGTGAGTATATGGGTGAGAATGGTACTTCCAGTGAACTTTATTAATTCTTTGAGTGAAAATGCATTCCTGTGTCATTCTGAAATAAAAGAACATGTGACAATTCTGTTGATCACAGCTAGCATCTTATGGAAGACCTTGAATAAATAAATGAATAAAAATTATAAATCATGCATGTGATTTTTATTGGGAATACTAGATAGTAAGTTGTTCCTGCACTAGTTCTAGAATTTGAGAGACTTCAGAAACTTCATGGTGTATTGTTCTGATGATTGTTTTTAAAATGTATGTATATATTTTGCAGATTTTAACTGAATTTCATAAATGGTTTGAAGAAATATACATGAAAACTTTCATCTGTGTTTGTGTTTTAATTACAGGTGCTGTTCTTATGTGGGTCGAAGGGGAAATGGTCCTCAAGCTATATCTATTGGCAAGAACTGTGATAAATTTGGTATAGTTGTTCATGAACTGGGTCATGTTATAGGTTTTTGGCATGAACATACACGGCCAGACCGAGATGACCACGTCACCATCATTAGAGAAAACATCCAGCCAGGTGAGATATTCTGATAAATATTTTTTTTGGAAAAAAAAAAAATCTGCTTTTGCTTTATTTGCTTGAGTTTCTTAAATCTGAGTGCTCTGTAACAATAGCAAAAATAGGCATTTGTTTGCTATTCCTCTTAGCTAAACCGATCCCAAGCTGACTTAAAAATAAAATACTGCAACTAAAACAATATTTTCTAAAGGTCTGGCCAAGTTGCAAGTCATTAAATGTTATTGGCTAGGAGAGAAATAGTAATCAGACTCAACCTTTGAAGAAAAGTTACTATTAAAGCCCTTTTTAATTTTTCCGTGGTTGAGAAATGCCTTTGCCCTCATAGTCTTTACTGAATGATAACTAGAGACATGTAGATAGATTCCTGTTTATCTGTCCAGAAAGTTGAGATTTGGAATGAAAGCTGAACACTGAATCTGTGACAGAAACACACTCTTTCCATAGTTTCCAAATCACAGGTTTCCTTCAGAGCTTGCTGCTTTAGCTGGTGGCCTTGGTGTCCTCAAGGCAAGGCATCTGAGGAACCCAAGAGCATGAAACTGACTGTTATCTGTTTGTCAGTCTAGATGTTATGCTTGCTTGAGTCATGTGGCAAGCTGGAAGAAAGCTAGGCACGTTTAATTTGCAGTGTTCATAATTATACATAGTCTTTTTAAACACTGATTTTTACCTATGGTAATTCTCTGAAGGTTCAAGAAGGTGTGAAGCCGAAGCAAAAAAATGTCCAGCGATAGCATGGAGTATTTTTCTGTTCCTATAGAAAATGTTTGAAAACAAAGTAGATATGAGGTACAATAGACCTTTTGCCACCTCAGGTAGGACTTGGGAGAAATCTCGCAGCTGATGTGTGTCTCTGAAGTCCTGAAAGGCTTCCCATATCCAAGCTTTCCATCTATTCTCTCTCACCAACTTGCATAGATTCTGTTAAGTGCTTATCCCTTAGGCTTTTTCTGTGATGGGGAAAATCCACTGCAGTGTCATCCTTAGCCTCCTGCTCTCTTCTTTCAGTTGTCTCTCCAGCTTCTGGCTGAAACCACTTCTTGTGGTGTGGTGTCAGCTTGAGGATCACTAAATGAGAGAAGGAATTCATCACCGCTAAGGCAGTTGTTTTTTGTCATGCTATGCAAATGAACTTTATTAATAATGTTAATGTTACTGTAGGGTTTTTCTTTATTATTTATTTAATAATAATTTCATATATAAAACAGCATTAATATAATATTTATTTAATTTATTGTTCATTGTTTATTTATTATTTACTTATGCAAGATACCAATATGAATTAGATTAAGGGGTGCTTTGTTTCTCTGTATACATGATTAAGGCAAAGAATTCCTGGTCTGAAATTATGAACTAAGTATCGTGCTTCTGTTCTACTTTTGTTAAGTTGTAAGAGCTAGACTCATGAAAATGTCACTTTCTAGTATTTGAAGTACATGGCTGCTCTGACAGTAGCCTTTGTGGAAGCAAAGTCACTTTAGTATCCAGTCTAGAGAATCTAAAATGAGGAGGGTTTTTCTAGAGTGTTTACTGTCAAAATGAAATTAAAATCCTCCTCTGAAATTAAGAACCAAGCTAGAAAATTTTGTGGATTCTTCATGAAGTGCAGCATATAATATATGGGCACTTCATTTTTCATTTGGGTTAGGTGAATGAAAACAGCCTTTCTAAGTGTCAATATTTCAGAAGATACGTGTCTGTTCTCTTAGTTAATAAAAGCACACAGTTACTCCCAAAATATTTATGCATGTCAGTGAGTGATCAGGTTAGGATCTTTAATGTTTTTCTTTTCCTGTTTGTTTTTTTTTTATCTTCACAAAAAGAGATATTACAGAGACTCTAATTATCAATCATCTGTAGGTCAAGAATACAACTTCTTGAAGATGGAGCCTGGAGAGGTGAATTCTCTTGGGGAACCGTATGATTTTGACAGCATCATGCACTATGCCAGGAACACCTTCTCAAGGTTGGAGTCTCAGGTTATACCTTTTGACTTTTAATTCTATTCCTCTCTATGAATACTAAGAAATGTATTTCTTTAAAAACAAAACAAAACAAAAAACTATTCTAGAATCAATTAAAATATCCCTTGCTATATAGTATCCTTATAGCAGTCAAAACACAGCTTGTTTATTTTAAGTCTGAATAATTTAATTTTATTTTTAAATGCATTTCATTTCTGCACAGTTTCAAAGCAGACTTTTAATCTTGCTTCAGTTCTTTACATTTTTTTAGGACGAGATAATCTAGAAACATAATTCTTTAGCACTTGCCTTTTTTTTTGGTAATACTTTTCTATCCTGGAAAAGGTTACATTTAGAAAAAACAAATGAATGAAATGCTTAGGCATTTTAAGTATAACATGATCTGTTGAAGAGAAAGTGTCCTTTGCATAACATCTGAGTAACTATGGTTTATGTGGGTAGAACATGTTATAATATTAGGAAATCTACCATGCAAACTGCAGCCTTTGCAAAGGCTGTAGCCAACAATTTATACCAGAGGCTGCAGACTCTTCTGTATTGTTTGTGCAGATTGTCACTGTCATCAGAACCAGATAATGAGGAGTTCTGCTGCTTTTCCTCCAGCCTGTTGCAGGCTGGTCTGTTCTCAGCTCACATGGGAGTGTGAAACTCTGAAACTCTGAATGGGTGTGAAGAGCTGTATAATGAGCTGTTCACCTCGGATAGCTTTGGTCTGGAGAAAAAGTGAAGCAGGAGTCTTTCACCTGGTCTCCTATTATATTTAATACAAAGTTGCAGTCCAGCTAATTACTCTTTACAATTTCCAGAGTAATATAGATTAAAAAAATTCTGGGAGAAGAAAAAAAAAAAAAAGACCACAACAACTTGTTTGAAAAATCATTTTTACACAATTTCATGAATTTTAATTCAAAAACACTACATTAACAAATAATATATATTGTAAAGCAGCTATGATTTTGGATAATCACTAGGCAATCTGAAATTTAGAAGTAAACTGAAAACCACCAGAAATCTCACCAGCCTTTCTTGCAAGCATAAAACACATTTCTTAAGCTTATTGTCTCCAAAAATAGATGGATAATTAAAAGATATCCTACCAAAGAAAGTGCTCAGCATATTCATAGCTCACCCCGGAAGAGCATGGGAATGCTCTACATGAGGTAGATATTAGTCATATTGCTTAATCCAGATACAGATGAATTACCTTAAGGAAGAGATTATAGGAACCTATATAAAATGGAGCAGTTGAACAAGTTGGAACTCTCCAGAGTCCTAGGGCAATGACAACATCAAGATAACTTGAATTTTGGGCCCCGATCTCACCACTTTACAAGCTGGCAAAAACTGATAGTGCCATGAATAGGCATGCCATGCCCCAAGGTGCAAGAGGTTGTTACTTCATGCTATTTAAAAAAAAAAACATCAAAATCCTGAGGTCATGTAGATTCGCTGTAAATTATCTTGAAAGCATGAGTTGTACTCAGTGTGGAATATTGCCAGTTGTTTGTTGTTAGACTTTACTCACCTGAATAAGAAGGATAAATCACAAATCATCACAAAGTTTTAGTCACACACTATAATATAGTTCATGCTTTATTAAAACTGTTACTAGCTGTTACTGTATTAAAGTACATAGCAGAATAGTGCTAAGACATCCAAGAGGATGGTTTGAACATTTTTCAAAACAGGAATAGCATCAGTTTCAGATTGTTCCAAAACTTGGTGGAAAATAGGATTATAATTTATAGAAAGAAACAGTTTAAAAAAATATTAATGCACCTTATTTCTAGAAACCAAGTAATATCATAAGTAATTTATTTCAGTGTTTAGATTAAAGTAATGTCCTAAGCTATTTTTTTGTTTGTTTTTTCCTTTTTTCTCTCCCCCCCCAAAAAAAATAAAAAAAATCTGTAGTGATGCCACAAGAAATCTGCCTGGGTAAAGAGAGTAGTATGTACCCTTAGTGCTTAAGGTTGTTCATTTATTGTCATTTGAAAAGTAATCTATATTGATAAACAGTATTCCTGACTACAAAGATCCTTGAAGTTCATTCATTTTTTTGGACCTACAATATATAAAAATAACAATTTGACTTTTCAGTACAAGCCCTACAAGGACACAAGAGAGTATCAAAAAGTTAAAGAACAAGAGAAACAGAAACAGGTTAATCTGTTAACTTCCATTTTATTGGATTTTAAGTGTTTTCCAATTCTGTAACATGATAATGGAACATTTTTGTATGTTCTTCTTCTAAAATTAATTTGAGACTATTTTGACTATTTATTCTCAATTTGAGAATATTTTGAATCATATTTAAAATCAGGGAAATTTTGAATAAAACTACAGATTTGGATCAAATTTGCTTCTCTATTACTCCTAGTCACTTAGGGTAAATGTTATTGAAATCACATATGGTAAGTTGACATATATTGTTGTAAAGCAAGAAGAAGGTGCCAGGCAACCAATTTATATTTTAGAAAGAGCAGCAGCTGAAGTAGAGTTAGATCTGTTATAACACCTGACGGAACCATACTTTCACATTAATAATAAAAATATATATATATTCACTAAAAACATGGGAATGTTTCATGAAAACATTGGATTTGCAGGCATGACTGATTTTATTTGCTCTTACTCACGTAAGTCAGACATTAAGACTTTTTTTTAAAACTCTGTTAGAAATAGGAACTTTGTGATTAAGAATTTTGTTACAGGGTCTTATTTATGTACTTCTATATTACTTCATAATTATTTTTTTCAATCTAATGGTCTGAGCAGCATTGCCTTTTCCCTGTGTAATCTTGTAGGAGTAAGAATTTTCCCTCCTGTTGTCTGATAGAAATCTAGAAGGTCATATGTTAATTGATGTACTGAAAGAATAATTCTTTTTTGTAACATTGCATAAGTTTTGCCAGCTTGAGGAATTTTTCTAATTTGTTTTCTCTATTTAATGTTCTGCATTTTACCCTTTTATGCCAAATGTAAATTCTAGATTTACAAAGTAGCATTATACATCCATCAAACTCAGAGAGTTTTATGATAGAAACTTGATAGGTTTTTTTGGGGTCTATTTTTTATTTTTATTTTTTTTAGGGGCATGTTTCTGGATACCATTCTCCCTTCCCGTGATGATAATGGTATACGACCTGCCATTGGCCAGCGTACCCGTCTAAGTAAAGGAGATATTGCACAGGCAAGAAAGCTGTATAGATGTCCAGGTATTGCACCATGAACAAACAAAAAACACATACTAGCAATTGTTTGACTTCGTTATTCAAGTTGAAAGATGATTTTTTTGTGTGTGTGTCAGCTGCTTAGTAGTCTGGTTCCATGTTGGCAACTGACGTATTCAGTTCAAGAACTGAATCATTAAAAATCTTGTAGGTAAGGTCTCTGGAACGCAAAGCACTTAAGGATAGATAAACTGCATGGAACAATATTTAGTTTCATGATGTTTCAGTCTGTTTTGCTTAGTTGTTCAATGACTAGAAAAGTAATTATGTTTAATGTCACTTCTGGTTTACATATTTGCTGGGTAAAATGAGCTGTGAAATTAGGCAGAAGAATTGCTTCTAATGTACATCAGGACTGGAGTCCTGTTTGTTCTGAATTTTAGTGGAGTGTGAAATGAGTAAATTTAAATTATTGCAATCAGCCCTGAACAAACTTTCCCCCCCCCCCCAAATGTCAGGAATTGGTACAGGCCATGACATCTAAGGTATAAACTGTCTTTTATGGATGAACAGGCTAGGTCTTATTACAAATGTTATACAGTTGTAAAAGGTATGTTTAGTATTTGAATATTTTCTGCCTCATCCTAGCATCTTATAATTTCAATACAAATTAATATTTTATCTCAGACTGTCTGTCTGTCTCAGAGACATGAGAGGCAACTCCAGAGTAACCAAAATTCAATACTATGGGAGCTAATTCTTCTCCAAGTGCTAGCAGAATGGTGGAAATTTCAAAGTAAAAAGGTTTTACTTTTCTTGCTCTGGCTATAGCTGCAATCTGTTTTAAGCTTTGATTTAAACTGAAACATTTCAGAACAATATCTCTCAGCCAGGTCATTGTGGGAGGATAGGCAAAACAACTCTGTGTCAAGTTTTACAGACCTCCTGCTCCTCTTGGGACTTAATGAAGGCACAGTAACTGTTTCAAGTCAGTTATATGGCTGCTTTTTACCATCTGATCAATACAGAAGGACTGACGTGATGGAGATTTGTATCAGCATCAGTGGGTTATACTGAAGATGTAGATCTGATTTGATGTGCGTTATATTGCTGAAATATACTTTTGGTTTGTACTGTAAGTACATCAAATCATAATGTTCTGTATATGGAGAACATGCACAGTGCTCATGGTTTTACCGGAGGAGAAACCACTTTAACATATTTTCTTTAACAACTGCTCCAGTTAGAATAATGTTTTTTTTTTTTTTCTGTTCTTTTGGTATGGAAAGAACTTGAATAATATAATTCTTCTTGGCAGCATTCTATCTAATAAGAGTATATAGACAGTAACTGTTTCATAAATGCAGAAAATAAATGTATACATGTATATTGATAACAAAATTTTTGAAGACAAAAATATTCTATAGAATCAAAATAGCTGTGAACATAGCCAGTGTCTTTTATCACATTGATTAAAGTGTAAAAAAAAAAACACAAAACAACAAAAACCATCACCACCAACAAAAAACAACCCACCAGCCTTGGTTGTTGAGTGCTGAGAAAGAGAAAATGGGCTTTTAGAGCTAATGTTCAAATAGTTATTCAGAGAAAATGTCCTTTTCATATAATTCATGAAAATGTATAATAATGAGTTATCATTTCTTTCATTATATTCAAAATATTGCTTAAAGTCAGTGTTCAGTTTCATGTGCTCAGTTGTTTTGCCTTAAATGCAATACAATTAAAGGACAGGAAATAGGAATTCAAATCAGTATTTCCCAGAGGTACGTGCTTCTTTGATAAATGTTGCAGTATTGTATATGTTTCTCTTGGAGTTCTAGTTAGTGCCACAAGCAGTTTCTGGTTGGAGAAGCCTGTTGCATTTTCTGGGGCCCATGAGCATGAAGCTGAGCTCAGGGCTCCTGGAGAAATCAGGTGCAGTAGTGAGGCAGCTGATTCCTGGATTGTTCTAGCTAGGCAGGATATTCAGTAACATTATTCAGGAAAGATCTTAGTGACTGAGAAGCAGATTTGAGATTGGTGAAGCTGTCTTTCATCAGCTGAGCAAGTGCCAGGACTCAGTGGCCTTTGAACAGCAATTTTGATTTAGTTTTATTTTTTTCTTAGGATTTTTGTCAGAAGAAAACATAGATGCTGATAGGGATCTAGTTGCATTTTAATCAAGGTCTCATTATTCTGCCATGTAACAACGTAAAGCAAGCATGTGAGTTGAGAGTCCCTCCTTTGCCAGCCTTATTTTTAAATTTGTCTTGCCATCTGAGAAGAGTTTTTGATATTTAAGGCTGGATGTATTACAGTTTTGTCTGCTCGATAGGATAACACAACATTATTTCTTTTGGTGCAACTGCTAAAGTTAAGTAGGTTTGCTATCGTAGTCCTACATGTATGTAGAAATTGCAGTTGATTTAAAATGCATATGTAACTTCATAGGAACAAGAGAATAAGAAATAGAAAATGATAGAGAAGTATGCTGCTAGGCAGAAAGAGAGGACAAGAAAAGTGGGCAGAGTGGGACTGAATAATGGATGGCAGTAGAAGGTTGCTCAGATGAAGAGAAGGGAGATGTAAGAAGTTCAGCAAATTTCCAAATTGCCAGGATCTGTGACAGTATGTGTGGAAAAAGAACAGATGAAGATTACCCAGTTTGGTTCTTTCTGATGTTCTTGCTATTCCTCAGGCTTAATTTACTGCCTTGACTACTAGATTCTAGATTAGAAAAGAACATCCACCTTCAAAAGCCAGTCTTTATTGACTACATAAGAAAAATTAAAATTTTTATGTTAAGACCTTTTCCCTGTAATTCATATATTTCTTTTCTCTAGGATTCCTATAAAGGGGAATCAACAGTAACCCACCGATTTAAATTTTTGGTTTCATGAGTTTATCATATAAGGCATGACATCTAGGAAGAAAAAAAAAGTGGAGAAAGCATTGGCCATGATAATGATTAACTACAGAATTAAAAAAATATACAAGTGATTTGTAAAGCAGAGGTCTATGAGATAAAAGTTGCATTTAATTTATTTTGATATGAAATACACGAAAACTAGTTCTGAGGAAATTTAAGTATGTGTTTGTTATTATGTTTTTACTTTTACCTTTCTTTTCCAAAGTGAAGTCTGTTACTCATGGACTGTAACACACTAAAATGTGTAAAATATACCATTTTACAAGCCTATTCACAAATAATGCAGCTGCACAGTCTAGTTACAGAGAAAAACCTTAAATTCTTTAGTGACAGAGTTTTAACAGTTTCAATAACCACTGACCAATTGTAGAGGAATGTGCTTTAAATAAGAAGAGCTCAAATATTAACCCTTTAACATCAGCTCTGGAAACCAGCCTGGAACTCAGATTCCACAGATAATTAATTCAGCTATTGATTAACTTAAACTACATTCCCCTTCAGTAACCAGAAATTAAAAAATAAATTGTAGATATTGTGAAACATATAAAACCCAAAATTATTTTATAAATTCTAGTTATGTTAATAGAAGTTATCCAATTATTATTTTTTTCTTATGCTTGCCTTATGTTCAGAAGTATTTATGAAAATTTTGATTCATTGGAGAGCTCACAGGCATTTAATATTTACATAAGTTAAATAGTTAGATGAGCTAGCTTTGTGCTATATAGCTTTATTCTTTAACTTTTATATAAAAAAAAATCAATGACAGCTTTTCTTCTGCTGAAGTATGTAGTTTTATGTCTATATGTAAATTCTGTATATGGAGCATGGAGAAAATAATCCTGTACATTTTAGAATTTCTCTTGGTCATAAAGAGTGTTCAAAAGCTACTATACTCTGTTAGTTTACTTTTATAAATGGTTACTTAAGGACTCTAATAGAGTAAGGGATAATTATGCCAGTGTTTTTCCTCTTGCCCTTTTACTAATTGCAGGGCTGCATTTGAACTGACTTCTAGTATGTCTCAAATACTTGGATAGCATTTTGCTTGCTTACATACTTCACATTATGTATAAATGTCCATGGCATGACTTCATAATGTCAATATTTGTGAGTTGAAGTTAAATTTAAATGAAAAAATGCAACGTGAACAGAGAAGGTTGGACAAAGAGCATTCTCCATCAGATGCATGTGTCATCTGCTGAAGGCTTGCTTAGTAACTAACATTGGCAAAATAGTTATTTAACTAAAGCAAAAAGATGATGTACTAAAATTTGAAATTATATTTGTACTCCTTCTGAGGGTATGCTGATGCAGTATAGTCTGACTGAAGCCATGCATAAAGGCAGGAATAAGGGAGGGCTCTAAGGGCTCTTCTGATCTAAGAGTGAAACACTTGGATTTTCCTTAACTGTCAGCATGTCTCCTGCTCCGCGTATCTCTGCTTTGGGTTCTAGTTTCCTCTGCTCCTGTACAACACTATGAATTTACCCTTGGTCTTCTCTTAGATGCTTTGCATATGTATTGTAACCTATGATATAGCTCAATAGCACTTGAGGAATGGGAGTACAATACTCTGCAATTTATTCAAGTTTTCATTCATTGCCATGTTAAAAATAAACTGTGGTTAATTATGGATATAGCGTTTTCACTGAAAAGGCTTTGTACAGAAATAATTATTTAGTACTGAATACCTTTTGTATATGTGTCATTTTCTGTGAATGTCTGTGGTTTTTTTAGACATAAAACCCACTTTTTTAATGACAGGAGGAAAAGATTTTTTTTTATTTTATTTTTTTTCCCATTCCTAAAGAACATGGTGACAGTAACTTCAGCTATTAAATTTTTGGGGGGCTGCAAAAATCTTTTTCTCTCCTCATCATAATAACCATTTCAGTGTCAGAGAGCATGTTTAATGCCTTGAATGTAGCTTAAGCCTGATATTACAGTGTAGTTGTCAGATTACATCTTAGATGCATTTTAACAAGACAGCCTTTACAGCTGCATTGTTTCTTTGTCATAAACAATCTTTTGTCCCCTTTTATTTAAAGATTTTCCAGATCATTTATAATTCATTGAGATTTTGATGGATACAGTGGTTCACCTGCTGGCAGTGCTATAATTTGAAAGCACTGCAGATCTGATTACACTGTCAGTCATGGGATAATACTCTCAAATTCACATCTTTCATATCACACCTGCAAAATCAGTGGGTGAAACAACTTGATTGAAGGTCAAAAAGATGACTGACTGAGGTGTGACAGCCTACCAGAATCAGTTTTAATGGGGAAGGATGGCAGGAGCTTGCAATGCTGTATTTTAGTGTGCAGGGGAATTATTAATCAGTCAGCCAGCAGCTAGTAGCATGATTGATGGGTGAGATATAGGTTCTAAAAGCTTCAATAATAAAGAATATAAAATCCTTCAGTACTTTAGGACTTTACATTGGCTTTGCTTTATTACTCTCTCTACAAATCATTGTTGCAAGAGATTGAGTTGAAAATAGGACTTAAGTTTTCTATACCAATGTATATGAGTGACTTTAGGTCAGCCCAGTCTCTCATGTGGGCAAAGTACTAAATCAAATGAAACCTCTGACAAAATTCCAGTATGGTGGCAATCACACCATGTCAGTTTTTGTTTTAGGTTTGTTTTAGTTCATAAAGGATGTGACTAAGGGTGTGGCTAACTTTTTTTCCCTGCAAAATAGTTATATATATAATTTTGCAGTTGATGGACAGCAATGACATTTTTAAGACTGCTGTAATTTTGGTTAAGTCAGCAGACAGCACACAAGTGAAACAGTTCATGGAATAAAAACATCCTGTGTAAAATGGAATGAATGTCAGATTGGCTTAAAATCACTGTTTTGAATAAATCATAAAATAACTAGTCTGTTTTCCATTCTGCATCTGCAGTGAGTTAAATGCATTCTAAATAGATATTGGAAAGACATTTTTCTCTGGTAGGCACATTCAATTTTATATTTTTACTGTATTTTGTTTCTTTCAGCCTGTGGAGAAACACTGCAGGAATCTACAGGCAACTTTTCTTCTCCAGGCTTTCCAAATGGTTATCCTTCCTACACGCACTGCATATGGCGAATCTCTGTGACCCCAGGAGAAAAGGTATTCTTAACATTCTCTCAGCTAAACACAGATATTATTTTTAAAGTAAAATGTTGCATTTATGTTTAAAGCTTGCAGAATAGTTGAAAATCATGGTAGGCCATAGGCCATGTCTCTTGAATGGGACCATGAATGCTGTGCCATTGATTTGACTGTGGTCTGTGGCAGTAGACCACAGTAGCATCCATTCAGTGGCTTTCCACATGAAATGAAGTCATGATTTCAGTCTGCTATGTGTCTACGTCATGAAACCCCTTCAAAACTGGCTTTCAATGCAGTTGGCGTCTTGGCAAAGAGGTAGTTCAGATTCTGGGATGGTCTCTTCTCCAGTACGGGCTCAGACAAGCTGAGCTGCCTGGGACTGGTAGCTGGGCTCAGCCTGAGGGAGATCCTTGTTATGCTGAAAGAGATTTTGTGAAACAGTAATAAAGGAAAAAAAGTGGTATTTTGGGTGTCCCTGGTATTATTTTAATGCATAGGGTTTTAATTTCTGGGTGTCAGTTTAGGGAAAATGTGGATAAAGAGATTGGTTTGGTGAGAGCAGTTTGGGCAGAAAAGTTTGCCATCCCACTGAAAGCAAAACCTGTTTTTCTTGTGTACACTTTCAAAACATACTAGCTGAATCTTGCTTTAAAGTATTGGCTCAAATATTAGCCTGCCTCTAAATAAGGATAGAGGGAGAAATGAGAAGTTTCATGTTCAGACAAAATATGCAGGGAAAATAATATTGTAAGTTTCTTTACAGGAAGCAGTAGCCAATATTAAGCAAATACTGCCTGAAGACTGAGAATTCAGACCCACCACCAGTCTCAAAACTGGGAAGTCCAAAGAGGAAAACAGAGCATTTGCCCCCAGATATTTCAGTTTTGTCAGTTTTCTCCCACTCAATATCGGACATAGTTTCTCCAAGTTGGATTACTTTTTCTGTGTTTCTTTCAGGTTAGGGTCCTAGTAGACACCAAGAATATATGTCCCTGATGTGCATCCTGAGGAGCTGTAAAAGCATTTGCTAGTGTGAGGAATGAAAGCGAAGTCATTTGGACTGTGTTCACCCTCCTCTGGGCAGGAGCCAGTGACAGGAGGAAAAATAAACATGCTTGGAAGGTGTGGGTGGCTCTGTAGGTTTGCAGGGAAAAACGAATGAAAACAGTTGAATAAGAGAAGGGTTGCACAAAAGATGCAAAGTAATCTAGATAAGTAACTTTATATTCCCATTATTTGTGTTGCTTCTTACACACAGCTTCTTAACAACAAAAATGGCTTAGGTTTCTTTCCTGTTTCTCAGTTATAAAAGTCAAATGTTCATCTACAGTTATTGTTGGCTTCTGAAAATAACATTAATATATGAGTTGGAAAATTATGACGCTTAAAATTTATAGCACACTCACAAGTTTGCACAACTGTATCTGCGAATGTTGGTAACTATAATATGTTTGTAGTACTATTATAATGCCTTGAGATTGTTACCACTAATGAGCTGTAGAAAAGCTTAAGCCCTGTCCTGAAATCAGCAATATTAGGAGACCAGCTCCCTTCCAATCCTAGTCCCCTCTCCAAGGGAGAAAATGATTAAACCCTGTTTTCTTGTTGTAATCTGACGTATTACGTCCTGTCTGTAGGGCACTGTTCTGACCTCCAGCTCTCATAGTCTCCATAGAATTCAGCGAGAACAACATAAATGATATTTGTGCTAATGCCAAAAAATCTGTTTTGTCAGTGCTATTCCCACAGGATAGTGCCTTACTTTATTTGCAGCAAGTACTTGATGCAGACAGTGGAGTGGCAGAAATGAGGTCTAAATGTTAACTAATGCATATTGCATGTTGCCTTGGACACACTTATTATGCGTGATCCCAAGTTTTTTCAGCCATTTATGATAACATATTCACATTATGAAGGGAAATAAATATATATTTAAATCTATGTCTTTCCTTTTTTGCTGTTTTGACCCTGATAGATCTCAGAAATGTCAGATGGTGGTTAGAGTACATATAAGTACATCACATCATGTTCTGAAACATCAGTGAGCACTTTAGTCACCTAAAAATAAACTGAAAAAGCATCAGTCCAGATTGTTTAGCTCTTGTCTCTTATTTACTGAGATTTAGTATTGTGCTGTTTGAGCATAGTTTAGAGAACTCTATTCTATCCATGCTGCTTTCTACATGTACAGACACCTCTGATCTTTGTCAGGAAAATCAGTGAAGGACAGGACTGCAGTGGTACACTCTGGCTGTAGTAATTGTTTTATTGGTAAAGATTATAAATTGGCAGCCCAGTGTAAAATAAATATGTGCATCCCTATGACTAAAACAAGGCAGTTCATTCACCTTTTACTTTCTCCTGAGATTTAAGACTACATGGTAAATAGCTGTACACAGTATACCTATACATAGAAAAATCTCTGGGGGAGGATGGTGTTAGTAACACTGTATGCCCTCTTCCAGGGTGAATCCCTCCTTCTGGTGTGTAGAGGTGTTGTTGGCATGGGGACTTTCAACTCTGCCAGTGTTGTTGTTGGTTTTTTTTTTTTTTAACCTTTCTTTCTGAATAAGTTACATTACTTCCTATTTTTCCTTAATTTTTAAGTGAATGATGAAATAGGACAGGTAACTCCTTAGGTGAGATGAGGAAAATGCCACTTGCAGAAAATTTAGTTAGTACTGTCTGGTGTTTGCTAAATATCCCAGGTGCTGGGCAGTATGATATATTCTAAAGCTGCAGTAGCACAATTGAAACTGCTGTGTAATCAATAATTCTTGAATTGCACTGACAAACATCCATTGATTGTTTTTTCCTGTGAAGAGTTTCAGCCACGTTGTCCCCTTGAACAAGCTCTGCCCTGTCTCTATCTGTCCTTAATACTTTGCAGAATTGCAGAAAGAATCTTATATATTTTTATTCTTGCCAACCAAAAATCATGCTGTGACAGACTGGGGGTTCTGCATATGGGGTTATGCTCTTGAATACTAGTCAATGTTAAGGAATTGCTGTATCATCAAATACCTTGGCAAGTCAGAGTCAGGCTGTGAAGGTTATTTCATATAGTTTCAAAGACAGGGACCATTAAGGAGGCTTATTACATTTTAATGGTTTCCATTTAGATAGCAGCCCTTTGGGATCGTGACATGATCACACCTAAGTAACACAATCCTTTTCCCTTTTCTGTCCTGGTGACTAAGGTTTGGAGAAAGGCAAATTTGCAAACAGAAAACAAAGAAATCTGATGTTTCAGCTGTGTCCTGCAAAATGGAAAACTTGTGGCTAGACTCATGAGAGACCTCAAGGCTGTAAACAGCTGAACCATGGAGAGGGCATAGGATGTGGCTTCCATAACCTGCTTCCAACAGAGCCAGCTGAGTTAGCTTAAGCAGACATGGAAGGTAGCCTGACCTTCATCCAGCTGTCTGCATCTCATCTGAGTAGAGAAAAATCCTCCCCTTTGAGAACCCCTCTGCCTGCATGGCTGAGATGAGGTTGACATGGATGGAAAAGGATGAGTAGACTGCTAAGGGCCGTAGAGGACAAGTAGACTGCTAAGGGCAGCCTAGTAAATGCCAGCTGAGAGTGTCAACTACTGCTTTGACACATGCCTTTTTTGGGCCTACAGCACAATAATCTAGAAACTGAATATTACAACATTGAATGATTTATGTCAAATTTCTCAGTAATACTAGAAAGGAAACAGTATTCCTATTTTGCAAAATAAAAATAAAAAAATAATAATAAAAAAATAATTCCCCAGCAAGGGCCTAGTGAAAACCTAGTAAAAAGGGGAAAGAAAATGAGAACCATACAAAGAGAGATATTGCATAATAGATTGAAGATAGAGGCTGTTAGGTAGAAACCCAGGTTTCTACCAACACTAGCTTGTTCTGTTGAGAGTGCATCCAGAGTGTGTGTTGTGCTTACTTGAATCATCTGAATTGTCCCTCTGCAGTTGAAATTCATTCTATTTAACCTGAATTGCTACATCTGAAATGGGAAACCAGTCATAAAGTCTAGCCCACAGAACTTGCAAAGATGCAGGAGGCTGAGAATCAAATCTTGGATGTCCCAGAGGTTAGTTAGTTCAAATCCTTGGAGTTAAACAGTGGACCGTCTGGATTTCTGGACTGGCTTTCATTAAAAACATGAACAAACAACCAAAAAACCCTACAACACTCCCTTCTTGCTCCACCGCAGTTCCCTACGTGCTCCAGCTCTTAATGGCACTGATTTGTTTGATGTATTTTCTATAAGAAAACTGTAACTCTTCTCATTCACTGAATGATTAAGTGAGAGCATTTCATTCTCCTTTAATTCCATGCTTAAGAGCACATCCACTGTCTACATAATACTTTTATTTGATTTTTTTTTTTTTTTTTTTTTTTTTTTTTTTTTTTAGGACTTTATTAGCTGTTTTTCAAAGTTCAGGGAAATGGAATCTATACTCAAGGCCAGGTAAAATATGGATATGGAAAAATAGCTCAAAATATTTGAATATGTATTCCCGCAAACTTGTCAGCGTAAGGAATGCATATGCTTTCATCAAAATATGTTCATTTCTATTGTAATTATTATTGCAACAAAGAGTAGGAGTTACATAGAAATTATCTGATTTCATATCAGTCTGTTCTTGTCTTGCAGCTCAGGACATAAGCCTGATATATAATTTGATCATCAATATAATTTGATGACTTTCAATGTTATGGGTCATTATGATCCACAGTGCTAATAGCAGTTGTGGACATGAGTTAATATTATTTAAATATTGAGGAGTTTCCAAAGCATCAAACTAACATCAAAGTGTACATTCTCTGCATACATATCTGAGACTAAATTACTACCTCCCTCTGTGGCCCTAAAGTGATATAAGGGAGGGGCCCAAAGACAGAGAGAACAGGCAATTTTTTTGCATCTGCTTCACTGAAAATGTTCCAAAGCTGCTTGCAGGATGTTCCCATGAAGAACACAGTGCTAGAGACAGACTGTGGTTTCAGCAACACTTATGGAAGTTTTGTGGATGTGGTAGCAGCTTGTGGGTGTAAATGTTTGGCCTTACTTAAACATCAGAACAGGTATCCGTTTATTCAGTGCTGTCCTGATGGTCCTTGGCATGTTTTGTGGCTCATACCTTCATCCCACAAAGCTGTGGCTGCCAGCATTAATATACCTTGCTGTACAGGATTTCTGGCTATTGGGTTTTATTTGCAGCTTCACAGATGTTTTCTGTTTCCAATGACATCAAATTAGTAAAGGTGAAAGCTACATCGCTTTTCATACCCATGAGCTTGATTTTTCACCCATCAGTAGGTTGCCAGCACTAGGTGGTGGGGTAAGATACAATACAGCCTTCAAGATAGAAATTTTCCCATTCTCCAATGAACACAACAGAGGGTTTTGAGAATATAATTGTGTGTGTGTACTTTTTTTTTTTTTTTTTTTTTTTTTTTTTGGTGAAAAGTAAGTGAAATCAAAATTTCTGCTAGCCTAATGTTAAGGGCTTTATGGGAGCTTTAAATTAGCTTCTTCCAATAGCTGTTTTTCTTTTGAAAATGCAACATTATGAAAAAGTTCTGCCTTTCTGGTTTACTATTGTAACACATCATTGTCTTTGGAGAGACTTGTGGTGCTTTCAGAAAAGGTGGAAGTCATCCCGCATGACTGTCTGGCCCATTTTTCCAGTTAGTAGTGTTACTAAGTAGTAGTAGTAGTTAGTAGCGTTACTCCTTGCAGTGGGACTAGGGGTAAATTCTTCTCCTTTCAACTGACACAAAAAGCTCCATGGAGTTATATTTTTGCACTACGAGGTATTTGCTACTATGCAGCAATTTCTGTTTGCTTTGTAATAGCAGGTTTTAGTTGTGAGTTCCTAGGATCAGAGCTAAAAATATTACCACTTAATGCTTATATGTAAATAAGGAAATTTTTTATAGTTAGTCTGAAATACTTATTAATCTACACTGAGGAACTGATTTGGGAGAAGATGCATTATTTTTCAGATATGCTTAAATCCAATTAAAGGAAATGAATTCAAAGAGATTTTATAATACAAAATATGAATGAGTCTTAATCTTCATGTTTTGACTCGTCCCTAAAATTACAGGGCATAACACTAAGACTGTCCCAGTCAGTCAGGGTCCAGCCTGTAGCTACTGTGAACCTACAATCAGTATAATCTATTTCTCTGTTAAAAGTGTAAGTTTATGGCAGGTTAAGATTAGTATTTCTAAACCAAAGTGGGATAATGTGGTGGTCTACAGTACCCCTGATATTATGTATTGAAAATATGCCTATTTACAGATGTGCCCAGTGAAATCAGGAGTCTAAGTTCCAGCAATGCAGAAAACTGAGATTTCTGTATAAAAGGCTTTATCAAAAAACTTTTTTATTAAAAAGCTTTATTTATAAAAAATATACATATAAAGCTTTTCATTACATCTGTGTGAAAAAGGAACTTGTGTTATTTCTTTTAATGATACTGTTTTCAGTATAATGGTCCACCATTGTCAATATATAACTTCTTTGAAAGTAAATTATCTTGTCAAAACAGTAGTTGAATGGAAACACAAACAAAAACAATTCTTTTTTACAGCTGTCAGTGCTGCTTATAGTCACAGAATGGAATGGAAGAAGAATTGGCAGGAGAATTATCAAATAACATACTTAAAACGAGATCAGCACATTATTTTACCATATGAGCATTCTTGAATTTGTATTTCTCAGTGAAAATCTCCTTGTAAGCAACTAAATATGTGTCTTGGATCTTCTTGACTATGTAAGAATAAATTAAAAACAACAACCTTTTAATAGTCCCATGCAACTTTTGCTTAGTATAAAAAATTAATTGAAGTTAATTATCTAAGCAATTGGGATCCTTTTATGGGTGACCACTGGCTTCTGTTCTGCAGAATGCTGTTGAGATCATTTTCTGGTAAGAATCATATGTGATTTCTTCTGATTGCAGATTGTTTTAAACTTCACTACAATGGACCTGTACAAGAGCAGTCTCTGTTGGTATGACTATATTGAAGTAAGAGATGGCTACTGGAGAAAATCACCTCTGCTTGGTATACAATTGTCCAGTGTTGCTCTGTCCATAGTTACATGGCTCAATCAGTTCAGTGGACTTCTAGCTTGCTATTGTACACACAATACTCTTTTTTTTTTAGGTGTCTAGAATGTATCTAAACTAAGGTGGGAAAACAACAACAACAAAAAAATGAAATGGTCTCAAATAAGTTGTTCATTTAATTTCAAACCTGAGCCCACCCTTTCATTGCAGCTAGCTGTTGTTCAGTTTCATGTGGGGAAAGAAACTACAAAACGTGCAACTTTTTGCTTTGCTTATGGGTGTTAAAATATGAAGTTTCCACAGGTGATTTCTGTATATGCGACCTGTACAGGTAATAGTACAGGTGCATGTTTTGTACTAGTCCTTTTGCCTTGGCAATATGACTTAAAATAGCATAGCCTTTATTTTTAAGGCTTTATTTTTAAAGCCTTTATTTTTAAAGTGTCAAGGAAGGGTAACTTTTCTGCTGTTCTGAACTCAACCTTTCCTTGTTAGTTCCATAGTCTTAAAATAAGTAACACCAGTTGAATAACACCAGGTTAAGTTTGACAACCCGTGGTCTTCTACAGTCTTAACTGGGAATTTCAGACCATCGGAAACATGAAAGTCTCCAACCTCTTAGGCCAGTTTTGTGGTTGTTTTTAGAAGATAGACTAAAAATAATTAGCATTTTAATGGCCACAATTTAAAAACAATCAAAAAGAGATAAAAGGGAAATAGATACAGGGGACAGCTTTTTAACAGTAATGCCTGTTTTCTTGAAAAGAAAAGAGGAAACAATTAAGACCAAACAGTAAATGCTCTTTCGTCTTGTTCCCTTCTGTGTCTCCTAAACAAATGAAATTTTCACCTACCTAGGATGAATTTAAAAGGATAGCATAGTACAGGGTCATTTGGATGTTAGTTTTTAAATCTCTTTGGTCCTTAGACACGATGAGCAGTATTACTGTGACACGGATTATGTTCATCTATTAAGATTAGTACTCATTTTACCCTCCCAAAATGCCTTGGTTTGTATGCACAGAAACATTCTATATCAATAATTTCTCAACTTAATTCCCCCAAGATGTTACAGTTTGACTTGTTAGCCTGACAGCAATGAAAAGCTTTATAATAAAATCTTTGTGTATTTACGTCCCAATCTGCAGAAACACGTGCTCCACCATAAGCATGTGAATAGTTCCACTGAGCTGGTTATGCTACTTCTGTCTATAATGTTAAACACATGTGTAAATGTTTGCAGCGTTTGGCTTCAGAGGCGGCAGAAAATGCAGTCACTGGTTGCATGTTTTTAGGCAGGTTTTGTGGTGACAAACTGCCAGAAGTCCTTGCGTCCTCTGACAGCAGGATGTGGATCGAGTTCCGCAGCAGCAGCAACTGGGTTGGAAAAGGTTTTGCAGCAGTTTATGAAGGTTGGTTGATTAGTGCTGTTAGTTCTGGATGAAAAATCTTAATCAGATACCAATGAATATATTTCTGACTATATATAGCTGTGTATATATAAGAAAATGAAATTGCTATTTTATGACTAAAAGAGACTAAAAGATGTCAGCTTAATAGATACATTTTGAAACTTCATGTGATCAGATTTCAGATGACCTCTTTTCTAGGGACACCACTGATATTATTCATAATGTTTTTGCCTGTTCTTTCATTAACTAAATGTGCATGTTGTGCTTCGTGTGTGGAAATAATTCTTTGAATACTTTCTGTTCATTCTTCAGAAAATCTGACTAAAGTTTTCCATATGCTTTAGGATTACTTAATAAAGAGATATTCCCCTACTCTGAGTATATAAGGAAGTCTACGTTCACCTGTTCAAACTAAAATAGAGCTTGTTTTCTTAAATATTGAACTGGATGATTTAATTGCTACTTACAGTTCTTTACATAATTATTAGTAAGAATCCTGGGAAAAAAATGCATTTACTTTTACTGAAAATATTTCTTACTTATATTAGCTGTTTTTTCATATTAAGTGTAAGCCTGAAGTGTTAAACTGTAGAACAAAATATATAGATCATTACAGAATGTAAGGTTTTCCTCTTATTTTTCTCTTTCTGAAGGTTGGTAAATAATGAAGAAATATTTATATTAAATATTTTAAAAAGGTGAACTAAGAACTATTTTGACCATTTAAATATGTTCTGTAAAACATAAATTCAGGTCATCAGTGATTTCAGTCTTCTACAACATTATAAAATGCTTAGCACTATTAGAAATGCATTACATTGACTAACAGAAATATGTATAGTGGTCTAAATCAATCATGATTTCAATAATTTGTCCTTGGTAGACTTTCTAAGTATTTTCTAGAATAATCTTCTCATTAATTTTAAAAAGAAGAAGGGCATAAAGATGTCAGTTTGGGCATGGGGGACAGTAAATATCATTATTGTAAATGTACTTAGACTTTTATGTTTTTGCCAGCTATCTGTGGAGGTGAAATCCACAAAAATGAAGGCCAGATCCAGTCTCCCAATTATCCTGATGACTACAGACCAATGAAGGAATGCGTGTGGAAAATAACAGTGTCTGAAAATTACAATGTAGGATTAACATTTCAAGCATTTGAGGTAAAGTTTTTGACCAAATTCAGAAAAGTGTCTAGTGAATGATTAACAATGACATTTAAGGGAAATCCTCATTAAACCTGTGAAGGAATTTATTAATTCTCTAGCAAAAATAATCTACAGAATCCAATTCTTCTCTCCATGAGACCTTGGTTTTTGCAGAAATTTTCAAGAAGATTAAAGGTTTATATATTATCTGTGTTATTTGAGTTGGAATGTTTAAAGTTCTGGCAATTGTTGCAGTTTAACAAATACATAATCCAGTTCAGTAAGGCTGCTTTAATATTCTGTTAAATAACCAGGATTTTGTGCCTTAACTGAATCTTATCATTAAAGAGGAATGTCTATCTGGAAACAAAACCCTGTGGTGTTTGGCTTTTTTTTTTTTTTGAAAAAAAAAAAAAAAAAAAAAAAGCATATATATATATATAAATACAGAAAAAAAAATATATATATATATATATATAAATAAGGCCTCACTAAACTCAGTTTACAAACATATACTTAGAAGGGGCAGAAAAAAAATCTGTGGTGAGTCATATCTGTGTGTCATTATCATACATCTTTCTATGTAAACATTGCTAAACAGTGGTAAACTTTTCTATAAGAAAGAAAAAACAATGTTTCATACATGTTATATATACATACATTATAGACCGACTTGAAGTTTGTAGATAAATTTAGTAATATACTTGGAATCTGGTCTAGTGCAGACAAGATGAGCTCTCCCCACCAAGAGCCTTTCAGATGCTATTTAGACTGCTTCGCCTGGCTCAAGGTTACTTAACACAGTATGTTAGTCTCTCTCTTTAAGCAGTAACTTTGTATAACTTACTGACTAGATACAGAGATTTTCTAGTCTGCCATAGTTGCTCAGTATTTTTTAGTGTGATCTCAAGAGAAATGGCTCTATGAACCTCCATAGGAGACTTGCCATAGTATTTGACTACCATGGAGATACTCAGAGATGGTCTGTGTGCATGGTACATGACCCTGGTTCAGTTTCATCTGTACAGAGAAAATGAGAGCACGATTTTAGTAGTGGTTAAGGCTATTGGAAGAAATGTTATCTTCCAGTTCTTTTGCAGGCTGTTTAGTATAATGGCGCTCTCTAGAGGTGAAACGTGGACTGACACCTCCTAAAAACGGCAGTATTGTTGGGTGGTGGTGTCAAGCAAAAAGGGTTTTAGTGCTATATGTGTTTTTAACAGAAAAAAAAAAAAAAGTCTCTAAGAGTAGGAACTTGAAAGGCACACACTTCTCAAGGGAGAGTCTGAGCTGTGAATCCAGAGTGGCAAGATGCTATTGAGAATCAAATGAGGTACCCCAGAAAGATACAAGACTTCTCTTACATCTCTTTGCTGCATTTCTTATTGGCTGGTCTGCAGAGGTCTGCTGAGAATGAGAGCTGTTTTGGAAGTTGCAACGAAGTGCCCTGCCTAGACATTCACCTTTGGGGCTGATTTCCATTTCAGGTCCAAGTGCTCGAACGTAGGTGTTCTGTGTTTTGGTACTAAGTCCCACTCTGGACTCAATCCTTGGTGTGCTGCCTAGTAAAACAAAAAGATGTTTGAAAATCACAGTTCTTCATGCCAGCTTAGATCAAAAAAAGTAAATGTCAGGCCAAAGAGTTATTGCAGTGTGTTTGTGAGAAAATTACTTCTCTGTCCTTTGAAAGGTACAGTTAAGTATGAGGAATTCTCATTATCCATACATAATGCTAGAAAAAATAACTGTATAAATAACCTCCATTCTGAAGTGAAAGCACAGAGGAAGATGAGAATTCCAAACTGCATCAATGAGTCATCCTGTTTTGCCTGTGGTGGGCAATGCGTTTTCCACTGGGTGTGGGATTACTCTTACTTACTTGGCTTCCTGGTGGAGAGCTATATTTTTCCAGTACCTAGATGTTAGCACAGATGCAGAGTCCATTGTAACTCCATTGTTTTTTGCTTCATCATTATAGGTACCATTATTAATACTCTTTATTAATACTCAAAGATACCTACATACTTTAATGTTATAGCTACCTTTATTAATCTTAAAGAACTAATGCTCTTTGAAAACCAGTGGTCCTTGAGTTTATTTATTTTTTTTATGGTCCTGTGTTGGAAGGCAGTTTCACCAGTGAGGGCAATCCAGACTTGTAGGTTTGTGCCATATTAATCTCCTGGTGGTAAGGGTTCCATTAGGGATATATCCCCACCTTTTCTGACTAAAGTCTACCACCTGAGTCAGATATGCATACCTGAACTGGAATGTAACTCTATCAACAGATAAATTAACAGTAACAAAAAGCAACTGAAAGATTTCTCCTGAAATGCGATTGCTCTTGGATTAGCTTCTCAAATCTTTGTATTTTGATAAAATCTTTTGCTGTTTTAATTTTTTCTTTTCTGTCCAAGGAACTATAAAAGAAATGTAGTCTAGAATTTTTATGAATTACATTTTAGTCTAAAGTCATAGTTCAAAACTGGAACTAAGTGCAAGAATTTTTCTTTTCTTGTACAAATTAATGTTGAGAAAGTAGCCGGCTTTCCATTTAACCAGGCGATTTCTTAGTGTTTTCTTGTGCTTATGTACCTGTCTTAGGAATTCCAGTATTTTTTCAACTTAATTTACTCATGCCATTCAAATTCTGGGTTTCTTCCAAACTCTTCAGATCCAATGGTACCTTTCATTCTCCTTAAAGAAATGTATTTTTTTTCCCTGTAAATTCTGTTTGTTTATGTTTGTTTGTTTGTTTTTTGATCTTGCTTTTGCTAACATTTTAGTTTCTTCTCATCCATATGAAATTTCAAACTTGTGAAATGTTACTACTACAGTAAATAAGTTTTTACTATCCTTGTCTTGCAATCTATCCTTGTAATAGGGTGAATAAGAAATTACTGCAAGTGTAACAGAACTTTCAGGCAATGTTCCCAGATGACAGTACCACAATATCCTAAAACCTGAAGTTCACATAAGTAAAGCACGTTTTAAAGTTTTTTTTTTTTTTTTTTTTTCTTTTTGGTTACCAAGGGCCTTAAAACCAGTTATTACTTCTCAGAAACACAATACTTACCTGTTTGTTTATGTATACGTGTAACTATTTTATCTTTTAATGTATTAATATATTAATATTTTATTAATATATAAAATATATTAATATATTTATCTTTTAATATATTAATATATTAATATCTTTTGATATATTAATATCTTTAATATATTAATATTAATATTGGTAATAATAATGGCATCACTTGTAATAGTAGTACACTGAAAATAAATATTTATGGTAGAGTGGCAACCATTTTGAATTGCTTTATTGGAAATCAATATCACTTTGTATGTTGGTTAATTTTTATGGTCTCAGGAAGTTTAGTAATTCACTGTTATGCAAAATGGATTTTTAGCAGTTTTCTTCTGCCAAAAATAAGGAGTGAGAACCAACATTTCACCTCAGTGGGAATTTGGTACATGTAACTCAGAGCTGCACATAGCCTTTAAAAAATAATAATTTCCATACTGCCCCATAGAATATGGAAAATATAGAAAACATGGAAACATGGAAAAAAACAGATGTTAATTAAAAGTCTTGAGTCATGAAAAGACCACAGATGCATGTGGGGGAAAGTACACAATTCGTCCTTTGATTTTCATGGGCTTTGGGCCAGGTCACTTCTTTCTACATCAGAGTGCAATATGAT
Organism: Aythya fuligula; assembly: GCF_009819795.1. NCBI lineage: Eukaryota > Metazoa > Chordata > Aves > Anseriformes > Anatidae > Aythya > Aythya fuligula. Next base: position 27,394,360 of record NC_045562.1, on the reverse strand, counting down.
TTTTCTGAGATAACAAGGCATGTTGGAATATGATGTCATGCCTTTATTAAGATTAATGAAAATTTTGAATCAGCGTTACAGTATAGATCACTTACCAGTGCTCAGGTAGACACATGCCTAACCACATTAGTTGCAAACATGCAGTTGCCACTGAAGTTAGTAAGAGGTAGTTGCACCCCAGACCTTCGTGACTTTCCTCTCATTTCCCTAACTCTGGTCCAAAGTAATTCCTTAGCAGACAGTTAAGCAATTACAGTAAACGGCAATATGGATTGTGCCAGAGAAATGAGTGGGAGAAAATTATGTATGTAAATACTCAAAGAATCAGAGAGTTGGAAAGAAGACAGAGAAATTTTTTGTGTAAGTGCCATATGTTGATAGCATTAAAATGAAATAAAATCAAACAGCCCCTCCCCCTAGATTTCCTTCTTATATAAAGGAAGCAGAATTCCTAATGTGCTAAATGAAAGCTCCTTAGTCTGTGGTGGTTACTGAGATTAGTGGTGATCATAATGTGCAACCAGAGCAGAGTGTCAGTAGCTGCTTGTACTAACTGCGTAGTTTCCATGCAAGTAAAGTTTTGTCAGAAGATGAGATGTGGATTTTTGTGGGTTTTGGTATAGTTTTGATTTGATTGACATTTTAACAGAGTATGGATGGGCTGTGTTGAATCTGAGTCTTCTCCAACTCCTTCTCCCTGACTGTTGTCCTCCTCCTCCCCAGCCTATCCCACAATTCAGACATTTAGTTGAACAATTGTTTTCTTAGAGGATTTAGTTTTGAGTTCTTGGATTTAGATAATTCTTTCATAGCTAAGGGGCTATATTTCTTGAGTAGCATGAAGTAATCCTACAGAAAAATGACCCAGATCAATATTTTTTAATATATTTTTATTATTCTGTTGAGAATAATGTTCAGTCATAAAGACAGGCATAATAATTATCTAGGCTCCAGATAGAATCCCATTCAGTCTGCCCCTGATTTGGTGCAATTCCTGCTTTGACTGACTTTGCAAATACTATTATGTAAAGAGCATACCGCTTGCTACCCCAAGTAGACATCTGGAAGGTTGTTTAAATAAGAGGCACATTTTTAGTTGCCCTAGTTTCAGTATGTTTCTCTGACAATATGACATAGATTCACTCACTGACCCAAAAAGTCAGAAGACACCTGAAATCAGCAGTCATGCAAAGGAAACTAGACATATCATCTGCAGAATAATGATTTTTTTTTCATATGTTCTGTTGTCTGCTTAGTAGCTGATAATTTTAGAAGTGTGTTTGGGTCTAATTTTTTTGGGTTCCAGATGCCCCAAACTCTTCATGCTCTGTATGAAGACTTTTTTTTTTTTTCAGTTACTCTGAAACATCTATGGATACTGGCAAATGCAAAATTTTTCACTGTGTTAAGAATAAAGTAAAAAAAAAAAAAAAAAAAGATCTACACCTGAAATAATACAGGTTGATTATGTCTAAGAATCTTACTCATATTGAGCTTTTCAATAGTTCAAAACCAAATAGAATTTCTGACCTGTTTAGTCATTCAACTATTAATTTTTTATACTTGAATATAAGTGTACATGAGAAAAGAGAAATTTACTTGAACTCAGAGCAGGAATTTGACAGAACACTGGGAAGCTTAGAGGCAATCTTCACTTTGCTAGTTACTTTTTCCCATTTAGAATGTTGTATCTTGTGTAAAGATCTCAAGTTATTCTACTTACATATATATGTATATATATATAAAAGTATATAGAGAGAGGAATTATAAATGATCTAGTGATGCTGCTTCTTTTCCTCACCTTCCTTATGCCTGAATGCTAAACAGAACCCCAACTTTAATTTTTATTTATTTTTTTATTCTGTTTATTATCTGACTGTTATTTGATATTAATGGTCAAGTTCATATATGTCGTTTAAAATAATTTTTTACAGATTGAAAGACATGACAACTGTGCATATGACTACTTGGAAATTCGAGATGGAATGAATGAAAACAGTCCTTTGATTGGTCACTTTTGTGGCTATGACAAGCCAGAAGACATTAGATCTACCTCTAATACCCTGTGGATGAAGTTTGTTTCTGATGGAACAGTTAACAAAGCAGGATTTGCAGCTAACTTTTTTAAAGGTAAATGTTAAAGCATATTTTGGGACATGTGAACTGTTTATCATTTGTTTTTGTGCTAGAAAAAATATGATAGAATATGAAAATTTTTGAACCTATTTTTACTTAAAATAGTTCTTTATTATCTTCAACATACTTTTTACCTGGGCATATGATTTTGTCAAACAATGTTGGTAAAGGTATTTCAGTCTCCTTGTAAAAGATCTCCAAAGAATGAAGGACCATATTCAGTCCAACTACCTGCTCTCTTCAGGTTAAAAAAATCAGATTGGTTTTGAAGCACCTTTGAAACATATATAGTCTTGTAAAGTATGTTTGTTGGGCTAATTGTGTTATCAAATATAAAGTCCATCTGAGGAATAATTTGACAATGAATCACATAGGTATTTCACAGCTAGTAGAGATAATACAATATTCCTTTCCCTCCCCCACCCCTGATGCATCTTGTTCACTTTAATATCAGTAGAATGAAAACCTGGGATTTGAGGATTCTGTTAATCTGTTTTTGAGTATGAGTTCAGGATAATGCACAAATTGATTCTGTGGGAGATAAAGTGCCCTTCAAGTGACCCTGCTGCAGATTTTCAATCTTTCTTTCAATACTTTATGCAACCTTTAGATTAACTGCTGCTTAAATTATTGTATGTTGCCCACAAAATGCTTATAAACACAGCTGTCAGTAAGTATTGCTATGAAACAAAATACAAAACAAAACAAATTTACAAAAAGACACATTTTTATTTTCTCCATTGCAGGTCTCCTTAGAATTTGAAAATGCTCTAGTCAGCATCCACAGTGTTATGTAATATACCTTGACATGCATACAGCTTTCTGGGTTAATATTGATTCAGCAATTACAGCTGAGGAAGGTAATTATTTAACACATTTTTGCATTCTTCCCTGTCTTGGCAGAGGAAGATGAATGTGCCAAACCTGACAATGGTGGCTGTGAGCAGCGTTGTGTAAATACTCTGGGCAGTTACCAGTGCGCCTGTGATCCTGGCTATGAACTTGGTCCTGACAAAAAGAGCTGTGAAGGTACAGTGTATTGCTATGTTATCAGGTCTCAACAGTCCTAGGCTATGGTGACTCAGACGAAACACCACACCTTTTGTGCACTCTACCCCTAGCAATGTGAGGTCTGTGAAGCAAGATTGGAAAAACGGGACTACGTTGGAAGCAGTGATGCTGGGGCAATGTCTGTCCACAGCTGTCATCTCCATCTGAAGTCTGCTACCAATTTAACTTTCCAGGTTTTGCTGGTTGTTGACTGGAAATGATGTGAAGCAGAACTTTGTACTTTCTCAAACCACATGTTATATTACTCATCCTCATGAAAATAAAGTCTCCCTCTGTATGCAAGGAGAGATTTATCAGCAGAGCTGTGTGCTTCTGCCTCAGTGTCAGGAACTTTAATGATCTCACTGTCTACCTTTGCTTGTGGTAGATCTTTTATTCTAGCAGGATTCTTTATTCCAATTTGAAACTAGAGAACTCTTCCGTGAGCCCAGTCAGACATTTTTTTTTTTTTTTAATGCTGGAAACAAATTCTGCATTTTAGGGGTGAGGGAAGCTTGCTCAAATAATCATCTGTAGACGTAAAAATCTGATAAATGGAAGTCTATATAAACATAGGATTGGGCTGAGATAAGCTTTTGCATTCTATACATATTTCATATCAAAGGAAAGAAGCAAAAGCACTTGATCATTGCATAGCAATTATTGTTTGATAAACACCAACAAATTCAGTGATAGCACAAACGATTCTTATCTCAGTTCATCTGTTTGCATTTCAGCGGTGAATGGAGTTTGAAAATTGAAGCAGTCTTTGTTATGGCTTTCTTCAGATATGACTCACTGGTCTCTCTTTTTTATTTTTTATTTATTTATTTATTTTTCCAATTCCCTGGCTTTCACTGATGATTTGTCACAATTTGGGGGTAGTTTTTTCTTGTTTCTTTGCACTTTTTGTTCTTTTGGTTCTGTGGTTTTTGTTTGTTTGTTTATTTTTTTGCGTGTGAGGTAAAGAGAGTCCTTGACTGCAGACATGCTACACTGCAGCTCTCATTGAGCTTGTTTTTTTTATTTTTTATTTTTTTTTCCTCAAATTCAACATTTATAATGAGCACATTAGAAAAACAAGTTATTTCAGAATGTCTAGTGTATTAAGATGTCTGCATACATATTAGGCAATGTGCAGAAAATAATGTTAATCTATTGGGGGCTGTGAAGACAGAGATAGGACCTCTGATCATCAATCCAGATTTATGTAAGGAACTTGGCTTTGGCTGTCTGATGATCTGAGTCCAAACATTAGGGAAGATTCCCAGTCTTTTAGAAAACTCTTCCTTCCTCCTCCAATAAAGAGAGAATGAATACCTTCTCAGCATGCAAACAGGAAAGCAACTCTGGTAAAAGCAGAAGTCATCCTAAATAGTGCAGTGCAGTATGGAGCAAAAGCCCTGAGCTTTCCCTAGAAGTGTATATGTGTTTGTTCCACATGATGTATTACTCACTGTATATAGACACTCACTAGAAGGTTGAATTAAAATCACTACATTGGTGCAGTAAGCATTACATCCTTATTACAGTTTGGCCATTTGAGGGATTCCTTCAGCTCAGAAACTCTGCCCAGTGCTTTGCTACAGTGTTGACATACACAGAAAATTGCTTCATGCTGGTCTAATCCAAATCTCCCCTGCTGCATATTTGAGGGTTTTAAGAGTTTTCCAGTACTTCCATGTTTCCCAATATTGTCTCAAGGAACAATGGAGTGATGCTGAACAATGAGAAAGTGAAAACTAGTAGTTAGATGTATCCTTGCTCAAGACTGGATCATTTTGGGGTACAATTTGTGTCATCCAAATGCAGTCTTGAAACCTGTGCAAGGTTTATTTTGACACTGAGGTCTAAGTTCTCCTAACCAAGGTCAGATGACGTTTATGTGTATACCAAGAAGTCTTCCACATGGGAAGCAATGTGCCCAGAGGAAGAGTAATATGCATCTGGGTAGCCCAAGTGTGCCCTGACACAGGAACTGGATTGTTTTTCCAGGCATGCTAGTGCAAATGTAGTTATGTGAGGCCATCGGCTAAAAGGGAATAGCCAGTTTTCAGTATGTTCAAGTAAGCACTGAGCATTAGCACAGAGCAGTTGGAAGAAGGAGGAACTGCCACCCATCAGCTCCTCAAAGCGATTTGTGGATGGTTTCCAATGCTGTCACAATACTGTGATGGTACAAATGGAGAAGAATGTGACTGAGAACTCCTGTGAATCCTATTATTATTATTTTTTTTAAGATATTTTTTTTTTCTCAGATGGAAAATATTAATGTATTTATCCTGTGCTATCTGAAACTGCATTCATACACACAATACACTATTGTCCTGTTGTATGGGGATGACTTATTTCCCAATATATGCCACATAGGTATTTTCTCTGTTATTTCAACATCTGTACTTCAGCAAAAGTAATTGTATCTGAACACCATGTGACTGCTGTCCCAAAGAAGTGACCCTACCTATTAGGTTATTGGGAGCACATATATGAGCAGAGACAGGTAAGGCAGATTCTGGATCAATAATCAAAAAAAGAAGCTGAGGCAATGTGAAGTGCATCTTAAGTAGTCTGTCTGTCAGAGAAAGGATGATCAAGGTCCTGGGGAGGGTGGTGAGGTCAGAGGACTTGCATGGGAAAGGCTCTGAGAAAATAACCAGAGTCTCTGGAGGGAAGGGAAAAGAATGAGTATGATAACACCATGTGTAGTCCTGAAACTTATCTCTGTCCACAAACCTGCAAGCTGTTTGAGATAGGGGCTGTCTCTTTCTCTTTGTTTGCACCAAGCATGATAAAACAAGATTCTGATTAGTATGTCTGGGTATTACAGTGGTGTAAGTATTGAGAGGACTGAATCTGTTCAGTGTGCTTCTGTATATATTAAAAAACACAGTTTCAGTCCAGAAATGATGCTCTCCCTTTTTATTTTACAGCTGCTTGCGGAGGACTTCTGACAAAGCTAAATGGGACTATAACCACACCAGGGTGGCCCAAAGAATATCCTCCAAACAAAAACTGTGTGTGGCAGGTGGTTGCCCCGACGCAATACCGAATTTCAATGAAATTTGAGTTTTTTGAGTTAGAAGGGAACGAAGTGAGTAACCATGAACAAAGAGCTGCACAATCTGTTGCACACTAGACAGTTTCATGAATGTTCAAAAATAGATATTGTCTTATAAAACCTTTGCTTAACTGTTCTTACGCTGACAGTAACCATATATATTCTTGTTTTCGTTCTGGGACTGTTTCTGGGTTCTTTCAAAACAAACATGGAGAGAATAGCTCTCTTTTTACATATCATCTGAATGTATATGTTGTACAAGAAATTTAAAAGAAATGTTCTCTGCTGAGTCTCAGCTGACTTCTTTTTATCAACAAAGTAAAACAGAACAAATGGCTCAGGCGTATTGGAAAGAATTCAAGACAAGAAAATCTGGAGAAACCGAATCATCTTTACAGACTGACTACAAAGCATACACATAAGGTTTGGTTAGTGATGGAGCCAGGGAACATTTAAATCACTTAGGAGCATTTCAAGGGTGAATATTTTAAAAGGATCAGTACCAGAAATAAGGCATAATAGAGTAACAGTGCTGTTTGAAAAATGACATTTTTCTCCAAGTGAGTCTGGATTGGGTCTTAGTACTTGTACTTTGAAAACATTACGTAGCACAGAACACCAAACAACCGTGATGCCTCTGCCAAAGGCTCTGTTAGGAGCAGGTTATGCTCCAGCTTCCAACATTGAGCTTGACTCTCTTTCCAAGCATCTTGTCAGTGGAGCCCAGGAGCATGCAATGCCTGCTGGAGGTGGCCTCCACTGAACAGCACAGCCCAGGGAGTACTTGCATCATGTCCTGTCCCGGGGGTTTTGTTGTCCCCAGGTGGGTCAGAGGGGCAGGGCAGAACAGAACCCATCTTGTGGGAAGGTCTTCTCCCTCTAGCTCTAACACAGTGTGTGTGTGTGTGGGGGGGGGGGGGGGGGGGGGGGGGGGGGGAGGAGGAGCTTGCAGGTCTTAATGGATGCCTATAGGTAAACCACAAGTTTCAACATCAGCTTTTTAGCCTCTGTTCTACTTCATAGGCATGACTGTCATACCATTAAGTTCCTTTGCTACACTCATAAAACATGTTTTATGCACTTTCTTGGTACATAAGACAGATTTGCAAGTAAGGTACCTGAGGTATAAGGAAGTTATATCAATTTTCTAAGGTCATGAAAGACATGCAACTTTTGCAGATTTGAAAAATATGTACATAGATGTTTTCCAATGTCTAGAGATTTGTTTTGACCCTCTCCAATGCTACAAAGCCCGTTTAGACTATATAAGATTAAATGCTAGTACTAAGAAAGGTACCTGTGGAAATCAGAAGAAACATATCATATCTGGGACATTCTAATGTATTTTCTGAGTGCAGACGTAATGTCTGTCTGTATACATTTAGCAAATGCTCTAATTTTGTTGTTGTTTTAGGAGCTCCATGTAGTGCCAAGTTTAAAATCTTTTCTAATACTGAAACTTTAATATTTTACATTTACATTTCACAATTTTAGTTTTTCAATTAACTTTTAATTTTATTTGTATTTTGTAGTGTTGTAAGAAGGAAGTTAGACCTCTCTCAAATTGTTTCATTTTTAATCTAAACATATAACAGTATCAAAACTCATCACTGAGGTACTGTTGAAATTGTTGGGATTTATTAACGTTGAGTTATATTTGAAAATTTCAGGCATTAAAAATGAATTTGTCTTACAATTCATATAAATCAGCATGTGACAGTAACTCAAGTTTTGTATAACTTTCGTCTTTATATTGTATAAATGTGGTTTCAACTGAATTAGTCACTTTCCAACTCTGAAACATATGAAACTAATTCCAGTAACAATAAAAATTGAGTTGTCATCTAGAATGTAGTATATTTAAAAAACAAACAAACAAAAAAAAAAAAACAACAACAAAAAAAAACATTGACAACTACTTAATATTTAATAGACAGAAATCACAGCAAAGGCCAAAATACTATTTTCTCTTCCAGCTCCCCTGACATTTCTTTTATGACTATAAATTGCAATTTATGAAATACAACTTGGATTTAATGGACAATCTAAGCTCTGTATGAATCCTCCTGGCCACTGTTTTCTCTTAAGCTATTAATTGCAGACAACTGGGACATTTTTGATGAAATGATTGATAGCTGAGCCTAAGAAGCTTAGAAGTTTTTGGGTGGAAGGCTTTATGTTGGCCAAGGGATTATGCATTGAAAGTATTATCATGAGGTGTAGGCCTTGCATAAGGCTTTTTATTGTGTTATTTTACTTTATTTTTAACCATTTAGTGAAAATCACATGTGTTAGCTCTCCAAATTATACCAATGCTACTGGTAAATAAGAATTCACATTGCAAATAGTGCAGATTTGTATATTCATAAGTAGATATTTATCATAAATAAATTATGGCAAAAACCTGTCTTGTAAGATTTTAAGTGAGCACTTTTTTTTTTTTTTTTTTTTTTTAAATTTCTGGGGTGCAAGTGGTAGAACTTTTGTTGGTTCTAGGTATGTGATTTACAGCACAAAGGTAGCTATAAATTGTAGAGTGAATATTTCTAGATTTTAGTCTAATATTGAAATTCTTTTTAGATTTAATGGACATGTTAAGAATTTAAAAATTGAAATGCTAGGTAGGTTGGGGATAACATATAATTTTTTATATGATGAATATGATCACCAACTCTTACTAACCTTAAAATATTCTTACATAAAATCAGTGAACATCTGTAAGCATTTACAAATGTTTGCAGAGTCAGGAAAAAGCAGAACAAAATATTAATATATTGCTAAGAGGCATATTACATTTGAAGTTCTTGCACTTGTAAATAATTTCATACTTTTCTTTTGTTTAGCTTAAACAACAAAACAAAACTCTCTGTTCCCAGGTTTGCAAATACGATTATGTGGAGATTCGTAGTGGCCTTTCTTCTGATTCTAAACTACATGGCAAATTCTGTGGTACGGAAGTGCCTGAAGTTATCACCTCACAGTACAACAACATGAGAATTGAATTCAGATCTGACAATACCGTGTCAAAAAAGGGCTTCAAGGCACACTTCTTTTCAGGTATAGAAAATCACTCTTGTGTACCTATGAGTGCCTCTGTTCACACTGCCTGGGTGAACACAGTGTTTTGATATGAAAATAAGCATCATTTCCCTTTTAATTTTCCTTGTAGATTTAAGTTGGTTTCATTTATAGAAGTATGAACCATTCTTCTTTCTTAAAATACTGATCTGAATTGTAATATCTGTATATAGTGGAAAATACGTAGAATTTATATATATATATATATATATATTTAATATCTATATTTATATTATATTTATATATTTATATATTTATATATTTATATATTTATATTTATATTATATTTAATATTTAATATTATATATATATATATATATATTTAAATAAGAGCAGAAGTCAATTTTGCGGGATAAGGCCAAAAAGAGGAAACTTAATAAGTGCTCCTAAGTTTCTTTTAGATCCCAAGTTTTGTTGCTATTTTTTCAAATACCAGTTGTAACACGATATCGATTACATGCTTGTGTTTTTTTATTCAGCTCTCTGAATATATTGCATTAATTATGAAATGACCACTTTGTGGTATAGCATTTGCTTGACATTACAGTTTCTTTCTTGCCAGACTTTGCACTTATTAATGTTATGCAAAAGAATAAAGACCTTGCCTTTGTAAAAAATTGTCTGTATTTAGTGGGGTGTAATTTCATTGGCCAGATCAGAGCTATGACAATTTATATCATTTGAGGACACAAATTGTTGAATAAGTTTAGACATGAGTGAAACTCAAGATGTGAAGAGAGATTTGCACAACAGCAGTCTTTGCAATTACCCACTGAGACTATAATAATCTGATAATAATATTATCAGATAATAATCTGGCTGTGGCAGAATAACAACTGGTGTTAGAGGTGTCATTTTGCTTAGTGCTTTTCTTGTGCACACACATGCGTAGGTATGTAAAAAACAAACAAAAATCACAAAACAACAACTAAACAGTTTCCCCTCCTAAAACTCTGGAAACCATCCAGAAACATTTGGGTTTTGAATTTTGCCTCAGGTTTTTCCATAGCAGTTAAAAATTTGAATCTGGAGTATCCTGATTGTTTTTAGCATGTAGCAAAACTAATGTGTCGTCTAGTGTATTACCAGGCACCATTATTAGGGTTTGTTCTCTAAAACTCTTTAGCAAAGCTGAAATGAAAATGGTATTTCAGTGATCAGCTTTAATAACATTGACTATGACAAAGAAATATGAATTAATATATTGTGTGATAGAGGATGTATAAAGGATGAACAATGAGGTAAATAACTATCAAAACAAACAGATTAGAGATTCACAACTTCCAATATTTTCCCATTATAACTTCTTTGATGTTTTTCTTAAGGAATGATGGAAAAACAAACAAACAAACAAAAAAAGGAATTTATGAAGCAATTACCTTTCCTCTATTTTTTTGTCTTCTGAAGTATATAATCTCTAACAATCATGTTTCTCTGGTCATAGTTATTCAAATCTGTCTTTACATATAGTAGTAACTTACAATTTTAAAATAATACTTTACATTAGTAAATGACTTTTCAAGGTTTACTCAGTATGTGTAGTTAATATGCACATGACAGAGCTTCCTCCTAAAAACACACAACTAGTCATTTCATGTAAGCCTAGGAGTGACAGCAGGAATTGTCACATATTACAACTTTTTACAAGAATATATATTGACATGTTCCACTTCTAAAAATAGCCAGTAAGTGTTGGTTATGTACTTTCAGTATCTGTAAAGCTATGGCAGATAAGATTGGCAATAATTGTTCTGTAATTTGTAAGAACTGTAGTTCAGAAATTATGGCTTGTGGACTTGTTGAACTTGTTTAAGTTCAGTTAAATTTTGGTTCTACTTAAAGTGATATTTTCCTTTTCACCGATTTGTATTATATATATAAATATATAAATAAATATATATATAGTGATTGTTTAAATAATCTATTAATATTATGAATGTGGCTTAGGAAGAGCTCAGGTCAATGCTAAATGTTTAGGAAAGGCTGGGCTGTAATTCATGCAATTCAAAGCATCAGGTTATAATCCTTCGGTACCATTATTTCATTTATCTCTTTCACTTCTGAATGAATTATTATTATCATGTGTAAAAAGATATTTCCTGGTAAATTAAAAAAGCTAAGTTATAAATGACTCCATTGATCAAAAGAATAAATTCATTAGCTGAGGCTGTCTGAATAAAAGTAGTTTTTAATAAATCAAAATGTGTTATATGTCCTGAGTATAGAACATATCTAATCCTCTTCAAAGAAACATAGCTTGATGTAAGTAGTTTTTGAGTTTGTAATTATATACATCTACTGAATGCTTCATAATGAATTTCTGCTATAATGTCTCTTATAAAAATATATATAAAATATAAATATATATATAAATATATAAAAAGATATAAAAATCTCTCTTATTGCATGAGTTCAGACATTTTTTATATTTTTCTCAATTTTCTGGTTGTTATTGTTTCTAGAAGATTCTGTTATTCCTTATTACTTGGCTTACCAAATTTGACAATATTTCCTGATCAAAACGGAAACTTTGTAATGCTTGAGACAAATCAAACTTTGAACTCAAACATGAGGCTTACATCTCAGAATAACTAATTGGACACAACTTTCATGACTGTCAGAAAGTGTTATAATTTTCTTATTCCTTAATTCCTTAATATCAACATAATATGCTATTGGTCCATCGATTAAGCATGGACTTGAGACTTCACCTCATGTGTTTTGACTTTTGTGGGTTGATAGATGATCTCTGCTCAGCTGATGATGCTTTTTATTTGTTGCCTCTTTATAAACTTGTCTTCAGAACACAATTTCGGAATTATATCTGCCAAGAAATAGTTAATATTAGTTCTTGGTGTACAGGATACTTGCTAGAAGGCATTTAACAATTTTATCAATTAAATCACAATAGAAGGATTTGTACGTATTTAGTTATAAAGAAGCGTTGGGAAAAAAAAATCAATAATAAGTAGAGCAGTGCATTTTGCAGTCTATTCACCAGTAAAAGGCATCTGCAAAAATCAGCAGGAGGGAGGTAGATAAGTCAAATAAATATGAAAGTTAAGGACTGTACTGTGTTCCTCAAGTAGAGACAAGGAACTTTTAGAACTTTTTTTTTTTTTTTTTTTTTTTTTTTCTTTTGTCATATCTTTTAGTGGAGAATCGTGCATCCCTGGCTACAATTGAGAAAGAATGGCCCAGCTCCAGCTCAGATGACAGAAAACAGTTTTTGGGTGATTGAAAACCAATGCGATAAACTGTGAAAGCAAACATTGACACAGGGCAACACATGACCTGCACTAGAAAGCTATTTATGTTGATATAAGAAGACATGTAATCATGTTTTTGGCTGTTAAATTGTGTTAACAGCCAGTCAGGTGCTATTGGAAAGTGAGAAAAACTTTTTTTTAACATTCAGTAAAATTTACATTTGATGGGACAATTCTGAAGAAAGCTCAGTTGAGAGCCATTATCTGTCTAACTGCCAGGAAGAATGTTACATGGTTATAATCCAGTTTCTTCGGTGTAGAGGAGAAACTAGGGAGTCATGCAATATTAATTTTTTAATGCTTTTGCTAAAAAATTTTGGAATTGGATATTAGGCTTCTAACTAAGAGCTTCCAGAAGTGAGGTGTAGTGTGGTGTCCCCCTTCCTCCCCCCTTTTTTTTCTGTCCTTCTCTCTCTCTCTCTCTCTCTCTCTCCTCTGCTGCTATTGTTGGAAGTCAGTGATTAATTCCTATCTATTTGACCCATAAGAATAGGGGAGTGTACAATAACTTCATAAATTTACTACAGGAAGGAAAAAAAAATATTAAAAAAACATTGTTCTGTGATGTTTCTGAGAAGCTAGCTTAATCATTTCTTTAAATCACTCTTTCTTTTTTGGTATATTTAATACCCTCTTATAATGTCATTGACTGCCTCCATTTATCATGAATTTTAGTTGTGTTTTAAATATGTGATTCTTTGCATGATCATTCCAAACAGGTGTGGTATTTGAAATAATATAAGAATGAAGTTTAGGGTATTTTTTCTTGGTTATCAATTCATTAAGAAGTTAAAAGAGAAACCTAGGATCTTTTTAGTCTTGAGAAGATTTGTTTTGGAGCACAAACTCATCTCTGGTGCCATCCTGGTACATTTTTTTCCACAGACAAGAAAGCTGCCTGCAAAGAGAAAATTTTTGTTTTTGAATCTTGCAAGGACTTGGTACAGGTCCCTTCAGGCCGAGTACGTATTATTCACAGACTGGTGGCCTCTGAGGGTCTCAGAGGTACGACCATTTGTCCTCTGAATGATTTAAATCTAACATTTTGTTGAGAATGGATCTTTCCATGTTCTGAATACTGAAATGAAAAAAGAAAGAAAGTATCCATTCAAAACCGGGAGACTCATTTCCATCTGTCAGCATAACAAATGGCTTTGGTTTTACATGGCAAAACATTTGTTCCTATAACTAATACAGACTAATTGTTTTTTCATGAATTTTTAAAACTGGGCAATCAATTTGACAGAAAGTCTGTTCCAAATTATGAAGTGTGAGGAAGGCTTGTTCAACAGTTGCATACTTGATTAACCATCTACAAATAATTATTGTAGTTCAGATATGTTCCAAAGCTTCTCTATTCTACCCTCTGTCCATTGTTTTATAGTGATTTCATCTCTGAAGAAGTCCAACATAGGACTGTTCACTTATGCGCTGTCTCTTAAGAGATTATTTTACAGAGTGCATACTTACTTAATGTTAAAATACTTTTCCCTATTTTGTGCTTTGGTGGAAGGTGAAAATTGAGAGGGTGTTTATTTAGAATTTGCATACATACTCCCTACTTGAAAGTTGAACTTGAATGCATTTTGAGCTTGCCTTCCATTTATTATGTTATTTTGGTAGAAAACTAAACTTATGCTTAGGGGGGGAAATACTGAAGCATTTTCTTCCTATTACGTCTAATTTTTCATTTGCTTTTTACTATTCTTCATTTGTAACATGGAATTAATTTATGATAGTGCTTGCTTTTGCAAAAATGAAAGATTAAATATTTTGTTTGAAATTGAATGAATTTATTACCTCAGTTTGAAACCTGCATTGCAAGATGCATAAACAGTGTACTTTTGTGCTTTTATGCTTCTTTCATCATCAAAATGACAACTAATATAAGCCTTTGGATATTTGATTCTGGGAGCTATGTATATTTTTCTGCTGTTACTTAACCTTCAAATCTGTTCACATTTTCAGAAAGCTTCCAAGACTTTTTGGTGCAAACAGATTTGAGATTTACAGGATTAAAATGCAGTAGAAACTTGGGTTTGACTTGCAGGATTGTTCTACATCATCATCTATTACAAGGAGAAACTGATTTTTCCTGAAACACCTGCAAGTCAATGAGTCAACAATGTATGTGTTGCATACATTTCAGCAGATAAAGCCGATATGTATGCAATTATAATGCAGACTTTCTTTGTTGTGTTACTGAATATAAGCAACTATAAAGGGAGGGAGTAAAATACGTTAGTAAGACAACAAAAAGAGACTTAAATTATCTGTAGTCGTTTGTAATCTATAGAAATTCTTACTGTGCCTGCTGAAGTCTGAACATCGCATGTTACCTTGTTCAAAGATAACACTCACTGCTGCTTTCCAAGGCACATGAGGCTGAAGGGGCTGCATGCTCTGCATTCCAGCTCTGCAACTGCTGGACCTCTGGGATGACCATAGTTCCTTTGCTCTTTTTCCTCTTCTCTTTTGCATGTAGAAATGGTGGAGTTTGTAAGATAGTGTGCATACTTGGGTGTGTTTATGTGTATATATGTATATACACAAATGTAATAATATATGTATATATTTTTATACATCAGGTTTTGTGTGTGTATGTATATATATGTATACAAATATATATAACCACACACACACATGTGGGTGTATGTGTATGTGTATATGGACATCTCAGTAGCAGTATGCCTCTCTTAATGGACTGGCCTTGCCTAAAATGAAAACAGCTGACATAGAAGGGTGGCAGCTGAGGCCACTCCCTTGACTGACAGCCTGTTAATCTAGTTTGGCTTTTTTCCATGTAATGAATTTGTAGCTGTTTAATGCAGGTCATATTTCCTCCCCTACTCTCTGTTTTTACTTCTAACACACTAAAAGCTCTTTTAAGGGATTATATGTTAATAAACTGAACTGCATGCTATATTGTAGATCTCCTTGAAATAATTAATACCAGTTTCTTTTGTATGTTTTTCAATTAAATGTTTTCCTTTTCAAGATGTTCTCTAATGTCCAGATTTATTAAAAGTAAAGCACACTGCCAGTCTGCTGGAAAGAAAAATCATCTTATTCAGAAAGTTTATGTTTAGTCATTCTTATATCTTTAATGTGCAGAACTTGCAACCTTGCTTGGCCTCTGTGTGCCTTTCACAATACTGCAGTTAAGTTGTGGAATTTGCATAAAGCTAGAATACTTTGTGTTGTCCATAAATTGCACTCCCAGTGTTCACCAAAATAAATATCAGATGATATATTTATGAAATCTTTACCAGCAAGACCACTTGAAAGAGTAAATGATAGTAACTGTCTTACCTCCTTTGATTTAGCTTGTTTGTTTTACTACTGTTCCCCTCCCCTGAGAGCTATCCCCCACTTCTTAGAAAGATGAGATAGGATATTTGTGCCATGGTGTAGGACAAGCAATGAGTGTATAGAAGTTAGGTACCAAAAAAATGAGAAGGACTATGCCTTAATTTATCCTTTTCTGGTCTCAATCACTGTGCTAAACCTTTTTGTCTTTGGTAAAAAGCACTACTGGTGTCTGTAATGCTCACCTATCCTTGCTGTGTATTTCTTAGACAAGGATGAGTGTTCAAAGGACAATGGTGGCTGCCAGCATGAGTGCATCAACACAGTAGGAAGCTATGTTTGCCAGTGCCGAAATGGATTTGTGCTACATGAAAACAAGCATGACTGCAAGGAGGGTAAGTAGTATGGTATTTGGTCAGTAGATGATACAATTCTTTCAGAAAGATCTTTGCAGATATTTCTTTTCCAAGGAAAAGAAAGGAAAGAATGGGATCATGCAGTCGTAGGCATTTGGGCTTAATTGCTCCCTTGCCCCTCTTCCCTCATTCCCTCCATCCATAGCTCTTGTGTGTGGCTGAGTTTGAGGTTCCATGGAAACATGGTTTAAAAAACTTGGAGTTATTGACCACTCAGCTTAAACGAGGAGTGCTACTTTTAGTAGTGAAGTGTAGAGTATTTAGAGCTGTGACAGTATATTTATCTAATGAAGTACATAACAGAGGGGCAAGAGTTTTTGGAGAGAAGCCTGGCAAAGTTGTGATTTGCTCCCAATAGTGACTGAACCCCAAGGTACGGGTGAAACAGTAGCTATCTTCAAGAAATTCCTTTCAGGGTTTATTTTAGGGGACATATTCAGACAATCCAAATTTCAGTCAAGTTATACATCTTTCTTCCCATTTACTGTCTAAAGGTGTAGCAACCTCAGAAAACAGTAGGCTTGGGGATGTAAGTAAAATTTAGATTATCTGCAAATGAACTGTACATGTGCAATATCATAGGAGCTACTGTAATTTCTCAAGGCTGTATTCTAGCATGGATCTAATTTGCTACTAAACATGTGTCCCTTGTGAATAGCTTGCATTATGCCTGGTGTTGGGATGATATTTGCCTCCTCTAAAATATTCTTGCCAAATAATTTTCTGATGTTTATAAAGCAAATTAAGGTTGTTAAAAAATGAAAGACAAAAGGAGATGAAGCAGGTTTTTTTTGCTTGCCTTGTCTAAGTTTTAGATTTTTCATTTATTGAGAGAGGCACTTCTGGAAACAGTTATGATTTGAATGACTAAGCTGTTCTTGGTACATACTTACAATTCAGTCTTTGCTGTTTTCTGGTTGTATATATTTCCCTAGAAACTGTGGTTTAGAAATCAAAATGATTGCTGTGCAGCAGCAGCATGAAAATTAGTGAGAAAAGATAAAAATAAATTGTTCTAGAAATACCATTTGAAGTTGGATTGGCAAGATTTCTCATGTGGATTCTCATACTTATTTGCAAGCAGAATGGGGGGGGGGGTTAGCAGAATATTTAATTATTTTTCAATACTTTGTTTATGTTTATTTATTTACTTATTTAAAAAGTAATCCATTGTAAACAACAATATATGTTTCACGAATCAAAGCATGCTGGGTTAATTGCCATAAAGTGTTCATCAAAGGGGAGAAAAATAATCCTGCACACCAAGAAGGTGCTAAGCTGCCTTCCTACTAATCCCTTCCATTCAGTGGGTCCCCTGGCAAGCAAGAGTACTTCTCTGGCTACCTCTGAATATAGACCCCCAGACTAACTGATGCTATTACTGTTGGCATAGCTGAGTGTGAACAGAAGATCCACAGCCCCAATGGCATCATCACGAGTCCCAACTGGCCCGACAAATATCCCAGCAGAAAGGAGTGTACCTGGGAAATCAGTGCCACCCCCGGGCAGAGGGTCAAATTGGTGAGTTTCTACCTACCCTTTTTTTTTGCTCATTTCTTCCACCAAACCTGCTTCTTAAATGACTGCACTCGATGATTTGAAACTGTTACTCATCTTTACTATCCAATTTGCAGCCAAAGGTAAGATGTTTTAAAGAAACCCTGCTGATTCCTGTCCATTCCTGGCAAACTGGGGCTGCTCATTGTGACAGAGCTGTGAGTTAAACTTTGTGATCATTGCACTGTGCAAAGCAAAGGGCAGGAGGAATCCTTTTCTCCTATGAGAATTTAGTATATCAATGTTGCAATTCATAAAATTTGCACAAAGTTTTGAAGAATATGGTAGAATACATTTACGCAAACTCCAATATATACAATATTGGAAGCAATATTAGAAGTTATGAACAGTCCTCTTCACACACCTTTTGCATTTCTATTCTTCACTTTTTGAAGAGGAAAAGAAGACCCAAAACCCAAGAATCTGAAATTCTCATTTAAAGGTGGCTCCAAATCTTAACATAGGTAGAAGAGCAACTTTACAAGTAGAGTTATGTGAC
The DNA here is from genome assembly GCF_009819795.1 of Aythya fuligula. Taxonomy (NCBI): domain Eukaryota; kingdom Metazoa; phylum Chordata; class Aves; order Anseriformes; family Anatidae; genus Aythya; species Aythya fuligula. Next base: position 27,375,988 of record NC_045562.1, on the reverse strand, counting down.
CTTTGTGTCTAGCTGGCTGAAGACAGTTCTGATGGCTGAAGACGGGCTAGCAGAGCTCAGGGAGCTCTGCAGACCTGCTGAAGTTACGTAACATTTTTACAAAGCCAAAGACATGGACCTGTCCGGGAGGCTTGTCTGCTGTGAGCTCAGCCTCAGTGTTTTTTGGTACTTGGGGGAAAGCCGCATGACTGCCTCTGCAATACCTGTGGCAAATGGCTCCTTGGTTCAGTGGTGAATTCCTCCCATCTTTCCACATCTTTCACTGATCTGAGAAAAGGGGGATAGGTTTCTAAAGAAATGGTGTTTAGAATCCATGCACAGAACCTTCATTACAGGTGTTAAAACAATAAACAAATGTGCTACAATAATACCTGTAAAGAAACAAACAAACAAACAAACAAAAAAAACACCACTGATATTTGCACAGGCATGCAGAGTCTTTGTCCTGAAGAACTTACCAATGTGAACATGCTAGATTTGCAAATGAAAATAAGAATTGCAGTACACACAAAAATGCCACAGAAAGGGAATTGGGAGTCAACTCTCTCCATAAAAAAGGTAATTTAAATGCTTTGGAGCAAATAAACTTGAGTCATGTCTCTACTTCAGAAAGGTAGAAGCAATAACCTAGTTTGATATGGGGACGAAAGGGATATTGCCATCTTATAACTCCTGACCTTAAACAGAGCCATAAACTCTGTTACTCATGCTGATGTGAGATCATTTGTTGATTCCAGTTCTCCAGAAGTAAAATGGTCAATGTATCCCTACAGAGGGGGGTGAGGGAATGAGTGGTATGAGTGATCTGCCCATTTAGGGGTGAAAAGCACATTTTTAATTCAGAAGGCCTTCCGTACTGCCAATTAACAGTATGTCACCCTGGCTGCATAAAACAAAGCCAGCCAGGCATCTGCATAGGTGTGTTACTATAAAAGCTTTTTCGGTGCTTTTAACCTCAGCAGGCAGAATTTCAGCATTTATATTTCTTTATTGATATATCACATGGATCTATTCTAAAATATTTATTTATTTATTTATTTTTAAATTGTATTTTGCCAATGAAATTGGAAAAAAATAGACTTTTCCTAGATATTTTTTTAAAGAATATCTCCATGATTTAGAGCCTGAAATACACCTTTCTGTGAAACCCAGTGGGGTCAGTCTACTAAATGCTGCATGTATTAATATCTTTAAAATCTGTCTACTGCAGCAAAATGCCAAATTATTAATACCAAAGCAATACTTCCACTATAGATAAATATTTTTTCTTGGACTTCCACACTGTATTTAAGTTTACTCCTCATGGTTTACTTAGCCAAATTAAACAAGGAGAGAATTGATTTCTTTACATTAACAAACTACATGAATTGTTAGGCTGTGCTTCATTTTCTGAGGGATGTGTGTGTACAGAAACTAATCTTTTCTTGTGATTGCTCTCGCTCTGATAATCACTGAAGTCTCTTCCTGAGAGGGGTAAAGTTAAGCATTTGGTGTAATTAAGAAGCCTATCAAAAAAAAAAAAAAAGAAAAAAAAAAAAAGAATATGCACTTCAGAATTTTTACATGAAATGTGAAGATAAAGACAGCTTTGAAAATGTATGTACCAGAGAGAGATTTTCATAAGTTAATCAGCAGGATGTTTATAAGAGACAGACTGAAGTATCCCATTCAGGCAGCTATCCATAAGTGCCACCAACATATCTAGTCAGTAAAGTGCTATAGATAGGTTGGCTGTTCAGAAGCTGTACATAACACTTCTGAATACCATTCCTCCTAATAAGACAATCAGAGTAGTAACTGTAGTGATGGAAGGGTAGGTATTCAAACGTATTTGTTGCAGGAAAGGCCAATGTGATTTAATTATTACTACCAACTTCATTAAGTTATTTTTGAACACTGTTGACATTAAATAGTAGAGAGAAAGTTATCACCAGCTCTTTGGTTATGTTCAACTTCAAGTTGTGTTAGTTCTTCCCTTACCAAGCCTGTTCACAGCCTGTTGCTAGGACCTGACCACTTTAAAAAGAATAAGAAAAAAAAGGAGATTGTCTCTGAATGTTTGAAACTATTAGTTATTTTGATTTTTTTCAAAGACCTAATGTTAAGATTTGCTTTTCCTTTAAAATAACGTTTATTTGATTCTACTTATTTCTAGACTCAATTGCTAGGCTGTCAGTGGATTTAGGATTTTTTTCTGTTCTTCTTTGTGGGACTCAATATAATGTGCTGTCTACCTACAGGTATAAGAATCTTGGTGATTATTCAAATGTTAGAAAGAATAGATGTGCCTTACAGTTCATAGTGAGAGGCATTTCCTAGAGAGCAATCTTTTGTGCTGATGAGAAATGGACAAAATTTGTAATTTTCCTTTTAAAGGAAAATTGGATGACATCTATCACTGCTGTTGACTCCAAATTGGCTTAACTCAGTTCTGTATTTGACTTACACTCTCAGCTTTCCTTCCTTCCTTCCTTCCTTCCTTCCTTCCTTCCTTCCTTCCTTCCTTCCTTCCTTCCTTCCTTCCTTCCTTCCTTCCTTCCTTCCTTCCTTCCTTCCTTCCTTCCTTCCTTCCTTCCTTCCTTCCTTTCTTTCTTTTCCATTTGCCGAGGCGATCAGCTCCGGGGCAGACGCGTTCTGCAGCAGAGCGGGGGATCGGGCCAGGCAGGGCTAATTTTTCCGGCATCGAGCCTACTTGAGGGAGCCGCCAGAACCCGGCAGCCCTCGTGAGGGAGGCTGACGAGGCGAAGGCGGAGCCAGCAGCGCCCCCTCCCCAGCCGTTCAAAAGCTGCCTCTAGGGAGCGCAAGTGACCAGGAGTGCGGCGAACAGGGCGTGGCGCGGCAGTTAGCGCGGCAGTTCACGCAGGAAGGGCAGAGCGCTCCTCCTTCACACAAACAACACCTCCTTAACAACAGCCGTAGCTAGATGATAATGGTCGCCATCAGGCACAGCGCACTCTCCAGGAAGTCGGTACACACCCAGACCGACTACCCGTTAAAAAATGCCGCAGTTCAGGTCACCGGATGCAAGGAGTGTCTGAACCTGTTGCTGCCATCGGCGGGAGGCAGAGAAACTGCGTGCGTGAGGTGCGAGCAGGTGGATGACCTGGTCCGCATGGTGGCGGAGCTCAAGGAGGAGGTGGAGAGGTTGAGGGCCATCAGGGAGTGTGAGCGAGAGATAGACTTGTGGAGTAACTCCCTGCAGGGCCTCAAGGGGAGGTACCGAGGTGAGACTCCTCAAATGGGGGTGGACCCCCTGCCCTGTAGCTGTCGGGCAGAGGGAGGGGATCTGGGAGCTGAGGAGGAATGGAAACAGGTCCCTGCTCGACATCGCAGGCGACGCCCTCCCCTTCCGGCCCCACATTCCCAGGTGCCCTTACACAACAGGTTCGAGGCCCTGGAGCTCGACAGACCAGTAGCTGAGGAAGAGGTAGCAAATGTTCCCAGGAGGATGCCTAGGGTGAGGAGGTCGACTCCACGCCTCAGGACTGCCTCCATCAAGAAAGACAGGAGGGTTATTGTTGTTGGAGACTCGATTCTTAGGGGAACAGAGGGCCCTATATGTCGGCCTGACCCTACCCGTAGGGAAGTCTGCTGTCTCCATGGGGCCAGGGTCAGGGACGTTGCCAGGAAGCTTCTCAACCTGGTACGCCCCTCTGACTATTACTCTCTTTTGATAGTCCAGGCGGGCAGTGACAACATCGAAGAGAGAAGCCTCAAGGCTATCAAAAGAGACTTTAGGGGACTGGGTCGGTTAGTGGATGGAGCGGGAGTGCAGGTGGTGTTTTCATCCATCCCTATGGTGGCAGGGAGGGGTTCAGAGAGGACACGGAAAGCCCACCTGTTAAACACGTGGCTCCGGGGCTGGTGCCAACGCAGAAATCTTGGGTTTTTTGATCATGGGACACTTTACTCAGCACCTGGCCTGATGGCCGCAGACGGGTCCCTATCTTTTAGGGGAAAAAGGATCCTGGTCCAGGAGCTGGCAGGGCTCATTGAGAGGGCTTTAAACTAGGTAGGAAGGGGGATGGGGCTGAAGCTAGGATTGTTGGGGCTGTGCCAGGGGGAACGATGGCAAGGCCGGAGGATAAGGCAATGGCCCAGCTGAAGTGCATCTACACCAATGCACGCAGCATGGGTAACAAACAGGAGGAGCTGGAAGCCATCGTGTGGCAGGCAGGCTACGACTTGGTTGCCATCACGGAGACGTGGTGGCACCAGTCTCATGACTGGAGTACTGCAATGCATGGCTATAAGCTCTATAGAAGGGACAGGCAGCACAGAAGGGGTGGTGGTGTGGCTCTCTATATTAGAGAGTCTTTCGAGGTTGTAGAACTCGAGGCTGGGAATGACAAGGTCGAGTCCCTTTGGGTTAGGATCGGCAGGGACAACAAGGCTAGTGTCCTGGTCGGGGTCTGCTATAGACCACCGAACCAGGATGAGGAGACGGATGAGGAATTCTACAGGCAGCTGACAGAAGTTGCAAAATCTTTAGCGCTTGTACTCGTGGGGGACTTCAACTTCCCTGACATATCCTGGAAGCACAACACAGCCCTGAGAAAGCAGTCTAGGAGGTTTCTGGAGATCGTGGAAGATAGCTTCCTGATGCAGCTGGTTAGTGAACCTATCAGGGGTGGTTCCCCGCTAGACCTTCTCTTCACAAACAGAGAAGGACTGGTGGAGGATGTGATTGTCGGGAGCTGTCTTGGGCAGAGTGACCACGAAATGGTGGAGTTCACTATTCTTGGCGAGGCCAGGAAGGGGACCAGTAAAACCGCTGTATTGGACTTTCGGAGGGCTGACTTTGAGCTGCTCAGGACACTGGTTGGTGGAGTCCCTTGGGAGGCGGTTCTGAAGGGCAGAGGGGTTCAGGAAGGCTGGGCGCTCTTCAAGAGGGAAATCTTAATGGCGCAGGAGCGGTCTGTCCCCACGTGCCCAAAGACGAGCTGGCGGGGAAGAAGACCAGCCTGGCTCAACAGAATTGTGGCTTGATCTTAGGAGAAAAAAGAGGGTTTATAAGCTTTGGAAAAGTGGGCAGGCCGCTAGGGAGGACTTTAAAGATGTAGCGAGGCTGTGCAGGGACAAAATTAGGAAGGCCAAAGCTCATCTGGAGCTCAATCTGGCTACTGCCGTTAAAGATAACAAAAAACGTTTCTATAAATACATCAACACAAAAAGGACGACTAAGGAGAATCTCCATCCTTTACTGTATGCGGGGGGAAACTTAGTTACAAGAGATGAGGAAAAGGCGGAGGTGCTCAATGCCTTCTTTGCCTCAGTCTTTAGCGGCAATACAGGTTGTTCTCTGGATACTCAGTACCCTGAGCTGGTGGAAGGGGATGGGGAGCAGGATGTGGCCCTCACCATCCATGAAGAACTGGTTGGTGACCTGCTACGGCACTTAGATGTGCACAAGTCGATAGGGCCGGATGGGATCCACCCAAGGGTACTGAGAGAACTGGCAGAGGAGCTGGCCAAGCCACTGTCCATCATTTATCAGCAGTCCTGGCTATCGGGGGAGGTCCCAGTTGACTGGCGGCTAGTAAATGTGACGCCCATCTACAAGAAGGGCCGGAGGGCAGACCCAGGAAATTACAGGCCTGTCAGTTTGACCTCAGTGCCAGGGAAGCTCATGGAGCAGATCCTCCTGAGAGTCATCACGCAGCACTTGCAGGGGAAGCAGGCGATCAGGCCCAGTCAGCATGGGTTTATGAAAGGCAGGTCCTGCTTGACGAACCTGATCTCCTTCTATGACAAAGTGGCGCGCTGGGTGGATGAGGGAAAGGCTGTGGATGTGGTCTACCTTGACTTCAGCAAGGCTTTTGACACCGTTTCCCACAGCATTCTCCTCAAGAAACTGGCTGCTCTTGGCTTGGACTGGCACACGCTTCGTTGGGTTAGAAACTGGCTGGATAGCCGGGCCCAAAGAGCCGTGGTGAATGGAGCCAAGTCCAGTTGGAGGCCAGTCACTAGTGGCGTCCCCCAGGGCTCGGTGCTGGGGCCGGTCCTCTTTAATATCTTCATTGATGATCTGGACGAGGGCATTGAGTGCACCCTCAGTAAGTTCGCAGATGACACCAAGTTAGGTGCGTGTGTCGATCTGCTTGAGGGTAGGAAAGCTCTGCAGGAGGATCTGGATAGGCTCGACCGATGGGCTGAGGTCAACTGCATGAAGTTCAACAAGGCCAAGTGCCGGGTCCTGCACCTGGGGTGCAATAACCCCAAGCAGAGCTACAGGCTGGGAGATGAATGGTTGGAAAGCTGCCAGGCAGGGAAGGACCTGGGAGTGATGGTGGATAGTTGGCTGAATATGAGCCAGCAGTGTGCTCAGGTGGCCAAGAAGGCCAACGGCATCCTGGCTTGTATCAGAAACAGTGTGGCCAGCAGGGCTAGGGAGGTGATCATCCCCCTGTACTCGGCTCTGGTGAGGCCGTACCTCGAGTACTGTGTTCAGTTTTGGGCCCCTCGCTACAAGAAGGACATGGAGGTGCTTGAGCGGGTGCAGAGAAGGGCGACAAAGCTGGTGAGGGGCCTGGAGAACAAGTCCTACGAGGAGCGGCTGAGGGAGCTGGGCTTGTTCAGCCTGGAGAAGAGGAGGCTCAGGGGCGACCTTATCGCTCTTTATAGGTACCTCAAGGGAGGCTGTAGCGAGGTGGGGGTTGGCCTGTTCTCCCACGTGTCTGGTGACAGGATGAGGGGGAATGGGCTTAAGTTGAGCCAGGGGAGTTTTAGGTTAGATGTTAGGAAGAACTTCTTTACTGAAAGGGTTGTGAGGCATTGGAACAGGCTGCCCAGGGAAGTGGTGGAGTCACCATCCCTGGAAGTCTTTAAAAGACGTTTAGATGTAGAGCTTAGGGATATGGTTTAGTGGGGACTGCTAGCGTTAGGTCAGAGGTTGGACTCGATGATCTTGAGGTCTCTTCCAACCTAGAAATTCTGTGATTCTGTGATTCTTTCTCTCCTTCTCTCTCTCCTTCTCTCTCTCCTTCTCTCTCTCCTTCTCTCTCTCCTTCTCTCTCTCCTTCTCTCTCTCCTTCTCTCTCTCCTTCTCTCTCTCCTTCTCTCTCTCCTTCTCTCTCTCCTTCTCTCTCTCCTTCTCTCTCTCCTTCTCTCCTTCTCTCCTTCTCTCTCTCTCTTTTTTTTTTTTTTTTTAAATCCATGGGATTTTATTTAGATATAAGTGACACTATATATTTAGCATCATAAAAGTAGGATGGCTGACAACAATTTGAGAGCAACAGGAGGAACTGCTGTACAGCTGGTTTTACTGCCCCTACATTTTTTTTCCCGTAATAGAGAACACTAACTTTCCTGTGAAATGAACCTATGCCACTGTATCATTCAACTCTCACTGCCAACTTTTCACAAACTGAAAGTTATATTCTGAATATTTTGGTTCTCTGGGCAAAAGGCTTTATATTTTAGCTGTTGATATTTCCTTTAGTTCAGCTGTGAATATAAATTACCATCACATTTTACATTTGCTGAATTCCACAAGAGACTCTGAAGGTCAGATTTCCTTTGTTGTACCACATAGAATGAATAATTATATGCATTCAATATATGCATAATATTTGTTCAGTAACTGACCGTTCAGTTGTATTCTTTTCAATATTGCTTCTTAATCCTTTAGTGTTTTGTGTTTATTCTACTTTTTGTAAATAGCTATATAACTACTTATGAGTGCATTTTTACTTGGTGTTTTTATGATATTTTGAATTCCACCTTGAATTGTATGTTATTTGTGAAAATTCACAAAGATGTGTATGTATAATGCATATGTATAATGCATTCTCAATGCTCATGGGAGAGGAAAGTACCAACTTTTTGATCTTTAAGGCTCAAGTTCAGATATGACCCTTGTCAAAAAGCCACATCTGAAATCTCTTAGTTGTTGTCTTGAAATAAATTTATTGATAACAGTCCAGTCTTGGAAGACACTCTTCCATATTTGAAAAGCAAGTATTAGTCATATCTGCTTTAGCAATTTCTGTAGGGTGTGACATATGCCTTTGGAAAATGCCTATGGTTGGACACTCCAAATCTGAGAAATCTAAATGCCAAAAGTTTTTAAAAGTAGGTTGGTCAGGCTCTGCTTCAAAGGACACTTAATATATATTTTTAATAGAACTGAATTTGTCCTTACAAGCTTCCGTAAGCACTGATAGAGACTGTGAGAATCCCCAGGTGCTCAGAAACTGAAATAAATGCTTTGAAGTGTAGAAGAAACATCACGGATTTGAGATGAAGTAGTTTGTGATCATTGTGTTCAGACCATCAGAGCAATTTGAATCTTCTAGGGAGAGGTGAGGAGGGTGAATGTGTCTGCTAAAATGTTTTTTTGTTGTTGTTGTTGTTTTTTTTTTTTTTTTTTTTTTTTTAAATACAGTCAAAATCATTTTGCTATTTTTCATAGTAATTTCACTAGCAAAAATATGACGTTAGCATGAAGGATGCAGCATGAAATATTATTAGTGTTGTAACAATAAAAATAGTATCTCCAGATAATAGATTAGAAAATATAATTATCACATATAACAAGTCATGTGGAAAGGTCATTCTCAAAGGCTTCGGTAGTGGAGGGACGTTAAAAAAAAAAAAAAAAAAAAAAAAAAAAGCATTATGATTCCCAGATGTTTCAAGGCCTCAACTATCTGAGGAACCAATAGATTTCCTGCTTTTCGCTTTGTTTCAAATGTTCTGTGAAATTTGGAATAATACTATAAAGGGCACGTATTCAAAAGAAGGCCATAGTATTCTAGATTTAATATTCTGTTACAGATACTCATTGACTCTAAAGATTCCCTTTTATGTGAAGGGAAATTGACAGTTTTAATCATTATTCCACTCTCAAAAGTGGTACGTGATTCAAACCTACAGAGTTGTAGGAGCAGTAATGCTAAATCTGTCATCTTTACATCTACGATGTATGCTGAAACATGCTAACAGTACAAATGTACGTTATAAATACAATACTACGTTGCCTCTTTTTTTAATTATTTGTTTTTCTTTTTTCTTTTTTTTTTTTTTTTTTCCTAGACCTTCAATGAATTTGAGATAGAACAACATCAAGAATGTGCCTATGACCACTTGGAAGTTTTTGATGGTGAAAGTGAAAAATCACCAATTCTGGGACGCTTATGTGGCAATAAGATACCAGATCCTCTTATTGCTACTGGAAACAAAATGTTTCTTCGCTTTATTTCTGATGCATCAGTGCAAAGAAAGGGCTTTCAAGCAACGCACTCTACAGGTCAGAAAATCAAGATGTGGTTTACTAATAATTTTCCCTTCATTCTTTAGTAGAAGATATTTACTTTTTACTAACAAACAGGATGAATTAATAGATAACACAATGTTACAACTAAATCTAATATAAACCTTAAGTTTCATTAACCTTAAGTTGGAAAAGTCAGAGAATGCAAATAATATGCATTATATATGCATATTATGCATAATATGCAAATAATAACTCATATTGTAGTCATTTCTTTCTCTCTCTTTGCCTCTGACTTTCTATTTTTCTCTTTCTCTTTTTTTTTTTTTTTTGCTTTGTCTTTTTTTAATAATTTTATAGGAAAATAAAATAATTAATAATAATAATTTTATAGGAAAATAAAATAATTAATAATTTTTATAGGAAAATTATTAAAATATTTTGAAACAAAAAATCTGATAAAAAGATGATGTTGGCATAGACAGTCTAAGAAATATTTCCTAGGTTTCATTAGTTTGTAAAAGTTTCAATAGCTTTTCATTGTATTTTATATGGCAATACTTCACTGGGGCATGAGATGCGCCTCTATTACTTTCCTCTTCTAACTTAAACACAAGTTTGGGCTTTGTATAAACAGCTATTATTTCCTGTAGAGCTAAAAAGGAAAGACAAGCCAAGGAAGAGTAAGAAAAATAATACTGAAAACTTTCTTAAGACAGAAAGAATATAATCTCTTAGAAATTTGCCATTTAATTTTGTTGTTTTGCAGAAATCACTGAAATTGAGAATAGTATTTTGCAATTGCATTAATAGACGGGGACGTTTTCAAAGTGCGTGCTTTATTTCCCAGACGTTGTTTGGCTTACAGTGGCCCCTAGTGCTGAATCTCTGAACTTCCGTTGCTTGCTGTAAGACGAGGAAAACGTTTTTGTGTGATTTTTTTTCGTTTTTCTTCATTTTTTCTTCCTCAATATCTGTCTTTACTTTCAACAGTTCATTTTCTTTCATCCAGTTTTTGGAAATTAATGCTAATGCAGAAAATATTTATAAGTACCTGTTTTAGTACATAAAGTTTTCTGACAGGTAGCAGTCATTAATGGAAGGATTAGACGCTGTTCATACCATTTGATATTATTCATCAAGTCGATATGTAATGCTCAGCTAATCATACATCAGTTTTAAAAATTCTTATTTTTTTCTTCTGCTTTGTTGAGAACAATTCTAAAACTGTGTTAATTTAATTCCCCCTTTTTAATTTCCCTTTTAATTTTCCTGGAAAAGCAGTAAACAACAGTATATGAACTATTTTTCCTCTTCATGATCTGAGCCTGGAAAGTGCAAAGCTTAACCACCTATCAGTCAATTTATGTTTTTCTTGTTTAAGATTCTGTTTTACAAACATGTCATCATTTGTCTTTCCCACCTCGGTAAACACTTCCCTTAGGCAGAAAATTAGATAGAAATAGTAATAATTACTCATATTAAATTACCATGAGGTAAATAATAAAAGGTCAAAAGTCTTGTTAGAAACAGGTGTTATGAAACTACCATTGAAAAGTGCTGCATTTTATATATATGCCTTATTTGTAAAAACTTTTTGAGCAAGCTTTTTTTTTCTGAGAAAGCCTAGAGAATAAAATCTGCCCTGTTTTTAAGAATGTTGTAAAAATAATTGTTTGCCTCCTTAAGCTAGAATATCTATTTCACTAGACTGTTTTTGCATGAAGTGTTCATTAAGTTGAACAGCACATCACCTGCATGTGAATTGAAGCACCAGTGAATGACAGACAACCCAGAATTCGTAGCCTTGAGACCAAAACAGTTGTTCCATTTTACCTCCGTGATTTGCACTCATGCCCAACGAATAGATACCCAAGTGTTTAAACAGTGCATTGTATTTTATTATTATTTTTCTAGCAAATAATAATAAACATGATAACACTATAGCAAACAATAAAGATTCAAAAAACAGATTGGATAGAAAGACTTCCCAAACTTCCCCAGGTAGAACAAACAAATAAAGAAGAAATTCTTTATAAGGAAAAAATTCTTTACTCTGAGGGGGTGGTGAAGCCCTGGCACAGGTTTCCCAGAGAAGCTGTGGATGTCACACCCCTGGAATAGTTTAAGGCTGGGTTGGATGGGGCTATGGGTAACCTGGTCTAGTGGGTGGTATCCCTGCCAATGGCAGGGGGGTTGGAACTGGATAGCCTTTAAGGTCCCTTCCAACTGAAACTGTTCTGTGATTCTGTGAAAGGGAATTGCCATTTTCTGCAGCTGCTAGTATGGCTATGCATTTTCTTTAAGGACGTGTCACAGTTCACTATATATATATTTTTTTTCTTTAGCAGAAAAATAATGATAAAACAGTCATAAAGTAAATGGAATTTAAAAAAAAAAATACAAAAGGAAAAACAACAGTTAGAATAGCAATGAGAAATAAATGCTTGAAGGATCTTGTTTGTCCAACAGCTTGATAGACAGTAAAGTTCTTTATTATCTAATTTATAAACTCTTTAAATAGTTATAAACAAGCTCTAATGCAACATACACATTTTATGCCTGTGTAGAAACAGAGATTTATAGTCTGTTTTTGGCATAGGGCAAGGTTCTTCAGTTTAGAACTTGCCACAAGAGACTTCCTCTGTCAGTGACAGCTTTCTCCCAGCCAGGACCTTTTGCAGAGAAAAACCTGTCCGTGTCCATGAACTACAAAACAAACAAACTGGCAAGGTTAGCTGTAGTGTTTAGTATTGAACTGGTTCTCCAGGCACAGCATTATGATTAAATTTGACACTCTTATGTAACATAGGACTCTTACATGTGCTCCTGTTGATCGCTGACTGCATGTGCTAGAGCTGATACTCCCCCTCATCCCCATCACTTGTTAATGATGTCATTAACCCATGTCAAAAAGCTGACACCACTGACACCACTTAGAGCACTTGCCTTGCTCTCAAATGACCACCTGAAGGAGGTTCTACCTCTTGAACCACTTTCCTTATACCTTTGGCATTCCCTTTTGTCTTTTACTTGAAAATTATGAAATATTCCCAAGTCTTAAAATTTATTTATTAAAATACATATACATGTATATTTAGAGGAAACATGGAATGGATCTGTCTTCATACTGGGTAGTATTTCACTCAACACATCATTTGATTGACCTGTTTGTGGAGTAAAAATGTACTCTGAATAAGATGGGGCAGCTATGGAAAGAAAATTTTAATTTGCACTGAATAAGCTTCTTAGTTCTCTTTTCCACCCCAACTTTTCAGAGTGTGGTGGTCGACTGAAAGCTGAAACCAAGCCCAAAGATCTGTACTCTCATGCTCAGTTTGGTGATAACAACTATCCAGTTCAGGCGGACTGTGACTGGCTCCTGGTGGCAGAGCGAGGCTATCGAGTTGAGTTAATGTTTCAGACTTTTGAGGTTGAAGAAGAGGCAGACTGTGGTTATGATTACATGGAGCTATTTGATGGTCACGATAAGTCAGCAATGAGACTTGGTCGATTTTGTGGATCTGGGGTAAGTAACCAGGTGATAAAGCTTTTCTTTCTTCCATTTTATTTATTTATTTATTTATTTTTTCACTGCAATTAAACATAGAAAGAAAGAAGAGGCAGAGGAAAGAAAGGGACAAGAAGAGATGAGGTTATCTTACTACACCTTATGACAAAGCTACCAGATTATCTACCCCATTTTTTTTTTTTTATATAATTTTAGAGGCTTGTACTAAAATGCACCAATGGTATTTGAAAACTTTCCCTTGAAATACTTTCAATAATAGATATTCTTGTCTAGTTATTGATCAAAGTATTGTAATGTTATGTTAAGTTTTAGGTAGCTGGCAATGGAGTGCTTTTCAGTGCCCCCTTCCCCCTCCTCCCCCCCCCCCCCAAAAAAAAAAAAAAAGGTAGCAGTGTTTTCAGTGTTTTCCCATAGAGAGAAATGCATTGGTGTTGAAAATTATCACATTCAAATTCTGTCAATGCAAAAGAAGAAACCACATTTTATGGGAAAGGGGCACCTGGGAAATATTTATAATGCAGTTGTCTATTGCTTAAATCTGATTCTAGGAAAAAAAAATGCTCTTAACTATGTTATTAATATGGGCCTTAAGAAAGCTCTGTCATTCCAAATCTATCTCTGACATGGATTAATTGTGAGACATGGAGGACATTGTATAGGTGACATCGTGGAAAGGATGCATATTATTTCTACTTCCAGAGTTCCATTGTTCTGTTGGCTACCTGCCTTGTGAAAGCTGGTGCTATGATCCCACAAGTCCTCATCAAATCCTTATATATGTGCAAATGCAAGCACAATTTCATACATAGTCATTGCCTATGTATGAAAAGGTTTACAAAAGGCTCTACATGAGATGGTAGGAGCTCTTAATCAACCACATTCTACTTTTTGGATATAACTACAGTGCCTGATCAGTGCATCTGAGGTGATGGCATCTCAGTCATTCAGACTAGTTGCCAGCTTAAACCCTTTTTAAGGCATTTTAATGATACTTTAGATGAAGGAAAGGTGCTACCACTGAACTGCAGGCAGTGTATGCTAAGGGAATTGCTACCACTGAGATCAGCATCTACTACGTTACACATAACAACACTTTTCAGACTAAAAAAAAGTTTTTTTTTTTTTTTTTTTTTTTTTATCACTGTTAATCACTGTTTTTGTTTTTCTGCTATGGTATGGATGAATGGCTTCATAGACTGTTCCAAACCAAGTGCGTAAAAAACATGGAATTAAATAGAAAAGCCGTTGAAAGCAATTAATCCAAACTGAAGGTCGGGTAGGGGCGGGGGGGGAGGAAGCACTGTTAATACACATTACTACTTTTTCAAGTTTAGAAAAAGGACTTGGTATTTCAGTTAGTACTTCTGATCAATGTGCTTCAGTAATAAAGCAGGCCACCATGAGGGCTGTGAAGAATATGTTTGAGAATAGGCCAATGCTGGAGTCAATTGTTTGTCTAAATATAGAACATTATGAATGGTCCTGCCCTCTCACTTACATGACTGCAACAGAACTGTAGAAGACATCTGGGAAGGACAAAAAAAAACGAAAGAGCTTCAGTTTTCCTTGTCTCTTAAGAAAAGGTTGCAGAGATATTCAATACAAATTGGAGAAGGTAAATCAGATTTGGAAAATATTTAGTTTAGCATTGATTTAGATTGTATGAAAGGATGCTGTTCAGTCTCAGAACTCAAGATTGAAAGAATGCTTGGATACACTCAGTACTCTGAGTACAAAAACCCAAAAAGATGTAATAGATTATTTCAAAATTTCTGTTAGCAAGTAAAAATTCAAACATCTTGATATAAGCTGGCCTTCCGCTTTTAGGAATTTAGGATAGCATTTCCTCGGTCTGCCTTAAAAATTCATACCCTGTGACTTAGAGCTGAATGAGTAGAAGTAGTTTGTTAGTTGATATAAGATGACACCACGTGCAATTACACAACTACACAACATGGCATAACAGCAAAAGAGAAGTATCCATAAGAAAAAATCTGAATGAAGGGGATAAATACACAAACTAGGCATATAATTTATTTATTGTTTGTTCATTTATTTTAGCCACCAGAAGAAATCTATTCAGCAGGGGAAGCTCTTTTACTCCACTTTCACACTGATGATACAATCAACAAGAAAGGATTTCATATACGATACAGAAGTATAAAATATCCAGATAGTGTGCACACCAAAAAATAACATGAACCTCTATGTAAGGAAAGGAGAATGTGGAAAAAAAAAAGAATGCGCAATGGAAAAGAAGGAAAGTGTCTTTTTTTTTTTTTTTAACTGAAGTTATTAGCACAAAATGTTTTATATGAGTTCAGTTGAAATTATGACTTATAAGACCAGAGTCTAAAATAAAATTAAAAAACAAAACAACAACAAAAATCTGTCCCAGTGGAATAGACAAGATGATGATATGCAGGCTCCATACTCGACACTTCTCTGTGAAGCTGGTGAAAGGACTTTGCATGCTTCCAGGAGAATATGAAAGCTTTTGTTCATAGTTTGATGTTTGTCATAGATGCGTGCAGATTCAATCAGTTGTGTTTAGGGCAAGTGACCCGTTCTTCCTTCTGACAACTGTTTGTTGTCCAGGAGAAAAAAATAAAGCTCTTTCAGTTCACACTCAAAATACTCTCCTTATATCTAATTGCTTTAACATTGTATCTTGCATACATTGTGTACAACGACTTGAAAGAAGATATGAAATGGGAAGGTCTTCCTGCATTGTTCTGTATTTTTTACCAATTCATCTATCATATCAGGTTATCAGTTTTGAAACTGGAAAGTCATACTTCTGAAACATAACTGATCTTCAGAGTACTTTGTTTTACTAATGACTGAAGTCTGAACTGTTACACTGGTCATCGGTTGCTTGACCAATCACTAGTTGACTGAATTTGAACAATGTAAGAATCTGAAAATGTTAGGTTTACTGGTAAAGTAAGCTATCTCTGATGATGTGCTCTTATTTTGCACTGAACATAGAATATAGACTGAGATGAAAACCTGTCATGAATCAAAATATGTATCCATGAGAGGCAGAAATAGTATCATCTGAAACTCCTCCTATTGAATTTGTTTTTGGCAGTACATTTGGAACCACTACTAAGCTTTATTTCATCAGACCTCTTTATAAACGAGCTAACAGCCTGATTTAGCTAATCAGAAATGAAGCTGCAGCAGCATCCAAGTGGGAGGTTTCCTAAAGATTCTTTTTTGGGGGAAGAAGAGTATCTGTGATGGTGGAAAAAGCAAAACAAAACAACGGAGGATTTGTTTGTTATCAAGAGTGAATTCCTATGGTGCTATTCCATGAACATTTAAAACAAAAACAAACCAAGAAGTTTTAGACTTTTGAGCCAACAGCTTGCAGATCATGAATGTCTCCCTCTGAGTGGCTGCATCTGAAGAAGGAAGGCTTTACTGCTCTGAGGGAGGGCAGGTTGCAATGGCAGCACTAGTCCTGTGGAACAACTACTACTATTGCCTTAGAATCCTCGCACATGATCAGACAGATCTTCCTGTAGATACACCTCTAATTTGATAAATAATTCGACGACTCAGATGTTTTAGCATATGCTAACAGAAGGATCTTCAAGAGAAAACACCATCTGCAGAATGAGATCATCTGCCTGTAAATACAGTGACTTGCTTTTGATGTAGACATATGTTATGTTTAGAACTGAGATACTTTCTATGTGCTTTAGGCCATACATGGCTTTAGTCATAATGTATATGCATTATGTAAGTATTGTATGAATGAGTGCTCCAGGGGAGTGAGAGGTATTGTGTGG
Organism: Aythya fuligula; assembly: GCF_009819795.1. Lineage (NCBI taxonomy): Eukaryota > Metazoa > Chordata > Aves > Anseriformes > Anatidae > Aythya > Aythya fuligula. The sequence continues at coordinate 27,359,442 of NC_045562.1, read as the reverse complement.
ATGAACACAATTGTTTCTTTATGTGCCAAGTTCTATCAGGACCCTGTTCGACTGTAGCAACTTTTCTTTAAAGGCTTCATAGACAGATAACGAGGATTTCTAGTTGGCAAGAATCAAGTTAAAAGTATTATGTTTCACTCTACAATAAATATTATTTTGATATCCTTTGATGTAAGTTGCTACTCAGATTAGCTTAGTTTCTGTTACATTACTATGAACATACATTGGCACTAATAAATCTGATCTTTTTTTTTTTTTTTATAAAAATAAAACCCAAATGTCTGTATAGTTGTCTTTCACTGCTTTAACAAGTGTATTACTGCTATATATTATCATTTTCATTTTCAAACAACTTACGTGAATGAAGTTCAACAACTGAACAATTACTGTATTTTTATAATGCTGCTTCATTATCCTTTTTTTTTTTTTTTTTTTTGGGTTCATTTTTTTTTTCAGGATGTTTGCACAAGGATTACATTTTATCCAAGTTGTTTTACTACAAAAAGTCAGGAAACTTACTGTAGAAGTCAGAAAAGAGTTGTCATAAACTTTGATTACAAAGTTAAAATATGTTTCTCTAATTGCTTATCCATTTGTAGATCCCATATTGCTTAAGAGCAGTGAAGGTGGTGTTCTTAATGATCTTGATGATGGATGGACAGTCTGGTTCATATCTTCTCATTGGCCTCATGATTCTTTCAGGTGCTGTTGAAAAGGGACGTATTTCTGAGTTGTAGGAGGTTTCTCCCTTTGTAATGAAAATTGCATATTCAGTGAACTCTGTGTTTAAGTATGCCTTATAATTAGCCTAACAATGGGAAAATAATGAAAAAACTATATACAGTGATTAAGTTGTGAAAAACTATGCAAGTTTCCCCCAAATCTTTGCAAACGAGATTTTTTTTTGGCAACATAGTATTTAAAGATCTTGCCTGTTGACTAGTCCACAAAACCAGATACAAAATACAATAGCCTTCAAGACCTATACATACAGCGTGTCTAATGACAATGCTCCCAGTAGGATGAAGATGGTACTTATTTTAATTCCTGTTTGCCACAACCTTTCTGGACTATGGGCAACCTGCTGGATCTGTAACTTGATATAAAGATTTCACCTCAGCTCTGTAAAGAGCACCTGATATGTGCAGAGTAGTACTTACTTAGTACGTTATTAAAATCAGAATAAAGTGTCAAGTTGATGGAATATGCTGTCAGGAATATGACCTGTTTAGTTGACTGGCTCTTGAAGAATTTAAATTTGTGGTCAATATCATGCTCAGGTAAGAAGGAAGATATGTTTGTGAAAGGCTATTCTTCCATCTTTAGGAAAAAGAAAACAAAACAAATCATTGATGAAAGTCAATTAAAATGGCTATGTTCCGGAAGAGCTGAGGATCCAGCTGCAGTGAATAAAATGCAGATATCAGCAGATATTCTGTTCTTTGCTGGCCATTTGTTATAATCTGCAACATATTTGAGTAGTCTTACCTTGTGAAACATGTGAATCAGCAAACTGAACCAAGCATTGGTGAAAGCTAGGTCAGATCTTTAACGTGGTAAGGCAGCGTTGCTTTTTCATTTAAATCAGCTTGCTTTTGAACCACTCTGAAAAATTAGATTAATTGGCTGGAAGCTTTATTCGCTTGGGGGATCAGGGGATCAGTCCTGCAATTTTGCTATGATGTCACGAGTACAAGTGGCAAACTTTTTTTTTTTTAATAATACAGGAAATTTTTGTTGACTTCACAGGTTGTATGCTGTAGTAAATGCAGCTGTGTGGTGCACCATCGTAGAGCACAGTCACTGCGTAGGCACACTGGAACTTTCTCTTGTAATGAAATGGTTCTGTTCTGGTAAAATTTACAGATCTCAGAGTTGGCTGAGAACCTGGTATGGATATGTAATTCCAGGAAAATCTTCCATCTTAAAGTAGAACAGACTGGAAGGGAATTTTCCTTTGATTTCAGGTCTTAAATTGGGCTCAAATGAGTATCAAGATGTAATGGCTTTTCCTGCAATAACATATGTGACTATACAGATTGGCACAACTTTATTTAAAGATATGCTCCTTGTTATTTTGTTTTAATTATTATTTGATATTTATTATTTTTATGAATCAATTATTAATTGATTCATAAAATAAAGTGGAAAAAAAAGAGGAGCAAGGACAAACAGAATGCTCAGAGAATGAAAACAACAGTACCACCGATACAAATGTTACATTACCAAATAAATAAAAAAAAAAGCAGAATAAAATAGATATAATCTCCAGAACCAACACTGTTGCTAATATTTATATATATATTTTTTATGTATCTTTCATAGTCATTACAAATACTTTATGCTGTATTGCTTTCACTTACTTGAAGGAAGAATTAGATTAACAATTGCATAGCTCAGTGTGTTTTTTGACCAGGGAACTGCTGATAACCTGAGAAACAAAAATGAAGGAAAATGCATTTTGCAATTTTTTGCTTATTAGAAAATGTTTTAGTTCCTTGTTCTGAGTTCACAAAGGAAACAAGTTGTAGCAGTTGCAAAAAATATTTAGAGCACTATGATATTAGGTGAACAGTGAAAGGGGAAACAGTTGCCAGGCTTAGGTCTCGTTGTCTTTATCCCACCTCCACAACTGCTTTCTCTCATGTTTTCTCCTTGTCTTTGTAGATGGTCTTGTAGCATATCAAATTCCAATCAAATCCAAGATGAAGCAATATACATATAAACAAGGTGTTTTTTTTTTTTTTTTTTTTTTTTTTTTACCCTCCAGCGACCTTCAGGTGTAGTTATTCTTCCTGTAGTTAGAATTATTGACTTCACATAATGTTGGATAGAGTTTGCCATACGATGGCAACTTCTGAAATACAATACTAATGATCATTAGGAATATTTAGTCTTCTCTTAGGACGTGATCCATGGATTTTCTCTTCCAGCATGCTAGACTTGCTTCTTTGTAGCCATGTTTCAGGTAAACAACAATGCAGTGAAATTGAATGGAGGGAAATTACAATGGACAAGGAAGAAGGAAAAAGAGAGTTTGGCTCTCAAACAGCATGTTTGAGTGAAGAGTGAAATTGTTTAGGGCACATGATGGGTTATATGTAGGAGAAAAAGAATGAATTAGAACAATACAGTATTTAAGCTGAGAAGAGAGGAGAGGAGACCTATCCAATGTTACAGCTGGAATAGTTTCCCAGGGCTAATAGTACCACCTCATAAATATTTAAAAGCTCTTTTGTACTGAATATTGCCTAATGTAGTAGGAGCAATACGCAAAAAATTAAATTATGAAAGTCCACAACAAAGTCTGTGCAAAACATTTGCTAATAGATCACTGAATTTAAAAGTAATGATGATAGACTTTTCTAATTAAAAGAATTGAAGCGTATGAAGACAAAAGCAGTTCTATTACAATAGACAGAAAACAGTAACAGTCCACATCTACAAGCTGTGGACGCCTCTTGCCAAATTTCAAGTATAGAGTCTTATTACACAGCCGTTGCTGAAAGTTGCTGAACAGCCTTTATTAAGCTGATATTCTAAAGAGCTGCGTGCATGGTTAAAAGCTGATTTATTTGAGATATCTTAGGATATTAATATGCTTGCCTTTTTTATGTTGTTGTTATCATCTCTTTGCGTGATCATGATACAAACAATTTTCATTGGTAAAATCCATATCCTTGGCTGTACTAAGAGGACCATACTGGCATGAGAGTATTACCTACTGAAGTAATTAGTTACTTAAAAATTCTCATTGTTAAGATGTTAACACAGGCAATGAAGATACTGAATAAAGGATTTAAGGGATATTTCTAGATATTCATAGTAGTATGCCAATTATTAACATTTCAGTGTGAATCTTCCTTCAGAGTGCTGCATCATTGGGATAATATTTTTTAAAATGTGCATTTTAGAGAAAAAAAATCATGGATGTTCTTGTCGGTTTGAGCATAAAACATTCTAGTATTCTGAGTTTACAACTGTTCAAAGAATGGGCTGTTCAGTTACACTGTTGAAAGGATTTTTTTTTTTTTTTCAAATGCTATAAATGAGGATCTTAACATTAGGGAAATTTACTGAGTGTTAAATGAACTTAGTGTGTGGTGAATTACAAGAGGCCTTATTATTATGAGGGTTGGAGGGAGATAGGGAGGGGCAACTCTCATGTCATTTACAGAAAATCTGGCTCATAAATCTTATGTATCACAAAGGACATGTTTGTGTTATGTTCATGTATAGGCACAAGGAAAGTATTGCTGAGAATGTTTCAGAATATTTATATCTTCCTGTGAAAAATGTGGCTTACCTACATGAAATTTTTGAGTTGAATGGTACAGGTTAAATGTTACAAAGCATTAAGTACTTCTACCTAGTCAAAATTCAAATGTCCATTAATGATACACTATTCTCCAGTTTAAGACCTTTTTTTTTTTTTTTTTTTTCCACAGCAGTTTTATCTTAAATGATATTTTAAAATTACTGATGCCTGTCTTGTAGTAATTTTATTTGTAAGTTTACTGTGGCATCCCTCTTCTTGCACGTAACTAGTGATAGGACAAGAGAAAATGGACTCAAGATGCAGCAGGGGAGGTTCAGGTTGGAAATTACAAGAAGTTTCTTCTCAGAAAAAGTGGTTAGGCATTGGAATAGATAGGTTGCTTAGGAAGCTGGTGGAGTCACCATCCCTTGGGGGTGTTTAAGGAAAGGTTGTAATTAGGGACATGGTTTAGGGTAAAGGGGGACAGTTAGACTAGATGATCTTGGTGGTCTTTTCCAATCTTAATGATTTTATGATTACATCTACATTTTGCTAATTTTGTTGCCTGTAGAATCTTGAACTTAAATATTGCAAAATTTTCAAAACCACCAGTGTTTCACATTTGAGGACAGTTTGCTAACTCTAATTTAGTGAAAGACTTTAATTTGGTGAAGACTTCAAAGGTATATATGCTATATATAGTAAACAGCCAGTAATCAATCTGGTGTCAAGCAACAAAAAAGTAAATACATACTACATTGGTTAGTGCTATAGGTGACCATTTACTCAAGCTAACTGGAAGAGAGAAGAGAAAACTCTGAAATACTGTAGAGTATTTATAAAGAGTGTTTTTCTATAAAAAAAAAATCCCAGACTATCCTCAGCTAGACCATGAGTGAGTGCCGCTAAAGAGATCTAGGTAAAAATAAAACCGTTAATAACAGAGTAAGAATACAGTTCTGTGCTGTGCCTGGTGGATCCTGTGGTCTTCACCATTATCATCATGGCTACAGGATATAGGGATGAGAACAAAAGGATAATAAGACAGGTATGCTATGGCAGACACCTGCAATGGCCTCTAGGAGCCTGAACATCATGAGGCCAGACTAGCATAAAGAGAGCCTTGGATGAATAACACACATCCAGCCACTCAGGCACAATTTCCTCAATACCTTGTGTTTAATGGGCCTTGGCAATCTCTGCATATGTTTTTTTTTTTTTTTTTTTTTTCCCCAAGGAACTTGGACTGCTGGACTGCTTGGTGTATTTGATGGGCATCCAAGAAAGCAAAAAAGAAAATATCTAAAAATGTAAACTGGATTAAGTTTATGCTTACTTTATGCTGAGGACTACTAAACCGACTGTTGACTGGTAACAGAAATTTGTCAGAAGTAACATTATAAAGGTGAAATTGCCTCTCTTTCTTTTCTTGAGTACAGTGTATTTTCCATCAGCTATGGAAAGCCACATATTCACTGCTTTTAGCCACAATGCAAAAATAAATGACCTTGCAAGAGCAAGTTGTAGAAAAACAGTTTTTGACACTCTAACTTCCCACTGTCAAAAACTGAGTTGTGATGGATCTTTATAAGGAACTTCTGAGTTTGACAATATCAAAATAGATTTTTAAACCATGTAGAACTACTGGGGGAGTAAAGCAATATAAAAAGGTTGTGATTAAATATGGAGCAATTAAATATTGCTTCTGCAAGACAAAAGGAAACCTTTTTTTTTTTTTTAATTTTGGTCATGATATTCATGGCTATAGGATTGCAGAAGATATCCCAAATGTGTCCTTTAAAATCCCTTCTTTGGGTGAAGCTCTTGAATTTAGAACAGCTGTTTGCATCTTAAGTGAGATGGATCATTTCAAGTGAAAAAGTAATCCCTGGAAATTGTGTTCAAATGACAAATGTACTTTAGTGCCAACACTTGGTGCTTTATGTCTATCCAAAAGGAGGGCTATGGCTGTGTGTTATGGCACTTCATTAAATACTTTGTTCTGATACCTGTCACCTGAGGAATACTTCAGAATTTGTTGTTTGGTTCCCTACTTAATTTATTCAAATATATAAGAAAAATAGTGAAAATCAAATGTGAGTTTGTAGCAAAATTTATTGTCCAATTTTCAGGATCAGGATTGCATAATGAAATAGATTCCTGGCACAAACAGTTGAAATGTGGAAGAGGTCTACAGATGCCCCAGACAATATTCAGATCTTGCTTGCTTTCTGTTCTGTCATGTTTCTTTGTTGAATTAAATTCACACCCAGAAAATCATTTATCCTGACAATTTTTGAACTTGGTGTCATCTTTCCCACTGGAAATTTGAGTGAAACAATCTCTGCTAAACTGTTGAAATTAACTGCTCTTAAGTAGACATGAGGAATTGAGAGACTTTGTTTATACTCTTTTATGCTCAATTTTAGTGAGTAATGTGGCATGGCTTTTGGTATTGTTTCTTTTGATTGCTTCTTTTGATTATTCTCTTATGGAGTCTGAAATGAATTGTGAGTGCTTTGAAGACAGTATTTTGGAACAGATACAGTGAATAAGAGTACGTTTTATGCTGATGAGCTGACTTCTCTTATTTCATTAATGTGTAGAAATTTCCATTCTATTCCTGCATGTCTCAAATATATTTCAGCACAAAGGTACCTCACCAAGTAGTATTTCATTCTCTAGCATGCAAACACGGCAGTGCATGTTGCAAACAAGCAATCCCATTATCTTGACTGTAGAATAAAGGCTCGAACATATGATTTGAAGATGCTAGACTGCTACTGTATGATCTGCCTCAGCATTCTTTAAATGATGTCTTGCTCATTTTCATCATGCCCTGCACTGAAGGTCAAGGCTAACTTGATTTTTTTTTTTTTCCTTAAAGATGCAGGAAGACAATTTTACCAGACCTTTCAGCTCAAGAACTAAGATTTTTTTATCTTTGGATCATAACACAAAACCTGTCTACCTGACTTTTTCTAGTAGTTGATATTATCAAGGATCAGAAATGTTCTTTTGGGGAAATATCATGTTAGCATTTAAAATAAAACATTAGGTGATATCAACTGCTATTTTAAATCCACTTATAGGTCATGGATATGCAATATATAGTTGTACTTATACATTTAACCATGTTCAACAAATGCAATATGTTGAAAACATCACTCTGTTCCCTGTGAAATTTCATGGGTAATTTAAGCTGGATGAAGTGATGTTAACTTGTGCCTACCACAGAATTTTTTATTTTATTTTTTATTTTTTAATGAAATATTTTTTTTCTGGAACAACTTTGGAATTTCTACAATTGTTTACTTTAATTCTGAGAACTCTTTCATGTTTTGCCGAAGTACAAACTGTATTTTGAACTTGTAGTTTTTTCACTTTCTCTACTGAGTTCTTTTATGTTCTTTGGACAGAAGGAGTTTCTGCCTCTGGACTAGCAATAGGAATTGGGTATATATTGAACAGTAACCATTCAAAATTAACTACAAGAGTGAGAGAAATCTAGCAGTTACAGAAGAAAATGGAGGATAAAGTGCCTATAGTTTCTTAAGCTGTCGTTCTTTAGCAGAACACAGAACACATGAATGTTGGTATAGCTAAAGCTGAGGAAAGCATGAAAGTTTTATTGATTTGTCTAGATCTACATGTGGTTGAAGAACCAAAACAGTTAATTCATGACTACAGATGTGGTAGGGTACTTCATCTTCAAATGCTGTGTACCTTTATAGCTCTCTAGAAGAGCCTAACTTGGTTACCACAGTCTGAAAAGAATAGCATCCATGCTGGAGGACTGATGAAGTCGGCTCAAGAGGAATAACTATAATTCAGCACCAAATGTGCTGAATGTGCTCTAGAGAAACTGGAGATGGTTGTTGTGGCTAAGCACTCCACAAAAGCTGCAGAGACGTTTATAGAGGGAAAATAGTTTCATTGATGTTTCTTCAAATGTCAGGAATGCTGTTCTTTTCCTTATTTTTCAGATGTCACAGTATGTCACATTTCTCTGACTACATTTGGCTTAGAGGGGTGGGTGAATGGCAAAGCCTGCCAGATTTAAAACAAGCTTTATCATCACATACATGTATTTAGTTCATTGTTGTTCTGTACAGAATAGGTTTAGTTCTTTCTACTTTATTTTTATGAAGCCCACAGAATACTGCACTCTTCTCATGGTCTGTGCCAGACCATGTGTCATTCATTTGGGAGTACATGGGTAAGCTTTAGTCTCATTTATAGAGCTGATGATTGCTATTAATGAGCATGGTATTTCTACAGTAACTGTATTGCTATATACCATAGCTGGGTTGAATGGTCATATTCACAGTCGATCTGTTTTCCCAGAATCTGTTTTTCATCCTGCAACCCTATGCAAAATGTATGTAATGTGGCAACAAAAACAAAAATATCAATCCACCAACTCTCTCTTTCTCTCAAAAAAAAAAAAAAAAAAAAAAAAGATAATATTAAAATATTAATTAAAAATGGGAAACAATTATTCCACCATGTAAAGTCATTGTTACTTCAAATAACTTGTTACTGTGTGCTGCAAAAATGCAAATAACAAAACCACAACATTTTTGCTTAAACATTGTTAGCTCGTATTTCATTATGTGATGGAATTTACCCACATATTGTGGAATTCTGATTTATTTTTTATTTTTGGCCATTCCTTCAAAGAACAAATCTTATCTGAGGTAGAAAGACACAAGAGCAGAAAAATGCAACATTGGGATGTCTGTGATCGTAAGAAGTAGAACAATAATTCCCATATTTGTCATATCTATCATAAAAGAAACAAACAATAGGAAATTTTCCTTTGGAATTTGCTTTGAAAAAATACCTAACAAGAAACTGCTTTATGTGCTTTCTTACTACTCCATGCTGTCTTCAAACTGCTACCAGAGTGAAAAATAAGTATTTTTGTAAGTATTCACAGTAATCTAAATGAATAATAGTTGTATTTACAAACAAAGTTCAGGAATTCATTTCCTTCATTTCCTTCACTTCCTATTTCTAAAGCTATGATTTCATTTTTTTATTTTCCTCAAAATGCAGGTTATCCATTACTATCATCAGAAAACAAATTTTAAATATTTTTCTTAATAGCAGTCAGTCCATCTTTTCTCCAAATTTGCTTAAACTCATTTTTCAAGGTATATGGATATTTATATTTATATATCTATAGAGAGTCTTTTCTAATCCAGATTTGGAGAATATTATGATTTAGTAACTTACTATTTCTCCTGCTGTATTTGTTTAATTTGAAGATTTATTACTATTATTCCTTTTATTCTTAAAATTGCACTTCATTTGTACTGCAAAAGTCCCTTCTGTTTTTCTCATTTCCTCTAAATTCAAAGATAGTCCATATTTCTTAGAACTCTAGTTCCTTATTTATCTGCCTGTCAATCATTGTGTCTCTTGGGACCACTAGGAAATTGGTTCTTTTTAGTTCTCTGTACAGCTGAAGTAATGAAGTTTTGCACTGGGATTGTGCAGGTCATAATGTGACCTTTGTAGTTTATCACCCAACATCCTTCTGGAATTAAAAGACTTCACCACTATTTATCTACTTATTTTTAACGCCCAGATCAAAGCTGGTATAACACATTTCTGAAATTTAGACTAACCTTTAAGTACTAAAGGAAAAAGATGGTGAGTCATTTATAGGAAGCACTTACATGAGTAGACTCAGTGAAATATATTCTTAACCAAGACAGTGATCTTCTTTCTTTTGTTTATAGGACCTCTTCACCTCCTCTGATTCAGTTACAATTCCTTAAATGAGTGTTTAAATGAGTACTGTTGGCTACGTGTTGACAGTGTGCTGAAGTGGTCTTGAGGCAGCAGGTACATAGAAGAGTAAGACTGAGTTGGAAAGTGTTGTTAAAATTCCACCATCATTAACGGGGGAGTGAGAAGTGTCATTACACAGCTGCAGTGGGTTGGACTTTCTTGTTCAAATGTCCGCTTTGTTTATTGGCTGTCTTTCTATAGTTATTTCTTTGAAGGTAGGCAAAGTTATGCTGGATGCAAGAATTGATTGGGGTTGATCCAGCCTTGAACTCACCTTCTCTTCCTGTACTGGTGTGGGGCCAGTGAAGAGAGACTTCAGATAATTTGGTTGCTGAGCATTGTCATGCTTTCTTACTGCCTCCCTGCATTTGGCATGTGAAATCATCTATTTCTATACTATAGACATGGTTGAGTCTCAGCAATGTGTTAGCACCTACAGTGATGCATTTTGAGGTAAGGAAGTGAAACTCATCACCCAGTGACAGAAGAGATTGAAGTGGCTGTACTGTAAGGACTCAAACGGTTTCATTCTCATGAATGAAAAGTGAAGAAAATTGTATCCATCTTTTGTCTGGGTTAGAAGCTGAGTAGCTTAATCCCTGACGGGAATTAGCAACTTCAGTCAAAAACACTTAGCAAAAAAAAGTAGAGATCAACAATATTGCTTTGGTGGTCCAGGCCACTGGCCTAAGCAATATGCTCCAAGGTAAGGAATTTTAATTTCTAGATGGATTTCTGAATGAATCTTACTTGTATTTGCTATAATATTCTGGAAAAATTACTCTGCAGGAGTGAACTGGGATTTGCTATTATGTAAATTTGTAGGTGTACTAAATTGTCTCCTATTTTCTAGGTATTGTTAGTTCAGTCTGAAAATACATACTTTCTCCTTAGGATTACAGTGTGGGGCTCGTGCCCAGTAAAGAGGAATTTTTGTACACACATTCCTGCTTAAGAGAAATGGCTCACTTTTCCTATTGGGGAAAAAAAACGGGACCACAAATATATCAACCTTCTTTTTAATGTCATCTCTACCTTCTCCTTTGTGGTCCAATGGTTACAGGGGGGAGGGAAGAGTGGATCTGTTGGACTGTGGGGATGATTCCGCTCTGAAATTTTTGGATAAAAATGAAAGGGAGAGAGAGGCTATCACATATCACATTCCCACAGGAAGAGGCAAATTAATTTCAAGACTCAAGGACACAAGTTACTGAGTTAAACATCTGTTTACACCTACACACAAAGCAGCAACCTTGGCTCATGTTCATACAGGGTCAGTGTGGAAAGACAGCTGATGATTTTCTCTCTGAGCATGAGAGGAGAAAACAAACACAAATAGTATTCTGGCTAGACGTTCTGTTTGGAGGCTGGGAGAGAGGTGTAACAAGTCATGCCAGAAAAAAATAGTAATTATTAAAAAGCAGGAATTAAGATGTTCAAGAATGTTCCTCACTCTGAAAGAACTCAAGAAAAGAAGCACAGATAAATCTTGCTGTCTTGTCGCTACACCCTTAGGCAAATTCTTGCTATTCTAGTAGAGTGTTCTCTAACTCTTACTAGTATCTTTCTCCCTCTGATGCCTCAGAGCATCCTACACTACCACACATTAAAAGGAAATCCCTTTCAGAAAGTAATTTTCTTTTTTGTTGGCCTTACCGTCAGGGAAAATACACATGAAGAAGACAGTTCTTTTACTGATTAGGTTGGTAAATGGGCTGATTAGTATATAAGTAAGACTATTTTCTTCTACATGGAGTTGATTACTATAGTTACAGACCTGCCATGAGGTGCAAGCATTAATATATTAACAATTGCTGCTACTGTTTCAGCTGAAAGTTGCTCACAGAATGTAAAAACTGAGTCACTATTTGCCTTAAAAAAGCAGTCACATAACTTCTGTAACAACGGCCTACGTGAATCTTCCTCTTACTGGTGTGCTCTTCTAACAAGAATTGCTCCTTCAATGTGCCATCCCTGAAAAGGAATAAAGGTGTTCATATCACCTTCACATTCTGCAGCAAAGTGATAGACAGCATTGTTGCATGCTTCTTTACCAGGTGATACAAACAGCCATTATCTGGTCAGTCTCATCTAACAAGGACTAATTCCAGTGTAATGCTCTATAAGAGGTGGCCAGCTGAACATTCCTGCATGTCTTTCCAGATTAATTCAAAGACTTGCAAATAAGGTTAGTGGTCCTGAAATCCCCAATTTTCTCCTTTATCTTTTTCACTGTCCTCTTCTGTTTCACTGTAGTGATTTCACACTGATTGATAGGTAGCTAAGCTCTAGCACACCTCTCTGTCACTAACCCTCCTCAAAAAACAAGGAGACAAAATATGATTAAAAAAGTCATTTACTGTTTTCTGAAATGGAGTTGGTTATGGAGTACAGCAATCTTGTATAAATTGGTTTGTATTGTGATGAGTCTGCCCTGCCCTGCCCTGCCCCTCCCCGCCCCGCCCCTCCCCCCCCCCCCCCCCCATTTTTGTAGTTTTTAAGTTTAAACTAGCCAATGAAACAATCTACGTTTAGTTCTTTAGACAGAGATTAGTTTTGTAGTTAGTTTTCAGAGATCATCTGTGAAGTTAGAGAAAATCTCTTCTGTGAATGATTCATTCTAGAATACAATTCAATGTACTCTATTAATATGGAAACCTTAGGTGTTATTTAAACCTTTCCATGATACTGGTCTCCCTTTTGTTCTCAACAGAAGAAATATGGATTTTGTCATTGAATCAGTGCAAAAGATTTAACTCAAGGTGTTGAATAAACATGATTGTGAACACATTTGCAGGCAGTCCTCAGTTCACTGCAGTCTCATAATGTTTATCTCAAGTATCATATAAACAGGGTAGTAGGTTGGAGAGCCAGTTTATAAACCTTGCTCTTTTTGATTGATTGAGGAAATTCAGGGTAGGCCCAAGGTAAGTAATTTTCTTTTAACAAATGCCTCTTTAGCTAGTGAAGAAGGAATAACCAAGGTATTGCTAAGAAAACAATTTGGAAATTGCTGTACCTCAGGCTGTTAACCACTTAATTCATAATTCTGAATGTTACGCTATTACAAATACATAAATAATCACTTCAAGCTGAAGATGCATGGGCTGCTTAAATAACATAGGAATGTGTTTCTTTACCAGCAGTGGCTATGGCTTACAAAATGCGTTTGGAGCTGCAACTTCCCATTCCTCTTCATTATGTATGCTGACAGCTTTTAGATAATAAACATTTTGTTGTCATCTCTGAACTAACTGGCATTAGAATGAATATAATAACTTCCTACTTCTATGTTTGAGGATGTACTAGATGAGCTCCAAATGGCCTGAATATCCTGCTGTTCAGGGCTGTGTTTCTGTGGGGAAGATTGTTTACTGAGAGCATTTTCAGAAAGGGGAGCCGGTAGTGAGGCCAGTGGCTCAGTGAGTTTTACACTAGATGATGTGTAGATGAGTTGACAGTGTTGACTGAATTAAGGACTAAATACTGTGATCGGCTGCTGCAGTCAAAGTAGGGATAGGAGGAATATTGGGAAAAAGATACAAATAGTACCTTTGATTAAAAAAAAAAAAAAAAAAAAAAAAAAAAAGAAAAGAAAAAGGAAAGTTTCACTGTTATGGTTGTTTTTAATTTTACAATCTGATGGATTGGAAATAAAGCAGTGAGCATCTCTGCTGAAATGAATTGATATACATCACCCATTTCAGTCATGACTTCGGTCTTGCTTTGACTCTGTATCTTGGGGTTATTAGAAAATAAAGAATGACATTAATTTAAAGTTTATTTTTGATATTTTATTTGAGACTAAATTTGGTAAAAAAGCAGGATGAAAGTGATTGCAAGTTAGATACTGTTTTTGTTAGTAATTTAAATCAACATTTAACATTCCTGCTACTTTAGATAATGAATATAAAATGAAGAATTTTGTGGAGTGCTATCTGTAATTAATGACCTCAGATGGTTATTTCTGATTAGTAGGTACCTGACTTTGTAGAAATAGGAGACTTCACCAGCTATCACATCATTTTTATTCTATAGATTCTATGATGAAAACTAGATTTGCTGTTTTTCTCACCTCCCAGTTGGTTTTAAACTTTGAACAAATGGATTATTGAACTGAAATAATCAGACAGAAGAAACTGCTGGGGACAAAAGCTATTTTAACACTTCAACAGATTCTGCTCTAAGGTGATTAGTCATTGACTTCCTCCAGTTGAGTGGCTCTGCTTCCCTCAAAGCAGTAGCAACGTGCTGTTGTGCACATAGATGTTATTAATACATGAAAACAAACTTGGAATTTTAAAAATCTGATCTAACTTCCCCTTTTTGCTCTTCTCTTTTATACAGAAAATACATGTATAAAAAGGTCTTTCATTTGTTTCTTTTGTGTTATAGCTTGTTTACTTTTAAGTGTTGTAATAGCTGCTGCCATCCCTTATTGGTAATATTTTTGTCAATGCTGTATGGTCTGACAGGACCTCAAAGCTAGTAAGTCTTTTGCTAGAAGCCTGTTGCTCTTCTGTTACAAGGAATAACCACAAGTTTGATTGAGAGTTTGCAAGTTTTATCATCACAAGTATGGTTCTTGTGTGTTTTTTTTCAGCTAAGGTATTAGAGTTTGTATGCCTAGTGCAAAGCAGTGTTCCTTTGGTCAATACAGTTATAAGATTTTCTGCTTCTGTTAGCAGAAGGGTGTAAGCTGATTTAAACTGGTGCACGAGACTCCAGTTGTGCCACAGCCCTCCCTGATAGTTGCACATGACCTCTGTCCTTATCTGCATGTTCACATTCCACCCTTATTATTTAGCATGGACCCTCCCCTGCTTAATAAATTTGTCTTCATTACTTACTTTGGACAGGACTGTTTAACACTTTCCTGACCTTGTTAGCACTTCAATCCTGTGTAAACAGCTCTATGGAGTCCCTTTTGGTCAACACTTAGTTGAGCAGTGTATGGTCTGAGTCAGTGAAACCTGTACCAGTGATTCAGAAGTGTGCTCCAAAATGTGTGTTGTAGTAGTTAAGCATGGAAATAAAATCATAGAATATCCCGAGTTGGAAGGGATCCATAAGGATCATCAAGTCCAAATAAAATAATTTAAACTGGATTCTTAGTATTCCAAAAGTAAGAGTATCCACAAAAAAAATTTAATATTTTATTAAAAAAAAAGTCTGATTACTTATGGTTCTTTATTTGATAGAGAAGGAGCATCTGTGTTTTCTGTGTATGTTGCCATGACATAAAATATATGACAGGATTAAAAAGGGGTGTCATCAATTCATTTTTCATAAATATTTAAGAGCCATTTGACTGTTCTGTGTGAAGCATCAGCTCACACTATTTTAAAGTGTGTTTATAATGTACATTTTACACCATAAATGATCATCCAAGTGTATCCATACCCTTAATAGGTGAATCATGTATAAGCCTATTAAAAGTTCCCTCCATTCACATACAAATTTCAGCTGAAAAGACAGGAGTGATAATATATGCTCTTCAGAAAATTCAATAATTGCACCTGTCGAAGCTCCTGCATTGATAACTTATCAGTTTTCTTATTGGCTGATTGTATGCTTCTCTAAAAGTCTGAAACATGATCTGAACCTGATTTTTGAGATGGAGAGGTAATAAAAATTTTAACATAATTTTCTAAAATGTCCAGATAATTCTAACTTTTGTTAGATACTCTCTACATGTTTATAACATATATGTACAAGTGCATACATAGAAGAATGCTATAAAGATTGTAGTAGGAAAGTGCAGTGGGATTTAAGAAGGAATCAGACTTGACATTTGATTCAATAATATTGAATTACCACTTCGCCCCCTCCACTTGCATATGCTTCTTGTTAAAGCATGTAGTTGTCATGATTACAGATCCCTTCCTATTCAGTGCAAAGAACAGTGTGTGCTTACACTGTGTGTATGACTATTACGTTTCCCTTGTGTGGCCCAACACTTATTTTCTGTTCAGTTGTTCTGTGGAAAGATTTACCACTTTCTTCATGATCTATTCTTTCCATTTCATCATTATTTTATTTGGAAAGGTTTTTGTAAGGATGACTTTCTCTTGAGCACATCTGCCCTAGTACACTCTCCTTTGACAAGAAACAAAATTTATTTGTAGAAGAGAAGCAAAAAACTGTGATATGTGTGTCATACACTCTGAAAGAATTGTGGTTCTGTTAGTAATTAAAGGTAGCTAGCCATCCTTCGGCAGGTTTAAGTGGGCAGTGGCAGCAATTACATCTTCTCTCTGTTCTTCTTGGCCAAATGAGCAGAAATATCTGGTTGTGAAGAGAAGCAGGGAAAAACAAAAGTGGTGTTTTACTTTTCAAGGGAAGGAAGAGGCCATCAGGTCATTCCACAATTCTAGCAGCCTGCACTAGGTGCAGTTTAGATCCTCCATTTCAGCCCTTTGTGACACCCATGACTTGCAACGCTGTGTAGGACTCAAGATTGAATCCCTGGCTATGTTAAAGACAACTGTTTTCTTTGGCTTTATTAGAGCAAAGCTTTGATCCTGTGTTTCATAGTGTTTTTTTTTTTTTTTTTTTTTGTGTGTGTGTGTTTTTTTTTTTTTGTTCGTTTGTTTGTTTTGGTTGGTTGGTTGTTTTTTTTTATGACCATGCTTACTTTAGATCATTTTACAATGAAATCCAGTAAATACATACTATTTAATGAAACAGAAAGCCTCCTTGTATAAGCGTTACTTCTGTGAATACTGAGCTAAACAGTGTATTAACAAATGGATGCAAATTTTGATTCTTTCTGGGCTTTGTTGCTCTTTGTTTGTTTGGGAAGTGAAGTTTTGTTCACAATTTTCATGTCGGTAGTGACCTTCCTGATTTTATTTAAAAACAAATGGAACACAGCAAATTACTAGGGCACCCAAGCTTACTCTCAGCTTTGTCACACTGAAACAATTTATTCTTCAGGGCTTCAGGAGACAGCCCAAAGGCTCAGTGAGATTGAGAACAAGTGTAAAAGATGGAGCAGGTGGGAATGTCAGACCTTTCCCTATATTAGCTCTTAATATGCCACTGCTACGACTTCTGGGTGTTTTTGTAAAATACGTGCATACTAAAAAAAATTATATTGATGCAGATTGTATGTCAATAAGACGACAATACAATCACTTGTTGTAGATGATAAACAAGAGCACTACATATATCCGTTCTGATTAAGTGAAATGAGATGTACTCAATTTTCTTATGGTTAGATGAGAATGGGACATACAACCACATGTGTCAGAATTATTGATTACCAGAGACATTATTCGTATTACTCCATCTCCTTTGTTTGTCCCCACATTCATTCTTTTTAGGCTTTCTAAACACATCTTAACTCCTGAATACTGCAACCATGAACACATCAGTTAAAATGATAATTGCTGATGAGCTTTTACCAGTCATTTAGAAATAAGACTTTATGGGAAAAAAAAAAAAAAAAAAGCATCTTTAAAAATCTCTGTTCTTTGATATCATTTCAAATGCAACAACTGAATCATGAAGAGAGAAAAATAATTTAAGAAAATATTCAAAATAGTTTTCTCCCCTGAGGGAAATTAGCATAAATCTAAAGTAATAAAATTATTAATGTGTTTGTGGTAACTCTGTCCTCTGCTGAATAAGGGTGCTCAACTCTGTTTCATATAATCCTTATTACTTATAAGTACTGTTAAATTTCTGATAGTAGAACTATAGTTACTGGAGAAGAAAGGTTAAATTTGTAGCTCTACTGTCAATGTAAAGTCACAAATTAATATTATGTGAACATATGAGTGTGCATGATTTGGCATTGCTATGGTGCATATACAACTTCAATGCATTTTTCATATAAAATTCCACTAAGGTATTAAACTAACATTTAAACTGTGTTCTTAGATTTTTTTTTTTTTTTTTTTTTTTTTTTTTTAATGATTGTACCTTGGCATATTTCTGTGGTATCACTGCAAATGCAGTGGCTCTCAGAGAGGTCCTGTGACTTTGCACCACAGGAAGCCTTGGGAGCGCATTTTTTTCACAAATCTTTGAAAGCATAATGAAACAAGTACTTTTTATTAAGAAAAGATTGAATATAAAGAGGGCAGTCAGTATCTGAGAAGAGAAAGTCTATTCAATGATGGAAGATAAATGAAGTTACATGAGGATGAGAGCTATACAAGAAGAAAATAGACTTATAAATAAGTGTAGGCAAAGGAAATAGCAGCTCTTAAGATCTTTTCTGGGGATATGAAGAGAACACTTCATTTGAATTAGAAGGCGAGCAACCAATGCAGATATCAATATCAGGATGATGAAGGAGGAGTCTGAATATAATTACTTACTCTTGGCTCCAACTTGAGATGAAGACAGGACTAGTGGAGGTTGTAACTCTGGAAGGACATGAAGATGAAGAGAATAGCTCTGTGCTAGGCAGAGAGCTGAGAGATGGCTGAAAAGTCAAACTAGTTCTAGTAAGATTGTAGAATTGGAGTGAAAAGACTGTGGCTGCCTTGTAGGGCCATGTTAGAAACTGGGAAAGGATGATGTGAGGAGCAGTGTGACTGTTGTTGACAATCATGTTTGACTGTTTTTAAGACAGTCATCAACGTAGCCTTAACCATTAAGAAATACCATACTCAATTGGACAGTCTACCTTTTAAAACTTATAAGAATTTCAGGCACAGCAGGACTCAAAAGCAAAAGCTTTAAACAATCAACTATGAAAGTGAAAAAAGTGAAAGCTTCAGACACAGTAAAAATGGAGGGGCCCATGCAAGGTTTCTTGCTTCCTGCTGAGAGCAGCATTAATGAGTAATGAGCATGGAAAGGCAGCTGTGGTGGTGAATTCAGGGAGAGGACACCCAGGATTTAATTTGAAATTTCTTTTAAGGAGTAAGGTTCTGGCTGAGGAGAGAAGTTCCTATCCAGCTGGCAACCATGTGTGGGCAGAACCTCCCTTCTGCAGAGTGAACACTAGTCATGGGCTTGTTGTAACTGCCCTGTGATTTACTACTTCTTGCTCCATTGAAACTGTGAGATCTGGTTTTGGTTTTGCTTGTGACACAGGATTTTAATAACTTGAGTGGCAAACTTTTCAGCATGGTAATATGATTCTTTCAGTCAAAGTATCTGCTTGATTGTATTTAGCTGGGACTTTAAAAGGCTGCTTTGGTTAATATGCACTTATATTTTGTAACAGCCCGTTTGTACTCTGAGATGATGGCTTGAACTATTTTCTCTTTGCTTGCATTATTGATATACTTCTCTGATCCTTCTTATTAATTTACTCTCTAAATTAAGCATTTCTGATCTTTTCATCTCCCCATGTATCTGAATAATTACTTTTGTACCCTTTGGGGTCCTCTATTTTTGCTGTATTTCTCTGGCTGGCCCCTGGAAGGTTGACCCCTAGAAGGAGAGTGCTGAATTCTTGCTTGTGACTAGCTCAGCAGGAGGAAGCCTGGCTTCTTTGTTCCTTGAAGAGTCCCAGCAGTTTACGTACAGGTCTTACAGGCCACTTTGCTGTAAGTTATAAGTTGGTCATACAGGCTGCTTTGCTCTAAGTTGTAAGGTGACCACAAAGACCGACAGATGAGATGTACATCAAACCCTCTGATCTTGCTTATCATATTTGAGTAACTGTAGCCCAAAATAGTGCAGTATACTTCTGAAAAATGTAACACCATTCAAAACCGCATATCATTTACCATATGTCAGACCAGGTGTAGTTACTGTATAGTAACTCTGGCAGAGTGACTGTGAGTCTGGAAAGTCTAGTAAGTTTCCTTGCACACATGTGCAGAGAGAGTGTGCCATTTTTCTGGGAAATGTTGGAGTTACTGTGCACACATTGCACAATGAATTCACTCATGCAATGTATCCTGAAGGCTTTGGATTTTACTGTACATATGCAATGCAGTACATATTTGTATTTTCCATCAGGGAATTCCTTGAAAGAAATAGATCAAACTTAATTTCCTCTACTTAAGTAGATAGGCTGCCTTCTCCTTCTTTTGAGCCATGAGAATCCAAAACTATCCTCAGCAATCAAAACTAACAGTAGAAGACAGAGTGGGAGACTGCTACCAAATGCAAGTCTTTCCAGCATTCTTAAAGTTCCTTGGATAGGACTGTCTTCCCTTACAAAGTGGCTGCAGTATGAAGTGACAAACATACTGTAAAATCACAAATGAAAAAAAGCAGCTATGGTATTTACTTCCGTGTAACAACACAAGGTCTATTTTATACCGTCAACCACAGCTTATCTCAAGTAAAACTGAAGCGCCTTGTCTCTATTACCAAGGTACACATAGTCTTGCCTCTGAAAATTCAGGGAAAATTTACTTTGTGTCAATAATATTTTAGTACTGTTAGAACTGGCCAGATGTTTAACGGCTTAAGGGTTCAGTGTTTTTCAGTGTTTTTTTTTTTGTTTGTTTGTTTGTTTGTTTGTTTTTTCTTTTTCTTTTTTTTTTTTTTTTCTCTGCAGGTATTTAGTCAATAGGAACTGAACAAACGTCATCAGAACATTTAATCATCTGCTCCAGTAGGATTACATTGCAACAACAAAGTCAGTTCTGCTCTTCCCCCTCATATTCACAGCAATTAATAAGAAAGTCTTGTTATTCTCTGCTTTTCTCATTATAGAACAGCTAAATACATCTACATGAATGTTGTTAATTTAGGCTCAGAGCACACCAGCACAGTTTTAGTTATCACAGTGATTAGTAGGAGGTCTTTCTGAAATCTCTGCAGGCCTGGAATTTAGATACACTTAATTTTTTCTTGACCACTTGTGCAGCTTGAAGTGGTCATAAACAATAAAGAATGCAAATTTTGATAATTTAAAGGTTATATTTTTGGTACAAAACAGTTGGAATTAGCACACATTATTTAATTTTGTTTCCCATATTATTTTTTTTCCCTGTGTTATTAAATTTGCCAATAAGTTTGCTGCATTTTTCCCCTGTCAGATTACATTATCATTCTCTCATTTTTCTTACCCTCTTGAGATGGCTTGTATTTGCTACTCTTTTTATTTTCTGGGTTTCTTATTTCCTATTTTCTCTTTGCTGAGCCATATCCAGATAAGCTTTTGTCTTCATTTCCAGGCATGATATTTTGATTCCCTCCTTCTATAAAGGGCTCTGTGTTTGAAATGCTCTAAGATTTTTACTCTTGATCCAGTTGTTTGGATGAAGAATAATTTGTAAGATTTTTTCTTAACCACACAGAGGAAAGCAGTCAATTCTGAGCCTGATACTAAACTCAATTACAATGACTTGACATGAACCCAAGAATAAGTGAAGCAGTTTAACGCTCTCAGAAGACTGAGCAAACTTTCTCTGACATATCAGTTGTATTGACAATTATCCTCAGCCCAGACTCCTTTCCCTTCTCTTCTGACTTCCCCTTCTTTATAAGTCACACTTTTCTCTTTCTATACAGTTACAAGCAGCTCATACCTGCCTGACTTCATGTGCCCCTACACTTCCCCACCCCAAGAACAGCCTTCCTCAACAGGTGTTACAGACTATGGTGATGTTCTCAGTCAAGTTGTAGTATACCATATTCTTGTTATTCTCAAGCTTAACCCTCTCCCAGCCCCACAAGATTGAAACCCAATTACCTACTTGTTTAAAATATACCCTGTGGGGCAGGTATGCTGCCTATTTGACCACACATGGGACAGACATATACACCATACATATGCACCATATTTCTTTCTATAATCCTTCAGTGTAGATGGTCAATGATTTCTATCTGTGGTCTGGATTTTTGCTCTAGTGCATGTTCATACAGGGTGCATGTTCATACAGGGTGCATGTTCAGCATGCAATTTCTCTCTCTCTCTTTTTTTTTTTTTTTTTTTCTTTTTCTTTTCTTTCTCCTGTTACCATAGGTTTTCATTGTTTGTTCTGATGACTTTCCTGCTAGAACATGTGAAATTTCCTTTTATGTCACTCTGATTAACATCTAACATCAAAGGTAATTTAGTAAACTTAGTTTACAGAAAAGTACCAGGCAATGACTTTTGCCTCAGTATTAGAGGAAATGAAAATTACTGGACATTTCTGAGCCTTGCCATGCAGTTTCATTACACTAGATGTCACTGTTATACTTCTTAAAATATGGTGGCCATATTTTCCTGCTATACTACCTCATAGTATAAGATGTTTAAAAGGCTGTTGAGTATGAGGAGGTGTAACCAGGACAGCATTTTAACAGTATAGCGCTGCCTGAAAGTATTTTTTTTGTTTGTTTTGTTTTGTTGCAGCTGTATAGAGCACAGAAAATACTTCTCTTCACAGTCAAGGACAGCCTAATCACTGTGGATATGAATGTTCTTCAAATACTTTCAGTGCAAGATATGTAACCGTGAAGGATATTGAAAAATAGTACAACAGTCCAATCTGGCTAATGGAAAGTAGAAACTCAGCCTTGTCTCTCTGCTTTTTAAAAGAACAGAGATAAGCCAAACGAAACATAAAACCATTATATTGATGGAAATTACTAATAGACAAGCAGATGAACACTCACACCTATTTTCTTCTTTGATTAACCTTCTTCATGAAGGTATAAAAACCTGTTAGATGTCAATCCTGGATGAACATTGTTTCTATTATTCGAGATACAGTTCATGTATCTTATTGCTTAGAGAAAACAGCCTCCCCTGCCTATACCTAGAGATAGCTGTGTGTCTGTACATTACATTCATACAATATGCAGTAAGAGATAGGATTTTCTACTTAGATTGAAGACTTGTTCTGATATAGATGAAATTTCAAGGACAAACAGATCTGCCTTTGGCAGAAACCCTCTGGTTTCTCCTCAACTGGAGGTGAATGCTGGAGTTACAGCCAATGCAAACAAATTTGCTGAGATTTACCTTCTTCTCTAGTCTAGTGTTCTACTTTCTC
This sequence comes from Aythya fuligula, assembly GCF_009819795.1. Lineage (NCBI taxonomy): Eukaryota > Metazoa > Chordata > Aves > Anseriformes > Anatidae > Aythya > Aythya fuligula. The sequence goes on along the minus strand of NC_045562.1, from coordinate 27,336,474 downwards.
CACACACATCTGACACAGTGTCAAACTTTTCATCCCTCTGAAAATCAGCTTGATTTATTTGCCTCTGAAATTGTGTTTTGATCTACCTTCCAGTTGTTTTACCTCCAATTATTGCTGATTTTTAACTCTTGGTCTTTACAGGCATTTTCTATTTATCTTCTCATTTGGCATCCATCACCAATCACTTATGAGTATTTAAAAGCAATACAAACAGTATCCTCTCTTACTGTCTTTCCAGCATGTTCAATAAGTCAAATAGTACATTGGTTCTGTGGGGGATATGCTGAACTCTGGACTTGCACCCTCAGTAAGTTTGCAGATGACACCAAGTTAGGTGCGTGTGTCGATCTGCTTGAGGGTAGGAAAGCTCTGCAGGAGGATCTGGATAGGCTCGACCGATGGGCTGAGGTCAACTGCATGAAGTTTAACAAGGCCAAGTGCCGGGTCCTGCACCTGGGGCGCAATAACCCCAAGCAGAGCTACAGGCTGGGAGAGGAATGGTTGGAGAGCTGCCAGGCAGAGAAGGACCTGGGAGTGATGGTGGACAGTCGGCTGAATATGAGCCAGCAGTGTGCTCAGGTGGCCAAGAAGGCCAACGGCATCCTGGCTTGTATTAGGAACAGCGTGACCAGCAGGGCTAGGGAAGTGATCGTCCCCCTGTACTCAGCTCTGGTGAGGCCGCACCTCGAGTACTGTGTTCAGTTTTGGGCCCCTCGCTACAAGAAGGACATGGAGGTGCTTGAGCGGGTGCAGAGAAGGGCGACGAAGCTGGTGAGGGGCCTGGAGAACAAGTCCTACGAGGAGCGGCTGAGGGAGCTGGGCTTGTTCAGCCTGGAGAAGAGGAGGCTCAGGGGCGACCTTATCGCTCTGTATAGGTACCTCAAGGGAGGCTGTAGCGAGGTGGGGGTTGGCCTGTTCTCCCACGTGCCTGGTGACAGGACGAGGGGGAATGGGTTTAAGTTGAGCCAGGGGAGTTTTAGGCTAGATGTTAGGAAGAACTTCTTCACTGAAAGGGTTGTGAGGCATTGGAACAGGCTGCCCAGGGAAGTGGTGGAGTCACCATCCTTGGAAGTCTTCAAAAGACGTTTAGATGTAGAGCTTAGGGATATGGTTTAGTGGAGGGCTGTTAGCGTTAGGTTGGAGGTTGGACTCGATGACCTTGAGGTCTCTTCCAACCTAGAAAATTCTGTGATTCTGTGATTCTGTGATAAGCTAGAACTAGCTATATCTTGTCATGGAAAGGGGTTGCAGGCTGGATTTTGGAGCTATAAATGGAGATACATCAGGTAGCTTTTTCTGTCTTAAAATTTCTGATACCAGCATCACTTATAGTAAAATCATAGCCACATTGTCATCTCTCTAGGTACGATTAGATAAAATGGCCTACCCTACTTATGTGTGTCTGTTCATGTGAGAGAAAGCAAAAGAAATAATTTAATGAAAGTAAGATGTGAAATTTTTTAACAAGGGCTGAAATAGGTAGTATATCAGGTCATCCTGTCTCTTCTGTTTATACTCTATATTGACAGAAAATCAGGGAGAACAAGTAGTTCATTTTCCACTTGGAGCAAAGTTAGCTCCAAATTACTTTTTAGATTTCTTATATTCTTGAGCTCTCAGGTACAAAAATTGTCATTGTCTTTTGTGTATATGCCTTGCAGAAGGATCTCTGATCATCTTTCCTGTCTGCCTTCATATTTACCTGAAGCTTTTGTATGCTTCATTAACATTCATTCGTGAACTGTATTACTAACCATGACTTGGCTTTTTCTTTGAGATTCCTTTTTCTTTCACAATTCTGTGTCGTGGTTCCGCTCGAGTGGGCAGCCGAGCTCCACCACAGCCGCTCTCTCACTCCCCCTCCTCAAAGAGGAATGGGGAGAAAATATGTGAAAAGGGCTCAAGGATTGAGATAAGGACGAGAAAATCACGCAATAATTATTGTAACGGGCAAAACAGACTCGGCATAAGGAGATAGTAAGATTTATTGCCTACAACTAACAAGCGAGAGAAGTGAGAAAACAAAGGAAAAAAAAAACAAAAGCACCTCCCCCCCCATCCACCCTCTTCCACCTCCTCCCCCCGAGCAGCGCAGGGGAACGGGGAATGGGGGTTATGGTCAGTCTACAGCACTTCTTCTCTGCCGCTCCTTCTCGGTCACTCTCGTCCCCTGTGCTGTGGGGTCCCACCCACGGGATGCAGTCCTTGATGAACTGATCCGGCGTGGGCTTCCCACAGGCAGCAGCTCTTTCAGAACTGCTCCAGATATGGGTCCGTACCACGGGGTCCATCCCTCAGGAGAAAACTGCTTCAACCTGGCTCCCCTACGGGCAGCAGCTCCTGCCAGGTCACCTGCTCCTGCGTGGGCTCCTCTCCACGGGCTACAGGTCCGGCCCAGAATCTGCTCCGGCAGGGGTCTTCCACAGGCAGCAGCCTCCGTCGGTGCAGGGCCACCTGCTCCACCGTGGTCTCCTCCACGGGCTGCAGCGTGGAACCCTGCTCCACCGTGGTACTCCATGGGCTGCAGGGGGACATCCTGCTTCACCATGGTCCTCACCACAGGCCGCAGGGGACTTCTGCTCCGGCGCCTGGAGCACCTCTCCCCCTCCTTCTACACTGACCTTGGTGCAAGGCTGTTCTCTCACTCCCTTGACTCTCCCGGCTGCTGTGTGGCGCAGCGTTTTTTCCCTGTCTTCAATATGCTCTCACAGAGGCGCAAAACAACATCGCTTATTGGCTCGGATCTGGAAAACAATGGGGCCCTTCCCAAACATGGGGCAGCTTCTAGATCTTTCTCACAGAAACCACCCCTATGGCTCCCTGCTACCAAAACCTTGCCACGTAAACCCACTACATTCTGCAGTTCCCATACAGAGAAATTTTGATCTTCAGTATCAACATTGAGTAAATATCCACACTTAAAAAGAAGACCTAATCCCACTAAATTATTTCATGTTCACTTAGTTGACGTACTTGAAAGAAAAGAAAGCAGTATGTAGTATTTATAGAGCAGTTTGTACATAGACAAAAGTAATAATGTAAGAAAAGTCTATTGTTTATCTAAATGTCCGGGGAGATTTGTTTTGCTTACAGCTAAACAAAAACAAGGCTTTTTTTTTTTTTTTTCTTTGATCTTTTCTTATGGCCAAAGAAAGCTGGGAAAATGTAAATGCATTTTCTGTTCTACCTGTTGGATAATCAAATTTGCAATAGCGTTGAACATTATCAACAGATAAAATAGGCTCTTCAGTTAAAAACAAATACTTGTCATTATATAAATGTATATCAATTAAAATTATCAAAGGGATTATGCTTAATTATGCTTGATGTTCTTTAAATTGGAATGACTTACAGTTCAGGTTTCATGATATGGTCTTTTTAGAGCATTTTCAATCTTTTTTTGTGCAATGTATAACAGAGTAACTACATACCTAAAGAAAAATAGACATTTCTCCCACAGGTATTATTCCATTATCTTAAACAATAATGGGCTACAGAGAATTAAATTCAGCTTTCTTCTTAAACAGATTCTGAGTTGCATGTCTGAACCATTTGAAAAAAGGCAAATCATTCCTCGCAGCCAGTCTGTGACTCAGCCAGCTGAGTGCACAGACCAGAGCCAGAGGGCAAACTTTCACTTGACTAGGTCACTTATTTCCTCTTTACCATATGTAGTGTTTACAGAATGAGGAGGATTTTTAAACTGACTTGCAAATTTCCCAGTTCAATTGGCATATAAGAGATTCTGATCCAAGCTACTCCAGCACTATTTAAATCCATAATTAACTGCAGTGATTTTGTAGCTCCAACGCTTTTCTGTGAGAGAGGTAACCTTTTTAATTGGTGGCTCTACCTTTGTGTTCAGACATCTGATTTTCTCACTTAGAAATTTTGTTTTTATAGACTGCTAAATTAAACTTGTAAACAGTGTAAAGTTATGCAGAGTTAAAGGTGTGTTTTCACACCAAATATCATACAGACTATATGTCCTTCTTAATCAAGTCTTGTCTTGCCTTGGCTCCACTGAGGGGAAGCAAGTTGACTGTCACTGGAAGCTGTGCATGCTGCTGTAGGCTGCATATGTCCCTATGTATGTTTTTTCTTTCCTTATGCCCAGATACCAGATGGCTCCCACAATAAGCAGTTGAATGAGTTCAGTAATTTTAGTCATATTTAAAACAGATCAAAGACGACAGAGAATATAAGCAAATATGCTGCTGAATATTACTGATGAAGGGAAGCAAATATATTGCATGTTATAGTAAAATTATTTCCAGATTTGTGGTACTAAGCTGTCTGCCTCACAAAATATAAAACATAAAACATCAAATTGCCAAAACCCTGACCAAAATTCCTCTGTAGAAAAGCACAGTAATTTCTTCCTGTCAGTGTACAGAATACTTTTAAAGTGTTACAGGGTTACTTTTACATAATGTTTAAAATAGCTCTTAGGAAAGCATTTGGAAACATGATGTCAGCTATAAAAAAATGCCCCTGGCATGAGGCTCAGATACCTGAGCAGACCTTGAGAAACTACTCAACATACATAACAGAGGAAGAGGCTGACAAAGTTACATGCAGCACCATGAGGAAGGACAGGTTTTCCCAAGTGGGTCAGTGGAAGTGGAACAGGCAGCCATGCTTCTCATGTAATTTTAGGGAAACACTGAGGATATTCTGGAGGGTACTTTGTGCAAAGACCTGAGGTCAGAGCTGGAGATCCATGTAAGGGGCCCAGGGTCTAGTCATGGATATTAGATTGATTTAAAGCCTACGGTTTTCAGTTAATTTTGTTTAGCGATCCAAAATTATCTTAAAAAAAAAAAAAAAAAAAAAAAAAAAAAAAAAAAAAAGGAAAACAGGATCTATTTTTCTTCTTAGTGATCCCTTTTTATTTTATTTTTATTTTTTCCATTATGTTTCAATTTTTTCATACAGGAATTTGCTACAAACTAATGTCCATGGCAGAAGGCTGAGAAAGAATGGTGTTGAGTTACAGAACACGTGCACAGCATATGAAAAATTGAATTGACAAGGTTACACAGTAGCACATTTCTGTCTTGTAGCTGAAGTAGATATCTGTGGAGATAGCAGAGACAGCAGAACAAACAGGGTTTCCCTTCCCTTCCCTTCCCTTCCCTTCCCTTCCCTTCCCTTCCCTTCCCTTCCCTTCCCTTCCCTTCCCTTCCCTTCCCTTCCCTTCCCTTCCCTTCCCTTCCCTTCCCTTCCCTTCCCTTCCCTTCCCTTCCCTTCCCTTCCCTTCCCTTCCCTTCCCTTCCCTTCCCTTCCCTTCCCTTCCCTTCCCTTCCCCTTTGTTTCAAATTCACATGCACCACCTGTTCCTTCAGGGTTTACATTACAAGGCTAAGATGGGAAGCTACTTCATCTAACCAATTGTGGTTACCTGAATGGAAACTGTTATTTGTGGAAGAGAATCAACCATGTAAGATAAAAGGTATGAACTCATTATTAATTAGCTGTATTGAAGAGATGCCAAGATACACAACAGTTAGTGGAACAATGCATCACAGAAGAATAAGTAAAGTCTCTCTTTTCTCCCAGTGTCATAGAGATTATTCAGACAAGGACAACAAGTTGAGGATGGAAGAAACATCCATACTTCACAAATAAATGTAAGAGTTGCAGGAAGGGTGATCAGCTCCAGATTTATGTGAAGAGGTTAAGATAGACTTAGACAGCATTGTTTCAGTCTTAACCTAGATCATATTTTAAACCTAATATTAACTATTTTGGAAAAAAAAATAAAAATAAAAGAAAAAAGTTACTGCAAATGCCTCTGGGAGACACATAAATTTAGCACATACAAAAAAGTCATGTTGCTACTTTTGGTCTGCTATCCTCTTCCCCAAATGCTTAACAGCAACCATGGTAGAGAAATAAATATCTAAGTAGGTATAAAGTGTTTCTTGTAGCTGAAAATTCAGACCCATTTCACATTAAAGGTGTCACTGACTGATTACAAGATAACAGATGATAGGAAATACATTGTAATGTTTATATCCATAAAAATCATAAAAACACAGCATTTTGAGATATGGAGAGGATGGGAGAGTAAACATATGTAACAGTTATTCTTCTTCCCCACCCAGAACACTAAAGAATTTCCTTTTATTTTCTTTTTCTAGTCCTTGAGCAGTTACTCTCCTCAAGTACTTTTAAGAAAAAGTGCCTTTCATAACACACAACTCTCCCTTTCTGAATATCTTTCTTGTCTGTACCTTTAACTAGCATTACAGGGAAACTTTAGTAAGCACACTAACATTTTTCACAAGTTCTGAGGACTTTTTTCTGAGGCTACTTCTCCATCCACCACTTTTGCCTTTCGTGGGTACAAATATAGTGAGATGGCTGTCAGCAGTGCCAGGAGATAGACTGTGACTAACTCAGATGTGTCCTAGTAAGATTGGCCAATTCTAGGTAGTTTGGTATTTTTTTTTTTTCTTTCTGTTCCCCCTCCCCCCCCCCCCCCCAACCTTTCTTATCTGAAAGAAGAGAAGATGTTGTATGGATTACCATATAATATACAAACTGGATATCTAAAAGCAACAATTCAGTTGTGTGCTTTTCCCAACAAATTATTTATGTCTTATAGATAAAGCCATAAAGTCTTGAAGACCAACAGTCTTCAAGGCTCAGGGACCAAAGTTGGCTCTATCACAGCAGCAGAGAATGAGGTTGTGGGAAAGAGGTCTCAGCAAACTCTGTGCTAGATTAGGAAAATGGGTGCATAAGTTGTGTACATAGCAAAAGGAATTTGTGAGCTACATGGATACTCAAAAAATGTAGCTATGAGACTTTGTGAAACAGATTTGTAAATATGATTCAGTGTATTCTAGTTTGATAAAAGCCAGCTGTACCTCAATGTTGTCTCACAGGGAATATGATTTATATATATATGTCCCCTTTACTGTTCACCTGAATTTCTCCTTTCTTTTCTTATTACTACAGTTAATCCATATCTTCATTTCTATCAGCCTGCCACCAGAGTTCACTAAATGTATTATTAATCTAGTGCTGAGCTGTGGGAAATAGAAAGATTTAATTGAAAGTTCTGCATTGTCTGCTGCAGGAGGCTCAGGTCCTCTGCTTGGCTAATTTTTCAAAGTGCTAATTGATAACAGCAATATTGTCTAAGTGCTATCCACTCCATTTGCTGAGGAAAGGGGGGCCCTAAAGGGGCACTGTGTACATTTACCTTTTAAATTTCAGTCTTGGGAGAATTATGCTTGTGTGTTTTTTGTTTTGTTTTGTTTTTTTTTATTATCATTATCATTATTTTATTTTATTTTATTTTATTTTATTTTATTTTATTTTGCTTCTTTGTTTGTTTTTTCTTGTGCAGGGAATGGAGGATAGAGTCTCATAGAAGGCAGCCAGCATTGCCTTAATAAGTAGCAGAAAAGGGAAGCTAAAAATTTGAAAATAGTACAACCTTGGGCTGTATTTTAAGGTGAAAAAAGATCTTGCACTCTAAAAATGATTCACATAGATGATGGGCATATTTTTTTGATGAATTGGTAACATGCGGTACATACTGTTACAAACATATAGTCTCATAGCAGGAACATTTAACTGGGTTAAGAAATGTTCTTGTTTATTTGTGGAAATAGGGCTGACACACAGCAGGGAGATAGATTTTCTCAAGCGGAAACTTTCTGTTTTGTGACAGAAAATAGAGTCCCAAACAAAATCATACTCTCCTTGTAGCAAAAGCATTCTGTGCAAACAAGAGGCTTCTCTTTCATCAATGTCAACCATATTGTGGCAACAGCCTTCACCGCCCCCTTGTTAAGTTTTCAAAAGGTACCCTAATGCCTTGACCCATGATGTCCCTTGTACATTGAGGAATTGTTATAAATATATCCACAAAGCTGCTTCATTATCTTCCTTAAAATTGCCCTCTACTCTCACTCACAGGATACCTTGAAAAAAGCATTACTGCTATAGGAGGACCATTCTTGTTAATCCTGATCACTAGAATTCCATTTCTATTTCATCCAGGAATCACTTCTATTTCTAGCTAGGAAACAGAAAATTCTTTTTTTTTTTTTTTTTTTTTTTTTTCAAATGTCCATTTTTTCCCCACTTTTTTTCACCTATTGTTTTTTGTCTTATATATAGGTTATAGAGTCTATGTGCCCAAGGCTGTGTTTGCACAGCATCTAACATATTAGTGAGTTGTTCCTTGATAAAGGATTGTATTCATAAAATAAATGTTAAATAAGAAAATAATAATGCTCTTTATTCTAGCAGCTCTTGTTTTCTCTTTATTATCTCTGAGACACTTAGATAGTATTAAAGTTCTTTCTATAATGCCTTTCATAAAGCTTGTGAAGGCTTTACAGACTGGAAAATATTTTGCCCCTATATTACGATTAGAGAACCTGATGCACAGGAAAAAAAAGTGATTTGTACAGTCAGTAATATAATAATCAAGGTAGGACTTAAACTCTATTTTTCTAGCTTTTCTATTTTTCTAAAGATGCTATCTAAACACAGAATAAAGCACTTTGGAAAAACCTGAAGGTGGAAAATGGCAAACAAGATCCCAGAATAAAAGCCGTCGTGGAAGAAACCCATCACCATATAAAGACTTCACGTTCTTCCATGTTGAGATGAGATTGAACTGAATATAGAGTTTGTTATGTGGTCCTATTTTAAGCTTGAAATTTTAGAGGAAAATTTAAACAGAAAAAATCTCTTCTATAATCCTTTTCACAGAAACTACCATGAGGATTTTAATGAAGTGCCTGTACTTATCCAGAAAACTGGAGAAGGCAGATGTTGGGAATACTACTTTGCCGATTTGCTCAGTATCTTGGCACTTTGTCAGTTTTGAGAAATATGTCATCTGAAGGACCCCTTATCTTAAAAATCATTTATGGTTGAACCTGTTTGGAAAATCCATTCAAGTTCTGAATCAACTCAGTCCTGAAGAAACAGAAGATTAACTCAAAAATATATTCGCATTGCCAGGAATGACACTTGAGTATTCAGACTATGTTATGCCAGTTACCTGTCTGCTGTGAGGTGTTGCCAGCCAAAGAGTTGCATGTAGCAAGAGAGCATGTAGGCCAATGGTATGGCCCTACAGTTTTCATTGCATCACTCTGAGAGCAGTGGCCAGTCCTGAATGCAATTCAGGGAGAAACATTAAAAGCAGTTGTAAAATGGGAGAAGAGATACTGGAGTTGGGCTAGCAAGAGAGGAAAATTATTATTAGAGTTGCAGTGTCAAAGCTGTTTCAGGTGAGCTCTGTGTGCAATGTTTTTATTCAGCTGTGTCAGGAGGAGCACATGCAATAACATAAAAGCTCTGAAGTGTCAGCCTTTGATGTTCAGGAGGCAGACTCACCTTTCAAGTTCAAGTACATAAACTTGGTGGTAGAACATTGAAGAGTAGCAGTCTGAGGGTGGTGACAACAGATATTAAGCTGCATGAAACTTGTTGAACACTGAAAGATCAATTAAAGACTTTGGCTTTTAAAAGGTTTTAGAACACAGAGCTGATATAACAGTGACAGTTTTATTTATATTTATCAGAAGGAAGTCTGTCATGAAAATTATCAGCAATTGAAACAGGAATTTCATAAAAGCTATGCATAGCAAGAAATTTTTTACTCAGGCAGATAATAATAGGACAAGGGGGAATGGTTCTAAACTAAAAGAGGGAAGATTTAGATATAGATGTTATGAGGAAATTCTTCACTCAGAGAGTGGTGAGGCACTGGAATGGGTGGTGCAGAGAAGCTGCAGATGCCCCATCCCTGGAGGTGTTCGAGGCCATGTTGGATGGGGCTTTGAGCAATCTGGTCTAGTGGTGGCATCCCTGCCAATGGCAGGGGGGTTGGAACTGGATGATCTTTAAGGTCCCTTCCAACACAAGCCATTCTGTAATTCTATGAAAAGTTGCCATAAGAAATTGCTTTTCTGTTTCTGAAGATTTCTTTCAGATACACATATACATGGAGAAATTCCGTGGTAATTCCAGGTCATTGCAAGTTTAATTCTATAATACACCCTATATAGTTAGACTATTTGTGTTACTATTTCATCAGGATCATCCTGGAATCTTGAATTTTTGTGTTAGCTCAGCTTTAAATGCAATTTCCCACTAGCCACTAGGATTGATTTGAAAGATTCAGTCTTGTTTCTGTGTCTTATTATTTTATAAGCTGTTGAATGTCAAGCATCTCCTGGTGTCACTAAGAGGAGCTGCTCCTTAAACTTAGTGAGAAAACTAATGACCCTGTAAATCAATTTATGGTTGAGTATGTACTGCTGTGTATTCCTGCTGCTATGTACTGCTGTGTATTCGTGCTGCTACCTGATTGATTCTGGTTGTGAAAGTGACTGTAGAAAATACTTAATTGTCATTACTTATTTACAGGAACAATTGCCATAAACACAAATAACCCTAAAGTCTCCAGACAATTTTCAGAAAGCCTAATTCTTTAAAGGTAAGGCTTTGCATTTTTGCTACTGGGACAAATGAAATCATACATCTTTTAAAACAATTCAAAGCAGCGTTTTCTCCAAACTAACAGGAAAGCAAACATAGAGGTAATTTAATGTGTGAAGATGTTTGATAGTTAAAAGATATCAGTTAAAAGAACATGTCAGCACTTTTTAGGAATACTCAGTAACTGCATTCCTGGGGTGTGGGATTTTATTTTATTTTTTTCTTTCATGAATTCAGCATTCTTGATGTTAAGAAAAACAGACAAGACATTCAGCAGAGGGTAAATGAACAGGAAGTCTGCATAGTGTTTTCTTGATGCAATAAAACATATATCGCAAAGAGGGCTGATAGGAGTCAGAATGGTGTGGTAAAAGTCCCCCTGTTGAATGGAAGCCCTGGCAAAAATTACCTTGATTCAGAGATCATCAAAGGCTTCAGAAGGGAAATAAAGAAAAGGAAAATGCTTGCGAATGTTACTTGTCTCACAATAATTAGATAGGTACCAGAAAATTGGAAATAATAGACTGGGAAAGAGGAAAGAAGCTTTTATGTCAAATGATGGTTGTCTCCTTTTATGATGTGGTTGGGAAGAAAAGTGTGTGTTGGGTGGACATTTCTTCTGGGTGATGTATCAGGTCAGAGATTCCCAGAGCAAGTGCTCAGCAAAGTCAGTAAGGGACGAAATGGAAGGAGATGACAGGCCATTATGGACTGCCCTATCTGTAATTATACGGTGGTCTTGGAACAGACACAGAAGTACTTCTTGTTTCTGTGTCAGTCTGTAGGAGGGTCTGGAGGAGCTGACAGGACTTTGTATTGGTAGTTTGAGATCTCATCTGGTTGATTGCTTTGGTCATTTCAGTTCCTGGACTTACCCTCCATTCCCCTGTTGCTGTAGGAAACTGTTCACCAACACAGCCTTCAGAAACACTAGATTCTATTGAGAGGCACCATAGTGGAAAAGTCTGGTTTTGGGCTGCCTACAAAGGTATTGGGCTGCTGTTGGGTATTCCTGGAGTGTGATTAATGGAAGAGTATTAAGAGTGTCCTGTAGGTAGCTCACAAATAGCTTGAATGGAGAGAATTAAAACACTAAGGGAGACTGTAACAATGCCTGCAACTGTTTTGTTCCCAGATGTAGAGGTGGAGAAATAAGGAGAATGAGAAATGCTTCTTTCTGAAAATAAATATGTAGACCTGTTTGTTTGTTTGTTTGTTTTCTGATGGGATAATTCCCATGCTACTTATTTTAATAATTATTTTAAAATAAATAGATTTTTTGTTTGTTTGTTTTCCCAAGAGAAAAGACAACAAGCAAACGAAGGGACTAGCAGTAATCATCTAACTGCTTCTTACCACTTGAACTTATCACTTGAACTACCTCTCCATTTCTGTCCTACCAGTCATGGTCCTCTCCATTTCTGGTAGGACAGAAATGGAGAGGACCATGCCTGATACTGGTCTCGGTTACCATAGGGCTTCATCTACTTTCTGTGACTGTTCCCATACCAGACAACAGAACAAGTGTGCAAACACCAGTTTACTGTCCTCAGGAGCAGCAACCATTAAGTGTACTATAGCCTTTCTAGGCTTTTGCTACATGAGAACTGAAGAACAGGCCATGTCCTCTGCTGGACCTTACTCAAACCTGCTGACACAAGGTGAGCCTTTCTACTCCTCACAAGATACTCTTGAAGCAGTATCTTATACGGTTCTTCTAAAATGGATAAAAGCAAGAATTTTTCAGATTCCTTATATCAATCAACATATCAATTGTTGCTCTAATAACCATTGACAGCTCTAGCAGAAATGAATAAATCAATATGAAAGAGCCCCAGAAACACCATGCAAACTGTGGCTACCATTTGGCTTGTGTCACAGCTGTGTGTATATAGCAGAATTATACTTTTTAATGGTATCACTTTTAATGTCAAAAGTTGTTCTGATAGAACAGTAGAGAATTAAAGGAACTCATATTAAATGGATGAAAAGCTGGTTAAAAAATAAATCTCTGAAATAGTTATAATAAAAAAATAATAAAAAGAAATAGATAAGGTATTGAATTACTAAGAGTAAAATGTAAAGAATAAGAAACATAAGATTATTTTGTTTTGTGTGTCATAGAATTCTGTTTTTAATGCAGAAATACTCATTGGAGTGGAAGAATGTTTTCAAAAGCCATAGTCTCAGTAATGTTTCAGGTGACACAGGAATGGTGAAATGTGTTGGAAGAAGTCCACACAACTACATTTCTTTATAAGAGGACCTCATTTGATGAACAAATGCAAAGTAATGTGACTATAAGTTAAGATTGTAGCATGCTCTTCAATGTGAATTAGAAAATCTTGCAGGTTTTAAAGATTATGTGAAATAAATTTCAAGTGCACTGATGTTACTAAATACTTACATAACAAACCTGAAAAGAAAGCCTGAAGACAAGGCAAGGAGATAATTTTTTTCTCTGATTATAGCAATATAAATCCCAGCTGTCTTCATAATGAAAGTTGAAAATCTTATTTTTTTCATTAAAATATTTTTCAAAGCATCCAGGAATGCTTTAAAATTTTAAAGACACTTGCCTTTAGAAGCTAAAAATTCAGTGGCGATTTGATCCTGGCATGCAATGCTTACCTGAGGAAGAGATCTGTGATGATATTTGACTCTTAACAGAAAATGACGTAGTTGAAAGCTGGAGTTAGAGAAATTCAGACTCAAAATGACAAGCAAGTCATCAAATGGTGACTTTCCTAAATGTTTAGGAATATTTACTGTTTTATCAATGCTATTCTGAATCACTGAGAGTAGGAGGGCACAACACAGGACTGCTATAGCTTAAAACAATGTTTCAGAGTGCAAAGCCTATCAGATTGTGTTGTATACTGTGTAAAATATAAGAGGCTTGATGAGATGGTTTGCATGTTCCTCTAATTTTAAAATTTCTGATTCTATGCAAGATGGCCAGATTGTCAGCCCTGAAGCATGAAAGTCCCTTTATCTGCACAGCAGGTATCACATGATAAGCACCAGTGCAAACATCCTCCCTGATAAGCCTGAATCCTTCCTGTAGGGCCCTGTTCTATGGAAAACAAGATGATTTCTTGAGAGGTGGCCATTTGGCAGGGGGATTAAAAGGTGGAAGGACAGCTAACAAAATCAGAGATAGTTGTTATTCATAAAAGGAAATAATTTTACTAGGATTTAGATAGGGGACTAATTCATATAGCCACTAATAGTCAACAGATGGTAATTACTACTGGATACTAAAAGCTAGGTCAGATTTGAACCCAATGACCCAGAACTAAAATGCTCCATATGCCATCACTGTGCCGTCTGGTATGCTCACTAGTCATGACCGTCCTGCCCACTCAAATCAGGCCTTTCCCCGCAAGCAGGAAGCTTTAATATTCTCAGTAAGATCAAACAAACAGCCTTGACATTTGTGCTCTGCCATTGGTTTTAGCTCTTGCTACATGCTGTTTATCACACTTTCATTTTAACCTTGGGGTGACAAAGGAAAACAAGACAAAACACTTTGTGGAGGAAAAAAAAAAAAGGCTTGGAAACAGTAAAGACTCTCTTAGAACAGAAGTTCTCCCCCCGTCCCAGTCACTCATAAATTAAAAGTTAAGGCTTATAGTTTTTTTTTTTCCTCCTCCCTCACAGTGGCCTTTGAGGTCTTTTCCAAGCCCTGAGGTGTTAACCAATTGCTAGGTGATATCAATCTATTTGGGTGGTTCTTATAATTACAAGTGGTTTGGTTAGATTAGGCTGCAGCTGTTTGGGTTTAATTAATTAAGTAAAATCTAATAAAAATCTAGCTGGATGGTGTTCATTAGCCACATAGTGATCAGCAAATACAGCTTGCTGTGTCTTGAAAAAAATCTGAGGATTTCTTACAATTAAGATATGAGGTCATTTCTGTCCTCTTCATCACTATGTCATCCTGCATTTTTTACACATACTTCCATACATACAAATCCACAGCATTTTCACATATTAATTTTATATAGATTAAGAGTTTGATTGGAGAAGTTACTGAGAACTTGTTTGGGTCATAATTTGCAGGAAGGGAAGTTTGCTGAGTGTAGGAGGTGAGCCGTGTCTCAGCTGCTCTTTAGTTTCCTGACTGACAGAAGACAATGTCTGCTGTCTAATGTCACACGACATGGTTGTCAAAAATCCTGGCCTAGGCTGAACAGTCACTCTTGATTATGCTGCTGTACCAAAGCCATAAATTTATTACAGCCTGTTTTGTGTCAAACTTCTCTGGAAACTGCTCTGAACTGTTGTCATATTTATGATACGCCATATGTAAGATTAAGAATTTCCTTGGTCAGAAACCACTCATCTTTTACTTTGCCTTCAGATACAGGACTTACTTGGAATCAGATTTGCTGAATGTTAACTTTCTGGCAAATACATATTGAATCTTTTATACAACCATGTTTCCTCTACCTATTATTGTTAAGGAAATGCCTGCAAACACATTAGATGTCTTTGGGACATTGCTTCTTTCTATGACGGCTGCAGGGTAAGCACTTTCATTTTCATTACTATGTCCTCCTCCTTTATTCTGTAGCATAAACCTCAAAAACTTGAAGAAAGCTTGCTAGTAAGTATTCTATAACAGTGCTGCTGTATTTTGCGGTTCAACTATATGTAGTAGTTGAGTGTAGTAGGCATGTGTTAATGCTTCCCCTTATCTGTGTGACAGTTGAATAGATAGCATGAAACCTTTTCCTTTTTATATGGAACTAATAAAATACCAACAAAAAGGCAAATATATGCCTTTGGTAGTGAAGCAGTATAATGCTGCATCAGCATTGTTAGTCTTATTTCAAAAGTTAGAACAAAGGAAAGAATCCCAAATAAAACACTTTTAATATCCAATCAGTTTTACATGATGCTAATAGAAGTAGAAGAACAAGCAAACCACAAATTCTGCAGCTTTATATATTAGGAAGTCAACAATTGGATAGTAAGGCAAGTCCACAAATGTATCAAAAAGAACAAAAAAAAAAAAAAAAAAAAAAAAAAAGGAGGAAAGCAAAATAAAACAAAACAAAATATTACCACAAGTAGTCTGGACAGCAAGATGCATAAAGACAAAGTTTCCAGCAATTTGACATGATGATACATGGGCTGATAGATAGTGAAAACTCAAAGATATTTGTGAGTGTGTTCCTCTGCTGTCAGACTAAAAGAATGAAATTCAGGTGTCTTTTGGGGCTCACTTTAATGTG
This sequence comes from Aythya fuligula, assembly GCF_009819795.1. Taxonomy (NCBI): domain Eukaryota; kingdom Metazoa; phylum Chordata; class Aves; order Anseriformes; family Anatidae; genus Aythya; species Aythya fuligula. The sequence continues at coordinate 27,320,749 of NC_045562.1, read as the reverse complement.
TATGATACCTGTACTTCTATTTAGTTGTTTTTTTTTCCACCTATTATTTACCTATATTGAATATCAGACAAATTTGACTAGCTACTTAAATGATGTAATTAAATATTTATTGGCTGAACAGTTTATATTTAGAGTTTCAAGCAATTTGTATTGCTATTACTATCAAGGAGGTCCCTGCTGTGAGGCTACTATGACTTTTTTTTTTTTTTTTCCACCTGCTTCATTGTAAATTGTCTGGGATAAAATCCTCACCCTACTGACATCTATCTATTAAATATACTTTATTTGGAGGATAGGGCTAAGGTTTTTCTTTTTTTTTCATCTGATAATTCTTTTTGTTTTTTAATGTTCGATATTTAAGAATCCTTATAGCACTGTTTACTTACCATGAAAAGGTCTTGCTGTGGTTACTTTTGTTGAAGAGAAGAAACTCCTGAATAAGACTGGTTTTTATCTATGACTGTAATTCTTCACTGGTGTTTATCACAAGCAGTCTGAATGCACCATCCTAATAACACAGCTCAGACAATATAATGATTATGTATAATTATGTGTTTTTGTATAAGGTTAGAGGCTGTTGAAACAAAGCACTTTTTTAGCAGAGCTATTTGCACCTTTCTTCTGTTAGAATAGTTAAGGATCGTTCCCATCAATCATTAATCAACTTCAGTTTTCAGAGCCTTAAGCGCTCCTCCTGCTATCTGTGGCATCACCTAGTATCTTTTTATAAGATGTCTTAGGGCTAATGTCTCAAGCAAGAAAATTGTCAACAGCAAATACAAGCCAAAAAGACTTAAAAGCAATAAAATAAAAGGTTTAATTCTTTGAAGAAAGTTTAAACATACAGTCATTCAGGAAAAAATAGAGTAATTAGAAAAAGCGTATATACATATACACGTATATAAACTGTGTTTGTCACTTTGAGTGACACATAAAAGAAATTATACAGACTTTTTCACCTCTTTTTTGCCCCTTTTCTTCCTTTCTTTTCTATTTTCTTTTTTTTTTTTTTTTTTTTTTTTTTTTTTTTTTTAAACTAACATTTTAACTAACATTAAATCAATTAATAAGAATGTGAAAGTAATTGTTCTCTCTCTGAGTACCCAAACACCAATTCATGCACACAAGACTTGGCTGTCAATCAGCACGACTAACACACTAATGGATATCATGTCTAATCTTTATGCACTACAGCTAGGTCAAGTGCTTGGGCACAAATTGATGGTTAGGCTAGTGCTGGATTTCCAGTCCACAACTGATGTCTTAATTCCTCATTCAGACTGTGTCTGAAAGATAATTACTCTTTCACATGTCAGCTCATTCAAAAGCTGTCCTGAATTCTGAGACAGGAGCAAACAGACAGAGAAAAAGAAGGGGGGCTTGGGAGATGCCATGGCTACTCTGAAAATGCAAAGGTGCTGAGCTGAAATTGGGCATCCACAATGGAAAATATATGAACAGAGAATAATTAAGGATGGCATTTTGGGGTTACAACCGTGGAGTGTCTGTTCTAAAAAAATAAAATTAAATTAAAGCTGAAAGAAACAGCTGTACATTAAGCCCTATTTAATATTGATGCTAACTGAAGTATGGATTTGAGTGAACTTCTTCCTCAAGGTTTTTGCCTTGTATCACTGCCTTATTGTATAATAAAAAGGATTTCTCATTAGACAAATACAGAGATCACTCATATATACTTCTTCACAGTATTTGAGAAGGATTTTTTTCCATTTATAGGCCTCTTTTGGTGATGCCAAAAATTCAGAAGGATTTTGCCAAAAATGAAAGTATAGTCCCTATGAGGGAAAAATCCATAGTGTTTAAGTGGGAAAATGAATCTATGTAGTTTACTTTTGAAGTATTATGTATAAGTAAAGAATTACATTAAAAATGCTTTTAAGTCAAAGCTGTTTTCTCAGGCCTATTGATTTATTCCATATATATTAGCTTGTTTATTGAGACACTGTTCTATTTCAATTATTCAATTAGTAATATACATAGGTGGTGAGGAAAGCAGTCCTGGCAGCTTTTCTTATTGGAAATCTGGTATCCAGTTTGCTTACAAGAAATATTTTCTCCAGTAGTTACTTGGTTACTGAGGGGTGTGTATTTAAACCAGATATTGTTTATGAGAGATCTGCACATCCTCCCTGAAAGAAACGAAACAGAAAATACCTCTTGCCAAACACTATAGTGAAGTTTCCTGATTACTGCAGCAACAGGAGAGGAAATGTTGTTTCCACCTCACTTACTTCCAGGCTTCCTGGAATATTACGTTGCCTGGTGCTACTCTCTGATCACGACATAATCCTTAAGTATTGTTTTTCTTTCACAAATTAATTCTGTGAGTTGCCTGCAGACAAAGCCAGTAACACTTGATCACTAAGGTAAAAATACTATCTTCTTCAATTTTGTTTAACTATGGCTAAGATCTTACAGGTCTGTCTGGGTGAAAAAAAAAGAAATTAAGGTTTGGTTCATATAGTTTTCTTTCAAGAATATAGGTGTTTTTCAATTAACCTAGAATATTAAGCAATTGAAAGAATAGTGTAGTCTATATTTTATGAATGTATTAATCATAATACAAAGGGAGACTATAAAAGCTTACACAGTTTAGAGTCCTAGAAAATCCAGGAATAGCATTAAGATATACTGACCCATGAGTCCTTTTTTTGACATCTAGAAAATGGTTCATTTTCTTTTTTAATCAGTCCTATGTCTAACAAAAACATTTTACAGCAATTTTTCTAACTGAAATATAGATATTTCCTGTTGAAATTGTTGCTGTCTGCATAACAGTTTGATTTATCATAAGGTATATTCAGGTGAGACATACAATGAAAAAATGGTATTTTCTATGGATGTTACAGATAATTTATTGGATTTTTTAAAAGTTTTTATTTGGATTTATTGTTATTGTTGTGTTAGTTGATATTATTTATGGTTTTCCTCATATTCTCATGATAGCAACACAGTTTTAGGTTTGATGTAGATTTTTGACTAGATTAATGACCTTTTTACTAGATTAGTGACCTTTATAATGATGATGAAGAAACATTTAACTATATTTACTCTAGCAGTTGTGTTTAGATTAAGGTTATATTTTTAAAGCTAGCCTCCTGATCGGCTCCACTACCCATGCTTTGCTTATACATCTGGGAGAGGTGGTGGACAGCACAAATTAGGTACCTTTCAAAGGAAAATACAACAGAAGTGCTTGAAGGGCAAACCCAGCACACTATGAAAGCTAATGAAAATTCAATTCATAACACCAGCCAGATCCCAAATGTGCATACTGAAATGCACATTTCTCTTACTTTTCAGGTCCAATCCAGGTGAGCTACAACTCCTAGTAATGTGACATGTTTTTTGCTGGCATGTCGAAAGTGTGTGCAGGCTAGTGTTGCCAAGTGAGAGAAGGAAAGGCATCAAATATTAGAAGGTGTGTGGAAAATATATATATATATTACAAATATACATCTATTCCCACACTAGCAGAAGTAACAGTATAAATGATTATTTGAAATTTAGCCTAAACAACATTGGACTAAAGTAACGAAAATCATTATGACAATGCTGTCAGTTTACACTAATGATAGAGTGGGCTGTGGATTTTTTTGTGAAAGGCAAGTAGATTTTGGACTAAAAAAGGTCAAGAAATATTGTCCTCAAAAGCACTTCTGGAGAAGTGTCCCATCTTTTCCTGTTTAAGTTGACTGCAGAATCACTGTGATGATTATTAAAAATGACTCTGGCTGAATTTGTTGGGAGAGTGAGGCAGTATCTGGATGGGAACAAGCCCTGAGTTTGATGGGAATGAGGGTCAACCGCCTGAGGGTCATAGTACATTTTAATAAAGTTGGCACACTGAAGGAGAAGAAAAAAAAAAACAAAACTACAACAAAACAAACAAACAAACAAACAAAAAAACAACAAACACCAGAAGAAGCCACAGAATTTTTGTAAGCTCCCATGACTGAGAAAACGAACATGGTGTTGTAGTACAGGTTCAGAACATGTGTGTCACCACATGACAACTTGTCTAGCATGTAAGAAAACTTTACTATTCATAATTGGTGAAACAGTGCAAGTTTCCTATAAAAATCAGCTTTGTAGCAAATATTTCTATCCTGGTAATGTTGATAGAAGAATATACCCACTTACAGAAAGAATAGAAGCTTTTCTATAAGGCCCATAGATAAAGTTTTCTACAGTTCATGGAGGAATTGGAAATGTTTCTTATATGCTGTCTTGTCAGCAAAATCTTGCTGCCTCCTTCCTCCTTGTGCAATAGCAGCATGCTAACAATTAATGATACTTTGATTTAATTAAGTTAATGTAATTAACTAAGGTTGAAGCATTCAGTGTTACTGCATCATCAGATATGTTGTTTTAACAATTTGTTTAACAATGTTTTTGTGGCTTTCGGGGAAACTGCATTCTGATTTGTGTTTAATTTTCCACCTACAGTTAGATACATTTAAAGAATTACTGAACCTAAGAAACAAATGAAGCAATGTAAGGGTTTTTTTATTATTATTAAATTTTATTTTACTTCCTTTGATTACATAATTAAATCTTCTAGAACTGGTTCCAGATTTTTAAACATTTTATCAACATTTTATAAACCCAATAAATGGGTATAAGACAACAAGAATTCTCACTGAGATAGAGCACTCTCATGATACTAGAGGTTGGTAAGCTAGTACCTATATAGTACCAACACTGTCCTATGGTAAATCCACTTATTTTAGGTAATAGATGGCATCCAGCTTCTTTCTGCCCACCTGCTAAATTACTATGTCTCAGCATACTGATATGTAGTGGAGTCTTTATGAGCATTTTCTTAACCACTTCATGGAAAATAATCTGGGTAATAACATAAAGCACCTGTTTAAATTGTGAAGACTAACCTGAATGATTTTGATGGGGAAAATCTGGAAACACGCAAGTGTAGGATGCTAGCTCCAGCAGAGATAGCTGGTAGGTCAGCTAGAGAGGAATGACAATAAATGGAATGGACATTATATTTTCCTATAGAAAGTAAAAATTTAAATCTCAGAATGAAATATTTACCATGGGATTTGTCTGGTTTGGTGATATCCAAATAGTTCTTTTATTATTTGTAACATACATGTCTTATATTGTAGCTGCACATTTTATACTGTAGCTCTTACACCTTGAGAATAATTAGGCTAAGGGATCTGTTACTGAACGGAACAGGAGTATATAGCTGTGCTTTAATGAGTATTTTTCTGTACAGGAAATCCAGTACATTTGGAAACCTATTATAAGTATTTCTTATGTTCTTTTCCTCAAATGACCTTTTTACAGGTAAATGCATTTGAGATTAAAAATGAGGTCAAATAAGTGCTAGAAGCAAAAATCCATCGGTTGTGATTCTGCCACTACTTGCAATTTGCTATGTCAAATTCAGTGAGTTATTCATCTGTGCTTGAAATAACCCATCCTTAGCACAGAGATAAGAAAACATACAACATCTAAATAACGGAAATATTCTGATATGTTATTAATTGTTTGTGCAGTTCTTTCAAGAGAAAAATTGCTTTTGTATTTGTGCTCCAAGAGTCTATCCTGACCTAGAATTATGCAGACACACTTAGAAGATTACTTTCAAGGTACATCAAATTATAATTAGGATAAGATGTTCCTATTCCAAAAAAAAATTTAAGGTTGTGAATATTTTTAGATATAGACAAGTTACAATCAATATCACAGAATCACAGAATTTCTAGGTTGGAAGAGACCTCAAGATCATCGAGTCCAACCTCTGACCTAACGCTAGCAGTCCCCACTAAACCATATCCCTAAGCTCTACATCTAAACGTCTTTTGAAGACTTCCAGGGATGGTGACTCCACCACTTCTCTGGGCAGCCTGTTCCAATGCCTAACAACCCTTTCAGTAAAGAAGTTCTTCCTAACATCTAACCTAAAACTCCCTTGGAGCGACTTAAGCCCATTCCCCCTCGTCCTGTCACCAGGCACGTGGGAGAACAGACCAACCCCCACCTCACTACAGCCTCCCTTGAGGTACCTATAGAGAGCGATAAGGTTGCCCCTGAGCCTCCTCTTCTCCAGGCTGAACAAGCCCAGCTCCCTCAGCCGCTCCTCGTAGGACTTGTTCTCCAGGCCCCTCACCAGCTTCGTCGCCCTTCTCTGGACTCGCTCAAGCACCTCCATGTCCTTCTTGTAGTGAGGGGCCCAAAACTGAACACAGTACTCGAGGTACGGCCTCACCAGAGCCGAGTACAGGGGGATGATCACCTCCCTAGCCCTGCTGGTCACACTGTTCCTGATACAAGCCAGGATGCCGTTGGCCTTCTTGGCCACCTGAGCACACTGCCGGCTCGTATTCAACCGACTATCAACCATCACTCCCAGGTCCTTCTCTTCTAGGCAGCTCTCCAACCACTCATCTCCCAGCCTGTAGCTCTGCTTGGGGTTATTGCGCCCCAGGTGCAGGACCCGGCACTTGGCCTTGTTGAACTTCATGCAGCTGACCTCAGCCCATCGGTCCAGCCTATCCAGATCCTCCTGCAGAGCTTTCCTACCCTCAAGCAGATCGACACACACACCTAGCTTGGTGTCATCTGCGAACTTACTGAGGGTGCACTCGATGCCCTCGTCCAGATCATCAATGAAGATATTAAAGAGGACCGGCCCCTGCACCGAGCCCTGGGGGACGCCACTAGTGACTGGCCTCCAACTGGACTTGACTCCATTCACCACGACTCTTTGGGCCCGGCTATCCAGCCAGTTTCTAACCCAACGAAGCGTGTGCCAGTCCAAGCCAAGAGCAGCCAGTTTCTTGAGGAGAATGCTGTGGGAGACGGTGTCAAAAGCCTTGCTGAAGTCAAGGTAGACCACATCCACAGCCTTTCCCTCGTCCACCCAGCGCATCAGTTTGCCATAGAAGATCAGGTTCGTCAAGCAGGATCTGCCTTTCATAAACCCATGCTGACTGGGCCTGATCGCCTGCTTGCCCTGCAAGTGCTGCGTGATGACTCTCAGGAGGATCTGCTCCATGAGCTTCCCTGGCACTGAGGTCAAACTTACAGGCCTGTAGTTTCCCGGGTCTGCCCTCCGGCCCTTCTTGTAGATGGGCGTCACGTTTGCTAGCCGCCAGTCAACTGAGACCTCCCCCGATCGCCAGGACTGCTGATAAATGATGGTAGTGGCTTGGCCAGCTCCTCTGCCAGTTCTCTCAGTACCCTTGGGTGGATCCCAATAATATTCATTGTTTCTCATTCAAAATGAATTGTGATTAGCTATTTATATTCAGAAATATTTATGAATTAAAATAAGAAAAAAAAAGTCCTTGACAGTGATATGATCAAATTATATTCTAAATGACTTCATTAAGCTCTCTGGAATTATAAACACAATGTATAAACAGCAGAAAGAAGTTTCTTTTTTCTTTTTTTTTCTATTTTTCTATTTTTCTTTTTTACTTTTTTTTCTTTTTTCTTTTTTCTTTTTTTCTTTTTTCTTTTTTCTTTTTTCCTTTTTCCTTTTTTCTTTTTCCTTTCAAAAAAAAATTACTGAAAAGTGACTGAAGAGTCTTCTGTATAGTTGAATACACTGTGCTATGATTACTAAATATTACTAAATTACTATTACTAAAAATTACTAAATATTTCAAGCATAACCAGTTAATCTGTCATTACATTTATCTTTCAAAATCCTTTCCTGAGAAAGAGGTGTCAGCAGGTTTATTAGAACATTATCCTCATTTAAAAATTCAAAAAGTCAATAGTTATGTATGTTTCAGATTTCCTTCCTCTCTCTGCATTTTAGTATACTTACAAATTTGTGTGAGGAAACCTGTGGCTTTTTTCTCCCAAGGTCAGGTGTGGAATGAAAAGTTTCTAGTTCTTCTTGGTAACCTGCCAGGTATTTAGGAAAACGGAAACTATGAGCAGCTCTTCAACCTGGGCTCTTCTACAGTCTGGTAGCTGTAGAAGTTAATGACATTCTAGTCACTGGTACCTCAATATTGTGAAGAATGGTAATATTTAGAGGACTTATATTCTGTGATACATACAAATGAAAATTATGTGTTTATTATTTCTGGAACACATTTCCAGCTTTTGTTTTGTTGATACTTTCATCCAGCTTTAAATTGCAATCTTTATTAATTACTTCTAATGGAGTTTCACTTCACACCATGAAAAACTGGATTCTCAATATGTAACTAGAATTAAAATAAGATTTTTGCAATTATTTTTGCAATAAGTGGAAAAGAACATTTCCATAAACAGTTAGAATGAAACAGGGATACATCATTTAAATTCAAATTTATTATTTTGTTTACAAATTATAAACCTGCCATTAGAAGTCTTCCTTTCTGTGCTTTTTGTTGAAAAATTAAAACATATTTTTCTCTGAAGAGTACAGATCCTTGTCCTGCAGGTTCTTATTTAGCCTGAACATCTTTAAGTTTTGAGACTGGGGCTATGTGTGCTTTGCAGACTGTCTTGAGAATAAACTAACTTTTAGGCTTAAGCACAAACATACTCTTTTCCAAAAGTTTCAGAGGAGGTCATACTTGTCCTTGGAAGCCTCTGATTGAACTGGGTATATTGTAAAGAATATTCCTGGAATCTAATGGGCATTGGTCTTCAGGAAAAGGAATCTCTCCGGAATCACCATTCTAAGAAAAAATAAAGTGTATAAGGTGATAGTAGGTATCAATATAATTATACACCATTTCTTTAGCTCAGTACATAGCTGTCTTTCATAACTTCTATTGTAGCATGCTTTTATATTTATATATACACATACATATATATAGGTTATCTTTGCCATGCATATAAATAACATGTATGAAAACACCTGACATTCTGTGTAGCGAAGGGAAATATTACATAAACATATTAGCCAGTCATAGTGCTGAGTGCTGTAATTCACTAACCAATGCAAGTAAAACACTTTTCACAGAGCTCATATTTCATATACTTTAGTAATTCATTTAGAAACCCAAGCTGTATCCATTCAAAACTTCAAAATATTTCAGAAAGCTCTTATACAAAATGCTCTGTACTCTTAGGAACATTGATCTCTGGTCCTAATCTTAAACTTCAGTTCCTTCTGTTTCTGGTTATTGCCCATGGAGAACGGTACTATACCGGAAGGAGATAATCTCTGAATTATTGTCAGTACACTCCGTCTTGTGAAACTGATTGTAATGTCTTGGGCTGTATGATATTAACTATGAATGGTTGCCTTTTCCTACATCCATCACTGATTTATGTTAATCTAATTCATTGTTTTGCACAGCAGAGTATTTTAAGATATTCCCTTATGATGAGATAGAATATATAAAGTATACTCTACCATTGTTGGTCTCCTGAAAGCCTTTTCAGTGATAAATTGAACATTATATCATATCTCAGTAGAGCTAATCTCAGCTTTGCAATCACCAGTGCTTCAGTTTATCATTTGTCTATTTTGTACTATAGTGATTTAGGTCCTAGGACATTCTTCCATTCTTCGTTAAGAGTGTACAGAGCATGATTCAACTGAAGAGTCTCCTACATGCTTATTTTGAGACCTTATAATTTCAAACTGGCAAGTTCTCTAGGTTTGCTGCATGTTCTCTAACCCTGCTCCCTCCAATTTATACTCCATTTAGAATACAACTATTTAATGGAAAATAAATAATAATAATAAAAAAGTAAAAAAAAAAAAAAAATAGTAAAATAATTATTTGCTAGCTATAAGATTAAATTTAATTGAAATGTGTTATTGTTCTAGGACAACAATCTGAAACAGTTTGGAAATGGTGAGTAATGCATTCTTTTTTCCTGACTGATTTGAATCCTGGGCTTTGAAGTGCAAATCTGATTTTATAGTTGTGGTAGAGGCAAAATCATGTGGTTTAAAATTCTTCATTGTATTTAGGAACGCTTTTATGATGACCCAGCATAATGATTGTATTTGGATTTAGTACAACAGTGTGAATCAAGATGGGCTCTTGGGCAAGTAATGAAATGTGTTCCCTCTTCAACAGTGCTTGATGTTCATTTCTGCCATCCTTGTAGTTTGGCAGCTGTCTCTGGACTACAAGTCCTTAGGCAGTGGTTATATGGAGAATGAGTTTATTGCTGTAGGCTTGTGAAAAATATAAGGTGCATGAGTTTATTGCTGTAGGCTTGTGAAAGGTATAAGGTGCATTTGAGGGTGCTTGTCCCTCTAAAAGATTTTCCTTAATGTTTAGGAGAAGGAAACTTGTCTATTATTATATGGCTAGAAGGACAGTTCTCCCTTCATCTCTGGGATGAATGGGTTGGTCACATCAGCACTGGTTTGCAAGGAATGAGTGGCACAAGAGCACAAATGTAAGAAAAAAAAAAAAACATAAAATTATTCTCAGAAAATATTTTCAGGTTTATTAGTACATATATCAGACCAGGTTTACATTAGCGTATTCTTGAATCATGTGTCATTTTTGCCTGTCTGAACCTTGAACTAGCCCCTTGTTCATTGGTGCTGCCAGTTAATCCTTATGGTTCTTCTTAAAGCAGCAACCAGAATCCACAGTCATCATCAAATTAAACATGGACATTCACTTCATCAAAGGGTTTATATTTCCTTTTGATATCAAGATAACAATGATCACTGGCCCATGATGCCTATACAGACTCTGGCAGAGGCTGTAAAGGTCAGTGGAATACAGTGACTGGAACAAAAAAGAATATGCAACAGAAAGCATTTGTAGCTTTACTCTGAGGATGAACAGATAGTAAAATATTGTCATTTTCTTCCTTGTTACCATTGCTATGTGGAAAATGTAGGACTCATTCTCTCCTGCTTAAATATACAGCTAGGTTCAATTGAGCAACAGAGTGCTCAATATGAAATTGTCCAATTTCAGCCATTGCAAATGGAGGATTCTGCTGTCCATATGCATTGTAAAGAGGACTGTCCTTTAGGATATGTGAGCAGGAACCAGTAGCTGTAGCAGTTTTGTTTGTTATCAGTTGCCGCTGGGTAGCAGTCAAAAGAGACTAGCATGCCAAAATGGATGTATTCTGCACTAATCTTGATTTTTTTCACACTTTGGGCATTTCAGAACACTTCTTCAAATGCCATGAAAATTGAATTTTGCTGTTGCACTAAAGTGAACTCAGTAGTGCAGCTGCTGAGGGAGAAAATACATACTTTATATTTGCTCTGAAGTTAATGATAACTGATATTTCCAAACGACTGTCAGCACTGAAAAAGCAAAATGACATATGTACCAGTCTCCTTACCTTCTGGTTAATGTATCTTCTGTTAGAAACTTCCCTACACTAGATGTTGTCCCCTGAGAAAATTGGACCTGAAAAGTTTCTCATTCCACATCAGGAAATTAACAAATTTTTTCACTGTACCTTCTCCTCCTCTCTCACCCTCAAAAAATGACAACAAAACAAACCAACACCACCACCAACACCACAAACAAACAACAGTAAAACCAAAACAAAACAAAAAACAGATGAAGTTCAGAAAGAAGAAAGAGAAAGCTCCTTTCCTATGTTATTGTTGGGCTACTTCTTTTCTCACCCTCCAGTTAAGTTGTAAAGTAGAAAACAGTGGGTTAACGAAAATTAGTTTAGGAGTTCCTACCCATGAAATTCATCATAATATGGCTTAGATCTATTTTTGTATATATATCATAGTGATGCTGCCTGCTCAGTTGATGTGGTGGTACAATTATTCTCTTCTGTTTGTCTGTGCCAAGAGCTTGTTGCAGAAAGTAGGCCACCCAAAGTACTCTTTAGGATGATGACATCCTCTGCCTCTTTGTACCAGTTCTGCTCATGGGAAGATAACTACAGTGCCTGTTTCAGAAATATCTGTCCCCTTTCAAATCACAGCTGTACCTGTCATCATTTTGACAGAAAAGGTGAAATATTTATCAAATGGAAACACACAATTGGTGTTGGTTACAAGATAAGAATACCATTGAAAATATGCTTATGAATGTTATATTATACTAGTAAACCTTCACATTACACAACTTACAAGTATCCTTTCTAAGGGAATATGCCTTATTTTATTAGATTCCTCACACTGCTCCAAATATGCTCTTTTTTTTTTTTTTTTTTTTTTTTTTTTTTTTTTTTTTTTTTTTCCCTCTCTCCCTGGCTTTCCTGTGGAGGCAAATCTGAGTATTTAATATTCATATTATTTAAAAATCTTCTCTTCCCAGGTTTCTTTACTTTTCTGATGGAATTTTTGAGTTCTAAGGCTGTCTACACAGTTATTGTTGAATATATATGACTAGGCCTCAGATGTTTAGCAAATTCCCTTAGAAATTAGTCCAGGTACATTTGTGTGTAATTACAATCCTGTGTTCCAGTTATGAAATAAGCTGACATAATAAAATGAATGAGTGAAGGTCCATCACATTTTACTAGAATGTTAAACACATTAATAACAATAATTTATAGTACAGCATAACTAATGCTTAGCATAGATTGACATCTAAAGCCTTTACAAAGTAGCATGGTAACCACCATTAACTACCAGTATGCTTCAGCCTGTACTTGATGTTTAGAGGTGGTAAACCTGCAGTTTTGCATCAACATCAGTATTTGTTTTTGTCTGTATTCCTGTTACTTGAAACTTTGCCTTGCACATTTTTCTGTTCTTTGCCTTGCAAATGGGTAGGTTAAAAAAAAAAACAAACACTTATTCAGTTTCTTATAATTATTCAGATTGAAATATCATGAAGGCATTAAATTCTGACACTTGTTTAGTTAACTATGTGAACAATGAAAATGCAGTGCTTAATGTAGAAAATAAATGATTCATTTTTTTTTTTTTTTTCCTTCAGTTTTTGTACCAGGCCATGGCATCTTACTGTAAAACAGACAAACTATAAAAGCTATTGGATCATATAATTATAGTTTAAATAAAATAGGGGAAAAAAGCTGAACATATTTAAATGCCCTTTTTCAGATGAATAGCTCAGCAATGTACAGTAGCTGTAATGTAGTAATGTAGGCAGTAGCTGTGCTGAATGCAGAAAATTCTGAGTTCTGTGTAGTGCTAAAACAAATGATTCAAGTAACAATGGAGGTGAAAGCTCTTTCAGAAGTACATTACATAATCCGATAAATCCAGATGTAACACTCTTAACTATGAGTACATCTTAATTTCAATTAAATTCTAAATTCTGTTGCATAGAATTTAGAGATGTATGTCCAGAGATGTATTTAGTATCTGATTCTAACGTATCTGACTAGTGAAGCTGGACATGAATTCTTAACAAATTATTTCGTTTCTTTTTCTTTTTAATTAGAAAAAAAACCACCAAGCAGTCAAGACGCTTCATTCATCCTGCATTTTAGAAAGCTTGGTCAAAAGACTGGAAAAGCAGGGATGTTATACTGTTAGAAAGCATTGACACAAGTATTTGTAGTTGAGTTAGAATTGGCTATAACCTGAAATCTTTCAGGAGCCCAGTGGATTCTTCCTTCAGCTTCGACTGCAGCTGATAAATTTGAGTAAAAAGATTCTACCTGATTCTGCAAAAACAGGATCATGTCACTACTGCAATCCTGTAGATAACAGTAGTCTCCTGAATTAATCATTTTAAGACCAGGATGTGCTAGATATTATTCCAATAATGTAACTTCAATAATGTAACTCAAACAATAAATTTTATTTATTGCTTGGTACTGGTTATTATCCAGAATACTGGGGGGATGTGCAGGGAGCAACTTGCTAAATGCATATTTGTGCTGCAGGAAAGGGTAAACAGGTTGGGAGTGGTACCTTGACATGTAACTCAAAGAAGAAACAAATCAATAATTTAAGATAAGGAAGTTTAAGTTATCAGGAATGGTGAGTAAATTATATAGTACATAACCATTTAGAAGTCAAACCTGACAGAAATAACAGAAAAGCTGGAAGCTGTCTTAAGAAACCTGTTTCTAATGACCACTTTGCAGTCACATAGACTGTGTAAAATAATAGCTATATTTGCATTAACCTTTAGTTGCTGGAACCAAGTTGCAGTAAATATTTTTCCATAACCAGGTAGTTTATATTTTAGAGCTTTTAAGAGTCGTATACTACAGAACACAAAGTAGTGTAAAACAAAGGAAAAGTTTATGTATCAACTTGTGTATGTTATGTTCTTAATGGAGAATAGACTTTCTGATTTGAATGCTGTATTCAGTAAAATGTTGATTTTTCTAAAATGTTTGATTTTTCTTTGAGCCTTGAAAATATTTTAGAGCACAAACTGAAAAAAATATATTCAAAGTATTATCCATTTCCAGTTTTACTCTACTCTTTCCATTATTCACATCAAATATATTAAATTATCTCTTCAAGGACCTGTTTAATTATACACTCAGAAAGAACTTTGGAAACTGTAATTCTCTCTATACTGTAGTTCTCCCTATATATGTGGCAAGTTAATTTCCATAGTACATTTTTTTTCCTGAAAGCCAATTTTTTTTTTTTTTGAGAGACAGTTATATAAACAGAGAAAATATTAAGAAAGCAGTTGAACTTTGAGAGGAAACCTAATTAAGGCTTAGTTTGTGCCAAACTGTGGTACTCTGATGCTTAGATGAAACAGTGAATGAGGCTTCTCAAAAATATCTGTGACTGAGGCTAAATCTTGATTTTATGAACTTGGACACAAAACATGATAATTTAATGCCCAGAGAAATATGCACTTCATACTTCTCCAGAATGTTCTTGTAAAATTCACTGGACGTGGAAATGAACTTATCTATTGGTTATTTTATATTTCACTTGATACTCACTTCCTAGAAGATTTCTTCTTCTGCTTTAGGTAATTATCTTCAATGCACACTGTTTGATTACCTCTTGGATTTTAGACAGCTAAAATAACTTGGTCATTTAAAAAAATAAATTGGTCACAATTACTTACATTTAACACCATTTTATTTCAGTGAAGACCAATCACCAGAGAAGACAGTCTTCTAACATGCATCTTTCTGGACATGGTTAGCTACCTCAAGATGTGGTTAATGTGCTGTAAAATCTGCAGAGAGGTTATCTGTTATGTTATTTCTCATCACTCTTGAAAGAGCTGCCATAATAGCAAATATATGGAAGGAGGACTGTCATTGTATACACTTAGTATATCAGTAAAAAATGAAACTGTACGGATATCCACGTGTATGTATTTCATCACATAAATGAAAGTAGATACTTGTCAAATTAGTCATTCTTTAGTCAACTCAGTGAACACAGGTTTTCCTTTTGAATGGATATCACTAAAAAGCAATAAAGAATGTGAAAATTTGTTGCACTCAGCTGTCTGAGCTTCTTGGAGAGTGGGAATAAGAAGAATTGTTATTACTCCAGTTGTTGTACTGGCAGCACAATGTTTATTTTAGCTAAGGGAAATTGACTTACGGAAAAATATTTAAGAGGGAATGTGTTCTATATATCTCCTCTGTAACATCCGTATTTTCTCTCTACTCTTCTAGCCTTCGTTTAACATGTATGAAATATAATAAAAATTTTCTGGATTAAAAAGTATGCGTAGATGAATCTGTTCCAAATATAAGATTCTAAAAGTCTTTTCTCATCTGTAAATTAAGCCGATTTCTTTTTTCCTTTTCCCAGCTCATTCTCTTTCTCTGGGATTTTATTTTATTTATTTATTTATTTTAAATGTCTTTAGACATCTTTAAAATGTCTTAATCACCTTCAATTATTCTGTCCATATCAAGGGCTTCTTAAATCTCTGGGTAAAATATCAGAGTCTTTAAAGGCTGGTCTCCTACTCCTACAAGTTTTTGTAACACTATTACTACATGGTTCAGAAACCGTTGTGGCAGCTTTCCACTCTAGAATAAGTTTTCTCCCAAGATAATGGAACGAGTGAGAGATTGAGCTTTATCCTGAACCAGAGGCATAATGAGCATTTTGCAGAAATATAGTATAACTGCAGAAAGTTGATTTACTCTAGCTATTTTTCAGCTTCATCTTTTCCAGTTTTCATTTGCTACTTCCCATCTGAAGTACATTAGTTACTATAGAAACAGCAATGTCATTGGCATGGGTCTAAATATAGTGATGTCCACTAGTGGAGTAATAAGCCATTTTTTTTTAATTATTATTTTATTTTTCCAAACCATATAGAATATGGTTTGGAAAACAGAATTTTTGATGGTACAATACAATGAAAAGTTTGTGAGGGACATAATTTTCACCTTGCAAAGAAAAAAATCATGATGGTTCCGTATTATACAAGTCTTACCTGAAATTAAATACTAGCTGGAAATAAACACTTTTATAGTTTTCTATTTCCATGGAAATTGTGGCAAAACAAATTTAACCTGAGTTCTGATTTTCATAGTTCCCATAATTATAACTTACAGCAGCAACTTCCAATATGGAGGCTTGCTCTTGGACGATGACTTTTTATTTTCATCATCCTCTGTCACAAGATGCTTTGCTCTTGACAACATCTCACTTGCATGTTTTACCTAAGAGCTTGCTTCAGAATGTCATAAGTATTTTAACATCTACCTCTATGGTGGCTCGTTACTTTGAGTCGTCTAGGTATATTGAGGACGTCTTGGTATATTCTTTATGCTTCTTAGAAATACAATTGGTGTATGAGTGTGTGTGTGTGCGTGTGTCAGGGAGTGGGGGAGTGATTTCCCAAATCACAAGGATTCTACCAAGAATCCTTAATGAGTTTGTAAGTGCATTTTTTTATCATTGCAAGGACTTTCCTTTCATGAATAATAAAATTCTGTCTGCTGATAAGCACATAAAAATGCTACTGAAATATAAAATATTAATATGGTAGTGGTGTTGCCCCCCCCCCCCCCCCCAAAACCCAGCAACAACAACAACACCAAAAAACAATAACAACAATCTTAACAGCAACATTGTCACCAAGAATTCCTGAGAGATTTCAACTATGTTAAATATGTGTGTAAGCAGGGTGTCTCAGTTATAAATTGCACATTTTTTTTGCATATAACACCTTCATTTATAATATTTGAACGTTGTTTAGGTTTATTTCTGTATGTGGATATTGTCCACACTCTTTGTTTCAGAAACATTTGTTCCATCCCTTCTTTTAGTGATAAAAAGGTTAAGTTCTGATGAGTCCTGAGTTGTCTCAGGTTTAAAATGAAAAATATGGTTATGATTTTAATTCCAGCTTACTAAGTGGATAAGAGTTTCCATAAAGAATGATCAACTTTTCACTACAAGGATACACATACATGTTTAAAATTTGTGAGCTAGCTGTTCAATAGAAAGACACAAAGCAGAGCATAGTATTGAGTCTGGAAAGTTAACTTTTGAAGGAAATAATTGTAGATTCATCAGACATAAATTATTGCACTTAGAAACAGGATGAATTTTCTATTCCCAGAGGAATTTCCAGATGTAAACTCATTATGTCTTGTTAAAGAGAAGTTGCTGGACTTGTCATTTATATGACAAACTTTTAGTTAGCTTGCTAACTGTTTCCAGAATTGTAGCAATTAACACTGTGAACTTTAATTTTTGCTTCATTTGTATAAAATGCATTTGAAATAAAATAATAATAATAAATTTGTATTTCATTTGAAAGATTATCATTTTATGTCCTGGTAAGTGACACAGTTCTGTTTCCAAACTGTTCTCTTTCAAGTACATTAGCTTCATCTGTTGGTAGACAGTATTCAGACTATTTATATTTCCATTTTTATGTGAGAGGGGTAAGGATGTTTACAATGCAACACTCTTATGCTTTGGAATACAGATGTTCTGCTTTTATACCACACTATATGAATGAGAGAGAATGCTAAAGGTAAAATTGTTTTGAAAGAATTGTTAAACCTGATAGCACAATGGAACATCAAAAGCATTTATAAATCATAAAGACAGCAATTTAGACTATATAGTTAGTGACCTCATTTAGCCCTCTGTTTAGAGTCCTGTAATTCCAATTTGTCTATGTACAGTTATTAAAAAGCTGTTCTTCGCTTTACTGGCTGCAACTCTGTCAGATTTTTTTAGTCTTCATTTTAGCTACTGCTATTTCCTCCCTCATCTACCAACATCTCATCTCTTCCTTAAATGATTCCAATACCTTTTTTTTTTTTTTTTTATCTTGTGTTATTCTATTCTGTGTTGCTATAAATGAGTGAAGCCCAGGGCTCTGTTAATCCTTTCTCTGTGGAAGAGTAGATTTGTATAGAAAGGCCAGTGTCAACTCTCAACTTCTGATTGGGTTGCCTATAATTAATTTCATTTTCTGTAGAAAACCTAAGGCTCATTGAACAGTTGCAGGTCCCTGGCAGGGTGTTCCATTATTTACAGCATAATTATGTATTGAGACTGCATGAACAAGTTTAGATTGGAAAATTTTTATATCAGGACAGTTTTCATTTTGTCTTCAGTGACACTGAACAGGTGGTCATTTCATTTAATAAGGATACATAAGAAAACAACAAACTTTTACTGTATCTCACACTGAGTAGATCTTTATATGAAGAGCAGCTGTTGCAACATCTATTAGGAAAACGGCATAGCAAGCTCTTCAGTGGTCAGAGATTAACCAGAAAACCATTAACCATTAACCAAAACCATTAACCATTTCAGACCTTACCACTTATCCAGGTAGGTATATCTCAAGAACCTGAAAACTGTCCTTCCGAGCTTTCCTTGTCAGATGTCTTTTTCAGGAAGGTTTTTGGTTGGTTGGCTGATTTTATTTATTTATTTATTTGTTTGTTTGGGAGGGGAGTGGTGGTGTTTTGTTTTTCTTCCCCTTCAGACAAGGACACTGCGTGACAGACTCTTTGGTTCAGACTGAGCAGAAGGAAGGAAAAACCCAGCTTCTGTATCACATTGAACCATTCTGTAGTCTCTTTCAATAATTCATTTTGTATGGATACTTTTTAGGAATATTCACATTTGTTTCTTTAGTACCAGTATTTCAAAATTCCCAAATTCCTTGTGAGCCATTTTTTTTAGTGGAAGTTGTAATGTTACTGAAAGCAGTCTAGCAAAAGTCTTTCTTGTTCTACTATATTAAATATTTTGCTTTTATATTTTATTATACTAGGTATTCTTCAACTATATTTATCAGGTGCTCAGATTTCAGTTCTTGAGAGAGATACTAAGGAAAGAAAAGCAATTAAAAATCTGAAAGCTTCTGAGAAGAGAAGCTTTGTTTGCTATGCTATACTGATATCAATCAGAATTTTATATTTTTGGACTAGGAAACAGGTAAGAAAGTCTTTGATTAATATTTTGATACTGAAATCTTTACATCTTTGCAAGAATATTGCACCATCTGCAGAATACATTCTTGGAACCATTAACAGTAATAAATGCTACTGTGTTCTTCATGTGGCAACTCCATCCCAGATAACATGACTTGCAATTCACATTTATTGTGTGACTTAGCAGTGGATTACTACAATCTGTAGTTCTGTGTTCTGTGGAGTTTGAATTGCAGTTTAAAGTTAGAGGACAGGGCAAATAACTGTATGGGTCTGAGAAAAAAGAATATATTTGACTCGTTTCCTAATTTGTGAACATTTCAAATTGTGTGTGCAATCATTGTGAGGGACTGTTAACTTTGGCTTATTAATTCATAGTTGTCAATGTTTTTCTATGTAAATTTTAGTCTTGCTGCAGCCCTACAAAGTAGTTAGCAATAAGTTTGTTGTTAGAGAAGGCAAATTCTTCTCAGCTGGAAAAAAAAAAAAGTACTCTATCAGTGACTCCATGTAGGATGTTTTTATGTGTATTGCATTGACTGAAAACAGTCTGCTGCAAAACATGGCTATGCTTATTAGTGACGGTATTTACATGTATAAAACAATGTTCGAAATAACACAGTTACTCAATGCATCCAAGAGAAAGTTTCGATCTACTAGCAACTTCCCAGCATTTAGATTTCATGTCCTTTCTTTCCTAGATCACAAATTTCTGCAGAGATTACGGGATCCAGTTTCATGGTAAATTCTTTATTCTGTGTTTAAACACCTCAGTATGTATTCTGATATATCCAGGAAATAGGCATCAGAAGCTTTTACAGAAATAAAGTGTTGATGTAGATATCTAACTCCAAAGGAAGCTTGCTTGGTTCTTAGGTTATTCCCATAATATCACCAACTTCATCTGAAACAAGAATCTTTCTGTTTCAAAGAGGTTAGCGCAGCAGTCTTAAGTTAAGCCTTGGGGTGTGTTCATATTTTATATGATTAGATCGAGGTATATCAAAACAGCCAAGCCCAGAACGTGAACTGGAGGTGATTATAAATGAATGGATGAGCAATAGCTTTCTCCTCAGCTTTCCCCTAGCTGTTCTGCAGGTGTTCTTTTATTTTCAAACATCCATACTAGTAGTTTGTTGGCTGAGCTCTGCCACAAACATGAGGCCAAACCCTTAAAATACTCATGGTCATGCTTTGTTTTAGCTGGCTACTAACATAGTCCTGACAGCATAAGTGTGAATAAAATGTGAATAAAGGCAAAGCATTTGCTTAGTCTGAAATTTTAACTTTTGCTTGTGCTCAAAGTCCTGCTCTAAGTGATAGTTTCCCCTCTAGAATATTAAAAAAGGGAGCAACTTATATAATAAAAATTTAAAGCATGGTAATAGGGTAAGCATTATAGTAATAGCCATAAGTATATACCATAGCACTTAGATGGCCAAGATGGAAAGATCAAAAATAGATTGTTATAATAAATCATTTTTAATGAACATTTATTTTAGCAATGTATTAATGATCTTTTGAATAAAGTGTTTGAAGTTGGAAATAGTACAAAAACAAGTACAAAAACAATTTAAAGACTCAGATTTATATGTTCCATTTAATATTCAATTCCATACTTTCAAACATATTTGCACGACAGAGATAGTTATCTCTTCCTATTTCACCCCTTGCTCCTATCAAAAGTAACAAATCCCTTGCACAGGTGGATAAGGTGGGGCGTGGGAGCAGAGATGGGTGATAGGTACTAAGGGAAGCAATTGCAAAGGGTTATGGTAAATGGGGCTGCGTCAGGCTGGCGGGTGGTCACCAGTGGGGTCCCTCAAGGCTCCATTTTAGGGCCGGTACTTTTCAATATTTTTATAAACGATCTGGATGTAGGAATAGAAGGTATTTTTAGCAAGTTTGCTGATGACACCAAACTTAGAGGAGTTGTGGACTCGAATGAGGGTGGAAAGGCCTTGCAGAGGGATCTGGATAGGTTGGAGAGCTGGGCGATCACCAACTGCATGAAGTTCAATATGAGCAAGTGCCGGGTCCTGCACCTGGGACGGGGAAACACTGGCTGCACGTACAGACTGGGTGATGAGATGCTGAAGAGCAGCCTAGAAGAGAAGGATCTGGGGGTCGTGGTAGACAGCAAGTTGAATATGAGCCAGCAGTGTGCCCTGGCAGCCAGGAGGGCCAACTGTGTCCTGGGGTGCATCAAGCATGGCATCGCTAGTAGGTCAAGGGAGGTGATTGTCCCACTCTGCGCTGGTGCGGCCTCACCTCGGGTACTGTGTGCAGTTTTGGGCACCACAGTATAAAAAGGACGTGAAACTGTTGGAGAGTGTCCAGAGGAGGGCTACGAAGATGGTGAAAGGCCTGGAGGGGAAGACGTACGAAGAACGGCTGAGGTCACTGGGCCTGTTCAGCCTGGAGAAGAGGAGGCTGAGGGGAGACCTCATCACAGTCTACAACTTCCTCGTAAGGGGGTGTCGAGAGGCAGGAGACCTTTTCTCCATTAATACCAGTGACAGGACCCGCGGGAACGGGGTTAAGCTAAGGCAGGGGAAATTTAGGCTTGACATCAGGAGGGGGTTCTTCACAGAGAGGGTGGTTGCACACTGGAACAGGCTCCCCAGGGAAGCGGTCACTGCACTGAGCCTGTCTGAATTTAGGAAGAGATTGGACTGTGCACTTAGTCACATGGTCTGAACTTTTGGGTAGACCTGTGCAGTGTCAAGAGTTGGACTTGATGATCCTTAAGGGTCCCTTCCAACTCAGGATATTCTATGATTCTATGATTCTAATAAAAATGTAAATAAGTTTACAGAGCTATCAACTTTCAGTTAGGAGCTTTGTAAGTCAAGCTAATCAACACTAGATTTAATAAGCAGCTGAAATCTTTGAGTCTTTCTACCTACACCACAACAGGAAAAGAGAAATATAAAGGTAACTCTTGCTTATTTTTATAGTGCTCATCACTTTTTCCTCTGTAGCATTAAATGAGAATGTAAAACAAAATGCATTTCTCCACTCAACATTTATTTTCTATTTAAAGCTCCAACAATAACGTGTTTTTCCTCTCTCATTCTACTTGAGTTGATTGAAAAGTTTTGCATATTTACCAACCCCACACTTTGCCTGGCTTCATAAATTATGCAATTTACCGTGAATGCAATTTCCTGGATTTTACAGTAATAGGTTTAATTGTGTAATGCAATTCTGTATAGAGAGCGCATTCATAAACTATAGAAAATGTTAGAACAATTTCTTACATGGGTGAGTATTCCTGGGCAAACTCAGATGAATATGATAATTTGTCTAATAAGCTATTTCTGGATAGTTTTTACACAGGGGTAATATTCCTTAGCAATGATATTTTCAGGAATACTTTTACCAGGCTATTTATTAGAAAGAGATCAATGATATTTTTGCATATAAGCTGAAAAGACACTAGTGTCTTCATTTGTCCTTTCCATATTGTAGCTTTATAGGTACACATAGACATGCAGACCATATAGTAGAATACATCAGTAGGTGTTCAGCCCTTCTAATTCTGCTGTGGATAATTTAATGCAGCTATTTATTGTAAATGATAGATACATTCCAGCTTATTTCACTAATTTTATTATATTTACCACTTAATCCTGTGTGTTTTACACAACTAACTTAATGAGAAGGAATTCAAGAAATTTTTTATCTTACTGAACAATCCTAATGCAGTAATAGAATTAAAAATCATGATTATTTTGCTTTGCATTGCACAGAAACAGATCTGTGATCCTCAAGCACTTAATATCTCTGAGCACAATGTTTGCAACAAGTAAACAGTAAGACTCATATAGAACTCAAGAGATCAGAAAGCTCAGTAAGATCAGAAAGATCTGTATGAGATGTGAAAAACCTTATATTTCATCTTTCTTTTATACATTTGTAGCCTTTAAAATAAAATATTCCTGTCTTCCTCATGGCCAGCTCACCTTCTTTACCTGTTATGAGCGTCCATTTTCTGTCAGTGCATTATTTGCATCTTAAACTTCAGGAGCTCACCAAATTTGAAAAAGTGAATTTGAAACTATTATCTGCAAGAGTCTTTTCTTTAAATCAAAGGGCCTGTGCACTCTGCTGTTAGATTGCATTTTGTCTGATCTATCATATTTTTTATGATTAAGTACATATGATTAGAAGTGGTTAAAAGAAAATTAGAAACGTGCACATAGTCCTACTGTGCTTGAAATGGTCAAACAGATGTTTCAGGAGTACTCCTGAGATCTTCTGTAGTACTGGGAACAGTCAAATCAGTCATCTCAAAGCAGTCTTCTTGTTCTTTGTTACCTGGTGTCAGTACGGTTCAGCCTGGTAGTCAGCTAGCTATGTAGCTGTCTGATTTGCTCTTGGGGCCCCTTACCTCAGTGGGGAATGGAGGATTAGACACCCTGGGCTGGATTCAGTGGCCTGAACAGAGACATTTAGTAACATTTTGGATGCTCAGGACAGCCAAGAAATCTGTAGCAGCAGACTACAGATTTACAGTTCACTACTGGAGTAGTGAACTCCTGCACCTTTCCAGGTGCCTAGCAGCACCTCAAATGACCCCAGTTATTTATCTGTGGGTAACTGAATCCTGCCAATCATATCTGCAGAATGCACAGTGAGAGCATTTGAGGCAAGGCAAATAAAGCAGCAGCTGAAGGGACAAATAGGAAAGAGACTCTATGAGGTTGTACTTACCTAAAACCTAGAAACCGTGGGCCTCCATTTGCAAACTACACACTGTATACTTCATCCAGACTGTAATCCCTGATTTATTTAAAAATCTGGTTCCAAAGGTGGCATTTTCTTTCCAAGACTGGCTTTCCTCAGTCTGCAAACCTTACTTTAATATCACCCATTATATTTTAGCTTATTTCGCCTTTGTTGCACGTGAGTTGAGTTGCAAACACAAAATTTGCATTGGAAAGAAATCAACTTTTGTTTACTTTTTATGTAAAGTCATATCTGAAAAAAAATGAACATTTAAAACAACAACAACAACAACAACAACAACAAACAAACAAACAAACATATCTTGCTTTAATAATGAACCCAGTTACCAAAGAATTTTCTGGTAATTATTTGTTTATTATTTAATGGCCTGAGGCAAGTATGAGAGTAGAGAACATTCCTCTAAAATAGGGAGGAGCTGCAGCAATAGCAACTCTCTCTGGGATTATTGCTGTTAAGAGCCATTTTCAAAAGTTTATGATGCAGACATACAGGCTTGAAAGCACTCAGATTCAAGTTAAGGTATTCAGATATTTTAGAATTAACAGCCTTTTTAAAGCCCTAATTCTTTCCAGCCTACATTTCAAAGCAATTGCTGAACTATTTTATATATTTTTTTCTACTCTGAGGCAGATAATGTTCAGTAGACCTGTTGTCTTTCCACCTCTTATAAGAAAGTGGAAGAAGCATCATAGTAACTAGATATAAACCCTTTAATGCATTTTCCTAATGCTTGCCTGACTTGGCTTGAAAACCCATGCCAGTTCTTAGGAGGTCAATGTCAAGAAATAATCTCACTACAGGTGAATTAATACTGGTGTATCTCTTGGTGGATGCTATGGTTGCTTATCATCCATGTGGATTAATGCTCACGTGCCTTCTAGGGTGAACTAAATAGGTCATTAACCTCAGGAAATCTGGGCATGGGCTAAATGCATATACTCTCACCCCTGCTTACAGTATAAATAACACTTATGCTGTCTGGATTTCTGACCCATGTAGTCTATGCAGAAGTTATTTCACAAATTCTTGTGATTTTGGATATTCCTTGCCCCAAAGCTCACTCCACTGTGAGTAGCATCACACTATGTTGACATATAGTATGTTTCAATTGAGTTTGACATTATGGAGTTATAATACTTGAGCAGAAAATTAAGGCTGCTTTGGTCAACACTTGCAAGGACTATGCTATGTTAGCAATCCTAAAGCCTTATAAAGTCTATTAAAGGCATGCTGTTATGATCACAGATTACATGTTCAGTAAATGAGATAGGGGTGCCTCATGTTCTGGAGGCACTTTGTTGTCCTAAAGGAAAAGGTCATGGTACTGTGTTCCTGCCACAGGCAGTGAACACTCCAAGGCTTGACCAGCTTTGACTTAATCAGGATAGATGTGAATCAGCTGGTACTTCAGACAGGAAAATAAAGTCCACTCACCAACTTTCCGCTAGTAGATCTGAAAATGGATGGTAACGCATTTGGGAGAGCTTCTGAGGGTCATTTCAGGAACCTGTTTCTCTTCCTTGAGGCTTTTTTCAGGCAGGCAAAAGGCTTTACCAGAAGCCATTTTATTACTTTATCCTTCTGCCTGTAGAAGATGAGAGCACATTAAATATCTACCGTATTTCTGCAATGGCTACTACTAGAAATATTGCTTTCTCCTTTACCTGTTTGCATGAAATTACTTAAGAATTGTCTAAATTGCAGAAACTGCATTAATTTAAGTGTGTCAAATATTTTTGTGGTTACAGGAAAAAAGGCTGTTGAAATAAAAGAAAAATTAAGTCTAGTGTACCTGGTCTTTAAACTCTGAACCAACTAACTTGTATAAGTCCAGTCTGATTCATTTCTAGGGAGAAATTTTCTTTTTAGAGTTTCCTCTTTTCTTTCAGAGAAGTACATATCCACTCTCTTATTTCTCTGAAGTATCTCATGTTGCCCACTTCCAAAAAGGTAACTTGTATGATTCCAGCTCGACAATCCTTTGTTTTCAAGGGTGTGAACTTTACAACTGTGAATGATAAGGTAAGATATAAGCATGAAGATTTGATTGCAACCAGATCACTTTTTTCTTTCTTGCTTTTTTTTTTTTTTTTTTTTTTTTTTTTAAGTGGTAAATCTGATTTGAACTGGTCTGCAGTTTAGTTCCTCAGCTGCTGAAGTTTAAAAAATTGTTTGTTAAATATATTAATTCTTGTGTTTTTAAATACAATTATTTTTTTGTTACTTATTTATGTATTATATAGGTGCATTTATACTGATACACATTTCACCAAGTGACAAGACAAGGACAAATGGCCTCAAGTTGCACCAGGGGAAGTTTAGGTTGGATATTAGGAGAAATTTCTTTACTGAAAATGTTGTATGTCATTGGAATAGGCTGTCCAGGGAAGTGATTGAGTCACTATCCCTGTGGGTCTTCAAGAAATGTGTAGATTTGAAACTTAGTAGCACGGTTTAGTGGTGGACTTTAGTACTAGGTGAAAGGTTGGACTACATGATCTTGCAGGTCTTTTCCAACCTGAATGATTCTATGATTTTTTTTTCTCCTGCCTCTTTTTTGTATTGCAAATGTTTTTTGCATATGTGTGTACATATAAATTGGGCCTGTGTGTCTGCTTTCTCTCAATCTGTGTTCACATTTTCTTATTTCGAGATCTCTTTTCTTTTTGCTCAACCTTAATAGTTTTTAGCTGGTACTCCTTGGTAATCCTGAACCAAGATTGCTTTAGAATTCTCTACAATTTTTGACTCACAGAAAATATGAATTATTTTACATTAAAATATATTATTTCCCCAAGATCTCTGGGAAATCTTTTAGCACCAGAAATGTATTTATTATAGTCAGTAAGTAAGAATTTGTTCTGAACTGAGGAATTCAGGAAGAAGACTACATTTGGCAGCAGTTATGTCTTCATTCAGTTGTTTGTATCCCTGTGTCTAGTCTCTAAGTCCAGCTTGCTCATTTTATTTGTGGCTTGCTTGACTGACTGTACATTGATTTCTGAAATGTTCAGACTTTCAGAGTATGAAGTCTAACTATATCACTCTGGAGATTTAAGTTAGTTCTTAAACACACTCTCTTTTTCTTGCTTGCCTTGGCAAATTCTCTCCTCTATGCTTACCTAGTACAATTTTTAGAAATGTATCACAAGCTATTAGAGAAAAAAACAGCATAGTTAAAACTGAAATTAATTTATAAAGACATAATACTTGTCATATGGTCTATATCAGTGTAAAATGTATTCATTTCTCATTGGATTTTGATGTGATGCAACTTTCTAGAACTAGCAGAACTGAACCTCTGTAGTATTCTCAGTCTGGGGCTATGCCTAATTTAGATTTAGATGTAAGATCACCAAGGAAAGTATGTGGTTGTGGAAATGATTTCAACATGGGGAAGAATTTAAGCTAGAGTGTTTTGCTGGCTATCTGTGCCTTAGTGTTTTATGCAGACCCATGGTTACCCAAAGTTTCCTGGTAATTGTTAGACTTGCAAGAAACACCCAGCAAAATACTTCAGGGAATAATCCCACATTTGATGTCCTACCTTAGTGCATTTTATGATTGCATATGACAGCTGAGATACAGTTCCCAGCACAGAGACAGTTTTAGAGTCATTAAAATAATTTTTTGAACAGTTGATTAACAGCATGATGGTGTTTAATATTCTCAGGGTAGGAAAGAATGCACTGAATTAAGTTTATGTGAGTCACAGTTCTTGTAGCAGTCATATTTACTACAGGTAGCAATATACTGAAGGTTATTTTTTCAGGACCATTGTAAAATGTCTATTTTAACAAGTTCCCACACCTGCTGCAGTGCAATTCCAGTTATCAATAGTAGTGGGATAAAACACTTGATAAGGAACAGATATGATTGAAAGAGGGAGTCAAAGAAGCATTCAAACTTTTAATGTAAGGAGACAAATCAGTCAGCTCAGAACAAAAAGAGCAGATGGGGAAATGGTGAGGTACTTAATCAGATTCCCCTCTCAACAGTGTTGTAATTTGTGACACATCTCTATAAGCAGGCTTCACTGAAGCAAGGTGACAACATGGAGCAAAGAATAAGTAAAGATCAAGGACAAGAATGAATGTACCTGAGAATTGGTTGTTCGACTATGGTAAGAATTTTAAAACCTTGAAAGCTCATCAACTTTGTCCATCAGGAGGAGACATTGGCAGTTAGACTGCACGTCGTGGGTTATAATCTCAGTAGCTCAAGCAAACCAACCAGAAATGAAAACAGCTAACAGAAGCAGTGCTAGAAAAATCTTTAGAAAAACCTTACCAGAATCCTTGATTCTCACACTCAAGAGACAGAAGTGATCAGAAATGGAAGGAGTTAGAAATCAAGGGCAGTTAAAAGCAAATAATTGAAAAGCAGAGCAACTTCCATATTGTAGCCTCACTCACATGCCAATTTAGCACATGCGATAGATCACAGCTGTAGAATGCTAGGGGCTCAGATAAATGATGGTGAAGGACTTTACTAACAAGTAATGTTAACATGAACACCAGCTATGAGATAGCTTGGTAGTTTAAAAGCATGTAAACCATTTGTACCAAGTAAGACTCTACATAGAAAGTGTGGAATTATACATGTGGAATTATTACACAGAAACCCTCTGTGCTTTCATGAATGCCATAAAATGTGAACCTGGTCAGCAAAGGGGCCCAGTAGAAGTAGGAAGAATGTTTGCCTGTTAGAAAGAAAAAATAAAAAAAAAATTAAAATGTTTGTCTGAATTTTCACATTGAGTGTTTCACACTGATATTACTGGTTAATGGGCTTTTTTCTAGGAAGTAGTAAGGGTAGGAAGACACTTGACAATTCCATATCCAGTATGGTAAAAGAACTAAAATACTGGAAAACTGTGCTACAGATTCTGTATAAGCAGTCTATGAAGCAGACTCATGTGAGGTGCTTTAGTACTGCAATAGTTAACAGTGAGGAAAACACTTCTGAATGAAAATCCAACATAATGAGCTGCTGAGAAAAGTATAGCAGGAGGTTGAAGGCAATAGTGCACAGAAGCACCATAATCACTACATGGGCCTTTTATTAAGAGGGTCAGTGAAGTGTTAGTAGAATAGCAGTACAGCCATACTAAAATGGTAACGCTTTAGCCATGATTTCTCTATTACACTAATTCTTAGAAATAGGCCATGCATAAAATAGTACCATTTCCTTAAGCTTATAATTTCAATATTTATGAGTTAATTTGAATCCCAAATCAAAAAAAAAAAAAAAGTTCAGTTATGCAGCTGTAGCAAACAACTTATCTGATGCATAACTAATTACTTTGAAAGGTTTAGCTGATTTCCCAGCCTCTCTGTCCCCACCTCCCCCCATTCCATATGCATACAAATTGATAGCAAATTTTCTAAAAGAAATAAGCAAACCTCATGAATACTGCTAAATACCCACAGCCCAGTTTCATTTTTAAGAAACACTGAGATATGGAATAAACCCAAACCAATGTGGGATAAGTGCTTTTAGTTCCTTCCTCTTCACAAGAGTCATCACTTCTGTACTTTTCAGCACCAATTTTCTCTCCTCTCACTCTATCGGCTTTACGTAGCAAGAGTTTGTTACCAGAGGGAGCTGCAGGGGTGACCTCTGAGAAAAGTCCAGCAGCTGCCCCATGTCAGATCAGAGCCAGTTCCAGCTGGCTCTAAAAGGGACCTGCCTCTGACCAGTGCTGAGCCAATGAGAAATGTCGGTTGGGTCTCTGGGAGAGCAGAGTCAAGAAAGGGAAAACAAACAAAACCAACCAACCAACCAAACAAACAACAAAAAATGCTCCCCAACTGTGACTGGGAGAGAGGGGTGAGAACCAGCCCTGCAGGCCCCAAGGTTAGTGCAGCAGCAGGGCAGGAGGTGCACCAGGCATACAGCAGCAGTTCCCCGGTGGCCTGTGGAGAGGCCCCCGGTTGGAGCAGGCTGTCCCCCTGCAGCCCATGGGTCCCACATGGAGCGGATCTCCACGCTGCAGCCCATGGAAAGGGGTGCACGCAGGAGCATGTGATTTGGGGGGATCTGCCATCCATGGGGAAACCATGTTGGAGCAGTTTGCTTCCTGATGGACAGACTCATGTGGAAGCAGTTCTTGAAGAGCTGCCCCCACAGGGTCATTTTGGGAAGGATGACATCCCATGGGAGGGACCCCACATGGAGCAAGGGCAGAGAGTGACTGTGAAGGAGCAGTGGAAATTAAGTGTTAGGGACTGACTGCAGCCTCCATTCTCCTCTGCTGCTTGAGGGGAGGAGGTGGAAGAGGATGGATGGGGAAAGTTTTAGTTTGCTTTTAGTTTGTTATTAGTTTGTTCTAAGTTTGTCACTTCTCTAGTCTACTAGCGATGTAACAAATTACATGAATCTCCCTAAGTTGATTCTATTTTGCATATGACAATAATCAGTGAATGATCTGCCTTTCCTGATCTCAACCTTTAAGCCATTTTCATTGTATTTTCTCCTCTTTTTTTCCTTTGAGGAGGAAGAGTGAAAGAGTAGTTGTGGTGGAGTTCAGCTGCCCAGCTGGGTAAGACCACCACACCCACTGAGAAAATTAATTTATTTATCAGAATTGAAATAATAGGTGCCTATACTTTTTTATGCTTTTTTTTTTTTTTGTACTTTTTTTTTTTTCTCTATCTATATAAAATTTATAGAGATAAATAATCTGGGGTTTGTATTTTTTTTTTTGTATTTTAGGGATTCAAATCATTCATTTCAGTTTCAAGCATAACTGGGGAGGTAAGAGTAAGGAAATAATAGAGGAAAAGAAAATATGTCTATATTTTCTTTTTTATTTTCCCTCTAACTCTTAGAGACTTTGCATTTTGGAGGGAAATGATGGTGCTGACCTTGAGGGGGAGGAAGCCAGTCAGATTATGATTCTGTCATCATCTACTCAGAGCTAACGTGTCCAAATAGCAAATGAGTACCACCAAAGAAGACACCCTTGATAGCAGAGCTAAAGATTTACTAGGGGTCGTGTGCAAAATTTTGTGTAGTGTAGATCTGGATGTATAAGAAAAACAAGGTGATTACCTGAGAAGTGTGGATTTGTGGACTTTGTTACGCATGGGATTCTCCTATATTACTCTCCTAAGGCAGCTCTGCTTTTTGCTGGAGTAATTTCAGTTCATGCTTACAGTCATGCCACCCAGAACGTTGTCTCTCATTTTGTTTAGTACTTTGTGCTTAGGTCTCTTTTCTTTTATAAAGACAGACTTTTCAGATGTGGAGTGGCATACAAAAACTCTGTTTTTTTTTTTTTTTTTTTTTTTGTTTGTTTGTTTGTTTTGTTTTGTTTTGTTTATTTGTTTGTTTGTTTGTTCTTCCCCGTTGTTGGAAGTTTTCTGCTACATGGAACTGGAATTCTTTGGAATGCTGTATTGCAATCAGATTAACAAATGCCATGCTTATTGTCATGAAGAAGTGATATTTTTTAGACCAGTGAATTTGTGAACTAAAGCTATACCTCTAACTCTGAAAGCTCAGAAAAGAATTACATTCTTTTGCTGTTAATATTTAAACAGAAATACTACATTTAAAAGGTTTTCAGTTACATTTTTGTTACACTGGCACTGAGTAGGCAAAGTCTTGGTGCTGCAGAGCCTACGTTTTCCTAACCTTTGTTTCACCCTTATGCTCTCCCCAAAACTCTTGCATCAGCATGTAAAAATCCTTTTGTTTTAAGGGCATTACTTTTCTGTAACTCAGGGGGCTCATTATTCAGCTCTTTGAAATTGATTACTATGTTTAAGAGGAATTGAAAACTGTATTTCACTGGACTTCCTCTTTTGGAAACAGGTGAATATAAACAGGGTTTGAATATAATTCTAGGAACAAATTTTTTTTTTTTTCTTTTAATGGCTTCATTCTTCTCTGAATATGAAACAGCACATTAGTGTTAGCTCTTTTGCATTTCTCTTGAGTAAACCTGATTTATGCTAAACATGATGGAACACCTGTGTGCACTGGATAAAAAATAGAGTACATAATATTAGAAGGAGAAATGTCACATCCTAAGTATGGCAAACAAGCAGCAAAGCTCTGGAGTTTTTTTTTTTCTTTTAACCTTTTTGTTGTCATTTTGGAATTAAGAAATATCTGAGAACAAAAGAGACCTGAGAGATTATTCTGTTTTACCAAAGCATGAGACAAATTTTCAACCAGTTCTTTATGTGTACAGAAGCCAAGCCTGTGCGATGCAATTTAATGGACAGACTAAAAGACTAACAATTGAAATAGTTGGTTTCTGATTACTTTGCCAATGCGAGATGAAGCAAGTTGGAAATGTTGTGAGCAGTAGCAGGGCCAGTGTACCAAAGAAAGATTATATGAGAACAATCTAATAACTTTCTTAGATTTTTTCAACCATGAATATGATATGAAGCTTTTGAAAGAGTACAATATTTGATATAGCTCCATTTGAAAAACTCTGTGTTCAGCTGGATAAAGTATAAGACCTCTAGCTAAGGAACCACCTATAGGCTCTAGAATGTGCTAACAATGCAGATGTTTGAAGAAAGGTCTCAATTTTCACTATTTTTTTTTATGTTTATTTTAAGCCTTTTTAAGCTTTTTTAAGAAGATTATGTGAAAAGGAATGTTGATGGGATAAATTTTCGCAGCTTAAATGTAATATAATATATGAGGATATGTTTTAGAGGATATACTTCATTAACAGGGAAAGAGGAAGCCTGACTTTCCTCTTGTAACTGAGTCAGCAATTTGATTTAGCCTGAAAAAAAACAACAAATGTTACCCCAAGATATCTCATGTGAAGTATCTCCACTGAAGATTGGGGATTATTACTTCTATTCGATATAGAGTTAATAATTTCCCAGTACTATTAATTTCTTAGCAGGAAAGAAAAAAAAAAAAAAAGGATTATAGATTAAATTCAAAGCTGTAGAGAGCCAACTCTGGGAAAATTCTAAAGGGAGGTATCATTGCTTCCTGTAACTACTGCAAATGGATAAGCACCATGGAGGGAAAAGGATTATATGAGGTAAGATAAAAAGACTGCATCAAACCAAATAAGCATAACATACATGTGAATAAACCAACTGTCAGAGAGAGAGGATATAGCTCCAAATAAGAAAAGTGAAGGCCAAAAATGCTGTTTGTTGTTAAGGAGCAGTTAAACAAGTTTACTTTAAAAGGCAACATGTGATGAGGTTGCCTGTGACAGAAAGTGTCTGAGCCCAGTTCAAAGGAGGTACCTCCGGGTCTTGCTGCAATAGGTTCATATAATCTTCCAGGCTGCTGTGCACACCAGCACTCCTCAAAAGAAGGACATTATATACTTAAGCAAGAGATACTGCAATTATAGGGACTTAACAAGGAGAGAACAAATGCAAGATGTTTTAATGTGAAAATATTTCCTGGGGATTGTTCTCAGCTAGTGGGAGAAATACATTAGTATGGAGAAAAGTTTTAGCTTTTCCATTTATGTAGGTTGTAATTTAAATTATTTAATGTCTCCATTTTTTTTTTTTTCCTCCTACAGTAATAAGAAATAGTATTGCATTTAGGAGTTCTGCTCTTGGTGGAACTGATTTATGATGTCATTCATATTTGTTGTTATGGTGAGCATGCAGACCATTGGCAGATGGGTGGGGTAGGGACAGGGCAGCATTAAGTTTCACAATTTACAGGAAAGGTTGTAATTCCATTATTACTTACGCTCTCATCCAGAGGAAGGTTTTATTGTCAACTACAATGAGAAGCAGGTGGATACTAAGCTCATCAGAAGTAGGTTTGCATACAGCTGCATTGGAAAGGAAATAGAGAAAACAGAATACAGGTATAAACAACAAGCTGAAATGTTGGTTGAGTGGGATCAATACATAAGGCTGCTGGACCTAGCAATGTTAAGGGGAAATTCACTTCATAAATTTTAGTAGTCCATCACTTGTTTTTACTTCCAAGTAGTAGTTACAGGCTGACCAATTGCACTTGGAAAGATGGAGAGAAATGAGCTGCCTTGGCCCAACTACAGCTGTAGGTGATTGCAGCAATGAGAATGGGAATCTACTCAAAGGTCTGGTCTTTCTCACCATCTGGCCCTTTGGCTCCCTAATGTGCTGACACTGTGGTATCTTTGTGAACCAGCTGGCAGACATTGCTTTGGCTTCCACCTTCCTCCTGGGAGCAGAGTCTGTCAGTTTGCAACAATGACAGAAAAATTCTCTGAAACCATTATGATGTTTAGAACAACTCAGTTCCTAACATACCTCCCAAGGCTCTTGAAATAGGTCATATTATTTGCACGCTGCATCATATATTTTCAGCAAATATATTGAAACAATCCTGAAATGCAAAGGTGAGGTATAAAGAAATATTTTTTTTTATTACATTTATATTTATATTTACATTTTATTTAGTATACCACAATTTATTATTTCATATTAATATTTATTATATTATTTAGTATTTTATTTACTATATAATAAAAATAAATATTTAATATTTATTATATTATATTTATTATAATATATATATATATTTTTTCCAGTTAAAATACAGAGATGAGAATGAGCCTGATGGTTTGAGGTTTGTTTCATTTCTGCCAGTAACTCAATATATGACTTAGATGCTAAGGCTAAAATTCTCACATCCACTTTAGGCACTAAAATAAATAATCTTATTTTCAGGGTTGTGAGCTTCTACTGCTCCAGTTAACATTAAGATGAGAAGTATGCTTGCAATTCCCCAGTAATTAATAAGAAATGTTTCATGGGGGTATTATAAAGCTTAATTAGTTAAAAGTCAAATTTCCTTCTGTGTTCCCCCTTGCTTTTTCAAAGTCATTTTACAATGTATCAAGAGATTCATAGATGGAAATAAACATATTACTTACAAAAATATACTGTCTTGAACAGGAATCCAGATAACCTAGTTTAGAGTAAATTCTTTATGTTTTTCTTTTTTGTTGTTGAGTTTCTTAAACAGGGCTAACCTTCATCTTGTGGAAATGTCTACATTATATAAGGAACTTCAGACACTTTCAGGAGTACATATTTTTTAATCTGTTTCAATACAAACACACTTATGACTTTCTGCAGCTTGTTTACACATTGCACTCCATAAGCCCAAGAGATTCTCTAGACTCACTTACATGTGAGACAGTTTTGAAACCCTAGAAAGCAAGATTTTTACAGATACATACGTAGAATTTATGCAGGTATGCTCAGCAAGGACATTACATGAAGCTCATTTATTTCTACTAAAACAAACAAAAAAACCACACAACACATCTGCAATTCATTAAAGAAAAATACATGGCAACATATCTCATGAGAATCATGTCTACATCTCAGATTTTCCTGTTGCTGTAGACTCCATGAAGAACATGCATGGCTTTGGGGTTTCATGCTGATAAATTATAGATGGACTGAGAAGAGCGTAGGAGCAGCAAATGTTACTGTTGTCACTAACAGTGTTGAGAGGCTGGCAGTGGAGTGTTGTCTTGTGCTTGCTTGGAGGGGACTATTTAGAATAGACACTTCTGATAAATTTCCTGTAATACCTTACACCTCTCATTTTTTTTCAGGTATAATTATCAGATAGAAGTATGTAAAAGTGACAAGCATTACATACTACATGAAGTTTATAGAAAATATTTGTCTATATGGAAGGAAGTTTTAGGGGAAACAGTGCTCTGGATCCTGCAGGGGACAACATAGAGAAATCTAACAGGAGGGAGCTGAGAGAGGGATATTCACACAGAGTATATCCTTGAATTAAGACACAAACTTCTGTAGGGTTCCTACAAAGGGGGTGAGAAAAGGCGTGCAATCCTCCAACAAAGCACGGTTTAGAGAAGGAGTATGATATATTCCCTGCTGTTGTGTAACTCAGGGTATAAACTAATCACAGAATACGTAACATGCTTATTTTAATGTGATATTTTTAAAATGAGAATTGATCTAAGAGTTTTATAGGATGTTAAAACTAATGATTTTCCTCTTGGAAAATATTTTCTTCTCTTCACCTACATATTTAATTGTATGCTTACAACACGATACATATCATTTTATTACCCATATATTTAACATAATCTATAGCCAATTTTAATGAAAAGAGATACAATATCAGAGATTAAATATTTGTCTACTGACAGAAGAATTTTCAAGAATTTTCTAACAGTAAGCATAGTTATTAATTTGTCCCTTCGTTAAAGAGAATATAATTATATACAATATAAAGAGTCACAAAAGGAGAAAAAAAAAAAAAAAGAAGAGAGAGAATTTGTCATGAATCAGCACACATCTCCAGCAGGGAAGTGCATTTTAATGCTTCCTTTCTTACTAAAGGGTTTTGATCAAGCTTTAAGTACTTGAGGTTAAGTAGCAGCTGATCACCTTGCATGGTTTATAAACGTGGCCAGATATTTGCACCTTTCAGTGAAGCACCTGACACTGTTCATTACTTGGTCACTATGAACTGATTTTTGATGAAATTTAAAACAAAAAACTTCTCCTTTTGAATGTATGATGCTGGGCTAATATTCCAATGAAGTCTCTAAATTATTTTTTTACTTAGTGCACTTCCATATGGTTACTTTTCTCAGAGTTAGAAGTGTGTTCTAGTAATAGACTGTCATTGCAGCTAGTGCTGGAAACTGAATTTCTCCATTTTTAACAGAAAATAGACAATACAACTTTTTTTTTTCCTGTGTCACACTGGATAGACCAGTTTCAATGTTGATTGATCTGTGAGGTTATCAAGTGAGGCAGCCAAACCTATTGGCAGAAGAAGCAATGATATTGTAATCACAAAAATCTTATGAACACAGTTGAGATGTATCTCACTTTACTGAAGTTATAGCTTCAAAGCATTAACCAGGTAAAATAAATAAGAAAGAAGTGGTTTCCAAGGACAGTAGATTCGTAGTGTGTCTTGTAAGGGTCCTTGGCTG
Source organism: Aythya fuligula (assembly GCF_009819795.1). Lineage (NCBI taxonomy): Eukaryota > Metazoa > Chordata > Aves > Anseriformes > Anatidae > Aythya > Aythya fuligula. Next base: position 27,283,818 of record NC_045562.1, on the reverse strand, counting down.
ACAAGGGCTGACAAAGTGATTCCTTAAATTTTTCACTTTCCATTCCTCTCCTGTTTACACTGACTCATATAAATTTTGTCTACAAGAAAACAAGCAGATGCACTGTAACTCTGCCGCTTTTATTTGATTTCTCCCCTTGAATAGAACGCCAGACGGTACAGGCTAATTGATTCAGTATTGAAAAACAGAACAGAAATAAAATTACTTTTGCTGTTTCTCACTGAGAAATAGATGGAAGTCATTTTAGTCTTACCATGATACAAAAATCATTGTCAAAAATTCTATTAATTCTTTGTGTCAACTTCAGAACAACAGTAGTTCAAGCCTAATATTCTGTAGCTGTGTTTATCAGATGGTATGACTTACAAATGAATGTAAAAAAAAGTGTAAATTTCTAACAATAAAGGAAAAAAAAAAATTAATGCTCTCTGTATCTTGTCAAACAAGGATGCCCATGCTTTCATAGCCTACAAGAGTCAGGCTGTTACTTTCAGACTGACTCACATGCTTACCCAATGCCAAACTCTGTTTGAAGCACCTGTCAAGAGTTAAATTAGTCACCATCTGCAGGTAAACATAATCATAAGCACTTGTTCTTGTTTCTTGTTCAAGGTTCTTGTTCTGTAATCACTGCATGAGCTCCTGGTATACTGAATGCTCAGGATTTTTTTTTTTTTTTGCTTGACTTTTTAGTAAATATAATAATGATGAAACTTATTCCAATAGTTTTTTTCTGTTATCTAAATTTGTGTCTTCCATCAATTTAACAGTGGAATTCTCCCCTAAAATCTCATTACTCCTTCTATCTTATTCTAATCAACTGTCCAGATAATTGTATAAAAGTAATACATATATGTACCTACATGCATATGTGTACGTATAATAGTATATATAACTCATTAAGAAAAAGGATGGCTCATTTATGATTTTCTGCCTTTATCATCTCTTCATTATCCATTTTGCCAGCCAGCAAGCTGCTTGGTTTCATTACCTCTCTTAGAGACATGTCTACAGCCATTTGATATGCAAAAGGAGAGTCACAGATCTCTTCCCTCAGTTCTGTCCCCTGGGCTCTTTCCACCAGACAGTTGGACAGCAGCACAGATACATCTGAGGCATCAAGTAGTGAAGAAAAGGTTCCTGTGCAGTTATGGAGAGTCACACAAGGGAGTCTGACCTGTATCATTTTATCTATTTAAGCATAAATCATACATTCCTTATTCAGCAGCATTTAAATAATGTAGAATATGTTCTCTCTTCCTGTGCTTGCCAGGAAAGCCTCCACTTAACAGCCATTGTTTAAACCACGAGAATCTGCACAGAAACCAGGGCACTATATAAACATCTTTTTGGGGTTTTCTCCAATCTTTGTGCAAAAGAGTGGGGGAAAGACAAGCATGGTCATTGTCTTTTCCAAGCCATCTCTTCTACCCTAAAGAAAGAGAGAAAAAAAAAAAAAAAAAGCCTACACCTGTTATCTCTTTTACTGAGAGAACACCACGCCTTCAAATAATGTATTTTCTGTCTCCAATGTGGTAAAGTGAATTGATATTCAATATAAATATGATAACAAATGTGCATGTAAATGGTCTGAATTCTGCAAACACTATGATCTGCACCATTTTTAACCTTGGGGTTCTTCTCTGCTTGGGAACTACATAACATTGTAGATAATGTATTTAGAAAAGAAATTTTAACAAGTTCCTATAATAATTGTGATCTTTGCAACTCCCACAATAATTGGGATCTCCATGCTGGTAATACATTTACAGATAGAAATTAAGTAGGACATAACTGAAAAAGACTGTGAAAATTAATACAGTGCAGCAAAATGAAAACTCCTGCATATGCCTCCTCCCTGCAACTGTGCTGGCTTTGAAGTTGTCAAAAGAATTTATTGCTTCTTCCTCTGATCTTGTCATTCCTTTCCTTTGAATTCCCTTTGCTACGCTAAAAGATATCTTTTCTTCTTGCCTTTCAATCTCAGCCTTCCCAATATTCATTGAATTGTTAACATACAAATATCTTTCTAATTTTACTTGCCCACTAGATATTTTTATTCTTCTTCCCATGCTGTTCTTCTGTAAGACCATCTCAGTAATAAAACATAAGGCCACTTGATTTCCTTTTGCAAAGCTATTGTAAAGCTTCTCTTAACTGTAATGAGTCCAATAAACAACCAAGTAGACAGGTAGTGAACAAAAACATCATTTTAATGCATTTAATAAAATAACCTGGAAATGTATCTAAGAGGTGAGATAAACTTAAAAAAAATAAATCTATATGCTTCCATGTGAAAAATCTTACATTTTGTTTCTTCCTTTATGACCTTCGTGTTTTTAGAGGTTATTGTACTTTATTCTGTAATCAAGATAACTTCTACAGTGTTTATTGGTTTCTTCAAAGAGAAGTAAACTAGCAGCTAAACCCTCAACTTTAAATACATGTATTTGTGATGAATATTTGGCAGAAGGTACCATTCCCTTACAAGTCTTGCATAAATCTCAACCTGTGAGACCCTGCTGACAAGTTAGGAGATGACGTATCTTCTTTGCTTTCTGATAACAGGAAGCAGTTGTGGAGTTTCTGCTGGGAATCAGTGGCTAGTCAAGGGCTACTGTACTGGGTCTGGCTGGAATGTTAACTTTCCCAGCAGCAGCCCATACAGTGCCGTACTCTGTACTTGTAGCTGGAACAGCAGTGTTATCACACCAGTGTTGTGTCTACTGCTGAGCAGCAGTGGCACAGCATTGGGCCTTTCTCTAACCCTCCTAGGGGGTGGGCAAAAAGTGAGGAGAGAAACATCACTAGGGCAGGTGACCTAAACCAATCAAAGGGATATTCCATACCATGTGGTGTCACACTCAGCAATAAAAGGTGGAAACAGGAAGAAGAGGGGAGGGGTGGGCTCTCATTGAGAAGACGTCGGTCCTCCTCTCGAACACCGGCTGCGTGCGTTGAGGCCTTGCTTCAAGGACGTGGTCAATCATCGCTCATTTGTGGGAAGTAGAGAGTAATTTCTTTCCTCTGCACTTCCATATAGCTTTCATTTATTTTGTTTGTTTGCTTTCCTACCTTTTTCCCCTTTCCCTTTTATTTCCCCTTAGTTAAATTGTTTAGTTCATGGTAGTCTTTATTTAATTATTATAATTATTTCCTTTTAATTAAATTATCCTTATCTCAACCCGTGAGTTGTTCTTTGCTTTACTTCTCCCCCTCCTCGTCTAAAGGAGGGGGAGTGAGAGAGCGGTTGTGGGGTTTAGCTGCCCAGCACGGTAAAACCACCACAGCTACCTACTTTATACAAAAGACTTTACTAATAATTTCTCCTGACCTGTTTGCAATATCAAACAGACTGCTTTCTGACTGGTGCAGAAAAATGCATCTTTCTTTGTCTAATTAGCCCGTTTTCTCTTCTCTTTTTTCCAACACAGTCAAACTACAGTTTGTTTTTTTTTTCTTCATGGTCCAGAAAGCAAACAAAAACAACAACAAAACACGTACACAAAACAAAAACAAAACCCGCAACAACAAACAAACAACAAAAAAAAAGACAACCAGTTGTGAGGACACAGAAAAAAATATCACTGGAAAAACATCAGTTCTTATATTTTTAACCACTCAAGTCTATGCTTGATCGACCATGGTGAGTCCTATCTGAATTTTGGGTTATTCTTTTTTCTTTATAAAATTATAGCTACATACTAACAACAAACACTTCAGGCAAAGTCATGTATCGAGCCTATTATTTCTAAGTCTTCATTTCAATATTTCTAAACCTTCATTTATCATCCTAGGTTTTTTATCAGAAAAAGAATATCTGATAACACTGTCATTATTAAGAACAGATGAATGTTATTTATTTTAATATTAAAAAAATAAAGTTAGAAATTTATCCAAACATGCCAATAAATGGTTCTGCTAATGCTCAATGTGGAGAACAAGAAACTGATGTTACTGCTGAAAAAGTTTTTTCTCCACAAAATTGTAAATTTTTCTTTTTCAAAATATAACGGGCAGGGCCCAAAGGGTTATGGTAAATGGCGCTGCGTCAGGCTGGCGGGCGGTCACCAGTGGGGTCCCTCAAGGCTCCATTTTAGGGCCGGTACTTTTCAATATTTTTATAAACGATCTGGATGTAGGAATAGAAGGTATTTTTAGCAAGTTTGCTGATGACACCAAACTTAGAGGAGTTGTGGACTCGAATGAGGATGGAAAGGCCTTGCAGAGGGATCTGGATAGGTTGGAGAGCTGGGCGATCACCAACTGCATGAAGTTCAATAAGAGCAAGTGCCGGGTCCTGCACCTGGGACGGGGAAACCCTGGCTGCACGTACAGACTGGGCGATGAGACGCTAGAGAGCAGCCTAGAAGAGAAGGATCTGGGGGTCGTGGTAGACAGCAAGTTGAATATGAGCCAGCAGTGTGCCCTGGCAGCCAGGAGGGCCAACTGTGTCCTGGGGTGCATCAAGCATGGCATCGCTAGTAGGTCAAGGGAGGTGATTGTCCCACTCTGCGCTGGTGCGGCCTCACCTCGGGTACTGTGTGCAGTTTTGGGCACCACAGTATAAAAAGGACGTGAAACTGTTGGAGAGTGTCCAGAGGAGGGCTATGAAGATGGTGAAAGGCCTGGAGGGGAAGACGTACAAAGAACGGCTGAGGTCACTGGGCCTGTTCAGCCTGGAGAAGAGGAGGCTGAGGGGAGACCTCATCACAGTCTACAACTTCCTCGTAAGGGGGTGTCGAGAGGCAGGAGACCTTTTCTCCATTAATACCAGTGACAGGACCCGCGGGAACGGGGTTAAGCTAAGGCAGGGGAAATTTAGGCTTGACATCAGGAGGGGGTTCTTCACAGAGAGGGTGGTTGCACACTGGAACAGGCTCCCCAGGGAAGCGGTCACTGCACCGAGCCTGTCTGAATTTAGGAAGAGATTGGAATGTGCACTTAGTCACATGGTCTGAACTTTTGGGTAGACCTGTGCGGTGTCAAGAGTTGGACTTGATGATCCTTAAGGGTCCCTTCCAACTCAGGATATTCTATGATTCTATGATTCTATGATAACATCTGTTGTATCTGGAAGACCAAATAGTAGAGAAGGAAAGGACAGCATAGAGTTACAAAGGAAAAGTAGATGTGGATATTAATGGGCTAGAAAAATAGTCTTCTAGTTGTTCTTAATTTGATTTTGCTGCTGTTGAATCTCAGGGTAATAGTATAAGATATAATTCACTCTCCATAAATATCAATATAGGTGTTGTTTTTTATTTTAAATGGAAACCCACCTGTTGGGTCCTATTTTGCAATGGTATTTTTCTTCTTCTCTGTTAGATTAGCCAAAAAGTAGATTAAGTGAAGGTACCCCAAAGAGCAACAGAGGGATTGATAGTTATCAGAGGGCTAAAATAGAGGAAAGGGTTACGAGGACCTCTTGCTGTCTATCCTGAAAAATTGCTGTGGCATCTTGGGGCAGCAGTTTTGAAAGGTGTTTTTGAATTGTGCTCCCAGGTGCTGGCACCACACCATGCCGACTCTCAGACAAGACAGTCTCTCTGGGACCATGTGGAATTGGGTCATCTTGTTACTTTGGTGCTTCATGTTAAGGAAAGGAGAAAGGGGTCAGACAGCAGTATGAGTACATGGGGTCAGCCGGATGATGGCAATAACGGAAAGTGTCCATACAGCCTCCAGACTAACTGGGAAGTGTTCAACCATAGTGGGCACTGATGTTACATTTGTCAGGCAGGCTGCAGAAACCTCCTCCGATTGTTGATAAGCTCAGCAGACACTCAATTTCTATGGGGCTGGTTTATGGCATCCTGGTGGGTTCTTGGGCAGATCTGGATACTTAGAATGGGTTCCCATAAGAGACATCTAGTCAGCATCTTACTGCTCCAAAAGTGAGGGAACAGCAGACAAAAAAGTCTGCTGCAGTTCAGTCTGCCAAGATATAAGTTCATTTGCTTTATTCTGTTTTTTTTTGTTTGTTTGTTTTGTTTTGTTTTTTGGTGTTTTTTTTTTGTTTTGTTTTATTTTATTTTATTTTATTTTATTTTATTTTATTTATTTTATTTTATTTTTTTAATTTTTACTTGTATAGAATAAAGCAAAGATTGGCTCCAGTTGTGCCTTTGCATTGTGGTTCCCTACTTTGATAATCCTTGATAGGATTTATCTGTTCTAGCACAAACACTACTGCTTCTCTGTCAAAGTGGATCCATGAATAAGACAAAGGGTTTCCTGAAGTTTATGAAGTTATGTGCTATGTGCAAAGACAGTGAACTACACATTCTGTTAGCCAGTTTGGGAAACAGGTAGGAAATCAGCAGGACTGAAGGGTACACTGGCAAAGTAGTTCACCTGTCTGCATAAAGTGCCCCTTGCAAAAGTAGTTTGTAAAGCAATATGCTTCAGCTTAGTCTCCCTAGTAAAAAGTTTTCTGGAGATATACCCATATACACATCATTTGCTATTGTACTATTTCACTATTTATATTTGTTTATTATTTGTTTGTATTTTGCTGTTTTGTATTTTTCTCTGGCAGAGGAAAAAAAGTGTTTTAGAAAAAAGCAATCGTTTTCTGACTATCCCTGTTAGATACACAAGTTATATTACTTTGTTCTGTACTTTTATAGTTCTACAGGAGTTAATTATAAATATCTTGAAATCCACGTATTGTCATTTGAAAAGGTAATCTTTTTTTTTTTTTTTTTTTTTTTGCAGTACTCATTCTACCAACAAGACATAAAATATGAGCAGTTTCCAATTGTTTCTTGACTTAAATCATGTGTTTAATTTCTTAAGGAAAATTCTAAGAGAAAGAATACAAGGGTAAGGAAATACTTGAAGTTTTCAAAAAAAATAATAAAAGAAAGTCAAGCAAGCTGCAAGCCATAGGAGGGTCCTGTTATGATTATTCTATTACCACCTTCTACTGGGTGTTCATTTAATTCAGGCGACTTGAAAGTGTCCTTGAGATCTGTAACTTTATCTAGATGCCAGTCTACCATCTCTGTGCTCTTTAAAGTAGGATGTCTAAACACTGTTTTTATCTTTATGTCAAGTGCTGAGCTGTATGAGGAGTAAAACTCAGGGAAAACAGAAATTTAAAGGATATGAAAGAATAAACTTGTATTTGATTTGGGACTAAAATTTAGGACTTGAGCTTTATGAACTGGGCTCTGTTGTAGGGGTATGACCCCTCAGGCCAGAAGAATAAAACACATTTTTTTTTATTTCTAATAAAATTATGTAGTAGAAGAAGGAAACTCTTATTGAGATTGCTTTCAGTGTTCTGGGGAGCTCTGTTCTTGCCGAGGCGATCGGCTCCAGGGCAGACGCGTTCTGCAGTGCAGCGGGGTATCGAACAGGCAGGGCTAATTTTTCCGGTACCGAGCCCACTCAAGGGAGCCACCAGGACCCGGCAGCCCTCGAGAGGGAGGTGAACGAAGCGAGAACGAGGCTTAGGCAGAGCCAGCAGCGCCCCCTCCCTGGCCATTCATAAGCTGCCCCTAGGGAGCGTGAGTGACCAGGGGCGTGGCGTGTCAGAAGGATCTGGATAAGTGCACCCTCAGTAAATTCGCAGATGACACCAAGTTAGGTGTGTGTGTTGATCTGCTCGAGGGCAGGAAGGCTCTGCAGGAGGATCTGGATAGGCTGAACCGATGGGCTGAGGTCAACTGCATGAAGTTCAACAAGGCCAAGTGCCGGGTCCTGCACCTGGGGCACAACAACCCCAAGCAGAGCTACAGGCTGGGAGATGAGTGGTTGGAAAGCTGCCAGGCGGAGAAGGACCTAGGAATATTGGTGGGTAGTTGGCTGAATATGAGCCAGCAGTGTGCTCAGGTGGCCAAGAAGGCCAACGGCATCCTGGCTTGCATAAGAAGCAGTGTGGCCAGCAGGTCTAGGGAAGCGATTGTCCCCCAGTACTCATAATAAGTAAGCTGCTTCAGCTAGAATTGTTATTATATTCCAGTAGACAAACTCATTGACTGTAAAGAAATTGCTTCATGAGTGGGATTATTTTGAAAAGTGGCAGATTACATGGCAGATTACCATATTCCTATATTGTTTAACTGGTTTTATTGTTCCAAGTGTTTCTGTAAATATAAGTCAGGGGTATATGATTCTTTTTAAATATGGAAATAGCTATTTAATTTTTTTCCTATTTTATTATGATCTTTATTGTTGCCAGTAAAATCCTTCCTTTCATTTTGTCTTGCTTCTAGTGTAGAGAATGTAACACTTACCAGGCAGGAAAGAGTAATAGTCAAAAAGTTAACAGCAAACTGCTTTCTTTTTCTTCTCTTTAGTCAAAAGTATAATGCTCTGTTCCCATCTATTCCAACCTATAAGGCTTGCCATTTTATCCACAAAGTATTTATCAATGAAACTGTCTGTTTTGTAGTCTTAAACTGGGCAGAAGAATTGACCTTCAAGATTCAAGGATTAGACTCACAGAAACCTCAAGAAAGCCAATCTTTCATCTCACAAAGGTAGAGAAAAAGAAATCGAAAGTGTTATAAACATATGGATCTTTAGGGCACAAAAGAGAGAGAGAAAAATCTCAAATCTGTATTGTCAAATGTTGTATTCTGAGAAGCACGAATACTGGAGACAAATTTGGAAGAATATTTGGGGAGAGCAAAAATACAGCAAAAATAAAATCATGATCACTTCTCTGCTAATACAATTCCATAGAGTGCAAAACTGATTGTGTGCCAACAGCTGATGATTGTTGTATCATTTTGATGAGGAATAAGACAGATAGTGATTAAGGTAGAATTACTAAAGCAGCATATCATAAAAGGTCTGGTCAAGTTTATGCAACTCGATGCACCCACTTTTTCACAGTCAAAATGAGTAAGGGGTTTTCTAGGTTTGTAGTCCATTATCAGCTGTGGGGTAAATTAAATGTGAAAAAAGTAACTGGGATGTGCTTAGGAAAGGACCTTGGTGGGTAACTAAATTAGTCACTGAATCCAATTCAGTTTTGTACCAGAAAGGCAAAAAAATATATATCTAAATCTATGCTATTAAAATCCAGACATCTATGACTGCACAGTTGTTAAAAGAAACACATCAGACTTGGCAGTGGCAAAGAATCTCTTCATAAATAATCCTATGTTTGAATCAATTTTTTCAGCCTATCTCAAAGTTCATGCTGATCTAGTGAATCCTCTGAGAAAATAAGTACTCAATCACACCTCACAAAAGAGAGGAATCAAGACAGCATTTCAGAGAATTCAGCCGGACTATGGGATACCAGCACACAGCCTCGTCTTACACAACAGACCTGAAACCCATGTTATCTTCATACTGTGGGAGTCCTTGAACCCTTTAATGCAGGTATGGTTGAAGTGTAAGTCACTTGTCTTTTATACTTGTATTTGATAAATACATGTTCAATAAGTCAGAGTGACAGTTTGATTGTCTCTCCCTAAAACAGAGAAGTTTGGGGTATTTGCTGGTTACCTGTAAATTTTAGTGCTACACATGGCATGGGTGCACTTGTATATAATCCAACCCCAGAGGAGACAGGTCCAAGACTCTGAAAGAGCAAGGGTTATGTCTTAAACAAAAAAATGTATTTTTGTTGCATTTCCTAACCATTTTGCTATCAAGTTGACAAGTGAATTTTCCTTTTTTTTTTTTTTTTTTTTCCTTTATGAAAAGTAGTCTTAGCTGAGGTGTGCAAATTTAGAAAATTATGAACTATAGTTGTGTTTGTGAATCAGAAGCAGAGGCAAACAGCTGTTTTTCTCAGATACCTCTTACAAATAAGGCATACATAGGAAACACCCTTATCCATGGCATTCATTAAACATCCCATTTAGGTAGTTCTACAGCTTTGTGGACTCTGTACTTCAGTGCTTATTTTTCCCTGTGCAGGGAAGTGGGTGGTTCATTAATTCATAGCTTCTGCATACCTGGAGGTATTTTTCTGTCCACTGAATAGGTTTGGAATGATAAATAAATATTTGGTGATAAAAGGAGATACTGTAGGAAAAAAAATGTTTTTCTAGAATCTAGGATTGGATTAAAAAAATCAGTTTGGCACAGTTCAAGTAAACTTGTCTACAGGACTTATCAGTCACACCAGACTTTGGTGTCAATAATATCTTTGTAGATTTTTCTTTCCATATAGTTTATCAGGTTTCAGTCTTATATTAGCTGATTAAATGTGGATTTTAGTTTTCTATTAGTTTTCATTACCGAAGAAAAATATCTGATCTGACAAATTGGAGTAGAAAGGGTGAGGGATAATTTTTTTGATACTGAGTTGATCTGAGACCCACAGAATATTTTCACAGGGGAGTCAGAAAGAGACTGTATTTAAGAAAGGGAAGATTATATTTTCCAGCGAAGCAAATACACTAAGAGATTTATTTTGGAAATCCCTGCTTTCATAAAGAAAGTCAAATAAACTGGAAAAACACCATATGTGGGCAGCAGTGTCTTCTAAACATCAAGGATAGGAAAGTCATATTATTTCTGTTCTCTGTTTTTTCTTTTTTCTTTTTTCTTTTTTTTTTTTTTTTAATGACTATAGCAATTATGATTAAACAGAACACTTAAAAAGAGTTTTGCTAGAAAAACACAAAAATACTACACCAGCACTGCTATGAATTTCTTAAAATACCCTGAGTCAAGGTTCTTTAAACTTATCTTTATTTCAGTGCTTTCCTCTGCTCATGGTTCTACTGTTGGGGATACTAATGGGGTGAAAAGTACTTCTGTCTTGAAAAAGATTCATCTGGACAAATCTCATCCTCTCCAGAATCAATTACTACATTGTCTATTACTATTGTCTATTGAATAATACATAAGTGCACCAAATGTAATTCCATTGATGTCTGGTGATTTCTTCATTCCTGTGAAAAAGATTTTATTTTTCAGTTTATCAGCTTGTGATTATTTCTTAGTCCCCAAAGAATCTTTATAAACAACTCTAGCCTCTCTCACCACACACTTCTATCCTTATCTATCTGTGCTAACAAAAGCACATTAACATGCTCATAGTTCACAGACACCAGTGTCTCAAACAAAGTGCTTTTATGTGGTTTGATTGAAAGATTTTCTCTGAGGGATAATCATATTCCTAGCTATTAGAAGAAAGAAAACAAAATGAAATTGACTGTAGCTGTATTGAGATACAAACACACACACACACAAAAAGAGGGTGGCTGTTCAGTTTTAGTAGGTGTTTGTCTCCAATAATTGGTAAGTTCTATTTCACTGAAGTCTGTTTTCTATAAATTGTTGTCCTTTTTTATGGCAGAAGTATGTACAGACTTCTTCTAGTTCATTTGGGAATTCCTAAGGATATCAATGAGTCTGTGTCTTTTTGATGAAGAGAAGCCCTGAATGACCAGAATGACCACGTTCTATGCATTTAGCACTGAAAAAATATATTTCAAAACATAGTCAGTTTCCAGACTAATCCATAACTGTGAATCAGTCATCACAATGCCAGTGACATGGTGTCTGAATACTAGGTCTCAAAAGATGACAACATCCACCATTCATAGACACCTCATTAACTAGGCAGTAATGCAAAAATGCAAAAAAAAACACTGGAAACATTGAAAATCACTAAGACATGGAAGTGCATCAAATCCCACCTTTTCCTAGAATTTCAACACCTACCTGCAGGAAAAGACTGCGGGAGAGTTACATTCAATTTCCTCCTCTAAGATGATCTGAATACATGTTCTCTTCCCAAAAGATTACCTTGGATTCACTTCTATTAGTGGTATAGAGATGTGTGCCACCTGCACATCTCTCTTTCTTCAGTGCACGCCTTCTCACCCCACACTCCAGACATCTGCTCCATTCATTGATTTTAGGCAGCTGTGAGAGTTTCAGATATTCCCTCTGTTCTTTCTTTTTACATGAGCTTTGGGTATTGTAGAGATTTATCTGTTCCAACCTACACCTCCTTGAAAACTCAATTAAAAAGTCCAGAGCTCTGTCTGGTGCAAAAGAAGAAAACAAACAGACAAACTAACAAAAACAAACAAAAAAACCTGTCGTTGTAGCCATAAAAGTAACAGTACATCCATCTGAAGTACAATCTTAAGAATGTGGATGTGCTGAAATTTCAGTAAGATGCAGTTAAAAGATTAGTAGATGCTATGGAAGAGTATTTTTCATAATATGATCCTACTGAACTAAGTAAAGAAATTATAGCTCTGTTTGGTACCATTGTTGGTCCACGTTGGTTTGTTAAATTCTTTTCAACAATTTACAAAAGTTCTTCTGTTTTCATTCTGTGCAATGTGTCCACTGCTTGATGCCAAGCTTCTGTTGTGAATCATTTACACCTATGTAAAACAGGAGTTTTAGAAAGTTATGTTTATGCAGTATTTTGCATCTACTCAGAAAAGGTGTAAATAATACCATAAATAGTTGGGAAAAATAATTTTAGTTCCATGTGCTATATAAAAAAGAGATTAACTCATTCTAGCTGGTGTTAATGTTTAGAAATAACTTGATTTTTAGAAATCAGTGTTTTACAACTGGAGTTAAAACTACAGTGGAAAAAAATATCTTTTTCACACACACACAAAAAATTTTTCACATTATTTAAATCATGTAATATAAGAAAGGTGTTGCTGCAGAAAATAAAATCTGAACTGAGTTTGTCATAGGTGTATCCTGTAGAAATACTTGTGCAATCCAGGTAAGATTTACATTTTGACTTATAACTCACTTTTACTCATGACTTTTGATTTATAACTCACTTGGGTTAGATCTTAAGGGTTTTTGTCAACATTGTGTGCTAATAATTTGACAGATGTCTGGTTGCCCCAAAAATTTAGAGAAGCATGCATACGGACAAAGAATATGTTCCCTATTTTCTTCCTTTTGTTACATAAAAAATGTATCCATTACTGGATGTTTAAATTAAGGTTTTCAGAGTCTGGAAAGAACACATAAGACTGCCAGTCTTGGATTATATTTCATAGATACTCTTTGTACAGAATTGAGGGAAAAAGTGAATAAAGCATGAGAAATTAATCGTTCATTTTAAGAACATGTTATTTCGACTCCTTTTTCCCTTTTAATAAGCTGCCAGACTAAATTGCTAAATGCTATATGGCTATTGTTTCAGTGATGTGATACTATTTGTTCAACAAAATGTATTTGGTAGTAAGATTTGAACTGAAACTGAGGAACATATATCTGTAAAATGTCTGAAATATTAGTAAATGCAGACTGAAGCAGAACAGCTGGATACAGAGGCTGTAGGAAAAAAAAAAAAAAAAAAAGACTTCAGAAATTTTACTAGAATTCGGTGTTCTTTTAATTCACAGTTATTTGAAGTTTTTATAGTAGTAGTTTTTATTTAGACCAGGATTTTTAAAAAGCATAACAAATCAAGCATCTAAAAAAGCCAGCTGGAGGTGTTCAGTATTTTAGAAAAGCAAGCAATTTGAATGCAGCCACTGCTTATTTTTGAAAGCATTGCATTACCAACTATGTGACTTCTTATTTTTGAAAACACCATTCAGCTCTGTCAAACAGTCAAATAAATGTTAATTCAATGGTCTACATAATCTGAAAACTTGTTTCACAGATGGATCCCAGTCCTCTGATAATTAGACAAATGTTACTTTGTCCCCTTTGCCTTCTTTTGGCTGAAGAACGTGATCTCCTCTGGGGCGAAGTCCAGGCATTGGACTGGTTTAGTTCTTCCAGTCTTTAAGATATATATGATGACCAAGCTGAGTCAGTGTCTCTTTCCACCTGACCTTCACAGGTCTCCAAAAATTGTTCAGCAGACCTTTGACTCATACATGTGCCCACCAAGGTACCTGATGTCACACCCCATGATATGAATTATAGTAAACTCTCAATTTCATGTTGTATGTAACTATGACACAGATGTAACAAACTGTACAGAAAATAAAATTTAGTAGAATAGAACAGAACAAAATAGTTCAATGGAAAGGGGCCTTCAAAGATCATCTAGTCCAACTGCCTGAGCACTTCAAGACTAACCAAAAGTTAAAGCATGTTATTGACGGCATTATCCAAATGCCTCTTCAACACTGACAAGTATGGGGAATCAAGCACCTGGCCAGGAAGCCTGCTCCAGTGTTTGACCAATCTCACAGTAAAGACATTTTTCCTGATGTCCACTGGTGCAGCTTTGTGCCATTCTCACATGTCCTGTCATTGGTTACCAGGGAGAAGGTATTAACACCTCCCCCTCCACTTCCCATGCTCAGTAGGTTGTATTGTGGCAAAGAAAATGTAAAGAAAAAGAAAGAATTACAACCTGTTGCGGCCACAGGCATCCAGACGAGGTCTGGACCAGAACAGGATTGATTTGTGTTCTCCAAAGCTTTCATAGAAGACTGAGTCCTGTGAGAGGAAGACCAGGGTCTATGCCCTCCCAGGCAAGGATGCACTTTTCAGTGCAGATATGGCCACACACAGGTGTCATGCTGGCATTGGTAAAGCCCATTTCCATGTCTTAACAACACAGTACAAAATCTGCTTTTGGTGATGAGAGGAAGAGAAGAGCTCAGTAGTTTAAATTAACTGCATATGTTTCTAATCCTGGTTTGCTCTATGCCTGGGATATATAAATTTGTCCCAAGAGCTTGTCTAAACAGCTCCTTAGACTTCCTGTTGATTTGAATGTACTGTATTTGAATTCAAAAGGCAGGAGAACGGGTTCTCTCTTCTGTTCTGTTTTCTCATCCTATATTTTCACATAATAATGACACATTCTGTAAACAGTCCTCAGTTAAATGCTTCAAAAAATAGAAAGACCAGTAAGAAAATAGACTGCCATCTAGTCTGGAGACCAGATTGTAAACCAACCATGGGAACTGTAAGACAGGAATAACAGGACACCAGTGCTCATTGTGGGACAGGATACTACCAGGGTGTGCTAACTGTGTGACTAGCGTGACACCCCCTCTTTCCAATGGGAACTCTTCCTTCAACACTCTTGGAAAAAATGCATAGATGATTTATGTTGTACTAACAAGTGGAGCTCTAAATCTGACATTTTCTGTTTACACATGTGTTACCAATGTAATCTTCTCAAGGCTTCAGCAAGACCCATGGGACTTTTCTCTCCATGCATAATTTTTTCGTATTAAAATTTGTGATACTTAACATATACTTTGAAATGCTAACTATTAAGAGTTTGCTAATAGATTACTAAACTGATGTTATATACATAGAATTATTATTTACTGCAATGATGAAAAATCTTTGATAATACAGTATATAAAACTAAGTAAGCAATACATCATCTTTGAGTGGTGTGTAAAAGTTCTAATAATTAAATCAGAAAGATGGTTATCTAAAAATTAAACAAGTTGGAAAATTTGTAGATGCTTGTTAATTAAAACCCTTGATTAACATTTCCAGTTAACTGCCAAGATCATTTATGATGTCCATTATGAGAAGTCATTCAGAATGAGAATAAGCAAATCTGAAAAAGGACCATAGAATTTTTATTTTTTTATTTTTTAAATAAATCCTCTCATCAATACATAAGTGTGAACATACACACAAGATTATCTAGCTGCCATATCAGCAAGAATTGCTATAAAATCTGCAAATTTCAATAACTGTTCAGTGGAAAGAAGATCATACCGATTGAATATTGGCCTCAGTAACGCAAGAAAAGAAAAAACATATGAATAGATTTATGAAAAAAACAACTACTTATGAATAGAGCCTGATGTACAACCTATGCTTTATGTCTATAATTGATAGGTCAATGGATAAGAGAACTTTCCTGGTCATAAAATATCTAAGGGTAAATTTCCATGGCTTCTAATCTCCCATTACTGTTAACAACTTCATTACTGACCGGATTTATATTGATTTCTGGATGAACATCAACATTATATCTTCTTTCTATGTTTAGTTAGAAGAAAAAGATCCAATTTCTTCTGTTTTCAAACTATGAAAAACAACTTAGATATGCTTATCTGTAGATAAACTAAAGCATATTTCTAAATGTCATTTGTCAAGTACACCTGTGCTAGAGACTTAATTTTAATTAAACTGCCTTTATTGATTACAACAAGCATGCTAGTAGTGTTTTTCTTTGAAAACTTAAAATCATGACCTTTTTGCACCCTAAATGAGTGCACTATGAGTCATAAAATGAATTGCTTATGTGATAAAGTGATTTTAGTCCAGAATCCATGAAAAATTAGACTCAAGCAAGTAAGTTGTTATGCCCAAGGAAAACTAATAAAAGCCTATAAAGGGGAAAACAGTTTTGCTGTAGTTTTATTTTGTTTCTTTAATAAATTGAGATAATGATTATAGAAAACATTAATACCATACAATAACATTTTTTGAGATACTATTTTACCATTCACCACTGTCTACTGAAGTAGTTGAACACCAGCACATTGTTTTATCACATGCAACAGTTTTATCTATGAATTTTCTGAGTGTAGTGTTTGGTCCCATGAAATATCTGTTGATGCTTGGCCTAAGTGGTCACAATGACACTGATGTTGTTGCATTGCAAATTTTGTTTAATTGGCCCAGATAAAAAGAGAGTGAAGATAGCTGCATGTGATGCCTGCACATTGTTGCGTATGTTTTCAAGTCAAACTAAATTAATGGAAAGCAAACTTTTTTTTTTTTTTTTAATTCAACAGTTAATCAAAAATTGAGAAAGCTAGTAAAAAGTGGTTTCATGTAATATTATGAGCAAATTAGAATATGTCTTTTCTAAAAGCATGTAACTGTTTAAAGCCTTCAACAGCATTTCTATGCATGATAGATCTACAAGGAAAGCCTGCTTACAGTTAAGCTGAAGTTATAACTGATGTGGATCAGGGCTTTGTACCGTGCTTCTTGTGCTCCACAGAAATGTGTGTCTGACTGTGCAAAGGTTTTGCTGTATTTCATGGGCAAGGTTGAACTGAACAGCTGAACTGACTGCTGAAAGTGGACTGCCAGCTTCAGAAGGACTAGCATTAATTGTGGCTGGGAGATGGTTTAAGAAGATTCCGCTTCTGAATCTCTCATTAGGAATTCTCACCTGACTGGCCAAAGCAGCTGGAATTAGCATATGTTAAGAGTTGAATGTGGGTTCATCCATGGAAAGGTTTAGGAGTTACAGCAAATTCTTCCAGCACAGAGACAAGCTCTTAGGTTCTGCTAAGAAAAGTATTGCAAAACAAATGTTTCCCCTGGTAATGACTGTTGTGAAGAGACAGTTTTCACAGCAGTTCTACATACAGAGATCAGGTATGGAAGTGGAAACAATACAGTGTTATAAAACCCAGATGTAAAATTCAGTGTTTGGGAGCATATGAGAGACACATCACATGAAAAATTTGGTTTTCAGCTGGACAGGGGAACTGAAGACAAAATGGCTTTTGTGTAAAGCACACTCCCTACCTCCAAGGACATAATTAAGAAGTTATGTAACCATACTGAAAGTCTTGTAAAACATAGCCAGAGATCCAATTTGTGAATAATTGCCATCCATGTGGAGGATGTATGAGGCAGCATGATTTTCTTTGTAACTGAGCTTTTACAAGGCTTGTTTGAAGGAGTTTTTCCTAACCCTAGTGGTACAGGGAACAAATACATGTCTTTCCTATACTTGAAACCATAATGTACTGGTAAACAGTTCTGGAATTATTTATACTAGGGTTGAATCTTGGCTGAAGACCCCATGCACCTTGGATGAGAGGAAGAAGATATTTCCAGGTTCTAAATCTTTTGCAGTTCTAAATTTGATGTTTTGTCAGCCAGACACGGTCTGGAAACTGATAAAATGCAGTGATAAAGGGTTCACTTCCTATGTATCCGGGAGTTAAATCTGAATGACGATTATTTTAAAGGTTTCAAAGTATTCAGTATATAATTCTGTCAAAAGGAATATGATGAAATTTTAAAAGTTAAGATTTTTTTTTTTTTTTCATTTTACTGTAATGGAGAATTCACTGACATCAAATACTACAAAAGTCAATGAATAAATATGGGATCTGACTGATATCTGAGAAGAATATTATGAGAAAATAAGTAATGTGCAAGAAATTGAATTGTCTGGCTGAATGCTGGTAATAAATAGCCTGTTGACTCATGAAATACTGCTTTTGCACGTGTTTAATTTCAGGTCCGGAATTATATTTTGCAATATATGTATATATAAATACATAAATATATTGAAATAATGTAATCAGTAATTTTATTTTAAAACAGAATAATTAATTAATGTTTGAGTTAAGTTCTGGTATAAAACTATTCTCTAAATAATTTATATTTTATTTAAAGCAATTTCACTATAAACTAAGGTCTTCAATAAAAAAGTGGACGTATTATTTCAACAGTGCATTATATTTAGCAATGTGTGCTAAATCATATGCTAGCATCGGGTTGTCTTCAATGTGTTTTAGATGCTTTAATTTTCTCATCTATCTCTGCATATTTCTTCCCAGTATATTTTTGTTTGTTTTGTTTGCTTGTTTGTTTTAAAGATTTCAGAGATCTTGTTTTCCATTGGTTTTGAAAGACTATTGAATCTTGGGTATTTTGGCACAAAAGTACAACCATTTATTTAAAACACAGTAATGTATTATTTAGCATGAACTGACATTAACTAGGAAATAAAGCTGACTTCACAGGAATAAATGAAAATCTGTATATTAATACATTATGAAATGTAGGGTTTGATCTTCAGGATATATTAGAAGAGATCTAATACAATATAGAAGAGACCTAATACTACAGTAGCACTGAGCTACTGTAGTGGTTTTTAAGTGGAATGTAGTCTGAGTGGTATATGAGCTTCAATATCTCATTAAAGGGTAATCTTTATGAATCTCTTCCAAGAAGTGAGTAATATGGGTTTGAACTTCACCAGAGGGAAACCAGAACTAGATGCAGGTCTTCCACATGTCATAAGACAAACAGATGGAGAAAAGATGGGCAAACAGCTCTCCTCTGAGACTTCTGGCTTTTATGCAAAAATCAGGCACCTTCTTGCTCTGTGCTCCAGACCTGTGCCCAGACCAAAATCTGTTGTTCTGTGACAATCTTAAGCCACAAACACTGCAACACCATAGAGTTTATTGCTTTCTGGCTTATGTTGCAGCTGAATGAAGGCTTTGAGAATCAAAGTGTTTGAATTTGGGTGGACAGGGTCCAGGTTAAATGTGATCTTGAAATCATTTAAGAGTACAGAAAACAGGAAAAACCCTAAACCACAGATTTTGGACATACACATGAATAATTGTATCAATTGCATTTAAAGAACAAAAAAGCTTGTGTGCAGATGCATTTATGAATACGACTTCTTGCATTTCCACTATTTAAAGTAGTTTTAAGATAAAGGTCTGACTCATAAAAATCAAAAATAGTGTACATTTTAACTACAGAGCTAACACATTTCTGGCTCTGGAATTCTGTATCTGGTTGGGTTCCATACTGCAGCTTTTCTGCATGCGACAATTACTTTTGTAAAACAAAAAATAAAAAAATCTCTCCCTTCCTCCTTCCCCCTCAAAAATTCTATTTCCTATTAGCTTCAAGTCTAGCAAAGCATTAAAATTACCCGTGTGGCATCCTTCTGCTGCTTTTGCTGAGTTATGTCATCATTACATTTTAGCACTCAAGATGAAAAGGATTGGCATCTGTTATGTAATACTTGCTCTTTTATTCTGCCAAGTGCCATAAAATCAGATTTCTAATAGCTCTGGGTTTAGGAGTTCATTACACTGTGGTGATATTGCTATCACTGTAACAATGTTATAATACCCTCCATGATAAAATTTTACAGTAGAGAGACCAATATTTCATTATTGTTGATGTAGATAAGCATGTCCATGTAATTCTGTGTTGACAGGTTACTGTAGTTTATGAGTTTATCAGATTTCCATCTTTCTAGAAAATCTCAGTTTTATTCCAATCTTGCCAATGTTCATGTTTTAACAACACCTGAAAAAAGTGACATTATTTCATATGTTTGTCATAAATCTGTGTGTTAGATTAGGCACCTCTCTAAGTATGTCTTATTTTTCAAGAAGATACTTTAATCTTAAATTAACTCATTTACTTAGATAGCAATACAGTACTTTTTTTAATATAGAGATATATATTTTTCATTTCATTTATGTGATGACATTTAGCATCCAGAAGTATGTTCGCCAAATGGATTGTGCATAATGGTGTACATAGCAGAAATACAATTTCTTCATCTTTTCTGGCAGGGATTTCCCCATTCCCCCTCTCCCCCCCCAAAGTAATCTCAGTCTCTGTTAAGATGTTCAGTGAGAAGCTAGTTTTGGCAGTTATGCCAGATGTGACATCAGTAAATTATAAACTTTATAATGATTTTATATATGAGGAGGAAGACACCGTGACAAATCTTCTGCAGAACAAGGCATATAAAAAATCTTAAAGTTATGTGCTGCTGATTCAGGCAAGTTTTTGTGGAAATTAAAGGGAGAATGCAATATTTCTTTTAAATAGCAAAAATGTTGCTTTTCAATTTCTTATGTTAAAAAAAAAAAAAAAAAAAAAAAGATTTTATGGCTTTGCAATACAAACAAATCATGCTGCACATCAAATAAACCTGGATATTTTTTTCTGTCAGGAAAAAAATGGAAAAAGTAATCATGAATGAAAAGACCCTTTAGCAAAGACACATGTAACTTGTTTTTATCTATATCCAGTTAGCAATTCTATCAATGGTCTCTAAATGTTACAACCTTCTTTTCTTAATGTAAATCCTTATCTTGAGTTATCACATTCCCAGTGGCTGACATTTTACAAAGGCACCCCCTGGAGCTAAACACACCTCTGGAAATCAAGAAACCCTTGCCAGATTGTTTTTCCAGCCAGTTCTGAAGGCAAAACAGGCACTCCACATAGTTTAGCTAATTTTACGTTAGGAACATGATTCTTTTCTTAAGCTCATGTGAACTTAAATGGCCATGTGCAATTATGAATGCTGATTGTTAAATGGAAACACATAATCAAATGTCAAAAAACTTCTTGTGATCAGTCACATTCAGACTTCCTGAAGCTAAATAATATTCTAATTTGACTTTCATTATAACCAATTTTTGCTGTCTCTTTATGTGTACAGTTTTTATTTTTGTTATTATTTTAATCTCTTAAACTACTTTTCATTATGTTAATTGCCATTCTTATTGATATGCTTAAGAAGTAATTGTAATTTTAATCACATGATTGTAGTCTTAATTCTAACTAAAATATCATGAATTAATTTCCCCGTCTTTACAGGAGACGTGGTGAAAGAGAAAGTGTAGTGTAAATCACAGACAGCTCTGACTTTAAATTATTTAGTGCCTCAACCCCAAAACATTTAGAGCATCCCACTGTGACCCCCATCCTGTATTGGGTGGCTCTTGGGTCATGTCTGTGATGGTCCATCATACAGAAAGCCCATCAGTGCTGATGAACTCAGAAGCAGTATGGCTGTTGCGTTCTGTGTCACTTACTCCAGGAGAGCTGTGAAAATGGGCTGAACACACACAGTGGCCATTTGCACAGAATTTGCAGCATCGGGGAGTTCTGACAGTGGAGAACCACAACACTTCAGCTACACCAGAGCGCACCAAAGAATAAATGATTTTTAAGGTGAGAATACCTTAATATTTTCAGGAAAGGTGTTCCCATCCCATACTCAGCATTAACATAATAATGTTTGACTGGAAGATTATAATATAGAGACCCAATATAGTTTCCAGTTAAAGAAAGGCATTGCAATTGTAGCAAAATCATGCAGTTATCTGTGGGTTTTAGGTTCCAAAATATACTTTCTATGTCAGAAAGCTGGTGTTTCATTAACATTTAGAATACTGAATTTCTAAAGACAGCCAGATGAATGAGAGTCAAAGAGAACGTATGTATTTATTTAAATGTTTATCCAGCTATGTTCTGTCTCCATGTTCATGTCATAGTTTGGTGGTACCTTCTGCCAGCCAGGACTAGAAGTGACTGGCAGACACGCTGGCATAGTCTCTTTTGTTCAATGCAATGAAGAACAAAACAGAGAGACTTTCTGCCCTCCTTCATAACAGCATAAATGCCCTTGCAGTCTTGCTAAAGGAACACTCTTTTACTTATGGCCCCCCAGAAAGCCTGTCCATTTGTAGAGTTTTACACTGGTAGCTAAGCAGCTCCAACCCCTCTCATTTCTGTGCTGGAAGCCTGTTTAAATCAGCCAGCGGTGAATCAAACCTCTGATCCCAAACTCTAAATCCACTCACCTTACAGATTAGAACCAGCTGCTTCTTATTCCTCTGTAGGAATCCATACAATCTATTGTACAGATACATTAAAAGCTGCAGTACTTTTGGTAAATTCAAGATAATTTAATTTTTCCTGTTAAAATGCAATAGAAATACGAAGAGGCACAAAGCCTCAGGAAAAGGCTTTAACCCAAACCATTCTGTGATTCTATGAAATATTTAACTATAAGGAACAGTACAACTATATTAAACTGAGCTAGTAGGGCTGCCCCAGGAAAACAGCCTTGGAACTGTTTTTGGTATAAGATAGGGTATATGTGGCACTAGATAATGTCATATGAAATGTTACAGAAATAAATAGTGAGATTTATGACTAGTTTTCTACATTGTGTCTTGACCAAAGTGACAGGACTTTTTCCCTCCAATGTGACCTTGCTTCAGCTGAAATTAATAATAAAACTTGTAGAGTTCATTGAGGGAACATTTCATGCTTTTGTTAAATAGCAATGGCTTTTTGAAAAGTCTCATTTACTCCTTCAGCTAAGTTCAAAGACCAGAGTCTGCATAAGTTCTTCAGAACAATATTAGTTTTAACAGACTGCACTTGATGGCAGGTTTGTAGACCAAATAATTGCTTATACAGTAGTGTTTTAAGAATAACAAAGCATCACATTTATTTAATTTCATCTGCCTTTTTATTAAGATAAAATTTATGATGGCTTTGGCTATCAAAAAAGAGGTGTCAGAGCAATTTTAGGAAACTTCTTTTCTTTAAAACATTCAACACCATAGAGCTAAAAGTTGTAAAATCAGTTTTATAATTTGAAATGTTTAGACTTTGTGTCTTCACTTTATTTCTGTTCTTTTCAAATACAGAGGAATACATACAGAACACTCACTCCCTGGATTCTAAAAGTTAATACTGCAATATGCACTCAAAAGAATTCAATTTATAACCCCACATCCAGCTCAACAGTATATTAAAAAAAAAAAAAAAAAAAAAAAAAAAAGGAGAAATCTCAATATATTTGTATAATTGTTTTACAAAAGTACCTACTGTAAAAGACAAAAGGAATACTAACATGCCAGAATCCTGCTGTGACTAAGGAGGTGCCAAAGTCATTCAGCTGCCCCAATCTTCTGAAATAATTCTAATAAAGTATTCCAGAGCCTCTGCCACATAGAATAATAAGGATTTCTATTTTTTAATACAGGTTTCTTCGAGGCAACTCTTCCAACTCAGTTTGATCTGAAGTACTAAGCACACAACATTGTGGCCCTCTTATGGCTGGTAAAAATATCACACTTGGATTTCTTTCATATGGACCTACTGTCATTTTCTTCTCTTTGTCATCTTATAAATCTGAGCAGGAAATGATAAATAAGGTTTTCTATTTTGTAGCTACATTTAGCAGTAGCCCGTGGTTTAATCTGCTGGAATGTAACACATTTTGACCAGTGTGCAGTGGTCTTTTGGTGGTTTGGTGGTCTTTTCTCAGAAATGTTTAATTGTCCACCTTCCTTTTCCCAGGGAAGCAGGAAATCTGTTACACTGTCCCATCAGTAGACAACTCAGAGGCCAGCTAGCCTGCTGGTGAGTAGATCATCCTGCAGTGGATGAATCATCAGTTTACAAATCAAGGTAACTCAAGATAACACGTGTGGGGTATCTGCAAACATCATACATGTTGAACTCAAAAATGAAAGAGTCTAACAGTGAGAGTGGGTGGGATAGTTTGTATTGTTCAGATAAAGCCTTGTATGTTTTGTTTGATTGTCCAGAGCTTTGGACAATCCATTTGGACAATCCAGAAAAAAACATTTTTCTGGTTGCAGTTTCACAATACTTTTCATTGTAGAGCCTGTCAAATTTTGACAGTCTTTGTCAAGCTCAGTCCATGAGACAGTAAATAGAATTCATTGCTTTGATCAAAGACTGACAGAGTGTTATATTTAACAGCCTAATAAACAGAAAAGTCTGCTTTGAGCTGGGGTGGAGCAGGGCAGGGGGAGGAATACTTTTTTTTTTTTAAAAAAAAAAGTGCATTTAGGTATCTTGTCCTCAGTGAGCTTCACTTTTTCTGGAGTGAAGTAAATTGACTGTCTGTAGGATGGTAGAACTTGGCTGGGGTTTGTTGAGTCTGCATTTTGTAATAGAACAGAGGACTCGTTGCTAAGGGAGATCTCTGATTGTAGCTGATGGAGAGTGAATTGTCCCCATTGCTCAAAAAGGAAAAAAGCCTGACCTAAGCAGAATGTTTCACAGATGTGTCAACCAGCACAAGGAACATTTTAACAAATAGTGTTTCCAGGATTTTCTGATTTTCTTTTAGGTTACATATAATGGAATACAATGTCAACTAGTGAGGTAACAGCAATAGAAATTAAAGGGGGTAGGGATAAGAAGAATCTGCATGTACTACAACCACAGGTGTGCTATCATTGGGTAACATCTAACATTAGTTGTCACCTGGTAGATCTCATAGATAAATAGGTCTGAAGATTACAGACGTGGGGGATGAGATAGATGTGAGCTTGTGGAGATGAGGTGAAGTATAGGAGTAAAAATATTGTTCAAGCAATTCAAGACTGACAGATAATCTTGGAACAAACAGGGCAGATTTTATCATGGCAGAAAGAAATCTGTGTCCCCAGAGTTGAGGCAGAAAGTCTGATGGTGATAAATACAGCAGAGAAATGAGCTTACTATATGAAGGTAAGTGCAGAAATGGGATGTAGACTCACAAGGAAGCAGATATTGGTAGGTGATCCCATGGGAAAGAGACAAGAAGTAAAAAGATAAAAATCTTTAGAGAAATAAAGCTGATAATTATAGAGGAAAAAAAGGTTGCTCCTTCAGTCCACATGGTCTTAGACTCCATCTAGCTGATGCCATTTGTAGTATCTTTCTGCAACTGTCTTCTTGAATGTTAGCAGCTGCTAACAGGGATTAGATATAATTTCTCCCATTTTCTCCTTTTTTTTTTTTATGGAAGTCTGGCCTTCATAGAGATCATGAAAAAGAAGACAAAGGAGAATGTTAGAAATGTAGAGGAATGGCATCTGGATTTAGGTCTATGCAAAAAGAAAGTGTTAAGGAAACAACCAAAAAAACAACAACAACTCAAATAAACAATCAAAAACAAATAAACAAACAAAAAACAGGATTGGCAGTAAAGCAGATGCAGGAAATTAATTGTCAGGAACAGGTGGAAACTATGGGGACAGGGTACTGAAAGTAATACTGCTGGGAAATGGAATATATTTGTTTGATATTGCAGGTGCTGTAGGAGTAGACAGTAAAAGAATGCTAAGGAAAATGATCACAGAAGCCTTTAGGAGAAGTCTAGTAACCACAGAAAGTGAAAGCGCATTGTTTAAAAAAAGAAGAAAAAGAAGAGAAGGAATTAAAGTATACAAGACAACCCAAGGTACCACAGATGTTTTGTGGAATATTTGATTGCTGGGCTGCATATGTGGAATATGAGATTTGGACCTAAAGGGGATGGTGAATTCAGCTACAGAAATAACTGTCCTGAGTCAAAATAGGCATAAACAAGCTGAAACTTTAAGTAATGAGGAAAGAATTTCAGAAAAAAAAATAAAAATCAAAATAACCAGAGACTGTATAACTAATTATAATATAAAATAATGACCCTTTTCTTCATTTACAGAAAAACAAGTGGTAAGATATAATTTTACCAACTCAATTATTTTTGTAATATATGGTAATATTAGAGAAATTTTACTATATGGCATTATAAAAACTGTAAGGTGATGTAAGTGTATCTCAGTGGAGAAAGCAGACTGAATGTTTTAAACTATATTCTCAGAATTTACTTAGAATTATATTCAAATAAACCATCTTCAGCTATTGTGTAGCTGAACACGGAAAATGTTTTCATTCCAAAATAATTCAGAAGTAGAGGTAAAGGGACCACCTTCAGGTACCGGAACACAAAAACACACTGTAGCTGCCGCTCAGTGCACGGGAAAGGTTAGGTGTTCTAGCCTTAATGACAGGCTACATAAAATGAGCATTTTATAATTATTATTTTATTTTTATTTTTTCTAGCATTTATCTTTCCTATAAGAACTGCTAATATCAAGAACCTGACTTTAAATTCCTGCTTTCTAGGGACTGGATTTTTCGTAGACTTCAAGGTTACAGTGAAGTTTTCCTAAAACTCCACTAATTCAGGGAAGCTCCAAGGGCAGGAGTGACTTTTACTCTTGAAACTGAAGTGGAAGAGAAATAGGCAATCTCCTTTGGCTTTACAGTGAAGTATTTATTGCCATGAGCTGCCCTGTTTTGGTTGCCAATAAATAACATAAAAATTTTAACTCCATCTTTCTTGTCTATGGAGTTATTCAGAAGATGGTCCTTAGAAAGAAGTTGGTTCTATTTCTCTTTTAAAGCTAGGTTACAGCAAAGAGATAAATTGCAAGATTAACAAGGGCAGAAATAGAGTAAGAATAACCATGATTCTGTGGCCAAGCATCTAAAGGTGAAAACTATATTCCAATCTATGGTAACTTTTGCAGCTTGTCCAGTGGCCCTTGATTACACCTGGATTTTTTTTCCCCACACTTGGGGGAGGGTGGGAAGTATTTAAGTATTTTAGCATTTTTATATTTAAGAAAGTTTTAAACTGGCGAGTAGCATTATGTTTCACTCTGTCATCACTGTTATAGACCATGGTGTAAATATGCACTATGAATTTAGCCAATCTGTTATATATAAAACAGATGGACTTTGTTTGCTTTGGACTCATCTGTGGCTTTGCCCTAAGCAAAGAACTGCTGGTTTGCTGCCCCAGTCTACATGAAAGGTAAAGAATATACGATCTGCCTCCTTGCTGTGCCCTGCTCTAATGAAAGTACTCACTACCATCCCAATATCTCTCAGGATTTCAACCCTTACATATGGGCTAAAGCTAAAGACTGATTTATTATTATTATTTTTTTTCACTCTGCTTTTCCCATTGTGCTGTTCTTTAGGTGTCTAGAAAGAATATCAGCAGGTGTTTTCCTCTCTAAAACACAAAGCTTTTCTCTTGCATTAATCACCTTATCAGATATCTGAACTTCATTGATACAGCCTGGAGGTCTTTGGCTTTATGTCCTTACATTTTGTCCTTACAGATACCTTAAAGGAGGCTGTAGTGAGTTGGGGGTTGGCCTGTTCTCCCACGTGCCTGGTGACAGGACGAGGGGGAATGGGCTAAAGTTGCGCCAGGGGAATTTTAGGTTAGATGTTAGGAAGAACTTCTTTACCGAAAGGGTTGTTAGACACTGGAACAGGCTGCCCGGGGAAGTGGTGGAGTCACCATCCCTGGAAGTCTTTAAAAGACGTTTAGATGTAGAGCTTAGGGATATGGTTTAGTGGGCACTGTTAGCGTTAGGTCAGAGGTTGGACTCGATGATCTTGAGGTCTCTTCCAACCTAGAAATTCTGTGATTCTTTGATTTCAGAGAGAAATATATTTTTCCCCTGAAGATTTCCATAAAGATAGGAATTTCCCTTTAAATCAAACAGAAAAGTGCATCTGTGTGTTTTACAGCTAGGCTACAGTCTCTACTCACAGTCCAAGCCAGCAGGGAGCCATGCATATTTTATCGTTGATCCATTGCAGGGCCAAGCATGCCCACCTCCCCATTAGGCTCTTGGTCTTCACTTGGTATAGCAAAGAAAGCTTACATATGTTCAGATCATGGGTGGATCAAATTTCAGACTAAATCTAGGGGCATCTAGAAGCACCCAAATCTAGGAGTATCTTTTTTCAAAAGCAAGAAATTACACCTCTCCAGACACAACAGTAGGTTGGATTCTAATTTACAGAGGAAATTTCTAACTTATTCTTCAGTGCTATGCACAAGTGATAGTCAAACTACAGTAAAGTGGCAAGGTATCATACAGAAGACTCATGTATATAGCAAATATATAGCAAATATATATATATAGCATGATATAGCAAATATATAGCATTCTGTACACTTTTAATCCCCCAGGTTCTTTGCTGGTATTTTCTGTTTGAATGAATTTACATAATGAAGACATGAAATTCTCCAGAAATTTAAATGTTCTAGAAACTACTTTCCAGACTGTTTAAGAAAGGACCTTCAAGGAGTTGGGCCTAGCAATTTTGAAATATCACTTCAAAAAAGAAAAAATGGTGTTGTTTCTCCCTTGACACAAACAATTAACTCTATAAGACTGGAGAGTTGGAGGGAAAAGTGGCAACTTTTAGCATTTGTCAACATAACACAGAACACGCTTAGATTTGACCTTCAGAAAGTGAATGGGGGAAATTTATATAATTCAGAACTATTATTTAACTTTCCAATCAAGTAGATAGTTTTCAGCCATAGAATATGGAAGAGGCAAAAAAATATCCCTAGCTGAAGTGTAGCCTTGGCTACCACATTAAACATGGTTAATGCATGCTGTCTACATAATTGCACAACCCTTTCAGCTCCAAATGTGTTACTACACCAGAATATCACTCAAATTAATTGTATGGCAACATGTGAACATCTCTTAAGAAATATTATCTTTTTTTTCCTTCTTTTTTATAGTTGATACTATGTCAAGTACATATATTTTATATTTTTAATCAACAACAATATAAAATAAATCTCATTAGTTTATGCTTGATGTTTTGAGTCAAAAGCATTTTTTTATACTTGAGAACAAGCGTAAACCTGCTGCTTGAGGAAAAAGAAAATAAAAATAGCATTAATACCCCAAAGAAGAGACAAGTTTTAAACTGCATTTAAATTTATAAATGGTACATTTATGAATAAACTGTTTGCTTCATTAAACAGTTAGTTTCTGAAGTTCTATAGCTCTTCATGGGTTTCTCTGTATTTTTATGATTCTCTTTGGTATCCTTTCAGAAAGTAATTAAATACATTTCTATTCGGGCAGGCTCTATAAGCCCATGCCTGACACACTGAAATGTGCTTTGCAATAGAAGATTAAGACTGAGTGAAATGTTCCTGTATCTCTCATACAGCAATTATATTTTCAGTGTCTGATTTTTTGGGCATAATTTAGTAACCCCTAGCTTATTGGTCCTTGTGGGTGTGTCTTGGTTTGAATTTCTTGGCACAATACCTTGCTTTCCTTATTTTAAGGAATTTAAGGACATTTTAAGGACTACATTGGTAAGTATTGGTAAGGACTGTACCTATGTACAGCCCTAAGATGCATATCATTACAACACATGCCACTGGATGTGAAAATGGAGATATTGCAAGTTCTCATAATTGCTAGTTTAAAATGGAGTTTATTTCTTCATTCAGTTAATTATAATACTCTTAAATATAAAGATGGAAAAAAAAAATTGAACTCCAAGTTAATACAGATTGCTTGAGATTTGTTCATTTAAACTGAATGGTTATGGAAAAAACCTGCTCAGCGTGAAAGTATTTTTCTTAAGAGTTCGTTATTTCCAGCAGCAGTTTTTGTCTTCCCCATATTAAGGCAATTCTGAGAAGTACATATATACCTATATATGTACACCTACTAATGTGTAGTTGGAAGTAATTTGTGAGGAGACTTTTCTGTCAATGAATGTCTATTCATATTTTTCTTTTGAAAAACCCTTCGTAATTCTAATGTGCATGGTACATTGCAGATAAGTCTTTTTTTTTTCTTCTTTCTGAATTGTTATCTTTATGTAAATAATAATTCCATTCTCTGTCAAGGGATCAAAGGTTTCAACCATAACAGAAACTATATTTTATATGTCCATGGGAAGTAGTGAGATGTAATAGCTAGTAGGCTATGGTAGTAGCTAAGTAAATAACAGGTGTTTTGTGTTTTTTTTTTTTTTTTTTTTTTTTAATTTTTTATTTTTAGTTCATCTCCAATTCACCTTAAAATGCTAAAGATTTATCAGAACATATTAAAAGTAATTTGTTCGACTGAAAGGGGATAAATAGGACATTCTTAAAGGGATTTTTTAATATATAATTGCAATTTTCAAGGTCATAAAAATTAAAAATCAAAAAGTCCAAAACAGTAGGTCACTTAAAAACACAGATTTAAAAATTTTCACACAACACTGTTGCTGAGGAATCTCTGATGTCACATTTCTAAAACAAATGATCCCAGGTTTAGATTTTTTTTTTATTATTATTACTTATTAGGGGGCCTGGGCCTAGCTGCCTGGTACCCCTAATAGCACTGGTTAGAGCAAAAACACTGCATGTGACAGTGTTCTGTGATATCTACTCCTGATGACTTCAGAGAGACCGAGCAGATCCCGAGTTTTTGGAGAATTCAGTTGGGAAAACAATGTGATTTTTACCTGCCATTCAGGAGTACAAAATACTACCCTCTAGCCAGAAACAGCAATAAATTCCTGTACTTGATGTGAGTGCATAGACTGGTTGAGAGGACCAAGCAACTCTCCAGTAATATCACAAAGGATCTATGACAGGACCATGAATATGTGGTCTGAATGTGCAATACAAGAGAGGGTAGGGGAAAAAACAAACAAAAAACATCATCATTCCTATGTACAATCAGAACCAGTAGGCCTTATGGTAGATAACTATGAGAATTTGACACCTGAATATTTGTAGGACCTGGAATACCTGCTTGATGCCTTCCAGTTACACCAGGAAAGTTGATAGATGGCATTACACACATACTTCATACTGCAGTGCTCATGCTTTAAAAGCTGGCACCTGTGTGGTGCCAGAACAGACTAAAGGATGCCACTGTATATACAGACAAAATAACATCTGTCCCAGGGTATCAGAGATGGGTCTCATTCTCTGAGGGGTTTGTCTGCAGGCAGACCAGGCCATTTGCAAGAGATGGCAAGTCAAGAGCCATGACTGACAATCCAGCCATCAGGGCATAATCTCACAGTATCCCCAAAAAAGAGCAGAGAAAGGGTACGCTAACCAGGTTCAGTTAACAGGCCAGCGATCACTAAGTAACAGTGGTGAGGCAGGTCCAAGGCCAGGCCAGGAAGCCAAACCTAGAAGGTAAAAAAAATGAAATGCCAGGCACAGTAAAGCTACGTCATAGCTCAGGCAATGGCCAAGGACATGAGCATAATTGCAATTATGCTCCAATGCCTGAGCATAATTGCAGCTCCTGAGTTAGCATGTGGTTGAAGGACCCAGATAAGACTGTTGTGCACAGCTTCTCTGTTTTCATGGCACTTAGATCAAGCTTACACAGCTGTACTATATCAAAGGACACCATGAACACAAGCATCTCCTACCCTGCAAGATGATGTTTAACAGGAGGAAGGTTTTGATTGGTCTGGGTAATTAGGTTGTATTGCTGTATTTTAAGTACTGATGATTTTGCAATCACCATTATCTGAAAGGATGAAAAATGTGGAGCTTCTGGAACACAATAGATTTCTCCCTCTATTCAGGGGAGAGGCACCATACTACAAATAGGAGAGATGATGCTATCTGAGAGGAATGTTGTTTGCTTGACTCCTTATTTCCTGATTGTGGTTAATGGCATGGGGATCACTTTTCTCTGAGATGAAGACTTTACCTGATTCAACAGGCAATACATCTGTCAGTAGTGTTGAAGTGGTCACTGAAGAGCTGCAGTATAAACCTTTAAATAGAGTGTGGAAGGTAAGTCACGGGGGTATATTTCATAGGGAAGGAACATCAGAAGCTTGTGTGCAAACTAACAGGGCCTATATGAGAGGTACTGAGCTTGCAGAGTTTGCAATACCCAGGACAAGAGTAACCTTCTGTTCATGAGCACTAAGGATGCAATAAACTCCTAAAGCCTGGAGACTTCTCCAATTTGATCACAAGCACATGTACTGAAAGCTTTGGGCCTCAAGGGCACAGGTACAGAAACTTCTTTCTCTCTCTTATTAGATATAGTTTCTTGGATTCTGCCTGATGATGCACAGTTATCTCCTGACTGAACTAAACATCCAAGTAAATGCACATCACTTGCCCCTCTAATGGCGTTCTACTGCTAGCTCAGCTGCAATGGTGTACACCAGGCACAGTGTGCTCTCCAGGAAGTCTGTACACACCCAGACCGACTGCCCGCTCAAAACTGCGGCAGTTCAGGTCTCCGGGTGCAGGGAGTGCCTGAGCCTGTTGCTACCACCTGCGGGAGGCAGAGAGACTGTGTGCGTGAGGTGCAAGCAGGTGGATGACCTGGTCCACCTCATGGCAGAACTCAAGGAGGAGGTCAAGAGGTTGAGGAATATCAGAGAGTGTGAGAGGGAGATAGACTTGTGCAGCAACTTCCTGCGTGGCCTGGAGGGCAGGCACCAGGGTGAGACACCCCAAATGGCGGTGGACCCCCTGCCCTGTTGCTGTCGGGCAGAGGCAGGGGACCTAGGAGTTGAGGAGGAATGGAGACAGGTCCCTGCTCAACATCGCAGGCAATGCCCTCCCCCACCGGCCCCACCTTCCCAGGTGCCCTTATGCAACACGTTTGAGGCCCTGGAGCTTGAGAGACCGGTAGCTGAGGAAGCGGTAGTAATTCTACCCAGGAGGATGCCTAGGGCGAGGAAGTCAATTCCACACATCAGGACTGCCTCTACCAGGACAGAAAGAAGGGTGATTGTTGTGGGTGACTCCCTTCTCAGGGGAACAGAGGGCCCTATTTGTCGGCCTGACCCTACCCGTAGGGAAGTCTGCTGCCTCCATGGGGCCAGGGTCAGGGACATTGCCAGAAAGCTTCCCAACCTGGTTCACCCCTCTGACTATTATCCTCTTTTAATAGTCCAGGCTGGCAGTGATGACACTAAAGAGAGAAGCCTGAAGACCATCAAATGGGACTTTTGGGGACTGGGATGGTTAGTGGATGGAGTGGAAGTACAGGTGGTGTTTTCGTACATCCCTACAGTGGCAGGGAGGGGTACAGAGAGGACACAGAAAGCCCACCTGATTAACATGTGGCTCAAAGACTGGTGCCAACACAGAAATTTTGGGTTCTTTGACCACGGGGTGCTTTACTCGGCACCCAGCCTGATGGCCGCAGACGGGTCCCTATCTCTGAGGGGAAAATGGATCCTGGTCCAGGAGCTGGCAGGGCTCATTAAGAGGGCTTTAACTAGGTGAGAAGTGGGACGGGGCTGAAACAAGGCATGTTAGAGTTGTGCAAGGGGTAACAATGGCAAGACTGGGAGAGAAGGCAATGGCCCAGCTGAAGTGCGTTTACACTAATGCATGCAGCATGGGTAACAAACAGGAGGAGCTGGAAGCCATCATGCGGCAGGCAGGCTACGACTTGGTTGCCATCACGGAGATGTGGTGGGACCACTCTCATGACTGGAGTGCTGCAATGTCTGGCTGTAGCCTCTTCAGAAGGGACAGGCAGCATGGAAGGGGTGGTGGCGTGGCTCTCTATATCAGAGAGAGTTTTGATGTCGCAGAACTTGAGGCTGGGAATGATAAGGTTGAGTCCCTATGGGTTAGGATCGGCGGGAAGGCCAACAAGGCAAGCATCCTGGTGGGGGTCTGTTATAGACCGCCGAAGAACCAGGATGAGGAGACTGATGAGGAGTTCTACAGGCAGCTGACAAAAGTTGTGAAATTGTCAGCGCTTGTTCTAGTGGGGGACTTCAACTTCCCAGATATATCCTGGAAGCACAACACAGCCCAAGAAAGCAGTCTAGGAGGTTTCTGGAGAGCGTGGAAGATAGCTTCCTGATGCAGCTGGTTAGCGAGCCTACCAGGGGAGGTGCCCCGCTAGACCTTCTCTTCACAAGAAGAGAAGGACTGGTGGGAGATGTGGTGGTTGGAAACTGTCTTGGGCAGAGTGACCATGAAATGGTAGAGTTCTCCATTCTCGGAGAAGCCAGGAAGGGGACCAGTAAAACTGCTGTCTTGGACTTCTGGAGGGCCGACTTTGAACTGTTCAGGACACTGGTTGGTAGAGTCCCTTGGGAGGTGGTTCTGAAGGGCAGAGGAGTCCAGGAAGGCTGGGCAATCTTCAAGGAAATCTTAATGGCGCAGGAGCGGTCTGTCCCCACGTGCCCAAAGACAAGCCGTTCGGGAAGAAGACTGGCCTGGCTGAGAGTTGTGGCTTGATCTTAGCAGGAAAAAGAGGGTTTACAATCTTTGGAAAAGAGGGCGGACCACTCAGGAGGACTATAAGGATGTTGTGAGGCAGTGCAGGGACAAAATTAGAAAGGCCAAAGCTCATCTGGAGCTCAATCTGGCAACTGCCATCAAAGACAACAAAAAATGTTTTTACAAATACATTAATGCAAAATGGAGGACTAAGGAGAATCTCCAGCCTTTACTGGATGCGGGGGGGGAAGTTAGTTACAAAAGATGAGGAAAAGACGGAGGTGCTTAATGCCGCCTTTGCCTCAGTCTTTAGCGGCAAAACCAGTTGCTCTCTGGATACCCAGTACCCTGAACTGGTGAAAGGGGATGGGGAGCAGAATGTGGCCCTTACTATCCATGGAGGAATGGTTGGCGACCTGCTATGGCACTTGGATGTACGCAAGTCGATGGGGCCTTATGGGATCCACCCGAGGATACTGAGAGAACTGGCGGAGGAGCTGGCCAAGCCGCTTACCGTCATGGCTAACAGTCCTGGCTATTGGGGGAGGTCCCAGTCAACTGGCAGTTAGCAAACGTGATGCTTTTCTACAAGAAGGGCTGGAGGGCAGACCTGGGAAACTATAGGCCTGTCAGTTTGACCGCAGTGCCAGGAAAACTCTTGAGTGTCATCACACGGCACTTGCAGGGCAAGCAGGTGATCAGGCCCAGTCAGCATGGGTTTATGAAAGGCAGGTCCTGCTTGATGAACCTAATCTCCTTCTATGACAAAGCAACGCGGTTGGTGGATGAGGGAAAAGCTGTGGATGTGGTCTACCTTGACTTCAGCAAGGCTTTTGACACCATTTCCCACAACATTCTCCTCAAGAAACTGCTCATGGCTTGGACTGGTGTACGCTTCATTGGGTTAAAAACTGGCTGAATAGCCGGGCCCTAAGAGTCGTGGTAAATGGAGTCAAGTCCAGTTGGAGGCCGGTGACTAGTGGCATTCTCCAGGGCTCGATGCTGGGGCCAGTCCTCTTTAATATCTTTATCAATGATCCGGATGAGGGGATCGAGTGCACTCTCAATAAGTTAGCAGATGACACCAAGTTAGGTGCGTGTGTTGATCTGCTCGAGGGCAGGAAGGCTCTGCAGGAGGATCTGGATAGGCTGCACCGATGGGCTGAGGTCAACTGTATGAAGTTCAACAAGGCCAAGTGCAGGGTCCTGCACCTGGGGTGCAATAACCCCAAGCAGAGCTACAGGCTGGGAGATGAGTGGTTGGAAAGCTGCCTAGAAGAGAAGGACCTGGGAGTATTGGTGGATAGTCGGCTGAATATGAGCCAGCAGTGTGCTCAGGTGGCCAAGAAGGCCAACGGCATCCTGGCTTGCATAAGAAGCAGTGTGGCCAGCAGGTCTAGGGAAGTGATTGTCCCCCTGTACTCGGCTCTGGTTAGGCCGCACCTCGAGTACTGTGTTCAGTTTTGGGCCCCTCGCTACAAGAAGGACATCGAGGTGCTTGAGCGAGTCCAGAGAAGGTCAATGTAGCTGGTGATGGGTCTGGAGAGCAAGTCCTATGAGGAGCGGCTGAGGGAGCTGGGTTTGTTCAGCCTGGAGAAGAGGAGGCTCAGGGGCGACCTTATCGCTCTTTATAAGTACATTAAAGGAGGCTGTAGTGAGGTGGGGATTGGTCTGTTCTACCACGTGCCTGGTGACAGGATGAGGGGGAACGGGCTAAGGTTGCGCCAGAGGTGTTGTAAGTTGGATATTAGGAAGAACTTCTTTACTGAGAGGGTTGTGCTGCCCAGGGAAGTGGTGGAGTCACCATCCCTGGAGGTCTTTAAAAGACGTTTCGATGTAGAGCTTAGTGATATGGCTTATTGGAGGACTTGTTAGTGTTAGGTCAGAGGTTGGACTCGATGATCTTGATGTCTCTT
The DNA here is from genome assembly GCF_009819795.1 of Aythya fuligula. Classification (NCBI taxonomy): domain Eukaryota; kingdom Metazoa; phylum Chordata; class Aves; order Anseriformes; family Anatidae; genus Aythya; species Aythya fuligula. The sequence continues at coordinate 27,247,647 of NC_045562.1, read as the reverse complement.
CTAAACTAGACAATTCTGTAATTCTGTGATTTAACCAGAAATAAAGAGCATGATGGCATGCAGCTTCAAGGAGAAACAAGAAGTCCTCGAGGGAAAATCCTCAGGTTTTGGGGAAATAACATGACAACAAATTAGTGTAAGTACAGACATGCCTCAGGGTTTTATTGTCTTAGAGCTAAATCTCAGAAACGGATGAATACTAACTGGTCCCAAACCAGAGGATGACAAGTTAGCTGTGGAAGGTAGAGCAGTTGGAGAATATTGTATCTTTATGCTCTTGATACAAGGGGACAGGGAAAGTGTTTTCTGGGCTATGTAGAAGGACCTTTTAGCAGCAAATAATGTGCATAGTCATTGCTACTTGGTAGGAGAAGGGTTAACAGCTTTAAACTAAATGAGGGTATACTTAGGTTAGATATAAGGAGGAAATTCTTCTCTCAGAGAGTGTTTTCAGAGGCACTGGCACAGGTTGCCCAGAGAAGCTGTGGATTCCTAATCCCTGGAAGTATTCAAGGCCGGGCTGGATGGGCCTTTGGGCAACCCGGTCTAGTGGAAGGTACCCCTGCCCGTGGAAGGTACCCCTGCCCATGGCAGGGGGATTGGAACTGGATGGGCTTTCAGGTCCCTTCCAACCCAAGCCATTCTATGATTTTACTTTCTAAAAGCAGCTAAGACAGAAACAATATGAAGTAAAGTATGTAAGGAAAAAAAATACTGGAAAAGGAGGAGATAAAATAAATGGATGACTGGGTAGATGACAGAGGAATAGAAGATGGAAATTGTCTGAGAGAACACACAAATAAGCAACAATATAAAAAGATAAACTGAAAATAAAGACATTAATGGGCTACCTTTCTAGTCAGCATTTAAAAGGGTTTTGAAATAATGGTTGAAGTTATTTGCTGTAGAGAGAACTATCAAGGTATATAGTTGGTATAATATTTACTAGTGTTTGTCATTTTGTGTGGCAGCCATAAGAGTTCTTTCATGATGAATTAATTACATTACTATATACATTAGTGGCACAGTACATTACAAAACTGGGAATAGCCCTGGCCTTTCATCTAGACATGGTTAACTGTTTAGAAAGAAGTGTTAAGGCCCAGTTGAATTGTATCCTGAAGAGATCATACCTTTCAACACCTTCAATAACTTTTACAAAAAAAGTTTTATTAAAAGTTTGGTGTGTGTCTTCATATACATTACAGAGCTAATAAAAAAAATTAAAAACTCAGGGCTCAGAAATTTTGTGAGGATAGGTTTTTGTTTGTTTGTTTGCTTGTGTTTTGTTTGTTTGTGCAGAGTTGACATACAGTCAACTCTGAGATAATAATGTATTTAACTTTGTATTTAACAAATAACCAGTCAATTAGACCGGTCCATTAGTAGTATTATGCATGTGCATAAGACTTAATAGATGCGGAGTTTAATAATTCCCCTATTTTTTTCTTTGAATTTCAGCTTGTTGTCTAGACAGCACAAGTTCAGACAGCTCTAAACTGATATAATCTTCTTACATTCATTTGACAAATGTCTGAAGCAAATATTTCAATAAAAAATATAAAAAGCTCTTTCTTGAGACTTTGCACTTCAAAGCAAATCATTAATGTTTTGACACAAAACCAAGAAAAAGTATTTTGTGAGGTATAACACTGTTCTTCTATTTCGAAAGCTCTGCAAGGTAAGCTACAGAGTAACAATTTTTAAACTCTAGGCTTGGGTCCTTCAAATGTTTTATACATGTTAACCTTATGCATATAAATATTTGTATAAGTATTTGCGAAGTCAAGGTCATCAATAGGAACTTAATACTGTTTGACACTCTAGTGTCTGTCCTTTGTCTCCTTAACATAACTTTACTTTGAATCACTTTCTGCATAATGCCAGTACTGAAAATATTGTTTGCTTTGAATGTGGAAGTGCTGTAGAAGTTTTCAAAATACCTTGTTGGCTGTCAAGAAAAAAAAATATGTTCTATGACTTAGGCATAGTTGCCTGGATCAGGCTGATGGTTATTTAAATACATCTCTTTAAGAAATAAACACATATATAAAAGTTAAATACATGAGATACCATAAACATTTTAAGTAGTATTATAGTGCTAAAGCAGCAAGGTCACTTGGGCCAAACAAGTATCTGAGCTTTAGATCACTTTCAAAATATACATCCAGAAGTTACTGAACAGACAATTTTACATATTTTCAATTAAGCTGGATACCCAAAGACTTTTTAGTCTATTTATGAGTCAAGCAGAAGCAGATACACAGAAGCAATTAATTTTGACAACAAATGCTAAGCTTTTTATCTCTGTATTCTATAATGTGTTCCAAGTACTAAACAGCTCAAATACAAAAATGTCAAGTAGTGAGTCTAGCTTGAAATACAAATATGAAGTCTGACTTGCATTAAGAAGTTTGGCATTGGATAACATGATTTACAAATGCCTTCTCAGTAAGAAATGTGTTCAAATGTAGTTTTTTTATTGCATGATATATTTTCATAGATGTAAGTTCTGAAGGTATGTCCCAGTTCCCTTTCCTAGGTGACTGATACATGAGAACCTCTTTCCTATTCTTCAGCTGAACATCTGTAGTTCTCAAACTCTCAGTTCCACAATGTCAGATGTCTTTACAGGCATTCTTAAAGGAAAAAGTTGTTCAGATTTATGGTTGAAATGAATACTGATTTCTATTTGCAACTCCTGCTGCCCCTTCACCTTCATCCCCTTTAAACTAGGTATGCATTAACTCTGCTTTGCAGTCTGCAGTTCTCTAGTTCTGGTTTCAAGTGAAGCAGTTCCTAGTGTTTATTTGTTGGTGATTGTTGGCTGGTTTGGGTTTCTTTGTTTGCTGCTTTTTTATTTTTTCACACCCTTTTCCCTTTGGAGAGAACCACAGATTTATTTATTTAATGTTCAAAGCTCTTGCAGTGGCAATTTTCCCTCTTGTATAATGTTTGTATGCTTCCTTGCTAAATGCTTTCTCTGAATTCAGTGCAATCTTTAAAGCATAACTGTGGATCATCATGGTTAACATTGACTCCAGAATACTCCAGCCTGTAAATTCAGATTTAGAGAGAAAATGTTAATCTCCAGCAAACCTATACTTTAATAGACTGGTTCTTAACAAATAGCAAGCCTATTTCTAATGTAGACGATGGCACCATCTCTTGAAAGTAACATGGTAAAACAGCAGAGATCTATAGCAAAGGAAAATCACATGCCAACATTCTGCCCACATAAAATTGGAACTTTTTTTTTCCCCCCTGCAGTTGATACATGAATTGCATAACTTCATACACAGACCTGTGTTTCTTTTGGTCTTTCGCAAGTTTTCATTGAATGAGGGTCCCTCATTTTAATTGCTGTGGTTTCTGATCTATAGTCACTTCTAACACCTTGACACTGGTGTAAATTTCATTCTTCACTCATGTATTAACTTACCTCTTCTGAGATAAGGAATGTGTTTCCTTGGAAGATGTTTCCAAAACAGAGTGAAAGAGTGCTCTTCTTAATAAAGAAAAGGTAGAAAAAAGAAGCAAATTCAAGCTTATGATATCACCATTAGCTATCCAGGAGTTTTCTCAGTTTTTACTTTTATCCTCCATCATAGCCACAGAATTTACAAAATTCATGTACATTTGGGCTCACGTAGCATTTTCTTTGAAGACCCTGATACCATTGAAGAATCCCCCAGCTACTACTGTTTTCTAGAGATCTACCTTGGAAGTTGCCTGCACGTGCACATTCAGGGCCAGAAACCTTACTGGCATTCTCATGTTTATAAAATACCTCAGTGTTCATGAGGATTACTTCAGTCTCCACCAGAAAGTACTATCAGGTAAGAAACCATCTTTCAGTATGAAGAATGTGTTAGGCATCTCAACGAATAGATAGTTCAACTGTGAAGACACTGAATTCTTCAGATCTATTCAGCGAACAACCAAGCTTAAATCTTCCTATAGGCTGCTTGCTTTCATGATTGTCCCAGTTCTTGGTTGCCTCACATTGAAAAGGAGTCATGACTTTGCTAGTCATTTATGTCCCTGATATTTTCTCATGATTTACTGACTTCAAATTAGAGCTGAAAGCTTTCAATGTACGTGACAAAGCTGTAGCCTTCAGCAAAAAGTTTCAACCCTGGATTTGTCAAGCAAGAGAAAGCAACTTTGACACATTAAGACCTCCTGACCTTTTATGGACGAAAATGAGGAAACACTCAACAGTCTGATATTGAAGACTAGAGAGGAGAACACTTGATAAGTCTCAGTTGTCAGTTTAGCCAATACACCTTTGAAATGGGCAAGGGGAATAAGAGACATTGTCAAATATCTGTAGTTTCTGTTTACAATTTAAGGACACTGAGCAATTCAACAGGTTATGTTGTAACGGTGGAAGGAAATGGGATTTCATGCAGGAACTTACTAAACGTGAAAAAAGCAAGTAGTGTGGCTGTAGATAGGGCTTAACAATCCATTCAGGGTCATATTTACAAATCCATTCTTGATCACTTCTACTATCATAATGATACTATCATAAAAATGAATTACCCTATAAATGAAATGAAGAAGGTCTAATAATCAGCATATCATGCCTTTACCTGCTTGATGACAAAAAATAGTTGTCACTGTTTGTTTAGAACTAAAGGACAAAAAGAGTAAATGCCTTTTTTTTTTTTTTTTTTTTTTTTAGGGAGGGGAATGGGGGTACAAACCTGGTATTCATATTTATAGTTTTAAATTTGCTATGTGGTAATCTAAATACAAAATTTATGACAGAAATTGCAGAAATTGCACCTCAATTTTAAGGAGACCACAACTTGGAAAGCCTCTGGAGACCAGTAACCTAGGGTGTGCTCTGATGCTTATCTGGCCCGGTTTAGACATATCTAAGCAACAACAAATAAATGCCTAATAACACCCAAGTGTGTTGGCTGGACCTCATGTAAAAATAATTCAAATCATAGCACTAAAGAAAATATTTACTGTGGTTACCAAGATCAAATGGGGAACAATATGTAAAATGGTCACTGAGGTTGATAATGGTTTCACAGCTGAGAAAGACATTAGTGCTTATACTAAAGCTGCCTCACAGGCTAAGCCTGTGGTATTAGGATTCAACAGATGAGTGAAAAAAAAATAAAAATAAATAGATATCAGCTGATCTGTTTAGACAGAGATGGGCATATGTCAAAAGAAAGGAGTCATAGAGGTGTATGGTATATTGAAAATGAGGCAGTAGTGCCAGACTTATGTACATTTGCAGCTCTTTGAAAAATGTCAAATGTTCCCATTATTGCTACGAAGCACAGTGTTGCTATGAGGAGGACATCTAAGCAAATATGTAAGAAGGATATCTGTTTAAAATTTTGACTCCTGAATTGAGACTTTCAGAGAATTTCAGAGACCTCCCAGGAGCATTTGGGCCACACAAAGCTGATGTTTGGTATTTACATCACAGGCTGTTTTGCCCTGAGATTTTTCTGTGTTAATGAACAACACACACAAAGGCAGCAGTGTAAGTCAAATTCCCCTGAAGACAATGTAACTAGGCCAGCTGACATGCTGAGGCCTTGCTGAATAGAGACGAGTACTGCTCATTCCTCTGGCTGCATTAAAAGCCTTGTCAATTACCTAAAAGCTTTGGAATGCCCGCACAGCCTGGATTCAGCTCACATCTTTGCATGGACAGGGTGTGTATACTTGTGTTGGATGCAATAGCAACTTTAGGTGATGAAAGGAAACGTCTACTTCACCTGCAAACTGTGATTGTTTCTCAAAAGCTGAAAACATGAAATTTGTTATTACTTAAAAGCCTAAGGCCACTTTCCTCACACAAGCTTTACCTCCTGATCACGCTTGCAAAGTTTTCAGTCCCTGATCCTAACTCTGAAGCTTCTAGATCACTTCAAAGAAAGTGAGAACAAATGGGGAGAAAAGTTTGAGACCCTGAACAACAAACAGGCTGCTAAGTCCCTCATCTGAGTGTGTGTGTGAGTGATCATGTGTGCACATGTGCATTTCTATCTTGATTGTTCAGAATGGATTAATGAGTTTTGCAAGCTACCAGAGAGAATTATTATTCCTGGACTAAAGTTGTTCGTTCACTTCTGTAGGAAAAGCGTTGCTGAGACTTACCAGAGTGAATGCAGCAGAGTACAGCAAGGCATGCACCCTGCTGAGTTCACTCCAGGCATTTGCTAAAAAAGCATGTATCATAGAAACAGAAATGCACTTTTGGGTCTCCCAGGATCTGATTAAATTCCAAAAGGGGAGAGTTTCCCATCATGTTTTCCATCTGCCTGTTTCAAGACCATACAGCAGATTCAGAGCAGGATTCCTGAAGCTAAATCCTTAATTCAAAATGTGTAACTCTTACAGGGCTCATAGCAATGCTTTTCATATCCAAAGTTGTTCAGCATATCACTCACATTCATATATGTTGATTTAGAACTGCATTATGTTTGGTATACACTGTAATTCTGAATGCTGACCTCAGTTTTTTTGGTCTGCCTTCTGCCAGGTCATGTGATCAGTAAATCTGTATTTGACCCTAGTTCTACATGTAAAAATTTTGCTGGCAGTTGCAGACTCTGGTGTCAATGCCTTGAATAAAGCATAAGGGAAGAAAGACAGTGACTACAACCAATGCAGCTGGAAAAAATGATATGGTTCTGTGGCAGTAAAATAAAGGTGTGGTACAGATTTGAATCCGTATTAAAACTCCATGCATCTATTTACATACATATACATACTGCTGCAGAGAAGACATGCTTTACTAACACTCCTGAAAGCAATAAGAAAGGGATTTAAGATGCAAAAGGTAACTATATATTTAAGGTATATATAAAAAGTACTGGAAAGTTTTTCCAAAAGGCCTTATGAAACAGCTATAAACACAAGTAACAGCAGCAGGTTGGATACATTTTATAAGCTAGAGTTTTGCTGTGGTGTGAATTAACCAAGTAACTTTAAACACTGTTCATTTTGTTTTCTTTGCAGATACACTGTCTGGAGTTGCTACTGTTATGAAGAACTGTGTTTTAGATAATGTAGGTATCTTTTTTTTTTTTTTTTTTTTTTTCCCTTGTACATTAGTGCTCTATCAAGTTCTCTGAATTTCACAAGGTACCTTAACATTCTACTTCTTTTGTGTAAGTTACTACCCACTTCTCTTTTCATCTCTGTTGATAGATAGTCCTATAATTTTCTTCACTACCAGACTCTATTTGACTCTGGGGGGCAAGTGTTAGGGAATGTGTTCTAGTAAGGTAATTTAATGGAGGAAAAAGAATATAATTAACCTCTGATCATTTTGTAACACTGGAATAACAAAGTTATCTGTACTTGTACCAGCTCAGTTTATTTTTACAATAATGGAATTCTTAATTTTTCTTAATGATAGAGGGTAAGACCCATGTCAGTGTTTAGTGAGATTTTCAAAATCTATTGCCCTTAAGTACATTTAGGCTCTTAAGTATCTTAGGACATTTACAGCCAGTATTTGCAACATCAAAATATCTTTCCTGGAGTTCTATAGAAGGAGCTCCACAGCTGCTGTCAGTATTACATAAGTTACATGGGCTTCCACAAGGTGACTGTTCATCAGTTCTGTTCATCAGCACATTAAGCTTCCTGCCAACAAGATACAACTGATTTCAGTGACAGTATACCTCCAGTATGTCAACAAAAATACATAAGCATTTACCTAAAGAGGTAAATGCTTACCTCATCTACCTTTCTGAGGTAGGCATGGATTATACTTTCCAATATTTTAAACGGGTTATGTTGCTGGAAATGACTCTTACCAAAACAGCTCAGAGTAGGAAAAAAATAAGAAATAAAAAATTAGGACAGTAATTAATCACACCAAAAAACTGAATAGCAACAGGATTTTTCCCCTTGACAGAATAATCAGTGTGGAGTGCAGAGATTAGAATGATAAGGCAGAGAGGTGTGAACTACCCTAATTTCTAACAACATTGTGATATTTTCTGCCATGCCAGTAGAAAAAGCACAGGCATAAAATCGCTACCCTGCTGAGCAGCAACACTAAAGACCAGTTATCAATAGCAGGTTGATGCCTCAAGGGAAATGCCCAAGATGTATGTAGAGGTTTGCATTCTGTTCAGAATACTGATAAAGAGCTCTCCTTAAAATGGAGTACGCAGTTATTTGAGCAATTAGGAAGCTTGTCATGGAAAATCTTATTCTGGATGTCAAAACAAGATGAAATTAAGGAAGATTTCCTAAACAAAATTGTTAGATTAGATAACTAAAACTCAAAATTTTCAGAGACAGTCTAGTGTAGTACCACAGAAGAAAATTATTATATTTGCAGATAAATAATTAACTTCATCTAACAATGTAACACTATTTCAAAGAAAGCAGATTTTGTAGCAAGGTGTACTAATTGAGCTGCCATATGGCAGATATTTCTGAAAATGTCAGAAATGAGGAAAAAAATCACCTGTTTATAACCCCTCTGGCTTTCTTCAGTATTGCAGTTGAAGAAGGGAGCCTTTTGCCCTGTCAAAACAGTTTTCCCTGTTGTGCAAAGATGGCATTACTGAAAGCTTAAGGAAAAATATATGGTCAAAATTATCTGAAGTTTTCCTAAATGGGAAAATAGCTATTTCACTAGGATGCAATCACAGAAGGTCCATCTTATTTGGAAGGACTGGACAATATTTATTATTCCAACAGCATTATTTTTGTGGGAGAAGCCAGTCTGTGGAACAGGAACTCTACTATAGTTCACAGCAGTCACTTTCCCAGGAGGGTGCACATGAGTAATGTTTTTAATACCATATAGATCATCATCACAATGCATTAAATAGCTAGTGACAGACTGTTTTGTCAATAGAGAGATTGTTTATAAATAGGACAGCTGGAAGCTGACTGTTACTGAGTCAGAAGTCACAGAAAACTTCATACTGAAAGGAAGGGTTAGAGTCTTTGGCTCTTCATTTTGTCTTTATTCATGATCTTCATTCTAAATTGCATTAAACATTTAATTTAAAAATTAAATGTAGTTGAAAGTAGATATCTCATTTGAAGCAGCAAATAACTTATATTGGACCAAAATAATAAGGTTACAATTTAGGTGCAATGTGAAAAAATAGGCCAGAAATGCAGAAAGCCTGAAGTTACTTTAAATACTTTTTGATGACACAGAATGTTAATTGAATGAGTGTTTTGCATAATTGCCAGGGCTCTTTCAGCATAATTAAAAAACAAAACAAGACAAAATGAAACAAAAACCTACAGTGGAGAGACCCATGGAATGACCTCCTCTGGAGAGCTGACCCAGCTTTTAAGAAATCTCTTTGGTGATTCTTCACAATCAGTGAAAAGGGCCTTTAGGGAATGATTTCTCTCCTTTTAGCTGCTGACACTGTAATTGTCCTGAATACTTCAGCAAGGTGTCCAGAGAGTTATGGTAGTATCTACCAGACTTTCCTAATGGAGCTAAGCACCTGAATGTGGAGCATTTTGCTTTCTCAATTCTAGCAAGAGTTATATCTCTCACTTACTGGTCAGAATATAATCTTAAATCTTACCTCTCATGAGTAATGACAATGTAGCCATTAAAACCAGCATCTCCTAAAATCAGTCAGACAAGCCTACTTCTGCATCAGGTCAGTTGTCTTTCAATGTCCAACACTCATGGGATATGGGATATGTCAATGTATATACAAATGTGCATGAACATTAAGATTGCTAGACTGAAGATATTAGCTAAATAAGGCAGCAATTGGTAGACTAACTGAGCTTGACTCTGGCTACCTTCACCAGCTGTACAACAAGCAGTGAAATCCAAGAAGGTTCTTCTCTAGTTCTTCATCATGAATAGGGGGCAAAGCTTTAATTAATTTGCTCATTTTGCATACTATTAGAAAAGAAAAGGTGATTTCCTAAACAAGAGGTTGGGTGGAGTCAAAATTTCTGATGTGCTGTTTGCCCTCCCCACTTAACAGGATTAAGAATCCTGTTAAACTTCAGCAGACCTTCTCCATTTTGTGTACTGTTGCAGTGAATGGTGATGGTACTGTATGCTGAAACCAGGCATTTCTTTTTTAAAGTATTATTTTAAATATGTTTTCTATGTCTCTTTACTGTCATAGGATCTACTTTCTCTAAGGATTATGAACTGTATTCCTACAACTCATTTATCACAACATATGCTGATAGTAATGTATACTATAATGTAAACAGACTGTACAACTGAAGCTATTTCTGCAGCAGTAGTCAGTCTACTGCAGACAGGTATCACAAATGATTTTGCATGTAGTCTGTAGTCAAATGATTTTTGCTGTAGTCTGTCAAAAATTTGTGATTCTGGATAACCTTTGTAAAGCTTCACACCATTAAGTGGTTAATAATGTTGTAAGAACAAAAACAATGTCTTCACAGTTGTAAAGACTGTCTATACAATACTGCTGGGAAACAGAAAGAACTCGAAAATAGAATCCAAAAAGAATAACGCAATATATTTATTTATTATTGATTTTTTTTGATGGATGTATATTGATGACACCTTTAAATGGAACATTCACCATCTCTAATCCAAGTCTACCATTTACATGTATTACTAATTCCCAACAGATGTCTGTAAATTTGCAATAGCGTGACCTTTGAGAACTGCACACTTTGCTTGACTACAAGTACCATTTCTCCTTCTTTGAATGACTATTTGTTTACCAGCTGGGTACTGTATGACAGCTTTTGTCCTCCATGGACACACAAAGATCCTTTTCTGTTCTATGAAATGTTGGTTTCTGGAGGTGGAGAATCTTCCTGTTTCTTCTGGAAGTCTTGCAAAACCAAGGTAGATATGTTAATAAGTCAATGATTTTATAGTAATAAATACACGATTTTGTAAAAAGAAAAAAAGGAATGCTAATTATCTTGGACACTTAGAATAATTATCATAAATCTTATAATCTTTCTCTCCCCTTTATTTCTATAAAAAAGCTGAAATTTTGAATTTTACAAAAGCAGAAAGGTTTTTTTTGTTTGTTTGTTTGTTTTGTTTTGTTTTGTTTTTAAATATTATCCTTTTTTAACAAAAGGTCATCCATGATAATTTCGTGAATAAGATATCACTACAACTTAGTATTGTTAAATATGCTTCTAATGTTACATCTTTGAAAATAGAACTCCATAGAACAGTATTAATGCCACATACTTCAGCTCAAATTACTTCAAATTATACTGACATTTAATTAATTAAAAGTTATTCTTAGAATATGAAATAATTATGTAGTTCAAATATACTTAATTTATATGATACTTGAAATAAAACAGCCCTTTCCCCATCCTTTTGAAATGAAGAGTGCTGCAAACAGCAAGCATCTCTAAAAAAGGATTCAGACATTAATAGATGCTGTACTTTGAAACCAAAAATCAGAGGAAAAAAAAAACAATGCAACAGTGCACCATCTCAAATCAATTAGTTTTGTTATCAGGAAACAATAGACCACTTTATATGTTTCTCTTATTGTTCGTATCAATAGGAAAAACTCAAAATGTGAACGTTAATCATCAAGAAATATTTGTATGTTAATCAAACACATTTGATTAGAATCAAATCAAAGTCAGATAACCTCTTTGTGGATATTTCAAATTGCAGAATTCAGAAATGTTTCATTCAAATAAAAAAGCTCATAGTCCCACATAAGGTCAACAGAAGAAACAGAAACCCCATGAAAACAATTCCCTCAGAAAGGCTGCACTTAGCTTACAAAAAAGCCATCTCTCTCCAGTTTATTTGTTGTGTTTGGAATAAGCCTTATTTGCTGTAGCTTACAGCTTGACTCTCTGAAAAAGTCTGAGCATTCTGAATTGGCCTCTTTTAACTGCACACAGATTGATACCTAAGCTCTGCAAACATATAATAGAAAACTTAGTAATTTTAATTCAATCAATGATTGAATCATTAATTGAAGCAATGACTGAAATATTCCTTTCTGAGTTCTGTTGTTTCAAAATTTTAAAATTAGTAAAAAAAAAAAAGAAAGAGCTCTTACTGTAAAAGAATCTGTAGAAGTAGATTTAATTAATACATTAATTATTTGGCTTGTCCTTTTGCCTAAAGAAACAATGCAGCATTATTTTTCATACTCTCATAGGAGGGTTCTCATCTGAATTCACCTGTGTTTAAATGTGCCTCTGGGGCTTCTGAGAATGGGCCAATACCCCATTTGATGAAATAACTAGTGTCTGCACCCAAGATGAAATTTACCTCTTGGCAGAGTCAGCCAAAGGTCACTCTGCTGTTTAAATGGAATTAAGAGTTTATTCTGACCCTCTGTGCTGTATTAATCTTACCTTAGAGAAAAAAAAAAATCTAAGTTTTAAACACTGCCTCCACATTTTGAAAGTGGAATATAAGTTTGAAGAACAGAGCCTCAGTTGAATGATTTTTTGATTGCATTTCAGGATTTTTGATTTTCTTTTTCAGATTAACATAATTGAACGAACTAAATGAAATAAAATAACCAGAATACTCTCTTCTGTCATGGCCATGGAAGTCATATTTGTCAATATCTAGTAAGAGTTGCTCCACTGAATAATGAGTCTCCAGTGGTGACAGTACAAAAGAGTAAATAAATTAAAATTGGATACCAGCTTATTTATTTTGTGTTGAGTGCTTCTATATTCATATCTTATACTCAGAACAAAAAATTCCTTCATGGATGTATTTATGTCCTTTAAACTACATAGTAAAGGAAAAAACAAAAACCAGTTGCTTTTCCAGTCTTCAATGGAGGATATTAAGTGATAGCTCCTTTCCCTGCTTCTGGAATCTGCCAAAGTGACAACTGATAAAGAATGGCAATGGATATTAATTGTATTTGAGTTTGTTTGGTTTATCTCAGTTTTCTAATACATAGGGGTGTTTGCTTATTCCATTTAGCACTCCACCAAAAGCTGTACTGGGGTACATCTGTCTCAAAGTGCTGCTGTGTGCAGTAGAGTTTTTCTTTTGTGGCCAAATGAACAGGTCATCCTGGCTGTAGCCAACATTGTGTCTGGCTGTTTGCTTGGCCTCTGGCTAAGGCATACATTTTCCATTAGATTCCACTGAAAACAGAAAGCATAACACCCTCTCCTTTCCCCTTCATTCAAAGCAAAATATCTGAGGGCATCATGCTATTCACTATTCCATGTGAGGCTGGACGGTTCATGGCTTTGTCTTAGCTTGATGTCATTTCTTTGCACTGGTAAATAATGCCATTAAGAGTCTGAACCTTGAAAAGCATAGTTGCATATCTAGAAATATTTTCAAATACAATGTGAACCATACATTTTATTAAAACAGACATAAAACTTTCATGTACCTGACTGAAAATATAATCAGAACAGATAAAATATCGCATACTTGCCTACATAAAATTTTAATGACTTCCAACATTATTTACAGAGCTGCAGAGTAAAAATAGGAGTTAGTTTAGTGCCTTGGTCCAAAACCAGCCTGTGAATAATGTGGCAAAAGCCACAAGACTTTATATTATGTTTCATATAGCCATAAACAAACAAGGAGAAAAAGTTTGGAGGTCAGGGGGTGGAAAGAAAGGAGAATACAGAGGAAAATGAATTCACTATGAACTACAGTAACAATGGCCTTTGCAAAGCAAGTAGAGTATTGCTATGGAGGCGATCAGCCTCCAATACTAGTTCCAAACCTGGAACTAGTAGAATATCTAACAAATCTACTTGAGACAGGCATCCTAAGAAGTAAAGAAATGTATGAAATGTGAATAAAAGAAATAGGTCATCTTTGTGTTTGAGTGTACGACCTAAAGAGCATTGCAACATTTCAGCCACTGGAGTAAATTTATTTAGAAAAATGGAGAGCAAGAGAAAGTAAGAAAAGCATGGCTTAAAGATTTGTTACTCTTGGAGATGATGTAACATTGAAGTATATGTTTGTGAGCATGAAAAAAAGATGATGGGGGAACTTTAAAGTGAACTGCAGTGGGTGTAAGAAAAGACAGCCATCCTGAAAAGTACTTTGGTGAGTTCAAAGATAAATATGAGAAAATTTTGTACCTGGTATTTTATGTACTGAAACATTTCACCATGTAGCAGTTATAATGGGCATCTGGTGTGACAAAGTGTTTGATAGTAGCTGAAAACAAACTGACGAACTAAAAGGCAAAGTAATCATCTTATATTGCTGCACGAGCTTGTACAAGCAATTTTATTATGTTGTGGATTGAAAAATCTTGCTTTCTTGTCAGTTTGTTTTCTCAATGAAAAATAAAGAGCGGAAAAAATAGGCTAGAAGCAATGCCAAGTGCACAGGCTGTTCAGTCCTGTAGTCACATCTCACATGGTTTCCAGGATTAACTATACTTGCAGAGTGTGAAAGGCTACTAAGTGACACTAGATCACAGAATAGCTTAGGCTGCTAGCTACCATATTGTATAAGAAAGTAGTACTACTTACTCACACTGGTTTTGTAACGTTTCATTGACATCAGCAGAAAAAATGTTCTTTTAGTGGGAGTAGGATCAATTCTTACTGTGGTAGTTTTGATATAAAACTACCTATACATTTGGTATCTGAGAAGATGAGCAGCATTGAAAAACTTGTGCAACAAACCTGTTATGGTAGACAAGTGTAATGCCTCAGACCTGTTTTGTAAAGTTGTGTTCAAGAAACTCGCCATCACTGAAGTTTTATATGAATGAAACATGTCACTGCTTTAGTCCAGTTTTCAGTTTAGCTTGATGACATAGACAGCATCATTAGAACAGAATATAACTTGAGAATCTCCACATCCAAATACTGTGACAAAACAGTACTGCTTTTTTTTTTTTAATTTTTTTTTTTTTATTTTTTTTTATTTAAACTATGGTTGAAAAACTACACAGAAGTAAAAGGAGTTATAAAAATGTAAAATATGTGTCAGGGAAAGGAGAATTAAAACATTTAACCTAAATGAGGCACAGTTGCTACTGCATCGCCCCGGCCTACAAATTGAATGCACCTACTGTATTACCAATTAAAGAAACACTATGTGATCTATTATTTATTTATCTATTGCTAGATAACATTTGTCAGCCTGAAGCATTCACCTAGTATGTGAATGTTCAAGTGCACCATCTTTCTCTTCGATGATAGTAGTTTGCATCCTTCTAAGGAGGAGTAAGCAGTCTCAGTTTTCAAGATGGTATAAGTATTTACTTGGTTCAGTCTCTAAAAAAAGTATGACATTTTTACACCTCTGATTTTTTTTCATTCTAGAAATGGGAATAATTAAACCACCATTTTTAATGTTTTCTGACATTATTCCAAATGTTTTCTTCTGGTAAATCTTGCCTTCTAATTAAAGTAATTTTGTAATAGATATCTATCTATCTACACATAGAAATACAAGTTTTGGATGCAGATTTTTGAGGATTTGGAAAAAAAAAAAATATTTACTCTTAATTTGTATTTTAATATGAAACAAATTATTTAAGTGCCTAATTTCATACTGTATTTTTATTTGCTAAATACTGCTTTCATTATCTGTTGTAGGCTTATTGCACAAGCTGTCCTGTAGAAAGCCCTATACAGACAGCAGCTGCAATGTTGTTTTTTTCTGTTAGTCTGTGAGATTTCCATTCTTTTAGTATCCATATGAGACTTTTAAAACACTATTGTTGGTTATTTTTATTCTTTATAGACAACAAAAATCTGACAATTCATTACTGAGAATAATAAAAATCTACAGGGAATTTTCTCCCCCTAGGATCTGCCAAAATCTAAGCAGATTTTGTTTATAATGTATGGCATTTTTTGTCTAAGTTAAATTGGTAGAACCCCATAGATTTTTGGAAGAGTTGCATCAGTATAATGAACCGAAGGACTGGTGGGTTGTTTCTCTATGCTACTTCAACAAAGATTTCCTTTGATGTTTTTCTTGTTTTGTTTTGTTTTTCTCCTTCCTAGTTAGCTCTGCTTTTATATAAATGAACTATATTTGTAAAAGAGCCCGGCTGAGTCCCTGCATCATTTTTTTTTTTTTTTTTTTCCAGTCATTCCTCTACTACTGCAAAGAAAAACAGTCAGGTTGCCCATCATGAAAAATACTTATCCACATCTTATACTGAACCACAAACACATTCACATATGTATCTCTATTAAGATTGTTCTGTGCAAAACATTAGTAAAACTTTTTTATGGAAATGGCTTCCTTTTATAGAAAAAAATCAAAAAATTTTACTGCTTCTTAATCTATATTGTATATAATTTAGGCTACATACAATCTCTCTGTAATAGCACTACATTAAATAGATATCCTTTATACCTGTGGTAGGAAATGCACATATGATTTTATTTATTTATTTATTTTAATGTCTCTAGGTTACATTATTACACTATTATTTACTCACTCTTTTTTCTCACAGCACTCTCTGGCATTCAGTCATCTAAGCATGTGGATGTAAATACTGTTTACTCTTCAAGGCGAGAACACATCAATGACAGTTGTGTTCTGAATATGTTCTAGTTATCCAAATCTGCTGCAAAATGTATAGAGAACTAATATATTTCTATTCCCTGGAGACATCTGAAGGCTCTTTATTTGATACTGACTGAGAAATTGCATGTTCATTTTTGTACTACATCTTTTCATCTCAAAAACAAAAAGCTCAGGCAGTGCTTCACTCAGTCACATTCTCTAAACTGATGCCAGTCATGTTCAATGCATTTTCTTTTCCAAAACAAAACACTCAGTCCAGATGTCCCAGTTTTGGGGGGTGAGAGCGGGGGGTGACTGCCTCTGTCTGAATATGCATCTGTCTCCCAGGAGCAGTCTGATGGAATGTCTATTGAGTGGTACATCAAGCTGTGTTGTGTCCATCCACAATGAACAAGCATGTTTGCTGCACGCATTCATCTTGGCCATTTAAGAGTTATGGACTTGACTATGTCAGTGTTTAAACAGGGATTCATCATTTGAACTTCAACTTTAAAGAAAAATATTTAACTCCTGTGACTCTTCCTCACCCAGTTAATTGTCAAACTGCAGAATAACAGCCTTCTTATTTCAGTCACATAATTTCTCCCTATCACAAGTACATAACATCCATGCAAAATGCTTGCATTGTAAGTATTACATGTAATTTCAGCTAAACTTGTGTTTCCTTTAATTTTTTTTAATCTGATTTAGTATCAGTAAACACATAGGATTGGTAGTATACAGCTAGATAGACAGCCAGATATCTATGATCCATGACTGTTGAAGAGGCCCCAAGCTGAAAAGCACTTGCCCTAGGTTACTGTAATTCATTTTCAATGTGAATTGCAATATGCTGTGATTATCCTTTGGTAATGTGGTTGAGGGAGAACCACAGTCCTTGGGCCAACTAGCTTGTGTTCATGTGGGTTCAGGAGAACTGGAAGAATTGATGATTCTTGTTCTATGTATCCTGTGGGTGCTGTCCAGTGCCCTTCTAGCTCTTGGACACCGTGTTTTCTCTGAGTGGAGATTTTTCTTTTTCAGTTCAAAGTCACATAATGTGTGTGTCGCAGGGGAAGCTGTGGGGGATGTGTGAATGTGGAGGTTTGTTGAACTTAATGCTAGAAGATTTCCCCAGATGGAAGAGGCCTGAACAATTTTACTCTTTGTTTATCCATACTGTATCTCTGGAGCAAAACCTAATGAAAACTCATGGAAACGACAGCAACAGGAAGCTGTTCACAAAGTATGGGTGATCAGGAGACTGAGATCCTGTTACAACACAGGAAGAAAGCCAAACTGTTACTAAAAACACATAAAGAAAGGTAATAAAATAGTAAAAGTTTTAACGTTTTTCTTGGTCTCTGCTCCATAAAAGTCTATGGTATACACTTCTTTCTGGAGAGTTCTCTTAATAGCACCAATTTAATTTAAGAAAAGTTAAGAAGAATATGTGTGCTCCATTACTGAACTAATTCTTTCTACAATAAAATCTATCATTTCTGAAAAGCCTTTATGCTCACCTTATATCTAAGCTTCCCATCCTTGCAGGGCAGAGTTATAGTAATTTAGTGAAAAGAAATAAAATTTCTAGGAGAAAAAAGAAAAAGGTAAATTTAAAAGTTAACCAAATGTAAGACAATTTTGAGAGTCTTTGAAGTGAGTCTTTGAAGTCAGACTCAGAAAGGTGAATTCACAATTGTCATAAATCACTGGGATTTTCACTACCTCTTACAAAGAATAACCAAGCAACCAAAAATAGTTACAGGAAGAATAATTGTCGGAAATCATAGGACAAAATAAAATTTTCCCATGGGTATGAAAAAGGGTTATTCACAGTACTGTCTGTGGAAAATAAAAAAAAAAAAAAGCAAGATGAAGAATGAAGAAGATGAAGAAGAGTTCTCTTGTTTAAGTAAGACTGAAGTGCAAATGGTGGGGAATTGCCACAGCCCAGTTTGTTTTGTCAGTTGTTTTAATTGTGGACATCTTCATAAAATGCATTCAGCAAGCCAGTACAAAGCTTTATTTGTCACAGCAGCAGAAGTTTGGTCTTAAAAACACAATCACTCAGATTAGCAACAATAAAATCTATACATAGGCATAACTACATACAAATATTTACTGCATATTTCCTCCTATCTTTCATCTTCTGTAGCCATCCCCAAAGATTTCTCATATTTTTTCCTTATTTCTAAAAGAAATTTTTGCACAGATTATTTGCAGTTATATGCACCCATGATTGTACTTGTAAAAAGTAAAAAATGTATAATAGAGAAAAATACAGTCAATAAATAAACAGTAACTAAAGAAATGTGTTTAGCATTAGTTTGTACTAATGAATTTTACCTTTTGCAATTGCCTACTATATTCATATTGGAATCATATTCAATAGCTAACCTAGATAACTTTGGGCCATAAGTGGAACAGATAGTAATGACAAGTAATTTCCTAGAAGGTCTCCAAAAGTGTCTAAGTCACTGTCAAAATCTTCTGCTAGTAATTTAATCTTACAAATAGAAGAGGCAAGAGCTACAAACGTCAGTCTGTGTCCCATTTTATTTCAGAATATACACCAACGCTGTTAAAATCCTTAAACTAGGGAGGTCTGAAATTAGATTAGATCAGAAGTACAACATTATGTAGTTCTGATTCCAGATATGACTAAAAAACAATGTAAAGTTTGCCACCTTCTGCTCATTTGCAGACAAATATATATACAAACTCCTTAAGAAAGATTACTGTTTAAAGTCTACAATGAACAGATTACAAAGTTGGGAGTCAAAGGCACTATTTTTATCTTTTATTAGCCACATATTATTTCCATAGTTCATATACAAAATAATAGATTTTGGAGGCAGAAAATTATGCAGTAAAATATTAGAATTGTTGTTTTTTGTCTCCTGTACTTAAATCTGGTGCCAAATTTTAGCTTCTAAAAATCAATTAGGCTTGGAAACAGTCATTATTGATATTGCTCCCACTGCTATGTAGTTGGTTTCTACAAGTTTCATTTCAAATTAATAGTGTTGTTCTCATATCTGTTCTGCTTAATGTTTTTGATGTGCTTTGTCATCATGATTTTAGGGTCATCTGTCACCTTGATCACACTCCCAGACTCTCTTCTAAGTTTTATTTCCAAGCTGTGAGCCCAAAGTGACCTCATCCAACAGAAGAAATCATTTTTCATTTTGCATTTACTCCAGGTTTCCAGAAACAAAATTTTTATCAAGTATTTTCTTTGCAGTGTTTCCTTTGGGTTTGGTCCCTTGTTTAAAATTTATCTTCTGAAAGACGTGAGGGAGAGAGCTCAGAATTGGGCCTGAATTACTGAAGCATTTATTTATTTTTTTTTCCAGTGGGGTGACAATTTTGGACTAACTGGAGATAACAAAAACTTCATGTACAGACCCTAAATATGAAATAAAATGAAATATCGTTTGCCTCATGATGTCTTCAAGCAACAGAGAAAGTGTACCAAATATACCTAGAAAGCAAGCTATAGTCCCAACCCTCCTTTAAGCCTATACTTGAAAGTCCTTTATACAGAGAGAAAATTATGAAAAGAAAATGGTAATATCAGAACAAATTTCTTTATCAGGGTTTAGGATTAGGTTTAACAGGGTTTGTAAATATTCTGTTTATGGTGTACAAAAATAGCTTTTAATTGAATTTATGAGATTCAAATAAAAGTTGACATGATTTCTTTGCAGTCTGTTTCCACAGCTTGCAAAGAGATGGAGTCACTAGGAGTTGGAATAGAAGCCCAAGCAGGAAGCTAGAATGACAACATCATTATTATGGTAAGAGGCAGCATTAAAAACATCACAGTTGGGTTTTCTCCTACCTGTGGGACTTGCTGATTGCTGGTATCACCACAGACTGAAACATAGAGAGGAAGAGGTTGTAATTTATTGAACTTGCTGTAATTCAAGACAATGTGGCAAGGAGTGATAACATATCCCCAGAGCTGCTATGATTACCCCCAGAATAGGCAGCAAGGATTGCAGTGCTGTTTCTTGGGGAAAAAACAGCTACTCTGTGTGAAAATTTAGTCCTGAAACCCATGAAGTAAGTAATTCTGTACCGCTAAGAAAGCAACTGATGTCCCCGAACAAAGCAGAAACATCAATTTTTATTTTTGTCTATTCCCTGCAATATCCAGGAGAATGCTGGAGACCCAAAGATACCTTTTTTTTTTTTTTTTTTTTTTTTTTTTTTTTTTAATACATCTTATGTCCTTCAGTCCCCAACTTTATTATGGTTCAAATGAGACAGAGCTGTAATTGTGGCAGTATCTTAACAGAAATTCCTTATTGGTCACCCATGAGCACAGGAATCCAGTCTGTCCAATGCGGATTGCACTCCCCACTTACTGCAAGTAAATAATTGCTTCCTCTTCTGCACTCTGATTCTCTAACATCCACTGAGACTCAGCCCTTTCTTGTAATTCTTCACTTCCTTCCCTAAATGACATTCAAATGTGGTGCAGTACAGCATGCATATATGTGAAAGTTGTTGTCAAAATTGCTATATTCTCCAGGGGAAAACGTCCACCATAAAATTGCTCCATGGGTTACTTTATTTGCAGTATTTATCCCTGGAAACATAGTGCCCCAAGATGCTAAGGCAGCAGGAAGTAATGAAATGTATTTTTCATACTCTCACTTCTCATTTCAATGTATCAAGCAGCTCTTTAAACTGCTAGTCTAAACTATTATGTCTTATTTTAGAAAGCCTTTATAATAATTGTGAATAATTAGAACCCAAAGTGCTTGCTATTTGTAAAATGAAAATAAATGCTTAGGCCTCCTTGTAGCAGCCATTTGAAATATTCTTTTTAAAAAAGCCATCAATTTCATTTCATACTACTGGTTGATTTTATTTTGCTAGGAATAAAGATATTCTCATAATTCCAAATGGTTAAATGCTTGAAAATACTACTGTAGTGAGGTGATGTTATACAAAAAAGTTGCATGCCTGGAAGAATGGAAGAATAAAAATGTTCAGCTCCACATTTTATTCTTTTTTGTTGTTGTTGTTTTCTTAAAATTTAATTAATTCTTGTTAATGGCTGAGCAGAGGAATGCAGGCTCTTGTATGATAATACTTTTCAGCCTTTAGCCCCTACTATCCATATGCTTATGGTTATTTGTAATGTCTTGGGATGTGAGAAGTGCCAAAGCTCATAGCAAGAAGTACTTAAAAAACAAACAAACAAAAAATGACAAAAGGCAGTAATATGCTGAAGTAAAAAATGTCTTTAAAAGGAAGGTCATCAGGAGAGAAATTATCCATTGCTAATTGAATATATGTATATCAATGTTAAAGATAGGTTTAAATGTGCTGTAGGCATAGCTCACTAAATAAGCACAGGACACTGACACATCTCTTGGAAACAGACTTGATTCTGATCTACCACACTCAGGAATACATCAGCAGACAATGTTATAAAGTATCCAGTGACAACATCCACCGGACACTACTAAAATCCTAGCAATTACTTGCAATGCAGTGTGTTCTGGAAGCAGGCTTTTCAGCACAAAGGTCCTATAGGGCTTTCTAAACTTTTAAATTTCCATTTATTAAAGGACATCATGGCCAAACTTTTCTAGTAAGTACAAGTTTAAATCGTTAGATTTGTCCAGATGACTCTAGTGACCTTTACTAGTCCAGCACTAACAGTTCAGCATTTATAACTGTAAGAAAAGCATCACATCACATGGTGAAAGACCGACATATACCAACTGACATGTTTGAGCAAGGCCCTTGTGTACAGAGTGTTGCTTTAAAAGTAAATGCTGAATAGGTCTTTAATTTCTGAGATCCAATTTCAGTTGGAGTGTCCCTGTTTCTGCAAGAGATATTTGTCATTCATATGTGGCTACACCCACTTGTAAAAACTTATACCACTGTACAATGTCACTTTTACTTGCATTAAAAAAAAAAATAAACAATAGTAGTAGCTGCAGTAAAGGGTAATTTCCTTCTCACCATCAACACCAGCTGAATCAGCACACAAAATTGAGATGGGTCTCAATTCTGCTTTTTTCATTAAATTAAAAAGCTTAAAATTCTCTATTATAAATCTTTATTATAACGAAGAAACTTTTTTTTCTTTTTCTTTTTTTTTTTTTTTTTTAGATTAAGATGAAAATTTTTATTTTGAAAGGAATGGCTTTCTGAGGCATAAAGAAATACAATGGAAATATTTGTAAGATTGAATTGAATACGGAAGTCTTTTTATTATGCTAGGGATAATGTTAAGGATAATTATGCTAAGGATAATGTTAAGGATAATTATGTCAAATTCAAGACATAGTGTAGGAAGCGTCTGGTTTTCACATATCCAACTGTTAGTTACATCTTAGTTTAGCCAATTTTACACTGGCAGGGTAACTGATGCTGACAGCCAAATACTAGTGTGACAGAATGAGTAATTGCCAAACTGTCAGGGAACTTCAGGCCCTTTAGTCTTGATTTAATTAACCAAATAACAACTGCTCTTTTTTTTGTTTGTTTGTTTTGTTTGTTTGTTTTTAATAATAATGATTATGGTTTAAATATCTAAGAAGCTTTATGTGATCTATTATTAACACGTGTCTTCAGCAAAACACTTCTGAAACGTTGCAAATTTTATGAAAATAGAGTGCTTGGGTGCTGAACTAATGCTTTTTTGTTGTTGTTGTTCATGAGTAAGGTAAATTGGACTTCTCTTTATTGTGCATCTGTTAATGCCAAATATTCTTACATATATGAAAACTACATATCAATGCAGTCCTCAGAGCCGTATGGAACAAAATTAAATCATAGGTATTTATTGGGAATAATAATAATAATAATAATAAAAACTAAAACAAAATCACATTTAGTCAAATATAAAAACAAAAACAAACAAAAAAGTGATGATCAGAGATTTCTATCTGTGTAATATATTTAAAGAAATTTGAAAAAAACAACTTTTTAACCAAAAAAAGAATTCATGTTCTGAAATCTAGACTTAGAAAGTTCAAAAAGCTTTTTTTTTTTTTTTTTTTTTTTTTTTTTTTTTTTTTTTAGCTATAAAAGCTAAAATCTCCATAATCTTTGTGATATACAAAATCAGTATCTTGGTGGAATGGAAATAGTTATAAATTAAATAAAATTAAATAAAAATAAAATAAGATTTTGGTTCACAAAGAAAGTTGTTTTAAGATATCCAGTGGAAAACCAGTGTGCAATAACAGCACATACTATTTATGGTACCTACAGGGAAAATTTAATCTGTTTCATTTTTCCAAGTTTCTTTTCTTTAGGAAGTTTGTATTTTCCAGATCATTTTTCACAGCAAAAATGTTGGTCCAAGTAATAATATAAGAAAGGTTATACTACAGGAAAGAATTATAAAGTACTGTAGCAATAAGTATGGTGGTAGAAATAAAGTTGTTGCTGTAAGACTTATGGTTCTAATTTAGGAGAAGTTAAGGGTTGAAAAACACAAAATAAACAGCTATGTCCAGTGCAGAGTTAGACATCTAAGTCCTCCAAACATACAAAGGTAAACCAGAATCCCTCTCATCAGCAGTTATTCAGGGATGTCTTTCTCTTCAGCACATTGGCTTCTGTGAATCCCTTGCTTCTTCTGCATTATCAGATGAAATGCCAAAAGCTTGTTTGTGAATTACTGTGGGCATTTCTGTGTCCATTATTTGATGTGACAGTGCCATACCTAAGTTCCAGTGGTGACTCTAACATCTACTTCTCATTCTTCTTAGCTTGGAGACATTTATTCATGTCTCCATGAAAGCAATCCAAAACAAAAGATATAGATATATAAAAGGATATAAGATAAGGGTATGTATATATACGTATATATATATATGTATATATATATGCATATATATAATTTGATCTTCAATGATCGGAAAGTAACTGCTTAAAAGATTATTTTAGCTATAATATTTTCTATCTGAAAAAGAATTCTCAAGGTAGGTAGGCAGGTAGATTTCAAATGAGGAATAAAGAAATCTTAAAAACATCATAATTTATTGTTCAATTCTATACTCTTAAGATGACAATCTTTTGCTAAAGCAGAAGAAGAGAAAAAGGACCTTTTTTTTCTTTTTTTTTTTTTTTTCTTTTTTCCAGATGTACATTACTAAGTGGTGCTCTGCGGTAAAGAGATTTGCTTTTATGGGGTGGTGAAGATGCACTCTAGCTTCACTAATGGTCTGACAGTACTTTAACTAGATATTAAAAGCATAGCTGTACTATGAAACTGCTTTTCCTTTTATCATGCTAGTTATTTTATTTTTAAGGCAGTTTAGCTCTGTAGTTTCCAAAAATAAAATTAAAAAATATATAAATAATAAATAAGTACATATAAAGCTCTGTAAAAATACACAACAAATACAAAAAAAAACAGCATTGTTCAAAATGAAACAATTATTTCATGGAGAAACTTCCAACTGTCACTTCTCTGAAAACTGAGAGTGTCCAGTCATTTCTCAGAATGCTAATGACTTCATATTAAAAAAAAAAAATTATTTGTACCATACAACATTCATGCATTATGCTTCTTCACTGGATTGTTATCATGTATAAGCGCTTTTTTCAGTGCATATTTTGTTAATGATCAGTTTAATGGATTTCCAGGTTGTTAAAGATTGGGGGTTATAAACATGGCTAGAAGTGCTTGTGCATTTTAAAGTGCTTTTTGTATGGCCTAAAGCAGTCTCAGAGTAAGACTTGTTTTTTTATTTAACAGTTATTGCACATTCACAGTATGAAATGTGAAGTAAAAAATGCAAAAAATCATATAGCTCACTCCTCTCTGCCTCTGTGGACATTCTTATATATATTTAAAAATGATTTATACTTATTTAATATGTTGGTATTATTTTTTTTCCATAAATTGTAAGAAAACATAAACCTCAACATTTTTGTTCAAACAATTGTAAAACTATCAGACTGAGAATGCCTAACTGAAATAAACAGGATAAGAAAGTATGAAGTCTCACTTTTGTCTCTGTAGACAGTTTTCTATAAATAAGAAAAAGTTATGTGGTAGGGGATATATGCATATACATAAAAATCAAAACAATAATAAACAATAAAGTGTTTATAAAACTTTAGTTTGTATGGTTTAGGAAAATTTACAATTAATTCCTTGTAAAATCTCCTTAAACCAAGACTCTTACTATGAATTGATTTATTTATTTGTTGATTGTTTGATTCTTATATATATGCTTTAATTGAGCACTTATTCATGGTTGATAATTAAGGGTAAAGGGTAGCCAAGTTTTTATTCTGCTTCAGAAACTTTCAACCAGGGACAGAGTCACACTTAAAAACACCACACAGAGAACATGCTTATGTGTTATATTGCTCACATTATTAGTACTGATATTACTAGCAGCGTCCAGTTTAAATCCCAAGATAGATTACATTACCATGTATTTATTTCTCTGTCTCAGAAATATAGGCTAGATCTACATTTGACAAATCAATTGGACTGTAATTTAACAAGGACTTCAGGACCTGAACCCATTAAGATTGTTAAAAATGGAAATGCCTCATAACCTTGTGGTGACATTGTAGTGACTGAAGCAGCTACATATCACTGTAATCAAACTTTTTAGGTTCTTTTTCTTCTGTCATTGAATTTTCATCTATCTCATTTCAGTGGATGGGACCTGCTGTAGCTATGTCAAGGGATTTTGAATAATGTCCAAATGGTATAATTTAAATGTCAAGAAGCAGGAAATTCAGAACTAATGCTGCTGTTCCCCAGACTTTTGCCAGCAAATGTCTCATGATAAATACATGACATTCCTCAAAAATCATTGAGGTAAAGAGTAAGATAAACTGGTTTCTAAGTTTCAGATATTTAGCTATACACGGTAGGTAGGAAAATTCATTCTTTTGAAAATTTTTAAAATATATGTGTTGAAAAACTGCTTTAATATTTTTTCTTCCTTTTAATTTAAGAGAAGATTTTTAGTGTAAAGGTTTGGAGAACGCATTTTCTGTTGGTTCAAAGAATGAAATGGTACTTTAAAAAGAAAATAAACTAATATAAAACTCACGTCTATAGCTAATACAGAAGACTGACTGATTACCTGCTTCACATCTGCAAGAAAAAAGACTGCTTCTGGCATCCTTTCTGATTCTGTAAGTGCAATGTATATATATCTTTAAATACATTGTTTTATTAGGGGTGGCTTTCAAAAGCAAGATAATCACCTTAATGTACAACCATGTAATATCGGGGGTACACAAGAAAACCTAATGCTCATTTTTTAACATCATTAATTACTTCAGCTAGCAGATGTATTTACAGAGGACAGATTTGACAGTCACTTCCCTTATCTACAGTTTTGTGCAGTGACTTTTATTTATGATTACTAGTTATGATTTCTTGATGAACATTACACATGAACTTATTGCTGGCAACATACTATTTCCACATTGCTTTTATCAAAGGAATTAAATCATTTGTTAATGTTGTTTTGTGCAGGACAACAGTGGGAAATAAACTTTAAAGTTATATATTTCATTCATAGTAACTGAAAGGATAACGGCAGGATTTTGGTGGAGTTAAGTAGAATTGTAAAGGCAGAAAGGAGAACATGACAACAGTAATGACACAAAAGCATTAAGACCAAATTCTTGTAAGCCCCCTACCTATTCCTCCTAATTAACTAGTGAATAATGAAGTAAATTCTCTACCACTGGTGACTTTTCATCGGTTTCAGACACAAAGACTCTACAATAAACAACAAATACTGCTACAGTTGGAGTACAGATAATGTGATGAAAAAATACAGTCAGAGGGGGAGAACAAAACCAG
This sequence comes from Aythya fuligula, assembly GCF_009819795.1. Classification (NCBI taxonomy): domain Eukaryota; kingdom Metazoa; phylum Chordata; class Aves; order Anseriformes; family Anatidae; genus Aythya; species Aythya fuligula. Next base: position 27,220,360 of record NC_045562.1, on the reverse strand, counting down.
CCAGCTGGCTGTTGTCAGTACTGAGTGACCAAAAGCACTATCCAACTAACTCCAGCTGTACCACAAGGGCTTCTTGGTTTTGCCTCTATTTTGGGTTGGTATGGAAGATATAGTCTTCCTCTAGAACCTCAGCCCTACCAGGCATCCCAAGAAAATGGCCAGATGATTCAGTTTTTAAAGTCAGGCAAAATATATTTTTTCTCACGTAAGTGGCTGACCTAAGTGGAGGTTGTCACTACACTTTGGCCAGGCAATCGATTTCTGTTATAAAGGTTCTTTACATTTTTGTAAAGTTAAAAGATTATGATTTCTCAGTGCATGGGGAAAAAACACCCATTCAAAATCTATGCAATAGTCACAAATCAAGAGAAATAAAAATTCATCAATGCTAACTTACCTATGTTCACATAGGAAACTGAGAATATACTTGCAGAATATATTTTTTCCAGGAAAGAAATGTCCCCAGAAATATTGCCCTTTCCTCCCCTGATTCCCAGTATACTCAGCCCTTCACCCTCCCCCCAGTTACTTTTTTTGTTTTATTTTTTTTTCTGAATTAAATGTATTATTTCAAGGCACTGTGAGCCAAACCACTGAGCTGATCAAAATTATCAACATTATTGACATTATCAACAAATCTTCAGATTAATTGTCTTTAAACAAGGATTTTCTTAAAATTTTGTAGCACTGTCCCCTAAACATACACAACAACATAAATGAACAACAGTAGTTAAGAGGACCAATAACAGGAAAAGCAGAATAGAGCAGGAAGTTTCTAAGCTATCTTCCTTGCTGAAGATTGAAATGCTGCTTCATTTTTAGCCCTTGCTTTGAGATGTGGCAGCTGGTGCTGAAGAGAGGAATTTTAAATAGCACCCAACACAGAACACAGGCAGATGATTCTCAAGTACCACTGAAAACCTGTGTGTCAAACCTTTGAACTAATTGACCCAAATGAAGCAATCCACAACAGAACAAAGTTAGTGCTGAAGTGCATTGTCCTGAACTGTATTATCCTCTATCATACTGGACAAATTTTCTTTCTGTGAAAGACAGTCCTTACATAGATCTAATAAAACATAGTTGAATAATTTTGTCTTTACAGAACCTAACTGTACAATTGAGATTATGAAATTAAATATATATATTTAAGGTGGGTGTCGTCACTATTTGTGTGTATTTGCATGGTTTTGTAATACAAAACTTAGTATGAATACTCAATGTTTGGAGACTTTTTTTTCTTACTAAATTGTTGTGTTTGACTGATTTGATGATAATATTCCCCAATAAACCATGTAACCTGCCAAGGAAAATAATGCTGAAATGCCCCAAGAATTACACATTTCCGAACAGCTCGATTAACTTTTGTAAAAACAAATACTAAATATATAAAAACCAGTATTTACACAGAAAACCATGACACTGATGAAAACAAAATGCAATAAATAATGCTTATATGCAATGGTAGGTACATGCAAGGTAGTAGATCAGAAGTCTACTGCAAGTAGTTATCAATAGATTTTCCTGTCAGAAGTTTCTTTCCAGCACTAGTGCTTTGATTCGTTCTGCTATGCAGCCTGAAAATAAAAATGTATGTGACCAGTGCAATGGGTGTTGATGAGTAATGCCACAGTCACTGGTCACCAGTGTGCATACAGCTTTTGTCTAATGCTTCAGTGCAAAAAGTAAATGACGTGTAGGACCATGAGTTAAGGACATACTTCTAGCTAAATGTCAAATTTTGTGTTTCACACACTGTAATCTCAAAAGGACCCCTTTCTTGTATGTGCTTTTTGTCCCTGACAAGTGCAAAAGAAATGTTAGTTCAGTTTTATATTTGTCCACATTATTTGTTTCAGGAATTACCACCTCTGAAAAATAACATTGATAAAACTTAATGATCTCTAGAAAAAGCAAGCATTTGCCATGGTCCAGATAATTATGCTTTCTATCATGACTGTTAACTCTGGTAGGAAGCCAGGCACTCAGGGAGATTTCCCTGTAATACATTTGCTTTGATTGAATATCATTGTAACAAAGAAAAAATTAAATAGGTGGTGGATGGAGCCATTTCTACTCTATACAAATAGTCTAACAACTTCTACAGTCTACTGAAGTGATGAAATGTTCTTATTTTGAATGCCTGATCCTTTTTTTTTTTTTTTTTCTTCCTTTTTTCCTGAAACAAACCAGAGTACACATACTTGGATTGTCTGTATATGTATTTAAGCACAGAAGACTTTATGACTTAAGTGTCTTGCAGGCTACCTATTGCATGATTTTTCTAAGCATAGGAGGTCATTCATAAGATCTCTGAGTCACTCTTCAATTCTAAAGTGTACTTCTAAGGGAAATATGTGCATGCTCCTCATTTGCAAACTCCACAAGAATGATAGTGAGGGCTGTTAATACCATTACTTATATTTATGTTATTCAGAACTGCATAGGTGATTTAGCAGAATGTCTGTAGTTTCACCAAACTACAGAAATCTATCAGTCTTGGAAATCTTCAGTACTGGAGAAAAGAAGAACTGAACAATCTGTCTGTGATTTCAAAATTGTCCATGCTCTGAACACAACCCAAACGTAACTGACTTTATGCTGTTACAATCTCTGGCTTCAACTTTCTAGGGCGGGTGAATTTGAATCACAATTTTAAGGAGAATTTGAATTTGAATCACAATTTTAATTTTATATTTTTTTTAATTTTTAATTTTAATTCTCTCCTTAACCTTGCTCTGTAGCTAGGAAAACAGCTTCATGCTGCATGTGGACTTTATCCAGGGCAGAGCAGGCAGAGCAGAAAGGGGCTGAATTTTTGAGTACTTCTGTTCCTAAATAAATCCAGAAAAATACTGTCAATTGCTAATATTTCCCCTGTCCGACATAATTCTTGCTGATAGTTATGTGAGCATAGCCAATTTGCAGAAAAGGCCCATTACAAATCTTCCAAGTCCTTGCTTGGCTCTTTTCTTGTTTGAATAGCAAATGTGTGGTTAACTGCAGTGCCTGGGCAGCATTATTCATTTGCACTGTTCCTTTATGGATCACTTTCAAGGGCAAACACACCTCAACTGCTTTTCCAAAACATTTTTATCTAGTCAACCTTGCAGCTACAACAGTAGGCATGTGACTATATTATGTACCAGTTAAATATTGTTGCTTTGAAGCCTATTCATATAGCATAGCATTTCTTTCTTTTCATTTTATTTTTTTATTTTTTTTTTTTTTTTACTAATCTATGAAATTGTGGTGAGTCAGGAGGACTGAGGTTAAGATATTCAGAATGGTAGGCAGAAGATCTGGATCAAAAAAAAAACATCTGGACAAAGATGTTCTCTATATCAGAACCCATAAGTCTTTGCCTCAAGTACATATGTATTTATAAAAAATAGAAATATTTGAGACTGTCATCTCATTGCACATGATGCAGACTACTTCAGTTTAAATGAAGCATATTTAGTAAATAAACTATATAAATCCTTCAAAGGCATATTTTCAGACTACTGCTCACAAAAGGTCTCATTTGGTGACAGAATAAGAGAATAACTAAAGCATCTTTCAGCTCTCCAGCTCAAAGTTCCTCCCTGTTCTTGGAAATGTAAATAAATATCAATGAAATATATAAAATACTTTGATGAGGAAGGTCCAGGCTACAAGCAGACATCAAGGAAGCTTTTGAGTATTTACATCATCTAGCTATTTATATTCATATATGAGCTGTCCTAACATCCATCCCTAAAACTACAATACCCTCAGAATAAACCTAAAAGCTGCCTTCTATCAGAAGCCGCATCCTGTTTCACCTCAAAGCAACAAGTAATCCAGAAGCTGAAGAAAAGGCCAAAATTTATTCTTCTCATTTTAAAACTCCCATTTCTTTCGGTGTAATAGAAAAAGTGAATGAAAATGCTGCCTTCTTACATCTTCTGCCTGCTACAAATATCTCAGTAGGTGGCCCATAAATCTGCTCTACAGTGCATTTTGCCATCAGCCACAAGTATACAGTTGATGTCCTGTTAGCCATTGAAGTCATTTAGGAAATACACTCACAGATTTACAGAGAACATAGAGAATAGCTGTCAGACTAGCATGAAAAAAAATTGCAACTATTTTGAATCTTTGCCATCAAGAAATCGGTTGACTCTGTTTATGGGAGAATAGAAAAAAAGTTTTCTCTATATTCCTCTTATCCAGAGTCTCAAATATTTGTGATACATTGGGTGGCATTTCTACTGTGAAAATCCCTCAGACAAGTTATATTGCAACTGTAAATTCTAGATCTAGCCCACAATGTTGGGAAACATTCCCAAGCAGATGGTTTTATTCAATAAAACATCAAAGTACCGTAGTAAATAATGCTGTTGAATTTTTTACCAGTCATTTTGCAGTGCTGCATCAAACAGCCAGACACTGCTGAAAGTGAAAGGAACAAGAACATTTGGCACATAACAGAGTGCCAAAGGGCTGTTTTGGCTGGTGATGCTGAAATCCAGGAAAGAAATGAGTGCCTGAGTGGCACTTTTGGGGATGGTCTTTGACTTGTTAACAGCAGAGAGGACTGGACAGTTAGAGATGGTCTGTTCTTTTCCTGCCTCTTCCTCTCTGCAGTGAAGTTTTCCTTTTTTCCTGACTGCTGACTTCTGTCTTTGTCCTTGTGTTTTGGAAAGAGATATCTTAGGTGGGCTTTGCTCACTTTACTTGGGTATCTCCTCATTTTTTAGACAACAGATTCCAATATAGACAACAGCAGGAAATGTTTTCTCCAAAATCAGTCAAATTTTGCAGACCAGAATAAGATGTCATCAAAGCAGAGAGACTGTGGAATTAGATTGCCTGTCCATATATCATTGGCTTTATATACTAAGAATATATTTAATATACTAAGATACCAGCACTTGAGAATATACTGTTTTCTGAGGACAAGGGCAGCAATAGAACAGAATTATCTAACCAGCCAGGCAAGCAGTCTGCAGGTTTCAGTGTCCTACTACCAAAGTCAAAGGGCATGAAACATTTCATTGCAATAAGCCTCGGGGAAATTCTCAAGAGAAAAAAAATTAAATTCTGGGTTTGATTTGTAGTATCCTACTACTGAAAAAAAAAGGTAGCTATTTTTACCTCTAAAAGATATATAGTTCACTGCTGAAAAAACATTCAAGTGCATTCTTAGAACAAGCATGGGATTCAGAACATTTTATGAGCTAAATACCTATACATAACACTTCTTTATATTATTCATAATGAACACAGTACTGCATGAATTAAATATGCAAACAATTTAGCACTTTTTATTAGGACTTCAAGTATAAAATCCAAATCAGCTAATGTAAGACATAGTATAGGCCCCTTGAAATTTGCTGAAGGACATTTGAAACATAAAACAACGTTCTGTTAATATACAAAGTGCAGGCAGGATTCATTTTTTCCCTCTCTCCTTTGTCTCAAAGCACAGAATAAAGATGAGCCAGTTGCCAACATAATCTGTCTCTCCTGCAGCAGCATTCACAGCTCTAACGTTGCATCCATGATTGTAATTTTTTTCCCTATCAGCTCCAAAAAAACATGACTCAGACACAGCCTGGATCACAGTACCCCTGCCTCTGCCTAAGCTAATTCTGAGTGGTTCCCTGTGGTACATGTGGATTCTCACTGCATAACAGGATCAAGCATGGGTCAAACAACTACTTTTATCAGAGCAGTGTGTATGTAAATCAAACAGAAAGGCAAACCTACATTGAATGCAGAGACAATGTGTGTCACTGTGTTACATGGCAGGGGATTACCTAAAGCTCTGGATGCTTGCAGGGTGGCTTGCAAACCATAGCTCTACAGCAGTAGAGTTTGCCCACTCTCCCTCTCATCAGACCCCTGATGGTATAACCAAACAGCACTATCATAAGAACAACAAGAAGAGTAGAGGCAGATGTAGAAGAAGCATAAAAGTGAATTTAAAAAGGTGCAGACATTTTTTAATCTTATGCATTGAATATGAATCTCTCCAGGTAAAAAGAAAAAACAAAACACCTAGGCACGAACAGGACTTTCTTCTTCCTTAGTCATGACACACTTTAATAAGATTTGAAATGAGTACAGGAAGACAGAACAAGATAACAAGGTTATCTCCAACCCTAAATCTTTACACTATTTATGATGCTAAATTTGCAGACTATACTGCTCACTTACATTTCCATAAAGTAGCATAATAAAAGAACAACTAGATGGTAGCAATTTTTCTTCTGAACTGCCCATTCTGAAAAAAATATGTACAGACCTGTGGGTTCTGTTATTCCTTTTTACTTGTGCAGAATAATCTCCCTTTTGTATTTTATCCCTTCTTTGTGTGAAAATAAAGAGAACGAATGTTCCGCTCCCCGAAGTGATATGACTCATTCACACAATCTGCTGTACCCCTTAAGGGACTGTCACTGCCTTTTGCTCTTAATTCATTAATTTTACTTTTCTGTTATACTGAAGAGCTGCTAATAAAGTAACTTTTCTCAATTGATATTCAATCTCCTCTGTGCCCCTGCAGGCACCTCTTCCTCTTCAGGACTAAAAATACAATGTGCTGAAGTTTCCCCATAGATCTCATGATGGAGGCATATATCTTCTAACATTCACTCCACCTTCTTGAAATACCCTCTGTTTTGCAGACTGTGAAATAATGGCAGGCAGCAGTGTCTGCAAGAGTAAGAAGCTTTAAATATTACCCACTACAATCCAACATACACCTGCTCCTACTATAGCACAAACTGACTAGCCATTTTCTAAGGAAATTTTTACTTAAAACTCTCAGCTGTAGGATTTCCTCTGCACTTCTGAATTAATCTTAAAAGTGACCTGTAAGCCATGACAAACTAGAAAAAAAATAATTCACAGATTTGGTGAGAGTACTAAGGTTTAAAAAAAAAAAGGCATGAAAAGGAGAGGAGAGCATACACCTTTCAAGACATTTCTTTTGTTGCCTCTTTCACAAAGTTCTTAACAATTAGGTCCTCCTTTTAATGAGGGGTTAACAGCAAAAGAATAGCAACTTCATCTCATCTGAGGAACACTGGTATATGGTCCCAGTTTATACCTGTATAAGATGATCTCCCTAAATCTTATCTTTATTTATGAAATATGTCTGCAGTTATGCATGAGAGAAACAAGGTAACTAATACAAATATTAGTTGATTAAACAATCAACTTGCAATTGGTAATAGGTGACTTATGTATTACAAGAGCTCCCTTTGCAATTTCAGCAGAGTTATAATGTTAGATAGCATTATATTGCTCAAAAATGATATAGGTAATTGTAAGATTAACTGGAAACTTGAGATCTAAACATTGTTTGCATTACTGGAAAATATCTCATTTGTTTCACTTGTCTTTGATTCCAATTCTTAGTTCATACAGTATGTCCGTGTTTGCAGAGACTAATAGGACAGACAACATAGGACCAAGTAGAATTCCATATTATAAGTAATTTATTTGGAACTTCTGACATTTGTAAAACAAAGGGAATACTGACTAATCATGTTATTTCAAAGAGAAATAGAGAGCTTTTTCTGTACAGTATTCACTTCAATTAATCTGGAATGCAAAGTGCTGCAAAGTGCAGTGATTCTTTTCTATTTAAGGTCATTTAAAGGTTTAAATAATTAAAAGTTCAGAAACACGCATATAAATCCATGAATCATTGTAGCACAACTTTAAACTACAGTTTAATCACAGTTTTCATTGAAAGAAGTAAGAAAAATATGTTACTTACTGTTATGAAAAAAATGTAAACTCTTACTAGGATGTAACTGATGAATGAAAACTAGGTGAATCTAGAGTAATAGCTATGAGACTGTTAAGTAGCTGTGCAAAAATTTAAAGACTGAAACCTTTTAAATATCATCAGGTAATAAAAAAGAGAGTAAGAATTAGGGAAATATGTACAATACTGTATGAATAGGTTTTCATGAACTCATTATAAATCCTTTTACCTCTATTGTAGCAAGTGTGTACAGAAGTGTCCTAAACACAGACTGGACCAATAAAATTGCCTAAGGGGTTCTGAATGTCAGTACCAGTATTCCCTCTGTGCCTCTCCTTTAATACCACCCCAGAAGGGCATCCCAGCTGGAACGTCTAAGACTAGAGTGAAATGCCGGTTCTCTTAGGCAACTGTGTGCTAGTCTTGTCCACATTTTAAAGTCTATGCTTGTAGTCATATGGTCAAACTAAGGGATTGCAAATCATTTCTCCATTTGAATATTCTTTGAAGGAGCAGAAATTGTAATCTATTTCTTAACATCATAACCAAAATTATTGTTTTCACATGGTATGACAGAATACCATTGCCAGGGAAGCTCATGGAGCAGATTGCCAGGGAAGCTCATGGAGCAGATTATCTTGAGTGTCATCATGCAGCACTTGCAGGGCAACCAGGTGATCAGGCCCAGTCAGCATGGGTTTATGAAAGGCAGGTCCTGCTTGATGAACCTAATCTCCTTCTATGATAAAATGACACACTGGGTGGATGAGGGAAAGGCTGTGGATGTGGTCTACCTTGACTTCAGTAAGGCCTTTGACACCGTTCCCCACAACATTCTCCTTAAGAATGCTCAACTGGCTGCTCACAGCTTGGACTGGCGTACGCTTCATTGGGTTAAAAACTGGCTGGATAGCCGGGCTCAAAGAGTCATGGTGAATGGAGTCAAATCCAGTTGGAGGCCGGTCACTAGTGGTGTTCCCCAGGGCTCAGTACTGGGGCCAGTCCTCTTTAATATCTTTATCGATGATCTGGATGAGGGGATCGAGTGTACCCTCAGTAAGTTAGCAGATGACACCAAGCTAGGCGCGTGTGTTGATCTGCTCGAGGGCAGGAAGGCTCTGCAGGAGGATCTGGATAGGCTGGACCGATGGGCTGAGGTCAACTGTATGAAGTTCAACAAGGCCAAGTGCAGGGTCCTGCACCTGGGGTGCAACAACCTCAAGCAGAGCTACAGGCTGGGAGATGAGTGGTTGGAAAGCTGCCTAGAAGAGAAGGACCTGGGAGTATTGGTGGATAGTCGGCTGAATATGAGCCAGCAGTGTGCTCAGGTGGCCAAGAAAGCCAACTGCATCCTGGCTTGTATAAGAAGCAGTGTGGCCAGCAGGTCTAGGGAAGTGATTGTCCCCCTGTACTCGGCTCTGGTTAGGCCGCACCTCGAGTACTGTGTTAAGTTTTGGGCCCCTCACTACAAGAAGGACATGGAGGTGCCCAAGAGAGTCCAGAGAAGGGTGACAAAGCTGGTGAGGGGTCTGGAGAACAAGTCTTATGAGGAGCGGCTGAGGGAGCTGGGCTTGTTCAGCCTGGAGAAAAGGAGGCTCAGGGGCGACCTTATTGCTCTCTACAGGTACATTAAAGGAGGCTGTAGTGAGGTGGGGATTGGTCTGTTCTCCCATGTGCCTGGTGACAGGACCTGGCGAAGTTGCACCAGGGGTGGTTTAGGTTGGATATTAGGGAAAACTTCTTTACTGAAAGGGTTGTGAGACATTGGAATGGGCTGCCCAGGGAAGTGGTTGAGTCACCATCCCTTGAGGTCTTTAAAAGATGTTTAGATGTAGAGCTTAGTGATATGGCTTATTGGAGGACTTGTTAGTGTTAGGTCAGACGTTGGACTACATATCTTGGAGGTCTCTTCCAACCTAGATGATTCTGTGACTCTATGAATAAAGCTAGAGGCACATTAGCATGAGATATCCATGTCCATTTGCAATACATTTGGTATCTGTTTCCTTCAGCTAAAGCAGCAAGGGCAATCAGGGCTACATTACTGAGCTGGTAAGTCAGTGGGCAGCATTTATTGTTTGTGGGCAGTATGGAGGAGGACATAAGTTCTTCTGATATCAAATACACTTTCTAATGATTCTAAGACATAAGTGCAGAATACCAGGTGCACAGCATATTGAGTTAATGCTAGTCATTCAAGGTAAGAAGAATTGGATTTGTTGTTTTCTCGGAAGCAGGATTATCTCAGTTTTCTGATGACCTTATCAAAAAACACTTGAATATCATCTAATGGCTAGTTCAGATGGCAAATGAGGGCCATTAGTGTGGATGCTGCAGTGGCTGGCAATACTTTAATAGTTTCTAAGCACCCAAAGGAAATGAACATGATGAAGATGGTGGAGTGATCCCCAGAAGATACCACAAACCATATTTCTCAAGTGAAGCAATACTCCATTATTGCAGTCAGAACAATATAAGAAGATGCAGAGTAGCTTGTAATTGCAAAACAATGAAAATTAAATATATTAATAAATCAAAATTCAAGAAGCTTATTTGGCACAAAGTAATTTGGTCTCAGATTTTTTTCTCTTTGGAGCCTAGAATGAAAATGATCACTGAAATTCATGAGCAACAAACAATTTCTATCACATACTGTAAACATAGTAAGAAAATAGACAAAGGACCAAATCCAGTATTTTGTCTTGTTTATTTTTTAGGCTACAGTGATCAACAATTATTATGCATCAATATGCAAAGAGCTGTTAGCAAGGCAACACAAATAAACTCTCTGAAGTAGTTTGGAACTTTATTCTCCCTCACATATTTTTTTTAAAAACTCTCTATAAAAAGTACTGGAAAGCACTGTCCATTAGCTTGTATCATCTTCTGTGTCATGCTGAGATGATTTAGATGATTTTATCCTATTTATAAGCATTAATTTTTCCATGATTTCTTTCACAGTATTACATTAAGAATGAATTTAATCTGTTGTTGTTGCTGTTGCTTATTTTTCTTCTTTTTTTTTTTTTTTTTTCCTAGCTATGCTTAATCAATAACACTGTACTTAATGCATCATGTAAAGTTTGAGCATTGCATTTTGGCACCCTTCTGTTTACAATACAGCTTCAACTATTTGCCTTTCAAAATTAGCACAATAATATTTTGCAGCCAATGTGCCTCTTTCTGTAAATTCAATTTGTGAAGAAAACATTACCTCAGAATATAGTTCTATTCCTGAGGCCAGAAAATATCCTCAGGTGTTTTGGGCCTTATTCAGCTATGTTAGATATTTATTGCCTGTGTAGTTGTGGCACATCCCCAGTGAAGGATGAGCAGGGTAAGTGTCATTAGAAGTTGAGTTATGGTAGTACATATACACCATATCCTATATTAGTTTCTGCATTCTCTTTGGGGCTGTGGAAAACATACGTGGTAGTATCTCTCAAATACTGAGAAAGGAGATACGTATTATTACACTTCTGGGAAAAAGAAGCATTAGAAGATTAAGGCCAAAATCCACAACTGGCCTCAGATCAAAGGATCATTGAGCAAAGGATCAGGCAGAGATCCTTCCCTCATCACCAGCAGAGCTGGCTCCACACTAGAAGCATAATGGTCAGAAAACATTACATTAATTAACATTCACTGATGTGGCTCTTTTGCTATTGGGACCTCAGCAGGAGAGGTCTCTGCAGAGCCTAGAACTGGCTGATGAAGGCTGGCTGTGCTCTCACAGGTCCTCAGGTATTTGAGCAGTATGGGTGGGCTCAAGGGATAAGCAAGCCAAAGTTCTCCAAATATTATCTTACATTCGTTACTGATTGATAGGCTTCCTGTGTCTGTTTTTTCATTGAGGCACAACATACAATTCCCAGTAAGTTATTAAGCAGGTACTTTATATCTTCACTTCTAACTTTAAGAAAGATATGCATATATGCTATGTGTAACACACACTGTACCTCAGTCCCAAGAGACTTAAAAAAACACAACACCATCACATAGCTCACAAGAAAGAGGAGTTAAGCAGAGCTGATAAATATATAACACATTGAACTTTACATTTTGTAAGTGTAGACCACAGGCAACACTGGCCTGGGTTATGCCAGAACTACCAGTGCAAATTGTTAAAGTTACAGCCACATTTTCATTTTTTTTCTGTATCATTTTCTATGACTAATTTTGACCAGAAACACTAGAGGGAAAGGAAAATGAAGAATATGTGTGGATGTGAAAGAGCCCCAAATTCTAAAACTCTCTAGTGGCTTTACAGAGCACTACAGCTATTGGCAATTTACCGTTGGAAAAGGAGCTGTCAAGTAAATGTCTTCCTATTCACATCATGTGGTACGTACAGATCCTGAGCTGATCTATGCCTCATGATTGAACAGACAGGCCTCTTCCCTGCAATCAATGTCGATTAGAAACTGTTTTTGTGGTACTGACAATCTGACGGGACTAAAATAAAATCTTCTAGGCCCTCAGGTAATGAAAAATTATCTACATGAAAGGAAGAAAGAGTACAAAATGGATTTTAGACACCTGTTTATTACCTTTCAAATTGTAAAAAGGTATTTCACCAGTAAGTAAATAATCCTTTTTTTTTTTTCTTTTATTTTTGCTTTCTTTAAGAGTATATTGATCGATTATGACCTGCTCTATCACAGCAGACCAGATTGCATCCAATCAGCTACTTCTGAAGAAAAAATACCTTGCCACTGGAGTGTTGAAAAGAATCAAAGAGAAATTGGGTTAAACATGTGGTTCAACATGTCATTCTCTTGATTGAATCAAATGTTAATAGACTGACTGTGCCATATATTCTGTTCTATAACCTCTGACCTTTTTAGGTTATCATTGTGGGAAAAGAGAACTAGAAAGATCTGTGTCTTCTGGGTAAAAAGTATCTGGAGACATACATGCTATTATGTGTATTATCTACATGGAAAGGTAAGAAATATTTCTTCTTGTTATGCTTTGGCCAGGACACAGCTGTTACGATTTATGATGCTAAGATTTATGGTGGAGGTATCGTGCAAGTTCAGATGATTAAAAAGTAACATGATGAGATAGTTGTTCCATAATGCATTATTTTCTTAAATAAAGTCACTGTGTCAAGCTGTGAACAAAAGATTGGTCCCATCACCCTCCTTACATTTGTAACTCTGTGATCTAGCTGTCAGTTTCCATGTATGAATCCTTTATTCTGAGGTCCACTACAATACTTAAGAGTTAAGTGAAATTACATAATCACAATTCTTCACATTACAGATAATTAATGAGTTATATCGAGGTAGACTTTCTTGTCTGAAAAAACATATGAAAGGACCATGGTTCCTCAAAAGTATAATGAACTTCATGGGAAGGGAAAAGAGTGGAGGGGAGGGAAGGGGAGGGGAGGGAAAGGGAGCGGAGCGGAGCGGAGAGGAGAGGAGAGGAGACCTATTCTTTGGAGTCCTTTAAAGATAAAGACAATACATTTTCCCTCAAATTTATTGTACCAGCTTGGGAGGAGATGGAAATAAATGTCCTTATGTTTTCAGTGACCAGAAATTTGTACTCAGAGGTAGCTCATTCAAAATAATTATATAATGAAAATGAAAATGAAATTGTATAATGAAAATGAAGAAATAAATTACTTGCAAAATAGAGAAAAAAAAATGAAGCAATTTTTTTAGAGCACAAGAAACCTTCAGAGGTTTCATTACCAGTGAAGATCAGGCACTAACCTGTGTATACTGTGACAGAGGTAGGGGAGGCAGAAATCACCTTGCATTCCCATGGACTCTACACCCCAGGGCTGCAAACAATAAGCCGAGAGTAAAAAGGCAGTTTGAATGTTAGCAAGTACTCTAGCTCAGGGGGCTAAACCAGAGATAGTGGAAAACACAATCTTTTTTTTTTTTTTTTTTTTTTTTTTTTTTTTCAGGAAATATCCAGTCTCCATAAATATTGGTTCATAAGATGAAGCTGCCATCAGCCAATGAGTAAATTCGTGCAGGAACTTAGAAACATGCTGAGAATGTGTGAAACAAGGAAGTTTAAGCAACTGTGGGGAAATTTCTTCTGAGCTAGAAAAGCCATACAAATTTGTCTCAGGAAAAAAAAAAAAAAAAAAAAAAAAAAAAAAAAAGCTGAGACACCGAGTAAGAATTTAAATTTATTGAAAAATGTGCCCAGAGACACCTGTCTGTCAACATCTGGTTTAATTCTGAAAGAAGGGAAGGCCATGTTTTCATAGAAATAGAAATAGATGCTGTTTTCCTTTGTGGTCAAGGCAATTGACATTAGGCAAGGTGAGCTGTGATTCAGAATAAAAGCATTTAGTTTTAGAAGAAGATTCTGAACACTGCAGAGGTCATTTATGTTCATACTTACAATGTCTTCATAAACCTGATGCCTTTGGCTGAAGCTTGAAAATCTCTGTCCCTATAGCTTTAAAAAATAAGGCAAATTGCAAAATGAAATTTCATTAAACTAATACAATCAATATAGTATATAAACCTTAACAAGTAAATAAAAAAATCTGTCTGATAAAAAAAAAGCAATGAAATAGTCAAAACTGAGGAAATTAAGTACTTTTGACTAATTCTGTCATTCCATGCATCCTACCACCTTCCACTTTATTTCAAAAATAAAATGTAAACACACAGAGTATTTTTTACATCATCAGTATTTGTCAGTATTGCACTAAAATTTATAATTTTCCATAGAAGACTGAAAATGTAAATTGATTTTGTAAGAAATCATTCAATATTGAATCATTTAATAAGTAACTCTAAATTTTAAGCCTGTTTTGCTTTGAAGAGTCTTTTGTACGTTTCTCGATTGGGAAAAATGAATACTTTGTATGAATATTGCTTTGAAACAAATATCTTTGAGGTTTAATATGTGACATTTCAAAAGTTTTGACATGTTCTTCTAACTCTAGAGAGTTAGAAGATATAACAAAATATCTTATTAATACTAGTCTTTTAAAAAACTCTTTCTATAGAAAATTTCAGACAAAAATTTTTTTAAAAGCAAGTTAAAGGTGGGTAGTGTATAATTCTATATGCAATATAACTTTCATTATTATCATCACAAAATCCTTCTTTTGAAGCATCCACCTTCTCAAGAAAGTAAGAGAGTTGAAGAAATGTGAATAAGTCTTTCCGTTAAGAAAACTAGGCTCTTTATCAAATAGTTGAGGCACAAGAAGCCTTTAAAACTCAGAAAGCATTTTGTTTTCCTGGTATTAGCAACAAATATATATATGAAAGATCTACAGCACGTCTTGGGAATTTTGCCCCAATGGCTTAAATTCTTAGTTTGAAAACCTGTCATGCTGATTGAAATAATAAATCTTGTTGATTGTTTATAACAGAAATTCTTAGTAAAGTGCAGTTTAAAGAAAAATAAACTTCTGGTGGGACTTCTGACAATTTTGGAAGTTTTCTGCAGTTCTTGTATTGCTGATGCTCAACTGGAGCACTAGCATAGTGCTAGCACAGCATAGACAACAGGCTGGCTGAGCCACCCCACATGAAACAACCTTTTTTTTTTCCCAAATTTTAGCATCCAGGCTCATTTTCAACCTCATTCTTTCTGAACCTTCAGCAACTTACTGTCTTGTTTCTAAATAGGCATCCACCAGCTTACACATTCATATACACAGTCACAGATGGCTCAAAGACAAATCTGTAATCTACCATAAAAAAAAGCTGATCTGATTTACTAATGACCACTATGAAATATCAATACAACCCACTCTGTGGGGATTAAGGAATGGCCAACTGACAGTCCTCAAAAAGCATCTGGCAGTGAGGAAACAGTCACAAGGAAGGCATTTTATTTTATTTTATTTTATTTTATTTTATTTTATTTTATTTTATTTTATTTTATTTTATTTTATTTTATTTTATTTTATTTTATTTTATTTTATTTTATTTTATTTCATTTCATTTCATTTCATTTTATATTTTATTTTAGGCCTGGTATAAATAGACATTTCAATACAAGTCCTACCAATAGAAAATACTATCTAGAATTTATTTCTTACCTATAGAGAATAATCACTCTTGAAAAATTTGTGAATTCTTCAAAATTGAAACCCATACAAGAATGAGGTCTAGAAGGTCTAAGGGAGAACCAAACCGTTAAGTCTGAAATTATGGTACAAAACACAAATCTTGCAAGGGCTGAAGAAAATTTGACCTTGAATCTTTTCAAATGTTTTTTTTTAACTTTTACATTTTCAAACTGTCAAATATCTGAGCAGCCCAAACAGTCTTTTTCTAACAATCCTGATATCTATTTTCTGTTTCAGTTTATTCAAGGTTTAGAAATAAGCCCAACTAAGACACGGTGATTATATAAGGTCAGTCACGGAATGTAGCTACTGCTACATACCCCATGTGAAACTGGTTCAAAAGTTTTTAATGCTGTAGGCTAAAGTTGATCAACACCAAAATAATAAATATACAAACAAACCTTTAAAGAGTCAGTATGATAAATACATGACATTTTTCTGATTTAGTTCTATATTCCAGTGATTACTTGTAGTGACTAGTTTAACAGTTTTCTTCAGGTCAGATGACGTTTTAGCATGACTGTCTCTTTCTATTGTTGATAGTTCTGCAATTCTGTTTCATTTGTTGTCCTAATCAAGAAAGTGTGAGCTCTCATGTTATTTGCATTTTTTACTTATATCCAAAAATCTCTACACTAGTAATAGGTTACAAACTAACTCTGTCCAGTTCCACAGTAGAGAGGCCTCAGACTTATCTAATTTGTTTTCAGAGAAAATTTGCTTTACCTTTCTCCATGATACAGGAGGAATGGCATCAGACACAAACTAAACAACTATGGGTACATTTTGCTGTTTACTATATCACTGACTTTCAGAAATGGATGTTCTGTTTCCTGTAATTACTATGCAGGTTTTTTTTCTTAGGATTATACTGAAGCTTTATCTAAAGTATCTGTTTGAAAGCCATTAATAGAGAACACATTCTTCATATCAAAATTTCCTTTTTCAATTATCTTTATCTTCGATTTTTTTTTTTTACATTACATCACATATCCCTCTTAAATATAGAAAAGCTAACTAAATATTGATGTGTCTTGGTGCCTTTCATATGAAAGAACAGATATACAGTAATTATTTTTTTAATTCTCTTCCAAAAGCTGTGAGGGTCTTCAACCAGGATGCAATACAGACTTCAAAAGTTTGATTTACTGCCTAAATCTACCTTTGCTTAATGGTAACAGGCACTTAGGATTTTCCTCAGAAACTCTGAAACTGCAGTAAATAAACTGTGCATCTTTTCAACCTTTTAAGTACAATTTTGTCATGATGCGTAAAATTAAACAACCCCCTCACCTAAAGCAGACTTAGAAGACTTTACATATTTAATTGCAGAAATTAAGACAGTATGACACGAGGGAAAAAGAAAAAACAACAACAACAACAACAAAGCAAAACAAAGAAATAAACAACAACAACAACAACAACAAAAATGACAGCAAAGAAATCAAAAACCAGAAATATGTGCATTATGGGAGTAACTATTAACAGTGGTGCCTTTGGCCTAGTATCACATACAGTTGTCTGTGCCAGAAACACGTTGCTGGCTTTTATTTTCAAGTAAAGCATAGTTTATTAAGCATTTCACAAATACTTCCATATAGCTGTTCCAATTTCATCACGGTATATATATATATATATATATATATATATATATCTTAACAAAACAGCTGAAAACACTCTAATTCTATATGAATCTGTGTTAAGGTTTTATTGGATGGGTGGCTGATAACAACGTCTGTCTTCAGATTTTATGCAGTCCCCCTATCTCATTGAGATAAGCAGAGGTGCTTATAAAGTCTGTATATTAGAGTCTTCACAGAACATCAGGGCTTCCTGCCCTTCTCCAAGAAGTTGCTACCAGGGGTAGCTGAAATTAGTAGCAAGAGTGGTGGGAGGTACATGAAGGGCTATTCTACTATTTTCCTTTCTAAGCAGAGTCCACTTATTACTTTAAGCCTTCTGCTTATTAGGTGAGACTATCCTTCCACAGGCACTGGGGCAAATTTAACAGTTTGCTGCCACCAAAGGGAAGAGGTATTGTTCCCTCCTGTGGAGCAATCCCTGGTCCTCCTTTTCCTTCTTTCCTCCTCCTTGTTCCTCTACTGCTCGAAGTCACCCTCTCCTGCCCTCCTCTTTGTGCTGCCACTAGAGCATTTTGAGACCTTTACTGTCTCAATTTACTTCATCAACCTGGCAGAGAACTATCCAGCTTTTGCACAGAGTTGTATTTCCTCCATTTTAATGAGTTACATGGAAGAGGAAATTCAATAGGTTTTTAGAGCTGGCACAAGTTGAACCGTGGGACCACATGGGCAGGATTTTATTCAAAATCCAGTTGATATCTCACAGAGATAAGAGAAAATGTCTGTCCTTAAATCAACTACTATAGCTGAAATACTACAATTCCTTTTTAAGGTGTCACCCAAAATACCTTGAAAGGGGAGCAGCAGGTATCCACCAGCAAAACTTGTGTTCAGATGAAAAAAAATGAACACATCTATTTCTCTTTTATTGTAAAGGCAGGTCAGAAATATTTTGTAATTCACTGTGTTAAAAGCCGCACTGACAGCAGTACTTCAAGCAAGTTCTTACCATGTCCAGGATCTTGCAAGCAGGTCACAGTTTAATACCACTAATGTAATCTCTGTTTTGTGGCTTAGTCTAGACTCTGATTGTTGATTTAATGTCTTGTTCAAACTTGATACGTTCTACTTAGTACTGAGAAACTGGGAGCCTGAGATGGGACCAGACCTGAAAGGCTTTTAGTATCTTTTACTAGTTTGTTCAGGTTTCAGTGAAGAAATCTACTTTGTAACTAAATTTCTGGTAATTTGAAATGACAGTCTGTTGTTTGTTTTTAGGAGCCAGAAGTAACATGGATTAGTTTCAAAAGTTTGGAAAAATATATTGCAAGATTTCTTTACGCTACTGTAAATTGAAGAGAAGACAAGGAGAGCAGTAAAACAGGAATTTATTTGATACATAGTTCAATATATGTTGAGATAATTTCACTGTTCACCTACACTTGTGAACAATCACTGTGTAGTTTTGGTGGTTGATTAGTGTTATTTATGCAGAACAGCTCTGATGGATGAGATTTTTCCATTCTAATTGGTAAAGAGCAGAAAACAATCAATTTTTGAAATCACATTTGTTATTTATAATGTTGTGACTGTATTGTTGGGGTGTTTTAATCCTCCCTCTTCCAATATAGCTATGTGAAACAGGTAAGAAACAGCTATACAGAAACCTCCATGGTACAAACCTATCAAAGAACAGTTTGGTGTCTCTGAGACCAGCTGCTATTCACAGCAATAAACTGCAACCCCAGTTACTGCACAGTCAGCATTTCTCATCCATTGCCCTAAACTAGAGGGACCGACTGAACTGAGGAAGCAGTTTAGTTTTCTTTCCTATTTGCTGTTGTGACTGCCCAAACAAACCCAACTGTGAAGGTGCCTTTACAATTCAGATAATTGTGAACAAAAAGGATCAGGATTAATTATGCTCATTTGGTCACTGTTATCTTAAAAGACAGGAAACAATGAACCATATCCAGCCTTGGCATAAGTACAGTCTGCACAAAAATAACTACTAGCCTGTTCCCTGCAATTCAGCATGTATCCGTTAATTAGTAGGCTTTGTCTTTTAGCCAGTTTGGTGCTCATGAGATAGTGTTACAGGCCAAACCAATTTTGATTCAATTTTTCCAAATCAGATGCTGTGAGAAAATATGAAGAAACTTACTGAAGTCCAAATATTATATATATATTCTGAATATATTCCAGTTACTGATACTACTACTATATCAATATATATATACACATGGATATAATATATATATATATTGTCTAGAAAAGCATATTTTTGTGAGCAAGTACTCCTGATAATTCACGTAGTCTGGTTTTCTTTTAATACTTTGCCATATTTTAATGGAAAAGAATGAAAATCTATAAAATATAATAATCTAGGGGCATTTTGTCTTCTCCTTAGAAAGGGAAAATCCTTTTTTTTGGTTTTGCATGTGTTTACGAACTTACAGTTTTCTGTGTATTTCCAAAAAGAATCTTAATTAGTTCAGTAAGATCTCCCCTCCTTCTACAAGCCTGGATATTATCACTCTTTGGGAATTCTAGACTAACTAGAATTAGATCAAACATTGTAAATAAGGTAATATTTGTTCTCTGACTTTACAGTGTTCATATATCAGTTTTTCTGAAACTATAGTATTTTAGTCAATCTATATTTCTGCTTGAATTGGAATCTAAAACTTTGACTTCCTCTCACCAAAAAAAGATTTGTCAGTAATCACTGTTGCTAGTCTTAGAGTTGGCTTCTGCAATTTTGTCCTCAATTTCCCTCTAATAGGACTAAAACCCTTGCAATTATATATATATATGGTTAAATATATCACATCAAAAATTAAGCTACAACTACTGTCAGAAACGAGACTAGACTTTTTTTCTTTTTTTTTTTTTTTTGTATCTCCCTGCACTCATTGAATTGTCACCTTTTTGTGATTTGCCTATTTCTGTATTTACAAAAATTTTTGTGTGTACATTGTTAAAGGAATTTCTTTGCCTCTCAGAAATATGGTAGTTCACTGTTACTACTATGCAAGTTCATTAACAACCCTTGGAATTCCACACAGTAGGTTAACATGCACACTCCATGTTGGAGACCACCAAAACCACCACAGGTCTAGGGTCTAGGCTTTGACTCTCCTTCAATGAAGGATCAAGACCCCAGCTTATCAATCAAACTGGTGACATACAGGATAATTCAATTGGGCATTTATGGTATTTCTAGCAAAGTAGGTATATTTACTCTCTTAAACCAAGAACCATAGCAGACAGGCTGTTTCCAGGTACATCTTTAAGCTGAGCAACAGAAGTCTTAACTACGGTAACAAAACAATTCTGTGAAGACAAGATTTTCTACCACTCTGGATGAAATGAAAAGTGAGGTTTCCTGGGAGAATATAAAGAAAGTGTCACAAACTTGTATTTGTAGATTGGTATGTCAGAATCATTTCCTAGGTTAAGTGTTTCTTTACTGTGTTTTCTGAGTGTAGTCAATTGTTAGTTTTATGTCTTCTTTAACTACGTAAAATTGTCTCCTTTATATGTCTCCTTTAAATACGTAAAATTCATGTTTTGGACTAGTGATGTTTTATCAATTAAAGAAAAAAAATGAAAAGTTAATTAAATTCTCTCTAGTATTAATTTTAATCTACCTGGTCAGATGTGGTTTAAGAATGAGTTCAAGAATGAAACAAAAATGTTTCAGAAGTTATAATGGTCTGTGAGCTAAACTTCAGCTTCCTGGTCCTCCAAACCAAACCAACCATAGTGTCTGAAAGATCCAGATCCAGAGGGTGGATTCAGAGCCATGACCTGGAGTTATCTACTAACTAATTCTGAGGGTTGCAAAGGACACGTGAAATCTTACATCTTTTATGTGTCTTCAGCAGGGATATGGGAAAGATCTATTAACTCTGCCTAGAAGTATTCTGTCAAATACTGGAGGAAGTAATACCCACTTTTAAATATCTAATTTGAACATATAAGGTTTGTGCCTTGCATATATACTCACAACAGTAAGATGTTGCCATCTACAACACATATATAAACACATAAATGCAAATAAAATTACACAGTTATATGTTAAATATATGTTCTTAAATAAAATTGAGTTATCCTAGAAAGTAACAAAATACATAGTTCAGTGCACCATAAAAACTTGGGAATCCTTGGGTTTTCCACCATGTCTTTCCTTGAGATTAGGCATTGAAGGATTCTGATTTAATTTTTATGTTTTTTTAAATTTAATCTGAAAAATCAGACTCTTACTGGTGTGGAAGTACACACCTGCATATAGCAGCCATTAACAGTGCACCTCTTTGTTGTCACAGGCATCAGTTGTCACTTTGGGGAATATAAGCTGTGTCCTATTAGCTGAGTTATTCCACATAGATATCCACCACACCAAGGACTGATGTGTTTTATGACTAAGTAATGACTAAATCCAGCTTCTGAAATCTGAAGATCAGAAATTCACATTTCATTAATTTTTCAATAAGCCAATATTTTGGTAATGCTTGTGCTACAAGGCACTGCAGATATATATAACAAGTGTTTAATATCATATGTTATAACACACACAAAAAAGGAATCTATATAATTTAAACCCTATTGATAAGTGAGTTAAGAACAAATCCGTGAACAGTGATCATCTTGCATTTATCTATTAGTCTGTCTGTGTATTTGTGCAACACTCAGATTGCCTTTGATTTCACTGCACAGAACATTTTTCATTCACGAAGAGTGCTATCTTATTAAAATTTAATTTTGAAGCATATTTAAAATTTAAACATGTTTATGAATTAAGGCTGGAATGATACAAAACTTAGAGAAAAGTTTTGCTAAAATGCAAAAAAAACAGTTGAACAAGATCTCAGCTCTTCCTCCTTCTACCTGTTCAACTGTAAATATTGCTGGTGACACCATCAGTAGACCAGCAGATCTCTTGAACAGAAAAAAATACTGTTTTGCTGTTGTTCCTGCTGCATTTGTCATGAAACATCTGTTCAGGGAGGGAAAAAAAAAAAAAAAAAAAAAAAAAGCCTTTTGTCCCTTTCTTCTCAACTCTTCTCAACACTTCAGGATTAGCTAATATTCTAAAGGTGATTTATTTGGTATTAGTACAAATAGATAAAGAAAAAAAGCATCCATTCCCTCTCCTAGAGGGTTTTTATCTTTTCCCCACCAAAAACAGAATGTTGAATGGAAGACAAAGCTATGTCAAATTTACCTGAAAAACTTCCAGTTCTTTGTCATCCTGTTAACAGATGAACTTCAAGTTTAGTTTGATTTGGTAAGAATGTTCCACAACAGCAGAAGAGGTTGGTTTTGCTAAGTTGTTTCATTTACCGTGAGCTTGAAAACAGCTGCCTAGACAAAAATAAGTTTTGTTTTTGTATTTATATTACCTGATATATAGGACTTCACACAATTTGACTTACATACCTAGTGTAACAAGCGAGATGAAAAAAACACAGATTTTTACTGGCAGAGGGAAATGACAAACTTTTTTAAAAATTAAATTCCAACTTCAAACTCTCCCAAAACATAAGTGTTGAGGAGGGTGGAAAAATGAGAACAAAACCATCAGAACCTATTTAGTTACACTGCAATACTCAATCTTGAACAATCTGAAAGTACAAGTTATACCTCCAAATCTGGGAAACAAGAAAATAATTCAATTTTTAGCATCTCATAAGGATTGACAAGCATGATGTCTTGCCACTGGACAAAATGTTGTAGAGGAGAATCTTCTCTGTTTTAATCAAGCTTTTCCCTAACAAAGTATAACTATTTCCTATAACAAGGCATGGAAGCTATGCCATCCTGGCATAATTGTTTTAGAATGCTCTTCCAAATACTTCCAAACAAGAAATATCACAACCTGAGGTTTCTCTCCTCAGCAATTTTCTAAATTTTTTTTTTTTTTTTTGCTTTTTTGTTTTTTCTCTAAACTAGAATTAATCTGTCCTAACCATAATGATATCAGGTGACACCATGTCAAATCCTTTCCCACTGTATCTGAGGTGACATGACAGTACCTTACACAGTGAAGTACAAGGTGCCAGCAATGTGACCTGATGAAACCTAAAAAGAGTATTTGGATAGTGTAGATAAAAGTAGAAAACTTTGATCCAGTATTTTCATTTGTTGCTATCCAGAGAATAATAGAGACAAAGTACTCTCTAGGACATTTGTATAATCCCAACAGACAAAGATATAAAAACATACTTTGTAGACATTGTAATGTACAAGACTATTATAGCAGGATTTAAATACCTACAATAGTAGAAGTATTTACAGTTGAATTTCTGAATAAATTGATCATAACTAGGACAAGAAGGGGCTTTGTTTTCAACCATAAACATATAACTATGTATTTTAATCTAATACAGATATTTTTTTTCTAAAACAGTTGAAACTCTTATCAGTTGAAGGCTGAGCCTCAGTGAGCAGTTTGGAACTAGCTTTAAGGTCCCTTCCAACCCAAGCCACCTTATGAGCCTAAAGACTTTAGTGGGCTGTTTGAATAAGGTGACTATTTCAAGGTGAACAGTGGTTAAAGAAAGGATCAGGCCTCATGTATACACAATAAAGCTGAGGTGCACAAACAGTAGAAAAGCTATAGAATAATTTTGCCTTCCTAAAATGCATGATTATAAAAACTGCTTATGTTACCTGAAAAAATAAATAAATAAATAAAAAACTAACTTTGCTTTTAACAACAGAGTTGCACCAGAAAATACATTTCAATCTTTTTTTTTTTTTTCTGACCTCATTCACACAGATTTCACACCACTCTAATTTCATATACTTTAATTGTATTGCTTTTGTTTTTCCTCACTGCAGACTTTCAAATGTAAACCCTTATTATCCTTCAAAATAAATTGTTCATTATTTTAACAGCTTCCTGCAGTCTGAGCCTCTCAGCATGTACCATTTCTGTTTCTTAAGTTAGAAATGTAAAGCAGTTGGGGGTATCGCTGTTTTAACGTCCAGATTTGCTTAGGGGAAGTAAAGATGATTTTACGTTTCTTTGTTCATTTATAATATGCAATCTTTTAGCTTGTTCAGCTATGTTTGGAAGGACTTATCAGGCACCATTAGTAAGAAGAATGGCAAAAACTAAGGCCAATACTCAAGCAAAATTCCAGTTTGGCTCCTTTGCAGAACTGAAGTCATCATTCCTCTAAGAAGCC
Organism: Aythya fuligula; assembly: GCF_009819795.1. Classification (NCBI taxonomy): domain Eukaryota; kingdom Metazoa; phylum Chordata; class Aves; order Anseriformes; family Anatidae; genus Aythya; species Aythya fuligula. Next base: position 27,195,763 of record NC_045562.1, on the reverse strand, counting down.
AGATATCAGTCCTCTTCAATGAAGGCTTGGATCTTAGAGGAATGAGCACAGTCCTAATCCCTGAGAACATTTATGTGCATACTTAATTTCAGCACAAGTAATCTGGTTGAACTATCAAATGCTTGGAAAGATGTTAAAAAATTGTAATGCTTTAGAAAGTTGAAGGCTGAATGATTAACTGCTCAATAAATTTAGTATTTTATCCCCTTATTAGATAATTTCACCACTATCTTATTTCAAGTGTGAAGACAGATTCGTAAAGTAAAAAAGTACAGGGGAAAAAGCAGGCAAAGATATTTTGGGGAAAGCTGTAAAAGTTAGAAACCTCTGTTCCTAACTATTTTTCTGGGAAACCTGAAAATAAAAAGCAAATACTTATGCATAAAATTTCAAAATTTAAATTTATATTTTACACATTCTTTGCAAAACACAGCAATTTAGCTAATTAAATTTGGCATTTCTGTTGTATAGTAGCAAAGACTTCCTGAAGAAAAAAAAAATCAGAATGATTCTGAATTTCATAATAAATTCCTGTGTGAACACTTCTAGAAGATTACATTCATATTTCTAGGTCAACTAATTCTGGGATTAAATGAGACTGAAGGACTCCCTATCTACAATTAGAAGTCTATATTCCTCCCCTTGTTTAAAGTTACACCTTCACATGGGCTCAACTATCTTTCCAGTTTCCTATCAGCAGGGACTAAAGCAGAAGCCTTGTCATCCTAAATTCCCTCTAAGCCATTAGTGAAAGATAAGCAATTCCTCAGGGTGACCCAGGCGTTAAGTGATTACAGAAGGAATCTAAAGCAGTGAGATTTTTAATGTAGGTACCTGCAGCTGCGTAGGATTAATCTAGGCCAGATATCCCACAAGAGGATGTATTATGAAATAATGATGCTAGAACATATCCATAAATTCCAGCTACTACCAAACCTTTATGTAAAGCTCTTTCAGTAACAAATGAACTTTTAACAGAATAAATAATGAATAATGGTTTCAGGACTTGACTTTATGTAACATTGACTATTTGAAGCTAGAGAAAAGCATGTAACAACAACAAATAAAATTCTGCTCCTTGTCTGCCTCAGCAATTCAGTCAGTCTGAGCAGCTGCAGAGCTGACCTAAACACTGTAGCAAATGTTCCTAAAAGATCTCTAGATATTGAATAAATGTAAAAAATGAGAAAGTGTCTGTTGAAGTAATATAGCCTATTATATACACAGCTCTTGAAACATGTATATGACCTTTTTTTTGTACCACCTGCAGGTGCTCCACCAGAATTGGTATACAGTATGGAAGAGAATGTAATAAGGCTAACAAAGAAATAAGATTACTATGTCTTAATTGTTTTTAAGGGATGTTAAGAGCTCCTTCTTCTGAGCACTTAATACTTTAGATTTAGTCTCAGATGTATCTCCGTCAGCCAAAGGTAGGATGAGGAAGGGCCTCAGTGTTTAATTCCATTTGGGTTTCCTTGTTCCACCTGAGTGCAGGATAAGTGCTGTTTTGCTTTGTGTAAGCTGCATCTGTATCTTGGCAAAAGTGCCCAACAATGATGCTCCAGTAAATATGACCATGTGTATATAATGGATATACCCATAATAAAGAAAGTTAAGGGAGCAATCTCATATACTAGACTCAAAATCAACCCTACCGCCCAGTGGTTAGTTTGCTGCCTTCTGCTAGTATTCTGTAACTAGCTCTCACCAGAGAAGTTTGCTTTAGAGACTGCTAGAAAAGGTCTGTAGGAGTGTCACAGCATGAGTTTAGGCTCCCTCTGTAGTACACAGCAATTATCACAATTTCTACCTCATACAGCAGAATGTCTTAAACTCTAACAACCATACTCTTAAAAAGCCAAGACAAAGGCTTTTCTCAAAGTCACTTGAATCAGTGTAAAGTCTTAGATTTCAGTCATCTCTGAAACTGTCTACACAGAATACAAGCAAGCTTGTGTCTGTCAAATCCAAGCCTTCCCTAACTTCTGAAATGGATCTGCATGAGTGGCATAAACTAAAGGGTAAGTCATATATACTTGTGCAGACTATGGGAGGGTACTAGAATAAAATAGGAAACTGGTGGCTTTCCCAGAAGGCTTATCTATCTGCTGTTCTCCCAGTTGAGTGTGATGTATTTGATTCCAGCATTGAGCAGAGAGAATGGTTACTCTGAAGCCAAAATGAACTGGGCAGATATTCCCAATGGCCTGATCTTACACACAGATAGGTTTTGCCAGGCAAACCAAGTAAAGCAAACAAATGAACTCAAACTGACAACCCTCATGACAGTAACTACTAAGTTTTGAGAGTTAATCATGCTGTATTTTGACAGATCACTGATGAACCCTTTCAGATTTGGCTTGTCAGTCATTTATTAGGGACATTTAATGGATAGCATATGAAATAGACTTCTTAAGTATAGCTCCTGCTGACAGTTCCATTTAAAAGTGAAGCGTTTATCAAATTCACTCCAGAGCAAGTGTCAGCTTTTCCACAGGAAAAAGCCTGCTTTGTGTTAACAGTCTCCACGGGTCTTGTAGGGGAGTTCCCCATCTGTGTGACTGTGGCTGCCACAAGGATACCAGCACAGTTAACAAGAAAGAGGTTAAGCACTCAGGGGAGAGACAGGCAAATACCACCAGACTGATGACATTATCATATTAATTTCCTCACTTAGAAAAGATAATTGAAAGATACACCCAGAGGCATTTATATTTGAAGCTTCTTTTGCTGTGAGGGTTTATTTTATTTTATTTATGAATAAGATTGTTGATAGGAACTATTATCCCTATTAATTTATGGTTTTTCCCAACATAATATAGCATGCAAATCATAAAATTTAACATAAAAAATATAGCATGGAATGCCCTTATACAAAATGTTTACTAGTGTCTTTGGAAATGAGTCCTAACAAAACCCTTTCTAAATGGTCAAAATCTTAAGAGAAAAGATTAAAACAAATTCAGGAAAGTGTTCACTGTTATTTTATATAAGAATTTATATCTTTAGCACAGATAAAAATACAACATTTCTAAAAGAGAACAATAAACCAAAATAATTAAACTGCATGAAGAACCCGTATGAGAAACAGGTGACCAGGGATAACATATTACATTATATATATTCTGAAGCAAAAAAAAAAAAAAAAAAAAAAAAGAGAGAGAGAGAGAGAGAGAGAGAGAGGAAAGAGAGGAGGAAGAGGAAACTAGATTTTACAAATATACTGCTCAAAGAGAATTTGTCTTGAATGGAAATGTAACATTCAGGGACAGTTGTGGCTAAGACCAGACTGAGTGTTTGCTGATGAATTAACTACCACTAGGATCCCTTCATATAGTCTTTTCATACCTTTTGGTCACTTTTTATTTGAGAGATTTATTGTGGTTATGAATTCAGATTTATTGGTGTAGTTCATTATACCCTAAGACCATGGTGTGACAACAGATAGGTGATAGAAGACTGAAAATAGAATAAGAGCATTACATAAGAAATATGTAATAATGTAAATATATGTAAATATATGAAAAATACATTTCAGCACAGCTTCAGCTTTCCAGAAATGTAAGAAACCATACAGAGACACTCATAAAAAAAAAAAAAAACAGGTTATCATAAAAGCACAATGATGGTATCCACCATTTTATTTGTTTGTTTTTGAATATTCAGCTTTATAACTAGTTATATAGTCTATATATAACTATATATATAGTTATATATATATATAGTTATAGATATATCTATCTATCTATCTATCTATATCTCTCTCTCTCTTTATATATATATATACATATATATATACATATCTATAGTTATATATATAGATATATATGTATATATAGTTAAATAGTCTGAAGTGTTCTCCTAATAAGAGCTGCATAGTTTTCAGATTGTGATAGGTAGATTTGAAGAATACTACTCTCCCAAATTTATTTTATCTAAAGGAATCTATTTCATATGAAGAAGGAATAAAAATTCTGAAGCTTTAATGGATTTGAATTCAAATGTTGTGCTGGTGGGCTGAGTACGGGGAGAGAGTCCTTCATTCCAGCAGTGATTCTAATGGTAGTTAGAAATCAAATAACTTTTTTTGTTTCTTTTCTCTAATGTTAACCTTGATTTTTAAAAAGTTTAATGGTTTAATGAGTGTTAGAAGATTCAGTATTAAATAAAAGAGTCATCAGAGTCTGATGCTGTGCATATAGAGGTACTCAGATAAATGCAAATCCATATTTGGCAGATTTTCTCATATTAAAAACAGAAAAAGTATATATTTGATTCCACATTATTATTCCCATTGCCCAGAAATACCGTCATTAGAGGAGAACAGTTAATTCCATGTATGCAATCATTATTTCCCAGGGCATTTTTGTCAGGTGTCTCAAAATAATTTTATTTTTTTTATTATCATTCTTTGAGTGAAACCACTGGGATGACTCAGAAGCCTGAAAACCTTCCTAGTGGCCTAGTATCCATTCCTGAAGCATAGTATGCTTAGAAATACTATATTACTGGTTACACTCTGGTACAAGTAATATTTTCAATATTGCTAGAATTTTTGTATTTAACAAGTGTTAAAAGCAAGAGTGGGAAAAGATGTTTTATGTAAGCTTAGTTATAAAGTTATCATATCTGAAATTTTAATGAAGATTATTTCACTGCAGACAGAAGGATATCTCACCTGAAAAACAGACACTGAACAGTAGAGCAGTAAATACTATCCTACTATCCTGCTCCAAAGCAGTTTCAGCTGTTTCCATACCTACAGCAGAATAAAAATTATAGACATTAGTATTCCACAACTTTGCAACCTTTATAGTCATTCACACCATGTAGACTGCTGCCAAATTACACTTCCACATTAAAATTAAGGTTGGCATTTTACATCCATTAGGAAAGATATGACTGACCCCTAGGAGTGCAACATAATGGAAATTTCAAGCTCTTTGGATCTAAATATCTTTGTTATATCTCAGGCAGAATAAAATCATTGGAGAAGTGAGACTACAGTTATTTATTCGTAAAGGACTTACTGTGCTTCTGAGAATTAGCAACTAGTAATTCAGATCCTGAAGCTGATCTTTTTTATTTCCACTCAATCTTTACTCATATAAGGGGAAAAATGATCTTTCTTCTTAACTCTACAAGAAATAAATATGGATGAATTCATAATTGTGTCAAGACTTCAATAAATGTTCCTATGAAATATGAATTACATTTAGGAAGTAACTGAGCACAGAAACTCATTCATTTGATAAAGAAATTTGATGAGAAAAAAAAAAAAAAAAAAAAAAAAGGAATGTTACAAAAAACTCTCCTACAAAAGGAAGGAAGACATTGACTCTTACTCTCTCTTTGATTCAAAGGAATCCTAATACACAACAGCTGTGCCACAAAAAAATTCACAATGAATGTTGGCCATAGTAAGGCTTTCTGTGAAAAACAGCCAAAAGATTGTTCAGTGACATCTATTTGATGGTTGCACACATCTGTGTGCTCTGAAAAACTGCCACCTCTGCTTACTGTCAGAAAGGAAACAGGTGAAGCCCACTAAAGTCAGTTATTTCCTTAGAGTTAGATCTGCTTTGAAAAAATGTTCCAAAATCTAAGCTAAATGAAGTAAGTTTTCCTGCATTTCAACTGCGTGTGTGTATATATATATATACATATATACATGTATATATATATATATACACACACGTATATGTCTCCTATCCACATTAAGAGTTTATATAGAGGTAAATACTGTATTCTTTGGAAACCCTTAGATAAACAGAATATTGTAAAAAATAAGCATTTAGGAGGGACATGTTCTTGAGGGAAAAATGATTGATAAAGAAGAATTTATATCAACTTAGTTGTGCACAGAATTACTTGGATTGTTTTAGGAATTGCAATATTAAGCATTCACAGATAGCAAATGCTAGAATACCATCTACCTCCTGGATTTTTTCTTGTTAAAAATTAACATATCTTTACCATTGTTTCTTTTTTTTTTTTTTTTCTTTTTACAAAACTATATACAACAAATTACCCAAGAGGTGTATTTGCAATGTCTGATTTTGCTAGGTAGGACATAGCATTGTTTCAGGAGCTTTCATCAACATGGGATAGAATGAATGTGCTGAACTCATTTTCAACAATATTGGCTTGGTTGAATGCAAGACTAAGTGACATGAATGCGGTCTTCCACCCCCATATTCACAAGACAAATGTCAAATATTTCCAGAAAGAAGGTCATCTGAAGAGCTGTTGATCTTGAAATGGGTTGGAAGCATACAGAAACCCAAGCAATGGCTACATAATTTCCTCAAAAATGAGAAGAAAAAAAAAAAAAAGCCAAACAAAAAATTCAATAGAAATTACCATGCTCACAGAAAGATTAAAATAATAATAATAATAAAAATAATAAAAAAAGAATGGACATCAGCAACCAGTCTTGAAAGTATCCAAGTGGTAATTTAAAAATCTGCCAACTTCACTGCCTAAGGATGATGCCAAGGCACAAATTCATTTGTTAAAACAAATAAATACTTTAGACAGTTTGATAGCCAGATCTGTGACAGCTGTGACAGTCCGATGACTGAAACATGAAGGAATGAGAGAGATATTATATAGCACTTAAGCAAACTTACCAGGAGTAAAACATACTTCCCCCCTTTGTTATGTAAGAGGACTGCAAAACCCCCCAGATTTTTCTACAGCAAAGAGTGTGTTTCTTGTCCTGAATTTTATCATTCTGAGGGCCAGAACCTCTGCCAAAGCTTTTTGTCTGCAAATACATGTCACAATAGAAAGTAAGACCAGCCTGATAGTATTGGTTGCTGATGTGTTTCTGAAAAACTAACCACATGAAGTAGTTGGGGCGAGTTGGAGCTTTGGCCCATCTCATCTGAACCAACAGCAGATTTGAGATTTCTAGAGAGCCCAGACTGGTGGGATAATAACACTATTCACTGCTACTGAGACGTGGATACTTTGTTAGACACTCAGCTGCTGTACCTTGATCACAATGTTAGGAATGAAGGTGAATGCCAGATTTGGTATGAGAGAGTTTATTCTGCTTTTTCCCCCACCTCAGACATGTAGGAACCCTGGGACCAACAAAGGGGAGGGAGAGATCTTCTTCCTAACCTGTTTCCCAGGTCTCTGACACAGAAAGCACTGCAGTCTCCTGTACTGAGACTGCAGCACCCTTCAGTTTAGTCTTCTGCAGGCTGAATGTTTTAGGTCAGCTGAAGGTACTCACTTGTCTACAATGAAGATAAACCATATTTCACAAAGAGTGAGTGTGAAATGGCGTGATATGTATGAAAATGATGTCTATCACCCCAGCCTTCAGGAAATTCAGCAGTCCTGGCATTACTAACGTAGACAGATAAAGAAAAGAAGCATAAAACACACAACCTTAAGAGGGTTAAAAGACTCAGAGGATTGAAACTCTTACTCCTGGCTACTTTATGCACATTTTTATTTCCAGTTCTTAATGGAGAATAATTATTGACGTGAAAAAAAAAAAAAAAGTGCAGAGTGAAACTTGAAAAATACATATTCCGTTCCTCAGCTTCATTCTGGAAAGGACTTTATCATTGCTGTCACCACCAAGTGGGCTATAAACAGTAAATCCAGTTAACAGGAGAGTAGAAGAAGTCAGAACACTAAAAAAAATGTTTTGTTTTTATACTTACCTCCAAACTCAGACCCAGGAGTAATTTCAGGTTTAACATCTTATGATTATCATAGAAAAAAAGGCCAAATTAATATTTATAGTGTTTCAATTGTTCAAATAAATATTTAGATACAGATTTAGTGGACTGAGAGAAAAGTATTCTTTTCTTCCTTTCAGCATGCAATGCCCATTGTTCTCAATAATGGTGGTTACTGGGTATTTTTCAAGACTTGACCCAACAGTTTAAAATGCAGGTGCATCTGGCACTCAGAGACAACACTTCCCCTTCCATCTTTGTGCTCTGTAAATTCTCCTCTTTACAGCTCTATCCTACCCTGTCTTTAGTCACATTATTATAACACCAACTCTACCACATATCTGGATTATTTAAGGAAAAGCATACTATAGTGTGTACTTTTTTTGCTTAAATTTGTAATCCAGATTTATTTTTTTAGATTAAATATACCAGCATGTAATTCCCCATTCAACAGCTTCAGTCATTTACAGCCAACTGATTTGCATATGGATTACATCAAACCATTCAAATAAACACAGCTTTATAGTTTAAATGATTTTGTGCAAATGTTGCCAAGCAGATAGATAAACACAACACATTGTATCTGTTTCTAAACCTGTCCCTGTCACCTTTCTGGTGTATATGTTATCTTTTCAATAGCAAAGTCCAGCTACTTATTTACTATGCTAGGTGTCACTCATATGTGGTTAACCAAAATGACAAATATCACTATTCTATCTCTCTTTAAGTTTTCTAGGTTGGTTTTGTAACAACATCATCAACAACAAAAAAGTTTCTACAACTAGTGGAAGCTGGTCAGCCTTTGTCTGCAGAAAGATGAAAGAAAATACAGCTCTCTTTGAGTAACAAGTAAGAAGGGAAAGAATCTATCTCTTAGAAGTAAAATGTTACCTAAAATATGGATTAGCCTTGGACAAGAGCTTGAATAGGGATTTCAAGATGCTGTGTGGTAGGAATTTGATAGATTTCACATCATTGGCCAAACGATTTATTTTCTGCCAGCCAAAATAGTGTTTGTAAACTGTACTGCCTGGTGACTGATGATGCCAAGGACAAACAATGAACAGAGAATAAGAGAAGAGATGAAAAGAAGCTCTGCTGGCATAATGAGGGGAAATGGTCCTTTATCATCCTATCAGGGCTACTGCCCTGTGAGTTATAAATCACTGTCGTCTGCCTCACAGCCTGGGATAAACACCACACAATAAATTCATTAAAATAAATTATTCAGAGTGCTGTAAGTATTTTTATGTGGTAACAGGTTTGTTTTTCTGACAGTTTTACAGAAATGCCCATCTTTGTTTTGTTGAATGGAGTGTATCCATTCAGATATAAACTGAGCTGTGTTCATGATATACGTTAATATCTAAGCAACAATAAATGAGAAGCACACTTTATTTGATAGCATAAATCAGTTTCAAGACCATTTTAAACTAAACAGTGCTTTTTCATTGCCTTTATGCTAGACTCAGAAGACAGGTGCACTCTATTGGGTCTCATTTTCTTTTGAATAATTTAAACAAATGAAGATTGTTTTATGATTTGCTGCAGTTTGAACCTATGAAACTGAGTTTAATAAAAAAAAGTTAGTGACTTCAACTGTCTGTTTGGCAATCAGGAAACTATTATGTTATTTTTTTAATAACATAACAAAAATGTAAAAAAAATATGATTTTTTTTTTTTATTTAGGAAAGAATTAACCTTTGATGGGGTACATATTACACCATTACTTTTTTTTTTTTTTTATATATATATTTACACTTGCTAATGAATTGGATTCCTTAATGAAAATGACTGTCTGTTCATCAAATACAGTTACATACCTTTCTGTCTTTGTGTAAAGCCACAAGTATTACGGACCAGATCTTCTAATCTAGTAATCTTAATAGGTAAAATTTCTATAGATTTCAGCACTGAATGTGATTTACAGATTTGGACTTATGTTGTTATGAAGAAAACCACTTCACTAAATGTAAATGTTTAGAGTACAAAAGAAAACTCAGTTGGAGACTTTTAATTTTAGCAACAATTTTTAACCTAACCTACCTTTGTGGTAACCTGAACTTTTCAAAGATATTCTGTTGCACCAGTGTCACTCACTTGATCAGGAGAGCTGTCTTTAGTCAAACCAGAACACACATAATGAAGGCTTAACTGCTTTTGCATCCAATTTTAAAAATTAGTTTGCGCATATATTTTTTTTTCCTAAATCTTTCTGAAAAGTGAATACAACAGAAGGTAGACTGTAAAAGGTAGATTAATTTTGAACATTTATTTCATCCTCTTTCTAGTGTAAGGTATTCTAGATGCTGGGTTCTCACAACCCAAAGATTCATATTTTTCCTTTATTATTCTACATTATTCTTATATTTGTAGTGCTACATGCTTCAAATTTAATATCTCAGAGTTGCTTTAGATTTTCCCCTCACTAGAGAGCTACAAGAGACTCCTGATACTATTTTTTTTTCTTTCTGTTGTCTTGTAACTCTTCCTTTACAGAATACACAAATTTTGTTTTTGAATTTACAGAATACACAAATTTTTACTACACCCACAAATTGTTAGTTAATCCATTTGTTAACTATTGCAAAGGCCCTACCATTTTAAAACGTACAGTATGTCAATGTTACTACATGAAGGAAAATGATTATCTCTTCATACTTGTATGAATCCCTTAGGATTTTCTAAACCTGAAAAGCAAATCTGGCCTGTTAAGAAAATATCATGAGCAGACTACTTTTTGTATTGTACACATATGTTTTAAGGCAGAAGTCAATTATTTCACTGGTGATGTACTTTATGCATTCAGAATCCCAGTCTATAGATAAAAATGTATTTGAAGGAAAACTGTCTTGACATTAATTGATTTTTTTTTTTATTTATTTATTTTTTTTTTACAGTGTGATTTATATATCCCCCAAACAAACCTAAAATTAACATCTTTGGCAAAATTTTTCAGGCATTTACTCCTACCATGTTTGAATGTATGTATTATATTTACCATTTCTTATTTCATATATGCAGGAAAGAATTAAACACTATTCTAAGGATTTTTATTTTTTTTCATACTGTAACTTCCTGGTTATATTTGATTTAATTTGAAACACAAAACACAAGAAACTCAGTGGGCTGTGTCATAAATCATAAACATTAATTAATAAAACTCAGCATTTTCCTCTGCCATATTACCTCTGCCATGGTAATAATTCAGTTTAAATAAAAAAGTTTGACAATTTAATTAGTGCTTTCATAAGAAAATGAATAACTAAATTACTTATAAAGGAAGAATTGAGAGAAAGCTGAAATTAAGCTTAAAAAGTCTGTTACCATAGCCCCAAAGCAAATGGCAACTGTATTTTATTCTGTTTGGAATATGTTTCACCAATATTACCACTTTATACTGTGGACATCCTATAAAGTCCCATTCTAAAAATTTCTGCAATTCCACATTGAAACATTCAGTATCTTAGGCTCCAAGAGCACACTAGACAAATACTAATCTTTTAGAAAACTGCCAAATCATCTAAAGCTTTAGGAGAATATATGGAAAAAAATCAATCTCTCATAACAATGATTTTTTTTTTTTTTTACTGCCTACTTGTCCTTCAGGTAATTAATTTTTATTTAGTTACTTCCTTTTCATTTTCCTTTAATTGCTTTAATTGAAATGGAAACATTTTTGCTAATAAGCTACTAATTCTAGGCATCAGATTATCTATGGTCCCAGACTTAAAAGTTCAAACACAGTCACATGCACTGACTGCACAGGTTTGTGATATGAAATATGCATCAAGGTCCCGAGCCATGAGTCATACCTTTTCCCTCCAGGCCTGAGAACAGCTGAGGGCAAGCTTCCTTGTGTGAAACATCTGAGGCTTTTACAGTCATTGTACTCCGACTCCCAAGGGAAGCCAGAGCCACTGGTATCCTGTGCCTCGTTTGCCTCCCATGGCAGCTGATTTCTCAGCAAACCCTTCCCCTCCTCACAGCTCCACTTCCATGTTGGCCACACAACAGAGCCCAGCATTGAGATTGCCCTTACTTGCAGTGCAAGAGGTGCAGTCCATTTTCTGGGCAGGAGACTTCTGCTGTCACACACAATCAATAGGGCACAGAGATGTTTCAAGTATGGTCAACTGCAGTTTACTCCCTCTGCCATCCTCTTTCCATGGCTGGAAAATAAGGAAGTGGTCACATGGCAGAAAGAAAAGGGGCTGCTTTGCAGTCAGTGAATGCATTTATTTTTGATCATATTTCTGGTGTGCTTTCATAACAGGAGAAAAAGAACACTTTAAGCACCATTCTTATTTTATTAAGATGTTTACATAAGTATTGAAATAACCCACTAAAACCAATGGTCCTGTATCAGAATAAAACTAGTGTGAGCAAAAAATTATATTAATGGCATGGAGATGTCTGCTTAAAGAGTTGGCATTATAGAAATTATTTATTTATATAGCAAATACATGAGACTGGAGAATGTATTTGAAATACCTTGAAATTAGACAGACTGTTTTCTATTTGCATGAGTGGAATCTTAAACTAGTCAGCCATCTAGTTGGTCTTTAGGCTATTGTAAACATCAAGACAGAGTAATTCTATTGCTCTTTAGTAAAAGCAAAAATAGTAACAGTAGTAGCAGTAGTAAAATAAATCTAGTAGGCTAGGACTCCCATTACCTTGTCTGGATTGATTACAAACTTTGTATAGTATTGTCACTCTTCTCATCTGGAAAGCATGTAAGGGGAGTGAAATATAATACCTCATTATTCTACCAGGTCTGATACTTTGGAACATTCAAGTGTGTTTTCTTTAAGAATTACCCACATATTTCTTCTTCTTATAAACAAAAGTCTGTATGAAGAAAGCCATTTTCTGATTCTTATCACCATGGGTGAGTTCATTCAGAAAAATTACAGTTAATTTTCAGACTTATACCCTGCTTCCCAATTGTATTTCTGACCCTACCCAGAAAGGAATGACCTCTTTACTGTATGGAGAACACAGAATTGATGTGATATAAATACCTTAGTGTTGTCCGCACAGCAATCGCCTTTCTGTCCCCACAACACTATCCATCCCAGACCTAAATTCCACCTACTTAAAAGTTGAACATATCCATCTTTCTCATTTGATTATGAAATCAGAAGGGAAAAAAAGATGTATAGACCAAGCAGAAATCATAAAGAACACATTCTCAAGTGCAAGGAACACTCATTTTGCACATTCAGAAATAGTTGAAGATATTTGACTTTAGAGTACTTACAGCACATTCTCACCTGCATTTTATTCAACTTTCCTCACCTTTAAGTGCATTTTGTGAATATTTCTGACCTCACAAAGAGGATAATCACCAAATAAACTATAAGTACACCTTTGTTTGAAACATTTTCACTACATTTATTCAAGTAACAACTGGAATACTAAAAGAATAGAAATGGCCTTTCTCCCAATCTTTTGTGTATTTTAAATGTTTTAATGTTGAGTTCTGTCAGTGTAAAAAGTGCTATAAAAACTATGAAGACAGATTTCTAATTCCATCAGAAAGAAAACACCAAGGCTCAGGTTGGAATCCTGTATTCGGGGGTTTTCACAGTCATAAAGCTATATGACTGAAGTTAACAGCAATTATAGCATTATGAATCAATATTAATTACAGTGAAAATTAAACACCTATCACATAAGACAAGGCTGGTAGTACAACAAAAATTGGAAGGTAAGTTGTTATGCAACAGGAAAAGAAAGAAAATTACTTTTTTAAAAGGGCTTTAAATATATTTTAAAGTAAATTAATACAATTTGAAATCCCATCAAACTGTAGAGATTATTTTAAATTAATCTTTTAAAATCCACTTTTTGAAATCCTTCCAAATCTAATCTGTGGCTGAGATAAAACCCAATTCCATTTACTTTTTTTTATTTGTTTATTTTTCTGGTAAAACAAGCTATTGTATTTTAGATCACACAAGCTGCTATTAAAGTCAATGAATAATGATATTTCTTATGCAGTAGGGGCTTAGTCAGTCCCCATCATCCATGGTTTATCCAAGGGGATTAACCATTTCTAATCAAATCCAGGTGGATTAATTGTGCCCTGAATAGGAAGACTCAGAACTGGCTCAGTGCAGAACCAGTTCAGATCAGCTGGGCTTCTTATAGCAGGTGTGGTGCAAGAAATGTGCTCTGCTGTGAAATAGAAGTATTGAAAAATAGGATGCAGAGACTCAAGTGATGGTACACAGTTAGCTTGGTACAGTTGGATTTGCTAGTCCCCAGTTAGACATCTCTGCACAGTGCTTAGTCCAAGGCAACTGCACATGCCAGACAGAAGCCAACTCAGTTCTCACACTTGCTCACAAACCTGAGTAGCTCCCCAGGATTTGAAGCATGGGACACTAAAAAAGTTCGAGTGGACCAATGAGAGCAGACCCTGTCTGCACTGAGGGAACTGGCACAGAGCTGAAGCAAACTGCACACAAGCTGCCTGTGAGCAGTGCCACACTACAGTCATCTTTGCATTTAAGGTGTTTATGTAGCCTTTCTCTTCTTTGAATACTTCAGTCTCGGATCCTGTGTTTGAAGTGGACCATGTCTTAGAAAGTCAGCGTTAGTGGCTTCTCTTGTGAAGGGACACGGCCAGATTTGTGAACTACTATGCTCAGCCAAAACTTTGATGCTACATGAGCTGAGCACTGCAGGCTTTACAACTTCCTGTAGTGCAATGGTAGGGTTGTGTGCCTCTGTAACAGCACTGTGTTACAGATATAGACATAGCATGTATGGTGGAGAGAAAGACAGAAGTCTTCCCAAGTTGTTGTCTTTCCCTCAGAACAGGCTATTTACAAAATCTGCCTCCAAGACAGACCCCTGCTTTCATTTTCTGCACTAGTTTTCATATAATGGTTTGGAAAAGAAGGAAAAGGAGAACATGTGTTAAGACAGAAGTCAAGAGCAAAAGCTCATTTACCTGATTGCTTTGTGTAGAACAAGTCAATTTTCTTCTTGCCTTACAGCAAATATTTTTTCATCATTTTCTTTATGTGCAAAATCTCTTTTTTTGGCTACAATATCTAGACAGCAGCTGAAAAGGAAGCATGAGTTTTAAGATTAGGTTTTTAAAATCACTTGAACTCCACACAACAAAGATACACTGTTTGCTAACAGATCACAAACAGACATAGGAAATGTGTTTTAATTTCTTGTCAAGAGTAAGCCAATTACATGGCTGCATGTAGTAAGAATTAATTGTTCTTATAATTTCAATGTCATCCCCAACATAAGGTGTAACTCTGTGGGATACATAATGAAATAAAATGCCTAAATAATATTAATTGTTGATTGAGAAAATGTTACTACTCTGCCTTTTTTTTTTTTTTTCTACTTCTACTTCTTTGGAATTATTAATGATTTTTAAAAGTCTAACACTGAAAATAAAGTAAAATAAAGTAAAAATCAGTTAATATCAAGTATATCAAGTATCTCATACCCAGCTCTTTGTAATAAGTAATTTTTTTAAGTACATAGCTTTGAAGGCATTATTCATTATGAAAAATAAATTATAAAATGTAGATTTTTGGAAACCATATTACTCACTTATAAAGCTTTACTGACTATTCTGAAATCACTTATGATTCAGACATAAAAGTGTTCTTAGTAGCTGTAATTGCATATTTTACAACAGTCTAATTGTTAATTATAGAGCACATCTATTATATATATTGTCTTGTTGACAGTGAATAGACATAAATTAGCTTAAGGAAAAGAAGACATCTCTCCCTACCTGCTTATTCTTCAGCCAGCAGCCTGAGAAAAAGTCTCACAAGGCAGAGGAATGATAAATCATTTAACTTCTAATTTCTGCACTTTTAGGCTAGACCAATATTGTCTCAGAGGTCCATGTAGCTCTCCACAGAAGACTGCTATGTATACTAATAAGGGTTGCACTGACGTAATACATGGATATACATGCAATCATCTAGACTGGGTCCTGTGTAATCAACTGGTAATTAACAATTTGCTCTACAGACGAGAACAAGGAAGAGTTGGCTACTCAGAGCTTCATCTCTCTCATGTCTGGGAAAAAGAGACATCATATTACCTCTTTTTTGAAAGCAGTCTATTGCCTGTACTTTAATATTCCAGTTACCTGTGCACTGGATGAAAACAGTGGCTTGGCTGCTCATGGACAGACATATGGACATGATATATACCAGTATGTCTGGTTACTGAAAGTCAGCTCTGACCCTGGAGCTGCAAGAGAGCAAAGGGAGACCTGTGCCTGTGTTAATCCCTGACCACCTGACCAAAAAAAAAATTAAAAAAAAAATAAAGAGTTGGGCTCTGTCCAGACATCTAGGAGTCCAGGCAAAGACAATCACTCTGCTTGCTTAGAGCATCAGGAAAGAATCAGGAAAGATGCATTCACCTCTACCTGCTCTGCACCCAGTTATTTTTAGACACAAAGAAATTGTAGTAGTCCTCCTGCATGTTAACAAAAGTGTGCTGGAGCTCTGCCTCTGATTCTTCAAGCAACCTCAGTGCTACAAAATAAAAAGCATGATGTTCAATATCACAACCAGGCACATCACATAAAAAGAAAAAATATATATTTTTTTGATTATATAAACGGATACTTTCCAAGTATTGGCAGACCAAATTCACCAGGACCAAAGATGAAAAATTGCTCAAGCGTTGTTTTAGATCCCATGTGGCAAAATTGTAAGTGAAAGCAAGCTCTGACCCTTTTCTGAATACTAAGAATGTGCTATTACTCCAACTCTTGCTGGAGCTATGTGCAGAGGATATACTTAATATATCCATGTCTTTCTTTCCTTAACAGTATGTTAAATTGAATTAATGAGCTATGATATTCAATAACATACCTGCTTATTGACAGCCTAGGGAAGTATGGAAGCTGAAAAGATTACATTAAACATCATCTTAGCTTGCCACAAAGGGTAAGGATCAAAAAATTTGCTGCTAGAATATTCAATGAAATGATTTTGAAAAAATACAGAAGAGTTTGGAGAAAAATTACTGCATGGTGAAAGACAAGTGCATAGTCATGCTTTTGAAGGTCAGATGAGTTTATATAACTTGTTACCTCTGAATCACCTTTACCCTGTATGAAAAATTAAAGGTATTGAGTTTAAAAGGGGGTGGTGATTTAAAAATACGGTCATATAATTTGCTTTGTATATGAACTAAGTAATACTGAGACTTAACAAAATTATCTAAATTTGGAGGAAAGTGGCCACTGAGTGATTTTCATGTCTCAATTAAAATCATAACGGAATTTGAGAGCACATCCAAAAAAAGGTTTAGGACATTCTGCCATCATGTTTAATTCTTTTGTTTACATGCTCCTATCCATAGTGGAGTTTCATTCATGGTAAAAAAGTGATAGAAAATGAAAGAGAGAAAGAGAGACAGAGACAAAGGGAGAAAGAGACAAAGAGAGAAGGGAGAGGGAGAGAAAAGAAAAAGAAAAGTGAGAAAAGTGATAGAAAAAGAGACATAGAATGTCAAGGCAATTTTGTATAATTCTGAGCTACCTTAGGTGATGAAAAGAATATAAAAACAAGTTCTGTTCTTCTCTTCAAAGTTCCAGACAAATAATCTGACCTCATAGAAAGTAGTTAAATTGGCATGTATTAGTAAGAAAGTTAAAGAATGTAAATTAGGTCATTATCAGCAGAACTGTGAATATACAATGCTAAAAACAAAAACAAAACAAACAAACAAAAAAAAAAACAAACTGGCATTTCTTACCAAGTAAGAAATCACAAGGGGGAGTGGAGGGGCAAGCACTGGTTTCTTCTCTCTGGTAACCAATGACAGGACCTGAGGAAACGTCTTGAAGCTGTGACAGGGGTGGTTCAGGCTGTATAATCTTCACTGAGAGGGTGAAAAATGTAAGCAAACCCCATGTCATGCATACTTTTGTATACATCTGACTGTAGGAATAAAAGTATACATCATTAAATATTCACAGTTGAACAGTTCCCTTTTTGGGGGGTGAATGTCCTGGTGGTTTCTCTGTTCTCCCTGAGCTGTGTCAGATTTTATGGCACTGATAATTCCCTGCAATCACATGGGCACTTCTTGGTTCTCTGAAAACTCAGGGGAGAGATATGCACTACAATGCATATTTTTACATCTACAGAAAATGGAAGATCTTCCTTTTTTCATTCTCTGCTGACTTTATGAATTTAAAGAACACATATACATGTAGCTATAGAAATGTGTGATACCCAGCACAGGAAAGATTAGCTACATTAAACACCATTTAAATAGTTGTTAAAAGAATATACAGCTGACAACAAAGAGAGATGGTAAATCCCAAAGCATTCAAACACAGTTTGACCAGTGACAGCTCCCCAAACCCTTCATGCAACATTCACATTTCCAAAATGTGAATGTCTAAATAATGAAATATTTTGACAGCAATGAGAAGAAAAAGTAAATATGAAATATATTTATGTGGACATTTTAGAACTGATTAAGTAGTTAGGGATCAGTAAAAAGTTTTACTCTGTTCCATAAACAAGAAAATAGTATTCCTGAGGGTCATTTTATTTCACAAATTACCTTTCTTTACTGAAAATTGTATCTGAGGAATCTCTCTCACTGTCTGTCTGTTGCTGTTCTGAATTAGCTACCTGTATTTAGTCCACTGTATGATTGGGGGCTAAAAGTAGAAAGAAATAAAAATTAGGCTGTGGGATTTTTTTTATGTTTGATTTTGGAGTGTGGCATGCAGGGTTTTCCTGTTAGAAGCTGCAGTAGCACCAGCTAAGAACATCCTAGAATCAGAGGCACAGATTCATCTGGAACTGAGCATTATTACACCCTGCAACACTTCCAACAAATTCTCTTCCAGTCCTTTTTTTCTAGTGACATGAGGTATTTATTTGTATCAGAGAAATGTAGTTCAGGAAGATTCATCATCTTAGTCAAAATGACTATGATGATGGTCTCAATGGTCTTAACAATATATAAGGTTATCTCAAAAGAGAGAAAACAAAAACAACAACAAACAAATTATCAGTAATGCACTGCACTTTTCCTTTCCCATAAAATATCTGGCTCATGGCTTTCAGCTGCAACTAAATGTGGGCAAAGGAGTGGTATCTGAGTTTAAAGTGCCTTAAGAAAAAGAAAAATATCATTTCTTCTTGTCTTTTTTACAGCCTTAAATCACAGATAAAATGTTTGGTGGTGGGAAGGATGTTCGTATATTATAATAAATATAAATACCTTCTGACAAATAAGAACCCAAAGTACGAAATATGGACCCCAGGCTCCCAGAAAAGCTACTGGGGCTCCTCGCTGTCACCTGGATTGGACCCAGAGCAGCATTAGTAGCATTATTTTAGGTGGTCTGACTTGACCAATTGTGCAAAAAATTAGGTATCTTAAAAGAGAATCTGCAGAAAATAGCTGACTGAGAAGTGGATTGAACTAATTAGGAATTAACTGCAAAGTTAGGATAATTAAGGGATGTCTCTAAAGACCTTTCTGATCCAGCTGTTCAACTGATAATAACTTTGGTCATGTAAAGGTAAACAAACAAACAAAACACACACACACACACAAAGAAATTGATTCCAAGGACGCTGTGGACATAAGATTCAATGGGATATGGGAGCCCCTGATTCACTTCTCTACTTGGACAGAACATGGATAATTCTCATAATCTGTGTAAGTGCTTTCAATGTTAGAGTAACTGTCATAGAATAGTTTAGGCTGGTACAGACGCCTTAACATCATCCAGTCCAATAGTCTGCTTAGAAATACTAACTTCAAAGGTTGCTTCAGACAGTCAAGTTCTGAAAATTTTGAGATTGAGATTCTGCAGCCTCCCAGGGCAAGCTTAACCACTTCACCGTGAAGTATTTTTTCTTACGTCTAATCTGATTTTTCTTTTTTGCAAATTGCAAATATTGTATCTTCTTATTCTTTCATTGTTTACCAAGACATGGAAAGAACAAACAAACAAACAAAACTATCCTTTTTGTTCAGGTAAGCAGGGATCTGGTCTCCTTATGTTCATGATCAGACACACCATCAAGCTAAAGTCAATCTTAAGGTGTCCTATAATTAAAAATTTGCTTTTGAATTTCATTTTAGATGGCAACTTGTCAATATGAATTAGCTATTGAGTATAGATGGTGGAGTTTGCTATGCCTTTAATACATGACTTGTAATATTGTATGAATTGAAGCTTTAGACTATGATGTGTCAGATCTCTCTTTTATTTATCAGAAATCTTGCTTGTCACTGCATGAAAAGAAAGCAGTGAAAATTAAGACTTCTCTATTTCTGTACCTTCATTCTAAGATAGCATAGCACAGGTGTCACTATGTGGAAAATTTAAGGCATACTATACTCCACTGCTAAAAACAGTTCAAGGAAAGGAAACTTTCATGGTGATTTCAAAGTTAAAGTGCTCAATACACGAATATTATGTTAACACATCTATGAAAACTAAAATAAAATAAATAAATTTTGCAGTTCCAAAAAAAAAAAAAAAGAAATGTCATTCTCTTTTCTTCCATTTAAAGATTGTTCTTGACTTTTGAAGACACTTGAAGTTCATTGAAAAGGAACACTTACTAGTTGCAACTTGTACTAAGCTAAAGAAAAATAAAGCCACTCCAGTACAAGAAGTCTAATTCAATGTATGATCTTCAAGGATTTTTGGTGCCACTTGCCACATATTTGTATGTCTTATATTTAAAAAGTAATAAACAAAGTATTCTTTTCATAATAATAATTAAAAAAGTCTTATAGTCTTATACGCTGCAAACAAACCCAAGATACATAGTTGCAGCTGCAGTTCAGGATTAAAGAAAATGTGAAAAACTTGCCTTTGGTTCCTTGCAAAATTAAGACCGATTTCTGATATGAAAAAAAATTCAAATGGTGATGGTTTTCTGTAGTAACTGAGCAGTAATTGTGTAACATAAATAAGGGTGAATATAATACATGTTAATTTAACATTAACAAATTTAACATTAATTTAATTTAATGTTAATTTAACATTAACATTAACAAATTTAAAACATGTTTATTTAACTGTAGAAATGAGAAATTGGCTTATACTCTTACCTGTGCTACTTCATTTTGAAAAGTGGGTTGTCACATAATAGTTTTGTTGTCACTGACACTCAATAAAATCTGCCATCAGGAAATAACTGTTTCTCAGCTTAGACTGAAAGAAAACACCATTTCTGTGTGTGTTTTGTTTGTTTATTTTTTTTGTTTTCTTTTTGGTTTTGGTGGTAGAGAGCTTCTGGTGGTTTGTTTTCCATTTATAGTTTATGTATAGTCCAGTATCCAAAAATCCTTGATATTTATTAAGTAATGACTACTTTTGAACGGTATTTGGAAAACAACAATGAAGCTTTCCTGATCTCTTTTTGTATCTCTCAGACTTTTTGGTAAACTGTTAGTCTTTTGGGAATGTCTTTTTGGCCTCTGTTGTATGGGAATATATGAAATGTATGTCAATGACTCTAGTGTTCTTGATAAAATACCTACTGTTTGTGATTGCAGAAAATGTTCATTTCCATTGTTCCTAAAACTGAAAAAGAATTGACAGTAGTAACATTCAGCTGGATCTACACATAGAAAGCACTGGATGAAGTTGCTTAACTTTTCCTGGTATGCTAAACTAACACTAAAATGCCAGTACTCTTGAAGAACTCTCATCCTCTCCCACAAAGGTAAAAGAAGTTCGCAGAGCATCCTCAGCCTGGAGAAAGGGGAAACATATTCCTGGTACATCATGCGTGGATAACAGAAAATTAGTGTGAGATGTTTTAACTGAATAATGTGGAAATGAGGTGGAGAGAATATAAGAGGTACTAAATGCAGAGAAAATAGAGAAATAAAGGAGGAGAAGAAATATATGAGAGGAAATGAAGAATGCGAAAGAAGACTGAAAGAAATACATGAGCAGGAAAAATAGTGAAGAACAGAGTTAGAAGGTAAAGTGTAAAAGGCATGAAGAGGAAGAAGCAATAAGTAATAGGAAGACATATGTTATGAAATGAACTGAACAGAGAAATAAAAAGCAAAAATGGGAAGGTAAATTGGAGACAGATCAAGTGCTCAAATTTGAAGATGTTACTTGCCTACAAGCAAAATGGTAATTCTTGCTTCATGTTAAGAAGAGATTTGACTGTATCCTCAGTTAAATTTAGTACCAGAGTCTTTATTTTTCATGTAAAAATTCTGCAAACTCAAGAAAAAAATATTTAAATCAAATTGATTTTAAAATGATGTTCTGAGGCAGTCCAAAGACATTATCTATGCTCTTGCAGAACTTCAGCATTCAGGTTTTTATATTCTGGCATCCATCAAGTTCAGTCAAAAACCTTAATCAGTAGATAAGAGAAATCAAGCAAAATATATTAAAGCAACTGTTTTTGTTGTTGTTGTTGTCATTGTTTTTGTGCCTTTTTTTTTTTTTTTTTTTTTTTTTTCTTCTCCAACCTCAGACTTTCATGAGGTGTGTTTTGTAATATGGAAGAAACTTCAAGAATGAGAGAAAAAATAATATTTTAATATCAAGGACACAGATTAAGAAAATTACATTCATTACCATCTGATAAATTTGAGATTAACAGAAAAAGTCTTCAGTTCCTGTGGTTCCAAAAAGTACTTAAAGAGCAGTACTGAGAAAAGCTGGTGCCAATGGGTTATTCAGTGAGGTAATGAAGAATGTAAAGTAGGGAAACATAAACTGAGCTGAGAAACAACTAGGCATGAAAGGCATTGAGGAAATAAATTGGCACAGATGGTGATTAGTATGTGAAATGGACCGCCAAAGACAGCCACAAAAGCTGTAATAATAAACAAATTCCAAAACAATTATACAAGCACTTAGAAGAAAAAGAATATTACTGGGTACAAAGTCTAGATATTAACAGTGGGACATGGGTCACCTGCATGTCTTCTTACCATGGCGAGGTGTTACTTTGTTGTTGTCAGGATATACAGTGTGCCACCAAATGTATTTAATGTTCTGGGGGAAGGAGTTCTCCCCACTGCACACTGCTCACAGCCATTATTCTGCTGCCTGTTTCACAGACTTGTTGCACACACATTCAACAAATAGGTGTGAAAGTTAATTACTCCCTGGAGAATGAGACATTCTGAAAGATTTATGAAGAACGACATCTTAAAGGGAAATTCACAGTGCATGAAAGAGATTTATAACAAACAAATCAAACTAAAACCAAACAAGCAAGCAAACAAACAAAAAACTGATATAACCCATCTCCCAGTCTCTCCAGAAAAGCTGTGTCCTCCAAGGAGAAGAAAAATAAAAAAAGAAAAAAGAAAAGAAAAAAGGTATAACAATGAATTAATTAAAATACTTGAAATATTTCTTCCCTTATATTGATTGAGGAGATTGATTATATAGGCTGAACAGTTGTGTTTACTTGTTTCTAAATTAATCCTAATTCGCATTCCTATTAAATACAAAAGTGCATGTGTTTGCATATAGATATGTATACTAGAACTTTTAGTGAGTGCATATAAAAGGGTGCATGGAAATATATTTGCTTTAAAAAAAAATAAGTTACATAAGTTTATTCAGGCATATGTAATCTAATTCTGAGGTTTAACTGCACAATTTTCCTGTTATCCTCTGAAGCAGGTTGTTAGACAAAAAAGCTGTTGCTACCTGTGCTGCTCCAGGAAAAGGAAGTCAAGCTGCTACCTCCAAAATGATGCGCATCTTCTGGCCCCAGAGTACAGACTGAAAGGCAGAAATCCAAAGCCTACTGTCACAAGAGCAAAAGACTTGGAAAGAGCTGGAAAACTGTGAGGGATAAGGAAACCTGGAGTGGAAAGGGTTCTCGGTGTCTTGGCTAATTTGATGTCCTTAGAAACACACAAAATCTGACCTGCATGATCATTATTTCTCAATCAATCCTTTGGAACAATTGTCTGACCCATTTATTATTGTTATTGTTTATTTTATAAAAGCAGCAAGCAAGAATCAGCAGTGTTTAGTAGGTCACGATAATCTACACAAGCAGAGGTCACCAGGAAGAAATGGAAATGAGTGGCATTAAAGTACCAACCCACAGTCATTACACATTAGGAAAGGAAACCAGCCAGAAACAGTGCCAAATTATTTCATCCTGTTTTTTATGAGCTTTTTGAAATAAGGAGGATTATGCAATTACTATTTATCCAGCAATATTGATAATTATTATTATTATTATAATAATAATAATAATAATAATTATTATTATTATTCCTTCTATTAACATTGTTTCAACAGTCTACATAGAAACAGTAACTGTTTTCATAGTGTGTATGCAATCAGTGTGTTAGGTGCCTGGCAAGCTGGTAAGGAAAGAATAAGGTAACAAGGATTAAATAGAGGTATTCTGGCAAGAGCAAAATGTCATTTGTAAGCAAGAACAATTGGAGCCACTATAGAGATACTGACCTTCTTTTAAGCAAAACAAACAAACAAAAAAAAACAAAAACCCTGTAATGTTGTTGTTTGTGTACGCTAACCTCATCTTTAAAGACTTGAACATCTATACTTCATACAGACAATTTTTCTCACTACATATTGATCCGTTTTTACCACTATCTGTTTCCTGAAACCTTGTCAATTGATCCTTAGATTTGGAATGTCTTTTCATAGGCTAGATCTTTTACCGAATTTTTGGCAAACATCTAGGACAACATAGATGATGACAAATGAACAACAATGGCTATTCAAACAAAATACTTTCCTGCTTTTCACTCTACCTTTGTGGGAAAGGTGTGAAAGATGAAAACTTTCCTGTTTTAATGGCAACAATTCATGAAGTCAAGACTGAAAATAAAGAAGTAGAGGGAAAATATATTTGCTGTGCTTAAAGAAAATGTTTTCATGGAACTATTCATACTGATGAGCATGTACTTGCCTGGTTAGTTACAGCTAAAAGTTTTTACGTCCAGTGTGTATCTAATCTGCATGAAATTTACCGTCCTCTGTCAAGTTGACTGGGTTTGCTTTTCAAATTTTTTCAAATCTTTTCAAATTCCCTAAAAATCCTGTTCAATTTGAGTTCATTTTTAATAATTGGATGACATCTGAAAATAATTTATCATTTCCTTTTTCACTAAATGCATCAAGTTTTTTATTAAATACATGAAGCCATGGCCTAATATGAGTTTTGGAAGAATCTACTACACAGCTGTGAAGTCGAGGGTTTCATTTTACAATAAAACATACAAAAACATAAATTTTTACAATAACACTATCTTAATTTATAGTCAATGTGAAACAGGCCAACTGAAATCAAGTAACTGTGATAATTCCACACAACTAGTTGCACACAATCAAAAGAAATGAAATTGTATAGAACAGTTACTGCTTAGTAACAGTAATGTAGCAGTTTCTATCAGTTTCTAGATTGACTTATATTTTGAAGGTTATATTTCTGGAAAGGCAACTGAGAGTCACTTTTTTTTTTTTTCTTCTCTTCATGCATAGCTCTATTTTAGAGTGAAACAAGAACAAAACCTTGACACAGAAGTAAGATTAATACAATGTAGTCATTGTAGACCTTGAAG
Organism: Aythya fuligula; assembly: GCF_009819795.1. NCBI lineage: Eukaryota > Metazoa > Chordata > Aves > Anseriformes > Anatidae > Aythya > Aythya fuligula. The sequence goes on along the minus strand of NC_045562.1, from coordinate 27,170,458 downwards.
TATTAAGAACCACAGTTTTTAGTACTAAGAACAGATGGAAAAATAGAAGATTAGAGATGAAACTGCTTAAAGCTACAATCCTGTTGAACAATTTTGGACAGAAGTATTCTTCATGCACTACTTTCATGCACTGGAATTTCTTAGTATTTCTCTGTTGTCCTGCACTGATGAACAAATTCTTTCTGCATAAAATCTTCAAAATAATGGTGTAAAACATTTCAGCCTAAGTATATTTATCCTCATCTGTTTAGACCATGATAAGGAACAAATAAAGAAGGGAGAGAACAATTGACTCATAATGCGTTCTGGGGCTACAAATCCATCTAATTCATCCAACTTTTCAGAAGCAAAAAATATATCCCTAAAGCCAAATACAGATTTTCAGGTCCCTGTTCCAAAACATCCCAGCCTACAAAAGATTTAGGATATTTATTAGGCTAATACATTTAAGAAAAAGGTATCAAGAAATATTAATACCTATTTTTTGTGGTTGACCTCATTTATCAGCTAAGCCTTCACATATTCTCTTGCTTAATTCATAGACTGGGTGATAATTCATTGACTGGCTGACCAGAAGAGCCAAGTTCAAAACCCATTGGTTAGGATACATACAGTTTAATGGGTGAAGCAAACTGCATGTGCAAGCAAAGCAAATTAATGAATTCACTCACTATTTCTCATTAGCTGGTAGGTGTCCTGGAGAGCAGGACTTCAGTGCATGTAACTGTTACCTGGGAGGTCAAATGCCATAATCACAAATGTCTCCTCTTTCCTACTCCTTTCCCAGAGATTTTCTGGCTGAGCAAAAGGTCATATAGTAAAGCATATCCATTTGGTCAGTTTGTGTCTGCTGTCCTGGTCGGGTCCTTTCCCATGTTTTTGTGCACTCCAGTGTACTCACTGGAGCAAAAAGAGAGAGAGAAAGGGAGAGAGGGAGAGAGAGAGGGAGAGAGAAAAAGAACAAACAAATGAATCTCAAAAACCTCGAAGTTGTGCAAGCACTGCTCAGCGCCAGCCAAAACACTGATGAGTTAGTTATCAACACTATTTTAGGCACAACCCCAAAGCACAACTCTATATGGGCTGCTATGATAAAATTAACTCCATCCCAGCCAGACCCAGTACATGAGCTGCAGTCCAGATTCCAGTTTTCCTGTGCCTGAAAACAACCAGCTCCTTCATCCATGCAATGACCAGAATCAATGAGATGTGAGTAATTTATGTTTCAGCTTTTGCAGTGATTCAGTCAGCAGATGTTTTAAAGGCTTCTCCAGTTATTGGGTTGCTTCTGTACCAGAGTTTACAAAACACCAGCATTACGCTGGTTCAAAATAGCTAGAATCTGCTTAAGAGACATGATCTTCTAATAATATAAGACCCCTCTTACAGGGGCTCAGAAGAGCCCTCTTAAAGGCTCAGAAGAAAATATGTTCAGTGGATATGATTTGCATCTAGAAGCTTGAGCTCCAAGTGCAATGCACCACTTCAGTACAGTGGTAATTACAAGTAAGCTTGCTCAAAAAAATAAATAAATAAAAATAATCTAGTATCCTACTTAGTACATAAAGACAGTGTCACTGTGAACTGTTGCCATCTGTAGCTTCATTAAATCTACTGATGCAGTGTCATAGCTAAGATCATAAAAGAGGAAGCAGTTCTGTGAGTAATGAAATACTATTTATTACAGTGCGGTCTCATTTTGTAAGGAAGATTCATGGAAAAGATGAATGACTTAACTGTGACTCATAGTTAAAGAGATCATGGCTGGAATTACATGTAATTATCATTTCCGAGAAACAGAGGTTTCTCACCTCTAAGTTTGGACAAAGCGTCAAGGATTCTTGATTAGAAATCTGTCACCTTTACAATGCTGTGGAAAGCACAGGAAGTAAAGAGGGCAGTCAAATCAGCCTTCATTAATTTTGTATGCTTTAAGGTTACAGCTCTTATATAAATAGGATATTAAGATAAATTACTATGAGTCAGTGTTCTGCCAGAAAAACAGTCTCAAAGTCTTTTGCTGGCATACAGCTTTGCCTGTTTTAAGCCATATAAACGAACTGTGTTATATAGTAAGTTTATGTCCCTCAAGCAGATGGCACTCTGATTACTCATATTTGTAATAGACTTTTTCTACCCCCACCCCCACCCTTAAGAGAAAGCTAATGATGTGAGATAAATTTTAAGCATCAAAGCAATATTTTAAAATTGCCTTTGGCTGATGAACTAACTGTGGAGGGTTTCTTAGCCCCCACTAGTCCCATAAAATCTGGAAACTGAAAGAAGCTCTTTAGGTCCATTTTCATTGTATAGTATTTCCTCATTATATCATCAGCTGTGTTTTCATTAAGTCTGAGACAGATACATTCAGCTGCACAAATCACAGTCTCCCTCAAATACAATTAGATTTAGAGCAGAAGAAAAAGAAGGAAGATAATGTAATTCAAAATGTCTTTCCAGATTGGGATAAGTGTCTTAGAAAATATCCAGCCTTCAGAGTCTAAACTTGTTTAAAATGTATTTCTTTAGCATCCTAAATGCTTACAGAGAATAGTACCAGAAAATGTTTTAGATCCAGCATCATGCTGCATTTGAGGATAATTTGCATCTATAAATACTCTGAAGAAAGGGAAGTGTCGTTGACTTTTGAGGGAAAGGTATCCATATGGACCCTGTAATACTCTATATGTTGGTCTCTTGTGGACATCAACATATATTTGAATTGTATCAGGGCAGCTGAACCAAGGACAATAGTGTCCAATTCCAGTAACAGTTTCTGTTAGCTCTAAAAGTGAGCAAAAATAGTTTTGCGTTAGAAGTATTAAAACCCTATAGTCCTCTGTGATGAAGATGTTATATAAGGTATACTGAAACAACGTTTAGATTTAGGTCAATGAGATAGAGTCTCCATTACTCCAGGTAGAACTTATTTAGATCCAGGCAATTCTTCACCTATTCCACCTATTCTTCAGGTACAGGATATTGTCAAAAAAGTTTTGGTTTCCAAGTTTCTAGCCAATTTTTTTGACATTAAAAATAATGTCTAGCAAATGCACTTGATATTTGTGATTAAGAAGATTAACCCACCTGATGCATCAATTTGTGGAACTTCACCACAGAGACAGCCTTAACAAGAGGTAAGAAGGTTTGGTGGTGGGTTTAAAACTCTGTAGTAATCTGCTCACAGAGCAAAATTATAGCCAAGCAAAAGTCAGTGTTCAAATTTTGATTAAAAAATAAATAAATAAAATAATACAAAATATAAAAGGTATTTGATTAAATCTGAAAGGAAATGAAATCCTAAGGACCATAACCTTAGCAAATACAAATAAGGGTATGAAAGCATACACAATCAGACTCTTACTGCTAAATTTTGGCACCAGCACTGGAATTACTTAAGCAGTGTTTGTCATTGAAAATATTGCCACAGTATTACATTTATTAAGAATACCAAGAACAATCAATCATTCAATTAGTCACTTTTCTTTCTAACATAATAAGGAGTCCAATATGTTTAAGTGCAGAAAAAGTAATTTAACCAACTGCATGAAGTATATTCACTGAGTCAGACTGGATCCACCAGTCTTATCATGTATGTTTTTCATTGTCATTTCTTTGGTTGTTTTAATGTACATGTTCTTCTAATGTTTGTACTAAGATGCATACCAAATTAACTTGGTATCTATCTAAGCCTTTATAGTCTTACATACAACCTCAGTAGTTTAACATGTTATCTTTAACATGTTAATTTTATTTATTTATTTATTTACTTAGGCCATTTCATGAGAGTTTACAATTTCCTAAGAAATTGACTTTGGTTGATCAAGCACACACACTGGGAAAGACAGAGAACAACAACAAAAAGCAAACAAACAAGCAAACCAAAAAAAAAATAACTGTCCCAGTTTTCATTGCAACTATGAAACCATACTTTTCAGAATTCAAACCCTCCATGCAATGATCACTCAGAAAAACAAAACAAAACAAAACAAAGCTTAAAATTCCAGAGTATATCAGCTGGATAGTGTTTTGTTTTGTTTTCAAAACAGCAGAGATGCCATTTTGGATACAAAGTCTGTTCTCTTCCATTACTTACAGCAAGAAAACATGTTCTATATGTTTCCAGTAGGTTCAAATTTAGTATATGCTTCAGAATTGTTTCTTAATTTCCAAAATAAATTTTCCAGCTAGACAGGTTTTTTTGTTGTTTTGTTTTTTCCCAAATCAAAACATTTTGGAAATATTTTTCCCAAGGAGAACATATATATTATTACAGAATATAATATAAAATAAGTTATGGAACTATATCATGTTGCATTTTGTCTAATGGTAGAGAATAATTAAGCTATAAATACATGTTTAGATTATATTAAGTGGCTTATTTTCCAGTTGATGCACAGTAAATTAGCTGTGAAAGTTGTATTAGTGTTAAGTGGAAGCCACATTACTAAATCTGTTTGCATCACTCCAAGGTTTACCACTTAAGTTCGCAGTAGGCAGGAAATTCAATGAGAGGAATTGTACTTCTCCCTATATATACATTTCTGAGTTTAAAAAGAAACAAAACAAAACAAAACAAAAATCCCTCAGTATATGCCAATACTCATTATTTTCAAGCATGATGTTTAACACCTGTTACATATGTATTGTTCTGTCAAATATGACATAGCTCAAACTTTAAATTCAAGTTAGCAGGTAAACTGTAGATTGAAACATACCATCAGCTTCATAATGAAACTCCTGGAGGAGGCAGTTTCAGGACCCAAGTCTGCTTGTTATCCCAATTTCTTTTACAAGATAGATATGTGCAACCAGACACGACTTCTGTTTACCTATTACCCTGTCAGACGTTATCATAAGTTTTGCAAAAACAGCACCTGTGTAGAACAAAGATGATATAATTGCCCAAAGCAGAACTAAATCACAAGTTTGTGCCACTTCCACAAGTCTTAAAGAGTGTTTTTGCATTTCGTGTAAACCATGGTAAAAGTCTTCACTTCTAAGTCTGTAGGCAAGTCTCATCATCAAATCTGGTAGGAATCCAAGTTTTAAGAACTCTTGCAATAGGTACTTGGAAATAATATATCCATGTCAAGCTTCATACCAAACCTGAGAACAGTATGTACATGTGTAAAGTCAATGTGCATAGATAAAATAGCCAGCTGGAGAACTGGTAGCACTGTAACTACAGCTATAGTGAACTCAGTATCAGCAAATTTACATTGCTTCCATGACTACTGTACTGGGTGTTTTTCTAGGGGATTATTTTAAAGGAATAATCATCATGGTTCCATTAAAATAAGGAAGCTTAGTACAAAGACTTTGTCATCTTGGTGATTTACTCAAAAACAACAGATCCAGAATTTTTAAGTATTTTTAATAAGACTTTAAAATTTCAATGAGAATTTTTTCATTAGAAAATTCTGATTTAATTAGCTTTATCTAATATCTAATAGCACATCTGTTGGTTCAACCATAAAATTTTAGGAATCTCCATTCACTAGTCGTACCACAGAGACAATAAAGTCTTCAAAATTTTCAATGTATAGAACAGACTCTGCACTTAAATTAGAATCTATTATCAATTTCAGCCACATCAAGACTGACATCAGTAATTAACCATACTTTAAAAAGACACAACAACTCAAGTTCTTTTCCCTTTCTGCTTTTTTTTTTTTTTTTTTTTTTTTTTTTTTTTTTTAATGAGATATTAGCTAGGAAAACTTTAACACCCTTCCAAAATAGATGCAAATATCTTAATTGCCAAACAGCACGTCCAGTAAATTATTGTGACAGAAAAGCATTTTCATTATGTGCTTATGTTGTATAAAATATGTAAATACTTCATTTGTTAAGGAGGCTAAAGACTATGTCCCCAGTTCATTACTAGCCATGGAGTGTACTTGAATAAAAATACATAAATTATGTGTGACAAGAACTTGTTGAAGGAAATGCTTGTCATCTTTTTGATCTTGGTCCTGAACTCCATGGACATACCTTAAAAACTACAATAAGAATAATAAAAAAAAATAATAAAGAAAGTGTGAAGTAAAAGGAACAATGAACCAGGCTGCGTTACCATTGTTGTGGCACCACATAGGAACAGAAATGCTGAGAGTTATGACACCACAGCCAGGGTCTCGTACACATAGCAGTGCAGAATAAAAAGTAGTTGAAGCTTATGAACTTTCACAATTCTGGTCCTATTTCTTCATATGCAAAGCTCTGGACTTTGGTTGATCTTGTAGGAAAATACGGTTGTGTTTTAGTAGCATTGTGAGCAACTTCAACTTCTGAAATAACTTCGTAGATAGTAATCTCAGGTCATACATTTTCATCAAATTTGTATCCATACAGGCTGTGATATGATTCTGAGATTTCAAAAACAGAATTACTGGAAAATGGCAAAAGAATATGAGTATTTACATGCGTGCGCACAGAACTAAAGCAAATAAATATAATGTGAGGAAATGCACATCTATATCTTTCAAGCCCATAATTGCTTCATTATCTTAAAGCAGGACATCAAAGAAATATAGGTCCCAAACATGACAAGTCAAAAGCAATTATATTAATATATCACAACGTTCATGCGAATGAAGCAGAAAAGGTGTATTTTTTGTTTCCATTTAAATACTTATATAAATAACCCTTTTATAAAGTAATATCTAAAATGCAAAAATTAAAAACTAAAAGTCAGAGACACACAACATTATATACAACATTGATATAATGAAATAACCAGCCACGGCCATGTTATACTTTGCAAACCTAGTACAAAAAATAGTCTTATACTAGTGTCCAAAGTTTAGATTTTTATTTTTAGAAAGATTGAACTGACAGGTCTATAATAAATTCCTAACATGGAAGCTTGCTTTTAGTTCACTTAAGGGCAGTCTATTGTAAACTTGTAAGTCAACAGAAACACAAGTAGATGTCTGGGGAGGAAGATGCATTAATATTTTCTTTAAAGAATACTGGAGATTTGTCACAAGAAGATGTACAGAATCTATTTCAAATAATATTTATATTTCTCTTTGTCTATTCAGATTTTGTCTGGAAAATTTGAAGTCGCTAGCACTCCACAAGTCTGTGGAGTCTGCCTGAGAGACATTAAGTCTGAATTTCACCTTGTTATCTTTTTGTTCTTTTGAGAAATAATGATCAGGTTCTTCCAACCACTACATCATTTGCTATTCAAATACCTTGAAGTATTTTTCTGCAGACTAGCAACTGCAGTAATGAAGACACCTGGAACTGACTTTCATTTACTGGAACAGACAGGCAGGTCTTCCTCCCCAGACGTATCTATTCAGCTATATATGCTAACTAGAGGCATCTCCTGTGCCTCCCATGACACAACTACTCCAAGCTTCATACCAGAGCTGTAACCAAGTCCTTTTTGATACACATTGATTAGTGCTGCTTGTCAGCATCTTTGATGAATATACCCTTGGAGGGAAATGTAGACATATGGCAAGAGCATAGATGAGGATTGAAATCACCTGCAACATATCATTGCTAGGTTATGAACCAGTGAACATTAGACCACTAAAGAAACTGCCCTGACATACTGACTCAAAGCACAGTGCTCACAGGGATGTCACTCTGCATTCTTTAAAAATAAACAATGTTCACATATATGTAGTTATCAATTAAAAAGTACATGCAAAAAATATTATATACAGTGGGATAAACTTTTTCAGATGGGACTATCTTCTGAGAAAACAAGCAATGATAATTTTAGCCCTTTGTAGACAAGCATATATTTTTATTGCATGTAAATACAGAAGACTTAAACCTGATGATTAATACTGATATTTACTAATGAAAAATCACAATTTACATGGAGCATGCTTAAAACAGGCACGTTTCTTAGTTTGTTATCTTACCATAAAATTCATCCTTTCCAGGTTCTGCAACACAGGGGAATTTCAAGCTTCAAGCTATATGTGGTATACAGGAACTTTAAAATTCCATCTCCTAAAACACTCTGGAGAAGTGTTTCTAGTGATAAGCTGCACTCATTAATGTTTCTTATGATTGTCTTTAATAATGTAAATGTTTGTCTCCCTTTTAAGTAAAATGTTGTCCTGTGAAAAGGTATTTTACCATTTCCATTATAGCATTTCAGGGGTTCTACAGTCCAAGCTTTTAAAAATAAAACTTAGTTTTGTGTTTCCATTGCCAAATTTCCTAATGGACTGAAGAAAATATTTATTCTTGAATGATTATTCTGCTTACAAGCTTGCTGTACATTCTTCTATATGAAGAACTACTCAGACAAGGCAGGCATACAAACTGCCAGAATAAATGTCATGTACTTTTGTAAGAACAATAAGTTGAACAGTAAGTACACTTCACTCTTTTTAAAACTAAGGGGAACTTTACATTTAATGAGTAAATATGAAGTCTATAATACTTCAGATTAGAAAACAGATGGAGAACAGCATTTTTGGACTTTACACTGGGAGTTTAAACTTATCACATTGTTAAAAATGAGACTGTACACAGCAACAGGAACAATACTATTTTTCTTTTTCTCTTTCTGTAGCATCTAGTATCGCTTGTAGGTCAAGGGAGGTGATTGTCCCGCTCTACTCTGCGCTGGTACGGCCTCACCTCGAGTACTGTGTGCAGTTCTGGGCACCACAGTATAAAAAGGACATGAAACTGTTGGAGAGTGTCCAGAGGAGGGCTACGAAGATGGTGAAAGGCCTTGAGGGGAAGACGTACGAGGAACGGCTGAGGTCACTGGGCCTGTTCAGCCTGGAGAAGAGGAGGCTGAGGGGGGACCTCATCACAGTCTACAACTTCCTCGCAAGGGGTTGTCAAGAGGCAGGAGACCTTTTCTCCATTAACACTAGTGACAGGACCCGCGGGAACGGGGTTAAGCTGAGGCAGGGGAAATTTAGGCTGGACGTCAGGAGGGGGTTCTTCACAGAGAGGGTGGTTGCACACTGGAACAGGCTCCCCAGGGAAGTGGTCACTGCACCGAGCCTGTCTGAATTTAAGAAAAGATTGGACTGTGAACTTAGGCACATGGTCTGAACTTTTGGGTAGACCTGTGCGGTGTCAAGAGTTGGACTTGATGATCCTTAAGGGTCCCTTCCAACTCAGGATATTCTATGATTCTATGATTCTATGATTCTATGATCTGTAGTGTGTAATCGCATAAACAATGCTGCATTGCTGGTGATTTCTCATTCAAGAAAGCATTCCCTGTGCAAAGCTGACTGAGAAAGACTAAAACTCTTTGCACAATGGAAAAGTTATAGTTTGTATATTATACAGTGTTTTACCAATAGTGAATGTTTTTTGTTTTTTTTATTCCCCTGTGATTTTGGCAATTGAGAAATGCACCACAATCTAACATTTATCTACATCATGGATACATGGATACATCATACAGAGCACAAACTTTTTCATTCCGCCCTCTTTCATGTCTGCCTCACACTGCCTTCAATAAAAATGAATTTCAGCTGTAGAACAGCTCTCTCTGATGAGGTAGCTCCATCTCCAAGTTTTAACACTAAAAATGACAGAAAAAGCTATAATACCATTTTCATGTTTAAAGAAACCATTCACAAATGTTTGTAGATTGAAGGCAATTCTTCCACTGACAGCAAAGAACCATTCCTCTAAAAAAGATGTTGGTCAGACATCAGGTGGGAACAACTTCATAGCATTACCAATAGTCTGCATAGTTAAAGGGCTTTAAGAAAATTCTGATTTTTAGTGTCATTCAAGTACCTACTATTTCTGAGCCTTCAATATGTCTCCAAACCTCTACTCACTGAAAAAAAAAAAAAAGATTATGATTATTCATGATTATTTAAAAATATGTAAAAAATGATTATGATTATTCATGATTATTTACAGCAAATTTTTAATATAATTATTTTAAAGTAAGTTATACACATAGATTACATAAATTAGATATGCTATTAGATAAACTTTTTCTATTTGATTAAGACATTTGACACTTTCTCAGTAAATTTACTGGGATCGTTTTCTTAAGAATCTCACCCTTCACATGTTCTGAGTTGCCTAGATCTGAATTCTTTCTAATTTAATATGCATGAAGTTTTTCTGTTTGTTTGCGACATTTTTGCCTTCAAAGCTGTCCAAATAGCTTTTTGTTCCATGTTTCCATTTTATGACAAATTGAGAAGCATAGAAAGCTATATCTAGCCTTTGTCTGATCCCTGCTGCAAATAATGCATCTCAATTACATATCCACTGTGCATATTTCAGCAGTTTCCACGCTCAATACTATAAAGAAAGTCCAGTTCACATAGCTGTGACGGAAGAAGTGCTCGAGCTAATGCTTTATGTGCTGTATTTGTACTCAAAGAATCTGTTAAACTGTAGCAGGCAACAGAACATCAAAATACAAGCTAACTGAGGGAGCTACTTAATTCAGTCCCGTTATCACAGCTGACTGCATCATGCAGTCTTGACATAATCATTACTTCTCAGTTCTAAATACTATGAAACAATAGAGTGTCTAAAGATATACCCATAAACACCTAGCAGCCTGGCAATTCTGTGGGTAGTTAAAAAAAAAATAAAGGAATACATTTGGTTTCCTAATGAGGTATAACATACTCATTTCTTGGACTAGAAATGCTTTAAGGTTCATGAGAGTATTTTGATATTGTACAAGAATGATAATTTAAGAAGTGGTTTGTCACACTGATTAATTTTGTAAAATACTTGTAAGATAACTGGGATCATAATAACATTGCAAGTGCAACTGTAATTGATATTTAATCAGGAGTATAAAGCATAATGTCTTGGGAAATATTCATTAGCTGCTTTGGGTTACAAAAGGCAAATTTAAGAAAGAGTTTTATGCAGCTTTTTTTTTTTTTTTTTTTTTTCTGTATCAAGAAAGTTGTGAGTATTCAAGAGAGTACAGATAATTATCTGACTTTTGCTTCTTTGGTCTTAATGGGAAACTATGACACTTCAGTCCTGGTCTTTGCTTAAGTCAACCATAGGTCAACTGAACAAAGATATTAAATCTAAACTAATCTCAGTCTAATTTGATGGTCAACACTGTTATACATGAAGTCATTATACTTGCATATGCATCAGTTCTAAGAAAAGGATGGCAGCTTTAATTCTGCTGCATATTAATGATGGTAAAATGTAAGGACTGGGAATAAGAAGAGAATAAGCATAGTGGAGCTGCCTTTACAAACGCATTCAGCTCTGATACAGAATAAAACGTCTATTTGCATGAAATATCTATTGCTTCTGATATATGTTGAGAAGCAAAAGCTGTTACGTTGCTGTACTGCTTACCAAAACCGAAACATAAAACAAACAAACAAACAAAACAAAACAAAACAACAAAAAACCTGTCATCTGGCATATAGTGAGTAAGGAACTTCCTCTCACACAGTTACAGATATTTTTACTAAACTTAATTGATACTCCCTGACAGTTATACTGCTTCTCCCTTGTACCTGGCAATAGAATAATATTTTTGTAATGCATTGAGCACTTTGTCAATAATTAACTCTTGACTGAAATTGTCAACTAGTAAAAACCAAACCAAGCCATTTTTTAGATTTGCTAACATTTTTTTCCTACAATTTTCAGTAAAGTCACTTTTAATTAAGAATGTGCAGGTATTTTAGCTAGCTTTACAAATGAAAAGGAAGTGTCACAGCCTTTTTCAACATCCTCACCTCTGCAATAAAGAGAGAAACAGACCCTCGTACCAAAGTCCCAGGTTAATTCAGAGTAGCAGTTCAACAACACATTAATATGGTTGCTGGATTTAGATCTGTGATTCCCAAGCTATGACTCATAGCCAGTTGTTTGCTCACAGGACCCTCTGATGTTGCTTGCATCTTCTTCTTTTCAGATGTATGTGATCCCTTAGGCTGACTGGAAAAGCAACATGAAATGCTGCTCAGAGCATCCTATTAGCATGGAAAAGTTGGAGATCACTTCTTGAAGTATCAGAATTCATCCAAGCTAGGAAAGAAGAAAAAACATGATAATGCTAAGTCAAGATTTTTCCATTATCCAGTAAATCTTGCAGCAGCAGGTTAAATTATGTTGGCGAAGTATGTTTTTTAATGTCTTGGAGAATATATTGATGTCTGGCCTTTGTTACTATCACACCTGAAAATTTTGTTGCAAACAAAAATAGAAAGCAAAAAATCAAATTTCAGTTGATTCCTGTACATATGTATTTCCAGCAATTACTGTTACATTAGTAATGCATTAAAAATTCTCCACGAGTATTATCAGTTGCTGAACTGATTTTTGATATCCCCAAAATTCTCCCCAAAATTTTATGTCCTTCAGGTTGTTATAAAGACCTGTGCCATCTTATGCAATTGCTCACTTTCCTTCATGGCTTCCCTGGGACAAATGTCATGAGAAGTTAATATTTTTGTGTCCTCACCTTCTCCTCCTTGTGACCTCACCTCCATTTCCAAGAGCTGAAGCATGCTGCTATAAGAAATTTATCTTTACTCAACTGTCTGGTAAGAAAATCTCAGTGTTTTACAGTGTTAATCATTTAGTCAGTAAATGTTTGAATGAAGATTAATGATCCTGTATAAAGCTAAAACAATAAGTGCAAACGCTAACACTTCACTTCATTTCTTGTTGCACTGATGATTGAACCATAGATAGAACTATACAAAGTTTCAGATTAATGTCTTTTCAGAATTATTGTTTAACACTTTCTGCATTTTCTCCATTATCCAGCCAAGCCCAGGTGGTGGTGAGTCCTGCCTGCCAAGGTTGACACCAGCTGCCACTCCTACACTTGCAGGCTACCACTTGTGCAGCCTGGTGGCATAAGAGACCAGGTCAGTCTGGGGTTTGGACCACTCAATGAAGAGAACCCTCTACAACTGCTTTGTGATATGACATCACGCGTGCAGCTGCACTTGGGTAATCTACAAAAATAGTGGTTGTACAAAGTTGTGGTTCATTCAGAAACTGGGTGAAAACAGCAACATTTGTTGCTTCAGTTTAACTGTGAAGAATAATATCAAAACTTTATCATGACAAATGTCCTCTAAGTAACAGTGAATAGTTTTCTGAATATGCATTATTTTGGCTTACCTGGTTGACTTAGTAAAATAACTATTACTGGAATAATAAATCAGAACTTCTACTTCCCATATAAAGCTCTTTTTGATTTTGACATTTATGTTACTTGGAAATAGTTGAAATAAAGTTATTTAATTTCCTCCAACTTTTTTTTTTTTTTTTTTTTTTTAATGTCAAGCATTAAAAAGATATAAATATGCTTGCTTAATTTTGTAGAATGATCAGTAGAGAAGAAAGATCTGCCAGTTAAGCAAAATCTCATTCCCTATCAAGGCAAAACAAAATAACATGGTAAACGTAAATATATATGTTTCTTTTTCTAAGTGGAATTTAGGTATTATAGACAGACAGACTCTCTTTTGAAAGATTTCCAACAGAAAAATGCCCAGTCCTCAATATTGCATGGAAAACAAGGGATCCAAATATTGTAATTTTTTTTTTTTTTTTTTTTTTTTTGAGTAAAGACTTACTGTAGAAACTGGGAAACATATCAGAATTTTGTATCTGCACCTCATCTAATTTCTGCCATTTAGAAAGGATAATGATGTCTCAGCAGAAAAAAACTGAGGATCAAAATACTTTAATATATTAATTACTTTAAAAACCAGTTCAGCCAAATTATTTGTGTCTAAGCATATTATAAGCAAAGTGGCTATGAACACACACAATGGAATACATTATCATTATGACAAAAATTCCCCAGTGTTTCCCTGCTTATGTTATTAACAGTGAAAGCTTATCTCTGCTTTCCAACAATGAAGTCCCATCAGGGACCAATCTCTTCCTCATGTAACAGGCAATAAAATGATCAGGTAAAAAAATCTAGTAAAAAAAAAAAAAAAAGAGAGAGAGAGAGTTTTTGCAGCCACAAAAATAGGACGGAGGAAAAAAAAATCAATTATTGAGAATTAACTTTAATGTATTAAAAAATGTAAAGTTCTCCTGCTTTCCTGCATCAACGGAATCATAGTCTCCTGGAGTCAAAGCACATATCATGTAGAAATCTGTTAATATTTCAGGGCCAGAGGGAAGAAACACAGCATGTGTTCATCAGAACATCTGGAAAGTACAGAGCATGGAGAAACAGAGGTAGTTAGTAGCAAACAGGTATTAAGTATTACTGCTACTAGGGAGAGAGAATTTGAGGCTGTCAGCTTTTAATTTGCTTGATCTTAAACTCACTGAAGTCAGTGAAAACCTCTCCACTGGTTTCCTGTGGGATCTGGAGTAGCTTTCAATAACTTACAGCAAGACATGGTTGCCCAAACTATAATTTCATCATTCCTTCTAGACAGAATTTTCTGTATGATCTTTAGAGGCACTTAATGTTTCTTAAGTTTGAAAGTTATCACTGAAGAAACACATGCTTGCTAAATGTACTGCCTTGGAATATAGTCACTGAGCATCAAACAAAAATTAAAGGATTTGGAAAAAAAAAAAAAAAAAAAAAAAAGGAGAAGGAAAGCATACAGGTTATTTTTCCATTCTAATAACTGAAAGATATGTCATTACAATATTTATATTGTGTTATTTATGTAAAGTGTATACAGGGTTACATTAGTTAGAAAGACATGGGAATATCACTAGTTATAACCACAGCACTTTGCCTATCAGTATTAAACCCTTGCTCATGAATCAATACCTTTTTTACTTTTTTTATTATATGCTTTGTGTAGGTGTTGCACAGAAAATCTGTACAGAGATGTATCAAGCACATTCCTAGCCTCCAAACATTTCAAAGCCTCCAATACCTTCAAAGTATTTGTATCTGAGAATCAGTTCTCCTTTGAGAGATATTTTCTCCATCACTATTTTGAAGACGTGTTACTTAAATACTATAGAAGGAAGATATACTGGAGGGAGCACAGAGGAAGTGCCTAGAAAAATCTCTGTGGTGAGATCAAGAAAATGATTGCACAAGCTTAACAGTAATCCTTGTCATTCTTATTTTAATTAGGCATTTCTTCAACAATATGCATATACATGTAATATTTCTCTATTTTTGCCATCTGTCATTTTACACATGTAAAATCATGCTCAATATGCAAACCTGCGGTTTACTTGTTATTGTTGTTGCTTTTAAAGCTAATTTTTTAGAGCTCTGCAGAGCATCTGGGATCACTGTTTACATCTCACTTAACACAAGTCACACAAAGTTTGGCTATTTCCTTGGCTTAGGCTATTGTGTTTTACTAAGACAATAGAGAGCATCCTGTGTTTTATTCATTCTGGGGCAAATCTTCCTCTTTATTTAGCCAAAGCTAAAAACATCCTCAAACAACATACAAAGTTATATATGATAGTTCTCTTCTCCTGCCTGGATGCTTTTTCTATGGCCTTTGCAAAATTTAAAGTCTTCCTCTGCGTAGCACTTACTAATTTTTGTTAGTAGTATTTTTTACTACACAAGGAATCTTTTGCCCTCACCTGGCTACAACCTCATTTTAAATCTCTCCTTTCAGTATCAAGGTTTTCCTGACATTTATCTGTATAGTTCTTTATTGTGCAAGAGAAAGCACAGAAACTTCAGTAGAGGCCAATGTCATTTCAGCTGATAAATCCATTATTTCAGAGCTAAGCTTCCAAGTAATGACAAAGACATGCTGTAGAGAATAATTTGAAGGTGACAGATGTTCACATACAAAAATGAATGAGGTCTGCACCTGAAAACTAATAAATCTATTGGATGAAAAGTCTAACTATTTATATGCATAGGGCAGAAGCTCTGAGGACATAAAGAAGAGAGAAAATGTGTACAGATACATAAGGTGACTTGCTGGTATATACAGTAAAAGTCACTTGTGTTATTTAGAATTGCCTTTTCTTAAATATGCTTTGAGACTCTTAAAGAAAAATCTGCAGAGAGAAGTTCTGAACGGAAGATCTGTATTGTTTGCAGAAAGTGAGAAAAAGGATGGTCCAAACAACATGACGTTTCATAGAGAGCTTATAAAGAATTCATCTGAAATATCCTAATTCTTAAATCAGTATGGCAAAAACCTATTCCTTAACTTTGAAAAGAAGATATACAACAATGTGAATGTTATACATATATAAGTGGAATTTTTTCCTTTATCTTTAGCCTCAGTTATGACTCTGGTTCAGGCAATATCTCTGTGTCCCATATTATAATAACAAGATGTTTAAAGCCAGAAGCCCGCCCCATCTTTTTTCATGGTTTTTTACATTCACACGTATATGTGTGCACACATGCACATACACACTTACACAGAGTGTAATAAAATGGCACCATCAATTTCTTGGTCATGCTCCAAGTACAGAAGAAACTGCAGATTTCAAGACAGAAAGGCAATATCTGAAGAATATAATGACCAAGAGTGTTGACAGAGCTAACAGCAAGAAAATGCGTAAAAATGAATGACTGTAGATGTACATATGAAACTTAAGACCTTTCTTGGGCCTGAAAGGTTTAGAAGCTTTTTCATTCAGTAGTCTGGTAAGCAATTATTGATAAAAAAAAATAAAATAATAATTAAAATTCCTCTTTGGCATTTGAACCACAGAGAAAAGAGAATTCTGACATCTTGTACAAAGAGAAGATTGAGTCCAAGGCCTAGTTTTGCCAATTGTCCAAAGTAGTAACTACTTTTCCTATGTAAGAGACCTTTTTTCTTTCACTTTTCTTTCCTAAACTTTAAAAAATAAAGATTAAAAATAAAATAAAATGTTGACACAGCCCTACCAGAAATTAATGATGAAGAACAGAAAGACAAATTTTGTCATTAAGCATTGATGCTTAATGCTCAGATGAAGTTATTACTGACCTTTTGTTTTCTGTCTCGTGTTGGTTTACATGGTTTACAAGGGAAATAATCCCACATATCAGAAGACTGGTCTTCCATGTGCTACTTGTAACTTCTTGAAGGTTTTAACTTTTCCTCCAGTATAGTTAGAAATGAGAACTAATGCCAGGTCTCCTTTGCTCTGAAGAAGGCCGTTTTCCACTCATGCATATTTTAGTCATTAAGAAAATGGTGGGGTTCATTTAGCTGCTGAAAATGTCAGCAAAGCCATTTAAATGTTTTACAATTGTGCATTATTGAAGATGGCAGCAGGGCGAGACTACTGGATTGTCAGAAAATCTCCCACTTCTGCTCTTGGTCTAGCTCTTCTGATTAGCACAAGTATCTTTTTGCAGTTCAGTCAAGAACACCTCAAGAACTCTTGCAATCACAAAATAATTTTAAACACTCAATTCAACACATCATTCAACAGCTTTAAATTAAATATTTTTGGAATAAATTCTATTACAGAACTCAAAGAGGACCTGGTGCTGATTTTTAGATATATCAAGGGGTTTCAGATGTGTAAGGTAGTGGAACCATAAGGTATCAGGTAGCGTTTGAAGAACTACACTATTACTTTTTCCTGTCACTGTCTTGTCACCATTCAGGGAGATTACTGAATGCTGCAGTCACTGTCAAAGGCTATCTTTGACTACCTTCAAAATCATCTGAAGTAGGCATTAGTCTTCTAAGAGTCCTGACACAGCTTTACAGAAAAGTATTTTTTTCTTCAATAAAGACATGAGTTGTCCAGCATTAGTACAATCAATTGATGTATCAGATACTGTAGTTCAGTATTTTCAGCTTCTGAGATTTGATTCTACTGATCCAAAATTCTAACAATGATGGAGCAGACAATAACATCTTTTGATAAAGGCTCTATTTTCCCACCCGCAACAGACTGAAATGCTTTTAACTTTACAAATGTTTCTATGGTCAGAGACAATTAAGAGTATTTTTTTTTTCACTTTGTGTTTTGAACCCCATTATGTCATATCAAATAAGATGATGTCCCATGGGTGTTTATCACACTGAATAATCAGGTCTTGCTGATTTTTGGATGCTCTCTGTTGTCTTGGGAAAAAAAATCCTCAAGTTTGTCTTACAGTGACAGATGGTTTGGTTAATAAATGTGGCAACAACTCTAATGTTGTCACAGTCCTGACAGCTGGTACTTCAGGGCACACTGTATGTAACAACATTGAGTCAATCAGCACAGAATTATACATCTACCTGTAACCATCTTTTCTTCATTCTTTCTGAGTTGTCATAGGAACCAATTGCCATGCTCCATTTCACAATAGGTCTGTTTTCTGAAACCCCTTGGTCTGAAGAAATTTCCTTCTCTTCAGTGACACCACAGAACAAAATAATTAGTAACTTATTTAAAGGAGTTCTATTATAAGCTTGGAGGAAGAGTAAAGGATAGAAGCATTTCTTTCTCTCTCTCTCCCCTAGTATAATTACAGTGATCCTCCATGGTCTCTTCACTTGTTCTTTGCAAACGTCTTCCTCAGCCTTAATGTTAAGACATTTCCTCAGAGCAACAGCCTCTTCCTGAGATATTTCTACAAAATGAGGAAAGCACAACAATTGGATAAAGAGCAGAAAATAGAAACAAATGATTCACAAGTAGACTAGGCTTAACAGAAAGAGCCAGGAGAAAACTTCAGGAAGCAAATGGCTAAAAGAAGAAAGAAAAAAGGCTAAAGAAAAAAGAATGTGTCAAAGTCTGAGTTTGGGGATAAGCAGATGGGCAATTATAATGAATTAATTACCAAACATGGAGTTGGAAGACTTCAGATAACAGATCAGAGTTGCCCTTAGCCATTTCCAAAAAAAATTAAATACATTTTTCTTAATAGAAGGGAAAATGTGTCTGTAATGCAGAAGACAAGGTTTTTTAGTTTACATTTCTAAAGCCAGCTTTAGAAAAGCTCTGTTTCTTCCTCTGTCATTTTAAAGCAATAACAGTGGACTCTACTTTTCTACAAGTAAAATGGGACAAAATGTACACATGGTCTGATAGCATGTGGCAACAACCTAGACACTATATCCTTGAACAAATGCAGACAATTAATCTAAAGGATGCATTGTAAAGAATACTTTGCCAAATATGCTCCCAATTCTGTCAAGTTCAAAGAGAAAGTGAGCAGGAAAAGAATTTGGTAGATTAGGAGCTGGGTTCCACACCAGTAAAGAAAAATACCAGAAACTCAAGGAGGCTTTAAATATTTAAATACCAGTCTCTCAGAAACAACAAATCACTTCTAAAACTGAATGGATTAATCCTCTCCTTGCCTTGCCTCTTTTCATCATGTCTTTAATTTTGCTTTTTAAGCCATAGCCTCACCAACTGATAAATAAAAACCCTGAAGTAGCCCTTATATAAATAAAATTGTCACCATTTCTCTTCAGGATTCCAATGCCTGCCCACTGAGTCATGACTCCACACATTATACTACAACATAATCAGAAACTTGTATAAGGAAAAAAAACAACCAAACAAAAAACAACCAATGCTATCTACTGCCAGGGGATGGACCAGATGACTTCTAGAGGCCCCTTCCAACCTCAGCCATTATCTAAAGCTTTAAAAGAAGCTGTTACTCTTCTACCACTATTATCTCTTACATTACAAACATTAAATAAATTATATACCAACACTAAGAAACTCATGAAAAGAATACTTGCACTCATTCACATTTCATGTTCTCATTATATTTCCCAAATCCACAATGAGAAACTATTGCCATGGAAGATGAAAAAATAAATAAATAAAAAATAGGTGTTTGGATATGGAACTGCCTGCTGTTTTCTGAACTGTACCTGTCATTATACTATCTGTCTGAAGGAGGAGTGGTTACCTGATAATCCTTCCTGTAGTTGAAAGTGGTCAAAGTTCAAAATGTGCATTGCACCATCACAGGGAGAAATAGTTATCTCTGCTTATTGTACTTCATCTTTCCATTAAAAGTGAAAAATCTGCAAATGCTATAAATGAAAATTTGATACACTACGATACACTGAAGCCATTTGCTAAGATTAAACTGGAATCTAAATCTACCATTGTTCACGGAAAACTACAGGGAAATATCTCATAAACATAGTCCATATCTTACTTGTTCAAGTAATTGAGACACTCTGTAAACCAGCCTCTGTAGCTACTCTGACTCAAAGCAACAACAAATCAGAGGTGCAACACTTTTAGTAGGTTTACAGAGACTAAGTAAACCTGGTACATTAGTGGCTGATCCACCTCAATCAAGTTCTGTCAGCTCCCTCCCTCTTTTCCAAGCCTTGCTGTAGGATTCTTCACTTCCTTTTCCCCCTCCAAACAGTCTTCCTTTGCTCTTCAGGATACAAAAATCACTGAGATGAATCCTGAAATATGATTTTAAATTACAGGGAAGCATTTACAACAGATGAAATGGGAAGAGATAAGGGTTGAGCCTGAAATGAGACACTGGTTAATATAATCTATTGCTCACCTCACAGGAACTGCATATCTTGGCCAAAGACATAGCAGGCTCTGCTGCAATTGCTTTCATTCAATCATACTCAAGGAACAGGAAGTATCATAGCATATTTACAGCTCACTTCTTCATGCAGGGGATCACATAGTAAAATATGCAAGGAGATAGCCTGTATTATTTGTTAAAAGCTGCAGTTCAGAAAGTATTTTCTACTTTGATTCCTAAAACTAGTCTGTGTAACACTACCTACCTACCTAAAAGGACGCTGATTGTCCTCTTTGCTTTCCACTGTTAAGTCACATTAAAAGATGCTAAATAATGTAGAGGGTTTTCATAATATTATCCTTCAAATTGCTGTCATTGTTGCAGAAATTCATTTGGTGGTAAATAACAAAGGATCTCTCAGGAGAATGACATTTTAGTCTGTCTGGATGAATGTCTGTTGTTCCTCATCCCTCCTACCTGATACAACACTGAACTGTAAGTACTCAATTTACAAATGCACCTTCCAAAACATTCAGGTGTTAACTGTTTAAGTTTTTCTGAAATAAATTTGCATAAATTACTAGAAATACACTTCCCACTCTCCACTCTTCCACCCCCATCTCTTTCAGTGCTATTATTTGATTTAGGAACATTTTTTTTTTCAAAGATCTGTTAGTTTTAATACATATTTCATGTTGGAGAAAATGTGGTTTTGTTCTCTTAAAAAAAAAAAAAAAAAAAAAAAAAAAAAGAGAGAGAGCAGGGAAATCACATTTTGTCATTCATGAGTTAGGGGTCATGGAAGGGCTCTGAAAAGACCAGGCAAAAGTCTCCTTCTCGGAGATCTATGATTTTTTATTTTTTTTCTTGCATCCAGAAAAGCATGGAAAACTCCACTGCAGAGAAAAGCCAAAGCTTTATAACCACATATTGGCAGGTGAAAAGGCAGGGGCTTTTTCTTGCCTGTTAGTCTTGGCAAAGAAATGAAGTGGCTATCTAAGAAGGATCACAGCAGTGTATTGAACCTTTCACACTTAACAGAGCCATGAGTTTACTGACTGAAGCCACTTCTTTCTTTGCAATACACCTGACTTACTTTGACAAAGATAATGAAAGATTAGCAGCTGGAACAGGATTGAAAAAAATAACAGCTATACATTTTGCTTTATGTTTTTGTTTTGTAACATTCAACTCTAAGGAATGTATTCCTTTTGTGGTACACAGCTGGCAGATGGGTTCTCAGAAGATTTTTTTCTCACTAAATATCTGAATTAAATAGTAAATAATGTCATTACCATTATGCAAAGTCATGCAATGCGTTCAGGTACTTGAAAGTAAAACAACATAGCACTTTAAAAAACCTTTTAGAGAGTTCACTTTCATCTATACAACATGAAAACAAAATCAATTCTGCTTAGGAATAACATAAGTGATCTAGTAATTGAAGCAATCTTTACAATACAGCTTGTGCAGTGACAGGAGAAAATGCAAGATATTTTTTATGTTCGAGAAAACAGCTTAAAGTGAGCATAGCCCTTTGAGACCTGCAATAACCTACAACGAGGGCAATAGCCATCACACTGAAAATATAACAGATGGCAGCATGGTTGCCTTACTCTCAGATACAGGTTACTGAGCAGATGCCTTTAGGGCTTAATATTAGACTTTTTTCCCCCTTCTTGGGAAGCTATGGCATAGCTTTGTGCATATGCTGTTTATAAAACAAATGTAACACACTATAGGGAAATGAATAAAGTTACAAATGGCAAAACGTCAACAGAATTTCAAATTTATAGAGGATAATGTAATTATCAATGTTGCTAGTATAGATTGAAACATAACCTTACCCTTTGCAGTACACTGCATCTATCACACATTATTTTGAGCTATGGTACCATAGTTCAAAAAACAGACATAAAGTCTGTTACAAACCCTCCCTTTGCATTGCCAGAAAGGTCAGCTACCTGACAGGCAAAAAGTCACCTCTCTTGCTTACCACCTTTAAACACCCAAAAGCAGCAAGTGTAGAATAGGGAGGAAAAATGTCATACAGATTTAACAAATAGGGAAAAAAGTTGTGATACGCAGCTAATACAAGGATTTCTACAAATATTTGAAACATTAAATCAAACAGATAAATAGATCATCCATTAGTGGAAGAGAAAACAGCAGAGATAGATTATTTCCATCTTCTCAGGCACTACAGAATTCACAAATGAACCAAGAAATCAGAAGTATATGATCAATGTGTCAACTTGCTTATTCAGATCAGTCTCCTAGCATGGATTCAGTCTTGATGGATTGCTGTAATACAATATAGGGACCCTAAGGCCATATCAGGTTTTTCAGGTCCTGAGTCTTTTCTCCAGGTGTCAAGATAAAACTTCTGTCGTCTGTAAGACCAGAATTTCCTCCTATGTATGTATACAAAAACATATTTGAGCACAGACATACATTTTTCCTGAGCTTCTTTTGAGACAAATGGTAACCATGTACAGAACATAAAAGAATCACCTCAAGATAAAACCAATTTCACTTTCACAATGGGATGTTTCAATATTAAAAATAGTGCATTCTTCAGATAGGTCGTTTTAGTAAATGTTTCTTAACTAGAACTGCATTTCTTCTACCACAACTTCATTCCTTAACCAAGAAAGAACAATGTTTAACAAAGAAATGAGCTTCCTGGTTTTAGAATGAAGGCACATTGCTTGCAGTAAAGAAGTATTCAGGTGGAAAGCATAGTAAGATGTGGATATTGCTATCACTGTCACTGTGTTCCCTGTAGAAAAGGAAACTATGTTCTTATTGGCCTAATTAAACAAACTGAAGGAAAGACAAGGGGATAGTGAAATATCTGAAAGCAGATATTGTGTGTCAGAATACTTGCTGTAGCTTACACTGCTTTGTTGGAAAAGTGGTGTTAGAAAAAATCACAGGGAACTTTTCTTAAGTTTCACAGAAATTATGACATGATACACATTACTAGTGAAACTAGGAAGACCTTCAGCTGAGGCTGAACAGAAAATGTTTGCTTTTATTTTGCTTTGAAATCTTTTGACTTTATATAAACTATTTTCTCTGACTGGATTCTCCTTCAGCAGTATGGGTACTTTCCAGCACTTTATGAAGTGCTTGGACAGTGTGGTATTCAAGGTTGGTGGAAATCCATAAGAAAGACAGATTTCAAAGGCTGTCTGAAAAAAACCTTCAAGCTGTCTAGGGGTAAGGAAATACTATTAGCAACAGATCATAATAATTAGTATACGAATCAGCAAAAACAGAATTTTCTACTCCAGTAGAAACCACTCTAGTCAGTTGTTCATCAAGTTTGATTTACCAAAACATTAGCTGCTGCCAAAAGCTGATTTCTTTTCCTGGAAACAAATGATGGACACATCATTATCCTGGTCATCATAGTGGATTTATTAAAACAAAATATTACACGAATGAACTGTAATAACAGAAATTAACTGAATTAGAGAAAACCTATCCAACTGCAGGAAGAGTGTTACCTAGCTACAGATTATGCTTCCTTCTTCTTTTTCTCTTCCACCATCTCCAAATACTCTATTTCCATATTAAGCAGACTGAAAATAACAGACTGAGGTGTTAATAAAAGGCTTTGACTTTAACAAAAGTCTTTCAGATAGATACCCTAGCAGAAAGGCTGCATCATCAGTTGGTTAATATAGATAGGAAAAGAGGATAGTTCACAGAAATCAATATGGTTTTGTGTTCCTCTCCATCTTCATTAATCATTGCAATAATGTAATAAACAGCACACAGTGATATAGAAAGATTAAGTTGAAGTAGAAAGATACAAAACAAACAAACAAATAAAAATGAAACAAAAAAACTGATCTGTGGCCAATCACATATTAAAAACAAAACAAAACAAAACAAAAACAATCCACAACACATGCACACACAGCAGTAAATCAATTTGTGAAAAATGCAGGCTACTTAATCTTTAGATAAATCAGGAATACATATTCCAAGGAAATAGCTTAGAAGTAACTGAATGCAAACAATTAAAAATATCTGACAGCTGAAAGAATTTTAGTCTGAAGTTGGAAAAGTCCTGTTCAGATTGGCCAAAAGAAAGAAATTTTAATGGTAACAAAATACCATGTTTCATTTCCAGGCATAAAAATGCATTAAAAAACAAACAAAAAACCTAACTAACTAACTAACTAAAAACAACACAGTCATTGGAAGGTATTTAGAGAAGAGAGAGGAGTAACCTGCATGATTATTAAGAAAGAAGGAGAAGGACAAAAGTGGAAAAAGCTGACACTTAAGTTGCCAAGTTAGAACTTGATAATGCTCTCAAGAGTTCCAGTTGTGATACTGTAAATATTTGGAAGGTACAAATACTACAGCAGTGTAGCAGACCTAGTGGTATGAAGAAAAGCCTGTAAAGGGAGTTGAGTTTCCTATGCAGCTGGATTTACTTTGAATGAGTAGATCCATAACCAGATTGCTCACAATCCAGACACAGAAGACAGCTTCCTTCTGCCTCCTTTTGAGTCAGAGGTGTTTTTCATTTGCGCAGCAAATATTCCAAAAGATCTAAAGCTTCCTAAGCATCCCTGTTCTTTCTATGTTTGCTTACAGAGAGTTAAAAAAAAAAAGGTGCCAGCTACTGTAGAAAATTCCTTGATTTGACATTCAGACACTATCCTGCCTTGATTCAGCAATATAAATAAAATTTGGGGTGTATTCTCAAATGAACAAGTTCCATGGTTTGTGCTAAAACCCATCACCAATTACTTGCCTCATCTAGTTGAAGAAAGGTAGACTGAATTTTCTGGAGAAGTGCAGTAGTTGACTTCAGCCTGCAGGGACAACTGATTCTACATTTAAAGTATGACAGGAGGCACATCATAAACTGCAACACAAATTTAAGATGTTTACAAATGATTTTCTCCCACCTACTCACCATCTCCTATCCAAAGCATGTAGCAGATTGCAGATTGCAAATTACTGGAGGGGAGGAGGGGCACACAACATCTGGCTAAAAATTATTGCTTCTTTTCTGTTTCCATTTAAATCCACTCATTTATTTGTTACCAAACTGTTTTAGTGATCTGCTTCTAAAGGAAATAATCTAGTTGTCTTCTGAATCCATTTCAGCTTTTCAGTGTTAATTGCCTCTTTTCCATATGTTCATTATACTGTGTGTCACAGGCTTTAGTTTACTCTGTTTCTCTAGATTTAGGTTGTGTTTACTTAGTTTCTTCATTCATTACTAGCATATAGAAAGTAACATTTTCAACAGTCAGCCCTTCACATAATCAATGTAGGGGAGTATTGTTTTGAAAATCATAAGGTAAATAATAAATGTTTTATAAAACTACATATTGGACCAATCTTCTATTGGGAACAATAGTAAAGTGGAAAGGGCGTTGCATTTATCTTTGAATTTACAGCGTCCCCATAGTGAAAACTGCACTTGCTATTGCAGCCTGGGTCCTTATGCTTGCTCCTATCTGGCACTCCTTATCTACTGGGTAGGAGTCATGGCACAGAAACCCCCCAAATGAATTTTACAGGTATATTCCAGTAGTAACCATATGAATTTTACCTACTTCATCAAGATTATGCTCAATTGGTCTCATCACTACATATTTTGTAGGCCACACTACATTTTAGAGGCTATCACTTAAACTGAAAAGTGATGACTATACAAAAATATTTGTGCTTATATTGTGTAGGAAAGAATGTAGATTAAGACAATCCACATGCATTCATACAGTCTGGTTTTCTCAGTTTATTATTGCTTAAATGCATTGTTCCACCCCACCTATTATTATTATTGTTGTTATTGTTGTTATTATTATAAACTAACAGCATGAATAAAACAAAACTTCCTCAAACTTTTACCTCTAGTCTAAATCATCTAGTTGAACTGAGCTTCTCCTGAAGTGCAGCAGCTATGTAGAAGGACACTTACATGGCCCCTGGCTACTGGTTCCAACAGCTACATCTTTTCACTATTAAAATTCTACAACATTAAACAGGTTGGAGTTTGTATTGTTTTAGTCTCTCGTCATCAGTTCTTATAACTAAGTAGTTACAGAACTCAATACTAGTGTTCCCCTGGGTAAACTCGTGAACAGTAATCCTTCTTAATCTGTCATTTGCTGCAAGTGCTGATGGCACATATCCAGATTCCTTCATCCTACAGATCACAGTATACTCAGGCTGACAGAACACCAAGGCCTTAACAGTGTTCTGAAGCTTGTGGCTGAATGCACTACAGACATGTTATAATAGTCATCTTACTCAATACTTATTTGTACATCCATATTTGCATTTATGGGGTGTTTGGCCAAAATGTCACTCTGACTCATGAATAATTTGCAGACTTTCTGCACTCTTGGCAAAAGAATAACCAATTACACACACACACACACACAAAATCTTTATCGCACAAAGATTTGGTAAGAAGACTGCCTACAGTTTACAAGTCCATTCTTTTAAACTTCTGCATAAAGTGACTCATGTGTGTCATGTGTGGGGGAGTGCAGATAAATATTCTCCTTAGCTATTACTGTATTATCACCATTTGCATCATTGCTCCTTAAGAATAAAAACCCTGACTTTTCCCTAAAAATGCATAACAAAATAAAAGTGTTGAAGGAAGGTGTCTGACTTTTTGCAGTAACTGTGGACAGCTCTACTCTTTATGACAAAATCTGCACTATTGTAAGGGTTTAGGTTTCACCAAAAGTATTTTATGTAACCTTATTACATTTTCCATTCCATTCCATTTTTTTTTTTTTTATATATATACGTTTACATATAAAAAGTGTTTGATACAACAATTCCTTTCAATTCTCCTATAAGGCAGTGTATTTTTATTTTAATATGATACTGATTTTTTTAATGATACTGAGGCCTTGTATAGTTCATTATATACTATATATTAGGCCTTGTGTAGCTACATTTCCCTTTGACTCTTGAATCCTTTAAAAATGTACTTCTTGTCTCTCAGGGTTCAAGAAAACAGAATATTTAATATCTTTTGTACAAATAAATAAGTGAGCCACAGAGAACTGAATGACCAGATCCATACAGAGAACACTGTCTGGGAAAGAGGGAAGATTACTTACATTACTTATATGATTGCTTATATGATATGGCAACTTCAGAAACAAAACCCTCAGCTGACTTTACACCCTGTATGACCACAGGGACTACCTTCACTGATTTTCCTAAAGCTGTATTTATGCTGCTGAGAAAAACAAACAAACAAACAAAAACACACACACACACAAAAAAAAAAAAAAAAAAAAAAAAAAAAAAAACCACTTTCTGTAGTTTGATAAGATCCATCATTGAAACACATTTTCAGGGCAGCAACTAATCTGACAGAGGAGAATTTTGCTCATTGACTACAGTGGCTTAAGTTAATATTTGGTCCTAAAGCATTATCTTACATTCTTTAGATGAAAGCAGGAAAAGCTTTATGGTACACCAGTACGTAGAAACAAGTATCAGACAATTCACCTTTTTTGATACCCAAAAAAAAAAAAAAAAGGAGTGCTTTCAATAAATTAGAAATAACTAGAAATAACTCTTACTTTTGAGTATATCTCTGAGAGTCTACCTACAGGTATGAGCACAAATATATCTTTTTATTTATTTTTTTTTAATTTATTTATTCTGGGTTCTATGTAAACTCTAACCTTTTTCACTTCAGGCTGCACACAGATAAATCATTTTCTGCAGTGGAGGATTTTTCAGACTGGTCTTATTTAAGTGATGGTCTTAACTGAGAAAAGCCATAATTCAGACTACTACAGGTTATATTTTCTCACTACACCTGGAATTATATGTGCAAAATCAGCCACGCACTATACTCAGTGGTCCCAGAAACAAACAAACAAACTAAAACAAACAAACAAAAAGGAAACACGTCCCTGGACTTTGGTAAGAATCTACTTTTTTTCTTCATAGATAAACCCATAAACCTTTTACTTATTATCCTCTGTTGGAGACTAAGCACAAGTAGGGCTGCTATAATCTGGCACAAGTATGACAGTTTTTATTTTTTTGGTTTTACTGTTAGTGTTGGAGAAGGAGCAGGTCTGCCTGCCTTCTTGCTAGCTTGGTGTGTTTACAGGGAGGCTTATCAAGATCCCTTAGCAAGAGCTCATTGAGACGAGCACAGGTTAACATTATCAGTGGCTACACACAGGACTACAAACCAGTCTTGAAGGCTTCATGCACGTTTAATGTTATGGACAGATACCTTAATCATATCTATGTTTATTCTTCTTTCCTTTAATATGTTTAGACTAGAAGATTAGTAAAATAATCTGCTAGTGGCATCACAGGTGGACATTGTCTAAATGTGTTGTTGTTTTTTTTTTCTTCTTAAGTGAGACACTAAAGCTGTTGAAAAAAGATTTGTTAAAGGTTCATCATTCCCCCTTGAGTTGGCATCTGAAGCTTCTCACAAAGTTAACGTCAGCCTTGCAATTAGTCATATGTTATGTTTCTCTATAACAGTTTTAAAGAATTTACATCATCAGTACAGTAATCTGCAATGTTAGGTAGCATGGTAAGTGTGTTTTTCTTTATGCTGTCCAGGTAAGTACTTCTCACGTATACATCAGGAAAAAGTATAGTTTGAGCTAAGCCAAAGCCCCTGAGAATTGGGACAATCAATAGTAAATAATTCTGATAAGTAATAAATCAATTACTTAAAATATGGATCCAGGGAAAACAACTTCTGAATACTAGTACAGAATTCTCTTGGTGAAACTCATTTTTATCTCCGTCAGACCCATTCAGATTGATGCCATCTTTCCTGTTACTAAAAGGATCCATATATTCTTCTGACCACCAGCTCTGACAATTCTGCTGAGAGCTATTTTTCCCAGTACGTCATTATAAGTTTGCCTTTAAAATGAGTTATAAGTATCTAAGCCTGAAATATGCCAGAAGGGCAGTTAAGGAAGTTCAGAGGAAGAGAAAAAGGTGCTAAGCCTGTCAAACTGAGACAGCAGAGTATTATGAATGCAGCTACCTAGCAAATCAGTCACAGGAAGAAGCTAAGCAGAAAGCAGCACTCTTCTTGAATGCCACAGTAAATCTGAGTGGGGAGTATTGACTGTCCACTAGAAAAAAAGTTTAGAAACTTTTTACTGAGACCATCAAAGAAATTATTACATGGTAAGCCCAAAAATACCAAGGTCAGATAATTCTTTTTAAAAAGTTCCAGTAAAGTAGTCCCCACACATTTATAAATTTTCTGTAATAGCACAAAATTTAAAGCTGCACAGCGACTCCATTTTGAAAACTAACTGAGAAACAAGGGATTCAGGTACATACAAGTATTTAGTACCAAAGTTCAGGTCTGAGTAACTGAAAAAACAATGCATAAAACTGACATGATTTTTCTATCTTCAGAACATGTATATCTGAATACACAATCTCTTTTCAGATAATACATCACCTCTGGTTGGAAATGGAAGTCTGATTAACTAATAATTTTTTATTGTGGGCTTAACACTTGTATAAAATGGGTTGATGACTTCACACCAAGTTAATGTAAATAGATGACCATGGAAAATCTTTCAACAATTTCAAGCAATGCCTTTGCTTACGACCTCAGTAAACCTGCAAAAATCATCATAAAAATAAAAAATAGAAAACTCTTTTACTCTGATAGTGTTTTTCCAGATAAACACATTTATAAATAACAGCAAATTTGGGAAAGTAAGCCTTAGCCTTAGATTAATCTCTTCATCTCCTTAGACTTCCCCAATGGGGAAAGGTCTGGTAGATGTTCAGACATAACCCATTCCAGAGCTCCCATAGTCAGACTTTCTCATTAGATTACATAGTCAGATTTCCTCATTAGAGAAAGTCAGTTAACCAGTCTTCAGAGTTCAGCTATGCATCAAGATTGACCTGCTGAGGCTTTCTCCTTCATCTGTCTTAAAAGGGAAAACCAAAGTGGTCAGGACCATTGTAGCGCCCACAGCAATTTTAGGTTATGGGCAGGAAAAAAAAAAAAAAAAAAAAAAAAGTACAAAGCTACATGCTTTAGAAAGAGCAGCTAAGGAGATTTGGCTTGCCTACTGATTTTTGTCTACTGCTTCTGTAGCACTAGAAAAGCATAAGTAGAAAGCATACCCTGATTATTGCTATAACAGCAAGATGCTGGTGTTTTCTTTGTGGTTAAGTCCCCACTTCATACATCCAGATTGAAGAATTCTGAGTTTGAAATATACTGCCCTCCCACCTTTCTATAGACCTGAATGTGATAAAATGGTGCATTAGACCCTTTCAAAAATTTCAAATCAAAGTGCTCTAAATGAGAGATGAATTAGACCATCTGGCTTAGGGAATTTAAATGACTACCCGCTCACATTTGGTATTTAACTATAATTAGACCAATATATCTGAAACTTTTTACTAGATCAACAAACATGTCATTACCCTCTTCATCTGCATTTTTGTCCTTGTACATCAGTGTTCAGTCCCAGCTCTGCCATTCCCTTACAGTTGAAAGTATAGTTTCCCAGTAAGAATTTATAAATCTGAAAAGTATTTTCTAAACCTCCTTTTGGCTGCAAAGAGGAATAGGATCAAGCTTCCCATACAGTGCTACTCCATCATCCTGCAGCAGAGCAGCATGGGGGATAAAAAGACCACTGATTCCTGTTCACTATGGACAGCTGAGGACAACCGTGGTGTTGATTTATAGCTGAAGGGTCATGGGGTGCCCGTGGACTCCAGAAGTGGCATCTGATAGCAGATGTGGATCACATATATTAATGTCCATTTTTTATTTGATTTTACTGCACAGACACCTTGTCACAGTGGGAATGAATATAAACCTTCCTGTAATGGACACACATTGCTTCTCTGTTTATATTTCAGACCCCTTTGTCAGTAACTTATTAGATAGCATTTTCAAAATAACAGAAAGAAAAAAAAAAAAAAAAAGATGTAAAAATGTGAGAACTTCCTAATTCTTGTGTATTTAGGCTTAGCTACAATTCTCTTTCTTACAGTGAACTTGCAAATGAGCTCCTCAAGCCTGTGAAGTGTTTAGTGATAAAATGCTTGTGTTTTCATTAATTTGTTTTTTGTTTGTTTGGTTGGTTGGTTTGGTTTTGACTGCAAATCATATGAAAGTGCCTTAGACCCAGTAGGGGATTTTTTTTCAGGGTGGTAAAAGAATTAAGAAATTTGCTCTACTATCTGTCCAATGGCTACTCATCAAGCTCCTATGAAGGAGATTTAGGTTTTGACTATCATTAAAAAATCTCAAGGTGAAGGATTCTGAACTTGGAGCAAACATGAACTTGAGCACTTACCTTACAAGTAAAGTTATTGGAATTAAAGTTCCTGTAATACTGAGGCAATAAGTGAAGGCTACCTTTCACACAGGACGGATTCTTCAGCTCTTTCTCACAAAAGAATGCCATTTACCAGATGACTAAGAATTATTCACAAATTGTGTAAAGGCTTCTGCATTTCACTTCTGAATCACAACCAATTGTGGAAAATAGGTAATTAATAATAATAATAATAATAACAACAACAACAACAACAACATTATTATTATTATTAATAATAATAATAATAAATCTGTACGGTAGCCTGTAAATCATTCTTCATATTGGAAATAACACTGAAAGAGTTTCTTCTTTCATCCTTGAGCTACAACATCTCATTTTAACTATAGAAATAATCAGAGATCCCGGATGCTGCCAATACATTTCAGTCTCTGACATCACTATCAAACGTTTCTGTCAGACAAGTGAAGCTACTCAAATCCTGATTCCCTTTATTGCTTAGCCACAATTACTTTTTTTTGTTGACATTTAGCATACAATAAGTATTTGGGGTACTGCAAACAAGAATCATTCAAGAGTTTCGCTAATGCTTTCCTCAATACTAGTTAAGAAGCTGCTGTAAAGGGTCCAAGTCTAAGAACTGAACTGTAGAGAGGTTTGTTCTCTCTTGTCACTGCATTTCCCAGTGACATTTGCTTCAATATTTCTGGGTGAAATCGAAATTTCTTTTCTAAGTAGCACAACCCTACAATTGTCTGCTCCTGGGTAAATGAAATAAAATGAAGCTTTTCATCTCAGAATTATTTTAAGGTCAAATCTGTATTGAAATAATTCAAGTATAAGGAAAAAGAAGGTAATTACTAAAACCACTAGCAGGTGGGATGCAAAGGCAAAAAACACAGTGGCACAGAAGACTTAGCAGTAAACTCGTGTGTCACAAAGATGGAGATATATGTCTTCTAAAAGAGAAACAGCCACCTCAGCAGGAATTATCAATATAGGAACAATCACGATTTTAAGTAAAGTTCTGTTGGACAATAGTGATACATGAACTGTAGTAGCACTCTACAAATGTAGCAGTTTGCTTATATTTTTTGAGTTAAAATTCATAAATGGCATATGCTATATAGACCAGTAGTTAAAACCCAAGAAAGGGATAGAAATTCTGTTTTGTGGGGAGGGAAGTCCATAGGTCCATAACCTGAGTGTCCGCTGATGATGACTCCTCAAGCCGATATTATCTCCCCCATCGCTCTGTACTTTCTCTGATCCCATCTACCTACATGGTCCATCCTCACTGACATGACCCTTTCCTCACCTCCGAGGCATCTTACACCATGTCTTGCCATGTCTTGTTCCCACCTCCCTGACCTCCAGCACCCACTCTGGCTGGAGGCTCACTACCTACCACTTGGCCATCATTACTAGGTACCCTCAGTTTTGAGGGTGACTCAAAGTACAACCACTAAAATAGATGTATGATCTTACATACACCCTCAGCTGCACTAAATGCCATTCAAATAGTTTGTCTGGAATTAATACAACCAATATTCCTCATAAACATAGATGGATGCAGGAACGGGTCTTATGCATTTCTCAGGAGCACAGTAACTGTATTCTCATAGCATATAAAATGTGTCTTCTCTTAATACCACTTATGTAAAAGTGACAACACAGTACTGAGCTTATGATCCCATCCAAATTAAATAGTTTTTAAGCTAATTAGACAACTTTTATTTTTTGCTGGGACACCACTGTTCTTTTCAAAAATGCAAAACCATTAAATTATAATTTACAGCTCAGCTTTCAAAAATCTATGTCTGAATAATGCATATCATTTTCTAATACTCTCATGATATAGATGGGGAAGAAGGGTTGGCATGTGATAAAATCTATCTAACAGATCAATGCCAAAGCAGTGAATAGAAAATAGCATTCTCATTACGGTGTCACAGACTCACAGAATGGTGGAGGTAGAAGGGGACCTCTGGAGGCCTCTTGGTCCAACCCTCTTGCTCATGGAAGGCCACCTAAAGCAGCTTTCCCTGGACCATGTCCAGATGGCTTTGAATGTCTCCAAGGAAGGAGATGCTGCCACCTCTGGGAATCATATCAGAGCTCTGCTGTCCAGACACATTACAAACCTCGTTAAAAAAAAAAAAAAAAAGTAAAATATTAACAAATTCTAAAATGTTTCCCAAATAATTTAACTATTACTATTTAACTATTACTATTATTGGTAAACATAACTATTTACCAAACTATCTGATAACTTATTTTGCTATGTTTATTGTTGTCATTTTTTTTGTTTGTTTGTTTTCAATGCATTCACTAACTTGTTTCTCAGGCTCAAGATTTTAACAAGATCATTGGTCAATACAATCAGGAGTAGAACCCACATAAAAGAGACTACTGACAGGTTTTTCCAAGCTATCAGACAGTGCATATTATACATTAATAAGCTTACACTTATACAGTATTTTGTTAAAAGCAAAATGAGCAGTTATGCAACTACTTAATTTCACCAAAATCTAGAACTTATGCTATAAAATAAAAGCTTTTTTTTACCAAAATATCACTTATTATTTCTTTGTGTATAAACAGGGCCTCTTTATTCATGCACTAAAAAGGAGAAATCATCTCTTTCTTAAGGAAAAGAATCTAAAACTCATCTTCTGACCAGCAAACACATGCAACATTCTATTTGTTTTGTCATCTAGTGTTTTGTTGAGAGTAGTCACTACCACAGCCATTCTAGAATCACCTCTTCATAGAATTATTTACCTTCTGAAGTCATGGCATTTTCTTGCTCTATTGAAAATGTTCATTACTCACTGTCTTCACAGATAATTTTAATTAGCTGAGAAAGAATAAAACAATGCAAAACATCACTGTCACTATGTAAAATGTCTATGGTCATTCCTCTCAAAGAAAGCAAGCAGATCAGAAACGGGAACTTAATTTGAAGTGCAGACAGATGTGAAGACTTTGAGGTTTGCCTCGAAGAAGTAAAGAAGTTTGGCTGCTACTGAAAACTTTTAGATCTGGAAATTATACGAGAAGGATTCCCAGATGAAATTTGCAGTACTTCCTACTGTTGGCAAGGTAAACAATAAACTGAAGATATTTCTAACATTGCCAGCAGAGTCACTGTAGCATTATACTACTTCCATTATGGGAAAGTATAATGCATCTGGCAGATGATGGTAAGTATGGTTACTCACAGACATTTCAAAAATAATAAAGTATTAAAGATACATTTTTGGATGTATGTATTTTACCCTGTGGAAAAAAAAAAAAAATGGCAAAAAGAAAAAGTCATAAATTTTTTTTAAATTAGTTAAAAAGACTTTTTTTTTTTTTTTTTTTTCCCCCAGAAATAAAAAAGTCAAATAATGAGTTTCAAAGAAACTTGTAAAATTTAACTGAGACTGTAATAAAAATCCATGCTTTAAAAGGAGTGGGATATTAAATGATTTCTCATGAAAAAAATAATATTACATTAGAACAACTATAAAGGTCTTTTTCTTCACAAGCATGGTAGAGTAAATTATCAGTGACCCCTTTATGCCTGTCAAATGCTATTAATGTCATATAGCTTGGTGAGAGGAAAACTTACTTTTTTTTACATCTGTTTTTTAATACCACTGTATGCAATCCAGTAAGATGTAATATGTAACATGTAGCATGTAACATCTGTGTAAGATGTTATACAGAATACAAATTCCAGCCAATAGGTCTTTTTTTTTTTTTTTTCTTGATTCAGTTGTCTTTGTCAGTTCTAATATTCAGCCAATAAAAGGGCACTAAGTCTTCCAAGAGATCTTGCCTAACTCTAGGTTTAACTTCCAAGAATTTGTAATGAAGGTCAACAATGGCAAGACCTGATTAATTTGGACTTTATAAAGAATCTGACAAAGTTCCACTCAACAAGACTTCTTTCAAGAAATAAGCCAGAGGACTAAGTATGAGAGCAAAGAAAATGTGATGTAAGAGGGAAAAAAATATCGTGTGAAGTACTTGTAAGAACATTTACTTTCTGAGTTAACTGCAAGTTTCTAGGGAGTATGAAGATGGCCATCTGCTTCTGTGAAGGATCATATGGAAAGGATCTTATGGAAACTGCAGAAAAAGATCTGTTGAGCTTATGATACTGGAAATAAGGAGCTTTCTGACTTCTTGACAGTAATCCTTCAAAAACAGAAAGTATTTAGTGGAAAAATAGATGTAATATGGGTGATGAATAGATCCAAATATATGGAAAATTCACTTGTGCAGTAGACAGTTATTAGATATGAGGGTTTTCAATAGATAATACCAAAGAGAGCAGAAGCACTATGTCTTCCCAATGAAAAAGAAGTCTCCCCAGTAAAGTCACATTCAGAAGAGGGAACAACTTGTTACAGTTTCATGTAGTAAGAAGAGGCATAACTGAAAATCATGCTTGCTCCCTCTGTAATCAAGACTATTTGTTCAGAGGACGTGTTCATCACTTCCTAAGTCTGCTGAGAAGATGCCACTTGAAGGGTGACTCTTAGAAATGGTGTATAGGGGCTCTCTTTTGGTTCTTTCAGACAGCTTCTAGGGGGACAGTCAGGATCTGCTATATGCTTGCATAGCTCGGTATAGATTGGGAGCCATTTACTGGTGCAGGACACATGACTGATGGCTAGAAGCATTTCTGCATAAAAGCAGAAATGTTAATGTCATTAATGGACTTTTTTTTAATTTATTTTGGTTTGGTTTTTGTGTGTGGTGGTGGTGTTTTTTTGTTTTGTTTTTTTTTAATGTGTACATTTTGTACAACTCTATTCTGATTATCCATTTCTGAACCACTAATATTTAATGTAGACCTTGCCATGTATGTGAAATTAGAGTCTTAAAAAAAAAATAATTGTATATTTTAGAGATGGAAAAAAATTCAGGTCACACTTTCCAAGCATGCATTTTTTAGTGAAAATTTTTAAAGTTACAAGCAGTCTATGAGGTGGATTATTAAAACCTGGAGAGGACTTGGGCCCTTAAGAATAACTAAGGCCCACCTGGAATCACACAGATTCACATATCTCTGTGTAACTGTAGCTGATGTTTTTTTTTTACTAAACACCACTTAAATTTCAGTTGGGATGATTTCAAATTTAAATTTGCCTTGAAACTACATCTTAGCTCATTTCTTAGCAACATAGCTATGAAGAAATTCGGAGCGCTCTGGAAGGTTCACTGCAGCAATCATTTCAAGATCAATATTTTAGCTGCTGGAACCAAGTAAAAGATGTTACTGGAAGTCGTAGCTTTCTAAGGGAAGTACCTGACAAGCTCTAATATCAGCATTCTTAATGAGAAAAAAAAAAATACTAAGTTTAAGATGGTGATTAGACATGTGATGTTTTATTTATTTATTTATTTATTTTAGTGCTTTTATCACAAGAAGGTGTTCTGAAGAAGCAAAGCAACATTTTTTGACATTTTTGTGTAAACACGCTGCGGTATTGTTTCTTCCATCCCAAGAGATGGTGACTGGAACCTCTTCCTATGTGAAAAATGCAGCTTTGGCAATTGACACAGATCATAGGTGGTTTGCTCCCTGAGCAAAATGTAGTCCCAGAAATACGGGATAAAGTGATGGCTGTTGACTGATGCAGAAACAGATCAGAAGACTAACAGAGCCTTTAGAAATCTTGTGGAGGTTTCTTACCCTCAGTAGATGACAAGGCTTCTGCCTTATTTTTTCTTCCTTTTGCTGTCATTTCTATATTTTTTCTAACAGCTGGGCCAAGAATATTTGAAAAGTGAAGAAGCAAAATTAGAAGTAAACCTCACAAGCAAAACATTTATTTCTTTTTGAGACAGACAAAGTGAAAATATGTCTATTCTGTGTTTACAGTCCAGCCAGCAGAAATTTTAAGTTGGCATGCCTGACATAGCAAATGCTTTTTATGAAGATAAAGTAGAGAACCCACAGAGGCCACAGTTGTGGGACTATCCAGTTTGACTATGCAAAATGAGAAAAAATCTCTTCCTTTTTCTCATAAGATCCAGGGAAGCAGCAGCAGCATTACCATAAAGCCCTTAGGCTTGTGCAATTCCCCTTAAGCAAATCTTTACTCTGTGACAGAACTGATCCCTTCATAGTCAGGTGTCAACACAGCTAAGTCAGTTGCAGGGACATGCTGTGGAGGATGGCACAGAGATGGGACGTGCTGCTCAGCAGAGGCTTCTGAAAGTCTGCACTGCTCGCGATACTGGCATTTGCATTGCTGTGTCCTGCATGCCAGAGGAGATGTGGGATGCATGGCAAGGCTTCTGTCTGCACATAAAAAGAGAAAAGGCCTATCCCTGTAGAGCAGCAAATAATAGGAATTTTATGCAATTTTGTTCCTGCTGCTGAAGATTAATAGGCCTTTTTTTCCCCATTGTTATGTAGTGGTATTCAAAGAGCAGTGGAGTGGGAGAGAACTTAAGATAAAGACCTCTAATTAACAGGAAAAGGCATGTATTACAGACATGAACAGGGTTGGGGGGAGAGAAGGGGAAAGAGCTTCTTTCACTCACTTTCTCATAATAACTGAAATCTAAATATGGGCAGAGAACAGTTAACCAGGCAGCTAGTGCTTGTGGTGTAAGTCAGATTTGTGAATCACAGGAGTGAACTGTAAATTGCAGTCTACTTATTAGCTGCTTGGTCTTAAGACATACCTTGTACCACCACTGACACTTCTTTTATCTTTTCAAAACTGATACAGGAAACTTACTTAGATGGCAATGCTTTTTCTGCTATTGGTGATTGAAATGAAAATTACTATGCAAAGAGATAAAGTCCTAATGTAATTTCAACTACATAATAATCAAGCTATCTTAATGGACAAGATATACAATTTTCAATGACATTATTCCAGTTTTACTTCAGAATTTAAGTAAACTACCATTTACATGAACAACAGCTCTGGACCATTTCCTGCACTCAAGCAAGTATTTGTAATGAATGTACCAGAATACATCTGGGCAAATATCTGCTATAATTTTTTTCTTCTAAGGAACCCTTTAAAGTGTAACATTCTCAGCTTCTAGGCTGCTCAATGGTGTTATTGTCCACAGATGCTTTCTGCTATGATGCTACAATAGGAGCTGCACAGCTCTCAGCACACAGAAGTAATTTCCGCTGTGAATGATATGCTACAGAGCCTAACAAAAATGTGCAAGGGCACTTAGTGGAAAGAGCAGCACAAGCAATGAACTTAGAATTCTCAGTGCCTTGTTTTGTTCTCAGTGATAGAATCAGTCAGCTGCTCAGATACATAGATGTTGCCAACACCATCTTATTCTAGTTTTCTCTTGAGCTTCTTTCTGCCTCATTCCTTTGAATTTGCCTTACTTACAGCATTACTTCTCACCAACTCCCTCCCTTCGTTTTTTTGTTTGTTTGTTCATGTGTTTGCTTGCTTACTTTTAACTAATAAAATAAATTTCCCATGAGCAAAGTTTATATTCAGGTACATTTTAAACAAATAAATTAAAACTGTAGGTAGCTTTTATTTGCAAAATATTCCAAGATGATCAGTCTTATTTAAACAGTGCATTTAAAGCTGCTGTGCTTTAAAGGAGTCTCCTTTCTTTATGCTAGCAAGATTTCTATGAGCAGACCCTAGAGCTCTTACTAATGAAGGAAGCAGCCTTACTCAACACTTAATTCCCTCTTTTCATTGGAAACTAGTCTACACTTCTGAGTGTTTTGGGAAATTGTGGGAAACACGGCTAACTAGATTGAATGACTCAGGTGTTTTGGCCTGTATTCATGATGGTAGCATAGGTAGCATAGGTAGAAATTGGTACTAAATAAAATGCTGATCATAAGCTATGGCTTCACGTTTGAATAGAAAGGATGAAAAGACCAATCCATGAATGTTTTTTGGGACACAGCCTTAGCAAAACACCAAAACACGCAAATCCACATTTGATGAGAGCCTTCAGAGACACAGGCTCTTCAGAGAGAAAGAAAACAAACCTTGCCACAAACCCCAGTTGGATCCCCAAGTTTTCTATTCCTGATTAGTACACACAGTGCAAAGTGAGGCTAAGCTAGACAGATCAACCTCCAGCAACTCTTAAGCTGTCGTCTTTCCACATTTCGGAGGCCATGCATCCACACAAGTCCTTATCTGGTTATGTGAGATAGGCCATGTGTAATGTTTTCAAGCTGTATGCTTAACAGTCATGAACTTATTTTTTCAGTACAGAATAATACCATTTGAACCCCCATACCTACTCACTTGGCTTTTTAGTGCTTTTTCACTTGAGTTCACCTGCACATCAGGAAACTAGTATTATCAGTGTCACTTTGCATAGTCCATCGTCTCATTTGAATTTACACTAACATATAAACTTGTAGCATCCATTTGGTCAATTAATTGCAATGAAGGCAAAGCCCAGTGCCATTAACTTTGTACAAATTTTTTCATCATGCTGAACAAACATGAAAACTGCCCAACCCAAAACAAATACATACACTTACATATATGTACAACTCTACTTGCCAAGTAGTTGCCACAGAACAATAAGTATTCTTAGTTTTTAACTATTTCATCCTTGGTGACTGGAAAAAAAAAAAAGCATACCTCATATGATCCAACAGTGTTTTTATAATCATGTTTTGCTTTGGGAGATTTGGCTTGAATTTATATTTGTGACAACTTCAACATCATCTGTGGGTTTTGTTCTCATCAAGAATTAATATTTACACTAGCAAACAGATAAAGAACTTCAACAAAATACAGATTTTTTTCTTAAAGCTTGTTTCAGTTGCTTATCACCAGGGCAGCACTAAGGAACATAGAGAAGTGAAGTAAAACTAACTGAACCCCAAAGATGTTTTGTATGCTATTCCAAAACAATCAATTATTAATTATCACATGCTGTTAGATAACTGCATTATTCTCTACCAATAACAAAAAAAAATGTAGCATCATGGCTGCAAAAATAGACTCTTACTAAAGAGCTATTTTTTTATTTTTTTATTTTTTTTGAAAGAAAGCATCAGTAATCTTTGCTACCTTTGAAAAAAAATATGTCAATTATTCTTTTAATCAGTACTTCACCACCTCAAACCACATAAATTTTAGCATGGCCCTCCAGCCCCCTCAGGCACATGGACACACAGTAACAGAAGTGTTACTGTACAGTAGAAGAGATCCAGTTTCCTCTGCTTCATCAGGACTAAGTCCAACAGGCAATGCAACCTCACCAAAAACTGTCATCAGATAAGTGTGTTATGTAAACAAACTATGAAATGGGAAAGGAATTTGAGGGTACTGATCTGATGCTAATCTGATGCTAAAAAGACCTATGGAACACCTTCAATGACAAATCTTTTTAAAAATGTTTAGACAGATCTTTTAAACTGCATTTGCCTCATGAACAGTATTCTGTTCATAACAATAACAATAGCAAATTAGCAATGTGCTTTTGTTTGTTTGATTGTTTGTTTTAATTCAGGAGACTGCAGTTTGCTGGCAAGAATGTCGGTAGTTCACAAAGCAGCTGTGAATGGTACTAAATGCTATCTCTGTCCATCTGTATTTTAACTGATTGATTTCAACTAACTTGAGAAAAAATAAACTACCCTATTTACGGGCATGACAGATTTGTAGATACCATTCTCTGAAATTTTAATCAAAATTTTCTGTGGGTTGATATGGAAAGCTGGTGAAGAGATATAAAGCACACTGCTTTATCCAATATAAATCTTTATCAAAATAGGCACACACATTTTGTAAAACTCACCTTCAGGATGACAGACAGATGTTGTATGGTAGTCTCCTTTCCAGGATATAGTTCAATTAGCATCTGGAACACAACAAAAAATTCAAGGCGAGGTGTTACCTTTTAGTGTAGGCAAAACTCTTTCCCGTTCTCACCCCAGTTCCTTAAGTACAAAGTCATTTCTACTGCCATCACATCAGTTGAATTAAAAAGTTAACAAAATGCACTCATCCTGTGCAACAAGCACAACCACATCGTGTCAGTGGAGTTCTACTATTAACAAAGGGATACACTATTACTTCAGCATGTACAGTATGGTAATTACCTTCAGGAATGGGATTTTTTATTTTTTAATTTCTGATTTATCATAAATTATAAAATAGTAAACTACTTAAGCTGGAGATTCTTCATTACCAATTCCAATTGTTCTTGATGTTTATTTGGATCTGTTTCTTCAAATGAAAATTTGGTGACAAAGTGCTTAGTGAACCAGATGAAATAAATTGTGGACACTTGTGGACAATTTGCAACTTCTATATTTAGATTGGTAGAAAAACACTAAAAATTATTACTTTATTTCAAGTAAGCTTGTGCTGCAACAGATCTAAATCCAATTTAAAAAAAAAAATAGTAATTATATATATATATACTTCTAATGAAGAAACCCTGTAAAAACAAACATTTTTAAACTTTCCTATAAAACATAAAAATAATCCACTTTCTGTTATAATTTCATTATTCCACCTGGGCACTTGACTCTTTCATACTTATAAAAATACAGTTCTTGTCCATGTGTAAAAAGCAAGTAAAATTTTTTCTACTGTCATTTTATTCCAACTTCCTCAGTGTTGTACAATAACCTAGTTTTTACAGATGTAAGCTAATGATACTAATTCCTTTGGTTCTAAACTAAGTACATCTATATGGCTTGACCTGAAAAAAATAATATTTCCTTCAGAGATTATATAATAACTAATTTAACGGAATGCAGTATTCCTTATTTTTCATTGAATATGGGAATTACATTTTCATATATTCTCAGTTAAGTACAAAGATTAATCAGTCTGTAAAATCTCCAAATTTATATCCATATCTTTGCATATTTATAATATATTTGTGCACAGCTGTAAGATCAAGAAAATGACAGTGACACCATAAAAATGAGGAAGTTTTAAAATCAAGGATTCTGTATTGCCTTCTGCCTGATTGTACCCGTGGGGATACGCAGTGCAAATTCTTGGATATGATGGAAAGAAGCTTTTGAATGGCATATTAATGTCATTATTTTATATTTTTATTTTATATTTTTAAATGAAGGCATTGCCTTCATTTGTTCTATTTGCTCCTGATTTCATGCATTTCTTTAATGCTGCAGTGCAGTAGCTCCCAATTCATTTGGTACCATGAAAGCAAATCCATCTCCAAAATATCGATCCACACTTACCTACATTTTCAAAGGAAGTCTCACATTACTAACCTCTTCTCTAGCTTTTCCTCACAAATGAGAAACAATTTCAAATGACCCTGAATCTTCACTGTCACTGTTCTCTAATAAGTTTAGCTATCTAGACTTATTTCTGACTTCTGTGATAGGTAGCTGTCATACTCAAGGACTAAAATCCAAGCCTGTCCTCCTCTTCCCGTTCAATGAGGAATTTTCAGGAAAGAAAGAATACAAACCTCTTTCAGGCTCTTCTGCATGACAGTTCACTTCAAAAGGTCTTTGTATTGTAATCCCAATAGGCTAAATAAATTATGAGTTCTCTTTTCATACCTTAATTCCCTAAGTCACAGGTTTTAATGAAATGCATTTTAACTTTGTCAGCTACTGACCATTTGTCACAACAGGAAAGGAAAAAAAAAAAGTATTTGTTACATCAGCCAATAATGACAACATTTTATCTTTAGGTTCTTTATTTAAAATCAATTTATATATCAGTTAATTTCAGCCATAAGAAACTGTCCCATTGTATCAGAATGGTAAACTCTTAACTACTTTTATTTAAGAAAATAATACAACTATGCCCCACAAATTATGAATTAGTTTGAAAGGAAGTATGTCTCCCTTCACTATGTAATGAAGACAATGTCACAGAAGTACATAACAAATGTACAGGAAAATACAGAAAAATAAATTTTCCTTATGGGTTTTGCCTTAATCCAAAATTACTTACTGGAAATAAAATATTGATAAATGGCTTTAATACAAACAAATACACATTTTTGTAGGTGAAATGTAACTGAAGCATGAATTCTTCCTGTTTCAAAATTTCAGACCTTGTAAAAAGTCAAAATGATGGGCTATGCTGGCAGAAAGTTGGTTACAAGAGTCTTTATTTTGCAAACTATACAGAAACAGTAAAAAAGAAAATGCATTATACTTTTCAATATTACATAGAATAAACATTAAATTTAGTATTTAATGTGT
Source organism: Aythya fuligula (assembly GCF_009819795.1). Taxonomy (NCBI): domain Eukaryota; kingdom Metazoa; phylum Chordata; class Aves; order Anseriformes; family Anatidae; genus Aythya; species Aythya fuligula. The sequence continues at coordinate 27,126,591 of NC_045562.1, read as the reverse complement.
AGAAATTAATTCAAATAAACTGATTTTCCCTCTAATTAATGATGGGAAACCAATGATCCAGTTTTGAAATTATACAACCTGTAGTATTACATTATACAGGTCATGTCAACTTTATTGTGGAAATGTCCTGGTTTCAGTTAGAACAGAAAAGCAATAGATATGATATGAATGAAGATGGTGGAATCCCAGAATGTCTACACAGTTAATTAACATGCTAACATAAATACAGTGATTAAAGAAATTTTCTCTACAGTCAAATCTTAAGTGCTACTCTACACAATAATTATAATCTAGTCCACGTGGTATAACAATATAACATAACAATAGAAAAAAAAAAATCCATTTTCTTCATTCCAGCAGCAGTACCTATACTGGTATTAATTTGGTAACTGGGTGTGCTTAGCTATTTGCCTAACATCCTATACTGGTATGCATGCTAAAACCTCTCTATCTCTATTTTGCAAGGCACCTTTACAATACGTTCTCTAAGTTTCTGCACTAGTAACAGAAAACAACATGAATTTAGATAAAGATGCAAAACTATTTCCTGAATTAAGAAAATAAAAAGTATAGTTATACACTTCTTAAAAACTATGCTGGGGGCAAGTGTCAGTACTCTGACTTACAGTCATGTGTAAAGGTGATACAATTTTAAGCATTTTTTCCCCATGTAAAATACTTTATAGTAATCTGATTAGAGAGAAATACAGAGAAACAACAGTGGGCGAAGTGATGTTTGAGTAAATAACAATAAAGTCTACATGACTTTGACATGAAAGAAAGAAAAAAAAAAATGAAGGAAGGATAAGAAAATGTTAGATTTACAGAGTTGGTGCTTGTCCATGCTACTGCTTTAGAAAAACCCTTTCAATAACCTAGCCACTTCATATAAAAAACAAACAAACAAACAAACAAACAAAAAAACAAACCTACAAATGCAAACACAAACAAGGACTTTGCTTCATTTTTCCCTTCTGTTAATTTTTCTCCATACCTTTGGTTGATTAAAGGCTGGTAAGACGCTACTTGTGCACCGGAGTTTTTCTACAATAATACATTTTGATGTATTAAACAGGCAATTTGCAAAGCCTGCAGGACCTGACGAAAGTAAAGTTAAGTTACATTATTTGTCCTGAAGAGGACACACAATTCCAAGTACGGGCAAATAACTTTTCACATAAGTTTTAAAAAGACTGGTTGTTTTTATAGCATGTTTTGCACATTTATATGTTCAGTAGCACAGAACATTTCCTTCTTCTGACTACATTTCCATTGCATTTTCTTCAGCGCAAAGGCATTTAAAAACTCAAAAGCACAAAATATTTCTTATTTAAACAAAAAAAAAATCTATGACTCCAGCTGCAATGTTTGAAATAATCATACAAAATATACACATTTGTTAGAATCCTTTTGATCTTGAAGAGCAAAGGGCTTTTATGAAATGTAATCTTGTGAATTTTAGAAAGGAACAATTCATTGACCCTCCTAATATAATCAAATATATCCATCATGATCATCGTCATCATCTACATCATCATCTCCTTCGTCTTCATCATCATCTTCAATTTCATCTTCATCATTCATTATTTCGTCTTCATCATCTTCACCATCTGTCCAGTCATGGAAATCACCAGAGGCAAAATCACCTGAAGTCTCTAAATCAATGGCTAAAAAGGTATGATAGTTATACAAAAGACACAAAATACACTAAATTATTGCTAATACAATATATATCATATTTATAGTGTAATATGTAAAAGATACAGAAGAAAATTTAATTTCAAGAAAATTACTTATTTTAAACTAAACATTGAACTTAAACAACATCAATAATCTTTTGTCTTAAAAGAAACCCACTTCAGTAGGGATGAATTTTTCAATGTTAAGAAAAGGAGATGAATTTTATGGGTTTGTGGAACTATAATTAGTGCCAGGAAACACTGAAAGAGATTTAAGACCAACTTACAGTTCACAATAAGGACTAGTACACCATTCAGTTTCTACATATTATCTTTAAGTATCTAGAACTGTACATTTATTCAGAAAGTATCCTGGATTAGATGGAAAATTGGCCTGAAAGGTACGCCAAATACTGCGTTAAATCTACCCTATGTTTCAGGCTATGTTCTTCTGTTGCAAAAGAAAGGAAAACGAGTAATGCAAAGAAAAATATTTTATTGCCATTTTTGATGTCTGGGACATAAAATAATGGTGACATGGGAGTTCCTGGAAGTTATAGGGCATTGGAAGGGAAAAGCAAGGGAAGACTTGGTGTGCTAGGAACTTTTGGCAATTCCTTCAAACAAACTGAAAAAAATGTCAAATTGAATTAACTAGCATACTGATTACCCAAAGGGATTTCATCAAGCATTCTTGGACTTGTATAATGCTACTCTAGATAATTAGTTTTCCCTAGGTTTATATACACTATGCCAAGCCCATATATGAGGTCTATTAATAGCTGACACAGTAATATGAGTTGCAAAAAATAATGAAGTAATAAAAATCACAGATTATATTTACATAAAATTAATGTAGTTGCATCCCATGCTTGTTCTTACTGAAGAAATGTAGCTTGGTTGGAAATCAAAGTAATACCTTTAAACCAAAGTCCATGCGAAGTTCATAACTTACCACATTCTGCTGCACCATTCGTTCTGGATCCTGTTACCTCATTGCCATATCTGTCAACACACCAACACTGCCCTACACTTCCATGGCACTGACTTGGTTTGTAATACCCATCTTCATCACATACAGGGATATATTGCCCTGCGATATATAAATATTGAATAAGAATATTAATAACTGCCCCTTGACCAATGTAACAATCATAACAGAAAATAACTACCTTTTGCTATTTCCTCATTCCAGATTCTGCCCTGACTGGTTTACAAGTGACAGATAGAAGCCTTGGACTACCTTCAAGAAAAAGAGTGGACAATCTTCCTTAAAATTTTTCATTGATCCTCTGATACACCTTCCTTACTCCTTGAATGTCTTAGTTGAGATCTTTGCCGCATGCTGGGGAAAGGGACGTAGCTCACAACTCTGAATGGGATATTCTATAATCAGTGGAGTGCAAAGAACTCTGAATAACAAGGATTAGGCTTCCCAGACTAACAAACTAACTGCTACTAGGCTTAGTAGCTTTTTTTTTTTTTTAATTTTATATATATATATATATATATATATATATGTAATAACCAGTTAAGTTACCCACTAATATTTATTCCACCACAGAAGATAAATGTAGTGTAACACAGCAATTTTCTCAACAATAAATGTGAAAAAAAAAAAAGTAAATTTGCATTTTATAGACACAATACCTACGCAAATTAGACTCCAAGCTAAAATGGCACCAACAGTACTAGAGACACAATCATGAACTTATTTAGTGAGGCAGTGACTTTCCTAAGGCTGAGTCCATGGTTCCTCATTTGAAAGGAACAGAAACTTTTTGAAAGAAACAAAATTTAGACAAACGACAATGTACAAAACATAAATCTGAAAATATTTTGAAGTGCACAGTTATTGTTTGAAACCATCCTTAGCAGAAATACAGTTTTGATTACTTTGGGACAAGCATTTTATTGCAGCTTTCATACAGTTGAAAAGGCTAAAATGAAGATTTACCCTACATTTTAGTAATATTAATACAGCATAAACTGATTCACAACAAAGATTTAAATTACTTAAAGAATATTACAGGTAAAGATCAGTAGACATACTAATTTAGGAGTGCCTTAGACTGTCCCCTCTGTAACTGTAAAAACGTACCTTCTATTAGGATAATAGAACAGACATAATATCTTTTGGTAGGTAAGGTAATAAAACCAAGTTTAATAGCTTTCAAAAACTTCATAAATTTTGTTGCTAGAATTTACTGCGGTCTATCTTTGTTGGATTAATATTGATTTTACGTTGCTGTTTCACTAGGGTTATTTATGTAAGCAATAAAACCTTCAAAAGAATGATCTATGGCTCACCTAGGATCTTCTTTCCTCCTTGCTGCTTCTGAATGTTGCTGAGTTCTGTCTGGCAAGGTGGGTCTAAAATGACATAAAAAATGTTGATCAGATTACACTGTATCTAGGAAGGAAAACACATGATGAGGTTTTCATGGTTTGCTATGTTCTAAGGTCTGTTAACTGCTGATCTTAAGAGAGGTACAGATCCTGCACTAGTAGTCACAACCTAAACTCTGAAAGAAAAGAATTATTCCAGCTTGTTACAACTCCAAAATTATGAAACAGATCACCATCGTGGATTTGTGCAGAAGGCCACTCCCAGTTAACTCATCTGTAATTGTAATCTGGTTACTAGTCTGGAGGACTAGTCTGCTAGACTGAAATAGTAACTCTATCATCCCCTGCTTGATCAGTCTACAGAGATCTAAGCATGACTTTGAAGCTTGCCTCAAGTATTGGTTTGAAGTGGGATGGCTCTTTCAATTCTTTCCCTTTTGTCTTTGTTAGAAGTTATGTTCAAGTTTTGTACTTCACATATTATACTAATAAAATAAGAATTTCTCCACTTAAATTTACAAGACTGTGGTTTTATTGCAGTAATTAAAGACAGAACCCCTGAGGTCCAAAGCCCTACGTTCTGCAAAGTTTAAAACTGACCAGACTTCAGATGTCTGTAAGATGTAGAAGTTATTAAAATTCAGTTTTCCATTGTTCAGAGCTATAGCTTATTTAAATTCTGAATAATTTAATTTTCTACTCTGCATAAAAGCAAGTCTGACTATATCTCATGAATGGGAAAGAAATATATACATCTTTGAACACTAATACAGTGTACTACATTAGAATGAGAGATGCTTTTGTGGTAACAGTCTGAATCAAAAGTAATACTATTCACATGTGTCTTTAACTTACACTGTTCCCAGACAACATTCTGATAACAACTCACTAAAAACTCACATGCTATGAATATTGAATTCATTTTTCCATTTTAGCAGACCAGTTCTTTAGAATACATCTTTGCTATGCAAGTAACTCAAGGTTGCCTTCTGAAACTACTTTTGTCCATGTACACAGGAAAAAACTACGTTACTTTACGTTACTAGGGATCAATAAGATTGGCGTAGCTTATTGACTAAGCACACACTTAGACCAGAAATCAGTCACTATGTAGTGTAATGCAAAAAACTCACTTGAGAGGTAAAAGTTCAAATCAGCCTTTCCTGAATTCTTCTAAAGGAAAACATCATTTAGTCAAATGAGAAAGAATTTAGGATGTAGCTGGGACAAGCACAGGATGCACAAAGAAGTTCAGGAATGGCAAGAATACATTATAAAACCTGAGGATATTTTTCTTGTGGGAATGCTCAAACACTACAAATAAGTAGAGTAACTATGGATCAAAATATATTTCTAGTGAACACAGAGCCTCTTGGTTGGCATAGCCTAGATATACCAATAGGCCTTTGGTTTTATTCATGAGCTCTTATCTAACTAGATAAACAGAAATTGGAACACAGTAATAACACCTCACTGAAAACAGGCTGTTAATTTCTTTTGGCTTTATGTTTTAAATGCTACAGCTCATACATTTAAAGACATAAAAGTTTAGAGTGCCCTCAACACTAGTAGACTTGCTTTTCACATTAAATCTATAATTATTGTTTTTAGAGCTAAGGCAAAATATTGTTCACAGGAGCCTTAGTGCCAGAATAAAATTAAAGGAATGTCTTTCCAGATAATAAGGAAATTTTCTGTGCATCCCCTTCAAAACAACTAGTACCTGGCATTGTTAGGTGGGTATTGTGTTTTCACTCTTTGAGTATCTGCTGGAGTTATATAAAGTTATACGTTTCTTAGCGTAAGAAGTACTTTGATGATGACCACACTCACTATTATGACAGAAATGTTCAGCACCTTTCAAAACAAAGGGTTCTGTCTTTCCTGATATTTAAAGAGTTAAGATTTTGATTGTGTTTAGTAATGTATTAGTTTTCCACACAGCTGTATTTACAATATTCTAACGACCAATTATTTCTCAAACAAAAAGTATTTCCAATTACTCTAAAATCAAATAATGGCAGTCATTCATGCACAGAAGTACCACAGGCTAGAAGGATCGAAGGATCTATCGAAGAAAATATGCTGAAGGAGAAGAACTGGTCTAGCAAGAAAAATACATGTATTTTGTTCTATGAAAAAAAAATAATCTTGATTTAGAAACAGAGTTGCATTTATGAGCACTATTATTTACATGAAAAAATGATGGTCTATGCCTAAACAAAATCCTGTATTTTCAGCTATAAATCTTTGTTGCTATAATTAGAAACAGGAACACCACTAATCAAATGGTATCAATGCAACATGAGAAAGTTACTTAACTAAAATTCTTCACAGAGTCTTTGAGATTCACATTTAAGTTTTGCTTCTCACAATAAAAGCGGCAAAAAATTCTTAACAATGCTTAATGAGAAAGTGGCATGATGAAAGCTCAACCAATTCCTTTTGATCCATAGCATATAATTTTTCATCTCTCCCCAAATGATAATTTGTATTTTCCAGTCAGTTCCTGATTTTCCAAAAAAAAAAAAATAAAAATAAAGATGTGATTTTCCAAAATCAGGAACTGATTGGGATTTTTTTTTTTGAACTTCAATACAAAGGCAGCATCACTGGATAACCTTTAAAGGAGGTAAGGAGACTTATTCTGTACAAAAATGATTGTTATTGTCTCCCTTGAGACTGAAACGATCCTGACATCAGAAAAATCTTTCTGATAATCTGAATAAGAGACCCAATCATCTCCATCTTTAATTCTACTTAAACAAATCTGGCAGGAGTTATATTTCTGACATTATCACTGCATTGTTATGAGTGATTCATGAACCATTTAACAGCCATCCGCAGTTCTTCAGTGCTTGAAGCACTGATGCACACCAGAGCATCCCACGTTATTAATACTGGCCCTTAAGAAATCAATATTCAGTTGTGTCAAGAGGTGATGCAAGGCTTGTATGATTAAGCTTTGGTTTACCAAAAAGAGGCACATTAAGAGAGCAACGGGAGTAAAACTGGTAGATTTGACAAAGAGTATCTGGAATTTTTAAGAGAAATGCCTCAAGGAATTGGTACTCACAATGTGGGTCTGCAGCTTTCACAGATGCACCATCTTATTAAATTACAAAACAGTGATTTTCCATCTATCAAGTAGATAATATTTGGCAGATCCCCTAGTTTTTGACGTATGTTCTACTGCAGATAAGGCTGCCATGTTATGTCTTGCCTCTGCTCAGTGTCAAGTATTTATAATTGTTCTAGGACAATGGAGGTTCTAGTTATAGGGATTTAAAGCAGTCAATACTGCACTTCAGTAAATCTTCCTGGGAACTTCAGTTATGTAGCAAGACACATTACACCTTTAGAACCATCTATAATCATATTTAATGCCCTGTGGTCTCAAGAGACTGATGTAACAAATACAAATCACAATAATTATCATTATTCTGCAAGAATAAAAAACTAGAAAAACTAGTTTCAAAGTCATTAAGTTGTCTTTCATCCCTGATAGACAGAAAAACCTATAGGAAAAAGGTATCCAGAGAAATGCTAGATTAACAGATACATGCAGAGGCCTGCAGTAAAGAGATGCTTATGTTCTAAGCATTAATATTCCTGGTAAAATTGGGTACTCTCCTACTATATTTTCAAGCAGTGAGGCAAGAAAAACAAGGCTGTAATAATGATTAAGTACTGACAGAAAGAAATTCAACCTACAAAAAGGCCAACAGAGAAAGTGCCTCAGCATTTAGATAAGCACTGAAGTGTTAAGCTAGCATCGAAGACCTAAGAAAATAAGTTCTGAAGCACTTGCACAATTTGTAGGTGGAACTAGAGGGCAACACGGACCAAATCATACAGGAAGACAGCAGAGCACTGGCAAAGTGCAAATTCTGAAGTATTGCAGAAATGCATTATAGTGTCTTGGATATACCTCAGAAATGCTAAACTACACTTAGAGAAGAAGGCCAAGAAAAAATGCAATGAGCACCACTGAGACCTAAGTAAGAATTTAAGCATCAGTCAAGGTGCAACTGTTGCTACTGGGAGATTTTTTGAGCAAGACAGATGTGATTTTACTATTTTAAGAAATTGCTTGTATTGACGAGAAGTTGGGAGTAATGTGCAGTAAGGGTCTAGTATACTCTTAACTCATTACAAGAAACCTAAAGCAAAAAGAAAGAATGAAGAGATCAAATAATTGTCTGGTACTGACAGTATTGATCTGGTAAGCTAAAACTAAAGAGTAAGAGGTCTTTTCAGATGACGACTTCAGCAAATAAAAAACGTATTTTAAAAATAGCATAATAGAATTTATATCCCCCTATTATATATATTGTTGATTAAAACTTTGTATTCACTTTGAACCTGGTTAATTAACAGCATTTCTAGTAAAACTGTGTATCTGCTGAGAAAACACCTACAAAGTTTGATGAATACAGATAGCTGTCTACATGACCAGAAGCTTTTTTTTAATATCAACTTATTTTAGTATACATCAGAAAGAATTTCTATAATTTCTATACCTAGCCACTTTGTGATTTACAGCAAAGGTCTTGTTAAAGACCTTATTTAGATTATTCAATTAAGTAAAAGCCAAATATGAAGATATTAAAAGATTTAGCAGAATGCTACAATTATGATTAGAGAATTCAGTGGGTCACACATACTAGGAAGTTTGACAGTTGTGCAAGAAGTTTGACAGTTATGCAAGAAAACAAGAAATAACAAAAGAAGACTATAAGCATTTTCTCTCTTTACACCTTCAAAAATAAAAATAAAATAAAATAAAATAAAATAAAATAAAATAAAATAAAATAAAATAAAATAAAATAAAATTAAATTAAATTAAAAGATTTTGTTGACAGTGTTCATTCAGAGGGATGGAGGCTCATGTTTAATGTGCAAAGACTACCAGGACTTGGCAACGAATAAGATTTCACTTTATTTACAACATTGATGATACTTTTTCACTACACACCCAGCCACGCTGTGGTTTCAAAAGTTATCTAATCTGTTTTATATCAGCACCATATTACAATATGATGGGCAAGATGGAGGAAACAAGAGAGAAGCAAGGAAAAGCTTGACAATTTTGGATTCTGCAATGTGGAGAGTTGGTGTCACTCGTAGCATTGTTCCTTTTTTTTTTAGCTGCTGGAGTACCATTAACATAATCCAGTAGTGTTTAGATCAGGCTTTATACCATCATCAGATTGCAGCAGTACACTTGAGAAGGTATTTTAGACAAGAAAAGAATGTAAAATTAGTTGAAGCTAATTTATGGAAGTGTTTTCTTAAAATCCTGGATATACTACACACATTGCAGAGATCAGGTAGAACAGCCAACTGGTATTAGAACCCTGGTCTGTATTAAACATTTTATGTGCTGTACTTTCTTTGACTATTGACAAGAGCTATGTTGTCCTCCAAAGAAAAAGGGTGTTTATAAGGCTGAAATGATTGTGGGCTGTTTTTGTTTGTTTGTTTTAAAAAGACAACCAAACAAAACACATTATGTTCTTTACTTTAAAAACAAATTTGCTTGGATAATGTTTTATTGACTAATTCTGGTAGCTGTACACTGCTTATAAAAATGAAAGCCAAAATATTGTGCTACTATAAAACAATGGAGGTGCGTTGAAAGATTAAATGTTAACTTTTTAAAAGCAAAATTACCACATAAAAGAAGGCAGTTAGTATATACCTAGGGAAGTACAGATTTATTTTTGTTCAGATTTACAGATGGTGTAGCATGATAAAAATCTTTATTTCCACAGAAATCAGAGACAAACCATAAATATTGAGTGATAACGGGGATTTATTGTGAAAGTTTTAATGTCACAAGTGAGATTCAAAAAATTAGATTAAAATTTTCAAATAGACTGAGCTGATTTTGAAACTTACTACCAAATCAGTCTTATCACCTCTACTGAGTATCAGAAGAACTTTGGTCCTGATTTATTCCTTTGAAAATCTCTCTCATGTTAGTAAGAAAAATTGACAATTCTGTCTAGTTTCAGCCAACATTTGATGAGGAAATTCTTTAATTCATTACTACTAGTTTGAATATATAATTAATGGTATGACTCACCTAGATCTAAAATTGGTATATGATCCTCAGAAAAATAATGCTTATATGTTTTGTTAATTTGTTTAACTGAATCATGTCAGGACATTTGCTGGAGATTCATCCAGGCAGAAAAACTCAAGTAGTTTTAGGTCTAAATGACCAATTTTTTTTATCATAATGTTAATTCAGTTATTTTAATAGGTTTACAAAATAGAACATTAAGATGCCCTATTTTAGGGATAAAAAGGCTTATTTTACAACATAAGCAAAGTAGATAGGCAAAAAAATAACATAAAAGTAATGTTGTTCTTTATTTTGATCTCCTTCCTCTGCATACTTACTGAAAGTTGGCATGAAAAACAATATTGCTGTAAAAGCTTTAGCCACTGTTTTACACTTTATTTAGAATCTCTGATTTTCGAGGTAGCTTTTCATTTAACTTGTGTTTTTTGTTTGTTTGTTTTTTACTTCTTGTTAGGTATTCAAAGTAGATCATAAACCTTTACAAAGATTCATTATACATCATTTAAAAGCTTGTAGTTCACTGTAATAATCTTACTGTGTTAAGAAAAAGATAGAGCACTATTAAAAGATCAGTCACATACATATGCAGGTTGTTCCCATCTTTTACCTTGCTGTCTTTGGAAGCAGTAGCACCACTCATTGTTAGATATCAAAGTGTCCTTGTATGTGTCACAAGAATTGAAGAATGCCCTTGTGCATGGTTCATTCTTGTCAAGGTAAATACTTCCAAGTTCTGACTGGTCCAACAACAGGTCATAGTTTGTATCAAGCCTATTAAACATCCAGCCAAGGGAGTCTTTGCAAATTGGCAAAATGCTGGTATCAAATCCTAGGAGGCAAAAAAATAAAAAAAATTAAAAAGCAGATAACAGGAAAGACAAAGCATGTGCTGAGCTCAGCCACCATAGAAGAATGCTGTATCATGGAAATTGCTTCAGTGGTACATAGTTAGAGTACATAGGCAGTGCACGCTATTGAAATACTGTGTATAAATTATATGTCAGCTTTATTAAAAAAAAATCATTAAATTAACCTGCTTAAAATTAATTTTACTATCAGTCTCCAAGCATTTAGAAATACGAGTCTTCTTGTCAAACATTATGCCTATAGCACACATATTATGTACAGTACTAAATGATCCACTATGATTTTCTGGAAAATAATTATGTTGAGGAAATTTAGTGATATTATAAATCAGGAGAGTGGAGCGACACTTAAGTGGCTTGCAATGTATACAGAACTAAGAAAAGAATGAATCCCAAGTAACTCACTGGACTCCACCTTTTTCTTCCTTTTATCTTTACCTGATGTACTGCACATCTCAGGAGACCATGGACAAGGTGACCAATAAGAGCTGCCTCCTGCCAGTATCAGATCTACTGAAACAGCTTGCATTTTCCTTAAATTGTTCCTTGGTAAATGGACCAAGAGGAACAGGCTGAATTAATTATCCCTGTAGGCAGATCTCAGATCTCATGTCCTGCACCAACTGTAAAGTACAAGCAGACTTGTATATGGACATGGAAGGGAAATTCATAAACTGCCAGGTCTCTCACACATGCAGATAAAACCGTATGTAAAACACACATTTTTTTCCTGTTCATGTGCCACAGATCCTACGATGGGCTTATGGTGCATGTGGACAAGCAGTTGAATATATATCCTAATACAGAACAAGATTTAGCGCTTACTGAATACTACTAATACAACTAAAATACTGAATATTACTCTACTAGAATAGGTTTCCAGCTAAAATGAGCAGTTAAAAAATGAGACACATGATTATGGCTGTAGAAAAGTTGACATGAGAGTTCCAATTAGTACATATGAATTCCCAGCTTCTACTACTGTTAAAATCAAGCCTGCTTTTCTTAGTCTTAGTTCTAAGACAACCACATAAACTCCCTGTCCCCAGGAATCCTAAATTAACGATGCCTTTTGCTTAAGTTAATCTTGCTCCCTGTTGCATATATTATTTATGCTTGACAGGAGGAAAAAAAAAAATCCCTTAAAGAATCCCTTCAGTATTGATCTTTTTGATGTGTTTACCACAATGTAAAAACACTGTCAAGCATTCAACCAAAGCTCACTAAACAAAACAAATTATTTTCGTGTGGATTATGAAGAGCAGAGACAGATGGGACCAGGATGAATGGATATGGTCATAATAGCACATGTGTTTTTCACCTTTATCTGTAAAAGACATTGAAATTATTTAACAAGTGTTTCTGATTTGAAAAATCCTGGAAGGTTCCTCCACCTTAAAACATTTTTTCTAAGGATGAATGTTCAGTATAACATCAATTACCTCTAAGGCTCTGTTCCTGAAGGCCTCTTAACACTTCTCAGGTACTTTGCTTTCCTCTGCTAGTCATGCTTTCAGCTACAGATCATCCACCATTCAGAAAGGGTTTGATATCAAACATACTCTTTTCTATCCTGGCTTTTGTGTACCTGTATGAAGGGAGGAATTATTGTTGTGCTCACAAAATTTTTCAGATTTTGGAATTCTAGCCAGCTCACCAAACTTTAAGACAAGTTGCAGAAAAAGAGCAACCATGAGGAGAAGACAGATTTTTTTGAATAAATGGAAGCTAGAATGGAAGGTAAGACAAAAGCCACTTCAAACATGCATTCAGGGATGGATCTTGTGGATGAAAGTAGATAATTGCACAGAAGAGCATATCAGCATGTGGAATTTTAAGTGTGGGTTTACTGAAAGAGGTAGCACTTTCTAGCTTGAGACGCAGTATTTGTGGTCCTTGTTGGAAGTGCTCAAATCCTTGAGTATGTTGTCTTCTATGATACTAGAAGCTGGTGTTATATGTTTAATAAATTCTTCCAAGGAAAACAACAACAAGTGAACACTCTGCTTATTTTATCTATATTTGTCTGGTTCAAATTTTGCCCTAAGAAGAATACATTGATCAGAAGCACAGTGAAGGACCACTGAACATTTCAAAGGTTTCATGCAACACTAAATTATAGTTGGAATGATACTGTATGTCTGCATAATAGTTTATTCATGACTTTTTTCTTGATTTTATAAATTAGCATTATCTATTGATTGAAATTCATTTTCTATTCTCATTCCACAAGATTTTATCTTTTCTACATAGGTTTTAGACTTTAACAAAGTGTCTTGTAGAGATGTCTCACTGGATTTACAACAAAATTTCATATAATAACCTTCTTGTGTTAGTTACAACTCTGAAAAATAAAGTTTACTCATATTAAAGCTGTGATAACCTATCCATTAAATAGTATCATGTACTGGAAGCATTGTGGTTTACAGGGTCTAGCTTTCTACCAAATAACTGTATCATGTAATCACTTAAAAAACTGATCATGCTTTACCTTGAAAGTAGTGTTTTGTTTTGTTTAATTGAAAGTTGTTGTTTTTAAATTGTTTATCTTCTGTGGTATTTACAAACATTTAGTGTTTTAAATAGAGAAAATAGCATCTCTGCTTTTATTTTGCGAAGTGAAACAAGACAAACTTTCTTGACCGTCAATCACTGCAGCGTAGTGAAGGAAGTCAGAAATCTAGGTCGAATATTATATTAGGTGAAATAAGTAAAAATTGGTAAAGTACTACAGAGGTAGGCCTGTCACATGTTCACAGAGACAAAAATGACCCTTGTTTGACTTAAAACGGCATTGTCCACCTACTCCAGAATGGTGAAAACACACGAAGGTCATTATCCTGAGTTCCATGTTCATAGTACCCACTGTTAAGAGATTACTGTGTTGAAGTCAAGTTTTTGGTTCAGCCTTTGAGAACCTTTAAGTAATTGGCCAAACTTAGGATAATCATAATGACTTTCTTCCTCAACTATAATATTGAGAAATTAACACACCTCTCACTCTTGAAGGTGATATACTTGAGAAAAAGAGTTAGCAGAGCCCTTAAATACATATCTAGAGCTAAACATCTGCTGACATGTTTTGACACCATTTCCTTCCAGTACCTAAACAGGGACTACAAGAAAGCAGAAGAGGGACTCTTTGTCAGGGACTGTACTATCAGGACAAGGAGTGATGGTTTTAAACTAAAAGAGAATAGATTTAGATTAGATACTAGGAAGACATTATTTACTCTGAGGGTGGTAAGGCACTAGAACAGGTTGCCCAGAGAAGCTGTGGACGCCCCACCCTTGGAGATGCTCAAGGCCAGGTTGGATAGGGCTTTGAGCAATCTGGTCTGGTGGGAGATGTCCCTGCCCTTGGCAGTGGGGGTGGAATTAGATGATCTTTAAGGTCCCTTCCAACCCAAACCATTCTATGATTCTATGACATGAGAGACATTATCACCGGGTGACCCAGAACTCAGAAATTAATTGCCCCAAATCATAGACAACATGTATTATCACTTGAGAGCCAACTAGAATACTGTTCTTATGCATTTTTCACAGTTGTGACACAAAGCAAAATGAAAGTGAAGGGGAAGAGTTAATACAATAAAAGGATAACAGTTAATTCCTGTTGATGTTAAGTACCACGACATCACACTGAGGAGAGCAAAATTGCTGCTCAGATATCTGAATTAGGGGAAATATTTTTTTCTCTCTCATTTTATCTGCTTATGTGAAATCTATTTCCATATATGCTAATGAAGTGGGCTTTTATGCAGCTATTTCTGAACGTTGTCGAAACTCGGTGAAAGTGAACAGAAGTATTAAGGGTTTAGCTGAATTTCACCTAATGCATATACTGCAAGAGAACTTGATTTAGAAAATGTGAAGTATCAGCATAAGCTTCCTTCATCAGCCAAAACAGTCCAAGGGAAATATTATTGAGAAACCCACTCCTCATCCATGGCTTCCATATTAGCATTCAAAACATTACATCAAAAGCAATCGAGAGAAGTGTTCCTATGCTTCTGATTATTTTTCAGGGGAGAATTTCAACTCTTAGTAAACATAATATGCTTTTCAAGGTAAAAATATTGTTTGCCTGGTTATTACACTCATAATTAATACATCTTTGTGTACATTGAGGAAAATAGATTTTGTCATTGTTTACGTGGAAATTGAAATAGCATATATACATATGGGTCACACACTGTATTATGTAAAAATTATTTATACAATATACAAGAGAAGTAAATAGTGTGAGCCTTTCTGCTATCAGCTCACTGTAGAGCATAATGAAAGGCACTGACAAATCACATGTGAATAAACACACGTGCACTCTATGCTAGAGTACAAACTGCCATCTAGATCATGGCCTTTCCTTGTTCAGCTTGCAAGTTGCATAGAAAAAAGGTGTTGCACTTGTGATGGATTTGTCTACCATCTTGGTTATTGGAAAACTTTCAGCTAACAAAATCTCACAGCTGAGGCCTACAATGCAAAAGCTGGGAAAAAATTTTCTTTCCCAATGTAGTTTTATCAGGACAGACTAGAGCTAGAAGGACTAAGCTTTGGGGATGATTAAACAGATGTGAATGCTTTCTGTCACATTTGCTGCTCATTGAAATGCTGATCTAGCTGAGAGTCATCCAGCTCCATATTAGCCCAAGAGATAGCATGAGGCATAGTACTCTGTCACCTCACTGTGATTACACAGATAGGAGTAGAGCAAGTAATGCAAAACATGGGGAAAGTACCAAAAGTCTTATGATATACATAGGAAAACTGACTCTCATTTTGCATCAAATTGTGGATGGGAAAGAAATAGAGCACAGCTGCAAAGTCCGTTAAACATTTGTGAAAGGTTGCATCCTGAAGTCTCTCCTTCTCCAGGGGGAAAAACAAACAAACAAACAAAAAAACGACGTTACTAGTTTGGTAACAGGTTGACATCATGGATTAAATGTATTCTGTGGAACCTCATATCAGGCGGGCCATTTTATTAATGAAGTGATTGTTAAGGAAAAGACATTTGAGAAGGGAGAATTAAAATAAAATGCTACAAATAAGCATCTATGGATGTTTCATTGTGTACAAAAGACAGAGTTGAAACAAATGTCAGCCAACAATACAAGTTTAGTTCATTCAAATTCTTAATTTAGGTGAAGGTGGATGAATTTAAAAATCCTGCTCATATGTACTTCTGAGTATGCTAACCTGAAAATTCAGATAGTCATTAGAAGAACCTATTCCTTCCAGAAAAGGTGACTGCAGCTCAGATAGTATGATTCAGTCTGCCAGCCTCTAAAACTTTCCAGTAGAGGATATTGGACACTGTCTGAGATATTCTCTGAAAGAAGCCAAATTCTCAGTAAGTCAGGATTTTCAAGACATTAAAAATGATGTTTAAAACTACACCTTTTTATCTCTTAATTCAGTGACTGTATGGGAGACTACAGAGAGCAGTAAGCAATGTTTTACTGTTCTGTTTACCAGTTCAGTCTGTACATTGGGGTTTCTATATATGCTTCAGTAAAGACAACCAGGGAAATGTAATTTATCTCTGTATAATGTCAGCTATATCATGTCTCTTCTTAAATCAGGAACTTCAGATCATCAGAACGAAGTAAAAACCTCC
This sequence comes from Aythya fuligula, assembly GCF_009819795.1. Taxonomy (NCBI): domain Eukaryota; kingdom Metazoa; phylum Chordata; class Aves; order Anseriformes; family Anatidae; genus Aythya; species Aythya fuligula. The sequence goes on along the minus strand of NC_045562.1, from coordinate 27,109,977 downwards.
AAGTAATATCTGAAATTATTGATTTTATTTACACTTTTCTATACAGAATTAGTCTTTTCTTGCTTTGATCTTATATGGATATTTGACAATTCCAGTGTAATAGTATCTCTCCATACTAATTTTAGACAAGCCATTTGCAAGTAATGTTCTTTCACACTTATATTTTTTCTATTATTTACAAAATTATTAGTGTATTTGAATCCAAATAATCATACTATTACCAAGCCATAAGAAGATTTTTTATTATCAGTAGCCTCTGGTCCTTCATCTCTTAACACAAGGAACACAAGTATTCTTCAGAAATAGACTGCCTGTTAACAGAAATACTTATGGGACTTATGGTATTTTTGTGCTTTGCATTTGATGAATTAATTCCCTAGAGTTTTATCACACAAAATTAGTAGAGAAATAGAGTAATTATTTTAAATCTTTAAATAGATGAGTAAAATCTCACCTATTTTTTCAACTCTTTATTTTCTCATCCACAAGGGAATAATAATGGGGGTACTATTGTAGAATGGGGGTGAAGTATTATTTCCCTTTTGTGTCATCTAGATAGGCCATAAATGGGTTGAAGACAAGATTTAAGGTTTTATATAGCATTTGTAATAATGATCTTTCTAGAGACATATACTCTGAATTCACCTGAGCACAAAAGGGATCTTGGAAATAAAGTGTTATTAATTATTAGAAATATAATAGTTTCCATAACTAGTAAGATTCAGACAAAAAAAAAACGTGTCAGTTAAAAAACCTGTGTAACTTGGTAAAAACACAATATAGGCACCTTATATTTTTAACTTGATATCAGAATATTGATGCCTCTAACAGAACATCAACTTAAATACTATTGTTTGGGCTGTTTAGAAATACCAGTCATGATTGTAACCATAAATGAGGAGCATTTAATAGGTGAAACAACTCTGAACTGTACTAGCAAGGCACAACCAACTTCCACTGTATCTACCTAGGGCAGAAGGACTGAGTCTTTTAATAAATACCGTTCCAAGTGCCACCAGAGAGACTGAAACAGGAAGAAAAATAAATGCAAACAGACAACCAGAAAGGATGTCACAAATTGCTTTTTAAAATGCAGAATGGTTTGTCAGCAAGGAAGAAACTACGACAAGAATAAAAGGTAGCCTGGGAGAAAGGGTGCTATGACAGATTTTTAAATCCCCATCGGGAATGAATAAGTCCAGGGTTCTGCTGGAATGATTAGGACTCTGAAATCATTAGGAAGTTGCATTCATGTATCTTTTCGTTGTAGTTATTCTGCTGTATAGATCTTTAAGATTCATATGCTAATACATAATTAAGAAGTTCTTTGCAGTTGTTTCTAGTCCAAGCTGTCACACAACCCTAAAAGAGGGGGTGGACTCCGTTTAATCTTGATACACTTAAAAATTAAGATACCTGCTGTTATGGACCCACTAAGACTTTGGAGACCGACTTTTGCGGGACTTTATTAGGGATACTCCTTCAGAGTTAGCTCTTGACAAACAACTGTAAGAATTTATTAATGGTATTAGAAATGATATTACCATGCTGAATGATTATCATTCTTTTTTCATCTTTCTTTGTGATTTTACAGGGACATAGAGATCCAGTATTTTCTTCTAAACCACAGAAATGTAGTTAATTATAGTATCTTTTGCTGCCTCAAAATGAGGACCTTTCAAGTTCAGAAATGTACAGAAAACAGAAAAAATACAAAGTTGCATTAGCCAAACCAGTTTTTAAACATTTTTATATCACTAAATCAAAAAATGTAATACCAATTGAAGTACCAATATTTTACCACGAAATTCAAACCCTTTCTGCCTACTGAAGGACTGTCAGTTTGCAGTAGACTGTCAAATTAATTAGATCAAGTAAGTATGGGCCAACTATAAAATTGAGTAAATATCAAGCAAATAGGATCCTTTATATTTGAAAATATTTGTTTCAGAATTAGATATTAGCAATTTGAGTAACTGATCATAGTACTGAAAAACTACACTCTGAATTGTCATTGTTCAGATATCTTTGTGAAACTCTGCAATTTTGTCCAAAAGAAGAAAATATAAGGCAATCTGAACACCTAACATGAAAACATTTTCTTAAATTTGATTTGGCTCATTTTAGTAAAAAGAAAATAAACATGCCGAAGACTATCATCACAACTCCACATTTCCAACCTAGCATTCCTATAACAATTACCAAACTTTTCAACGTTCTTATAACAATGCTATCTCTGTTTTAAGGTTGATGAGGTATAATTCCTTGAAACAGAAAGCCAAATTTAAAACCAGCTTTGTCTTGAATTAATATTTTGTACTACATTCTAGATACTTGTGATTGAGTTCTGGTATGATGTTACAAGTGTTAGTCAAATATTTCTGACAGTACCATGTTCACAGGGAGTTTAAATACTGTAGTGCAACACAAACAGACTTTTCCACACCTTTTATTTCCTTACCTGTCAAATAAAAAGAGCCCTGAAAAGACTATTCTTAGCCATCCAAATCAATCATTTTTGCCTCTCAAAAAATCGGAAGGGTGGGATCCAGTTTAAATTGTTGCTAAATTTCAGTTACCTCCTAAACCATGTGTGAATTCTTTACAATGTCAAGGGAGAAAAAATCACAACTATGAAGGCTTCCCAAAAGGAAATTCGAAAAACTGGGCCAGAAACTTTTTTTTCCCTCAATTGCAATAATTGTATTTGAAGATAAGATCCTCTTCTAAAGGGTTTTAAAGGCAAATAAATCTCTCTAATTGCCTTAGAAAGATTCCATTATAAGATCAAGTCAGGTACAAAAGATCCCCACAGACACTAACATTTTGAATTGGATCATGATGTTTGCTACAGAAGTGAATAGTCAAAGACTTCCCAGACCAAAGTTTTATGCAATTGATCAACCTGTTTTAAACACATCCAGGTATCTTACAACTGCTTTGATCTACATAATCTAAGCACATGGTTATTATTTTCTGCATTGAAGATAATGTTCTTTGTTCATAAACATGAACATTTAGGATGTACTAGACAAAATCTACATTAGGTAAAAAACATTCAATCTTACCACTTAACTTCGAAAACAAACCAACCAGTCTGAACATGCAACAGATTCCTAGGTCAAAAACTTCACAAGGTCCAAAAATGTAAAGGGCTCATACTTTTAGAGTCACACCTATTAAAAGTCTTAGATCTTCAGTCTAAATACAGTCCATAATTTCTATTATAAAATAAAAATTAGCAGACAAATCATAAAACAAATGTAAGTACAAAATGTACAGGTACATAAAAGTACTTGATGCTAAAGCTGAGTTTTAATTGAGTGATGAGATAACATTAGCTATATTATTAGATACTTTTTTTTTTTATTACTACACTGTAAAAGCTTATTTAATGAGCTTTACAGTTTGTATTTCTGTTGATTTCATTACTGCATGAGAAGAACAACACATGGCACACAAGTTATGTGCACCAACCAGAACATAAACTGGAAATATATTTTCTTAATGTTTTTCTCAAGATCAAGAAAAAGTATCATACCTATATTACTACCTAACATTCTTGCATTAGCACCATACTTCAGAAAGAGTTTTTTCTCAGTGGTAAGAGAAGTAATTCCCAGATAAGACAGAATCATCTTTAATTCATTGTGTTTTAAAGAATTATAATTTTATCATGAAAAAAATCACAAAAAGAAATGATGATTCCAATTAAAACAACTAAATGAACATGGTGGGGTGTGGGGGGGGGGAAGGAGGGTGCTAGCTACGAATATCAATCAGGCAAAAGCTAAAATGTCTCAAACACTGAAAAGGTTAATAATGAAGGTATTAAAGTAATCAGCCAGTGTTGGCCATATTCTGTGAAATTTGTTCTCTGCAGGAATTCATAGTTTGCTCTTCATGTGAATGTAAGGTAGAGTTTTAAGACTTACAAAATCTAACTTGACTCTCCTCCAGTAGGTTGTCACTCTTTAAACTAATATTGCACATTTTAAATAAATTTGCTATTTTAAATTGTGGTGGTTTTACTCAGGTGGGCAGCCGAGCTCCACCACAACCGCTCTCTCACTCCCCCCTCTCCTCAAAGAGGAAGGGGGAGAAAATACAACACAGAGAACTCGAGGTTTGAGGTGAGAAAGGTTTAATTAAAGGGAAATGGAATGGGGAGAAAAAAAAAAGAAACAAAAACAATAAATCCATGCAGAAGTACAGAGAGAGGGAAAAAAAAAAATATTCTCTACTTCCCATCAACGAGCGATGTTCGGCCACGTCCCGGGAAGCAGGGCCTCAAAACACGTAGTGGTTGTTCAGAAGGAACAGCCCCCTCCCCCACGAGAGCCCCCCCTTTTATTGCTGAGTGTGACATCAGGTGTTATGGAATATCACTTTGGTTGGTTTAGGTCAGCTGCCCTGGCAATGTCCCCTCCCCAACACTTGCCCACCCCCAGCCTGCTGGCTCCTGGGGGCTTGGAAGGAGTCCTGATGCTGTGCCAGCACTATGCAGCAATAGACGCAACACTGAAGTGATATCAGTGCTGTTCTAGCTACAAGTGCAGAGCACAGCACTGTGTGGGCTGCTGCAGGGAAAAGGTGACTCCAGCTCAGACAGACCCAACACATAAATAAATTTGATAATTGTATTTTAAAACTTTAGAAAACGTTTTTACAAACTTTACTGATTTCTACAATAAAATGTCTTTTACATTTTTTAATGTAAAAGACATTTTACATTATTTTACAATATGTAAAATGTATTTTACATATTTGTGATGTTTAAAAATAAATTATTGCCCCTACTGTTTCAAATTCATTAGCACTCCTTAGTCTTTTCCAATTCGAAGTACATCTTTGAAAATTGCTTTTTACATACAAGCTTCTTTTTTGTGTGTTTTTCAGTACGAGTACTTACAGTGACATCAACTAGCAATCATGGGTCACACATAATTAGAGCTCCTGTACATTATTTCTTATTGCTAGCTATTCTGCAACTCACTTTTCTCTATGAAAAAGTTGCTCAAAACCCCTACTTGTTTCTTTTCCTTTTTCTCCTCATACAGCAGCTAATTACCAAGTACATGTCCACTGTCACTTTTCACAGAATCATCTAGGTTGGAAGAAACCTCCAAGATCACCGAGTCCAACCTCTGATCTAACACTAACAAGTCCTCCACTAAACCATATCACTAAGCTTTAGCCCATTCCCCCTTGTTTTCTCACATACATAAAGGTTTAAATGATAGCTTTGTGACTGGTAGCTGCCACATATTTTCTATGAGTCTTGCCAAACAGCTTTGAAAGTTTAAAGTTAACATCATATATCCTTACTAAGCCACATGGGTTGGCTTCATAAATACAAAATTAACCTTAGGAAAGCACAAAGGTATGGCCTCTTTAAAACATACATAGGTAAGGCAAGTATTAGCAACAGTATGGAAAAGTTTCAAAGGGATCACCAAATAACATAAGTAGAAATCACTTACTTGTTCTTTCAGGCCTCTGAATAATCCTAACCTTCTTATTCTGAATTCCACTTTCATGAAGCGCCTTAAACCAGTCTCTCAACCTGTTTGCAACCTCCCTGAATTCGATGTCACTGCATACTGGAAAACAAAATGCAAAATGTTAAATGTTTTTCCCCTGAGTGCCAAATACAACTTTACAAATTATGCTTCAAAAATGTAGCACATGTAAAATAATATAAACATGCTTGATCCACAGTTTGCTTTTCTTCATAAAATTTACTTTCATTACTTAGGTAGGCCTTCAAAGCCCATCGGGGATCCTCAGAAATAAAATTATGATGTATAATGCAATTAAGGTATATATAAATTAACAAAATCCCTTTTAAACTACTGCAAACAACAAGTTCTAGTACAGATATTTTCACATCCTGCTGTAGAAGAGGTTGCATGACAGAGAGTCCCAGGACAGTCTTTTAGAGGTTCATTGTTATGTTTATTGAGGCAACAGTACAGTCAGCCCTACCAAAACACACTGGAGATTTAGACAGATAATGCAGGAACACCCTACTTGATTCCCTACACTGGAATGTGAAAAGAGTAAACAGGGTAGACAGATAAAGTCCAGATAAAGTACTTCAAAAACATACTGAAAGGTTATTTGATTGAATGCAGTTTTGCAAGCCAAGGATCACGAGCACATAACTGTAAAAGGCAACAGTGTGACACATTGGTGATCAAAAGGATGGCTTTGACCAGAAACAGCAAAAGTAGAAAAAGCACACAAAATTGAAGAGACTATCTGTAGCATCAAGAGCTACAGATAGGTAACAGACTGGCTGAAGTGTTGTACAGTACTGTTAGTTAGTACTGAGGCCAGCAGAAGAGACATGTAGTAGAGCTGTGCAGAGACAAAGCGTACTAAGCTGCTGGAGAAGATGGGAAAGAGAAGGTATGTTTGGAAATATCCATTCCAGAAATCTGTTTTCCCATATCAGGTGTTTGAGAGAAGCTGGGAGAAGATGAGAGAAGTCATAGGACCTGGAAGACTGCAAAAGCAGCAGGAAGGCAACTAGCAAAAAGGCACTGGATGAATTGCTTCCCTAGGTAACAAAATACCTCCACCGGCTCTTGGCAACAGGTGCAATTTCCAAATGATATCAGCATAAAAGTGCCCCAGGGGAGGTTCAGACTAGGACACTGGGAAAAATATTTTTACTGTGAGTGTGCTAAAACAGTGGAACAGGCTTCCCAGTGAGGTGGTTGATGCCCCATGCCTGTCAGTGTTCAGAGGCATTTGGATAATGCCCTTAGTAACATGTCTTAATCTTTGCTTAGCCCTTAAGTAGTCAGGCAGTTGGACTAGACAATCTTTGAAGGTCCCTTCTAACTTAACTGTTCTATTCTATAGTCTATATTCTAAAACAGGATCATTTTCCGAGTCTGCTAGTAACTGACTAAGCTACAACCTGAGTAGCTTGTAACCTCACAGAATCACAGAATTTCTAGGTTGGAAGAGACCTCAAGATCATCGAGTCCAACCTCCGACCTAACGCTAGCAGTCCCCACTAAACCATATCCCTAAGCTCTACATCTAAACGTCTTTTGAAGACTTCCAGGGATGGTGACTCCACCACTTCCCTGGGCAGCCTGTTCCAATGCCTCACAACCCTTTCAGTAAAGAAGTTCTTCCTAACATCTAACCTAAAACTCCCCTGGCTCAACTTAAGCCCATTCCCCCTCGTCCTGTCACCAGGCACGTGGAAGAACAGACCAACCCCCACCTCGCTACAGCCTCCCTTGAGGTACCTATAGAGAGCGATAAGGTCGCCCCTGAGCCTCCTCTTCTCCAGGCTGAACAAGCCCAGCTCCCTCAGCCGCTCCTCGTAGGACTTGTTCTCCAAGCCCCTCACCAGCTTTGTCGCCCTTCTCTGCACCCGCTCAAGCACCTCGATGTCCTTCTTGTAGTGAGGGGCCCGAAACTGAACACAGTACTCGAGGTGCGGCCTCACCAGAGCTGAGTACAGGGGGACGATCACCTCCCTAGCCCTGCTGGTCACACTGTTCCTGATACAAGCCAGGATGCCGTTGGCCTTCTTGGCCACCTGAGCACACTGCTGGCTCATATTCAGCCGACTATCCACCATCACTAAGGCAGCACAAGTTCACAGCAGTGCTCTTGGAAATAAATCTCTAGTTCAACTTGCTTTACCTTTATTATATAGCAATCTATAATGTTTGGTGATACTGCCTTCAGCACACTTTATTAAACTGAACACTGTGAAACACCTATTTTTATTTGAGTAAGATTGAAACATGTCATTATGTCAACAACTGTCAATGCCTTTAAAACAGCAGGCATCCCTGCACTTGTTTATTCATCCTTTGCTTAAAACATCTCTCTTAGGACTTCAATTCTCTCCATGAAAGACTTAGATGGAATATATACATACATTTGCATATATTGCAAATATATGAACAAACTGACATTTTATTTAAACCCGTATTGTGCTTTTTTCTTGTGTGCTGGAACCATTTTTTTTTCTTCAGATAATTCAATCGAGAACTGAGAAAAAAATTGTTAACGACCCACAGGCATACATATTCAAAATTGTCATTTGAACTGTGACAACCAGATGAAAGTGGTCTCCTGAGCCAAGACTCCACATCATAATTCAAACTCGTGGGACTTCTACACTTGCTACAACAACGACACCTTCCCTTACCACTCTTGCACCAGCTGATAGGCTAACATAAAGAATCTGACATTAACTTGGAACACCCTGCCCCTTTTTAATTTCCCCTCTCATGACAGGAGAAGTGACATAATGTTGTTTTCTTCTCTAACTACCCTCCCTGGATTTAACAGAAAGACTTTTACAATTGAATCAAAGGGTTTGGAATAAAGCATAATCATTAGGAGTATCTAGCCTGCTATTTAACAACTTCCATTTATCTACTCTGCACAATGCTGTGTAACAATACCACAAATCCCAGAAACAGGACAGCTACATTAGTGTGGTGCACCGACCTGGCTTTTTTCATCTTCGTCTAACTTGTCCATGTGCAGTGCTGTGTTGATTAACCTCTGATTCTGAGTTGTCCTACTCAGAGGCAGCATATGAGCATGTTTTTCACAACTCTCTCTCACACACGCACACACATATATGCATATATACACATGAGAGAGTGCCAGGTATAAGTAAAAGCCCAGATTGAACAATATTAAAAGAAAATAGCACATGACAATTGCATGATGGAGAGAATGTATGAATCCTCCATTTTGTAGAAGCAGATAAATGACACGCTGAAGATAACCATCTCCTAAACTCATTAAGCAGTAATAAAAGCAAATAGTGTTTCTTTAATGACTATGCATAAGAATATGATGTATCCATCATCTGTTACTAGCCACTGCCATGTACAATATGACCTAAAATGTAATTTTCTGTGTTTTTGTGAATTATATTCCTTTCAAACTGGAATGTGCATACAGCACATTTTGGGCATCACAAACATCCCATATCAGATCTCAGATTAGGGGCATTCTTCCAACTTCAACTTCTAATAACCTTTTTCCCAAACTTTGGTTGATGCTTTAAATTATGGTTTCTAGATCAAAACAAAGATCGAGAAAACTATCGCATTTTTTGGTTAATTTTAATTATTTTGATAACTTTACTATGGGAATAGATCATCTTCAAAAATCAAGGCAATGCAAAACATGTTGATTATAACTGTCATTTGCCTATTTTACACCCCATAGCTACTCAAGTGCTGGAGTCAGCTCTCAAACACGGCAGGTAATTACATTTACTGTATTACCAATTTAAATGCACAGTGAATTTTCAGCTCATGACACTTCTAATATGTCAAGTAAAAGCAGATGTCTTCTGTATGTGAAATATACATGAGAAATGCAGCAGAATTACACTGATCTGCACACTTAATAATTTACATGGACAAACAGTGTTCTCATCAAGGATTTAAAGCATGGTTTTAGAACAACAGCTGATATTTCAATATTTGAGTATCACATTTTTTTTTAATCAAAGAACTTTCATTTCATTTGCTAACATCCCAGAAGAAGATTTAAACAGTAGAACCAGCTAGCAAATTAGAATTTTTGCCATGAAAATTTCTATCAATTCCAAAGGATGCTTAAAATATGTTAAAATTTTAAGTAAGTTAAATAACCACTAATCAATCATGACATTTTACTTTGACTCAAGAGTCAAAGTAATCCATTGGATTTATTTTTTTTTCTCATTTTCCCTCCTTTCCCTCTCCCCCTTTCTCTATTTTGGAATTTTCCATTGAGAAATTAAATTTCAGGTTTCAGTATACTTCCTGTTTTTCAGAACACTTTTCAAGATCTAGCTATGCTAACACTAAAATAGCAGCAGAAGAAAATTAAGAATGTATTTCTCATTTTATGATGCCTGTTAGGTGGTTTTGGTGGAATTACTTAAGGTTAATTCACTATATTTGCCAGTATTCATTCACTTTCATGGTTACTCCTGCATATGATCCTCTCTAAATATTCTATTATGTTATATTTATTATGCTTCAATATTTTTTATATATATATATATATATATATATATATATATATATATATATTATTTTCATAAGATGTATATATGTAGTGCTTACAGGGAAAAAAGGCCAATACTATCCTATAATGAGAATTAAAAGATTAAAAAAAAAAAAAAAAAGAGAGAGACCTTATCAGAACATGATATTTTATACTGGAAAATGATGGAACAGAAAACAAATTTACATGAGTACGTAAGGAACACATAGAATTGATGCAATCAGAACAGATGAGGTTGGAGGGGATAGCAAAAGATCATTGGGTTCAGCACAGGGTATTAGTGGGGGGGGGAATATCCTTAAAGTAGTACAGAAATTTCTATAGTTCGAGGTTATCATATCTGTTTGGGAGACAGGATATCAGCCATACATACACACACAAAATGAAGATTCTTAATAATTTCTAAAATGACTTAATCACATTTCAAGTTTTTGTTCCTGTTTTGACATTCTTTAATTCTATGATTCTATGACATGTAAGAACCTTTCTATGATACAGGCATGTAAAATGAAAGTAGCAGCAAAATAATCTTTAAAATAGTAAAATAAAGAATTACCACTGAGAAACAGATCAGTAAGGTTTTTTCAGCTTTCTACAAACATTCAGATGAATGGACTTAAAAAAAAAAAAAACAAAAACAAAAAAAAACCTTCAGTCTAAGAAGTAGCTTTCTGAAAGTCATGAGAAGTGGTAAATAACACTGAGACGTTATCAGAGATACAAACAAATTATTTTTTTTCAGAGAAGCTGGGCTGCAGAAAGTAACCCTGGGCTGAACAAACTAATTCTAAGCTATGCTTAGGTAAAATCTTTAGGTCACAAAAAAAAAAAATAAATCAGGTATAATTACTGAAAATATCTAAATTGGTTTTGATTTAGCTTGTCTCAGTAGCACCAGCCACAAGGATGCTTGTGAATAAACCAAGCATCTCTAACCAAGGAGATCAGCCTAATGCTCTGTTCACTAGAACACTATTCGCCAATGAAATGTGCTTGCTCAAGGTTATGCTATATTATGAAAAACTGTATTAATTAATGCACTCTAGAATATGTTTAGGGACTTTTCTTCCCAGTGACCAACTTGAAAAGATACATGCTGCTGAAAACATTGTATGCATTGATCTGTGCTGATTTAAAATAGGTCATGATGAAGTAATTCAGATCTATTCAGACTATTATTTCACCTGATAGACTAGGAGATGAATCTTTAATGGTGAAAGACAGACAGTAAAGGTCATAAAAGGTTGGACAGTAATCAAAAAATGCATATTAAATCACATGAATCCACTCAGGAACCTGCCAAGAAGTACTTCTGTTTTTGTCTAATGCCAATGTAAGGGATTCCTGCTATTACAATCAATTCTAGCAGCCATTAAGAGAATTAGTATGGGGTAAAATGAAGTCACCAGCTCAAAGGTTACTGGAGTCTCCTATCATGTGAAGTAATAAAAACTGACTGTCTTTTAAAAACAACTTACATGGCTATGCAAAAACATGAACAGATCTGAAAACTTGTAGGTACCCAAGCCAGAAATGTCTTTCTTTATAATAAATATTATTTAAATGTTAGGTGGAACCAACTGTTCAATTTGTTTTCTCATACAGTAAATGTTACAATTTGTGTTGGCATTTGAATATAATTTACTGATTGGAAACAGAATATGTGAAAATGCTAATCAGTATATGTTCTTTCAGTGCCTTCAACTCAAGCTAATTGATGAAGAAGTAAAAATAGTGCTACTGAAAGCTATAAACACATGCAGAACATATTTTGGGACTAATGTAGTGAATTGAATACTCTTACATATTTAAACCAATTTTAAGCTTTCTGACATAACAGAAAATAAAGTAATTTAACAGTAGACTTTTTATATAGGTACATACACACATAATAAAATTATCTGTAATTCAACAAGTGTAAATCATTACCATGTTGAGAAAAGCACATTAAAATACTGTTGCATTACGGAGTAATTTTTTGTTAAGTGAAGGTTCAAAATGTGATTTGGAAAAAAAAATATGTGATAACACACCCACACTATGTAGCATCATTCACAGTAATGCAGGGCACCGTAAGATTGGAGACAGAACCTGTGTCTACTTTTAGAAGAGATACTTTCACCTACATTTTCAGCAGCAGACTTCAGTTCAAAATTAAAATCTAAGTACAGAAGGCCTGAAAATTATGAAGGAAGCTATAAAAACCTGAAGATATTATTAAAATACAATTTAATGCTATTTTGAGTGTAAAACTGATCCACTCATCTATCTTCTGTGTCCCACAACCAGAATTTTTCTTAAGTCTTTACATAACGGATCATACTATAACTCTCTTCTGCTCCCGAATCTGCTAATGGCCAGTTAGCCTGAAAGCTATGATTTACTGTCTGTAAAGTCTTAGCGGCCAATGGGATTAAGCTGTGGGAGCAAGATTAACCTTTGTTTCAGAGTGACATATGAAGAACCTTGAAAGAAGGCAGACTTCCAAGACATACTTGGCATGATGTGTTTGTACTTACCACGACTTCATCAGGTGTTTCAAGGTACACCCTCCTATAATTGCAAAAAAAGCATTCCCAGCACATACAATCTCATGCATTCAGGCAGAACTATATTTAGAGATTCATGTGCATAATAAAATAACAAAAAGTAAACTTAGAGAGAACACATGGACAATCTGAAAAACAGGATAACATCAACTCCCTCCTACAGCAAACTAGGAATTACTCCTACCTGAGATGGGTAATTTAACAATCAGTGTGTACTAAAGCAAGACTTCTGATCGTCTCAGCTTTCTCTGTTTCTTGGGATCATTACAGATGATCACAGAATAATTTAGGCTGGAATTGAACTCCAGAAGTCGTTTAGCCATGCTAAAAGCAGGTCTAATTACACCAGGTTGCTTAGGGCAGTGTCCAGTCATGAGTGTCCTGTGATTATCATGCCATTTACATGAAGGTTCCTCACTACACAAAAGACTATCCCTCTTTAAAATCAACAATATACTACAATCTCATAACTCCAAACTGTTTTCTCCCAAAAGTAAAAGAGCATTTTTTCCATGCTGTAACTTGGAGATTGCATCCAGCTGTCCAGAATTACTAGACATCCAGATACTGGTTACAGCAGCAATTCCAATACAGTGGTAAGAATGCTTATTTAGAGCACTTCACAGCTGATGCTTAGAGAGCCTGATGCTCTTTCAATGCATTACCTACCATTCATGTACTACTATATAGCTGAACAGTAAATCTAATGCCCCTGAGATGCACTGATAAACTGCACATCCAGTAGTGCATATAAATGTATTTCTTTTCCAGAGAGCCCAGTGTGAAAATATGGTAACCCTAATACTGGCATTAGAATTCAGTGCTGCCTTTAAACACATCATCTATTAAAGTAAACTGGAACATTATATAAAAGATACCTACCCAGAATTAGTGCTCTGTAAGGTTTCCATTCTGCACACGTTTGTGAATTTAACCCTAAGTAACTGATTCTTCAAACTGAAAATGCCAGGCTCCAGACTAAGGTTAGTCCCCATCTGGGGACTCTGAACATCTAAGAATACCAGAACTAAAATTGTAGGCCAATGGTCTAACAATTCCTGCAATAAATAGCAGCTTTCTAGCTCAGTATCATCTGTCACAAATGCAAAGCATAATGTATGGTAAAGATAAATGCATTTGCCAAAAAAATGTAATATTTGTCTGAAGGACAAAAAGCCCTTCAAGCTTATAACTAAAGGATGGGACAATCATTTAAGTTATCTTTCCACAGTCTCATGTGTATAATCTGAACTTAAAACAAATAAATAAATAAATAAAATTAAAAAAAAAAAATGTAAATTGAAAAGCTTTATATATATATATATTTCCATTTCTATAAAATGATGGAGTTTATTAGCCATCTGTTACCTCTAGGGCCTATGATTTTAGGAAGATACCTTGAAATTAACGAATAAAAGCATTCTGATTTCCTTACTATTTAACTAAACATAATGAATTTTCTACTTCAGTTAGTCTGTGTTATGAGATAATTAATATAAATGCTGTAGATACCATATCAGGGAACTGCAGCTGCTTATTCCTACTGCCTCAAATTAATGTTCCATACAGACATTCCGCGCATGATTAATGTTTCATAAAATTTAAAATGATTTCAATTAAATTATATTTTCAAAAAATAAAACTGATTTTCTTGCGTCCTCACAATTTTAAAGAATCCAGATTTAAGTATAATGACCACTTCTGATTGCAGGAAAAATAGTAGTAACTACAAAATACAGAATTTATGCACTGAAATACTATTTTCAACTTGAAATACGTAAACTTCCTAAAGCATTGTAATTATATAAGAAGATAGTAATTCCTTAATCTGTCAGAAGTATCCCAACTCTACTGTGTAGTTAATTTATTTTCTAGAGGGCAGTCAACATATATGGCTTCCTTTGCTAACTACTACTAACCTTAAGTGTTGGTTATAATTTCTCATCATGCTCTGCTTTTTTGAGCAATTAATTTCTGAGGATTATATTCTTAATTTGTAAATTGCACACTTAGGAAGCTAGATAGCAAAAACAAAATAGCAAGGGGGCAGTCTACTATAATATGTTATCTTCCAAGATTTTTTCATGCCCATAACTTTTTTTGTATTCCTTTGAATCTAGTATTTCACATAATATAAGATACCAAAAGTATCAAATAGGGATAGAAAAGCAATAATTTTAGTGGTGAAAGCTTCCCAGCCATTCCCAAAGATGAGGTAGTTTTCCAAATTCATTTTCAAGGCTTCCTGAAAGTATTATACGGCATTGATATAAAGTCAGGACATTTTCTTCCTTTCAAGATCAAGATTGACAGGGACAAGTTTTATGGGACAAGTTTTTTCCAACCTTGTAGACAACAACAATAACAACAAGACAATGCTCTATGTAAAGAAAACAAAACTAAATATGAATTATTCGTATTATTCCTGTACTTCAAATCAGAAATCAGAAACATTCTATATTGATTAGAGGCTTCAAAGGTCTACCACACTGGGTGGAAGGAACTGATGGCCTTCCTATTGTAAGAGAAAATTACCACTGTGCCTTGATAGGACTGCCCACTGGTTTACACCCTTTTGTCTGCAAGAAAGGATAGCAGAAGTGAACACTAGATTAAAACACAGAGTAATAGAAGTTAAGTAAAATGTGTTCTGTGAGAGTCTGGCATACTGGAATTTTGCATCACCTTGGATCCTGGTAATGTCTGACAAATTTAAGGTTGGCATTGAAGCAATTTTCTTTTTGTGTTTAGATTGTGATTTAATGCTTTAAATCACTTTGTATGTGTTGTTTTCTTGTATGCTCTTCTTGAATGCTTAACCACTAACATTATCCATAATTACTTAAGATTGTGCATTACAGTTTTCTGTGGACCTGTCAGTGAGGTCTGAGAATAGAATCTCTCCGATTTACTGAATTATTTGTGCCTTTAAAAGCCATCAGAGGTAGACAAGACAAGCTCTTTCTGTACTACTGAAGAAAACTATGGCAGTCTATCCATTACATTGATAATATAATGGCAGGACCTACTTCCCTGGCACAGGAATCACATGCACTGTGAGATGCAAACACTACTACAGTGTGCCAACGATTCACTGAAAACAGAACTCTACTTAACTAAATGTAATCTGCTGCTGTGTATTCACATGAATTTAGTAATCAGAAGTTGAAGGATCAATGAAGAAAGTAATGGTTTTAAAAATATATGATTAGGGTACAAATAACCGAAATGTTTACACATGCATACATGAAAATATGTTAGGTAAGTGCAATTATATTTTGCTAGTCTATGTACTGAACACTAAATGGATTGTTCGTGAATGTCTGATGCAGTTCAGAGAATTTTTATAAGCTATCTATGAATATTCAGAAAGATAGAAATTTGTTTAGCTTTGGTGTGTTCGCGCCTATACATCTTTTTAAAACCAAAACTCCTGCACTACAAAAAATATTTTTGGAAAGGAAAGGAAAATTTTTTGAAAGTGCTGTTTTATAACTACGTAAGAAGGATATGAGAAGCACATACTGGTGTGGCACATAGATGTGTTAAAATGTTAGAGGGTGCCTTATACCAGTGCACTGGGAAACTTTGCAAGATAAAAAACTATACTGCTTTTTCATTCAGTCTACAGCAAGCACTTAATGGAGAAAACTATTCTCAGAGGCATACCTGAAAGGGGAATGGATACTTCATGCCAACAGAGAGTCTGTTGATTCTTTAAACACAATCAGTTAAATGCCAGAACCCAAGGCAAACCAAGGACAAGAACCAAGAAGCAAACCAATGAGCTACAATATTTGACAATTCAAACATACCCTTTATGTGATGTCCAACATTCATTCACTCCAAGCCTGTAAGTCCAGAAATAGAGACTACAGCTTGTTCAGCATAAGAAGAAATAGCTCCAGAGCAAGCTAATAATGGCCAGTGAATTATTCTGCAAAGCATGACAACATTCAGAAAAGAAATACACTTTGGTTGTTCTCTTAGTTTAAGGGATAGATTTAATATCCTTCTTCAGGGGAGATATAGAACTGCAATGCTGAAGATGAACTGGCTATCATAATAAAATGCTTCTTTATAAAGCAGTTATTAAGTAAACATGCAGAAGTTTACCATTAGTAAAACTTCCAACTTTCTACAGAAAAGAAAATGAGACTTCCAGAGGTTGGCATCCTTCTTTCAAGACAAAAGTTTCAAGATATAATTAATGAAAAAATGGAAAAAAATCCACCAAAAAAAGGTTTCCCTTTTTCATCATTTCTTTTAACCTATTCTGACTGATGTGCTAAGATAATACAGGTTTTCTCTGAGCAGACTGGATTCTAACCTCAGTGTTGCCTTTTTCCCATTTCAGATCAGAGTCCATGCATGTAGATACAATCCAGTTGAACCTAGCAACTGAATTTCCCTTTTGGAAAGTTCAAACTATGTTTCTCTGATGTAAAATACCCTGTCAGTAAGCACCAAAATACAAAGTTCCTCATCTATACGGCCCTTCCAGTTAAACTGAACAAAGTCTAAAAGGGGAGAAACATAAGATACTTGTTATTTGACCCACTGCATTGAATAACTCTCCTGAACTCTTTTAAAGTGCTCTTCCTTAAGCATTCACAGAGGTAATAAAAATTTGACAGCTAAGTCACTGAAAAAGCGAAACTAACTTACTTGGCTTGGCAACAGAAGATCCTGTATAAGTTAAAAAAAAAATAAAAATAAATAAATCAAAGAGAACAATGAAGTTAATGTGCAAGGCCAGTAGAGAACTTGTAGCTTTCACCATTTGCTGTAAGACCAAATATAATTTCAAGGGATTCTATATTTATAATGTTGACACTGAAGATTTCATAAGTCTATGAACTTTCTCCAGCAGAATGTATGGCATTTCTTCTGTTAAGATGAATACCTGGTCTCCAAACAGCTCTGTGCTTTCTTCTGCTACCTGTACACATTCTGTGGCATCTAGGAAGTGTACAGCATTCCTTTGGAATGCTTTAGTAGCTGTCAGAACTATAGTATACATTACAATTTGAGCCCATCAGAAATGAAAAACAGGCTTCAATCTGATGAAAACCTGAAAAATGAAGAAAAAATAAAGAAAGGACTGAATTAACTTCCTCTTGCAGAGAGAACAAGCTTAGTAGAGACAGAAACAGGCAGAAGAAAAATTTGACTACAACAAATGCAGCAAAACAGTAACTTCCCATCATTAACAATGCCAATTCTATGGCTGCAGAGTCATGCATAAGAATGGCAGCTTTGGGTCAGAGCAAACTCTATCAAGCCTAACGTCTCATTTCCACAAGAAAATTATCACAGATGCTGTGGAAATAAGACAGCGATATTTTTGTGGTATACTTTCTCCCCGTTTGATCCATGAGATGCTTTGGGTTCACTGAATTTAAGTGGGTATTGAGAAATCTGACCACTTCTAACTGCACATTCCATGTTTAAGGAAATACTTTATTTTTATGAAAGGACAGGGAAATAAAATATGCATGATAAAGATCTTCCTGAAATCTATTAATCATCTATTCACATCCCATAAGGGTAAACTTACAATGCACAAGTTGTGAATCCTATTAAGAAGTTGCTTTGTCACCTACATAATAGCATAGTAATATTATTTTATGAGACTATTTATGAGACTCCACTGTTTAATTGAGCCAGGTAAACTGTTGTTTTCTTTTTGTGTAACGGATATGGCCTATAAATACTGGAACCAACTTCTTTACAACCTCTGACAAGATATGGTCTGTGTGGGTTATGAAAAAAAACTAACAGTGACAACAGTACGTCAGACTTATGTAGCTCAGTACTCAGCCTCCAAGAATGGGCAAAGTGGATGTGTGGTGAAGCACACATGAACATTTGCTTGATCTTTAAACACATGTGCATGAGGCTTTTTAAAGCCAGATATGAACTTCTGTAGAGAGAATAAGTAAGAAAAAGTAATCTGGTTTCTCTTTTGGTGGCCTCAGCCCAAGGCAAATGTAATTTAAAAAATCCTTATTTTTTTAAATAAAATCTGAGGTAATGCTTTTAGCTATAAAGCAAAAGATTCAGATTACACTGAAATGCTAGTTTAATGTTAACCAGCTGTTAAGTTCCTAAGACACGGGATCCAGATATATTTTCTGATGTTCAGAAAAAATTCCTATCATACTGAAATCATCAGTAAAATTCTTGCTCATTTCAGTACAGAATTTCGTCACTACTTATCTGTTGTCTGCTCTAACTACTTGGTCCTCTGAAGAGGAAGGAATTGCTAATGTGATCAACAGACATTGTGGTGGCATTGTTTATACAATTTTGTTGGCATTATTCACAATCAAAATTCATTTTTTCTTTTTGGTTTCAAAAGTGAATGAATGCAGTACTACCTGAGTCCATTCAATCAGGACACTTCATAAACTACAACCCATAGAAATAAAAAATATAATCTTCCTGCTTAAAGAAATATAATATTTTTTAGAAAAACAAACAAACAAATGAACAATAAAATGTGTTGCATTGCATACAAAATCTATAAAACAAGAATGTGCATTGTTTTCTGTATTGTGGTTGAGGACGTTTCAAGAAAAGAAGCTCATGGACAATGAGAGACGCTAAGCAATAATCTATTCAGTTATAATTTTGCTTGTTAATCATAAAACAGGAAAGATCTTTGAAGTAAATAGATGCGCTGTCAGCACCTTTGCCTACAGCTGAAAAGAACTGTCAAATATCACCAGCTGTGAACCTTTTCTCCACTGCATCTGAGACTTTGAAATAACTGTTACCCTAATAATGGCATCACTGTTCTATACTGTTTGCAAAATTTATGGAACAGTTTACACTGTCAGTAGCATCAGTACTTGGTTAGAAAGAGTCTGAAAATAATGCATCAGTTGTCTTAACATAAATAATAATAAAAAAAATATTCAAATGTTCACTAATAATGGTTTTAAGGATATTCTAGTAAAAGCAGTGATAAATATTTATAGTGTGAAATTATGTCAATGTTTTATATATTCTTTTGTCAAAATTATTTTAATAATTTTCTAGTTATCATTCACATACATGTAGTTCTTTATTTTATGTTAACGAACTGCAATTCAATAATGAACTGCATGTTTCCCTTCTGCCCTTTGTTGGCAGTACTCTTAAAAGTATTTTTTATTCCTGAAATAACATCATTAACTACAGATAAATGTGCATAAATATATCACAGTGATATATAAATTTTGGTGGTCACAAAAAGAAAAAGAAAATAGTAAAAGAAACTAGAACTCTCAATTCTTCAACAGTGATTACCACCAAGATTAGCATGGTATGGTGGAATTGTTAGAAACTTTTGTATTCTGTTTGGAATAGCTGGACCACTAGGCTGTTCAGGTAGTTTTTAAACATACTGGTAACTGACAGCCATATGTAACCCAACCATGGTCAAAAAAATGTGGCTTTGTTATCATAGTGCTGAGCTGACATTGCTTTCCTGCCTGCACAGCTCATTGCCTTGGTTTCAAGATGCAGATACCTCAATGACCTGCAGACTACAGCAGAGTCCTGTTCAGCAAGGTAAAACTAAGGCACAGCAAATATGTCCAGAAAGAGATTACTAGATTCAGTAACTGGTACCACCACACAGAAAATTTGCTTGGAGATGAATGGACTTTTTACCACTGTTCATCTTTCATTAAATGAACAGCATTTCAGGTTCCAATTCTGGGGGAAATCACTGACTTCACTATGGCCAGTTTTTCCTTCAATGAATATGAAAAATCTCACTACTCCACTGTGCAAAGCCCACTCTTCCTCCCAGTTTGAGGCCTGTAATTTGAAGAGTATCATTTGCCTATCAGTTGAATACTTGAGTTGACTTGGCATTTATTCAGTTGCTGCTGCCTAGATCTATTACAAATGGACATCATCACATATGTTGAGAATTAAGAGCCAAGATTGCTATTATTTCTCAAGATGTAAGCTACTTATAAATTGCTGGGTTAGTCTCGATTGATATTGAATATCTCTGTTAGAAACAATAAAAAAATTTCCATGGCTGCCCATGGAATAGTAAGAGTTGGTAACTAAGACAAAGAATAAATATAAGATATTGTACACAGCACAGGATACCTTTGTTGCAATTTAAAGTCAATCATGAAAGACTGATTTATATTTGTATTGTTTTAAGCAGGCCTGCATATAGTAAGCACTTTGAAAAGATCATTAAGTATAAAGAATAATTTTATTTAAAATATAACTATACAGCAATTACAGAATTACAATACTAGATCAGCAGGCAATTGCTTTAAGCTGTATCTGACAACCAAAATGTGACTATTCCGGAGCTTTTTTGATTTAACTTGATTTAATGTGCTCAAACTTGACTTATGAGCTTGGTTGTTTCCTGTAATGTTAAGACACATGCAGGCTTTATTTATTGATATAACTTTTTTTTTTTTTTTTTTTTTTTTTTTTTACTGTATCCCCTAGAATAAAAATCCAAAATGGATGAATTATTTGATTTTAATTACTGATTGGGATAGAAACAGGTTCTTTCAGTGCCCCTTTGCCACAGACAACACTACAGCACGTGCAGCAGAACAAGGCTATGGGTGTTACTGCTCCTTTTTGACAGAAAACTTGGTTTACATTTATTGACGCTTTAGTTTAAATCTATCTGACCTTGTACAGAACCAGTTAAAGAGTATAGCATTCATTCTCTTGGCTCACCTCTGACAGCAGTAATGGAAGGCAGACATATTCAGAGTATCACCACTATTTCTGTGGTGAGTTTAGGACTGCAGTGTATGCAAAGCAAGCAAAAAATAAATAAATGAATAAATAAAAATAAAAATAAATTTTCTGCAGGACATTAGGTAGCATGGCCAACATTTGCCATTAGCATGATCTAGTTTAACATTCTGTGCGGGAAAATAAAAGTTCAACTCGTAATTTCTGAAACCAGACAGCAACGAGTTATGCTTGATTTCTTTAAGATATATACATATATATTGAACCCTAATAGCTCCAAGTTGAAATGAGAAATTATAATAAGAACAAAGGCAAACCACCAAACCCAGAGACATTTCACTTGCAATTTCAAATGGTATTGTAACATAAAGATAAAATATAAAAAAATACATTAAAGCATTAAAGGTTACAATAAATTGGTTTTATTTTACAGGTTAATAAGGAAAAAAAGTATTTAAAAATCATAGAAATTAACTTATTTTTATAACCTTCCAGATAATACAATTACAGGGTGGCCTTTTATTCAGTTCATCCAACAACTTTATGAGTTGTGAACTCTCAATTTTGAAAGAAAATGGGAATTGGAAAAAATGGGAAAAAAGTTCAAATCTTTAAATAGAGATGGATGTAGAAAGATAAAGTCTACCAAAATTAAAACTTTTAACAACTTGGTGATCAAAATAATCAGCAAATTAACCAACTATGAATAAAGACTCCCTTGTTTAACAAATTGATGTGTTTTAAGAACATGTATTTTTGAAGATTTTTTTTCTTTGGTATCTAGAGCAGGTAAGTTGCTGAGAAAACTGGAAGATTCTGTTCATTAAAAAAACCAGCACCACCAACAACAAAAACCTACTTACAAATTAAGAAAGCTGCGTAGGAGAATATTTGTTAAATTCAGTGTATTTTCACTGAACAGCTCAAGATAAATTTTCAGTTATTATTAACTATGAAAAGCAATTTACTATTTTTATTGTTATTAATAGGGAATGTCAACATTGCGATATATACAAGCAATCAGAGCTAGATCATTTATTCTGGTTAGCAAAAATCAGTACTGAAATAATGCTAAAGTTGACTACCAGTGGCTGATCGTAACTAAAAGCCTGTATCTGCTTGGGAAAATAAGAAACAACAACAAATATCAAGATTCATACTGATTACTTAAACTGAAGTTTTCTAAACATTTAAAATAATAATCATAATAAAATATGTATAATAGATTGTTTGAATCATAAGAAATATCGTCAAAATATTCCCATTAATTTTTATAAGCCTAAGTGTCTTCTGAAAATTTGTCCTGGTAAATTAAAAATAAAAAAAGCAATAAGCAAAATAGTCAGACTGTACATCACCAGGTGCCAAGGCCATGAATCGCATATAGCAGCTATCTGCATTAATATTCTCATTATTCTAAGAAGACATTAAAACTTCAAGAGAAGACACCTGAGAGAGATATCTTTTAGTCTAAGTGTATCTATTTTTAGTATTTTAGTACTAAGTGTATCTATTGAGATACACTGGTAGTTTCACTTTTAATGTAAACATCTCTTTTGATGCAAGATAGTACATATCACATGTCAGAGGCTTAGAGCAATCATTCACAAATCTACACTACTGAAGGAAGGAGGATGAAACTTGCTTTGGTTGAAGTAGATTGATTGTTTTCTAAATGGAACATGTCATGCATTGTCTATAGTTATAATCCACAAACAAACAAACAAACAACTAATAAGGTACGTGTTGTTAAAATCTCTAAAGTTAACTGACTTTGAAGTTCTGATCTAGTGTCTCTCCTTTTGCAGTTGCATAGATGCAAATGAGTTATTTCACACAATTTAAACCTTGATCAAAACAGTTAATATTTAAACTATTTGATCAAAATTACACAGTCAGGAACATTAAAATTTGATCAACTATTCTTAGAAAAAGTGAACAATCTAGATATACAGAGTCAAAGTCACTTGCAATGTTTTATGGGAAATGTATACTAAAATCTTTACAACACTAATGAACCACTGTGGACTTTAGACATGTTACGTTTTTTGCTTGTTTTCAGAAGGATCTAATGATTAACATACATAGCCATATGAAAGAAGACCATGAAGAGCAGCAGCTGCTTCACCACATGATGGACTGTTGCACTGAAGGGTTCAATTATAACATATATACCATACAGAAAGGATTTTTACATCCTCAGTTCTTCACTAATAGTGAATACCCATCATGAAAATAATGTGTATTTTTGTTGTTGTTGTTTGTTTGTTTGTTTTCTATATAGAAAAATGATGCTGTTGTCTAAACTAGAGTGTTCTTTTGCTTTTTGTTTTGTTTTGACAAGGTCTAGAGAAAAACAAGCTGTTGTTTTTTTTGTTTGTTTGTTTTCAACAAAATAGTGAGTAAAAATCAAAATTAGAGAAAAAAAAGACTAATACGTCAATGTCTCCTCTGTTCCAACTACAGAAAAGATATTTGAAGGGGGGGAAGCTTCAGAGTAAATTTGTAAATTTTGCTGTGGATGCCTCAAGACATGTTATGCCATATTTGAGCAGATCTATTAAAAAGGAAAGCAAGTTGACAGATCCATAAAACAGAATCACAATGTAGCAATCAGATTAAAATAATGCCTATTGACTTAGTAGTATGTTTCTTTCAATATGCGTTAGCATCAGGGATCTGCATCCAAATACAACACCTGGTACATTAAACTTCAAAATGCTCCCCTTCCCACCAAGATATTGTTGCATTAAATATCTAACACAAGTCAACAGCCCACCAGAATTACATACAGATTACTGAATGTTTAGTCACTACTTTCAGCTCAGATATGTCAGAGAAGTAGTCAGGTATCTTAGGAATTATTAAACAAGGAAACATAAAATATGACATTTTCAAAAAGTGATCATTGGTGAAGAGGATCTGAGCAACAGCTCCTCTGATTATTCAGTTACAGATCACAGAATTTCTAGGTTGGAAGAGACCTCAAGATCATCGAGTCCAACCTCTGACCTAATGCTAACAGTCCCCACTAAACCATATCCCTAAGCTCTACATCTAAACGTCTTTTAAAGACTTCCAGGGATGGTGACTCCACCACTTCCCTGGGCAGCCTGTTCCAATGTCTAACAACCCTTTCAGTAAAGAAGTTCTTCCTAAGATCCAACCTAAAACTCCCCTGGTGCAACTTAAGCCCATTCCCCCTCGTCCTGTCACCAGGCACGTGGGAGAACAGGCCAACCCCCACCTCGCTACAGCCTCCCTTGAGGTACCTATAGAGAGCGATAAGGTCGCCCCTGAGCCTCCTCTTCTCCAGGCTGAACAAGCCCAGCTCCCTAAGCCACTCCTCGTAGGACTTGTTCTCCAGGCCCCTCACCAGCTTCGTCGCCCTTCTCTGGACCCACTCAAGCACCTCGATGTCCTTCTTGTAGCAAGGGGCCCAAAGCTGAACACAGTACTCGAGGTGCGGCCTCACCAGAGCCGAGTACAGGGGGACGATCACCTCCCTAGCCCTGCTGGCCAAACTGTTTCTTATGCAAGCCAGGATGCTGTTGGCCTTCTTGGCCACCTGAGCACACTGCTGGCTCATATTCAGCCGACTATCCACCAATACTCCCAGGTCCTTCTCTGCCTGGCAGCTCTCCAACCACTCATCTCCCAGCCTGTAGCTCTGCTTGGGGTTATTGCGCCCCAGGTGGAGGACCCGGCACTTGGCCTTGTTGAACTTCATACAGTTGACCTCAGCCCATCGGTGCAGCCTATCCAGATCCTCCTGCAGAGCCTTCCTACCCTCGAGCAGATCGACACACGTACCTAGCTTGGTGTCATCTGCAAACTTACTGAGGGTGCACTCAATGCCCTCGTCCAGATCATCAATGAAGATATTAAAGAGGACCAGCACCAGCACCGAGCCCTGGGGAATGCCACTAGTGACTGGCCTCCAACTGGACTTGACTCAGCAGTGATGATAATCAGAAGAAGTTTTTCTGTGGATACAAGCAGTGGTAACAACCTGCAATTCACACAAACTCTCCAAAACCTCTCTGAGAGTTGGTCAACTAGGTATCTTAGGTATTGAGATTATATTTGTTTCTAATCTACCATCCACAAAAAACACATAGGTAAGCTCTTCAGCAGAACTTTAGAACATAAACGTATGACTGAATCTAGCCATAAAAAAATAAAAAATAAAAAAGAGTCCTGGTCTCTTCCCCTTTCTGCACTAGGCAGCCAAGCACCTGCTCGGCGGACAAAGAACTGGACACATGATTCAAAAGTACAATTAAAGAAACATTTTCTTCCTGATAATATTTTTTTTTCTCCCTCTTCCAAAGTGTTTGCTTCTTTAATCCCTCTCATTTTAAAGTGTTGAGAGCTAATGAGCCAGGCATTTTTGTCTGCACCTTTTCTTCTACAACACAGCTGTCCTCTTTAAGCATTTTGGCCTTAAAAAGTTTTCTGTGAAATAAAATATTTTTCAGTTTGCTTGTAATTCTATACCAAAGTACCTCTTACATTTATCATAATATACTCTTACTGAGTGAGTTGTGTTCTGGAGCAAAATAACATGTATTCTATTATGGAAAAAATATTAAAATAATTTTTTTTTTTCCCATTGGCAATTGTACAAGAAAAATAAAGTGAAGGAAACTGTAGCAGAGAACAAGCTTTCCCTGAAATATGAGGATACCTGTAACACCAAAAGACAAAAAAAACTTACTATCACAATCGAACATTAAAATGTTCTTTGGCAATTATATTTTCAAAAATATATTAATTGGTTTTGCTCCACCACTCCTTTGTCAAATTAATTAAAAGACTAATTAAATAGTTGCAGGAAATGTCTAAGGAAAATACCTATATTCAAAATTCTATCATGTATACAGTAAGTTGTAAGGTCGTAATATAGATAATTCTTCCTCTAAAAATTTTTATTAATAACCAAACCATTTATGCAATCAGTACAAATAAAACATGTAGATATGCATAATTTTTAGTTCATGTCTAACTGTTTTTCCTTAGAGCACTGGAAGAAGCAATTAAACAGTCTTTACAAAAACATTCATTTTGGATGACCTGCTATTTCATGAATTAAACATATTACAAAATAAATAAAAGCTGCAGTTTAACACTGAGAAACTGATAGTAGAAAATAAGATATCAGTGATATCACTAATCTTGAAATTAAACTTTATTATGGATTCTCATTTGTCTTAATTAGAGTATTCATTTCTAGGTTAGACGGTCCCTCCAAAACCTTAAACTGTATTTTGTTTGCTATGCTACTGAGAACACATTAGGCATTTGTACTTTGTCTTCATCATTACTCTTTGTTTTCCAATTCTAAAGAAACTTTACGTCATTTAGAATAATGCTGATTAGTATTCATAATGTTTGATAACAGTTTTTCATTAATTTTTTGTTTATGTAATGGAATGACTCCTATCTCCATATGATATAATAGAATAAACCACTCAACTATATAGGACATGGGTTACCCCATTTCAATTTCTCAGGCATGTGTTTTTTTATCTACCCTAAAACTCTGGGAATAAAAGAGGAATTTCATAGGACTGGAAGAAAAGAGGTATTTTTATAGGATTTCTGAAGATTCAAGCATATCAGAGCAAGAGTAGTAGTTCTGACCAGGCCATTTCATGCTTAGAAAATGCAATCCAACTCCATCAGTGTCTTTGGAAATGTCTTCTTAATAGACATATAATAATTAATATTTCCCTCAGTTATGTCCTAAATGGCAAAGGGGGCATTCTTTTCAGTATGAAGAAGTCTTGTGTAAAGGTAAATTAAAAAGGAATGGCAGATTCAGCGAGTATTATTCTATGACGTCTGTAGTAATGAAATTCAGTCTAATCTTATTCATATGCTGTTTGTAGTCACCATTCTTCTACGTATAAAATCATATGGTTAGCAATTTAATAATTACTTCCAAGGCTCCTTGTGTCCTTGGTCCAAACGTCAAGAATAAATCATTATTAACAAGCTTACACCAGATTAATTGAATTTTACATCACAGAGGCTAAAACAGCTTGCAGAACAGCCTTTTCTTTCCATCTTCATTATTTGCAAATGCTTTTTATGAGCTAATGTTCTGGAAAATATCTTATATATCTTGGGTTTCTTGTCCACTACTAATGATTATACTTTTCAGTATATCTTGTATGTGGCTAAGTTACCTCCCAGAATAAAACACAATTCTTAGTTCCACAGAATAGTTTCAATGTTCCAGTTTCTACAGGAAAATGAATACTTGTGTTTGTAAGGTAAAGCTGAGTTTTGTATTTTTAACATATATATAAGCATTATAGACCTTTGCATTGTGTGCTTGTATGCAAACTTTTTTTTTCCAAGACTTTCTTGGAACTCTGACCTAGCTAATATATAAGGCTAGAAGGACTGAAACTCCATAAATACCAAGCTTTCTGGGAAATGCATGAATTTACTTCACCATTTTAAAGATGACGAGCAATTTTTTATTTTTATTTTTTGTGATAAATATATTTTGAGCTTTAAATCACATTTTCATGATTATATTTTATGTTATGTGGCTTATGCTAAGCCACAGATTTCTCAATTTGTACCTTACAAATGTGAGGTCAGAATGTATTTTTCTGTGTTTTGGCTAAAGGAAGAACATATACATCTGCACACAGAACTGCAGTGAACTAAGTTCACTAAGTCATTTCACTAATTCACTAGTTCACTAAGTCAATTCATTAAGTCTCTATATAAATTACATATATATGATATGTAATGCTAACCATTTTGATAAGGATTATTATTCTATATGTAGCAATACAGGATTTCTTCTGACTTGCATTGCAATCCTCTAAATGGTAAATACAACATTGTTTTTTCTTAAAAAAAAAAAAAGTCAGTACTAATAAATTCCAATATAAATCTGATTTTCAAAGATTTTAGTGGGTAGCTATTTTTTAAAGCTGAGTGCTTCTCATTTACTATTCAGACTATCATAAAGGTGTCACATGCTAATGAGACAGAGCTTACAGTTTGATACAACTGAGCAACTGCTGATGCTTGCATACAAGGTGGCTTTCACACTTGATCTTGCAGTATCAGCAGGAACAATGGTTAAAACAGATACCATACTTAATTTCATGGATCTTGGTGCCTTCAGGGAAGAAGTTGCGTTTTCCATTTTCTGTGAAAGCTTTAATGTTTTATTTAGTGGATTTCTGACTTTTGAAGTAGCCTACTTCATGAAGCAGAAAAAAAGAAACACAATTGGGTAATTGCGATAATTGAGCCACAAAATATCTATCTAATCATTTTATTAATGTATACTTTCATAATGCTGATTCATCAAAGTACACTTTTTTTTTTCTTTCCAAAAATAAAATCTGCTTTCATGGTAGTGAAAGTCCTGGAGATACAAAAATACATCCCTTACAGTATATTTAGATTGAAATATATTTAGATGATGCTGATAATAGTGCATATTTGTGTACATTTTCTTACTAAAATTTTGAGTAAATCTGCAGTAACCTACAAAAAGAGTCAAAGTTGGCAAGATTTGTGGAATACTGTAAAATGGCAACTGGGCATTAACAACAAGGCTGTTTTTTATTATTATTTTTGGAAGCAAGAGGGAAGAGGAAGACGCATCCTCAAAAACAAACACTCTGTTGCATGTAAGATTTGCCCTGGCGAGGAGGTATGTTGTTAAATCTTCTTTTAATGTTGCATCACCTTTTCACACTTTAAGAAATTACCACAGCTTGACAGTTAGTAGGATAATCAGATGACATAAATGTGGCCTAAGTGTCATTGAACTTTCCCTGCACAACTAAACGTTTTCAGTGCATCACTAAAAAAACACTAGCCATATAAACTTTTCCATTAGTGCCTCAAAATATGAGGCCAACCAAAAGAACATGTGGCAGTTCTGAAAATGAGTTAAAATACATAGGATATAAAAATAACCATATGAGCTACATATGCCTTGGTAGAGCCATTAATTATGTTTCGATGAGAGAACAAGCTAGGATCAACATAATTTCAGCAGATATTTAAGCAGTATTATATTTCTCAGATATTTAAACTCTTCCCTATCTTAAATGCCATTTGTGACTAGGACAACTCTCAAGTTACTTTTTTTGGTTTTTAGGTCTGAAGTTAGCTGCATTTTCACAATAGCAAAACAAAATACAGGATGTTGTATGTTCAAATCACTAGCATTGAAAGATCAACTTCTTTGGAAACAAATATACAAGCTTTCCATTAAGATATGTGACATAGTTTTGTGGACATTTTACCTGAAGCAAATATCACTATCAAAAGCTGGGGACGTAAATGCTTAATTACCACATTCACTTGAAATTTATCAGAACAAAATCTACCAGAAAATCTGTGGTGTTTTCCACTAATCTATTTACACACTAAAAGTTCACAAAACACTTGAGGAAGAGAGGATACATGTAGCATTTTCTCTGATGCATACTCAAAGTCTTTTTTTGGCATTCTGTTCTCCTTTTAATAACAAAATATTCATTTTTAACCATTTCAGCTACAATAACTTTAAAATGAAAAATAATTAAAAAAAATAAAAAAAGAAATAGTAAGTCTACTTCTCTCCTGTTCACATGCTCAGGAAATGTTCTTTTTTAGTGAAAACATTTTTTTCTTTTCTTGTCTTTTTTTTTTTTTTTTTTCCAGAAGATCTGATTATATTTTAATTATTGGAAGAAAGATGAAATTAAGTAAGGGAGACTAAATTAGGTAAATAAGAACAAGTTGACACCAGGTGAAATTCCTTTCTTGCATAATAAGTTATTGGCATATTTGCTTAGACTTACCTTAAGTAGAAATTATTTTTCATAACAGAGGTCTGCTTAAAAAATAAATGTTTACATTTTTTCCTGAGATCTAATATGAATCATAAAAATGTAATAAAAATAATACTTCAGGAAGTGTTATCATATTCCATTTTATTTCTGTCATTTCAGTATAGTAACTACAGAAGCATTGACAAAAACAGCCAAAGACATAATTTTTAATCCCTGGGTTTTAAAGGATTTCAAAAAGAAAATGTCAAAGTTTTCCCAAATTTCAAAAATTATCATTTCATATTAGAGATACTACAACTATTTAACAAAAAGCATACACAGTCCAATTGAAGTTGTAAAATAAATAGGAAATGAAACTACTAAAAATCCAATTACTGTTACTGAGAACTGGTTGCAAATGGCACATTCTTTAAATACCAGTTGGTTTACTTTTGACTTGAAGACAACTCAGTGAAACTCACTGACCCAACACTCCTTCAGAATGCTACTGAACCATCACTCCATTCCTGAGTTTCCTAATGATCTCTTATAGCTTCAGCATCCAATAAGCTGACATGATTACAGCACAAAATAGATTGGCAGCAGGTTATGATTGCCACCATAAGTTTCATCTTCCAAAAATAAGCAGGAGGGGTAAATAACCTAGTTTAAAATTATCATCTGATAAGTAAAGTATTTTTCTAGCACTTATTTCCCATTGATGAGCAATGAATCACTTTTAAATGGAACTGCATATTGATGGTATAAAAATAGTATCAGTGAAAAAAAAACATTACAATCATGCCAGTAATAGAGACTCAAACACAGCAGCATGTTGTTGGCTTATTCAGACACTGCACAAACAGAAAGATAATGTAAATCCAGATACTTAGCATATGATCTACGTCTCTTTGGTTATTTACTCTGAATAGAACTACTGTGACACACTTCTAAAGCCTTTAATGTATCATAAAACTGGCAAGGCCCCTTCATTTACATAATTAAGGCAATTATGGCCATTATAATGAAATGCAACATAATATTAATGGTCTGAACCGTATTTAAGCTTCCAACTTTATAATCCATAAGTACTGGTTGGCATAGAGCAAAGAAGTCAAAGAATATATCCAAAACAAAACAAACAAACAAAAAACCATTCTCTTATGACTATCTAAAATAGTTTAATAGAGTTTATTGTGCTGCACAGGCTAAACTTTAACAATTTGCTTGTTTTGGAGACTCTAATACTGAAATTGTTCATGGATTGTTTAATGACCTACATTAAACTTAATGATTATCAAACACAAAATTAAACAGCTTTAATTATCTTCTTTCATCATGATGACTTGTCTAATTCTCCTCTCTTAAAATTGCAGCAGCACACACAGAGAATATTCTTGGCTAGAAAACCACAGGACAATGCTGCGATATCATCTACTGTGAAGATAAATCTTGCCTTCTTCAAACACATAACAATCAT
The DNA here is from genome assembly GCF_009819795.1 of Aythya fuligula. Taxonomy (NCBI): domain Eukaryota; kingdom Metazoa; phylum Chordata; class Aves; order Anseriformes; family Anatidae; genus Aythya; species Aythya fuligula. The sequence goes on along the minus strand of NC_045562.1, from coordinate 27,078,349 downwards.
GAACTTTCCTTTTTTATTTTACAATAGAAAACAAGGGGTAAGGAAATTTAAAAAATCAACCAGGCTAATGAAAACTTCCATAGTAAATCAATTAAAAGCAATATCCTAAAGAGTTTGTTTTCGCTTGTGAAAACTATATGAATAGAGCATAGTTTATTTCAAAAAGGAAGAAAGCAACTCTGAATGAAACTCAGTCTTGTCATTGTAAAGTTTTACATTAAAACCGCCAGAATGTCTAAATGGTTCTGCCTGAACAGTCCATAAAAATTAAGGATTAAAAAAAAAAAAAAAGAAAAGCCAATAAATCCTAAGCCTCAAGTGCATCGTCCACTACATGTATGATAGTTCACTCTCATATACTTATTTAAACTGAACCAAATAGTTTTACCTGAGACAAAGTTTGGAAAGTTCACTCCAAAAGTGTTCCCTATGGACAGTATGGACAAGGCCAAAGAAATCCCACCTGTGCTTCTGCCCTCAAACATAACACTTTCATTTTCAAAGGCTCAGCTGGTGCAGGACATACAGTGGTGTCTGAGGATGAAAATACCCACACAGTGTGCAAAAATGTAGCACTCACACTATCTTAGGTACTTAGAAATGAGAACAACATATTATTCCAATGCTTTTAACAGAGGGACAGATCTACAATTACATGTCTATTTGCTGGTAACAGAAGAAATATCTCAAAGCACAGAACATGGGAGGCTAGGACTGCTTTTCACAGCCTTGACATCTGAAGAGTTTTCCATATAAATGTAAATTTGGGGACCTGATATACCTGGGTTTGACAATCTGTAGATTTGAGTATCCAAAATTCCAAAAGCAGTCATTACAAATGGAAGGACTTGGAAATAACAAAGCAGCCCTACAAAAAGGCAAAGAGGAAGCTGTTCTGGAGAAGGCTGATGTTGCAAAGATGGAGCTGTAAGCAAAGAATTATTTCCAGCAATAGGTATGTAATATCCCAGGTTTCCATTTAGTGTTAGCTTGTTGAAATGTAGACAACACTCAGCAAAAAATCTCTTCTAAGGATTTCACTTAATCCTGAAAACAATAAAAAGTTCTTTTTCACAGAACCAGGCTTGGGTTGGAAGGAACTTTAAAGGTCATCCAGTTCCAACCTCCCTGCCATGGGCTGGAATGCCACCCACTAGATCACGTTTCCCAGGGCACTGAACACCTCCAGGGATGGGGCAACCACAGCCTCTCTGGGCAACCTGTTCCAGTGCCTCACCACACGCTCAGTGAAGATCTTCCTCCTAATGTCTAATCTAAATCTCCCCTCTTTTAGTTTAAAACCATTACCCCTTGTTCCATCATTATCTGCCCAAGCAAAAAGTTGCTCTCCAGCATTTTTATAAGACTCCTTTAAATATTGAAAAACTGCAATAAGATCACCCTGGAGCTCTTCTACAGGCTGAACAGCCCCAGCTCTCTCAGCCTGTTTTCACAGGAGAAGTGCTCCAGCCCTCTCATCATCTTTGTATCCCTCCTCTGTACTACCCTAACAGGTCCACATCTTTCAGGGCCCTAAACATGGATGCAGCACTCTGGGTGGGGCCTCACAAAGGCTGAGCATAGGGGTACAATTCCCTCCCTTGAACTGCTGGCCACTCCTCTGTTGATTTAGTTACTGTGGATCCTTTTATTTATATTCCTTATTCCCAAATACTCTAATGCCTGTAAGAATGGAAAGGAAGATTTTTTTTTTATATTTCCTTTTTAGCTTAAAGGTCGTTTGTTAATGACCTAACCAATCTGACCTTTCTTTTTTTAATCATAAAGGCATTCAAAACAAAATGAATATACCCTTGTTCTTGTCCTATTCCATGTAAAAGGTCTGAAATCCTACTCATACCAAAAATGGAGTATGAAATTACAGGAGAAACTCAAACACTTGAAGCAAAAATAATATATGGAGTAATCTCTTCAACCTAACAACAGGTCACACAGCTACATCTCCATTTCCCCAGCTCTTCAAACACAGCCACAGGCCCTCAGTATTTCTTACATTTTACCTCCTGGTCTCATTAATCTGACTAAACTATTAGATCCTCGAGCTTCCCATCTGCCAAGTCCAGGTGTGCTTTGCTACATCACACACAGACAAGACCTGGCAAGCATCCTGTACCCCTCTCATTACCAGCCCTTCCCTGGGTTACAGGGGAAGGAACACTGCACACATGGTTTGCTCAGGCACAAGCTAGATAGGGGAGTCAGGGGATTGTGAGCATACAGGCCATAAACACCTTTTCATTCCAAATAAATTCTCTCTTATTTCACACCACACTGCATTAGACTACTACCAATTTGGGTGAAGAAGCCCTTTTTTTTTTTTTTTTTTTTTTAAGTTTTAATACAACAGTACTTTTCTCAGTGTCACTCAAGTGAAAGCAAATTCTATTTATGAATCAACAAAAGGTTCATAAAGAAAATCTATCTTAACATTGAAGGAATACAATTTGTTCCATTAAGCTTCTGATATTACACAAACACATTAATGAATATGAAATAACAGTCTTTTACAGATAGACTAATATAATATTATTGTGCTAACAAATTCCCTTTATATTATATCAGATATGAAAATAATTTCTCAATACAAATGAATCCTCGCTAAGATTATTACTCTCCTATCTTAGGGAAAAAAAAAATTCCTAAAATATAATAATACTAAAGCAATAGAATCTGATTAAACAATAGCGCTTCCTATTACAGATCAAGTAAAAATGGTCTACAAGGCAGCTTATATACATCTTACAGAGAAAAGAAAAGACTTTCTCAATGGCCTGACCCAATATCAAAGCATAAAAATCTACAATGCATCAATTTTCTCTTTACTTTCAAATGGCTTTGTTGTACATATAATGTATACTTACAGCTCACAATTACTGTAAAAGTACATGATGAATTAAGCAAAGTGAAAAATAGCGTTTCAGCTTGCATGCCTGGACAAATATAGGTCTAAGATGAACTGTTTTGAGATTTAAAAGTGAATACTATGCATTATAGTATAAAAAGCAATAAAAGCAAAGTGGACATTTACTGCTAAGTCAATATCCTATAAAGAACTAAAATAGATATACAATAATACATGTACATGTTACTTCTGTAGTTTCTTTAAAATCACAAAAGTTTTCAAAAACAACAGCAGAGTAAGAATGCTCTCCTACATATAATGTCTTTTCCTCTAAAACTAACTGAGTCACAGCGTGAGAGTCTATCTATATTTAAATAAATGGCAACATTCACACTGACCGTAGTAGTAAAGGCAAGAAAGAAAATAATAGCCCAGACCTGATTTTTGTGGTTAGACCAGAAAGTAACATCACTCTCAGACAATACATACCCAAATGAATGAAACAAATTTCTGGTTTTGAAGCTTCCACTGATAGTTGTACACATGCATTTCTGGCTTCATTAAAAACTATTTTGAGGGAAATTATCAAAAATTTCTAATGAAATTTAAGCAACTAAAGAAGTATAGAGAATTTCATTCATTTAATATTGCATTCCATAGAATTGCACTAGCAATTATATAACAAAGTATTTTATTGAATTACAAATACATGGTTGTGAAAAACAGTCGACTGGAAAGCTCACTATTACCTAAGGCAAATTTAACTAACATGTATTAAATGTTCCTCTGTCTATGCCTCCAAACTACTAAGTAAGACTCTTTTTCCATTTATTGTGCATATTCATCTGAGACAGTTAACAAGAGACTAATTTCTCCATGATGAAAAACAGCACACTTCTCTTAGTACTTCTTTTTATAGGGGAATCGCATATTTTCTGAAAAAAAGTATGGCTTTGTAAAATTAGATGCTATGATTAGATATTTTGTGAAATATTTTAAAACATACTAGTATATTTCTAAATACCTCAAACATCACAGTGCATTAGTAAAAAGCACTACAAAGCACTACATCCTAGCATATATTTCATTTGAAGGGTCACTTTATTTGAGGTTTGATAGTTAAATTTTAACCTTGACCACACAGCATGAATTTCTTCATCTTTGAGATGGGAATTTTGGCTTATTGTCTCTTATAATGGCTCTTCCTATTTCCTTCTCTATATCACAAATGCTGGTTTTGGCCCTAAATCTCTGCATTTGTGAACTCTGGAAAACATTCAACATTCTCTTTTCATGCAAAGGGAGCAAAAGCTCTTCTTTGGCATCTACACCTGTACTATATGAAGCATGGATGCAGTCATGCATTGAGAGGATGCTGGTATGTAAATAAAGTAAGAGGATTTGGGGGAATGCTGCTTTGCTCTTTGTCAAAAAATAAAAATAAAAAAAAGTTCCTATATTTGTTTTTCAAGCATCAATGCACATAGAATGTAACAGATTCCACAATGTCTTTAATCCTACCGTTACTTATCATCTCCTCACAGCAATTAACAATTCGTCAGTATTCAGTGTAAAATAGGATGCAGCTGAGAGAGCACTTATGTTCTATGATTAGTCTTTCAAATACGCTAACTGAAAATATTTTCAGCATGCAGTGTTGCCTTTTGACTTCCTTCTACCAAAAGTTCAGACTTAAAGAGCATAAACTTTATAGCAGCTTCCTATGTTATCTATATTGTGCTCCCTAAATGATCAGATATAGAGAAGCCCATTCTTTCACAAATATGCCTACCTCTGATACTTTATTGAAAATACCAAGTGATCTCTTACTATAGAATTAATTAGAAATTCACTCAACATTTTTTTTGTGAGCAAATTTTTCTATTTTGGTAGCTAATGAAAATTAATATTTAATATATTACCCACAGTATTACACCTTTTTCAGTCTAAATTGCACGACCTTCAACCAGTTCTGAGTGTATGTTTCAGCTGGACCTTGACTGTATATTGGGACAGAATCCCAACCTTGCTTCCATGAAGAAAACATCCAAAGACATGAACCAGGAGGGAGCTATAGCACACATCAGTCAAATCCATAATATAGACTATAGTAAGGTTCTGGGAAACCAGGAATCTGGGGATGTCGTGACACATTTATCAGTGTTACTGCAGCCCTAGAAGATAGACATAGATCACTGGTTTCCAAGCTTTTTGGATTTAAGGAAAAATTTTTTTCCAACATCAGTATAGCAAATTCCTGCACAGTAAATTCTATCCAGCTGACTACTGATTGTTTTTCTCAGATACCCCTAAAAGCAATTTGTCCGGAGTTAAAGTTGTCAGCCATACACTCATCTGCCACCCTGGCATTCAAAACATGTTTATTGAGAACATTCCTGTAAATATAGAAATGCCAAGTGTATCTTTATGGGGACTACGTCTTTAGACGTACTGGAATTTTGTCATTTGCATTAGCAAATTTAATATCATATTATGGTGCTGTGAGATAGAAAGACGTGCACTAGGAATTTGGTCCAGACAAGAAAAAAAGACAGACCAGCAAGAAAATCTTACCTCCTGTTTGTTTTTCATATTATTTGCATTATATATACATATATATATATAAAATTTATTTAGTAAGTAGGCCTCCATATAATCTACTTAACACGTAAAGGAGAAACAGAAGGAAATGTCTTGGCTAAGTAAGGAAATCTTACTGATGCAAGGAGTGCAGTGAATAATCTATCTCAATTTCTGAATGGATGAGGGACAATTTCTTTCAAGGACTGACATATTCATTTCTCTGCATCTTTCTGCAGCTTTTGAGAAATTTTAACTGCTACAGCTGACTCCAGAGGGCTATTGTCTGGATCCTCCTTTTTTATTTTCTGGAGGTTGGGGTGTGATTTAAAACTCAGTCCACCTCAGGGGTGGGGCATCTTCAACCTCTCTGAGAAACCTGTTTCAGAGCCTCACCACCCTCAGAGTGAAAAAAGTTAATGCAGCACAAGACAGTACAGTGGGCCAAGATACATTTTCAGAGTAATGCCATTAAAATTAGAACTGACAAAGTCACTGAATAAAGCTGGACTAACATCAAAGTAGAGAAGTTTGTGCAAATTTTACAATAGCTTTTTTGCCTTTGTGTTTTACTTATGCTGTATAAGAGAGTAAAAAATGAAACTTTCCATTATGCATCTAGAAGTTTTTGTTAAGGAACATATTGATAAGAGTATCTTTATTCATTACAATGTCTCAGTTTTTGAATTACATCACATATAATGAAAAGTATGAAGTAACACCAGCTGTCTCCTGAATGAGGGCCATTTCAATAAATATTCAAAAATTGAAAATATAAAATGTAACAGGCTTCAATTTGTGGTTGTGTTCACTGAATAGATTGTACATACTTATGTGAGAATATGAGTATATTGCTCTGAAGAGATACATTTTACATTTCACCAAAAATTCAAAATAACAAAAGCAACATTAAATAAACTAGAAAGAAAGCCTTAATGCTTCTGGGATCATGCCAAGGTATCTCTGATTTAGTTATGCAACTGCAATGATCATTAATGGTGTTCATTAACATCAAAGGAAATTCACACATCTGAGAAAAGCATTTTGAATATATTAACGTGCATTATAGAATATTATTGCTAAGCATGAAGTTCATTTGTGACTAAATACAGTTTGTTCAACTTCTTGTTCTTGCAGTTTTCCATGCCTTTATTAACAACTTATTATTACAAAATGGAATATTTATTTTTTAAGAAGATAGTAGAATTCCTGTACCAAAGCCATGAAATGAATTCAGAACTTCTGAGAACACTCTCTCATCCCACCTCTTGTAATCATATGTTAAAACTTTTTTTTTTCCTTAAGAATGCGATGTTGGCAATATGTACTTTTGTTATACTGTATTTTCTGCTTGAGCATCTAGTCATAGGCTTCAAATCAAATTGATACAAATCAAACATGAATCAGTGCTGGACTAGACAATCAGGAAGAATCCAATTAAGAATTTACTGCTACTTAATACTGGCTGGGAAAATACATGGCTAAAAAAAAATAAAAAATAAATAAAAATTAGTAAAAAGTACTTAATGACAAAAGAGCAATCAGTAAAACTATTTTTGTTCTAAAAAAATCAAAACTTTTTTTTAAGGAAACACTCTAAGTAAAAGGAAAATCTGTTAATGAGACAAGAAAACATTCTAATACAAAAGCCCTTTTTCCTATGCCTCTACTTCCTTATTATTAACTAACTACATTTTTCCCGAGGAAATTTTTCTGTTATTATTTTAACTTTAACTTGGCTGAAAGAAAATGAAGACTTAAGTGAAGTCAAAATAGCCAACTGCCAAGAGGTTCATAATACACTGTAATTTAGTGAAAGAGTAGATGAAGGCTGGTGAATTGTAAAGTACTACATGAAACCAAAACCTCAAATAAATGTGCTGTTATGGTAGCTGCAAAAAGAGTTTAAACTGTGAACACTAACATGGAAGAAGGTAAATCTGTGTGTGTGTCTGTGAATGCCTAAAAATCAAACTTTTGAACCCTCAAGCATAAAGCTAGATGCAATCAGTATGGACTGGCATAAATACTGATAAAACCTGTACTAAACAAAAGTGGCATGTCACTTATTCTCCATTAAATAAAGAGACATGGGACAGAAATAACAATTAGGAGGATGATCACATGTGCCTTTGCACTATTTAGGCTGGGAAAACAGTGTGGTAGGGACTGATGGATCCTGATAAGAATAATAAGTTTCCAGAAAGAAGTGGTCCATGAAAGATCCTGGGTGGTGGAAAGATCCTGGAAATGAGTAAAGATCCTGGAGGTCAAAGAGGTGTGTTGAGAAGAACGCTGGGGGATTCCCAAACACCATGGCCAAACCACTTGAGACAGGTAACTGCAAGCAGCTGCACAGCAGGACTTTCTACATAGCTGTCCTAAGTCAGCAGTGATCTCTCAGCTTGGAAGGCACATTGAGATCTAGTGAAAGTAGCACTGTGTGTGCACATGAGTGAGTGAGATGAAATCAAATATGGTAAAAGCTCTAATCTTGATGGTTCGTGAACAATCCTGCTATCCAGATGCACTGCAGGTTTTCATTTACTCTATCTCATTCATGGCAGTTACAGAACAGGTTGAACATAATTGCAGATGCTATGTAGCACAGATGCTAGTGTACAATCTCCTCCTCGTTTTAGATAGTGGAGTATGGAGGATAATCATGCTTTATACCCAAGAGAAAAGCAGAAAAAGGATTGACTTGGTGTTTGTTTTCTAGATAGTTGAGGATGGGTGGGAGGATGGACAATGGACTTGCTAGAAGGTAATGCAGACAAGCTGTGCAGAATTAACAGTATCAAAGACTTTGATACTGTTAATTCTGCACAGCTTGAGTGATTTTGTACATCTTAAAAAACAAGTGCAACATTACATTTACCCCATTGAATGTTTTAATCTCCTCATCCTAGTGATAGTTGGTAAGCCTACACTGTGCATCGTGCATATTTGCTAGTATGATCATCAGACTGAAGATCAGGACTAGCAAAAAACATCCTTTATGACAGGTGAAAGACAGGGCTTAGACTGCCTCAGCACAAAAGGATCATACGTAATGTCTAGAGCAAAAAATGGTGCCCAGGTACTGCCAAGGGGATAGAAGTCTCCCCAGTCTTAAAAAATGCAGACAGTGTCACAGAAGCCTTCCTTGTTTCTAGTCCCACTTAACCAATAGAAAACAAACAAAACCAACAAATAGAAGAGCTTAGGAAAATGAAAACTAACTCTGTGAAATCCCTTCATGCACAAATGTACAAGCCAGTTTGACCTGGATGCACCAAATCCCACAGGAGTATAGACTTTCATACCGAGAGTATTTTGTGGAAGTTCATAGATATGTTTGCTTCCTAGATACACCAAAAAATAAAAAAGGGCAGAATTCATCAACCTTAACAAATGAAAAAAATGTTTTGGATCAGGGATATATTTTAGGAAACCCTCACTTAAGTTATCCTTGAAACTGAAGCACTAATCTTACTTTGCCTCTTTGATTTTGTCAAATTTCTAAGCAATTCACAGGTGCATACACAGCCAAGAACACTTAACAGACTTCAATTTAAAGAAAATAATTGGATTCTTAAGCAGAAAATTTGTATTCAGTTACAATAATGGCTGAAATTTCAGTAATGACAGTCAGCTCACTTTCATTTTTCTCATGTCACCTGTCCTTCAGCTTTGTAAAGTAATGATATTCAAATTTCAATATTCCAGTAAAACGTAGCAGCTGGAAAAGCCCTGATTTTTGCTTGCCCCAACAATCTGTTAGCACAGGATTAGTGTTAATTCCTATACTAATATAGGCTTTTTCTTCTTTCTCTTTTGCATAACTAAGCATAAGCAATCTTGATCCTTTGGCAAAATAAATCTTCAAGAGTTCATTCCTACCAGTACTAATTAAAAACAATTCCATTTTGCTGAAGCCAATAAAGTTTATTTATAGGTTGTTTTCAATGTTAACAGGAATACCAAAAATAGTCTGCTTAAGAACACACACACCAGGATAAAAAATATCACCTGTAACAGGTGAAACAGCTTAACATAGAGAAAATGATAATTTGATATTAGTAAAAAGTGAGGATAATTATATCATGTGCAAAAGCTAAAAGAATGACAGGTCTACTATTCACAGAGAGATACTTTTCATCTGATAATCTTAATTTCAGTTCATGCCCATTTTTAAGCAAATATCCCTCGATCACTGCTGGAAAGGAAGAAATTGTTGCTAGTGCAAACCACAACCTCATTAATACTATATACTCTATGTCTTATCAAAGGGGCCACATTAACTGCATATGACTGTCTCTTCCACAATGTTTTAAATTCAGGAAGGCAATAAGAGTAAACAACAGGTTAATCTTTATTTATTTACACGAAATTGTAAATTAATGTTTTAAAAACTATCAAGGCTATATAGCTTTGCAGAGAGTTTTCAGCATACTTACACAAATTTAATTATTTTTTATACACAATCAATAATGTTACAGAATACCAAGACTGACCTAAAGGGATGTTTCGGAGAAGTTTATTAACTGGCTTGTGTGCACGCAGCTCAATGTTCGCAGTGCTCACCTTTATTCCTTGTTCAAAGAATATTCATTCATTTTTTAAACTAGGAGAAAAAATCATTTTGGCAGCAGCTATAATAGAAGTGATAATGATTCTCTGGCACGAAAAATTAAGAATAGTACATCAAGCTTAATAGATTAGCATAATAAAATACTAATGTTAACATAAGCCGGGAATGCAGTCCTGGTTTCTTTTGTTCTTAAAAGGTTGCTATAGGGAAAGAAAATGTTCAAAAACTACATTTAGTATATCTCCAATGAAGATACATTGGAAATGTATGAGGATACAAATTTGTGCATCACAGGTGTGACTAGCCAGGAAGGAGAAAAAAATACACCTAGAAAAGAAATTTAAAGAAATACAAAATGCTGACCTCCAATCATGCATTCAGGTCCATGGTGGCCTAAAACCTCATGCTATGATGGATTTATTTATGAGCACCAAAGATTGTATCTTGTTTTGTTTAACAACAACCTTTCAAAGTCACCTGAAAATCACTGAAATATAAATGTGCTTAGCCACTTTTTTTTTTTTTTTTTTTCTCCAGCTGCACCAGTGGCTAAGAAGCAGTAGTGCTAAGCAACTGTGTTTTTCTGCAGCCTAATCTCATGCATGGTCCAAAAGGAAGCTGATTTATTCCTGTTTACTTTTCAAAGAACTCACTATTATATGACAGCCTTTACCAATATTTCTGTAGTTTAAGTGCAACTGCTTGCTCCTATAAGCTTTAATAAGGACTTTAAGTGGCCTTTTTTTCCCTCTATTACTTCATTTTATTGAAAATTCAGTTGAAAGCAGTAAGGAGCAAGGAATGATTTTTTCTGTCTTAAGTGCAGCTACAGGTATCTTGAGGAGTACTAAAGAGTAATAAAAGAACAATAAGTTGTACTAAAATAGCTTCACTGAAAATCACAGTTGTGTATTATTGTAGGTACAATTTCAAAAGCCACTGCAAAGACCCTTTAATAAAACTTTTTTTTTTTTTTTAATAATCGTTTGTGATCACTGTGCTGTTCTATGAACCAAATCTTATTTCCTTCTAGAAATGAGATGTTAAAAATATCATACAAATTATCATCACTCACCTCTCCTATCATTTCTCCCTGTACTTGTGGATTTGTCAGAAGGGCAAGGGCAACGTCCTTCACATTTCACTGAGATTTGTTTTCCTGAGACACAAGCTTGATAGTCTAATTTGCACTGTAAGGAAAGAAAATCACTATCATTAATATAAACATCTTTTATAATATAAATTAATCCTTAAGTATTTTGAAGGAATCTTTAATAAGGTGCTTAAATGTCACTAGACATAGATGCTAGGAAAAATTCTGCTGTATGTGCTACCTTTGTACTAAGAATCTGATTAAAGGTATAAAGTTCTACTCCCTAATTTGGTTGGAATTTCAGGCTCAATTCAAGTATGAATGCACTTTTGTCATTAGACTGATTTGGTTACATATACCAAACAGAATTAGACTGTACTGGTTTCATTTTCATTATATGAGCAAATATATAAGGCATCAATATTCATTATTGATAGGAAGCAATTAAAGGAGTCGCTACTGGATTTTTGAATTAATATCTACCTTCAAAATGACAGTATTTTAATGAAAAGCAATAACAAATAAAATAGAAATCTGTGGCTGATGCTATTCTAGACAGTGTCAGTCTTCTCCAATATGGAAACAGATTCATTTTGTGTGGTTCTGATCTGTATATTTATAGCTCTGATTCAAAAACAATACACAAATTAACTATATCTAACCAGGAAATGGTATTGTTGTTTCAAGCACATAAAGCCACTATAGTTATTGTTCATATAAACATTATTAAAAATAACATTATTATAAATATGGACATTCATATTGAAAAACTGCACTGTTATTCCAAAAGAAGTTCTTGATATACAGATATATCCGTAGGATCGTTTACCAACATGCAATCAGGAAAAACACAAACAAAAATAAAGGAAAAAAGGAGAATTAAGAATCTGTAGAAGGGAAGGAGAAAGTGAAAAAGGGGAAAGAGGAGATGGTAAAGGAGGATGGTTATAGAGAACATTTCATCTTTGAACAAAGGATTGAAGATGCCTCATTAGTCAGATAAAGGACATAAAATAAAAAAAGTATAGGAGTCAAAACCATTTCAAGTGATGAATAAAAACATGACAGTGTTTTCTATGCATGACACAACTTCAGAAAAACAGTTTCAAAAGAATTTTTGCCTTACATTCCCTGACTCATCTGCTGTTTTGGTATCCAGTGTCAGTTTAATTAACACAATTCTATTATACAATTATGAGGATTTCTGGTAAACCCTAAAGCTTAAGTTTCTCTCTCACTTAAAAATGAGTAACAGGTTGGGGCACACATTACAGTTACATAAAAGAGCCTGCTGAAATATCGCACGTTTTCACTAGCATACAGATGTAATTGCCTAAACTCAGCTCCTCCCTGGGATTCTACAGAACTTTATCAACCTTTAATACTCCTAACCTTGTCACACCTAACTCCTAACCTTGTCACAACATTGTCACACTGTCATGCAGTTCTCCACCCAGCACCAGCTGAACTTCACCACCATGTTGAAAGAATACCTTTTTGAACCACTTACAATACAAAAAAGAAGAGATATTATGAGTGAGAAAAGAATACCTGAAATTTTGTGCATTTGCATAAAATAATCATCTCAGCTCAGTTCTGAACATGTAACCTTTTCCCCCAAAAGGCATAGATAAAAGGGAGCGAGGCTAAAACAATCTTTAATTCTAATAATAATAATAAAAAAAGCAGAATAGATCTGTTCCAATTGAAATCTGTACAAATATGACTTATGTCTCATAAAGGACAAGAAAATTAAAGCAAAGAAACCAGCTTTGCCTTCTCTACAGTAGTTGACTATGAAAAAAATGGCTACGTACAGTATGCCTAACTGTACAGGAAAGTGCTTGACTAGCCATGATGTCCACCAGACCTCCTTCCAGACAGCACATGACCTAATTCATATTTTAATACCTGAGACAATCTTCAGCATTGGTAGAATAGATCATACCCTGAACTTAATAAATATTTTTGTGGAAAAGAGATATCTTCCCTTTTTTAAAATATGAAGATTTTATTGTTCAATCTTAAAGAGTCAAACCTACAAATACTTTGCATTTAGGCTACTTACAAAAAGAGCTTTAGGCACTGAATAATACTCCCATTGGTGACTGAACTTAATGAGACCACCATTTGAAACTGGAATTATAAAATTATCATTATTATTGTTATTAATAATAATAATATACTGAGAATCAGAACATGAGGAACTCAAAACAAAGGTGTACATTTTTGAGATGCAAGATTTTTATTATTTTTTTTAAGACTCTGGTGCTTCTTTTCTGTTTCACTCAAATGTTGAAACTAGTAAACACTTCGAAGTTGCTCCAGCTAACAAGGTAAGTATGATATGCGCATTCAGTCATTCTGATTTATTTTTCTTTAAAGTATATCCTTGGTTCTATTTGAAAGTAACATAGCCCTCTTAAATGTTAACAAAAACAATGCCTGGCACCTGTCACAGGACCTGATGTCCCAGCTAGGGAGTGCAAGGTCAGTACATAACATTTCTAACTCAGCATTCCCATTCACAGCTCTGCTACAATTATATATTCACTGAACACGTTCTGTTGACAAGCAGGCAGCAGAGTTACATTCCCCATCTCCAGTAACAAAGCAAAATTACAGTGCTTGCAAAAGTCAGAAAAAAATCAACAGGTTTTTCTGACAATTTAGTATCAGCAGCTAATGACAGCTAATTATATAAGGAATATAATTATGGTTTAAACCTCTTGCCTTTGTTCCATGAATCGACAATACACTGGGATATTGCAAAGGCAGCTCAATTAAACCAAGGCAAGTTAAGATATCCCTCATCATTAGTCTCAATGAACTGGCAGCAAAGTAACATAAAAAAAAATTCATTAAAAAAAAAAAAAATAAAAAACTGTGGCATATAGTATATGAGGGCACAAGGAAAAGTAGTATTACACTATTACACTACTAGTAGAGGAAGTGTTGGGAACATGACGAAATCATTAATTTTGTGGGAAAAAATATCTGACTGCTTGAAACAGCAGAAAAATACATGAATATAAAACTAGTAAGTATAATGTTATATATAGCAATAAAATAATTGCAATTTATTTGGCTTTATTATTTACATGGGGAGAATACGTCATCACAATTTTCAATGAACTCATCTGTTGGATTTTATAATATTCCTTATTTAACTTTGATTTTATAAACCGTTAACTACTTGCGCTATTTTCACCACAATGCCTTATATGTATGAAAAAAATCCATTTTACTTATGAATATATATAATTTTTCTCTTTCCTGATTTCCTTTTTCCTCTTAGCATATCAGTTTTCTACATTGGAGTTATAGCATGTCTCATTTTTATGTTTAATTCTACGGACATTTCAACTGTGAATTTTCACATTTTGTTTCAAGACAGAAGAATAGGTATTTCTGACTTTAAAGAAATATGCTACACAGTGATTAAAAAAATGTTTCAATACAGACAAAGAATATGTACCACGTCAGGGTCTCTTGGCAATGTATTTCAGGATGAAAAGCTCCTCACTTCAGCACTGTCAAGGTTCCCATAGAAAGATGCAATTTGTTTACTTATATTCTGCCTGTTTGAAAACCTGCTCAGTTTTAAATAGATCCAACATTCTCCAACATTTGCCCAAAGTAGATATTTAGTGAACTAGAGACAAGCAATTAAAATATGCGGGAAGAACATCAAAGAATGTATGTCATCTTTAGACATGACTCATGCAGCTTTACTGTTATTACAGTAAAGATGAGAATAGTTATATTTCTGGAACAATTATATATACATATACATAAACCCTGTTCTTCTAACTACTCTTACAGAGTTGAAAAGATTAAATGACAGTAATATATTTCATTAAGCTCTGCTACCTTCCATTCCAACGTAGCTACCCTTCAACAGCTGCCAAACTGATCTCTCTGTACTGCATGTACCAAGAACCTTGTTTCACCCCAAAATGGAAAAAAATATATAGTATTTTCTTTCCCATGGCAAAATAATGAAAAAAAACAAAACTCAAGGGAAAAATAAAATAAAATAAAATAAAATAAAATAAAATAAAATAAAATAAAATAAAATAAAATTTGTGTGCATTTGATTAGCATGAATAAAAGGGCAGAATACATTTTATTTTTTACAGTAAGTTCCAAAACAATCTCAACTTTCATTGTATTTGTAAACTGAGGTCCAAGTAAATATCATGCACTTCTATACATATATATTCATCTTTAAGAAATCCCCAGACATGTTCTTGTGACCAATTTATCTAATTTTAAGTGTGAATGACAGTATGTGTGTGTATATACAGGAGGGACACTGAGAAAACCTGTGACTTGGGAAAACTTTTTGACTGAAAATACACAAGAAACCGCTACAAAAAAGGAGTAGTATGTCAGCATGAGTATCACATATACAGAGGTAAAGCCTCTATGTGGAGCAAAAAAAAAAGAATATTCAGAGAATATTTATATAGTCTAGAAGTTTTCAACTTAGAAATTTTCAAATTTCAGATTTTATATTTACACCCTTGTACACATGAAGAACTGTCTGAGCAAACCTGTAGCCACTGAAAAATATTAATGGACAGAAAATGTATGGTTAGACTGGAAATGAATGAGAAAGGAAGAAAATTAATAAAAAAGAAGACCTCAGGAATTGTAGGAAAAACAACTTTTAAATTTGATTTATGGGAAATCACACAGAAAAAAAATAATCAACTTGTGGGCATCTAGAAGAAAGAAGATGAACCATGCCACAAGGTTTTATCAGGCAAATTGTAACAGATCTAGCTTTATCTATTCTATTGGGGCAGTTTTTAGAAAACAAAGATATAACAGATTGCAAGTACCTCTATTTTACCAAGGCTTTTCATGCTCTCTTACACTGCAACTTTGTAAGCCATAGTGGTAAGTCTGCTATTTGTATAATCATACTGTAAGTTGATTATAATGGCTTACAGTTAGAATAGAAGGTTGCACTGGAAGTAGATTTTAGCAAGGGTGTATCAAAATCCAAAACTATTTTGTCCTTTCATTAATGTCTTAGAAGATGAAATGAAAGCTATCCTTGACATATCCAGACACGTAAGAGTCTAGAATAACTTTAGAATACACAAATAGAATAAAATACTCTTATTATCGCAGGTTAAAGAAATATATATAATTAAATACAGAGAACTGCTGTTCCACTCTCAGGTACACGTAATAATAACCTTTAAAATACAAGCTGTGGAACAACTGGCTAGAATTCTGTTGCAAATGAAAAATATATATATATAGAGAGAGAGAGAATTGTCAATAATGATGACACTGTGATAGTGATAGGACAAGGGGGGAAGAGTTTTAAACTAAAAGAAGGAAGATTTAGATTAGATATTAGGAAGAAATTCTTTACTCAGAGGATGGTGAGGCACTGGAACAGGTTGTCCAGAGAAGTCGTGGATGCCCCATCCCTGGAAGTGTTTACGGCCAGGCTGGATGAGGCCCTGAGCAACCTGATCTAGTGGGTGGTGTCCCTGCCTATGGCAATGGGTTGGAGTTAGATTACCTTTAAGGTCCTTTCCAACCCCAGCCATTCTACAATTCTATAAACTTTATGATCTTTAAGAAAAATGCCATATCAGGATACATAAACAGGACTGCACCCTGCAAAACATGTAAAATGCACACAGCTCTGGCAAGCACTAAAATAGTGCACCTTGTCCAGCTTCAGGACAAGTTTTCCAGTAAGACAGGAAGTAACTGGAAAAAGTCCAGAAAAGGGGGGAGGGGGAGGGAGGGTAACAGATTAGAGGCCTAGAAAATGGCATCGGTGAAAAACATGCTTGAGGAGTGGGAATGTTCAGGCTTGAGAAAAGAGGATTCTCACAACAGCTGTCAAAGAAAAGGCATCTGAAATATTTTTGAAGAGAGTACCATGATGAAAGTTACAAGAAATAATTAGCTTAAATTGCTGCAGAAGAGTTTCAGATTAGATATTAGGAAGACTTTCTAATAATAAGGGTAGTGAGGTATTAAAATAAATTGCTGGAAATGTTTATTGAATCTTAATCATTGGGATCTTTACAAACAGGATCAGATAAGAGTGTCAGGAATGACACCTGTGTAGTTTGTCTTGCTTTGAGAAAATGGGTCAACCAGATGAGATGAAACTTATTGAATGAGAATGTACAGCATAAACTTGCTCAGTATCAAGAGACTACTGCTTGCATGATGTGTAATGAATTAAGTAGGGAGACCACATGAAAGAGAAGGAAATTAATGCTTATGCTGGCCCAAGAATGTTAGATAACTTACTCCAGCAAAATTCTTCTGTTTGGCACTAAGTCTGTATTTTTGCTTCCCTGAGCTCTTGAAAACCTGAGATGTGACTTGAGAACATGCTAAATATTTTAGATCCAACTAAAATTAATAGGAATTGAATACATAAATGCTTTTCTATGTGAAACATGAAAAGATGATCCTTTAATTGGACATCAAATTCTCACAAATAATTTCATCTTTCATTTATCTGCAACAGTCTTCTATCTGTAAAGCAACACTCCCATATCACACAGAATGATTGTGATGAGACAGTGTAAATTAGTTACTATTTGCAGACCTCTCAGAAACTACAGGAAATAAAGATTTTAAAACAGATGAGGAATTTAGTTTATTATACAGTAGCCACACAGATCAAAGACTTAAGACTGCACTGAACAGTGCAGAGAAAACAAATGACTGATTAGAGAGATGTATGGCCATTCTGTGTTTTAAGTGAGGAAAGAGAAATGGGAAAGAAACAGTGAGTAACAAATTAAGATAAGATTACATTATTTGTCCACCTAAGAAGAATAACAAACAGTGCTTCTGTAACATTAGCTTTGGCATTTCACAGTCTGTAACCAATTGGATTTTTCTCATACACTTAATTCTATCCCTTTTTAAGAGTGCTACTTCAGTGACAAAGTATTCTTCCACAAAGTATTCTTCTGTTTTGTCAGGAATATCTATCTATCTATCAGCTTTTAAATAAACGAATTAAATACAAGTATTAAGGATACATGCAATTTTCCTGGCAAGTAAGGAACAGCAGCTCATGCACTAGAGCACTCTTCAGATACTCCCTACAACTTCTCCTTTCCTTCACATAGTGAGCAGCTAAAGGCAAATCTGGTACACCCTGACAGTACACAAGACACTGAAGATACCTGCCAGAGCATTCACCTCAGTCTCGTATACATATTGCATACATTATGTGCTTCAATATTGCTTTTAGTCCTTGGCATTGAAAGCTTGAAGTTAGGTCAGATACGTCAATGTACCCTTTTCTATGATATAAACATAAATCTGCAGTGCAAAATGGACTGTAAATTAAAGTCTTCTAGAATTTTTAATGGGATGAAGTATGTCACTTACAAAAAGGCTTTCCAGAACACTTGTCCCATTTAATGCTGAGCATTTAGTAAACTACCTGTTAGACAATCAATAACTCACATGCAACTGTAAAAAATATTTCAGCTTTGAAAGAGAACTGTCACATTTAATTGTACCTAATCTGAATAATGAGAGCTCTTTAGAGGTCCATGACTTCTCTGTACATTTAAAATTAAACAGGTCATGCCTAAGAAAAAATACATTGATGAATAATTAAATTCAGACAGCTCATAATCATTAGTTCATATGCTACAAACTCTTAGCTATATACATCCATAAAGTGAAAACAGTTAATAACCTGTTTTAACCTGTTAAATCACGTTACTTACCCAAACAATAGGAGTTTGGGTAAAACCCCTTTCAGCAAATAAATTACTGTTTAAAATGAAAATAACATTAAGAAATATTAACCATAAAGACATGCAACTAGCATTTTCACCAGAGAACAAAAGTACACATGCCAATGAACCAAGATCCTGAGCAAAGGAAATCTTTTGTGGTTGAAAGAACTGATGATAGACTGTTTCTAAAGCTATGAACTAGAGAAAATAATTTAAATGAAAAAATAAAAATCTGTATTCTGTCTAAAATCTGTCTAGAACAATGTAATATGTTACCTCATTTCCAAATTAGTATTTCAATATCCCTTGAAGACAATAACTCTGTAGAAGACAAGATATTTTAAATATATAAAATAATAATAATATTTAGAGAGTTGTGAGTTTTTCTTAAAAAAAAAAAAATAGCAAAAGGGGTAAAAATATAAAGCCATATTACTTCCATCTATATTGTACTTTGTGTTATTGGCTTATTCTCAAATTATAAACACTGATGCAGTTTAAAAATAGACTAATAACTTACTATAAACATGTTCAATATTAACAATTGCTCTTTCTGACATATATGCACAGGTATATTTAAGGCTATACTCTTAATATCATCTCTTATTAAGAGCCCTCACTCATACAGCCCAAATTCCAGCACTTCAAGCTTCTTATCACAAAATTCTGCATCATTTTTATCAGAGACAAGATACAGATGCACAGAACATCACTCAAATCTGTACATGAGACCCTTGATCTACCTTGTTTCTGGCACTCAGTTTTGTAATTTGGAGAAAATTTCTTGAGAGGCAGAGGAAGGAATAATGCTCAGACAAAACTCAGTTTACATTTCCAAGTTCCCACCTCAAAGTTGAAAATGAATATTCAAAAAGAAGTTAAAAACGTGAAAACATTTAATTCTCCTAAATCATCTTAGAAACAGCAGACTATTTTGGTTGAAAATCTGTCAAGAACTTCAATGCTTTTCAGCTGACATGAAAATTTCTGAGTAATGGCAATGGTAAAATAAGAGTAGAGAGAAAGCTATAAAACCTTATAGCAAGACATAAATGGCTTGTAAAAGCATGGAATTTTTTATTACAAAAAAAAAGATCTGCTTACAGGTTATTAGCATGCATTATCACCACATTTTTAATATGATATAGTTTCCTAAACCATGCTGGCTGATTGTAGTACTAATTAACCAAGTTCAATTTATCTAATTATATCTAAGTTGAAATATTTATAAAATTATATGTGAGCTGAAATATCATCCAAAGGGTGTGCTCATTAGTCTTTAATTATGGGAAAAATAATTAAATTAATGTGCACAGACTTGGTTGGTCCATGATAGGTTATACTGTCCAAGTCTACGATATTTAAACTATACCATGTCAACCAGGAAAAAAACAAATAAATCTGTATAATTATATTCAGGTGAAACCCAGATCAATGCACTGCATTGCTCCTTTTTATCAGTAGTTAGAGACACCTCAGCATTCTCAGATTTCTTTCCATCACATTGCCTCTACAGATCTCTACTTTTTTTTGCCTACCTAAAAAAGTATGCTAGGATTCATTTAAATTCAAAATACTAGAATTTAATTATTAAAAAGCCTGAAATAGTAGGCTACACGGTGCTATTACTGTAGGACATTCATGAAATTCCATGTTCATAATGGTTTTCATCCTGCCAGGTAAGGAACACCCTATTTATTGTACAGGTGGGTGTTAATAGTCCAAAAATATGGCAGCTTTTCTCTACATACATCTCTTTTTGAACTCAAAGAGATATTTCTTATGTAGAGACACACAGAATTGTGCCCAAATCTTTCTACTAATACCTTTATAAGATGTGTGAAGTGTTCCATATTCTAACTTTGTCAAACATGCGGATTAAAAGTAGGTCAACACAAAGCCAATTCTTCATACTTCACATTCCAAGGGACAGAGGGGCAGATTTTGCTAAGCAAACTTATTTTTCTGTTCCAGTAAGTCCATGGTGGCCTATGATGTTCTGTTTTTTCCCGGAACTTTGCTATAATACGAAGATACACCTTTGATGCTCAATCATATTTTTCAGATCCTTTTCTCTCAGCTCTCATCTGTTTTACATCAATGTCCAGATCTGTTCTTTATATTATTTTACTTTCATATTCTTCTTCCAGTTTACTCAATATCTCATCCAAAAGTACATCTGTTTGTACTCATTTGAAAAACAAGCAAGCAAGTCAAGCAGGCAAGGAATGTTTTAACCTGGCATTTGTGGAAGAAAAGTGATCTATTATTTGCTGCTTGTAAATGTAGCATAAAACAGCTTAGAAGGCATTGGATATGTAAGTAAACAGGCTGGTCAGTTCTTGTCTTGCTATAAATGAACTGAAATTAGGTTAGAACACAACCACTTCTTGAAGGTAGAAAGAAGGCAGGTTTCCTGAGGGACTCCATATTACCATGAAAACCTACGGATTTTGTCTGAGAGCTGGCTAAAATGTTCAGAAAGTTTCTGAACATTGTAGCATAAAACAGCTTAGGAGGCATTGGATATGTAAGTAAACAGGCTGGTCAGTTCTTGTCTTGCTATAAATGAACTGAAATTAGGTTAGAACACAACCACTTCTTGAAGGTAGAAAGAAGGCAGGTTTCCTGAGGGACTCCATATTACCATGAAAACCTACGGATTTTGTCTGAGAGCTGGCTAAAATGTTCAGAAAGTTTCTGAACATTGTCTGTTCCTTACTTATTTTATTTTTATTTTATTTTTATTTTTTAGCTTTTTTATGAGGGAGGGTAGAGGGTGTTAACTAGTGCTTCATCCAAAGAATCCTGAAGTAAAGAGGAACTTCACAGTCACACTCAGTATTGTAAAATTCACACGAGCAAAAAAAATCTTCTGGATTCATGTTTCCATATGTGGCTTTGGATAACTTAATCTGAAATTTATTTGTGAGGAATGTGAATGTGGTTACTGGGGATTGCAACATCCATACATTAGAAAACCTGAATCTAATACAGTTTTATGTGGTTTGATTGTGGTTTGATTACTTTAATGCTATACATTCAATGTGCCTGAGCTGGAATAAAATGTTAGTTTCACAATGCTGAATGTTAAATGTGTCATATTAAAAACAAATAAGGTCAGTACACACGAAAATGGAATACTACACACACATCCTCCTGCTTTCAAAAATAATTTTAAAATTCTGAATTACAGAGTAATTTTGATCAGATAATCTTCTGTATATAAAAACATCATTCTCATACTAAAGCATCAGCAATATTGAAAATGTGAAGGAATATTTGAATCACGCTAATAGGACTGAATGTAGTTTCACTAGAGTTGTAGCTATATGATTATTGGTTCATGTCCACAATATCTCAATGTGAGCTTTTCAAAATCGCAAATGCCAAATAGTGAGCCTTGTACAATGACTCTTAAATGTTACAGACATTATACCTCATTGAGAGGTATGCCAGGACTGAGGCTTTTTGCTTTCTCTGGGACACTGTGACTAGTTCTTTGCAATGCTGGTCTAATGATGTTACTACTTGAAGTTTAAGTCATTTCAGTTTTGTGCTAAGTGCTAATGTGACCTACATGAACAGTGTGTAAAAATATTTTTGTTAGAAGCTGAACACTTTGTTCTGTTTGATTACTAAATTTAATCGCAAGTTCTAATAAATTTTAATTTGAATAATTACACTTTCTCTAGTCATCTTCACTTCATTTGCAGTTCTGTAGCTTTTCAAATGCTTACTGTTCTGATAATTGTCAGTGAAAAACAAAATGGCTAAGTAATGTTAAGTACATTTTCTTTCATGCTTGCTGCATATATGTTGCTTAAAAACCCTTCTTAGAAGGAAAAATAGAATTAATTTTTAAGAAAATTAAAGATTTTTCAGAAAAGGGAAATAAATTACAGCCAACCAACACTTATTAGAGCTCTTCGTAAGACTTTTTTTTTTAATGATACTGTTGTGTAGCTACATATTTTATCCTACAAGATAATTTTAGGAAAACGACCCATTTTAATCTTAAACTTACTTATTTCTGTGATACAATCTACAGGAAAATTAAAAATGTATTTGTTGATACATTCTCTTCCATTTTGTCCTATATTTGGAGCACCTGCCTTGTGTAGCAGACAATTTAGGTAGTCATGTCTCTCCTCCATGGCTACTCCATGTACCATTGGACTTCTTTCTAGAAAGTGCTTAGATTTATTTTCCATACCATCTACTACTACACTAGCACACTCCTTGGGGTTTTCTTTCAGAGAATTATTACTATAATATTTAAATGCTTTTACTGGGCCAAGACCTGACACAGTTTTATTTTTTGTCATTTGACACTTTCAATCTCATTTTCTTTAATACCATTCTTACTGTCTGCTATTAACACTCAAAATTCATTCCCTAGCTTGACACCATCTTGTTTCATGGTCAGTGCCTTTAGCTGCTCCCTCTTTTCCCTTTTTTTTTTTTTTTTTTTTGACAAAAAAATGACCAAAAGTTCCCACGATCACAGAAAAAAAATCCTCTAATCCCACCTAATTACTTCTCCAATTACTACCTTCTTTATCTTTCTTTCCACTGAAACCAGGCTTACTAATGAACTTCTGCATGGTAAATCTTAAGATAACCTTTTGATTCCCTCCTTGCAACTGATGCAATTCATCATCATCTTCTCCACTGCCTTCTCAGGTACCTTAATCTTTCAAATGGCTATGCAAATTTAAGAACATTATTTATTGTCTCTTAATGCTCCAGACCCATCTTTCTGTCGGTTTCTTTTCAGAACTATTATCTGCTCACCACCACCACTCCACCAGAATATCTACACCAGTGGCAACTCCTGTGTTCAGCCTCTATCCATTTCTGTCTGCAGATGATGTATGATGTGTATATGCGGCTGAAATTAAGCCTTGTGGCAAAATGATTCTGATTATTTCAGCTGTAAGTCCAATAAGAACATTTTGAATACTATTTTCAAAAGATTAACTGCTGCTGGTTAAAAGCCACTCAGAGGAAAACTGTTATTTCATCTCCAGATAACTATTGATATCTTCAATGAAACTTAACACTTTAAGAAATCCAAAATCTGAACTGTCATCTGAACTTTACTTTAAGCTATTTTATTTTTCTTGTTTTACTGGCTGACTCTTGACAGTTAATATGCAAACTTAGATTTTCATGAATAGATTCTGAATCTGAGTTCTTTCTACATTATTTTTAATAGTATACTGCTACTGTGATATGAAAAATATTAAACGCTGACAGTAGTTTCACTCTCCCCTGTCAATTTGTCCTATTATTTTATTAGTTTGTCCTTCCAGCCTAGTTCTGTTGTAGAGAAAACGTAATGTGTTAAAAACAATGTAAAAACATTACATAAATCAAGGCTTAAGAAAACATTTTACAGTCCATAAAGTAGCTTTTTTAAAAAATATATTTTTATTGAAGTATTAAAGTTTATGTATATTTTAATGTAAATCCAATATATAGTTTTAGACTAAACAAACATAGTATTCTGGAAGTGAAGAAAGGGAGCCAAATTCCATTCTTGGTAGTATAAACATGTCATCCTATTCTGAGAAATACTGACCTGCTCAGAATTTCAAAATATTGAACATTCTATAAAGTAATTTGTCATCTAAGCTGATTTCCATTCCCTAAAGCTTTCACAGCTATTTATTGAATGCACTTGATAAGGAGAGATCAGTTAATATATAATTTTCTATATTAATTATATAATAATTATATATATTATAATTATATATATTATATGTATATATTATATATTATATGATTATATATATTATATATTATACATGTATTATATATTATATATAATTATATATAAAATATATAATTTTAGCAGTAGAAAAATGGATTAAATAAAGTGAGTCACCCTTCTGACACTTCTGTCTGATTTTAGTATTTTTTTGAATATCCTATTCTACCCCATAAATTTAAAGATTCCAGATAAAATTTCAAGCATTACTGGTAAAACACATTGCTAGCAGAAGCTGGAAAACCAGACAGCCTCACACCTGATTTTTTAGTATTAGATTTTAAACATTTAAACAATTACCAAAAAGAGTTTCCATTACTTCTGTAAAGATTCATTTAACCTGATAAAGTATACTCCATGGATCAATGAAAACACATTTTTATCTCACTAAAAACAATCTCATCTGATGTATGACCATTTTTTTTTTTCTTCTTGCACCATTTTCTGAAGTTCTGGTTGCAATATAGCACAATGTGAATTGTTCCAAGCATCCCAGCCATCACTTCATCCACAGATACACTAGCTTCACTGAATGCATGTTGGACAGCACTGAATGCTGTCCAACACTGCTCGCTAAAACAGTATGACAGAAGGTAGGCTGCTACCACAAAACACTCCATCTGAGGTGTTTTGCACCCCATCTGCACTCCAAATCCTTTTTATTCCTGGAAGGATGAAGCCAGAAACAGGCTGCGTGAGTTATTCTGGCAGTGGTGACCCTATTTCCCATGGAGTATGGATCCCCATGCCAAATTTATGCAGGTAACAAAGCCCCAAATACACAGGGGTAGCTACAGCACTGTTTGAAAATTCCTGGAGTTAAAATGAATAATGCACTTTCAAATGCCAAAGTTTAGAGAAATACAGAAGGTAAAACTGGACTATGAAACGTAAAACACGTGCAGTATTATTTAAGGGCTACTAACTGAAAGGTGTATGATGCCACCCTGTTAAGGAAACTGCAGGATCTCCCTTTACAGTGAATTTCTTCTTACATAACAATTAACATTCACTTTGAGTACTCAACATTTCAGCAAGTAATTTTTTTTATTTCAATATTCTTGTACTGCTAATAATACTTGCTACTTGCCTTTACGCTGACTGTATGTGAATAACAGTGGGCTGAAAGCACAGTAAATTTTAACCTGGACTGCTAAAAATCAATGGAAAACAACCTTACCTGATCTTGGATAAGCTCAGCTTAGAAGTTAGACTTTCTACAATGTAAAATTCTTTCTACTATGTACCATTATAAATTTCTGTGTGTGTGTGTGTGTTTGTTTTTTCCAAAACAAAACAAAAAAAAAAGTATGAAATACATGTATCTATAGTTATATAATTAAATAAACACCTGCATGCACTTGGCCTGAAAAGGGAGGTCTGTACTCCTAAAGAAGTGTCCATCAGCATCAGAAAACTGCCAGCCACCTAGCTGTGTTCCAAGGCACTATTACAATTTACTGACTTCTTTTCAGAAAATGTACTGTATACTTTGCCATAGTCATTGACAAATGCATTCTAAATAAAAGAAAATTGCTATATAAACTGCTACTGGAGCTTCATGCCACAATGAAACTAAACTTTGCCTGGAGTAAAGGAACACAAACATTCATATTTATGTCAATTTTAAAAATGACTGCTCTTGAAATAACCTTGCAAGGACCTTTATTTTGATGCAAATGCAGCATGGAATTTTAAATCATAACACCACTGAAAAAAATATATATATATATATTTATAGTAGTACAGATCTTCTGTTGTCATTAACTTTTTTTTTTTTCTTTTTAAGCATTTTGCTACCATAAACTTACATTTAAACTTACATTTACCATTACAAGGTAGTGAAAGACAAAAATGGAAAAGCTCTGCAAATGCGCTCTGCTGTGCTGCATTACCTCTGCATTATGTTCATGCAACAGGTATAGAGGTTGAATAATATGTACTACTGTACCGATTGTAGCTCTAATAATGCACTGGAAAGGAAGCAGAGTGTATCTATTCATTGCACTCATTTCTCATCATCCTGTTTGAGCAGCACACGTGAACTGATGTAAAAATACCTGCATCTCATCATTATTTACAGACTTCTGAACATTTGCTTCAGACCAGACCCAGAGCAGCCATAAGCCACTATAGGACTATGGTGACTGAAGTCATTTGATTCTAAATGGATCATCTATTTCTGATCAATTATTCCCACATTTCCACAAAATGTGAATCAATTCTGAGAGTTTCTGCTAGTATATCAGAGTCCAACCACATATGGTTTACCAATATTGCATAAATCAGAATAATTCATTATGGACAACAGATTGATTCTAAAAATGAATGAAAAATTGCTTCACAGCTATAGAAACAATCTCTGCGCAAATACAGAGCTACCAGCTTTCTCTCTTCCCCCCTTCCCTCCCCAGTGCAATTAGAAGTTCAATCTTCAATCAGTCTTCAATTAAAAGAAGTAGAAGCACCCAGGCTTGTCTTGGCATGTATTCGTGGGTTTCTTTTTTTTTTTTCTTCCCCATTTTGCAGTGTTATAGTTTGAGCTTAATTTGAGAGAAAACACTCCTTCTTTACCTTTCCACCCATTTCACTTCTCCCTATGATTCTTTTTTTATGAGAGGGAACTGCTTCTACCCCAACATGTTGGTCAGAGAGAGGTTACAAATAATTTACTTGTTCCTTCCTTCAGACACTTCCTTGCACACTTCCTTAACTGTTGCATTTTTTTTTTTTAAGAAAAATATTTTCTAACATGAAAAGGATAAAAGCGTAAGAATTGTCAAAGTTGAGGAAACAGTAGTTTCATTCTATTTTTATTTATTTATTTATTTATTTATTTATCTATTTGTTCTACTCAAAGTTTTAAGAGAGGATGCTAAACAAAACAAGTGTTTTCAGCATTACAGTCTGTCTCTCCACCTCTTAGTGAGATGTCCCAAGTCTGAGCTGAGTACTGTACTAATGCAGGCTCATGGGTTTTGGACTTCAGTGTAACCCAAATTTTTTCCCTACAAAGACTGGGTAAACTGACAGTACTGTTTTTGAATTATTATTCTATCTCTAAATAAGTATGACAGAAAAGAAAGGAGGGTTGAGGAATATAGAAGGAAGATTTGATTATGGTCTTAAAATACGCAAAATGCTGTTGCAAGAAGTAAAGACACACAACAATTATTTATGTTATTACATTTTTTATCTGGACATTTTACATCTATGCCTAAGTTCTTGGAATGTGAAGCATCCCCTCAGTGGTCAACAGGAATTTCATGTTTTCCTGACCACAGACTGGGGACACCAACACTCTGCTTCCTATTCAAAAACCTGCACTGATATCTGGAGCTCTGCTGCACAGTAGCACCATGGTTTTTCAGGTACTATTGTTTCATGTTGCTTGGCATTTGCTACCACTTCACCTTTTAGTCTTAAGATACACTACTGTGGCTGTAGGTTGCAGTCTGGAACGTATTTTAGTCAAAAGAAATAAAAGTTGATTTGTGTAAAAACAGAGGATTTTATTTCCCAAGAGCTGAAATTCAAGTGAAAAACAAAAGAATAATTCAGTTCTTTATTTAATTCTTACCTGAGAAGAATATGTGTGACCATCTGATCCACAAACAGGATTGGTATAAACTACTGGACACTGCTTGCAGTTTGATGAAATGGGACCACCCCTCCACTGTTTATGGCCTAAACCAGCCTCTTTCATACTGTAAGTAAACAAAAAGTATGTAATTCTGATAAGCAGTAGTAAAAACAGAACATATTCAGGGTATTTAATGTGCCTTTACAAACAGTAAGCCATACATAATTTCAGCCATTAAATTTTATATTAAGTAAAGCACTGTCAGTCTATGCTCACTCACTATCATATCATATGTTTGATACACCTGCAAGTTACTTCAATTTTTAAGACATGTTTGTTGAAAAGATGATTAAGATGTTGCTTTGGTGACTGTTACATTTATTGATCAGTGAAAGATGTCTGACTTGTGTGGTATTTGCTCATTCATGTTCTTATGAAGTAGTATGAACGGAGTTATTATTAATATTCATGTTTAAAGAAACAACATTTAAGCATCATAAAATATATAATATAAATTATATCATAAATACTTGAATAGAAACAGCTGGTCCTTCAGAGTGCTGTTATACTTTGATCACTGTCAAAGAATAATAGATTATATTTCTTAAAATTCAGACTCCACAACCAAAGGTAAAGTTCAAAGGTAAATAAAGGCAGTCCAATGGAACACAGGGTTCATCTGAACGTGTATGCCCGCATGCATCTACCTTAATTATCTATCTCTGAATCATCTAGCTCTGAATTAACTTTTATTTATCTTTCCAATTGTTTTTTGCACCTATGAAAGCATTTAATAATCACTGCATCCTTAAAGATCTGTTTTATGAGTTGCCTAATTAATAGGCTAGCCTACAACATGCTTTATATATTAATGGCTTCCATATAAATAAGAAATGGAACAATAATGGATAATCACAGAATCACAGAATATCTAGGTTGGAAGAGACCTCAAGATCATCGAGTCCAACCTCTGACCTAACACTAGCAGTCCCCACTAAACCATATCCCTAAGCTCTACATCTAAACGTCTTTTGAAGACTTCCAGGGATGGTGACTCCACCACTTCCCTGGGCAGCCTGTTCCAATGCCTCACAACCCTTTCAGTAAAGAAGTTCTTCCTAACATCTAACCTAAAACTCCCCTGGCTCAACTTAAGCCCATTCCCCCTCGTCCTGTCACCAGGCACGTGGGAGAACAGAACAACCCCCACCTCGCTACAGCCTCCCTTGAGGTACCTATAGAGAGCGATAAGGTCGCCCCTGAGCCTCCTCTTCTCCAGGCTGAACAAGCCCAGCTCCCTCAGCCTCTCCTCGTAGGACTTGTTCTCCAGGCCCCTCACCAGCTTCGTCGCCCTTCTCTGCACCCGCTCAAGCACCTCGATGTCCTTCTTGTAGCGAGGGGCCCAAAACTGAACACAGTATTCAAGGTGCGGCCTCACCAGAGCTGAGTACAGGGGGACGATCACTTCCCTAGCCCTGCTGGCCACACTGTTTCTGATACAAGCCAGGATGCCGTTGGCCTTCTTGGCCACCTGAGCACACTGCTGGCTCATATTCAGCCGACTATCCACCATCACTCCCAGGTCCTTCTCTTCTAGGCAGCTCTCCAACCATTCCTCTCCCAGCCTGTAGCTCTGCTTGAGGTTATTGCGCCCCAGGTGGAGGACCCTGCACTTGGCCTTGTTGAACTTCATGCAGTTGACCTCAGCCCATCGGTGCAGCCTATCCAGATCCTCCTGCAGAGCTTTCCTACCCTCAAGCAGATCGACACACGCACCTAACTTGGTGTCATCTGCAAACTTACTGAGGGTGCACTCGATGCCTTCGTCCAGATCATCAATGAAGATATTAAAGAGGACCAGCCCCAGCACCGAGCCCTGGGGGACTCCACTAGTGACTGGCCTCCAACTGGACTTGGCTCCATTCACCACGACTCTTTGGGCCCAGCTATCCAGCCAGTTTCTAACCCAACGAAGCGTGCGCCAGTCCAAGCCAAGAGCAGACAGTTTCTTGAGGAGAATGCTGTGGCAGACAGTGTCAAAAGCCTTGCTGAAGTCAAGGTAGACCACATCCACAGCCTTGCCCTCATCCACCCAGCGCGTCACTTTGTCATAGAAGGAGATCAGGTTCGTCAAGCAGGATCTGCCTTTCATAAACCCATGCTGACTAGGCCTAATCGCCTGCTTGCCCTGCAAGTGCTGCGTGATGACTCTCAGGAGGATCTGCTCCATGAGCTTCCCTGGCACTGAGGTCAAACTGACAGGCCTGTAGTTTCCCGGGTCTGCCCCCCGGCCCTTCTTGTAGATGGGCATCACATTTGCTAGCCGCCAGTCAACTGGGACCTCCCCTGATCGCCAGGACTGCTGATAAATGATGGAAAGCGGCTTGGCCAGCTCCTCTGCCAGTTAAGTTTTATAAGTTTTTTTCTGCTTTGAATCTTAACCAAGAATCTATCAATGATTATGTTTAGAATACAGCGATGACATGACACAACAAAGAAGTAAATGTTCACACTCAAAAAGCTCAAATCAAATCTTTAATGGAGCACAACTGTTTCGGCTTGGTTCAGCTAAAAATCAAGAACTGTTCTGCTACTTAATCATGAATCACTGCTTGAGAAGAACTTGTCTGGAGTAATAAAAAAAGATATGAACTTGAAAAAAGTAAATCTCTGATTACTGCTTTTCTTCTCACTTGACGGAGAACTTTCCAAGCATCTACAGCCTAATGAGACTGTGTTTGGATGGCTGCATCTTTCTCTTACTTCTTGTTTCTGCTATAGCTCATGATTCCCAGAAGTGTCCCAGTAGCCTGAAATTATTAACAGGACCAGACAGTCCCAGCTATCAAGCTACCTGATGGAACTTCTGTTCATTTGAGTCACGGTAACTCTAGAATATCACATAAAACAATTGCAAAAGTTCCAGACATCAGTAGGAAGAATTCCACTGATATCAGCAAAAACTAGAAATTACAAACAGGATTTGCGGGATACACAGAGGCCACTTTTTATAGTTTCTCAAAACATATCAATATATGGTACTAGAAGAAATTGAGATTTTTAGCTTATCTGCCCCCACTATTCTAATCCTTGTATATGCCATAAATTAAGTATACACCTCAGAAAAGATGAGAGAGGGAATGCACACATCCAGACAGAGGAAAAAAGGATTATTAAAATCATCTGAAGGAAGGGAAGAGAATGATGTCTAAAGAAGAATCACAAGACTGGACACTAGAACAAGCTGAGGACAAAGAAATCACAGGTCTGTGATGACCACTGGAGACGTATGAAGAACAATGTAGCCTGATCACCTTCACTCAACCAGCCTCAGCTTCATTAGGCTTTTAAATGCAGGCTATCCCAGGCCACTCATTTAGGGTGAAGAGAGTCAAATTTTCCATTCTACACAGAACTTTGTTGAAACCTTCAGCAAATCACTTTTAAGATCTTAGTTTCCATATAACTAATAAGATTTTTCTATAAAACAAAAGTATCTGTGTTTTCCTAACTCAGAAGGTAAATGAAAAATAAATTATAAATAATGGTATCAGTCCAGAGGTACTGGGTCATACAAATGCTTTAGATGGACGTATGATCAGAAGGTTTAGTACAATAAAGCAGAAAAAAAGATTTTGTATAATTATAGCTGACCAACAGCTATTTTCTGATGGATCAGTCAATGAGATGACAGGAAAAAAGTAAAATCAATAAAAAACATTTTGAATACCAGTTATGGTATTCACACACATGCACTTCAGAAAATCTATTAATAGTACCTTAAACTTATATACTCTAACATTTCCTTTCACCATTATTTAATTATATCAAATTTGCTTCTCTTGACTATTTCTATGTTGTCATTATATTGGCATTTTGTTTTGTGTTTTTGTTTGTTTGTTTTTCCAACTAGGCAATGAACTTACAAATGATTAGCATGAAAATAACTAAGAAGCCATTATTATTACGGTATAAATCATCTTGAATTAAAATCATTGTTGTATGCCCATGATGTCATTAAACAAGACCCAGAAGGACAGTTTAATGAAAATGTAAGTAATTTAAGTTACAA
The DNA here is from genome assembly GCF_009819795.1 of Aythya fuligula. Classification (NCBI taxonomy): domain Eukaryota; kingdom Metazoa; phylum Chordata; class Aves; order Anseriformes; family Anatidae; genus Aythya; species Aythya fuligula. Next base: position 27,046,049 of record NC_045562.1, on the reverse strand, counting down.
TTTACTTAAGATATGCACATAAAGCAATACATTTTACATTCTACATATAAGAGGAAAATAATTAGTAAACAGACAACAAAAAAAAGCTACTCCACTGTAAAATTTCACTTTTTTTCTTCCCTCTATTCATTTTTTTCCATTTGATAAGAAAACAAAAACAAAAACAAAACAAAAAAAAAAAAAACACCCAGATCACTGCAACTTGCAGTGCAGTTACTAAAACTGTGGCGTTTAATTTTCTAATTCCATTACAGCCAGTATAAATGTTCATGTCCATTACTGTTTTGCCACAGCAAATGTATCAAGCCACATAAAAGTTAGCCTCTTTCACTGACAAATCTTGTACTTCTTGATTTCCTAAAAAGGGTTTTGGGATCTCTCTAGTAATAAAGTAAATGAAGTACTGAATATACAAGCTCCACATTATCTGACATTGCTGACACCCAAATAGTAGAATTAAATCTATGGATTTAATTTACCAGCAACACCTGTGATTGCATTAATTTGCGTTCACCCAATTGTGCATATGCTTTTAGACTGCACATGCAAATGCAGGTCTGGAAACATAAATAGACAATCTGCACAATTAGTGTAGCCTAGGTACCTGTTTGCATACATAAACTTACCTTTCTGTATACACTATGATTGTGCCTGCAAATACTTTAAGAATGCTTAATATAATGCCTTGAAAATTCAACTACAATCTACTGACTCTTTGGAAACGTGACTTATTTGATGATATATAAAATGCATGAGTGTCCAACTCACTTGAAGGAACGTGATGGTTAATAGCTAGATCTGAGAATCCTCAAATACAGGTCTTCAAATGCAGACTGACAGAAACAAAATTGACTTACTAAAGAACTAATGTTTCAAAAAACTCCTGCATTTTTTCTCTGATAACTATATTTGCATTTCTTACATAGTTTAGAATTATTCTGATTTAGAGACTGTCTGATTATATTTTGCTGTGGTCTTTGGGGGACACAATCAGGCTGTGTCAGATTAACATAATTAGAAAAAGCACTTGTATTGCAAAATCTAATTTGGTTTTGTTAGAGTTGACTACATTTCTTTCAAATTTTCTTTTTCACGTGAAAGCATCCTGGAACAAAACTACAGTTGTCAGTACGTTTTTGAGATGTTCCTTTCAAATACCAAAAGAAACCCGGCAGGCAGCTCAGCACAACACAGCCATTCACTCACTCCCCATCAGGGGGATAGAGGAGAGATTCAGAAAAAAAAAAAAAAAAAAAAAAAAAAGGCAAAATTAATGGGTTGAGATAAAGACAGTTTAATAGGACAGAAAAGGAAGGGAAAATAATAACAACAATATTATTAAGAATAACAACAACAACAACAGAACACGAATCAAGTGATGCACAACGCAATTATGTACCACCTGCCAACCAATCCCTGAGCAGCAGCCCCACCAACCTGACCAACTCCCCCCATATTTATTGTTCAGCATGATGCCATGTGGTATGGGACATCCCTTTGGTCAGTCTAGGTCAGTTGTCCCATGTCCCCTCCCAGCTCCTTGTGCACCCCCCTATCCTCCTCGCTGGCAGGGCAACATGAGAAACACAGAAGTTGTTGGCTCTCTGTAAGTACTGCTCTGCAACAACTATAACACGTTACCAGCATTATTCTCATACTAAATCCAAAACACAGCACCATACCAGCTACTAGAAAGAAATTAACTCTATCCCAGCCAAAACTAGGCCACATGGCCAGCTCTTGTATGTGTTTCTATGTTGTTTTCACTTGTTTCATTATTTTACATTATTTCCATAGAATATAAGAAAAAAATGTCTTGAGAAACTAATAATAGTTGAATAAGTCTGAGACGAATGAAGCACAGGTTAAGAAAGTTTCTCAAAAAAAAAAATAAAATACATTTTTAGCAATTTAAATTAACAGTGTTGTCAAGATATTTGTATTTATTGATGGACCAGGATAACATTTAGCAGGTGCATGTGAGATTATATAAATTCAGCTATTATTTTTCCCCAGCACGTACACCCAAGAGGTCAGACCAGAAAATTGCATGTGATCTATCATTTTTGTCAGGATCACTAAACATACATACTCAGTATTATTTTAGAATTCAGAGGTTGTTTTTTTTTTTCTGTGCATATAAAATCAAAATGCTATTTACCAATTTGCACATGAAAAGGCAAACAAGCAGATATTTTGAAGACACAAATTCTTACTCCTTTCATCTACACATAATATTAACAAAATACTTTATACTTTTAGATTGTTTCTTGCCCTTTTGTCATATAGCCCCATTATTTTCTGTAGTATTCTGCCTACTTTTGTAAAGCAAAGAAACCAGTATTTTTTCTAGACGTACATGTAAAAAAATAAAACCTAAAAAAAATAGCCCTATATATTTTTAAAAAACAGTTGTAAGTAATACTGCTGAAATTTTCTGGAACTTTTCAGCAGTAATACTACTGAAATTTTCTGAGTGTTTACCTCGCTTTGACTGAAGTTAGGTCATACAGCATTTTAATGGGACAGAAAAGCAAAGAATGCACAGCAACCCAGAAATGAGTTCTCATTATTTAACTTACCTGTAGTTACCTGAGAGGTGAAAGGGATTTTAATATATAAACCACTGAATGCAGAACTCACACCAACCTCCTTTGTGTTGGCAAAGTTTACAGGAGTAAACACATTTCTAGGAGTAATGTGTTATATGTGACTATGCAAATTACCAGAAGCTTACAAGCTTTTTGTTTTGTTTTGGATTTTTTTTTTTTTTTGAGGGGAAAGAGGGGAATATTTCAGAAGCTGAAGCATGCAAAGCTTTTCACCAAAGCCCCTAATTTCCAGATGGCAGGCTATACGTACATGTTGCATTAAAGAATAGCTACTACTTTGTGAGAACTTTATTGCAAACTGAAGGAAAAAATGACCTCTGTAGAGAAGGCTCTAAATACTCTTTCCAAACTATAAGAGATGGTAGCTCTTCTGAACCTAACATGTCAGTCCTCCCTCCCAGCTGTAGCTTGTCTTTAAAAAGTTCTGATTAAAATTCTTTTTAGTTGAAGATCAAAGACAGAAAAAGGATGTTCAAATATTACCTAGAGACAGTAACAGAATATACACTTGTTAAAGGATTAAGATGACTGTGTGACAAGGTCTTCTATACTATACAAAACAACAACACCTCAGAGGACAGTTAAACCATGAATCGGTTGATCACTAGTATATTTATGTATTTTTCAGTTCTTTTGATTTTTTTTTTTTTGTTACACCCATAATTTCTTTCAACTTCCCTCTTAAGTATTGTAAATACTGTAATAACAGTATTGATGCCAAACAGAGACTTCACACACAGTTAAGAGAATGTAAAGCAATAACCTTATTTCTCATTTCAGGTGGTAAAATATGCAGGATGCATATTTAAACTACAAAGAGAATGTCTTCCTGAAAGCCAGTTCCTTAGGTTTTAAAGGTTCTCTCCTTGTTTACTAAATGTAGTAACTTGTATATACAGAACACCGCTGAATGTACGGCGAGAAGGTATATGTATATATATATGTATATATACACACTATACACTACATATATTTATACACACACTAGTCATAAATAGTAGTCGCACTAATACTCCCACTGCTGCAGATTCTGTATAGCTGAGCAAAGCACAAAGAACAACTACATTACAGCAGCTTGTAATCCTGAGAAGCCTGCTTGGAAAGAGCATACAATTTAAACATACTGCACTACACAATTTAAACATGATTACATAGCTCTGTAAATGTCCATTCTAAATTGCTTAAGGCTACTCCTTACACTTTGGAAAATGGAAACAAAACCAAAAAAAATAAACTAAACTTTCGGGAACAAAACAACTAGTCATTGATGGAAGACTATTAACTTTTTTTTCTATGAAACTGTAGGAAACATCTGGTTTTTCTTTTATTTTTTTACAGTAAGGGTTCTAATTTCTCTAGAAGCTATTTTCTACACAAATACCCGTTTGGCAGCCCATGAATTTCCAGCATACTCAAATCACTCTGCCATCTAGAGGCCAGACAGAGAAATCTTATCACAGATCATTACTTAGCAGAAAAATACAACATAAGGAGACCAAAAAATCATGTCAGCAGATCAGCTGATTTCCAAGATGACATGATTAAAAGCAGTGTGGCCAGCAGGTCGAGGGAGGTGATTCTTCCCATCTTCTCTGTTGTCATGAGACCCCATGTGTAGCACTGATTCAGTTCTGGGGCCCCCAGCACAACAAGGACATGGATATGAGCAAGCTGTTCCAGATAATGGCTGCCAGGATGATCCTGCAATACCCACACAGTTAGAGGCATTTTTTTTTTCTTTATTTCTGATATCTTAGGGAGATGGCCTTCTCCATTTTTCTTACAACATTTCCTTATTCAGGCTGGATGTGGCTCTGGGCAGCCTGCTCTAGAGGTTGGCAATCCTTCCCAGAGCGGGTGGGGGGGTTGAAACTAGATGATCTTTAAGGTCCTTTTCAACCCAGTCCATTCTATGATTCTATGATAAATTGTTAGCTTATTGCAGAGCAAAACCAAAATCTATACAATGATCTAGGTTGATACCTGGTTTAGTAATCATGACAAGTCTTCTAGGTTTGGTAGACAAGAATTACCACAGCAAATAATAATTTTTCACAAAATACATCACAATATGATAGAGCAAAGCTAAGCCCAAAAGGAGGACTTTTTAATGATTCACATGATAGTAGGAACAACCACTACTAGAAGTGTTCAAGGAGTTATGTTTTCAGAAACTGTACAAAACATAAACAGACCCTAGTACATTAAGTAAGTTTATTATGATCATGGTTTTCTGCATATCCACTATGCAAAGCAAAATGCATTTGATAATCCAATTACAGATACAGTTCTCATGAGCATCTTAATGCCTAATTCATAAATGAGTGAAGAAAAATTATAAACATAACAGGATCAAATAACTAATAAACACTTCTAGAGCCCAAATAAAAAATATATATTTTTTAATTAATACTACCATTTGAATGGCCACTCCTTCCAAATCTACTTATTTTATGTTGAACAGAAAAACATAATTTTTTAACTAGAAATAGCTAATTTCTGTACAGGCCCAGAACACTGACTACCATAAACTGTTCTTTTACCACTACAGTAGTAAATTCATATTCCACTCCTAACATCCAGAACCCTACAGACAGTGATTCTCATGCAATCTGTCTTCCTCATTGCCTTCTAAGTGCAAGTTTCACTCCAGCTGCCTGTGTTCCCAACTCTTTCCTACCTCACATGGATCACTCACAGTGTCTGCTTGAAAATGAATATAGGAAAGAAGGAAGAAAAGTCTATTTATAATAATCACATTAATATTTGAAAGGAGTTCCATTTTCTCTGTTATCATCATCATATATGCCTCCTGTGTCAATCACTTGAATTCTAGTGCCAACAGGCAGCTGAAAACTTTTGTTTCTTTAAGTACTTAAAAAGTTTGTCTGCATACTTAAAAACTATATATTCAACTCTTCTGGTAGGCTTGTTGGTAGAAAATACTGAGCTAATAATCAGTTTCAGAAGAACATGCCTTTTTTATTCCTGAATAGTAAATAAAGATAACTAAAGAAACATCACTTCTACAAAGTGACTGATGTGACCCGAGTTTAAATAATGTGCAGCTTTAAAATTTAAATTCTTACTTTTTTATGTACCTGTTCATTTTCTTTAAAAAACTTATCCATTCATCTTGTTTTTTAAATAAAGATTCATTCCTCCTAGTAAACTAATCTGTTATTTAATGGAAGGCATTCTCATATTCATATATGAATGCTAAAATAATTTCAAGATGATGCTACATTTTCAGGAAAAGCATTTGCAACCTTCTGGAACACACAATACTTCCCAGCAGTGACATAGCATAAATCCTAAGGCAATGCAATTCCAGAAGATGCAATTCCAATGCAACTCAAAAAATAAAAAACAACAAACTATTATATACTTATATATGATAAATTGTTGATAATATGATAATATTTGATCAAATGATCTGATCATTTTTTTTAAAAGTTAAGAACATGGAAACAAGCTGAAGATCTCCTTAGCTTCTGAACTTTTGGAAAAATAAATTTTATTCAGGAGACCAGTGCCACTTTAAACATTAGTAAGACAGAACATTTTGCAGTTTTTGTCTACTGAGATTACATTCTCAACATCAAAGGGAGTGAAAGCTGACTAATGCTAGATATACTGAAAAGAAATCCAGACAACTGCTACAGAGGCCATTTTACAGCTATAGATTTTATAAAGGTTCTTAATGATACTTCAGCAATTACACTTTATTTAAAATGGAAGCAGAAACAAAGTACTGAAAGTTATAGTTAATGCTCTATTAAGAATAAAGGTGTTGGTAAACTAGACCATTTGTAAAGCTGATAGTAAAACAAAACAAAACAGATATGAACTCGTGCGTGTTAAATCTAAATGGATTACTCAGCTTGTCAAGTGTTGCCATACAGGTATGCCACGTGCATTTCATTTGACTTCTAGGTGATTGATTTCAGCACGATACCATACCAAAGTCCCAATAACTAGTCCTGCACAATCTGTTCAAATCTGAGGACAAGTGACACTCTCTAAAAATCCAGGATATACGATTTTTGGATTTTATGGATTATTATTTTTTTTTTAATACATTTTCCTCCAAAGACTTTAACACCACTTTGCAGCTGTAATATATTCTTGGTTTTATTATAGGTCAAATACAGTGATTTTTTTCCTTCTCCCAGAAAGTTCTTGTTGTTGTTGTTCCAAGATAACTTCTTTGGATTTTGTTCACTCAATATTGTTATCTTAAGGCAGATGTTTCAGAATCTTTGTTCTCTTCTATATGACAACTCAGAATACGCAATACAACTGCAAGAGCCAGCTTTACATTTAAGTAGTGACAAATAGAGGTAAAATTTGTACAAGTTCTTCCACATAATTTAAGATTCCTTTTTTTTCAGCAGTTTATGTACACTTAACACAAACTATATATTCAAAATCAGTAACTATATTAGAATTTAAGAATATATTCCTATCAATCTTCACCAATTTTTATAGAATTGATATTAAAACAAAGTTTCAATTTTTTTCTGATATACAACAAAGATTAGTAGATTGAAAAGCTCTCCACTAGCTTTAAAATAGTTACAAATATTGATGTGCTTTTATCATATATTACATCTTAAAACACTAATCGCATTGCTAACTTAAACTTTAAAATAAGATTTCATAACCAGAGCAGGTAATATTTGAAACTGCCAACTGACAGCAGGAAGTTCTCAGATCTGCTTTATTTTCAAGTCTCGGACTAAGGAAAAATCTATAAGCTTCTTAATTAAAAAGACCATAGTAAAATTCAGATTTTTAGAAAGATAAGGCAGAATACTAAGTGTTGGGTGCTATACATTATTCTGATAGGGTAGCTGGTAAATAAAAAGGTAAACACAGAACAGAGGTAAACTCCTAAGGAAAGAATATTTAGCCTTCTCTGAGAATTTCTATTTCATCTCTTAGACAAGTGTATTTGCCATTCCTGGTTTTATAACATCAGCCCTACCAGTTTATAAAAGTCCTATTTCATTAAATCCAGATTCATTTGCAACACAGGATGAAGTCAAATGCATTCTGATATGGCCCAGGACACTTGTCACTGAAGATATGTAAAGCAGTACAACTCCCTAGAAAAGCAAACTGACGTTTTTCAGCCTGAAGTGGACCTAGTGCAGGAAAATACATAATAAGCAAGGTGTTTTGTTGTTGTTGCTGGTGTTTGATTTTTATTTTAAAAAGAGCAAATACAGTTCAGGAATAGCGTCATTATGTGTCAGACTGGTTAGCCATACTTTCCTACGCTGTTGTTATTGATAGCAAGGAATATGTAACTATAACAAGATCACCTTGTGTTCTTTTGATTAACATTGATAATCTTGGTATCCTCACTGGTTGTCAGGAATGTATAATGTACATTCTAATATTGTCTCAGTCCTCTGATGTCTCTTCCCACACACAAATAAATTGCAAGGCTGCTGGAAGGGAACATGAACATACACTTTCCATTTACAAAGAACTTATATGAGCCTGTCTTCACAACACCACATAATTCAGCAATTAATTTATTATTCCACTTGTTTGCAAACTGTATACTTTAAAAAAAAAAAAAAAAAAAAAAAAAAGCCTATACAGCCTTTGCAAGAGCTGACATACAATAGCTACAAAACAACAAAGGACACTTTTTCCCACCTTCAGATTCATAAAAATATTGGTAAATGCAATTCTTGTAAACAAGATTTAATAAACAACTTTTTTTTGTTTGTTTAATTTGATTACTTCTAGACTGCTAGAGGAATTGAAATTATCTTTCTTCACTTTTTATCCTGTCTGTTTTAAGGAAGATTAAAAACAACAATGGAGGCTTATGGACTTATCATCATTTCTGATAAACTTATGTATATGCTATTTTCACAACATTGTTGTGAAAAGAATTTCAACAGTAACAAAACCATAAGAAACAGCACCACATCAGGGGCAAAAACCCATTTCTTAGAATGAGAAACGCTACAGTTAATTATATATACAAATAAATCATAACAATGCATTATCATTAAGAGCTTGACCACAATCAAGAAGTTCCACTGACTCTTTTCCTCTACTGCAGACTTCACAATCATGAATTTGTTGTAAACTTCAGAGAACATTTGGACACTTTTCAAACATATTTGGACTTGAGAGATCACCACCAATAATGTAAGCCATCAGTAAATGGCTGAATGTAATACATTATCAGTACACCTGGTGATATGGAATTAGGCCCACAAATATTTTTTTATGATTTTGATTTTCATTTTACAGGGTTCTTTCACCAAACAAACAAACAAACAAAAACAAACAATAATTCTGGTTACAGAAATTACTTTTTAAGTAGTTTCTAATTACAAGGCTTTTCAGAAGGGCTAGGCAATAATTTGCAGTTGTGTTCAGTTCTATTAAAAATTTTAAATTTAAATTTTAAAACCAACCCTATAGGTTTTAGCACAACTTGCATATTAAACATTTCTTCTAAATTTGCTTTTATCAAGATGTGCTGTCCATATGGTATTTGAACTACATGCACATATATCTGTCTGAAAGAAAACCTGAAGTGAATACATACTGAATTGGTAGCTGGAAAAACAATCATATGGTAATACTTATTTCAGAATTCATGATTAATGCACGTACAGGTCACGTCATGTGTAAAAACTAGTTGATAAAACTGGCAACATGCCTTGTTCAAAGCAAGTATAGAAAAAACAGTATGACATTATTTACAGAAGATTACTTTCATGTCTGACTAAACTGATACCCATTCGATTGTCATCACCTGCTTTATAACAAGGAAAGGTTTTGCATAACACATTAGGCAACTTGCATACTGCAAAGCTGGAAGAAGGTACCCTTAGACCATCCAATCTGGATTCCTCTGCTAAATCTTAATGCTACTTTGGCAAGCCTGTTGAAAAGTTTGCCTCCAAATAAATTTTCAAACAGTAAGTGCAAAGACTTATTCCTTTTTTCCATGTCAAACAAATATGCATGCTATCTTTCATGATAAGGTACATTTTCTGACCTTTGGCTATTCTTGTAGCTTGTTTCTGAATCCCCTCTAATTCCCAATATTTTTCCTGAATTGCAGGCATTCAAATGGCACAGTGTTGTGGTAGTAGTTCCACTAGAACAACTACAGATAGTACAACTAGCTCTACACTTCATTCAGATCAGTGCATTCCCCCACTAACTAGCAATCTTTAAATTTAGAGACCTCTACACTTCATTCAGATCAGTGCATTCCCCCACTAACTAGCAATCTTTAAATTTAGAGACAACTCAAGACTGACAGTAGTATATGTAATACCAGTCCTATGATTCTACAATCTTCACTGTGGGGAGGGGGGGGGAAGAGGGTGAAGGAGAAGGATTAGGAGGATAACACATTTAACAGCTTTCTTTCAAGTGGGAGCTCTAAAACACCCAGGCACTGCATCACTACAACATGCCTACATTAGTGTAATAACTCTGAACTTTTCACTATTTTTACCAGTACTCATAAATTCCTAATTTGTTCAAATTACATAGCTGGCATTAGCATTTCAGATCCAAATGTCGTACTACAGGCCTATTTAAATAGTTTTTCAGCACTTTCAAATGTGGTGGTTTGTTACAGCATGCTTCTTTCTTATCTTTACAATTTGACACATATACAACATTTATATTAATATGCATTGAGATATACACACACGGACACAAATACATTCAAAACCTGCCCAAGTTCTGTGGCCTTGATTCATTAGTTCCCAGCTTGTGACAATTTCTGAGATTAACAGCAGAACACTATCTCTATTAGTCGTACAAGTCACTGATTTATGGTGAGCCAAGTAGAAGTTGGCTATTTTCCATCACATCCCATCTTTAACCGACAAAATCATGAGACTAAAGGGAAAACTAACACTGAATGGCTGATACCAATGGATGCTGTTTGTGCTTTCCCTTTCTATTCTGCTGCCCGAAACCACCACAAAAAATCCTTAGTTGCCTTTTTCCCCCCCCCCGTGAAGAGACAATCAAACATGTATTTTAATAATTGACTGGCAAACTGACTCACTGCACTTCTAATCTTTGGATGTTTTCCTGCATTGACATATTTTGATATGCCTTGATTGTTAACTATATCAGCTTTAGTTTTAGCACTTCAACTGAAAAAGGGTACTGCACAAAAATAACTTGTGGAAGTATCCTGAAGTCAGCATGTTCTATTTGAGTCTCTTAGCCCTGAATTTAAAACAAATATATACTGCATTCACTACAGTTGCTGTTTGTGTATCTTTCCCCCTTGTTAATTCATACTGATGGCATTTACAAAGTTGTCATGTCTTTTCTCACACCAACTGAGACACAGTCTCAGATAATCCATTTTTAGAGAGTAGAATTTACCTGAAATATTTTTCTGGAAACATCAGTGAAAACATCTTTTTTTTTTTTTTTTTCCTGGAATATGGCAGTGTATTTCATGCTCAGTAGCTTATTTTCTTATGATGTGTATGTAACAGAAGTATTTTGAGCCAATTCCAGAATGAAAGGAGAGGCTTTACGATCTCTGTCTTTCTCTAGATTATATTTAGCAATTCCCAATTCCTTGTGACACCTTTGAAGAGTAAAAAGCCACTTTTCCAAATAATACATTCAAAATACTCATGTTCAGGGATCTGAGTACCCCTTAATTACCTGAGTGGATCAGGGTTCCTTTAGAGTTTCTTTACGGCACAAACCATTGCAGCCATTCATTTTAATGAATGTTCCTTGCTCTGTAACACAGCTTTAAAGTGAGCCTTACACTTTTTTATTTTTATTTTTAAACCCACTTTGTTTTTCTTTCTCTGGTACTTAACTCCATTCATCATTGTGTTCCTTTGCCTGGCTGATGTTGCTCCCACCACCTGACAGTTCAACTTGTTACATCTGCCAGTTTTAGTTAATCGTTCTCCCCACCTCCAGAAATATCACACCTGTTTCACTTCAACAATAATAATAATTTGTGTTTTTGTTTTTTGTTTTTGTTTTTTTTTTTTCTTACATTAATATGCTATATTACACATACCGTGTAAAATAAATGTACCTACCCTGGACACTTGTTTTAATTAAACACCGTTGTACAGTACTCAGCTCTTACTAGTCTAAATCAGGAGTACTTCTGCTGAACAAGAAAAATATGTAACAAACAGAACCAAGCCTCTCTATATACTATGTACTGCCTGGTGCTGAGGAGCAATAAGGCTTGAAATGAGCCAGCTGTCTCAGTAATTCCAGTGCTAGCATTACTTGTCCTTTATTCTACTGCCAAAATGCATCTTCCTCTAATCATTTCAAAAGCATCAAAATATTGTGCCTGTAGTTATAGATTCTAGGACAGCACACAGACAGAAAACTGACTTATGTGTTGGTCATCAGGATTACACGTAATCTCTGTATGGAATTTAAATAAAAAATGAAATAGTACCACCTTGAACTGGTTTTCCTAGTGTGATTACATTAACTCACTTTTTGCAAAATGATGTTTTCGGATGATGCTGTTAATACAGTGTTAGAAGATCCCTTGCAAGCTGCAAACAAAAACTGTTTTACAGCTCATAAATTTTTATGAGTAAAATCTATGTCTGCATATCAGTGCTTTATGAAACTAAACTTCTATTTTCTGGCACTGGTTAACAGCTATGGCATTTCTATGACAAAGAGAATTCCCTTAGATGATCTAGCTAGCTGTCAGTTTGCTACAGTGCAATATTCCAAGTACTGTCTAGATAGATGGGAGAGTCATATATCAGTCACATATGTATACCTCTTTTCTCACACCCCTGGTGGGAGAGAGAGAGAAGGAGGAAGGGAAGGGAAGGAGAGGGAAGGGAGAGAGAAAGAAATTATTTCATCTTGGAATTATCTTTATGTTAGTATGGTATTTTGGGGATTCATGAATAGTGTGTAATAACATCAAAAAAATCAGAAGATAAAGATGGCCCAGAGGTCTGCTCAGAACAAGTATACAGTAACAAGTAAGATGATAGCACAGCAAAATTTATGGTCAAACTCAAACACAGAGAATCATCTGATGGGTTATACTGAGTTACCATAATGATGTTCTAAAAAAATAAAATAAAATAAAATAAAATAAAATAAAATAAAATAAAATAAAATAAAATAAAATAAAATAAAATAAAATAAAATAAAATAAAATAAAATAAAATAAAATAAAATAAAATAAAATAAAATAAAATAAAATAAAATAAAATAAAATACCTCTAAGAATATTTTCTGGCCTATTACTGAAGACAGGCTAGATTTCTTGTAGGTCAAGAGTGCTTCTCCCCAGATGTCAGATACACTAATTCATCTCTGAGTTGACTACACAGTGAAATTCATGCATATTCATGGCAAGCCCAAAGCACCAAAGAGCACCATCTCTATCACACATTCACTGTGCAACTTGTCTGTGGTCACCCATAATGCCAAATACGTAGAAATTTCCTGAGCAAGTACTAAAATTGTCTTGACAACATCTATGAGCACAAAAAGTCAACTTAGATATGTGTAAAATCTAATTCAACAAAGCACTGTGCCAGCTAAACATACAAAAATAAATAAAAGAGACGGTAACGCATAGACTCCATTTTGACTCATTGAGTCAATTTTTGACACATTGCTTGCAATTCCCCTTTTCTTTAAAATATAATCCTTATATGAAGTTTGAAAGAGTTCCAATAGCTGGTTTTACTTACTAGCATGGTATTGTCATAGATACCCTTTCTATCTCTGGGTATCAGGTAGATACCCAGAAATATAGTATAGTATACTGCTGTATTTAGGGGAAGAAAAAAAAAAGTTTAAAACAAAACCCTATTATTTTCACAGGCTTCTATAAATGAAGCTCTTTTTAAAATAAAATATTATTAATGCTGTTGCTTGAAGCAAGAAAATCAAAGACCTTAGATGTGTTTTCTTGTCTGCTAACTCGCACATAGATTTTAAAGATGAAATTTAATACAAAAAAAAAAATAGAGAGATCCATAATGAAATTTCTGTGCCAGGATATGAAAGAGAAACTAGTAAGACTGCCAAAATAAGTTTTTACAAACTACTGGAATTTTGTCTCACATTATTTAGTCTAACATGAAAGAAGTTCACTTATGTATGTTGACACTGTATCTCCTATTATATCTTTTTAAAAAATCTTTATTATACAAAGTAAGTTGGTAGCCAATTCTTCTATTGTTGAGAAAGTTAAGGTTCCTATTTTTCTTGATTTTTTTTTTCATTAGTGTGCAAACACATTCTCAGTCTACCTTCTTTCTTCCCTTTTCCTTCCCTAAAATTTTAACGTTGCTTCAAAAAAATGGTATCTACAGGATAATACATAATCTACCTATTCTCCATTCAAGCCTGCATAAAGCATTTCCAACCAGGTCTTATTTCAGGTTTGTAAGTGTGACTGCATGAACATTAATCCATGCTGAAAGTGGAAACAAAGTACTGTGAAAGGGCAAAGTAATACATAAAAATGAAGCAGTTATTTTCCAAGAGATGAGAATATTAAGGAAAACTACAAGGAAAATGTCAAGGGATCAAACCCTAAAGAAACAAAAACATGATCTCAAAGATGAAATAGCAATAATAAATATTTATATTATAATAACAGGAAGAGGATTGTACTCTAGACATAAGGATTTTGTTTAAACTTTGACTTTAGTTCAATACTTCATTCTGCATCATGCAGAATTTGAAAAATTGCCCTAAATATTTTAAAAATTATTTAAGGTCTTCAGAAAAACTGAAGAATAAGGTACCTCAGGCCTCAACTATTTCTCCATTTTGTTGCTTCTATAGGGACTCCCTCTCCATGCAACTGGGGTCCTTGCTGGTGCCCCAACTGGGCAACTCTGGTATTATGCTTGCCAAAACACAACATGTATCCTAAGTTAGCTGCCTAATTTCATCTTCAAAGACATGACTGTAGAAAATAATAAATTCACCACTCCCAGCCTCAGAGCTGAATGCATTTGCAAATACTGTGTTTTAAAAATAAGACAATAAATCCAGATTTTAAGTGTGAAAACTGCAATGTAGCAAGACTGAGAAAGAGGCCATGGTTAAATGAGAAAGTAAACCAGTGATCTACTGAGAGATGACAGAAGTTGAGAGTGCAGTGGGACACAGAAAGCATTTCATAATTTGCTTAGGAAAACAACTGTTGAGTAAAAACAAACAAAAAAAATCACATGATTCTCTGCTTTTAAAACTCTTGAGATCAGACAGTGGTACTTTTTCCTTCTCTATTTCAATTTCTTTTTATTGCTGTTTTTATTGCTTCAAGTATATATAAATAACTGTATCTTTTGGTATCTGAGTAGCTTTGGAAAAAAAAAATATATTGCAGTATCTAATTGGACTACTGTCAAGTGCAGTCTGCTGATCAAATGTAGCACCTCTTTTCAGATAGCAGCCTTACAAAACAACAACAAAAAATTGACCATAAGAAACAGGAAAATCCTACACCTCTTTATTGCCAAGAAGAGGTTGCTGCATGTCAGAAAAATGAGTCGTTGCATCTGTATGCTAGCTAAAAGGCCTGTGCCAGCTATCTACACTAATATCTAAACATTTCTTTTAACCTCAGTGCTGACCAAGAACTCTGCAGGAGTAACATCATGTCAGAATTAAATAGGTCCCTGAAATTTGTTTTGAATCTACCACCTCATGCATGGTTCTTTCATTATGAGAGGGTAAATGAAAACAACTGAGCAATAATTCCAGAAATAAAATCCTATCAGTCGTTCTCATTAATTTACCTTTTTTCTTAGTGCCCATTTTTCAGTGCCTTTTCATCTAGAAGCCTCTCTAGCTCTTTGACCATATTTTTAACAGCTTTGCCTGTTTCTGCTATGTGTATCAAGGTGACCAGAGATAACCAGGACTTAACACAAATAAACTGTGAGACTGCAATCAGAAAATGATTTTGTAACAGATGATTCTCTTTACTGTTCTTAACATTTTGTTTGCTTTTATAACTACTGCATCTACATACCTTTTCCCTGAGTTAGTCATAATGACACTTTGGGCTTGGTTCTCAGTAGAACACAGAGACACTAGTCACTGTAACTTGCATTACCTCATTTTACAATTTGAAGATAGGAGAGGTGAACTAGGGAGCATGAAGGATGCACTGCAGCATAGTTTAAAAACCTCTAGCATTTGTACTTTGAAGGAAATGGTTATATGGTATTGGCCTACTTCTAGAATATGAAAGGGAAGTCAGTTTTCAGGAGATGACTCTAATGTGTGAGATAGGCTCAAGTCACCTCACAAGTGCTGATACCGGCAAAAGTTGTAAGAACAAATAAGGAGGACAGAAAGCCCCTATGTCCTATTTTGTAGCTCAGAAGTTTATGACCACCATGACCAAGAGATTGTGATCTAGACCATCTTGCTTGTACATTTGTAACTTTTATAGACTCCAATAGCATGCCCAAAAGATTAAAAATCAATTGTTCATATCCTCAGGTTATCTATTTCCTGTAGTGGTATGCTTATTGCTCTACTCTGCAGCTTAATTAACTCTCATCTAAGATCAGCTTTCATCTTATTTGCTTCGTCTTTGCATCAACAAGTTTTGGCTTAGAGGGGAAACGTTGTTTGGGGTTTACCTGCCTTGGATGTTCAAACATATCACTAAAGGCCTGTCTTTGAAAGTTTTCCTCAGAGGAACTAAACCAGAGAACACTGGGGTCATGGCTACCATGACTGCTGGTTTCCCCAGATACAACTTATTTCCCCTCATCCAGAAACTTTGTCTAGACAGAATTTGAGCATTATTCTGAGGTTCCTGGACATAGATTCTATGGTGCATGCACTATGCAGATGGTCTGCACATGTGCAATAAACCCAAAGCTTCAATGAAATAACCATACAGATGAATTACACATGTAACCACACCATCTCAATTAAGAGAGTAGATCCCAAAGACTAAGGAAGCTTTAGATCAAGTCTTAAATGTACTGTGACTGTAAGAATTTATTATCACTACTACTATACACTTTGCATAACAGTACTTGTATGTATAAAGATAAATACATAAAAGTTCCTATTTGTATGGGTTAAACCTCAAAATGACAAATATTTTTTAGGCAATAAGGATCTGATATAGTATGCATAGTAGCCAGTAGAAGGAAACTTACATCTCAGTTTAATGCTACTCTTTTCTACTAGGAGATTACAACATATTATAAAGAGAACATACTTTTGAAAATTTGGACACATTAAATGGTTCTTGATGCTTGTTTTAAATGAAAGAGAAATACAAAAACTGACCATGCAAAACAAAGCCAGATATTTAGCAACTCCTGATATGTCTTTATTATCACGAAGCACACTGAATTATTTGGTTTCCAAAAGCAGTAGTATGCTTTAATGTAAAGCATCCATACATGCACATACATGCTATGATGACAAACATTTCCAGCTGAAATGTATTTTTTGCCATTGGAAACCTTGAAGGTATTGTTTCTCACAAATGAAAATTAGTGGAATGATTTCTGTTCTCTGAACAGTTTTCCCTACTCAATTTCAAACACCAGTTTGAACACCACTGGTATATAAGCAAAACAACAGATGTATTCTGAGTTTCTAAATACATGTCGTGAAGCAAGACCTTCACATGAAATGAAATGCATTAGTATTGATGTAAGTTGGTAATAAGAACCTAATTATAATCAGAGCTAAATCCACATGAAGATTTTTAAACTTATAGAAGAAACCCTCACAAAAAATCATCCGGGAGTTTTATTCTTTCCCATTACAGCTGGGTATTTCAGTAACACTGAAGCACAGAAAAACAAACAAACAAACAAAAATCTCAAATTAGGCACTAATTGATTGTAAAATATTAGTATCAGACATTTTACAATTGATTACTAAAGAACACTGAAAATTGATAGTGACAACTACTTTATAAAGCACTACAAAAACACAAAAACAGTGCAAGCTTTCTTTTAGGTACGTAATTGTAAGAAGGGATACTGAACAGTTACTGAATTCATTTTGCATGCATTTTCTGATAAAGGAGCATTCCATTACCTTTATTACTTTGTAATATTTCAGGTGTTGACATAAAAGTCCACAGTGAATCTTACTGCTATGGACTACAATTACAACTTGATAGCTAAGGACAGAAAAATCATCTATAAGCACCACCTATAAGCAACCCTCCTAATTTTGTCAAAAGGCAATCTTTTTAAGTATCGGATTTGCAGGAATATTGTGAAGGAAAAGGCCAAAGAAAAATAAAATAAATGCTCATAAACCATTTCTCATTAATGCGACACCACATTGTTTCAGTCACAAGTTGTACACTCTAACAGCAATGCTTTTCTAGATCAGACTTCACATTCATAATTTCTTTCTATGCCCTACTTTTTGAAGAAAAACTTACTGCCATTTAGGAGGTGGTACAGCTGAGTGTGCCTTCAATGACTAGCAAGATGGAAAAAAATACAGAAAGCTAGAGCCCGTTTTCTTGCCTATATACATATATATCCTAACTGATAATCTCATTGCAGAAGTGGAAAGTAGGACATTCCAGATCACTGAAAAACTCATCATGCTGCCTGATTATCCAGTGCATCCTCTTGCCCCCACAGGCCACTGAGAATCTGAACAAGATTAAGGGAGCAGGTACAACACGCGTAGGCTTAGGACTTACTAAATTAACTGAAGTCCATCTGCATCATTCTAGAGTTTGACTCCATATTTACATTAAAAAAGACATATCACAGATTTTGAATGGGAATAAATGTTTTGAGATATGTTCTACTAATAAATTAAAAAGTTCTGTTTAGGCTTCCTTTATTTCAAGTTTGTTTTGATCTCCTACAAAACATATATTATGTACCAAGAAAAAAATGAAAAAAAAAATCTTTCAGACTTTTATAGACTGTTTTATTCTGTTTTGTTTTTCCTTAAGCACAGCAAATTTCAAGTCTAGAAGTTTGGCTTCACAAAATTTAAATACTTTACAGGTATCTAAAAACCTTAATAAGCGATAATGCTAACATGGCAAATGTTGGTACTGCAGCATACATTCTTGCCATCTGCATCCATATCTTCCCTTCACATTACCAGAAGCTACTTATAAACTGAGAAAGAATACAATTAGAGGATACTGTTTTCCTCTAGCTGTGTATCCATAACTTCCACCAAAATTTATGGAAGAAACACATTAAAACCAAGGAAAGAGATGTCCTTCACAACACATGTAAAACATGATGCATAGTGTTTTTCCTTCCCAATGTAATGAAACAGCTAGCAACAAAGAAGTTTCACTTTTTTCCTTTAACGTATTAAATTGTGGAGCATATGAAAATCTCAGAAACATTCATATTTTCACCTCGTTTTTTAAGCACATGAAAGTCCAAATTATTTTCTCAACAAGTTCAATTAAGCTATGACTAAGCAATTTCCTTTTTTAGTACCTTGTAGAGTGTAAGTGGGATCACAATGGCATAGCTGTACAATAATTGGACTAATCAAAGGTATATAATGTTAGCATTGTGAATGAAGTAGTGTTGCTCATTAACCTATTACAAAAGAATTACTGTAAATTCAGCCTACGTGCAGCATCACTTCCTGTGCAAACAAACACAGATAATGCAACAAGCTTGAAACACTGCCAAGCTGGCAGACTGGCAGCACAAATTATGCAAAGAAACAGAAAACCTTCAGTAGATTCAATAGTGCTTGGAGCATAAGAATGATTAAGTGTTTCTGTATACAACTACAAATCACAGTAATGAATCAGACCAAGATTTCCATTAAGAGACTTAACTGCACCAGCTGGCCTTTTTCAGCAGCGTTATAATGTAAAATGATGACATCCTAAAAAGCGTTTGCAACTTTCACACAATGTGCCCAAAGCAAATCCTTTGTTTTACTTCAGTTCTTTTGGGAGACCTTTTTTGTAATCATCATAAAAATATGCTGCAGCACCTAAAGATACAGAAAGCCACAAAGCTGTACTGTTTCTTATTCTCTTTTTTTTTTTTTTTTTTCTTTTCCCTATTTAAAAGACAGTAAGACTGTTCCAGGTTGTAATTTAAAAATCAAAACAAAGCAAAAAGAAACAAACAAAAAAACACCAGAGTTTCTTCCCCACCAGTTCTGAGACTCTTTCAAAACTGTTCAGTTCAGTTCAGGCAACTACAGACTTGCAATTTCAGCTTTTTCATTTTTTTTATTTTTAAATCAGAAACTTAATAGGCCTAAACTCAAACCCCCCTATTTTTAATTTTATATATTAATGGAAGAGTAAGGTGCTAACAAACAAATCAGTACATATGAATGAAATAGGAAAAATATTACTTCTTCATAGAAAAGTCTGAAAGTCTCTAACAAACATTCTCTTCATCACTCAATGCATATATGGTTCCACAAGGGGCACAGAGAAAGCCTCCAGCGAGAGTATTTACTGAAAAAGTACTATTGTCACTATACACTGCTCAAACACAGTAGATTTTATTTAAATCATGGTGTACTAATCTACAAGACCTCTTAGTATTTTCAGAAGATTGATTCTCATCTAACAAACTGAACCTTTAAACAATTCTTAAACTTTTTTTTTTTTTTTTTTTTTTTTTTTGCAAATGGAACAATGCCATTCTGTGTGTTGCAACTACCTCTCAAGCCTAAATGGCATTTTCAGCTTTTTGTACTTTTTCACTTACCATATACTCAGACATATGGGAAACATTTGTGAGCAACCTCAAAATATAAATTTTATTTCTAACCAAGAAGATTATTCCTGAGAATAAGACCTAGATCCTTTGAGATCCTAGAGCCTAAGTATTTTTGAGAATGACTTAAAAAGATCTAGATATTACTGTGGATTAACTCCGATTTTCAAAAGTGATAAAAGCCTCACTGAAACCTAATAACATGTTCCTATCCTGAAAATCTGGCACTCACTAATTGTTATCTCCATATCTGAAAAAAAAAAAAAAGTCATAGTAAAACATCTGAAATCCCAAAGTCTGATGTTCTGGAAATCAGAACATACACAATACATATGATATGAACAGAACATACATATGATATGAACAGAAAAACAGAAGCAGATATGTGAGTACAGATATATTTCCATTTACATGTGCATGTGTGTGTATGTGCATAACATATGCATATGCATGCCTCTATGCATGTGCATTCTTACCGAATAGGCATCTCTCATATTTGGAATTACTCACTTTTTATGCCTGGGGACACAATCGCCTCAGCCACGCAGTAGCACAGCATGGAATCAGAAGAGGTTCTGCTTTCATTTTCGCAGTAGAATCAGTGTTACAGTTCTGTAACATTTGAAATTTACTCTGGGCTTCTGCCACATCATCCATCACAGGGAAAGGTTAACCAATCTCATGCTTCAGGGCCCAACACTCATCACTTCAAAACTGAGACAGAACATTTTCTTCATGTTACAACATTAAGGTGAACACAGCTAGGGAAGATGAACTTCATATAAAGAAGCGTTTAGATCAAATTTTCATCTTCCCCATTTCCCATATTCTTCTAAAATACTGTAAGAGGGCAGGAATCCAAGGCAAGATAATGGACTAGATGACCAATGCTTTGAACCAAATCAGAACTTGGAAATGTCATTTAACTCAAAAGCCTAAAGGAAGTTGTAATAAGATTAAGTGTTGGCACAAAAACTATGAGACTACGCAACTAGCTTGCCTTAGTAAATTAGATTAAGTGCTAAAACATTTTTTATTTTTACCATTATTAGCTTCTGTGTTATAATAAAGTGATGTTCTTTCATGTGTTGGTAGTAAAGTCATGTGGTAACTTAAAGACTACACCAACAGGCAGGAATATCAGAAACTTCTGCTAATCACTGAATGCAGGTCCTACTCCACACAAACCTGGGGGCTAGGGAGTAGTTATTCCTAAAACTAACTTCACTCTTTAGAACAAAGTAACAAGTAACAACAGAGGTAGCATTTTACCCAAATGGCACTCATCACGCTCTCCTTAATTTTTAAAATAATAAATTTTATATCACTGGGCCCTCTATACTGCTCATTACCTACCAAGCTCCACATTTTATAGAGGTTCAGTCCACACACTTCTCTGAAACATGCCTTGTAAAGCTCTATTTAAAGAAGAGCAGTTATAGTTTTTTGGTTTAACTTAACTTTAACTGAATGCTTGCTTTTTATGACTCTGTCTATGACTAGTGAATTGTCAGGACTCTTGACTTTAAACTGACTAAGCTTCAAGAACAACTTGGATCAAATGCAAAATTTCCATTTTGGTACTTTGCAGGTAGGACAGAGGTCACTTTGGGAAGAAAATATTGCATAGAAAACCTACTAAAACAGCTGTGTACTGTGGTTGTCCTTTCAACCTTTAGGAAGATCCTTAAGTTTTATATTCAATAGCCATCTACTCTTCTCTTATAAGCTAATACGTAATTCTTATCCCTTTACACACTCTTCAAGGTTTCCATTTCTTGTCAATTTTGTTCCAAAGATCCAAAAAGCTGCACACCTCTATGGCAGGACAATCCTAGTCATCTTATACACATCTTCCCTAAGTTATTAAAACGATGTTTGCATAGGCTGCTATCATAAAGAAAGAAAAAGAAAAAAAAAAAAAAAAAAAAAACAAACATATAAAAACAAGATAAAGAAGGAACTGTAAATGAGTGCAATGCATAATATGCAAAGAGAAAGGAAATAAATAATAAAAAAAGTGCTACTCAAGGAATGAGGCAAGTATTTCCATAGAGATTCCCTATACATAAAGATGTTAAAAAAAAGTACTGGAACTAGAATACCTGAATTGTGTTACAGTTGTTTCCTGCTCTTGAAATTAAGAAGTGTTTGGTAAGAAATTGAATAGAAAGACAAAATGTACACAAGTAATAACTGTGGGTCTTTCTGCATTTTAGTTCCATCTTAACAAGTCATGGATGTAACATGGTAGAGAACTGCAATCAATTTATCCTATTGCGTGGAACTGTCATGCTGATCTGCATTTTACAAACAAATCCATAAAAAGTACTGAAGCACTGCAGAACCTTCATAATTGAGGGTGGAAGGGAATGCATAATGTATGGTTGGGAATTCACAAAACAAAGATCTACATTTCCCTAGCAAAATGGCACATTCATTTAATGCACTGATAAATTTAATGCATCCAAGCATTGATGAAGTTAAATTATCCAGTCAAATTTATGCAGCATATTTCTTTAACTTACAGAGGAAGAGAAAGAGATTCTGTTTGATCAGATTCTACTAGGATCAATCAGTGCAAGAATAGTCAATAGGTTAGGTATAACACATCAAGACACTGGTATTTACTAGGAAAATAGTTTTGGTTGAAAACTGTCTTCCAATTTTCTCTATTTCCAGAGCTATACACAAAATGTATTTCTAAATGTTATTGAACAAGTCATCATTTCACCAGTTTCTTCTAGCAAACAGTCAATTCTTGGAATGGACTGTGTAATGACTCATTCTCAACTGAATTAACCTCTCTTGGAAATTGTCTCCTGCAGCTGATTTAAGATAAAAGCAAGAAGGAACATCTGAAGCAAATAGATGTTTTTTTTCCATGTATAAGCATTAGACGTAAATATTTTTGTTTTCATAAATATGCAGTACCAAAAAAAGAATTTCAGTGAAAGAAATTTAGTTGAATACAAGCTAAAACCGCAGGCACTATCCCATATATATTGTTATATTTAAATTTGCTGCTGAGAGGCAACTGTCCCATTTTTCAAGTTTTCTAGAGTCCTGCTTTTTACCTGTAGCTAACTTGCTTGCTTAGAACTTCACCAAGACACTGCATAGTTTAACACAATGGCCTGTGATTCACGGGATATTATTCTTAAGAGAAATGATGTCCTGTCATATTTCAATTGTCCATTTAAAATCTATTTAACAGACTATTTATCAGGATCTGCAAAGTTACAATAGTTTGCTGCTAGACTAACTCTTCCACTTTCCCAAACCCAGTTAGCTATCAGCTTTTCATGGTCTTAAGAGTTCCTAAGTGTTGCAGTATCACTTTCTTTGTTCAAATGAGCAACCACACGTACATGAAGATTTAAGGGTTTACCTTTACTACTCACTGCTCTGAGTATATAGAGAGCACATACTCCATTGTAGGTATTCAATAATATCCATTACCATCTACTGCCCTCTATTTTCACTCACGCCTTTTTATTTCCTGTCCAACTCTCTTCTGGTTTAATATTAAAGTAACTTGTTTCCCCTTCCCCAAGATCACATTTGTGAACTCATTGTTCCCAGCTGTTCTCAGTATAGCAGAATCAAATAATTATCTCTCTTGAAAGTGAAGCAATTGAAAGCTAAAACAAGTAGGCAAATTTCTATTACTATGATGAATATCCCACTTGTAACCATAACATTCACACCACTGTATTCACCATATTGGTAATATTGCATTCTGATATTCTATAAGCTGTGTTTGTAACTGAACCAAAGCATTTCATTATTGCATGTACAGAGACTTTATAGATTCTTTCCCCATAAAGCCAACCATTTAAACAATAAAGATGAATGTGAAAGCATAAAGGGATGGTAAAGGCATCATTTAGGCAAAGAAGAAAAGTTAACACCAATCTCCAGCATTTCAAAGAATCAATGAAAAATTCTATTTCACATCAGACTTGATTTGCTTCTTACACTTTCTAACACAGGCAGCTACTCTTTTCCCACAGCAATCCACATGGAAGCATTTGGATGAATAATATTAACATGTATCCTGCGTGTTTTCCCCTTTAAAACACTTTTTTTTTTTTTCTCCACAGGACACAGCTAAGAACACAACACATACAGAGCACAGCTTCCAACAAAGTTATGTCCAGCAGATATGCAAATGCAATTACCTGCTGCCAACAAACACTTGGCATCTATAATCATGCCTCAATGATTTCTAAAGCTGTGATACTGCAAACTACACTCACAACCAATGACATACAACACATTTTGACCCTTTTGTCAAAGTTGTTCAGTGTTTACAATACAGGAAGATCTTGCATCAGGATTATGTGGCTTTGTAGAAGCTCGCTAGAAGAGGACTTGCCATCTCAGCAGAAAAGGAAACAAGCCCTGTGTGCAACACCTCAGGACTGAGGGGAAACATTATCTCTGCTGCCATAGAAATTGAAGAAATAGCAAACCATAGGCTTGCCTGACCCCCACGCCATGAAAAGAACAGCGAGATAGAGTGGCTGGTTTTGAAACCCTGCAAAGGCAAGCATACTGCAGCAAACATCATCTCCCACTCATGTAAGTTAAGGAAAGTGATTCTGCAGGGCCATACTGAAGCTTTCTGTCACATGTTCAAATGCATAATCAAGAGAGGGAGAATGCCTGTAGAAAAACATTGCGGTGAGCTGCAAAGTCAGAACTGCAATTTGAGAACTAGCAAATATTGAGAAGACTAATAATTTCCAGTTTGTGTATTAAGGTTTCACTATTTTTAATATTTTCCATTCAAATATTTGCCTTTCTGCTAAGTTTACAAGCAAAATTGCTTCTGTTGTCAGCCTTACTAAAAATATCATATTTTACATCTTGATTTGTTGTTAAGAATGATTAAAGTTCAATTACAAAAAAGTTAAAACATGAAATTGTAATTCTTGCACTTGATTTGTGACATTTCATTAAAATAATCATGAAATATTTAAGAACTTACTTTAAGTAATCTCCCCCATTTGAATAAAATATAAATGAAGATTATATAAAGCAATTACAAGCAATTTTTAAAGTAAAATATAGGCATTTGATTTTAAAATAGTTCCCCCTCTGCATATTATCATGAAACTGTTTGTGTGATTAAATACTCTTAACAACAAGAAGGAAAGTATATGTATCTATTCTACTAACATAATCAGGAACCAAGGAATCTAAATGCACCCTTTATATATATATAAAAAAAAAAAAAAAAGTAAAAGAAGTAAGCCTTACCTAAGTGCATAAGCTTCTCAGTATTTTTATGTCTGCCTCTTTCCTTCAGAGATACTGTAGCAACAAAAGCACTGTTACTAGGTCACACCAGGTGATGTTCAACAGTCTCTGCCTTTATCAGGAACCAGCCTTTAAGCATCCCATACAGACATCATTTCAACCCAAAACTGCTCAGGCAGTTTAAACTGTTTAAGGAAGATCATGGCAGAAGTTGAATATTCTGATATACTGGAAGGAAAAATGTCTCACCTTAGACATCTTCAAGTAAATAGACTTTTCTTTATTAAAAATACTCTTTAGAAATTATTTTGTAAATGTTGTGACTATTCTATTTAATACAGCAAATCTGATAAAAGTGTTGAACTACAGCTAGAGAAATACTCTTTGACAAACTTTGAAACTGAAGCAAAGCAGCACAATGCAGAATGCCATGATAACCTCCTGAGCTCACCAAAACTGGTCACCTCAAAAGGGATTTTCTGAATGGTTGCAGTTTTCTGCATCAACACCACTTCAGTCAGTGACAACAGCTATCTATTCACAGAAAAATAACTTACCGCTACCCTATAAAAGAGAGGGGAGCAGTAAGTTTCTACATGTTCAGACCTGTCTTGATGGGGTGAGGGAAGAGGTATCCTGAAAGATAACCTGGAAGTCCCATTGAGATCTATAGAAAAACACTCACTGTCATCCCCAAATTCTACAAGCATTTCCAAGCTATAGTGCCAAATTTAGCGCACCAACTGATGCGCACATCCAATGTCCAGAACTACTAACTGTACAAACTGTTTCAAGAAAACTTACTTCCTGAGCAACCAGCAAGAGGTCTTCTCATTCTCTTCCTCACACAGCTTCAGGTCTCCACAGCTCTCCAAAACATGCTTCCTAGAACTGGGGTGCAACTTACAGATCAAAGCTAATCACCAGCAGACACCAGTTTCTCAAGCTGCCACTTACATGCACTGACATCCTTCCTCCTCTTCCCATCACACTGCAGAACAAGCATACCTGAATCATGCAAGAGAGCACAGTCTAATACCAACTGAAATACTTCTGAAACCACAGGCTGAGTCAGTACTAAGTATCGCCACATTAATTAAACCAGTTGGACCATGCCACATCATATCGCTAACACCCTTCCAAAACGCTGGGATATCTACTACTCATCACATGCTTCACTGCAATACTTTAAGCAAGCTATACATGGTTACAATCACTTGGAAATTGTGCTGTAGAGACTTAAAAAAACAACCAAACAAAAAAAATGGGACAGCACAGTCAGATAAATGTATTCAATAGTAGAATATCCAAGCATAAGCATATTTACTGCAAGTCATTTTTTTAATAAAACAACAAGAAAAATTATTACAGTGAATTTGCTATTGGATACAATTATCAACCTCCCCTGATTATCAACCTCTCTGCCTATGATATTACCTTAAAGAGTGACAAAATTATTTTACAGAAATTTCTGAACGAAGAAATACTGCTGCTTTGAAACAGTGCTTTTAATAATGGAAAATTTAACTTTTAACTAAGTCAGAGAGTTTCAACTCAATGACTCTTCAGAATAATCTATTCAGTTATATCAGTATATCTCAGGTTTCTATCCCAGAGGTAGCCCAAAGG
The DNA here is from genome assembly GCF_009819795.1 of Aythya fuligula. Classification (NCBI taxonomy): domain Eukaryota; kingdom Metazoa; phylum Chordata; class Aves; order Anseriformes; family Anatidae; genus Aythya; species Aythya fuligula. Next base: position 27,018,802 of record NC_045562.1, on the reverse strand, counting down.
TGCTCATCAACCTTTCACTTGTCTTGGAGGTATGCAGTCTCCTCTTCCCTGACTTTCTCTTGAGCATAACCTTTGCCACTTTATCAGTTCACATGTTTAAAACTAATTTTCCAGTGTAGGTTTCTTTAGAATAATTTCAGGAACATCTACATAGCAAATATGACCAAATGGAAAACTATTGGCATACTGCCTATAAAGAGTTCTCACTAATCCATTAAAAAAGCCTCAACTATTTTCCAGGAGACACCCCCCAATTGCTTAGAAAAATAATTAAATCAGATATTATTTAAATTATCAGATCTTTGAAGAACACCACATGCACACATACAGAGGAAGTGAAGTGGTGAAAGAAAATTATTTGCATGAAATTTTGTGAAGATTTAATCCCATTATATCATATACACACAGTGGATATATTAGAAATGGACAAAGGTAGGTAATACAACCTGGTGGCTGATAATCTAACAATCCTTTGGGAAATTAAAAAAAAAAAAAAAGCAAACACAGTTGGCTATGTTGACAATCAATATGCAAATTGTAGGTATTAGTTAAGGGATAAAACAAAAGTTAAGGACAAAGAAGTTAACAGAGGAAAAAAGATTAGTAGACAACACTGCTTGTGAATATGCTACCCATATTCTTGTGCCACCACATTACAAAAAAAGTCAAAGACTGCATTAGAAAGAAGGCACAAAGCAATTGATTTCTCCTTGAGGCTAATACCCTGGGGGAACAGGGATATCTACATTTGGAAATCCTTGGCCTGGTTTGCCTACTTGATAAGTAGGCAGAGAATTGCTTAACCTAGCTTACAAGACTAGACTTGGAGTGCTTATTACAAGGGTTAATCATCAAGTTGTCATTTCAAAGTTTTCCATTATGAGATTGTGCTATATTCAGAGAGGCTTTGCCCCGTAAAATATTACCTTTCAAAAAGAGTGCCAGGGACTGTGGGAGGAATAATACAGGTATGAAGGCAGATGTCAATACATTTATTAATTCAACCACTATATGCAGTTTCATCTAGACTAAAAAGTTTTCAGTCTTTACCTGCTGCACATATACTTAAAGTAGAGGTGTCATTTTTTCCACTGTTTTCAATGATCTGTCTAATATCTCCTCAGAAATTTTGAACAATTGTGTTGTCTTTTCACAGTCTACACTGACATATTCCCAGCAGTTCACATGCAGCTGAAATTAGACTACCTGGCTTTGTCTGATAATAATTGTTTCGACTTATTATACATAATACCTTATCAAACCAAAATGACTAGCTCTACCCTGAGATTATTTGATAGAAACAGCATAACTCTACAAATAAGTTTTTGTTAATTATCTGCAGCTACAGATCTAGGATAATTTAAGCTTTTAATTTCACTATGTACTATCTTGCTCATTTGAAAAAGACAGGTGTATTTAAACATAACTAGCCACAAGGAAGAACATTCCTTATATCATTGCAGTACTGGCTCTCTAAAAAGTTCAAAATTATCTTTTTACATTACACAAGAAAGACGCTGTTTTCCTTAGCTCTTTTCAGCCCCTACTGAGCAAGAAACTATCAAATATTTAGTTCAATCATAATACTGAAGTTTAGTGATACTGAGGCTCTATCCTTTCTACTGTGCTCTGTTTCCCACAATGAGGCATGAAAAAATGTACAATTTGAAGTCAAAAATGCAACTTGACTTTACCCCCGAGCAAACAATAATCTCATGATTCAACTAAGGGTAGCGTTCAGGCCTCCTACCTATGCATTATCTGCCCCAGATAAAACCAGAGGAGTGCAAAAAATTTGCCACACTAAGACTTATATAAATAGAGGATCTGGAACTGTTCTTTCCCTTCACCACCACCACCACCACCACCTCCACGTCCACCCACCCTCCACCAAAAAAAAAAAAAAAAAAGTAAGAAAATGGTAAGAATGAAAATCTGCATTCTGATTCTGGAATAACTATCATATGTTCCTTATATTTAGTCCAATGCAAAACAAGAAGGCATAGAAGAAAAAAAGGCACACTATATAAAAGTTTAACAGTTTTGAATTCTCTAGCCTCATATAAGAAGTGAAAAAGTCAAAGCAATGCATAGCAGCAGGACATTACCACAATCACAACATTTATTTGGTACTGCACAGTATTTCCTTAAGTATATTTGCATCAGCAGTTTGTGATATTTACATATGTACGCCCTCTAGCTTACCAGCCTATTAAAAAAAAATCAAATATTAAACAATCTAATCAAATTATGCATACATAATTACTTATAAAAATCCACTGCTTTCATGTTGTTAAATAACTAAACTAATTATAGTATACTTATGGTTTACAGTCAGTCATGAACACTGTTAAAAATGTCTATAGGATTAACTTTTAAAAGTATTTACCTGTGTGTAAGCCTTCGGTGACTAATGCAAACAGCAGTTTGTTGATCCTGTGCAACACAGACCTTATGGCGACTACATTTCATCTTTAAACATGGATCTTTAGCCGGATCTAAAGCTAAAAATAATTTTAGAAAATTGTTAACAATTATCTAGAAGCATGCAATTAAAAAAAGAAATACAGCACACACAAAACCCACCAAGTACATGGAGGAGGGCTGGCCTGATGTTTGTACAGGATGCCGAAAGGAAAGGCTCTGATCTTCATCAGGATAAAATGCAGCATATTCAATAATGCAAAATGAAACTGTACAAAATTCCTTAACAAGGAAAACAGATCTTCAGGAATCATGCATATTCCTGTATGCTCTCATACAATACCACTGCTATTTATTTATAAAAATACTAAGTATCCTACGCAACTCTCTCCTTATCAGGGTTTGTAACAAAGCCAAAGGCTGGTGGTTTTCACTGTAGTTAAAAACACTCTTGATATTAAAATTTGCTGAAGACTTTTAGGAATCCTGCACATCCGTTTTGTCATTCAAAGCACTAATTTCTAAACAAAAATGCTTTGAATTGGATTCTGTTGCCTTCAGTTCTCCATTTCAGTGACATCACTTCTAAACAGAATTAGGTTTGTAGTTGATATAGTTCTAAAGCTGTAACGCATCTGAAATGACAACAAAACAATATGACAAAAGGACCGGCAAATGGCATTTATCAGCAGTTTGGAACATTTGTTCATTCAGATGTTGGCTGCCACATCTCCCACATACAAAATCTTTGTAAAAGCTGTAAACCAGAATGCTAGTTAAAAAAAACGTACTTCTTAATCCTTTTCATGTCATTTCTACCATGAAGTAACATGTACAAAGCAACATTGTATAATAATAATTTAGTGAGACACAAATAGTAATATGCTGGTCCATTGCAAATTAACACAGAGAAGAGGAAAAGCATCCATTGGCTAAATTTAGCTGCTGTGTAGCTAATAAAATTACTCACCACCATGTTCTTTGTAACAATTGCCACTTTCTCACTGTAATCCCCAAATACTGGTATTTCTACCGTAAAAGTAGTTTCTCTTTCCTGCTAAGATACAGCTGAGTTTTTACAACTGAGCATTCTTAATAGGTAAATAATGACAATGTCTGAATTTACTCGGAAATTATAACTCAGATGAGATTCAAATAAAAGAAAAAGTATATTAAAATATGCAGATGAGTGATTTGTATGAGTACCCCAAGTCATGCTCCTGACACTGATCAACTCAAAGTCTGAATCAGCATTTTCTAACTTCTGAAGAGGTCTTACACTCAATCTAAAAAGCACTGTTAGAAGAAGGGAGGAAAGTTAACCAAGAAGGATGGAAAACCAAAAGCCTGAAAGCAACAGAGAATGAGACACATGTAATAGAGAAGAAATAGTAAAGCCAAGGCAATAAGAAAATAAAATTAGAAAGAAAATAAAGATAGGGTAGGAATACAAATATGGCAACAACATCAGAGTTCTCAAGATGTAGCCTTCTGTAAAAATAAATTCTGCCTGCAATATTCTAGCTTCCTTATTTCTGTTTCTTTTGTAGCTCAGTCTTTCCTCTTTAATACACCCTCAGCTTTGAACTACACTTTAAACTACAAATACTAATTTCTGGGTATAAAACTAAAAAAGCCAGACACTCCTTTTCATTACTTCGGATTAAATTTGTGTAGCTTATTTCCTGACTAATCATGTCTACATGACAATACAGTAGATTCTAAAATTTCAGCCAATATTCACTCTCACCAGAAAAAATAAACTTTTCCCTTCTCTGATCTCCACAGTGTTTTTCAGGTAGATCTAAATATTCCCAAACTATTTTTTTATTTTTTTTTATTCCTATGGACATTCTTCTCTTACATGGAAGGCCTTCCCCATCTTACCCCATTTTTTTACTTTTTTTTTTAATTTGCATTAAACACAAAACCAAAACAAACAAACAAAAACCTAAGAAACTATATACCAAACCCTAGCTTAAAGAAAGAGTACTGAAAATCCTAAAGGGCAAATTTCAAAATCAAGTAAAAAAATCTATAAACAATTAATATTCAGTTATCCTGTGTTCACCTTCACTTAAGCAGATTACTGTCCAGCGTTCAGTTATATTTCAGAAATGCTTTCCCCTTGTTTTTCACATTTGTTTATAAAATGTGTATTTGCATACATATTTTCTGAAAGGAAGGTTATATTCCTGTGTTCTTTGTGATCAAAAGTAAACTTTTAACCACAACTTCATTTAAACTGCTAAGTGATATTAATATATGGCTGACAAAGCATGCACCCAGAAAACAAGACCAGGCTGACAGTTACAGTTTTAATATGTAATTTTTGGGGGGCTAAGCAGGATTAAATACAGTTTAAATGGTGACTTTTTCAGTTTTATTTCCTTCTTAACAGTATATTCAGCTGTACAAAATATATACATTATATTATTAACAAAGGAGAAAAGTGATGGAATCATTAATATAACAGTAATTCAGTGCAGATTGAAAAGAAAGATTTCTTTAATTACAGCTTAATACATACAGGCAGATGCATTCCTATTCCAGGTATTTTATTTCTGCTGCAAAACAGACAGAAATTCACAATGAGCCATCCAGCTGTAGTTAATAACTCTGATTACAACAACTCTTAAACCAGTGGTAAGGAAATGCAGCGACAAATGACTAGAATGACTGAATTAGAATACTAGAATTGGAGTTCAAATTAACAAAAGCATACTCAGTATCCTTCAATGTACTTTGGGTTTTAACATCCATGGAAAATACTTTCTCTCCTTTAAGTCAAGCAGAATGTAATGTCACTCCCTAATGAACATGAACAGATTATCATTTAATGTACTGCTCAAGCACCTCTTCCTAGAAAGTTCTCTGATGGAGACACTACAGTAGCAATACCTGAATATGACTCTGACATAGTTTCAGGTAAATGTTTTGTAAAACTGCATAGGTTTTTGAAATAAAAACACATTAGCAAGAAGAAATATCTGGAATCATACAAGGATGCTGAGTCCCAGTATCAAGTAGAAAACGTGTTTCAGGAAAAGGGATGAATGGGGGAGATCACACAAGTGTTCTTTAAATCAAACATGATTTAAATGGTTATTTATTTTCCTGAGTTCTTGGGACTCTGAAGATGTATTTTGATAATTCTATCAAAATTTATCAAGCTGTAACATGTCTTTCTACAGGCAGGACCCAACTTTATAACCAAGAGATGGTACTATCACTTGGCCTTTATGACAACATAAAGATGGATATCAAACTAGGGGAGAAGACCTCTAATTTATTGTTGAAATCAAAATGTTTTTATTCCTAGGGGGGAAAAACAAACAAACAAACAAACAAACCACCATTTTAAGGTTTTAATATCCAGTGGAAGTCCTAAAGATCTAACCAGGAGATCAAATGAAAACGGCCTAGAAAATGGCCTTGACCAGGTAAGTGACAACAGATGAATAAGATGAATATGATAGATTTTGAAAAAGAAAAAAAAAAACCTGCTTGGAAGCAGTACTGCTGAGTACTGATACTCCGTTAGTTTCCTTATGTATTTAACAGTTTCCACCAAAGATAAACCAGATTGTTCAGAATTCTGTGTTTAAAAGAAAAACATTTCTGAGGATCACTCAATCACAAACTGCACCTTGTAAATTAAAGATAGCAACGGGTATAAATTGCTGAGAACCTAGTATTAGAAATCAGTTCTGCAGAGGCAAAAGACTGGCCTGACATCTTTGTATGGCTTCAGAGAAATGAAGAATGATAAGGAACTTCAGACACCATATCTACCAATTAGGCATTGAGGAATACACCATTAACTTCTCAAAGGCAGGTCTTTGTCACTAAGAGTTGACTGAAGAGTCTGATGGAGAGAACTATATTGGGCATCTCCAAAGCGAACCACTCCCTGGGCTAGACTGGGCACTCTCCTACCAAAGGCTATCATGTACCAAAAGGAATGGAAGGCAGGGGATATAACCTGTTCCAAGGCCCATCCAAGCCTTACAGTAACAATTTGACCTTTGAGTATTTACTGACTCTGTGTTTATGATGCCCTGGATGAAAATCTTGAGCAATTCCAAGTGCACATTTTGCACAATCACACATTTTTAGTTTATAACGTGCTTTATAAAAATGAAAAAGTAAAATAAACACAAATTACATTAGTAATTTGCACAACTGTGAAAGGACTAAAATAAATTAGATGTTTATAAAAACAGACATTTCTTTCTGTAAAAACACACATGAAACAAAATAATTACAAAAAAAATGTTTTATGTCATATTTGAAGTAGACAAAGCACACACATGGACATTTTTCATGCAAAATGATAAACCACAAGAAAAACAGTTACTAAAAACATGGTCTTAAGTTTTTCATGCTGAGTAAGAACTGGACTACCATTACACTGCAGGGACATACCTAAGACCTGTCTCCACATGGAGTCATCCTAAATATCTTAAACTACTATGAAAATACATAAATTTATTCCAGGGATTCTAGGGAAAGTATCACTGATGTAATGTAAGCTTATAAATCAGTCAAGTTAACTTAGAAAATATATGGCATTAAGTCTTTAATTCTTCACTGAATCTTTTAGTATTTGCTGACAAAATGTGCCTGCATTACCCCACCTCACTCCAAGTATGCAGTCTTGCACTAGCAACAAAACACGCTGCTTTTAACTTCTGCTAAAATAGGCAGCTATAAAGCTGCCTAATGCTCACACTAGAAACATCATAAGTGTCAAAATCCCACTGTGGAACAATTTTTGCATCCCTCAGTTATTTTCTTCAGCATGAAACAGACATCAATCTGAGTCACTTTCACTAAATTATCATCATAATCATGAAGACTAGACACCCTTTTTTCATAACTGAAATGAAAACTTAGATCGTACAGCATATTTATACTGTCACTAAAAATAGGTGATGGCTCCTGTATGATGAAGAGCCTCTAGAACTTAGCAATATGTTTGTTTATGGCTTGCCAGAAATCGTTTCTTTATTTGTGGCTATAGTGTATCAGCTGACATCCTAGAAGATCAGATATGAACAGCTTCTAAAAATATAGGTCTGATCTTAGTTTCTTAACTTGGTAATATTCAGCTTTATTTAGCTCCTAATATTCAGGAAAAAAATAGGTTATTTGCCTATATGCATATTTAACATTTGTCCTTATATTTTCCTAAATTAATACCAAACGCAGTGGTATTTCAGTAAATACCACTAAATTTCAGTAAGTAGAAAAATTTCATTGCCACAAAAACAATTACAAAAGTATAAAATGCTTGTAATGTATAATTTTTCTCCAAGAAATTATATTGTTAATTAAAAATAATTTGTGCTTTGCTGAAAAGCTGTGGAACAGAATTAGGTTTGCTTGGTGACTTTCATAGATGGATATGGATTTGTTATCCTCACATCCTAAGGAAGTAATTAATATTCTGAAAAAAATGATTCAATTATTACTAATGGATCTATTTATTTATCATTCAGATTTGGAAGAGCAGTGCAGGAAAGCTTCTCTCCATCTCTTCTCTAAGTTAATTTCCAGCTAGTGCTCCTGGAAACTGACATTATCCAGATCATGTTTATTGGGAATATAATAGGAAATCAAGATTAGCAATACATAAGATAGGAATCCTCTTGATAAGAGCTCCATGTTAAAAGCCACGGTAAAGTACTAGTATCTTACAATCAGACATATTGCCAATTTTCCATAACCAGCAAAAAGAAATGGGAGGGGAAAAAAAAAAAAAAAAAAAAAAGGTTAAAGGGCGAAGTTTTCAGACCTAATGTCTATTCCCCTCCTCTGAAGTTCAAGATTTGTTTCAGGCATGCAGAAAAAGAACTAGATGGACTTTTTGGTTTAGTAAAATCACCAAAACCTATGTTATGTTTTGAGCAACCAATGAATGGTTCGATTCCTTTACTTTAAGAGGCAAGGGACAGAAATATAAATTAGTTAAATAAAATATTAATAATTAGTCATATGCCTAAGCTACAACCCATGGCAGACAGACATCTAGAACAGATTGATTCATATTACCTGCTTTCATAAGCTACTTATTTCCTGAAGAAACCTAAAGACGTATGGTTTTCCACTTTGAAATATGATGATTCCTCAACTCCTAAGCAGAATTTCTCACTCAGAATTGTGTTGGGTCTAGAGAGGTGAGAAAGATCCTGGCACCACAATTTCCATAAACAGCAGGGGGGAAAGCAGGATAGAGCATATAAACACTCAGCTGATATTGTCAGCTAAAACAGAATAGAGATATTTAATTGCAGTAACAGTGGTCCTTTTTTTGCCCTAATTGTATGGTGATCTGCATCCAGAATTTGCAGACATACATGCATACAGGCTCTCCTCAGACACAGATGGTTTGAATCCATACTGCTTTTCATTTCAAGAGTTTCCAGTCTTGCTATGCAACACACCTGAAACTTTTTTTTTTTTTTTTTTAATCTTTACATGAAAACGAACCATTGTACAGCTAACAATCTCAGATACGTGAATAATGAGAGAATAAACAAGAAACAGCCTACCTCCGTAACCTGATGGGGATGTTCTGAGAAGAAGAATCTTGAATTTTTACTTCTTCTCCAAGGGACTGCATTTGCCATTTAAGATTCACTAGATAACATGAAAAGGAGAATGGGTCGCTACAGCTGAACCTTCACAAAAGGAATCTTCCCATGAATCTACAACTCCAGTAAGAAGAGTAGAAAATGTTTCTGTTGGTGGCCAAGCAAGTAATTAGGAGTTTAGATTCAAACCCCTGAAGGTTACAGGCAGTCTAGAAGATTGGTTTTCAACTTGTGAGCAAATGTTTCAACAAGTACGTGTCTGTGTGCATGGAGGTTGTATCCAGCCACGAAGTGCCTGGTTTTAAGAATGCTCAGGAAATCTCCATCCTGATGAACCAGGGACAATTGTGTAAAACCTTTTATCAGGCTTATTCTCAGATGCTTTGCTGTTCCTAGCATTTTATTCTAATAAGTTCTGATACATTAGTACTGCGTGTGTCTTGCAATACCTAGAGTTAAGCTAGATGAAATTCTGATAAGCAAAGAAAACATTGAATGATGAGTTAGAACCATCTGACATAAAATAAGTACCGGCATATTTCCTTTTTGCTCACCTCTTTTGCTGCAGTAAAGTTTCAAAGAACAAGTACCAAAAAATGCATTTATTCCAACTCATAATATCGTACCTGGCAGTCTGTTGTCTTCCTCTGGAACAAGCTCACTAAATTTTAATCTTTTTTTTTTTTTTTTTCACAATTTCAAAATACTTTCCTCATTCTTTCCCACTCTCTTCAAAACAGTTGTCTTCATTGGGCCACACTTTTTTTTTTTTTTTTTTGGTCATTCAAGAAGAAGCTTAAAACTTATTTGTAGATCCTAGTCCACAATCCCATGGTAACTCACAGGGGCATGGGTATGAGTGAGGAAGGAAAGTGTGTTTTTCTATTGCAGAAGCCTTGCACAAACTTCAGAAACTTCAGAAACTTTGCTCATAGAAACCTCAACATGAAATAAGGGGCAGGCAAGTTTTTAAAGAGGGTATATCCCAAGATAAACTGCTATGACATATAATTTATAGCATAAAAATGTGTCTGTTAATGAATGTGCACAAAATAGCTAATAGTAATCGTATTCTTCCTCCTCTTTTCTTTATAAAACTGTTTCAATAATCAGACTTGAAGAATATTGTACTGATTGCCAAATGGCTTGTAAACCATTACAGACCCAAAGCAACTCCTCATCATCTCATCATACATACTCAACTCAAAATACCAAAACTAATTGCAAAGCAATGAACCAATAAGAAGAAAACACTGGAGTTCTGGTTCTGAAAATTGCTTTTCACTATAACAAATTACATATGTTGTTGATAACAATGTATCAACAAAAATGTTGATACACTAAGTCTCATGTCAAAATTTTGCACTGCCACGTTATTTTCAAAGGTACCATCATTAAAAACGCAATCCCTTGGGAAAATCTTTGCCCAAGTTCCACATTTCTGTCCTGCATGCTTCATCCCAAATTCAAACTGTGCGCTTAGCAACAACCACTGGTGCCCTCCAATGGCTTTTGACATTGCGGTAGCATTTATGTACCTTCTAAATTATAAGAAATTCTCCTCCTTACAAATATTTGTGTTTCAATAACATTATCATAATATGTGTTCTCAGTAGTAGGTATTCCTTAAACACTTACAACAGAATATTCTACCCACAGCTCAAAAGTTGATATAAATGAGAAAGTCCACAAAGCAAAAGTCAAATGTTGCCCTTAGTTACACCTACACAAATTCAGAAAAGATCCTATTAATTTAAATTGCCAAAGAACAGAGTTATTTTGGACTCAGACTGATGTATTTGACAGCAGGCTAAATAAATATTCTGCTAAATTATCCAAAACAGGTATGACTAATAGAAATGCGTGTGCATACTTGGCTGGCATCATTTAAGGTTTCAGCAGTTTTAGTGAGGCACTCTTATTTTTAAATTGCAATATCCATTTCCTTGATTTGGCAGAAAGTAACTGTTTAAAGACTACATGAAAGTTCACAATAGTAATGTAGCGCTACCAAGCATTGTACTAGTTTTCCTAAGAATATTAAATCATGATTTAGAGACATTCTGTTTGCATAATAACTGACTTGTGTGTTCAATCAGGAGAAAGAAATGTCTGTATTCCTCTAAGAGTGGAAAAGAAACATCTTGAAAATTCTCCCAACTATTATCTTTAAATGGTAAAATGCTTATTCTTGCAAAGCAATGTGAAATAAAATGTGTCTTGATTATTTCACTCTCTTGTACAACTGGTCAATTTCTGTATTTATTTCCATCATTTTTATGCTAAAATAATATTAAAACTTAAATCAGAATGTTTTGACTGTGATCCACTTAATTTTTAATTTAGTTTAATTTTAATTTTTTTAAAAAAGAAAAACAGCTAAAACAGAATCTAGTATATTATTCACATACAGTATCCAATACATCAGTAATACACATATATGTGTATTATAGAGAAGTTTAGCATAACAAAAATAATCAGGAAGTGTACTTGTTATAAAATTCAATGATGATCTAGACATAAAATATGTTCTCTAACAAGCCACAAAAATTGAAATCACATCCTGCAGCACAATATACAGAATACATTTTTTTTTTTCTTTTTGAGTCAGTGAAGCTTTTGCATAAATCCTGGCTTAGCCAGACCATTTATGGAAAGTCCTTTGAGCTTTAAATTACTGAAGTTAAAGGAAAATTCCAACAGGTTCAGCTTTCAGTATTTAACTACTGAAATTTAGTATTTAAGTACTGAAAATCAGTATTTAAATACTGTAGTAAATATTACAGTAAGCAGTAAATACTGCTTTTAGTATTTAAAAATATTTCACTACTAACAAGCTAATAACCACAAACATACCAAACCTGCAAGAGTTCCAGATAGAATTAAGCTGCCATTTGGAAAGAGGGTGGGGATTATGAATGTAAAAAAAAAAAAAAAAAAAAAAAAAAAAAAAAAAAAAAAAAAAAAAGGGACCTACTCCACTAGAAATTCACTTTGCGATGTTTCTTTGCAAGGTTTCTCTTGGATTCCTGGACTCATGTTTGCATGAAACATTTCTGGTCTCCAGAGTAAGTGATCCTTGTAGTTTGGAAATACAGACACCAGTACAGGTGCTCTGCAGTTACTAGCTTGCAGTAAAGAAATCTGTAACTTAGTCAGTTATGAGTATGCATCCGTGTCCTAACTCATAACTATCAATACATGACATAGCACGGAAGATGAAGAAGCTGTGTATTCCCTGTACATGGATAGGATGGAGTGGACAGTAGCTGGCAAGAACAATTCAAGCTGGGTAGCCTCAGGGAGGCACAGCGTGCAGTGCTTCAGGCAGAACATCCCACAGGGAAAGCTGGTATTTCTCTCCAAAATTAATCTTGACTCAATATAGCAATTTGAAAGTTAAGTCCCATTTCTGTATTAACAGACAAGTACAGAAAAGTGTCTAATGAATACCAGTGATAACTTTACTAATGACCTGGGTTTATTACCACAAAAAATACTTTTGGTAGTAATATTACTCATCTTTTATTTGAAATACTGATAAATTTTGCAGTTTCAGCTAAGTCCTATTTTGAAATTTTTACAGTTGTGTTTATCTATCTCACAACATATGTTCAATACACAAAGCAGTCTGCTTGTTTCCATCCATGAACACAATTTTTGTTTTTAATGTCAGTTTAAAACTCATGACTTGGAGTTGACTGTCTTGGAAAAAGTCTCAGTAATTTACAAGACCTAGCTGAATAAATTATTTGTTCACAGATGCACAGTTAAATAAAAGTATGGACATACATGCTCCTTTCCTTTTCCATTGTTGTTTAAAATGCTTAATATATTCTTATTAAAAAAAAAAAAAGTAAAAAAAAAAAAAAAAAGCGGGAGATCATAAAAACTGGAGAGGTTTCTGACAACTGGAAGCTAGCCAATGTCATACCTACCTACAAAAGGGCATATGAGAAGACCCATGAAGCTACAGACCTATTAGTTTTACCTCAGTCCCTGGGAAAGGTTCTAGATAAGACTGTCCTGGGGGATACCAAAAGGCATTTAAATACCAAAGCTCTTATCAGACATAGTTAATGTGGGCTCATCAAGGGAAAGTCGAAAGTCCTGCCTTAGGAATTCAATCTTCTTCTTTGACAAGGTCACCAACTTGGTGGATGAAGACAGTGGAGATAATCTTTCTGGATTTCAGTAAGAGATTTGATACTGTCCTTCATGGCATTGTTCTGGACAAATTGTCCAACTGGGAAAGGAACAGGTTTGGGCTATACTGGGTGATGATATGGCTCAACAGTAGAGCTCAAAGGGTTGTACTGAATGGGATAACATCTGGCTGGCAGACAGTTACTGGTGGTGTTCCTCAGGGCTCAATTCTAGCGCCAATTCTGTTCAACATTTTTATCAATGATCTGGATGCAGGAATGGAATGCACCCTCAGCAAGTTTGCTGGTGATACTGGTGATTCCCTGGAGGGATGAGAGGCCTTGCAGAGGGATCTAGATACCTTAGAGAATTAGATGACTAGCAACAACATGAAGTTCAACAAAGGAAAATGTCAGGTCCTGCACCTGGGATGGAATAATGCCATACAATGGTAAAGACTGGGAGACAAGAGAGCAGCTCTGCAGAAAGGCATCCCAGGGTGCAGGCTCATCATGTGAGCCAGCAGTTTGCCCTGGCTGCCAAGAGGGCAAACCACATTTGGGGATTCATTAAAAACAGCACAGCCAGCCAGTCAAAAGAGGAGATTCTCCCACTACATTTAGTGCTGGTGTTGTTCTGGTCTCTACAATATAAAAAGAATGTTAAGGTACTTGAAAGCATCCAGAGGAGGGCAGTAAAGCTGGGGAAAGGGCTGAAGGATATGTCCTGTGAAGACAGGCTGAGGACACTTGGGTTTTCTGGTTTGGTGAAAAGAAGGCTCAGAGGCAACCTCACTGCTCTCTAAAATTTCCTGAGGAGCAAAAAAAGGAGAGATGGAGGTGTCAGTCTCTTTTCCCTAGTAACTGAAATGAGGACACATGGGAAGGGCACAAAACTGCACCAGGGGAAGTTTAGACCAGAGGAAAAAAAAAAAAAAAAAAAACCTTTACTGAAATTCTTCACTGTGAGAGTGGTCGAACACTGGAACATGCTTCCTAGAGCAGTGGTTGATGCCCCATGCCTGTCAGTGTTGAAGAGGCATTTGGAAAATGCCCTCAAAAACATGCTTTTAACTTTTGGATAGCCCTGAGGTCGTCAGGTAGTTGCCCAACTCAGCTATTTGATAATTTTTGGATCTGTCCATTAGTCCATTCCACTGATTCTCAAATCAAATCCACTCGAAGTCCACTTAATAAAATTGTTTTTATTTACTGCTTCACGTGCAGATTTTTAGAAGAGAAGTCAAGTTGGGTTCTCACAGTTGCATGGATGATAAATAATAGCATGATTCCAATTAGTTCCCAAGATCTTCAGGAGCAATCCTGAAATCTTACACTTCTCTCGCAATCTTGTCCAGCAAAACGCAAGAAAAATGCAGGGGTTACTAAAAGGACTTTTTCATGCCGATGTCTTAGAGTACGTAACTTACTTTGTCTTCGGGTATATGTTATTTACCACATTGTAAATTGAAAATCAGTAAAAAGTTATGGATATTTCAACCAAAGACAAACAACACTGCAGAAACACACAAGAAGCAAGAATAGAACTTAAACAGAAAACATTTCTTTAATGAGGTGGCTAAATACAAATGGGTAAAAAGGGCAAATTTTAACATTGAAATGTGCTTTAAGAAGTATAATGCTTCTATTTACTTTCAAGAAAAACACATATAGCCATTTTCTTTTGTCAAACATCATTTACTAGACTTTCTTTTTCCCTCACCACTGAGCAATAATTTCAGATTTCATATTCTTGATAACTGTTAGACATTTTACATGCTTTCTTATTAAATCCCTGTTGCAAACATAAATCCACTAGACCACTAAGTAAAACTGTAAAAAATGAGCAGTCCTAATACATACCAAAACATTTTCAGGCACACAGTCCTCGGGAAATGATGGCACCTGTGACTTCAATACTCTTAGCTGGACATCACAGCCCAGTGACAGGAGTAGAAGGATTTTAAGGATGAGTCCTTCTCAGAAGAATTTTGAAGGACTAAAAGTTTATCAAGTTTGTGAAATGTGAGGAAACAATTCCAGATACCCTTTGCTCAGCATACTGCCAGTTTAAGATCTCTGCTTCTACTCAGTCACTGCAGCCCTGTGTCACATTTCCACTTTGCTGCCTTAACTATTTTGTGGATCTGAATGGTTACCTGAATCTATGATCTAGCTGGATTATTATTAAAATAAATAAATAAATAAATCACTTTTTAACTTATTTTATGATTTTCAAGATTTGATGGCACTACGGACCTTGCATCAAGAAGATGGGCTGTCAAGGGAGCAGTAATGAAGAGTTCAACTGGCATTGCTACTGAAGGCAAGATCATCTCACGAGTAGGGTTCAACCTTACTAAAAATCCTTCATATAGCCTTTGTTAAAACAGATGTAAGAATTTAGAATCCATTCAGTGATTCTTTGGAAATAAATACTGAAATAATTTGAGATCCACAACTAGAAAAATATTATCCAGTGAACCTGAGTTAAGAGCTCAGACTGCGAACCATATAGGAGAAGCTGCTTTGGCAGTGTTATCACAGTAGAGAAATTTATAAAAGAGAACTAAAGAACTACTGAAGCACAGCATTACATAACAAAGAAAACCACCATTAAAAGTGTTCTCCACATATCTGCGTAAGATCTTTTCAGCCAAAGGCTGGCTGAAAGTAATAAAAAGCAGCAAGAATTTATAACAATTCTGTGCATTTTCCAGATGATCAGAATTCCCAAACATACGTAATACCTGAAACTGAATACTGCTTACCAGATTAAAATATTAGCTCAAATAAAGGAATAGTGTCTTTTTAAGAGGACATTATGAATTTCAAAAAAACAAAACCGAGAAGCTAAGAAATTTTAATTGTAAAGAACTGCAATTTCTCTTGAAAGAGATTAATATATACCTCTAGTTTTAAAACATCAATGAGTGCATGCAGCAAGGCTAAGTTCTAGTTTTTGTAGCAAATGTAGCAAAGTTTACATCTAAATCTGATTGTTTTCAGTGTTCAACTAATGGATCTTCATTAAACTCCTTTACAATTTACCACGGCTTACAAATGAGTGAAATCAAATGGTTTTATTGAACATGATTCTAAACGTTTTCAGTTCATAATACAGAAATGTACTCACAAATTAAAGAGATGCGAATGCATGTATTTGAATATCCTTGGTTATCCAAATTGTTACAGAACTAGGTAGATGAAACATAAATAGCTAAAAGACAAAGAGAATTAAAATTTGTTTGAAACTGTTTAAAAATTTTACTGCTTTAAAATGGTATCTACAATACTTCTACTGTAAACAGATATTTAATATAACCTGATATAAGCCAAAAATAACTCAGTGGAACGGTCTACAAGAAATTTTATAAATATATCTACAAACCAACTACACCTTCAGGGTGTTCATCCTCCATGGAAACGTCATTTCATATTTTTTCCATTACATGAAAATTCTCCACTGTTCCTCCAAGGTATTTCTGTTGAGCAAAGGAAAACATCCTCCACACTAAAAAAAATTACACCAATGTCTTTGTGTATGCAACTTTATTCAATAGCTACACCCCCTAAGCTCTACTTCTATCTGCCATCTAAAAATAAAATGTACTAAAAATACCTTGTATATTTTTATCTGATATAAAGGCGGTATATGAAGAAAATGTACTAATATTTTTTTGCTTTTTTATTATTTTGATAAAACATTAAAGCTACAAAATTGAACTTTGAATAGTCCAAAAAAACCCTGAAAACTTCATAATTGTTTCTAAAACCACTGAAATGACAAAAGCCACCTTTTAGCAGCAATTAAATATAAAAGAATTTCAGATTTATTCCACAAATAATACCTGTTCCATATTATTTTCTATATCCATTTCTATATTGATATAAGTAAAAGTGTATATAAATATATATGAATGTTTTTACTGTGTATCATTTAAATACATCTGTCTACCTGTATATGTCTATAATCAAAAGCAAGTTCAATGGAATCAAGTACTCTTTGGACAAATTATGTTTTAAGAAATATCACTGTTGGATTGAAACGGAGGTAATAATGTATTTTTCCTTCTTCTACAGTAACTTAAATTTTGCAGCACAACTGAATAATCAGCACTATACATTTTCAAAGCAAGGGCTAACTTCCAGGAATGCTTGTCTACTTCCATATAATAACTACTATTAATACCCATAGAACTACACAGATCTGTCTTCCTGAGCAATTTTGACATCTTAGTTATATTAACATAAGAATACATTTCAAAACATACCACACTACAGAAGAGTGAATTCAGACATTATTAAGACCCTCATTTATTACAGAACTGTATTAATTCCTTGAACCACATCCTTAAAAATATTATAACATACTATTGAGATTTGGATTCAAATTAAGGATTTGGTTTTTTTGTTGGGGGGGGAGGGTGGGGGGGGTGGAAGTAAAGACATATTATCCATACATAGGAAATCTATGACAATCTTAGAAACAGCCACAGAAATCTTGGAAAAATAATAACTAGGTACAGATCACAAATATACACATATATGGAAAGCACTGGTTTCTTAAAAATACTACCTGTAAATTAACATGGGCATTGGCTAAATATAATTTGTAAAGAGTCCAAGTATATTGTTGATTTTAATATGAAAATGGATATACAACATAATACATGAATATGTATAATGAGAACCCATAGATATGACTCTTGATGATATTGACAAGGAAGTACATGAGTACCAACTACCCACACCACAGACTAAAAGACAACGGCAGGGAATATAGATCAAGTGTCTGCTTAAAAGACAGCTAACAATTTGAAAACCCAGATACAAAGCTAAATATTACACCACCACCCATATTATATATAGGCAGCCTGGGGTTTATGAAGTTTAGTGGTCTTCATATTTGGCCATATATAGACTTCAAAATTTCCAAACATTTATATTTTAATTGTGTAAAGTTGCTATAACAAACCAACAAAGAAGTATTTCTGCAAAAGCGCAAATAATTCCTATAATCTACTTTTTTCATAGAAAAACAAAACAAACAAAAAACACAACTGAGCAGAACTGGCATTCAAAACTTTAATTTCAAAAAGATTTCTTGCTTATTCCATACTTTCACAGGTTTATAGGTAACTTTCTGTAAAGCCAAATACTGATACAACAAGTATAATGGAAAGATGGGAGAAAAAAAAAAAAAGTTTAGAAAATTATGCATTTCTCTCCTCAAACAACTTGGCTGCCCAGTTCATGTTGACAGACTACCTGCACCTCCATCAGTACTATTACAAACAGTAACACAATAGACTTGGGAAGTTGTTACTGCTCCTGTTTAGAGTTCAAACATTGTCTTTTAGTGAACAATTTTAGCTTCTTACCACAAGTTTACCTCTACATTTTAAAAACTTGTCTTTCACTTTGGAACTTTATAATCCATTCACTTGGTAAAACAGATTTTTATGGAATGCTCCAACTTGAGCGAGTAGCTGCTGCACAAAACTGAACTGCTGCACAGTAACAGAAGATCAAGAGGGAAGCCCTCGTGAAGATTCTCTACACACAGAGCTTGCCTTGCAGTCAGAATGTAAATCTAAGACTTAAGCTTACATTTGTAGTCTACTAACACTCACTTCCTCTTATCTCATTAAATACTAGGATAAAATTGTGCCGAGATTGTCACTGTTCTCTCTCTTTTATTGGTAAACACAGGGAATCCTAAGAGACCTGATTTCTTTAGAGAGCCATGAACAGTACATTCATTCCTCTTTGCATTTAATCCTAAGGAACTAACTCCTAAGGCTGCCTTACGTTGCAAGTATGAATGGTTCCTCCCACAAAACACCACACAATCACTTTTTCCATCTGAAGACACTGGTCTTGAAGTAAAAACAAGTACATAGTACTTGCACAGTTGTATTTTATTTTAATATTTTGCTATGTCTCAAGAAGTCATTTCCCATTATAACCAAAAGTACTTCTTCCAACTGTACTAAGTAATGTTATTTACTTACTTTCAAAACAACAATAAAATAACAGCGTGCATACCTCTTCTTAACAAAGAGTATCTGCATGACAATCAGAGTTTAGAATACATTTAATTCTTGGGAAACTGTAAATCTTTTGACATGCAGCTCAATTCAGTATCATTACTAAATTCAGACTAGGTGTTTCCAGCTGAGGTTAATCCACTGACAAAGACTGTAGTGGAACTTACATTGTTAAAACTGAACAGCAGTATAGTGGCAGGTAAACACCTGATGATCTTTACATGTATATAACATTTTGACAAATTAAGACAAAATTGCTTACATATCAAAAAAAAAAGTTTTGGTGTCCCTTTCATTTAAAAAAAAAAAAAAACCAACCCCAGTTAGCATTACTTTTTCTTCAGTTGCAATTAACACAGTAAAATGTGGATAAAAGATCTACTCAGCAGAGTAGTCACTCTTCAATGTTAATTTTCAGTTAACAAACATACAAAAATAGAAATGTGAACTCTGTAGGCATTCTTTTAAAATATTCACTACCCAATACACAATGCATTTCTGGTAACAAGATATGAAAAATAACCCAACATATTTTCTTCGATGGCTTGTTTGTAAATTCAGAGAAGTATTCTACAAGCATTAGCATCAGGATCCCCAAAGAGCTCAGAGTAACATAATGATCTTGAGTATTTAAAAATTTAGATCTGGTAGAAAAATCCTATTATAAAATATCTTCTGCAAAACAAACAAACAAACAAACAAACAAACAAAGAGTTAAAAAAAAAAAAACACATAACGCTTCAATTATGTGATAACATGAATCATAAGCAAAACCCCCAGCACATTCAACACAATGTCTTCTGATGAAAGATTTTGCCACCAGTAAGTCATTAATCAAATTAGAACCTATTCCTATTCTCATACCAAACACATACTTGCACACCATGCCCTTCTATCAAAAGTCAAAGAAGAAAAGGCATAAACTAAAGGTATCTTGTACTGAAGTGATAAGACTGCTTCTGAGATGAGGGTCCTTCAATGAAAAGAGGTCCTTCACTAAAAGAAGGAAACCTTTTTCATTGAGAAGTCAGAGGACCAAAGTCAAGTACTCTTTCCTAATGTATTAGTATAGAATAAGAAGACAGGTATGGTCTGTGAAACTGGCAGGTTCAAAAACATTTGGCCTGCCATGGATATAAACTAACATTTACAAATTGCCACCAAAAAGGAAGAAAATCACCACAGTTCGCAGAGCAGTGATAATGTAAACGTGTCTTTCTTCCCTTGCTCTCTTTCCTCTCCCTCAACACACTAGCAAAACGAGCCTGGTGCATTCATACAGTAATCCTGAATTAAAGCAACAAAGGCATAGAACATGGTGGAAAGTCTGTCTCTAAGAGGTGTGGTTGCAATTTACCAGACAGGTGAAAGAACCAATTTGAAATCTACTAGCAAATAATTTATTTTCACTTTATCAGTATTTATTAAAAATAAAACTTTCCATGATGGTATGCCAACCTTCAAGCTTCTCTAGCAGCTCCATGGTGGAATCTTCAGTAAGATATTCAGAACAATATTCAACCACAATAAAGAAGTACACAGTCAAACAGTATATTTTCTGGGTTTTATTTTCCTACATCATACTGGCATTAGCTAAGACAATCTCTACAGAAGAATACTGTCATTCCAATTAAAACCTAACAAGCAAAGTCTCAGTCTAGTAATGACATTTTCCCATTATTCACACACAAGTTCATTTTCTTTTCATAGGTTATTCTGTGCAAACTGAACTTTGAGCCTCAACTCCTTACTACGATAGTCAGCTGCTGGGCAATGTAACAATCATTTGTACTAGACGGACCCAGAATACTACTGTTCAGTTTCTTTGCAGTATCTGCTATTATATATCACAATTACTCTCCATACTCTGTGTTGTCTTCTCATATTACAAAGCCTTCCAATTTTTTCAGTTGTTTACGTTTTCTTCTTGGTCTCTTAGTTCTAACTCTTGTTATAAAATATAATTCTTCATAAATCTCCCCTAAAAGTATCCATCATGGCAAAAATTGTTTAAATTATTTAAACATTATTTTTGCAACATACTTTTATCTCAGTCTCTTGTGTGCCCCTACACTGTTTCTTCACATTTTTGCCATCGACACTACCAGAAAAGAAGACCAAGTCTCTGACGTGGCTCCTTGCAGCAATTTTTATTAGCATGATTCTTACTAGTTTCACACCATTAGTCACATACTTTGAAACAACATGCAGGAATTAGATTTCTGTGACAGTAAATATTAACTTCTAATGCCTGAGAAGGTGATATTTAATGTCAAAATTGCCTGCATTTGCTCGTATCTCTAAGGTTGAAGTTGTGCTGTAGCACTGTCTACATTCTGTATTTTGCCTCAAGAAAGGGCACAGGAACATGATAGAGATTTCCAAAGCTATCCTATAACTTCTTTTATGAGACAGATTTTCACCATTTTAATTTTTTTTTTTTTTTTTTTTTTTGCTGTTGTTTGTGGTTGTTGTCTTTTTTTTTGCCTTTTTTTGTGTTTATTTTTTATTTTTTTTTTCCAACTGGCAAAGACATATCAGATTGTACGTCTGCTTTTCGTTAAAAAATGAAATGCCATTTGTCTTATTGAAAATGGCATTGAACTTTAAGTATATATGTCAAACAAAACAAAACCTTAAGAACACCATGAACTTGCTTAGACAAGGGAAACTAAGTTACTTTGAATGTTTCTACTGCCCCGTCTGTCTCTAATCACTAAAAGTTTGCAAAAATTACAGATATAAGATAATGATAGGCTGTAAACGTCCTCTTTTCATCAATCATCTGAAGAGTGAGAAGACAACACAAATTCAGGGAGATCTGTGATTACTCCAAAACAGGAGTACATTTACAAATACTGAAATCTTAAACCACACAAATAACTAGTAGCAGAATCTTACCTTGATCAAATGGTTTACCCGGACTCCATGTACGAAAATAATCATCCTGGAGAGGGAGAAACAACCTACATTTAGTAAAATGTGAGAAATCAATGTATTCATGCAAAATTGACAGAATCATGAAAGACAGAAATGTATACCAACCTCTACTTCCTAGAAAAGGCAAGCAGTAAAAAACAAATGAGAAAAAGATTACAGTCACCATAATGGGACAAATTACACATAGAGAATAAAACTGTAATTCAGAGACTATTTGCACGTTACTCAATATTACTAGCATTTAAATATAAAAATGGTATTTCTCAAAGTACTTATGGAGACAATGTTTCTAATGCTGATTTTAAAACAGTACAGCAGTTTTCTTGTACTTTAAATTCTAAGATATTGAAAAAAATTATTAAATTTTCCCTTAATAATTTTTCAAGCCCAAAGCTACAAAGTCACAATCAATAAAATAACAAAATTTTAAAGAACAGCAAATGAATTTTAGAAAATTCTTATGCAGTTTCCAATTGTATCGGTAAAATTTGCCATTAAAAAATTATTTAGCTCAATTTTCTACAAAATCATCTTCCTAAAAATAAAATATCCTCCTAATTATGTCATCAGCTGCGTTAGGCTACAAGAAGAGAAGACTTGAATTAAATAAACTTCTCTCAATATTTTTTTTTTAAAATGGTAATAAATGACAAATTCATAGCTAAGATGTAAATAAATTAATTTCAAATTAATAATTAACCTCAGATAATAGGTGGAACAGAAAGATGATTAAAGAGAATAAAAGTATCTCTTAAATTAAGTAATAATTATTTAGAACAAAACATTGAAGAAATTGTACTCATCATTTTAATTTATGAATAAATTTGGTTCACTAACTGGGTGTTTTATCATATCCAGCAGTTCTAACTCACTCGCTAAAATATCACCAAGAAGAGCATAGGAAAACCTCAATTTATAAAATAATTGAACTATTGGAAAAATTTGAGACTCATACAATTGCCAAAGCCACATAATCACAACTAAAAGAATAATCAGACATCAAGCAGATATATACAGGAACAAAGTAGTTTTAACAGTTCAATAGTTTTACCTCAAAAGGGGGGGGGAAAAAAAAAAAGTGGTTGCATCGTAATCTGTCTTTCACTGATGATGTTTTATCAGTAAAAGGTGCTTTTATGGGAATTTCTTCTTTGAAAGAGAAAGACAGAAATAAGAATCTGGAAGTACAGGATAAAATCACAGTTATGTACCATACTTACGCTTTCATTTATTCTGATGCTGCACAGATTAACAATATTTGCCTTTTTAATTACTATTTCTGAAAGTAAATAAATCCATATGGCACATCAAATGAGTTTAAAACGATGCAAGACATGAATAGAAATGACAATTATGGAAGTGTTTTCCAATTATATTCCTCCTAATAGAAAATGTGGAGATGTTACTCCTACAGTAGTGGTCTGAATAGGTTTGAGATCGATTTAATGCCATGCTACTCCATGAATCACATGCCATGTTTCTAAAACTTTCAGTTGCTGAAAAAGCATGATATATAAATACCTTAACAGGATAACGTTTATTCATTCATTTAATTTTAAAATATGTATTATGTGATGTTATGTTTTACAAATAAGCATCACATACTTTATCCACGTTATGTAGGGTAACAGAGTGTAAACAGAAAATCCTCTATTTTCTGTTAGTTTCTTTTGTGTTGAAAAATTTATGACCAAAGCAGCTGGTCATAAGTTTTACTTTATCTTTAGTTTCTGTAACTTCTACTGTTCTCAGAATGACCATATATAGTATCTCCTTTAAGTTCTACCAACTGCTTATTGCTAAAATATATCAAGATCTTCTATGAATAGAAGGTTTTCTTAATTTTTATGTTACATGCAATTCAGCTGAATTTGGGGATAATAGAGAGTAAAGAAATGAAGAATATTAAAATAATTTTATCGTAGTTAATATTATAGTAAGAATAAAGAAATAGAGATTAAATAATAAATAATAAATAAAAAAGTTCTGATGGAAGTGATATTAGAACAGTAAAATACACAATTTACATCATTTTTCTTTTCATTTTCTCTAGACTGAAGACCACTGTTAGATTTATTCAAAAAGCGCTAGATTGTCTTCAAATTTTTAGTAAAGCAGTAATGTTCACCCAGAATGAACTTATTCAGAGATATTGTTTGTCATTAAAATGCTGAAAAATTAGAATAACTAACTAAATAATAAGTCTATGAGAAAAGAGGTTTCACATGGGACAACTGGTATAAGAGCTCTTCTAGGCGAAGCATTATGCCTAGGGAAAAATGCAGAGCTTGGACTTGTACACATTATTATACTTTCCCAAGTTGGCCTCAAACCATTTGCAGCTAAATTACTTCCTAAACAAGATGTGGTTCCTTTGTATTTAATAGTTCTCTCTGCTAGTCCATGAGCTTGTCCAATTTCACCTTGAGACTAAACAAACTTTCAGAATTTAGAGCAGCCCAAGGGAAGGTGTTCAAAAACTTAAACGCACATTGCATGAAAACTCTCTTCATTGTTCTGCTTCAAACCTGGAATACACTCAGCTCATTTTATCAACCCTCATTTTATATTGGAAAAGACAAAAAATCAATTCTTGTTCACCTTCTCTATAACTGCATGCAACTTCATACATCCCAAATATATCTCATGGAGATTTCTAGAACTTAAAGTCCTAGCTGACTGATTTCCATTTATAAAGGTACTCTGTGTTTCTTGTTACACTTCTCTGAATCTTTTCCTAGTCTTTTTGTTTATTTTATTGACTTGTTCCCTGCTACAGAATCTTCATCAACAACATAATACAGAGTATGAACAGCAATAAAGAAAATTTGACAAATCCAATTCATAATGAATATCCAGCCACTTTTTAGTTTACAAGTGAATGAAGCATGTCATTTAAGCACTTTACTCTGTAATCAATAGAGAGAAATCAAGCCATTAAAAATTATTTGAATTTATTTATTTATTTTTTATATAGTGAATTAAACATCATTCCAAACCTATTTCAATACACTACAAAAATATCATATACCTACACCAATCTTCCCAAGCAGGTAAATTTTCAAATCACCTGCTATTTAAAGAAAATCAATTACTGGATATTTAAAACAAAAACTTTACGTGCCTCTGTAAACTAGATAGAATAGTTAATATAAGTCTCCTGAAGTATTTGGTTCAATAAAATTGAACTAAAAAAAAACAATAAAATTGGTTCAATAAATCAAAAAAGTTTGACACCTTTGGAAATACTTCTAAGACTATTTAACGTATCAGCTGCACAAAAAAAAATATATAAAAAAATGGCTCCATGTTATATTCAGACCTTTCCTAAACTTCAGTAAATATGATGTTGATTATTGAAACATTCAATATCCTGTTCAGGGTATCATCATGAGGATAACAAATTTATAAAGCCTCATTTTTCATTATTTTAAAGTAAGATTTAAAAAAAGAACGAACAAATACACAGTTGACAGTGAAGACTAAGTTGTGTTACAGCATCTCTAGCCAAAGTATCCTTGGATCTACCAATGCAAAAGGCAATGTCTCAGGAAAGAGACTGTAACTTATGATTTTCTTCAGGAGCTTTCTTGCCTTTGTCCTGGGCATGTAAAA
This sequence comes from Aythya fuligula, assembly GCF_009819795.1. NCBI lineage: Eukaryota > Metazoa > Chordata > Aves > Anseriformes > Anatidae > Aythya > Aythya fuligula. The sequence goes on along the minus strand of NC_045562.1, from coordinate 26,993,026 downwards.
AGGCAAGTCATGAAGGTATACGGAATAAAGTCATTAATTTGTCACAGTAACCATACTGCTTTTTAAACATTACCTACGTAAAGGTAACCAGGGATTTTAAATAGAAAATTCATCCTTACTGATCTTTTTGGAAACTATATGAAGTTGAAGTAACTTTTCAAAATCTGTCTACAGAATGTACGTAGCACTTCTAAGAGCAATATATGATGAATTGCAATTGAGCTAATATCCATGTCTAAAAATTATGCACATTTAAGTATTATGCTCACTCAGGTTCATAATGATACAGCATTTCTAAGAATTAAAGTTCATACTACAATTGCCTATGTTCTTTGAGGCTAATATACATGTCTATTTTTTCATGAAAATGGCCCACTTTAAGAAAAAAATATATAAGTATATATATATAATTTATATATATGAAAAAATCCGACAGAAAACTGTATTTTTTCCAAGTGTAAATTTGCTTCTACAGTGCAGTTTCTACACTTGGGATATTACTATGTGATTTTAAAACTAGCATTTCAAGGAGAAGTCTAGCAGTCTCAGTGTGATCGTGTTGCTTCATATACAATGCCTTTTCAACAAAGGAAACTTTTAACAGTTACTGGGACTTTATTCAAGGTCAAACTAAATTCCACCCATACAAAATTTCACTCGAACTTTATACAAGTTATTGTAATGGAAAATAAAATACATGTTACTGCCACCCTCCTTATTCCTTAGGAGTTTGTTTTTGAAATCATATTTTGATGATGTCAGAAACTGAAGTGTCTCAGGCTGCAAATGATAATGTAACTTAAAACCTACAATATTAGATTCAGTTGGACAGATCATTTTTTCCTTGCTGCCACTAGCTATGAGACCATTTTGCTGTTTTTAATTTCATGGAGTTGCTAATGGGTTCTCTATTCCATTTCTTATATCTGCATCTCAAGTACATACATCCCTTTCTCAGCCAATCTCAAAGGGTTTTTTGTTGTTGTTGTTTTGGTTTGGTTTCTGTTTGTTTTTTTTTTTGGTTTTTTTGTGTTTTTTTTTTTTTAAGTCCTAGGCTAGGTAATTGTTACTATAATTCAAGATTCCAGTTCAGCAAACCAGATGAATAGAGCCAAGTCCACCACTACAGGTCTTTGCTTGCCTCAAACTCAGCTCTGCAGCAGACTTGATTTCACCAAGTACTTCCTCCTTCATGTCTTCTCACCTCTCCAACAGCAGATTTTATGAACATGCATTTATATTCTTGAGTGTTTATATTATTGAGTGTTCTTGAGTGTTATTCTTGAGCAGGCTAAGCAAGCACAGCTCTTTTCAGCCTCCTAGCAACATACAAAATGTCCCAAAGAAGCATCTTTCTTCTTTGTTTCAAGATCTAGTGAAGGGATTTTTATTTGTTCACATCACTGAAAACTCTGCAGTAGGGTGAGTATGAGTGATGTTTCTGTGCTATGAAATTCTGTAACCTGAAATTTGAGTCAGTCTGGAATCCTCATCCAAGAGGCAGACAAACTCTTTATCAGCATGTGGATACCTGTCTATCAGATGCTGCTTTTCATCTCTGCTGCCCTGCATAGCCATCCAATCTATCATAGCCAATGTGAGCACTCTGTTGTATGGCTGTGGAGCTGATGTTTAGCCAGCTCAAGAGCACTCAAGGGAACATGACCAACACCTACCACACTGTATTTATTATTCCACATCTTACCTCCATCAGCACATCTGAGAGGGCAAGAAGCCTGAGCACACACAGCAGACCATGTGCTTCTAAGCACCACTTATTTGTTGTTGTTGTTTTGTTTTAAATTGTCCTGGATGTATTCAGTGGGTTGCACAACCTTTGGGACAATACATGCGTACGTTACATGATGTCACACAGCTAAGGACCTGCAGCAGAACAAGGAGAACTAGCTCCAGGGACTGTTTAATAAGTATTTGGCACCATACTTTCTTCTCAACAGGATCCATCTCTCCTCACCAGTTGAAACACCTGTTATGTGTCCCATGAAGCCACCTTTGAGGTTTCTTTTCCAACTCTCCAAAGGAGAAAGAGCGGGAACCCTTCTTCAGTGAATAAAGGAGGAGAGGGAGAGAGAGAAAAAAAAAGAATAGGGAAAAAAAAAAAAAAAAAAACAGATCTATTACCTAGACTTAAGAAATAAAACCACAGTCTTTAAGATTTTTACAGGTTAGTAGAGAAAGCTGACTATTTCCAGATTTGACTCTTTTTCCGCAGCTTAAGTCTCCTATTAGAAATACAGGTAGTTTAGATAAAACCACTACAGGCAGTTCAGTGCAGAAAATACCTCAAACGCATATAAAAGTAGTGGCAATTCACATCCAATATTCCTTGGAATCTGGTAATATTAAAGATCAGTACAGTAAGGCAAACAGTCAGCATGAAAAAACAACCTCCAAAATAATGAACCACCATAGAGGTAATACCAACATTACTCCTCTGGTACTGAAGGAGTTGAATGCCAATAGGTGAGACTGGGTCTTGCTACAAAACTCCTTTCCTATTTGTTTGGCATTTAACCTCTAGTGGAGCACTAGAGTGACAAGTGAAAGGATGTTAGTTTGTTGTTCTGTGCCAGCCTCCGGGGAGGATGCTGTCAGCTTCCTTTGCTGCTCCAAACTTGAGGGCCATGCCACCCCAAAGGCCTGTATTCATGGGGCTGGCACAGCACAATCAGAATCCAAAGCTGCTTCTAGCAACTCTGGCACCAAATTCCCCATGCTCAATGTGCACCTCGCTCCCTTTTCTTTGCTTCACGCTTCTAGCACTGTTGATGAGGCTGGGCTAAGAGCCACGACTCTTCAGCCCTCTCTGTTTCACAGATCTCATTCAGTAAGATTTCTGTGGAGGATGTCTATTTGATACTAGCGGCATAACTAACAGCAGGTTTCAACAGAACAGCATTGAAATCATTTGCCAGGAAACACCAAATGCTCGTTAAAGCTTATATTCACAAATACTGAAAGAATGCTATTTATTTTGAATTTGAATGGATTAATATTAAAGCATGAACCCTCTAGATCCCCATAAAAATTTCAATGCATGTTTCTTTAAAAGAGCACCTTCTATAGATCACTACGAATAAAATAAGAAGAACCATCTCTCTACCACAAATAAATACAAAAGATTTTGGCCATGCTTCGCCTGTTATGTTGTGAAGATTCAATTTGTAAGGAGGGCCTTACATTTGATTAGCTGTACTGCAAGAGTAGAAGCCCAGAGTTGAACAAAAAGTTGAAAACAGATGATATGCATGGTAGCAGGCCACCCATGGGACTTTAATGTGCCGATTCAGGAAGTCTTCCTCAGGTGCCTGCTCACTAATGCACAAACCTTTGGTAACAAAGGCAGAACTTATTTTCTGACCTCTGCATACAATTGCACAATCTGGAAAAGAGAAGTGCAGCCAACAGTGACATAACAATAAATTATGGAGAGATCACATCCCATCTATGAGGCTGGAAAGACCAACTGTGCTGAAAGCGATGGCCAGTATGATTGTGAGGCTATTGTCTCTACCTATGAAAAATGGTGACCCATACAAAAAAAGTAAGGAGGAAGATCCAGGGAACTACAAGCCAAACAGCCTCACCACAGTCCCTGTACAGATCAATGAAGTGTCCTCTTTAAGTTCATTTCCAGGCACATGAAAGACAAGAATAAATATTCAGTGTAGACCTAACAAGATTTACAGCACTGACCAACCAGACTGCATTCTAGAGTGAAATAATAGTTATGTCCAAATGAGGTAAATGGTCAATGTAGCACACCTTAACTTGAACCTAGTATCTGTGAAGACAATCTGCACTTCAGAATCTGTAATTAAACCAGTGATAGAAGATTCAACTTTTTTTGTGAATATCAATACTGGATAGTTATTTTTATATATATTTATTATAGTCAAACTTATATAACTTGTATTAGAAGAAAACCATTTCTACTGTGAACTGGGTAGATCCACAGACAGTAAATTCAGGGGAAAAAGAAGGATATTGTTAAAATATATTACAAATTGATATGCACATATATAAATTTGTTCCAAAATTCAATTATTCTGCAACTGCACCCTGGTAGGTGTTATTTTTGTTAGAGCTTAAAGCTATTCATAATGTGGGACTATTATCTGATTCAAGATGGGGACTCTTTCTCAAGAGTTATCACCTTAATTTATCAACAAAACATAACCAAAAAGTTCAATGCCTTTTTATGCCCTCTTGTTCCTAGTGGTCCTCTTGCAATTATGTTATTTACAGATGTGGTCAATAATACAGAAAGAAATACTTAAAAATATCATATGAACCAGCAAGCCTCATGAATATATAATGCTGAGTTACATAAAAAACAAAAATTGCAGAAAAAGCAGTCATTACAAGTGGCTATGAAAAAAAGTATGAACACTTAACACACTTTGTCTGTTACTAAGTTCTGAGGACTTTACAAATCTAACAGCAAAGTGTACAAAATACTTCACATACCTGGATGAATGACCTGTGTTACTACAAAAATGTTACTATATTTTTGCCTTTGGTCAGCCTTTCATAGAAATAGGAGTAGATGTCCAAGTTTTCCTTACCACTGGCCACAGCACAGACATAACAAAGTATTAGTTCATGTGAAATCACGAGATACTTTAAATGCAGAATACTAATAATACATGGAATTGTTCAAAATTTCACCATAAGACTGAACAAAGATATTACGAATGACCTTTTACACTGTCAGCATACATGGCATTTCTCAACATACACAGTTATTTAGCTACAAAATCTGTAACTGCAAAAAACATCCTGTCGACTTCCTCAGGACATGGTGGGAAAGACTTAAACCAATTGGCTCTATTTTCTGTGACTCCCTTCTACAGCCAATTTCATATCTTACTAAAAGCTGAGTTTGTGCCAGATTGGTGTAGCACCGTAAGACAGTATCAGATAACAGGACAGGAAATGTACATTACTTTCCTTGACTCAGAATTGTAATTATGTATACATGTTTACATAGGAGATACATTGAGAGAGGTTTTTTTTATGTTTGTTTGTTTGTTTTACTATATTAAACATAAGCATTTAACTATACAACAGTCATGCATACATACTTTGCTCAAGTTAGATCTAATAGCTGTATGGGTACTTACTTTTTTGAAACAGGCTATTTTCTCATCCCATGTCTATTCACAGATCAGTATTATTAATATTTTTACCTCTTTTTTTTTTTTTTTGCTGTTTCTATAAACAGTCCATAACTGTATCTGCATGTACACTAGGCTATAATACATAAACATATGCTTATTTTAGAAGTGCTATCTCAATTTCAAGTAAAGCTACCACTATGACAACAGACTGCTATTTTTACAACAGCGCAAGAATGATTATAAGACAATCTCTGTTCTAAAGCTTTAACTAAAACTTTAGTTTGTATTTCCTGGTTAGATAAAATAAGAATACTGAACTGGAACTTTTTTAAAATTGAAGTGCTTTAGCTACAAAATCAAGCATGCATTCCTATCTCTTTAAAAATATTAATGAAAATTTAAAAGCTCCTTCTAAACTGTTCTGTCAGTATCTGTTCATGAGGAAGAACATGTATTCTTTGATGAAACCTAATCTGTTTCCTGTTAGTTGCATTTATTGGTGGAATTATCTGAAATAAAGAATTTCCAATGACAAGAACCTGTGCTCTTTGGTCTCACTTTTTAATAATAATAAAAAAAAAAAAAAAAAAAAGCAAAGTTCTGCAATAGAAACATTTTTTTTTTTCAAAAAAGTTATTTATACAGACTGAACATAGTGATACAGTAAATAACCATAGAACAGAATTGAAAAGACCATTTCCAACCACCATACGCATTAAGTAACAGTTACTGTTCCCAGGTGTTCCAGAAGATGAAATACATCAAGGGGAAGAATGCCCTAAAAAGGATGAAAAATGGACTATAGTCTGTATCTATGCCAATAATCAGTCAGCGTTAAGATCTCCCTAAAGCCTATTCCCTTCAAGCATTTATACTGTTAAGTCCACTGGCTCAAACTTGTTCTTTCGAACTCTCCATGCCGCCAAGGCGCACAACTCTGCGCTGTACTTAGGAACTGACCTTGACACCTGGAACTTGAGCATAAACCTCCTGGGTTAACATTTGTTTGTCTTTACTGCAAAGCAGTAAACACAAGCAGACAGCAAAAATAAATAAATAGATAAAACAGCAACAACAAAAACCTACTATTTTGCTTCCTTCTGCCAGCAAACTCTCCAACACACCTCTGAAAACCAATTCAACAGACTGCTTTTCCAATGCTCAGAGCACTCAGTGTTGGGAGTAGAAGCTTGAGCCAGCATTACATCTTCAACATTCTGGATTAGACATATCACCACTAAGACTGTATCATAGGAAAGGATTTCAGACTCAAGGATATTGTTTATTGCTATTTAAATGCATCTGAAAAACTAAGCAAACTTATATGCTTATGACAAAGTGAAAAAGCATTGCATAAACAACTTAATAGTGAAAAAGTTGACAATCATTTTTAAGTCCATAAAAGCTGAAAAAAATAATTTCCCTTTTTTGTTATGCAATTTTGATAACCTACCAGTAGTATTACCATAACAACAACAACAAAGTAGTTACCAAAGCATTAAATTTGTAACATCTCTAAGTATCTATACACCATTATAAACACATCTTCTAATAGATCACTACGTCTTAGAGTGAACTATCTAGTGACTAAAACAAGGCCACACATGTGCCTTAATTGAATTAAAAAGCATTAGGTCCACTATCAGAAAACCACAACTTGATGACTGTTGAATAAAAACAAGAGATTGCAACAGGACCCCCAGATGGACATGCAGAAAGGTAACATAAAAAAGCATTTAAAAGCACAGAATGATTATCAAATAGTATAAAATAATGATAAATGATCAGTTATTGATCAATAAAAACAAAAAACAAAAACAAACAAACAGAGCAAGAACTGAGAAGAACCAGTTTTAGAAGCTGAGTTGCACGTTCATAGAATTCCCCATGATTGACTCAGGCTGAGATGCCTTTTGACAGCAAGTAACAACTAGTTGCCCAGACATCGGACTTCAGAATGAGGAACCCCACATTGAACACAGGCATGTAGCGGTATACTGTAGTATATTATCATTAAAGTGAAATATGTACCCCAACTGCTTCTAGCAGCATCCCATCAATGAGGCATTTGTAATTTGGATGCAATAAATTAAAATGTTACCCTATTTCTCCTACATTTTGAATTGCAGCCTTTACATGATCTCAGCATTGTGCATCCTAACTACTCAGACATCATGTGTTCTTATAATTTCTCTCTAAATTATGCATATTAAACTAAGAACTTGAATAAAGCTTTCAAAACAATGTACACCCATAACACACAAAAGTACACCACTTTATCAAAAACAATAGCCTGCAGAAATCAAATGCTATCTCGATGTAAAACCCTATTTAACACGAATGAACTCTATACCACTGAAACAGCAGCAGTTATGGCCATATCAAAAGAAAAAACATCCAACTCCTAACCAGACCTGATACTGTGATACAAAACTGTGTAGGTATCCCAGTACCTGTAAAAAAAGCAAAGAAAAGGTCTCATCAAGCTTATATAAAGTAAGTGTCAAATATGTCTAAGAAATATAACAACTGCAAAATGGGAAAAAAATGAGATAATACATACATGATTCCAAAACTCTACACTAAGTGCGCACACATACACATTCCTGAATTATTACTACCTGCTCTTTATACAAAACCAACTGTGGAGAGCAGGTTATTGTCACAGTTCACTATTCATATCTCTTACTATAGAAGCCTGGGAAAACATTGAGTCTTGATGATAGGAGAACCTTCTCTGCAGCTCAGGCTTAGTAAAAAATACTAAGTGTGGCAGGGGAATAAAACATTTTTACCAGGAAAAAAAAATATGTCAGAAGAAAAAGGAACATGCTTTCTGTGTCTAAAAACAGTTATCAGGCCAGTATCTCCTTGCACAGTTTGTTTCTAAACTGATGCTCAGAAAGTGGGGTTGGTTGGTTACAAGTAAGGGTGGGGGGTGGAACAGACTTGTGATTTTTCTTCATAGGCTTTACCACTTTTAGATCATTAGTAAGTAGCACTTGTTGATGATTAGCTAAAGGGTGTAGAGTTGTGAGTACAGTTAGTTGTCATTCACTACCACTTCGATATCGATGTCATTGCCTAGTGGGCTATCTGATTCTGATGCAGTTACCACCCTATTCCTTGAATGCGTTGATAACCTATGTGACTTTTTTTATTCCCCTGCTTTCCAAGGCTATAATTTGCTCATATTCCCAAAATTTACTGCTGTGATATGTGATTCAAAACATTGATTTTTTCTGAATTAGAACATATGCATTGTGAAGTCTAAGAGTAGTTAAGCATCACTATTCATTTCAGTGTGTTATTGACAGGATCCTAACATAATCAAACCTATTTGCAAGGGATGATATAACTAGTTCCAAATATATTGCTTATGGTCTGTTGTTTGCATTTTGCTTGGTTTTTAATATATATTTCGCATTATATTAATTACTTGTTAAATTATTTCTGTACTTGCACTATAAATATTTTGCTGGTTGAGGTATTAGAGTTGTCTTCATTTCTAAAAACAGTAACAGTCTCATCAGTAGATTTCAGACACAGAGAGTGAAATTAATGTTGGTAAGAAGAAGAATGCTGGTAAAAAGCTATGTTATAAATAAGTCAGTTATCCCTTTTGATTTGTGGGCTGCAAAAACAGTTTTCTCATACATCTTGCCAACATTAGAGAAGAACAAATTTAGCCATTTGGAAAACATAACACAACATAATGTACATCCCTGTAAAATCTGTATGAGTTGCATCTTATTCAGTACAATAAATGCAACGTACCCTGTGGGTTAAGAAAATTAAGAGTATTTCATCAAGTAATACACATTCTATAGCAGTAGTCTAACCTCGCTTGACACTATTGGAATTGAGTTCCATTATTTAGATGGATAAACTTGGAAAAAATAAGCTGCCTCGTGGAAAAGAAATAGTTACTCTGCAAATGAAAGAGGAGTTTCACAACTACATATTTGTTTGTTTGTTTAAAGAAAACTCAGTCAGACTTCATTTCTTAGAAAAATATTTGCAAGCTTAACTATGTCCTCTGTCTAAACAAGAAATTTACACTTTTTTTTTTTTTTTTTTATCTCCACAGGAAATATACTTCACAGCTTCAGCCTTACTTTAAGAATGTGCCTTTTTTTTTTTTTTTCAAACAAATATCAGTAAGTTTTGGACTCCTTCTTTCAACTCGTATTTAAAGTCACAGAATATCCTGAGTTGGAAAGACCCACAAGGATCAATGAGTCCAGCTCCTGGCTCCATACAAGATCACCCAAAAATCAGACCCTGTGTCTGAGAGCTTTGTCCAAACACTTCTTGAACTACGGCAGGCTCTGTGCTGTGATCACTTCACTGGGGAGCCAGTCCCAGTGCCCGACCACCCTCTGGGTGCAGAACCTTTTCCTAACCCCCAGCCTGACCCTCCCCTGTCCCAGCTCCATGCTGTTCCCTCGGGTCCTGTCACTGTCCCCAGAGAGCAGAGCTCAGCACCTGCCCCTCCGCTCCCCTCGTGAGGAACATGCAGGCCGCCATGAGGCTTCCCCTCAGCCTGCTCTGGGCTAAAGAAACCAAGGGACTTCATCCACTCCTCATACATCTTGCCCTCTAGACCCTTCACCATCTTTGTAGCCCTCCTTTAGATGCTCTGTTATTGTTTTACGTCCTTCTTAGACTGTGGCACCCAGAACTGCACACAGTACTCCAGGTGAGGCAGCAACAGAGCACAGCGGGACAATCCCTTCCCTTGATGACTAGCAGCACCATGCCTGATGCACTCCAGGGTACAATTGGCCCTCCTGGCTGTCAGGGCACACTGCTGGCTCATGTTCAACTTGCCATCAAGAAGAACCCCTAGATCCCTTTCTGCAGGGCTGCTCTTCAGCCCCTCATCCCTCAGTCTGTACTTATAGCCAGGGCTGTCCCTTCCCAAATACAGATCCAGCACTTGCTCTTGTTAAACTTCATATAGTTGATTTCCCAGCTCTCTGATTTGTCAAGATCTCTCTGCAAGACCTCTCTACTCTTGAAGAGCTCAACAGCTCCTCCCAATTTAGTGTCACCTGCAAACTTGCTAGGTATACCTTCAGGTTCTGCCTCCAAAACACTCATGAAAACAGAGAATTGGCCCTAAAATGGAGCCCTGGGGAAGAGATAATGAAGCCTAAGTGAAAATGAAGCCCAAAATTCATACTACCAGTAATTACTTCACCTACTCTGAACTTTGCCTAACGAGAAGTAATTTTATTTGCAATAAAAGTTCTGTATTAGCTAACAAAATTACTGTAGCATTATGGTGCTTCTGAGACAATAAGCACATTTCTCCATCTCAAAAAGCTTTCTGACTTTCCAATTTCTCAAAGGCTAGTTCTAGTATGAACTACATTTAAATGCTTTTACTCATCCCTTAAGAAAGGCCTGTCTTGTGACATTTTCCTTTATCCTACTTTGCAGATGTTAAATAAATAACTAGAATGTACAGTGTTGTCAATGTTATTTTTTACCTTAACAAAAACTTTTTTAAAATGGACTAAACAAAAGAGTTTCAAAATTTTCAGATAAAATGCATTACAGTGATACCACATCTACAAACATGAGAAAGACAAATGAGATCCACCCCCGCCCCCCCCAAAAAAAAAAAAGTTTCAAAGAAATTGCAGGTGTTTTCTTCTCTAACACACCATGACTTTTTTTTTTTTTTTTCCCAGAATTAAGGTGCCTGGATATCCTAACCATGTGTAGAAATTTCTTATTTATATATGACAAAGAATACTAAAAAAAAAAATTATCACAAGAAGTAAACATTGCCTATGATATCTTGTATTCTAAACTTCTAAGACTTCCCAGATTATTTTATTAAAAAATAACTTCCATGAAGTTACTTACTAAGAAAATCTGAAACAAGGAGGCAAGGTGGGGGTTGGTTTATTCTCCCACGTGCCTGGTGACAGGACAAGGGGGAATGGGCTAAAGTTGCACCAGGGGAGATTTAGGTTGGATATTAGGAAGAACTTTACTGAAAGGGTTGTTAGGCATTGGAATGGGCTGCCCAGGGAATTGGTTGAGTCACCATCCCTGGAGGTCTTTAAAAGACGCTTAGATGTAGAGCTTAGTGATATGGTTTGGTGGAGGACTTGTTAGTGCTAGGTCAGAGGTTGGACTAGATGATCTTGGAGGTCTCTTCCAAGATCTAGATGATTCTGTGATTCTGTGATAGAGTCAAAGCACCCTACATGTATCACCTAACATGTCAGCAGAAGCTACAGAATAACTTCCGTGGTCCTCCTCTGTCTTTTGAATGGCAGGCATAGATTTACTAACAGCAGAGGAGGCATCAGAGAACAGGGCTCAGAAGGGTCTCGCTCACTTTTTTCTCTGTTAGTAATTCCAGGTATAGCATACAAACTTTTTTTTACGTGACACATGTAGTTTTCCCTCTTGCTCATTAATTTACATAGCAGCTGATCTAGCCCAAATTCTAGCTCAAATGCTTTGGAATAGCCCTAAAGAAGTTTCTATAAGTCAGGCGCTACAGTGTTCTTTTAGGCATGTAAATGTGCCAGATATCTTTTCTGGCACCTACATTTTTCTGCTTTATACACATCTTTTCATTTTCCTTTCCCTGCTTGTTCAGCTGTCTCTTTCTCCTGCATGTAATACAGATCCTACCCTTAACTTTGTCCTTAACCTCTTTATTGAGCAGCAGTGATAGTATATATAAAACCATACTTTGGTGCTGTATACTTTTTACCACTGTCTTTCATCATTAAATGTTAACTGTCAAAGCTGCTACATAAGAATAGCCTTCTTCAGGGAAATTAATGGCTCCAAAATGGCTGTCTTCCATTGTTTCTAAAGAAAATAGAGCTATCAGTCATTTTTGTTAAGAGCAAAAACTGTGGCCTCAGCCTCACTGAGAGGTACAGAAGCTATTCAGAAAAAGAGCAATTCAACGTACAGCTCTTCATAAGAGAACATTATTTGTCAGCCTCTAAAGAAGTAACTTTCACTGATGAGGCCTAAAGAAAGGCAGCTCAGCAAAGGAATCTGAATTTTAAGCACAAAATTAAGTTTGAAGTATCTAAACAATCCTTTCATTAGATTCATCAAGGATAATGAATCAGTACGTTACCAAGTGCTAAATTTCTTAAATGAATTACTCTTACATGCAATTTAAGTATTCGACCCATTTCTTTTAGATCATTAGTAACTGCATTATTCAGATACAAAATATAAGACATCTTCATATACAGTATAGTACGAAGTTCCTGCTTCATATGGGAAACTCCAAACAACTTTGACTGTTGTCACTGTAAGATGATTGACAACGCATCCACTGTTGAACAGCAAGACAAAGAGCAAGAAACAGCCCATTCCTAAATGGTTCCTTGAAAGTCGCAACAAATTCTCTCATATTACAAACATTCTGAATATATAAAAGAACAAAATTCTGCAGTGAGAAATTTCAGCAAAGACTGAGCATGAGTGAAGAAAGTCTCCTTCCTTTTGTTGAGATAAACCTGGTAGTGGAAAATCTACCATAAATTTGAGACTGGAATCCAATCTTCTGAAAGAAAAAAAAGTCTATGATCTAGTAACACCGCATCAGCAGCACCTTGCCACTAATGGACACCATCACATTCTCAGAATTTCCTTTACTAATCATCTACTCTCTCTTTCATAGCTTATTCTTAATCTAATGATTTTTCCTGGATATTTTTCAGCTTTATTTTAAAAGTACATTTTCCTTAGTTCAGTCTTTTGACATACTAGCCCATTCTGCAGCTTTGATAATTTTCCTTGTTTCCTGGTAACTATGCTGTCTGCCCAAACAGTTCACCAATCAGGACCATCACAGATGCAAAAATCCCCCAGTTTACTGGAATCGGGAAATTTTCTGAAACACTACTTTTTTTTTTTTTGCATTATTTTTAGTCAGTTTAGCACAGCACGATCACCTAGCAAATTTTATTCCCATGGAATGGAATGATTTCTACTTTCTGTTTTTAACAGACAAGTAAAAAGTGTTGCCTAAATTATCTTCAGTCTCACTTAGTGCAGATTCTTTTCCAAAAATCCTATTTCCTTAATGTTTAAGTGTTCGTCACTGTCTGTGTAGGTCATGAGGGGGACCCAGTCTGGCCTCATCAATAAAAAAAAAATCTCCTGCTCATTACTGTGTCAAAATCATTATGAAGTAAAACTGTAAAACTTATTGGTCTAATCCCTGAGCCTTCAGGGTTTCTTTAAACATCAAGGACATCAGCAGTTATATTTTCACTGACAGAGACACATGGTAAATTTTCAAATGCATAACCCCCCCTTCATTGATTCTACTGAATGATTATTCACATGAAATTATTCAAATGAAAACCTAGCATTTCATTTATTAATAAGCTTGTTTCTTTCCTGTAAACCAGTATTCCCGTAACCAGTATCAAATTACTGGTAACACCTTACATCTATTACTAAAAAATGCCAGACTTAACATAAATGGTTATTTAACAGTTAAAGAAATTATGTTGTCCTACTTTCACAACCTTATTGCACCCTATCATCTCCTTTCCCATCCACAAGACCACTCTGTTATCTCAGTCCCTCAGGTCCTATGGCAGGTTATTATTGCCTTTAATCTCAAACCGAGTAGGTTCGCACCTTGCCGGGATGACTGACATAGGATAATCCCAGTTGCTGCAGAAAGCTCTGCTGATGCTTCAGTACATGACACACAAAGTGAGTGTTGAATTCATATAGGAGCACTGTATTAGAAAGGACTGTGCAGCTAGAAGACTTATTTCTTCTATGGGATTTTATGTTGAAGACCTGACTATTTCACTCTGGCTAAATTCTTGGCAGCTATAATTACAACTGACATGACTCTTTGCATACAAAAAATGGAAGATTAGCTTTTTTTGATTTTTTTTTTTATGCCCAATTAGGAAATTACATTCTGTATTCTTGAGATTTCCCTATGCTTCAAGTACAGTGAGTGCCTTCAATTTGCCTTAAAATAGAATTATACTGCTGAGCACTACAATCTGCCATATCCTGTCCCAGAATGGAACCGATTTCAGTGTTACCAAATGTTAACCATTTGTACAGCATAAAGTGCAATGTATTTTGGGATCTTTCCAAATAGAAAACAATTTGTGAACTTCAGCCTTTTCCTGCACTTTCTTCACTGTATTAGTTTCAGAATTAAGCCCTGTTAAATTTCTCTACACTAAGAATTAAAGAAAGAAAGAAAGAAAGAAAGAAAGAAAGAAAGAAAGAAAGAAAGAAAGAAAGAAAGAAAGAAGCCATCATCCACTCTTGCTCTCCAAACAGTGCTGTCTATTCTCTGTTCAGAAGTCATCAGTAGTATTTTACTGAACTTTATCTTTAATGCCTAAATTGAGCTAAAAAGAAATAAGACCAAATAAAATGTACTTTTTAAGTATCTATAAACCAGTCTATATACTTATCTCTTCTCTATTACTTTAAGTACCTGTAGAGCATTATGCTGAAAAATTCTGTTGAATTCCGCATTTTTCATTTTACTACACCTACTTTCACACCCTTACTTTCAGGAACACTTCCCTATAGACTTGACCCAAAATCCACATAAGCCAATAAAAGTTTTTCTGAAGAGTTTCTTCACCTTGGGACTAGACTTCATTAGTTTCATTACTGGCTATTAGAAAAAAAAAAAAAAGTTGTACTTAATGTATGCAAGAAAAGAGATTTTGAAAGTACAACTAATTATATCAATTTGCTGAAACGGTAGTTTTCACACATCCAGCTCATATTTAGTTATATTTTCCATACCATTCCAAGTTGTAACACAAAAAATGACTTATCTTTTACTACCAGAAATAGGGTGGATACTATTTACCACTACTTTTGATTCAACACAGACTGACTGTATCTAGAGTTTGATTCATTAGCAAAATCTGTCTTTTTAAAAGAAGACTGGTCTTAGGTTATACTTATATCATTAATAAAATGCATTCCCTGCTTCCCATTGTACAGTGCTGTCACTATTGAAATTAAGCATTTTTCTAACCAGCTTTTATTAAAGATGGCACATCAAATTCAACATTGACCGCCAGTAGAAACCTTGAATCCCTGCCCAAGCAAACTTCAGCACTGAGGAGACTGCTCTAGTAGAAACCAGCTACAGCCTACCTGTTCCAAATACAGAAACCAAAGATTACAGAGAAAAAAAATATTTCAGATAACTCATTATCTATGTTTAATTCTGCTTTGATTCTAAAAGCTATATAATATATGTAGAAGGAGACTCAGGCTTTCTCGGTCTGTGCCCTCTTTGTATGACCTTTACCTGGAAATGTCGACGTTAATATTTGTTCGATTTATCTTACAAATAGCAGTTTTCACAGCTATCAATTAAACTGAAATAACATAAAAACAAAAGGAAAAAAGTAGTAAAAATATTGTAAAGAATGAAAGCTCATTGCAGTAGATGCAATGTTGATTTTATTTTTATTTTTTTTTAGTAAATCTTGACCTACCATGAAGCTAACCTCTAAAATACTCTAAACCTCTAAAACTGCACGTTACTTCCTTTCTCTGTCACTTAAATTATGCAATAAACCAGTTACACATGAGGACTAGATATTTAAACTCTTAGTCCCTTTACCATGGGTCTACCTCGAAGCACTGCATTGTGAGGTCATCTTAGTTATGGTGACAAACAAGCAGGAACAGAATGTCATAGCTGTCAATATGATAGCTAGAAAATGAAAACAAAGCAATATACCAAATCTTTACAGTCAATTCAATGCTAACAAGAACTAAAGGCAAGACTGCAACTCCCTTGTTTAGTCTACTGGAAATGTTCAGTAATATTGTACTTCATATATAAATGGCGATCACAGCTGAAGATCGTCAGTCATTATCTCTAATACAGTAAAGATTTCTTTGTGCCACCTTCCCTCTGCTGAAATCAAAACCAACAACCTTAAATGGCACTTGTGTGAACTAACATTTAGGTTAATTTCTTGTTGGTGATACCTTAAAGAGGGACTGAGTCTCCATTTTTGCTACTTATAATTTTGTCAGAATTGGTTGTAAAACACTACAGTGATAAATGATTAAAAATATATATTTTTTATCTTTCCTGGTCAACAGCTACCAACTACTGCATTGAGACTACTGCATATGGTGACCTCCTCCACGAAATACTTCAGAGAACTTGTTTTGGAGTACAAGGTCAGTGCCAAAATGCTGAGAATAAAAAAAAATAAAAATAAAAATAAAAATAATAAAAAAAAGCAATTAATATGTGATTTTTTTTTCAATGCATGTTTGCTGATAATCATTAAAAAACAAAAGGAAACTGTAATTTAATGATGTTATAGTTTTGCCACAGAAAAATTAACAAAAATACTTACTGTTGACAAATGGCACGAACAGAAAGCTACCTTTGTAGACTTCTGGAAGTATAAACTGATGCTACTCAGACAACAGAAATCATATCAGAAATAAACGTTGTGCCTGCCACAATTTGATTTGTATTTTAATGTAACATATACGTCGCATACTTTCCAACTATAGAAAAAATTCTATTAAACGCACAAATAGAGCAGGAGGAATATGAAGATGAAACAACAAGGAACACAACGTTCAAGTCTTACTCCAATCCTGCTGAGACAAAGGAACAAACTATCACGGGAACCAAAACATCTGAATATAATACTGATTATAAACTGAGGATGATTTTACTTCATCTTGAATAATGTATGTCTGCAAAAAAGAAACACTGGACAGAACCCATAAGTATATTTTCCTATTCTTTGCAAGTAAAAGCACTTGCAGGATGCTACAAGGCAGTCAATTGTAAGATTACTATCATTTCACTACGTGGAAAGCAGTGCAAGGCTTTTGTCAGTTTTGGAATTTAAAGCAAATAGCTTACAAGTTCTTTTGTGTTTTTTTTTTTTTTTCATAAGTATGTAACACTTACACTGCTGTCATTGGACTAGCAGTAAAACATTTATAGAACATTTCTAAACCAAAACAAGAAATGCATTTTATCCCTGTAGCCAAAACATGTTAGCATGTCTTTGTTCAAAAAACAACACACACAATTGAGAACAGAAGACATTTAAGTATTTATCAACAGCCTACTTTAAGATATACACTTGAAAATAATAATAGATAGTTTTGACTGCTCATTCAGGGAACTAACAAACCAGAGAAAGAGAAGTTCACTTCAGAAGGACCTCTGAATATTGTCTAGTTCAAACCCCGTTCAAAGCAGGGTCAAGTAAAGCAGGTCACTCAGGCCATGTCCAATGGGGTTTTTAGCATCTCTGTTCTTCAACAGGTTACACACAGCTCCTGCAACATTAGTCAAACAAATCTCTGTTAAATAGAGTAGATTTTTTTTCTACTTTTTCTATTTCTTTTATGTCAACGTACCCACTATATGGAACAACATGCTGTTGTGCTACCTAAGAACTTCTGATTTTCAGAACCTTCCCCTGTCAATTCATCAGCTTTTTTCTAACCATGGCACTTTATAAACCACATGATGGCACAATGCAAGTTCACAAGAAAATAACACCATAAAAATGATGCTATTCATTCATGCTGTGTTTAAGGGACATCATCTTTGTGCGTATCATTAAAATGCATGTTTGAAATCCCACTGGCCTGATTCAGAACTGCTTTATTGAAGCTGTACCAGAGAAGGATCAGAATAATGCAAGTGTAATACTTCATAAAGGAAACTAAGAAAAAAGGGGAAAAATAAATCACCCAACACAGGCTTCAATACTCCCACTCCATCTCCATTAAGAGGCAACATCAGCTCTCCTACGTATGCCATCAAGCAGATATGAATCAAAATGCCAGAAACATTGCAGATTTTCAGCCTATTATTTCTGAAAAATCCTCTAAGGGCATTTAAGAAGGAAAGGAGAAATTATGGTAACATATGGCCCAACCTCATTTA
Source organism: Aythya fuligula (assembly GCF_009819795.1). Lineage (NCBI taxonomy): Eukaryota > Metazoa > Chordata > Aves > Anseriformes > Anatidae > Aythya > Aythya fuligula. The sequence goes on along the minus strand of NC_045562.1, from coordinate 26,974,927 downwards.
AAGCACAAGGAACAAAACTACTTTTAAAATATCTACATAAGTATGTATGTAATACCCATATATGTTCCAGAAAGCAATATATATGAGGAGCAGCTGAGAGAACTGGTTTGTTTAATCTTGAGAAAAGAAGGCTGAGGGAAGACCTCATAGCTCTCCACAACCACCGGAAAGGAGACTGCAGCAAAAAGGGCATTGGTCTCTTTTCTCAGGTGACAGGACACAAGGAAACTGCCTCAAGTTGCACTAGGGGAAGTTTACATTAAATGTCAGGATGAATTTCTTCACAGAAAGAGTAGTTAGGCATTGGATCAAGCTGCCCAGGGAAGAGGTGGAGTCACCATCCCTGAAGGTATTTAAGAGACACACAGATATGACGGCTAGAAATATGGTTTAGAAGTCTATTTGGTAGCATTACGTAATGGTTGGACTTAATCTCATGGTTTTTTTTCCAACTTAATTGTTTGCATGGCTCTATGATATGCAGCTGAATTTCTGTAAGCAATCATTTATTTATTTAAAATAAAAAAATAAGACACCACTCACTTATTGCAGAATTGTTATAGCCACAACAAAGATTAAGTTGTATATGGTACCACTGAAATGACTGCTAAATGAAACAGTCATACATTTCACATGCTCAGTTCTTCTATGCCAGCCAACTTCTATTTTGTGAATTCAACTTACTGTCATATCTGAAAGTTTCAGGCATTTGTGGGGCTTGGGTCAAACATCCTCTGATTCTGGCTGTGTAATTCCTGTAAGGGCAAAATGTGAATTCTCTGACTGACAAAATTATTCATTCAATTCTTGTCTCTATTTCAGGCAAGTGTACTTGCAAGAAATAAATAATTTGGGCAACTTCTATAATTTGTGTGAAGTACCAGTCCTTCTATTCCACAGCAATGAGCTTCAGTGCTCATTGTTTAGACCCAGTTTTTGAAAGTGCACTCAAACATAGCTCTGCCATAATGAAATACCTGCCAGGTATGATGATTCCTGGAAGACTTTCTCCAGGATATTTCTGTATTTCCCTTTCTCGGGTACCTTCTAAAAATCTTTGACAGCAACAAGATTAAAAGGATTGTATTTCAAAACACATTGCCTTTCTAAATGCCTTTCCAAAATGCAACACCCCCTCCTCTAGCAATACCTTCCCAAAATAATCATCATGAACTAAGACAAGTAAGACAAGAAACAAAGTAATTACAATAATAAAAAATATCAAGTGAAAACAAAGAGTCACATCAAATCCTACCCATATCATATCAAAGTCCTGAAAAATACTGATACCTCAATAAGGACAAACCGATGTGAAATCTCAAGTCTTCCTTAGCAGTATGAGTCACAAGAAGCTGGTAGGGTTTTTTTAATCAGTCACAGAATCACAGAATTTCTAGGTTGGAAGAGACCTCAAGATCATCGAGTCCAACCTCTGACCTAACACTAGCAGTCCCCACTAAACCATATCCCTAAGCTCTACATCTAAACGTCTTTTGAAGACTTCCAGGGATGGTGACTCCACCACTTCCCTGGGCAGCCTGTTCCAATGCCTAACAACTCTTTCAGTAAAGAAGTTCTTCCTAACATCTAACCTAAAACTCCCCTGGCTCAACTTAAGCCCATTCCCCCTCGTCCTGTCACCAGGCACGTGGGAGAACAAACCAACCCCCACCTCACTACAGCCTCCCTTGAGGTACCTATAGAGAGCAATAAGGTCGCCCCTGAGCCTCCTCTTCTCCAGGCTGAACAAGCCCAGCTCCCTCAGCCGCTCCTCGTAGGACTTGTTCTCCAGGCCCCTCACCAGGTTCGTCACCCTTCTCTGCACCCGCTCAAGCACCTCCATGTCCTTCTTGTAGCGAGGGGCCCAAAACTGAACACAGTACTCGAGGTGCGGCCTCACCAGAGCTGAGTACAGGGGGATGATCACCTCCCTAGCCCTGCTGGTCACACTGTTCCTGATACAAGCCAGGATGCCGTTGGCCTTCTTGGCCACCTGAGCACACTGCTGGCTCATATTCAGCCAACTATCCACCATCACTCCCAGGTCCTTCTCTTCTAGGCAGCTCTCCAACCATTCCTCTCCCAGCCTATAGCTCTGCTTGGGGTTATTGCGCCCCAGGTGCAGGACCCGGCACTTGGCCTTGTTAAACTTCATGCAGTTGACCTCAGCCCATCGGTGCAGCCTATCCAGATCCTCCTGCAGAGCTTTCCTAACCTCAAGCAGATCGACACATGCGCAGTCATTCCACAAATAAAAGAGAGTTCAATGTTACAGCAGTGATATTCTATAGTAAAGATTATTCCGATCTTTTTTCTCAATAACTGAAACCTACAACAGTTCTATTCATAGAAAGTACAGTGATAAAGACAAGAGACATGAATTTCCCTAGGTGAGAGAGCTGTGCTGACAGCACTTTTTGTTTTGTTTGTTGTTTTAAACTTGAACAAAAAAAATAAATAAATAAAAAGAGAACAGATTACTATAAAAACTGAAGGAAAAGTGACAGTTGTTTTCTGTTAGCTTGGTTTGCTGGGATTTTTGTTTGGTTGTTTGTTATCTTTTAAATTGCCATCTTGACTTTCAGCAAGTATCAAGAAAAATTACATTATGAACTACTTTTTAGTTTTCTTTTGAATGCACCAGAAACTGATTGTGTTTCTACAGAGGATGATTATTATTATGAAGTAATAAGTATAGTAATCGACTTCATAAATACATCAAAAATATCACCACATATTTTTCAGTATTCTTTTTGATCACTAGTAGTAGTATTGTCTTTGGTGTTAGATTAAACAAAAAAAAAAATCATGATTGTATATTTGCTAGGCCTGGCCTAAGTCATGAAAAATAAATTTTTCAGTGCCCTTGTGACCCTATGGGTTTTTCCAATGAAGCAGAGTTCAGATTCAATTAAAAGTCCTCTGTTCTCAAAATGTATGGTCCCTGTTAAGAGTGAAAACCCACTAGTGTGTGCAGAAGCGTCCCATGACTTATGCCACATACACCTTTCATATTTTGTCAAAAATATTCTGTCTTCTATTTTACAGTTCAAATGATTCTGACTCCTATTCAATTAGATTTCCCATGTGTTTAAAATAAAATAAAGGTCCCCTCCTATACCCTGTGCAGTAAAGAGTGTTAAAAACCGACAGTACATGTGGTACCTTAACTTTCCAGAAAGTCATGAAGGAAAACAAAAACTCATGAAAAATCTTCATGCTCACCTTAACCAACAGCATAATTCCAAAACCTCTTGAAGAGTTTAGACAACCATTCTCAATTCAACACCTGCAAGAATTCAGGAAGTTTCCATACACAAATAATGTATTTCATAGTGTTTCTTTATTTTGGCTCATCAGGACTCAAAACATGACACAGACACTTTAATTTCATCAGTTTGCCAAATCAAAGTGCTTATTTTGCATTAGGGAAAATAATAATTTTTAAAAGATGAAACTTTTCAAAAACAAATTTTATGGATTTATTTAAGCACATACAAAATGAATAAGCCTTGACTCCATCTCTCTTGGTCAAGAAAGACTGAGAATATTCAGTGAAAGAACAAAAAAAAAAAAACAGTAATCCAAACTGAATAGGTCAGAGGACTGGAAGCACTCACCTCAGAAAACACTGATGAAGTGAGTAATTGTCCTTTTAAGACAGGAATAGATGTGGGGGAGCAATTCTGAAGTAATTCATCACCTAATGCTTCTAAATTAGAAGCTAAATTGGCATCTGGAAGAAGCAGCAATCTTTGGCTTCAGCCATTTATGAGCAACATATGATTACAGCAGAAAATCAAAATTTGGGAAGTGCTCTTATAGACAGAATGAAGGAAAATTATGTGATAAGTCTTGTCTCTCATAGCAGGTTTTATATCAGAATGGCAGTGGAAGCAAATATGGAGGAGATAGAACTCTTGTCAGTCCATTCTTACAAGATAGACTCAAAGCTTCAAAAATTCTATTTAGTTTTGAGGGAAGCCATTTAAGTTATGAACCAGTAACATGGTATATTGAGTTTGGATGGGATGGAATTAATTTTCTTTAAAGTAGCCCACATGGTGTTGTGCTATAGATTCATGATTGAAACAGCACTGATAACACACCAATGTTTTAGCTATTGCTGAACACTGCTCGCTGAGCATGTTAGTCCCAGAACCCTGCCATGTGCCTACACATTCTATTTTGTCATCACCATTTCCCAAATGATATTTCCTACTTGATTTTTTACTCAGTATCAATGAGACAGCTCTGTAACATCTGTTTCAACTACCTCTGTAGCAAACCTAAATGTGGTATAAACTCAAATTTTTTTGGAATGTGGCCTTCAAAGAATATGCTTCATTTACTTACCCTCTGGATACCTCCAGAATTACTGAAAAAATACATATTTCTTTTTGCTTTATTTATTTCCTAGAACGGCTTGGGTTGGAAGAGACCTTAAAGATCTAGTTCTAACCCCTCCCACCATAGGCTACCTTACCTGAATTGCTGCGTATGTCTCTACTGATTGTTGTAACAGTAATATACCAATTAAAAAGTTTGATTCCAAAAGAAAGTACAGAAGAATCTACCTTATAAATATGGGAGCAAATTGTTAATTCAGTCCTGACTACTAGAATACACTTTAAAAACAAAGCTTTCAGAAATGCAGCAATATCACATTACATAAACATAGAAAGATACCAGAACAGTACAGATTTTCATAAATTAGTATTTTTAAGGAATTTTTTTTTTAATGAACTGGAGCACGGAAAAGCTATTTAAGGATCTTTACCTACTCCTCTGCAGTTATTTACTGTTCTACATGTCAATATTGCCAACCAAGTTAGTTACTGGGCTAGAAGAACATTTAGCTCAATTTGTGTATTTTTCCCACATATGTTTAATATGGATAAGTTATTACCATGTATGTGATATGAGACAGACTTAACTGAGGTATTGCAGTAGTACAAAAACAACACAGCAAACAATAGTAGTATACCAACAGCAAATTACCAAAACAGAAATGCAACTACATACAGGAAGCCATCAGGTTTATTTCTTGTAGGATGTTATGGACATTATGGTCCTGGTCATAAACATTTTTTTATTTTCTCAATATTTATAAACAAAAAAAAAGTTAAAAACAACTGAAACAAGAGCAAGAGAGAAATAACAGAGAAGGCAAGCCCATGACACGCAACTACAGAGATAGAAGCTGGGTGCAAGGAGACAGCATACACTTCAATCAAATTACATACAAAGCCATGAATCTACGAAGTACAGTTCTATTCACATAGGATAGCTATCTATGAATATAACAAAAAAAAAAAAAAAAAAAAAAAGGGAAATTAAGTTGTAGGATAGGGATCTCAACTTGCTCATCTGTAATGCAGACAACAGAACAATGCAAAATATTCTAACAGCTGTCTTGACAAGCAAGAGTTGATTGATAACACAGGAAAATTTCCACAGACAAAGCAAAGCAGTAACACAAGATTTATAATTTGCTTTATACCACGCATATTGGAAGCTTATTTTGGTGACTGTGGTATGAGGGAAAGCTAGACTGCTGGCTATTAAGTGCTTATGTAAACTTAGTGACTGACCAATGAAGGTTACAGGCTAGGCCAAATATGAACAAATACTATTAATAAATGAATAGTATCCTAAATTACAAAAAGCCTCAAAGCAGTCAGAATGTTTTAAGGAAAAGGTACTAAAGACACTGAAGTGTTAATTCAATCTCTCCATTTGGCAGTAGTTTCAGAAGCACAAATGATATTCAGATTTCCCATTTACAAATTCAAATTTGCTTTTCAAACTTCTTATGTGTTGCTTATCTTAAGAAGTTCACATTAGGACTTGAGGTGGGATGTAGCTGCCTAAACACTGTGTTACCTAGGAGATTCTACACATTTGCACAGGGCTGTCGTACATGACAGAGCATCTAAGGGAAATCTCTACTCTGGAATTGGCAGGTGAAAAGCAGACAGAATAATTTACAGCAACTGAACTGAAACTAGATACCTGTGCTTAGGTAACTGAGTTGTACTCTAAATATCTTAACTGCAGTCATCCATCATTTGCCTAATATACTTTTCCCTTTAAATATACATATGTAAACATCTTTACAACATGAATGTCATAGCCATTTTCCAACATTGATATGTTGTGCTGCTGTTGTTTCAGAGCCCTTCAATACCACATATTTAAGTCATACACTTTAAAGTCTGTTATCTGATTCCTCTTATAATTCAAATAACTTGTTTATAGAAAGAAAATACTGAAAGAAAGAACTGAAGTACAGAAATTTGCATGCAATCTGATAAGGATCTAAATGTTTATATATAACATCATATGAAAACATTATTTTTATATATATATATATATATATATAATGTTTGATAAATTGATTGAATATCTTGGTTCCAAACTCTTTCCTGATAAAGAATAATTAATCTTATTTCTCCTCTCAACTCTGCTACATTTGTATAAAATATTCCAAAGACATCACTTTAGTTACTTTAGATAGTATTCTGCAGAAGGACTAGGTGCAATTATGTTTTATTAGAAGATCAGATGGCTGCTAAGTGACCCTTGAACATCTCCAGATTCAATTCAAATGTGGAAGAATTACAAAACAACCTGCTAATAGCAAAGTTGCCTGTTACTTTTATGATGCTGGCATGTGAGGGTTTGTCTATCTATGAAGGGATTTTCTTTTTTCTTCTAGAAGACCTTAATCTTTAAATCTCCATCATATTTACAAGATCAAATAGTCCAAATAGTTTATATATAAAATGATCCTATTTGAAGACTGTAAAAAAGAGAGACAATAGCTGAATGGTTATAACTACAGATTTGACTACATTAAGAAGCAAAAGGCAATTATGAAGTGGATGCATTCTTCTTCCCATAATAATTACTCATTAAGGTGCAGTCTATAATTCACTAACTGTACATTACCAAAACAAAAACCTTGCACGTAAGACAGCTTGTTAAACAAACAAAATTACCTTCAGAAGAAATGCTGTGTCACATAAACATATGTTCACAATGACAGAAGAATAAATAGCCCAGGATTATCTGAAAATATCAGGTTTTTAAAAGATTTCTACCACAGAGAGAAAACATGCACCCTAAAACATTAAGGTTCAAGTTGTCAACATCATACTCAAGGCAGATTTGATTATAAACTACAGTAGTTTATGGAATAAGATTATTGAAAAGACTTTCTCCTCCTCCCTGTCCCTACCCTTTCCCTCCCTCCCCCAATTCCATCCTTGAACTGTCACTCATCTCATCCAGTGGCAGTGAGCATTCCTTCTACTTGGAACAGAAAAGGCAGAGAAAGACACCTATGTCAGTTCTTCTGATGCATCTGGAAATCCTGCCGTTGGTATGTGAACAGAACATTTGGGGGGATTTAATTTGTCTCAGTACTTTAGTTGATAGTCAAGTTATTAATCATCTCCCTTGAAACTAGAAGTCATTCACTATATTCTGTTTCTGAAGCACAAGAAATATACTATCAAATACAGCAAGTTCTCATTTTTGTGGTTACCTTCCAAGATACTTTTCTTCTCTAGGAGCAATTTCTTTTGGAGACGTAGGAGACATTCCTACATCTGTTCAAGAATAAAATGAACAAGTAGACCAAGACAATTTCAGGGAAAAGATGGCATGCGGAAAAGAAATGAGTATCATTAATGCAGACTGCAGTTCAAACCAGAGATGGCATTAATGCCATGAAAATAACAATTTCTAAGTTAATTCTAAATTAGATTTCAATATTCTTTTAGAAAAGAATCTTGAGTGATACCATAGATATAACACTTTAATTGGTACTTACCAAAACCACCCTTTCAGTTTTAAGCAACTGAAATAGTAATATAAGCAACTTTTTCTTTCCTAATACTGCTGAATTTTTAGTAGGCATTATACAATTATCACCCCCATGAACATTATAAACTTATTAAAAACTTATGCAGATTATTGTTCCACTTTGTAATGTAGGATTGCATTACAGGAAGGAATTGACTACATGCTGTGGTGGACTTCATGGCAATTCATTAAAAATTCTTCAAGATCTCAAAAATTCATATTAAATAAGGTGGTTTGTTTTGTTTTTAAATAAGCATATATCTTTAATACACAGAATATTTTCATGTGTTCACCTACTTTGAAAAAAAGGAAAAGAAACAATGTACTGAGTTGTAAATATATCATAACTTATCTTTATAGCAATTTCAAAAGTAATGCACAGTTGTTTGACTCATGCTTACTCTGTTTTAATTCAAAAGGTTAAAGGGAAGGTATAGATTATCTTCAGCTGAATCTTCTTCAAATCCTATTGAAATTTCTTATGAGTGTATTGGGTTTAAATGGCAACATTTTTGTATCAAAATGCTATTGGATTTGAAGGGAAAAAAAAACCTACTGCACAACAGCAGCTGGGAGAGCAAGGATTGAGAACCGGCTCTGCAGAGATTGGATGGGGGGGGGGGGGGGGGAGTGTGTTTAGTTTGCTTTTAGTTTCTCAGTGCTCTAGTCTGTTAGCAATAGGCAATAAATTACATTAACCTCCCTGTACTGAGTGTGTTTTGCCTGTGATAATGATTGTTAAGTGATCTCCCTGTCCTTATCTCAGCCTTTGAGTCCTTTTTAATAGTATTTTCTCCTCTTGTTTTTTTTTTCTTTTTGTTTGTTTGCTTGTTTGAGTCAGAGAGTGGTGTGGTGGAATTTAGCTGCCCACCCAAGTGAAACAACCACGCTGAGATAACTTAATCCTCCGTAAGATTACACCTTCTCACTTGCATGCAGTTGAACAGACTGACTTTAAGAGTTAAGTGGAAAGTAGGTGAATAATCAGTTGTGTTTTTTTTTTTTTTTAACAGTTAACTAAATCTTGACTAATAACAGTTTTGCCTTACAAGCTGCTATGCATCATCTAAAAAAGTTACACAATTCAGATCACTTTTTCTCTGCCTACTGACTTCAGGTGCCTCCTTCTCCTCTACAGACTTATGAGAGATTACTCCTTCCCTCAACATTAAATTGTGCTGCTCCAGAACATCAACCAACCTCTTGAGTCACACAATAAAAGAAATGCAAAATACTGTTTCTGAAATAGCCTTAGAGTCAATTCTGAACACATAAGAAAGTGAATGTACATCTTTTCTTTGTGAAACAAGTGCTTGAAGCTTGCATTTTTTTCTGTTGTAAAAGATTCTAGTCTTTTGTTTTGTTGCATTTTTAAATGACTTGGGGACACACCTCCAACACAGTAACATGTTCATCTAGCCCACTCACCCTTTCAAAAGAAAAGCATCGTGAAGTGTAATGGAAATGGTCAAGATGTTATGAAAAAGTATCAAGATCCCATGGAAGAAACAAACTATAATAAATGTGTTATATATAATTTTCCAAACTTGCATTCATTCTGCTTTAAATTATCAAACATTCCATGCCTAAGTATCATGCCAATCCTAATATACAAAATAATTGGTCAAAGAATGGTTCTATACTGTAACACCTGTTAATATGTACATATATATACTGTTCCAAATAAAATTCTTAGCCTCTAATGTAAAAGTTCAAAGTGTCCCTCTACCAGAACAAACCAAATACCTAACTATGTTACAACTTACTATCTATAAAACACACTTACTCAAAGCTGTCAAATACTTAGTTCACTCTGTCAGGATCACTTTCCAACTGTTAAGTGGTCTCACTATAAAATGAGCAATTCTAAGTGAACCAAGTCCCAATTTTCTAGAAGATCATTTGAATACCAAACAACAAGAGATATAATAATTTCAGAAGTGTTGACAAAGAATGACATGTAAATTGTATAATAAGTGTATTACCTACATTAATCATTGTTTTGCAGAGAGAAATGAAATTCAAGACAGGTTTAGAAAATCCAAAATTTCTGCAAGTTAAAGTTACTCAATACAAAACCTGCCACAGCATTTTTATTCTATCCTGCAATATCTCATCTATTTACAGTGGTTTGATCCAGGCCATACTGGTTTTCATGAAATAAAACTGACCATGTTCAAGAATCCTGAATTCAAAACAGAAATATGCCAAGTCGTTCCTTGATATTGATAAACACTGGGAAGAATGTACACTTGCCTATTCTAAAACTGGGGCATAAATCGACACCTAATTCCTACTGTAAATAATATGTAAATAATAAAATTCCATTCCAACAAGAAAGGCATTACATATATCATTTGATATAATAGCTTTAGATTATGTCAAATAGGAAAGATATTCTTTAAAAGAGAATGAAATGAAAATTAAAATACATCTATTAGTAGACAGTAACAGAAGACAATTTAAGCTGCTATATATAGTGACTATACAGAATTGCCTTCTTGGTTAAATAGTTAAAACATTCTTTCAGGCTAGATTTGGTTGCATATGTCACCAAAACCCAGTCAGCAGTGAAGTTGTACATGTTTTATATTATTCCTAGAGAACAGTTATACTTGCTATTTCAGAATGGTTCTTTCATATTACTGTGGTCATATAATGAATCAAAACAACAAAGCCTCCTGAAAAATAAATAAATAAATAGATAAATAAAATAAAATCTCGAGCAATTATCTGCAATTACTATATGGGAGAAGCAAATGTCATTGACATGAGCAATTGCAGCCGATTTTCAAGAACATGTAGAGAAGAGCGTGTGTGTTTGGTTTGCCCCCTGGTGGCCAACTCCAGCCTTGGCTACTTTTAGAGGACAACAACAACACACCTTGGTTTCAGTGCAATTAAAACACAGTAGGTATATGTCACAATAATTTCTTCAGTTCTTCATTTCACCCCTCATTTACGTTTTACAGAACGCTTATGTACACAGCTGTAGCTGTTCTCTCGGTATTCCTTATACAGTTTCTGGTTACATACCTTAGAATATCTTCCAGACCACTGGTAGAGATGCAGACATTGGCCAGATAAAAGGCATTTAAAAAAAAAAAAAAAATCAAGATTGTAACGTGTTTAATCTTCTGGAAAGAGAAAAAAATGTACAGAATGAGGATGGACAACTTTGGAAGACAGAAATAACAGGCTGGCTTTTGCCATTAGACTTCAGCAAATCAGAGGAGAACAAAATGGAGCTCAAAGAAAATTACTGGAATTTCACAAAAGCACTTGTCAGATTGTGTGTCATCACCAATAAGTGATAACTGCAAAGCAGATTGTTGTTACTACACCTCTAAGCATATGAAATTTGATTTAGTATGCTGTTTGGGAAGATTTTTCAGTAGACTTCAATGAATAAAGTCACAACAGGACAGAATAAAAATGAGGTAAAAAACGGCTACTGAAATATCATATGAGGAAAAAAGCCTTTTGCACCTTGAATCAGGCCTTACTGTGCTGCATGGAAATACCGTATTTTCAAAATTTCATCATTTTCAGTTCTAGGTAGATACTGGTCAGCCAAGCATTATTTGAGAATGTGATTCTCAGATTCTGATGAGCAAAACATCAAGCTGACCAGCAAGCATCAGGACACCAAGTTATAATAAATAAATAAATAAATAAATAATTTCCATTTTCTCTCTCCCCAAAAGGCTGAAACAAGTATTTACAACAACTGGATGCTTTCTTCATCAAACCCAGGAGTACTGCCACCCTTTTTTTTTTTTTTTTGAAACTAATTAGCTTGGCAGAGTCTCAAATGAGCTTTCTTTAGCACAGCTCCAAGTGTAGCAAAATTAAAAAGGGCTTAAGACTTCAAGGGTTAGCAAATAAAGCTTGTATTTTCAGCAAATGACGTTGACACTAACAATATGTCACAACGAAGATTCTAGCAGTCCCACAGTCCCATTACTGCCATGTTCAACAAAAAGTATTCTGATAGCAAACACTCAATAAGCTGCCAGTTCTGCCTGACACAATAAACACATGCATTGAGGAAGCTGCTTGAACTTTAGGAAAGATGAGAATGTCTGTTATGCTCTAATGATCACCTACCTACCAACTAAAGCAACAGTTTTAAATATTTGCTTGTTGTATTCTGTATAATACAGCCAAGAAAAGGGACTGCAACTAAGTGAAAAAATAAGACTTGCAGTGACTTTTGCATAACAAGACATTATTGCACCTGAGCCAACTACTTAGTGCAATACAGCCTGCAATGTGCGTGCTGCCAAAATTAAGTCTTTCTGAATAATAAGTCTATTCTGAATAGATTATTTGGAGAATTATCGATAGAGCAATGAACTAATTATCTTCTTTAGTTGCAGTCATTCTAACCATATCATAGATAAATAGCATCTTTACCCTATATCATTTTGTCAAATATCCAGTTATTTTGATTTGTATAGTAGAGAAGTTTAAGGAGGAAAGAATTGATGAAATGCTAAGAAAGTCTGCAACATTATCTGCTGTACTTCAGTGCCTTTGTAATATTTTTAAAATGATCTGAAGGCATAATGGCCTTTGTGACTTTTGCATTTCTATCTTAAGCAGTTTTGATACCTGAATATATGGTGGAATAAATGGACAGCATTCTGTCATTAAAAAAAAATAAAAAATATTTTGGATACTCAAGTTTCACAGTCCCGTTTTCCATGTATATTTTTACTACATGCAAACAAGATTATATATATACATTACTGTGTCTGTTTATCTTTGTCTGTGTGCGTGTGTGTGTGTGTGTGTGTGTATATATATATATATAAAGTTACTGGGAGGAAAATTAAAAAAAAAAAAAGCACAACCAAAAATACATCAAGTTTCTCTTCAGACAAATAGACAAATCCATACTATGAAGACCTAAACAGTCCTGAATTCAAGGTTTCTTTGTAACTGTCATGAATTCTGGCATCAAAATAGTTTTGTTTTTTTTTAAACTACATGCTGAAATTATGAATTTCTCTCATTTCAGAAGAAATTCAGCATCATTTTCCTTCCTTTGTATACAAGTTTGCGATGTTCTTTCAGAAATCACATCTTCTTCTTGAATATATTCATACCTTTAAAGAAAAGCATACCTCCTCATACTGCTTTAAATTCATATTCATCTACAATACTCTAGAATAATAAATAGGCCAGTGACATGAGACACAAACGTAGTACTGAAATTTATCTTAGCAACGATGATTATCTGGATATATTTTTAAAACAGTGCAAAGTCAAAATTACCTGTAAATTTGGTCAAAACAGACAGAAGATGATACACATGCTGTGTGTTCATTTCATAACTTTCAAAACATTTTTTTCCCCCAGAAAATTTATCTGTGGTGTTGTGGGAGCATATAATGAAATCATACAGTCATGGCCAGAGCATTCTCAATTCTGTTATCTAAAAATAAATAGTCCAATTTACAAGTAATACTAGCAAGCTCTTACTTCAGCTGTTAAGCCACTTCACATGCACCAGGATTAATTTCTTATGAAAAATTTCAATATAATGAAACACAATTGTAAACAAGAAAGATGTGTTGTGTCTCCTGAATTATTAAATTTCTCATTTTTGTCAGTAAAACTGAAGATATTCCTTGTTTCTAGATTTCAGAATGCTGTTGTCCTTTACAAGAAACAACTGGAACATTTACTGAAAAGAGAAATAATTTAGCTCTGTATTACAAGGGAGTAATTATGTCTAAAATAATTAGGAATTGGTCCTGTTTATGATCTCTTAGAAATTTTAGATTGTCCTATAATAGTTTTATACCAGACCAGTTATTAGCGTACTTTCGGTATAATTATATTGTCTTAAGAGGAGGCTTCCTAGAAAGGAAAAAAAAAAAAAAAAAAGCAGACTGTTACTAAGTGGCTTAATTTGAACAAAACTATCATGTGCAGAAAAGTAACCATACTAGACTGCTGGCTTTACGAACACACTGAGTTCTAATGAGGCTGCAAGATAAACTTTTTTCCTCCAAACTAGTGAAGACAAAATGCACAAAGGCAGTTACTTACTGGTCAGTATACAGAGAAAAATGAAGACTTCCTGTCTGTATTGGGTCTGGCTGGGATGTTAACTTTCCCTGCAGCAGCCCATACAGTGCTGTGCTCTGCACTTGTAGATGGAACCGCAGTGGTATCACACCAGTGTCGTGTCTCACAGCATCGGGACTCTCTCTAACCCTCCTAGGGGGTGGGCAAAAAGTGAGAAGAGAAACATCACCAGGGCAGCTGACCTAAACCAACCAAAGGGATATTCCTTACCATATGATGTCTCACTCAGCAATAAAAGGTGGAAACAGGAAGAAGAGGGGAGGCGTGGGCTCTCGCAGTGAAAACATCAGTCCTCCTCCCGAACACCTGCTATGTGTGTTGAGGCCCTGCTTCAAGGATGTGGTCAAGCATCGCTCATTTGTGGGAAGTAGAGAGTAATTTCTTTCCTCTGAACTTCCACATAGCCTTCATTTGTTTTATTTGTTTGTTTTCCTCCCTTTTTTTCCCTTCCCCCCCTCCCCTTTTCCCCCTTCCCTTTTTTTTTCCCCTTTAGTTAAATTGTTTAGTTCATAATAATCTTTCTTTAATTATTATTGTTTCCCTTTAATTAAATTATCCTTATCTCAACCTGTGAGTTGATCTTTGCTTCACTTCTTCCCCTCCTCATCTAAGGAGGGGGAGTGAGAGAGTAGTTTTGGTGTTTAGCTGCCCAGCATGGTAAAACCACCACACTGTCTTAAGAAAATAAACATTTGCAGATTACTGTTAGAGGAAAGGAACGTTCTAGATAAAAGGCACTTCTAGAAGTCTTCAGAACAAAGTTAATTACTTCCAAAAGGATTAGAAAGTATTTAGACTTAGTGGACAAAATATACTTCCAGAAGGAAGAGAAAAAAAGAAAAAAATACCACAGATGCCTGAACTCTGGTGACAAAATGAACTCTGCAAAAAAGAGCCCAGAGCTTGTCAAAAAATACAGAACCTGTCATTAGACTACACTAATATAAATGAATTCACAACTCTAAGGCCTGAATTCATTCAACTTGATTAAAAAGAAGTCAGACTTGAGAGTAAAACTACTTTGCAGCAGGACACTAGAACATAGCAAATGCGCAGAACTGTTTTCTTATTAGAGTACATTAACTATTCTATGTAAAGACAGTGACTGCATTTTCAATTGTTTTTATCATGAAATATTGCCCCCCCCCCCTTTTTTTTTTTTTTTTTAGCCTCACTGAAGAGAATAGGAAATGGAACTAACCCTATTGAGAACCTCCTCTAAACTTGTTCTCAACAACTGATGTTCCAACCAAATCAAAAAGCAAATGACACCAACTTCTAAGTATCAACTGTAACTAAACCTCATATACATTGAGGGATCAGGTTCTGGAATTAACACTTCCTATTCCAGTAGGATTTTCTTAAAAGGTTGCTGGAACATCCAAAAAAAATGAAAGCTATCTGGCTTATCCAATTGAACACTAAAGAAAAAATAACAATAAAAAATAAAAATTCAAACTTTAAGGCTTTCTTCCAGTGTACAGTAACAGCTATTCTTTGCTTTGAAATTCAAATGCAGTGATGATTGCATCATCATCATCTTAATTCCTCTGCATAAAACAGACAAACATTTCAAATTCTCAGGAATTTTTATAGGCATTATTCTGTGTTCCAGACCAGCACTTAGTTATTCCCAACTGTTCAAAATTTCTTCTTTTTTTTTTTTTTTTTTTGCTTTACTTCATTAAATAGAGCTTCCATTAAAAGCATTCAAGTGACTTTAAAAAGGTATTTTATGTATCTCATTTATATAGAAATAAGAGTCAAAACTAGACTTTTATAAAGTTTTCTTCAGCCTATCCTGTAGCCTGAAAGTGAAGACAAAAGTTTTTACACATTGTAATAAAATCATTTTTAACTAGCTAGAAAAAATAAATAAATAAAACAGATTTGATCATTATATATTTCTAGTAGAAATGCTTGCAATCATCTATTGACAGAGAGCTGCGTCTTCATTTTTTGGCTCTAAGATAAAGAATGCCTTTAGTCAGGAAGTTTCAGGTGTTTATGAGCCACCAGAATCCTTTCAAGCCTTATGCCCCATTCCACAACAAAGTCCCTTAGGTAGGATCTTACAGTCTGAGTATTTTGTCTTTGAACAAAATAGGATAAGTAGGACCAAAAAAAAAAAAAAAAAAAAAAAAAAAAGCTTAGCATGAAGGTGTTTCATTTCAGAAAACATGATAAAAATAGTGACCATACCTGTCTTCTCAATGTTTTGAGGCATTTGGGGGTAAGTCCCAACCTTTGTCTCTGCACAAATAACTGCATGTACTGTGCCATGCTGTTTTTCTTTGGACTAAAAAATAAACCAGTTGCAATACAAAGATCACAGGTTTTGAAAATTTTTCTTTGTATGCAGAATAGCAACATTATAAAAACATGCAATGTATTCTTAGATAAAGTATGACATCTTGTACGTGAAAACCTGCTTTGTTTGCTTCATTTCTTGTTCTCAGATTTTTCCTTGTTGCTGAGCAGGTTTACCTACACATGGATACACATGCATCTTACCACTCATGTTTGTATCGTTTTATAAAGCTTTTGTTTTTAACATCAACCTCATCTGCTTTCATTACTATATTTTCTACAGAATTTACTACTGATCCCTCTATCTGTTACTCTGATCAGCAGTTTTTGAAGGTTCTCCCTGAAACCACAGAAAATGATTGGATATGTGTTAGCTGAGTGATACAAAAGCAATTCACGGTTCTACTACTACACTTTCTTAACAAACTGTATCACTTCTGAGAATGTTCTTTGTATATCTCCCTGAAGTGAATAGTTCTTTGCCTTCGAGGTCCACTGAAGTACTCCACAGATTTCCAAGAATTTCAGGCCATACCCTTTACCAGTTTTGCACCATACAGAAAAAAAGGCTGCAACAATTTGCATTCAAACAAGCTTATCTGTAAAGCAGTCACTTCTGTGAAAAATCTGAGAAATAATTACTTAGAAGTATGCAATATACCTTCTCTAACACAAATGTGGTCATAAAGGGGTACCTATTCACCAACAATCTTATCAAAATTAAAAGATAGAAAAGAACAAATCCTGAAGTTTCCCTGCAGGGAATAACTCTGGAAGTCCGCCTTATTCTTGGGGAATAACCTTACATCTGTTTGAAGTGGAAGAATGTTAGAACAGAATATTTATTTTCACCTTTCAGTAGATGTTTAGAATAATAGGTTTTAGAGAAAGGTCAACTAACTACACAATAACCATCATACGTATCAAGTGTTCTTTTTTTCCAAAGTAAAATAATCATTTAAAAAATGATTCATTAAAAAAAATAGTCTACACATAACTCTTTAACATGCAGGGTTTGTACTTTATTCTATTACAGATTTAATTCAGAGAAAAAAAAATAGCTCCTACATGTACAGAACACCTATAATTTGGGTCTCAGTCTATTCCATAGATTAATCTAATGCAGAATAACTACATCTAATTTCAGTCATTCAAAAATAAACTGTTTCATCTACACAGAATCTAGGGCAAGTAGCTTTCTTGAGAGAAAGAGGTGTTGCCATCTTGAAAGGGTGACTCGATCATACACAACATTACAACAAACTGTTTAAAGGAGATATCTGTCTCAACGTACTATGAAGGAATTCTACAGAAACATCAGCTTATGCTAAGCATATAACTTAAACTATTACTGGTTAAGATAGATGAGTCTTAGCTTTAACTTCTGAATATGTTTCACTTTCCATTTTTCAGTGAAGCGAGGAAGCCCTGATCACTCCCAAGACACACAAACCCAGTAGTTCTTGATCTAGGGTAATGAACAGGTTTTCTTTTACTTATGTTTTACAAAATTTAAGCAGACAGAATTGAACTTCTCCAAATGACCTATTTCAGGGGAGAGGATGAGGAGGGTGGGTCCTTGACACTTTTTTTTTCCCCTAGATATGGCTTATGGTATTTCTAATCTAGACTGCAACATTAAGGAACTCCAAACACAAATGAAGCAATACACTGCTAGCACAGTTAATTCAACCTCCATCCAAATTAGATTTTTGCAAGCTAGTAGAAATAGCTTGTTGTTCTAAACAAGACTAATTTACATTTGTTTCTTTTCCCCTAAAACAAAATTACTGAAGTATTTTTGATGCTGATATTTTTCTAGGCAAAAGGAATCAATATTTTCACTTGTAATATAGAAATATCTAGTTTACATTATTCACTATTCCAATAGAGAGACAATTTACATGTCTAGCCTCAAGTCTTACATTAGAGTTTTATTTTTGGCTATTTAGTCTGGTGAAAATAGCATTCATAACTTGGAAGACTTGGAGAAGAGAAATATCAGAAATGTAAGGAAGGATATTAGGTGAGAGAAATAACAGGAAAGAAATTTCTGATGGTCAAAGGAACCAGGATAAGTGCTCTAGCACTGAAAGGCCTTCCCAGACTAGCATAAGCCATGGAAGTCATATCCTAGTTGTTTGTTTTTTTGTTTTTTTTTTTTTCTCACCCAGATATAGTTTTAACATAAAAATGAATACATAAAGATATATGAACTGTACAAGGCAGGTCTTTCCTCATAGGTTGTCCCCTAATACCTGATTTTCAGGGTGACAGATTTAAAAGGCCATGAGGAACCACATGGCATCTTTCCTGACATTGTTGAGAAACAGTATTTACTTTTCATTACCTGATTGTTTTTTTCATGTTCTCAGAATTTGTATCCCAATGGCAAAGAAAAATTATGACAAAAGTATTTTTTATTTTTTTTTTTTTTAGAGTGAGGGATGATGGAATGCAGAAACTGAAATATCAGCTTTTTTCTTCACTTATTATTTCCTCCAACAAAACTATTCAGAAATAAAAATAAAAATCTCCTCTTGCCCTATCATAGGACACTTCCTAACACAGAGAAATGCGATGAAGTTTTCAGGTACTTAACTTTTGGATCAAAGCAAAATTCATCCATAAAAACTAGGATTGCAGCAACGAAGAAAAGCAACACTAGTACTACAATAACAATATGCACTGGAAGTGATCCTGATAAACCCTACCTAGAATTATTCAGTGCTGGAAAATTTCACACACATTGTATTTCTGCTAAATGACTGTTACCATATGTAATAAAGCAAATAAAATAAATAAATAAATGAACTCAACACCATTCCCCAGCACATTTCCTATCCTATTAAAGCAGAAGCAAGACAAGCATTTACTGTTTGCAGCTCAAACAATGCACACAATTATCAGATCAAGCTACTGAGGTTAGCAGTGAACCAGGGGACAGACCTGGTACACACCGCAGCTTCTGGATTAAGACAGGTTAACAGATGGTCAGCAAAACCATAACGCTCATCTACGCAGCCGGAAGGCTTTTCGTTCCTCTGATGATCACATTACCAACTTACCTCTGCCTGGACTGTATTCTCAATCTTTAGGACAGAGGGAAAAAGCATCCTACGTGATATTCTAAAAGGCTCACATGCAGGGAAAAAGGTCTCCTGAAAAGGAAGCCCAGGCACTTGGGAAGTAGAATTTGTACTGATAGCGTATTTGCCCTTTTAATCAAGCATTGTATCCATTAAGCTCACTCCCCTTTTAAACAACTCTTGCTTCTAATTACAAATCAAATTATGAGGAAAAGGTATGACCTTTCAGTAGATGGAAACTTCTGCAAAGATTTCTCCCTTTTCAACTGTCATGTTAATCAAAGATGAAAGGCTTAAAAGATAAAATGTCTTACTTAATTCCTCCATTTATAGTTAGTCTTATAATGGGAAAAAAAAAAAAATAGAGACAGGAAATAGAGTCTAAGGTACAGGAACACATCTAGCAGTAGAAAGGTTACTGTAATATTAATTGGTAACTCCTATTATAATATCAATTCTACAACGCGTATTCTAAACACACTTGAAGAGTCTAAAACTTGTCTTAAACATTTTCATAATCATAAAGCTGACATGCAACAGTGATAGCAGTATCCAGTATCAATCACATGCTTTCCTGCATTAGTATCATCTTATTCCAGTATTTAAGGGTCAAGCTCCTAATCCATCCTTACAGGAAAACAGAAGATGCAGTAGTCTAAAATAAATTAAATTATACTTTTAAAAGGAATTTGAACTCATGTCTTTATTTCCCAGAGGCTGTTTTATCGTTAAGAACCTTGAAACAGCACGTTGATAGAAAGAGGTTTCTCTCATTTGGCTGCTAAACAGGCAAATTACCTAAATATTATGTGCATACATAGCAGAGGACATAAACAACAACTCAAACATTGCTTTCACTCTGTTTGTTTGAATTTTTCTCTTTTCTCCGGTCACTGTCTGAAATGGATATACAGGAAAAAAACATCTTTCCCTTCTATTCTAACATTTACAATGTGCATATTCTCTTATTTTCCTCAGTCTAATTCTTTTTATTGCTCTTTCTCCTTTGGTTAACAGATCAGGTTAACCATAACTGGAGGAACCCTATACATCAGGACTCTCACCTTCTCATACCCAATTCAGTCGCTACAACAAAAGAAATTCAAGAAAGCATGGACTCTTAAAAAAATAATAATAAAATAAAATCTTCAAGGGGGTCCTGAACTCAGCTGAAACATCAGAAATGCTATAGCAGTACAGCTGATTTATGATCAGTAACTGTAAACAGAGCCACTGATCTCCATGGGATCTTTCTCTGGTACTCTGGTAAGTGTCTGGACAGCTCTCAAGTATTCTTGAAAGAGAAAGCAAAATTCATGAAACATGCCAATTATGCTTGAAAAAACTATTACTTTGTCTTCTTCTCTTGATTTAAAATGTAGTTACCAACTCAAGAAAAACAGGTACACAAACAACTGAAATAATATTTCAAGTTTCAGGTTTAAAAAGTCATGAGCAAATATCTTAATATCTTAATGATAAGAACAGTGATTTGCAGTTGACTCAGGTCACTCAACAGCAGTAATCTGCTTTTATATAAAATTGTCATTGAACTTTTGTTGAAGAAAGGAATGTTAATAAATATCCTGCTAGCCACAACAGGTACCTTTTTTATTTTTTTTTTTTAATTCCCATCATTCAAAAATAAGTTTAATGAACTAACTGATGCATATGGGAAAGCATACTGTTCTGCAAAAAAAAATCTCAACTGCAGTTAATGAAAATTACTTTTACATTATATTACCCCATATAAAGGTACTCTATTGTGTAACCATGTAAATCAAGCAATGTAGAGATGCCCACATCATTTCTGCATATGGAGTTCCAATACCACACTCAATAAAAGTGTGAGCATACAGTGCTTTTTGTAGACTTTACTCAACAAAAACAGGATTAAATGGCTTGCTTACAGCTCTGCATTACTAGAGCTATACTATTTCCATATTTTCATTATTACTTTATCTTTTCATCCATTACACATTTCTTGAGAACACTTTGCAGTGCAGACACACCTTAAGTCCCTCCACAGGAAGACAGAGAAGGAATAGCTAATACATTTGCTTTAAAGCAAAGGAATGGGATGTTCCCCATCCCTACTTATTCTACACCGAAGTTCATACACATGTATCAGTTGTTGATAGCAATTTTGTAATCATGACTGATTCAGCAGACAGTTCATGACTCCAGCAAAACATTATCTGAATCTGTAGCTTATTTTACTTTTAAAGGTAAAACTACAAGACACTTCCACCACTGATAGAAAAAGTGCTCAGTAGAAATTAATACCCAAAGGCATAACTCATGCTCTGCTTGCATTCTGAGCAAATGACAAAGACTTGCAGTAAGATCTTCCATTTAATTCAGGGATAAAAGTAATTCCGAGCTTCTCTCTACTAAATATGAGCTAGCAAGGATGGCATATTGTCCATTTATCACAAACTGATTTAAGTCTT
Source organism: Aythya fuligula (assembly GCF_009819795.1). Lineage (NCBI taxonomy): Eukaryota > Metazoa > Chordata > Aves > Anseriformes > Anatidae > Aythya > Aythya fuligula. The sequence continues at coordinate 26,953,101 of NC_045562.1, read as the reverse complement.
ACTAACCTTCCCAACTTTAAATGAATAACTTATATATGGAAACCAGGGTTTAATTGTATACACAGCAAATCTAACAAATATGTATTTTTGCAAGAGTCCTCTCAGAACTGTAACAACATAATGGAAATTTTATCTTCAAAATTGGGAAAAAAAAAAAAGCTTTTAATTTTCCTACAGGCTTAATCTATGCTATGCCATATATGGCAAGGAATCCAATAAAGAGAATCCAGAATATCCCTTCCTCAAGCTTAGCTCCGTAATCAGAATTAAAGGAAAAGTAAAATGAACATCTGGTCTCATCTTCTTTCCTTCTATTTTCCTGTAGACTACAAAATCCTACAGTTACCAGTCACAGGATTTCTATGCTGGAAAAAATCTACCATTTTCATACACATATGTGATGTACGCTATACATACACATATATACATATATATACACACATATATAGTATATATATGTGATATACACTACAAATGTGCATAGTATTAAGATGTGTACACACAAAACATGCTCCTGCTGCAAACAGCCACATACTTAACCTCTTGTTTTACTCCTGAATGAATCTAAGACACAGCACTGTCTGTAAAAATCCAGTTGTGAAGAAACTACCATACTGCTGCTACAGTTCTCAAGATCAGCAAGAAATACCCTTTGACAGCTTATGTTGTATATTTATCAACATTTTGTTTTACTGTTTCCCCTAGAAAACCTGTTAGATTCCTTTGTTCCATTCATTACCTAATAAAGCAACAGGAAAGCAGTCACAAGACAAGTATATATGAAACACCTGATAGAGCAACAAAAGCAAAACAGGAAAAGTATACAGAAATGCCAAGCACATAAGTTACTCCTTAAGAATGGGCAGAAAATATTAAGCACGCTTTGTTCTTCTAATTGGACTACATATGCTAAAGATAAATAATTATTCATGAATCAAATCCATTAATACTAACCAGGAAAAAAAAATGTACATATTAAGTTGCTTTGTTGTTTTTTTAATACAAATGTAAGAACTATGCTATATACACACACATAAAGAATACCAAAATGTAACAAGAAATATAATCCCTATCCTGAAACCATACTCTAACATGATGTTCTATACTTTCATACTAAATCAGTAATACTTGAAGGGAAAAATATAGAAAGCACACTGACGGAAACAATTAAGAAATGCATCAACTACAAATAAATTCTAGAATGGCCACAAAACTGTAAGAATTGGGAGCGTATAACACCAGTGCAGCATAAAAAGCCATATATCATACACCTGGTTTTCATTCAAGTTCTCATCATGTATGTTTCAGTATTTTTTGATAGTTTGATAACTACATAACCTGTGAGTACTTTTCATGTACAAACAATGTGTCTGGTGACACGCTTCCAGATGCTGCTATGTAACACGCAACTTTTCCTACCAAGTTTATCAACTGATCTTACTTTGCTTCCTACAGCAAGTATATTAACTAACATAGTTTCCTACAGAAAATTTCTTAATGAAGATTGATTGTTTACAATTTTAAATATTTCAGTCCAGATCACATGATTTGATGAAAATAATCAATTTTACATACAAAAAAAATATTTTAACTTAAAAAAGCAAGACAAACTCATCCCACTGGATGAGTTTATTTTCTAAATAAAAAAAAAAAAACTGTCTTCTACATGCACTCAGCTTAGCTATTTTCAATGAATTCATCAATAATCCTGTGGAACATGGAACATGTAAATGAGTCAATTATTTAGTAACACAAAATCAAAACAATCATGCTATTTAACCAATGGTGAATGTATTGTTGCAAAAATGCATGTAGCTAGTTTTCTGGTTAAAAAAGAAAATTCAAATTTCAATTCTTGACCTTTGTGTTAGATGTACCTGCACGCACAAAAAAAAAAAAAAAAAAAAGGCTGAGCTGCCTTTATTAAATTAATGACTAGCATTACGAGGCATTATATTTGCATTTTTCTGTTATTGGAAATAACAGTTTTGAAGTGTCAGATTTGTATTTGCATTATATTTTTCATCTCTCTCCATCTACTTTGGGGGAAAATGAAGAGGGGGACTGAAAACATTCAAGTAATCACAGTCACAGTGTCTAGCAGGACTGCATTCAGAACACAGCTTCCTTGCCGTTGGGTAGTTATACAAAAACATCGTACCTTCAATGAAAGTGCAGTTTTTGGATGGTGATTGTCCCAGGTGCAGTCTGCATTCTATGCAGGTGAATATTATTCTTCTGAAGCAGTCTCCTCTGATTAATTTGACTACTTCACTCTTCTGTGTCTTGTTCGTTATACATTTCTGGGCAGAGTTAGTTTAGAGACTACAATTCTACAATTACCGTGCTGCTCAGCCCTCCCTTCACATCTTGCAAATAGGAGTCAGGAACCATGTCTCCAAGAATGGTTCCTTGATGTCATAGAATAGAATAGAATCATAGAATCATTAACGTTGGAAAAGACCTCCAAGACCATCTTGTCCAACCATCCACCTTCCACCAATGTCACCCACTAAACCATGTCCCCAAGCACCAGGTCCAACCTTTCCCTGAACACCCCCAGGGACGGTGATGCCACCACTTCCCTGGGCAACTCGTCCCAATGCCTGACCACTCTTTCAGAGAAAAAATGGGATGGAGGAGAGTAGGAAGGGATCTGAATGTACCCTGTGCCACTGGCCGTGTTACAAAAGGCCAGCACTGCCTTTATATGGCCTACCAAGGGAGGAGGAGAGGCTGTCACTGTCCTTGTGGAGCATGTTCAAGGAGGGACATCTGTCATTTTGCTTCATCTTTCTCTCTATAATGCTGAAAGCTACGCAGAGGAGTATAATTTTATGAAAACAATTTATGATCTCAAATATTTTTCTGTGCACCTCTAATTCTGTCCTTTCATAACCTTCTCAGCAGAGAACTTTCTTCTAAACACTCCTCTTGCAAATATGACCCATACCACTATATGTCCTCAAAATGGCTGATCTTACACGTTATTTTTGTACCCACAGCATGCTCTGCAACAGTCAAGGGGAGCCTGTCCTCTGCGTATGCCAACTGACAGCTGATGCATGTCTAAAGAAATTCCTCAACAAGACAGGAGTGCAGAATCCACCTTCCAGTACTCACCGCGCTGATACTTTTGTGATAGCACATGACCAGTGCTCATTGGTATGTACTTAAATTAGTTTTGCTGCACAGCTATCAGCTCCAGAAATCATCAATGACCTTTTTTTTTTTGGGTAAGAGAATGAGGAAGAAAGATTTCTCAGAGAAGTCAAATATCCAGAAAACAAAATGAAAGCATACAAAATATGGGAATTGTCTGCTAAAGTAAAACTGACCCACAGACTTTTTCATGATATTCATATTACAATCTATACAGTAAGTGCTCCCCAGGGACAGGAAAATTGAGGTCATGCCCTTGATTTCTGCTGCGCTTGATTAGCTACTGCTTACTCTTCAGCTCAGTAAGTTATTGTAAGAGATCCATAACATAAAAACATTTACAGAAGAAAACTTCTTAAAGAGGTTCATAAATACAGAAAGTTAATAAAACCTATGTCTTGGAAGCCAACATGCAAAATCAAGTTAAATGTTTCTGTAAATACACAAACTGACATTTAGTTTTAAATATGTAAGGGGGGGGAGGGGGAAGGAAGGGTAAAAACTTTGAATGTAATCTCCCTTTCAGGCTTATTTTTAAACATAATCTCAAAGCTGTCCCAAGTAAAATGACCCATGTAAACTACTGAAAAGACATTTACTTTGTGTATATTAACTGAACAGCAGATCCCTCCACAGATTCTACATTTTGGGTAGTTATACCACGCATATAAGTGAATTTCAAAGAAATTAGCAAGTTTCATTAGTCCCCAAGAGCAGTGATATTAACATTTTTCAGTAAAAGAACCAGAAGATGGAATTCAGTCAGTGTATTTTAAGTTGTTTTACAGTTTATAGTGTGTCATTTTTGTATCAGACTGAAATGTGAACTTGACTGTCAAAAACATTGGCACTACAATTAATCTTTCCGAAGTAGCAGAGTTTTACTTTCTGAAGTGTCAGAGTAATCTTCTTGTATCGAGTGTTCTACACAGCAAACAATACTACACACACCAAACAATGCAGAAAAATCTTAAGTCAGAATCAGAAGAAAAACTTAATTTTGAGTATTTCTGTTGGTTACATTAAATTTAACACCTGATTTCCCATGCAACGAAAATCTATGGCTAAAAATGTTTGTTCTTCAGTAGAGCAAAAATCCTTTAGAAGTCAAAAGAAGAAATGCAAACATTTATTTTAAACGCCAATTAAAAGCTGATCTCTGAAAAGTGGTTTCAGAAGCATGTGGATTACATCACAGTAGTACCATAATTGGATACATACTGCAATACATCAGTCTTTTCTCCCACCAAAATATAATGACTTAGCTTGTTTGACTACCTCAGAATTAATGCCTCCAACTTTTGTTTTCTTTCTGCTCTACAATTAACAGAGACTGTCATTTCTCATTTGCCACTTAAGTAGTTTATGGAACAAAACATGAATAAACCAATTAAATTACTATTTTTTTTTTTTTATATATTTCAAGGAAACTAAGGCATAGAATGTTTTACTCTCCACATTATTTCCTTTTAATTGTAATTTACTTATTACACATTCCACAAAGCTGTACTAACCATTAACCAAACTAAGGAGTACACTTTTAACCTAAATGGAAAAAGAAAATATTTTAGTCAACATAGAAAACCAGTTTAAAGGTTTTGCGTATCTTACTCTAAATATTAGTACCAACTAAACACATATTTTGGAGTTACTGAATTACATAATAAATGAACTTTTGGCTGCAAGGGGAAAGAAAATATCTTCTGAACTCAAGAAAAAAAATACCAACAGGAAAATTAAAAGTTTCATCCACTGTGGCCAATGCAGTATTATCTTCACTCCAGCTTCTATGATGGGCATTCACAACCAAGGTGTTAGGAAGAGTGTTTAATAAAGGAACAAAGCACTAATAAAGGAACAATAACACTGTAGCACATCTTTCTTCAATAATGTGTGCAAGAATTCACAGAAATATTCTTAATAATTTTGGCATTTGAAGAAAATACATATTTTTCATTAAATGTTATCTATTTTAAACAAAATTGACTTAAAAAAATACAATAAATAATTACAAATACCTTTCAAGCCCACCAACAGCCGACTTATCTATACTAAAAGCAAACAAACTCAACAACTACCTCTGTAAATAACTATTTAAATGAACAGTAGGGAAAAAAAAGTGGCCAGATAGTAACAGTCTTAACAAAAAGAAGAGCCTCACCTGAATCATAGCAACTGATTTCAAATTAAGCCTACTTATGTTAACCATCAGCCTAATCTTTTTGCTAGATAGGGCATATGTGCACTTAGGACATGAGAAATTCAAATTTGTCATGTGGAAACATCTATAAGCTCAGTAGAAAGTAACTAAGTATGACTGCGCTGTCTTACTCAGGTTCACCTCAGAAACATTGTGCCAGAACCCCTCTAGGACTGATGTCTACCACACAAACCAATTGCACTGGACTACAAATTAATCTATGTTTAAATGCTGTATTAACAGAGCAGCCTGCCAGACCACCTGCTCCTTCATAGCGAAGGATGAAACAAACTCATGTGTTCAAACATTAATGATCATTGTGACAACTAAGACTTGGAGTATATAAATAGCTCAGTCTGATTTTCATTATATTACTCAAAGCTTTTAAGGAAATAAATGAGTCTCTTTTTCTAGTGTATTAGAAGATGGACTCCTAGAAATAAACCTGGAATCTGACAGATACAAGACAGATAAACTTCATATCCCCAAATAAGCACACATAAGTAAGTAGGTTTTCTAGCTAGGAAAGCCAGACATCACTGAGATAAGAACTCTGGATAACCTGGTGCCTTTGGGTAAATGTTCTATAAATGTTCTATGTTCTGACAAGCTGGGCTGTTGCACATTCACGACAAATCATCAAACACCATATTCTGTTCTTTTCATACAAACATAAATCATGTTTGTTTGTTTTTTTCCTTTAAGAGACCCCAATTCTCAACCTTTCTCCCTAGGGTTCTGATTTAACTGCTGTAAGAAAAAAAAAAAAAAAAAAGAAAACTGAGCAAGCAAACTGAATATGTACATCAAAGTAGGAGAGAAACAGTAAATCAAAGGACAATTACTTCATATTTGTATTATCTATTTTTAACTTTAAAGCCAAGGTTATTGGGGTGGTTATTAAGTTATTATTATACTATTTTATATCCAACAAATAAAACATTTACTTTGTTGATCCATAAGACTCTGTGTATTTGCTCGTAATATTCTTAGAAAACTAAAACAGAGTTTGCAGATCGTCTCAGGATTCTCCTTGGCCCTAGAAATCTATTGGCAGCAGAACTACCAGCCAGTCATTACAACTATTCCTAACAGCCCAAGCCAAAATCACTCAGAGCAACACTACACAGCTAAATCAAACTATCTGTTCCTAAACTAATTTTATGCCACTGGAGTGAAGCCCTTAACCTCCCCTTAATCACATATAACTGAAACATTTCTTAAATCCTTTTTCCAGTGATCAACCTACAGTGTCTTCAGGATGTCTTCCCTGTCATATTGTGATGGCTTGTAAAAGAAACACCAGAACTCCTAAACATAAAATAAAAAATAAAAAATAATAATAGTAAAAAAAAAGGAACTGAAACTATATTTTGAAAAGCAGTAAGTGTTAAATTTTCTGTTAAAGTCATAAATTCTACAAAAAACACACACACAAAAAGAATAATTTTCTATTACAGACATTTCACTTAAACAAGCTCAACATTTCAACATTCATTCAAATCCTTATTTAAGATTAAACTTAAATTTGCAGAAGGCAAGGAAAAAGTCCTCTGGATTTATACTTTCTACTGTCAAAAAGGACAAAATATTCCAGTTCTGAACTCCAGTTCCAATGAAGTTAAATCTTGAACAGAATGATAGAAAACTCTTCCAAACTCATGGTAAGTGATGATAAGATCTGTAATTCTGGTCTGAATTGATGCAATTTTGTCACGCTAGATAAATGTTCTACTTCCGATGATGTAACTACACTGAGCAGCTTTCTACTAATGTATGTTTACAGAGGAAAAGAAGTTACATGTTTAGTAACTCTGTCATAAAGTTTTATATGGTTGGTGCTGCTGACCTTCAACTGCAAAGTTTATAGTCTCATGCGTTTCTATTGTAACTCTTAACACTTAAGAGATCACGAACATCTAGATCCAGGGTGAAAGAGAAACGAGTTACTTCTTCACCCATGTTTTTTCAATTCCTTTATACCACATAAAAATAATTTCACCTGGTTTAAAGCTGCACTAACAGTCATTGGCCATTGCCTGGAGCCTCTGAGCAAAAATACTGTCACTGAAATTAATAAAACAATTTCAGATTTAACTTCATGAAAAAACATCACCTCACCTGTGCTTTCCTAGTCAGGAAAATATCTATGTATCTTAACAAAGTCCCCTCAGGGCTGAACTGAGCTATATCTGACTGCTGCACACCCCATTAGATGAAGAGCATACTGATCACAGACCAAAGACCAAATGGTACCACAGTTACCAGAACTCCGAGCTGTAAAACCTCACGTGCCTTTTTGGGCTCGTTATGTTTGCAGAAGATCATAAGAAACAAACTATATTAAAAAAGTTTATGAAAATGATGAGGGACATGAACCTGGTGTAAAAGGACATCTATGAGAGTAACCTGTTTCAAAGACGCTTCAATATGAAGAACGTACATGCTGTAAATCCCTATAGTTAACAAAATGGCAATACAATTTTGACTTTCATTTTATTTTATCCCCATTTCTCATTTTCTGATGAATCTCATAAAAGGAAAGTAGTATAAAATGTTCTGGCTTTAGAGGAAATATTTAAAGATAAAACAACATTCTCTCTGTGTTTGTTTGCCTACATAGAGGAGGTTTGCGGGGACTGGCGTAATAGCTTTCTGAGTAAAGATGAGGAAAAATATAAACACTGGAAACATCTGGTGACACAGCTACCTTGTAAGAAAATAAAGCTGAGACAGGTGTAACAGAGCTTCAGAACTCATAACACTAGTAAGTACTATGCACCATAATACTGATTTCCAAAAAATTAATTTCTTGAATTATAGTGTGGTATTTCATACTTAATTCAGGTTCCAATTTTACTCTAGATCACTGATTTCTCTGTACTTTCCAGTTTGCTCAAGAAAGATTTCTGACACAAAAAGAAACACCATATGTTTGTCAAAACAAGTTAAAGCAATGCCTACAAATTTGTACCATACTTCTGACATCTAAGAATTACTACTTTAAATAATCAATCTAGTCCATCATCAGATCTCAAAAAAATAAACAAAAAATCCAATTTCAGATAAAAGAAACAAATAGTAAGTAAATCCATCCCACTGCTTAGCTTTACCATAAACTCTAATAACTTCCCAGAGAATTAAGCTGTGTACCAGATGCTTTAATACCTCTCACAAATAGGTTATTCAGCTTTAGTTTTAATAATATTATCTATATAAATGGCCTTTCTAATACAGCCTGAAAATCTAGCCTCAGTAATTTTATCTTGCTATGCATTCCAGAGCTTTTTTATGCTTGTCTGATTTTCTTTTTTCTACTTAATAATTGCCACCCTCCCATTTAATTGAATCTCTGCACTGTTTTGCACACTGCAACATGGGATTCATCTGGAAGGGAAAGCAGAGGGCATCACACAGTATGTAATTCACCGTAGAAGCCCGGCATGTAGGGCAGCACAGAGGTGCCTACCTAGAACTCCAGGAAGCAATGCAGCAAACGAAACAGACAGAGGCTATAAATACACATGCAGAGATAATCTCAGATGAATTAGCCAAAACAAAGTATTTTGATTCAGGTCAGTGAAAGTGAAAGTTTTTTTTTTACCCTCCCCTCAGAAATGGAGGGAGAAGAATAAAAACCAAGTGAACAACTTACTCAAGAATACAATTTGTTTAAAAACAGAACTAAAATCTCAATCAAACCCATTGGCTTAAGAAAATAATGGCACTGTGCTCCAAGACACAGCAACAAATTAAGAATTCCCTTATACACAATAAAGCAAAAAATTGATTATTTTTTTTTTTAATCCCATTGATATGTATTCTAATTTAGACCACCAGGTAGGATTTCTTAATGAAATGGATGACTTAGTTTGTTCTCTAGCTCATGTTCATCTTCCATTTTTCCAAGCTGCAAAATACATTCCAAAGTCTATTTTTATAGACTTATTTAAAATCATTATTTGAACAGTAAGTAAACAGGCATAATTAAAGATAGAGACCACCTCTCACAAACGTCAGTGAACATGTTCTCATTGACCTCAATTGAACATGAGAGGGCTCCACACAAACTGTAGTCCAGTTTAATAAGACATTATCCTTTTAAAATCCTAGTAGAATGAAGGCTCAAAAAAGGTGGGAAAAAATTACTTCATTCACTTTCTGCAAAAATCCTTAAAAATACACTGTTTGTAAAAATTTATACAACAATTCAGGAAGTATAGGGTTAGCTGCCTGCACATCAGTGAGGTTTTCAAATTTTATGATAGTAATTATTTCAGCATTATGAAGATTTTTTTTTTCCATTTTTCCTTTTTTCTTCCCTTCAATCAAGCACTTCTCTTGATAAATGCCAAGCATAAAACAGTAAATCACAATGTCTTTTGTTTCATCCCTATGCTTGATTACTCTTGGCAGGTTTTTTGGTCTAATGAGCAAGCTGTTTGGCTAAAGCTACCTAAGTAAAGCAACTGAAAAATTCAGTTGTCCAAACTGAAAATAACTAAGCTTGAAAATCAAGTAGATGTATGTTTTGAAACCAGTACAAGTAAAAGCTGAACACTGATACATTTTAAACCTGTTGTATAAACAATGTGCATAATTTTACAACTACAGGAATTTTAGCTGCCACTAGTATATTTATTTAGTGAAATGTTCTTTCAGATAATCAACAGTAGGATCTGTAAATGTATACAAATTACTATCCTTCATCTGCATTAAACTAGAATTTTAAAAGCAGAAGAGAAACTTTATTATTGCTTGAGAGTAACTTGCAATGTGTTAAAATAAAGGTTTCCTAACATTCATGCTGTCAAATAGTCCAGCTACACCCGAATCAGGCTCTAATGTCACAGTCCAACTCTTTCTAACTCTAAAGATTCACTCACTTTCAAACTAAAATCTGTTTGACAAGCAAGATTGTTTTAAAACATCAACTATGGAAAATACTATCACATTTTAAGAAGAGATAAGCACTGCTAAAATCTAACTACAGTTTTGCTTCATGGAATAATGAATTTAATTAAAATATTTTTGATGCCTTCCACCTTTCCTAGGAAAAAATGGAGTTTGACACAAACATTTTCTTGCAAATCTCTAGATATCTGTAGTCATACTTGTCACGTTCTGATGTGATACATAATGGCACGTAACAATAATTGGTACCTCTTCCAGCCAGTTAACTGAAACTACTGTAGACAACTGCCTCGCATATCTGAAATATGAATTCATAGTTATAATTTTATTCTGCACTCCACAAACATAGTTAAATCCATGTCACTCAGTATATACCAAAAACATGCTCTACAGTGGATGGGACATCAAAATCTGAAAGTAAGACAGGACCAGCAGACATGATGAAGTTGGACCTATGAAATACTTAGAATGTTCTGAGTCCTTTACTCCCCAACAGGAAACTGAATAAAAATTCTTTCAGTTCTAACCAATATGTTGGTAACCAGTTCCGTATGCCTACGTGGAATACATGTGCGCACACACATGCACATAGCATGTATTCATATTTATTCTAAAAAACAGAAGAGCTGAACTATTAAATGTGCTGAATTTCACATGTTCCATAACATTAGTATTTTCAAGTCTCCTGGGGAAAAACATTACTCATGTCTTAAAGTTCAAGAAGCTATACTGCTATACACATCTAGAAAACTTGGAGGAAAAGAAGCAAGAGTTACACTAATAAACTATCATCTTTATGTAGGAACAGAAAGAATAGGAACTGTAAACATTTAGTGTATGAGAAAAAGAAAGGAAAGAAAGATATAGTAGCTTTTGACTAAACGCAACATGGAGGTCCCTGAAGACCAGCTACCTAGTTCTTACTACGTTTACATACTTACACTCTGGATTAAGACAACAAATACAATCTGATTTTTATACCACAGTGAATATCCAAATGGAAATTCGGAAGCCGTTTCTCCATCTTTCTTAGGATTTAAATTGGCTTCTATTCCAACACTGTTATTTTTTCATTAAAGTAATGGGCCACAATTACTGGCAATATACACAAGACAACACCTTGAAAATGGTTGAAGAGATTTCTTTTTAAAAATGAAGTGTAACAAAGATTGATCAAGTCCTACTCATTGTCATATCGGGGCCAAAGAAGTATTTACCTCCAAATCATGTTCACATGAGCTTAAACATCATTCTTCCTTATTCTGCTGCAAAACAGCATAGATTTTCTGCCTACATCATCTGGGAATATTGCAGAGAATTACTTTCCTGACACCAAAGGCCTTAGAAATCAAGTATTTCTTGATCTATGCCACTGTCACACAGCACAACCTCCTGAAGCCTGCAGTGCTTTTGCCCAACTAGAATTTTCCGGTTTAAAACAACCTGTATCAGGCAAGCGTATCATCAAATCCAATGGTCCCTTTGGGCCGTAAATAAAGAGTTCCTTGAGTTTCACATGTGCTTCCTAAATCTGACCAAACTGGTTAACGTATTCCTCTGCTTAAGTCTGGAAGGGCCTTATACAATGGATTACTGGCTTTGATGCTCTGCATACCAACGGATTGATTCTGTTTACAAGCATCATTGTTTAGGTTTTCTGCAAGAGTAATCACTTAGTCATGAACACAACCACCAAATCCTTACAGATACATGCATCAATAAATATATATCCCACATTCTTCACGCTAATAACTTTCCCCAGTTTTACTAAATAGCTGTTAAAACACAGGGCATTGTCTGTCCTCGGAAGCATACACTGAGGTGTAGGCTCTGCTATTATCGCTGCTAGACAGATCTAGCGATAGAATGAACTTCATCATTAATGCAAACTCAACAAATGTCAAAGGAGTGTATTTTCAGCTGGAGCCAGGCCCGATTACAAATGCAATACATAAAGTTACTTAATAACTTGCAGACTTTTTTAGAGAGATGCTGAACAAGCTGAGAACTGACAGTCTACTTTGACCCAATGATTGCACATCACACGAGAAAATAAGAAACTAGTTCATGAGGATTTTCTGCAGAAAAACAGCAAGCACTGGATAACCAATAGTAGCAACATATTAAGATAATAGCTTCCATAAAAGAAAAGGCAAATCATCCAAACTTTTTGGCATCTCTTTAATGTACTATCTTACCTTGTGAAGATATCAACAGAGTAATGAAAATATCCTCACTGAAATGTGAAAACTTTGTCCTGGGTTAGAATTTCATGCCAGCCATCTTTGTGTCCTATCCAAGACTCCTACCTCACTCTGCACAACCTTAGATAAATCAATAATTCAACTGATAATTTTTGCTACTGTAATGTATCAGTGTGAAATGGGGTGAATTGGGAAAGCAAGAGTGAAAAATCATCAGAAGAAATATCTATCACGTAACTAAAGATCATTCACGTTAAGTAAGGATGATGCCCAATGGAGCTTTGAACACTATTACTAACCACAAGACTCTTTTAGAAATTTAAGACATATGAAAATAACATTTAATACCATATAGTATGTTAGAATTTACCATTGTTGCCTTCATACTTGTGTCTACAGCAAACAAGGCAGATTTTAGCATTAAGCACAGTCAAAGTGAGACTGGTAAGTCCACATTCAGAAAAAGAAGCTGTTCATCTGTGGTTACTAATGCATTCAGATATCAGAGAACCCCAGCATGGCTGAGGCTGGCAGGGACCTCTGGGTCCATCTGGTCCAACACCTGCTCAAGCAGGGCCACCCAGAGCAGACTGCCCAGGACCATGTCCAGGTGGCTTCTGAAGATCTCCAAGGAAGGTGATTATGTGCGATTAAAACATATATACAATAGTAAAAACATGACTGTACACATATTTTTTTAAAAAGGTCTACATTAGAAATATACCCATAAAGAGAAATTGAAGCTATATTACTAAAAAGTATCTTTCATGTACTGGTAGGAAAGAGAAAGAAATACATTGGTTAGAACAACCTTCCTTATACTTGAAAATATAGGAGTTGCTCTAAAGCTATGTATGAAAATAAATAAACAAATAAATAGCTGTTCGTAGAAGGGAATTTCCTTCCTTATTTCCTGAATCGAACTGTAGGCACCCAGCACCTCTCGGTGGGCATTAGTGGGAGGGAAACTATTTAAACCTAAGCGCCTATTTAAAGGAAAGAGTTAAGCCTGACAACTGGCCAAGAACTGCAAAGAAATTAAACCAAACTATTACTTCTTCTTTCCATAGCTAGTTATTACAAATGCTTCAAAGATTATCAAGTAACAGAGATGGAAGACATGGGGGGGAAAAAAGAACTGATGTTGTCTAAAAATAACCTATTCTAATTGCACTCGTATTCTGCTTTTTTCTACATTCAACTTCTCCTGATAATACACCTCTTGCTCCAGACATCTTTCCATTCTGATTATAAATCCAAGACAGACTATGCAGTTTCTGTTACTGTTACCACCTATTAGTGTATTACAAATCTATTTACACTACACTATAATAAGCACAGATGTCTAGAGTCAATCCCAATAAGATTTAACGGTAAGACAAGAGAATACTGGGTATCCATATCCACTAAACAACCCACAGCAAATAAAATAAAGATTATTCTTCACAGAAAGGAGATAAAGATAAGATGAAACGATGTTATCAGCTTTCCTTTAGATTATGAGGCCAATCTAAGGGAAAGCACATTACCGTTTACTTAACTCCTCAGCGTTAGCTATATAAAGAGCTTCCAAGCTAATGCCTTCCAAGAGACAGTTAAGAGTTCAGTATTAACAATTGTTTGAGGTTAGCAGACTGTCTCTGCAGACAAAAAAAGTATTTGTTACAAGAAACATCAAGCAAAAACAGACTGGAGGAAAACTAACCAGGTGAAAGAATATTTGAGAAGAAATTAGAAGTATATATACAAATCAGAAGCCTTTACCCAAAATGCAAGAGAAATGAAAAGTTAAGATTTCCAATACAATTTACCGGGTTCAGTTAAAAAGTGATGGACAACTAAACAGGTTTTTTAATTTCATTAATTTTAATACAAATTCCTAATATTTTCCTATATTTCAAGGTTTAAAACACAGTGGTCAAGCCTTAATGTAGTTATTATAACTGTAAGTATAAAATACTCGTTCTTCTTGTCAGATATTCCGGGTTGCAAAGTTCTTCCTCCTTCACTATATTAATAAAACTAAGATGATACAAACTAAAAGTCACAATGGAAAAAAAAAAAAAAAAAGAGAGAAACACTGACAACAGTTCAGAATAGCTGATAACCATTGTCAAATAACCAGTTGGCATGTGTAAAACTGAGATTCAGTGCCTCTATCCAGAAAGAAACTTGAAGTTTTTTTCTTGCTCATCCTTTTCTTCTTGCTCTAACTTAAGCCTAGGACAACTTAATGAAGAATTTTATCATTCCTCTTCTGCAATTCCATTTTTTCCATAATTATAATTTTCTATCATGTATGTAGTAGAAGAGCTGTCCCACCCACTAATAGGGAAAGAAGTATATTTATTTACCCTGAATGGTAAGAAGTATGAGACAAATAAGCCTAATGAACCAATTTTGACAGCTAATGACTTAACCTTATCAATGAAAGACTGGTGAGTGCTGTGCTTTCCAATCCTAAAGACTTCAGAGAAAGTATTTTCATGATCCTTTTTCCATTCCCTTTCCTTCTATCATGTGCATATTAGTGACCTACTTACTATATACAATCCTTTTCTTTTTAAGCAAAAGCTCACTTTAAGATCACAACTGGCTGCTGGCTGTATTTTAGTCCAAGATGATTTTGAAGCAGCAAAACTACTTTTCAAGATCTACAATAAATTGAAAAAGAAAAAAAGCCTACATCCTAGTCTGTCATTAAACAGACTGCAGAGCAGCTAGTTTCACAACAAAGTTCAGCAGTATGTACCTTTAAAGAAACTACATTTTTTGTATAATGACATAACCACATTTTACATTAATTGTATACGGACATTATGAAAAGAGAATGATCTGTCAGTTCAGGGACAGATTGGAAAATATCAAGAAAACAAGTAAAGAAAAGAAAGAAAACAGACCTGGACCAAAGAACAAGCCACAAAAAAGCCTACACTCACAAGTAATATATACATAGCCACTAAGTAATATATAAATAACATTAATCCACATTGAAAGAAAAGTGAGTGCCAGCATTCAGCCAAACTGTAGTCTTTTGGACCACATGGGAGGAATACATTTTACTATTGCCACAGGATTCCAGTAAAAGTTTCTTAGGAAGTTTTTTACTATTATTATTAACAGAAAAGAAACTTCTTTAGGGGGTAAACCTAAGTCAACTCTCAGTTTTCACTGGTCAACTAAATAGCACTGCATGTACCAGTCACCCTGTGTAACAGCATTTATTTAGAATCATGGAATATCCTGAGTTGGAAGGGAGCCACATGGATCATTGAGTCCAACTCCTGGCTCCACACTGGACCACCCAAAAATCAGACCATATGTCTGAGAAGTGAAAATATTTAAGTCCTATTGTAACAATATTTAAGTGATATTGTAATAGCAATATAAAGTTTTGATCCACATAGTCTAAAGTAAATACTATACTGCTATAACTAGAATGAAGACCCTCCAGATGATTATCACTTCACAGTTTTAAATCGGGTATTTGATGCCAATCCCATTATCATTAATTCAACAAAAATGTAACTGCAAAAACATAACTGCTCTTCTGAATTTAGACTGTCAACCTTCTTAGCCTTAATACAAAAAAAATCATTCATTTAGACTAAACATAGCTATCTGCAAAATCCTGTTAAAAAAAAAAATCTAAGAAATATATAAAATAAGAGGGATTCAAGCCAAATTAAAAAAAAAAAAAAAAAAAACTTGTTTAGAAGAAGCCCTTCTTCTCATTAAATCAGGTTATCAGAACTCCACTCCAGAAACACAAAAACCTTCCAAATACTTGCACAGTGATCACACAGCAAAGTGAAAAAAAAAAACTTGTGATTAATCCCTTTTAAAACAGCCCTCAGCCTTTTTGGTTGCAGAGAAGTGCAGTCACATGGCCAAATAGTCATGCAGAGATGTTCTGCTCACAACACTAAAGAAACATCAGGTGTAGAGGTGGTGAGGTGCTTTGGTTGGGGGGGGGGGGAGTAGGGTAAAGAGAGGGGGCATTTGTTTTTAAGAAACCTTAAGCCTAAAAACAGACAAAAGAGTAATGAACACAAACAATTACACAATCTGTATTGAGACTTAGTATTTGTTTCACTTCTTTTCCAAACACCAAGGCTTAGATTTCACCAAGGAAGAAAAACATTCTTCCACTTATCTCCAAAGGAAGCATCTGGGAAGCCAACATGAGTTGCCCAAACTTGCCAAGTGTTTTTACATTTGGAGGTGAAGGCACAATGAAGCGGAATAGAAGCTAGCATTAGCAGTGCAAACTTCCCATTCATATCCGATAGAAGGTTTTAAGGTCTGTTACTTGAATTTTGTCCTACATTTTTTACCTTTGATAATTGTATCAATGCAGCAGGATGACAGTAACACTGTAGGATGATGCAATTGATCATATTGATCAACAGATCATACCATTTCAAAACAATGCTATGCCATAGTTGAGTTGATTGGAGTTCATTTATATACAACAAGCATGTTTCCTTACAAAGTTCCTAACACGTCTTAGATTTACAAGTACAAGAATTGTTTAAATTATCACCTTGTTGAAGTGAAAAAGTAAAAATCACTAATAAGCAAACCAGATCATCAGTAATGCTCTACTTAAGCACCAAATCAAATTTAGCACATAAAACATTTAATATATGACCTTTTTCATTAACACACATGGACATGTTGCAAATACCAATACTTAAAATCAGGTATGCTAAAGAATGCTGTTTCATGGAATTTTGAAAAAAAAAAATAAAAAAGTTTCTGAAAGGCTTTCAGATAGCAATATAAAAGACAGTTGTGTGAAATTTTGTCAGACTGGTTGTAAAGATCACAAAAAAAAAAAAAAAAAAAAAAAAAAAAAAACAAAGTGATTATAAATGGCAAAGACACTACATTTGGTTTTAACTTTAAAATTAATATTATTATTTGGAATCGCATCATAGAGAAAATAAACTCTTCCTATATTTTGTTTTCCTCCACAGATTCAGAGCATTATAGGTAGTGAATGTTTAATGTGTAAGATTTAGGAT
This sequence comes from Aythya fuligula, assembly GCF_009819795.1. Taxonomy (NCBI): domain Eukaryota; kingdom Metazoa; phylum Chordata; class Aves; order Anseriformes; family Anatidae; genus Aythya; species Aythya fuligula. Next base: position 26,935,591 of record NC_045562.1, on the reverse strand, counting down.
GTGAAAAGTTAATAAGTTTAAGTGTAACGCCATTATTCAATTACATTTTTAAAAAGGAATAATCTTCATTCTAGACGAAGTACTTATATTTTTAATATATTTTATAAAAATAAGTCCAACTATCATGTATGAGACCGTTAGCACAGAACACCATAAATATAGCAAAATATGAAATAAAAAGATGACTCCAACTTAGTGCCTACTAAAGAACCTCAATTCCCAGCCATGAGATAAACAAGGGATATGAACGCATGGGCTAGGACACCCCAGCATCATGGCTGCTGAAGCAGCCTAACCAGGCAGCTTGAAGAAATATAAGAAACATTAACTCCAAGACTTAGTTAGTGACAAAAGATCTGCTGCTACTCAGCAACTGGACCACAGGAGGAAGCAGAGTGAGTTAAAATCTCTTCCTCTCCAGCAAACAAACAGAGCCTTGTACATAATCATACGTATAAGGTGGGGGAGCTGATCTCTGCCTTATGAAGAATACGTTTCCCCTATCCCCATCCCACCGAGTCTCACCTCTAAGAGCCTATTCTCAATTTTTGCACAAGAAAAGATGTGAAAAGAGCATCTGATGTGCACTCATCTTCCCACTGTTCCACATTTAAGCAAAGTAAAGCAAAGTTCTTTCCTAGATTTATTTCATCAATTTCAACAGATTTGTTGGAATGGTCAAGATCTTTCAGAAGAACTGAAGAGTCATTACAGTTCCGACTGTACAAAGTACTGAAACGATGTCAGCTAATATTAGTATCATGTTAACAACAAACTTTACTGACAAGCCTGACATTTTAGAGGTTGATAAGATTGGTTTTTATTTATTTATTTATTTATTTAAAACAGAACAAAATCTCAAAGTTATATTCTGGCTTAGTCATTGAGGAAGGGAACACTTACAAAGCTTATGTTCTTTCTCACTGTGACCTAAAACTCTTAAGAAACTGAGTCAATGACCAGAGTCAGGGTCATTATCTTCCACATTAATCAGTCTTGTCAGTTAAGTCTAAAGTTAAGCCTTTAAATACTTCTTTTCACACCAGAATTCAATCTCACCCATATATCTGTAGGGTATTTAAAGCCTACAACAAATGTGTTGCTTTGTTCAGAAAACACAGAATTAAATTACAGATGTATACAAGGCAAGGCCCATGTTTATTTTAACTCTTCAAGACAGTTACCCCTCCATATTTTTAAGGTGTATTTGCATCATTCTGTAACAGGGGGGAAACATTTGAATCACTGATCAAATTGCTAATCACAAATTCAAGACCTACAAATTCATTCAAGTAAATTTGCTAATCATATAAAACTGGAGGATGTTAATAAAACTTCTCCACCATGTTATATAATTGATCAGCTGATCAGTGCATTTTACAAAATGTTTTTCTATAACTCATGATTGTTCAGGTAGATTAACTCCTAATTTATTTTTTTCCAGCTATGAATTACTGAAAGCCATCCACACTTTAAAAGGAGAGCCTTGTGAAGTATAAGGCTCATCCATAAACATTCCAGATCAAGTAACAATCAATAGGACATAAGCATTCTGCACAAGAAGTAAAAGCAGACTCCTCTCTGAAGATCCAGTCTTATAAAACTTAAACAGTGTAAAAATAAATAAGCTAGAGTATTTGTAAGCTGCTTCAGGTGAATCAGTATGCAGTACTTTCTCAGAGCAGTCACTTCTAAAACCCTTGGGGACATCTACTTGTCACAGAATAAATTATCTGGCTAATATCCAATATTACAGTATATGTCAGTGGGCACCCAGGAGACAGGCATTAGGCAGCACTTAGCTTCTTCAGCCTCGCAGGGTAGTCCTTACATAGATGACTTTGCCCCATTATAGAACATAACTGATGTACTTATTTTGGTGCTTTCCAGCAGCAGCCTTTCATCCTAAAACATTTATATGGCACTGCACATTTTTTTCTAAAAACGCAAGTCCCGAGGTACAGCACATTTTTTTCTAAAAACGCAAGTCCCGAGGTACAGCACACTGAACATTTTTCATGTGACTATTACATTTTAAGCTGTTCCAAGTAAACAAAAATGTCTGAACACTAACATGAGTGTTGTCACACGCTAAATCTGTTTAATAGAAGCTATTGTGGAATTAAGTTCTCCCACAACTCTAACAGTAATTCTTCCTCCCTAGTTACTTAACATAAATAGCCAAGTTCGCATCCCACATGCGGCATATATATAAAGCTGAAAACCACATACATGGCAAGTACACTATAACTCTCATAAAAATACGAGACTCCTTATAAATAAACGAGACTTCTTATAAAAATAAGAGACTTTTTGGAGCCCTCGACCTCAGTTTGCGATGGCAAACCAGTCACCGGCAAGCTGCAGCACGAGGAACCTGTTGACACCGAAGTTGCGAACCAAAGCAAAGAAACCCAGCAAGCAATGCAGAGAGACTAAGGAGAGATTGATTTTGCCCGTGTGGAATTGAGGTTATTAGAAGCGACATCAAAGAACGCAGGACGGCCTCGTGAAGACGCGCTGGGCTTTGCCAAACTTACAACAAACTCCTCAGGAACGCGAGGCGCTCCCACGGGGGGGACAGCCACCGGCGGGTTTCGTAACGGGAGGGATTGGGGCCGGGGCGGCTCGGGGGCTCAGGCACTGCCTGCCAGGCGCTCCAAGCCCCGCCGAGGTGAGGGCGACAAGGTGAGGAGCCTCCTTGCCCTGCCCTGCCCTGCCCTGCCCGGCCCTGCCCTGCCCGCCGCCATCCCACAGCGGGGCGCCCCCTCCGCAGCCCGCCCCGCCGCTGCCGCCACCGCTGCCGCAGGGCCCCGGAGGTGCGAGCAGGGCGCGGGGCGCACCCCGGGGCACAGCGGGCCCGGGCTGGCCGCTCAGCGGCGGCATCGCGCCGGGAACTGCCCGGCGACACCTCCCTCCTCCTCCTCCTCCTCCTCCTGCTCTCGCAGCGCCCGGGCACCGCCGGGGATTTAACGAACCGGAATGAAATCGGGGGCGAAAATAAAGTTGCGGTTGCCCCCGTGAGGGGCGCTCCCGGGGAAGGGCTGAACTTACGTCTCGGAATTTGTTCCACTGCCCGACCTCCTTGTCGTACTGCGAGATGGTGGTGAGCCACTGCTTATCGTCCAGAAAATTGCCGCTGTCCGGTCTGCCCCCGGCCGCCGCCGCCGCCGCCGCCAGCGCCGGGCTGCACCAGGCTGCCGCGCACACGCACACCAAGGCTGCTGCTACCTTCAGCATCTGGGCGAGAGGAGACACGGCAGGGTGGGGAGGGCGGGTTACCCACGCCGCGCCCGCCCGCAACGGGCAGGGGTGCGGAAGGGGCAGGGGGAAAGGGAGCCCGGCGCGCCGCATTGAGGGGGAAGGGAGGCGAGGCGAGAGGAAGGAGAGGAAGAGGAGGCTGCCCAGCCCGTCACCTTGCCGCGAGCCCCGCAACCGCGCTCCTCGCCGCGGCCGGAAAGGCTGCCTGCTGCCTGCCCGCTGCCTCCTGCCTGCTGCCTGCCCGCTGCCTGCTGCCCGCTGCCCGCCCGCGCCGCCGCCCGCAGCCCCCCGCCCCGCTCCCCCCCCCCCCCCCCCCCGGCCCCGCCCCGCCCCGCCCCGCGCCGGGGCTAACGGTCTGAGGTGGGGGGGGGGGTGGCTGCCGGCCCTGAGGGGCCCGAGCCCGGCGCTCGTCACCCCGGTGGTCGGGCTGGGAGCCGCGGCGGCCGTGCGGCAGCCCAGCCCTGGGTGGCAGCCGCCCTCCTTCCTGCGCTGGATAAATGTGATTTGGAAACGGGCGAGGTGCGGAGCTGGTTCGGTTTCCTCCCTGGTGGTGCGGCTTGCTCCATATTTGATTTGGAGCTCTGTCAGCCAGCCTGCTGACCCAGTTCACCGAGCGCTGCGATGCGCGCCTTATTCCCCAGACTCGCGCTGCTTTTCGGGCGTGCGTCGGGTGGGTGCCCATGGCACAGTGGCTGGGGGAGGCAGTGGGGGAAGACGAGGGGCTGCCCCATGCCAGCCCTGCAATGTGGGCACGGCACACAGGCTGCAGCCAAGCCCAGCAGCCAGGCTGGTGATGCCTCCAAAAAAGCACAGTTGGGGCAAAAAGTGCTGTGAGGAGCTGGGGAGGGAAAGAGCAGCAAAGAGAGCCAACGCCAAAGTTGGGGGAAGCAGGAGGTGCATTGCCATATCCACTGCAGCCCACCACACCAGAGCCAATGGATATACCCAGGGGAACGGTGGCGTGTGGAGAATCCACACCACAGCACATCTTCCTGAAGGCCTTCAGCCCGTGGAGAATTCATGCCAGAGCAGAGGAAACATGAGAGAAAGAAGGAGCAACAAAGAGAAACCCTTACTCAATGACTGGACCCCTGTTACCCTCTCAAACCCATCATGCTGCCTGGGGCATGGGGAGAAGTTGAGCCTGGGTACAGGGGGAGGAAAGGTTGTTTTAATGTTCATCTTCTTGTTTCCCACTATCCAAATGAGCAGTTACATTAATTTACATTACGTTGGCAATAAAGTAATTTTCATCTCAATCCACAAGCTTTCTCATTCCTGGTCTTCCTACTCCGTCTCCTTGCCCAGCCTGTGAAGCAGGCAGTCAGGCTTTCAGTTCAGCCTAACCCACCAGAAGGCTGCTAGGAGGTGTGTTAAGAGAACACAACACTCCTGGTGCATTACCTGGAACTGTACTCCACGATAAAACAGTTACCTTTGGAGCTGAAACTAGGCTCAACTCCGCCAGACATTCCCAGATTCAGTAAGGAGAAAAATGCCACTTTATGCAAAAAGAGGTGTGAATATGAGATTGTGAGCGATCCTAGCAAGTTTTGAGTTTGGTCATATACTGTAACTATAGAGAGATACCAAAGTATGAATTAAGTCCCCTAGCCTGCATCTTACACCACATAATACATATCATTCTGTTCCTAAACCTGTATCACGAAAATCAATGAGAATCTTGTCACCAGTCTGATAGATACAGAGGATGACTGCAAGATTAAGATTTATGTCCTGACTGAAAATGCAGCCTACCCAGAATAATATTATATTCTCTAATAAATGAATCAAAAAACTCAAGGCAAAGGGATGGAAGGACTGTACAGAGGCTAAACAAGAATCAATATCACAGCCATGTTATTCTCAGTGGGGTTATAGAGTCAGTCCCTTATACAATCACTTTCTGACAATCCAGTTTGTGTTTGTCAATCTTCATGTTAATTTCCTACAAGCCTCTTTGCCCTTTGGCAAAGAAGAAATTTCTCTATAAAACTAATGATCTTTCCTTTTTTTTTTTTTTTTTTTTCCCCTTGGTATAAAACACTTATTTAAACTTTTAAAAAACACCCCAATCCCCAATTTTGTGGCTTCATTTACCTAGCAATCCAGGTAATTTGTTTTGGTTTTGCTTCATCTGTATTGCACTTTTTCAGCTATGATAATATTATTCACTACTTTAAGTTATGGTGCATCTTTCCATAATTGGAGAATAGCAATAAAAGTGGCTGGGATTTGTTTTCAGTAAAAATTCTTAGAAAAGTGAGCTCTGATGTGGTTTGGGTTTTACAAAAGTTTCACTGCGATTTGTCTAAAAAGTGATCTTCCACACCTATGACTACAGTTTCTACTGACAACACATACTAAATGATCAATTATATGTAATTTTGCCTGAACCAAGCTATTTGAAGCCTTTAATAATTCTAAATGTATTCCTCATAACTTTAAGCACTCTGATCTCCACATAATTGGTTTAAGAGCCTCATTCTGATCAAGGACTTTACACAAGTTGGTAATTCCATTTCTTCAAGCACACAAAAAATGATGCTTGATTGAAATGGCATTTTGAAGACAAAACTAAGTTTTTTTTTCTTTTTATTTCTTTTTTTTTTTTTTTTTCTCAATAATTTCACCACTCTTCAAAGATCTAATTTTTGTATCTTGAGAATTATTCTTTATTTTAAATGTACGTACATTTCTCACAGAAAGTATATCTGCATTCTTACATACTTATGTGCCTAAAAATGGTATCTTTAAGATATGTCAGGGAATCCAGTACCACTGTAGTGGTAAGAGAATCAAATTAATGGTAGCAAGTACATAATTTTAAACTGAGATCATAGTAACTGAGCTATAGCTCTTTTCATTATTGTCCTGTTAAGAAATACTGATATTATTATTAAAAATGTCTTTCTTCTCAATTTCAAAATACAAAATATGATGTTTTCCAAGCTTTCAGTAAGATAGATCTTTCAAATATTAAAGCTGATTAGCTGATGGAGTCAGGGGGATAGCAGAGAAGATGGTGTAGCTGGTAATATACACATACAACGGTAGTAGATTGTCATGAACAATATGGATGTTGCTTATGGAAAAGGATGGAGAGAGGGAAAAAAAGGGAGTGTGTACGTAATTATGTATGTTGTATGAAAGGGTGCTGTAATCTGTAATAGAGATGCCTAGAGCTGCACTGGAAGAAAAGTTTATATGCATAAGTTGATAATGAAACAGAGGGGACATACTGAGAAATTATTAAGAAATACAAAGAAATTTATGCCCTGAAAACAGTGTCTTAAAAGTGCTTAACCCCCTTTGTGCAAATGAAGAATATATTCATTTAAGGCACTAAAGCATGAAGTTTATGCAAATACAATAATATAGTCCTTACAGTTAAAAATCATTTTATTTTTTTTTTTTCTTGAAGAAACTCCCAAAGGAACATGTAGCCATTCCATTGCCCACAAGCAAAACCAGCTATATTTTGTCAATCCTGGCAGATGTCAATCTCAGTCTATTCTTAGACCACCATTGAGTCCCAGTCAGTGATGGAAACTGCACACTTAATCTATGTCAGTGACTTCTGGAAGTCTGGCTCTGGAAGATATTTCCAATACTTTAGCTTTTCTTCTTTCAGTTTAAGCTTACATCTGATGGTCAATCAGCTTCACCATAAAAATGAAAAACAAATTACTATCTTCCTCTGTTCTGTAGTCTTTTCTGTATTATCAGATTCCCATTCCATATTTCCTGTCTGTGCTGTTTTTTATCATATTTTTACCCTATTCTTTCAAGCTTGCACCATGGCTTTGAGACCTCTGATCATTTTCTCTACTATCCTGTTGAATTTCTCAAGTTGGTCTCCCTGTTTTTTCATCATCAGTGCTTTGAACACTGGAACACTTTGTTTATGCCTACCCAGTGTTGATCAGAGCAGAAGGATTGCTTCATAAAAATAAATTAGTTTAACTTGATATGATTTCTTGTGTCAAATCTATGCTGTCTGCTATGCATCTTCTTGTTACCATCCAGATGCTTAGAACTAGTGTACTGAATTACCTGTTCCTATGTTTTCTTGAAATTGAGAGTTGGACAACAGGAATTTAATTTTCTGTTCCCTTTTCAATACAGTCATTTTGAAGGTACTTTTCTTAAAACTCTTTCCATTTACTTTTCCTACAGTCATCTGTTACCCTACTTGTTCTCCACAGTTTCTCAAAAGCAACTGCTAGCAAATCTAACACTTTTTTTCAAGGATTGTATAACTATTCGGGGGGAAGAGTTCATAATATGATGAAAACAATCACATTTTTCACAAAAATTATAAAACAGAGTTGTTACAAATTATTACCTAAGCTGCTTCCTTGTCACTGCTTTGATAGCTGAGTTAACCAGCTACATGACCTTGACCTTTGGTACACAGGTTTTAAATACTTGTTCCTTCCGTTTCCCTGCTTTCACCTTTTCTCTACATTCCACCTGCACAAAGGCCATTTCCCTTTCTTCTGCCCTCTTTACTACTACAATGTTCATAATGATTTCTCATTAACCTTGAAGTCTTTTGCCAGCTGCATCTCAGATTCACCTTGGTTTTTGATACTTGTGTCTTGAACTGTGCTTTGAAATATTCATCTCCAGTAATCTTCTTTGACTTTCATCTTCGATTTCAGGCTGATGCAGACCTCAAGATTTAATAAATTTGGTCTTCTATGACTTTCCGTATTCTTCTGCTGTTATTGCAATTTAATCCTTAATATTTACCCTGTTGGGTAAATGCTCTGAGATGCTCATAGAGCCCATTCTTCAGGAATGTAATTGGATTGCTAAACATCTGTGGATCTCTGCTGATACAACTACTGTCAGAAAGCCAGAAAGCACAAGCAAGGATCCAGACAGCACAGAAGCTCAGGTGATCAGCATAAAGCACACATCTATCCATGCTTACTGACAGTTTATACACCCATCAGAATAACGCATGATGAATGGGCTTGTCCAGGATCAGGGGCAGACAACCATCTCAATGCAGGGCTGAGCCAAGTCCTCACAAGTTTAGAACTGAAAAACAGAACGGCTTCCTACTGGTGCGACATCTCTGCCTGACATCTCACCTAATCTTTCTGCCATTCTATACAGCCGTGGCTACCTCAGCAGATGAAACGGGAGCTCACATAGATAAATCCTGGAACTCAGGCCTGCACAGATAGGAGAATTTCATGGGTTTTGAGTTCTTTATTCAGAGCTTTTAAACACAGAGGAATCTGACTTTTCATAAAATACATGCTGCAGAAATGTATCCTTTAACTTCCACCCCAACCTCAGCAGCTGTTTGACCAGAGTCTATTCAAGATAAGCCTCTTCTCTGAATATGAAATCTTTATTTTTCACTTTCAGTACTGAATAATTTCAGCTATTGACATTGTTAAAATTACGTTTGTATCTACAGGAAAGCATGTAATAACACTTTGTATTTCCTGATGTTCAAAAATGTAAAACTCTCTTCATATCCAGTGAACAATTCTAACTAGATTTTAAAATTTAGAACACAGTGTCTTGACGCCAAGAGCAATCTTGTATGTCTGCATGTCAGTTTTCTTTCAATTATGTTTATTCATTATAATCTGAAAACTCTCCTCACCTAACTGTTTTCAGTAGTTCTGTAAAAAAAAAAATCTTTTCCTAATCAGCGGTAGGAAACAATAATCTGAGTTATGTTCAGAAAAAGGTACTGTGGGTGAAACTATGAGGTGTAATGTTTCTGGGTTCATTAAAAAAATAATAATTATTATTATTATGTATTTGGGGGTCTGAAATAAGCTATAAATTGCTTGGAAAAGGGGTCTGGAGAAGAAGTCACTGGAAATCCACTTGTATAACTTATCTGGACAAGTGTTTCTAGTACAGACAAAACTAGAGGATGAAGTACATAAAAATGAAACTCTATTTCACAGATCCCAAGCTAGACTGGTACTATGCAGGCTAAGTCTTCATTCTTTTGAAGAAGAATGAAAATAAAATAAAAAATGAAAAAATGCATGTGACATATCTACAGATTTTTTTTTTTTCTCTCTTCTGAACTACTCTAAAGCAAGCTCTCCTGTTTTTCCTTCCTATGGAGCACACCAGCATGTCAAGAAATGGTTGTTCATTGTACAATTTGAAAAATCCATGAATTATTCTAATCATTGTGGTTGATTAAACAGGTAGGGGTCCTTTTTGATTCTGCAGTTACCACTTTTTCCTCCTTCCTGATAGTTCTGCACAGCTGGAGATTTTCAGCCCCATTGTAGCCTCCTCATTTTAGCAAAGTTCTTTTGGCATGCTAATTAATCTCCTTTCTAATGTTTACTCTCCCTGACCACAAGCCATTGTCTCCTTTTACATCTTATTTTGAAGAGACAGGGTTCTTAAAATTCTTAAACGTCTCTCTTAACAATGGCTCTATCCTATACATAATGCAACAAGCAAAACAATGATTTGATGGCAAATAAAATTCCAATATTAAGACATTTTTCATTTTTCAACATTCTAAATGATTCTTTCTACTTTTTTTCTGCAAAACTGAGTTTATTTTTTTTTCTATTTTCCCAAAACACTAATTCAAATGACAATGTTTAATCAAATTGATTAAACAATTTTTTCATCAAATTTATGAAATTGAGAAATATTCTACTTTATGTCAGTTCATGTTTTAAGTTTTTTTTTTTGAAATCCCTCTTATTGAGAAAATAATGTTTTTCCTATGAAACATTTGATGCATGCTATTCAAAGCACCAGATACAGTACAATATCTGGATATTGTTTGTTGGATCCAGCCATTTATCAAGGCCTATCTTCTGAATATAACACATATTATGACACATCTAATGTAGATATTGACATATTACCAAGACTGTTACAGAGGATTTCACTAAATCCAGAGCATTTTAACCATGTTTTAAAATGTTCATATAAAGTTTAATTTATGGGAAAAAAAAAAAAAAAAAGTTTAACTTTTTTTTTTCTTAATAAAAGAAACTAGGACTATATATATAATTTAGAGTAATGGGTAGCTACAAAAATACTTACTAATTTGCCCTAGCTTTGTGGTTTTGAAAGATGGAAATCTTTCCAAATTCAGAAAGCATAAAGATATAAGGGAAAGATTTAAAATCTTGAGAAAAGTAAAAGCTTAGCTGATCAAACATAATCACCTTTTCTTTTGCCAGGAACTGGTCAAAGGCTTTCCCCAAGTATATATCTTGTAGTGATGATGGGTTGATTTGGAATACTTTCTTGAGTAGGCTGATGAAGTAAGCTATGGAATTAGATAGCCACAGTGATGCAATTTTCAGCCTGGTTGAACCCACCATCCACTTAAAACAGCTTTACCTTGATGTAAAGTGGTTGGACCTCAATTTAAATTGTAATGATTTAACTTGATAATCTTAAAGGTCTTTTCCAACATAAATGATTCTGATTCTAAATCTAGAGGACTACATGTATTCAAGAGAATTTTGCTCTGTAATTTACTGGGATTTAGGAAGTATCAATAAGAAGATTTATTGACACAGCCATAATTAAAAAGCAAATGAAGACATTCAGTTATTGTGTTAGATTTAGGAGAAAGTGTAAATATTAAAGGAATCTGTACAGGATTCCTTTAGGAGAAAATGAATCTTATTTACTTTACAGTCAGATCACAAACCACATCTATTTTTTGGCTCTGTTTCTATACCTGCAGAAGATATTACATAATTATATGGTTTTACTTTACTGGCATATTTTTCTTCTTCAAAATCACATCTTCAATTGGAGCCAAATCCATTTTTAATCAAACACCTAATTTGATGAAAGTACACATTTGAGCCCATTACATTAATTTGTTTCGGGCCTGTAGGCACTATTACACATGCTGTATGTCTTACCTTGTTACCAAATCATTTAGAGACAATAAGGGGCAATTATGTGCAATTCCTTTACAAATAGCCTTGATATGCAGTCTAAGTCTTTGAAACTATTTTATTTTTTTTATAATCATGTGCTGTAATCATTTAACGTACTGTATAATTTAAAATTAAATAAAGTGCATCATAAATCTTGCAAAGAATAAGGCAGGATTTTCAGGATATAACTCAGAAGAGGTTCTGCACATTTGTGTCTGAGTTTGAAACTACAAAGTTTGGTGTGGGACACCTTTCAATGGCACATTGCCTACTTAGAGAAATGTCATTTATTAAGACTACCTTTCTTGTCTTTGTCACTCACTGCCTTTCAGAATCACTGTCTTCCAATTCACTGTCTTCCTTTTCTGTGATTTCCAGAATACAAATGTCCAGTTTCTCTTTTACTCATTTTTTTCAATCTTTTTCTTCTCCTTCTCTCACTTTCTTCAGTTGGCTGTTTTGTCTGTATTATTAACTTAAAAAATAATCATATATTTGGTCTATTTCAGAGGTGGAAAATTGATGCAAAACAAGAAGGACACAACACAATCAAGACTGCTGTTGACTACAGCCCCCCTTCCAGATTACTGGCATTGATAAAGCTATTGGGAAGCTTGGTACAAATTTGTAAATTATAGCAATGTCCAATCAAATTTCTCTATATTGAGCTGTTAATTTTTTTATTTTGAATGGGCAGCAGTGTTTCACGATTGGCATTTTTTCTTAATCAGGATATGAAGGAACTAAATATTTTGCTTTATGATCATTCTTGTTACTATTTTAATCTTTTTGGTACCTTTGATACATGAAAAATCAGAAGAAAGATGGTTGGAAGGAAGGAAGGAAGGAAATCTAAGGAATTAAGAAAAGGAAGACTGAGCTGCAGAACATGGTACTCCAATTAACAGATAATCCTGTTAAATGGTAAAGGAAAAAAATCTGCAAAATCATTGTTCCCCCTATTGGATGATGCTTCTACTTATACAGTGTGGATTTTCACATAGCAAGGTAAAAAATAATCACTTTATTTAACCAAATTGAAAGATTCCATTTTGTCAAAAAGTAACCGAATGGTAAATTTGTGTGTTCATCATAATTAATTAGCTGCAATGTGTAGTTGCTGTATTTCAAAGACTAAGTTCCTCATATTCCCAATCTCTGTAGGCCAGATGTATGTCTAAACCTCAAAGGAGACCATGATGGATTGTAGAAGCTGTAGTTCAGCCACAGAGCCTGCTCAGAGACCTGGAAATTTCTTACCATCTGGCTTCTTAGGTAGACCATAGGCGAGGAAAGTAACCCAAAGTGTTTAGACAATAAAGAATTAATTTAGTCAAATTGCTTCTACTGTTATCTTAGACTCAAATTCTGAATATTCAGATTAAATTAAATTCAAATTTACATTTCATTTCAATGCTATCAAAGCGTGCACACATACACAATATTTTAAAAGTTTTGATTCTAAAGAAAGATTTAAGACAATGATTTTCCTTGTAGATTTGACATGAAAGAAGATGTGAAAGGCATGAAATTTTTTACACATGAGGAGGAGTCTGGAAAACAACTTACAAATCTGCTGGAAACTTGCATGCCCTTTAAATAATGATTATTTTCCTTTAGGATGATCTGCCTCAAAGGGCACAAGATACTGTTGGGAGAATTGCCATTAATCCAATCTCAAAGCTAAATTTCCCTAAGATAGCAATTTTCCCACATGCTTAGCAAACCATGGTTTCCTAATATAGATCCATGCATTTTTGATAATCCAACCCCCAAAATATCAACACCTTTGAAGGAGGGATAACATTCATTAAATTATACAAATTACAATCATTAAATTATACAAATCCAGCCAAATTCTAAGAAATCACTGTCCCAGTTTTTCCAAAATATTACATAGCATTTTGCTTTGTGTTTATCAGAGCTCTATCGAAGAACCATATGTTCCTAATAACAGGGCCTCTCAATTTTCAGAATTACATAATAGGAACAGTTTTAGTCACGGGATAGAAGACATCAAGGATGAGGAACAGCCCCATTCTTTGTTACTCCCCATCATTTTACATTGCTGACCATCTACAGTGCTAGTTCACATCGGAGTTATGATGCTGAGATGACTCAATCCTTTCTTTTTTGAGAGACTCACAGTAAGCAATTGCATTGTCATCTGAAGTGCTCCTGGCAGAGGGAGGAAATCATGCACCAAGAGAAGCTTGAAAACCAGCAGTGAGAGAATGACATGGAACTTTCTAATTTTTGACATCAAACTTGTAACTATCTTAGTAGCATGAGAATAAGTTCAATGGTTTTTGAATATATATTAGTTCTCAGACTAAAATGGAAGCTATGCTGATAAGAAATATTTTGATGGACATAGCAAAGACATTTTTAGACAGTGCCATAGAACTTCTGAATATGAAATTTTCATCTTGACATCTGCTGTCCAGAAATTGTTCTGAAAATGGTACATAGAAACAGAATGACAGAAGCAAATTAAAACTGCCATGTAAAACACTAAATGAATAGACTACATTGATCATTACATACCAGGTCATGTTAAGTATGCCAGAAGTCCACCCTAATCACTAAAGACTTAGAATTATGTTTGAATCTGATTATCCCTGATCCTAGGCCATGTATACAGAGGGTATAAAGAGACAAGCAGTTACAGAGCATGCAATTAATGCTTTTCTCTTAACAACAAACTTGGAATTTAAAACATAACTCTCCTTTCTATAACTTGTTCACTGCACTTTTCCCAGCCTGAAAAAGCATATGTGTATGTTGACTAACGTGACCGTTGTTCTAACCCTATATTGCATTTTGGGCTGAGTTTTGCTAATAGGTTATAGCAAACTAAACTGAAGAAATATAAGTACTGAAATCAACTAGTTCTGACTTGTAATATTGTTTCATGTTTTATAGTGCTGCTACTCTTTTTTTTTTTTTTTCTTCTTCTTCATTCTTGAGACCAGTACTATTTAATATCTTTATCAATGACAGAGACAAGAGGATTGAGTGCACCCTCAGCAAGTTTGCAGATGACACCAAGCTGGTTGGTGCAGTTGATACAACAGAATGAGGGGATGCCATCCAAAGGGACCTGGACAAGCTGGAGAAGCACGCTCACATGAACCGCATAAGGTTCAAGTCCAAGTACAAGTACAAGGTGCTGCACCTAAGTTTGGGCAATCCAAGACATGAGCACAGACTGGGAGAAGAACTCATTGAAAGCAGCCCTGCAGATAAAGACTTGTGGGTTCTGGTGGATGAAAGGCTCAACATTAGCCTACAGTGTGTGCTTGCAGCCCAGAAGGCCAACTGCATCCTGGACTGCATCAACTGAGGAGTGGCCAGCATGTCAAGCAGGTCTGCTCTGCCCTTGTGAGGCCCCACCTGGAGTGCTGCATCCAGGTCTGAGGCCCCCAGCACAATATGTGGACCTGTTAGAGCAATTCCAGGGGAGGGCCACAGAGATGGTAAGAGTGCTGGAGCGCCTCTCCTATGAAGAAAGGCTGAGCTCCAGATGTCCAGCCTAGAGAAGAGAAAGCTCCAGGGTGACCTCATTGCAGCTTTTCAATACTTAAAGGGGTCCTATAAAAAAAGATGGAGAGCAACTTTTTGCTTGGGCAGACAATGACAGAACCAGGGGGGAACAGTTTTAAACTGAAGGTGGGGAGATTTAGGTTAGAATTTAGGAGGAAATTCTTCACTGAGAGAGTGGTGAGGCACTGAAACACGTTGCTCAGAGAGGCTGTGGTTGCCCCATCCCTGGAAGTGTTCAAGGCCAGGCTGGACCGGGCCTTGGTCAACCTGATCTAGTGGGAGGTGTCCCTGCCCATGGCAGGGAGGTTGGAACTGGACAACATTTAAAGCTCCTTACAACCCAAGCCGTCCTATGATTTCTCCCTTTCCCTGATCCTACGTTGATTGACTTACTTACTAACTGTCCTATGCACTGTGTGTTTTTTTTGTTGTTGTTTTGTTTTGTATTGCCCTACATACAGTGCCAAGGTACTTGCAGGGAATCAAAATACACTTCTGGCTTAAAGGTCTGAAGAGTTCTAGTTAGCAATGATCACACACCGAATATTCATAAAGCTTTCATATTTTGTTCTTTTAAGTCAAAGAATATTACATCATAAATTTCTTCAAAAGCAAATGGATAACGAATAAGGGAAGGATTAACTAATATTAAGTTAATGATTACAAACTAACAATGAAGATTAAGAACATGACAGTCTTATGCAAGCATTGTTGAGTTCTAAGCAGGAATAAGATATTTAATAATAATCTTCATAAACAGACAAGAAATCAAGAAGAATACATTAAAAGTACTAGTTCCTCAAGAAACATTCCTCTTTTTAAAAAAAGAAACCAACATTTCTAAATTCCATTTTAAATTGAAGTTAGTTAGATTCATAAATTTGAGGAATGTGACACAAGGGCAATTACCAACATATTTTTACCTTTTAGCATTTACTCTGAGAAACAGAAAACTTTTAGCAGACCCACGTTTATATTCCTATCACTGAGAAATGTACTGTCTGGTCCTTTTTGCTAATGTATTTAGGATAGGAGTGCCCCCTAGTGATTACTGAAAATCACATTTTCTTTTCTTTTTTTATCATCAGTCAAGATGTGGTAACTCATTTTGCATCTCTTAAACACAATTCCTATACTTGCATCATGTCCTAGCAATAATTTTTCCATTCCTTTTCTACTTAAACTATTAATAGTAAAAGTGGATATCACTTGACAATGGGTGTGTTTCTCTGTTTCTTACACTAACTAATCATAAAAACTCTTGATCTTGGAAACTTTGCAGACACTAGAGCTTACATCCTTAGTCATACTGAGCTTTTCTGGCACTCCAGTGTGACTGTTCACATGGTTTAGGACTGCTGTTCTTTGATAAACATCCAGAAGAGTGTCAGTAAGAGCCATGCACCCTTTTGATTCTACAAGCAGCTAGCATTTTAATGTCGGTAGAAGTTTTTTGTGCCTGTCTTTAGAATCATTTTTATTTCCTTTTAGCATCTCATTTCCCTCCTACAGTAGTGCAGTAAGAAGACAAGTAGTGCCATCACACTGCACTAACACTGTGCTAGATGTGCAAGTCCCAGAGCCTTCCTTGCAAACACGTGCTTCCTTAGAAGACAACAGAAGCTGGAATTCAAGTGAGCCACATGAGCCACTCATCATCTTCTCAGGGCACCTGAAAAACATCTGCAGTTTTTCCATGGATACTGAGGAAATCAGACAATTTCTCACACTGTAAGCCTAAATTAATAGATATGTGTTTGTGCCTTGTAAACCAGATTATCTGTCAAAGGAAAGGTCTTCTCTTGTTAATGGAGAGCATATGTGGCCCATATAATCAGACATTGCTACTGCTGTTTTTAGTAAATTTCATGCAGAATGGCTGAAATTGTCCTAGAGGTAACAGTTTGTGAAAAAATAATAAAATAAAAAAAATAATAATAAAATTATGTTCATCATAAACTCACTTTCAGAAAAGCAAAAGGAAAATTCATGCATGGGTCATAATTCTGAAATAGCAAAGGAGACAAGATCAAAATAAACAGTTCCTGGAGAAAACAGCCCAGCCCAGAGTTGTAATGAGAAGTGCAAGGGGATAATACATCCCTTTCAGGCAGCAAAATACTGCCTTTTCAGGCAGCAAGCTACAAAAAGACCCACAAAACCTCCACATGTGTGGAACTGTTTATACTTCCTAGGCAGCTCAGTGTATTGCCAAGCACCAAAACACTGGTGTGTTCAGTTTGTGTTAAGGTGCTTTAACATAGTTCTAACAAAATGCTGCATCACAGCCCTAATTTAAAATGGGCCTTTGCAGATCCTTTAAATCTGGTGTTTGAGCCAACTACAGCAAACAATTGTAATAATTATCCACTGTTGACTGCGCTAGCGCTGCACCACTATTTACGATGGACAAATAGCACTCTAAGACATTCTTTTAAGTCTTCCTCAGCCAAGCACACTGGACTTCTGTAACTCATCTAGCTGTGGAAGAGCCAGCTTGCTTTCAACTTTTTTTCCCCCCATTTCATATTTATTCTTTTCACCTAATGCTTTCAATTTCTTTTCATCATTATTATTTTTAAATAGTGCCATACTCCAGGACTGGGAAGCATTATTTTCCATAAAACCAGTAATAATATCACAGAATTCTTCCAGTGATTCACTGGTACTCCCAAAGGTACTTTGTTTACAGACCCACAACATATCAAGGAATGACATATTGAGGCTATTGATGTTGAGGCCCTGTTGTCTCTTTTCTCTGCATTGTTTAGAATCTGTAAGCTTCATTATCATCAGTGTACATAACTGACTGCAATCCCTGTTGTAAACCACTTTTGCACTGACATACATCAGTAGGGAGGTAGATGTTTCCCTTGTACTTTCAAGGAAGCCCTCATAATTTTGTGTTTCCTTACCAGTTGCCAAGCTGCAGAACTAGTTGGCAAGTGGACAAGACATCCTAAAACAATTGTGTGTTTTCATTACCTTCATATTTCTCATTTTCAAGTTAACATAGTAGTAGCTATAATTCTATAGAAATTATGCCTACTGTTTCTAAAATAGTGATGGGGACACTATTGACTGTACAGGATCAACCTTTGAGAAAATAATAAGAGTATAGAGCAATGTTGTAGGACCATTGGATTGAGGGGGAAATATAAGATCATGACAAGGAAAGGAACAATGGTTTCTGGAGTACGAGCACACTGATTACCCTATGTGAAGTGCTTCTACTCTACAAGTTAGGTCAAAGTATAGCACACACAGGAGTATCCACCCACCTGTTGATAGTTTGTCTCAAAAAGGACGTTTATAACAAGAAATGAAACCAAGTATAACATTTAGATCAGCACATGCTGTTGTTACTTGTCTACTGGCAGAAGTCCCCGGTTACAAAGCTGCAAATAGAGGATATTTATAACCAGGGAGATCTTTTCACATTCCCTGTTTGGTGTGTCCTGACTGAAGGACACAGATTTTGACATAAATAGCAAGCCTGTATGTACTATGTTCTGTAGTTCTGCGTGTTTGGTTTGGTTTAAAACAGCTATCGATTTTTCATCACAATAAACCAATAGTATAGCAGATTTTGCTTAAACATGAAATAGCAGTCTAAAGCAATTTCTCTTCCATCTCATACTAGCATTTTATTCTGTCCTTCAAGCTGCCAGAAGAATATGAGACTTTTAAAAGTGTATTTTAATGGCAGAAAGAATGCTGTTATCTAACAGTTTCCTTGTCCATCAGTTTCCTTGCATAAGAAAAAGTAGTACCACTTACACCTATTTGGTAAGCTTATTATGTGCACATACTTTTCCCAAGGGCCATTGGACATGAGTACAGTAAAAAGTGTCCTTTCCTTCCTCCACCTTCTTTTTGCCTCAACAATAGCGTGCTTCACAGAATCCATAAGATTGTAATAAAACATTCAAACTGGCCCTCAATAAACTACTCTTTCTTCAAAGCATTCACAAAATGCAAAACATTTACTACAAATGTACAATTTATCTTTTACTACAAAGTGTTCCAAATTTCATCTTTGCAGTTATATATATTTTCAAGAAGCTTCACTAGATTTCACCAGAAAAAAAAAAAAAAAAAAAAAAAAAAAAAAAAAAAAAAAAAAAAAAAAAAAAAAGATCAACTGGAAAGTGCTAAATTTAGATTTTGTGTATTCTGGATGCAGTGTTAAGCACACAAGTAACAGGCCCCATCCTCACAGAACAAACATAGTACAGCTATTGGAAACAGAGTCTGTAATAGACGGAGTTCATCCTATAGAAAAACACTTGTAATGCAAGGAGATTGAGTGCACCATTGTTTTTCCACTGAGGCACAGCAAAGTACTGGCCTTCTGTTGAACTTCTTTCTGGAGGTATAGGTCTCAAACAGCTTTTGGATAGCAAAAAATAATACATTGGCAGTACTAAACTGCTTTTCCATCTCACAGACCAGCTGCACTCTACATATTCTTCTCTGTTTCCCTAATTCCTTCAGCGTCCCACCAAAAGGAGTCATCATGGATTGAACTTTGTGAACAGGCCTTGCAAATGAACACCAACAAAACTATGCAGGGCATAGTTATCTGTGAGCAATAATATCTTATCTCAATCAGCTTTCTTGAAGCAAATTAGGTGAATTAAGAACTTTTGCAAAAAACTCATTAAAATATGCTTGTGCCAAAGTACCAGACCTTCAAGTTCTCCCGTTAATCAAGACTTACAGTCTAACAGATCTTTCCAAATTTGACCTAATAGAGCTGAAAAACAGCATATCTCCAGAAGTGCTCATCCACAGCAAAAAGGTTTAGCTTTCCATTAGCCTTCTTATAAGATCAATTTCAGCAGCTGCAGACTTGCCATTCAGTAGTTTCGTGCCTGGACAGTTAGACAGTTCATAAAGCATGCTGCATCAAGATCAAAAAAGAGAGAAAAAAAGCAGTAACAACTTAAAGAAAGACCACCGTATTTTATTTTTAATGTTTACTTACTTCACCTTTCATCATTTTCTCTCTTTGATATAGGATTGCTTATGTTTTCCTTCCTCTGAGAAATTGTCTTTTTAAGATGAAGATATTCCAGTCTTACCATGCAATCCAGGTGGAGTGATCTTTACTTTTCAAGGGCAGTCCCATGCATGTCATTACTTGAGATAACGGAGTTATTTGTAAAGCAAGGACAATGTAAGTTAACTTCTTTAACAAGCAGTAGGCAGAGATAGAAAAAAGGAAGCCTAAAACTTGTCACAGAAATAAGGCATCTGATTCCTTCTGTCATAACTGGGGACAAAAAAAAAAAAAAAAAAGTACTCAAATGGTGAGAAAGATTGAAAGAGCATTACTCTCTACAATGACTATTATTTACATTTTATGGCAATTTTCAGTATCTGTGTTTTTCTAGTTTGATTTTCTAGTTTGGTTAAATTTTCTCCTTCAATTTCACTATTTTATTTCAAAACATTGTGTGTCATCTGTATTAATAGTATGTGAACTAGTCTGATAGTCAAGGTATGGATTTAGATGATTTGTAACTCACTATGAGGTCAATAATGTACATATGTAAAATATGCTTATTACTGTTAAACAGGTGCTCAGCTTTTGCAGCTAATAAGAATACTGCTAAAATCTATGCTGCATGTGTTTTCCTATCAAAATAGACTTCAAAAAGACAGTTTTCAGTGTAGAGTTGGTGGGATTTTACTACACACAATCTTTTTCACTTTTTTCATGATAACATTCCACAATATTTTGTTGATTTTTTTTTTTTTTAATCTAACATTTGCATATCTGTTTTAAAGAGAATTTTATCACATCAGATAGAACCCAGTTAGAACCAAAAAGTCTAACTTCCAAGTGAGACCTAGGGATGTGCTTTTTTATTCAGACCCTGGTAAGCACAATACATGATAAAAACTGGGAGAGGTAATTACATTGCTTTGCCATTCATCTGACCAGTTGTATGATTAAAGTTAAATTAAAATTAAATGATTTCATGAACATTGCTTGGTCAGTTACAGTCTTTAAAACTTTTTGTTTTTCCACTTCTGGTGCCTGCTTATACAAGTAGCTACTTTTATAAGTACAGCAGCTAGAAAACTTGGAATTGATTTCCATGGTTACAACCACCTTTTCACTGGAAATATCAGTTACTTTGAAAAGTCACATACCTATTTTCTCCTCCGCCAATTTTCCATATATGTGCAATTAAAATGGCAGTATGAAAGCATTTAATGTTGTTTTATTAGAATTAATATAGGGTGATTTTACAGTGATACAAAATTAATATACAATAATATTTTGAAAGACAATCAAATTGTAGGCAAGAGTAGGAGTAATTCAGGTCTAAATCCTATGACTAAGGCTATTTAATTTCTGACTACGATAATTATTGCTAAAGGATGCATTCATGGCTATAGTCTTCTGTTATTATTTCTTTTGGAAAGACTAGGTCATTACCCTATTCTAGCACTGGAAAAATGAATCAGATCTTTCACTAATTAGTGGGCATATATTGATAGACAATTCATACAGAAACCTTCAGAATTATATATTTTGTTTGCTCTTTAGTAAAGTGAACCTAATAATTCAAATTAAAAGTTCCCTTATAAACAGTTCTATAGACTATCTTCATCTCCAAATATGTATTGAAACTACTGTAAGGCTTCTAGTTCTAATAGAACAGGATCTAATTGAATAGCTTATCTTTTTTAAAATTTTATTTATAATTAGTATTATTTAATTTTTTATGCCATATTTTCCTATTAGCCACGGTATTTCACTCCTGTGTATTTTTCTTTAAAGTTTTATATAGGCAGGAGTTGCCAATGGGCAACACAGCATCCCTTCCTGAATAGATAGCCCAAGTGAAATTAAGTTATGAGTTTCAGTGCTCTATTCACTATGTACACACCAGTACTCCCTTTATAGTTAATAATCTCCATTGTCAGTTTAGAGTTTATTTACTCAAAACAGTTTGTTTAGGTCACTCTTTAAATTACATTCAATACATTTATTTTGTATTGTATTTATGTCTTGCAATATTTCAGTAATCCTGCAATAGGTTCAAGTTGTCAAGTAACTTCCAATACCTAATATACTTTGTAAATGCTATAATTTTTAAAAGTAGTCTTGCGAAAATCCAAACAGTTTTGATTTTCAATGTCTGATAGACTGGTTTTTGTAAGAATATGGTCATGTTAACAAATCTTAATTTTTCTTTAAAAAACAAACAAACAAACAAACAAAAAAACAGAAAACTATTATTGGTCTCTAAATTACAATTTATTCCATTGACTTCAATCATCTTTAGATATGACCTTTAATTCCTATAAAAGATTTATAAAGCTAAGGTCAATTCCAAGCAAACTAGAAAGTTTGTTTAACATTATTTCACCTGTACTTATTAACAAGGCATGTCTTTTGACAGTCTGTGTATGGCCCAGCCATATGTACACATAATGAAAGGAAATCATGAAAGATGTGGGATGCCAAAATATGAATTATTCTAGGATTATATGTTGACTCAAAAGAGATCATGAAGGAGCAAGGCAGGACATAAGTTTTAACTCTGGATTATTATAGTCATTATAATGAAAACAAAAACAAAACAAAACAACAACAACAAAAAAATAGGAACTGCCATCCCCAAAAGACCAGCTGAAAGAACTTCAAGGAATTACAAGAACTGCCACAGGAAAGTGAATAATTTGTTGGTCTTAAAAAAATCGCTTGTTAGCAGAAGTAAGTCTATGAGATACTAGTGCAAGAGTCACCAAAATAAGTGAGAATTATTCAGAATTCTAAAAGAAATAAACAGAAGTTTAATTAATAACTTTTTCTTCTACCATAGGCTGCTTGAAAAAGTTTCCTACGTGTCGAGCATTTCAAGTACCTCATGGAACATTCAAAATACGCACAGCAAAAGATGTAGCTTTCCTAACAACAAAGCCAAAACTGAAAAAGAAACAAAAAGCATTGTTGTGTAAAATAACCCTTAAGATGAAAAATGGGACAGATGCATGAAGAAATAGGACTATTTTGGAGAAATATATTTCAGAATATTCTGAAAGCTGGGGCACCTATCCTATGAAGAGAGGCTGAGTGAATTGGGATTATTCAGCCTGGAGAAGGGAAGGCTCAGGGGAAACCTTAGAGCAGCCTTCCTGTACCTAAATGAGGCCTACAGGAAAGCTGGGGAGGGACTCTTGGTCCCTTGGTGTGTAGTGACAGGACAATGAATAATGGCTTTAAACTAAAAGAGGGTAGGTTTAGATGAGGTATTTGGAAGAAATTTTTTGCTCTGAGGTTGGTGAGGCAATGGAACAGGTTGCCCAGAGAAGCTGTGGATGCCCCATCCCTGGAGGTGTTCAAGGCCAGGCTGGATGGGGCTTTGGGAAGCCTGGTCTGATGGGTGGCATCCCTGCCCATGGCAGGGAGGTTGGAACTGGGTGGTCTTTAAGATCTCTTCCAACCCAAACCATTCTATGATTCTGAGAAAGCATATAAGAACTTCAGCATATAGTCTCACACAGAGTATATGCTCTCAAACTTTCCCCAAATTATGCAGGATTTAAGTCAGATTTTAATTCATACTGCTAATTAACTGCTTTGTTTGATAGTTGTCGAGGTCATAATAATATCCCACAGAATAGTCAGTTCTAGAAGTGCTCTATGCTGTATTTCTTTCTGCAAATGAATGGCCAATAGCTCAATACGAAGTGGATTTTTCAGAGCAGAGGCTGTGTATGGCAAACAATGAATACTGTTAACTGGTGCACGACTGGAATACTCATTTTGAAATAGTTTTTGGGATACATGGTGAGTAGATTATGGTCCCTAAAAGCCTGAAGGAGAAAGCATGTGGAATTTCTCACCAAGGCAAACAAGCATGGAGTTTAGCCAAACAGAACACGCTAGCAGTGAGATCAGTAAATCATTCTGAATTGGTCCACTCAAGATGTGGAGGCAGGCTAGATCCAAAGCAATTTACTTTCCTTCAAGGAACTAGAAGGCAGCTAGGGAAATAACTATGATTTGCAGAGTAAATAGTCCCATCTTTCTCCATTCATAACAGAATTTAAACTAACAATTTGATCCTAAATGTTTTGTTTAATAAATAGTTATAAGATGACGTTCTATACAAGGATGTTTATGAGACGGTTTGGAAGCACTGTACTGAAAAGAGGCATCATGTAACACTTTCCAATATGGACAGCTACCTGGGTATGTGTACCATCTCTTTATCGTATTCTGATTTTGATTTCTTTCTCCATTTTTACAGCTTTTCTGTGCTTTAGTTCCTTTCTTACAACAGAGCAATAGGAAGATAATAGAGCATAGAATGTTTAATATGATTTTAGCTTTTACTTTTTTTTTTTTTTTTAACCTTGCTTTGCTCTACATGTGAATTTTCATTTTCTTCAGTTAAAAAATAAAAAACTCCCATGAGTGTAAAAGACAACATTTGACTCTAGTGTAATTTCCATATACTACTGTATATCTAAGCAGAAGTAACTCCAATTAAATCAGGGAATCTACACATGCATTAGACTGATCTATTTGAGAGATAAATCACATCTGTTCCATCTCATGCTGGTTCTAGCTGTCTATTTTAAGTGGCTAATTTTAAGTTAGCTAATTTAAATTAGCAAATCCCTCTCTTAGTCCATTTTCTAACAGCATCTAAAACACAGCCCTGATGATGAAGGTTTACAGTCATAATTTACACATGCAGATTAATATCCATGTTTTAAGCCCATTAAACTTTTTCTTTTTTTAATCTTTAATGGAAAGCTATGATCTTGGGGAGGGAGGGGGAAAGGGGGAGAAAAAATTTGCCTTCACTTTCAGAAGGCAAAAAATCTATAATGAATATTGTGAAAGTAAACTTATAAATGACTACACATAAGCTCAAAGTAACCAATTGGATACAATCAAATTTACTGTTCCTCCCTTGCAAAACAACCCGGTATAAAAATACTACAGCAAAGATCTATCTGTGAAAGCTAAAAGCTTTTAAAAATACAAAATGCATTAAGAAACTGATATTCCTAAAATTCCTATAGATTTTAATCTCAAGACCAGTGGCCATTCACTAAATTTATTACATAACTGTTTACAAATGTAAAGTTCATGTTATATGCTCACCAGTGAATCAGCTCTGAATGAGAAAATCCAAAATTCAAGGTAAAAGAAAATTGTAAGTCACTAGGCTTGTGCAGTTTGTTTTACCCTTTTGAATGGGGCATTATTTTCATATTTTTTTAGTGTAATTGTCATTTTTTGCCTTTTCCTACTTGAAGGAAATTCATAATCTCGATTTAACAGTTGAAACACTCATTTTTTTATTATTTTTATTTTTTTTCAGAAACCTGACAGAGCCCTTATAAATGAAAGAAAAATGACGTTGACATTTGTTGTAAGAAGAATCAATACAGGTGTCCAAATCAAGTCTTCATGTTTAGGGTATGCTAGAATGATGAAGAAAAAAGGTTTAAAAAACAACGTTTAAGAATGCCAAAACACATACCAATTATATCAATTGTACCATTGTACTAATTATTCCAACACTAACAATTGTACCAATTATACATACAAGAGTTCACTTATACAAACTACGTGTAAATGTAGTTCTAACTACTCCAACAATGTGACTGAATAGAAAGGGAGTGGGCAAGAAAATAAACAAACCTAGAATAATAGAATCATTAAGGTTGGAAGAGACCTTCAAGATCATCTGGTCCAACATAACTTCTTTATGTCATCTAGCATGTGCGACAGCTGCTGGAGCCCAGTGGTATGGACTGTGATGGCAAGCATGTGTGGAAGCAAGCATGACTAAAGGACCCACAGGCAGAACAGATGTATTGGCAAAAGCATCACAGGCAGGTCCTTCAAACTCCAGGAGCAGTTCCTATGATGTGCTAACATCTCCCTGTTCTGGTGACTGACCTGAGTCTTTTGTATTTGCTTTAGAGAGGCTTCTGTGGAGCAGAGAGATTCCTGGCGTGCGTGCACTGTTGTGCACTGCTTTTAGCCTGCTTGGAAACAAATGAAACAAATCCATAAACCTAAGAGATTTACATCAACCATAAAGAAGTGACCACATGGTAATGAAGAAAAACTGAAAAATCTGACAAGTTAAGGATGAGTTCAGAATAATAAGGTTACATTCCCATTTGAGTTCTTTGAAGTAGTAGCTGTTAATATAGATAAGGGAAAAAAAAAGTTATTTGAACTATTCAGATAGCCTTTCACCACTTCCTCCTACATCCGAATGAAAAATAGTTGAAGCAGAGTTACTCTGATTGATATGTAACAGCCATTGGAAAAAAAAAAAGCCAAAGTAGCAAGTTTAAATTTCTGATAGTTCCACACTTAAGGTTGAACCCTGAAATACTTCTGTACCTATCTGAGCATCATTGTTTTTCCCTGCCCCTTCCGTTTCTTCACCTCCGCCCAATTTAAAAAATAAAAAATAATTTAACAAAAAAATCAGACACATGAGTTAGAATCAACATCTAGCTTGAAGTTTGTTAACCAGATGTTCCCTTGAAACAGCAGACATGGTAGAGAGCAATCTTGTTGCCCTGTGTCCCAAAAAGGTTTGCATGCCACTAGAATATATCCCATTAGCAAATGGGCTATGAGAATAGGACAAGTCACCATTTTCATCACGAAGAAGCAAGCCTTGCTTGCCCTAGGTCAGTGCTAATTTACAAGCTCTGCTCTTTTTTTCAAATGTGAGAAGCATTTCACATGGCTCTGGTAGCAAAATTTCACACAGATATACTCAAAAGATCACATTCGCAGTCAGTATCTGATACTGCTAGCCATGTATCATCATAGTAGATGAATAATACTGTTCTAGAGAATGTACTGCTCCTGTCACTGCATTGAGGTATGTGACTTATCACCCCCATCTAATACTTAAAAGGCACTGATGCATTTGTTTAATTAAAATTAAAAGAATTTATCCCAGATGAAGTTACCATAAAATTTGCTTTATCTTGCTTATTCCATCAATAAAAAGAAAGGTTTTGAGCCATAGTCCTGAAATAATTCCCTCATTTCCTCAGGGGTTTTGTTTGTTATGTAACTCTCCAATTATTTTTTTTTATTATTTTTAAGTTCTTTAATCTTCTGCATTATAATAGTTTTTTGTACTGAAATGATTTTTCCTTCTATGATTTATTTCTACATATTTAGAGAGTGATTTGGTGTTCAGTACATGAATTAATTATACAGATTAAGAGATTCTTCTCTTCTGTTAGTGATGATCAAGGATTCAAGGACAGGTGAAAGTCATAATATTAGATTGGATTACACTGGAATAGATTCAGTTCTGAACTTCTAAAATGTACAAGGATATTTGGATCTCTGTTTTTATTCTGAACAATTGTAATACAAAGGCTACAAAGCTTAACTAATATCCACCATCTCCCAAATGCTGCAGGAAAAATAAGTGCATACTCCCATCTCTCTCTATGCATATATACATACACACACTAACCCCAAGTATTTAACCTTATTTGTACTTCTCTTACATGTTTACTCTTACATGTTTAAAATGTTCATCTTGCTTTGTTACCTCCACAGAACCACAGGATGCCTGAGGCTGGCAGGGCTCTCTGGGTCTATCTGGTCCAACCCCTGCTCAAGTAGGGCCACCCAGAGCAGGCTGCCAAGGACCACATCCAGGTGGTTATCAAAGATCTCTAAGGATGAAGGCTCAGCAACCACTCTGTGAAGCCTGTTCCCATGCTCAGTCATCTGCACAGTGAAGAAATGCTTCCTCATGTTCATACAGAGCATCCGGTGTTTCAGCCTGTGGCTACTGCCTCTGGTCCTGGCACTAGGCTCCACTGAACATAGCCGGGCTCCATACTCTTTTCACCCTTCCTTCAGGTATTTATAGATATTGGTAAGATTCTCTGAGCCCTCTTGTTCTCCAGCTTGAACAGCCACAAATCTTTCAGCTTTTCCTCATAGGAGAAGTGCCTTCATCATATTCGTGGTCCTTCAATGGACTCTCTCTAGTATGTCTGTGAAGGAGTTTAATACCTTTATTTCATGGAAGGGAAAATAAGAAACCCCGTTGACCCTGATACACAAACAATTAACTTTCCCAGCTTCCATATGCTAATCATTCATCTCAAATGCTATACTACTCTCTTACCTGCCTCAACTCCTTGGAGAGCAGCTCATATATCATTCACTTCCACTTAGCAATATATTATTTTCTAGAGAAAGATCCCATCTCTTTTAATCCAGTCCACATACTAGAGAGTCTGGAAAACACTGCATAACCTTTACAAAGTTTATACAGCGGGAAGACCTACAGTTTAATGCAACACAATTTCCTGAAGTATTAAAGCAATCAAAAGGTGTAGAAGGAAGGAATACAAATGGACAGAAGACAGGAAGCTCTCCCTTATCTACTTCCTGCAGACGCTAGGAATGGAAGAAGACGGTCTTTCACTTTACTGAATTTGGGAGATTTAATTCTAAATGAGATCCTCTTGCTCCCTGTTGCTTTATGTATAGATGGTGATATTTTAATGGACTTACTGATGATGTCCCAAAGTAATTTAGTCTCCTGGTGTTCCAGCTGAATATATTTCCAAACTGTTGAGATCTCTTAAAACTCAATTTTGATATTTTTAAACTCTAGCAGTGTTTGATGCTCTTATTTTTTTCTACAAAGACAGTAGGGAAACAGGTAGGACACTAACTCTTCTTCCATCTAGGTGGGCAAGAAATGTCTACTCAAAATGCTTTCATTAGTGGATCTCTCCTTTATTTCCTGTAGCACTTGGCTAGAATCAAACGCCACCATTTAAAAAGCACAGGGCATGGCTCAGGAAAACACATGGTGAATTCAGAACTCACACATATACTCTTCTCAACTTCTGTTCTCTTAAACTGTTTTTACATCTTTGATACCTATATCAAATTTGGTGGAAGATGAACACTGCCAACAGTGTAGCAGCAGCAGATTCATCACTCACAGCCATTTCATGAGTCACCAACTCCAGTAAAGCGATGAAGGAAACAACAATATTTGTGTTACCTATCAAGCTTAAAGCAAGAGTCACTGGTACCTCAAATGCTGAATTAAATTATGGAAAAATTATAGAGCAATATTGACTTCTTTCTGCAAAATGGAATCTTAAAGGTTAAGCAAGAATCGGTTCTTAAGAAACCAGTAAGTAGTACTAAAATGACAAGAGTTTAATCCTTCTAACCCTTTCCTATGCATTTTTGCAGGGCTAAAGGAAGTTTCACCTTGCCTTGACTTAAAACTACATTCTAGTACAAGTCCTGTATCATATTGAAATGTATATGTGATAAAGCAGACTGTCTATAGGGGATACTGTTCTCAAGGTATATGCTCCTCAAATGCAATAGTAAATCTGACTCTGTATAAATATAAAGTGATTAAAAGAGATTTTTGCTTAGTCCAGATATTACTAATCCTAAAGCTGTAGCTGACTTGTTTTATGAATCACCTTACTAATACACCACAGGAATCCATAGAGAACAAAATTGCAGAGCTGCCAAACTCATCTGATGATTAGTACCCTTACAGAGCTCTAGACTCTTAGATTACATCCCCCGAGTTCTTGCTGCATGAAACTTCAGTATAAAGAGATGGTTTTCTCAAAATTATTTGCTGTATTCTTTAGGGTTATATTGTCATATCAGCTTTAAGCCACTGTATATGGCTTGAGACCTTGTTTCTGAAGGGGGAAAGTTACTGTTCTTAAAGTGCCCTTGAAATATTAAGCAAGGTGTGTTATGATCATACACACCAGTCAGCAGAACTGTTTTCAGGTATACCTGCTTACGTTTCATATCTGACAATAAAAATTGAAGTATAAAAAAGATCTTACTCTGCATCTTCTTTGTTTTGATAGCATAGAACAAAAACAAGGGCTTATAGCATAGTTTGGTAAGACAATCCACAAACTATTTTTTTCCTTTACACATTATAAGGTATTGAGTGCAAAGAACCTCCCACCATGATTGTTACATAGCACTGTTGATAAGTTTCCTTCCTGAGTAAAGAAATACCTATCAGATTTGATGAAAAGTATCTAGTCATTATTCTGAACTGCATTTTAACATCAACTTCATTTTAAACATCCTGGTTTTCATTGCCGTGTCCTGTTTTCATTAAAGCCTCCTGCTGTTCCTCATTTTCACCACTTTTAGCTTCCCTATTCTCTTTTGTAGAGCCTGCCTCTCTCCTGCAACACTCCATTTTGAGGCAGATACCACCACCACCACTATGAAAACCTCAAGAGGCTATTGAATTTCTTAGCTTCCCCTTTTGCAGGGCAAAATCCCCAGATCACTGCATACAAAGCAAAGCAGGCTCCGCCTGTACGCTGTTCCAGGCCACACGTGCTATCTGTATTATACACTGACCTAATTCAAGGAGATCATTCCAGGACATAATGAATTGATTTTCTCTGTGTTTCCAATGGGAGCACTATGATACAGAAAGCACTGGCTCTTCTGGGTTTTACATTAGCGCATTCTCCTGGTACTACATGTAGTTTTTAATACGTACTTGTAGTGAATCAGCCACTCAGTGTCACTAAACAAGATGTCTCCTGTACTCAAGGGTACCACAATGCACCATGATACCAGCAGAGGATGATGGTTCACAAGGATGTTTGCTGGCAGAAGCTGACTCGCAAGTAGAGGCTTGGAGCTAAGCCACCCTGCCCAACCCAGCTAGTCTCCCTGTCTTGGCACTGAGCTCAGGAGCTCTCTGCATTCACCTCCAGGCAGGCTCACACATCTCAAGCCTGTCTGTAAAGGGCAAGCTTCATGTCATTTATCAATTTCTTCAAACAACTTCTTAAGAACATGCCTTGGTTACTGTGAAAATGCCAACTAAAAACCTGAAAATGAAAAATCTTATTTCAATAACTTAAAAAAAATACAGCTAGTCATAGAAAAAGTTAACCCCTATCCCAACAAATCCAGTTATTTATTAAGCTTTGAGAGCAATGGACTGATGATCTTTTTTTTTTTTTTTTTTTTAAGTAATTCAACTGTCATTATTGTAAATCAGAATCTGAAGTTGTGGTGGATTTTAGCATACAAAATCTGGCCCACATACAGATTTCACTTTTGTGGCTATCACCATGTAACAAATCTGATTTAATTGATTAGTCCAGAGTTGCACTAATGACCCAACTGAATCTCAGCGTCCACAGCTGAAATGCTACATTGTACACACTCCCAGCAGTAATGCCAGAAAATCTTTGAATAGTTCGTAACTGTATCAAATTAGGTATGTTATACAATCATGAACTATAATCACCTTTTATTTCAACTTCTTGTTTGGTGTTACTGTTGAAATCTCAGGTACATTTCCATCAGCAGGAAACAACAAGACATTTTAAACGCTTCGCACATAATTGCCATTCTATACCATTCTGCATGCTTTGCCTAAACAGTGTAATTTTTTTCCCCCTGATCCACACTAAACACCATGAAATGAAAGAAATTGTAAAACAAGATTTCCCATATGAATTATCATGTTTCCTGTGATTAAATTTTGGGTAGATGCAACATTATCTGTTTCTTTTGACAACTACAATTATTGTTGGCATGTGCACCCAAATTGTATTTCATTTTCTGAAGCAGCAGTTCGTTATGATCAGTGAAGTCTCTGGTAAAAGGAAGGCATAGAAGAAGTACTTTATAAATATTGACTTACTCTTAGTACCTGTCAGCAAAAATGCAAATGGCCACAAATCACAGCTGCAAAAGAAATGCAACAAAAAACAGGAATAGATACCACACAGACTGGCAAGAGTGAAGTGACTTCTAAACACCCATGTATCTGAACTGAGAACACTTCAAATTAACAACATAGATGCTGTAGATGGATATTTTGGTCCATAATTAATGGAAACAGAATACATTCTGTACCTTTACAGGATACATTTTGTTTGTTTATTTTGTTTTTAGTATTAACATTAGTTTTTAGTGATCTCTTAAAAGTAACATACAGTTCATAATTGTCCTAGTCTCTTCCTCCCTTCCTTCCTTCCATATCCTCATCCAGTTAGATGAGGATATGTTCTACATAATGACATTTTCAAGTATACATAATGATAGTTCCTATAGAAATCCCTGAATTAATTTATAATTCCTTGTAACATTTTCATATCTGAAGATATCTGAAGTTAGTTTCTTCTCTGTTTAAAAATAAATAAATAAATAAATAAATAAATAAAGTATGAAGTAGTTCATAGACATAGCATGTAGAAAAGAACCATTTCAAACTACTTTGATTCCTCTGCATTATACCCCAGCTTCATGTTCATTGCTGACACCTAGCAATTTAGGTCTCTTCCCAGAAATGGCTTGTTGTCACAAGACAGAAAATAAAATGGATAAGTTTTATATTTTTATGCACAGAGGTTTCAGGTTTTTACTGTGGCCATCATTGCAGAAGCATAGTCTCATTATCAACAGACCTAAGATTTTTATTGTGAAGTCATTTATGCTTTATCTACAGACATAAGCCTTGTTATACTGATAACAAAGGCTAGCTTGCCTTTTCTCCTCCATGAAGGCATTTAGAAAATACTATGACTTAAAACCAACCAAACAAAGCAAAAACAAACAAACCCCACCCATCTCCACATATCCTTCCCCCTCAAACATATCAAAGATTGACTGAAAGACAGATGTTACATAGAACTAAAAACAGCAGAATGCCCATTTTATCAGATGGATAGTAACAGTGCAGAAAGAGGGTCAATAGTAATGATAAAGAACAATATACTTAAGAAATACAGAGAAGTTAGTTATTCAGCTTGTCTTTTTGATGAATCATGTATGCTGCTCTACATCTGGAGAAGAGCAGGAGAGGTTTCAGGAGAGCTGTGAAAAATGCAAAGGTAGTGTTTGGGAAAACTGCAGCTTTGGAACATGGAGATATGTCCAGAGACATCTACAAATAGTCTCAGTTCTATTCCCAGATAAATCAGGAGGATTTCTGCTTTAAAAGAGAGTTGAATTCATACTTCTGTTTGCTGACCAGGCAACATGGAAAAAAAGGTATCCAAGAAGAAATGAGAAAATGAGAAAAAGTAAAACAGGTAAATTTGAAATTAGGGAACAATTAGCTAAAACACTGTCATTCAAATAAAAACACTCACAAGAACCAAAGTTATTTCTTATAATACAAGTAGCTTTGAAAGATGTAAAATACTCTAAGGAAATGTGATCAAACTTCTACAATGGAAAGAAAATCTTGTAAAGGGGAGTGCAAAGGGAATTTGAGATAACTCAAATTCAGCCAGGCTGAAGCTAAAAAGAGATAGGGCAAGAGAGACCAATTTTATCAAGTAAGATTGAATAATCAAGAACAATAGAAGCAATGAAATTTTTTTAAATTATTGAAGAGTCTGGAAAATGGAAAGGAATTAGAGGCCCCCAGATGAATCAGAATCAAGCTAAAAGAATAAGAAAGAGACTGTTATTGTGTTATAGGAGAGGGAGATATGCACACAGCAATCTCACTACACTAGGACCCCTGATTCTAGTTGGTGTATCTAGTTCTCTAAAAGACAGTAAATTAACTGCATGTGGCCTTCCCACCTTTCAAGCAGCAATTCTATCACAAGTCTGGATTTAGTGTTCTTGTTTGTCAGATCTACAGTTTTAGAATTTGTCTTTCCTCTCTACAGAACACATTTCTGTCTCTTGCTGTGCTTGTTTGTCAACATTAAAATATTTCCTTTAAGATCCGAGGTAGCCTCCCCACCTGCATCCAGTGGGTGTTGGACCACACACTCCAGGAAGCTTGATTCATGTCTCACACCTGCCATTTGGTCCTTTTTATGTATGAAAAAGATTATGCTGTAAGATCCTATGAAGAAATGTTTAAAAATAAGAAAAGCTGTCTTAGTTATGTTTTCCATTATTTTGAAAATGGAAATGATAAAACAGTAATTCTTCCACTGTACATTCCCATATGGACCTGTGCTCTCTTAGGATTTAAGTCTCTTAGGTTCCACATAGCACAAGCAAGACTGGACCTGTGTGTTACACTGTACTTACTTTCCTAAAAAAAAAAATAAAAAAATTAAAAAAAAAATAATTCCACTTGCTTTGGCACTCAACTCAAAATAAGTGATTTCACATTTTTTTTCCTAGATTTTAATGTAGACTGTAATAGTAGCAAGCAGCAGTGCCTTCTGACAGTTCTATAGTAGTCCTTCGCAGGTTTCTTTTAATATTTTTAAGTATTAACAAATAACTAAATATTGTTCCCATGTTTTCATTATTAAAATTTCTTTAGGAATACAGGCAATCACTATCTTGACTTGGTGTCATTTCTAGTTTACTTTTTAAAGTTTCTCTTTATTGCTATGTATTTATGCCAGCAAGGGCAACATTTTTGCAAGAGAGGATTTTTGCAAGATTTGTGAAAGTCCCAGTGTGTTTATTCCATTGTCTCAAGCACAGTCTTATGAGATTTATGGTCATCAGAAATTAGATGTAATCTTATGTAGGAAGTTGCTTCTTTCAAATTATCAGAGTCTTTATGCTGCAGTTTTTAAAGATCTTTTAGATGTCTGGGGACTCTTGCTCAAGATAGAGACAAGGATCTGGAACGTGCTTTGACATTCTCACCTAAGCCTGAGGAACAGGGTGGGTAGGATGTATCAAACATGTTAAAAAACAGTTTTGCTAATGAGATATGCTTTAGGATTCTGCCTCAGTTCATGCTTCCTAAATTCTGAAAATGTTCATTATCAAGTCTGAAGATCGTTTCAATAGAAACTTAGTCCAGAAATGGCAGGCAGCACAGATAAGCAAGACCAGCAACTGATGTTTTCTTCCAAATCCTCCCCAGCACAACTCAGACAGCAAGTTCAGAAACCAAACAATGAACAGAAAATTAAACATCAGTTAAGTAATGGAGCATTCTTAAGCTTCTCGGATGCAGTACAGAATGTAGTGGTTTTCCTTTGTGGTTTTCCTTTTTTTTTTTTTTGTTTTTTTTTTTTTCTTGGCTAGAAATTTTAGGTTGTTTTAAAGCAAATAATTCTTGTCAATATACATAAAAAACTAGAATCACTGAGATCTATCTGCTTTCAGATCCTCTGCTAAGCATGTTGTCTCTACTGCTCTAGCAGAGTAGTAAGAGCCCACCTGGTGAACCTGTCATTGCTTTAGCAGGAAATCAAAAAGAATTCCTGCACCAATAATATGCCACTAATGAATCATTAAAAATTTGGTAGTCCTTGTGACAAAAAGTTGCTAAAGATCACAGGAAAAGTCAATCTTATTGGAATTCATCACTGAATTTGTTGCCTTTTTTTGTTGTTTTTGTTGTTGAAATGCAGGAAAAATCCTTGCCTTACAACCCTGAGGCAAACAGAGAATATGCAATCCATCCCAGGTGCCCAACACTAGCTCTGCAGGGGCTGCAACTATGTATGACATTAAGAATTCTATCAAGATTTAGTACCTGTTATTAATAAAAAATATTAATTCACCATAGAATCCTATTGCTTTTTGTACTATAAAAGTTAGCTATCGTCCTGTCTTGGTTAGATGACCAACCAGCCCTAAAGATAAAACTACTAAAAATGCAAATAGAGAATTGGAGACGGAGATAAAGAAATGGCAGATTTATTAAGCAATTACTATATATCTTCTGCCTTTAGATGAATAAAGAGGATTGATGGACTGCTGGATACCATATCCAATGGTATAATACAGTTAGCAATTGTAGTGCACAGATAGCAGTGGAAATGGGTCCGAAAAGATTAGTCACATATTAAAGTAGACAAAGTACTATGTCTAGCTATACATTGCTATGAGACTGAAAGGAAATGAAGATGGAAATGAAGAAAGTTTTTTGACATGAGTCAGAAGATTGAAAAATATTAGAACATTACAACTGTTCACGAAATAGCCATAGAGAAGACTCGGGTCACTTTACCCAGTCTGACATAAAACTATCATGACAGCCTATCAAATCAGGGCTAGGAAAAAGAACAAACTTTTGGGAGAATAAGGTTCCTAGCACTGTCTAAAGTCACACGATAAAGTGTGCCTTTGTAATATAGCTGATAGAGGCATGCAAAAATCAGAACCCTCGTTCATTTGCTAGCATGGTGTATGCTAATTTATCTCACTACCAAGGCAGGCTTTGGTGCATCCACTCATCTCTAGCCTGCAAAACCAAAACTTTTGGCCTAAATTCAAAACCACAGATTGACTTAAAGGAGAAGCAGAAGGAAAGGAAAACTCTTGGCTTAATTTTCTTTTGCTTTGAACTGTCAGTATTGATTGTGC
The DNA here is from genome assembly GCF_009819795.1 of Aythya fuligula. NCBI lineage: Eukaryota > Metazoa > Chordata > Aves > Anseriformes > Anatidae > Aythya > Aythya fuligula. The sequence goes on along the minus strand of NC_045562.1, from coordinate 26,899,522 downwards.
CTTCCTATTATTTTGACTGCAAAGTAAACAGAGGTTAGGGGCATTTAAGTAGTAGATCAGGCCATGTATGCTACAATCCTCTTTGTACAGAAAATAATGCCTCTCTCTCATAAATGACTGAAGATACCATTTTGAAAAAGAAGTGTTCTCAGGAGGATAATGTCATTTTCACCTTACCCAAACAAGCTCAGTGCATCTATAAAATAGCTGAGCAACACGGAAGGAGGATAGATTGCTAATACACAGCACACAGTTATGGACAAGTTAATTTAATATCAGCTTTCAGCATAGAGAATGTATGACAAACTTCACAGTAAGTGACGGTCTTGGAAAATGCGCTTTGACAGACTCAGCATGTATCTAAGAGACAAAGGTCTCTTCACTAACTTGCTGGGGGTCTTGTAAGATCTTACACAGAGAAGGCATGTGAAAATATTGTATACTTTGATTTTTCAGAAGTAATAGACAGTAGCCTGGAGATCACCCAACAAAAATTAGAGCAGGAAGCAAGCAAAACAAGTGAGACCAGAATAAGTACACATCCCTGAGAGTGTAAGACCAGAGCTGAAGTGAACAGAAGCCAGTGTCTGGGCTGTAGGACAAGCCACACATCCTCCTGAGGAAGCAAGGGAGATGTTCTGCTGATCCCCTGAACTGCTCAGAGCAGTGAGTGCCAGGTTCTCTGTACGTGAAGCACAGGGCTTCAGACAGCTTTCACTTCTGCTCCCAGACAAGGAGGCAAAGGATGAGCTGAAATGAATTAAGAAGGGAGGCACAGAATAACCCACGAACAAGAATGACAAAATTTACTTCCCCTCTGGTGCTAAGCAATAAGTGAATTGTGATTCTGAGTCAAAGTGTGATCCCTGCTCTGTGCCAGGAGCTCCACGCTCTCCTCCCTAGGCTCAACAGGTCGTCAGATTTCTGTACAAAGCCACACCAGACTCACCAAAGTTGGTAAAAAACACACACAAGAGAACACAGCTTGATGCTTGTACTATATAGCTTATACTATAATTATTTTTGAAGTACAGTGCCTTTTGTTAAACTGATCATCAAAGTAGGGCAATTTGTATTTCCAAATTCACTGGTAAGGTCTAACATTTCACATCTTTTTAGAGAAACATTCCTGGATTTGTTTTAGCCTATTAGAGAATGAGGGCAACTGCTGGGCAAGAGACAGGATCTATGTAAGAAGCATACAGAGAGAAGACAGCGTGAGCAAGAAGGCATTACCACAGTAAGCAGTGGAGTAAGCAGATTTCAGTAAGAAGAGGATTAGATTAGAACAAGAAATAAACCGTGTGAGAGGGATCAGAATTTCCGGGCTGCGCATTTTCCTCCAGAAACCCCACCAAACAAGGTCAAGATTTTCAAATCAAGACCCTTTCACAAAATGCATGAAAACTAAATCTTTTAAAAACTTGCTTTGCATTCATTTACCCCACAGTGTTAAATATGCAGGTGGACCTGCATCTATCAGATCTTGCATTGTTGCAGGGGTCAGAATGTGAAGTGAACAAAGACAAGGGCTTTCACAAAGACAGAAGCTATCCCTATGAACGTGGAAGTTAAATGGCATCATGCAGAGCTGGATTCTGCTGCGGCATCTGACACAGAACACATCTGCATAGCACAATGCAGTACTGTGCTGAGATACTTAAGCTATCTCACATCAAGCTCCACTGAGGCTAAACAAAACAACTCCTTATGAGCCAGAGTGGGAATGTAATACTAATACGGATCTGATGGTTTCAGTATTTAAGCAAGCAGAGACATAACTGTACAGCAACACACAACTGTGAAATGTAATGCATCTGTGATGTTAGACTAGTTGTTTTAATTAAACTCTATAATCGGTTACCAATATATATTCTACTTATAAGCATTCATCCTGAGACTACAGATTTGGAGTTGCACAAGAGTCACCACTGTGATGAAAGCTGACTAGCACTGTTCTTTCAATGCAACACATGAAATTTGCAATGCTCGCTGTTGGAAAAAAAGAAGTCAGAAGCTGCTCCAGTAGTGGTTAACTCTGATGCTATTCCGAGTGCAAGGTCTCCTATCTGTAAAATTGAACTAATGGAAAAATATGCCTTTTCTCAGTCTTGTGAGAAATTACAGTTTAAGCACTTGGATATGATAATGAAAGTTTACAGACACACCCCCAGGGAAAATAGTTTTGTATTTGTAGTAGTGCTAGAACAATGAACAGTAGATAAAGCTGAGATTATCTGAATAAGATTAAAGGTAATAAGTACTAAGCATGAGAGTTGTACATTCTGCACTTTGAATAAGCCAGGGGTCTGGTGCAAGGTAAAAGCAGTACCATGTCAACCTTGTTGCAACTCACATCCTTAAAACAATCCTGACATTAATGACTTGAGTATTTGACATTGCAATCCTAGTAATAATAAGTTCTTATGAGAAGGCTCCAAGTTAGGACTTGACAGATACAGAGAAGCCGATCTGCTTTATTATACATTTTTATGATATTCTTTTCTTCATCCTATACACTTGAATTTTCTAAAAGGGCAGAGACTTCCCCTCAAGGCCAAAATAGGTCAATAACCCAAACACAAAAAGTCACCATCCAGACATATAAAAGACTAAAACTGCATCACTGCAGGCTTCCCCTTCCAGGCAAAGTCATGAAAGAAGAGGCTCTGATGATGAAGATCCAGCTTCCACATGGACTAGACCCGAGGTTGTTTTACCACAACTACTTAAGAAAGCAGTCACGTTAGTACAACAACTGCACATTTGTGCTTAGGAGAGTTACAAAGACAAACCAATTTCAATCAAACTTTCAGTCCAGTAAGTTCTTACTATAAAGAGATAATAACATGATTATGCCCGATAATTTGAAGAGTTTATGACCATTACTCATTTATAATGTTAGGATAGCCTTACTGACAGCTGACTCTGCTTTTGCAATCAGCTTAACCACATCAAAATTATAATATCACCCATCAGTATCAATAGTGTATTATGTCAGATCAGTTTGAAGAAATAATTAGTTTCTGTACTGGGATTCCCCAGATAGAGTTCATTAGCATACGTGTACATAGTTTTCATTTAAACACAAATCATGTAAAATCATAAACATTTGGGAGCCCAACTGAAGTGTACAATATCCAGAAATAATTGAGAGGCTTTCTATATATCTCCAGACCCTTTAATTACCCTACTGGCAATCTACCACAGGAAATGCACACTTCCTCCTCTTTCTCCAGTGGAATTGTCTATATTATCTGCTAAACTTCATTTCAGGATGTGAAATCTTTGAAGATTCCCATGCGAACTTTGTGAGAACACAGGCAAAGCTGCAAGTTAGACTCTTAATATACAGGGGAAACACTGGTCATCAGACCTGGAATCCCAATGAAGGTATCCGCCCAGATCCCCACAGGAACAGCCTCTTATTTGGGTGACTGCTCTGACTACTCAAGTGCAACACCAGCTCTTTTTGTCTCCTATCAAATACGGAAAAGGAAGAAGGGCCACCATGGTCAATGTTGAGGGGCATGCCTAGAGCACAAGTAGCAGAAAGGTCCTCTGAAAGATTTTGGCATCACTGGACCTAGTTTCTGGATCCTTATAAAATTTCAGAAAGCCAACTGGCAGCTGTGCATATGGGTGTATTGAGCAAGAATACAAGTGCCTGATCAGGTAAAGAAGGGTTATCGGACACGTTAGCCAGTTTTAGGGGAAGGTCAGGGAACTGAATGTTGTTTTTTTTTTTTGAACTGAAGTAAGTCCTGGAAACTGAAGAATATTAAAACAGAATTTAAACAGACATGTCCTTCTATATAACTTTAGACTTTTAGATGCCTACATATTACCAAAAGTCAATGAGAAGGAAGCCTGGAGTCACTGAGGAATGTTTTTCTTTATTGTTCTATTACTCAGTATGATATTATTTATGTCAAATACCACAGAGTGATTTTTACAGCAGAGAATCCAAGACTTTCAAATTGACATTATGTGTAGAAAAATACAATGTTGCATGAGTTTTATGATCCCAGTACAAAGAGGTGTTAAGTATTCTGGACCCTTTCTGCCATAATATTAAATTCAGTGATTAGTTTGCAATATCTCTTACTTTTTCTGTCTACATAATTACTTTTGGGGAAGCAATAGAAGTGATTTTTTTTTTTTTTTTTTTTTTACTATGCATCTTCTGTTCATTATTATTTGGCTTTACTCAGGAAAAAAAGGATTTGTAAACCACAATTGTACTTTGAAGTACATCCAAGTTAATTACACAAGCAACAATACAAAAATAACAATTTAAGTGATTTTTAACACAGACTTTTTTCTTTATAGCAACTTTCCTATTTGTATTCTGAGAACATAGCAGCAGTCCATTGCCTCCTACAGACTTTATCTTAAGTGGTATGTAAATGTTGGCATTGCACACTTTGGAATATAAACCAAGACATGCAGCTAGCAATTGACAGTGCACACAGCGACTCTTGTTCTGTGCAAGCCCCACCACTGATCAGAGATGCCACTTTAGTGCTAGAGCCTTGGTATTGCTAATTGCAGGAGTGAACACTAATAAGCTTGGAGACCCTGCATTTCACATGTACATTAAGCCTTTTTTTTTCCTGCTTAATTCACTTGCAAGTGAAGAGAAACTGCTGCACTGAACTATTTTCTCTACCTTAGAGCTCACACGTAAAATGCACTGTGGTATCAAGCATTTCCTAGATTTTTGGCTAATAGCACAATGTTTGGAACAAAAGAGGTTTCAGATCCTCCTCCTAAAACAGAGTCTATGACAGATAGAATCAGCAAGCAAGAGGCTGTGAAATGCAAAGGACCCAGCACTAAGTTTTTGATAACAGTGTAAAAAGTGAGGTCTGCTCAGGAAAAACTTAATAGATATGAAAGAGCATATGGACAGGGACGATAGGGACAGGGAAGGCAGCAAACCGGCCAGTTGACTTGCTCAATTTAAGTCTCTCAGTCTGTCTTTCCCTCTGAACCCAGGCAGTGCATGTACAATTTGCCACCCTGTAATTTTCATAGGAAGCAGATATCCTGCTTTTCCACTGCGAGTACTTTGCCCACCATAAGCTCAGATGCCTCAGAAAGCAGCCCCTTTTGGGGTGATGCCACCACCCTCTGTTACAGGTGGACACCCACTCAGGAGCAGCTTCCTCAGAGGTACTTTCTCCCAGGAATAACCTGCCAAAGGGCTGGGCTGCACAGAGGCTCATCTGGCATGCCAGCCCAACACATCTGCCATCTTGTTCCCAGGTCCTGAAGCCCAATCCCACCTCAAAGCCTCCTGTCTCAACATTAAGGTAAGCTGAAAGCCCTGGGAGGAACACCCTCCCCACCCCCTTCTAACAGCACTATATTCAGCTCTCCAACATATCCAACATATAGCAAGAGTTTGAGCCTCACAACAGTAAAAGTGAATGGATAAGTTGGGTGCTTGCATTTGCAGCACGATCAGCACCTTCCTTGGTCATTGACACACATTCTTTGCTAATTCTGTTTTAGCTTGTATTAAGTAGGCAGTATCAAGTCCCTCCCACTGCCTTTGTTATCAATCAAAATAAAAGTAATCACAAAGTAACATTTTCAGAGGCAATTAGGTACCAATATATTTCAGCAGCGCCACAAAGACAACAAAATTGCTAACATCTGTAAAGCCCTCTGCAGAGATATGGGCGTAGATAGGAAATTGAGATGGTTTGGATGTATGAAGAGATTTGGCAGACCCTTCAAATATTTAAGTGGATCCCAGTGCTGACCGGCAGAGACGAAGCTATCGCTGTTCCCCTGTGAGCAGTGGGTCGCATGCTGACAGCCACCTCTGCCAACTTCCCGCGCGCCCTGCTTGTTACACATCTGCGGTTTCCTTAGCAGTGTGGAGACAGCTTGACAGCATAATAGACAAGTCACACTGAGCTGAGGAGCAGTACATCTTCCGCTAATGCATTAAGTATATCCTAAGGCTTAATGCTCTCAATTTAGAGACTCTACAGGTGCTCCAGCACCTACCACAGCTGCCAGGTGATCACAGAAATTGCCAGGCAGCTTTCCCACCCCAAGGTGCTTGATGCCAAGGGGAGGGCAGCTGCCATTTCTTCAGCCTCTATCACCTCTTTGAGCAGAGTCCACTCCAGCTTGGCATGGGGAACTAAGGAACAATTTTACTTTGCAATTGTAGGACAATTTAAAAGCCTGTCTACCACTGAGAATAAATTATCTGGAAAAGTGACTGAAGGTCATTAGGTTTGTCCTCTTTATCATTACTGCTTTTTGCTCTGTATTACCCAGATTTACACTTCTGTTTTATTTATTCCGTTTAATAGATTCTTGTTTGCATCTGGTTTTGAATTTTTGCCACTATTGTCCTTTTTACATAATCTGTATTCCTCAATAATTTTAAATACCTGAAACCAGAAAACAAAGCACTTTGAAACAGAGCAGGCTACCATTCAATACCATGTATTGTAATTACACATTCAAGGACTAGCGTGCCCAGTTAAGCATCTAATTATGTTGATCCATTGTCCATTTAAATATATGTGTCCAGAGTGAGGTCACATTCCACCTTTTATTTAGGTACACAGTTATTGATTTCTTAAAGACTTCATGAACTGCATGTGATATTTCCCTCCGCTTTCCTATTTTCTTAAGTACCTCTATTAATATTTCTATTTTCCTACATACCAAGTACTGAAATAATTTAAATGCAGAGAACAATTGAGTGCTCAGTTAAGTGCACCATAACCCAGGCAAGCACACAGTTGCAGATATCTTTGAAAAACTGTATTTCTAAGTAACAGGCATTATATTTATAAATTACTGGTCTGATAAAATGACTTTGTCAGTATACATTTCCCTGTGCTTTCAGTCATTTCTAGCAGGCTCTTAGGAAGAAACGGATGACTAAGGCATGACAAACTCTAAAACACATGAACGTATACAAATCAAGACGAAAGATTAACTCCCACAGATGCATCTTAATTTTTGTTGAAGGACCGCAAATTATGGCAAATAATATTATTTCTGATGAGATCTCCATGGCCTGTATTTACGTTTAAGGTATAGTTCATTTTGAGAGTGCTTTCTACTTTAAACCTCTTATTTCTATAAGTGCTTTTTTAAAATACAAACTTCAAAGCAAAACTCTATTTTGTTCATTTGAAAGTACAAAAATCTACTAACCAACATTATTTCTAAATACTCAGACATCCTGAAATAAGGTATCTTGCATATACGAGCCATCACTTGGTTACATTGATCCAAATACACCTTGTACTTTTACTGTAGCTTGACAGTGTCAGAAGGCATCCAGTTTTCATGTAAAAATTAAATTCTGCATCACTGAAGCCAAACTATACGGACAATCCACACCATGGCTAATCTCTACAAAATTCATTTAGAGATTTATGAATCCACAACAATTTAAATAAAGGAAAACCATATATGTTGATAACCTCAAATAACTATTGAGCTAACAATTGTTAGCCAGTTACTTAGGAAGCATTTCCTGCTAAAATCTTAATATGAATCGTTATATAGCAGACTTAAGGAGTCGTTTTTAGCCTGATAAAGCTTCATATTTCATGGAAGAATGTGTTTTGCTATGGTCAACAGATTCTGCTGGTGTGTAAAAAATACAGGTTCAAACTTTAGCTTGGCATGATAATCCTCAGAGGAAAAATCCACATCATTAAATTGCTACAAGAAACATGCACCCTATGGAATACCATCTGTATGTGCTAGATGGTAATATGCAACAGGGCAATGGATAAGAAACAAAGCTAGTCACTCATTTAAAAAAATAGTTCAACACAGCCTTCTCTCATGACACATTAAATATGATAGGCAGAAGTGGCAGGGTGCTAATTACTCTAGTGATGTGATCCATTTTCTAAATAGAGAGAGCATCAATAATTCATCAGAAGTGGCTGCTAAAAAATTTAATGCCTGACAATCCAAGCTTGGCAAACAGGAAGATAATCTTTTGTGTCTACTAGTTGGCATTCAGAGACTTTCTTTTCATCATAAAATATAAATGCATTGTTCCTACTTCAGGCAGTTTAGTTTCTGAAAGATGGCAGATGTATAATGTGTCTAGTTTTGATTGTTAGAGGTAGGAAGGCAGAGCCCAGCAGACAGAAATGCAGATGTCACATACTTAATGAAAATGGGTTTTACAAATACGTTTAATAAAGTCTGAATGGTTTCTGCTAATAGTAGCAGCCCAATTACACGGAAGTGAGCATAGCTATATAAATATAGAAATATGGAGTAATCAGGTGGTTCTGCTGACTGGATATTGCACTTCCAGTTAAGAAAAATCCCTTGCTTACTCAAAAGTGCTTAATTTGGCTGCATCAACATTTCATGAAATGAGCATCAATGACTACAAATTCAAGGAGTATTACAGAAATGGAAAGGTAAAGCGTTATCTTTGCTTACATGAATTTCTAACGTTTGTCTACATTGCCACAGAAATACAATGTAAGTGATAAAAGCCTATCCATTTAGTGTTGTCAGACTCTTAACTAGCAGATAGGTATTGTTTGAATAGGAAAGGTGAGAAGACTGTTGCTGTCTCCCAAAGAATTAGAACATAAGTACCTATATGAGCTACTGTTCCAGAGAACAGCACCATGGCTCAGTTATTCATGGCTATTTAGGCACTTAACTCCCATTCTGATGAGTACATTCTCTACAAATCAGTGACAATTAGATGGTCAAATAAGAATTAGGTCCTTAAATGGCTTTGTGGATATGAGACTATGTCCTAAACTGAAACAGGTTAAAAGCTTCAATTAGCATATAAGTGGGTCATAATCTAGTAGTCCAACTACAATAAAATGGGTTTAGCAATGCTATTTCTCTCCTTAACTGCTCAAACAAAATTTTAATGAAGGTCTTATAAAACAATCTCACCATACACAAACTGCTTAAATCCTCAAATCCTTAAATCATCAATATTTCAGTCCTCATGATTTTTCTCACCATAAACCAACAAAGAGAGATTTATGTTGTTTTGCAAATCCCCAGAGCAATCTTCGTTAAAATTTAGATCGATCCCTAAAAAAGATGCTTCACACTTTTGAACATTCTAGCCTCTGGGAACCAATAATTGAATTTTATCGGTTATATATGTAAGGTGCTGAGAATACACTTGAACTATTTTCTACATAATATGCATGTGGCCTTTCTGCATTCTCTCTAAGGTTTGGTACATTATCAGAAGCCATGAGTTTCTCATGAGAGTAACTCAAACTAACACACAATCTTAGACACCATCAGATGTATTCTTCTCTCAAGCATGAGTTCCCCATAAGCACCAAGTATCATTAAGCCATGGCCAAATATTATAGAGATACCCATGATCTTCACTGATTCATATTTGGTCTCTGAAAAAGAAACTAATTTTCTCTTACTTAACAATACAGGCCATTGTTTAGGATAGTTCAAGTTGAAATTCAAGACACTGTGCAATTATTCACTTCTCAAAACATTGGTAAAAAGAAGTATTACTGGATTTTCTGAGAGTGTGTCCAGGCAAATCCAGAAAAAAATTTCTCAAAACTTAACTTAGAACAGCTTATGTGAACAGACTGTGATCTAGTAGCACGTATCCACTGTACAGCCTAGACCCAAATGGGCTGCGTGCATATCAAAAACTGTATTAGTGAGCTTTGCTGGAAGAATAGTTCTCAAGAAACTGTCAACCAGCAGAAAATCACACCAGGGAAACCATAGAAAAGATTAATCCAAATTCAGTTTTTAAAATGAGATGCAAAGAACTTCACACGCACACACACAAAAAAAAACACCCTACCCTGCCCTCCCCCTAAACGCCCCCCCCTCCAAAAAAATAAAAAGAAACAGATGAGGTGAATTTAAGTAAATAATTATTGGAATCTTACAGTTTATCTGAAATATTAAAGGAAATTAACTCACACATTTTGTACAGAAAAGACATTTAGCATGAACTCCCACCAGAAATGTCCAGCCTCTATAATTAAAGGTTGATTTTAATGCTTTACCTTCTGTCTGAATCATTTAAGGTTTATTAAATACTGTGGTTAATAGTTAACCAGCTTTTATAATTGCTTTTCTCTGAAAAATCCATTTTCTTTTTTTTTTTTTTTTTTTTTTTTTTTTTTTTTTTTTTTAGTCACTGAATACGTTTGCATATAAGAAAGATGCATTTTCCTGCCTTCAGACTTTTTATTTATTTATTGTTAACAATTACATGGCATCATCCCCACATACTGTTTTGCTGGCAATCTGCTCCCTAAGTATTAGAGATTACTTTGTGAAGGGTAAATCATGATGAGGGAAGGGAAGGGGAAAGGAAGGGGAAGGGAAGTCCTATCTGAACGGGAAATGCAGGGGACAGACAAAACAAGAAGAGATGACCTTTAAATGAACCATGTGCTGCAACCCCATTACCTCTGACAATGTAATCAAGGTCGTGAAAGGAGAGGTCTCCCAGGAATGCTGGTTGCTCAGCATGTAGTATCTTTTGAGACTTATGGCTTATCAGGTGTGCAAGGCAAGATTAATCAATGCCCCTAGCTAGCATTGGACAAATGCATTTCTGGAGGTACAAACTTTTCCTCTGAACAGGAGCTCTGACTGTAGCTGATTTGAGAATTGGTTTTCCATTGAGAAGTCTGATATTTCATTTAGTCAGATGAGAAAAATGGTAAAAAGTGGAATTCAATAGCAAAATATAATAATTATTCTTTTTATTGCAGAATTAATGATAGAGTTGTACTGCATTTATGGGGATATTTACACTATGTGGAATGATATTGATATATGTCTAAATGTAACTGGATTTTGAAAAAAAATCCCCAAAGCAGCATATTCCATTTTTTTCCCCTTTAAAAATTATATTGATATAGACTCAAAGCTTAGTAATTCACTGTTCCAAATGTTAGGAATGCCAAACTCAATCTCGCACTCTTTCTAATGGCAGATTTCTGTAAAATCTCTTGATTCTGACTTACCCCAGAACATCTTTCAGAAGAGATTTACGATTTTGCATCAGCCCAAATCCACCATCACCTTGTATACTCCAGCTGCTACCCCAAGGCTCCTCTAACACAGTTTGTTTTTTGGTCTTTAGTGCTGTCATTACTTTGAAGTGCAGTAAATTACTAAGTCTTAGTAATATAGTTCTTTTCTCAATTTGCAGATTAAACTTTGATTGTTTAAAGCACTATGTATTTGGAAAAAAAAAAAAAAAAAGGAGGGGGGAGAGGTGTTTTGTTATTACCTACTTAATTTGAATATGAAATGCCACAGGTTAACTTTGAAAAGTTGCTAGTGGCCAATTATCAGCAATCATACAGTTTGAAGGTTTACCTAAAACATTTTTTTATTATTATTTTCCCCCTGCAGTAGTTAAAATATTTACTGTGTAAATATCTGCCTTTTATTCCTCACCAGGTGGTTAAAGCTTCACTTTTGTGATAACTCTAAAGGTCAACTTCATCAGACAGCATTAAAGGAAATCATCTTTCACAGATGTTTGTTTCCATAGCAGACTGCAGAGGAGACATCAGAATGTTACTGTGATTTTGTTACCTTTGGAGAGTTTTTATTGTTTAGCTGTCATCATTAAAAATTCAAAGCAGTGGATTGGTGAGGCAAGTTTAAACAGGCTTCTCTCTCTCACTACACACACACACACATATAGATAGATAGATAGATACATGTAGATAAACAAATGTGAAAAGGAGGATGGGGGTAGGGAGGGGATTAAAAAAAAAATAATGAAGAAAAGTTACACTGTCCCTAGAAACAGAACTCTAGGCATGCTAACAGCTGCAAAATATGATTACTAAAAAAAAAAAAAGTCATTGTAGTGATTTTGTTTCCAGAAACTTTTCCCAATGTACAACTAGGCAATTATAAGAAATGGCACACAGACAGTAATTTGAAGTGCATATTAATTTGAAAAGCAGCACTGAGCTTTGGCAATAACTTAAAAATTTTTGTTTCCTTGACTTTAAAGAAAGAAAAAGAGTTGTTTTACACACAATTAAGCCACTATCAAACTCTTCGCATTGGTGTTTCTCCTTGATTTCATATCAGATAATTTATTTAGCCAAGCCTTTTACTTTGGCTACAGAAGCCCATTAGGAATGGATTAGGGACTTCGGACTATTTGGTTAAAAACCACGAACATGTTCTGGAGATGCAGAGAATATGACCTGTAACATCTGTCGTTTTGCCAACATAAGCAGGTGCATGAAGAGGCTGAGAGAAGAGCATGGCTTAGACTTGCTTGCCTTCATTGCCACATATGAAGAAGCGAGTCTACAGCCCAGAGCTGAAGAAACACATATAGTGCTTCTTTAATATTACCCTCTTCTGTTTTTATTCAAAATTGGATTTCCAATTCATTTCAAGTCCTACATCCTACAAGTATTTTGTAGGAAATTGCCTACATTGGTCAAAGTGCTAGAAAGAGGGGTATACCCCAAATCTTATTCTTTCTCAGGTTTAGGCACCAATGTATACGATGCATAGATGGCTGCCCTCAGAAATTAGGTTTCTTAGCACACATCATTTATACAGTGCCTAACAGTATTCCTTATTGAAATAAAATAAAGCAAAGAAAACAGATTATTAAACAAACATCTTTATTAATCTACCTCACCTTTGCACATTCTGCAGTTCATTGGATAAAAAAATCACAGAGAAAGTGAAAAACCTGAGCTCAGCCAGAAGGACTCAAATCTGCTGCTAAGGTCCTCAACAAAGCATCCCAAGCCCTAACCTGCTAGGTAGGTATGGGGGTACTCTTCATAACAAAACCACAAGATAGTACAGGAAAGAATTAAAGACCTGTAAATTTAAATTAATCATTCCTATTAACCTGTTACCTAAAAGAATCATTGCCAATCCATACATATCTAACTAGTCATTCAAGCTGGGTGCGGCCACCCAAATTCGTTTGGCAGAGCAACCAGCACCTGCCTCTACAATGATCACTGCCTGAGAAACTCCCTTTGCAATACCATGGCCTAGAGAGGAAGTAGAGGAAAATTTCTCTCTCAATTTAAGCACCAGCATTAGATACCTAAAGTTTGTAGGAATTAAATTCAGCTAAAGGATCTGTAAGCCTAGAAAAAGACAAAGTTTTATGTGTCTGACTGAGCCAATGCCACTACTTCTCTTGTATTATCCAGGAATGAGCATACATAGTGACCTGAGTTCCTTTCTTCCTGAAGAATTTGATGGTGTCAGTGGATTTCCCTGTCAAAAAATTCATTTATTCAGCCATCTAGTGAAAACTAGTGGGTGACTTAATATATATGTGTATGGCATAAATCTTTTGTTGACTCATTTTTATAATGCAGCTGCCAGTCGTGTATAGTATATTATAAAGCACAGCCACCTCAAAAAAAAATATCCATTCTTCATGCCAACAGGAAAGGACACCACCGCAATCTATATCTGTCTCAGTGTTTATCAAGAAACATAAAACCGACAAGATCTGCTTGCCTAAATCTGAGGACAGAATCAATTCACAGGTTATTGACAAGGAAATCAATGTATTCTGCATATCCAAAAGAGAAGTGTGATGTTCAAAGGTTTGAGGAGTTTTTGGTTCTTCCTGAGATGTGCTACTACAGTCCCAGCGCTGCTAATTAGAAAATTCTATTGCTGAGACAGGAAATGGTTTGTCTCAGAATGTAATGAAATAGAAGAGACGAGATTATTTTTTCCATTCCAAATGGATACCCAATGGTCAGATTGAAGGTAAAAAACAAGGCTTCATCTATGACCTGTACCATGTGCACAGAAAACATGAACAAAAATACATTCAATCTGTTTAAAATCTGATTTATAAAAAAGCTGCGGGTGTTCTTTCTGACAATGGCTACTGCAGTTAACTATTGGCTTATGATTAGAGGTTGAACCAGAAAGTCCTGCGTTTTGACAGTGATTAAGTGTTATACATCTCTCCATAAGCTTTTGAACCAGCCAGTGTAAAGGCATCCAGCAATCTGAAATCTTGCAAATTGAAATACATCATGCATTTTTTGAAGCAGATGTTACCATGATTTTTAATTCCTATATCAGTGATCACAACATTGTACCTTTTCTATTTCTAACATGTCGCTCCATTTTCAACACGATTATTGAAGGCCCTGACATAACACACACTCTTTCTCAATTCAACACGAAGAGCAGGCACTGCACTATTCTGAAGGACTCTAACTAACACCGCTTTTCACCTTTTATGGTTTGGGTTCCCTTCCCTTCAGTCTGCAATCAGCTCTGCCACATGCTCAGAGATGTCCTGAAATTAATCAGGTTTCATACAGGATACCCATCAGGCAGCACTAACGCGTAATTCAACACACAAGCATGTTTGTAGGTAAGTGAAGCTATAGTCTGGGCAATGGGTGGCTGAAGGTTTACATAGGTTTAGTGTTAATGCCCCTCATTATCACTGAGGCTTTAATTCCTCGCTCCCACTTCTAGGCTCGTGAAAACTTCACCCAACTTTGTAGCCTATTGATGGCTCCTATGATTGGCCATTTGCCTAGGCAATCGGCTCCAGGGCAGACGCGTTCTGCAGCGGAGTGGGGGATCGGACAGGCAGGGCTAATTTTTCTGGCACTGAGCCCACTCGAGGGAGCTGCCAGGACCCAGCAGCCCTCGCGAGGGAGGTGAGAAGGAGGCGTAGGCAGAGCCAGCAGCGCCCCCTCCCCGGCAGTTCATAAGCTGCCCCTAGGGAGCGCAAGCGACCAGGAGCGCGGCGAACAGGATGGGCAAACAGGGTGCGGCATGTCAGAAGGGAGAGGCGTGGCAGTTAGCACGGCAGTTCACGCAGGAAGGGCAGAGTGTTCAAGCCCTCCCCAACACAAACACCTCCTCTAATGGTGGTCTACTGCTAGCTCAGCTGCAATGGTGTACACCAGGCACAGTATGCTCTCCAGGAAGTCCGTACATACCCAGACCAACTACCCCCTACAAACTGCGGCAGTTCAGGTCTCCGGGTGCAGGGAGTGCTTGAGCCTGTTGCTACCACCTGCAAGGGGCAAAGAGACTGTGTGCGTGAGGTGCGAGCAGGTGGATGACCTGGTCCGCCTTGTGGCAGAACTCAAGAGGTTGAGGGATATCAGGGAGTTTGAGAGGAAGATAGACTTGTGGAGCAACTCCCTGCGTGGCCTGAAGGACAGGTACCAGGGTGAGACACCCCAAATGGGGGTGGACCCCCTGGCCTGTTGCTGTCGGGCAGAGGCAGGGGGCCTAGGAGTTGAGGAAAAATGGAGACAGGTCCCTGCTCTACATCGCAGGCGATGCCCTCCCCCACCGGCCCCACCTTCCCAGGTACCCTTACACAACAGGTTTGAGGCCCTGGAGCTTGAGAGACCGGTAGCTGAGGAAGAGGTAGAAAGTATACCCAGGAGGATGCCTAGGGCGAGGAAGTCAACTCCACGCCTCAGGACTGCCTCCACCAGGACAGAAAGAAGGGTGATTGTTGTGGGCCACTTGGGAAGACTATAAGGATGTTGTGAGGCAGTGCAGGGACAAAATTAGAAAGGCCAAAGCTCATCTGGAGCTCAGTCTGGCTACTGCCATCAAAGACAACAAAAAATGTTTTTACAAATACATTAATGCAAAATGGAGGACTAAGGAGAATCTCCAGCCTTTACGGGATGCGGGAGGAAAGTTAGTTACGAAAGATGAGGAAAAGGCGGAGGTGCTTAATGCCTTCTTTGCCTCAGTCTTTAGCGGCAAAACCAGTTGCTCTCTGGATACCCAGTACCCTGAACTGGTGGAAGGGGACGGGGAGCAGGATGTGGCCCTCACTATCCATGAAGAAATGGTTGGCGACCTGCTACAGCACTTAGATGTATGCATGTCAGTGGGGCCGGATGGGATCCACCTGAGGATACTGAGAGAACTGGTGGAGGAGCTGGCCAAGCCTCTTTCCATCATTTATCAGCAGTCCTGGCTATCAGGGAAGGTCCCAGTCAACTGGCGGCTAGCAAACGTGATGCTTTTCTACAAGAAGGGCCGGAGGGCAGACCTGGGAAACTATAGGACTGTCAGTTTGACTTCAGTGCCAGGGAAACTTATGGAGCAGATTATCTTGAGTGTCATCACGCGGCACTTGCAGGGCAACCAGGTGATCAGGCCCAGTCAGCATGGGCTTATGAAAGGCAGGTCCTGCTTCATGAACCTGATCTCCTTCTATGACAAAGTGACATACTTGGTGGATGAGGGAAAGGCTGTGGATGTGGTCTACCTTGACTTCAGCAAGGCTTTTGACACTGTTTCCCACAGCATTCTCTTCAAGAAACTGTCTGCTCGTGGCTTGGACTGGCGTACGCTTCATTGGGTTAAAAACTGGCTGGATAGCCAGGCCCAAAGAGTCGTGGTCAACAGTGGTCAAAGTTCAACAAGGCCAAGTGCTGGGTCCTCCACCTGGGGCTCAAGAACCCCAAGCAGAGCTACAGGCTGGGAGATGAATGGTTGGAAAGCTGCCAGGCGGAGAAAGACCTGGGAGTATTGGTGGATAGTCGGCTGAATATGATCCAGCAGTTAGCTCAGGTGGCCAAGAAGGCCAACGGCATCCTGGCTTGCATAAGAAGCAGTGTGGCCAGCAGGCCTAGGGAAGTGATCGTTCCCCTGTACTCGGCTCTGGTGAGGCCGCACCTCGAGTACTGTGTTCAGTTTTGGGCCCCTCACTACAAGAAGGACATCGAGGTGCTTGAGCGAGTGCAGAGAAGGGCGACAAAGCTGGTGACGGGCCTGGAGAACAAGTCCTACGAGGAGCGGCTGAGGGAGCTGGGTTTGTTCAGCCTGGATAAAATGAGGCTCAGGGGCAACCTTATCGCTCTTTATAAGTACATTAAAGGAGGCTGTAGAGAGGTGGGGGTTGGTCTATTCTCCCACATGCCTGGTGACAGGACAAGGGGGAATGGGCTAAAGTTGTGCCAGGGTGTTCTAGGTTGGATATTAGGAAGAACTTTACTGAGAGGGTTGTGAGGCATTGGAATGGGCTGCCCAGGGAAGTGGTGAAGTCACCATCCCTGGAGGTCTTTAAAAGACATTTAGATGTTGAACTTAGTGATATAGTTTAGTGGAGGACTTGTTAGTGTTAGGTCAGATGTTGGACTCTTGAGGTCTTGAGGTCTCTTCCAACCTAGACAATTCTGTGATTCTGTGATTCTGTGATTCTGTGATTCTGTGATTCTGTGATTCTGTGATATGATCTCCCACGAGAAAGACAGTAAAGAAAATTACACAGTTCAACCAGGATCAGAAATGCCCTCCAAAGATGCTTTTTACCTCTTTTCCCTCCAGACACAGAGACTAGCGGTACTCCTAATTTTAGGCACCCCAGACCAGAGGTTAACATGAGCTTGGCTTTTGTGACAATCAGACACAATTATCCCCTCTACTTTTCAAGTTGTTAGGAAATAAAACCATATGCACTTTCTGAAAGATTAGTGGTCATAACAGAGAGATTGACCCAAAACTAAAACATGTCCAGAATAATGCATCTACAGAGCACACCTACTTGAGATAATTGCATTGTTTAATGTCAATAATGGAATTTTTGAATGAATACTAAAATACCATTTGAAAAGTATCTGTACTTTTCTGATCGCTTCTGACTGCCCATGTTGTTTTAGTCATTAACTGATTTCCCTGCATCAGGGAATAAGTACGCCGAAGCACCAATACATGCTGGGAGCTGACCAGCTGGAAAGCAGCTTTGCTGAGGAAGATCTCGGGGATGGACAGAAAGCTGATCATGAGCTAGCAACACACCCTTGTGGCAAACAATGGCCAACAGTATCCTAATCTGCACAGGGAAAAGTGTTGGCAGCTGCTGGAGGGAAGCAATCCTTCCTCTCTGCTCAACACAGCTGAGGCCTTGTCTCTAGTGCTGGGTCCAGTTCTGTGCTCCCCAGTACAAGAAAGACAAGGACTTATGTGGGTGAGTCCAGCTCAGGGCCACGAAGATGTGGCTTTCAAGAAAGGAGGCCTACAAGAAAGCAGGAGAGGGACCCTTTGTCAGGGAGTGTAGTGACAGGACAAGGAGTAATGGCTTTAAACTAAAAAAAAAAAAAAGTAGATTTAGATTAGATATTAGGAAGAAATTCTTTGCTCTGAGGGTGGTGAGGCACTGGCCCAGGTTGCCCAGAGAAGCTGTGGATGCCCCATCCCTGGAGGTGTTCAAGGCCATGTTGATGGGACCTTGGGCAACCTGGTCTGGTGGGAGATGTCCCTGCCCATGCAGGGGGGGTGGAATTAGGTGGTCTTTAAGGTCCCTTCCAACCCAAACAACTCTGGGATTCCATGATTAAGAGACTGGGGAATCTCTTATATGAGTGGCTGGGGGTGTTGATACTGTTCTGCCTGGACAAGAAAAGGCTCAGGAGTGATTTTATTAATGCATACAATTGCCCATTTAGAGGAAATAAAGGAGAGGGAGCTAGACTTTTCTCAGCAGTGTCCACTGTCAGGACAAAAAGCAATGGGCAGAAATTAAAAAACATGAAATGCCATCTGAACATAATTTATTTTTTTGCTGAAATTTATTTTTTTGCTGAGTGTGACTAAGCACTGAAACATCTTTTAAGCATGCATCTTTTAAGCAGTCTAGCAAAGCAGTTTCTTTCTCAAAAGCTATCATTTGTAAGACCTGTTGCTTCCAGACACTCTCTGAAAGATTTTCTTCACCTTCTCCTCCCCTAGTATTCCTGTCTACTTAATCCATTCTCTACCAACTTCAGTGTTGCACATGTAATTTCACAACAGTTTTGTCCTTCTGTAGCACTACCTCTTTCTCTGCCTCAATTTGTTATTTGTAATACAGGCAAAATCACATTTTTGAACTTGACAGGAATTCTGCAACTACAATATACTAAATGTTGAGGCTTTTAGGTATTATATTGACACAGACCTTTAAATATGATAACCGGTTCTATCATCTATTCTTATAAACACAGTAATAGAAATAATCATATAATTATCTTTGAATTTCACTTTTAGAAAATCATAATGATATCTGTAATTTCTTTTTCTTTATTCCCATAGAAAAATGGTATCTGTATTGCAAACTACAAGAAAATAAACCAAATGTTACCTCTGAACTTTTTCTCACATCTCATTCCTGCCTGATCATATGCTATACTTTTGAGTTCTATTCATCTTATTTTGCATCCTTTCTCATTTATCTTCATCTTTCCAGGTTCTCCAGTTCTGTCCTTTCATTTTCAAATGAATTACAGAAAATGAGGTGTTTTGGAGCTGGGGGAGTCACTAGACAATATCATTGCTCCTTATTATCATGTGACCTCAAAAATGTGGAAGCATCATTGAAGAACTTTAAAAAGTACTCTTAAAAAAAAAATCTGCTACAAATCTATAGCTGCAGCCATCTGGAGAAAGAGCAATGCCTGCCATGAACTTACGTACCTCAAGCTCTGAAAGGTTTTTAAACTGAATGAATATGCATCTGTCAAAGAAACAGGCAGCCTTTTATGCAATGGAATGCAACATGGTAATTATAGGCAATTAAAATTATAATTAGCCATTTCTAGTGTGGTCACAGTAATCTGGGATAACTTTCTCCTGGTATGGACAGAAATGGAGCTTGATCTAATGTCTGCTGGTGCCTTCTCCTTGGGAACTTCTTCCTTCTCCAGGAATGGCTCTTTCTGCCTGGCATGAACCCAGGCACAGCTGCCTAGTGATGCTCCCAGAAAGCTGTTGATGTTTTTGAAGCCCGAGAGCAATCATTCAGGCTTCTTGGCTACATCTTCACTGAATAAGATTATCTGCTTTCCAGCTTTCCAGCCTACGTTCCCTCATAATATGCAGATTATATAAAAAACAAGATGCATGCTGTTTACGAATGCTGATACCCAGTGGAAATCTGAGTCAGCAACGTACCCCCATGCCTGCTGTGCTTGATGCAGGGTATAGGCGGATACTACAGGCAGTTTAATGAAAACTTCAGTCTAGGAGTCTGAACTGAATTTCCAAATGAGTGGGACAAAGCTAACCAGTGTAGCTGGTCAAAACTGGGTTGGACAGGACTTGGAGCAACCTGATGGCAGAGGTGTAGTAGTAGATGACCCCACCCAGCCAAACCATTCTGTGATTCTGAGCATATTCAGCACGCGGGCAGATTTGTCATGGGAAAGGGAGCGGGGTGGAGGGGAAGGTAGTTCCCCCAGCAGCATCTGCTAGCGTGCTGATCACTTAGCAATGAGTGGACTGAGTGGGACTGAATGGTCAACACTGCTATAGGGGCCACAGACCACATACACTGGCTCCATACCCAAACATCATCAGTAAAAAACTACTCTATTTTTACTTTATTTTAAAGTCTTTTCTTAAAGTCACTGTCTCTTTGTTTTCATCAGAATTGTGAATTACTGCATTAACTCCTTATGTTAACATATGTATGGAAATGGATATGTTATAAAGTTCTAAGATTAAGCAGCAGCTAAAAAGGCACGTTTTACCTATTTTTTCACAGTATGGACAACTGATGTTTATTTAAGCCAATCCAAAAGAAAGTAACAGATATTCTTTTTTCTTTTTCTTTTTTTTTTTTTTTTTCTTTAGGAGCTTTTAGAAATTATAACAATTGTGTTTCTAGAGTTTAGGCATTCAACTAAGGAGTGATTTTAAATGTTTCAAAGAATCCAATCAAATTTTTCTACCTCCAAGAGGCTTAATATCTTTATGAAAGCCTTTGCTTTAAAGATATGAATGCCATTATAGATGAGTATGGCAGTCTTACTCATTTTGACAAGTTCAAGGCAATGATGGATGATTTCTGAGAGGAAAATCTGTCGCTATAGTTTGTGCAGTACTGAAGGGAAGTGCCAGTAAACAAGTCATTGAGTACGTACTCAGAAACACAGTGGTATTGTTTGCATGTATTATTTAAAATCATTTCTAATAACTGTCATCACAGAATGCTAAGCTCATCAGCTGTCATAATAGAATGACAATACATTATGCACAAAGGTGTAGTCTTAAAATTTTTTAAATGAACCTTCAGTAGCACAAAAGGCAGGAAATTAAAAGCAAATATCTCTTCTGAATTTCCCTTTTGTTCCCAGGCAGATCTGCATGAGATAATTGCATGGTAATACAACCAGGATGCTATATAACATCTCTAACAGTTTAGCAAGACAGCAATTCATTACCACCATGTTCAAATGATTTTCTAAATATAATGGGCAAATTTCTGTGAACTTCTGCTTTAGTTATTTGACTAGCAAGAGGTCGCTGGGGTTCTCTTGTAGAAAGCAAATCTGAGGGAATACACAGAAGAATACTCTCAGGCTGTATTTTTTAACAATCAGTGTTAACAAAAGACTGCTAGAATGATCCATTGGCATGAGGAATGATGAGTGCACCCAAGCTGAGTGGGAATATTGGTCTATGTGCTATGAGCTGACCTGGCTTCCAAACTAGGTAGTAAAATACATTAGCTGAAACTTCCTTAACTTGAATTTCAGACAGCTTGCTTCACTCTGCAGCTGGGACAGGCTAAGAAGATACGTGTGGCTGTTCCTATAGCTCAGCTGACAGACGGGACCTTGTCAGGCAGCAGTAACACGCCGGAGAGCTACCACAGACTTGTATAGTACGTCACATATGGGTACATTTTTAGCTGAAGTATCCTCTCCACTGCAGTTGGAGAGCCCAAATTGTACATATGACAAGTATGAATTGGCTGATGATGATTGTGTCCATTGATGGGGATCATCATGGGCTGATATCTTACTTTGAAACCCATTTTTTTTTTTAATTCAGGTATAATCTTATGCAATGCTATAAGTGACTTGGTCTTTTTAATGAACGCATAGTAAATTGAGGAGTTTGGAGTAGTTGCCGTTTTATGAAAAATGCATTTAATGCAGAGCTGTTAAGTAACTGGCATCATGAAAAAGAGCAGGATTTTCAAAAGAATGCTTGGAAGTGATGCTGTTAAGAACTTGTGACATTTTTATCCAACAGCTCCTTACTTTTGATGTGAATATTTTGCTCCTTGAAGCTGGTGGCAGAAACTCCAGCCACTTCATAGAAGCTGCAGGTTCATTCCTAACATGGATAAACATTTCCAAACCTAATAACAATATAAGCATTTACTATTTACACACTTTTTTTTTTTTTTTTTTTTTTTTTTGCATTTCTCTCCTTGTGTCATTGTGTCATTGCTAAGTTTAAAGAAATGATTCTACAGTGTGTGTGAATTTTACATCTCTCTATTTTAAGTATATCATGTTACAGCCAAGCATTTTGCTCATGGCAAAGAACCTAGTACTGATCTGAACTACATACATGCAAGTGAAAGTGTTAACAGTATATGAGTTCAGAATCATCTCACAGCCAAAAGAAGATATTGAAAAACACATTGGCAATGATAAATAAAATTCTCTTTAAATGGTGCTTTTCCAAAAGTAACCGCAATTTCATTTACAAGATGGGACTAATTAAGAGACACCTCAAGTCAAATACAGTTATCAGATAATATTTAGAGTGGCTGAAAAACATAGTTTAAAATGTAGTGCCCAACTCACCATAACAAAGCTTTGAAATTGGTCTTTTCACTGATGTGCAGCTAAACCAGGACACCATTCCTATTCTGCGTTTAGAAAATCTTGCAGGTGCATCACAGAGATTGTGCTAAAGCTATTCACATATGTCCACTTACAGCTATGTTTGCACATCATCATGTAAATAAGTCACAATATGTTGTGGTCTTGAAAAACGGCTCAAAATTTGTCTGAGTTCAGTTACATAAACCCCATTCTTCAGAGTACTTCTCAGGTCATTTATTACTCACCTCCCAAAAGCTACAGGTCTAGATGCCACGGTGTTTCACTGAATTGTGTAATGGGAGTGCCTGGAATACAGCCATCTCAGGACTCTGAAAGACAAATTTGGAAATAGGCATTCTGCTTTATTCTATTGAATCATTCTGCATTATTCTATTCTATTGAATATCAACATACGCTCTTCTGATCCATGCTAATGGCCACAGTAACTCCCACAGACATGTTAGAAAAAAAGCGAACAAATTATCTGGAGGCTTTACTCAGCTGGGTAGCTGGGCTCCACCACAACCATTCTCTCACTCCCCCTCCTCAAAGAAAAAGGGGGACAAAATACAATGGAAAGGGCTCAAGGGTTGAGATAAGGACGGGAAGAACACTTAACAATTACTGTCATGGGCAAAACAGACTCAACATAAGGAGACTAATTAAATTTATTACTTATTACCAACAGACTAGCACAGTGAGAAACTAAAACACTAAAACAAACAAACAGACAAAAAAAAACTTCCCCTCATCACCCTCTTCTACCTCCTCGCTCCAAGCAACACAGGGGAACGGGGAATGGGGGCTGTGGTCAGTCCCTAACACTTTGTCTCCACTGCTCCTTTACAGTCCCTCCCACGGGATGCTGTCCTTCCAAACTGAGCCTGCGGGGGCTGCCCACAGGCAGCAGCTCTTCAAGAACTGCTCCCACACAGCTCCATACTACAGGGTCCATCCCCCAGGAGCAAACTGCTCCAGCACGGGTCCCCCACGGGTGGGCGGCAGCTCCCCCCAGACCTCCTGCTCCTGCGGGGGCTCCTCTCCACGGGCTGCAGCTCCGGCCCGGGACCTGCTCCTGCGGGGGCTCTCCATGGGCCGCAGCCTGCTCCAGGCCACATCCACCTGCTCCACCGGGGGCTCCTCCACAGGCTGCAGTGTGGAGATCTGCTCCATGTGGGACCCATGGATTGCAGGGGGACAGCCTGCTCCACCAGGGGCCTCTCCACAGGCCGCAGGGGAATTTCTGCTGCTGCGTGCCTGGAGCATCTCCTGCCCTCCTGCTGCACTGCCCTTGGGGGCTGCAGGGCTGCTTCTCACCCCTCTCTCCCAGCTGCTGTTGTGCAGCAGGTTTTTCCCCTTTCTTAACTCTGCTCTCACAAAGATGCAAACAACATCACTCACTGGCTCAGCTCTGGCCAGCAGCGGGTCCCTTTGGAGCCAGACGAAACTGACCCCTATCTAACAGCTTCTGGATTATTCTCACAGAGACCACCCCTGCAGAGAACACCCCTGCAGCCCCCCGCTACCAAAACCTTGACATGTAAACACAATACACTCTACTAGCACAAAAAAAAAATCACCAGTGGGCATATATGGGTTTTCATATCCAGTTCATAAAAATTTAAAAACTAAAGTTTGTCTTCAGTGTAAGATTTGGCCAAAGGCTATAAAACTTGTGTACTAACAATAAAAACATGAATATCAATATTAAGTCTTTGTTATGTTTCTCAAACATGGCGAATGTTATATCAAAAACAATCATCAGAAAGAGACCTAAACTGCATGGGTAAAAAAAAAAAAATATATATATATATATATATATATTGCAAAAAAATAATCTCCATCTAAAACCCGTTTGGAAAGTCCTATGTAAATTTACTTTAAATGCATACTATTTATAGATTTATTTATGCAGGAATCTTATTAAATATACAAATACAGTATATGGAGCACTCACACCAGAATCACAAACAGAGTATCCACATTCACTGAAATCCTGTCTCAGTAAACCCTGACTCCTTGCTGCCAGCAATGAGTCCACTTGGTTTACAGCAGTCACTAGGAGATCCTTGTCTTGTCAACTCCACAAAAAGTAGCACATGCAACACATTGAGCACAAGCTTAGAGCATTTTGGAGTTGTGCAGTGGGATGCTAAGCATTTCTAGATCCCACCAGGACCCTTGTTCTAAGGGTTGCCAAAGCAATATTCCACCCTTCATGAGTTAAGTGCAGCAAGCGTTCTAAAACACCAAGTCTAACAGTTGCAACAGTCAGTGATGCGAAGTGCTTAAAGATAGGAGATTATCTTTAGGATTATATTTAGGATGCAGCGGTGGCTCACCGGCTCAAGGCGCTCGCATAACCTTGACCTCGCGACGTGAAGAGAAATCTGAGGTCACGGGTTTGAGACGCAGCATGGGGGTGCAACGTCCCTCCTTTTTTTGAGAAGGACCTGGGAGTGATGGTGGATAGTTGGCTGAATATGAGCCAGCAGTGTGCTCAGGTGGCCAAGAAGGCCAACGGCATCCTGGCTTGTATCAGGAACAGTGTGACCAGCAGGGCGAGGGAGGTGATCGTCCCCCTGTACTCAGCTCTGGTGAGGCCGCACCTCGAGTACTGTGTTCAGTTTTGGGCCCCTCGCTACAAGAAGGACATCGAGGTGCTTGAGCGAGTGCAGAGAAGGGCGACGAAGCTGATGAGGGGCCTGGAGAACAAGTCCTACGAGGAGCGGCTGAGGGAGCTGGGCTTGTTCAGCCTGGAGAAGAGGAGGCTCAGGGGCGACCTTATCGCTCTCTATAGGTACCTCAAGGGAGGCTGTAGAGAGGTGGGGGTTGGTCTATTCTCCCACGTGCCTGGTGACAGGACGAGGGGGAATGGGCTTAAGTTGCACCAGGGGAGTTTTAGGTTAGATGTTAGGAAGAACTTCTTTACCGAAAGGGTTGTTAGGCATTGGAACAGGCTGCCCAGGGAAGTGGTGGAGTCACCATCCCTGGAAGTCTTCAAAAGACGTTTAGATGTAGAGCTTAGGGATATGGTTTAGTGGGGACTGTTAGCATTAGGTCAGAGGTTGGACTCGATGATCTTGAGGTCTCTTCCAACCTAGAAATTCTGTGATTCTGTGATTCTGTGATCTTACTCTACTAGCTTGAATCATTGCTGATGCACGAGTCAAAGACAGAAGCAAAGTATATTTGTATATTTTGAGCTTCATAAATGGAAAGTTACAAGGACTTACAAGGATGGGTGAGAAGAAAAAAGCCCAGATATGGCCTATGTATTGCAGCACCAGATCCAGGAACCTCCTTCCTCCCTTCTGTCTCCAGCTGACAAACTGCAGCCATTCATACAGGATTATACAGGTAAAGAGTTGGTCCCAAAGCATAGCAATGAATGTCAGGGCCATTAGGTTCTGCAGTCAACTCTTACCACCTTTGCCCATTCTTACTCCAAAGATCATCAGGAAGAAATTTGACCTTTAATTTCAGAAAATGAAATGTCTGGCTAAATCCTAAACAGATTCTTAGCCCATTTCTCACCTGCACAGGCGGTAATCTAGTCCTGAGTCTGAACTTTATATTCCATACAAAACATGTAATATGATAATCATACTGTTATCTAAGTGCTGTTAATCCATGCAATGTGCTACTTGATTTTTGCTGAGCTCATGCCTGATGGCAAGCAGAATCTTTGGGGTGACTATGGGCTTGAAGAATAATCCATGGCCTTGTCTTTGAGAGGTAGAATGACAGACATGTTTAAATATAACTTATTTCCAATTGGTATAAAGATGATGCTTCCCTGAGGAAGTATACACACCGCAAGGTGGAAAAAAAAATGTATTTATTTGTTTCTTTAATTAAAATAAAAGAAAAAAATATATTTGGAATGTAAGTTGTATTTATTAAAAAGGTTTTAACTAAAAAGAGTACTCACTTCTTGAACTGTAATTCTTGTGCAGTCAATAAAGATCTCATGCATTAATCTACAAAGCCTGTAAGCAACTTACACATTTTAATAACCCAGAAGCAAGTTCCTATTGAGTGTTATGGACTGACACATCTCTGTAACTGATTGTCCATCCATTTATTACATGCGCTAGTCCTCCAAAATTTTTCAGGCTAAAATGCATTTTGGCAGAGTTTAAGCTGCAACAGACAGGACTCATAGCAAACCGCCACTCAGATAAATATAAAAATTGAACCTATGACTAATTAGGAATGATCATCTTCTGAAATCCTTTCTTAGCTATCCAGCTAAGCGAATTTCATGATCCCTTTCCCTGTAGTTTAAGAGAGTGGTGTTATTATCATTCCCCAGTGAATCCATTAAAATAGATTGATTCTGTCTTTCAGACAAAAAATAATAATAAAAAATCCCCTTAAAGAGCCGTTCTTGGAGGCCTGAGAAAATAAAAAAGCTCTGCAACTCTCCTTTTTTTTTAACCAACTAATTTTCACAATATTTTCAGTACTCCCCTTAATCTCTCCCACGTGACCGAAGCGAAGTATTGACAGGATTTACTAAGCCTTATAGCTCAATGTACTTTCAGAAACTCATGCTCAAAGTTACCTCCACGTCCCCATGAGATTAATGTGAACTGTAAGTAAAACTTGGATGTTAAGATGCATGTTTTTTACTGCAGTTGGTTTTCCTCTGCAATTGTTACAGGTTAATACCCTCTGATGAAAAAAGAAGCATCTGTAGCAATTACCCTTGCATCCATTTAAGCTGCTAGTGTAATGAGCATCGCTCTTTGGACACCACACACCCTAATCAGCTGCTAGTTCATTTTCTAATGAAGCTGTTCAATAAGTGTCTGAAAAATGATGTCCTCAAGAATGATGGCTTAAATGTGAAGAACAGAGACTCCTACCCATTTCTTTTAACTGGCACTGAGTTTGTTTTTCAAGCAACAGTATAGAATTACTGCATTATCTTGGTGCTGGTGTTTTATAGACATTGTCCTATATATTTCCCTTTGCCTAATATATTTCCTTGAGCTAAAACACTAGAAGCAAACTTATTTCTATTTTGTAATGTATGTGTCTATCCCAAGATGAGGACTATTTAGCTCTAAACAACATTAAGATCAACATTTTTAACATAAGATTCTCAGTATATCATTGAGTAAATTTAATAGATGATTTATGGCATGTTTTCTAAAAAGAACAAAACAGAACAAAATTCAAGTCCTCAGGAAGAGAGAAGATGCTTTTTATTATTTTTTTTTTTAATAAAATTGTTGTACAAGACTATTTCCATCGTTATTACACTTCCCATGCATGCTCCTAAGCTACAATTACATTTTATTGTAAAGTTGTTATTGCCAGAAATAATTTGAATAGTATTACTGTGAACTCCCTCATTACAGGGAAATTGTTCTCTCTCATATTTAGTGGGACATACTAAGAGCTTCTGAAACAAATAATAAATTATGTTATTATTTGTAGATTGTTGCTGTGGATTCTCAATGGTTATGTAGGTCTTGCTATGCCAAGAAAAAAAAATAGAAAGTAGCTGCCGCAATGGAAAGTTTAGTCAAAACAAACAATGGTTTGGAAGAAAAAAAATAGATTCAGAAAGTATCCTACATATATAAAGCATATTGGTATCATCAAAATAAAAAGCCACTAAAATGTGAAGAAAAGAGTATAACTAAAGAATGTAACAAAATAATATCACTATTAGTAGAAAATGCTATATGCACTCAACAAGCTGAAGGGCTACAGTTTGTGCCAGCACCATGAAACATTGCTAGACCAGCAGTTTTCTTTTTTACATGCTTTCCTTTGAACTTTTTAGTTTGACTCTTACAAAGAGACAGCTGTCAAATTTACAGCAAAAAGGGAAAAATATGATCCTATCATATTATTCACTAGTACACAGCCTTCCTTTCTTATTGTTTTCCATGTCAGCACTGTTTTATATCAAATTAGTCTTCTGGTATGATTTGTAGAACAATAAAATAATTACTGCTTGGGGTAAAATCAATACAGTAATGTAACTTAGCATGAATACTTCTACTTGAAAAAAAAGTAATGCTTTTAATTCAATATTGAGCTACAGAGTATTGTTTTCTTAATTCCCAGTTCTCATACAAGATTTCTTACAAGATTAAAGAATTATTTCACGTATGTTTTTATGTAGTCTTCAATACTATTTTCATTAGTCACTAGATACTCCAAATACTCCCTTTATCTGAACTTACAAAAATGAACACTAACAATGGTTATTAACAGTAATTATGAAGTGGGTCAATCCACAAATGGGTAACAGAAATTTCTAAAATGCCTATTATGTTCCTGAAAGGAGACTCAAAATGGGCCTGTAGCATTGCTTACATATGTGTTTGTGTAGTCACTAGTCAGCCTGCACTCATGCATTTTAATGTTTTTTCCTTGTCTCTAGACAATCTTACATCTCTGTATTAACATACTCATAGATTTTTCCTAGTTACCATAAACTATTGCTTCAAATGGACACTTTTGAGTCATTATCCTTAACAACTCCTCAGGAGTCAGCTTTCAGTGATGCTGTTTGAAGGTCTAAATTCCACATTCGGTATAGACATTTAGATTATGGTGAAGCTGTCCAGTCTTCTCTGACACATCCTCAGGGGACAATCGCCCACATGGTGTTGACAAATAGGACAGAGGAGACTCACAGTTCTGCACTGGTGGCTGGAGAACAGGCAGGATGCTTTAATATGTCTAAACTGGCACCAGATGCCAATGTTTAGGGCAACCAAATTTCACCTTCTGTAATGAAAGCAGACATGGAAGAATAAAGGAATTTGGCCTGCTCACTTACCTTTAAAAATGACTTTTTCCAAATGAGCTTAAGGAATACGGAGTACAGAGTCCATACTATGACAAATAGAAATCTTTTGTATCCGTGGCAATAGCCAATGATAGAATGAAAGAGCGTGTGAATATAGCTTCTAGAAGCAGATATGCATCAAGGGCGTGTATAATGGTGGAAAAAAATTAGTGTGACACAAGGAATATAACTAAATGCTGTTAAGAGTGCAAAAATTTAGAGAGTATATTAAAAAAAAAATGTTCCTGACACAGAAAAAAATCTGTTGAATAGCCTTTTAAAAGCTGTCTTTGATCCCTATCATTTGAGACTCCCAAGGTGACAGAACAGGGAACGTTTTATAGAGAAGAAACTTGCACTAAAAGAACAGAGACTTCCCAACCCAACAGATCTTTTCCCATTTCTACCCAGTTCTATACAAAAACATCTACAGTCAGATTTTCTCCAACAATGTACTTCATTAAAAACATGGTTCATGTTCACCTTCTCCTCTGAGCTTTGTTCACAGTTCTTAAGGTCAGTGGGGTTTACATAAAGAGACAGTACTTTCCAAGGAGTGACCGTCGGGGTAGGAAAACAACTGAAGTGCATCTCATTTGGAAGGGGTTTTGTACATTCCTCAGCATTCATGTGAAATGTTGGTGGGCAGAATGGTATCTCATAGGACTGAGCTCTTTGGTATGCTGTAGTTCTTGACAAATAAACTGGCTCATTAACGTATTCTCAATTTATTAAACTTATAATACATAGAGAGAGACCAGGCAGCAAATTCTGCTTCCCATACTTACCTCAGTTTGTCATAAAGGAATTTCTCCTAGTGTCAAAACAAGATTCCCCAACCTGTGAGGCAGAACATCAAGCGAAATATTAAGAATCCAAGTTGCATGTGATGTGCCTCAGCTCCTCTTACAGTCAGCAAGCTGACTCTAAGAAAGCATTGATTATAGCAAGATACTGAGCTGCCTGCAGGAGCTTGATGCGTAGCACATGCAGGAACCCTTGTGTGCAACAGCCAATGAGCAGCTGATGGCCACTTGTCCCAGTGCCCTGTGAAAACTCCTACCTCTTGCTGAATTTCTGCAGGCAGCGTGGAGCAGAGCTGCTGCCGCTGATGTAAGTAATCACTAGCAACTCACTTGGCTCCAAAGTCAATGACAAAGTATGGCTTTTAAAATGGCTCTATTCTTAACTAGCAAACTACGCAGTGCCAGGGCACTGGTATGAACTGGCTGATTGTTAACACACTCGATCACAGTTTTAGCTTGTAGGGAAAAACTCTCTCCAGTGATACCAAAGAGAGAAGAAAACTGCTGCATCCTGGCAGAGTGGACAAAGGCACCTCGCTTTGGTGGAAAGGCAGGCAGCCCATAAAGATGCATAGCATACTGTCCTTGTCGTCAGCTACCTCTGTTAAATAATACAGATGTAACTGACATGATCAAAAGGACCTGAATAGATACTGAAGCCTCTGTTATAACCTCTTTTTTTTTTTTTTTTTCTCGCAGGTAGCACTACCTGAGGGTGAACTACCTCAGAATCTCAGTCTTGTGAATTGAAGAAATGTGACTCCCCTGGTCAGAAACTAAAAGTGATGTACTACAGACAACAATAAGCATGGTAAATAATAGCTTTCATTAGCAAAAATTATTAATGTTTGTAGATTTGCATCTTAAACTTGAACCAGATCTGACTCCAGAGCATATAAACAACTGAAGTTGAGTACAACTGAAAACAGAATCTGGCCTTCCACTATCAGAGTATTGCAACTTAATGATTTTCAAGTTATTTTCACAAGACATTATAGCATTACCAAAATTTATACTAAAATTTGCAGAACAGTACTGATTCTCATGCTTCAGGGCTTAAGCTACCATAAGGCCAGCATAGAAGGATAATGAGCTTTGTATACCAAGTCCTAACACTTTCCTCTGAAGCTTTGGTGATGGCCAGGACAATTGATCTGATTGTCTATTTCCATCCAATTTAGGTATTTACTTTTTCAAAAGCACTTCCCAAATTAAAGTGCTTAACACACTTTCAGCCAGATACCACTGTTCAGTATAGCCATGATTTAAAACCTGATTTAATCCAAAACTATGACAAGCCACTTCTGTTGCAGCCAGCCTTTAAATGATGCAATATAATAAGAAAATCACTTACTGTATAGCCAGATAATTAACTATATGAATAACCAGGCAATGTTCCTGCTATGGTTTAATCTGTGAAAACATTTTAATCACCTTTAAGTTGGTAGCCCCCATGCAAATACTGTTCATTTAATGTGCATTTTCAATTTTCTTTTTTTAATTTGCATCCTTTTTAATTGTCTCATTTAAATGCACATTTTTTTTATTAGCAATGGCTAAAGTAATGATGTAGGGATGATATTCTTCAGGGTATTTTTATTTTTAGTTCCAGACACCTGCGAATTATATCTTCTTTAATACTTGAATGAAGATCTGCCATTAGGAAGACCATAATAAATACGACTTGTTATCAGAATACAAATGGAATATAAACCTATGCTTTAAAACTGACTAGACCTCTGGGAGGGGTTAGATTTAGATTTATATTAGGTCCCTGAAGACTCTAAGGCTGTGACAAACAGTTCTCATTACCTATGCTCTATGTTTTATATATTGCAGACTTCAGGGCAGACAGTTATACAGCTACAATGTGTTCATTACAAAACAAGAAAAATAGATAAAAGTCCAATAAACACATACACAAACTTATCCATATTCAAATTTTAATTTGAATGCTTTGACTGCTTATAAAAATGATCATAAGTTCATTTACAATACAGCTGATATTTTTTTTTGGTTGGAGGAATGTTACCGCAGCCATCATCCATGGCAAACAGGCTCTGGGCTCTGTCCTGAGATGCACCTCAGATGGGGCTGAGTCTGAAAGAATTTTCTCACCTGAAAACACAAATTGATTGCTATCTTTTGTAACAAAAACAAATTGCTTTATTAATTTCTAGCAGAAAATGATTTAGTGGCCAGGGAATTCTCTACCTGCTATTGCTGTCAGATAGGGCTTCCCTGGTTGGAGTGAACAAGCACAGTAAGAAACTGCAGGCAGCTGTGTGGAGAAGCCCAGTGCTTTCTAGTGACCATAGCCAGTACTGAGCTTAAATTCCAACTGGTAACCCACGTGAAATAAGGGCATCCAAAGGGGATGGAGAAAATTGTTCTGAAAGCAAACAAACAAACAAATGATCTGTGGAGAAAGTTGCCATTAAGCAAACTGGTTATCGGATATGAAGGGCTTTGTCAGCAGCATTTCTAAAAGGCTGATGAGAGCTCTCCTACATCGAGGTTTCAGCAGCTTCAGCAGACAGTGACTTGAATGAGAAAAGGTATCTGGACTAATAAGACAAGGACGGTAAACCATGGGCTCACAGAGACATTTATTCATTGCCTGAGACACCTCATAAGTTTTCCTTGTGTGGAAGGAACTTCAGAGTAACTTGTCATTCACCCTAAAATGTCACCATTTTCTGAGCCATTTTCCTAAACTGTGAGGAGGCAGAAAGGTTGGAGAAGGCTTGGATGTTTTATGCTGCTTTAGGCAGACAGTATTTTGTTCTGTCTATATATCAAAAGGGATTGCATCTGATGAAAATTTTCCTGAGCTGTATATTAACCTCCCCTTGTATTTCTCTTTTTTCTTTTATTCTCTGCTATATTTTTTAATATTTTAGTATAGGACGATGAGAATAGCAAAAAGGTAGAAATGAAGGGAAATCCTGCCAATTCTAAATCCATCAAGGTGCCAAGAAAAGCTGGCACAGGTGAGTGTGTAACTTGTAAGCTGCTCTTTGCCTCAACACAAGGTGACAGTTGTTAATCTGAAATATCTTACTGAAAGAAATACTGAAGCTCCAGGGGAACATCTGAGTCATGTGAATTTCCATGAGTTCTGTGTGTAGATCAAATAGAAAGCATTTCCACAGAAAGGGGAAGAAATTAAGAGTTGTGTTTTGTTTGTTTGTTTGTTTTTTAATGTAGAAATGAGAGATGCACATTTTTGCTTCAAAATAAAAAATGCCCTAGCATTTTGTTATTGTTCTCCCTTCCCTTTTTATCAAAATTCTACATCACAACCTGTCCAGCAAATACTTTCTAGCCTCAAATCAGGTTTTTGTGCTTGCCTTTTCAATAGAAATTTGTCCTCATGGGACCATTTTGCTCTCACTGAGCTACATCTCAATCAGCAGACAGTTCACTGAGGAGACTCAGTTTGAATTCGTGCTTCATCTAGTCACACTCAATTGAACATAGACACTTGGTGATCATTAAAGGCCACAGCTTTCTTCTGACAGTTATGTGGAAAAAGTCTAAAACCCACACAGTGTCTGAATTTCATATTCCCCTGAAATTAGAGGTGTGCACTGTGCAGTAAGATGACCTTCTTCCGTTACTCTCCCTGCTATACACTCACACTTTGATGTTCTCATAGTTACAGCAAAAATAACCATGAAAATACAACCAGCATAACCAATGTAGTGGCAAAGGTTATAACAAACACTGGGTATTCACAGAAAGAAGATATGGACCAGTTCCCTAGCTTATCACACTTTAAATATTGAAACGACACAAAGATCTGAGATTTCCAGAATTATCTTTCTAAAACAATAACTTACCGAATGCATTAAATACGAGACAGCTGTTATACAGCGTGTTTTGTGCCTGGAGGAAAGCAGAGGAGCTGCCTATTGCTGTGGTTGTTTGGCATGGCTAGGAGGCATGCCAAAGACCATAAAACAGCTTTTATTTCATCTTTTTCTTATAACACTTCTTTGTAATATTAATAAATAATAATAATAATAATAATAATAATCCCTAAATAATTCTCCAGAAAACTTTGCAGCCCATTTCATAACTCACCGTGGAAGAGGGATAGGAAAAAGCAAGGCCAATACAGCATTTACATCTTCTTCTGATGGCTGCTGGAATGGAAGCTGGTTCTTGCAGATGCAGTGCCTGCAGCTCACGCAGTAGCCTTTGGCCATGCCAGTAGGCTTGCACATCTACATGGGAGCTGTGTAAATGGGCTTTTTTGTTTTTACCATAGTCTGTGACTTACAAACTGAGACCAACAGGCTACATGAGGGGTATCTGTCGGACAGCATAGGAGACATGGCTGAAATGCATGGACCCACCAGACTAGAAGCTGCAAGCTTGTAGGTAGATTTCATGAGTTTTCCCTTCTCTGACTGAGTTTTCAGCAATGAGTTTAAAGATGACCCAATCTATGATGAAACTTATGTATGCTTGTGCGCATGGGACTTATCAATATAAATGTCTCCTTTGTGTCTTGGTACGTTCTCATAAGACGTCAGCCATGTCTCTCATCCATAACTTTAAACTAGCTTTAGAACATTTCCATCAATGCAAAGAAAAGCATTGCTTTGAGTTTATCAAAGGCATTATATAAATCTCCAGGAAAGCATACAATCACATTTTTTAAATAAATATTAAAAAAACTAGAGGGGCTCAAAACTGTTATTTAAATGTAAAAAATATTCAGCTAATGCTTTATGATCTCAGTTCAGCAAAAATAATATTAATTGAATCATGGTACAACAGATTAATGGTCCAAATACAGTAAAAAATAAGTAAAATTAATTATATAAGAGAATAACAGAAGTGCATTGGAGCTTGGTTGTTGTTATGTTGACCTGAGAGAAGAAGGTAGGTATGCTTTATCCAGAAAAATGAAAGGGGAATAACAAAGCAGTAATTTCTGTTCTTTTTTGCATTTCCAACAAAAGTAGTTCATAGACATTAAAAATAGAAAATATGTACTAGGTCATGTATTCCACCTCCTTACCAGGCAAAGATATTTTGACTTACCTGCAAGTCATTTGGAAAAAAATCACATTTTTCATGGTTAATAGTATTAGCTTGTTTAAACAGCTTTGGAGTGAAAGCAGTATTGAAGCATAAGGTAATAAGTCTTGTGCCTTTATTTTTCTATTGTTCGGCTGAAGAGATTTTGCAAAGGCAGTTTATCGAGGAAGCAGTACATCAGTTCATGTTATGAATAGTGTTTTTGCAATGCAGGAAGCCTGTTTATTTATTTATAAATGACAGCTCAGATTCTATCAGCTGCAGAACTGTCAGGCAGCAACAACCAGCTGACTCGCAGGCACTGGGACCAGAGCATTTCCTGGCAGCAAAATCCTGCCCACACAACCTCGGGCCAAGGCAGAAATCAGGCAGAATCCAACCCTTACACTGTCAGGTCAATTTGTAAAATGCTGCTTTTTGGTAAAGCCTTCTTCTGCAATCACTGCGTTTAAAAAAACACATCCATAGACACAGTTTTCTTCCCTTTGGCATTACAAGGATAGAGGAGAGTAAACATAGCATTTTGCTCTAGGTTTTTCTAATCTCTAAGGCTTTTTCTGAGGATTTCACCCTCAGACACTGGTCACCAATCCTTAATGTAAACAGCCAAGCCCAATAATAGGACTTACCCTAGCATACAGCGAGATAGCAAGATGCCAGTTCAAAGAGCATTACAGACGAACAGAGCCTGTCTACATTACACTTGTGTGGTTTTCCATCCACTAGTGGCACTGAGTTAAAGTCTCAATATCTTCGACAAAACATACATAAAACTGAAGTCATTAGATAAAGTATTCTACATGCTTTCAGACCGCACACGCTACTGTTACGGCAGACATCATATTTTCATACAGATATTGGGCAGCTATTCTAATTCATAAGAAAGAGGACTAATTAGCAGGAACTTAAGGAAGTAAGCAAGTAGGTTATTAAATCTGTTTGCAAAAGTTAATAATCTAAAAAGCTCGTAATCATCATATAGGTAATGCATCCAAACAGCATCACTGCAACTGCTTAGAATTTCCCCTCTTCTTTTTTTCCATGTACACCTAATAACATTTACTCCCAGCAGTGCAAACAGACCTTCCACATCCTGTATCGAGTGATCATTCTGCAAACTAGGCAAAACAAAAAATACATAAAGCCCTGAAATCACAGAGTAAACGCTAACAATATGTCAGTTTCGCTGTGAGATTGTAAAACGTGAAAAATATTTATTATACTTTATATAACGGTCAAATGAGGTAATCTGTATAGACTGAAGACTGCGGAATTGTAGAGAATATGCCATTTATATCTGTAGCTGTTCACAGAACAGAGCAATTCTTTCACAGATTATTTATACAGTACACAGAGAAGAATTTTAAGTGATTGAAGAGGCTGCCAAACACCATACTCTGCCTTCAGGATATAGATGATACCTTTAAAATGGGTGAAAGACTAATTAATCTTGAACTGTTCGTGGATGATATATAAGATAATGTACCTTAGCCTGACAGCATTTGGGGAAGGCAGACAATTAAAAACTGAGCCACAATTTTCTTGGCAAGACAGCCTGCAAAGAGAAGCAAGACAAGAGAGCTTAATATACAGGTGGATAAGAATTTAAATGCCACTTGAAATACAGCTTGAAACTCAATCTTCAGTGCAAACATTATAAGGTAGCTACAGGGCAGCCAACTTGCGTTTGACAGAACCCACAGCTCCAGGCCCTTGAACAAATATTTTGGTGGGAGAAAAGGCTGCTCTATGTGTTTTAGCATAGTATCGCTATCTAGCAATAAATAGTCCACTACTTTCTAACAGATGCAACTTTCATGGGAAATTACTATTATATCCTTCAATTTTCTTGAAGAGAACCATCAAGATGCATGTAGCCCATAATGGAATGACAAGCTCCTTTTGCTATTTCACATTGGCACACACTTATCCATTACCTACTGTTATTCCTTACCATATCGAAAATTAGATGACAAACTTCCTAAATCAGACTGGATCAGCATAGCAGTCAAGAACTTATCCTGAATGAAACAGAGAATTTAAAATCTAATGTCAAATTAGTCCAAACTTGGAGCAAGTAGCATCCAGTCCCTGAGCTCCAGCATGGAATATAGTAAAAAGTAAATTACCCTGCTTTCCAGATGAATTTTGCAGCTTGCACTGCACTTAGTGACTAGATTGCTTCCTGTAACTGAGCTAAGAGATTTCAAGTGATTGACAATAATCAAGGTCTTTTGTTCTACAAAAGCGCCTGGCAACTTCAGGAGTTATACGAGTAATAGACAGCAATAACAATGGGTGAGATTTGGAGGAGGAGGGATTGGTGCCTAGCACTAGGCATTTGCTTAATCCCCTTTTAGGTACTGAACTCTAAGACAGATGCTGGACGTAAGGAGTCAATGATATAAGCATCTGACTTTTTCCAATTGCCTTGACTGAAAGACATCACACCTGAGAATATCAAAACCTATCAGCCAGAATTTTTTACAACAATCCTCATGCAGTGCAGGGGAGGACAAGGCAGAGACAACTTGATTCTATCACTATGAGAGCAGGCTCGTTTAATATCTCAGTACAAAGAATCCACCTCTTTCACATATTTTGTTTCACATTACCCTGGCTTGCTCTAGCTCTTGCCATACATGGCACAAACCAAAGTGCAATCAAAAGCAAGACTGCATTTGCATTGACATTTGAAATATTTTCTCTTTTGCACATGATATCAAGATTGGTGCCTAAGTCCTAGATAAATCAGCAGAAATCTGATTACTGAAAAGCATCAGATGGGTAGTTTCAGGTAGCAGATGTCTCATGTGGCTCACTTGTCTAGCATGAGTCTATTACTCTTCATCCTCTCTTATGTTAATAAAAGTAGCCTTTTCAATGGTTTGTTTAAGTATGGCTTCACAACTGGCATAATATTTACTTGCACGCTAGGAAAAAAATAAGCACTCATAGGTCATGTATTTGATCTCTTTTCTTTTATCTTTTTTTTTTCTTTTTTTCTTTTTTTTTTTTTTTTTCCCCTAAATCGGTACTTACACCAACATGACATCATGTCCCCGCTATCTCATTTTCAGCTGCTCAGCATGGCATTGAGTAGTAAGGACACATGCTGCTAAAACAGACAAAAATCTTTTATTTATCATTCACAAATCTCCAGAGCTTCAGTACCACTCAGGTTAACATACTTTTCATACAAATTATTTAACACTTAGCTGTTTGAGGGATTTACAATGAAAGCAGATACCAAATACTTCTCAAGGCAACTCATCAGTGTTGAATAAATCAGTTCTCGCTTGCCCCATTTTCATATCTATTTATCTGGATACTGGGCTCTATATGTGATGCCAATATTTCTGAGAGGTAAAACTGGAATTAAGCAAATGCAGTAAGCAAGTGCTTAATTCTGGAAATGCCTGCCTAGGACATATTAACACTGCTCACCCAGTGATGCTAAGAGATAACAGATATGATATCACTCTTCCATTACTACCAGCTTTTACAATTCTCTGTTTTAATTTCCTTTTTCAGGCATGCAGATTGTTCTAGGGACCATAAGTAACTCTAAAACTGATATAAAGATATCAAGAATGAACTTTTTGCAAATTAAGCTTGTAGAAACCTCCCATTCTTGTAACATCAGGCAGTATTTCTCCAGTATTTTGAAGCAAACCTGTACTAATGATTTCTTCACAGAACCTTACAAGAACAGAAAATACAGTACAATATACTAAAAATTTGTCTATGTTGCTACTTTCTAGTGAGTGGAAATAGAATTTTTAACTAGTAGAATCACAGACGGATTGTTTTGCAGTTCTGCTATTGAGGTATCTTTGCATGAGTTCAATAATTCACTGAACTCTTTTGAGGTTAATTACTGGTGGTAAAATACTTCATAGCTTCTGATCAGAAAAGACAATACTAAATGCCTGGGATTAATTCACCCTGGGATTGATATACAAATAGTACATAACCCCCACCTTAATCAAGATGACCAGACTTCTTTGTAATTGAAATACATGATACTTTTCAGACTTGAATTATGTTGCTTGTAGAAACTGAAATTGGGAAAAGTCAAAAAAAAAAAAAAAAAAGTTATGTCTTGCAACGAGGACTTTGTTGATCACAGATTTTGTTATCAGAAATATTCTCCAAGATTATCAAGCCTGGCCTTCTGATATCACAAGCAATGTAGATAACTAATCCCTTCTGTAAACTAATCAAAAAAGAGCAATTAATTTTTGGTGCTTGCTTCTCCACGGATCCAGTTTCAAGACTATTCTAGAATATAACTCATATGATATTTATATTTATATTTTATAGTTTCTGCATAAGATTACTCTGGCCCATTAATACTTCTATTTTTTGTTTGCTTGCTTTAACTTTTATCTTAAGTAATAGTTTTTTGTGTCGAACTACTTACCCTACTGATGACACCAACATAACTTCTATAGAAAGCAATCTTACCCTCCTTTGGACTCAAGTTTTCTAAGCTAAGCAGATTTCTTTCAGTCTCCTACCATAAGATATGCCCTGTGTCATCCTGATCATCCCACACACTGTTTT
This sequence comes from Aythya fuligula, assembly GCF_009819795.1. Taxonomy (NCBI): domain Eukaryota; kingdom Metazoa; phylum Chordata; class Aves; order Anseriformes; family Anatidae; genus Aythya; species Aythya fuligula. The sequence continues at coordinate 26,859,656 of NC_045562.1, read as the reverse complement.
GTAAAACCTTCATTGTAAATGTCCACTTTCTTTCTTTATCTACTTACTTTCAAGTACCAGCCTGTTTAAAATAGCAAATGACATAAAAACAGAGATGGAGCTGGATCAGGAGTTATAAAGAACTTTGGCTATAGAAAAGTTAAGGGAGGGAAGCATCTGCAGTAAAGAAAGAAGGTTTTGAAGTTACCAGGATGTGTTTTAGTGTTGTCTTATAAGAACAACCATAATCTGCAATGCTTGTGAATTATGACAAGGGTTGGGGGTTACTGGTTTTGTGTGATTTGTTTTGTTTTAACCAGATAATTTTTGAGTCATATGCATGAAAGTTTGCTAGTATTTTTGGAATATGGTCAACTATTACTTCATCAAGACCTATTTAACTGGCACAAATACTTTCCCTGTGTCTGAACACTTACATTTTAGGAAAGCTTTTTCAGAGCTACATCACATAATTTTCCTATGATTAACTGTGCCTCTGTCTTTATCACTCATTTTCAATTTACAATAGATTTCTTATTAGTATTTCTTAAGTACCTGACCTTGTACTAGAACATTTCATTCTATTTCTATTAATGCTGTTTTAAGGTCACCCTGTTCTTCCAATGTATTCTCATCTTCTTATAAATTGGCAGTGTATCTTAACTTTGAATGACTACCAGATTTTGCTGTGTGGCCCATGACATCCCTCTTTATTTCACTTTTTTTAGGACAGCATGGACTACTGGGAAACGGTAGAAAGAATAAGCATGTGCAACCTGATGAAAAACAGTTTTCCATGGCTGCCATAACTATGGATGCAAAGAGAAATAGATGGAATTTGCCACTGCTATAGATGGGCTCAAAATTCTCACCAGCCCATTTTCAGCATTTAAATGAAATCTATTTTTGCTTCTTATATGATCCACGACTTTCAAATGAAGTAACTTTCAACTGAGATTGAGCCCACTGAAGATCTAAAACACCACTGCAACACAATTTTCTTAGGCTCCAAATTTAACTATGACAAACAGGTACACATACTTGAATTACTCTGAACTTTCATGACACTTTTCTAAACAACACGAGTTAAATTATTCCAAACTTTGCTCTACACAGTGGAATTTTAAAATATGCAAATGAAAAAGCAATTATGAAATACTTCACTTTGTATTTTTTTTCTATCTAGTGCATTTGGTCCATTTCATTTGAAAGTGAACATCCATGAAACTAAAAATATAGTAAATTACCATGTATTTTTGTATGTGTGTGTGACACTATGTCAAACAATACACACGAATCACATAGACCTGTTGCATATATACAATAGAAGCAATGACATTTGTTTATACACAAATTCCAGGTTGGTCACAGCTTATCACATTGTTTTGGATCCAAATACAATTCCCAATAATATACATGGAAAAGCAATAATTTACTTGATCTGCCATTTCAGGACAGATATGTATTTCAGCCCTCTTCAGTGTCAGTTAGAAGTGTCTATTTAAATTTTAAACAACACTTTAATCCCATTTAGGTGGGATCCAGGAAGCCCCAGTGCTCGTACTGTGAGCTTGTGTTTTTCTCAGAACTGAGAAATTATTGAACATGTATATTACTGATGTTGTGAAAAGCTGTATGAAAGGACCCTTGCCTGGCTTCTGAACCTGTCATCTCTTCAGAGCATGGCTTATTCATCAGGTCCAGTAGAAACCTGCTACTGAACAGATTCATCAGGGTATTTCTTGTGTGAGGAAGGGGGTGATAAGGGATGCTAGAAATATTTGGTAAGGAAAAGGTGCATATTTGGAATGATGGGCCTTGGCTACATTGATCCCTCACAACATTTTCTGTCAATACAGGACATTACAACCAACATAAATCCAAATGTGCTAGGGAGAAGAGTGCTGAGGACCTGCATGCCTGCACAGAAATCCCTGACTACTGCTCTAAACTCTTCACAAGGATCATTTCATAAGCGGATCTCAAGCCTGTCTGTTCCTCTAGGAGACACTGGAGCAAAGAGTCAGCCCAGCCAAAGTCACAACACTGCTGCCACATCATGATGATGAGGTTATAAAGGAGACCCTCGCACCATAGTAAATAATTAAAACAAGCAGAAAATAGTTCATTTTATTAAACCACCCAAATATATTTGATAGTCAGAAGGTACAATGGAGTGAGTGCAGTAGATATTGCAACCTGAATTCTATTTCTTCTCTACTTTTTATTTTAGGACCAAAAATGCTTATAAGCTTTCCCGGAATGAATAAACTATTAAGGAATGGAAGGCAATGTGTTTTTTAAGCACCTGAGCAGAAGCTCAGGAACAAAATGCACCCTCACCATTTTTAGGGGTCCACGATAGTCATGCAGCACCTCACAACAAAGTGACACTGGGACAGATCAGAAGCATGTGTTGCAAGACAGTGAGGAGAACAGTGGAGTTGGACACTCTTTGTATAAAGGCAATCAGATACTGACTGGCAGAGCCTTCAGGGCAAGAAATACAGCATGGCCATATACACATGCATCCACAGGAAGGAGAGGTTTGCCTTTCTGAGGACAAGTCCTCTCCTCCTTCAAAAAGATATGCAGCCTGGAAGGTTGTAGGCATTTCCTATTGAACCAAGCTCTCTGTTTCTCCATCTGCATTTGTCAGATACTATTCTTGCAGTGCATCTATTTTTTCAAGGCCAACCCAGCATTGTTCTACTTGCATATATGCCTGTGTTATATATCTCTCTTCGTAAGAGAGATGAACAGCATCCTTCAAGCAAAAGCTTAAAGCAGAATCTCTTAGGTAATAGATCTGAATAAGAAATATCGTATTTTCTTTTCATGAGAAAATGAAAGCAACCACTCTTCCACAGAACACCCACAGAATCGGCTGAAACATTAATGAGCAACAGGGAACACATACCAGATCCGTTGCCTGCTTTATTGGCTCTGCTTTTCCATGAATGGCAGAAGATATAAATATTATTGTTAGCCTTAGGGCTCTCTTCAAAAATTCTTGTCTGTATCAACTCATGTTGTGAAAAAGTGTCAGGAGCTGTGTTAAACCACTGCAGGCTGAAACTGAAAAATGGCACAATAATTTTTCCAACCAGTGCATGCAAGATCAAAGCTGTTAAGAGGGGATGACAGGTGGCATAAACGTCCCAAGGCCCTGACTCACTAGAGGCATAACGGCATCCACCATAACTCTAATAAAAATAGCCCCAATAAAAACACTGTAAAAAGCTGCAAGTAGCCTGTTATATCTTTGACCTCGGGGTCATTCCATCAACAGATCAGCTGGTAGCCCAGTGAGCAAAGTGTAACTGTATTTAATTCCACCCATAGGGCTAAAACTGTCAGATAATAAAATATCAGAAAACGGTTTTAAAAGACATATTTATATTGATTACAGCAACAAAATCAATGCCAATCTCTGTATGGATATGCATCTTCAAAGGAATTTTGTGGTTCTACATCACTCCTCTTTTGCTCTGTAACTAGCAATTTTGTTAATGTCCTCTTATAAACTGGTGTTCAGGCTTGAAGCTCTTACTTAAGTTAAAATAATTAATTGACTTCAGTTAAAATTAATAGTTAATGAAGACTTTAATGCATAATCTACTTCTGAAAACTGGTAATATTTGTAGCAGCTAGTATAAAGTGCCAAAGCTCAACTTCTAGTAAATCATATTAATAGCTGTAATTTAAAATGGAAAAAGGCCTAAACTTAGCCTTTGAAGAAAGTTATTAGAATAAAATAAATACTTTTTTTTTTTTCTTTCTCCTAGATTCTACTATGTGGTTTTCCCACTTTTTTGTTACATACCTATAATCATATTTGAGTAATTATATTAATGCTGCTAATTGCAGCATCCTGAAATACATATTGAAGTAAATAGAGCACTAGTAGTTAAGTAACTACTTTGCAAAGAAGCAAATCACAAGAGAAATTAACAGAAGAAAGAATATCAAGTATCAGCATTACACAGAGTAGATTTAGGTGTTAGTTCCTTGGGCTGAGGAAAACAACTAGTCTTTTCCAACACAGAACATAAAATGTAGCAGTATTCACTGTAATAATAACCCAAAGGCCCTAGGAAGCACACACAAAAAATAAAATGCAAAGTTCACGAAGGAAAATATAAGGCCAAAGCATTATTTATAGGGATGTGCTTGGGCCCTTAACCTGTAAATAAATCATACTGAATTTTTTCATGCGAATGAAGCCTCAAATTTGTTTCTCCAGAGAAAGACATGAAAGTCTACACTGCTTTGTGAGGCAGACCTGGTACAACAGTAGCTTAGAGGCTGAAGAGAGTTCATTTGAATTTTATTTAAGCATCAGCTCCATAGAGCTTAAAGTGATTTTGTACCAGCCTCCAGAGAGCTCCAAGCTGCAATCCAGTGAAGCTTTGAAGTCCAGGTATAAGCATTGCTGCAGGGGAATAAGTTGTGTTCTGCAGGGAACAAGGGCACCTGCTCCCAAACTGAGCTGTGAAATCCCACCAGTTCATAACAGGAACAAAAAATGGTCAACATTTAATACACATTTTCACACACAGCATATATATATGTATATGTATATGTGTACACAGCATATAGTCAGTGATGGGTGTTGTTTTTGAAGTAGCAGAGATTATTACCCACCTCACTGATACTCAGCAACTTCAGGTACTACTTGCTGAGTGTGACAGGCTGGGCACTCTGACTTGGGTGAAGGTGTTTTGCACCATGCTACAGCTCAGGGTTAGCATTGTGCTTTGCTTATGCAAGTCAGGGAGACTTGCTGCAGAGTAGGTCATGGCCGAGAGCTCACATTCGGGCTGCTGGGTCACCTGTACAGTCCTGCAAGGGCAGGAACACAGCGAGGGCAAAGCAAAGCCTCCTTGTGTCACCAAGCCAGCCTGCATTGCTCTTATCCATTCCGTGTCATAACTTCGAATTGGAATGTAAAATGCCACGACTCCAAGAAAAGGCAAAGATAACATGTGCACAAGCCACTGTGAAGAAAAAATAAAAAAGACAATTCCCAGACATTCCACAGCCTGATCATAGAATACTTTTTGAAAGTCCTAATGTTGACTGAATAAACAGCAAGCTTCAACTCCTGCACACACTAAACCAGCTCCAAGCCTCACCACAAGAAAAGTTCCCACACTCAAGCTGAATTGACAAACACTTCCAGTGCCTTAAGATGGATGTCTCTGGGTTGTGTTGGCCACTGGTTCATAATCACAAGCTGCAAAAGAAAGGATGAGAGACTAAAGTGGAAAGCTAAACAGGGAGATTGTTACTCTCTCAGTTTCAGTTTATGGTCTTTATTTAATTGCCAATTAATCTGATCATTTTTTCTATCAAACATGAACATTTCCAAGCAAGAGACATTTTTCTTCCTCCTTTTCTTCTACAGTGATTATGAAGTTAAATAACAGACAAGGAGGGGCAGCACACCTACTTTACTCAAATGAAGGATCATTAGGACCTGTCAATGTGGCAGCTCATGTAAGGCAAGTGGTACTTGCCCCCTGAAGAGTTAGTTGGTTGAAAGACAGTGTGTCAGTCCAGAAGCTCACACTGACATTTGAAGATCAGAAAATCATATATTTTAAAAATAAATCAGGTATAACGTATTTTACAGGCATGGGTTTCATTACTATAATTCCAATATGGACATGCCTTACCTGCTGGGTATTGTATGTGCAGATCAGGTTTCTCAAGAGCAAATGTGACCTCAGTATTTGATTTCTATGGATCCTCTGCTTATCACAAAGAGATTGCTATAATTTTCTCTCTTTGGACAGATGTGGTTATTTCTCTGCTTTATACCCTTTTATGTAATACGCTACTTGTCCCTTATCAAATGTCTGCCTGAAAAGGTGAATGCTAATGTCAAAGAATTTACATAAAAGAAAAACAAAGCATTTTTTTCTAATTGTTGGCATAGAACAATTTGCCTTTTGAAGCAGTAAAATTCATTGCTGACAATATTGTTACAACATATTTAAATTAGTAAAGCATTGATCCTGCAGGGGAGCATAATTAGCTCTGCAGAAATACATGGAGGGGGAATGTCAAAAATTTTTCGTAGAGTGACTTGAATTATAAATAAGTGGCATTGCTATTTTTACTATACATATATTATAGGTAGAGTTGCCTAGATATTAAGGCACTCAGCTAGATGGAAGAAAGGAGAAGGGCATGAACCACATTTTTTTTTCTTTAAAAATGTTATTTAATAGGTATTTGCATTATTATCTTTGCTGGAGGGACTTGAAAGACTGCTAAGAGGTGCAGCCTTGCACTTCCATGAAGTGCTGCTTGGCAATGCCCCCTACTACGTGGCTGTGTGTCATCTGGTGGCCAGACCTGAAGGTGGCCAAAGAGAGAACAGCACAGTGCAGCAACCAAAGTCCAAGGAGTGAATGAGCACAGCAGAGAGGACCAGGGAGTACTGGCCATGATGCTGACAGTGGGGATGAGGAGCAGGCTCATAATCACAGAATCACTAAGGTTGGAAAAGACCTCCAAGATAATCTGGTCCAACCATCACCCTACCACCAATGTCACCCACTAAACCATGTCCCCAAGCACCAGGTCCAACCTTCCTTGAACACCCCCAGGGACGGTGACTTTATCACCTCCCTGGGCAACCCATTCCAATGCCTGACTGCTCTTTCTGAGAAAAGATGTGATGGAGGAGAGAGTAGGAAGGGATCTGAATGTACCCTGTGCCCCTGGCTGTGTTACAAGAGGCTGGCACTGCCTTCATAATGCCTATCAAGGGAGGAGGAGAGGCTGTAACTGTCCTTGAGGAGCATGTTCAAGGAGAAGTAATTGGGACATCTTGGTACAAAGGGCAGTGTTGACTATGGCACCATCTCATCTTCTGATTTTCACATTAAGAGAGTGCTACCTTAAGTCTGAATTCCTGCTGAAGTAAAGCAGTGACTCTTTTTAGTAATGAACAACATTACTAGAAACAAACAAAAATAATGAGCATAGGATAAGTCCTGTCCAATTTCATTCTACTCTGACAACTGACACAACTTCCCCATGATGTATGCATGATTAATAATTTATAATTAATTCATAATTAATTGTGATAGTGCTTTTCTTAGTTTTAAGTAAGCACATAGCAAAACTGTCTAATTGAAATCAGCAATGGGATAAGATTCAAGATTCCTTGGCAGAATGCTTGGATTAATAGGAAAAACATTCTGAGCTGCCTTACTCAAACATTAGAGAAAGCTGGTTAATTACTGTAAGTCATTATTACGCAGCCTGAAATATAAACTGGAGTTAATCTTGTGATCACTGATATGCCCAGGAAGTCTGGTAAGGAGGCTAAGGAGGCTTACCAACCATAGAAATTACACTCTGTGAGATCTCTAACCAAAGCTAGCAGTACAGCAGAGAGGATATGTAAAGACTGAATGAAAAGAAAGGAAAGAAAAAAAAAAAGAAAAAAAAAAAGAAAAAAAAAAAGAAGTAGAAATATCTCATAGCTGTCATGGTTGTTCCCCCAGACAAAGACATGCATTTTTATCCCCAAACCTCCTAAAAACCCTAGGAAGGGGATAGCATCACAACACCCCAAACAGTATTTGTCTTGGTACTACAAATACTGGTACTGCTCTGAAGTGTATTGTTTTTGTGACTGTATGCTAAACTTCAAAAAGTAGCTTTATTCTACACACACACACAAATGTGCTCTATCCTGCCAATTTACAACCACAATGGCAGCAAATAACCCAAGATAACAAAAGAAAGCAAGATTGAACAAAGGAGTTTGTCTCTTCTCTTACTGTTTACCTACGATCTGTACTCACAGCAATAAAGTGGTAAAGTGGCAAGGAAAATGGACAGAAACTATTTTAAGAAGAAATCTGGGTGCACAGTAGGTGATCATTGTTCTCAATTGGATTAAAATGAATGTCATGTATATAGAGCATCACAGGAAGAAACACAAGAAAAATGTTAAGTCCTGAGATAAAAAAACAAAAACAAACAAACAAACAAACAAAACCTGTGGATATTCGTAAAGTAAAATTTCCAACTCAGTGAGGCTTAAGGCTGGGAAATAATTATTCTTACACTTGAGAAGTAAGTACAAAGTTATTTGGAATGAATCAAGTCTACCTTCCCTTGTCCTTACCTTCATTAATTCCTCAATGTTTAATGAGCAACTCTTGCTTGCTTTCTGCAGATGTTGTTGATCAAAACTCAGGCATGTGAGCTGCCCTAATTACAGCTGCCATCCTTACAGCAAAAACACAGTCTTAAACTTAGCTGTGTACTTACTGCTTTGATGGATTTGATTTTGTACAAAGAGGATGAGCTTATGCAAACACAACGTATTCCTGCAGCACCTACTTACAAAAAGCTTTTATTGAAATCCATAAGACAAGTCAGATAAGTGCAGACCCTTTATAGGAAGAGCAGAGTATCACTAGGTCTGCAATTTTTTAATTACCTTGTTAAAAAAATATATATATATCTTAAAGATACATTACAATACATTATTAAACGAACATACACTGTACAGATGACAGCAATTTCTGTTCACGCAAAACTTTCTGCTTTAATTTATTAACGTATGGCATACTACATATCAAACTAAAGTTATCATGTAGTCTCAGGCCAAAGAGGTGCCTTCACAGACTAACTTGTCTCATTATTTATTCTCTATTCACCATCTGGACGGCTGATTACTTCCTTCAAGATAATGCTGCTTCTTGCAGCTCACAATCACTATTGCCAAGGTTACTACGGTATCACCTGGTGATATGAGAGTACTTTTGGGGATCTCAGGTAGTGTTCCTTCCACCAAGCACCCACCCTAGTGACAAGAAGCACCTTCCCGTCCCACACAATGCAGTCAAACAGCTGGGGACAAGCAAGAGGCTCTGGCATCCATCCCAGAGAAGAGCCCTCACCAGGTATGGGGCCCCTCTTGCCCCCGCACCTTGCCCAGTGAAGGTTGCATTGAGACTGAGATACTCCTCCAAGTCATCATTTCCTGACAGAAATGCCATAGCACTGGGAAACCACTGTTTTCCCCAATACCATTTAAGATGTGGACAAACCAGCTTATCTGAAATGAGGCTTTTACAGTTACTTGCTAGCTGTGAGTGGGCAAACAGCATGCAGGCCCATTTTTGAGGAATTTAAACTTAGTTCGGCTTTTGAATTAAAGCTGCAGATAAACATAATGTTTCATATGTTGTTTGAGAGCATATTATAGGAATTAGAGGCTTAATGTCATTACCACACTGAATGCCTTTCTCTGCCCCACTCGCAGATACAGATAGATGCTTTTGTCACTGTATGAGGAGACCGTGCAAAACCGATTCTGAGGAACTTCATTATGCACTGAACGCTATCGCCTCTGGAGCCTTTTAACGTCAGCATCCAATGCTTTTGAAAGCTTAATGGATTTAATATGGTCTCCCCTTACCTGACCAATTTGAATCTTTGAAATTTTGTGCAATTAAATTTCACCCAATTTCTTACACTTCAGTGATGATGAGTTATGAAATGCAGAATCGAGAGGCATGCATTTTAAAAAACAAACACACCTTGAGACCAGCACCAGTATGTGAATGAGTATACATCCTAGGTATTTCCATCACTCTTTTTCTGGTGGCAAGCAGAAATTTCAGAGAGAAATTGCTATTAGATAACAGATGTGATGCATGGTGGACCTACAACAACATTGCATTACAATGCTGAGGTCAGTTATGGTCACCTTGCTATAAAAATGATAATACAGGCATGGACAAAGGAAAATAAAAGGAACACTGAATGATGCATAGATTTGGGGAATACAGTTATACAAAAAGGCCAATGAAACCATGCTTCTTTAAAAACAGAGAGACAAGAGACAAGATATGCAAAACAGTGTAGACAGTAGAAAGTCTAAGCAGATTTTAGGTACCTAGTTCACACAATTTGACTGAGAGAGAGGTTCATCTAATGAATCCCTGCCTTGAAATTACCCAGAAGTCAGGTACACAAACTGAAGTCATGAAAATAAATAAATAAATAAATAAATAAATAATGCAGCACTGAGCTATTATTGATAAATTACAGTTTAATACCTGAAAGCACACTCCAGATCTTTATTTTGAGAATGTTAACAGCAAAACAAAATGAATCAAATGAACAACAACAACAAAAAAAGTATTTCCTTGGCAATTCTGAATATTGTTAATTTGGGGGTTTATGTGAAAGAAACTCTGCTAATCATGAAGCTAATGAGTAATGATGGAGCTAATCAGAAGCCAACTAAAAACTGAAAGAGTTGCAGAAGTTGCTAGTTGTAAATAAAAAGAAGGAACCAAATTACACAGCACTGGTTTAATTTAATTCATTTAATCACAAGTTTCTTATCAACACACAACCCAGCAAAGTGAAAGGCAGCAGGACAGTGTGAAATTCAGAGCCCAGCACTGTCCCATCCAAACTGAGGCTGGGAGGGCTGCTGCTCTGATCCCCCAGCCGCACACAATGCCTGAGCATCTTCAACAAAGTGGAACAGCGGAAAGAAGAGGGGGGGAAGCTAAGTGGAAAAGGAGAAGCTGACAGTGCAGAGAGCTCCCTGGAAATTATGCTGGAATTGCAGTATTTCCTGGATCAAGATGCGGGGGGATGAGAGCAGCTGCAATTAGATACAGTGTCATAATACAAATGAATGAAAAATTAATAGATGAAAACATACATCTCCATCTGAATGTGTAATTGATACAATTATGCATTTTCATTTAGAAATAACACTGTGCTTATGCTCGTCCATATTTTGGATTATTAATATTGTCCTATAGATTCTACAGAACTACCAGGAGATGTCTCTTCTTTCTTCACTTTTTTTTTTTTTTTTTTTTTTTTTTTTTTGTAATTATACACTGTCTTGATGATGTCAGATAGCTTATTTAGGATTTATAAGATTCATGGTAAGCACAGCAAATTTTGTGCTCCAGGAAGAATTTCTAAAGTGTTTATTCTCTGTGATGTGAGAGTAGTTAGCTGCCCCTAGTCTTGGATTCTTTGTGCAGGCCATGTAAGCACTGAAATAAAGGCAGGATGTAAAAGAAGAGAGAAGGTTCAGGCTTTGCTATTATGTCAAAAGGCTGGCAGAGAACTGTCAATCTGAAAGAGACTTGATGAAATATTTTACACCAGGATGGTTCCTTTGAGATAACATCTCTCACACCAGGTTCAGTCTTCAGTGTTAAAGAAAAGAAAAACAAAACAAAACAAAAACAATAAGGCTAATAAAGAAGAAAATGAGGCTAATACCCTAATGTGTGCATAAAACTGTACAGCAGAAGACAATGGACACTGCAGAATGGAGTATATTCTGTTATATTTGCAAAATGGATCAATTTTAATTTAAGTTCTCGCATTAAGAACTAAAACAAAAAGATTGTTTTTCTAGTTTTGTTTTCAGTTCTAAACGCAAGGGTCTAACACAATGACATTTTTTTTTACTAATTGAAAGAATTGTGAGAATTTGATGATTTCCTACATTTTTCCTACTACCACCATATCTTTTAAATCATCTGTTTATGGTAGTTTAGTTAGGCAAATGGTATATTATGAATAAAAAGTGGCAGCAAAGAAAAGGACTCCTGAGACTGATGGTAACCACATTAAAACCTAAGATGAAACTTAAGTAGAATAAACATAAAATAAAATAAATAAAATAAAATAAAAATAAAAAATAAAGTAAAATAAAGTAAAATAAAGTAATAAAATAAAATAAAATAAAATAAAATAAAATAAAATAAAATAAAATAAAATAAAATAAAATAAAATAAATACAACAAAAACAAACAAAAAACTTAAGTAGAATATCAGACATAGAAATGAAGGATGCATTTACTGATGACTCATTACCTTGCCCTACAATCCCTTCTTCTACTGTTGCAAACCTAAATTTTCTTCACATCACCTTTTTGCTATTGTCAGGAAAAGGTTGCTTTCCTCCCTCTGCAATCCACTTCTGCCAGCAACTAGAGGACTGAGAATAAGCTTGAGGCATAACTGAGCACTTTTTGTGTTCTGTAATGTTTTAACATAAGCATGTTTTGACTGCTGCCAGGCTACATCTCATGGACTTACTTCCTTGTCCCCTTGAGCCCTTGAACCCCTAACCTGTGAGCTCCCCAAAGAAGGAAGTGCTGCTTTGCTCAAGCTTGCAGAGTACCTACCTAGCTGTGACACAGCACAAGGCACATCTTGCAAAGGAGTTGCATGTGCTCTTCCATGCAAATTTTACCTTCACACTCCCTTTCTCCTACTACTTAATTCCAAAAATGTAAAGAGCTGTTCACGTCAAGTGTTTCACTTCTCTTTTTGCAGAGAGAGTAACAGTAATGATGCTAATATCTTATGCTTCGACTTCCCTTGCATTTGAAAAATTCCAGACTGTTCTCTATTTATTCCTCACAGCATGTTTAACAGACTGTTGTCTTTGTAAATCTCATAGTGATTTTGGGTATTGAGCCATGCAGCCCCCTGTGAGATAAGGAAGCAGCACGATTATTTGATAAATGTGAAGTTGCACCAGAGAAAGATTGTATGCTAAAACTACACAAGTGCCTAGGTTTCCTACAGAGTGCATGGAAAAGACAGGGTTTCCAAGTGGGATACATAAAATGGCAAACCATCTATATTACATTTTCAGCTAATTAACCAGGGTAAAATATAGAGGACATTCACCACAGGTAGCTCCTGCAGTATCCAGAATCTGAAACCTATTCTAGAAAACTGGTGCCTTCACAATAACACTCTGGAGGTACTCTTGTCATTTAATAGCGAGGCTGTGCTATCTGGTGAAATACAGCTTTTTCTGTTATGTCCTCCCATCTAAAAGCTGTGAGGAAAGAGATGAAACTGGGTTTCTGAGGGAAGCAATCAAGGAGGAGACTACTGTGTGAAAACCCAAAGGCACACCAGGAATGAGAAAATGTAATTCCTTCAGTATTGCTGTTGCAAGTTTCTTTTCCTAAGCATCATGTGAGTGCTATCACATTTGGCCTTCCAGGAAAATTAGATCTAATGCTTTCTAGACCCCAGCTGGAATCAAAGCTACAGTAGTCCTGCTCCATGCATGCCTGACTTTCAGAAGGGGAACACAAAAACCAGTCCCTTTATCTCTGATCTCTCAATCCTAATCCTGAAGGGAGACATGTAAAACATCCTCAAAATGTAACTCATCACAATGCATTTTGTAACACTCTTTGATAACAAACATCAGGATCCAATAAAGGTTCTGGTTTTATGGCAAATCATAATCTCTCTCTGCATTAGCCTCTTGATTTGTTTTACAGTCTGTAAATGAAAATGTCTCCCTTGCAATGAAAAGATCATCATCTTAATATGTTTCTTCATGGTAATGTTCCTTCTATTCCATAGATACCATACCTTTTCTCCACCAGGCTAATTGATTTACATCTAATGAGTGTATCTATGTCAGTCTCTGTATAGCTTTGAAGTTTGTGGCTTCTATTTAATACTGGAAGATAGGCACTGTGCCCAGGAGATTTTTGGTATTTCTTCTTCCAGATATGTTTCCTGGACCACTAAAAAATAAATATGTAAATAAAAGAAAAACCTCTCCTATGAACCTGATCTTGCCAAGATCACAACAACACCCCCTAGCCTTAATAAATATAGGTCATACTAAACTAGCACTGAGAGCTGGAGGGACAAGGAGAAACTGAACCAAAACTTCTATTTTTTATTTTTTTTATTATTATTATTTTTTTTTATCTTTTACTAGAAACCCTGAGTTAGCTATCAGTTTTGCAGCATACAACCTCAAATGAGTAAGATCCAAACTAAGAGAAAATGAATTCGGCCACTTGGGGATTGCATGAAAATGAGTCATCTGGGCAAATTGTAGTTAAATAAAAATTGTCAAAGCTTAGATAATGCACTCAGAGTCAAATTACTCATCATACTTGCATAAGACCAACAGATAGCATGTGACATGTATTTGAAAATTATTTGTCCTTTCTGTCCATTTCTCCTTCAGCAAATTTTGATTTGTTCACTATATTTCCATTACTGTATGTGTACACATTGATTATCTGCAACTGGTGGGATCCACATCTCGCACACGCAGACATTGATGCAATGTTTCCATACAAACACTGAGCCATTTTTAAAATTCACATTATTATCATCATCATCCAGACCTTTCAAAAGATCGGTCTCCAGAAATGATCTAGCAATTAAATCAATACTGAACATTCAGCTCCCTTTCCATGTTTTCTGGGCAGAGGAACACTTTGTGTGCTTGCTGCTTCTGAAGCTGCAGCTGAAAGTCAAAAAGGAGTCAATGGCCTTGAACTTCTCTGCCCAGTTTCTGTCATAAGGCCCTTGTAAGCCACTTGTCGAGGCGATTGGCTCCAAGGCAGATGTGTTCCGCAGTAGAATGGGGGATCGGACAGGCAGGGCTAATTTTTCTGGCACCGAGCCCACTCGAGGGAGCTGCCAAGACCCGGCAGCCCTTGTGAGGGAGGTGAACGAGGCCAGAAGGAGGCGTAGGTGGAGCCAGCAGTGCCCCCTCCCCGGCCGTTCATAAACTGCCCCTAGGGAGTGCAAGTGGCTAGGATTGAGAGCACCCTCAGTAAGTTTGCAGATGACACCAAGTTAGGTGCGTGTGTTGATCTGCTCAAGGGTAGGAAGGCTCTGCAGGAGGATCTGGATAGGCTGGACCAATGGGCTGAGGTCAACTGTATGAAGTTCAACAAGGTGCAATAATCACAAGGTGCCGAGGTACAGGCCGGGAGATGAGAGGTTGGGAAGCTGCCAGGTGGAGAAGGACCTGGGAGTATTGGTGGATAGTCGGCTGAATATGAGCCAGCAGTGTGCTCAGGTGGCCAAGAAGGCCAACAGCATCCTGGCTTGCATAAGAAGCAGTGTGGCCAGCAGGCCTAGGGAAGAGATTGTCCCCCTGTACTCAGCTCCGGTGAGGCCGCACCTCGAGTACTGTGTTCAGTTTTGGGCCCCTCACTACAAGATGGACATCGAGTGCTTGAGAGAGTCCAGAGAAGGGCGACAAAGCTGGTGAGGGGCCTGGAGAACAAGTTCTACAAGGAGTGGCTGAGGGAGCTGGGCTTGTTCAGCCTGGAGAAGAGGAGGCTCAGGGGTGACCTTATCGCTCTTTATAAGTACATTAAAGGAGGCTGTAGAGAGGTAGGGGTTGGTCTATTCTCCCACGTGCCTGGTGACAGGATGAGGGGGAATGGGCTTAAGTTGTGCCAGGGGTGTTTTAGGTTGGATCTTAGGAAGAACTTCTTTACTGAGAGGGTATATCTCACAAGGCATTGGAATGGGCTGCCCAGGGAAGTAGTGGAGTCACCATCCCTGGAGGTCTTTAAAAGACATTTAGATGTTGAACTTAGGGATATGGTTTAGTGGAGGACTTGTTAGTGTTAGGTCAGAGGTTGGACTTAATGATCTTGAGGTCTCTTCCAACCTAGACAATTCTGCAATTCTGTTGATTGTAAGCTGAAGAAGACAAAACCTGTCCTTGATGCTGGAAAGAGAAGAGAGTTTTGCTTGGTCTGCACCAGGAAACAAGGGCTGCATTTGTTCAGTGGTACATACTAATCACCAGGTATTGAACAGCAGGAAGTTTTTAGGCAGCTAATTTGTTAACAATACTTATTACACATTTCTGTAAGCCTATCAAGCATAGCTTGTTATGCTAACACATATCTTCACGACTTCAGCTTTATTAAAAACAAACAAACAAACAAGCAAAAACAACACTGTGATGAAACTTTCTAAAGCTACCTGAGCTGTCTTCCTGTCCTGTGTCCCTTGGCCATGGTATCTTTGGCAGGGAATAAAGAGAAGGGGAAGCATATGCTTCAGTGGTGACTGATGTCACTGATCCTCAGAAGGTCACCACAAGTCTAGTCTGGGAGAGAGATCATTCATCAGAAATAGGCTGTATCACTGCGCAGAACAGACTCAAGAATACATCTTGATACAGGAGAATGTTTGGAGAGAGACTCCTATTATTCTTCCACTCAGAGCACTGCTTTGTGTCATTTTTTCTCTGGCAGCCCATTTGAGAAGTGCAGAAAGACACCATCATAGAGATGTTTGGCATGGAGCTGGGAAAGGGTAAGGAAAAGTTCAATTTATACTACTCAGGGCATTTCTGAGTTACAGTAACTCAGAGACAGGAGAGGAACAGATTTGCGTATGGACTAAACCTGTAGAGTCAACTGGAAGTAAAAATAATATAATTTTCAGTCTCCTATTGTATCGTTTTTGAGCTGATATTTTATTAAGTTGAGAAAATATGAAAGGAATTGGACAGCAGGTTCAATTTAATGGGACAGCTTCTGTAACAGCTACAAACACATAAAATGGGTGTGCCTTTTAAGGTGTCCTTAAATTAAATACATATAATTTCCTACTTGTCCCTATTAATTAAACATATTTTTCATACAATTCCCAGAGCTCCTTTCATTTCTAAACACAGAAATACTTATGCTGTTTCCAGGCAACTGGCCTTGATAATATTAATTTGCAGGACACAAACAACATGCCATGTCACTGAGCAGTAAGAATCTTAAGAAAGCACTTCAGCACTGAATTTTAATTTTCAACCTTCCATCAACACAGGCAAAAAATCTCATTGTATTCAAAGTAATATTCTTGAAAAGATATTGTATCTTAATTTACATATTACTATGGAGGAAAGTAAGTCAAAAACCTCTGTGAATGTTATTGACTTGAAACTAAAATACCTGAAAGGCATTATTGATGGTTGGGCTCAACATCCATTATATGAATTTTTGCAGTTTTCAGGAGAGGTATAAACTCCTTTACTTGGTAGTAAGTATAGTATTTAGCACAAGGTAATTTTGTAAATAACATTTGATAACTACTGGAGACAGAATAAGAAAGATGGCAATTTAGCTTATACAAGCCTACACAAGCTGCTGCCCAAGGCTAGTTTTAGTTAGGTGTCCTGGAGGTTAGGCAAGAGGTAGACGTCGGCAATCCCAGATACAAGTGGATCTGTGAAACAGAGGCTATTCCACAGGCAGAGATCAGGCAAACAAAGACTGCTCACTAAGCAGCCTACACTTACAAGTCTAAGCACATTTGGATTAAAATAAAATGGCAATGCACCCAACATTTCTCTTCCTTTCAAATTTCTCTAATTTTCAAAATGTCTCTTCCTTTCAAATATCAGCTCTCTCTTGGGCTGACACATGGCGTGCTGAGGCTTCCAAAAGGGAAAAAAAAAAAGTGTAATTATTAGAAATATCAGCTACTGTGCCTAATGCCAGCTACTGTGCTTAATCACATTCCCTAGAATAAATAAATAAATAAACACTATGGCAGACTTTAGAAGAGAAGGTTAAAATTTTATAGAGTGCTGAAAACATTCTGAGATAAAATGGAATGACAAATTCAACTGTGGGAAACTATCAGCTCTCCCTTTAAATGTGTTTCTTCCTCCACAGCTAGTGCCCTTGCCAGGCTCTTTGGAAAAAATAAAAAATCACGAGCAATATGCTCGATTGATTAAGGTTATATTACAGCACCACCTGTCAAAAGAGCATTCCACTCTTTTGTTTAGAGAACACCTTATCTTTATGAATGCAATGGTTGCAAGAAGCGCCTTGGGACTGTGCAGGATGGAGTGATACTAATTCCAGAAATAAGAGCACACTAGAAACTGGATAGGATACGTGTCAGGTAACTTGCAGTTATAAAGTGGCTCAAAATGAGGTGTCAGTTGTATAAGAGGTAAGCATATATAAATTTGTTAACATGGATTCATAGATTTTAGGGCCAGAAAGGACTATTAGTTTGACATTACTTAGTTTAACCTGCTGCATATCACACATCACCCTGCCATGGGACCTACAATTTGTACTTAGCCTGAATACATCTTCCAGGCAGGCATTCTGTCTTGATCTGAGAGCATCAAGAGATGGAAAATTCATCTCATCCCAAGAAAGGTTGTTCCAAACATTAATAATCCTCATCACTTAAAAAAAAAAAAAAAAGTGATACACATCACCAGTTCGAATTTGTCAATCTTCCAGCCATGAGTTCACATCATAATAGTCTTCTTAAAGATTCTTATTCACAATAATCAAACATTAAAAATCAAAGCAACCACCACCACCCCTCAAAAAAAAAAAAAAAAAAACCACTCTACAGATCCAGATGGCTCTCTGTTTCTCCAGGTATCTTTTAGAATCAGCTTCAATGGTTTATGATTGCACAGTCTGTGTTTATAATCCTTTGAAAATGTGGTAGCTGAACTGTATGGAATATCCTGGTAATATCCTGGTCACATAACTGTGAATAAATGCATACTTATATGCAGAATGATCTCTTCTGCTACAGACTGTGTTTACACATCAACATATTTTTGCACTCCTTGGAAGCATGTCTAGCTTTATCAAAAAGGAATTGGTTTCATGTGTTCCAGAACTGCTCCTGGAATAAACTAAAAGTTAATGGGATGTTTGGAAAACTGGTTACAGAAACACACTCCTCATTCAAACTAAGGTACTAGCATAGGCACCTTATAAATCCTAAGTGGTTTCAAAGTCATTGCTTTTGTTGGCAAAATTCTTAAATCTGGAGATATAGGCTGAACTCCTTGTCCTTAAATAACACCAGTCAAATTCACATTAACCACCTGCTTCTTTTAATTATTGTTTTTGTCATTTTTGCCTTTCACAAGTTCTATCACTTTATAACTCATTTTTTGATTATTCGTGATACAAACCATGAACAGCATTGAGCTAAATACTAATTCTGTCAGGACCACACTTCAAATATTCCCAAGAAAGGAGAACATGTTATATCTTGTACTTAAGCTGCAACATCTCTCAGGCTGCGCGCCCACTCATTAGAAGGGTGCTGCAGCATGGCCAGTCTGCCCAGCTCCATGCAGCAGGCTGCCAGAACAGCCCTGACGGATCACAGAGGAGATCAACCTGGTGTGACCAAGAAGGGAGGTGACAGGGTCATTGGGGAGTTAATTAGAATCACCTCAACATATGGAAATCCTGAGTTTCCTCGAGACTACTCTTATACTTCAGCTGGCAATGGGCTCCAAGGGACTGCTCACTGAGACGAAATGGCAGACCTCTGCCTTGGCCTTTTCCCCTCAACCTGTCCATGTAAAAGGGCAGGGAGAATGACTGGCAGATGGACCCACATAGCTGAAGAGCAGAAGCTGTGAAACATTTCTATGCTGTGAAATAAAACTCAGCAAGGCAAAGAAGTTATCATCATTACATTTGCGTCATAAAGGAGATTTAATTTAGTATATAAATTTATTTTGATAAGCAAACATTTGTTATTTCACAGAATAAAAGAATAGCACATTTGTCTTCACACCATATTAAATACCAGATTTCTACTGGCAATTCCAAGCCCTTTGAAAAATAAAGGTAAGAGCATCACATTCAAATTATTTCTCCAGATATTTATAGGTTTGACCTTAATCTCTCTCTTGTTTTAATATTGTTGCCCTAGTCTATTCTGACCATGCGTGCAGTCATTGGTAACTCCTAGAGCATCATCGGAGTACTCCTCCAAGAATACCGATGGCAATTTTGGAAGTGGGTTTTCATCCTCCAGGGCTCTAGGTCATGTGGCTCACATTTAAACAAATTCACATTTCTTAGGGCAAGCTAGAAAAACACCTTTTCATACATATGTCCCATTCAAGTGGTACAGAATTTTCCCTTCCCACCACTTGTCTTTGGGGTCTTAACTTTCTAAACAAGTATTGAAAGCCACACCATAACTTCCCTGATATACAGGAGTTAACCATTTATTTTGCAGATCATTTCCCACTTTCTCACAAAAAAATATCTATGCCTTTCACAGCACCACCCTCCTAAGATACATTCCTGAAAGGGATCACCATCTGAAATATTTGTCTGATCTACTTATCTGGGGTAACATGTGGTAACATTTGTGAGCAAATATACTGCAATACAGTGTATTGTGCCAATACACAGTGGTCATATCTGCATGCCACACGTGTACTTGGCTATATTTTGGTGCACTGCATTCTACGTGAACAAGCAAACAAAAAAGCCTAAAACAGATAGATAGATAGGTAGAAGACATACCACATGTATCAATAGTACTCTATAAGGAAGCAAACTGCATACAGGACAGTAGATGTTCCCTAAGCCCCTAAACTATGGTCACTTTGAAAAGACAGCAGATAAATTATGCTGACAAACTGCAGTGGGAGTTTAAAAGCTCTTAAAAAGGCAATACCTTCTAAAAGTTTTTCTCACCTTATCGGCAGGCAAATAAACAATCTGAAGCTCAGATTTGTTCCTCCCTCCTGCTGCTGTCGGGAGGAAAAGTAAGAGCTCCAAATATTTTGCATTTGGTGAAGCAGCATGCATATATTATCGCTCCAGACTAAGACTGTAACATGAAGGATGAATTCTTAAATTCTATTTTCTTATTATTTATTCACTGGCTGTTACCCGACCATTGCAACAATTGGTTATCAAAATGCACTGGTCAAATCCTCTGTCAGGTATGAACTATAGCAAACAGATATTTTCATAAGCACTCATATTTAGAATAAATCCCCAAATAGATACTTATGGTATGTCCAAATTTGTTCATAATTCCATTTTATTTAAAAGTAAACTTAGTTTAAATGTTTGCAAATGTATTCCGAAAGCAGGCAGGAATATTTCCAAAAAAGTGTATAGGAAGCAAGCACATGCAGTTCTTGTTTGCACAGCCTCCTGCTTACCAGCAAATATGCATCTAAAATGTTGTCCTCCTATCCTTCCTCCTCTTTGACAGCTTTGTTTTGCATCTTCCTGGTGCCCATAGCTTGTGAATTATTGCCTTTCTTTTATTTAAAATAATAAAGTTGGTTTATCAGGTAAAAGCAGATGCTAAAACTAGATTCTCTAATTATCACATAAAATGGATCCATACATATGTATGACTTTATCAGGTAATAACAGGTACTGAATATTTATCCCTCCAGCCACACTGGCTACACATTACAAATTTATGACTCTTCTGAATCTACTGTGCAGCCTCCTTCCAGCAGTCTCAAATGGACAAATCTCACCTACCTCTCCTAGGGCAATGAAGTTTTTAAATTTTGTTTTTGTTTTGCTTTAACTACCTTCATCTTGTGTAACCACAACTAGTTGTGCCATTGTGGTGCCCTCAAAAAATACACATCTATTAATACACACTGAATTTCAGATTTTGATGCAAATGAAAGTGTGTGTGTCAGGAGGTTAATAAACACACAAATTGAAAATATTAAATAGATAAATGACACTTCTAAATCAAATGGAGACACTTTCTAGGTCACCTTGAGATATAGTACTTCTATATACTATAGTACTTCTAATATCTATCTCACAAGTTTCCATGATGACAGCCTGAGATGAAATCCCCAGAGCACACTATGAAATCCAAAGATTTTTGTCCCTGGACAGGTATAGGATTATTTATGTTTCAGCAAACAAACAAACAGCTTTGTCCCTCCTTACCAAAAGGAATATGAATTCACAATATGAAGCTAAGCTAACCTAGTCACTACGTGAAGAATTGCAAGTATGGTATGCATATACTTTCTCACTTTATCATAATCCAAGAGCATAGTATACACATAAACCAGAGAGAACAGTTCAAGTTTCTATTATGATGCTCTGATATAGCACACCATCCTCACTGGCATATAGCACATATGAAATTATTTAAAAATCCAAAAGCAAAACCACAAGTCAGAAAATTGCTGAAGTAGGAGACTGGCAGGGCAAAGAAAGAGAAAGCATTTGGGTAAAGGATCTTACATGGGCATCCTGCCTTCAGGACCCCATTGCCTGACTGCCTGTGAATCCAAACCACAACCAACGATCTCCTGACCATTTCAGTGCTGGATCACAGCTGTTCCAAAAGTACCAGAGTAGGCTCTAACGAAGTTAAGCTTCCTGCAGGTCCTTAGTTTGTTTTTCCCTCCCCCTAAGTCTGTGTCGCTTCAATGAATAAGAAACAGCAGTTTCTGTTACTGAGAGCTGTAAATCTGCTAATTAATTAGCCAACACATCTGTGCTAATTAGCCAGGTGGCTACCAACAAGAATCATGCGAGGGCTGTATTTCTTTTGCTTTCCTTGTGTGGCAATGATTCTGCGTCTATTTGTTACCAGTAGCTTCAGGATAACCAAAATCCCATTCAGGCTGATATTCTATTGAAACTGAAAGCATCCACTTGTGTTTCGATGTTGCATATACACAGCTTCACCCAATGACTTAGGAGCTGGCCTTTGGGCTTACCCAATACATGTAATATGAAACTAAAGAAAACTGTTAACTGAACTGTAAAACTGTTCAGCCATAATTTTAATGTATCCTTTGACTGACTAGAAGTTTCACTTCTGTCAAATGGGACAATATCACATCCTTTAATTCACAAACACTGTACAAATAAATTTGTTTCTGTGAAAAAGGAAGACAGGTGACAGAAAAAGTAAGAAATTACCAATTCTGTCTTCCAAGTGTGGTTTGAGTAACGTCTAATAAATCGGGAAAAGGATCATACACAGAGCCATGAAATGAGAAGCTGATCATTAAATTAATGCTGCCTATTTGTAGTGTCATAAGGCAAGAGGCTTTGGAAGATAATATGTGAACACATAATTCATATGGAATTCACATAAAGGACTGAATTATGTTAACATGGAGATTGGGTTTTTGTTGCTACTCCTAATGGAAATATTTTCCACACCATTTCAGTGAAGGCTGGCAATACCTGAAAATGGGCAAGCAAAACTGGCAGGCAATAAATAGCCTCATCCACCAGAGAGAAAAAAAAAAAAAGAAAATTATTAACACTTGCATCCACCTTCAGAATTTTTTATATGCATTCACTCTTACTTCAGCCTATGAGCTGTCTTTCCCTTTATAAAGAAGTGGTAAGCCATGCTGAGAGTGAAAAACTCAATCATAATCAAAGGTGAACAGCTTTCTATCCCTACACTCCAATTGAAAAAATAAAGCATGCATAAGCCCCTGCTAATTAAATATACATAAAAGCTTCCACAAAGTGTCTACGTTGCACAGTAACCACTCTTCTAAAGCACCACTTTTTTTTTTTTTTTTAGAACTATATACTAGTGAGCAAAAAATAAAAGACAAGTCAACTTTAGCCTAGGAATACACTCAAAATACAGCCATATATCAAGTCATTTCTCTTCCTCAAGGCTTTCAGTTCTTCTTTGGTCTATAAAAGAGTATTCCAGATTTTCTAAATCATGATTTTTCATCAGTGGATCAGGATTTTCCCTTCAGAAAATTAAAAGAGTATTCTGGTCCAAAGAGTGTTTGCTGATTCTCACCTATTATCCTAATCTCTCTGTTCTGAATCCTTTCTCATGTTATTTTACAGTACAGAAATCCTTGGCTTTCCATTGAGAATATAATGTGTCAGCCTTTGGAAGATTCTCAAAGTGATTATGTGTGCATAATTAGTTGTCAAGAGAAAGACCATCAGTCCCAGAGTATTCCCAGCTCCTCACCAGGATGAACAAGGCATTTTTTTGAATTGAAGAAGGCAAACTTATGAAGGAACATCCTTGTGCAGTCTACCTTCTTCAAAATGCCAAGCCATATGCTTCTGCTAGATTTTTTAATCATATTTATTAAAGTGAAATGTGACATTTTTGTAATGCATTAGATATCATGACTAGGCAATTACAATAAACTTCCAATTACTCAGGACACAAAGCACTCTTGAATGTAGGTATAATGAAAGAGGTACTCCACCTGAGAACTCTTCTGTGAAAAACAGTATTATAAAACTGAAAAAAAATGTTAAGCCCAACTGTTTTCTTACCTACACAATGGCGATCAATAGCTTTTCTTCTTTATTAAATGAGATTGAAATATCTCGTCTCCATTTTTGGTTTTAAAGACTGGACATATGATAGAAAATGCAAGAGTGTTTCATCACTAGATACATGAGGTTCTTTTGTTTTTCATGTTGTCATTAGTATCCTATAGTACACAACAGGGTGCAGGTAAAGAGGAGAAAAGTTTGTTCATATTTGACTAATAGAACTCTAAACTTCAAAGCAAAATTGAGGGACTGACCTTTTGTTGCTGAATGTCAAAGTTATTTGCTCAAATCAAAGCTGATACATAAATGTCATCTTTATAATATGATGGTAATAAACAAGCAGATATAATAAATTAAACTAGCTTTGTCTTGTTATCAATCAGTAACAATAGTCATTTTATTCGAGCTAGTATAGCACTGCTGTAAAAACATGTTCCATGTAAAAGCAGGCGCTCTATCTTTGCTCAGAAAGACAGCTTGGTGAGCTTACTGTTTCCATTTTATACATACAGGCTTGCTTTCAGAGCACTTGGAAAGTCAGGGACTTTTCCACCTCAGCCTTAAATCTACAGATGCAGGAGTAATATCTTCTAACACCAAGAAGAATCCTCCCCCAGACTAAACACTAGATTTCAGAAAGTCAGATCTTCAGGGGCCACAGAAGGTGAGACAGATTTGACTCTACGCAACAGGGCACTTTCTTAGGATTGTACTCTGTTCCATAGACTGCTTGCATTTTTTCAGTAAGGAATCTTTTCATAAAACGCATAAGGAGACCACAGTTAGGGTGGGAATTAGGAAAAAGTTTATGACCTGTACACCCTTTCCTGATGCTGATATTAGGAACTTTGCAACACATAAAAAAAAAAAAAAAAAAAAAAAAAAGTGCACCATTAAGTCAGGTGCCTTTTAGAATTCTGCAGAAATACTTTTCTTCATGTACATAACCTGGCATTTTTATTATTAATGGCCATGTTAAAATGCTAATAACTAAGCTAAAAGCTTAGTAATGAAATATGAATGTTGGTACATGAAGATATCATTAAAGTCAATCCACTTATAATACGTCATATAATTTGTGGCTTCCTATTTTGTACTAGCTCTTGGCAAAGTAATTAAAGAACAATCAAGCCTTTCTCACTAATTAACATTGTCAGTATGTCTGTATGATATGTAAAATGTGATAATGAGTTGAGAACTTTCAGCATTTTGGATGACTTGTGTTTTTAATCTGTCCTGGAAATATTTTAATGAAGAAACATTTGGAAGTAGGGGCATCTTTGTATTTAGTGGAAATCAAAGAAGGATAATGAGTGGAACAAGAGGTTAGAAATTGGGAGACATTAATTTATCTTTCCTATTATGCTCCATTAAGTGAATCCATGTTATCAAATAAAAGCACTGATTTTGAGCACAGCAGTAAAATTTTTCATTCCAATTTTAAATGACGAACTCTGAACATCTGTATTTACTTCTCAGCTCCAATATGTTTACGAGAATTACCTGGCTTTTTATGTCTTTCAGCCCAGTTTGGGCTGAAACCCCAGAGAGTAGTTATTATGGGTTAACCATCTTAAATCAAGATATCTGAGAACTTTCCAGTAAAAGATTTAAAATAAATAAATAAATAAAAACAAGTAAAACATATAGAATCATAGAATTATAGAATATCCCAACTTGGAAGGGACCCACAAAAATCAATGAGCCCAACTCCTGGCTCCACACAGGACCACACAAAAATCAAACCCTGTATCTGAGAGCTTTGTCCAAATGCTTAAGCTATGGCAGGCTCAGTGTTGTGACCGACCACCCTCTAGGTGCAGAACCTTTCCCTAACCCCCAGCCTGACTCTCCCCTGTCCCAGCTCCATGCCGTTCCCTCGGGTCCTGTCACTGAGAGCAGAGCTCAGCGCTTGCCCCTCCGCTCCCCTCGTGAGGGAGCTGCAGGCTGCCATGAGGCCTCCCCTCAGCCTGCTCTGCTCGGTGCTGAACAAACCCAGGGACCTCAGCTGCTCCTCATACATCTTGCCCACCAGACCCTTCACCATCTCTGTAGTCCTCCTTTGGACACCCTCTAATAGCTTTATGTCCTTCTTATTCTGTGATACCCAAAAGTGCACGCAGTACTTGAGGTGAGGCTGCAGCAGTGCAGAGCAGAGCGGGACAATCCCTTCCCTTGACCCACTAGCATTGCCATGCCTGATGCACCCCAGGGTACAGTTGGCCCTCCTGGCTGCCAGGGCACACTGCTGGTTTATGTTTAGTTTGTTGTTGACCAAACCCCCATATTAGGGGGGATTAGGATGGATCAGCAATGACCTTTACATGGGAACACCACGTTCTTGCAAACATTTTCCATGTCACAAACAGGTGTCCATCAGAGAAAAGCTTAAGTTTTAACATCCTTCCATGCACCATCCAGGCTCCCAGCTTAGGTCCTTTACTTTGAAATAACTTCAGTAGTCAGACTAATCCATTCTTGGGAATTTGCAGGATTTCAGGCTGCCTCCTTCCAAAGAGAGTCGGATCAACAAAAGTGAATAGCATTTGGGATCTTAATACTTGCAGCCCCTAATAGGCCCGTGCAATCTGCCCTGGGGTTCCTGGCTGGCTGGCATAGGATCAGGAGTCTATGACATGAGTGTTTCAGCTCCGTGCAGAACTTGGCTTCCAGCTTTACGGAAGCTGACTGATGTGTGTGTCTGAGTCTTCCCAAACCCTCAAGAACAGAGTGCCAAGACAGGAACTCCTTGAGCAAAAGAAGAAAGCAAGCTAGCTACTCAACAGAAGAAAAGTGAGTTTGAGATACCCAAAAGCTAAACCCAAGCAGATTATCATTATGAATATGATATCATAATAATATCTTAATTTCCTTCACAGACACGTAATTTAAGTACTTTACATGTATTTTTTCATCCAGACCTCTCCTGTATACAGTCCATATTGAAGAGTCCCTATTCCAATGCCTGTATATAATATTCCAGACCTTTGCTCTGGGCATGTGAGCCATAACTAGACTGCCAAAAGGGATGTTTAGGAGGGACAGGGCTGGCTTCAAGAAAAAGGATAACCAAAGGCACTTGTGTGACAGTGTAGAAATTTGTACTAATCTGCCAGATAGATGAAAAATTTAAAAAGCAATGGTCAGAAACAAGCCCAGAAAGACAAGCCTGAATACACGCAGACTGAGCTTGAAGTGAGAATAGTCTTTAAAATGCCAATCTGTTGGAAAAATGACTTCCCTTTCAGGAATAGATGAATATGAAAATGCCTCCCTCAAGCAGCTTCTTATGTTCTGACATCTTAAATTTCAGGTCCCCGTGCAAAGAGAAGTAGAAACACTGCTCCTTCCTGACATAAGCATAGAATGAACACTGCCATAAAAAAAAAAAAAAAAAAAAAAAAAAAAAAAAAAAAAAAAAAACATGGTTCCTCCAATGTCTAAAAAACTGAACTGACACTGAATATATGCATCTCATGTAGAGGAACAAACAGTATCGCTGCTATTGCCATCACCACATCACCAGACACATTTGGGAGCTACTGCATTTCAGAGCATATTTTCTTCAGAACTTGTGTAAGAGTGGTAAAACAACATAGAAATTGCAATGATTCAGCTTGAGTATACCACACAGATAACACAGATCCATAATTTTAATGGCAGTGCAGTGTGACAGCATAAATAATACAAAGAGCCTGAAACCCATTAGTAATTTGCCATTATGAAGGCAGTTTTGTTCTGTATATTCTCTCCTTCTATTTATTATATTTAGCTATGAGAAAAGGTTTTATGTTCTTCACACATTTTTTTTGTGGTTTGCATTGTTATTTTCTAAATGTAGATTTTTTTATTTATTTCTTTTTTTACTCTATTCTATAGCCCAAAAACTTTTTTTGCAGTCTCTTTTTTCAACGTACTTTGCAGACAAGTCACTAGGGATAGACCTATTTTTTTCCCTACCAATTAACACTGGTTGTATTACCTTTGCAGATAAACAACTTCAATTTCCATATTCTTTGCAACAACCATGTTCTTTACAAGAGACACAAACAGATCCAAATACAGGTAATCAAACATTCCTCCACCAGGTTTACAATTTTTCTTTGCTTAGGAGGGTATGCTCTAGCATTTTTACACATTTGAATTGCATATACAACCTGATTTGGGTAACTGAGGGAGTTATAACAGTAACTCTGTCTTTCTAACAATCACTAGGCTCTGAAATCACATTACAGACAGATATATATAAAATGTAGTGTGTTTCCTGAAATAATATTTTAAAATTTGTGGTTTCCAAATCAAGTCCATGAGGTATTTTAGTATACGGGATTTTTCTTTGGACTTTTTCAAACAGTAAACATCCAGTATTCTTCTCTCAAATTAATCAACAGACTAAATGACAAATGGATGTTGCAGCAGTATCAGAGAAAGGCCTACTAAAATTGCTATGTAATGGCAGTCATAAATTATTCTTCAAAGTGGTAGGTAAGTGTTATTATAGGACCTCCCTGCCATCTATACACTAAACTCCAAAGGCTTTCTTAAGGGAGCAGTGCTGAGAACTGCACTGCACTTCCAGATTCAGGATGCTTCCGCTATACACTTAAAATACCAAGTATCTATGAGGAACAAAAAAGGCAATATGGCAAGTGAAGTAGGTGTAACTTGGAAACTCTTGAATATCTTTAGACCAGCATGTCTTGACTGCTGGGTACTTTCATGCATACTTTTTAACAAATGCTCTTGTCATGCTGTGGTCCTTTATTTCACAATGTTGAGTATCCAAAACTGTCATAAAAAGCAACATAGATCTTTCTATCCATCTGTCTCATATGAAGGGAGATCTAATATGCTTTATTCATGATTGGCCTCCAGGCTCGAATTATGAAAACAATTGCCGAGCGTTAATTTTTCATTCAAATTGCATCCAAGTTTTACTCATGGCTTTTAACTGCTTAGAACTGTTAGAGTCTGCACATGATCAAAGGATTCAAACACATTGCTACATACTTGATTCATCTGTTGGGATAATCAACATACTGGAAGTTAAAACAGCTGTCCTTCAGAGCAAGAACTAACAATGGATTAAGAGAGTTATCCCTGGGTTTAACATGAAGTTAATACATAATATGAAGTTTATGAGGAAATTTCATGGAATGAGGAATGAAAGTTCATGGAATGAAAGAAGGGTAACAATGTTTGCACACAGACTTAGAGAGGAACAGAAAATCCTGCAGCAGTTCCCATAGTATTTCCATATCCAGAGACTGTAGTTAGTGGGTGCTAATGCAAGAAGGAAGTTAAAAGCAACAGGAGTAGAATCACTGATAAAAAGGGAAGGATAGAAGGAAGGACGGAAGGAAGGAAGGAAGGGGAAGGGAAACCATAAATCCAGCAACTGGACAGAATACATTATTGAATAATAGCTAAGTCCATATTTTTCCTTGGAGAGCTAGAGGACTTTGAGTGGGATTGGTGGTTTACTGCACATTTGCTGAAGGCCTTATGCAAGTACTGGAATTTGAAGCTAGAAGGGAAAGAAAGGTTTTTGATTTGAGAGGATCACTGTTTACATCCAGGATTTAGGCAGATAGGAGTAAACTACCATGCCACCCATTAAAACTTTGATTATGTCCAAATAAATACCTGGTCTATACATTTTTAAAATTTCTGGAATTCCTGAATTTGTATTAATTTTAACATAAGCTAACAGATTTACTGTTATAACTTACTCAGTTACCCATAAATGCAAGAAAGCAGTGGAATTAAATGTGAAAAGCTACTGACACATTTTTGGAGAAGATCGATAGCATCTAGTGAATGAGGCAAGCATCCAAAGAAGTTGCTTCATAGAGAACAGATTACATATAAAGAACTGAACAGATGTCTTAACCAATGCATGTTATCTAACCCTTACTCTAAGCAAGTCAAGAGTCTTTATCCAAACACTAGCAGGTAATTAAGCCTTTGCAGGTTAACATCAGTTTCAATTCATTTCATATCACAGACAATGCATCTTATAGTATTGCTATCCTGGACTCAGGAAAAAATAGTTAATAATTTTTAAAATCTAAATTTGATTTCCAAGAGCACCTAAAAGCTTTTGCTATCTGCCCAGAAAACATAACAAGGCCTTGAAAAAAATATGTTGTTTATCTATCAAAAATTGCAACTTGATAAGTGCAACATCTGAATATACTAGTTCTTTCTATAGCTGGATGACAAGATAAACTGATTTTTTTCTTTTCTCCGTAGTTAGTACATACAAATGCAAGAACTGAAAAGGAGCACTTAAAACAGAAAAAATAACAAACCTGTATCAAATCTGTCACCCTAGAAAGCTATAGTATCGTTTCCATTCTGTCTACATTGCACAGAAAGAGTAAATGACTGAATAGGTACTACTGAATTCCTAGCTTTAAATGAACATAGCAAATCATCTAAGCACCCCAGGGTTTGCTTTTTCATTATTAAAAAATCAGATACATAGGCAATTTAATTATGTCAGTAAATGCAGTGTGCATTTTCATGCATAAAAAGAATAATTTAGATCCTATATTTTTGTCAAATCACTTTCTCATTGTTTCAAAAATGTTTCTGAATGCTAAATATAAGTCTATGTTATTCTGTTCAAATTTATTTAAAATGATTATATGGTCAAATATTACCTACTTAAACGAGATAATGATTATGAGATTAATCTAAGGCAAGGCAATATGCCATAGATCAGAAAGCAAAGGGCTGTGAGATGATTGCATGTTACTAGGGCAATAAAATCTAGAGGAAAAAACTATGTACCACTAGAGGTTTGCCAATGGGAGTGAAAGTTAAATTAGAGATAATTTAATGAAATATTTATTACTGACTGCAAGATATGGCTTTTGCATTTTCCCAAATGAGGCTCCTTTGAAAGGTGTATTGATTAAACCATGTGCATTATCATACTCATGTTCATAGCAAACTCAAATAGCTTATCAAAGATTTTATATAATTATAAAGCCCCTACATATTTTTATAGTTATGATACACTCTTGAATGTGTTTTATTTGTAAACGTGAAGTTTCAGTGTCTTGCATGCAAAAAATATCACTAAGGAAAGGGAAAAAAACAAATGCATATTGACAACATATAAAATAGAGCTTAGTTTAGTACCAATAAAGTGTTTGGTAAGTAGCATTTTATGCATATTTTGTGTATAATATGAGCTATATTGACTCATTTGCTGGTGCAATTGCATCTTATTTCAGCAAAGCTCATGTTCACATCCCTAGGATACCCACAGACTATTTTCCACCATATATTTTCCACTGTTTTTGCCATTCTTTCTACTGACATACTTATGGGAATGGAGGTGGATTTGCTGAGGACACAAGAAGGACATAGCTGTATCAAGACCCTCACTGCTGTATATCTGGGCATCCCACCATGTCCGTTTACCTATCCTCGCAGGACCCTCATGCTGCTCTTCAGCATTTAGATATGACCTGAATATAGCAAGTCAAATACGTGCATCTCTCAGGTTTGCACTGCTGCTATGCATTTATGCTTTTAGGAATAATGCCATAAGGGATTTAGTAGAATCCATAATTTTTTTGCTACCTGATGCAAAAATGAGCCTGAAAGCCAGGATGTGTGTAAGAAGGAACATCTCAAAAGCTTTACATTCTCAGTTGTGTTAGAATAAGTTCTGAGTAAACCAAAAAAAAAAAAAAAAAAAAAAAAAAAAAAAAAAAAAGAAACATCTGTCAACAAGAATTTGTCAAGAACTTTGCCTCAATTCAAGGTTTAGATGCCTGACCTCACTATGCAGGTCAGGCCATTCATTCATATGAGATTACAGCTCATAGCTCTTCTTTGCAAACAGGTAAGAGTTTTTTTTTCAGCCAGGAGCATGATGATGTATATCTGTTAGGTAGCTCAGGTGACTAAGAGAGTTTGCTTTATGACCTGCATATGACTCTGCAAACTAGTTATTACATTGTTTGAGGGAGAGGGGTGCCCTGGGATCACTCATTTATTTATATCAAACATAAACCAGAATCCAAAGGAGGTTTCTTTAAGGCAGACAAGCTATAGACATACATTTATTCTCACTTTCTCTCTCTGGTAAGTTTTTCTGCACTCTGATTAGACAACCCAATGAGCAGGAGTTTCTGGGGTTCAGTTTTTGATCTAGGTTTTTAAAGTCTACAGAAGTCCTACTTAAAGGTTCTTCAGTTCCTCTTTTTTTTTTTTTTCCCCCTTTTTTTTTTTTTTCAGATTTGGATGACTAAACATCTTAATTTTGTTGTCTTCAGTGACTTAGCAAAGAACGTAGTGAAAAATTTGGAGTAAACTCAAAACTATAGGTAACACTTTCTGCATCTAATACGTATCTTCAACACTTGGCCATTTTCCCTGTTTTTACATTGATGTCTGACAATCTCACTGCCTGGAGTAGGGATTTTTTTTTTTTTTCCTGATGAACTGTTGTATAGCACAATTAAGCTTAATATAAGTTAAGGTTAGTATAATAAGTGCTTCGTGACAAAATGAAGAACAGTTTGTGAACTGGTTTTATAAACAGCCACAAAGGGAAATCTCATGTTAGAACACTTGATAATCTAAACAAAAGTATTCCACTAGCTAATGAATAAACAAATGACATTCCTGAATAAACCGGTAATATCTGACAGTAATGTTAGCCTCAGAGTCCTTCAGAGTAAACCTCTCAAGACATACCACCTGGAACACATATTTCTACCCATTAATAGCAGTAAAAAAATAGTAAAAACTCACTGGACAGTGAACATGCAGAGTTTAAACCATTTTCACCTCTGACACAGCGATACAAATTCCCTAGAGTTGCTTACATTTAAAGTGATTTGTAACGTCGATGTGTATGAATCCATACTCCTTTACAGTATTAGTAATACTTGAATGGTCATGTTCATTATCCTAGAATCTGATCATACTGGCCATTAAACAAACACAAAATTAAAAGACCAAGACTTTCCCAGAAAAACTAACAACCTGTGCATAAATACAGATACTTTGCATTCAGACAAGAATCATCTGTATTGGTTACTAATGAGGCACAGGTTAGAGAATATGTTAGCAAATGGGACGTATAGAAATCCATTGGCCCTGATGGGATGCACCCACAAGTGCTGAGGGAGTTGATGTCATTGTAAGGCCACTTTCAAAAATCTTTAAAAGATAAGGCATTTAGGAGAGAAGTTTGAGAACTGGAGAGCTTCTGTCTTCAAAAGTGCAAGAAGGAGGACCCAGACATCTACAGGCCGGTCAGCCTCACTTCAGCCCCTAAGAACATGATGGAGCAATCATGGAAAGTGTTTTGAGGCACATGAAGGAAACCAAAATCATCAGAAGCAGTCAGCATGGATTCACCAAAAGGAAGTCAAGCTTGACTAACTTGATAAGCTTCTACAATGAAATGACTGTAACTTGATAAGCTTCTACAATGAAATGACTGGCTCTGTAGATGAGTGGAGAGCAATGGATATTGTCTATCTGGACTTCAACAAGACAAGAATACTGTATCCCATAACACTGTCATAGAGAAGCTGATGAAGCATGGACTGGGTAAACAGAGAGAGAGGTGGCTTGAAAACTGGATGAACAACTGGGCTCAGAGAATTTTGCTGAGCTGTACAAAGCCTAGTGGGAGGCCACTAGCTTGCAGTGTGCCCTAGGGGTCAATACTGGGGCCAATAATGTGGAGTATTTTCATTAATGATCTGAGTGATGGGGCAGAATGTCACCTCAGCGGGTTTGCTGGTGACACAAAACTGGGAGGAGTGGCTGATAAACAATCAGGCAGGGTTGATAAACAATGGCAGGGTTGCCCTGCCATTTATCAGGACCTTGAGAAGCTGGAGAAATGGGCTGAAAGGATCCTCACAAATTTCAACAAGGGGAAGTGCAAAGTCCTGCAGGTGGGGATAAACAACCCAACACCCTAAAACTTGCTGGGGGCCACCCGTCTTCTGAGCCATCTTTTCCTTTGATTCAGACAAAACTGAAAACACAGCTGTCTGAAAAATACTGTATAAATTACCCCAAAATAAATTGCGAGACTTAAATATAGCTTCAGTCTCAAAAATCTACCCTACATAGCTCTAGACTTGAAACATGTAATTCAACAGCATAATACAAGTATAACATGCATAATTTCTTGTGAACCAAAAGCACATATTTCTGAATTTGTTTTCTTCTTTTTCTAGAAGTGTGTTCATTGAAAAGAGTACCAAAATCAAACTGAAGTCATTGCATTCTGAGAGATGCATTAAGGATATAATGACTAAATGTAATCTCAGTACTAATCACCAACTGAACACATTCTGCTACAAACCGTGTATCATCAGGTTTGAAAGGCTTTAGTCTAGAATATGGAATTACATTTGTAAAGGTGAATTTTTAATTTTATCCATTTATAAGTTTGTTTACCCAGTCTACATTCACAATTGTGGTAATTAATACACCAAGGAAAAAAAGTGTTTTTCATGTTCCTTGCAAATGTCTCAGCTAATGAAGAACTTTCCCAGCACTAAGAACAAAAAGATCTATTAATTTCCTTCTACAATATTTATTTTAAATTATTTTTAAAAAACAAAACTCAGCTCTAACAAAAAGTAGCATTTTAAATTAATTTCACTGAATTTGTACAGTATTTTTAAAGAGCTGAAAAGTTTTAGCAAATGATAATAATTACATATTGCATCTGAACCTTTTTGCCCACATTTCTACTACTCTTTTTGGCATTTCAGATCATTAACCAACAAACTTTCTCATTGAAAACACTTGTCATGTTTGTTTGTTTTGTGCTCCCCTCATGAGGGGAACATTCCTCAGTCTTGAATGAGTCCTGATGAGCTCCACTGTAGGATTAAAATCTGCATGAATTTACTGAACAAAATTGTATTATATTTCTATTGTACAGCGTATGACTGCAGAGCAATAAGACTAGGTTAGAGATCAAACTCAGGTTTGTATAGCAGTCACTGGCTTTTGCTTCTTTGTTCTGAGAGAAATAAAATTTCAAGATTCTTTACAAACATGAGAATAAGAGAAGAAATACTACTTAAATATGTGAATTATCATTATGTGATGATACTGCAACATTTATAATGTAATGGCTGGTGTTCAGTGATCTAGATCTGCATGTTGTTAATCTCCCAACCTCTTTGCTATTTCTTAGGTGCAAACACTTCCTTCTAAAAGCTATGCTTCATATTTATATTACCTCTGATATCTTATGTTCCACAGGATTACACTTTATGTAGAACTCCCACTTAGCTGTAAAGGGTTAACAGATGCTTAATAGATGTTATACAGCACAGAGTCCAGCAGTGGCTACAGGTCAGTAGCCAATGGCTCTGAGTACTAATATGTTCTCATGTTGGATTCATAACAATTTTTAACACAACCTATTTATGTCCATAACATCTCTATAGTAATTTTTCACTAAGGCTCGTTACCTATTCATCGTTTTTTTCCAGACTCAGAATGTGGCAATTTAGGTATAGCCATCTGTTTTCTCTCTTCTGAAATATGCTCCCATCTTGGTACTTCTTCCTTCCTGCACTGGCAGTGTTTCATTAAGTTTCTTACCTATTATTTCTCTTTTCTCTGGTGCTTCTCACTAAGTTTGGCATGGTTAGCTGGCAGAAGAGTCTTTAGCAGCATTTGGTTTGGAAAATTTGTCAAATCTGTATAGGCTGACTTCTGGATTTATGCACTTAGTACAGACTGACTGAATAGGTCAGATGAGAACAAATCTACTTCCTGGCATTTGCAGTACAACTGGAAGTCAGTGTGGCAAAAAAGAAGCATCTATCTATTCACACTCGGCTAGTGGCAAGAAGCAAGAGCCAGAACAGTGGCTCCACCACCCCATTCTTACCAGTAGAGTAGTTATATGCAGAGGCATATGTAAGGTGATTAGAGGAGTCAAAGAAAAGGTTACAATTCAGAGTTACTATCTCCAAGATATGATGTTGTCTGGGGTTAGTCATAGATTTTCCTTTGTTAAATGTGATGTCTTACTCACATCCATGTTTAAAGTTTGAATCTGTTCCTTAGTTCCCTGTATTTTTCCATTTGTACCTGCTTTTTTAACCTTTGACTTAACTCCAGATGTGGTTTGATGTGGATGAACAAATGGGATCTCTGATCACTGCTCAATCTAAATGCTCAGATCTTTAAATTGCTTGGCCTCCCTCTTACTGACAGAAAAATTAAATCAGGAACTTTCTGCTAGCACTGTCATTACCCAGGAGAGTACTGTGAGCTGGTTCTTCATTTGCCACAAGGTAGCGTCAGGCTGGAAGAATGACGTATCATCACAACTCTTTTACATAGTGACAGTGTAATCACGTATTAAGACAACATTCCTGAAACATTATCTGAAATCTGAATCATTCAGATTTGCAGAACACAGTCAGTGAAACCACTGCCTTCCAACAAGTGGAGACACTTCCAAGACAGTGCTGTTGGGACAGTATTCCCATAGCAATTCTCCAACAATTGCACGACTTTGCTTTTGAAAGCTGAGCAGACCTTCCGTGCCCTTTAGCAGAGAAGAGATATCACACCTGCGGCTAACATAGCAATGCAAAGGGATAACCACTTCTAGGCAGGGCCATCCTGTCCCGGGCCAGAGGCTTGTCCACAGCCACTGCTACTGCCTGCTGTTGTTGGCACATAGCAACCTTACCCAATTTATGAGGCTTTATTTGCAATTATCAAGTGGGAGTTTTCCCCTGAGTGAGTCTGCATGTGATCTCCTTAGGAACCCAATCTACTCACAAAATGGATTTTTCCAGACAGTATTCTTCCCTTCCTAGTCTCCTACCAGTACTGTATTCTGCAAACTGGCCCATTTACAGCTTATTCTTAATTGCTGCTGGAGTTGATTTCTTTCCTGCTATACAAGGCTTATAGACCCATCACTCCACAAAATGGTAATTTTACTGTAGACTATATTAATCTCCTTTGCTTATGAAGATGCCAAAATCTATAATATCTATTATTTTTCTCTGTTTTACTAGACCAATTATTATGTCAAAGAAGAAAATCAGATAGATTTTTCAAGAACCAATCAATGCTGACTTTACTTATTTTCCAAATATTTAAAGGTTGCTTAATAATTGGTGAAAGTATTGTTTAAGTTAACCAAACAAAGAAGATTGGTTCATAGTTTCCAGACCTCTAATGTTCCCTTCATCTGAACCCCAAAATTAGAGAGAGGTTCTATACTAAAACTTTTTTGGTTTTCTAGGACTTCACCTATTCTCCACAAAATAGTCACTAGAGCATTGGAAGTTCCTTAACTACACCAGGGTGAATTTCATCAGGCTTTCATAGCTTGAAGTTGCTGAATGTTCTTACACTGCTGGAACCTGTGTTCCCTCCTTATTAAAATGATCATGCTAACCTACAGGTCACATCTGACCTATTTTATCCATGTATGCAGACATTAAAAAAAAAAAAAAAAAAAAAAGGATAAAATATTAGTCTTTCTTCTGCATTTCATTTTACATTTTCTTTATTAACTAATGGTGCATTCCTCTTATAATTTTAAAGAGTTTCTTCTTGCCTTTCACATTTCTTAATAGCTGTAATGCATTTTGTGTCTTTGATTTCCCTAATTCTGTAGGCTTCCTTCTATATTTACCCCTTAGTTACACAATTTTGATTCTTTGGTGGTTCTACTGTTTGTACACAAACTACTGGTCTAGATGCAGATATCACAGGACATGTTTAGATATTTCTTTCAGCTTAACAGAATGAGGAATTCTGTGAGAAGATAAGGACAAGCTTCAAATCTCTTCCGAGACTACCCTGCCTCCCACAACCCTCAAACCTGGTGCTTTAATACCCTCCAGGGAAAGGGCCCATACTGAGAACCACTAGAGAATCACTTCCTTCTTTATTACATTGAAAAAGTTTATCATTGATACTCTTTGTATCTCTTTGATACTGTTGTTGTTTTTTTTTATATTATTCCTTTTGATAATTACCCTGCACTGTTGAATTGCTTTCTGATCTCCCTTTGTACTTTTTCCCTTAAGAAACCACACGATTCCTAAATTATTAGTAAGTTCTATTGTTCCTATTCCTTATTCTTCCTTTCCTGCAAAGATTCTGTTGCTTCTACTGTTGGAGACAAACTTCTAATAAAAAGGATTTTTTTCAATACGTATTTGCACAATTTCTCTCATGGGAATATCTAAGTTTGATCTTTTGTATATATCCTGAAGGAGTAATGGTCTTCAAAGACATGGACAGATGAGTAAGTCTGCCTGAAGGAGCCTCTAGAAAGGTGAAAATGTTGTTTACATGCTTATTTGCATTTATATATATTGCTTAGTTTTAGATGTTCTTTTAGTTTCCTTCCCACATTATAAATACCATATTGTTCTTCCAACACAGCTACAGGATGGGTGAACACTGAAATTCACAGAGTTTTAAAGAGGCTTGTCTGCATTAGGGTTTTTTTCTCTTGCTTGCCTTAAAGCTGTTTACTACTGATATCTCTGAAAATTTTAACAAAGAATAATTTAATATTACATTTTATTCTACAGAATACCTCACAAGATTTATGATGGTTTGTAATTTTTTAGTGAAATTTGTAACTTCCACAGCCATCACAGGTTTTTGTATTTACTGTAAAGTAGTAAACTACATATTTTTTAAGAAAAGATTGAAATTTGTTTGCTGTTATAGCATAAGGCGATGTTCCTTAGAAGAAAGAGATCTTTATAGTCAAAAATGTGTCTGGAATGGTCTTATAGTAAAGGACATCTCCTGAGAACTGTATGCTTTCTGGTACATCTGTCTAAATCAGTTCCTGCACTGTTGCAATTGAAAACTTCAATAATTAGAAGCACACCTTGCTTTGGCACAGTATCAATGAATTCATTTTCTTGGCAACAGAACAATTTTATCAGTCTTGGCAGTAAAATTCATTGCATTGCCTTGATTAGTACTACTAAAGTTACCTTTGAGGAACACAGAAGTAATTTGGGGCTGATTGGATTTTGAGTGGAACTACAGATGCAACTTTTTTCAGCATAAACATCATTCCTTCTTAACTTTCTTTCCCTTTTTGTCACATGCAGCCAAGCAACAGTCATGGTGAGCAACGGATGTAAGACTAGTTTGTTAAGACTTCAAAATGTCTTCTGTTGGAACTATGCAAATGACCAAAGAAGACAGCATTGTATTCTTTTGCTTAGGGGTGCCTAGAAAATAATCCTCTGTTTCTTCATCCATATTTTTTTACGGCAAGACCTTGTACAGAGGTCAACATCTTCAGCATCAAATCATCAGAATTACAGTTTATAGGTGATTTGGGTATTAAAATTATGTTAATTGGCATCTTCACTAGTAATACTACTGAGAATGCCTGAAGTAAGTTTTGATAACTACTTCTCACTTCCAGCACTGACACAGATGACTGAAGACATGAGCAAACCACACCACCCTTGGTTAAGTTCCAAACTCTTGATGGTGTGAAGCCTGTAGGTACCTTTCTGTTTATGTGACATAACAGAGAACACTGATCTCTGGAAAACAGACTTATGTTTGGGATGGTTTCAAAAAATCCTCAGGACAGTTCTGTTTTTATCTTTCACTCACTTGATAAAGTGAAAAAATAGTTGAGCATATTAAAACAGAAGGTACAAAAATATTTTCTGACTAGATTATGCTAGTCTACAAAGAAAGGAAAGAACGAGAAAGACAAGTAGAGAAAAAAGCAAACAAATCTACAAAAAAAAAAAAAAAAAAAAAAAAAAAAAAAAAAAAAAACGATAATGCCATAAATATTTAAGAAATCTCTCTCTTTGTTATTTTTTTCATTACTTTTTTCTGCACAAAGAATCTCTCTGACATTCTGGACTCTCTCTCAAGCAAGAAGCACCACAGCACGTCTCAGTATTTAAACTGATGATGCAGCTTTGCTGTGTGTACTAAGCTGTATCTTCCCTCATGGACCCATCAGACTGGTAAAGGAGTATGTAAGGATCATAGGCTAGCTATTATTCCAGGTGAACTAACATATTACATGATTCATAAAGTGCTTCTGAAGCAAGAATGAAAAGAATTGTAAATGTGTTTTCTATATCATAATATACATCTCAATTTATTTGTGTGCAGAAGTTTTCTGCTCTGAGAGTTTGGTCCTACAATGTTCATGATACTGTAGTCATAAACTACAAACTGTTTTTTGCTGAAAACTCCAGTAGGATTTAACACCAGTTCACCTCTATCAAAGTGCAGGGCTATGCTTGTTAACAGAGCCCTGGTCAGTCAAGACCCTTGGTCTAAGGAAGAAACAGAGAGAAATAAAGATAACATAGTGGTGTAAACTGTCACTTTAGTCTCATTCTCATCTGCTCCATGACACGATCCAGACCTTAGTGAAGCCAGCAGGGATGTTGTTTCTCGACAGACCAGAACCAGACACTTGGCTATGCCTACGTGGTTGCAGGAGCCATGGACGAGGTGCTGGGTGTGCACCCCATGCTAGCACAGGCCGTGGGTGTGCCTGTGTGTCTGGCTGCTTGGGCAGAGTCCATGCAACTGTGTTCACAGAGCCTCTCCTTCATGCTGGCGTTCTCTCTGAAAAGCCGCTGGGTCACCGTGCAGACAGTTGTTGCTTTTCTATGGGGTTGGCAGACTGCAGGATTGGTCCAGACTACAACCCTAACTGAAATATTTCCATACTTAAGATTAAATACATATATATGAATGCCTTTTTCAATGGGGTTATAAAACACTATACATCGTAGGACTAAACCCCACTCCCAGGATATTGGTTTTCAAACACACTTTGTGCATTCTGAACAATCCAATAATAATATGCTGTTAGTGACACCAGATATATATAATTCATTATTTCTGTTTCAACCTTATTTCATAAAAACATTTTTATGAAGCTCATCCTTCTAACCCCACAACTCCAAGTCACATTTAATGTTTTTGCTGATGTGAAATAGAAGAAAACTGTCTTATGGTCTGAAGAAATATCTGTTTTATAACAGCTACACAGGGATATTTCTTAACAAATTTGCTTCTAAATGCCCACTGAAATGAAACAGACCTATACAAGTACCCAGATTCTTGTCAATGGTGTCAGTTAGAGCATTTACAGCTATTCCGTAAAGAAGGAGATAGAGTAGCTCCTCAACTTCAGTCTACAAAAGATACATTTTTATCCACACGTTTTACTCTAAAAAGGAGCCATCATTTAATTGGCAGTACTGATAGGATGACTTCACTGTGTGATTATTCAATAGGCAAGTAAAGCATTCTTAAAAGGCTTTTCTTGTTTAAAAAGTACATCCCTTCAGACAAATGCATATAAAGTTTTGAAAAATAAAAGGTAAGAGTAAACTTAGCTTTTAGGTTCTAATTCCAGTGAAACTAGAATCCCAAAGCTACATGACAGCTAGTCTCCTATATGATAGCTATAAAACAGATAACAGAATTCTTAATCTTTTTTTTTTTTTTTTTTTTTTCAGTATACATCACACATACTGTGAGTAAATGAGCTTGTATTTTCTCTAAGCCCATTGAGAAACATGGGCTAATTCATCAGTTACGTAAATTAATAAGCATATTGTCTCAAATGGTTGTGAAAATGAGGAATATATACCATTCACAGACCATTTTTTTAAATCTGATAAATCAGCTGAGGAATGAAAGTCAAGAAAGTTAACAGTTTCAGTTAATTATTACATAAATTAGGATCAGCTCAAAAACAGCACAAGAGGGACAATTTTTCACGAATATAAAATTATCTGGTTGTTCCATGTGTAATAACTAATGATCATACATAGAGATGGCCATATATTATATGTAAGAAAGTCTGAGAAAAATAAGAAAATTTTACTCATATGGTAAATAATGTCCTATAAGACAAATGTACGTAGCAAAAATGCATAATGCTTCTTAGCAAGAGGATCATTCATATTTTTTAAAGGGGAAATATTTCCACCTTATCTGTTCAGAAAAGCTAACAAATTGTTTGGCATGTTTGCAAAATAGTTTTTGAGGTTTTCATCCTAATTTGTTATAACAAAGACCACCATAGTTTGCTTTGTAAATAGCATAACATGAGATGCAAAAAAAAAAAAAAAAAAAAAAAAAAACCCTAAAAGTATAAAATAACAGAATAGCCTTTTGTGATGTTTTTTTTTTTTTTTTTTTTCTTAAAGAGCATGTTTTCAAGTTAAATGGTACATTCATAAGCAAGTGAGCATTTAGCCATCTTAATCCATTTGCATTCTGTTGAGATAAGTTATCAGTAGTACAGTAATTGAATTTCTTTCTAATTCATATGAAGTCTGCCTGCAGGGGACACATTAACTGCTAGGCCCAAAATTACATAAACTTTATAACGTTCCACTAGAAATCAAATAACAGAAAGCCAAAACAAACACATACACCAGAGCTCTGAGACAACCAAATTTTAAAGCTTTTTTAGGGCGGGGGAGGGGGATGAGCTGAAAGTTTATTCCTGAGATTAAACTTACCCAGCTTACTCAACTGTGCTAAAAACTGTTTAAAATCTATCGGTATGAAATGACGCTG
Source organism: Aythya fuligula (assembly GCF_009819795.1). Taxonomy (NCBI): domain Eukaryota; kingdom Metazoa; phylum Chordata; class Aves; order Anseriformes; family Anatidae; genus Aythya; species Aythya fuligula. The sequence continues at coordinate 26,817,168 of NC_045562.1, read as the reverse complement.
CCAGTACTCTAAATCAGGGGTAATTACAAAGCAGACCAGCATAACATGGGGACTTTAATGGGGCTGTGGGTCTGGAACAGCACCCTTCCAGTCATACATTGCTTGGCTACGTACCAGACATCAAGCATCTTGCATGCTGTATGGATGTAAAACTGCACCAGTCAATGCTATTTGTGGATCCTGACTTCTGAGGAAACCATCAGTGGAAGTGTAAAAGAAATATCAGTCCAACCCCTTTTCTCTTCCTCTCTACACCCACACTGAGCACCCTCCCAGCAGCACGCCGCACCAAGGAGAAGCTGTCACGTTAACATCTATATCCAAAAGCTGTGACTTCCGGCTTAATTGTGTGATCATCAGATATCCTCACACTACAAGAGATTCAACTGACTTTATTCCTCCAGTGATGGCAATTCAACTTGTTTGACCTTGGGCACAAGATGTTGCTGATGATGATTTTGCTCCCATGTTAATGCATGTGAAAGCTTGTTGCTAAATACCTCTATGAAGATGGTCCCACTAGGATGGTACTCAGCAGTTATCAAAGCTGATTTGGATCCATACTGTAACTAGAAAGGTAACTCCCAATGCCTTATTGCTGGTATTTATTGTTGTTTTTAAGATTTAGTGAGCTAAAGCCCTGAATTTATGTTCACCAACCTAAAACTAGGAACAACTAGAGGAAAATGTAGAAGGAAGATTAATTAAAGTGTTCTACAAACTGAAGAGGCAGAAGAGAAAGCAGAGAGGTTACTGTCCCCCTTTCACAGCTCCTTCAAGCCCACCAAGTGCAAAGCAAGAAGGGGTGGAGAGCTCGTGACCTTAACGCATCTTGTAGATGAAATTTGACTGGACCTGATCAGTACTTTCCCAGCAATAAGCTTTACTGCTTCCAGCAGAACAAGGCAGCTATACTTAAATACATGGTACTGTCAGAATTTAAATGTTACAGGTGACACGTCACCCTGGGTTCATACCAAGACGACCTGTCAACTTCAGTTTTCCTCATCACCAGTTGTCTGATGAGAAATACCCACTCCTACTGTTCTCTGAAAATCACTGGCTGTGGTGCCTGGGAGTCATTCTCAGCTGTGTTTCTGATGAACAGCGATGGGATGCAGGCAGTGTATGTATACATCCAGGCACCTGCTGCAAAAGGGCTTAGGGACTTAGAGACACAGATCTCCTAATAATAAAGCTTCTTTCTCCATGCTTTCTCTGCCATACCAAACAGTTTTGTTATATATAACAAAACCAGGTTTATTTCTTGTAACAAAAGCATCGTGAAGTTTTGCCTTTGCAAAAGCTCTAGTGTATCACACCTGTTTTTCCTTTTATTATCCCAGGAAATATTTGCAAGTGAGGAATGCCAGCGATCTGGTTCCTTAACTTTCTTCAAAGAAAAACAGGTCATAAGCACAGATTCTTTAGATGTCAAATGCTGGCTTTTATGAAAAGGTTGTTATTGCTTATCCTTGTAATGTCCCCAGCAAATACTATTGAATGGACAAGCCTCTGAATCAGTAAGCTAAGCTAAAAAGGAAGGCAAAGGGGATATGAAAAGCTGCAACAGTAATGAACATAATGCACTAAAGAAGAATGCTTTTGAATCTTGAAGTGTGTGGTGCCTGTGAACATCTTCCCTAGAATATAAATCTCATTTTCTCACTTCTGTTGAAAACCAGAGCTGGAACCCACAGAGTCTCAAGTTTCTAAGACAACAGTGCTATCTGTCCCTGAACCTAAATTGAAAACAAATGCTTCTCTATAAATGTTTTTTCCATCTACAGTGTAAATAGGCTGGTCGTTTGACCCTTCTGCAATATTTTAACTAAGTACTTGATGTTTACGGTTTAATTTCTCCAGCTCACTGTAACACAAACTAAACAGTACATGAAGAAAAGAAAGGTGAAAGGTACCCTTAAGAGTAGCAAAGGTTGTAGAAGAGCCCCAGTATTAATCATTGTAGCAGCAGCAATGTGAGATGTGAGTTGCCGTACAGGAAAGAGAAGCCTACTGAGATACGACAAATAAGCAAACCAAATTAAAGCTGTTAAGTAGATATTGATGAGCTGGTTTATCAGTTATTGCTGCAGTACTAGGGGTAAAGAATCACTGAATAAGTTGCTATATTTGAGAGTGAGAAAATAAAGCTTTTTCTTTTCTTTTTTTTTTTTTTTTATTGCCACTGATACAAATTTAGTTGTTTACAATTGATAAATTACTCTGATTTGTTCTTTATATTTTCCATAGTGACAAAGTCCATACATAACTCAGACTAATTCATTTAAATGAATGGATTCTGCATGACTACAAAGGACATTAATTTATTTTTTTTTTAAGACTGATGGCCTGAACATTACTCATTATACTTGTTTGTTCAGTGCAGCTTTGTTTTTCACTTCACTTGAATTACCATTCACTTAAATTGCTGCTAGAGTTAATCTACTGCATATAGCAGGTTGTAGATCTATTTGAAACAATTACTCATCTATTTCTAGCCTTGCTATTTTCATATGAATTCCTTTAAAAAGAAGAGATTGAGATAGTGACAGAGAAAGAGAGATCATAATTTCAGTTCTCTTTTTTAGGCCAAATAAAGTCAGAGACTAAGTGATTTGGATCACTGTGACAGTGACTGGAATACTAGTACTGAATTTCTTCTCATTTACATTGACAATGCCAGAAAGACTGCAAAACTGGCAAGAGAAAAGGTTAAATTCTTAATTTTATAGAGGACTTGGGATCATTTCTAGGAAAGTAAAGAGATGGGGATTGACATAAGAAGCAATCTGCCAATAAGAACAAGGCATAATATCACCCAGAAAAATGTGTAACTGGTAAAGATTCTCAAATTGTGCTGGGTGGTACAACAAAAACAACAGTATGAAATATGGCTGTGCATTAGCTGTACAGTCTTTGTGGTTGGAAGCTTAGCTAAGCCAGGAGTTCTCAGTGGTGTGATGGAATCCAAAACAGGAGTATATGCACAGCACAGCTTTGCAAGAAGCTATGTATAAACATCTCTCCAAATTAAAATATCTACACAATTCTATTGCAGACATTAAGCAGAAAAATTATGCAATTATCAGTCTTTGGCTTGGAAGGTATTAATGAGTGAGTGGCAAAGGATACAGAGAAAAACCAAAATACGGATCTCATCAGTAAATAAGATCACTGGGAGGAAAAAGAACACAAAATAAAAGATTAATTTCATGCAAAATTTGAAAATGGACTTTTCCAAATTTAAATTCTCAAAACTATATCATGGAAGTTTTCCATATGGACTTAAGTCATGGCAGAGTAAAGGAATAGGTATGGAAATGAACAGTGAATGCTTTCACAGTGTAACCAACAACAGGAAATTTAGATTAATTAATTTAATCATATATGAAGGCACTGTGAAGAACACAACATAAACATGCATAATTGGACACTTACATGCAAGTTCACCAATCAGCTTAACCATACCCTAATTAGTTCAAGGCACATGAGAAATGTCCAAAATTATCCTGTCAGAATCTAAAAAGACATAATCCTAGCTGCAATTAATCTCCTACAAGAGCAACAACATGTGTATGTGTTTCTGTAAGACCTGTTACATGACAGAGCTGAGTGAAATAGGTGAACCACAGATAGAAAACAAAACAAAAAAAAAAAAGGCCAAAAAAAAGCCAAAAAAGACTGCCCTTCACTGTTTTGGGAGAATGTTAATACCAAGTGGGGAGGATCAGAGACTCAAAGGTGAGATAATCTGACTAACTCTGACTATAAACAGCTAGACATTTCTTGATTGTAGGGAAGCAATTAAGAAACAACATGCAGAAGGACAGCATGCCTTCTGTGCCAAGTCTTTTGATGGAGAACAAAATTGTGAAGAAATCCAAAAACTAATCTCAACCCTTAGGATCTCAAAAGCAGGTATTGACAAGTTTTTCAGGTAATTATTCAGAAAGATGGGGATAAGCAGAGTGAAAATCTTTTTACAAACTACCATTAATTTAGAGCTTCAGATGAACTCCCAGTCATGATAGAAGGACATCCTACATCTGCTTTCAAGAAAAAGGGAGCAAAACAAAATGTAACTGTGATGAAGTATCTCATTTCCCCACGTTCTTCCCAGTTTCAAACTTTCATTTTTAAGGATTTATTCCTTCCTCAGCTATCTTGGGAGAGCATCAGTTTGATTCCAGGCAAAAAGCCTACCTGGGATCAAATATTTTCAGTTCCACAGTTACCTGGTAGAATATGTTAAGCGGCTTGAATATTAAAAAGTCTTGGTATCTGGTAACTACTTAAAAAGAGAGAAAACAACTAATGGATATAAATCAATTTTTTACTTCCTTTGTAAGTAAAAGTTATTTTCTCTGAAGATTAGTTTTTTATCTACAACTGCTGAGAAAATCTAACTTCAGATATAAAACATCATTTTGTTTTACGATGGCATAAGAATGGGGAAGTTATTAAAAAGGAAAAAAGTACCTGAAATGTTTATGAAAATGAAATATTAAGAAGAAATTTATAGTAAAAGATAGTTATGTCTGGACAAGAAAGACATACCATAAATACACGTGGAAGAATTTCAGTAGGAGAGGTATGCACATAGGAAAATAAATACATAAGGGAAAGACACTTTTAGACAAAATGGAACCTAATAGCTCAGAATGTGAGCTGGTGTAAACAACAGTGAAAACTGTATTAAGGTAAATTAAGGCAAGCTAGCCACAACATTTTCTGTTAAGATTTTATCAACACGCACCTATTATAAAATTGCAGTCAGTATCCTAGCTAGCCAGGTTACATGTTGATTAAGATATCCCTCTATTAATTAAAACAAAATAATCGCAATGAAAACTACTCAGTTATCTAAAAACAAAACCAAAAAAAAAAAAAAAAACACCCTCAAAAGTCAAAAACATATTGTAACCAAGGAAGCAAAAGCAAAATGATACCACTAGCATTACCACTATTAGACATATAGTAACAACACATAGTCAAGGTATTAATGCACACATATACATGCACACACCTAAGAGATTATTTCTCTGCAGAGTGAACTGAGAGTGATTGCAGTATGCTGGCAGAAGCCTTGAACGTGCAAGCTCTAGTTGACACCAGAGGGGCTGGGACTATAAACAGAGATGGCTGCTTACTGATCAATCTGAATGCAGCCCGGGAAGGAAGTGTTTTAGAGCACAAGGGAAGCAATACACATGGCTCAGCTGTGCTGACGAAGCCATTAGAAGGCTCTCAGAAAGGTGTATCTCTTGAAAGGTGGTGAAAGAAAACAGGAATCCCTGGATAAAGGAAATTATCTATTTTGAAGGATGGTGAGGGAAAGCAGGAACTTTCTGTTAAATCCTCTGTCAACAACCATGCAGGGATCACTTAATGACATACAGAAAATCCTATCAGTCTATGAGATCTGCCCAGAAAAGATTGTTTGTGTGAGCCTGCAATAAAAACCACTGCTTGTTCTGGCTTCATACTTCAGAAACAGGTATCCAGAGCAGATCACTCCAACAATCTGCAACATGCTGCTACATATGTAAGTGTTGTCTTACTATCATTACAGGGAATTACATTTTAGAGTTTGTTCTAAGGTCTTGCTGATTGTGTTTGACTTGTCTGGTTCCCTGCCTTAGAGGATTAGCTGTTGAATGTGGATGCACCAGACAGGCTGTAATTTCTTTTTCTATTTTTCAGGTGCTCCAATATATACTGAAAGTATTGCAAGATTGAAAAATCCAACCTGCGATTTCACAGGAAATAAGAAATTACTGCATAACATTGTTTGGTAAAAATTGTATTAAGACAATACAAGAATAGTTTCCAACACTAATGTTGAAGTGTGTATTGTATTATAAGCTCAACTGTACCTTCTTCTTAAAAGTCTCATTAAAAAGGTTATTTCTGCTTCAGATATTGCATGCTTGAACTGTGACAGCAAAATTTACTTTTCCCCACATTTGAAGTGATTTGGAAAAGCTATTTTTGACACAGAGTCCTCAAAAAAAGGTGTTGCTCATCTTGTTCCAAATTTGCTCTAAAACTTTCTTAAACTGGTCTATCTCAAAAGCAGCTTATCTTAAAAACTGAAAAGGGAGGGTATTTGAAAAATTGTGTTGAGGTTTAGCATAAAGGGACATTCTTCAGAGGAAGGAAAGTTTGTGTAAGGAGTTATTTACTAGTAAACCAGAAATGTCAGAATAAACTATCAGACACCAACACAACATATCAATATTTGAACTTCCAAATTCAAAGCAAAAAGGCAATGTGTGCAGAGCAATGCCTCGGTTCTCACTGTGAGCCATGTCTAATCCCTCTGGCATTTTAGAAAGCTGATTTATTTGATTACCTACATTATATACACATTTTGCACTACGAAGTGCTGGTTCATTATGAACCCATTAAGAAAGGTACTCAAGACCCTACAGTAAGTTTCCCTTAAAATGACATTTATTAGAGCGAAGAGTATAAAGAAAAATCAGATATTACCCTACATCCCTCCAGACAGTGGAATTCCTGAGCTACGCAGCACTGAGCAAGCCTCCAACCAGGGGGGTATGCTATACCCCATCCATGGAAAGGCTACCTCATTCATGAAAGGCAGGTCCTGCTTCACGAACTTGATCTCCTTCTATGACAAAGAGACGCGCTTGGTGGATGAGGGAAAGGCTGTGGATGTGGTCTACCTTGACTTCAGCAAGGCCTTTGACACTGTTTCCCACAGCATTCTCCTCAAGAAACTGTCTGCTCGTGGCTTGGACTGGCATTCGTTGGGTTAAAAACTGGCTGGATAGCCGGGCCCAAAGAGTCGTGGTGAATGGAGACAAATCCAGGTGGAGGCCGGTCACTACTGGCATTCCTCAGGGCTCAGTACTGCAGCCGGTCCTCTTTTATATCTTTATCGATGATCTGGATGAGGGGATCGAGTGCACCCTCAGTAAGTTTGCAGATGACACCAAGTTAGGTGCGTGTGTTGATCTGCTCAAGGGTAGGAAGGCTCTGCAGGAGGATCTGGATAGGCTGGAATGATGGGCTGAGGTCAACTGCATGAAGTTCAGAAAGGTGCAATAACCCCAAGCAGAGCTACGGACTGTGAGATGAATGGTTGGAAAGCTGCCAGGTAGAGGAGGACCTGGGAGTATTGGTGGATAGTTGGCTGAATATGAGCCAGCAGTGTGCTCAGGTGGCCAAGAAGGCCAACAGCATCCTGGCTTGCATAAGAAGCAGTGTGGCCAGCAGGCCTAGGGAAGTGATTGTCCCCCTGTACTCGGCTCTGGTGAGGCTGCACCTCGAGTACTGTGTTCAGTTTTGGGCCCCTCACTACAAGAAGGACATCGAGTGCTTGAGAGAGTCCAGAGAAGGGCAACAAAGCTGGTGAGGGGCCTGGAGAACAAGTCCTACGAGGAGCGGCTGAGGGAGCTGGGCTTGTTCAGCCTGGAGAAGAGGAGGCTCAGGGGCAACCTTATCGCTCTTTATAAGTACATTAAAGGAAGCTGTAGAGAGGTGGGGGTTGGTCTATTCTCCCACATGCCTGGTGACAGGACGAGGGGGAACGGGCTAAAGTTGTTCCAGGGGTGTTTTAGGTTGGATCTTAGGAAGAACTTCTTTACTGAGAGGGTTGTGAGGCATTGGAATGGGCTGCCCAGGGAAATGGTGGAGTCACCATCCCTGGAGGTCTTTAAAAGACATTTAGATGTTGAACTTAGCGATATGGTTTAGTGGAGGACTTGTTAGTGTTGGGTCAGAGGTTGGATTCGATGATCTTGAGGTCTCTTCCAACCTAGACAATTCTGCAATTCTGTGAAATCTATGGCTAGAACCCCAGTTCCCATTTCACAGAACAGAGCAGCACTAGAAATTTTTGCACTTACTTAAGCAACAGAGTGACATTTAACTTGAGGGAAATTATATTTTCAGAGGTGCGTAATAAACTAAAAAACAACTTTGTCCTAAAAAGAAAGCTCCGGAGTGCTTAGCTTATCTTCTTTAAAATCTTTTTACCTTACTCAAGTTGATTCACATTTAGTTATCAGAACTTAAATAGGAACACAATACAGCATGGGCAGTTACCAGCAGAAAATTCCCCTTTCCATTTATTTCAGTACTATCTGATAATTCAAAAGAACAGAAAAAGACTCACGAAAGCAGTTTTTCTACAACTTTATACGTAGTTTCCATGAAAATTTATCTTCAGGTATTTTGATGAAATGTCATATACTTGGGCAGGTGGATGTTATGAGGTTCTGGTTTGGTTACGTTGGTTCATTAAGTCATGTGATACTGAATAATCCTCTCTATCCTAAGATGGTCCAAATCATTGATTTTAGAGACAGACACACTCTTCAGCTATGCAACATTGACATTAAAAGTGTCTCGATGATTTTCTTGCTAAGACATATTTGTGGTAGAGACTTTCTACAGCTCTGCAGTTTATGAATTACTGCACTGTTTCCATGGATACTTCTCCTCTCAATACAGACACAAGTAGTATCATTAAAGTTAAAGTTGAAATTTCCCAACAGTATCACAACTAAACATTTCCATACTTCAACACCCCTATGATTAAATTCAAATAAGCTCCCTGAAATGGAAAGGAAGTTTCCAGAACGTTAAATTAAAGCAGATAAAAAAAGCTACCCTTCTTCCCACCTCCAAAAAAATAATTTGCTTTAGCTTATGGCCTATAGCAATCTTTAAACCATGGTCCTACTAGGAATGGTGATTCACTAAAGTGTAGCACTGTGTTATTGTGCCTTTCTCTTTTTTTCATTGTCTACCCAGTAACTTTGCATTATTTGGCATTAGCTACATAATAGCAAGCACACAGAACAGCAAAGCTGAACATTTCCCCAGTTTAGAGAAATTCTTTGCTGCTGTGAAATCCCCCTCTGCAGCCCTCGGTGCCAGGAAGGCGTGCAGCCAGAAGACCTTTTAAAAGCCCAATGCAATCTGCTGATCTCCCACGTTGCAGAGCCATTCTGACCGGCGCCATTCAGGGTGGCCTTTCAAAGCTGTCGAGGGTATAAATATCTTGGACTCTTGTTCTCCTGCCTCCCAACAGAAGCTATTCATGCATGAGAAGGACGTAGTACATCTAGAGGTGTGTGTGGGGAGGGGGCAGGCCAGTCCTGCACTCCCACCCCACACCTAGAAAATCAGCCCGTTTTTACCTCTTCCAATGCCTACAATGTGCAGCCCATGTTTTGCAGACACATGTATACAAATCCTATATTGTCATGATACATGAATATTTCTATTGTCAGCTGCAAGTTTTCATGGAGGAAAGACACTGGAGCACAATAAAGAATTGTGAGTGCACATTAACACAACACTGAGCTGGCCTGAAAATTATGAGGCATAACTGTTGCGACTCAAGTGATGGGTACTTAAGAGGCTGATAGATAAAGCATTGCATAATAGACTAATGAGCAACGTGTGTATTATCCGGCAGTGAATTAGCAAAAATCCACATAAAGATGCCAGTTGTATTGTGCAATGAGAATGTGCATGATGGAAAACATCTATTTATATGGCATTTGAAGACGTTTCACAAGGAACTTAATGCCAGAGTGCTGCTACAACTGAAAGCCTGAGTATCTCTTTGACTTTTGGCTAAATCAATTTATAAATCAATAAAAGCATAAAAGTTGCATAGCAGAAGATAACCTTTAGGAAATAAATGGTACAACATACAAAGACCTGTTAAACGTAACTGATTAAAGATGCATAGGTGCAAGGAACCCATGGGTTCATCCCTTTGAGCTTGGAGTGCTGCAAAGCTGGACCTTCGTGGTGGTTTTGTGCTGCTAGGCAGCTGAACTCCACCACAACCACTCTCTCACTCCCCCTCCTCAAAGGAGAAGGGGGACAAAATACAGTGGAAAGGTCTCAAAGGTTGAGATACAGACAGGGAGATCACTCAACAATTATTGTCAAGGGCAAAACAGACTCAGCATAGGAAGATTAATGAAATTTATTGCCTATTGCTAACACACTAGAGCAGGGAGAAACTAAAAGAACAATAGAAACACCTTCCCCCCCCCAAAGCAGCACAGGGGAACAGGCAATGGGGGCTGCAGTCAGTCCCTGACGCTTTCTCTCTGCTGCTCCTTCACGGTCACTCTCTGCCCCTGCTCCACATGGGGTCCCTTCCACAGGATGCCGTCCTTCCCAAACTGAGCCTGCGGGGGCAGTCCACAGGCAGCAGCTCCTCAAGAACTGCTCCCACACGGCTCCGTACCACAGGTCCCCCACGGCTGGGCGGCAGCTCCCCCCAGCCCCCCTGCTCCTGCGGGGGCTCCTCTCCACAGGCTGCAGCTCCGGCCCGGGACCTGCTCCTGCGGGGGCTCTCCATGGGCTGTAGCCTCCTCCAGGCCACATCCACCTGCTCCACCGGGGGCTCCTCCACAGGCTGCAGCGTGGAGATCTGCTCCGTGTGGGACCCATGGGCTGCAGGGGGACAGCCTGCTCCACCAGGGGCCTCTCCACAGGCTGCAGGGGAATTTCTGCTGTTGCGTGCCTGGAGCACCTCCTGCCCTCCTGCTGCTCTGCCCTTGGGGCCTGCAGGGCTGCTTCTCACCCCCCTCTCCCAGCTGCTGTGGTGCAGCAGGGGTTTTTTGTTTGTTTGTTTTTTCTCCCAGAGGTCCAACCAGCATCATTCCCTGGCTCAGCTCTGGCCAGCAGTGGGTCCCTTTTGGAGCTGGCTGGAGTCTGGTGCTGGCTCTGATCTGACATGGGGCAGCTGCTGGGCTCTGCTCACAGAGGCCACCCCTGCAGCCTCCCTGCTACCAAAACCTTGCCACATAAACCCAGAACAACCTTACCAAATGTTCTTTTGTCCCGGTATGCAGTGTTTTGCATTGCTTACCATTATGGCCTGAATAAAAAAGGATGCATAAAAAATTCAATCTTGAGTTGTAGTCCCTACAATACCCAGACAGAATAATAAATTCAGGATACACAAGATCTGTTTAGAGTAATGCAGTATATTCTAGAGGAAATTATAGAATACTTCCCAAATGAAAGCTGTACTGGAAAAGGGCTTTGTTTGGCTTGGTTTTGGGGGAGAGGGTTTTGTTTTGTTTTGTTTTTGTTTGTTTAGTTGGGATTTCATCTTTGATTTTACTTCTTTTTGTTCTCTTCCATATCAACCAAGTTTGAAAATTACTCCAGAATCTCAGGCTGGACTGTCAACGATTCAAATATGTATCTTCACTGCTGTCTTGATCCATCAGCCTCTCCTTTTTTTGTTTGTTTGTTTGTTTGTTTGTTTTTGTTTGTTTGTTTGTTTTGGTTTGTTTGTTTGTGTGTGTGTGTTTGTTTGTTTGTTTGTTTTTTGTTGTTTTTTTCCAAGTCTCCTTAAACTGAAAGCAGACTGACTCCCTTTCTCTAGCATGAGGTAATGTGTCAGAGCAGTCTTCAGGCACTTACCCCTGCACATGCTAGTTCATGCTAGCTCAGATATTCATAAAACTGCCTAGTTATATTGACTTCCATAGCACCATACTGACCTGCTTTAACACTGTCTCACTGTCTCACTGGAGATAAGTATGTAAGCTTCATTCTCCATGGGGTCAGTTGAAGGTGAAATAGTAAAACATTTGTTTGATTTGAGCTGTTCTAGCAAGCACACGACTGATATTCTGCCTGACACTGCTGTGACCATAATCTTTAATTCTTAGTGGTACATCACCTCCCTAAAACTAACAGGACTGGCTAACTTGACACGACAAGGCACTCTCAAAGAGTGACTCTTGCATCACAGAATAAATAAGATCTAGCTGACTCATACACAGTATTTGAGAGAGGTGATTGTCTTTTCCTTGAGAAAGTTATCAGTAAAAAGAATCTAAGGGGAAAAAAAGAATAAACAATACTCTGCTGCCTAACACTCTTCTTGCCCTTTCTATTAACAGATTAAAATCTTAATTATCTTTTCTGATGTATTCCCAGTTCTACCTCTACAGTATTTCCTGTAACCTCTAATGCAATTTTAAATCTCTTCCAAGTTTTCTTCCTTGCATTGTTTCTTTGTCACTTTTTCAGATCCTTTGTGTCCTGAGCAGCAGGCTGGCCGGGCACCTATTGAACATCTCCTCCCTCCCACAAAGCAGAGAGCCACAGCTGTTCTGTTCCCAGGTGTTTTCAATACTCCATAATTTATCAGTTACAAATTCAAACAAAAGCTATTCTAAACTAAATTGGTCCCCCAAAAAGGACTGGGTACACAGCTGGAAGCTCTGAGAATGTCCTTTTCTGTCTCATTCAGATTTCTGTCATTTTCTGAGAGACAGGCAAAAATTTGAAAAATCAAATTCAAAAAGAAACAGTACAAGAAACAATTATAGATGAATTTTGTATCAGATGTCACTGGCATGTACTTGCTTTGTTAATGTGTTATGTCACTGGTCAGGGACTTGGCATCACAAGTTGAAAACAATTTCACCTGAGGATCCAGACTGAGAGCCATGGATTCTTACTCAGAGATGCTGTTTCTAGATATTCCATGTCTTTTTGTGCATCTGTACATAAGAGCTGCTGAAGGCTTTGTTTGTTGAGGTTTACAAATAGGGAAAACTAGATCTTCTGCACCACTGGTTCTTTTGCTTCTGGCTTTAATATAAAGACTGTCAGTCACATAGACCTTAGAGTTGCAGGAGTTTAATAAGCTCAGCTTACCTATTCCTACTTTCAACAAAATGCAAATAGTACATAATATAAAATAAAGTCAGATCTCTCAGTGAATGAAACATCAAGAGACCGTATTACCTCCTGAAATGGTACTCCTGTTGCATTCAGGACAGCCTCGTCTGAAGAATCCTCATTTCAACAGAAACAGTCTGTATTTCAAAGCACCAAAATCATAGAATAACAGAATGGTTCAGGTTGGAAGGGACCTTAAAGATCATCCAGTTCCAACCCCACCTCTTACTAGACCAGGCTGCCCAAAGCCCCATCCAACCTGACCTTGAACACCTCCAAGGATGGGACATCCACAGCTTCTCTGGGCAACCTGTGCCAGTGCCTCACCACCATCAGAGTTAACAATTTCTTCCTAACATCTAATCTAAATCTTCCTTCTTCTAGTTTAAAACGGATCCCCCCTTGTCCTATCATTATGTGCCCATGTAAAAAGTCACTCTCCAAAATACTGAATGAGGACTGTGATTTTCAGAGGATCATGTGTAGACCTGCAGTACAACATTGATTCAAGTGTCTTTTTGCAGTTTAAGAAAATCCCATCCTAAATATTCTAGGAAGCCTTCTGACAGCTCCACTTCACCAGGGCCCCACTTTTCCCATCAAGGTTCATACAAAACCAAGCAAGTGCCAGTGTTCTCTCTCAGAAATTTAAAGGAACTATAATTAATAGTAATAATGCTTCTGCAATTTTAATAGTTCAAGAAGGTTGATCAGAACTGAATTTACAATGTTTACTTCATCTTTGTTATAACCATAACATCTGTAAATAATAATTAAGCACTGAGTTTAAACCTGAGTATTGCATTATATTTCTTTGTGACTTAACTGTGTAATTATATTCTAATGTATGTATTATATTCTAATTGTCCTCTTATTTAGGGTATACATGTATTTCTACAGTTGATAAAGTGATGATACATTAATACAATCTTCTCCATTAAGCCACCCCTCTTAAAATGGAGAGGCTTGAAAGCATCAGGCCTCAACTACAGACATTCACAAACCAGATTTCTCTCCTCTTTTCAAGCCTCATCTCAGAGGTCAGGCTTCTGCTTCAGCTAAATTGAATGTTTTTCCACTGCTATCAGCAGCATCATTTTTCCAGACACTATCAATGGGTGCAAGAAAATGTTCCATATATTCTTATGCCTTTAAAATATGATGTTTCCAAGGTAACTGTACCCAGGAGATCTACTAATAGCAAAAAGTGGAAAATAATGTAACTTCTATTTTAAAATTACTTTTCTGAAGGGAAGAGGAATTGCATTCCCACAAACTTTTTCCTTCATAACTCTGTCACTCTCTTTAACAAAATCAAAGAATTCAAAATTCAACACTGAGGCTTTATATATAATCGTGTTGGCAACAGATAGAGAGGATGTATTGGGATGTATTGTCTTATACTGTCGAGCGTTAGCTCAAAGGAAGGAAATTGGATAAAACTTAGCTCTGTTTTATGTATGGTCAAACTGTTTCAGATAAAATAGGATCCAGCAGAAACTTCTGCCCAACTGTCAAACCAAACCTGCACACACATTTATTTAAGTTTAATTTTTTTGAGAGATGGTTTTAAAAGTCCTGGAGAATATTTCAGTGAAACGCTGAAAACCAAGCGATCATGATTTAAAACTCTATCACGGTACCTTGCAAGGGTTTGTATTAAGACTGCCTCATGAGAGCTCAAGACCATCACGTAGGCCAAGATTTCCTGCAGGGTTAACTCTTCTTTGGTACCTAAAGGCACATACAAACTGAGCAAATGCAAATGCAATTACTTATGCAAACATTTACTCAATTGCTTTAGGGAAATATGACTTTCTATGCATACAAACACAGTGCTCATCACATACCACAAGTCTTTAAACACAGCCTGCTGCTAATTCTTATGTTCTGGTAAAATGATATTTTACCATTTTAGTTTTGGCCTATACTAGTATCCAGCTTAACTTAATGATACATAAAATGATCACACTATTTACTGAAATACTAACAGAGAATTAAAATAGGCATTACATGTGAGTAAAATAAGGCATGGACCGCAAAATCAATGCTTTTTAAAAGTTATTTTGCCAATAACTGACAGAAAATAAATAAATAAATAAATAGATAAATAAAAAGATAGGTTAAAAGTTACAATTGTGTGCAAAATGAAGGTAGTAGAAATCTAGCAGCTGAACCATTAGATGTAGAATTAACTAAACTTTTTGCACATGCTAGAATCAGGACCACAGAGACATTGGCAGAAGGAGGAAAATTATCTACTGGACATTTGTGTTTACCTGCGATGTCTGATTCTCTTGAGATGTCTGATTTTAAATAGTTATATTAAAAATGTAATATTTTAGTTGCTAGATATTCATCCAGTTGCTGTTTGAAATATCAGTCTGAAGCTGGTAATAGCTAGTAAAAAATTGGATTCAGCTTTCAATTTCAAGCAGAAACATGAAAACAGCCTTAGAGCTATAGGAGCCTGTAAATACCTACGGTGTAATAAGAAGACACATTGTGCCATTAAAGGAAATATTTAACAGCTAAGAAGATGCTATGTTTTAGTTTTCCTCATTTCCACTTCAGTCTGGTTCAGTGCTATTTACTATGTTTGCCTAAAAAACAACTTTCCTACAGAGATCTTTATGACAGGCAAAGATGAGCTAAGAACCAGCCAGTGTCAGGCGGTCTGATGGCCCACCGCAGTTCACACTTCACTGTAACACAGAGGAGGAAAACAAGCCACACTTTGGTGTCTGCCCCTGTCATCCAGCTCTACCGTGACAGGAGGGTATGCTGACTCACTCAGCACTGTTAAATTAAATGTGGTGCAGTAGGTCTGTCATTTAAATACAGGAACAAACTGCTGTGTCTAAGCCACTGTGCAAGCAGAATTAAATTTTTCAACTGAGATATTACACTTAACAGCCTAAACAGCAACTATGGAGAAAAAATGATGCTTTATAAAGCATGTTCTACAAAAGGAGTTGAAATACACGCTGTTTTTGGCTTGGAAAGATCATTTTTGCTAGACTTCATTTTATTACTCATCTTGACATCCTGGAGTCTGATCCAGGCCTTTCCAAGAGTATGCGATAAAAGCAGTACAACAAAAGTTGAAAAAAATAGGTAGTAGTAATTTTTGAACCATGGAGTCTTTCAAAGCATAAAAACCCTAAGAAAACAACACATTCAGACAGACATGATACACAGGGGAGGAAACTACAATTGTACATAAAATGGCTGTATCCCAGATACCGAGGAATTGCAAATACAACATACAAGAGCACCCTGAGGCGATCAGACCAGTGGTGAGTAGGAGGGCTGTCATGGTCTACAGAGACAACCATGTGATTTACATTAGCATCATAGGCTAGCGGGAGAATGAAACCCTTTTCTAAATATCAAAAAGGCATAAATAACAAAAGGCAGTAGCAGAGGCATGAATTTACTGATAAATTGTATTTATAGGCATAAGACAAAAATAAATTTAAACAGAAGACAGGTGAGAAAAAGGAAGAAGGAGAGGAAGGAGAGCAAGGAGAGCAAGGAGAGCAAGGAGAGGAAAACCAACTGGCAAGGTTTGAGCTGCAACTTTAAATATCCATCCACCAAAGAGAAATGTTTGGGCACAGGGAGTGAAGTGATGCATACCAAATACAGACTACAGACTACTAGCTAGAAGATCCTCAGAGCGTACCTCATCCAGAACTCCAAGTCTCCTTGATGAGGATGCTCCATAATCAGGATGTCACTACTGCAGCTGCCAATCAACTCCACAGGTAACTAATGCATCATAAAAATTCATTTGCTAATTTCAAGTGTGCAGCCATTCTCCTTGTTCCTAGGCTAGGGAAAACTAGAGCTTGTGCTGTAAACCATACATTACTTTATTCACTCTGTCATGTTCTCTCCTCCCTTCAAAGCCTGACTCCAAAACAGAACAGCGTCTCAACAACTCACTTCTGGATTTTGTTGCCAAACTATGATGTCCTTGTGTGCATACATAATTTCACTGGAAGTCCATGATGTTTGAGATGAATGTACCAGTGAATCACATAATGAGGCAGTAACATCATTTTATTGTATTATTTAAACATCATGATATTTAGTTTCCCTTCTCATTGTAAATCAAAGGTATAAAAGTTTACAGTCCTTTATCTGTACTGATTCTTACCATTTTCTTCCTGAGTTGCTGCATTTAATCTTGAGCCCAGCAGAGTTTCTAAGTAATTCCTATCACTTTTTACAATGCACTTCACCATAAAAATCCATCTACTTCTTGTTCATTTCTCTACTTCCACCCTCCCTGAAATCCTTCATGATCTTCCCTAATCCTAACAATTAGTAGCTATTACCAATTCTGTCACCACTCAGTTAATGTACTTTCCAGATAATTAGTAATGAAAACGTGTAGGTGCTTTGAACCTACCTGATTTTTGTTAGTCAAAATCTTGTCAAAGGGGAAATGGAGCACACTCCTAACCCCCTAAATCCCAATAATCTCTAACAATAGGGCTATACGCAAATAGCTGAATTTACCGTAGCCATCAGACTCATCAGCTTCATACGCAAGAAATGGGATCAGCAGGAAAATCATAACTGTTCGAAGATTTTTCTGTATTATCCTTTGAGCTTAAAATCCAAGTAAAACAATACAGTGTTATAAAAAAAAAAAAAAAAAAAAAAAAAAAACACTGAAAGAAACACAACAAGCTATTTAAAATTTCTTTGTACCTGCTTTCCACACTTCTTTCAGCTCTTTCACCCAACACCCTACTTGAAAGTGCCCTACTGCTGGTAGTGCTCAGACCCTCCACCAAATCAGCAAGGGTGGCAGCAGCAGCACTGGCATAGAGTAAGGCATGGCCATGAGTCTCCTTCCTTAGAGAAGCGCTCAGAATAAAAAGTCCTTTGGCATAGCCCTTCCTACCATCCTGTGAACACTTCAGATGATGGGAAAAAAAAAAACAAACGCCCGTTGCTGAAATCCAGTGTTGTTACTCTATATGCAGTGTATATATATATATATACACACACACACACTATATATATAGTATTTGAAGAGTGTTTTCACCAGTAGTTACCGGTCTTTATCAGGGAGTTGACATAAAGTTTTTCCCTATGCCCATAAAAGATGGGGTTGTAGTGACATTACATTATAAAGTAGATACATATTGATATACAGTTTCCCTATTGTCAAGTAACTAAAGCATCCTTATAGATATCAGGGCTGACACTCATTTTGTTGTTGCTCATAAGAGTATGGATAGATGTTTGGCTTTAATCAAACTGAGGTTTTTTAACTACTTGATATCAAGTATCAATAAAATCTCTAAGAGATCCTTAGCTTCTAGATAAGAGTTTGGGCAAGTCTCCAGAGACATTATCCTTAGACCAAAACCAGAAATTCAGCTGACCTAACACAAGAGGGAACATTTATTTATTTAAATTGCAGATTTTTTGAGTTATTTCCCCTGCTACATGGCATCAGCAACCTGACAGCTAGCCTATCTATGCTTCAGTAAGCAAATGGACAACAACAACAAAAAGATTTGGCATTGAGAAAGTTAAGCATCATTTGAAACCACCTATTTTGTAAAGCAGAAGCACTATAACATACAAATAATGTATAAAATTACTGATTTACTTTGTAACTGCTGGAATAAAGCATGATTCAATAGTTCTTCAGCAGGTCATCGTAATAAATAGTAACTGTTTCACTCTTCAACCATTTTAAAACAAAGCTTTTCCACACTATCATGTTAATGGGAGATCCCTGGAAACATCACTTACTCATTGATGAAGACAATAGCATTTTGCAAACTGGTCCTTAATCCAAAAAGCAACCTCCAGAATTTTGAAAGAGTAACCCTGAAAGCATATGGATGAACATATGCACGTGCTATTAAAAGAAAAACATATAATTCTACTGGTACTCTAAAACTGCAAATAGCAAAGATCTCCTGCAGAGATGCTTGTCCAGAACTATGACAAATAGAGCTAACAGGGACCTCAGGAGGCTATCTAGTCCATTCTGTTGCTCTCTGTCTTTTGCATGCTCAAAACACTCCTCTTGTGTTTCCTTTTTTTTTTTTTTTTTTTTTTTTTTACCCCCCCTTGGTTAAATCACTCCATCTCTTTCACTCTGTGCACATGCTGATTATTGTTTATTCTCTCTTTGGTGGGCTGCTTCATACTGTGGAGGCTCTACTCTTAATGACGTCTCACCAAACTGAATATATAAACAAACAAACAAACAAACCTCTTCTTTCATGTTACAGGCGTCCCTTTGGCTACATTTGTTGCTTATTGCAATGGCACGATGCTTCTGGCTTATAGTCAGACTATGGTAGTTGTAAACTCCATGTCCTGTCCCACAAACTTTTTACTGGTTCTCCAAAAAGAACTTTTGCAGTTGATTACCACTGCTTAAATGCAAGATTGAATTTATCTGTATTACATTAAGCCAGTATCATCAAATCTTTGTTTTACAATTTTCCAAGAATATTTCAAATTCAAGTCCTGTCCTCTAATATGTTTATACCCCTAGCAGGCACATTGCATTTTCCACTATTTATGTCTTTCTTATGGTCCTAAACACGAGCCTCATAGAATGCACTGAAGATATATATATATGTATGTATGTATGTATGTACGTATGTATGTTTCGGCAGTGAACTGCTGATCCCTTTGAGTACAGTTAATCAATGAGTTTTGCATTTACCTTCTAATAGTTTCATCTAGACTACATCCCGTCAGGCAGGACAGCTGAGGGTTTGGATTTTTTACTGTACAATGAAAAAATTTTACTGCAGTAGTTTTTGCACTTCCACGTGAAAGGCTGGAGTAAAAAGGAGGTCAATAGCCCTCTGGAGTGCAGAGAAAGGCAGAGCTGTCCAGGCACAGAATAGTTAAACCTAATATGCTGAGACATAATCCTGAGGTTGACAGGGACCTTATAGTGCTTTCCACCATCCTGAGTGAGACCAGCCCATCCACCCTCCACCTCCATGAACTTCACCACCACCACCTCCCAATTCTTTGTTCTCCATAGTTATGAGTGGAGGAAGCAAGTCATATCATGACCGGAGGCTTGGTAAAGTAGAACCATTGGTCATACCTTGGAAACTCTTGCACCAGAGCCTAAAGTCAGATACTTGGCCCTTGGAGTTAAAGTTATATGGCCTGACACATCAGCAACATTTAGAAAGTTTTATTTAAAGAAAAAAATGCCAAGCCTAGAAAATCCACAGTGACAAAGCTATTACCACATTATAATATTAGAAATTCTGTTTAAAGCATTTAGTATATACATGGAAAATTTAAAAGCAATGTCAGAATTGAGGTTCAGTTTCCAAGGAATATTGGATTTGACATGGTGTTCAGAGTAATCACTGAGGCCTGCCTGTATGGAAAAGATTATGCAAATACTACAACACCAATTTTTCTTTGAATCATTTACGGTAACTTTGAATGCATACACTATTAGTATTCACTATTAGTTTACTTACAGAGTTAGTTATAATCTCTGTTTACTATTTGTTCTTGATATTTGATGTTTGTGGATCATGGTGTATGAGTGGCCCTTTAAGACCTATTGATTTTCGTCCCTGAGTGGATGACTGAAACTCATAAACAGAATCTTTTAACTTTAAAAAACAACAACAACAAAACACAATCTTTTACAATTAAATAAATAAATAAATAAATAACCAGACAGGTCACACTACTTTAGATTGTTCTTGTCTTTTCACTGTTGCTGCAATTCAAAAATAAAATATAGCACAACTGCATTAACATGAAGAAGTAGAAATTAGAGATGTTTACTAGTTTAAATAAATAAATAAATAAATAATAATAATAATAATAATAATAATAATAATAATAATAAAGTCACTTACAGTTACCTGGCTGCTTCTAGTGGCACTCTCACACTCCTGAGACACGTAGTAAATGAAGGAATATACATCTTGGCATTACATGTGTACAGACTTTATGAATGTATTTGGGGATCTCAGAGAGCTAATTTCATAAGCAGAGGGATAAAAAAAATCAGAAAAAAAAAAAAAAAGTATTTCTTGCACATCAGATTGTATCTTGATTTCTACTAAGACTGAGTATCAAATCAAAAACTTAACACCACCAGCAAGACATTGTGTATTTCATTATTGTCCAGAACTTTATAGGAGTATGGGTAGTGCCTTTTAACTTTCACACACTTATCTAAAACTGTATATAAAATGACTTATCTACAAACTTATTTTCAAAAGAGCTTTCTAATAAAACCAGAAGAGAAAAACCTATTGAGTTTTCTACATTACTGTTACATCTACCTTCCCTTTATATCTTCTTTAGATACCATATAAATTAAGAGGCCTGTAATTCCAACATTTCCATCTGTAGATAGTGGAAAGTAATTTCAACATTTACACACATTCTGTTTCAGAACTTAAGCACCAGTGAAGTTAGAATGATTTGTTCCTGCTAAGATTCTTGTTTAATATATTATATGTATAACACAAAATCAAACCCACATAATATGATTGCTGGAGGGACTGGATTGAAGGCAGCGTCCTGTCATGAGTTATAAAAAGGGCTGAGTGTGACAATAAAGTAGGAGAGGAAAAAAAGACAGAAAATAGAAAGCGAACATTATTATTACTGCAAGATCTGGAGAGTACTGGAAGATTTGGAAGGTACTTTCTAGGACCTGTTAAATCACTCCATATAAAAAAGAAAAGGAGAAGGGCATACTTGTTAACCTGTTAGCTAAGCATATTATTGTGGTGAAGGAACAATAAATGAAACTTGTCTGAATTATTCTTTCAGATCCCACTGAGGAACAAACAGCCCCAAAGGTAATACAGAGTATGGTAAAGATGGTTTCCAGCAGTATATTGCAGTTACAGATCATACCACTGTCATTTAGAATGAAAGCCTTAAAAGTCTATACTTTAAAATGCTACACTGCCTGTAAAATACATAACTTGCCTCTTCTACAAACAGCACAGATACTTTTCATTCTTTCATAATACATAGCACTGGCTTCACACAGGTTAATTACAGCTATTGAGGATAGATAGAAAACAGTTTATTTAAAATATTACAGTAATCTTCTCTACTTGCCACGTAGCTTACCCATCAGCTGCAAAGCTGCTTTATTTTCTAAGGAATTCATTCAAGCCATATTGAAGTCAAAAGTCAGACTGGCAATGGGAACTAGCTTGGGCTCTTAATAACTTTTTGACTCTTGGCAGCACCCCAGTTGATGATGGCTCTCAAGACCCTAGACATCTTAACATTGATTTCATTTTCCCCTCCTTTGAAAGAAGTGGGCTGGTAAAAGGTATTTTTTCATGTTTGCAGAAAATACGAGGACTACAGCTGACAGCCCCATTCCTGAAGTACAAGGGCACACCTTAACCATAGGAATAAAGCCTGCCTGCATGTGACTTATCTTCTGCCAGCCTGAGGACAAGAAATTAACTTCTACGAGACCCAAGAACTGCCTCTAATTTTGCCAGCCTCCATCTTTCAAAAGAAAGACATTCTTCTAGAGACTTTCCTCTGGGAACATGTGCAGAAATGCATACATTAAAAACCCAGGCCCCGTGAAAACAAAGAATTATCCCCAAAACAAAGCTGGCCCAGTCTAAAGATGCCACCTGGGTGAAGATGGATAGAATGAGCCATTAGTAGAAAACGTCAGATTAATCACTAACTGCAGCAGAGGGGTGAGCTCAGAAATGTATGCAATGGAAGTAGACTGAAAGGCCACAAAGCATAACAAAACACCTCCCCAAGAATTAAACCACAAGCTTTGGAAAATGGGGCATCCCCGTAAAGTATGAAATGTTGACATAATACAAAACTAGACTTCCAGGCTGCTTGCAGGTGAGCGTCTGTGGGGTAAAGATTTGGAGGTCATCAACCCTATCCTAAATTTGTGTTTGTCTTTCAGTTCCTGAATCAATCTGGAAGCAAATGGATCAGATGTTGTTCACCAACACAGGCACTGCCGATTTATCTCACAATATGCTTCTGCATCTTTGACATTTTTCTCTACTATAATTTTTTCTACAATAATTAGTCAATGAAATGCCAAGCCAAATAGTCACGTATACATTTAGGAAGTTTCAAACTTGCCCAACTCTGATTTAACTCATCTCAACAGAATTGCACTGTACACCCACTTTCATCTTCGCCTCAGCCATTGGTCTGATTTGGCTGTCTCTTGGTTGTCTCTCAGAGTCAGGGTGGAAATTTTCAGACAGGACCTTGCTGCTTGTGGAGCATTATGGTGGATTTATTTATTTATTTTTGGTAGGAACCTGCTGATGGTGAGTCTGTACTGCACATGCATTGATTTGTATTAGGATGGCTTATCTTCAGGATGCAGTACAGAAACCAGGGAAACATGACACTCGTGTAGTGCAAATAAAAAGCTGATGCAATCTCCATAAATTCAAGAGACGGTGACCACACTGATAGAAAAATCTGGTCTTGAACTATAACATCTATTATACAGGGAGTTTTTCTCTAGCCAGAGCAGATGGAGCACAAGCGCCACTTTGTTTACTTCCCAAATTAATCACAAGATTTATTTCACTAGATGGTTGAATTATCAAACAAAATCATTTAATTCTTAGCAATTATATTAAGTTCAGGAGAAATCTAGACTTTGTCTAGGCTAAATGAGGTGAAATGCAACACACTTGAAAAAGTTACAGTGAAAATGAAGTAAAAACTATATTTTCATGACCTCTGACAGTATGCTTTCTCTTTTGCTTTGACTGAACAAGAAGAAACCAAATAATGAGGCTCTATTATGCCTAAATTACATTTTCTTCCTTGAAGAGGGGGAGGTTTGGAAGTGGGAAGGAGAAGCAGAATATTCAGTTGAGGAACAGAGAAAATGAGGGGCAGAAGAGACGTGTCCTGTTTGGGAGAAATGGGGTGAGTAGGTGTGGAGGGCAGGAGGAAAGAAGTGCAGAGCTGAGGAAGACTGGGATGATTGGTGCTGTAGCATTACAGAAATCTTCGGGTGAGGAGTGCAGTTTTGGAACAGGGTGGCTGCAAGAATGTTAAAAGGCAAATAATGTATTCAGAATGCTAGAGAAAAGTGACACACAATCTGTTACAAGGATTTAGCGAATTGGCTACAGAAAAACTTACATTATGCATCCAACTTAGACAATTACTAAACTGTCTATAACAATATGCAAATTAATAAAATAAGTAAAAAGAGCTGAAAAGAACAAGAAAGCTAAAATTGGCTTCAAGTAATAG
Organism: Aythya fuligula; assembly: GCF_009819795.1. NCBI lineage: Eukaryota > Metazoa > Chordata > Aves > Anseriformes > Anatidae > Aythya > Aythya fuligula. The sequence continues at coordinate 26,793,177 of NC_045562.1, read as the reverse complement.
CTTCCATAATGCAAAATCCTTCAATATCCCAAACTCCATTAACTGTTCAGCTAAGTGATATCATAACAAAATGCTATGTCAGTATTCAAGTAGTTATTCATACCTTAGTGAACGGGCTAGACAGTTTAACACAATGCCTAAAACGTGTTAAGAAGTTTGCCATTCCTTTTTAGATGAAACCACAGGAGAGGAAAGGGACAAATGCCTAGAACCTCATAAGAGGTAATGAAGTGACTATTAGATTGTGAAATTAAATATAAGAATATTTTTACAAATCTTTTATTTAAGAGTGCCATACCAAATAACAAGTATCAGTGAAATAGACATCAGACCTGAAATTACAACTTATGAAGAGTGAGAAAGCAAAGTTGAAAATCCCTCTTAATATAAAAGTCAACAAAGCAACTGAAAAGTCCTTTCCTCTTTGCCATTAATAGGCTGTAATCAGGGCAAATGCATGCTGTGTAGAGGAAGTACAAAATGTCTTATGGCACAATGTTTGAAAGACGTTTGGTTTTCATTCAGCAGGATACCCATTCACAAAAAGGCCATTTCCACTAAAAGGAGAGAGAGAATTTTGTTTCACAAACTGAGGCACAATTCTTCAAACACGGAAATGACTTTAACATCATTTACCTATTTTCTTCCTTCAAAATATAGGCTGAGTAACTGTTGTATAAACTAAATATGTAAATATGAAACAGTTCAAATGCTAATTCATACCGAGTCATATCAGCCTGAAATAAAACAATTCTCCTACTGCTTCTTTCAGCAAGCAGAGAGAAAAAATAAAAACCATTCTTTTTTCTCTCCATTAAAGGGTCCCTAGGGGTAATAAAAATACTCAGGGGTGGAAGAATTGTTTGTTTGTTTGTTTTTAATAGTACTAAATACAGTAAACCAGCTTTACTCACAGATACAAAAAAAAATCCTTAATAAAATGTTAGCACTTCCAGCTAGCTCTGAAGTGTCATTTCCATAATCAGCCAAAATATTCCATGCAATCCAGTAGGAACTATTCATGCAATCGGAGAAATCTCCTCCAATTGCAAGATGGATGAGCCTAATAGTGAGATTTGTAAGATAAATTTAATAAGGGAATAATTTGGAAGTTTGTCCAAAGACTATCAAAACTTACTGAAAAAGATACTGGACTTCTATTGAGTGCAAGGAGATACCACAAGCATATAAATTCAGACATGAAAACAGAAGATGCGCAGACTGTATACCAACAGCAACACAATTGAAGACTGTATGTCAGTAACTATAGGTAGGTTCTTGCCTCTCAAAATGTCAAGTATATATGTATTACATTCTCTATCATGGCCAGGTGAAGAGTGTGGGTTTTTTAAATGGCTTCAGCTGTATAGAATATAAAAGCACTGTAAAATGTACTACTTCTAATCACGATTCCAGATTTTACATATAAATAATTCCTATGTGGCATTAACCACAGAACCCCCAAACCAAACTTCAAATGGTGAAAAGGACATTGTGTTTAAATGCCCATAAAGGATTGTGAACAAACACAGTTTATAAACATTGATCTGGTGAACTTTGTGACACCTTGATCAAATATATACAAAATTCAGGCTTGTACAATTCAAGTATTTCTCTCTAGTCTACCTCTAAAAGAAGTAAGACTAAGTACAAACTGGTTTGGGAAAAATATGAGCCTACAGGATTCTCCACCTGTTCTCAGAGCTGAGCTTCAGTGGAATCACTTTTGAAGATAAGAAGTGTGGTTCTTACTGCTCATTTCCAGCTGAGCCAAGACAATACCTGCAGCAACATCAGGAGACAGTTGTTTTCAAAATATTTCCAGGTCATATTTGAAAGAAAAAAAAAGCAAAAATTCTCCTAGCTCTTCTTTTGTAGACAACTATCAGTATTCCTGATTTCTAAATAAGAAATAGAATAGTAATAAGCCTGGTCCAAAACCTGCCAAAATCAGTGAAGCTATTGAGACTAAGGTAGTCTGATTTGCCCTGCAACAGAGATGTAGGATACTGACAATTGTGTCTGTGGCTCCAGACATAGAAAAAAAAAATCTCTCTCTATCATGGAACCAGCTTCTTATCCCTACAACAGAAAAACATTGCATATTTTACTTCTGACAAAATAGCATCTACTCAACAGACTGTGACTAGGCCCTGAGGCATCACTTCTGTTAATAACAGGTACATGAAGACATAACAGACTTGGATTACTTTTGAGTATATAGGTTTGAAATTAAAACAAATTCTTTATGTGATTGTTTTCCCATCTAATCCTAGCTACAGAAGGTTTAAGCAGAAAAATTATGAAAGCAGCAATTCAGGCTACTTGATATATTAATAGCTGATCTATTAAATCCTAGTCAATGCACTTTCATCATTAAACCACAAAGGTTTATCCCTGAAATTGCTTCAGAGAAATCATTCAGAGAGCTATCTGATGTAATACAGTGAGTTAAAATTATATTCTTAAGCACCGATATGATTTGGGAAGCTTACCAGAGACCTATATAAGTAATCTGAAATGCAGGACATGACAAGGAAAAACTACTGAGTGCAGTCACAGAATAAAAACTCGATCATCAGTATCAGTGAGTCCCTGTCAGTCATGCTTGTCTCCGATTCCGGCAGGAGAGAGAATATTTACTCAGATTCTCGTATTTATGTGCCAGTCGTGCTTGTTTTGATACCCACCTGACAATCTGCACAGAATGACTGGCACAGGCAAGTGCTGAGGAGTGTCAGGGCTGAGATGAGATGACGACTGACTGTATTACCATTTTAAATGGTCTGTCTGCTGAGTGCTGTGATTTCCTTCCTCCCTTACCTGTCACGCTTCATTACCCAGCTCCCACCGCAGCCCCATGCTGCTGAAAGCGGTGCTCAGCCCGTCGCTTTGCATGACAGCTGCACCTCCCTCCTCTTACAGCAGCAGGCTCCTTCCTTCCTTCCCTCTGCATGCCCTAAACTGAGGGCACACATGCCTGAGTGCGTGCAAAGGTGTGTACAGGTACTGCCATACATCGCACCACCAAACGTGCCTGGGCTGTGGGAGGCTGCTTGCTGTTTTCAACCTGTTAAACCAGACAGCACCCAGCGCTTGGAGAACAGCTCCTGGGCAAGCGCACTGGAGAGAAGCACGCTGTTTCTCGCTGTGCCTTCAAAGATGTCTCTGAGGAAAGAGAGCCAGGTCACACCACATCCAGCCCAGCAGTCGCATCGGGGTTTAGACAGCAAGTGTGCCATATCCAAACACTGCCTGCAGCAAGAGCAAAGACGTTCTCTCTCATTGCATTTATAATTTATATAATGACAGAAAAATTAAACAGCACTGTAAAACAGGTAATAGAAAACCTGATAGCCCAGCTACGTGGGGAATTGATTTGTTTGTTTGTTTTCAGTTTAACATTCAGTAGTGGGAATAGCTTCTCCAAAGGACAAGCAATTCTCTGAGACACGTAAAGCCAAGGCCTGGTTGTGGAGGGTGCCATTCAGACAAGCAGCAATGTTTCATTTCTAGATGAACATTTACAAATTCTTCACCTAATGCCTTGCCTAAAATAAGAGCAAATATTTAGTTTTCCAGGTCTTGTGTACCATAATCTTATTCTTTTATTAATACTTGGTGAGTTCAAGCCAGCTGGCCATTTGGGAAAGGGTGGGCAGGCCAAGTGAGGCACTGATTTCTGAGTCACCCTCTCTCCCCTAATGCAATGCCAAAAATTAGGAATAAACTCAGAAGAGCATGTAACTTCATGACTGAAATAACAGCACATTTTGGAGAGAATATTAATAATTGTCTGAAATTATATAGGTTGTTTTACCCAACAGCAGGGAATAGATGTTTTCTTACATTCCTTTTTTTTTTAAAAAAAAAAAAAAAAAAATCCCCCCAGACAGCATGTAAACACCACAAGTGTCAATTAGTAGCAGTTGGAAGAGGTAACTGCAGTCCTGTAGCAGGAACTGTTTCCACCTCTATGAAAATCCTTATGTGACAATTTTTTAAAGGGTACCTAAATATATTTTAGCCGCTGTCGGTAACACCTTCTTCCAAGCTTCAAATGTTTGAATTTGTTCTAATTTGGTTAATAAACCCTTACCCCAGTGCAGTGACACCACTGAGCATCAAGAAATACATCTGAGGAAAATGAGGATATAGAAATTTTAGAATGTTTTAAAACATCTGGTAAAAATTAACAGTTAATCTACAACTGTGCACTCCCTTCCCTGGACTTGGTTTATGGAAGTTTTACAGTGTTACGAGGTTGATTCAATAAAGGAGCTACCTTAAAGAGCCTATATTCCCTTCTCCATTTGCCTGCCTTTGACTCAGTTCCCCGGGTACCCACATGAGAATAAGACTTTTAAGAAAATGACAATATACAAATGTCATTTGTTTATATTTATTAATTCAGCTCTTCTGACTGATAAACAGCATCGCAAAAAGTGGGGATTCCTAAACCTATGAGAAATCTGTACTTTCTCTGTTTTGTCAGCTTTGTAACTGCTTCACACTAATAATCAGTAGAAAAAATGTGAAGCATCCTTTTGAATAAGGACTAAACATTAACCTATACTTTCTTAAAAATGAGTTTAAAAGTACCTGGAACATTGCTTATATATCAAACGTATGGACAGAGGATGGTACACAATGCACTATGAAAAATCATAGAAAAAACAACACGTACGCTTTCTGATTACTCAACCTGGCCCTACACAGACTCCTTTCCATGATTATGGTCTTCATTAATTCCTTTGCTGCAGCTGTACATATTTATGCACCAACACAGTTTTCCAGAGGGAGCTGATTTAAATAGGAGGAAAAGTGGAACATAATGGAAAGATACAGGTACTTCATTCAGGCTCATAGAGTTAATATGAAATTCAGAGATGCTGCTTGATACAGTGCCACAAATATCTGCTATAATGGCTCTGCATAATGATGGTCCCTTCGATAAATATGAGATGCACTGTAACATTTACACCATAAAGAATGTTTTAGCCTTTGCCTTTCTATAGTTTATGAGTACCATCCTTTAAGATCAAATAAGTTACTGACGCTGAGTGGATTAAGGCTTAAGCTTTTTTCAATATGAATGATAAAAGCCTCATTTTTTTCTTCTACAGTGAAATGTTAAAATTCTGGTAAAAGCATAAATTATATTAAAATAGAACATTCTGTGAATAACTTAACAGCATCACAAAAAGGCAAGAAAATAATGCATTCATTCTCTCATTCACTTATAAAATCTATAAACTATAGACCTCTTCAGGGAGCGCTAGATATCATTTACAGTATGAAAAGGAACGGCTTTCAGATAAGAAAGTTAATCAGCAGGTGTTTTGTGATCTGTTAACTACTGATAATAATTATTGAATGTTCTTTACGTCCAGAAATCAATAACCCGCATCCACTCTCCCTCTGTGACCTCACCAGACATTGTAGGACATAGCAGGGCTCTCTTAAATTAGAATTCGTGTCTTTGTAAAAAGTGACACTACAAAGATCTGTTCAATAAGAAAGGTTCAAATTTAAATTTTACTACCAAATTTGAACCAAATGTGATTTATGTGATATATTTTTGAAACCCTACAGCAAAACAAAACCACCTCCTCAAACTTCCAGCCCCTGCATCTGTTGAGACAAATGAATATTCTTAGCCCTAAGAGCAGAACGTGAGTCTTACTGCTCAGCTTTCAGGCACTAACACACCTGCCTCCGCATGCATCTGTGCTGGGGCTGGGGATCCCACAGACAGCAGGATCTTGTGGTGGGGTGACCACAAAGACCCTCAAGTCCTCGGCACCAGGTTTCACAAAACACACAGCTGCCTCTCACCTGGGCACCCCACAGTTTCAAGGTCTCCAGCTCTGGAAGATACTGCTGACAGGCCAGACGGTGAAAGCAGGACACCAGAGTTTCTACAGTCTCCTCTCCAGAGTCACATCCAAACAGTTTCAAAGCTTTCAATCACATTTTCTAGCATCTCTGCCATAGGACATGCATGAAGGAAGCCCTTGCACTCTACCACCTGGATATTGAATCAGTAACTCAGGCTATGGACTCGTGCACCTCATTCTGAGTGATCTCACTCATTTTTATTCCCCAAATGACTCACTTTTCACACAAATGTACTGCCCTGTCACTTCAGTCACTTGAAATTATTGATTATCTCTACAACTGGAATTATAAAATACAGTCATTCACCCTAAAGGACTAAAATTCATTGCATTTTAAGCAAGAATGAGATCCATTCTCCTCATTTTGAGTCTCTTTCACACATTATGTTCGACATTGGGCCTTGGCAGGATGAGATATGTCTGTTCTGCTGGAGATGCTGTCTTTCAGATAATAAGACATAAGGCCAAAACTGTCACTTACGTCATTCAAATACCTCATAGCATTTCTTTAGATGCTATTCCAGGACATAACAAGATCTAATAAAGAATGATGCCATGCAGAGAGAAAGAAAACAAACAAACAGTGTTTAAAATGTAAAATTATTCGTACTAGCCTGCAATAGTGGAAAACAACAAAGATCATATAAACACTAACTTGAATATCTCCAAGAAAAGACAAGGCTCTGAAACAAAAAGTGAAGAAAGGAGTTTTGATTTTCAGAGGCTTTCACAGTAAAAACACTGGATGGATTTTTGGGCAAATTTTTATCAGACATAAATTCATTTCTCAAAGGCAAAGCCATCTCTCATGGGTTAGCCAAATGCATCCCTAAGTAGGGTCTGATTTAAAAGTAACCAGAGACCCAGAATGAGTACTTGTGATACACTGACAAAGCTGTTAAGGTAACTTCTCAAGATTCCCCAGCAGATAAAGTATTAATCTATAAGATTAACAGATCACAGAAGTAACAGATCACAAATCAGAGAAATGCCAACCAAAAGGCACAGCCACTAAGACAAAGATAACCGCACAGCATTTTTGTCCCTAACAGATCTGGCATCTAATTTAGGAGCTTTATTGATATGGGGCAGCTTTGCCTACAGCAGCCAGAAGGTTGTCAGCAGCCAACAGAACTCAAATTAGGTGTTCCAGCTGCACAATCTTTCTCAATGCTCCCATCAGTTTTCCCAGTGTGACTGCTCTTGGGTACAGGAGCTATCTAGAAGGAAAAGGTCTCTCTTCTCCACTTAAAAAGGACCTATGGCAGTATGACTCTGGACTGTCATTCCAAAGAGCAGCAATGGCAGTGGAATACAAAAATAAATATTAAAAACAACACGATTACCACAAAAGGATAGTTAGCTGTATGCTATCCGAAAAGACATTTAGAAAATCTTACTGCCTTTGCTTTAAAAACCACTCATGCTCCAGCTCTCTGTAGTTTTTTTATGTTTGTTAATAACTGCAGGTTATGGTGATGCATTAATCTTGTCTGTACTATTTGCTCACATTGCCTCCTAATAGAAGCAATCCTCTCCTTGAGTCAAAAAAGTATACTAAGCACTTCATTCTGTGACAGTACAAAGTCTTAACAACAGTTAATCACACAAACAAGTCAAGCATTGCATGCCTGAATTAATACAGGATGATGAACATGAATATTTCTAAATATTCTTTCAGATGCACCGACAGTCTGGCAGGTTTCTCTGAATAACATGTGATGCTACTAGAAATGCCTTCTTGACAAGACAATAAAAACGACACAATCGTGTAACTACACATTGCAGTGACTACCACATAAAATCACCAGTTGCTGTAAACCAGCAAGATTTCACAGAGTTCCTACAGGGTTACATCACCATAGAGCAGCTGAAGTACCCGACCAACAATTTTCTTTGTTACATTTATGATAGCAAACACCAATAGAAATTTTCCCTGTGATAAACTGTTCAAGCTAAGAGAAGCAAGTATGAAGTCCTTAACTGCAAGATCTGAACCTCTGCTGATTTAACACAGAAAACACACGTTGTAGCATTCTCTCCATTTTCTAGAATGTCCACATTGGGAAATTGGAATTCACACAATGCTTGCTGTGCTCCTACAACAGGCATGGAGCTAACAGAAAACAGATGAGCTTCTTTAGAAAGAAACCTAGATGAAAATTCTAAAATATACTTGAGATAGCCTAGAACATTTTCCCTGAGTGGAAAAATATTATTATTCCTAACAGGTAGCATTACTCTGTGAAACCTCGCTGTCCCTTCCTGCATCTGAACATTCAGTGCAGTTCTCGCAGCTGGGAGAACTGCACCGTCACTAGGAATAGCAGTAATACCCTATAAAATCCTTCTCTGACAGAAGGCCCCAACTGAAGAAATGGGTTTCCTGTCAGCTTGTCTGGCTAGCATAAGCTCAAAGCAACTAGGTAGTAAAGTCAAGCGTGCTATTGACAACCCTACCTACATGGAAAGTACAGACAGACATGCACAATCTAAAGTCTTCAGCAAGGCTTTTGAAAACATGTACTCCCAAAACAATTGCAGAAAGTCTGTGGACTTCATATATTTTCTTTATATTTCATATATTATATTTGCTTTCTATTTCATATATTTGCTTTAGATTTCCAGATATTTCTCAGAGCATTAACAGAGGCTCCAGCCAGCAAGGTTTGTTTTCCAATCAACAGAGAATTTATTTTCTTATTCCACACCAAGACAGTTCCTTAGTTACCTCAAATTCTTATAACACATTTAAAGTCAGGCATACATGACAATCTGGATATGTGGAGTGCACCACAGATCTGTCATAACCACAACAGATCCAAAACATCTTTGAATTTGCTCTATTATTTTTACCTAGATGTCCTACGTGGCAGCCAAATAGCCAACTGGTTTAGTAGGCTATTTCTTATTTTGTAATTCACACAGCTAAGCAATCAATATCTGAGAGTGTGCCCTTTTAATCTGCCTATTAATTCTAGACATTTTTCCAGCAAGGAATCCTTGACCACCAAAAAGGCCAAGGCACTTGAGAGGCTGGCTGATAGGAGTGCTGGAGACACCCGCAGATACTGCTGGGGAAATGAATCTTTCCACAGCCTTCCCTGAAGATGTGCTGTGGCTGGTGTACGTGGAACTGCAGATTAACCTGTGGCACTGATGCTTGCCGAGAGGCTTAGCTATTCCAGCTCTGAGATACAAACACTCTGATGATCTGGGAAATGAGATGATGACTGAGCATAAAATTAGCATCACAGTGACAATAGAATGCTTCAAAAATGTTTCAGAAGTCACTGAAGTTGCTAATTTGTGCTAACATATCTCCATTTGTTATTCAACCAGAAAAAAAAATAATAAAGATTAGCATTTGAAAATTCATATTTGTTTCGGAAAGGAGAGGTATGAGCTCTAATCTTAGTATTTGTGTTGTAGCTGATAGATCCCAGTAAAACTGTGCAATTGACAATGTTGTAATTTCGTTGTTTCTCATGAAAGCATACAGCACGCCACTATCTTTGCAGACAGTTCTTTATTTCTTGCCTTCTTACTCACTCTTTATCATCACTGCTACATATTTCTGAAAATTGGTACAACAGTGTCCAATTAACATGCATGGTTTTCTAGTAAAGAGGACCAACTGTACCGAGTTTAATAGAAAACAGAAAGTTCAACACAAAGCTGTTCTACACTGTTAGTTAATAACAAGGTTCAGGCACAACTTCTTTGTGCATCAGTCTTCATCCTTTAGCAGTCCCAACAAAGTCACTAGGGCTACATATGAAAGTGAGACGCTATCAATCCAAGGAAAGATGTGAGAAAAGGAACACATTTCCAAAGCTTATTCCATCACCAATCTCAATGGAAATAACTGTCAAATTTGACTATACTGGGGGAGCCATTTTTAACGTGGGAGCAGGCGGCACATGACAGATGGCAAGGTGTAAGAGCATCTTTCAGTGAGAGACAGTGTCTGAGTAAGGACAGATTCTGCGACTGAATGTGCTGTGAGGAACAGCCGGCTTGAGCAGTCAGCGTGAGGGAAGGGCTCTGTGTTTTGCCTGCTAAGAGTCTAATTGCCTTTTCTTTTCTTCCACCTTTATTTTTTAATATATCTCAGCCAAATAAAGATCCAAAGTACATAGAGGGTGAGAAAGAACATTCTGACTACCTGATCCACCATGGAGGATTCTGGATATGTAAATTATTTAACTGCTACTGAAAAACAATTATGCTTCCTAGGGTAAACAGGCCAGTTCTTTATGTGACATAAAGTACTTAACAGCATCAATGAAGCTGTATTGATTTAACATAAATGCACATATGGATTTTTTCTACTTGGGACTCGATGACTTATTTTTGATTTTTTATCAGTTAAAAGCATGAAGCCCCAGATGACAGGGCAACATTACAACTGCAATATTCGCAACCAATTAATTAATCCTTTAAATTTCAATGTGTAAAAGGGTCCATTTTTTGTTTATAATTTGTTAGCTATATGAATAGCAACTGACCTCCAGTAGTGACCTCTAGGAAACACATTCCTATTCAGAGAATGACCAGAAAGGTTACAGCCTCTGCATTATATTGAGGTTTTGTTTTATTAGATGGCCATCATCTTCCAAAGTTGGCAGCTTTTGCCTATTACACTTGTATCTATCTACCCTGAAACAATTTTCTCCCCACACTACACAGACACCAAACCTTCATAAATGCAATTTGTGATGGATTTACAGAAATATATAATCATTGTCCTCACAACCCACATCAAGGTATGCCAGAACTTGCTACCTGTGAATAAATCAGGACTCAGCTGAAACCCCCAGCACCACGAAATTTATTTCCAGTGGAAAGATGGATGTTAAGCATAACTCATGATGTATAAATCTGTGCATCATTACAACCTTTATTTAACTTGTTCCTTCAAAGCATCATCCGTGAGAGTGCTCAACAGCAAGGTGAAGGACCATCTGCAGACTTAAATCCTTTGAAAAACCACACATGTATGGTTAGAACTGAAACTATTCATGAGAGTGACAACAGTTTTGTCTTGTTCCGTTTTCCACATCCTCTGTGATTTGTATCTAAAACAGGCCTACTTTTAAATAAAATCTGAGCACTCAATTTAACTACGCATAGTCTTCCTATCTTTGGTTTGTGTTCTGTGACTAAATGTTGCTGCCACTCTAGCAAATAATGTCTCTTCTAATGACAGGATTTCTCCCCCCAGTCCTGATTTGTCAGAATTCCCAGTAATTTCAGGGGAATTTTGACTGAACAAAGACTACAGGCCATGTTGAAATTTGTAGAAATTTGGCCACTTTCCATTTCTTGCAGTATTTACAAAGCATTTTGTTAAACAGTATGTTTTCTGATTCTTAATTAAATGATTTGATATGTTGTTTGGTTTTAAACACTCAGCCTGAATGAATACATATAAATATTTTGTGTATGTGACATGCAAGTATTCCTTATGTGAAATTCAGACAACAAATTACAGATCTCTTGAAAAATACACTTTTCATGTACTTCTTCCTCTCAAAATGTTATGCATTGAAAAAGAACAGATTATATCACACTGTGTGGATTGCTAGTAAGAGAAAATACAACAAAGAAACATAATTGATTATTCCTATTTTGTTTTATACTATTTATAACAGTTGTCCATACACACATACTCAGAATTGCCAATGCTATTTCACAAGAACTTGGTCAAACACCAGTGTCAGAATAGTCCAGTTGGTGCATATCACTACAGGCCTACATTTTTTCATATCACTACATTTTTCTCTGCTCTTACTCTTATTTTGTTGACAAGAATCTAAATAATATTCATGTAGGATGTCAGAGCAGCTCCAAGTTTTCACAATTCCTCTCTTTTTGCATCATTCAAATGGATTTTCTTCCATGCTTCTCCCTGTTAACTGCTCGTTAGCTATGTCATTAACAGTACATCAGACTGCTTTAATTTGCTACTACTATCTTTCATAAGATGCCTATGGGGTCCTGTAAGCTATGTCTTCCAGAGAGTGTCTCTGGCCAACACAGCAGCCTGAGGATCTGATAGCTGCAATACAGCATTACATTAGGTGATCTACAAAAAGTATTAGGATATAGATTGACACCTGATGTTACAGAAATGTTGGGGTTAACTTGAAGGTATAATGCAGAGGTTAGAAGTCTCTGTTTAAAACACATAAAAAATCACATTATATAGGTTTTCACTGTTAAGAGAGCAAAGGTTTTTATTCTTAGAACTGCTCAACAGAACTTACAGTTGGAGTTTACCCTTAAAGTATGAACAATTTTAGAGAGATAAGGAATCAAAACTGTGTTGCTATCAGATATGGCACAGAAGAGAAATGAACAGAAGATATCATCAATCAAAGGTAAAACACTTGTCATATAAATGCATAGATTCTCAATTAATGAGTCAGTTAGTGGCATCCAAGAAAAAAAGCCTGAAAGTTACTCTTCCTCATCAGCAATTAAACTATTCTGGCAATCTCATTTGACATAAGGACTAAATACGATCTGTTCATTTTACTTAATCAAAAGAAAAAAAAGTCTTCTTTGATTTTGTCCTGATAAACATTATTTCCTGATCATAGTCCTCAAATCTGCAGTGACTCCAGCTACAGCTGAGCACTTAATAGGGTTTTAAAAAGCAAGACTCCTATCATTAAACCTATCTAGCAGTTCTCTGCACTGTACAGCTCCCATATCAGTACGTTCCCCACATCTGTTCCTTCCCATTTTCTCCATTATAGCTACTTTACCTTCTTAATCTCAGTTGTCACTGGACTCTTCATCTCTTCTCTCCTTCCAAGGCTAGGTAGGGAGAAGTTGTCATGGGTTTGTCACCCACCTACCCTCTTTTCAGTCCTCCTTGGAAAAGGAAAGGAACTGAGCAGAGGAGGTGCTCTTCACCTCAAATGGAGAGACAGGCAGAGGGACTGGAGGAAAATAGAAGGAAAAAGAGTTACCTCAGTTGGTCCACTCCTTGCTTCCTAAGTACAGGACATAGAGAAATAAAAATTTTGCCTCCTACAGCAGCAGTTATGAGCTACTCAAAGGGTGTGTCAGATGGGACAATCAGCCTTTCAGGAAGGGTTTTCATCCTGGAAGCACGCATTACTTTGCCCACCTACATGCTTTTAATATGTATTATTTTTCATCCTGAAACCCGGCATGTACCTGAGCACTGGTAATGCCTTTCAGAGTCATTTTTTTCCCCCCCCTGCAAAGGAGAAGATAAAGAAGGGGGAAAAATAAAAAATGAAAAGCAAAGACACCTGCTGCAGCTTAGCAAACTGCTGGTTATTTAAGTCATTAGGCGTGAATAGAAAAAAAATATCTCAAGTCAATACTCATTAGTACCAGTAAATATGTTATTCGGTATTATTTTCCAAGTAAACTGAAGTGAAATCTGCATAATAAAAGGCTAATTGACAGAGGTGTAGATGTACAAAGTAAGCAAGCTCAGAGAAGAGCTTGCTGAAGAGGCTAAATGCCATTGATGTGGCTGTTCAGAGCAGGCATCTGCTACCGAGTGTTTCACGTTTGCTCCAAGGACCTGCTTTTGTTCTGTCATGCTCCCAAAGCTCAATCTGAAGTCAGGAGGCACTGAGGGCAGGCCAAACGCACAGAAGCTATCACAGGCAGCATACTCGCTGCCAGCTGTCTCCTGAGGAAAGTCACACAGGGCCCGCAGAGGAGACCAGGCAGCCACACAGGACAAGGTGCCATGCCCTGCGCTGAGCTGGCCTCTCTGCCATGATGTGGGGGGGGTGCTGTGCTGAAGGGCATCCAAAGGCAATAGCAGGCACAGGTGGCTCAGCTGAACCACCTTTCTGCGCCCTGCCTAGGTGTTTTCATATTCCTCAAACTGGAGGAGTCCTGTCCAGTGTCCTGGCGTGTCGAAGGGACACAGGTGTGTGGTGTGTGGAGGGGCTTCTTAAAAAAATAAAAATAAAAAATACTAATACAAGTAAAAATACAAATAAAACAAATCTGAGGCATATGATGACCTCCAGAGGTCCCTTCCAACCTTAACCATTCTGTGATATACACAGGTTGAGTCTATGCATTAAAGGTACAGGGAATTTGTGTTTTCTGGAAGATAAGAGACAGTTCTCTCTTGCTCAAGGGACAGGCCCCACTGGCCCTTCCCTTAAGGCAGAGTTGTCTTGCAGAAGTGGAGAGCTTTCATGGTGAAAGACAAGCTTAGAGGGCATGCAAAGGATCCTCCTGAAACCAGGGTGCTAAATCCTACTTAAAGTGCAGACAGCAAGAGCAGAGAGAGAGTGCTGAAGATGATCTGAGTCCCCAGATTAGAGAAGTGAAGAGTCAACTGTGCTTTCACCTGCCCTACAGGAGTGCCACAGGAGCCATGGTTTTGGTCCCAGTTCCTTGGACTCTGGGGTCTCAAACAGTCTGAAGATGCTGAATGGATCTGTCAGGAGCTGCCATCTGGTAGCCCTATGCTAAGTTACAGAAAAATATCTACTAAATCATAGACTATTTCTTTATCAAAAGACAGCAAAATTCTTCTGAATATCAAAAGAATTCATTATAACATGTCACTTACTATATATATATTTTTTGTTTGTTTGTTTGTTTTACCATAAAGGACATGAAAATAGAAACAAAAATGCTAATTTCATGTACTTCACAATGCTTTATAATTCAAAAAGGAATTGCAAATGTGATGTAATTTAACATAATTGTCACAAATTGCACTGTAAATGCTTTAAAATTAAATAATCACTGCTAAATGTCATATGATTACATACATTTCTCATATACCCAATTTATACCATATTTCTTAAGCATCTATCCTATTATACTAACTTAGGAATATATATTTAAACTCAAATATCTAACTATTCACTTTGATTTACCTTCTGGTTTAAAATTAAGTCAAGTAAAAATAAATATTAGGCATTGGAATAACAATTGCAAAGGGCACAAGTGACTCTGAAGCCAATGTGATATTTTCAGAGCTTAAATCCAGAACGCCAAACACACAAACTGAAATATCTTTGTAAAATGGTCATGAAGATAAGGTAAAAAATATTCCCTTTGCAAACTTGTTGGAAATCTACATTAGAATGGGAGAGTACCAATACATTTAATAAAATTCAAATTTTGCTGAGTACAAAGCAGATGTAATCACAAAACAGACCTTGCAAACTCAGAAGGAATGTAGACAATCACAGCAAGAGGGATCATGGCCATTACACGCACTGCTATATAAACCATGGCACAATCCATCCTGCCTATATCAGGTGAGCTGTTGAAAATACAGACTCTTATTTTATAAGTACTGTATTGCATTTTACTAACTGTACCGTGTAGTTCATTTTGTACATTATATGCAATTGAATGAAAATTAATCTGTTTTTCTGTGTTTATGAATCAGATTGACATTTCTGTCAACACCCACTAAAAGTCATGCAAAACATCTCACAAATTTTTGTCTTTCATTCAAAACTCATCTTCACTGGAAGATATGTGTAAAAATAAAAGGAGAAAAACGGAAGAAAAAAGATAATCCTGATACAGTGATATAGTGCCTTGCTACAAACATGCACATCATTCAAAATGGACTTTTCTGCCCGATTCTATGCAGTGCTGTGATATAAAAAGACAAGCTGTAAATGCAATGTCTGTACACAGCACGTATGTCTATTCATCCTGCCAGCAGGCAGTGTGTCAGGAGGGACTAGGGCAGTGAGGCCCTCTTTTGCTCATGTAGAACCTGTCTCATGAAGGAGCAAACTTTAAATATGCGTTCAACAGGAAATACATGTACATGTATGTTTAAGAACATACTGAATCATGATTATCTCCATAGTTTAGCAGCATCTATAATTCAAACTACTAGAAGTTTAGCATATACAAGTGGCTCATTTGAAAAGTTTGGCTTTAAATTTGGAGTTTTTCTTGGTTTGGTTGGATACTCCACGCAGATAAGAGAAGCCATATACACCAGTACAATACTTAAGCAAATGCATAACTTTAAAAATTTGAATAGTACTGTTGGGACGCCTCACTGATTGAACTTAGCAGACTGATACATCTTCATTTTGGATCCTGATCTTTCACCAGCCTTAGGCTGATGTCAAGAATGCTGAAGTAAATTCAGCACTTTTATGTTTCAGAAGAATCTTTTATTTCACATTCCTTGTAAAAAGATAGATGGTGCAGAGAATACTGTTTAGAGCATCTAACTTATAGATAGATTTACTAAGGCAGCAAAAATAAGTTTAATAATGTTCTGGTTTTACAACTTTCATCAGAACATTATTAAATAACAAAATATAATGCTGAAGAGTCTGGCAGAATCAAAAAGAAACATCAAGAACAGGTGAATTAATTACCTCCCCATGTACGTATATGCATGTAAATACACGCATATTCTTTACACTATTCACAAGATTAATAAGAAATATAAGAAATACAGTGCACATGAATGTGTATGTAATAACAGCACTGTCAAAGGGAAAGAACTGATTACATTTGTAGAAACTGAAATCCAAGGACAATTTTTTTTGTAATATCACAAAGATATGAGCATCCTGAGGTCTTCTCTGGCTTGCATATAAAATATCAAATATCAAAAATAAAACTCTTACTGTACTAAATATAGCACTTAAGATCCAGAAAAGTTGGAGCAATTTAAATACATATGCTATTAAAGTTAATCCTTCAAAAAAAGAAGACATTAATAACTCTTTAAATGATCATATAGGTTATATGCTAACCATAATCATTACACAGGTCTAATCCAGTTTTTAGACCAGTTTTCCAAGTTATCCTGACACCCTTCCTTCCACCACGTACCTCCCTACTTTGCCATGTCATTGATTATTGATTGCTGGCTGTGCTAGCTCACCCTGCTACCCCTCTTCCAAGGAGTAGTGGCATTTAGCCCTTCTGACCTAATCACTCCCTGTTATATCACTAAATTACATGTTTATTTTGTTACAAATCTACCTTCTAATTTTCGTTTTGATTCCACAGCAAAAGTTCAAGGACAAGTCTCCTTACAGCTTACTAGAAATGCCATAGCACAATCTAGGGACAAAGGAACAGACATTACCAAACAGATGCCACGTTGCTGCAAGCAATGACATCTCTGCATCAGACCCTGTCCTGAGTGTCGGTGACTCACTGTCCATGGTCGGGAAGAGGCCAGGAGAGAAAGGCAGAGCACAACAGGACTCTGCTCCTTCTGCTTTGTTTCCCAGCCTGGGCTGGAGGGAGAGAAGAGTCTGGGCCTGCCTGGCTCCTGTCCTGAAGGATATCCCCAGACCAGTAAGCCTGCTCATGCTGTAGCTACTGCCTGCTCTCAGCACTGCTTTCGCTGATGCCCCACATGAAGAAGCTTTTCTTGTTCATAGCCATGTGCCAGCAGTTTTGTTGACCAGTCTCACTCCGCAACCTAGCTGTGCCTGTGACTTTTCTGAGCCGTTTATGTTGGGTGATCCACCAGATACACTTTTTCATCCAAGTCCTACCAGCAAGCCCAACTAAAGAAAAAAAAATGCCCACAGAGCCTTGTTAGAACTCTGATAATACCCATCTCTTCACCTTTACCAACAATATCTAGCTTCTGCTGCATGTATCTTGAGTTTCAACTTACTCACTGAATGGCTTTATGAAAGGAATGTAAAAACACAAGTATGAAGCAGGAGAAATTTCATAAGGAGGGTTTCAAATGTAATCCTTTCTCCTTAACAAGGACTTTCAGAAAAATCTAACAGTTGTTCATCATATAACCAATTATTTTATAAAGAACTAATACAGCAAACAGAGCAAGCTTATCATGGTCACAACGGTTCTGGCTCAAGCTGAGACACTACTGCATTTTGCATGAACCATAATGCACAATAAAACTTCTCCAGTAAGCCCTACCAGGAACTGCACAATCTGTCTTCATAGTCAAAAGGAAATATACTGCTGTTTGCAAGGTCATGACTGGATAAATAAAGACAGACAGTGCAAAACATAGAACTGGAAGAAATTATTTTCATTCACAGCCCACCTGATGAAGACTACAGAAAATTAAGGTAAGTTTATTAGCTTTCTTCACAGTATCTCTATGTGCTATCAGCCTTGAAAAGAACCTTTAACCAAGCAATGTACCGCAGTGCATCATGAGATGAAGACTAGGCAGCTCTGAAAAACAGAACTATAAATACAGTTCAAAAAGGGGAAGGTTTAGGGAAAGTTAGCAACCCCACATATACCACAGTAACTGTTTTCATTCATAAGCTTAATGGCAATACTCTGCATAGTAATTGAAAGCCTGGGTTTCCAAAGCAGGCATGTGTCCGGACCAAGGCAGATTTCTTGGACAGAAGTTCTCAAATGCATAGGCTACATTTTGAGTTTTCATAAAATTTCTAATGATTACCTCCTTTAAATTTCTAATGATTACCTCCTTTACATTAAATGCTTTAATGTAGCATTTAGAGTCATAGTCTACAAATGAAATGAAAATACTACCCTTGCTCCAAACATGACAGTCAACAGACATTTCTTGAAATGCCTGAGCTAGTTGCAGAAGGGTTGCTGTTTCCTGCACCACACATATATGGCATTTTGTTATTTCAATTGCTCCTTCAGTATAAAAGATTTCTTGCCAAATTTCTCTAAAAAGGCAGCACTTTCTAACAGATAATTTTGAGGTCAAGTGTTGGTTCTCGGAGTAGAAGTATGACTATCACCACATCTCAAGAGTTATTTGACACCTCCTGAGTGAAATTTTTAATAGGACATTAATACTAGCCTCATATTGCAGAGTAGACTTGTGTAGAGTTGTATAAAAAACAGAAAGTCCAGAGTTGGGCCAACCTTGTGGAACACCAGCTGGTACCCAGACTTGCACAGCTCTGAAATAAACAATACCTCAACCTAGTTTGTGCATTTGGCTTGTCACTCACCAGTTAACAAATCCAAATGTTTTATTGGACAACAGAAGCACAACATACTTAACTCAAGCTCCTTTCTAATTGATTAAGCTCACCCCAAATTGTGCAAGAATGAGAGCCTGTTCATTCTGGCCTGCAAAGATGAAGTGCAAAACCAGAACTGCAAGTTCTCAGCTTAATCTGCTGACATCTGATGGGCTCTCCCTCTATGAGAATCAGGCTTTGCAGATGAGAAAAGCTGGGAGGAGGGAAATCCACATATGCCTCCTCCTCCCTTGAATTCTCTGAATGCAGGAGCAGTGCTGGATCAGCTGCAAGCAGATGCAGGCAAAGATAAGAAAGTCTACCTGCAGCATATTCTGTCTGCAGCATAAAACCTGCCTTTGGGGGGGGGGGATTTTGAGAGGCTGTAGAAGCCTTGAACGAGTTTAGATTTTTGTTCAGGAAAGCACTTGAGCATATACTAACTGTCACTGAATTCAGCACAATATTTTGCCGAGCCTTTCAAAGATTTGGGTGGGGTCCAGAATGTGCTCAAAATTAAGTATGCAGCTTAAGTACATCAATGCAACAAGGCCTTAATTTTTGTGAAAAGCTACCTACACTCCAAAAATACCAACAATCCCTAAAACGTTTACTCTGAATATTAAAAGGTTTCATAGTACCAGATTAAAAAATAAATCCGCATTAATTATTTGTTTCTGATTTTAAAGTATTCATAAACTACTGTAGCCGCCCACCTAAGCAATAAGAATTCTCTATGTAAATAATTTAATTTTTAGAAATTGTTATAAGATGTGTGATGACTTGTTTGTGTGAAATCTGATGAGGGATCATTGTTAAGAGGGCATAACTGACAGCCATTACCTACACAGGGAAAACAGCTATTTGACCAGTTTCACATACTCACAATCTGGAAGAAGTTCAGATGTTACGTCCCCATACTCAGGTGTCATTTATCCCCATCTGCATACATATAAAAGCACACATATATATCTACAAATAAACACATAACTCTGTATAACTGTGCAGGCAGGCCAGTTTGCCTATTAGCACATTTTGACATGATGGATACTCTGAATCACTGGTAATATTGTCCTCCTTGATACAAGATTCACTTGGATATTGAATCTCTTGCCTGTTATTTTCTTTAATTTCCAAAACATATCTGTTGTGAATCCCTTCAGGATATACTTTTGAACTTCCTCTGTAAATGTGGAAAGAACTTCAAAGTTCTGTTAGTAATTTATGTATAGCATGATGGACTGGGGTCAGTTCACAACTGAATTCCCAAGGCAAGAAGATTAGATGATGGAAAAGACAATTTAATATAAAATGCCTCCTTGCTCAAAAGTTCACACAGAGGCATGTCCTGCATGCCTTGTTCACGCAGGCAGTCCTCTTTGAAATCAGAGCCCTTATTGCCTTGTGGTTTTTATAGTCATTCACACCAAAGTGGATAAATGTTAAAGATGCCAGACCTCTAACCTAGCAGCAATTTATCACAGTGCACTCGCTGAACCTCTGATCAGACATGGTTCAACGGAGACAGTTTCCAGTTATAATGAGACAGTAGTTAGTGTAAGAGCAGCCCCAAAGCTAAGTTTGCCAGATGCCTGTGCAGTGTAACTACTGAAACATACTCTGTCTCTAGATCTGGGGTGATGTAGCAGCTGATGCACCACAGGGAGCGCCTCCCACACCAGGCTCTATTTATCCATGGCACGGATTTACCCCCTGCAAATCTGGCCTGTCCATTCAATCTCTTGCAGCCAAATTGCATGACAGACCACTGAGAAAACAAGACAGAAAGGTTTCCGTAGCAAAAGGTCCTGTTGTTGTCTGAGGCAAGTGCAGAGCAGACCTGCTGGCATGGTGAATTCAGGCTGTCCATAAAGAGAATGCAGTTTGGGCTCTGTAATGCTCTGGTCTGCTGGTCACCCCGGAACCAATCATCTCAGGCAAGGGTAAGTTTTGCCCGTGAATAGGTAGTGGCATCTTTAGATTTTGCACTTTAAGACCTAAAAACAGTCATTTGGTAAGGCATATTTGTGGATTAAACTTGATACAGCATGTCATAGCTGATTTACCTGGCTCCAACTGCTATCCTGATGAAAATGTACTGTATGACATACACAGGTGTGCTGTCCTCTGCAACCACCTTCAGCTTCATCAGAAATATTTTTGGAGCTATACTAAAATTTTGATGAAATTTTTAATTACATTCCTAAAAGTATATTAAGATATCTAAATTGACTTGACAGAACTGAAAACCAGGCCAACTATTTAAAGTGTTAAATAAATTATTCAGAGAGAACACCTTCAAAATTGTAACCTGTTTCTTGTTTCCTACCTTCTGTTTTCAAGTATCCCTCCCACCAATATTTTTTGACTCCTTTTCTACCTTTATGTTTGTAAAACACCTAGCCAGTATTAACAGAAAAGGAGTCTACTCTGGAGCAGTACAAAAATTTTAATATCAGTCATATGTAAGATGCTTGCCCTGGGATAAGAACTATGTACAAATTTTAACACTGGCCCACACAAGCCGTTGAATTGGCTGAGTACAATGCAAGATACTACAGATGTAGGCAAAGAGGCATATATATATACTTGCCTATACACAGTGGCTGTAATATGTTTGAAAATTTGGTATAAAGAGTCTGATTTTGTCTAGAAGAACATCCTGTTACTAGTCATTTTCTTGAATTATCAAGATGATCATCAATGATGATTTTCTAACAATAATCACAGAATCATAGAATCATTAGGGTTGGAAAAGACCACGGTAAAAACATAGTGATTTAGTTATATAAAACTCGGATTTAATGCTGTAAATACTTCTTTCTCTGTGTCATAATAGGCAGATAGGTAAGAGCATGTTAGTCTCTCATGCCATAATACAAGCCATGGAAATACTAACAGGCAAAATAACTTTAAAGAGAGAATTATTAAAACTCATCCATAAATTTCATGTCTTCTATGGGCTTAAGACCTATCCTCTTAGATTTACTTAGCTTTCTCTGATCTGCACTGTTTCTAACTGGAAGTGTCTCCAGCTTATTATTCAAAAAGATATTTGTGTGGAGTATAGAATGGGAAGAACAATTAGAAAACAGCTGCTGTTTAGCATTTGCTATAAAACTTCAAGATTCCTGGTAGGTGTTCTTTAGAAAAAGTCAATTAGTAATTTAGAGCAGAACAGAGCTCATCACAATTTCTGTCCTCAGTAGCACCAGGGGAGTTCTCCTTTGATTAGAATACTTGCAGTGGGGGCTTCCTTTGTATCTTTCATAATGGAGTTTACGTTAGAAAGGCACTTATTTAAAACACTACAAAACTCAGAGTGCCAATAGACAGCACTGTGTCTCTCATCTTTATCTCAAATGACACAGATAAAGTCTGTTGTTAAATTAGTCAGTGAGGAGGGAAGATAATCCCTAGCAGAGTGCCTGTTAGGCAGATCAAGGATGAAAGGATGTCTAAACACAGAGCTCACCTATGTAATTAATTATGCTCATGCAGAAGCGAGAAACCACCAGTGCAGTCCCTCCAGCCCAGAGTATTGATCTGTAGGAAACAAACTATATCCCATCTGGCAATCATCCAGAGATGATTCTTAGTGTCTTAGCTGGGCATCCAGGGGACCTGAAAAGTACAGTGAATATATACTGAATATATCCACAGACACTGCAGAGAGCAGTCCCCACTGGTGCCACCAGCACTGAATTTGTTTGGATTGCAAGCCCTAGGACAGGCTCAATGGGCTGCCACTTGCTTTCAGATGAGATACGTTTGAAGGCACTTGCCATCCCCTATGTATTCCTCATACTTTATCAGGAAAAATCTAAGAATAAAACTCTGATTACACACTGTTGCTTGAGCAGCAGAGCAGAGTAATGCAACAACATGAAGGCTGACCTATATGGGCACTTTTTTAAGCGAACAATCAAGATTTGTAGGCAAAAGATACTAGGCACACTGTGCTCCGAATTAGAGGCTGATAGAAAACAATACTAATTACAATCAATATTATTATATTAATCACTTAAAAGGGCTGCTTCCATACATGTTAAAGACTACAGATTGTTTCATTTGTACTGATGTAAGTACAGCCAGAGATGCTCTTCTAATTTCTTTTTGCTTTAAACAAAAATTGTGTTTAAATATGTGCAAAGGTATGATATATTACAGCTCCTCCATGATTTAACACAGCGACAGTATGCACTCATGTTCAGAATATCTGTATTATCATACATCACAAGCTATTTCTGATTTTAAGATACTCAAATTCATCACAGTTGATCTCACCAAACTATTCCTGACTACAAGCTGTGATTTAAATCTTCCCACAGTTTCCTGTTGCAGCTTTATCAAGCTGATAAAACAGCAACACAGAATAGGACTGAGAGGCCTAGTGCAAAGCTGAGAGATTGCCCTGAAATTAAGGACACATGTTGTAGAGAAGACTCACCACCACACTGGTTGCCTGTCCCAGGTGCCAGACACAGCAAGGATGTCTCTGCTGGTGCCCTCAGAAGAGATGGCTGTGCTCAGCACTATGGGTAATGACCAGGCTCTTCCACAAATGCCTTACATCACCTCAGTGGTCTTTTGCACTGTTAGTTGTAAAGCCATGATATCACAAATGGCTCCTAGATGGGATCCAATGAGTCATCTTAAGCTAGTGCCTTTTATTCATCTTAGGAAAGACAACAGAGGCTTACCTTCTTTGGTAACAGGTACTTATCTTCTTTGAGGTGCTTAATGTCCCACTGAAGCTATTTCAATCTTTTTCACTTTCCTGTTCAACACATCATGTGAAGCTGTAAGAGAAAATCATGAACTGACTTGGTATGCAATTAAATAACAGCTTTAATAAAATAGAGAGTGTTTAATTCCCAGTAGTTGTTACAGTGAATGTGGCATGAATTTTATTTGAGTTGTTGAATTTTTATTATTATAGATATGATATTGAAACAATAATTTGCTGTTGAATTTTGAGAGAGTGCTGGTATAACTATTATACTTGCAAATAAATTTATTTCTTACCACATTTAAAAGATACATTGAATAAGGTGTAGCCTATGGACTTTTAATTTGTTAGCTGTGCATACGTAAGTAGGAATATAACTGAAATGAAACATCTAAATAGCAAAGTTGTTCTTTTAGTTATTTAAAAGGCACTACTTATTTGTGCCTCGGATTTCATTTGCAAAGATATAATGGGGCAAATATAAATACTGACTGCCAGCTCTTCAGAAGATTGTTTGATATGAATGTATAATGTAAGGATTTGGCAATATCTGTCCATAGGATCTTTAAGGCACAATGAACCTTGGATGTTTTCTTTTGTTTGTAGCCTGAAGCTCCAACATTTTAAATGCTTAATTAGCAGCAATCAGGCATCAGTACAGCTTCAATCTAATTGAGGGGATGGGACAGCTCTCCAGTTTGGTAGCCACTGCCAAAAGCAGGAGAATGTGCTTCTCTAATACTCAGCAATTCATCTTTTTCTTCTATCAGAATTTTCATTGAAAATTGGACAAGTATTATCAGCTGAATAAAGTAACAGTTTGATACTTTGAGAAACTGGGAATTAACTAGTAGTCTTTATAAAATTACGTCATAGAAAACACTTAATATATCGTTCCTAACCTTGTAACGCTTTGGAAATGTTTCCATGCCACAGCACAAAATTGTTTTGCATGACTTAACTCCTGAAGATTAAAAAGAACCATGTTAACCATACTTCAGAAACGAATGAATATAGACTTCAGGAAAACAAGCTTGCCATGTTTTTTGATCTTCTCAGATTTAGGTTGCTTTCTAGTATCTCAACAATATTTTCCCCAGACAACATATAATTTTGCTTGTGAAGGAAATAAAAAGTCAAATTAGAAGTATGAATGGAAGGGATTATGTTTTCAGCTGCGTATCTTCTGATGTTTTTATATGCATTGCATTATTTCCATAGTTGGAGAAAGAGAATGCAGTAGCAGGAAACATAGATTTAATGAGAAGTGTCTGCATTGTGAAGAAAACTCACCAGTACTTCATCTTGATGAGGTGTAATTTCTTCATTTGTCATAGCTACTGGACACAAAGGCTAATACTGGTAGAAAAAGCTGAAAAAATGCATGCATCTTCAGGTAGAAATAGTCACCACTGAAGCAAACCGGTGAGTTCTACAACCATAAAAAAACAGCATGAGTCTGAATTCCCTTGGACTGTAAAGTGCTATAAATTTATCTCCAGTAACATAGCATGTTCAAAAAATGCTAGCCACGTTATTCCAAAAATGTGTTTTCTTCCTCTGCTAAAATAAATGTTTTTTGTTTTTTGTTTTTTGTTTTTTTGGTTGTTGTTGTTGTTATTTCTTTTTTTTTTCTTTCATTGTTCTTCCATTCAGAAACCCCATAATAATTTACCTGTTGGAAAATATTTTAGTAAACTACTGTTGGGGGCTAAGGTAATTGCAGATTTCTTTCAAAACAAAATGTAAAACAGGAGATTTAAAGGGAATTACAAAGCAGGCTTTTAGTAATTTACAAACTTTACATGGCTCTGCCCAGAAAATAAAACTGTCGTTTAGATTTTTGTACCAGTCATCAGTTCTAAACATACAAGAAGTGCTTCAAGAGAGTGTCTTCATTTAACTGACCATTATAAAAATTTATGGCAGCAGTGTCACATGTGAGATTTCCACTGATTAAGAAAATTTTATAGCAGCATAACCAGAGAAAAATGGAACTGTATAAGCTGTATTCATAAATGTTGTCAGGACTGACGATCTTTTCAAGACTACTGGTTAAGTAAAATACCATTTTTCGTACAGACTACTATTCTATCCCAAAGCCTTATGACTCTCACTCAACACCCAACACATACAGTTGTCAACTTATGGTATTATTGCTCTGGCTAAAATTCTTCTTTCCTTTCTCTGTTCTGATTTTTTTTTTTTTCCACCACAGGAGGTGGTGGTGGATAGATTTGCTTTGAATGATGGAAGAATCTTAGTAAATTTCCCCCATTGGAAAATGAAAAGAAAATAAAAAAAATCTGAAAAACATTGACTATTCCATCCTGTAATTCTTCCAAGTGCAGTTATGACAGGACTTTGTCTCCCTTTTTGTTTAAAACCAACCACACAAAGTAAAATCTGCCATGCAACAATCCAGAAGTACCTAATGGTGGTCTCAGGTTTAGAAAATATGTTATGTTATATAGTTTTATTTATACCATGAAGTGTTTGGGTTGTGAACAATCAATGCAGAGAAGGTATTTCTGGTAAATATCTCTAGCAAATTGTATAATTCTACTATAAAATATTATTTGTTTCACATCATTTTTTGCCGTGTTTATGATGCATCTCACAGCTGCTTGTACTTCATTATGTCATTTTCAGATTTTGCTGCTGTATATTGATGTGTGATTTGATACTAAGTACTGTAAAATAGGAGGCTGTAAAGTAAATTACATGAATATCAAATAAGAAGTAAGACATTAAAAAACACATTTATTGCCTCATCATGTGCTACGATATCCCAAAGAAGTACACCCAACCTTGATGCTTGTCCTGCTTACTTTTCAGCATGCCTCTAAGCAAATTTCTATTAACACAAGTTTTTTCAGTAACCAAATGTTAATTACTTCTCAGCCACCTGTGAAACTGTCTTTTTTTCTTAAATGCATCACATTAAAATTACATTAAGGCAGATGTACTAGCTCTTAAAGTTACAATGGCCATGTTGAAGTATGGGCAGGACATAAAGCCCATCATTTAAAAAAAAAAAAAAAAGCTTTCAGAAATAAGATCACAATTCACTTTACCCAAGCACAAAATGTAGAAAGATGCTTAACCCAGTTTTTGAGCCTCTCTTTGTCCAACATAAACTAATCCTCTGAAATGAGAAAGCCTTGTAGTAGTACTGCCATTCAGCTTGCTGCATAAACTCAGTAGTCCAAACATGTCACCAATTGCCCCAGCACATTGCTCCAAAGGAATCCCACCTACAAACATGCTCAATTAAGGAGCTTAGATGAGTGAACCAGCACCTATTCCATATTTATGTGGGGTTACACTATCACCTCTTGTCATACAAGGAATGGAACTGGTAGGGCATACTGGCTTCTGCAACTTTTTGCCTCAAGCATGATACACTCAGGAGAACACAAGGAGCAATGTAGCCTGCTTTATGGCTATCACAACCTGGATAACTTTTCAAATCAACTTGCAAGTTGATTAAAAAAAATAAGTTGTGTACAATAATCAGTTCTTTGAAGGGTTTGAATTCATATGAAAAATATATGAAGAACAAACTGAGAGTGAACATAAGCAAAGAAACTGCTTGCTGAGTGAAAACATTATCTTTGAATTAGCTCAAGATGGCTATGACTTTAATTTCATCTGTGACCTCTTTGTTTAATTTCCATTGCTCTGAAAGTGAGACAATGTAATTTTCTCATAATTTGGTTATTTAGGACCACTTCAGTGTCCACACAAGAAGGTAAGTAGTAATAAAAACTTGCTTTTAGTACATCTTAGATACAGAAATTATTGGGAGAGTGTTGCAAAGATGAACAATTTTGGAAGAATGATGACTCCACCAGCAAGATGGCCAGAAAGATTCCCTGTTCGTACTGGAATGTAGTTAGTCATGATTGCCTTCAACTCACATGGAAATAAGGAGAGCTATGGCTTTCTGCAACAAAACTCCCTCCCACAAAAATTCATACAGTCACCTAGGATTTGGCTTAAGCTTTTAGAAATTTATGAAGATGACAACATGCTGTAACAGACTTAGAGGTAAAGAGAGGAATAAAAATAAGCATTTTTATAAAGGTCAATTCTTCACGAAAGATATATATATAATTGTATTTTTATATTAGAATGCTGCATCTAACTTTCTCAGCAAAGTTTTGTAAGATCCCTCAGACTCCTCCTTTCTGTCATGCCCATACTTCAGAATGAAAGATTATTTTTTTTTTTGGAAGCTAAGTGAAAGAAGAGAGAGAAATTGTTTACAGACTAGGTGAAGGAAGAGCAGTGTAAGAAATACCTACCAAGTATACCCCAAGCTGTGGGCTATTTGTGCTTGAAGGCAACTTAACTATTTTTGTCCTTTCTGGGAGGCTCCATCTCACAAATGCATTCAGAGCATACGACCAAGTAGCCAAAAGGCTAAAATGTGTTTGTCTTTTTCTATATAGAAGCAACAAACACAGCAAGAGCCAACTTTAGAAGCCAAGTACTTATCTAAAACAATGAACAATGTGGTAAACAAAGCAGTCCTTGAAGAGGTGGAAGAGAATTGTGTCCAAATGTTCCAAAGCACACACAAACGTAACACTGGATTTTTCTCTCCAAGAGCTGTCTCCAATGTTTTGCTGGAGTTTATACAAAGAATAAATAAATACAAATTTTGTTACACTTGAGCAAGTAAAGTTGTACAAGATGGGAAATTAAGCAAATGAAAGAAATTTTATTCAAAAGCTGAAATTTCTGTTCAGCTTGCCTTTCTTGCATCTTTTGTTTCCTTCTTATTCCCCAGCTCAGATGGGCAGGCAAGAATTGCTTAGACACACAGCACAGATTGAAATGGCAAACTGCCACATTCTTCAGCACAGAGGCCGAGTACTATAATCCTACCAGGCCTAAATTGAATATTAGGCCAGTTTAGAGGATAACAAGAGAGGGGCGAAACCAAAATCTTTTTGTCCACTAAGCTTACGTGTTGCACCAAGAGCTAGTAGCTATCTTGCAAAGGACCGAAGGTCTTTGTCCTTTACACAAAGTTCACCCATCTGGAGCCCTCTTGAGAGACACCTCCTGATTCAGTGGTGACTCACAGGCTTGCTCTCCTTGAATTCACCTCTGCTGCATCTCCATACCAGCTCTCACCTCCTCAACCCTTCTTCAAGTAAGCCACAACAGTATAATTTTTATCCTGATGCTATTAAAAGAGCCAACATAGCTAGCCCTGGCCAATCTAGCTGATGTTGTTACCACAGAAGACTATTTTTCTCCAAATCCCTATCTTCAAGGCTAACTTACATGAGGACTAGTAAATGAATCCCAAATGAAAGTCTAAGTCAACGGCTTCATTTCTCCTTTCCAACAGGAGGGGGGCAGCAATGAGTTTCAATAAATCACTGGCTCTGAGGTCAGAATTCATTAGTTTTAGTGATAACTCAAACAGCACTATAACTTAAAGCTCCATTCCTTACCCAGGGCTGCAATAAAAGAGAGAAATTGTCATATTATGAAGGTCTGCAACACCTTTTTCAAATATTTCTCTGCCAAGAATAAAAGACTACTAGAAAAGGTGTAAAAGTGATATGTACATGGGGCTGCAATGTCTGATACAGTGCAGATTGCTGAAACTGATGTTGTTTTCTAGAAGACAGCTTTAAAAAAGCTACAGAAACACTGTGATTGTCTTTGAGTGAGGTGAGTGAACTGAAAGAAATGGTAAGTATTGGTAGACAAGTCTATGTTGGAGATTGTTAGTGCCTACTTAGGCATTATCAAGGATGGCAAATTAAGTTTCTACATTCATTTTCTACAGTAAATGTCATCTCCTAATAGAAAAAAAAAGCATCTGATTCTTTATAGAAAACTTTTCAGTGGAATAATTCTGTCCAGTATCTTTTTAAAATTTTCTCCCTGTTTATACTACAAGTGACATTCATATGGAAATAGAATTGGTGTCGTGACAATTACTATGCTTCATCTGTTTGTTCCCCACTTGAAGATGCAGTTATTTCTATACATATCAAATACATTGTCACCCAGGAACTGGTCCAAAGGTCAGTAATATGCTTTCCATTCATTCTGTGGGCATGAGGTGATAAACACTCTAAGGCTGCAAAGAAAACAAATGTCTCACAAATAGATTTTTTTTAAATGTATTTTACCTAGTAACAATTTTATGAATGATGAAGAAAGAAAAATATTTCTTAAATTATAAGTATGATGAATTATTTTTAAATATTTTGTTAAGAAACCTGACCTGTTCTCGCAAATTAATAAAGTTTCAAATAAAGTATTGTGTTTCAAACCCTAGAATTCTTAGGGCTAGTTAAGGGTCTCCTTGTAAAAATAAGACAGAGAGAAAATAAATATTTTTATAAAATTTATAAATTATTATTTTATAATTAATATATATATATATATAAAAGCTTATACAAATAAAAGAGGCAGAGAAAAAAGTGAAAAAGAAAGAGGGGAATAAAAGATATGAAAGTTGGAAAATAAGATTTAAGCTCACCTTACTGAAAACTTGCTTTAAGACAAATTTGAAAGATGATGCGATGATGTGTTGTAACAACTCAAAAATCAAAATGAATTCTGGCAAGTGGGGCACAAGGCAACTAAGAACAGGTTCACTGGATATAATCTACTGCTAGACAAATCCAGCTGGGAAATACATGCAGTTTTCTCTTAGGGAGAATGATCAAAATAGTCCTTTGCTAAACAGAGACTCATGATTGCTGATCATCTTCAAGATGAAATCGTCTTACTAAAATATATTCCTGATCCAGCTTTTGGTGTAAATTCTTTGCCCTATGGTGGGTGAAAGAAGGGCTGGGAAGGATCTGCAGTGATTCTTTCAGTCTCAGAATTCATAAATTGAGGTCCTTCCATTCCTCTTCCTTCATAGATCTATATAAGAAAATAATTGCTTGGATGGGCATTAGTACAGTCATAATGTTTGCAGCTTTGAATAAAAACAATGATTAAACTCTGATTCGAGGCCTCAGGTCTTCTGCTAGTCACTCTTTTCACTTAAAAGTTGATTTTCCCCCTCATTGCCTCCTTGAGTACTCCTACTCTACTCTAATATATCAGCAATACACCATGGCTAGAGTCTGCAGGCTGAGAAATAGATCATTCTCTACAAAAATCCTGCCCAGTAGTCACTGCTCAGATACGCAGTGTCAGACTGTGAGAGTTTTGGTCAGGAAGAACAGATCCTCCAATGAAACTAAGGGAGATATGGGGAATATTCTTTGTATGCAGATGGAGGAACTATTGGATATATATTGCCTGGAAGAACCTCTTACATTGTAGACATCTCAGGCAATAACAAATTTATGTCTATATTAATGGCATATATTTTAAAACTAGTTTGAATGCTGGCCTAAAATCTTCAGTCTGAGTGTGACGCAGCCTGTAACACCCCTGTACTCAGCTCTGGTGAGGCCGCACCTCGAGTACTGTGTTCAGTTTTGGGCCCCTCACTACAAGAAGGACATCAAGGTGCTTGAGCGAGTCCAGAGAAGGGCAACAAAGCTGGTGAGGGGCCTGGAAAACAAGTCCTACAAGGAGCAGCTGAGGGAGCTGGGCTTGTTCAGCCTGGAGAAGAGGAGGCTCAGGGGCGACCTTATTGCTCTCTATAGGTACATTAAAGGAGGCTGTAGAGAGGTGGGGGTTGGCCTGTTCTCCCACATGCCTGGTGACAGGACGAGGGGGTATGGGCTAAAGTTGCGCCAGGGGAGTTTTAGGTTAGATGTTAGGAAGAACTTCTTTACTGAAAGGGTTGTTAGACACTGAAACAGGCTGCCCAGGGAAGTGGTGGAGTCACCATCCCTGGAAGTCTTTAAAAGACGTTTAGATGTAGAGCTTAGGGATATGGTTTAGTGGGGACTGTTAGTGTTAGGTCAGAGGTTGGACTCGATGATTTTGAGGTGTCTTCCAACCTAGAAATTCTGTGATTCTGTGACTGAAAAGTTGGGTTAAAGGATCACATGCACCTTCATGGTCATGATTTCTGTGAAACACTTGTCTTCACTTGATCTGCTATCTCCTTTTCTCCGATATTTTGCTCCTTCTTTATTTAAGCATCTAAAAATTTCAACCTATCTGCAAACCCTAGTGCTGAATAGAACTCTGCTAGGGAGTCTTTAAATCCACAGAAGCTAAAAGGAAATAAGCACACATTTCATTCCACATTCTTGTAGGCTATTACTTTTCAGAGACAACTAACCCACACTGTAGCTTAGAAACTGCTACTTTTAACAAACCTGAGCCCAGGATTGTCACCCTTCTTTACAGCGAGTAGCAAAACCATGAGTTAACACAGTTCACAGTCCATAAATTACAGAAATGAACTATGAGATTTCACTGATAATGAGCACAGCATTCCTTGTAACGGGTTCTCAAATTGTAACTGCTTTGTAACCATCTTGTGTCCCTCCAACATAAATCACATTATAATACAATTGCCCATGCAGCAGTATTGACCCTCTTCTCAATCTTGAAGGGATAAAAAGAAGAAAAAATAATAATTCTATTCTTTTACAGAACTTTTTAAACCAAAGCAGACTTAGTTGCAGCATTTTTGGCAACACTTGCATTATATGAGCTGAAAATAATCCTGCAGTTATTGATTTCCCTACGAAGAGATAGCACTACAATACCAACACAGTTCTGCTGAGTATTGGAGCCTGCTTGTTCTGTATACTGTTTATGGATAGCTGCCATTTATTTACTGAATAATTAGCCAAATAAATGAAGCTGTTCTAGGTCCTCCAGCCTTTCAGATCAAAAGCGGTGGTTCTGTTCTTGTGGATCTTCTCTCTGTATAGTCTTGGACTGCAACAATACAAACCCTTTCTATGTGATATTACGTAGTGATAATTATTATTTTCTTTACACAGGAATGAGAGTATATCCATACCATGCCTGTACATGCTCATTAAGTCAAAGAAGTCCTCAAAAAGGCAAATGCTGCATCTGTTGTCAACTGCATGATTCTCTTAACTTGTCTCTTTTCATTACTTTGCTGAGAATGAAAAATAACTCCGAATGGCAAGATGGATGAGGTGATACAGTGCTTGTGGATGCTTATGTTCCAGAAATTGAAGCTGACATTTTATTCTCCACTATGCTAACCATAAAACATTATTGTTTATCCTAACTGCAGTCCAATGTCAGGCAGCAACACCTTTGGCTGCTGGGTAACAACCTTGAACATTTATGCAGAGGTAGGAAAAAAAAAAAAAAAAGTGATGGTGTTTGGGAACTAATTTGACAGCCTAAAATCAAGCAGCATTCTGGGAAAGGAGCAGGTAGTCAAAGTGACACCTTTGATGTGGTCAGCTCGTGCACATCAGTGTCTCAGTCTAAAGTCAGTCATTTCGGTTCTATCTGAATCTGTTCTGATAAATAAATAATAAATCAATAGTCAATGTATGACTCAATAATTAACTAGTACCCGAACACCTCATTAGTTCCTCCTCTCTTGCATTATGAGAAACAGTGAGATATTTTTTTCCCCTTTTCCATAAACGCCGTAATTTTGTATACTCAAATACCCTTCTTTATTTATTTTTTTTTTCCCAGGCTGATAAGCCTTGTGCAATTTATCTTCTGCATATAGAGAATCTACCTCGAACACTGATAATCCTCTGCTTGGTGATACCATTAAGTTTGGGAAATCTCGATTTGAGTCTTTTCTTTTATAAGAGAAAGCCAGTAGTGGAATGGCATAACTTTTGTTTCTTAAATGAATATATCAATAATTTGTTTCTGAATTAAATGATAGATATGTGCATGTTCTTTACAAATTCATTCCAAACCAAACCAGGTCTCACCCACATTTAAGTGTTAGGCACGAGCTGTGGCATACAGCATTTCAACACCTTCAGATTTGGGTTATGGAGCAGACAGGCAGCAGGGAGCTGGTGTTAGACAGCAGAAGACTGGGCAACTGGAGATTTCAATACAGGCTAAATCTGTCTTTTCTAATGATGTGTGCTGTCCTTGGCTAATGGGTTACTCTTTGACTAAACAGATAGGGTCCCAGCAGTTCTATCTCCAGAAAAAAAAAAAAAAAAAAAAAAAAAAAAAAAAAAAAAAAAAGCATGTCTAAAGGTGGAAAAATGACACTCTATTCAGCACATACTCTACTTGCAAACTCACATCCAGGCAAATTAAGTGAGACACTACTTTGAATTATCCATATTGTACAACTGCAGGCAGACAAGTAGCGGCTGAAAGAGATTATCATTAACTTATTTGTACTTATTAATTCCTCAAAATTCAAAACTCACTCAGATTTTGTCCATACAAAGGAAAACAAAAGAAAAGTGGTACACATTGTTTACATATTCCTGCAGAGAACTTGAATAGTAGCAGATATGGGCACTGCAAAGATGTGCTTCTCTCTAAGCTCCAGCATCACAGCAAACATACAAACGCCGACATCGTGAATGTTTGTGGGGTCAGCTCAGCTTTAAAACTCCACTTCTGCTGCACCAAAGAGAATCATAGAAAACCTGATGCTGGAGCTCTGGAGGGCATCTAGTCTAACCTCTGAACACAAAATGAGGAACTCAACAGATAATCAGTTTGCCCAGGATCTTACCAGGCCACATTTTAAAAATCCTTTAAGAAAGAGATTCCAGTTTCTTGGGCAAGCTGTTTCAGTGCTTCACTCTCTCATACCTCCCAGCACTTCTGTGAAATGATGTTCATACCTACAATTTACGTGAAAAATAGTTGGGCATTTCATTTGTGCCTACAAGTATTTTGATCTCAGCCACAACATGGCCACAACATTATAAATCATACATAAATCAGTTACAATAATGCAGTAAGAATAGGAAGCCAGTTATGAAAAAACATTTTTGTCACATACTTTAATTCTGCATCATATCTTAAGGATCAGATTTCTTACAGAAGAGGATGCTTACTCTCTGCCATTCCTTTTTGATCTGTTGCCTAAAGCCCTGCATACACAGTAGTAGAATAATCCTATAGGCTCCACATAAATAACTGCTTTCCTAATATGTTTCTGAAATACACTAATAAAATCTGTTTAGAGAAGCTGGAATTTGCTATAAAGGCTTTTGAGTCTCTGCTTGACAATTAACATTCTGAACACTATCACCATTATGAATAGAATAAAATGCATGCTTATTCCTACATGCAAGGGTTAGTACCTAAACTGTCCTTTTTGCATGGCATCTCCTAATTGCAGAAAGCAGGACACCAAATTCCTAAATATCGCAAGTCAGGCAGGCGGGGCAGGAGGCCGGCGTGGCTGACCAGGAACGTTCTAATGGAGATTAGGCGGAAACAGAGTGTTTCGCTACTGGAAGGAGGGCCAGGTGTCATGGAAAGAATACAGGGATGCTGTTCGTGTTTGTAAGGAGAAAGTTCGAGTGGCCAAAGCACAGCTAGAGTTGAAGTTGGCTGTGTCTGTGAGAGAAAATAAAAAGGGTTTTTTTAGATATGTGAATGGAAAAAGGAGAACTAAAGAATACATAGGGCCGCTCCTTGATAGGGAAGGTCTCCTCACAGACGATGACGTAGGCAAAGCAGAGACGCTTAACGCCTTCTTTGCCTCTGACTTCAATGCCGATGATGGGCTTCAGGACCCAGGGTGCCCTGAGCTGGAGGACCAGGACAGTGGGGATGACAAACTCCCAACTGACCCTGAACGTGTGCGGGATTTGCTACTCCACCTCGATCCCTACAAGTCCATGGGTCCGGATGGGATTCATCCCCGGGTGCTGAAAGAGCTGGCAGACGTCATCGCGGAACCTCTTTCAATTATTTTTCAACGATCCTGGGAATTTGGAGAGGTCCCGGTAGACTGGAAGCTGGCAAATGTTGTGCCGATTTTCAAGAAGGGTCAGAAAGAAGACCCTAGCAATTACAGGCCTGTCAGTCTCACGTCAGTGCCTGGTAAAATCATGGAGAAGTTGGTTCTCGGTCTTATTGAGGCACACCTGGGGGACAAAGCAGTCATTGGTCCCAGCCAGCATGGGTTTGTGAAGGGTAGGTCCTGCCTAACTAACCTGATTTCCTTTTATGATAAGATCACCCGTATGGTGGACCAAGGGAAACCAGCTGATGTGATTTTTTTGGACTTCAGCAAGGCTTTTGACACGGTTTCCCATAGGATCCTACTGGACAAAATGTCCACCATACAGCTAAATAAAAACATTATACGATGGGTGAGCAATTGGCTAACGGGCAGGGCCCAAAGGGTTATGGTAAATGGGGCTGCGTCAGGCTGGCGGGCGGTCACCAGTGGGGTCCCTCAAGGCTCCATTTTAGGGCCGGTACTTTTCAATATTTTTATAAACGATCTGGATGTTAGATCCAGATCTGTTAACATTAAATCAAAAACTAAAATTTAAGACCAAATTTAGCAGAGTTTGCTTTTTAAAAGCTCAATTCAATACCCATTACCATTCCAAAACATTATTTTTTTTCCTCTTCATATTTACTGACATGGTATTTTTTTTTTTACCCTATCTTACCATTGCAGACCTGTAATTATTGTCTCATAATTACCATATATTTCTTGAGCCCTAATCTTGAACTACAATCCCATCATGTCAGACTTTCTAGTAATATTCAACAGATGGTCATGAAGGTACTCATTGCTGACTAATTTTGGTCCACAGAGTTGATGTAGCACCAATTTAATTCTGATGACAAGACTTCACAGGACTGAACAAGAAGTCCATCCCATGTTGCCAAACCCATTATTTTCAAAGCTCTTTATAATGCCCTTAGACGCTGTAATGAGGATGTGGATCTGTTAGATCTGGATCTGTTCTGATCTATCTATCTATCTGGATCTATCCAGATCTGATAGAAGGTATTTTGAGCAAGTTTGCTGATGACACCAAACTTGGAGGAGTTGTGGACTCGAATGAGGGCGTAAAGGCCTTGCAGAGGGATCTGGACAGGTTGGAGAGCTGGGCGATCACCAACCGCATGAAGTTCAATAAGAGCAAGTGCCGGGTCCTGCACCTGGGACGGGGAAACCCTGGCTGCATGTACAGCCTGGGCGATGAGACGCTGGAGAGCAGCCTAGAAGAGAGGGATCTGGGGGTCGTGGTAGACAGCAAGTTGAATATGAGCCAGCAGTGTGCCCTGGCAGCCAGGAGGGCCAATCGTGTCCTGGGGTGCATCAAGCACAGCATCGCTAGTAGGTCAAGGGAGGTGATTGTCCCGCTCTACTCTGCGCTGGTGCGGCCTCACCTCGAGTACTGTGTGCAGTTCTGGGCACCACAGTATAAAAAGGACATGAAACTGTTGGAGAGTGTCCAGAGGAGGGCTACGAAGATGGTGAAAGGCCTGGAGGGGAAGACGTACGAAGAACGGCTGAGGTCACTGGGCCTGTTCAGCCTGGAGAAGAGGAGGCTGAGGGGAGACCTCATCACAGTCTACAACTTCCTCATAAGGGGGTGTCGAGAGGCAGGAGACCTTTTCTCCATTAACACTAGTGACAGGACCCGCGGGAACGGGGTTAAGCTGAGGCAGGGGAAATTTAGGCTGGACGTCAGGAGGGGGTTCTTCACAGAGAGGGTGGTTGCACACTGGAACAGGCTCCCCAGGGAAGTGGTCACTGCACCGAGCCTGTCTGAATTTAAGAAGAGATTGGACTGTGCACTTAGGCACATGGTCTGAACTTTTGGGTAGACCTGTGCGGTGTCAAGAGTTGGACTTGATGATCCTTAAGGGTCCCTTCCAACTCAGGATATTCTATGATTCTATGATTCTAAATTGACTGGCATTATTTAAACACTGTGCTGTTCTCTGAGATGAAGATACTAGGATTGGTCCTTATGCCTTTGTTTTGTTTTACTCTTTTTCCAAAATTGATTATAAAACTCCTTCTAGCATTTCAGTTTTCATTAACTTGTTTTTGAACATTTGCACGTTGTCTGGTCCAGTATAACAGCAAATTGTTATAATGGCAGGGTTACAAATACTGGAGAATAAAAATAACCCTTGCTATCAGGACCAAATATTTGTGTATTATTTATAACATAACAATGCTGAACAGCCTTACTACAGGTTTGCAAATACATCACGTACCCCATATTCAGAAAAATCACTTGCTCCAAAGACCTTATTTTTTAAGTCTAGAACATTAAATCAAAAACTAAAATTTAAGACCAAATTTAGCAGAGTTTGCTTTTTAAAAGCTCAATTCAATACCCATTACCATTCCAAAACATTATTTTTTTTCCTCTTCATATTTACTGACATGGTATTTTTTTTTTTACCCTATCTTACCATTGCAGACCTGTAATTATTGTCTCATAATTACCATATATTTCTTGAGCCCTAATCTTGAACTACAATCCCATCATGTCAGACTTTCTAGTAATATTCAACAGATGGTCATGAAGGTACTCATTGCTGACTAATTTTGGTCCACAGAGTTGATGTAGCACCAATTTAATTCTGATGACAAGACTTCACAGGACTGAACAAGAAGTCCATCCCATGTTGCCAAACCCATTATTTTCAAAGCTCTTTATAATGCCCTTAGACGCTGTAATGAGGATGTGGATCTGGACTGGGGAGTCTGAGTTTCTCATAAATCCAGAGACTTTTTCCTGATGTTAACCAATAGCAAGTTACAAAAACCCTTTACCCTCCATATCTATTTTCACATGATGGCTCAGCCCCACAGTTGTCCTTACTCCCGTCTGTTTTGAGATACGAGGACAGATCATTACATAATGTTCAAATCACCTTTCTCCTCTGAATCTTAGTATGAAGAAGTATCCAGCTTGGAGACCAGATCAAAGTTGGGGGCTCACTTGTTATGTACTTATTCATATTTATAATGAAAATAAATGTGCTCACAGGCATTTCCCACATTTCAATGAATGCCCATCATGATTTCCCAAAGTGACCTTCACTTCATGACACAAACTCTTTTGGCTGGAGGGCTCCCTCTTTCTGTCAGTATCTCTCACTTTCAGCCTTGCTTGGAGCACTGACACTGATAAGCTCATACTATCACATATTAAACAAATTTATGATTGAATGGAATTAGTGTTTAGGAGCAAAGAAAGTAAAAGCAATAAAACAAAATAAAATTTAAAAACGATACAATGCAATACTCTGGATTGAGTATCTTTGGCATGTAAGTATTATTTGTACAGTTAACCTTTTACAATGTAACAGAATTGAGAACAGATGAAGTCTGTGGGTTTTCCAAGCATGCTTTTGGAGATTCACATTGTTGCTTCAGAGACATAACTTTGTCCATCTCCTTGGAAGTTCGCGCAATATCCCATGATCATTAGAGGTTATGATTTACTTTTGTGGTGGAGAAAAGCTAATGAGTTTACATTGCACTATGGTACAGAGAACCTTCAGGAACTGGTGTAATAACCAAGATAAGGGGTTTGTTATTTCTGTTATTTACATTTCTATTAATACTTACATCAGTGCTTAAATGGGTATTTATTTGATACTGAATTCCCATCTTTCACTGAAAGGAACAGGAAAAAGAGGTGCTTTAGTTGAAAGGAGGATGGACTGATTTGAAAATGTTGGGCCTTTGGTCATTATTGTGGAGGGATATGAACTGCATTCATTAAAACAGGGTGCTGTTAATACATACTATAAATCTGGAAGTGGGTTGGCCCTGAGAGCTGCAGCAGGTCTGAGGAGGGATTTTACATATAAAGAAAAGAACTGACAATAAAAGGAGTGACAATATTACTTTTTACAACATACAGCAGGAGGAGATCTTTCTTTAGAAAACTAAAGACAAAAGCTTTCTTCTTTATAGCATATATGCACCTAGATTTAGAAATACCTGCATTTCAAACATTATCAAAGAAAGCAAGCATCGGTAATCAGATAATGTAGTTTGATTATAGTGAAAATATGGCAAGAGAGAAAAGTACAGAAACAATTGCTAAGAATATGAAAGACAAAAAGGGGTAACTTTCAGAAATAATCCTTATTATATATGAAAACTGAATAATCTGAGCCTATCTTGTATGAAATGAAGGCTAAAATTGAAAGCTTATTGCAGATCCACTTACAAGGTATTCTCTTCTTGATTTAGCATTGTGTGGTGCTATTAGGAGAGTTGCAAAGCAAAACCTCTTTCAAAAGTTCATCCTGAAGGTGAGCATGAAGTTTCAAGTGGACAAACTCACATTTTCATCTAGACTGAAGGGATAACTGAGTG
This sequence comes from Aythya fuligula, assembly GCF_009819795.1. Taxonomy (NCBI): domain Eukaryota; kingdom Metazoa; phylum Chordata; class Aves; order Anseriformes; family Anatidae; genus Aythya; species Aythya fuligula. The sequence goes on along the minus strand of NC_045562.1, from coordinate 26,753,364 downwards.
TTACATCAGAAGCCACTGGAGACCTAACTGAGATGAAAAAGGGGACAAGCCTCTGTGCTGGTACGCATCAGGGGGTGTAGAGCTGGTGCTGTAGGTAGAGCTGTAGTTGGATGCAGAGCAGCTTTTGCTGCACAGAATGAAGCTTTAAAACCTTTCTAATGTATGGGGAGGGGAACCACAGGAGTGCACAAAATTAAGAAGAAAGAAAAAGGGAAGAACTGAAAGTATAGCAAAGGAGGTCGTAATTCAAAAGGGATGTGGTATCCAGATGAGCATTTTTGCTGTCATTGGCAGAAAAGGGAGGAAAGCACTGAAGAGAAGGAGGGAGATTCCAATTAGCATGTTGGTTTTGACAAAACAGTCTAGCATCTTAAAGAATATGTTTCTCTCTAATTTTATTATTTTTTTTCACAGCTTCAAAACTGAAAAGAAAGTGTGGAGGAAAATAAAATACCACTTTGGTAAAGACAGGAACAGGAAACAACAGATGAAACAAAACAGCTATTCCATATGCTGCATTCAGGTTTAAATCTTTTAGAAATAATCAATAGTTATTTTAACAGCCTCCATAACTGCTAATCACATACCTTAAAGAATTCCAGTAACGATGCTGATAGTAATTGCAGTAGCACTGCAGATGGACATAATGGAGGGGGTGTCTTTACTGATTCTATTGTAATGCAAAGTAACACCTGCCGTTGCTGTTCAGCAGAATCAATCCCATCGGAGACTCTTTGTTCCTCTTAGCAGAACATTATATAGTCATAATCATTTTACAAACACTAAATATCAAAGCTTATTATTAAAAAAAAAAATACCAGCATTGGCAAAACTATTCCGGATGAAGTCCAGAAAGGACAAAATAGTATCCAACTGCCAGCATATTACAAGATCAAGTCATTCCATCTTGGATCATTTCAATGTTTTGATTATTTAACTACATGGTAATTGTTGATGACAAGAATTATTGTGTTCCTCCAAATTTGGCAGTAATATTACTATGACTTTTTAAATTATCCTAAACAGTTATTTTGCTAGTAGATGCTTTGGAATACATGCAAACCCGAGTTGCATGGTAGTAGGATGACCCAATTGTTGCTCTTCAGAACATGCAAGAAAAACTACACAACCATTACTTTTTCACCTTTTTGTAGCCCTGCTGACAATGTAGCCAGTATAAATATTTCTGCTCAGTTGTTATTCAGTTTTCACCTTCCCTCTAAAACAGTCTGGAAGTGTATTATCTGTTGAAGGCAAAAGAAGAATGAGAATTTCTTGTTGTTAAGGTTATAAGAATCAAGGTGCCCCAAGGGTCACGACCAAGTTTCATGGTCAAATTGGAATCTATGGAGAATAACATGAAAGATGGAGAAAAAGAGTTCTCAAGAGAGGAGCCATTCAAGCAAAATTCATTCAGCTAGATACAAGAAATCACCCAATTAAATTAAGCTTCTCAAGTTCTTTTTTAATTTTGTTTGCAACCTCTTGGTTGTTGTTTTTTGTTGTTGGTGTTGGGCTGTGGTTTTTTTTGGTACAAATATTAGATCTGGCAATATCTGCATGGATCTGCTCCTCTGGCACACTGCTGATCACTGGGTGTTTACCTGTGGCAGGAAGAGGTGATGCAAACATCTTGACAAAAGCACCAAGACTGAAGACCTACGCAGGCTCCGGCACTTCTGTTCAGGAGCTGCGATACACCCCAGGTACAGCAGACCAGCTTCCTGTTCTGCACATACTTTTGCTGTCCCACAAGATGTCTATTATTCAATGCTCCTGCAAACTGCACTTCACAGTTCTACATACAGTCTCAGAGGGAAGCGATATTGACTGTTCACTGCTGTAAACAGACATACAGCAAAGAAAGGAACTTGCAAAGACAATAAAGAGCCAAGTTGTGAGTTCCTTCTTCTGGGAAAAAGACTACATGGAAATCTGCATCTATAAAAAGCGTTCTAGTTTCATGATATATTACTTTCCACAGAAGTAAATACATAAAGGTGCTGAGCAATACTTGCATTAAAACCAGCTAAACACATGGGTTCGTTTGGAAAGTATGTGCAAACATGTAGATTCTTAGGAAAAAAAGAAAGAAAAAATACAGTATCTGGGACTACCCAGAATAAATCTAATCTGCTATCAAAAAAGAACTGACCAAAGTAATCGAATGCCATAGTTTTTCCTAATTTAAGATATTTATAGTGAAAAGTCTATATTCAAACTACAGCAAAAGAAATCATACTTGAAAATGGCAGCCTTTTTTCTAACATTTTTAATGATGAAAGCATAGTTCAGTGAGGAGAACCCAAGCAGACTGCAAGCACAGGTCATTACTTATATACTCAGCCCTGAAATTTTGCATCTCATGAATCCATTCACAGACCATAGTTCTGAAAAATGCTTCAAGTGGGAAACATGGAGAGGGGCCAAGCCAGCAAAATTTGAAGGAAGCACACTTCCAGAAAGCTAGTTTGTGAAATTTGTGGGTTGCCTCATTCAGGTTACACCTCTGTCCACCAATCAGCCTGCTCTCCACGTAATCACAGCAGTCGGTTGTATACTCCCACTCCTTTACTTAGCCAATTATTCTTTCTATTTTCTTAAGACATCTGTTCATGTCTATGTTCCCCTGTTGAAACCTACCTCTCCCTGCACAGAAAGTGGGAAGGCAACCCAAGCAGGCCAAACAGGTGCACAGGAGCATTGCTCTGGCCAGACTTTGGTATTACACATTATATACCTACACCATATTTTGTAACAGTTGATACAGTGAATCATAAAGCCTTTGCAAGGCTGCTCTCACCAGGATTTGGAGTTGTATTGCTGTTCTTTCTCTACAGAAAACTTTGTCATTTTCTCAAAGCTATATTTTTATTTTTAACTTCTACAATTGTATTTCATGTTTGATAAAGAAATATGTAGTTGAAATTTAGCTAATGAAAGAAAAACAGATATAAAATACTGTCAGAGGGTAAAAGGTCCCCACTCTGCCTGACAGCAAAGAGAGGCTGTACTTAGCATCAATTTCAAAATGTTTCTAAAAGAAATCATTTAATTAAAAAGAATGTAAAATACTCACTGCTCTATTTTCATTTGCAGATTTATTTGGGAAAACAACAAAAAAAAAGAAAACTTAAATTTCTCTGTGATTAAAAATATTTGCCATTGTGTCAATATGCACATTTCCCAAGTGCAGCTGAACGCAAAGCATTCCTTCCCCAGCAGTGCTAAGCTTGACACAAAGTACATCCATTAACCCAGTGGCTGAGAATATTTGCAACTTCTTTTGTTCCTGTTGACAGCTTCTTATCAGTTTTTATGTCAGAGATTCTTTGCAAAGTACTGTTTGTTCTGCTCAGTTTTGATTTTGTCTTTAGACTCTAACATTATTGCTTTCCTGACAGCTGATCTCCATTTCCATTTAAGCACAAGGAACCATCTATTTGCTGTCAGGGAACGATCCTCCACAGCTTGTTACGCTTTCCCACTTAGCATCTTCTAATACACACATTGTCATATTAAAATTTTAACTTCTGTGTATTTAATTGTGTGCATTTAATTTATTTCTTAACATATTTTTAACCATTACCCTTTACCTAAGATTTGGACATCTTTCATAGAGCGGTGAGCCATCACGGAGATCTGGCTCACACCCCGATGCAGTGGCCCCATCAGCATTCCCTTTGTACCCACCACATATCCTGGCATAGCAAAGGGAGGAACTCCCACCCTTCTGTGTACTGGGGCACCCGCCAAGTAGCTTGGCAAGTACACATGAAGGTGACTTTTACCCTGCAGACAGGTTAACCGACCTGCAGAGTTGCAGGTGCCACAGGTGAGGCAATCAAAAATGATAAAAAGACAAAAGCAGAACTAGGGATACAAAACAAATTTTTGAAACTCAAGTTCACTTTTCTTGCTCCTCACAAACATTTCTCCTTTGCATTTCCCTATATGGGACTGTTCATGTACTCCTGCACAGAGTCTCTAGAAAGGACTCTGAGACAACAAACATTAGTGCTTTGCTGAGCTGATGGAACCATGGGCACAGACAAAGAAGTTATTCTTTAAGGGGTGGGAGCACAACAACTGTAATTTGTATTCACAGTGAAACAATACAACATTGGAAATGCTCTCTCAGTAGCACACCAGGCCATTTGCTGACTCTGGCCTGCCTGTGAATCTCACTGTGCTTGTTAAAACCACAGCACTGAAGCAAGCGTGCTGCGCTTTTACCATCTGGCTCTGTAGCAGGAAGGCCATGTTAGCACACCCTGCCTTTCCATCCCAGGATTTCAATTGGAGGTAGCCTGCTGATTTCTTCAAAACTCATAATGCCTGTCTTTTGTCAAGCATTTTGTATCCTTGTAATTCTAACTGCATACACACACAAATTGCTATCAAGCCCTTCATAACATTTGCTATCTATCTTTGTCGATAATTTCATCTATGCTATGCTCATGTTGTCCAGTCTTTGCAGCCAAAATAATAAATGACTGATCACAGATCTTTAGTTATTTTTTTTGGCCAGTGTTATATAATGATGGTGATGCTGATGGTTTGTTTAGCAAAATGATACAATTTGCTTATTGCTATTCTTGCTATTTAATAACTTTCTGGTTTTGAAGATATTTCTGCTACCTAGTGTTTCAAACAATTGTTTCATTACACATCTGTTAATGCAAGAATAAGTGTGGAATATTAACATTAACAAATACTTTGAGCTGAAGTTTCCATAGTAACTCTCATCTATTGCCTTGTGTGCTTATGTGCTCTAATTTATGCAATCTTAACATCCTCTGTCTGCTATTTTATCTACTGGCAGCAAGTAAATAAAAAGAGAAAAATTGTTATCATTTCTATAGTCAGGCACTCCAAAATATGGTAGGAAAGCCAAATACCCATATACACATATCTTTAGATAAACAGAATTTCTCATTATGATCATACATACTCAGTATGCAACATTAAAATAAACTATTTTGCTTAAAGCCAGATTAAGACAATGGTTTCTGTCATTGCTGGCACAAAGTCTTATTGCAGCTGTAGGTCCTTAAAAGGGTAGAGAAATTTCCCCTTATCATCATTCAGCAGAACTGCCATGTAACCCTATAGGGGCCATGCCATGCTTTCTCTTCTTTGCTCTGAGGAACAGGAGGGTAGAGAGGCAAAGGATATGCCATATGGCTCATGATTCACAAAGAGGCACGGGCAAGGCTTCCTGGGGTTTTCAGGCTACTTTGGTATCCAAAGGGCCAGCGAGCTTTCATCCCACATGAGTATTTAAGACTGAAGATTTTTTCTGAGGTCCTGGGAAAAAGCAAACTTATGCAAATGGAAAACTGCAATGGGATTAATCTAATGTTAAGGATCCGCATAGGACAGTGAAGGACCAAGACTTCTAGTATAAGAGAGGAAATGATTTTCACTTGTGCTTACACAGTGCCAGTGCAGTGGGACTCCAATCCTGATTTTCTGAATTTCCCCACCATAAAAATTGATATGTTTCTACTAATCAGCTAACACTCAACTGAGTATTAAGTAAGGAATGTCAAAGATCTGCCTGTTTTCTAAAAAAAAAAAAAAAAAAAAAAAAAAAAAAAAAAAAAAAAAAAACACCTGCATATCTTATATCTTCAATCAAATGAACCTGACAGAATAAACAGAAAACAAAAACAAACTACATAAACAAAATTAATAAATCAACATGCTATCTGTATTTCTAAGAGTGCTGAGGTGATTTTATACCGAAACAAGTAATACTATTTTTAGATCTTGGAAATGAAAGTCTTTTCACTGTTGTCACCTAACTTGTATAGAATCACAGAATCATTAAGGTTGGAGAAGACCTCCAAGATTATCTGCTCCAAACATCCTCCATGTACATTTTTATGTACTTTTAAAGCTTTTTAATACAACAATTGCCAGAACAGAGTTGGAGAGACTAAGATTTTTTTCTAGTTACAATTGTGGTAGAAAACCAACAAATGATTAGAAGAGCTATTTAAGAAAAAAAAAAAAAAAAAAGCAAAGGCCACAACTATATCATTATAGATTGATCATAAATAAGGCTGGGCTTGAAAGTAGAATAAGTAACTCTTGAGAGCGAAGTTCTAGAACAAAATTTTAAAAGAGCTTTTTGTAGCTCTATGTGCTAGTTGCACAACAAGCAGTAATTTCCAACTTTTTTTCAAAATAACTTTAAAGAGTAGCAGAAAAAAAAAAAAGGCAATTTGAAGCATGGGGAGTTAATTTCTTAAACCAAAATTGTTCTCTCCAGCAAACATCTAGAAAAACAAAGAAATAGAATTTGAATTTCCAGAATACTGTAATAATGGCTAGCACCACTGATTGACCCTGATTTGATGTTCCACCCATTTCTAGTGACTGTAATGAAAATGAACATATGCCTTTCATATACAGGAATTCCAGGAGAACATTTTATGATTATTTGGTGCAAAAGGTTCCTCATTAAATGCCCCAGTGAACTAAATTTTGTTGACAATCCAATACATAGTGCATTTCTTTAATGATAGTGTTCTGTGATTGCATTTACAGCCTGCAAAAATGGAAAAAAAAGGAAGTTACAGCATGATGTATATGCCTATACTTCTCTTTCTAGCCTTCTTTATTACTATCAATGCACACTTGAACAGCCTGTTCTTTGTTGTAATAAATTGTCTAAATTTTTAAGACTGGATCTACTGAATCTGAATTGTTACACTTATCTTCAGAAAAAAGGGATAAGGGGAACAGCAATAAATTAATTCTGAATGGTATACTCAAGGTCTGCAACAAAGAAGCATGCTCCTTCACACTGTTTTGAATTGCATAGTTGATATACAGCCAAATCTTCTTCAATCAGAAAGATGTTAATTTTGTAGAGGGGCACACAGATGAGCTCATGAGTGAAGAGGTATCAGGCACCATTTTCAATCAAGCACTGATGAGGGCAATCCAGCCCACAAACTTCCTGTTGCAAACTTTCTATTACTTTTTAGACAGTTTTCTGAAAAATGAATATCTCATCATTGAGGATGTGATTCACAGCAGGTGCATTATTAACAGGGAGGTGCATTTCCAATTCAGTGCATTACAGGCATGATGACACACAAAGTTGTATGCCATTGATGAAGGAAGGCAAAAGTAATGACGCCTAGATAGAGAACATACCTTAGGTGAAGCAAAAGTGCAAAATTTAGCATTAATCCTATAAATCATTCCTGTCAGGCAGTTATGTTCAGGACAGAACCCTAAATGGTAGTTACAAATTGCTGTTTTTATACCAGACTAATAAACTCATACAAAATGAATTTGAAAAGACTATAGACTAGGAGAACCTTCAGCTAAGCAGATTATCTCTAAATTTTTGCACATAGAATTGAACACTACAGAAATAACATTAGATTTTCTTCAAAGAAACAGAATTGTCTGTTAATAGTAAGGGTTAAACAATGAATCCTTGTGTCTATGTATTTTTCAAAGTATTTCTTCAGCAAAAGGTTTTGAAAGGGCCTGTTTGGAGAAGCATCTTCTGGCACAAATGACTTCAGCAAAAGAGCTTGTCAAAACAGAAAAGATAGGCATTTCCAAAAAGATGCATAGATTTGGTAAGTAAACTCTGAATGTGCAGAGAAACATTGGTACTAATTTCCACATTGTTCAGTTCCAAAATGTCTTAACTTGCATTACAAGGAAGCAAGGAAAACAATATTATTCTTCTCTTCACAAATCTGTGGTGTAGGGTGGGGGGGAAGCAAACTATTTTCCCTGTTGCTTTCAAAGGCCATATACCTTTTTGCGTAATACCAATCATTATGTCTGAGACTGCTGATCACATGAAAGCATCTTTCCTCCTGCCAAGCATTTTTATCTTTCAGAACTGTCACTTGATTCTGTGCTCAATTTAAAGCACTCAACAAATATTTGCTGAACTTCCCCATAGCTTTCTATCTCCACACTGATCACACAAAAACAGTTTGCTTCCAACAACCCCATGAAAGCAGTCTTATCATGAAGTTCCTAAACAAATATATTGAACAAATTCCAGTATTTTCCCCCCAACAATGCTACAGTTTGCATATCATGTATTCATAGCTAAGTGCTACAGATAAAAAAAAAAAAAGAGCTCTGCTGATGTACATGAGCCAGTTTGTTGCAACAATAAATCCCTTTCAAAAATATTTAATAAAAAACTCTTACTAAGACTTACTGCAAGCAAAGAATAATACTATTTACAGACAAAATGCAAAACATTTAGTTGGAGATCTGTTCCAGAAAGATTACTTGTGAACAACATATTTTCATGATTTTACATAATTAAAAGTGTATGAAAAATTTAAACAGCAATGTAATCATAAATTGGCATATTTTGACCTTGAGTACATGACCTTATACATATGCACTCCTTACACATAACATAAAAAACAACTTGCTTTAACACATTCTAGTGCAAACAGTAGGAAATATCTCATTATATACAAATTTCATTGTTCCAAGGTTAGCTGCCCTGCAGGGTAAGATGATGATGATAACAAGGATGCACGTATGAACAATGGTGCAATCTCAGAAAAGCACGAGACCAGGAGATAGTTTTTCATAGGTGTCATTATCTCTTTGTCCTTGTTGGTATTCAGTGGTCACAATGATGCATAGAATCATTAAAGTTGGAAAAGACCTCCAAAATCATCTGGCCCAACCATTGCTTTACCGCCTCAGACTTGAAGTTAGGTCTATGAGTAAATCTGCTGAATGGCCTTCGTACCGTATATTTGCTTGAATTCACTTGTAATTTTCTTTACTCTATCTCACAGTAGACAGAAAGTGGTCTTAAACTAGAGACTTGTCACGTTTGTTGACAGACTTTTTTGAAGAAGCACTTATAAACAGCTTACAGAAGTTTAATGAAGCATTAATCTTTAAGAGTGCAGATCCTCAAACACTATGGATTGTTGCATAGGCTACCAGGTCAATAGGTTGCTTGCTACAGGAAGTATTTTTGTAACAGGACAGTCAGAATGTCATAACACAGCATGAGATACATTTGATATGCATTAGGTTCTCTGTTAGTATAAAATTAGCCCTGCTTGTTTCTTGTAGTAGTGTAACTCCTCTGTGCTCCTCATATGGTAAACCAACCATGCAGTAATTTAATCTGTAAGGAGATGCCTATACAGCACAAAGTATAATCCTGCAGAAGGAGCCAAATTTCAGAAGATCTGCTCAGCTTGGCCTTCTGCCAGGGTTTATCAGCAATATAAGGAGCCCAGGAGAAATGCTGCTATACAGTTACTAGCACTCAAATTACTCATTCATATTAAATCCCACTAACCCTTTAGGAACTTTATTAACATGTTCCTAATATAAACGAACAGACTAGGTGGCTGTTTAATACCACTGCATTTTGAATGGTGTGAGGAAGGCTAGGAAACTCATATGCTACGCAGTGCCGTTTGCTCACTTGCTTTTTGAGTTCTTCATTTGACATCACAAGCTTCCTTGAAAATATTGAGATACTGATGCTTTCAGGGTATGAAAGGTCATGGGGTCACCAATGCATTATCTCACACAAACACGATACAAGCTATGCAAAATATAGAAACCCTACCTGCAGCTCTGCTAGAGAACAGCCATTAGGGAAAAAAAAAAAAAAAAAAAAAAAAAAAAAAAAAAAAAAAAAAAAAGATACAGACTTTTAATATAACCTTAACATACAGTATATTTTAACTTCAAGTGGTATCTTGTATAGGTTATTTACTGCAGATGTGGGAGTAAGATTCTGCTTTGGTTGGTTAGAGGTGCAGTTCAGCTCAGCCTGAACTATGCAAAGAGCAGTTTTGTGGCATTTCTTGCCCAGAGCACATGATAAATCTGCAAGCTGCAAGGCTGGGACTTCAACAAGAAATGCAGGTCCACAGAAAATTCCCCACTGAATCTTGAGGATAATGCATTGGTGGAAAGCTTTTATCACAGTAGTCAGGGAAGGCAGATGTGTTTTCAGCCAGGAAAAAAAATAAATCTAACCTACACCAAAATACTGCGGATCACTCTTGAACGCTGAGAGCCCTCAGGGAATGTATCACAATGCTTCCAATCTTTCATCCTTTTTCATAGCACAAAAATGTAGAAGAACAAATTATGTTCATAAGCTAGTGAACCAACAAAATCAGAAGAAATGAGGAAAGAGGACTGGAAGATTATTTTGGCAGCAAGCTGACTCCTTCAGAGCTGTTTTTTGTGCTGTACTGAGTCTAAAGAGAAAACTCGCTGATTTGTTGTAAGATGCAGTTCTGTATACACTAGAATTTTATGCAAATTTTAGAAATCCCCAGGGAAAAGCTATCTGCCAATTCAGAAAGCACTTCTAATTAATTAAAAAGCTTTTGTTTCTATGTTCTTAATGCATTTTCTGTAGCATTTTCATGCTAAGGTTTATTCAATTATATTTGAAAACCATTATTCAAAAGAAACTTTGATGAAAATTTTCAATACAAGACTTTCACGTTTCGGCTGTGATGTCTCCATTCAGACAGCCAAACAAGTAGCTTCAATTTGTCAAAAGTGCAGAGCACCAAGTTTCAAATGACCTCATAAGAATACCTTACTAAAGCCAGACTGAAGGTCCGTCTAGCCCTGCAGGCTGCTGTAGCAGATGCTGAATAAAACGTGAGGAAGTTACAGCACAGGCATACATGGATCCTGTCCTGAGTACCCCACCAGCTATCCAGCAGCTGTCGCTCAAGGGCCATCAGGAAACAGGTTCCCCCAAAAGATTGGATCTTGTTTTATTGGGTCTCAAAGTGATAAGAGAAAGTCTAAAGGGATGAGGCCTTGGAAGACCATGTGTCATAAACACTTCCATGCATGCATCTCCTCTATTGTTATATACACATCCTTTTTTTCTCAGCTTTCTTAAAGACTTACTTCCAGTTTATAAGCATTATATGGAACCTCCTCTTTTCACTTGCTAAATGGATTGAAGAACAATAATCCTTTTTTAACCATCCCCATAGCATAGACAATCAAAGTCCCATCCCCAACAATGAAATAATGCCAGTAAAGGGTATATTACGTAAAATAAGCTAGGTATAAGCACATCCTGACTCAAACAACAAGCTCACCTAAGCACTAAATAATTCAAAAAATATATATATATTAAAGAAAACATTGAATGTTTTTAATGCTACAGTCATGTCTAAGATAAAATGGCAACCTGAGATGTGGTGAAGTCCACAATAATATTGCCAAACTACTCCATTATCAAAGAGGAAAGATTACTTTAAGCCAAGAGAATTACAAAACAGGACTGACAGACGGAGTGAGAATTCATACTTCATGTTTCCACTCATAACTTCCCAAATTAATATGCTACGGGAAAAATATAATACAAGAGGGAAGAAGCTAGTTGTTTATCAGTCTAGGGTTTCTGTAGTTACTTATTTATTTCTCCTTCACTCCCTTTCACTGCCTCCTCAGAAACAGTCCTGAATCTTTAGTTGCTTTAGTTGCAAAGATGAGCTAGAATACTAAAACAAAAACAAAACAAAAAACAACCAAACAAACAAAACAACCTTGCACGTTTCTGGAGCTGTTCCCTGGCTACATTCACATTCCTCCACTGTAATGAAAGAAAATGGGTGAAATATAATAGGAATTATTTTATGATAAGTATGTGAAACAATGAGGGTCAAGAGAACAAATCTTTGAGTTCTGCTTCACGATTCAGATCCATTGTAGCTTCAAAAACATTCAGGAATCTCATGGGTATTTTTACAATGCTGTAAAGATTAAAATACTGTTTAGAAGTAAGGATCATGAGTACTGAAACTGTATCAGTGAACCCTAGGGGGTACTATATATCATGTACCACTGTGGCCCACATGTAAAATCTAGTTCAGGAAAAGCCCCCTGGATTAAGCTCAATAAATTCTCTCTTCTGTCATAGCAAACATGTTTTCTAAAAGAACAGACTTTAATTAATTTCTTAGAGGATTTTCAAACACTGAAAACAACTAGTTTCAGAAGTGCAACAGATATTAAGACAATAATAAAATATTCAAAACAAGTAAAACCTGCTTTGTACTCCTCACCCACCAGCATCCATCCTACAGCACTGTGTGTTAGCATCCATCCTGAACTGAAGCTGTGAGCTCTCAAGATAACCTGGGTTATAGTGTGAAAGGGTAACAACCATAAGAACATTATTCTATATTTTAAAACATGTTTGGTCACTAGTCTGAAGATGGCTGTGGTTGTTATTTGATCAGAAGGTCTGGGTAGCTGTTTTCATTGTTTTAATAATATGAATTGTTCTTCCCTATTTAATCATTTGTATACAAAAATGTACTATAACAAAATACAAGAAGAGCTTCTCCATAGTTACTTTGTTCTGCAATCCATTACATTTAAATTGAATGTTTTTCAAACATTCTGGTTTTCAAACAGCTGGTTCAAAACCAAGCAGCTCAGTGGAAGTGACATCACACTGCTTCATTATAGTGACTGTAACATTTCATGCGTCTTGGTCTCACTTCCATGAAACACCCATTAAACGTTCTAACATCCCCTTCTTGAAAGTTGTACGGTATAGGTATGGGAATTTGTGGTTAAGTTTCATACGAGAGGAAATAGGGGAACTTATTTTATTGAATATACCAAGAATATGGAAAACTAAATACTGGATTTAATGAAACACATGGATGTTACATCAAAATAAGGTAGATAACTTGTTAGCTGAAATGTATTATAGAACTTCTGAATTATAGAACTTGTGAATTGCCAACATATACAACACAAGCTTTAAACAGGGACTTTTTTATACAGACAGTAAATTTATTCCACGGAAGTCTTTCAGAAACCAACTACTCCCAATCTACTTAAACCGGAGTTGTATTTGGCAGTAGAGGATATCTTAGCACAGTGATCAAGGATGTAGGTTTGTCAAGCAAGCAATTTCCATTCTAGTTACAACCATTTAAACAGCTTAATCTTTGTAGAACAAAGTGACTAAAACTTCATGTATTCATTTTGACTTAAAATGAAGACATGTCACTGGGAGAGACTTTGCAGAAATTCCTTAGATTTTTATTTTTTCAAAATAAGAGGTAGCTGGAATTCCTTAATAGGAATTTAAAAAAATAAATAAATACAGACATCTCCATTGATTCTGTAGGTAAGTACACACATACAAGATGGATGCCTTTGTGACTTCTGTATTGCTGGATTCATTTAAGCTTAGAAGGAGTCTTGCCCAGTGCTTTCACACATGAATCTGCAGAACCCAAGGCATGCAGGTATCAGTACCTCTATTAAAAATTAAGGAAGCTGAGAGGAGATATCTTAAAAGGATTTCTCAAGGTCACACAGTCAGAAACAGCCTGCTAGCAGACTGCCTACCAAGCCCAGAAAGAAAGGCAACACACAGACATGCATACACATCCATACATGCAAGTTCTCAAAACGACTTCACACATATGTATTTCTTTTAATTCCAGAACAATATGACATTTGCAAGCATGATGCTAAAGATAAAGAACCGGTTTTCATACTAACGATCAAATTGGGGTTGAATGCTGAACTCACAAAGGACTTGGGAAAAGTGCACAACCAACCCGGCAGATGCGTTCGGTCCCCAAAATGCGCAGTCCAGTGTACTGCATAGTGTGCTCCATAGGTACTGACACTGATACAGAAAGAACATTTCACTTCAAACCCCATCCTCCACACAGCTAATAAAAAATGACAGATAGAATCTTGAATTTTCCACCATCTACATGTATTTCCAACAGTCAAACAGCTTAGGAGGAAGCTACTATGGGAAGTCCATAAGTCAAGTATTTTATTTGCCTTTTACAAACAAAAAGCAAGTTAAAAGGATAATTCTTTAAGTATGAAATACACTGCAAGTTAACATTAATTACTAATATAAAAGCATATTCTTAAGACACAGGACATGATTGAGGTCACACATTATAATGATTAATGACTGTTTTCCACAAAGCATCCACTTTGCTTGTAAAATTATGTTCATCTGTGAATTAATTAATCTAAAAGCTTTATGAAAACATAAATGGACAATAATCAGGAAATCAGGTTAGCAGTTTACTCTAATTTGTTCAAAGATAATTTGTATGACTGATTAGTTTGAGAGCAATTACTGAGCTGGCAAAGCCTTCAAACAAGAACCAGCTTAAGAATGGCATATTTGTAATTGGTTTGTATTCATCTTCCCAGCAAATTTATTCGCAAAATATTAGCCAAAATTGCTGTTCAATTTTCTAGTATATGAAGAAAACAATTTATATTATGCACATGCAAAAATATGTGCTCTGAATACTCCCTACTGTCAGACTATGGCTTCAACTACATCACTTAAACCAACTTGCACTCCAGCTTAGTTTGGGGGCAGCCTGAAAAAGGCCCGAGACAACACTGTACATCAACCCACTTTGTCTCAGAAATCATTCTAGGACTTCCAGAGGTAACTTGCAGGAGGATTTTGGTGGTGTTTACTTTTTCTTCCAGGAGTTGCGGCGATAACCAAGATGTTATCAGAACAAATGCTCATTAGAACCTTGAAAACAGCTATGCCTTCTGAGGATGCCAAATTGGTGATTGTGCCCAAAGTATGGCATGCACTACACAGAGGCAAGGACAGTGGACGATACCTCCTTCCCATCAATATATGCTAAAGACTCTTACCCACTTTAAAACCCCTTCTAGAGACTCTTCCGTCTCCCTGCACTTCCCTACCAAGCAAAGTAATCAGTGCCACCAGTGAAATCATACTTGCAAGCTGGCAGTCTGTTGGGAATGCAGGTGGATCTCATTCCCATCCCCTCATACCCATGCCCTCCCCAGGGATCTCTAGCTGCTCAAATCATTTATATCAAGAATGTTTTTATTTGCATTATAAAAGCAGAGATACACCCCACTAAAATACTTGCAATTGAATTCACAACAGTGATGCCTTCTATCTGTGGGAGGCTGGAAAGTAAATTTACCTTAGTGGGCCATGTGTGGCCGGCAGCATCACAGATGGGAATTTACCTAGCAAGGCAAGGATTGGAGTAGCATGAGATTTCAGAGACTTTTGCCATTCTTACCTCTGGTCATGAACACTTAAAATCTCACTTCATACAGCTTGTCACATCTGCACATCACCTTCCCTATCCTACTGAAGGGGGAAAAAAATGCAGGTCTGCTCTGCTAAACAGTCTTGAGACATGATTCAAATGTGGTCTCAGTCATTAACACCACTCAGCAACTACCCATACTCACTCCCCACAGAAGAGAATACCTTCTACCCAGACTTTGTGACATTCTGTCCCTCCATCTCATCAAATGTTTTGCATTTGTGATATTAAATACAGAACGCTATTTCTCTGATGTAAGCACTTACATGCATACAGGCATTCCCGGGTGCTGAAAGAGCTGGCGGATGTCATCGCGGAACCTCTTTCAATTATTTTTCAACGATCCTGGGAATTTGGAGAGGTCCCGGTAGACTGGAAGCTGGCAAATGTTGTGCCGATTTTCAAGAAGGGTCAGAAAGAAGACCCTAGCAATTACAGGCCTGTCAGTCTCACGTCAGTGCCTGGTAAAATCATGGAGAAGTTGGTTCTTGGACTTATTGAGGCGCACCTGGGGGACAAAGCAGTCATTGGTCCCAGCCAGCATGGGTTTGTGAAGGGTAGGTCCTGCCTAACTAACCTGATTTCCTTTTATGATAAGATCACCCGTATGGTGGACCAAGGGAAACCAGCTGATGTGATTTTTTTGGACTTCAGCAAGGCTTTTGACACGGTTTCCCATAGGATCCTACTGGACAAAATGTCCACCATACAGCTAAATAAAAACATCATACGATGGGTGAGCAATTGGCTAACGGGCAGGGCCCAAAGGGTTATGGTAAATGGGGCTGCGTCAGGCTGGCGGGCGGTCACCAGTGGGGTCCCTCAAGGCTCCATTTTAGGGCCGGTACTTTTCAATATTTTTATAAACGATCTGGATGTAGGAATAGAGGGTATTTTGAGCAAGTTTGCTGATGACACCAAACTTGGAGGAGTTGTGGACTCGAATGAGGGCGTAAAGGCCTTGCAGAGGGATCTGGATAGGTTGGAGAGCTGGGCGATCACCAACCGCATGAAGTTCAATAAGAGCAAGTGCCGGGTCCTGCACCTGGGACGGGGAAACCCTGGCTGCATGTACAGCCTGGGCGATGAGACGCTGGAGAGCAGCCTAGAAGAGAGGGATCTGGGGGTCGTGGTAGACAGCAAGTTGAATATGAGCCAGCAGTGTGCCCTGGCAGCCAGGAGGGCCAACCGTGTCCTGGGGTGCATCAAGCACAGCATCGCTAGTAGGTCAAGGGAGGTGATTGTCCCGCTCTACTCTGCGCTGGTGCGGCCTCACCTCGAGTACTGTGTGCAGTTCTGGGCACCACAGTATAAAAAGGACATGAAACTGTTGGAGAGTGTCCAGAGGAGGGCTACGAAGATGGTGAAAGGCCTGGAGGGGAAGACGTACGAAGAACGGCTGAGGTCACTGGGCCTGTTCAGCCTGGAGAAGAGGAGGCTGAGGGGAGACCTCATCACAGTCTACAACTTCCTCGTAAGGGGGTGTCGAGAGGCAGGAGACCTTTTCTCCATTAACACTAGTGACAGGACCCGCGGGAACGGGGTTAAGCTGAGGCAGGGGAAATTTAGGCTGGACGTCAGGAGGGGGTTCTTCACAGAGAGGGTGGTTGCACACTGGAACAGGCTCCCCAGGGAAGTGGTCACTGCACCGAGCCTGTCTGAATTTAAGAAGAGACTGGACTGTGCACTTAGGCACATGGTCTGAACTTTTGGGTAGACCTGTGCGGTGTCAAGAGTTGGACTTGATGATCCTTAAGGGTCCCTTCCAACTCAGGATATTCTATATTCTATGATTCTATATCTCACCTTCTGTATTGCAGAAAGAGCTAGAGATGATCAAAACTGGAGTGAGATTTAATGAAAATGCAAAAACCTCAAAAAATGAGGTAGGAAAATATTTAAATTCAAGATGTTACTTTAAGGTTACTTTTTAAAGTAACTAATTTTACTAATTTAAATTTTACTAATTTAAGGTTACTGTCATAATGGAGCAAAGATATCAGAATATTCAGAACACAAAAAGTACCAAAGGCAGAATTGTTCAGTCATAGTCCATGAATATTAAGTCCTCTAGGTGTATCAGCAAACCTCACAACTCAAACTGACAAAGGACTTGCATATAAGTGATGTGACCTCTGACCAGCAGCACGAGAACATTACTATCTAGGAACTTGAAGAGTCAGGAAGTTCAGGGTCAGTCCTAATCACATTTCAATATCTTTTAGCTGCTGGTGCATGCTTACATTTAAGCTTGAATACACAGCTTTTCTGAATCAGGAGCTGGTATGATTTACCAATATCAAGCAGAGATATAGGTGAAAAGAGAGAAGTTAATTTCTTTGGGGAAATTTCTTTTGGCATGAGACAAAACACAAAATTATCAAATGTGAGGCAATACACAGTAAACAAAATAATATGAACTACTCAATCATGCTGCTTAAGTTGTATTACATCAGGCTCAAAACATGGAAAAACATTTTGGTGCAGACAACTGAGAACATTGTCAAGTGACCAGTGTTAGGGAAGACAGCAAAGAAAGGTAGCATACACAGTTAATGAAAAAGGTCAGTCAATTGGAGGAGGAATTTTACAAGAAGCAAACTCATTCAGAGGAAGACAATACAAGAGACAACATCCAAAACAAATGGATGAATTGGAAAAAGTATCAGTGAAGAAGCCTGGGAAGATGAACATAGTTGTGGTTTTTTTTTAATGGTTAATGGGAAAAGACTACTAACAAGAAATCATCAATATACATAGCCACGGAGGATAGGAACAGAAAAGAGCTGTACTGGTTCTGGCTGGCAGGAAGTTAGCTTCCTTCATAGAAGCCCATTTGGCTCCTGTGTGAGATTAAGTAACAGTGGTAACACCAGTGCTATTGCTGCAAGTACAGCAAGGAGGCTGGGGGTGGCAGGAACCTGGGGGGCACAACCAGGACAGCTGACAAATTGACCAAATGGGAATTTCCCATGGTATAATGACATGCTCAGCAATAAAGTGTTTATTTGGGGTGGAGAGACTGGCAGGGCATCGGTCTGCTTGGGGAGGTGGTGAGTGACTGCCTCTGCATTACTTAACAGCAGGGTGGCTAAAAGTAAGACAATCTGAAAATACAGCCAGGCTAAAGGAGTGAAAGTGTATCTTACACTGGAAACTGCTATAAGGAATCTTTTTATTTATATAGGTAGGTGCTTTTTGTTTTGTTTTGTTTGTTTGTTTTGTTTTGTTTTTACACTGTGATAGCAGCACAAAATATCTATAAACTGGCAATAAACATACATTTACTGAGCAAAACAATGAATCCGTTTTTTTTTTGTTTTGTTTTGTTTTTACCTTTTTTTTTCCTGCCCCATGTGACTAACATTACTTCTTATTTCTGAAGGCCAAAATCCCATTAAGGCACAGGCAGGCACTTTTCCTCCCCCTGTTTGCACAGACTGATACATCACATCATACTACAGAATCCTCAAGGGTCAGATACAAAGACTGGAGGAAAAAATGTGTTTAAAAAGGCTTTGGAACAAACTATGATTTTGATTAGCAATTGGAAATGCAAATTTTAAGATGCACTTCATTTTTCTCTCACATGACTGATAGTTATTTTGGGTCTGGTAAAACTGATTAAGTAATGACCCATGAGAGCCACTAACTGGCCGCCATCTGTAACTTTTCTGACATATTTGAGGATATTTTAAGTAGCATTACCATGAAAACAGGGGCTAAGAGATATATACATATACACATTTAAATATATTTATACACATGCATATATAACAGACACATACACATATTGATGTGTGTATGAATACTGTTGTTTGTGGTTTTGTCATTACCTAGAATAAAATATCATCCAAATGCCAAATGGCCATCAGTGAATCTCCTATCAAGTTCTGGCTTGTCTTCATATATTTTCATTTTTGTTCATCAGAATGAGATGCCTTTTTTTTTTGGACTGTGCTTGTAAGTTTTCTAAACCTGAGTGTTAACCTGAACACTTCGACTTTGGCCTGACCATTCCAGTTATAGCAGTGCTGCAGTGACTCAGTTCAGACTAAATTTGACCCTTATTACTTACAATCACTGCATTACTCTAGTTGAAAACACAACAAAAGCAGCAAACAAAAAACACCACCCAAATGAAACAAGAAATACTCCTGCAAGTAACTCTGTAAATAATATTCTATGTCCAGATGCACCTGGATACTGCCATGAAGAACACAAGTTCAGAATACTCTGATGTCAATAGAGTCATTCTGCAGTTCAGCAGTTGGGGGAGTTGGATTTTTTTTTTTGGCATTTGTTTTGCCCAGTGATGAGAAATTGGATAAGTGTCACCTTTAAGACAACCTTAAGGATCCCAAGCTTTACACAATCGATGCCAATTTTCCTTGAGCTTACAGTCCTAAATTTGAGAGCAATGTTCCCTCTTGTTTACCCTTCATCAGTTTCATAAATAAATCAGTACAAGGCTTGGAAACTTTTGAACCTGTCGAAGCCTAGTTCTATATTACATTTCTCAAACAGTGTTATCACATTTTGACATATATCCTCCTATGTTTTTTATAATTTATAAGTCACATATCCTAAAAAGTCTAAAAGGTGATTTCCAATATCATTTCCTATCATATAGTTCATTCAAAATGGTCTCCAGAACTGTTGGCTGTTCTTCCAAATAAGAAAAAAAAATACACACAAATAATAGCAAAAGACTTTCTCAGGATTTTTCAGATCAGTCTTCTCCACTGACACTACAATTATCCTTTGTTAGAGCCTGTGGAAAAGGGAAAGATTTAGTTTTTAGGAAAAATATCTTTCCTTCCTCTTTTTCAGTTTTCTTGGATACAGGCATTTAGTTCATAGGACTGATACCACATTGTAAGGTGAAGAAACAGATCCAGTTCTGTGCCCATTACTACAGACAAATACATAATGTGTATTTAGAAGTCCTAACTCTACTGGCTTGTTCATTTTGCAAGCAAATCAATGATAAACAAAAAATATACCGCCTCTAAACCACTCTAAAGTATTCCTAGAATTTTAAACATTCCATGGAACTGTCTTCTTAAGAAATGTTTTCTGCATAAGGAAAAACTCACTCAAGAAAATTATTTTATCTATTAAAATTTTAAACTAACAGTGGACAAGATGCTGAGAGGAAGGATGGCCTACCTGCCAAGGGAACTGGTGCCAGGAGACCAACACAGCACAATATTATTTCTGAATACAGGGAAAGAAACCATCAAAAGAAACTTAGGTTGAAATCTCAAGACAAAAGTGAGAAAGGGATCATTTATCCATTATTTTGCAAACACATGACAGACGCATTAAACCAACATGGGCAGTTGCGCTGAACACATTTATACAGAACATATATAACAGAAAAGATAACGCACAGCCCGAAGATGCTGAATAATAGTCTAGATGATTCATTCACTGACATCTCATTTATTATTAATAAAAATGAAATTCTGTAGCAGAGCCAGCCTATGAAACTTTAACTCCTCCACAATTCAATATCCATTGGGGCTGAAGAGACATGAAGAGATCTGGCCAAGTTTTGATTATTGCTGTTGTTCTGGTTCTTGAACTAGTTTTTAGAATTCCTTAATTCAAGGAAAAATGTTATATAAAAGTTTCCCCATTAACTTAGTTATTTTTTGTTCAGAACTTCTGGCAATTCCAAGGTCAGTTCTGTGTAACATACACTGCAGCTCTTCCCACATTGCTGCAGGTCACGGCTGACAGTTTGTGGTAGCATACACAATACATTTATTGTTATTTTATCACCCTGAGTATTTATAATTAAGTCTTTTGGAAAGAAGATGAAGTCACACTTTTTTCACACCTTGTTTACTGCAACAGGATATGTACCTAGCCTAATAATTGCTACAAGTTGTTCCATATTTCACCACAAATTGATTTATTTTTTTTTTTAATTTTAAGAAAATATGGTGGTGGTTTTTGTGTTGCTGTTATTTAACTAGTATATCTTTGGATGTATTTAATCAAATTTAATTTTAGAAGCTGAGAGAATGAGAGAAACTCCTGAAATAAGCAAGCTTGTTACATTTGAGATCAGATGTATGTAATTACATAATTCTGAACAACACATTAAGATCAGGAGACAGAAAGCAAATATCTGTTAAAACACACCAACTATATATAGCTTTCATGTTATATCTTATTCATCACTATCATCTTTCAAAACACATGGTAAATATTCTCAGATCTTTTCCAAGACAGGAGCCCATTATTGTGCAGATAAGAAAGCCAAGTTAGAAATAGCTTACAAACAAGACTCGCATCAGAAGTTTTGTTAGAAAACTTGAAGAACTTAGAACTCCTGAATTGTAGCCACTTAACAGTAAAACTCCTCTTCTGTCTGGTTTTATTCTGAAGAGTCATTCCAAACACTGCATTTGACTATGTGTTTTTGTATGCCAGAAGCTACTAAACAAATTCTATCAGGTTTCTGTAGATGAAAGACACTGAGATAAAACAGCCTCTCACACACAATTTGGTCTCTTTGATTACATTTACAGGCCCTTCAGTCACTCTAAAACCCCACCAGTCTTTTACTACACCTTTCAAGCTGTGACAATTTAGATAAGTGACATGTTAAATAGCTCATTATAAATCCACTTCTGCACCATAGGAATTGATGGCAGTATCACCAGAGACTTCAGTGATGGCTGGATTAAAGTTCAAAACGAATCATGTATACATTCATCAGAAAAAAAATTCACACTTTAAAAACTTCTCCAAATCAGCTCATGCTGAACCAACCTTGCTATAAATCAGGAAGAGGTGGCTGGCCAGTTTTGTATGATATTACAAAAAAGCCATTGAAATGCTTCTTTTTTCATTCTGCCATTTTCATCCAAATCTCTTGTTGTGACTTATGTGACAAGCAATCATAAAAGAGTGAGAAGCCATTTCCAAGAAACATAACAGACTAAAAGGACTGGGGGACAAACAAGCTTCAAAAATGCTTTCTAAGACTGGCAAAATATTTATCTGTTAGAAACTGATCCTACTATGAAGCAGAAACCAGAATGCACACAATTTAATTTTCCTGCTTTGGTAATTTAGTGTACAAGATGATAATCCTGTACAGTTAGAATGCATGCTTCAAGTCAGTATGCATTTCGTTTTCCCTTCTTACATGGGGCCAAAGGCCCAAAGTGTAGCCAACCTTCCAGAGGTTATATTCTGCAGACCATTGATGTTGTCCAGGCAACAAGAATTCTGCAAATAAATCTGTGATAAGAATTAATACTATCTAAAAAAGTATTCAAAATGAGATTACCTTCTATCTTAATTCACTGTCTGTGACAAATACAAACACATTCGTCTACTCGCTTATCGTAGTGTCTATTAGGCAGGGGGTCAAAGCCCAAAGCCTTAACAACCTTCCCACAAGTCTTGCTGACATCACTTTCATGATTCAATATATTTAAAGTTCCATTAAAAAGGTATGAATAAAATATAACAGCAAAATAGGAGCATCTCTCCATTCCTCAGCTTTCCATACAGAACACTGAACATCATGCTCACAATACAAGCAAACAGGTAATTCCACAGAGACTCAGTTCAAGAAGAAACCTCTCTTCCTCGCAAATCCCATTGGTGAACAGAACAGAGAAAGGTACTCAGAAAGTTCTCTGCAGAGAATGACACAAACAAGGCTTAGAGATCTGACTTAACTCTTTTCCTAAAAAAAATGTAGCAGAGAAGACAAGAACATTATAAGCATGTTCATTTTTTCTATAAAGTGAAGTTTGCATTTTAATCTTTCCTCTGTTGCTACAGATCTTTGTTATGCTGATAGTGTGCTGTCATGGTAGAAAAAGCTAACATTTTCTAGACAACTCTTTTATTACTCTCTTCTATTACTGTAACTTAGTCATCTTTAATTCAGAACTACTTCTCCCACACACTAGGAAGTATTTGGAAGGTTGGGAATGAGCATTATGGGACCATATATTTCTTTCTTTTTTGGACTGTGGGTTTTGTTGTTTGTTTGGTGTTTTTTTTGTATCCATTGGCTTTTTCCCTGCTGTGCATGCTATAGCATAGGTTAGCAGCTCTGGTGTAAGTTAAAGAGGGTAGTTTACTACGTTCAGCAGATTGTCTCCATTTAACTCTCCCCGGTGATATGTAGAGCTCAGCTACCTTAGAGATATAACTTCCTCTAGGTGACAAAAAGGAGTTACCACAAAATAACGTGCCTAGAGAGCTGAAAATTGCAGCTATGTCTTAACATCATGGTACAACTGCTTTTAAGAAATTGCACTTCAGCTATCTGAGGTCTTAATACATCCTCTTGCTCCACTTCAGAATATCCTCATTTAGAGGTCATTTGTTCGAACATACATAATGGAAGAGTATTCTTTTAGTGATACATGACAGTGATTAAATAATCAATTTAAATGTTGGCTTTCTTTTAAAATGTATAGCCTTAATGAGTCAAACATCAGCTACTTCTTCACAATTATGCTTTTGCAAGTCCCCTTGTAATACAACACTCCATTCACTATACAGAGCATCATTATACAGAGTAGATCTTATGTGCATCATATAAAGCTATGTATAAAACCCATGTACATTGTTGTATAAGCAGCCATTGAATAAGTACCAACTCTTTGAATAAGCCTCTGAATCTAATATTGCCATTGTACAGGAACAGTGTTGGCTGTCCCCTACACATTCACAAATTACACCTAGGATATTCTCATAGATAGTGGGTACTTGCTCACATCACCTCAACTAGCTGAAAGGAGTTAAGGTTGAACAGTAATGGCTATAACTTCAGGCCTTTTCTTTCTAATTTCTATATAATTTGATTATTTTTTTTTCTTTTTTCAAATGTGTATTAGCCTAACAAAGGCAGTACATTTTAAAAATAAAAGTACATTGCATACCTAAAATTCTGATCAGTAGTTTGCAAAAGTGTTCTATTTCTTGAAAGAAATACAGCCAAGAAACTCAGGTTACTCCTCCACTGCACATGACTATGACCATGACTTGTGGTTTCCAGCCACTGTTGGAATCCTACTCAAAACCTTTAGTTGTGGTGTTGATAAGAACCATTCCTATGACATTCTAGGTACTCATAACCATCCTCCTCCACCAAACTGCTATCACTTGATTCTTTTTTTTAAAAAAAAAAAATACTCAAGGTATCATTTTATATTAAGTTTGTTCATGAAAGCTTTGAGTATAACAATATTTTCGGTGGTTAGAGCCTGGAAATGAAGGGGAATTAAACCTACATTCACAGCTGTCTGTACTTATGAGAGAAAGTATTTACTTTATACAAACAAGTATAATTTGTTTTATACTCACATTTGGCCACCAATATGATCTGTTTCATAGAATTATTAAGTACACATTGGGATTTTTATCTGAGATCTAATCAGCTACTGTTCTCACTGACAGAAAGGCTATTTTTCCTCCAGCCAAAAAGCAGTTCCCAAAACAAAAGTAACTATTTTTCCTCATTCAGAATACAGCCTTACAACAGCAAAACATGCAGTGTTTCTTTTAAATATTAATTCAAATGATCTTCAGAATGTATTACTTCATTTAGAAACAGTTCGTACAAAATCCATGTGTAGGTGTGAAATTCTGACATTTGTTTTTCAGCTCTTGCTGCATATGGGGCTACAAAAGCAAAGGTTACAGGTCAGGCAACATTTGATCAGACCAAGGGTGCTTACCGTATGAAGTCAGTGGATGAAACAGCGGTAGGAGAGGAATAACAATTCTGACTCCTGTCAATTTAATTTTGGAAGTGATGCTAAGACATCGCTTCAAGAGTTAGAATTAACTCTTGAAAAGATACAAACAAACAACAAAAAACAAAGCTATAGCTGGCTATTTGCATCAAAATATACAGGGAAAGCTGATTTTAAGCATTCAGTGGAAGATATTGCCATTCTCAGCAGTACAATGATGTCAGATATAATTTGTCTTTCACTCTCAATTTAAAATTGAAATCTAAAACCTCAAATCCAACATTTCCTAGTATAAATACATAGTCCCGCTTTGAGTCCCTGTGAAGTTTCAGAATGTAAGGGCATCAAGATGCTCAGAACTTGGTGTAATTTGTATTCACCCTATGATGTTGTAGCCCTCTAGTGGCTAGCCCTCTACTTGTTGTTGCCCTCTAGTTACACGTACTTCAAGATTTCAGGGTTTCACGCCACAGTAGGGTCAAGGTACATATCTAGACTTACAGACAGTGTAAAATGATCGGTTAAATATGCAACATATCTAGTGTTACTACTTTCAAGTTACTACATAAAAGTTGCATGTTTGCAGTGCACAAAAAGGCTTTGGAAGTACAAACCCAATAGACAAGCAATCTGTGCTAGCAAACAGGAGAGTCGTAAGACATCTGACCTCTCTACTTATAGGTCCTCTTAAAAAAGAGCAGAGGAATCAATCATACTGTGAGACAACTCATGGGGGTTAGCCCATCTGCAGAATTCACTCCAGAATCTTACTAATATTAAAGTCAGTGTTCCTCTTCACCTCACGGCACACAGGTTAAGTAATATGAACAGTTGACTTGTAAAATACGGAATAAACCTGGGAATAACCTAATTTCCACAACAATATTTAAACTAAAGATGCTATCATTGAACTCTACAATTTGGACTGTTATGCAAGTTAAAAAGAAAAGTACATGGGAAAGTCCTCAGCTAATTCAAGGCAGAGTAAGAGAGTCTGAGATAACCTACATAACAGATGGCTATAAACTTTGTCTTCCAGAGACTTGTAATCTTCTCTAGTATTTCCCAGGAGAGAAGATGGAGATGTAATAACAGCCATGCAATTACTGCTACTTTGATGTTCACCATCTCACCTTAATCAGCGTAAAATAGGACCACAATAAACAGATCCTAGGAAAACAAAACACTTCCAAAGAAACCTCCTGTACCACTGGTGTATGTGCAACAGCTCACCTACCTGCCTAGAAGGTCCTGTCTAAGGCCTTAATTTCAGATACCTCTCACTATACCTTACATCCCACATATGTGAGAAAACTGTTTGCTAATGTTTGTGAGGATTAATAGTGTCATTGCCAACATGAAATGAAGGCCACTGTCAAATTCACAAAAAATATGAAAAGCTTGTGAAAAAAAGAAATATGACCACTTATGCAGTTAAGGCAACTGACAAGAATTCCTTTAGTATTCTAGGAAACAGCAGCTCTGTACAAGTTTTTCCCCTAATCTGCTAACTCTTATAAGAGCATTTATATTAAGTGAGCTGGAATCGGTTCTATAAAAGAATTTTGCAGCTGAGACAAGAGCACTTGGAAAGCAAGCCATGGAAGAAGCACAGTTTCAAGAGAAAACATTAGACAAATACACTTTCCTTCACTTGGCCTGAAACTGTAAGGATACAGCCAGTATCAGAATCTCTCTTGAGACACTACTACAGTGCTTTTGCTGTTTAAATAAAATTTAATATTACAGTTTGCTTTTAACATTCTTTGACATATCTGCTATATATTCTAAGGCCAAAGATGGATTTTTTGTAATATTCATAGGTAAGGCTCAGACATTATTTTGAAGGCTGTCAAACATCTTGTTTGCTCGTGCAAAAAGAAAAATGCACTATTTTTAAACCTTGAGCTTTACTGGTTATGTCTGAGCTTCAGCACTGATGTGCATATGCTGACCACAGCCCAGCTGCATGTCAGGATAAGGTATGAACATGTACTTCAGTTGTCTACAGCAGAAAACCCAGACATATGGCAAAGCAGCTGTGCATGTGTTTTCTGTGCTTCTTCCTCTTCAGGTTAGGTGGGGAACAAGGGCTGAGAGCTACTGTGCTGACTGCACCTGTCCTGAAGTATAGACACAGCCACTTCTACACATTGCCTGAAGCCAAGTCAGAGAAAACAAAACTCTTATGAGCTGCTTTTAGGGCACTTCAAAACTGAATCTGTACCTGATGCAACAAGATGCTGATTCACAAGATGTACACTCTCATGGCAGGGGAGTTGGAACTGGATGACCTTTAAGGTCCCTTCCAACTCAAATATAGCACTGGTTTTAGCTTCTGCTCAAGTTATAAGCAAGAATTCCAGAAATTGTTACAGTAGATAACATGCATTTTGAAAAACCTCAGAAGCCTTCTGGTCTTGAAATGTTGAATATATTTTGTTTATATAATTTCTGGTTTAAAGTCTTGCAATTAATTTAGTTTAACCAACATTTTCAGTAAAGAAAGTGACACAGCATCTTATTTCTTATAGATGTACAGGCAGTTCACTTCAGTGGAAGGACAAAGGTGTATTATGAAGTATACCTTCAAAAACAAAATCCTTTTGGGCAGTAAAAATGCCAATTCATAATGGACAAAAATAAATGAAGCTTTTATGTATACACGTGCATATATGTGTAGAGATTTATAAAAAAAAAAAAGACTAAAGTTGAGGCAAGCATTAAGGTATTTTGTTATATCCAGATACCAGTTTACCATTTTCAAGGCTAGCGACCATTCATGTATCATGTTTCATGAAATCTCTAAGGACTTGAGAATTCTGCACAGCCCAAGTTGTATTTTAAGCATTTCATATATTAAAGCCATAGTTAACTTTATGGAATCTGCCAGTGCAAGAAGTATGAACCTTGAACCGAATGTTCTGCAGTTTGGATGATTTCAGAATTTTCACAACAGCAAAACTCTGAGGTCAAATAAGCTGTTACAGCCATTTTATGATGATGCGAGTTCACTAATTTCCTCTGTCAATGGAAGCTGATTCAGGCACCTCATGCTTGAAAAGATAAGACATTCCCATAGATACAAGAATGCTGTATGGCTGTTCCAGGATTGTCCCATTGTGACAAGCCTGTGAAGTGAAAACAATTAATAAAAAGTTTTTGATTTTTCTGCCAAACACAACAATTAATCTTCTTTGACTACGTCTAATAGAGCATGTGCCATTTGGCATATTGTTGTAAATGGCAATGAACCATGCCTGTAGAAATTCATTCTTTCCAAAGTCCCCAAAATAGATTTGAAGCTTGACAGATATGATTCCATGATGATAAACAATTTATCAAATTGAAATGCAGTCACCTCTAGGGTGAACAGCAATATTAATATTTTCTCCTGTGAATGCATTGCTGTACTCCGTACAGATTAGCATTATCTGATTGGAGCTCTGCTATAAAATCACTTCAAGATCTTTTTCAACAACTAGAAAAAACTTTTCTGATTTATGATGGCTAAAAATGAAGGTATTAATGTTGCTTTCAATCTGAAGAGATAATACTGCATGGGAGATAATGCAGATTTTCAGCGTAACAGTATAGCAATAAGAAGGTAACTGCGTCTGGAAGACAAGGTCACGTCAATTAATTACAAATTTAATATCGAGAAAGCTGTCCAATCAATATCAGTAGATCTTACATGAACTTTTAATCTTTAAATCTGGTTAGATGAACCTTTAAATTACTTTGTCTCATCTTCAAGAAAATTTGAGGATCTCTTGGCTGTAGAAGCTGTAGACAGGTTTTCCTTTGCATGTCTATTAAATTTTATTTTCCCTGTCCATTGCATGCAGTACTTTTTGTACTTACAGTCTTGTGAGGTTTAAAGAAGTTCTGTAGGAAACTGGGAAAAGAATTCCCACTGCTCAATTTCTTACTATTAGAAAAAGTTTAAAAAACACCTTCATTTCTTCTAGGAGCACTTCATAGCATAAAACATGACTTTCAGCATATCACTTCAAAAAGAGAGATGTACCTCACCCCATGGGACCTGATAAGTAAAGGGCAGACTTCACATGATAAGTAAAAAAAGGTAAAAATAAATCTCAATAATAAATATTTTTCTTAGAAAAAATAGCTTTTTGAAGCACTGATATTAGAGGGGATATTTTGGTTTTTAAGGTACTTAAAGAGTTTGGGATGTTGATTACTTCATCTTTTAGATAAAGAAATGCACACTTGTAAGAGCAATAAACTGTTCATCAATTCATGGAGATTCAAACTTTCTTTTTGCTGTTTCTTCCTGAGAATATTTCAGCCGGATGAAGTTGTTTTTTTTTATTGTACTTGCACTCCTTTTGTTTAGGAACAGGAACTATATTTAAGTCTAGATGATGCTCTAAGACCTAAAAACAGTAAAACAAAGCTAGCAACTTTACACTAAAACATTTGTGCACATTGCTCATTTTAACTCATGACTGCTCATCCCTGTGCTGACACACGACTATGGGAGAATGGATGACATGGAGAACATCACAGCTTCCTCCCAGTAGACATCTCTTGCCATTTCCCTTTTGGCCCAGGAGCCTCTTTAACATAATCCAAGTTTTAAAATAATTCAAATACAAAATTAACTGAGAATTAGACAGACCCTTCGATTGCCTTGCTACCATCAGCCGCAGCCTATTGAAAAAATCTAAATTACTAGTATTAATGCAATGACACTATTTAATAGCCATGCCTTCAAGGCACGATCAGGGTGCGGTGGTTTTACCACGTTAGGCAGCTAAACACCACAACCACTCTCTCACTCCCCCTCTTTAGATGAGGAGGGGAAGAAGTGCAGTGAACAACTCATGGGTTGAGATAAGGATAATTTAACTAAAGGGAAAAAATTATTAAGGAAAGATTATTATTAACTAAATAACTCAAAGAAAAAAAAAAATAAAGGCTATGTGAAAGTGCAGAGGGAAGAAATTACCCTCTACTTCCCACAAATGAGCGATGCTTGACCACGTCCTTGAAGCAGGGCCTCAACACACATAGCTGGTGTTTGGGAGGAGGACCAATGTTTCCACAATGAGAACCCACCCCTCCCCTCGTCTTCCCTTTTCCACTTTTTGTTGCTGAGTGTGACACCACATGGTATGGAATATCCCTTTGGTTGGTTTAGGTCAGCTGCCCTGGTGATGTTTCTCTTCTCACTATTTTGCCCACCCCCTAGGAGGGTTAGAGAGAGTCCCGATGCTGTGCCAGCACTGCTCAGCAGTAGACACAACACTGGTGTGATACCACTGCTGTTCCAGCTACAAGTGCAGAGCACAGCACTGTATGGGCTGCTGCAGGGAAAGTTAACATCCCAGCCAGACCCAGCACACAGGGTTAGTGCTAGATGCTGTAGAGAATGAATGGTAGAATGACATGCTTTTTCCTGTAAAGAGCAGTTTGTTTTCTCTCTCACCATTAACATTTCACCAGAAGTTGCTAATAACCTTATGCAGTTAATTATGTTCTTGCTATGCACAAATAACTGATATTTTGCATATTTTATTGCTTTCTACATAATTAGTATGCAAAAATTTGTGATATCAATATAAGCATAATACACAAACCAACGTCCCCACATATTCAGTAAGAACCAAAATAAGAATCACAACTCATTTCCCTCCTGAGATGTGGCACTCATTGCTCAAAACTAGGTAATTACAAAGTTCAGGTATAGATTTTTTTCTGCCTCAAATTCATAAATTCATTTGACCTAAAATAAAGCCTTATTTTTTGAAAGCACTCCAACTACTGCAGACATTCCCTCAAGCCCATAAAATTAGAGTAATATCAGCATCAGAGATATTAAAATATGAACACAAAAGTGGAACACTGAAAGGATTCAGGTTGTTTAGGTTCACGTTATAAACTCCACAAGTGTAATTTCAACTGCTTACTTTATAGCAGCATTACTGCACTGGATATCCCTCCTTAGAAACAGAGTCAATTTTCATTCAGCTTTGCTGTGAACATTAATGCTGTAATTTCTTACCCCTTTGCAGCTTTGAAGGATGACAAATGAAATACAGAGGCAATTATTTCAGTTTTTATTGGAATACCACTTTTGTGGATTTTTTTTTTAATGTTCATCTTCAAAATTCTGGTGTGATATAACCAGGAAGAGTTTCTTCTCCACTCTTTATAGTGTCAATGCTAACCACACACTTTTCAGTGATAGCTTTTTGTGTGCACACAACAAATGTGTTCTAAGTACTATGCTGAAGGAACTACCTACTAAAGGCTTAGGTTGTGTCTCCTCCATATATTCCTCTAATTTTCCCCCCTGCTTCAATCCTACCATGTCTGGTCAAAAGTGATTTGGTGACACAAAACCCACTGCCAGTATAAAGACAATTTAAGGGTCTTCTCTTTCAATATCTGTTATACCTGAAAAGATTCATTTTATTATTCACTTTCCGCACATTTTTGGGGAAATAATCAAGCAGTGAACATCTGCTCAGTCTCCAGAGATTTGTATAAATCATTCTGACAGAAATACATGCCTCTCTTCCTGAGGGTACCATACTGAACCAAACAACTACACACATGACAAACACACAGCTCATTTGTGCCTCCTCATATACTTCTGGAGGTGCATGAAAAGCTTTTGGTGCAAACTTTACAACAAATTGAACCAGTGGCACACAAGGTCTAGAGGTTGTCTTCCTGAAGAAGGACTCTCACCAATGCTTTTAGTGTCAAAGCTGATCAAAGCAAAAAGCCAAGTAGGAATAAGGCAGTGTAAGCCTCCTGCCCTGAACAGAGGTGAACACAGATGCTGACATCCACTTTCCTTTAATAAGATGGAAGAGGTGGAACAGTCACTGCCTTCCTCACTGCACCACTCTCCAGTTGAGAGTGTCCAATTTGAAGAGCTGAGAAGAGTTCTTCTCTGTGCACTAAAACACATCCAATACTGTGTCATTTATTTACATGGTATCACTGTGTTGCCTAGCAAGGGTTAAGAAATTGGTGGGGAAAAAAGTAAACAAGTGTTTTGTTTTCGTCCTTCTTCATGGAGTGATAGAATTTCCTTTAGCAATTGAAAGATAATGTTAATGTGACCCCATTATCTTTGTAACCTCTTGGTTCAGCTGCTGTGAGATAGCCCTCCTTGTTTGACAGGAGTAGTGGGCAAGGGTGGCAGCTCCTCTGTGAATTTTGTATAGGACTGTTTAACATGCAGAAAGGTTCGGCTCTACGAATTTCTGTGTATTCCTATCTGATAACTGTTTTTATTTTCATCCTGCCTTCTCTTTTCTTATTCCCCTTGCTCAGTGTCACACAGAATTGCCATCAGTGCAGTTTCTGCAATTTTGTTCTGTTTTGTCTCCCTCCCCCCCTTCTCTTCCTGCTGAATAGACTTGTACTGTTATCTTAGTTCTGGCTTTTTAATTCACTTACTCATTGCCTTTTACCCTCCACTGCCTTTCTCCATTTTATTTCAAGGCTATTAAGATTAGATTTAATTTCTGATGATTTCCTTCTTTTGTTTGATCTGTGAAGTTTATCAGGTCCAAACCTTTTTCCTCAGTACTTCTGCAACTACATTTTACAGATTGCCACCAATTTGTCCATCTCCTACCTAAATTTCTAACAATGCTATCATTACTTTAAAAAATAAGAAAACTTGTTATCTGCCTGTCTTGTTCCCTCAAAATGCCAACCAACAGTTTCTTCTTCATTTCCATTCTTTCTTTATAAGCCAACTGAACATTTGCAGAAAGGTGAGTATTTCAGGCAATTCTTCAGCAGTTCCAGATTTTATCTAAGTGTACTCATTACATGAAAAGTACCTTGCATGCTCTGGTTCTGACTTTTCCTTTTTTTGAATTCGGACAAGTTTGTAATTCAGGTTTCACTTATCAAATTTGTTCCAAACTAAATCCATGCTGGCTGCATTATACTATACCTTTTATTCTGGCACAGGTGAAAATCCAATTATCTCCTGATGGTCCTTCTCTATAGATCTACTATTTCTGTGACAGCATTTAAAAGTGAATAAATAGCATAACTTTATTAATCATTTTATTGTTGTTCAGAGTTCTTCAGGCTTCTACATACACCCCAAGTACGTGTCTACTCTTTTCTCCTCATCTTTTCTTTCACTTCTAAAAAGACAGATAAATTCTTCACTTTGTTTACTCCAAGTCTTGGCTCCATGAATCAAAGAAAATGCTTTGTACAAAGACACACAGCAACATTGTCCTTTGTTCCATTCACCAATACTACCAAGGCTGTATCACCTACCAAGCTGACACATCACAGCATCATCTGTAGTGAGCAGCTTTGAGAAAGAGCATTACCATAAAACAACCAAAAGTAGCAACTATATTCCTTTTCCTTGACTGCTAGATGAACTATGCATTTTGATTCAAGTTGCATTAAAGAAACGTTAACTGTTGTGAAGCTTTAGCCACTAAGCTTTATGCTGTAGAAATAGTCCCCATTTCCTGAATGACAGCCAAAACAATCTAACATTCAGCTGTCAGTTTGGAACAGTCTCTTTAAGCCAAGTGGGAAACAACCACAACCCACATCTCTTAAGCGTGGAACCTTCAAAAAAAACTGCCAATATATAGTTGGGAACAGGTGGAGTAGGACCAAAGCATGATCTACAGATATTTTCTGAATATATAAAAAAAGCAAACAAAAGTTCCAGTAGATAAGACATGCTCCTGAAAATTTCTGCCCTATGCTTTCATCTCCTCTTATGCCTAGTTCAATGTTCAAGCATAGCCCTTTCATCTTTGAAAGATCAGGCTACAGCTTTTATACCCAGGCAGGTTTAATAAAAAAGACTCAATATAAGTTCTGTGTAGCCAGCACCATCACAACATTAACGATTGCCCTAACAGTGAACAAAAGTTAGGTTAGATGATCAGTCTGTCCTTGGGAAAACTGGATTCACAGTTCTTTTTCTTCCATGCTCCTTCAAGATGCTATTCAGACCACAGTTTCACAATAGTGAAAAATGCTCTACTCCTGTCAATAAACGTGTTTCAAAGTGACGTACATTTCCATTTTAAACACCCTTGTGTTGTCTAAGCACAGACTCCTACATGTATAAGGGTGATACTCTGAACCATGTTCCAAATAATCACCCCCTTCAGGAAAAAAAAAAAAAATGGTTCTTGAAACCTCTTTCAAGGCGTACTACAGGGAAGCTATCCACACACTCTATTCCAAATTACTTCCAGAGAAACTTGAGAAATAGAGGCTTTCAAGTAGAGCAAGCACAATGGAAATGGTACAAATAAGCAACTTGATGGCAAGTATTTAAAATCCCATACTACTTAAGGCTGGCTTTAAGTGAGGATCTATTAAATATGCATATCAAGAGCTCCTGGCATACTCTTAATGAAAAGGTCACCAGCATTTCAGGTTGACCTTGTTTGTGTAGATCTCTATAGCAGCCAAGGTAAGTGACTGGAAGAACCTGACCAGATACCCTGTTTCAGGACCTAAATCTATCACCTACTCACCAAACTTACCTAAAGAACTGCTGGGAGTCTAGCAATGCCCACAAGAAGTTAAAACTAGAAAGTACCTGAACTGCTCTGATAGCCAGTTGACCTGAAAACACCTGAGCTCACTGTTGAGATCCCTTCTCAGCCAACTATTAATTAT
Organism: Aythya fuligula; assembly: GCF_009819795.1. Classification (NCBI taxonomy): domain Eukaryota; kingdom Metazoa; phylum Chordata; class Aves; order Anseriformes; family Anatidae; genus Aythya; species Aythya fuligula. The sequence continues at coordinate 26,718,818 of NC_045562.1, read as the reverse complement.
TCTCTGGTACTGGGCCAATTTACATTTATAACTTCTATTTAGAACCACTGACAATTGCATATTTCTTTGAGTTCACGCTCACTTGGTATGAATAGCTCATCATGCTACCAGCCCATCTTCCATGTCTGTGCCTAGAGGTCACAGAAGAACCACACAAGTGTGTCCCGTCCCCCCCACCCCCGCCAAGGTCTCTTTCCAAAAGTTCCCACTCAACTGACTGCTGGGCTCTTTCACTCTGCCCATGAGACTACCCTGCCCCAGGTGTTTGTACATGAATGCTGTGCAGTTCTAGATGCTGGTCACCTTACCCATGTTTGATTTCATCTCCTTGCACAACACCTTGGAATTTAATTAAGATCAACAGTAAATGATATCGCATGTTGCAGAAGGTAGGCTGAAAGATCTTGAGGAAAAAAAAAAAAAACTATAGAAATTAAAAAGCAAGCATCATGTTTCTTGTTTCGGTTGTCTTGTTTTGACAGTACCTCCAGCATTTGCAGGTTTAATTTCTCTTTCAAGCTAGAGGCATAAAGCAAAGTGACAAAGAAAACGATTTTGTCCAGTCTCAGCTAGTCATTTTGAGGTAATTACAGCACTGAATGTTCAGTCTGAAGTTTTCCAGATAATTAGAGGTTTAGGTTAGCTGCCTTTCTCTAGTACATATTTCAATTCCAACTTATCTCCATTAAAATAACCCCCAAACCACACAGAATGACACTCTCTAGATTATGGCAACAGATTTTGTCATATAGGCTAGTACTTCCACAGCTTTCCTAGAAATCTAGGTAAATAAACAAGGTATTCTAGGTTATCTCCTGGTCTCCATCCACATTTTTATTTTCTGTGACTTAGATATAGCAAGTTAGATGTATGGCTATAAGGAACTATCCCCATAAGTAATGAAAGCAAAGCAACAGGACGAACACATACAGGCTGGGGCAGGACTGAGAAAAGTTTAGTTGTTTCCAACAAAATTGTTCATTCAGCATAATCCTCTTGCTCAACCAAAATACTCTTAGGTTTTGAGTTCTTACAAATACTTTAAATAGTACTGAACATTGAAATAAAGACTAGATGACAAATCTTTCATTTTACAAAAACTATATTCATGGCTGAATATTTGATAGTGATACAGGTGAACAGGCAAACTCCCAGACTGCTTCAGATTACTCTTATTTAGGTCTAGGTGAAAATTTCTTGTAGACCTCTCAAAGGAGAAGTTCATTTGAGTAATGTCAAAACGCACATGGCTCCCATACAATAAGTATACACACCCCTGAGTTAATGGAATCAAACCCATAATTTTAGAAATTCAATATCCTTTGTGAATAAATACAAAAAGCCTGTCACTAGAAGTCACTAATATTTACTATATATCTTGAACACTGAGAAGACCAAAAAAAAATTAACCACCAGCAATTGTCAAATCTAGATATTAGCCATGGATTAATTCTGGAGTGCTCTGTGGCTTAAAGGATTAATTTTTGCACTTTGTTGAAATATGCAACTCACTTCCAAATTATCACCATTGTAACCAGTAGCAGAGAGTAACAAAAGCTGTAGTACAGCAGCAAACTTGTTCTAAGAATCTTTTTTTATCAAATTAAGAGCCCAGTGCTGCACCACTGATTTAATGAATACTTTTGTCTCTTAAGTTAATGGCATCATTTCAACTCTCTGAAGAAACAATAATATATTATGGATTCACAATCAAGAAATGCATTGTGACTGCAAATTCTATTTCTTATATCCCTCTGTATATAATTAAGATTTAAATTCCTTGCACTGTACTCGAGCCATAAGCAATCCTCTGAGAGTTTTTAAATGAGCTTTAATGATCACTCCACAGGAGGATTTTGAATACTAACATTATCAATAAAAACAGCTCTATAAATATGCTAGCTCCACAGATCTGTTTTTCATCACGGAATGTTATTGGTGCCATTGTGGGTAGCTACATCATCCTATGGACTTTAGGAGGTCAGATAGCATCCACTATAAAAAGCAAACATATTAAGAAGAAAATTGCAAGGCTCATCTGTATTTCTTGCTGATATACCTCTACAGCTAGAGTCTAGCAGCCGTTCCTTACTTGCTTTGTCTTCAGAACATTGACCTAAGTGATGGATATCAACTACCACTGAATATCCAAAGATCATTTGCAAAGTATTCTAGTCTGATTGTGGTCAAGGACATCTCTTCCCTTTCCATCATCCACGTACATCAGCTCCTTACGGTTTCATGATCAGCTTCTGTAACATGCTTCTTCTTTCTTTCTCCCACAAGAGTAAAGGGCAGAACTTAGTAATACTTATTTTTTCCACTAGCTTGAAACTCTGGGTTTTATCACAAAGACCACAACCAATACAGGGAACCTGTTTGATATAAAATGATATCCAAAAACATGCTGTTTTATAAAAGCTATTTTTATAAATCTTGAAGAAAACAACAGAAGCACATTGCTTTGAATAAAGCATACTGTCGTACGTTTAAATTATTACAGGACTTGCCTAATAACACACAGAAAGAAGTTGTTTTTAAACCAAAACTACGCTAAGTGCCCATTTAAATATGTAGCCATATATTATAAAGAAATCTTTGCTTCAGTAGGAAGGAGATTGTTGCCTGAAAGCACACAGGATGAAAAGATGTAATCACATCAATTTAAATCGCGTTCCTTATAGGTTTTGTACCTCTCCTAGATCATTTCACTTTGTCACATTTCCCTCATTACACTTCATATGCTAGCCATCAAACACATTAAAAATGGGAAAAAATATGGGAAGTCTTGGATAAATTTAAATTGATGAAGGCCTTCAAAGTCAACACAAATTAACACTCCAAGGAAGAGCCAACCCCTCCTCTTCAATTTTGCATGCAAAATTCTTAACCATCACTGACCAAAAGTAAATTTAGTATATCCTGCACACTGAGCTGGCTGGACAGCACATTTTGAAGAACCACCACTGCTGTCATGATGCACTGCACACCAGAGAGGCAGTGCACGGACACAGTACAGCATGGTGAGAGCCATTTTTTGAAACTTGGTTATACTGAAAACCCTGAAACACATCAGTATCTGAAACTTTCTCCACAATAACACACTATCACTGATTTTATAGCTCTCTATACCATGTATTCTTCTTCAGAAAATAGATTTTCTTCTGAGGACACTTGCTTCCAAACCGGAGTCTATTTTTCACATAATCCATATTGAAGTGTAGTAAATGCAACACTCCCATAAAAATCAATATTCAGCGTAGCTTTACACTGGGTTGAATGTACACTTGGTCAGCTCTTATCACATCTCGCAAGTTCACAGGAATATAAGTCTGCCTGAACAGACTTAATGAACTTCAGCACACTTAAAAGCAGCATTGTTTTGACTAAACAAGTACTTTTAAAGTATTTTAGACAGTACTAGAAAGTATTCTTTATTTAGAAGGTGACATTATTAAACACATTTGTCTTCACACGTTGCATTATACTAAAAAATTAATGTCGACATCTTTGAACTTTTTCCTGCTTAATAAATGCAACATTTCTCTTTTGCTTATTCCAGAAAAAAAGTTCTTCACAAAAGACATTTAATTTCCCCAGTAAGTTATTTTACAGCATCTCAGATACAGAATCCAACCTGCAGGATCCAGTCCAGAAGGCAATGTCGGAAGCTATAATGCTTATTCTTTTTTTTCCATATAATGACAATCTTCAGTTTGCTACACTGAAACACAGATAAATTCCAGACTGTTCCTGTTTGCTCAGTAGGGTGCAAAGTCTCCAGCAGCAAGGAAAATGGAAGCAGCAGCTTAAGTAGCATTCAAAGTGGTGACAACAAGACTTTCTGGGCAATTAAACTGATGCCAGCCTCCTCTGTACTCAGAATTAGCAGTGTTCTCTGTGGGGTGGGGGGTGGGTGCGACTTCACTGAGAAATTAATGGGATTTACAAAACTCTGTATGACATAGTACATGGTTTTCTGCAAAGGAGTAGGTAGAAAGATGCTACAGATTTATGAAGGCTTCTGTCTAAAAGTCAGTTAAGACTTCTTCCTCCCACTCTAGTCAAAGTTTATTGAATAATCTTTTCTCTGATACCTAGAATCTCTCTCTTAATTTGCAGCCTAAATGAGCCCATGGTCTGCCCATACAAATTTGTCCTGACTGTCCACTTCCCTCTTCTCCTCCTTTTGTTAATACACAGCAAGGTTAAGTAAAGAGCAATTGCATGCCTGCACCTGCTCAGTTTTGCAAGGTTTGGCAAAAGTCAAAGCCTCTGGGTCTTCTTCAGATAGCTTCAACGATGGAGGATGAAAAAGAGCTTTGACTTCTATGACAAAGTGATGCCCTGGTTGGACGAGGGAAAGGCTGTGGATGTGGTCTACCTTGACTTCAGCAAGGCTTTTGACACTGTCTCCCACAGCATTCTCCTCAAGAAACTGGCTGCTCGTGGCTTGGACTGGCGCACGCTTCGTTGGGTTAGAAACTGGCTGGATAGCCGCGCCCAAAGAGTCGTGGTGAATGGAGTCAAGTCCAGTTGGAGGCCAGTCACTAGTGGCGTCCCCCAGGGCTCGGTGCTGGGGCCGGTCCTCTTTAATATCTTCATCAATGATCTGGACGAGGGCATTAAGCGCACCCTCAGTAAGTTCGCAGATGACACCAAGTTAGGTGCGTGTGTCGATCTGCTTGAGGGTAGGAAAGCTCTGCAGGAGGATCTGGATAGGCTGCACCGATGGGCTGAGGTCAACTGCATGAAGTTCAACAAGGCCAAGTGCCAGGTCCTGCACCTGGGGTGCAATAACCCCAAGCAGAGCTACAGGCTGGGAGAGGAATGGTTGGAGAGCTGCCATGCAGAGAAGGACCTGGGAGTGATGGTGGATAGTCGGCTGAATATGAGCCAGCAGTGTGTTCAGGTGGCCAAGAAGGCCAACGGCATCCTGGCTTGTATCAGAAACAGTGTGGCCAGCAGGGCGAGGGAGGTGATCATCCCCCTGTACTCAGCTCTGGTGAGGCCGCACCTCGAGTACTGTGTTCAGTTTTGGGCCCCTCGCTACAAGAAGGACATCGAGGTGCTTGAGCGAGTCCAGAGAAGGGTGACGAAGCTGGTGTGGGGCCTGGAGAACAAGTCCTACAAGGAGCAGCTGAGGGAGCTGGGCTTGTTCAGCCTGGAGAAGAGGAGGCTCAGGGGCGACCTTATTGTTGTCTACAGATACCTCAAATGAGGCTGTAGCGAGGTGGGGGTTGGTCTGTTCTCCCACATGCCTGGTGACAGGACGAGGGGGAATGAGCTTAAGTTGAGCCAGGGGAGTTTTAGGTTGGATCTTAGGAAGAACTTCTTTACCAAAAGAGTTGTGAGGCATTGGAACAGGCTGCCCAGGGAAGTGGTGGAGTCACCATCCCTGGAAGTCTTCAAAAGATGTTTAGATGTAGAGCTTAGGGATATGGTTTAGTGGGGACTGTTAGCATTAGGTCAGAGGTTGGACTCGATGGTCTTGAGGTCTCTTCCAACCTAGAAGTTCTGTGACTGTGACTTTGCTATTTCAACAGTATACATGTTATTGCAAAAACTTCACCTTTTGTGCTAGCATTAGTATTTCAACCTATCCTGCCAAGCTTCTGCAAAGTCTCCGATGTTAGGGATAAATACTTTTCCTATGATTTACCAATGAAACAAGATGAAAAACCATGTTTCACAGCAAAAAAGCTTCCTTATTATTCCTAGGAGAATTACTTTACACTCTGTACTATTAGATTTCACCTGGCTCTACTAACATTGTGCTTTTTCTAAATTCTAGTGTTCTGTGAAACCAAGAGCTTGTCTTGAGACCAACAGCTTTGTATTAGCAGTAAATGCCATGATACCACCACATTTTTGGGCCACATATTAAAAACAGGCGAGGCAAAAAAAAAAAAAAAAAAATAGCAATAGTGGCAGAACAGAGTCAATTTTCAGGCCTCCCTGGACTTGCTTTGCATCTTTCCATGCTGGCTTTCAGATTATCCAGAAGACTTGTCATATTTGTCAAGAATTAGACTGAAGCATTAAATGTTTCCCAACATTACTGATTTTTAATAAGCAATCCAAGAATGATTTTTTGTGGTTCTTCTAAAACCCCAGGGCGAAGTCTATTATCTCAAATGGATTTTTCACAGTAACACTAAATTGAGCATCCCAAATCTGTAGTACACTAATTTAGCTCAATTTGATAAGCATTTTTGATCAGCAAGCCTTAAAGTATTTGAACAGGAGAAACATGAGTGTATTCAACATAAGTTTAATTGCATAGGCTTCAAATTTGGAGAAAAATATATGAATGGGTATTCTCCTGTAAATGTTATGCAAGAACAGACATCACTAATAGTGGCGAAGGGAAGGTGAAAGCTTATCCAGACCAAACCACAAATACCCCTGCTCTGGAGTACTGGGGACAAGCTGGTTGTCAGCACAAAGCCCAAAAGTTAATATTTCACACCCCGACTTCTCGTTTGTCATCTGAGAGCACTGGAAGTTGAAACCAAATATGAAATTTAGGTATTCTTAAGTCTAATAAGAATACTGACTATTTAATTATCTAAACAAAAAAATATAAATAATATATATATATATATATATGAAGAACAAAGTATATTTTATCCAAAATGTTTGTGACCAGACTCAAAGTGCTACATGCATTTTTCCCTACACAGAAAAACAGGGGAGCTGACCAGGGTTTAAACTAGTCATCCCCATGGGCCCCTCCCAACCTAAAACAAGTATGAGTTATCATCAAGGGTTAAGTAACATTCTATTAGCAGCTTACTTAAAAAAAGGCAGATTCAAAAGCACTTGGAGCCCTGATTTCAGCTGGAGCCTTTTGCACCAATTGCTCTTTAAAAGAATAAATACAAAAATACTACAAGTCCTTTCTGTGCAGATCACTACCCCCTGGTTACTTGGGAAGTCTGTGCATTCAGTCTGAGTTTCTCACAAGCAGTTGCTCTAGCTCCAAAACATTACTACTCTCTACTGCTTTTTGAGGTGACCCGATGTTCCAGAAGGGTATTTTGAATGCAGAAAGGTGCTATCTGTGTGAACTCCTTAGAGGTCACACCCGCCAGTGCTGCTTTCAGAATCAGATTCACCTGTTGAGAGCCATATTTTACTATGCACCTGCTGTGTTAACCAAACAAGGAGTATGAAATTAAATCACAGAATTTGAAGCAAAGTCTTTCTAAAATCTGTAGTCTGAACCAACTGATATCAGTCTTGAAGAACCTTTCAGTCTCTACGCTAGAAATAATAAATGCACAAGATGTTATGGCCAGCTTGAACAAGGGAAGAATTGTGCTGCCAGCCATTATGACTGGATTCCCTAAGTAAATCAGATGTCTCCATGAGGTCCTTCTTCACAGCGACCTTCAGCATTAGAGTACAACTAGAGTATCTCTAGTTGAACAGGGGATTTGGGGCAATGTGTTTTAAATACACACAAGCCTGCAGTCCCGTATCTCATACATAGGTATCCACAGACTTACTATGTGTACTATTCTAAATAACCATTGGCATTTTTCCTCTACATTTTTCTGTAATTACTTTTCTCCATACCTTCATCTTTGTGGAATGATGAATTCTTCCCTGATGTTGCCTATGAATAGGATAAGAGCAAGCATTTACTACTTAACTGTGAATCAGATAAATCCAAAACATCACAATTCATGTGTTAGCTAACATGGCTATTTCCTTTTCAAACACTAAGAAAACAATCCTACTTGCAGTCAGTATAAAAACTGTTGTAATAAACAGTTCTGCTGTGCCAGAGGGTCACACAACCCCACTGGTTCCTTTCACTAGCATTAGACATTATGCTCAGTAAAATAAGCTTATTCTACAATTATTTGGCAGTGGTAGCATTCTGGACTTATATCCACTTTCCTCCCTAGAAATGTATGCACAGAATAGTATATAATAAAGATCAGCATTTGTTTACAGCACAATGAAGCACAGGAGGGGTTTTGTTGTTCGCACAGTGACACTTCTGAAAGTAGCAAGAAAGTACTTTTCCAAGCCTTTGACTTGCTTTCATTGTCAAAAAGGCTACTGAGCCCAAGAGCAGGGGGTTACTCAAAACAGCCAAGAGCTTTGGGATGTGCAGCTATTAAAGCCCATGAATCCTAAGGACAGCTGCATCAGCCAACATGCAACCCAGGCTTGTCAGTATTCATTATGCTGTTCCCACAGTAGAAAAGAGCTTAAATGCTCATTAAATCTGGAACTCTTCCAGACATTAAAGCAGTATGCTGGCTTTCTTAGCCTTTCAGATATGCCAGCATCATACCACCCCCTGTTTTTTATGATCATATCACCACCTACACCAAGAATGCCCACTTCTAGGCCACTTCTTTAATTCTTCAAAAGTAATGAAATCTATGCTGTTGCTAGTTATGGCTAGTCACACAAATATATGGGACATATTATGAAAATTAAGCAATCGTTATGATAGCACTGCTTGATCATTTAAACACAGATGTTCTCAGATGACGGTTCTTCATACTGACTGATCTTATGATACTAGCTCACAATAATTTCCAGCAGCTAAATTGCAGGGGAAGACAGCTTAAATTTGTTCAGTACTTTCCTAATATTCCTTAACCACATAAGCAATTGCTGTTTTACCCTTGCCACCCAGTGTGACAGTAAACGAAAGGAGACTGCCATCAGATTCTCCAATCTGCTCCTGCCACACCACACCAATGCACTGCAGCTTACCCCGGCACGCTGCCGAGGCAGAGTTTTTCTCACTGGCAGTGCTGCTCCTCACTTTAGAGGTTACTTTTTCCTCCTTGAATTGCTGCATTCAATAAAATAAAATAATAATACAAAAAAAAAAAAAACAGCAAATAACCCTGCACTTCATCTCATTCAGAGCTTATTTCTCAAAAATGGCACAACAAAACCCACTGACTGTAATTTGTCTTCCCATGTTTTGTGTTACCTTCTGATGGACATTATTTACAAATAACAGGCAGACTACTAAAGCCAAAGAGCATACACAGGAGAAGATTTCCTAAATCAATATTTGATTGCTGAATCAGAGTATCTTGCAAAACTTATAGGACTCACAGGAGCAGCTCTCAGCAACTTAGTCTGAGTTATTAGCCTATATACATGGAATGGAACTACACAGCCCCAAGTGAAGCTTACAGCAAGAGAAAAACGCATAACGGAGAGAAATATCCCTCCAAAATAAAATTAAAATCACTACCTACCTAGGGCCTTTGAATCACCATACACAAAAAAAAAAAAAAATCAAAAAGAAAACCTCACAGCACCACCCATATCTTTTTTCCCCCACATCCTTTTATAAATTTTAGCAAACAAGCACCTGGCAGTCAGCTGAGATAATTAGTCCTACTGCCACCCCATTAAGCATTGCAATAGCTTCTTCTGTCCTTTTTAACCTTTCCTGCAACACCTGGTTTGTCTTGAGCCTGTCCTGGAGATTAACCCTCGGCTCTCCAAGCTTTTGATTTGTATCACACATGATTTTGAATTAACAGAATTACATTCTGAAAATGTAACAAAAAATACAGTTTTGTAAGGGATGATTCCAAGTTCAGATGGCTTATCTTGGAGAAAATATAGCATGACCATGCACTAAAACACAGAAATAATATTGAGAAGCCCTTGGTTTGCATCTTTTGTTAGTTTCATTGCATTTACAATCAATAATAAAGTTTAAAAAGTATGCAGGAAAATGTCACAAAACAGTACATTGAATGCAAAGAATAATAATGATCAGTGAGGCATGGCAAGCTCTGGTCATGTTTTCAGCCTAGAGTGGCTCTGTCAGTCAGGTGACTGGGCCAGAAACAACAGCTTCAGTAACAGTCAGATGAACTTATTATAGAAAATTGAAGATCCCTCACACACATACAAATTGAGCTTGAAGTCACAGAAATACCCATACATATGTGCCAACATGCACTCAAAGTCATAATCGTAACTCTTAAACAATACTTGCCTATTTTTTAAAAAAAGGCTGAGGAGAATATCTACAGAAGATTAAAGACTCAAAATTGAAAAACACGGAGTTGCTAAATAAACCATGTTTCTTCTGTTATAAAACACTGAAAACAACAACAACAACAAAATGAATACATATTATATGGTCCTTCTACATTTTAGAGAACAAGTCCTACAAGGAGTGACTGAGGGAACTGGGGTTGTTTAGCCTAGAGAAAAAGAGTCTCAGGGGAGACCTTATCATTCTCCTACCTTGAAGAAGGTTTTAGTGAGGTGGGGGTCAGTTTCTTTTCCTAATCAAAAAGCAATACAAAAAGAGGAAATGGCCTCAAGTTGCACCAGGGGAGGTTTCTGTTGTATATTAGGAAAAAATTTCACTGAAAAGGTTGTGAAGCATTGAAACAAGGCTGCCCAGGGAAGTGGTTGAGTCACTATCCCTGGAGGTCCTCAAAAATGTGCAGCTGCAGAGCTTAGTGACATGGTTTAGTGATGGACTTGGAAGTGCTAGGTTAAAGATTGGATTTGATGATCTCAGAGGTCATTCCCAACCAAAATTATTCTATGATTACAGAAACTATGAATATGTAATAGCAGCTATCAGAATTGGTAGTCAATCGAAAGAGAAATAAATTGCCAGTATTTCCACATTACGTCCTAGAGTAGCCTGTCAGAACTTTGCAACTGGTGTTTGTTGTTTTCTTCCTTTGCTTAGTAATTTCTTTACTTTTTCTATCTCTACTATAAATAAAATAAATAAATAAAATCCCTTGTGTTGGTTGTTCTCTTTTTAAAAGTCATATTGTGCAAACAAACCACAAATTAAACAGACATCACTCAATGTCTATTCATGTGGGTTAGCAAAATGAAAGCCTATGCACTTGCACTGTATGTTACACACCTTTATAGGACAGTTTCCCCACCATGGCTTGGTAGACAAAGGAACCAGCGTAAAATGAGAGCCACAGCTATGGGGCTCCATTTCCCTGCATGAAGTGGAAATGGGTCAGTCCTCAACCGCTCTGTGGCAGACTGTAAATTTGCCGCTAACCTTTACAGAGACATGATACCAGCATGTTTGAAAGGGAACATCATGAAATTTTCCTGAGCTACAGACACTTAGGAAGCATATAAAGCCCAGCAATTGAGTATCAGACAGTTCTTTTCCCAGTATATTCCCCAAACAGTTTAGAAGGTAGAAGAATAGAAGGTTTTTATTTTCCATTATTGTTCATTTCTAATGAGACATGGTATTAGCATCAAAAAACTCACATTAGACATTCATGTCAGACATATTGAATGCTGTTATTTGTCAAATTCTACAGAACTAAATCATTTTCTCTTGGGTCTATTATCAATATCACAAAGTTCTCGAGTTCCTGGCCAGCTGTAGCTTCCCAAACTTTTGTGTTTGTGTTGTACCTATGAAGTATGTGGACTATCAGAACAACATTTTACCCTGTGTCAGTGATTTGGGCTAATGTGCATCTTTTCATGAGTGAATTATATCAAAATAATAATAATTAAATAAATTTAGAAAAAAGAAAAAAAAAAAAAAAAAAAAAGAGCAAAACCAGTGAACTCTTGCATAGAAAGGCAATCTCCACCCTCAATTTTTTGAGTTTCTCTGTGTAGAAACACCCTCAATTTTTTGAGTTTCTTTGTGTGGATGGAGTCTCCTAGATGCCCAAGAGTCAGAGAAAAGGCAAAAAAAAAAAAAAAAAAAAAAAAAAAAACAGCTTTCTCAGCAACATGCTTTCTCTTTATAAAGCAAGAGATTTTCTAGTTGTGAAATAACCTCCTACAACCATGCCTGACCATTCACATACAATCCCTTCCATTAGAATACTTCATGCAGAGTGAATTTTAAGGAAAAGGAAAATTGTAAACAACTCCTATGGTGTTTGGGAATTATCCCTCAGATATAATAGGTCACCAGATATATCTAAGGACAGTAATGAGATTAACGTATCTCTGTAGCAACTACATTTATTAAAAAAAAAAAAAAAAAAAAAAAAAAAAAAAAAAAAAAAAAAAAAAAGTAAGAAAGACTTTTTTGCATCAAAATCAGTAGTGATGTCTTTCTCGGGAAATTTAGAAGTCTTTTTTCTTGGCTGCTGCACGTACATAGGTGCCGTTTCTTTAAAGCCAGTGTTTGTATGCTCTGAGTACTAAGAAAAACTGTGTCTACAGAGGCACATGAAGATTTTGTGCTGGTCTGCAGTCATTAGTGATGTTTCTGCAAGATGCAAGAGGAGTGTCATTTAAATGTCATTTAGAAAACAGGTCTTCATAGGTGAAAAACAGGCATCTGCACAAATATAGCAGCACCCGTGTAAATCAGACTGATTCTTGTGCTTTCCTAGCTGACTGTGAATAGTGGAAGATTTCTTATCTGAAGCTTTATTTTTTACAACCAAACCTTCACTTTAATAGTGCTGTGTGTTTTCCTGTTTCACACTGACCTAAATTTGGGCACACCTTCTTGGAGGTAACTGGCCCAAAACTGTATCTATGCTAACAAAAATAATATGTAGATCTTGTAGTGATGAAGCCAGGATGTTTCCAGAACTTCACCACACTTAAAATGAGTTTTATATTCTACCACTGTCCACTGTGTAGACATATCCTAAACTGGAAAGACCAGGGATAAAGCAGCAACATAAATGTCAAATTACAGCTCTGCAGAAAAGTATTTGGGGTATAGAATGTCTTCCAGTTCTTCTGTGGAGATGTTTCTGTCACTGTGAAAACCCTAAAACTTGGCATACTTAACAGATTCACCATGAAAAATTAGAAGCAGTTTTGAAAAAATGATTGAACTTTTGTTGCCACTGGGAAGAGGGAGAAGGGATGAAAGGCAGGCACAGTGAGAGAACAGCCTGAAATGAGAACAGAATCAGACTGCCTGGACAGGCAGTGGCAGTAGAAATGGCAATGTGGAAAGATACCAAACCTGAACTGAGCTGAGGGCTGAATTGCCTGGGAAGTGCTGCACCAGCGCGAGATAGGAACAACACACAAATCTCAACTGAGCAACACTCAGGGCAGATCAATATACGATAGGACCTGCAGATCAAAAACTGTTTTCCCTCCATGTCAGCCACTAGCAGAAATCTTTGAACAGAAACAGAGAAGGAAACTAGAAGTGCTAATAAAGTTGTGAGAGAGAAACAAAAGATTTCAGTCATGAGATTTAGTGTCGGATGCTCAGACTAGGATGTATACATCAGTACAGGGGTGGTTCACAGAAGAAAAAGGGCACATTTTAAAGAAAAGCTTATTTTTTAAGAAGCCTGGATCATACAGCCGTGTCTACCACAGAGACTGCTGAGGAGGCTCAGCTCTCCTGCATGGGCTTGACAACCTGAAACTGAGCTGGCTGAAGCAAGAGATTACCACCAGTGGCAGTGAGGGGCATGATGTGCTTTGATTCATTCATGTTATGATTTGGAGAGAAAAGTACTTTCAAAACTATCCCTGATGGGGCAATTCTCACACACCCATGTCCCAACCCCTATCTCTCTCCCCACCCCCTTTCTTTTTTTTTTTTACATTCACATAACAGTTTTGAAAGGTATCCATCTCAATGATTTTTTGTCGGCAATCATAGTTGTCCCCAACTATCATGCCATTTGCCACTTCACTGCAACAAACAAGGAGAAATTTGATCCAGGACAGAAGATAATCTATTTCAAACAGTATTCATTAGCAACACCCTTTAATGAATTTTAGAATTAGAACAAAAGATATTTCCAAGCATTTACAGCATATATAACTACTTTGACCTAATTAATTGAAAATAACTTTGCCTTAGCATATTGCAATACAGGAATATACAGTACTTTAAGAACAGATTTCAAATAGAAATACCCAGAGTATTAAACTAGTGCAGGTGCAGCTTGCAAAGTATCTGCATTAGCTGAGCCCATCACAGCCTCATAACTCAAATATTTATTCAACTTCTGTAAGTTTTGAAGTCCATACCAAACTCTTTTGTGATAACATTCCTGTGAAATTAGCTAGGTTAAAATAGGTCTGCATGAGCCTAGCTAGAAGTGTCTTTTGTCTCTAACAGCCACTCTGACTCATAAAGACCCATAAAAAGCACAAGTAGATTTGTTGTGGTTCACTTGTATTGCTCTACAAAATTTCAGGGATAGAGAGGCATTTAAATGAACTACTGTGTAATGAACCTAGATGACTGTTCGATTCATTGATCAAAGTGTTTGTAACTCACATTTTGAATCAAGCAAAGTAGAAATAGCTATTGAACAAATAAATTTCACCTGTCAGAGTCTGAGAAATCACTTAAGTTCTTGAAAAAATGTATTTTTAAGTGAAAAAAAAAAAAAATAAAGCTTTGGTCACCTGTCAATATAACTAAACAGCAGCTTATTTTTGTATGTTTTCAGATCTGCAAGAAATATGGAAGGAATACAAGCAGCATATTTACAGACTAAACAGAATGAGATAAAAAGAAACTGTAGATTGATTATTTGCATTTAGTCAAGTATTTTTATCTTGTCAATAAAATTAATAGCCTCAAATAGCCTTGTCTGAAGAACAAACATTCTTACTTATTGCTTTCATCTCCCCTACTTTTTGGAGTTCAGGCATCCCTCAAGAGGTTTTTTTCTTTGGCATGAGGTCTCTTTTTTTTACTTAAAAATATTTTCATAATGTGTTTCATCGTAGAATAAAACATTTCTCTCTAGCAACACCGATGGTTTGCGAGGGGTACCCTATAGTTAACTTAGTCCTAAACTGCACCAAATGCTCTTTTCAGACTTCAGACTGATGCTTCCAATAATTAGCAATAAAATTCTTTTTTAGCATCATTCTTTCTGTGGCCCTGAAAGCAATAAAGAGCATAAAGCTGCAAAAGACAAAAATTAACAGCACCAAAAACTAATTTAAAAAATTAAATTAAAAACAAAAAATTAAATATTGGAAAAGGTAAGACAATGAACACTGATATCAACCAAGATTTCTGGTTATTTCTAAGGAACACGGTAATAGAAGAACAGGAAATAGCTGATTAGGCTGCTAAAGGCACTCCAATTTTCTTCTATTTATTCCCAAAAAGCGGGGTTTTGTGGAAGGAAGTTAGTTCCAGCACTTACTCCCTTTCACAGCTGGTACTCCTATTCCACCCATTTTCTTCAAATTGTTTCATTCAAAGACTTCACTCATTAAAAAAAAAAAATAAATAAATAAATAAAAAATCACACAGCAACAGAAGCCCACTTCCCAAGCAGAAGAATTATGAGCAGGAAACCTAATTCATCTTTCCATTGTATAATGATTTATACACACATCTAGTTATTTTAGTCAAAGCCACTAGGAATCATGGTTGCAGGATACTTATTTGGAGGAAAAAGCTGTATTTGCTAAAAGAAACCTATTCACAATTCTTTAAGAAAATTCTTTATATTTATTTGTTGAACCTACAGCATGTACTACCCCATCAATGAGTTGTATGTCTAATTACCATCTCAGTCAGATTCATTTACATACATTCTGTAGTTTGTTTAGTTTTCCTATACCTTGCAGCTCAAGATCAAGAGTGAATATTAAGATTAAGTACAGCAAAAGAAAAAAAAAAAATGCAGTTTGGTCTCTCATCAGCTATTAAGCTTACAACAGCTATCAGAAAGGGCGTACAGATAAGATCACCAGTATGTTTTTCCAAGCAACTGAATTAGCAGAAAAACAACTAAAACAAACTCATTACACAAATTTAGCCAGTGTCTTTGCCTTATGTTGTTGAGCTTTCTCTCTCTGAAAAAGCAAGCAAAAAAAATAAATATATATTTTCCTCATTTAAATACTGGTGGTTTCCTAAGAAGCACAACATTGACCCTACTTGAGGCACATGCAGTCTGTTTGGCCACACCTAACCCCAAGGTATTCCTAGTACTCATGGGGACCACATTCCTTTGGAGTGCCTCTGTTCAGGAGCTCTTCAGCTCCTGCTTCTGCTTCTCCAGGGTACACTGCCACATACACAGCTCTACCTACTTACCTACTGCATGCTCATCAGAGCATCTGGCCCTTTGCTCCATCACCTAGAAAAACATTTAATCACGCGCCATAGCGTCTCCTCTGTTCACCTGAGCTCCATGGGTTTATGTTACTGACTGGAGGCCCCTATTGATTTAGCAATTACTAAACAAAAGAGCATTGAAACACTCCCCTCTTTAGCCTGGAGGGAAAGACAACTGCTCCAAGGAGTCTACACCAAAACTAGAGCTGTAGTCAGCTTAAAAGGGAATCAACTTCATGAGTTTAGAAATCAAGATGATGGGAAGAAGCAAAATGTGGGGCTAATCTTGGATGTCAGTACTTTTTTTGACATGTTACTCAGTGATTGTAAGAGAAAGGCAGAAGGCAGGATGCTTAGATTGCAGAAAACTCAAGAAAGTAGTTATATGCTGGTAATGGAACCAAATTATGGTCTAGAAAAAATATTTTGATTGTTGCAACTTTTCTACAGAATAATTTTCTTCTAGCAAATATTCATGTATGCCTGCATCAGTGTACAGAGTTACTTAGAGGGCAGAAGAGCACAGTTATTGGCAGCATAGATACTTGTCACAGAGATAGGTATGTGGCAAAAATAATAGCACCAAGCAGGGAGAAGACTGCAGCAAAACTACATAAATAGCAACATGAGTGACAGAAGTAGAGAGTTTTGCTCATCTTTCACTGTAAAAGTAGGCATTAGCCTCTTGGTGGGCAATTTAATCCCAATTTCTTCAGATTTTCACCTTTTAGTGCACCTTGTCAGATAACTGAGGGGGGTGAGAGAGAACTACATCAATAATCTATTTTCAGCTACTTATCAGTGAGTAGCCTATTACATCTCTCTGCTGTGACTGACTACTGTCTGCCAATATCATAAACCCTACATCCACAAAAAGACTGGGTAAAATTGCATACATATAATAATATATAAATGTGTAATTTAATTAATGCAATTTCTTTTTTGCATCAGTCACAACACCCATTTTATATTTCCCACCAGTGATAAATAATACAATTAACTTACTTGCAAGACTGTTCCAGCACTCCACTGTCTTTCCCTTCCTCCTACACTTGCACATGTTTGAAGTGAACTGAAAACATGTTATATAGAAGACTGTTTTTGAAATTGAAATGTGACTGCATATGCACAACAGGTATGCACACTAGCAAAATGTTCAGAGACAGAAGGATCATATTCATCTCTCTAACAGGAACTAAAATACACTATCTGATTTATGTAGCTCATCTGAGCTCATTCAGTTTAAAATATTCATACTAACTCTCCATAGACAGTTAAAATCTGGAAACATTTACAGAAATATTTTGTTAACTCCTAATTCTAAAAATATAGAAAGATGAAGAGGAAAGAACCAAAAAAGAATACATTGCTTACCAGCAATTCCATCACATGTAATTACAACTACACAACAATGGCTATGCAAGATATGATCATTCTTTTTATCCCTTAATCCCCTCTGTTTTATTAGTCCTTCCTCCTTCAGAGTTTTAGTGCTCCTGAAAGCAATACTTGACCTCCGCAAGGAGGACCTTAATGCTGTTTCTACAGAGCTGGATTTTTGTACAAACTGTTTGGCTAATCCTACCTTTCTCCCATTTAGGAAAGAGCAAACAGTAAAACAGAAATACTTAGTATTACCGATCCTACTTTCTGCCAACTCTTTTCAAATACTGAGCTCTTTTTAATGATTTATTTTAATAATAACCATATGCAACACAGATGCACATAGGTAGATACAGCAGACATATAAATTGTGAACCTATTTTTGAGTAAATAAGGTTTTAATCAAGTCATATTTATTTTATTACTTGCAAGAATATTTTAGTTCAAATCAGTGCAGAAAATACCATACAAAATTTTACAGGATAGAAGAAAATCCCAGTAAGAAAGTACTATTGCCATCCAGAATAGCTGTAATCATTTCCTAGTATATATAAGTTGCATATAAAACTGTGCTTCAGGCTTGCTACTCAAATGAGGTCAAGAATTAGTATTCTAAGCTCATAATAATATTACATATAGTGCCAGTATTAAAAGTCTTTATACTACATACATGTTTTCTATGATAAATTATGTAAATATTTGTTTTACATAGCTATATATTATAAAATAGTAGACAGCACAATTATATGAGGTAATTTTCTTATTTTTAAGAACTTTCAGCTTCGTAAAATTTCTGGTAACATTTTCCTTTTCAACAGGCCATTTGGAAAAAAAAAAAAAAAAATAACGTGGCTCTTTCTTGGTCCTTTTTTTTTTATTTATTTATTCTTGTTTAATGCTAAGATCCTTCCAAAAAAACTAAACTTTAAGAAAACAGTGACAACTCCGAGGCAATTGGCTCCGGGGCAGATGCATTCTGCAGAGGAGTGGGGGATCGGGCAGGCAGAGCTGATTTTTCCAGCACCGAGCCCACTCAAGGGAGCTGCCAGGACCCGGCAGCCCTCGCGAGGGAGGTGAACGAGGCAAGAACGAGGCATAGGCAGAGCCAGTAGAGCTTCCTCCCCAGCCGTTCATAAGCTGCCCCTAGGGAGCGCTAGTGACCAGGACGGGCAAACAGGGCGTGGCGCGGCAGTTAGGGTGTGGTGCAGCAGTTAGGGCATGGCATGTCAGAAGGGAGTGGCGCGGCAGTTAGCACGGCAGTTGGCAGTTCACGCAGGAAGGGCAGAGCGTTCAAGCCCCCGCCAACACAAACACCTCCTCTAACGGCGGTCTACCTCTAGCTCAGCTGCAATGGTGTACACCAGGCACAGTGTGCTCTCCAGGACGTCTGTACACACCCAGACCGACTGCCCGCTCAAAACTGCGGCAGTTCAGGTCTCCGGGTGCAGGGAGTGCCTGAGCCTGTTGCTACCACCTGCGGGGGGCAAAGAGACTGTGTGCGTGAGGTGCAAGTAGGTGGATGACCTGGTCCGCCTCGTGGCAGAACTCAAGGAGGAGGACTGCCTCCACCAGGACAGAAAGAAGGGTGATTGTTGTGGGTGACTCCCTTCTCAGGGGAACAGAGGGCCCTATTTGTCGGCCTGACCCTACCCGTAGGGAAGTCTGCTGCCTCCCTGGGGCCAGGGTCAGGGACATTGCCAGAAAGCTTCCCAACCTGGTTCGCCCCTCTGACTATTACCCTCTTTTAATAGTCCAGGCTGGCAGTGATGACACTGAAGAGAGAAGCCTGAAGACCATCAAATAGGACTTTAGGGGACTGGGATGGTTAGTGGATGGAGCGGGAGTACAGGTGGTGTTTTCGTCCATCCCTACAGTGGCAGGGAGGGGTACAGAGAGGACACGGAAAGCCCACCTGATTAACACGTGGCTCACAGGCTGGTGCCAACACAGAAATTTTGGATTTTCTGACCATGGGGCGCTTTACTCAGCACCTGGCCTGATGGCCACAGACGAGTCCCTATCTCTAAGGGGAAAACGGATCCTGGGCCAGGAGCTGGCAGGGCTCATTGAGAGGGCTTTAAACTAGGTGTGAAGAGGGACGGGGCTGAAACAGGGCTTGTTAGAGCTGTGCTAGGGGGAACAATGGCAAGGCTGGGAGAGAAGGCAATGGCCCAACTGAAGTGCATCTACACTAATGCACACAGCATGGGTAACAAACAGGAGGAGCTGGAAGCCATCATGCGGCAGGCAGGCTACGACTTGGTTGCCATCACGGAGATGTGGTGGGACCACTCTCATGACTGGAGTGCTGCAGTGTCTGGCTATAGGCTCTTCAGAAGGGACAGGCAGCATGGAAGGGGTGGTGGTGTGGCTCTCTATATCAGAGAGAGTTTTGATGTTGCGGAACTTGAGGCTGGGAATGATAAGGTTGAGTCCCTATGGGTTAGGATCGGCGGGAAGGCCAACAAGGGAAGCATCCTGGTGGGGGTCTGTAATAGACCGCCAAACCAGGATGAGGAGACTGATGAGGAGTTCTACAGGCAGCTGACAAAAGTTGCAAAATCATCAGCGCTTGTTCTCGTGGGGGACTTCAACTTCCTAGATATATCCTGGAAGCACAGCCCAGAGAAAGCAGTCTAGGAGGTTTCTGGAGAGCGTGGAAGATAGCTTCCTGACGCAGCTGGTTAGCGAGCCTACCAGGGGAGGTGCCCCGCTAGACCTTCTCTTCACAAGAAGAGAAGGACTGGTGGGAGATGTGGTGGTTGGAAACTGTCTTGGGCAGAGTGACCATGAAATGGTAGAGTTCTCCATTCTTGGAGAAGCCGGGAAGGGGACCAGTAAAACCACCGTCTTGGATTTATGGAGGGCTGACTTTGAACTGTCCAGGACACTGGTTGGTAGAGTCCCTTGGGAGGCGGTTCTGAAAGGCAGAGGAGTCCAGAAAGGCTGGGCATTGTTCAAGAAGGAAATCTTAATGGCACAGGAGCAGTCTGTCCCCACATGCCCAAAGACGAGCCGGCGTGGAAGAAGACCAGCCTGGCTCAATGGAGAGTTGCAGCTTGAGCTTAGCAGGAAAAATAGGGTTTACAATCTTTGGAAAAGAGGGTGAGCCACTTGGGAGGACTATAAGGATGTTGCGAGGCAATGCAGGGACAAAATTAGAAAGGCCAAAGCTCATCTGGAGCTCAATCTGGCTAATGCCGTTGAAGACAACAAAAAATGTTTTTACAAATACATTAATGCAAAACGGAGGACTAAGGAGAATCATCCAGCCCTGGATGTGGGGGGAACTTAGTTATGAAAGATGAGGAAAAGGTGGAGGTGCTTAATGCCTTCTTTGCCTCAGTCTTTAGCGGCAAAACTAGTTTTTCTCTGGATACCCAGTACACTGAACTGGTGGAAGGGGATGGAGAGCAGAATGTGGCCCTCACTATCCATGAAGAAATGGTTGGTGACCTGCTATGGCACTTGCATGTACGCAAGTCGATGGGGCCAGATGGGATCCACCCAAGGATACTGAGAGAACTGGCAGAGGAGCTGGCCAAGCCGCTTTCCATCATTTATCAACAGTCCTGGCTATTGGGGGAGGTCCCAGTTGACTGGCAGCTAGCAAATGTGACGCCCTTCTACAAGAAGGGTTGGAGGGCAGACCCAGGAAACTATAGGCCTATCAGTTTGACCTCAGTGCCAGGGAAACTCATGGAGCAGATTGAGTGTCATAACACGGCAGTTACAGGGCAACCAGGTGATGAGGCCCAGTCAGTATGGGTTTAGGAAAGGCAGGTCCTGCTTGACAAACCTGATCTCCTTCTATGACAAAGTGACACGCTTGGTGGATGAGGGCAAGGCTGTGGATGTGGTCTACCTTGACTTCAGCAAGGCTTTTGACACTGTTTCCCACAGCATTCTCCTCAAGAAACTGGCTGCTCGTGGCTTGGACTGGCGCACGCTTCGTTGGGTTAGAAACTGGCTGGATAGCCGCGCCCAAAGAGTCGTGGTGAATGGAGTCAAGTCCAGTTGGAGGCCAGTCACTAGTGGCGTCCTCCAGGGCTTGGTGCTGGGGCCGGTCCTCTTTAATATCTTCATTGATGATCTGGACGAGGGTATCGAGTGCACCCTCAGTAAGTTCGCAGATGACACCAAGTTAGGTGCGTGTGTCGATCTGCTCGAGGGTAGGAAGGCTCTGCAGGAGGATCTGGATAGGCTGCACCGATGGGCTGAGGTCAACTGCATGAAGTTCAACAAGGCCAAGTGCCGGGTCCTGCACCTGGGGTGCAATAACCCCAAGCAGAGCTACAGGCTGGGAGAGGAATGGTTGGAGAGCTGCCAGGCAGAGAAGGACCTGGGAGTATTGGTGGATAGTCGGCTGAATATGAGCCAGCAGTGTGTTCAGGTGGCCAAGAAGGCCAACGGCATCCTGGCTTGCATAAGAAGCAGTGTGGCCAGCAGGGCGAGGGAGGTGATTGTCCCCCTGTACTCGGCTCTGGTGAGGCCACACCTCAAGTACTGTGTTCAGTTTTGGGCCCCTCGCTACAAGAAGAACATCGAGGTACTTGAGCGGGTCCAGAGAAGGGCGATGAAGCTGGTGAGGGGCCTGGAGAACAAGTCCTACGAGGAGCGGCTGAGGGAGCTGGGCTTGTTCAGCCTGGAGAAGAGGAGGCTCAGGGGCGACCTTATCGCTCTTTATAAGTACATTAAACGAGGCTGTACTGAGTTGGGGGTTGGTCTGTTCTCCCACGTGCCTGGTGACAGAAGGAGGGGGAATGGGCTAAAGTTGCGCCAGGGGTGTTTTAGGTTGGATCTTAGGAATAACTTCTTTACTGAAAGGGTTGTGAGGCATTGGAATGGTCTGCCCGGGGAAGTGGTGGAGTCACCATCCCTGGAGGTCTTTAAAAGACAATTAGATGTTACATATGGTTTAGATGTAGCGATATGGTTTAGTGGAGGACTAGTTAGTGTTCGTCAGAGGTTGGACTCGATGATCTTGAGGTCTCTTCCAACCTAGACAATTCTGTGATTCTGTGAGCTCATTTTATACTCTACTCCTTATCTGTTGAGTAAATTCATTAATATTTCATCCAAAGTTGCCTTTTCTGTATAGCAACAACATCTTCCAAAAGTTACCTTACAATATTTCCACTGCCAGAAATTTAAGACAGATGATTTATTTCATATCTTTTTTTTTTCTTTTCTTTTTTTTAAGAAGAAAAAACTGTCTGCACTTTCTCTCTCTCTCTCTCTCTCTCTCTCTCTCTCTCTTTTTTTTTTTTTTTTTTACTGGAGGATGTTTGCCTACTATTCACAAATTCAATTACCCTTCCTTGATATGGAACAGCCTTTTACATTACTTTATTTTGCAGTTCCAAGTTTTCTTCCTGCTGTTTTTTGCTTTGCTTGCTAATTTAAGTCTACCTGCCATCTTTTGATGATGTGTCAGCAGGTCCTATCATGGGAGAAACAAACAACAACCAAGAAGTAAAAAGCAGTTTCAGTTCACACTTTGAATCAAGTTAAGGTGCAGATTTGTTCTCCTGCCAAGATTAAACCTGTGTAGTAGCAGATGAAGCAGAAGTGACTTGTCCCTCACTTTACATGCCACCTCTAGCTGATTTTAGATCTTCCCCCAACCTGTTCAGCTGATCTGGGAGAAAATAAGCCACAAAGACGAGATATATTTCCTCTATAATTTTAAAAAATATGCTTTTCTGAAGCCACATGAGTGAATTTTTGCATCATTAACCATACATGCATCCTGTATTTTGGCCTGGCTGGTGCTTGGCACCTACAGGTTTCACTGCTTTGAGCAAGAACCATCAGCACTTCATGTTCCTCCCAGCAGCACAGCTGCCTCTCACTTGGCAGCTACTCACCAGAAGTTTAATTGCAGGCCCTTTGGGCAGCACAATTTCCGGAAACATTTCTCCCAAGTTCAAACTCTCATAGCCACAGCTGTTCACGCCTCAGTTTTATCTGCCCCCCTCCAACCCTTCAGCAGCACTAGCAGTTATGCGTATTTACACATCTACAATAACCTGATCAAGAAACTGAACACGGCATAAGCCACAAGTTACTGTTATCCTGCTTGTCATTGTATGGAAATGACCAGTGTGGACAATCAGCCATTTGTAACATGGATGCTTTTCAGACTGTCTAAAAATAACACAGCACTGACTCCATGTATGCAGCAGGCCTATGCATTTCAGCTCCCAAGCAATTCACACAGTTTGCAGCAATATTTAGACCTGCCCTCCAAAATCCCAGGTGTTCTCTTGCCCTCCATCACCACCTATGATCTCAAGCTCTCCTCTTTCTCCCAGTCAAAGACTATACTGACAGAAGACATCCACTGGATTACAAATCCTTCTTGACAGTTGTCATTTCTGCTGCACACATTTTTGTCACAGCACAAGGTGCGTTTCTTTTCTGTTTCTTATTTCCCAGACTGCCCTTCTTCTACTCTCGGTTCTCATTTTGCTTGGTAACAAAGCCAGGAATATGGATTAGGCAAAGTCTCCTGTGTGAGGCTTCATCTGACCTGGAAGCACTGACTTTCACCAGATGTTGTCCTCAATGATCTGTTGCACAGTGATGTCTATCCCTTCTTCTGAAGATATTGTATAAACACTCCTAAGTAGTGTTTATACAAATTCATCTGAGACCCCCCATGCTGCCAATTCTTTGCCATGCCAATGGAAATATGGAGATGCACTTTTTGTAAGTGACAAACAGAAAGAGGCACTGTCATTCAGTCAGTACCTTGCTAACAGAAAACTCAACTTTCACAGATGCCATTGTCCACTAAGCATATGCCTCCCTCTGCTATAGTGTTGGGAGAGTTTAACAAAGGGTGAATTTCTTCTCTCCAAATGTTGATGGGGAAAAAAAAGAAAAAGACCAAAAAAAATATTAAAAAATGATCAAGAAACAAAACAAAGGATATATGTCTATTGTAGATGTATTGTCTAGGACATATTGTCTATTTCGATAGTAAATACACATCTACATCATTATGTAAATACTTTATGTATTAGTAGATACATAATGTATTAGTAAATACATAATGTATGTATGTATTACATTAGATAGTAAATACACATCTACATCAATACACATCTACAAATTATCATCCAATAACATAATTGAAGCTACAGAAAATAGTGAAATTTATGTGCTGCTACCCAAGTGGGTGCGGTACAGCAACTAAATCAGTTCCTGTGACTTTTAATGGAAAATTTATAAGGGTGATTATGAGTCATTTCTCCAGAAGAGTCTTTCCATTCATGATATGTGGCTCTAGCTCCCCCCCATCTCCCTCTTTTTTTTATTAACGTATATATACACAAGTGGGACAAGGGCTGCATAGCAATGACTTGGAGCAGAGTACAGAGACTCCTCACACAGAAAAAGTAACTGTTGTAAAGCAAACTTTACAGTCCAAAGAAATTCCCTACCACAGGGTTAACACTTCCCTTCCTTGGGGTTTGGCACAGAATAGAGGAGATTTTTAACCAAGTATTTTATAACAGGCTTCTGCAAGTTGTTCAGTGGAGGCAGAAATATCATTCTGTGAATTCAGTACTTGACATACCCAATTCAAATACCTTGGTGAGTAAGAAGGTAATAGTATGAGGATCTGTGATTGTCCAAGTTTACTAATCTGACCACCAGCATTCTGATGAGGGTTTTCCTGTATTTCTGAGAGAATTAGCCTTTCTGCACACAACTCACAGGCCACAACTGTTTCAGTGTATGTCTGTATCATTATTTGGGTTACTGTATCTCTGTCATACATTTTTAGCCAATGCTTACAAAGCATATTTCGAAGAAGTAGCAAGGTACTAGAAGATGAAAAAGGATTATGAAGCACTGAGAGGTTTCCAAAGAGATTCTACTGTCTTTCTAATTTCAGGCTTCACCTTCTATTTGATTACTCCTTGCGTAAAGCCAAATTAACAAAGAAAAATAATGGTATGCATTCAGAGTCAGTTAATATATTCTGAGATATAGAAGATGTCACTATCATTTAGAGGAGCAGTACAATTTAGGTCTAAGTGGACTTACTAATGGGTGACTAAGTACCTCCTAGCTTATCGTATTATAGACATAGTTCCATTTTTCTGATGGTTGTTAAAGGTGACAAGTAAAATGACTTTTGGCAGTTGCACTCAATTCCCTGAAAAATGAGAGTCAAATTCAGAATACATGCCATAACAGAATGTTGCATAAAAGTACTGCTGAGTTTGACAGGTTCAAACAGTCTCACTGAGATAGCAAGGACAGACTGAAGCAAATCAGGTCCCATAAAGGTTCCGAAGTGTTTGAGGATTATATTATTCAAGAGGCAGATGTGATGGAGAATTAACATACTGCTTCCTTATAGTGAAACTAGTTCCGTCAATTTGATTTTAGCCATCATGCATCTTTTCTTGTTGGTTTGGTTTGGTTGTATTGTTTCACAGCTAGTAACAACTTGGATAAAGACCTTGCTGTAACATGAAGTCCTATATGCAGGGTAAAGAGGGCGTAACTGTGTCACCCTGTAATAACAGGCTTTGTACTGAATTTGCAAGGCCTCAGGACAAAGGCTCAGCTGGCTTGGTCTGCCTGGCCTCTTCTTAACCTTCCTGCAACTTCCCTTCACTTTGTTTATCTCTTACAGCATTTTTTTGCCTAATTGACCAGTTTCTATGGCTAATTTGTTTTATTCAATTCCTATAGTATGATCATGGTTTATACAGCTAGCAGTAACAAGCCATTATTCTATGCAGAATGAGATATTTGTGGCTAACATAACAGCACACAATAGCATCATACAGGTCTGATATAAAAGCAGAGACCTTGAGAAGTGGAGAAAAGGATGCAGCATGGAGGAGTACAGGCATAGAAAGATAAGGTGAGATGGGGCACTGGCCTGGTACTGCATA
This sequence comes from Aythya fuligula, assembly GCF_009819795.1. Classification (NCBI taxonomy): domain Eukaryota; kingdom Metazoa; phylum Chordata; class Aves; order Anseriformes; family Anatidae; genus Aythya; species Aythya fuligula. The sequence continues at coordinate 26,692,463 of NC_045562.1, read as the reverse complement.
CCCTGCTGCTGTAAACAACTCACTAATGGTCACTAAAGGAAATGTGGGATGACAGCAGTTTTATGTGTGAGAAAGAACAAAGCAATAGCATCCAACACATGTGAAAGCACCAGATTTAGATGTAGCTGCAGACCAATAAAGAATGAAAAACAATGTAAAAAGAGCAAAGGCATAGAAGTGGGGTAGCACGCATAATTAATGGCCCCACACAGATCCCTGAGTGATGGAGATGAAGCTATCAACATGAACAGAGTGTTCTTCCTGGCAGAGGAGTCCATACACTGACAAACCACCGCAACACCTGCACCACCACCAGGAAGGCACTTTATGTCCCAGAGAATAAGCCTACCAGTTTCTGACCCTTTCCCTGATAGCAAGTATGTGAGTAATGATTTTAACTATGTTCTCATTGCTATTCAACTTTTTTGGCATAGATTTATTCTTTCACTTTCTGTAGTAATTACAGTTGGACTATTAATGGTTCTTGGATTAACCTATTAAGTTTTCAATTACAGTAGCAATAAATTCTTGGCCTTTTTCAGTTTTGTCCATAAACAAGATTTTGGGTATAGCAATGGCTGGCAGTTCTGACTACACAGAATTTCATAAGATGAAACTTTGGATTTACTAAGGAAAGGTGATCTTCTGCAGAGTAGTTTTATTCCTGTATACAACTTAATTATTCAACAATAATTAATAAAAAAGAATAAAAGGTTATTCAAAAATTTTGCTTACTATCCCAAATACTTCTGCAATGGTGTTGTCTACAACTGAGACTATCTGTAATTTTGCAAACATAGACTTCCATTCTCCTTCATTTTGTTTTCATACAAATTAATAAGAACATAAGATTAGAAAGTTCCTCAGAGGCCAAAATGTCCATTGCTAGTATGTCATTCCAGAAAAAAAAAAAAAAAAAAAAAATCCTAAAAATATTTATGTACCATTTTTTCTTATTTGATCTTTTTTATTTGCCAACACTATTTGCTACCTAAAAATGACGTGTGCTGTTCATGATGTTTATCATCCTAAATATTCACTGACCATTATCATACTCCTCAGTCTTTATTTTGCCAGTCTGTTTTTTTTTTTTATTTATTGTCCCATTGAGACAAACTCTTATTTTCCTTTAACACTGTTAAGCCCTCTTTTCACTCATTTCTGTTAAATTCCATTTCTCCTGAATATGAACAAATGAATATGATAGTCTTACTAATGCTTACTATTAATCCTTAAGTGCTTGCCTTGTCCTTTGTACTATTAGATTTACTGTTAAATTACTTGGCACTTAGTTACTTTTGTTCTCTGGTATGCAGTTCCTTTTGTTCTTGTTCTCCATGTTTTCTGGATGTTCTGTCAGCACTTTGCAAATGTACATTAAACGGTGCATTTAAAAAGTACACTTTCTGTGCCTCAGTCACTTATGAAATTGTTAAACATGATCAGTCCCAAGCCCAAGCTCAGAGAAGCACCACTTTAAATCTCCTTTTAGTTTAGTAATTCCCCTCTAAGTGTTACTCACTTTTTGCTTAGCCTTTTCCATGCATAACTCCCACATTTTATCTCAGTCCCCATCTTAATTTGCCTACAGCTTTCCCATGTGGCTTCATTTTCAGTTTCTTTTTACTGGCTAGTCATCCCTCCAGTCAAAGAAAAATAGCAGGTCAGATGTCACTATGGAAAAAAAAAAATCACAGTTGGACTGTTATCTTAGCCTGTTTTCCAGCTTCTTCTACTAATTCAAACGAATTAGCTTCCTGCAGCTGAAGATCATGCATCCCACTGACCACAAAGCAAACAATTTCAAAGGACAATATTTGACTTGTCTTCCTATATTGTTACATGCTGAACAGAAAATGATCACAGTTTATATGTCAGCATCTGTAATTGAAGATCTACAGGATTCTCTACCAAATCTCTAACCTGTTTGATTCTATAAATAGCTTTTCAACATTGGGGGTTTTAAGGAACACGTGAAAGACAAGAACAGATAAGATAAACAGTTATTTAATGGCTATTCCCATTAACAACCTCTGCACTAGAGGAGGGTCTGTCTGTAGATCTAGTTGCCATTTCAGCATTACAGCACCCTTCTCATCTCACCTTTTATCAGGGTAACTTACAGCACTACTAAATACTTTGAAAACTTCAGGTGAAGTATTTTCTCAAACACTTGGATGATTTTCCAAACACTCAAGTGTTTCATGTATAACTGCTTTGTTTTCTTGGTCTCTATGCAACTATGCTGTCCGTGACCCAGGAAACCTGAGAAGCACTGAATGCCTGTCTATAACTATAAAATAAAAACAGCCCAAACCATTCCTGTTTATCTTCTAAACTGTTAAACGGCTACAGCATTAAATAGCAATCTTCAAAATGATTCCTGGCCTGGGAACAGTTCAGGTGTGAGCACTGGGCAAGGACCATTACAAAATGTGCAGTTTTCTAGCAGTTGGTAGCTTCCTGTTTTGAAGGGTAAAAGGTTTAAAAGTACCAGCGCAGGCTATCCCCTGCTATTTAGTTGACTTCAGCGCTTGCAAACATTCCTGAGCATTTTTAACTTACTAGGGTTAGTACAGCAGCCTACACTTACATCTGCTGAAGAAATCTTGAAGTGCACATTAAAAACAGATATAAACAATTCCTATAACCCTTAATATACACAGAATAAAAAATCAGTTTGTAACTATGTCTTCCTTTTCCAAACCCAGTGATTGAAAAGACTGAACAAGGAGGAATTATTCTGTGTCATACCAAATTCTAGCTAGAAAACATAATCCCATATGCTTTCCTCATCTACAGATGTGATCCAGCAAACTTTTCCACAGAATGATGACCTGGCATTTTCTAAACAGCACATTTCTTTTCGGTTTTAATTAAGAGGCAGCTTGATTAAGAATCAAACAGCCCAGTCACTAAGAGGCTACAAAGGCCTTGACCAGTATTTTTCTGGTGCCTGTTTGCCTTCCACAGACCCAGGAGCCCCACTCCGGCTCAGCTGAGGTGGTCAGTCCCTGCCCAAGCCACACCTGAGCAGCACCAGGCTGCAGCTCAGCCACAGCCCGGCCCTGCCTGCATGTGCACCCCACAGATGGTGTGGTGTGTGGTTTGGTCTACACAGACCCTGGCCTTGTGGACTGACTTCCCAGCTTGACTTTGGGCCTGCACCATCACCACCAACTTGCTGGGCAGCCTCCACTGCTGCTTGAACATGACTGAGATCTCGAGGCACAGCACACTGCAGTCAGGGCAAGGTGCTGACCCTGCTGGGCCCTCAGCATGGTCAGCTTCCCACCCCTCAGGAAGCAGCCAGCCCCAGCTGAAAGCGTGTGTCAGCAGTGTAGCCCTCGATAAAGGAGAGATTTCACTCTTTTTGCAGTATTTCTTTTGAAGCTCTATGATGTACATACTAGCCCTATTCTGTGGGCAAGGTCGAGGTGGTTAAATACAGACACATCAATCAGGTGTGCTGAAGTGCAGATTGGCAGCCTAGAAGAGCGTTGCCAATGGAGCTCCTGATGGATTGGCTTAGGGAACGATCTTATTTAATATTTCCTCTAATGGTCTTGGCTCAAAGATAGAAATGTACTGAAGTTTGCTAATGACAAGCAGTTGACAGGAATGCAAATGAAAGCAAGAGTATGCTGGGGAAAAATAATAAAGATGACCTGGAAAACGGAACTAATTCAAACTGAATGTGATGTAACGCTATCAAGTGCAAGTACAGGAACGTAGCAACTTCTGACAGGAACTTCCACTTAAAGCATAAATATCATCAGTTTAAAATGACAAAGGAGAGACCTCAGTGGACTCATTCAATGTCTAGTGACTGCACACCAACTCTGTGAAGTGACTTTTTAGAAGAAAAATGTGAACCGAGGCAGGAAAGATGAAATATTACCAGTAAAGATGAGAACTAACTGCAGTCCTATTGCACAAGGAGTTTGTGGGGCCTCATCCAATATACTGAGCTATTCTTGTTCTTCCACAATGAAGAACATAATGGAAGAAAGAGAAGGGGCCAGAGGAAAGCAAAGCCTGTTTTATCAATAATGGCTGAGGCTGACTACTGTTTTATCACAACCACAGAAGGGACATATAAACACCAGAAAATGAGGATTTTTTAACACAACTTTGGTCCAAAACAGGTGTGTATAAAGAGAAAAGTTTCCAAAGAAAAATTTCTGGAAATGCATTGCATTGCAATCGCAGGAGGAAAACTAATCTGTTCCAGACAGAACTCCACCAGCTGATGATAGGGATCTCTGATGCAATTGTGTGTGCTGGTGGGGAAATAGATTCAGCGACTCAGAAGATGCCTGGGTGATGTACTAATGCATCCGGCTCAGGGCTCCTGGCCCTGTTCCTTCCCTCTTCCTGCAACAGGGAAGAGGGAATTAATTTTGGTCTTCCTGCTACAAGCAAGACCAAAATTAACTCATGAGAAAGGACCACAGTTGCGTAGCTTTTCTCAGGATGGAAAAAGCATACAGGTATGTCATGGCTGGAAGTATGCAACTTTACAGGGGCACACCTGTACGGTGCACAGCTTAGGGCACCTATTGGCCCCTACTCAAGGCTCACCAGTTAGTATCAACAAAGCAGGTTTAACTTTCCCTCTGAACTGAACTGGACACACACACAGGTCAGCCACTGACACCATGTATTGTGTGAACATCCATATTACTACAGGGAAACACAAGCCAGGTCTGCACTAGCCAGCAGAGTAGCCCAACAGGAGCAAATCTATCCAGCAAAATAGTTGGTGCTGAGAAGCTGACATCCACACTGAAAATATTTCAGGGAGTTTTCCCTTTGTGCTAACTCTATTTCAATTCTGTTGTGACCAGGGTGCATTAGATGCATTCCTGGAACACATTTCCAGTTAAGCTTTGTCTGAAATCAGTCCAGTTCATGATCTGGGAAACTGCTCCATTATTAAAAAAAAAAAAAAAAAAAAAAAGCAGTAAGAGGAGACGATCAAGAAACTTGCTTCGAAAGCTCCTTCTGGATCTGAGATCTGAGCTAGAACACTACTACAATACTTTCTTACCCACTGGCATTCTGAAACTAGTAAGAGACTGCTGTTATTACAGCACTGTAATGACACGGCCCCTTATTACAGCCCTTAAGCTGCATGCAGTTTGAGATGGACACTGGCTACCTTCCCTGAAGTTGCTCTACAAAAATTTCAGCAGACATGCCCAGCCCTCTTTTTGCTGTGAGGAAAACACTTGGCCCATTCCCTCTCACTGATTTCAAGAGAGCACTACCCAGCCTAGTCAAAACCACAGTTGAAGCACATCCTCTACTACCAGGCATCATTGTGTCTTATTTGAGAAACGCAAAGCTAAACTCTTTTCTGTCCTGTCCTATGCTCATTAAATACAGGTTTAAAAAACAAAGTTTCAAGGCTACACTGAATTCATTTGTGTTTTCTGGTCTAGGTTTTTCCTTTTTTTTTTTTTTTTTTTTCTCCTTTCCTTTAGACCATCAATAAAACATTAGCTATGAATGGCTGATTTGTTCCTGTTCCAGCAGGTACACTCCAGGCTTACTGCAAGGCTTTTCATTTTGAAACCGTTTTTGACATAACATTGCTATGTTACCATCTGCCTGAGTGACAAATCCCAGATAAACAGCTTTATTGGGACACCCTCTGTCCCTTAACACACAATCTATACTAAACTTCCAGGGGCAGTTTTAAATATCTTAAGTCTAAAAACAAACACTGCAACTTGCAGTGTATGAAATACATTGAAAGGTTGTACCAGAATATACAGTGTGAGAGGCCCATACAAAGGCAAGTGAAAAATATGTACTGTATTTATTATTTATTAAGAATGAAAAAAAAAAAAAACCTGCAATCCAAGCCATGTTGTTTTTCCATCTCATGATGTATGTCATAATGAGCTGCAAGGAAGGAACGGGAATGGTAGAAGGGAGTTCTGTCCTCCAGAGTTGGAGTAGGAGTCTGAGAGCTTTCTGTACTTCATATCATATGCTGAAAGAGCAAAGGTCCTTTACTGCCATCACCTGGAATAAATGAAACCAACAAAAGAAACCTCCTCTTCAAGCAATACAGGCAAAACTCATTAAGTTGCATGCTGTTATGCAGATACAATGACAACATAGGCTTAGTTCCTCATGAGGGTAGTCAGAGAAGCAGTGAAATTAGAAAATGGTATCTCTCAGGAGATATGGATATATCTTCATCCAACATCTGCAAAGTGAAACCAAGCATGCTCTCTGCAAAACACAGATACTGAACTCCATTCTACATCTAGCATGGACAGGACTTTCACACCTCAGTGCTTAAAGAAGGACCTGCAGAGTCAAGCCAGCGTAAGAAAGTAAAACAAGACTCCAAAACTTTTAAGAGAAACTACAACAGTATAAAATAGAATAATCAGGTGTATGAGAAAGGTAGTAGGGCTCTCAAATCTCAACTTGTTGACTATGATAAAATTTAACTAACGATTATCAACACTAAAATACAAAAACACTAAAAATAAAGATTATTAACACTAAAATACATGCAGATGATGTTTGGAGAGAAACATGTTTGCTTTTCAGTAGATTCGACATGGAAAAATACCATGCAGCTTGATGTGACAGACATTGCAATGGCTGAAACCAACAAAGGAGCACATGAGACAGAGATCACTGAATGGTCCTCATTCTCCATGCATAATCATTCAGAGGTAGACTGATCCAGTAAATACTGCATTAGCCTTACACTGAGAAACTAATAAGAGCTTCCCTACTTAGGGTCAAAACCAAAGATGAATACAGCAGCTTTGAATCACTTCTCAGAGATTTTTCATCCACATTTTCAATTCACTGCAATAATTTAGCTCTAAAATGTACTCAAATGGTATGTGGAGTGGCTTTATGTTGTCTGCTGTTCACATATATCATTAAATTTTAGGACTCTCAAAATAATACAGGAAGAAGCATCTATAATTCTTTCAATGAAGTCTGTGCTGTCACAGGAAAAAGCCTTCCATAAGCTTCATATTCAATAAATTGTCTTTTCTTCAATAAGGTAAAGAAAAGTGACATTAAAAATGCTGATGCTGCATTTCAAAGTCTGAAAATATGAGATTTCAGAACTCCTGAAAATTCAAAAAGTAGAAAACTCAAAACACTGCATAAAACACTTCTCCATTTCCCTAAGTATGCATTGACTTAATAAGGGGGAAAAGACTCCCAGTAACTGGAACTTTGATGGTTCTCCATACCTTGTAAAAACTGTCAGATTTAGGTTTGATTTGGGTAAGCACCAAACAGGTTAGAGATCTGCATTCACCTACATTTTATGGATGCAATGCTGTAGCTAAAAATAAGGCTTAAAATCTCTCAGCTACTATAGATACTTACGGCTTTTACAGATGCGAGATATTTTCTTAATGTTTCATTATGTCCTTTTTCAAATCAGTTAAGAAATAAAACTGTAGTGAAGAGGAAAATGAAAATCGAATTAAAATGTATGTATGTTCAAGTTTTAATTAAGTCCTTGTGTCCACCTACTTTTTCACAAATGGTGCTTAGCTGGAGCCACCTATCCCAGTTCACAAGCAAGGAGCATCATAGACAGAAAACCTAGCTTATCGAATATATTTTATATATAGAAATGAGAAAGGATATCTTAAGAATCGAAAAGTTCTGTGGGACAGAAGTGTGAAGGGTGTGTGTTCCACAGGAAGAGGCCAGCTTTTGGCTGTGGACCTGAAAGAGCAGTCTTGTAAGGAGATGTGCTACACTACAAACTCTCTGCTGGCACACAGGAGTATTTTGAACTGCTCTTCACTTGACAAAGGCTTTTTATATTTGTTTCTGTGATGAACTATGAAGTACAGCAATTTGTCCCAAAAGAGAACCCACAGTGAAAACACATTTCTAACATAAAGTAAAATGCCAACACTGACTATGAAAACCAGCAAAAACAAAACCATAACCATTAATTCAAGTTTGGCACACATTTCTTTAGCTTTAATAAACAGAAAGCACTTTAAGGCAGGATTTCAAAAACTGTTAAAGATTTTAGAAGCCAGTATCCCACTGGTCACAGATGTAAAGGAGGTTATTATGATCATAATACATTATATATTGGTCAAGGCCCTGTAGGACCAGCAGGAAAAAAAAGAAAAAAAAAGAAAAAAAAAAAAAAAAAGAGATTTAAAGATCAATTTTGGAATATTGTGGAATATTCAAAACTATAAGAGAAACTTGAATCACCTGCTTTACAAAGTTCTACCATACCTTACCATTTTTTAAAAAAGATAATAAAAGGTTCTTGAAAGGAAATGACCACTGCCTTGCTTTTGCACAGCACACTGTTAGGGCCAAAAAGCTTGTAAAAGGGATGGAGGACATGTACTGTTCCATTTCCCCTACTGTTACATTTCCCTTTCCTTTTTCCTTTTCCTTTCCTTCCCATAAACCAATCCAGACTTCATAGGTAATTGTTTCTCCCAGAGAGTGATCCTCCCTCGATTCAGGTACAGCTGCTGAGTGCCAAACAACAACTTTGTTCTAAAACATTTCCTCAGAAATTTTCTTTGTATAAAGTTAATGGCCCTAAGTCTTGCCTCGGGCCATCAACTCTCTCAATCAGTCATTAATCCCCAGAAATTGCCCAGGGCCTCACTTGTTATTACTTAAACACACTAAATTAGGTTTTGAACAAACAGAACAAATGAAGGTCAATATCAGGAAACAGATCTCAGTGAAAACTGAAGAATATTCTTTGAAGTACATAATAGGTCTGAACCAGTTCAAGGGGTACAGGGACTTGATCACAAGGTCTTCTGAGTTCACTGGGGACACGACCAGATATGCAGGGAGTTTGCCTCTGACTTAGTGGGCTTTAGGGCAAATGCTTAATGCTCTAAACTCTCACCTCTGGTTCAGGGTCAGGTCAGAAGAGGTGCCCATAATGTCAAAACACCAAAAATAAATTATAGTTACACAGTATTTTTAGTTATCCTCAGGGAGGCATTTCAATTATCATCTGTCACAAGACTCTACAGATAACTGAAAACACTTCTTTCTAGACTTTCCAAGGAGAAAAAGCACTCGGGACCTACCTTTATGATAGTTTGTTTGGTTCTCCCCTCCCCATCCTGCTATAAGAGCATACTGATCTTTAATGTTACAAACTATATGCACATTTCCTTGTAAAATTTGCAGTCTCCTTTCACCTCTTCATTCCCCTAGCCACATTAAATTAGTCATTCGTGTTGCTAGTAAGCACTTCTAATCAAGACTCCTAATCAAGACACCAGAACTTTATTTGCCAGCTTCCTTGAACTGAGCTTCTTTTCCAGCTGGCTATAACTGGCCTGTAGAGCACTTCTCCTGCAAAAGAATCCTGTGAATCCTTCTACAACAGCAGCTGAGGTTGTACCACTAACACCATCTTCCCCCTCAGCTCTTGGGGAACTCATATGTGACTGTACACAGGACCAGCATAAGGGCTCACAAGGTTTAGTGGAGCAGAATCAGACCATCAGCTGTGCTAGCATCTAACAACAAGGAAGAAAAAGCTGTGCAAAACATTCATAAGCTTAAACCCAACAACTCTTTCCTAGTTACAGGTTTTATTATACACCCATGGAGCTCTTACAGACAGTAGTGGAGTAGAAGTGCAGCAATTCAGTAGCTGTTAGCATTGATAAAAAAATTATATTGTAGTACAAAACGCATCATGCAATATCTACAGAAAATGTCAATGTCGTTATTTTATAGTCCATAAAGTAACCAATGAAACATGCAAGTTAGTTAGCACCAAACAACTAAGTAAGCAGAACTTAACGGTGACTTAGGTTTGTCACTTCGGTCCATAGAGGGTAACTAACTGGACAAAGAGGATGGATGCTAACAGACGTTCAGTATTTTCCAAGTATTTTGGAGATGCTGTACAAATAAGCCTTCTCCATCTTGTTCTCGCACAGTCGCTCCTAGAGCTCCTACACGTTACAGCATGCAAGATCCTCTGACCACTCCCAGCTCCCTTTCCATACCGAGCATTCCCTTTCACCAGCAATCTCCAGCAGTCCCCCATGACCCACTGCCCAGTTCGCACATCACTTCTGAGCTGCACCGATCCCCTTGTGTTCTTCCTACAGTCCTTGTGGGAACACCTATAAACCTCTTTAAAGTCCTCCCAAAACTTCCCCTGACCCCCAGCTCCATATTTACCTTTCTGGGAACCCTCTCTGCTCCTGCCAGACCTAACCTCACCAAAGCCTCCCAATACATCTACTGAAATATTGCATGCTTCCACAGAGAACTGGATGCACAAGCTACCTAAATACAGAAACACATATGTGTTTTTTTTCATTCTTTTTTTTTTTTTTTTTTTTTTTCCCCAGGCCATAATGGTTGATGTCAAAAAACAGTACAGGAGAAAGAAAAAAAAAAAAAAAAAAAAAAAAAAAAGGAAAGAAAGAAATCCATCAAGAATCTGTCAAGAACAAGCTTGCTGTATCCTTGCCATATTGTTACAATCTTTTCTAAGCAGCTACTATTGGCCTCTTTCAGAGTCTCTGAAACTGTCTTAGCCATACAATTGGTCTGACAATGCTCCTAATGTCATGGTCAAAACCAGGTTGTTGTTTATGAAAATCTTTATAGCCACTCATCTTTCATTTAAAAAGTAATAATAATAATAAAAGCTTTCTATCTGTCCTTGTTTTGCCTGACACTGTAAGAACTACTAGTCCTGTACATTTGACTTTCAAGGTAGTTGTCATGGAAATTAAAGTGATCTTGCAAACTGTAAACATGATTTCCCTCTAAGAGCATATAGGGAGAGAAACAAGGGGCCTTGCTTGAAAGTGAAACAATAAATCCTGTTTTCAGCTAGACTCTCACATTTTACTCAATGATACACAGTAAGAGTTAGACCACCAGCCAGCAGAAGTCATTACAGCTCTACGTTTACTTAGGCTAAGACTACATCCTCCCTCCTCTCTCCTTCCCTGAATATGTTGCAGTAATCTTAAAATCAGTTTGGAATTGCATCAGCAACTATTCATAGGCATTGATTTCTGCTTATTTCAAAAGTGTCGCTGTAGTAAATAAAAATGAGTCTAAACTCACCTGCCACACATTCCAAAACTGCAGTAAGCAATGAGAAATTTCAGTTTTAATCAAGTTAGAAGTACACAAGTGACAAACCAAATAAAAATGATTTATAATTCCAATGCAGACAGCTTCTGGCAGAAAACTTCTTTTAAAATAATGTTGCCTTCAGTAACGTACTTGATTAAAATAGAAGGAAGTACTTTGAGCAGTTTTCACTCACTTATTCCTAAGTGGCATCCCTTTCTTCAATATTTGTATAGAGCTGGGTTTTATGAAGTTAGAATGTGATTACTTTGCTGTCTGGTCTAAATCATAACACTTAAATTACAAACGTATTTTTGAAAAGAGACTGCTCTCTGGCCTGTTCACTGGAAGTTTCAAAGAGAAAAATGTGCCTTTAACTTGTGTTCTCTTGGCCAAGACAAAGACAGGGTCTTTCAGCATCCCCTCTTTAGAGGAACATTTTCTCCTCTGCATTCATACTGACACCAGACACAGAAGACACAGAATTGGTGCAGCTGAATAGCTGATCTGTGTTGGGGACTGACAGTATTTTTGTATTGAACCCAAGATGAATTTGATGATAAGACCAAAGAAAGCAGTATTCAACCTAAGATATGGGGCAGAGACTGTATAATGTAAATATGAGAAATTCATGTAAGGTACTTATTTGGGAACTGTAGATGTATATGCTATAGATGAAAACCAAAAATAAAACAATTACGTGAAACTGAGTACCTAAATTAATTCCCGAAGAAGCGGTATGTACAGTTCTGTAAGTGCTTACTTGAAATAATTGGCATCAAGCTTTGTCTTTTGTTTAGACCCAGATAAAAAAGAGAAGCTGTTGATTAAATAAACCCATGACAGAGGATCTCAATTCTCTTGATGGCCTTCTCTTGAAAAACTTTCTACCAGTTTGAAAGCTCCCATTATTTTACAGTTCTTCCACTCTACATGCAGAAAATACTTCAAACTGACAACTTCCAAATTAAAACACTGCAAGGGCAGCCACTATTTATACCTCATCACTCAATAGAGTTTTAAAGCAGTTTGTGAATAGCTGCAGTATCCCCCCATACCCACTTGGTTCTGCATTTATTGACTTCTCTTTCTTCTAACTCCTGATTAACTAGAGGCATCAGAAGATTGTGTCACCTCACTGCTGCTCAGATGAGAGACTAATCAGAATTCTACCTACTACATCTATAGCAACCCTGCTTAACGTTTTAGCTGCTTAAGATTATTTATTGTTAGATTCTCAGCTCAATGGCATCTCATCATACTTGCAAGACATTTCTATCTTACAAAAGTTCAACTCAAACTCTACTTGTGATAGAAAACAAAAGCCTGTGCTTTCAGAATGACTGCTTGCATTTTTTTTCCTTTGTTTATCCATATTTTTGCTTTGCTTTGTATTTTAAGCTTCAAAACCTGTTAGCTACAGTGTCAAAACTGCTCTTATGTGCAGCTTTAAGGGCTTTTGTATGCTTTATTTTTAAACAAGTAATTAATTACTGGTAGCGAAGTTTCAAAAAGAGTGGTTCATCTTTATTTGTGTCACTAGCAATGCCAGGATTTGAGGGCAGATGCTAGAAGCAGAGCAACCTTCAAAATCAGGATACATAATAGCATGAAATCAGGATGTGATTGAGAACCACATTTTGAGCATTTCAGTTCTGAAATTTCAGAAACATGATCCAGTAATATATCATCAAATTTACTCAACACCAAAGTTCTGCTCTTGTGATAAAGTGGTTTTTATGAGATTTCCAGAATTATTTGCTTAGTGTCCGTAAATAACAATGGAGAAAAAAAAAAAAAAAAAAAAAAAACAGGATTTTAAATTTATGATTAGATCCACTGTTTGAACTACTCTGACTTCAAAATTTTAGGTCATTCATGCCTAGAACTCTGGCTTAGTTTATCCAGCAAGGTTTCAAGGTGCATACCTCAATATGGAAAGTGAGCATATGAGCCGTGGATGCTGAAATCTATTGTTGTTTCTTTATCTACACACCACTGAAAATGTTTATGTATATGCAATGTCTGTTGGCCCCAAGTATTTTCCTTTTCAGCCTAACCAGAAAGTGCAGAGACATGAAATTTCCCTTTCACTTCCTTCCCTTCCAATTACATGTATATAATTAATTGTTGAAAGTACCCCAAATGTGGAGAGAAAAAAGAAGGAAAACAAAACCAACAAAGATTATCTGCTAGCCCCTGTTTCTGGAATTTTTCTTTGTTCCTTTCCCTTTCCGTCTTTTCAGTACTGGAAATCCACAGAGCATATAGCTGTAGGCAAGGACGAAGTCATGGGAGTTTAAGCCTGTAGTGTCATTTCCCCTCAAGATAGTTAAACATTTGGTTCAGTTGCCTACACTTTTCTCTTCCTGTACTAAAAAGAAGTGGGATGTTAACAGAATAGTGAAGTACTTTTATCCTCCTTTTAAATACACAGTGTTCATAATTACATAGCTGTGGGAGGACTGAGACAATACTTGTCACATGTACTCTGTCCTTCAACAACTCAGTAGCTTCCCTTTACCCTTTTTGAATTCATAAGCATTGCCAGAAAAAAAAACCCAATGCACTACTGCACATTAGCTAGTAAAATGTGTGTAATTATCTAATAATTAGGCTGATGGATCGTTTTTCTTTAAAGCACTGCCCAGATCATCACAAAGTGCAAATGATTATAAAAGCAGTTTAACTTCATAGACAGTATATGTCACTTTAAAAATTTAGGCAGATTTTCACAGCAGTATTAACAGAGATTAACAGCATTAACAGCAAATCCAAACCCTGCATTTTTAGCAAGCAGTTGAACTGCACCCAATACAGCATGTGTTTCTACACAGCTGCATAACCACACTGGTTTGGAAGCTGCTACTCCGCAAGTACATGCTATTTAGGTGTATATTTTTCTCCAATTGGTTCTGCTCCAAAGCCAGCAAAGTGATGGCCTTCCTGAGGTTAAACAAATTTAAGCTAATCCATATTCATCAAAATCAGGTTGGCAAGAGTTGAAAATAATTCTTCAGAACAATTAAAAAAAATAGAAGTTAAACTGTAGAAAAGCTGTGTTAAACATGCTACTTTCTTAATTTCTGAATTTAGTAAAACCTAAACAAAGCAGTATGTCATGAAAAATATTTAGGTATATTATAGTGCTATATTTTCCTAAGATCTGACAACATATCCAAGTCCCCTGAATTGTAACACGTTAATTTTTGTTTTTAAATGGTTAAGGTGGCAGTACCCTCACAGCTAAGATCAAATCAGTATTTCTCCCAGGTCTTCTCTCCCAAACTGTAAGAATCCTTCCATCACAGAAGCCAAGGATCTATAAGTAATTATGAAATTTAGAGGAAAGTTCATGGATTTCTTCAATTCTGCTATTCTAAATGCTGCTCAGCTTCTTCAAGATAAGCCTAGTCAGAACAGCCAATATGATGCTCGGTTGTAATGTTATTTATCACAAACATGTAGATATGGTTTCACAACTGTTGCAGCTTGGGTTCAATTTCCAAGTCACTGTGCACTAGTTCTCATAAGGAGCATTCATGGTAAGTCTGTCAGCAGCGCATGCCAGGGCACTAACAACAGCATCAGTAGGTAAGGGAAGTGAGAAGTCCTTTGGGAAAGAAATAAAATTTCATTCTGTGCCATGCTATTTCTACACTAATGAAACAGTGCTGGCTGCTTATACTGGGTGGGTTTGTACTGCACTCCTGGGACAACTGGTAGCAGCTGAAAAATTTTAGGATGAGAGGGGAGATCCATAGGAAGCTCACGGTGCAGCAGCTGAGCTATCCCATCCCAGAAAGCATGAGCTATCAACACTGCCGACTGCTAGCAGCCAGCAGCTAAGTAGTGTGTTGTGGATGGTGGCTGTCCCCAACCAGAAAAGGCACTGAGCAACTGGCTGTAACTGTAACTGGTCTAATCTTGCTTACACATTCCTTTAAAATAACACCATAGCTCTCAGATCTTGATCTGTCCCCTGAGAGTAAGATCCTGGCTGCAAGTGATCTAACAAGGCAAAAAACATTGCTAGGTTTCTGATAATGAGCATCTGTTACCATGACAGGGGCCTCGGAAAGGACCTGAGTAAAGTTAATTGTACGTGGATGTAAACACCGTCTTTCCCTGTTCAATCATCTGTGGTAGCATGTTTGTCTTTTTAAGAAGCTTACAGAAGAATAAATGAGTCTAATAAGATGATTATGAAGTTTTACCATTGTATCTTCAGAGAGTCATGACAGAAGAAGCCAGGCAAGCTGAAATATGAGTGCTAATTGAGACAAAGCAGAAGAGTTAATTAAGAAGATTTCAGGGGGAGAGGAGGAACTAATGACTGAACGGTAAACTTCTGTTATCCTGTCATTTCCCATTTCCTAATCATTGGAGGAGTGGGGGAATCCTTTAAAGGACTGGAAAGGAAGATCTTGTTTTCCAGACTGACCAAAAAAATAACAAAATTCACAAAGCCTTGTTTTCTTGGCATTTCTCACACCCTGACAGCTAAAGGGAGCAGAGGATCAGCAGAAGTGCTTTGGCAATAGAAGCAGGGAGGATAAGGAGAACTGCACAGGCAGTGTCAGCCTTGGGGTACAATAGCATATTTAAATTGCTGGCCTCCTGAAAACACTGAAGCAACTAAAGAACACCTTGTATGAAAAATATATTATAAAATATGTTTGTGTGTGCTCTCCTTCCATACCCATTTCCATCACAGAAATGTTTGAATTTTTATATGAATAAACTGAGGGCTTACAAGGGTCTGTGCTGTAACCTCTCCTCTGCAATCCCTGCTGTAAGCTCCCTACCACCTCTCAACCTGGTGTGTAGCTGCCTGTCTGCCAAATTCAACACCTAGCACTTACAAAATGCAGCTGCATGACCTCGACTCAGGCTGCTTTATACACTTTTAAGCTGCATATATCCCTCTCACTGAGTTTTTTTCATCAGCTGGAGACACTCAAACACAACACTCCAAAAGGGGAGCCCTAGCAGTGCAAAGTTCTGGCTGAAGGCAAACAACTCTTGCTGCAAGTTTTTGAAAAAATCCTCTCCTAGCAAGAGAGAGGGAGGGAAGGAGGGAGGAAGAGCCCACATGAACCCAAGTCAATGCTACATCAGTCTCCAGAGAACTTACTACACCAAAAAGCAGAAGCATTAACAAATACAGGTATTTCTGCAAACAAGGTAACTTAGGAGCTGTGCCAGGCAGCCCCAGGTCACTTCAACAGCGCCAAGCAAGCTTAGCACCAATTGGTCTGCTATTGACTACCTTCTGTGATGTTTGTATAAACAATTTTTTCTTCTGAAGATCTGATGTGATAAAGATGCCCATCAACATACCTTCTTGAAAACTCTGTGCATCATTACTGAAAGAGGAATGATTCCTCAGATGTTACCTTTTTACCCTAATAACCTGCCTTCAGGTTGGTGACGAGACTGTCATCTCTAACTCCTGCCCATAGCCTTGCATAAAAGGAAGCAGAAGTGATTCTCTGTTAAGCAGTTTTGAAACCTGAGCTTGCTGAGAGGAAATATGTATTCAGAACCAAGAGAACAGATGTTAGACTGAATCAGAAATCAGCAGAAGAATCAGCAGTTTTTAGATCTGACTTAGAGGAAAGGTAATGGATTCTCTATGACAGAAGAACGTCAACAAAACTGATTTTCAACCAGAGCTTGTTTTATAGAATTCCTAATATCTTTAGTTAATTTTATTATACCTGTCACCTTATTAACTGAGGAGTCATAAGGAGCCATAGTGCCTATTACAAGCATTCAGAAGATCAAATCCACTACACTGGTAGGTAAGCATCAAATGTAAATCCTTAATATTAAGATCATCATTTTTCTATTAGTTTGCTCATAGGATTTTTAATGTTTGTGATGGCAGTATCTAAAAATATTCAGAAATATCATTACATAAAATGATGACTGATGTGCTGGCTTAGCAGGACAAAAATTAATGCATTTTTACATGCAGTGCATTGATTTTTGGATCTAATACCCAGGTCTATTTCAGTTACTATGTAAGTGTGAATTGAAATGTAATTGCCCACACTGCATTTTCTCTTCACAGTGTCTTCTTCCCAAATTACTTTCTCTGCCTTTCTACCTGTTCTGCTGTGTTTCTGCTGCCATCTTAGGCTAAGGCACACACCCCAATAGCAATATTACTCATTCAAATTTTTACTATAGTTCCAAATCTCATTCTTCTCATATGTTACAGGAACAGCCAAACTCAAGATGAGCATTAGATTGTTTTTTGTTGGTGGTGATTTTGATTTTAATCTAACAATATTTATACCAGGTGTATGTTTCTGGATGCTCCTGTTTGGCAGTACTGTAGCAGATTCATTCAGCCAGCAGCACTCCCTTGTCCAAACTCCTTGCTTACACCTCCAGCCATAGATTTAGCCACTTGCACAATGGTGTCTTTTTACAAGTTTGTTCCATCATCACCAGAAAGACCAATCCCACTGTATCGTGAAAAGTAAGAGTATTCTCAGAGGATACATACCCACTTCTTTGTGTCCTGCCTGGCTTTATTACTTCAACAAAGTTAATGCGTGACTCTTACATATGTTGGGGCCAGAGAACCATGCAGATATCTGCAATCAAAGTTTTGGGTAGTTAAGGTTCAAAGATAAACAGCTACCAATGAGTGTATACACAAGGCTGTATTCAAATTATAGCCTTTTCTGTGAAAGTTTCAGTCAATCAGTCAGTGATGAGGAAAATATCAGGGCATGGATATGGAACGAAGAAATAGATTAGAGTAAGTATTATTCAAGGCAAATGGCAAAAAATAGCCTGCAATGTTTACATGAGTCATCAGCACAACATTTTGAAGCATGTAAGCAACAGAAAGGAGAAAAAAAGTAGATTGGGGAAAAAGATTCACTGACTGTGGTTTTCATGACAAAGATTTTACAGAACTTGGACCAAATGCTACTGAGTTTTCTGATGGGAACATTAATTAGAGATTTTGCAGAAGACCAACAAAAGGCACAGACGGTGCTACTGGGTAAGTTTCTGTCTATAGGCAAACAAAAGGATTCACGTATTTAACGAAAAATCCTTTAAAAGGGGACAAAAGAGAGTGATTGTAAAGGAATAATGATAAAATACAGATGGCGTAGAAAAGACTGACAAATGGGTTTGCCAGCATCATGCAGTAATGGCTACACTGTGTGGAGAAATATTCATTTGAATTCCTAAATAGTTCAGGAACATATAGGCCATTTTGGTAAAAGTAATGGGCTCAAAAAGAATGAAAAGGAAGTGCAAAGTTGCACAAGTTTCTACATGATGAAAAATCTGTAATGGGTGTATACATCCTCAGGCTCAAAAATAAGATTCTGCATACAGAGGACAATAAAAATTGTGCTTGGGTGTACATACATTTTGCAGACTGGAGGTTACCTCACCTTTGAACATGAGTGGAAATTAATGGTGATCCTTTAATATGAAGATAAGATCTATCATAAATGGAGTTTTCATTTGCCTCTCAACCATAAAAGAAACACAACTCCTACTCTTCTTGCAATGGAGATATGGGAAATAGATCTCACACTGTTTGTTTTCAGCCTAACATAGTCTTTCGTTCCTCTTTCTCAGCAAGTTATTTATATTCACAGGATAATACACTGCATACCAGATAAAGCCATATGCCTGTATGAGTTCTTACATAATGCTTTTCATGAACAGCATCTAAGTACCTTTATAAAAAGGTATCATTATCCCCACTTCTCCAGGGAAGATGGAAGCACAGAGAGGTATGTTAACTTTCCCATGGGGCCTTAGCCCATTAAGTGCATGTCTGGGAGCACAACTCAGGCATCCTCAAGTCCACTTTGTGGTTTTATCCACTCTTTCTCACAGTGCCGAAAATCATGACTAAAATATAGAAATCCTAAACTCAAATTACCACAGAAAAGAGCTCTGTTTTCAACACCACGGGGTTTTAAGATGACTCTGACTTTTTCATGCTAACTTTGGAAAGTTACACTTACGTTATTGGCTATATCTCTGTGCTTTCTTCCTTCAGCATAGTATATATAAATAATATTATTTTTTTCAGACAAAAGTGCATATGCTAGTGCTAACCTTATTCCAGTTACTAGGGCAACAAAGAGAATACACAAACACACAAAACCCACAAGCCAGATAAAATCAACTCCTGTTTATGCATGAGTTGTGACTATCAGCATTGGCAAAGATTTTCAAAACCAGACGACTGGAGCTAGGTTATTAAAAAGGCAGCATGAATTTTACTCTTTCTTCTGCTGCATTCACCAATTTTCATCATATTTCACTTATGCCCTTTTGAGATCACTCCCAAGCAGAAAATTGTTCTACCTTAAGTATGGAAGTTATTATCATTCCTTCCTTAGATTCAGGCATCCAAATAAATGAAATTTCAACAGTGCTTAGCATCAAGCAGCTTCCAGGCTTTAAGGCCCGTGGAACTGCAGAGGATTAGAAGTGGTAAGAACAGGCTTAACTGCCTGGAATAATGTTGGCAAAATGTAATGTCACTTTTATGTGAAGTAATTTGACAGTGAAACAATAATATTGAGCCTAACATGGTACCTAATCAACGCTAAGTTATAGCATCATATCAAGCCTTTATTAAACTCATCTTCGGAAAACAATTCTCACAGAAGTTGATTCACTCTATCAATAACACTTTAGTCACAGCAGTAGCAGCTCTGCAGTAAACAACTTGCTAATTGTCTTTCTCAGTCTTTATGGTGGGAGATACGCTAACGGATTCAAGCAAGTCATTACAACAGAAAAGTTCCTCACAAACAAGCTCTGGTCTCCAGAAAAATCCTAGTTGTCCCTCATATACAGCCGCAGCCACTTCTTTCTGAGAGCTTGCACGTGAGATGAGCAACATCCATTACCAACACGAGCACGCGGCAGAGGATTGTTCCATCCTCAGCAAGATCAAGTGCCTGCATAATGGAAACGGCCCTGTCAGTTGGCAGCTTTGCATCCAAGAAATCAAACCTTCATTACATTTTCTATAGGAGTCTGTGTAAATCAGTGATCTATAACCACCAATTCTTTGTGTATGCTGGTTTTGGTATAACTCACAACATGTGACAAGCTTTGTGTATTTAAACCAGGTGTCGATGTAGGAAGTTACAGCTACATCTTCCAAACACAGTTGGGTTTAACAAATTGTTTAAATTCACGGTATTTCATACTTTATTTATACACATTTCATTAAAAAAGTAACATGCTGTCTATGGGAGTGTAGTGGCCATTTCATTATACAAATAAAGCAATCCTTAAATGTTCTTCATTAAATGTATCACAATCTTGAGGTGCTTGAAGAAAATTGTATGTGCATAATATATAATTTATAAATTATATATTATATTATATAAATTATAAATTATAATTTCCCCTGATAGCCTCACTGAGATATACTTCAGTCAACCCCTCACCATGTAAGCTTGTTTTCACCAGGCACAGTATGCCTCACCACGTCTGGAAATGAGACAGTTTGCTGATGAGTTTTCTGTCCCTGGGGTTATTCTGCTAGAAGCCAATCATTCCAAATTGAGTGGTTTGGCAAAAAGTGGTGTCAAAAAAGGACCTGTAACAACATCTGAAGTCATCGGATTCCAGTACCTGTTCAGGACACACAAATTACCGAACTGCAGCACTGAAGAAACACACGCTGACACTAAAGAGAGTCCTGAAGTGGCCCAAATCACAAATGTTCTTTCCATAGTCACAGTTATTCACAGAGCACTGTAATTCTCCAGAACAACTTGGGCAGAGAGTCTGGCAAGGAGGGAACTGAGGAAAAGCTGACTTCATATCACAGAATGTACATAATACCTGAACCCAAGTCAGTGATAACTGACCAGACTGAGACTGAATCCACATGCAAGTGAGAACGACAAGCCAGCACTGCCCATCTGTGACAGGTGTGAAAAAGGCAGAGCACCTTGAAGCTTCTGAAGAATAACTGATGGCAGAAAAAAGATGGAGAAGAAAATACCAGAAAAGGAGGACCTGACAAAATTATCCAGTAACAGCATTCAGACCAAGAACCACAAGACACCTCCCACCAGACCAGGTTGCCCAAAGCCCCATCCAACCTGGCCTTAAACACCTCCAGGGATGGGGCATCCACAGCTTCTCTGGGCAACCTGTGCCAGCACCTCACCACCCTCACAGTAAATAACTTCTTCCTAACATCTAATCTTTTTTAGTTTAAAATGTCCCCTTGTCTAGTAAATGTTACTAGTAAAACTGTCAGGCACTGAGCCATCAAAGCAGATTTTGAAAATTCCACTCCTGAACTTCTTATGATTCTTAAAAATCATAAAAATCTCCTCTGAGGAATCTTCTGTATATCTGAGTCTAAGAAGTGAGTTTTGAAGTCTTGAAAACATATTCATCATTCTGTACTTGCTATGGATTGCAGAATCAAACAATAAAAAACTGATAACACAAACTATCAGTATTTGCAAATGTAGGGAAGAAAAAAAAAAACAAAACAAAACAAAACAAAAACAAAAAAAAAACACATAATTGAGAAGTTCTTCCTCTGTAACATAGCAATTTGAGAGTTGTTATGAGATTTGAACTAAGTTCAACTGTTTTATAAGTGGGTTTACCAAATTCACTTACTGGTCAAAAAACTAAAGCTATATTACATTTCACTTATAAGTACATAGCCAAGAAGAAAAGAAAGTCAAACTTCATGGTCCAGTGAAACACCATTTCTGAGAGTCTTCTTGTAAATGGGAAGTGTTCTGTGAATAATCGTGGCTTGTAAAGAACGTTTGTGACGTTAAAAATAATCACAGAGCATAAAGTGCTATAGGCATGAACTGGTAGTATGCATTTTTCTGAAGCAAGACATTGATAGGAAAGGGAAAGTATGAAGTTTTTATACAAGCAAAAGCTCATTTAAGCTTCATATTCAACACAGCCTGAAGTTGGTAAAAACTTTCCCAAATTTCAGGGTAATTTACTAAGCAGTGCTAAATATGCAGAATAGAGCTCAGCATAAGATAGAAGCTGTAAATAACTACGGTTGTGAAAAGACCTTGCCTTTAGTTTGCTCGTTTGAATGCCTGTCCTTTTAACTCATTAATCTTTTGCTCAGTTTTACTATAATCTTGGGAAATACAATAGTTCAGAGATAAACAAGGGAGATGGGATTAGACATAAAATACCAAATTCAAAAAAAAAAAAAAAAAAAAAAAAAGCCAATTCCAAAATAAATGAGTAATAAATCAGACAAAGCAGAATGGTTTTATCGTATACTCAACCTTTGAGGAAATAATAAGTGCTATTCTTTTGTTTGACAAATGTGTATTCTATTTAAAGTCATAAAAACAATTACAATGACATTTCCCTCCATCTGTATTGCACAGCTTACTGTGCTATTCATGATTAAACATTTTAAACTAACTTCCATAAACAAAACATCTTCTGTGAACAAGGACAAAAATCAGTTCAGTTTGTAAGTGAAATAATTCTTAATACCAATTATCAGTTGCCATGGCAATAACAGATTCAAGAAGTATGTATTTTGCTTGTTTGGCATAGACAATCTGCTTCCCAGATAGAAGCACTGCAGAGAAAGTTAAATGTCTGTAGCAAGACAATACCAAGGTCAGATATTCATCCCACTGACATTTGCACATTACCATTAAAGTTACAAGTTAACACTATTAATTATGCTTCACTGCCTCCTTTTTTTTTTTTAAAGCAAATAATTGGGAAGTATTATTGTAGTGAAAATTCCTTCCATGGTAGTTACAGAGAAATATTTTGAAAGAATGTGATTTTCCTTGCAGTATTAGGTTAGTCACTGTCATTGTTAAACTATTTTTATTCATCCCAATAATATAGTTAAATTGTGAAACTTAAATAAATAAATAAATGCATCCATGGTGATTCAAATACAAATGTTCCAAAAGTGTCAGAAGTTCTGCTGAAATACTTTTGTACAGATTTAATAGGTTCTTAATGAAAAGTATTTCTTGGCTGGAAATACAAGGTTATGTTCCATTTCACTACCAAGCTTTGAGTATGTAAATTGCAGAGTCCTTCATTAACACAGGTGTTAGAAATATCCCATGCACACAGATGTTTCTGTAGTGAAGGCTTCTTGAACCCTTTTAAGGTTCAAGAAAAAAATACAGGAAATTTAGAAATACTGACAAACGTGTCAGCAGAAATGAGGTCCAGAGAGCAAAAAAAACTTCCTTTAAATGGATTCATATCAACTGCTTGCATTCCCAAATACCAGTTTATAGAAACAGTTTTCATGCCCTCGAAGCATGCCAGTTACCCATAAACACTACAACTGTACCACGAAAAAATAACCTTATACAAAAACACAGCATCAAATTAGATAAGCATATCTAAATAATGAATGAAATAAAACAGTTATATATTCTTCCGTGGGAAGAAGCCAAGACTTTTTGGTGAGAAGAGCATGCTCCAACCAGTTCCCCAAAACAAGTGATCAGAACCCTAGGAAACCCAGTGGCAAATATCTGTCATTATTTTAAACATAACCTAACCAGGTTAAACATGAAACAGCTATAAAAAGGCTGTAAAAGTATGCAATTACAGAGGCAGAGTCTATAGTGTAAGATAAAAATCACAAAGGAAATTTCCATATTCATCCATCAACAACAAAATCACTACCCAGAAACAGTTTAAGTTGCAAATACAATGACCATTGTATATATCCATGTTCACTCTCCCTTGCCTAACAGCAGATTAAATGAAGCCTGCACATTTGAGAGGAGTAGATAGAAAGAAAACACTCAAGGGAACAACTGTGGGATTTTTTTGTGACGCAGCAGAGCTGAAGGAGAATCTCATATTATCCATCAGAATTGCAGTCTACTATGCACAGACTGCCAGAAGCCACCAATCCATTCAACACAATCAACAAGTTTTTGACCTCTTTAATTGCTTCTCATAGACAGAAGGGTTTTTGTGTGTGAAATCTCTTTACGTTACTATTCTTCATTAATTTTACTACCTTGTCTTAAATCAGAGATCTGTGCTTTTGATGTGCTGGAAAATTGTTCTTTCAGACAAACTATACTTGTCCCAGTCACCTAGATCTTCTCTGGTTTTACAGATCATAAAAATCTGGAATCTCTTTTCAGTTCCTTAACTTCCCTTCAGTTCCTTTCCCAAGGAATGGTGGAAAGAGGACAGAGACAGGCTGTATTCAGTGGTGCCCAGTGCCAACCCAGGAGGCTGTGGGCACAAACAAGAACACGAGGGGTTCTGTCTGAACATCAGGGAGCACTTCTGTACTGTGTAGGAGACCTGGCACAGACCGCTCAGAAAGGTTATGGAGTCTCCTCCTTGGAGATCTTCAGAAGCCACCTGGACATGGTCCTGGGCAGCCTGCTTTGGATGGCCCTGCTTGAGCAGGGGTTCGACCCAATGGATTCAGAAGGGTCCTGCCATCCTCAGCCATCCTGTGATACTGTGAAGCAAGTTTAGTGGGCAGGAAATTCAGGCCTATGAGTAGAAATGTAGAAGCAGGGACATGTCTTTCTAAACACATGCCTGGCAAGGATGTGTGACCAGAGATGCTAGAGAGCACATCTGCCCCAGAGAATAAATACTGCCTCAGCTGCTGATGGTGCAATCTGTAACTCCTTCCAAATGAAGCATCCCCTTAGCATGTCGCCTGAGGTTCAAGAAGAGCTGAACACACTCACTGGCCTTTTGTCTGTATTGGCACAGCAAATTGGGAAGACAGAAGAGGGAAGATCCACTGGGCCTCTGCTTTCAAGGGCTCTCTCTAGGTGCTGACACCACAAATGGTAGTTGCAACAGGACTGGCTTAACCTGCCCATTTGGGAGACTTGGAGCTGCCTTATGGCTTGTGGAGGCATGAAAGAAAGGCACAAGATGCGCACTGTAGGACTCTATGCTTTGTATTGTGGAGAAACCATCACTCTGGTTGTTCCTAGTCTGCCACAACAGGTTTTTGTTTTCCTTTCTTTTTTGTTCTTTATTTTATTGTGCAGATTGAAATCAAAACAGTGCTAAAAAGGCTGTCCATGCTATGCAAGACACTTTTTTGTGATACTGGCTGCAAGATAGTAAGCCATCACTCCATGACTGATTGCAAGCAAAGGCAAGCCTCTGCAAATGGCAGCTGCTGTTGCCCTTCTCAGGCAGTTTGCCAGCCCCAAAGTCATCACAGTACTCAGTATTGCCTCCAGTGTACACATACTGTGCTCAGAGCTCTGCTCAGAAAGAAGGCAGAGCTTGGCCCTGGCAGTCCTAAAAGGAATTAACAGGTAGATAAGTGCCCAAGGTTTCTTTTGTAATATAAATACAGACTTGGGAGTTGCAAAAGTTGAGTTTGACTTAACAGATCCTACAATGATTGATTGTGTGAAAACATTTACCAGCATATACTTCATTTAATCATCATGAGTCAGATTCTACACATGCATATAAGCTCCCACAGTGAGTTTAACTGGAATTGCACACACTGCCACATTTTCCAAATGCCCTAGACTGCTATTATTACACTAGAAATAAAGATTACTTTTCCACCATTTCGTTTTGACCTCTGTCATGTGCTCATGTATTCTCCACTCTGGTGATGGGCTACCAACTCCACTGGCTCAGATTATATTCTGATTTTCTTCCCACCACACAAGCTCAGTAGCACAGAGTTAGAAGTCCCATGTTTATAGCACATTACAGCTTGCTTGCTCAGCAGCAAATATTGGACAAAAACAGCAGTACAAATGCATTTATTAGCCTCCACATCTCAATTATATGAACAGACTCCAGAGCAATACCTGAAGCTTATTACAGCAATAATGTGATTTTTGTTTTTAATTAATATAGAACTTTAATTAATACAGAACCTCATTTTCAGGAAAAATGAATAGAGTAATTTCATATTAAATCATCTCTATTTCTAATTTTAATTGAATCATTCTTTTTTTTTTTCTTTTTTTTTAAAGAAGTATATGGATCTGAATTGGAAATTAATTACATCTCTTTGTTTTTATTCACAATTTCCATTTGAACAGCATTTTCCATGCTATCAGTGGCAATGTCTAAGCTTAAACACATCAGTGAGCAGGCCAAGGGAAATTTGAGGAAGAACCTTTAGCACAGGCAAGAAATTTCTCTGGTTGGAAGGACATGAAGAAGAGGAACAGACCCCTCCTCACCTCTACAGAAAATAAGTATTTCCAAAAAGGAAGAACAGGTAATAAAGGGAGAGAGGAGGAAATTAAGAAGGAACAGAAACAGAAAACTTTTTAGCAAGAAACAGCAAGAAATAGAGGAAGGAAAGCAACCAGGTGCCCAAAAGAGCAACAAAATTCTCACCATATAATTGGTAAAGTATAGTGGGAAAAAGAGAAAAAGAGAATGCAGAGCCTTTTACCTGTCCAGTCCACATGATGACATTATTTTTTTTCACTTGCCCTTGCAACAGCTTTTTTTTTTTTTTCAACTTTCAACTTCTCCTTCATTTTTCCTTTCTACGGTCTAAACAAACCCAGTGTTTTCTGTCTTTCTGCGTAAGTCATTATTTCTGCTCTCTTCTGCAGTGTCTCCAAGTAGCCAAAGTATTTTTTAAAAGTGAAATGACTAAACTGCTTGCAACACAACTTCTTGGTTTTTCCCTAGAAGACAGGATTAGTTCCTCCCCTAGAAATGATTCACATCTCTGACCTACTGGCTCTTGAAGCAAATGTAAAGGTGAAATTAGGTTCAGTACGTTCACTCCAGTACACAAACACTGGATCACTTTTGCTGAGCATTATGTGGACAAATGCATTTTGCATTTCTTTGTTGTAAGCTTGTAAGCCCTGCCTCTTGCCTTAGAGGAAGGGTTGTGGAAAGAAAGGACAACCAAAGGGCATTCATGGGGAAAAGGAGGCTGAAATCTCCTCTTCTGTTGAACACTTTATCTCAAGACCCTGTCATGGCTTCTCTCAGAATCATTCATTAAAGCCAAAATCCAGTTCTGTAAGTGGCTAAATGGTTTCCTCATATTATATGCTAAGTGTTAGTATTTCACAGAACAACTTTTTATCTACTTGTTTAAGCCCTATGGTTCCTAACCAGTGCAGGTTTTGACACACAGACAAAAACATTGTAATCCTGTAAACTTAATCCATTCTGCATTGTACTGAAGATTAATAGTATTACATTTTAATCACAGCAAGGAAATGCATGTAAAATTAGAGTTTGAAAAAGAGAAGCTTAAAATGTTCTCATATTCTTATCACCATTTAAAACTATGTATCATCAGGAGACTAGATCTCACTCCAGGTATCACCTTCAGTACCTTGCATGTGCAGTCTTCCAGGCAGCTAGATCAGACTCTTCACAGATCATTTAGCCTAGCTGCACAGTGGGACTGTACTCCCCAGCCATCCTTGTACAGCGCTTGAAATACAGAAATTAAAGCAAGTTGTATGATTAGACTAAAGAAAAAGATCTACCACAGCCTTAATGAAAAAGCAGATGTGCCATTCTGAAGACCATGTTTCACATGCATACACTTCTCTATGAAACTCTTCAACCTATACATAAGGACTGACATTTAATCCTTACAGCACACACTGACACGCAGAAGCTTGTATTCAAATCAATACTGCAGAATACACAGAAGCTGAGATAAAGTTCTGAATGATTAGAAGGGTTGTTAAGATACTGAGGCTAAGAAATAATTGATTTTTTTCATTCTTTCCAAAAGAAATTTCTAAATTATAAGAAAAAAAAAAAAAAAAGGAAAAAAAATAAAAAAAAAAGAAAAAAAAAAAAAACAGCTTTTAATGAGTGCTACAAAGCATTTCATGGATAGTAACAACACCAAGAAAATTGGAATTCATTTAATTCAGATTTTGAGCTACAATTTCTGTCCAATTATTGCAGAAGAATTAACTCTCTATACTGATAAGAAATCAGGTTAATGGTAGCTTATGCCTTTTGTGCTAGAGGACATACAGACTGTTTCTGTACCTCTATTTTATATTCCTGGTTTTTTGTGTTTTTTTTTTTTTTTCTGAGGAAACTGTATTTTCTCAATGCCTTATCACAGTAATAATTGTCATTACCAGGGGAAAACAAAAGTAGCAGGTATAAAAAATGTATTTTTGCTGTCATTTGGGTGGTTTGGATTCAGTGTAACTCTTCAAACACAGCAATGTTATAGAATTTTTGATCATCTCTTGCAGGATTTTACAAATTGTAACTTGTATGAAAACATCAAGGGAGATCTTCATCTACATGGTTCTACTGAGGCTCAAGGATCTATGCTCATTACTCCGGAAAACGCATAATGGCTATAAAGCATCCTCTTATGTGCGCCAGGTAGAAATATTTATTAGAATAAGTAATGAGCTCAGTGATTTCAGCACAAGAAAAAAAAGGAGCTAAACCAGATCCAATCTGAAAAGTAAATCATTAACACAAGGCCTTTCTGCAAGTGAACATTTCATTCTGTGACTAGCTGAATTCTGATTCTTAAAATCAACACAGCAGAACAGAGGGTGTTGTGCTAATGACTCTGTTTACTTACCTTACAATCATATTTACTCACATATGATTAATGACTAAGTATACAGTGAATCTATAAAACCTGAGGACATACAGTACCAAGCGGTGTTCCTGCTCCATTGTACTTGGTGTCAGTGTGATTGGATGGTTTCTCTCAATTCTCTAAAACAGAATGAGATAACTATTCCAACTTTGTTCACTAAACGGTTAGCTTTATTTTAGGGAAGTTACTGTTTTGATCTCAACAGAACTTGAAGACTTGCATCAAAATGTATTGTGGAGATTATGTGAGTATAATGATCTGTTCTCTGAAATCTCTAAATTCTTCATTGCTTCTGAATTGTTAACATGTGCTGAGACCCATTTCCCTCCACTGGTAGAAATTAATATCATGTGAAGTTCATTTATTTGAGATTTATGTCTAATTCTGGGGTTACCGACAGTATATATGAAGTGTCTAAAATGAAGTGTAGAGAATACAGAATTATCAGTTCCTGCTACTTGTTTGTGAGTTTGTGGGTTTTCTTTACTTGCACTAAGCTGTTGAATGAGACACAAAGTTGCATACAACCACCAAATCACATTAAACATTAAAATATGAGTTGTTCAGATGATACCACTAAAAAAAATAAAACCACCAGTATTTTGGTGGGTTTCTATTTTCAAAGCCTGCATAACTGCATAAAGTAACTATACACTTTTATCACTCACAAGCATTTGTTTTTGTTCACATTGTGAAAAAATATTTTAAACTAAAAAGTGGTACCTGTAAAAGCACTATAACACAGGAAAAGCTATTGATTATTGTTCCTAACTAATAAATTGTAGAAATATACTAGATGCTTCCATATGATCTCTTCAAGAAAATGAAAGTTCATACTGCAATTTTAATTCCCCATTCTGAAAACTACTGTTAGTTATTATTTTTTGACAGCAAAATATGAAATCGCTTTCTGCACCTGGCAAACTGATAATTATGTTCACTAAGGATTTTCATGTACTTTAATTAATTACTAATAGGAATAATGAGTCATTCCTCTTAAAGGTGTTTTGCATGTGCATTCCCAATAAATTTATGGATCAATGTAGAATTCTTTAAAGAGTAGACAAGTTTTTTGTTACTTACTTACTTTGTCTAAAACCATAATTGCACTAATTGTTTGAATCTCTTCAGTAAAATATTTCTTCCTATAGCATTATATATATATATATATATTTTTTTTTTTTTTTTTTTTCCTAGAGAACTAGATCTTGAATGGCTTTTACCAATGTGTCTGGTTTTCTACAGTTTGGGATCTTACATTCTTTACTAGACCAGTTAGTAACTGAAAAGGGATTTTCTTCATTTCCTATTTTCTCTTTTAATTAATAACAACTAACCTCTTCCTGATAACTAAAGCAAGAGAAGAACTACTCCACCTAATAAACCTAGTAGATGCATTTCAGCTGAAGAACTCAAAAAGTTCAGTTTATTTTCATCTACTGATTTACCAAGACCAATTGTATTTAAATCATTGACACTGCGTCTTCAAGTGATATGTTGCCTGGTATAAAGGGTAGTAAATTATAAGAAATTAAAGGATAAATTATTTCACTTTTAAGTCATTAAAATTAGTAAATTATATTTGTAAGATAACAATATTGCAGTAGGTTGGTAGCATTATCAGAAAAACCTGATAGATTATATACTGATTCTTCACTGAGGGAGATGATTATGCCAGCTATTTTAGGCTTCATTTAATGTAATCATTCTGCATTAATCAGCCCCTAAGACTGACTTAAGCAAAGGGGACTTTAGATCCTAACTTGATCCTCTCAATTGCACCAAAATACTGCAAATTAAATGTTGGTGTGAATATCGTCTCTCCATTCCCCCTCCTTTAAAACATGTAAAGAGACTCTGATTAGCCCTTTGTTTTTCTCAATTATAGAAGTAAAAGAGCAGAAAAATGAATGTAGACAATGTAGACTCTGCCTCATGAAGGACATCAAGATCTGATTACAGACTTTCTCTGAAAAAGTATCTTTGTGGATTCTCGGGCTGGGTAAATTTTTACTCTTTAATTCCATTTCCTCCATGTGATGTGGGCTGGTAAGGGAGAGAAATTAAAGGAGGTTTGTATCAACTAGCTCAGTGGCTCCTAACCCGTGGAAAGGACTTCCCAGCTGAGGAGAAAGAACGGGCGAGTATAATGTAGAGCACATGCAAACATCCTCTCCTGGATGTCTGCTGGTTCCTCAACATAGAGTCCATTATGGAGCAATGGCATTTTTCTCACATGGGACTTGGCAACAAAACAGCAGAAAATCACTCTTCTAAGAGCACTAGCAAATCACAAGCAAGAAAGCAGGACTCATGTAGGATGGAGTTGTGAGTCACATTAATTTATTGCCTACTCTCATTAAACACAACCTTAGATTGAGGACAAATCTTAAGAGCATGCTTTAGATCTAAATGCCATTTTGAAGAAATCTCAATAGACTAATATACTATTGATCTAGAACTTTAAGAAACAGGAAAAAGGAATTAGAAATAGTGTTTTTCGTGTTTTGTTTTGTTTTTCTCTAAATTTAGTTGATTCTTTAAGGTTATCTTCTTTATGTTTTAAATATTAGTATTTGCATATGTTATATAAAAACTGAATAGGATGGAGCCAACCAAGATTAAGAGTGAGATGTAGGAAGTATTCACAGCAGTAGTTCTGACAGATTCAGCAACACTGTGCAACTTCATTAGCAGAGATTACATACAGGAAATGGCTTCCCACAGTACGTACAGAGGTAAAACTACTAGCAACCAAATAAGAAGACATCTGTACCCTCTCTGAAATACACATATAGGGAAAGATGGAAGATTTTGGACAAAGACTGAATTTTCTATGTTTAAATGTTTCTCTCCCATTACTGTCTCATATATTATCCAAATGAAGTATAAAACATACAATAAACTCTCACAGTGAACTAAAATTACTCGTGAACATATATTGTTTTTTAATAATAAAGTTGCACACAGAGGATATCTTTGCAAAAGTACAGCTATCACATAGCATGTAGTTAGCTGTTAAAGCAAGCATTTTATTTTAGTAGATATTCCTTATGGGAAACATTCAGACTAAGGAATCTGACTTTGATGGTTTGTTATCAGCAGAATGACTTACTGAACAAATATTATTAGAAGGTTGTTCATACTTGAGATTGCTGTTTCCATCACAAGACTGAATTGCTTGAACTTTGTGTATCGTGAATTGATAAAAGCAGCCTCAGCTTTTACAGATACTTTTGTTGAACTGCTTATGACTTTGGTCAGGAAAAGGTATAACTTCCTTGCACTTGTACAGAAGGCAGGTAGGGTGCAAGTATAGTTCTTCAGACTTACCAAAATTGTATAGTCTCTTTCTAGTCTCTATCTTCATTTTTATTCATTCCATCGTCTCCACAGAAAGCTGCTCTGTTAGCATTGCCATTTTGGAATCAGTTCTTTTCAAGAGTTAAACTCACATGTGCAAGCAAACGCAGATATGTATAAACTGGAGGTCCCAACAGCACCACTTCTATGGAAATAAATCTGTTTTTATAAATACTTGTATGGGTGAGTCCAGAGCATTGTATTTTGAGAAATGAAATTCAGTGAAAGTAGCTCTAACTTCTCCTCATCACGAAAACTGCAATACAACTTTCACCACTGCAGATTGAACTTTGCCATGAAATACAATTTTTGTTCCCAGGAAATAACAACATAATACTAATTTTAAGTGTGAAATTCAGGATCACAAAGTTGGTGTAGCATGAATTTTAGATCTTTTTTTTTTTTTTTTTTTTTTTTAATGTCCCATGTTTTGCCCTCTTCCTGACTTTAGCAGTTTTGTATTTCAGCACCTATGTTGATTAGTTCTTTTGTACTCCAGTGAACCTCTGAGTCACTTCTATTTGAAGACAGCAGCCACATAGCATACTTGGTTTTAGTCTGGAGACATAATACTTCCTTGAACTTTAGTGTAAGTATACAGTAGCTGATTACAAATACATAATTAAACTGGGATTTTCCTACAGAGAGAAACTCAGATATATTAAACCCAGAGTTGGAGAAAGCACTAAGAGCCTGGTCTGCATTCCTTCGAGATAATGGAAATAGCCCTAGATGCTTTAATATCTGGTTTGAATCTTGAAATGACTTAATGATTAAGGACATACAAGAGCATTTGTGTATGTTACCAGATTTTCCTCTTCTAAAATTTCACTGATAAAGCCAATTTCAGCAAATTAAAGCTGAACTAACATTACAGTAATGACCAGAAAAATTAAACTTGGGAAGAGCCTACTTTTAACAAAACAAATTTATTCAGCCTGTAGCTGAAAAGCTAGAATCTAGTTTTTAGCATTATAAATTATAACCTAGAAGTGCTGAACTAGAAACTATAACACCTTTGTCAAACTATTTCTTAAGAAAAGGAAAGGTGTTATCAGCATAAGCATAGCCTTTTGTGTGTGTGTGTGTCTTAATCCACCGTTCAGCCGATCCTGTTCGCCTCTGAATTCATCTTTATAACAACCCAGTGCTCAAGATCCACAACATGCTTTCTAGTCATTTTTGCTGAGGGTTAATACTGCTGTTCCTGGGCGCATCAGTAATTTTTTACCTTGCTTCTATCTAGGAGGGCTTCTGATAAAAGCACAGATTGTTTATTTGTTTTGGTTTGTCTTTTTTTTTAGGTGATCAGCCACAGTAATTCTTGATGCTCTGTCTCACAGTAGTTGCCACCTCATGTTTTTTATTTTGCAGAGGGAGCTGTAGTGACATTCATTTGATTTATGATGTGCTCTCTGCTCCTGTAAAATATTTTCAACTAATCTGCAGAAGGAGTTATTGTAATGTGATTGTTGCCTCAAAGCTGCTGGAATCTGATGATGGTACCAGTGCTCTGTCCCTCGTAATAATTCATCCTGATCAATGGGGAGCTGTTCCTTGAATTACTCTGAACCTGCTGGACGTTTCATTCACTGGAAGGCATTTAAGGTTTATTTTTTCTGTACGTAGGTAGACTTCTCTCTTTCAAATAAGTTTCACTAGATGTTTAGGATCTTCTCATAGACTTTTGGAAGAATTAAGCGCATTTTAAAAAACAAGCATTAAGTGAGAAAAACTCAAGAGGGGAATAACTCAACATACCTGTAGTAACCATCTTAAGGTATACACAAGAAAAATAATGAGATCATATTATTAATTTCCCCATGCTTTTCAGAAGTTACAGAAAAAAAAGAGACATGCAAACATAACAGAAATGGCCATAGACTCAAAACTTCCTGTCAGAGTCCAACAGCTTCCAACCATCTTTCTTCAGATATTCCACACATGGAGAGTACAACATTTAGTATCAACCTACCTATTCAATGATAATTGATGTTACACAGGAGTTTTAATTTAGAACTATACAAAACATACTGAAAACAATACAAATGGAAGCAACATTTAGCAAAACACAGCAATTGCACTACACGGTTCAATACCCACATGATTCCTATTACCAGTCCCTAACACTCCCTGCTACAAACACTAAGCTTCATAAGCACATCACTCATACCTAGCTCTACTGAGCCTTCTTCCATTACAGGGGTTTATTGGTCAGTCACATCTGACTTCAATAAAAATGACTGAAGTGAAACAGCAGCACATGCAACTACACTCAGGTGTTTAATCAACCCTAAAAATGGCCTACTGCAAAACAGGACAGTAGAAATTCTCTAACCAAAGGTAATGGAAATGGACAATTTGCTGCCCCGTGGTTGTCTGCTCTCTGAACAACATTCAATCTGTACTAATTTAATCCAGAAACCAAATGCCTCTATTGATCTGCCCTGTCAGTTTGTGCAGTGATGAACACCGCAGTTATACATGCGTTTCCTAGGCACACTTAGACATGCAAACCTTGGGCCCGAGACTATGGAACCTGGGCCCTAGATTATGGGAACAGAGCCCCAGCTTTGCCAAGGTGATCACTGTTTTGGTGTATTTTTTCATTTTATTCAGGAATGTTGAGCAAAAGAATGTTGTAACTACATGCACTTCTAAACAACTACAAGATTGTAGCAAACCTTTACAAAACACAGTGCCTGCCTCAACCTCCTATCTTCTCTCTCAGTACAGAAGATTACTGTGATCATTCAGTCTTGCTCAACAACTTGAAATTATACCATCTCTTCCATGCTTACACTTTCCCCATAACACTGCACCAGAGGACATTAGAAGAGCCAGTTTCTCAGAAAAGCAACCTCTTGGATTTCTGTGTTACTTTTGAAGCAAGTTGTTTTTTACCTTCTCACCTGCCATGTAGCATCTTGTCCCCACATGATAGTACTGCCACTATTGCCTCTGCACTACTTGGCTATGCCCTGTCCTCTCTGACAAGGGTACAGATGGTCTGTGCAGGATTTACTTCAGACAGGTCTGTATGGTTGAAGAAGCAATCCCTGTCTCTACTGAACTGTCTACTAGTAAATTTCCTAGGCTCTGCCCTCCATGGTAAATATCACACAGATCCCTGGAATTCTTTGCTACAGCACAGAAAACAAATGGTTGCAGCACACAGTATGTGGTAGGCTTTCACTGCCAAATCATACTGAACTCAGACCCCAAATCAACAAAGTTTGCTGTAAAGGTTTGGCTCTGACCTGCTGGTGACCTTACATCAAAAATTCAACGAAAACAGGTGGAATCAAGTTTATGAAGTGATATACTCCTGAAGGTTGTGCAACTAAATGCATAAAATGAACCAGGAACAACTCCACAGGCTTGTCAAAGACTGAAATTATGAAAGTGGTTGCAGGATAGAACTGACATAGGTTGTGATGGAATAAATCTTCCTAAAGGTTAGATTGGGTATACACCACAAAATACCAGGGTACTTTCATAAAGGTACATTGCAGCAGTAATTCTGTGAGCTGCACCTACAAGAAGATATCAATTAGTAATGCAGAAATTCCTCCCAAGGATCCTGTGCATATGATGTAAAACCTAGAGCTCACTTCAGAGAACTGTTACATATTGACAGAGTGCTGAGCCTGCTGAGAAACCACTCAGAAAATCCAAATCCAAGGGACACTGGAAATCCTCATCAAAAATAACACTGGCACAAATGTCTTGTGGGGTATGAATGACAAAGCCAATTACAATGTGTACACTACAGGAAAATTTTAATTCAATTTTAATTTGTTTAAAAGTAAATAAAAGGATGAAGGTTCTTCCCCTCAAAGGGAACCTTCATATTTAATTTGATTCTACTTAAAAGCATTATGTCATTAATTAGATCCTTGCTAGATCTAATATAAGGAGTTTACTAGATTGTGTTGTATCTGCTGATGGTGAATGAGGTGGTGAATACTTTCTAAAAGAAGTGTTCAGCAGCCCCACTGAGCCATGAGGGAACTGAGCCCATTCAAGTATCCATTATTTTGCCTGAAAGATAAATTGCAAGAGCTGTGTTTATTTCTTTGGTCAAAAACTTCCAAGTCTGCAAATCTGTGTATTCAAAACTGGTTTTGCTTTTGCTATGATGAATCCCTTCATTATATTCTTGCAAATACTCATTCATGCAAGGCCTTTTTGTTGTTTTTGACTGCTTCATGAATAAAGATACATATTCAAAATGTTAGTTCCAAGGACTATGCAGGAATCCACAGTTAAAGCATCCATATAGTAGATTATTTGTGATTCTAGTGCAAATATTGTAAGTGCTGTAAAGACTAAAAGTGACTTAGTTGTTCACTTTGTGAAACCACAAACC
The DNA here is from genome assembly GCF_009819795.1 of Aythya fuligula. Taxonomy (NCBI): domain Eukaryota; kingdom Metazoa; phylum Chordata; class Aves; order Anseriformes; family Anatidae; genus Aythya; species Aythya fuligula. The sequence continues at coordinate 26,656,008 of NC_045562.1, read as the reverse complement.
TGAAATTGTGAAAGGAAATACTTTGAGATAACTAATCATTCTGGGAATGGAACCTGTTCATAGCTGTTGCAGAGATGAAGAGCCAGCATTGCTACTTTAAATTCAATTTGATTAAATATGTACATCCCCAAGATTTTCTCTCCCCACCATCCTTCTGACTAGCAAGGGCCGTGACAGGTTCATAGAGCACTAAACTGAATGCCAGATACTCTTACACTTTCTATCTTTGGTTTAAAGTCTATCCTAAAAGTCTTTGAGTCTTGTATGTATAACTCGAGATCCATTTACATCCTATCGTTCTCTATTATTATTCCCATCAAAACATTTTCTGTTTTGGCAACTCTAACATAATATTTTATAACAGTTTGGTTTTGGACTTATTTTGTTTTCCCTCTCAAGATTGATGAGCTATTTTAGTAGCTCAGACATTTTGAAAGGCATGAATTACAGAGGCAGAAAGCTAAATTTCATTTTCCTATCTCAGAGCATACATCAATATACATTTTTGATCCTGCATTCTAACAGTATCTTCCAGCACTTCTTTCCATAGCGATTTTGTTTATCAGTAAGCTTCAGGGTGGCTTGTCCAGCTACCTGACTATCAGCCACAGAGTTCATGCATTTCTGTCTCCTGGAACAGCGATCTTTGATGCTCTGCACTATTTGGCATGCTAGCAAGGAAAGGGGAGAAATAATCACAACTAGCACCTCGTACCATCTGGCCAAACAGAACTTAAATTACACACTGCTGCCAGTGGCACGTGCCTCAGAGACTTCTGGTGAACAACATCTGAAGAGCAAGCATGTGTACTATAAGAAAATAGGAAGTCGTGAGGACATAAATACTCAATTGCTGAGGCTAATCACAACCAACGGATATGTTACATGACCAGTGAGGCTCAGGACACACAGACAATTCCCACATTGAAAGGGGAAGATGGGGTGGAAGATAGCTTGTGGATGAGTCTGCAATTCAATTTAGGTGATACATTATGTATCACCTAATAAAAATTGGCATGGTCTCATTGTCATCTCTGTGGTCAGTGTTTCTCTCCCTATCTGCAAAGAATCTTCTCTCATATTTTCCTGATAGTTTTTAATGAGTAAAATGGTAGTATGTATTTTATGTTCAGTTATAAAAGTAGAGCCTTGTACCTAAAATGATAACCAAACTGCAGAAAGGTATTTTTGTCAGCAAATACTTTCTTTTTTTGTGTGTAAAGTAACTCCTTTAAAAATCTTAAATTTCTGACCATACATTCTTTTTCTCACTTAGTCACTGACAATTTGCTTGCCCCTACTTTTGCTTGGTAGGTCTGAAGTAATCATCAAACAGATCAAAACATGTTATCTTCCTTCTCTTCAAACATACCTACTTCTTGCTTGTTTCTTTTAAATTCCTTTCCTAAAATTGCAAGCCAGAAAAGCACATCATTAGTGGCCATACACAAAACCAGTATGTGTATGTCATTACTACTGAAGGCACCATATACAAAAGGCTTTCAAGTGTATGTAGAGCAAACAAAACAAAACAAAACAAAAAAATAATTAACGTAATTAGTGTTCCTCCCAATTCCAGGTATTTGTATAAAAATACCATTTGCATTTGTAAATTATATCCCATTCTCCACTTAAATGGAAATTTCTAGTTAAAAGGGTTATTTTAATCAGGTGTACTGACTGAGAACTGGAATCATCATAAAAGATAACCTTCATACCAGATAAATCTGAAAAGGCAGGTAGTGTCCTCAGATGAACTAAAGAGGTTAACAGAGGGACAGAGCTAAGCAGCTTTCAACCTCAGTTATTTTCATCTGTATACTCCTAGATCTGTGATTCTATCAAAATGAGTACATCAGTTCCATTTACTATTCATGAATTTCATAAAAAGAATAAGAATGTATGAAACAAAGTATCACTGAGAATGAACTGAAGATAATTTAATCAGTTAAAAAGCAACTAGAAAAATGGTGTTGCCTTCTATGTGGCAAACCAGAAAGATCTCACACTTAGCAGTAACATAATTTCTTTTAAAAATTACTACCTTTTTAAGCAACCTAACATCTCACAACATCTCATTCATTATTTTCCCATTAGTCCTTTCAAATTAGAAATATCAAGAGAAATAGATATTAAAGACTGTCAGGGATATAACAAATTAACTTTGAAAGATAAAAGAATATTTTCAGAAAAAGGTTAGGAAATAGAGAAACACAACATTGCTGTTACATCTTAATGAGAAAAATACATTATATTAAAACCTTATTTTTTCATGCCTAACTTACACAGCCTTCCTAGGGTTTACTGCAAATTCCGTTTCATAAATTTAAACCTTAGCATACTCTTCCACATAAAGCAAAGATTGCTTAACCTTATGATTGTTGGTTTTTACCAGAATTATATTCAGTTAAAGATGTAAAACACCTCAACTAAAGGCTTCTTTCTCCTTTAGCAGACACAAGGAACAATTTTTCCTGCTCCAAATTTTAACCCTATTATGGATGCTCAGGTGCTAGGAGGAGCCCTACAGGGAATTAGTAAGTATCTTCACTGATTCTAACATGTTTGTTATTTCAGAATAAGGCAAATAGATAGATAGATAGATAGATAGATAGATAGATAGATAGATAGATAGATACTTGTAATATTAAAAGTATCACCACGTATGTATTGATTCTTAAAGGTATCACAGTAAGACTCACTGGTGATGTCCAAGTAACTTATGTATTTGCAGGAACTCAGATATGATTAAGATTAAACTAAAACATATACCAACACTTATAGTAGTGAATGCTTTCCTTGAGAAAAATAGAAGTTTATGTTATGTCACTACAGTGAAGGACTAAACCAGAAATTTTTAATTGTAACTTCAACAATTAACTATTAACAGAAACTGTTGTGCCTTTTAAATAGTAGTAACCAAGAAATAAAAAGAAACGGAGAAGACATTTTTAAAGTATTGACTACCTTTTCCTCTGGAGGAATTTTTGCTTTCAGTCTATGGATGAAAAAGAAGTGTTGTTCACTGCTATTCCTCTACATTTTCCTTTGTTCCTTTCTTCTGATTTTTTCTGGTTTCCTGTTGAACAAAGTTGGTATTGCTGAGGATCTGAAAGATGATTTTTTTTCACTATCATGTAAAACATATTCCTCAAATGAAGATTTTGCATGTGTCACAGTTTTTATATCTCTCGGGATTTTCACAAGGTAGTACAGCACCAAATCTTGCATTCTGTTTGCAATTTGTTTAAAGGAAAACTGAGGGATTCAGTCTTAACGTCTAATGAAACACTGTAATGGATATTACTAAGAACAACAAGAAGTAGCTTTTTTTGCTTAAGTTCACTACAGGTGAAGTTTTACTTAAACATTTTGCTAGACTTTAAATAGCACTTTTAATGCAATGTTGCTAACATGACAGTATAAAGATGATACTCGTCATTTCCTATTGTAAATACATATGCATTAACCCTACCTTAATTTACCTAGCAAAGTACATAGAACAAAGTTCTAGTTTCAAAGAGAACTGACAAAATATGAAGTTCAGCTTACAACAGTTTAAGTGTCCATAGTCTTTACAAGCACTGACACCTTTGGCCCCAGGTTTTGCACACAACATTCATTCTTGTAAAGAGGATTAGTCACATGTTATTCCACTGATGCCAGTGGTGTTAGAAAAATGAGTAAAGTTATTTAGGCATTTAAATATCCATAACAAAATGACAAAATAATTTTCAGAATATGTTAATCATTATCTTCTTTTTCCTAAGTAGCTGATACTGATGAGTTATGGAAGTTTAGCTCTAAACTATCGTGACCAAGCAAAAAAAGCATAGGTAACCTTCAACAAAATGCACTCCGAAATTGATTTTTAAAATAAATTATTCCTTAAAACTTCATCATTTATCTTTTATAGTTCCTCTGAACATAAGTATCTTCCAGTTTTTCAACAAATGGCCTTAATTTGTCATTCCCATTAAAGAGGTCCCTAATCCTAAAATGACAATTTAATCAATATCAAGAGGGCATAAAAGCATGACTTCCAGGTTCAGCCACAAATTCTTCTCATACGCCTAGTTCTGAACAGATGAAAGCTGCTATCTGTTTTATTGATGCTTTCAAATCCATTTCGCTTGAGAGAGATGGCGATACATCTCATAATAACATACACTTCACTATTTGCTGGTATTATGCCAGCAAGTGAAAGGTACATAAGCAAAGCAAATATCATTGATTTGGTAAATACCAGTGGGATATTAATCTGTTGGTCTGTTTTTTTTCAAGAAATTAGGTTAACGTTCTTGAACAAAACATGAACAATCACAAGCCTAAGTAAATAACAACATTTTGTTAATTTAGAGTCTGTGTCATGTTTCTCTTTCAGGTTGTGAAAAAGATGTGTTGATTGACATCCTGACGCAGCGCTGCAATTCACAGCGGCTTATGATTGCTGAGGCATACAGAGACATGTATGGCAGGGTATGACAGGTCCACTCTGTACTTTCCTTACTTCTGTCTCCAGTGCAGTCGGTCAGTCCTTCTCTCAGGTCAGTCATTGGAGTCAAAAACCTGGTGGACAACTGGCTGGCACCAACAGACTGGCACACAGTTCCCCTCCCCTTACTCTCACTACCTCTGAAGTTTTCAAAATGTCATTTATACAGCAGAATTTCTGCCACACTATTAGAAAAAAAAAAAAAAAAAAAAAAAAAAAAGGATATGCAAAGTTCCTTCTATAGCTCATCCTGTTCCTTTGATGACAAAGCAAGATTTTTTGGAAAGACTTAATTCTTCCTCTAGTGTGGGGGAAACATAACATGTTGTGGGAGAACATCTTTTCTGCAATACTTTTTCCAAGTCTTTAGAAATATAATAAAAGAGTATTCTATTTGGGTTGAAACACCAAAAAACCACCATACCATCAATTACAAGGAGCTGAATTCTTACTCAGTCACTGATTAATGTTCTCAACTCAAGCATGGACATTCTCAGACCTTACGCCATGCAACCCTACCCAGACAGTAAGCATAGTACTTGTCTGAGCCACTTAATGTTAAACCTATGATTCTTTGAAAGGTGTTTCAAAATTTTTAATGTATTTTATCTAAATTTATCATATCTAAAACAAGGTCTTTTTTAATGTTTGGACTACTGAACAGTTAAAGGTTTGTGTTATTAAAACATAAAAAAAGCCCATCAGAAGAACAATGCAAGTTCTCAAATGTATAAAAAGAGATAGATACCTTGATCCCATTTCCAGATCTATTATCGGTAACTAAATGATTATCACTGACTACAGAAGATACCTTGTAAAAAACACAGAACCAGTTCCATGACTCAGACATACACAGCCTTTAAAATTTAGTGAAGACAATTAGGAAATATTGATAATGACAACTTAGAGTTGTCTTTTCTTATTTTTTATACTTAACTTTCCTTAGTTCTGATTGCAGGGGTACTTTTTAATTAGTACCCATTTGTATTATTAACCCATTTTCCCACAGGCATGTTGTCATAAGTGAAATATCTTAATGAATTAATTTCTATTCCATGTGTGATTTAGTGGTTGTCAAATGCATCTAATGTGCATTCAGTGAAGACTGTGTGTTTCTTCATCATAAAACTATTTTTTAATGTGTAAGCATCCTCCTTCACTGCTACTCTAGCTACTAATTTCATAACATGCAGATATATATCAAAAACAATGTACACACCTGAAAAAGGTACCTCTCCTGTACAATAACAGTTTATATCATAGAAACCATTTCTGATACTCCTTTAATTTCAGACTTAGGTCAGAGCCTATCTGAGAGCTGCCCAGTGGGGGGAAAAAAATAAAAATAAAATAAGAAAGAGAAAAAACTCTGCATGAGGTTAATCAGAAGCAGCAATTGTATAATAATCAGGCTTTTGTCATTCTCAGTGTTTTGAAGGAGGCTACTGGGAAAGGGGACAGTGGGAAGGAAACTCTCATCATTAGTCAACTTACTGGCAAGTGAGTACTGAGACACAGCTGGGGGAAGAGGAGAGTTTCCTTTTTATTAATCCAGCATCTGCCAGAAGTTGTGAATTCCTTTTGAATAAAATATATACATAAATTGAAGCACAGAACCTTTCAGTAAGTAATCCAAAGCAGAAGTTTTTATGCACTGGGAGCAATAATTTCTTAAATTAATTGCATAGTGAATAACCCTGAAAAAAAAAAAAAAAAAAAAAAAAAGTAAAAGAAACTGCCTGCGTGTTATGGGATTTGACTTCCATGGGCTTAGCTCCCACAGATTCACACAGGGACTATGCCACGGGAAGCTGCAGATGCTCTGCTGCAGTACTCAGGTTTCCAAGCCATTAAATAGTAGTTGCACTTTAACCCCTGAATTTTCTTCTGTATTCTAATAAAGCAAAAATCAACAAGCCTACGTGGTCTCCCTGCTTGTGTATCTATTGCCATCTCACATGTACTAAAAGGAGTAGGAACTATTTTTAAAAATATCTTTGTTACATAATTTTCTCTAGAACTCATCTCGGACAGTTCACCTTCATTCATCTTGGACAATTCATTCATTTACAAAGAAAAGTGCTAATATTTTTAAGCTGTCTTTGTGAAGCGTCACTGTTGAAATAATCCTGTCTATGCATTTTTGTCTTTTCAAGGATTTGATAACAGACCTAAAAGAGAATCTCTCTCATCACTTCAAAGAAGTCATGGTTGGCCTGATGTATCCACCTGCCTCCTATGACGCCCACGAGCTCTGGCATGCCTTGAAGGTACATCTCTAATTAAGAATTACTCAGGAACATGGTCACCAATTATATTACTGAACATATGTTTAATTGATGTTTTATATATTTAAATGGTTGATAAACATCTGGAAAGGTACTTCACAGTACACTAGGATATGAGAGCTAGGGGAAGTTTATTTATTTATTGGTATGCTGAAAACTGCAAAAATTATATCCTAGTCATGCAACAAATACACCTGTGGTAAACTGGGTAACTAAAGATATAGTTTTACAGGGAAATGTAAGGCCCTGATCTTGCAAGCATTCTTGTATGTTACGTACAGAATTAATTTGAACAGCTGCATTAAATACTGGTTATGAACTTTTTCCACATAGAGGTTCCTGTCTTTTATTTGAGTGGGTATTCTGGGAAAGGACAAGGTAGCAGCAACCACCAGTTTTATCCCACGTCCTGGTCCCAGTGCCATAAACTAAGGCTTTACCTCTGCAGAGATCAATACTTCCTTGGCATAGCGTGTACATAAATAAACACTTAAAACTACCCTGTGACAAGTCAATGACCACTCCACTCAAACTGAACCAATTGCACATTTTCAAGAAAAATAAAATAAATAAATAAATAAAAATAATCCTTTTCTTCCCAGTGTTCCTGGCTTAGAAGCAGCCAGAAGCACCACACAGTACTGGTGTTCATATTCACTTCAGCTTGCCTGAATGCTTGCTGGGCATGTATGCTCAGTCTTTGCGTCTCATTTTTTTTTCAGCAAATCCTGAATTCTTAGTCAAGCTCTAAAATTCTTCCCATTATGTTTCTGTCAACAATTCAGAGTAAGTAGGAGTATATTTGCAGTACAAGGTTCTACTATTAATTTAAAGTCAATTTCTATTTAAACAGGTAGAGTATGCAAAGGTGCACCATACACTGCTCCAGCAGGGACTGCTATTCTTTTATTACATCTAATATATGCCTTGCTGTCTTCTGAAAGCTGTGGTTTCTAATGAGATCTTTTCATATTTACTTCTTTCTACATAGGGAGTAGACACAGAAGAAAACTGTCTGATTGACATATTAGCCTCAAGATCAAATATGGAGATATTCCAGATGAAAGAAGCCTACTTAATGCGTAACGTATTTCACAAGTGTAGAGTAGCAGCTGTAATATGTGTATTAGCCTGGATATATTAGCATGAGGGAAGGAACTGAACTACAAGAACTTTTCAATGCTAACTGGTTTCCTTCTTCCCCCCCCCTCCTCATAACTATATTTTAAAAGGTAAAGCAAAATGTTTAAAATTTAAAATATGACACAGCATTTTTGAGATTTATTGCTGCCTATTGCATTTGAAATACCTGGCAGCCACATTTGGAGATGTTCAGAAACTTTGGGCACACTTTTTCAAAAGAAAAACATGAACAGTTTTTCTCAGAAAGTGCTTTCTCAGGCTGAACTCTCAATTCACCTTCTCTAGAGGGTTCTTTCCAAGTACCCTGCCATCAGACAGCAGCAGCAGTGGCAGGGCTGCCAGGTTAGTGGCTGAGGCCCCCAGGCAGGGCAGAGCCCCTCTGTGGTTAGGTCCATGCGGAATCCACAAGGGTTCTTGTTCAATTATCACCTTAGAAAATGGGCATGTATTTGCAGCCCAGTTATTTGTCCTGTGTTTGCTAATCTTCATTAGTAATATTCAGAGCATGTTCATTTTTGATTTAGATTACATGCTTTTGTTTTAACCTAGAATATAATAACGATCTTCAACAAGATATCGATTCTGAGACTTCAGGTCACTTCAGAGACACGCTTATGAACCTTGCTCAGGTACTGTAAAAACAAACAGTATGGCGTATTTATTAAAAATCAGAGCAACTGTTGATACTATTTGAGAATACTTAAATACTAAAGTGACTGCAGCTCAGGTTAGCTCAACAGGGATACACTTCTGAAAAAGAGAGGGGAAAGAGCAGATGAGGAAGAGAGCTGGCATTACTTCATTTACTTCAACTTTGACTTTGGTTTTCAGATGGAGACAAAAGTCAACAGCGTATTTTATTAGTAAGTCCCTGGATATTCAGCTGCTGACCCTCCGGTCAATCTGTCTCATCTCAGAAGGAGTCTACTTTCATATACAAAAGAGATTTTCATTTTTAAAGCTGTGTTTTCTCTGTTGTCGGACTATAAGGCTCATCATCCAGCCTAGGCATTTTGCAAAACTGGAGATATATCCACACTGGACTGTGAAAGAATGCATTATGCAGTTCCCTGTTTTAACCATTACGTTCTTTGTACTACTGCACATGCTAAATCACAGTACGTGTGCATGCCGGCACAAGAATTCCCACTATCACACACCGACTTTTGCGGTATTACCAGTTTGCAGTTTTATGCTGCAAAGTTGTTGATCCTTGTGAGATTGTGATCTGTTCTCATTGAAGTCACCATGCTCAGTATCTTTAAAATGTATTGTAAACCAGAATAACAAATAATGGCAAAACGAATGTCAGCAGATAATAGCATACATAAGGTATATCTGTATTTCTCTGTGTGTTTGTTTGGGGAGAATATTTCTTACTACGACTTGAAATGACAGTAAGCTTCACTGAGGTACAGAGATAAAAAGCTGATGTTTCAAAGGTGGAAGCTAAAAACAGGCAATATTGGAGTACTAACATTGTTAGTACTCCAATATTGGAGTACTAACATTGGAGTACTTTTCCCTCTAATAATGAAAACTCTTCCATGCTTAAGAAATGAAGAGCTACAGATTAGGCAACCTCACTTCTCACCTTTACTAAAACCATGGGAAATTTTTACTTGTCAAGAGAATAAATTTAAAATAAATTATCTCAGTCTAAATTATTAGTCTTTGTTAAACCACGGATAGTCATGAAGAGGCCTGATATCAGCAACTTTGTAGATAAGATCTAACGGTTATTTGTTTCAAGATAAAGAACAGTTGCAGGAAATTAGAGCTTTACTAATCTATACTGTGTATGTTATCTTTATTAATTGAATCATCCATGTCTGGATATGGTTTTATATTAAAAGTCAGTGATATTTCACTGGAGAATATCCTTTTTCATTCTAGTTCTATCCAGCTCAGAGAAGATTATTCTATAGCAACTTTTCCAATGCATTGTTTTCTTTCCAAAGCCCTTTGCTTTGATTTCTGTTAAATCCTGAGACTGATGACACACACATCTAATTGCAAACAGAAGTCAATATGCTTCACACATCGAGAGCAAACTACTCAACTGCTATAGTGTAGTAATTACAGTTTTGATATCCACACTGAGGCACATCAGAATTTACAGAAATCAGCCATCAGTCAGTGTATTGCAGCAAAATCCTCCGGAAGGAAATGGTTCTGGAATAGTCAGTTCTTCCTAAACAAATTGTATGTAACTTTATGCAGTCATTCCGGCATGATCTCCTTCAAGTAATTTATCCCGTTACTAGGAATTCCACTCTTTGCTGTGTGAAATTGTTACAATTTCATTAAAATACAAATTATTTTTTTTAACAGGAAAGAACAACAAATCAGTCATTCTACAAGTTTCCAAACAATTTTCTAATCTTACTTTTAGACAATTATTATAAGCAGGCAAAAATTGCCATTGTTTGATGTGTTTGCTCCTACAGTTTGTGCAGGAAGAAAAAAAAATGAGAAAGGATTCTTCTGGCAATATGCCTATTGATAAGAAATAAGCAGTGAATGGCAATTTTTATACTTGTTTTCCCCTCGCAGTTACATATTATTGTAAGCAATGTAACATTCATAGCATTGGCATGGTGGCAGTAAGGTAAAGTCTTACTTAAAATCAAACTAAAAATGGGATATTTATGGGGCCAGTTTATCCACTTCCATGTTTTTTTCCTCTCATAAGACTGTCATTCCAGAGTTCCTCTGCTTACAAGAAATTAATACATAAAATGACAACTTGAAGATATTTTCTATGGTTGCGAATTTAACTCTTTAATGCACTGACCCAGTGTAAAACTCTGTGTGTGGTATCTCAAGAATCACAACACAGCATCATATAGAGAAAATGTCATCTTCCTACATTTAGGATTAAACTTTTGAATAAAGTTATTTTATATATTTTTTTTCCCAAGGGAACAAGGATGGAAGGATATGCAGATCCTTCTTCAGCTGCTCAGGATGCAATGGTAAATAAAGTCACATGTGGGCTTCTCAGACATTAAAAAAAAAAAAAAAAAAAAAAAAAAAAAGCAAATGCAAATGTTGAAAAGTGATTAAAGTGATTTAGGACTGACTTAAAATCTTCTGTGTTTTTTTCTTTTTCTGGCATAATAGATTCTATGGGAAGCATGTCAGCGGAAAACAGGCGAACACAAAGACATGCTGCAAATGATTCTCTGCAACAAGAGTTACCAGCAGTTGTGGATGGGTAATCCAGCGGTTCAGCTGCTTGAACATACAGTGGAAAGGAAAAATCTCACTTGCTAATAAAAGCATGGTTTACATACCAGGAAGCTCAGTGTGCAGCAGAGTATTAGCCTGAAACCTAAGTTTGAACTTTTGGAGCTCTCAGAATCCCGCTGATGTTAATGGGATTTTGGAAGTAATGCAAAGTTGAACTTTCCTGATGCCTACAGACAGCTGTAGATACAACAGCTAGATGTCAGAAGGCCTAATAAAAGAGTAAAGAATGCATGGCCAAAGAAAGATAATAGGGTAGGGCTGCACTCAGTGTGTACACAACACAACATGACAAGGCAGATTTTTCCTAATCTATTTTTCTTGTTTTTCCTAAGTAGCTCTTAGCTATGAGTGAAAACACTTTGGGAGAGCCACCTTGAGAGAGGCAGTCAGAGTATTCCCAAAAAATGTTTGTATGTCAAAACACATTGCGGTGTTGAAGCATCTCCACAGAAGTTTCGAAGAAGTTTTTGATGGGTGAATTTGCAAGGTCCACATCTGCTCTCCTAATGAATATACACAAACACAGGAACATATTGGAAAATTTTATTTAAAACTACATAGTCAGACGTAATTACAGATTGAAAAAAAAAAAAACTTCCGTTATAGAAAAGAGACATCTGTTTGGTGACAAGAGACATCTTTTGTTCTGCAGTGGAAAAAAGTCCACTTGGTGACAAGTTTGTTGTTGTGCACCTAGCCCTATTTCTTATGCCAGCTTACTACAGCAGCTTAGAACTACTTTGCTGTCATGCAGCAAACAAAGAATTCCTCTATCATGACTTCTGTAAGGCTGGTGATGGTGGGATTAACGCAACATAACATTCCTGGTTATGCTCTGTGTCCAAAAGATTTGAGGATGTAGTTCTCCTTAAGTTCTGTAGTGGGCAGTGAGCTGAAAATTCTCCTGCTCTCCTAAAGCTCATGTAGGCATGCCCTGTATATTTGTCTCTGAAAGTCCACATGCTTGCATTATCCAAAGAGTGTACATGTCTGGATACTGACATGTTCTATGTATCACATGCTTCTCATAATCTTCGAACCTTTGGCCAGTTTTAGCCAAGCTGAGTGTGGAAGATATCTTACTGACACAAAATTCTTACAGGTTTCGTAAGCACAGGTTGGTAGAGAATTTATTAAAGCTCCCTGTTGAAAAATAGGGTTTGGTGAGCATCCATTTTAAATCCTATCTGGAGAATCTAAGGAGAGAGTGTCCTGGAAGCCAGGTTTCAGGCTACTCATTTAGATTGCCTTACTTGGGGTATATAAACTTAATGAAGCATTGAAAAGAAATGGAGAGGAAAAATAAAGTCAAGAGTTATAATACTGGGGTGAAGGAGGAAAAAAAGGAAGTTGATCATTGATAATGAACAATAATAAAGGAAGATTCTTTTCCCCAAGTTTTTCAGGAGTTCCAAAATATCTCCGGGCAAGACTTGGTAGATGCCATTAATGAATGTTACGATGGATATTTTCAAGAATTGCTGGTTGCAATAGGTAACATAAAAATATTATTTTATAATAGCAGTGATCTCTTAATAAATATCTAATATGATATATCAGATAGAACAATACTTTTTCCGATTTTTTTCTCCACTTTATTCTCCTATGCTGTGTAATTAGAAGTTTTGGAGATAACTAGAAAAGGGTTTTTGAACAGAATTACTGTTCCACGTTTGTGTAAAACTAAAAATGCAGCATGAGATTCTGACTGAGCAGAACTAATAGCTGTTCTTGATTTGATAATAAATTTTGTGTGATCAATGATAGATGCACATACATTAAATCAGTGGTGAAATTTGTCAGGAGTTTCACTGGTATACAAACAAGCATTAAGCTTTATGTGCCTTTGTTTTCCATTTATAGAATAAGGTTCATAATATTTCTATGCCAATATCATAAGAGAGTATCCACTGGTATTTAATAGGCCTTCCTATGCAAAAGTAATGAGTACCCATGCAAAATAGGTACCAGACTTTGATTTAACCGATAAATGTGATCATGTTTTTGAAAACTCGTAGCATAAATTCAAGCTGAGTCATGGGTAGCACTACCCAGGCCAACAGAAATGATTTTATAATAATCTTATGTTTACCTGTTGTAACTTCTCTCATAGTTCTCTGTGTTCGTGACAAGCCTTCCTACTTTGCTTACAGGCTTTACAATGCAATTCACGTAAGTAGTCCTCCATGTATCATAAAAAGCAGCTTCCCTATTTTTTGTTCACTTGTTTACTCTTAAACAAGTACTTACAAGTCAATCTGTTCAATCTTTATGGTGTGATGGTGTGTTTTGAAACTTTTGATACCTAAATAAATTTCGTAGCAGTACTGCCTACACAACAGTTAGGATTTACCAGTAACAGTAGTAGGTTAAATATTTAGATGTTTTTACAGATATGTCTGGTAAATGCCTTTTTCTTTTCCTCTTTTCTTTTTTTTTTTTTTTTTTTTTTTAAACTGAAAGCTTTTATTTTCTCTGGACTGTATCTCCACCTGCTGTGCAGAACTGGATATGCACTTTTCATACTATGATATTTTTGGCTCTAGAGATTTAATAAGTATCACAAGTAATTAAATTACAAATTACTGTTACAAGAAAACAAATTGCCATATTTTCTTGTGGGCCTCTATGTATACATGCAGGTTCCTCTACCTTTGTGCGTAAGTACTAACACACTAAGCCAAATGAGTGCCATGGTGAAACGTAGGCCAGTGCAAAGAAAAACCTATAAACAATTCCTACAAGAGGTCACTGAAAATATTTCCATTTGGTTTTCATTCATTAGTGAAAATAATGAGGCAGTAATTAGTGGAAATAATTAGAAATTATGTTATATAAAAAATAAAATATAACCTTTTAAGCATAATCTTTTAAACATGATCTTCAGAGGATGGTGATAAAAGCAGGCCATGGATAAAATGTTACGAATCGTTTTAGAATGTGGATGGCAAAGATGGGATTCAAGCCAGTACCATTGAGCAAAACTATTCAGCAACACTTCAACAGGGCCCCAAGTACCCTCTTCCAGATGCTGCTGCTACTGCTGTAAGCTCTTTTAATCAGACCTGTGGCAGCAAAGAACCAAGGAAAATCCTGCAGGCAGAGAGGAAGAGGCTGTATTTTGAGTGATCAAAAGAGGGTTCTGGCACATGCCAAGAAGCGTTGCCAAAAGTACCAGGAAATACCAGCTAACAGAAAAAGTAATGTTTCTCAAAGGTCCTGTATCAAGAATACTTTTCAGATTAAAATCTCATTTTAAAATTTAAAAAATATCATGCAGATAGTTTTCTTCAGTATTATATTCAGATAATGTGTGTAATGCATTCAGATAACTTCAAAAAGTTTTGAAGGACTAAGAATAAACATCTGCATCTTGTTTTAATTAGTATCTTTTCTCTGTTTTCACAAACTGTTTTAATGAACACGGATAATTCTTGGAAGAAATGCAAGAATTTCAAATTGTGTCTGGTTTTGTAATCAAGCTATGCCCAGATTACACCAAAAGCTTTTTACACACCCATTACAATACAACATAAAAAAAAAAAAAAAAAAAAAAAAAAAAAAAAAAAAAAAAAAAACCACAGGATTCTAATGCTTGAAATCACAGTCCATAGTGGTTTATAGGAAAGATTTTAATCTAGCCAGCAAGCGTGTATCAAATTCTCCATATGCAGCTATTTTAACATCACTTATTACTTGCCTTTTGGGGAACAAGATTTCAATACAAATAGCTAGACAATAAAAGTACCCATTTGGCTCTATACAATCTAAATTGGTAATCAGGACCCACAAATCTATTTTGATTACTTTTATTGCCACTAGATGTCTCCATTCTCCATATGATCACAATGTGAAAATTTGTTTAGAAACAATTAAAATAAAACACTGCTGAATACAAGCTATCTAAGTTCTAAATCAGTGGTTAAAAATCTCACTGAATTCACACTGGGGAGCAGCTGTTGTGAAACAGATTATTGGCTTTAATACAGGTTGACTGGACTCCATAATGAAGTCACAACAGCTAACTACAAAACCCATTACCTATGACAACTGGCTAAAGTTCATGTTTTTTCTCTTTAAAAGGCTCAGTGCATGTTAAGACACACTTTTATGTGGGGAATCTCAGTTATTCACTAATATGAATTCTATTATTCAAGCATGTGAACTCTGCAGAACAAATCCTTTCAAAGCCTAAACTCCTTTAAAATCTAGAATATTTTTATGGGTGCTCTAAGTCATCAGCTTATGCATTAAAAAGTTATATTATCACGTACAGACAGGCAAACACATACTGTCCAATTGCCAAGTTTCCTCACGTCTTCTTTTCTTTTCAGGAGTTTGGATTCCACAATAAAACAGTCATAAGGATTCTCATTGCCAGGAGTGAAATTGACTTGATGAATATACGCCAACGATACAAAGAGAGATATGGCAAATCACTCTTTCATGATATTAAAGTAAGTTTTTACACACTTTGCATATATTCAGCACAGGCAGCATGTGCAGAGCCCTGCTGGAAAAGTACTGAGGGCTAATCTCTATTCACTCCAATAGATTAAAAAATAAATAAATAATAATTAAAAAAAAAAAAAAAAGGTAATGTTTAATATCCATAACATATCTTTTCAGTGCCTCAGGCTGACCTTGGTAAATAAGCAGTGGATTCTCAACTCACCCTCATCCTGTGTGATTTTGTCCCTCCCCAGCAGTAGCAAGAGGGGGAATAAAAAAAGGGCAGAATATTCTGAGGAATATGTTGCATGAAAAGTTTCTTACACTAATTATACCATCTTCTTTTGCACTGTCCTGCAAGGTTTAGCACTTGCAGGGCAAGCAGGCGATCAGGCCCAGTCAGCATGGGTTTATGAAAGGCAGATCCTGCTTGACGAACCTGATCTCCTTCTATGACAAAGTGAAGCGCTGGGTGGATGAGGGAAAGGCTGTGGATGTGGTCTACCTTGACTTCAGCAAGGCTTTGGACACCGTCTCCCACAGCATTCTCCTCAAGAAACTGTCTGCTCGTGGCTTGGACTGGCGCACGCTTCGTTGGGTTAGAAACTGGCTGGATAGCCGGGCCCAAAGAGTCGTGGTGAATGGAGTCAAGTCCAGTTGGAGGCCAGTCACTAGTGGCGTCCCCCAGGGCTCGGTGCTGGGGCCGGTCCTCTTTAATATCTTCATTGATGATCTGGACGAGGGCATCGAGTGCACCCTCAGTAAGTTTGCAGATGACACCAAGTTAGGTGCGTGTGTCAATCTGCTTGAGGGTAGGAAAGCTCTGCAGGAGGATCTGGATAGGCTGCACCGATGGGCTGAGGTCAACTGCATGAAGTTCAACAAGGCCAAGTGCCGGGTCCTGCACCTGGGGCGCAATAACCCCAAGCAGAGCTACAGGCTGGGAGAGGAATGGTTGGAGAGCTGCCAGGCAGAGAAGGACCTGGGAGTGATGGTTTATAGTCGGCTGAATATGAGCCAGCAGTGTGCTCAGGTGGCCAAGAAGGCCAACGGCATCCTGGCTTGTATCAGGAACAGTGTGACCAGCAGGGCTAGGGAGGTGATCGTCCCCCTGTACTCAGCTCTGGTGAGGCCGCACCTCGAGTACTGTGTTCAGTTTCGGGCCCCTCGCTACAAGAAGGACATCGAGGTGCTTGAGCGGGTGCAGAGAAGGGCGACGAAGCTGGTGAGGGGCCTGGAGAACAAGTCCTAAGAGGAGAGGCTGAGGGAGCTGGGCTTGTTCAGCCTGGAGAAGAGGAGGCTCAGGGGCGACCTTATCGCTCTCTACAGGTACCTCAAGGGAGGCTGTAGCGAGGTGGGGGTTGGCCTGTTCTCCCACATGCCTGGTGACAGGACGAGGGGGAATGGGCTTAAGTTGAGCCAGGGGAGTTTTAGGTTAGATGTTAGGAAGAACTTCTTTACTGAAAGGGTTGTGAGGCATTGGAACAGGCTGCCCAGGGAAGTGGTGGAGTCACCATCCCTGGAAGTCTTCAAAAGACGTTTAGATGTAGAGCTTAGGGATATGGTTTAGTGGGGACTGCTAGCGTTAGGTCAGAGGTTGGACTCGATGATCTTGAGGTCTCTTCCAACCTAGAAATTCTGTTATACTAATACCAGACTGCTGTTACCCTTGTCTGGTCTTATCCTGGAAGTTCAGGTGTCAACCTTCATAAAAACTTTCCCTCTTGTACTCTTGCTCCATATGTTAAATCATACCTTTAGGACTGCTGAATTGTACAAAAATGACTCTTTCTAAGACCCTTTGCATTTTGCTTGTTGCTAAACTCCAACTGTAAGATATGCAGCAGCTGTAAGAAGTTGCTCGTGATTTTTTGGTATTGAACTCAAGAAGCATTACACTGAATTAATTGGACTTTTCAAAGGTGGATTGCTTGTAGGTCCCCAAGTAACCAAAACCTGAGTTATGTGAAATTAAAAAATCTTGGCCCAGAATCCTTATAAAAACACTAATATTTTAGAAAACATGATAACTTCACTCTAGTCTTTGTCACACACAAACAGAAGAAAAAATAAGTACAGTCACAGAATTTTTTCTCTTGCAGCATTTTGCTTCAGGTCACTATGAGAGAGCTTTACTTGCTATCTGTGCCGGCGATGCTGAAGATTATTAATGAAGAATATGATGGATTTTGAAGCCTGTATAAATCTATTTTAAATGGAAATTGAACCTGTACACAACACACTGTAAGAGATACCTAATCTACATAATATAATTGAAAAATCAGTGCTATACATTTCTTAATTTTAAATCTTTCTTGAGATGGAAAAAATATGTAAACAAACATTGTCAGAAACAGAGCTTTCTCTCTATTTCTGCCTAATATTTCTGTTAGTATAATTAAAAGTAAATTAATGGAAGAACTAGTAAAACAACTTTATGTAAGCATATATTTATCATTTAGACTTGCAATGTCCCAAACCTTAGACAATAGATGCAGAAGAACCTATTCACTTCTATTTAGGAGAGAAAAAACATTTTATTTATTTTTAGCAGACAGATTTCCTCCTTTAAATGTTTTTTCCCCTCTTCTTAAAGTTCAGATTTTATGCTCTGAAACAGTAGCTTTATTACGTTCAAGTTAAGCATCTGTCCCAGTCTATTACCAGTCACTCACTGAAGAATACTCTTGTATTCTTTTTCATTTAGCACACCTACTTAATACATTTCCCTTTTTCTGTTTGAAACTAAAGAAAAACAGAACTAAGTACTGATTTAGTGCCATGCGCTGAAAATCACAGGACGAGGAAACATGGCATGGCCTTCTGCAAACTGACCCAGCCTGCCCAACAGTTCCATTTTGAAATTCCACTGTCATTTCAATCATTAACTGAATATGGATATTCTGGGTGCTGAGGTATTCCTAGGGTGTCTCTTATGGTGTAATTTGTGAGCTGGCTAATAATGGGTAACACTTCACCACCAAATGAGGTTCAAAGAGACAGTGCTCCTGAAGCCCAGCACACGTAGTTTGAGAACATTTTGTGACAACTCATACTGAAGCGAATAAAGGTGGCAGAACCCTGCCTCAGGTCATCATCCCGAAGGAAAACGTAACACTTCCTAAAACATTTTGAGCCTATTCAGTCTATCAACTGTACCCTCTAGCCTATTTGTATCTCCTGTCAGCCCCTTATGTAAGGGATTTAAAAGCAAGCATAAATGAGGTAATATTACACTAAAGTCATTGTTCTGTTTTATTTTTTTGCCTGCGTTTCAAAGTTTCCAGCTTGACATAAACCTTTGATTGAAAATAGGTAGTGACTTTCTGCCAGTCTGGCTCAGTATGACTGAATAAAGCACTGCTGTTAAAGTATATAAATATGTTTGTTTTCATGCTGTTTGCACCTACGTCTTCCCCATCTGAAAACAATGTATTTTTAGTGTACCTTGCTTTTCACAAATACTGACCTTAGGCTACAAAACTGCCGATCTGCAATAAATTTGAAATTTCACTTGGGTCCCTCTTGTGCTGATAGACCTCAGAATGTTTGAAGTAGAAAATTATTGATCGAGAGCTCTAGGTGGAAAGGACCTAGGAGGAAAGTTCACGAAGCCCTAGCACAAGGCAGAGCTGTACACTATGCCTGCATGTTATCGCTCCAAGCTCAGACTATGGTGCTGCCCTAAACTTCAGTTACACTTCGGTTTTGGACCTGTAGCTGCAGGTAACGGCCGTATTTCACGGCTAGGGAGCTGTAACAGGGCTTTAGCCCCGCACGCTGCAGGGAGGAGCAGCAGCACCTCAGAGGTGCCCGCCCCACGCGGCTCGCCCCGCACCGCCCCCTCCCCTCAGCGCCCACAGGCGGGGCTCCGCTCAGGACAGCGCCCACAAAATGGCGGCGGCGGCGCTAGGGCCCGCCAGGCGCCCCGGCTCTCTCCGCCCCGCCCACGGCCAACCCCTAGCAGCCGTTCCCCGTTCTGATTGGAAGACAGTCTTGTCAATCTCTCTCGCCCATCAACCGTGACCGCGTCTCTCAGTGCCCCGCCCCCCCGCCGCTGCCGGGTTCCATTTTCTGGCCGGTTGGAGGCAGCGGCTGGTGCGGGGCAGGGGGGAGCGGGGCGGGCTCGTGGCGGCGGAGCCCCGGAGCCCTGTCCTCCTGCCGCCCCGATGGAGGCCAGCCTGACGTGCGCCGTGTGCCTGTCCCTCTTCGAGGAGCCGGTGACGCTGCCGCTCTGCTCGCACAACTTCTGCCGGGGCTGCGTGCTCGAGTGCCTGGCCTCGGCGCAGCACCAGCAGCGGGGGCCGGGGCCGGGCCAGGGCCAGGGCCAGGCGCGGCTCTCCCGGGGCGGGCCGGGGCCGGGGCCGGGTCTGGGTCCGGGTCCGGGTCCGGGCCCGGGCGGGGGCCGGGTGCCGTGCCCGCTGTGCAGGAAGCTCAGCCCCCTGCCCCGCGGCGGCGCGGCCGCGCTGCCCGTCAACACCACGCTGGCGGAGGTGGTGAAGCTCTACCGCTCCGGCGCGGCCGGGGAGCCCGGGGAGCAGGGCCAGGGCTCGGGGCCGGGGCCGGGGCTGGGGCCGGGGCAGGGCCCGCTGGCGCTGAGGGACACCTGCCAGAAGCACCCGGGCCGCCTGGTGCAGCTCTACTGCCGCATGTGCCGCCGCGCCGGCTGCGGGCAGTGCGTGTCCGAGGAGCACCAGGGCATCTTCCACTCCGTCAACCTGCTGGACACGGTGTTCCAGGAGGAGAAAGTAAGCGCTCGGCTCCGCGCGGGGCACCGCCGGCTCCCTCGCTTTGGTGCTTGGGACTCTTGTGTGCGTGCTGACAGGCTGTGCCGGAAAAAAACACGCTCATGCCGAGAGCTTGTGGCATGCCTGGGTCCGGTTTTACAGGCTTCTGCGAGATGCTAGCTCTGTTCAAAGAAAACAAAACTCACGCCCACAGATACTTCCTTCACAGGCTCTCTGAGCTGACCTGCCTATTTGGGGTAATAGGTAATAATGACACACACAGAAATAGATGGTTTAGGTAACCAATAATAAAAGTAAAAACCAAAATGCGCTTCTGTTTACGTGAAAACAACTGCCTGGCCTGTTCGTTTGTAGTGGCAGCAATAGTTGTGATTTTTGCCAAGGTACCCAGCATTATGGTAGGGTGAGCCATCGTTGCTGTATGCGGGTTGGGTAACTG
Source organism: Aythya fuligula (assembly GCF_009819795.1). NCBI lineage: Eukaryota > Metazoa > Chordata > Aves > Anseriformes > Anatidae > Aythya > Aythya fuligula. The sequence continues at coordinate 26,635,188 of NC_045562.1, read as the reverse complement.
AGACAGAACCTCAGGACGGTGGTGAAGAGGGCTGTCGTGGCTTGGAAAATATACCCCACGTTATATGAGTTAATTTGAAGCCACTGCTGTTTGTTTTTGTTTTTTGTTTTTTTTTTTGTCTTCAACTTAATTCTTTACTGGCCAGGGCTAGAACTGGAAAAGAATAGCTTACGTTTTCAAGAAAGGTAGGAAGTTAATGTGCCTTGTTGAGGCATTGCTTCATATAGAGGTAATGAACTAATTGGAAACAATGGTGTGGAAGATGGTGTAGAACATGTAGGACTTACTGTCCACTAACTAGAGACTTCAAGGTAGTAGTGCAGTAGATTTTTCTGTTTGCTGTTAATAATTACTTTCCCAGAAACACTTCTCAGTTTTAGGAAGCTTATGTTTTCAGGGAGACCATATCAGTGGAAAGGGATGGTTTGGTTGTTAGAAGCTGAAGAACAGCACTGACTGTCCATTAAGCTATGAGTTGTTTTTGGCACTGAGTTCCTTCCTGTTCCTCTTTCCAATCACTAATTGCCTGTCATTCAGGAAACAAGGGAAAAAGAGTCTTTGCACAATAGTTTTTGTGTAAAATTTAGTGATAATGTGGTGCGGTAAGGAAGGAAAAAACAGTGGTAATACTGGTTAAAACAAGAATAACTTTGTTATGGTTAGCTTTCTATTTGTTTATTAAAAACACTTTTTTTTTTTTTTTTGAGACATTTAAAAAGTGTATCATACACATGCTTATCAAGCAGGAACAAATGCAGCATTCAAACAAATTGTGATAGATATGTGTGTTGTGTTTTTTTTTTTTTTTTTTTTAAAAAAAAAAAAAAAGGAAAAAAATCTGAGGAAAACTGTGTTTTAGCTATAAAGTAACCCTATAGCCGTTGTAGTATTTGTATTGTGGATGAGCCTAAAGCCATTACTTTGAGAGAGATATATCAAAAGCAAGTTTGTCTGCTGTTCCAGGGAAGCGTTGAATGTTATCAAATGTTTTGAATGACTGCTTTTGTTGATATGTTGTACCCCATGATGTGGTTCTAGACAACCACTGAAATGTATTAACTTTATGGAGTTATTCTAAGCATTTCAATTGTATTTCAATTGTCTTACAGTTAACCTTCTTCAGTAGTCTGAAAAAAATGAGAATAATAAACGAGAAGCTGATGAATGAAGTCTCAAGTCATCCAAATGACACTGATGTGAGTTACACATGCTGACTTTTTAAAATCTATCTATATAGAGAGTTATAAAAAGCTTGATAACACCAACTTGGTTCTCTTCTCATAATAGGTTAATTACAACAATAGAGTACGCTGGTACTTTGTATGGTGCAGACGTGTCCTGAACTTGGTTTAAAAAAATAAAAAAGTCTATGTAGACACTGCTGCTTGCATTGTCATCTGTTTTTGTATTCTCATGCTTCTAGATGGTGGTGAATAGTGAAGCAGACATAATTGCACTGGAATTTGGAGAAATTTTCAGAACTCTGGAAATGAAAAAGCAGCAATTGATAGAAGATCTTGAAAATCAAAGAAGTAAAAAAGAAAAGGAGTTTCAGATTTGGAAGAAGATGAAGGAAACTCACAAGAAAACCATTGAGAATTTTTTGAAGGACTGTGAAAAGCTTGTACATGAATGTGACCCTCAGCGTTTCCTAGAGGTAATGGCCCTTCTGTTACTGTTTGAGTTGTACAGTGAAGCTCTGATGTCATACAGAGCCTGATACTTCATTCAGTGTGATAATGAATGGATTGTGAAAAACAAATTCAACAAATGGAAAAATAAGACCTAAAATTACTTGTCACTTTACCCTCTTTTAAAACAGGGCTTTTCATTTTAGAGAAGCCTGACAATCTTTCTTTACGGCTTAGATATTTAATGAATTCAGTAGACACTGTTTTGTTCACATGATTAAAGCTGCTGAAATTAATATTGGCTGTTTAGCTGTTGATGTAACACTTACTGTTTTATGCTAATAGCTATGAAAGTCAGCTGCCTTGATGCTGGATAGAGAGTTATTTGTTAGTACTGCCACCAACCTTCTCTCATGTTTATATGTTTTTTTCATGTTTATTTTGAAGCGCTCTGTATATTAAGCACTTTAATTGCATCTGTAAATTTGAAGATAACAAAAAAAGCTTTTTGGTTAGAGGTTAGAGCCAGATCTGGTAAGCTATCTGAGCTGCATGGTTGGGATACCTGAGGTAAAAGATGACTGTAGATTCTAAAACCTGCTGTAATCTTTGCACGGAGCTGTGCAGCCTATTGCAAGATACCTCAAGTACTTCTGATACAGTCCTGATATACACTATATATTGGCCAGTATATATGTTTCTATAAAAGATGCTGTAAGTCTTCCTCATAGTGTTTAAGGGAACTGGAGAGGAAAAATTGAGAGCAATGATAGAGGAGCACAAGATACAAGCTTACATCCTCACTTTTACCTAAGGTAGCAGAGACCTTTTCATCTAGTTTTAAACTAGCTGGTTGATTTACGTCCAGTGCTGTGCTGCAACTGAATGGAATTTTTAAGAAGTACTTTGTTTAATTAAGTTTCTGCTAACTACTAGTTAAGGAAAACCTAACTTTTGGATAGAAGCCACCCCTGCTTATGGAAGAAATATTCTGACTCCAGCAATTAGTAGGCTTTAAGCATAACACCTTTCTTACTGTCCTCTATAGCAGTACACAGCTGATTTCAGTAAGGTTGTTTTTGTTGTTGTTTTCAACAACATTACTCTAATGTCACCAAATGTTTATATGGAAGCAGCTAGTTTATAATCCAGTCAGTTTTTTCATTACACGTTCTCTGGGAACTGTCACTTGAGTCCAACTCGGTGGATTTCATATTGCTATGATATGACTGCTTTAAAACAAAAACATAAATTTCTTTAATCTTAGTGGGATAATATCTTAATAGCAGAGGTTCATCTCACCAGGCAGAAAATATTCTCTTACCTGAGTATTCACAAGTATCTGAAATGGATTAGATAATCACATAGGTCATGATTTGTTTTATTGGAATACTTCAATTTGGCTCAAATAATTTTTTCTTCGTTAACACACAGTTTAGAATAAATCTTGGGCCCAGACTTACCTTTGTCATGTATTTTGTTTGGCTGCTCTTTTTTTTGTTATGGTTTTTGATTTTTCATAGGCCTATCTCCTGTGGTTCGGTGAAACTAAGACAGGGAGTTTGATCTCTGAAGTATTTTGGTAAAGTGGTGATCTTTTTTTTGAGAGAGTTGGAGGAAAGGTCTACAAATGTACTTCCAAATACATACATATCTTACGAATTCTTGTTTTATTTATAGGTGGCCTGTGGCTTGAATGCAAGGTATGTGTATTTCTTTTCATGCTTTAATAGTTCTCGTGTGTAATTTTAAGATTTAAAAACTAAGAAAATAGTTACTTTGTATATGGTCAATTATATCAACTTAAAGTAGTGTTTAGTAATAAGCTAAAATCCTTTCAGATTTTTGGATGCTCTGTGTTCCAGATTTTAGGAAGTGTGTCTATTTCAGTGAAGGATTAGCTGTGATTAGAGATAAACCAGTCTTTTGAATTGGCTCTCTGACAAAAACTGAGTATAGGAATTCAACATGTGGTAATTGTGTATTTTTTCAGTATCTTATTTAAACTCAGAGCACTGAAGCATATCTGGAACTTTCACAGTTTTCCTGTATAGCTCTTTAAGAGTGTCTGTGGAGATGCTGCAGTGTCTTCATTTTGTGTTTGCAGTGCACATACCCTGAATATTTCTCTAAAGATTCTCAATTACGCTTACTGTTTATGTGATGACTTTTTAAGCAGAAGTTAAGCAGGAGTGTTGAACTGGAGTTCTTGAAAATATTTTGTGTCTCACACTAACATTAGCAATGTTCTCTGAAAAGTGAGTATAACTTAGGTTCAGGTGTAATATATTAATATGTTTGTAATCTTTTTGCTGAACAACTTTTTCCAGCTTTTTTTTTTCTTTTCAGAAAAAGCAGCACTCCTTTTTCAGTTTTCATTGTGCATGAAACCTAATTCAAATTATTTGTCAAGTAGTAAGTTTTAAGAAAAGTCTAGGAAACTCAGCATTTTACTGAAGACTTAACTTTTTCTAATTTCTGTTTTACTATTTTTTTGTTTGCTTTTGCGTTAAGCAGCTGTAATTTTGTTGTTGGCTTGTAAGCCTTAAGAGAAAGGTGTTGAGGCGTTCATTGTTTCTTTTCTTTTTCAAGGATGAAGACTCAGCTTGACCTGATGAGTATAGCATCCAGCTATGAAAAACCGCCAGAGTATACTCAGAAGAAAATGGATATTAAACCTGTGGTTAATGAAATCTTGGCTTTGAAGCTAGTGCCAGTTAACGTAGACATAGCTAAAGGTAGGGAAAAAGGACTTAAGGGACAAGATTCAGGATGTTTGTCATTCTAGTAACCTGCAACTTGTGGTACTGATTGCTCATAAGCACTCAGTATAGCAAGAGTATCCAAAAGTTCAGAAAGCTTATGAGTAAACTAATGCAAGATAAATTCATCAAGGACTACATTTTGCAAATGTGCTTTTTCCAGAAAGTCCCTTGTCTATGGTTTTGGAAGCTGAGGGAAGTATTATTTTCCTTTTTGCAACCAGTATGGCCAATGTTAGAAACACAAATTTCTAGGTTGTTGAACTAGAAGATTGAATGCTGTGATTAAATGCTTTTACACACACACACGCTTTTACCCCATGTATGTTTTAAATGAGGGCAGGTGTCTTCAGGCATTTAGAAAAGCTTGTAAGCAGGCCTCTTGCTTTATATCACGTAAGTTTAGCCAAATACTGTGTCCTACTTAGGACAATATTCTTTTGTTCTTAATTGGAGTCTATATTTAGATTCAAAGGAAATTTTCAGGAAGTAAACACAGGAATAAAATAATCATATGGATCATCGTAGCACAGGTTTCATGGCTTTTTGGTGGGATTTTTTTTTTTTTTTTATTGTAATATAAGTCCACTAATAAGTGCCTGTAGTACCCTTCAGGAATGTGCCTGCAGCCTACATTTCATTTTCTGTTATTCCTTAAGTTTTGAGAATATTTATTTTAACAGCATAATGTTCATATTAAAGCAGTATTTTGTTGATTTAGAAAAACTGATTTTTTTTTTAAGTTGTAACCATTTTATCTTGAAAATGATTACGTTATTTCCCATACATAATACGCTCTCCAACGGTTTTCTTTTTTCTTGTCTTTCCAATAGACCTACCTTCTGGAGGAAATCAGAACTCAACAAAAAATACTATAAAGCAATGGCAGGACCAGAAGAATATGCCCAAAATGTTTATTGTAAGTTGTTGACTGTGTAGCTACAACTCTGCATTTTTTGTTGTTGCTGTTTTGTCCTATCAAAAAAAAAAAAAAAAAAAAGGAATAAAATGTCTGCTGCAAAACATTTTTCAGCCAGTAGCAGGACAAGAGGAAGCACTGACAGACGGTGGCAGGATCTGTACTCGCTTAATGTCAATATCAGAAATGTCAGCGTTTCAGAATATGAGTCATGAGGTATGATTGAGTATCTGTTTTAAGTATGACTTAAGTTACTATTTGTTATGACACAACTTTCTACATATGCTTTTATACTGTCTTATTTAGGTGTTTTGGTATGTTTTGTTTTTTTTCTAGTAGACAGGTACCTATTTCTGGAATGCAAATCTGACTATGCTAGTAAAGTTGCCATTTTTCTCACTTAAAAGCAGTTACGTGTGGTGGGTGGCTGAGTGAATATTGTTCTTTGCAGGAAGAATCTTGTTATGGTTAGTGAAGCATGGCTGGCAGTGAATCACATAATGTATGTTGTGAGAATGCTGATGGCAGATGGTTAAGTAGTTTAGGTCCTTGGAATATAGAAGTATTTCTGTTATTTTGGAGAATGTTACCTAGTGCCATTGCAAACACAACTTACAAGGTTAAGTATAACCAGTGAAATACTAAATTAGTTTTGAAAGGTTCTTTTTTGTAACAATTTGAGAATTTTTCAATGTCAAGGCTAGTGTATTTAGCTATTCCTTGTTTTGTCAGTCACTGTAAATACAGCTTTTCCCATTTGCTAGTACTGCAATGCATGCTTTGTCATCAGGACTCTATATGTGTCTCATTCAATTGTTTTTAAAGAATTTATTCTATAACTTGCTCTTTTGCCTTTTATCTAGCAGCAAAAGAAAAATACAACATAAATGCATATTATAGAATATACAATAAATTTGCTTTAATTGTAAGAGTTTTATAACCTCTGAATTCACAAATGCTCTATCTGGCTTAATAACTAGATTCTTTCCTATAATTGTAGGAGCTACGTTATAAATACTACATGGAACGTCAGAAACTTGCTGATGAGTTCAAGACAGAAACTTTACCTGCAAATAAGAAACATAAATTTGTGGCTGCTGAGGCTTTGAAGGATAAGTCCTCAGGAATTCCTTCTGTATCTTTACCTACCACAGCAAATAACACAAATAGAGTGAATATGGGAATCCTGCAAAAAGAAGGTGGTTTTGATGAGTTAAACTTTTTTGGAACCGGTAATCATAGGATCCCATACACCGCTACTAACTTTTCTGAAAAAAATGGTAACTTAAGCTTAGTTCATGAGAGAGGTTCTGAGGAAACAACCACTCCAGCCTTATCAGAAAACACTAAAGATTTATTAATGAGAGAAAAAATGCCAGTGCAGTCATCAGCAGTTACTGTTTCAAATGGAGTGGACACAAATTCTAGCATTTTGGGAGGCGTAAAACCAGCAGCCTCAGTAGCTGTTACTGTTTCAAATTCAGAATTTTTAGATGTTTCTGCAGAAAGACCTTCTTCACCGTTTGCTTTTGGTGCATGTAGCAACTCACTACCCAAAGTTACTAAAGATGCAGCTACATTTTCTTTTAAAAAGGAAGCCAGTAAATATGTTTTCCCTAAATTTTATCTAGGGAAATGTGATCGTGAAGCTAAAGCAGTTAACCAGGGTGGAAACAAATTCGGAAAACATAGTTCTGTAACTAAAACCACAGTTTCTGATGCTTCAAACAGTTGTAATGTAGAATTAGCAGAAAGTGAGAAAACTTGTTTTTCATTTCCCTTTGGCAATTCAGAAAGAGATTGTTCTGCAGTATCAGGAGTCAGCAATTCATCCAAGATTTTACCATTATCCTCATTTTCTAACCAATCAGAGAAGCCAGCTGACCAAAATACATTATCTCACATGGTAGAAAATGCATTTTCTCCAAAGAAAACTGTAGAAAATGATACGCTGAAACCACCTGTCTCAGTGGAGCAAAAAGCTAATGCATCAGAATCCATCACAACAGCACCTTGCAGTACTTCAGAAACTGGCATTGCAGCTGGGGTGGATGATGTCTCAGAGTCTTCCCTTCTCCCCAGCACGTGTGTATTTTCCTTCAAAAATAACTGTTTTCAGTTGCCATCACCAGTGTTTTCATTTGGAAGTATTGTTAAAAATACAACTGATTCACTGACTTCCTCCTCCATTTTTTTGTCTAGCAATGGTACTGAAAAAAGTGAACAAGAGAAGATGAAACCTCTTGACAAAACACCTCTAAATCTAGTAAAGTCTGCATCTCCAGAGTGTGCAGAGACTGCATCTAGACACAGTCACCCAAAAGATGAAGGTTCTTTTCCAATGGGCTCATCTAAGAAAATAGAAAGTGCAGGAATACTTGCTGATAGTAATTCTTCTTGTAGTCCACTTTTATGTTCAGCTGTCCTTCCTGCTAAAGATGAGAATGCATCATCCGATCACCTGACCATTACTTCAACACAACGGGAAGTAAAGGTAAAAGATCAAGGAAGTATTGCTGAAAACAACTGCTCTGTTCCTGGGAGGGAAGATGAACTTAAGTCCAGAATGCTTCAGAATGCAGTTTGTTCTGCTCCAGGCATGTGCAATGATTCAATTTCAAGAGCTTCTGTACTTACAGTAAACGAGTCCGGAGGAATGCTGAGTGACAGTGATTCTGACACTGAAGCGCTAAGTCAAACGTCTGTGTCTAGTGATACCAGCAGTGTATCAGAATATTTTTCTGTTGCAGAAGACAAGATACCTACTAGAAGAAAATCAGAGGCATGAAGAGAGTGTGAAATGGAACACAGCTATGTTTAAGACAGAATTAAATAAACACTACAGCGCAGATACTTGTGATTTTACAACTTTGTCCTGTGTGAATCTTGCGATTTAAGGTATCCGATAAAAACGTACTGGATTATCAGCAAGTACCATATACTAAAGTATTTTTTGTAGCACAATCCAAACTGAAAATGAAGTCTTTAACAAGACATTTTCAGTTAAATATGACCACACATCTTACATTATTAAGAATGAAGACCTTCCAGGAAGTGCTACTGGTGTATGTGTGGGTAGTATGGGTTTAAGGTGTCCCAGAAGGCAGGCACAGTGAAGCCTCAGCAACACGAAGCAGAATGTTGCTGCTTTAGTACAACAGCACTTGCACTAGGGTTGTGTTAGTAAGGGAGTATCAACAAAATTGTTCTGGTAAGCATGGAAGATGAGCCATGGTGAAAATAAAGGACATTACTGAAAATCTTCTTTGAGCTCCCTTTGACTGTATTCTTTTTCTCTGCTGTATTTAATGGATATTTAAGTTACAACTCCTAGTTTAGTTTCTTTTACACACTGGAAATTGAAAATGACAGCAATGTTCTTGGTATACAGGGTGTAAGGGTATCGGCTACACTTGTGAAATGCTATATTTACAAAAAGTAACTCAGTTATAAAAGGAATGAGGTGCTTCTTACATACACAATTAAAAGTGAAATGAATGTCATTGAATATCACACAATGAATTGTGTGGTAACTAGAAAGACTACTCCACCGGGAAGCATGAACATGGTAAGGTCTAAGTAAGGTTACTTCTATACTAGTTGTGCAAGATGGGTGTCTATAGACTTAACATCTATATAGGCATGATTTGCCAGATAGTAAAGAACAAACGGAGTAAATTTTATTCTCCACACAGAGTTAAAACAGTATCTTCTACCACTATGTTCTATTTTAATCCTAACTTTATTTCACACATTTAAAAAAAGTTCAATCTGTTGATGTTAGCTTGGCAGCCCTACCTAACTACACGTGCTTTTTTTTTTTTTTTTTTTCACTGCATCTCTCAGCAACACATTGTACTTAGTAGTTTAATGCTGTTTACAGAGATCACAAGTCAAAAAAATTCATCTGTGATCAGCTGATGAGCACCAGAGCTAATTCAAAGCAAGGGAATTCTGCATTGACTTTAATGCATGTTTTACTTACTATCAATAGAAAATAACTTTTCCCCACTTTCTTGATTGTCATAAAGTTGTGTTTGGCAATGAGGGATGCTGTCAAAGCCCAATTTTCCTGGGTTGTCTAAGCATTATGTTTGTGTATATTTAGACTAAAAGTAGACAAATGTGTGGTTAGACTGAAGAATTGTCAATGTATGAAAATACTACTATTTTACTTTTTCAGAAGAAAAAACAAGGAAATAGAAAACATTCTAGTCGGTGTTGCAAGGAATTTTGACAAGTACTACACTAAGGTGTAGCCTTTGGTCTTCCTAATTCAAGGCTACAACAGGTGAAAAATGAGGCAATTCTATGTATGGTTGCAAAATTTTATTAAGCAAACTTCATTTTTATACAAACCTCCTTTACACGTCAAGTTTTGTAGGCTAAAACTGCAGAATGAGTTAAGAGCTTTCATAAAAGTTCATGAAGGTGCTACATTATAAAACAGCAACCTTTCAAAAATATTTAGAACAATTAACTTTAATTGCTGAAGTAAGGCGTTGAAAGTTTCCAATGTTGTCCTATATGCAATTAGTCCCTGAGATTATCTTTGAATATATTTACTAAGTATATTTGAGAACTGTCTTAACAGAAATCACTTCTTGGAAAAAAAAAAAAAATCTAAAATAGAAAAATATACAATTATCTACTTTCACAGTCTATTAAAAACAATAAGTTTATCTTACAACAGCTAAAATATCAACATATCAAGATTTTGTATAGTAAACTTTGTATTACTAAAACTGGATATTACTGAGGTTTTATTTTGAAACATATTTGAGAACTCAGTCACTTCCTAATGTAAAAGGCAGTTAATCATAGGTGTGGTAAGAGTATTATGTACTGCTGGCTTTCAGGTCTGTGGGCTTGATTGTTTTTGGTGGTGGTGTCTTGTTTTTCAGTTAACATACTCTTGATTATCCAGATTACCCAGAAGAACTAGACCGCAGCCAGTTTTTTATCGTAGTTTTCTCCTAGTTTTTGAAATGCCAGTAGAACGTTATCATTTGGATCATCACATAGTTCACTCAGTGATACTCTGTTAAAAAAAAAATAATAATAATTAAAAAAAAGCATTATTTCATTATATTTCTTAAATATATTGAATATTTAAAAAGCAGATGTTGATCATACCCTATAGACTTAATGACGAGTAAAAAATCCTTGAGCAGGTAGTAAGCTTCTCCTTCATTTAACCTAAAAAATAATAAATAAATAAAAAATGTTATGGTACTGTTTAACTGTTAAAGCTTGCCATGTAGGCTATGTAAGGATTCAAAGAGCATATTCTATGGCCTCAAACTCTGATACAACTAGGGATTACTGTAGAATAACTAAAAGCTTAGAATGCAATTAATAATACTATGGAGATACATGTTTCTGTAATTATGTTAAACTTACATGACTCATGATTTGTATTTGGAAAAGAAATGTGTTAATACTGCTAACATGTTTCAGCTCTTTGAATAACTAAGCTAAACGGTAAGGCTGTGCTTCAGATGAAATTGCTGGCTAAATGGAGTAGGAGACATAGGAGGGTAGTTTTCTACAGCTAGCTAAGATCCTGTACTTTGCAAAGACAATGGGTAATTAGTGGGCTGCAGCTTAATAAATCTCAATTCCAAATCATTAAGAATACCACTAATTTTTAAGACATAAAATTGTAGTCAGTATTGTATTACAAATAAGGAGCATATTTCCTTGTGTCTTGACAATGCAGCATTCATGCCAAACTTTGCTATTTCACTAAGAACTACTACCTGCTCTAGAAAACCTGCTTTGGCAGGGGAGTTGGACACGATGATCTCTTGAGGTCCCTTCTAACCCTTACAGTTCTGTGATTCTGTGAACAGTTCATGGAATGTATGTTCTAACTGTTTATACCAGATTCTTCTTTGAAGAGCTTACAAAAAAGCAGATATAAAATTGTCCCATCTACCTCGGGGAGCAGAAAGAGATGGTATTTTGTTATTCACATATAAAAGTGCTGAGGATGAAGGTAAAACAAAGATACTTGATAGAGTAGTGGGGAGAGTGAGCTTGTGACTGATCTTTTGGTAGCTGAGGTTGGGAATAAAACTCTTGTGAATGACTTGATTAAGGCCAAGCTAAAAGTTTTATAAAGAGAAGAGACAAAATTAATGGACAAGATAATGCAAAGAGATGCACCTGCCAAGTGAGATGTGTTGTCATTGTTACTTTTTTTTTTTCCTGAGTTTATATTTTTGAAGCAGTAAGCAACAAGAAGTAGTTTGGTCAAACTTTGGCACAATCTCAAAATAATCTGTGACTAAAGTCAAGACTTCACATTTACAGTACTGTTTTGAAAATCCAGCTAATGCTTTATAGCCATTGCCACAGGACGTTAATGCAGTATATGTTTTGTACTCATTATGACATTCCATTTTAATCATATTTAACATATGGTTAATTCAGTCCCTACATTCTGGAGGGAGAAAGCTTTAAAGACAAAAAGATGTGCTGATGTACCATCATGTACCATATGGAAAACAACACTACTATTTAGCTTTACTGAAGCTGGTAGTCCGTACCAGTTATCAGTTGTCAAGGCAGTCAAGGAACCATGCTTATAAAAGTCCAGGGCATATGCATTGAGTGGCAGGCGTCGTCCTTGATTATCATACTTCTTCAAGTAAAGCAGAGGGCAGTTTTTGACATTAATTCCAAGGGAACGTAACACTGCCTAAACAGAAAAAGGAGAAAAAAAGTGCTAAGTAACTGTTGTGTTTTTGTTGCTACATCTGTTGTGTTAAAACTTGCAGCTTCAGCCACACAGCTGACAAGTTCCATACTTCTAATACTGGGCCACTCAAAAACTCTGCACAAGTAGAGGTAGGCTGTAGACACGAGATAATTTGCTGAAGTGGCTTTTGCTGCTCTAGGATGCTCCTAATTACAATAAATAATAAAAATATAAAAATATAAAAAATAAAATAAATATAATTTAACTAGGCCACTTGTTTACTCATGAGTATTAGACAAAGACTTTGCCGTATGTACAGGTCATGTATTCACACCCTCCTGCTGATACTTTGAATGTATCAAGCTTATGCATAGCACATTTTAAGAGTGAAGCTGAATTTCAAATTCCCAGTTTCGATAACTTGATTTTTCTAATTTTGATCCTAATTATTCGTTATGTGGTAATGCCCTAATGCTACAAAACCCATGTAGAAGGTAACAGCAAAATGCAAGCTAATAGTAAACATACCAATTTGTATTACAGCTTACCTAATTCATGTTAGATAACAATCACTGAACTCCTAGTAAAGGTGGAAATTATCAATGCAATAATGCATACCTTTAGTAGGATCCCTGAGACTACTGTGTGATTGACTTAAACAAAAAAAAAAAAAAAAAAAAGTGAAGAAAAGCAATCTGTGAAGCTAAGTAGCTTCAAATTAATAATTCAAATAATTTTAGAGCAATTTACCTGAGAGCCAAAAGGAACCAGGCTCTTGCAAGAAAGCAAACTATTTGTGGATTTTTTTTCTACAGCTACCTATTCCATGTTTTGCACTGTGATAATTTGGTGCTAATCACTGTTCACTCTTTTTTGAGACTTTTCAATTTGTTTCTCCTAAAGAGAAACACTTGAGTATACTGCCTACATGTCAGACAGAGGCAAGAAGATTGTAGTAACTATTTTTATTAGACTGTAATAAATTTCTACCCCTCATTAAAAGTAACTTACTTTATTAACATTCTCTGCATGAAATAGATCATCGTCAACCATTCCAGATAAACACGCAAAGGGTGAGATAGCAGATATGCGTTTGGTGTTGTCCATCAAATAAGATGCTAGTTCAGAGCCATGCCATTTTTTATTTGTAAAATCTAGATGGGAAGATTGAAATACAACATAAGCTATAATACAGACACATCCTGCCTTCCCGCAATGAATTTTAGAAGAGATTTTCAGTGTGGTTAGACTATCGTCTAACCACACTGAAAATTAGCTGTGAAATACAGCTAATCTAAACTTAAATCCTTCATGACAGATTTCTTTCTTCTGTTAAGAGCTTCTAAGTGACTGATCATAATATGCAGGAAAAAGCTTACTAGTGGTGAGTGTAATGAAATCTAAACATCTTTGTGACTTAAACTGTTCTCCTCAACTCATCCATAGGCAAAATAGCTAACACCATACAGCTGTGCCAAAAACAATGGAATGTTAGTATCAGAAGACTTATTTTATATCCTGCATTGAAGAACAGTTTTTTCAACTTGTATTCACAGGTCTTAATAGAGACCCATAATAGATTTAACTGCTATCTTCTGGATTACCAGCCAATATTTTCCATGAAGCATGGTGATCTAAAGAATATGTACTCAACTGAGGCCACATTCGGGCTTAACAAGAACTCTGCTTTATGCAACTCCGTACAAATTTGTGTTTACAACAGCATGGCATTTCAGATGACTTGTGGTCTGCCTATAATAGCAATTGATAGCAGAAGATCTGGCTGGGTTTTTTGTTGTTTTGTTTTGATTTTTTTTGTGTTGTTTTGTTTTTGTTTGTTTTTAATGTAGTTCTAGGTGGTTTTGTTTGTTTGTTTTCCTAAGTAAAAACTTTTTCTTTCTTTCAAAGTTGTTAGCAATACTTTTAATCCTTACACTTCAACAATTTCTGTTTTGTGTAATGGTAAGTATGCTGTAGCTACACTCTGTGATTCATAGAAAACCACAGCAATTTTACATGTTTTTTCACAGCCTCACCCCAAAGTTGGTGCAAGTCCAAATGTCTTTACCACCATTTCTTTGATCTTGCATTACTTTTTCTGTGAATCTAATGCAATGTATTTGTTTCTTTCAAAACAGTTTTAAAAAATGAGGAGAATACAACCCAGCCTGAATGTTATGTCTTTCATATTAATAAGAAACTTTACCATTAAATTAGAGGAGGAAATTCAGTTTCTATGGTTCACATCCTGGATAAAATTAGCACTTGTAATACGAACATATATAAAGGAATTTGTCTCCTGAAAATGCAAGGCAGTCCATGTACTTATGCTTTCCTCTTGATTTGGAACACCATCATTCTGTGATTTACAGTTTTTAATTTCCTTTTTGTTCAGATAATGTATCAAGGTGTGGGGTCTCTCTATTGTTAAAAAAAGCAATCTTAAATCAAAAATGAAAAAGCAAGGTTTTGCTATAGTGTTGCTTACATGATACCATCATGCAGCACTTACTAGTGCTGTCTATTGGAGTACAAAGCACAAAAATGGAAAACTGTTATTTACCACCCAAGCTACATAGTACTCAATCTTCTATATAGTACTCTGTCTTGTTTTGGATTTACCTTGTTTATGTGGTAGCTTGTAAGATAACTGCTTTTTTTTTTATTATTTTTTGCGCACTAAATAAATAACTGTACCAAGGTAGGAAAAAATGAGGAATAAATAGAGTTATCTGATATATTTTAAATGCTTCCTTACTGAAAAAATATGTTTGAAGTTGTGTTGTTTTTAGAGGATGTAGGCAATAGTGGTACATTGCATTGCTTTTACATCTTCTGTCCAGGAAGTAACTATACATAATAGTTACATATTTTTCTCCCAGTTAAAATTCATGTCACTTGGTAATTTTATACTAATGTCTTCTCATACTGCTCTGGTCGCTGGACAGCATCTATTGGCATAAGTAATTTAATTTATTTAACACATGGTACAATGTTCTTTAACTGTTAATTCAATCTTAGGGCTGTTCAGATACTGAAAATCTAACGTTTTTAAGACTGAAAGCAATTCACATATCACAGGCATCTACAAATGTCTTCATAATTATATTTAAAAAGGCTTTTAATAAAAAAAAAATTTAAAACTTCAAATTCTTTAAATATAATTCCCCTTATTTCCACTATAAATTCATAAAAAATACCAACTAAAGTGATCCTTTTCCTGTACGCAACTTCTATATTATATACAACATTTGTAAAACAAAAGTAAAATAGAAACTGTATCTCTTTATTAACATATCTGAATTCACTTTTTCTCCTTTACCAAAAAAACACCTTTCCTAATATACTCAATGTCATAAATGACAACTATGCTACCCCTCCCCCCCCCGAACTTCCTACCTGTCTTTGACAGTGGAAGTCTGTATTCTTGTTCCATATCTGCCAGTTTGGCAGTTGTCAGAAGAAAATGAGCAAAATTTTCCTCAACTTTGGTGTTGTACTCATTTACAGCATCTGCAAAGTCTTCTGGCAGATCTTCTAGGAAGACCTGAAATAACATGCTGTTTATTGTTTAATTTGGGTAATTTCTCCAGAAGTGTAAGTTCTACAGGGGTGCATACATAAGGTACACAGACAGGGCAGTAGTTGACAGAGGACTACAGCTCCAAATTTAACCCAATTTGTCAGACTGTTTGACTGAATTCTGATTCATGGATCTTAAAGACATACAAACATCAATTTCATGCAGAAAAGACATGGAGAAAGTATAAAATTCCTAGAGTTGCAGAGTACTCAGCTTTATTATTTAATGATTAGTTAACTAAAAGGGAACTTTTGGAGTGTTGCCTTTCCCAGCTCTCATTTTGCATATCTCAGTGTTGAAAAGGTTCCCTGCCAACATGACAGACCCTGGTATTTTGCTGCCATTAGCCACAGCAGTCCAGTAATCCCTCTTATGTGACTGGCCACTTTTCAGAAATTAGTGATATTTTTTCTTCAAATGCTTCCTGGAAACTGGACAAAAAAAGCATCTTCAGATGGAAAAAAGAAATTCCTTTGTTCTTCACAGCTGTGTCTAACAAAGCTTTAAGTGTTTGCATGAAAGAGACAATAGGAATATGTTACAAGCGGTTCACTTTCAGCTCATACCCATGGTGGGTTAACTTAGTGCATAGCTAATATTAATGCTCATCTTAGCAATACTATCCTGCTGTTGGAATATGATAGCCCTAAGCCTACGGTGCCATGCACTGCAGAGCATGTTGGTGTCCTTACGAATCTTTGGTACCTGGCAGAAAAAGCTACAGCTCCTTAGAAAAAGACAAAATTATATTAGAGTGAGGAGAATAAAGTAAATTCCCATATGGCAAAAAATATAGTTGGGTTGTATTGTATAAAGAGACAGTGTGTTGTCCATAACTTTAGATTTTGAAATATGACAGTAACACAACATCTTTAAATAATTCTTGAATAATTCAGTACTTTTCATTTAACATGACACACAATTGCTACTTCTATGGTTGTATCAAGGCACCTTTGCCCTAATCCAGAAAGTATGGCTAGCTGCTCACCCACCAGACATCCACAGTGAAAACACACTAGCCAACAAATTGAAACATGTTCATTGAGGCAGTACACAACATAAGCTACAATAAAGACCAATCATTTATCTACCTTGGATTGGTAAAATTTGTGTCTCAATGTCATTGAGCGGGCCGGAAGATACTTCTGCCCAAACAGATTTGCTAGAATAAGCACTAGCTTTTCCAGGACATCATCTGAAAAGTCATTTGAGCCTGTCAAAACAGTAGGCACATGGGTTAAATATGAAAATTTACCAAAAGCATTTTGCTTAAAATAACTTCCAGCTGCTATTGTCAGGAGAGATTATAACAACACTATCCAACATAGTTTTGCATTTGTTTATGTACTTCAGTTTATCTGCACAAAATGGATTTTACTCATGTAATATGACAGTAGTAGTAGTACTTTTGTTAACTTGTTGATATTCAGAGTAGTCATCCATCTTATTTACTACATGGCATTCAAGTCTTGCTCTGGAGTCATAATTATTAGTTTTTCCAGATCAAATGGACTTTTCTATTTACAGCATTCTTTTTATCTCATAACTTTTCATAAACAGTACATTTAGGTTCATGGTATTAGTATTGCCATGTGCGTGTTGGTTTTCTCAGACAAAACACAAGCACTTGAAGAGTGTGTATAGGCACAGACCAACGAGATGGGGATGAAGGCTAGCAGAGAATTTTAGAACCATTGGGGTTACAGAGGCTGCCACAGACTTAGGATGCATGGCATATTATTTACCTTTAATTGGCTGGCACAATTTGTGGAATAAACCTTTCACAAGAAAACTCACTAAGACAAAATTTGAAGGTTCATGATAGTGTAAGTGAGTCACAAGTCCAGCAAATCCTATGGGGTTACCTTCTTGATCCAAGTAGCCCTATTTAATTGAAAAGCAAAATAAGCTTAGTTGTGAAAGATGAACTTGCATTTGACAAAAATATAAAATAGTGGCAACTCAAAGGAATAGTCCTTCAACCCAATGCATAGGTACCTACTCAGTTCCCCATGAAAGCCAAAACTTTGTCAATACTGAAAAAAGAAGTCACCAACTATTTGAGAATTTCCATGGGAAATCTTCATCTCCTGGTGCAAAGCATAATTACTGACTTCATAGTTTTAGTGCCCATTTAGACTATGTTGCAAATCACAATGCATACAGTTACCAAAGAAAGATTTGATACAACTTTCATTCAAAAACAGAAAATCCAAATGTTCAATGGGATAAAAGCACACAAACTCAGCGAATAAAACCCTATCAAAGGCTATAAATTCCATGACATCCATGACACCTGTCCTGGCAGAGAACACTCTGCATCACACCCTGGAAGAAAGTAGGGAGTACCAAGATAACCATCACTCTCTATAGTTGCTTTTTTTAATGCTCTTCCTTAAGAAAGATATTAGAGACAGCACATAAGGTACATCAGCCTGTTTTGACCAGTTCTTAAACTAACTGTAACTTTTTGGAATTATCACTAATCTCACCCTTAAACTGTCTTGAAGATGGGATTTCTCTTCAATGGGATTGTTCAGGTTTCACACATAGGAGACACTCATCAGAGGCAGGGCAGAACCACTGGGCTCCTAACTGGAAGCAATGCTGGGAAAACTAGACTCAGATGATTCACAAATGTAATCACATTATTTATGCCTCTTCCTGTCTGTAGGCCTGGCCTATAAACTAAAAAGGATGTTACGCACCAAAAAAAAAAAAAAAAAAAAAATCCAAAATGGTATCCGTTAAATTGGAATTATTACAATGGAGAGATACACAATAAATTTTCAATTTTCCCTAGGAGCTATTTCCTAAATTTTTGTTAGAGGTATAATTTCCTCCCAGCATTTTGGAAATTATGTTATTCGTAGTATATTTTAAACCTCTAACATTTCACATCCATGTATATTTCAAATATCTGTATAAGCAATATAAATGCACAACTCTTATTCTCCTGATCAATGTGCGATCATATAAACCATACCATGAGACTTTCCCAATTTATCGCATAAGCAGCTCAGAATTAACCCTGGACTTAAAGCACCTTAATTTAATCTGTTTTGTTGTTTCCAGCAGAAATAGCCTATTTCTATGTAATACAAAATACATGGTTCTTAAGTGAAAGAGCACTAACACAAACAGGAGTTCTTAACATGTTTTCAGAATCTGCGCATAAGCAAACCTGTATTTACAGACAAACATTCCGAATGAGTTAAAAACATACCTCTTTGATTAGAAACTGCAAGGAAAACATAAAATAAATTTTTAATATTTCAGCATGTCTTTCATTTTTGAAAGTCATCAGTGAGTGCTTCAACACTGACAATGCCTGACGAAACAAACAAACAAATAAAAAAAAAGATTAGAAATGCAAGGGAACGTCTGTATTGGAACAAGCAAACAAATTCAAAATTCAGCTTCTATGCTTTATTTGATCAATCACTTTTCAGGCTAAAAATGTCAGGTTGGAGGTACTGTTGGATTTGTGTTATTTATTTATTTAAATTGAATGCCTAATTCTTGGAAGTGCTTGTGAAAATGGACATTCTCTGTCTGTCAAGTATATGTTAATTTTCTAAACTTATGCTGAGGTTTGTAAAGATGATTACATGAAATTCATATACAGATCTATAGGAAAAGGATTTAAATATAAGTTTGCATCATTAAATTAAAACCATTAAATTTGCATAATTAAACTAACCATTAAATGATTCCTTACACTTTAATACCATTTTAAATATTTAACACAGTTTACCAATTTACTTTATTATCTTAAAAAGTTGACCGCATTTATGTCTGAATTCCTTGAGTCCTTAAAAATGTCTATATGCTGGAATGGATCTAGAGAAACAGATCAGCTGGATGTAAGTTTCTGAACAATTACAAGAGGAGATCCCTGAGAAGTTTGTAATCATAATCATGGACTGTTTACTTAAGTCACTATATTAAGTGGCAAGAATAACAATTTTTGATTCCAGAGATGATGGATTTCATGCTGATGGATTGTGTGCTGATTTCAACAAGCGAGTAATATGTGGCATTTTCACTTTGTTTCAGTTGAGATAGGAATTCATAGCTCCCTCTTCCCTACAGAAAGATATGTTCACATCTTTTTCTCAAATAAAGCTGAAATTTTAAATAAATTTAAGTTTTAAGATTTTGTGATTCTCCAAGTTAATGCAAAAATTGTATACAAGAGTCAGAGTAAAAATACCTTCCTGATAGTAGCATTCTGTTGGATAATAATATTTATTGCAAAGAATAAATGCATGAAAATGGACAGGGCAATACATTAGAGAAGATGTTACAGGTACTAGATACTGTATAGGAGCATATGAGATTTCATTTGGAGACAGATTGCTTAGTATTGAAATGCATAACTCATGTTAAGGAGATATTGTTCAATTAAACCAAGTAAGAATTAATTAAATTATACTACAAAAAAAATATTAAACCTTTGCACTGGCATCTGCTTTGTCATCAGCCTTCGCAGCCAACAGCATGAGTCTCAATATTAAGGTAATAGTCAGAGGGAACTGGCCTTTCAGTTGAGGTACGTTTGATTTGATAAGTCTTTCAATTTTGGGCAGTGGTATATCATAGAAGAACACATTTCCAATCATATCATGTCCCCGTCTTCCAGCACGTCCTGACATCTAAGAATAAAATCTTCGTGTTATTATTTAAATAACAACATTATTAAAATTTTTGATAAAATACACTTAAGTTGTATATACTGCTACCATCTACACAATCTTAATAAGGTATTTATACAACATTATTCAAGTAATGTGCGCAAAAACGTGCTGTATTTAGCTGATATAGCTGGTTTGAAGTTTTTTGTTTGTTTGTTTTCCTTTTACCTTATTTTCATGAACTTGTGTATTTGTTACAGGACCTAAACATTGGAAAGGATACTTACGGTCTCACACATCTGTTTAACATTTGTATTTCTTCAAGGTAATTTATACCTTATTTAAAACCTATATATCAGCTTCATTTTCAAGTTACATTTAGCTTTGAATTATTTCTAGGGCAGAGGGAGCTTCAGCATGAATGCAGAGGAGAGAATATGAGTAAGAGCACAGGGAAGTTACCTAAAGGTACATGTCCTCGCTTGGATCATCCCTTCTTCATCAGGTCCATTGTGCCAGACCTGTACTGGTACTTTCCCCTTGTACCAGACAATGTGACAAAGCTGCAATCATATCATTTATGTACAGTAGAAGGGAGATGCACATAGGTCTGTTTGCTGCACAAATCCACTTGCTCTCTGACTTTGAGAGCTACCTGCCAGGTGATGCTATTAGCAACATCTGGCTGACACGGTCCTGAGCCAGAGGCAAACTTGCAGTACTTTATTAAAATACAGGTTTGAAAAGAAGCAGAAAAGCAGGAAACAGGCTAATGAAGAGTAACGTTTCTCAGCCTACCCAGTAAATTGTCACATGACTTGAGGCGTTCTGTGTTACTATGTTTGCACACAGTACTGCGTGGCATTCCACAACAGAATTAACTCAAAGGTCCTAATTAATCTAGTCAGCAATCTTTCTTCTCTTTGCTACATCCCCACTGAATTTTCTTACAGCATATTTTTCACATGTGCAAAAAATATCTAGAAGAACTTCTCTCTAATGACTCTCATAACTGAAAACCAAGTCTATGCCACTAACTCAGTGAGCAATTGCAATACTTTCAATGCTGAAACAGGTCTTTTGGCTATGCACATTGTTCATGTGTTGTCAGTTCTGAAACATTAGTAAAATCACACTAGCTAAAATTATTATTGTCACCAGAGTAAACAGATAAAACTCTGAACATATCCAGAAGTATATGTAAAAGACATTTTTTTCTGAATTTTTGTGATACCAGCTACTTTCTACTTGTAATAGAAACTGCAACTGTTCTATTTCCATACCTGTCTGTAGCTCAGTGCATCCAAAAAGACAGAATCATCAGCAAAGACAACAGATTTACACGGCATGTTGATTCCTAGAGCAAGTGTTGAAGTAGCTGTGACGACCTATAAAGTATCGAACATGGATATTTGTATGAGAAATGGTAATACCAGATTTAAAAAAAAACAAATCCATCTTATATCAACAGAAATTTTACTATTATTTTTCATATAACTAAAGTTTAATCTGATTAATTTAACAGAGCTATGAAAATACATTAATTTCACTGTTTAAATGTAGATTAAGTGTAAATTATATACACATATAAACAGTTATAAGCTTTAATATCTTGGAAGTTTATACCTCATTTTATGAAGAACAAATAGAAATAACATTCCACCAAAAGAGTACAAAGTATCATGGTTCTATATAGTTTAATTCACTAAAACACTTCTAGTTGTTTTAGGTCAACATCTTTTAACTGTTCAGATGCTAATCTGAAGGACAGTAACTCTTAGTTAAAAATTAAGTTCTACAGCTATCAATTCACTTAGTTCATTTTATTAATTTGGAAACTGTTATGTCAACATTTCAAGAATGAACTTGATAAAGTTAATCCAATATATTCTACCACTGATGAAAGGTACACTAGACATTTTTAATTACATGTATAGAGAAAATAAAAGAAAAAAAAAAAGAAGAACCGATCCTGATTTATCAACCTTGATATATCCCAGTCTGAAAAGCATCTCCACTGCTTGTCTCTGCTTTACGGACATAGATCCATGATGATATCCAATGCCCCTCCGTGCCAGCATTTGCTGAAGATAACCCTTTCTTTCAAACCTAAGTCGATAAAAAATCTTCCTCAAAGTCTACAAATAAAAAGAATAAGTACAAATACAAATAAAATACAAATAAGTACAAATACAAATAAAAGTATTAACCACAACCAGGTATTGCCAATGAAAACAGAATAAAAGTTCCAAGTGCTACAAAGAAACATACCTGTTTAAGATCTTCAGTAAACTTGAAGCTCAAAGTATATAACTAGGTGTAAACCATCAGTAGCTTCATTATGTCCAGAAATTCAGGCACTTCGGTATATTTTTATACACTATCACTTTTTTTCACTATTGCAACAAATGCCATTACACAGTCCCAATCTTCAAACCATGCAGCTAGTTGCAACCAGACACGGCAAATCTTCATGTCCTTAATTTTTCAACTCAACATATGGCTTTATGACCACATACACCATGCCACTACCTCTGAACAAATTCCAAAGTAACTATGCAAAGATTATATTGTTTTGCTCTTGTTTATAATCCCCCCTTGGTACCATTTCACATAGTTATGAGCTTCCCTTTCCCAAATTCAGAAATAGCACTAAATTAAGCTTCTTCAGTGTTTTCTGAACTTCACCCTTTACCTAAATGCCATCTGTTCCAAAAATCCAAATATTTCTTCACTGTTTTTACCCATGTGCACCTGTGGGAAAGCAATACTCTTTTGATGCTGGCTGACAGAAGTCTAAAAATGCCATTGGGATCCCAGGTTCCCATGATAGGAATCATGAGAATTTTCGCATTTGCTCCCAATATGCAACATTTACCTCTCCTTCTAGAGATGTAACAATAAGCACAAAGCATTACCAAGACACTTCAAAAAAAATTCTCTTAATTAAAAAGTATGTATCACAATTAGATTTTTATTTTTTTTTAATTTAAACAAAAGTCATGGAGAGACAGCTTTGTGAACCAGAGTCATTTCTCAGGAACTTTAGATCAAGGCCCATTCACCCACTATTGATGGAAACTACATCATATAAATCTCCTTCATAAATTATTCCTTAATTATTTTGTATACAAATATTGGTGACATTATATTTTTGTATATACTTAATATTGGTTGTATACATTAATATTGGTGATAGACACCTGCAGACTTTCAGTGCTTTTCTGAGCTTTTCCTTCCTTAGCGTGCGTAAACATGCTTAAGAACATGGACGATTTTGCTTTGTGGAGACTAGAACTTTTAGGGCCTAAAATAATTTATTTGTTATTTTCATATGATATAAACAGTTCAGAAAGGTCTAGATAGACCTTTCACACAGAGAGGTGATATATAGCCTATGTTAATGATTCAGAAAATATGAGTCTGAAACCTGAATCGACAAGTAACAGAAGTGCACTGCTACTATTTCATGGAAATTAATTAGTTGTCATGTATATCCCACAAGAACAAGTCTGTATCTTTTTATTTGTCAGAATGAAAGTTCTCTGTACATCTTAAAAACAAGGTTATTTAAGACTGAGATCTGGAATCGAATTCAGAATGCTTCACTAAGTCAGTGAATACAAACGCATTGCATATTGATGTCTTATGAAATTTTGCACAAATTCAAGCATTTTAGACATACAAAACCAAAAACATGTTGGAAGTACTACTGAGTTACTTACATCTTCATCTACTGCTTTAGGATCAGCATAAGTACACGCAGAAGGTATCACACTAAGCTTTTTAAGTCTTTTCTCTAGCTCTTTTTTCATAGTGCAAAGCTGTATTATGCTTTCCGCTTTACTGGTTTTCAACTTTTTGGTATCACTGTATAAAATATACAATAAAAAATATTAGTTCTGTAATTAGCATATATTTCTCTATTTCAATATATTCTTTGGGTTCTAAAAGTTGCAGATGCATTCCCTTTTAAATTGTAGGCTCAAACGTGTAGATAGATCTGTTGATGTGTAGATAGATCTGTTGAAACAGATTTACTCATAATGCTAACAGCTTAATTTTATCTTGGCTTGCATGCAAAATAAATAATTCTGGATGAAGTACAATTGAGTAATTGTGGTGACAAGGAAAACTGAAGGAAGATGAGGGCAGCAACCATTAATACCACTGTTCAGCAAATTAGTAAGCTAACAGTATTGCACAGCAGAAAAAAATCAACACAAAAGAGAAATGTGATCCACTTACTACCAATAATGACATTGACTTTAAGGATTTAGTGAAGGATTTGAAGAAAAGGAAGAGAAAATATTTAGAAGCAGATTTTCATGCTATTTCAATGTACACATGTGTGTACAAATTGTTACTGGATTTTCAAATTCTCACTTAGTACCATTAAAGTCAGCCAAGTTCATTCCTTCACGATATTATGCTTGAGGAATACAATGCAATTTGCCACAATTAGGAGGGCAAAACAATGGTGCTTTGTGTTCCTGACAAACCTAGGAACTATATCCATATTTAATTCCTAAATGCCTTTAAAAATCTACACCCTATGATCACAAAAATCAAGAAAGTTCAAGGCTAAGGGGGAAACAAATACCTCAATATCACCTCATTACTGGATTATTCCAAGCTGACCAATCTCACATACTCAAATTTCTCTCTGATCCTCATTCTGTAGTGCTAGCACTTTACACAGTGTCAGCCATGCTGGTATCTCTCTGCTGCCTAACTATGCACTAGGTATTGCTGATTGCTACCCACCATGCAGCTGCTCCTACTCTGTGGGTTGCTGGAGCATGCAGAACAACCCGGACTACTGTATTACAACTGGATGCTGCTGTAAGGTACATGCCCAAGAAATAACTTACCACAAGACCGCTCTGTCATAATATATAAGCTTTTTCACAATACACAGTTACAATACTTACTTTGGCTTGCATTTCATTAGTGATTTATCCACTTTTCTTAGTTTGTCCTTTATGTCCTCTATTTCCCTCTTGGCTTTAGGGTCTTGTTCATTTTTTTGTTTTTCCGTCAAATGAAAGAATACATTAGTAGCTGCACGCTCCACTGAATCTAAGCCAAATCTTGAAGTAAATAATATGTGATATAGATCAGTTAGGTGAATGCTAATATAAATTATTATTTATACGTGTATGTAATGCTTCTACAATAATGCTCAGCCTTATTACTTGACTGCAGTAAATTATAATAATTAGAAGTGCATCATTGCTATTTCATCCCAAAGTCATAGGCTGTGTTCACTTTCAAGCTACAATTATTTCAAAACTGAGTGGTAACATGTAAAATGGTTCTGCCAGTTAATTATCTACAGAAAACAGTCCTATCTTTCCCTAAGTGGGCACATGAATATACATATAAAATAGATTGTACCTTAAATCATTTAATCCTTCTCAACTAGCCTGTTGAAAAGGAATGACTGTTTCTCTTGTTATTCTACACAGCTGTTCTTTCTCATAACTTTTTCAATACTGGAATGTTAGCTTAGCTTGGACTCTTCCAGCTTCTCAGTCAGAAAAAAAAAAAAAAAAATTCTTATTGTAGTGGGAAGAGACTGTTAGCTGTCACCATACAAGGGTTGGCAACACCTGGCATGAAGTTGCATCCTAGTCCATCAGAATGCTTACAAGTCATTTAGATCTGGCAGTCATCAAGAACAGGAGCAAATGGAAGGACTTTATTCTCGTGAAGGCCAAACACGGGTCTTAAGACTCAAAGGTAACTTCTTAATTCAAGCTTTTCACTTCTTCACAGGTAACAGAGCTCAATTGCAATCATTTTCCATTTACTTCTCATCTCTTTGAAGCCCACACTGGGTGATTTAAACTTCTCTATCACAGAGTTTATTCAGCCATTTAAGTACAAATATGGTGCCAGTGTACTTCTTTCCCTGGTGGCTTTAAGAAAAGAAAAGGTACTGTTTTCCCTACCACCAATAGCTGCAATAGCAACTTGGTTTCTACAGCTCTGATACCTGCTCTCTCAGGAGTCTTTACTAACTCCACGTTGACAAAATACCACAATGGGTGACAGCTTTCCAACCTCATGCATCAATAAAGACTTAAGGAAAAAAAGCTTGCCAGCACCAATCTGTTACTCCTTGTCAGTATTTACTTCTTGTGAGGGCTCCTCATCCCCTTCATCTCCATCACAAATTCTCAGGATTTGGACATGTAACTAGAATTTTTTATTTTTATTTTTTTGAAATTCCTTCTGATGCTTGTTCCTTGTCTGACTACAACACCACTGGGGAGCTCTATGAAGTGCAATCACAGTACACCTATGCCTTAAAACATAAGATAACAGATTTCTCAGGCTCACACCCTAACTTCATATCTACATTATGCATCCATGTTCACCGGTCTATGATGTGTTCTTTTCCCAGCATGATCATTTATCAGTTGTCTATTACAAAGAGAACGCATACTCTACACACAGCCCCTTGTAAGAGCCATTTGTCACCAGAAACTTATAATGACTCATCATTCCAGTGTAGATGAGAGTAACTTAGTGATCTGTCTCTCCTGAGGAGAAGCGCCTTTAACATCGTATTAAGTGCCTCAAAAGGACAATGCAGTTAATACTGCAGCTCTAAAATCACTCATGTGAAGGAATTAAAAATATTTAAGACTGCTTTTGAAATCTCTTGGCTTCAGCTGGAAATAAGCCATAGCATTGATTTAGAACCAGACTGCTGGAAATCAGCCATAGAATTTATTTGCAACTAGACTGCCACTCGAAATATAAAAAGAGAGAACTTATTAGCAATTAGAGTCATTTGAGATGCACCATTGACCTGTATATTCACTTTTTTGCTTCTTTCTTTCTAGAGTTCTTTCAGAAATGCCTTTTTTTAAAAAAAAAAAAAAAAAAAAAAAAGCACAAACACATAAGAACTGAAATGCTAAATAACATCATTCTCCCCCTAATTATTCAAAGCATTCAAAGGAAAGGAAAGGCTTCATACTGAGATGAGAAAACTGATATTTATGTAACACATGTATGTGATTGTTCCTACATGTTATTACAATAAGAATATGCACTGGACAACTGTTTAATGGTAAGTATTTTCTTTTCATTATTAGGACAAGCATCGAGGTAATATGCCCACTTTACTAATATTAGCAATATCGTTGACAATAACGGTATTATCAGTAGGTTATGCATATTTCATGTTTTGTGAAAATACATCTCAGATACATGCAGAAGTTTCACTCATGCATTTTACTGGATATAAAATAATGTTGTGAGAGGCTTTGTACTAAAACCATGTTAAATGACATATTCATAGAACCTCATTCTGCCCTTTTCCCTAGCAAATCTGCCCCCAACATACACTGTTTGCACTTCTAATTAAACAGCATAATTTTTACTTATTACACTGGGGCAAAGCAACAGAGATTCCAACTCTTATTTTAATGTGATTCAGATTATAATTTTCCTCAGGTATCATGCATGGATTCTAACCATTCCACACAATAATCAATCACTCCTAGTTTTACTTCAGCTAAACCTTCAGTCCCATAAAGATACACAGATTGATAGAGCTTGTAAGCCTTTACTTCACAAACTTTAGAATAAAGATAAGAAAAGGACATAAATGGAATTTGCTAAGCCATATCAATATTTATCTCTAATACCATTTTTCTGAATCTAGTCAACACACACATAACACATGGAATATAAATACTTACATAAAAATTATGGCAGGCAATTTATCCATCTCATGCAATTTTTCAACAAAGCATGCAAATTGTATCCATTTTTCCTGATCTGAGCAATCCACAGGTTGGGGCTTAAAGTGATCCAGAAGCTCACATACCTGACCAAAATATTATTGAGGAGATTTTAATGGCAGCAACTTCCAGCTGAAGGCAAAGTTTCCTTTAACAGCTTCTATCAGCTCAGATTTCTTAAGTCATGCAGAACTACAATGGCTTCGTACAGTTTACAGACTTAAAAGGTCTGCAGAACACAATGACTTCAGTAAGAATTCAAAATGCAAATCACTGTAGCATTCATGTCTACCTTCACAGTGGAAATAATAAAGCACTACTAACATACCAATTATGATATATTTTCACATTCAAGCGTCACATTTCAAGAACCTTGTGTTTTTTTTCCCCAAATATTCTATATTGTATCCTTGTTTTTTATTCACCACCTCCTCATACACCTATTTATGATATAGGAATATATGGCCTCTAATCAAAGACTTGATCTTCCAATTTAAAGTCCATTACTTAAATTTCTGTCTTTTACATAGGAACATACCTTCTGTCCTTGGTTACACAGAAGGTTTCAAATGATCAGTAAAAGAAAAAGAAGTAGGCTAAAGAAGCAGAATTGTGGTACAGTATTGTCACTACTTGTAGGAGGTACACTACAAGAATCAGAAATCAGAATCTCGCAGCAGTACTAGAAGTCTGATTCCCAGAGAAGCTTGTGAAAACAACCTTGAAAATGCTTACTGAAATGCCACAAATATTAGTGCTTATCTTTCAGCACAGCAGCAGCTAATACTTATAGATAATAATTAGGGAGGAGAAGCTCCCATAATTGTCTAGTTATATTACTGTATAATCATTACGTTACAGCTGTACAGAGTCTTAAAAACACACCCCTCTAACAACTGTTACCTTCTGTCTTTGGCCAAGTTCAATCCATTTGCTTAGCTCTTTCTTCAGTTCCTGTTCATATTTCCTCACATCCATCTTTTTTATTACTACTTTATTCTTGAAAGAGACAAACTCCTCAGGATCTAGCTCCTTGAAAGCAACAATATAAAACACTGAATTACTTCATTATCTATTTACTTTTTATATGTTCTGTGCACAGACCTGTATACCCACCTGTGCCCTTGGCCACTCCTTCCAGACTTCTACCATTGTGTCATACAGCTGAACACTCTCTTTTGGAGACAGAGAAAGATCTGCAGGAATACCATAGTTCTCAATCTGGAAGGAGTTTAAAAAAAAGAAAATAATTATTTTGATGGAATCCATATTACTTAATGTAACCGTTGATAAATACTTTTTACACCAGTGCTATGCTTACATGATTGACTGTTAATGCAGCACATGGGTGATAATGTTCAAAGAGAAAATCACCACCCGTTGAAGAACACACATACTTTTCCAAATCATTGTATCTTTCTCCATACAGGACTGCAAAGAGACAAAAATGTCATGATACATTGTTGGTTTTAAAAAGCAAGTATTTTGATTTGACTTTATTTAAAAACCATACACATGCTTAAGTTCACACAGAGCGATTAAAGTGTTTACAAGAAGGACACTACAATTTACTTATTATTATTATAAAACATTCTGATACACACCTAGTCTAACACGATATGGTTTTTTTTGTTCTTTTACTTTAGATTTCACTTTAAGTTTTCTTGTAGAATTCTTTTCAGAGTTGGTAGAGTTTTCTTCTATCGTGTTCTCAGCACATTGCCAATACCTTTTCACACTTTGTAACCACCTACAGTTCAAGAATAAAATAAAGCCAAGCCATAAAAAAAATTCTTTTTGAAAACTGATACAACTATAATAGATGAAGTACTACATTCTGCTCTGTTTCTCCTATAAAATTTCCGTCCCCCCTCTCACCATTTTCAGTGCAATTTTCTCCAGCTTATCCCAGGGTGCAATTCGTAAATGTGAAATCACATCATCATTATACATACAGAGACAGGTGTCTTCCTTGACTGATGATGGGTAAGTATGCTTATCAGGTTTTGGCAAATCAAATAGATGCAAAAAAAAAAAAAAAAAACCTCTGCCCAGCTCTCTCAGAGGGTCTGAAAGAATAGGAATGAATGCCTGTTCTCACTACAGAGAGCTAAAAGTTACAGAATTGTTTGGTGTCAATTATACGTATATAATACATAAAACAGTATGAATCTGTTGCCTCTCAATCGTAATTGTTCATACCCATTGGTTCGTATCAATAGTTCATATCCAATTTAAATATGCTCTTTTGAATGAGAAAATTCTAAGCGTACTCAGTTAGGTGTTCTGGGTTACTGATAGTAGCAGAGAGAGCCAAAAACGGACACCGAATTGTTACCAGAAGATGCTCCCAAACCTCTGCTCCAATTTCGCTACCAAGACAATGGACCTATATGTTTGGGAAAGAGGATAAAAAAAAAGTAAGAAACCTACCTTATCAAAGTACACACAAAACAGGAGCTGTTTTATGTTTTGCTAAATTCAAAAAGGTTACAAGATCATTACTGAATAATTCTTACATTGCAAATTCACTGGATAGTGAATTAGACTATACTAACTTCAATACTACATTCATTGTACCTTAGATAT
This sequence comes from Aythya fuligula, assembly GCF_009819795.1. Taxonomy (NCBI): domain Eukaryota; kingdom Metazoa; phylum Chordata; class Aves; order Anseriformes; family Anatidae; genus Aythya; species Aythya fuligula. Next base: position 26,604,598 of record NC_045562.1, on the reverse strand, counting down.
TCACTGACATCCATTAAGTTGATATACAAGAAAGAATCCAGTGCAAATATTAAATTTAGCAATATTAAACACTGGTTTTGCCCTCAAAAGACTGACAAATATCTACATATATGTCTACAACTCAAACCCGGAATACCTCCGGGCTTCATTTTTAACCACTAAGACTACAGTGGTGGCCTTTAGTTTTCCAGTTGACTGGCTTGAAAGAAATAAGAGAAATTCCTGGTAGCTCGACTGAACTGTACGTCTTCTCCAGGACTATCAGAGTTTTAAGTTCTTGCACTGGAACATATTAAGACTATTAGCTAACATGAAAAAGCAAGCAAGTCTGAAGTAATAGTTCTCAAAGCAATAATGCATGTAGTGAAAAAAATAATTATTGATAGTTTTCCTCTGCCGTTTTTCCCCCATAAACTTATTAAATTGATTATTACTGAAAGATGCATACCTCATCAAATATAACATATTGTATCCGTTTGACCCATTTCTGGCAACGAGGAGACAGCATCAAGATTTCTAAACATTGAGGCACAGTCACTAATATCTAAGAAAAAAGGTTTGTAAAGCATTATTTTCAAATAAATTGGCTGATCAGACGTAACAGAATAGATTCTATATTGAAAAAGCATTTAAAATATGTATTTGATTTCAAGATGAGCAAAAATTAATTTCTCACTTCCACCTTCAAGAAGGGTAAGAAGAAGGACACAGCCTGAGCTAACAGACTGGTAATCTTTGCTTTGATCCCTGGGACAGTGATGGAGCAACTAATCCTGGAAACCATTTCCAGGTACATGAAGGACGAGGAAGTCATCAGGAGTTTTTAGCATGGATTGACCAAGAGGAAGTCATGCTTAACCACCCTGATAAACTTCTGTGATGAAATGACCGGCTGGTAGATGAGGAGGGAGCAGTGAATATTGTCTGCCTAGCGTTCAATAAGGTTTGTGACGCTGTCTCCCATAAGATGCTCATAGACAAGCTGTTGAAGTGTAGGCCAGATGAGCAGATTGGCTAAATAACCAGTCCCAGAGAAATCAGTAGTACCAAGTGTAGTTGGAAGCCAGTAGCTACCAGTGTACCCCAGGGAACAGCATTGGGTCCAGTCCTGTTTAACATCTTAGTTAATGATCCAGATGATGGATGGAGTACACCCTCAGCAAGTTTGCAGATGACTCAAAACTGTGAGGAGTGGCTGATAAACCAGAGGGTGATGCTGCCATCCAGAAGAATCTCAACAGGCTAGAGGAATGCGCTGGCAGAAATCCCATGAAGTTAAACAAGGGGAGGTGCAAAGCCCTGCACCCGGGAAGGAACAACCCCAGGCACCAGCACTTGCTGATGGCCACCCAAATGGAAAGCAGCTTTGTAGGAAGTGACTTAGGAGTCCTGGTGGATGCCAAGTTGAACACGAGTCAGCCTCATGCCCTTCCAGCAAAGCAGGCAAACAGTATGGGCTGCATTAAGCAAAGTATTACCAGCAGGGCACAGGAGGTGATCCTTTGCATCTGAGGCCACACTTGGACTGATGGGCCTAGTTCTGGGCTCCCCAGTACAGGAAAATCATGCATATACTCAAGGGAGTCCGACAAAGAGACACTAAGATGATTAACAGACTGGAGCATCTCCTGTGAGGAAAGGCTGAGAGAGCTGGGACTGTCTAGCCTAAAGAGAAGGCTCAGGGAAGATCTCAATGTATATAAATATGAAGAGAGGGTATAAAAAATACAGATCTCTTTTCAGTGGTGTCTAGTGACAAGACAAGAGGCAATGGACAAAAATTAAAACACTGGAGGCTCTGTCTGAACATAAGGACACTTTTTTCGCTGTGAGGGTGACTGAGCACTGGAACAGGTTGCCCAGAGAGCTGGTGGAGTCTTCATCCTTGCCAATATTCAAAAACCACCTGGACATGATCCTGGAGAACTAGCTTTAGGCAGTCCTGCTTGAGAAGGAGGGTTGGACACAATGATCTCCAGAGGTCACTACTTCCAACCTTAATCATTTTATGATTCTATGAATAACCTAGGTTGATTCACCTTGCAACAGAAGTTACAGTCACAATGAACAAGAGTGGCTGCTAGGAGCCAAACTCTACCCACCTGTATGAGTTCATGATTTTCAGTAGAGGTATTAACAGGCAAGATTGTCTAGAATATTCTTAAAATCAGTAAGCAAGTTGTACTTATTTTATTAACTTTTAAGTGATACTACTTAAGAATGAAAGAATGCTGACCAGAGAAGCAACGCATGAAAGGAAACAGCATGGACAACAATGCTGAGGGATTAACAAAGGTTCATTTGCAGTTTATCTTTTACCAACAAAGCTTATAAAAGGTTAATGGCTTACAGAAGTGTCATACCGTACCTATTATATATATATATAATATATATATTTAGCTTACTTCTATCTATATCAGGATTTTACACTATCATCTGATTGTCTGAAATCACACTATTTTCCAACTCTGAGATGGTCAACCTAATTTATTTCCAAGATTTACCTACATTTCAGTTTGAAGTCTAGGACATAACTAAGACACATCAAGAGCTCAAGTGATTTTGAACCCTGGTGGTTAGTGAAAACAGATCTTTAAAGATCAACAAGAAAATCCATCAGACAGTACTACTTTACAATCAGTCGATGTCATCAACGTTTATATATAATAGTAAATGTCAGACACTCAAGAAAAGAACGGGGAAAAAAAAAAAGGAGCACCTCTTTCATTTATCTGCATTTACATCTGCTGTATGTTTATGACCAAAGGAATTAAATGTTTCTTCTTCTAACCAGAGCAAGTAATCAAAAGATGAATATTTAAGGTTGTACGCCACAGACTGAAAATTTTTCTGGTAAGCAGTACATAGATTTTAACTCAACTTTCTATTTAGTAATGGCACAATTGTTATAATCAAAATTAACATTTTCAGAGGCCAGATGAAGTACAGAAGTCATAACTTTTAAGTGTTAAAACATTCAAAAAATATACCTGAGAATTCATGACATCATTACGATAATCTCGTGTGAAGACTCCGCACACCACCAATCCATCTGGAAGTGTCTTGGTGAACCGACTATATATAGTTCCCACCACTTGGTTTACAAGGGCCTTAAGTAAAGCAGATCATTACCAAAACTATGCAGTGGATGTCTAAACGCATACAATGTTCTGAGGCATACAAATGTATTCATTTTTGGCACTGATTTTAATGTACTAGACTGCAATATACTATTGCCGCACTTTTATTAAATCTGGATCATCAATGTTAACTTTGAACAGAAATGGTACCTGATGTTCAATTATACTCAAATGTTTTCAAAGAAATCTAGTGTCCTGTGAAGTGGGTTATATAGTATTAACTCTGTATTTTAATTATTTCATAGTATTCTGCTATATCTACAAACACTTTAATGACATCAGATTCCTGAGGCCTGCAGGTATAAAATATATTTGTGCACCCAGACTCTGATATTCAAATGAAAGTATGAATTTGATGCCCATTTTGTTATGCCATATCAAAAAAACAAACAAACAAACAAACAAACAAAAAACTTATAGAAAAGAATCCAAAGAAATTACTCAATAATAGCACATGTAATTCCATATTCAAATTTCGTATTACTTAAAACAAGTTTTGGAAGAAATCAAAACATTGGTTTAGCTCTTAAGTCCATTTCTAACTAAAAAGAAGGATAAAACACTCATTAAAAAATATCCCAAAGATACTTAGAGTTTCACAAGTTCTCTTGAAGCATCTAATGGTGAACTCAATTGGAAAATATGTTTCTTGTTCTGTTTTTAACATTACTTTCACCAAGTCTGTAGGCTTTTGGCACTGTCACCATTTACCTAACACTACTTCTAGCACTTTTCTATGTATTAATGTTTCTGACCTTAAAATAGCTATATAAACAGTCAAAAAACTGTACATGAACTTAAGTATTTTGCAGATCTTTTGTAAGCATGCTTAAATACGTGTTTCTAATAAAAAAAGACATATATCAACTAAATCTGTACAATAAGTTACCCCAAATGTTTTCACAATCATGTTGAAAAATATCTTAGACAGACAGACAGAATATGTAGTAGGATGTAGCCTTACCTTTGTAGGAGCAACATACACAACTACTCCGTCATCACTCGTTTTCAGAACTTTCTCCATGCAATAATATGATGCATATGTTTTTCCCGATGAAGTAGGAGCAACTATCACTGCAGACTCATTGTTATCAACAGCATCAAGAAGTTCTCGCTAAGGGAAGAGCAAAACCTCTTGTTAAGAAGTTCTCATAAAGTGAACTGGCTCTTCCTGTGAAAATGTCTCTATTTTTGCTCTTAATTTTTGCTGATTTTAGACTATGGGAAGTCATTGTTAACCTAGAATTTTAAGACCGTATTCTTTTCTCAAACTGTTAGTGGGAAAAAATGGAACTACAATTTTACACTTGTTTCAATTATTTGGCCTGAGATTTTGATACCAGAATACTTACGGTCTGAAACTGGACATTTTCAAAATAAAAACCAGTTAACTCAGCAGTGTACAATTTAGATACAAGAACTTCATTGTTTTATACATTACAGTAATTTTTCTTGAATTGTTATAGCAATACTGTCCAAATTTCTCTTCTGCTCTTAGCATACACTAATAAATTTGTTTTCTTCCTATTACTGTCTTCCTCCATGCTTCCTCTCACTTTAAATAGGTCTGTAGAAGGAGCGGAGGGGGAATGGTAGAAGAAGTGAGAAATAAATAGCATGAACACTATATTTCTATATTAGCATATATGCTGAGTTCAAACGTGCTTCTCAAGCAAGTATCTGTTTTGCAGATGTGGTCACACAAAATAGAAAATTCAGCTGGTCTCCCCAGTCCAATAACAGACAGACCTGAGTTAGACCTACTGTGCTTTAAACAGAAAATTTATTATCAATTCATAGTATGCTTCACTCTTTAGGCAGCAATAAGTAGAAGATGATTAGAGGTTAGGTAATCAGAGATTACCTAAATGGGAGGCTATCACCATCAAATATTATGATGAACAGTGAAATCCCATGGATTTGACATTTCTTATGTTGAATTCCTTGGGCCAAGCTCTCAGTAGAAAAACTGTCATGTTAGAAAGAACATGGAATACCATCCACAATGATCTTCTGAATTTGTTCACTTTAGTGAAACACTATTTTTAGCAAGAAGTAGAATCACATGTATTTTAAAACAAAGAAAAAAAAAGTCATTTCCAGTATCTTTACATACAAATGGTTTGTGTCTCATTACCTGCCACGTGTCTGGTATGAAATTTTCCACTCGGGGATCTGGATCATTTCTCTCTTCTCGGAGCAAGTAATAGTCCATGTATTGTAGCTGGAAGCGAACCGGTCCCACCTCAATAGCATATCTACTTGTATTCTCACCATCACTTTTTTCTCTAACCTATAAGGTCACAATACATTTCAAGTTGGTTTGCAAACTAGCAAGAGATTCAGAAAATGGCACCTCTTCTGCTCTGGAACTCTGAAAGCTTTAAAAAATATATGAAAGTGCAGGTGATTTTTAAATACATTTTCTCTTATATAGCTTTGTATAAGCTTTTATCTGTTCAAAGGAGACTACTATAGCCTATAAACAATATGTCTCCAGTAACCCTCATTGTTGATGGTTTTGTTGTCAGAAGAGCTTACGAAACTGACTAGAAGGTAGAACTTGGCTTCTCTGAGCTATCACCTGCTAGAGTCTTCTCATCCTATATTTTTGTTTTCTTGGGCCTGCCCTGACACTTTATGCAATGAATCAAAGGTGTGAAAAGAAACTCAATATGAAGATTGTGATCCCAATTTTTGCAAAGTATTATATTTTTACGCAGCACCTGTATACCCTAAGACATAACAAACTTCAATGTTTGTGTACATGTTTGGTTACACCATCTGATCTTGAAAGTTGTGTAGCAAAGCCTTCCATGTTACAACATATACTAGAATGTCAGAAAATCACATTATAATTTAAGTTGGGAGGGATATCTGAATGTCAGTTAATCCAACTCCCTGCTAAAAGTAGGTGCAAACAGATCAGGTCACTCAGGGCTGCGTTCAGCCTGGGCTTCTGGGGGATCTCATTAACATGTAGAAATACCTGGAGGAAGCATGCAAAGAGGATGGAGCCAGGCTCTTTTTAGTGGTGCCCATTGCCTCTTGTCCTGACCCTGGACACAAACTGGAACACAAGAGGTCCTGTCTAAACAACAGGAAGCAGACACTTCTGTACTGTGCAGCTGTAGTGGGTCTCGCTGGAATGGAGTTAGCTTTCCTGTAACAGCACATACAGTGCTAGAAGTGCTAGAACTGTAGCTAGAACAGCTCTGATACCACACCAAGGTTTTGGCTATTGCTGAGGGGGGCTGGCACAGCACCAAGACTGCCTCCAAAACACCCAAAGCCAGCAGGCTGGGCAAGAGGTGGGGAGGGGTTATCCCCAGGGCAGCTGACCCAAACTGACCAAAGGGATGTCCCATACCATGTGGTGTCCCATGCAGCAACAAAAGGTGGAAAAGGAGAGGAGGGGCTCTTGTTATGAAGATGTCCATCCTCCCTCATCTCTTAGTCCCAAACCTCAAAGAAGGACAATAAAAGATTTCCAGAATTGAGCTTCCAAAAAATTCCTAACACTGTTGCACATGAAAAAATGAGATACAGAAATCATACTGGTTTTATGATTCATTGTAATCCTTTCATTTTGCTACTGACTTCATATTCTGCAGACTGTTAGTTATATCCCCCCTTCTTCCACCTGACAACCACTTTAGCATCCCCTCTCCCTGGTAACATCACATCTACAGAACTGCTTTTAAATCAGCCAGGGGAAAGGTTGCAAGCAGAAAAGCACAAGTCCGGTCTTTAGAAAAATGACTTCAGAGCCAAATTCAGAGTAGCTATCTGGCGGTCTCAGCTGTGTTAGTGAAGACAAGCAATTCAGTGTCAGTTTCCCTCAGAGGTGATCATCATAGCTCAGTAACAGGGCAGAGTAATACCATAAAAACAAACAGAATATGATTTTCATCTCAAAGATTTCCTCTATACAGTAGCATGTTTAGGCCTGTTAATGAACATTTTGAATTGATTGTTTTTCATAAAATAATAAAAAATAATAAAAAATATAAATATTTTCATAAAATAAGCATGAATGCTTATTTTTGACATGCAGAGTTCAGCTGATGTGATGAGTGGAACAACAGGTACCTCTTAGAGATGTAGACATCTCTTAACATTTTTCACAGGTTGTCTTTCACAGCCATATATAGTTCCACTTAATAAAGGGGAATTGGCCTATTGTGTCAACTCTCTTTCACATCAAGCAAAGAAATATATCCATGGAACTAAGGAAGATTACTCATTAATTTCTGAAGCATGAATAGACAGTTAAACTTAAGGCACAATATAATTACAGTAAGCTCAATATAGATTTTCTACACACTTACATGCTTATGTTTATATCAATTAGAGATCCAGTTACAATAGAATCATCACAGTCTATAAAGTTACCTGGCCAGACAGTGAACATGCCAAATTCTCAAATCCAAGAAGCCGTAGACATTGGGTCAGTTTTTGTAGATGTGATTTCTCCAAGAGATCTTGATATTTTTCAAGGAGGATATGAATTCTCCTCATGAGTTGGACAGCTTTGCTTAAATCTTTAGATTTAGTATCTTTCAAAAAAAAAAAAAAAAAAAAAAAAAAGCCAATTCTATCACTGGAAGCATTTTTAAATTAGGTATGTTTTAAATAGACCTTACTCATCCAACAACATTTATGGAAATTTAAAAGTGCATTTTAATCAAAGACGACCAGAATACAACCCACACTTCTGTGAGCTCTACAAGGTGCAACAATGAAGACCAGGCACCAAAACAATTCTATCTGCCTCTGCAAGCTCAACAATAAAAGAAAGTCATACTTCTCACATCTATACAATAACTGAGCTCCCCCATTTCATTTTCCTGACTCACATATTTGTTACTCAATCTTATTAGCTACATACTTCACACTAACATGTACAGGTCTCCCCAGCATGTTTCCAACAGAGTTGTTTGGATCCTTCTGACCAAAAGCATAGATTGAATAAGTTAATTCTGGTGAAACTGGAGACCTCTAACCATGGTGGTATAAATTTCTGTGCAAGTCAGCATTATTCTGACTGTGAGTCAACTCGGCTAATCAAACAATTCACCTCTGTATAGGTATATTTTACTGTTAATGATGCATGATCATTAAATATGTATAAAATAAAACAAATTACCTATGCATACAATGTTTACAATGTTTACAAGGTGAAACAGGAAAATATTTATGATCTAATTTTAGCAGATTCTTTGTCTCACTCAGAGAATACTGAAATTGCAAATGAGGACCAGTCTGTTAACACTTAAAAGTACCATTAGTACTCCCAAAACAGAAGCGTTTTAACATGTCTTTACTCCTGTAGAGAACGTCTAAAGTAAATCACTTTCTTGGTTAAAGGAAGTGCAAGTCAAATACTGAACATGCATTTGGTTATCATACCTTGTTTTTTGCAGTGTTCCTTCCATACTTCTAAACAGGCAGACAGTCCTGACAATTCTATGCTGAACTTCACAGATTTACTTTTAAGATTCTTGAGAAACTTCTCCAATTTGTTTATTCCAACAGTCAGATTTGCTTTTATTTCCTTTTCAGTTGATATCTGCAAGGTTTTCCATTGCTCCTGTTCTTTCATTTCTTCTTTAATTTTTAGTCGCTTGTTGTTTTCCTCTGCAATTATTTCTGCTTTACTTTTCTACATAAAATGAATATATTCAGAAACAACCATCATTTTTTGCCAAGCATCATCTGAAAAAAACTAATCCATAAACTCAAGATACATTATAGTTTTCAATTCTGTGTGGTACATAGTATCTTAAGTAGGATTTTTTAAAATAGCACTTCACTCTGAAGGAGACAATCTATGAATCCCAGTATTTACTTCTCAAAAGCTTATCTAATCTGTATTTTAAAAGTCAAAAGCTTCTTCACAAGTGGTATAAAAATGCACAGATGTGGAAAAAATTGAACAGCAGTTGAAGTTAAATTTAAAGCTTTTATTTCATCCATAGGTAACAATAATTCAAATACCATTGAGGTGTTATTATATAAATTAAATAAAATAAAGGGTTCAATCTTACTTAAGTTAAGAAGATTCCATATTTTAGGAATATATTATGGAATATATTATATTATATTCCATATTTAGGACTTCTATAGGCTATTCAACAGGCCATAATCTATAAAGCATACCAGTATAAAGATAGTATAGTTTATTATGAAATGTTACTCAAATTATTATTGCTGAGTACTGTTCATTAGTACACAAGTATATGTTACATATCATGTGATGTCTGAAAATGTTCATATAGAATTAATAGCACTATTTCCAAGATCTTCCATGGAGAATATTTCCAAATAATGCAGGGAAATAAATAACCAAATAGTGGATTTTACCTTATTTGTCAGTAGTTTCTTAAACGTAAAATTAAATTGAACTACAGTTTCCTTCACCTCACACACTATTACGGGCCATGAACCAAATCTCAGCAGCCTTTACAGATCTGATATTATTGTTTATCTTTTTTTAAAAAATTTCCTTGTCAGTTAAAACATTCATCATATTAAAATATTCATCAATATTTCCAAATAGAAAAACCTTTGTTTTTCTTTCCCAAATAGTAAATTAAATTTGAACTACAAAGATAATGCTTTTTTCTTCAACTAAAGCTACTAGCGCATTCAAACTATAATATTTAATACGTGTGATTCATATAGTAGAAATGTTTTTCTGGATAGTAAAAAGTAGACTTGGAAAGATCAACTTGCATATACTCACTTGCATTTTTTTCTTTTTGACGGGATTATTAGCACTCCCTGGTGCATTCTTCTGGCATACAACAAACTTTGAAGTGCCCTCTTGCAATGTGCTTCCATAAAAACGATAAAAAGTCTGTAACTTTTGAATTTGTTTTCTTTCATTTGGATCTTTGGATTTTGCTGCAAATAAACACAATTGATTCAAAAACACACTGACAGAATCCCCTCACCCCCACCCCCCAAAAAAAGATACCCGGATAAAGGATAAATTTAACTTAAAGGCTAAAATCACATTTCAAAAGATACTTTCTACTGAGACTCATTGAAATTCAACAGTCCTTTGAACTATCTGAGAGATATGTCAGACTCAAATTCAGAATTTAGGCACACAAGAATATTATTGGATAACTTAACAGACAGGACACCTGGAAAGAAATTAGAACTGCTTGAGAAAAACGCCTAGGCTTCTCACACAATCAACGAAAATAAGAAAGTGTCTTCAGAAGTCAATTCAGATCATCAGAAAGAGACCTCTTCCCCATGAATACAAGACTCTGTCATCACAACTTAAGTAATATGGAAGAACACTTATGTGACCAAATGGAAGGTATCGCGCACGTGGATATTTCTGCACTTAAACTTAGCTATTTCTCTCTGTTTTACACAAAAAAGACTGAGATAATACAGGCCAGTGTTAAGAGAACTTGTGCAAGACATGGAATAGAGAGGGCTCTCTCTTCAGTAGGAGTGGACATAAACTCCAACATTATGGAGGATGCTCTAGCTACTACTCTTGTGCAGGTATGCTCAGACTGACTGCTCTCCACATTTCCTGTTGAAATCACAGTGCAAAAAAGAATGCAAAAAATTGTCCAGTCAGAAAGATAAGCAGATGGAACACTTTTCATAGGTCAAGTTATGCAAATGCCCATTCAGAAAACAATTTTTCTATTCACTGAATGAAAACCCTAAATGAAAGGAAGCACCAATAGTAATGCATGACTTCCCACCTCCTGAGAGAGAGTTTAATCCACTGTGTGATGCAACAATAATGGAAACATCTTTGAGAAAAAGAGCTATGTATACATGCTGGTACACACAGTATCATATACTTCATTTCATGTAAATATGCAAGTTCAAGATCAAAATTAAGTCCATGTTTTGTTTTTGTTAGTACCTCAAAGTTGAGAGACAAACACAAAACTATGATGTGTAACATTAATACAAACACCTTTTGTTTACTTTTTTACTTATTTTAATTTTTGTTCTCAAAAGATTTGACTGGCTATGCATGTGCTGGACAAACATCTGAGTAGATTTTGCACATATACGAATTTGCTTAGTAAGCATTACTCAAAGTATAGATTTAAACATGAAATTGCACATGTACTTTATATATAGAGAGAGATTTGTGAGGCATTTTGCAAGCACAACAGAAAGCATCATGAACAGCTGACAAGAAATGCTCCCTTATACTTGTTAGAACTATTAAGTTAACGCATAACACACAATACGTAGCTGATGAATTTCTGCAGCATGTGCAAGTATAATTTAGCTATTGCAATAGCTCTTTTTTGGCAATGTTTACGCAGTTGCAAATAGTTTCTGAACTGAGAAGTCCTTCTCTAAAACGTTAACCTTTACAGTATTTTTCTAGCCAACAAAGACAAGTGGGTTTTGTTAGCTCTTCTTACCATCAGCATTGCAGTGTACACGTTCATACTCCTCAGTCAATGGTCTGCCAGAATGCCAGTGACGAAGCTCATCAAATTCCTTGTATTTAGTAAGTGAAGAAACTGCAGGATCATTGCTGAAAGATACAAACATTAAACAGAGCAACAATTAAAAAGGTTATCTGTTGTCTCTAATAAAACATTTAAAACATATAAGAAAACCTGAATATTTATCAAAACACTTTACGTTGGCAGACAACCAATGTAGGGATTAATTTTACTCCAAATATAGTTTGTCAAGATAGCCTCAGCTTTTCAGAAAAAAAAAATAATAAATTAAAAATGCGTTTTCCCACTTTCATATAGTTCAATCATAGAACGCAATGTGACTACATAACTCACAGAAATATCCTTTAAAAGATGAGTCTTTGTTTTCCCAAAATGGCTAAAAGTAATCATTGTCCAGCACACAACCCACCTTCACAAGCAGGGCAAATGTAAAAAAAAAAAATAATAATCTATTCTCAACTTTTATTCAGTACTGTTACTCAGTATTTTCCTTTTCCTGAAATCAACCTGAGCTTTGTAATTTAAGATGAGGCCTTTCAATTACAAATTGTGCATTCAGAATAATTGTTTCAGAACATAGAATAAGAATCACCGAAGACTAATACAAACAAATAATTGAATGAGAAAATAAGATACTGACTCTTACGCATTCCTCTTCAGAATTTTCTGATAATATTTACAGAGTATTTTATCAGTACACATAAATGTGAAACCTTCCCTAGTCACAGCAAAAGCATTTCTAAACTCACACAAATTGAGCATAATATGGTTGTAAACAACAGGGCAGTAGTAAACAAACCCATAGTCTTATAACATCTTAATAAAACTCTAAGTACATACTCATCTAAAACAGGTAGGTCTTTCAAAATATCTCCAGCATACTCTTTAACAAGATCAGATTTCACTGGGAATAGTCCTACAGCAGGAATTTTGTCTTCATACACTGTACAGCATTAAAAAAAAAAAAAAAAAGAAAAGAAAAAAACAGGGTTGATTAAAAATATGTATGATTTCATCGTATACTTAAAATTCTGTCAAGTTATTTACTGGAAATTCATTTTTAATGTAAAATATGCAAAAAAAGAAGCAGCAGTTCACCAGTTCCTCTGTTCCTTTTTCTTCTCAAGCACAGGAAGAAGAGGAACAAAGCAGATAATTTTTCTTCTGAGTAGGTAATCTTACAATCTATTTTAGACACCTACATTACTTCTATGAATGCTACAACCTACTCCATCTCACAGGCACATATTTCCTGCACTACTTACAGAAGTAAGCAGTAGCAGTACTGTGCTAGAAGGTGCCTTAATAGCCTATATAGTAACAAAGAAGTCCACTAGAGCCCACTTTGCCCGCTTGACATCTGTTGATACTAGCTGAAAAACACCATATAATTAAGTAGAATTTTGCTCCCATTCTTAACTAATTTCTTGCAAACTGCCCCTTCTTAATAAAGTTTAGAATGTTTTAAGCAAAACACATGTAACAAAATAGGTTCTCAAGAAATGTCAGACACTAGTGGGTTGAAAGGAAGGAGAGTATAAATCACAGAATCACACAGAATCACAGAATTTCTCGGTTGGAAGAGACATCAAAATCATCCAGTCCAACCTCTGACCTAACGCTAACAGTCCCCACTAAACCATATCCCTAAGCTCTACATCTAAACGTCTTTTGAAGACTTCCAGGGATGGTGACTCCACCACTTCCCTGGGCAGCCTGTTCCAATGCCTCACAACCCTTTCGGTAAAGAAGTTCTTCCTAAGATCCAACCTAAAACTCCCCTGGCGCAACTGAAGCATGGATTAGATTTGTGACCAGGATAAAAATCAGATCACTACTCTCAAAACATTTTGTGACAGTAATGAAGACCATGCTTCTAACTCTAATTCTTGGGGTTGTCAATACCTCTAGATGATGTCTGTTCCTGATCAAGGAACACTTGGGAAGTAGTTCGTATTGGGAAAGCATCTCCAAAACCATATTTCACAGTCAATTTGGTTACAGCATCCCATAAACTTAGATATTCATCCTCCATTTCTTTCCCCAGTTCCTTTTGGAATTCTAATCCTGCACAAAAGAAAAAAAAAAAAGGGGGGGGGGGGAGGGGGAATTAGGAGCTTTATGATTACAGCTTCCTTGAACAGAACCTACCTATTCACCTATGCAGCATCAGACACAAAGAGCTCAATCCTACACAAGGTCTCTGGACATTGGAATAAATTAGGATATGCTGCCATACATTCAGTGTTTAGTAGTCCAGGGTATAAATTACTAATTATGCTGACAAAATTTATTTTGTAAAGAATACCAGACTTATACTGTCTGTGGAAGTTCAAATTCCACAGCTACAGAAGGGTTTCTCTCACCTTCACCTTCTTCAGGGTAAGATCTTTAATTCAGTATTTTATTTTGGTGCCTAATAAACAATAAGAATCATTAAAAAAAAATCTGTCTCCTATTTCTAATTTATATTTTGTTTAAAAAAAATCTCGACACTTCTCTACAGGACATCTTGTGACTTGATTTATACAGAAAAAGTTGTATTTTACTATCAGACAGACCAGCTGCCAGTGCTCACCACAGGATGTCAGGTGAACAGAATTACTCTGAAATAAATTTTGGTATAAATCATTTTCCATACTCTCTTGCTCTGTCAGCTTTTGTAGCTTTCCTTTGAATCTTAACATATACAATGATGTTCTTGAAGTTCCAGCTCTCAACTTCATGTGTTTACAAGATAATATCAGATTTTGTCTGAACCAATTTTATCTCAATCTAAAATAAAAATATGTCAAAAAAAAAAAAAAAAAACACATAGATCTCTGATGTCAGTGATATTAGGGATAGAATCTAGTCTCCATTCTGACTATGCTGAACTAAGACAAAATGAATTGGATAGAAAATGGGCTAAAAACCAAACAGTTGAGAATACCCAATAACAGTGACCCAGAGCTCGTACTACCTATGCTTCCTCTGCATAAGTATATCAAAGATATGACATGGTAAAGTATTGTGAATGACTACTGGTGAGAGACAGTTGAGTGTGTGATTTTCTAGACTTGCATGTGAAAAAAAATCCCTATTGTTCGACAAAATTATTATACAAGTAATAAATCAATACAAGTTGATTTATGCTTGTACACAAATTCTCATTTTTACTCTGCAGCTTAATAAAACTAGAAATATAAGAAAGCAAAGTGTTCAACAAAGACAAATACCTTCAGTGTATTCAATCTGATAGTAATGTGCAAGATTTTTGAGCAGTGACTCATCATTTAGGTCAGGTAGATATGTTAAATCCAGTTTCCAATCATTTTTATCACTTAGCTCTTTCAGAACAAAATGCGCACACAACTGTTGCTGTTAAAACAGAGCAAACAATTAATTCTCATGCAGCACCTTTTCATGTGGAGGGACCAAAGCATCTCCAGAATAAGGTTAACTACCTCAGTTTTTATAGGCATGAAAATCAGCATGCTGTTATTTCTCTGTGATCACGAAACAGTTAAGTAGCACACTTCTAGATCTTCTTCACTGCAATAATTGACTTCAAATAATACGAAGGTCTGGCATCAGACTTCCCATACTGGATAAGACCACAAGGTCCATCTAAGCCCAGAATCCTAATACTGACATTGGCCTAAAATTAGGTAAAAGCCTAAAAATAGGTCAACTATACAGAGATATTACCCCAAACATTCTCTTAGTCCCACTGATTTTTGGCTCACATGATTCCAGAACCAGATGAAGTTTCTTTCCACCAAGTACACTTGATTCTTTGATCTGAGACTACTAAAGCAATTCACCAAGAAAAACTAAAACTGAAATGATAATTGTACCAGATGACAGAAGTAAGACAGTGTTATACACACCATTTTCATTATTGGTAAAACTTGCTTAGTCCAGCAGGATTTCATAACCCTAATCTGAGCTCTCTGAGAAAGAGGCATATGAAGAAGAAAAACCACTGTAAGACATTGCATTCTACAGAGGTCAGCTGCTGCTTCTGGAGATAGTGGTTTACTTCTTCCCTGTTGAGAGATGACAGAAGAAAAGTTGATCACATCCTTCAGTAAAATATTGTGTTCACCTCTACATAATTCTGTGATTTTCACTTTGTTAAAGCAGCTAATAATTATGATTTATTTAAATAATTTGTGCATTGTAATTACTTCTGTGCACACATTTCAAAATGAACTCTCTTGTAGTGCTGGTAGCTGCAGATCACTTATACTGTAAAAAATCTCTTTTCTGAAAAGAATATGACTTAAAAATCAAGAAATCTTAAAAATAGTTTCCTGTGCCTTTCTACAAAAGTTACTGATATACTGATTCTGTGTTAACTTGAGGTAAATAAAAGACTTGTAGAACAGTCACAAAAATTATATCATGACTCTCTTCATCTAGAAGGAACCCCGTCTTGCTAATTTGAGGAAAAGTGTATTCTACTGTAAAGCCATAGGATAAGGAAAAGAAAAATAAAGAGCATAACAATCTTCTAAGGTAAAACTTCCCATGGAACTAGTCACTTGTAAGAAGAAACTTTCCCCAGGAACAGCGACTGCTGCAGGGATGATAGTGCCACTCAGACACACCACACTACTTTGGAGAATCTGTGGCCCCACAAATTATCTGAACCAGTCCCTTTACAGGTGAAATCAAATGAAGCATCTGACCCTCTCTTCAGCTTGGGATCTGGAAGAAGCATCTCTTCTGTTAGCAAAATGTTTAAAGTCACTGTGCTGAAAAGATATATAGCATTCTTACTTTTTCTGATTTCTCTGTCTTTGTTCCCATGGAAGCATGTGCATTTGTCAGCATATCACTGTATATTTTTAACCCCACTGCACAAGCAAGAACACAGACTACACGCCGAATGTCAGATCCTTCAGGCCACAGCTGTTTCAACAGAGGGATAGTCCGGCAAACCTGCAATCACAACATTATTAATAGCACAAATTACTGCTATAATAACAGTTACCAAATGAAGGACATGTTTTATTCCTTAAAGAGTAACATCACAGAATGGGAAAAAAAAAAAAAAAAAAAAAAAAAAGATTTGGAAACTCAAAAGTAAAAGTGTGTATAGTCATTAGTAAATATAGCCTCCCTAGGGCCGGGTTCATGAGGGGCACCAACAGCCAGCCCTGACTGCCTCTGGGCCTCCCCGTACCCTGCTCAGAACCCAGGTCCCCATGGGCTGTCAGTCCCTATCCCAGCAACAGCACAGCAGGGTGGCAGGGCCTGTCTCCAGGTCCCCAAAGCCTCAAAGACCCACATCCTGGCCCAGCCTCAGCCTGTCCCTTTCCCCAGAGGGAAGCCCGATGCCTGGGCCTGGAGCTACCCGGCTCCTGGCTTGGGCACTGGGATGGGCCCTGGCTGTGGGGCACTGACCCACCACCCCTGAGGGAACCTCCATGACCACCCAACTGCAGGGAGCAGCTGCCTGCCCTCACTGTGCAGTGAAGGGTTCCTGCTCCCAGTGTATCTCATTACTGAGCTGGCCTCTGGAAAGATAATTATAATAAAACGAAATAGCAGCAGCAGCTGCCAGGCAGCTGTGTTTCTACTGACTTTAAAATGCTTTACGAGCAGCAGCATTTTTATCTGGACCGAAAATTCAGCTTGCTGGACCAGCACCAATCCCTTTAAAGTCCAAGGAAGCCAACAGCTCCTATCATTCTCAGCGGAAGCAGACATGGAGTCACAACATGCTCAGGAAACTGGTACGGGTATATTATTGCATGTTATGCACTAAAGGTGATAATGATTCCATGTGAACACTTATTTTTTTTCAGGTTACAGTTTTGTAGAACAAGATTAAAGAATAAGCTAGTTCCCATCTTCTACAAGACAAAAGCAGTCACTAAGGTGAAAATATCTGACACAATAGATCCCACCAGCCTCCAGGTGGAGCATCCTACCTTAATGAACTTACATAAATGAACCTCAAAGGAAGAGCAAGCTTCAAGCTGCTGTGAAGAGTGGGCACAGAGGGAACCTCCCTGTTCTCAGGGTGTCACTTCAGGATAAGTGAAAGAGCCCCCAGTTCTGGCTAGGACAGAGTTTCAGTTAAAGGAATAGAGAGAGACAGTTGATCTGAGAAGAAAACAGAAAAGGATGCAAGGGGTAAAATTACCTCTTCTTGTACACTTTTCAGGCTTAGCTTGAGATGTCCATACAGACACAGGGATGGTGCTTTGTACCTGACTATGGCTTCACAGACACATCGCAGATCTTTTTCATACTAAGAAGTGCAGAAGGCAAATCATATGCAAAAGTCAACAAATAAAATGCCTCAGGGACTACTAGCCACAGACACTGACAGAAACCATTCTCATATATATATGTATATATCTACACACACACACATATACACAGACCCACCAAAAAAACACCTCAGCATCCAATAAACATTCATTCTAAATTAAACTCCTTTAAACGCCAGTCTACTGCACTAAATTAAAAGTCAATTAAGGCTTAAAAATGTGTACCAATCACAGTATTTTCCTGTTAAAACTTTCAAGATCATTGGATGAATCATAGAATCATTCAGGTCGGAAAAGACCTCTAAGACCATCTAGTCCAACCTCTAACCTAGTACTGACCATCCACCACTAAACCACACTACTAAGTTCTACATCTACATGTTTCTTAGACCATCAGATATGTTTCCTGGAGCATCATCAGATGAGCCATGTATCAGTGTCTTATGATTTTAATATATATAATATATATATATTACATATGTATGTTTTATATATATACATATATATATTATGTATAACATATATATATATATAATATTCACACAGATATTTTAATTAAATCCACTAAGTAGAACTAACACCAAAAAGAAGTTGTTTGAAAACCAAAAAGAAGTTGTGAAATTTACCTTTTGAAAAAATAACCTGTGTTTCCCCATACTCTGAAGATGATACCCATAAACTCTAAGAGTATCACATTCCTGTCCTGAAGCAAGTACAATAGTGATTTTCTTTGACAATGAATGAGCAATAAAAATAGTCAAATAGTTGGTTTGGAGAGAGGTCAATCCTATGTCAGATACAATGATGAAATAAGGATAGCTTTTCTTCAGGAAAATCTCCCATGCTGGTGATAAACAATTGGAAAATTCTGTATGAACAGTAGTGCGTGTGTTGTGCTTCAGGTGTTCTATTAATGCAGTACGTAAGAAAAGAAAATGAGGATAGGGAAAGTACATCTGCTCTGCATCCTGTAGCAAATGAGAACAATGAAAGTATTCAGTTACATTCCAGCAAGTCGTATTCAAATTCAGACTGCATAAATACTATGCAAGTATAGTATTTATATATTTGAATTCTATTTACAGAGTTTCTGAACATCATGTTATTTTATATCACATCATTGCAATTCCTTTGTACATTGTTAGCAATTTTGCTCTAGTCAAGTCAAGCAAATTCAACCAAAAATTATTTTCAGGTATATAAATGCAATTGATATAGCTGGCTATATATAGGCATACAATATATATAGGTATGTAAATAAATGTAAAACTATGTCAAAAAAAAAAAAAAAAAAAAAAAAACACTGAGGTAGTATGATCAGACCTCAAACGCTGAGAAATTAACAATTAAGATGTCTTGTTAAAATCTAATTTGACTATTTGTTAAAAGTATACCACATTTGCAAAGTATGATTACTACCCAGTTTTATTTTTCCCTGTATGCTTCATCGCAGATCTACTTTTTTTGGTTTCTAGAGAGCTTTCCCTCTTTCCAAAGGTTTTTTCATGTCAGGAAAAAAAAATGCAAAGCCATTAAAATAATTATAAATAACTTCGTAGGATTCCAGCTTTGAATGAATCAAGAAAATCATGGTTAAAATCTCCTACAGGTCAATATAGGTACCTGCCATTTTTTGTACATTTAATGGCAAGTTGTGCAGCAAAAAATTGTATGAGTTATAATGCTACTGAATTTCTAAAACTTTTCCAGAGAAGGTGAATGTCACAAATCTCCTTATTTGTTGACATACTGAAGTTTCCTGAATCTGATTAGAATCAAGCATTTGCTTTTAAAGGTGTAACAGTGTAAACAAAAAAACAAATAATGTTAGTTGTTCATTACCTTGAAGAAAACAACAATATATTTTGCTCCTCTTTGAGTGAAGTCTTGCAAGAAGCATTCAATTAGGTAGAATAAGTTTAGATACTGTACTTCCTCATTTAACAACATAAGAATTAAGGAATCCCCATCTATCACAAAGAATTCAGACTCAACGAAGTCTTTTAACAAACTGACATACCTGAAAAAAAAAGTAGTGTGTACATAATGTTACTCCAAGACAGTTGGGAACATGAGACAGAGAAGCTTGTTTTGTTTTCTGATAGTTTATAAAATAACTTGCTTAATAAATGTTTTTATTAATTAAATCAACTATACATTAAATATATGAATTAAATCAATAGAAAGCCATCTTTCTCAGATCTAAGTTCAGAGCCAAATAGCTTGTAATCCTTTCAGTTACTGGATGTATAAGCAATAGTCTCCTTTACAATTCTCAATACTTTTTTAGCATCTGAGGTTTCTATCGCATGACACCCTTCATTCATTTCTGCACTTACGTAGAAGCTGGGGTTTGTTCTATGAGAAATACTGCCCAAGAGAGAACTGCAAACTTCACGTTCTTGGGGAAATACTAAATCCTAAATATGCTTATGTCTCCAGGTATTCCACAAGCCTAGGTGACAAGAATATAGCTGCACTAAAAAATAATACCCTTTGATGTGCATTTGGTTCATAGAAACTGTTTTTGCTACCTTTTATTCTATTTCTTTCAGTGAACCCTGCTGTACTTACCGAGCTCTTGATAGGGACGGCCAAACGTGTAGCTTCAAAATCTTCAGAAATTCAAGATGCTTTCTTATTTCTAAAAGAACCACACATACACTTATTGATAAAACCATAACCCACTGGTTAATTATAAAAGAATCAAAAGGTCAGACTCTGCAATAAAATACTTGGACAAAAAAATAAGATGACAGCAGCTCCTCACCAGGGCTTTTGGAATCCCACTCATTCTGAAGAACTCTGAAATCTTCGCCTTCAGTTTGTGATTCCTTCTGTGCCACTTCTTCAGTGGTCAGGATATTATAAACTTTACCATAATCTGGGTCTTCAACTTCTTTTTCTCTGTCTTCCTTTTCTTTAAGCATCTGCACAACAGCTGCTTCTGCCTTGTCACTGGTCTCATCCCCCTCATCATGGTCACTTGTACTCCCACCCTCTTTGTTTTTCTTTGTTGAAATGAAGCCTATTTCCTCACTGTCGATAACGTCACTATCCATATCATCACTATCATCCTTACTCGTACTTCCATTTGTGGTGTCACGAACAACCTTCTTGAAATGATCTTCTGCAGAATCCATCACAGATCTTGATTCTGTATCCAAAAAAGAAAACTAAGTAATCAAGAGACAAATTTCAGGAAATATGGCATGCTCTGTGGCTTGAACCACTAAATTATCTACTACATATTCAGACTGGAATAAAACTTGAGGAAAAATCAGAAAGCATTTTGTGAGCATTCCCATGGTACATTTTTGCTTTTAAATAAATATTTTTTTTTTTTTTATAAATTATAAGGAAAACATCAGCTTTTGTCATTGCTAAAATTTACCAAAGACTATCAAGACCATTACATATTTGGTTTATGCTTTGCATGATAGCAGGGATTATGATTAACCCCCCAAATATGCCACCCAAGGTGTCTGGGGCCATGGTGCAGGCAGGAGCAACTGGCTGGCTCAGACACCCTCCCCTTGCTCTTTTGCCTCGTCCCTGATGTTCCTCATATGCTGTCAAACCATCTCGTCTAGTCCAACGCACAACTCCAACTGTAACCCTAATGCAAACACCAGCAACAGCTCCAGCACCTTGCCTAAACTCAGTCCCTGCTCCAGAACTAAACCAAACCCTAGTCCTAGCCCCAGTCCCATTCTCAGCCCCAAAACTAACTGTGAGCCCAGACCCAGCCTTACCTCCTGCCCCAGCTGTGACCCTACACGCAGCCTCTAAGACAGCCGACAGCCCTGCTGGGCTGGGATATGCAGCAGAGCCCTGCTCACCACTGCACCTACTGGCACACCTCTTTTAAGGCACTGCCACCGCCCATCCCATCTGCTTTCAGTTTCTGTTCTCTAAGTGTCCCCACTGCTAGTTTCTCCTTTCGTTTCTGAGGTGCCGGAAATTTGTGTCCTTGAACACAGCACTGCGAAGCAGTATTCATATCTCACTACTTCAGCTTGCAGCAAAATTAGGCTTCTCAGATCCTAGCAGCTTTGGATAAGGGTGCAAGAGCTGTTACCGTGTTACTTATGAAAATTGTTTATAAGCTTTGCAAAGTACAGTGC
Organism: Aythya fuligula; assembly: GCF_009819795.1. Lineage (NCBI taxonomy): Eukaryota > Metazoa > Chordata > Aves > Anseriformes > Anatidae > Aythya > Aythya fuligula. The sequence continues at coordinate 26,582,591 of NC_045562.1, read as the reverse complement.
AGAACATACTAATTCCTGTTTCTCACCCCTTAGTCACCACAATCTACTCTTCTACCAGTAGGAAATTCCACATAAAGAACTCTTTTAGCAGGAGCAGCACTAGATCCCTAATCCAACGCTTAAAATAGTGAAGCCTCAATTCATGAGAGAACTTGGGTACCTAGGCACTGCTGAAGAAAACATTTCAGAAATTGGAATCTGTGCATCAGATTGTCTGGGCACGAGGCAGGAAGCCCAGGCTGCCTTTAGGTCAGATGCTCGCCCAGAATACAGCACAGAAAACCCTTTCAGTTACACATGCATAAGTAGTCTCCTTCTCGATTCAGGCAATTTTGGGACAGCCTCCCTGGAAGACAGCTGACACGTAACACTTGCCATAAAAATGGGTTAAAGGTCTTTTCTACACCTCACATTTCCTTTGAGACCCGTCCACACACAAAAAAAAAAACAGGAACACAGGAGAAAATTTTCATTTTCAGTACACTGGAGCACTGGAGACGTGCTACTGTAATGTCATAATTACGCTGTTTAGCTTGGCAAGATAAGCCCCGGCTCCTTCTCCTGAGCGTACTTTTTTTCTTTTGTAGGTAAGAAATGTAGGTACATAATTGGTAATATTTCCTTGCCCAAATTATATGGGAAATCATTTATCAACAGGTTTGAAACCATTTGGATGATGCATTTTGGTTGAGAAAAGTGTATTTTAGATCTTCTGCTTCTCACCCTACAGAAAGGCAGAACAGGCATTAATTTCCTAGGAAGTCGGTGCCACCTCTCTGAAAATATGCTTAAGAAAGGGCAAAAACTCCACACAGAGTGAGGAATAAAAACAAAACAAAAAACAAAACAAAACAAAACAAAACAAAAAAGCAAGCACTAGTACAAACACCAAGACTAGCTCTACCCACAGACAACCCTATGCTAGAGCAGGTGGATATGCCCTGAAAGAACTGTGGCTTATAGAGAGCCCATGCTGGAGCAACTTTTATCCTGAAAAACTGCAGCCTATGGAGAGGGTTCACACTGAAGAATGTGTAGAGTGTGAAGAGGGAGGAGTGGCAGAGAAAGTGTCATTTTCTTTGCTATATCCTGGCTTTAACCACTACCGTGCCCTATACACCACTCAGGGGCTCAGGAGGGGTAGAGGAGTCAGGAGTAAAAGAGTAAAGTTGGAAAAAAAAAAAAAAAAAAAAAAGGAAGGGTGGAGTGGAAGGTGAGGGGTGTTGTTTTCCACTAGCCAAATCTTAAATTGATGATAAATTACATTACTTTTTCTCAGGTTGAGTCTGTTTTGTCTGTAATGGTAACTGGTAAGCAGACACTCTGTCTGTCTTGACCTTTGCTTTTCCATCCAATTTTCACTCCTCTCCTGTTGATAAGGGGGAGTGAGAGCAGCTGAGTGAACAACTCACAGCTGGTCAAGATTAACTCGCCAGTGTCTTCTAGATTTTTGTACATAATGCATGAGGCAGAAAGAAGGAGCAGAGAGAGGTGCTTGAGAAGAGGAACTGGGACAGCTATTCATTCAGGTCTGAATCAGAGTGCCTAAAGTCCTCAAGTAGTTTGGCAGTAACCATCTAGTATACAAAAACAGCTGCTTAAAAAACAAAACAAAACAAAAAATCTTGATACACCTTATAAAAGGGAAAATTCAAACTGTAACTGCTCAGCAATGGCAATTCACAACAGAGCAATGACATGACCTGGCAGCAGGTAGGCCTAACTCCAGACTAAGGTTAAACAACAGATGCAGAACACCAGAGGTACAACCTTATGTGAGGGAGCATAGATTTCCATGCTGATTAGAAATGCCACAGTATTGCCTTCTACCAATCCAATTGCTACTGGCACAAGTGTATATAAAGAATCTGCTTACGCCGCATCTTTGTAGACTCCCTGTAGAACCACTTACGGCACCAAGACTCTGTCCAATGCGTTGCCTATTAAATCTCCTTATACTTAACCACAAACATTGTTAATTTGCCTCAAGGGGTACAATAAAAATTCCTTAACACTTCCTTGAAGCCGTCAGGAACCACCTATGTAAACTTAAGCTCAGTTCTCTCCTTAAAATAAATGCATAAGCCCAAATACTGTGTAAGTCGTGCGTCAGCTGCCTTGGAACCTAGCCGTAGATTCACTACATGCAGTAGAAAGACTAGTGCATATCTGAATAGAAATAATTCTTGTCCTGAAGGCTGTAATGAAAATACATTACAAGTATAAGTTAAGCTTAACAAAAATATAGCAACTGCAATACACATTTCAGTTACAATACCAGTCTCAATAATACACTCACTGACATGACATGAGGTATCCTCTGTTGGGTTGAAACCAGCTCAAGCCCATTTTTTCTTTCTGAAATTCTTTCTCTAGTTTAGTGTTTAATACTCTACTGAGCCATGGATTCCCTCCCTTCCTCCAAAACTGATGTGGCTAACTCCGGGCCACATTCACTCTCTTCTCATGAACCAGAGGAGAAATATTTAAAGCACTCAACTGTTGATAGCTGTTTATCTGCAACAAAAGCTACCCTCACAAAGGTCCCCTATGTGTTGAGGGAAGTCAGATTCTTAGCAGCAGCTGTGGCCTGTCACACCTGCATTAGCCTGTGAGCTTTGTGGGCATGTTTTGCCCATCTTCACTGAGCCTTCTTCCATTGAAGGGGTTTAGGTTTAATTCAGTGAGTCACAATCCACACTTCAGGGTTTAGTCAGTCACAATTTAATGAAATCACCACAGTCCTGATCCATGTAAATGAATTTAAGCTTAAAATTACTTTAATGGAGTAATACAAGTATTTGACTAATACTAAACACTTAAGTGATTCATTTTTTTTTTTAAGTCCAAAGTATATTTTACTATGCCCAAAGCCATCTATCCAGTAACTGCCAAACTATCTTAATCCACACAGAACATGATTCAGATAAAAATAATTAAAAGGCATGACTGATTTTTAAGATTTCTGTGATTTCTTGTGGTACTTGAGTTACTTCAAAATTCTCTGAAAATAATGTATTTGCTTTCATGCTATAAATACATGCTTTAAAATCCAGTGAGAAGTAGAAGTGACAGTTCTGGTATGTTGCAAATCATTCTGGATTCTTTTTATATTTAGCATTAGACCTTTTTCAGCTTTTCTGAGAAATTCTGCCATGGTTGATTAAATGCCTACACAACACAGTCCTCTTCGGCCTCAGACTTCGCTTAGAGAAACACTGGAAAATGAAAGGAAAAATTAAGTATACAAATGCTTTTACATAGGAGAAAAATTATTTGTTTAGTTAGTGTTGAGACACTATGACTATGAACAAACTACAGTTTTAAAGTAGAAACTACTCAGAGTTACCCAATGATTTTATTAGTATGTTTTCTGTGTTTTCTCACTCAACTTCATCAACAGTGAAACTGGTCATGCTTTTACTGAAACTAATTATCCTAGATGTCTTTTCAATATCCAATATTTCAGCCCCATTTTTTAGGATCAACTACATTTTGATATATTTCTATTTTGTTTATAGGAATAACAAATTGTTCTCTCCCAGTCTCTAGCAACTTTGATCTGCTCATAATGATTTACCAATTCAAATGGGATTTTGGAAGTTGGTTTGTAGCACATTCTGCCAGGACAAATTACTCTGCTTTCTAGCAGAATATGTGAGGCACTAGAAGAGGATCTCAGTGGTTTTGTGGAAGAGGGAGAGACCGAAGTGGTGGGAAGCAGAACATTTCAGTCTTGATTATCAAGTCTCTGAGCGAAGTATAAGAATATTTGTAGTTTTAACATCAGCTGTGTGGTGCATGGCCTGAGGAAACAGCTTACCATATTCTGAAACTCTTGTATTCTGACTGTTGCACTTAATTATTACCTGATTGTTACAAGCTCATGTAAAGCATTTTTAAGTTTCAAATGATTGAATAATATTGTTATATCACATTACTCAAAAAATTATACTTACCAAAAGGTTGTAACATAGATTGTAAACAGTTTTGTAATGTTACATCTCCACATGTAACACAAAGTATTCTGCACTAGTGGGTAGTCCACCAAAAACATGAACTTGATGCTACACATGGACATTTTTTATTCAAAGGAATTTAAGGTCCAAAATACCATTGTCAATAATAATCTATTTTGGTTGTGTTCTATGCTGTAGTACATAAAGGTGAGTTAGGAATAAAGTAACAAAAGATTTAAAGTTAGAAATTATATACCAGGCAAAGAGTTTCATCATCTGTAATTTACAAAAGCCTTGTCTTTTCTCCATTTTTTCGCCCATCACAGCAAATGGGTCCTCAGTAACCCCTTCCAAATAGGGGTTAGTTTATCCCATGCTTCATAGAAGGCACCAATTCCATGTTGACAGGAACTCCTCTTACATTAGCACAATCACATAGTTCTGAAGATTGGTTTAAACAATACTAGTTGGTGGACAATGCTCTCTTCTCCCAAGGGTATCACTGTGCTCCAGCGTCTTTGTCTCTGCTTTACCTGGTGAGCTCCTTTACAACAGCTGCAGGAACATAATACCTCTCCACATTATCAAAACTTGGCCAAAATTGCCTAATACACTCAAATTCACTGTAGCAAGATAGCAGCAGAGACACACAAAAAAGCCACATACTTCTCATTTTCCTTAAAAAGTCAAACATCTGGTCAATAAGCAGCCTTAAGTAATTATTTTTATTCTATAATGAATAATTTTAGCTATTCTCTATATATACTTTGTGTATCCCAATATGCATCAAATGTACAGACTAAGTGCACTGAGTCTGCTTTACTTTTCTTTCAATCTCATTATCATCACAGAAAAAAAAATCTGTCAAAGGGTTGCAAACACAGGAATAACAGCAAATATTCATTAGTGCACTGGGCAGGGACACAATAAGTAAACAGGTTTTGATTACAGAAAGAATAACCACGATAAGAGAATGAGGGCACATCAAGCCTGATATAACACCGAATTTCATTTTTCCCCACACAAGCACACAAAAGGTCCTCCAAATCTTCCCGTAATTCATATGGCAGTTTCCTGGAGCTACACAGACTGTTTCCTTATAAAATTATTTACTTACCAACTTATGAAGGGGTAAAGTGAATATTCTTCTTTCATATCAGCCATTCCAGAACCAATCAATATGAACTGGCCAAAGTTCCCCTCTACCTTACTGTTGCACTCATTTAATGGTACAGCAAAGTCTTCTGGAACATCATCAAGAATTACCCACAGAAAAACATAATTTACAGTTATGTTTCAGGAGTTTCTGAGCAGCTAGAAAAAAATGTGAAATACCCTAATCAAATCAAGTACAATAATTGAAATTCACTGGAATACAGACACAGCAATCAGTCTGAGGAGTAAGAACAGCAGCATAGGTGGCCAGGGCAGCAGCGCCAGGCAGGCTGACGTGACACATTGCAACATGCCACAGGCCAGGCAGTAACCTCACCAGTGTAATATCAATACAAAACAGCCAAGCAATAGCTTAGAAGCTAAGATCAGCTAAGGATCTGACTAAGGACTAAGATCAGCTAGGTGCAAGACACTGAAGCTTAAATGGAACCTCCTGCTTGTGGGAGGTGTGCAGGGAGTAGTGGTAGAGGAAAGGTCTAGACACTGGGTGAGGCTGGTCAGGACAATTAAAGCCTATCAGTGTACTCAGGTCCCTCACAGTATCTGAGGTTAGGCTGAACCGCCCTTCAAACAAATTTCAGTAACTCCTTATTAACTTCAAAACTTACTATCTGGTATGCAGAATTCCTAACCTCCAAAGGAAATATAACATTAACCTTATCCTTATTTCACAAATATGTAAACTAAAGCATGTAAAATATAAAAAGAAAGCATTAATCATTACACATTTAATCTCTTTTCACCATTCAGCATTTTTTATGTACGTGCACAGTGAAGTACATAGCAAATTCAGGGCCTGAACAGCAGAGCTGGAAAGCTTAGGGACAGTAAAAGCAGTAACAACCAGTACAGCTAGTTACTAAGTGCTAAACCTAAATGGCATAATATATTTGAAAACCCATTGACCCTGAAAGTAATTTTGCATAGATATATATTTGTGCCCCAATATGATGTTGTGGCCACAAGAGTTTAAATACAGAAATAATCTATTTGGTTACAGAAAAAAATTCAACAGATCTACCTCTGATAAAAAATTGCCCAGAAAATAAAAAGTAGAGTTTTAACATCTCTAAGGCTTTTAGCTGTTTGAAGGACATAAATGAATGCTTCACTGCTGACAAAACCTTTGAGAGAAAAATACCTTAGATAAACAATCTCTAAAAATTCTAACCGGATCATTTGCTAGTAAATAGCTAGTAGCTGTACAGTAATGATTTAGAGGTGTCTGGGGAAAAGTGAAGTAAAAGATTAGGAAAGAGTGTCTTTTTCCCCCCATCTTCTCTTCCCTTTTGGGACAAACATTTTCTTGCAAATATAAAGAGAAATGAGAAATGAAAAAGAGATAAAGGTGCAGCTATAAAAAGTCATATACTTTTGTTCTTCTGCAGTATAAAGTATTTTATTCTTAGCACTACATCTTTCTTTCTTTCATCTTTCTGAACAAGTACTGGAAGTTATTTCTCCTGATTAGAGAACCCTATGAGCACTCTAAGTAACTCATAGAAAGAAAACAGACATATTACACTGTCTAGTAGTTCTAGACAGTCAACACCACATAACACTGGCTCTTACAATCCTGAGAGGATGAGAAGTGGAAAAATCAGTTGGAGCATTATTTACACAGGCTGCAGAGCTTAATGTTTTTATACAGCCTACCTGAGCCAAACAGGGAACATCCAGAAACCTCCCTTTACGTTTTCTGGATGTTTACATGCTGGACTAGGATTTCTTGCGGGTGACCAGGCAATTATACATAAGAAAACATGTTGATTTATAATTGTGTGCAGTATACACATGTACATATATATGAATTTCAAATGTTCAGTATAAATGTTGATTATGTACATGTATTTCCATACCTGTCCCTAGTTTGGTGCGTCCAAGTAAATAGAGTTCTCTAAAAAGAGAATGGATTTACATGGTAGGTTGATTCCTAAAGCCAGCATCCTAGTTGTTCTAACCACCTTCTAAAAGAAGAAAAAAAAAAAAAGTGAAAATTCATGTTTTTAATCATAAATTTCTATTTGGAAAACCAAAACTGCTGAATCACAAAATTTTCAAAATCAAACATCTCTTTTCCTGAATTATTTAAGGTACAGGTGAAACACACAACAAATGCTTTACCACTAAAACAAAAGACTTGTAGTAGAGATCAGATATTCCACAATCAAAGTGTTTGTTCTGTTTAAATGTTGAACTTCACAGGCAAATTGCTAAAAATCTACCTGTCTTTTAATTACACTTTGGTGTGACAGTTACATTGTGGGTTTCGGGTTTCATATTTCTGGGCAATTGAACAAAGGATTCTACAGGTACTCTTGGAGATTTAGCCTGCTCAGTACCTATGCTTCATTGTTCTATGATGTAAGTAAAGCTGAAAATACTATCACTGAAAAAAAAAAAAAAAAAAAAAAAAAAAAAAGCTTAAAAAACATAACGGTTAGTGCTGCAAACATAGGAAGAACAGTAGCCCAAGGGTTTTACTACTCTTTCTCAAATAGAAGTTCTTATTCATTGTGAAGAGTAATTCAGGAAAAAAGTCACAGGACAATCAAGTACGAAAATTAATTTTACATGCAAATGGCTATCAGGTGGAAAAGGGTTATGGAACGGAGTAGAGATGAAAATATAGCAGAATATTTAGCCATTCTGAAATGTTATTGATTTGTCAAATTGTGCAGATATACCATTAACATATGAATTTATATCAGCATACTTCTGTATTAACACATTTAATGTATTTAATATTATTTTTAGAAGGAACTGTGCACATGCCTATACTTATCTAAGGGGAATAGGCAAATAGGCATTTCACAACAGTCAGGTGAGTTGTAAGGTCAAAGGCTATTCGGAAGCAAGCCAGCAGTTCTGAGATAACAGCAGAGAGAGCATGCGAGTTGACTGAGAGACTAATGTAATACTGGCAAAAACAAGCTGAAGCACCATACAAATAAGTATTCTAATCTTCATCTGTTATTTGTACTGCTTTTCCAATAGCGCAGTCAGCTTTATCAGCTATTTTGGCAGAATAAACATTTGTACGTACTTTATTTGAGGACAACAAAACAATCATTCTAGCTTTGAGTGTCATTTTCATTTTTCCAGCATTAGTAGATTTATTTAAAAACAACAAAAAAAAAAAAAAAAAAAAAAAAGAGAGAGAGACATATTTGTTCCATGTTAGTAAAGGTTACCAGGATACCTTCCCCCTCAATAATAATCTCTTTTTGGCAGCTAATAAACCCTGCCAATCAGCAGTTAGGAAAAAGAGGATGTAAGACAGTAAGAAGTTGTTTCTGTTTGCGCAAAATCTTTGAAAAGTAAGACCGGTACAAATCCTTTTCTGAACAGCATCTCCACTAACTGTCTTCCTTTGTGATCCATATGAACATGCTGATGCCCAGTTCCTTTCCACACAACTGTTGTGAGTTTTTTTGTTACACTGACTTTGTTTGATCATTCAACTTCTACAAAGTCTAAGATAAATAATAATAAAAACAAATTATTTATTGTAATATTCTCCATTATGGCAATGTCAAATAAAATGCCTGGGTTTTGAAAGAATCCAGGCTCCCAGTCACACATTTCAATCCCAGAATTCTCAGATTAAACATTTTAGTGGAGCTCTATATCATGGAATTTAGCCATAAGTATTCCAGTTAATTTTAGAATTTACTCCACTGGAGCAAGAGCACGATAATTTTCACAGTGAGCATTACCGTAAGAGCTTTCTGGTAAGAGCTTTTTAAGAAAACAAAAATTAAAAATGATGAAGAAATATGGTCTGTCATCCTTATTCACATTATGTGGTTCCTTTGCTCCAGCAAATCTAATCATCATGAATATCAGCTTGATTTTAGGAATTACTTAATCTGTAGAAGGAGAACATATAAATCCTTGGATGAAGGTCAGGTTCTACAGAACCTGATAAAGGATTTGGTTGTGGTATAAGAAATGTATATGCATTAATTTGTACTTATTTTGTTTTATTTTTGAAAATGCTGTGACTATGAGCCAAAAATGAAAACAGATCAAGAGATGTTATTAGGTATTACACACATCTTCTTTTATGTTAATTATAATACGTAACTCCTTTAAATAAAGATAAATAGATCATCTTTGGTAGAGACCTCATCTGTAGGTGATACCCAGTGGGTCCCCAGATCGCCAATAACGTAAATTAGCAATGCACAAAATAGTCAATGTTACAGAAAGCATAGAATGTGTCACAGCAGGGGCTACATCATGCTTTCTCTGCTTCCTCTTCCTTGTTCCAACTTCCCACAGAATGTTAAGTCAAATGCAAGATCTTTCTCTTCTTCCACATGACATTTCCAAATTCACTAATAAAATATTAAAATTATCTTTTAATAGCCTTAAGTAAGGCAGACAGTCTTCTGACAATTTTTAAAATCATTTTCATATTTTCTTGCATACACTTTTTGATTAATGGATTATTTTTAAAACAGCTAAATTCCTCACGATTTAGTTCTTTAAAAATGAATGGAAAATGTGAACATGAAAATTTCATTACAAAACATTTGCTTCAGCAAACAGTAGAAATAAGACCAATGTGTACCTACATGGGCTCTTGGCCAGTTTGGACACATTTTTGCCATAGTGTCATATAATAAAATTTATTTCTTTTTTGAGGTGATGAAGCAAGCTCTGAAAGGAAACCATATTTTCCAATTATTCCAAGGGAAACAACAATAACAAAAAAAAAAGAAATCACAGAATGGCCAAGGCTGGAAAGAACCTCTGAAGATCATCTGGTCCAACCTCCCTGCCGAGCAGGATCACCTAGAGCATGTTGTGCAGGATGGCATCCAAGCAGGTTTAGAATATCTCCAGAGAAGGAGAGTCCACAGCCTCTCTGGGCAACCTGTCCCAGTGCTCTGTCACCCTCACAGTAAAGAACTTTTCAATTTCAATGACCCCTCATATTCAACCAGAACCTCGTGTGCTTCAGTTTGTGCCCACTGCCTCTCATCCTGTCACTGAACACAACTGAAAAGAGACCAGCTTCATCCTCTTGACACTCTCCCCTCAGATTAATGAGGTCTCCCCTCAGTCTTCTCTTTTCCAGGCTAAACAGGCCCAACTCTCTCAGCTGGTCCTCATACAACAGGTGCTCCAGTCTTCTAATCACCTTAGTAGCCCTCCTCTGAACTTGCTCTAGTAGTTCTATGAAATGGTTTACTGCTGTGATTTTTTCCTTCTTATGCCAGTCATAAGAATTTTTTTCTACTGATATTGATTCTTTTGGTTTTGATGCCTGTATTTCAGCATGCATTTTAGGATAGTAAAGACTGAAAAATTCTATTTTATAGTATCCACTAAAATATTCCAAATTTCAACTGTGCTCCAAAGTGATACAGGAATACTCATCATCAAGAATTTTAATTATTGCTTACATAACAGTCCTGCATCTGATGATCTAAACAGCTCCTAAACAATAAACATATTTTCTAATCTTATTTTTAGTTTTACTATTGAATTTACATGGTTCACAGTTAATGCAGCACATGGATGGATGGATGACAAAATCACCAAGGAGCATACATACATGTATCTTTCTAAATCATTGTATCTCTCTTCATAGAGTACTGTAAACACATTTAGGGTTTTTAATCAGATTATTATAAAAAAGCCATGATCTGAATATAGGTATGCTGAAAGCTATTATCACCTTCTCAGTAATGCCTTGAAAGTACATCTTGAGTTCTGTTCTGACCTGGATCACGGAGCCAATGCAAGGTTAAATATAGGCAGTCCAAAGAAGAGAATTATCTTCAACATGGGTAATGTCTGTGATCCCCACATTGTATGCTACAGCCCTACAGTCTTGTGCTGATACAAATATGGTACAAGTCTAGTCATACTGGCAGCTGCTGAGGAAAAACTGAGCAGGAGAAGGAGGGAAAGTTTCAAGTTATCTTCTCCACTGTACACAATGTATTTTGCAGTGAAGCATGAGTTAGTGTGACAGGTGAGCTGACAGTTCTTTGCAGTTGCTGGGAATACTTCCTTCTCATAATGGCAATCCATCAGCTCCTCCCTTTCACTCCTTTGCCACCCATCACTCACTCTCAACCACACAGCCTCGTCACTTCCCTGGTTTTGTTTCTGTCACCCATTTTACCCTTCAGTGAGCTGATTGTGCTCACTAAATTGACGGAAAACAATTTGATGCTTTCTTTGAGACATGGTAGGGTTATGTATCTAGGACAGGAGAGAGACAAGAGAGTGAACAAGGGAAGGAGTAAAACTAGGGTTGCCTTTTTTTTTTTTTTTTTTTGCCTCAGCAAACTTTCGCATTGTGTTAGCTCTGTGGCACTGTTGATAAATCTCCATATTTGGAAATGTTCCCATTTATGTCAGTGGTAGTTGTAGGTACTAAGGATGCAGACCCACCACCCAATTCTAAATACATTATTGAGTGGCTAAACTGAGATTACTATGTTTTAAAACTTTTAACTGTATTTTAAAAGAGAGAGACTAATCTTTGAATTAAAATTATTTTAATTTCCCCTGCTTACCCAGCTTAACACTGTTTTATTTACTGTCTTGGTGGTGTTCTGTTTTCTTCTTCCTTTCTTGGAAGTTGTCAACAAACTGGAGCTTTCTTGTTTGCTTTCAGCATGTTGCCAGTATTTCTTTATATCTTGTAACCATCTAAACAAAAAATAATGCAATACAGTGTATTACTTTTCTAGCAAAAGCAATACAGCTATGCAAACATGGCAAACTTCTCAAAACAGCAATAGTAAGCTTCTCAGAATTACAGCAGAATCCACAGGTAAAAAGGTTCAATTTTGTTCCTAAGGGACACATTTATTTATTTATTTATTTTTATCAATTTGTCTAACAGCCATCAGGTGGCAGACCATGAACAGGATGTAAATGACCTGCTGAGGGCCTAAGAGGTTTCTTCATTTGTGCCATTCACGCCTGCGACCAGCAGGAGATAAAACAAACAGGTCCATCAACCCCTTGATACAACAGTATCTGAGCAGTGTTTTTACATAGAGACCATAGATACAATCCCTCATCTTTTTTAATACAATCACAATGCGAACTTGTTTTATTTTACACGTTTTCTCCCTGGGATTTTACATGATAGGCACATTCTGACAGTTGTTTTTTTTTTTCTGGAATAAGTAGGTGAAAATGGTAAGGCCTTAAAAATACACTCACATAATACAGTGAGCTCAAACAAATTAAGGTAACAAAAACTCATGACAATGGAACTACCAATTTCTAAGGAAAGACTTACTGAGCACTTGGTAAGGGCCACACTTGGTGTGTTATCAAGAGAGCTGATAAAACTGGCTAGCAGTCAGAACTCAGTATCTTTAAGCTACTGCCTGCCAGAACCTTCAAATTTTATGCCTTTATCTTTCATTTCTGGCCTGCCCCAGCAAAAACATACAAGGGCTGTTTCAGAAAAATCATGGGGAAAAAATATTCAGAGAAACGTACATGCAGGAAAATGTATCAGGTGGAAGAAGTGGGGCTTTTTAAAAGAAGTTAAACTCATTTTTACCTTTGATGTTAATTTGAAGACACTTTAAAGTTCCAGCACCAGTCAAGGAAAAATTAAAATTTTACCTCATCACATACAAAAAATAATAATTTTTTTGGTTTGTATCTAGCGGTGAGGTGAAATCATCAAGATTTCAAAGTACTGAGGCACTGTCAGTAGCATCTAAAATACTTTGTCAGATCATTAATGTGAAATGACATACTTAAATTTTAAAATATTATTTTATTTCATTTTTTGTAATGAGCATTTTAAGATCATTAATATTTCTAAAATAAGGCAAAAAACAAGTAGTGGTCTGCATCTCAAAAATTTCAAGATCTTAATATAGCACAGATAGTTATTGAAAAGTTTCAAATATGCCAACAAAAAATAAACCAAACTGCCAAAATTCTAATTCATTTATTCTCAGTTCTCATCTTCTTTAAGATTTATTTCCCCTATGGTGTCAGACTCAACAACAAAAGGTGGGAAAAGGGAAGGAGAGGGGGGCTCTCATTATGAAGACATCTGTCCTCCCAGAAACTGTTACATGTATATTGAGACCCTGCTTTGACATGGCCAAACATCACTCATTGATGGGAAGCAGAGAATACTTGTTTCCCCCGCCCCCTTTGCTGTCACGCAGCCTCTGCTTATTTTTTTCTTTCTTCCTCCTGCCCTTTCTCTTTTATCTTTAATAAAATTATCCTTATCTCAATCCATGAGACTCTTTCTTTCCATCATGCTTTCTCCAGAATTTTTCCTGAAATAAGCAATACATTGATTGTTTTGGAGAACACATGAATGATAAATATACCATTTATTATGACAATTATGCCCTCTCTTACAATAAGGAAATACTTTGAATAAAACCTCTGTGATAGACTTCCAAAAACAAAAAATTATGGATTAAAGTAACTTCCTCAAGCCATAGGTGTGATAAATACAAAAACTTCTCACCCCTGCAATCTTTTTTGTCAAACTCATTGACTCTTGATATTTGTTGTATTTGCTCTCTCCAAGAAAATATATTTGGAAAAAAAAAAAAAAAAAAAAAAAAACACGTTTCTTTCAAAACTACATTCTCACTCCTTTGTTGGTACAAATGCCCAGAAAACTGAAGAGCATCAAAGCTGGCTATAAAAGAAACCCTCTGGGCTTCACTGTTTGCTGGAATATTACAATAGCATTCCTTCAGCTTGCAGAAAAAGGACAAGAGTTCCTGGTCAAATATGTTTAGATGCCTGCAAAAGAGAATGTTGTTGGGTTTTTTTTCCCCCTCCAGGAATTATCACTGTTTAGAAAAAGGAAAAGGCTTATTGCTTAAATGCTTAAATGGAGAAAATGTTGAACAGTTTTACTTAAAAATCTTGGACCTCCCTTTTCCCAGTCTATCACTGGGACAGTAGCAAGACCGTACCCAACAATGTTTAGTCATTGGCTCTGATCTGTAATGCCTGAAGAGAGGTGCACTTACTATACATACAACATCAACATCCTGCCAAAATTCTAACTCTTGCTCTTGATTAAAAAAAAAAAAAAAAGAGAGTGAATCCAATCAGGGGCCCCACACTCACAAAACTGACTGCAAAATGGGGGAACACAAGGATGTATAGAACCACCACACAAGTTTTCATTGCCACTGAGAAGGTCCTGCTTTTCCCCAAGATTTGAGGCCTCCTTTATGTCATTCTAAGAGTATCTGTTTTCAAAAATAACTTGTTCACTATATGATTTATCTCTAGAAGTTAATGTTTAATTTAAAACAATAAGTTCCTATGTGAATGACTTGGGCACTTTAAGCATAGAACTGATGTATTTGTAAATCAGAAGTATGCAGAACACTTCATCCTAGAAGAAATAATACATAGTTTTTGTTTTAAGGCATTAAATAATTGCTATGGAACACTATATCACTCCCAGATTGTAAACACAGGTTATTGCGTTTTCTACTACTGCCATCACTTTGTGTTTACTTGGTCTGAACTTTTTTGTTTCACATCACAAAGAGAGAAAGGAGAAATTCTGATATATTTGTACATAATACAGCCTATCATAAAACAAAAAGTAAGCTGACATTGCTTGTCTATGTGTCGTTCACCATGTCTGGAATATTTCTGCCACCACCTTTTTCAGCACCTGTCTGTTGGCCAATCAGAAAAAAGTAAAGGGCCTGAAGTCCCTCCAACTCCATGGAAACTCTTTCCAAAAATACTCCCAAGCTAAGTGTCTCCCTAATAGAAGCTACTGATTGACAAATCCCTCAGCAGTTCCTTCTAAATAGCCAGCTGTATTGTATTATTATATATATATATATATATATATATATATATATATATATATAAATTTAGTCCTACTGAGGTTAACAGCGGAAGTAATCAGCTGTTCCCTGTTCCTCCTTCAGCATTCATTCCTCTTTCCAGAAGTATGGATGTCACATTCTTGCACATTTGTCTTTGTTTAGCACTATGACTTCTGACAGCAATACACAGCTGTCTACCCTTATCTTGCATCAGACATGATTTTAGGTGGCAGGCTCAGCCTTCCTACGAACACATTTAGCATAATCAAAAAACAGTTTGCAATAGCTGCTAAAAAGGTAAGGTAATGTGAAGCTGTATTATGATAAGAGGAAAAAAAAAAGTAAATATTTATTTTCCTAGAGATCAGCATTTCACAGTTTGTTGAAAGAGGCACATTCCTGTTTCAGAGTTAATCCCCTTGTAAAGAAAGGGGCTTTAATCTGCTATTGAACTTCAGCAGTGTCTGTGGCTGCTCAGATCAAACACATTTCACATGCTAAGAAGGAATTTGAGCACATGACTGTCTGTAAATATACACATGTAAAATACGCACTACAGGCTGGCAGCTAAAATTAATTTAATGGGGATCATTTTCCTAATGAAGAGGAAAGCCTAACTGAACTGCACTGACAGAGGCTTAGTACATATAACAGAAAAAGACGCCTTATGATGCAATAAAGCACTCATTTTGCTCACTATGCAGCCATGAGAATTTTATAACATGCATAACTTCAAAAAAAAGACTTTATTAAGTAAATCAGATTTGTTTGAAATATTTTTCACAGGGGTATATACATGTAGGTAAAAGCTAATGGGAGTGGCACTGAAGCACATGAAGTTAAACTGGAGTTCAACACTACACAGGGCATAGAGGGTTGGAAAACTTTTCAGGTAATTGTACAGAGTATGATAAAAAGTGTAATTAATTTACTAACTAAAAGAAATGGAAAAGCCAGATGAATGTGACCAATATTCACAGAACACTGGATAATAACCAACTTAGAGAAGAATAATAGTTGAACTTTTTAAATTAAGTTACACAGAGCTTAAACATTAAGAAAAAAGCATTCTTTATCATATAATCTGAAATCTTTACATATGAGACTATCCAATCTCAATTACACTATCATGTGCTACACTGCCAGATTTTATCCTTGGCTTCTCTACTCTTGTAAGAGTTCATCAGTCTTGTCCCCTAATACTTTCACTCCTTTCACACATGTTTCTTAATTCACCAATTTTAATTTTACTCAATTGAATATTTATATCTATATTCAATTTAATTTTTATTTTTTTATTTATTGAATTATATAAATTGAATTTATTTTATTTATTTATTTTTGGTTTAACACCAGCTGTATTAGGGGCTTGCTTGAATTCTTATTTCCAATTGCTAAAACATGGAATGGCCTTTCTACTTGACCATTGGAAACTGTTGTAACTTAGTACAGTAAATGAGCCAAACCTATTAACATGTTTGGCACCTTTTTCTAAACCAGGTTTACTAAATTACCTTGTTTGTTGCCACCTCATTTCTTCTCCATCACTATGCTGTAAAATGCCTTAAATATTTTAATGGAATTAGGCAGTGAAAAGCCGTTATAAGTGAAGAGGCCTTCTGTATAGATGTGAGCCTAGTCTATATGGATTTTTAAGGACTATTAAAAAATATCCGTACCTGTAAATCAGATCATCTGTGCAAGTTCTCAGAGCCAGGGAAGCATCTCCATGAAAAATTGTGCAGGTGGGCCCTGGACAACCAGCCCACACACAGCTCCCGACTGCTGACACCACCACAGCTGAGCTTGGCCTGAGTGGGGAGGGAAGGAGGAAAGGATTTCCAGAAACCAGCAAAATCCTGGGCATCAAAAGGACAAGATCATTCCCTTTAAAATGTGTATTTGGACATTACAATTTCA
Organism: Aythya fuligula; assembly: GCF_009819795.1. Taxonomy (NCBI): domain Eukaryota; kingdom Metazoa; phylum Chordata; class Aves; order Anseriformes; family Anatidae; genus Aythya; species Aythya fuligula. Next base: position 26,565,706 of record NC_045562.1, on the reverse strand, counting down.
GTATCAAATGCCATCTTCAGTAACTGCTAGAAGTAAAATTGAACATCCGCCATTTTGTCTCCTTTTACCTCACGTCCCCTCATGAGTTGAGGGATGCACAAATGTGTGGTGATTTCTTAATAGTACTTCAGTGATTTTAAGTGAGTTGAATTTAAAAAGTTCTATCAAAATCAGGAGGGGGTTCTTCACAGACAGGGTGGTTGCACACTGGAACAGGCTCCCCAGGGAAGTGGTCACTGCACTGAGCCTGTCTGAATTTAAGAAGAGATTGGACTGTGCACTTAGTCACATGGTCTGAACTTTTGGGTAGACCTGTGCGGTGTCAAGAGTTGGACTTGATGATCCTTAAGGGTCCCCTCCAACTCAGGATATTCTATGATTCTATGAAAATACATAGTGGTATTCCACCTGGATAAAAGCAATAATACAACAGTGAGGATCTGCTAAGTACTCACTTCACCTGCTTTTACAGAAAGCCAGCTGCGGAAGCTCCCACACAGGAAGCCTACACAGTGCTTCAGGTGCCCCTTGGCCGTTCCCGAGCTGTGCTGGAGGACACAGACAGGCAGTACTGAGGTGAGAAAGCCAAAGGTGAGCACAGAAAGCTCAGGGCTGCCTGGGCCACAATGCCCACCCTGCTGCCACAACTAGAGCACCTGTGGTGCCTTCCCCCTCACCCTGGGGGCTCACCACAACATGCCTCCATAGGGCTCCCAAGGCAGCCCCTATCACAGGGGACTCCTGCACCACCAGCCGTGGGCACCCTCCTCACTTCTCCCAGCACCAACAGCCATGAGGTGAACAACCTTCACCCACAGCCCTAAGCGCCCTTCTCCTTTATGGACATCTCCCTTGAGGCCTTGGGGCTGGGCGGGCATTGCCTGAGGCACAGCTGCCGCCTGTAGGGTGTACCTGGGCAGTGGTGGGCAGCACCTGCAGGCCCAGGCCTGTGTCCATAACCTAGTCAAGGACATCTCCGCCCCCCAGGCACAGGATCTTCATAGGGGCTGCTAGTAAGGACAGACAGAGTAGTTTTGCTCTACCTTTCTACACTGAAGCATTAAATCCTCTGAGGTTGTGGTGTGTTAGTAGCCCTAGATGCAAAAGCATATTAATCACAATTTCTTACAAAATCCTTTGAGGTTTCAGGGGATGATGATGCTCTTCAATAGTGTGATAATTTGTTCATGAGTTTCATTTTTACTTGTTTGGCTAGTGGTATACTGAAAGATAATGCGTCTTGAGAGAGAATAATACTACAAGTTTTCTAGTAGTACAGACATACAGAAAGCTGAAGGACACATTTCTTTCTGGGGTATGTTGCCTTACTAAAACCTTTGTTATGGTAGAACTTGGATTGAAAAACCCTTATCTTTTCCCTAGTTTAAAAAACAGTATTAGTTCTTTGTGAGTTGCTTGCTAGCTTACCTTTCTGATGTATGATTTCCCTTCCTACTCATAACTGTGGTAATTCTGCCAAATTGATGTTTTTAAGCCTACTGAACTGTTGTTACTGTAAACTGTTAATCACGTATTTTGTTGATAAATTATCCTGTAAAAGAAGGATGTGAGTTATTATTACTGTTCTTTTTAACAGTTTAGTTTTAACAACTATTGTATTTGTTGTAGATCAACTTCCTCTACTACTGCAAAACTGCATGAAGCTTTCAATTACACTACTATATTTTTGTCATAGGAAACTCCTCAGAGAAACTCTTCTAGAAACATGGAAAAATGGTATTTGAGTACCCTCAAACTATTTCTGTTTGACACCTTCATATGCCTACAACGGGTAGGTATTCCTGGTGTGCTCTATAAAAAACACAGGTTAGTTCTAGATATGTGATAGGTTTATTCACAAATATATTTACAAGGAAAACTGAATATGTTTGCATTACTATGCATACTGAGGGAAAAATAAACACGTATGGCATCAAACTACAGTAAGGCAGTGACCCAGTATGCTTAAGTGCAGGCAATCCAATATATACATATTTTTAGGTTTCAGAGGTGGTGTGATTCAAATAGAATTAAAGAAGAAAAGTCTGTTAGAGACTGAAAATCACTAGATGATTCTGTGGCAACTAGTGAACGACTTCCTATCTTCAAAGACCTTGGAGAGAAGATTGCCTATTTACTTGTATTTTATCCTGTCACTATTTCGAGTAAGATACAATGGTTATGGTTCTTGAGATTTTTTTTGCTTTCCCAAATAAATGCACGAATACTAGTCTAAAGAGCTGTGCTTGTTATTATATTTTCTTTTTAGCCCAATTAAAAATATTTTGCAGTGTAATAATTTCATCAGGTTGAATGGAAAGCTTGTATGCCCAGAGTAGCTTTACAGTTTGTGACATGAGGCTTTGACTAGTATGACTAGTATTAGAAAATATTAATAAAGCTTCAGGAAACTGGTCTAGATCTGCTCCACCAAACCAATAGTGAAAAACGTTGTCTTTTTGGAGCTCAATTCATCAGCTGAATATGCCACAATACTGCAACAGGAATGGAGTGAGCATATAATGGGTAATATCCTTCATTCTGATTGTATGTTATTATTAATTTTTACATTTTACATGAAAATATTAAACTATATCGTTGAAACTTATTACACATGTTTATCTTTCAAAATGTGTAATTTTTCCAAAGTTTTAATCCCACTGACATTTGCTAATAGTATTTTACCACTGTCTATTATTTTTGTAAAGGAGCACACATTGTACTTGCAATAAAAGTGGAAGGTCTTGATCAAAAATTAAGTAAGTTTCTAAAATATTCAGCATAGGTCAAAGGATATTAGCATTCCTAAATCTTAGTAGAATGGCATTGGGAAAACGTGTTCTTGGCTTAATACAATTGTATGAAACCTTACCCTAACTAGTTTGCAAGTTATAACCACTATTTCATTAACACTTGAAGGCATTAGAAATAAAATGATCACAGATCTTTCACTTTCTGGGCAAGTGTTAATATCATTATGCTGTACAGAAAATAATAGGCAAACCTCATTTATACAAATCACCAGTGCAATTGTATTTATAAAAGCTCAATTCCTTTAGAAATTATTTCTGCAAGTGTCTCCAGGCAGATAAATTTTCTTCCCAGAAGTGAAAATTTGAACACACAGTTCCAAGAACCGAGATTTTATCGGGTCCCTCCCTGTAAAAAATACTGAAGATAGCCCAAGGCAGTTTGTTGCTGTTTATATGCTGGCTATTTTTGACTCCCATTCCAAGGTGCCTAACTGTTATTCATTTAGGGGAGAAGCTAAGTGCCAGGACCTGGATTCCACTCTGCAGGGTGGGTGCTTAAAAATTAGGCATACAATAGTGAACTGCTAGATGACCAGCTCCTTTTTTTTGTGTAGAGTTTTTAGCCTGAAATTTTTAGAATGTAGATTCTGCTCTTACTTCACACAACAAAATTACTGTAAAATGACCTGTAATAAAGTCCTTTTTATTAATTTCATGTTAACGTGGCAAAGATCCCATGACATACGAATGGGGTCCATATACATTGTGAAGTAAGTATTCCTAATCCAACAGTGAATCTGCTAAAGTTCTGGTTAGAGGACAGGAACTACCTATATATATATATTACAAAAGATAGTATAGTAACCACTGGAATAGAATATGTGATAACTTTTTACACTTAAAGATGGTCTGGGACCAATGGGGAGCTATGGGTCTCTTGGGCATTTCCATCACAACAGTGGATCCACTGCAGGACAATACTGAGCTAAAGAGAGTGGACTTTGGCAGAAGGGACAGAGACCTATACCATATGTTTGGTGCTTTTGGCTCTATTTGACTTCTGATAGACTGCGATCTGGTGGAAACAATCCTACTCACCTATTGCTTTTATTTTTGGAAATTATGTGATAAAGTCTGCAGAGTTCTTTGTTTGACTGAGTATTAAAGGAAATGATGTGCCTAAAAAGGCACAAGTGTACTTTTGGACAGAACATTTTTCCTCCCTGAAGCACAGCTTACAGGAGTCCTTAATGAGGTGATGGTACTTCTTTGGCAAGGATCATAAGGGAGAGTTGACTGTGACTACTCATTACATGCTAAAAGGCTAGAAAGGCTAGAAAGCAGAAATGCATTTTGATTGTTTCCGTGGGGTCTTTTTAAGGTGTATGTGTTTTACAGGGACTTTTTGTGTCACTTCTGAGGGAGGTGATTATTTTCTGATGATAGGATTAGCTCATCTAAAAAGTTAAAATTTAGTGGGTAAAATTTATAATGTAATATAACAATTAAAGCTTATAATGTAATGTAATAATTAAAATTTAAAATTTATGATTACAGATTAATAATTATCTATTATTACAAAAAGGTTTACCAATTCTGCTAATAAATCAATTTATTTTTCTTTTATAGAAGTTTTAAAGGTATACCAGGAAATACTAGTTTTAAACTATTTTTAGTAGAAAAAGGCACTTATTTTATTAATAGTCATAAAAAATAATTTTCTTTAAAATAATCTGTTAAAACAATGTAGAAAATTTATTTTTTCCACAATTAGTTTTTCCACACTGTGTTTTCTATTCTCTGTGGAAGTAGCACTTTAATAATGAGAAAAATCACATCCTAACACTTCAGAGTAATATTTTAAAACGGTCTAAATGGCTATGTTAAATGCAACAGAACTTGTTCATTTAAATGATTAAGTTCTCTGAATCTCTGAGTAGTAAGTGCACAGAACTTTGTGTCTCTTCCAGGCACAATGTTGCTTCTACTGGAATTCCAGATAGTGGCAGTCTGCTGAAACATGAGTTCAGTTACCAAATATAGATGAGTGGGGTAAGAATTACATAGTCACAGAGGACAGATGTAACGCACAGGCCACAGTCTTCTTGATGTTTACTGAGGACCAAGCAATCTTTAGTGAAAAGCTGGAGCAACTTTAAGCGTACCTAGATAAAGAAGGAAAAAAGCAACTTTACCTGCTTCTAATTATACTTGAGACTCCTCAGATTAGCCTGTTCATTGTAAGGTCTGTTTCATATTTTCAACTAAATTTAATTTATTGTACTTTGGAGACTAATTGTGCAGGATTTAAAAAGCTAGAGGAAAAATACGTTTTTTCTCATTTAAAATTCTTTCTAGATGCATTTCTTCCTTGGCGTTGCTCTATTGAACATATTGGTTTGGGATTGTATTTTATTATTTTTTGTTTAGGTAATTATTTTTCTTTGCAGAGCATCCCCTAATTCAGGATGTTTACACTTATGTTGAAATGAGCCCTTTGATTTTCTGTGGTTTCCTGTATTTCATTATTTATCTCTTGGATACGTTGATTTGATGAAATATTTAAATGTTTTCTGAGATGACTGTAATCTAGTACATTTTGAGTTGACTGTTTACCATATTATACCTTACAGCATCTACATTATTTTGTGAAGAAATATTTAAATAGCATGATATTAAAATATGTGTTTACTTGTGAGCAGTTTTTTAGTATATAGCAGATAGGACCACATAAATACTTCATATGTAATAATGCTGGAGCTATAGCTAAACTCCTTGATCTGCTTACAACATTGTTTTTTGTTTGTGTCTTTAAATGATACAGTATATGGCTTCAGACATTACTTAATGAGTTGTGATGATGAAAAGTGTTATAAATATGTTGTAGGCTGACTTGGGGAAGCTAGAAATAGCATTAGGTATTTCTAATTATGATCTTAAATGCTACTTGATAGGATTTGCAGTATCACCTCCAGTTTGCTGCAGTTACAAGTTGCTATAAAAGACTAGTGGGGTTCTGTTAGCATTTGACTGACAAGAAGTCTTTATACTCAAAGCTTTAGGCAGCTGAATGTGCATGCGTATATATACACATATAAATCCATTTTGGGGCACCAGAACTTTGTCACCAAGGACACTAATCAGCACTGTTAATTGCTAATAATGAGCACATGTTTCAATTAATCAACTTTATCTAAATAGCCAGCTACAGATTGATTTACCTAATTTTCAAAGCTCAATGTCTAAATTTATTACCTATGTATCTAGTAAGTTTTTCTAATGAATGAAAATACAGCATAAAACTGAGGAGGAGATACAGTAGTTCCTAACAGATTCATTTCAGTCATCGTGTCCTGGTGGCTAGCAACAGGTGAAGCTTTCCATTGACCCGTAACACATTGAAACAACAGAGCAGCTCAGGGCTGGAAGTCAGAGAAGTTTATCTGAATGTGTAACATAACACTTCAAGCTGGGAGCAAGCTAGGAAGTAGTACGAATCAGATTTAAATAAAGAGATCATTTAAGCACAGATATTTACAACAAGTTACCTAAAGAGAAAACTAGTGTCATTGTTCATGTGAATACAAAGTTTTAAAAACTAAGGTTGGGGAGACAGGCACTCTCCAGTTTTAACCCTTGGTTCCCTGGCATTCATTAAGCTTATGTCTTAACAGCTGAGCTTCTAGACCAACTGTTTGCTTGGCTTCTCAGATTCATTCTTCAAAGCTGCTGTGTGGTAGTCAGTTATACTGTATATACCTTTTTAGATTTTGTTAACAGCAGATTGGAATGGTTGCTAAATTTGTTGAGCTGTAAATACAGATAAAAAGAAAGAAAGATGTAATCCCATCAAAGAGTAAGCCTATCAGCATATTCTATAAAAATACGTTTCAAATCCCAAAATAGTTTGGTTTCCTTGTACTTCTCTTTTATGTGTCAAGTTGTAATCTGTTGGCAAGACAAGCAGAGATATCAAGAGATGCATTTGCCAGGCCAAGAATTCCAATAATCTATCAGTCAGTTAATGACTACATGCCGGGTAAGCCCCAGGGAAGTGACTAAAGGTAATTGGAGCTTACACAAGCTGATGTAAAATGCATCTGGGTGAATCTCATGACTGTCAAGCCACCTATATTTCACTGCAGAAATACTTTGGAGCATTAAGAGGAAAAAAAAAAAAAAAAAAGTCTTTAAAAAATCTTGTGTAGAATTTATTTCATAGAAATCATCAGAAGAGAATAATTGTCAAGGGTAATTAAAAACATTGATGTTCAATTTAATTCAATACTTTGCAAAAGCATCAATTACTTTTAAGATCAGGTCATCCACAGTCTAGTCACCGGCAGGACAAATAAATTTCAGTAAATGGAGTTTCAGGCAGATCCTTGTCTTGGGGTTTGAGAGATTTCTTTGATGTCTCATCTTGCTGGCTTTACAGAGTTAGGGAATATTCATCCTCACTGTAAAATTTTGGAAAAACTGAAGATGCATAGATGCTTCTGTACTTTATCAAACTGTTGCAGAGTACATATTATATACTCCTATGTTGCAGGATGACCAAGGCTGTGAAATGTGTTTTCTTAGTGTTGTACTCTTAGCATGTGGTAGTTTTGATATTCCACTTCAGTGGCTAGAGAACTGCTACTAAGTTGTATTAAAAGCTACCAAATTTAGAAACATTAACACAAGAAGTACAACAGTATTAAACATATCATCAGTGTTGATAAGAAAGGATAACTTGGAAATTCTGATCCAAACATCCTTGGCACTTGTAAATGTGTAAATTTTTATAATGGTTTCACATTGTTTTCTCTCAGAATGTGATGATTTAGTGTCTAATTATCTGGAAGGCAATCCCGTGTGAAAAAGAAAAGTAAATATATTCCCCGAATCATCACGACTGTAAATAGTGGTCAAGTGTAATGGTATTGCTGTGAAATGATAAATTGCTCGGATTGGTCCAGCAGAATTAAGCTAGTGCTAGGCAATAGAAAGGAAGGAAGTCTTTCAAGTAACAACAGAAGATGAATTAGAAAAATGACTTCTGAGAGCTCTAATTTCCGTCTAGCCAATTTTTAGTTCTGGTTTGTTTGAAGTTTTGAAATACAAACTAAGGTATGCACCACACGGCTTTGCTCTTCTCCCAGTTTGATGTCCAATTTACAGGAACCAGGATATAGCAGTGTTTTGTTTTTGCTTTAGTTCTTAATTTTGTTGTTGTTAAGGAGTTGCATTTGTGTCTTCCAGCATGCAAGACAGAAACTGTGGCCAATCATTGCCTCTTTCTTTAATGCTGAAGGAGGCTTACAGTGCAGAGAGAGGCACCAATAAGGGATATCCTGGGAACATGTCAGATGCTTCATCTTGCCATGACTTTTTCTGTGATTCCCTATCAGACATGCAGAATGGAGAATTTGCAAGTGAACTTTCTGCCTTCCTTACCCAGGAGGAGATATGTAAGAGCCTTGATATAGCTCGGGAAGCAATTGCCAGTTCTGTGAAGGAGAATCAGAATGCAGCAGCAGAGTTCACTCATTTCAACACCTCTCTTTCTAGTGCTTCAGAGCACACTTCTTTCTGGGATACCAAATTGCATGAGCAAGATACTTTACAGAGGCCTCAAACAAGCAGTCTGACTTCTGCTGCAAGTCACATTCCCTCGACGAGTCCAAAAGAGCAGTTCGCCTCACCTCAAACAACGAGTTGTTTTGCCACAGTCTCCAGGAAGCAAGCAGGCACCTCACCTTTGCTAGCTGCTAGTCCCAGCTTTATTAGAAGCCTGAAACATTCAGAGCAGCATGGTCCAGGTGTACCCAAGACATGCCCAAATTCTGAATTAGCATCCCAGGGAGAAGTTCCTTTCAGGAATAAGCTGTGTGACAAAGCTGCCACATTCATTGAGGAGCTGTCATCTATATTTAGAGAGGCAGCAAAGACAAGAGGCCGAAGTCCTGATGGGGACTCTTCTTCTCCAGACAGTGGATACCTCTCTCCTAAGAAGAAACAATCAACTCTAAGTACCTCAAGGAACCAGGACTTTGATAAGCTACATCAAGAAACTGAGCCCGGGGCAAAATTATCTGGGGTTCATCTCAATGGAGAGCACTTTTCTGAAAAGGAGAGCATCACTCAGAGTGAAACGGTCCTTTGCCACCCGTTCATCAATCAGGCTTCACCACCTCAGTTCACTCAGAAGCTCCGGAGCCAGGAAGTTGCTGAAGGAAACAAAGTGTTGCTGGAGTGCAGAGTTGCTGGCAACCCGATCCCTGATGTCAGGTAAGTGCATGTGCTTTAGCAAAGTCACTAGATATCATCATCTCCTGATTGGGAAGACAACTGAGGAAAGGTATCAGTGGACCTGCTTAGAAGTAATAAGTCACATAAGAACTGTGTGTCATAAGCACATGGTTCATAAGCACATGGAATAAGAGATTCAGATCTCTTTAGCACTCTGGTCTTCCATGGCTTGGGAAATGAGGTTCTCCTTGATTCAAGAATCACATGGCTAAGTTAGAAACAGAAATGGCATTCTGTGTATCTTACCTCATTAATATAAGTGAAAGAATTCTCATTTACCCCTGAAGGGAATGTATGAAGCTTACAGGTATTTTTTTACTGCCAATGAATTAGAATGTTTCCACGACCCATACCAATGGAATTTGGAGTCTTTATTATGAGATGATGCTTGGCTAGATTTATGAAATTTTCACATTATCTTCAGTAAGATGTTTCCAGAAGAGGGTAAGATGGTCCCCATTTCAAAACTTTTTTACTGCTTTGTAGTGAAATTTATGTGGACATGGTTCTGTTAGATGACAATACACATACAAAAGTAGTTGCAGCATACCTTTTATTATTGTATTAGATTATTTGTTAATGTGTTTATAACAATTGTAACAGCTACATTTGCAGTACCATTGAGGGCTGAGTAATTCATAATACTTGCCCCCTTCCTTTGCTTCTAAAACTAATGGGAACCAGCACTGCACAGGCAGTATTTGTAGCTTTCCATGTCTGAGCCTTAATGCTAATGTAATTGCTTAGCACATCCACAGGTAGACTATATGTCTGATTTAATAGTTCCTCACAACCTATTTTGGTTTAAAGTCATTTGAGCATATTTAATAGTCCTAAGGGAAAAATTTGTACAAAAAAAATCCTGTTTAGACAGGAGAGAGTTTGTAGTTCCTCATGCAAACTTTCTGAAAGGTTCTTTAGTTACATCTGAACATAATTTTTTTGAAAGTTTTTGACGTTTCCTTAACAGAACATAGCAATCACTTTCCTGTAACACTGTGTTTTCAAGCTAAAAACTTAGATCATCCTACAAACAGAAGTCAGCTGATCCCAAACAAGTAAAACGGTGGATCTAGGTACAATTATGAAAGGCAGTGTTTTACTAGACACTGCTCACTTGTTCGCTGTTTACTGTTCACTTGACTGTTACCATGATCAGTCTATTATGCTTTTACATATACTTAGTATGTGATTTTAAAAATCAAGCATGCTGTAGTCTCATCAGTATCAATTAATTTACAACTCTGTTTATTTCCATTTTTGGAACCTGTAATCCTGCTATCTTCATAGCCTGCAGGTCGCATCATTGCTGACTTGTAGCAAATATGCTTCATTCCAACCTCTCCATCCATTGTAAAGCTCCTTGATTGCCCGTTTAATACACTTTCATGGTTCACCCTCGAATTGCTTTTATTTAATAATCATTAATAATTTTCCATCTGGCAGCAGCACACAAATTTGTGAATACACTTAAAGATGACATATTTACTACCAAAAAAAAAAAAAAAAAAAAAAAAAGAATTGCTTTTTGTGATCTCTCACTAAAAATACACTTTCCTTTAGTCTTAATCTCGTCGTGACTGTCGAAGGGAGGAGAGACGGGGCAGCTGAAGTACAGCTGCCCCCGCTGGTCCTTTCGGCAGAGATAACATCGCTGCCACCCTGCTTGGGGCCGGGCTGGAGAGGGCGCTGCGACAGCACGGGACGGCTGAGCCGAGCCGAGCCGGGCAGGGATCCCGGCAGGGCAGGGATTATGTCATGCTCAGGAGACCGTGCTGACCTGCACAGCAAATCCTTGCGTGCAGTTTGGGTTAAATGAAGTCCTAACTCTTGGGGGAAGAGAGGATTCATTATTTTAAAAGATAAACAAACAAACAAGTGTGTTTGGTTTCATTTGATTTCTTAAAGACATTCTAGATTATAATTAAATCGTAATGTTAAAATTACTAGGAACATGGTTACGCTATATCATGTATGCAATCTGTTTCCCCTCTTTCCATAGCTTAAAGTTTTATGGTATATAGCATAAAACCCCCAAGCCCTTCTCAAAAAAAATAATAAAATAAAATTAAAAACATAAAAGCCAGGGCCTTAGCCAATCCAATCTAGTGGGTGGCATCCCTGCCTACAGCAGGGATTTTGGAGTTAGATGATTTAGATGGTACCTTCCAACCTGAGTCATTCCATGATCCTGAATATCCCCTAAATAGTCAATATTGCAGTGGAGAAAGACAAGTCCATTTAAAGCTGCTGATGCATTGCAGAATGACTGAAGAATACTTGCTGCTAATGCTACTTTCTGGAACATCTCTGTAAATTTCAATTTTGTATCATTTAAAAAAAAAAAAAAAAGGCAAGAAAAATCAGAAATGGGTATTAATATTCTTTTTTTTTCTTTCTTTCTTTTCTCTTTTTTTTAAAAAAAAAAAAAAGAATATTAATACCCATTTAAATTAAAATAAATAAATAAATAAATAAATAAATTTAAATTAAAAAAAAAAAAAGGTATTAATGTTCTTGCAAATAGAACAAGCTGAACAGTTACCTGTTCTGTGAGACCTCATAGCCAGCCACATAGCAGATGCCAAACTAGCTGATCAGATGTAGGGGCATGGGCCAGGATTATCATCATCTCTTTATTTGAAGATGGATGTTATAAAAGATGGATGTTAAATTGTGTAAAAACAATGAGATAATTGTTGAAACTAGGACTGTTCTTTCAAATTGCATTTAGGAAGATTCCAGCTTAGTTACTTTATTGTTTTCTGTTTGAATGGCAATATCTCTGCTTTGGTGTATTTCTGATTATGTTACTGAGAGTTTAAAAGAATCTCAGTTAGCTTCTTTATTCTTTGGTCTGCTTCTCATCAAAAGAATGAAGATCTGAAGTTCCTTGCTAATGCTCCACAAATAAATCACTTAATAACTAGTATTTATAAAAAGACTCAAAGATTAGAAGAAAATGTTATCGAAGTGTGTTTTAAACTGATTCTACACTTGAAGCAACTGTGAAAAGCTTAGAATTAAATTACAGAAAAATACTCTTCTAAAATGAGTACAATGGTGCTGTTATCTGCAGAATGAACATATATATATAAAAGAAGTTTTGACTCTTACTTACATAGGAACTGAACGAGACTTGTATGAATGCTAAAATAACAAGGCGCCATATGTCTTCAGAAAGCTCTTTCACTGTACTAGCTTTGTCCATATTAAATGTTTTCAGTAAAAAAAAAAAAAAAAAAAAAAAGCCTAATTGAAGTAGTTTTAAAATCAGAATTCCAACAGAAGTGGCACTAAAATAGTGCCGAAGGCAGTATTCCAAGAAGCTGCTTTTACTTCATATTTCAGCATTTATTTTTATAAATTGTATATATTGTCTCTGGGCCTTTCCATTATTGTGCAAAGCATCAACAGCCACGAAGTCTGACAGTGAGGAAATACATTAACAATCTGCTTGTCACGGACTGATTGAAAGCACTGATCTGTGAAAACAAAAACTAAATTTGGAGACTGGGTAGAATAGAGGTGGGAATTAATCCACATATTTAAGGAGTGGAGTTTTTTTTTTCTTTTGTATGAAATATGAAGGGAAATGGAGTAGTGAGACTTTACATAAGGCAAAGTGTTTGGAGTCAGTACTTTTGGTATCATTACTTATGAACGTTCAACAGGTATGCAGTGCTATACCTAATCCTATTTAAATAATTATGCTTAATATTCTTTGACATGTTTGCTCTTTTGCCTAAAGGCAATACCACATCTTGGATTGTTTAAGCTGCTTAAAGTTAATTACAGCAGTTTAAGAACATTACTTAAACAGGACATACTTTTGTAAGATACAATATGTTGCTTTATAAATGTAAATGAAGTAAATACAGTTATCACTTTGAAACTTGATGCTTTAAGAATTCTTTCATAATGCAAAGCTGACATGTCTGGAGCAAGCTTGCTAAGTGCATTCTTGACAATATGAAAGCTAACTTTAGAGATCTGGATGATGACATTGAGCAAATAAGACTTCTGAAAATGTGCATAGCTGATGACTGCAAGCATTATACCTCGTTCAATTAAGGCTGACAGGACCTTGAGGGAGGTAGAAAAGGCTTTTGGTCAAGAGCTTTTAATAGACCAAACATAGAAGAAATATTGTTAAACAGTAGTGAAAAATGTGCTTATTTTATTAGTTCTAGAATTCATCTGGAAAGTGTGTTCTTTCTAATGAGTTTTACAGTTTACAGTACACTTAAGAGAACTCTATTAAATGTGAATCATTTAATAGGCTATGGGCTTGTCTATTAAGCCCATACAAAGGTGAAGGAAGGAGTAAAAGAAAATCCCTTACCCACCTATTCCCTGTCACATAAAAATAAGAGAGCAAGTCCTTCCCATAACATCTTTATTTCCTACCCGGAACACGGAGGTGGAAAGTGAGCAGGAATGTTGAAGTTGAGGTGTTTGGTGCAAGAACAGTAGTAAATAGACCTGTTAGTTCTGTGAACCCCACTGAAGATCTCTCTTTCAGTGAAACCCATTACTCTGATCAACAGTGAGTTTGGCAGAAAGAGACTAAAATCCTGGGAAGCTTTTTGCAGTATGCAGTAGACATATTCAAAGGGTATAATGATGAAAGAAGTCTGTTGTTCCTGTTTAGGCAGACCTTTGCAAACCTCTGAAGATGCATTATATGCAGAACAACTATTTTGTTTATATCTGAGGCGTGCTAAAGATTTCTCACCATGTTATTTATGCACAAAACATTTTCTGTTGTCAGAAGTCTTCACATTCCTTGTTCTTTAGGAATGAAATGCAGATAAATTTTTTGTTGTTGTTGCCATTTTTAGTTTGTTTTGTTTGTTTTGTATGCTTTTAGATATTGAAAGGAAAATAGTCCACAGTGATGGATGGAGGAGATAACAATACGAACAGAATTTCGAAGTTCAGCTTTCTATAGAATAAACCTTCACGAAGGTGGTGTCCCACTAGATTTTTCTATGTGCTTTTTAGCTTTTGTCCTCCAGAAAACTTTTGTATGGATTAATGGAAGTAATGGACTTTATTGCTATTTTGTGCCCTGTCAGCTCTCTTGCCTGAGATGATACAAAAGAGAATTGGTCGGTAGCAATAGTGAGTAATTACAAGGAACCGCAATAGTAAGGGACTTGCTTAAGTATCGGAAACTTGAACAAGTATTCATGACACGTTCCTGTAAATTAGAAAATGAGAAGACTTCTTGAATATATGCCTAGGAAATCTGGTTAGAGAAGAGGTAATCCAACTAGACAATTTCACTTTTACATACAAAAATGCCTGTTAGTTGCAAAGGGGTCTATAAAATGGTCTATATGGAAGCATCTTATTTGATGTACCAAAGTACTGTATATTGAAGTGTTTACCGTGGACTGCACACCAAGAACCTTCTTTTCCTTAAGTCATATGCTATGGTTAGTGTGATACTACTCAGTGTAAATGAGTACAAAACTCAAGAATAATAGCAGTGTGAACTCAAATAGCTTAGACTTCCTGTGGGAAAGGGTAATAAGTTAAAAACACTTGGGAATTGGAGATAATTAGCAGGTAGAATCACTCATAAAATACTGCTTCCCCACCCCCCTCCAGCTACCTGCAGATGAAAGCAAGTAGAGGACCAAAATTTTTGTGCAACAAGTCCCTCAGGAAGATGTTTCTTTTAGTCTAACACTAACATGCTGCTTCAAATCAAAGTGATTTTTATTGTTCCGTTATATTAATAATGTATACTCGCAGTGCATGTGTGCATTAATTTCATAAAACATAATGAATACTTTGTATTTATGCAGTGCCTTTCATCTGAGTATTTCAGTGCTTTATAAAGAACCCGTATAATGTATGAGCAACTTTAGTTTATCTCCTCTAATTATATAAAGATGTGCTTTTCAGATGGCCAAGGGAAAGAGATTAGACACAGAATCCATCTCTTGTTTATGTTACAACTGACAGGTGACACAGCCAGATGAATTCTTTAAATATCACAAACAATTTAGCCACAAAGATAACACATGGCCCAGCAGTAAATCATTGCTTATGTGAAGATCACTTAAATGCTTGTCCTGTGAGTAGCCTAAGCAGGCATTTAACTGAACTAACCTGAAATGGGGGCCTCCTACTCCTGTAAAGTAGTCTTGACAAGTATAAGCTGGTAAAAAACTTCATAGAAAACTGCTTAACATTTGGCCACAATCTAGCATCCTTAGTCTTTTTTTTTTTTTCCCTGTGGCATTGCACTTTAACCATTCCACTAATAATGCACTGATAATCAGGGGCCAGGTATAGTATCAGATGCTGTCAGAACCTGTTATCCTTGACAGCCAGTTCTGAAGGGAATCTTGGTCTCCTCAGTCAAGTGTGACCCTCTGTGTTATGACAGCTTTGCTTTCAAGAGGCAGGAATAAAAAAATACCCTAGGATTTGAAGCACAGTTCTTCTTGCAGGAGAAAACTGTGTTCAAATCAACTTCCCTAAGGGTGCCAAGTGCTGTACTTACACAGTTTACTCCTGGGAATAAGAGAGTGAAGTGGAACCACGTCCAAAAAAACTATAAATTGCGATGATTAGTTTAACAGGCACGTTTGCTTGAACAAAATACAGCCAGTAACAATGCAGTGGCACTCTGAAATATCTGCAAAATCAGTAATGAAAATTCTTTTTCTCTTTTGTATGTTGACATGTGTTCCTGTTGATTGTCAAGTTAGAGAACATTGCAAAAATAAGTGTTGATGTTATCAGTCAGATAAATAAATGCCTTCAGTGTCTAAGACAAGTGATCATTGTATGATCTGTAGAAGGAAGAAAAGGAGTTGTTTTATTCTTGTTGTGGTGGTTTTTTTTGTTGTTGTTGTTTTGTTTTATGAAGGTAGAAGTGTTTTTAATAACTCACTGCTGTAGTTATTTATTCTAGATGTCCTATGTTGGATAGTAAATGCCATGATGATTCGGCCCAGAGATATTATTTGTGATATTATACTTAAGCCCAGAGATCAAGGAGAAACGCGGATCTTATAATGACAATTATCTATATTTAAAGATTTGAATTCAGTTTGCTTAAATAATTTGTTTTGTTTTATTTTGTTTTTGCCTTTGGAATGAAATGGTAACTAAGATTACATGTTTGCTTATTTTTAAGTAAGTAGTAAGATGATTATTTTCAACTTAAGCATTGTTCTGGAAAACAATAAGTAATGCAATACACATTTGAGTTATGTAAGTTAGTTTGAGTTATGTAAGTTAGTTTTTGTAAATTTTAAGGTGTTTGAATAGTGAACATCTGTTATTTTCCAGTATAGGCTGATTAAAAAGGGTGCTGGCTAGTATCAGTTATCCCCACTTGGTAGAAAGGGAAGTCATAAAAACTTTTTCTGATCTGCTTCTCTCTTCCTGGAAGTGTGTTCCTCTGCTAGCTGACTAACAATACTAGCTGAACCAATTAGTTCAGAAAATAACAGGAATGAAACTTTGTAGATAACTAAACTAACTAATGTAAAGTAATGAATAACAGTGGCTTTTTATTTTTCTAATTCTAAATATGTAAAATCAGCTTCTTCATTTTAAATACTTTTATAGGTTAAAGTCATTGTTAGTTCCAGTTATATCCCTTCAGAAATTTCTGCTTTTTAAACTGTAAAGAGTTATATTAAAATAGCTGCCATAGCTACTAATCAATAGCCAATCTACCAGCTGTGCAAACCAAACACTTTTAATATCTGCAGTGACCAATTGAGCTGTCTCAATCGGATAAAGAAAAGCTAGTGAGTGTATGTTTTGGTGTTTTTTTAAAAAATGGCAAAAATCTTCCAGGGAAGTTCTTACACAAAATTAAAGGTATGACTAAAAAGTGGGGAAAGAGAATGTTTTTCAGGATCTGCCTTAATTCTGAATGGCTGGTCCATAGAAAATGTAATTCTCATAATTGCCCTGTGGAGAGTCCTCAGAAAAATGAATTCCATAATCTATGAATGAGATTTACATTACTAAATTCCTTGAGTTCTCTCATGCACTAAACTGAGACATCTCATTTTAATAATAGCTATAATATAACATAGTAGAAGACTAGTATCTTATTCCAAACTGATTTTAAAAATAATAATAATAAATAAAAAGGTATAGTCTCTCAATTTCCACTTCTGCACATTAACAGCTTTTTAAATTTAATATGGATTTTGCGTCTCCTAAACTACAATTATATTTAATCAATCATCAGTGAAGCAAATGTGGAAAGGATAAAAACTCAGAAGGGAAAATACTCCTTAGGTCTGCTTTGGTTAGCTTCCTTAAGAATGCTTGGGAATCCCTGCTACTAGAAGATATTCTTCTGTGATTCTGTGGTTCTAACATCTCCAGAATATCCTGCGTTGGAAGGACTCACCAGGATCATTGAGTCCAGCTCCTGGCTCCACCTAGGACCACCCAAAAATCAGACCCTGTGTCTGAGAGCACTGTCTAAACGCTTCTTTGAACTCCATCAGGCTTGGTGCTGTGACCACCGTCCTGGGGAGCCTGTCCCAGTGCCCGACCACCCTCTGGGTGCAGAACCTTTCCCTAACCCCCAGCCTGACCCTCCCCTGTCCCAGCTCCATGCCGTTCCCTCGGGTCCTGTCGCTGTCCCCAGAGAGCAGAGCTCAGCTCCTGCCCCTCCACTGCTCTTGTGAGGGAGCTGCAGGCCGCCATGAGGCCTCCCCTCAGCCTGCTCTGCTCTGGGCTGAACACACCAAGGGACCTCAGACACTCCTCATACATCTTGCCCTCCAGACCCTTCACCATCTATGTAGCCTTTGTTTAGACACCCTCTGATAGTTTTATGTCCTTCTTATACTGTGATGCCCAAAACTGCACACATTACTTGAGGTGAGGCAGCAGCAGTGCAGAGCAGGACAATCCCATCACCAGCTAGCAGTGCTGGGCCTAATGCACCCCAGGATGTGGTTGGCCCTCCTGGCTTCCAGGACACACTGTTGATTTAGGCAGAGCTTAAATTGTAGTTACGGAGCAGTATAATATAATCCAAACAGGAATGTGGAACTCTACTTTTTTTCCCACATACTGCACACAGCGTATGTATCTTGCTGTCTTTATTGACAGTTAATATCGGCAGGATCTAAAGACTTGACTGTATTCTCCTCTAGGACAAGAGAGATGTGCAGCTTAATTCTCAGTTTATGATTTGCTGGGGATGTTGGTACAGAGAGTCTCTCGTGTAGTAAAGTGTGAAGGAAAATATTTGCAGCATTACAGAGGTAAATGTTACTGTATGGTTTCCACCTTTTTTTCCAAAGCAGTATTGCCGCTGGTGATGGCTTTCAAGTTTAATTACGGAGGGTTGGGACAGAGGAAGACTTGATTCTATCTGAGCTTCCTTAGGCTTGCCATATGGCCAGAAGGAATCTATAAAAGCCTGTTTTCCACAAATCCTGTGAGATGTAATTTTGGGGGACTTCACCTATAAAGGAAGTAGGTGGGGATAGCGATTTGCAGTTAGCTGGAGAATTATTACAGATGCCAAGTGCAATTCTAGAACATACTACTGACTGCAAATTCAGAGGCTGGTGATTCAGTGCTTCAGCCTAGAATCCCTCTTTGTTCTCAGAGGATTTCTAAATCATTCACTAAAGCACCCCTCTACACTCCTTTTCTTTTTTTTTTAATAACTAAAACACAAACTAAATGAGATCAAGTAAATCTCTTGTTGGATAGAAGAAACACCACTCTTGCCATAACTCAGGTAAGTGGCAACCTGAATATTGGCTGTATGTGAGTTTACATAGTATGATATTACAGCCAAAGTCACAGCAGAACCCAGGAGTGGTATAAGACCCATGGCAAATTCCTGTATAAACTGATGCAGAAATTGGCTTTAAATGAAGGCCTTTCCTAATTTAACAGTTATAGCAGGCTCACCTTATTATATTCCTACACTACTGTTGTCTTTAGGACAGTTCTTCAGGTGTATGACACGAGGATAGAAATATCATCCTTTGAATTGAGAAGGTAGATGCACTATTAAAGTTTCCCTGTCTGGATGGTGTTGGTAGGTAACTTTCGAATCAGTACTGCTCTCTGTTAAAGCAGACTTTCATACTCTGCCTCCTGCCTATTGGAAAGATGGCACTAGTACCTCAGCCTTCAGCACAAAGTTGGCATGCCCTTCAATACGTTGCATTCTACACACCACTCAACTTCATTAATTATTGCTTCAATTAACCATATAGTCTACTTTGCTAACTTTAGTGTTGTGCAGTTTGACTGGCTAAAAGACATTGCAGGATTTTGTGGGTAACCCCTACTATTATAAGTGTGAGTATTTTACTTGGTACTATGTATTTTAAGGCTGCTTTGTTATGTGATGGTTAGAAACTTCAAACTGCAGGAAAAGCACCACATGCCTCAGTGACCATGCCGATTCCCAAGGATGATCCTAACTTATGCATAGTGTGACAACTGCGTTCACCTTTCTCTTGTTCTGGCATTCTCAAAGGTTCACTAGGCCAAGATAAAAATTGCTTTTTGGTACAGAACAAGAAAGGATGTGGACATCCTTTCCAAGTGTCTCTTTCCATGTGGACATCCACCAAGTGTCTCTAGACTGAATTTTTGTAGTGCTGTCCTCAGGTCTTCTGCTTCCTGAAAGAGAATTGTGGTGTAGTCATAGAATCACAGAATGGTTTGGGTTGGAAGGAACCTTTAAGATCATCTGTTTCCAACCCCCCTGCTTCTTGAACTCCATCAGCAGGGATATCTTCTACTAGATCATGTTATCGGGTTTCCCTTATACACAAGATTAAATTTTAGACCCTTTGGAAAATCAGGTGGTACATATTGTAACTACCCCTCAGTTCAGGGGGGTTGTTCATACTTAATTAAGAATCCAAAGCTAGTGTGTGGGGCTCATTGTGCAAATGAAAATGCTGACTTTCACAGATGGAGGGCTTGGAAATTTGCTACTTTAATTTAGTTCTCTATCTGATTTTGTTTTATGAATGTGTGATTAAGAAAATTCAGTGCTTTGCACGTGATACAGCAAAGAAAATAGCTAGAAGAATATAGAAGAATATTGTTGCTGTTCTTTGTCGTCTTGTGTCTCTCTGCCCTCCTCCACCACTTTTTTTTTCTTTCTTTTTTTTTTTTTTTAATCTGGTATTTCAGGATTTAGGAATCTAATCTGGTATTTCACTTTAGGAAAGTATTAATTCCTCACCTTTTTGTGGAAAAGGGAGAAATCAGCACTGTCTAACTGTGGATTAGTACTGAAGTTATAGGATGAATATCCAAAATGATAGAGGATCATAATAAATGGGAAACAGTACAGGAAGGACATTGCCAAAGAGCTTCTTTGGCAAAGAGCTCTTTGTCTTGAATATGTTAATAGAACTAAAGTGCTTTTAATCTAAGAGGTTATTTTTTGTTCCTAGAGCAAGTTACTCAATCTAAAGTACTGATTCTCATTTTTCAAGTGAGAGGGAGAAAATTTATACTAATCTTTCTGAAAACAAAATTCAACTGTTCTTCAGAGAAGGCCCTTATTCAGGTAATCCTTATCACGTGTGCTATGAATCTCCTGTGAACTTCAATGAAGTCTGTTATCAGACTGAAACATGTTGCCTGGCAAAGTTCTTCTTGTCTCTAGTTTGTCCAGGGCATTGACAGCTCCCTTTATTCTGCACCAGCCGTGAAACTGTCTGTTTCATCATCTAAATGGACCAAAAAATTCCATTTTACTTAAGAAGATACAATCTTAACACTCGGAGCAGAGATTATTACAGCCTGAAACTTTACTCAGTGTTGCAATAGGGTTTATACACCAAAACCAAGGGTGGATTGAAGGAAGACATGGTGGGCTAGATGTAGACGTCCTCACTGAAGTTCTGTATACATCCTGTTTATGTGATGCTTTATTAAGGATGCTTTTGCAAATAGCCTGGCTTTTGCTTCCAGCTAATCTTTTAAAAACTGTTGCTCTTCTGGATATAATCTATTTTTATTTTACTGCCTTAAGAACTGCATGGGGTATTTCCAAGGTGCATAGATGAGAATGATGTATCAAATTTACCACAATTCAAAGTGAAGTGTCCCCTTTTAATATTTACTGAAATTTGTGTAGTAGTTGCTGTTTGTGCTGTAGCTGTATTTTTGACAGCGTATCTGTGTTTTCCCATGAAGAGTACAGTACTGCAACAGCTTCCTTAGCTAAGGAATGTCAGTGGTGAAATAAGCAGTCCCTGATGCCTTAGAAAGGCTCTCCTGACACACCTAATAAAGCTTCTTGGAATGCAAATGTCTGATAGAGGGAGACATGAGGAACCACTGACCCTTTGCATGGATCTTCCCATATATGCCTAAGGCATTCCGTGAATTAGCAGTACAAGAAAACTACGGTACATGCAAACATACTATTTATGGGTAAAATAAAAGAACTGAAGAAACAGACGCTACATAGGAATGTTAGAGATGCCTTAGGCACTGCCCTTATTTGTTTAATTATTTATTTCCAGTTCAATCTCTTTTTGACATCTCTTTAAGGACTCCCACTGCTGTAGACAAAATCTTATTATCTCATGCTCATAAGTGATGGTGCAGAGCTTCCCAGAGCCAGGTTTAGATGGAATACCACAACCTGATAGCCTTTTTTGCCAACCACATGCTTATGTATTTTCTTTCAACCAACAGATCCTTGTATCCCGTAATTAAAATACAGGTAGAACACTGTAAAGACCAACAAATAAAACAGAAGATATAAAGTTCCCAGTTTTTTATGTTTTTGTTTTACAAATGAGGAATTCTGTTTTAGAAATTGTTTTTAATAATTCACCGGAAAAAATCAAGTGATAATTTTTTGGGGGAGGGGAAGAACATTTAACTCTGCTGTCTGTGCCCGTCCAATTTTCATAAAACCTACGTTTCAAGGAACAGAGACCTTTTTTCATAGAAGAGCAAGTATCTCTGAAAAATCAAGTGACTTTGTCAGTTAACCCTTTATATCTGTTTTTAAGGATTCTTCTTTCCTTCTCTTCCTTCCTACTTTGTCCTTTAATTATTCAGAAAGCTTCCTCTTTCTCATCATAAGACAATGGTCTGTTATCCCACTCATGCACAACATCCAGAATGCAATTCTAGGGTTGTCTCTACCCTCTGCCTCAGGTTCAACCTGGTTTTCAAATAAAACTTGCAGATCAGAGCAGGCTGTGGAAACTGAGCTGCAGGATTGTCAATTAGACCAGGGAAGTTTTTCAATATGTTGCCAGGTATTTCACCCAGCTGTTTATTCTTCTTCCACTACAACATGAGCAGGAGTTTTGGTTAATTGTACCTCTTCTTTATACTCTTGCTGTCGTTTTTTAATATTAAAAGCAACTATCTCGGCTGAGCTGAGCTATTTTGTTTAGTTGTATCTGCATTAGTCAGTAGTTCACTTCCATAAAACTATACTGATTTTCGTGCCTTCCCATGAAGTTCTGAATACATGAAAGGTGCTTTATATTTTATCAAATCGCTGTTCTGTTGTTCATTAGAATACCTTTGTTTCTTTTTATTGTTAATTATGCTTTCAACCTTTGAGTTCTTTCTTGAGTACTGTTTAGTGAATGGTACTGCATACTTCTCATTTGATTTTCACTTTCCATATTATATTGAATCTATTTTCTTGTTTGTTCGTTTCATACTTGTGCTGTACGACAACAAAAAATCTATTTCTTAGTACTTTTTTTCCTGTACTCAAAGCTGAAATCATTAAGTTGCTCTATTAGGTTTCTTCTGTGAATCCTGTGAGAAAACTGAACCTTTCCTCCACTCACTGAAGAATGGAATGCCACAATGTTTCGGATTGACCATTTTTGCTGAAGGGAGATTCATTTCTGACAGATGCAACCTTTCTACAAAATAGCTCTGGGAACACATTAGGTTAGTCTTAATGTCACTGTCTTGTGGGGGGGAGAGGAAACATTGTTTTAGTAACCACACAAGGTAAGTTGTTATACTAAAGAGTTCAATTAAACTCAAGGTCCTGAATAAATAGGCACAATAGATTTTAATATATTAACAATAATTATAATTATAATTATTATTATATTAAGATGATGGTAATCCCATAGTCATATTTTGATGTTGCTTGCAAGTGTCATCCAATTTTCATTTGATAGTTGAGTGAAGCAAAAAGAGGTTGCATGATAAGTTGGCTTTGAAGCATATCACTATTTAAGGAGAATGAGCCAGGGACAGGAAGGCTCCTGAGTGTTATCTAAGGATTCTAACAGTTTGTTCAGATGTCTGAGCTTCAAGCAAGCAAACATGTTGCAAAACCTGTTCCCATTTCAAAATAACCTTTTATCAAAAGGAGGTGCAGTAAACAGGAAACTAGAAGACTCATTTCGGGAGTCTGAGAGATTAATGTAACTTGTCACGTACTTCTCTTAAACCCTTGTATTTAAACTCAGGCATCAGTGTGAAACAACGGAGAGGCAGAACAACCTACTGGATAGAAAAGATCTTGGCCTTCTGTCTGATGTAACCAGGTTACAGCACTAAAGAAATATTTAGGACAATGGTTCTTAGGAGATCTTTTGGTAACTTACTCTTCTCATACACAGGAATAACCTAGGATGCAACCAAGCCAGGGATTCAAGTCCAAGGCATAGCTGACTGGATGGAGCTGGGTGCAAGTTACAAATATGATCTTTCCCACCCCCATCTTGTGGGAGTTTTGCAGTCTTCATTGGATTTCAATTTTACTGTTTTGTAGCTCCACTGCATCCCGACTGTAGTCACCTCTCAGTTGTGGCATAGACTTTCATGAAGTCACACAGTCATAGAGAATGACTGTGACAAGTCTGTACTTAGCTGCAGTGTTTATAACCAGGGCATTATACCCCATTGCAGAGCTACCATCAGAGTCCAAAACTCCTCACTCCTTTATTCTGCTTTATTCTAGCAAATACGTGTGTAGCTGCTGAAATATGCCCTGTACACACAAACATATATGCATTCAAAAAAGGCGAGTCTGCAGTGTTTCACAGTTCAAAATATATTCCATGCAAAACCCTTAGTTAGCAGTGGGATGATTTAAAAAAAAAAAAATTTCTTCCAGAATGACAATTTATATATGCACTGTGTAACTTCAGTAAGGCCACCAAATCCTGTAGAGATTTTCTTGTCTTGTTTTGAATGGAACTTGGAATAGATTTTCTTGGTTTTCCACAGTAATAAGGAGAGGAATTTAAAGTGAGAGAAACAAAGGTTGTAATTGTTGTAAGTTTTAAAAAATAAGTCTTAATATTTTTTTATTTATTTTTATTATTTTTCTGTATATTTTTTCTTTTTATTATTATTAATATGTTTATATTATGTTTATATTATTCCTATTTATAGCTCTTATAGTATGCCTCTTTTGGGCTGAGAAAAACAAAATGATCGTTTTGCCTAGTATTTGAATCCTTTTCACTCCTCCAATTTTATGCTTGGTGAAACCTTATAGCCCAAGAACCCTTTGAGGGTAGTCATCACAGATCTAACAGAATACTTTTGATTTTTATCACAGCATGAAGGCAACATCAAGAGATGCTGAGATTCAATGATGCTTTTCTTCAGAGTAGCTACTTTAAAAAATACCAGTGGAAAAAATGTTGCCCTGTTTTAGGGCCAAATATTGTCTAAAAAGGAAGTATTTTGATTACATTGTAATAGTATGAAATATAACCTAGATAATGAAAGGCAAGAGGATATGGCCTCTTACTATGTAATCTTTTTGGCCATCAGCCAAAGCAGGAAATTTTCTCTGGGAGAGTGAAGGTATCAAGTAACTTGAAAAGTAATGTATTTTTAGAGACACTAGCTTCATTTCACACTGCTTTCTGGAATTAGATTGTCACCTCAGAGAGCAGACTTCTTGTTTGAAAAGTAGTCTGCACTTTTTTTTTTTTTTTTCTTCTTAAATATGCCTTAACTGGATGAGGGGAGAGATGGAAAAGCTAGAAAATACAGTTGTTTGAGGAAGGACTTATTACTCATATACAAAGGTATACTGGAGTATGTACTAAAGAACAGCGTACTCGGTTCATGACTATGCTACGAATGTGTAATCCTAAATGTGCACACTAAAATAACAGATTTGTGTTATTTCACTGACTCTCAGCACAGCCCAGAACAGGAATAAGTGCTCAAAAGTATAGTGATGGGTCCTGCAATTATCATCTGCTTCTACTGTTTGTTGCACCATGTGTGTCTGTTCGTTTTTGAAGTCTGTGTGGAGAGACCATGGCACGTGTCCATGTAGCACCAGGGGGCATGGGGAGGGCAGGCTGTGGATGTTTGAAGGGATTAGAAATCTTTTCAGCTTGAAAGCATTTTGGTCACTTACGGAGCTTTAAAAATAACTTTACTTATTGTACAGGAAAAGGTATACTGCTGAAAATGAAACAGTGAAATAACTATGTTCTTACTCAATACGATTACAATTTGCTGACCACCATTCTATTTACGGGGCCCAAGTCATCATGGTATGGAATTAAGTGCTGAGTAACGTCTGTATCAGAAAGTATATAAGGCTTGTGAAACGTCGTTGCCTGTACCACACCTACCATATTGTCTTATGATAGTGATGCTTCTTGTCTAAGTGAATGATTCAGTTATCACAAATACTCTCAAAACTTAAAAAGGCAACAGTAGGATTCAGCAGGGTGGGGGGCAACAAAGACTCAGGCCCACAACTATTCTGTTCCATCAAGCCAGTCTGATCTCACCTCCTGCTGGAGTTGGATAGATGTTGCAACAGAAGGTTTTGTTGGAGGGGTTGTGGGATTCCGTCCTTCTGCCAGAGCCCTACCATGGGTAGCATGGGAGAATCAGCACGTTAGTACCAAATGCATTCTGATTCATGATGCCAGATACTGTAATGAGATCATATTATACATTATTTCTTTGGGGGCGTCCACACCTCCCTTAATTGTTCCTATCCTTTGAAGACATGCTGACTACAGCTGTGTTATTCCTTAACTTCAAAAGTTTCAACGAATTAAAAGGTTTTGGGAAGGATTTTGTGACAGCTAAGGGTGTGGTGGTTTATTTTTCCTCTTTTTTCTTTTCTTCTTTTCTTTATTTTTTTTTTTTTTAAGAGAGGAATGGGCAGAAAATTAGGTGTTTGGTTTGCCTAAATTCAAAGAAAATGCTGCCCAGTAATAGATGTATTATCCTGCCAGTTCTTTAGGGCATATTTTGAAATTTGATACAGGGCAACCTTTGTGCTAGAGATGTGCTTTTTGCCACACCTATGAAAATCCACCCAGAGCTGGCCAAGTTGTAACCTGCAGTTCTTCCTGGGTTTATATGTGGTTCCATGATTGAGGAATTTTGCCCTAAAGCAAAGATGATGTTTTTCAGCTGCAACTGAGAGCACTAGAAATGCTGCCTTAAGTATGTAAAGACTGTATTCTCCAAGAAAATATTTTCTAAATATTTCAAATTGTATATTACAATCCTGTTTTCAAGGCAGTGATGACACCTTTTGTCTCGCTGTTAACTCTGAAGTTACTTGTGAAATATTCATGCAAAGGAAACAAGGAAATTAAAAGGCCCTGAGACATGAATAATTCTTTTAAGTAGGTAGGCATGGTATGGTAAAGAAGTCTGAATGTTGTTTGATAAAGCTGAGGCTCTGGAAGAGATGGAGCGGGAGTGGATATAGCAAGTTGAAGACAAATGAAGGGAGAACAGCCCCTTTCAAACTCTCAGATCTTTACTCTGGCCCTTCCTGTGGCATTCGTAAATGTGGTGAAACCAAGTAGCAGTCCCATCCTTTCTTCTCCCAAACATGGTTACCATCTCAGTGAATTCTCTCAAGAGTAAGCAGTTGCTGTTTGACATTTCCTAACGTCTGAGTGCTTAACTTCTTAGCAACGCTCTTTAGTGTGCTGGGCTTATATGTAATGTCCTTTCTTTCCAAATATAACACCAAAAGATCAGACCCCTCAATCGTTATTCATGAGATGCAGTGAGATGCATGAGATGCATGCAAGTCAGCTTGCCAGACATACAGCTCCTCCAGCTGACTTTACAAAATAAATAAAATGTTTAACAATTTGATTTATTTGAGAGTGATTGTTTAACCTGTGGGTTGAAATTATTAAAATACTTAAATTATTTGTACCCTTTGAAATACATGAGAAATTGTTCTCCCAAATCTACCAAAAAACAAGACTGACAAAGATAATATGCAAATAAAAATTGCCCTTAAATGAATGGTTGCAAAGGATGAGTTTGATATTCTTCAGCCACATAAAAACTATCAGTTTTACCTGTGGGGATTATTTTATCAGCACATTTTATTCAAACAATAACCTTTCTTATCAAGCAGGACCAGGTTCAGTCTTGTTAATGGGATGAATTGGCAATGACTTCTGTCCTCATAGCAACCAGCAAATATTGTTCCAGTAGTCCAGAGAGGCCAAGGAGCGGCTGGGCACGCTGGGGCAGCTTTGCTCACGCCAACAGCACTGTACTGCAGTTCCTTCTCCTAACAACCCCCTCCCCTTTTCACTGACGTTAACGTTTTTAGAGTATGATCTCATCTGCGAATTGTAAATACTTGGCACTTTTATGACAGGAAAGTATTGCAAAGTGCTGAGGCTTGCTTTGTGAAGAATTTAGGTAGGAAGCATTTTTAATTTTACCATTATTGATGACATACATATTTGCAAAGAATTCTATTCTTAATTAGGCTAACTTATACTTAATTTCAGTGAGAACTCGTGTATGCAGTATTTGGTATTTCATTTGAAGCCCTCACTGTCATTAGGGCTATCAGTGGAACTGCACTCAGTGGTCATTTACTGTTCATAAATAAGGAGTGAGTGAGCAGAAAGGAGGAGGAAGGTGTGTAGCAACACAACTCACGACTCTTTGCTATGTTTATAAGCTTTTAATATATGCCACCTAATAATGCCTCTTTTAAATCTTCTTCAATTTGTTGCCAAAGTGCCTTTAATTCACTCTGGACAGAAGAATAAAGAGTGGGAAGAGTGGGATATTACATTGTCTGTTTTTTAATTTTATTTTTTTAACATAAAAATTACTTAGAAGGTCCAAGGAGATGAACCATAAAAATACAAGTCAGAGAGTGTGTTAATATTTGGAATATTAAATATATTTTAATGGGTGTCTTTATTGTTTAATGGTATATTCTAGGAAAGTACAATTTCTAGTAGAGAATCTTCCCTCTTTGTTTCAGCTTAAACCCAGTATAATAAATTCTGAGTAAATGCTGTAATATGTTCATATTCACTATTTTGAATCTAAAGACCTACTAAAAGTTACAAATTTTTACAATATATTAAAATTTTTGGGATATGCTATCATACCACCATTCAGTGTAGCTGCTTGACTTTAAATTCATGAAACAAAGATGCCGCTTTTAATATATAGATTAAAACCAGTAGAACCATCTTTTGGAAAGTTGCAGACTGTAAACCACTTAGCAACAATACTGTGAAGGTAGATTTAGTCAGATCTAGTATCTTGAAGTCAGAATGAATAGTTGATCAAATGTGCATTGTTCATACAAAAAAAAATGTTGATACAAAAAATGTTAATACAAAAACATTTATTATACCATAAACTGTTGAATTGTATATAGAGTATGTTCTTACTCTGATTCCTGCTGATCATGCAGCTCTCATAATGATTTCAGTAGGTCACTTAAAATAATCTGTTAACTTCATCTGAAGAACAGAAAGGTCAGGGATATAATGGTTTCTACAGACGGTCCTTAAAGGTGAGCTGTAAAGTTAAACTTAAATCTGGACGGGATCCAAAAGTTTAAAGCTCCAGTGCCCACACAGTCCTGCTGACAAAGAATATTAAACAGATTTTTTCAGTAAAACATAAATGCTC
This sequence comes from Aythya fuligula, assembly GCF_009819795.1. Classification (NCBI taxonomy): domain Eukaryota; kingdom Metazoa; phylum Chordata; class Aves; order Anseriformes; family Anatidae; genus Aythya; species Aythya fuligula. The sequence continues at coordinate 26,536,751 of NC_045562.1, read as the reverse complement.
ATAAACATGGGGATATATATGTCGCTTTTATTTGTATCTCTTCTTGTCTCAGATGAATGCTTCCCTCAAGTTTTATCTTTGTTTGTGTTGGGCTTGTTGCCCTTGTTCTGTTTTGCATGTTTTTAGAGAACATGAAAGTGGCATAAAATTTTAGGTGCTTAAGCTCTAACATGTCTAATTCCTATTCATAACAATTCAGTCATTAGGCATTAATTCACTTCCCTGAGTTTCTCCATAATGATCCTGGCTGTGCGGAGACCAATGAGTGAAATGTGTTTAAAGACCAGGAAAATTACAAATATAGAAAATGATGCAGAAAGCTTCCTTGCAGGTAGAATAAAAGAACTGGTTATAAAGCACTTTGTTCTTTTATATTGTCTCCTGGAGTACCCTTGTGAAGATCAGCGTGCTGCTGTTATTTGTACCACAATTGTGGAAATGTGGCCGTATGACACAGAACTTTGAAATAACACCAGTTAAGTTAGAAAACACATTTATTCTGTATAAATGCAAGATATCCAGTGTTTCCTTCCGTATAGAACGCGTGTCTTCTTACAGCAGTAATTCTCCACCACTTCACTATGGATACACAGAAATGATATCAGCGTGTATTGCATCTGTACATGTTTGATCTTGACCTTTCCACAGAACACTTAGAGACATTTAAGCACTGAACTTCACGGCTTCCTTGGGATCCAAATTGAATTGTGTCATTTTAATTAACATTTATGGTCTCAGATTTCCACATCTTGATGACAGATTAACATACCAGCAGAGTGATAAAATGAGATTAAAAGGTAGGCGAACTTCTGTTTTTATTAAGCCTTGATATTACAGAAGAAGAAAGGAATTTGATCATGGAATGTTCCTATGCTAGGGATCTCATTAACAAACTTCCATGGTATTTCTTTTTAAGTTATTCATTATTACCTTGTATTATTGACTTGCTACAAGCCGTGAGTTTGTAAACCTAAAGCTCCGGTGCCACTGAAACCTAAAACTGCAGGTGTCTTTGCATACCTGTACATTTTCTACTAAAGCCTTTTCTTCTCTTTAGTGAAAACATTCTTGTTTGCTTTTCTTAAATTCCAAAGGCAAAAATATAGCTTGAATGACTGCATCATAAAAATTGAGAGTTGATTCACTCTCTGAATGATTAGCTATCTGTTATAAATTATCATCTCTTCGAAGCACATCAGTCACTTCCAACAACTTAACTCATGGAAAAGATGTACCTTGTTGTACATCATTGTACAAACTTTGATGTTTCCTTGGAAAAGATAATTACATAGTAGGTTGCTTTTTAATGTTGGTTTTTACTTCTTTGATTTAAACTGTCTTTATTACATGAAGTAGCATCAGATTAACTGTTTAAAATCTCTTAAACTAGTTCAGCCAAACTAATTTTAGTGCAGAAACTCTGCAAATTTGAAGCAAACCTTGTCTTTTGGATATGTGGGTGTTTCGGTAACTTCAGCATATCTCATTCTGCTGTATTTGAAAATACAGAGCAAGCAGTGTTTGAACTTGAAATGGAATTGATAGATAGCTCAATTATTTCTGAATATCCCCTCTTGGTAACAGTAGTAGCAGGTGCTAGTGAGCTCCAATGATCTTATTCCTAGAAGGGCCCACATTCATGGGAGGGGGGGCTGAAACACAGTCTCGCTGCTTATGTTGGCTAGAAGAAGTAAAATACTACTGTTTAATATTGGGATGTGGGTATTTATTGATTCAGATTTAGAAACAAGCAAACAAAAGCCTTTCTGTGGGGAATTGTGAGTAAACCTGTAAAATAACCTGAAAGCCAGATGAATATGAGATATTGTGGTTGAACAGGCATTGCATGTTATCAACATTTTCACTATTTAAATTCTTTTTTATTCCTATTTGGAGTTAAAATATTTTTTATGGTCTTTATTTTATTTTTTTCTGCTGAAGGCAAAGCAGCAGAAATTCCAGTGTTAGGATAAGGCCACTTTATAGGATGAAGTCCATGACACAAGAGGGATGTAAGGCTTCAGGTGGAATGGTAATGCTGTTAGCTGCTCTGGAGGATATTAGCTTCTGGTTTTGTGTCTTATATAGGAACTTTGTGAAAGCCCTTATTCAGTAAATTTACTATTTTAACAGGTAACTCACGCTTGATGCTTCTGCCATTGTGCCTTTTGCCTTTTGAGCATGTGTTATATTTTTAAAGACAAATATCTGTTATTTCTACTAAATATGTAAGAATTATATCTTTTCTAGTTACCTTTTTCAAACGAACAATGTGCATTCCCTAAATACAGCCCTATCTTTTCCAGAGGGATTTGAAAGTTCCACTGCCTAGTCGGGTCTGAGGGACTGTTTAAAGCTTGACTAATATCTGTAGGACCTAGAGCTACCACACAAAATTTGCTTTCAGAAAGGCATTGAGTAGGAAAAGCTATGTCAAGCTGTGTGGGAATACAGGGAGTAAAGGACAGCGTTGAGTAGGTAAGTAGGTATTGGCCAGCACTTACTTACTTTGGCATAATGTATTAGTAATAAACTGGATGCTCCACTGCATGGTGTAAGTGTAGTTTTGACTAGTGAGTGGCTTTATAGCACAGTAAATTGTTTGTCAGATTGAATGGCTGTTATTACCTGTGTATGACCAGGAACATACATGCTGGAAGTGTTTTCAAAACAGACTGGTCCAGACTGGCTGAGAAAGTATCAGTCAGCACTAACTATGCTGATAAGATTTTGGAAACGGGTTTCGGTGTTTTTTTGTTTTGTTTTGTTTTTGTGTGTGTTTTTTTTATCAATCTTACTCTTAATCTTAACAAAGCTCTGTGCAGTATAGGAATGGGATCTTCTCAGTGTGTAAGTGCTGGTGGGGAAGTGGAATTACCAGCTATGGAAATAACTCCAGTAGAGCATTGTAACAAATTTGAAGACTGTTATGGATGAAGCATGAATGGAAATGTGCGTGTAAGCACCAGAAGAAATAGCAGCATAAGAGTTAACATAATGGCCTGAAATGATAGCGGTGAACATAATTCCCAGTTAATCAAATTAAAGACTTCTGTAAAACCCAAAAGGCAAGCACGTTAGTAGGATCACAGCATCATGTTAGTGGAATACTGTTTATTCTGACAATGTTCATTTGATGCACTTCCTTCTGCAGGCATACTCTTTATATTGTAAAGAAGAAAACCAAAGTACCACCAATGCCATGTTGCACACCCAGATCACTGCAGCAAGGGAAAGCAAACACTATTCAGTTTTTAGAATGGTTATTTTTTGAAGACTTTGGGGTAAGATACATCAATGAATACAGTTAATATTAGAAGCGTTGGGTAACCAAATCTTGCAGTCACAGAGCAGAATATGTGACCTTGTGTCTCACCCAACTCTTACATTATGGGAATGTATCTGATATTTCACTGAAACATCTCATATGCTACAGCAAGGCACTGCAGGAATAAACAGTTTTGCATAATTTGTGAATTAGTGAAGAACGTGTTCATCAATATTCAAATTTATTTGTGTAATAATAGGAAAGAAAATTAATAAACAAGAATGTAGAAGAAAGTTGTACTGGATAGACTGTATAAAAATCCATATTGATAAAACTGACAGGTCCAGGTCAGGCAAAATGTGTTTGAATTAGCACTTTTTTTTATGTGGCTACTGTCTTGATTGTCATTTCTGACACTTCTCACGAGAGTATTTGAAGGCGGAAGGTATCTCAAAATCATCACAATTTTTTAATTTAAGATAAATATTCTTTTCTATGAGAATATTTTAACTTGGGTAACTTAAAGTGGCATTATACTGTAGTAAATTTAGGAAGCCTCTTCTTCTTCCCTCCTTGAGTGAGCCAGAAAAGTGTATGTTGGGAGTATTTGCGATTAAATATTGAAATAATTTACAGATCAAAGACTATTAAACAGATACACACTTGTGAATAATTTTTGTTGTCAAAATCTCCAATTAGTGTGTCAGAAGAAAATTAACATTATTGTGTTGAGACCTGCTGTTAAATAATTGATGTTAAATGTAGGGTGCTTGTTGCATCTTCTTGCACAATTTATTTTGTTTTTCTCAGAATAATCAAGAGCATCTATCCAAAGTGACATCAGCATAAATGAAGTGTGATTTGATTATATACAAGAACTGCTTAATGACTGTGGAGTTCCCTCATGTGATACAAAGTCAAGCTTAACTGTCAAGGTTACCCTTCTGTAACCACTTCTTACTCTCCACTTGGCTAGAACTGTCCTGTGCATTCATTATTCAGCCAAAGTGAGCCTGTTTCCTCTGTGAGAGCTGAGGAGGCAGTTCCCATTTCTCTTGTGCAAGTAGTCTGCAGCTGGAGAAGGTGCCATTAGTCCTTCACCCTCCACTTATTTCCCAAGGGCTGAGATTTATTATTATTTTTTTTTTCTTTCAGGTATCCTTAGTACTTGAAGGTGATATCTTAGAGAATCTCATTTTACAATGAAAACTTATATTGGGGCAAATCCGCTCGCTGTGGAGTTTAGCATTTATGGTGCAAGAAAAGTACATAACTTGTGTTGCATTCTGATTTAGTGCCAAATATTTTATATATGTCTATCCCACCAGTGGCATTTTTGGTTGATTATATATAAACATTAACAAGCCCTAAATTGCTATTCGTTCCTAAACACAAGTATGCCCATTTCAGGGATTACTTCAAAGATGCTAAGGGAAACTGTTTAGTCCACATGTTAAAACAAAACTTGTCAATATACTAATTAATATATGTAGGTTCCACCACGTTGTATGTGGGGGGAAAAAAGGCATTACATACAGTTTTGTCTCACATCATTTTGTTTCTAGCTGATGTAGTACCAGCCTATTTTCTCCCTGGTAGTCACTGGTAAATAGTCCTCTAATCCTTAGGTATATCACTGCAATTTACCCATACTGTGAGCAATGCACATACCAGGTGACATCTCCTGGAAATGAAAGCTGTAACCAGGTGTACTGAGTTTAGTTCAATTTTCACTTTCATCCCCCTGTGTTTGTATTCTTTTGTCCAAGCATATCTCAGCTTGGATGTTTATGGAGGAAAATGTTCAGCAGAGAGTTTCTCAGCCCTTTATAGCTTGCTTATGCTCCTTTTAGCCTTGATTTTATGTATCTGCAGACGTACTGATTATCTGTAGACATACTGATGTTTATACCTAACCTTTTTTTCTATTTCCTTTTTTTTTAATTTCACTGGATGCCAATAAAATCCACCACTGCCCACTTAACTGTTCTCCACTTCTAGGGACTTGTCAGGGACCTGCTGATACCGTTTTGCCAGGTTGAAGGACCTGAGATGAAGCACCTTTTGTACATACTGTCCATATTCAGCAGGATAGATACTAGCTCAAACGCCTCTGTACTGCACTCTAGTGTATGGTCTGCAGAGTTCCCCCTCCCTACTCTGCAGAAAGTCCTTCTAAAATTATGATGATTTTTTATTTCTTTTTCTTTTATATATTTAAATGGAAAATGTCATAGAAAAAAAATATAAAATTATTTGTTTTGTTTCTTCATTTGAAATTCACTCTGCATTGAAAGGAGGTTTTAGTGGCTCTGTCTGTGTTAATATCTGGAACTTCAATCTGCTGTTTTCAACTGTATGCTGATACTTTAGTGAACCTAAACAGAATTAGGCATATGGAAGATGAGTTCTAGATTTACCTGTTCAGCTTTGAGCTAATGTTTGTCTGAACTGAGGTGCTGGACCTAAGCACCGAGTAGTTAGGTAGTTAGGTAATGGATCTGACATTTGGGTATCTTATCTTTACATGTCCTTGTCTGGGGAGTGGCCAGCTGTACTGCTACATGCTTTGCAGTGATGTCAAGCAGGGTTATCCAGAACAGTTGCATAAGGATGCATATTACAAAAAGGGTGCAAAATCCAATAGGAGAGTGTGATTTCTGATGGAGGCAGGCTTACACGTGCCTACAGTCTGTATTAATCAGTCAGGCTCCTGTGCTTGTTATCAAAATCTATCTAGAATGTAAATAGCTGTCTTAAAAATGAAACTAAATCCAAATTAATCCTGTCTTTTCTCTAGTACTGTAGATACTGCAGAACATTTTTCAAGATAACAAAAAGTGGGATTACAAAAGCAAAAAATTGAAGCTCTGTATCAGCAGAAAAAGTGTGCTGTTCCTGATAAACAATGTGAACAGAAAGCCAACAGCTTCTATTCCATATGAATACTTAAATCTTACATGCAATTTCACAAAGCTTCCACATGTTTAAAGAAATCTCTCCCTTTAAAAAGGAATACAGCATTAACTATGAGTTGCTACCAAGCATCCATTTTGCAGTTCCATTTTCCTCTTGCAGAACAAATGGCAGTTGTAGCCCTAACATAAAATAAGTTAATGAGCCTCTGACTTCACAATGCTAGTTTAATAATGCATGTGGACTATCTGACCATCTTACCTGTTTGTTGGCATCTGTCCTTGTTTTCATTTTCTCTCTTTTCTGTTCTGAAGAATACGAAAGGAAACCATAAATGCTGTGAGGTGTGTGTGTGTGTGTTTGAATGTATATTTACAGGGAAGGCAAGGAATATCTTAGTACACAGATAGGATGATGCTTGCAAAATTGATGGTGCAATTTGAGATACTTAACATGGATCATGCCATTAGGTCTAAGTAGTTCAAAGGCTTTGCAGTCTTTTCTCCAGTGCTTCAATTGTACAGGTATCTATAATGCATGTTGAAATGCATACATTTTAATACAAATATGCTTTTTGCTATGTACTAGCAATTTTTGTAAAAATATTGTTGTTGACACTTGTGTATATTGACCTATTTGCTCTTTAAATTAGAATACAATTTCACATCCCCAGTAATTTGCATTTCTAGCATCTTTCAGTTGTCTTTCCATGTCACTCAGCAGTTTGCTGCTCTTCTGAAGAGTAATACGAGTAATGTAAGAGGAAATACAAACTGCATGTCTAGAAACCATCTAGCTTATCCCCTCTTCCCACACTAGAAGTGTGAATGCGATTCAGCAAGCTACATGCTTGACAGACAGTAGGTGTCTTTACAATAGGCAGACTTCCTTCTGCAGACGCTTCTGTTGAAAGTTCCTGTGCAAGTCCTCCTACAGATATCTCACAAAGCAAGACGTGTAGTGTTTGCAAAAGGATGCCCTCGGAACTGGAAAGCTGTGCATGGAACTGGGGTGGTCCAGACAGATTTAACCCAGATTATGTAGGCTTTTGGTTTTGTTTTGGCTACTTTACAAAGCAGGCAAACTGCCGGTAGAAAATGGAGCACTATTACCTAACAAGCTTTAATTTCTTTGTGAGGCTACAGCATAGCAATAGCTTGCTGCCTCCACCAAACCTAGGGCCCTGGTGTTTGGAATTGTATAAATATAGAGTAAATAAGTAAGTTTATTTCTATTTCCCAAGTGCAGAGATCACTGCAACAAGTAGTAATAAATTGATATTAATCATATCTAATTTAGGAGTAGGCAGAGGCTAAGGGAAGGGAGAGGAAAGATAAGTTTTTCTTCATTTGCTACACACTTAAAATGTCTTCCATTTTAAAGAAGGAGCTGGCATTTCCAGGCGGTGTCCAAAAGGGAGGCTGTGAACAAACTTTGGCAAACACAGATGCTCTGTCCATGTCCTGGGAGCCCTGACTGGCATGTGGCAGTGAGATGTTCCTTCTGGCACCGTGTGCCTTGATGATCTGCTGAGTCCCTGGCATAGCAATCTGTGTAGCAAAGATCTGTGAAGACATCAAGGACTTGGCAGCATTGTATGCAACTTAGCAATACAAGCCTCAATTTGCCAACAGGTATTGCTGCATGAGTTCATTCACTGAACGAAGAAACAAAAGCCAGCTTTTCACTGAGTGAGAGGGAAAGAGAACTTCTTGCCAGCTGCATTACTCATTAGTCCTCTTAACCTAGCTTAACCCTTTTGTGCACAGCAAAGCTGTGAAGAAGCAAGGAGTGTTTGAATGCTTTGTGGATGCTTTCTGCATTTGTTCATCAACTGTTAGAAAGCAGCTGGCCATGCTGCAAGAGTGAAACTTTAGGAATGTGTTTCCAGATCTGCTTGGGCAGCTTGCCCTCCAGTTTGTGAGGCTATAGTTGAAGGTATGCAAAGATCAGAGATACTGCACTGGAGAGCAGCAGGATGTCTGCTTAAGACATTTGGGATAGCGTATGCATGGAGTATCCATTTTTCACCGTAAATCCTGTTTGCCATGCAATTAGCTCAGAGCTCTCTTTGCAGAGTGATGTGAAATGTGATCAGCTTTTGCTCTGAAACACACATGCAATCGCTCCGCTTTTGTTTTCGTATAGCAGTTACTGCTGCTCATGCTATACTGAGATATTTTGACATATGGACATGGTGCGACTTCTCTCTTAAATAAAATAAGTCTGAAGGAAGACAACAGGTCAATAGCACTTCCTCCCCTAATGCAAGCTGAAAGGGGTATGAAGTATGTAGGTTACAGGGAGTCACAGAGCAGACGGCAGCCTCAAGGAGGGTACCTCAATTCCTGCTGCATGGCTCTCAGGGCTCCTGCCCCAGCTGCCAGTAGTGCTATAGCTCTCTGGCTGTCTACAAGGACTGAGGAGAAATTTTTAGGCCAGCAGCATTACCTACTGATTACTTAAGACCACCCAAGTGAGGCAGCATCTCACTGGCAAGTGAATGTGAGCAGGCAAGAAGGGCTCAGAGCTCTCACGTTTCTGAGGGCCATGCGCTCTGCCAGGAGGAGTGCAGAGGAAGAGGCAGAGGGAAGGTACGTGCTGCAGGAATAATGCTCTTGGGGTAAGGTGCCCCAGCTTCTCCCACCTAACGGCCTCCTGTCTAACCCTTGCAATATCTGGGGCTGACCTGTAACACTGCACCTAAGGAAAGGCCTGCTGTGGGAGAAGACAGCCCTCATTTAAAAGCTGCAATTCAAAAAGCTCATTTGCTGCGCTGTATTAATTGCCCAGACACCTGTACGTGACAACTTCACCTAGTCTTTTCCAGGTGCCCTTAAGCTTTCTTCTATGTGAAACTTTGCAAATTCAGCTTCATCACAGAAATCTTTTACATGAGATGAAATTAGGAAAGTTTTTTTCTATAACAAGACTTGTCTGACATTGTTACTGTTTCACTGATTTTGTTTGTTTGTTGTTCTTTCATCTTGCCATCACCAAAAACAAACAAACCCAAGTGAAAAGCCTTGGTTAAAAGAGCATGGGATTTCCAAGGGCTGCGGGGGGGACAAGAAAACCACCAGCTACACGCTAGCTCACTGTAAGAAAAGCAGTGGGCTAGGTGGCCTTTTGTGTAGGCCCTGCTCTTAGAGTATCCCAAACTTCACGAAAACTTGCCTTCTGGATGCAGCTCCACAGCACTTGCCCCAGCTCTCCTTGTTGTGACCACACTCAAATCTTGCCTTCCCTTCAGCTGGATATTTCTGCCTCCTTCTAGCATAATAACCTTTGAGCTGGAGGTCAATTTCAAACAGAATTTTTCAGAAGTAGAGATTTCAAAGTTAGCTAGTCCAAAGCTCTGTTAAAATAAGAAACCCAGCTTAATTTACCTGCTGAGCTTAGGGCTCCTTTGTTCGCACAACTCATTATGCAAAATTATTATTTTGTTTCCCCAGCTGCTGATGAGTCAGCTTCTAGATACCAGACCAGAAGTATCGATGTCAACACAGCATACATTGTTTGGAAGCTAGGGGGCATAGAAAGAATTGCAAGGTGCAAATTTGAGGGTTGACAATGATGCTCTTAAGGGGAAGAGAAAGCAATTTGTGGAACACAGAGAGCTTTGTAAAATATCAAGGTGGAGAAAACCTAGATCCTGCTTATCTATAAGAAATCATCCCTGAAGAATAGCCTGAGTTTTATTGCATGTAAAATTAAAAAGTTGTATGCATTAGATTGATTAGATAGAGGTAACAAAACAAAAACAAAAAAAAAATCACTCCTTGAATTGGCCCAAACTTACTGGCAGCGTTTAGGGGAAATTTATATGAAATAGTCTGCTGTGCCCTAGCAAGCAAAGTGAATCTGAAGGGAAACTGTATCCAGGCTTCAGGATGACTGAGGTTTGCAGAGGGGCAAACCTTCATATGTGGGAGGTCTGAAAAGAAAAAATCTCCAGCCATTAGTATCTCAGGGGTAGGGGTCATACTTTATGAGCACAAACAGGGCTACGATTACTGCTAACTGTGTGCTCCTTGAGAAAGGCAGCATGGGCTTGAAGAAGGGGCAGTTCGGATACATTTCCTTCAGCTGCACATTAGGTGTTTTTTGAGACAGTGGCTTGCAAATCAGATACAAGTTTTAAATGGCAAAAATAATCTGCTACAAAAATAGCTGGTTTGGACATTCCACCCAATAAATGATTTGGTTCCCCAATCCCCCCAGTGAAAGCTGGCTGGATCAGTTAGTAAAGCAGAAATGTTGAGGAGTAAGGTAACAAGAAATAGCCTGTGCATTGGAATATATAAAACCAAAACACAGTAATGCAGTGTATTGCTTTGTAAATTTGCTAAGTGCTTTAGTAAAAGACTGATTTTCCAAAGTGGCTGAATATTTTAAAATATTTCAAAAAAGTATTGTTTTGGTGAGCAGAACCAGCTCTGTACGTACTAATATAAAACATCTGAGAGTCTACAGAAAAATTGCAATTTTAAAATCACATTAAGGACAAAAAAAAGTCTTGGTTACAGCTTCAGACGCTACTGGCCACAAACACTGCCAGACACATATATCAGCATGCAGCCCTGCTCTCCCCCACCCCTCTCCTTCAAGATTTCAGCAATGCATTAGAAAGGGAATGGCGCTTTCTGTTAAGCATAACATGTTGGTTTTTTTCCTTAATTTTATTTTATTATATTTGTGTTTTTTATTTTTTAATCTACCCATGAGCTAATTTCCTGAAGTGATTTTCTTCCATACTCAGGCATAGAAATATGTGGTTTACCTCAAGTTACTTTTGAAGAATTACTGCTGCACAGTTAATCCGCCTGAATAGCATTTTTAAGATTTTTTCAAATGATGAAAGGGGATTTGTCCCAGAAGTAGGTGAAGCAGGCATCCTGGTAAAACTCAGCCTCCACTCCACAGCTATCCAAACAGCCAAAGCAAGCTTGCTTTTATATAAAAAGCATTGATTGATGTTCAAGGGAGGCCCATTGCAGGCGGTGCGTGAACTGGGACCCCCTAATGGTCCAGTCAGCAGTCTCTGCTGGGTGATCTATTGGGAACTTTCCCCTGCCCGACCTAATCCTCAGTGTTTGTGCCAAAAATATGTTTTCTGGAAATGATGCTTAGAGACATCGCATAGTTTATTTTTAAAATAAAAATAAAATTCTGTGTTGACTCCAAAGTAAGAAGGTGTAAATGAGTAGGATTTCATCAAAAACCTTTCAAGAATTAGATATGCTTCTGACAGATTTAGGCCTACTTTTATTTCATTTTCTGATGATAACAATAAATTCTCTGACAAGCGTTAATTCCTAAGTTATTTCTAGTTCCTACCCTCTATATCCAAATGTAATCTTTTTTCTCTGTCATTGATCATGAAAAATATTTTTTACTTTCCCAAAAAATCCCTTTTTTGTTTAATATAGTATCCCTCACAGTTTAATGTTATAGAAGTTTGAGAAAGAAAACTTGCTAGCTTTGTAACTTGTTTACAGAGGGTAAACACCAAGTGATAGAGAGGATCTCTTTTTGTGTAAGTAGACATGCATAAATGTTTGTCATCTCAGACATGAATTTGGTTTTACATTTTGAAATACTACCCCCATCTAGCAGAAAGCATGTGTGCCAGCGATTTATATTCTGCACTAGTAGTAAATCAAGAATCATAGTGGTGGTTGTTTTTGTTTTTTGCTTGTTTGCTTAAATTAAAAACAAAGTCTTGTTATCATGGCTATAAGAATTTCTTGGGTAGTAGAAATCCAATACGAAGGGCTTGTTTCTTCAATTTAGCTCCTTTCTTTATGAGATTTTATAAATGTTGGCTAGCTATCAACTCTGCTGAATGCTTCTATTGCTTAGCAAACATGTCTTGAAAAAAATGCAGTGTTTTTTCACTTTGCTTAAACTAATCACTGTGTTTCTTTAAAAGGAGGTTGTTCTTCCCATTTTAAAGCTTTGTGGTTGCTGGTTGTTCTCAATCTGCTGCTGGCTGAGAATAGGAGAATTTGTGGTACATTGAGGACAGAATGGTTAGATTTTCCATGTTTTTGTTGTAAACAATGCAACTTATTTTTTAATAACTGTTGTGTGACTTTCAAAGGATGGCAGTTGCCTTACTGTTAGCTGAAAACTTGGCTAGTGTTCGAGAAGTAAAGCTTCAGGACATGATAAAGAAAACTGGGGGGGGTCCATCCCAGTTTAGGGATCATAGGTTCAGCCATTTTTTTGCAAAATATTTGTTGTTTCAAACTTATAATATGTTTTTATGTAAACAGAAATGCTGGATTGCTTTTTTAAAACTATCACTGATAGAGACTGCAGAACCATACTTCTTCACCCTTAAAATTGTTCTTTAAACGCTCGATTAAAAAAGGGATAAGTGAATTTTAAAACAAAACTCCTTCAGAATATGTCTGGTATTCTGATTTGTATGAGAGCAGAAGGGTTTTGTTGCACCTACAGGACAGAGGCCATGCAGACCCCTTCTTATATTGCTCCATTTTATAAATAAACTCCTGCTAGTTATTAGAGTATAGCATAATGATTTTGATAGTGTTCGTATTAACAAAATACGTAAACTAAGCTAAGAATTAAGTTCATCAACTGTGTTCTTCACAGGTTCTTAGAATTGCAACTAAATTTAAAAATATGTATTGTATGGGATTTCGTGGTTTATTTTGTTGCTTTCCAGAAACCACACAAAGAAAATGGTTTATGAGCTTCTTCTAACATGGCTCTCTCATTCCTTGTTTCTTGGCTAAGAAGGCAGCAGTGTCACCTGCAGACTTCCTGGACCTTTGTTTGCATAGAGAAGGAGGTGGTGGTAATGAAGGAAAGCCTGTTTCAAGTAGCATTGCTACCAGTCTGGTCAGGAGTCCCAGAGTTTTGCCTTGTTTCCTTGGAAAGGGAAGTCACTAAAAAACTGTGGCTTCTGCTGCATTAGTAAGGTGACCAAGGTGCTGTATTCAAGCTACATCTTCTCAAGGCACTTCTCAAGGATTTTCTGTAGTAATTGATGTAGATAAGGACTTGAAAAAAAAATAAATAAAAAGGGGGGAAAAAATGAAAAGGGTAGAATAGGGGCAGAACTGGGTGGCTTTCACTGAAAATTGTTTTACAAGAGTGGCAACAATTTTTAGGTGTAGTCTGTTATTTTTATACAACCAAAGCTGACATCTTTCTCTAGCACTATACTGGATTTATACTTTTTTAATGAAAGGAGCATAATTTTCTTTAATAGATTTCAAAGGACAAGTTTATTTGTGGAAATCTTTAACTCTGACCGAGAATATGTGCACATTTTGGAAGGGACTATTTGGATTTGTACTTGGTGACAGCAGGTGATAGGGAATCATTAACTGTTTGCACACTCTGGGCTTGTATGTTCCATTAATATGTGAATAAAAGTGAGCTAAATCCACACGTACATAGAAAGATCAGAAAAAGGACAAGATTCTCAGATTCACTGTCTATTAAGATTAGTTCCTATGAGCTATGGCCTCAAGCAGAATATCCCCAGTGCACGAATCATGTGGACAGTAAATGAATTAAATAAGTGAATGTGTTGGGTTGTAGAAACTGGCTACCCTCATGTCCACTCTAGTTTCTGCATCCTTTTAAGATGCTTTTACCTCTAATCACTCAGGAACTTAAATGAAACCCATTTCAGGACTGTTTATTATATACTTATCCTGAGATTACAAGGGATTTTAAATGACAGCGAAAGAAATAGGTGATTCTTTAACTTAAACAAAATACTTCAGCCATTTGACTTGTTTGGGCTTGGGGTGCCTGCATGTAACTCCAAAAAGTAAACAAATTTTCATTGAAATCAGATGTAGTAACTGGTCTGGAAAGTAATAGTTATTGTTCTTGCATATTTGGGTCTTTGGAGAATTTCTTCTGGCATCTAAATCAAAGAGATGTGTACTCAACAGCATTCCTATATTTGATTGACTTTCCGGCTTAAGTGCAGATTATGAGAATTTTTATTGGTGTAATTGTAACAAATACATATTTCTAACAGTTAATGGTACAATGCAGCAATAAAACATTTGGAAAATCAAACTTGCCTGAATGCATGCTGTCAGTGGGAGACAGATACTGCCCCCGGGGCATCCTGCTTGAGGCTGTAGCTTGTAGTTACCATTCATTTTCATAGGCACAGGATTTGAGAAGTTAGCGATTTCTTTGAAACTTCAGTTGAGGTATGATATAAATTCTGCCCTTGGGTTGTGTGGAAGAAATCTCATTAATTATCATAGTATGAGATATTTGTACACATCACTTTATGTACACAGCCTGTATGGCTGTTTCTAATACCTTGTTCTTGTGCACCTCTACTTCTTACCTCTAAGAGAATTAACAAAGCTTGTAAACAGAACATCAGAGACCCCAAAGGTAGAATAGTGTATGTTCTTTTCTCTATCTACACAGAAAATTTTGATGCAAGGCAAGTGTTACGGAAATCTTGATTTCCTCTGATTTAGAGCATATTTTTTCTAAACATTTATTTAAATTCAAACATATTGGGGGGGGGGGGGGGGGGGGAGGATTGTATTTCTCTTAAATACTAACTTATATTATTCCGATAGGAGAAGACTTTGGAACTACACAGTGAAATCTAACTTTCAAAAATGTCTAAGTGCTCTTTAGCCCCATTAAGAATGAAATTTTGACATCTAAATAACTTCAGAGAATGCAAATACTTCATGCTTTATCTTTGTGAAGAAAAAAACTCCTCTCTAAGTATCTACCACAGAAATAGTTCTGCGTTTTAAAAGAATACAAATCTTTGAGAGCAGTGAGGAAGGTGATAGAGGTCAGGGGAAATCATGCTTTGGGTCTATAGTGACAGAAATCATGATTAGAAGTTGGAGGGCTGTATGGATAGGAAAAAAAAAATAATAATAAAATAAAAGAAAAAGAAAGAAAAAACAAAACCTTTAAATATTTTCCTACCTAATCAAATGTACACTCAAAACAGCTCATCATTTGAACAATTAAAGTATGTAGCTTTCTAAAAAGAAAATGTGTGAGGAACACGTAGGCTGTCTGACCTCAGCTTCCTACCTTTTTTGCATTTTTCACCAGTCTTGCTTCTTTTCTTAGCTTATAGCCCTGGTCACGCAAGTGTTCCCTACATTCAAACACTGTGTGACCTTTACTGCTGAATGTCAGATTTACATATGCTATATTGGGAACACATTTGTGCGTACAAAGTATGAGACACTCAAGTTGTTAAATGGCCCAGTTCACCAGAGCTTGTGTCTACGAAGTGGTGAGAAGAAGTGAGTCAAATTTATTTTTTCTCCTTAATACATGGATGTTATTATATTGCACTATTATTCTCAGGAGAGAAAAAATGAAAAGTAGTGGCTTCTTCATGCCAACAGTCCCAGAGAGTCTGCCACAACTTTTCTCACTGGGTCTTACCATATAGCAGCAAGAGAAAACGTTGCTTTTCAGAAGCTACTACTAGCCAATTCTGCCATCGGTTAGAACCCTTGGTCACCCTTAAGGAATCTGTTGAATTTGCATTATAGTTTGCTTCTTATAATTTCTTATCCATGCGTCTAATGCTTCAGAAATTGCTGTAGCCACCTGGTCCAAGGAGCAACCAGTTTATGGTGACTATATCTTACTAGACAAAGCTTTACTCCCGCCTTTCTCATTTCTGCCTGTAGTGAGAATTAACTTTCAATGAAAGAAGGTGTAATATATCCTTTTCTTTTCCTTCCTTCCTTAACTAGAGTTGAGGATAGTTGGAAAGCAAACTGAAATAGGCGAAATGTTCATCAGAAATTGAAACTTGCAGCTGAAATGTTTGTAGTCAAGAAATAAGATGGTACTTGGTGCAAATCAGCTGCAAATTGGCAAATGGACAGTTGTAATTTTCTTAAATGTGATAGGGTTACACTCTATTGGAGATAAATAACCATGATGTTAGTGGAGTAGCGTTTTTTAGTTCACTAATTATACAATAACAAGTACTTGTAGGTATTTTTTTGTGCTGTATGCATTTGTTATCCGTGTAGACTTCCGACAGTGACAAAAATCCTAGTACTGAGTAGTTTGATGGATAAATGTTGTGGAACATCGGCCACTGAGCTACTCAGCCTTAGTTTATCACATTTTATTTGGTTGTCAGGGTTCCAAATTCTCTAGAAACCACTTGATGATTTTGCGTCTCTGCTTATGATAGGGCAGAGGAAAGTGGATGACAGGTTTTTTTGTTTGTTTGTTTTGTTTTCCACTTGCTTTTTCATGTTTATGTTGTCATTTTATACTTTCTCTGAATTCATATTCTTCCAGTCCCTTGCTTTTCCAATAACATTGAGCAGAACAAATTCAAATGTCTGGAGCAAGGTTTTGGACAAATCTCTTTCTTCTGGAGACTAAATTGCAATGAAACTAGATACAGGCTTATTGTTGTCCACTGAAAGCATATGGTTTTTCAAGTTAAAACCGTAATTAGCCAGGTCAGCAAATTCAGTGCAGCTGATATTCAAGATGAGATGAGGTGTGGACTAAAAGCCCTCAGGTAATCTTATCTGTTCTTGATCTTTTCTTGCATGTGAAGTTTGTCAGGTAGAATTTGGGCTGGCAAACCTTGAGATAGGAAAGGAAGCCAAGCTTTGTAATGCTTACCAAGGAGTAAAGTACCAGGAGAAAAGTACATCACAGTAGGGCTCAGGGAACTTCCTGATACAGAACTTGGATTTACTGGAACTTTTTATGGCCTTGAAATATATTGAAATTCAGTCTCTAGTGAATATGCAGGAAGGCAAACTTAAATCATCATAACTTACTTTCATTCCAGATGGTTTCTATAGGCTTCTGAGACTTACCTACAACACAGAGTGTATTTGTAATTCTTAAATTTATCATAACAATTTTTTGCTACTAGCTTTGGAAAAGTGCTGAAATTTCTTTAATGTAAGTGGAATGTAGGGAGCGGTATTATATGGGTTCTATAAAACCTAGGCTCCTTATCCAAAGACCCATTAGTCTTACTAATGGATTAAAAAATAAATAAATAAATGAGTAAGTCCAGAAAAAGCATTGACTCTGGATGCAGAAATCTTAATGTCTGAGCTATACTGTCTTCCATATTAAGGAACAAACTCTTGTGTAAACTGGTAGCTGTTTCTTCCTATCATTCTCAAAACTGGCACACTGCAGTTCAATGCTTTTCTTCTTTCTTTCCCATTTTTATTTCTATTGTTAGAATTGTTATTTCAGAACTATTCATTGCTGAAAGTGACCAGATTTCTTTTTCTAAAGCACCTAGTACCATGTCAGGTACCTGAGGATCTTGGGGTAAATTGTTCTACAGGAGATTAAATTAAATCCAAGATTGCTTTGCCCGTTCTTCATATTGTTGTGTTTTATTAAAGCCTTTTAAAAAGGAATGCTGTTTACTTCTCAGAAAGTAGTATGATAAAAGAATAAAATATAATGTGTTAGTTTGTAATATCTTGAGGACATTTGCTTGAAATTCAAGCCAGACTTGATATAATAAACAATCTTCAGAAATTGTCATTAGAGGCTGCTTCTGGGCATAGAAGTAGCTTTAGTGACCCTCAAATTTATTTGACAGAGTCCGGATTAAATGAAGCAATTAAAAGGCAAGGCTATCGCTAATGGTTTGTTATTCTTCCTTAAATTTGTTGTTCACTTGTTAATGACCATTTTTATGATTTTAAGAAGCCCAGAATTATTATTTAAACCAATATTCTAAAGCTTTTTACTGCTGACAATAGTTACATTGCAGCTTTGTGACTACCTAGGAAAGAAGTCCTCATTTATTTTTCTGTGGGGTTTTCTTTTTTTGTTGTTTGGTTGGTTGCTTGTAGTTGTTGTTTTGATAAAAGTGTTTTCCTGACTGTGGAAATCCTTTAGGAAAAAATAAACTATTTAAAGATATTTTATATCCCTATTTCTTCATTATACTGTACATTTGCAACATTTTCTACTTTAACAATCACCATTTAGAAATACCTAGGAGCGGAATTTAGGAACTTCTGGAAAGGCAACTGTGGTACTATTTTTTCAGACACATAGTAAACTTAAAAATAGCCTTTGTTTTTTTCTTTCCAGTTTGCAAACAAACGAATGCATACAGCATGAAATGCACTCTGGCTTCAGTGTTACTGAGTAGACTGCTACTAAATCATGCTTTTTCTGACATGTCCTTGTAAGTGTAGAGCTCCTCAGTTCCAGTTTAATAGCACAATCAAGCGAGCTGCAAGTCACACAGGAATTTTTTCTCTACCTACTTTTGAGATCAGAATCTTAACGTAGAGATACTCTGCACATGTGATAAGGGGAGAGACTGGGGGGGAGACGGATCGCCACATTACTTCCTTCATGTTATTTTTGGATATGACTAGCATTCCTCCCCTTACACACACCCTCTTTTTCTCCCCAGCCCCCATCTCTTCCATGCATTACAAGCTCATACAAACACTCTCACGTACGCTGAAGCAAAAGCGAGAGCAACAGCTGGACTGAAGCCACAGGACTTAAACTCTGCTTCCTCATTGCCAGCAGGCTTTGTTCTTTGGAATCACTCAGAACCGGGGAGAACGTCTTCATTGCTGACCGTGAGTGGCTGGAATTTTGGCAACTCGGCTCTCTATTAATTTCTTCTCTGCTCTTCTGCAAACTAGGCTGAATTTAGAGCAGCAAGGCTCAAAGCTGGGAATAGGCGAGAAATAAAGGATCCAGAGACGATCAGCCATCAGCTTCTTTGGGGGGGTGGGGGTCCATCTGTTCCCCAACGGTAAGTGCCAGCATTAAATATGTGTAAAGATGCAAGAAAGAATAAGGTGCTTTAGCTGTTTTACTACAATAGGGGAGGGGAAAGAAGTGCATGAGTGAATCATACAGCGCGTCTTCAGTAACAGTGGTCTCCAAACAGCGCCTAGCAGTGAAATTTTCCTCATTTCTCATTTTCCAAAATGCGCTGCAAGAATGTATATATTTTAGCCACATTCCTAAGTACCTGTGCAATTCTGGAAAGCTTTCCAAATGGCTTCAGTATTGGTTTTTCTGCAGATCTTCTTTGTTTTGAATCGTGTAGAACAGAGTGGCTTTAACTTGCAGAGTAACCCATTTCTTTTAAGTGCAAGAGCTGAACCTGGGCACTGAAGATTTCCCTTGCAGACGATACCTATAAAGCTAAAGTTCAGGGAGGGTGGGGGAGTGAAAAGGGATGAGATGCTTCCTAAGACTGTTTATCTTTAGCAACCAAAAATAGACTGGTTTTAAATGATTGGCATTCATTCAGAGGTCGTCCCCCCTTGCCCCCTGTAACCCCTCCTACCCCTCTTACCTTCCCCCCTCCCTTCCCTCCAGCCTTAGGGGCCAAGCGAATCTGTTTTTAAAAAACAAAAAGATCGGAGGGCCTTCTGTTTTAGTGCCTGCAAGTGAAAGCTAATGTACAGTAGAAGAGAAGGATGTGCTTGGATAAATGACTATCTTAGAGGGGACAAGAGCTGCATAAAGAAACTTGGTTGTCTTCCAATAAGCAAAGTGATTTAGCTGGTCTTGCTTTATTTAAAAGCTGACTGCTGTCAGAAGACTGCCGTCTTCTAAGTTTGCTAGCAGAATAAATTGCTTTGTAACAAAGATCTTTTTTTTTCCCTCTCCCTATCTTGTCTTTCAGAAAAGTTTTATAAAAATCAACATAGCGGCAGGTTAATCCAAATGCCCTGCTTTCTGAAATGGCACCTAGCTGTCAAAAGAAATTCACTCTAGGGACCTATTTGTTTTAAAGCTAGTGATAAGCACTGCTATCAGCATGCTGTTATGTCTTGCTACATGGCTTATCTTTAAGTGATAAATAAGAAACCCTTGAAATCCAAACGTTCAAGTAAGTAGTGATTGTAGGGAAGGAAAGAAGACTAGATCATTGAATGCATTTATGTACTTGCTGGGGAAAGGTTACTAGGACAATAGACCTGAAAAGAGGAAAGCTTTCCTTTCTCATCTCTTAATTCTGGCTTAATTAACTACTTCAAGTAGTTACTTCAGTGTTTTATGTGGACTGGCATGCAGCACCTTTCCTCTACTGCCTTATTTTCTGTTGGTTTATCAGAGGTTTGTGAAGGTAAATCTAGTCACATGAAAAATATGCTGAATGTGCAAATGGGTGATTGTGCAAAGTATAGCAGGCACTGTCAATAACCTGTTTGTTCTGAGGTCTGCAACTTTTGTTTTTTTTTTTCTAGTTCAGAAATATGTAACCAAAACTCGCCCTTTCTGACCTTCACCATTCATTTGGAAGAGCAGTCTGCTTGGTGTGCTAAATGGTAATAAATAAATAAATGAATCTGCTAAATTCTTTTACTTTGGAAAAATTGCAAAATGGTGCTCAGCAGGATAGCTTGCAATGTGTTAGGATGTAGGTGATGTTTAGTGCACGTTTTGTTTGCAGTGGACTAAGGCACTTCTTTCTATGGCAGTTCCTAACTCTATTTATGGCAAGTTATTCACTGAACTGGAATTGCACACGAGAACTAGCAAAGATTCTTTTTCGGAGCTAAAAATGGAATGGTGTTTTCCAGAGTTGGGCTCCCCCCTGCCGATGGCACTATGTCAGGTTTTCTCAGAAGTTGCTTTCAGTTTCACAATTTACATGGGTGCTATAATGACTTCTTTTTTTTTTTTTTTTTCTTTTTTTTTTTTTTTTTCGTTGATGTGGTGGAAAAATCTGACATCTTTATGCTGTTTTTCCTGCTTTGATATGTTAAATCATATTTTCTACTGACTGTGAGGTTTGGCACTGAGTGAGTTCAGAGATGGGCCTTAACCAAAACCCCTGGATTCCAACATCCCTGAAGTAGGAGAAGGCTAATACCTGGATCCAAACGTCTTGGCTCTGGCCTGTTCCTGTTTTAAATGCACATCACTTTGGCTACATGTTTCAATTGTTTTTGAGGTGATTAAGACCGAAAGAAATCTTTCAGGCTGCAGACAGATTTTAAAGAGTAAGTGACATAAGAATCTTACAGTTAGTTAAGTGAAGCTTGCTTATTTGCTGCTTAAATTCGACTTTTAGGAGCCCCCAGGGAATTACATTCCCCTTCCTCTACTATAACTGCAGAAGTAAGTCATGCTTTGGAACTTCTTCTGAGATGTCCTGAGAAAGCTAAGGTGCTTAGTGCCTACAGTTCCTGCTTACTCCAGTGGAGTGGCGGCGGAGGCCAGCAGCATTTATCCAGGTGATACAAGTACTTCACAGGCGTTGGCTGATCCTGAGCAATCAGCCTACAAGCTTTTAATGAAGGGCCACATAAATTCTTATTTGTGCCAAAAAAATGTGGCCGCCCACGGCAAGCAGAGCTGTAGTGCTTTATAAAGGGATGTGCAGATTGTTACTGAAATCATGGTGGTTCTGCTTTTTTAATTGATCGACTTCTCCGAGCCTGGCTAGCTTAATGAATTCAATAGCTCTCTGTGAATACAATTACACATGGATCTGCCAGCTGCTTGTGGTGTCTCTGCTTCAGCAAAAAAAAGCTGTTCTTTGGCTGTGTTGGCTCACTGTGGTTTGTGGCACACAGCACTGATTTATTAGGCAGTAGTTGCATTTTTTCCTTTTTCCCTTGAATGATTGAACTGTGATGTCACTTTTTGTCTTGGCTTTAGTTTTTTTTTTTTTTTAGCCTTTTTTTTTTTTATTTCCCTGCAGACTATTCTCTTAACACTAGGGAAGTGGGAAATGTCCCAACGTCCATTGCAGAGCAACTCTGTCTACCCAGCACATTCCAGGGCCACCGAATCATTTGTGGTGAGAGTGATTCAGATCTGGTTAAGATGATTTAAAAGGGAGGTTATGGGCATACTGCAGTTGTGCATTTAAGAACATACAGAGAGTTTTTTACTGCCTGATTGAGACCACATGGCTCCAACTTAAACTTTTTTTTTTTTTTTTACATGGAAATTGTTGGCTGGATATACTCAAACGATTTATTTTTTTTTTTAATTGCCTGGAGGCTGAGTTGGGATCATGGCATTTAATGGTAAGGTCAGGGTTAAAACACATAGCTGTTAATGTTCCTTTGACTAAAAGGAGAGATGGCTTCTTTGAATATTTTGCATGGAATACAAACATTCCTCTCTCTTACATGACAGTAAATGTATCCCAGGAATTCTTTTGGATGTTAGAGGGGAACTGGTGGCCTGATTTTAGAGCGAGAGAGGGAGAGGGACAGATATGAGGGAAGATCTCCCTGTCATAAATCACACTAAATAAGTTCAGTTCCAAATAAATTCTGCAATGTAAGAAAAGTAGAAACAGAGGACAATGACCTTTTTGTTTGTACATGGTTTAATTGCTTGCTTACAAAACCAACACTTTGGGCTGCTCTGACGAGGAGTGAGAAGTCTATATATTTAAACACTTAAATGTAAATTAAAATTAATATAATTTAATTTAATAAATATAATTTATAATTTATATATGATACATATAATACACTAGAGAGAAATTAATGTAAGCCTGATGTTCAAGAGAAGGTGTTTTTATTGTGGCTAAGGATGACCTGAATTTACTGAAAGTTCTACTTAACTTCTTAGATGGAATCAATGGTGCTTCTAAAATCCATTCTTTGTCCTCAAGGTTCTGTTCATCCTGAACTTGAACACCAGCTCATTTTGTATCGTTCACTAGTGTATCAGTCTTGCTTTAATTCTAAACAAAGACCTTTCCTATGTCTTAACTCCAAATTTACCATTCTGATTACATGGGTATTGTAAGGAAAATTCTGACATAGAATGGTATCTGTTGTAATTATCTAAAATACAGCATATCCCTAATCTGGAGGATTAAATTGTAGTAATCTATTCTGTAAACACTTTATAATACTATTTTTTTTTATGTATATTGTTTATTCTGAAATAGTCTTAAGCCAGTCTTGTTCATCCCTCAATACTCTTGTTGTCCTTTCTTCTCCCTTATATCCTTCTTCCCATAAACTGATGTACAGCACTTGATAGAAGGCTTTCATTGTCCACGGAGGCCCGTGGACAGACTGGCATTGCTTTCAAAGCCCCTACATTGAATGATCTCTGCCCTTGAGGCACTGCTAAATTCCACCACATCTGGCTGTTGTACTCTACCGACAGAGCCACTGCTCTGCTGAGTCTTCCCTGCAACCTTCCTGTCACTGTGGCTGTTGCACATTGGATGTGCCACCCTTAGGATGTGACTCTTAGATGGTGATTGCATTTTTATATATAAATAGGAAAACAAATCCATGGAGTTTCATATTTAGAAAAAAAAAAAAAAGGAAAAAAAAAGATTAAAAGTTCTAACATTGAAAAATCCTCTGGTTGGAAGATGAAGCAAATATGAAGAACAGTTCTTACAGTAGTGCTGTAAGAGTTTTCTAGGAATTGTACACATGTATTGTTCTGTAACAGCAAATACAATAACCAATAACCCTTTTACTGTCTTTACTTACTTAATATTAAGTAGTTAATTTATCTTGATGAAACTGGGGAAAAAATGAGAATAATAATTCATACCGCTGTGTACATCCTTTTGAGATAGTGTCCTGTAATTTAGAGAGAGAAACACATTTAAGCAAGAAACTAACTTTTTTCTTAACTGCTTTTATAAATTAAAAAAAAAATGATAAAAACTAAAACAACCAAACAAAAACCCTTTAGCCAGTGTTCATGAACCACTGTGTAGTTCATTTCTGCCTCACATAAACTGCAATTTAAATATTTAAAACTTTCTTGCAGTTTTTTTTGTTTGTAACCTTGAAGTGTGCAATGCAGATGGGAAAGCTATTAGTATTTTTGAATAATGGTTGTGACAATTAATCAGAGGCCAAAATGTAGACTACAGCACCCTGAAATCTCTATCCCTTATGTCTTATTGTGTTCTGTCATTGTTCAGTTTTGCTGTATTAACATTCATGAAATACTTAAAACCAACCTGAATTGTTTTCACACAGTACAATATTAATTGTAGTGTGGATAAAACAATACAACACCCTGGTTTTCTACCGGGGGAGGTGGAAAGGAAGCACGGCCCTGACAGTGCCTGGTCTTAAACGGGGCATCTTCTGCCTGAAGCCTTTGACAAATTCCAGGTACCTCGGTGCTTCACAAATACAGCGAAGCAGAGGTGGTAGGACTCTGCTGCATAGTATAGCCAGGTGTTTCCATACAACGGCTGAATTATTCAGTTCTTTGGGACATCTCTAAGGCCAGCTTTGATAGGGCTGTTAAGGGCATATGGGTATTAATCTGTACCTAGACTGACATTTGTCATTCTTGCCAAAGTTAATGACCGCTTACTTAATGACCAGGCTTTACTGATTGTAACGCTGGCACCATCTGCGTTGCACAGCTCATGTGTAAAATAGATCCCCTCTCTCTGGTCAGTTTTTTAAACAGTGGAGAGGGGCAAGATGGAAAAGGGCTGGAAACAAGGATCAAGGAGTTCTAAGATTTCTGTGATCCAATGAAAACACATATATAAATTCCAGTCAATACAGAAATGAATATACGTTAAAGCAGATTTGAGCAGTGACACTTGACCTGTTGGCTTCCTATGGAATTTTCAATTTTCCAGTGAAAACTGATTTTGATAACGTTTCATGTTTCTGTTTTCATAATGGTTATGAAAAATGCACATGGTACGCCTTGAGACATGGCTGGCTTTGAGACACGTGTTGGCAGGTGGGAGGAATCTTGGAAGAGATTAATGTTTGGAGCCAGTAGGCACTGGCCATAGCTACACAGATGGTGACACAAGGATGTGGCACTGGTAGGTGTGTGCTTCAGGACCGTGCCATTTTGGCAGCTGTCAAACATGGATATAAGCTTGTTTGTGAGGCTGGAACCGAAGTGCTGGGTGAGAGCCCTGCTGTGTCTTGCAGCTAGTGAGAGCATGTAAAGTGCCTTAACTCAGTACTCAGTAGGTGCTGAACATCATTAATATCAGTTAATCACTATTAGTTAGGGGATGAATGTAGGTGGTGAATGTAGCCCTCCCCCAAAGAGTCTTTGAGTTTTGAAGTGCACAGTACTGCAGGGGTTAACCCTGAGGACAGGTATCTGTTTGCATAAGCCAAGTAAGCTGGTCACATTTTGCCTGGGCTATGTAATTTTGGTAAAAGGATGCTGTGTGTAAGGAAGGATGCTGAGGAAATGGTGGCATAGGGTTTGCTGCCTTTGGAAGAACTGAAGCTCCAAAGACAGTTGGTTTTCCTTCCCCACCCTTTCCTTCCTCTGATCTGCTCTTTCAGCTGGACCCTTTCATTTGGCACACGCTGTATTTGTCCTAGAACACCACAGATGTTATCTGGGAATCCAACGTTTTGAATCCTACTTTAGCTCTTGTAATGGGTGACTTTTTACCATGCCTGTTGTTGTACCTACCTCTGAGATAGAATAGAAGGAAATTGCATATCCAAGGAAAGCACAGTTGTGAAGATGACTGCTGCTACATAGAGACCAAGCCTTTTCACCAGGAACTGGGAAAAATGTCTTTCATAACAATATATTATGAATCAGAACAGGTCTAATTACTCTTGCTGGTGTACTGTTGTGCTAGTTAATGGTGGAAATTGAATTCAGAAAGCTTCTAGTTTCAGTCCACACCAGCAGGGTTAGAAATTAGTTGTGATGTTACAAATGCAGGTTTGCAGTGTCTAAACTTCCCTGACTCTTCTAGATACTGATCTGTTAATGAGAGAAAGTTAATTTCTAGGTTATTTACTGTAATACTATGATTATATAAGTGACCTTAACTCCAGCTTTAATAGTTTCTTTTCTCAATTTCTCTTCAAGCAGTTTTCTCAAAAAAATCTGTCTGTCCTTATATGAAGAAAGTAGACAATGCAATATAGTAGACAAGTATATGCAATATAGCAGGATTTATCTGTGTAGGAATATGTGCAATATAACAGGATTTATCTGTGTAGGTGAAGGAAACCAGCATATTTGGGAAAGATTGCATCCATAAGTTGAGAACAAAATTTGACAAAAATGTTAACCATTTAAAAATAGTGCAAATGAGCTGTATTGTTGCTGGGCCTTGACTAGTTAGTTCCTGTTGGTTTCTGGGTTAGTAAGCAAATATGAAAAATAAAGGAAAAAGTTGAAAATAAATAAAACTTTTAAAAACACTGTATAGAAAGATAAATATCTTAAATTAAAATTGAAACTAAGAACCAAAGTATAAATAGTCGCTAGTGGATTTTTTGCATACACCAAGGCATTAGGATTTTTTTCTGAGATGTTGTTTGTATACATTGTTAGGTGCCTCACACAAACCCACAGAAAAAACATTTTGGTTTTCTTGGTAGTCTCAAGAGCACTTGAATGAGGACTTTGATTTAAGTGCAGGAGATGAAAATTGTGGCGATCATTAGCAGAAATTGTTACATAGAGCTTTAAGTCACACGCCAGCAAGTTCAGCCAAACCATCTGTTCTAATTGTGTGATTGCTGCTTTTGTGATCTGTAAATACATGAAACAGACTCAGTCATGCTTTGACTGCATAGTTACAGTCAAGAGATGGGTAAATAGATCAGTGTTACCTCTTGTGTCTGTATTCATTAGTGTATAGCATTCTGTGTGAACTATCATCAGCATCCCTGCAGCAGTCCGTGAATACAGATCATCATAATCTCAAATGCTTCAGTGACAGAAGTCCCCTCCCTTGGCAGCCTGAGACGTGCTGCTACTGTTGAAAATCACCGTCAGAGGAGTGCTGAGGTGCTTGTTCTCTGCAGCCTGGGTTGCTCTGCAGGGCGATGCCCATCTCTGCAGCCTGAGCCTCGCTAAGTCGATTTGACTGCTGTCAGGCTTAATGCAAGGCACTGACAAAACCGCTGACAGCTTTCTGCCTTTGATCTTAGCTTCTACATTACTGCCCTGACCTGCATGAATTAAGTATTTTATCTTCTAATCAACAGAGTTGTATTCACAGACTCTGGCTGGGAAGTTACACAGAAAAAGAGAAATGATGGTAGGAACAGCACCCGTGGAAGAACGAAACAGTTTTGTATTGGACACGTAGGGTCTCACTTTTTATCTGGTATAATTTAGTTAATGTTGCAGATGGGAATAAAAGGGCCTAGCTATTCAGCTCCAATAAAGTAGGTAATTGTCTTTTGTAGGGATCATTTAGCTGTGCCTATAAAAAGCACAGGGACTGCAATACACCTAATAGTTGGTATGACAATTTTCTACCCTTCATAACTCCAGCAAGATGTCTGCCAGTTCTGAAGGAAAGCCTGCAAGCTCTGCAGTTGCCACTTCTATGTTTTCAGTATGAATTAGACTATGTACACTGGATAAAGGTTTCTTTTTGCTTACTGTTGATCTGCAAATCAATAAGGTTTCCTTATGCAGTGGTTTGTTGTTGCTCTTGTGTTGTTGTTTTCTTCTCCTGTGAACTCCTGGGTGTCTGTGTTGCCAGCCGTGAATTCAGCACTAAGTCACCACAATTGTATTAAATGTGATGTACCTTATGTATGGAATTTAAACTGTGCAAATGCAATTTTCTCCTCGTAACTTTCTATCTTTTTCTTTACTCTTTAACTCTTTATAGTCCTTCCCTCCAAGTCCAAAATATTATTCCACTGGAAAGTTATTATACCTAGCAGTTCTCTAAGAGGTTCCCTTATACACATGGTAAAATAATTATAGTATTCTAGTTCAAAATCTTTTTCTGGTCTAGGAAGTATACAAAGAGCAGCATTTCAGTTATAGACAATATGCATTCCAGTTCAGCTAGACAGGCAATTGTGTTAATCCTACAAGCCCCAACAGTTCTTGGGGTCTAAAAAATGTTTGGCATTTTACATGTGATTATTCAGTATTTATTTTTTCTAACCCACTGTAACATCACTGCTTCTAGTTTTCTTTCTTTTCTTTCCTTCTGAGATCACGTTAATCTCCTTTCAGGTACTAGAAGTGGTAACTTGATGTAAGCCTAGGTGTACGTAAGCCAAGGGAAGCTACCTGCCATTTGTGTGAATGTAGCTGCAGTTATTTGGTGTGCACGCTGAAGATTTATGTGTGTAACTGCCTTCAGCATTAAGGGAAATCAGCCATATCAAGCCCTTCCTCAACAACAGGCAAACAGACTCCTAAGAATTAAGCTCCAATATTGAATAATTTCCAAGCGTTGCCATGCAGTGCTGTGTAATAATTTACATCAGCCTGCTCATTCTAATCTGATCAATTATTTAAAAGGCTGAATAGTAATTTTATGGCTTTACATCTGGTAATGCCAGGTCTGAATTTATTCTTATTCTAGAGACCTAGTCAGCACCTGGAAGGTGGTCTTAAAGTTCAGGCAGTGGAAACTAGGTTCTGACCTGGCTCTTGCATATCACGGGTGACCATGGACCAAGTGCTTAACCTCTGTTTCTCAGTAATAAAACATATCTAATTACCTCATGCTCCATTACTGTTGCAGTGCTCAAAGTCCTGTTGGCAGAGCTTTCCTTTAGAGGAGCATTTTATTGGGCAGCCTCAGGAAGACAGAGCATTCATTGCACAACTGCCGACATGCATAAGTGAGAGGGAACCATTGCTCTGAACCGTCAGATCCCATCTAGACTGCTGTTACCAGGTGCTCCAGTGCTCGTATGCGGTAAGATAGGTGCCACATGCTAGACACTCTGGGAAATTGTGGGGAATGAATGGTCTTAGTGAAAATACACGAGGGTATGTCTGACTTAACACGATGGCA
The DNA here is from genome assembly GCF_009819795.1 of Aythya fuligula. NCBI lineage: Eukaryota > Metazoa > Chordata > Aves > Anseriformes > Anatidae > Aythya > Aythya fuligula. Next base: position 26,507,826 of record NC_045562.1, on the reverse strand, counting down.
AGATCCAATGAGGGGAAGGAAGGGTGGAATAAAATGAGGTGTTATATGCTGTTGTTGTTGGCTTTTCCAGCACACTCAGAGGCCGAGAATAGACTGCTATGGAAGTGGGATGTTATCTCTAATGCCACATGCTCATGTGTTTCTTCTGATGAACTGAACTGTAACTCTGTTCTGACATGCTTCCTCCACCTTTAGCTCTTCATACAGGGCTGGTTCCATTTGAAGACTGCATTTTAAAATGTGTGAGAGATCTTGCTATAACTTCTTTTAAACAAATGTTTGAGGAAGCTCAATAGAAAACAAAACTGGCAGAGCTTTCTGGATTATCCTTGGAATCCATTTTGGAGAGAATTTTTTTTTTATATTTCCTGCATTGTTGCAAGTAGTAATGTGGCAAAGGGTTCCTTTAGCCAGAGGGTGAAAAATATGGAGCAGCATCTCTACTTTGGAAATCTTATATTCTGATTTTTTGGAAAGAGATGATAATCTTTTCATGAAACAAAACAGCAAGTAAATCAATTTCTATTGGCACAACTACAGACACCAGATGAAGTGGGCTGCTTGACATACTGACAAATGAATTAGTGGAACAATCTGAAATGCAGATAATGTCTACCACTCTTTGATTTCAGGGTAAGATATTCCAGGCCCAAGAAGGAAGTTGTACAAAAACGTTCACTTCAATTACCTGTCAGAAAGAAAGAAATTATTGCTCAGTATCTGGAATTCCATGCCCTAAAACTATAGGGCTTCCTTATACATTAACTAGTTAAATGCAAATGCTGTGTGTTTCATGTGCTGGGTATTTTCTGTTGTTCAGTGATGAATTCTGTATAGAGAATTTCACAGTTCTGTGGTAATCATCTGAGAGTATAAAACTCTAAAAGAGTGGAAAATTAATGGTTGTAAATGATAATCATTTAAACCTAGATTATATTTTTTAAAAAAATATAAGCATCTACAATAATACTAGGGGCAGAACTGTACAGTCAGCTATTGTCAGACTTCAGGAGTGCAGTTACTCATTCTTGAACCATTCTGTCTTTGTGCTTTGATACATGGAAGTAGCTTCCATGTTTATTTGGGTTGGAAGCATGCTATTGCCTATATTGCAGTGAACATAAAAATGTATAAAAACATATAACTTTTTTCAAAGAAAAAAAAATCTGAGAGAAATATGAAACCTAGAAAGAAAAAAATAGAAAGTTGTGTAAAATGTAAAGAAATTAAAATGTCCATTTTTATCCGCATGTACACTGCCTGTTTTAATTTGTAATAATAGTTTAATTCTTCATCTCACTGCTCATAGAACCTATGGATTTTAGCCTAAAATATTCTGAAATCTAGATATATACACAACAAAACTACTGTATGAACATTCCTTTTCTGTATCTCCTGCCCTGCTTTTTGGCTTTTGTTTTATTTTTATTAAAGCATTATGGAGAATTGCATTTATAGATGAGTCAGAATGCCAAAGAATTTTCCTCTTTAATACATTTTAAACAATTTTACAAATGGAAGACTCAGATTACAATCCATTTTTTAATTTTTATTTTTTGATTTAACTCTGAAACCCAGAGGGTTTGCAGATGTTTTTATTGATGTATTTATGAAAAAAGCAATTGTTTTCCAAATCTTTTTCCAAAACTAAGTATGTCGTGTAATTTGGTGGCTAAGAACAAGTGGGAATGTGCAACTGTTCAGTTATTTTGCAGTACCTCATATTTAATGAAAATGAGAAAACATATATGTGTTCTTAAACATTAATCTTAAAGATTTTTCGGTCTTGACCTTTAACAACTTGGCCTCTTGAAGTTCCAGGTATTTTGCTGTGAGGCAGTATTGGCTTTTTTTCTGAAGTAAGTTTATTTCAATGACACCATGTAAAAAAGCCTTGAAAAAATTACATGTTCTCAAGCACAACGATTCAAGTAATTGAGCGAGTGTTTTCATTACTGTAGTTGTGGTGTAGTTGTACAAAGCTGTAGCTGTGGTGGAGCTATAGCTTAAGAGTTCTTTTGACTCTTCAATTGAACAAGGTGCCCTACTCTGACTTCTGATGAGGAATGCAGTTCTTCTCCCTTTGACTCTTTCAACTGATCATTCCACAACTCAGCTAACTTCTGAGACAGCTGAACTATTTCTTAAGTTTGTGTGAAAACGCTCTAGCCATTTCTTCACAGACAACACTTCATCTCAAAAGCCACTTCAGGAGAGTTTTAGGAATTCCTAAATCGTGGCTTTGTTCTGAAATTCCTGTCTTCAATGTGATAATGCACCTTGCATACTTTGAAAGCAGGTCCACCAGCAATGATGCCCATTTTCAATAGGACTTATTTCTCAGATGTATAGTTGAGTTGTTAAGAACTCATTCTCAGTCACACTAAAGATTATATAATACATCTTTCCACAGAGCTGAAGCTTCCAAAACCAAAATAATGTTTCAGAAAATAGCAAAGTGTCAAGGAACTGTCTAACATAAAATGATGGAGGGAAATTTTTACCTTAAATATTGTTAATCACCCATTCTACAGTAAGGTAGAACTGAAGGAAATTACTGTTATAAAGAATCTCATTAAATTAACCTACAGTAGAGTACCACTTATCTGATGAGCAAACAGTTCTCCAAAATGTCCATCTTATAGATAAAAGCAAGAAAACCTTAGTACCTTAAATTGTCTATAAATTATTCTTGGTTTTAATATCTGCAAGGTTGTTGTCTTCCTTTTCAAGCACTTATTCATGCATTTTATTTATATATATGAACACACAAAAATTGAGTTTATATCGGTATGAATTCACTAGTTATAGAAGTTACTCAATGAAATGAGAAGGATTTGTTATTTTTAAATAACTATCTGCATGAGTGGTAAATAATCAACATGCTTGTAGTAAAAGGTCTGCTGTTTGCTTTACATAATTGGTAACTAAATTGCACAGTATTTTCTCTCTTCCTTGATCTGATGATTAACCACATCTAGAAGGAGATCAATTATTTATCCACACGTGTTTGTCAGTTAAATTGCTGCTTCTGAAAGGAACATATCACTAACTTGTGCTCAAATACAGAAAAGAAAGTTCTGTGTAAGGTTTCTGAAACTGTGAAGTCTATGGTTTATACCTACACGTGGCCAAGACTTTTGTTTTGAAAAAAAAACATGCAGCTAAAGATAGAGAGTAATAAGCCACTCTGTGTTTTGGTGATGGGCAAAAATAAGGAAAAAAGATAAATCTTTTGGGGCAAAGGGCAAAGATAAAATATGATGTGAGGTAAGATTTAAACTTTGGACTTCAGGAACGGAATAGGAGTAATTCAGCATACAGTTCAACATTCTGTTATTTTCTACATGAAGGCTGACTGCAGAATACACAATAAGTTTTAGAAGAAGTTGGTGTATAAACATAAGATATTTGTTAATTCTGGTTAGAGAAGAAAACCTAAAAGCTTTTTCTTCAATATTGACTGTTTTTGTTTTTGTTTTGTTGTTGTTGTTTTCTTTTTGGCCTGTGAAAGATTATCTCCTTGCAACTTTATTTATTCAGTAAGAACAGCATAGATACCTTTGTTCTGCATGATGAAGCAGGATTAGCTGAAATATGATATCTCATTTGGATACTACTGAATGCATTTGTGAAATACCGTTTGCCCTGGCACCAGAATACCATGGATGACACGCGTCGCTTCCCTTGATTCTTTGCATTATGTCATAAATGTATTTACTAGGCTTTAAAGCCAGTTCAACAAGAAAGTTGTTAGATAATTTTCATTGGCTTTCTGTTAAACATTTAAATATTTTCCTTATAATCACAGAATTTAACATGAAATGAATTAAAAAAAAAAGTCTACATACCCATTTTTTAAAAAAAAAAAAAACTTCTTCTTGCAAGGAGTAGCCAGAAGTGAACAGAACATTACCATAACCTCTTGCACAGCCTCCTATAGCAGAAAAGTTTATTAATCACAAAGAAATAGCTTTGGATTACATGTCCAAATAAAGCTATTTTCATTATGGTATAGTATCTCTGGCTTCAATGAAGAAAAAAGTAGTATTAAACTCGTTCATGGTAGACAAGAAATATAACTCAGTTTTGTTCTTTAATCTCCCTGGTTTTTCCTTTACATTCAGTTATTCCATTACTGTATTGTATCATGCATATCTTCTAGGTTTTTATAAGAATGCAGGTTTAATACAGAGACATTCAATCTATCAGTTAATTTTTACTGAGTTAGAATAGTTTCGTATCTTTAACTCATTCTCTGTAGTTTTCTGTAGTAGAGTCAAATTATTATAAATATTAAAAAAAAAGTTTATCTTTTTAAATTACTGTTTATTGTTCTCCAACATTAAGGCCCCATCTTTAAGACTTCCAATAAGAAAATAAATGTATGAATCTAAGTAGGACTGCTGTAACAATTCCTTTAAAAATTAAAAAAGGAGCAAAAAAGATTGGTATTCCCAGAGAATTTTGTCCTGAACCTTAAATTGAGTGCAGAATTACCAAGAGATGTAGTCATAGTTCCAAATATCTTCACTCAAATAATTTATATTATTAATATATTCACAATTGTTTTGGATAGGGTGCTCCATTACAAATAACTTGTTCCAAAAAGGCATAAAAATACTGTTTTACAAATATTTAAAAAAAAAAAAAAAAAAAAAAAAAAAAAGCTGTGTGTAAATAACAAGCATCTGAAATTATCTGTTTACTGGACTCTAAATCTTATGACAAATATGATTTTTTAAAAAATATTATAATGATTCTTTAAGTAGTGATGTTTTACAGTCAGGAATTATTGGGCAGTTTAACTTGAATGGAGACTTCACAAAATGGAAGTTCCATGGGGTAGCGATGGGAATGCTGATTCTGCCAGTTCTGCAATGTTAACACATTTTAGTTTAACTTCTCTTGCTGGACATACTTAACACCACTAAGGATAAAATTACTTTTTAATTCACAACTTATCTCTCTCCACTTTTTGTAGTGGTCAGAGTTCACTATTATAATTCTTCCCTAAGGCTATATCTTAAAGTTTCACTTCAGCTGCCATTTTAAATTAACTTTTAAGAGTGTGCAGAAAAGAAAACCTCTCTATTCCTCAGTGACTCTCCAAAAACACAAGTTCCAGCAGGATTATGCATTAGAGAGAACCCTGAACTGTTTTTCTTAAGGCCCTGGTGCTCACTCAGTCAGTGTACTGTTCAGCTCTGTTTATATTTTGTTCACAGTCATTAAAATCCCAGACACACGTGCTTGTATGTATTTCCATACATGGAGGTTGTGAGGGCATAAAGAAAAGAAGAGTGAAAACGGAAGACATATTTTGTGAATTGCTACCTGATGTTAGTGTGCATGAACTGCCTCTCACCTGGCAGCTAACTGGTTTTTACTGTCATCCCATAATGTAACCAATGGAAAAGCTAAATAGAGTTTGAGTTGGGAAAAGCAAGTCTCTTAACCATTGCTCCCCCACTACCAACATAGCTCTGATTTGCTTCCCTGGAGAATTGACTTTCCAGTCTAGTGATTGTGTTTCAGTGCCTGCATTAAATACTTAATTGCTATCATATTAATGTACAGGAGATACAGCATAGGTCAGAACTAAGCATAGCTGCAGAACAGGAAAGGCAGAGAGTAGTACAGAGCAAATGCAGACAGGAAGAGAAATGGAGGAAAGAGAATGAAGAAGAAAGAAGTAAAGATCAGAGAAATTCGGTGTAATTTGAAATTTCCCAAGTGTTAATGACTGGTACAGTAAATTCCAGTTACAGAAAATGTGTGTTCCTTTTATTTGATCTTTTTGTCTTCTTCTGGCATCATTACAGTACTTACTGATCTTTTTTTCAAGGGGACAGTTCTCCAAGTTTGCATGAGTGCTAACATGGTCTACAGGAACGAACCTAGGATGCAAGCTCGAGTCCTTATTCTGTGATGTACACGTGTATACAAAAATATCTCTGCCTGTTTCATTTCTGTCTGCAGACTTTGTTGTAGGTTCTCAAAGGCATAAAAAATAGATCACTTCTGTACTTTGCTAGCCAGAACCTGTGATATAGACATATCTTTAAGCCAATGTCCTCTATACAGAGAATTCTCTTTTTTGCAAAGCATGGGCAGTGGATTTATTCCTGTGTTACTTCCAGTGTCTTTTGGTTTTGGTTTGGACTGGGGCTTTTTGGCTCTCCAGAAGCAATATTATCATCTTCTCACACCTCGATAGTAATCCTCCTATCCCCTCAAGGTTCAGTAGGCTGGAATATTCTGAACATGAGTTAATTAGTTAGTCCCGGTTAGCATTTTCCTGTCAGACTTGCTTAGTGGCTGTTTTTCTGTGTTTAGCCATGAGTCCTTCAGGTTTCTTTGGCTCACTCTCTCTTTGATAGTGATTTGTTGCTTGCTTTGGTGATCCCTCTCCAGAAAGAGAAAATGCTTCAAATATTTGTCTTTGAACCCTTTTCAGTCTTGAGGAAATCTTCTTACCATGACTATTCCAAATGTGATGGCAGTAAGGCTGATGAGGCCTGTAGATAACAACTTGGTGCTTTATATATAAGATGGAAAATTAAAATTTAGTCAGCGTTTTGCCAAAAAATACTTCATTTAGGTTTCTTAGCTAGCTCTTTTTTCTTTCATAAGCTGTGGTGAACTGAACTGGCAACTAGCAAGTTCTTGCAGGATATTTCAGTTGAGTATTTTCTTGCTCACTTAATTTTGATATAATCTCCAAAAGCAACTTGCAATAATTAATCTTCTCCTTCTATCAACTTGTAGATAAACAAGAAAAAAAATTACAATTGGAGAGGGAAAGAGAATATAGCTAAACCTATTCCAGTATTCCTCATTTCAACACATCCACGTTAAGAATGCGAGTGGTTCTTTCCACCATGAGCAGTGCAGTCAAACGTTGGGCCTGCTTTCCGATCCTCAGGCATCACGTTAACGATGGCTGAGATAATTTTGTATGGCATGGCATAGTTAACGTGTTAGTCTAACGTGTGGCAGGCAGCATGATGTAGCAGGCCGGGGCTTGCTGTTGGTGGGATGTCACCGGTGTGCTGCAGTGAGGCTCAGTCCAACAAGAGCTGAGGAACAGGGCCTGCTGCTTGAGGCTAGCTGCAGACATGCATGAAGTGAGGAAGCGTGAAGGACTTGCCCTCTAGAGAAAGCAGCTTGCTTGTTAAACATCACCTGACAAAAATGTGTACATGGGCTTTTTATTTTAGGGTTAAGTGCTTATCACAGCTTCTTCAACATTTTGTGAGGGTGGAATTTGGGAGAGAGTGGAAAGCTGCCCAAGTTACATGAAACTAAGATGGGATCGATCTGAGAAAATAATTAAGCGCGGAGGAGAGGGTTTCCTTTGCAGGATGTTTCTGGGAAGGAAAGAAAAATAGAACCAATGGTTAAGTAGAGCCTTATATTACAGGCTCTTGTCTGTGATTGTCTAGAAATTGAATTAACCTCTCTCTTGTGCATATCGTTTAAACTGTAACTTAGGCAAGGCTTCCCGGAGGTTAGGCCTCTGAAGGTCTAGTGAGTAGAAATAGTAGCAGAGGTCCTCGCACTGGGAGAGGGAGGGCTTGTGACGAGGAGAGGAAAGGATGGGGAGGAGGGGGGAGAGAAATGTTAATTTTGGCAGTTGAGCTGACAGAATAAATTGGTCTCCAAGCCCAACAGTTGTAAAAGTAGGCCAAAGGGGTCTGCTGAGTAAACAAATGGAAGTTTGTTAGTTCCTTCCAAAAATGATACTCCGTGTGCACTTTCTGGGCACAATAAGAGGCAGAAAAGGAACTTGCTGGGCTTTTAATTACAGAAGAGAATTACATATGGTTTTAATGTCACTATCAACATTTCTGTTATTTATTTTTTTTTTTCAGCCTTCAGGAATGAAAGGCCTATTGTTCATAAACACAGAGGGCTTGCCCACAGTTCTGAGTCATTAAGGGGAATTGTCTTACGTGCAAATCTGTTAGGTTTCTTAACTCTGCATTCTGAAATAAACACGAATTTTCAAGTTTTACAGTCTACTGTTTTCAGAATAGAGTTTTATGAAAAGTTTTCTGTCAGTTCTGCATACTTCACTAGAAAGAAAAAGAAAAAAAAAAATAAGGAGCAACAAAAGTAAGGCAGCTCATTTCTCAAGGCTGCTCGCTGATTGCTGTTACATGCTGTCATCCTGTAGCATTGCAAGCTTTTCCTAAATAGGTATGGGACAGTTCTGTAACTCCTTGGGGTTACTTTGTTTAATTTGTTTTCAGGATGCAGGGAAAGTTTGAAAATGGCAGGAAGGCAGTTCCCGAACTATTTTCCTTCAGTGACTTACTGATCTACCAGCCCTCACAAAAATGCAAGGCAGCCCTTTTAAAAAAAAGAGCCACCCAATGCTAAAAAGACCTGTCTACTTCTCATACTTGCTGGGCTTCAGGGGATATGGGTTAAGCAGGGAGCAGCCTATGAGAACAGGAGTAGCTGATGTGAGAGAATCAAACAGCAAAAGATGGGAGCTAGTACCTTCATGGCAGCAGCGCAGGCTGAGGACAGGGACTAGCTCTCCAGGCAGGATCCGTTGGCAAACTCTTTATTGTTCCAACACAAACAATGCAGGCTGTGCTTTTATGTAGCAGTAAATCATCCTAGATATGTATTTATTTTCGCCTGTACCTGAAACCAGCATTTTTGCTGGAGTATACCCTTTTTTATAGGGGAGCATGTGTTATGTATATATAAAAATCCAGGCCTAGGAAAACAGTTTACTCTCCTACTCTGAGGCAGGATTAAATCTGTTTAAAGTTTAGCAAGATGGAATCTGTACCATGTGATTATATTAGGTTGACTGGGCATGATAGACAAAAATCAAACATCCTCTGTGGAGAATCAGTCAGTATTAGAATGAAAGATGAAGCAAGTTAATTTGAAATGGATTAGAGTGCAGTCAAAGCAGGCCGGTACATGGGATATGGAGAAAGCATTGATTCTACCTGAATAGAACAGGGAATAGTTCTAATTTGTAGGTGTGTACAATTCACTTACACTCAGAAATGTCTCACTGCCTCTTTAAGAAATTTGAAGCCAGCAAGTTATTTCTTTGCAAATGCCATTAAAGACTTCAAAGCACCATGTGCTGCTTTCAATAGCAATTTAGATTTTTGCAGCAGTGTAGTGTCTTCTTGTGTGATGAGCCTGAACCAATCTTTAATGTTCCTTTTTTTTTTTTTTTTCCTTTGTCTTTCTAAATGTGTGTGGGCTACAGATGGTTCTGTGAAGGAAAAGAACTCCAGAATTCTCCTGACATTCAAATCCATTCTGGAAGTGGAGGACTTCATTCACTGATTATAGCAGAAGCCTTTGAAGACGATACTGGACGTTATACTTGTCTCGCTTCAAATCCCCTTGGTTCAGATAGTACATCAGCTGAAATATTCATTGAAGGTAAGAAGTGAAATAAAAAGATACTCAACACATACATGAAACAATAACAAAGCTGAAGTTTACTTCTGATAGTGGTTCTGCATGTTAAGATTGCATTTGCTTTAGTGGTATTTGTACGGTGTTTCCCAGCCTTCCTTTAATGCAATATGTTTTGAACACCACATCATATTAATTCAGATATGTCAATGGATGTTCCAAGCATCAGTGGGTAGATTACTGATATTTGGTGTAAAAGGAAAATTAAAAATGGAAAAGTAAGAACAAGCAGAGCTTTTACTATAAGGTAGCTTTTAAATAGCCTCTATAAATAAGAGATTTGACTAGTTCTACTGATTATGATTTTCAGGATAACAGTAATTCCGTTGTCAGTTCTGAACTTCCTCCAAATGCAATTAAATGTGACAGTCCCAAATGAGTCCTTCTCAGTCATGGGTGAATGTGCTGTAATTCTTCATATTCAGCACACTGACTTAAAGTCAGATTATAAATCAGTCATACTAGTTTTGTCCAGAATCAAATGCTAGTAGTTGTCCAAATCTTTCTTGACTTCAGAACTAGTCATAATGCAAGATTTGTTTTTTTCTGAAAAAAGTTAGTCTCAGCCACAAGTAAAATTCTTTTTTTTTTTTTTTTTTTTTTTTTTTTGGTATGTGAATAATTGTATTATGTCATGATTATATTAACTGAAATCTGACTTTTATTTCAGTTGATATATCTTCAGATGTTTTGGTATTAGTAATGTCTATTCTTTTACCATTTTTGTAACTACTTAAAATTCATTAAGGAATTAATTGAAAAGATAAATTCATGTAACAAATATGTGTAGCAAATCTGAATGATACAATTACAAAATGATTTAATTGCTTTTGATTAATAAAGCTTTTTTTTTTTTTTTCTCTATAATTGAGCTGAAAGTGACAAAAGTGATAGGGATTATAGGGATTCCTTCCTTTTGTTCTCTTATGCTCAGAACTGTGTTCTGTGATAATAATAGCAAAATTTCCAAGACTTTTTCAGAAGTTTATGGATTCTAGTAAGATACTTTCTTCAAAGAGGGAATGTTGATTACAGAAATACTCAGATACAGTAGCAGCACTACTTCTGGAAGCAGCACTATAGACACGATAGCTAGGAAGAGAGATATGGTGAAGAAAAAATCATTTTTTGAGATCTGGCTGTTTTACTGTGTGGAAGAGCTGTCTTGAAGATTTATTAGATTTAACTTTGAAAGAGAGAATTAATTGTGCAAGCTGTTAGGCTCCTCCCCTATGATCTTTAAGGGAAGCAGATTGTCATTCAAACAATGTATTGTATGTTAATAATCTTGATGACTTTGATGCCTCACGCCTTCATCTATACAGGAACCCTAACCACACAAGACTTGTTTATCCTTTGCTCATGAGAAATACTTTCACACAGATTTACCTTGCTCACTTGACATTGCTTCTCTTTTATTACCTTTTCTGTGGTACTTATTGCTTTGATTTTTGTAGCCTAAACTTTGTAACTAATGGGATACTTGAGTCCCTGAGTTCAAGCTCTGTTTCACTGTAAGTCAATCTATGCTATGCTGCACTGTGCTATGCTATGCCAGCTATGCTGTGCTATGCATATTGTATATGATTTGTATTACAAATATAGTTATGCATATTTATGCACAAATCCTTCGAGGAATGATATGTACTGCATAAATGTCTAGAATAAATATTGCTCGAAGTCCCAGTTGTTACTAAAAAAATTAAGACAATGGGCACAAATGGTTTCTTATCTTTTCTTCAAGTGAGTTCAAGATATTTCCAAACACATACATTGTATCAAGACTTCCACTGGCAAGGAACACCAGTATGTAAATGTTATGCATAGATCAATGTAAATAGTCTGAACTGTGGAAATAGTGGATAGCAAGTTTAGTCTGGAAATGTCTTTCTATACTTAGTACTCTTAATTAAGGTTGAAGATTTATTATCTGTATATAAGCCATATGTTTTCTTAAGCTTAAAGTATACATTCAAATAAATAAAATTGTACATTTCCAGTAGAGTAGTTTTTTCATCATATATATTTTTTTTATTTCAAGGAATACAGCTAAAAGCCTAGGAAAATGGGGTTTGCAATTGACATGGACGTGATTTCTGTAACTGTCTGAAGTACATAGTTACAATGTTTTATCAGATAAAAACTGCATTAATTTATTACAGAGAATTCTCAACAATATATTACAAGGTCTTTACTTATGGTGTGTAGTACATGTCATTTGAAGTGAAATGCACAGTTTTTCCTTTGGAATATAAACATCAAAGACATCAGTAAAAGATTATTGAATATATTTTCTTTTCCAGGTGCCAGTTCCACAGATTCAGAGAGTGAAAGTTTAGTTTTCAAATCAAAATCTGGAGCTATGCCACAGTAAGTGTGCAAAGTAAAACCAATGCTGTTCAAATTTTCTTACTGAGGGGCACTGGAAAATCTTTGGTAGTTTTACATCTGAATAAGCATCTGGAGTGTATTTGTGTATGTCTTGTCTTTTCTAATCTCATGTGATATGAGACTTTATTAATGTGCTTATTCTCTGAGAAGTCTACCCTTACGGACAACTCCTGTAGATAATCAACTTTTCATATTTAGAAGTAATTTCTGTTAATCAAATCTTTGTTTGGAACCACCTAGCCATGTGCCACCAGAGAAATATGCAGAGGTCTAGAATCAAAGAAACAAAATATATTTAAGTTTTTATCTTTTAAGAGTACTTTTTACTATGAAAGCATAAATTAGCCCAAGATTGTGTTCTACTCAAGCTTTCTCTAGTGCTGATCTTTTCACAGATAATCAGATATATAACTGCCTTATAGTCAAAATAAAAATGTAAGACGGTTACACAGATATGATTTAAATCAGCACCAGTTTGAATAAAAGTATTGAACATGCAGAAAATACAAGTTGGCTTAGTAGTCACTAAGTAACATATTCTACAATTTCATATTTACAAAGTTGTCTGATGTTGTTTATTTGTTTGTTTGTTTGTTTTCTGCAGGGCCCAAAAGAAAACCACTTCTGTTTCTTTGACAATAGGACCTTCTTCACCAAAGTCTGGAGTCACCACAGCTGTAATTCAACCTATCTCTGTGCCCAGTCAGCAGGTATTTTTAGACACATTTTTTTTTTTAATTAGAAATATTTAAAAATTTATTGCAAAATTTGTAAGTCCTGAAAAACTCTGTCAATTCAATGAATGATACCACTGAACTGTAAACTTATGTTATTCTCTTAAGAATTATGATTTTTAAAAGTCAGATAGTTGTCTTGTGAATGCGGCATAAAAGTAAATATACATATGGACTGTTATGCAGCATGTATCACCACAGAATGTGAGCAGCTGACATCTGGTGATGATGAAAATTACAGAGGATATCACTTAATAGTGACTCATTTAAATTGCAAATGAATGTAACTTGATTATTAAATTAAATACTACTATCATTTCTCTGTGCCTTTTAGAGAAGAAATTGGAAAATACATGTTCTTTAGTTTATGGTATGTTTTAATGATACTGTGGATGACCTAGAGGTTTACATGTAAATCAGTAAATGCAAATAAAATTAAAATCACTGTTAGACTGCACATGTTAAAATTACTTTCTGTTTCTTTGGTTAAACTAGATAAGGTTTTAGGTACCCTGATTTATTTATTACAACATCAGTTGAGGGATGTAATAACAGAAGATGCAAAAACATTTTGGTGCAAAGGACTTATATGAATGATATTAAGAAGAATCAAACGCACAAAATACTTCAAGGCGAAGACACTTGGGTACAAAGTTCTCATTGGAAATACAGAAACATATTGATATCAGAAATATCAAGAGAGAAACAGTGATGTCATTCAAGTGTGCTATAATAAAAACACCATAATAAGACTGTGCATTTGAGAATTTTTTATTATTGCATAAGTATATGCAGGTCATATTATTCAAAGCATCATTCTTTGCATTCTTATAGTATTGCATTTCTTTGCAGGTCCAAAGTCCTACTTCATACCTGCATCATCTGGATGGATCTAAGCCTATCAATTCTGCACCTATATTTACAAAGGTATTTTTTTTCCATCGTGATTTTTATATCATACTCGTATAGTCCAGAAGGAAATATCAAAAACTATATCCTAAAACAGGAGTCTTTGCTCACGTTAAATTTTTGTACAATTTTCAATAGGTGGGTCCTTTTTGGTATTAATGACTCCCTAAAAAATACATTTCTGCTGCCACAATGAAGTTTGTATGCCTCTACCCTGTTAAAATCACTATAAGAATTACATGAATATTCTGTATGGGTTTGCCTTATGCCCATGACTGTTCTCCATTGAGAAATCTTTATAAAGTCAAATGAGGTAGTTACCAGTTGCACATCATAATCATGATATAGCGTCATTCACAACAATTATTTAGCTGACAGAACAAATAATGAAGACAATTACTTTTCTTTGTTTTAAGTAAAAAAAATCCACCCAGTTATGTTAATCAAAAAATAAATAAATCAGATATTCTTCATTGGGGTATCTTGTAAAATATAAAGCTAGCTAGATGGGAATTTTTTATTCAGTAATTCTTAAGTAATTATTTAAGTCAATATTTATTTTCACATTCATCCTGAATCAAACTTTAGAATTAGGAATTGGGTAGGAAAACATAACAACAAAAAGATCAGTTTATTTCCCTGATCTCTAAGATGCAACTTCAATCGAAAACAGGCTTTTAATTGTACCCTTAGACCATCCTTTCCACAGCAGGAACTATTTGTTAAAGTTGAAATTAAAAAAAAAAAAAAAATCTCTGTTTATTACTTCATAAAAACAATTTGACTGAAAGTTAATGTGGAACAGCAATTATTTTGCCTAAAATAAATATAAGCCCTGTTCCAAACTGTCCATCTTGGTTCCATCATATCCTTTTCTCATAGCAGGAAAGGTCTGATTCTATTCCTTGGAATTCTGCACACATAACTGCAGTTACCTCAAGAGAGTGAATAAAGGAGGTGCAAGGAATTAGAGAATGTGGTTGCTGCAAGGTCAGCAGGCAGGCAACATCTTAGTAAGAGTAGGAAATAGGAGAAGCCTAGCCCACACTCAGAAACTACCAAAAACTCCACTCTTGCCTCCTAGTCCTCAGCTCTCTTGTCTCTGAAATCCAATATTAACTGGTTTAAACCAAAATCACTTTTCTTACGGAAGGAAAAAACATAAGTAAACAACAAAAAATACACTCATCCAGCTTCCTGACACAAATTTCTTTCTTTATAAATTTCAGGGAACAACTCAAAAAAATTAGTTGTCCACATTACAAAATTCTTATGAATTTGATTAAATAGAGATCTATGAATAGTAACTAGCAATAATTCTGAGGTTAGACCAAAGTTCAAATGCTTTGCTGCATCAAGACCTAAAACTTTATTAATAAACTAGAAAGGGAGTAAGACAGACTGCTTTGTAATCTTCGGATAGATAACAAAGGCAAAAATAGTGACTGTCTCCCATCAACTCTGTTACTTAAAATAGTGGTTCTCCTTTCTCACTGTGATCTCCATTATAGATCTGCATTTTCCTTCATACATATGTAAGAATTTATTACAGCCATAATTTTGCTTCAGAAGGTGCACATACACATGCTAATATATCCTAATCTTATTTGTGTCATTAGATTTTGCTTGGATGGCTATAAATGGCTCAAAAGAAAAGCAATTCTTTTCTAGAGGCTGACCTGAAAGCAGCAAAGCTGCTTTCTCATAGCAAGTCAATCAATGTGTGCATTGATTAGCTGCAGAATTTTATTTATTTATTTATTTATTTATTTTGTGGATAAAGAATGAAAGATGAGACCATAACTGCCTGCTTCTTGTGGTATGAGGAATTAAATACTTATGCACCTTCTCCATCTTTAGTCATGTTAAGAATGTATTTGAAAATAACTTATTTAGTCAAATGTAATCAGAGTGAAAGCAATTCTCATAGTACTATTGCAAAAGTAAAATGAGAAATAAAGTTGAAATACAAAGGGAAGAAAATATTTTTATTTAATGTAAAATACTGCTGGTTCATTTGAATTATGATTGTTTTATTTCAGGAGCTACAAAACTCCACAGCCTCTGAAGGACAGGTAGTGGTGTTGGAATGCAGGGTCAGAGGACCCCCTCCCATTCATGTTAAGTGGTTTCGACAGGGCATTGAAATTCAAGATTCTCCAGACTTCAGAATTCTCCAAAAAAGTAAGACAATAATCTGAGGGGGCTACTTTTAATATGAGGCAGGTTTAGGGGGGTGGAATTATCATGAAATTAGTCTATCAGGACTGAGTTTTGGATAGAGTCCTCTGTTCCTCACATTATAATGGTTAATGGCTAGTAGTAATAATTGAACTATTGCTACCAGCAGACCATTTAGTCATACTTATTTTGAAATGTGTCTGCAAAGGTTCTGTACTTGCTTACAAGATTTTAGTATATGTTCATCCACTAAATTGGATGTTGGATGTTATAATAATATGTTGTATCCAACATATTGGATGTTGGATGTTATAATAATATGTTGTTTATTAGTGTAATTTCTAACTCCATTTTTCTTGTTTGTTTCCCCTTCTTGTGATGTGATATGCAGAGCCACGATCTGCAACTGAACCTGGTAAGAGTCATATGAAAAAATAATCTCTTGATTCACTAGGTCTTAGAGTTTGTATTCAAGCTGTAAATAGAAAAATGTTTCTGCTGAGCACTGGTAATATGAAACCCCCTTAAAGACAATGTTTCTTTATCACACCTTCCATACTCTACACTGTGCTTTACAGCAATTCCTTTATTAGTTAAACAGTAAATTCCTTTTAGACCAGCCAGGAGAGCCCCACAGCCTAAACTTTGAAGCAAACTTTATTCTTAGAAAATGAGCAATTTGCATGCTACTGAGGAGGGAAAAAAATCCCACAAAATTCCATTACCCAAATTGTACTCAGAAGAGTTTCATAACACCCAACCACTAAATGCTAGTTTTGCCAATCTAGCTTTACAGAAATGAGCTGTCTTAGATGCAAGTAAAATCTGACCCTCCAAAAGAAAGGCACATTGATTTTTTGAAGCCAATTTGCAAGATAACTCCTATATTTCAGCAAACAAAAAGTCTTCTTCCAACTACAGGTTTTCTCTGGCTGCTGTTTGCCCTTATGTGCTGTCTTAGTTTCTTTAATAATAAGTGGATGCTGAAAGGCTGAGAATGCTTGATCTTTGCATTAATGTTTCTAAGTCAGTCAACAGGTGGAAGGAAGGCAGTGGTAGGGTCTGAGCCTGGCTTTAAGAGGGTGGCTAGTTGTGCTTGAATATGCTTGGATTTAGAAAGAGATTTTATCATGGAAAAGAAAGATAAAACAGAAAAGTTCTCTGAGATCTGGGTATTCCCAAAGAGTGTCATTGAACTGAAGGACCTTTGCAATGTTGGCATGACCTGAACTTTGAGGAGCTGCAATGACAGTCTTTGACTGCAGGGCTTAGCAGCAGAATATTTTGTAAAGCAGCAGTGCGACTGTGAGATATGGACTAAGGAACAGCAGTGAAGGGTTAATCCTAGAAGAAATGTAGTTTTCTCTTAGTTTTCGTGGAATGGAGAGAAGGGAGAGGAAGAGGGAATCTTCTGCTTTTCTTTCTCAGTTATTCACTAATTTTCTTACCGTTTCACGAAATTATTTCCCTGTAGTACGTATTTTATTTGATGGCCATAATACATATATACAAATATGCATGCACGTGTGCACATGCATGCTTTATTCTGAGTTAATAGTACAAATTGTGATGTGTAGTATCACCCCCACTGGTAACAGCTGATGCCCAGAATACATGTGTCTGAATCATTTGATTTTATGGAGGCTTGAAATGTGAGCCATCCGAAGGACAAAGTGCTGGAAAATCAAATTAACTTCTAATGAGGAATTAAAACATGTCTGAGTGTTAACAGACATAGACTGTTGGTAGTTTATAGTCATAGCCCAAACTTTAACGCTAAAAATTAAGGCTAAGTTACAGTGCAAAACTGTTTTAGGAGAGTTTCAAAATCATATCAAGCCTTTAGATATGAAAAGTAACAAGGACAATAGATTTGTGTTACTGTATGTTCAATTCTGTATCACTCCTGGAACGTTCTCTGAGAATATATGTCAGGACATAAGCCTCCCAAGTTAGCTGTTTTCTTAAATTTTTTTAAAAATATATATAATTGGGTTGATTCTTTTCCCCTTCCCAGAGAAACATATTTCCTGTTCAAGTAATGGCATCTTTAAGATCTGCTTTTCTAGATTTAATCTGCTACTGTTACGAGAATAGTACCTGGTACATCTCACTCACTGCTACAAGGAGCTTCTTTTCTGTAGAATCACATGGACTACATACACACTCTCCTCTAACATGACAGAAAGTATGAAGTCTGCAATTTACTAGTTTGTTGTTTTTCTTTTTGTTGCTGTTTGTTTTTTATTTTTTCCTTGTAATATCTAATCTGAAACTCTTTTGGCAGACTTTGGTTTGGTGTTCTGTTCTCTCTGAATTCATTGAACTAAGTGCTATCTCTGTTGGACTTGCTGTGCACTGTGTACTGTGTGTATACTAGTAAACTCTTTTTTTTTTTTTTTTTTCCTTCTGTGCTGAGACGGTTCCTACTAAGCCCCATTAAATAATGTGCAATGTCTTACTTGCCCCTAATATCATTGACAGTGCACTCGTCAGCTTATGTGTGTAGAAATTGACTCAGTGCATGCAATGGTAATGTAAATTAATAAAGTTTGGGCAAAATGTAAATATTTCCTTATGATGTAAATGACAAGCATTGTTTTGTATTGTAAGCAATTTACAGTGTTTTTTAGAATGTCATGAAGAGTCTTGGAATTTCTACAACAGGAAGCTGGGTGGGTTTCAGCAGATAGGTACAGCACTGGTTTATGATACAATTCACATTCTAAGAAGCCAGACAAAACAATACCTGCAGAGGAAATCTCCCATTAACAGACACACTACTGCTTCTTACTGCAGATGTGAGAATGTGTGTAAGATTAAGAAGGGAAAACAACATGCCTATACTAGAAAAGTATTGATAATTTTGAGAGATAGACATAATTTCTAAAATTATTTCCAAGTGCACATCTGTGGAATTTTACATAAATTGTAACAAGTCATCATGGAACTTTAATTGCTGGTTGTGAACTAAATGCTAGCTGTCAATACACATTTTACAGCAGTCAGAAACATTGGTTATCCTTTGTTAGGTTGATATTAATAATTTAAAAGAAAAATGTTCCATGAACTCTCACAGATAAGAAAATAAGAAGCAAGAGGGGTTTTTCTTGCTACTTTTTTTTTTTTTTGGTACATTCTATCTACCCTAATGTGTTTTGCACTCCTCTTTCTGTCTAGACAGAAATCAGTTTGCATCACAAATCTCTCCAGACTGGTTCATGAATTAATAGTTAGTCAGATGACTTAAAGCCAGCATCACAGATTGTAGCATTACCTGCTCTGTACTTCTTTCTTTGACATTTTGACTCCATCCTGACTGAATCCTTCGGAGAACAGACTGCCTGAGAATGAAAAATCCTATGGAGTCATTTGCCAGCTGTTGATATTTGGACCATTACTCAGCTGTCTGGAGTCAGCCACAAACTGTCTTGAATTACATTAAAACAATTGTCTGATGGCATGTAAGAAGAAAACTATATGAAGTAATTTTTCTTAAATTGCCAGGGAATTGCCACATATACATGCTTTTTTTTTTTTTTTTTTTTTCCCTTCCCTAAACACAGTCCTGTGTATGTTCACCAAAAACATCTCAGTAATCATCACTTCTCTTGGGTTGTGCTTTCTTGTTGTGCTGTCTGGCTGCTGTATCCCAAGGTTCCAACTCTAATAACTCAGTCTCTTTCCTTCTGCATAATGTTTAAAACTGAAAATATATGGGGAAATCGTTACTGTACCCTCCCCTCCCCCCCCCCCCCTAAGAAAATGAGCTTTCTGATAGATGACAAAATTTTAAATACAAGAGCTTCAGCAGGTCAGGGTGTTTGTAGGATCCCTGCATACTTTAGTGAAAATGACGGAGCTGTGACTCGGAATCTGGTTGCCTCTTTTACTGCTGAGGACCAAAGAAGCACTTGAAGATAGCAATCTCACGGTTGTAAGTAAGGTACAAATCGAGGTTCCAAATGAAGAGAAAAACTGAAAATAATCCACAGTTATCCTTCTTGAAAGGTGAACGGTCTGATCAACTGATGTGCTGTTGTTTATCAAGTATATTTTCAATTGTACTCTGCTCTCACAAGGTATCTACAGAATCCCGTCAGCGATCCCATCTTCAGTCTGACTGCCCCAGCTGCTCTTGCTTTTTGGTACTTCCAAATCCGAAGTAACCCCCTGATGTTTTTTGTACTATGCAATTTAAAAACAATTTCTGCTGTGCCTCTTGAATTGTAAATCTGTAAGGCTTATTGGGGTGCTTTCATTTTCACAGTTCTGTTGCTAGATGCATTCATTTCAGTATCTATCTGACAACTTCAAATGAGGTGGCTTAAGTATCTACAGCAACGTATCTGACTTTGTATAAGCTTTAGCATAAACTTATCCTTGACACTTACTTGTACACTGGCTTCATTTCTCCTCAGCCCTGAACACTGACTTAGAGACTGAAGTCCATGGTGCCAATAGCAGTATTCGACTTTATTGTACCTGAATTAGCTAGGTAACAGCCATCATTGGTATTGACTACATAAGCTGTAACCTAGGTTCTCTGCCCTAAAACTACATTGATTTGCTCGCCATCACAGTTGCTGTTGTTCAGGTTTTTTTCTTAGCATTTTATAAGTGCAGTTTGAGAGATCTTCAAATATAGTCAGATTTGTGCAGTAGATTTATATATCTTTCAAAAATTTGGCCTTCCACTTCATGAGTGGCATAAAGTATGTTAAATAAGCCAGAACTGCTGCCTGGCCAATGTAATGTTATGGGCAATAGTGATCATCAGAAATAGGTAACTTTTTCATTGTTTGTGTTGTTAAAAGTTAAGGGTGTCTTCAGGGCTGAGATACCACCCTCTGATATGCTACTCCACATGTTCAGTTCTTCTCTGTTTCCACATCTCCATTCTCTATATCTTTAAGATGCACAGACACCTAAAAAGAGTTAACTGATAGGCATATTGCTTTGCAGTTAGACATCTGATGGCTGGAGAAAAAGAGGGAGAATTAGAGACAGGTTTTCTACAAGATAAGATGGCCAGGCTTGGTTGGATTTCTAAGAGAAAACCACCACTGTGACAACCCACTGTCTTTACAGAAGGAAACTCAGGGATTTGAACCTGTATGGACAGAAACAGCTCTGTTCATTGCACCATAATACACAGCTACTAGTAAAAGACCCTACTTGTTTCCCAGGACTATATATAGACTAATAGGAAGCTAATGATCACAATTGGAGATGAAGGTGCAGATATGAGAAATACTCTACCTTTCATATGATACACAGAAACATTCTGAAATAAACACATCGTCAGTGATGAAATCTGTTCAAATGCAACAGGTTTCTGGAGTTTGGTCTTAGCAAAGATTCTTCTTCCTAATGGATTCATGAACCATAAAGGGAAGGGATTACTTGGTAAAATGTAATCTTTCTTTCTAAATAACTGACAAAATAGTCAAGTACTTGCATGCCTAAGCATTTTACATGTTTCAGTGAACAGAGTGCTTTTGTATTCATTTAGTCAAGTGTTAAATATGTTTTAAGGCCCTGAGAACAGCATTTCAGAGCTGCTTTCTGGAACACATTTTTGAGATGAAATTATTTGTCAGCTGATGATTACCGGGAAGTAGAACAGACATTATTTACTTCAGATCATCAGATTCTACTCAGCACAGCAACAGAAAGAAAACTAATTACATAAGTCAGGATCTAGAACTGGAAAAACACTCAGAGCATTATGCATCCACATAATGTTATGGAACTTTTTAAAGAATATTTATTTTGTCAAACTAGTGCTTTATGTCTACATTTTCCACAGTGGTAAGCCTTTTAGCAAGGACCTGGAGGTCAGCGATTCTTGATTTGGGGATGGAGGCAAAGTGTCTAAAGACAATGGCGTTGTGTTGCTCTTACATGCTTTTAGCCTAAGCTACCTCTTGATTAGTTGTTCCCCCTCCCCCTCCCTAATGTTTCATTTTAGCTGGTTTTCTCATCATTGATCACAAATGTGTTTTAGCTTGCTCATTCAGCTAGGAAGACTGAGTTTTAAGTTTTCGTTATTTTCATTACCAATTTAATGTCAGTTTCCCTCACAAGTATTACTGCAGTTTACCGTGTATAATTCTCAAATATACTGCTTTGGAAAACAAACCATTGGAATTCTTTCATCACTGAAGACCAGCTCTTCTCATGTGGTCATAACTGCAAAACTGAAGTAACAGTATGAATTAATTTGGCTGTGCAGAAAATAGAAATTCCATTGGTTATTATATTTTGTAGTACCTTTGCCCTCATTCAAATAGCAGTTCTCAGCATGGTGGGAATTATTTTCTTTTGCAGACCTGAAATACCCAGCTTTCAGATTTCTGCTGCTCATTTAACAGGAAACCAGAATGTTGCACGGATCAGATTGCATCCCCAGAGCCACTTCAGTCCAGGAGTACACACGTGTGCTTAACAATATAGCCTAAACTGCTTACGACACACCAAGACTAAAAAAAGCTGATCTCAGTAGTTCAAAAACTAGCTTGTGCTACCCATTACTTTCCTGATAAGACCTTTCATGAGTCATTAATCTTCATCTGGGTCAGATAAGATCCAACGTGCTACATTATTACCAGACATGCCTCTTACAGCTACACAGAAACACAGAATGACTGCTCCATGTTGCCAAAAAAAAAAAAAAAAAAGCCAAAAAAAGCATGTTCTGCAGTCTGAAAATCATTTTTAGCCCATTTCCAGCACACTAAGTTCTTGGATACATTGTCAAAAACATTGGAAAAAATCCATAATTTTTTTGTTAACTGTCTAAATGAGACACTGGTTTGTCCTTCCACAATGAAAAATAGGAAAGAAAACAACAACAACAACAAAAAGCTACTAGAAAATATTTTCATTGTTTGATCTAAAATAAATGAGGCTAGTCTTACTGAGCATTTTCATATGAAAGTTAGTCATATGAGTCTCAAATATTTTACTGCACTTCTCAATTTGCTTTTATTAGCTATAGTCCACTGAATTTTTTGTAATATTTGGGATTCTATGTGAATGTCCAATATGTCCTTAATGTAAATTTTTCTTAACTAAATAGAAGTCTGTTCAACTTTGAAATATATTTTATAATCTTTGTTTTTATAATCTTCTATAATCACTTTTATGTGATTGGTTTTGAGGGTTGAAAATGAATTTAATTGAAAGAAACTCCTGGTTAGTTAAGGAAAGCTATAATGTAACAATGTCCAGGAGTAAGATTGTCTATGTATGTTGTGTAAATACTAACATTATTTAGATTAACTATATTTTGAACCTTTAAAAAAGTTAGAATACACTTACAATTAAAGATAAAACAAAGTGACTTCTCTGAAGAATCTGGAAAAATTATACCTAGATAATTAAATATGTCTATAATAAATGAATGGAATGGACTTAGAAAATATTACTGTGAGACCTGACCCAAAATGTGAACCGCCCAGCTTTCATAGAAGTTTTTAGACTGGGGCAGGCATCATATAGGATGGCACTTCAGAGGAAAATGAAGAGATTTCAAACAGCTGCAGAATGTCTTTATCATGGAATTGTGAAGAATTTCAGGGGATGCTGTCTTGTCCTAAGTTTTCCCATTCCCGTTTAGAGACAGAAATCATCTTCCCAAACTTCATAGAAGGGACATACTTGGTGCATCCAGAGCTTTTAATTCTGGTCAGTTTCCTTAAAAAAAGTTATTTGCAAGTGATGACAAAATACTTCCTGGCCTTACGAGGAATGGGATTTGAACTAAATTGTTCATTAAATACAAAAAATTCAAAGGAAAGAAGCAATGATATGATATTCATATTGGTGGCATTTACATAGATTCAAGAAGAGCTTGCAAGTATTAATTGTATGTGAAAACCAGTAAGTTGATTTGTACAAATAAGTAATTTTCCTGCATAAAAATGAAGATACTGTATGTGTAAAATGACTGTGCAGACTTGGGATTGCAAAATTATTGTTCAAGACAGGTCCCTTTTGAAGACTGAGTAAATTTACTTGATTCAGATACAAAGTGATTTACACTGAAGCCATGTCCTTTGGAAGGCCATTTCTTTTTCTAAGGAGCACTATAACGTGTCCTTCTAACATGCGATGCAAAAACATTACATAGTTCTTTAAGTAGTTTATAATGTGGCTTATTTTTCTGTTTATTTCCAGAAGAGATATGTACCCTTGTAATTGCAGAAACTTTTCCTGAAGATTCAGGACTTTTCACATGCACAGCAACGAATGAACACGGTTCAGTAACAAGCAGTGCGCAACTAACCGTCTGCTCAGGTTTGTGACAAAAGGAAAGAGGAGGTTTTAATTATAGAGCTCAGATAATTAATTTATTTGTGAAGTTATTGGACTGCTTCTTTTGCAGAAAAGAGTCTCCATAAGACAGGAGTCCCTTTGGTAGATTTCCTTTTTAGTCTCCGAATCTTTCTACATTCCCCACAACATTGACTGTTATAATCTGAATATAAAAGTTGTTGCTGGGTGGGGGATGGGTGAATGTGATTTTGCTTATCCTCAGATAACATGAGATTAATTCCTGGAGGTCTATTTCAAAAGTCCAACTACTAACAGAGAGAGTGAAGCACCTTCTCAGGCAGTAACAGCTGAATCAGCGTTACTTCTTACTAGAGGATAGGGTTCCTCTAAAAAGAATACATGAAGAAAATAAATTAGCAAACACAAAGGTTGTTAGTCAAGCAGCTAGCATTTTGCTAATAAGATTAAAACACTGCCTCCATTAAAAAAAAGTAATACATTGGGGGGAGGGGAGATGGACAGAAAGAAATTACCATATAATAACTGTAGCAAATAAATTGAAACCTTTAGGAAATTCATGAAACTAATTTTATGTGTATCTATTCCAGGCTTGTTACTCAGAAAATATGTATCTTGAGATACCTTAACTGAATTCTGTTTGAGTCAAGGGATTATAGAGCTAAAAACTTGGCTTCTCCCAGTGCTACCATTGACACGTACTGTCATCCTAGGATAGTCTCTGACATCTCTTTCTAACTTACATCATTGTAAAATGGGAGAGTGAGCTACCTGTCAATATTTATATCAATATTTATAGATCATACTGTCAACCACAGATTGTCCATCTAAAACAAACTGAATGTTTTTATTGGTTCACTTTCTAGTTTAATATTTTTATTTGTATAAAATATATATTTTAAAGTGTCTGCCACAAACCTGGCAGATTTTTAAGCATTAGGCTTCTGGGACTAGATGGCAGCAAAGGCAAAATGAAAACAAATGAAATTATGCTACCAAATGTGGCATATGCGTTTTGTAAAATAGAAAACTCTGTTTGTGCTATGTTTAGTTTTGTAGTGTGTTTACATACAGACTGTTGTGCAATGCATTACCGCAGCTGCCATTGTAAACACGCTATATATACATACATATTTCAGTGTTTTAGAATGATTTATTTTTAAATGATGCTACAACTCCAGGAAGAGGAAATACTGTTTCAGCTGCTGTCGCCCCATAGTACTTGGCCATGCCATCTCAGTTAGTGACTGTACTTCTGGAATAGTATGAGAGATATCCATAAGGTTCTGTGTTGTGCATTTTGCATGAGGCAAAGCCAGCAAACAAATAGCCAGTCATGTATCTAATTCAGCATAAATCAACAACAGGTCTAGAAAAATATCTCCACAGAAGCAAAGCGATCTCACTTTTAACAGCCTTAAAGTACAGCATGTCTGTGCCCTGTGCTTTATTTATGATTTGTCAGAGAGACATTGTTTTTGATTTCTTTTAGCCAACTCAGAAAGCTCCAGTCATGAATTGTTGACAAGGGAATCCAACAGTGATGATTTCCACCATTTTCCACCACTTCCTCCAGCTGAAGTTAGCTCTCTTGAGCTTCCTCCTAAGAAACACACAGAGAACCACCAAGCAAATAATACTGAACTGAGATCTGGTGTGGCAGCCCTTCAGCTAGAGCTCAGTTCGTCTGAGGAAAAAACAAATGGTATCCATCCCATTCATGGAGTAAATGGAGTGATCAACAGCAAGCCAAATGGTGATAAATCGGTTTCACCTCCAGCTGTCTTGCTTTCACCAGCAAAGGAGCCACCACCTGTGCTTGCCAAACCAAAACTGTGAGTATTTTGTTTTGTTTCATTTCTCTATAAACTTTTTATCTGTTGGAAGTAAATTTTTGCCTACACTAATTTACTGTTAGGCCAGTAATGGGCAAACTCTTGAACAATCTCCTTAATGCTTCTTATTGCTTTTATATCCCAAAGATTTGAATCCATAGTTCTTTCTCAGTGCTATATGAAAGGGAAGTGTATTACATATACCAAATTGTATAGAAGGTTTTAAGGTAAAATCAAAAAAAGCAATAAGTATTACTGACTGTTGTTCTGTGCTTTTTGTCTTGGTCACTTTATCTAAATGTCATAGTGGCCTGAGATTCTTGTATGCTGTTCCATTTTCAACACTGGTTAGCCTTTTTTATTCTCACTACTCTTAGTTTTTATTTTTATTTTTGTAGTCAGTAGATATTCAGCTGTGTAATGGTTGTATTATTTCTTATTTTTACATGTAACATGTAACTCACTCTGCTGTCAGCTATTTTACAGTCATTCTTTTATAACTGAAAACCTGAAAATGAAAAGCCTCAAGGAAGGAATAAATATGTGGGGGAAAAAATCAGTAATATATTTACCTTATGGTAGTAATGACACCCTACTTATACAAGAGTGATTTTTATGCTTTTAATTTATAGCTTGATATTAGCACTGGGCAGATTCCACTTTTCCATCTCCCTCAAAGGCTTCTGCGGTGTGTGACAAAGGAATTGAAATTATATTTTATTTCACTTGCATTGATAATCAAAAGGGATCATTAATTATATTAAAAAAATAACAATAATGAAATAAGGTCCTCAGGCTTAGCAAGGTCACTTGCTGAATTATATGATTTCACACGATAACTTACAAAATACAAAAATACTGTTCTTTTAGCAACCATATACTAGATCTTCTAATCTTAAGCCCACAAAAATACATGCCTGAGGGAGCAAGCTGTCAGTGCTCCCTTTCTGCATTTATCACCTTTTTCTTTCTGTTGGCCTTTGTCACTGTAAGTAGTCATCACTGCAGAAGAGAAGGAGGAGGAGGAGTGGTAGAAATATAACGAGTGATGGGAGAATAGTATATGGTGGTGATTACGTGTCTGGGAGGGAGGCTGCTGAGCAAGGCAACTTGCAGATGATAGTACGTGATGTGGAGTGAGCCAGATGGTCCTTTGACCCTTGCATCTGTTGCAAGACCCACTTGTGAAGGAAGGAGATAGCAGCTCCAGCAAAAGCAAGCTTCACCCCAGAGCTTTCCTTCTCAGAAGTAAGGTCACCCTGGAAAAAGGAAAGAAAGCTGTGTAACAGACTTCCCATTATATAGCATTCACTGCTACTTATGCAAAATTTGTTTTGTTTTTAAAAATACAGTGAAAATCACTGTCTAATGACTCACCAAAGGTAACATATTGACTTAATCTAGTAAATGAAAGCAAGAACAACTGATACGGTATCAACCAGAAGTAGATAGCCATTACTTTAACTAAGTTGGAAATACTTCCAATTAGAACTGGTGATAAAAAAGTTTCTTGGTTCTTGAAGAACATAATCTTTATCTGAAAGAAGACAAAGCAGTTAGCGGTTTTAAAGGGACTAAGTGTGGTGTAGATGCTTAGTTTTTAGACTGATACCATGACTTCTTCGTGCCAAACTTGCAACTTCCATGGGACATTCAGGTGCAAGAGAACCTGGATTTTTGCTTCCAGTTAGTCATTAAATCTTCTGTGGCTTTTTACTGTTCAAGAGGAGATGTTGGAATGGCTAAGAAGGTAGATTCTGAAATTCTGATAGGTGATATAAACACCAGCTTGATTAATTTTTGCAAGTCTAGTGAAATATTGCTGTCAGATAGGATACCCCTCTTTCAACTCGTGATGTTACAATTTTCATTTATCTTGTGCTATCCTTTAGAAAGTGTAACATGAAATATATGACGAAGTATAACTAGAAGAGGTTATGTTATGTTAGAAGATTACAGTCTTAGTTTGCGTGAGCATTGAATGTGCACTTAGGAAGAACAAAATCTATTCTAGAGCAAATTTTGTAAACCAGGTATCCTTTGCAAAAAATGTAAAGGGGAAAACTGCAGCACTGGGCTTTTACCTTTGCCTTGCCTTCACCTGAGCTTGGACCTGGAGCAGGTGTGTCCCAACCCTTTATCAGCAGTTCACTTAGTTAAACAGAAGACTGTAATTCAGCCACATTAGTTCATTGCTAATGGAAGACTATGGACCAAACCTAGGAAGTTTATAATTTATCATGACATTGTGGTTTATTCTGGAGGAGCAGATTAGTTTTTTGGTCTCTGCTGAGCTACAGCACTGCATGAGATTAAATTCATCTTTATTGACGGAAGTTCAAAGCACTAACTTGGTGAAAATAGTTTAATTTGGTGAACCAAAGCTTGTAGAGAGTCAGTTAATAGATTCACTAGTGTAAGAGGAGACTTGAACTATTCTTTCAAAATCCAGATATATCAATATTGTATGAATATTTGCTGGTCTGTTATAATCTGCATGAAATTCTGTGTTCTGCTTCTAGAGTAGCAAAAGCAAAGCTCAGTTGTCTTTGTTGAACACTTTCACTTTGTGGTTTTTAAGCTCAGCATGCTTCTGGCATGGAATGAATCGCAGTCTAATCCAGGGGCTTGTGCAATTTCTTCTATCAGCTTCTCCCTGACTACTTGGAGTCCACAGTTCCACTTGCATGTGTTTAGGAATGATGGGTTGGGCTTGGTTTAGATTTTTATTATTATTGGTTTAGTTTAACAAGAAGAGACTGAATATCTTCTTGAAATACAAAATACATTTGACCCTCTTCAACGTTGCTGTAACCAACAGCTATAAATAATAATGATTTACCACAATGGAAAAATTGTCATGCTGTAGAAAGTTACTGTAGTTCATTTCAGGCATGAAAAATATTTTAAAAGCCCTAAAAAAATGCCATGTTTGTGGTTACAGACACTGAAGTTAAGTAATTCTATGAGCCATAGTACTAATTGCTACCTTGGTCTTGTGCTGTGAATGTTTAAAACAGAGTTTAATGTGATAATGTCTAGAATTTACTACTCGTTACTGCAAAAACAGGCAATACTGAGTATTTCACTAATATGGAATCTAAAAGACAATAGTGTTAAATATTGTTAAAAGGCACAATAGTTTATCACATCTTGCTTGAACTTTTAGTTCATGTAGGGAAAAGAGACTTGGTGAACTGAGACCAACAAACCCCAGATTTCTTCGGCTTTGGTCTCTGCTGCTGTGACCTGTCTGAGAAGATTGAGCTATCAGTGTGCATTGGACTTTGCCTGGTAATAGCAGTGTAATGCATAGATGGGCTTTCAGAAATGTCCCCAGAATCCCTGAATTCTGTCTCACACAGCTCTCTTGGACAATATTTCTGCAAGGAAAATGAAAGGCAGGTATTAATTTTGTAAAAATGAATACCTGTTAAAAGTGGAAAGAAGTAAGATAGAATTTCTGACAGCTTTTGAATTTGTTATAATTAATATTTTCTTCAGCAGACATGGCTGTTTGCTGTTTTTTTCCTGAGATTTTTTTATTTTTAAAAATGTATTCAAAAGCCTTTTAAAAAAAATGCACAGAAAAAAATAAACATATTATTAAAAGATTTCAAGCAATTTGTGTAACATCAGTGATGAAATGCTGAGACTACAATTAAGAATATTTCTTGAAAATAAGGATTTAATCTGGTCAGTATGCATCAAAGTCACGGCTGTATGAGTTGATAGAATTTCCTTGATTAAAAGCACTTGCGTTCACAATGGTTGTGAAAGTAATACTATTTCCTGAGCTGAATTATTTGTCACTTTAGTCTCTGTGCCTCAGCAGCTGAGTTTTGTCTTCCATGATTTCTTCCATTTTGTAAGTAATGCCTCAGATGTTTTTCAAGCAGATGTTAGTTCTATCGCTTCTAGAATGTCCTTATGCCCTTTGTTGAAATGTTTGTTTCACTATTTTTCACTCTTTACTGAAATTATCCTGAACTTGATCTTCTTGATAGCCATTTGCTTAATTTGGAGTTTACTCATGCTTCTAGTCATGATCATTCTGTGATGTTTGGGCTTTAAGAAAGGATACTGTAAGAAATTATTATATCCTTAATAATTGTTTGATACATGCAAGTAATAAATCACCATTTAGACTATATCAGATAAAGGTTAAAAAAACAATAATAATAATAATAATAGCCAACAATTCAGCAGTTACAGCCTTGGAACATACAGAAATCAGGCACAAGTCTTTGGTCAGCCTAAGAGAGATTGGGATGTTGAAGCTCAGAGAACAGATACTTATTCTGGTAGCTTTGAGAGCTTCAAGTTTGTTTTTATTTAGAAGAGCAATGTTTTGGAAATGGTGAGAAGATGGGAAGACTGTTTTCTCTTCACTAATGTATATATGAATGTGATTTGCTTTAGCAGAAATGCTCAACTTGAAAGTTAGGCACTGATTTCTGTACTTTTTTCTTTAAAGCTATTGCATCTTCTGATGAAAACATGCATAGAAAATGGTTCTTGTGTAGTTTGAAAGACATATAGAGCAGAGCTCTGGTGCCATTATTTGTATGGAACTAAAAGTAACAGAGTCTTTCCCAATTACAGGAAAGATATTCCGCGCCTCTTGTATGTGATTTAAAACTGAACTGTGTCCTGGTGGGTTTTCCGTACCTCTCCAAAAGTTGTTTAAAAGCCAAAAAAGAGGTTACTCTATAAGGCTGAACAAAACTCAAAGTTGTAAACATTCATGGCATTTTACTTGGAAACGAACAAGACAATGTTCATCTGTTGAGGAGAATTGTGACATGCTTGTTTTTTACGGGGAAGTAATAATCACAATAAACAAGTAACTTTGCATTTGTGAGCAAAGGTCCGTACAGGGCCACTTCAGTTTCATCTGCTGGGCTCTTTCAAGACTGTAGATCCTTTAGATCCCTACTCTGCTAATGAAGTCTATCCACAACAAACCTTTGATCTAAATCTGTGTCCTACTGAAGTACAAATAACTAATGTTAATACAGAGGAAGAAAGAACAAAGAGCACTTCTGAAAGGATGACTCTTTCCTAGAGAACTGCAGACAACTGAAGCACATTTTCTCTCATGAGAAATTTTTATTTTTATCTAATTTAGCACAATTTCTCAATTTCTCTGAGAAAGTTAAATTGCCTATGCTTAACACATTAAAATATATACATAAAAATATATAAATATATCATCCACGTTAAAATGCCATACCTGAATTGTATCAAACTAAATCAACTGTAACAGAACAGCATGAACTCATGAGATAAAACTATTTCAGTGCCTCCTGAAAATAGAGCTTCCCATTCTGTATTGATCAGACAGATCAAATGTGTAGTGATAAGCCATTTGTTAAGATGATTCTAAATTCAGTTTTTTTGAGACAGTTGGTACTGCTGGTACGGGCAGCCTGGTCAGGCACTAAAATGTCACTTTTGTTCCAGTTCCTGGAGGTGGCTTTAATGAAAACTAAGAACATAATAGTGACTTAAAAATGAAATTGTAAATAAAAATTACTAATCTGTTTTTTGTGCTGCTTCCACTTTCAGTTGCTTTAATTGCCTCTTTCAGGCTAAGGAATAGCATGATCCAAAAACGTTAGCAGTTACTGCTGATAAATTTCCTTTTTACTAATGCCTTTATTAACAGTGTTAAAGAGGGTACATAAATGAACTTTAAGCCATTTAAAATTTGCAGCAATAGACATCTGAAACTCATTGTAACAATTGATATCTCCAACAAGAAAGGTTAAAGGTAGATGAGAAATACATTTTTAAGTTTTTTTCCTTTTTTTTTTTCTCCTGCATTGATGTTTCCTGACCTTTAGTAAATGGCGAGAACTAGCTGCACATCCTGCTTACATAAAAGCTAATCAGTATTTTTACAGGAAGAGTCAAACATCCTTAAGAAAGTTATAAAATATGCGTGTTTAGTGTATACTCTTCCAAAACTGCAGCAGTGTGTGTGCTGCCAGCAAAATTTTCACACAGGACTTCTGTGCTTTTTCAGGTTTTTATTTTAACATTGAAAATAATGAGGGTCATAGGATAAGCAGGGAAATGAACACAGGTTCAGCCAATAGTTTGTGTGTATGTAATTTAAGTTTTTAGTTAAACACATGGTATAAGCTTGTTATATCATCAGTGCCTCCAAAAGAGTGGCCTCCCTTTCTCTTCTGCATGGCTGTTGCTTCATTGCTATGTTGCCTCTCTCATACCTTTGTTGCCAAACTAGTTACCCCCAGTTTCTCCCGAGATAAGAAGAGAAGGCTTTTCTCCTAAGAAGCACTTAATCTGGGCTGCTGATTTCTAAGTGCTAAGGGCCTTCTGCCTTTTCAGTTGGTGCTGGAAGTGTATGGAATCCTGTAGATGCAAACTAATCAGATGCTGTTGCAGAATAAAGATGGCAAAGGTCAGGGAGCACGGATTGTGCAGTTGGGGTTGTTTGCTTTTTTTCTGTAACAAGGTTTAGAACAGTATGCCAGCGGTTTATGATGCACCTTTGAACTAGAAAATGCAGGAAGAAACATACCATCCATCTGCAAAAACAGCTTATGGTAGTCTTACGATAGTCGTGGACTAAAAGCTTTGAAAAGACACGTTTTGACTTTTGATACTTTTCTGTTGTTTTTTATTTCTTTGCTTCTAGCTGAAACAACTGGATGAATTTAATATTTGGAAATGATCAAGCAAAACAAATCCAAGCTCTCCTAATGTAACATTTTCTTAGAGGTTCTCAGTGTGGTTTGAGTAGGAAGTTTGTACAGAAGTGTTTGTGGATTCTCTCTGTATCACAGGGTTGATTTTTCAAACAATCTCATGAAACACTTGCCAGCATGCTAACCCTTACAGATTTAATATCATATGTACCTACTCCATATTTACATGGCTTTGAAAATGGTGTGCAGCTATATTTGCCTTGGTATCGTTATATCCCTGACCCCCAATTATCCGTAGTTATCCACTTTTGAAAATGTAAAAATATCTTTTGCTGGGGAAAAAGAGGAAGGAAGGCGAGAAAAGGTTTTGTTTGTCTCACACTGCCTTTGTTTTGTTCTGCCTCAGTATAGAAAAATTCATCTTCCAGGGCTGCTCGCTTTGGCTGTGGCAGCTAGATGCTTCAAAACTGAACCAGGCTATGCTCACCATCTTGTGTTTGGCTTGCAGGAAAAAGAGGAAAAATTGATTTTAAAATTTCAATAATAATACGTCCATGATCCTTACATTTTGAATGACTTCCTAGAGAAAGGTCTTCTGGTTTGGGCTAAGAGCTTCTAATTAATAGGACATAAGATCCCTCTGCCACTGCTGGTGCCCAGGTCTGTGAAGAAATAAAAAAGCTTCTGCATTCAGCACTTATATTGTAATCAAAAATGTGAAACTGGAATTCCTTATTCAATCAAGCCATGACAGAGTTGATTAATATTAGAAAATGCTTCAGGAGGATTTGCCTTTTGGAGGGAAAAAAAAAAGTGTATACCTTTTGCACAGGCTTTGGTGGTATTTTTTTCTCAGATTCTTTGAGTATAAAATTGATCAAGAATCAACTGAAATGAAAGAATAGCCAATTTAAATTTAAGAGGCTGAGAAAGCTTTCAGGAGAGCCAAGTTATGGAATTTACAGGCACGCTAAATCAAATGTGAGTGTCACTGCTCAGGATGTGTCTGACAAGTGAAACCGTCTCCTGAAACTGGCATTGTAATTCTACTTTCACTGTGCATGTGATAATGTGATGATTCTGTGGAAGTGGCATAGAAATAAAAAGAATGTGATCAAGAAGCTAGGGATTTATTTTTAAATTACAAAGAATTTTGACAAAGTTAGGCGAGTTACACACTCATGGGTATGTGCGTGTGCAGGGGGAAATGACACAGATGCTCACAGAGTAACAGAGCAAAGAAGACAACTATGTCATTTTCCTGTGCAAATTTTGAAGGAATGGAAAGCAAAAGAGGCATTTTAGTATACTTTCCTTCAAGAAACAAACAAATAATAATAATAATAATAATAATAATAATAATAATAATAATAATAATAATAATAATAATAATAATATGAAGACTTCTTTAACAAAGGTAATTTCTGGATAGCTTATTTTATGCTTACTTTTTTTGAACATGTATTACACAATAAAGTAGTAAAGCAGATTACATGTTTAAACACTGGCTACTCTGAGAGTCCCAGTAGCTACTGTTAGGGTGTCATCTTTGTTTAATAAACTTGTTGCTGGAACTTGTCATATTGCAGAAACATCCAACCACCTGCAATTGGTACTACCTATCTAGCTGCAGTTGGTCTTGCCTGTGCTTTAGAACCTCTGCAAAACTAGGAGCTTTCACTTGGGCAAGGAGAATTGCTGGACAGGATGCTACAGCTTATGAAGTTTAATCATAAACTTACATAGTTACACAGCTACTTGTTTTATTATTCCTCTGTTCCCTCCTGATATATGCCTTTTTTTTTTTTTTTTATTGAAGTGATATAATTGGCTGATGTTTTCCAAGCTGTTTCCAACTCTGATTATATTGCAGAGCTTGTCTAGTATGTTGTTTCAGGCTTGGTTCCTTGCCCTCAGGTTTATCTTCCATTCTTTTTTGCATTTAATTCCCTTGTGTTTTCGTTTTCTGCCCCACATCAAGAAATGTTTTCTGACGAAAAAAATGGGGGGTTAGAACTCAGTGGCATCCATTTCTGTCTCATTCATTATGCTTGCTGTAAATCTTTGGAATAAGAATTTTATTGTTTTAAGTTTTTGTCTTATGTGGAGTCATTGGAGGTGCCAAGATTTTAAAGATACTGACAAGTCAGTCAGTTAAAGCCAGATTCCTAGTTTATCTACTCAAGCAAGTGCCCCAACTAAACTGATTAGAGAAGACCTAAGAACTGAGCAAGTGCTGCAGGTCCTGCTCTGCCAGCCTTATTAATGCTTTTTCTTGCTATAAATGAAAATTAATGCTTTTTTCTTGCTATAAATAGCCTGATTGCTGTCCCAGAGACAAAAAGAGAGACAAAGAACAGAAAAGGCTTATCCAGTGGAGGGAGCTGTGTTGCTTGGGTAGATAGATGATCACAGAGTTCGCAGATAGAGATCTGTGAACTTTGAAAACTCCTGCCTGTTAGCTTGTGTCAGGCCTTATGTATCCTCACCAAATGCAGTGGTGTATTTAGTCAGAAAAATAATGAGCATATCTGAAGCTAATGCAATCAGCACCCTAGTAAATGCCTCAAATTTTTGCTTCTAGGATGCTTCTAGGCAACACTCTTTAATGACCTCTTTAAGGCACTGTATTTTTGTTTCTTTCAAGTACTTCCTTGTTATTACTCAATGCAGATTTATTAAAGCTGATCTGTGCGAATTTGGGTAACACATACTGTATAAAATATCTTTTCTCAAAAATGCAAAGCATCAACTCACTGCAACTTAAAATATGTTTTTATCCTTACCACACTTGCCTTTACATGGGAAAATTACTAGTTTGTTGCATGTTCATTGAGATTTGTGTTTTATACCTTGTGTTTTTTAAGTCTGATTATGTTTTGTTTTCATCTGCTAAGATCAAAACCCCTGGACTTCAGACTCCGCAATAATAAATTGGATAGTACAGAGGTGTGGAAGATACAGGTTTTAGGTCTGTGTTTCATCCTAGTGAAGGTGTTGGATTAGTTCCAGCTGTGCTTGTAAAGATCATCAGCTGCTCTCCTACTACTCCACTTCTAGTTCTGGTACCCCTAGTCACAGCTAATCAACCTGAAATGGTCTTCCAGGACCACCAAAATAAGATTAATCCACAAATTATGTAATCGCTTTCCCATAAAGACTTTTCAATGGGTTTCTTAGTGATACATTATATATGGACTAAACTTTTGCCAGAGGCACTGAGGCTCATGCTGTGTCAAGAACTAGTCAAAACTTTGCTCTGTAATGCTTTCTATGAATCTTGTATTTTTTCATGTTATACTCTGACGACATGACAAAAGCAATTGGTTCATGGTTTTTCTTCACATGTATTTGTGTACCGCATCCTATTTGCTCTCTTGGTTTTCCCTACTTAGCTACATCACAATACTTGAACATCACAAAGTCCTTTCCACCCACTTCCATGGATCTGCTCACTTATTCCTCTTTATTACTGCTGTGTGGATTATGAGTTTAATAAATCATGGATTGGAAGTATGAGGTATTTTTTTTTGGTTGGTTTGTTTGTTTAATTAGCATTTGTCTTTGCAAATGTTATTCTGAGAATGAGTCTAATTTTTGGTAATTACTTGATATTTCTCCTCTTTGCTACAGGCGTAATTGTCTGACTCTTACATTTCTTAAACATTCCTTTTGCAATTACACTTAAATAAATTTATACTATTTGGTGTTAACTTTTCAAGACATCATTTTCTAAATCCCAAGCATTATTCCTTCTAGTACTCTACTTCTATTCCACTGCCTTCATCCAACCTTTCTGTATTTACCTCCGTTGTCTTGTCTTTTGCAAATTGTCCTCCTTTTCTGGTGTCTTCCACATTCTTACTGTTCTGACTATTAGATCTTCAGTCAGCCTTGTTAACAATAAGCAGAATATACCGGTTGTCATATATTAGTTCAAGTTGAGCCTACGTTCTAGCTCTGATTTTTCTGTCTCTAAACTGATTTCTGGCTCACTGTAATCTACATATTAACTTTGTTAGTTACTAACAGCAGTATTGTCAGCTGAAGACTAAATTTAAAACTGCATCTTTAGTTATTGGCCATGAAAAGGTACAGAAATCATGGTCACTTTGCCAAGAAGGGAGAGTTTCTTAGACCTTACAAATACTTGGAACACAAAGAAATAATATGTTTGTACAAATGTATGTTTTTAGTGACGGAATAACTGAAGTCATATTGATCAGACCTACAGGCAACCATGGCCCATGTGCTGTGTGCACTGAACTCTATAGGCATGGTTTGGAAGTCATAGGGCCCCAAATTTGTAAAAATACCTGGCAAAGACATGTCACAAAATAGTTTTACATCAATTTATTTGGTGTTTTCATCATCTGTCAGGATTCATAATAAAATTGAAGACTGTCTATAAAATTATAGCCTTTGAAATGATGTGAAATGCAATAAGGAAAATAAAAATCAGATGAGAAAAATGTTTGCAAATGAAAGTATGCTCAAAATGACCTTTGATCTGTTGACTACTTAGCCTCCAATTCTCTATTAGACTGAGTGCCTGTGTTTTTGCCTATTTTATACAGCTGATAAATATCAATCCATTACAAGAATGCTGGTTTGACATCCAGAAAATGATAGCAGCAGCTGAAAAATGTATTTAAGAAAATGGGTAGAATGTCATTAAAATCTGTTTAACAATTTCAGTTAAAGAAAAACAAATATTTAAGACTGAGTGAAGAACCTTAGTCAGTCATAATTGCTTGATGAAGTTCACAACAGTTTAAATTTGTAGTAGTTTTAGTATATTAGTACTTAAAACTTACAAATATTTAGTATTTTATCTTAGTGACATTAATTTTGGTAAAGTAAATTCAGTCCAAGGGGTAGTTTACTCAAATACTGCTGTAGTTGACTTATGCAGCAAAAAATGGAGATGGGGAGACAGTAGTAGGAAATAAGCAAAATTTTCTCTTGCTTAAATTACATTATGGAAAGCTTTTGGCTTAAGAATTTAAAGAATGCAATTAAGGGAAGTGTTTAGTTACATTTCTCTGTTTTAAGGCACTTTTGTTAAAATAATTGTCATAGGAAAAAAAGTTTAAATAACTAGAGCTTGACGTTGCTTTTCCTTCACTCGCTTTCCCTCACTCTCATTCTTTCTCTCATTGTGATGGAAAGCCCTCACAATTCAGACAGATGATCCATGATCTGCACAAGGTTCATCCAGTTGCACCAGGGGAGGTTCAGATTAGAAATGAGGAGACATTTCTTCTCAGAAAGAGCAGTCAGGCACTGGAACGTGTTGCCCAGGGAGGTGGTGGCACCACCATCCTTGCGGGTGTTCAATGAAAGGTGGGACTTGGCTTAGTGACATGGGAGGATGGTTGGGCCACATGATCTTAGAGGTCTTTCCCAGCCTTTATGATTCTATGATTCCTTCAGTCTAAGGACTGTTTTGTCTTAACTGCACTTTCGCGTTGTCATGAGACCTCAAAGGCTTCCTAGTCAATTCAGAGAAAAACCTCACAGTACATCTTCCATTTCAAATAGAGTAACGTAACAGTTGCTGTAGAAACTCCTTTTCTTGTTTGTGAGTTCAGGTTTATAATTTAGCTGTTGCATTTCATTTTCCTGCTTGAAGGAATTAAATATTTGGATGATCCTGACAGATGTGTAAAATACAGATCAAAATATTTAAGTTCTCAGTGAGCGAAATCTTGAAGGGAGAAGGTAAACATTTGACTTTTTAATTCAAAAATTCGTAGGAAATTTCATTGAAGACACTGTGGAAAATGCTTTTAGTGAACCAATGAGTTCATTGCAATATTAAATGGTTATACTGGATGGCTTTAATGTTATTAACATTACAAGGCCAGGTATTCTAGAGATGATTTAACATACTTTGAGTTTGAATTTTATTGCTGATCTGAGTGGAGGATGTGTAATGTTTCTCTATTAATCACACTTACAGTGTTCTTTCTTCCTTAATCAGGTTTTGTTCTGATGTTTTCAGTTTCCATGATACCCCTATATCTTAATATTATCCATTATGTCTGTGAAGCAGTTAATGTGTTGGCCTTCTAAAAGTATCTGTACTTTTAGCTTCAAAATTGCTTATGTTCTGTTACAAATTCCTAATTTTTTAAAAAATAAAATAAAATAAAATAAACATTCATATAGCCTTTATAAATTCTGCCTTCTTGGGATTGCCATATATTGGTTTAGACTTTGGTTAATTCAGATCTTTCTCCAAACTTCATGCAGAACTGGATATGATCTCATTGTAAGTACAGAAAAGCATACCAGTAATTCTTGTTTCACTGGAAATCAAATGAGATACTCTCTTGATGATAGTATCATTGTTTTACCTGAGGATCTGCCATGCAAATGGCAAGCTGATAATTTTTGAATGTAGATGTTCTAGATCCCAAACCTCTATTCTTGTTTTATATATAAGTAGAATAGAGATATAACAATATTAGAAACATATCTGATCCTGTGAGTGATTTGTGGGATAATCAAAAAATCGTACTCTGATTTCAGAAAGGTACTTTCTTGTCTTGTAATTTTCTGATTATTCTGTGTACTGAATTTTGGCATGGACTCTGGAAGGAAATAGTCTTCTACAATCCTGTATGTTTGCAGTGTACTTGCCAAACATTAACAGGTAGTGTTCCTACAGTAATTTTTCTGGGTTTATCTCATGGCCTTTCAGAAAGTGCCTTTCCAGTGAATGCATTGTGCGACTCCATTGGAATTTTTTCCTTTCCTATCTCTACCTGTTTTCCTTTTGCATTTCCATCTGTAGCTGATTTCTTAAACTAAGGATTGCTTTAGCCTTTATTTTTGTTGGCAACTACATTCCAATGTTATTATTTTTTCATTTAGAAGAGAATGGCGGAAGCAAACAAACTTTGCTAGGCTTAAAGACTCTACAGCCCTAATGAGGACCTGCATTCAGAGTGCTTGAATGCTCCTTCTTCATAGTTCAGCTGCTGTGGTGGGAATTGGGTTACGCAGACCTCCTATCTTTGCAGAATCTTCTCAGCTGATCGAGAATAGGTAGAGTCATGCCAGTGGTGATCTGGCAGACGAGCTCAACTTTGTGGTTCAGTAGTGTATTTCTCACCGGTAGCTGCATAAATTAGAGAGCATCAACAGCACATGCTGTCCCCAAAAGCAAAGTAGAATCTCATGGATTGCTGCTGGTTTAGGTTAGGAGAAGTTTAATGAATATCAGATGGCATACTTATTCTGAGAATGTGATACAATAATTGAATACTCTCAGAGAGAAAGCTCAACCAACCTCAAATGGCAACAGTTTTGCTGCAGCAATTTGTTTCCATTTTTACCTAAAGGATGGAGGTATTTTTATTTCCTGCATTCTTTAATTCAGTGCTACTAACTTCTGTTGTTGCACTTGGGAAAGGGAGTGGGGTGGAAGGGGAGCTTTTAAATGTATTATTAAGTATTCAAAACCTACAATACTGACATTGCAAACATTATTAGAAAAGTCTGGTTTTATTTTCCAACAGTTGATTGCTCCAAATATGCATATTAGTTACATCTTTACAGTTCAGTAAATTTTCATAATTGCTTACGGGATAAAATTGTCATTGGAGATTACACTGGTGAGAAGTCCTCTGAAGTGCTTCATTTTATCATATTCTTTTTGATTAATTTATGTGGTATTTTAAAGACGGGGAACTAGTTGTCATATTGGCTTAGATGTTATTGGTTTGCTGAAATTGCTTAAAGAATTGAGTTGGATACACTTGAACTTCTGTTTACTTTTATAATGCTCGCTGGGAATTGAACTCTTCCTCCTTATATTAATATAAGATAAACAGTGTTTTCTGTCAGAAACAGAAATTCACAACTACCCTTTTGGCCCCTTACTAATCATGGTTACATAACTCTCAACACAGTCTAAAATGTACTTCAGTGACATTTGCAGACTTCGTTATCTAGTAAACGCATGTCTGAGTGGAACCGCCAAGTCGGGCTCAGAAGGCAGAAATGCGTGCCGTAACCTTCCATTAAAACACATAAACATGGTGCTGGTTATCAGTAAACACCACAGAAAAGTACAGCATAAATACTCCATCAGCATAAACATTCTATCCATGGCCACAGCCATTGACATGGTGTTAGAAGCCTCTTTCCGGCTTTATCATAGTCACAGAACATTTTGACCCTGTGACGCAGCAGAGGTCTGTTTGTCATGCATCTAAAACACCTGTCTCAAAACAAACATTCACAGTATGAAACTAGGGGGCAAAAAGACAACTTACAGATGTCCAGTATTACAAATGTCTCAACTGACTGTTGCTGTAGGATAGGTAATATATACCTTCTTTTTTCTTTCCTGATGCATGTGTTTGTGTAGGTGAGATGGAAAATTGCTCGCAATTAAAGATGGTATTTTGTTTATTATATTATAGATGCTTAAGTCACTGAGACAAAAGCCTGGAATTCTAATGCTGATGTGCGCAGTTTTTCCTCTGTGCAATTTACTTTTCCTCCATGAATGCTTCTTCCTGACAGTAGAGAGATAAGAGACATGAAGGAGAGCTCTTTCTGTCGTTGTTTCATGGGATTTCACAATTGACTGTAGTTGTGGTAATGTGTATCAAGAGAAAAAGCTGCAATTATGGCACTTGGAATTTGATTTTATTGCTCAATCATAATGTATAATTTCAATACATTATGAAGCACAAAATATCATTCACAGGCTATTCCCAGTCTGAAGAAAAATGAAGGTGAAAATCAAACAAACAAACAAAAAAAGCAATGTGATTCTGTTCCTGAACCAATGTGTTTCTGTTTAAACGCCAGGAAGTTAATTTTCAGAATTCTCACTCAACGTATCCAAAATAGCTTGGTAAAAATAACAGGCTTTCAGGTGTGCAGATGTTCCCCGTAACACCTTTCTCTCAAGAAATGCACAGAATAGGGCAAGTCATTATAGTAAATGAGTGTTGCACATTGCATTGTTATATTTGATGATTAGATTAGTTAAAACTGGCTTTGGTTGCATGCTGTTTCTTATAGTACTATTGCTGGGTGTTTTGAATCAGTTCTGTATTTCAGGAAGACAAAGCAGGCTGTCACCTCTGTTCTTTGTCGCTGTAGAACCAGATAGAACAGCTTGCTAGAGATACTGCTGAAGAAGCATCAGTTAATTAAGGTGTTTAAGAATGCCATGGCTAATGTAAATATTTGAATTCTAATGACAATGTGTTTCATTAAGGAAAAAAAAATGTAAAGCAACAGATATTTCTGCCTTTACTTGCACTCAGAATATTGCCATAGCCATCTCTCACAGCTTTTTTGAACAAGCATGTTAGCCATTCAAGTTTTCACGTTCCTTACTGTCACATTTGTTGTAGGCAGTGTCTGGCAGCCCTTTCCATTCTTTGGCAGAGTCCTCTTACCAGCAGGGTTGTTAACACCCTGTTTAAGGCTCTCCTCTGTTAGCTGCATAGAGAAAACAGTTGTTAAGAAACTGTAGGAGCATTTTAGGCAAGTCACTGTTTGTCCTTGATATGCTCTAATTTCCAACAAGCAATGAGCACAAATCATTCTACATCAGGTTGACTTAGTGGGAAACAAACTCAGCTGCGAATTTCAGGAAAGCATTGGAGTTTAACCTGAGTCCGTCATAGTAGATACCCAACATGGGGTGATACTCTGTGCTGACTGGTACACTTAGCTTGCCTGTTCTCTGCTAGTATTAGAAAAAAGCCATTGGAGGAGGCTGCAAATAGGCTCGCCACATACTGTTCTACTGCCAGAAAGAAAAGTGAGTTTAATACTAGCAAGTTACTGACACAAAAACATGGAAGAAAGAATTAAATCATCTTCATTTAGGGCATCTAGCTGATTTTCATAGATTTTGTTAAACTGGGACTTGGTAGGTTTGAAATTTTGGATTTAAGTCATGCTTTTGAAAATGAGCACAGGAACTCAAAAAAGTATATAGATAGGTGTTGTGCTGGCTTACTGCCTGTTCAATCTGCAAGTAACGTTGTGGGACATAAGGTATAGTTCATCAAAAGTAGCCAAAGAACAAGGAAAGGTGATGGTTTTGTTTTTAAAGAAAAAAAAAAAAAAAAAAAAGGCTAAATATACAAGTGGATAAGCTTCCCAGGCTTTGATGGAACAGGCTTTTTATATTAGGTTTGTTCTGCCATTTCTGAGCAGAAGAGAGAGCGTGCATGTCAAACCCTTTTCCAAACAAACCTCTCTGATTTCTGCCAGAGAACCAGTCTTACTAAAAGAA
The DNA here is from genome assembly GCF_009819795.1 of Aythya fuligula. Classification (NCBI taxonomy): domain Eukaryota; kingdom Metazoa; phylum Chordata; class Aves; order Anseriformes; family Anatidae; genus Aythya; species Aythya fuligula. The sequence goes on along the minus strand of NC_045562.1, from coordinate 26,465,051 downwards.
GCTGAAGTTAACCCTGATTTAAGAAAACAGCTTTATGTAACCTGAGGGAAGCAATGACACTGTAGCTCACTAAAGTGATACTTCTGACAATTGATGTAGATTTAGTTCATTAAATAAATGATGCCATAGATTCCAAAATGAGATAAGATCAATTCAAAACAGACTTTCTGGTCACCAATTTCAGCAGCTGTCACTTTCCTTTTATATATACATATATAAACAAAATACGTCAATGAAATTTTAATAAAGTTAATGAAATAACTTGTTAACAAAACAATAACTTATTAATAAAGTAAGTTAATGAAATTTGTAAGCTGGAGAAAAAAAAAATTTGGTAAAATGTACATTACATAACACATTGTATTATATTTTACTAAACTACAATTAATACCAATACAAATAATGGCATAAACAGTAAAACTTAGAAAATGTTTGCCTCTGTTATAAATAGCTATTGGTACAGTATGTTATGTGATTTCTTACGGCAAAATTCAGAACAAAAGAACAGCTTGGAAAGATAAAATGTGATCCTTCTAAAAAGGCATACACACATTAAACCCCCTTGCTGAAGCCACGTGTAATATCCCAGTTTATCCTCCAACAAGGAAAGAGCAAGCCCTGGACTGCCAGGCCTGAGCAGGCGATATTTGGATCCAAGCATTTAGAATCAATGCTCAGGATAATGATATTCTGCAACGTTTTACAGATCGATGTTAAAATGTAGCAACAGATGAGTAGCAGTACGATTTTAGTGTCTCATGAAACCAATGACTGGGGATTTGGACAAGATAAATATAACTTCTTAAAAGAAATATTGAGGATAGGAAGTAGCTGTTTGTATTCAGCTTGTGTACCACTCGTACATCTCGTGTTTACACACCCCTGGAATGTCTCAGAAAAAAAAAAAAAAAAAAAAAAAAAAAACCATTGGGAAACTACATCAGCTTTTTGCCAATGAAAAATGCAGTACAGCATATTTAAAGACAGAATAACATTTTTAAGAGTCTAGCTTTCAGACAGTCAATTTATTAGCTCTGCATGTTGGCTGTTGATTTTGGTTGTTGACCTTGCTGAAAATATGTACCAAATTCTTTTAGATCTCTGTATCCATTTGCTTCTGCTTGTATGGGAATCCATATGCTTTTAAACATTGAGACCGACTCTTATTACTGCTTTTATACCATCTACTATTCTCCATAAATCAGAATTTATTATTAGATCTGGTCAAAGGATTTGGCATAAACTGTCAGAAAACACTGTTTGTTGACATCTGAAGTATTTTACTTCTTTAATTTGTGGTTAGAAGAAAGGTCATTTTTCTTTCCCAGTAGAGGGAGAAATGCTTAATAAACTTCAGAAAAAGTGAATGAGAGAGAAGGATTCCCTCTAAAATGAGAACAAAGTATTACAAACATAAAATATTGAGTATTTTAGCTTTGGTGAAAACGCAAAAACAATCTCAGAAAACAAAGATATTTTTCTAAGTGTTTTTTTAGTAATCAATTTCAAAAATATCCAGAACATAAACTTTCAGATCCCCATTTTCATTTGTAGTGACCTGACTCAGATTTTCTTTGGCTTTACAGGAATATCCACTTAATTCCCTATGTGTACGTAGCTTCTTGGAAACATTTTTTAAAACAGCAGTACTGTAGCCTACTTTAGCCAGAAATTCAAATGGATTTCATTCTCTGTTTGATACCACTAAATCCTTTTCTTTTTCAGGTTAGAAAGGGATAGGCTTTTATAAGACCCTTTGAAATGAGCTATATATGTCAACACAAAAGTAAGGAGAAAAGGCTTTTCAGAAACTAATCATTTCATCTCTTCTGAATGTTTGCAGACAATAGTAATCATTTTTCTGTGAGTTCCGGAAAGATCCTTTGGTCTTGTGCTGGTTGGGGTAGAACCCAGACACATTCCTCACCAGTCCTCAGAGCAGTGATGTTACACAGATCTTCCAGAATGTGGAAGTTGTAGGGTTATTACATCCTTTCTTTTATTAACAAAAGTTATCTCAAATGGAAGCTGACTAGGTCTGCGGTTATGATAATGAATAAGAGCGTATCCACATATGTGTATGGATTCCTACAGTAATACTCTTAAAAGATGCCCTCACTTAAAGATTGTTTTAAGCACTCAGGAGGAAACCTCAATCTTACCAGCTCAGAAATGATGTGAGGTAGACATTGCACTATGCATCTAATGTGCTGAATGGGAGTTGAGTTTGGATTTTGTGGTATTTCCTTGAAAAGGACTTTTGCTGATGTTCTGGTTTGTTAATTTTTTTTGGTCATTGTTGCTCATTTCTGTTTGTATGATTATTTTTTTGTTCTTATTTGATAATATTTGAATATACATCCCTGAAACTGGTTCCAGGTTTATTCATGGACTAGATATAGCACGCTGCTATTTCAAGAGCGTTAGGATGTTGTGTGTCTCTAATTCTTCACAGATTCAAAATTATTGACACTTCACAGAATCATAGAACTGTAGGGGTTGGAAGGGACCTTGAAAGATCATCGGGTCCAACCCAAACCCAACTTGACCTTTCTCTCTTGGTGCTGATCACTAAGAGCTGTGTTTATGACTTCTGACGCTGTTGGTGTTGACGCATATAGTCCCCATTGGCTCCTTTGTCATAGAGGGTTGCTCAGAGCTCTGCAAGGCTTCTGCAGTGAGTTGATTGGGATCACTGCTGGCCCTCAGGCAGACTGAAGAAGCCTGGGGATCGAGTTTGCAATCTGTATGAGCAATTCTCAACTTCCTCACAGAATACTCTTGTGCAATGAAGATAATTTCCTTACAGAGGTTTCAATGGAGAAAGCATCTTCATGAGGCTTTTGCAGTTGACTTAAGCAGATCAGAAAGATTAAGTGATCAAATGATCTTCGGTATGTTTTGCACATGGGTCTCACTGGTAAGGCTGGTTTCACACAGTCTGCTAGAGGTCAGGCTTCAATCTCTTACAAGACAGCTTGTAGCCGTCTAATCTAAGCTTGCTGGACTGGATTCAACTGCTGGATTGTTGGTTGTTTCTTGTTTTTGTTGTTGTTTTTTTTGTGTGTGTTTGTATGCGTCTTTTTTCCAGGCATTGTTTACAGCACAATAACGCTGCAGGAGCAGCAAGATGAAGAGCTGCGATGGTGCATTTGTAGTTTCTGCTGTGAGCCTACGTTGTGCTGACTTTTTCATGGCACATGGTTGCAATGTCGCTGTGGTATGAGAATATTCTTAAGCAAAACAGAACTCTATAGCTCTAGATGCAAACTAAATATGCTTGTTGTCTGCATGGTGACAAGAACACTTCTGTTTTAACAAACTGCCAAATGCCGTTTCAGGTGGAGTAAAGCCATGCCTTTAAAACTGGTTAGTTCAGCCCAGGCGATTTCAGACAACCTGCCTGAGCACGGCAGGTCACTCCAAAAATCCCTGTAAACGTGCTTTGGGAAGGCGAAAAGGCAGTGTTTGTTTCTTGACCAATTAATTACACACTTGCAGTTATTATTTTTAGTGGGTGGTTGTAATAACCCGATGACCCACAAATACCCCACGGAAAGCTTAGAAAACTATTCAGTTTCAAGGAAGTTTTTACTGTACACTGTACAGCTTTGTTCTTTCAGAGAATTTTTAATGCTAAGAATAATTTGAGGACAAGAGATCCCAAACATAGCAAGGGGAGGAGGTGGTTTTAAACCAGCTGTTAGCAACCCACTTTTCGTAGCTGGTTGGCAGCAGATGACTGCAGAAATGCTGGCACCAGGGTGAGGGCAGCAAGCAGTAGCTGGAGGTTGCTGGGACAGCTTCTTGTAGCAGTAATGCCAACTTAAAATATCTGCGTGCGTAGCTGTGGCATCAGGAGTCCTGCAGTGGCTATGGAGGTGCCTCCTGCTCCATAGCTCCACTGCGAGAAATGGGTTTGTTGCTTTCATGTTTTTGTTTATGACACCGCAGTATAAATGGGTTTTAGTTTAACAGAAAGGACTTTTGGCCCGGGTTCTTTGTCCAAGAGTTCATTTGCTCCTTCTATTGCTGTTGCTTATTTCTTATCTTGAATTTACAGTCCCTTGGGGTCTCATAACCAAGAAGATGAAGCAGCTATAATAAGTATTGTATAACATCAGACTCCAAAGAAACACTTTCAATTGATTTATACTCTGTTAGTGGGTTTCACCCCATTCTTCAGAAAAATATGAGGAAATCTGGAGAGGAGAAGAATCCTCAGGGACTGAGCAATGCAGTAGCACTAGAAAGCACTGTTGCTTTCTGCCTTCTTTGTTGTCCTGTGTTGTGCATTTTCCTGTCCATCCCCTGTCCTGTCCTCCTCGCCTCAGTTCTTGTTTCTTCAAACATACTAGCCTCTCCCTGAATTCTTTTCATTTTTCCACTGTTTAGTCAAAGCCAGACAAACCCCCCTGTCAATAAAAATTAACAGATTCAGGTCTCCTTCAGGGTGACTTTATCTTTCTTTCTTTTATGCGGTGATAGTGCTGTTGGGAGTCTTGCACTGTGTAATTTTAGTACTAGTTCTTCATTTCAAAATTTCCCTAACGTAACTGTGAATCTCGCTTCAAGGGTTAGCTAGTAGCTGATTTAGGAGAGAAGAACAAATCTGTGTGCCTCTACAGTGACAGAAATAAATCATTATCACTTAACAGAATTATTATTTTTGTCACCTGAGAGTCTAATCGCACAAAGAATTGTATTGGCACAGCAGAGAGGTGGGAAACTCTAGCACTGATGCTTAGAGGGATAAAGAAGTAACTAAAGAGGAAAGGAAAAGACAAATTCCTAAAATACTGATGGAAAATGTTTCTGTTCCACTTACTCACAGTTTCCATTCTCTATCCCCAGCCACGCGATCTTCTCTCTCAGGTTGTGCAAGATCAATTGTTTGTGTGTGTCTCAGACACAGAAACCTCTTTAAAATGTAATGAATATCATTTCAGTGTGAACACAATGCATGATAATTCATATAGAATTATGAGGATTTCAGTACCATACAGGCATTTTACAACATTGATCAGTATTTTCAATAAAGGCAAATCAATCCTGAAAAAAAAAAAAAAAAAAAAAAAAAAAAAAAAAAAAAAAGTAATTAAAAACTATGGCAAATGCTTTTTTCCTCATAAGTTTATAACTCTGTTTTAAGCCTATTGTTTACCTCTGATATTATGGTTCTTTTTCAACAACCTATTACTTGCAGTTGAGTGTTTTTCTAAAAATTAGGGAAAGGAAATGAGACCGAATAAAATAAGAAGAGTCATCCCAGCCTATTGCAATTGCAAAAAATATTTACAATTTTTGTTTTTAGCTGTCAAAGTTTCATCATCAAGGGATCTTTTGGCTCTAAGGTATGTCTTAATGGTTCTGTCTAACCCCAGTACAATATCCAGAGCAGTTGAGACCAGTATCACAAATTAATCTTTATCTGCTTTTTCTGATCATAGCTCTGATTTTGGAAACAAAGTGCCACCTTTTAAAAAATCGTGTATGCACAATTGTTATATGCAGTGTTTATGTTAGCACTTAGTCTAAACATCCATAAGAATGGTTGTGGGGTATCTGTGTTTGGATGTTTGTGGGTGGCTGCAGCATGGCCCCATGTGCAGTAATACTAACCATACACCACAGCTGTTTTTTCTCATTTTAAAGATTTGACCCTAATGCTGTTTGTTTACACATAGCAAAAAAGTATGACTAAAAGTGCTTCCACAATGGCTTTCTTTTACTGAAGTGGCAATGTGAAAAAGGATTTTCTTGGGCAGATGTAAAACCCTGGGTGCTCCAGACAGGACAATCAAGCGTTTCAGAATGAATCATACTAACTTGCTGAACCAGACTCCTCTCCCTGTGGGCATGTATCTGTTTGCATATATTTATCAGTCTGCTTGGAAACAGAATGAGGAACATTCATGCATTGCCTTTTAGAGAAGAATCTGAATGGATGTTTTTTTATCGTATTAGGAAAAAAAAGTATCTCAGGGAAGACTGTAGCCACTTACTGTAAACTAGAAAGAGGCTTTAAATGCTTTTCTTCCCACTGATTTCCACATACCATGAGTTGTTAGTTCTTTTTTCCTTTAGATAATTCCAAGCTCCTGCTTAACAGTGAAGAATGCTGTAATTCCCTGCCTCCTAGTTTAATCTCCCTAAGGGAGGTAATTCAGGAAGCCCATATTTTCTTGTAATTTCTTGATTGTCAGGCTTTTTTTTTTTTTACTCGTGACCACCCATGAAGCACTTTAAACTTAATCTGATTGTTGAAGTCCTAGCAGTAAGGACAAATGCTTCCAGAGCTAAGCAGTTCTCCAGGTAATGGGTCACTCGCTGCATTTAATACTACACTTATTAGCTGAGGGCTCATGAAAAATGTACTGCTTTGTTAAAGCTATCGCCTTGTGGCCTCAAAATCAGGCACAGTCTGATTTAATTTAATGATGGTAGTGTGGTCTAGCTAGCAATCACCACTCAGAGCAATTACAGCTACTGGCCAACTACTTGAATTCATTTCGTGATGGTTCCTTGTCTAGCAATAATTGTACCAGCATTTGATATTAAGCAAATGTTTACGAGTCACAGTAAAAGTGGTTGCTTGCAAAGAAATATGGGTTGCTCATATTGTTTAATGCACACACACAAAAAAGCCATATCAGGAGGGTGCTTGTGCATCATCTCTTATGTGGTTTGTAAGAGGGAGAACTTTTACAGGGGTGGTTTCAGATTATTGGGCTGCAGAACCTGGAAGGACTTCAAAGTCCAGGTGCCCCATCAAATTACATTATGATTTCATTTCATGAGAAACCCCAGGATCCACCATCTCCTCTTTTAAAAACTGATTTTCACATCAAGAAAACCTGAATTTCCTCATTTTTCTCAGTTTTTCATTTTCTTTTATGTCTTTGAAAACCAATGCTATTGGTCGTCTCCTAATTTCTCAGCTAGGTTGCTTATAGTGCCTACACTGAGAACTCTGTAATGAAGAACAAAATACCAATGCAGGTAACTTTAGCGTACATCCCTCTTTCAAATAGTATATTGAGGATCTAGGAGTATGCCTTCCTTTCTCTACATGAAAAATATATTAAGCAGCTACCAGTTGCTACACTGCCAGCAACTGGCAGTTGTACTGTTTTTACTGTGTTATGTTCAAGACTTACTTTCTCATTAATCTGACACAGCCTATACATTCCAAATCAAGCTGGTGCCAGTCTTGTTTTATTGTGAATGTTTGCACATATCTTCAAAGCATAAAGATTTGAAGTTAGGCTGCTTACTTTCTGTTGATATTAAAATATATTGGCAGGGGTTTGAAAGTCATGGGAATGATCTGAACAATCTGTACCAGCCTCTTTTCAGGGAAAGCAAACGTCCACTTTCACCCACTATCTATCAGATTATAAAAGCTGGTAGAAGTTTTTAATGAGGATCAATGCTGAACTACTAATTGGTGGAATCAGGTAACTAGGGAATAATACACTTCTTAAAACCCATTTTGATGTAGTAACACTTTACAGACCATAATGTGCAAGTTTCTGTTACACAGAAATTGTAGATTTTTATTACAAATGGCATTTGTAACCATAACATGCCATGCTGTTTTCCCTCTCTGTGCTTTGGCTGTTCATTTTCAGGGCCACAGCAGTTTCAGTACCATAACCCGTGCAGCATTTGATTTATTTTCATGTACTTCCCTTTCAGTTTTTCCCCAGACTTGTTCTCTACTCAGGATCAAGAAATGTCTCAGGCTGAAAAATATTAATCTGAGTTCCAGAGAAGTCCAAAGATGAGTTTTTGTTTCAAGCTTATCTTAGTCATATGTAATAATGATTAAAATCTCCTTCAGTTCTTCATTGTTAAAAAAAAAAAAAAAAATCCTAACATTTGAATTCATGTGGTTTAACCAGGAGGTGGGAGGAGAGGAGAGCTTCAGCTTACCTCAGACAGACAACAACCGAAAGTTAAGAGTCGATGCTCCCAAAGGAAGTGTTTAAACAAGACAAGTGTTTGACAGTGTCCTGCAGAATATCATGACTGACATCACACTGATCTGTGTTCTGGACTGAGTATAAAGTAATATCCCTGAAATTTATGTGTGGTCAGTATTACACTCTTGAACTGGCCCAGCATCATAGTTCAGACTCAGTATATCCCAAAGTGTTCTTTGCCAAGTGGTTGGAAAGGCTTGGCGAAATTCTTGAAAGCCTTTTAAGATAGCTTCCCTTTCTCCCCTCTCTTGCAGTGAGACACAACCTGTCTCATGGAAACTCAGCCAAACAGGCTGCCTCCTGGATCTCTCAGTCCAGGGACATGAAGCTGGAATAAGCGTGCTTTAGATTGATAGCAGTTGCACCCAAATGAGCTTATTTGTATGGCTGAGTGATATTTTTTGAGTTGAGATGAGTATATAGAAATACTCTTCAGACAGATCTTCCTGATGCCTTAAGCAACTGACGTTCCCAAATCTTGCAGTGGGACTGCAGAGTGCGAGCTGGTGGTGTGGGTGGGTAGGATGGCAAGCCTGGATGTTGGGAGGTTTCTCTCTACCAGTATAGCTAGCAATGCACTCCCAAAGCGAAGGTCACTGCCAATGAGGAAAGTTTGTTCAAGTAGGTGGGGCAGTGCAAATGACTGCTGCCTGCAGCAGCAGCAAAGCAGAAACCAGGCTGTTTTGCCAAGTAGGAATCTGGTTCTCCTCCTTGGACTCCTAGTTGGAGGATTAAAGAGGGAATAGGGCCATTGTGCTGCCCGCTTTTTTAAAATCCCACTGATGTCTTGTAAAAACAACCCAACAATGTAGTATTTGATAATATTATGGCCCTTTTTTCAGTATTCATACAAAGGGAAAAATTGAAAGGTACTGCTTATTGTTGTGGCAGTCATCCATGTTAATGCACGTGAGAAGGAGTTTACAGAAAAGGGTATTGCTTAAATTCATATCCATCTTCAAAGGTGTATATCTGTGCTGTTGTAATCTTGACATGCTCTGTTGTCTTCACATGTTCTTCTGAATTCTCACCAACATCAACATTCATGTAAACATCTGAAAAAGATTATACACCTCTCTGGTTTTGATTTGTGAATCCAATATATGATTAGTAACCTCTACTGTTTATTAAGTAAACCATTCTATACCGTTTGCAGTGGGACTACAAGATCTAATGGAGCATGTGTGCTCTTGCTGTCAGAAGGGCTTTTTGTAACTTAGCAAAGTAGAAACAGAGGGAACATACATCAATACAGAGAGAAAAAAAAATAAAAATGAGAGAAGCATGCTCTGATTCAGAAATGAGGTGTCTCTCTGGAGCTGAGCTCTGTCCTCTCAGTGAAATACCTGTGACCTGCCACTCACTTTGCTGTCCCATTGAGTTTCAGAGATTACTCTAAAGAACATTTGGGGTATTCTCATTTGTCCAGTCTTTTTAAGTATGAAATTACCTGATTCTTGACTCTCCACCTGCAATCTCGGCTACCATATATATCCTAAGGAGTTAGGCAGTAGAACATAGTACCTTCATTCACTGCCTCATGCCACACCAAAGGCCACTTTTTGCACTAAAAAGAAAAAAAGCTTCCTTGACCCCTATCTTACCACCTCTACCTCTGTGAAGGCACTAGCAATCATGCAGCCACTTGGCCAGTTGAATTAGGAAGCTGGTATGGTTGAAAAATAAGTCAAAAAAATTTTTTTTTTATTCAACCAGATCATTACCCCTTTTTTTAACCCAGATTTAGATTAGCTTTTAAACAGTGAAACTGTGTCCTTAGTGTGGAAGATGTTTTCAGTACACCTTTACTAAAAATCTTTTGAATGTTACTTTTGGTGCAGAGTATTTTAGAAAAGGGTTGGTTGCAATATAAGCCTTGGCAAGATATAATTGACTGTCCTGTGCAGTGGTACACAAGGGAACTTTCTTGTAAGAATGGCTTACTAACAGTACTTCACGGTAACATTTATTGTGTTGGTTCTGACATGACTCCCTGCAGGATACAATTCCGACGTTGATGAATGTCTTGAAAGCTTTCCAGGTATCCTTTAAAGTTTTCACAGTACAAGAAGTTGAGAATTTAATGAAAATATATACTGGGAGAAAAGCAATGAGAAAAGAACCAGCTTAGAATTTCCTGTTCTGTGTTGGGCGATTGTTTTATTGATCTTCATTAGCAAGTCCATTTAGACTTTCTATGCTAACTTCATTGAACTGACCAGAAACACTACACCAGAATTTCAGATCTGCACCATCTGTTTCCTGTAGTATGGCTATGTCGAACTTCTTCTGTTCTTTTTGTAAAGCACTTTCATACTTGGAGAATATTTTTTGAAGCTACACCATCAGTATAGATCCACAGAATTCTTTCTTTTCATTTCCAGCTGCTCTATAATAAATTCCATCTGTGTTTTATCTATATTTGTATTGATTTTTCAGCTATTCCAGCTTATGTCTGTCCTCTGCCTTATTGACCCTAAAGTCAACCAAAGTTACGGGCGGACAGCCAATTTCAGATGGCATTTGGTTAGTTTACTCCCTTTTAAAGTAGTTTAGGAAATGTAACTCAAATATTTCGGTTATTTGACAAGCCTGTTTAACTTTTCCAATTTCACCCCCTTTACTCTGAATTTCCTCCTCCTTCCTTAAAGCTTTCCAGTTTTAGAGAAAGGGATTTGAATTGTACCTCGACTTCAGCTTTTCCATTGTACTTTTCTTTTTAAACTTTTGTGGTTTTTTTGCCCAGCTATGGATTTCTTTTCCCTGATCCCAGGTTTATACATACTTTTGCTTTGTGCTACTGTACATTTGTTTTCTAAGACACAATTATATAATCCTGGCATGCAGCCTAAACTCATAATTACTTTAAAGGGAATTTGGGTGTGCAAGGAATGCAAGATAAGGCATTTGGAAAATGGTCCAGTGGAGTAGCTTCCCCCCTGCACATCTCAAACAATTTTCATGACTCCTGGAAACTTATTTCACTTCTCAGCTAATATGTGTTCCATTAGCGTTTTTTGGCCTGAAGCCACTTGATTCCTTCAGGCTTTGTTAAGTGTGGGTTGCTTTTTCGGTTTTGTATTTTTGTTTTTCTTTTCCCAGTTTTCTGCCTGAAATGATTCAGCTTTGATTTAGTGGCTATTGTTTGTGATGTGGGGTTTTGGTGTTTAAAAAATGCTCCCAGATCAGTGAGTAGAATTGCACTTACTTGTTTCAAAAGTCCAAAGTCCTTTATTTATATGCTGTTTTATTACAGAATGTATGGGATACTGTCCAGGCACTATCTGATTAAAGGAGGATAAGAAAGTACACTTTGTGAGCAGATTTATCAGACTTATTTTATTTTTTGAGAATCACATTCCAAACAATGCATGAAAGCATACTGCCACTCATACTATTCTGCCGTTGATATCATTTAAAGCATGTTTTTCTCACAGCTTTCTGGGGAACTAAAAAAATAAAAATAAAAATACCTGCATTGCCTTTTCATGTATATGTGGGGCTATTTCCTCACCTTGCTGTGTATTGTGTTCTCTTGAACGTGCACATAAGTAACAAAGCCACACAGTATTTGTTAAAAGAACAAAGCAGGAAATAATCATGCAAATAAATGAAATGTGCAGATTTTTGAAGGTGCTAAGAGTAAGTGATCTAGTATAACTATCTAGCTGACTGGATCCAAAAAAGAATTGCATATTTTTCCCTAGGGTGGGCTGAGTGCCTTAAAGTGTAAGACAGAGTGTTCAAGGAAAAGAAAGTAACCTATGACAGTAAAGAGATTCTGACTTCCAGGTGTGTCAAAGGATAAGGCCAGCAATAAGCTGAGGTTGTGAGTAGCAACTAGTGCAGAGGTAGATGGCCATGCTAGACTTCTCTCCTTTTTTCATGGAAAAGGTGAGACACGCTTTGGTGGTGTTTGTTTTCTGGTTTTGGAGTTGTTTAAACATGTTTCTTGATTTAGTGCAATGCTCTTAAGTACTATGACATAAAACACACTTCGTTGTGAAGAAACAAATGTGTGTTACGACCAGCTTCTGAATTAGTCACAGGTGACACCTGTAGTAGTCTGAGCAGCAGAGTATGGAGTATCAAACTGTGAAATTTCCAGCTCAAAGAGTTAAAGGCCCGAGGAGTTGCTCTCCTTGGGATACGCCTTCTGGGATCCTGAGATGGGTACAAACAGTCAAATGGCCATGGCAGAGGCATCCTTTAGTAGAAATTTGTTCATGTTTGTGCATGGTTTAGCCTAAATTGATTCCAGTTGTTCCATTTTTAAAGACACTGAAATACTGCTTAAAACTGGTTCTGCAGAAATTAACTGGGGGAATTTAGCCTCATGCGTCATCAAACTTTGAGATGTGTTATGTCTGGATTGCTGCTTGGTTATGTTACAGCAGCGTATTCCTCACTAATAAAGATTACATGTACTCAGTGAAGATTTAAAAAATGCTTCTTGCATTATTTTAATAAAATAAAATTCCTAATTATTATTATATCACTTTATATACCATTGTTGATGATGTTTAACCAAACAAAATATATTTCCAAAGTTATTTACATGACTGATACCATTTTTATCCGTAGAACTTTCTCAGGTGACCTTTTCCATCTAGTTTTGTAGTTATTGTGCATTCACCTTCCCCTCACACATAGATGAGATCCTCGACGTGGCTTTGTTGCTGCTTGAAACAATAGAAGCCTTTTCTGGCAAACCCGAATATTGGGTCTTTCTCCCCAGAGCACCCTGGGCTTGAAACATGAGCTCTCTTTTTCTATTCTTCCTCCCAGCCGCAGTTCCATATGGCCAGGGAAGGGCTGCTGAAGTAAAACCTGCTGCCACCGTGATTTTTCTCTGAATCTTCCAGCATGCCCATCTTTAGGGGTGTCAGAGACTTGGCATCAGCTGGGAACTTTTCCCTGTGCAGCTAGAACAGTACTGGGGGCCTATAATGAAGTGACTGAGCCATCTGTAAAGTATTTGCCCAGCTACCTATAAATGAATATGGCTAAACTTTTTCCCCCATTGTTACTTATTTATTTATTAATTACTTAACTGCAGAGGGATTACTTACTTATTATTACTTAATTATTATTACTTATTATTATTACTTAATTCTGCAGAGGGTGGTTATTTTACAGCCATTGGATGACCGAAGGGACTTGAGTTGTTTTATATTTAAAGTACGAAACATTTGCAAAATATTTCTAAAACAAAATATGTCAAGAATTTATAGGACTCGCAGTAAATATAATGAGAGGGGTCTTATGCAAAAAAAAAAAAAAAATCTCATTACAGCTATAGAAAACTTAGTGGGAATGCCTTTTGTTTTTATATGTCTGTAAACATTCAGTGAGAGATGCTAACAGTTAGGTATGGTACCTTGAACAGTTAATGATAATGAACTTTATTTAGAATTTTCCACAGAAGGAAGATTGATTGAATTTAGAGACAGTGGTGTTTTCCTGGGCCCACACACTCACAGATAGCGGTCTTGACAGTATACCTATCATGTGATGAAGTATTTTCTTTAAGTGCAAGTGCTGGTTTCAGTATGTTAAACAATTTATTTTTGCAAAGTCTTCTAACATAAACATCCTATAGCAAAATCCTGTAAACATCCTACAGTAAAATCCTAAATATAAAACACTTTCAACTAACATAGTGGGTTATCTCATGGAGAATTAGATTCCACCCCATCCCCCCTTTTCCTCCTAATAAGCTTTCCTCCTAAGAAAGCATAGATTTTACAGAACAGCAGAGTGTAAAGCTGTAAAAGGAGCACAGTAGTCCTTTCAGAACAGACTCTCCATAAACTGAACGGGCCTAGCAGCAAAATAAACAGTGTTCCATTATGCAGGATACCTATAGGGAGTTCTCATTATGCCAAACACAGCAAAAGATTTACTTTGGGTTTGGCAAAGAAGTAATCCAAGAATATGTTTGGCAAGGAGTATATTGGAGGACTATCTTACTCATCCTCACCTTCACTCCCTACACTCTCCACCCTCCTTACTGAATTCCTAGGGTTCTTTTTTTTCCCAAAAAATAAAAGAAGATTCTGCAACTTCTTGAAGTTTAAGGCAGCCACAATAAAATTTTGTAAGTCAGCATATGTTTGTGTATTTTAATCATAAGGTCTGTGTTTTAACAAAAGGTGTTATGTTTCTCCAAATACGAACCATACGTGTTAGACAGTACTGTAGCAAAAGCCATGCTGCAAGTATATTATGTTTTTAGTTTAATCAAAATAATAGAATTTTGAGGGAAAATATACAATTGTCAGTCAATCTTTACTGGCACCCACCCTATTGCTGGAAAAAAAATAAATAAATAAATAAGAGGCCAGACGTTCTTAAAAGTCCATTTTAGTGAGTAAGTATCGGTTTACTGATAGCAATCTTTTTTCCAGCCAGAAACGTATACACATATTGTTGTTATGATATGGAAAAATCTTCATTTGCTATGGGTTTGGGGGCTATTTGGGGGAGTGGAATGGGGAGGCATTGTTTTGTTCTGTGTTTTTTCCCCCTTTTGATCATGCTATATGTAGCAAGCGACTCTGAAGTGCTTTTAAAATAACTCTTCTGGATGAGTGCATTTGTTGGGCTAGAAGGTAAACTCATTTTAAGAAATTTAAAAGACTTTCCAGTTATCTTTCCTAATTGGAATAGACAACAGTGTTGATATCAGTCAAATTAGTGAATATGCCAAATGATCAGTCACCAACATAGTTAGCAAAACAATGAATTAAACCTGCCTAAGAACCACCATCTGCTGCTGTTGCACTTCCTCTCATGACACATGCTTGGAGAAGTCCATGAAACTTTCGGCATCCCGTAGATTGGTGCCCAGACACCAGCCTGCAGCACTGCTCCCTTGGCATATTCTCTCAAAGGTACTTTTGCTGTTAAAAGTTCTGGTTAAGATGCAGCATCCCTGACCATGAAGGACCATTCCTCAACCAACGCTTCACTTAACAGTCCCTGTGATGCTTCTGTAATTCAAAGGGTAGGGTGCGTGGTGCTGTGTTCTGTCAGGACAGGCCTTCTGGTGGCCTAGGTGAAACCATAAAAGGGAAAGCAGCAAAGGTCGATAGCACCTACATATCATCAGTTGGTAGATGTTATCTGTCGACTCCACCCATGTACTTTAAGTCCGCTATTTTTTTAAAGCCTAGCTACTAATTCAGTTAGGACCTTAAAAACAGATACAGCTATGTGAAACAAAATGCTGTTCGTAAAAATTTGTATAAAATAGTGGGGAAAAAAGTGATTTTGGAGGATTTCCATGGTTCTCTTCAACCATCAAAACTGCATACTTTTTAAGTTGCTGTAATTAATGAAAATCTATATTGTTACATAGAATTTCAGTGCTTTTAAGAAAGTCCATATATCTGCTGCTTCACAGACTTTGCAGAATATTTTACCACTGACCACTCCGTGAAAGTCATTAAGATTCATTTTTAAAGAGACTTCCAATTTTGTTTTTACTTAATCTTCATTTTTAATGATCAGAAAACATTTTTAAGAGAAAAATAATTAACTGGAAGATATTTCAGAATCTTTGGGCTTTCTGTGGTATTCCTGTCCTACAACAGAAGTGTGGACATTTTATTACATGTTTGAAGTGAGCTAAAAGTGAAAAACACTGTCGTCATTAACAGAATTCCATAGGGAGAGGGAAAATGTTTTAAACAGAATTCAAGATGAAACAGTAGAGGTTTTGTTGTAAGGTATGTGTTTTGTTTTGTTTTGTTTTCACCTGTCCCTGTCCAGGTATTACAGCATTTGCTGGAAATTAGATAGCCAGCCAAAATGTAGGGATAGCTGTGAAGTGATTTAGAGTAAGAAGTCATATATATTTTAAGAATGCATCAAAACTTGACTTGCAGTCTTATATTATACTTCAGAGATTTTCAGGGGAAAAAAAAAAAGTTCCAATAATCCTGCATGAATGAAACATGTATCATTTTAATATTCAGGCTTACTGCAGTATAATCAAATTTGTCTTAACAGTACTTTCTTTCTCTCTGGAAATGCACTTTTATGGTTCCTTATTCCTTTATGGCTTATTTTCATCTCAGCTGAATAGCTGATATATACAAAACTTGATAGTTCTCAAAAATACTGGTAAGAAGCCAAAATCAGATGTTTGGTTCAAACTCAAAGGATTTTTGTGGAAGTTTAGCTTGTAAGAATGGATGAAAATTGAAGTTAAATACAAATTTGGACAAGTTTATTCATCGTTTTTTATCCATACATGTAATTAAAAAAATAAAATAAAAAATTGTGAAGTCAAGTACATGAGGTTAATTTATAATCTCCTATGATGCCCTTTAATCTCTACTCTCACTTTCACAAAGAATCTCATCCAGTTGCCCTGTCACCCCGTGAGCAAATGTTGGGAACACAGGCAAGCTGAACTCTTTGCTTTCAGTTCTCATGCCTCGTATCTGTGATTCAGAAAGTTTTCTGTGACAATGCTGCTACACCAGCCCAGAGGTCTATCACAGCCCATTCCCTGTGTAAGAACCATGGATTTCTGCCCTACTGATAAAAATCTGGCTAATAAGTTCTAGTATCGTACTGAGCATGTGTAAAGTTGAATTTTTGTTCGGAAGGGTTTTTTTGGGTTTATTTTTAAATAAAAGAGCTCATGAACTGGCCAAATATAGGCATGGTTCAGTGCAGAGAAAAAGAGACATTTCTGGCACTAGCAAAATCCTCTGCCACATAAATTCATTCTCTAGAGAAGTGTTCACATGCTGGAACATCCTTAAGATGTAAGAAGCACGTTTTCTTTTTATTAATTTCACCTTCAAAATTTTAATCTCAAAGCCACCTAAAACTTATTTGGCCAAACGGCTGGTATAGAAAGGAAGCACAAGTAGAAGATTTTGCAAAGCTGTAAGCTGGTCGTTGCCGTTCCTTTTAGCAATGTGCTGTGGACATCTTCAATGAAAGATGATGCTGCGTTTTGAAGCAGCATATTGCTACTCATCAACAAAGTGTCTAAATGCTTTGTTTTCTCCTGTAATGACGGAAAATGTCCTTATGGGTTTCACACCAACACCTTTGGCATAGGTGAGGGACGTGCTGGCTGTCTGTTGGACTCCCATATGGAGAGAGGACTTGCTGATCGAAGAAGCTGTAGTCTGTAAACAAAGTACCATACAATGGTGAAAGAGTTCTCTGAAAAGCATTTTGATGCAGTATACAGTGCTGGAATGGTTCATGATCTGCTAAGTAAGGAGAAGCGCCAGTCAACATCTTTTCTGTATATTTTAGAACAATTGCATTCCTTTTTCTAAGCCAAAACACAGCCATCACCATTATATAAATGTACGTCTTTCTTGAGAAGTCTGGTTCTCTTCCCTCATTTCCTGTAGCATGTTAGCTGCAGATTATTTCAGACTGTTTTCTTTTAAGCTCCCAGAAAATGTAAATAGAGCATAAAAATCTTGTCTACAAGTCTTCACACTAAGTCATTCTGAACTCCCAATAGGAGTACATTAACTATAAGATCAGCTATTGCAAATTAGTGTTGAAGTAAGTCCTTTTGTCCTTTTATTTATATATGTATGCTGTACTGTAATATCTAAGGAGAAGAAACTTGGTTTCTAAGGGACAAAATTAATGTGCTTTGTCAGTCCTGGACTTTGCAATGGAAGCCTTTTTTTTGTATACATTATAGTGGAGTTTGCTTGCTCAAATGTTCTGTTCTTATTCTGAGCACCCAGTAAGTATGAGTCTTACATAGGAAGATCACACTTGTACAGTGGACTGCGAGAGCTAGCATAAAAATGTTTTTGCATCACTAAGTTAATTTTATTACAGCACTGTCTGATCCATGGATCTTCTGTTTCGCTCAACAGCCTGAGATAAATACTGTGAGCACTATGGAATAGCATTGTCAAGCTTTTTTCATAGCCAGCTTCAGTTTGTCATTTCTTAGCTTCATCCTGCCACTCCTCACTTTAATCTGTGCTTATTTATGGTTTACCACTTACAACTATCACTAGTTCTCACTTGACAAAGTTGTGCAGCATATTATTTCTCTCTGGAAAGTGGTCGTCTACTTGCAATTAACTGTAATTTCTGCTACCATGCAGTGCATTTCCTCCATTTCAATAATAATATATTGGAAGATGTTTTCCAGATCTCAGTACAATTCAATGGGGCATGTCAACTATGCATATGGAGAATAGTGCTTCCTATTCCCATGAATGTGTGCCCAACTCTCTATTACATGAGCATTGTCCTTGGCTGCTGCTGTAATGTAAGTCAAATGTATGACTTTTTCCCACTCATAACTGCATTATATTTCAGAGTAGCTTTTATCCAGGTTTCCCCCAGGATATGTTTTAGTACTTCTGCAATGAAGGCTCTGGCAATACTATTTTGATACGAAAGCACATGGTTTTCATTCAGATGCCTAATGTTAATGTTGCTCACATGGATTTGGAATCAGAAAAGCATGTTTTAAGATTAAATGAGAATTCATTTCAAGTAATAAATTGATCTGTGGTACTGAAATATTATTGACCAAAGTCTTGATGTTAAGGGAATGTTTTTTGGTTTCAGTAAGGAAAAAAAAAAAAAAAAAAAAAGATATTTCTTTTAGAGTCCCACTTACATATTTAGATGACAAAACTCTATGATACTCAAAAAAAAAAATATGTATTTTAAAAAATGTTATGGTTATGGCATCATGAAAAACTTTTCTACATAGTCATGTGTAAATATTTAATGCTATGCTGTGAGTTCAGGCATGTAGTGCATGATGCAGACATTTTTTTTACTATTAAGTGTTTTGCTTATGGCGAAAATGTTGAGATGAAAATGTTTGGCCCCATCTTTCTTGTAATTCCATGAAAATATCTTAATGATTAGCTGAACTGCATAGATTAATCTTAAAATAGGAAATACTTTTCTTGGTCTGCATTTACATGGCTGCATATGGATACCTATACGCTTGCATCTATCTTTCTGTCAAAGTCCTTGGAGAAGCTTGTGGAAAGGAACAGTTAGCAAGCAGTCCTTGATTACATTGTCTTGGTTTCAATGTGAACATGTGTTTCTTTCCTGAGTATCTAAAAATCTCTAGAAAAGGAAAAATGTGTTAAAACTACAGACTATATACATGGGCCAACAACTTGGGAAGAGACTTTTTAGCTAATACACTGAAGGTGGTGAATATAGCCCCAGTTTTAAAAAGTGTTCAGGGACTTCCAGGGGACTCTTGACTGATGACCAAGTATCCAAAACAGTAGATAATACAGAAATAATGGTATGATCTAAAATAAATTAAAATGTGACAAAAATGGGGGAAACCAAAATAAAACAGAGGTAACACCTCACAATCTCTCAAACTGTATGAAGGAATCAACAAGAACCATGAGGATAAGTGAAATCTAGTTGATACAGTCCACTAGATTTCCAAAGACTTTCAACCCATTCCATTTTGAAAGGCTTCTGAAGAATCTAAGCCACCAAAGAAGGAAAGCTTGACAAAACACACCTTCTTGCACCAATAAAAATAAGTGTTTGAAAGAAAGAAACCAAAAATAGAAGTAACTTGTCAATTCTCAAAAGACCAGTAAGAAGCCAGTTGAATTTCACATAGAACTGTGCTGAATCTGGTACCGCTCATCATGTGTTCCTCTACACATCCTGAATATAGCAAGATGTTAAGTCTGAAAAATATGATTATATGTCGATTATGCTTTACAATATTACCATTTTTTTAAAATATTTATGTTATAGTTCCCTTCTTATTTTTTTCCAGGTTGAATACTAACATAGAAAGTTAGTTTTACTGACAAAACAGTGATTTTTTTATTTATTGTTTCCACAATTGCTTTAATAACATCATGTGTTCGGTGTTCCCAGTAGCAGGTTGAACCAGTTGTAGCTGGTACTCCGCATTTGATTGAAGGCTGAGCTCCAGTACCTAGCATCCTCATGTTCAGATGATAAAACTATTCAGGCCCAGCAAGTTAACAATGTGATCTCTGGCATGTATCTATTCCATGGTTCCTAAAGAGCCTTAATTTTTTTTAACTGCATAAAACTGCCATAGCATTTATGTCATGCTGGCCTGTCAGAGCACACCCCAGCTGAGGCACAGGTGGGCCAGCGATGCAGTTCAGTTTTCCAAGGGCAGCATTCCAAGCCCTCGGGGAAGCTGTTGCCACATCTCAGTCTAGCTGCACCTGGTGATTTACTGTGTGCAGCGGAGTAGTTTACAAGAGTGGGTTCACTGGGGGGAGAAGGAAAGACTAGGTTGTGCGTGCACAAATTGGCAGCTACCAGGATGAGAAGATGGCATGGGGGAACACATGCGCTCTACTGGCTGGAACATTGCCACTGAGGCAAATCATAGTAATCTAACTACACAGAGTATTTAGAGAGAAAACCTGTACCTTGAAACCTGTTTGATGATGAGATTGAGAGGGGTCTGGAATTGTCACTGAAAATAACTTGAATAACTCCTAGACAGCTGGGAGATCATCCTTTTCATCTTCAAGAGCAGAGGCCTAAGCTTTTGTATGCATTTATTGTAGTTCCTATATCGCTTTCTCAAGGGCATCACCAGTTCCTCATTCAGCAGAGACATAATTTTGTTGTTTGCACAAGTGAAATGTATCATGAGCAAAAGAACAAACATAGAACAGCACCTCAGAGGTCAGAGGATGTGTCCTTCTGCCCTGACCATATCCATTCTGGTGTCATTTGTTCCATTCACAAGAACTGATGTCAGATGACAGGGAGTGGACAATAAATTGTTTGCAGAATCAGCAGCGAGTTATTTGTCAGCAGCCCGAACACCTGCTGGAAATGATGGAGTTGGTCGGAAATAAACCAGTGCTACTATAGCCTTCAGGAACAGAGGGGATGAGTTTAGGAGTCATTCCATTTTGGTTGGTTGTTTGACAATTGTATGTCCTTATGACTTTTGCTTAACTTATTATTTTTATTATAATTATTATTGATATTACTTTTTTATTTTATTTTAATGCTAGCATTTTTTGTAATTTATGAATGTTTAAACTAAATTCATCTAGAAACAACTTGAAACTAGGAGATTTGGCTGGATAGTTCTGTTAAGTTGTTCCTTTTCTTTGTAGGCTCTATATTTATTTTTCTTTAAGGTGGTGTTTTGTTGTTGTTTTTGAGCTGAATTTTAGCATGGCAGTTTATGTAATGTAAATATGATATGGTCAATATATTTCGTATTCTGCTATTCTTATGAAGCTGCTTCCTTAAATTTTTCTAGCTTGAGAGTTTCTCACAAGCAAACAAGCTTGTCCAGGCCTCTATTTAGGGCAAGAATGCAATATAAAAATACCAGAGTCGGTTTTCTGTGGAGCGGAAAACATAACTAGCTCAATGTGTTGGGTGCAGCTGAAGGAGTGTTACAGGAAAGTGGTTATAATTGTACCTTTGTACTCTCCCTAATTATTTTTTCAGGCACTTGTGCCCAGGAGCAGTCACTGTTGCCCTGTACATCAGTGACTTAATGCAGTCTCTCTCTGATCCTGTCTGCTCCTTGTTTTCTGCTTCACCCAAACATCCATGGGAGCCTGCAGTAGTGCAAGAACAGTCAGCATTGCTTAAGGATGTCTTTTCCCATCTTAATACTGAGGAATCTCACTGAGAAGTATGGGCACGCTTCCAGACTCCCAAACAGAATTGGGAAGTCAGAAGTTTAGCTGCTACTTCTTCAATTTGTTGCAAAATACTGTTTCTTGTCATGCTGCCTGAGAGAGGGCTCACAAGACTTTTACTAATTTTGAATCATTACTGGTGGAGGGTATTCCTTTTAAGGAGTCACAGCTCAATAATTTGCTGGGGCAGAAATATCTCTGCATATTCATTTTATTTCAGTTGTCACTGTAGACATATTCAGTAAACGTTCTCCTGAAACGTTATCATTTTCATGTTTCCATGTAAAGAAAGTAAGCACTTCATGGGAGATTCCTTGGTATTTATTTCTTTAAAAAAAGACTATCACAGAAATGTCCACGATATCCTACTTGAACAAGATTAAATCTAGATGATGTGAATAAAACGCACAGTGAATAGTATGGCACTTTTAAAGTGTACTAGTCTGTGATTCCTTGCTTGCAGTTGGCCTGGTGTGCACATGGACAGCGGGACTGTAAATTCCTTCTGGTGAACCTGATGTGCTGCTAGGTGCCAAGCAGTGGAAATGTAGTGAGTTTACACGTACTCCCAGCAGATAAGCTGTTCTTTATAATACAGCTCAACAGAGCTTAGGTGTATTCTGAGAGGAGATCTAGTCCTGTTTGCTTTCTTTCAACAAAAACTGAAAGAAAAGCAGGCAGCGCTGTTCGGGGATCCCCCCCTCTCCGCAGCAAGCAGCAGGGAACGGCGTGCTGGAGCCTGTCCCGGGGCACAGGGAGAAGCACGACGACTTCTCGCTCCCATCTCGCCGCCGGGGGCTGGGGCAGCTCCCGGAGCACCCCGGGGCTCGCTGAGGGCCGCAGCGGGGGCCCCGGGGGCGGCCCTGAGGGCCCGGCCCGGCGGGGCAGCGGCGCCTTACATGGGCATGGCGGCGGCCAACGCGGCCCGGGCGGGGAGGCGGCTGGAGCCGGGCCGCGGCCCAGCCGGGGGCGGCGCGGCCCGGGGGGGGCTGAGGCGGACAAAGAGCGGTCCCCGGCGCCAAATATGGCAGCGGGAGCCGGAGGGTTTCACAATAGCAGCGGGAGGGAGGCGGGCTGGGAGCTGCGGGAGCCGATCCGGAGCCAAGGGGTAAGCGCGGGGGAGCGAGGCTCGAGGCTCCTGTCATCCCCTGCCAGCAAAGCTGAGGGGCTCGGGCGGTGTGGGACTTGTGCGCTCGTCTTTCTGAAAGAGCTTTACCGAGTGCTGTTTGTGGAGGAGGGCTCTTCGGCAGCCCCCTCGTGCAGCAGCCTGGAGATAAGTGAGTCCTCTGCCGGAGTTAGGAAAAAAAAAAAACGACAAACTTGTGGTGAGTTTTTGTCTAGTACAGTGTTGAACGCTTACAGATTCATCTGGAAAGGTACCTGTGCATCCCTGAGACACTGACAGGTTTCGTAGTTGAGATCAGTAGTAAGAAAAAGAAAAGGTAGAAAATGAGAACACACACACACACACACACACACACACACAAACAATATAGACAGTTCTGACAGAAAATAACTTTCATAGCAAAATGACCGGATGGAAAATGTTCTGGAATGTCAGAAATGCAAGCAGGCTACCATTTTGTGCATAGGTGTGGAATCCACACCCTGTGATCCTAATCCCCTCTGTTTTGGGACTTTTTTTTTTTTTTCTCCTACTTATATGGGCTGAATTTAAAAGGCCTTAGTCCCAGAAGGAAAAAAAGACAGCACGCCATTTCACTTCAGACTTACTAAGGGCAGGAAGAATGAACACAACAGAAGCATTCAGTAGATGAAGGTGCAGCTGTGATCTCGGCTGGCTGTGTGAAAGCTACAGCAGAGGAAACCAAATAGCTGTGGGCACAGACCTGAGCTGTACTGTTTAACATGCTGGCCCGCTTTGCTCTGTTTTCAAAATGTTTGCAGTAGAATGTCTTAAATTCACAGCCTCTACAGCAAACAATTGTAGCGCTATGAGCATGACACCCTGATGAAAGGAGGTAAATTATGCCTAGATCTTGAAATTGTGACTAGATCAGCTCCTAAACTGCTACTGAAAAGTGTTTTAAATATTGTGGGTGAAGCCTGACTCTGAAGAAACAGCTTTTTTATCTTTCCTGACAGGCCTCCCAATTACAGCAGCTGTAAGTTACTGCAGTGTGACTAATGGAAAGATACAACACTCAATATTACCATATCAGGACTATTAAAGAAGAGAATGTGGTGCTGAGGTCTGAGTTGGGAACTGGGAATTAGACGTCCGGGTGATGTTCATGTCTCTTTAAACACCTGTGACTTTCTATAAGCTTGTAAGTGTCCTAATGGTCTGTCTGACGTGTAGGTAGACCAGTCAGAGATCCACAGTGGTGCTTGCAAATATGACATTAGTATCCCAGATGAAGTGTGTTATGCCAAATTTACCAAGAACTAAAGAAGAAATCATAAAGGCAATACTAAAGAAACCACAGAGGGTAAGCCTGAGGCAAGGTTATTTAGTTTTTGATCCCAATATGCTGATTGAAACAGAAGAATATATTACAATTTTCTTCATGAATTAAAAATAGAGAATCTGAAAAGCATAGCAGAGTGAAGGAGGATGAAAGTACAAGCAAAAGCTGAAAGGTGGGAGCAAACACTGAGCAGAATCAGCTGCATAGCTTGGGAGAGAAAAGAAACTGGACAGAACCTTACCAAGTGGTTCTCCTTTGCAGGGTTAGTGAAGCTGGCACCTTAACACAGACACAGATCCTTGTGAGTTTGAGGAGTGAGTTGTTTTCCAGCTTGTATTTTGTTATCAGTAGTTATTTCCAGAGTTCATCAGCGTGCTCTACCCATAGTTGTGTAGGCCAGGAAACTCTTCAGGATTACTCACAGTCAAAGAAGACTGAAAGCTGGGGTACCTCAGTTGTCTCGGTACCTGAAGGAAGCCATTGGGATGCTTGGCTTCTCTATGCACGTGTTCAGTCATCACTGCTCTGGGTCCTTGCTAGCTAGCACCTGTGTAGTAGACCCAGCATTTTCTTCATGCTGTCATTGGGGTTGCACAGTAAGTCTAATCAATATCATCTAAACAATTCTTTGCCCTGAAGGCCTTCGCTGATTTAGTCCAAAAGATGAAGTAATCCATATTATAACAAAGAAGCCTTATGCATGAGTCAATTCATCACCATGTATCTATGCATGTGTGTATGTTTATGTCCATCAGAGTGATAACTGCCTTCTTGTGAAAAGTGTCTCTGCAACAGAAATGTTTAATTTTTGTTTTCCTCTAAGTATATTTAGAAGTTGAGGAAAAGGCCCTCTCTAGTTTTGGTTGAATCATGTTTTATTAGATCCAAGACTGCAGTATTACTTACTTTTGAAAGTAGGCTCTGGCTATAGTCTCCTTTCTGTAAAACACAACTTTGATGGCATGTATCTGCAGAGTTGAAAATGATGGAAAATGTTTGCTCAGGTAATCTTTCTTCTAACACACAGTTATGTTTTGTTTTCTAGCAGTGCTAAGAAAAACAAAAGCTGCAAACAACTTGGTGTTTCTAGTTCAGGCACTGCAAATTTCAGCAACAGGAAATAGCACCAAGCAAAGCACTTCGGTTACCACCTCAGTGTCTGCCAACGCCAGAAAGGTTAGCAAGTCCAGGATGTTTGTAATGTAGGATTGAGGAGACTTTTGAAATAGTGCTAAATAGTTTGGACTGGTACATGTAATAAATTGCCATTTCAGAGGTATAGTTGGTTCTTTTTGTATTTAGGAAAGCATAACTTTGCATTCTGATCTTCTAAAGATATCACAAAATCTAATGCATTCAGGGAAAAAAAAAAAAAAGGTGTCCTGCTCATGTTTTAGTAGTCCCCGTGCAAAGTTTTTAAATGTTGTCAAGGACAGTATGGGAGGAAATGTAATTTTATTGGGAAGTTTTGTGGTTTGTTTTTGTTTGGTTGTTTTTTAATAAAAGGTTGAAAATTCACAACAGTTGGCATGTCAGGGCTTATTTTGCATGGCTAGTGTAAATGGGATGCAGTTCCTTTATGTAAGAAAAACAAGGAGATTGCTGAATTGGCTACATAAATCACTGAAATCAGTCAGCTGCATATGAATCAGTTGAATGCTTGTGAACTCTTCCACTTCCCTCTTCTAGTCCTTCAGAGTCTGTTACTGCCATTTGCATTTGAGCTTAACAACATCTGAACTGTAATATGATGCAAAACTCCACTGTGGCTAGCTGAATACTCCTTGGGTTGATTTACAGGCATGTCTATATTCTTGAATTAATTTCCACTTTTTAAGACTGAAGGAATCTTGTGCCATGCATCTCCCCCATGTAGAAAATACCATTTGAATCTCACTCATAATTTCTTCCTACACCTCAGAATTGTTGTTATATTTTGTTTTCTTTTTGAAAACATCCTGTCTTGATTTAAAATATCTGAGATCTGTTCTTAACTGGCCTGATTAGAAAGTGCACTCTCCAGGGTAGCTTTTAACACGTCTTTATTAAACAGCTAAGATGTTAAAATGTTTGCATGTCACCATGAAGAAAGAACAAGTAGGCAAACAGAAAAAAAAATAATTAAATTATGTAATTATTTGTAGTGTAGTGTCCTGGAAACTAGCTGTTGTGAATGACAGTTTATATACATGGTTTAAAAATGTACTTCTTTCACTGAAGATAAAGGGCAAGCAAAAAGATTACATTTAAATACCATGTATTATTCTGTAGTATTCTTCTCTTGAGAAGTCCACTGAAATGTTTTATCTTCATTTGTCTTCTCTCAGATTGCTGGATGTAATTACTTTGTGTAAGGCTTTTTTTTTTTTTTTTCCTGAAGTCATCCTTTCTAGTTTTCATGCTTTAAGCAACACTATTTCCATTTGGTCTAAAAGGGGGTATAAAAACTGTCTCCCCACTTAATGTTTTTCTCAACCTATTTCAAAAAGAAAAATAAGTTCAGCAAAAAGAAAAAGTGATTTAACTCAGAATGAGCTTGAGTTTCCCGTGCAGAAAACACTATATCTACGTGAAAAATAGTTGTTTAAATAACTTGGCTTTCCTGCAGATCAAACTTCAATAGTACTTAATATAGATCATTACACAGTAAGTACTCAACCAGCAATGTCATAACTTCATGTGAAATTGAGTCAGTTATATCAATCTGCTTTTTCATGGAATTGTGTAAACTGACATCTTTATTTTGTGAGGATCCTCAAGGTTTGAATCAATGTTGAAAAAAATAAATAAATAAAAAAACCTTCGGTCAGTTTGGGGTTTACCTGTTTTCCCTGTTTTACTAATGGCATTTACCATTACCTCCATTCGTTCATAGAAATTAGTTATCGTTTCTTTTGATTTTATTGCATTTTTTTCAAAAATTGTTTGTTTTAATGTTTCATTTAAATATCAGGACTTCATTAGAGTTGTATGCAATCATCTTTCATGTGTAAATTAATTCCCTCATTTTAGTTTGCAAGACATTCTCTACAGATTTTGGAAACTTCTTAAACTAGAAGCAAATGTTCATGGAATTGGAATGATAGGCAAAGTTGTTTACAAGAAGGAAACACAGATCATATTAAGTTTTAAGTTAAGCATATGTTTTTGTTTCCTTTCTCTTTGGATCTTTATCTCCCATTGTGCCTCATGCTTGGTTCCCAGAAAGTTGAGCTTCATTCGTACTTTCCATGCCCAGTTATGCTTGTGGAGTCACAGCAGAGCAAGTGTCTCAAGCTAAGCTGATGTGCACAAGCTGTCTTTTTGCTTTCATCTTCCAGCCCCATGAAGTGAACATGAGCATATATGCATAGACATAGAATTCTTTTCCCAAATTCTTGCAACAGATGTGCAAAATATGTGCAACGTAAGAGCTCTGACAGAAGAAAGAATATTGGAGAGCTCAGTTATTTTAATATCAACTCAGTTATAAGCAAATACAAAGGAGAAGGGGCAGTAAAGAGATATGAAGTCCAGTTACTCTTTTTCTATGCTATGCTTTTCCTACGGTATGTCAGTCAGTTCTTTGTTATGTGTGTTAGATTATCTACAGCCATGATTGGCTGAATTGTGTTCTGCTTGCTAGATAAAATGCTGTCTGTAGGCAGTATGCTTACCCCAAATCATATAAAGACCTGACTAGTGATGAGTGATACTCTTTTTACCTTTATGCTATCTTAAAACTATATGTATGAGTTACCATGCTTCTTCCCCTAACCAGAACTAGAAACAGAGTACTAGCGTAGTGCCAGTTTTGTCACTGCCAGGATCTGGCCTGTCACCTTTTGCTCTAGCAGCTGCAAGATGCTTTATTCACCCTCCCCTTTTCCTAGTTGGCAGCATTCCTCTGCTGCATGCTAGAGTGGTCAAGTGAGGTGCAGTGAGTTGTGAGCCCTAAAGAGTTCTGGGTAAAGGGGTTTCAGCAAGCAAGAGCAGTTTCGGTGCCACCTTCTGCATCATCCACCATAGAGTGAAATGTCATGGGTGTCAGTCTTGCTTATCTTGTGGGTTTGTTCCAGAAGGAGAACAATAGTTATGATGATGCTCTTGTGTAAATCCAACAGGTTCTGGGCATCTGGAGTTGGACTACAATACACACTGTTTGGAAAGTGGAGCTGAAAAAAGAGGAGCACCCTTGCTTTCAACTGCCCTAAGTCTTTTAAGCATTGTCCAAGGTCTTTAATACGTTCCTGTTTGTACACTTTTTTTGCTGTCCATATTGGGGAAAATTCAGGTGATATCACCGATCACCTCTGTGGATTAAGAGTGGATTTGAGTATATAAGTTTTTTAGATCTATCTTTGAGCTTGTCTGTTTTGCTTCACGTACATCTTCAAGTAGATCTTGCTGATGATTTGTTGTGTTCTTTGCTCCCTTATAAAACTGGTGTTGCCATGTAATCAGAAAGCAGTGGATCCTGCCCAAGTGGATTCTAATGGGAAGGGTGTGAACCAGCAAGAGAAATCTGTTCTTTGGTCTTCATATGCTTATAGGGGGGGGAAACGCACCGAGGTATCTGTCTCTAACAGACGTGTTTAGTGGAGCACACAGTAGTAATCAATGTGTTTAAAGTCTGTGTTTGGCATTAGGGGTGGATTTGTGTAATTAGACTGCGAAGTGGCATGCTTTTGTAGCACATAGTGAATGCCTTCGGAGCTCTGGTGCTGCTCCCTGACTGACAAGGAGGCTTGGGGGCTGTTTGCAAAGTAGGTGTCTGAGGGTGATACGCGTTTTCTGAGGAAAAAAGTTTTGAATTCAGCTTAACATGAAAGCCCCAGGCCGTGAGGAGGGGTGGTGTGAGCATTACCGTGCCAGAGCAGCAAGCACTGAAAAGCTTTAAGGCCAATTTGAGCCCCAGCTGCCCACCGGGCCGTGCCGGCACCCCCTTCCCTCACGGCGCCACAGGCGAGGCGGGAACCGCGGGGACTTCCCCTGCGCCCCGAAGCGGGAGCCCTGAGGCGAGCCCCGGGCCCGCTGGGGGACAAGGGGCCGGAAAGCCCCGAGGCGGGGGGGGGCTCTGCCGGCCGCAAGGGCAGGGCTGGGGCTGGGGCTGCCGCCGGCGGCCGGGTCCCGCCTCCCTCCCGCCCCGGGACTCTTAACGTGAAGCGGCCGCCGCGGAGCTGGGGCCGAGGCTCCGCTCGGCGCCGGGCCCGCCCTATTTAGCGCCCCTACCTGCCCGCTGCCCGCCCAGCCGCGCCGAGCCGAGCCGAGCCGAGCCGAGCCCAGCCGCGCCGGGCCGGGCCGGGCCATGCCAGGCGAGCCCCGGGCGCCCCGAGGTAAGGACGGGACGGGACGGGATGGGACGGGGCGGGAGGCGTCGCCGCGGCTGCCCGGAGCCGCCGAGCCGGGCTTTGTGTGGCGGCGCTGGGCAGCGCGGAGCCACCTCGGGTGCCAGCCCCTGAGGGAGCCGCGGGGAGCTCCGGCAGCAGCCCCGGTGCTGCCCCCAGCCCGGATTTCGCCCAAAGCCAAGGAAACGCTGAGGGGGCTCCCTGCGGCGCTCACGGGGAGAGAGAGGCGTGTTGGTGACCCGGGACGGGCTGTGGGCAGATGGTTGTAGCTGGGCGCGGGGAGGGACCCGGCGTCAGCTGGTGACTGAGGGGCTTAGAGCTGGAACTGCAGAGCACATCTTGTGGTGTTTGTTTTTTTTCTTTTCCAAGTCCATACCAGACAGTTGTTTAAATTTTAGTAGCGAAGACCGAAAAAAAAAAGGCGAAAGTTTCCTGGCAGCAGGAGCATAATTAGAAAGAAGGCTGGGAAAAGTAAGACTGGCCTTCCTTATAATGATGTGTTTACAGAAACTTGGAAAGCAGAGATATGCGTTGGCTATCAAGGAGAAACCAACGTCTGCTGCTGGAACATTTGGATCAGCCTTATATGAAGGAATATGGCACTGCAGAGCATACAGCTAAAAATAGGAGCGGATGCATCTTACGTTGCATTAGGCTTTGAGGTCAAGAAACCGTTTTTCCACGATATTCTGTGGCTGTATTGAACTGAAACCACAGTTCTTGGGACCAAACCCTAGATTTGTGAAATTAACTCCGTAGGATGCATTATTTATTATATGGAAAGTTTTGTGTCCACTTGCAAGTCTGTGTGCACCAAAATCCACTGGAGTGCTGGGGTGAGGAAAGTTTTGGGGATGTTCTTCAGGAAGCCCAGCAGTTTCCAGGCATCCTGTGATTCACAATGCATACCAGACATACAAGGATTAAGATATATAACTGATAACGAGAGCATGGAAAAAACATATACAGAGTGAAGTGGCTCTCAGCCCTTGTCCGCTGATTGCATCTAAACCGCTTCACTATGAAAAAGGGGCAAATACTTGTAAGGACAGAATTAGAAGAGAGACTCTGTTGCATCCTGTTTTTGGATGGGGAACAAAACCTGGAAGAACTGTCTGTAAAATAATATTCTGGTACTAATTTTCCTGGCCAGACAGAGAAACCCTTTGGGAAAAGGTGGGGGCAATGTGTCTGACTAAAAGAAACTGGCAAGATGGGGTAGGATGTGTACAGATGTTCTTACAGAGTTTGAAACTCTTAAAAATACGCAGGTAGGATTTTGTTGGAATTAGAAGTGTCTCATTTGGATAAAAACCGTTTCTCTCGTCTTTGAGATAGAAGAAAGCATAGATCACATAGTCAGAATTTGCCAAGAGTCACCATATACTGCAGTCTGCCATAAAAGATTTCCTAAAATCAGGATGATGGATGTGTGGTAATGGTTTCTTGGCAGTATGAATGCCAAGAAGGTGGTTTTTTTTGTTGTTGTTGTTTTTTTTTTTGTTTTGTTTTGTTTTGTTTTCTTTTTCCCCTCAGTGAAAAACTGTTCTGCAAGTTTAAAGTGTGTTTTAAGTAACAATAAGTAACCCGACCAGTCAAGATACCATTATAAAGCACTGCGGTAGATGCGTGTTTTTGTGTTCCTCTACTTAATGAAGTCCTAGAAAATTCTCTAGGATCTTGAAACTGTTTTTTATTTCTCTTTCTTTGTGAGAGTCGGACAGTTACGTATGTCCTGGTCAAGCTCATCCTGCTGGTCACTCATGCGCCTGTTACCGTGGACTGATTAATTGTGACTAGCCCAGGACTGTGGCTGTCTCTTCGCAGAGACTGTGATGATTGGAACACACAAATATTTTCAAAATGTTATTCTAAAGCAATTATTATCTAGTTTAGGCAGCATTGGACAGATCTACAGTTCTAGGCAGAAGAAAAGCAGCTCAGTATTCTCTGCTCTGCACTGAAGAATGTATTGAGCTTGCATGGTGGCTGTGTAGGGCAGGAGAAACCAACCTCTCCACAAATAGGAGCAGGGTTGCAGCTTTGTGATCCGCTTTGTGGTCAGAATGACTAAAGCAGCCATTTCTAAGAGCTATGTTAGCTATGTTAGAACAGCATGCCTCCATTTCTGTAAGGACGCAGTGGTAAATTCGATGAGTAATGTTCAGCTGTTGGGCTCTGAGCACTGGAAGAAAGAGGGAGCAGTCTAGCTGGAACAGACCTGTGGGATGGGATGCTGGCTGTCCCACTTAAATGGGGAATTGTTTCTTTCTGTCCTGTAAAAAAAATTTTTCTATTGCTGTGCTTCAAAACAATTGGTGAGAGACTCGCCTCGCCTGATTCTCAGCTGGGCAAAGTAAACTGATGTGGTTTGTGAAAACCATTCACTTGATGGGAAATTATTGCACTCTTCAAACAGCAAATGACTTCCTCGGCCAACTTTGTCCTAAGTAGCTGCCTTGTGATTTTATTCGTGCCAACGTTAATGCAAACCCCTGTGCCTGCGAGCAGAGTAGATGTCAAGCAGTGTGATGTCCTGTATATAGGTGTTCTCTGTGCGTATAGCACCATTTCCCGTAGACACAGAAGACACAAAGATTAAAAACCTGTGTTTTGGAGAGCCAAATATCTAGGATGAAAATGTGTAGATAAGGGAAATACATGGGGTGTAGTGAGAAGAAACTGTCTGAAACATGAAGATAACCTTATGTATTACTAGTTACATAATTGCCATACAAATTGCCTTCTGTTACTGTCATATGCCTTTCCATTTGCTGTTCACTCTCCAAGAAAGAAGTGTTCTAATACTTGGGTGTCTACTGGACCTTTTCTGACCTTAGAAGAGTTGGTGACCCTAAGATGCTTATTTTCCCAATAAAAATGTCAGAGTAATGTAAAACATATTAACTAACTGTTAGTCCCATGTATTCTTGGTAACATAATCTTTGGCTGGAAATCTTTTATCCTGGGAATATTCTTTAATCAAAATATGCCTATGGAATTTGTTATTCATCCATCATTGTCCATCTTGGAAATATTCCCATAGTCTTAATGGATAGCATTTCAGTGCTAGATTATGTAATAATCATCACCCGTTGGAGTGAAGCTCCCATTCTGCAATACTGAGCACGGAGTTCTCAGCGCTGAGAACGCATCGTAGCGGTAACACGCACATTTGGAAGAAGTAGCAAGAATATACAGCCTAATGACTAGACGAGTCATAGTATGCCTGGAAGACTCATTTTAACCTCTCATTCCGCACAAAACGAAGAGGACAGTCTTTTGTGACCGCGAGTATCAGAACTTCCTGGAGCTTTACAGATAGTTTAACATCTCAGACTTAATATAATTTAAAAAAAAAAAGAAAAAGAATGCTCTCTGTGTATTGTAGAAGGATGTGTAATGTAATGTGTATTGTAGAAGGATAACCTATAATGAATGCAGTTCTTTTTACATATCTGAGCTATACTTTCTGGATAAGCACGCGTAGGAAACTTAGGAAATATTTTTCCTTCACATTACTGTCTAGACACTTAACACGGTCATTCTCACACCTGCTCAAGACATTCAAGTGTTTGCCAAGACGGGAAGTTTGTATTTCCTTTATTGAAGCAGAAAGTGATTGTAATTGATGTATTGTGTATGGCACTCCCCAGCACTTTCCCCTTCCACAGAGGGAAGGAGTTTAAGATAAACAGTGTTTGTTTAAATAAACAAATAAAAATGCAGTGGGCTCAGTTTACTGCTAGGCCTTTTTCTGCATGGTGCATCTGCATGAGATGAGCCAAATAGTGTGCACATCCAGGGATGGTTTGAGTAAGAAATCTATGATTAAATTAGATCAACTTGTAGAACATGGCATTGTCCTAAAACCGTCCTTTGGTAGCAATTATTTAGGCTTCATTCCAGTCCTTCCCAGTGCATTCTTCTGAGTCTGGGAATTTTATTCCTTCCTGCCTCCAAAGAATGCTTCTCTCCCCTCGCCCCCTGGAAATGGATGTAGGATTTTGGTTGTTACCAGTTTCAGAAGGTAATCCGTATTATATGTGCTGTCCTAAGACACAGAAGGAGAAGAAACCAACTACCAAAGGTTGGGTTCTTTCTGAAGAACCCAACCTTACATCGCATCATGGTTCACCACTGAATGTTTCAGGCAGGAAGCAGCAATGTGAACTTGAGTTCATACTTCAGCCTGAAAAATATGGAAGAGTTATTTGCTTGAAGAGTTGAGTCTGTGTGTCAGGAGCTGCTATTCTGCATAGCCAGAGTATCCAAATTTTGGTACCTGTTCATAAGGTGGCACGTTTCATTTGTCCCAGTGGTTTTCTGTGAAGCAAGGGCTTTCTAGAGAAAGACACTTACTTGCAGACATGATGTGTCAGCCAGCAGAAATGTAGAGGAAAAGATATTTTTGGTTTTCATTGGCAGCATGATTACATTTATTTTCCAGGCTGAAATGTAAAAATAGATTAACACACAAAAATCTGTTTTAGTGATGTCAACTTTTTTTTTTCCAACTAACCAAATCCATCAAATTCAGAGTGGAAGATGATGTTCTTTCTTGGTATGCTGCTGTACACATGAGCAGAACACAGTACCTGAGGCATGCATGTGAATAACGGGACAACACACGGAATTAAGTTTACAACATCAGCGTTTAACTCCTTGCTTCTACTGTCTCAGGCAGGATTGGTTTAATTTTTGCATTTCCAAGAAAGCGACTGAACTTTGCTTTGAAAGCATTGAATTCAGATGAAGATTCTGACAGCTGGATTTAATTTTTTTAATTGAAATTTAAAAAGAATTCCTCTCCTATGATGAAGAAGAATCCGCTTTGGAGAGCAAGAAACGCATGCACACAATATCTGCTGGTCTGGAGAAACTTCATCATGAGCTCCTGCCTAGGCTATAGTGAATAGAAGAAGATTATGGAATACTTTGCTTTTTTGTTATTCTTAGAATTGAATTGTTCTGTTGGAAGGAATCTTCAGAGATCATCTAGTCCAACTACAACTCTTCTGCCACAGAACCATTTGAGAAGCATGACCCCAGTTCTCCGGCTGCACCAAATGCAGAAATCTGATTTAAATCAAGACCTGCACATGTTACAGCAACTTTTCTCAGGAGAGCCAACCTGCTGTATTTAAGCCAGGCTTTACGTTGGGCTTGCTCCTACCCATCTTTGCACCTTACTCACGACTTGGAAGACTTTTTCTTAAAAACGATCATCATGTTCTTTTTGTAGTTGGATTTCATTGCCTTTTGTAATTTCTAATCCTCGGCTCAATTCATTATTCTGTGCAGGCTGAATCACAGGACAGAAGTAGTCCCTAGAAACAGAGTTGTTTCTTTCAGCTCTGTTTCAAAGATGATGTGTGTTTGTACGTACAGATGTATGTAAAATGCATGCTTCTGACTTCAAACAACAGGTAATGAAGATCCTTTTTCTGATGGGAGATGATGAAAATCTGTTTCTGTGTGCACATCTGTGTAACGGTGCATGAATATATATACGTGTGTGTGTCCCCATACACAGCATGAGTACAAACCTGTGTCTGACTCATGAGGATGACTTGTTTAATGCAGATATTAAAGTGCAAAACAATTTTAATAAGTCCAGCTCTGGCTAGCAGAGCAGGTTCACCAAGGCAACGTAGAAAGTTTTGCACAAATTAAAGGAGAGTTTCCTTGCACAGAAACCCAGTGGTGCTGTATTTCTTCCAGCCCACCTCATTGTACTTAATTCGGCTCTGCGTATAAAGCTTTTCTTGTCAGTGTTTGAAGGTTTCTGAAGAGCACCCTGATTTGTGGCTGCAGTGACCAAAGATCTAGTGATCTTTTGTAGTCTAAGTGAAGTTCTGAAAGTCTTGCAGGTGGTCACAATATTGTGTGGATTGGGCATTTCCATGCACTATCCATTTGTGTGTAATCTGCGTTTCCTGATAAAACTTTCAGGGATTTTAATGAAAGCATGAGCTACTCGGTATTGTGTTACTGATTGTGAGTCTGTTGCAAGGGGATGCCATTTGCTTTTGTGCAAATCTGAGGTGCTTAAAACCATAAGTACATAAAGAAACTGTAGAGGAAGTATTGATATCCACACTGACAGAAGTGTTGGTGCACAGCTACAGATGTCTGAGAAATTACTCAACCAACAAGGCAACATTTTGCTCTGTGAACCGGTGACTGTTTTCAGTGAGGAGTTGGAGACTTCTTTGTATTGTTTTTCACAAAAGTTTCCTCATCTGACATGGCCAAAATCAATGTTTTGTTTTGTTTTGTTTTGTTTTTTATTCCAGTTTCTAAAGCTACCTTGTAATTTTCATATATCTGTCACAATTCTGATATGCCTAGGTTCAACGTCTTTGCCGGATCACGTTTACTCTTTCATGTATAACCCTTGTGGCCTGTTTTTTCAGGCACTAAATAGTTTGCCATACTGTTTGGCTGTGTTCTAGGGAGGAAGTCTTGACTTCCTATAAATGTTCAGGGTTTTTGTATCATTATAAAAATCTGGAGATCTGCGTGTAATGTGAAAAAGAGAGACACCTCTTCTATCAGCTTCTACAGACATGAAATCCAATTTATAAAGTGAGACTACGGAAGTTCAAACTATATTGAAAGTACATTATACTGTCTTATGAGTCTCTAGGATGTTGCATGTGGTTTCCATTCTTTTATCTTTAGCAGCTTTTGGAGTTTCTGCTAGAGATTTTGAGGCTATTAACTGTTTAGCATTTTCTTAAGTTGTTCATCAGGAATTTCTGGAAAATGATTGCTTCCATTTTCTGCTTTATGTTAAAACACCCTTTAAACCCCTTCTAAAAAGAAGGTGGGGGAAGAGAAAGGAAAAACTGTAAGTTGTGTTTCAGGAACTTTTTTATGCTCATAGAACACAGCTTTCAGAAGAAGAAAAAGGGGGGGAAGAAAAAGCTTAGTTCATGTATATACAACTGAATTAGATGAGCGTTGTATGCATTTTTGCCCACATAGAAGAAGAGACAAAGCGTGCACATTAACACAAAACCAAAATGGTATGTCAAGCTTTTCTCAAGGAATGAACTTCCAGCTGCTGACTCTGAGGTTAGTTCTGTGGTTGTCAGTTGCCCAGAAACACAGCATCTTGAAGAGTTTTAGAGATTTTAGAAAACTACTGCATCTAAAACTCTAGGTTCCTGTGTTCCCATCCCTTCAAAATTTAGCAGTCAAGCTCAGAGGTAAAAAGAGAGCAAGAGCGTAAGCCACGTAATGTCCTGAAAAGTAATTACATTGAGCTGACTCCTATGAAATACCCAGAAAAACGGGCAGAAGTCTCAGAAATCAGGGTCTCTTTGCCATGTTGCCCTTGCACTTTCCTGAGTTGTATGACTGCCTTCAGCAGCCAGTTGTAAGCAACAAGTGAGCCTTCTCTGCAGCCCTTGATGGACCGTGGTGCAGGAATCTAGCCTTATGTCAAGGGCACGTCCAGTGGCGTGCAGATCAGTGTTGGGGGGAACCACTCCCAGGACGGTCAGGTTCAGCCCTGACCACATGCACTGCAGTTAGCCCTGGATCATGGACCTGATTTCAACTCTTGAGAAGTCTTTTAAGGAGAGAAGCAATGCTTTCTGGAGCTTGAGCTGTCATTTTGAAGGACCAGGGCCCTGTAATTGCCTGTCTGAGCTTCAGGGTATCCAGCTGGTCTCTGATACCTCACTGGGAATCTCCTGATCACAAACCATCTCTGGGATTCTTGCAGGTCTCCAGAAGTATTAAGAAATATAGACCCCAGAAACACACGCACCAGTAGTGGGTGTTCTGTCTGTTACAGACCTCAGTAATAGTTCAGGGCAGTTATCAAACTGTTATAAATTAGTTTAATATTCTTTTGTTATGCGAGTATTGAGATGCAGCAAGCCATTCCGACACTTCTTACAAAGATCTGATTATTATCTATAGGCTTGGCTCTTTGCGGTCAAATGTATGACTTAGAAAAAGCGTTGATATTTTTAATGCTAGATTTAGTGTGCTATTTTACTAGAAGGCAGTAAAGTACTTCTGTTTGCATCGTCTTCTAACTGCAGGCTGCTCCTCCTACAAACTGCCGGGGAAGGCTATTTCATTTTCACTTTGGACGTTCTTGAAGTTTGTTTTACGATACTTCTGTAACTTCAGAAGGTTAACATTCCTGTCGGGTACAAACTTCAGACGTTTGTGGTGGTAGATCGTAACTAGAAAAGAGAGGTCACCTAGGGGCACTTAATTATAATGATTTACAAAAGAGCTCTGTCTGCCAGTAAGGCTAATTATCAGCTTGCAACTAAGACACTGTGCTCACGTTATGTCCTTTTTTGGATTAAGGAGATAGATGTTTGTGCTTTGAGCATTAAAGCCTACCAATGCAAAAGACAGGCCCTGTTTACTGAGTGAATTCTTGTGTGTGTGAGGAACTAGAGGAACTGTTTGCACTGCTAATATTTACAGTAACAAGCTCATTGATAAAGAGCAGAATAGAATTGGAATGCATTTAAGCAGGAAACTGACCTATAGTAGATGAAAGTTTGGTGCAGAGATTGAGTGAATTATTAGGAACATCAAACATTTTTACTAAGTATCCTCCCTTTGTCCAGAAATGTTTGGTGTGTCTGTAAAGTCTCCAGTACTGGCAGAGCAACGTTGGTTGTAGAGAGTAATGGAGGACCGTCTAATTAGCGTGAAGCTGTGATGTTTGGGAAACATTTGTGAAACATGTGAACTGTACCTTTTTAGTCAGTGGAAATGTTTAGAAATGCTGGGGCTTTATACAGTGAGTGATATGAGGCAGAAGCAGCTTGTCTTAGACATTACATTCTTTACAAAGCCATAATTGAATAATACATAATGTGCTTATGATTAAGAGAAATTGTCTCGATGTGATCACTGATGGTCTTTATGATAGAGGAAGAATCATAGAAATCTGCTGTCAAACTTCCCGAACTACTGATATTAATCTTTGCGGTTGGTTGTTGAGCTTATTCTCAGATGCTTCCTCTACTTAACTTTATCTCCGATTCCTCAAGATTTTGATTATAGGTTGTCCACTGTTTTGCACAAAATTTAAAATGTCTTTGACAAGAGTCACTTAAAAAGGAAGGAAGTTATCAATGTGATGCATTCATTTCTCAATTAATTGCTCTTAGTATTGGAAAATTCTGGGTTTTCTAAAACCACTGACGAGTGGCAGAGTTTGTGGAGTAATTTAACCATTCATATGTGTTTCATGGTTAGTTGGTAGAGGTTGCTGCAGCGTGTTGCATGAAGAACAGGGAGGTGATAAAAAGCAGTTTTATATTAAGGGCTTTTTGGAAGATGCAGGACACATGAGAAATTTGTGAAAAACATTTCCGTTGTCAGTGTGAGGAGCAGCTCAATGTTTTGGAGTTTTCCTTGAGAGCTCTTGGACCTATACATACAGGTGGGAATTAGCTGGCTGTCCAGTGAATTGCTGACCACATGATATTCCTGTTAGCTGGTATCAGGTCATCCATAGTCAAACCCAACTCATCCCTTTGCTGCTAGTTTCCTAGTCCAAAACAAAGGAAAAGGCAGCAAATATTTCCAGACAATTGTAATGTAGGCTAAAACTCCTGCAGAAAATTAGAGCAAGTGTTTGTTAAGCCACAACTTATTAAATGGTACTTGGTTGGTTCTGAAGGAGATACCTTCTGGGTTACAGCATATTTCTAGCCATTTTAAACTTTCACTCACCTGATAGTGGTACAGTTTTTCTTGAGGCCTTACTGTGTAAACTTTCTCAAGATTTCATTTATTTTTGGCTTGCAGTCGTCTTGTGTTAGTTTTGCAATGTGAAATTTGTACCTTAATCTAAAATTATTAATTCTTCTACGGTTCTGTGTACTGGGAAGAGTTGCTACCTTTGCTTTTCTGCAGCTCAGGCAGTCAAATTATTAGAGATCAGGAATAAAACTAGCGGTTCGGAGACTGTGAGCAAGACAAGATGCTAAATATGTTTAGTAGTACCTGAAACCTGAAGTATTATAAGCATTCATGGACCTTTGCAAGTTGCATGTCAGTGCCTTTTCCATAGCTGTATAGTGAAAGAAGTTATCCAGTGGGAGAACCGTCAGTTTTCCCTCTTAATGAATTAAGCTAAATACTATGAAATTTCCAAGTTTTTAGGAGAAAACTTGGCTATATGCCAACACTTCTCATTCAGAAGCCGGGCTGTGAGCAAATTCTACTGATGTTACGAGATCCTCTCGTACGTGAACATCTGACGTCTCTGCTGGTGCCTTGGCTATGTAGCACAAATGTGCTGTGGAGTGTAGCCCACAGTGCTGAGTCTCAAGGGCTGGTAGATGTTGAAACAAGACTGGAATGCCTCGTTTGTGCAGGTTTTGTTTGAGAGAAATCCCAAACACGTGAGCTGGAAGAGCTATGGCATGTGCTGATGGATTCCCCAGGCTACGTGGCTGGAGGGCCAGGCTGCAATATATGTGGTCAGATACACAAGAAATGTGGCGAGTGTGTGGCTTAGGAAAAACAAATGTAGCAATGTTAAGTTTTTGTTCCATAGATAATGAAGCTGTATCTTTGGTAGTTGAAGTGATTTTAGCTGGTTTGCCCTTAGAATCTCTTTTTTAATTTTTATTTTTTTTCCTCTCCCTTCTCTCCCCTTCATACAGAACAGTGCAAGTACAGAGAGTAAACGTGAGAAATGCTGTCTAGGTATCTTCCACAACATTGGTAGGATTTTGTGTATTCCAGTGCAAAGACACTTTGTCAAGAATAAAGAGAGTTTTCTGTTTTGTTCATAGCTAAAAACTTTAATTGAAGACAGCAGGAGTTCCACCATACCTTTCAATAAGAAGGTTTTTCTATTGCAATTTTTGAAGT
This sequence comes from Aythya fuligula, assembly GCF_009819795.1. NCBI lineage: Eukaryota > Metazoa > Chordata > Aves > Anseriformes > Anatidae > Aythya > Aythya fuligula. Next base: position 26,424,759 of record NC_045562.1, on the reverse strand, counting down.
CAATGATGCCATTCATCACTGTTGTTTAAATTATCTGGATTTATATGTCGTATGATAAGCGTTGCCTGTGATCTGAATATTTAAAACTTTTAAAAGACTCCAGTGTGACACCAGGGTCACGGAGTTAATATCTGCACGCTCTCTTGCATACAGTGACATCTTCCATGCATGAAAGTTTCCGTGTTTCCAGTGCTTACATCTGCTGCATTTAGAAGAAAAGGTAGTATATTTAGATTTTATGACGTCTTTTCTGGGAATAGAATGGAGATTGACTTATTTCAGTCATGCTATCAAATTCTAATCAGATATTTTTCATTTTCATCACTACTGATTGGACTGAATGGGGGATCTGGATATAAAACCTTTGCGTCTCCAGGTATCTCTGTGACATTTAGAGGCAAATCACTGGGATACTTAATTCACCTTAAAAATTATTCCCAATTATAATATACGTGGATGAACTCCTAAATGTAGATTTACAGATTTGTTTGAATGAATTGAAAGTCACACAAAAGTTACCTGCTTTGCAGAGCTTCCCGTTGCCATTGCTCCCATCAGTTTCAGTGGAATGTCTGTGTGCCTGAACAAACAGGTTACCTGTTTGAATTCCTGAACCCATTTACACAAGTTTGGAAAGCCATTGCAGCTTGTTTTTTCTGTGATAAAACATAAATGTAGTAGATATGAGTGTACATGCCCAGTTAGCATATCAGGTCCTCTTGTGGCTGCTATATATAGTAGGTAAACTTGCATAATAATAGTGTTGGATAGATGAGCAAAAGAAATGTGGTTGAATTTTTTCCATTACAGCTCATTTTGGCAGATGTTTTCTCTGTTTCCAAAATGACAATGCAACAGAGTACAATAGCTGAAACTTAACTGAGAATTACAACAGTTTATTTAGCAGGAACAGTGGCATCTAATCAGTAGGTTTTAGTGAAGTCTTATCATAACTTAGATGTGATTAATGTTAGATAAATATAGCTGTCAAAGCATTTCAAGTTGTGTTTTGAGTCTAACTTAATTCCTCTGCTTTCCCTTTTCGTGAAAAGTAGGCATAAGCTGGTAAAATGGTATTTTAGAAAATGAGCATTGGCTGATGCTAGTGATTCTGCATATAATTTTTAGAATAAAGAAAATTGAATTGTTTAGTAAGGATCCAATTAAATGACCAATAAAGGTACAGCAAAGATGCAACTGGTCAGGTGAATATTGTTATTATAACTTTGTCATTCAGACAGTTGAGTCTTAAGTTCATAGAATGGTTTGGGTTGGAAGGGACCTTAAAGCCCACCCAGTTCCAACCCCCTGCCATGGGCAGGGACACCTCCCACCAGCCCAGGTTGCCCAAAGCCCCATCCAGCCTGGCCTTGAGCACCTCCAGGGATGGGGCATCCGCAGCTTCTCTGGGCAACCTCTTCCAGTGCCTTGCCACCCTCTGAGTAAAGAATTTCTTTCTAATATCTAAATAAATCTACCCTTTTTTAGTTGAAAACCATTACTCCTTGTCCTGTCAACCAGGGCTGCTCTCAATTTGTTTTTTTTTGTTTGTTTGTTTGTTTGTATTAAAGACTTAATTGATTTTAGGGCAGTTGCATTACAAGTGATTGTGTGAATTAAAGATCTTGTTTGAATGCTGTCATTCAGAAGTGAAGTGGACTTGGAAGTTCATTCCTGTTCTTCGTGATTACATACTGAAGGTATGGCTTCACAAACCCGCTTTTGGGAGGGAATTCCTCATCAGCAGCGTGAGCCACGGGAGGTCTGGCTGTCAGCTGCTTGTTCCTGGACAGGCAGAACCCTATGTGTGGCTGCTCTTTAACCTGAAGCAGAGAACAGATTCACATTTCAAACAAACAAAAGCAATCAAGTGAAAACCAACCCACCCACTTCTCCTGTAAGGATTCCAAACCTTTGTGCCATCACTAATGGATTTGAAATGATGGAAAAGTACACAGGCATACTTGGGGATGTCTTTATGAGTAAAGGGGATTTAGTGCCCCTTGTATCTTAAGACCACTTGTTTCCTGAATGAGAGCAGTGGTATTCAATGTATTCTATTTTACATATATTTACTGCATACCTTTACTTGATCAGCTTTTTCTTTTTTGTGTCATTGATGTCAACACAGCAACATTTACTGCGAGTTTTCAAGGGCTGTATGCTGCTCAGCTGCCACTAAAGTCTCTAGGAACCACTCAGTGAATTCCTCTCAAATGTTTCTGGAAAATACAGAGGATAGAATGACGTACCCTGACTTTTTGTACTGTGGTAAATACATTTTTATGTGTGTGACAGTGCCTAAATAAATTATGCTCTCAATAAAATTCCATGCCAACAAATCCTGCATGCAGGCTTGAGGCGGGATTTGGATTATTGCTCAGCAATTGCACATTTGAAATACAATAGCTGGAATTTATGTTTACATTAATTACAGCATGAACATAAATTCCTCTGGGTGCTTTCATTCTTCGTATACGATGTTGTCTGCTAGACTTTATTGTTTGTGTTATATGCTGAGAGATGGAAACCATTCTCAGTAATGGCTGCAAACATTTGAGTGCAAGAACCATCGTTTCTCAGAAAATCCTTGTAGATCCAGGGGCTTTTACTCCATATTTATTTTTTTATTTTTATTGTGTACAATCAAGGAGAATTGTTGTTTGTGGTAAAATAGTCAACGTATAGATGGGAGGCAAAATCAGGCTGTTGGTAAATGAACATCATACAGTATTTTACATTAATTAACTAATTTCTTCAGAACAAAGTTGTACTAGAGATGAGGGATGGTATTGATGGTAGCATAAAATAGCTTCTCTTTTTCAGGATCACAGAGAATAAACAGTACATAAAATATGGGAGATGCTTGTAACTTTTCCTGACTTTGGACCAGGGAATGAGGCTTGCCTTTTTCACTTGCAGCTTTCTAAGGTTACTAGAGAAAATCCTGAGCCTGTTGAAGTAAAGTTGCAGGAATTAGAACTTGATTCCTTGCTTTTTACTAGAATTTCACACGCATCTTTTGTTGCCGTGCAGTTGGTGACAACTTAAAGGCGGTCTTCATTAGAGGTCCTCTTTTCAGCATTGCACCGAGAGCCCCAGCTGTATATTCTAGTCCTTTTCCAGCCAACTGCTGGCCTTATATGATGATCCTCGCTGAAGACTTTGTGGACACTTCTGAGTGTTTAAAGCAAGATGTTAAGTTGCAGAGAGGTTTCCTATTAAGGCAAAGTGATGTAATGTCCGTGGAACACCGCCAGCTTCTCTCCGCTTGTTTTATTTATATTAGCTGCATACCAGAGAAAATGCCCCCATAAAACATGAGTGCTCCTTGCTATATTTAGCCAAGCTAATTTACTAATACCAGGATATTATGTTTATATGCAATGGAAATAATTATAGAAAGATTTGGGGGCATCTTATTGAAATAAAACAGGTTGGACTTGGGAAAAGTAAATACCAAGTTTGCTGCTGGTGCATAGCAAGACTCTAGGGTGTCTTTTAGCATTTATATCTGCAGCATATGCATTTCTGTGCTGCAAAGCATTGCTTAACAATCAGCAACACAGTTGAATTAAAATGTTTAAAGAATTCAAAGTACAGAAAGGTTATTTACACTGATCCGAATCTTTTTTGTCTTAGCAGTGCAGATATCCTCACACTTAACCTATGTGACTAAAACCAATCCAGACATACACATTCCAGTCCGATCTTCTAGCCTGAAGTATCTGCATTCTTCTTCCTATGGAATATAGAGCAATACTGTGCTTTTTTGGTGATGTTTATTAAAACCACTCTGGCATATCTTGTGGTGATTACCTTACCTTCTTTGACTTTTCTTTAGCACTACTGAAGTCTCTTTTTTATTGAGGTAGGGTTTTTTGTTTTGTTTTGCCTGGTTTCTGTTCAAATCTTTGTTCTACAGCTGATGGTGCTGATAAATAATCACCAAATTTCTTCCTGCCTCCAACAATGTTACTTCATAATGCTGTTGAACAATTTGACCTTTTCTGTTAATTTTCCTCCTACATGGTGACCCTAGCTGGGTGTGGTGGTGTTGGAACTATGGATCCTCCCTGATACTAAGTCTGCCTGAAAGAGTATTCCCCAGCAAAAGTAGCTGAGTACATTTGTTAGCTGCTGAGAATAAATTAAATGTTAACCTTTGCGAGCGAGCCCATTGTGATTGTGGAACAGTGTGATGTATTGTGGGGTCTGCAGTTGACTCATGAGCTGTTAAGCTATGGACAAGGGAAAGAATTGTTGGATAGCGTTATTTTTATCTGCACCAGTGAGGGTGTGTTGGACATCTTGTATGTTTTCCGCCTGGATCTGATTCGCCTGTCTTCGTTTCCAAGCATGTGCTTTATTGAGATGACTTCTGAGGATGCTTCTTTTAAGAGGGTATTCATGCGTTCTGACATTTAGCATCTAATTTACACGCTCTGAACTGCACTCTGGAGGCTTCCCTGACTATCTGGGAGGCTGTACTACTCGTGTAAGTGAGATACCAAAGAAGGGATGAGAACATTCCCCTACATGTCTCCTTTCAACTAGAAGAATTAGAGCAATATGACAGCAAACTAAAGTGCTGCAAGGCCAGAAAGAAAAGGTAAATGATCTTCTAGGCCTATCACAAATCAAGAGTAATTCTTCTACACATCTGGAGCTTGTTTTGAAAATACAAAGCTATTTAATATATAGGGGATTTCAGAATGATTGCAAGATTCTGTTGCTATTTCCAAGAATGTGAATCTTTTCTCATTCATTCTGAATGATTCATTAGGGAAGTAGATCATGCTGTTAAATAATCATGAGAAAAAATTTTGAGTCAACTAAGGGTCAAAAAACATTTCCTGCAATTATGAAGTATGTTAATCAAGCCGGACCTTTTGCCTCACAGATTCCACTTAATTTCAAATATCAGATTTTGAACATAAGACAAACTTAAACAAAACAATAAGCCTTGGATCATGAGATGCCATTTCTAGTATTGGGCTCTTGAGGACAAAAGTTCTCCCTTGTGTAGAAGATCAGACATAACTAATGTGTGAAGTATTGCCTGGACTGTGTACAGCAAGAATTGTGTGCTATCAATTCTTGCTTAGCAAAGTTTATTTCTCCATTTTTAAAGCTAAGGCCTTGCAGATTGGTTATTATTCAAGTAACTTTAATATTGAAGTCTTGAAATCCATTTGGAAAACTGCAGTCTCTGAAGGTTTATGAAATGACCTAAAAATGTGCAGCTTCAGACAACATTGCCTTTAGGGCGTGAGAATGCAATTAATGTGGTAAGTCAAAGTGCAAGGGCTCATTAGAGTCTTGGCATGCAGAAGAGGATGACTGTAGGGAACTGCACTTCTGTTCTTCCAAACAACAATACTGAGCAGCTCAGTCTTTCTGCAGAGCTGGGTACCCACTCTTCATGATACACTGCACAACTGGTTAGAGACCTTAAAATCTTTGCCTTATTTTTAATATTGCCCAATGTGGCAAAAACTGCAATACTTCAGTATGCTGTCTGGTCTCTCTGGCCTGTGATGATTCCTCATTCTACAAAGAATTACCATATGGCATACGAGGTGAAGTACAGTGTGAAGTCACAGGCCTACTGTCTTACACCTAGGTAGCACTTCTGGAGGTTGCAGAAGGGTGGTGAAGAAGTGGTGGTAGCCCAAGAGAAGAGGCAGGGAGACAGATGAGAAGACTGTAACTAGAGAAAGGGAGGTCAGTGAGCAGAAAAAGTTAAGGCAGACCAGCCCTATACTGAGATCCAAGTGCTGAGAGAACAGAGGATTGCGTGGAATCTCGGAGTTCGTGCAGGAAGAACATTATGAGCCACGCTGATGCTAACTGTGCTGCTACCAAGTTTGGTGTTGTCAAAATTCCTCTCTTTGAAGTAACTTACTCCAAAATTACATTTTCATTATGGAGCTGTAGGTTGTTTATTAAAGCATAGAGAAAATAAAAATCTCAGCTACTTGTGAGGTAGGGCCCAAGCTGTGATATTTAAAGAGGAAAAGACTCATGTATGTAGTGTTGACTTCAGTAAGAAAGATGTGTATTACTACTTTTACATGTTTGCAGAATCAAAGCACCATTTTTTTTCTTATTCCATTTTAACTCACTGATTTACCAGTAGTTTCCAGATATAATCTAAGAACTCTAGTTACATTAAGGAAACAAAACAAATAATTGTGCACACTGAAAATATTATGCTACTAAATATTCAATGTAAAAACCCTTTTTGGCAAGGGTAAAACATAAAATTATGGTGATCAAGGTAAAATAGATTGATTTTCACTCTAGGAATTGACGAACCTTTTTATCAATTTTTCAATTTTTCAATTTATCAATTGAAAATTTGATAAATTTTTCTCATGATCCATTTCTGAGTATTTGTTTTAACATAAAACTCAAGGCGTATTTAATAAATATGGGACACTCAATCAGACAAGCTGTGCATCTAGGCCAGTATTTCTCCCTGAGTGATCAGTTCTGGTCTAAGAAGGTGCAAGAGTGATCAGAATAACGAGTCCATAGAGAGAATCATCCTTCACACTTGTGAGACATATTGGGGTTAAACCTTGAAGAATACGTAGTACCTAGCTTTTCTTAGTACCTAGCTTTTTACATACTACCCTGTGATCAAACTGAAGATGAACAAGACACGTTTGTTGCATCTTGGAGGTTTTTACTGCAGAACAGATGAAGGAGTGGAACTAATTGAATTCTGGAGGTCATCTGCAGGCAAACAAATAGTAGAATTTGTAGTGTGGTGTATAGAGTAGTAAAATCAATGTCTAGGATACATTGACTCTGAATGTGTAAATACTACATAGTATGCATTGTACCCTATTTTAAAATATACTATGCATCAGTATTTTTATACACTTAGACTTTTTTTTTTTTTTTTCAAGAAAACCAATAAATTAAATGCAGAGATTGATTAGAGAAACACGTATTTGACCTTCCAGAAATGGAGACTTACACAAAATGTAAAGCCAGAGCCTAGCCTGTTGTGGTCAGCATACTTGCTTTTAAATGCCTTCTAGATTGCGTGACTTAGATTGATACCTCATGCTAGTTTGTACATCTGCTATATAGCTATATGTGTCAGCTATATGGCTATATGTCAGCTACATATATATAGCTGACCTGCCATTCAGCATCGCTAACGTAGTATTTGGCCACAATAGATGTTTATTACCACACAGTTTACCTGTACAATTCCTTCTTTTGTATGGAATTATGTAATGCACAGCTTACTTCAGGGAAGAAGTCCATGCTGCATAAGCCTTCCATAAACAATGTTACTTGATAAACTGAGAAATGATTTGCCTCTGATATGAATCTTCTTTATGGAATGTATTCTCACTCAAATGCTCAAAAGCAATTACGTGCCCTGTCATTTATCTGTAAAGTATTCCTTTTAAGCATTTTACCAGAATACGCTGTACAGCTAGCAGTTGAAGAAGAAATTAAATTTGCACTGTAAAATCAATTAATATATTTACCAGGAAAATATTACTTAAAACTTTAAAAATTACTTATTACTTAAACCAGCACAAGAAGTTAATTCAACTTGAGCATCTGTGTCCAAATGTGTGTTATTTCAAGATGGTCACTCTGCTTTGTGATAATAGATAAAGGGAGTAATCCTGGTCAGGTCTGCTCAATCTGGTTAGGAGCAGAGGAAATTCGGAATATTTTAAAATAGATTTTAACTGCAGTGGCATCTGTGTACTGTGCAAGGTCTTTGCTCAGTAATTCTGCTGGTAGGTGTTTGCTTTTTGTTTTGTAACAAGCAGTGAGGAAGTTACAGTGAGGTGCAGAGCTCAGTCAAGGAGTAAGCCTGCAAGTCTACTTTCTCATTAGGATTTGCTGAAGACATCTTAATTAAGTTTATCAAGCAATTGTAATAAGCACCAGGTGATTTTGCAACTTTTTGGGACTTGGCATTTTTTAAATCTCTATTATAGACTGGGGAAAATGCCTCTAAAAATGAACAGAATACCTCACACCCCTGAAAGGGCACATCTGGACAGGTAAGAGTGACAGCACCCTGTACACTGTATTTTATTTTCAAAGGTAATCCATCGAGTTGGCTGAATATCCATATCTTAAAAGATTGCTCCTGCTGCAAAATAGGTCAGAGAAGTGTTCATCAGGCAAGTATCACTGAAGCTGATGCAAGTTGCTGATAGGAATAAAAAAAAGGTGATAAACCAAAAAGATGTTTTTAGTCTACAGTAGCAGATGGAAGTTATGCATGCTGTTGTAGCCAAGACTACAAAGAGTTCTGTCTTCCAACTGCTACAGCTGTCCTAAGGTCCATCTTGCCACACTTGCAAGTGTTTTCATTTTGCTGAGATACCCTGTTGCTGCTCGTTTGCCAGTCTGGGCTGGCGTTTTCCTTCTCTGTGACTGCTGCGGCCCACAAGGAATCTGTTGGGCATGAATAGACTGAGCAGTTGCCAACTCCTCACGGAAATGTTTGTGTGCAAACACTGAGGACACTTGCGGTATTTTTTATATATTTTTTTCCCAATAAAGTGAATAATTCACTTAACCAAGGCTTTGCATTTCAACTGGCCTGTTTGTGGAAGACAGGTCAGGCAGGTTGTCCGTGCCTGAACAAGCTCGTAGCTCCAGCAGGAGCCGAGCAGCTAGGTAAGGTGTGAGGCCAGCAACCTGGTGCCTGTTTCAGGTGCCAGAGAATGATGGCAGTGGAAGTCTGCTGTTTCTAGAGTTAGTGGATGGGATATCCTTCACCAGGGCTTTTAAAAAGGCTGTCTAAGAAGGCACCTGTGAGGAAACATTCTTGCAATAGATGTCCAAATGTCTCTAGATGATACCAATCCCTAACACAGCAGTAAATTCAGATTCACTGGGAGGTGTGCAGCATGTCAAATGACTACACGATTGTTCATCCTTTTAAGTATATCCTTGTTTTTTGTTTTTTTTTTTTTTTTTTTCGTTGCCATAACTTTCATTAAGATTAGCAACCTAGGTTGCATGACAGGGACATAGAGCCCTTCCCTGGGTCTTGCATAAGAAATGACTGCATTAGGATTACATTGATTGACTAAATGAAGCAGAAGTTGTGAGTAATATTGTAGAGTTATTGTGGACCAGGCTGAATGATTATCGCTGTCTTCAGCACTTGTTACTTCTGCCATAAAAGCCGGTGTGTGTTGGTTATGGGTTATTTCTGTGCATATGGAAGGAACTGAGCAAGAACGGTATAACAGCAGAACTTTGTGATATGAAGATGGTGCTGACACCCAAAAGGCCTTATATTGTCATGGTGGGAGAATCTCAAAATTACATATTTATTTCACATTAAAAACATACCAGTTTTTATGCATTGCTTTTTCTTTCCAATGGTTCCTCTATATGTGGTATTTTACGGGTGCAATACCTTCAGTGAATTCCAGTAAAACAGAATACTGATGCATCAGCTGCTCGTGTCTGAGATGTACATGAAGCAGTGACCTGCTCGCATGTCAGAACTGTTTTTCTTTGTGAATACAAAATAGCTGGGAAAAGGCCCTGGAATGTAGGCTGTAAAATGACCTTTATTTCTTCAAGTAGTTTTAAAGTGTAGTTTTCATTTTTCCAAAGACACAATTGACAGCGTGTGTGTGCTCTTGTAATATCACACATCTTTTTTTTTTTTTTCCTACCTTTTTTCTTTCCTTTTTTTTTCTTTTAAAAAACATGCTCTTTCTGACTCCCCAAAGTAGCTATTTTAATACTACGGACCAGTTGTCTTTCCGTGGAACCCAAGGAACAGATAATTGACAGGTATTGAAAGGATGGAGGTTCAGTTTTGAACCTGCTGTAACTTGGGGCTGGGCATAAAAAGAAACTAACTTCCCAACTTTGGTGGCCAATACTCATAATTTGTAAAGTATCTTGTTAATCAAAAGTATAAAAAATAAAAATAAAAAAAAAGAATGTGCTGTGCAGCACTGAAAAAATGTATCGTACTGCATCTAGAAGAGGAGGAATGGCTGTCAGTCTTCTTCAGTTCATTTCGAGTTTTAGGCTGCTGCAGTTTTTGAAAGCTGAAGTTTATGTTATTTTTTGCATACTTGCTTTGGATATATCCCAGCAAGCACGGAATGTAACCTTCCATGTGGTCTGGCACAATTAGAGCCAGAGACCTGTTTGTGCATTCGCAGGCTAATTCGTTGCTGCATTTCAAGTCATGATTTCCTACAGTTTGGGTAAACTGAGCTGCAATCTGGGACTTGTGCTGCTATTAATCCCTCATTACTAATTTATGTCTTAATAACAGACTTTCTGCTTCCTTTACCAGACCAATTCTTGTGGTGTAACCCTAACGCAGATATGAAGTTTAGCTTTCTTACTGAAGCTGTATTGTGTCTTTATGACTTTTTGGAACAATAAGTGTGCACAAGAGCACAATTTCCTCTCTTTCTGTACCCAGGGTAAATGCGTTATCTTACTGGTGCATGTTTTGAAAAATGTCCCTGCAGTGTTACAGAGATATGGAAAAGGTTCCTGTCTCCAGAAGAATTGCTTGGAGCCGCCTTGTGTTCACTAACTACTGGCAGTATCCCTGCTGTTAGTTTCCTTAGTACAGAAATTACCTTGATGTCTTTGACAGATAATCAAACAATAATGGAAAATGGGCACAGCTACAACTGCCACTTGTTAGGATAGACAGGCTTTTAACAGCCAAATTACAGCAGGATTTCCTTAAAGGTGAGTTCACAAACAATGCAGGCATGATGCAGACATTTTACATTTATCGTCTGCATGTACAAAGCTTCTCCAATGAAAAGTCAGGCTTAGTTTCAGAGAATGCTCATAAATGGTACCTGTGTCAGCCCTAAAACCAGGCTGATCATCCTCAGAGTACATTAGGGTACAGTGAAATAAGATAACTATAAACACTGCTGTATAGTGACATGAAACAAGGAAAAATTCCAGTTCTTGTGAATCTGCATTGTCAATTTGTTAAGCTTTGAAGGGTAAGCAATAAAAATGTTAAAAGGTTGCAGCTGCTGGAGATGGTTCCTAGTTACAGCTCTCTAGATATTCAGCACAAAGATTAAATTGTAATAACATCTCTGCAGCCTCCCTGAAATCTCTCATCGTAGACAAAAAGTATCTTGGCATGTTTGCAGGGCAGGGCCCAAACTGGTGCTGTTTTTGGTTTTCCTCCTCTCCCCTTCCTCTGGCCTTCCTCAGTTTTTGTTTTAACAGGTATTTCCACTCTTATATAAATGTGAACCCTTGCAGGTTGTAAAACAGTCTGTGTTTGTTTCTCATATTTATAAGGGATCAGCATCAAGGAGCTTAATGCTTGGGTAAATATATTTGTATAAGACAGCATGAGGGCTGCCTGTGTCCTGAACGCCTGGCAGGTGTTGTTTTTTGTTTATTTTTGTTGTTTAAAAAAGCACTTTTAACATTTCTGAAGTCGAATAAGTATTCAGTGGACACAGTTGCAGTTGGAATTACCTTTGTATTCTGAGTATTTCTTTTCAGTGCAGCTGTTAATTCATTCGCTACTAGCTTAGGTTGATATTTTCGTTTTTAATAACTCTCAATCATTGATATATCTGGTGGAAAAGTTTATATTAGCAATTTTATCAGGGAAAAAATCCAGATATTAATAACTATTGTCAAATTTTGCATGAGCCTCCCCAAAGCATTCAGTGCATTTCAATCTCCAAAACAGTAATCATCAGAAGTTTAGCAAATCATTCACTTCCAACAGTACCATTTATACCAGTAAGGCACAAAATGTGGTTGTAGAAAACAAGTTAATCGGTGTGTTCAAGAGGTGGCTTAACCTGGTGAGTCTGCCATGCCACCTGCCGAGCAGCCACAGATGCAGAAGCCCTGGGAGCACGATGTAGGAAGGGAACCACAGCGGCTCCCAGCACTTCCAGTTCTCCGTTTCTTCACTGCCTGCCAGCTGCCCAGCTGGGCTGCCAAGGAGCTTGAGTGGCCTAACTGCATCTTAGAGCGTTCTCATGCTAATAAATCATAATGGAAAGTATTCCGTCCTAGATTTTATAAATATCTATATCTATATATATGTATACCCCTCGAATACTGTGTTCAGTTTGGGGCCCCTCGCTACACGAAGGACATGGAGGTGCTGGAGCACGTCCAGAGACGGGCAGCGAAGCTGATGAAGGGTCTGGAGCACAAGTCTTATGAGGACTGGCTGAGGGAACTGGGGTTGTTTAGCCGAGAGAAAAGGAGGCTGAGGGAAGACCCCATGGTAATGTACAATTACCTTAAAGCAGTCTATAAGAAGATGGGGATTGGGCTCTTCTCCCAAGCACCAAGTGGTAAGACGGGGGGTCTTAAGTTGTACCAGGGGGAGTTAGGTTGAAAATTAGGAGAAATTCCTTCACTGAAAGGGTTGTACAACATTGGAACAGGCTGCCCAGGAAAATGGTGGAGTCAGCATCCCTGGAGGTCCTCAAGAAACGTGTAGATGTAGAATTTAGTGTCATGGTTTAGTGGTGGACTTGGCAGCGCTAGGTTAAAGGTTGGACTAGCTGATCTTAGAGGTCACTTCCAACCTGAACGATTCTGTGAGTCTGTGATACCTACATACATGAAGAAATATATCTGAACGTAGATGTTGAGTGGCATGGAAGTCAGTGGTACCTGAGAACAGCTTTGCCTCTCGATACAGCGTGATGGTGTCTTAAAGAAGCAAGCACACAGACTGATGCTCTTGTAGAGCTCTGGCACAATTATGTGACGCTTGAGTTAGAAGCTACACGTAGAGCTTCATTGGAATGTAGGTTTCGTGGAGATGAGCAGTTGTTATTCCAAAATACAACGTTTTTCTGGCATTAGTTTCAAATCTTAATTTAGAAAACTAGCTCAAGCTATTAAAGTTGTGGTTAATTCTGATTATTTTCATTCAAAGTCTCCCTGTACTTTCAGAGGTATGTCTAGTGTATTTCTGTTGAACTGCACCATCTGCTCCTCAAAGGGCAGGTTACTGGAAGGACATGAAGGGGTCAGTCTGCTTTCACTCAAAGTGAGCCCATTGTTCTCCCATACGTGATATGTAGGAACCTTTCTTTCAAACAAAAATTACTTTTCTTCATCTGCTTTTCATTTGCCCCTTTCTTTTGTGAAGATGATGAGGGAGGACCAAGGAGGGCCCAAATCAGGAAATATAAAAAGTTATAATATAGAGAAAATGTGTTTAGCCTTGGTTCTTTACCTGTGGTGGTTGGTTTCAATCTATTTCACATACTGTGTTGTAAAACACTGAAGAAACATGGATGCACTTTGTGGTAGACACTACCTGGAGAGAGTTCACTGTGTGCAGGGCTGATTGCTGTCAGGGCCTGGGCAGCAGGCACCACCCTGGGAGAAACCTTCCCCCAAGACAGGCAGTCTGGGTGGGAGTGGCTTTCTTAAGAGTTTTTGCATTTAAAAGGTACAGGGAGCAGGTTGTACCTCTGGATCACTTTGGATGCCAGGACTGGGTGGAACAAGCAGCATCAAGCCGCTGTTCTCTAGCAGTAGCATGAACCGCGGGCTTAGTGAGAAGGCCAAAGCCAGCACCACCAAGTTCAGTCAGCTCAGTTCAGCTGCTTGCCATTATCTTTCCTTAGCACAGACAGCACTGTCCACCTAGGCAGAGAAAAACCTCTTGCTTCAAGATATAAAAAACCATACAGATCTGTAAGGAGCTGATGGTTGCACTGCAAACACTAGGCTGCTTCCCAGAGGACGTTTTGGGCTTTTTTCCTCCAAGAATCATAATGTTTTTCACATACACAGAGATGTAAGACAATCATAAAGCTGGTACATATCCTCATACTGGGAACCTGGGAATAAGCCTGCTGGAGACCTTGCAATATGAAGGATTCCTTCCACCCTGAAAATGTCATCTGCTGTCATGTACTCTGCAACCCACTGGTCAGTTCCTCCTGAGCCTTTTTCAGAGATACTCAACCATCTCTGCCTATCTCTTGCACCTCCCCTGTTTCATAGCTCTACATCCAAGCCCTTGGCCTGGCCTTGGATTACAGTTCCCAATAGTGGTTGTTGCCTGTTAAGTTCTCAAAGGACAGCTCTATTAATTGTAAAAATAACGTGGTAGAAAAAGGTATCAGGAAGAAAACAAAAATTAAAATGGGTTAAAAAGACAAATCCACCTATTGTATTCCAACCAAGTGCATACCTCAGAATATGAATCCTCGAGTAACTGTTACCCTTAAAATATGCCATCTTTACCAGCATCATCAGAGAATATTCTGATATCTGTTTGCTCTTCTTCCATGCAATCAGTGTTTTGCTTTTGAAAACACAGTATTCTGTAGTGAACCACCAAAAAAATGAATGTGTCTAGTCTTCCCTTTGAGTGTCTGTTTTCAAACGTGAATATTTAGCTCACTCCTTTCATTGTTTAGCACTTAGTTTTTTGACTTAGCTGTGAAGAATTAAAAAAGAAGGGGGACACAGAGCCAGACTGCTGCCGTGGAATAAAAGAGGACTGGAAATGAAGCAAGGTGCAGTGGGCAGGCACTGACAAGTGACGCTTGCCCCTTCCACTTCTGTCAGAGCGTGGTCCCCTCAGCAGTCATCATCTCCCTGCACATGGCAAACCTTTCACTGGCACCAAGAGCGAGCATGATTTGCCAGTGCTGTGACCCAAGTGAGAGCATGGCCAGTTTCTGCTTCTGGCAGTCTGTTAACGCTAACCTTGAGGCATTTTTGCATAAGGTTAATGCTGGCAGTGAACGTCATATACGTGATCTGGCAGCTGGGGAGAATGGCACATCGGAGAGAGCAGTGCTAAGGGACTGTTTCTTCAGGATACTGTTGTCACTGTGGATTGTGACCCTACAGTGCCAAATCTCTAGGAAGCACGGCCTTTACAGACAGTACTGTTCAAAAACATTCTTACATGTATCTGCACCACTGTGAGCAATAGTTTAAATGAATTTTTAATACGACATTTTTTCCTGTGGTGAGCTTAAAGTCCAGCCAGCCAGAACTTCTATTTGCATTAGCAGGTAGAGCACTTTGCCACATGGCACCTGTGGGTCAGTAATAACAATGTTAGCAGTGAGCTGCTAGCAGTAGATATCCAGGTGTCTAATAACAGGATCATAAAGTTCATATAACTCATTTGACTATGGAAGCTAAGGTCCAGTTGGAAAAGTGACTTGCAGGATCAAATCAACTCAGGCCTCCTTATTTTTACTCTCTCTCCTTGGTCTGAAATATTTCCTTTCTAGTGCTAATTTGTAGTGTACTGCAGATTTTAAATTGGAGCCTAGCTTCCTACAATTAAAAAAAAAAATAGATCTTACTTTTTATGATACCTGATGCTCCTTGCTCTTTTGTCTTTGCTGCTGCAGTTGTGTTGGCTTTGAGGAAACGCATAAATCACTGACAGCAGTAGCAAGCCTCCTGCCGTGCTTGGAGGTTGCTGTGAATATTGTTGACACAATAAGAGGAGACTCACTGCCTTCTCTAATGGCAAGGGAAATTCTGACTTTCCTGATGGATTTTATATTCTAGTTTTCAATTCCCTAAAATTTAGCAAGCGTGAATTTCCACGAAGTTAGCCAATTGATGAATTAAAAAAATATTAGTTGCTGTATCTTCGTTTAGTTGTTAGTTTCTAAGAGAAGTTAGAGAGGAAAACGAGGTTACAGAAATACTTGGGAAAGTGTAATGTTGCATCTTGCAAGTCATCTTCACGGTAAGTAGAGGCAGTATGGAAATACCCCAAATTGATTCTAGGTATTCAATATTTAGTATCATAAAGAAAAGGAAGACTGACACTGTGTAGACAAGCACTGCTCCAAGAGTATCTTCATTTACTGTCATGTCTTGTTGCACCAGATGTTGCTAGTGATGCACACACAAATCCTCGTTCTTAACTGCTGAACAAATTGGATCATTCTCAGTCACCAACTTCTTTTCACAGTTAGAAATCTATAGTAAGTGGAAAACAAAGTGACACAAGCATATAAGTGAAGGTGCAAGGGCTGTGCCTTCCCATTCTAGGAGCTGATAAGAAAAGATTAAGTGTTGTGAACAGTAAATCTATACATGTTTGGACCGTGAATCATAACTGCATAAATGCTATTTTTCCTTCTGTTGCAACTAGTGTCTGCTTCAGCTAAAATATTACTACTCTACTTTTTGCATTTCTTTAACTGTTTTAAAACATCTGTTAGAATGTCTGAAATGTCGTATGAAAATCTTGGGTAAGAATACTTGGTACTGAAGAAAGTATTCACAGCTATGGAAGCAGGCCTCTTAACAATATTTATCTACTGCTTGGTCTGCTTTGCCGTGACTTCCTGAAAGTTCTCGGTATTTGCTTTACCCTAGTTAGGATTTTTTGTTATTTTCTTCTGCCATTAACTGATCAAATTTTACAAAAAAAAAAAAAATAAATAAAATAAATTAACTGCTCATTCTTATGTTGTTATAATTACTTGGTAAAATTGAAAGATCCACATGAGAAAATGAGTTTTATTCACTGTTGTTTAAACAAGCTTGGTGTGTTCCCTTAGAGCATGTGTGCCCTTTAAAACACTTGGATTACAAAACATATTTTAGCTAATTGGAAAGAGGATGTAATTACAATTAAACTAATTTTTCCTGTAATCTCATCCAAAACTGAGCTTTTTTTTTTTTTTTTTTTTTTTTAAATTATCTTTGTTTCACTACTGATGAGGGCAACACAACAGACAGATTGCATTGCACAGTGTTGACTGCTGGGACGCTTTATACCCATGGCACAGCAGAGTTTCAGTGACTGACCTGTGCAAAGCTTCCCCTGCTGTTAGTGTCATTGCAAGGTGACACTTGTGAATTGATTAATCTCTTTTTTCTCTTTTCTTTTTTTTTTTTTCCTTCTTCATAGTGACACATCCCTAGGGTACATCTGCTCAAGAAATTAATAAGCACAGGGCAGCATCTGCTGTTAAAGAGTAGCTTCTGAGGTGGAGAACATCCCTTTACAAACAAGGATCATGTGTTTCTACAGGAAAACTTGCTTTAAGATCTTTTTTTTTTTTTTTGCTACATGGATTGATGTGATAACGCTTATGTCTGCATGTTATTTTTGAAGCAGATTTGCGCCTGCTTTGTCTGGACCCTAAGCCGATAGAAGGCTTTGCAAATGGAATTAGTGTTGTCCCGAGCTAATAAACCCTGACTCACAGACACGCATATTCTTGTGGCCTCAAGTTGAGCTTAGTGTGAGAGCAGAGGAACCTCATGTTTGCCTGCCGACCTTTTGTAGTCATACTCTGGATCTGGTCTTTGCTGCTGCCCGGATTGGTACAGCAGCGCTTCGGTGGCAGGCGCTGTAGTAGTGTGCTTACTTACCATTGACAGGGCCATAGATGGTCATTTGTGTTGTGCTGTTGGCTGGGCACGCAGCCATGTGACTTGGCAATGAAAATAAAAAAAGTCCCAAGACAAGACACTCTGACTTGCTTTTAGCATATGTTGGGTAAACAGGAGCGTTGGAGACAGCTAGCTTTTTTCTATATTCAACACAGCGTTTACAATACTAAATTTCCCTCTTTTTTTTTTTTTTTTTTTTAAACCTTAACCTCTCTGTAATGAATAAAAAAATTATGGGGGGTGGGAGTGTTATGATGGAAGAGAAAGTATTTTAAAATAATTTTAGAGGCATTGGACAGTAGGTCTGCAAAGAGTCAGACTAAAGAAACAGCAGGAGCTGAAAGTAGCAGTGTTACAGGACTTTCCTCAATCAGAGGTGACACCAAGTATTTCTGTCATCAGCCAAGAGAATCAAATGATGATGGGAACTGAAAGAAAAAACACTATTGCTTTAGCCCACGTAGGGAAAGGAGGTTCTTACATAGTTCTGTAAAAACTGGAGACTAAGGTCCCACCCATGCCCCGTGGAGTGATGGATTTCGAGTTGGCTATTGTCAAAAAATGAAGTATAAAAGTCTGCAATTGAACTGCGTTTGTACTGACATCGTTGACTCAATTAAAAAGAATCAGAAAAGTTTTATCTCCTTTTAAGTACTGAAATATGTATTGTTGGTGAGGTAACTTCTGTAGCTAGATGATTTATCTTTAGTCCAAGAAAGTGGTAAAAAGCAACTGTTAAAGGACTGTTTTTTCAGTTTTCTGTCCCAAACAACCTTACTCCCCTGTTTTATCTAGAATATCTCCTTTGGCCTAAGATCATAAGCAGAATTATTGTCAGAAGACATTTTCTGGGAAATGTGGATGGTTGGAATATCAAAATTAATCTTAGAATGGAAAATATGATAGTAGCATTTCCAATGTTGTTGCTACCAACAACAGTATACTGTTGTGCTAGAATCATACATTCATATGCCATGCATTAAGCAGACAGCTTCTAAAATTTCTGCTTAAAAGACCTAAATTATACATAAACAATGACACACTTGTATATAATAAAGTATTTATGTATGAAATACACAGAAAAGGTATATGTGCACATGCTGAAGCTTCGTAGACATCTGGAGTATTGAGATAAAGTTATGCTTTCCAGCTGGAATGTGACAGGTTTTAAGCAAGTCAGTCTGATGAATTTTAAGTTGAGAGACCACACAGTTAAACTTGATCTCCGTTTTCATAGGGCCCTTACTTACAGTGCACTCCTGTTTGTTCAGCAGAACAGCAGTTAGAAGAGACTGCTGCAGTGTCTTTAAACCAAGAGACAGGAGCACTATAAAGGAGCAGTGAATAGAAAGGTCACAATGTCATTCAAACTAATGTTTTGTGGTCGGAAAGTCAATGCATGCTCTCGTTTGCTTCATTGCTGAACATAATGCCTTTTTTGTCTTAATTAACAATTTTGGATGCTTCTGTGTGTGTTTTTTTTTATTATTATTATTATTATTCTTTACAGTTCTGCTAGAGAATGTCTGCATTTTTAAAGGAAAGTCTCATTTCCATTTGAGCTGATAGTATTGCAATTAGGAAATCCTTAGGGCTGTAGTCAGTACCTATTAAGATACACCTCAGAACATACAATTAAGAACAAAACCTGAAAAAAAAAGAAGTAAAAAAGTGGGGCTAGATACGTATGGAAGCTCAGTTCACCATCTCCTTAGGTTACATTTTTTTCCTGGAAATGTTCTTTGCCCATCTACAGGTACATGGATGGTTCTAACAAAGAAGTTAGCTCATTTTCTCCAAGTAGCTCATTAAAAGTGTGGCAGTAATTAGGCTTGTCTGATCTGCACAAGTAGGCTACAGCGAAAATCAAAGCTGAAGCTGTCACTGGGTAAATATGTGAGGCGTATTATGGGAACTTGGCCATCAAATGAAATAGGCAAGAAATGAAATGAAACTTCTAAGATCATCAACATTACTTGCATTAACTGGATCGCTCTTTTAAAATATGCTAAATGTTTTCAAATTGTCTTATAGTGTACCATTTTTAAGCAGTGAAAGTTTTGTTGACTTCTGTTTTACACACACTTCCCCCTTTTTGAACTGAAAAAAAAGGACTTTTGTAACAGTGTTTTAGCTCTGAAAAAATAGGGGTATTCAAGATATGCAAATGCTTTGAACTTTCCCTGGCTTCTGACTCTCCTAGACCACAGCTGAGTGGAATTTTTACCTCCTCGCAGCCAGCACTGCATGTCTGATCATCTTTTTGTCTATTTTTCCTTCCTACAGGGATCCTATAAAAATACAGCAGCTGCAGAACCAAATTCGTCTGGAGCAAGAAAGTGGCCAGTGGTATCGTCACCAGCAGCAACCTGAGCACCATCAGCACCCTCCCTCATCTCCTTCCTTTCCTCCTCCCCCCTCCTTCCAGGAGCTTGAGTCCAGCCAGTCTGTTATTTCTCCTGTGCCAATGAGTATTCTCAACTCTCATACTTCCCCAACCATGCAGTCTTCCAGCTCCTTCAACTACGCTCGACCTAAGCAGTTCATTGCTGCTCAGAACATCAGCCCTGCTTCAGGTTACGTGACTCCTTCTTCAGGATCATCTACATCCAGCCTGCCTTCTCCTATGTCTCCAACTGCTTCCCAGAAACAGTTTGGGAGAGTGCCTGTTCCGCCTTTCTCTCAGCAGTTTGCTCCAGAAGGGGAGTACGGATGGTCTCCTTCTTCTCCATCCCCTCCTCCCCCGCCTCCGCCTGTCTTTAGTCCAAGCGCAACATATCCGGCGTGTGATTCCTTTCCACTTCCACCTCCTCCACCTCCTCCTCTTCCTTCACTTTCTTCACCTTCCCACAGCCTGTCTCCAACTCCCAGATTTCCTAATTCCGGCCAGTCTCCAGCAGCTTTTCTCAGCTCCATGCTGCCATCCCAGCCACCACCCATTTCTGTCAACGCATTAGGCCTCCCGAAAGGAGTGACACCTCCGTAAGTATTAGCTAATGAGCTCCTTGAGTTTGACTGTACTGAAGATTGTACTGAAGATTATTGTACTTGCTTCATTTTATACTTTTCTAGGGCCCCTTGCTGTTACCTGCAAGCTGAGAGAGAGATGTTAATTGTTTGCAAATGGCTCTGTGCTGGAGATTAGATACGGTTTTCTAACTATCACAGAAAAGAGATTCTGAAGGAGTATTACAGTAGGAGTAACAGAGGAAAATCTAAGGTTTTACACTGGAGTTGATGAATTTGTGAAAGCAGCAGCAAAAGGTTCTGCGTGCCCAGAAAAGTGGAAGGAGATCCAAGAAAACCCTTCCCATGACCCAGCTCTCTTAAAGTCACGTATTCAGTGATATTCGTGATCTATGTTCCCATTGCATCAGTGCATAGAGAAAGTAAAGGGAGCATTTTTCAAAAGTCCCTATAGCTTTGCAATACTTGAAGTATAAGGTATTAAAGCGTGCATCTGACAACAAAGTGGTCATAATGATGTATTGACTCTTGCCTAGGGTTTTTGTTTTGTTGTTTGTTTGTTTGTTTTTTCCTTCTTTCCCCTAAGGAAGTTTGGAAAAGGGTTTAGGGGGGGATTTTGAAAAGAAGTGCATAAAAGCAAACAGAACCCCTCCTCCTAACAACTCCACATACTTGTTTTCCCCTTTTGTCTTCCTTAAAGGCCAAAATAGTATTTTGGAGCATGTCAGCTCCCGTCATAGATCAGTTTGTCTTTCCACTGGCACTAGATTCTCATTCCATCCTTAGAGAACAAAGAGACATGCTGAAGAACAAAAATGAGAATAGCTGTATCCAAGGCTTATTTATAACTTTGTCTAGAAGTTTGTCTAAACATATCTACAGTATCTAGGTGACTTGCTCAGTTACATACCGTTGTGGTGGGAACTTCTGTTATTTCAGTCCAAGATATGCAAAGGAAGAGAAGGAGGAAGGTGGACAGATATCAGAGTAATAAATCATATCTATGCTTTAATAAGCATTTCTTTATCTTGATTTCTGTCATATGGCTCATTATGGAATCTGGCCATAAAACAGAATTGGGAGAAAAATGAATAAATAGTACAGTTTGCTCTTGCACTCGTAATAGTTATGATTTTCTGTCTTACTGTGTCCTTTGCACTGGCTGAGTTTCTCTGCTGAAAGTTGCACGATTGATTTACTGACAGCTTGGCAGGGAAGCACAGCCACAGAAAGCCCGAAATTGCCCCTGATTTGACACATAGCTGCATAGCTTTGTGGGCACGTGCTGTTGTGCTGCTTAGGGCAATCCACTGTAGGCAACCATGAGGACTGGGTTCTTTTTTGATTTCCTTTCTGTGTGCTGTGGTGGTGACAGCAACAGCTCAGGCCTCCACTGTGTTCCAGTAATGTGGAGAGCAGCTTCTCTATGCTTCTCTTCTGTCCTTCTCTATAGGAAGGACATCAAGGTGCTGGAGTTTGCCCAAAGAAGGGCAATGAAGCTGGTGAAGGGACTAGAGAACAAGTCTTATGTGGAGCAGCTGAGGGAACTGGGGTTGTTTAGCCTAGAGAAAAGGAGGCTGAGGGGAGACCTTGTCTTGTTGTACAAGTACCTTTAAGGAGTCTATAACAAGATGGGGATTGGGCTCTTCTCCAAGCACCAAGTGATAAGACAAGGAGAAGTGGTCTCAGGTTGCTCCAGGGAAGGTTTTGGTTGGGTAATAGGAGAAATTTCTTCACTGAAAGGGTTGTACAACATTGGAACAGGCTGCTCAGGGAAGTGGTGGAGTCACCATCCCTGGAGGTCTTCAAGAAATGTGTAGATGTAGAATTTAGCACCATGGTTCAGTGGTGGACTTGGCAGTGCTAGGTTAAAGGTTGGACTAACTGATATTAGAGGTCATTTCCAACCTGAACCGATTCTATGATTCTTTCCCTATTATGCTACATTCAGGCGTATGTTTTTACTTGAGGCATTCAGCTGTGCGCCTCATTTCCTTTTATCTTTGGACACAGAGGCTGCACTCTGCAAGGATGCTTCCCCAAAACTAGCAGCTACCAGCCTGGGTGTGCGTGTGACAGGGTGTGCATGTGTCTCTCCCCCCAAGACAAGACAGCAGCCTCAGGTTCACAGCTGGGCCCGATAAGGTGGTTGAGGCTGTTTGGCCTGCCATTCCCTCAGGAAATGTAATGCAGATGGGAGCTGGGTCATGTTAACCATGCTGAGTGTATGTGTGTATGATTTATACATCTGTATATATATTTACAATGAGCATTTGTCATCTTAATTATAACATTAAAACATGGTAAAGGGTGTACTTCTTGATGCAGAAAAAAAATATGTTGTTATATATCTTATATATCTTTGTCTGTTTTTCTCTGGCTTCACCCCTTTCATTTTACATTCACTAGAGGCTACTAATGCCTGTGTCTTTGGACTTGCTGGGTAAATAAGCAAGTCATTTGGTTTTCTCTGCTTTGTGCTTCAATTTCAGTTCTTCTGTATTTGCTGTTTTCACACCTTCCCTTTTGCTTCATCTTTCCCCTTGACTTTTTCTCTACCCTCACAAATCCTCATTCCTTGAACATATGTATATTTTCGAGATGCTCTAGTTTTTGAGCACTCACAGTATTCTATATCCTAAACCTATATTCTTACCGTGTCCTCCATACATCTCTGAGATCCACTGATTGCAAAGGATGATACTGTTACCTGGCAGCGTGCTGTAACAGACTGTACTGGGTGCACGGAATTAATTAAGGTATTCGGTTTTGCTTCAGTACAGCATCTAAAAAGCTAGTCAAGCCATTTAGCTTTGTCTCTACTTTCAAATCTGTCATGTAGTGGTGATATCGAGAATACGATTGCGTTGTTGAAAGTGAACCAGCTACTGCTTGAAATACCCTTCATGGAAAGGAGATGCATGTTTGACTAGAGACTCCAGTTACAGTGTTTGAAGTGGTAGGATTTCTTCTTTAGAAGATAACTTTATTATTTGTTTCTATAGTTTAACTTCAATGGAAGTAGAATTGGATCTGTCATTGCATTTAGATACTTACACAATTTTGTACCAAGTGCCTCTAAGAGAAAAATGCTCTTAACGCAGTTTTCCTGTCTGCCTTCAGTATTTTCATAGCTCCTTTCTCTTGTCATTTTTCCTGTGTCTGTATATTTCAGGGTTGGTAATTCACTCCTAATATTTTGATTATATGGTCTTTTTACCATTGTTGTTTATTTTTGTTTGGTTGGTTTGTTTTGTTGTTTTTTTCTCACTCAGGCATGAGTACCTCGACAATCATAATCAAATGTCTGAAAGAAAACAATAATTATTTAGCTTTGTCAGTCTCCTGTAATTACCAAAAAAACATTATTTGTCAGAATAAGAAATCCTGTAGACTACTTTTATGTGTCTTGATATACTGTAGAATTTATTGAATAATTATTTTTCATACATTTCAGTGTTTTTTCATGACTAAATCTTTTTTTAAAAAAATCAGTAGTAAGTATGCAACATTCTTACTTTCTTCTGATTGTTTTTGTAGTTGGAGCAGAATATAGGTAAATAATAACCATTGCAGTGCTAACATTTTAGCTAAGAGTTGAATTTTTCCTTGGTTTTTCCCCTTAGACTCTGTAGATCATGTGCCATTATTGAAACCAGTTTGATACAATGCATATTCTTTCCAGTTGATAGATAGATGTTGTGCATG
This sequence comes from Aythya fuligula, assembly GCF_009819795.1. Lineage (NCBI taxonomy): Eukaryota > Metazoa > Chordata > Aves > Anseriformes > Anatidae > Aythya > Aythya fuligula. The sequence continues at coordinate 26,400,684 of NC_045562.1, read as the reverse complement.
TTGTTGGGTTGTTGTTTTTTTTTTTTGCTTGCTTTTTTTCCTCCCAGCATGTAGACTTACAGCCTTGTCTGAATCATGGGAACAGCTACTTAGGAATTTTCTCTATTTCATTTGGACATCTGAAACATGGACAGCAGCTTTGTATAGTTAGTACCTACTGATTCACCTCTAAATAGTCTAAACATTTATTTGCAACAGTTTTATGGTAAATGTTTCAGTTGAATAAAATATATCTCATTTTTTTCAGTAAGCTGTAGCCACTTTGTTGTTAGCCACAGCTTGAAAACGAGGGTGTGTTGTAGCAATGTTAGCTGAACAAGCTTTAGGAACCACCACTTCTTGTGATGGGGCCGATATGATAAACTCGTATCTTGCCAGAGCGTTGTGTTATTAAGCAAGACAAGAAGTGCTGGTGGAGCTCCATAGCTAATTAAATACTTAAGGGAATTATGAACACTCATCAGTTGTTTCTGAGGTAAAACTTGGCTGCAGTGATGTTGTTGGATACTGTTGGTAAAAATCTTGGCTCTTTGTTCCTTTACCTAAAGAAAGAAACCTTGGTTGGGTAAATGTATTGGTCTCAGGTTAGCTTTCGGTTACAAAAAACGTGCAGGAAACAGACTTGGTGTGACAGAAACCTAGAGTTGAAGTGTTTTGTCCGCATGTAAATCTTTTTAAGCTAGAATCTGGTCTTTACCGTTCATAGCAAAAATGAATGATATCTATATCAAAATAGATATACATTTTTTAATGATCAGAAAAGACAAATTCTGGGTAAGAGCATAAAATAAAATAAATAAAATAATGAAATAAAAAGAATATAAATCCTGCTATACAGAAAGGTGTGGAGCCATCCAACCTGGGTCCCTTTATATTTTCTAAGTATAAAAACATGTGTTGTCAGCTATACATACATCCTTTTGAAAAGAACTTAAAAATTTGTATTTTTTTCTTAAGGTAGATGCTTTTTCTTCAAGTAAATATCTTCAAAAATATCACCATAGGCACAAACAGGAGACAAAATCTGCCCGAGCAGAGCAGGCCAAGGGGAGGCCTCATGGCGGCCTGCAGCTCCCTCACGAGTGAAGCAGAGGGGCAGGCGCTGAGCTCTGCTCTCTGGGGACAGCGACAGGACCCGAGGGAACAGCATGGAGCTGGGACAGGGAAGGGTCAGGCTGGGGGTTAGGGAAAAGTTCTGCACCCAGAAGTTGGTCTGCACTGGGACAGGCTCTCCAGGGACGTGGTCAGGGCCCCAAGCCTGACAGAGTTCAAGAAGCATTTAGACAGTGCTCTCAGACACAGGGTCTGATTTTTGGGTGGTCCTGTGTGGAGCCAGGAGCTGGATTCAATGATCTTGTGGGTCCCTTCCAATTCAGGATATTCTGTGATTCACTGATTCAAAATCATAATAGGGATTCTGTGGGAATCATGAGAATAGCAACATCAGAGAGATCTGCACATTTTTTCCCCTTTGAATCAGAGCTGATGGTCTGTTCTTGCAGCTATGTACAGTGACTTGTGCATTGAATTCTGTCTCAAATAGCACCAAGAGACAAATATTTTAGTAACCCTTTTGTTCCTTGAGTCAGTGGTGATGGTGACCACTGTGAGGAAAAGCTACATTTCTCCATGTTCATATCTAACAGCTTTCAACAGTCTGTCAGTACAAACGTCAGCTTTCATTTTAGAGTAAAACATATTGCTCTCCTATGTAGACCAGACATTTACTTTTCCCATTTCTGTAACTTGTGTTTCTCACAACTGTAAAACAATTGAGGTTACCTACAGTATGGCTGATGAGAAATTAGTGATATGTAGGAAGGGATTCATTAATTCCTGATGAAGAATTCCACCACAAGACAGAGAACAGTCAGGGTGTCTTCCTGCTTCTGAGGGAGCTCACCTCATTTCTCTCTGCTGCTCATTCCTAGAGTTATCCCTGGGGCTCAGGAAACTGTATCTGAAAACAAGTGTTTCTGTCATTGGAAAAATTCCAGCAAATGTTAGGATTTACTTTCATTCCCAACCTCCAATTTTCTGAAGCTGTTGTTCCTGTCCATTAGAATGTTTTTATTTAAAGCTTCATCATTTATTGTGTTGTACCTCCTTTCCCCATGGCTTGGATCTTACTTGTGGCTATTAGACCAGCACCTGTGTGGTTTATCTCTGGTACCAGATCACTTCTTGTTGGTTGTGCTAAGGAACAACTCATATTGGGGTTTTTGTTTTGGCAGTGTAACACCTTTTTATTATGTACATGCAGGTGATTATTGTAAAATGAATATCCATGTCAGCTTTTTTGAAATATTATGAATGCATATTTGTTCCGTTTGAAGTTCAAAAGCCTGGTGGTGCCCCAGATCTAATCTATTCAAGTTGCTTAAAAGTAGAGATAAAGAGTTTAATGCAGACACTCACAGACAGTAGCCAAAATAACTGTCCTCCTGACAATCATTAGATCTGGAAGACTTAATTTTCCAGACGGTTTTTATCTAGTTCTTTTTCTACATGATAGTTATAGATGCTTAAGAATGTGGCAAGATGACAAATGAACTTAACTAAGGGAACTAGTACATATACCTTTCTGCTGAAAAGATGTGGAGGCTATTTGTACCCGTTCATTTATTTCAATGCAAATTGCACTGTTGCTTATAGCTTGTTTTGGTCCGCAGATTTTTCCTTCTGAGGATTTAATTTTATAACTTTCTTATTTCACGTAGATTTGGATGCTACAGAAATGTCTGTGAATCTAAAAACCAGGTACAGTGCTTGACACTAGTGGAGATCTTAACCAGTAGCATTTCATCATGTACCATTATAGTTAATATTTTTGATGTATTGCCTTTTCTCAGACCAGTGTATGTTTTACTTCTCATTCTTCTGGCAGTTACCTTTCTCTTCTCAAGAGTTCAGGACTATAAGAACTGTGCCAGCCTTTCTACTTTCAAGAGCAGTCAGTGCTTCTGTGATTTCTCCTTGACCCTTGGTTCTAGCTATAGAACCAAGGGTCAAGGAGAAATCACAAAAGCACGCTGCTAGCAATACAAAAGGCAGAGGAGATTACCAGTCACAAAATAGGTAGTATTTTTTCAATTGATATAAAATATGTGGACATCTTTTGAAAAGCAAACAGCACTTGCGTATCTGTGGTAATCAGTGCAGTATGAAGCAGAGTAATTTGCTCAGCTGGGGAAGGAACTGAATAGGAGAATGAAAAAACTGTAATTCTTTGCATGAGCAAAAGTGCATTTTTAAAGATAAGACCTAGAAAAATAAATTTTGGGTGGTAGGCGTGCACTTTGTAGGTGATTTGTTCTGTGTGTTGTCTAATCAAGCCCTAAAGAGGGATCAGACTATCAGACTTGCTTAGGATTATATATTGTTCACGTCAGTCTTGATCCTATCCAGTGCTGAAGCATGATTTTTTTTTTTTTTTTTTTTTTTTTTTTTTTGATAGTTTCATAACTTGTTCTTGGGTGGTAGAAATAATTGAACTTTGTTACCTTTGTTTCATTTTGTACAAATCATCCTTAGTCAGGACTCTGCCTCAGGCATTCCCTTGATTTGGGTGCATTTAATGTCACATTACCAAACAGAGCTGTATATATGACAAGATCAGACTAAAACAATTTTAATATGCAGCTGCTACTTCAAAGTTCGTGGCCTGTTACAATGCTCATAGTAACTTTGTTCTTACAGTAAGTGAAAAAATGTGTTAAATGGTTACAGGAATTAGCTGTATTTTTGGAAGACTGTAGTTTTAAAGGAGAAGTCAAGTTACTGTTCATTACCCCAGTACCAGAGAATTGATTTAGGTTTCTGTGAAACTGAGCCATGTTGGCTGCAAACAGGAATTTGTTCTTGGAAGGATAACAACAGCCAGCCTGTTGCCCTTGTTTACATTTAAAAGGTACATAGGAAAAGAGAGGGAATCGAGTCCAGTATGCACTCTGTGTAATTAAAACATGAAAAGTACTGCTGGTTTGGCCTTCTTTCTAAACAAATGTTAGGGCAAACACTCAAAACGAAGAAGTGCCAAGCCAAGGTTGCAAAAATCTTTGCTGTCAAAAATCTCTGTGTGTGAGTTAAGTTTGCCTAAGTTTTAGCAACTTCCTTGCTCCCTTTCTGACCAAAAGAATTCAGACTTGCATGCTTTTATCTATGCCTCTATTCAGGCACTCAGTAACTTCAATGATGCCCATTTTAGAGGTGCTTAAAATCGACATGAATTTCAGCCCAGTACTCAAAAGCTGATCATTTCTTTGCGCATTTGTGGTTGCTGTTGTGTCGATGTCTTTAAATATGCCTTTTCCAACTATATTAATGCTTCCGATAGTCTCTGAAAATTGCATCAGGCAAAAAACAAACATACAAATACACAAATGAATTGACAGAACTTTGTTTGAAATCCTTGCCGAGGAGAGATGAAAAGAAAGCATGAGGGTAACCAAGGAAGACATGCTTCTGAAGGCATTTGAAGGCATTTTGGCTGATATTCATTTTTATAGTTACATTTTTAAACTGACTGCTTCTTGCTTAAATACTTGCTTCTTAATGTAAGTAAAGAGATGAGAATCTATTTTTCAGACAAGTTGCTTTGACCAGGCCTTGGATAGCGCTTCCAGCCCCGCTGTGCGAAGCTCGGGATGTTCTGGCACATCCACAGAGATCTGGGAGGTTGTTAGGGAGTCTGCCTCTCATGTTAAATGCTACCGGGGATCCCCAGGCCATCACTGAAATATTTGCTTACCTTGTTCTTCAGAAAAAATTCCTTAGCTTCCCTACATAACTTATTCCAGTGTTTTACTACCATTGTTGGAGGGTGAAGGAAAGGAGAGAGGAGAGTTGTGCATTGCTTTTGTCAAAGCGAGCTCTGTCTGTCTTCAAATAAAGTTCTCTACTTGTCCTCAGCAGCCGTGGAGAATCACTGAATGCCAGCAATTTTCTGATGTTTTATGTTTGATTCACCTCTCTCATCTTAATTCTCCTCATTTCCTGACTAAATAAGCAGGATTTTCCCAACATTTTTATAGGGACTTTGTTACAGATGGTTTTAAAACCATCTTACGGTTTTCTTGTTTTTCAAGTTCTTCAATTTGTTTTTATTTTTCTTGAAGTGCTGTGGTAAAACTGGACTCCGTGTCCAACAAGAAGGATAAAAGGAAACGATGAACTTTATTGTCTTATGCCATTGTGTCCCAGAATTGTACTCATCTTCCTTTTGAAATAATTGCATTGGTGTCCAGGTTTTAAGCTCAGATTCTTCTGTGAGATGATTAATGCGCTAGTGTTAATTTTGCATTTGTATTGCTGTCAGGCTTTGAACATTTTTCCAGAGTTTCATCATCATTAGATCACCTCCAGACTAATTATGAGGATTATTGTAAATGACAGTTGTGTTACCTGCAAGTGAGTTGCAGTTCAAGTTGAGTGTCATCAGCCAAGTTGAGAAATGTGCTTTTTTCCACTATTGTGATAGTGAAGGTTGAAATACTAAGTATGGAACTAAGTATAGCCCTTTGACAGACTATCTCCGTTCTTCTGGTTTGATTTAAAAAAAAAAAAAAAAAAGATACTCTGAATAGTATTTTAAGACAGTTCTGCAGCCATATGATAGAAATTTCAGCCAGGCTGTTTTCCCTGATTTGCTAGGGAACTACTGGCTCTCCTGAAGGCTTACTCAGAAAACAAACTGAAGTGTATCAAAGCTACTTCTTCTTGCTTGTCTCTATGCCTGCCAGCCCCACAGAGAGAGAAATTAATGAGGTTTGATAAACGCGATTTGCATTGCCTTACTATTCTGCTTTGTTTTGAAACTGACTGTAGCATTGTTTCCTTGTGCTTGGTACGGACATTGAACCTACGGACCTGCGATCTCCTGGTATGCCTTCCCCTTTTAGAAGTAGGTGTGCTTGCTTAGGGACTTAATGTTTTCTGAGATAACGCCACAGAATGCTTTCACTTGTGACTTGAAATCCACTCCAGTGCACCTAGCCCAGCCCCTTCTTTTGCTGCAGTGGTGTGACTTTCTTGAGTAAATTGTAAATTTTACCTTTCCAGCCTACTGAGTGCCGAGCAGGTGGTTGTCTTTTTTTGTTTTTGTTTTTCCTGCTAAGTCTCCTACTGCTTTTATCACCTGAGTATGAAATGTGTAAGAATGTGAAATGAAAACTGTATTTGTTAACGTATTTTTTTGTTGTTTTTTTGGGGCCTTATCCAAGGAATGGCAAAATTCAGTTCCGTGGCAGTGTTGCTCTGGGTGGCTTAAGATGCTGGATGGTGAAAGGAAAGACTGTGAGGGGAGAAACAGGGGGCTCTACAGGTGCCACCTTTCCCCTAGCCTTCCAGCAGTTGTCCAGGCTTCCTGAGGGACGTTACCTTCAGATCCCCACATCCCACCTTATCCAGTCCATTTTCCTTTGGTATCTTCCTTTGTTTACTGTCCCCCAATTTCTTGAGTTACTGAGGCATCCTTGGAGACCTTGCCCCCTCCTCTTAGCATCCTCCTGCCTCCCTGTAGATGGGATACTTTTCCTGACTTTTTCCCCAAAGCAGAGTGAGGGAGAGTTTGTAACTTGTGACTGAGAACATCCCCAGACAAATGCCAAAGGAAATTCTGCTTGGGGGCTGAAAAGATCTCCAGCTAATGGCTGAATATTTCTAGGGTGAGGGATGTTGTTCTCTGGCATTCTGAAACATTAGGCGCATGTCTGCTCTTCTCCTGTGATTTGATAAGAAAATGAAACTCTTTTCACAAGGACTTCACCATTTTCCAGTAATTTTAAATTTCCTTTCAGTAACAGAGTATGAAATGTTTTAGGAATTTATGCAGAAATGTTTCCAATTATTGTCTTCTTCATCTAGTCACTTGATTCCTTTGTGGCTTTTGATAGCTTTTGATGTATTGCTTCATTTTAAGTAATGGTAAAGATGACCATTGAAAACAGTTTCTGAAGAATAAGTTTTATCTGACCGTGAACCATGTTACAGAAACGTAATACCAAGCAATATGCAAGGAAATTTGTTATCTCCATATGATTGTAGTTTAACATTTTGGTGCTGGTAATCGTATTATCCGGTTGCATGTTGGAAAGAAGTTTACCCCTAGCATGCTGGTTTATTTTTTTTCCATCTCTACCACCCTGTGAGTTTGGCAATTTAGCTGATTGGATTTTGTGTTTTTCATAAGTCATTCCCTTGTAATGGGCTGAGCCCCATTTAACCACTGAAGTTTAAACAAAAACTAACAGTGAGTAAGCATTGATGTTTTAAATGATGTTGTGCAGCTTAACCAGAGAAATCTGGGGTGCTACAAGCTTAAAAAACTGATAGCCATGTTTATTTCTTCAATGTGAACTGGTGTACTAACAGCTCATCTCCAGTAGAAGAAACTTCTGGGTATTTCCAGCAATACCCAACATAATCACAACATTACTGAAAAGTATTTAGTGCTAGCACAGACTGGAAACAAATATTTCCTGTGCCATTCCAGAAATTGGTAGTGAGACATCCTGAACGTATAATCATGACTTGTAGACAGGTTATGAGGAAGGGCTTTGCCCTGTGAATGCAAACTGCTACATGGTCACCATCTGGCAGCCAACCCTGAAAAATGCTTTACAGGCCTGATTTTAATTTTTGCCAGTGTAACCTGGACCCTGTGAATGGCCATTCTTTCAGAAATAACATGTTGCCTTCCGGGTGTGTGTTCACAGAGATACGAAGAATAAACATCAAGTTATGCATTGTGTATAGAAAAGCTGAACCAAGGAATTAGTTAATAAATAATATAGGAAATTAATAATTAACTGCCTTGTTGTACTTCGTTATGATCTTCACCCATCTGGTACTTAATAGGACCCTAGTTTATCTTCTGTCCCCACTTATCTAGTCATGCTTTCTCTTTCATGTTTCCTCTCATGTTGCTTTATTGCCATCACTCATCAGTTTGCTCTTTGAGCAGATGATGTTTACAGCCACAGCTATGCTACCCTGAGCCCTATTTTAACTAATGCTTAAAGCATAATTTCAACTTTGTCCTTAAACTAACCATTAAATCAGTGATGTGAGTTAGAAGGAACAGCATAGTAAGCAAGATGCCAGACATCTAATCTCAAAGAAACAATGTCATTTTCTTCACTAATGGCAGGATTTCATCCAGTAATTCCTAAATACCAATGATTTCAGGAAAGCTCATGAATTTTCCTGTACTGTTTTGCAGGGGATTTCCCAAGAAAACAGGCAGAACTGCTAGAATAGCTTCAGATGAAGAGATTCAAGGGTCAAAAGATGCTGTAATTCAGGATCTGGAAAGAAAACTTCGCTTCAAGGAAGACCTTTTGAACAACGGGCAACCGGTATAAAAACATAAAATACCATGGGGGAAGGGCGTGGGCATCAAGGGTAGTTTCTCAGATAATCTGCCTATGAAATAATTCTGTGTAAAGTATTTTTATATTTTACGTATTCATTCTTTTAATTGCATTTCCAAAGCTGCATTTCTGTAAGGAATGATACTGTACATTTTGGTCTGTAGTTCCCTCTCCTGCTGGGCAACTTTACTTGGACTTAACAAAGCAATAGAGGCTCAAGGATTATGAATTCCCATAAGAATCCATCACAGTCTGTACCTCAAGGGCATTTTCAGCCTCCAAGACCATTTTCTTTAATTGTTCATTACTATTGAATGGCTGGACAGACAGTGTATGCATAGCATTTTATCAGCCCAGGTCCACTCTACCTTTTGCCTAGTTGTTGGACAACAGAGGGGGAAGAATAGATGATAGCTGGACATCAAAGGGGCACAAGGTAGTTCATCATGAGAAATGAACCTATTTAGGAATCAGGCATCATTAGATCGTGCAGTTGCGGGACTTTTTTTTTTGATCAAAAGGGTATGAACTACTCTATAGTAATAATTTACAGGCTTTATCAAGCATTAACAATCTGGAGAGACAAGAAATGAGGTAAAATGGGCAAACATAACAAACAATTGAAATAAACAGCTGCAAAGTTCTCCTAGGAGTTGATTAAGGCATTGATTCAAGCATCTTTGAAACAGGGATTTCTTTTAAGAAGAAGGTAATATAAAAAATGTAGACTGTCATCCCTATTTTGTCAGTGAAATATTTTCAAAAGCATAGGAATGACTTGGGGATAGCTTTGTGTCACTGAAAGATACTATGCTTTAGGTTTCTCAGGACCGTACTCAGAAGTTGGCTATAGTGTCTGGGATATGGACAATGGTATTTAAGTTCCAGATACCCCATTGAGTCCAACTGGCTGTTCCACAGCTGCCAGATGCCAAATCTCAATAAAGTCAATGGAGTGAAGTAGGGAAAGCATTCAGTGAGCGACTAGTGCAGGTGTGCTTACTTTTCTCCATTGACTGCAGAGGGTTTGGTAGTTTCCTTAGTAGTTAGGCAGAATCACTCTCATAGTTTATAGGTTCATGTTTTTTCAAAGGAGGTGGGCTGACCGTGACTGTCAGGCCTATTTTGGAAAGTGAGAGAGATGTTGGGCCTGGACAAATGAATGGAATGTCCTGAAGAAGCCCACATGGCCCAAGGAAAAGAAAACAGAAATCTGTGATCAGATGATGTGAGAGCTTAAACCAATATACTCAGTTTTTGCACCTGCCTTGAGGCTTTTGCCTTGCAGATTCCTGTCTTGAGTGATTCTGTTTGTGTAATCATGGCTGTGGACACTTGGAGTGATCACAAAAGAAACTAAAGTAAAGAAAAGTTTGTGACTTGTTCAGATGCTTGTAACGTAGCCAAGATTAGTACCTAGTTTTCACGACCCTCAGCTTGCTGCTTTAGCAACAATGTCACATCTTTTAAAAATTAATTTAAATGAGCTTTTTAAAAATGAAAGCATTAAGGAGATGCAATGTTTTACAGTTTCCATTCTTCTTTCACTTTTTTTTTTAAATGAGACATTTAACTGTGTAGTTAGTTTGCCTTTCATTCACTGACATATTTTTGCAGTGCTGCTTTGTAAGCGTGTATCTTAAGTGCATGAAGTGTTCTTTTGAACGCAGAAGGAAGAATATTGGAAAACTTGAATTGTACACTTAGTTTTCTTTTAACTTGTGTTATCTTCTGAGTGCAAATTGCCACCGTCTTTTATAAGCTGTCTTATAAAAGCTGTCTGTAAGAAGAAATAAAAATTTTAAAGTATTTTTTCTATAAAACTATCATTTTATATTTGACAGAATAATGAAGTAGTAGAGCAGTATATCCTTGGCATTTTGGCAGCGTTTTCTACCGTGTGGTTCTAATGTAAAAGTTGAGCAGAACAGCTCGGAATAAGATTTGGGATGATTTGACATGCACTTTTTTGATGGCCATGCTGATTTAAGCAGTTCCTATTGCTCATTCCTGCCCAAGTTCCTGGCAAGAGGATGGAAACAAATGGCACAGTCAGGGCAAGGGTTGCTTAAGCCAGAAGAGCCACTTGTAATGCAAAAAAAATGCATTACAAACTGTGGTAGAAAATTTCTGTTAAAAACATATTGCTGCTCTTTTTTATACTACGTAAAGCATTGCTTAGTGTCTCACTGCTTGTAGTTCTTAATGAGTAACAAAAACCTTTCTCTGCTTTTCCCTCATTCTTACTCCCCTCCCTTTTTGTTTTGTTTTTGTTTTGTTTCTGTTCAGAGGTTAACATACGAGGAAAAAATGGCCCGTCGATTGCTGGGAGCAGACAGTGCTGCAACTGTCTTCAATATCCAGGAACCAGAAGAGGAGCCTGCAATACAGGTGCTGCATAACTCTGCAAGTTCATAGGAAAAGAAAAAATTTCTTTCAAATTTCTTTTTAACGGGCTGATTCTTTTATTTTAAAAAAGACCTACATTAGACAAAAAAATATACACAAGATAGGATGGTTTTGATTACAGAACTCATATGTTATATATCAGTGAAGTAAACTGGAGAACCACATGCCTATTGCTCAGTTTTTCCATACTGAATAAGGTTGTGAGAGTTCTCAAATGTCTTCTGTCTGCTTTAAACTCTTCCGTTTATCCTATGCTGTCCTGCCCTTTAAGTCTCTCAAGGCAAAAATACATCTACTATCTTGAAAGCATCTTGTCTTTATGTGTGTAATCTGCACTTTTTGGATGCAGACCAAAAACACAACAGAAAGTCTGCTTGGAAGACCAGGTACACATTCTCCATTGTTCAGATGCCAGAGTTGCTATTCGGAAATGTGTAGCATTCATTTGCTTATGTTACCACATAAAGTACCTTCTCCAGATAAACACTGAGAAACTGTCATGGATGCTTCTCTGTCTTCTTTCTGCCTCTTGATCTTTTTTTCTGTCCTTACAGGAAGCTCGCTCTGTTGATGCTTCTGTAGTGAGTCCTGTGGATGTTCAAAAGGTTAACATTTGCTCCATTTTCTTTCTTGTTCTTTTTTTTTTCCCCCCGTATTTTACTTTTTTTTTTTTTTTTTTCCCTCCCCTGTCATCTTTGCCCTTTCCATTTTACTGTTCTTTTGGTTAATAACAAGAGGTCACCGACATCAATAACCGGGGAGACTGGGGATGCATTCCCTTCATAGTGTTAAAGTTGGTCTGTTACTCAGTTGGTCTGAAGGTGGTCTGAGTGCAGGCAGCTTAACTGCAGTAATGGTGTGCTCCAGTACCTTTCTGCTGTAATGCTAACCTATACTAATTGCCTTGCATCTAAATCAGCTGCTCTTTATGTATACCACATATAATTTTATGATATGATCTTATATGATCTACTTTTATGAGAAACTTTCAGGGAACAAATAAATAAACAAACACATCTGCAGTTTACAAAGATTTCTCTCTTCTTCCATTTACTGAGGGTGATGGTTAGTTCAGCAAGCAGCCAGCAGAAAGGCTACATGTAATTTCCAGGCTGAAGTCAATGACAGAGGATGGGTATGTGAAAGGAGATTCCATATGAGATGTGTTTTCTACCTTAAATAAAGTAAGGGCAGAGACAATAGTTAGAGGTCATCTGCAAGAGTACCTAAATATCTGCAGACTGAGAAGGGCATTGCCTTGTAAAGATTTTCTCCTGCTTTTGAATTTCTTTGAATTCTGGCTTTATCTTGGCTATCAGTAAGATTCAAAGTAGGACTTTTGTACAGCAAAGTAGATAGAAGGAACAGTTCAAGAAGGCAAGTTATTGTGTGTGTGTGTGTCACAGTAACATTTCCCAGTATCTGAATAGCAATTTTAAACAAGAAGCAGTATTTTACACCAGATGAAACTTTCCGCTCTTCTTTCTAAGTCTTGAATACTCTCATAACAAATTTTCTTTCTAAGGAAGAAGTGTGATACTTTTGGCCAGACAAAGGGGACCATGGTAACAGGAGTGAAGGGAGGCAAATATCATGGACAGTGCTGCCATTTTCTCATTTTTACAGGCAACTGTAAACAAAATCATTTTAGCCTTCTGGTTCAGCCTCCAGTACAATTCTATGCAAATAGCAGATGTGAACCATATGGTCTTATGGCCATCTGGAAACAAAACCCACCCTAAATCTGCCTGTACCCTGAAGGAAATATTAGAGTGTTTCTTTCGTCTTTATGAACTGCTTCAGAATACTTTTATAAGCTTTTTTAAAAAATGGAAACCAATGACTTTCCTTCCCCTTATAAATTAGACCTTAAGATAACATGAAATACAATTGTTGCCTCATACCAGATGTCTTCGTTGTTTCATAGGGAAGTTATTGGAGGCATGGATTATAGTGTTTTTCTTCAACAAGATACAGTTTCCTTTTATATGTAAAACCTTAATGGATTGTCAGAGATCAGTAGAATAACAACAACAAGAAAAAAGTAGAAAAATAACTTGCTAAGTAATGTGTTGAAGCTACACACTAATACATACCTTTCTTGTTTGACAGGAATATAAAGTCTCCAGCTTTGAGCAAAGATTGATCAGTGAAATTGAATACAGGCTGGAGAGATCTCCTGTGGAGGAATCAGATGATGAGGTGCAACATGGAGATGAACCTACTGATAACAATATGTCACCGTATTTTGAGATAAAGCTGAAGCATTACAAAATCTTTGAGGGAATGCCAGTCACATTTACATGCAAAGTGGCAGGAAATCCAAAGCCAAAGGTAAGAAAAGAGAGTGAACGGTTCTAGATACACTCTGAAGAGCTGTGTATTGGTACCTTACAGTGAGCCCCTAGACCCCATGGACCGTGTCTTACAGGAATAGCAGATGTTCTCTCTTGACAAGAAAGATCCCTAGCTGGTCTAAAATGACAAATCACTTTTGTTATCACTGGATGTATTTAAATTTATAGCAGGCAAAAATCTACTGTGAGACTTCAGCTCTTAATCTTTCCCTCCTGAGATTTCATCTCAATTATTTTACCTAGAAGTAATACTTCTGTCATTTGAAGATACACCTTCCGGGTGTATCTGCACCACAGTATGCAGTGCAATGCTAGAAATTCCCATGTGGGCTGGCACAGTGGTTCCAAAAGCAGTCACACCAGGTTAACGTGGATAAATTAGCTGAAGTACAGCAACATGCTAATGCAAAGATACATTGCTTTTGGTTCAGGAACCAGTGTGGTGCCTCTGCATTCTTCAGCACTGCAGAGTTTATATCTACACGCTCTAACAAGATTTAATTTTGTTGAAGGTTAGAGGAAGGCAGACTCAAATACCGTAAGCTCCCATATATCCCAATAGCAAGATGAGACATGATGGTGAGTTTTGTAATGATGAGCTTCTGAGGGAGTGTTGGGCTTGGGAAGCATTTCCTTTTAGCAAATGCACAAGTACCAGCTGCATGATGTCAGTAGTCTGGAATAATGCCTTTCTTTGGTAGGTGGTATTTAATCATTTCAAAAATTGCCTGGCAGTCAACGACTCATTAGGTAGCAAGCAAACAGCAGCAGCGTCCTACTCCTTGTCAAAGCCAGCGTGTTCCCTTTGAGGTCCTTGCAGTTCTTACAGTGACCCCTTGTGGCTAGGGCCTCTTTTTACCTCCTACACAGGAGCGAATGTGAAAATCTCTGGTATAAGTTGTACAGGTATTGAGGATTTTGAACGGATTTTACGTGTCCGATGCTCTAAGTGTATGTTATTGCACAAACTGTAAATAGGAGAAATGGATTTTGTCAGGTAGCAGAAAAAGGGGCAGACCAGGAGGAGCAAATCTGTAGAATGAGCTCTCTGTCCCTGCATGCATTTCAGGAGGTTTCACTGCAGGATGGCTCTCATCTCATCCCACAGAGTGCAGCAGATGCAGCACATTAGATGTGTTCTTGGAGCACATTTTCTGGCTCAGTTTCATCTGAAAGGGGTCCAATTCTGTGCTCCAAGACCACTTCACAATGCGAACCACTGCAGTGTAAGTGGGGGTGATCAGGATACTCGTATCAAAAAAAGCATTCCTGCTTCAAGCTGGAGCTAGTGTAGACACGCTGAGAAGCCCGAGTGATACCAACCCTTTGGTGTCCAGCATTACTTTGGGGATGACCGTAAGGAAAAGCCTGTTGCACTGAATAAGGGCGGAAGGCAGATCACCGCGTTGCTGTTAGAGGTGTAGTGTGCTCTTTTTGCCTGGAGCTTATGACTAAGTTGCTGAACGACCTATTATGAGTCAGCCTTAGTCAACTGTAGCCATTCCCTTCTTTTCACAGTTTTCAATTAAGGTGTAGTTTCACAGTCACTTTAATCTGATTTAAGACAGATGAAAGAGGATGTCTCTTCTTCCTTCCCTTGCTCTCCTTGTTTTGGTATTAGCAGCTGCATGGCCAGGAGACCACATTGTTAATGCTTTCTTTAAAGGATCGCACTATAAAGGAGTAGCTGCCGTGAACACGCTCAGGACTCTGTTTTTGTGCAGTGTCAAAGCATGCATGTTAAGTGATTTGCTCTTGCACCTGGGATTATGGCCCTTTATTCCATTCACTTGCAGATGCTTGATGTGATTTCTCAAGGTGCTTGGGACAGAACTAATTTCAGGACCGTTGGATAGCTACCTGTTAGCTGGATACTCAAAGGCTCTATCATCCCCTCACCTTGAGCATGCCAAGATAGCAGTTTTGTAATGTTCGATGGTTGAGGGCTGTCCTGCTGTCATTTGTTGAAGCTGGAAGTCTTGCCCCCGAATAAATTCTTTACTTTGGCAAATGAAAAGCTGGAAATAATTTACTAACTCAAAGCTCCTCCCTTCTAAGTATTCTGTCAGCTCTGCCAAGGAATGGCTTTGGGAAGGACTGTAGTGTTTCTAAAATCTGGCATTGATTACGGGGGGTTTTTCTAAAGCAGGGTTATTGGCTTGATTATTTTTTCCCCCTGAACATGCCATGTAAATTGAATACTGATGTGCAAATTCTGTCTTCATAAATATGACTTTTTAAATCTGAGTGTACTTTTGTTGTAACCTTCAGCATAATGTAAAACTATTTTCTCATTAAAATGAGAACCTGTGGTAATACAAGAGGGATTGTGGAATACTTCTTTTTAAGGGATATTTCTCTTTAGAATTAGGAAAATGCCATATGAAAGGTTAATTGAGACTTGAATGTTGCACAGAGCTTGTACCGATCTCTGTTCACATGGCTGAATATAATTCACAGTGATTAAAAACGACTGTTCTACCCAAGATCAAAAACCCTTTCTTACTGTGTATTCCGTTGTATTTCTAGTCATTACACATTGGTTTCTGAAAATCTGGTACAAATAAAAGCAATCCAGATGCAGTGCTTGGTGCTTACATAGTTTAATCGTACATTTATTAAAAGGTGTCCTAGAAAGAAAATACTTTCCTGCAAGGGCCATTGTCTCCAACAGTGGTAGCGTTTTACTTATTAACTCCATGTCAGATAAAGGCAACATTAAGAATCTACCACACGTAAGTAAAACCAATCAATGTCAATTGTTTTGAACCTAGTGGAAATGAGTATTGGACAACATATGTATGATGTTTGGATAGCTGGTTCAGTTAATATTTGTGTGTATTTCCATGTAATAATTCCTGGCATGTCTCTCGATATTTCTGATAAGTGCATTGTTATTGAATAATTGCTACTTAATGCAGTAGATTTCCAAGCAGCATTATGACACATGTAAAGCATGCAAGTTAAAACTCATTTTTTGCAGCTATGTTGTTACCAACATCCATTAGCATGTGTATATAAGCGATCAAATATCTCTTGCATCTCCAGTAAGTGCTCTGTCAGCAGACGAGAAGACATTACCAAATCTTTTGTTAGCACCGCAGAGTCTCTGCAAGCCTGCTGACAGACAAAATGGGAAACAAGTATAACCAGCTATTGAGGAAATGAAATCATTTCTAGTTACACACAATGCTTGTTAATATAAAAACCATACATGGTAATTAATTTTTAAGGGAAATTTCCATTCATTCTCTCCCAAACGTTTTCTACTGTATTTTAGTGCAATTTAAAAGTAGACCCTTAACTCTTCCCACACGTGAATGAATTTAGAGCTTTGAAATGTTGGCAAATGCGAAGAACGTACTCTGTATAATGCTAGCAAATGAAATTCTATTAGGAATTGTGCTTTGCTTCATTTTTACTGGAAAACAGGCACCCTCTCCTCACTACAAGACCTAAATTCCCACTTCAGGAGTTGCTATGAGGAAAACTTTTTGGTTTTCCTCCTGCAAGCAGTCTGCCAGCAATGCAGCCAGGACAAATACAGTTACCTTTGTAGCATGGTAAAAGCCAGACCTGTCATCTGTTGTGTTAGTAATTGATCCTGCTTGTCAGAGAGGGACTTGTTCTTCTCCCTCCTTTGGCAGTTGTGGTGAGTCAGAAACACGTTGTATTTGGATGTTCCTTTGCCTGTCCCATCAGAGAAATGACTTCACAAGTGGTACCTTCAAAGTCCTGGATGAGGGGAGCGCGTACAGCAACTCCGTCTTCTCCTGCCCCCCGCAGGCCTTTCTGGCCAGCAGGAGCATGCAGGCACTCCCCTGCTGGAGGGACAGGTGTCAGCCCCCGGGGGGCTTGGCTGGGCCACCATGAGGGGCTCGCTGGCCACCAGAGGGGGGCTCGGCTGGGGCACAGCCCCGGCATTCCCCCAGCAACACCTCTTCAATTGCACCAGCAGCCTCCCAGGGATATGCCCGCCAGCAAAGGCGGAGCACAGCACCAGGGGGTGAATTTAAGATAATTTGGGAGCCTAAAACCACCAGAATAACTGTTTACAGGGCAGCAGGGTGTGTGTGCACTCGCAGGTGATCTGAGGATTTACCACAAAACCACCTCCTGCAGGAGCCGGCTTCACAACCCGCCTCCTGCCCTCTCGTGCCTCCGTGCTGTGCTCCATGCATCAGCCACTTGGGAATGCGTTTTCAGCTAAGGCTGTTTTAAAGAGAAGTAAGGGCTAGGGGTAAAGCTCTGTGCCTGAAGGAGGTTAGCTGAGCTTTAGGAGTAATGCACACTTCAGAAATGACAAGAAAATGATGGTTTGGGGAGCTGACTATAGCCTGCTGTAATATTTTCACATGTTTCCATGTCTGCTTTCTTGCTTTCATGTTTCTTTCTTGTTTTCAGCAGAATGCAGATTGGGGTTTGATCTTATTTTTAAAAGGAAAAAAAAAAAAACAAAAACCCACCCAACCCCAAAGTCAAAATATTTGAATCTTTTTTTTGCCTCAAGTCTAAGGCATTTAAAACACATATGTGGTGAGTGTGTGTAATTTATGGATTACTGTAAGATATTATTCTACATACATCATTTTTTGGCTCATCAAAAGTAGATCTTGGGTCAGCCAGAGAGTAAAATTGTGTATCAAAAGTAATGGAAAAGTCCCCTGTTTGATAGATAATTTAACTGGTCTGTACAACTTGGAACTCCACTGTTGTTGGCACGCAGCTGTTAAAGGCTGTCTTAACGCCGCCTTACTTTGAAGTGCTTCCTGTTGCTACGTGAAGCTGTCGGTGTCCGTAGGTACCTGTCACGGCTGGGTGATGCTGAGGGTTTCAGTCGTGCTGTTACGCTGGGCTGGCCCCGTGCGTACGGCACAGCTCGCTGCCAGCGAGCGCCCGAGTCCCTTCTGGCTTCTTGGCCTGGCCAGCCAGTGTAAAGGATATGCCGCAGATCTGGTGTTTCGACAGTGAGGTCATTAGTTCTGCTTAATTGATCATTGAACAAATTATTCTGATAATTACCCTGGTTTAGGTTTTTGTTTTCTGACAAGAGAGCCATAGCTTTCTTAAGTTCTTTCTCCAGCTTCTTCATGTTTAAGGGAGACAAAAATCTGATCTGGAACGTTTCTCTGTAATGACATTTATTTGCAATTCTTGAAATGTTCAGCTGCTGCTCTGCCTTTGGGATCTGCACGGCCTTTCGCACATCTACGTTTGTTACATAAATGCTCGTGCTCCGGTCTTTCTCCCCGAACCACTGCTCTTCTCTAGCTTGGCTTTTATTGAGAGCGGCTCATGGAGCGTGGTTCTGCGCTTCTACTAGTTGATCAAACCAGATTTCTTTCATTGCTTACCAGAGAAGTTTTCAGCAGTGAATGTTTGTTAGCCCTTTGAATTGAGAAACGATGACAGTGAGCACCTACCTCTTCTCAGCCATGCCCTGTTTTCTCCCGCAGATTTATTGGTTTAAAGATGGGAAGCAAATTTCTAAAAGAAGCGATCACTACCGAATTCAAAGAGAACCTGATGGAACTTGCTCGCTGCATACTACAGCCTCCACCCTGGATGATGATGGGAATTACACTATTATGGCTGCTAACCCACAGGTAAATGAAGGTTTTGCTCCAGAGCAAACATGCTTCTGAACATGAATCTTCAGAAAACTATCTCATCTTACATATGCATAATTTAATTAACTGATGAAGTCACCATCATGTATATAAGGTTAGATTTCTGTTTTCACCTTGCATCAGGAGGGTGGGGCCTTTCTATCTTCAAGAGATTAGCAACTCAACAGCTTTTTCTTTTTTCCTAGGGCTTGAGGTTTCAGAGGGGATGGATGTTGTTTTTTAATCACTGTTCCACCATTTGTTTTAGCCGATAACATCTCAGTACCCTGAGTATGGATGGCATATGTGTTATACGAGGGGGAAAAATCAAGCAGAAGTAACCCAGTCAGGCTCATCAGCTCTTCCATTTTTTTTCTGTTGACACCATTTTCTGACTGAGGCCAACTTTTTGAAGCGAGTGGGAGTGTATCACACCTCCACGTGCTTACATGAGGCAGTGATTGTGGCTCTGTCAGACCAAAAAAAAAAAAAAAGAATCAGGCCCCTATTATATTGGGGGATGGTCTCATGGTCTTCCATGTTGATCCCAAAGTCTTAACCAATGTTCTGAAATACGGTGTTACTGCTTCGTAGTGTTATTTCTATTTCACAGATCCAATGCAAGAGCATCCTAGTGAAGTAACTTTTTCAATCCACTTTTTCCTACAGCAGAGCAAACCCAGGGAAATTATTTTTGCACATGAGAAACCGAGGCAGTAACATAACTTAGGGATATAACGAATTACTTTCTTCTGTAGCACCAAATAGCTTGCCAAGACCAGGGCTGCAAGTAGAATTACACTGTAAAATAACAAACTCTATCACTGAGACAGAGTTTAATCTAAACAGGAGTGTTGTGCTCTGTTATGAATGTTGCTAGGTTACTTAACATGACACTTCCATTTGTGCCGTGCTCTTTTACTGTCAATCCCGCTCGTGTTGCAGCGTGTGAATGTATGGATGGGACTGTGCACAGGCAACGTGGAAAGAGCAGTTGTAGTCTAGCCCCGATTCTACAAATTGCAGTGCTTAAATCTAGGTTGTTTAAACCTATGCTATTCCTCCATATACAAATAACAGAATAAAGAAATAGCAAAAGGCCGAGGGAATTCTTCAAGCTGGGAACTTTTACACATGGAAAGAAGAGCGTTGTGTTACGACACTTGGTAGTTAAATTAACTTAAATTGAGCAAGTTAACAGCGGGTTTAAAAATGATTTAAAAAATGCACAGATATGCAAGTTAGGATGCAAATCCTGTTCATATTCCTATGAAAGTTGTTTTAGTGCATGTGCAGCATCTTCCTATGTAGTGTTACTGTAGGATCCAAAATCTTAGATAACTTGATGAATAAACTGCCTTTGAATCTGGGTGCTGACATCTGTCCCTGAGTAACTCATTTGAGCATGTTTAGGGCTTGCTTTTGAACATTTGTTATTCTGAGTAAAGCTCATTTGATGACACAACAGCGAATTAGTCTAGATTATTAGCTCTTGTTGTTGATGACACTAGTTTGTTAATGGTTTTTTAAATGTACTGAAATGAGGTGTTTTTGCACTGTTCCTAGTTTGGGGATTGAAAAAGTAGTTTTGTTAAATGATAAAATTCTGTCTCTGTGCTTTTTTTCCTCTTTGGAGAAAAAACAGAAGCATCCTTCTCTGGCTCCCCTAAACAAAACATCTGTCTGTTTCACCAAGCCCGTTACATTCTTCCTTCACAGTCTGATTCCCAAGCAAAGATACTCTTCTGCTATTAGCTTGCTTTTACTATGCATTTAACAGTACAGTGGAGGCAAAGACGGGCTGTGAGTTAATGTACTAGCCTTTCACACTAAAAGATCTGGATTCCAATTCTTTTAAGTCATCCCGAGTGGAAATAATTTTGGCATAGCTTCCTAAATCCTAATGGAAAGTTGTCCACATCTCAAAGCTATCACAAAGTTAGGCAAATTTGGCAACCTTTCCTTAAGAAAAGCAAAATACGTGGATATTGGGGAGCTCCCATCAGGGTTCTGATGGACTGGCAGATACTTGCTAGACAGTTGCTGGGTTTTGGTCATTGCTATTAGGACCATCAAACTACAAAGCAAAAAGGCATGTTTGTGGCTGTTAGAAATCGATTTATTTCATTAAAGCAAAGGATTCTGATCATTAAAGTCCTGCCAGTTGATGCTGTCTCATTATCTGGACTAATACTAAGGAATTTATGTGTGTAAAACGACTTGTTGACACACCTTGGAAATGATCTGTGGTGGTTAATGCTGCACCATTGCCTACAGTGTGAAGTGCAGTGATCTGGAATTAAACTTCTACCACCACTGGGGTTTGCAGTAAAATTTGCCATATAACTTAATCCAGAGCAAACTGACCCCTGACCTAGAAAAACATAAAATCTTGCCTGGTTTAGGCCTTTACTTACGGGCTACATCCCTTAACTGATCTCTTGCCATTAGCTCTAAGTATGGCCTCAAGCTGGGTCCTTATTTTCTTTGCTTTTATCTCATTCTCTCCACTTTGCAATAGGCACCCACAAGTCTGGATTTCCCTTACTTTCTAGGCCATCTTCTCACGAATCACTTCCCGCATTCATCACTTCCTTCCCATTCATCCCATAACTTTTCCAAATCTTTGGCTCCCAGCTGGTTCTTCCCTATCCAAATTCCTTAGTCCTTTGTGTAGCCTTCATGTATTGAGAGACAGAGATGAGCCCAAATTGTGAGAATTCATCACCTGCCAGAAAAAAGATGAATATGCAGTGGGCCCAAAATAGAAATTCACTCGTTCCAGATGGTTTTAATGGTCTTGTAACACAAAAAAGCTTTTGCTTAAGAAATTGCTGTAGGTCATGTGCAATGGCTTATTTTAACACCATTGTTTTTCTTGTGGACTAAACGGGTCATGGGAATAAAAGTGGGACACAGACTTCATTTCTACCAGTCCAGCAGTAACAACAAGGCCATTGCCTTTTGAAGGCTGCTTGTGTCCCCGGTGAAATTGTTTTCCATGTGCCATACACAGAGAACCTGCCCAAGTGCCCCCACATCAGTAACTTAGTCAATGTACTGTAAGACTTAATTGCTGGTGGAACTACTGCTGAGGGTTTTGTTTTGTTTTTAATGAAAAAACCTCTGGGATAAAAAGTAGATGGTAGAACATTTTAACTTTATTACAGTCACAGTTATTTCAGTCTGTTTGGTGTTAGATTGCAAGCTGATACAATAGTTTAATATCTGAAGGTATCTTGACAAATAATTTTAAATAACTTTGTGAAAGAAGGGATAGTGTTGCAGACCCGGTAACAGGTGGGCAACAAAGAAGAGATAAGGTTGAACATTTATTAATATTACATGCTTTAAGTATTTTAATTTTCCTCCTCTCCATCATCATTAACAGGGCAGAATAAGTTGCACGGGAAGGCTGATGGTTCAGGCTGTAAATCAAAGAGGCCGCAGCCCTTGGACATCTCCTGGCCAGCCTCATATCAGAAGGTACTTTGTGTGTTTTTTTTCTTCTTTCAATAATATCTGTTTTGAAAAATTGCTATGATGAAGAACTTGATTTAAGAAGGTAAGGTAGCCATATGGCATACAATAAGAAACCTCACCTCTGCTAAAAAATATTTCAAAATGTGCACACTAAGAATTACAAGCACCCTCTGAAATGCCATGACTTTAAAGTATCTTTTATTCTGCCTGCCTCCTCCTCTCTTGGTGGTGTTCACTAACTACTCTCACGTCTCTCACGTTATACTGCAAGCTGTTAAGAAAGACATTGTCGCTTGCGTATTTTTTAAAACATCTCACCTGGCTAGGATTCTCTTGGGACCCTATACTTTCTGCAGCTTTTAGTAAGCATTCGTTTAAAGAAACAGCAGAAATAACTGCAAGCCACGTCGTTTATTAGAGTTGCATTTGAAATGTTTTAGTATTTTGGTGATTTCAGTTTAGGTTCTTACAAGGAATTATGAGTCGGATATAAAATATTAAACTTATCTTTGGTGAGGTTTACAATTATTCATATACAGAGCTTTGGTTTATGTTTTTGGACCATATAAGGGAATTTTCCCTTCGAATACTTCTTTATTTTTCATTTCCCAAAGCATTTATGAGGCCATTAAGCACAGCCTAGACATCTTCAGACGATACAAAAAATTCATTTTGGTTACCCAAACAGAACTGCTTTCAACAGAGTATAGGGGCTCTGGTTCAGTTGCCATAACGAGGCATGTGTTTTGCTTAATGGTCACGCAGGCCAGAGAAGCTCAATGTTGCCTAATTATGACACGTAGAATAGGTGTAACTCCTTTACATCTGTGTGCAGCAAAGAAACTCACATTGCTCATGCAGTAGTGGTAGTAGTTATGTGCTGGAGAACTGTACGTAGAAGAACCTGGTAACTAGGAAGTGTCTGGATTTTAAAGATCTCATCAATCTTCTGTCCTGACCAAACGGGGCTTCCCACAGCCTTGAAAGTGCTTCCCAGCACCTCCTGGGGAGGCGTTCCACCAGCCCCCTCCCGTGCCTCAGGTCTGGGCCTGTTGAGCTCAAAGCGCTTGCTGGGGCAGGAGGGAATTTCCTGCCACCGCTGCGTTGTGAGAACAGCCCAAAAAAGCTACGTCTGGTTGGCGTGGCCTGTCCGGTAAATAAGACACACTACACCTGCAAATAATAGGTAAAAATGAAAAGTCTCTGATAATCCATGAAGGAAAAAAATGCCACGAAGAGTCAGGTTTCAGCGGAATTAGTCAATGCATGGTGGTGAGAAAGGGGAAACGACTTTAAAAATGGGGAATGGAGAAAGGAAAATAGGTAAGGGCAAGGCAACACTGAGCAGCGACACTTCTCCTTTCTGGAGGATAAAGTGCAGATGGATCTCTTTCGGCAACAGGCAAAACCCAGGGGTAATAATGGGGAAGGCTCCTTTTGCAGTCTTGCTAAATGCAATTGAAATCCAAGGCCACTTACAGCTGGTATTTTGCTTTTTAATTGCTGCAAGCACTCAGGTGCCACTAGAGCTTTAGACGGGTGTCCAGTAAAGTAATGAATTATAAACCGGAGATTTCCATACAGCAGTTTAATTAAAATTAGGGCAATTACTGGGAATTCTTATTTCCTGTACAGGAGGTCTGTTTCTGCTAAGCATTCAGCACAGTGCTATTTCTGTTCAGCAGCTTTTCCCACTACTCCCATCGCCCCGTTCTCCCCGAGACTGATGAAATTCGAGCATGTAACACATTCCTATGACAGACTCCCACCATCAGCTTCTCTCCTGTAGCATACCACAGTGCTGCGCTCCCCCCTATGCTGTATGATTTGTCACGCATATTTCTATACACTTTTGATAAGTAATACTCCTGTGGCCTTACAGTGTTTTTTTTCTGTAAGCTTTTTTTGCTTCACGGCAACAAAAACGTTTTTACAAGTGTAATTATTATCTTAATGAACTTTATGACGTGTTACACTGTTGACAGGCTTTTTCCTGAGGTATTGTTAATCTCCTACTGAACGTGTTCTGGCAGAAGAGCTCTCTGGTTTTGTTGTCTTCACTACTTTGCAGCCGTTTTAGACCATTTAGAACTTTCTAGTTGTCTTTTTGTTTTTAATGTCATATTTTTCTGAAATTTGCTTAGCTTGCAAAAATGACCTTCTTAGCATTCTTCTGGGGATGAGGTTTTGAATTACCTGAGGTGTACCAAGCTTGGTAGACATCATGGTGCTCAACACTGCAGCACCCAAGTGGTGTTGAGTGCTCTTGCAAGAGCACTGCAGCCACAGCCCCAAACAAATCATTTTAAAATGCATGGGATTCAAGGAAGATTGAAAAAAAAAATGCATTCCTATTGCCCCTGCTCTCAATTAGAGCATTGATTTAAACTTGATCTCCTTTATCCCAAATTTGTGATGATTATCACGTGGTCTGTCATGAAGTGTTCCCCAGCTTGCTAGTGTGCACTGTGCCACACCACCCTGCAGAGTCTCCCCGGACACATTTAGACCATGATGTCAGCACTGCTGCAAGTTGCTGCACAGTTTAATGCCCACATTGCAATTCTTACTGAACCTGCAGCTAATCCAAGGGTATTCCTGCCTATTGCGCTTCGTCATTCCTAGACATCTCAAGTACTTGGCTCTTTTCATTTCTTTTCCTTTATTTTTTTTTTTTAACCACAACAGGTTTTAGAATAAAAGTAAATGGTTTCACCTCTCAAGGTTAAGGCTTAAAAGCCATCTGCAATTTTAGGGGTAAATTTATAAAGAGGCAAGAAGAAATGCATTCTTAATTTCTGACACTAGACCAA
Source organism: Aythya fuligula (assembly GCF_009819795.1). NCBI lineage: Eukaryota > Metazoa > Chordata > Aves > Anseriformes > Anatidae > Aythya > Aythya fuligula. The sequence continues at coordinate 26,375,641 of NC_045562.1, read as the reverse complement.
ATAGCATGCTGATTTAGCTTTCCTTTCAAATCTGTACTTTAAAAAACCTAGTTAAGATTCAAGAAAATACTATCATTAAAAAACTGCTTTAATGACAAACACTTAGCCTCTTTATTTTCCACTTCATCTGGTGTAATTTTTTCCCCCCTGCTTTGATCAATGCTGCCATTTTGCAGCTGCAGCAGTGAGGCGGTGGTTTTCAGAAGTACTTTCACGCTTCTATGGTGCTAGTTAACCTACTTGGCTCAGCCTCACAAGGCACTGAGAAACACTCGTCACTTGGACCTTTAAGTAAGTTGTCCTCTTAAAAGCAGTACCTAACCTTGAGTAGCTTGCACTTGACTAGATACCATCATTTCTAGCAGGTCTTACAGAACTAATTACCAAAAGATATGAACATAGCTTTTTTTAAAAAAAATTACCCATCCATCTTTCAGCCCAGCTGCATGCGTATGAGGTATGTGTATTGGCAAAAATGGTTAGGGACTCGCCAACTAGAACAAAACATTGCTTGTGAGCTGCAAAGCAGGAGCTATTGAAGGAGCTGTGGGCATGCCCAATGGCAAAAAAGTGAGGTGCTTCAGAGCTGGCTTTAGACATCTGAAAAGCTACGTAAGCATTAAATGGGGAAAAACTATCCAGAGCGTTACATTTTAATACACAGAATTTGCTATACAGCCTTTGGTGGTGCAGAACAAGAGAAGATGAAAAATAACCAAGTGTGATGTGAAGAGGCTCTTCTCCACTGAGATGAGTTAGCTTTTAGCTGCTGTTGTTTTCTGAAAGGTAAACATAATTAACAAACAGCACACGCATCGTCTGCTGTAATCAGCAACAGTGAAGGGTTTAAACGCACAAGACGCTAGAAATGAGGAACTGAAGCTGTGCGCTAAGGTTTGCCAGCTTCTTTTATTTGTATTGCAGTGATTTAAAGACTAAACAAAATGTACTCTCGTGTATAAATATATGATTATTACAAGTATTCTGTAGCAAGATTGCTGTCTAGATGTTTCTAGATACTTCTGATTTAGTGAAAAAAAATAATTTACCTTTATTTCGTGTTATTTCAAGACCACGATCTCGATCAAGGGACAGTGGTGATGAAAATGAACCAATTCAGGAACGATTCTTCCGGCCTCATTTTCTGCAGGCTCCTGGCGACATGACTGTTCAAGAAGGAAAACTGTGCCGAATGGACTGCAAGGTAAGCGTCAAGCAAAGGACAGCAGCTACCTTTCCATAACCTTGGCTGAGTCAAAAAAAACAAGTTAGATAAGATTTTTTTTTAATGCTATTTTACCTATTTGCAGTATCAATGGGATAATTAATCTTGCTGCTTATCAGCAAAAGTTGACAATAAAAACTTGCTCCAATGAAATGGCTGCAGGCAAATCTTACAGCTAACAGAAAGCTGATTTTTAGAGTTGAGCTATGTTGGGGTGGGGGGGGAAGCAGCAAACACCATAAAGACAGTGCTTTTCCATTTTAAGTCCTTTTACCACTTCAGTTTCGATCCCCTGTTAGTTTCAGACAGTCTAATCTTGATTTATGACTTTGCCTTGCGGAATTAATTAAGGCTTGGACTTCTTCTGTTTGCTTTCTGCTGATACATCTGGGAGAAGCTGTTTGTTTTTGAGCAGTACCCCCAGCAAGTGGCATGGCTTTCAGCAGTGCCGGACTCGTTCACACAGTCCAAGCATAAACTAGTGCAGGCAGTGCTGTCACTAGGTTATACCTCAGTGCAATGGAATTTAGAGTTCAATAAGTAGTCAGCTAACGTCTTTTTGTCTGCAAGTTTTCCACAAGAAATTAATTCAGAAAGGAGTATCTTTTTATTCCACATGAAGAGCAAACAATGAAAAATGACAAAAGGTGTCACCCTGCCTTTTGTTTTGCAATGTATTATTATTTAGATTCTAGTGTATCTAAACACCGATCTGTTTTCAGTCACACCCATAAGACATCACGGAATTCAGGGAGTTGGCCAGAAAGTAAGTAAATTAATACAACCGAGTCAATGTGTAATGCAGGGTGGAATTAGTAAATCTTGTGGTACACCTGCACTAGCAAACAATCCCCAGCTCCTCTGAGGTAACAAGTCAGGACTCCTCCAGTGCTCTGCATGGCTAACAGTTTCCCACTGTTCTGTTCACACCAAAGGTTAGCGGGTTACCAACTCCCGATTTAAGCTGGCAACTTAATGGAAGGCCCATTCGTCCCGATAGCTCACACAAGATGCTGGTGCGTGAGAACGGCGTGCACTCCTTGATCATAGAGCCCGTCACGGCTAGAGATGCTGGGATCTACACGTGCGTTGCCAGCAATCGAGCTGGTGAAAACACATTCAGCCTGGAGCTCGTCGTTGCAGGTAATGCCTTCGTGCTGAGCGCTGCAAGAGGAAAAGCGAAGTGCTGTCAGATGATGTGGCTGAGGGGCAGGGAGCTAAGGCGGGGGAAGCGTGCAGTAACGGGACTGCAGCACACGTCTGGGCGGCACGGTTACGTTCCGTGTTGGCCAGGGCTGGCTGGCACGTAACCTTCGGGCACGCATGTAGTGACGAACAGAGGGCTGTGAGCCTGAGGGACAGCTGAGGCCACAAACCAGACTTCACCCCAATGTGCTTCTTATTGGCAGTTTGTGCAGAGCTGTATCTACCTCTGGGTTGCTAGCATGATGTGATTTGTGTATTTCACAGGATGTGAGATTAATGCCATTCCATCCTTCTGGCAGAGCACTTCCTTCTATAATTAAAGGCTCATCCTTTTATGGAGTATGAACGCGCACTGTTTAACAAGCACGGTGCAGCCAATTAATCTCGTCTTCATGCTCCACAAAGGTTCTCCTGGGGGCCGGGGCGGGGGAGGAAAACACTCAGCTCTATTAGAGCTCACTTCTCCTTTATTAAAATACTGGTGTGGCTGTTGTCTTCAGAGGAATCAGGGTTGGACTTTGTGATTAATGAAGACAACACTTAAGTTTCCTGCCACTTACGTTTTTCATTACTGTTCTTTAGCATGTTGCTGAAAGAAAAGCTCACGTTTTAAAGACTAGTGTCAACATTTCTGCGATTTTTATTTCCACAGCTAAGGAAGTACACAAAGCACCTGTGTTTATAGAGAAACTACAAAACACAGGCGTGACTGAGGGATTTCCAGTGCGACTGGAGTGTCGAATCTCGGGGGAGCCATCGCCTCAGATATTTTGGAAGAAAGAGAATGAGTCACTCACACACAGCACTGACCGAGTGAGGTTAGTATGATTTACAGTAATCTCATCATGCATCACTTCAATAATGGTTGATCCTGTAATGCAACCGAAAAACTAGAAGATAAGAGTGCTTTGGGTGAACAGCAGGTCATAAATATTAACTAGTTATTGTAATACCGTTTGACATTTATTCAAACTTGTAGCCAGCATGGTGGCTGAGCTAGAATTAAAATGTTAGCTTTGTTTTCCAGCCTGGGACTTGAACAGCTATCTTTGCACTTAAAGCACTGTGTAGTGGTCTCTTCTCTCTTAGAACTAAGACTTAGCTTTACTTACAAGCCCAGGTTCTCTGCAGTAAAATTTCTCTATCTGCTGCTTAGCAGAAACATTGATACTTAACTCTGCTGTGTATTAAGCAAAAGAGCTTTCCTGAAGGACAGTACTGGGATAGCTAAATATCCATACCAGTGCAAAATCGTAAGACAGAAGTAGTGGAGACACTAACGCTCCATCTCTTCCTTCTCCCCGCTCAGTATCCTGACTGGTGGGAGCTGATGTGTGCTCCGTGTGGCCCAAAGTTTATTTATGCCCACTCAAGTGGATCTAACTCCATGAGACAACTGAGGGTTTTAAAATTTTACAAGAGGTAAATGCTTTATGCAGGGCTTTATGCAGACTTTTCTCCAGCATGTAGTAAATGCTAGTTCAAGCAGAGTAATTGTGCAGCATCTCACTTCTGCCTCCTTCATTCTTCAGCACGCCATTTTCCCATGCTCCCTCTGGGAACCAAGGCAGCTAAATGCTGAACCCAACTCTGCTACTACAGCATGTGCGTGTCTCTGAATCCAGCTATGAGTTAGTGCTGGCCCTTAAATCCCCAAAATCATCTTTATGTAGAAATACTATAAGGACAGTGGGAAAAATGTCATTATATAACTTTTTTTGGATTGTAAAATCTTTAAGTTTGTCACCAGCATTTGATTGCATTTTGTAAAAACACTGAAGAACAATTTTAATATAAACGTTTTAATATAAACATTGTAATATAAAAACTTTGATATAGTATTTAATATAATACTTAAAATTAATATAAAAAGGAACTCATTACTGATATGACACTAATAAATTCTTGGGTCTTCAAAGTAACTACAAATATTTCAGTACCTCGTTCCTCATGTGAAATCTGTCGTCCTTTCCCCACAACAAAGTCTGGGTAAGTTCTGACATCCCCACTACGTCGATGTGACTTCCAGATGTTGTAACCTGTAATTCTGAAAGAGAAATTGCTGCATGTGGTTTTGCTTTTTAGTTTTTCAATACAGGATATTAAACTGCCAAATTGTGGAGCACATTCAAGGTTTTATTTCCAACTTGCTAATTTCAGAGGAAGTTTTATATTAATTAGAAGTGGACTACAATTAATTATAACTAGGATTGGGTCTGTGTACAAGGACATTTAAAAACAGTCTACGCAGGTTTGCAATTCAAATTGTAATTTTCTACTTTTCTTTTGTTTAGCATGCACCAGGATAACTATGGCTACATCTGCCTGCTTATTCAGGGAGCTACAAAAGAGGATGCCGGGTGGTACACCGTTTCAGCTAAGAACGAGGCTGGGATTGTGTCTTGCACTGCCAGGCTGGATGTTTATAGTAAGTGGCTTCCTTTTTCATGATCATATTGATCCCCCAAAAGCAATAGTTCTCCAAGTTTTGGTTTGTTCGCAGAATGGTTTACATGGGTCTCTTTTTCTTTTGTTTATAGTTTCTCCTCAATAATAACGATCCACATCAAGACAACAAATGCTCTGTCAAAGTACTCCCACCATCTTTCAGATATCTAAAGCAAAACGAGCATGCATGCTTTCTATTTTTGCTTAGTATATTATAGCTAATTAACAACAGATAACGGCATGATAACATTAATTTTGTGGATCATTATTACTGTTGCTCTGCTAGCACTTCCCTAACCTTTTGTATTCTTTTATCCATTAGTCTGTAATACACGGGTGACTACCAGAAGTGTAGTAGATGTAGTAGTAGTAGCCTTTCTGCTTAATTATTCAGTTTGTTCCAAAGCAGCCCCTTGTACAGTGACCATTTTCTTAAACTAAAATCCATTACCAGTCCTCATAACAAGAACAAAGGAGATGAGAAAATTGGAATAGTAAACAATAGTTTCAATGACTTGTGAATTACAAACTCCGCTCAGCATTCTTCTGCATACAAGGGGTGGCAATGATTTATTTTCCCAAACAACAACCAGATCATTTCTTTTCCTGACCAACAACCATCCCTAGAACAGGCCTGTCACTGTAATATTAGTGCACAGACATTAATACCTTGCTGTTGCCCTTATCAATCATACAAAGAAAGGTAGAAAGCAAAGCCAAAAAGGCAAAGGAACAAACAGATACTTGATTTTTACTAACGACATTTGATGGTGAAACTAGATGCTGAGAAAAAAAAAAAAACAAAAACAAACAAAAAACAAACAACAAAAAAAAAAAAACACCAAGGAATGAAACAAACTTACCTTTGATGTGATGCTTCTCAGCTGCTCAGAAATTAGTTATCTCCTTCACAAAGGGTTGATTGTGCGTCTGGTACGCTTTGTTGCAGAGGTCAAGATGTCTAATTTTTTTTTCTTTCCTTTTAATCTGTAGCTCAGTGGCAACAACAACCTCAGACAACCAAGCCAAAGAAGGTGCGGCCCTCGACCAGCCGATACGCTGCACTTTGTGACCAAGGACTAGACATCAAAGCAGCTTTCCAGCCCGAAGCAAACCCAGTCCACCTGACAATGCAGTCTGGTTTGGTAGAGAGCGATGATCTGTAGACCCGAGCTGCCATTTCCATCATTTTCTTTCAAAGCAGAAACACTGAAAGCCATTGCCTTGACCAATGATACTCCTATGTCACTTTATGCAAAGGCAGACACCTTCAAGTACGAAAGATAAACGACAAACACAATAACCATATATTCCTTTTTCATTATACCAAATTAGAAGAATAGGTAGATTATTAATAGAAATGTACACATTGCACAACAGATCACGTTCACCGATTCCTTATACCTAAGTTGCTTCAGCTCTTACGAATAACCCTTTTCATAAAGGCCAACCTGCATCAGTGAGACAGATTTTTCAGAAGAAAACACTATTTATCACTACTTGTCTTCGTAAGCCGTAAGTAGATGCTACACAACCTTAATGGTGCGAGACATTTTATTTGAGGCCATTAGATCACAAGCAAATTAGAATGTATGGTTATCTATAGCTCTGAAATGGCAATGCATTCTGATAGCTACAGTGAACAAGTGCAATATTGTAAGAAAAAACAGGAAGGGACAAGGAAAAGAAACGTAAGCAAATGTTGTAACTCTAAAACCTACTTTTTATTCTACAGTGAAAAAAAAAAAACAAAAACCTTGCCTTAAGTGCCGTTAGTATGGACAATTCTATAAAGCAACATTGATGCCATAATTTAAGTTCTTTTGTATTTTTCCTTTCTGCCACCTAGGAGGAAGCTTACGTAAAACATACAGCAAAGATTACTTAAGCGTAAGTAATTTAACTTCTTCAAGCTAATGAAGAAAAAGAGCTGACATGTCATAAGTCTACTCCAGACTATAAATCTTAGTTACTAGAGGAGAAAAAAATGCCGGCAGTACGAACCAGTGCAGTAGGTTACTGCAAGTGGTGGGAGGGGGCCAGGGCAAGAGGTTGAAACTCTGCGGATTTCCCGAGGACAGCCTGTGACCTCGTAACGCTCCCATGGAAGAGTCTGAAATTCTAAGGTGAGCTGAAAACTAGGGAACGTACGTATGGGACGTCTGACTGTTTAGAGCTTGTGTAACGCGTATGAGGATTTTAGAAATGCATAGTAAGTGAGAAATGGGTTGAGACTGCAATAGGAATTCCAATGAAAAGTATACACCATAGGTGAGAAGCTCGCATATCTGAGGAAGCAGAAAATGAAGATGGACAAAAGCACCACCACAGCGTGCGCCATTTTTTCTCCTTAACATAACACAGCATATGTCTTTGGTGGACTTTTTTTTTTTTTTTTTTTTTTTTTTATTATCCTCCCTATTGTAGGCAAACTACAGCTCTTTAAATGGGTGCAGTCTGTGCACAGTAGATGAAATGCCTTAAAGCTACTTATAGAATGCAAGGCAAATCCACATCAAACTGGAGCCCTACCTAGTCAGACCTGATAAGGTAGTTTTAAATTAGAACCAAATGAATTTTGGATGAGGGGGAGGGAGGGATGGAAGAATTACTAGACCTGACAAGAAAAATGAGCATTTGATGGTACGAGCATACTTTGCTATGAAAGGAAAACACTGTATTCCTTATATGAAGCACATATATGGTATCTTTCATTATTTATAATAAAAGCGTTGAAATCTTTTATCTCAGTTCAGTTATTCAGAAGTCCTGTACTTAGTTTTTTTTTTAATTTTGTAATTGTGTACACCATATATTGCATTACTGCTATACGTGTATTGCTTTGTAAGTACACAAAGTTTGTTTTGTTTTTAGTGACTAATAAACCTTAGCACGTAAGTTAGTACTATTCTGTGCAAGCTGGTGCAGGATATGACCAGTGCTGGGGATCGTTACTCTAAATTAATGTCATAGTCCGTCATATGGGAATAATCTGATTATATTCTAGAACAAGTATGTCATATCATTTGCCAAATTTTTCACAACTGTGACATGCTAATTTACTTTTTTTTGTTTAGCTTCACTAGCATTATTTTGCCACCTTTTATTTGTATTTATAAAAATGTACTATCATTACTTTGGATTGTTGTGCTGGTATAATGTGGGTTTAACATCAATAAATATTACACAAATAGAAAGCTTTGCTTCTGGTGAGACTATTAACTGTGTCACTACAAGATTTAGAAATTTAAATGTTATGAATACAGATGAAATGAGGGCTATACGAAACATCTACAGCTGACTACAATGTGTTTGTTTATCATAATGCTGCCCTTGTGACCCTAAATCTTGCTAAACAAAACAGGAACATGACCCTTAAATTCTGAGATACTTCTGCACAATGGAAGTACCTGAAGATGCTTTTTTCACAAGACACGACAAAAGGTGTAGTTTTAATATCTAGTAATTGCTATATGACATAACCAACAACTGATTCTAAGTAAAGGGCACCATGCAAGTGCTGTTAACTTGGTTTAAGAACAGAATTCTGAAAAGGTAGCAACAAAATTAAGCAAAAAAAGTGTTAAGACTTACATGTAAAATCCTGAATGTTAACTAGCTTCAACTTCTCTCCTTTCTGCACAGAGATATGGGGAAAGCTGTAAGATAATCAATTTTTTCTTTTAGGTTTACATTGTAAGCACTGATCACTACAAACAATTATCAGCAATTGAGTGAGTACTGATGTTAATGACCTACAACTGAAGTCTATGGAGTTGTCTGCTTACAGTAATTTTGGGTTTGGCTGAGAGTGAAAAACTCAGACTGCTCTTGTGAGCTAGTTAAGATGAGGTCATCATCACTTTTTGCCTCTGTATATATGTACACATACACACACTTATGTAGTAAATCACATCTCTAAGCAGCAAAGTTGTTTTTATGAAAACATTCAGCAGTGCTGTTACTTAGTTACTGGGACTGTTTGGGTTTACAGTTCAGAGATACAAGTGTGGCACAAGAAAAGTGACATACTTTTCAAGCCAAAAAAATTGAATTCTTGGAAGCATCAAAGTAACTTTCAGCATTTTACTCTCCCTCCACAAACTCCAAAGGCAGACAGTATTATGTGAAAGCGTACTTTTAACGCTTTATTGGGGGGGGGTTGGAATTCTAACCTTTTGTAAGACTGCAAGTTTAGCTATGGGAAGACTTCCAGTTATTTAGGAAGCTGATCAGTCTAAGGCTCGATACACCATTCTGGATGCTGACAAAAACCCCTTTCAAGCACCAAGAGTGACGTGCAAAATTCCACATGCATGAAGGGTTTTTTGTTTGTTTCCATTTCATAGCATACCTTAATACAGCATAAATGTTTATCCTGCAATTTCATGACAACAGCAACTAACACTAAAAAAAGTTTCCACCTCAGCCAACTGGAGGTTGGGGATCAAACCAAATTACAGTCCAGCATGAAGCCCCACCTGATGCACTGTACATGTAGTTTCAGTCTCTGTTACCCCTTTCAAAGGTCATTTTCATTCATTTTGTATGCTAATAAATGCCTCGATTCCCCAGATAGGGGGAACTGCACCCTGAGCTCTGCAAGCAACCCAAACAGATGTAATATATGAGTATGCCGTGAGCTCATATTACCCACCATGTAGTGGTGCTAGGATAACCAGCTATGGCTGTGTGACCCATCTGCCAAACCCACAGTTTGGAGTGTAGGTAAATTAATGCACAGTTTGGAAATGCCTCCTCAGCTTATGCATGTTTACAACATACTCATGCCTCTGCCTCACAGTTCAGCTGTACACGCAGGCACTAGAGCCTGCTCACATTTTAGCTAGTTCTCCTGACCAGGCCAAAAGCAAAAGCCCCTTCCCAGCACAGCATTTCTATTTGAACAGAACTGTAAGCACGTAAACCACATAAGTCAGATGAAAACACACCTCTGGTCCCAAGAACTTTACAATCTATTCCACACAGCACACAGTATTCTTTAATGTGTCTTAAAGCTAGGAACTGTAATACAAAATTAAGCTACAATTTGAATTTTAACATTGTTAATACATAAAATAATCCCATACTGCACTCAGTCTCTAATAAAATGTGTTGGAAACATAATGCTCAACTCACATTTACAGCAAAAAAAACAGATCACAAGAGGCAGTACCTGTACAGCCATGTCAGCAGCTATCAGGAGGAGGATGAACGATCTTAAATCCAACACTAGGGAAGAGAAATTCTTCCTTTATAAAACAACTGCACTGCAAATAGGTAAATCCTGGGGAAGGGTCAAGCCTTGCAATCGCTGTCACTCACAGTCCAGTTTTGTAGTAGCAGAAACAGGCCAGAAAACAGCTGCAGAACAAGAAAAAAAATCACTAAAAAAAAACAGCACATGGCCACTAGTCAGAATGATTACATCATTTACAGCAGGAACACAAATATCACACTGAATGGATTAGGGTGTTGTTTTTTTTTTTTTCTGTTTTTTTTTTTTTTTTAATGATTTTTTAAACCTGTAACTAAATACATTGTCAAGCTTTTTTTTTGTGATCTCTTTACCCAGAAATCATGTAGCTATTGTACAAAGATGAACCTGGGGTACAACAACGGATTGCCAAGGCCAGGACCCTTACATGTTACTGCACAAGGTGTTAAAATTATTTATTTCATATAATTATTATATAATTTCCCATACAAACAGGTAACACATCGCTATCCTGTTGGAGGTGAAGAACTAATGGATTTTGATTTTGGTGATTTTTTTTTACATGCAGTATTTGTCCAAGCAACCGCTAAAGTTATTTGTAGAAAAGTGCCTGTCTAAAAGCAAGCCTGTTTTACCACACTATTCCATAGTATAATGTACCACACTACTTCTAATTATCAACCCACTTCTTCCTACAATACTTTAGAATCAGAGTCATTGAACATTTTTTGTCAAACACAATCTACTATAGAAGTTTTACCTTTCTCAAATTCAGGATTAGCTTAAGCTGTACAATCCCTGAGCTTTTATTACTTCACATAATGTGTAATAATAAAAAAAAGCAAAATAAAATGTAATTCTAACCATACAACCGTTCGTAAAGCCAAACATCTTGAACTGTACGTGAATGCTGTCATTTGAGGTATGCAACAGCAGCAGCTTTCAAGAATTTCACTATGAAAAGCTCCAGATCCACTTTCCACTTGGAAAAAAAAAAAAAAGTGTAATTGCATAACATAGATTTCCAAATCTAAAAATAGCATTTTAATACTAAATAGGTTCAATTACTTGTTTCACTCTAGTGTGTTGTACTCAAAGAGCATAAAACAGATACAAAGCCTCAATAGAAGTAATAGAAGAAGACTTAATAGAAGCTTTCACAGAAGAATGAAGTAATTCTTAGCTTAATAAACACGTATTCCCTTCCAAGCATTTTTTTTTCGGAGCACCAAATCCATTAAACAACCAACTCTGCAAAAACAAAACAAAGCTTTAATTTATTTGATTATTAGTGTTTTCTTGCAACATACAAAAAACAGTGTAAGAAAGGGCAAAGCTACCACTACTAACTGTCAACACTATAATTGAAACAACAAATTTCTGGTCATCCTATGCATCCTAAAAATGGAGATGGGTTGATAGTGTTTCTAATCACTAATTCCTAGGACAAACACATCAGTTATCTGTCTTTGCTCAGGGCAACGACGAAACAAAAAGAACATAGCACCTTAAGTGGGGGGAAAAAACATGTTGATGACCAATGCATTTCCACAGCCCTTGCTTCAGAGTTCAGATTAGTCTGGTCTGATTTTGGCAGAAGTTAAGTCAGAATTCAGAACCAATGTTATGCTCAATGTGGAAACCTGAGGAAGCTTACACAGAGCATTACTAAGCAGTTACTACAACAGAAATCTAGTTCCTTCTTACAAAGAATAATACTGTAAGGGTAGCTCAAATGAAATGTCCTTTTTAAGAGGCAAAACTAAGTTCGCTAATTATGCAATGCAAGTAGCTGCTCCTAAATACTTCTCATTAAATAACTTCTTATGATCAGAACTCACCTCACGTTAATAATCTGGTACTTTTCGCTCTCGCTGAAATGGAAGGATGCCACCTTGATTAATCCGCGAGCAGTACGGGCACATGATAAGCATTCCTGAAAGCCAGATAGCACAGGCATGGTCATTAGAAAGAACGCACCATGGTGCTAACAGAAATGATGATTTTACAGAAAACATAGTGAACAGCTTTGCAGAAACATGCAGTAAATTGCTCACCCATCTAATATTTACTGATAAACAACACAGCTTTGCCATATAGTGGAAGGCTTAGCATGACCTTCACTCTGGTGTGCTGAAAATTATGGTGAACTATAAAACTACATGTGGGCTCCATTCCATATGCCCTCCGATAAGAGCTACAAGAATACACAAAGAATGGATGCAGTTCCAGTCTACTGCTGGCAGAGCCATCTCATGATCGAAATTCATGCTTATAGATAGACTAAATGGCCTCTACATAAAGCACATGCTGTAACTACTGTTTCTTTTTCCTAAAGCTGCAGGAAGCTTTCAGTAGAACAATACAAGCTAGCCAAAAGAAAGAAAAAAAAAAAGAAAAAAAAGGATAAAAAGTCACACAGACAACAGCAGAAAGTAAAACACATTTTAACAGGTCTTTAACATTTGGGTGGAGATGTCTTTAAAATACAGTTTCCAATGCAGAGGTAAAACATACTTCCAGTGCACTTCGAATTTGAGATACAGAGCTGTGAGATTTGTAAATCAGAATTCACAGAACATCAAACTGCTTCACTAACATACATCAGCAATACCATATAATCCCTTTGCAGTTTCCTCTAAAGCAATTGTTCCAAATGATGCAGCAACTTCAAACCCATCAGCATGATACGCATGCAAGGCCACCTAAACAGTGTCTGCCAGCAGCCTGGGAAACGGTAAGCTCCATCCCTGCAGCTCCATTGGCTCAGAGGGGTGTTGGCTCAATGACACCTGCCCCCATGGCCCACTTACATCATTCTCGCTATACATGCCCACAGATGAATTCAAACATTTCCAATTATCTCTCTTTTCCCTTTAATCAGCCTTGCCTTTCTCTTCTGAAACGTGGTCTTGTGTTCTCATGAACTCATTGTACAATTGCTATCAGTTGAAAGTTTTGTGATCTCTGTTACCAAAACTTCAAATTTTAACATATTGCTAAGACATTAATGAACAAGACTAATAGTGGTCTCTATTTAGTAGTTAATGAAATGATTTAGAATGCAAGAAATTTAACTGCATGACTGAGTAAGCTCAGTAGATGGGACGTAACAACAAAAAATACAAATACCAGCAGCCCCTGAAAACATGTCAAAAACTACTCCAGATGCTTCTTTAAGGAGTGACTTTGTATTATGAAAATGAGACACCTATTAAGCATACTGACATGCAGTGCCTAGAAGATCCAAACTTGGGTATGATGATACCAGGTAGGATTTCATGTTTTTTCACTTGTATGTGTACAGGGCTTAGCTAGCAAGGATTTAGTAGTGGGGGAGCTGCAGGGGGGCCTCTGTGAGCAGAGCCTAGCAGCTGCCCCATGTCAGATCAGAGCCAGCTCCAGCTGCTCCAAAAGGGACCTGTTGCAGGCCAGAGCCAAGCCAGGGAGCGACACTGGTTGGGCCTCTGGAAGAGCAGAGTTAAGGAAGGAATAAAGGGGAGTGAGAGAGTGGTATGGTGGAGCTGGGCTGTCCGTTGGTGTGAAACCAGCACAGTATATAGTCTCAACATGTTTGGTATTATCATATCCAAACTGGCAATTTGTAGATTTTGGCAATTTACTGGCAAGTAGCCAAAGCAACCTTAGTTTTAACAACTAAGACAGAAATATTAGTTTTTATTTCAAAATATGAGACTATGCTGGTAAAGTACACCAAGGAAAGAAGAAGAAAAAAAAATCTATCAGAATTGGATCTGATGTATTTAAAAATAGAGTGGAAAAAACAGACTGTCAGTTCCAATGTTGTATTTCCATGAAATGAACCAGAAATATCACAGACTGTAAAAGATATGAACTGTTAATATGAAAAATAAAAGCATAAAATAATGGAACAGTTGTAGTCATAGTCATGCTGATCTAAAGATGCCGGGCACAGTACAGATAATATTTGTTACTAACTCGGCTACTAACTATCTACAGCAAAAAGAAGCCTTCAGCACATGAGCATATGGGCTGAAATTAAACATGTGTGGGTGAAAAAAAAAAAACGTAAAATTGGGCTTCAGCAGAGGTCTTACTTCTGAGGCACTAAGTAGAGCCAATGCTCTTCAAAGACTTCTCTCCACCACTACATCAGCCCCACCTCTTCAAACCAATTGATTACCTGAATTAAGTGGTGCATCTGATATTGGAAAGCTCAGTTTTCATCAGCTTTTCTTAAATGAACTATATCATGCTACAAAAAAAGAGGGAAAAAAAAGGCTCATGCTACTGCAACAGGCAATAGTCACCTCAGTTTCATGCAAAACAAGCTCTCACACTATCACACAGATCAAAGGAGGAAAATTTGTCCAATAGCTATAATCACTGCAGTGCATGTTTTAACTGTACTTAATGTACTAGGTCGAAAGCAGGGATTTAGATACACACTTTCTATTCAGATTTCACTGAGCTCAATATTGAAACCTTTTCCATTTTTAAAAATCACTCCTTACATCCACAAACAGTCCCCGTTATATGGTTTTGGATTTTACACTGTTAACAGTAATGCCAGTATCAACTTTGCATCTACACAAGTAATCCACTTCCCTGGAACTACATAGAGATATTAACCAAGTCCCCATGTAATAATGCCTTAGGATAGACTGCCCTCAGGAGGCTGAAAATAGATCTCTTCATGGGAAGAACACATGAACATTACACTCAGCACATATTATATACTTCTGTTACGATAAAAGAAAGATTGCAAAAGCAGTACAGTTCCTACTTACAAGCTGCAATATTAAAACCAAACAACTAAACAAACAAACAAACCACTCTCACCAACATTATGTTTCCTGTTAGAAGCATCTACTGATGATAAGCAATTGCAATGCCAACAAGGTAGGAAAAGCTTGATGTAGTCAGTTTACTACAGCAAGTTCTAAGTCACAAATATTTTTCTTAAGAGAGAAGCAGGAGAAGTAAGGCTTCAATGACTGATCAAGGAGGAAAAAAGAACACGATTTTTGAAAAAAATAAAACAAACAAAAAAAAACAATAGAAGAGGAAAGAAATTCTTTAGGAACTATGGAATAACAGGAATTTCTAAGAGTTCATTCTATACCAACACAGTAGCAGAATGGTGGTACTTAAAAAAAAAAAAAAAAAGATTATAAAGATTATAAGAGAGTTCTAAGCAATGTAGCAGGTGGAAAACATGAGTAAGAACGCGTACCTTCATTTTCAATAGCAAGAGAGTCACAAAAATTCTGCATGTCTAATAAGAGAGTGGACTGAAGTTTTCAAAATGGAAATAAGAGACCATGGTAAGTCAGTCAAGCATAGAGTCCTATTCAAGAAATGCGCACACACAAAAAAAAAAAAAAAAAAAAAATTATAAATAGCTTGGCATAAATGCTAGAAGCACATGATGGAAAACCTGAATTTTGTTTTTAATCAAGGACAGCGATGCAACAGGCATACCAGAAACTTGATGGAAGCAAGACAAATTAGGACATGATTCAAAATTATAGGAAAGTCATCAAACCTGATATCAATATATTAACTCATCAAATCAAACAGGGATTGAATTTCCAAGCCTAACAAGGTAAACACTGTTGTTCGACTGTATTATTACCACACAAACTAAGATGATGGCAGCAGCCATGACATCCTGCAGAATATCAAGGATTCTAAGGCCAGCAATGTAACTGTAATGAAGGATGGCAATTATCAGCAGGCTGGATAAATGTCACAGCAGAGATGCCAAGATTACATTCTTTTAATGCATGGTTGTTTCGTGCAGCCAATCAGCGACCCCCAGCTCTGGCTGTGGTCCCAAGACATGATTCAAAATGCTATTTTCAAAGACTGGCTATGTGATGGTAACTGACCAAGTTTATTAATAAAGACAGCAGTCCTCTACTGCAGACTTCCAAAAAAAGGAACAACATAAAGAAATATGTTAAAATGAAACCAAAAGGACAAGTCAAAAAATAAAATGCAAAAAAAGATGCAATGCAATGCATAAAGACAACACTGAGGTTGTATGCACTGAACTCTAGTATGAAGACTTTAAATACAGAAGCTCAAATTAAACAGGGGTGGGGGAAGCTAGCATGGGTTAAAAGCTACTAGAATGTAAAAGTCACCCTTCAGAAAAACAGTAGCCTAGCTTTAGAAGTCAAATGTCATTTGTCACTGAACACAAAGTTTACAGACAGCTCGGAGTTTAAAGGAATGATTTGCAAAAGCACATAAAAACTGAGCACCTTAGGAAAAGGTTCTTAGTAAAAAAGCCCCTGACCAAAATAAAAAGCCGAGTGCTCAAAGCAGGCAAGGACACAGAGAAAAAATCCCCAATCCCTGAACAAAACCCTACGTTAGTTTCTGGTAGCATGCAGGAACTTGGGTAGAACCTCAACAGGCAACTTGTTGGAAGTTTTACCCCTCAGAGAAAAACATCAGAAAGGTCAGGGCTGGGGCCTCTCTTGGATTCTTGACCACTCTTGGATTCTACATCAAATCAAGTAACTGCAGCCTTAAACTTTTTGGTTAAAACTGATCCATTATCAAATGAGTGGAGGCTGGCAAAAATGACACCAAGCTTTTCAGAACTTCGTAGGCAGAAGGATAACTCGTTTTTAAAGAAGATATTCCAGAGGGATCTAGGGAACTACATGCTACTTACTTATTTCTGCACATAGCAAACTGCCAAAAACTGTACTAAGGCACATAAACAGCAGGATAAACACACCAAGGAAAGTCAGTGTGCCTTTTGCACAGGAAGGTCATGTTTTATAAACATTTAAGAATTATTCTGAAGACTAAAAGACCATGTGAGTACAGAGATCTAGCTTACACAGCATGCTTGAAATTCTAAAATTCACATTCTCTTGCCAAAACTATTAAAGGTGCTGTGCTGTCAAGAGAAATAGCCATATTAGTAAGTTGCTTAAGGACAGAACTAACGGTCATACTTTTCTAAGGACATGGATCACCAAAAGAATCCCACAGACACCTATGTTGGGACTAGTAAAGTACAACCTGATTTCTCAGACAGCAATTTCCGAAGCCAACTAAATACATACATATGTTTAAATATATATGTGTGTATATATATATATATATGTGTGTGTGTGTGTGTGTGTGTGTATATATGTGTATATATATATGTAGAATCACAGAATCACAGAATCACAGAATTTCTAGGTTGGAAGAGACCTCAAGATCATCGAGTCCAACCTCTGACCTAACACTAACAGTCCCCACTAAACCCCACTATATATATACACACACACTTCTCAGAGTAGTTTTACAAAGTAAACCATGAGAAGGATTATTTCTTTTAAATAGTTTTCAGTTCTCATTTCCATGTTTGAAGAAAAGAGAAAAAAAAGGTCTTTTAAAAATATTATTTTAAAGCTACAACACTTCAGTCTGGTCCTATATCATATTTAGTAACAAAAGTAAAAAAAAATAAATAATAATAATAAAATAACAGTGTGTGCATTGCAATGTTTTCAGAAAATTATTTAGCAGCACATTGTTAAATTCTTCTAAAGGTATTAATCCAGGTTTTAATCATAAATATAAACTCAGAATGTTATTGCTAATAACTTAATTAACAGTTCCCTTATTAAACAAAATAGTAACAATAATTACAGTCAGAACTCACTAATAGGGAATTATTTTTAGTCTAAGTTTGGTTTCTGGTCAAGATATGTCACACAGATTTAGCTTGTAAAATCCTAAGGAGAGGCATGGGCAGCAACCAAGTCACTGACAGATGATTGCCTGACTAGTAAAAACAGGAGTCCCAGCTGTCCTTTTTCACCTTCAGCGCCCTCTGAAAAAAAATCAGCTATTCTCTGACCAGCTCTTCCTATCAAAGAGAAACATAATTAGCAATTATAGTTTTGGTGCAAAGACACATGAGGTAACTTTTCACAGCATCTTAACACTATGTCTCATCAAAGAGGTATCAGTAGGATAAGGCCACCTGAAAGGCCTACCTTTCAGATGCCAAAGTGAGTAACACAACCCACTGTCAAACACCCTGGAAATAAAACCATTCCTTGTATTATTTCTTAATACATACCTGCAAGAAGCTTGAACATGTGCTGTTTTCTGGCACAATGACAAAATTTCTCAGCTGCACAAATGAAGAAAATGTCAGACTTTAAAGACTCAAAGTTATCGTCAGTGAGATCTCTTCTTTCTGTACTTCAGCTTGTGCCAAGACGGGAAGTAATTTCAAAAGCTGAACCAACATCTGGATCATGATGCAATGAACACTGGAGCTAAGAGAAGGTCCTAAACCGCATTCACAGTTTTCTTCAGAGAAGATAAAAACATCAATTGCCAAAAATCACTTGATCTCAGTAGAAAAGCCTGAGGTCAACCTTTTGGCAATTTTTCAGTAAGAGAGGAACACTCAAGATCATTTACACTTGAATAATTACCCTGCTTCAAAAGCCGCTTTGAATCAAATAAACAGCTATTTTATTGACTATACATACATATTAAAGAGCATCAACATAACATAGCTGAGCAGAGCACTAAGGAAGATATACAGCAGTGCGCCTTGACTTCACACTTTGGAAGTGATACTTGTTTTCTCAACACCTACTGAGTCAGTGAAAAGACTTTTATGTGGCAAGCCAACCCTGCTCTTCGCCAGTGGCCAGCCCAAGTGTCACTGAAACTCAGAATAACACAGAATTAGCAACTCTAGTGACCAATCAACACTCCCTCAATATACTCAAGTGCAACTGAATTAAATAAGTGCTGTACGTACATTTACAAGTAGAATTACACAGTTTGTTTTTATAAAAATATGTAATTTTTATATATTACATACTATGTATGCATATATAATTACATGCATATAATTAAATCTTCTAAAGGCAATTCAGGTATGACGAAGATCCAGAATCTTCTAGCTTTGTAGTTTCAGTTACAAACAAACAAAAGCCAAAGAAAACTCTTTGCCTCTTTGTAAGGCCTGACTGATAAGAATAAAAAATTATACTGTTCACAGTCTAACATCAGCCTACATGAAAAACTTGATTCAGTCATAACTGCCAACCAATATTCGTCCCTGCTCTTTATTAGTCTTTGTGTAACATGATAATTCAGAAGAGTCTCCACTCTATCCCAAATTGGAAAACATTACTTTATAAAAATATAGCCCTTTAAAAAATTATCAGGGTGTTATTTAAAAGTACCACCATATCAAAAACAGATCTTTTTAAAATTGTTACGTACACAGACTTCATACTATCAAATGGACTCTTCCACGCAGCTAAACATGCACACCTTACTTTACTCCTGATGATTTATTCCTCTGACTAAAGAGTATCAAGTTAATCACGCATGTGAATCTTTAACTAATTTCCCTCTCATTAATCAGCATATATTTATAGATTATCATCATGACATTTATATAGGTACTTATTCCAGGTAGTATTTAAGTCAGAAGCTGCAAGCCTCCATCTACAATTAAAGTACTCCCTGTAACATAAGGGGACTCTAGAAGAAATAAAACAGCGTGTGCAACTTCATGAGGGTCTCCAAATCTTCCAAGAGGAATTGCTTTCTTCAACTCTTCTTCCTCCAAATGAGCAGTCATCTCTGTGTGAACAAAGCCTAAGAGAGGAAAAGCATTTGAAGAGTTACCTAATCTCCAATTAAATTTCTCCAGTGGATTTTCCCTGAAATCTTCATTCTTCAAAGTCTCAGAACTCAATCCACATCATTTTAGAGCCACAAACAAATTTTTACCTAACCAATAAAATGTCTTCATTTTGGAAGAACTGATGTAATAATCCAAACACAGAGATCTGTAGAACTCAATGAAAACATAGAAAAGGTAACTCTAAAATTGGGCTCAAAAACCTTATTTAGTTGCACTTTTCTGAAAAACAAAATATAATGTAGGTATGAAATCTCTGGCAAGAAACACCTACAGCTTGCAAGTGTTTCCATTATGTTTTAAAACTTACTGCAGTACTTGCAGAATTTCTATTATAACCCTTATTTCAAGAATATTTCTTTACAATTTTGAAGGACAAATTTTTACAATTTCAGCTATCTGAGGCTCAATATTCCCATTGCTGCTTTTCTTTTCTTTATGAAGCTGCAGCATATGTGATCTGATCTGACCTAACTTCTACCTGCCACCCAAAATGGGAAGTCTCAGTTTTGCTTTCTACTGTACACCTCTGCCCCTTTACAATGGTTCTGGTCCCTTTTGTGAGCCATTCAACTCCCTAACCAAGAAAAAGTGTTCTCCCTGCCTAGTTCAGAAGCAGAATTGGTTATGTAGAAATCCGAAAGGCATGACAGCTAGCACAAGGTGAACAGCAGAGTACAGAGCACTGAGCAGAGAACATCAAAAAAGACAAAAGAGATTTTTCCTTAAGGGTGATATTTTCCTGGAACAGATTGACTTGTGAAATCACAGCCTCATCCTCACAGAACTTTCTATCCAGACTCTGTTTACTAAAGGGAAAGACAGGGATACTTTCATGCCAGCTTCACACGGACATTCAAGTCTCTCTAATAACAAACAAGCATTCTCTATCAGGACATGAAAGTAGTTATCTGTATATAATTAGTTCTAATCCTTCCTTCTGTAAGGATGGCAGGTTTTGAAGGAGGAACAAAGAAAAAAAAGCCATTTATTATGTAAGAGTGGATAGAGAACAGGTAGACACATGCTCCCAGATTTCTCAGTGCTCCCGTGAAAAGACTGAAGTTTTTTGTAAAAGAATATATCATACCTTATAAAGCAAACAAACAAGAACTGTACTTACAAAGGTTGATGAAAATCAAAATAATTTATCTTAGATTACATTCAGATGTAATCTTAGATTACATTAGATCAAATATCCAGCAGTCTTGATGACTACTTATTGCAACAGTTAAGAATTTAGGAACTTCCCAAAAACTAACCTGGAGCAACCACGTTGACTCGAATTTGCTTTCTTGCTACTTCTTTAGCAAGAGCGCGTGAAAATCCAACTACTCCTGCTTTGCTAGCGCTGTATACACTTTGACCGGAGTTGCCCTTAAGTCCTACAACACTTCCTAAAATAAAGGAACATCAAAGAAGATAAAAGATTAAATGACTAATTTGAATGCTTGTTTTAGTTTTAAATTTGGAATGGAAAAGGAGATTACAAGAAAAGGAGTTGAAAGTGTATTACTAAGTGAACTTTATAGCCTCTCTCTGGGATACGCAATCCCTTAATTATCTGTGATTTTTATGAGATGCGTGTATCTATGTTGAGGAATACGTACAAGGAGAGTAAACTGGAAAGCTTTTTAAAAATATATCATTGCACAGAAAACAAGAAACCACCATATTTAATTATTTTTCATAAGTAGTAGCTGGTAGATTTAGCTACTAAAAGAGCTGGTAAAGAATGGTAAAATTATTTTTTTCAGTAAACTCTTGGATGTTTATTATTGAAACATGCTGTTTAGCAACATTTAGAAGTTGCTGAAACTAGATAAAAGAGTAATAATTCATAAAGAAATTCTAAAAAAGAAATGCTAAATATAGAATACAAAGAAATACAAAGAAAATAGTCAATTGTAACAAATAACATTCAAGATGTTACACATGACAAACCTTTCTAGAAAACTTGCTCACACAGAATTCCACTGGAATAGACAAGCAACTTACCTATATTGACAATAGCACCTCCTTGTTGTTGAATCATACTTTTTACAGCAGCTTTGCATGTCAACATTGTTCCCAAAAGGTTAGTGTGAATCTGGGATACCATATCTTCAGTCTTGGTTCTCAGTAACAAGCCATCCCTGATAAACAGACCAACAAATATAATTATATACTGGGGGAAGAGGTGGGCGAAAGAAGAGTAGAGGGGGAATTCATGAGTTCAGAAAGTACGGTGAGAGCTATTATCAGCTGCTAGAATTTTACTTTCATCAGAAACACAATACAGATGAACACCTACTACTGTTTTTCTCATTAACAACACACTAATTGCAAAAGCCCTTTCCATACTCGGCACCTTACAAGATGACAGTGTGGTCTAGAATTACATATAATCTTGTAACTAATAACTAACCTGTTGATCGCAGCTGCATTAACCAAGTAGTTAATGGGACCTAAATTCCTCTGCATCTCCTCAAAAGTATTTTGGACTTCTTGTTCTTTGGATACATCACAGCTAAGAGCCAGATGTCCTGCTGTACTGAAATAAAGGCACATGATAATAACAGCAAAAGAAGGTGAATCATTCATAAATCTTCTTAAGAATTTATAAACTCAATTGAAAAAAACAGATGTGGAACTAGTTATAACACAAGGAACCCATTCCATCTTCAGAGAATTAAATAGGCACAATTTTCAAGTACTATGTTGATTGGCTACATGACAACAGCATACAGTATTTTTGCCCTCCTGAAGTCAGCATGAGCTGATTGGTCTAGGTTCTGACTTGGTCAGGAGCCATGGATGAGACTGTTCACACCAACTCCCTGTTGGGACCTTGAATATTTCCTTGAATCTTAACTATTCCACCGGCAAGATATGAATTGTAACATACTTAACTTTCCCACAGAATATTGCAAAAACAAACTTGTACTGATATAACTCCCTCCCCCTGCCAGTTTCTCAGCCTTTGTTTTCATCCAGTTAAATAAAAAGGCTTATTTAATGATTAACTACTTTCACAAGTTACCGAAGCATTCGACAGTGAAGAAATTATTACAAAGCAGCATACATACCACCAAGACTACGTGCAGTAGTTTGGGCTACTTCCAGATTTCTAGCAATAATCGCCAGGCGGCAGCCTTTCTGTGCCAATAATTCTGCAACAGCTTTTCCTATTCCTCGGGATCCTCCAAAAATGGCGCAAACCTTGCCCATCTTCAAAAATAATTCATAAATTACAAATCAAACTTGAATTTGAGGTCCAATATTGCAGAGGACAAACAATGTTATTGCCAGTATCATGACCCTTACTATTTTGCAGCATTTTTAAAGACTGCATTATAAAATTAGTGATTTAAAAAATTTTATTCACCAAAAAAATAAAAAGCTGAACTAAATTAGGTACCACGTCTACAAATGCAAGAAATTCTTAAACATTTCTGAACTAGTGATAAAAATGCACATAATCTAGTACTCTAACACTAGTGTTATGATAACTCCAATTTAGTTGAAGAAATATGTGATTTATCTATCTAAAGGCCATAATGCAACAATCAGCTGTTTATTCAAAGCCAACATACCAGTTGTAACTACATGTATATTCCTCTTGCACTATTCTGGTACTAAAGCCGTTTAGCCTTAAGGTCTCACTCCATCCTATCCATCTGTGCTAGACACCCAAACCACAACGATTACTTGCGCATGACTTGATAATGATATATTTACACCAGGTTAACACAAAGTTACGCTACTAAGTTACTAAAGCTATGCTTAACCACTAACCTTAAGTTTTGTTTGTTTGTTTGTTTTCCTTCTACTTTTGACAAAAGCAAATGCTTTTTGAGATGTGAAATGACTCTGAAATAGCTAACTCAGGTGTCTAGGCAGGACTGTAAGACAAAAGTACTCCTATAGAATGAAGTATGTTTTTTCTGCAACCTCCAGTACCCACCCAATCAGCTATTTAGGGACTTCCTGAGCCAAAGGCAGAATCTAAGTAATAGTCATGAACCTCTTTTCCATATATTTGAATAAATCCATTTTGAACCCAATCATACTTTGTCTCCATAACATCCTGAGGCAACAAGTTTCATTATTTGTGGAAAAGTACTTTGTTTTGTTCTTAAATTTCTTTCTGATTGGTGAATGCTCTGCTTTTCTCTCTTATCTTCCCCCTTCTGCTCATAACTTGAGCCTATGTACACTTCTGCATATTACCTTAATTCCTATATCCTCTTCCAGGTTTACTTAGCTACTCTTATGCACATGGAAGCCACTAACAGACTGCCCAGCTCACTAATCCTGTCACCCTACCCTTTGCCTTATTTAGTTCTATTATGCCCTTTTTGATGTGTGATAACTATAATCACACACAGTATTAAACATACATGAACACAGTCAGCTCCTACAATGGCATGATAATTTTGGTCATCTGTGACCAAAACTTGCCTGAAGGAGCTGTCAGTCCTTTTCTATAACAGAAAAGGAAAACCCAAGTGCCTGGAATCAACCCATGCATCCCCTTCCCAGCTGGCAAATTTAACTTGGCCTCCTAGGAGCAGGAAAAGGACTAATACTTGTGCCTCAGAGGGGAGCCCTTTCAAAAGAATACACACAAAAAGACCTGCTGTGCGTAGGCAATTCTTCGTCCGTCATGACGGATCTATTCTTTTGCAGAACTATCCACACAGACTCTTGCAAGTTCTTGCCTGACTGTTGCAACAATGTGGTACTAGGATTCTCTTCCTCCTCCATATTTTGTTCTTACCAGCACTGAACATATCTACTCTCTTATTTTTATTTAAAACCTGGAAAAATACAAGTTGGAAAGCATCTTTGGAAGTCATTTTGTCTAACTCCTTCCACCCACATGCACAATGTCAACTTAGGTCAAGTCGATCAGGGCCTTATCCAGTTGAGCTCTGAAGAGTAATCGTAAGTGTGAAAAAAATCACAGCAAATCTTGAGCGTTGCCTTAATCAGCGTACGGTACCTTTGCAACTCTTCAGAATCAGTTTTGGGGTTAGCTACAGTGAGCCATCGCATGCTGTTTATAAATGTTGTCAGACCTGTACGTGTGTTCCTTTTTCTGAATAGGCTTAGGTGTACAGGCCCCAAAAAGATATTGGTGCAAATGAAGGTGCCACGAATTGTTCTGTGCTGAGGAGACCGCCTCTAAAATCTATCGTTCTGCCCTTCCTGCTCTCTGTGAGAAAGGGAAAAGCCCGGTGATTCTAGTGTTTCCAGAAATACTCGGCCTCTTTGTGCATTAACCAGGTATTTACAGGGGGATCACATAAGCCTAGCTGCAACGAAACAATATACAATCTGTGATTAAAAAAAAAAAAAAAAGAAAAGAAAAAAAAAAAAAAGAAAGAAAGAAAAGCCATACATCTTCTCTGGAGTTTGACTTGGGCGAAAAACCCGCAGCGAGCTGAGTAACGCGACATTCCCTCAACGGGCAGACGGCTCTCCCCTCCCGCCGAGCCCTTTTATAAAATTTTATATTTTTTTGCTTTCACTGCGGCCGGGGAGGCGACGTCCTCCCTGCGCACCCCTCTATCGCCCCGCCCCGCGCGCCCCAACGGTCCCTAACGGCCGCCAACGGCCCCTAACGGTCACCGCCAGGGGGCGCTCGCGCGCAGCCATGCCTTCCCCAGCGCAGCGCGGCGGGCGGCAGCAGCCGGCGCCCCCCTCCCTTTTCCCTCCCTCCCGCCGGCCGCGGAGGCGCCGTGGCGGCTGCCGGGCGCCCGGCTGCGCGCTCACCTCCCCGGGGCGTGGCGGCGCGGCTGGGCGCCGGGGTAGGGCGGGGGCTCCGCGGCGCGGCTGCCGGCGCGGCTCGGGCCGGCGCTCAAGATGGAGCCCGCGGCGCGTAGGGGGCCGCCCGCCCGCCCGCCCGGGCACGCCGGGAGCTGTAGTCCCCGTGAGGCGGCGGCGGTGCCACGGTGGCAGGGCGGGACGGGGCGGCGTGAGGGGGAGGCGGTGCCCGCTCCTCCCGCTGCTTGGCTGGCCCCAGTCGCGCCCTTCAGGGAGTTGTGGCCACAGCGCCAGGGTTTTGCTCTTAGCTCATCTTTATTACTGAAGGTTTTCCTTTTCCCCGCCCCCCAGTATCCAGAATTTCCGCAGGGACTGAACACTCTCATCATGCCCAAACTGCTTAGGCGCACTTTTCCCACAAATATGTGAGCAGATTTCGCTCTTGAAAAACTTAATTCAACTTAATTCAGTGTACCTGAGTGAAAAGTTACGTCAAAAAGAAAAACAACACACCGCCCCCCTCAGGCTGGCACAGGGCTCCAGCTCCGATCCCAGGCACTGGCCCCTCCTGCAGTGGACTTTGGCCTTAAAAGATTTCCACCGCCATCTCTGTCTCTCCTGCTATCGCTCACTTCCCTCCATACACCCGACTCCTCGCGTAAGGAGTGCAGCCATGGAGGGCGCCAGTCTTTCCTTCTCCACGTATCAACACAGTCCTAACTTTCCTCATTCTTCCTTGCATACTCTCATCCCTGTTCCCATTCACTATATGTTTATATACACTGCACAATAATATCTATGGCAATAACTTCAAGAATTTATCATTTCGATAATTTATCATGCAACAGCCTCTTTGGATATTCCTCCTATTGTTGGTGAAAAGTATTTTTGATAAGTATTTCCCAGCAAATGTAACTAGGCTTTAGTTCATAAACATAAACTGCTGTCAGCATTCGGACTAAGAGCAAAAAGTTATAAACAGCCAAGATTTCCGTCATATTATGAAGTTATTCCTGCCCTAATATATCACTAACCACAATATCAGTTACTGAATGGACAGCTTTGAATTGTTGCCCACTTTGGTCCTGTGATATGGCCTTCTGGAAATTCACTGTGTCTACTCATATTTCTGTTCAGTGCACTGTATTTACTGTGTCGCCAGGTTTGTTTTGTTCGGGAAAGGAAAGAAAGTGGGATGTTGGGAGATGATGACAGGGAGAAGGGAGTGAACAGAGTCAGAAAGAAGAGGAAGGATATTAAATGTGGAAAGATTTTGCATAGTGATTTGAACTGAACTCTATGAGATAAAGATAACTAAAGATAACTAAAGCTCTAAAGGAGTAGCAACACAGTTAATAAGCAACATGACTTGATCCTTCACCTGCCTTCCCTTTATAAGCGCTAAGAAGAACTAAGAAGAACTTAAAGAAGCAACAGCTTTATTTTGTGAACACAGTAATTAGTCCTCAGACCTGAGACACATGAAAGTGAAATACTTCCATGATTCCTAATATCTACTTAGAAATATGTAACATTTGTGAATAGGAGGAGACCAAAGGCTGCTTGAAGTAGGAAACTGAAGGCATATCCACATGCATTAAGCCATTTTTATAACCTCCTATTTTAGCAGGATTGTTCATTACAGGACTATTTGCAAGGTTAACCCTAATGAGGCACAGATTTACTGAGTACAGGAATACCAGCTTAATGTGGCACATCTACTTACTGGCAGAAAACAGCAAGTCAAGGGACTGTGCAGTCATCCCGCCACAACTGCAAATAGATGTTATCCGAACCATAAGGACTTCTGGCAGAACTTCAGCTGATGATTTGCCAGCAATGAGTGTTGAACATGGTCCATAATAAATAGCAACTGTGATAGTGATAGTGACAATCACTCATATCTCATACACTGCTCACCTCCTTTATCTTCACCAGTATTATAGGAAATGTCAAAGACAATATTCTTTACAGCTGTTACCCATTTTGCAGCCCGAAACACATACAGTAACACTTGGAGCACTTTCAAGGAACTCAATTCCCAACATTCAATTTTCTCCATCAGATTGCCCTAAATAAATCTAGTTTCATATCTCATCTCCTCACAGAAATACTTTGGTGTCATTTCATCTTGCTCATGTATTACTGAGCAACTGAAGACTTCATCTCCTTGTGAGGTACAGAAGCCCATAACATTGTATTTCCTTCCGATGACTGAGCATTAGAGTAGTAAATCATAATAATACCAATCAGCTGGCTTAATGAGGTAGGAGGTAGGTTATTAAAAATGAGAAGAGGTATTTTTAGATGATTGCTAGTGCCATTTCTTAATTTATCTATCACAGTATTTTCCTTCAAAAATTAGCAGTAGCAATTAGCATTCTTGAAAAGAATTAACTATTGCTCACTCTAGACTATGTCAGATCAAGTGATGGCTGATTATATAAAACACATGCCTTATTTCAACAGTTTTAACCTGTAATCATTTTTCAAAGGTATTGATTTTCAGGAGCACAGTTTATTACAAGATTGTCCTAGCAGTCCAACATATTTTCCTAGCTCCCCAAGAGGTCCAGTAAGCACAACTGCCCAGCCACACACCGTTAGTATTACAGCAATCTAGGATGGCACAAGCTACTATCCTGAAACCTCAGAAAGAAATTTTATGAATCATATATATTTACGGTTATTCATTTTATAAAATAATTAAATATTTACTGCAAAGTGAGTGAAAAGAGCAGTTTAGAAATCGGTCTAGAAGGTGTGTCTTTTATGTGATGCAGGCTGATGCAACTGTAGGATGCTACAGGAGTCTGAGCTGTTTTTCCAGAACAGGAAAATTTCACACATATATAACTATTTTGTTTATTTTTATCCTCACCTGCCTAAACATTCTCTATAAGGTTTTGTATCATTTCTATACTGAACATACAAAATATACTACATACTACAGTGGCAGATTATCCCCAGCCTTCCGTGGACAAGCTCCCCTTTCTGCCAGAGTTCAACTTCCCTTCATCCAGTTTCTTCACATTGTGTTTACACTTGAATGCAGGACATGCAGGACATGTCCTCAGCCCATCCAAGTTCTTTCAATAGACACAAAAGTCATATACCACTGTTTGAGTAGGGTACATTTCTTCATGGAACTATAGATTTGCCCAAAAGTCATTTCTGAAGGGCACTGAATAAAAAAAAAAAAAAGAGAGAGAGAGAGAGAACTTGAAGACTTGAAGGTTAGCTTTTCAGAGAATTACTTAACTGAAACACCGAATATTCTGAGGAGATTCAAGGTAGCATTTTCTCCCCGATTGTCTCAGCTTAGCTACTAAGCCAGAGCAGATACGTAAGTGATGACAAAACATTTATCAGAGACTTTGCTATTTCTGAAAACAAGATAGCTGGCTTCTCCTTACAGCTGATTCTGTGCAGCAAGAGGGTCATTAGGCATGACTTTCTAAGATGTATTTGCAGCTCCAACCAACCTGAACTGGAATTGTGAAGTCCATTGCTTTCCATTGTTTCTTTCTT
Organism: Aythya fuligula; assembly: GCF_009819795.1. Lineage (NCBI taxonomy): Eukaryota > Metazoa > Chordata > Aves > Anseriformes > Anatidae > Aythya > Aythya fuligula. Next base: position 26,346,583 of record NC_045562.1, on the reverse strand, counting down.
CTACGTGATTCTTCCCTTCGTGTTTTTCTCCCTTCCTGCTACACATAAGGATAAAGAATGCTTTTCTTTCTGTCTTACAGGAAGAAGTGTCATCTTTATCACCTGCAAATCATATTTTTTTCCATAATATTGCTCACAGACTGAAGATTTTCAAGCAAAATTGCCCAAATCTAGACTTCATTGACTACCACTGCATAATACAATGTTTCATCGTGCACACAGATCACGATTATTTTAGGCAACTTATACAAGTGGGAAACGTTTCTGCAGTGTGCAATGTTTACATAGCAGAACTCATTCCTGTTTACTTCATCAAATCATCATTCAATTTGAGGATGCCTTTCATAAACAATTATTCTGCTCTAATAGTAACAAGCAACACATTTGCTTTGCAGACACCTCAGTGTAGCACTCCTGTCAACATTAGTTGTCTGTCATGTGCTCTAAAGTGTTTTTTAAAAAAAAATATGGCATGCCATCTGGCTCCCAAATGCTCATTAAATGCATTGGAACATGAATGTTTAAGGAAGCTATGATCACGATGCCCACCACTTATTTATTTAGTTATTTATTTGACAATACAAGCAAGAAAAAAAATGACGTGGTTAAATTATTATTTTTTAAAAAATAATTTAACTTCTTACAATTAAGAACGTGCCAGCCATTGCAGAGCACAAAGACAGATGACAGGCCCTATTCCCAGGAGTTTGTGATCCAATTTTATTTCCCAAGGGACATGAAAAGGGAAGAAAAACTAGCAGGGGAATGGGAAACTCAGGCAATAGACTATTTAGGTTGCTAAGAGGAAGGACGTTCTTATGAACTGCAATTCAGAGGATGTGCTACAAATTTCTTTTAAGACTTGCCAAGCCACTTACAGATTTTTTCTTCTCTGAACTTGAGTTCTCCCATCTTTAATTGAGGCTAACGGTTACCAACTTCCCCTCTAGACACAGCCCCTGGAAAAGATACCACATATTCTACAATTTTTGTCTTTTTTTTTTTTTTTTTTTCCTCCTGTGGAAGCACTTCTAGCCCTTACTGTAGAAAGAGAACTACACCTGGAAAAAAATGAATTAATAGATCCAGGCCTTAGGCCCTATTTGGAGACTATAATTAATTTTTCATGGGAAACATAAATAGGTTAGGGAAGGCTAAGGAAGTGTCCAAAAAAAAATGAGCACTAAAGAAAAGTTTAATGGTAGCTCAGTATTTCCTGCAATTTTTCAAATAAGATTTATCCTTTTTACTAAACATTGCTAGACTTCCATTTTCTGGTGCTTAAAAAAGAAGAGGGGTGGTAGCAATGTATATTTAGATTTAAAAGCTGTTAAATATATGTAAATAAATTATCTGATAAATAAGTGTTAAGCAATTCTACTTATGACATATTGGTACACAGCCTTGTAACACTGATGCAAGAGAAAAGAACAAGCTGTGATCCTGCAGACAACAGCCCAGAGAGTATAGAAAAGGAGAAACCAGATAACCAAATGGGCTGAGAATGGAAAAACACTATGTCCTCATCCAGTACACAGCAGGACTACGTCTCCTGCATTACACGTGGACGAGGTGGGTAGACTCTCTGTTGTGAGAACTGGGTAACGTTGTACCGAGGCTGACCTTATCCAGCCTCTCTGCATTTTGTTCAACTCAATGCATAGCTATTTTTAGCGGCAGAACTCTGCATAATGTTTTATAACCCATTTTGGCTGTAATGCTACATGCAGTTGCGACATCCTTCGTAGCTGTAACCAATCTAGGCTGCCTATCTTGTTAAGCAGTTGGGGAAAAAAAGATACACGTGGAAATAAATAAGGCACTGAATACCCCTATTTGGATGTAAAAGGAAGCCTTTTGCTCTAAGACTTCTGTACCTGGACGCTCAGAAACTATGACAAAAACAAGTCAGTTAATGAGGGAGGTGGGGTGGGGTGGAGCTTGCAAGCAAACAGAAACGCTGCCACGCTCTTCTGTTTTGCCATCTGGAACTGCACAACACAGCAGGAGGTTCCAAAACAAGATTCTTGTAAGTTAATAAATCTGTTATGCTGACAGGAGGGTCATTCTGTTTCTGATAAGACAGACTGCTCCCCGAGGGATGAGAAAACCCATGTATGTGGAATTAGTGTGCACTGTCTGTGCCAGCAAATTTATGTGAATGAGACAAGTCAGTGCCGGGCAGCCATTCCTAATGAACAGCTCTTGCCATGTGAGGGGCAGCCATGCAGAGAGATTCATGTGATGATAGAATGGATACTCTGTAAAGAGCAGGGCACGGTAGGTATTCTACTTGTGGTAACTCAAAAAGCAGCATAAATTTGAATATCTTTACACCAGCTGAGAAATCACATCTGCCACTAATATTAACTGTTTCTGCATATTTTATCAACCCAACAAGTAAATTACCAGTTCATTTTTCTGTCAAAATAATAATAAAAAAACATACAGGATAATATTCTCCCTAACAGTGTCTGCATTCTAGGCATTTCCAAATTCACAAGAATTATACTCACGTGTGACTGAAAAATGCAAAACACAAAGCCCAGTTCTACTATCTAACTAAAGCTCACTTACAGTAACGTTAATGTTTGCATCTCCCATGCCTCTAAACATAATTGTTTCATAAGTAGGAATTTTCTAGTTTTATTTATAATATAAATGCATTATGCAAGTCATAAACAAGTAGATAAACAGTATCTAAGTAAAGCAAAGATCATCAGCCTGGATCACAGCTCCATTCTATAGCCCCGCTTTCTGAAATATAATCCATTCATTCAGCTACAGCATGATTCAGTTCTTTCAGAAGAGCACACACATTAACACGTAAATGTTGAACTAAGACAACTACAGCCATACAAATAGTAATGGCACAGCATTCATCCATGTATCTTCCTTTGGAAAACAAGGCATTGCGATGCTACAGGTCCTCATTTCTTTTTACAGCATCATTTGAAAGGCAGCTCTTTCCTTTCAGACACAGGCTACACATTCTCCTTGATTTTCACACCTTTAGCACATCCTGTATAAGCACAGGTCTTTTAGTTAATAAGGTGTGCAGCCATTCAATTTCTAGGTACAGTAATTGTCAGATTATTTCCAACCCTTCCTGCAGCTAATACCTAGCACTGATATCAGTACCAATCCCAGAATTAGTGCTCCCTTGGCTGATAATGCTTCTTTTGGAAGTCTTCCTCCCACTGTGGCCCCCAACTAGTTTGCTCGTAAGGCAAGGTGTCATTTATCTCACCCTTTCCTTTCCCAAAGCCAATCCTCTCCTTTTTAAAAAGTGCAAAGAAAGGAGAAAAAGAAAAGCACATGTACAGTGTCGCACCCTTCAGCCCTTTGGATATATTTAATGTGGCAAGCCAAGAATTATTCCTAAAACCCAGATGATAAAAGCTGCAATGAAATAAACCAGATTTTGATTACCCTGAAATTAAGGAGGTTCCCACATCTCTTTTAGTAAAAGGCCTCTCTCTCCCATCTCTGACTTTTGCATGTTCATTGTTCCAGTTATCGGCACAGATAATGCTCAACTTGCTTTTCCTCCACAGCTGGGGTAAGCAGCTCTCCCGGGTACCACAGGTGTCATCTTCCTGCCACCAAAACCAAACCTGTGCACCTACATTACACATCTGATATAATGCCTAGCTTACACCTAGCACTTCATTTCTTTTCCTCCAAAAGAAAGCATTTGCCCTCTTAATTTCTAACTCTACAACTGTAAATTTCTCATCACTGTAAATTTCTCATCACAGTTTTCCAGCACTAGTGACAGGAGACTCCACATGACTAACGTTGGACGTGCATAAACAGATTGAAATTATTGTCAGCATTGCCAGGATTTCTTGGAACAAGCCTTGATCCATGTGTTGTGCTGCCCAATTACAGCAACTGAAGGCCTTTGCTCTGAACTTGCTTTCAGTGGAGACACGCACTGCTCTCAACATGCGTGTCAGCAGACTGTTTTAAATACCCAGTTGGTGAAAGTGTCTGGGATTATTTGCTTAAGCACGGTCCAAGGCATAATTTAAGTCCCTGATTCAGCAAAACTCACAAGCACCTGAAACTGCCTCTGAAGTCAGTGTAGCTTTAGTGCATACACCAAAGGATTACACCAAAGACAGCCATGGTGACTAATGCATAACATGAGAGGAAGGGAAAGAGTATTCTGGGCCAATTCAGTCAACCATGACCATTAAATCTCAAAGTGGAAAATAGAAAACATTCCCCAAGATCTCCAAAGTGCTGTAGTTTCCCCTCATATTTAAACATTAAAGCACCCAAGAAATCAATTTTAGGATTGAAATGTCAATTGGACTTATTTTTGCTGGTTTAGAAATGTATAAATAACTTCTATTTGTATGTAACATTGCATTCATTTTCCTAGAACCAGATGCTTCACACCACTTTATTTCTGGGATGGTCCAGACAGAGAAAAACTTACTCAGTAAAACACCTCATCACACATTTAACTATCAAGACCGTGCTTAAATCCATTCCTGTTCTGTAAAGTGCTTAACGTTTTTTTGTTTGCTTTTTTGTTTAATGAGAGTCCAACGCACTTAATCCTTTCTGAAATGAAGGCCTTGGAGGTTAAATGCGAGAAAGCAGAGAAAGAGGTGGTTGGGCATAACATCAGGCTACGTTATAATTAGCCACTAGACATACTAGTTCTGGCTATAAAAAAGTAATTTGAAGTTATAAGCAAGATATTACATTCATGCCTTAGGGACCTCTTTTATACTTGGAATCACAAATTCAGCATCCAATCTCTGCTCCCAAAGCATTTGATTGTGTCACTGAATATAGCAAAAATACAGCATAGTCCAGCTATAAGCTAACATAAAGTTGTCAATACTTTCTATTTATGTCATTTCAAATGCCTGACAAACTGGCAGCTTTTAAGGAAAAAAAAACAAAACACCTTCAACCAGAAGTCGACCAGAATCTAGTATTTGCCCTTGAAGAAACTACTTAACTTTTCAACTACTTCCTAAAAAATGCTGCTTTTCATAAGATTTTAGAAGAGAAAATACACAGATACATGCAGACAGATCTTCAGGCTCACAAACAGACAACAAAGAAGAGTTACAGCCTCTGCCGGCACTATCTGACGTTCAAGTCCAAAAACCCCAAAAGCACAGGTTCGCTAGTTTTTCTCTAAGCTAACTCTTGTACTTGACAGAAGATACCTCTTGTACTGGCGGATTTAGCCATTACTCAATGCAAAGGGGGCTGTAGTGTAATTAAATCACAGATGTGCGAGTATGCTCTATTACTGTCAGCTACGAGAGTGTGATACTTCACAGTCAAAACCAAACCTGTTACACAGATCAGCAAAAGCAGTAAGAGAGCAGATGGAAAAATTCCCACATCATCCTGTTCATCAGTAACACGCTTCAGCTGAGCCTACACAACAAAGGTTTGCCAACATAAATACATCACACTGCAAAGACAGGCGCAACCTATTGATTGATCTTTTCCCACCAGCACAACCTCTGAAAAGATGCAACTGCTCTGGGAGCAGACAGCTTTCACAGCTTGGTTCAGCCATCTGAGGATGTTGAGCAGCTCCACCACCAAGTCGTGCCATGGTCCCGGACTGCACCTGCACTCAGGCAATCTGGCAACGGAGCTGTCAGCGCAGGGGCCCTGCTGGGAAGAAGAGGCCTCACAGACACGTAAGCAGTGAGGTTCTGTTGTGGTCCTCATCTCCCAGACATCCAAACACTTGGTCAGATCCAGTAACGAACCACACTGCCCTACTGTGGGAGAGGAGTACTGGCATCTTTACTAAGCGACAGCTTAGTGACAAAAACATAAAAAAGAAAAAATTGAAGCTAAACCAGACAATGTTTCACCGATCTCTAATTACAGGGCTCTTTCTCCTCCCACCCATTCCCACTGGGGCAGAGTAAAGATTGGCAAGGCATCAGTCAAAGAGAACTGCAGCAACTTTCCCATTCTCAGAAACCGATCCTGTGTTCAAGAGAACCCTTGAGAAATGTTACCCAGAGGGTTTTATATTTTAGTATTTAGATTGTCTTAGATCGTCTAAATGTAGGAGTTGGGCTTGATTCTTGGGGGCCACTTCCATATATTCTCTGTGTTCATTAATACTACACCAAATGAGAGAGATGGGTTGTGGATATTGCCTAATCTTATTTGCATTTGGCAACAAGTTAACATGCATTTCCTTATCGAGGAATTTAGATGTTACATCTAAACAGGTACAAATCAGAAGTTTTATTGACCAAACCCATTGCAGGCCTCCAGAAATCAATATGGTAGTGGCACACACAACCGGGCCAATGATAGTTGGTTAGGAACCTTTCTCTGGTTTACCTGACAGAACTCAAACACCATCTCATTCTTGATCTCCGTCTCCCAGAGACATTCTCAACAGAAGCACTCCAGCTTCCTATGAGTTATGCCTAGCAGTCTTTGGCAAAAAAATGCACTTCAGTATTAAGGAATATGCCTGTGATACAAAGGTACTGAATGCATAGGCAGGGCGATTACCCCTTTATTAAAATATTTTTAAACCGAGTTTTAGAACATTTATCTCTTTGCATGTGTTCTTATCCTTCCTGAAAATGCTGATCTTCACATAGCCCAATATTGTTTTATTTTAAAAAGTTATTAAATTTCATCCTTGTAAAAAAAGCTGTAATGCATATCAGATGTCATAAATTACTAAATGCAATGAATTTAGCCTGGAGAAAAGGAGGCTCAGGGGCGACCTTATCGCTCTTTATAAGTACATTAAAGGAGGCTGTAGAGAGGTGGGGGTTGGTCTGTTCTCTCACGTGCCTGGTGACAGGAGGGGAAACAGGCTAAAGTTGCGCCAGGGGTGTTTTAGGTTGGATGTTAGGAAGAACTTCTTTACTGAAAGGGTTGTGAGGTATTGGAATGGGCTGCCCAGGGAAGTGGTGGAGTCACCATCCCTGGAGGTCTTTAAAAGACGTTTAGATGTTGAACTTAGAGATATGGTTTAGTGGAGGATTGGTTAGTGTTAGGTCAGAGGTTGGACTCGATGATCTTGAGGTCTCTTCCAACCTAGATAATTCTGTGATTCTGTAATTTCAGTGAGATGTAGGACAATACAGTCACTTGTAAACTATAAACTTAGAAGTTGGACAGAAGCATAGAGCAAACCTTTGATAATGGAGAAAAAACACAGCAAATTTTCCTGACCTGCATGTATTCAAAAGACACACTGAGGTTTCCTAGCAAAGAGAGTAGAGAAAACTTACTTAAACTGTAAACTTTTAAGAGCTAGAATTCTTCAGCTTACTGAGAATTCAGCCAGCTGAAATAAGAAATTTGACCTAGGTCATGTCCCTCGTTGTGGAAAACAAAGTCAATGACCACTTTAAAGACATTCAGCTGCTGACTCATCTTCTCTCCCAAGCCTCCACAGATATACCATGAGAAAATACTGCAGTAACTAACCACAGAAGATTCTGGGGCTAGCAGCTGTTTCCAAACCAGACACTACTCTGCAATTATGGATTGGAAAATTTATAGGTTTGATTGAAAAGTGACCAAGTCTCCCATGCATTACAGCGCTGCTAAACAGCATCATCTTTGATCTAGTTAGAACCTTATCTATACCAGTGGAATAAACATTTTTTGAGAAAAGGATAACACAGCCCTTAAACCTCCGTATTTTCCAAATATGAAAATGAACAAGTTCAGTTTCTTTCAGATATATTCCTTCTCCAGAGAAGATATTTTCTTTCACTGTTTAACAGTAGGGGGCATATTCAGTGTATGCCAGCAAAGTTTAATGAAATCAATGAAGTAGCACTGATTTGCAGTAATTGAGAGTCCAACCATGTGTTCTAATGCCAAAGAATTTGGATCTTTTAAAGACTTCTATTGCCTTCCTTTCTAGAAAGTGTGTGTGGCAGGATGGAAGCTGGGGGAGGATCAAAGTCCATTTGTTTTGTGGAATGAGGTTCCATCTAAGACAGCAGGGACAGAAAACACCTGCACAGATATTTTAAAATCCTGACATTTTTTTTCTGCCTTTGTAATACAGTATTTTTTTCTTGCTGTGCTTGCCAAATTTCCACTCTTTGCACTCCTGCACAGGCTGTTCCCACCACTATGAAAATAAAATGTAGCTACTGTTTGGGCACATCTCCTGGATTGGTTTTGATCTAAGTAACTACTAGATGCAAACATCAGAAGGCTTTGGGTTTTGCATGCCACGTAAACAGGACCATAACATAGGGACTTAGGTTGGTTGCAGAGAACAGCTGAGTACTATTCATTTAAATGTGCTAAGAGGGATTTTTTACAAGCTAGTTTTAACGATGTATAGTTGAAATCTGGGGCTAACGTTACTGTGTTTAAATTGTCTTTAATCCATTGAGTAGGAACAGCAGTGAAGTTAAGGAATGATTTTGCCACTTCTATTTTGAGAAAAATAATACAGCTGGTAGGAAAGAGTACAGTAGAAGGAACGGATAAATAGTAATTTCTGACATCAACTAACATTATATTCAGTGTAACTGCCATGATTTGATAGACATGCATGAAATGCTCATTATGTTACATTTTGAATAGCTTTTGCATATTGCAGATTGGATACAGTGAATTCATTTATGTTTTGTTCCTTGTATCCAGCTGATTCTGATCAAATTGCTCTTCAACTGCTCAATGGATCAGCTAAGTCTCTCACCCACAGAAATCAATCTGCAGGAGACTTCTCTAGGAGAAGGATTTAGATGTTCCAGCTGTTGAGTGTATTTGGAGGCATGTGTCATCATCTATCAGAACGTATCTGCAAGTCCACTAAAACTAGTGAGCATTTACATTCAGAACGGGCTTAACATCACATACCTCACAAGAACTGGAGTTGTCAGTTTGGCAAATGAGGAAACTGAGGCTCAGAAAGCTGAGACCTCAGGTTTTCAAGAGCAGCTGCTAACTTCAAGGACCTCAACAAGTTTGTCTCCTAGAAAGTAAGAGGAATTTGGATAACACTGTGAAAAAGACTGCCTTGCATCTGTGCCATTTCCCAAAACAACCCACAAATATCAGTATACTACATAGATTATGTTGAAAATAGACACTACCACTGTTTATAAATGGCAGCCTGTAACTCCTGTTGTGGTTTTTGTTTGTTTGTTTTCTTTTAAATCAGTACTCAGTGTGATATATATTCTCAAAGCACACCCATCAGGTGCCTTTCAGGTAATTCATGAATACAGATGTCTTGTTTTGGATTTCAGGCATGTTTTGACATGAGAACAACTATGCAGCTCAGGCCAATCAGAACAGCAGTTCTAGACACAGGCAAACACAAGTTTAAGAGACTACGCAAAGATTGAGGGCTACATTTTCAGTCTTAGACATTCAAGTTCCCCTTAGGTCCTTTCATAGAGCTGGACTCTGATAACAGATCACAAATAAGTTAGGTAAGATCCATGTCACACATCCAGGTCTTCCAGCTCCTTTTCTCTTTCCCACTCTTTCCTTACCTTTAATGTCTGGGTCCTCACCTTCAACCATCACCATTCTCAGTATTTTTCTATATACAGGTATTTTGAGTACACCAGCTGATTAATAATTAAATCATTCAAATGAACAATGACACTGGTTTTGGTTAAGCCAAGCGTCAGATCTGCTGTAAGATTTACCATTAACTACTTACCACAGTGCAGGAAAAGAGCACTTGACAGTGATTTGAGAAGTGTACTTACTACAGATTTGTGGTAAGAATCCAAAGAAGATGGGTGCATTTGTATGTCCTACAATACCCAGGATACCCTACAAACCAGGGACATCACCATTGTGCAAATATATGAGACTATGCTGTTGGAGTTTTATTAATGCCAGACACAAAGCTTTTTAAATAGACGAATGGATTCTTGTGCTTCATTAAAGTCAATATGCACCTTTAAACATATTTGCTTAAAGCTACTGGAAAAGAGCAATCCAGTTGAAACATTTTGCCAGCCCTATGAAAAAGAAACAGAATGCTCAGAAGCCATGTTTTTAAACCTATGCAAAACTATCATAATTGGCATCACTGCTGTAAGGCAGAGGTAATGAAGTGAGGGTGAACAGGATTTCAAGCACCTTTGGCAATCCAAATGCTAAACATGTATTAGAATTATTCAATAATTACAATACAGGAAAACACACACACACACACACAAACAAACAAACCCCTCCAATCCAAAGAAATAGTTTTATTTCTTACCATGACATTTGTGTGTACTTTTCTTCTATGGATACACTGATGTCTGATCACAATTCTGAAAAAAAATAAAGCTGTTTTTCAATAATTTCCACTCTGCATTTCTACCACTCATGTTGCTTTTTAATTGTTAAATGTATTTTTAAAATTAAGGAAACTTAGACAAAATATCCCTTCTTTACAGAGAGGACTTGAAGCTGCATCACCCACTGCTAGCAGGATGTAGGACCAAGTCAGCCTTAACTAACAAGAAACCTACCATAGTAGCTGCAACATTTAGAACATCTAAACATTTCTACAAATACCATCAGGAATACTTTTCTACCATTTTTCCATCAGCCAGACGTATATAGTAGATGAGTGAATACATCCAAATCGAGGTCTCCTAATTAGACAAACTTCTTCGGGGCAAAGGAGTCTCTTGCCACCCAACACCTCTACCTCGGTAGATGCCCAAATCTCAGGGCTGGGAGCTCTCTCAGTACACACACAGCAGATCTATTACACAAGATACTTCCTCTAGGGAAAGCACTTTTTAACTCCTGTGTGCCTGATATAAGAAGACCTAGAGCAAACTACTCAGTTATGATCAGATTGAGAGGGAAGTTACCTATGTTTTCTGAAGTTGCTTGCAGAAATAAGCAACAGGACAAGATCAGCCAGATCCATCAGTTCTTTCTACAGTTTTTGCATAATATTCACCATTCCAAACTTCCAACGTTATGGAATCTGAAGACTTTCTCCATCAGCAGAAATATCCTCCTATAAATTCTGTAATTAATTTCTGTTTTTGTTTTGTTTTGTTTTGTTTGTTTTTACAAGTAATTTATGTTTAATGTTTGTATACACATTTTGATTTAGCTGTTTGCTAAGAAAATATTTATTAGGATTGGAAGTTTAACATAGTAAATCAAACACTTAACATTCACTGGACTTCAAACATAGATATAAAATATCTTACAAAATTTTTTATGGAATTACACAAAGCAAATGCACAGGGTTTGTCTGTTTCTACACTGAATTAATCCCAAGCCAAAACCAAAATAACCCCTAAAAGATCACCAAAAAAGGCATAATAAACTGCATTTTTGTCATTGTTGCACTGCTATGTAATAAGCCCTTTTTACAAACATTTAATATTAAAAAAATTTAAAATGTATTCCATCTAACAGAACTACTGGATTTAACAGCTGATTTTTAATTGACTTTACACCATGAAATTCTATTAATAGAGGTACCTTAGTCACTTTGTTTAAAATATGGAGAGTAGAGATAGAAAAAATTAACCTTTAGTAGTCTTTAATATAAAATGCAATAAATTTTCCAAAATAAGAATATTATGACACACTAGTGCCAATTTATGCTGACAAAAGCTGATATCAGCTTCTTTCTAACTAAAAATTCCTTTCACAAAACCTTTATATATTACATGAATATTCAAGTAAACTATTTAAAATATTTAAAAACACAAAAACTGAATTATACAGTGTTTCAGAGAGATGGTTAATTTGGGAATGATGTCATGTCCAACTACATATACTTATAGATATACTTTTTCTTATTTTTAAGACCATCATGATAACTACCTGATATGGCAAGGAATCCTTGTCGCTAATATGATATTTTTCAATGTATAACTTCAAAAAATAAAATGATAAGGATTTAACACATCACTATTCTGTATACTGTGTGACACTGAATCACACTACTGGCTTCCCTTTGTAAAGTGCTGAGTAACAGCCAAATTACATCAGATTTAACTGGAGATGATGGTGCTCAGTGTCTTGCAAAAAGTCACAATTGAACTTCTACAATCAAACAATAAAATAAAAAAAGCAAGTTCAGCTGAGTAGCGTGTGTGTTCACCAGTGTCAAATCTCTAACAAAACCCTGAAAGACTAACAACACTTTTCTTGCAGGCTGCATTCTTTATATCCATCAGCTGCAAGGACATTAAAATATTTTATTAATGATTCAAACACTGGACACCTTCTCTAGTTGAAGGTGAGTTGCTCACTAGTTTTGGTCAAGTGGCTTTTGGGAAACTTTCAGAGCAAAATAACCCAGCAACAGATAATTGGGATGGAAAATGCAAATCATGCACAGCTATATTACTGCAAGAATCGAATAACACATGCAAGACAAATAAAAGGTCAGAACATACCAAAGTAGCAATGGTTAAGAAGTTAGTAAAATTTTCACAGTGTTTCATACAGCCTTTTACTTTAACACAAGTGCATCACTTACCACCACTATTGCTCAGACATTTTTAAACATCTCTTGGCCATGCAGATCAGTTTGAGAAGAAAACAGCAAATTACACTTCTTAGGCATTTTTAAACATTAAGTACAACTTATAAATTTATTTTTGTATTAAGTCTTTTCAAACAGGTGTTTTCAAGTTATCATTGTTCTAAGTGTTGGGCTTTAACATTCCTTCCAATTTTGTTGGTTCCTGAGCGCTAAATGCCCAAAGGACTGGCCAAATTATACAAAGCTAAGCTTTGTTCAAATAGCCCAGTTATTACATAAACAGAAGGTATAGGGCATTTCTTACCAACACTTCTAAATTTCTTCCTTCCTAACCTTGAGATGATTCTAACCTTGAGATTGCCGAATTTTAATCAGTTGTTCACATACATCTTTGCCTCCTGGAAACATTGCTTGGGTGATTTATGAAGGAGTAGAACTAGACTCAGGAACACCACTGACTTTTTTTTTCTCCATCCAAAGAACTAAATACACATTTTTTCCCCACCTGGCAAATTCTATTTGACGCCACATCACCACCACTCAACATTAACTCGTAAAACAGAGACTTACTCCACTGTCAGACACAGCAGGGGAAAAATGTCCAGAGGATAAACGGGAGGCTCTTTATCAGATATAATTGCTTGTTCATAAGGAGAGAATCCAGCTTCCCCTTAGTTATTCTTTCATAAATTAATAATTTGTTAAAATCATAGTCACAAGAATTTCAGCTATTACACAAAATTCAAGTTTTAAAAAAAAAAACAAGAATAAATTAGTTACAGCCTTGTAAACAAATGTTCATTTATGTAACATAGCTGGGGGAAAAAAGTTCCTCTATATAATAAATCAGACAGTACAAGGCACACATCACACTTAAGAATCCGAAGTGATAAAACCAGCAGATGCCTTCATCTTCTTTGTTCGCTGGTGTAATTGTGCTATAGACACTGTAAAAATATGTAATATTTTTGTTTACATTACAGTCACTTGAAAATATTTCATGACTGTGCTTTTTCTGGTAAAATACTTGTGCTACTTTGCAGTATGGTATGATTTGAAGCTCTCGGAATGAATCTTCTCAAATGTTCTCTACAAAGCTGCCAGGGAAAAGGCCAGTTTTTCCATTTCGTTGCAGAGTGCCTTTGAACCAGCCATCCTCACGTTTTTTGTGTACAAAAACAATGTCACCTTCCTTAAGTTCAAGTTCTGCTTCACTCTGAGGAGGATAAGACACCACAACTCTGTACCTGTATAATTAGAGAAAAAAAAAATCCCACCTTAGTTCAGGTTCTTTTTAAAAAACAATGCTTTTAAAAATATTCTTGTGCATGTTAAAACTTATCAAAACAGGAAACTGCCTAGAACTGTTTGTTGAGTAGAACACAGCAAATTAAAAGTTAAGTATATCTTGAACAGAAAACAGTAACAGCAACATAATGAATTTAAGTCAAACATAAGCATCTCCTACCACAATTTTTTAACCAAAATCCCAGTAAAAATGCACTAAAAGGTCAAATAACAGGAGAAAACCCATAAACACATTTTTGGACATAAATTTACAGACTCTTCCAGCTGGCATGACTCAACAATATCAAAGCATTCACAGCAGTAATTGGGCATAATTTTATGACTATTTGTTTAATGTGATGTTATCCCAGGGAATGTTCTTAAGAAAAGGAATAGTATAAAAAGATGCAACTAACAAAACAGATTAATTTGCATTTGTTTTTAATTATTTGTGTTTATCTTAGAAGCTTTTCAGGAAAAGAATGCATGCCATTTTAATTAGACACAGTTGCATAATTTGTGTACTACTATATTAAAACAACATTTTAAAGAAGTGTTCAGCCCAACAATTTTCTTTAGCATCTGACTGATAAAAAAAAAAAAGTATGTTTTTCCAATTTTTCACAGTAAAATCACTTTTTGAATATGACTTCCACTACACATTAAATACAGGCTACAATCACTCTTCTATACTTATTTTCAAACACGTATAACACCACTCAACCTAATATCACAGCTTGAGTTCGCATCAACCTAAAATTTAAATGTTATAGCTCTGCAGACAATTGTGTCAACTTCTCCAAAGTTTTCTGATAATTATTATAATTGAGTTTCTAGCTACACAGCCAGTAATGCTTGCATGTTGAAATCAAATTGAATCCATGGCTGACTGTAGAATTAAAAAACTTTTAAGGTTAAGAGCCTTCAAAGTTTGCTGCCTTAAGACATAAGAAGCAAACATTTTTAATAGACCATAAGTTCTCTCAAGAATGTATACTACTTGACATAAACAACAGCCTCTACTCAGACAGGACAAGATAGTAAAAGATAAAGGACTGCAATAAAGGTATGATGAACTTCAACTATTGCAATATATGGCTGCTTTAGGGGCTGAAAATTAACCATCACACTACAGAACACACACTATATTTATCTAAAAGAAAGCCCATTAAAATTGAGTGTTAAAAAAGAATACCTGTATTACTTACCTTCCATTCTTTCAAATTGCGCCCTGTAAATATTTGTTTCACTTGAAATGCCCTCATTTCAGTTTCTAATGCTGTCCATAAGTTACCTCTGCATTCTCCTGAATTAATAGACTAGTCTATTCCTTTCCTTCTTAAGTGTTAAAACCAACAACTTTGCAAATACCCATCTTCTCTTTGCCCTCCCTAGACCACCACCAGCTTGCACAGAAATACAAAGCTTTCCATACAGATTGGAACACTCACACCCCTGCAGTAGCTTAGTACCTCTCATTAGCTTTCCAAATACTTTGACATTCATCTTGTAATCTAATGTCTAACACAAAGCACAACACTCCTGGCATTTAAGTGCTGTTTTACTATCTTCTGCGATGCTGAATCAGCAGAAAACCTACAAGAGTTTGTGCCTTGAAGATCACACCATCTCTTCTTATTATGGCAAACCAGCAAATTTCAGGTCATATTTTACAAATTATATTTGCCCAAACAGAGGTGATCCCATCCACACTCATCATAAATTCATTCAGCTGTCCATTTAGATCACCTTCTATCAACTATGGAACAAAAATTATTCTTCAATTCTTCAAACAACAGACTGTCAAAATTACCAATTTTATGCAGAGTAAAGAGCTTATGCTTCAGCTCTAAAATTCATTGCCAGGTTCCTAGAAAAAAACAACCACGTTTACTAAGTGTGAGTTATGTTTTGGAAAAACTTTTTCATTCCCATGTCTGAATCCCCAAAACACTTCCTTGTTTATCTCCCTATTCAGTATTTGCAAATGTTTTCAATGTCTGAAGGTCAAATTTGCAGATCCTTTTGGCCACGTAATCTATGAATGCTTTTTATGTGCACAGTATACTCATCAGTGACTTATAAACTACGACTTTATTTCAGTTACAACGATCCCCCATCTGCCCAGTATATTTAGATGCACAATATGTGTTTTCTTTCTATTTGCTTTGACTGTTTTACAGTATTTTTTTAAATTATGTTTCAAAACGTTATTCTTTCTAATAAGTTAGTGATCAAATATTATAAAAATAAACTTGCAACAGCTTCCCAGAAGCAACCACTACATTTGCCATGACTTTTTTCCTGATATTCCTCACGTCTGGCTGTATCCCATAGTGCTGTTGCACTTTGTGATTTATTTTATTTTGTTTTTAGGGGGGTGAAGGTGATCTGTCTTCACATTTCTCCATTTTACTCTTCATTGGTAATATTGGTATTTCTGACACTTTCCAATAACATGAAAAGGATTACATCTTTCATGTGTTTCTGTTCCTTCATCGCTTCAGTTTCACTAAATACTGATCTTCTTCCAAGCTATTTGCAGTTATTTTTAGACCGTTTTACTTGTGTTTTTCCTATTTTGTTTTATGAATCATTTGTCCAGTCACCTCGAGGATACTTTCACATATGCAAAAATAAAGTTATCTGGGGAAAGCAGACAATGGAAAGTTGGAATTACTGTTATTACACTAGTTAAGTTTATATTAAACCTTCCTTTTTTTATTTATTTTTTTAATTTTTACTTTTCACCTCATCTATATACTGCTGTTGTGCAGCTTTTGCATTTGCTGAGTAGGTGCCTTGATGCACTAATCAACCCCCTTCTAGGGGGGAATGGTTCTGAGCAGAGTTACATGCTGCCAGACCTGATAAAACCTGTTGCCCTCCTAAGCCACGAGCCTGCTCACTGGAAACAGATATTATACCAATCACTCTGTGGGGAATTAAATGGCTTGGAGCCACTTTACTGGCAGAGCAAAATTTCTGCTATCTTTCACAATAACTGGATGAAGGACTTGTTTTATAGTTTAGGTTACACAGTGATGTGCGTTTAGGTCCGATTTCAGTTTTTTAACCCCCTTGTGGGGTGCTGAAAAGTTGATTATTACAGTGCTATATATTTACTGTAAAACCTAAGGCTATTTAATCAATGCTTCCTTCTAAAAGAGAAAAGTCTTGAAAAAGATTTGGTACCACTGTAAGACAACTTGCAGCTTGGCTGAGGGACCAGAAGAATGACTGAACGCCATTGCAAAGTCTCAGGTGATCTAACGCACTCTGTGAGGAGACAAGAATTCTTCAAACTGCCCCAGACTGGAAGAGAGGCTTGGATGAAATTTGTATAACGTTTCTCCTTATCCTTTATAATGAACATATGGAAGAGCATTGTCACCATTGGGCAGTCAACCTAGCTCAAAGGAGAAGAGTACAGTAGTGGCAAGTAAACCACTGGTTTGCTACAGAGAAGTCCTGCAATATTAAGATGGAAGGGAATACCATCATCTTCCCTTCCTTTAGAGAAATGGCTACAGGTATCACAATATTTATCTGCAAATCCACACCACAAAGAATCTGTGCACTATCAAATATGCTAATCCATTTATTCTGTATAACTGGAAACAATCTCTTTAATGGTTCACCTTTTTACTTCCTATTTTCCGTAGAGCATACATCAAACACACTCTTAGAGAACCCGCAATTCTAGAGAACGGAGAAACAGTGGGATTACAATGAGAATTTACTCCTGTGTCTTTAAAGGCAGCCAGGACTCCAGGGAAAACTCAGTGTTAAACAGGAATATTTTCAAGGGCTTTTCAGAGTTGATTCAGACACTTTTGCTGCCAATTCATCCAGAATATCAGCAGAACCTGACTCCTAAATCCTTGAGTCAGATTTGTAAATAAACTTTAAACACTAATAATTATAGTCCAAAGCTGGAGTCAGAATAGAAAGAGTACCAAAACTTTTTCCAAACAGACTGTAGCCTGTGATGGCAATTGTGATATTTAAGAGCAGAACAATTTTAGCAGGAGATTTCTCTGTTCTTTTGCTTTTTGCTGAACTTATTTTTATTTTTCTCCTCAACTCCAAATTTTCACTGAAGATACTATTGTACCATCAGTACATTCCCTATATATGCCTGCTGAGAACTAGTAAGACTGATTGATGCTTCTAAGTTACTCTGAACACTTCAAGTACAAGGTGAGTTGTATGCATTATTAAGCAACAGATTTGAAGCAATTCAGCCTAAAGAAACAAACTTAACAAGAGCAAATCAGCAAGAAAAGTATTAACTCTGTCCTGAAAAGGAAAAAGAGAACCCAGATGAAATTCTATTTAAATGTGCTGACAAAAGTGTAACGATTCTATATGACTATCAGGGAAAATTATTTTGTGGTAGCAATTATCACTTAAACAAACATTATGGACACAGATTTATACTAAAAGGAATGTTTGAGTGTATATTATTATTATATCAATAAAAGTATACAGCATCATTTGCAATAAGTAGTAACAAGAAAAAAACTCCATCATGGAAATGAAAAATCCACATTTTGTGAGGATGCAAATAGCTTTATATGAATATCCACTGGTCATACCAGAATGAATTTGATATTATTGTCACATTTAAAGCACTAAAATATACTACTGTGCCAAATAAATTCGTGATGATGTGAAAATAAATTGTTAGTTTTAAAGCAAAGTCCTTCAGCTTTTATTTTCTATCTATGAATGTAATCAACTTTAGAAATTTAATATGAAATAAGACATTTCCTGCAAGAAAACTGCACAGAAACAGTAATAACCTTTTTTAAAAAATGCTAAAGGTATGACAGAAGTCAAATAAAAGTCAAAATAGAAACTTACATACTGTCCGGCTCTTAAGACACAAATGTAGCTTTAGATCAGTGGGACTCTGGAAGTGCAATGGTATGCCCACACGCCACGAGTTAATAGTATCAGAACAAAGTCTACAGTAGTCAGCATGAATCAATTTAGTCTTAGAACTGTTATACAGCAACCCTATTTTTTTCTGTATCCCACACAATCCTGTAGCTACTGCAAAAGAAATCCTACGACATTCTTCATATTGCTTGTCTACTACCAAGGGTAATAAAAAGAGACAGAAAACTGCCACTTCCTTCACAGGCTGTGCAGCCTACTGAGGACCTTGAAATTTGAAAATAATACGTGGACACAAAATAAAAGGGACAGAACTTTAAAGCAACTGCCTGTCAGCTTCAGAGATCAGACAACTGTGCGCTTTTTAGGCTTACTTGCCAGGATGCAGAGGTTGCCCTACAGGTTCCTATGTGGAGTGCACAGTAACAGGGCCTTCATGCAAAGAAAAGCCATCTCTGCAACAGTTCAAGAAATTACATAGCAAGCCTAAGCATAGATAAGTGCCTTATTCAACATATATTTGGGCTGGCAATTATGTACTGCTAATAATCCCAAAGACTAACCTGATGTTCACATACACAAGACTATAAAGTGTTCTGTTTCATCTACCTCAGTTCTCAGTGTGTTTGAGTGTCTTTTTATGCCAAAACTTTAAAGTAACACAGAAAGAAAAACAAACATTAGAGTTGGTTGATAAGCATATAAAGCAATGTTAAATGAGCAAATTCTATTTTTTCTACAAAACCTCAGCATTTTGAAGAGCTACTAACAGTTCTAATACACAACAAATATCCGTGTGCAATTTTTTCCTTGGTTTGCCTAAGTTTCATGACAGGGATAATTTACCTTTCACAGACAAGAGGCCTGGACTCATTCAGGACCGGACCCAGGGATGAGCACGGCTGCCGAGGCGGCGGCGCTATTGGAATAGCGGAATCCAGGGAACTTGTCTTCCGATGCTGCGTCTCCTGCGCCAGCCCAGAGACCTCGCAGTCAGTGGGACAGGATCCAGCTTTGCTGTGACCACCTGCTGAGGGAAGCTCTGGCCCAACTGCACCTTGCAGGGCTAACTCTGCAGCTGCTTGCTCGACCTCCAGAGTTGGTGATGCTGGAGGTGACATGCGGGGTTTGCGTTTGGTGGATGCTCCAGAAAGCAGCTTCAGCAACCCCTTTTTTTCTTTCTGTGAACAAAAAGCAGTGCTTCATTTTAGAACAAAGGCATTCCACAAAGAGTTGAACACTTCCTTCTTACAGATGTCACCTTGATCAGAGAGGACTCAAGTAAATTATGAGGAAATGCTTGACATTGTACAAATTATTACAAGAGTTAATTATGAAAATTATAAAAGAGAAAGATAATTATTAAAATTCTAAAGAGAAAAACAGTGACTCGTTTAGACCATGAATATGCTAAGCCCTTTTGCTCAGTTAAGGTAAGTTAAGGCTTACTTTAGAAAGCCAATGGCATTGGCCCAAAAGGTTGTCTAGAAAAACGAGTGAGGAGTTAGATTCCCACAAAGGGAATCTAAGAAGTAAACATTTAGTTAACAGGGAAGTTTCTAGGAAGGAATAAAGAATTATTTCAAACCAACCAGGGAGAAAAAGTCTGCCCTGGAGGCTGCTGTTTAGATAAGTGTCTTTTATTTACCCTCCCTCAGTAAGAGAAGACCTTCATGATTTAGCAGAAATTTGCCACAAGGGGAATGTATTGTGTTTTGCTGTTCTGCTAGAGGGGAGAATTGTAAACATTCTTTTTGCTTGTCCAGACAGGAATCCCTGAAGACTAAGACTTACCCTAAAGAGAATTATTTAAGTAGCTTGTGTGTTTGTCTTTTTTTTTTTAAAGGGGTGTGGCAGTGATCTTCTTACCAACCCTTTGACTAAGTGAATTTAGTGCTTATGAGAGGTGCCAGATTGTAAGCCCTGAAGACAAAAATAAGCTATTTAACCACAGAAAGAGAAAAGCTAAGCAATATGAGATTTTTATTATAGCTTGGGATGCAGTGGAATTGGTGAACTGTGAATGAAAAATAGTCTTTCTTCCAAGTCTCCAATAAATTAAAGCTATTTCAGGAAAGAACTGCTGTCTACAATATAGGAAAGAAATAGAGAAACTAAAAGTAATTAACACAGTCCGAATATGTTAGCATCTTCAACCTTAAACTCTAAATCTATTTTCTAAAAGTTCTGCCTAAAAGCACCTTGGTCTAGATTCAGTGGTTACAGCTAAAGCCATTTAAAAAACAAACAAACAAAAAAAAAAACCACCAAAGTTCTAGGTTCCTCCATTCAATAATAATCAGCAAAAATAATTAAGAAGTGGGTGAGATTACAGTTACAAACCTATGATTAAAACCTTCAAAAACGTCATTAAGGAGTGCATGTGGGTGAAAAGTAGCAAGGTAATGTCTAAAACATTTGAGATTTAAAGGAAATTGTCAAAAACAGAAAAAAAAGAGATTCCAAAGACACCACAACTGTAAAAGAAAACCACTCAGAAATTTGGAGAAATGTTTCTGCCAACAATGTAACATAATGACGTGGTTTGTTGGACAGTGAAAATGATTTCAGACAGAGAAAAGTACTTTAAATGGAAGGAAGAGAAATTGAATCACTAGAAACTCTACTGACCTCCCTTTACAAAAGATACTTATGTGATTGATACTGCAGCTTTCTTTTTTTTCTTTGTACAATAAGCACTCCTTGTAACCTTTTTCATAGTCTCTGTCTACTTAACAAGACAGATGTTATAATACTATATGTAAAGTTAATGTTTCATAATTGATTTTTTCCACTTATACAACCTAAAGGGATACTGTTTTTTTACTAAATATGAATTTCATTTTGTTAGACCAAACTTCTTATGTTCCTATAAGTTTTGGTGTTGTTGTTATTTTCTTTTTTTCTTACCTTTTTTTTTTTTTTTCCTATTACCAGGGTAGTATACTAGTTTAGAGATTCTTACTGATAACAATTACTAACCATGTAACTTTCTAAAGCACCTGGCAATCTGGTCACAGTTCCAGAAAACAAAGTATTTAAAATTCCAAGAGTCAAATAGCTCGTCTGAACTTTACCAGTTCACCTTTTTTCACCACTAGAGGCATCAATCTGCTACCCTATTTTAACCCTTCTCCAAAGTCTGCTCTGTATTTTATCCCTCCTAAATTATTATGGAATGGCCATGAATGGGCTTGCTGTAGTCACAAAATGGCTGCCTGGGATTCAGGCTCAGCCTTGCAAACTTACGGTCCTCCAAGTCCGCAAATGTAAGAAATAAATACAGATTTCTGAAAAGTTTGAATGATAAAAATTGGAGAATGCAAGGAAGTGATTTGATTCTCTACCCACCTTGCTGTCCTTGTCTGCTTTACTGACAGCAGCACTTCCACCAGCTGCTAAAGCACTCTCTGGAGATGCAGGAGCTCCAGGGTGAGTGTTTACAGTTCTCCCACTAATATCTCCCTCCAAAGATGAAGCAGCAACGCTGGGAGAATTCAAAGAAGCTGCTGCACATGCCAGAGGGATGGTTGAGCGGTTCACATTCACAGCTGTGACGTAAGCAGCAGTATTTGGAAGCTGGGGCTGGAGCTGCTGGGAGGCAACGGAGTGGTGGGGAATGATCACAGCTGCAGGAATAAGGCATGTTGGACTCTGTGCTTGTATGGGTGTGACTGCTGCTGTAGGTCTTTCTTGATTGTGTGCAGCAACTAGAACAAAAGAATAATATGCAAGAGAGTTCATCTTTTCATAAGGCACACAGAAAGAGAGGTACTGTCACTGTGTTATAACTAATCAATTACAAGAAGCTTCCTTCCTACCTGTGCCAATTCCATTTGTATTACTATAATAACAACTTACACAGCATCCAATTTATCTCAGCATAATAAAGTGGCAGCATACTCCTGGTAACCTACTTGCACCAGTATGCAACAGAAGATTAACATCACTGCAACTATTGTGGAGATAGCCAAGCTGCTAAGTAAAATGCTTCACATAAGAACAGAAATGCAAACATTACATTTTAGTTCACAAGAGCTAGTTAAATCCTGCCTGGAACTTGTTTGTTCCTTTTAATATGCTGTGTAGTTGTCAGGGCATATAAAACAATGTAGGAAGAAACACTCCTTATAGAAGCTGCTAAAAATATAATTGGATTGTTTTCCCTAAACTACTCACAAAATCACAACAGATTTAGTGGGTCTTTCAAACAATAAGTACAGTGGCAATTACTGCTGTGAGTGGTTTCTCTGAAAACGTAAGCTATTGTCTCTTGGGATGTTTAAATATAGGAACGGATTTACTCATTCCCTTGTGAAATAAAAGCAACATTTACACTGGAAGTTGGAAAACAGCATAGGGATGAATACACTAACCTGGGCTGCAGCCTAGCTGCAAAGCACAGACCTCTGCATGAACTAATTTATCCTTTCCAAGAAGCAACACTGCTGCCATAGTTATATGATCAACATTATATGCTTTAGATCATTAAAACAGGCTGAGTATTTCTGTACAATCAGGTGGCATGGAGTGCAGACATTTCACCCAAACAACACGAGGCAAGACGCCGCATTCCATTGCTGCACGGCCTCTTTCCTTCAAATACACTGAAACGGAGTATCTAGAGAGGGGTCATCTCTCTGGCTTGGTGAGCGCACTTCTCAAATATATCAATTCACTTTGATTTTTCAAATACTAATTAGAGTTGCAGTCTTCTCGTAACTGATATGCTGGCATCAAGCCTCTAGCGCTCACTCACTCTGTTCTGCTGTCTACTAATCCCCTTGGTATATTGTACCAACAGTGTATTAGAGAAGATTGACACAATTCACAAATGGGATATAACAATGCTACAGGAAGTATTATAGCCAATTATAATCTCTGAGATAAGAAACACAAGTTGTTTCCTAAAAAGAAAGCACCACAAATTGCTGTGTATATTCTGTGATATGTAAGATCTCCCACTGCAGCAGACCTTTTCTAAGCACCATGAACATTTCAAAAAGGAAGAGTGCAGGCTTGCCTAAAACCATCAGCAGCAAGCTTTTTGGTATATTAAAAAAAAAAAAAAAAAAAAAAAAAAAAAAAGCCAATTGTTAATGCTGCCTTTTGTTCCTGACATAAAGTCAGTTTTCTTACAAGTAGCTGCTACTATAATTGCAGGCAAACAGAGCACAAGTATGGAATAGCTTTCTTGTTTTGTTTCCTGATCCCTGATGAAATCCATAGAAAAAGGCTTCAAGTTCCCCTGCTTTCATTAGTTCATCTTTTAATGAAATAGGCGGAATATACACTTCTTTTCCAGCTCCTTTCAATCAAAGAATGCATACCCCTCAGTGCAGACGATGACGAGCAACATCTCACTAAGATCATTTGAAGAAGGATCCCCAAAGTCATGAGCTGAACTGAAAGCAAAGAACAGCCCTGCAAAATGCAGCATTAGCCTGCGAAGCCTTGCTGAGAGAACAACACTCAGCAAGCAAAAGCTCAAGATGATCACATTTCAGATGCTGACTACACAGTTTTATGTAACATTTGCACATAAAGCATCCATTATTGCTTCGGTTCTAGTTAAACAGGCCATTACAAGAACAGATCTGTATTTGTGACTGAGCTGTGACTGAACAGGTCACCTTTACACTGCAATCCAATGTTAAGTTCCCTGTGAAGAGAGCGCAGCCCCTTTGAATTTTCCATTTGGGACCTGAAAAGTTGGTGGAAAGCATGTTGTCATGTTTTCCAGCTGAATGGAACTGTAAGAGCTTATTCATCTTGACAGAAGTGCAGAGATGCAGAGACAGAAAAGCCTCTGGAGCCCACAGGAACCTTCTCCTTTGTGCTGTCACTTGCAAACTTTTAGACAGCTCAAAAGAAGGATTTAAAGTAGGAACCACCTGTGCCTGAGAGGCAAAAATGTACAGATGTTTTGCTTGGTTTCTCTTACCAGCTGCCAATAGCACCTGGTGTGTTTTTGTTGTTGTTGTTGTTTCTAATTTAAAGGTAAAGAACAAAGTGGTTACAAAGGACTATCGCATGTCTTCCAGCCTCAGATCAGCCTGGAGGAAGACGGGCCAATTAAAGAAACAAAGCATCTAAAGACACATGCACATATTCTACCTGCAAAATCAAACCTGGTGCTGACATCCAAGCATGCATAAGGTGTTTTAGGAGATGACCATGAAGGAAGAGTGGGCTAAATCACAGATATTGAGACCATAAAAAATAATCATCCTTAATTTGGTAACAGATTATACCATTGGAATCTCATTTCCTCTCCTGCTCTGCCAATTAGGATGTAGTGATTAAAAAAAGTTCCATTCATGATTCTTTCATCCAAGAGATCTTAGGGCCCAAATACAAGGCTGAAAGATGGAACACTGGGATAATTTGCAGTGGAGGTTTACATTGCTGTAGTATTTTTTTTTTTTTAATTATTTTTATTATTATTATTTTTCCTCCTCTTGAGGGCCTAGGAGCAACTGGAACAGATAATATTCCAGACGCATGTTATTTTTCTAGCCTGGCAAATCCACAGTGGAGTGCACAGATTTGGTAAGCAAAAACTCCTGAAAATACCACTATCAATCTTTTTGGATCTGGGGTTAAATAACAAGAAGGCATGTTTCACTATGATGTGGCCTGCCCCAGACAGTAAAGCCAGAGTTATACCTGTCAGAAATCACAGAATCATAGAATATCCTGAGTTGGAAGGGACCCTTAAGGATCATCAAGTCCAACTCTTGACACCGCACAGGTCTACCCAAAAGTTCAGACCATGTGACTAAGTTCACAGTCCAATCTCTTCTTAAATTCAGACAGGCTCGGTGCAGTGACCACTTCCCTGGGGAGCCTTTTCCAGTGTGCAACCACCCTCTCTGTGAAGAACCCCCTCCTGAATTTCCCCTGCCTTAGCTTAACCCCGTTCCCGCGGGTCCTGTCACTGGTGTTAATGGAGAAAAGGTCTCCTGCCTCTCGACACCCCCTTACGAGGAAGTTGTAGACTGTAATGAGGTCTCCCCTCAGCCTCCTCTTCTCCAGGATATAATACTGTTTTATGACATAGATGGTACGTATCTTGAAGCTAGTCTAGTCTTAATGGTTTCAGAGTCAAAGCTGGAAAAAGTTCAAGTCAAGTATAGAGAACAAACTGGAAAGCATAAAAACTAGCCCTCAGCCCTGAAAGAGAAGAATGAATGAATGCTAAAAGTCTTCAAAGATGTTAGGTTGAGAATTTAACAACGAATGGTAAATTAGAGCAATCTGTAGTTGTTATGCAGTTAGCACAAAAACATAAGCTATGACTCAGATGTTCTTATCACTTTTATTACTACATGAATTGCGTATTAGTCGGGAAGCTCAAAGAATGTCCTCATCCTGGATACTGATGGAAAAACAAAAATTTCCACCTAAAATACCTATATATAAGTTTCCAACAGTAGGAATACGTATGTACACACAATTGCTTGGAGGAGAATAATAAAAGATTTATCAATTCAGAGAGATATACTGGCATTTCAGAAAGCATTCAGCTCTATAATATAAAAATACTTTAGAAAAACAGAAACATGTATTTACACATATTCTAACTCAAGCTACCTGCCCAGACAAATCCTATAGTTTACCACAAAGATACTACTGCAAATAGAAAGCTTTTTTTTTAATTATAATTTTTTCTTTTACCTGTTCTAACTGCGTTGCGAGCCTGGTTGACTGTCATTTGTCCTGTCACGTGCATAAGGACCTTGGTTTGTGGACTAGTTTGGATATGTGCTGCAGAAACCACAGCTGTGGGTACTGTGCTGGAGTTCACTGCCACACCATTCCCCTGGAGCTTCTGAGATGTTCCACTAGCAGTGGAAGGGCTGACCATAGTTACCACTCGTCCTGTTTGGCCAGCAGTAGATATGGGAACTTTTGTTTGTGATGCACTTGTCACTGTCCTGCCAAATTGAAAACAAAACACTAAAACACAACTGAAAAACACGCTAGTTGCTGACACCTACAGATTTTCCATTATTTAGTTTAAGGATTAGGACCTGAAACTAGACACCTAGGAACTATTTAGACACCTGTATGAAAACGTACCTTGTAACTGGAGCCACATAATTGCCAGGAAAAACACCAATCTTGCTTGTGTGCATGGAAGTTCCCTTGAACCAGCCATCTTGGCAGCGTTCAAATACCAAGAACATTTCTCCCTTCCGCAGTTCCAGTTCATCCTCCTTTCGAGGAGTGTAAGGGTATATAGCAATATATCTACAAGAAAGGAAAGTAGATGTAATTGTTAAATCTAAAAGCATTACAAACATCATTTGTGTTTTCTAGCTGAGAGAATTCAGGGTCGGAGATGAGAAGTCATGGCAGAAAGGGTTGTATGGCAGTTGATCAATCACACTGTTTCAATATTAAACCAGTAAGTTATGGTAGTAACAAGGAGAACAATGACCATTAAAAGCATTGTAACATATAAATACTTCCAATAAGATTGTCCATTTCCTTTATTCAGTTAGTGACCTCTAAATAGGCGATTAATGACTCCAGATCCCATCAAAACCCACTCCTCTCTCACCACGCTTCCTTCTAATCTCTCCCACTAGGTGACATGCCAACTTTTGGGAGGAGGAAATGGAAGGGAGGGGGAGGAAATTTTCAGTTAGTTGGGAATAAAAGATCAGCGTCAGAAATACTTATCAAATTGCAAAATTGGAATCCTCCCACGCAACTGCAGTGTAAAAAAAGATACTGGAACTGGAAGTCTATGGGTAAGTTAGCTAGCAGTTGTTCACCTTTTAAAGTTTCTTCACTCTTTTTTTTTTTTTTCCTGCAAAGCAACATTAATGTATAATATAGCGCATCTGAAATCATACTGAAAACTGAGAAGCATTTTACTTTTTTTTTTTTTTTTTTTTAAATATTAGTACCAAACTGTATCTGGATTTACAGAGAAAAAATAAAAAAATAAACCTGCAACTTTTGTATTTGCATGCTGGAATATTCCTAAGGAAGTCTTCAAATAAGAATGCAGAGGGTCATATTAAAAAGTGATATATGGAGTTCTATTTTCTGCCACAATTTGAACATTAGAAAACTGTTAAAAATTTTTTTATATAAACGTTTATATAATCATGGTCCCTGATCTATAGGAAATGACGTTCTAATAAATCACATTTCTTCAAAAAGAATGTATTTTTCATAAGATGTAGCCAATCAGGGTAGATGGGTAGAACGTCCTGTTTTGGAAAAGGGTCCACAGTTACTTGCAGTTTTAGTCTTTCCCACTCCCCTTGTTACTCCAGGAGTAGAAAGGAATCTTTATATAACATTCTCTGGTCAAAATCGTCTTTTACACACAGTAACGAAAGCATTAACTGCATGCTTATCTACTTTGTACTGTATTTGTATTTTTTGTTGTCTACCCAAGAATCTTTGCATTACCTGCAAAAATGCTTTAAAGGCAATATAGGTACATAGTAAAGCAAGTTCAAAATATGCTTTAAAGGCTAGATATAACATGTTGGCAACAAAAGGCTTCACTAGCACATAATCTACAAAGCCACATGCTGAACCTCTATGGGAAAGCAACTGATGGGCCTTAATTGGTGTTCATTAACTTCCCTTTTAGTTAAATCATTACAAATTTCATTAGTATCCTCTTATAGAGCAACCCTTTGAAGATGGAGGATTGGAATAAATGAGATGGGAACTTGATTAACTGCACTAAGCACAATGATCCATAAGAAGCAGCGTTAAGATGCTCAACATTGAAGAAACAGCCCAAACCCAGATGCACCTGCTGTACAAGATGGGCGCTCTTTTGGAGTGGGAGGAAACCTGGTGGGAAGATAAAAAAAAAAAAAAGAAAGAGAGAACAAAAGCAGCCCTTGCATTATTCAAATGTGTCCAATTACGTGGTTCAACCACTCCTGATTTTTATTTTTTCTTTTCTTTCTTATTCTCCAAACTGCACACAAAGAAGCTTCCGAGAAGATGTTGTCAGAAGCACATGTTAATACACAAAATATTTTCACCCAGAAGGATGATGCACATTTGCTTGTACAAGTGTGAAGACATAATGCTAACTAGCAGCTTTCTGCCTTCATTCCAAATTGACACCCACTAATTAACTGAACTGTAGAATCCTCAGTCAAATTTCAATCGCATCTCAGACAAGCAGACTGACAATGACATGCTAATATAACAGTCTAAATGAGATACAGCATTTCTATGTTTTGGCATAAGTTATTCCATATGAGAATAGCCTTTTCATTCGATGCATAACAGAAAACATTGAATAAATTCACTCCTGTGTTCGCCACTTGCGAGTTACACAGTCCTCATCACTGACTCAACGATTCATTCATCTTCGACATGATAAACATTTTGTATTTTTGAAGTGACTGTTTCCTATACACATCAAGAGCTGATGATATCTACTTAAGGCATAAATAACCCTCAGTGCAAAAGCCATTTGAGGATATCACCTTTATGCATGCCTTGTTTTTGTTCTAAGTTGTATGCGTGGTTTCCTGGGAATTTTAGCAGAACATAGCCAGCTGGCACAAAGTATGTATAAATGAAGTTATTGAACTCGTTACATTGTTCTGATTGGCAAAAAGTTTCAATTTTACTTACACACTTGGACGAGTTTGTGGTCGTAAATGTGCCATTTGGTCAGCTGATCCTGATGTTGGCCTTTGTATTACACCTGCAGACTGAGGTCCAGAAGAAGCTGATGCAATGATTGCAGCAGACAAGAGAGGTGGTGGTGGAAGTGGGGGATTCATATTCTGATTTTTTGAGGGAAAAAAAATAGCAACAGATGATCAATATTGTTTGATGAGCTGAATCGGCTGAAAGAGAAGTATGATATGCTAAGAAAATAAACAAAAAAATCAGCTAGAGTTCAGTATTCCGTTACTTACTGGTAAAATATAACCAGAGAGTTAGGTTTGTTTGTATTTCACTTTTTGCATTTTAAACTCTTGAAGTCTTGGCAGCTAATTAAGCAAATGACAAGCAATTTCTCAGCAGAGGAAAAACAGAAAGCATTGTTTCTAATTATAAAATCTTTAAGATAGGACTCAAAAAAATGCAGAAGCCTTCCAGGAGGTAGATTTTAACATCCTACTGCTGACTGTACTTCAAAACATGATTGTTTTTGTAATCTGAAGCTGAAACAGAATGTGCCATTCAGCAGTAGTGCACCCAAAACCACCCCCTTCTGGGGAAAATTTTCTTTTGATGTATGGGTAACAAAAAGCAAGCACAATGTGAGACCATAGCCACTGAGCTATTGTTACCACTTTCGCCTATTCTTCTAGTTTAAAGAGTTAGCTTTTGAAATTCAGTATTATCGAGATTGGTAATCTTTAACAAACACCCCAGTAAAAAGGCACAGTTCTTTACAGGCAGATCCTAAGGGGGGTCCTGCCTACAGGATTCTATGCCTTTTGAGGCTCAATGGAGCAATTGTTACCTTCTGTTCTATAAAGCCTTAGACAATTCTTTAGGACTTTGCGTACCAACACTCCTGGGAAAAGTGTCTCACAAAAGGAGAACTTTTCTCCCCCCCCTTTCCAAAAATAATTATTTGTGTTACAACAAACAGGAAAAAAAAAAAGAGTAATAAAAAACTGAAACATTTTAAAATGTGAAACAGAATTCATTTCATACATGATCTTTGACTTAAAACAACCCTTTAATACTGAAGCAAAACTCTAAATAATGCCACTTTAGATCTAAAAAAACCCACATAAGTATATAAATTACCAAAATGTACTGAAGCATTGCCTGGCTCATCCAGTACAGCAGCATATAAATGCACAGCGCTACATTATTGCTTTGGAAAAATATAATTGTAAGTAATTTTAATTTCCCTCAAACAGCCTACTTCTAAAGTTTGTTGTTTTTCTAAACAAAAATCTCTTGGCAAAGGAGTTCTGCACTGTGGGATTATTACCTCACTGCATTTTGAGAGCATTAATAAAAAGATGATTCTCTGAACTAGTCTTACTTGTCAAGACACAGTAAAGTACTAAATTATTAAAAGGAACAAAATCTAGAGAAAACTGATTATCTCTTACAGCAAACATAATTTCAAACTTCTTATGCTTAATTAGATCTGAACAGCAATATAAATTACATAGTTATTTTTTATTATTTTTTTCTAATCATGCTTTTTTTTAAAAAAATCAAACAGATCAACTGTATTCAATACAAAGCAGACATGACCTGCTTGTGAAGCATAACTGTGAGCTTTCATACTAACTTAGTTATTTACAAGAACTGTATATGCATTTGCTTTATATTCTAGATCCCCATCCATTCAACAATATTTTAAAAATATCTTAAACATTCATACTGAAATACTAACATTGCTCTTTCAACTGCTTTCCAGCCAAGTTAATTCCCTCTCCCATTCAGCTTCAACAAATGCCTTGGATGAATCCAGGCTGAAAAATGTGAACACCTTTTAGACAACTGGTCTATAGAATACAGATTCAAACCGTTTTTTTTAGGAATCTAGATTTCCTTATACATAGGGAACCTGTAAATTCACATTAGAGATGGTTAGCTGGAAATCTTCAAATACTTATTCATGCCCAGTATCAAGGTGTCAATATTTCACACTTCCTGTATCTCTAAACATATATATACTGCACATTGTATTTTATTCATCTGACCACATGACATACACAGATTTTTGAGCTGCAATAAAGGCATCTTCCCAGCTCTTTTTTATTTTGCTCCATTAAGGTTCTGCTCCCCTTCCCGTGTCTATTACTATGGTAATGAAACCTGCAGTGAGCCGCAGCCCAGTTAAACGCCAGAAGACTTGGCAAGTACTTAGAAATCCAAACAAACTACCTGATAGGCTTTAGAAGACAACTGCTCCTCAGTTTGCACTGCTGCAACTTAATAAAATAGCCCCAAATGCTCTAGCTAAATTTTCAGAAAGTTTTCTGGCATGTATCCATTGTTGTAGCTATTGAGAAACACATCTACCTCTACAGCGCAAGCTCGCTTTGATGGTTTCCATATTCAACACTTGGTGAAAAAATATATGCAAACCCCTCCTGTGATTTAACAAAATATCCTTATCAAAATAAAGTATTTTTATTTCAAGCAGTTGAGTGGGAAAAAAATGAAACTTTCTGCAACTACTCTTCAGACAGCAGATGTATTTTCAGCACAAACCAGCATCTTAAACATATCTCTGAAAAGCGATGACGTTTTTTTAATTGAAAGATGAAACGTTATACTTAATTTGATACTTAATTTATGTAAAAATTTAAAATAGTACTTATAACTGTGCTCTAGAAACTCATATGTACCACTAAGCTGAAATATAATTAGCCTTCATTCCTGTATCAGTCAACTGAAGACCAATAATCAGCTCACGCAAAGAACAACAAAAGGCACAGCAGTAGGAAAAAACATTAATTAACTGTCAGTCCCACAAGGTCTAGGAAAAAATATACAACTTGCAAAATCCCCTCAGGGCTAACAAATTAAGGCTCATATTTAACAAAATTCCTAAACTATAAATATATGTTATCAAGAGCAGGCCTCTCATATAAAACCTCATCATTTCTTTCAGCTGCTTCCTCTTACCTACAAAAGTTAATTTGAATTATTGTTGGTTAAAACTCAGACAGTTCTTATTTAAACCTCCTCCTGACTTACACTATTGAATCAGCTGGAACAACATGAAAGAGAGTTAAAAGTCATCAGTATACTATAACCCTCACAGCTTGTGCCTCATTACTAATAAATCAGACTACCTCATGTACTTTAATACAGAAGGGTAATTTTTTTGTGTGTAGGCAAGAGAACAAACAGGACTAGAACAATCAGGGATTTTTTTTAATTTTTGGAACTTTCAACATGTAAGCTAATGTAAACCATCCAAATATAGACCACTTGTTTTTGCTAGTTAAGTGCACATATCATGACACCATTTCAAAGTCAACATATTCAATCTAAAGAAGTAGAAATATGGATATCTGGGTCAACTACAGTCCAAAACCTTCTTTAGAGGATGTAAAAAGCAGAAAGAAAGGATGGTAAGCTATCTGTTGGTGATGCATTCTGTTTCTCTTCTGCTGGTTTTGAATGCAACTCTAACTTTGCTGTAGTATATTTCAGCTCTGTTTCTCCCATACCACGGCTCAAATCACATACTTCCTTTAACATTTTTTTTCAGCAAAATCTATAGCAACTAGATCTCCTCCATTAGATAACTGCCTTATGAATTACATCCAAGAATTTCCTCCAATGTAAATGAGACTTAATTGTACATGCATATTTTCGCCCAACAACTATTGAACTTGACATCTGCTATTTATATTTTATAAAGAATGTCAAATATACCAAGCACCTACAAGGTTCAAAAATGCCAGTAGCCAAGAAGAGAAGACCAATTAATGCCCCCGTTAAGGGCAAAGCTATGGTTTGAAGTCCCAGAGAACACTAAATGATAGTATCACAATCAAAAGCTTCAGCTGTGAGAAGTTTGTCTCAGTTCATAGCTTCTTCGATTTCAAAGAATCAAACCTCAAAACACAAAAGAAGAATTCATGCTGCTGGCTACAGAACTTGTTTAAAGAACTGCTGCTGTAAAATAAAACTTCTAAAGAAATTATCACAGGTTTTCTCAATGCAAATAAAAATTTGTTTATGTGACACAAGCAGCAGATGGTGTATATGGCCATCTGACAAAAAACATCATCATTCCTAATTCTTATTGATTCTTCTCCCCTAATCTGAATTTGGCATGAAGTAAAAGGTAGTATTGAATGGCTTGCTCTCAAAGAACAGTTACTTTAAATAGTGTTATAAATGCCAGAACGATCGACAGGAAGAAGATCCAATTAAATCATATTCATGCTAAAGAGAAACTCTCCCCATTCCATCCCAACTCTCTTGTCATTTGCATAGTACTCAGAAATGTAGAGAAAAGCTAAAGGGATAAGCTTTGAGAAATGCGAGAGCTTTTACTTAAAAAAGCAAAAAACACAAAAGCAAAAGGGCTCAAGCTAACCACTGGTATATTGTATAATACAGCACAATTGTTCTGCGGCTTAACATTAAGGCTGAGAATGTCAGGGAGGGTATTTCTGGAGGGGAAAAAAATCTAGAGAGAAAGAACATCACCTTCACTGTTGGTTTATCAAAGCTGTTTTGCAGATTTCTAAAATTAAAATGAGTTTATGAAGCAAGTGAAAAGGGGGAATTTAAAGACACACTTCACAGTCTATGAGTACAAATTGCATCATCTAATATCATCTATAGTAAAAGAACATAGGAACCACCTAACTGTAGTCTGGGCTGCCAGCACCAGCTTGTATTTTAGTCATGCTGCAAACAAGTCAAAAAGAAACAGAACATTATGTACAGAAGGTTATTGACTTTTAAAGAGGGTGGCAGAGAATAATTCAGCTTCTCAATGGGAATTATATGCCTAATTGGAAACATAACCAAGAACCTGGTTATCACAAAAAGAAAGTATCACTCCAGGATATAGGACAATCCTGTGGCAAAGTTTCAATCCATGTTGCATTTAGCACTGTAATTTCATCCCTATGGGTACTGATGGTGAGATTGCTTTTGAACAAGCTTATGCAACTAAAGCACCCGAGGTGCTTTAACGACTTTGCACCACCAACAAAATAAAGTATTCTTCTATGCTGGCATCAAAGAAAGAACTACTGATTCTTAATAACAAGCAAAACTGTTTGTTACTAAAAGGAATAATAATAATAAAAAAAACTTCTGATAGAACTCTTGAAATTATGCTTTGAATGCTGCCTAACTCATCCTCTCCAAAACTGAGTATCTTGGCCACAAATCAAATCAATACTTGATGTTTGCAGCAAATACATTAACTAGACTTGTATTTTGCCTAACAGCACAGATGATATCAACAGTTATTTTGTTTGCTCAGTGCTTGAAGGTATTTTCTGAAGGACAGGATGAAAGAAGTCTAAAAGATTACATGAGCCAGTACGTAAGCAGCTAATTGTTTCCAGTATTAGATGTATACGTCAGATACAAGAAAAGGATTTGGGGGTCCTGGTGGACCCAAGTTGAAGATGAGTCAGAAGTGTAACCTTGCAGCAAAGAAGGCTAATGGTACCTTGGGCTGCATGAGAAGCGCTGCCTGCATGTTACAGGAGGTGATCCTGCCCCTCTGCTCAATACAGGCCACACACGGACATACTGGACAGTCCAGCAAAGGACCACAAAGATAATTAAGGGACTGGTGCATCTCTCTTATGACAAAAGGCTGAGGCAGCTGGGACCGTTCAACCTAAAGAGAAGGCTCAGGAGGGACCTTATCAGTGTATATAAGGGAGCATGCAACAAAGATGAAGCCAGGCGGTGCCCAGTGACAGGATCAGAAGCAGTAGGGACAAACTAAAACATAGAAGGCTCCATCTGAATTTCAGGAAATTTTCTTTCTCTGTGAAGGTGACTGAGCACTGGAACAGGTTGCCCAGCAAGGTTGAGGAGTCCTTGGAGATCTTCAAAATCTATCTGGACATGGTCCTGGGCAACCTGCTTGAGCAGGGAGTTTGGACCAGATGACCTCCAGAGGTCCCTTCCAAGCTCAATCATTCTGTGACATTAAAATACAAGTCTAAGCAGATTATTAATTGGATCAAGAATAACTTTAACAGGAAGATTGCACAGACGATCCACAGACTGAAGGAGTGATAAACAATAAAAGGACAAAGAATTGCTACAGCACAACCTGGATTACTCAGTAAAACAGAGCACAAACATACTGTCTGTGTACTTGTCAATAGGCTCGTCCATCTGAACATACGTGGTGAAATATATTTACTTGGATGAGAGCAATCACTGTACCACTGATGACAACAAAAAATTGTGGGATCATCATGGATATGTAGCTGAACAAAAACTTGGTGCCACACTCAGTCCATGCATGGAAATTCTCAAGATAGGAACCGTCACACTACTGGACTAAAAGTGAAAAGGTCACACTATCAATATTCTCACCACTTAAAATGATCGTGTAGTACTGTGCCTCGTTCTGGAATGCACTTACCATGCCAGAAGAAAGTACTGGAAATAATTCAGAAACTAACAGCATCGTAAGTTGAAGGACTGAGAAATGTAACTTAAGAGTTCCAAAGGAAGTGGTCAAAATGAAACCTCTCAGCTGTGACCAAGCCGCACCTAAGCCTTTAATTAAACAACAAAAAATTGATAGCAGAAGGCAGACAATTCTGCCTTTGATTTTACAGACAATTATGTAAAATTATTCAAGTGCTCAAAGTTGAAAACCAGCCTAGAGAAATTTAGTAGCAAGGCTAAGCATCACGTTTTACTTGCTTTAAAGGCTGCAAGGATAATTAGACACCTAAACAAATCAAGCCTCAAGCTTTTTTTTTTTTTTTCTTAATTTTTATTTAAAGGAGACTAACTGGAAAATTATTATTTAACCGTGGCACCCCTTAAAGGTTAAGGACACAATTTTTGGACTTGAAATAAGTATCAAATTCAGAGAATTCATATTATCAAACTAAGAATTCATGAAGTTCCCTTTAAAATCTGTGAAAACTGGTATCTACGCTCTTGACTGCAGTTAAGGTCAGTCTTTGAAAAGTGCAGTATGATATAGGACATTCCAGAGCCTGTCCACCAAAAACACAGCAAAACAAACATCCATTGTTTTTGGAATTAAATCCTGCACTTTTTGATGACAATTTCTTTGTCCAAGGAAAGTAGCAGAACAGTGTATTCCTTCCTGTAAAAGATGACCATTTGCAAGTTGTTCAGATTGATTTCAAAGAACCCAACCTAGACATGTCTGATACATCCACTATCTAACAAGGGTACACACAACTAAAATAAGCTTGTTTAAAGAAAGCACAGTTTTGAAATTTCAGAGAATCTTGCTAGTAATGAGTTAAGGAAGACAAAAATACCTGGTAACCAAGGTCTAAGTTCTTGTACTTTTTTTGGTTGTGGGTTGTTTTTTTTTGTTTGTTTGTTTGTTTTTGTTTTTCAAGGTCTTGCTTGTTTCTCCTAACCTTCCCCCAAGATAATCTCTTTCCTTCTCATGCTGAAAAGAACTACTGTTCTTGAAGGATGTATATTTCTTGTGCTTACTGCACAGAGGAAAGATGGAGAAATGGATATGGATCACAGGATTCAAGCATTATTTTATCAATAATGTTTTTTCTCTAATTGTTTATACTATTGTCTATCACACAGATGATCACCATAAACTCGTTATTTCAAATCAGTGAAAGAATCCAGTGAAATCTCTGGAATGAAAGTGACAGTACAGACCAAAGATAAAAGGATGAGTTTTCTTAAATGGTACTTACACCAAGAGCAGCTTGGTAGGTAACTTCCGATGGGAAGGTAAATGAAGACCCTGTTGTGACTGGGCTGCTAGGCGGTGGAGTCACAATTAGCCCTGTAGTACCAATATGAACCTGTCAAAACAAGAAAACAACACAACAGCAGGGTCAGTTCTGATTAGTTTGACACAGCTGTAAAGCTTCATGGTCAAAATCACTGGCATTCTACTGTCCGTAACTTTAGAAATAATTTATGGTTAGATACTCGTGCAAACAACACTGGATCATAGTGCTCACCATTTTTCAGCAAATTATTTTCTGATGTTTCAGAAACTTTGGAGATATATTGAACTACCAATGTGAAACACTTATAATCATTTTCTTTTTTCCATAAATGTCAGTTGGATCCCAAAGACATGCAAATAAAACATATTTACTAGTTCATGTATAATAATTCCACACTTCTGTCTCTATTACCATTTCTACTCCCCAAATTTAATCTTTATGTGAAACAGACAATTGTTCACTAACTCCTGAACTTTGTAATTAACAGCCTTGAAAAAACATGAGACTAACAAATAAATGAAGCCAGATAAATACTTCTACTTATCACAATCATATTAAGGCGGTACATTTCTGGAATGTATGTAATTTTCACGTTAAATTTGACTTTTATTTGCATATGCTTTATTAGTATACAGTACAATATTCAATTTACAAGAAAATGAATCAAGTCACTCTAGATTCTAAGATTTTACAATTTCTGATGTTTTGGACATTGAGAACTGTGAAAATAAGTTTACAAGATAATCACATCTGCATTTCTAAGGAGTTTTTTTTCTCCCTTAAAACACTCTCCATGTTGGAAGACGAGCTTTGTGAAAGTGTATGCTAGTATTACTTACATGTAACAAATAATTTGGGGTAAACAGGACAAGATCATAAGCCTTTATAGTTATTAAAAAATACACAGACGATTTATACTTAATTTAATGTAAATTACCTGAGAAGGGGCACTACAAGAAAGTCCCGTCAGCTCACTTATGCGGGCTGCTGCGGTTGGGTTGCTGGAGCTGATGAGGACAGGAGGACTGATTTCCATTGAGTGGCGATTCTGAGAGGACTGTGAAGACTTGTTGGACATCGTGAGGGAGGTAAAAGAGTGCCGTTTTTTGGTGTTTTTCTTTGTATCGGTGTGCTTTTGGACTGAATTGTTGTGGGCTGCCCCAGAGGTACCTTCTCCGGAGTCTACAGCAGAACCTGAGGGCTTATCCAATTCTATCAGCTGCTTGGCTGCTGTGTTAAACTACAAGAAAATATTCACACATTAATAATTAGTTTGATTTTGAGAAAATCACCCAAAGATAGCCAAAATATATTTTCCTTTTATATTTTTCATTATAGCTGAATCTAAACTATGCAATTTAAAAACGTGCCATACTGACCTACCCTAAAAATTAGTCATTACAGAGTTAAGTTTTTAACTATCAACTCAACACGCTTTGAGTCAGTTTGTGGGAGAATAGACCAACCCCCACCTCACTACAGCCTCCTTTAATGTACCTATAGAGAGCAATAAGGTCGCCCCTGAGCCTCCTCTTCTCCAGGCTGAACAAACCCAGCTCCCTCAGCCGTTCCTCGTAGGACTTGTTCTCCAGGCCCCTCACCAGCTTCGTCGCCCTTCTCTGGACTCGCTCAAGCACCTCGATGTCTTTCTTGTAGCGAGGGGCCCAAAACTGAACACAGTACTCGAGGTGCGGCCTCACCAGAGCCGAGTACAGGGGGACAATCACTTCCCTAGCCCTGCTGGCCACACTGCTTCTTATGCAAGCCAGGATGCTGTTGGCCTTCTTAGCCACCTGAGCACACTGCTGGCTCATATTCAGCCGACTATCCACCATCACTCCCAGGTCTTCCTCCGCCTGGCAGCTCTCCAACCATTCCTCTCCCAGCCTGTAGCTCTGCTTGGGGTTATTGCGCCCCAGGTGCAGGACCCGGCACTTGGCCTTGTCGAACTTCATGCAGTTGACCTCAGCCCATCGGTGCAGCCTATCCAGATCCTCCTGCAGAGCTTTCCTACCCTCGAGCAGATCGACACACGCACCTAACTTGGTGTCATCTGCGAACTTACTGAGGGTGCACTCAATCCCCTCATTCAGATCATCGATAAAGATATTAAAGAGGACTGACCCCAGTACCAAGCCCTGGGGAACACCACTAGTGACCGGCCTCCATCTGGATTTGACTCCATTCACCACGACTCTTTGGGCCCAGCTATCCAGCCAGCTTTTAACCCAATGAAGTGTACACCAGTCCAAACCAGGAGCAGACAGTTTCTTGAAGAGAATGCTGTGGGAAACAGTGTCAAAAGCCTTGCTGAAGTCAAGGTAGACCACATCCACAGCCTTTCCCTCATCCACCAAGCACGTCACTTTGTCATAGAAAGAGATCAGGTTCGTCAAGCAGGACCTGCCTTTCCTAAACCCATGCTGACTGGGCCTGATCACCTGGTTGCCCTGCAAGTGCCGCGTGATGACACTCCAGATAATCTGCTCCATGAGTTTCCCTGGCACTGAGGTCAAACTGACAGGTCTATAGTTTCCCGGGTCTGGCCTCCGGCCCTTCTTGTAGATGGGTGTCGCATTTGCTAGCTGCCAGTTGACTGGGACCTCCCCCGATAGCCAGGACTGCTGATAAATGATGTTAAGCGGCTTGGTCAGCTCCTCTGCCAGTTCTCTCAGTATCCTCGGGTGGATCCCTTCTGGCCCCATCGACGTGCATACATCCAAGTGCAGTAGCAGGTCGCCAACACTTTCCTCATGGATAGTGAGGGCCACATTCTGTTCCCCATCCCCTTCCACCATTTCAGGGTACTGGGTATCCAGAGAGCAACTGGTTTTGCCGCTAAAGACTGAGGCAAAGGCGGCATTAAGCACCTCTGCCTTTTCCTCATCTTTCGTAACTAACTTCCCTCCTGCATCCAGTAAAGGCTGGAGATTCTCCTTAGTCCTCCGTTTTGCACTGATGTATTTGTAAAAACATTTTTTGTTGTCTTTGACAGCAGTCACCATATTGAGCTCCAGATGAGCTTTGGCCTTTCTAATTTTGTCCCTGCACTGCCTCGCAACATCCTTATAGTCCTCCCGAGTGGCTCACCCTCTTTTCCAAAGATTGTAAACCCTCTTTTTCCTCCTAAGCTCAAGCCACAATTCTCTGTTCAGCCAGGCCACTCTTCTTACCTGCTGGCTCATCTTTGGGCACATGGGGACAGACCGCTCCTGCGCCATTAAGATTTCCTTCTTGAAGAGCGCCCAGCCTTCCTGGACTCCTCTGCCCTTCAGAACTGCCTCCCAAGGGACTCTACCAACCAGTGTCCCGAACAGTTCAAAGTCGGCCCTCCGGAAGTCCAATACAGCGGTTTTACTGGTCCCCTTCCTGGCTTCTCCAAGAATGGAGAACTCTACCATTTCATGGTCACTCTGCCCAAGACAGTTTCCAACCACCGCATCTCCCACCAGTCCTTCTCTGCTTGTGAAGAGAAGGTCTAGCGGGGCACCTCCCCTGGTAGGCTCACTAACCAGCTGCGTCAGGAAGCTATCTTCCACGCTCTCCAGAAACCTCCTAGACTGCTTTCTCTGGGCTGTGTTGTGCTTCCAGGATATATCTGGGAAGTTGAAGTCCCCCACGAGAACAAGCGCTGATGATTTCACAACTTTTGTCAGCTGCCTGTAGAACTCCTCATCAGTCTCCTCATCCTGGTTTGGCGGTCTATTACAGACCCCCACCAGGATGCTTCCCTTGTTGGCCTTCCCGCCAATCCTAACCCATAGGGACTCAACCTTATCATTCCCAGCCTCAAGTTCCGCGACATCAAAACTCTCTCTGCTATAGAGAGCCACACCACCACCCCTTCCATGCTGCCTGTCCCTTCTGAAGAGCCTATAGCCAGACACTGCAGCACTCCAGTCATGAGAGTTGTCCCACCACCTTTCCGTGATGGCAACCAAGTCGTAGCCTGCCTGCCGCACGATGGCTTCCAGCTCCTCCTGTTTGTTACCCCTGCTGCGTGCATTAGTGTAGATGCACTTCAGTTGGGCCATTGCCTTCTCTCCCAGCCTTGCCATTGTTACCCCTGGCACAGCCCCAACAATCCTAGCTTCAGTCCCATCCCCCTTCCTACCTAGTTTAAAGCCCTCTCAATGAGCCCTGCCAGCTCCTGGCTCAGGATCCTTTTTCCCCTAAAAGATAGGGACCTGTCTGCGGCCATCAGGCCAGGAGCTGAGTAAAGTGCCCCATGATCAAAAAAAAACAAGATTTCTGCGTTGGCACCAGCCCCGGAGCCACGTGTTAATCAGGTGGGCTTTCCGTGTCCTCTCTGAACCCCTCCCTGCCACCGTAGGGATGGATGAAAACACCACCTGCACTCCCGCTCCATCCACTAACCGACCCAGTCCCCTAAAGTCCCTTTTGATAGCCTTGAGGCTTCTCTCTTCGATGTTGTCACTGCCCGCCTGGACTATCAAAAGAGGGTAATAGTCAGAGGGGTGAACCAGGCTGGGAAGCTTTCTGGCAATGTCCCTGACCCTGGCCCCAGGGAGGCAGCAGACTTCCCTACGGGTAGGGTCAGGCCGACAAATAGGTCCCTCTGTTCCCCTGAGAAGGGAGTCGCCCACAACAATCACCCTTCTTTCTGTCCTGGTGGAGGCAGTTCTGAGGCATGGAGTTGACTTCCTCGCCCTAGGCATCCTCCTGGGAAGACTTTCTACCTCTTCCTCAGCTACCTGTCACTCAAGCTCCAGGGCCTCAAACCTGTTGCGTAAGGGCACCTGGGAAGGTGGGGCTGGTGGGGGAGTGCATCACCTGCGATGTCGAGCAGGGACCTGTCTCCATTCCTCCTCAAC
Source organism: Aythya fuligula (assembly GCF_009819795.1). NCBI lineage: Eukaryota > Metazoa > Chordata > Aves > Anseriformes > Anatidae > Aythya > Aythya fuligula. The sequence continues at coordinate 26,304,677 of NC_045562.1, read as the reverse complement.
TCCTAGACCCCCTGCCTCTGCCCGACAACAACAGGGCTGGGGGTCCACCCCCATTTGGGGTGTCTCACCCAGGGGCCTGTCCTTCAGGCTGCGCAGGGAGTTGCTCCACAAGTCTATCTCATGCTCACACTCCCTGATATCCCTCAACCTCTCGACTTCCTCCTTGAGTTCTGCCACGAGTTGGACCAGGTCGTCCACCTGCTCACACCTCACGCACACAGTCTCTTTGCCCCCTGCAGGTGGTAGCAACAGGCTCAGGCACTCCCTGCACCCAGAGACCTGAACTGCCGCAGTTTTGAGCAGGCAGTTGGTCTGGTGTGTACAGACTTCCTGGAGAGCACACTGTGCCTGGTGTACACCACTGCAGCTGAGCTAGCGGTAGTCCGCCGTTAAGGAGGTGTTCGTATGGGCGGGGGGGAGCGCTCTGCCCTCCCCACTCACCCTGCCTGCGTGAACTGCCACGCCACGCCCTTCTGCCACGCCACGCCCTAACTGCCGCACCACACCCTAACTGCCTGTCCTGGTCACTCGTGCTCCCTAGAGGCAGCTTATGAACGGCCGGGGAGGGGGCGCTGCTGGCTCCGCCTACGCCTCGTTCTTGCCTCGTTCACCTCCCTGGCGAGGGCTGCCGGGTCCTGGTGGCTCCCTGGAGTGGGCTCGGTGCTGGAAAAAGTAGCCCTGCCTGTTCGATCCCCTGCTCCACTGCAGAACACATCTGCCCCAAAGCCGATCGCCTCAGATGTAACACCAGCACCAGTTTTCTGTACATATTAATGTGTACCAATAAATATAACCATTACTTGATAATTGCACCAATAATGAAGGGAAAAAAACTATTTTCAAGAATATTACAAAGAAAGAATGAAATTAGCAACTGTGGAAACAGTATTTCCACTCTTCAGCATGTTATTTCTTCTATTTATGTTAACTGCTTTTCCACGAGTCTTAAGACCTACTATGCTCATAAGGAATTTCAAAGAAGTATTTTAACCCAACAAAACTTTACTACACAAGTTACACATTATTAATTGTGATAGTATCTACGTCGTATTGATGTAAGTGTGTCTCATAGAAATGTCAACAGTTTATACTCATCCTCAGAAATCAGAAAATGTAACAAGTGGATAATATAAAGCAGTACAAAATATTAAAGAATACGTATATACACATAGAAAATAAATACCACTGGAGAACCATTTATTTAAATGCAGAGATCTGGAAGGAAATTGCACACACATACACACGAGAAATAGACAAACAAGGATCAAAATGGGAATTACTGAACAATGAGAAGCTGACATAAAAACCTGCTAGGACATCGAAGCAGGAAAATTTAAATTATGGAAGGCCTTAAAGAGGAAAAAGAACCTACAATACAATGCAGTGGAAGAGGGACATAAAGGAGGATATTAAAACAGATATGAAGATGAGAACACAGAAATGTTTCCTATATGTTCTTATTATTGGCCCTTTAAAATGCAACTGAAAGGAAGAATGGTAGAGGACAATGTCACAGTAGTAAATATTCCTAAGTAAAACCTAGACACTAGATTTTCCTCCCACTGGACATGAATCATACAAGCAAAATATTTTTGTACCATTTGTGTAGAACATAAGGCATCACCATGCAGTTTTCTCTAACTAATTTGCAAACCCATTATTTTGATCAAGATTAATTAAATTTTAAATTTAGAGCATACCTACTTTTGACAGACTAGTGAAAAGTCATTTCAACATAGACCACCAACAGCAAGTTGAAGGATATAAAACAAGTAGAAAATATGATCAAAAAAAGACTATTCTGCTACTTATTCTGTCAGCATCCTACCTTTCACGATGGAAGAACTGGTAGGTTTTTCAAAGACTAATCATTTTATACGTTTTGTACTTGTAGACATTTTATTTTTCTGACCGAAATTCTTCATGCCCTTCCTGAGAATTTGTACATTCCACATTGTCTTATACACTGGCCACATCCACTTCTGTTATTATCTGTCTACTCTCTAACACCAGTTTAACAGTCTGTTCACAAATTATGGAGATCACAGAAAGAAAAACAGTACTCACTTCTATGAATTACCTAATCAGAAAAGCTAAAGGATCTCCCAAGAGTGTGGAAAAAAAAAAGCCACACTACTAAGAGCACCCCAAGGTACCTGATACACCTCAATATGTTTGTTTACCTCCTGAAACTAGCAGTGCCTGCAGAATCTGACTATTCTATACAGCAAACAACATATTAGGGAAAAGTTAAGGCTTACTCATGGGATTGATTCAAATATAAGCAACATACTGAGCTTTCTTATGGAAAAAAAAAACAAGCACAGGACAGTAGCATGCAACCTAACCACAGACATGAGCTGATGACTGGCCTTTTTGCAGAAACAACTCGAGGACAGGAGTACTGAACAGTATTTTGCAGAGTGCACTTCAGCTCTTCATTAAGAAATTAAGAATTTGCACACATTTTCCAAAGAAATGGCTAGCCACCACTCCAGGTCATGATGGTAATGCTGTTCCTACTATGAAGTGTCTGAATACAGCATTTCTTTCTGCTGCAAATGTCCCTTTATCTATTTCCATATTTTCCGTGTCAGAGATTTTCCTGAAAAAACACCTCTAAATTGAAGCTTAACTTTTACCTTCACATATTTTTATTCTTTTTTTTTTTTTTTAATTAACAATTTTATTTTATTTTTTACTGTATCAGGTAGCCTGAAACCCAATTCCCCTCCACATAGAAACCCAAGAAATAGACCAACATCCCAAATGGGAACAATATGGAGTCAGCTCAGTGCTCCTTGAGGGGTCTAGGCCAACAGGCAACCTTCCGCCTGCTTGCAGCTGTCTGGAGAAATTACCAACTAGACTACCACGAAAGACCTACTTCTAAGCCCCTTATCATTGTGCTTTACTGCACTTATTTAGCAAATGCATTCTGGCATTTTTCACTCACATGGAGACAGATGGAATTCAAATATCATCACTTTCTGAAATTAAATGAAACTACTACCTCCTCCCTCAAATAATCTTTCTATTCATCTTCATCCAAAATTTTTATTTACGAAATTTTACTCCATCATCATCTGTTGAGGAGCTATTTTTCCACGTCACCAGCACTGTTATTAGTCAAATACCAATTCCTAGACTGCATTTGACTTTCACCTTTATATTTTGAAACAAAGGAGCAGATTGCAATCGGAACTTATGCAAACATTGCCCTTATCTGACATTACTGTTTCTTGCTAAGCATCATCCTGGAGGACAGGTGGTAGATAAGAAACCTAAATTCAGCTTTGCAGTTAAGGTTTCAGAACAAATATAAACCATCAGAAGAATTGTTTTGCAAAACCTGAACAGATCCTGAGCACAGCTGCATCTACATTAATTTATGAAACAAACTCAGTAGTTCAGTATTGCCATTTTTGATTGGGAAATTAATCAAAACTGTGACATTCTGAAATTGTCATTAGATGAGAACATTGATATTATGACATTCAAATATAGCGTGAATGAGACTACGATTTTTTACTCAAAACTAACAAACTGGTTTTAAGCATAATATAAAATATTCACTTTTTCCATATTTTTCTGTTTTAAAGTGTGGGCAGGCAAAAAGAAAAGTTTTCATAAAAGGCTTAATCTTATTCTTCCAAGTTGTTATTGCTACAAAAGTATTTAAAATTAGCTCACATAATCTAATACTACTGGAGTGTTGCACTCCAGTACAAATACTCCTGTTTGGTACTAGAAGAGATGCTGACAAAAAAAAAAAAACCCTGACACAGTAGGTACATAATATCTTATTTTCCCATTGATGAAAATGTAACATTAAGTGATGGATGCAGCAGCATAAACTGACAATGAACTTAAAAATCTACAATGATGAACATTCAAGATACGGAAGAAAATACTTTCCTGTATTTCTGAAAGACTGGTTGCAAATAACACTAGGGGACATGGATTAATACAAAGATGTTTCCTCGCTGTTCACATTAACTTTGAAAAACAAGAGCTGTCATTATTTTCTACTGACATTTTGATTGAAAAGTGATTTCTCTTACCTAGTCTTTCATTTTTCAATTCTAGATGTTCATATTTTTCTAATTGTTAAAAGTGCTGAACGACTTGCAATAATTCAAATAGGTTTTAGATTTTGAGTGTGTTTACTAAGTGTTAAACCACATCAAAGCGTCAAATTTGCGGTTCTAAGAAATTTATATTCTACCCCAAGCTGCATTCTATTTTAAAAAAATCTGTTTAGTTCTTATTTTTTGTTAAGAGATAAACGACTCATGAAATTAATTGTACAGTTTCTGTACTCCCTGCATTTACTTTTGTCACTGTGCAAGAACTTGGCTGACTCACTTTTAATGCAAATGTATTGAAATTCCATCAGTCAAGTCTAGTAATTTAGATAATATTAATCAGGACTTGCTCTAATAAAACTAAAAAGCTTTTTTGTTTGTTTGTTTTAGCAGTTTTCCCTCATATAAAACATTTTTTTCAATGTTTTGCATAATTTATTTTTCACTTGCAGAGAGAAGTAATTATTTCACAGTGCCATGTGTCTACAGATAAAGACATAATGGTCTGTGAGTCAGTTAACAAATTATACTCTTAATGCAATCACTATTAAGATATTTCTCAAAATGTTTTCAGTCCTAGCTTTTATTACTATCACAAATATAATAAAACAAAGTGATCTAAAATAATAGACTGGCAATCACTGCAATGATTAAATATTCTTCCAGGTAAAAAGTTGCCTTCAAACATAGTCATTTAGAATTTTTCATGGACTTCAACATACCTGAAGTTTTACTCAGTGACCTCACAGTACAAGAAACATTTTAACTATCAGACATACATATCACAGAATAAACAGAACAAGCTGTCCTCGTTTTAAAGTTAATGACTTCAGACACTAAAATCTCCAGTAAATGCAGCTACTGCCTGACATTAAAAAAACAACAACACATAAACAAAATTAGTGGACTGACATGCACAGGGCAAAGATGCAGCTGTCATTATGACAAAAACAGGTAACAGTTACAGGGTTGCAAAATATAACTAAAAATACCATACTGGAATACCTAAAAAATATGAATTACTTTAGTTGTTTGTGTCATTAGTGGTTTAATTGTTTAGTGTCTATGAATGGTTTAATTGTTTACATCAACTGTCTGCATATTTTCAAGGACAATAATTATATAATCTCAGAAAACAGACATTTCAAAATTCATTTTGTTTTTTGGTACATATCACTGCTCTTCACTACAGCAACTGTTTCCGTTCAGTATGTGCTGGGGAAAAAAAACAGAACACACTTATCTGATCTGAAGTATCCCTTTGGGTATATTTATTTCTCTAGATTTCCCACACTGTATTATTGAGGATTTGAGAATGTGTATAAAAGTGTTCATGCCTACTCTAAAAAGGTTTGTTGAAGATACATTTTCTTAGTTGATGGAATTTGTCTGAAAATTTCAACAGTGAAATACATTTTGTGACTACCATTTTAAGATAAATTGTGTGTTTTTAACAGGAAATCTCCATTTTGCAAACTTTTATATAAATGGAAACTGAGCTGTTAGCTAAATAGTTAGCCCAAATGGCAGCCCTAGGGAAGGATTTTTTCTGACTTGGCTAAATTAAGTGATTTATTTAAAAGAAGCACCAGGAAAATGCTGTACTGTCTGAATTGAAGGGGCAGTTAACTGCAAGGAGATAGGAATTAACAGCCAGAGGCAAAAACTTCATTCAGCTTTTGAAAGCTTCTTAAATTGAAGACAGAATTGGACTGAATAAGTTGAAACCTTTATGGTTTTGTGTGTGTTTTATTATTATAACTATTCTGTTTATTTTTAAGTTGTATGAAATTTTCTGTCCCCAGGTATACAGACCTTTAAGCCAACCTATAAAAATCATTACACATCATATAGAAAACAAGAGTTTTCTATACCGTTTGAAAACTTTTTATAAAAACCTCACCATCTCATCAGGGTGTTCAGGAATCGAACACCTGACTTAACACTTAGTATGGTTACACATTTCTCCTGTGACCTGAAGCAGGTATTTCTCATCCCACCTCTAATGTGAAAGTACTTCTTTTCATCTTTGTTACATTTATTTAAATAGAATCTCCTCAGTGCAAGAACTCCATCTTACCATGTGTCCATAGCATACCTAGCAGAAAAGGACAAACAGTATTCCAAGCCTCTGTATCTTTATGTAATGCCAACTACAATAACTATTGCTGCAGCTGTAGATTCTGGTCTTAATCACTTATTTCTATATAGAAGATAAATAGTTTTCGATGTGAAACCCTAAAAGGCAAGGGAAACTTTCTCAAGCACTACCTCTCACTGCAAGTTGTCATATCAGATTTGAGAAATCCAGGATTATACAGAGCATTTTATCTAACAGTCTGTTTGATGTGAAGTTTGATGCTTTACTTGCTTAACAGCCTATATTCTCTAACTTTCTAGCTATGCTCATTTGGTTTTGAGAGGCAGGTATTAGGGACAGTGCAAAAATTACTATTTCGCAGACTTACTGATGGCTTTCATTTTGTAGTTAAGCGTGGTTTGTGATTGACTGCGTGACTCACAGTACTAACAAGAAAATGCAGTGACTGTCTCCAAGTACTTTGATTCCAATTTCATTTGATGAAAATACGTATCAAATAGCTAAATAAAAATCACTTGTTCAGCAGCTGAGGTCATGAACTTTCCCTAACTAAGCACACAGATTATTCTAGGTCTAAAATTATTTATATCTCAGGTTATTTTAGAATCATCAACAGTACCATTATTTTAAAAATACTATCAAGTAACTGCAAGAGTTTCCTTTCATAAGATGAAATACACCGTGGGCACAACCTTACCAATAGCCCAACTGTACTCACCTCAACATATGAGATTGGAAATATTCCTATCTTGTCAGCCAGCATTCCTTCTGCCCAGTTTTCATCCACTCGACGTATTACAGTCAGAACATCATCCTGTGTGAACATGCAGTGATTATGTCTCCCAGCTCTAATTAAACTTCTAATTAAATTTCCCTCCATAATGCACGGGTAATCAGAGAAGGCAGTATGTGGACAAGTACCGCAGAGAAGGCACTCCGTAACACAAACATGCTGCTCTTGGGTTTGAAGTTCATTTTGTTGGAGGTCAGCTAACCATCCACAGCCAACCATAGCCATTTGACTTTGTCCTTCATAACAGACTTCTTGTCATGTTCAGCCTGTTGTACTCTATCAGCCCCACTTTTAAGTCCTGTCATTAATCAACAGAACCTCAATTTTTTTTACGTCTCAGCAGACTCTTTACCCAAACTTCCCTAGGTGTTGCTCTTCAACTTAAATAGATAAGAACACTGGTAAGTAGTATGACTTCTTTCAGATACATATTGAACTTTTGATTTTAGATACGATTTTGAGAACATTACATTTATAAAGTTTCATAGGCATATTAAACATTGCTATACTGAGTTACACATTTACTTCATAGGTAAGTTAAAGCATGTGGAAACAGATGCCCACTCAAGCAAGACTGTATATCAAAAAAAAAAAAAAAAAAGAAACAGCCAACAATCTAACCAAAACATGCAAGCCAATGCCAATTAGCTAGGTTTCATATATGCACTTGTCCTAACTTCAGGAAAGGAGATAAAACTTGTTGCTTTTAAAATTTTACCCATCCTTTCCATTTTTAATAAGTAAGTGCAAAAATGTGATTGGCTCACATTTATCTTGAAGCATTTTTATGCAATTTCATAAACTAAAGAATCACAAACCAAAAAAGGAACAGTTCCAATACTTGTTAAAACTCAGCATCATTTTGTGCTTTGCAAGATAGAAAATTAATTACAACAATGTAAGAAGAAATGTCATGTTTTCCAAAAGGCAATTAGTTATATTATGGAACAACAAAATTCAGTAGTACTTTGTATTTAGTATCTGGAGCCTAAAAATGTCACTTACTAAACACAAAGCTAAAAATTAGCACCAATTTCTGACAATTTTAAGTGAGCGTTTCTTTAGAAGATGGAACACTTAATTCATAACATAGATTATTTCTCAGAAATTAAGACTGTTATTCCTGTAATTATGAAAAACTGTATTCTCAAAAATAAAGCCTCAGAGAAACTGTATGTAACTCAGAAAGAAAAGGAAGGTGAAACTAATCTACAAGTGAGAAATACATATGGAATTATCTCCCCTTTTCATATTTGTACAGATCCATTAAAAACACAGACAAGACTACTGAAGTCTTATTATTTCATATCCAAGTGAATGAAATTATTAAAAGAAAATACTATTTTTATTCAGTTTTTACCTTTGCAAATGGTAAACAGTCTTTATCTGCTTCCTTGTCTTTTACTTCAAAGTCATAAAGTGCTTTGCACTGAGGCGGAGGTTGAGGTAAAGGTTTAATAATCTGAACAAAGTTGGTAGGAAAAAAGCCATGGATGCCATTGACTTCTCCATGATACCAATTTTCATCCACCTGTCGACGCAAAATGATGATGTCTCCTTTATTGAACTTAAGATCTCCAGGTTCTTTTCCCTCATAGTTGTACAATGCTTTGGCACATGGTAACTGAGGTACACCCTAAAGAAAAGGAAAAAAGAAAAGATTGCTAGAATTAGGTAAACATTACTAAACTGAAATTATATTGCATTATTTGGGGGACTATGCATGCTGATGTATAAGAATTCATAGTAAAATTATACATAATATAATTATTTCACTGTAGCAATTCTACTGGTTTTACCTAAACATATAGGAAGAGCTTCAGTTCTGTACAGTCTTAATTATCATTTTCCTCTAAATTTCATGATTTCCAGTAATGCTGCAATATTGAGACACCAAAGAAGCAAAATAAAAAGCATTATATTTTAACCCTTACATACAAATTCACTAACCTTATCAGTTCAATATTAAAAAGAAGCAAAAAAACAGCAACACATTACTGGGGAAAAAAAAAACAACAGACTACTGAGAAGTATTCTGACCACTTGAGAGAGCCGACAGAAGAATTCTGCAAGAAAATGCAGCATCAGAATAACAAATTTGCTGTACAACCTTTGGGGCATGTTTTCTGCCTGTCTTGCTTCCTTATTAATGAGGAGCATGAGGACATAAGGGAGGTGTTTTCCAGCCTGAAAAACAAATCTCACTTGATTAAAGGTGAGAGATTTCATCCTGGAACAACCCCTTTTATTTATTTATTCTTCAAACATGGCAAAAAGAATTACTGAATAAAACCAGTTGAAGGTTTGTATCCTTGGGTTTTCTTTTGATTCCTCTATAATAACTTAAAACTATAGGTCATTAGTGCTGCTCTTGAATGCATGTCAGAAACATTACAAAATAATACAGTGTCATCCTTCCTTAAAGAGTGAGCCTCTACAACTCCAGTATTAGGGCTTGTTCTTTCAAAACTCTTCTCTCTCCAAATTTAAGTATTTAGAGGGGAGCTCAACCCTTTAATGATGTAAACAGCAGTAACTTCCCTTACCAACACAGCTTTTCCGTAACAAAGACAACATTTATTTCAACTACAGCACAGCATTTTACATCTTTAATGCAATCCCATACAGAAAAGATAAATTGTAATGAATTTCAACATTGGCAGTGTTATTCACCATGGTCTACGCCATGATACATCTCTCCTCTCATGTTTTCTACCACAACAGATTGTAAATTGAAGTTGAACACGCAATATCTCAGGAGGTATGCAATGTAAGAAAATTCTCAGAAGGAATTACCACTTAAGAGACTGTGTCATTAGTCAGAAGGCAGAGTACTTCATAATTTATTTCATATTTACCACTTACAATTCTGTCTTTCAATATAATCCCATTTCTCTGGGTACCTTTAATTTTTGTGCATGGCTTTATAATCATAATAATTTCATGAACAAGTAAGTGATATCTTAAAGATTAGCTTATTTAATAGTTTTCTTTCTATATCAAAACGTCAAAGGAATTATACATATATTTATTCATATATATACACACATACACACACAAAGGTACAGATGAGTATGATTTACACATGAACACAGGCAAACCACAGTTCATTCTAGCGCAGCCAACATGGGCACTAAAACTATTATATTATCAGTATTCATACAAATATTCGCAAAATCTGGTGATCTTCAGACTGATTCAAACAGTACTTTTCTTCACGATCACACTTATTGGCATTGGCACACATTATAAACAGCAATGGCACACTTTATGAGCCCAGATGGGGAAAATGACTAAGATATCAACTAGAGTTTGTAGGCTCTGACTGACCACAGGGGAAATTCAGAGCCACAAAAGAAGCATGCCTCTATATAACAGAGGAAGCACCACTTGCTTATCCATTTCCCCCCCCAAATAAAAACAAACAAACACCAAGAATCCTTCTGCACTTCAACGATTACAATCCAAAGAGCTACCTGGTAGAAAGAGGGCTCCGAGCACTTACAGCTATGACAAGACAATTTCCTTTCTCTCTTGTACCGAGGTTGTCACCAGGGCTGTCCCTGGGCGCTCACCCGGTAGTCCCCAGAGAAAGCCACCTGTGTCCCTGTACCAGGGAAGAGCTTAAAGAGTAGCTCTGTATTCTGAAATATGGTCAGAAAAAAATCCCTTTTTGGAGATGCAAACAAAACCAAAACAAGACAGGAGTGTGAGTGGAACAGATCCTGTCAAAGGATCTGCACTTGTTCTCAGCCAGGTTACCAACAATTAAGGAGAAAAGGGTTAAATGACTTGGGAGAGAAAGCAGGAGAATGCCTTTTCCTTCTGCAGCAGGCAAAGGATAAAAGGGGAAGGCTGGGGTGGGTTACGGCCCACCACCGTGCCCTGTACATGCGTGGCCTGCCCGGGCAGCCCTCAGGGGCCTGGTGGTCGCAGCTCTCGGCCGCCACGCTCAGCGGCCTCTCCTCTGCCCCTCCGCCTGCTCACCAGGAGGGCAGGCCGCGACGATAACGCTGAGCCAGAGTTTACAGTTCACTCCCCGTCTCTCGCTTGGCTAAACATGAAAGGAAGGCTTTGGAAGAAAAACTTTGCAGTCTATCCTGAGGTTTGCAGCTGCCATTTACCCTGGGGCTCTTTGAGGAAGCAACCAAAGAACAGACAAAAAAAAAACAACCATTTTAGGAAATGAAAATTTAAAACCCAGAAAGACATCATGCAAAATAGGTTTCTTAAAATTATTTCCTCAGTCGTCCTCATGCAATAACAAATATTCAGATTTCTAATGCTAATGCTTAAATGCAAACTGTTTAAATTCAGTTTTAGCTAAGGCATGGATATACATCCAAAGACTCCTTTACAGAAAATAACATACAGTGACGTCAAAACCAACAGCTGAACAAGAATATCAAAAAGAGCATATGCATCCATTTATATATGAGGCTGGGATTTCTTAGATTTCCCCGTATTTCTTCTCCCCATCCAGATATTTTGTCTTAGAAACCTACAGATCTCCTGTGCAGTTCTCTTTGGATTTATACGTTCTCTTTAGTCACCTTCTTTCTAGCTTTCCTTTTACTTTTTAATGGACAACTGTATGTATGTTTCATGAGCTTAAGCCAAGAGAAACTTATGCCTGCACAGAAACACGAGATCTGATTTCCTTTTAAAAAGAAGTTTCTGTGGCAGAGGCCCAAGCATAAATGTGCTTACACTGGCATAAAACAGTGCTCGTTGCGTAACTTATTTCACTTGGACAACCAGCGCAAGCTGAAGGAGCAAAAACTACCCCCTCCCCTCCTGCTGCCACCACGGAAATGAATTCAGCAGGTAGCGGGGCAGCCGCCTCCTGGCCTCGTCCCAGCCTCCCACCGTGGCGCTGCCACTGGGCTCCGCACTCCTGCAGGCACGTCGTCCCATCCTGCTGCGGCTGCTGCTGGGACGTGCCCTGGGTTCTCCCATCAGCCAGCTGAATTCACCTGTGTTACCTGCTCAGCTTTCAGCTGTTTGAGATTCCCAGACACTGAGTGTCTTCAAGGGAGCAGGCAGGCTTTTTACTGAGCACTGGACAGACAGAAAAGCTTTCTGAAACTGCCTAGATGCAAAACCAAAGCCTATCATCCTCCACAAACACTGGCCTGCTCAGACAGCTCAGCAGCAGCTTTTATGCCCAGCCTTCCAAAATTACCTCTGCCTTTCCTTAGAGAAAGTCTAAAACTGGGAGTTACTATCATTTTGATCTGTGTTGTAAAAGGATCTTTAATAATCGTCAATTATTTGCAATTCTATTACAGGTCAAGACAGAAAAATGATTTTTCTTCTATTTTTACTTGCATTTCCATGGAGTTCCTCAACCAAACTAAGTCACTAATCACCAGCACAAGATGAGAAATCAATGATTCCTGAAAATCTCCAATTACACAGCAATTTTAAGTACAATAACTTCAGTGCTATCAAGGTGCCTTTATCAGTATAACATTTTTTGCCTTAAGAACCAGTATTGTAAGACACACTTGGTTGCCAGCACAAACTGCCTTTACATAAGAGAGGTGTTTGTTAATATGCTGCAGGAACTATAGCAGCCAGCGGGTTGGCAAGGCAGATTTGGGTCAGGCGAGCTCTCTGCATGTACCTTCTGCAGTACGTGCAGGCATACCCAAGATCTCATCTTCTGACTCCTATTCAAAAAAAAAACCTTTTCAACGACAACATATTGTCCCTTTTAATCTTCTTGTTCATTCTCCTTCATCTTGTTGATCTTCTGACTCAGATCTTTCAATCACTTTTTTTTTTTTTAAATATGTATTTTTCTTCTCTTACCTTGTTTGGCCTTTACCAAGCTGCTCAGCCCTATCTGCAGATCATCCCATGTCATACCTACATTTTTTTCATGTCTCTTTCATCTAAGCTGGCTCCAACACCTGTTTCTGAGTCTTGATTTAAAGCCACCTGATCTGTCCGGTTTGCAGAGCTATTTTCTTCGTTTCAGCCTCCTTTGTTCTTACTGTAGCTGTGCTTAAAATTTTCATGTATTGTAGGACAAAGCTTATGTGAACACTTTGCTGAAAACCTTCTTAAACTGCTTACATTAATGTTTCCTTCAGTAGGATTTCCTTCTAAGCAAAGGAAACACGCTCCCTTCTGTAAGTCATACATGTACTGCTGTCACCAGAACAAATCAGGTACTCAGTTTTACAGAACACACCAACCTAGAGGTTTAATATTTTAAACTACATCTTCCCATTTCTTTTTGTGTTCCAGAACATGAAGTGTCTCCATAACCCAAGAAGAACATTAAAAGCTGCTCCTTGCCTTTTTTGCCTTTTTTTTTTTTTTTTTTTTTTTGCTAATCTAAGGAATGATACAAACAAGGTCAGATGTGCTCCAAGAGGCTAAAGTGTAGTATTATTAACCTGCATTCAACACTAAATTAGTAATTAAATCAATTTTACATACTTTCACCATCACAACTTTCTTGGAAGATTGCAAAGGTCATGAGTACAAATGTAATAATTTCTATTTATAGAGCTTCTGAGGTACCTGCCATATGAATGATAAAAATGTGAGATTACTTCTATGAGGAGGCTCTATCAGGTTGCCAGCATGCTGTAGTAACCATAAAAACAAACCTTTGGCATCACATGATGTAAATTACTATTGCTCTCCTGAATATACTGAGACACTATCTGACAGTTCACTTTTTTCTGTGACAGCTCCTTAGATTAGGGAAGTAGGTGATGTTAATGTGGGTAAGTATATCCATTTCCACTAGCTTCTAACGATATAGCTGTACTAGATCTTCTTGTTCTTAGCATACCTACAAAATAACCACACATTTGACTTAAAACAGTAACAAGATTTGTAGTTGTTTGAAACTGGCATGTTTAAGTACAGTTAGCTGTGACTTGGTGCAGTTTTTAATTTTAGTAAAAGTTGCTCTTTTAAATAAATAACATTGAGAGAACATTAGCTGGCCAGGTTACCTCTGAAATCCACCCATGTGCAATTTATCAGCGACCTACATAACAATTTTGAAGCAAGATTACTTTTTTATCCCAGTCCCCCCCCCTTTTTTTTTTCATAAAGCACAACTGCATCAACATATTTGTTATACTTTTCAAAAAACTAAACAACTGCAATCAGGAAAAAAAACGATTCGCGGTAAATGAAGGAACTGACCAGTATTTTTACAATTATTTAATTTAACAATCAAGTTAAAATCTATTTCGTAGACTTGCAAAGCTTCACTGCTACTAGCTAACTATCAGAGATCACATTTTTTTTTATCTGTACTAATGCGAATACCTGCTAATTAACAGCAATACTACCTCTAGACGTAATAGCGTGTGACATACCAAAATACTATTAAAGTAAAAGGACTTGAACTTCCAAGTTTCAGCCAGCTAACAGCCTGGATTTGCGAGCACTCCTAGAGCCCTTTGACTACCCAAGTCTTTCCAGGCCTTTATCAGTTAACTTTGCTCTTGGCAAATTTCGGCAGAACTTCACAAGATTGGCTCAGGAAAACCCTGCATTTTGTAATAGGAGGGTTGCATTTCTCCTCACTTAATTCTTGTACGTTGTTTTGAGGTAAATTACCAGTGGCCAGCTCAAAGTGACAGAGTTGGTTTATGAAAGCCATTTTTGCTTCATCTGCCTTAACTGCTTTTAGCATACATAGAAGAAAATATTTTGGCATTTTTTATTGTCTGATGTCAAGAAATAAATACAAGGTTGTTTAATATAGGTATGAGAAACTGTCTCCCACAAAGGTGTTTTGAAATTAAAAGCTGGAATACAGGAGAATGAAAGGAATTTAAAAATCTTGCCTTAAGGCTGAAACAATCAGACTAATAACATGAAAGGTTAGAAAGGGACATTTACAAAGCTTCCCAAAGGCACTTAGCCTAGTTGCTTTCTGTGCAATACCTGTGTTCTTGAAAACTTTTAAAATGAAAAAAATCAGTGTCTTCAGAATGCCAGCTTCTCTCCTTCTCCTATCAGAAACACAATGTTCTCAGCTACTTACTTTTCCACGGACTGTTAAATAAAGTTTTAAACACTTTCCACTAAACTAAGCTCTCAAAATAAACAAAAAAGGAAGCAAAAACATAGGAAAAAAAAAAAAAAAGTAGAATGAAGAAAAGGATTATGCTCTGCACAGCATATGTCCCCAAATACATTAACCATATGCACTCAACAGGTTAAAGATTCCTTTTTCCATTGGGAGGGGGAGGCAAAAAAAAAAAAAAAAAAAAAAAAAAGAAGCACAGGGAAACCAGACGGTATACAAGTCAAACTCGGGAAGACTAAGGTAACTTTCAAGATCCAAGAAAGAATTTGGGCCTGCATTCTTACTGATTGTGAAGAGGAATGCCAAAGCATATCAGACAATTTCATTCCAAGTCTTTAAATTTTTTTGATTCATTGTTTACCACAAAACCATTTTGTTTTGAAAAAAATAGATCCTTGAAAGAATCCAAACAAAAATTTAAAGGGTACACTAAAGTAGCGCTAAGATGTCTATATAAATTGTTCTTCTCAAAAGCAAAGGCTCGCTTTAAAGATCTGCTCTTACAGCTGCTATACCAACCCTGTTGGTTAGCCTGAAAACGCTGCTAGTCCCATGGGTTTTCTCTTGGTATGTTATGACTGACTGCTGTTTGATGTCTCCATAAAACTGTTAATTTTTCTTGTCCCAATGCCATTTCAGAGTACAGCAATGTGGATTTCCTAATCTGTTTAGGGACCTCAAATTGTTCTGCAGTATAATTTTATTCCATTTCACTTAAACTCTTTCACCAACATATTTTTCAAAGCATTCTGTTCTCATGTAATATCATCTATGGCTTCTAATACCAGAAAACTGCATCCCTCAAGCAGAATAAAGAAGGAAGACACTCAGCTGTCTTGGCAAGCCTACATACAGAGGAGCAGTAAAACTGGGAGACTGTGTAGCAGGACTTAGCAGTCCCACTGCAAACTGCACTGAACTGCTGTATATCCCTGAAGAGGTCTCAGCGTGGGGTAGGAGTTCTAAAATGTATTTAGTGCTCCCCAGCCATATCCAATTTGTCAAAATTAAAACCCCTGGGGACTTCCCAAGTTACACTGGTATGTGTCAACACTAAGTGCTTTGGAAAGTTTTGCTGTTTCTACTTTCTCAACATACACTTATGAAAGTGCAAGAAACTTACCTCACAGGTATTAACTTTATGAAGAAAAAGTTAGGAAAATGATCCTTTTTAAAAAACTGTCAAGAACATCTACTTCATGTAGATGCAATAGATTAGAGATCCAAAGTTGTGAAGTTGTATTTGTATTTTTCCTGCCAGTTTGAAAAAAGTCACTTATCTTTGCAATCATAAGGCACAGACTTTTTTTTTTTTCTTTTTTTTTTTTCTTTTTTTTTCTTTTTTTTTTTTAGGAAAGAAAACTGAATCAGAAAAATGTAGAGAGAAGAAGCAAACAAAAAAATATCAGGATAATGTGCATGTAGGTGAAGAGTCTGTCAAAGAACTGGGAAGAAGATGTAAAAGACTTATAAAGATCACATCTTAAGTAGTTCTCCATGGTACCATTGAAGCTCAGAATCCAGAGCTATTCAGTTGATCAAAATGCCAAATTCCTAGACAGCATTTCTGCTTTTAGCAAGAATCCTGATTTTACCTAGTAGCTTAGTAAGTGCCTGTTATAACTATTCACTCCCCACCCAAAATCTGGGAAGTCTGATAACTTTCCTGTGCCAATAGCGATCCTTCAACACCACCTGCTTTTTTATTTGCTTATATGAAGAACTTTTGATTGTTTCCACAAGATCACCTAAGGTGCAAAAAACCCCTCTGAAAACTATCAAACTACAGACCACATCTGAGCATTACATTCTTTCCCACACAGCTATTGTGCAGCCTTCCCTTTTTACTCTTCATTTCACTTTCCACGTCACCTGGAAATTCCACATCTGTGGCACTCTTCACTGCTCTGCAAGTTCCTACTTACCCTTCTAACACAGGTATCTGGGATTTACTCTCCCTGTCAAAAGCCATACATGCAATTGTACAGACAGCTGAATAATTAATTCCCAAGGGAGATGCACGCCATTCTCAACCCCAAGTCCAGATTCAATAAAAAAATTCTCATGCAAACCCAAAGCAGTCTTCTTTCCCATCGGCTTAGTGGGAGCCAGCTAGAGATACCACCTGCTCTTGTGTGCATACCCAGAAACAAAGCATCAGAAACTGCGGCTCTCATTTGAAACCTGTCCTATTAACCCAACAGCCATCTAAGAAATGCACCTGGTAAGTTTTTATCAGTCACCAGAAGAAAAAAAAAAAAAAAAACACAAGAACAAACAAACAAAAAACTATTGATCCAACTAAACGTTTTCAAAACTGCATTGCTGTAACCTATACAGCCAGTCTAGCAGACACATTTTACACGATGAGAAGTCCTACAGTACATATGGTCGCTGAAGAAGGAAGATACAGGGACACACAGTCAGCATCATCTCAGAGAAAGGAAACATCTTGCAGTGCTAAGAAACAACCCCTTTTTCTTCTTAATACATTCTTTTTCTTCTAATTAACACAAAACCTACTGTACTGGAAGGAAGCAAGAGGCAGCTTCCATAACCCCATGGGGTACTGCTAACAGCTCAAAAAGATTACAGTATTAACATGGTATTGCCAGGCTGTGCTGGAGTAATGGTAGTAATGGTAAGAAACAAACAGAAATGTTTATGTCCTTCACCTGTCTTAATGTGACTAATCAGAATACATCTCCTCTTCCATTTTTGCATTAAACTGAAGCCACTGATATGGGCATAGTACGCATTTTTTACTGAGCACACCTCAGATTCTCTCACAAATCCAAGCTTTATAACATCCCTTTACAAAACACATTATTTGGTCACTTTTACAAAAAAGTTTCTGTTTAATGCAGAAGACTGAGGCATCTGACTTACTAACAAAGCACTGAAACACAGAAGGCTCTGTTCATGCTGGTATTTTACCACAGGTATCAAAAGCCCCGAAGGGTTTATCAAAAACGTAAAAATTTCAGAGTAATGCTCTGTATTGTTTTTGAAGGGTTTTACCCTTTGAATACAAACCTGGGCTCTGCTCGCTGAGATATGAAAATCATTCTGTTTACTTATTGCACCAAGAAAAGGAGAGGGAATTCCACACGTAAAGACAAACACACTCACGCACAGAGAATAAATGAGAAATCAGATTGCCAAGAGCAAAGTCTTACTGAGCTTTGAAGGTGAGGAGTTTGAACATGATGCAGAAGGAGCAAAGCCAGCAAATGACTCTGAACAAGGGAGTGACTTGGTGAGATCATTCTTGATGAGATCAGCATGAAGAAATGTACCTTTAATCTCTCAATACTTTGCTGCCAAAAATTGGGCAATGGAACAAAACAGTTGCAAAAGAAGAAGTTGCTGTATCCTTTTGATGAAAACCTATCACGGCTGACGTGCACGTCTTCTCATCTGAGCATGTTTTGCTTTCCATTATGTTCAAGTGTTAATGCTGCCAAAACAGCACACGGTCTAAAATTAAAACGACTCTATCAATGATACTGAAAAAAAAAAGTAACCACACGCAGCTCTCCCACCCCAATTAGAATTTTTAAAATCTGAGATAACATCTGACATTCCACTGCTTGATGAGAAGGTGTTTGGGGGTTTATTTCCTGTCATCATCATTATTTTGTAAATGTTCAGGTGTTTGTCCCATCTTTTGGATGAACATGACATTGCTGCCACACATCCTCATTTGGTGTCACACGCAAGCTTTCTGCCAGGATCTGGAAGGAGTCCTGCCAGGCTTCATGTGGAAGCAATACCATGTCTCCTTCCCCGGAGACCCCATCACTTCCTCGAGATTCTTTCGGAACCTATTTAATTTCCTTTAATGTCCTGACTTCAAACAGCCCCGTGCCTACTGTGGAAAAGCAAAGGTGCTAATTTTAGCTGTCACTGTAGAATACACGAATGTATGTATGCTGTGTATGTGCAGTAAATGACAAACTCCATTCACTATTTTTACATACCCTTTAAATTTTTCTTGCCTCAAAACTTCCTGAAATTAAATTTTTGCTTTCAAAACATTTTATGGTACTCCCCTTGAAGCAGCTGGTTGGGCTTTTGAACAGACAACTAATCCTAGCCAAATTATACATTTTTTGCAAGATAAACGTTCCTTATTGTAACAAAAAGGCTGAGCGAGCCAGAAAAGTGCTACATTAACATTTATCTCCTGCGCAGTGACAAGCTGGGCTCTGTACCTCACGGTTGCTTCAGCCAGACTGTAAAGGTAGACCAAGAGCCCAGCTACAGCCAGCCTCTGCTCAGCGCAGTCCTGCTGGAAGGGGCTTGAATCCAGCTCACAAGCTGAAACAGAGAGCACCGTACCTGGCGTTTCGCACTGCTCGCATCAACAGCATTAGCAGGGAGGTGTTAGTGTGGACCCAAAGTGACTTGCTAATACAGGTAACCTCAAAGTTTTCTCAGCCTGAAGGTTTCAGTCCTCTGACTTTCCAACATGAAACATGCCATAACAGAAAACGTTTTCTTCAAAATAATTCAGTTAGTTCTCACTTTAGCCAGGTTAATCCCACTAAAAGCTTATTCCATGAAAATTAATTCCATGGTATTCAGAGAGATTTCTGCCATAACCTGTCTTCTACGGACAGTAAAACTGCTCAGATAAAATGACTAATAACAAGAACAGACTAGATAAGAGAAAGCCCTTCCAGTAGGCTCAGACCATGCACTTCTGGAGCAATTTTAACTTCTAAACCTTTAAGGAGCCTGTAAGGTCTTACTGCATAAGCACCTCCTACCTCTGAGACTCCATAGTAAGCAAAATTAATAACCACCTACGTTCACAAGGAGGGAATGCACAGAATAATTACATTCCACAAAGAAATTCCAAAGAGCAACTCACAAGAAGTACAACTCTCTCATTTAGATAAAAAGTATTTTAATTACGTGGTTCAATCGTAACGCACTGCAATAGGAAAGCACTGCTTTGGAGCCAAGAGTTAAGAATCAGATAGGATAATGAAAGGCTGATGACTCTTTAATTCTCTCTCAACTACTCACGCTACTAAACTGGCTGAGATATGTTTGGAAAATAGATGTCATTAATGCGACCTCTGAGGTCTCTGATTCAGACTCTGGCATGGCCTGACGCAGGATGACTCCCTGAGTAGGACGCTCCAATGGACTGAAACTCCACGAGCTGTTGGGGATTTCTTGTCCCCGCTTCATTCTTGCTAGGACAGCTTGCAACTTAGGGCCCGCCGCTATCGGGGCTGGCTTTTCTCCCATCTTACATGCTATTCTACTTCACCTAGACAGAATCACACAGATCAAACACTCTTCAAAAAACAAACAATAACAACAACAACACAACCTGCAAATATGCAGTAGAAACCCTATGAATCACAACTCTATTAACACCTGGTAATTGTTTCACTTGGCACAGTTGTGTGAATTGGTGTTGATGCTGATGCAAAAATACTGTCCTGAAGAAAAAGCCTTAAAGATACACTCTTGTAGGTGCAAAACATGCACGTGGTATGACAGTACTGATGTTAGGCCAATATACATGCAGTTGTCACCTGCATTCATCTTTCATGCAAGGAAAACACTTCAACCCCTGAACTAGCTCCAAGTGAAACAACTTGTAAGCAACAAAACTCCCACATTTCTTCTAACTGCCCTCCCTATCAAGTTTTGTTGACATTCAAATTCTTCTCTTGATCACTGAACTCTGTTCTCTCTCTCTGGGTCAGCTGAGGTTTAGCATTTGATCTGGCCTTCCACAGTTTTGGAAAGCACAGTACAAAAATCCTGATGCCTGCCACGAAGCAGGCTGTCCAAAATTTGCTGCCTGTAACAGAGCTAGTTTGTAAGTCTGTCCCCACACTGCCTGAAAGCCCGCATTTAAGATTGTTCCTAAAGAGCTCATTAAACCACTTCTTCCAGAGAACTACTGGAAGACAAATAGAAAACGGTGACAGATGAACCACTTACGCCTTCCATTAGGAGGTCTCCACTGGCTTACCATGCTGCAAAGGTTCACGTGGTTCTTAATGTGCCCGTGTAATGCTCGGTAGCTCTAGCCCGTTCTTTATCATCACTCTTCTGGTTACAGAAAGTTGTAATTTGCAGTAATCATTATTCTCCCTTTCCCGCACTTGCTATATGAGACTAATTTTGCTCAATTTTTAAGTTATTTTTTCAGCTGTGGAGAAATAGCCCATTTGAGTCACCAAATACATGCATCGGGGGTTGCTTACACTGCATATAGCTTACCATCTTTCTAAGCAACCATTATTTGTCTTGAACTTCATTGTCACAGCCAAAAACGGCTGAGGTCCCAAACTAGGAATTTATATTTCAGTCATATTTTATATATTTCACTACATTCTCTAAGGGAAAATAATTAACTATATTTTTAGAAACTACAATTATATTAATGCAAGCTGCAAAAGGTCTTCAAAATAAGGCTGTTATCCTGAAGAATTTCAGTTTGATGGAATTCTTCCTTTGTATTACATTAAGTGCTTAAGGAGAAAGTAATTCTTTTCATTTTTTAAAACCTTTTTTATTATTTTTATTGCATTTAAATAGTTGACAGCTAATTACGTGTAATCTTTGCTCTCTTCTTTCTCCAAATACTATTTAAGGTCTTCTCACATTTACCAGTGGATTAACTTTCCTTAAATACAATGTTACCCTGATCATAACTCATAGTATGTATTAGTTATGAATCCTGGAACACACAGAAGCCAGGCTATAATACAGAGGGTCCACTCCCAAATGCATTCACAACCCTTACAATCCAGCAAGCTGTTGTTTACAGCTATCTGCAGGTAATTCCCATATTCTCTATATTGATAATAAAGCCTGAGAAGGTACTCAGAAACTGAGGATTTAACAAATCAGCATGGTTATATTAACGTTATTGTTATTGTCACTGGTGTAAGATCTCCTCTAAAAGATCTCTAAATAGAAGGATCAAGTCACACAAGCACAAGCTCAGCAGCATTTACACAGAAGTGGCACGTGGATAATTGCACTTGTGACTGAATTACAGAAGCACATGAAAATTGGCATGCTGTTCCAGTTTCTGTGATTTTCAGTCTTCTGATTTTAAGTATTTATTTCAAAACTGCAGGCTTTACAGTTATTTAAATATATACTCTGATGTATTCAGAAATAAATTCTTCTAGCTCAAAATAAAAAAAATAAAAAAAGGCCAGAAAGGAGTCTGCAGTTTCAAAATCTGAAAGTAGTTACCTCCGAACTTGATTTTCTCCTTTTCTTTAAACAAGAGAGTTTGGAGGACCCCCTCAGCCCCATTCTGGATGCTTTGAGTTGCTGGTAACAGAGACTAAATAGTATTTAATGTTACTTAAGAGACTGGGAGTACAGGAAAAAAACATGCAAACCACACAGCAGCAAGCACATTCAAAGCATGTTTTCTCTTGTCTGCAGGAAACTCCAGTCTTCCCTATTAACAGACTTCACTGAGTTTTCTCTGGATGGATCCCTTAACACCCTGTGTAATTAAGTAAGCAAAGACCAAAGGAATAACTTTCCTTGATAATGGTCATAAACACAGGAATCCTTATTTTCTAAAGTTGTAAGACTTTCTACATGAAACTATTTCCTTCAGTTCCCTGGATTCAATTCTCAAACTTTACAGACTGAAGAGGGGAAAAAAAAAAAAAAAATAAAGCAAGCCGTGGATTTTCTATGTCAACACAACTTAAGACCCAAAGGCAAGGCTACTACAGCTTCTTTTTTTCCCTGAAAGCATCAAATAATAGTAATAAAAAACCCTTCAGTTTCCCCATTTTTTAATAGTATGTTAGTTTTTGTCAAACTCTTGACTGGATTAAAAACTTTAATATTACAGAAGGTCTGTATAGGATAGAACTAAAATCATTTCTAAAGCATGTCTCCATTTTATATTTAAAGGGTTTGGGAAACCCCAAAAAAAGTCTCTCCTGGGACATATCAGGGCACTTTCCTTGTAACGTCTCCATTTTGTCTGGGAAGAAGCATGATTATCCTGCAGTACAAATAAAATCCTGGCCTTCAGGAACAGTGTATATAAAACTATTCTCCTCCTAGGTATTCTGCTCTTTTGCATACACACTGTTCTGCAGTCTTCAATTTATCATCCATGCATCAGACAAAACACATTGCAAATTTATTACATTGCCTAAAGGAAATCAAACCTATTGTCCCGTTACTCAAGTCTTCAAATCTAACTTCCCTGCAGTTTTAATGTCTGTGTTAGTAGCTCTTACTTTGTTTAAATTTCAGATGAACAGTAAATAATTAGTTTGACATAAAAACAGCCAAACTGGGCAAGATAGAGTCTCCAGTGCTCCTTGCATCACTATTTTTGTATTTCCCAGACATTCAATTGGGAGTGCTAAATACATTCTCTTATTTGTTTTTGCAGAGTTACACTGCTTGCTGAACAGTTTAGCAACATAAGGTTTGACAGCTGGCTTTTCCAATTATTTAAATGTTATGGTAGTTTACCAGGTCAGACATGCAGCACCGCCTCTCCTCTCCCCTGCTTGAAAAACAAGACCAAGCCCTAAAAAAAAGAAATCTCTAGGAGTTCACTTAAATAGTTTTGTGAGCACAAACACAGCTTTGGCTTAAATGGCCTCTGCAAACAGACCACTAGCTAGTTACAAGTAAAAGCCTTTCCAGATGTGTACAATGCAGTACAGTTTGGTTTCCTCAAACATCTTTGCAGCTGATGCAAGCTTGGGTGAAATCTTATTTAGTTTCAAGAAGTCATTAAAAATATTCCTTAGCAATTCAATCTACATCTGTAACATTGTCCCTAAAATTAGCTGTACATAACTCTTCTGCTCAAATTCAACATGTCTTTGATCCCAGTACAGAGGAGCTTAACATATAAACATATCCAAAGCAACCACATTTTACAAATCAGCACTGTCATCGTTACAAATCAGCATGTACTTTGAAAGCATGTTACTGATTTTCTTTTAAAATATTGAAGACAACAATAATAAATGCCACGCATGCTTTGGAAACTGGTTCTGAACAATGAGTGTTATTATTAGCATTTGCTGTAAGCACGAGCTAGAACATAAACCTTAGCAATGTGCATGGGAATCCCACGAGCTGATCACCACTTTATGAAAAATTCCAACTGGTTTGAGATGTTCCATGCTCGCTGGTGAGCCAAAGGCAATTTTGAGCTTGGTTACATTTGAAAAGGAATCCCTGCAGGCTTGGCCGGCTCTGCTCCCCTGTCTACCAGGCAGCATTAAAACAAGCAGGCACGCAGGAAGAGGGAGAGCCGCGTTCGTGTCATCCTCCCCACGGCTCTCTGTGGCTGCTGGCTCTTCAGCGAGGACGTGCACGGCTGGGCGCCAGCTACAGGACTCTCTTCTCCAGCTTGCTGGCAGGGGACACAAGAGGGACACTGGCAAACTCCAGAGAGTGTGGCAACAGCTAACAGAGAGGACACGAGAAGGCATCAGAGGTCCCCACAGTGTTGGAACAGCCCTAAACAAGCAGCTGTCTTAGCCAGAGGGGATTTAGTGTTTAAATGCCTGCCCAGAAAGCTGCACGTGCACCAAATCAGGTAGATGTTCTCTCTCCCAGACACATGGGTGGAAAAGAATAAAAACAGCACTTGTTTTTGCTTGGGTGCAGCTGTTTGACTGCTGCGGCTTATTGCTAGCTAATATTCAACATATTGAACAAGAACCAAAATCAGGAAGTGAATGGTAAATTTCTAGGAAACTTGTGGGCATGATACCACGCTAACAGCTACTGCATAACCTCAGCTTCAGCGAAGCACAAACTGAGGGACGGGGTCAGAGAAGCTCACTCGTTAATTAGCTGGGTCTCAGTAACAATCAGGGCTACCCATATCTTGCCACATAAAACCTCACTTTAACAGTTTCTGGTACAAAATACATTATATTGACTTTAGCTCAATATGTTTTCTAAAGCAACATCTGAAGACTTGAAATTTATCGGTCAGTCATCTGAAATAATTTACTGCTTCTTCTGAATTGTTACTTTCCATTACATCAACGTAGCTACACAGTCAGTGAAGCAGTTTACATCATAAAAATACCAGACAGACTGTAATGGCCTTATCTAAAGCATCATGTTTCATCATGCCAATAAACTTCAAAAACAAGCACAGAAAAAAATAGTTAAAATCATATATAGATACATCAGGTTCGTTTAAAGTCTCCTTAGAATTGACTATTTTCTCCCACTCAAAATGCCCTTTTAAATAAAGGTCTCCCATCAAAAGGAGGAAGACAAAAGGATCCTAATCTAGTTTCTTCAAAGCGGGCATCATCCATCAGGTCATCCATAACAACAACTCTGGATTTTCCAAAAAGTGCAGCGACGTGTTGGCACACAGGATGTGCTGAAGTACTGAACTACTTTATGGGAATGTAGATAATTACCCCAGCACATCTCCCCTAAAAAGATCATTTTAACGATGCTTCTTTATTTCTTTTTTTCCTGCTTAGGCACGATTTTTACACCCAAGTTAGCCTAGTCAATTAGGACACCAGACTG
The DNA here is from genome assembly GCF_009819795.1 of Aythya fuligula. Lineage (NCBI taxonomy): Eukaryota > Metazoa > Chordata > Aves > Anseriformes > Anatidae > Aythya > Aythya fuligula. The sequence continues at coordinate 26,279,076 of NC_045562.1, read as the reverse complement.
AATTAGGGAGCCTCGTTTTATAGTATACACAACTGAAATTGCACTAATACATCTAATGCTAATACACCTTCTCAACTTGAATCCTCTAAGATTACACCAACAAAATGGAGTCAAAAGAAAAACAAGTTGTAATATTTTTGAATACATTTGGACTGTGTAAAACAAAACAGAATGTAGATTTACCTCTCCACAGTCAGTTTATCAACTTTTTTTTTTTTTTGTATTTCCACACACACAGGATGTAATGCAAAATTATTTGCTTGTATATCAGGAGGTACCAATTGAGAAATTAAAGTCTATCTTTTAACACAAAGAATTGAAGAAATCTGCCTAACTGCATTTTTTTCGGGAGTTTTAAAACTATACAAACTATTTCAAGCAAAAAGATGCTGCTTCTACGGCTGTTGGATGTTTAGTAGATGAAAAACTGTATTCATCTGTAACTACATTTGAGTAGCTGGACGACCATCGAGAACGCAAGTACAAGCCAAACACACTCTCCTTCCTGTCTTTTCTATAATTGATTATTCCTAGCATAGTTAATTAATTTACACACTAAGGAAAGGGTTTTCTACTTCTCCTGTCTTCATTTTCATCCTCTGCTCTCCTCAGAATTAACAGCTTTTTCCAGCATCTTCTAGCAAGAACAGCTTTTCTCTATACCCCATCCCGATGAAGCTTCCAAAAAATGCAATATAATAAGAAAGGCACTATTAAATTTCTAAAGCTTTTAGCTTAACCATCTACATTTTAAGGGTGTGGATCAAGTTTTTTTTTTTTTTTTCTGTAGCACCTGCCAAACAAATTCTCAAAGCAATTAGTATATGCAGCAATTAGTTTATTCCAGCAAAGATGACAAGACAATTCTGCATCATTACCTCTCCAAACATTAGCTGAGCCCTACCGTGTTGCAATTACTGCTACCCAGGATTATTTATTTAAATGTCTTAAAACCTCACTTGTTTCCATCAGATCAAACTAAGTGCAGCACGGAAAGATTTGAGCCAAGAGGTTCCTCTGAGACTGGCACAAAAGGTCTCTGAAAAGGCTTCAATGGCACAAGTACACCATACCCAGACATGTACCTCCCAGATTAACTGAGCAACAAATCCACTCCTCGGGGAGTATGGCAATTACTCTGATAATGTGACAGACGTTCAACTGATCCCTTTCAGAAGCATCAAAAGTTCATTTTTGTTTTGTTTTGTCCAACAATGAAGAGCCACAGAAATCTGCACTATGAATAGAGAAAGGTCTATGGCGATCAACATCTTAATTTATTTGATTAAAATACCCATAAAATAAGGAATTTAATCCAGCACTTGAGTAAAGAAATGAAGGATGGGTAAGGGAATATGGAAAGTGAGAGGGTGAGCATAAAAAGGGCATTGCCCTGTGCAAGCTAGGATATCCTTCCTGAAAGTTACTGCACCATTTTTGCATCTACAAAGAACACTATAATTACGACAAAAATAAGGACGTGAATCTAAACACAACTTTTCTCATTAGTTTAAGGAAGTGCTGGTATTTTGCTTTGTTTACAGACTGAAACACAAATCATGCAAAGATATAATAGTTTTCATAAATCAGACTGGTAAGATCCCAGATCTCTGTCAGCCCCACCTCTGGGTCAAGAAGTGTCAGCTCATGGAGGATCTCAGTAGTTCTCATTTTCCCACCTGTCTTTAACCAAAGGGATTTAAAAAAAAAAAAATACAGAAAAAAAATCTATACAATGCCATGCTTAACTTCAGCCAGCCAGGCAACAATCAAAAAGTAATAACCCCAAATCTCTCTCTCTGGAGAGAGGTAAAAGCCAGCAGTACAGAGACTGTACTTCCCCTGTTGATGTCACACTGGGATCTGAAGACGAACAGGATTTCAGCAGAACAACACAGCAACCGCTCCAACAATACAGGAGAAGCAGTCTCATTAGTTCCCTACTGGAAACAGCTTACATTTAGGGACAAGGCAGCTCCTCCACTGCCCCTCCTTTTCAAATACAACCCGTGTTAAAAAACAGTAACGTGACAGAGTCAAGTCCTCACAGTCAGTGAATGCTGATCTGAGAGTGCCTGCACAGCTTCACATTAACCCTCTGAACTACCACACCATCTCTAATTACACCATCACTATTTTAACTTTTAGACAAGAGGCTGTTATATTCTTTTCTTATCATTGATCAGTTGCCTTAAGTCTCCACCTCCTACTCATTTGACCAGCCCTGAATACTAAATTTTTAGCTGACCTTACTAAGGTTTCAATTATGCTAAGCAAAATAAAGTTGTTCATAAACATTCAAAAATGCTTCACTGAGATGAGGGAGTGATGTAACTTTCATTTTACACATGGAGGCAAAAAGGTTAACAACCTAAATTCCTCATTCCTTTTGGCTGTTTTGTTCTGTTCCTTTCTCTTCTGTGTCCTGGGAAGGAGAGCTGGAAACTGTACAGTGCTTTAATGACTCATAATACAGGTACCAGCAATGCTAAAACACACAAACACTTGTCCGTATAGGAAACTATTGCACCCTATTGAATTGATTCCATGTTACTAATTAACATTGAAATTTGTTTGACGACAGAGTCTGGGGAAATGCAAGACATCATGCAACCACCACTTTAAAGAAAACACACAAAGTACTCCACAGGTTCTTAATGGACCAAATGATATTATATCTGCAGGCAAACAGGAGGAAGATTTTTCCTTTCCAAATATCCGTACACCAAAAAGCGAGGAGAGCCATATTCATCAAGAATGCTTGCGATAGCATTTTGATGGGTCCCACACCAAGCAGCGCTATCCTATCAACCTTTAAAAGTCACTGGTTGTCCATGGTGAACCAGTTGTTAGAGTCAGTCTTCTCTGATAACAGAGGCAAATGTATTGGCCTCTGTAGGAAAACAGCCTCCTTTCCTGTGTTTCTGGTTTGCAGCCTTTCCCTGGCCCTGCAGCCCGAGCAGACCAGTTAAATTACAGCTTAAACAACCTTGCAGAAAGAGAGAAGAAGGTTTACAAGCAACCATGTGATTAAAGTAACTCAAACACAAGTTTTATAACAAAGCATCATTTATATCCCATAAATGCACATAGATTATAGAATTTGGCCCTTGGTTTAAGACCTATGACATCTATTCTCTCCTAACTTAAACATTGTATTTAGTTAGCTGCAGCTAACCTCATATAAATACATCTGCCCCAGAACAAACTAGCTGCCATATTAACTTTTACCTTTTAAATACTTCTTTTTTCTTAATCTGTACCCTCCCCTCTCCCTGCCAAGATTCATTTGTCTCATGGGCAATCACATTTTTTCCTTCCTCAAAATGTACAGAGCTCCACTCCCTCACACGGGCAACTGAGACTTGACTGACATATAGGGATTAGCCTTACATGCCATTGTTACCTGTACTTGCTTAGCACAAACTCTGACGTAACCTAAACTATAAAGGCTAAGCACAAAAAGCTAAAAACTGTTTAGCTGTGGTACGCTTCCATGGTAATAAACAAAAAAAAAAAAAAAAAAAAGTGAAATATACATTTTCCCCCTCATCCTCCACATTCTATTTGAAGGCAAAGATCACTGAAAAACTATGCTCTGCAAATGGATTTCCCAATATTCAGTAGTCAAAAAAAGCCAGAAATCTACTCAGCTAATATAAAAAAGCCCTTTTAAGTGGACCATTTAAATTCATTATGCCAAATACTTTCCTATTCTGACAGAGTATTTTGAAGTCTGACTCATAGTTAGGATTACAGTATTTGAGACAGGCAGCTGAAAATGGAAAAGCTAATGCCCATCAGCCTAGCTATTTTCTATATACTCTGTGTATATTTGCATTTCAAAGGATCCATGAATTAGAAATCAGCTGTCTCCAGATGTACAGTAGGACTCCTGTTACTTAAAAAAAAAAAAAAAAAAAAAAAAAAAAAAAAAAAAAAAAAAGACAAATTATGTCAGGAAATCCAAGAAATACTAATCAGTATTCTATACTGTATTGTTCTATATTGTTCTATTGTTCTATTCTGTATTGTATAGAATATTATTCTGTATTCTATATCTATTTTAGATATTTCAATATCTAATGCAATAGTTAATGACTATACTAAGATAACTTGTAAAAGGCTTTTTAAAAATCTCAAGTGATGCCTGAAAAATGCTCACACACATTTATACTTAGGGCAATGCATACAGCCTCATCCTGGAAATTGCTTGTTATTACAATAGTAGTCAGAATCCCTGCTACAGCAATTTTTTTCATTTATTACACTACCTCTCATGCAAAAAAAAAAAAAAAAAAAAAAAAAAAAATTCTGTTTCTCAAAACATATGGGCAATGTCAGATTAGTTTAGAAGTTAGCCAGTGTTACCAGAAGTCAGACAGAACATTCATTTCTAGGGGAACGAGTGTTGGTACTCCATCACATTTTTTTTGCACAAGCTATTTCTTTAGTATCTTGACAATAAAAGCAGAACAGAAGCTTTCTGCAATAGAGACCTACTATGCTATTTGAATATGAAGCATGTTTTGGCCACAGTCAAAAAAGCGGGACTCAATCCATGAGTTAGAAGACTCACAATTCTCTACTCTGATCTCTGAAAGCCCATAGTCTGATGCATTAGAGAAACAAATTTACTCAGCTAAAATGTAACTAACTTCCTCCTGCATAGGTGTAAGTTTTGCAGCCATGTAAAGAGCCTCGAGTCCCAGAAGGAAGCACTCAGAGAATGCTGAAGGTTAGAGCGTGTTTTGTTTTCCCTGAGTGGTTATTACAGGGAATATAGGCTCTTTAGAAGAAATATGTTTTCTGTTGGCCCTCATTTTTCCCAGCATACAATGGCTGCTACTGTCCAGCGTTTAAATGACCTCTGCCCTGCCCTCCTACTTTGTTTCCCTTAGGAATGTCATTCATCCCTTTGTAACACATTGCAACTCATTATTGCCTTACTTTTTCCTGCCACTTTTGTTCAGGTCTTTAAAAGAGCACATATATACTCTCCCAGCTGAAGGGGGGGAAGGAAATCCTGGGGACCTCAGACAATGCTTCCAGACAAATTTTCACGTTGTACTACAATGTATTTGCAAAGTTTTTAACTATAAACTTACAAAAAGCAACCATAGTTAGCGACTTTATAAACTAACTGTAGACACAGTGACATATCACATTTAAATACAAAATTTAAGGCTATTCTTAAGGCTCTTGCAATATTTTTCCTCTTTGTTCCCATATTTTCATCAACATTTCATCACATATTACTTCATACAGGAAAAGGCAGTCATGTCCTCGCCAACTCTGAGTAACCTCCATGCCTTCTTCACGTAATCACACTTTTCCTTAGGAACTTGAAGCTTATTCAGTAGAGGCAATAACCTTTGCCTACACTAATAGAGTTTTCACAAAATATTTGCGCTGTTGCAATTGCTTCTTCAGACACATTGAAACCGAAGGACAGAGGCAGACCTCCCACCTCCTTCACGCACTGATGCAGCTCAGCCACTATTAGCAAAGACTGAAATTTGGTTTTGTTTTTTAAATCACAGAGGTATGTTGTTCCCTTGAAAATTTCTTTGAAGAACTACCTGAAAATAATTGTTTGTTAGAGTCAAAAATAAAAATGCCCTTCAATTTCCTCAGCCAGCATATAGTAATGGCATTTTCACAGCCTGCAGTATGGACTAACACAATTTTCCTTGACCACAGCTCTTTGCCTAAGAGTAGTGAAGATATTACCATTACAATATAAAAATATCCAAAGATTACTGGAGCACGTCAGCTGCAAAAACTCAAAATTTTAACTCCATTGACTTTCTTTGTATTAAAATATACCTTGGCAATCAAACCTAACTCTCAGAAATATGTAAAGGGATAGACGGATTAAAACCAGTTTTTGAACAAACCTTTGTAATAATAAGCATTACGTGCAAACAGTTATGAATAACTCACTGTTCCTAAAATGATACAAAAAATTATTATTAACAAGACAACAGTGTTCACATTGACAGCTATGACTAGGTTCAGTGAGAAAGGCACAGTTTAAATCTCTGCAGGAAAAAAAAGGGGGGGGAAGGGAGATTGTCTAGGGGATGTAGATGAGAAGACTCTGAATAGTCAAGATTACAACTATCTACTGTGAACCAGCAACCCTGGAGGGAAAAATGTTTCTTCTCCATTTCTTTCAGTTCAGCGGATATTTCTCCCTGAGCCTGTGTTACATGCTAGCAAGAAAAATGAAGTCTTTGTTTCTCCTTTTCCTTTTATTTGTAGTTCTACAGTTCCAAACGCCTGCAATGTCGTGCCATGAAAACTGCCAGCAGAAAGAGTAAAACAGGATGTCAGATCATACGCACAGGGATGTACTGCCATGTCGCCTCAAACTCCTTGCTGTGGAAATCAGAGAGGCCTTTCGTACAAAAGGAGAGCTGGCGTGTTGAACACGGCATTTCGTTCTTTACCCTTTTTCTTCTCTGCTTTTTGCTGTTGTCGTCTGATCCCATTTAATAACCTGGCTGATGGATCCCACAGCAGAGCCACTGCGGAGCCACACGGCCACGCTTGCCGCCTCCTGCCGAAGCTAATGGCGGCACCCAGAGCAGGCCGCACCTGCGGGCAACAACACCAGCGCCCCTCACAGGGGCCAATTCCCCTTCCTACACAAGGATCTGTACTACTGTCTCTAGGGGGAAAAAAATAATTCAAATGGCTTGCTACATAATCCCCAAATTTGACATAAGAGCAGCTTTAAGCCTTCAGATGCAGCAAGGAAAAGCTATGGCTGCTTCAGAGGAGGAAGGCCCAGAGCTGCCACCAACCTGCTCCCCTGCACGCTCTGGGTCCCCAGAGCCCTTCAGCATCTTAACACAAAACACAGAACGCAACTCACTCTCTTCGAGGGCGTTGCTTTGTTTCAGATCAATGCGAAGGGAAAAGAAGGCTGTTGGAAAATTACGGTTTTAAGCTTTATGTGTGTATGTGAACATTTGGGATTAGGTGCAGGCAGGCATGAATGCCTGGAAACCAGTATAAATTATGTGTAGGAGGAAGGCTCAGGTGGTAATTATTCCCTCTCCTCCAACTAAAGATAATTCTGCCTAGCTAGTAAAAATTAAAATGTAGTCCTTCCAGCATGGTGATTAGGGAGGACTAAGTTCCTTTTAAATAATACTGCTTTTACAAGTGGATATGGATTACATGTTGCAATTGCCCTTGATCAAAAATGGGTCTAAAGAAAAAAATATATAAATTTCTTTTCAGATCAGGGTTTGCACAATCCTACACATGAGGTAACATGCACAATCCATCAGACAAGTGGTAATACTCATCTTATTTAGCATGATTTCTTCTCACTGAACTGCCCTTATTTTTAGATTGCAAGAGCTACAAACAATATAGTTTCCTCCTGAGAGAATCATGTCCGTGGGCAGAAGTAAAAATAAACTGTATTTTGTCAGTACACTTTACAGTAATTAACACATTGAAACTTCAAATAAGAACCATAAAACCAACCTACTTCATACCTGCCTGCTAGAAGTTCCCAAGTTCCCAGCCTAAGTAACAAGTCTGCTTTTGAATGACAAGATAATATTACAAGGCACACAGATGACAAACCGCACACTTTTTCCATGTTTCAATGTAGACTAAACTGAAGAAAAAAAAATCAATTCCAGGTTTAACATTTTAAAATTCAAAAGCAAAATTTACCCAAAAGAAAAAAAAAAGGAGACAAAGTATAGCTGGAAGTTTTCACTAAATAGAAAAAAAACTTCTGATGTTGGCCATTTATAATTTTTACCTCAAGCAGCAGAGAAGCTTAAAAAACATTGCAGCTTTAAACACAGATATTGAATGCCACAGCTCATGGTTTACCTTTTCTGTATAAAAATTTGCCTAGAGCAATCCAAAACATTTGCTCCTATTCCTGTCTTCAATACTTGAAGTTACTCGTAACAGCATAAGATGCTAATAGTTACACTTCAAATAAGAATAACAAGATAACTGAATTCTCTCAGTCTCTTGTAATTCGCTGCAACAGGGCATGTTTCTTCTGCTTTTTCCGATTGCTTGTGTAAGCAAAATGTGACAGCATCTTTAACATCATACTGAAACAAAGTGCAAATACTGACTTTTAGGAAAGATTATATAATTTTTACAACTAACACAACAGTGCATGCAATAGGTCATTTCAACTCTTTCCATTCTATAGAATAAGTATTTCTGTATTTCAACTCATGATTACAGTAACTACCCCAAAATCAAGTATCCAGTTCTGTGGGTAAATCATACTGATTAAATTAAAAATATCTAGCCTTTTAAAAAAAAAAAAAAAAAAAGCCAATGAAAAAATCCTTTTTGTACACAAGCAGTAGCAAATTAGATGCTCCATGTTTGATTTTTTTTCCCTTCTATAACCTTTAAGGTAAAAAAAATACCTATCTACCACGTGTTAGGAAACACTTATTACTAAGTTGAATTTGGACAGGTAAATTCTCAAAAACTAAGAAATTAACCTGGCAGACAAGTGGAACTCCTTCGTATTATGCATTATAACATAACTAAAGCTTTATGTTGAAACTTGGGTAACTATTTTTTCATGTACATCTATATATACATCTATAAGGCACTAAATTCACTTTATGCTTCGTAGTGATTTATAGGTACTTGTCACATGACTGATTAAGGTTCTATCAATATAAAGAGAGTAAACCAAAATATATGTATATCCAAGGCTTTAAAAACCCTGCTGCAAGATGGTATAATGAAAGTCATTCAGGACTACAGGTGAATAAGGCTAAAGACAAGACTGTATGCTAGCTTTAATTATAACTTTCTGAAGCGAATGCTTAGCCACACATATAAAGTGTATATAACTGTATATAAAGTGATATACATACACCAGCTAGAGTTAGAAAGAGACCACATTCTGTTTACTGAATGTATAAAATAGTACCTAAGCATTAATAAAGTCATCCACAAACACAGCACACTATACAGTTAACCTAATTTATGCTAAAAACATCTGATTTATATTGCTATAATCTACAGGGGTTTTGTAACCAATTTTGCCAAGACTTGCACATGTTCTCTTAATACTCTGCTTGCCATTGGGAAATTTCTGTTCATTCTGTTTCATCAGTACAATGATTTCCATTTCAACAAGCATGTAGATACAATCATTAAAAACTCATTTATGAGTAAGCAACCGTAATTTCTTGTGTTACAAAGTTCAAGAGCAAGATACATCATCTGAAAAATACCACACAATATTCTAGCATAAACACCATCAATATGCAGTACTTCCACGTTTGAGATTTCTTATCTATTATACCCACAAAGAAGATCTAAAAGTGCTAGGAACAAAATGTTTTAGAAGTATACAAATTATACACGTTCATTTCATTAAAAACAGAATGAGATACGCAGGGGTTTTTGAATGGCATATTCAATAGAAAACAGATTTATTCCACTTGCTACTTGAAGAAGTATTTTAAAAACTCAAATTAGGTCTCAAAATGTAATTAGAAAAAATCACATACTGAAATACCAGTACTACCTCTGCTTGCTATTCCTAGCTACATGTATCTTGCTTTAGCAATGCAAGTCTACTATGGCAATCAGTAATTTTCAATGTCAGTAACAGCTACTTCCTTATGTAAAACTGTACTACTTCGAAGAACTTTTGGTATTGTAATAATTTCCTTATTAATTAAATATTTAGCATAAAAGAAAGCACATTTAATGTATTTAATAAATGAAATTAATTGATTTCAGCAAGCTTTCTACATAATTCAGAAATTGAGAGATTTAGCTGTACATGTATAAGCTAAAGAAAGGTACTATTTCTTTTTCACAACAGCTGGATTCTTGCTTATTACCAGGAAAAACAATAGGTCAGAAATAACCAAGTTCAGTAATCAAGACTAAAAAGTGACATCATTCCGGTACCTAAATGCAGCAGCAGATTTCTGCACACATATACACACACCCCTGCAATCTTATGTACAAAGTAAATAAGCAGTGAATAAAACTGAGCAGGAGAGAGCAAAAAGGTGTTAAATTTATTTTGCATTTGAAGAACTGAAGATTGTTTCCCTGTTTCTGGAAGACATCACTACAGCATCTGAGATGTTACTGCCTCTATTTTCTATTCTACTTTGCTGAAGATTATTGTTAATTTGACAAGGGCAACAGGGAAAGAAAAAAAAACAAACACATATGCTAGCTCATCAGCAGGCACAGTTCATAACCTGCAGATTAGCCTAAACTGACTTTGTCAGTAACCTTCAGCAGAAGGCAGGAGTGATAACAGTTTAAATTGCCTCAGATAAACCTGTCAAAGATCATGATTCAGCTCACAGAGAGACTAAGTGATTTGCCCAATGTCGTATATGCAATTTAAGAGCTGGAACTGCTAGTATCTGTGTTAGTCTTAACTACAAGATACTGTTCATTAACACATTTTACTATTGAGGGCAAAAAATGAAATTTCTGAATTCATTCTGTACTTTTCAGATTTTTATAAGTGATATTCATTATGGAAAAAGAGAAATGGGTAGCTCTGCTAAAAAAATACAAAAAGGTAGAAAACTCCACAGCTTATGTAGAATACTACCTCTTGTAAAACAGGATTTTTACCTGATTCAAATGCTGCCATATATTCGTATGTCTGGACTAGGAAGCAACCTTGACAGTATGAATCTGAATTGCAGTACTATTAGATTCACTCTAAAGATGTCATACAAGGTCATCTCGTACAGCATATTCAGTTGGAGTTGATCATTTTTCCCCAAAGCAATACATTTCTTTTGTCTTTCTTTTCAAAAATATGAGTCAATCAGCAAAGGAAAGAAAATTGAGAAAGAGAACCCAAAAAAGAAGCAATAACCTTAGCAGAAAATAATCAGAGCTAAGCTGTACAGCTACCCTGAAAGAGTTTCCAGGACACAGCAATGGCCAGAGATTGACTTTGCTTGCTATTTCTCTTTTCACCTGCCCACAAAATCAAAAATGCTTTTTTTTTTTTTTTCTGATAAACAGACCGAACTACCTTATTTCATGACATACATGTAATATTTCATGACTTGCCCCCCAGAATAAACCACATTTGTTCAATACTCGTACTTGACCTTACCACAGTAAAAGTATATTGCAGATGATGACTCATCTATATTGTTTGTCTCAAACAGGGAAAGAAGACTAGAAAAAAAGAACTGTATAAAGTTCCCAACCACTACGGAAGGATCCCACAAGTCCATAAAACCAAAGTATGGAAGAAAACCACTGAGACAGTAGGAAATAAAAGTTTGGAGGAAAGATAACATATTAAGAGGTACCTCGTATTTAACATTGGTTCAACACACAGATATACCAATATTTATGAATGTATGGATACACTGACTACTGCCTGGGACTATACTGATAGCATTGCTGTTTTGGCACATTCAGACACGCTGAAGTGAATACAGCTTTTTAATACAACCTGTCATTTGTCTGCAAGGAAATAATGGGCTTCAATCATAACTCTGAAAACACCACCTTATTTTCACAGCTTGCTATAGCTACCGCAGTTGACAGTGAGATAAACTACTCTGATAAAGTTTTAGCAGAGAAGGAAAGTTGCATACCACTTGGTTTTTAAAATGCACCCTGATTACAGGACTTGTAAATCAGATTCATTCCAATTTCCTTTGCTCCGTTCAAATACACTTGTTCACAACTAGGACTAGAAAGGAAAAATCATCAACAGGGAAAAAAATAACATGAAAAAATTGCTAGTGTTAAAAAGAAGATATATTCCTAGGTGAAACTAATAGAATTTCTTGTCCCTCTCCTCCCTGAAACTTAGCAATACTTGCAACATCCCTTTTAGAAAGAAATACATCTTACTATAATGTATCCACCAATTGAATTGCTAGTAAGAAAATAGCAATTCTTAATTGGTAATACTTTACTGTACCTTTTAAACAGTTGTATACAGTACCTGCACACTGAAAGTCTTTTTCAGTATCTTTACTCTAAAAGAAAACAGGAAATATTTGTCACAGCAGAAATTAATACTTTTCTAATCTTTACTGTTCAAGTCACACAGTTTTAAGAGACATGTAAGATGTAACAGACATGAAATCTTGATGGATCTGTTGGCTCCTTCATTTTCATACCACCTAGGACTGCAATATAATCTATGGTTTTAGGTTCGTTCATCTACATCTTAATTTATAAATGAGACTATTCCATTCAAAACTGAGAAGGCAATACACATAGTTGATCACCACCAAACCCCAGAATAATTTCAGTGCAGGAATCGCAGAATAGCTCATAATTCATTTCCCGGTAATTTTCCAAGCCATCTCCAAGTCAGAAATGTTACTAAAAAAAACACTTTCTATGCTAGGAAAATTAACTATGTTACAAAGAATCTCAAAACATAGCTATGTTTTTTGTTTGTTTTTTTTTTTTTACCTCATACTGAAAACCCCTTTGCCCCATTTGTCCAACGCTCAGCATGCAGCAGCAGTTAAAAGGTACTCATTGTTCTAAGCTAAAGACTATTTCCTCTGTCAACAGGGCATGAACAGAGATCTCTATTTCACCCAATTTTTTTTTCTTAAATGCTTCTTAAAATAAAAAGGCAGGAAAATTTCAGCACAAAGATAACCCTAGGTCTAACAGTAGCATCAAAACGCAGTGACCCCCCTATTTTTAAAACCATGATTAACAAGAACAGGAAAATCTGAGGAAATTTGTTATTTTGCTTGAAGATTTGTATTTTCCCTTCTACTTCTACTTCCCCTAAGCTCTCAAAGCTTCTGGAGCATCAGATTTTGTTTTCAAGGGATTTCTCCCTCACATGATTTGTAAGGAAGCTGAATACCAACAGTAGCATGGGGCTGCTTCTTTGCCAGTGAATACTTAATCTCACATTATATTACGTAAGATTATTACCCTGTGTGGATTTTTCTTAAAGTTTACATAAAAATACTACATTTTAGGTCAATTTTGAATACCGAAACTCAAAGTCACTGTTGAATACAGTGTCAATCAGATAATAGAAGTTACCTTACAAAATTAAGGCAGTAAGGTGATTGGAGGCAATTCTTGTTGAGTCAATCAAAATGCTGGCACCTCTTTTTCTTCCTCCTTCAATTTGAGTTAATCAGACTGATTTCCATTTGGGAAATCAGCTTGTTTTCTTAAAACAGTGTCCTCTAAAGTCATCAGCATGTTTTTAAGAAGGAAAAAAGACAAACAAATAAAAACCTTTTAAAAAACAAAGAAAAATACGTTTCTCACTGTAAATGAATACCTTAACATACAAGTGAATTGATTACATTTGACCTAATATATAGACATATACACACACACTTATAAACCTACAAAGTACTCCGCCTCCAGAGGATCTTTAGCTAAGGCTGTTCTGTGCTGTTGCACCTGATTTTAAGTTTTTCTGTTTACAAACCTCCATTTCACTTTTGAGAAACTAACTAAGAAAAGAATACCACCCCTCATGATGATTCAGAGGCATTTTTCATCAAAAAATACTAAATATATCAGGTCCTCTTGGATCAGAAATATATAGCAGCCCTCCTTTTCCAGGTAGCCCCTGTACATGTTGCTTTTGTTTGTTTGTTCTTTTACTGATCTTTTGGAATGGAATAAATGAGATTTGTTCTTTGGAGTGTGACCTAAAGAGAGGGTGGGGAGTCCTTACAACTCTCCAGCCTACAGGTAGGGGGGTAGCACCCACCCCAAGAAGCAGAAGCCAAAGAGTCTACAGCTCCTCAGATTGAAGATGAAAGATCACTGTATTCTGGGAAGTATGCAAGTCACTGAGATCCTGGGTGGGCTTCTGTTGTCGTTTGATGTGTTCAGGAACCCAGTTTGACATAGCCCACCTGAGCTCCGAGGAAAAGGCTGCACCAGCAGGTTTCTGCGGCATGGCGTGTGCGATAAACATCTGTCTGCTGCAGAGGATGCGCCTAAAATTAGTTTCAGAAAACAGCATTTAAATTAAGATCTCCCACCAATAATTCTTGTGGGAAGCGTATTGAATTTTAACAAAAGCAAGTGTGGGGCCAGGCTTACATTAATTGAGCCTTATCATTAAATCTGCTACTATTAACTCTATGCTAACAAAGGCTCTACTGCTTATTAACAGCTTTTTCTCATCTCAGCAACGTATTAGATGAAGAGAAAGATGCACAGCTTTTACTGTCAAAGTGCTAGAGGCTACATTTAGTTTTTGATAGTCACAGCAGTAGCGATATAATGTGGTGGCACGCTTCACTCGGTGTTATCTTTATGAACTGAAATATCCAGGCACTAAAACCACAGAGGAAAACATTGGTGGATCAGCTTCACTTTCAGTGCCCATTGAAGGATAACTCACTTCTGAGAAGTTTCCAGCACAAATTCACTGACAGCAAGAATTTCTCCTCCTAATTTTGGCACTCTTGGTTTAAACAGCATGTAAAGCAGAGTAGTGATGCAAGCTAGACTCCAGTGGGTTTTTTCAACACCCCCCCTCCAAAAAAATGGAGAGAACAGCCCGGGTCACATGCTGGTAATAACCTTGGCAGCACATTCCTCTGCTTCTACCACTGCCAATACTAATGAAACAAAACTAGGCACAAGAGGTTTCTTAGAAACATGGTGTTAATGCAGCCTGGCTGGAACGATCAGTAATGCTTGTACTAATTATCCCTGAGTAGATTAGACCGCAGAGTGCCAAGCCAGCCCAACAGCCTTTTCTGTGCATGCTCTGCTTGGTGACCACGCTTCTCAGTTCAGAGTGATAGGGAAAGGTTGACCCCAACACAAACAGGAACGAGTTTGGTAAGACAATCACCACTGAAGCACCTTGAAGACAAGACCGATTAAGAAAATAAGATCAAGCAATACATCAAAGCAATGTACATTAAAAGAAAAAAAAAAATCAAACAATACATAAGAAGTATGTATATAAGTAAGAGACAAACTGAAATACACCCATGAAAATCCCAATTTTGCTTTTGATTTGAAACGATGCAAATTACTCTATTGCATAGAGTAAATGAAGAATATGAAAAAGAGAACAAAAGGGATGATCTCTACACAACAGCAGTTCAGCTTTCTAGTGCCAGCCCTTTATACAGAATATTACAGTGGCTTTTATGGCCTCATATGCATGTGTAAATTAGGAGAGTTACACTTCATCTAGAGCAGAAAGATGAGTATGCACTTGTAGTTCTCAATAATACTACATTTGTACAGCCTCTGTTATTCCCTTGCCTAGGAGGTAGAAGACTGTGGTTCTATTTTGCTCTTCTAAAAGGGAAACAAAAGAATATTGTAGTATTATATTGCTCAGCGATTCATTTTAAATACAGAGTCATTACTTTGGGTTTCAAACAGTTTGCATGACAACCTAAAACTTGGAAAATTTACTTATTTTTTCTACCACCTAGAAAGAAGATACCTCACTAATTTCCCATTAAAAAAAAAATTGAATTGGAAAGAGCAAAAGGCTAGATATGCTGTGCAAGGTCGTATGAAAAACTGAGGTCCACATGTATCTCAATGCAATTTGCAGGTTATTATTTTTAAAGGAATAAAATTACACTAAAATTACTATTTTTGCTATTTTTCTTTCAAAATCAATAATCCTCATGAGATGATAGAGATGTAGCTATTCCAAGTTATATGTGCTTTTAAAACTGCCTTTTTTAAGGTGAATTAACTAGTGAAAAAAATCTTAATTTATGCTTCCATAAATATTAGTTTCTTTAAAGAAAAACATGCTTCAACATATGAAAGTTTATCGCAAGAGATACTATTTTCTCCTTAGAAACAGAAGTCAGTAACAACCTATTTTCTCCTGAATTAATCTCACCTTTACATTAGAGAGGAAAATGAGAAAAGTCTCACAGCTAAATCAACATAAACAGCAAGTGATGCATCCCCATTTGATAGTCTAAAATTAGGGGAAAATTACACCTCGAGACATACTTAATTTCATCCTTTCTAGACAAAGTGTAAAATCAGAATCATTTCATCTTCCTCCTTGCCTCCCAACCCCCCCCCCCCAAAAAAAAAAAAAAAAAGAAAAAAGAAAAAAAGCTATTTCCATACAGACTGTCATTAGTACCTGCAATACTTTCTTCTTCACCCAGGAACAAGAAGGGTTCATGCACTCACTGGGATGTGGAGACCTCAGGTTCAGCTCCTTTTCTCCCCAAGACAGTTGTACAAACTACTGTGAGCATGCATCTCACCACAGATTTCCCTTAATCTCTCTTACAGCACTGAAAGGAACAGCAAAACAATTCTCTGGCTTAATGACCCAAGCGCTCGCTTGGGATGCAGACAGTTGGGTTTTAATCCTTTTTCCAGTGGATGTTTTATTTTCTCAGAGTGGAACAACTTCAGCTGTAGAAAGAGACACTGAAAGTCCACATAATTAAGCTACTACGATCACCAGCATAAATCTTCATGGGAAGTTAAATACTGAACCGAAGATTGAATTACCTTGATTAAGGTGATTCATTTAAGGCAGATTTAATGCTTACTGACACAATGACAAAACAGAAAAAACACAGGACTTCCATATCCACTGCTGCTTTTTCCAGTGCCTTTTAAAAACGCTGTGTGGAGAGAAAAACAAAAAGCACAGAGATAAATACAAAGTATTTATTACCCCTAGCCAGTGTTTGTAGGTCCTTGCTGGCTTACCTCCAGAAGTTGTCTTAGAAAGACAAAATGAGAATGTAAAACACTTTACCAAGAACATGCATAAAATCACAGTCCCCTGAGAACAACTCGACTGATCAGCAGCACACATACCTTATACTTGCTAGGCTTAAGCAGCAAGCCCCACACTCTCTCGAGCTTTCTCTGCTACCTTTCTGGTTTATGCTCACTGCTGCTCTTTATTTTTTTTCCCCTCCTCAGATAAATCTTTTTTTTCCTCCATCAGCCACTAATCGATGATCCAGCCCCAGTATCTTTGTGGTCTGTTTTACCTGTCCTCAAAGGGTATTTTCCCCTGTTTTGGGCTTACTACGCTAATTGGCATTGCCTGAGCAGCAGCTGCTGTTGTTTCAGCTACCACAGAAGCTCTAAGACCAGTGTCCCTTTACTGAAGGGTATCTACTACGTTTGTTAATTTTTACCAGATCTTTTTTCATGGAAGCCATTAACACTCCTCTGTATTCCAACAGTATAATTTCCAATGTATATTTTAATAACAAAGTTCAATACTGCCTTTATAATTCACAAGGTCTTGTAGCTAGAGAAATAAAAATACAGCAAGTATTTATGTAAGACCACTTCGGACAGATTTCTTCTTATAAACTCGATATGCTGAATAAAAGGGGAAAAAAAGTCTGCTAAAGCTTTTTTTCCCTAAGCACTGCACAAACCAAATGCTACTTTGTTCACAGAGCGTTGCCTCTAAGACGCCCAAACTCATTTACCTTAATGAAAATCAGCTTCCTTCTCTAAAAACAAAATACAGTTTGGTAACAAGTTTGGTTCAAGTTTAGGCTTTTCAGTCAACGCAGTCACTGAAGACCAGAGTGCTCTGATACTGGCAATGCCAATTCCAAACCAACCCTGCTAAGTGAAGAATTTGGTCTGCCTCCCAGGGCAGAAAGCCCCATCCTGCTACCAGTTTAACCCACTCTGCCTCCTTCCCCTAAGTGAAAGGGTGATACAGGAGACTAAGAAAATGTGGAAGGAGGGGGAAAGAAAGTGCTACCAAATCAGAAGTCAGAAATGAGCTGGGTTTTATTTTTATTATTACTATTGAAAATCACTTTGAAAAACCTTGAAAATCTCTTGAAAAATCTCCTTGAAAATCTCTTCTAAAAACAAACAAAAAGTTCTGCTAATCCAGTCAGTTCCTAGGATACTAGTCCACCTCTTCCTGTATTCTTTCCTATAATCACTGAATGAAGGATTGCAATTTATGGTTTTATTAATCCTATAAGAACTGTGAGAACAGTTTATTAGCAATACAATTGCTATTTTTCTTAACTTTGTGAAGAATTTCAAAGTGCTTTAGAGACGTGTTAAGTAATCCTCACAGCCCTATCAATCACAGCTCGTATAGGAAGTTCTTCAACCATTTTGGAAGTGAAATATTCTAAATGTCATAGTAGATGACACAATATATCAAAATTAAGAATATATGGTATTTAAAAATTTAAATACACATATGTGAAATATAGATGACGTGAGTCAACACAATTCTTCTTGTTCTCACCTACTCAACTCTTCCATAGCAGTTTTTCTATTTTGATGCTCTTCAAAACCTTCCTTAAACGTCAGAACACCTCTTCAAACTTCTGTTCTCCAGCACTTTCTCCTCACCAGATCTCTAGTTCAATTCCAGTGAGCAAAGAGCCATTTGCTTGATCCAGTTTCCTCCTCCTTTGTTTTTCCTCAAACGTGCTGACCGTTGTATTCTCCATCTACTGCTGTGGTTTTCCTTTCATCATAATTCAATCACTATACTTGATCCTTCTGGTCTTAATCACCCATCAGCATTGAAATTTCTCCACTTACCAGTAATCTCCTCCCCAAAGCCTTCCCCCATTTTTTCAATGAGATGAGTGATTGCCTTCCTGCCTCACATTCCCTGTGTGCTTAGCTCTTCTGCTGCGCTCTCCAAGTGCAAGGTCACCCTCGTCATCTCCCAGCACTGGCTTGCACCCCACATCCATTTCCTCTGCTGCTACTTCCACGCTGGGTGAACATGTCTGGCATGGATGCTATGGTGAGGCTGACTTCTTACACTATGAACTACGTTTTTGTTTGTTTGTTTTTCCTTCCTCTGGCTCCACTGCCTCAATAATCCTGTTCAGAAGATGGGCACAGCTGAAGTTCAACATGCTTGGAAGAGCCAGAACTGAACCGAAGTAACGTGCAGGCTGGAGTGCTAGCCAATACCACAGATCTGCATTAATGCTTTTAAAAGTCTGGTCCATGGAACTGATCGTCTGAAAGATTTTCAAAGATAGCTTGTAAAACAACCACAAAGAAGGTTTCGATTTGCATATACACAAAGGCAATGAAACAAACTATTATTTTTCTTCACTCCATTCCACATTTGAAATATAACCTCATTTTATTGGGCTGTAAACCAGGAATGAAAGCACAGAAGAGAAGACTTCAGGGTTTTTTCCTCCTAACAAAATAAAAAGTGGTAATTCTTTCAACTTTTTCCTCTAATTGTAGATAACGTGGTAGTGTGCCTTATACTAAATATAAGTTCAAATCAGTATTTCCCAACACTTCAAAAACCAGTGTAGATGTCAACACTTATTTCTGGAAGACCTATATGTCTTCTGAAAGATTATCTATTCATCTACTTATTGACTATCCCTGCCCTGCTTAGACTGAAGATCTAAGAGGATTACAGAACCTGGTGGCATGGCTGAAGGCTTGTTAACTTAATAAGGCTATGGACTTAAAACTGTGTTAAATTAAACAGGTTTTGAAAATGGCTTAGCTCTGCCAGCGTGGATAAGGTTTAAGAGTCTCCTCTCAGATCTTTATCTTGCTCGTGAAAAAGATGACAACGTCAGTGCCCTGCTAGCTCACATATACAAACAAGGGAAGACCCATGACGAGTTCATTTTCTTGTAGCAAGCTCTGAGCTTCAGAATAAAAGCTTCATCTTTACTCCAAGGCATTACCAAAGCACACCGAATTCATTTTTGCTGGATTTGTTTAAAATAAGCTTCTCCAATAGCTATGACCTACGTACGCCAAGGCAGACGCATCTGATTCTCTCTCAATACTTCTCATCTCAACATTTAAATCAGTCAAAAGTGCCTCAGTTTTTCACTGATTTTTGATATAGATAAAATGTAGACTGTAAAGTAAAGAATTAAGAACATGCTCATGGAGAATAATTGAAGATACTTGTTTCAATTAATTCATTATCGATCCTCTCACACGTCTGTGCAAGTAAAACCACATTCCTTCTCTTTCATCCAGAGGCATGAAAGTTGGGTAGGAGTGGGTAATCTTAGTCTGTAACCAGAGATTTTCAAAAGCTTGTCTTGTAGAATTGCAGTTCACACAAGATAAAACAGTGCTTTAGTTCTTCAAAAAGCTTTTAATGTACACGTAGATTTTGAAAGTTCAGGTACTGAGAAAAGAAAACCAGGAGATGGAATATATACATCTTTCCTTTATAAAAATGAGAACAGAATTACCTCACCTTATTGAAATGCTCGTGATATGAACAAAACTCATTTTATTAACAAAGACACACTGCAGACTTAAAGCTGTTGGGTTTGAGTGCTTCATTTGTTATGAAATTCAACAGAACACTCACGGATGCCTACCTTTCATTTTTTAATGAAAATTTGAAGTTCTGTGCAACACTGGTGGCACTCGGCCACTTTTGAGATGAGGAGAATGATATCTGTATTAATTTTTAAGCATCATTCAAATATTTGCCTTTGATCAAAATGCATTTATGATTAATAGCATACTTCTCAGCTAGAAATTGTAAAATGATACTTTCTACATTTACTAAAAGCAAAAATGGACGGCCTATATTCAGCTCTGAAGAATCATGCCAATGTGAAAGATGAAAAACAGTTCAACCCCATCAACCCCATATCAGAACTTTTATTTCAAAAGCAAAAAAAAGAACACTACACCCACAAATTCACACCATATTTTTAATTATATGTGGAAGGCATAATATACATGTATCAGCCCTGTTTCAAACAAAATCGTTGTGCAAAAGAAACAGCAGCAAAGAGAATCGTGCACCCATTTTGAGAAGAGACACTCTCATGGGTTCCGTTACTTACACTTGGAGAGTTTAAGTGCTTACAATGTAGATGGAAAGAAAATTAATCAAGGGCTGAATGAGGTAGACATGAAGACCCAGACAAGAAATTCCATTACTTAAAATTCTAAAGGGTTCATACTATGCTACAGAAGCCTGACTTTGGATCATAAAATCACATGCTTGAGTGTCACAAGAAATGTCAAATGAGTGCCAGTCATGAGCTTCTAAGGGTACACGGGTAAATGATTTCCACAGTGGATTGCTCATTCGTGCCAAAGCTCATTTTCAGATATCTAGCAGGCTCAGATTCCTACACACTTTGGCAATGGTGTCTGTTTTTTCCCCCCATCAACTGTAGAGCTCAAACAAGTACATGTACCATGCAGACTGACTTGTGTTTCACAGGCAGAAAGTACACCTCGTGTTCATTACTAAAACCAGGAAGCCTGAGAGATGTGCTATGGACCTGTACAAACAGAAAGGAGTACAATGTCCTTAGCTCTTGCCCAGTCTTAATCCTCTCCCAGGGATATCTAATTTTTCATGGCTTAACTCACAGAAGAGATACAGCAGAAAATAAGTTAGTTTGTAAGCAAGTACCCCTAAGAAAATTGAAGCTGATTATGTGGATGCTCTAGAAGAGCATCTTCCTGAGTCCTGACAACTTCCTCTCATTTAAGAGGTTTCAGAAGTGGAAGAAAAGGCTTAATTTGCCTTTGCACTGACCAAAACCAGGTAGAGGCTTCAAGTCCAAGCTGTGTACAGCCCTGGCAATACTGATGGGATGAGGACCAAGGAAAGCAGTCGTTCAGGCACTCTCAGTGCAGCAAGGCTCTGACTTGGACCAGCCCCACTGTCCAACGATCGAACAGCTGACTGCTGCCATCTCCCCCTCCGTACCAGGATGCTGTTTGCACAGACAGCGCTGTGCCCAAGACTTCTGTCAAGACATAATCTTCTCCTGCCAGCATTGCTGGGCCAGAATTTGACAGATCAATAACCAAAAGAGAGCAAAAGAACTTCTAAAATAATATTGCTATTGCCTCCTTACCTTAAGGCTTCAGTTCTGGACCGCAGACATTGAGGTATAACTGAAGTCCACCAATTACACAGAACAGCAGCACAGCGCTCGTAAAGCAGGCACATCATCGCTAAGAAGCTATCTTTGAAGCTCCTCTGTCAGACAGGTTTTCTTTTCCCCTCTCAAATCTATAGGAAGGTGGAAATCTATAAATAACACGCTACATCGCCATTCTTCAGTATTCTGAACACATTCCAGAGCCAAGGCATCTATTAGTTTGTCAAGACACGTCAGACAGGGTGAAGTGATCTTCATGAGCTTGGAAGGTGAGGAATGAAGCAAGTGCAGAGCAGAGTACTTTCCCCGAATGAGCAATGCTCCCACTTCAGGGCTGCTTACTTCCTGAAATTAACCCAGCTCACCTCAAAGCAGGCATTCTTCGTCCAAAAAGCTGCTCTTAAAAAGATCCCATTTGGTGATATGGAGAGAAAAGCAAAGAAATTAACATAATATAACCAACCTAAGAATTCACTGCTTGTTTTCTGAGATTAAGCTTTCCTGTCTAAGAAAGAGGCACCCGATTGGAACTGAGGCACAGCAGATGCATGCTTTCCTTTGTGCACACAGGAAAAAGATGCATGGATGGACAGAGCTGACCAGGTGATATTTCAGCTTGAATTACTGAGACACGTTCTTATCCACACTACAGTGTGTATATAGTCAGTGATTTAAAGGAGGAGGAGGAAGAAGAAAAAAGTGCTTACAACCGAAGGAAGCTAACCAGTTCAGCAGTACTAACCTGTGCCTTATGCTATTCGTTCATTTAGCAGATAGTCATAAATACCATGAGTCCCTGCAGTCCAGATACTTGAACAGGGCATTTTCTTTCTTATTACTTAGTTTATTGTCCTTATGCTTGACACAGTCAAGGACAAGTTAGGCATGAGAAGGAAGCAAGATACATCTTCTTCTTGGAAGTAGTACACTATATAAGATCAGAGGAGATGACATTCGAATAAAGTCAGCGATGGAGCCAAAGGAAAGACTGATGAAGGTGCTAAGCAGATGCTAAGGAGGAGGCACTGCAAGGGGAATTCTGCTGAAAGACAAACACAACACTGAGAGTTCCCAGCCTTATTCTTACAGCTGTGGTTTCAGGCCTGCTGCTCTCTGCAGTTCCTATGTGCACGTGAAACACAGGTAAGAAGAAGAAATACCACCTGAAAGCCATTTTACTCAGGTAAATGAGGGGAAAAGAAGGATTTCCAGCTGAGCCCCATTACAATCACCCTCTGCAGCTCCTCCTACCTTACACTGCACCTGTTAAGCCACTGAACAAGTGGCTTTCCAACCACAAAAAACTGGGCACAATGCAGAGAGAAACACAGCATTAGCACGGCTGTCACTTTTTTAACCAGACCCCAGACCACCTATGTAAAGCAACTGGATTAGCATTTGATTCCTATGGTACTAGGAAAAAAAAATTATTCTCCACAAAAAAGACTGGTGCCCTTTATGAGCCCATTAAAAATCCAGGCTTTGAACCTGCTTTTTGTGCAGAAGTTTAAGTTCTTTGAATGATCAAAGCGATAACCTGTAACCCACTGGCAAACTGCAGTGGAGAAGGACACCGTTTTATTTCTATAAGCTGTTTTAAACGAATCTACAGAGATGGATGAACACTGATCTTAAACCAGGAAATGAAGGGAAATGGAGGGAGTCCCCTCTTCCTCCTGAAAACAAAGCCATTACGCAACGCTGTCTTCCATTAATATGAAAAAAATAAAAGGGCATCAAAAAACAAGTTAAAAGGATTAAGTACCACCCTTAAAAACTAGAAAACAAATTGACAGTTCTTAAGTCAACCTACTTCAACACCTTTTTTTTTTTTTTTTTTTTTTTTTTTTTAAGTAAGGGGATTACACTAGTTTCTCCCTATTTCACCAAGCAGATCACTGTTAGCTTGCAGTGAAAGATTGCTACCAAGGTTCAAGGTGCAGAATTAAGCATTTCAGTACTGCCAGCATCACTCAGATCAAAACACACTCAAATCCACACACAGGTTTTCCAGTCGGACACAAAGAAGCACGGAAAGGCAGCTTCCAGCTATTTGTAAGTGTCTGGCTTTTCTTCACTGAGGCATTTACGTGCCTGCCTATCTAACATCCAACGACAAAATGAAATCTTTTTAACAACTCAGCACTAGGCACCGGCCCATCACTGCTGCAGGAAATGGATTATGAACAGCTCTTTAGTGATCTGGAAGTCAACTATTTAAAGAGTGAACAGTGGTTATCTACTGACCTCAGCCGAGACTGTGGACCCATTGTAAAACACACTATACATACATCCAAAATCAAAAGTCAATCCATGCCCTGAAGAGTATACAGTTTAACCAGCACGTCAGACAAAGGAGGTACTATCAGTCATATCTGCAGATGGGAAGCAGGCACAAAGAGCTCTGCATGACTCTGTGCAAGGTTATAATAGAGGTCTGTGGCAGAGCCAGGAACCAAGCCCGGAAGCCCTGAATCCTACACCCATGTCTTTAGATGCAGAGACAATTCCTCCCATTGCTTAGCCTCCTCTTTACTTAATTAGCTCGCTGCCAGAGGAAACACATTAGCCATGAGAGGCAGTCTGTTTTCCTTTTATATTTATCATCACCATTAAATTTTATCTAGCTGAACATAGGATACAGGAGTGTTACAGAGGGGTGATTAAAATTGTACAAACAATTGTAGATGTAGAACCAGAATTTGTTATTTCAGAAAGTGCGAGAGGAACCAAAAGAGCATATACATCATTTAGAAATAATTCAAAACATTTTCTGATGATCGCTCCCAAATACAAACAGGTGCCTACCTCCACAATCAACATATGAAAGCTCTTAATTTGAGAAGCTGCACCTTGCTGTTCCTTACCTTTATAAGAAAGAATACATGCAGGAATGCATAATTTGAACTAAACAGACAACAATAAAATTGACTTTTTTTTTTTTAAAGAAAAAAAAAAAAAGGAAGAAGCAAGTTGTGCAAATACAGTCCTCAATATCAGGTATCATCAGGTAATGACTTTCTAACCTACAAGCACAAATACCCATCATGACACTAATGGCCCTTAGCAGCACGTTTCCACAGTTTTTTGGGAAGCAGCATACTTTATAATCTGACCTATCATCACAACGTGAGCTTCTCCTACGAGTACCTGACCAGCAGATGTTTACCAACATCCCATTTCTAGGCACCTGCTCTCGTTCAGAGCCCAGTTAAACACTTGTTTGAATCGACACCTTGGGTGCTGAGTTCCAATACCGCCGCTGGGAAAAGAGGACCTGGATCCATCTTTTTTCCTTCTTGGCATTAAAGCTGCTCCAGCAGCTCCCAAGAAACTGGACCGCAAATGACCACTGTGGCTGCAGCAGTACAAAAACAGGACTTCCCAATTTTGCTGCTACTTTCCTGGGTTGCACCAACCAGCCTGAGAATGGAAGTGTATTGTTACAATGCAATACAACACAGCTCGGCATTAGTAGAAACCCAGGGAACAAGCTTCTGTTTGTGGGTTTTCCTTTTCTCCTCAGTTTAAAAGAATTTATTGCAAACATCTGAGACATTGGTGGTTTTGAAGAGAAGATGTTTTAGGAATGCACAGAGCTAGAATTTATTAAAGCAGTGAGAAAGCTCCCACAAACATCAAAATGAGTGTCTTCTACTAGACTGTAATGTCCCTCTGCCTACTTGTTCATTTCAAGGAGACTTGCAAGTGACAAAGTCTTGGTTTTCCAGATTAGAAACAAAAAAAAAAAGCTTTAAGACTTTTCCATTGTCTGCACTGCAAGATTTCTCTGTAAGATTTCTCACTGCCATATAGTACAATACACTCAAATTACACCATCAACAATCATTCAGCATAAGCATCAACTCTAGTAGGCTTGGGCAATTTTTGAGCTATTCACACTCTTCCTGTTGGAAAGGACAAAATCTTTGAATCCTTTACTTATCTCTTCCAGCCTACGCTTGGTCCAGAAAACAGCTGAAAACATTATGGAAAACAAAAGAAAGATAAAACATTCTGAACAGCAATAAGATTTCAGACTATCTGCACAACCCCAGTCTGGATTCTGCTGAGAAGGCAGCCTTAACTTGTGAAACTACTCGGGCCATAAGGAAACTAGCAGAATCTGCATGTCTTCGGCACATACAAATTCAAGAGGGGGGAAGAAAAAATTAAATATGTATCAATTGGAACATTCTTCAACATTTCCTAATTTATGCACACCGCTAAGCTTATGACTCCTGCAATAACCATACCCTTGTGAAACTGCCAGAAGGAACTTAAGATAATACCCACTTGACATACTTTGTGGAACTGACAAGATACGTAAGAATAGGGATTGGAAAGCGAGCACCCTCAAGTTTTCATGCATTCTCTTTAAGGAAACGAGGCTCACATCATCACACAGCCCCTTCCTTAACAGAGCCCAGGAACTTGCTCCTGATGACCAGACCCTAGCAGATTTAACAGCACGCTGCAGTTCTGACAGCTCTTCCAAACTGTCAACCTAGCTGGAGGTTTTCACCCCCAAAAAATAAGTAAATAAACCAAATAGGTAGTGAATTAGCATCTACACCAAAGGGAAAGCTGCAGCATGAGCTCAGCCATTATTTGTTCTCCCAGGCAAGCTGGCTGCTCAGGACAGAGGAGCTGGGCAGGCAGCAAACAGTTTCCACCAGGTAGAGCACTATGCTGCCTTTGTCCAACTGGTAGCCAGGGAAAGGTACAGAGGGTTTTCTGCATCAAAACAGATCAGAACAGAAAGAGGTTAAGAACTTGCAGTGAGCAATTGCAGTTGTAGTGGTGAGAGACTATACAGGTTATAGAAAGAAACAGGATTACTGCAGTGGGTGAGATAAAAGGTGCAGGACACGTTAACCCTGCCAGCCCCCAGCTTCATTACTTTTAAGACACAAGGAACCATTTGTTTGTTTATTGCCACATGTCACCACATACACAGAGAGAACACAGTATAGGTAGTACCCTGAAATAACACGGCTGGCAGTCTCCTAGTCATTGATACAGTTCAGGAAATCACGCTGCAGTACATGCTGAATTAACCTTTTCTGAAAATTACGGCATCCTCTGAAAGGGCATTTATGAGTTTAGTATAACTTCAGGGTATAAGCAGAATGTTTATGACTTGACAGCCTTCATCCACATTCACTTCATTTAATGTAACAGCAACTTTCATTTATTCCCCTTCATTGTTTCCCTTCAACAAAATTAGTTTAGGAAATCTGACTCTGCCACTCATCTAGAAACAGATTTTCCTTCCCAGCTCCCAGAGAGAAACTGTATTTGAAACCATCTTTAAGGTGTAGTTAAAGAAACAAACAGGGCATTCACTTCAACGTTGCCCATTCAATTAGCATTTTGTTTTCTGAGCATGTTTTTATAAACCCTTTTCACATAGAAGAGGGAAAAATTGTTCTTATCTCTCCATTCTTATCCCTGAGAGTAGGCTCATGTTCTTCAAAATACTGCCTTCCTAGTAAAAAAAGACTCTAGACTAAGCGGACAAAAGATGAGAAGATCATCTTTCCCTGTCTCCCAAAGGAAAGAAGACAGGAGAATGCCTGTGTTACCCTACGCAACTTTGAAACCCCAGAAACAAAGATGCATTCAGACTTACTGTAAAATGCTGACATTTACCCCCAATATAGACCAAGTATCAGTTAATTGCATGAGGAATCCACATGGTCACAATTTAATGGCACGTGGTGTAACAGAGCTAATGAATGGAGGCAACATTCCATATGTTATCACTTTCCACTCTGTACAACATCTGGAAATGCAAATGTTTCACAACAGGATACTGTGGAACATTTAAAAAAAAAAAAAAAAAAAAAGAGATAATATTTCATATTCCATTTCACATTTTTTCTAATAAGACTTTGAGAAACTCCAAAGTGCACTCATTCATATATGCGGTACATTGGTACACCAGCAGCCTTTCTGGAGGAGAAGCAGTCTTTGAAAATTGACAGTTATTTACAAAGGTCTACACGATAATAAACAAGCAAGTTACATGAACATTTTGCGTTGCTTCAAATTTAAGAGCTTTTGCAAATGCAAGATACCACAGCAAACTCCTTAGGGTTCTGGAAAAGACAGAACAATTTCTGATAGCGAAGCTTCCTTACAGCATTTTTTTATGGTTTATCTTCTGGAAGAAAAGATACATTATCTCCCCCCCCCTTACCAATCAGTATACATACACAGAACAAAACTCATTAACAGGATGTAGAATGATAGCTATTTTTTTTTTTTTATTCTAGAGAAAAGAACCTAATGAGATTACCAATCAGAGAAAACAATGAAAACTTAAGACGCATATCTAAGATGTTTGAGAGAGATTCTAAACATATAAATACTTCTCAAGATGAATAAGCATAAGGTTTCCTTCATTTGATTTAGTTTACTTACCATTCAGGTATACCTTAAAATAAAGACTAGTCTTGCCAAATGCACATTTAAACCCTCTCCTTGTTCTTACAATTTCCTCCTTGTGAGGTTTAGAGAAACATCCTAAATCATTTCATAATTTTGTTTAATTTTAATTCAAAATAGGCAGGAATCCTAAAGTGGGCAGCAAGATCTTTTAGAGAAGCCAATGTACCTTGTCATTAGACAAAACAAAGAATGGTCAGCTGTCTCATAAATTGGTATTTCCTGATGAGAGGTCTGGAATAGATAATCATAAATGATTATAAAGCACAGTGGAGTCTAC
The DNA here is from genome assembly GCF_009819795.1 of Aythya fuligula. Taxonomy (NCBI): domain Eukaryota; kingdom Metazoa; phylum Chordata; class Aves; order Anseriformes; family Anatidae; genus Aythya; species Aythya fuligula. The sequence continues at coordinate 26,250,477 of NC_045562.1, read as the reverse complement.
AGGTTGCATGGATCCCAGGAAGGAACATGAGCACAGACATAAGAATGTTTTCCTATCACAGCATGTGGATTTTCTAATCACTTCAAAAGAATCATTTTTTTTTTTTTTCTTCAAAGTAAAGGGCGAGGACTGAAAGTATAAATAAACTTTCATTGACTTCAACAAGAACAGTACTTCCTTGCTCGTGTTTAACATTCACTATATCTAGAGGAAGTTTACTGATAATTAGAATCATTACAGAAAGCGCAAGAACCAAAATAGAATATCTAATAAGAAAGTATTATCCCTAGCTTATTGGTATTTACATAGCAGTAAACCAATACTGATAAGAATACTAATGCATGTCAGCAAGACATCCACAAGTCTCCAGAGTAACTCGTTTTGCTGTACTTACTGCCTGCCCTTAGCCTGAAGCAAGGGACATCAACTGTTTTGAGCCAGCAAGGGAAGAGATGGCAACAGGACTCAGTACTCACCCGAACAGGAGGGCTCCGCGCTTGCACCCTTTGCTGCTGTCCAACTTGAGAGCTTGGCAGCTCCTTCGAGCCACAATTAGTGACAGTGGTAATCGGGACCCTTAACGCGTTTGTGCCACCCGTCCCACCGCCGGTGCCAGGTTTCCGAGGCCTCTGCTTGATGCCATCCAGTAGTCTGACAAGCAAAATATTACTGGGGAGCTCATCGACGCTGCAGTCCACCAAAGTCCTGCACTCAGGGCACCGGAGCTCGTTGCGAGAGCTGACGATGCCCAGCAGACAGCGCTTGCAGAAGGTGTGCTGGCAGGGCAGGACTTTGGCAGAAGCATCAAGGCGCTCGAGGCACACAGGGCACTCCAGCAGATCCAGCAGAGCCGATTCATCCATTTTCTTCGTATCACTCAGCCGAAAAAAACAATCTTCGCAGAATTCGGGTGTTTTGAGCGCTCCAAGGCTATCATGTTACATCCATTCCTCTCCTGGCCGTGCTCTGAAATGTTTTGAGGGAAAAAGGCATTAGGAAGCTGAGAAAAGAGTCACTGGGACTATTTCATCTGGAGATAGTCCTACAAGGCGCAAAATAAAGCGCGTCTACGTTAACTCAGCATTCAGCTTTCAACAGATGGGAAAAAGAAAAATCACGACAGCACTAAGTAATCGCCGTGATGTACGCTCACGTATCCGTTCACTTAAAGTATGGCCATAAATAAGGAGGGCTGGGGGTTTCAACCCCAAGTTCCCGAGCACTCCCACCCCCCGCAGCCGTGCCCTCAGCCCGCTCCCGCGCCGCTCCACAGGGCTGGCTCCCCGCGGCTCTCACCGCTCACATCTGCGCCCCCGGGGCGTTTAACTGCCACAACCTTTTTTTTTTTTTTTTTTTTTTAATTATTATTTTTTTTTTTTTTGCCACGAGGAAAAGGCGGAGGTCCTTAAACCACAGCTCGGGCCGAATAAAAAGAATGTATTTTTTAAAAAAAATTAGAAATTTGGATTCTTCCTCTCTTCCCCCCCCCCCCCGACCCCAGCAGCGGGGACGGCAGCCGCCCGCGTCTGTCACGGCCCCGTGGCGGGGGGCGACCCGCCGCCCCCCCGAGCCCCCGCCTCACCGTGGGGCGCCGCAGCCGGCCCCAGGGGCCCCGCTTTGTTCCCGGGAGCCGCCGCCGGTGCCTCTCCCGCCGCGGCAGCGCCGAGGCTGCCGTCCCCTCCCTCCTTCGCCTTCCCTTCCCTCCTCTCCTCTCCCTTCCCCGCCCCGCCGCGCAGGGCTGACGCGGGGGGCGGCACCGCCCCGCCGAGGCCGAGGGGAGGGCGGCGGGGAAGGGCGGCCCCCGGCCCGGCCCGGCCCGGCCCGGCACGGCTCAGCCCGGCCCGGCTCGGTGAGCGCCGCCTCCCCCCAGCCCCGCCGCCTCCCCGCCCGGGTGGGGCCGCGCCGTGATGGCCGCCCCCTCGGGCCCGCCAGGTGCGGCCTCGGCTGGGGCCCGCGGCTGTGAGGAGGAGGAGGAGGAGGAGGAGGAGGAGGAGGAAGAGGAGGAAGGGGGGGTCCCTTGTCTGCGGGTGGCACCCCCTGAGCCGCCGAGTGGGGGCAGAAAGTGCCCGCACAGCCCCCGCTGAGGTTGTCCCTCGTGAGGCTGGGCTGTGGGGCGGCTCCTAAGTCACGCCGTGAGCCCGCAGGCGGGCGGGAGCTGGCGGTGCGGCGGCCGAAAGGAGTTGTCAGCAGCGGCTCTGAGCCTGCTGCGGGACAGGCTGCGGTCAAACATCGCCTCTGCCGCAGCTCGGGGGGGAGATGGGCAGCAAGCCCCCCCCGTGTGTCGTGCTGAGCGGCTCAGGTTGGCCATTCGAGCTTCGTGTCAGTCCTGAGAGCTAAGTGCACACAAAAAGCTTTTTTTTGTTAGGTCGTGAAGGTTCGTGTCAGTAGGTTATGTGGTAGGCTTAGCTGTCTTGTTTGTTAGCTGGGCTGTGCCCTGCAGCAGTGATACTCTGCAAATGTTAGGATTTCCAAATATATGCGCGCAGGCCAAGTACGTCTTTAACTGCTTTTTATTAGTAGGAATAGTAGAAGTTATAAATATCTACGGTTCATTAAGGAATAAGGCCTCCTCCCCCACAAATGCTGGAGTTCAGGAAAACTGATGCAGATGGGGCTCTGGTCTATGTCTGCGACTGTCGTAACATAAATAGAGGAGAAGGGTATAAACATCTGATGCTCGGGAATATCCCCGTGTCTCGCAGTATTCCTCTCTTGTCGTGCAGGCATTGCTGCCCCAGCAGGAATGAGCAGTACGCCTGAGCTACTCACTTGTTGAATCTAAGCAGAAATGCTGCTCACAGTCACACGTCACTTCTGGCCATAGCTTCTCAAGCTCTCGTCACGTTTGCAGGGCAATGGTTTACCAGCCTTTATAGCATGATTATACCAGTGTGATTTTGTAAGTGACACAATTATTGTTGTCTGAACTCAATTTGTTGCCTAAGGAATGTAAAATATCTACTCAAACAGTGAAGGCATTTTCATTACAGGTGGTGGACCAGGGAAGCGAGATGAAAGTTCAGGGAAGCAGGATAAAAAGATTAGCCCTTTATCAAGGTTAGTCTCTGAGAATGTTTTCTGTAAAGTCTGTAAAATATTAAATATGTTTTAGTATACTAGCCCGAGCAGTAAACATTCCAAAGAGTGTCAGATAAATATGTTACTTCCTGAGCAGCAGCAGTAGTTAATTTTCAAACAAGCATAATCTGTGTAAAAAATCGCGGGTGTGCATGCCGATGTACGCCACTGCCCTCTTACGGATGAAGTGTTTGACTCTGCGTGGCTGTGCTAAGCTGACGCCAGGGCTGAAAGGAACAGAATTCCTGTTACATTTAAGCTTTTATTCATTCCTGCTCCAGCCACAAGCAGGGCACTGCACGCTTTGCAGTTTTACACAGGGAGACCTTCCTTCTTGAAACCCTTCCGTTGTTACGTGCAGTTCATTACGTAGTACCAGTAGTGCGGGGACCTAGCTGATGCGAAGGAGAGGCTGCGCGGGGCGGAGGACCATTAAAAACACAGATCTGTGGTATGAGGACCTCCAGTTACTTGATTGCTAGATTTCTACGATTATGATTTTAGTTACTTTTGGTTGGCTTTTGTGAAAACATTTTACATGTTTTTGTGTACTCTGGAAGTTAGTTTTCAGGTACAATCTTCTTTTTCTCTCCAGTGTACGCTGTTTCTCTTCATCGGTCAGCCATTGGATAAAGGAGAACGTGAAGGGCAACAGGCAGAAGAGAACAGCAAAAGACAAAGCGTCAGTAGCACAACCAGTAAACCTGATTTCTTATGAACCTGTGTTCTCTGTCCAGCACCCTTGGGACAGTAAACCCACTATGTCCTCTGTGAGTCCTCCCTTCTGCTAATACTTTCTTGTTTTTCAGTAGGCCAACCACCCTACAGGCCTTTCCACATCTTCAGCCCTCTCTGCCATCACAATCATATTTTTTATTCCCCTACACCCTACTGCAGTAATTAATTTTTCTGTCACATTTCCAAGTCTCCTTAGTTCTTCCTCTGTCTTAAAATGCTAGACAGCATATGCTGTGCCTGGCTCTGAGCAACATTTGACTAGTTGGGAAGTTGGCAGGCCAACAAGAAGAGATAACGACCTCTGCTGCACCTTCTTCTGCAGTTGGGGCATTTGATTTTGCTTGTTTCTGGGTATGATCACTGCTTTCCATAAAAACCTATAGAATCTTAATATCTTTACAAATGTTCTGTCAGGTTTTGCTAATGAATTGCAAACAATTGGGAAGAGAGGCTGACAGATGCACTCTGTGATCATTTGCATGTAGTTTCTTGGGAAATTTGACTAAGAAATAGTATGAGATGTTTCAGAATAGGATTCCACTCATTAGCTTGCAAATCTTTTGAAATGTGCAGACGTTTGTAAACTAATACACTACCAAGCAAAAGCACTAAATGCACTGAAGTACTGGAGTAACTGCAGGCTGAGTAGGGGATGCTCTGGCCTGAGGGAATAAACATATGAATATATTTATTTGTGGATTACATCCTCAAAATCCTTGAGATGACTGCAAATGACATAATACCAAGGTAATAAGAATCACGGAACAGGGGTGTTACAGCCTACCAAAAAGAAGTGTTACAGAAGACTGTTCTGAGGGAGTCATAGGCTGGATTTTTATTTTTTTTTTTGTAGGTTCAAGAATGAATGTTAACCATATTATTTCTACTGATAAGTACAAGCATGCTTTTGTTTCAAGGTCCACTTCTTCATACTAAACTGTTTTTATAGCTATTTTTTCAGAAAGGTTGATGTTTCCCCATTTGTAACTTCCAGATTAGCCTATTTTTCCCCTGTCACATTGATCTCAAGCACAGACCAGAAAGGTTAATCTTATTTCCTCAAAAAATGACCCCTGGAGATGCAGTGGAGATTTCTTTTCAAAGGCAAAGCAAAACTCCCAGTGACATCAATTTAGTAAGAGTTTACCATTGATGCCCATGCTGATGTTGCTGTGTTGCTGCCTTTTGCAGTAGCACGTACAACACACAGTGAAGCATGGCCAGCTTTCTTCAGTCTCTGGTGGCAATGGGCAAGGATGTTCTTTGATGACTCTATTCCCTTTTCATGTATTTTTGGTTGGTTTTGTTTTGACAACAAGATGGCTGTGCTGCAATTAGTGCCAGCTTTAAATTGCCTTGGTTACTGTTAGTGTGATTCTGACAGCAGGGAGCTTAGCGTGGTTAATATCGATCCAGGCTGTTTGCTTGCAAACTGGGTTCTGTGCTGCCCCTGCTGCACTTCAGGTGTTGTGAACTAGTCGTAACTAGATCAATGACTTATGTTTGCGAGGAGGCAGGAGAAATTTGTTGGTGTGCTTTCAGTACATTTTGGCTTCTAATTTTACAGCTTTATTCAGTATTCAGCTAGGCACTTAGCGGAGAGCACAGACAATAGCTGCCTGGCTGCATCTCAGACCTGACAAGACAGAGATGACATTTGAATTTTGATTACTTTTTAGTTTCCTGTTTCCTTGAGCAGGATGTCCTTTGTGTACGAATTGTGTTAGCTCTCTGTGACAAAGTGAAGCTGGGATCATACCTTTGCACATATTTGCTATTTGATGCTTTTACCATTACTTTTAAGTCACAACTTGGCAATATACAAAAGAAAAAGTGGATGTGACATTAAAGAATAAACATATTACAGGTTCTCAGTGTTCAGGTGAGCTCTGTTATCTCACAGCGTTTTTCCCCGGTTTAGTCATTGGAAGATACCTACTGGGCTTGTGGGTTTATGATCTGCATAGCCTAGCTGCAGCATCCACTGCTGCATCTGCAGGAGAAATTCCTGTGAGGACAGAGTGTGCCAGATTCTCTGCTCAGCCCTTTCCTAGGTATCTCCCAATCTGATTCAGATCTCCTCTCCCGAAGATTCATACATGAATCAGGATGCAGTTGAAGAACTACTGACTGACCTAAACTTTCTGGAACACTTGCATGCTGCTTTAGTAGTTTGCTAGATTGTTAGCAAATTTTAAGTTATTAAAAAGCTAGTAATGTCCCACTTGCATACAAGTCACAGGCTAAAACTTCTCAATGAGCTGACACCCATGTTTCAGATAGATGAGTAAACTGACAACCATATAAATGTTTAAGTAGAATTCTTGTGTTACTGACTCTAGACTGAGATCAGGCAGAACTATAATCAAACACCTTGAGTAATAACATGTTGGAGTGAGTAAACTCCAGTTTTACCTTTGAGGAACATTGTGACAAATATTTGGAGCATTCAAAGCACAAACAGATTAGATGAGTTGCAGGACCCACACTTTTTTTTTTTTTTTTTCTTTCTAAATAGGTAAAAACATAATATGATAAAGGATATTCAATGTTCATGAAAGTTTACTTAGTCTCCATTACCACACCTTATTACATCATTACTATAGCATCTGAAAGAAGCTGAATGTCTGGAAACTGGATGCTTGGCATGTGAATGACTTGAGTGAAAAATTGGATATTAGACAGGAGGAGCTGGAACTGCTGAGAAGAGTCAGAGGCACTTCTGCCTGTGGACTGTACAGAGGAGGGTTTGTCGTAGGCAATGGGAGAAGGCTGTATCTGTTCCATCAGGTCTATGATTTCTAAATTCTGTGTTTTATTGTATTTTATATTTCTAGAAAAGCTCCACTGTCTCTCTAAAATCCCGTGAGTCAAAGTGTCAATAAGTTCCATGAACTGGAAAGGATTCACAGCACTGTGCTGTTTTATCTAGTGGGGTAAAATTAACCCTCATAGAGCAGACGTCCTTGGCCAAAGCCTCAGCGGCCTACCCTCAACAAAGTGTCCTCTGAAAAGCAGCAGGCTGGAACCTCTGACTGTCACATTTTCACACCAAACTTACCTTCAGAACATGCTAGTAAGCATCCCCTCGATCTTCCTAGATGAGAAGTTTTCAAGTCCACTTAAGAGGACTGAGAGTCCCACAGACTCTTTAAAAGGTGATTTAGAAATATTAGTTCTATTCTCATGCCAAATAACGTGTTTGAGCAACTGCACAACAACATATGAAAATTCAGACATTTCTTTAGGTTTTAACAAACACCAAGTTCAAGGTGTCTAATTCAGTTACTGCAAGGCTTCAGTGCATTTACAGAGATGTAACTCATAAAAACAGCTGTGCTTTTGTCATTAAAGCATATCTAATGACACCTGTCATTAAAGCATAAGAATTATATAGCAACAGCAAGGCTATATCTGAAATGTTTGTATGTTTTTATGCTGAGTCCTGCAGTTCCTCCTACTGTCCAAATCAGGACATCTGTTGAAAAGCACCACACTCCCTTCACCTAGCTCTTCTCTGCAGTGAAATTTGGTCAGTTTGGATTTTGTCCCAGAACAGAGCCTTGGTGTAGCTGTGCCATACTGCCAGGCTTAGGAGCAGGGGCTTGTAAGATGCTCCAGGATAGATATGTGGTATCTTTCTTTATGAAACTCTTGGGTTTTGTAGCTTGTTCGAATTCTAAATTAAGCCATTTTAGAATTTTCAGTGCTGCAATAGTTTGGTAGCTTGCCAAAAAAAAAAAAAAAAAAAATCTGATAGAGCTGTAATGCTAGTTCTTAAAAGCATGCTCAGCTAGTTTATTCAAAAAGATTTACTTCCTTAAAATAGCATTTTCCTAATAAAAGTGCTTGCTGGGCAGAGCTATCTGACAAGCAAGTAGACTTATCAGCATGTTTACTTTTCAAACTTCTCTGCCACACTTACACAGTTCTGCCGTGATATCAAAACTACAAGTGATGCAATGTGCAATGGGTTTTGTAAGAGTTTGTTTATGAGGATATAAAACATGTAACTTAAAATGTACTATGCACTAACAATTTAAAATGCACTAACACTTACAGAAAACTAGGGAAGGCATAGTACATAGTAATTTGCCTTACCCCAAGGTAAAGCAAATTTTTTTTGACTGAAGCATCCTTTTCTGGAATGTACTGTCAGATGCAAAGAAAGCAGAACAAGTTATACCTGTATGGTCTAAAAGGTGCAGAAGCTCTTTTCACAGCTTCAGATATCTGCAGTTTCTGGTACACTTCAGGAAGGATATAAGACAGAGGTTTGGATGCATTCAGTGTACCATCCATGTACATTATTTTTGTCTGTGATGTGTTAGAAGCAAAGAGCAGGGATTTCCAATGCAGCCTGACTCTGAGGGAAAAGCTTCCTGTATGGAGCACTGGAAAGGTTTGGATTACACTGGGATGAAAGTAGGTGAATAAAGGGACAAGTTCCCCACTGATTTTCTGCAGAGTCGCTGTCATTCTGCTACCACAGTTCTTTACAAAGGGGGGAATCAAGAACAACAACAACAAAAAAATAAATAAACAAAAAAAACCAAAACACTTGTTTGTAATAAGATTAAGAAAGTGAGATAAATTTATGGAGTATTCATGGCAGTACTTTGGATTTCTTTTATAAAGCTTGGGACTTGGCTTTTAAGTTGATGAGGACATTGAGACACAAAATGAATTCTCTGAGGCTTCTGGCGCTACAGGGCTATATAATCACTTTGGGATTGCCAAAGATATATTTTTTTTTTGTAGATTTGTGTCACTTTCACTCCCACACATCTGGCAATGGACCTCTCTGCACTGGCTTAGTTGAAAATCTTATCTCATAGATCATTACTAGCAATAAATTCCAGCCTTTGTGCTTACTTATACTGTCCCACAGCCTAGAGTCGCTGATTTTGTAGAACTAGGAATTTGGTCTGTAAAATATTTACTCACTAAAAAAAATAATTAAAAAAAATCCCTCAAAACCAACCCTCTAGCTCTTTCTTTGTGAAGCCAGCTCTGAAAATGTAAATCATATCAAACTGACTCTCAGGGCCAAAGAAAACAGGCAGCTGGATTCCATCCCTGTAGCTAAGAATCAGCCCTTAAATACTGCTTGAATATACACTTTATACGAGCTACAGTAAAACTCATTTTCGAGCATTATTTTCCCACACGTCCCAGAAGGCACACACAGCAACTCTCTGCATATGGATGTGAATGGGGCACAACAACGGGTACGTGTGCCAGAAACCTGTTAGCAAGCATCTCTCCAAATGGTTAATGCAGCTCTAGCGCCATTCTTCTCGAAGGTCACACCTACCCTGTAAACAAAGGATGTATTTTTAATCCATGTCGCAGTCCTTAAATATAGCTAAGGCAGCTGTGGTCAAAATGGCTGTCAGCAAATGGTCTGCACGAGGTGTTTTCCTGTGTGCTAGTTCCCACTAGGCTGTGAACATTTTTCTGGTATTGCGTTCTGGACGCATTCTCATTTCTGATATTTATTGTGCTGTTCCTTTTTTACAGGACAGTGATGTGGAGCATGAAGGCAGAGTTCCCTTATATGTTGAAGACTGCACCTGATGATGACAAAGACTGGAAAGAGAAGAGCAGGCAAGACAAATGAGGGAGGATAGTGAGTGGCACAGATGTGATTATTTCTGCAGGATAAATTACATGATTTTCTGGGGAGGAAGCAAAGGGACAATTCCCAGGACTAAACCACAGATCTCCAGTTTAGTGACCTGTCTCCTGGAATACCCTTAGGGAGCAGGACCAGGGTGAGTAATGACCAGAAACTATTGCAGAAGTGGTCTCTAGGTGTCAGGAGACATGGTTCAGAGAAGCTGGAGATGCCGGGTACTCTGTAATATCCCTCCATTTCTGATCATCAGATTTCGTAAGAAAAACTGGCAACTGGCAGATAATTAAACCAGGATATTCTCCAAGAGTCCTGACAATCATTCAGGAGTAACTTACCTCAGCAAAAACATGGCAGAATAAACAACCAGGGTATAAGTAACTGGCAACTTCGTTTTTAGGACTGCTGTCTTATAAAAACTTTTGTTTTCATAGGACAGCAGGGCTTTGACTTTAGATAGTGTTATAGTGTTACCATGTGTCATGACACATGGTTGTTTAGCCAAAATGCCAGCTTTCCCAGACAATAACCCAGGAACAAACTTTAACTAAAATTTTGGATTTTCTTTTTTCACTTTCCCAAGTGAATTCTCCTTCTGAATGCATGGAAGCGTGTTTATTAACCAGTCCTGATATGTATCCAAATCCACTGCCACGCAGAATGAGCTTAGTGCATTACAGCTGCTGCGGGAACTTTAACTCTCTTCCATTGACTTTAGGAGGATTAAGTCAGAAACAATACTGTTTTAAGGCCATTTTTTGTATTTACTTGGCAAATACTGTTGTCAATTTAAAGATTCCCATGGGAGGTGTCAAGAGGTCACTGAAATTTTCCTGGGTAAGGGAGGGAGAGTGGTTGAAACCTTGGCCTCCCTGCTGCTTCCTTCAGTGTGTTTTTTTCATGTCATTAGTGCTGTGCTCGGCACTTTTCTCCCAGCTTCCATTAGAAGAGTGAGTGAGTGAATATAAAAATGTTAGGGAGAAATGTAGGCAAGAAACACAGAGAAGGCTTCCCTGCTGTTTTATTGGACTAATTCTAGGCCTTGGTAACAGTAAACTTGCAGTCACAGAAAGTGACTATATTGCCCAGTATATACAAAAAACTCCCAGATGCTTTCAGCTCATTTTTTTTTCCCAGTTCATTTTATTATTCTACATAGTTTTCTGTCCAAGGATCACAAAACCTTCTGACCCCTTTGTTATCCTATGGCAAGGAAATGCAGTTAGTTCCCTGAGGATCAAAAAGCATCAGGGTTTGGATTCCAGATATGAGGTACCTGCAGTTTCCATGAACGTCAGTGTAATTGCAAGGGAACAGCTTATTTGTCACACACCAGTAAGACAGAAATGCAGAAAGGAGGGGCCAGGAGGGGAGGAACACCCCACGTCCTACAGGCCTAGTATGTCAGGCTTCTCCATTTAAGCTGAAAATGCCTGAGATGAGGTACCAAAGACAGCTCTGTAGCTGAGTTAAAGGCAGCAGCTATAGGAAAAGATCTGATATGTTTTAGACTATGTGACTCCCCTAACAAGCCCCAGTGCTTTGCCATGTGACAGAACAAGCAGTTTTTCAATTCCTACATTTTTAAACTGTCAGTCCCACTAATCAGAAGAACTACACATTTCTCTCAACTTTAATGGCTGCAAAAAATTTGAGAGTTTTGCCAGCAAGTGAAAACAAAACCAGTGTTTATTAAGTCCATGAAGACTTGATTCATGCAAGAGGAATATTCTACACTACGCACCTTGTGCTCCTCAGCAAGCCTGTTTCACTTTGGGTTCATACATAATTTTCTCTTACAGTCTCTCACCACCCTTGACCAATGAGCTTCAGGAACCATTACAAAGTGGTTTAAGTCATGCTTCCATCTGTTGTGCCCCATCCTTCTGGTGGAGATTACTTTCTCTGTGGCACAAAAAGCAGAATGGAAGACGTGCTCAGATCCTCGCCAACCGCAGCGCAGTCTAGTGACTTGTCTCAAACCTGCTTTCTTGTTAATTTAATCAAAGATGCAGTGCTCTGTGCCTAAGCGTGAGGGTGGGCACGTTTCATTTTTCCAGTCCTTATAATCATCAGCAAAGGAAAAGAAGAGGCAGCTGAGAGCAGTAGCATCTGAACAGATCACAGTGAGATTTGGCAGAATGTAGTTGCTAATCTCTTAAGCTTGCTTGAAGTTTTGCTGGGAGAAGGGGGGCCTTGTCACAGCGCTCATCCATGCTCCACAGCTGTATGTAGGGCCAGATACTGGCACTGGTGGTGGAAAATGAGTCCGTTACCCATCTGAGCAGACCAGTTAATGCAGTATCACTGCATGGTTAACAAATGCTGTAGGCCGGGCTTGCACTGTGCTCCCTTTCCCAGCTGGCAACACTTAACCCCGATGTCTGTTAAAGTCAGAATTTGCTGGAGCCTCTTCCTGGACAAACAAGATTGCCCAATGTAGAGAAAGTAACAGCGGTCATCTGAGAAAAGGAAGCACTCCGGGGAATTAAGTGAATACAGTGAGTTAAGTTATTCAGGGCACTGTGGTCACTGACGGACTGAAGTCCCCAGAAGAGGATACTGTGCAGTGCAATCAGGCTTTTCAACAGCTGAAAAAAATAGTGCTTTAGTAATAGCTAAGAATTGCATTAGAGATATTTTACTGCCGTGGAAAGAATTTGTCATGAATGTTTATTAATATTTAGAAGGCCTGTGCTTTTCTAATGCTTTAAGTCTTTTAAGCACAAAACACTAGAAAATACTAACATTTCTTATAATTGAAAAGGCATAAAACTATGGCCGGTGTAAGTCCAGACTTATGCTATAAAGAAGCTCAAATGCTATGGTAATCTTCACTTTTTTATCTTCCCCTAGAAAGTTTGAAGAACAAGGCTAAAATACTCCAAACTACAATTTAAATTCTCAAAACTAATGTCATCAGGAAAGGATCAACTAGGTGTGCTACGATAATGGCAAATCAGTTGCATTTTATTACCATCTTTTAGACAGCTTTATCAAGAGTTGTTACAGCTTAATACAGAGTTTAGAGAAACTATGACAGCTAGAGCAGTTTATAAAAAGGAAACTGACTTCAGCAACGATCGTGTTAGGATATAGCCCTACAATAGAGAGAGCTGTTGCTAATTATTAATATGTCAAGTTTTCTGTCTTTTCTGTATCTCTGTGAAGTCAATCAGTTATTCAGAAGAAGGCTCTGTACCTCACTTTTTAAAAACTACTCTGATAAAATTTAAAATAGTTCTAGCAGCAGTAAAACAACCAGCAATGAGAACTGTTGACTGCTGATGGGGAAACTGATAGAAGGAAAAAATAGCACCCCTGAAGTACTGCTGGAGATTTAAAATTTTACAAAGAGAGCTAGAACTGCAGAATCTTTGCCTAAAATTTGAATCAGGAAAAGTTCTATTCTATATTCAGGAAACAGCAAAAATGCATGCTTCATCCCTTCCCCTAGAGAAGAGATTACTGTTAGGGCTGTCTGCAGGATACAGCAAAAAATAGGGTATGTCAAGGACCTGATTATCATTCCATTATACTCAGTGCACATCTGCATCAGCTCGAGCCACAATGCTATTTAAAACCAAGCTTTATTTTTTCCTAGCTGACAACAGTCCCTAAGGGAACATCCATCAGCCAAGCAAAAGTGAGTCATGCACCACCCCAGCCTCACATTTGATTCAGTCCCACCTCAGGGGTGACTTGTGAAACAACTGTCACCGCCAGCCTGAGGCTTAGCAAACGCTGCCTCGCAGGAGTCTTCCCACTGTCCAATCTGTCTGACTGGGGTTGTCGGGCAGCTAAGGTGAAAAAAATCTCTTTGAGCCTTGGTTCTGTAAGTTTTAAAACTACATAGTTACAAATTAAGTTAATGAAATTAGCTAAATCACATCTTGATTTAAAACTGTCCTGGAAATAAAACCTGGAAGAGTGCACCAGATCACAGGTGCTGAAGGCAAACAATTTAGCAGCAGCAGCCAAACTCCTATATATGTGTATCACAAGTAACTACAAATTAATTTGTCTTTATGGAAGCAATTCAATTAAGGTTTTAGTTGCTGAAGAAGTGTTTTTAAGACTCTTGCACAAGCCGAGCATTCAAATTGATACTATTTGAACTGATGAACTCATCAGCTCAACTGGAAAATATATCAACTTGGCAAGGCATTTGAAGTGCATATTGCATTAACACACAAATTTAATTTAAAGGAAGAAGCTCTTTATGGATTTAAAAAACAGTATTTACATTCTGCAAATTGCTTCAGCTCAACTGCTATGATAAAAATGGCAAAAACAAGTGTTCTAGAAATGGTAACAACCAGATTGTATTTTATGCTAAATCTTACTCTACACAGCTCATGAATAAACAAGTTAAAATGAAAACTGAGAAAGCACACAATTCCTTGAGTGGGAAGAAGTTTAAAAGGATTGAAAATCAAATTTCTATGTTTGTCTTTGGTTTATCGCTGCTAGCAAAATTAATTAGAGCCTGGTTTCATTTGAGAGTTGATGAGGTGCTTTTAGTGGAGAAAAGCGTCAGTTAGAAATGGAGGCGGGGGCACACATGGCTCTCTGGCTGAGGGGGAGATTGGCACCATATCCAAGCACACACAAGATCATAACTGGGCTAAAAATGGCACATTTTGTTTTATTCAAAATTCCATCGAGTCATTAAGGGAAGCTGGGCATACTGTGCTGTTACCTTGTCCCAGGAAACTGCTTGCAAGGATTTCATGTTGGATGCAAGTGGTGAAGGTGTGCTCTATCTGTAGGGTTCTACCTAGCTGAGTAACCTCTTTCTGCCTGTTTCTCTGTATGTTTGAATTGTCAGTAAGTAGTTTGTGAACAGCACTGTGTTTATTTTAAACCACTGAAGTTCTTTGTTTATGTGTAGAGGCTTCAGAAGATGGCATTGTACCAGGAAATACTTGTCAATTCTAGGATCTAGATGTAAGATTGTTTCCACACTGATTCTGATTTACCCTCTACCAACTTCAGGACCTCATCACCATCAAGCACCAGCTCACCTTGCAGCTTTCCAGGCAAAGCTGTTACAATGTGTTAAATAGGGCTTTAAAATTTCAGCTAAAAGCATTACTTTGGCAGACAAACTTATTTACTGCGTCAATTGAAAATGAGGTCTTGGGGGATTTTCAAGGATATTCAGTATTGGTTGGCAGGTTTGAAGATTATCCTCCTTGAAAAGCTGTGCACAATCTATGCGTATTTTTCAAATCATTAATTGATAAAAAGCTCTATGTCTATGAAGCTTGAAGTCTGCAGATTATGCCCGTATTTCTTACCAAAAGCAAGCCAGCAGTCTGCATAAAAAATGTCAACAATAACGTGATTTACATTTAAAGGGAATTAAAACAAACTCCAACCCTTACCTTCAATAAGATTGTATTTCTTTGAGAGAATTCACAACTGTAGAGCAGAAGCATAATGAAATATACCACACTTCTAAAAGGCTAATCTCTATTCTTTGAAATTTAAGGGGTTTGGTCTTCCCTCCCCCAAAAGGTGAAGCAAAACAGAAAAAGGAAAATAATGCATTCTTTATAAAATCTAAAGAGTGTATTTGCTAAATGTCACTATAATAAGTGGCTCCTGAGGATTATTGCACTCTGGATAATCTATTCAAAGACAAATGAAAAAAGGGGGGTGGAAAAAAGGGAAGGAAAAAGAAGACAAACAATATAGGACAGAACCAGCACTGTTTCCAGCAATGATCATGTTTCTCATCAGACAAAGCATCAGCTGCTTATATATATATATATAAAAAAACCCCTATACGTTAAAGGTAATTAAGTATTTTCAAAGTTCTTATTGTAGGTTCCCATGATACAGCTGAAATAGAATAATCTTGTCTACATTCAAGAATTGGACACATTTAAAAAAAAAAAAACAAACAAATTTTTTCAGTGGGCAAAACTTTAATAATCATAACACCATAAAACAATTATACAAAAAACATGTACATATTTTAACAGTTCTAAATAATGTATATACTTGATTGCTCTTTGTGGAAAAGTTGACAGTTTTAGATTGTGACTGGTGTATTTTACAGCAGCTGAAAAAAATATAATTTTTTTCTTCAATAGGGCAGTTGGAAGTTTGACAGTTCATCTGATTTGTAACAGGCGACTTGTTGTATGGATAAGCCAATGAAGCTTTTCCACAAATAATTTGAAAACAACAACACAGCTAGTGTTGGCCCTATACAGTACTGCGTTGACAGGAGAAACAAGAAATGTGGGTCAGAATTATTTTCATTTTCATAATTTCAGGGGTGGTAGACATCGAGCTATGAAACGTGAGCCAAAAGATGACAAGTATTACATAGCATTTGTGCCTGTAATATTTTGTACCACCACCCCTGGCTGAAGGGGCCATGAAAGTAAGAGTGACAGTAAGAATTTAAAAACAAACAAGAGAAAAACCACCCCTTTCAACACTGTGCTATGTTATCATTGACCTGATTGCAAAATTTAATGAACTAAATAGCTGGGGTTTTGAGGAAGAAGAAAAATACCAGAAAAGTCTTCTAGCTCCAAATTAATTTTACAGTCTCAAAAAAATAAAAAAATCCAAGCACTTCAGTGACTGAAATACCAGTCTGCCTTGATTTAGAAACACCATTAAGATATTTCAGATGACACTGGTTAAAAAGTGACAGATGCCTTCAAAATACATTTTATTAAGATAAAAGCAAAGTACTCAAATTGGACCGGTAGATTAAGATGTTACTAAAATACAACCACAAGGGTCAATAAAAATGAATGATTTCTTTATGTATGTGTAAAGAAGGGCTACTTTAACTATGTAAGTTAACAGCTAGACCTGGTACTTCCAGAACCCAGTAATTCTTCCAATTGTTTAACCCTACCAGCCAACTGTTGATATGGCAAAAACTCTGGTTTACATTCTAAGTCTCAGTTTTGTATCAGAACATCTACATTTATTCAGCTCCTTATTTCTTTTTGAATTTGTGAGATTATAGTGTAATGGTTTTTAAATTCTGAGCAATGAACACATATGCAAGTACACACAAGAGAAGTGTATGAATATCTCAGTTTAAAAGGCATGTTTTTCCTCTGTTCCATACAGTCACCATTCTTTTTTTTCAGTTCTTCTTTCTCCTGCCCCATGTTACATTTTCTGCTACTGTTTGTTATTCCACTGTGCAGACTTCAAAACACTGATATGTAAGACAGCACTAAGGGAATTCCTGAGTCAGGTTTATTCATCATTATCTGCAAAAATCACAAGACAGGGAGAAGACAGGGTAAAAAGGACACAGAAGAGAAAAACAAAAAAAAAAAAAAAAAAAACACCACACAACCTGGAGTTACAAAACAAATTAGAAAAAAAATGTGTAAAAGAACTTGAAGAGTATAAAACTTCTGAGATAGAAGCTCCTGAACATGCTTCTGTCACTTGTCCTCTATTCACCTTTATTAGCATAGTTATTTTCTTTAAATAACTGAAGTGTAGAATTACTTTTTCTTTACATTTTCATATGCTATTACAGATTTGTAAAATACAGAATTAGAACCAAAGCTCTTAAAAATAACTGCTTATTAATCAACATTTCACAAGATGAAAGTCAGCTCATTTTAATAGGATTCACTCAGACCGCAGTTTACAATTTATATGCCAACATTTTCAGAAAATTGTCACTTAAGCCTTTTAGTACTACCTTTAAAATATCCTTAAAGGGCAAAATGGCAAGGAAAAGAAATTGGTAACACTCTAGTTACTGTTTTCTTCCTGTTCTCTATTGTCAGTCCTCTGGATGGTTGATTAAAAAAAAACTTACTACAATTTATCTTTACAGTGAAATAAGCAATTGTGTCTGAAAAATATATTTTCCAGACCATTTTCTGTCATTCTTCTATAATGCAGGAGTAAAACAACATGGTACTGGTTATTCTGGCTGAACAGTTCTGTATCAGTAGCAAAGAAAAGCTGGGAATATATAAACAGTAATTTATTCTAGAAATATATATGGTTTTAATGATTGTGTTTTTAAAATTAGTTTTTAAGACTTTTTTTCCCTAAGCTTTTCTATATAAAAACCTAAGGAAGCTATAATTATTTGACCCTTTATTCACTTGATATTGCAACATACTTGCAAGAGAAATTAAAAGATGCAATCTGTTCTAACCTAGGGGGGCTCCTAGCAAAGATAAATTCTCTTCATGCATTACTGAGCCACTTGAAAACTAAGATGGATCATATCTCCACACCAATTTCTTCTGGAAAATTACAATTATAGAATAAAGAATCACGTGAAGTTTTCTTTTCTGAAAATTATTGATCCTGGTTCAACACTGAAACTCATTAAAAGTAGCTTTGGAAAGAAAAATATTTTAGCTAACAACTTTAGCTAATTCCTAAACAAAATCATTTTTAATTCTGAAAATTTTATTCTAGGCTTGCATCTTCCCAACCTGCTTAACTGTTCTACAGAAATTAAATAATTATACTCCCACAAGTCATCTATTAGTGCAGTTTACTGTACATTAACATAATGTTAAATCAGAGTAGTCAGCACGCTTGATCAAAGTTTGCATTGCATTTTGTTGCAGAAATAAAATGTGTTTTGTGGATATTTATTTTTTTTGAAATCAACTCAGCTGATCAGTATAACAAAGCAGGTACATGTTTTAAAAGTATATTATAACCTTTGTACATAACCAAGAACAAACATAAGACAACCCATAGTGGCCAGGATACAGTGAGATTACCTTCCTGGTAGGCTCCATCTGCCATGACTAGGTGAAGTATTTTGGCATACAGGTGTTTGTGTTCATTTCCCAAAATAGTTTGAACTATGGTTGAACACGTATCAATATTTTCATCTTCATCTTCATGTATAGCCTGGGAGAAAGGACAATCCATAGGGCCAAGCTTAAAATGGGTTTACAATTAAATAGTTCAAACTTATTAAATGCAGTCTATTGTTAAATCCAAAGCTTTCCTCTTTAATCCACAAGCATGGAATTTTCTATGTTAATATTTTAGTACGTTGAAACAGAATAAAAGACTAAAAGAAATAAGCATTAATTTTAGTCACACAGTGCAATTAGTTACTGGCACAGCTCTAGATATATTTATCTTGTTTCCTAAACCATTTTCCACTTCAGCTTATTCCACAAACCTTTATTTTATCATAAACTTCAATGAATTTCTCCAAGCCTATTTCCTGCTCCAGGTTATATCTCAGTTCTTCCAAATGGCTGAATACACTATCACATTCTTCACATTCACTGGCAATTTCTCCATCACTGTTATCTGTAAAGAAAGAAAAAAAGAAAGGCAGTTAAAAAGACCACCAACACCAGTAAATTCAATTTTCCTTCAGTCTTCATGTTGTTGTCTAACTTTGACATCCACACAACCACTAAATCTAATAAAGCTGCTAAGCTCAGGAGCACTAAATGACGGAGGGCAGATGTTCTGAAAAAACTGTAATGAAATTGGGACAGTCCATGTCTTGACAGCCAATAAATACTGAATCCCAAGTGGGAAGCATCTAGCCAGCTCCTCTAAAACTCCACTGGTGGTGTCCTGGTTTTGACTGGGATAGAGTTAATTTTGTTCGTTGTAGCTGGTATGGTGCGTGGAGCTTTTGCTTTACATAGCAAAATGTCTTGTATCTCAAGCCATGGGTTCTTGCACTTTTACCTTTCTAATTCTCACCCCTGTCCTCCGCACGGGAGGGGTAGTGAGTGAGCAGCTCTGTGGTGCTGAGCTGCCTACTGGGGTTAAACCACAACAGGTGGTTAGTCATAAGGGTATTCATACTGAATGAAACAAGGTAGTGGCCTCAAAGCAGGTTTTTATTTACCAAAACAATGTTGAAATTCCATATAACCATTCCATATAACCATTTTTGGGGTGGAACTGATGTAGGTATGGTTCAGTGGCTGTCCTGTCCCACTCTAGGAGCTCCTTAAGAAAGCAGATGTCTTCTACCAGAAAATACGGGTGTGTGTATTAAGAATCAGTTATTTAATTTCTGCACTGACGTGCATCTCGTTCAGTGAAGCAAGTCTAGAAAGCACAGCATTAATTTAGCTACGAAGTTCTTTCTTCATTTGTCTATGAATGAGCGCATCTCCTTTGTGTAGCAAATTCAGTATGCCAATTTGTGCAGTAAGATGTAAGAGAAAAATCAAGATGATTTTGTGTACACATTACAGAAAGAAAGTAATGCTTGCAAATAGGTTTATAGGAGTCAAATACCAGGTAAGTTTAAGAAAATGAGATCTACTTAAAGACACAAAGTAGAATCCCTGTATAGAATCCTATTAGCAAATATGTTATAAAATGCAAATTGCTTTTGCCCAAGAAAAATATGTCCTCAATAAACACTTAAATTATGACAGAATATATCTACATAGGAGTAAAAAGTCAACTTTTTAGATATTGGAGCTTACATTATCAAATCTTTACTAAAAATAACAAACCCAACAAACAAACTAGTAACACAGTATTACCTGGCAGGTCACAGACTTCTTAGCTCAGTTAAAGCTACCACTTTAAACTCCTGATTGTGACTAGAGAAAACGATAATCCTGACCAAACTGTATCCCTAATTCAAGTATGAATAATCGCATCAATAACAAATTATTATTGAAACCAAAAGGAAAATTTGTGTGTGAGTTCAAAACCTATTAACTGATTTCTAATACTGTATTTAACTTAAGGATCTTGACCAGATTTGATTTCAAGTTCTGTCCGGTCCCTTGAAGTTCTGAAGTTCTTTCCCCCTCAATAAAGCCACCTGCAATTCTTGTGAAATATCATGAATCTAGAAGTTGGGACACTGACACCAAATACCGTTAATAACACCTGTGACAACAACCACCAACACAAAACAGATGGCATTGTATTTTACCACTGTATAATATCAACATTCTCAAAAATGAAGGAAAATGGTATTAACTAAATTCATTTTATTTTGAAGTACTTCCTAGAATGTATTATATAGATAATACCTTACAGGAATATTCATAGATTTTCTGTTTGAATGTTGTTGTTAATAAACCAAAATGACACAAGCTATGGCTTAGATTAATTATTGGCTTTATACCTCTTTTTATACCTGTATTTCTAAATGCACCTTATTTTAAAGCAGTACTAAAATACTTAAACTTCAACCAGAATTTAAAAAACAGAACAGAAATTTCAGTATGCCTTTGTGTATTGCTAATGCAGACCACTACAAGCAGTGATAAGGTTTTCTCTCTTTAGTTTAATTGCATTAATAGCTATTTCAGGCTGAGGACAAGGTTAATAATTTCACGTTCCTTTTGACTCCCTGTTAAATTACTTAATTGTAAACTGGATCCCAGATAATCCAGTCATGTCAGTTGCTCTTTCTTTTTCACTCTTACATTGCAGTCATGAATTATTCAAAAAACAGGATGTGCAGAAAGTCTTTGATCTTCGTTGAAGACAAGTTTTAAGCAAGTAGTGAAAAAATGATTTATGATCAGTGCCTAACAAAGACTCACCATTTAATCTGCAGCATGAACCTTGGTTAGATGTTGACCTTAACATTCAGAAAAATCTATACATTGTCTGTTTTTTTTAAACTCCTGTATATAAGCTATTAATTAGAGCTTTATTTCATTATAAGTATAAAAATCCAAAAAACGTCTTCTGTGTTTGTCTTGTTAATATCAATAAATAGCTTATAAAGCAGGTATTACAGAAATTATACCTGACTGCCACTCTTCATTAAGTGCACTTTCGCTGCTGGGGTTATTTTCATCTCCTTCATCCAGCTCTGTACCATTTGTTATGCATTGGATGACATTGGCCTTTAAAGTAGACTCTTCCTCTTCACTTAATTCCTCACTAGGCTGCTCCCTAAGTAATTGCTCCATTGAGGCCCGGAGTTCCTGCAGATCTGTATCTGCCTCCCCAGACATGCTACAAGAAAGTGACAAAGATTACATCATTAATACTTTACCACACAAACTCTGTAGCAAGAGTTTTCTTCTGTTAAGCCAACAAACTGGAAAGCCAGCATAGAAAAAAAAAGACAAGCATTTGCATATACAAGGCTAATTCTTTTCCTATGGGCAGTAGCCTAATGAAGGAAATCAGCACTTCCTGTAGGTCTTTATGTCCTCAGTCCAACAGAGTAGCAAAGGAGTAGCACAGGAATGTAAATGAGGATTATATGGTCAAAACA
The DNA here is from genome assembly GCF_009819795.1 of Aythya fuligula. Classification (NCBI taxonomy): domain Eukaryota; kingdom Metazoa; phylum Chordata; class Aves; order Anseriformes; family Anatidae; genus Aythya; species Aythya fuligula. The sequence continues at coordinate 26,228,809 of NC_045562.1, read as the reverse complement.
GAAGTAATTTTTGTAGTAACGCTGCTGATACATAGGTACAAATTATATATCATACCCCTAGCCTTAAAAAGTTTCAAGTATCCAGTTCTAAAACAGCATGAAACTGATTGTAACTGTTAATCCCTTGAACAGAAGTAGCCAAATATTCTCCTAAGTGTTACACTTAAAAACACAACTGAAAAAGCAACCAGGCATGGTTCTGATATAAGGACACATAAGCTTAATTTGTAGCAACAGGAAAGATAATGGTATTGTCTTGTTTAAATCACATTGAACAAATGAAGAAAAATTAGGATGAGGAAACAAAGGACAAATAACAGCTTGGTTTTAGAGTACCTGGATGTGAACCAATATTTACACACTATAAGGAAATGCTGCAAAGAAATGAGAACTAGAACAGAGATTAAGATGTCTGGAGCAAAAATAGATCTATACCTCATCAGAAAAGATAGAACAGATTTTAATCTCTGCAAATTATCCAAGCATCAAGTAATAGTCAAGACCTTAGGGTCAGATTTTGAGGCCTCTGGAAGAATTTGGGGGAATTTAAGGACATCCTAATACAACAGCAAGAAAAAGAGATATGCAGAGATTCCCAGAACATAAAAGATAGATTAAAGAAATTATGATTTCTATAAGAGCGGTAGCCATCAGCTTTGATCATTTTCAGGGGAATGCAAGAAGAAGCAGGAAAAACAAGAATTAACAGGACAAACCATTAGCCTCACAGTTCTCTGAACAAAACTGAGAGCGAATGGTGATTCAAAACAAACTTGCAATACAGGATTTTTAAGATTTGGCTTAAAATTCCATTCTGGTGTATAGTGTATAATAATGTCTAACCGAAAATATTCTTGATATAAGGTGCTTCTTGAAATACTTGATAATCACATTACACTCACTTATCCTCAGAATCAGAGGGTCCTTCTTTGGCTTGTTCATCTTCTGTATCATCTATTTCGAGATTATGTTGATGCTGTACATCTGCTACACTGGGAACATCAACTAACGTTCTGTACAGTTTGTAAAGATCTGGAAGCGAACACGTTCTCAACATCTGCAAAGGTAAAAGAAAGCATCGTGTTTAGTTACCATAAAACGAACAAACAAAAAAAAACAGTCTGAGGTTACAAGTTGCTTTAAAATCTGAAATGAAAAAGGATGAGAAATCAGAGTCAATTTAAAAATAAAGATGTGTCCAGCACAGATGCTTGTACCCATTGAAAGCTTGACATCTTGAATTTTGCCTGTCAGCTAAATGGAAATTATTCCTGCTACCTTTACCCGTTACAGTGACTGAAATGTTTAAGGAACATAAACTGACATATAGATTCTGTTTTTCTGCAATTTTTTTCATTATCTTGAAGACTGTTTAAAGAAAAGGAACGTGGTAGTAAAAAATATATATGCAATTAGCATATTTAAGTTGTAAGCGACCACTTAAAACACTGCTTAGAATCATTGTGAGTAGCTGACAAAAGGAGTATTTTTTAAAAATACAGTTAGTATTTCTCAAGGTTGGTCACTGAAAACAGACAGTTTTCTTTGTGGCATATTTCAAGGCAGTTCCATAGTATTAAGAAGCAAGTTTAAAACACTAATTTGTTGCAGGGGAAATATGTTCAAAGCAACATTGAAACAAAGGCACCTTGTTTGCTCATTGATCTACCCATCTCTATTAAGAAGTCTAAGAACCCCAAAAGAATACTAAATATTCACCACTGTAATAAAAAGAACCTAGATCTAATCTGCACTAAGAAGTTTTGCCAATAAGCTTTACCTTCCTTCACTATAGCTCTGAATACATCCACGTTCAGTATTTGCTGCTAGTAAAAAGCTCTAAATTACTTCCTCAGCACTGTTCTCTGCTGCAATTTATACCTACTCAGAGTAGTAATACAGATGATCTAAGATCAAACCTCTGTCAGCACATGCCAGAATATTATTGACATCACAAGAGTTACCACTCTTTTTGACCACAGCTGCCAAAGGGAAGGAACAATTAGAAGACTGAATTTGCCCCATCATTTGAAAGCTTCCAGGTATTTTGAAAATGCCTCTTTTCCTATTAACCTACACTGTTAGAGTTAGAGTTAGTGTCCTCGCTGTAGGCGGGTCTGCAAGCTATCTGCCCTGCACCCCGCTAAAGGTTTTATTAGCATTTGAGGATGACCTGCAGCAGGTTGGGGAATTCCTAAAAGTTACATTTACAGTCATCGCAAAGAAGTTCTGAACTTCCTCTTGTTGCAGTCAAATGAGAAAAGGGAATTTATTACTCTATGTTGTTTTAGGCAAATCTACTGCAGCAATAATAGAAAAACATCTGCTGCTTTTCTCCAAATTCTCTGCTATTATGTAGAGCTCATCTGGTATTGCATTAACAATTCTGACAAACACTTATGGCCAAAACACATGCTAAATATGCAGTAACATGACATCCCAAGATGGGTCATAATGATACACTGAAGAGCTTCATTATAAAGCATATCCACTACTCTCTAAGTTTGATAAGGGTACAAAGACTGTTCGTTCTGCACCTACTGAGAAGTTCACTTTTCTGTATTATTTAACTGCCACATATACTGTTTCATAAACTAGGGATTTTAATGACAGACTAACTCTTGAGGAATCACAGTAAGAGTCATAAACCCATATACGTGAATATATAAATCTGTGAAAACCATCTCTTTGTAGCTTGTCAAGAAACTTTATTTTTCTAAAGATGCAAATACCACTGTCCCTGATACAATTCCCAGCAATTCATCAACAAATAGGTGTTTTTCAATATTCGATTAATCAAGTAGTGGAACTTCTGTTCATGCACTCACAATAATGTGAATCAAAAGCATCACTCTTATTTATCTGGCATTCCAACAACTGGAAGATCCTTTACTTTGTATTGTCTGAACACAATGCAGGTGTGGAAATTTCCAGAGAACTGTCACTCATGTTTCTGCAAAAAGCACCTCTTCTATTTTACACTTGGCACTTCGGAACCTTGGCAAGTATTGCACATAGTCCTGGAAGTCTGTTTCATCTAGTAGTTCCACAACAATTTTTAAAATACTTTTAATTCATTTTATAATCACATTCCACCATCCAATGTTCATTTTACAAACTGTGTAACCCTGTTGCCAGAAATGATGAAATGCCTTTGCTGCTCTGTTCAGCACTTAGGTATGTGATGGCAAAGTAGTACTAAGTTTGCAAAATTGCGCAAAGGGGAGAAAGAAGGTATAGGTTAGCAATTTTCCTCAAGAACTGTCTCAGTTGTATTAGAAAAATGGTGGCATTCCTTCATAAACACTTTGGACAAAGAATTCTGAAGACTGAAACCAGAGACTCATAATGCAGTGTGAGTCTGGCTCATATAATGAGCACAGTGCAGTCATATTGCATGGCAGACGTGATTAGACAAATACAAACATCTGCTTAAACTGTTACGCCATCTGCTCTAGCCTTGTGAAGCCTCAATAAGAAAATCAGAAAAGCAAACATTACTATAGAAATAAAGGTATTCTTTTTTTTTTTTTTTTTTTTACTTGCCTTTGGGTTGTTTGCATCAAACAGCCCTGTAGAAAGTCCAATCAACAATGAACTTTTGCCTTTATTTTTTGCTGGTGATATGGAACGTGAACGAGGCACAAAAGGCTCTTCCTGTGAAGACTGAGCTGACAGAACCGGTGAGGCTGTTGGTACAGCTGGGGACTGCATTACCCTCTGGAATAATGGTTCAGGCTGCAGTGAGTCACTGGAACAAGTTTCTGATGTGGTACACAAAAGTCGAATACAAATTTAAATTGATTTAAAACCACAAGCTTTTAAGCAAAAAGTAACTAAACTGAGAAAAACTAATTTCTGTTGCATGTTTAAAGGAGAAAATAGATCACACTCTATGAGTATGAAAATCTGTTTAGATTATTTTAGTAAATGCATCATAATGTGACATTCTCCCATTTATCATTGAGAATATACATCCCTCAGCTATTGTGTATTCTATTCTCATGCCTTCTTGTTTATCATTATCCAATCTGTGCCTAAAATTATGGCTTCATCCATTATCATCTGTTGCTTCTTCCCTTACACTAGATTTCTTCAAAATTATCCCAATATAATGTGCTCTGACACTGGAAAAAATGTAGAGTTTTCTTAATGCACCAGTAAATCGATGGAATAGTATAACCAATGATAATTCCAAGTATTGCAGATATATTTTCTATTCTGCTATAAAAATATGTAAATCCCCTGTAATTAGTTTAAGGACCTCTAAGAGCAAGCAATTTTATGCAATAAGGATTAAAAAGTCATTACTAGCACTTGTTTAAAATATCTTTGAAATATCCAAGCTGCATTTCAACATTAGGTATGTCTATAAGCAAAGCAGCACTTTACCAGATTTCGTAACACTTCAAATAGTCATTATAAAAGGTCGTAACATTCAGAAACCTGATATTCACTTGTAACTATCAAAGCATGGGCTATTTCCCTGTGTATACACAATGTAGCTTTGTCGCTACATATTTTCTTTGGAAGTGGCAAATATAACACACATAATTCATCTTCCTAATCCATCAGAAATCTATCTTACAGAAGTATGAACCGAAAAGGAAAATGAAAATATAAAGCCTGCTCTTTTAGGGCTAGTGAAGAAGTGAGAAGGGATGGCTCCAGTGCTCTGTACCACCAGTTACAAAACAAGAGATTTTGACTGACCTTCTGGAGCTTCTTTTTGTGGTTGCATCTTGTCAAGCGCTACTTTCTCAGAAGTTGCCTCACTTCTTCTGTCATGTTGTGCCCTATTAAAAAAATACAACACCCAAGGAAAATACCATTTATAATAGTCATTAGTCTACTGACAAGACCCTCACCCACCAAGAGCAGTAAAACTAAGGTGGTAGGCAAGCAATGAAGCTTTAGCTAAGCTTAACATTGTAACCAAAGTATCAAAATCCTCCTCAGTTAAAATTAGTTGTTTGAACTCAAGAGAGGGATCAAAAGAATAACTCACTTATCCTCTTTTTCTTTTACCCACACTTCATTAACAGTAATGGGAAATTCCTTGCTCTGTTGCTTTTTATTTTCTTCTGTTTCTTCCAACATCTCTGCTTCCAGATCATCAGGCTCTAAAATTAATGAAGTCATACACCTCATTAAAAATGAACCCCAAACAAAAAGAAAGGAGAGACTACATGTTTTAAGATTACATTAAAATCCTTGATGTTAAATCTTTCTGTGTTTTGCAGAAACTACTGAAATTTTGTAGCTCCAGAGCTAAAGTTTGGCTCTGATACAAGAAGACTACCTTCAAGCTCCAAGGAACTGTTTTCTAAAAATCTCAGCAACTTTCCTCCATAAGTCTTCAGGGTGCTGATATCATACAGGGGAAAAGATCCCAGCACAACTGGTGTGCAGAAACAAAAAGGAACTGAAGCTCTTTAGAATTCCACTTCTTCAGAGAGTTCTCTAAAAGCATGTAAGTTTTTGGAAGTTAACAAAATATGTCGATGAATCAAATTACTACACAGGCATAGAAAATACCTGGTCCTACCTAAAAGGCGTTATAACAATTTGAGCTTTGTCTATGGGTAGATATACAAGCCTACAGTATACATTCCTCATTGAATTGGAAAACAGATTGTCATTAGAATTGCTAATTAAATGACTTACCATCCAGCATAATAGGTTTGCTCTGCACCTGGGTAGCTCCAGCTCTTTGAGATTCTTCTGGTATAGTCACTTTGTTCTGTGAGATACCAACTGGCACTGAAGACTGAGGTCCAACAGTAGGAAAAGCTTTCTCTTCCTTATCCTGTTTTACAATTAAGGAGTGATGATCTTCTTCAACAACTTCTGCAGTATCTAAAACAAAATTAGTCTGTCGTTTAAACAGTGCTTTGACACAATTCAGTAATAAACTACAACGTGACTACAAGGTAAGTTGAGAATCTTGGGTTTTAAAACATAACGTCTACACAGTAGAAAAGTTTGCATGCTTTTATTATGAAGAAGGAACAAGGAAAACAGAAATATAAAAAACAGAATTCTCCCCCTCCCATAACAGCAGGTGTACTTGCTACTTTATAATTATTACTTTTATATTTATTGGAATAAATATGAAATTGTACTGTTCTCTGGTATTTTCAAGATTAAACTAAATTTTAACGAAAGTTTTCAAGGTATACAATGGTTATCACTATGTTATAAATGGTTTTACTGGTTTAAATCATGAGGTGAAAAGGTACAATAGCCTATGGGTTTGGCTAACAGCTGTAAATATTATTAATACATATGTAACAAATGTAACTGAGCCTTAGATTTCTTTAGAGAAGTACCACCATCCATTTCTAATAAAAGAAACTAGTATTTTGTCTTGATGAAGGCAAAAATATACTAAAGCTGTAAAAGCTTCTTGCATCTAGCACTTATAAAGCAAAAAGAAAAGAGAAATAGACAAAAAAGAGAATAGACAAAAGGGGCAATAGCAAAAGAACAGGTATGAAAGTTGTTCACCAGAAAGACAAGGAAGATAAAGAAGCAACATAATTTGCATTAAGGACAACAAGTACTTGTCCAGAAGGAAATTCCACTAGTATGCTAAGTCACATGCTAACAAGAAAGCTATGGGAGCTATGCAATTCAATATTCAGTTCACAACATCCCTTTAAAAAAAACTGTTAATATTAACAAGCAAAGTCCAAGACATTTCAACACATCCACCTTAATTTCTTATTACTCGAGTGGGTTTGAAATTTTTTGGTATCTTTTGGTATTGAGCCTGTGCTGACATGCGGAACATTCATAAACATTCAGAACTGAGGCAACACACAGAAGAAAAAAGAAAGAGTAAGGACAGAATGTGCATCAATCACTTCAAAATTATTCTCACTAGACAAACTGGCAAGCTGGCACTTCCTGCCCTTGCAGTGCATATAGTTACTGTCCGTGCTTACCATTTGTTATATCTAGTTCTTCCAGTAATTCAGTTTGCAGCTGCAACTCTGCTTCTCCTAGAATTTTCAGGACTGAATCAGTAGGGCTTTTGCCCCAGACTTTCCTGTGGGGTTCACCAAAATCTAGTTTAATTACTTCCCCCATAGTTTGCCCTGTCAGGACAGAAACAAGAACATGTTAGAAACTTTTGTTCACTCTAAGTATGATCAAATACTTTACTTATATTATAGTAGTTATACTATAAATGTACTATAATTGTTTATACTTTCTATAGACAAAGAACCTCCACAAAGCTAAAAACAACCACGCCAGACTTATGCCATCTCTCCCCAAGTCATAGAGCCTAAAGACTGTGGTCAAAAGTCTAGAGTTCCTCTTCTGACAATTCATCTTAGGAACAGAAGTTATTAAATGACAATTGACATCGTCAACTTAAGAACAAAAGCAGGAGGTCTTTTCAGCAATTCAGGTACTCTAGAAGAAAATATGGCTGAGATTTTTTTAAAACTGGCATGATAGAAAAGTTCACCTCTACTTCTACAAACTTGCTCATATGTAAGAGAAACTAGAAAGCCTTCTCCTGCTCTATTTTGACATTTGTTTCTGTTATTTCTCCTTGAGGAGAACAGAGAATACAAAGTGGCAACAAAGAAGTAGAACAAAAGAATGAAGTTTCCTGATCTTCGAACATCCTAACCATGTAAAACTACTGTGCTATGAAGCAAGTCTTTCAGTGATCATTTATTTCTATGTTGTGAAACAGCCTTGGTAAGACACACTGAAACTAAGAAAAAGGTCTTCCACCTGAAATATCAGAGAAAGCAGATAGGAAATCTGAAAGACAGGCTTGATTAAAAGAATAACCCTCAGTTTTTATTGTTCTACTGAAAACATAAAAGGATTTGTAAATAGAATAAGAAACTTGCATATGTTTTAAAAGTTTTTATCCTTTAGATTAACACCTATTTAAAAGACATTTACAAAGACAACTTGAAGAAAGAAATGCACAGCGTGCATTTCATTAACTATTTTTTGAAATTACAGGTTTTTTTATATCATCGGCAGGTCATTTAACTACTAAGCCTGTGCCTTATTCCTTACACAAGGCAATACATAACCACCTGTTTTAGAAGCAAATGACACACGACACACAAGCAGCAACAAAAAAAAAAGAGTACTTGCTTTATAAAAGCAGATACTACTGATTTACTAATGTCATGGTGGTAATTGAGTGCTTACGGTCTGTTCCAGAAAGAGAGTCTTCCAATGATAACTGTGCTAGAGGAACTACCAACTCAGATGCCTTCGATTCCCATTTTTTGCGATCTCCTACAAGTGGATGGACATCTTCTTGCTGTTCCTTACCATCCTCGGACCCATCTGATTCAGATAAATTTTTATTTTCTTTTGTTCCTTTGTCATCTTCTTGAGCTTTAAGATTTTGATTCAATCTTTTCAGTATTTGCCGTTTATTCTGAAATAAGGACCAATATGTATCACTTAAACAGTACCTTCCTTAAAAAGGAGAAAACTAAATTAAACTGAACACAATTGGACATACTTGCACTGCAAGATCTGGCTTTTTTGTTTCCTCTTCAGCTTCCTGGATAGCAGTTACATTCTCATCCTTTAAAGAAAGAAGCATGAAATACAGTGTAGAAGAATATGTCAGAAAAAGTAACCTCAAGAATATTAATAGAAATAATAGCAAAAAGTCACCTCTAACACGCTTTCATTGACAACTGTAGATAGATTAAGACAGAATGGACAATACTTCAGTTTTTGTGGGGTTTCACAAAGACTGAATTTCAAGGACAGTGTCTGTGTGACCTATTTGCTATCTGAAATGGGTGAGCAAATGAACCAGTCTCAGTTTAAGGGAAATCAGCAAGGGAAATCCATAGCACAAAACAGGCAGAGATGAAGCTAGATGTGACATGTGCAGCAAAATGCCAACCACTTCCAGTGCTAGAAATGAGTAATTCTGTAAGAGAACAGAAAAGTGGCAAGGACGGAGTCTAAGAGGACCTGTAAAGAATAGCAGAAGTGAGAAGAAAACTTCAGCAACTACAGTGTATATAATATCAAGTCAGTAAAGAATAAGAAAACATTATCTCCTTAGTATCCAAAAACAAAGAAAACCTGCCCAGATCAAGTTGACTGACAATAGGCAGATGCACAACTACAGATTAAAAAAAAGGCAAATATTGCATTACACAGAGCATTTTTCAGAGAAACGTTCTGCATTGTTCTTGATCAGTCTCAATTACAGGACTAAAGCAATTTGAACTATTGTGTAAGACCTATCAGCAACTAGTATCCTTAAGCATTTTTGTTTACCTTACATGCAAATTCTTCTGAAAATTCTTTTCCAAATCAGTATATCTATTTATGATTTTTTAATTTTAAGTAAAAAAAAGGTAACTTTTAGCAGAGGAACCTACCACACCCACTTCCTTCAAAGCAGAAGTCATGGAAATGACTGGTGTACTGGGCTTAATTGGAAGCTGTTGCTTAGGAAGAGATGCTCCAGGCTCTTGTATTCCATGCACAGGACTGTGTCCTGTAGCTCCCACATGAAAAGGCACGTTCGGACTCTTTACTCCTTTTGCTATCAGCTGTATAATACAGATTCAATTAAAAAAAAAAATAAATAAAGCAATAAATCAAAGACTGCACATAAAATACAGTATGATCAAATATGCTCAGGTAAATCTTAGAAAAGGATAATAATGTTACACATTTTCATATTAAGCTGTCAATGACAGATATTAACTATTTCCAATTTATCAGCTTCACAACGTCCCACTTTTTTTTTTTTTTTTTTTTTTTTTTTTAGCAGAGAGACATCACTAGTGGGACTTGTCACTCCACAGCACATGTAAGCAAAAGAAGATTATGTACAATTTGGTAAGTTGCAGACCAATAATAAAATACTTAAGGTAATCCTAATGATTCTTAGGTTTGCTGTTCTTAAGTTCTTGAACCAAATTTTTATTCAAGTATACTTAAGATTAGGTTTTTAATGAGGGAATTCTGACCGACAGATGCTCTCTCCAGTTTCAGAAGACATATTATCTAAGCTTGAGAATCACAGTGTAAGCTTTTACAATCACAGTGTAAGATTTTCGTCATACAAATACACAGTACTACATATGTTGACCATATAATAGGTTTTCTTACATGTTCTTCCCAAGCTCTTTTCTCTCTTTCATATGCTTCCTTTCTTTTTTGCTCTAACTGTTCTTTTAGAACTGCAGCTCGAGCATTTGCTTGGGCCTATAATAAAGAAACAAGCGAAAAAAAAAAAAAAAAAAAAAAAAAAGACCAGCTTGAACCATAAAAAACATTAATACACCATTCTGTGAAACATCTTAAAAAGAAACATTATTGGATCACCTCATCTCACTTTCTCTCACTTACTGCTTTATAGACTGCGAAGGGAGATTTCCACTGATACTCAAAATCACCACACAAGTACAATAACTGTTCTCCAATATTTAAAATGGTAACAACTCCTCAAAATATACTTACAATTCTTGATTGGCATGATTAATTTTTAGTGTACATATTAACTGTGGTAGAAGTAATTTAAAATTAGATTATTTTCTTAAAAAAAAATGAAGCAAAATTCATTAATCATAAACTATTAAATATTCAGCTTAAATTTTCTACATTTGTTCAACAAACACAAAAAGCTTCCATTGCTGTTTCACCCCTAGTTTTAAGGTTAGGCATAAGGTCTGCTTGTTTTTACATTGCTCTTTGAGGATGAAAGGAAAAAATGAACAGATAGAGTATGTACACCTGTATACTTGGTATAAATATAGTATAGTAGATAGAGTTATTAGAAGAATACAAAGAATAAAGCTCTAATAAAAAAACGGATTCCTATGAATTACAACTGATTTGGAACTCTGAACTAAATGCAAGTTATCACAGGGTTATATAATAGCCCACCTTACAGTCTACATGTGGCCTCTGTTGGCACAGGTGAGGAGTTTTGGCTTCCTTTATCCTTTTAACTAGAAGTTGTTATTTAAGGTACATTTACCTTCCCACTTCTGTATCAAAATGCTATCTTAGTTATACCAAATTGCCTTAAGGACTAAAGCTAATCTAGAGAAAAACCTTAAAAGGCATGGATGGGAGAATCTTTGCCTGCTATGCTACATTACAACATATTTTGAAATTGCTGAGATAAATCAGTTGAACAGAGTTGTTACCTCAATACAGTATGTATGACTTACCAGAGACAAAAATCTCTATTAGTGGATGCATTAACAAACTATTAATAGCAAAATGAAATGCAAAGAACTTCATGAGATAAGAAGCAAATTTTAAAACAAGGAGTTCCATTTCCTCCCTTTTCACAATTACCTTCTGTGCTTCTATCTTTTTGCGTTTCAGTTCTGCTTCCTCGCTTGATTCTTGCCCATCAGAACTGCCAGCTTCATTCTGAAAAGCACAAGTCCTCAAAGAATTATCATCAATGCATGTACTTAAGAGCTGAATGATAAAAGTGACTACTGGGATCATTTAGACTGTCTGACTAACACAAGCCATAATTTTACTATGTAACTCCTCACTTGAATATAATACCTACTTGGATGAAACTTCATTTTTGAGACTAGTGATTATTATTATTTTTTTTATTATATTCATACATATTCTGTGTGAACATTGTCAAAAAGTCAATTCTAGAGAAGTTCCTATAGCTACAAGTAAATACGTTGTCATGGTTTTGGCTGGGATAGAGTTAATTTTCTTCATAGAGGCTCACGCAATGCTGTGTTTTGGGTTTTTGATGAAAATAGTAGTGATAATACATCTGTGTTCTGTTGCAGAGCAGCGCTGGCCCAGAGGTGAGGCCTTCCAAGCTCCTCATGCTGCCCTGCAAGCGAGGGGCCGAGAGTGCCCCAGGAGCTGGAGGGGATCCAGCCGGGACAGCTGGCCCAGGCTGCCCAAAGGGATGTCCCACACCACCCAGTGTCATGCTCAGCGACAGCAGCCGGGGCCGAGGAGGAGGAAGGGGGACGTTGGGAGTGACGCTGCTGTTCTCCCCCAGAGACCATTACATGTGATGAACCCTGCTTTCCTGGGAGTGGTTGAACACCCTGCCTGCCAGTGGGAAGCACCAAATGAATTCCTTGCTTTGCTTGCTCACATGACTTTTGCTTTACCTAGTAAATTGTCCTTATCTCAACCTGTGAGTTCTTGCACTTTTACCTCTCTGATTCTCTCCTCAACCCCCTGGGGAGAGAGGGTGAGCATGTGTGGTGGTTAGCTGCATGCCAAGGCAAAACCACAACAAAGTATAAATATGCTAGTGCTTAACGACAGATTTGTGGATCGAATTCAGATGTAATTTTATGTTGTCCTACTTGTTAACAGGTTATTAAGTAACATGCACTGAAGCTGCATCTCTAACTGAAATATCCAACAAATTTCATGAATTCTAGAAGAACAGATACAGGTACACTAACTGTAGAGCAGAATGAAATGTGTTAATATACATATGTATATATATATTTACATGTAAAATTGCTTATCATAAAAATATTTCTGTAGGGATAAAATAACATGATCCCACAGCCAACTTCCTGAAGTATTTATTTTTCAAACTGACCTTCTCTCCACGAAGTTTTGCTTTAATCTGTTGACGTTCATTGAAGTTTTGTAGCCGGATCTGTCTTAATCTTGCCAAATATTCCTAAAGTAAAGAACGGAAATAAGTTTCAATTATACTGAAACTATCTGCAGTATGCTTGGCTTATAATACTTAAGATTCCACAAAAAGCCAAATGAAATGAGGGGAAAAAACGCTATTGCTATCACTATATTAGCACTTGATAATTTCCAGAAGAATTCTCATCCAATTAAATTAAAGAAAACTGAAACTTGTGTTCCTCAGTGTTAAGCTACCATTACACTTGATACAATCAAGGACCAGGAATGGTTGCATCTGTTACAACACAGTTACACCCTATAGATATGCGTGCATGTTCAAGAACCTTTCCTAGGCAAACTGCTGTAGACAACAATAATGTTATGATTATTAAAAAAAATTACACACTGAGATTTCAGAAAAAAAATATTTTTCCTAGGAACTTATAAAGTCTTCATTTTGTTACACAAATGAACCATGCAGGGAAACGAGGCACAGTCAAGGTCAAAATAGTGCTGTTTGTGTGATGGAAGTGGCAAACATGCAGCAAGCATACCTCTTCTTCCTTGTTTCTGGATTTCCTTCCTCTTGCAGAAATGGGCCTGCCTCCATAGATATCTGCCACGTTTTGCAGTGTACCCTGTTTGCCATTTAATGGTATAAAATTTAAAATGGCTGGGGCAGTAAAATTATCTGCTTTATCCAGTAAATGTTCATTTATAAGAAAGCAAATCCACCAATGATCTGCAGTTGTTCTGAAATTAGCTGATAACCCCCTTTCACTTATAAGAAACAAATGACAGTAACAACTGAAAATCCTGAGTAGCCAGGAAGAGGCTAGACCTTTAATATTACAGCGGTCTTCTCCCTACAATTCTGGTCTTCTCCTGCTATGTTGGAAGCATAAATTCTGACAGACAGCAGTTTTTGTACATCTAGATTAAATACAAGTTGTGGCACGCAGCTGGCATTTCTGCCATTGTCGAGTCAAGCCTAAGATAAAAGTGGAATCATCAGATGTAGAGTAAGCATTTATCCATCATCATATTTTTTTAAACATACTGTAAGTAGCAAACTCAGCAATCTTGTAACATATTTGTATATGCTTATTACATTTTCCTTTCTAAACCTAACAAGCTGTCTTACCTTGCTAATACATGTGGATTTACAATGTATAATCTAGGTTAGTGTGATGTACTTGGAGTTGTAAACAAAAGGATTCAACCTCAAAGGAATGGAAAACAGGAGTCCAATTCAGGACAGTATGAGAATCCTTTAAATCAAGAGTTTTCTGCTTGGTATAAAATCATATTTAAATATATTTTTTTTCCATGATATACTGTAAGCTTCTGCTGAACTTATTAAAAATATCTTGATCTGTTAATTAGATGTATGTTAACTGCATTTATTATGTGCTGTTACATGGACCTTGTTTGTGCCTTGTAAAACACTGGGGCTTTAGCTTTCTCAAGCTTGAGTACCGAGAACCACCTGTAAATCAATACTCCAGTTAAATTCTTGACAGGAAGCACCGAATGCAAATATTTTTGCTAAATACTCTTTCAAAATTGAGCTGAAAAATCAGTAATTCAAGAAAAGAGGGTATTTCTAAACTTCTGTGGTTTAGTCAACTGGGGGATGAGACAATAAATTAGAAGAACCATCCTCATAGGTAAGAAATAACATACATTCATGAAGATTCCATGAATTCCAGTTTTGGTTTGAACGTTAAGCCATAAAAAATAGAAAGGTATATTATTCTCCATATTCACTTTTTCAGAAATAATAACATCCTAATATAAAGGAATCACTTGCAAGATGTTGTTACTGCAAAACACATTTCCTAGAGGAATACTGAATTTAGAACTGCAAGCATAAAGAACAAAGAACATTTTGTGACACTGTCCATTAGTTAATCTCTACAGACTGAAGATGGATGTCTTTATAATATCTTCTTAATAAACAGAATGTTTTTCTAAAACACACTAGTGTAGCTGAGTTAAAAGTTTAATCAAACTTCATTTAAAGTTCAAGCTACTGAAAAATACATAGTTTAATTTTAACCAAAGCTTTACAGCTATAAACAGGAAAAAAAAAAAGAAAAGTAATGTTCTAAAGTTCACAACATCAAGTTAGACATGCACAAAAATGTAATTTTTTTCCTTTTTGATTTGTAAAGCATTCTGAAGCAGTAATATAAGTAGGAAGACAGATTTTCCATACCATGTGTCCTTCAGCTCGAGCTTTGTTTTGCATGGCTTCCCTCTTTCGTTGCCAGAATTCTTCAACTTGCCTTGCTCTTTCTGCGGGTAACCACCCTTTTTGCCTGAATAATTACAACACATAGCAAGCTGAAAGTCTCTGAAATACAACACTTGCAAAACCTATACATATATTTAAACTAGGACACAAAAACTAACTATGAAAAACATATCTTCTCAAAACGCCTTTAATTGGCTGAAATACAACAGAATTCCATGAAATGGAGAAAAAGTAGGTTCAACTATATTAAAAGTACAATTAAACATGCCCTCGCAGAACACTGTGTTGTTCTTCCATATCCTGCTCATCAAAACAAAATGAATGTCAAATCACAATTTCAGTGCAGTTAGTTCTGAAAAAATCTCAGCTGGTTTTCATTAATTATCATTTGTAAAATAAAAAGTTAAAAAAAAAAAAGGACAGATTATTTCAAGGCTTCCCTTTACAGATGGGTAAGAAGACTTCCTTCATGAGCCATCCACTAGCCTTAATCTGACCTATGCTTGGAGTAAGAGCTTCTACCACTTACCACTTAGATAACAGACACAGTGCTAGTATTCCAACAGCATTCTGGCATCTGTTTTGGGGGGATTTGGTGGGACTTTTGCTTGTCTGATTTTGAAGGGACTCTGAAGAAGTTTTCCTACCTCAGAATTAACCAAACCAAGATGTTTTTTTCACGTTTCACCCCAGATCAGGGTCCTGTTTGGATTAACAAGGCTACATTCAATTTATTGCAACTGAGCAGCTGGCAGCCAAGTTTCCTAGTACATACCTATGATCATTTTGTAGAGGAACCAGTTTCTGAAAAATTGGTTAGAAGACTAAGGGGAGAAAGTTCCCTATTTAAACAAAACAAAGCAAGAAAAAAAGAAAGAAAAAGGTGATGAATGGTGTTAGATATTGTAACAGATTGTAGAACGATGAGGCAATCCCCTTTCCAAGGCTCCCCTAACTTCATTTGATTGAAGAGTATTGGAGGTCCAGCAATAGGAAGGAAGGTATTGGAATAAGCTGATAGCAATAACCCATCAGGCTGAAACAGTTAAAGAAAAAATAATTTTGCCACACAGGAACTATTCCTAGTAATTCTTAAATGAATTAGCACACTAACTAAACACCCTGGCACCTAGTCTTCCTCACCCCACCACCCAGCAATTGGGAAATGAAGTGTTATTTCCATATGCTATAATTCAGGAAATAAGAGATACGTAAAATGACTTTGATGCAACAGTACAAATGCTGTAGCTGCTCTGAAAATTCAGGACAGTCCACATAAGTGTTACCGGTAAAGAAAGAAACACTTTGTAATTTTTGTATATACATATTTGGCTCACTATACGATTTTGACTGTTCACTGCATATAAACTCAACTGGTGGATAACGAAATCTGTCAAAACGGGTCATACTGACAAAGTTTAGCTTACAGGTAGGAGAGGTGCTCTTTGAGCAAAAGAAATTATTTGTCTCAAACCAAGTACATAGCAAAAACTTATTTCAACTAAATTTTACGTGATACCATTTCTCCCTACTCTAATGCCAAGTGACTCATATTGTTAAAAAGCTTCAACCAGATTTCTTCTGGACAGCGGTGCTGTCTAAGAGACAATTTGTAAAGATTGCTGAAGTTGAGGGTACTTAGCTTTGCGTTAGCTGTGCTAGTGTAATCAGGAAGACTGTAACTCAAGGATTTCTCAACTTTTTAAATATATGCTTTAAATTACCTATCTTCAGGAAAGTTGTTATTCTTAACATTCTTTTTCTTTTGGGTAAACATCTTGAACACCTATCTTTAGATCTCATCTCTAGCTGAAAGAATAAAATGTGAGAGAGAAACACTGCTAGGCTGACTATGATAAAAAAAAGTACTTTTTAGATAATGAAGTACAAATACTTAATACATTTTAAATGCTAAGGAACAGCAGTTCAATTTAAGGTTAAAGGTAATCCAGCTTATAGACAGAAAATTATATCCATCTGTTTTAAAACTTCTGCATGCTACATTCATCGAGTGCTTCTGAGTTCACGGATTTGAGAAAAATTGAATCAATTTCTCTTCAGGATCTCCAGGTTATTAGTAATTTGCAGCCCTCTATTATAGTTGCTCTCAAATTTAAACATTTAAAACAATTTACCTGAATTACCAAGTATCATCTAATATTGGTGCGTGTGTCGATCTGCTTGAGGGTAGTAAAGTTCTGCAGGAGGATCTGGATAGGCTGCACCGATGGGCTGAGGTCAACTGCATGAAGTTCAACAAGGCCAAGTGCCGGGTCCTGCACCTGGGGCGCAATAACCCCAAGCAGAGCTACAGGCTGGGAGAGGAATGGTTGGAAAGCTGCCAGGCAGAGAAGGACCTGGGAGTGATGGTGGATAGTCGGCTGAATATGAGCCAGCAGTGTGCTCAGGTGGCCAAGAAGGCCAACGGCATCCTGGCTTGTATCAGGAACGGTGTGACCAGCAGGGCTAGGGAGGTGATCGTCCCCCTGTACTCGGCTCTGGTGAGGCCGCACCTCGAGTACTGTGTTCAGGTTTGGGCCCCTCGCTACAAGAAGGACATCGAGGTGCTTGAGCGGGTCCAGAGAAGGGCGACAAAGCTGGTGAGGGGCCTGGAGAACAAGTCCTACGAGGAGCGGCTGAGGGAGCTGGGCTTGTTCAGCCTGGAGAAGAGGAGGCTCAGGGGCGACCTTATCGCTCTTTATAGGTACCTCAAGGGAGGCTGTAGCGAGGTGGGGGTTGGCCTGTTCTCCCACGTGCCTGGTGACAGGACGAGGGGGAATGGGCTTAAGTTGAGCCAGGGGAGTTTTAGGTTGGATGTTAGGAAGAACTTCTTTACTGAAAGGGTTGTGAGGCATTGGAACAGGCTGCCCAGGGAAGTGGTGGAGTCACCATCCCTGGAAGTCTTCAAAAGACGTTTAGATGTAGAGCTTAGGGATATGGTTTAGTGGAGGGCTGTTAGCGTTAGGTTGGAGGCTGGACTCGATGACCTTGAGGTCTCTTCCAACCTAGAAAATTCTGTGAATTCTGTGAATTGTCGAATGTGCAAGGCAAATAATACCTCTAACCTAAGCAAGATTTGTCAATGATGGAATTGTGTGCAAAGGGTTGGGAATAAACAGAGAAGGCTGGAAAGACGCATCTATGTCAGTTGAGAAAATATATCTTCCAGTCCTGGGTTGTATCAGGAAGAATTTCAGTTAGCTCACAATGGTCCAAATTACTATAAAGGAAATAGCACATACCTTGCAGCTTGCAAAATTTTAACATCAGTGTTAAATGTGCTATACTATTGCCATATATTTTAAAATAGAAAAACCTAGAAGGTAAAACATACTATATGAAACATAAAACTGAATAAAATTCATTTAGAAAAACAAACGTTTTCTTTGGCCACTTCCTTTTCTTCACATTAACACCATTTATTTCTGCCCCCATGGGATACATCTCTGTGTCTGCAGAAGTTCAAATAATCCATGATAGAAAAAAAAATCTCTCTAAGAAAATTAGTGAGTAATGTTGAAGTACTGACATTCTAAGTATATACTTCCCCGTACACCACTCTTCAGTGTGGAAACAGTCCTTTACACAATATTAACAGATTTGAAAAAAGGCAATGCAGTTTTGAAAAAACTAACTGAAAGAGGTTGCCAATCTACCTGAAATAGGTAGACAATCAACGCTTTTTCATATACAAAACATGCTCACTTTATAATTCTGTGGTGCTTATTCTTTGCAGTAAGTTGCATACTGTTATAACACCTAGCATTCACATCTCTTGATGAAGAAAGCTACTACAAGTTTTCCACTTGTCAATAAATGGGAGCTAAGAATGCAGAAAGCTTTCTAGACACTCCTCTACGTTACAAGATCAAACACTGAGATGGAGAGAAGGCAGTCAGAATGAGATGACAGAACAAGGAAGCATCTTGGCAGGTAACACAGAAAACAGAACTATGAAAAAAGCAAAGGAGGGTTATTGTTTTAGCTAGACTGTAACTGCATTAAGCCAGGATTTTTGGCTTAAATCTAGTTTAGTTACAGTTGTAAGTAATCCTTTTTTCCCCTATTGGGAAAGCCAAGGTTTCCATTGGTTCTAAAAGAATTGTGGTCTGTGAGGGACCAACACACAAACAGACAGCACAGTACCAATGGATAAAGGTGGTTTTGAGACATGTTCAGCTACTAAATGGAACAAGACAGAACAAAAATCTAACACGTAGGGACAGATTTATGGATTATCATAGTCCAACCTGTTTGCATTGGCTTGTTTAGACACCTCCTTCGATCTTTTCATTTTTTTCCTAATTGCATCAGCATCAGGTAAATGGTGATGACCTGCAGGCCCCTTAGGAACTCCTGGACGTATTCCAGGTGGAATTCCTCTGCAGATAAATACGTACAGTAACTTTCATTACTTTCATCTAAAGCAGACCACATGCAACCTCTAGTGGAAGGTAGCCATACCTCTCAACAGCTTCTCGGCCTTGTACTTCTGCCCTCCATCTGGCTTCCCTCTCTTCAGCTACTCTAAAGTTCTCCTTTTGCATCTGGTCAAAAATAGCATGATAATGCTCATATTGTCCTCTGGAAGACACTGGAAAAGGACCAAGACCACCTCCACCACCATAATACGGTGCCTGAAAATCAGAAAAGGTAGGGTGGACATCTCAAACAATGGTTTTAACAAGCCCTTCCAATTTTCACCTCTCTGGCATGAATATGTATGAATATGTTCTGCAACAATTCTGAACTGGTTTTAGTTTTACTCTTGGTGTTCCCTTATTTTAAACACGGAATTAAAATCCCTTTTCATCACTTTACCACTACAAGATTGATAAATTAAGAACTTGTTTTTCAGTTAGCACTCCAAAATAACACAGTATTTTACCTCCCTTTGATAATAGTGTAATTATACATGAGACATCTGTCACACATTCTGGCAGTTATTGGTGAGGAATCCATTGAAGTGTAACTGGAGATAGCAGATGTTCTATATAGCAAAAATTAAAGTTTTAGTACAAAAAGCTAAAAATGATACAGTACTAACTAACTGAAGCACTACTGAGTCATTTCTATCCAAACATTCACTTTTTAAATTGAAGTCAGAAACAGTTAAGCACACTTCTAAATTTGCTAAGTGACATTAACAGCAGATTTATCTGAGAATCCCTGTTTTTACCAATCTATAACTTGGCTGCATCACCAGAACTGAGATGCTTTCCTACTGCAGTTCAGATCATGTACCACAAATTACAGCTTTGTGAAAATGATCTCTGTCACTCTCAAAGAGTTCGAATTCCTGGAGAGCCTTCATATGAAAATAATAATAAAAAACAAAATGTTGCAAGCAGCTGTGTACATTAGTAGCCAAGGATGGATGCAGAAAGTGTGAAATTGGCAAAACAAGGTTAAGGTTGTCAGCACATGCATAAAAATGTTCCTTTTACACCTGGGGAAAGTGGTCAAATAGCCCATGGCAGCGAACCTACGGGATCTGTGAATGTTCTTTCCAGAGTGGTCCAAAGTATTTCATGTACATTCAAATAGGACAGTACAGATGTGACAGATTTATAGCTGTCCACCCAGAAGTTCTTGAACAGCCTATATTTAACAATGCAATTTGGCTCACTTTCTCATTTTCAATTGTTCAATGCACATCAATAGCCTATGTGATAGAATACTAACCAGAAGATTTATCCAAGCATTAAAATAAGTATGCTGGTACGTTGTTCTTCTGGATAAAAGTAACTTATTATACAAGACAACTGATTCTACAAATAGAATGCAAAGCCTTGCCTTACACACTCTTAAAGGTTTCACCTACAATTACTAGAGCTCAGTTTCCAAAAGGATTACCTAAAGAAATAGCACGATCAATCTCTAAGCAAATGCTAAGCAGCAGGTGCTCATCAACCACCTGCAGAACCATTACAGCCCCTGCTAGAAGCACAAACCCAAAGTCTACTCCTTGCCATCTCTTTCCCTACTTTACCCCAGAAGCAGGTACGAGCAACCAATCCAAAAAAGACAGGAGGAGAAAATACTGCACTGCAAGACCCTGCTGTACATTTAGAGACCATGTGGCTTGCATTACTGGAATGCTTGAACACTGCCATTCTAAACTAACAGCACCAGCAGGGAGTCACTGGCTGCACTGTTTCCGTGAGGGAGAAAGGAAATGGGTAATTACATCAACAATACTGTAACAATACATGGAAACCTCAAGTGATGATACCTTAGTGGCCTGCAGTACAATCTGCACAAAACTACCTAATCCAGAGAACAAATTTCAAACAATTTTAAAGGATGTTTGCTCTGATATTTAACACAGTGACACTTAGAGAAAGTACTCACAGCTACTGAAACACAATTTCCTTACTTTACTGCGAATAGAAGTTAGTGATGCTGTTTTAGCTAAAAAACAGGGAGTACTTTCCATGTCTAAGGCCCTTGCAATAAAACTCTTGAAGTTAATCAAAGGCATGATTGTTTTCAGTAACATATAGAGCTCTGATCCAAATATGCCGATGCGTATATATCATGTTGTACAGAAGCCTGCATTGGTGCTTGCCAGCATCATCCTAAGAGAGAGAATGAAGGCATGGGAACGAGATGATGGTTTTTGATTTCCCATTAAAGCCACACATGGTAGTTTTGAAAGTCTGGTATTTTTACATTTGCTTTTATATTTAAGCTAAGTTATACAATATGTGAGACGCAGCCAAAAATTGCGTCTATTTTGCAGAACAGTTATCAAAAGCAGCTAATGAAACCTTGTCATGTACTTTTGGTTTCTTCATGTTTTGTTGTACATGGAGAAGAAAATAAAACCTCTTCTCATTTTGACCCCAGTGCATAGCCAGAGCTTGTTTATGAAAACTGTGTTGAATTTGTTTAGGCTAAATATTTTTGTAGGACTCCCTAACACCAAAACAAATGGTTGGTTTTTAACCCACTTCATATTGTTCAATAGATTTACACCACAACAATACTGAAATTTCTGCACTGTCTGTCTCATAAAAATAGAGGATCCAGATTTTTATATTGAAGTACCTTCATGATACTACTTCCCAGAACAGTTATGCAAATACAAACTGTCATAGGATTAAGATTAAATTATATAATTTAAATCCATAAGAAGTGAATGGCTAAGGGGTAACTGCTTTCAGGAAAAAATTACATTTACTCAGGAATTTCTTCTCCCATTATGGACAACTTATCAATATAGGTATTGTAATTGTCTTTTACGTTGGTAAATAAAAATGAATGCTTAAAAGCACATTTTTAATATTGGGAAAGATGTCCATTACCACAGTATGAGAACCTGGGAAAATATTTCAACAAAAAAATTTGAGAACAAACTTGAATATGTAAGAAGCTGTTCATGCATAGATTTAGCGCAGGAAAAGTAGCAAAAGCAGAAGTGGAAAAAAGAAAGTGGTGCATGAAAACCATTACTGGCAGAAAGAGGGGAGACTCAGAAATTTAATAAGTATTAAAAATGAAAATTGCATATGATCTCCAAAAAGCCAGGGAATAAAGTCTATTATACACTTTGCCTTAAATTATCAGTAGATTAATACTGGACAGCTCCAAGAGTTGATCTCCAAGAGCAGATGTTTCTGAAAAGATAAGACCATGCCAGATAACCAAAGGTGGGGGGAACACACTACATCACATTTCTGCATCTGCTGCCAACCTTAACATCACCACTTCCACCTGAACCAAGCACATTCCTCCATCCTTGTTCCCTGGCTCTGTTTATTCGTTCCATCTGAAGGAGAAAACAATAAAGGAAAACGTAATTCAAGGAATCACTTTAAGTAAAAATTGAGCTTCACTATTAACACATTTTAAACATATTTTACCCTTTCTTTCTCCAATCTTCTTATTTCTTCCGCCTTCAGTAAACTGATCTGCAATGTAAGGATTAAACATATTTAGTAACTGGGAAACTGAACTACTCTGTATTCCTAGGCGACACGCAACAAAACTCAACACATTTCACTAAAATTACTATGGATGTTAAAAAAAAAAAAAAAAAAAAAAGAAAAAAGGGTGCCTCAAGTATCTTGTCTACCTGATCTCTCTGGCGCTTTTCTTTTTCAGGCAACTCTAACCTTTTCTTTTTTGAAGGTTCCTGAAAAACAAGCATATAATTTGGTATTTATTACTGAGCCATTATTCTGTGAAGCGTCTGTCAAGATTGGTTAGTCTTCCAATTGCTGACTTATGTCCACGAAGATAAAAATCATTTCTAGATGTTTGGAAAAAAAAGATTAGGAGGAAAGGTTTGACGGTTTTATTTTGTCATTCTTGCTCTGGACCTAGCTTTTGCTTAGATTGAATGTTAGCAGATGATTTTGTGATACCTCAAACATTTTCCTCCTTTCTTCTCCTGGATTCATTTTCTTCATGGGAGTTGGAAAGGCCTAGATAAAAGGTGAAACTTCAAATTAGATAGCAAATGTCAGAATGAGAGGAAAACTCTAATCAAAGAAAAAAAATTAAATTCACAATTCAGTATGTGCAAAAGTTGGTTTAAAATAATTAATTACTGAGGAGTTGTAAATGTAAAGCACTGCTCAGATCTCAGGCAAAGGCTATGGTACTTGCTCATCCGCTGCTAAGAGCTCCATCTTGAAAGCTGAAGGTAGTAATTTCAGATCTGTCTCCATTTTTCTTCTCTGGCAATGTCATTCCATATTATAATCTTTTCACAGTCTTTGAGGGTCCTTCAATTTTAAGATTCTCTTTTTACGTGGAGAACAGATTTATTACGTTATCCTTAGGTGACTTCTCTTGTGTAACTCTACCTAAGTTCTTGTTATCCATGGACGAGGGGAATGAAGCCACAATTGAGTATCTGGTAAAAAGTCAGCTATACAAAATAAGCTATGTTTCTTACTCTAATTTTCTCCAAAAGTGAATGTTACTGAAAGCTTCCCCCCCGACTGTACAAGAATACAGATAGATTTGTAAGATTTTCTTTTGACAAACCCATCAGATTGGTACTTCAAAGTCAAATATCTCAGAAAACAGAAATCTTTAGAGACCTAAGTCAATGCAATTCAACTACAGTGCATTCATGTAATAACTCTAAGTGAGATGATTGATGCATGTTCCATTAAAATTGAGTTGAGAACTGCAAGCTGAGGCTAACCTGAAACAATAGCAAAGAGAAGAAAACTTATATTACACCGTAGCCATTATTTCTATCCTACATCTTATCCCTTGTCACTACATACAACCCACACAAATGATGTCTTAAAATTGCAGCATTTTTGACTTCTTACAGCATGAGGATTCTTCCTCAGTCTGTATATCCTGCCACAGTAAGGGCTTTGGGCCTCAGTGCAAGTGGATTTAGTGTTAGTTGGTGAAACTGATTATGAACAGTAGCAAAACAGCAGTTGATGTCACAACCAAGCTTTAAAAGAGAAAGACTCATGGTCTCATTAGGACACACATGTTTTTGCATTCCCTTTTTTTTGCTCTCTTTTTCAAACTGCACATGATGAGCAAATGAGGCTTGTGTGATAACTGATGGAAGTTATCCCTGAGGTTCAACGCTTACTGGAGGATTAAGGAAAAACTATCTCAGGACTAATTTTCTTTCCATCTACCAAATATATTATCAAATTTCATAGAGATCTCAGTATTATATTCTCCAAAGAGCCATGGGGAAAAAAAAAAAAAAAGAAACAAACAAACCACTTCTTCAGAAGACAATTTGAATTGATTGTCTTGCTGAAGGCAGAAAATAAAGCTGAAGTGGGAGCTTCTTGGTTACTAGCTGCTTGAAATGTGCCTAACTAACTGTATCATGAAATATCTCCAGGTCATGCAGTAGTTAAAGGAATAATATACAAACAGCTTTATGTAATAGGGAACATAAAGAAAGACAACTGGAAAAAAAAAGATTGGTAGTACGATATGAAGGTATACAGAAAATCATTTCTCATCAGCTCATGGAATCAAGTCTGGGAAAGTCCTCTTCTGATTACACAATTTCTCTGCTTGACAACACTTGAGGAAGTTATTAAAAGTTTTCTAAAGTTTAAAAATTGCAGATTATTTCTGAACCAATAAGAAAGATGCAAAGATATGAGAACACATGAGAAATCAAGTCCAAGGTGGCAGCCTCCAAAAACCCTTATATTAAAAAAAAAAAAAAAAAAAAAAAAAGAATCCATAATGAAGCAAGACAAGCATTTACAGTACTACTACTTTCTCTGCAGATGCATACATCCATATAAGCAACATTTTGAAAAAGAATGTAAAATATTACAGTACTGTTTAAATACAACATTAGCAAAACAGTTCAATATAAGTATCTTTGTTAGTTACCTGTCTAAATTTAGTCATCATCTTTTTCTCATGAAGCTTTTTGGGTGCATCTGAAGACTTCTTCATCACTAAAGGCACTCCATATTTTGCAGCGGGTTTGGTAATTTTCTGAGCTGGTGCAACTGAAGCCAGGATTTGTCCTTGAGCTGGTCTTTTAGCTAAACAAGAAAAGGCTGTTTTACAGCTATATTCAGGCCAGTCAGTATACTCTGCCTATATTTCCCTTTGCTAAGGTACTAGAACAGCAAAGCTGGAGGAGAATGGGTGAAGTGCTAACATTTCATACATGTGAGCTGACTGTGTAAATGTAATAAATCCAGTTGTCCAAAACAGCTCTTCTAAATATCATTTTTATATATGAATACATATTCATATTATATAATACACAAAATAGCAGGACACAATCCCTGAACTTTTCACTTCTACAACTTCACTTAACACTGGAGAGTTTAAATTTGTTCCAGCTGCCATGTTTTATTATCCAGTTGTCATGAACGCAGGGAAAAGTTTTCCCAGTGCAATTGAGAGGCAGGCCTCCCTCCACTAACGACACTGGACTGCAACCTGCAACACTCCTGTCAGCAGATGAGCCCTAGACCAGCTGCAGTTTCATCAGGATGTTGGTTTTCATGAGAAGTTCCTGAAAATATGCCAATATCATCTTGTGAATTTGAATCAGTGCAAGGACGTTTCTCTTACTATCTTACTACAGAATAGCAGGACAGCAGTGAAACACATTCACAATACTATTAAAAAACAGCAGAGCACTTGCCATGGTTTCAAATAATTACAAGGAGGGGAAAAAAAGGAAGAAAATCTGAGAAATAAGTGTAAACTGACTACAGTAGGAAAACTTGAGAAAGTGATCTACAATCTTATTTGCCACCAATACCAGAAATTCTACTGCTTTGGCTTGAAGTCAAGGTTTGATCATGGAATCTCTAACAAAACCTCCTACTCTCCTTTTTTCTTTTAACAAGGAGTGGGATTTCTTATTACCCATTTGTCATTAATAAGGCAAAAAATGTCCACTAACAACAAATAAGTAGTTTTCAGCATTTGCAGTTTTCGCTGTCTCCTTACATTTTGGAAACGTAATACAGCGCAAGAAGAAAGAGTACACAAAGTGTGACAGACTCATAGACTGCATTAACATGAGATTTGTACTCTACATACATCCAGCTCCCCGGTGAAAAAAGAAAACAAAAAAAAGCTTCCCTCTCTCTTCTCCTCAGAACTTGTAAAATCAATTCTAAGAACACACCCAAAACAATACACGAACAGAAGTAGGTATACAACCTTGCCAGATCTGAAAGCAAAAGCACTTTACACATTTACTTACCTGGTGCAGCATGTGGTCCAAACTTCTGGAAGATTTTGTGGTTGAATTCTTCTGCAATAAGCTAAACAAAAAGTTGAACTGTTAGCCAACGGTGTTTACACCCAAAGCGAGAAAGATCTCCTTTCCAGATAAGCGTGTATGCCTGTTTCAGAAAGTTTCTAATACTATTTGCCATAACTTTAAATGAATACAGAACTATGTATGCACCAGTGACCAACACATTTATTAAAATATATATTTTTTTAAGATTAGATAGCATCTCTAATTTGAGCATGTGAGTGAACCACTCATCAAAACTGTCTACACAATCTACGAGAAATTAAATATCTTTATCTGGTAGTAGTCTTCTACTTGTTATCATTTGCCTGACTAACCCCAAATAAAAATTTCGTAGCCATTCTGTAAAAGGCAGGAGAACAAGCATTGCTGACTTTTTATTCTGATCTTTCATTGGAGCAGTAATATGAACTATAATTAGTTGAAAGTCATATACAATCGAAATTCCAATTATACATGGCCGTCTCCTGAAATTTCTTCAGCTTGGCATTACAGTCCATTAGGATTCTTTATACTTAGTGAGGTCTCCTTTTGCATTCATTTCCTCAGTGTCCTTTCTCTGCCTGTATTTACTTACCTCATATCAGTACTATTCTTGTACTCCTGTATGTCATGAAAAAGCCTATCTAAATAAATGAGCATCTGATTCAAAATTCCTCACTGAATATAGAGACATATAAAATAGCACACCCAACAAAATGTCAATTTATATTTGTTAGTGAAACTTAAGTAATCTGAGTTTTTGTTTTGTTTTGTTTTTATTTTGTTTTGCTTTTGTTTTTCACTTCACAGTAACAGTCTTTTTTACTCAACTGGAAAGGTCTGCATAAAACCTGTAGGAAATACTAATATTCCAATTTCCCATGTTGTGTATTGATGTTGGAATAAAGAAAAGTCCTATGATGTATTTAGCAAAACTATATGAAAGCCAACTCCATACCTGTGGCGTGAGAAACTTTTCAACCCGTTTGGCTATGAAGTTTTTCTCCAATATGGAGTTTACTGATGGTCTATCCTTAGGATTCCTTTTAAATAACTGTGACAGTAGATTACGTAGGTCATATGAATAATGCATAGAAACAGGAGGAAAAGATCCAGAGATTATCTTCAGTACCAAGTTCTTCATGTTACCAGCTTCAAACTATGTCATGCAAGAAAACAAAACAGTTACTGCATATTACTGCTTGCCCACATGTAAAGCTACACATAAAGGCGAGGAAAAAAAACAAACCAATGACCAAACACAAAGAATTTCATTTCATGAAATTTTCATTTGCCTGAACATATCAAAACAAATTTTCAAGGCCATCAACAATTTCCATCAATACTTTAAAATAATCTGCTGCCAAATATTGCATTCATGTAAAATGCATCACACTGCAGCTACTTCATACCATAGAAACATATAGTTTCCCCCTGATCTTGATGCACAGTGATAAACAGGTAAGGATGAAATAATTATGTAACTACATCTGCTTGATCCTCTTTTTTTTCCCAAACACTTTCCACTACCACATGCCTTCTGCCCTTTTTTTTTTTAGAAAAGTCCTTCTAAATGAAAGAATGTAAACATGGACATTAATTCTGTGCTAAATCCAAAGGAATTCTTATACTTAGCCTACACTCAGCAGGCAGCACGCACCAATTCAATTCCTTTGTACAACAAAAAGTAAACTGGGCGATATGCACTGTTTTGAGAAAACAACCTACTGCTATCACCTCAGAGAGGCAACTTTGTCAACACAGTTGTCCCAGAAAAAGACAACGCCATAACAAATTGCAAAAGCTGTTATGAAATCTTTATGCTCTGGAAGGTTTTTTATTTTTTATTTTTAAAAATTACATGTTGTTATTATCTTGTTTTAATAAAAATAGCTATTTTTAAAATAAAATGATGGCAAGTTTTTTCCCTTCATAACTGAAAAGTGGATTAAAGGTGTATTCTTTAAAAAAAAGAGGAACTCTCACTTTAGGAATTTTTCTAAGAACTACCAGTATTCTAAACAGAAATTCATGAATCTACCTGCACAAAAGCTGACAGTCTGAATTTAGGCTCAGTTACAATGAAAATGTAAAGTTTTTGGAAAGAAAATAACACTAGTTGTTACTGCAGCTAACATCTTTTCAGCTAACACAAGTACCTTGAAAATAAATTTTTAAAAAATACAATACTAAGATTTCTGCAGAGACTGGCATAAACTGAAACACCAGAAATGTTGGTCAGTATTGGAAAAGGGGATTAAAACATTGAAGGCAATTTTAAGCAGTCACCATGAAAACCCTTAAGCAACTGAAATACATTTGCAATATCAGCAGAAAAGAATAATCTCTAAATTCAATATTCTTTCAAAGAAACAAGAAGTTCCTACTCACCGCATGTTTAAGTGTGCACATTTCATAGAGAACACAACCAAGGGCCCAGATATCACTAAATCAAGAAGAACACATCCCAATAGTTAGTTCTGGGTGTAAGATTGACATATAAATTATGAACTAAACACGCTACCTTGGAAAAGCAAAATGCTGTGTTTTGAGAAGAGTACAATCTACCTTGTATGTACATCCCCAGCTTCCCAAGCTACAAAGCCTCAGTAAACAAACAAAATCAACAATCAAAAGCAAGGTCAGTCTGAAAAACTCTGGCTCCAGATTTTAGACCTTTTCATTTGCACCAACCAAATTAGAGAAATTAGATGAACAATGGATAAAGGCTTGTTTTCTATAAACGTACAAATTTGCCTGAGATCTTTGAAGTATAAAAAAGCTACCTGCCATCCAACACAGCAAATAAAAATCTTAAATTCAGCTAAACAGACAATTTACGCTGTTTAACATTTACTTATATTACCCACACTCACTAGAGGATTGTAGAATTTGTTTAGAATGCAATTGGACAAGAAGTCTCATGTAGGAGAAAATAAGGGACAAGGAGCTATAATCATTTTATCTTTTAAGAAAACAATACAAATTAGTATGAGGTACTCACAACAATAGGCATGTTTCAGCCATTTAGTGAAGAATAAGACTAAATAGATAATAACCACTTTAATTACATTAGGGATACCATCACCAGATACAGTGTACTTGGCAGGACAGCAAATGTAAAAGTACAGTACCTGCAGGATGCTCTTTCCATATGACTACTCATGCATGTGCTTAGAGAATTCAATTACTGTGTTTGTGATTTCTTTCTTAATATAGTTTCACATTCATCATTTACGGCAGTACTGTGTAGATTGGCAAAAGTGGAACCATAACTAAGAACAAGGCTAGATCTAGAATTTGAAGCACTAAGCGAAATCATCTCTTCACGTTACTTTGCAGTACACAGACCTGTAAGGTTCTACCTATATAGTGAGGCTCTGTCTTCTTGGATAAAGGATGAACTAGTGACTGTTCATCGTCATGTGAACAGAACAGCCTTAGATTCCCAAAGAACTCACTATCATCTCCTTAACAAAAATGTTTAATAATATGGTTATTAGTACCTTTTATTGTTGTAAGGTCTGTTCTGACATATTTCAGGTGATAAATAGTATGGTGTTCCTATGCACGTGCGAGCCAACTCCACAGTACTAAGGAAAAAATAAGAACGAATGTTAACTGACATGAGATAAGCACAGATTTTGATTTCCTAAATCAAAGCAATTTAGATTAAATCATAGAAACAAGTATAAAAAAAAAAGGAGTTACCTGTTCAGAACTCTGGCAATTCCAAAATCTCCCAGCTGTATTGTTCCATCTTTGGTTAAAAAGATATTCTTGGTATAGAAATTTTAAGAAGTCTGTTAATTAAAACATTCATACAATTGCACTTTTTTTTCCCTCAACATGTTTTGAAAAGAATAAAGTTTTCTACTATTCGATTACTATGCAGTCACTAGAATTAGTGTTACTGACTGTGAAACACCAGACTTACTCCTGTTCTGCTTTATCAAAATTAAAGAAACCACTATTGCACAGTCTAAAAATATAATCATTTGCAGAGATAGAAATGGTCACATGAGCAATACTCAAATCAATTCTTGTCTGTTTATACAAATACCATATCAACCTTTTCTGGGTAATTCTGAAGAAAAAAGTGTTTCCATTTAAAAAAAAAAAAAAAAAAAAGTGATTATGTAAAAAGATTATTTTCAATAATTTGCCAACTTCCACTAGCAAAATATAGATGTAATCACTTTGGAAGTAAATTTGCTAAAAGAAAGAAAAGAAAATTACCTACATACCTGTGACTTTATGTCACGATGCAAGATTTTTCTGTCATGTATATGTTTTAGTGCTAAGCAGATCTGTACAAACCAATCCAGAATCTATGCATGAAAGAGAAAATGCAACATCAGCATCTTAATTTATCTGAAAGCTTCTGTAGCTATATTACTGATGGTATTATCAAATCGGTTTTATAACTCAAGGTTTTACCCTCTCTTCCCATAAACCTGTCTTCATTTATACCATAGAATCATTAAGACTGTCACAGTACTGTTACTATAATGCAAACTTTTAAATGAAAAAAGCACGTACGTAAGTTAGATGTTAAGCCTGAAATTGCTAGTTTCATTAAGTACTAAAAACTAACAAAACGTATGCATAATAAATTTGATTGGCTAAAACATTTAAAACACAGAACTTGCAACATGACAAATACACTTTTGCTGAAATTGGTGCAACAAGTCTTGCAGACAGCTAATTAGCCAAGAGTCCTAACAAGCTACACCCCTGTTTACAGAAACACTTATTTAACATCCAGTAATTTTACATATTTTATGTTAAAAAGAAAAATACTACAATGCAGATTTCAATGAGAATGGCAACAATGTATAATAAGATTATAAACAAGGCAACAAACACCATGTTTCTGTAAATTTGTAAAAATCACAATGTAAAAAGGGAAAAGCAGCAAAAAACTTTTCCATGTGAATAATGACTTCACATTCCCAACTTACAAGTACATAAATTTCAACATTACAGTATAACGTAAGGTGTATTTTTCAATTTTCCATTTTAAAGTCTTCTTGTATCTGAGTCCAAATTAGAAAATTTGGCTTTTTACAAGTTGTGTCCAAAATATTTCATTACCCTATTCTGATTTCCATCAACAGAGTTAATACTCATAAGCCTTTCCAGGAAAGGCTTTTCCAGGAAAGTTCAGATTCTGGTACTCCTGTCAGATGCAGATGCAAAATCATCAAAATGATTTGTAAGCAAGGGAACACATGACTTAGGACCAAAACCTGAATCCCACATAATATATTTTCACTTACTTTCATCCAATCTGTACATTAAAATACTCTCAGTTATCCCTGACTTTCACACAGTATAAGTGACTTTAATAACATGTATGACTGAGAAAGAAAATCTGCTGATATACTTCCAATAGAGTATTACGTTTTTCTACTGAAAAAATAATAATGAGGCAAATTTTATATTGCTGTATTATTGTATTTTACAAAGTAAGTTATTTTATATTTCTGAAAAATGGAAGTCAGTATTACAAAATAAAATCCTCTGCCATGATATCTGATGGGTTTAAAAATATTCATGATGATCATTAGTGTTTTTCATATATCAGATTTGGTTTACTCTGCAGAAAATGCAACTTTTTTTAAAGCATCTTACACACGAAGACCAAACCCCAGATAACATACCCAGGGTCTCCGGCTACAAAAAAGACAGTACTGTGACTGATAGTAACAACCACCACTGTCTAGGAAACTTTCTATATGGGTTAAGAAACCGTACCTACATAATTGAACCAAAATATCTTGAAACTAATAAAGACAGAATCATGCAGCAAAACACTATGGCATCAGTTTGCTGTTACCTGATCCTCGGAGAATAAGATTCCTTTCTGGGCATTTATTTTTTTAAACAGGTCTCCTCCTTCACAGTAATCCATCACTATGTAGAGACAGCCATTTTCTGCACAACAGAACAAAAAATATTTCAAAAGGAAGAAAAAAAATACCCACCTTTAACATAACATTACAAATATCTTCACTGCAAAGGTTTATCTTATAAGTGTCATATAAAAAGCAACCAAAAATTACACATTTTCATGCATAGCTTCAGATATCATTTGACATACTAAGATTCACCATGAAATTAAAGATGTCACTTCATAAACATAATATAAAATTATTTTTGAAATCGTTTGCTGTTTCAAATATCCCATAGAGCCCTACCCTAAAAACAGGCGTCTTCAGACCTAATTCAGTTAATTGTCTCTGTCTTCCTGATTCTGTCTTGCAGTTTTACCTGGGCAAGATACTACTTATATTAAGTGGTGATCACCAGCTCTCATAGCAGACTTACAGTCATTTCCGAGACGGAAGACCAGTAATAAAACTTTCAGCAGGCAATGACAGATGGATATCATTAATGTCTGATTTTTGAAAGAAATTTGGAGAAACTTACAAAAATCTTACCCAAGTTTTCACTATGAAATTTGAGCATATATAATTTATTTATATTTTATTTTTTATATATTTTATTTATTTATTTGAGAAGTTACAGTTCTGTTCCTTAAAGCAATCTTTTCCAATTACTACTGAACAGAGATTAGGCAGAAACAAATTGCAAGCTACCCACATATCACTGAAAATCTTAACATTTCATGAGTATCAACTCAAATATAGCAGTAAAACAAGACCTATACTACTTATAGATTAGACATGATTTTGAGAAGAGATGAATAAATGCATACAATCAATCACATGCTGCTAAAAAAGAAAAAATCTTATTTTATTAAAGTTAATTATAATATTTAAACTGACTCAAACCTAATGAAAGCATCTGAGTCACAGAAGTCTCCCAAAATTTGTCTTTCATAACAAGATTATTTTGTTTAAGCTTAAAGATGTTCGTATCTTCCTTAAGCTTTCTAATTGGAAAATAGAAAATTGGAAATCCTAGCAGCCTGGATTTCTTGTGGACCTGATGCTAAAATAGGTGCTAAAATTTTTTATAAACCAAATCAGTATGTTCAAAGTCAAAGTCAATGTGTTTCAGCAAGAAAGAAGCAACATGAACTACAGATTACAGGATCTATCTGGTAAAAAGTAAATACAAACAAACAAAAAAACACAAAAAGCAAACACCATCACCACCACAGTGTTAGAGAGCAGGCTCTATAGCCTTGCTCTTTCTGGCACACAATCTTTTATCTGTTCTGCTTATCCTCTAGGACATTCACTGTGAAAACAAGTTTGGAATTAAATTTCTCAAAGCTTCAAACCTTCAAAGCTTGATGTAGGAAAGAGTCCCTTCTATTTTTCCATCTCTGAAAGCAATGATATGATCATAATTACTGAAGATTGTATTCTAAGACAGCAGACCAAGATAAAATTGCTCTTGCCAGTTTGTCAATATCCAAATTTAGACCATACTTATTTTTAAAACATATAAGCATCCAAGTTGTTAGAATACACACACAATTGTTCAAGGAGACTCACACTCCAGGCAAAAAGCAGAACACAACCATTTCATTTAAGCATCAGCCAAAACTGAATCATATTAGAAAGGGACAAGAATATTTCTATTTAATTGTTGCAATTTCTTTTTTTGTAATGTACATGGTAATTTTGAAAAACTACAACCAGAAAGAACTGAAGGAATAAAAGGATGGAAAAGTGAGTAAAAAGAGAAAACACACTGATTTTTAAATTGTATGATGTATGTACTGCTCAAGTCACACTTATCTCAGGTTCCACTTTATTAACTAATCTTACCTTCAAATGACTCCCTGTACAGTACAATATTTGGATGTTTCATGTTGGCCAATACAGCAACTTCTCTCCTTGATTCTTCTCTCTCCTTATTTGACATCTTCAAAAGGAAGATAATGATTTTTGAGGACAGGAGTACAAAAACAATAAATCAGTAATTAATACTACCACTCACCTTGGAGATGTTAATTTCTTTAATAACATATTGTTGGCTGTTTTCTTTAGCTTTGACAAGAATTGCTTTCCCAAAGGATCCTTCTCCAATTTTTTGCACTTTAATATACTTATCCATAGTTATCTTCTTAAGGCATCTTTATTCAAGCACTAGGCAAAAAACACAAAACAGATTTAGTTAGCTGTAATTAGTCTTCCAGCCTAACAACGAGTTATATTTCTTTTTTTTTTTTTAAACCAAAACATCAACTAATTTGTCTTTTCAGTTGCATCACATGCTTTGTAGTTTTTCTGAAAATTACCCACTCTTATCTCAATTCTATTTTTGTACAGTTTTTTCAGTTTGTGTAGAAAAAGGGCTGCATTGCTAGAAAGGCTACAATCCTTCACCTCAACAGACAGTACATAACAAAAAAAGGGTGTACTTAATCTTTAAAGCAGTTAGTGGCTATAATTACGGATTCTGCTGGCAAGGGGACATCATATAGCACTATAACATCTGGTTAACAATCTTTTGTTCCACTTTACTTGGGAAAGTATGCTAGGAGGGGAAAAATCCCTCCTTGTTAATTCTTAAGAAGCATTAAACCCAGTATTTTGGATATTATTCTCTATAATTAAGCCAAAAATAGACCAAATTCAAGAGATTCCCAGTCAAGTTTAGAATCATTATTGAATATAGAAAAGTATAACCTTAATTCTGACTGAAAACTTAGATTATTTGTCCATATTACATAGAAAATGTGTTCATTACAAAATAGTGCAACTCAGTACTTTTAATACGCTCTCTCACTACTTGGACTAGCTTTTGAGATTAAACTGCATTATGTGGCGGAATGCTGATGGCATTTCAAGTTGTATATTAAGAATATTTTAGTAACAATAAGATACTAGCAAGCTGCATGTGGAACAACTATCACATCTCATTACTAGCTAATCACCAGAAATATACAGGAAAGATGCTAAGCTATAAGTGACAGGGGGAAAATGAATGAAATGGAGACATAACCACAAGCTTTCTAATACACTTCCATTAGGATGGAAGTAATCCAAATGATATTTACCTGAACAAATTTAAGAGAAGCAATAATCAAAGAGAGAAACAGTGCAATAAAACCCTTAGTGAATTTAATAGAAGTAGACCGTATTGAGCCAATTTCACATCTCTCTTCTAAAGATGACTTGATCTTGACAACTTATACAGCTAATCTATAGGAGCTTCTGCAAAGCATTTCATTAGGTGAATGACAAAACAAATAAAACCACAAATAACCACAAAGATGGAAGCTGGGACAAGACCTGTAATGGGGGCAGGGAAGAAGAAAGTAGCCAGCACGAAGCCAACAGGTAGCACAGCAGTACCTCTTGCGAGTGAAGCTCCTGAGGAGCCCTCTTACTTTCCCTACTAATTGTGGCAGGGGGCAGTGGGGGTGCATGTGGGATGTTTTCTCACAAAACATGCAAACGACTCCAAGTTAAAGGTATGGCCAATACCAACAAGAGTGAGGAGCGCAAAGAGAACTGGCCCAAGGAAGAGCACAGTGGTCAGCATCAAGACAAATTCCTGGCTAAGAGGCCATCTTCCACACAGCAGAACAGCCTCCCATGCCCTGAGGACTGTAAGTGGAAAGGCACAGGAGGCATTTCAGGATTTGTTTGCATCCAGGCATCACCTGAGCGCGCTGACAGCACTTGTGCAGTGCGGCAGCCGCCCAGCTCGCAGCAGGCCTCACGGGCAGCTCACGGGCAGCCCCCGCACACCTCACCCGAGGCTCTCCCCCGGGGCCGGGGCCGCTCGCTGCCGTCACGGGATTCCCGCCCGCCCGCCGCGGGGGCTGCTAACGCCAAGGGAAAGGGAAGGCTCCACGCCACGGCAGCAGGCTGAAAGGAAGAAGCTCGGCAGAGCACAAATCCAGCCAAATTCAGGCGAAGGAGCTGACCGGCGACAGACGGCAGACTGAGGAGTCCTGGGCAGGGGCGAGCGGCGGCGGCCGCGCCCCGCGGCCCCTCACTGAGGGGGGGGCAGACAGCACGGCGGCAGCCGCCGGACCGAACCGAACCGAGCCGAGCCGAGCCGAGCCGAGCCGAGCCCCGCCGAAGGGAGCCGAGCGGAGCCGAGCGCTGCCGAGTCATGCCGAAGGGAGCCGAGCTCCCCCAGCCCAGCCCGAGCGCGCCGCCGCCGCCCCCCCGCAGCCAGGACGAGGCTGGCGCCAGGGTGAGGGGCGCGGCTGGGCCCCGCCGCGCTCCCCTCGCCCACCCCGCCCCATCCCCACCCCGCCCCGCCGCCGCTCACCTCCCGCCGCTGCCGCAGCCGCTCACCCCGCCGTGGCTCCCGCCCCGCGCCCCGCCCCCTCAGCGCTGATTGGCGGGCGGGCCCGGCGGCCGCGCTCCCATTGGCCGAGCGGGGGCAGCGCGCTCCTTCGCCACAGCGCCGCTTCACCCGGGCGACGCGCGCCGAAGGGGGGGGCGGAGGGGGGCGGGGGGAGCGCGCACCGGGGCCGCGGGCGGGCGGGGGCAGCCTCGAGCCGCGCCTCGCGCAGGGCGGCGCCAACGTCACCCCCGCGGCGCCCGGTACCGCGGCCGGGCCACGCCCCCTCACGGCGGCGCCTACCGGAAGTCGCCTGGAGCCCCAGGGCCCGGGGGCGGGGCTAGGAGCGAGGGGCGTCCGTTGGGGGCCGTTGGGGACCGTTGGGGGCCGTTGGGCCGGGGGCCGCGCGGCGGGAGGATGCGGCAGCGCCTGCCGGGCAGGTAGGGCCGGGAGCGGGGCCGGGAGCGGGGCCGGGAGCGGGGAGGGGCCGTAGCGGCGGCCCCCTGCGTCCTGCCGGGCCCTGCGGCGGCTGACGGGGAGCCCGGTGGCGGCGGCCCGCAGGCCGGCGGGGTGCCCGCCCGGCAGCGTCCCGGTGCGGAGCGGGGCTGGGTGTCGCGCTGCCGCCTGCCGCTTGAAGCGGGCCGAGCCCCGTGCTGCCGGGGTGTGCTCGCTGCCGGGGGCTGAATGTGCTGTGTCACACTCTGAGGTGCCGAGCTGGGCACGAACGAGGCCTGGACAACGATTAAAAAGCGTCTTAAAGACGTGCCTGGTGCTCGGCTTGAGCGCGAAGTTAAGCACCGGGTGTCAGAAGTGTTTTAGGGCAGATGTACCGAAACGGAATGCGCTTCCAAGCCCTCTTGGTACCTGCACCTCGTTCTTAGGGCTGTAGGACCTCAAAGTTCACGGCACAGAGTTGGTGAGGGAAATCAAGTTGGTGCTCACTGAAGCGGTAGGGGCCCTGGTGCTGCCTGGCTCCCAGCGCTCCCCTTCTGCTGGCCCTGCGGTGGATCCTCTGTTCCGGGGCCCTTAGCAACCTGGATGATTCTCGGCAAAACCGGCTGCTGGAATGGGAAGGCGTGCTGGTGAGGCAGATTCAAAACCAGAGAGTTGTCAATGCTATTTCTCTATTTTAACAAACTTGAGTGTTCTGTAATGTAAAGTTTAAGCAATGCATCTGTGCGTTGTAGGATGCTTACCTGCAAAGTAAAACAAGAATCCCCGGAGAACTCACCAACTGCTGCTATCAGTTGTTCTAAGGCAAAGCAGTGAAATGGGCTAAGCCTTTTAAACGTGATGTCTCTGGTCAGCAGGCAGATGTAAACTTGCTGCTCAGTACTCCAGGCCATCAAAATGGGGAGCATTCTGCTCTGGGGAAACTGCAGCTAGCTTCAGACTCCCAGCCTGAAACAAAATGACTTTGCATGTACCTGCAGCACGCGTGAAAATACACAGTAGGCTGTGCCCTGGAAAATGGAGCTTGTTTTTTGTTTCCTTCCATACATACTGACATATTGCTGGTATGTCATTCCTTTAAACTCTTTGCGTAGCAGTAGCAGATGATGTGCACAATGTGTGTTGCAATACTTCTAGAAATGTATTTTCACTGGTCTATGGAGCTCCATGTCTGGCTTTCTTGCAATCTCTATGGTATCCTGTTTATGAGTGGCTTACTTGCAAGTTAAAATAACCCTGGGATTGTTTTTTATCCCTTCTCTCTATCTGTACTTTTAATATTGACTGCTAATAAGAACAAGCCTATCCAAATCCTCAGCCAGGAAAGGCCTTTGCAGCAGTTGGTCTTCACTTAAAGCTCATGAACGCATTGCTCAGAGCCTTATTTTATAAGTTGCTTATTTTATGAGTTTGCCTTCATTTTTCTCTCATGACAGTGTTTGTACTTCATCTTGTGCTCTTTTTCCACTTAATGTTTGTCACAAACTGATTCAGGAACCTGCAAGTGAGAATCCACTGTAAGCTGGTTATTTTACGCACAGCTAGGTCCAGCTGAGTGGTTTATCTTCTTGGATTCACTCACTAAGCACTTCTGATGTGATGCGTTGTTTTGTTTTTCCCATTTTGCTTTGGGGTTGTGCGTGTGTGTCGTAATTTAGTATTTGAATAGCAGAGCTGCATTTGTTGAATGTGAGCACTGAAGCTGGGACAGCCATTCCAAGCTGACAAACATTGCCAAAGGGCATTCTAGGAACATTCTGATTTTTTTCCTTCCCCTTACTTATGTGACTTTGTGGGCACGTGGATAGGTGTTACTGGGCATTCAGGGTCAATTCTGACAATCATCTGGCTGTAGGGATATTTATAACTTGGTCATTCATGTCGTTTAAAGAGCAAATTTCCTAGTTCTCAGACTCCAGGTTGCCTGTTCCTCAATTCCTTGCTTTGTCACCTCATTGGCAGCAGCTGTAACCACCTGCACGAAGTCAGCAGCGGCAGTGGTCTTGCGCATGAGTCTGCCTGTACACCCTCCCTGCTCGTTTTCCCCAAACTAAGACCTCAACTTTACACCTGCCTGCTTCTTGTGGCGTAGCCCTGGCAGGCAGCACCCAGCCGCTTGCTCACTCTCCTCAGGTGCGATGGGGAGAGAGAATCAGAAAGCGAAGTGTGAGAACTCATGGGTTGAGCTAAGGACAGGTCACCAGGTAAAGCCTGACCGGGCCCCACTGGCTGCTTCCCACCGGCAGGCAGGTGCCAGCTGCTGCAGGCCAGCAGGGCTCCTCACACGGGGCGATTTCTTGGGGAGACAAACGGTGTTGCCCCCATCCTCCTCCTTGGCGCCGGCTGTCATCGCTGAGCATGAGGCTGGGCAGTGTGAGACATCCCTTTGGGCAGCCTGGGCCAGCTGGCCTGGCTGTGTCCCCTCCAGCTCCTGGGGCAGGCTCCTCTGTGCAAGCTGCTCTGCCACAGCTGAACATCCGTGTGCTGTCACTGCTGTTTTCATCAAAAGTCCAAAACACAGCATTGTGTGAGCCTCTACAAAGAAAATTAACTCTGTCCCAGCCAGCATCATGATAGTGCTGTGAAAGTGAGTTCTCAAATCTATGCTTTCTGCATCAATCCCTCTTCTATATCATACCTGAAAATGCAGAGATTGCATTGGCTGATTTCCTTAAGCTTTTCGGGTGTCAGGCCATCTTTTTACCTGCGCTCCTATGAGTTATGCTGCTCCAGACTTTGCTGCATAGTACTTGTGCTTTTTCATGGTCTTTCAGTAGCCTCTGCTGAAGACGCTCGGAGTATTAGAAAGTTGGCAATTACAAACCTTCATAGCTATTTAACCTGAAACTGGTTTTTGAATATTGGAAGCCTTTTTAAAAATCATCTGTGCGAATGATTAGAAAAAGCAACATTGATTTAAATAGTGCCTAATAGAGCATTGTAAAAATACCCGTTTAGGAGATTTTCCCCCCTTTTTCAGAGGTAGAAACACAAAAAACAACCTAACTTTGAGATAACTTTCTAGATGTTCAACCTTTTCATTTTTTTTTTTTGCATTTTGCTTAGGCTTTCTAGTTACAGAAGCAGGCTCTGTGCTCTACTTTGGGAGGGTAAGGAGGAAAACAATAATCGTGTTGTGTCTTATAGCACAGATCCTTTGGTAAGGACAACCCTCATGGTTATTTTTTTCTTTATTTTTGTATGGTTTTGATGACTTCTTAAAAGTTAATGGAAGAGACTACTCAAGTGTACTTTCTGAGTGTTCATACCACAATATAATCTATCAAAGAAGCATTTCGTAACTCAAATAGTAAAAATGAAATTTCATGTCAGTAATACCTTTAAGTTACAGATACAGTTATTGAGGTGACTTAATATTTTGACATCCTGCCAGTTAAAATTCAAGTACTCCCTTTCCTGAACAATAATATTGTTTGAGTTCCTTCCCCTCTTACCTCCAAGTTAGTGCTCTCTGCCAGATTTGTTGGGTTTTGATGTTTTATCTGTAGTACTCGATCTACTGCAGCTTTTCCCATGAGGTTTCTGTTATTAATGTGTTTCCTATGTACCCGCAGGGGAAAAAAATGCAGTTCCCTGTATACTTCCAAATGCTAACTCTGAAAAGCGGATCTACAGATTTGAAAGGGGTAGTAGTATTAGGAGGAGGAAAAAAAAAAAAAAGGAGTTTTTAAATCACTAGTTGACTTTTAGCTGCTTGTTTTGTGGAAAGCTATTGAACATGACAAGGAAACAATTAAAATTATTATCAGTATTACAGACTTAACAGTTTCCTTCTGTTTCATGCTAAGATATGAGTATTCTCTTAACTTACCCAACAAGGTCCATAAATCTGCAGAACACTTAAGGAGACCTAGTGACCGGTACACTAAGTATTCATGTTATTACCACAGGTACAAAAATCTCAATGTTTAGTCCTCCCTAACAAATTAAATACATATATATACATATATATATATGTATATATAATAAACTTAATCTGTTAACCCAGTGAACTGACCTCATCTTTGTCATGTAATGCACGTTGAAGATAACTGACCTGGTGTACTCCATTAATGAGAAGTGTTGCAGTAAAGTATTGTTGATTCTATTATTTTCCTGTAACTTTTCAAAACTAAAAATCTTCCAAGAAGCCAGTTTCTTTCTCCCCTCCTAAAACAGCCACTTTGATTCTTGCTTGCGTCTTGCTACCACTGTTTAACAGTAAGAACTTTCCTTTAGCCTCTCCTGCCAAAAACCTGTCTTCCAATTGTAGACCCTGCCAAAGTCAGCATAATTTTAGAATTAGCAGTACCTGCCAGCTAAGCTTCACACCGGGAGAGGGGAACTTACTGTGTGTTTGGAGCTGTTAGCACACTGGGTGTAGTGAATACTTGACTTCTGGTGGTGTCTGTGCTGCTGGGGTTTCACAGCTTTTTTTTTTTTTTAAGGTGGTTGAATCTCCTGTGGCTAGCCTGTCTATTCATATTAAAAAACGGAAACAATTAATGTTCTTATTAATGTCAGAGGTTCAAGGGTCTCTCTTAAACAATTTGTTACCGCACCCTTTGAAGAAGACCAGAATGGTAATCAGCAACTGGCAGAAATACTGTACTGACAGAAGTCACCTGATTTTTGTGTAGTTAGAGCCAGGAAGGGCAGCTGTCAGCTAGATCCAGGTGGTGGCTGCAGATCCCTTCAGGTCTTCTGAACACCGCTGCTTAAGAGAATGCAGAGCAAGAAAGAGCAAGCTTATTGTCAGGGCTCCTCGCCTTGAAGTATGAACCTGTCCATTTATCTGTCTGCTGGATGTAGCAAGAAGAAAGTTAGCCCACTCCCCATTTTTTTTCTTTTTTGTTGGCTGAAGACTTGTCGTTTCTTACCATTGTACACCTCAGCAGCTGGTTTTTCATTCACTTGCTTCAAGTTTGAAAATCGGTAGCAGGGAAGGGCAGGCATCCAGAGGAATAAGTACACAGGAACCACCAGGGGTCCCCACATGCTTTCTCATAAGTAGCAGTTGTATGCCTGTGCCGTGTTTTGGAGGACTCTGTACAATTTTGTCTTGATCTCAGGTGGTTTAGTGTGTTTATAAATGAATTGGAATTCTGTACGAAGAGTGACAAATCTGTGGTAGCTGCCATGGTCAAGGTGCTCAGCTGAACTGGGAATGGCAGTGCTTTTTCAGATACCATTTGACAGTCCTGAAGTGTCATTTTGCCTCTCAAGAATTAATACTGTTCATGTACTTCTCGTTCTTCTGCAGTCAGTGCTCTGATACACTCTTTGTCTTGGCTCACATAGATTTTTTTTTTTTTTTTTTTTTTTCTGTGATGGCATCTGATTTCCTTTCTGTTAAAGTTTCTTTTACTTCCTTGAGTATTTTTAGATATTGGATATAAAAGCAAAACTATCTGAGAAGCACCTAACTCAGGTGTGACCCTGAGTTTACAAATCTCTGCACGTAGCTAAGGACTGCTGCATTTCTCTAAAAAGATGAAAATAGTATAAATACTTTCAGGGCTAATACTAAATGCAGGGCTTCTGGTAGTCCTGGTGTTGTGTAAAATCTCTGCTCTGTCTCTGGACCCCTCAGATAATTGCAACCTAAGTTCACATTCAGAAGGAACAAAATTCTATCAAGATGTACAGAGAAGATTGCACACCGTTGCCTTCCCTTTTCATCAAACAGAAAACAAATACCATGGTCAAAAACTTACCAGACAAATGTTATATTGTCTGCAACGGAAACCACAGTCAGAGTTCCTGCGCTTGAAAAATGAAGTATGGGTTTTACTCTTCAGTTGTCCTAATGACTTTTAGTATTGCTCTCATCTGAATGTGGTCACAAGAAGAACACGAGTGATGATTTTTTCTTCTAAGATGTCTCTCCAACTTTTCTTTCCTGGGGAGAATATCTTCAGTAGTAGGTACTGAACCGTTAGTTTAAAAAGTAATGCCATGGGAGGGCTTTGGAGCTAGTTAATCTCTAAGGTCCCTTCCAGCCCAAACTCTTCTATGACCTTACATGTATTTTAGGCTTGCACCACAGAGGCAGCTAAGAACACAGTGGTTTGGTTGTGTGTTTTTTTTTTTTTTTTTTTTGTTTGTTTGTTTTTTTCTTCCCACAACTTGGCTAATGATCAGTACTTGCCTGTGAAGCTTAAACTTTTGAGTTATATTTGCTTTTATATTTAGTTTCATACATAGATTTTTTTTTTTTTTAGTGTTTGTTTTTATTTAAAGAAAGAGAAGACCTCATTTAGCTGCTTATTACTCTGTCTGTGGGAGGTTACTATTTGGTTCTACTAGTGGAGATTTTTCTAATGCATCAGTAAATGAGATGAGGTGAGTAAGTTTAAATCTGAGTTTTCAGCTAATTCAGCATTTTTTATTTGAAAGCAATTGAAGAGTATACACATCAGTAATTTGATTGTGAAAGAAGCAGTCCCTTCTATCAAGCAGGCTGAAGTCTTTGTGCCAGGTGGTAAAACTCTTCAGCTGTCCCATTTCTGGGTAGCTGCAGCCTTAGGGGTTGACATTTCAGAGTGGTGATGAAGTAGCTCTGAATTCTTTGTGCAAACCCAAGTCAATACACGCTTCATGTTTGGAATCATATGACTGGAAGCATGACTTCAGTATTCAGCCAGTACTCAAGCTGGCAGTTCTCAGTGTTTTTAAGCTGAGAAGATAAAAGGTGCTGTAAAATGAGTATTTATTATTGATAATGCTTTTGCGAAGATCAGATCCAGTGACGATACTCTGTACTGGTATGTATCAATAAAGTGGAAAAACTTTTTAGACTTGTTTTATTAAGCTTTCATAACTAAAGTGTTTGTAAAGCGTGCTAAGATTTAGTAGAATCTAGAAATCATGTTTTCTAGTTACAGTTAAAAAAAAAAAAAAAAAAAGGTACTATATTCCTGCTTTACAAGTACTGTCTTTTTCATATTGTTTTGTCTCCACGTTTCTGTGCTTGTCCTTGCTTTCCTGTTTAAAGAACACTTGAGTTTGTGTCTTCTGCCATCAACGTGAGGTTTGTTCTAGAAATAGCTGTGGATTAAACTGCAACAAGCTCTCAATATGTATATTTTTGGAAATTGAGTTTTTCTCTTTTATTCCAAGAGTATCTGCTATATAAATTG
Organism: Aythya fuligula; assembly: GCF_009819795.1. Lineage (NCBI taxonomy): Eukaryota > Metazoa > Chordata > Aves > Anseriformes > Anatidae > Aythya > Aythya fuligula. The sequence continues at coordinate 26,184,375 of NC_045562.1, read as the reverse complement.
AGCTAGAAGCTTTTTAATAACTCTATTTTATTTTTTATTTTTTTTAACTAAAGTAACCTCAGTTAACTGACTGTACTCCTTTAACTTTATTTTTTATTTATTTATTTTTTTTTAAGTATCACCAAAAATTTGAGAGGTCCTTTCTTACTACGTGGCTACGAGAGGAGCTGTCCTGATCCTGAGACTTTTTAAATTAGTTTCACGTTTTTTTTTTTTTCTGAATGACGCTGTGAAAAATAATCATCTGTGTATTTGCTTTTGTAAAGTTGCTATGTGCATTCCCTAATTTTTAACAATTTGGCTTCTTGAGCATCTGTGAGGACTTCTTTCTCTGCTGACTTGAGGAAGTTCAGGATAACTGCTGTTTCTCTTGTCCTCCCTTCCATTTTGGGTTTGGAGTGTATGACTTCTGAGCCTTCCTGTTTGTGTATAAATAAATAGTTTGCTAGTTACATATATATATATATATTTATATATATGTAAAATACTTCAAAATTCCTCACAATTCATTCACCCTTCTCCAAAACTAAAGTTTGGAGGCTGAATGATGCTCTTATTTTGTTTACCTCTTTTTACATGACAGGCAACGTAAGTAAATGGACATTACGTATGCTGGATCTACAGTGGAAACGGGAATGTAATTTTGATGCTGATGAGGCTAAGGATAGAAGTATGAGCCCAGCTTAGCCTTTGTTTTAAAACTGTTGTAAAAGGTTTATTTCTGAACTTTTTTTTTTTTCTGAAGGGTGCACTTATTTAAACAACAACAACAAAAAATGCAGATAGTGCAGTATTTTTAATAAATGCACTATGAAAAGTTTAGAATTCAGTATTCCAAGATGTTCTTGACTGCTTCAACCTTTTAGGCAGTTGTTTTGATATATACATATATATATATCTATGCATACACACACACACACACACACATATGCTTTATGTTAATATTTGAATTTAAGTGTGGGCACCTGTCATACTGCTCTTTACCTGCTCTTGAAGTATAAAGGTTTTTTTTTCATCTCTCATTTTTTAAATATATTTAAAAGGATGTGTATAAAATTCCTGACTACTTCATATTAAATATGACTTCTGAATGCTGTTACCAGGTAAAACCTATTAAATCCTACTTTTCTTCCAAAAACTTTCAGCAAATGATTCCTATTGGTACCACTGCATTTCACCTACTCTAGAACATGTTCCTATATGTAAGGAAAGATCATATTCTATATTTTCATTTTATCTGCTTTTGTTTTATGTCTGCATAGCATTCTCACTGGGCACTGTCCTCATGTTAGTTTTGGAGGAATTTATGCATGAGTTCGGTCATATGACTGACTGCTGTTCAGCTCTTTGCTGTTTGTAATGAACAGAAAAAATAATTATTACAGTGAGTTGGGGGTTATCAGGATTCTTCCAAGTTTGGGAAAAAGCTCTTCTGTTAACAAGATCATTTTTCAACACTATGTGGTGTTTTATTGTTGATTCGTCTTCTTTTTTTTTTAAAAAAAAAAAAAAAAAAAAAAAGGAGCAGCTTTTTCTTTCAGCTATTTAAAGCAGGTTTGGAATCTAGCTTTGAGTTCTCACCCACCCCCTTCTACACGTCCCAGGACAGTAAAAAGTTAAAATGTCTTTTGTTTCTTGCCCTTTGAGATACAGAAAAGTGTTCTTATGTATTTATGGGGCAATAGAGCACATACCAGACATTTACAGATCATGCAAATTGCCTGACAACAACTGTCCTGTAAATCAGATTTTCTATTGTCCTGGTCCATCTTCTCCAGAGACACTTCAGTGCTCTGCAAGTGGTTCCCTCAGCTGACTCGCTTCTCTGCTTGACCTTTCCTTTGTAGGGCTTGAAAGATAAGCAGGATGTCTGATGTTTGAGGACAAGAAAATCGCCTGAGGTACTGAAGTGTATGGAAAACAAACAGCTTTATATGCTTTGTCGACTATACGTGTAGCTGTTTCTGTGCTGTTCCCCTTTACCAGTGTAGTTCCTGTCTGCGCTGTACTTAATTACAGCGTGTACAATTTGCTCTACCTGGATGCTCATTGCTCTCTTCCCTCTCGTTAGTTGTAGCAGGTGAGATACTGTTTTATTTTTTTAATGATTTTTTTTTTTAATAATTTTTTAAATTGTTTTACTGTCAGAGGCTTCTCTGTTAGCTTGCTTTGTAGAAGAGTTTTGATGGATCAGCACATCCTGGAAATATGCTAGTGTGACTGATTAGTTGCACCTTACACTCTTTTTGCAGAAGACTTGGGTATATGTGTGGGATTGAATTCTTTGTTTCAAGAGCTCCCTGGTTATTGCTTAGATTTTCTTACTGTATTCTTACAGTGCATTATTTCTCTACTTTTCTTTTTTTCAAAGTCTGAAAGATTTTTGCGTCTGCTTTCTATGGTATGAACCATACTCTGTGTGAAAACTATGATGCTTCTTAAAAATGCTGAGTGGTGTTCTCATAAACCCTCTATCTTGCATTGTTACAGTAATCTAGGCTGAAAAAAAAAAAAAAGTTTTATTAAATACTTAGGGCAACCAGTAGTTGCTGGAAATCGGGCATGGTTTATCTTATTTGTTTTTTCAGGGTATGCTTCACTGGCATTCAGATATCTTGTTTTCCTGCTTGAAATTTCTCTTCAGTAACCCCATCTTTCTCCCACTTGCCCTTTAGTGCTGATTTGGATAAGGCAGGGAATCTGCAGGCTGAATCTGACCATATAAAACAGCAGGCTGTCTGGTTCATTGCCTCTGCTATGTTCTCCCTCTTTACAACTCTGTAAGCATTTGTGCAGGCTGCTGTGTGTAAATGCAGCCTTCCAGCATCCACAAAAGATAATCCCCACTGGCCTGGGTTGGGCACAAGTCTGGTTATCCTCTGGCAGTTGTAGCCACACAAAAACTCCCTGCTGGCTCCTCCTTCCCATTTTTATTGCTGTTCTCAGCAGTTGGCTTTGGAGGAGGAGCGTGCTTGCTCTGTCCACATCCTCTGCTTCCTTGGGCAAGGCAGACCTTCTGCATGTTACAACAGTATTTTAAGGTCACATGAGCTTTAAAATTGACTCTGACACTTAGCGTAACTTGAGGTGGTGCATCCCTAACTTTGTGTCCCAGTTTGTTAAACAAGCCCTTCTCTTAAAGGCACACAAGGAAATGTGTTGTGTGTTGACCTCAGCTGTCATCCCCACACTCTTAATTGCAGGTGGAGGTGGTGGGCAAGCCAGTGACTGACATGCTCTCAACAAGAAAAACTTCAGTCCTGTGTGAAGCTTATTGAGCTCTGACTTTCTGATGGCTTTCATTTTCCCACCTTTGCTGCATGCTGCTGGAAGGCAGTAATCTGTAACGCCATGTCAGATACAAAGCATTTCAGGTACCCACCTCAGGGAATACAGAGAATGAACGTACAACTCTTCAAATCTTGGTTAGGGTGCTCGGCAGGAGTGGTTTGGGTGTCACAGCTTCTGCTTGCTTGTTCAAGAGGTCAGTCTGCAGCAGGAGACACGGTATTTCAAAACGAGAGGAGAAGGCCTGTGATATCATGCCATGCCATGGAACTGAAGGCACGTGTGTGCCGGAGGAGTTGGCATGCAGGACTCCTCGTGGTATGCTTGGTCTGTCTCTGGGGCGTCTGTTGGTTTTGTCTGTCAGTTTCTGACTGATTGAATGCTCTAGTCTATTGTAGACCAGGTTCAAAGCATTTTCTGGGTTTTTGGAAGATTTAATAGCTGTAGTGCACTGCTCTGACATTTCTGCAAAGTTATTAAACAGACCTGCAAAAGGGGAGTTATGCCCCTTACTATGAATAGCAGGCTTGTGGTAAGATTAACTGAAGTTGTGGAGCTCAATATAAAGAAAATTTTATTTTTATATTTCATATTTTTATTATATTTATTTTAAATATATATATGAAAGAGACTTAAAATGTTCTTCTTTCATTGTGGAGAAAGGTGACAGTGCAGGGAGCACGTATGCGTCTAGCAAGTCCAAAAGCTCTCAGTTCAACTCTGCTGTATGTCTTCCATTATGACAGTACCCAACTGATCCAGGCAGAGTGATGTTAACAGAAGTTTCTGTAAGCATAATAGCAAAATAGTTGGACTGCTTATGATCTGACCTCTTCTGCAATGTTCTTTATGGGGTACCGTAAGGGAAGACCAAAATTACCGTATGACAACTTGTATCTATTGCATCATTCTAAGTGTAGCTTCTGAATAAATTATCACAATCTGATCTATTTTGGGGAAAATGGAGATGCTTCCAGGTGTAAGCAGATGTATTTTCAGTCAGGATTTGCTTCATCATATGATAGTGTGAAATTTTCTTGGCTGTCCATTAAGGAGTTTTTCTCAGCGCCTGTAAAATGGTAAGAAGAATCCTCACACAGGGATGAAAGAAATGTGTTTGAAGAGAAGGCATGTTTTAAATTGTAAATATTCTGACAATTTTTTTAAGGAAGTGAGAATGCTCAAACCAAAGGGATTTGTTTTGACCAATAGTAGATCTCTAGGGAAGAGTTTAAGAAGAGAATAAGCATATGCACTTCTCTCTTGGCCTCCAGTATTCCTACCAGAGCTTTTCATGTTTTTTGTTTTTCTTTTCCTCTGATATTGTCTTCCATGTTACATCTTTCCAGACTGACGAGTCCTGATCCATTTTGCTGCCCCGTAGAAGTAAAGCTGTTTTGTACTCTGTCATCATTGTGATCTTTTGTAACCTGTTTTAGCTCTTCTGTAGTCCTTTTGGTGGTATGAAGTTCTCTCCTGTACCTGATAGTACTTTGTATCCGATTAATGTGGGGACTGCTGGTGCATGTTGGGCTTTTCCTTGTAACTGTACCATTTCATTTGGGAATGGCAGTAGTCCCATCAGAACCCACAGGGTAAGTTAGGATTGGCTCTGTTGCCTCCCTCTCCTCCCTACCTGCAGTGTGACTCAATTCGTGGCTACCAGTAGAGAGTTCTATCTCATGTTATCACCCAGCTGCTCAGTGCTGACAGTTCCGTCTGCAGCTACCCTGCAAACTTTGTCACTTCACTTTTCACCTCTTTTCAGTAACTAGTTTGCTCTTTAGAGGACTAAGCTCTTTGCCAATAGGAGAAAGCTGTTTGACCTCTGCTAATAACTCTTGACATTGGCCAACCAGTTCAGCTCTACTTCACAAGGCTCAACAGCTGGGTAGACGAGGGAGATGGGAATTAGAAGTCCTATAATGTATTTTTAGAGCTGCCAGCTGGCTGGATGTTTATGGTGCGTATAGCCTTGTAGCAGTTACAGTGAATGGTTAGAGAATGTGATGATGAGCAGAGGAAACAGTGCATAAGGAGAAGATCTGGAGGGAGATGGAAGGCCATCTCCTTTGTTTGGAGGGAATGAAATTTTATTATTGCTGAAAAGGTACATGATGCTTTAGTGTCATGTACTGCATGTGAATATAAAATATTTTGTAAAAATGATACGGTCATTGCCAAAATGGTCTTAATTATAAACTCCTCTGCCAATTATATCTTTTTTGGGAAAACAATACTAGAAAATGTTCTGATTTTTGGAAAGGCAGGAGCCTAATAGCTCTTAATTAGGTGGGGTGATTGAAATAGATGCTTTTCGGGCATCGAACTGAGTGAAAATAGTGTGCTCAGGAAGCTATGGGATAAAGATTGAACCTCATTCATACCTCCCCATTACTGTTGCAAATCCGACTTAGTGTAGAAATTGGTGAAGGGAAAGCCTTGTCTTCCAAGATAAGAGCATGGAATCAGCGTGTGGTCACAACATACCCCTTTGTCCCACCCAGGTCATGAAGTAATTGCTATGGGTTTTCACTTTGCAAGGCAAAGGAGGAATATGTCTTGGTCTGTGAAAGTCCTGGTGTGTTCAGTCTTCTGCAGAACTTGCTACCAAATGTGCAAAACCATCTGCTGCCTTTTCCCAGTTACGTACAAAGGTATATATGTATGGGTTTTGAAAGCTTTACATAGACAGAAGATTCTGAATGGTTTTCCACTTGAATATTTTTGCTTTTCTCTGCAAAAGAATATGAACAATTGTGTTCAAGGGACTACAATTTCGGAGTGAAACAGATGTATTTCAAAAATACTATGACTAATGATTCTCACTTTTTAATCTAAAAATTGACTGGATTTTGTACCAGCTCCATGGTGCAGTGCCCATTTATATGTACCGGGTTTGTGCATTCCAACCACATTTACTGAAAGTAAAATACTTTCATGATGATATCATTAAAATAAGGAGATCCCAAGAAAGAGCATGACGAAGCATCATCCAATTAAATATTATAGGACTTGTGTAAAATGTTCTGTATAGTATTCTGTATTACTGCTACTTTTTTTTAACTTTTAGTACTGTGATCTTAATACTGTTTTATGTTTCATGTAAACTTATCAGTTGTTTGTGTTTTCAAATATAATTCATTTTCTTTATGCAGGTTATAAAGCAGCTAAATGGAGTCTGAGCAGCTGTTTCATAGAGGCTACTATCGAAACAGTTACAACAGTATAACTAGTGCAAGCAGCGATGAGGAGCTTTTAGATGGAGCAGGTGTAATTATGGACTTTCAGACGTCTGAAGATGACAATCTCTTGGATGGTGATGCATCAATTGGTAAGTTAAATTTATCTTTAAAATTTCTATGGGTTGTGTATGGTTTTAGTTTTTTAAATAAACAAAACCAGTCCTTTTTCATAACAACTTAAAATTTCCCTTTAACTGTTCTGTCCTCCAAAAGGATGCTTTAGAATTGAAACTGGTTGAGAATTTTCCTGTGTGCTTGCCTCACAGTTGCATTGTATGGGATAACTTCTCATATGAGGCAGACAGTAACTTCTGTCAAATGACAAACTTGCTGTCAAGTAAGGGAAAGATGATTATTCTACAGCTGTTTTTTCTTAGCTGTATTAGGATTTCTGAAGTCTTATGGTCTTCAGTGTTCCCTTTGTGCAGAAATCAACAGTCTTCTATAATTGTTACCTCTAGAGAAAAAATCTGTTTTCTGTTAGATTTGGCTTCAAATCTGTAAAACAAGCAAAAACCTGACAAGCAGGGGTGATGTTAGGAGCAGTGCAAAATGTCGAGACTTGAATTTTTGACTAGGTGAAAAGTTGCAAAGAGAAAAGCACTGGAAAAAACATACAAGTAGTACAAAGAAAGAAGAACTGGGAAGCTCTCCCTCTCTTTTCTTCATAAATGAAGTAGTTAATGGAGTGAAAGCTTTAATGTTGTCTTAACAATGGTCAAAGAGCAGAACAGAAAGGAAGGAAAGGAAGTAATTTCTAATTAACATAGTAAACTTTGTTAAATATATACTCTTGTCATTTCCTCTTGTTTAGTGTAAAATTGAACTCAGTCTCTTGTTTTTTTTTTTATCACCCTTTCCTCTCCCGTTAACATTCAGTTGTCTTCCTGCCATGCGCTTCCTTCATGCACTTTCCCCTTTGCCACACTTAGCACTCAGATGGTGCCATTATAATGGATAGTTGTTGTATTGTTATAAGCATCCTTCCCATGTGTCTTCCTTTCATATCATCAGACATGTCTTGTTATTCAGCTTGTATGCTGACACAGGTATTAAAAGCCCAGATACCCTCAATGTACATAAAAATTGTTTCTGCAGAATTACTTAGAGAACATCAGCATTAGGAAGTCCAGTACTTGGTAGTTAGGAAATTAAATGAACAATTGTTTTTCATGGGCACTATATTTCTGAATATCTGGCTTTATTAAAAAAAAAAAAAAAAAGCCTTGCTTGTCTAACACAATGCTTGTAAACTATATTAAAAGTCTGAAGCTACTGTGGTTATTGTTTATATAAATCCTCTCCATCACTTCAAGCTTTAATGAGAAATGCAGTTTGCAGTGAAATAAATAGTTTTAGCCAGTATTCTGCCTCTTGCTTGCTGTGAAATTATATCCATAAATTTAGCTAGGCAAGTGAGGTGGTTTTGTTTGTACTGCCAAAAGCAATGCTAATTGTTGCACATGCCAGTAGTTCCTATTGCATGGTGATGGTGAAGTGGTAGAACATGCATTGAAACATATATGTTGTTGTTCCCGCACCCCCAGCCTGAAATTTTTGCTAATGGCATGTCTGCTTGCCACAACTCCGATCACCTCAGTAAGAGGTTGCAGTAGTAATAAACACTATGACTTTATCGAAATGAATGATGATTTATGCATGGAAAATAGAGCAAATCATAGTACATGTCTTAGACAGAATCTGTTGTCAATTTTCTTTTCAAGGTGGTAAGAATATACCTCCCCAAAAAGTTCTAAATAAAGGCAGGAAGTGAGTATTTGTCTTAGTCATTCTTTAGGTTTTTATGTATGTGAGGTGGTTCTTTTGTGTGTGTTTAATTCAGCAAATCTCATTGAGAAGACCAAACAAGCACTTTCTTGATGGCCTCCATGTGCCCTTTTTTTTCTTTTTTTATTGTTCTGTTACTGAATTAGCAGCAATTGTATTATTATTATTTTTTTAAATACTCTTGTCCTGTAATTTTCTCTTTATTAACATTGTGATGCACTCATTCTGTTGATTGTAAGTACAGGTAAGCACATTACTAGACATTAGGTCTAGTACTGTGCTTTAGCTTGTTGAGCCATATTTAGACATATGGAAGAATTTGTGAACTTGGTTTCTTCACAAGGTGTAGAAAGTGGCAATATAATATATCTGCACCTAAAATGATTGTGGAAGAAATGTAATTAAATTGATAGCTGCGTTGCTACAAAAAGTAAACCTAGAATACCGATGAGCTTGAAGCACAGATCTGAATTTATCCAATCCAGAGAAGTTACTGTAGGCAATAGTGTTCATAAATTTTCTGTTTATGTAATAGAATACAAAATGATACATTTTTTTAAATCAAATCTGTGCAATGAGGGGAAGTAATGGATTAAGAAATTCTTTTTCATCTAATGATAATTGAACCATAAACTGCACATATAACATGCAGAGGAAAAGCTAACATGGAATTCGCAAACAGTCGTCATCGTTGTTGTCCCCCATTCAGAGGACAGTAAATTAACAGAGTAAGTCTGCTCGTTTCAGTAGCCTTGGTAGGTCATTTAGCTGTCAGGACAGTGGTTCTCTCAAGCCTGCACAGTACTGCCATTCACATTACCAGTCATACTTAAGTACTTAACTGAGCCTTACAAAGCCATTGAGGCTATTACTCAATGGTGAATATGCCTTCTGTTGAAAGCATGTGGAAACGGGTTGATATTGGGGAATAACATTAATGACACAGCCTACTTGTTTCATGTGGGAAATTCCTGTCTGTTATGTGGGCCAAAACAAGAGAACATGAACTGGAATCAGCCTTCTGAAAGGCTTAACACCTAGACATTGTAGGTACTTTTACTATTTAGTTGATGGAGATGTGCCTTTCATTTAGCGTCGCCTCTCATCTGCAATTTGAATGTTTTTTTGTGGTTCCGTGTGGGAGATTGACCATTAATGATTTACAACAATCCTATTTCTTCTAACATCATCTGAAAGTGTGCATGATATCTATTTTTCACTGTTTCATCTGAGAAGAATACAGAAGTTGTCTATATATAGTATTACTGTACATGTTGGTATGTATAGTAATCATTTATCATAATTACATGCATAATTAATCATAAGATTGTTATGTTCTCCAGTGGCTGGTACCTTTGCATAAATTTCAGACTTAGCGGCAGCATTATGGCAAACACGTAGGCATCATGAAACGTGTTGTTTGAGTGTAGTGCATTTTAACGTGTTGAGTTGATATGCACATGGAGGCTTGGATGACTTACACCATAGCCCTGGCTAGAAGGGATACTGCCTGTCAGCTTTGATCAGAACTTGCTTTTATTGCTCAGCAAAATGATTATCTCGGTAGCAGTCAAGTTAATGTTTTACCTCATTAAACTGCTGTTTAATGAGAAATATGGTGATGTTATACTGGTAGTAGAAATATCTGACTTCTTATTGGGAGGAAATCTTACCAATGCTAATATGTGCTGTGTATTTCCATGTATGCAGTCCTTTTATTTTTTAATGAAAGAAAATGCAGATCATTGCCATGATGATCTGTGTGTTTTACTTTTAGACTCTTTGGTAGCTTCTTGTTAGGTCGATTTAAACACTTCATACTTGCCATTAAGAAGCTATCAGTTCTTTAATACTTAAGCCAGAAAAACTATTAATTCCTCTTTTGAATATTATAGGAGGAGATCTACAGTACTCAGTGTTTTTTTTTTTTTTTTTTTTAAAGTTACACTGGAGTAGTACACTGTCTTCTATTATTTTAATGGGGAGGCAGAGGGAATCCTTCTAAACAGAAGTGAAATGAATGGAGATGTACGACCAGATGACTATTTTAACTAGTAAATGAATGAGAAGACTAAATGTCTAACTGATGGTTTTTGTCTTAGCATACGCTTGCTTTGCCTTTCTCTGAAATCTGAGACACCCAATCCTTGTCCAGTGGCTGGGCCTGATTTTTTTAATAAGTGTGTCAGTTCTTTTTTTATTTTTTCTCCTTTTATGACTTTGGTTTCAACAACTAGTAAGGTGAAACTGAGACGTCCCCATGATTTTATTCAGAACTGATGTTTATTTATATGATGTAAGAGAGGACTGCATCAATTTATATTTAATTATAAGGTAAGTTCAGCAGCAAGGTGGATTTTTTGTAATGTCAGACTGCAATTTTTTCAAGGCTCTGACTGAAATCAGATGATTAAACCGTATTTGCAGTTAAAAATGGTTTGCAAACAAATGATCTCACTGGTGTTTACATCTCTAGGTACTTTGATCTGTCTGTGGGAGTCTGAGCCCTGGCATTCTTTTCAATAGCTACAGTGCTTCTTGCTTCAGTTGAAGAAGGAGCTTAGTTGCTTATGTTGTGACTTTGTGTGGAGACAGTTTACAGTCTGGCATATGGTGTTAACGTCAAATTGGCAATAGTTAACCTTAATATGACAACCTGCAAACTGGAAATTCAAAAGCTGCTGCTATAGCCACCAGTACCTACTTGCAGCAACAGCAGTGCCACTGAAAAAAAGAACAGGCCAGCAGGTAATGGTGCAGAATATCGTGATTATCCTAAACTGGCCGTACCTATGGGTTGGAGACGTTTGTCTAAAGTATGATGAAAGACCAAAGCAGTACATTTTTCGTGCCCTGAAGGGGCACTAAATGGTAACTTTAAAAAATATGGCACAGTCAACTAATACAGCATTATTTGAGGAACAGAAGGTAATTTTTAGCAATTGCAGGTGGTTCTTTATAACGAATTCCGATCACATAAGAGGTTAATTGTTCAAGAAGAATTAAAATACTATCTTCTCCAATACATGAATGTCCTCTCCTGTGTGCTTTTTTCTACTTGGCTTTCACAGTGAAAAAGAAAATAAAGAATACAAATATATAAAGGAAAGGAACTTTTCCTGCATGAACTTAAGTTCCTGTTTCATTATTTGTGCAGGAAAGTTTCATTAACAGAATCTTCCTGTTATCCACTGATGATGTGAGAAAGGGTCTTGAAAGTCATGTTGTACTTTCAGCGTGTTTTTTTCTATATGTGTGGTACAAAACTGGGCTGAACGGTTTGACATGCCTTTACTAACTTGGAAAATAAGTTATATACAGCTTAGAAGTATTTCTATTGAAGGCCTTGATGGTCTTTTTAGGTAAGGAATATATTTAGCCTTGAATGATTCTGAACAAAAGGAAGCATGAGATAACTTGTCCTGATCACAAGGGCAAGCATAAAGCACAGCTAGTTTATGTGACGTTGTTGAACTGTCAGTTACTGCTCACAGACTACTTTTTTTCCTCTTTAACTGTTGTTAGAGCTGCAGACATTCTGCCTGTGCTCCATAGTACTAATGTGCCTGAAAACAAGGTATCTGCCAATATAGAACCATGTTTTCTTTTATCTTTTCTCCACTTGTAATGAATTAAGTTGATTTTGCTAATCTATCTGGAACATAGTTGCTATGCACTATATTTGCATAGATAACTATCTAATTAATAAGGTTCTTCTTTCCAGGATTTCAAAATCATTGGCAGAAAACAGTAATAGAGAAGTTGTCTGGAAGGCTCTTGGGTTAAGGGAAAAAAATGTGTTTTTTTTTTTTTTTTTTTTTCTTTTTCTTAGTTGTTGGATGAGTGAATTGCAGGTGTTTGAAATGTCTTTTTTATCTTACCTGTTTACCATGCTGGTGCTTTTCTCTAATTCAGATGTTGTGCTAGCAGTTCTGTATATGGCTGAGAGCCTTTCTAAACCTAGTGGTGGCTTCCAGGTTTTTAGTTCTTATCAGTGGATCTTGTCTTCCACAGACTTCCTTAATGAAGAAGTTGTTTAGCACCCTCACCATTCTTTGGCAAGCTGCAACAGCTTAGTTGCATTTTATTTGAAGAAGCATTACCTTTTTTTTTTTATTATTATTTTTATTTTGAACCAAAATTCAGGTATAAATACTACCGAGAACATGTGTAACTGCCAGAGTCTTGCCTAGGTTAACACTCGCCAATGTGTTTGCATGGACTGATGCAGCAACTACTTCATCACTCGCCCGTGTAAAGCCTAAATGCTTAAGCTCTTCTCTTTCTTGATAGTTGCAGCTGTGGAAAGTCTTTCTGCTGAGACATTGGGTTTGTAGGGAGGTGTTATCAAGCTTATTGAAGTGAGACTGCTGTTGATACAAAAAGGTTTGATATGAAACTAGGACAGAGTGACCTGAAACTGGGATGACTTGACTGTCTCGCCAAATGCAGGTGCTCTGATATTGTTCATTGACTATATGCACATAGAAACTGACTGGGATTAGCATGGAGATGGATGGCATAGTGCTGTCACTGTGAAAGGTGGCGGTGACCCCTTTTAAGGGGGTAGAGAGGAAAGAATTGTCGATTAAAATCCCAAGTCTCCCAGCAAAAGAACTGAATCAGAGTAATGATTTGATTACAGCAAATCAGTGAGTGGTGTATTAATCACCAGTATGAGATATCAAATCACTTGCAGCTTATGTTTTGCTATACCTCTACACAATGTATGCTGCTGAGCAAAACTTTGTCCTTGCCTTTTCTTTGTAGTGCACTTGATCCTCTAAAATAGTAACTCTAAGAGCTCTTTTATTAGAACAGATTGTTAAATAATAAATATTGATTTCCATTGCTACTTATTTCCTTTGCTTATCAGTTGCTCCTTTTCCAGGTTAAGTATTTCTGGTTTACTTAATTGGACCTTGCAACTGTCCCATGCTTTGGATCATTTTTACTGCCTCCTTCTGAGCTTTTTCTAGTATCTGTAATTTAAGGGAGGGATGAGATCTTTGCACAGTACTGGGAAGATAAGCATGTCACGGAAACAGAGTAGCAAGTCTTCAATTTTAATTCTGACCACTACTGAGTATTGAGCTCACAGTTCCACAGAATTCAAACATGCCTGGCATAGTGCAGTATTATGTATTAACAAAATTGCTGATGACACGGCATCTGTGTTCATGCAGTTTATGTATGGAGAAGATTTAATATCCTTGAAGCTAAGGAGTAAGCTTAATATAGATGGCATGTCTAGAGAGGCGTGTACCTGTTGGTGTTAGGATTTTTATCCCTTGCACATACAACTTGAACAGCAGATCAGAAATGCTGGACAAAATTAAACAATCCTAAAGCAGGAAAAGGGCAATCTAATAGCTAAAACATGTTTCTTTAAAAAAAAAAAAAAAAAAAAAAAAAAAAGGTAGGAAGTAGTGAAGAGGCTCTTAGAGAATAAGAGAAAGCAAGGTGATCTCATGCATGCAGAAGATAGCCTGCTTTTCTTTCACAATCCTCCTTGTCTGATTAGTACAGTAAAAATACGTATTTTAAGGGGAGTGTAAAGCTGATCAAGTTTTAAAAAAAAAAAAAAAAAGGGGGGTGGGGGGAAGCACTTCTCCTGGCTGATAACTCTAGTATAACAACTAGTCTGTTGATTTTAAGGGTTTTCTTCCATTATCAATGGGATGTAGGTCAAGAACAGAGTGGTGGACAACCCCAAGGAAAAAAAAAAAAAGGAAAAAAAAGTGAAAAGAAACCTGAAGGAAATAGTCTTCATTTTTTTTTTTTCAGGCTAAGTGGTCTAAGTAGTCTTTAGGGACCAAAGGCTTATTTTTTTATATTTTATTTTTGGTCTTATATATTAACATTGTACCATGTTTTCATTATTTTCTCTTTCTATTTCTTCTTCTGCCCTTAACCTTTGCCTGGCGATGGGGAGCCTTTACTCATATTTCACTGACGTGCAGTGAAGGTTCAGCTATCCTAAGGGGGAAGTCAGTCTCAGAATTCATTACACAATGTGTTTGCGGCTCTGTGACCTGTTCTACTGCATTGTTTGCTAGTTGGGTTTGACTTCAATTACCTTCCTTGTCTGGCCAGTGAGTAAAAGCACCACTGGAAGTTATACAACACTGTAAAAGCATAATTCAAGAACCTGTGGTTGGCCAATGAAGAAGCAAGCTTATTAGGCAAGATCGTGGAATCAAGTGTTCTCTGCTGGATGAAATGATTGTGAGCAAAATTAAGTAACAGATTTGTGGGAAACAAATGAGGGGGGGGGGGGGGGGGGGAAACATCTGTAATTAGGAAAACAAACTATTTTTTTTTTCCTTTATAAGAAAATGCAAATATAATAAAACTCAGAGTGTATTACTGTTAAGCACATTCTTCTGGGCTTTCTTCCCATTTTGTTTAAGCCCCATCTGCCTTTAAGTACTCAGCAGCATATGTTATAAATTTGTATGCTTTTGCGATATATTTTGTCTTAAATTTTCCATGTTATAGTCTGCCTCATTGAGGCTTTTGATGAGGTGGCAATGGAAACAGTTTAACGGAGTCCTCTGTCTGTGGCTTGATACAAAGCTGGGAAAGCCTTTTGCCAACACTGTTGTGATCAAGCACATGATTTTATGTAATGCTAATGAGTGAAGGAAGTTCGGGTCTCTGTAATGTTAAGATTTCAAAAAAAAAAAAAAGTCATTTTTACTGTGTCTAATCTAATGGTATTTACGAGTTCTATGTCTTTTTTTTCTTTCTCTCCTATGATGGCACCTTTAAGTTATTTCATCCTGGACTGTGTGATGGAACTGGGAGGAGTGTGTTTGTCTTTCTTGCATTGTCTTTAGTTTTCCTTTTGCCGGCCCTGCTGTGTGACCCAGATGAGAAAGTTGCATGATTTTGTACAGAAAGAACCAAGTCAGACTGAAAGGGCTGCAAGGCTAGTAAACTGACACAGAGGAAGCAAAAGAAGGCAAGGTGGTGGAATAATTAGGTCTGGGCTTAGTTTAGCCATGTGGATTGAGAAAAGGATAAATGAAAGGAAAAGGAAATTAGAAAAAAGGCAGGAGAATAAAGTGGGAAGGAAAAGGAATGGAAATGACAGGAATGGGAAAGGGTAGGTTTTGAGAGATTTTGTGTGTTGTTTGCATACCCTGTTGTACGTGGATGCTTTCATATGTAGCCATCAATGGAGGGCACGTGGGTTCAAGTCCTTTCAAAATGGAGATGGTAGCTGTTTTGGGAGAGAGCTCTCTTACGTTGCGTTTTTAAGAGAACACTGTCTTAGCTCTGCTGAGGGAGAAGCTTTCATTTTGAATAATAGGAAAGGAAATGACTGTGAAGAGTCACTAAAATATCTTTTGTATTGGCCACAGTAACATTTGTAATTATCTGACATGTTTTTGTCATCTCTTGTTATTTGAGATCATTCAGCATTGTCAGTCTTACATTTGGAATTTCGTAAAAGACCTGATTTTTGTTTTCATTACCTGGTGCAATGAAATTACATGGTCAGTGATCAGAATAAGCCAAGTAATTGAGGGAATTGAGAAAATGTTTGGCTTGTATGTAGTAAGGTGTTCAGCTGTATTACTTAAACTCAGCTTACTTCTTAATTTGATATGGTAGAATAATGCTTCAGAATTAAGGTCATCTCTTCAGCCTTGGCTAAGGGGGCTGGCATACCTTTGTGATGCTCCCCTACATTTCATTGGCTTTGTTCTGTCACCTCAAAACACTTTTCCCTTGGTTATCCTGATTTGTCTAACCTCTAACTTATTCTGATATGTTCAGATAGTGTTTCTTCTCCCTCATCCTAAAAGGAAAAAGATATGGTATGGAGGAGGATTAAGGTAACTTTTTTCATCATCAGCATATTTTAAAGGTGTGTCACATAAATACGTTGTGGTATTTCCAGAACAACGGACTTAAAGCCCTTTTCTGCAAAGATAGATGCATCTAAATGATGTTTAAGAACAGTACGTGCCTGTTGAGAACAATGGGAACACTTAGATGCATGAAGCTATTTGGGCATGGAGGATTTCTGGGATTGAGGCCTTAGAGTATAATTACTGTGATGAAATCTCTTTGAAAGCAAGCTACTCTATAAACCTGCTGTTTACATATGAGCTTTTTTATGCCCTAAATTGGCTGCTTGTAAGGGCTTCTCAGTCACTGAAAATAAAGCTATTGTAAAACAAAATTTAGGCTTTACAAGTGCTCATAATGTTATGTGCTCCATAATGCCCAAAATACCTCCTTAACTACAGACACCATTTCACTAGCTACAATTTTGGATTTTGCGGGACTTCACAATAGAAATAATTGACGTGATCTTGAATATACAGTTATCAGACAGTTAAAGGCAGACACTTCTTCAAATGAGTTAGAAAAGGAATACTTTGGAAACATTAAATTGTATAGACTTTTAGAGATGAATAAAATGACTGTCTTACATTGGTCAGGTTATCATGCAGTGTCTTTTTCTCTTTTTGTTGCTTAAAATAAACAAGACCAGCATGTAGGGAAGGTAATACGTGCAGTGGCAGTGGTTTTGAACAATGAGAACACAAGCTGCTGGTAACTGAGAAGGGAAGATGACTGTTCTGTTTAGGATGATACAAAGAACTGTGTTTGGCAGCCTGTCTACGAGTGGTGACCTTGGAAGAGCTATGGTAATTTAATATTAGATAGGTTTTAAAGATTTATATAGCAAATACGAAGTTGCATCTGTTTTACATTGCAGACTACATTATTTTCTGTCATAGCAAAGGTTTTATCAGGTAAGTCCTCTAGCTAGTCATCCTTTATCTCTTCCAATACGGTCTGGATTTTAGACTTCTGTAGAAACTTTGCATGTGCCTTAGTCCAGTGAACAGGCTTAGGTTACCAGGTTAGCCATTTCTCTGCTCTAACAAACTTTTATTGTCAGTTCAAAGGCCTTCAGTAACAGTATCTTAAATTAGTGGTGATCTTCCGGTCTGTGTTATACAAGTTCTTTATAACCTCTATTCCGTATTTTTCTCCAGTGTGGAGTTGGGTTGATAGCGTTGTCTTCTGTTATCAACATATAATAAATGTGCTAACAGTTGCTCTAATACTAACAATATGCTCTAATAATTCTTTCTTCAGATTACCAAAATTGGCAATCTTTTTGCCACAAATGACTTTTTCTTTAGATGTAATAGGAGATTCTTTCAAAGTATAGAATTGAGAATGTGCAAGAGTTTCTATTGCATTTCATTCTAAACTAAAGTCCTATGGATAATTTATAGTTCAGAGGTGGTTTTATGGTAAAAAATTTGGGCATCTTCTGTGGTGCCAAGGAGTGTTTTTTTCAGTGATACCAGTGGAAGTAGGATAGCACTTCAGTGATTGTGTATACGTAGTCACAAAAGTCATCATCTGTCTTTCTCCTGACTTTTCATTGTTTAAGATGCATCTTCTGTAAGGGTTTTAGGTATTCATTTTTGGGTGGATATTAAATCCTCTAGGTTTTACTTTTTTATTTTTTTCCAGGTACAAAAATAAATTAATGCATATAGGGTCTGAAAGTCACTTATGGATGCTCACGAACTTGAGGATTGAGTAGCTTTTGTTGAAAAGGTGATTGTAGGAAGCCACCCTTCAGAAAGCAGTTCTTTGTATACATGAGCAAATGGAGATGTCTCCAACTCAGAAGATGCCAATATTTTATAACTGAGTTATCTCCAGGGTTACCTCTGTCTTAGAGACAAGATAGCTTTTTTTTTTTTTTTTTTTTTTTTTTAACTTTATTTTGCTACAGGGCTCACACACATTTCTTCGTTTATTCTCACACTTTTCTATTTCCAAATCTCCAGATATCAGCACATTCTCAACACTTGTTCTGGAGCCATATTTTTAAGATTTGATATATTACAGGTCTGTGAAGTAAGTATATAGTTTCTTGATCCTACTCTGTGTTCAGCAAGATCACTTACAGTATGTGGCTTGTAACACTGACAATGGCTCATAAAACAAACAACTTCCTTAAGGACCCATTTGGAGAACTGTTTAAGAAACAAATGCATTTGAAAACTAACATAGTCGGCTATCAGACATATTACAGAGGTGAAAAGGCAAGCATAGCAAAATGAATCCCTTTCCTTCTGTCCTCTGTGCATGAAGATGAAGCAAGGCCTTGATGCTGCAGATGAGCACCAGTCCCTGCACAATCTATGTGTAAAAGATCTCACGTGAAACAAGTCTTGTATCACACATTGCCATATAGGAACAGTACAAGGTTGTACAGCAAACATACCTTGTATCTGTATCAGTTTACAGAAACATCAGGTCCAATGCAAGCACTCCTGCTGCACATGCTGGTGTATCTGCATGTGCACATGCTTCATCAAAAATAACCTTCCATTATTTTTTTCTTAGCAGTATTCAGACTGAAAATAAATTATTTTAGAAAACCCTTCTGTTATCAACCAATCAGCGCTAATGTAATTCTAGTTCTTGTGTCATCGTGTGCCTTTGAAAGCAAAAGCTTAAATATTTGCTTTTCATACCAAGGCAGCAGGAAGCAGTGTATTTATAGACGTGGAAATACATGGGCAAACTGAATCCTGTTTTTGTGCATTTAAAGTGAGTTTAGCCATTATGTCTTCAGCTACTCATTACTGACGTGCTCGGGTTTTGCCCACGCTGTGTCAGTAGCTGTTTTACGGGGTATCCCCTGGGGGCTGGGTTAGCGCTGGGGGTTGCTGCCACGTCAGGGCCTGTGCTTCGCTTCTTGTGGGGCTGCGAGCGTTCGGCCATTGTGTGGTGCACTGCAAGCCCCACTACGGGCTTGTGTTTACCACACTGATTTTTTCCCTCATTTCTCGTCCCTCTGAGCTTTCCAGTAGAACATGGCTGTTGTGCTGCTACAGCCTCAGAACAATCACCCCAGACCACGGGGAGAGGCTGGCACAGCCGCGGCCGCAGCAGCGCCGTGGGCTCCCGCACGTCCCCGGGAGGCCGCCGGGAGCCCGCCTCAGCCGGCCCGGCCCCGCCTCGCCTCAGCGCCCGCCCGGGCGGCCCCGTGCCCGTGCCCGGCCCCGTGACGCAGCCGCCGGCGGGCCCTGGCGGCGCCTCCCCGTGACGGCGCGGGGCGGGGCGGGGCCCGCTGCTGCGCCCCGGCCGCGTCCGGCTCCGCGTCCGGCTCCGGCTCCGGTCCCGCTCCGGCTCTGCGGGGGGTCCCGGCGCGGCATGGCCCCGGCCCCGGCCCCGGCCCTGGGCTGACAGCGGCCGCCGCCCCCCGCAACGGCGGCCCGGCTGCTGGCGCCGCGGCCATGGACGCCCCTGCCGATCCCTACCTGCCCTACGACGGGGGAGGAGACGGCATTCCGCTCCGCGAGCTGCACAAGCGAGGTACCGCCGCGGGCACCCGCCCGCCGACACAGCGCCCCCGCCGGGCTCCGGCCGAGCGGCCGGGCTGCGGGGGGCCCGCACCGCCACACCGCCACAGCCGTCGCCCTGCCGCGGGGCCCGCAGCCTCCCCTGCCTGCCCCGGGGACGGCGGGGAGGGGGAGCGGGAGCCGCGGGAGGGCGGCGCGGCCCCGGAGCTACGGCTGAGGGGAGCCTTGGGGAGCGGTGCCCTCTGCGCCGCGGCTCGCGAGCGGGCAGGTCGACAGCAGGGCAGCGTTGCCAGGAAAAGGCTCTTCGGAGCCTGCCCTTTGCTTCTCAGCCCGAACTTAGAGCGGAACGGCCGCTGAAAAGATGCGCGAGCTCAGAATAGCGAGGGAACTTGGAGTAGGAAGGAACGAGCGGCGCCTCGGAACGCTGAGGACGGCTCCCATTTCACTGCGTTAGGTGCTTACAGCTCGGTGGTTAAGAACAGTAAGCGCGGTAATTGCTCACTTCAGTTTTGTTTAAATCGGCTGATCTAAAATTAGAAGCTTACCAACATTTATGGCTGCTGGTGATGGCATTAGAGAGGAGATACGCTGAGAATAAGGATCATTTACATAAGATTTTTTTTCTCTGTTTTAATCTGTTGTGTCTGTCCTCGTCATCTCTTACTTATTTACATAAATTAGGTCACACTTTCTTTTGTTTTCATTTGGCATCTTCATCTGTTTTTAATGCTTTACACAGAAGGTTATTGTTGTCTTTTTATGATTCTTACGGCGTTTACCAGCATATGTTAAGAATGTCAACAAGTTCTAAAGTGGCTTAGGGTATTTTAAGACAAGGAAATTTTTAACCTTGTGCTACTGCTTTTTGATCACAGTATTCTTTGCACAGATCGTAATTGTAGAGCAGGTAGCTGGATAGCTTTCTATGTCAAATTTTAGAATCCCTTATGAGAAATTGAGGATGGTACTTTCCTAATACATCTGCGAGGTGCGAAGTAGATCTCTTTAGATTGCTTTCTTTTTTTCAGGTAGGTGTGAAAATGAGTTGGCTGTACATGCTGATTACCTGTGAGTGCAGATCCCTGCTAAACATCCCTATTAACTACGCTTTGAAGCATTGCAGATTATAGTTAGACATTGAAACCGGGTCGGTTTTATTATATGCCTGGAAACTAGCACGTTTTAGTTGATTTTTCAATAGAAAAAGTAGAGAACTGCAGCGCAAAATGGTGTCTGCCACGTTAGAGTTCAGCTTTTGAGCATACGGTCTACAAACAGTGCAATGAAAACAGTTGGGCTAGGCTGAGTGTTTGCGTCTCGGTGACATCACATGGCACCAGCGGGAGAACTCCCTGATGTGACTCGTTGAGTTTTGCAGTTGCTTCATTGAATTCTGTTGCTTCCAATATTCTGAAATGCTATTCAAACCCAGTGCTTACTCAGTTTGCTACCGTGAGCTCTGATTAAAACAGCCAAACAGAACTCTGCAATTTTGATTGCTGCCATAATCTCCTGCAAATCTTGACAAATTAAGTCAAGTGCCATATGACTCATATGAAAATTGCTTCTTCAGACCATAGCTTGTGCCACAGATTTCATTAAAGTTTGTGTATATTTCCTGCTGATCTGTAATACCACCGTAATCCTTGTTACTGTCATTAGCTATCAAAATAAGTCTTAAAATGCAAACAAAGGCAGCAACTTGAAGTGAATTCTTTATACTTGTTACATTAGCTACAAATCTGGACAAAGATACTACCAAGATGTTTCTCCCTCATGTAGATTTCAGAGCATTATAATAACAAGTTAGGAGAAAATAGATAAAGATACTTTGAGAAAAGAAACTTAGTTGTTAATGCCTGTGGAATTTTGTTCGCTATTCACATACTGACAGCTCTGTCCTGCACAGTAACGTTCACATCTTGTAAAACTGCTTTGTAACAGCAAAGCATTTGTTGTACTAATTGACTGCAGTGGCTTGCCTGAAGTGACTGAACCTCAGCAATGATGAAATGACTGTTTAACACATTAGGGGTCTTTGAGGTTTCATTAACAGGCTTTACTAACGTTGAATGAGATGAAATGCAAAGTATTGTACTTATTATTATTACATCTTACCCATTGGCTTGCATTAGGAAAATATTTTAGTTTTCTTAGTGGGAATATGCTGTGAAACATCAAATGGATATATTCTTAACATACGAAAAGATGAACAATATATATTTACTACTTGTCATTTTATTGGGGGGGGGGGGGGAACAAGTAGTGTCCAGTAGTATCTGTTTTTGTTATCTGGCCTTCCTTTAACTTCCTATGTCCCGATACTTCTCTTTATGAGGTACTAAACACATCATTCCAGACCTCCTTACCTTCCCAGGTATACTGAAATATAACTGCAGGAACAGAGTTCACTTCTAGTCTTTTCTGTGGTAATAAAAAGAGTTAAAAGTACTACTACTCTCCTTAGAAAGTATTTTTAAGTCCTGATTCAGGACTGCATATATAAGAAGTAACTGACATGTACACTTTCTCAGAAGAATTTATTATATATAATTAGCCACATACTGTAATATATATTGTATAAATAAATTGTTTGTGTTACTCATTTATTTGCCCTTGGATTTATTTTTGCATCATTCTTTTCAGCTGGACCCATGGGGTAGTTCCTAATTATCAGCATCTCATTTGTCTTCCAGCTGTTCACAGACATGTTCACACTCTTTGATTTCCACTCCCCTTTTTTTTACCCCCTCCATAAGCAATGATTTTGCCATTCTTTAAAAGTTTGAAGCATAAGCAATAGCAATACATATATGGCAGTCAAGCTGTCAGTAGTAAAACCTGAGCTACAACAAGCTGGGGGTCATTAACCCACCCATATAAACGTAACTTGCTGTGCACTGACAGGCTGCCCACCATTGATTGCGTGAAGGTGGTTACAATATCCTACTGCTTACAACATGCTCTGAGCAGTGGGGAAGTCGTTGAGATGTGCTAGTATCTGCGGTATTAGAAAGCTAATGAGCAAATCAATATTAGGCCTTTCGTGGGCCTGAACGTGGCCTGATTTGGGATAATCATATTAGCAGAATTTTTCTTTTTGTTGCATCTTGTCTTAGTTGTTAAGTACATGCAGCAGCAGTGTTTAGAAATCTGATTATCTGTTCTGTTGTCCTGGCTATCGCCTTGGCCATTGTTAGATGCTAGATTACTTCCTTCTGTAAGGTTTGCTTTACATAACTTTACATCTCCTTCTACGTTTTTGTTTTTCTCGTTTCTTTCTTGCACTGTCTGTATTTTTAAGTTGTAAATTTGATAGATTGAGGACCCCCAGAACTCTTAACTTGCATATATGAAGCCACTATTTGGGCCATAACTAAAGAAATAGTATAGACCATTCTCCATGTACTTTAAGACAAGAAAATGAATCTGTAATAATACATGTTTTTCTTCCTCCTGCATCAAAAACAGAAAGAACTGATTTTTCCACCTAAAGTCAAAAGACAAAGATAATTATGCATTTTTTAATGTGCTATATGCATTGAACAGTATTTTACCTGTTCTTTGCCCTTTTCTCAGATTCCTGCATGTTTGCAGTGGATACAGGTTCTCAAAAGTATTTCTTTTCACTCTGATGTGCTACTATTCAGCTTTCACTTAACTCTTGATTTTTTTAAAGGCTTTTTTTTTTAACCAAGATTGATCGATTTTTATTTATTTGTTTTGCCAGAAGTAATGGAGGGGAAGGGATTATTTATTACTCAGTGCTTCTGTCAAGCATTTTGATTGTTTTCCCTATTCTTCCAATCTTGTTCTGAGTCTTCCAGTTTCCTAATATATTTGGCAGCTGATTTTTTTTTCAGTTGCTGTATATATAGTTTTGTCATTTTGTATGAATTTGGTTGTAATGCAGAGAGCAATTTGTAGCTCGTGAACCTCATGATGTGATGCAGTTTAAGAAAGCCAACTAAAGAGGCTGTGAATTCATAGCTGCACACAAAGGGAGAAGTATTACTTGATTACAAAGACTTTAAAAATCATTGATCACCAGCGGTAGTGAATGGTGCATTCTGGCGTGGCATGCTGTGCTTCTGATTCTGGAATTTAAAATTTATTTCTAGCCAGGAAAAGACAATAGTGCTTAATGGCTTTTTTTTGAGTGGTTACAGACAAATAAACTGCCAACTGTTTCTTGTCTTGTTTTTTCTTTCTTTCTTTTATGGAAAGTGTTGTGCTTTGAGGTCTGAAGATGGCTATAGAAAGAAGCTTAGGCACTAAGACATATCTTGTGTATAGAAATCTTCTTTGTTACAAGTGTAAATGATCCTTACCATGTGCGCTGGGCTGGGTGCTTCCCCGCCTCCATTCCCCTTGGCACCTAATACCCAAGGACACATGGGTGAAGCAAAGCCGTGGATTAGCGTCTGGCCTCTGGAAAGATACAGCCCCGGCTGATTTTAGCACTCAGCAGGTTTGGATGGTTGTGTCGGGGAGGGCTTATTCCAGCCTTTGCTGTAAACTGATTAGCTCCATTTTCACTTGCAGCGGTGCGTTTTCTTTTTTCCTCCTTCCACGCTGCTTAGAGTAAGCCAAATGAAATATGCTGTGCTGCTGTCAGCCAGAAGGATGGCAGCTGAGCAGAATCGGCTCAGTTGTGCATCGTCTAGAAAAAGGGGTGTGTGAGTAGCAGCACGCTAGTGCATTCGTACTGAAACAGTTAGGTGTTTCTTGACAATCTATGTAATGCTTGGAGAAATGGGTGCTGTGCTTGCTCTGCCATTGACATCATTTACCCATTGCATTCACAACTCCAATATGTTTCTTAAACAGACGTCTTTGGGGGTTTTGAGTTCTATGAAATAGGTATTACTGTATACTGGCTGGATATGAATACTGATGAAGAAGTTCTGAATTGTTTCCAGCAGAAAGACATAATTAAAATTTTACAAGACCTCAAGGGCGCATTTATATATTTCAGTGTAACTAGTCTGACAGTTTGTTGCTCTGGAAGGGGGTGAACTTGCTTGCCCTCTCCCTATCCTCCTCTTGCACTGACTATTTCTTGTCTGTCACCTTAACCGTGGCTCTGTATAATGTCAATTTTTTTTCTTTTTGTTACTTTTGTCTGCTTAGTTGGATTAGCATGTTTGATTGGTTTACTGAGCAGATGGCTGATGTGACAGAGCCGATCCAAGGGAGCTTGTATGACCAAGAGTGGGATGGAGAAATGGGGAGAGCAACATCTCATATTTGGGAGCACTGAGTACAGCTCAGCCGTACTGTGTAGTTATGTCCTGAGAGATGTTTCATTCATGAAACAGACTAAACCGGTGCATGCTGAGACAGGGTATGTTGTGATGTGCATCATATGCTGTATGGCGTATAGAAGTGGTCTTAGACTTCATCGTAAAGTTCTGGTCTTGTTTATTCCGCCAAACACCCTCTTGAGCCTGTTCATGTCCAAGTTTTGTTGCTTGTTCTCATAAGCTAAACCTTTGTGGATTTGTTCTGTACATGATACTGGGTAATTGTGCAGATAATCATGCTCTGTAGATCCTCCTGAAAATCTGTTGTGCACTGTTTGATTACCCAGGATGCGGTATTTGTTTTAAATACTGATGTTCCTATTATTTTTATGCAACAAGTAGGAATATTGCACAAAAGGAAGGACTCAGGAAGGATCATTGTACAGTTATGTGGGAACTGAGAGCATCAAATACGTTGTAAAACATATTTCTTGTGTGAAACCGTACTTATGTAACTGCGAAGCACGTGAGCCCTCAGTTCTTGAACTCAGCAATTTTAAGAGTACTTTCAATGGGATTTTAAATCCCAACATGTAGAAACGAGGCCCCCTTCCTCCCTGAAGGAGAGAACCCCGACAAGAAGTGAGAAGCCAGGTCCAGGGGCTCTTCAGTTCTTCATATCCAGGGACCAGGAGAGGAGGACCCTAAAGATCTTTTTAATCTCCTGGGTTCCTTCACTGGACGAATGCAGCTGCATATGACTGTCAGCGACTCAAGTTTTGATTTGTTAGTGTTTTAAAATGCTTTAGCTGGAACATTTTCAAACTGTACCATAGTGACTGAGTCAGTAGTGATCTGCTCATATGTTTTAAAGGTATTAGTCCTTGCTGACGTTATCTTTTTAAATGGATTAGCTAGAAACTTAGCAGGTATCCTTACAAACAACCAAACGATCATACCCCACGATTTTTCATCAGCTGTGTGTTGCACAGGGTTGCTTTCAAACCTCCTGAAAATCTACCGAGTGACAAAAGGATGAAGGATCACTCATTACAAATGCTTTGTAATCTACATATAAGTCAGCTTTTTGTCATGTTTATCATAGTTTGAATGTCAGTCAAGATTGGAGACTGCTTGTGTGAGGCATACATAGAGAGTACAAAAGAAGAGGTATTCCTTGCCTCAAGGGGACAGAAGGAAGGAGGAAGCTGTAATGTATAAAACAGCCTGAGTGATTCTAGCAAAATATTAGTTTAGTAATTTCTTGGTTTCCTGCCTTATATCAGGAGGGACCAGCCAAATACAGCTGGAAATCAGATCAGTGTTTGGAACTAACAGCCATTTAGTATTGGTACATGCTCAGAAGGGAATTAAGAAAAGCATGTATCAGGTCCTGCAAGGACTGCTTTCTCCATCAAGGCATAGTGTCCACTCAAACTATTTTGGATTATATTTTTTCAGTCTCATTTAAAAATAAACAAACAAAAATTAAAAACAAACAAAAAACACCAAAGCCAACCAACCAAAAAATTTCAGAGATCTTTTTTATGCCATTGGAATCTGCTTCCTGTATTCTGCTTTTGCCCGTGCAGCACTGTTATTTGGTTTTGCTGTACCTCATTCTGATCAGGCCTCCCAGGGTGCAGCATTCTACTGTGAACCTTAATGCTTATGACAGTTCTTCTAATATTTTTTTTCTTTCAGCACAATGCATGATACTTTCTTAAAACTATTGGAATGGGTAACTCAGAATCCAACTGAGTCCCAACATTTCATATCCATGGCTTGTTGTGTGTTTTTATTTTTATTTTTTTTTGGTGTGGTTTGTTTTTGGGGAGGTGAGGATGCTACAAAACATTCCTTCAGTAGCCTGTCTGCAGCACTGCTCAGCATCATGATGTCATTAATATGCAGAGGTTGTTGGGAGTGTACAGGCAGTTAAAAAGATGGTTTCTGTGTTTAATGTTGTAAGTAAAGATTAAATTGAGTAATCGATATTTTACGTATGTTTTTCTTCCCCCCTGTTTTAATCAACTTCACTTGAAGCAGTACTTCAGCACTATCAGATCTGATTGTTGAGAGAGGATTGTGCTGAAGGCTTGGAATTACATGCGTGGAAGGATAACGAAATTCAGTTACCTTCGTAGAAAACAGCTCAGGCAAGGCCAGCAGCAGTTGGATCACCTAGAAAAGACAATCTCCTTGCTCTGAAGAAACATGTTACTTTTATTGTCTGGAAGCTTACTGTCTGCAGGCAGTCTGTGATAACAGCAGCTTGCTAGCTATGTGTAGAGAATACAAGATTGTTGAAGATGCTATTGGACAACTTTGCTAATTAAGGGATGCCAGCTACCTCGGGTCCTAAAGTTTTGCCAAGTATAGAAGGATTGTGTTGAATTTGCTTCGTAAGGTTTCCTGTGAGTTATATGGAGCCTCTGAGAGGATCAGTGTGTTTTTACTTTACCTCTCTGTGGTAACATGGGTTAATTTGGAATAATTATGATAATAAAAGTTCTGCTGTCACTTTTTTACCATCTGCTTCCCACTCTAATAAAGCCTTAAGGCAAAGCCATACATAAGAAAAAGAAGACTACTTGCTTTGCAGCTGCAGAATAGCTCAGGTGTGTACATAGAGAAAATGGAAGTGTTCTGTAGCTAGAGGCTACGCATGTATGCTTGGTGTGATAATTAATAATTTCCTGCTTGGAGATGAGAGCGTTATGTTGAAAAATACATATGAATGGCAAAGATTTTAACACAATCTGTTGAATTGAAAATTAAAGCACTTTGATGAAACTGGCATGACATGATGAGACTTTGCATGTGTTTATGCTGATGAGAATCATCATTTTCATGGCTGGGAGGAGTGCCTTGTGGTGTGGCGTGTTAGAGAAGGAATGGAAGACTGGGAAGTGAAAGCTTGGAAAAGTGTCAAGTACTGGTAAAGGTCTATTTCTCTAAATGCTGCTTTGGAATAGTTCAAGGCACTATAGATGATATTAGCTGGAGAATGTCTTATGCCACTGCTGTCAGACTGTATCTTAGACGCTGAGCATCACGTCTTACACAGCTGTCCTCTCCTTGGTCCTCTTCAGGGTGGCCTTTATACCATGCTCACTGCAGCCTGTTTCTCAGGTGTAATGGTATACCATATATACCATATGGTATACCTTATATATATATATATGGTATATGTACACGTGTGTACATATATATATATGGTATATATCACACACATATATATGTATATATACGTGGTTTCTCCTGGTATAATGTAACAGCTAATTGTCTGCATAAGGCATCCATGACAGCTCTGCATTCAAGGAAATCACCTCTTCAGCTTCACATCTCGTTCTGTATCTCTCCCCATCATAAATAATCATTTATATTTCAGCATTTGGTGTGCCATGCGTTTCCCATCCTGTGACCTAGCAGATGCTGGCAAAGTAGGAGCTTGACATGATCCCAGTGGGATATTTACCGTGCCCAGGCAAGGACTCTTCTTCATTAGTTTACTCCAAGCTCTGCTCAGGGCCTGGTGTATTTGTGGTGCCATCCCTGATGGTTTCCATGGAAAGAATCCAGTTCAACACTTCATGATATATGCTTAAAATCAGCTCTTACTGTTTGTGATGCTTTTCCAACTCTCAACTGTCCTTTGCCTTATGTGGCATAGAACTGCGTGCGCCTTATAGCTTAATGGTTTTGGTTCATATATAGCAGGGCATAAAGCCCCACTGTGGGGCAAAGGCAAGCTTTTGTTCTATTGTGATCACTCAGGTTCAGGAAGCTTCTTGATCTAAGTAAAATATTGTAGGAGATGAATAATTAAGCTGTGGCTGAATTGTAATTTATATCCCCTTTGTGAAGAAGGATAATGTTGCATTAAAAAAAGCATTTTAATTTTGTCTTTTTTTTTCCCCTTTACATTTGGAGAGATAAACTAATGACTGCAGTGGTGCTTTTGGTTACTGTCTCATCCAGTAGATGCCCTTGTCCTTTCAGCTAGCCAGACATGTATGTTAGACTTCCTCTCTAGTTACCGGAGTTGGAAATGGCAAGAGAGTTGAATCCCTTATCCTAGATCAAGATTTTCACATTTGCCTCCACTTACAAATCTGATCCAAGTTTCTGTTGTTAGCCTTTTATTAATGGAAGCATCTGTCTTAAGAGAGACCAGCAGCAGCTTTGAGAGAAAGGTGTTGGCATTGTTCAGTCATTTTTCCCTTTCACTTTAAATATGAAACAAATAAGTAAATTAACAAACTAATCTTTTTTGTAGACCTTTCAGCTTGTCTGCATGTAAACAGCAAAGCAGGGGTGCTGAGTACTAAAACAAATAGTTTTGTGTATCTTGAAAGTTTCAGATTGCATTTGGTCTTAATACATTTTTTATTATAATTTTCTTGTTTTGTCATTAACCACCAAGAAAATGTCCAAATAAGCATTGTGTTACATAGGAGGCATAAACAAGACCTTTCAAGCAAAAGATCTTTTATTTATTTATTTTATACATTGTAAACTGCTGACAGCACCAAGAAGCTGAACCCACAATTCCAAAAAAAAAAAATAAAAATCTTAGGCCTGCCTGAACTGATAGTAGTGTTGGCCAAATTGGGCCTGCATCTTTAAGAATAGAGGTTATTGTGGTATACCATGTGCCGTTGGCCAAATTGCTTTGTTTTTAGTCAAACAGGTGAGAGTAACCACTCTTTAAATCATTATTGTCTATATTAACCTCAATATAAATGTTCCCTTTATAGCAATTACTGCTGTAGAAGCACTGAGGGCGTGGGGGAATGGTGGTCGTGCTATATTTAGGCAGCCATTCAGAAGGAAATTTTGCCTAGGGTCTGCAAACGTACCACAGGAACTCAAAAAAAAATATTGCTGAATTGCTGACATTTTTTTGAATTGCTGAAGCTTAAAAAGACAAAGCTTTCCTGCATTCCATATTCGTCTCACTCTTTTTACTGTGATTACTGAAAGAAATACTGTTGGGTATTTCTTCTTCTGGTGCTGCTGTGTAAGCTGGCTGTGAAGGAGTTAGCTAGGCATGATAAATCGGTAGAAGACATTTTCTTTTTACAGTTTTTCTAACTTTTTGTGACTTGAGTACTTGATTCATTTTTTTTAGCTGCATTTATTATTTATTGATAATACTTTCTAGGTCTGATTCAGACATGCAGGAGAGTAGTAAACAAAGACTGAAATATTTAGAAATAACGGGCAACATATGGAGGTCCTGTGAACTTCATATATTATCCGATTTTATTTTCTTGCAGTCATTTTTTCCTCTAGTAGTTCATAAAGAGAAGCAAATTTCAAGTTAAATATGTGTCAGAAACACTCATTTTTTCCCCCACTTTGTTCTGTTGAAATTTCTCAGGAGTCTGCACACAAAATGGAACAGTAATTTGACTAGTACATTAATTTATATTTAACCAACATGACATACGAAGTTGCTGATGTGCAAATTTAACGTACAGATAAACAACAGAAAAACAATTAACATGCAACGTCGAGAGACCTAAGTGACATAACATACACATATTATGGGAAGTGTCTTAATTGCTTGCACAGAAATGTTATATGCAATGTCATGATCATTAGACTACTTTGTTTATTACAGAATTTATTAACTTCTGTCTTTTCTCTGTCACAGGAACTCATTATACAATGACAAATGGAGGAAGCATCAACAGTTCAACGCATTTACTGGATCTTCTGGATGAACCAATTCCTGGAGTAGGAACGTACGATGACTTCCATACCATTGACTGGGTTCGAGAGAAGTGCAAAGACAGAGAAAGGCATAGACGGGTACATGAGATAAATAGCAGTACTTGGAATTTATTGTGGCTTGGGTGTTGGTGTTGAGATCTGGTCTAGTTATACATATAAATACGTGCAGACTTGTAAATTTGTAAGCATTTACATCAGGTAGAACTACTCTAATGCTGTTTATAAAAAGCACTGCGTCATTGATACCTGCAGTCCTGCAACGGTATTATAACTTTAAAAGAAAGCAGGAACTTAACAGAGAGGGAAAAGGTGTGTCACGCCTCCTTGATATTTTTATAGTACTGCCTTTATTGCAATGGTTGTATATTTAAAACTGTGTTTCAGTGTAGATGAACTTGTAGCAGTATGGTAGTGCTTGTGGTGGTACCTGTACTGGTAAAAGTGCATGTCTGCTACTGCTGTGCAGTGCTCTGGTTGTTTTGACTGTGAACAGTGAAATTCTCGTATCTAAAATATTAACATCTATCTATTTAACAAAAAAGTAGTCCCAGTTAGCATAGTAAATGTTCTTTCCACTCTTCCATCGCAATACTCTATCTTCTCCTCCTCTTTACTCATTTCATCGGAAGATCTTCAAAGTTCAGCCTGTTTGCCTTTATCAGTGTGCTCTGCTGCAGGTTCTTTCATGAACTCTGGTTGTATTGCTGTTGTATAAGTTACCACCAGTCTTGTAATAGATCTGTTTAGTAGCCTTTTAGGAGGAAATACACAATTTGGAGCCTTATTGCCAAGCTTTTGGAATCCTTACATTAATTCACTTTAAAAACAAAGCAGATTTGGAGATTTCCTTACCTACTGTTGTGCTTCCTTGATTTATTCCCCATCCCCCGTCCATGCACCTTGTTTGTTGTACATGCTTTCACCCTCTTTTTACAGTATGAAAAAAAAGTTAAGACAGTTACATAATAAAATGCATTGAGGACAAATTTTGACTACGTGCGCAAAGTAAAATAAATAATGCTAA
Organism: Aythya fuligula; assembly: GCF_009819795.1. Classification (NCBI taxonomy): domain Eukaryota; kingdom Metazoa; phylum Chordata; class Aves; order Anseriformes; family Anatidae; genus Aythya; species Aythya fuligula. Next base: position 26,152,679 of record NC_045562.1, on the reverse strand, counting down.
AATGATTTTTTTTTTCCCATATAGCACCATTAGATATCATTGCTTATAGTTGTTTAGAAGGGTCAGGTAGTTATCCAGGTTTTTCATTTTTATTTTCTGTTCTTTTTTGGTGTGGTATTTGGTTTAAACATAAAAGAAAAATGTTTATAGTTGGAGTAGAAGCTTATGAATCTGAGTCATATGGAATAGCTTATTAGTAATATACTAAAAGAAATATAGTATGTCCAGTTCAATGTAAATCATGGAAGATTTAGGAGAGAAATAGAAATAATAGAAATAATTTCTAATTTTTCCTAATGTGAAATTTTTGGGTTTTAGTTTTCAAATTAAATTTTCCTTCCTCTGTCAGTTACTAGATATCTGATTACATAAGTTTTTTTATGCAGCAATACTGGGAGAATGCTTGTAGCTTAAAGAGTGGGTATATTTGCCTGCAGTTTGCATCACACAGTTACTTATACATACTTTTTTCTCCTATTATTAAAAAAACACGTGCAGCTATTCATAATGATTTCTCTTTGCAGATTAACAGCAAGAAGAAAGAATCAGCATGGGAGATGACAAAAAGCTTGTATGATGCATGGTCAGGATGGCTCGTAGTCACACTAACTGGCTTGGCATCAGGTAACCTTAAAAAAGAGAGTTATTTCTTTACATTTCATTTTTGTATTATTCACCAACTTGGGTAAGAGCTAGTTCAGGCTAGTGTTATAATTTCATTAAGGGAGGAAAAGAGTCACTATCTTGATATACAGACCTTAGTGTTTTGGGGGAGAGGATTTATTAAGGGAAACAAAACACTTTACCACTTGGTTTATTTTAGGATGAGTTTTTATAGCTAAAATTGTTTGATAGTTTGTGGCGGCACTGTGATGCAGTGTCACTGGCTAGCAGCACACACATTTTCAAGTGACCAAAATATGCAGAAGCAAGAGGTTGCAAATGTTTTGCTCAATTTTTCCAAACAAGTATTTTAAACAGAAATATTAGATCTAAGTCCTAGGAGGATTTGATTAGTTGCAGAATATAGAAATGTCTGTTAAAAGGCATGGGAAGTGTATAATTACTACTTAAATATATACATAATCACTCTCACAAATCACATATAAATTAATATATATGCAAAATGTGTAGCATGTTTATATACCTCTGAATATACAAAGTGGGAGTGTATAATTGCTGGAAATTGCTGATGTTAATTTGAGTGGGAAAGTGCAGTGTTGTTTTCTTGTGCGTTTTTTTCTCCCCTCCAAGGCTGCAATGTCTATTAAAATAGCTTTACCATGCTTCAGAGCACCAAAGCTAGCAAATTCTGGCCATGAATATTGCTCAGCTTTTGCAGTTTCAGTTGTTTTATGTTGTATGTGTCCAGTGAATCTCAAATGGTACAACCTTGATTTCTTCCAGGAGAAGGTCTTACTTTATGTATTTCAATTAATGTAGTTTAAATTCTGTTCCACTGAAATACTGACTTAGACCTTGTTTGGCCCAGAATCTTAAACTGATGATGTACGGAAATTAGTAAATGTGAACCAGAGTTAGTTCTCTGCTACCAGTTCATACAAGTGAGCCTGGGGGCTGTTTCCAGACAACTTTTTCTGGTAGCGAATAATACCTTAAAAATAGGAAATTATAACTAATTAACAATTGCACGCATTCTCAAAAATACTAACTTCAGATGCAGTTTTGCAGTACCATGAAAAAGGTATTTTGTTTTTGTAAATATTTTTAATTTTTTTTTAAAAAAAAAAAAAAGCTTTGAGTTGGAGAAGTGCTTAGCATCCTTGCTGCTTGTTACCTGTAGTAGGAGGTTTACATGCTCACCATGTTATGGAAATACACCATGTTGTGTATCTATTACATGAATGTCATCAGGGTTTGTATGGCCTTCTATTTATGATGTTCTAAAACACTTGTTGGCAAAGTAAGAATTACTATTTTTTTTAATATATATTTACAAAATGTACTAAAATAGTTCATGAGTTCTTTGAGGCATAGTAAGATACTGTGTCAGAAGGTATATCATCTCTTTTATCAGAAAAATATCGTGGTCATCTTTTGATTCTTAACTCTGTAGTGTCAGTGGACTGCTGGAGAAGTATGGCGTAGGGATTAAAACAAAAAAAATACATCTTTCTGGGCCCTCAGCTATGAGACAGTTAGACATACTGGAGAAGGTCCAGTGGAGGGTCTGCAGTACCTCTCCTGTGAGTAGTGGCCAAACGAGCTGGGCCTGTGCAGCCTGGAGAACAGAAGGCTCGGGGGGAGATCTCATCAATGTCTATAAATACCTAAAGGAGCGTGCAAAGAAGATGAAGCCAGGCTCCTTTCAGTGGTGTCCAGAGCCAGGACAGGAGGGAGTGGGCAGAAACTCGATGGAACAAGAGGTTCCATCTAAGCATCAGGAGGCACTCTTGTGCTTTGCAGTTGATAGAGCACTGGTAACAGGTTGATGTACAGAGGCTGTGGTCGCTCTCCTTGGAGATCTTCTGAAGCCTCCTGGACACAGTCCTGGGCAGCCTGCTCTGGGAGCAGGGGCTTGGACCAGAGGACCTCCAGAGATCTCTGCCAACCTTAGCCATGCTGGGATTTTGAGTGATTCTGGGATCCAACTTGGGAAATAACACAAGGTACCAGATTCTTCATCAAATACCCTACTATACTGCAAATGCAATATATTCCTCAAAATCAGTAATGTTTTAAATGTCATTTTCTCTAGGCTTTCTGTAATTTCAGTTTATGTAAGCTAATGCCATCCCACTTCATTTTAGCTGCTTTTATTATTTCCACTTCCTAGAACATTAACGCAGAACTGTTTCTACAACAGGGGCACTGGCAGGATTAATCGATATTGCTGCTGACTGGATGACTGACTTAAAGGAAGGCATTTGCCTTAGTGCTTTTTGGTTTAACCATGAACAGTGTTGTTGGGGTTCAAATGAGACCACGTTTGAAGAGAGAGATAAATGTCCACAGTGGAAAACATGGGCAGAATTAATAATTGGGCAAGCAGAGGTAAGTATATGCCCCTTCTTTGAAGGCATTTGCTCTACTGAGCAAAGAAAAGAATGGTCTTAAGACCAGGGTACTAAATTGGGGTTTGGATTCTCCTATTGCTCAGTTTTTCAGCATTTTAATTGATTAATCATTTATGCTCTAATAAATGTGCATTTTATGTACTGCAAGAGGACTTAATGTATTGCAGGTGTAAAGAAGTTATAAGGAGAATATAGAACTGTTAACAACAGGAATTTTTATTCTTTATCATACTAAACAAACAAACAAAAAAAGAAGTGAAGTCTGTGTTGTCCTTAGATAACTAAGAATATTGCTTTTATTTTTTTCTACCATAAAATCTTTTTTGATAAAGAATACTTAGTATTCAGTAGATCTGAAGTATTTTTATAGCTACTAGGTGCTGTACTATGGGTACAGCTTTTGCGTAGACCTTTGTGGAGCCAGGAGTTAGACTCAATGATCCTTATGGGTCCCTTCCAACTCAGGATATTCTATGATTCTATGTTTATTTTATTTTTTAATTTATTTTTTGTTGTTGTTAATGTGAAGTCTTAGAATGCTAACTTGTATAACCCTGACTTTGCTGATGTGCAAAGGACTATGCTTTTCCTCTCTGTTATTTTAAGTAGTGACTACTCCTACGTCAGGTTTGTATTCTGATATTTTCTGTATTTTTGTGCTTTTCTTTTTGTCTTTAGGGGCCAGGTTCATACATAATGAACTACATAATGTACATTTTCTGGGCTTTGAGCTTTGCCTTCTTAGCAGTGTCTCTGGTGAAGGTGTTTGCTCCATATGCCTGTGGCTCTGGGATTCCTGAGGTGAGGTCGAAATAATAATTACATTACAGATGTTTCATGTTAGTGTGAAAATTCCTGCTGTTTTACAGTCAGAGGGAAGTCAAGAGGGAGGGTTTTGTGACTTGAAAATAATTTAATATGAATATTCAAATTTAAATAATGTGATTGTGCTAACTGTGGCTGAAAGAAAAAAAGGAGCTGCTGTGAAGCTTCAGGTACTGAGTTCGTAGGTTTTTGCTTCGTGTTTGTGGCTAGACTACTTTTTATGGAAATACTTAGCCTAAGAGTAAACTTTTGAAGAGTTATTTCCCAGCACTCCTCCGATCCTTGCCCTGCAGTGGTCAGAGAGCAGAGGTTCATTGACAGAATGTGGGTCGACAATCAACTCTCAAACCAAATTGTGTAGTATCCCTGGAAACTCATCTTTGTACAGTTGCTCTCTGCAACTATGCACAGAGTGTAGTGGGGGATGGGGGGGGACGACAAAGTAAAATTCTGGTCAGGCACATTTATTCACTCATTCTGTAAATATTTTCCATGTATTTGTAGTGCAGAGATTGAAGGAGAAATCCTGCCTTTGTGTAAGTCTCGAGTAGATCTGTGGTGTTACTCCAGAAAAGATTTCATCCTAAATTGGTCTCCAAATATAGATAACCTTTACTTTCTAGACACAGCTGGCCAGTGTTTTGTGCATGTCCTATTTATAGATGTGTTGTTCTTTGCTTCAATAGCTGTATTATTTTCTATATACAGGCATATTTGCAGTAATGTTACATTGTTAGGAAAAGTCAAGTCCTAGGAAAGTGAAAGACACTTTATAGTGAAGGAGGCTGATTTTTTCCATCTTTATGTCAACAAATCTTTTGCTGTATTTTTCTGTAGAAGGAAAAACAGGAAATACAGAAAAACAGAAAAGGGTGAAATTGATGCAAGGGTGAGATGTTGTAGTGTAGTGCAACGCGATAGTGTTTGCAGGTTTGTTTTTTCCTTCAGGAGTTTTCTGACTTTCACTTGATAATTTACATAATAAACCAGTGAATGTAGTCCTAGAAATCACTGCAGATACGTTTTCTGCTAAATGTAATTGATGATGTTGTTGTACATTATTGTTCTCTGTTGTACAGTAAGTTGCAAATGAAAAGCCTCTGGCAACCAGATGGGCTCTGTGTAGTAATCAGAATGATGCATGCTTTAATGTCTCACAAAGTTAGCCCTTTGAAAAGGCTGTTTTTGAAGTTACATGTCTAAAATGATAAAAGTAATTATTTACTGAAGAAAGTAGAATACAGTAGCATTTTTTTCTTCCAGATCAAAACTATTTTGAGTGGCTTCATCATCAGAGGTTATCTGGGAAAGTGGACTTTGATGATAAAAACCATCACTTTAGTCTTGGCTGTAGCATCGGGTTTGAGTTTAGGAAAGGAAGGTCCCTTGGTACATGTTGCCTGCTGCTGTGGGAATATTTTTTCCTACCTCTTTCCAAAGTACAGCACAAATGAAGCTAAAAAACGAGAGGTAAGTTTTTTGTAAAACCATTTCTAGAACATATTGATTTTCCATATGTTTTGTTTAAAAGAAAAAAAAAAAAAAAAAAGAGAGAAAATCCAAACACTGATTAGTTTAGAAGATATTTGTTCTCTCAGATTGTGTTTAGGCTTGAATTATCTATAGTTCTTTCTTGGATTAAAATCTATGCATTATCCCTAGCGTTCTCTAAGGCAAACTGTTTCCATGTCAGAACATTTCTGCATTTTTCCCATCTCAGTGATCATTCCATTTTTCCTTAAATTCTTTCTTCTTCTTCTTGACTCCATATTTTTCTAATCATCTCCAGTTGTGTGTGAGGACAGCAGAGGATTTCTGAACTCATGAACAAAGTACTCCTGGGAAAGGGTTGGTGACAACAGTGTTTTTGGCTCTTTACCTGTTTTGTGTTTTTTTGGCAGTAAGAGCCATACTATTGAAAACAAGTGTAATGGTAGTAAGTAGCAAGATGTAACATTGTTTTTAATTTAATAAAATCTCCATATTGTGAAATAAGAAAGTGTTTTCCCAGCTGTGCTGTAGTTCTCTCACTCTCAGCTTCCATGATTCTCGACGAAGACTGCACACTGTATAGGAAACTTGGATTCACTTCCAGTTTCAAAGCTGTGTATTCTTAAGTAAATAATTTCTTTTCCATGGTTTCGTTGTTAATCTCGAGTGTGATATTTCTTGGAGTTTCTCTGTGTGTTCTTCCACAGGTATGTAAGTGCTTCAGGTATCATTGTTCTTGCAAGGAACCTGTCTGATACTGTTACAATTAACATGCACTTTACCCAGCCTCGTGCATTAAATTTTACTCATCTGTGATGCTGCAGGACCATCCACTTCTTTGTTTCCTAATAATTTCTCTTTAATCTTAGTTCACCTTATGCCTTTTTGAGTTGTGTTTTTTTTTTTTTTTTTTTTTTTTTTTATTGAGTGCAGATCTCCAGGACTGATTTAAAAACTGCATAGTCTGTCACAGATTTTTTTCTTTGCAATGAGTAATATTTACAGTAGCTGGACTTCTTTACTACTTATGTGTTCTGGTACAGGGAAAGCTTGCTACAATTTCTTAAAAAATTGCTATCAGCAGCTTCATATTGAACCACAGGCTTCTTTTGGGAGGGTGCCTGGAGGAGTGTACATGGCCTCATTGTGGCTGGTACCTCAGCAGCAGCTGCTGTGAGCGCTGGCCACATCTTAAAAGCATTCTGATACGCTCACCTGATGCATTTCTGTTACCAAGTCTGTGTCCTAGATAGAAACATAGAAGAAACTGATAACTGTAATAAGATAGTGTCCTTCATTTTTAAAGCGTACCTCAGACTGTGAAAAATTCTTTATCTACTGTCTTTTCTAGGTGTTGTCAGCTGCTTCAGCAGCAGGAGTATCTGTAGCCTTTGGTGCCCCAATTGGTGGAGTCCTTTTCAGTCTGGAGGAGGTATGTCAAGAGATGGCATTAAAAGAAAAATGATTTAAAAATATGTTTTGGTATGAAAAATTTCAGATTCCTTTAAGCTGTGGAGTTTTTCCGAAGAGAGAAGTTATTTTAGGACCCACATTTCAAAATTATGAGTCCTGTTATAGGAAAACTCCTTAAGTTTTTTTTTTTTTCTTTTCTTTGGATCAATGTCAACTTTGCTTTATTTTCAAGTATATTTTTCTGGAGAATGGCTGGGTCAATAAGTACAGTTTACATAGAGAGAGGCACCAGTCTTTCATTCTATAAATGTATTCTAAAAAGTGAAAATTGTGGGACTTCTTTTTTCATTTTGTAAGAGGCTTTAGAAATCTCTTTGACAGTTCTATGACAGTGCAGTTTTTAAAACATTTCTTCAAAGTTTCAGACACTAAACACAATTGAATACATTAACTATTAATAAAACAAATACACTATAATAAAACCATTGAGGCCATCAAACTATTTTCACTAAGAAAAGTTTCTTTTTAAATTAGTTTTCAGCATTTTTTGTTTCAAAAACATGTTATTTAGATCATTAACATTTTTTTAAGAAATCCTACATTAATGGTCTTCTAAAAATCTCAAAATTGAGTGGGAGGAAGGGGGAAAGAAGGAAAGTATACTTCCTTGTATAGTTTCCTCTGTATCATTAAGGGATTTTGAAGAATTACTTTGTTGAAAAACAAAACAGGCTGAGAAGAAAACTCAAAATTTCAATCCTTGTATGGGACTTAAGTGTGAAGTTGAATGTTGTATTTAAATTTGTATTGTTGTTGTTTTAATGATACTTTGTAAAAACACATCTGCCAGAAACCCTTCACTGTTGGCTGAAAGGAGGTGAAACGGTATTAGCAGGAAATTTGAGAGAACAGCTAATACCCAATCTGGTGTTTGTTGAATGCTTGGAAGAGATGCTTCTAAACAGAGAAGGTTTTAAGCATAAATGACTCTGTTTTTTCTTACGTCTTATGACAGCAGTGGTTTCAGTATTGCTTTAGTTCTTGAAACTGATCTAAGCATGAATTGTTTTAGAGCTTTATAAAGATGTAATGCATGCTGGAGCTCCAGTGCTCCAGGTGATTGGAATAATACTTATAAGACTTTTTTTCCTCAGTATGTATAACATGTGAGCAACAGAACTGTAATACATGCATGAAACAGTCTTTCCAGTGTTTTTAATTGGATCACTAACAATTCTCATGTATTGCCTTTTGCAGGTCAGTTATTATTTCCCCCTGAAAACTTTATGGAGATCATTTTTTGCTGCTTTAGTAGCTGCATTTGTTTTAAGGTCCATCAATCCTTTTGGTAATAGCCGCCTAGTTCTTTTTTATGTGGAATATCACACTCCTTGGTACCTATTTGAACTGCTTCCTTTTATTCTTCTGGGAGTATTTGGTGGGCTCTGGGGAGCATTTTTCATTCGAGCAAACATTGCATGGTGTCGTCGACGCAAATCTACAAAATTTGGGAAGTACCCTGTCCTGGAGGTTATTATTGTTGCAGCAATAACAGCTGTCATCGCATTTCCTAATCCATATACAAGGCTAAACACCAGTGAGCTTATTAAAGAGCTGTTCACAGACTGTGGGCCGTTAGAATCCTCCTCCCTCTGTGACTACAGAAATGATATGAATGCAAGCAAAATAGTAGATGATATTCCTGACCGCCCAGCAGGCACCGGAGTTTATTCAGCTATATGGCAGCTGTGTTTAGCACTCATATTTAAAATAATCATGACGGTCTTCACCTTTGGTATCAAGGTAAGTGTGAATGCTCTGGCTGCATCATCTGCTGCGATTATTTCATTACTGCCTTTCTCATTTTCCATCTCTCAAAGCTAGCATATTTATAGTTTTTTTTCATGTGTAGTTTTGGGTCTCATGGGGAAAAAAACAAAACCTTTTACTGTTGATTAATAAGCACGTCTTGTAGAAAATAACGTTAAGGTTCATTGAATTCAAACTAGCCCATTGTTTGTTCAGCAGAATAGAAATAGGTGCTAGATTTTATAGACAATAGTAATTGTGTGGGTGGAGGGCTGTATGGGCCTGACTGAACAGTGAGAGTGATTTTAAAATTTCTAAAAGCCAAGCTCAGCTGAGGTCAAACACGACCACTTGGGTTCCTTAGTACTGTCTCATGAAAAACAAAAAAGGCTGTATTTCTTGAACTATTGCATCTTTTGTACCTCCTCTCCTCACTTACCACATTAATGTAATTACCCCAGGCTAAAGGAGCTGATAATGATTTCTTTACTGAAATTTCAAGTATTGCATGTCATGACTTCTTTTCATGTGACTGTACTGGAAATTTCTTTTCCATTACAAAACAATTATTTTTTTTGTCTTTCCTGGTCACTTCATCTATCAGTCCTTCAAGCTATTCTCAAACCAGTGGCTGCTTTCTGAGCAGCATGTTGTAACTGCCACGCCTTCACTGTTTGCTGACTTTTCAGGCTCCCTTTGTACTTTTTTCAGCTACATCAACATTAAATGTTTCTTAACACAAACACGACTTGCAGAATGTCTGCAAAGCAGGATTTGTGTTTAAACTAGCTCCATTTTCTGACAGTGTACCTTGCTATTCGATAATTGCATGTATAAGAAAACAACTTATTATGGGGGTGGTTGAACACTGGAATAGGTCATGCAGAGAAGTTATGGATCTCCATCGTTGGAGATGCTCAAGATGTAATTCGATGCAATCCTGGACAACCGGCTGTAGTTGACCCTGCTTGAACCAGGACTAAGAAGGGAGTGGATATTGGGCTAGACAATCTGGAGAGCTCCTTTCCACCCCCAACCATTCTGTGATTGATAGAACAATATTTTCTTGTGTTTCTCACCTGTTGGTATTTGAGAATATGTTGCAGTCTGTTATTTGAAGTAATATTCCATATGTTGTTTGATGGGTAAGATAAATGTGTTGAGTATACGTGAAATGTTAGTCTTCCGTAAGTCAGAATTTCACCTATCATTCTACAGTTCTGTTGTGTAGAATTTCACTTATCTAGGGCTCTGCCTTTTTAGCATTACAACATTTATTGCCATGTAAGTATTATAACTTCAATTCTATCTCTTAGCATTCCTCTGTTCATGTGCATCTGTCCTTCTCATGGAGTTGTCAGCAAAGGATCACACTTAGTGTGTTAGAATTCACTCAGTCACAGAAAGGTAGAGCTTCCTTTTTATTTGGTTTTGGTTCCTTTTCTCATACCTTTAGCACTTGCAATCTGTTGTAAGAATACATTTACCACTTTACAAATAGGCAAGGATTTGTGCTGCAGTCACTGATGGGATCGTGCTACCTACATTTGTCTGAAGCTTTGAAGCATATGTCAGGTTAAAATGTCAGGCAGCATCTGGAGAAGGGAATGTCACTTGAATATAGTATTTATTCATGTTGTGAGCTTTATTTCTGTGAGAGGAAAGAAAAAGAGTCGGTCATGAAATCATTAAATCATGATTAAAATCCTCCGAATTCTCCAGGTCTGCTCCTGGAGCTGTAGCTATGTGCAAACACACAAGTTCTGCCCCTTCCCCTTGGGAGCTGATGGTCTGTGAGGTGAGCAAAGCGACGCAGCTGCCTGTGGGGTCTGGTGATTCCTGCTGCTTCTACTGCAATGGACAGGGATCGCCAGAAAGCTGATTGGCAGCACTTATTTTTCAGTCTTTAACATGGAACAACACTGCAAGAGTAAATAGATTGTATACATATGTAGAATATATGTGTATACTGGACTGTTTATTTTCAGTGGGCTTGTACCGCGTTTAATTGCTGATGATGAACAATTTGGGATGGGATTGCAGCTTTTTTTCAGACCCGGACTGGTATCCAACTACACTGCTAAAGAAGTGGAAATTTGCACATATATCCTGATTCCTTGCTTGTTTCAAAGATGTTGCATGTGCCAGAGTATAAACCATTTTCTCTAATGGATACCTTCAGTTAGGCTGGCGTGCACTGGAAAAGGTAGTTGGGACAAGGTGGAACCTACTTGGTTTTCCTTGCTCTTTCTGTGTGAAGGTTGCTGTCCGCTTTGTGACGTGATTCTGAGGCTTGGGGAAAGGGATGCAACTGTGAAATTGTGATCAGTTAGACCTGTAACCATTATCCACTTGTGATGAAAAGAGGAGGTAGATGCAAAAAAGTGTATGTTAACAAAGAATAAGAAACCATCTTGATGCAGTTTCCATTTGGAGCCTGAATTTCTGTGGCATGCTCATGTAATAGACTAGGATCTAGGCAGTTTCAAAGATGTTTTCAGCTACTTTTAGGTCTGAAATGCTAGTTTTTTCAGGGTATAGTACCGTTCACAAAGAAATAATTTTAATCAGGAAAAATAATATATTTTAACAATTAAAAAGGGGCTTAGAAGCACAATTGTGGGAAATAGTAGTAGTGGTGTAAATACATGATTTGGATATTATGCTAAAATGACAGCGTGGAATACTGTTGCTATCAGCACTGAAATAGGAGGTAATTCAGGAATGGGAATGAAGGATTAGTAAACCTTTCAACAAAACTCATGCAGCTGACTTTCAGACAGGCTTTAGTGTATTGATTTGTCCTTGGTTTGCATGTTAGAAATTATTTGCAACCATAAATATTGATAATATAATAATGTGAATAGGTTCTGAAATACACTTTGGCATCAGCTACTGGATTCCAGGGCAAAATCTCTAGTTTGGAATTGAATAATACTTAGATTTTGCAGCACTGCAGTGGAAAAAATAAATTATTGGTGTTTCCTATTATACCAGTAGTGCGATTTTGTAATGAAGTTATTTTGACAAGATGAGTTTAGGTTTGTTCAGACGCAAAGTAAGAATTTTACAATTTATGGTTAAGATTTGTACGTCAGCCATAGTGGAATGTATTTCTGATACCAACAGATGCTGCGCGGAGAAGCAGCAGGCTTTTCTGGTTTAATGATACATTTAGGTACAGTATGGTTTTTTTTGTTTGGTTTTTTTTTTTTTTTTTGCACAACAGTGGTTTCTCAGATGGACCCTCACTTTTCACTCTTGCTGCTACTGATACAAGCTTGCAGTAAGATTTCCCTAAACCATTCTGCTATGACAAGGCGATGTGGCCTTTCCAGGTTCTAGTTCATAACAGAAAAACAGATTAAATAACTAAAATTACAGCAGAAACATGCTTGTTGTTTTTTTATTTTTTTGTTATGTTTTAACAGTAATATTAACTGCTTTTTTTTTAACAGCAGTTTATCTGCTTCTTAGTGTACTTAGTGTTCTATATGCACTACTTCATATGGAGAATTGTGATATAGTAAGCAAAGCTTCTTTTATAATGACCTGTTTTGTTGGTCATCTGATTTATAGGAGCTGGGAAGCAACTTCTGAAGGCAATCCTGCTGTGTGCAAAGCTTGTTTAGTAAGTGAACGTTGGTTTAGAGGAACGTGAGGTATAATAAGGGAAATCAGAAATCAAAAAGTTTTCAGTACTAGTAGCATAGCTCAGACTGGGCAAACATATATTGGAAAGAATTGTGCTGTTAGCACTGAGAATATAGTCTGTGGTCCTGTATTGGTAATAGGTTTGTTCTTAAATGCAGTAAAATACAAAGTAAATGTGTTCATAAAATGGATTCAGCTAACTAAGTTCGTCAGAAGTATCAGTAGCATTGTGTGTGTGTTAAGTTTTACTAACCTTTTGATGTCAGTTTACGTGTTTTTAACAGTTTCAGTCTTTGCATTTCTCTTGGAGGGAAAAGGAAAGCAAACAACAGCACACCGATTCTAAAAAATATACATCAAATATGTTCCCTTCAGCATGACAGCAGTTCTTCTGTTTCCGTTGTAGGTTCCATCTGGGTTGTTTATACCTAGCATGGCAATTGGAGCCATAGCAGGAAGGATTGTGGGAATTGCAGTGGAGCAGCTGGCTTACTACCATCACGACTGGTTCATTTTCAAAGAATGGTGTGAAGTCGGAGCTGACTGCATTACACCTGGTCTTTATGCCATGGTTGGTGCTGCTGCATGCTTAGGTAATTAAATTGCAACACAATAGATGTCAGATGTTTTCTGTTACCAAAATAACAATGAAAAATAAAGGGAGGTATAAACATGGGCAGTATTGGAACATCTTCTCGTGTGGACTTCCCTCTCTTCAGAAGACTACACTTATCTACAGAAAACCATCAGATGCTTATGATCTGAAGAGCAACATGAAATTTTAATTGATTATATGATGAGAAATAGAATAATCTAAATAGTAGTGTTTGATGTCTCTTTGTGGCATCGATAGATGTCACTACAACTTCAGCCAGAAAACACGCTCTTGAAATGTATAGAGGACTTAAAGAGTCAAGTACTGTTGAAATTGTTATAAGGAGGTGATGTGATCCGCTGCCACTTCTGCATGAATTGTAACAAGTGTTCTTTAAATTCATAATGTAAATAAAGCTTTCAGAAGTGCCTAATGATTTGGGGAGTCTGGTTAGACATACTTTTAAGAAGTCTGATTTATGAAGTGATGAAAATCATCTTCACTTAAAGAGGCTGAAGTTGGGCACCTAAACTTAGAAGATTTCTGAAGGTCTTGTCCTAATTTAGTTACCTTAGAAGTTAAACTTAAAAGGTATTAGTACAGCTCTGCCAAAAGTAGTCTTCTTCCTGAAGGAAGAGTATTTGAGCAATCAAATGCACTAGAGGAATAAATGTAGTTCTTGGAGAGGCGTTTTTTTTATTAGTTCAACGAGAATCACTTTTGAATGTGTTGAAAGAAGGACCATGTGTTTTTATTGAATGAAAAAGATATGGTATCAGAAACCTTTGTGGAACAAACATCTTACTAATAAAAGAGAAATATAATCCATGTCTTGTCCCATTGTCAAGAAAGATTCAGTCAGCTCAGAATTCTTTTTAAGTTTTATGATTCAATAGCAGCATTAAATTCTTAATACTTTGGACAATCCAGCTGTTGAATTGCTAGTTGTTCCTTCCCTGCATTAGTACCATTCTGTTTCCAAATTATTGTCTTACTGGATCTCCTTATTTCTCAGTATTTTTAACTTTAAGATTGGCTTCAAAAAAGACATAATTCATAGTTTGCATGAAAGAACAACACAAAGTTATGTTTGCAGTTCTCAACAGGAAGACAGGAAAACTAAACTCAGTATTACTTGATTCTAGAATGTTAATGGCTACCATTTTTCTTGCAGGCGGCGTGACAAGGATGACTGTGTCCCTGGTAGTTATTGTCTTTGAACTAACAGGAGGGCTGGAATATATTGTGCCCCTAATGGCTGCAGTCATGACCAGTAAGTGGGTAGGAGATGCCTTTGGTAGGGAAGGCATCTATGAGGCGCACATCCGACTGAATGGATATCCCTTCTTGGATGCAAAGGAGGAGTTTACTCACACAACACTGGCTGCTGATGTAATGAGACCTCGAAGAAGTGATCCGCCGTTAGCAGTTCTGACGCAGGATAATATGACAGTTGAAGACATAGAAAACTTGATCAACGAAACCAGCTATAACGGTTTTCCTGTTATTATGTCAAAAGAATCACAGAGACTGGTGGGCTTTGCTTTAAGAAGAGATTTAACTATCGCAATAGGTAATTATCTTCCAATATTTTGTTGTTATATATTCTAATTGAAATGATTTTAAAGCTTAAAACTTGAATGATAGAACAAGGGGGAATGGTTTTAAACTAAAAGAGAGGAGATTTAGATTAATGTTAGGAGGAAATTCTTCTCTCAGAGGGTGGAACAGGCTGCCCAGAGAAGCTGTGGATGCCCCATCCCTGGAGGTGCTCAAGGCCAGGCTGGGTGGGGTTTTGGGCAACCTCTGGTGGGAGGTGTCCCTGCCCATGGCAAGGGGTTGGAACTGGGTGGGCTTTAAGGTCCCTTCGCACCTGAGCTGTTCTACGATGATGATAATGACAGCATTTGTCATCATTACAGGGGGAAGCCATCAGTTGGGATAGGCTTTCTTTGTGACGGATTCTTCAGCAGCTGTGTGCTTACTGTATGATAGTTTTTAAGCATTTCCATCTCTCCACAGTAAATGCAAGTTAATTATTAGAGTGAGAGGGGTAGTAGCTGACATAGCTACCGAGTGCTGAGGGGCAGTAGCTACACCTGTATGGTAGATGGCTGCTGTGATTTCTGCACGAGTGCTTCTTGGTGATGAAGCAATGTTTATAGAAACACAACATCAGGATATCAGCATCTAGAGAATAACAATATCATAGCCTGGTAGTGTTGATTGAATTTTCTGTTTGTGCTAAATCATCTTTCTCCAAGAATGTAACATTTTTCTTCTTCTCCTGTCTTCCCCCCCCCAACTCTCCTCTTTCTTAAAGAAAGTGCTAGAAAGAAGCAGGAAGGGATTGTTGGCAGTTCCAGGGTCTGTTTTGCCCAGCATACCCCATCGCTTCCAGCGGAAAGCCCTAGGCCTTTGAAGCTTAGAAGCATACTTGACATGAGCCCTTTCACCGTGACAGACCACACGCCCATGGAAATAGTGGTTGATATTTTCCGGAAGCTGGGTTTGAGGCAGTGCCTTGTAACACACAACGGGTGAGTAAAGTGGCAGCAATACTGTTCATTTAGTTAGACACGGTAATTTTCACTTCTAGGATCAAAGCTTTCATGGTATTTGGATCCATATAGTTGGTGCTGTATGTCAAGAAGGTGCTGTGCAGTGGCACTTCACTTAAATTCTCACTCTTCCCTTGTATTCCAACTAAGCAGGCAGTAGCTGTAAGTAGTTGTCTTAAGATGCTCTGAAAAAAACCTAGCTTTCATTCAGCAACAGTTTTGCGTGTGCAACTCACTTGTGGAGGAGACAGAATTTGTCCTACAGAAATTTAGTCTCATGTGAGGCAGCCTGTATTTCCTACTTGGGTGTGTTCTGTCAATATGAAGTACATCAGCTGTTGAGCTTACCTGGGCTCATGAGAAGCAAGGGAGAGAAAGGTCTGTTCGCTACCTCCTCTTCTAGAGTTTGGTAACGACAATTACCACCAGGCTATTAGATTTGAAATACTGAAAACTAAGTAACTGCCACTAGTTCTGAAACTTCAGTCTGCAATCTTTACTTCTGCACTTCAAAATACTTCAAGAAAGTAATCTCAAGATCTGGATGTTTGTAAATATGACTGTAGGGAGTTGTCATGTGATTACTATGAAATAAATTGGCCCTTGGCATAGAGACTGTGTTCTATGTTTAACATGTTCTATCTTTGAACATGTTTAAATGTTCATTAAAATTGTCTCTTATTTATTTCTTTTTTTATTACAAGATCTTTTTCTGAGTACTGTTCTACTTCAACATTCTGCTTTCCTGTATCACGGGTGTTAACCACTTGACACACAGCATTGCAGCTTCTGCCATAGTATCTTGCTTTCTCTCTAGCATGTCTTTTAAGTCACCTGAGAAGTGAAACGCTGTCGTTTAATCCACATTATTTAGGATCTATGTTCATGGGACAAAATCAAGAAACCTGAAATATGGGTGGGATTTTTTTTGCTTTGCTGTTGACTGCTGCTCTAAGTGGCAAATATTTAAATACTGCACTGATTTCCAAGTTTGTTTATTCAGGTGTATTTTAAAACAGATGCATTTTATATGTGCTTTTTTTCTTAAAAAATAGGAAATCAAATATATCAAATAAAAAATAGCTGTTTTCAGAAGTATAAGTAGCTCTTTAAAACCCTTCCTATGCGAGAGAAATGACATCGTGATCTGACACTTAGAAGTCAGTGCAGACATGCAATTATTCCTGTTTTGTGCAGAGAAATTTGAGTTGGTAAAACTTCAGTGATACATATTACGATCTTAAAGCTTCTGTTGTGGTTGAGTGCTCAAACGTTGACGTTGATGTCAAAATTGACTCTAAAGAAAGATGAGTCTTGTAAAGCTATGTCAAACTGTACTGCGAGTTCTTAATCACTTTATGATAAAGTATCAGCAAGTATGGATGACTTTAAAAATTTGCCGTTTCGTGACACTCGTTATTTGTTGTCCTACTTCAGTTTACAAATTCGTGGTCTTCCATGAGTTTGTCATCCATTACAACAAGGTCAGCAAAGTACTCTGAGTGATACATAGTCATGTGGGTGTGGAGGACTATTAAATTTCGGCAAATTTCATGCAAATTGAGTAGACATGAAGACAGACATTAACTTACTGGTTCTGATCCAGTTACAAATAAGAACTGTGCAGAAATTGCTGAGATACAGATTTATATAAAGATGAACCTGATTCTTTCTAGCTGTGACCAGAACATCCATTCCAGGGAGTGGATTGATTTATACCATGGTGAATAAGAAATTTGTCTGTTCCTGGGGATGCCAAATAACGCTGCTTTGTAGTGCAGCTTCAAACCTCAATTGCTGTGACTTGACAGTTATTACTTTTGTTATTTAGTGTGGCTTGTTAAATACATGTACACATAATTGTCTGTAGTTGTGAGGAGAAAATAACAAGTAAACAAAAGGAAATAAAGTAGATTTTAGTTTCAGTGCCACTGAAATCAAAAGAGAGGTGAATTTGGGAGAAGGGATGAAGTACATGTATGCTTCCCTGACTTGTACCTGGTATGAGAAACATATTGCTCTGGGGTTGTTGAAGATTGAGCATTTTAGAAGACAGACAAAAAAGAAAAAAAAAAAAACACAACACAAGTCTGGGAAAGGGTGCTGACTTTCAAATCATTTTTCACTTAACTATCTCATTAGCTTTCTTGCAATCCATTTTATTTTTTAGTTTTGCTCTACTCTAAACCTTTTTCGTTATGACTAGAATTTTTTTATTTGATTTCACACACAGTTATTAGCATAACATGATCTGTTTCAGGATTGTCTTGGGGATCATCACAAAGAAGAACATATTAGAGCATCTCGAGCAACTAAAGCAGCACGTCGAACCCTTGGTGATTAGATATATCAGATCTCATAATTAGACACATTAGAAGTCAGGAAGCATGAAACTTGTGAACTGTTCAGTACTGTTATGACATCGGCTGAACAATGAAATCCTCCATTACTAAAAATTTGTATTAAAGAAACCATAACAGAAAACAGTATGCAAAATCCTTTTGTACAAATCAGGCTGTTAACTGTGGACGTACTGTTAGTCACAACATTAAAGGAAGGTAAACAATAGACTTTGATGTTTTGTTCTTCAGATCATGTAGATCCATCTAGTTGATCTTTTGATTTCCCTAGGTGGGAAAGCACACAGCTAGGAATACCTTTTTTCCTCATAATGTGAAATAAAAATTCTATATATGCTAATTTCTGATTCTGACAGCTTTAAATAGCTGCTAAATAGCAAAGTAACTATCGCATCTTTTGAGAAGCAAAGCCAAGTAAGTTTTTAATATATTGCAGCATTAGATCTTCTCTGTAATCCCCATTTATCAACATGATTTTTAGAAGTACTCTTATTTTCAAGTACAGTCCTGCAATTTTATACGAAGTCCTGTGATTCTGCTGCTGTTACCTACAGCAACTAATGTACTCCCTTTTATAAAGTCCAGTGAAATCCTAAGCCACTAAATGGTGTGCTAATACATTTACTATTTACTTCAGAATCTAGATACTGTTTTAACCACAATGTTGTGATCTAACCTTAGTTATGAGATAGACTTCTCTTAATTTGGATATGGGTTGCTCTGCAATAGCTGCATTTCTACTAAACCTACCCACCAAGTTTAGCTACTTATGTGCAAAACATGCTAATTATGTTCTCATTTTATGCTAATATTTCACAAGTATTTCATGCGTCCTTTAATAAGAAAAAAATAAAGTACTAACCGGAATAACAAGGGCAGCGGCTCATTCATTCTGCTCTTTGCTTCTCCTGTGATATTACCCTTTTGGACAGTCTCTTCCTTTTTGATATTTCACAAAATTACAATTTAAAAAGCAATTAAGACCCCGTCATAAGAGCACAGTATCTAAATTTGAAAATGAAAACATACTTATTTTCTATTTATTTTCTAAAGCTGTGCACTCCAAAACCTAGTTAACCATTGATTATTTTGCAAAAGTTTTGTGGTGAATACAGTGTGCTCCTATGAACATATATTCTGTCTGAGCCAGTGCATCAGACTGGAAAGATCCCTGTGATTAAAAAAAAAAAAAAAAAAAAAAAGGAGTTCAATTTGCTATTAGGATATTTGGGCCATCAAGTGATACATCACTTCTGATGGCTAGGCGGGCACATTCATCCCTTTTGTAATGGGATCAATATCATTTCTTTTTCATACCTCTTTTTTCTTTGTCCCTCTTTTTTTACTTTTTTGTTGGCATATGCTAATCAAAATTTCATTTTTTTGTGGAAACAAAGTTAAACAAAAATTGTCATGGTCTCTACTTGTATTACTTGTATTTCATTAAAGTAGACTGCAGCTGTCAGAGACCATCCAATGTGGTGTCTCAGCATTGCTGTCTTTTAACAAACTGGTGGTTATTCACTATTTTGATTAATAAAATGTTTTCGTCTAAATAAGAAAATCAGGCTGTTTACTTTTGCTCTGTCCCTGTCAACAAAAAGGACTTGGCTACAGATGTTGTTCTGGTTTCTTATTTTCCTGCTTGGATTAACGTTGGTCTTCCGTTTGTCCTTTTCAGGCGCCTCCTTGGCATTATAACAAAAAAAGATATCCTCCGTCATATGGCCCAGACGGCAAACCAAGACCCCGCCTCAATAATGTTCAACTGAAACCCATAGCTGAGGAGAGAGAGGAAACTGAAGAGGAGGTTCATTTGTTGAATAGCACAACACTTTAGTCTGGGAGATACTTCTAAAATCAGAAACGAGAGCTGGGTTTTTGCGTAACAGTGCTGCTGGAAATCAGGAGTTGGTCTGGGGGAAGCTGTGGAGAGGAGGAAGGCTGATGGGAGCGTGCGAAGGGAGAGCTGCTGTCCTGCACTGGATGCGTCCCGAGGCGTCAGGTCTGCCATGATAGTGCAGTGGGAGAGCCGTGCGAGGTGGCGCAATTCTCCAGCCCCAGCCTGGTACTTCAGCATTGAAGAGATGTGTTCTTAGTCCCTGTTTCTGGAGGGATCATTCCGAATTGAGCCATCTTATGGAGACTGAAAGGTCTTGCCCTTTTTACCACTGAAAACTGTTGTGTTAACTCATGAAATGTATAATTATTACACGTCACCTTTCTACATTCCAGAAGAGCTTTATTTCTCTCTCTCCTGAGCCGTAACAAAGCCTCTTTAAAATTGGTGTGCCCTTTTGAAGCAGTTGTTTCTCATATTGAGATGTACTGTGAGTTACTGAGGTTGGATCACAAGAAGGGAGGTTTTTCTTGTGCCATTAAACGTGTAAGTTTGTACATCATTAAATGCTTGGGGCAGTACAGATCCACTGCAACAAAAACAGATGGAACAGGTAATACCTTGCAAGAACCATGCGAGACATCTTTCAGCCCATGCGCTGTGATAATGAGAAAAATGAAACGTGAAACGAGAATTTCAGAGAAAAATACTGTTTTTGCTGCAGAAAATATCAATAATGTGACCTGGTCTTATGCAATTTTTGTATTATTGAAAACACTAGGATATATACCAATGTTGTGCAGTATAAGGAAGAGTACTGCTATCTACTAGTTAAGAGCTGGAACAATTCTGTATACGTGTATCTGGTAAAAATTGCATGCTACAACACTGGAGATATTTTTTCCCCCCTGTAAAATTTGAGACTGCTCATTTTTATTTTTTCTTCTCCACAAAAGATGTTCCACTGCTGACATGGTAGGAAGAAATGTAACTCATAACTTGCACTAAATGTATATTATTTTTCTTGAAGTTTTACCATTCTTTATTTATATTTTTATGAATTAAAAAATCTATTAAATACAAATCAGTTAATATCTCACATAACTAATTACCTTTTTAATGTGATTTTATAGAATAATTCACAATCCTCTCTGAGTAATGGAGGATTAGCAAATGTTTACAACTAGATGAAGGGTTTAAACAAAATGGTTTCTTTATGATCCAACATGCATATAAGATCATTTTCAAATGTAACTTTCACTGCCGTTACTTTTTGAGCAGATAACTGGAACAGTAATAGTAGAAATATTATTAAAAGAAATAAAACTTCAGGGTTTTAAAAATAATAAAAAGCAACTATACGTATTAGATTGCTTTTGACTTTTTTCCAAGTATATAAAGCTATAAATTATATGTAGCCACTGAAGATGAGCGGCAGGGCAGAATCAAATCCAGTACTTGAAAGTTTGGAAGGACTTCAAAGTTGAGCAGCAACACACAGGGCGGCAGCAGGTGAACTGACCAATTCCTAACATCCTAACTTTTCTTTCGGTCACCAATTAATTTGTTTCAGTCATTTTTTCAAACTGTCACAAACACATGCGGACACAAAGGCCATGTGCCATAGGTGAAGCAGGGAGGAAAAACCTTAAGAAATATGGCGTAGAGAATCATGTTTTACAGTATGTGGCTAGATAAAATTTCCTTATTAACAATTATGACCACAGGACTCCAAAGGTTGAGATGGTTAATGCCTAAATTCTTGGGCATCTCTAATGCAATTGTCACAGTTACCTCAAACATCTTTTTTCAGCAAAGTACTCAGCATGACTTCATCGTAAAGCAAGGTAACGTCCTGAAACAACACTCTAGTATTGTTGGCAAGCTCCAAAAAAATGTCAGTGTTTAAAGTGCTTTGCTGAATTTTTGCCTATTTTCAGAGTATAAAACTGCCATCCACTCGATCTCATCTCCTGCAGTAACTGGAACCAGTAGAAAGTGTAATGTGCCAGTGGGCTCAGTGTGATCAGCGCCTGTACGAAGAGCAGCTTTGGAGCTGAAATGGAATCCGGCTGTGTTGAGGCTGTTGGGTTGCAGCAACAGGCTGTATTCTGCCAAGCAAAGCCAATGCCAGGGGTTCAGCATTTGTTCTGGTACGTTGGGTGAACCTGCAGAAACTTTACGAAGAGCAGGGTTTGGCCCCTATACAGAAGGCAGCTCTGGAAGCTGTCAGTGATGCTGATCTGTTATCTTTGTGTGTTTTTTTTTTTTTTTTTTTTCTCTCTCTATAGTGGAAGAATATAAATGCACTACATGTATAAAAAGTTGCTTTAAATCAGTTTGGAACCTCTGCCATTTCTGATGTTTTCCTCATCCTAAAACACTGCTGTGTATGTACTGTATTAATTTGCACCTGATTCTACAGACTGTACTGTCTGAATTAAAATACAGTTCACACCCCTGCTGTGTTTTATAATTTCAGTATGGATCCCAAGTGCTGCATATAAATTGTTTATCCTTTAATGTTCTCGGCTGCTAAGCTTTCCCTATTGACATTTTAAATGTCCCTGGTAAACATGCATTAGAAATTCTGATACTGAAGTATGTGTGCCTCTGCTGTTCAACAAAATTTTTCTAATGTAAAACTTCCAGCGCCTTACTCAAGTTCCTAATTCGAAAAAAATGTGGATGGGAGGGTGAAAGTGTCAGCATTATTATTTTTAAATCAATCAGTTACTGGTTCATGAAGAATGCATACTTTGTTAATCTGTGATGTTGCCTAGAGCTGTATTTAATATTGATCTTAATGTTTTTATTTATAATAGTGTGGTAGAGCTGCATATCATTACAGTAAAAATTATGATTACTGTGATGATTTAAACAAACATTAAAAACTTCTGTATGACCATTTATTACTTTGTCATGTTTTCTCAGTATTTGTGTTGATTTTTGCATTTAATTTCCCTGGAACAAAATGAACAGCTAGGAATTTTTAATATCAAATTAGTAAAAATTAAAACTTTCTGAAACATACTTTCAAATTTGCTTCAATTATGTAATTGTAGAGTAGCTGGCTTCCCAATTTGAAAATGGGTGGTGCTTTTATTGTATAAAAGACAGAATTACGTAGTTGCTGCACTGTGCATTTTTAGCCCTCTTTTTTTTTCTTTTTTTTCAAAAAAAAAAAAAAAGTAGGGTGAAGTTAGACATCTCTTGCTGACATATTCATGATGTACACGCACTTGAGTATTTCTTCGGTTGTGGTTACAGTTATTAAGCTCTAATTGAGAAGAACAGATAAAACTGGAAAATCCATAAATCTTCACTTTTTCCAGAGCTAATGCTTAAATATGTGAAAGGTGAATACTTGTGTGATTTACAGGGTGTTAATATGAAAATCTGTGTGGAACCTGGAAAGAGGAGGGAGGGGGGAGAAGAGATGGATTTTTGAGACTCTGCTTTTTACGTGTAAAGCTGAATTGAGTGCCCATGAAAAAGTTTATGTATGTGTGTGTGCTTGTTTGAATAAACAGAACATGATGACTGAAAGGGGAGGGGTGTCACAGGAGCAGATGTTTTCTACAGAAGTAGATGAAATACGTGACTGAGAACTGAAAATAGCTTTCTGAATTAAAATTTGAGATAGGCTTTTGCTGTTTGCTGAACTAAAATGAATTATATAGTAGTAATTTATGCAGGAAGCGAGCCTTGGAAGTACAGTCATTTGCTGGAAGAAGGGACAATGCTGAAATTTGAGTATATGGTGCTAGGGGCTGATGCTCTTTGTCAGAAGTACTGTCAGCAGCAGTTATGATGAACAAAGGACTGCGAACGGTCACTCCACTACGGCTGGGCTTGGTGCTTGGCTAAGAGAAAGTGTTTTTGTTGGTTTCTCATGTTATTGTAAGCAATGATGATAATTGTTGCTACAGAGTATTGTAAGCAATGATGATAATGACCAATGATGATAATTAATATGCATCTTCTGCAAAGGTCACTTTGTATTAAGAAGTTCAGATTAGTGAAAGTAGTGGAAAACCGCACCGAAGCTAGGAAACCACACTGCAGGTAGGAAAGGCAATGCAGTTTTTCCCTTGTAACACTACGTGCTGATTTTCTAAATCCCGTTTCTTGCTAAATCAGCCCCATCCAGACGAGCGTCAGTCAGTGCTGTGTCGTTACCGCCAAGGGGCAGCCTGCTTCGCCCAACTTGGTGCACGCGGTGGGCAGCATCCAAGGACGCGGTGGCAGCGGCCTGCGGCCGGGCAGCGCCTCCCGGCGCGGCTCTGTCCCTGCGGGGCGAGCTCCCCGGCCCCCCTTAGCGGCCCTACGCGCGCTGCCCCCAACCCCTCCCGTGCCGCAGCGGCTCCCGGCGAGGTGCCCGCGCAGAATGATGGAGGCGGTGTTGTGCAAGCAACCTTTACTCGGCCCGGCACCGCCCCGCGCCCCGCCCCGCCCCGCCCCGCGCCGCCCGTCAGGGCTCCAGCTGGTCCAGGCGCTCGTCCCGCCGCTGCGCCAGGTGCGCCTCGATGATCCGGGCGAAGAGGCCCCTCCGCAGCAGGCCGTAGGCGAGCGGCAGCAGCTGCGCCACCGTCTTGTGGAAGTACTGCGCGACAGGGAGACAACGGCCGCCGTCAGCGCCGCCACAAGCGCGCCCGCCCCGCCACCGCCCGCCCGCCCCGCGCTGCAGCATACAGCGCCTGCCGCACCCCCGCGGGACCGGCCCTGCGCACAGCCCGGCTACCGCCCGCACCAGCCCCCGCCGCTCCCGCAGGGGAAGCAGCTTGAGGCGCGCTGTGCCTGCGGCTAGGCGACCAGGCACAACACGGGCATTTACGCTGGCTCCTCGGCACCAGGAGCCCGGCTCCGGTCAGAACGGGAATGGGGCTCTCCAGGGCTACAGCCCAGTGGCCCCCAGTGCTGTTAGAACTGCACATAAGCCTCGCGTTGTGAAGCGCGGTGGCTGTAGTACTTACATGCGACCCGTAGCAGAACAGGTCCATACCCAGCTCGTATCCCATCCCGTAGTCGCACTCGTCGTTAGCAAACTGCACAAAGGTGAGCATTTCTTGGATGGGGGCAAACGCTTTCAGTCTCTCTTCGTCAGTAGGAGCATCAACAATGGCCTTACATATTTTTTTAAGATTAGCTGCGAAAATAAAAGCAGAAATACTTCAATGCTTAAATTAAGAAACATATTGCATGGAAGCAGCTTCTGCCAAAGGTGTACCTGCAGGTCACATTCAGGTACAAGCTGCTGGTGAAAAAGCTCCCCCCTTCCCTTTGCAGTTCATTCTTACCCCATGCCCATCCATCTCAGTTCCCCACACAGAGATGGGCATTCATGTGTTGAACTTCCATCAAGGAACTAATTCTGGTTACCACAACACCAGAAGAGTAGGGGGAACAAGAAATAAACCCACAAATCCCTGAATGTACATCAGTTCTTTGAATCTACTTCCTGCATGGCTGTGCAGTAGCATGAACTACTACTTTAGGAATTATTATTTCATATTTAGTATGTCTCTTTGATTCTCATCTGGTTTACTTAAATAAAACAAACTTATTTGCTCAAGTTTCATAGTTAAAACATCTCCCCTTTAGTCCCAGCTGCTCGTATTCTTCAGGCAGAAAACATGAATGCAGTTTACTTTTGCAAAGCAGGTATATGACTGGAGACTGTCTACTAACAGAGCAGAAGAATATGGTGAACAAGATCTTTACCGTTTGTTTCAGGAAGTTCTCTGTATCCAACATCATTTTTGTCTACAGGAACAACCAGGCCAGCTCCGTGAAATGCTTTGGCCACCACCTAAATAAAGAGCCAGGGAATCGAACGTAGTACTGTAAGTCAACACCGTGACATAAAACCACTCACATCACTAAACAACATCAACACCTGGCTGCTGGTGGCCAACCCAAATACAGTGTCTAGGCTCAAGGACACCAACTTGAAGTATACAGCAATTATTTTTAAGCACTGAAGTTTCAGATAACCAGAAACTCCAGTGAGGTTCTGAAATCTAGGACTGCTTGTAGTCATCTGTATATTTTGCGCATTTTACTACATTTGTTCCATCCCCGCTGCCATAATTACTTCTAATAGGTTATGGAAACAAATACTCATCATCCTTAATGTTACTCTTTCTCATAGATCCAACCCAACCGTTTACATGGACCTTCACTATGAGGCAGTCTTTTCCATGCTCCCCATTTGTTTTAGACTATTTCTGCTATTTTTTTTCTTTATTTTAACGCCTTACTTGGCAAGCTATGGTGTAGAAGAGTAAAGTGTTTTGATTTAATCCCATTATTTGGAACACATTTGTACTGATCTTCCCTCTCCTGAAGTTTTATAGAAAGAGATTTGGATATTCCTAAATGAGGCTTCTTTACTGAATAGAAGGATTCCCAAAAAAAAAAAAAAAAGGAAAAAAAGAGAAAAAAGAAAAACCAGGTAAGTAAATGAAAAAAACAGTTTAACAGAACTTAGTTCTCTCCAGTGGATCAGTAAAGTCATACTTTCTTATCTCTCTGTTTCATCTTCATGGTTTTTTGTTCCAGAGAATAACCCAATTCTTTTGCTGTTCTTGTTAGTTTTTCATCTATCTCTTTCAAAACAGCACTTTTCTTTTTATCAGTCACTTCCTTAATTTTTTTTGACAAAAATAATCTGTAAACAGAAGAAACATGTCTTAAAAGAGCTAAACAGAAAACAAACAAATGAATAGCCTTCAATCACTAAACCTCCAAATCTTATAATGAAGATTAGCAGTGAAGGATTTATTTATACACGGACTTAGGAATGCAAGCCTCTCAACAACAAGCACCACAGAAAGCAAAGCTTGGCACAGAAAGTACTCTGGCCTTTTCTATCTGTGTTTGCATTACAAAGCAGTTTGTGCTATCTGCAGGTGCTGAAGATTCTCACAAACTCAGTTGCTGTTGTTCATCCGTCTATATGAAGAATTTAGTTTACTGCTTCAGTGACTTACACGCTCTTTGTCATCCAAGTCATGCACATAAATACATATTGATGAGTTTCATTGTGGGCCTTTCAAAACAAATGTCATCATTTAACTCTGCACTTCACACGGGTTGTTTGCGGAACCTTTTCTTCAGTCTGCTTTCACTTATTGGCATGCATCTGTCCTTGGAGAGCTTTCCATTTTTAATTGACAGGCCATGAAATAGAAGTATTCACACCTCTGTTGTTTACGTTCATGATGCAGGACCACATAAAGCTTAATGCATCATATGGAATTATATATTCATATAAATGCTACCCTGCCCCAGCTCAGAAACAGGGCTTGTTGTTACTCTCTATATAATGCATTTTTACATATGCAAGAAAGACATAGCTGCATTATTTCCTCTCACATCTCCTGATTAACAGTTTCTTTTCTATAGTACTTTTTACAAATAAAAGTAAATATGAACCTTACTTGACTGCAGCAAATACATTGTCACCAACTGGAGTAATCAGACAGTTCTTCTTAGCTTCATTTGCACCAACCCACACTGGAAGCTCATCTGGCACATCCCTGTTTTTGAAAAAGTACATACAAATATTCAAGCTGTGTCCATTTCTCCTATTTCAAAGTGAAATTAGTTTGCCTACTCGCCATGCTGACATCTCCTTCAGAGACCTTACAAAAGCAACATTAGGTCTAAAACGTTAGAACCTTAAAGTATGCCTTTGAAAAGAGCTCATATCAATAATCACACAGAGAATGCATACTCCCCTTATTTTATCATGCTTTGAAGTATTATGGCTAGAGATAAAACTAACCAGAAGGTGCTCTGGAGGGATGTAGGGGTGAGTTTAATAAACATTTAAATCTAGTCTTCAACTCCAACATCTTTGACCTTATTTTATTAAAGGTATCAACCCATGTGTTAATATTCTGTTACATTAGAGAGACATTTATTTGACATTTATTTTAATGTATACATTTCATTCTCAAATCCTGTGTCATGGAAAACATGGAGGAGAAAAAGTAACACACAAATGTTATCATAACAAGAGCATATATTAAATTAAATACCTGAAATATCCCATGTGATACTGTGTTTTGCTATCCCCGACAAGTATAGTCTGGAATTCTGGGGGATCATAGAAGAATCTCCAATGAAGATTGAAGTTCACATCTGTTAATTTTGCTTTTTTGTGTTTTCCAGCTAGAATGTCATATGGTCCAACCAGTGTAAGTCCAACACTTGACACAAGTGCATCTGAAAAGCAGAGCACGAATTGTTTTACTTTCTGGCTGGTGCACAGCTAAACCAAGACACTCCTCTGTCACTCACCTACCAAAAATGTCCATAAATCCAGTCACATGTACTGTTTACCAGACAAGGAAAGTTGAGATGTTCTTTTGCTTAATCAGCTTTCATTCAAAAGTTAGGTTATTAAGAGTTAACTTATTATACTTTTCATTGGAAAATAAAGTGGCATTTCTAGAGCACCTTGAGACCTCATATTCTGTTATATAATAACTTTTAGGGAGTTGAAGTCTGAGTTGATACGAGCAAACTTTAATTCAATATTTAATATTTTAAATGTGCCTACAAGAAAGGCAGATTTAGATAACATTTAATCCTTTACGTGCCACAGTTTAATTATATTTCAGAAAGCTTGAAGTAGACTGACATCTTTGTGATTATCTCCAGTATTCTTGTTTATACTCACGTAAATATCTTGCCATCTGAGCTGCAAACTGAAGCAGCATGAGAATGCATCTGACAGCCTCCAGTTTGCCTACCTTCAGGCTGTTTTTTCTGAAGTTTAGAAAAGACAAAAAATAAATAAAATCCAAAAACCTACCACTTGGTTTCTCAGGATCTAGTTCTTCACAAAACTTCCAAAACTGGTAGAAGTCTTCTGGTAGCCTAAGCTGGTAGCACGTTTCTGCTTCTTGACGAAGAGCATCAGGTATATCTGCCTGATCTGACCTTCTCTTCTTGACATCCCCATTTTTTTCACACTGCAGATAGGGAAAGAAAAGTTAATCTCATTGCTTCCTGCCAGTTCCACTGAAGAGCTTTACAAAGCCTCTGTATTAATAGAAAAACAACGACCAAGACCACAAGTCGGGCCTGTTATTTAGAACAGCCTATATACAGATTAGAACATCTACTTTGCATGGAGACCCTTAGGAGTGTTATAACAAGCGTTAGAATTTGTTATCCCCAACAAGTTCTTAATATGTACAAAATAGCAAAGCACTACTTTGATATCAGTGCGTCCATGTGCTCTAAAGAAGCTCCTTTATGAGCTCATCAAACAAAGGACTAAACAATCTTAATCTAAATTCGGCATTATGTTAAAATGGCAGTTTTTAGCCACACAGCAGCCTGCTTCTAGGGAACTCCCATCACACAAACACTTAGAAGCAGGGACACAATTTTGTCATGCCTGGTTAAACAACTTAAATCCTCTGAGTCTTTACTACCTGTGCCACTCTGCTAGTCCCAGTCTGAGCTGGTGCAGTTTACAGCCTAACATTTTAGATGCAGCCAAAAGTTTAAGTTGCTGTAAAAAAAATAAATAATAAATAAATAGAAGATGTAAGGTGAACCAAAACGGGCGTGGAAATGCTCCCTCCAGGCACACACCGCTGCAGCAGTAAGCCTAGGGGGGGGCGTTAGAGCATCATCCCTGTGATGCCCTACAAACCGGCAGGAAGCTGAGCGCTACCGAGCAAGTGCCGAATAAACACGCCAGCGCCACTGCCCTGCTCCGGCGGTACACCCGGCTCCCCGCCCGCCCCGACGCGGGCCTAGGGGCTCCCGGCGGCCGCCCGCAGCGCAGCGCCCCCCCCTCAGCCCGGGGGCCGCGCGCCAACCGCCACGCAACGGCCGCCAACGGCCGCGCCGCGCGCCCGCCAACCGCCACCTGCTCGCCAACCGCCGCCTCCGCCGCCGCCGCCGCCGCCGCCCCGCGCGGCCGCCGCTTGCCGCCCCCTGTCATGCTCCCGCCGGCCGCATCCCCGCGCGGCGCGCCCCGCCCCTTCCGAGGTCGCGCGCCGCGGCCCCGCGCGTGCGCACGCCCCGCCCGCCGTTAAACGGCCGGGAGGGGGCTTGAGGGAGGGGGGGGGGTTGCAGGCGGTGGCGTGGTGTTGAGGAGCTGTGCGACCTGGCGTTAGTTTTGTACTACATTGGTGTTAGTGATGCAGGTGACACAAAAGCTTAGTAATATTAAGTCTGGCCGCAACATTCACTATTAGAAGTTACAGAGTGTGTTACAGGAAGCTTGATCCTGACTGAGGATGTTTCCCAAGTGTAAACGTAGCTAGGTACTTCACAGAAAGCACACGTTGATACCGTAGAGTATCAGGGACAATCAGGGACAAAGTCTCCTCCTTCAGCTGGGAAAATTGTTTAAATCCTCATACGTACTGAATTACTTTCTGAAATCCTGCACACACAAGGAAGGAATATTAAATTCCAAATTTGAAGCTCATTTAAGGGATGGATTATGTTTCATAACCTGAGGTTAAGCAGAATCAAGATGCAAAAGCTCGCTAACAAGCCACAAACCTAATTTTCTTATGGGAAGTGTAAGGAGTGCTGCCCTGAGGTTTCTAATGTGTTTTTCTGTGTTTTCTAATATTAGTCTCACTGTTGCTTCTTAATTTCCAGCATAGCAGACCCTAAGTGTAGTGTAAGTGTGATGAAAGGGCACCTGAAGGAATGGGGTTTTCCTCAGTAGCCTGGTGGAGGTGACTGAATTCTTAATTCTTAGGAGAATAAGGCTGCCCCCCCCCCCCCCCCCCAAATAAATAAATAAATAAATAAATAAGGGGGATATCCAATATATACCGTAGTTCAGCTTACTGGAATTCATACCTCATGCAACAAATTGATTCAGTGACACCTCAGGCACTGATATTTCCCATTTCAGCATTAAATCTAATGATGAGTACTAAGTTCTATCACCCTTTACTATTTCAGGATTGGCTTTTTTCCCATTGGAGGTGAGGTTAATTAAGGAATTAGCTGTGAGTAATTAGTTATTAAAAAAGGCAAAGAAATTTGAAGAACCAAGACAAAGTATCTTAATATAGGATTGGGCAGGTTGATGGCCTTGTGTACAGTATAGCTCCTTTAGGAGGTAGCCTTAAGGAACTAATTAATCCCTTAATTAACCTCACCTCCAAACCCGTAGCTTTGCAGTGACTTTTCAAGCCCTCCTCTTCCCGGTTTTTATTGAAATAAACGCTTCAAGTAATCATTTTCAGTTCCATGAGTAGAATTTTACTAAGTTGAATGCAAGAGCTACATGAGAGGGATAGCTTGAACTATAGCTTATAGTCTCAAGTGTGTATTCCTGCCACATTAATCTTCTGCTACATAACAAAGGAATGAAATCATTGTGAAGGCTTTTATATACTGAGTCAAGAAGAACATAGAACCTTTTCACAGGTGGAAAACTCTGAAAAATTTTTGTCAGTTTGACATCTTGTCTTTTTGACATTTGCCTCTTATGATATCTGGCATTCCAGCATTGCGAGAGGAGTAGTAGAGGTGTGAAGTGACCTTACAGTGGATCCATTTTAGATATGCCCGTATCTCACAAAGCAGAACTCTGCTGGAAAAATGCAAGTTAACTAGAGAAATACTTCAGCATTGGCATAGTGTTAATAGTGACAGGCCTCAACAGCCCAAGCTGTAAGGCCATTACTGCTTCACTGAAGATAGAACTCCTGTGAGATTTATAGATCAGTTTGTTTATTTTTATTTTTCTAATTTTTAATTTTTATATTTTGCTCCACAGAAGCTATAAAAGCCTGAAAGCAAGCATCTCTCCTCTAGAGTAGTCTGTGGCTTGGTGATACCCCAGGAAAGAAGGAGGCACAGAATCCAGGAGGAAAGATAGAAAATCATCTCATGCTTCTAGGCAGGTGCCCCAGCCACTAGGTTATTGGGTAAGAGCAACAGTTTTTGACCATATTTAAAGTAAAATGAGCACTCAGTTTGCATATATGTATACGTATATATATGCATATACATGTATTTGAACATATAGATGTGTAGTGTAACTCATTGTCCTTTTATGTAAATCTTACAATTTTGGAATGAGTACCCTATGAGAAATAGGAGATGAAGTGCCCACTTGCCTGATCTTTTCCCATCAGGCTTAAGCTACAAGTCAGTTAGTTTGGTTCAATTAAGACCATGGTGTGGTATGTTCAGAAAGCTAACTTTGCATGACTGGATAGATTAAAAGGGGTGTTTTTGAGGTTAGATACATCTAGACCCAGGTAGCAGGTAAGAAGAGGTTTTCAGGACAGCAGTTCTGAACTTAAGTACACACTTCAGGTTTGATAAACTATCAGTTACTCTTCAGTTAAGTCTTTATGCTCCTCAGCTCCTCTCTGAATCCTAGAAATAAGAGACTGTGAGATTCCGCACAGTTCTACCATGCAGGCCTCCTCTGAAAACAAAACAAAAAACAACCCTGTAAGATACAAAATGATTATTCAGTGCACCATTGTATTTTTTTCTCTCTGTAAATAAGCAGTAGCTCCATCTGTGCATATCTACCTCCAAACAATTTGTTCTCACTTCTGAAGTCATAGACTTGAAAAGCATTTCTATAACGTGGTATTGCTAACTGTGTTGACATCCCTTCTGTTAACAACCTCTAAGGCTGTGACATGGAAGAATTTTTACAAAGGATGAGCAACTAAAGCAGAATACACAATAAAGTATTTTAGAGCTCCCTACTTCAAACCTGTAAACAGTCTCCTGTGCCTATGCTATCGGACTTCTGAATCAGCATTATCAGAGATTATCTCAGAGATCAATCTGCAAAGTAGCTTTATCAAGCTCCAAGGCCATCTGCATTAGTCCTAATATGCAGAGAGCCTACCCTTTTTTCTTCTTTCTTTTTAAAGCCTTCATAAATGTGCAGTAACAGATTCTTTGAAAGAGCACAGAACTGCACTCTGTTGTCTTGATACAAAACTTTTCAGACCTGCTTACTTAAAAGCTGTGATAGATATTTCCTGTGTATACATTAATTCACCCTTTGAGGTCACCAAGATCTTAATATGTCTTACAAAGATTTTTCCTGTATGTTTCCAAGGTTGTTGCTTAATATCCAAAGCTACCAAAGCATGCCCCATTCTGTGACAAAATCTGTTCTTCATTTCAGTGTTTCATAGCTATTAGTTATTGTGAAGAAAGCCTTCACGAGTCAAAAGGCTGAGCCAAAGCTTTTATCACCTACTAGGTTCTAGAAGGAAGGAAAAATCAGCAGAGTTGTTGAAATCTGGTTTATATTTCCCCCCTGCCATTCACTGATTCATTTATGCTCAAAGCTTTCTTTAAGAGCTAATTTCTTTTCCTCCCACCCCTTGCAAGGTTCAGATTTGCCCACCTGTGAAAGAAATATCAGAAATAAAGCTATTCTATTCAGAGACTGTGCTCACGTGTTCCAGAGACTTAAGGGCAGAGTTCTGTGCAAGACACAAAGTCTGCTCTGCTCTACCAGGTTAGATAGGGTGTGATGCATGTAGTTCATCATCTGTTTTTCCATACTTTTAAGTTTATACAATTTAGGAGGAACCATTCAAGCCACACTTAGTTACAGGTTTTAGATAATTTCAAGAGTACCTAAGCCGTAAGGAATAGGTGTGTGCAGTCTCATGATCATTCACTGCAAGGGACTGATGACTAGACTGTGCAATATAAATACAAAGACATTTAATTTCTGTTCAACAGGCTTTTGCGGAACGTGATACTGCATTTCTCTTGCCACAAGAGGGAGCCATTTAAATTCTTGTTATTAAAGAAAATGAATTTTGAAGGACCAAGACAAAGTACCTTAATACACCATCGGCCAGGCAGATGTGCTTGTGTACCATTCAGTATAGCTCCTTTAGGAGACAGCCTGCTTCTTAACTCCAGCTAATTTAAGTTTTCTATAAGCAATCCCAGCATATGTACCAAGTATGTTGGATTTTTATGTCAGCTGTTCTGTATGGTTGTATAGAATGCAGCATCACACAAAGAGTGACATTATGCTATTTGTGAATAGTTTTTAATATTTCAGTTTAAGTGAAGATATTGTTCTTAGCGAGTTGCTTTACAAAATTACCAGCCTCCTTCTCAGGTTAATCCTTAAATAATCCTTAGATCACATGGAGCTTCTGGTTATAGGGTTATTAGCTTCTGTAGGGCAGCTCCATGTTTTCAGGTTCAAAGGAGGACATGTCCTCCTTTTCATCAAAATAAGGATGAGCAGGAACTGTGGACACATTCAGTGTAAAAGATGAGAGATTTGCCTCCAGGAAGGTTGTGAGCGAGCAGTGCTGCAGCAGACTGCAAAGACACTCAGTACCTCTGCTGAGTCACCATCTTCCTGCTGCCTGTGCTGACAGGTTGTGCTGGATCCCTGCCAGCTCCCCTTGCAGTTCCGTGAGGTTGGCTATATATACATGATGAATGGAAGGAGAAAACTCAGTGGGGGGATGAAAAAAATATCGTGTCACTGGAGGAAAACTCATCAGGATATTGCAGGCCGTCTATTTCCTGAGACATCCTGGAAGCTTCATGTTGCTTTGCACAGTGAATGTTTAAGCTAGAATATGGATGAAGATATATGGTAGTTTGCTGTGAAGGGCTTGAAGTCACATATGCGTTTTACTCTAGTGATTAATATTATTTTGGCATCAGTTTAGAGAGCCTTTCAATAACAGCTCTTGGCAGAAGTGTAAACTCACAGCTTGGTACTGTTGTAATCCAGCATTTTGAACCACTGTTTATTTAGATCTGGTAGCTAGCAGTAGACTCTGATTTTAAGTTGGCAGTAGTATTTTACTGCAAGCCAAAGCCTGCCTTTCTGCTCTATATTGAATATAGGAAAACTGTTCTGATTGCATAAATTAGTGCTCAGAACTCTGACCCCTACAAACACCCTGTTCTACATTTAATTTCATTTTTAGTCCTGCAACTGTACCAAACCACAGTTTAAGTAGGACCATTTGCCTTACATAACCCTTAAGATCTATAGATAACAAAAAGACCATTATAATTTACCTAGGTCACTAGGAAGCACAGCTAAGTACTTTCAAAACACCGGTCAGGCTCAGTTCAGCTGAATGTGTTATCCTGGGAAGTTAAGTCTTCCCATAAGAATCTACTCGTGCAAGGAGCTGCTAATGTAAACACCTATCCAACAAGTTATGTCCTGTTTTCCCAACAAGAAGTAGAATTGATGAGTTAGTAAACCTAACCCAATTTTATTTCCAGTAGGACACTGTTTTCTGAGCCAGGCAATATCAGTGCAAGATTAATTTTCGAGTTAGGTCTTTTGTTCTTTGTGTGTGTTGTGGTTCTCTTCATCTGTAACTTTTCAGCTTAAACCCTTCCCTGCATGTTTACAAAATGCAGCATACACATAAGGAAGATAAAATGTGTAAAACCAAGTGGGTGCCACTCTAAAATCTTTGGTCTGAGACATAAAAAATAAAATGAGTCTCATAACAAGGTTCTTAATCAACAGATTCTTAGGAGATACCCCCTTGTGAGGCTTTACATTTTTAATAGGGAAGAAGGATCACTTAATAATATGCTTACCACCAAAACAAACCCTGCATACATTGCCATACCATTAGTAACTTCTAGGACTGTCATGTTTTTTGTATTTGTGTTTACGCACACTATTCCTCATCTCGAGTTTTACAACCCTGATTTAGTGGGACAGTTTCCTAATGTGCAGTGTAATTCAATTCATTTTCTGCTGTCACTAGATGCCAGGGTGTTAATCAATACAAATAATGAAATGATGTGTATTAACTAACTTTTGACTGATTATATTGTCATCATCTAGTACATATGCCTTGGCTCCCTCCCCTAAGAAATAATCGGGTGAGGGAGTGGAAAACAGTGGCTCAGAGTCATTCCAGCTTAGGCTAGTGAGTCAGGAGGCAAGCACCTCACTATAATTCCCTCTCTCCTTTTAATTCAGAAGCTAAATTGGAGGAATTGATCATATTTCTGTCTGGTCATTAGAGACAGAAAATTGCTAGCCATAACTGGCTGGCAGGACTCCCTAAGGAGCTGGGTAAAACCATGTTTGTATTTTAACACCCCAAGAGGCAGTAGTTTATGTTTTCAGATAAATGACCCTCAAACAAGTTTTGGAGCCATTACTGCTGTGGGGGTCGCAGAATCCTAAGAGTATCCCAAGTTAGAAAGGACTCACAAGCATCATCGAGTCCACCTCCTGTTGGAGATAATCCCTTGTGCTCTTAGTGAGACAGGTGTGGTGTTGGTAAGGAGCCTAGGTAGTACAGCGCCGTGAGGGAGTGTGTTTCTGTCAACAGCAGCCAGGCTGGCATCCAAATGGGCAATCCCAAACATGAATACAGGCTGCGTGGTGAGGAGATTGTGAGCAGTGGAAAGGGTATTGGTGGATGAAAAACTGAATATGAGCTGGCAATGTGCACTTAGAGTCCAGAAAGCCAATTGTATCTTGAGCTGTATCAACAGAAGTGTAGCTTGAAGGTCAAGGGAGGTGATTCTCCCCCTCTATTCCCTCTCATGAGACCCCACCTGGACAGGGTTCAGCCCAGGGGCTCACAGCATAAGACATGGATGTGTTAGAGTGGATCCAGAGGAGGGCCATGAAGATGTCCAGAGGGCTGGAGCACCTCTCCTGTGAAGAACGGCTGAAAGAGCTGGGTTTGTTTAGCCTAGAGAAGAGAAAGCTCTGGGGTGACCTTATAGTAGCCTTCCAGTACTTCAAGGGGGCCTGCATGAAAGCCAGAGAAGGACTCTACCGGGGTGTATAGTGATAGAGCAAGGTGCAATGGTTTTAAACCAAGATAGGGTAGATTTAGAGTAGATATTTAGAAGAAATTCTTTACTATGTTTACACTGATGCAGTGGCACAGGCTGCCCAGAGAAGCTGTGGATGCCCCATCTTTGGTGCTCAAGGCCAGGCTGGATGGGGCTTTGGGCAACCTGGGCTGGTGGGAGGTGTCCCTGCCCATGGCAGGGGGTTGGAACTGGATGGGCTTTAAGGTCCCTTCCAACCCAAACCGTTCTGTGATTCTGAGAATTCCTACTGGGAACAGTATCCCCTGAACCATGGGATCCAGCTAGATGGCATTGTTTCCTCCAAGGCATCCTCAGGGCAAACAGATTCTTCCTTCGGGACCTTCTTCAGTGAGACAGACTCAGGGAAATGTGTGCCCAGAGCGATGCTTGTTGGCCTGGAGCCCACCACCATTGCTGAGGCCTAGACTGGGATGTACTGCCCACTTTTCTACCTGGAGCAGCCCATCAGTGGCAAAGAAGATGCTGCCAACAGCTGTGTTCAGGGCTACTACACCACTGGGAAGGAGATGGGGACTCAGTTGTTGATAGGGCTTGTGAAATGGCTGACCAGTGCAGTAGGCTCCAAGAGGTTCCTGGTCTTCCACAGCTTTGGGGGAGGCATGGGCTTGGGGTTCACTTCCTGCCTCATGGAGCATCTCTCTGTGGAGAACAGCAAGAAATCTAAGCTGGAATTCTCTGTGTACCCAGCCCTGCAGGTCTCCACAGCAGTGAGGGAGCCCTACAACTCTGTCCTCACCACCCACACCACCCTGGAATACTGACTGCTCCTTCATGGTGGACAACGAGGCCATCTATGACATCTGCAACAACAACCTGGACATTGAGCATCCCACCTACAGCAGCCTCAGCAGGCTGATTAAGCAGACTGTCTCATACATCACTGCTTCCTTGAGATGTGAGGTGCCTTGAATGTTGACCTGAGTTTCAGCCTAGCCTGGTGCTTTTCCCACAGATACACTTCCCACTCACAACCTATGCACTCATCATCTCATCAGAAAAAGTGTACCACGAGTGACTAAATCCTCAGCTTCAGTGTATGGTTTGGGGTGAGCAATCCAATTATATTTAGTTGCTTCTGTAAGAAATATTCCTTCCTGCAGTTTTCTGTGCATCCTGGCAACCAGAAAAGATTAAAAGGAACAAAAGCTGGTTTTATATAAATCTTAAAGACAGCACTAACATGTAATTTTGACTTTGGACTCATGTTCATATTTAAGGCTCTTCCCTTAGACCTGCCTGGGTGTTTCTGCCCCATATAGCTTCTACTGCAACAGTACAGTAGAGTGTTGCTGCTTTTAACATCCCCTGGCCAGTAGCGTAGAACCTGCTGTATTCTTACTGTGACATTCCCAGCTAACAGCTTCAGCGCCCAGAGCTGTGTAGTATCGGCACAGTCTGTCCCTAAACAAGTTAACTTTCCATCTGTAAGCCTAATTAATTCAAGAGCAGCACGGTGCTGACACAGCTCTGCTGTTTCCAGTTCTGGAACTAGTCAAGGTTGATGCTTGCCTGGGATTGCTACAGTGCAGCCTTGCACAACACAGGTAGCACTGACAACACATCCAACTCTCTTTTATGTGATGCTGCTTCCTGTTCATCTGTCTTGGTACTATAAGCTACCATTAACAAGTGCCAAGGCAGGGAAATACATCCAAAGCCCAACCCATATTTATAGTGCACTGAAAGACAATGGCACTGGCACTGCCTACTGGCAAGCTTACGCCCAGGAGCATGAAACAGCCCTGTTCTCATCAGGATGGTGGCAGGAGAAGGTGGAGTCTGGCTTTTCCCCTTGATGCAGACCTCCTGAAGTCTTGAGCTTGCCACCCCTTTCCCATCAGGGCTGAATCAGCCCTTAGCACAGTAACCTGGCTCCTACAGGCTCCACTGGGAAGCTGTGGCACCAGGTGAAGAGAAAAACCAACCCTAAGTGAAAGTTCTTACAGTGGCAGGATGGAAAATAAACAAACAAAAACCAAACCAACAGACAAAGTACTACCAAAATCTAAAGCTTTGTTTAAAAAGCTGTATAAATTCTTATTATAGGCCAGAGTGAAGGTGATGTAGTTTGTTCTCTGTGTAGATGTTCCCTTATCAGACTATTGGCCTTGGCCAGTGGGTGACAGTATTTCTGCTGTGCCTGCTCCCTGGCTGTTTAACCTCTTCATTTCTGGTTCCAGTTTTCAGAAGATGTAACTAGAAAAAGTAGTTTTGAGATCTTGGATTGTTTAGCTGGCTGCCGCTCAAGAAGTTTGTAGTGATTCCAAGAACCCCCACAGTATAACTCACCATGGCTTCTTCTCCTCCCTCCCCTCCCCTCACAAAATTGCTGTACTTATTCCTTAATCATTCTAGTTTGTGACCAGACAAGGAAGGGGTTTCCTCTGGGGCAGAGGGCTATATATATAGCATGATTTGTGCCTTAAAAAAGGTTCAAACTAGTGACTTTAAAAGTTCATGGCAAAATGTGAACTTCAGAATATATGCATAAATGTCTTGTGGGCATAGGAGAGAAAGTTAATAAAGGTGTTGAGGAATTGAGGGAGTTAAATAGAGAGACTTCAGTACACATAAACAAGAAATGCTTACAAAGGTATTACTGCCACATCCAGAAATATTTAGCCATGGGGTTTTTCCAGGGCTGATGCTCACACCCATGTAATATCATAAGACATCTCAGAAAGATTGAGTAGTGATAGTTAATTCTAGTATCTTTTGAAATGTCATGTTCTGTACGTTATTGTATGCAATGTCACATTATGATCAGTAGTTATTTTATTTGTCTAAGAAAAATGTATGCAGCTATACTTTTAGGAGGTTGTAGCAAGTTCTGTTGTGTAGAGACTCCTGTGACTTTCAGCTGACCAGCTAGCATTAAGCCATCAAATGAAACAGACCACAGATTTTTGTCAAACACTGTGGTTATGTATAATTGTGGAATAATATCTCAGAAACCCCATGGGAGAGCATCTGCTGTATATATCCTGTTAAACAAAAGGCCAAGGGTAATTTTTTCTTCAGAAGAGGACTGGTCCAATGAGGCCAGTTTCCTACGAAAAAGTTACTTTTTTTACAACTTGCAGTGTAGTCCTCTTAATTGTATATGGACTTTTTAATATGACAACAATATTTTCCGGTATGGGCCAAATTCTGATAAAGTATCCTTTGGGCTGATTACCAAGAATACAAGGGAAAGTGAGAGGTCTGAGAAGACTGTAGTGTATTATTTCATAAGTAAAAAGCAATGAAGACATAAAGATTTGGATTTGCATTTCAGATGGGAGTTGGAGGTGCAGCAAAGTACACTCTTGTAACTGTTATCTTACTCATTACAGCTTCCAGAAGTTTCCCATTGTCCAGTTCCTACCCTTGCCCTGAGAGCATCCTTACGGCTAAGAACTTAGTGGTACAGCCCATCAGTGCTGTCTGAAGAGCCATTTTTGAACAGCAAGACAATTCAGGATACATGGAGCAAGTGTTCGGTGAGAAGCTTGCCATTTACATTACATTTCTTCTTGGTATGTCTCAGAATAGAGTCACATAGAGTCATCAGTAGGCTCCACGCTTAGTTAGGTGATAGCTGAGCATCCACGGGAGGAATAAGAAAATTGATCAAATTTGATCTATACGTTGTTACAAGCCATTGTTTAACTTCTCAGTAGTCTTGTTTCATATTCACCTTTAATACATTAGCTTTGCTTTGTGATGTAACTAAAACCTTTCTCCTCTTCTCCACCTGACCCCAAATGTACACCTTCACAACATTTCAGTCAACAATCTATGTAGAATAGTTTTTGAATTGGCGCAATTTTTGGAAAAAAAAATTAAGAATGAGTATACTGAGCCAGCCAAAACATGGTTTGGAGTAGGAAGGAGCTTTGTTGCTAAGGTGTGTGTACATACTTGAAAATCATTATAAAGGACAACAACAAATAGTTGATGTCTTTAGCCTGCAGTTGACTACACGCTCATCATATTAGCAACTATAAATATAGTATGATTGTGATACTCAAGTGAATTCTGTAGTATGAGACAAGAACTGAAAATGTCCACAAAGCAGAGAGATTTGTCTGGAGAGAAATTAGGAGTCGTAAACATCATAGAAATTACTAATATTTTTTTTTCTTTAAAAGAAATCATGGTGATTTAATCACATGGCTGCTAGTGGAAATAGGAAGCAAACAGTTAAATTTCTGTGAACCAGAACAGACATTAACCTTAAACCACATTAATCATTAAAGCTTCATCTTTTCTGAAGTGAATGAAATAATGTATGATCTGGCAGCATTTCTGACTAATAATAGTTAAGTACTTATCAGTGATTCTTAAGTCAGTCTTTTATCATAATATTAATTAGTGTAATCATTTTATTCTTCATTCATTAAATAAGCAATTTGTACCTAATTGGAAACTCCTTGTGTTTCTCAGAAATACTTTCTGCCTATATGACATTGCCTCTCATGGGATGCAGCACAGCTGTTGAATGATCCACTCGCTTTTTGGACAAAACAGGTAAATGACATAATATCTGGGACATTTTAGAGTCAGTGCATGTAATCTTATTTCCATATGATTTATTTACTCCCTGTATGCTATTCAGGCCTGACAATAGCTTTGGATTTCACTGACCTGTTCCACAAGTGAAAAGTAGATTACGCTTTGCATGTGTGTTAATTCAGTGGAGAAATCTTGAAAATCTTAAGACTAGGCAGCACCGAACTCAACTGAGAAGGAAGGAGGAGTCTCTTTGGACCTTCGTGTAACAGAAAGGAAACTCAGGTTTTGGCCCTAAGCAATTGTTCTTAGAGACAGGCTGGGAGCTGTTTCTTTTTAACCCAGCATCCATTTCCGCATCTTCAAAGCTAAAGAAATGGTTGATTTCTCTGTTGAATTGTGTTCCAGGCGGGAAAACTCATGCTCCTATTAGAAGAAAGAGCTTAATGTCTTGCTTGGGTCCTAAAGATGAGTTTTGCATTCAGACGTACCCCCTCCAAGACAAACAGCTACCTTTACTTTGTGGGGCTCATAATTCTGCATAAGAGAGTCGTAGCTTCAAGCTTCATGATGTCTCCTCTCGATGAAGGGAGGAGGTTGCAGACGCGCAAGAGGGCAAGACAACTTCCCAAACTACATCGCATTGCCACAAAACTACCTCAGCGTATTCCTGCCAGGGCAAAAAACCCCTTTGCAAACCACCACAGATTAGACATTACGGCAAAAAAGGGTGGAGCGCACTGTTGATTTCTTTCTGCATCCTTCCAACTTCAGGTGCCAGTCAAGCTGAGATGACAGCTTGAGATTCCAACTGTGGCTTAAGATAGGCTGCGCACCACAGAACTTGGTGCCCATAAGACGCGTTGCTTCAGAATGACATCCAGGGGGGCGACGTCACTTGGAAAGTTCCTCCAAAATATTCCCTGTGTTGCGAGCTAAGTGGCACTGCCTTTGCAGAGCCATTTCCCTGAGGACCAGATCTGGGGACCAGTGGAGGGGCAGGTGCCGATCTGTGCTCTTTAGCGACCAGTGATAGGATATTCAATAGGATATAGCCTGTCGGAGTTTAAGAAGTGTTTGGACTGTGCTCTTAGTCATATGGTCTGAATTTTTGGGTAGATCTGTGTGGTGCCAGGAGTTGGACTCAATGATCCTTGTGGGTCCCTTCCAACTCAGGATATTCTATGATCATATCATTGTATAATAAGCTGAATCACCTTCTTGGTCTTCTATCAGCATCCATCAGGAATTTAAGGAGGACTTAGACCATCAAGACTCAAACTCACACCATAGACTGGAAAGCAAACCTCAGGTTTTGAACCAAGTGTTTGCTCTGATATGCCTGAATGCGACCTAGCAGGTGAGCCTCTTGAAAAAAAAAAATAATCTAACACCTCCGTTCTGAACACAGTAGGAAGGGTAAGAGTTGTAAAGACAGGCATTTATCCTGATAGCTGTAAAATTCAATGGGAAAACTGCACTCAGTTGTGAGAAACCCAGGTGAAGGAAGATGTGGAAAGATTGGGTGCACTCTCCACAGCAAAGTGAGAACGACCCTCTGAGAACAAGACAAAAAGGGCTTGTTCTGCTTCCCAAGGAAGGGCAGTGAGGAAGTGGGACTGTAATAATGACCATGTCTTTGCTGTAAAGAGACACCACAAAATTATCTGTTTACTCTAGGATTAGAATACAAAGTTGTAGATACTGTCCACACACAGGGCATTAGGATGTACTTAGTCACATTATATGAACAATCCCAGTTCAAAGCAACACTCAGCAACAGCTCTTCAGTTATAAGAGAAAATACTTTTATTCAGCACTCTATAAGGAAAGATATTTCATGAAACCTACAAGCAGCACCTTATACCTGTAATACAAAAAACATCCACAAAACTTACTACACGCCATTTGAGATTCAATTTAATACAGGTATTGAAGAAAGCACATCTAATTGCCGTTAATGAACAGCCTTGTTAATACAGATATGGCTATACCCCTTTGCTAGCAATGTTCTGGTTTCTCTGCATTCCTTTTCTCCTCCTCCTAAAAAAAAAAAACAAACAAAAAACAAACAAACAAACAAAAAAAAAACAAAAAACAAAAAACAAAAAAACAAAACA
This sequence comes from Aythya fuligula, assembly GCF_009819795.1. NCBI lineage: Eukaryota > Metazoa > Chordata > Aves > Anseriformes > Anatidae > Aythya > Aythya fuligula. Next base: position 26,109,625 of record NC_045562.1, on the reverse strand, counting down.
AAACAAAAAAACACAAAACAAACAGTTCCTTAATGTGCTGTCTAGCAAACACTATAGTGAAATCACATCCAAGTCTACTGAGTTACACTGCACCTTTCGTATCATCATACACCAGATGAAGGTTTGGCAAGCTGCCCACATCCAACAAGCTGTTAGGGTGTTCATCCTCTTCCCTGTGCATTTACACAGGTGCATGGGCCACACAACAAATGGGGACTGAGGTCTGGGCCTGACATGGCCTCCAGACATCCTCAGGGTCCTGCTTTTCTTCAGTGGGGCCTTTTAACAGAAGCAAAGAGGCAGAGGCTCAGCTCAACTCCTCTCACAGTTAGTTTCCATGCCTCTTCTCCAAGGGGTTTCTAAGGGGTCCTCCTGGAAGACCTTCAGAAGCACAAAGGGTAGAGAAGGGCTTATCCCTGGAAAACAAGCTAATCCTGAGAGACACTTCTCTTCAGGCTTCTAGCCAATTCTTCTAAGCACGTGAAGCAGCAGATTCATCTGAGCAACAGCAGAACTGCAATGTTAGCTCAAAGCCAGCTGAGAGAGAAGGGAAGAATTCAAACCTCAGTCCAATACTGTCAACATGTTTCCTGGCAAATCTGATAGTAAGAACTCCATTCCAAATCTCCAGGCTTGTCCTCTGCGTACCCCGTTCTGATCAAAGCATACATGGTGGGTTCACCTCCTTCACTGCGTTTCCAGGACGCTTTGCACCTTGAAGATGCATGGTATGCATTGTCCATAACAACACAGTCTTTGTCTTTCAAGTCCTCAAACCCTGGAGGAGGGAACTCCTTAAATTCTGCAGGAGCACTGTCAAACACCGGGGGAGTGGAATAATCAAAATCTGATGGAATGCAGTCCTCAAATGCTGGATGGATGCTGTTCTCAACGTTGGGGACACCACACACTTCGTGACCTGAAGTAGGAGGCTCTGCAGCTTTCCTGCCTTTCAGCTCTGGCAACTTGGGTCTTTCTTCAGCTGGAGGAAAAAGTCAGTTGAACAGAAATCTTCTCAATGCCAACAACTAGACAAGACAGTGAAAATATAACACAGGAAAGAGACAGGGCCGCAAGTGGCAAAGGCTGGCGCTGGTGGTAGAAGCAGTCAAAGAACACGTGTGAACAGGACTGCCTTACATTAAAGGCTGTCTTACTGATTTTCTTTACATGAGTTGTAACCAAGTGGCCAGCTGCCAGCAGGGACACCATGACACTCCAAGCTAGAGCTCACAGTGCACGCTCCCTTGTGGCTTCACAGGGGGCACCCACAAACACAGACTGACCCCACTGCAGGGGCCTCTGCTACTTGGACAGGTAAGGGCCTTGGGACACCACAGTCCTGCTGCCTTCCTGGGGTGCCTACTCCCCTTGCCCTGCAAACAAACCCGGGCTCAGTTTGTACCTCTGCAGAATTGAGGCGCAGAATTGAGGCGCTTCCAAACAAGACATCTTCTGCGGAGGAAGTGCTAGGGCCTGAATTTTCACTGAAACCAAAGGCAGGTATCTTACTGACGTGAAGAAAGGGGCTTTAATCTATCCTGGTTTGTTTACTAATGAAGGAGTGTGAAAGAGATGCATGTCCTTGTCTCTGAAGAGGAGGTGAAGGAACAGCTAGTGCAAGGAACACAAAATTCAGTTATGCCGAACTAACAGGTGGTTGTATCCCAGCTTGGAGACCGCAACACAGAATCACCTAGGTTGGAAGAGACCTCCAAGATCACGTAGTCCAACCTCTGTCGTAACACTAACAAGTCCTCCACTAAGCCATATCCCTAAGCTCCACACCTAAACATCTTTTAAAGACCTCCAGGGATGGTGACTCCACCACTCCCCTGGGCAGCTCGTTCCAATGTCTAACGACCCTTTTGGTGAAGAAGTTCTTCCTAACATCCAGCCTACATCTTCCCTGGTGGAACTTTAGCCCATTCCCCCTCGTCCTATCACCAGGCACATGTGAGAACAGACCAACCCCCACCTCGCTACAGCCTCCTTTAAGGTATCTGTAGAGTTCGATAAGGTCGCCCCTGAGCCTCCTCTTCTCCAGACTGAACAATCCCAGCTCCCTCAGCCGCTCCTCATAAGACTTGTTCTCCAGATCCCTCAACAGCTTTGTTGCCTTTCCCTGGACTCACTGGAGCCCCTCAATATCCTTCTTGTGGCGAGGGGCCCAGAACTGAACATAGTACTTGGGGTGCGGCCTCACCAGAGCCAAGTAAAGGGGCACAATGGCTTCCTTAGTCCTGCTGGCCACGCCATTTACAGTTACATCAGTTACACCAGTTACATCAGGCGGCTGGTGTTTATGCTCCTAGGCTAATACATATTCATCACCACTTTTGGAAAAGGCAGGGTTCTTATAATTAGTTTCCCGGAACCCGAACCATCCCACGGATGCATACGTATCAGTCTCCAGCAGTCCCTCTGGGGGTCGCTCATACTGAAGGCTCGTAGTCTTCCTCCCAGGCTTCATCCTTCGTTCGTTCCTCAGCTTCCCCCCACCACCACCCCCCTCCTTATTTAGTGGTCTCTGAGCCACATGTCAGAAAGTTGTGTCTCATGCAATAGTCAGCAGTTAGCTCAAAAACCTCCCCCCTATTCTCTTATCTCCCAGACCCGAGTCTCAAGGTTTACCCTTCAAACCCTCTATCGACATGAACTTCTAGACCTTTCTTTTACAAGATACAAGAACTATATATACTAACCACTCTGTTTCTCTTGGACTTGTGGTTATTTATACAAGAGGATGTAAGACAGAAGGTCACATTTCATTATGAGGCCCTAGCATTGTTCCATATTGACACGAATCAGATGAACATATTTCACAGGATGATATTATCATTTCAGACAAATATGATCTACGTAGCGTGAAGTGTTCCGGCATGCGTACACTCTGCCAAGGGCCCGAAAATGGGACCTTCATTTTAAGACTGCATGGAAAAGAAAACAAAACCAACAACAACACAGAAGGAACTTTTCCTTCACCTACATTTTATTATTATCTTGCAACTCCTGCAGGTGTCCACAAGAAATTTTGCCCCACCCCCTCCCCCAAAAAACCAACCAAACAAAAAAATACATTGTGGCACAGAGGCATAATTTCAGTTCACTCCAGTAGACGTTCTTCTCACTGAAGTGCAGTTAAGCCCCACAAAGTGCCAAAAAACTGCCAAAACGTAATGTATTTACAAGTTACTTTCCTATGTTCGCATTATTTACTTGTCTGGTCTTGCCTTTAGGGCTTGACCTGTCTTGGGGGGAGGGGCGGGGGGGGCGGAACATGTAATGCCGTGCAAGGTTGTTTGGGTGTATGACTGACAACATGACTTTAAAATTTTGAACTGTTTGTACAGAAGCAAAATACAGAAGAGTACACTATCCCCAAGGGAAATGTGGAAACTACCCGTTGCTTCTCAGGTTAAAAGTAAAAGGTGTAAGCATCTGTTAAGGGGGAAGAAAAAGTGTAATCAGCTGTTTGAGTACAATTCTTACGTATACAGGAACGTTTTTCCTCTCCAATTTCCAACTTGGAGTGCAACATTTTTCATCATGCTCTTAGAACAGGATTCTGATTCTAACAACGGTTCCTAGTGCAAATTTCCAGAGAAGAGAGATTTATTCACTGGTAAAAATATTGTAAAGCTGCTTAGAGTTGCCCAATTGTGGAAGCTTAAGAATGTTATGTTCTGGATGTAGTTTTCCTTCATCTTCTCCTCCCTTCCATGTTGTCTATGCTTTTGCTGTAATTGTCACGATCTTGTTCTTTCCAGTTAACTTGGGTATCTCTGTATTACCCTGCGTTACACAGTGTACACATAAGCAAAGTGCCAGTTACACCACTTGGGATAAATATCATCCTGTACAAGAAGAATGTGCAATTAGTCTTGTTTAATTTGAGTATTTCACAGTGTAAATGCAAAGGGCTAAAATAACCACGCAATTATAGTTAGAAATGTTTAAGAAGTACTTCAAGTATTTTTGTAAAATAGATGACTGGAAAGCTGATAGGGTCCTCTGAGTCATACTATTCTGGTTATCCAGGAATCCAGAATTCAGGCTGCACAAGTGTCCTTGATGTAGTTTTTGGAGCAGTTTGTTAAATTCATCACATTTTAATGTATTTACCACAAGAAAAAGATGAGGACTGAAAATCAATGGCAAGATCATTTGCTAACTTGATGGTAGGACTTTAAACCTCTCCATGGTATGGATTGCTCTTTAGAGGCATGTGATCTATCTAAGGTAACCATTCAGAACCGTCCACCTATTCATATTGGCGCTTTTGCACACCTGTGATTAGCACCACATTAGATACAGTTGTGTCTTAGATTGTAGGCATCACTTGTAGAATGTTTAAAAATAAAATTGCAATTCAAACTGGTGCCTTCTTAGTTTCAAAACTATCATGAAAGCCATCTGTTCACACAGTACCGCTATACATCAGGGCTGGATGCTGGCAGGATGTGAATAAGGGTGCCATTGAACAGCACAATGTATCCTCTGTCGTACGACATGGAGAGCGCATCAATCTGTACAGAGCAAATGGGCTCAAGCAGGATCTGTAGCTCCTTTATGCACCCCCTGGTAAATCTATTCTTAACATAGTGTTTTGGAAGAAAAAATACTAAAAATATAAGTGTATAGAGGCTTTCAAAAGGATGGACTCCCTTTCTTTTTGGTGTGCAAAGCTAATGCTTATTATACTATTTTATTTAAATACTTGCATGCATGAGGCACGTCAGTGGATCTTGTCAAGTGGTTGGTGCTCTGTGAGACTCCCTACATATAACTCCCTTAAGCAGAGATTAAGTTAGTGGAGAAATGATATGTAAACAGAAAATACAGGAGCAGAAGGTCAGTTTTGCTCAGATACCATAAAAGAGATTAAAGGATCTGTGCTAACTCCCTTAAATACTTTTTTTCTGCAGAAGGAATGTGATCCACGAAACAACCAGGTGAAGGTTGGGTATAAAGTAGTGCTACCATCACAAACTTGGCCAAGTTGTCTTTGTTTTGAAAACAGGGGTCTGTGTATGAATGTGTTTGTCTCTCTGAAGAGTGCAGATTTTCTGAATGTCTAACGTATATGTAAGATCCCCGTGTAATTACAGAATCAAACGGAAATTTAATGCTTGCTTTCACCTACAGATGGATTGAATTCCTGCTGCTTGGCCCTTAGCTCAAGATCAATTTACTTTAAATTTGTGCGATACTTCTTCAAATATGTATTCCATGGAGGACTTTGTAAGGTGCTACCTTATTACTCTCTCATCACAGCCTTTAAAATAGTAGCTCAGTACACATTTAGTCCTGAATATTAGAGTGTAGAGTGTTAGAATGGATGGTTGTATCAGGTTGAAAACCTGTTTAAAGTCTGCTTTGTTAAACGAATGAGGTAAACGCAGGTATGTATACTATATAATAAATTGTGGTAATATCTGAGCAGTGAGGTAAATGTCTCCCAAGACAGATATAGCTAGTGAATGATTTTAACTGGAATATAATTCATTAATGTGAGCAGGACAGCAGTTTGCAATAATATGACTGAAAGATTACCATGGAATCCAATACTACTATTCATACTACCAATTCTGTGCTTCTTTGCAAATCTAAAAGAGACCGTCCCTTTGGAATGTTCTTCGTTGTGTATTCACTTTCATATTTTTCATCTTCAAAAAAATTGCTAAAGGAATTATTAGGTGTACCCTTACTGTTTGTTTCTCAAAAAGGCACCAAGTATGGAGATGACCTGAAACAATTTCATATCTGTTTGCAAACTAACAATTTTTTTTTTTCCCTATGAGTTGTGAAGAAAACATGTAATTTAACTATACATCTTAAATAGTTCAGTTGTGGCACTTCTGGGTAAACCAAGTCAGGACAATTTGGATGCTAAGAAAGAACTGCATAACATGTTTTTCACATTGGTGAGTCCTAGACTGTAGTCTGTCAGCATATGGCAAGAAGTCAGTTGCTGAATTAGAAATGTATTTTACTTCCATTATCTTTACAGTGTTTTCAAAAAAAGAAGTATGTTTGGCAGGTTATATGGTATATTCTAAGAGGTGATCATCTGTTTGTCCAGAAGATTCATGTACCTGTGTTTTTATGTGCCAGTATTTGTGTAGGGGGAATCTTTTTTATTTACTTGTATCTGGCAAACCTTGCTTAGATTTGTAAAAATTCATGTGGGTCTCTGGTGGCATATCATTGCTAAGTAGTGTTTCAATGAATCTGTAGTTTATTCTGGTTAATCAGTACTTTTAAACTCCCTGTCATAGGTTCTGGGGAACAGTATTCTAGGAAGAGATGTCCTATTGGCTCATGGAGTTAGATACAGCTATAGTAAAACCCTGCAGGAGTATTCTGCAGGAATTTATGCGGGAGGAACATATCTCAGGGGGTAAAACAGTTTGCCTCATGTTTGTTAAACTCCCTATCAATAGAGAAAATAACTAGGGAAAGCTGTGACTTTGTTCAGTTTTGAAATACGAAATTCTGTCATGTTTTAAAGATAGTCTCATATGGACTTGCTCTTACTAAATAACATTCATACTACTAGCTCATCTGTGAATTATAACAAACAGATGAAAGATTATGCCGTTATCAATTTCCAGAAAATATCCATATCAATAACCATATCACTATCCATTAAAAAAAATACTATTTTTATTTCTTTCTTAAGGATGGCCCCCTGAATTAGATGTTGTCACTGGGATTTGCTAATTGTGTAGCTATAGACTTTGAAATTTTGGTATCAAGCACAGATGTGCTGAGATACAGTCACAGTCTAGGTCATTGATGAATATTCAGGAATTAGTGACCTAATTACTTCCTCAAAGGTAGAATAATGGAAGGAAATAGATGCTTTATTGCAGCCTGTGCTATTCTGTGCTAGTTCTTACCTCTTCCAAATTGTAGAAATAAATGTTGCCTCCAGTCCCAATGAAAATCATCTTGCCAATCTTTTACACTTTACCTACATCAAATCTTCTTTTGATGAGGAGCTCATTTGCAGTTGATGGACAGTTGCAACACACCTTATGCACGCCAGCTGAGAAATGAATATCATGCAAGGTTGAAAGTGTGATGAGAATATGTCCTATTACAATAATAACGGGTAAAATTGCACTTTTTTGATTAATTTCGTATGATCTAGAGCTTCTCACCTTCCTCTTCTCCTTTCAGGCCCTTTTGTACGTGATCACCTTTACAGTGCCAAGTTCTATATGACAGTCTATGTCCCCTTCCATCTGAAAACCAGATTCTGTGGCAATCAGCATATGAAATAAATTACTTATTTAGTTTGAGTGCCTTTGACTCCCTTTCACCTGAAAGCAGCCTATTAAATTGTGTCTTTCTGGATCTGTTGGTAACATATCACCATTCCTCTTTGATACACTGGATAACAGCATAACACAGATCCTTGGGAGTCTTAACCAGAGCCCCAGGTTTCAGCGTAGTCGTCTCTACTGATCGGTTGCTCTTCTTAGATTCTCACAATATTAGTATCTGCAACACAACCACCTGTTCTAGATAGATACTTGGTATACTTTGGGAAGTGATACTTTTTGGTATTTTGCATTTTTCATCTTTTTACTCTGACAAAAAATGTTGACATTCCTTTTATATTGTAATACCAAGACAGTTATGAGAAAATGCTCGGGATTCACTTCCATGGTACATAAACAAAATTTGTAATATTAAAATTTAATTCCATTTCTATTACTTCAGTCTTCAGGGTCATACAGAACTTTGTGTATGCTATTCCAATCATCATACAGACTGGTGCTGCTTTAACATCAGCAAACATTAGTAAATGTGTTTTTTGTGTCCAAGTCATCAATGAAAATATTATGGCAAGATGCATTCTAAAATGCATCCTTGAAGAACTCATTTAAGACTTGTCCTCCGTCTGAGCAGTTCCCCTGTCAGTGCAAATCACTGTGCTCCATTTAGCCTATTTCTTACCAATCTCACGTTTCTTGTGTTTGTTTCCTTCATCACGTCTAACTAATACTCCATGCAGAGCAAGGCAGTGTCTGGAAATAATGGAGGCAGCGAATAGGTACTTTTCTCTCAACAGTATTTATTGGAGTAAACATTTGTGTACGGGGAATGACGAGGGCAAATTTCCCTGTTAGAGTTGTTGTTGTGTTATGCGAACATCAGGTTTTTAGCAGTGCTGGTCACATTTCTGTGTGGCTGCCTTCATCACTATCAGATTGTTGTAGCATCTAGCCTTGTTTTTTTCCACGCTGTTATTTAGGAAAATCATTCTGCCTCATGGCTCTGAATTACTGAAAATACATTATTTTGTCCCTCGGAATCTCTTCTCTTTCTCAACATAGATATGGACTCATCTAGAGCCTTAAAAGTACTTAGTTTTAATAGGGGTATAGTGTAAGAAATGATTTAGTGTTACATCATTTCTCATACCTATGCTCTGCTGCCTTAGCTCTCTGATACTCAAGGTCAGTCTGTTCATGCATGAACACTTAGGATTTTTCCTCCGCATAAGATGGGACAATCTATGAGAGAGTCTGGCAACAGTGGTTGGTTTGATTTCACAAGCATGTTAACAATTAGATAATAACATTGTTTTGTGGTTTTCTTCTCTTTTAACAATATGTCTCCTCTAGTATGAGGTAGTACTCTGACATCATGGTAGGCTGCAATCCAGCGGTGTTTCTGTTCTTACCATGTGCATTAATCTTTCATGTGACTTTGAGTTACTCTGTTCTCATTTCGTGTGGTTCAGTTTTTTCTTTAATCAGATGGGGCTTCCTAAGCCTGATCACCTTGTCTTTCCTTCAAAAGATAAATGATTTACATTTAATACATACTGTATGACATATATATGATCTTTTCCATCTCATCTATATCCAATAGCAATGCTCTTCTTTTCAAATGGTGATTGAGGGAGGATCCCATGAACTAATACAAACCTACAAATGCTCCTGATAGCTGGCACTATTCAGTAGCTCACTTGGATTCTTAAGACAAAGATTAATGGAGAAGCCTGTGGCTTTAGGAAATTTTATTGATCAGCTCTTGGAGCCAGCCAGACCACCAGGATGGATCCTAAAAGAACCTTTTCCCCCTCAGCAGAACACCCCTTATGCTAAAATGGAGGCACTCTGATTTCCATTCATATTCAGTATTTCTCTCTGTCTTGTGCAATCAATTCAACTATCTTGTTCAAGAACTTTCTTTTGCTGTCCAATTATTGAATGACAAAGGTCTTTAAGGGCTACTTATAATACAAATAACCTTTCCCAGAACCAAGATTTGAACTCAAAATTAACAGGAAAAAGGCAGGAGCTGAAATTAGTCTAGAAACAGAGTTCATGTTTTTAACAGGGACTGTAATTAGCCAGTAGAGAGGCTTCTGGTAGGAGTAGCTGATCCATGGTCATTAAAAGGTCAAAGACTTACTGTGTTTTGTTTGTTTCCTTGTATTTAATATGAGCCATATGGCAATGAACAATACTTCATTTTGAGTATCCAAGAAGGGGAATGCTTACTAACAAAGGCTTTATAGTAGCATGTGTGAAAGAGGGCTTTCATTATAGTCATAGGGTTAATTTGTATGGGGTAATGTTTGGTCTTTGTTAGTCTGTCTAATATTTTAACAATATTTTAATGAAACCTTGAGCCAGATGTCAATGTAGTTGACCTAGTTGCTTTTCTTTTTTTGATTGGTTTTCAGTAAAATATTGAGGAGCAAAAAAAATGAAAATCTAACAAAGGGGAATGACAATGATCCTCATTGATTTCAATGGGGTCACAGTGTTACGGAGCATTTGTATGTTCAGCAACTGAAGGAGTGAAAGATAAATAGATTTAAGTTTACCTTAAAATTTGTATGTAACAAAGGCAATTACTATTGCATCTACAATTCCATCATGTACAGTGGGTTATAATATTTTATAATAGATAGGAAAAAAAATACAACTTTTGTAAAGCAGAAATTGCCTTTCTGCTTTCTTCCTAGCTAATAGGATTTGATAGTCAAAAGCTGGTCCCAAATCTGTCATTGCTAAATCAAGGCAAAATTGGTACCAGTCATTATGTTTATTGTTCCCTACTGTGGTCATAACTATTCTTAGCCCTTTGACTAGAAATGCCCAGAGAACATTAATCCGTGCTCATTATGTGCAAATTGTAACTGTCTCGAATCCTTGAATTGGTTGCAGCTGGTGAAGGAGCATAGACCTGACCTGTCAGGGCACTTAGGCCTTAACAGCTCTGAGCAGCCTCACCTGTGGCTTCAGCCTCCACCCCTGTTTGTGGCACCAGGAGCCTGATTTCAGTTCGTCATGCAGCCTTCAGTCCCTGTCTGAGTGAGCTATGTTGGAGGGCTGCAGCTCTCTAGCTGAGGCATAGCCCTGCCTATCCATGGGTCCTCTTGATCTAGACCCTAATCTAAGCACTGATTTTCTGGCCTGGCCTCAGCCTTGTGCCTTATCCTGAAGAACTTGTTTGAGGATCTGGACTCTTGGTTGGAACTGGCCACCAACTCTAGGTCTGCCCTGCCCTGTCCTTCTCACTTGGGTACTGCAGGGATGGGCTTCAGGTGGCAAGACCCCTGCCCCTGAGCAGAGTTTGTGATATGCCTTCCCATCCCTAGGGAGCAGCCAGTCCTTGCTGTACCCACATCTGACTCTTTCAGTAGATGGCAATAAAAACTTAGATTCTGCTCCTGTTCCAGTCGACAAAGGGATGTTGGGATCGTGGCTTCAGTCAGTCCCTATATGAGCAGAAAGAAATCTGAGGCAGTGTCAGCTGTAGTTGGATTCTGGTCACAAGAAGTGGTTATATTTAATGGTGTCATGCACGTGAGTCTGTGGTTAAGGAGCTGTTACGGAGCTTCACTTGGTCGTATGCATTAGAATAATGAACTTGTTTGGGACTGTGTTTAGCAGACTTAAGGTGATATCCAGACCTATTGCAAAACAAGAAGCTTTTATCAGGCTGTCACTTCTTTGCTTCATAATAGTTGATATTGCATGACATACCTACCCTTGATGGCTGGATGGCTTATTACTGCATTCTTGATTTACAAAGCCTTTAAAATCTCACTGCTGTCAGACCCTTGAATGCCCTTGTGGATGGGTAACAATTTGATTTCTGTGGCTTTTGGAGAAATCTAATTATTCTGCACAACATTCATATTGTCACCCTCCTCCTTCTTATTATGTGTATAACATTTTTTGTCTTCAGACTCTTACATCTAGTAGTGCGTGACTCATGGCCCACTGTAGCTCAGTAAAATGTCAGCTATGAATATGTTGCACAATGAGCCCGCCTTGCGCTTCTTTGGTGCAGTATTTATTATTCACCTCTCGCTGGAGTCAATGGGAGGATTCCCATTAGGCTCCAAAGGCATTTGGAGCAGCTTTGAGTTTGCCTTTAGTGTGCCTGACTACTGAGCAAGCAAAATGAAGGCATGTTTGTAGGCTGGGAAGGCATCTCTTTTATAACTTCCATGTAGCCACAACTTCCGACAAAGGTGGAAGTTTAGCATACTCCAGTAGAAAGACTTCGTACCCAGGGCCTTTGGAGAGCTCACAGGTTTTCACATGGGTTAACCACCAGTTTTATTAAGAATGTCTCATCTACTTCTTCTTCCTGATCAGGAAGTCTGTAGCAGACACCCACAGTGAAGTCACCTGTGATGGTCTGCCCTGGACACAAATACAAATTAAACACTTACCTGTAAACTTTCAGCTGGGTTGTATCCATCTCACATGGCAGACCTCCACGCGTTCCCACTAAACTCTCATATAAAGGGCAATTCCCCCTCCTTGCCTTTCCCATCTCTCCTTCCTAAAGATCCTCCTTTCCTTTCTGAAATTTAATTCTCATCAGTTAGATTTTGTTCCTGTTAGATTAATTCCTCAAGTGTCTCCCTATCTACCTTCCTCTGCCCTCTCTTCTTCTTTCACCATTTTGACTGGTTGGAGTCTTCACATCAGTTGGTCTCTGCAGCCACAGAAGACCCATACCTCAGTAGATACACTGTGATGCCATTCCCTTAGTCCCTCAGAAATCATATATATTTTTTTCCCTCTCTTGTCTTCAGTGGCCCTCAAACTCTCACTGTTGTCTCTCCTTTTCTGTTATATTTGTTGTTTCTTGTTTTCAATGGAACAGACTCCACAACTACCTTCTACTTTCTGGTATTTCAGTGTTCCGGTGGATACCTAGAATTCAGTTCATGCAGCCACAGCTTTGCTGCAGGTGCTACTTTTGCATTCACTACTGAATAGTGCTTAGTGGCTACCATGAACTATCTATTTCACAGCTGGGAAATATGAGCAGAAGGAACTGAGCTCAGTGAGCATAGGTTCAGAATGGCTTTCTCTCTGGACTGGCCAAGAACAAACGAGAATTACATAAAGAAAAGTCAACAGATAATGACTGTGCCACAAGGAAATCTTGACATGGTAAGTTAGATGGACTTCTCAGCTTGAAAATCTGTGCTCCACTGCCTGCCTGTTGTAGAATCGGCACTTCATTGTGAAGCTTTTTTTTTTTATTTTTTTTTTTTATTTTTATTTTTTTTATTTCCTGCTTGATTTAACGAATAATGAGCTGAAAGTGTGCTTGTTTCTATATTTGCTTTGAATGCAACAGTAAGATACACTAATGTTACGCTCACATCTGCTGGTGTTAGTTCAAATTACCACATAATAGACCTAACACTTGATTTCTGACTGGAAGTTCATGAATGCTCATTGAAGATTATCAGTTTCTCTACTGTCAAATTAAGCTGAAATAAATTGAAAAGGCTTACCTTCTTTCAAGGTAATCTTACCTGTCTGTTTTCCTGTGGTCTCTGTGTTATTACTTAAGCTGCTAACTAAAATTATGAGGACATTGTTGCATTCTTAAGCAGAAAAACAAACAAACAAACAAAAAACACAGGATGTATTATACGAGCCAAGTTAATCTCTATTGTGCTGGTATGAAGATGATCTAAAACAGAGGTGTGATCTGGGCTTGGTTTTCAAAGAGTTCTGTTTCTTCTTGCACCTGACCACCATATATGCAGTCAAAGAAGCCACACGTCCAATTTGTCTTATGCAATGTACCTTTTTAAAGCCATCAAGATCATTTGGTATGACAGCGCTGACCCATGCCATTCTGTGTGGGCTTGCTCGTTTGGCAGAGCTGCACAATAGCTGTGATATCCCAGCAGGCTTTTTGCTGAATATCACAGCAAAACAGGAAGCCACTGGCTCAATTTCAAAGCAGGGGGAAAAAATAACATGGAAAACTAGCTTAAAATGATTTACAAGACAAATATACAAATGTTCAGAGCAGTCACCATATGAATTTAACCCATTCTTGTAAGATTGCTTCTATTCCTAAAATGGTTAAACTGAATATTTTAGTTCTTTGTTATCCCTTTGACTGACTTGCTAATATTTAATCAAGAACACCTTTCTGTTGTAGGAGTTGATAGCTCCCTTAAAATAGCATTTGCTGATGATATACCATTACCATAGCACAAGTAAGTAGTTTGAGTCCATTGTTCCCAGCTAACTGAAGTTCTTCACTAAGCCTTGAAAATGTAGAATAAATTCTTCACTGAAGTTGATGAAAATTGAGACTACCTGTGCAGAGCTACGTGGAATTAACAGAAAGATAACAGAGTGAAGAATAAGGCTCAGCGTTTCTGAAGGGAGGTGACATTTTTGCTTAAAAGATTGTCAGTTTTTATAGTCATTTATGACTGATTCCCAGAAGACAAACGTCTAAAATTAAATGCTTCAGATTTGCAAGCAACAATGAGTCATGGGTAAAAGTACAGAAAAGTAGCAAAACCAGCAATGACAGAAAGTGGGTTGTAAGAATAAAAGAAAATCTGAGATCTGCTGACTGAATGCTCCTTAGTTAATGTCATTCCATTTCAGTTTTCTAGAAAGATGTTGAGTTTCAGCTTTCAATATTATCCATACCAAATAATACAAATAGTTTGTTATCCAAGGTGACAAGATATTCAAATAAGGGAATGTACAGTACATGTGAAAAATCAATCATCTACTTAGAAAAAACAAACAAAACAAAACACTTTTTTGAAGGACTTATGTGTTTCTCAAGTATAACGGAGCCTCATTTTAGGTGACTTTATAGTCATTTAAACTATTTATTAACTATGTTATAGCTACTTACTAACTATTATTGTTAAGGTATTAAAAGTAGTCTTATTTAGTGCATCTGTTCTTTGTTCTTTCTCCCACAGTTCTTAGTTTGATCTTTGAAGTACTCTGAATGAGATCCAGTCACACAGATAGCCTGACCCACTATTAGCCTAGTACTGGCACAGCAGGTGAACGATAGTGATCAGACTTATCATGTGGAACAATGGGATCATATCCCAGTGCATGTTTTTCTCCTCTGGAAAGGTGGAGCAGCTGGCAGTCACGTCTCTGGGGATCAAAGCAGGATGCAGATGGGAGGTACGGTGGCAGCCATTTTTGCAAAGATTGCCTTCACCAAGGTTGGAAGATGAAACATGAACAAAGCAATTTCTGCATGAGCACATCTTACTGCCCTACAGTCAAGCTTCCTTTTCTTTTAGCTACTTAAAGATGTGCTTAATAAAATAATCATAGGATCATTCTGGTTGGAAAAGGCCTCTAAGATCATCTAACATTCACTCATTTAGTGTCTGATATACTGAGAACATATGTAATGAAATCAAAATACATTTAAAAAGAAATACAGTTTTAAAACTGGACTTCCTACCAAAATGGGAAAATCACAGTTTAGCTTTTGACAACAGAGGCCTGTATAGTAAGCCCTGCTGTTAAACTTTCCTTTTTGATTACAGTGTCTTTGTCAGGGTGGTTTCCTGGATGCTGAATATATGCAGGATGTATTGCTGAATATTCTGTCTCTCTTTGTATACCATAGGAAACCCCAAATTCTTAATTTTACCATGTTCAATGATCTTCAGGAGGAAGTATAGTTTCTATCCCATGTCACAATAAGAAAAGTTAATTTTCAGGATATGTGATGGAAAAGAAGGAAAAGATACTGTCACTGAGGAGGGGAGATTCTGTATCTGATAAATCAATGCCTGGCCTTCTGTTGTGACTGCTCTATGCCACACAGAGCAGTTGGAAAGCAAATACAGAGACCAACGTGATTTGAGAGGATTCCTTATGAATAGAACCAAAAATATGCACTTTGCCATCTGCTTCTCCCTTTTCTTCTGGTCCTTTCTCTTACTGATTAGTGACCCCAACTCTGCTCCCTGGTGAAGAAATGAGTGCATTTGTCAACCTCTTGTCCAGATGCTTCCATTAACTAGAGCTGCCATTACCTGAGTGGAGACTGTGAGAAGCAGGCTGTTAGCATCTTCCTTTAATCAGCAAGAGAAGCTGCCCGTCTCTTCCAGTTAAATTAGGATAGGAACGAGGGTTAGAACTTCAACGTGGGTCTTTCCTCCTTTATTGATTGAATATATTTACATTGGAGCTAGAAATGACTTTTTACATACTTAATTTTTAAGACACAAAATTGAAATAATTTGTAAAAGGCTGCTTCTTTTAGTAATGTATCTTAGTGAAGTCACCCTTAGCATTGGGCACTTTATTTCTGCAGAGAACTGAAAATCAAAAGTAAATGGTAATGCCTCCTGCTGGCCCGTTGATAAGAAAAGTCATTGTAATTTATCCTGAAGCAAATAGCAGAAGCTCAATAGAGAAGATGTATAAAGTACCTTCCAGTGAAGGCTTGCTTTATCAAAACTTGAGAGTCTTGGTGTTTAGGACACCTATCTGTCATTACGCTGTGGAGTAGGCAGCTGAGCTGTACGCACATAATCACTTGTACCCACCTAGAGCAATCACTCTAGCAGGGTATGTGATGGCATCCAGGAGTCTCAGCCCTTAGAAAAGGTGATTAAAAGGAAAGAGTAAAACATGCTGCATGAAATAAAGATTTAAATACAGGTGTACTGACTTACTTTTCCAGCTTATAGCTGCCAGTTCTGGCCTGCTGGCAGGAAGATGGTATTTCTTTTTTCTTTTTTTTTTTCTTTTTTCTTTTTTTTTTTTTTTCTTTCACTCTTAGTACTGAAGGTCTTTAATTTTCTATCTCTATTTTAAATGACATGGCTCTGGCTGACAGAGGATCTGGGAATAAACCAAATTAATTTACAGGCCACAGAACTTCACAGTGTTGTGTTAATTAACACTAAAACCACAGGGGGAATAAGCGAAACAAGCAGCTAGCTGAAAGAAGGTGCACAAGCACACATCGAGAGAGATATGACTGTAAACTGATAGCTACAATTGGTTTCATCAGGGAATGAAAATATGCTGAATTTCAGTACTTCTGAAGTCCTTTCTAATTCCTTAAGAAGTCCCAAAACAAACCACAAATCATCTGAAGAACAATGATAATTCTTCAAACAATGTTGCTGGAGTAAAGGACTATTCCAGGAGGAAAGGACACATCTTTTCAGTTTGACCCCACTTCTGATTTATAATCCCTTCAATAGCCATGTGCCAGCTGCAATGTAAAAGAATCCCCTACACTTCACAGCCTTTTGTGGTGCTGTGGATGCTCTCACAGTAACATCTGTACTTAATTATTAGGGTCCTAATCCTTCAGTTTTTGAAAGAATAAAACATTTTTGGTTTCAGCAGGAATATTGAGACAGGGTGTGATCAGCCTTGTCACCAAATAACTGTCTTTGTAGTAGGGAATATCTAATGCTGATTTAAGTTCACCCTGTAGCATTTCGGTTTGGTGGTACACCTACAACACAGCTTTCTTTAAACCAACATATTTCTGAACTTGCCTTGGGACTATTTCTTGCTCTGCCACTTCTTTATTCTCCTGCTTATGGGCCAAACTGCAAATCCTTAGGTCTTCTGTCCCTATGGACAGAATTAGGAATTTTAGGGTTCTACTGAAAGTCCTTGATTTTTGCACTGTTGTATACAAGAGTTGTTGCTTAGATTCAGGCCCAATGTTATCCTTTTATCAAAACAGCGTGTAGTGCCTGGTCCTTTGGGGAAAGACGTAAGAGTTAAGCAGACTCCTCCTGTACTGAATCCCCCAATCTTTATTCAGAGATTGACCAAATCTGTGAATGTACGGCATGTATTGGTTGGTATAATGCCCTTTCCGAAGGCTTTATCAGTCTTAAGCTCCCACTTGATGCTTTCAGTGGAATGTAAACTTTCAGTCTAACTTTTGGACATGACTAAATATTTGGCAGCATATTATAATGAGTTCCTTAGTTTAATTTCTGTTTTTGTGAAAACAAAAACATCAAAACAACATCAGTTGGGAATTCACCTTCCTTTTGGTTTGATTGTCCACATCCTTTGGTTGTCCTTGATGCCACATAGTACTCCTGTGCCTGATGTAAAGTACAAATCTTTACGGAATCTCTTCCTGTGATAACTTTCTCTGGATCGTTCTTTATCCATAACCAAATACTTCTGATTCTGCTACATATTTTTACAGAGTATCATTGCACAGAATATACCAGGCAAGACTGTACTGTTGATTCAGATCAAGTTATTCTCTGAAGCACTAGTAGAATTTTAGGATTTTTTTTTCCTTTTAATGTGTTTTGATTGGTTTTCTGTAACAACATGCAGATCTCTTTGGATGTACTTAATCTATACAGATAGTTTATATATTTCTCTTAAGTGTTTATGCTATTCAGTGTCCTTATTAAATACTTAATTACTTTTGTTGTCATAATGGTCTTGTTTAGGTCCTTTGGTATTTTCCTACTGTTTTCTCTAGGCATTACAAACTTAAGTAACTTGGTATTACATGACATTTTGCAACCTTGCAATTTTTATTTTGCAGCATTTCATATACCCTTTAGTAATTCAGTCATTTTTATATATAAACCACATCTGTACTTTCAAATACGTTATTCAGTCTTGATGACTTACTGGTTTCAAATTACCAATTTGCTTTTTCGTCTATACCCCTTTTCCTGAGTCTACCTCTCTTTGTTCAGTCTGTCTCGGTTCAATACTTTCCTAGTGGCTGGCACCTGGATGTTTTATATCATTTGGATATATTTGAACAATCCAAATAAGGCCAGAATCATGCTTGAATGTGACAAGACAAAATCCAAATTGGTAGCTTCTAGCAGGCATTCTAGCAATGACCCAGGCTGTGTTTACAAAGGTGTGTTTCCCTCATTTTGGATTTATAAAAGGAAGCTTACACAAGGTGTCAAATGGGTTTCTTCCTGCAGATTTTATATGAGAAAGACCCTTAGAACTTGGTTTAGCTGAACTAGATAGAAATTAATTAATTAATACATCATTTTATGTATCATTAATATGTCATTTTATGTCACTAATACATCATTTTAATTTATTAATACATTATTTTATCATATTCTTAGGGCAATGAATACTCAGGGAGGAGAGGGAAGTACAGTAACCAAGGTACAATAAGAAGCAGTTACAGAAACATGATTAAAAGAAATTTTCAGACGGTGTTACTTTTATTTAACAGGAAGGAAAAAAGCACGTTTAACTAGGAAGGCTACTTGAAGCTGTGAAATTGTACTGTTGACTTAGCTGATTATAAAATGCAGGGAAGATGGATAGAAACTTGTTAGAAATGGCTCAATCTTCAAAATAGGATTAAATAAAAAAATAGGATTTATTAAAAGAATAGAGGTAAGCAAACAGCACTGGGTGCACCGGGAGTCTCCACTCCACCAGGACACACCCAGGTCCCAAGAGGCCCTCTCACTCGGCAGTCAATACCCATAGGGGTTGCCTCCCTCGGTAGACCATACACACCGCAGTGGAGGGTCCTGCCCCGGTCTTGCCTTCTCCCTTTCCTCCCTTCAGGCTTGTCCCCTTTATTTGGCATCCTTAATTCATGCAGAGCCTCGTTGCCAGAATATTAGTTCTTCCTTAGCTTGAGTTTCAGTTTCCCAGGAGCGGACTCAACCCTCCAAGTTTCTGTAGTTACTGGTCCTTTTATTCTGGATGTGTGGGTCCCTTTCTGCAGTTCTCACAGCTGTTTCAGTAGTCAGTAAAACAAGGTACAGTCCCTCACATCGGGGGTTCAGTGATTCTTCCTTCCCGTGGCTGCTTGTTGAAACACTTTCTTTTTTTTTATCTTCTGATAAGTTAAGTAACGGTTATGTAATTTGCTTTGCCGTATGGCCCTTTCCAGGTTCCTGTAGCAGGATTCATCTGATAGCCACGGCTACATTCACATTTGTAGCCACCTTTCAGGTTGATACAGATTTGACGATACCAGGGTTTTGGCATTCATCAATATCTCCACAGTTTCCCAGCTGGACAGTCACATTCATTTATGTTGCATTCCTTCAGGGGCTCATCACCCCAGTCCTTGCAGTCTCTCTGCTGGTTACACACTTTATTGATATCTATGTATTCTCCACTTCTGCACTTGAATTTGTCAGGTCCAGAGCACTGAACAACATTGTTACAGTTTGCTTCATCAGTGCCATCCAGACAGTCTCTCACACCACTGCACTGCCTACTCCTATGGACACAGTTCCCATCTTCACATCTGAACTGGTCTGGCCTGCAGGTCCAAGAAGGGCAGTTAATTTCATCACTTCCATCCTTAGAAATAGAAGTCTGGAATAACAAAGGCAAACAGGTTCATAAATTTGAGGAGTATTTTCTGAAGACTTGATAAATTGACTAGAATGAGGGGGAGACTGGGACACACTGCATCTGTGGTTCTAGAGTTAAATTGCCAGTGCAGGACCCAGAGGCAGACTGGACTGTTCTTTATTGACACGAATTGTTAAAACATTCCTAACAATCCCTTATCTTCTCTTTAATATCCCCAATTCGTTTCTCTTCTGTTGTTAATAACTGGATTTCATCAGTCCGTTCCTGGAGGGTCCAATTCTTAAGCATCATAATTGACACATCCCCTCCCTTTTTTAATGAAGTTATTACCAATGTACTATTTATCACCCGGTGTATTAATAATGTAAGGCAAGGTATCATACAAGGTATAAACAATAACATCATTACACCACATAACAATAAAAATAACATTCTTTTAACCCATGGTCCACCAGGCAGACATGAAAATAAATCCCATTCCATATCCTTCCAGGTTTGTGCTGGGACATGGGCCAATTTTCTAATTTCCTTTACAAGTTCATTTACAGCTTTTTTTCTGTTGTGATTTAACCCAGCGGGCAGCTAAACAACACACAGCCGCTCACCTCCCCCCCTCCTTCTCTGGGATGGGAGAGAGAAATGGGAAAGTGAAGCCTGTGAGTTGAGATAAAAACAATAAAATAATAACAATAATAATAGCAATAATGATGATAATAGTACTACTAGTAATAATGTGTATGAAACAAGTGATGCACAATGCAATTGCTCACCACCTGCTGTCCGATGCCCAGCCTAACCCCGAGCAGTATGGCCCTCCTCCCAGCCTGCCTGCTGGCAGGACAGTGAGAAGCTGAAACATCCTTGGCTTGGTGTAAGCACTGCACTGTAACAATTAAAACATCAGCATATTATTAGCATTCTTCTCATCCCAAACCAGAACATAACATTCTATCAGCTACTAGGAAGAAACACCCTTTTCATCAATCTTTAAACAGCAATTACTAAAGTTAAATTTTCCACAGACTTCTGCTTCTTGTGCTAGTAAATAATCCAAAGCTAGGCAATTTTGATACAAAGCAGTTCTCATCTTGGTATTTTGCTTTGCAATTAATCCAAGTGCATCTCCGGTTTTATTTATAACTATTTCTCTTACAGCTAATAACCTAATTATTCTATTAAATATATATATACTGGGGTCCTATGGCCCCAGGATCTGTCTTCTGCCCATGTAGCTGGATCATAATAGGCAAACGCCTTCAATCAAGGGGTTGGGCCCGCTTTCAGGGTCAATTCAGGCTTGTGTTACTGTTTGGCCTGTCAGGGTGATCCAGCTCCTGGAAAACAAATCACAGTTTTATATAGGTTTAAAAAAGGTTTTTATGTTATTTTCTTGGGACAACCTGACCTTAGTGTGGGAGAAGATGAAGAGAATTGTGGCGATGTGACAGAGATCCTTATTGCAAGGATGGAAGTGATGAAATTAACTGCCCTTCTTGGACCAGTTAGGAATGAGAGGCCTCCTCATTGTTAGGAATGTTTTAACAATTCGTGTCAATAAAGAACAGTCCAGTCTGCCTCTGGGTCCTGCACTGGCAATTTAACTCTAGAACCACAGATGCAGTGTGTCCCAGTCTCCCCCTCATTCTAGTCAATTTATCAAGTCTTCAGAAAATACTCCTCAAATTTATGAACCTGTTTGCCTTTGTTATTCCGGACTACTATTTCTAACAGTTACAGCCTTTTTTTTTGTCTTCTTCGAGATTAATTTAACATGGCTATAGGTGTGACTGTCCCTGTGAATGGCTGGTGAGGAATGTTTTAATTATTCGTGAAGTGTCAATAAGAAAGCTATTTGTGTTTGTATGAAGTCTTTGATGTCTGGGGGTTTCGGAACAACTGATAACAACTAGTGACTGTTATGGGATACTATGCAGGCCTCTGATATCTGGCCAGGTGGCCAAGAGATTAAGAAGAAGAAAAAAAGAAAGCTGAAGGACGGCTAGGAGACAAGACCTGCAGGGGATGCTGTATAAACTTGACACGGTGCCAAGGAGTACAAAGGGGAAGGATGAGAAAAAAACTTGGAGAGGAAGACTATGAGCCTTCAGCATGAAAGACCCCTAGAGACCCCCAGAGAGACCACCGGAGACTGATGCGCATGCTCCAGTAGGAGGGACTGGACCCCGGAAGCTAATTATAGTAATCTATTTTTTTAGAAGTAGTAATGAATATGTATTAGTCTAGGAGCATAAAAATCAGCTACTTGATGTAACTGGTGTGCGTCCTGGTGGAGCAGAGACTCCCGGTGCACCCAGAGCTGTTTGCTTACCTCTATTCTTTTAATAAATCCTATTTTTTTATTTAATCCTATTTTGAAGATTGAGCCATTTCTAACAATATGAAAGGGGAGAAAATCATAGGGTCATTTAGGTTGGAAAAGAGCTTTAAGATCATCAAGTCCAAATGTTCCAGCTAAAAGTACAAGTCCACTGTTATCATCCAAGTTGCAAATTGGTTTAGAAGAAAACACAGGAGAATGGGGACACGAGGGAAATTATAGGCAAAATTGTGAAATTATGCAAAAACTTTCATAGGTCATAAGCAGACCAAGTAACAGGGAAAAAGAAAGAGGGTTTGAAGAGCGTTATTTTGCTTCTGTGGGTGGCGTTTATTTCTCCCTGTGGTTTGCTGAGTTGTAAAATAGAAAGAAAGATGTGAATAATTCACTACAGTCCCAGCTAACTGAAGTTTCTCTGTGAGAGGATAATGCTTGGAGCCTGTGGCTGTATGCAGTAATATCTGCACTCCTCATCAGCTGTTCTCTGATGGACTTTAGAGCCGTTTGGGACTTCTCTCCAGAGCAAACAAAAATAATCCATTTTGTATTATTGGATTCAGAAATAGAATAACCTGGGGAAAAAATAAGGAACTAGACTAAAAAAAAAAAATACTAATAATCCCAGAAATATTTTACATCCAGAAAATAGATTAAGTGATGAATATACTAGCAATTTTTGGACCAAAATTATAAGGCAACCTGTCTGGGTTATGTCCAGCAATGGGCAGTAGTACAGCCACACATTAGTCACATCCTCCCAGCGGGTCCATAAGCTGTTTGTACTATCTGCTTTCAGTCACACGTTTTATTGGGAAGAGCCAGGGTTCTCGACCCACTCTATAAATTGTTTAGATTGTGCTAGTGCTGCAATTCTAATAGCAAAGTAGAAGAGGATGGTAAATAAATAGTGCTGCTGCCATGCTTGTGAATTCAGCCTTCAGGCAGATTTTCAATAAATGATGAGAGTATGAGAACTAACAGCATGGAGCCCTGAAGAACTGCTGGTTTTGCAGAAAAGAAAGGTAGAAGATAAAAAAGCAGGAAGGATAACCTGCTTAGAATAAATTTTGTTTTGGCCACCAAAGCATTTTTATAGAAGTATTGTGCTGAGATAAAGATGTTTAAGCACATATCTACATCTCAGTTCCACCTACCATAGTAGTTGAAAAATATGATGAAAGCAATCTCAGCTACTTGATGTACGTGGATAGAGTTTAATGCTGTAGGAACTGATTTTGTACAGGATTTTTCATTTTCTTATAGAGTTTTATTTTTGTTCAGTGAGAATCAAAGTCAGAAAGAGGGCTGTGCCTTGTAAGTGGTTTACGGTGGTTGTGCCCTGCTTCAGGGTTTCATAACATTGAGTTACGAGAATTTTCCTGTTGACTTCAGAAAGAGTTGGGCTGGGCTCTTAATGCTTGGTACATGGAACATTTTATTCACATTGTTGTCTTCTAAATATCAGGGCTTTTTATTTTTTTGGTGTGAACTTGCTCATATTCAGGTTTTGTAGAATTTGTTCCACAGCACAGCTGATGTATTATTACTGGCACTCCCCCACAAAAGTGAAACATATTGTTCCTACTTCAGTATGCATCTGTTGCTGTTTTATTAGCAGGACAGTTAAAATACTCTTCCTTTTAAGTGTTGTTTTGCTTTTGGAGCTGTGGAGAAAAGTTTAATTACATTTGAACAGCTGTAATAAATAGAGGTACTGTGATGTACAGCACAACACTGTGTACAAATGCATGTTCACCCCCGTTTGCATCTAAGGTGGAACTTTTTTCTGATTTCATTTACACTAATGGAAGGTTTTTTATTTTAAGTAAGTGGATTTGCATAAATGCAAGACTAGCAATAGAGACAGCAGCGTTAAACTAACAAATGCATACAGTATAGAATACTCTGTGAAGGAAGATAATTGGATTATGTTTCTTGTACTACAGATTTTTGTGTTCCTTCAACAAACTAGGAGTTAGTCCCCATCTGTGAGTGAGCATTATCAGTGGGTAGTTAAAAGGCTTTATTTTAATCTGGCATCAATTATTCATACCATTATTATTTGTCAGTTATGTTACAACAGAGCTGTCTATCTGGAGATGAAGTTTGTTATTCTTAGGCTCCATCCACTACAAAATATTACTGGGAAATGTCTTCTGCCTCGCAGACTGTAAGTGCCACACTCAGTTTTCTCTTTCTCTGTGCTAGAATTTCCACTGAATTTTGGATTATCTTGCTGCTTTGGTCCTGAGAGTCAACATCTTCTGTGGTATATCTGAACAGCCAACTAAAAATCTCAAACACAAGGCATCACCAGTAACTTTCTTTGCTTGATACAGTGCAGCTCTGGAGGTAAAATCAATATGTTCAGATGCCAGATGTTTTCCCTGCTAGTTAGACACGGGACCATGTTCCCATAGAAATTAGGCTGACGCAAACCTCCACATCCTGCACTCCAAACATAATAAGCCATTCATATAGTTACTTTCTTTAACTTTAATACTTGATGGCATATATAGTTTAAAAGATCTGTATGAAAAACATTCACTCAATACATTTTTCCTCTGTAGGGTAAGATGAGAGCACAAATCAAAGTTCACAGGCAGAGATAGGTAGTCATGTTGCCTTTAATCAGTATGATAAAAGCAAACACTGTGGTGATGAGCATAAGGTAATGTGGTTTGTGGTGCTGTCGCTGATCCAAAGTAACAGAGCTGCAGCACATGCTGTAGTGATGGTCTCACATAAAGGAAATGAAGGAGATCAGCTGCAATTTTAGGAAGAATGCTTATAGTACAGTGAAGAAAAACATTTATTTCCTTCCGTTAATTTCCTTTTCTTATGTTTCTTTTGTATTTATCTTTCATTTTTATCATTACGGTTGTGTTGAATCCAGATAAAGATTATTTGATACAATTCTTTTTGGACATGTGTAAGTCACTCTGATCAGTAAAGGTGAATTGCAGCAGCCCTCTGTTAAACTTTTACTAATAGCAGAGAGCTCATTCATACCCTCAGGATAAGAAGCTGGAGTTTTAGAATGTTTCATGAGGAGTAGTAATAAATATGCAGATTTCCTTTTTGTCAAAATAGTTTCTATATTTTCATTGGATTTTGATTTATCTTTGAAAGAATAAAGAAATAACTTATAATATCAGCCTGTATAAGGACGTGGGATTTTACAGCGCTAGTGATTCAGAAGGCTGGGTTATATTTGCAAATACAGTTGTCAAGTCTGTTTCACCGAAGAAGTGAGCGTAGCCTCTAACATTTTAACTGGCCATTTTACTGAGGTGTTGCAGAATCTGGACACATACAAGCAATGCTTCAGTTATCACTAGCTGGTATTTTGGTGGAGTAAAATGTCCATGCCTTTCAAATAACTCTATTTCTCTAACAAAATAGCAAGCTGTATGATACTATTTCCATAAACAGCTTGCTTACTGATGCATCAGACTTATCAGCAACTGATATGGGACACCAGATGAATAATAAAAGCCATATAACTGCACTGTAAGGAAAAAGATTGAGAGGTTTTGTTTGTTTGTTTGTTTGTTTTCCAGTTTGTTTTTCACTGGAATACTACAATAACTGAAATATAGTTTCAGTTAAAGTTTTCCTATAGAACTCTTAAGTTCTTCAGAAGGTTTCAGTGTATCTCGTAGCATCTTGCGTTCACCACTGGAGTGATGGCTGGAGTTTTGCTTCAGTATAGAACAGAAAATGGGCCTTGAGTTGATACAACCTGAAGATATATTAATTCTGTTTTTTCTCACTGCTTTTCAGTTTTTGGTCACTGATTTTCAGTTTTCTTGGTGGAGTTGTCTGGACAAATTCCACTGTTTGTAATAGGTGGTCAATTTGGAATTACTTGCTCAAATTTAGTGGAAGGCTCTAACTTTCCCACCCAGTGGCTGCCCACTGCAGACACGCAGCACAGAAAATATTTTGTGAGTGTTGTGTACAAAGGTCATATTTCTGGTTCTTGCCAGTTCATATCTTAACTCCGTCTTATCTCATTTGATGTGTTATCCTTAAATTATCAGCAGTTTTGAGATTGAAATTAGAATAGATTTGTTATCAGAAGCACTAGTCAATAAGACTAGTAGAGGCAAAGGAACATGTCCAGTGCTGGTAAGGAGTAATGCTGCTTCATCAGTCCTGCATCACCAGTCTGCAGCAATACCAATGGCAGCATCAATACCAAGATAACCAGGCTGATCACGTACCACCCCATTTCCCTCACTTCTCAGCACTATGGTAAGCACATTTGCTCATCAATATTGCCAAAGCCCAGGTGCTGGTTTGCCAGGAAGTAGTGAATGAAACCCAGTGTGGAACAGAGAAGCTTAACCACATTTGAAATACTGCATGTCAAATCAAGCAGGTGCAAGTCCTCAGTGGGAGGATTATTGAGAAGAGCACTTCTAGTTTCATGGCCTGTACAGGAACTTTGCCTGCCTGAGCTCTGCTCTGGAGTGAGACCTCCCTGTGTGCTGGTTCTCCTCCCTGCTTCAGTTTTCAGTGGAAGTGAGCTCAGCTGCATGGACTGGCAGGTACCCCTGGGTCACTGCTGTACCTGTGGTTCCAGACTATAAAATCTCCTTAGTTTAAATGCAGCCTGGCAGTGTTAGTCTTTGATAAAAGAAAGCTCCTTGTCATAGCAACTGGAAAAACAAAAACAAAAACAAACAACAACAAACACAAAAAAAAAAAAAAAAACAAACAAACAAACAAAAAAAACTTGAAAAAGTGAACATAAAAGCCCTGACATCAGAAGGCAACTAAAAGTATACAAAGTATGCAAGGTTTGAGATTTCGTGAGCTTTTTTTTTTTTTTTTCTTTGAGAGACTAGGAATATTTTCCTTACTACAGTTCTGTTTGGAAGCAGATTTTTGCTTTTGTTGAGGGTGCCTTTGTGTTTGCCATGTTAAATCTTGAAGAGATGGTGCCTGTCAGACGAATCCCTTGTGTAATTTCATGGACTTCTCTGGAGCTTTTCCCAGTGCTATTTCAGGAGAATCTCAAATGGCACATAAATGCTTTCTCTGGTTGGAGCTCTCCCTTGCTCTGCATACAAGGAAAAGATGACTGTAGCTTGGCCTTTAAGCCTTTGGCTGTTCTACAAGCTGTGTTCTCCATCAAGCTTCACGGTGTGCATTACTGGCAGAAGTGTAACAGTGATTAAGACTGGTGACACATTTTATGTCTCACAGCGTTCAGCTTGAAACAACAGGTCTGGGATCCGCCCATAATCTTCCTTCAAGGCTAGTTACGATACTTAACTCACAACTAAAAACATCTACTTTCTCTAAAGCAGGATGCCATCAAATGCTAAAAAATACTTGACTGATATGCATACAATAATTTTATGATTACAAGGGTTAAGATTATTTTATGTGTCTCCTTTCATGAAGGGAATTAAACACAGTTTTCCCTTTCTTCCTTCGCCTGATGGGAATCTTTTACACATTTTCATTTAAAACAAATCCCAACTTCAACATACTGTGCTCTGTAGGACTCCTCAACTCCTCTCCTTGGCCCTGAACAGGTATATCCAGCAGAGGTAAACCATTTTCCATGATAAACCATTTTTTTCACCACTTTAAAAACACATTGACCATCAGCTCAACTACATGAAAGGGCATTAGCTTCCAGTGAGTATGTATGACACAGGACTGTGACACTTCTGGACAGGGTGTGGACAGCTTGATTCTTGTCTGCCAGCAAAGGAAGAGTGAACATGAGAGGTGGGAAAGGAGACAGATCAACCAAATCTACACAACAAGAAGAAATGCGGGGACCCCTCCTTTCTGCTCCCTAGTCATCTTCTGGGTGGGACTCATCAGCAAGTACAGGAGAGCTTGTTCCAGGGGAAAGAATGAGGGTGTGTAAACAGGGAGTTGTTGTTGGGGCAAACAGCATGTTTTCTGAAGGAAATGTGATGGACCAGCTGGCTTTTAGTGTGTTCAGCTTAAATTGTTGGCTGATGGAGAAATATGTTGGTGGAAAATTTTATTCACTGGAAGATAATGTCAATTTAGATTAAGAAAAACTACTTAAGAATTCAACAATTTGGTCAAGAAACCCTATCATAAATTCAAATGTTTTCACCAGAAGTCAAAGTATTTTAAGTTGATATTTCTTTCATTAGGTGCTTTTGATTTCCAGTTTAGAATATTTTATATCTAAGCATATTTACAGGTACCAGTAAGGAATGCAAGCCTTTCCAAGGTGGCAGCACTCTTTATAGGCTGCCTTGCTTCTCTAGAGAAAAACTGAATAAACACTGCAGGCTGAGGTATTTATTTTTCTGCTCAGCTTCCAACTCAGTAGCTGATTTGGTACAGCTAGTTTCACAGATTTAGTTAAAAAAGCTTTTAGCCTCTTTGTCCGATACTTAGGATGTAGAGAGATGGGAACAAAGCAGATCAAGAATCTCCCTGATTTTGAGAGCCATAATAATATTTATATACCTCATCAAAGCAGAGGTTCTGGCTTTTTCATTTGCATGGTATCATCTCAAATATTGGTTTGTTTCCTTATCCCCAGTTCAGTTAAATCTTATTTGAATGCAAATCTATTTCAAACTGATACTCAGATTCCTGGAAGTATGTCCTTTACCTGCGTTTGTGCTTGTACTTTGGTTTTAGTATCTCATTTTAAATGTATCTCATTTTAAATGAAGTTAAAATTTGGCCTTGGAAAGAGTTTGGAAAGATTTTGTGGTTCGATACAAATTTCATCCTCCTGTGATAGGTTCCAGCTTCTGGCTGTTCAAACAAATGCAGGGCTTCTGAAAGACCAGAACTGGAAGCTAAGAGCTAGTGTTCTGCCATTCTGCTAGTACAGCAGAGATTGTCTTTAGAAAACAGTCTTCTGTAGCAGTGAGGAGGAAAAAAGTCCTGCAAGTACTTTGCAGGACTTCTAATACTAGTTGCAAATGAATACTGGCAGTAGCTTTATCTCTAATTCACATTTTCCACTGTTTAAAGACAAATGCTGCTATCAAAATGAAATCCATCGATGTAGGTATGTGGGTATCCTACAAAAAGTCTAAAAACTGTCAGTAATTTTTCAGTTACTATTTTGCTCTGCAGTAATCTCATTGATAAAGTTTGTTGATAGCAATCAGTCAAAAAACCTCAGTGTCTCAGCAAATCAAATCAAATAACTTCTACTAAGGGAAGAACGAATTCTTTTGTTTCTTACACTGGTGTAAAATGCAAGTAGTTGCATTGCTGTAAATAGAGCAAATCAGTGCAAATGAGAACATAATCAGTCTTGAAACATTTGGTTTGTACAGCTGCCAAATAAAATCAAGACAATTTATGTGGTGCATAATAGCTTAGCAAAAAATTATTATGCTGAAATGATCTTTGTCCAGTGTTTCTAAATTCATTCTTTTCATTGCAGTAATGACATCATCTTGTTATAAAGCTAACAGAATAACATTTTTTTCTACAGTAATAGAATTGAAACATAGTCTGTAACTGTTATCACTATACTCGTATTCCTCATTCATTTTTATTTCCTGTGATGTAAAATAAAAAAGTTGTACATAATAAAATATTTAATAACAAACCACCTATAAAAACAAGGAGCAATATGGATTCATAGACTTTAAAATGAATGGCCTTCGTAATTCTTTTTAATATTAGCAAGGGGAAAAGTTCACCAGTGATGTGCAAGAAGTTAAACATGAGATATAAGTTATTTGGGAAACACATGAGAGAGCCATAAAAGCATGCTTTCTTGTATGGCAGCAGTGCAAAATCAATGTGATTTACCCATTAGTTTCAGAAGACTGCGAAAATAAGTGAACGATTAAGAAAATACCAGCCCAAAGAGAGGTCCTTCTCTGAGTGCCTGCTCAATACCAAATCAGTTCAAATTGCACTCCTTTTCCAAATGCATCTGGTTTTCTGACAGCCGTATTTCTTATGGTTAGTGTATTCTGCCAGCTGTCACATGAATTTGTTTATCTACCAGCTCTGATTTTGTCTCAAGTTATGGCTTATCAGTTGTTGGTTTGGTTGTTGACTCTTTGAGCACTTCTTATGCTATGTTTGAAGGGTTCTTTGTATAGCAGAGGAGCTGATCCTTTTTTAGGGTTGGTAGTTATTGTGGTGATACAAATAAGAAACAACTATAAATGACACAAGTCCACTGGAAATTTATGGCTCATTGATACTAGACATAATAACACCAAAGCCATAACATTTCAAACCATCTCCTGGAAAATGCTGCTTTCTGCCAAGCCATCTTTCTGGTTGTTATATCTTAACTGCTGGTAAGAGCTTGCACTGGGAGAGAATGAATTCATATAAAGCGTATCTTAATTGAGGTGTCATCTTTGTATACATTTACCTGCATTTTAATAGTGATACATACCCTCGGATTGCGAAGTCGTATCTATTTCTGGATAATAAATTAATTTGGGGGGGGATTTGTAGTTTTGTAGTTGGCTCACAGTTTCAACTCAAATATTGACTGAGACATTATAACATTTTTAGTTGTGATTTTAAAAAGCACTGTAAGTGATCTCTGAACAAAGTGGTTTCTGAACAAGGGGGAAAATGCTGCATGAGCTAGCTTAAGCAGTGAGAACCATTTCCATTTCAGACCTCTGCTCTCCTCAGGCACGGTCTGTGTGAACGCCTTTAGAGCAGTCTGGAGATTGAGCAGGTCTCTGCCTACAGTTTCAGTGGGGGAAGGCAGTCTTCTGCAGAGGCACTTGGTGTGCTCTTTTCCCTTTTTTAAATCAGCTAGGATGCTGTTAAACAACAGGAAATTCAAGTAGAATGGTTAATGCTGATAATATAGCAAAGTGCCTATCAACCCTGCAAGCAAGGTATAAATAATTTTGGACTGATTCAGAACAAGCAAGCAAACAAAAAACAACCAACCACAGAAAATAAATATGTTTAGTATATCTATAAAAAACAAGTGTGTTTCAAGGTCGATGCTGGGTGTAGCTAGAGCTGAGTGGCAGCTTGAAATGTGCATTTTTTCTCAGAAGGGCAGGGATCATTGCAGAAAATGATTTCATGGGCCTGTGGAGGCCCCTCACTAATATTCTGCTGCTAAGCTGATTGACAGGGTTGCTTTGATTCCCTTTTCTATCAGGGAAGAATTTCCTTGTCTAGTTACTGTCAGAGCATTCCCATCAAGAAGTAAGAGAAGGACTCGTAAAGTCCCTGGAAAGAAATATCACTGGGGATACAAGAGAAGTGAGATTGCATCAAGATGAAGGTATTAAAAAAAAAAAAAAAAGATTACGAGGAAAACAATACATCCCATTGTGAGATACTCATTTGCCCTGTGCTATTTTAAAATAAATTAAATATAACTCCCACCTCTTTATGTGCCTAGAATAGGATGGAAACCTTATATAA
Organism: Aythya fuligula; assembly: GCF_009819795.1. Taxonomy (NCBI): domain Eukaryota; kingdom Metazoa; phylum Chordata; class Aves; order Anseriformes; family Anatidae; genus Aythya; species Aythya fuligula. Next base: position 26,078,260 of record NC_045562.1, on the reverse strand, counting down.
ATGTGAAAAACAGTTCTTGCATAAGTAGTGAGAAGTACGCACTTTGTGTTCCCGGTGACTGGTTAAATCCCCAGGGATTACTAGGTTTGTGCCAAGAGCTTATCCTGGGAAGGAGCAAACCTTTTGTTTCTGCTGCTGGGGGCAGCCCGGTGCTGACTCACCACGGTGGCTGTTGGAGCCAGTTTGGCTCTGTGCAGGGCAGACCTTAGCCAAAGGCCCACCTGGACACAAGGCCCTCCACAAGCCCCCCTTCCAGCATTGGCAGAGCAAAAAGGAGCCCGTGTGTTTGGGGATTCCTTCTGCAGAAGTTGGTCCATGTTATTCCAGAGCGTAGGGTATGATGATGTCCTCTGCTTCTTCGTCCATCGCCAGTCCTGCTCTGTGGTCCTGCAAAGGCCGCCCTAAGGACTCCTTCCTTAGGTTGGGGTGCTTTGATAGCCGCTTCAAAAGGCTCTTGTCCTTGAGGGCATCTCTGGAAAGACACTTCATGCTTCCAAGCTTTTTTGTGTTATCTCCATTGAGCTGGGCACAGAAACATAGGGCCAGCCTTGGGCATCTGTGACTGCAGCACAGTTAGGGGAGTTCTGGCTTTGAGTCAAGAGGGTCACATACAGAATAAAACAGTGCTAATTACAAACAGTGGCCACATACGATACTCTTCTCTCTAAGTCAGGCTTTCACTAAGGCCATTAAGTAATTGCTAATTTTGTTGGTGAGCTTTGCCCTTCATTTTATCTGTATTTTCTTCCCTTGCATTTTAATCATTGTTGCTCCCCTGTAAGCACCTGCTCTTTCAGCAAGGTCAGAAAGCCTCATCTTGCAATTCCACATGCAGAGAAGAAGTTATCAACTAAGGCAGATGATAAAGGGCTAGGAAAAAGTCTCCACGCTGGGGCAAATGTTTCTTTATCAGATCAACCCCATATCTCCCTGGCTGTTGTTTCTTGTTAGGACTGGGGAGCTCAGTCTAAACAGATTCTGGTGAGTCATTTTTCACTCTGTGGAGTCCTCCTTGCCCAGTTCTCAGATCTGACTCACTGCAGCTGGAAATGGTGGGGTGTATAATTTTCATAGGGCACATACCAAAACCCTCTTCAGAACAAGTCCATCTGCTTTTACCACTGATTTCTTTATAAAGGATATTTTGTTCCCTTCTAAATCCCAATTCCCAGAATTGGCAATTTCTACAGTTCTTGACTGCAGTCACAGAAATGTTAAAAGTGTAGGAGCAGTCCTTAAATAACACTTATTTGTTTATGTAATTCTTTTATGCATATAAAAATAGATTTTACTGGCTTGGTTAAAACTATAAAACTTGGATGTAGAAGAAAATTACATTTTTTTCTGAGGTTAAAATAGAAGTGCCTTCTGTTGATGGTATTGTACTGTCTGAATTACATAAAAACTCTTGTATTTAATGGATTGATCTTTTTTCAGGCTTTTCCCATTCCATTATTAATTATATATTTATATAAGCATGTGAAACTGGGATAAACTTTTGCTGTCTTAATGCAGGCAGAATCTAAGTTAGTATCTGAGATGCTTTTTCTGTGACATGATGACACCTGTTTGTCCCTTGATATTCCGTGCCTCAGTTCTAGGAGAAAATCTAGTACGTAAAGACACTGAATTATGTACAAAATCTCCAGTCACAGTGTGATGTCTTGGTTTTCATATGGCTATTAGATGAGCAAAGGAAAAAAAAAGGGGGGGGGGGGGGGCGTTGTCTTTCTATGCCTCTGTTTTAGGAACTTTTTTAGAAAAAAGAAGCTTTGTAGTTTGGACCTAAGTCCTCTTAGCAAACAAACTTCAAAACTATGTCAGTACTATCTATGGTAATAATACCATATCTACTTTTACATGACATGTTTCATTGATAGATCATCTTTTTATTTTCCAAGATGGAGAGAAGTTCAGTCCATTTGCTGGACAAGTTACAGAGCTCAAATTTTCTGAATTCCAATTCAGTTCACTTGGATAGAGCGGTGACACTCAAGTTGTGTGCTTGTGCATTCAAGTAGCCTTGGAAATGTCTGAACTGGTCATTAAGATGTATACATTTATACTAACTCAGCTGGTATTCTATAGCCTTTCTTCCTGAGCAAGGTTAACCTTTATCTGTAGTTGCAGCTGCTGCTGAAGACTAACTGTGAAGCGTGAAACCCTATATGCTAACACAGAGCATAAGCACATAGACAAATCGGGCAAAGCCATTTTCTGCAGGGCAGAAGAATAAGAATAAGCTTTCTTTCTTAAATGTTGCATTGCCAGCAGCTTTAAACCGTACAGAGAAGCTGCCAAACCTAGTTGATAAAGCTTGCAGGAAAGAATTGCTAAGTGGTATAGTTTGTTTGTCTTCAGTGGAGTTATGCATGCTCCAGCAACGCTGAATTCAGGCTGTACATAATACTGCCAAGTCTGCAGTAAGGAAGCTGCTCTTTTCATTTTAAGCACCGTTTCCATCAAGATAGGTGATTAAAAGAGGGAATATTAATGAAGAAAACGGTATGACTAACAAGACTTAGTTTCTGCTGCAGTCTAAGATGCTCTAAATTTCTGCACTGAGTACCCTGTTTCCTTTTGAGACTTCATATATCTTTTTAGAAATGTATCTAGCACTGTAAGCCTAGATAAGTAATTCCAAAATACTAATTGAATCTTCAGTATATCCCTTGAAATTATTGCTGCTGTTTATACATTGATGCAAACAACAAATTACTATTTTCCACAGAAAAAGCTCAGTAGGAAGGACGGATAAAAGTAAGCACAAAATGTCCTGAAAGGTCTTGATTCAGACTGGCAGAAGTTAATGTAGTGTTTATTGTAACCAGCTCAGTTTGGCAATCACCTCACACAAGAGAAGTCAGCCTAGCTTTTCTGGTATTTTCCTTTTATAGCTATGAATATAGCTTTGCTCAAAAAAGTATACAACCTGTTAGCTACAGTAGTAATTACTCTTATTCACTACTTGTATATATCAGCTCTTACTTGCAGATCTCAAAGAATTACATGGAAGCAGGCATTTTATTATGCTGGTTGGGAAGACATTGGAGTGATACTGGCTTCAAAGGGCTTTGAAAGATTAGTTTTGCCCATGTTCATTTTGAAAACAAGCAAACCGATGAAAAAGAATTTGACTTAAGTTTCAGCACATTTAGAATAATGTTTTGTTTTCTTTTGATTGATTGAAATGATACCATCTCAATTGCTTTCTTGCTATTTACTGTATAATAACAAGACCTAAAATTGAATCAAAATATTTTGATGGAGCAGAAATGCATTTTGTTTGGGTTTTATTCCCTTTTAAATAATGTGTGTAGGTTTTTCAAAAATTGGAATCGCTTCTTCCCAATTTGAAATATCACAGTCTTTGATTAAGCAAACTTATGTTTTCCAGCCAGGTCTAGTCTTTATGATATCCTTGCAATAAGTGTCTTTCTTTGATAACTGCTGATGGAGAAACTTGAGAACAGGTTTGCCCAGCTGCTGTCAAAGTAGGCCACCTCTTGACTCTAAAGTCACTTCTTTAAGTACCAGATTTGAGGATGGAGGTCAGATCGTGTGAGCCCATATTGTCTTTTACTGTGCACAGTTCCTGTTTCTCAAAAGGTGAAACCACAGATCTGAAGGGGTGGCTGCCCAGGCATCACCCTACCAGAGTCTGTCACAGTTCAGCAACAGCAAATTGTCTTTCTTAAAAATGAACCAGCAGGTACCAAGACTTCCAAGTTACTAGGTATACTGAAAAGAAAACATACTGTTTTTTTCTAATAAATACCAAACAGCCATTAATAACACTGGCTTTGAGGTTGCTTTTTATTGATGTCAATGTAATGCATATTGTACATTAGAGACTGTGTAAATACTGTATTATAAATCCTACATTACATTACATACTCTATTGTAGTGTATGCGTAATGTGTAGGAAGTATTTTGTGCTGGTCAACAGTTAAAGAAAGAGTGGCATCTCTGAACGGTGTGCAGCAGATTGGGGTTCAGGCCTCCCCTCTGACATGGATGTTCCATATCCCTTTGGGCATGCTATGTAAAATGCCCCCCTGTCCCCGTGTGTATCAGTGACAAATCATCCCTGCCATTTACCAGTGGAAGATCATAGTCTTGTGCCTCCGTTCCCCACATGTGAAATTGTGTTCTGAGTCTTCTTCCAATTTTATTGCCTTGCCCTCTTAGCCCTCAAGTTCCTTGTTTTCTGGAACAGAGTTGATGTTTTATTATGTACGTGTTTGTACTGCACAGCGGGGGCATGGATCTGAGCTGGGCTGCATAAATAAATGGAGTAATATAAATAAAAATCATCATCAGCTGATGCATCAAAGGCACATAAATAAAATGAGCAGAAGACAAATATACATGCTTGGAAGTAGTGCCTTAGAACAACCCTTTTGCCTTAGAGTAACATTTTTTTATGAAACAGCAGCATGTTCTTTATTACCTCTCAGAGTCAGTAATCAGCTTTTGCCTTTGTTTTTGTTCTGCTCAGAGATTAATGTGGGATTTCCCCCTTGTTTGAATATTATTACTTTGCCGGGTTAAGTTTCTGTTTGCCTGATCTGTTCAACTGACCACACGATACGAGCTGCTTTTAGAACACCCTGAAAGCAAAGCATTTTTGTATGGTTTCTCTCATAAAAGTTTAATGCAGTTTATAATTAGAAGAGGTTGAGTGCTTCCATTAATTCTGCAAAGTTTTCTCACCCATTTAGTCTGATAAGCCTAATATTTTGCTGACAGAATGAATCTAAGCGCAATTAGAGGTGTATGCAAAGACATGTATCATCGTACCCCTGAACGACATCCCACAGGAAGGGAGGCAAAGATGGAGGTTTTCAGGAGGCTCAGCTGACATTTGCTGTCCTCTCCAGGCTTTAGGGAAGATGGAGCACTGCGTGGGAATGTTAAAGGCAGGGAATCCCAGATATGTGGTTAATGGAGTCAAGCAATGTGCAGATCAGTCAGATGTCCCCATGGAATTGGTGCTTTTCGGTTTCTGTTGCAGATCCCTTCCCCTAATAGCATGGGCTGGGCAGAGCTTGATGTTGCTGTAGTTGTGAAGAAGCAGTGACAGAAAGAAATTTGCAGGAGATAACGCTGCCTGAGGCGTCATTAACTCCTAATGGAGCTTGGGGAGGACAATATTGTGAAGATCCTCTCCTGCTTGAAATCCCATGCAGTCTAATCCCTCTGTGCACTTCTCATAGTAGTGAAGTGAAAATATACATGGCTCTGTTACTACTTCCATTCTTTGCTTTCTATTTTACCTCTTTTTACTGGAAAAATGACTAAAACTCCTTTCTCAGGAGTTTTCAGAAAACTTTATTGGTAGGATTATGACTTAAAGATCCCGAATGATACATGTATCTGTTATACTTTGTGCTTATAGCAGCCTCCAATAGATTTGGGGAAACATTATGTTACTACCTACACTTCTCACAAACTTGAATACTGTTTCCAAACAGTATTGCTAACTTCAGAACAACAGTAACATAAAGCAAATCAGTCTGTAAATGTGCCTTTTAAGACACTCTCCGCCCTTTTTTATTGTCAAGTTTCAGTGCAAGACCTCATTAGAATGCAAAATTTGCATCTTTCCTTGCAGTGAGGTACAAAGCAGGTTTACTATAGGCACCTCTGATCATCTCAGGGAGGTGATTTTGTAGCCTCTGGTGGGTGGCCTCGTGACATATGTGTTTGGATTCTTGACTCCTTAGAACCTGAGAGAATGGCAGCATCTTACCTCCCCTCAAAATGGTTCAGGCTCGTGGACAAAATATAAGGTCAGTGACTGCTGAGCTTGGGGGCTGCTGCTTTGGTGTCTAGCCAAGTCAGCAGTGCAGAGTGCTGAAGGTAATGGACGGCAGCTCACACAGAAGAACTGTTCCCCTCTTCTGTGTTTGTATGTTGGTACCGTGTGTGTATGGAGCTTTTCCTCCTTAAATGTGGTTAGTTTGTCACTGGAGTATGACTGTGTAGAGGTTAAAACTTTCTTCCTTTAATAAAAGTATCTGACAAGCAGGCCCTAAACTTACATTGGAAATGTTTCAGTGCTCCTTGCTGCTTTTTAAGATGCCTGCCATGCTCTCTACCCTGTCCTACTCTCCACACACATGCCGTGGTACGGAGAGTACAGGCTGGGAGTTATCTGTCAGAACATCTCTCCTGTTTTTCCACTGCAGCAATATAATTCTGTGAGTTACTTGCACAAACAGATTTTCTGACGTGCCAGGGAAAGAGGGGGAAGGTTAAAGAACCAAACATCTTCCTAAGAAAAACATTAACAACATTTCTCTATAAGAAGTGGAACATTAACCTGTAGGCAGATGTCTTAACTGCTAGCTGCTTCTGTGAAACAGGCTGGGGAAATTAGCTTGTAGCAGGTTGTAGCAGAGCATCTAACACATAGGCTATAATAATCTCTGCCACAGTGCCACTGAAGTTAGTTAGGGACATCAGGAATGGATTTGGCTCTGCTGTTTGTTGGCCTTTTGTACTTTGTCAAAAAGATTTTCCATTGTCTGTTTCCCCAAACAGTCGTGTCTTTCCATAGAGGGCTGTATCGAGTCCAAACGCAAGGGAACAGATGCCTCATCATCCATTCCAATTAAAGAATTTTCAGACGGAAGGAAATCCTGCCATGGTGCCTGAGTCACCGAGCCAACATCAGCAACCAGCATCTTGTTCCCATTGTGTGCTGACTCAGTCCTTCCTCTGCTGCCATTTAAGTTGTATCGCTTTCTCTGCTCTTAGGAATGTGGAAAACTACTCAGGGCTTCTAGTTGCATTGTAATGGGTATCTTTTGTGAGACATTTGGGACAGAACTCTAAGATATAAATACTAATGAACTTTCTGAACTGTTTCTCTGAATTAAATTTTGTGCCACAGAATTTTTGTTTAAATTAAAAAAAAAAAAAAAAAGCATTAGGGAAAAAAAAGTTGCAAGACCCTATTTGTCATAATGGTAAAGAAAACCTTCAAAATACATCCTAGGCTTGTTTATGTGACATTATTCAAGGACAGCTATTCCTGAGTAACTCTATTTGTGGATATTTTTGTTCCATAATTAGCATTGTTAGGTTAACTCATTTTCAACGTGCATGAAGTTGAGCAAGAGTGAAGCAGCTTGAGAAGTGAAATTTAAATCCAGCCTCCCCAAAAATGCCTTCCTGTATCCCAAGACAGTGTGCCTATTAGTAGTGCAGGCAGTTTACAGGATGGCTTGAGGACAGATGATGGGGATCGATTATCCCAAAGCAGCTGCCAGCCCAAAGCGGTGACGTTATCATCATGGGTGCAGTACAGAGCTAGGAATTAGCCACATAAAACTTTTTAAAAACAAATTTAGAAATGTATTATGGCCCATAACGTTCAGGAGGGAAATGCTTTGAACTGAAACATGCACTGATTCATCAGGAGGGACAAGGGAAGAGTTTTACCCCTTGTTGATAGCAGGAGTTGTTAATTAGCCAGTCAAGCCCAGAACACAGTTCCTCATCTAGCAAAGTGATATTTTTCAACTCCAGGAGAGTGAAATAATTCTTAGTTTAACAAAGTGGAAGTGGTCACCTGATACTGGATAAGGAGGAAACAAAATAAGTTTTATGGACCCCCAGCAGCATTTTAAGTAGGAGCTGGCTTACAGAGGTTAGCAGTCCCCAGCAGGGTATTTATTCCATAGTGCTCAGCAGCTGCACGTGTGAGCCACCCAAAGGGGCAACCTTCTGTCAGGGCACCTGCAACTCCGCAACTGCACCACCAAGGAGAGAGAAAGAAACCTTTGTGATTTATACTTAGTGTAGGTAGAAAGATGCTCTTACTTGCATCTTTCTTTACCTTGTTCTGTAGCAAGAGTGCTCTCTGCGTAGCTGGGTGATAAGGCATTCCACACCCAGCAGGGCCGTGTTCCTAGAGCCATCAGACCCATAACTGGGGGACGTCTGCAGCACTGGAGCAAGTGCTTTGTGTTCTGCAGTGTATCCAGAGGGGAACAGCTGCATGATTGTGGTGGAAAGAGTGTAATTACTGGGGCCTAGAGGGGAAGGAGAGCTTTCTGGTGACAGGTTAGAGCTGATGGTAGAGCTCACTGACAACCAGAAAAAAATGGAGAGCGTTCTTGGACTCTGGGTGGCCCAGGAGGAGTTTGCTACAGTCAGTAACTACTCCTGCCTGGCATGAACTGCAATTTCAGCACCTCTAGTTTGCCTCAGCAGTAAAAAAAAAATCCATGTGCCAGACACAAAAAACCTACTCCATGCTTCCCAGGATGGAGACCACACAGGAGCGGAGCGGTAGTAGGGAAATACCAAACCCCCACCATAGGTGACAGAAGTGTGTGTAATGGAGGAAGGCCTTCAGAGTCAGCCTCAGTGGCTTTACAAAGTCTCTGGAGACTCTGTGGTGGTCACCACAGGTTTGCTGACATTGGAAGCAATTGTCTGCTGAAGGGTTGAGAAGAAACAGGAGGATCCTTTGTGAAAATAACACCACCAAAAACTCTTGGACAAGCACTGCCCCTTGTTTTGTGAGACACTGTATTTCCCCCTGGTTACGCATGAAACAAAAGGAGTTGCTTAAAAGTGAGGAGCTCCCACTAGAATAGGTTTTATTTTTTTGTCTGTATCGGTTTGTTCTTTATTAGCATATCTGAATTGTTTACTTTCTGCTATTTTCTTTCTGTTGCCTAGAAACGTTTGGTAAGTTGTCAGCACTATAACAGGCAGATTTAAGAATAAACTAGAATGAGTTTTAACACATGAGTTTAAACTTGTCTTTTACCCTCTAAGGTCCCGCTGAGGCAAAAAGTCTCTCGAAAACCATCACACCTTTCTCTGCAAACCAGGCTGATGGTGCTGCATGCGTTACAAGTCACTAATTCAATACTGTTTTTTTTTTTGTTTTTTTTTTTGTTTTTTTTTTTAATTTGCTCTTTGAACTTTCCTTTCTGATTTTAATCTCAGAAAACACTCTCTGCTGTGTTTTATCTTGGATGTGATGGATCTATCAGAACTTTGACTGCAAGATTTTGAACACCTCCCTGAGATCTGCTGTTAACTCCCATTAGAGTTTATGGAAGTTTTTGATGAAGAGTGCTTCCTTAGCATCAGCGTTTCTGATCAGATCATTCACTGTGAAGATGCACTGTGCCAGATACATCTGCAAAGTGTTCATGTCTGGCATTTTAGAGTAAATATCACAGCAGTATTTTTAAACGACTGGTTCAATATGTGGGAATCTACAACAGAAATTCCTAAGCCTCAAGTAGGATAATTGAAATGATTTGATTATATGAAAATGTTGCCAGAATTTATGTTAATGATAGGTCTCAGTTCATATCTAGCCCCAAATGTTTATTTTGCTTGTGAGACTGTTAGAAACATGTTGATTTTTCCTCCAAGTACGCACCACTGCTCAAAGATGAACAAATATTAAAAGGTTCATCATACCATAGAATCCACACTGTTTATTTTTAAGTAGTTTAGTTGTAGATTATTTAATACATAAAGTCCCAACTGTATTGCAATTCACAAATCTACTAATTTTGCTGAGACATGCAGTGATATTACCTAAGTAACTACCAAGATGATCTTCCTAACACTCCAAGCTGACCAAGCAAGCAGGCTGAGTAGTTGTTCTGACCTGTGCCGATTGCTTGAGATGCAAAGCAGTGCCGAGAATTTTCTGACATCTTATTTCAAACACGGCTGTATGTATGTGCTGTGCCACGTATCTTCTGAGAACCTTATCTTCTGAGGCCTGAGGGTGATCATATAAATAGCTTGCACCCCATTTTGAATTTACAGACAAGTCTTGGAATCAACAGAGAGGAAAACAAGCTGTAATGGGAAAAAACATAGCAACAGCAGAGAAAAGACTGATGGCAAATATTGGGAAAGAGCCAACACCTTTCACAATGGTCCTGTTCATTTATATAAATCACATGTTTATGTGTTTTTATGGATCTGGGCCTAACTGCACAACTGGCTTTCTTTCAAGTGTCAAGTAAGTGCAAGAGAAAGCAAGACAAACTTGGAGTTGGATTCCTCTGGTGGACTGAAGATGCCTATCTTTTCCACCTTCTGTTAATCTTTGTTTTTATTTTAAGAAAATGGGGCTGGATGTGGACTAAAGCCTTTCTGAGATAAAGAACAAGGCCAAATTTTGGTGTCTGAGGAGGCTGACTCCTGTTTCTATACAGAATAAGGTTTTGAAAGCTTTTCTAATAGCGCAAGAACGCTTGATTTGGTAATGGATGGCGAGCATGAAAGCTAGTGAGAGGAAGGGATGGTTCAACAGATTGATGAATATACCGAGTGCTATGCAGTGGAGAACCAAAGTCCAAGTGGGTTATGGCAGATTCCCTTAGCTGTAGCATCTTAGCTGTGTTACTATGCAGGAGGCAAAATAAATGTTCATCTGCTGGATCAGAGATCCTGCTACCTTGCTTAATCTGTTCATTTGTCAGGTAGCCAGCTGGCAGCCTAAACTCTGTGCCATAGATTTTCTTATTTTTAATGTTGCATAATAAAAATACGGGAAATGAAGAAACAAAATTGCTGTTTGATCTATTTCATTTTGAAGCAAGTCATTCAAGTAGGAAATTTATGTCCATCCTAAGCTGTGTTTTGCTCTGCACAGATATACGTGGAACTAAAAGGAACATTTATTAGTTGATGGCACATTAATGTCATCTAAGGACTTAGTGAAACAGAAAGATAATTGGATTAATGTGTAAAGTATAACATTTGAGCCCAACAAATCTAACAGATGTGACACTGCTTTATCCGATGAGTGTAAGTGAAATCTCACACAAGATATTAAAGAATGCAATGCTTTGTACTGCAGAATCCTCCATTCCTTTCCAGCCACATAGCCATAATCATAAGTCATTCATGACAAAAATCAATGTCTTACTTTTCTGATGGCTTTTGTTCACTGTTCCTAGGAACTGTTTTCTATCTTTTCTCAAGAGGGTATTTAGAATTTAAGCTCCCTCTCTCTGCTTGTTTATTATGTACAGTGCCATTCATTTGCTGAGTGACCACGGTGCCAAGTTCCAGCTTGGCATTTGTGGAACATTTTCCTTTCAGTCCCTTGAGAATGCGTGCTTTGGCCTCTCCAGTGCCAGCAAATTCTCAGCACTCTAATGAAGTGGTGTGGTCTAGGCTGAAGTGGGCAGAAACGTTACCAGCTTCTGTCTCAGTGTTTGTAGCTGCATTGATGATAGCTTTTGAAAGAAAGAAAAAAAAAAAAGACACTTTCTGATTATGTATTTGCATAAAATCTCTCTGATTGTGTGGAGTATTCTAGTAGATGTTATGTCCTATAGCAAATTCTTAAGAGAAAACAGAAAATGTGCAGTGGTTGGCCAGTGATCTCCAAAAAGATTATCCAATTCTGCTCCCATAAAAATGACCTTTTACAACCCATTATCTAGTAGGGCAATACAAAGGCAACAGACCTCACTTACCAATGGGAATTCCCAGTGTAGCTGCTTTGCAAACAGGTTACCTGATCAAAAGCACTGGCTATCGGTGCTGCTAATTGGTAGGGCCTCAAAACCTTTTATGTTGTTACGTGGAGGCAATCTGAGGACAACCACCTTCATTGAGAAAATATTGATTTTTCTAGGATATCCTGTGTTTGTTCTGCAAATTGCAAATAGATACAGAATACAGTTTAAGTCTTTGTGAGAAGAAAGTGTTGTGATTAAGTCTGGAATCTGTATTTTCTTAACCCTTCATTGCTCAATTTTCAAGGGTTAAAAAAAAAAATCGCATACAACTCTCATTTACAATGTAGCAATAGTCCAAGCTGCATTTTGTTAAATCTCGCCAGGATCCTGCCATTGCAGAATAAGGAGCTGAATAAGGATTCAGGGCCGTACGAGGCAGCAATTTAGAATCTATTAGTTTATGTTGAGGTGTCTAGCTTCCACACGTCGTCCTTCAGAACAGAATGGTTCCACTTGAATGCTGGCAGGCCTCTGGGAGAGTCCTTATCTGGGACAGTGCAAAAGCAAGCTCACATGTGCCAGTACAGCATGTATCTGCACGCTCTTCTTCAGCAGTTGCTTGGCTGAAGAACTTGTGTTTAGTCTCCCATGAAGAGCTACAAGGCAGCGCTAGAGCAAATGAAGAGGGGTAGTTTGGTCACAGAATCAAGGCAAAAGAAAGAAATGAGTTCTAGCAAAAGGGTCTGACTGCACCAGCCCAGCACAAAGCCTTTGGTTATGCTTGCAGTGCCCTCCTCTATCTGGAAAGAGGCTCAGAGACGCTGTGGAGACGCTGAACTGTACAGTTTGGGGACTGTATCATGTTAACACTATTCATAATCTCCTGCACATTGCCAATATGCAAGATATGGCAGAATTTTATCCTCGTTAAAATATTGCAGGCTACCCAGAGCAGCGTCTTCAGCTGCTGTCTGAAAACTGACTGGTAATTACCGCCAGAGATGAATTCCCATGCTTCAGTGAGCTCGTCTTTGGTGATACTTCAGCTCCAGCATCAGTTTTAGAAGGATCCGTTTTAGAAGGAAGAGCCCAATAATTACTGAAGTTTCTTGTTGTTTTCTGAAAAACATGTAAAGCCCGTGTGTACTCCTAAGGGTTTCTGTCTATGCTGAGAAGTGAGGGGTTTTCTCTGGAGCTATTTTTTCTGAAATTGTGTAGTACAATAGGAACATAGCTCTCAGTGATGCTGTATCATATAACACTGGCTAGTGCTCTGGGGCTATTTCTAATAACTGCAACAGGAGTTACAGCATCACAGTAAGTATATTATATATTCTAATAAAATAACTAGTAGTCTGATGCAGACTCCATGAATAACAGTGATTTGGAGCCTTTCGCCTCATTTATGGCATATATATTAAAGAATGAGCTCTATGCTTAGCAGAGATTACACAGGGATTACGAAATGTAGAAACCATAGTTCCAAAAAGCAATTTTATTCAGCAGCAGATTACTGTCATTTTACTGCATACTTACAAAGAACCTGAGTTTTTAGTTAAAAGGATACAGAAAAAATAGACTCTCTTAAAATTTAGTTATCAGCCTACAGAGAAATTTAGGATTTCAGTTTAAAAAATGTGAAAAAGCATTTATCAATGCATTTAAATGACTATCATTTACATAGTATCAGCAAGCTGTCTGCAGTCTCTTCAGAAATACCTAATTTAGAGAGGCCCCTGCACTTAGCAAGCTGTTTGATGAACAAGGTAAACCAATACAAACAGCGGGTAGCTGAAGTGCGGGCATAGGAACTGTGCAAGGGTAGTAGTCCGTCCAGGATGGGAGGCTAAGCAAAAAGAAACATGTTACTTAAGGCTGGGATGTATTGTGTGTTACTTTTTTGAAGGGAACATCCAAAGGAACGTGACATATTCACAGACCAGTTATGACTGGCTACACTTCTATTTCACCTGTCTTGGGAAAGATGTCTTCAGCTGTTCTCTCGATGTTGATTTGCAAAAGTACCTCAGCTTATTCATTGGTTCAGCATGCACCAACCTAGCAGTAGTTAAATGTCCCTCTGCATAATTAACATTGGATTATACAGATGGGTGTGAGGGATCCTGCCCCTGTACAGCCAACTGAAAACAACAACAAGACCTCCACCACCACCAAAACATTAGGGTCCTCTACTTTATTTTAAAAAAGGAGGAATTTTAGGGCAAACAAAACAAAACCAAAAACCAAACACTAAAGCAAAATGCAAGAAAGGTATCAAAATGGAGTGCTGCCCTGGGGGATAGAAGCAAGATAAATCTCCTTCGGTGGAATATTTATTTTTATACATTAAGAAGAGATTACACAGGTAGAGAATATTTAACCAAGAAGACACCAGAAGAGAAATGTACTTCCACAAGTCCCTTAAGGAAGCTGCAGTCACCTAAGCAGAACTGTAAAAAGGACTGGAAATATCTTCCTTGGTAAATGCTATCCTGAGAGAAAGACTCTCAGGCAGTACTTTCCTTATTTTTGTGATGATTTACTTTGGGACCAGGGGTGAAAAATTCCTTGATTTTAGGAATCTCCTTTTCCTCCACTGTAGTATGCTTAAATGAAAAAATGATTAAAATTATTTAGAATTTAATATACTTAGAAGATAAACTCCTCTAGATGTTTTGAGTGAGGAAAAAAAATCCATTTTAATCATAAATTTATTTTTATTTTTACAATTATTTCCTGAGGCTGTTTACTCTTGCAGGTGTTAGAGAGAAGGATAACGAAGCATTTTAAACAGGTGAGATCCATACTTCTCTCCTTAGGAGAGAGCTTCATTTTCTGGCTGCTATTTGCTTTGAATCCTGCTTTCTGACCAAGGTCCTGTCCCTCGGGCAGGAAGGTACTAAAGGACACCCAACCCACGCAGGAGATAACCTGTCTGTCTGGGCTCATCTTTAGGGAGAAATAGTAACAAGCTGCAGAAAGAGGTGAGTGGCATTTATTTTACTTATCTGTAATTATCAATTGAGAATGGCTGGGCCTGAGCTGTTAATACGAGTGCTTTACTGGGTGGTACAGTCAAGACCTATGCAAGAGAAGACCAAGGTATTTCAGAAAGACCACCTTGTGCTCCTTGAGTGGGAGCTCCGCAGCTCTGGGGCTGTGTATGCTTGGCCTCTGACACACAGCTAATGGCCCTGAGAATAATTTCAAAACTGGGGGGAGAAGGAGACGAGGCTCTTTCTGGTAACTTGGAGTGGTTCCTTGCCTACAGTGCTTGCCCACACAGGAGAGCTGTGCTCAGAGATTAACAGGAATCTGTTCTCCAAATGGAAGGTGGCTGTACAATGGCAAATTGATTTGATACTCATTAAATTTATCTTAAAAGATAAGTGAGGTTTTACATATACTCTCCACGCTATAGAAAGCTGGCTGTTAATTGTCATTCTCTTCTCTCCTTGGGGTATGAAATAACTTCTCCTTATGTAACTTCTGTGTCCTACATCTGCCACATTTAGTGGTTGCTGCCATACATTGTGATACTGTAAAAGAAATCAGTATCTTAGCTTCAGTTTCTCTGACCAGTTTATAGATGTGCACGTGCTATCATGGATCCATGAGTCAGCCTTTACTAAAAGAGTTTAATGGCTCAGTTTGGGCCTGGGAGCCAGAGAGCTAAATATAGACCATAGCATTAGAGCCTGTTACAGATGGGGAGAAAAAGTCCATTTGGGGACTTACAAAAAGTTGGTTTGGAACAGAGGTGCCTGTAATGCAGGCACACTTGTCCCAAGCACTACTTTGCTCTGTTCTGAGACTTCTCTTCCAAGAAGTAGCACTGCAGAGCTGGTAGGGACAGAGAAAAGAGCAGGAAGTTAAGACATGAGGAGAGGAGACATGGAAGAAATGGACACCAAAAAGGAGTTGATTCTAAAGTCTCTGAGCTGGTTATTCCAGGCACTGGTGCAGGACACGAACACAAAAATGTTCTCTTCTGTGGGGAAGTGAAGTTGTAGCGCTGCAAGTAGCTGGGCCCTGAGCTATGCACCAGCTTTCCCTGCCTCTGGTCTCAGTAAGAGAGCAGAGACCCCTCTGCCCATCCCCATCTTTCTGTTGAGATATCACCCCTCAGCAGCACTTAATTTTGGGGTGCCTCTGTCGATATTCACATAAAGCATTCTCCTCCTCATGCCAGATACCTTCCCTTCATAAGAAACACCTGGTCTGGGAGGAGCGTGTTTCACAGTGTTCAGGAGCATAAGCACGATCCACCAGCTCACGGGGACCAAGTGCTTGGTGGTATCTGAAAACGCTCTGAGAAAGCTGTCAGAGTCCTTCAGCATGCTGAAGGGGGGAGCAGCCTGAAGGGGTGCCGATATTATTAAAAAACAAAACAAAAACAAACAAACCACAGTGTATCAAGCTACCCCACTTACAGACATGGTCCCACACTGAGACAATAAAATAGCATATGTCTCTGGCCATATGTATGCTATTTTTATGCCCCCTTCACTATTCTTGATATACATTTGTAGATAAATTGTGGAAGTTTTTCATCACCATTAACTCAACTGAAACCATTGAAGAAAAATGTGTTCCGAATATATTTTTCAAAGTTAGATTACCTTTCCAAAGAGCAGAGTTAAAAGATAAAACATTGTAGGTTAAAAATGCATTTCCTTTGCATCTATGAAGCCTTCAGTTGTCCCACGAAGTATGGCTTACTTAGGAGGCCAACTCTTAAAACAGCATGCTGCCAAGATACTCCACGAAAACTTCTAAAGTTCAACACTTAACACTTTTCAGAATTAGTTGCTCTGAATCAAACTGAAGGTCAGAAAACCCTGATTATGCTACAGTACTTTTGTCAAAAGGTAACTGCAAACAGAGGAACTGACACGGTATGTACGTTAGAGTAAAACAGGCACTGATTTAAAAAAAAAAATCAACATCTGCCTGTGTGTGCCATTCTGCAAGACTTATGATTACACAGTAATTCTTAAGCACAGGAGCAAATGGCTGTGCCTCACCTAATACCAATAAACCTGCACAAAAATGCTGATCTCTACTTTTAAAAACATTTTAAAATGACAATTGTAAAAAATGATGAAGGGTAGAGATTTAATCACAAGCATACTCAAATCAGACAACAGAAGAGGGTCAGCAATAAACAAATGCTGCTCAGAAAGAAAACAAGTCAGTAGACAGTGAGAACTACGTTCAAGTGGTCTGATTAATACAGTCTTACATTTAGTGCAAAAAGATTAATGAATGTCAGAAATCAAATCCAACACTGATTTCTTGTGCTGCAGAAATCTAGTCATGTTTTGTGAAATTCCAAAAAAGTATTTTAAATGGTGTAAATATATCCTGCAGATCTCTTTTCCTTTCTAAACCTGACCTGGTGCTTTTAGAACACAAACTCACTTGGACAGGATTTTCCAGATGCTGAGTGTTCTACAAACAATTGCTGCTTGGTGATGTGATAAATAAAACAATATAACAAAAGGTGTGCATAGACCAAATACGAGAACAGATTGCTAAATGTCCCTGAAGTGCTTAAGGCGCATGAAAATATGTAACAACGCAAATGTTAATGTTTTCTTAGAACCATCATGGATTTCATATTTGTTAATAGTGTCCTTGCAACAACAAATAGCCATTCCCTAGGAAATACTGCAAAACCAAATTGCTTACTTTATGATAGCACAGCCAGAAAATCTGAAAGAGGAAAGAAGGTTTGGATCTTTGCCCACATAGCTCCCACAGAAGAAAGTACCTGAAAGCATGTAAAAAGCTTTATTCTTTCAGGTGTTATACAATAGATGCATAAAGACACATGAAAAGAGAATGAATACATAAAACAGACCCATTACAATCTGTATTTTCTTTAGATACAGTGCTGTTGTTTTTATTCCGGTAATACCACCAAGCTCAATGTCCAAAGGCTTTACTGGCTAGGCCAGCCCTACCTGTGGCCTCTCAGCTCTGAGTGACTCCAGCTCCAGCAAAGTCAAAGAAGTTCCTTTTGACCTTGCAACAGCAGAAATTCAGCACTGTACCTATTACATGCCGCTAATCCAAATAACTGTTGTTTATAAATAGTTTGCAAAGTGTGCTTGCATTTAAATACACAATCTTTGTGGGCAACCTTTGGAAAAAAATATAATCTGTATCTTCAAGGAAGTTTGCACAGGGACAGTAAAGAAAACCATGGGGATTGTTTGCTCTTCCATATTGCTCAATAAATAAATAATAAACAGTTTGGGCAGCAGTCAGGGTCAGAACTGCCTGGTGCCCAATCACCACATGAATATGTGAAGAGGTCTGATCCACACTGTAAAAAATTTATAATTAAAATACTATTAAAATTAAATATGGTACTTTAATACAATAAGCTAATATTGAACCTTTTTTTGTTACTGAAGTGCAATTTTAAAGTTATTTTTATGCTTTGAAAGAGAACATCATTGCTCATCTGAGCAATTTTAGTTGGGCACCAAGCAGATAACTTCAAAATGAATTACATCGTTTGTAAGTGCTGGGCAGGTAGAAAAAACAAGATGCATCTTTTCAGGAGATTAAGGTGAATAAAAGTAATTCAATGCAAGTTCCTGCTTTTGTTTCTGCCCTCATCTTTTTTCATACTAGAAGCAAATTAAGGGACTTGAAGAAAAACTGATGTGAACACTGAACAGAAATGTACTTTGGACTCAGACAAGGAATTAAGTTTGCATCAGAAGTGTTTTCAATCGCACTGGTCAGAAGTGAGGTTCCTCATGGTGCTCTACCCTGTGTTCTAGATTTATATTGCTTCTAAAATATGTCCAGCCACATTCCTAAAGGGACTTTGCCCCTGCGTGTTTCCTTTTGGGTATGTGCAAATGCGTTTTGTATAGATGCCTGCCACAGTGGTAAGCACAAATGTTAGGCAACTAAATGCTGTCATTTTCACAAGTTCAATTGCAGTATCTGAAGACCTTTATTAAACAAGTATTTTTTAATAAGTATACAAAGGGAAGTCACAGGGTGTTCCTGTACTACACTGCTATTGAAGCTCTGCTCTTTAAGAAGTCCACAAAAAACCTCATTGGTTTTTACAGATAGCTGCAACATTGCCTTTGCGTTGTCTTAATGACCTGTGCAGTTAATATAGCTGATTACCTCTGAAGGACACATGTAGATGTGACTACTTCAATAAAACATTTGGAGAGCCATCCGTGCATCATCTCCCCATAGACTTAACTGACTTCTTTTTCTTCAATATACTCGATTCCAGATTTGAGTATCTATACTTACACTACAGTCTTTCTTAAAAACTATCATGTGATTGTTCATTAGTTCCAGATTAAATGTGTGTCAGATAATTAATATGCTATTAAGCCTACAAGGGCTCCTCTTGGAAGTGCTTTCTTTTCAGACTCACTCCAGAAAAGGTCCTTTTTATTGTCTGTCCGCAATAGAAATTAGCACTTTCCTTCCACTCCTCGCGTTTCCTGGCATAAATGTCGATCTTTTTTAATGCCACAATTGCCATAATCATTAAAGCTTTACTGGGGTAAAGTCATGTGTTCTCAAGTAGTGAACATCCTACATATGTAGGAGGTTCTTCAAATACAAAAGAAATTATAACACAGTAAGCAGTTTGTGTGATCATCCTTGTAATTTTACAGCACGCTTTTTAGTGTGGTTGGTTTTTTAATTAGGATAAAACATTCCCAGACGCATTCTTATAGATGAATTTAGGCTTGCCCCTCAGAATACGAATCTGAAAAAAAAAAAAAAGACAGTCCCAGTAAAAGGGTCTTCTGCCATTTCAGCCTTGTCATCAGCTGTTCCCTGGAGTTTGCAGGATTGCTGCTAATGCACCTGCATGTCTTCTAGTAGGGCTGCACATACTTACTCCTACCAAATTACTACAAAACAAGACATCTGGCAGATTTGCAACTGTTTTCCATATAAACTTCTGGCAGAGTCAGAGATGGTCAAATACATGCAAAAACACCCTGCAGAGCTGTGACTGCAGCATTCTGTAAGATGTTGAAGGGCTTTCCTATCTGTAAAATACACCTCAAAGTTGTTTCTTGATGTGAAAAAAATACCTGTTGGCATCTTCATTCCATGGAAAAGAGAAAACTTTGTGCCTAAGCAGCCTGGTCTCAAATGAAATGGAAACATTTTAACTTTCCTTAATAGCCCTCTAAATCACAATGCAGCACAGCAAACAGGCTTTGTAAATGGGATCTATTAGGATTTTATTTGGCTATTGGAGTGCTGCCTCTTGGGCAATAACTCAGATTCACAAGACAATACTTGCAAAAATGCAATAGATGGAAATAATGAGAATGAAGGAGGAAAATGAAAACCAGTTTTGTGTTTAGCAAGTTCAAGTGTCCTACATCAAAAACTACCAGTGACTTCAAGAAGCCACTTACAGGTGACTCCAACCTAGAAAATGCTGAGGTAAATGTTTCTTGGAAATACTCCTAACCCCAAAGAGCAATTAATATTAATGTATTAGCAATTATTCTGCCATACATTATGGTAAACTAAAGTCAAATTGAGAAGAAAGTGCCAGATAATCCACATACATGCTTTTGCTATGATAGTCTCCAGGTAAGGCTTAGCGGCAAGTACAATATGCATTTTTAAAAGAGCTCCACCTGATTTTCCTGCTATGCATAGATTCAGGAGTAACTATCATACATGGCTTTCATATATAACACATGTACTTTTGTCATTTGCCAATGCTGTGTCATCAGAACTGAGTTCAGCAGAAGGCTCAGGAGGAGGCTCCACAGGAAGTGCTGGTGTTTGAGGAGTGCCTTCTTCCTTGGTGTCCAGCTGCACGCTTTCTTGTGACTGACCGTCCATGCAGTCCTTTTTGGACAATGGGTGAACTGACACTTTTATTGCAATCTGTTGAGGTGGCTCGTGCAGTGACGATGCGTCTGAGTCAGCTGTGGGAGAGTCACTGCGCTTCAAAGCATTTGGGATCATATACAGCTCATCTGTTTCAGTGGTTTCCTGGCCTTCTGCTGTCTGCCGTACAAAATTCTGTCCTTGCTCCTCCAGACCGACAACCTCCATAATTTCTTCCATTATAGTCCTGCAGTTCATGATGAGAGGTGGCAAAGGTACGCTGCGAGCAAGCTCTTCAATGTAGCGAGCAAATTCCATGGTCTTGAACTGTGTTACTTTGGCAAGCTCGAGCGTTTTGGCTGAAGTGATAATTGGGATACGCTTTGCAATCTCAAAGGCTTTCTGGAGTTTCTCTGCTCCTTCTGTTCTGAAGAATTCATTGATTGCTTTCTCCGTTTTCTTCAGGTGACTGCTCATCATACATAACCGGGTAATGTTCAGTATCATAACAATGGTAAAAGCTACGAGGCAGACAATCATGTAATAGATTCCCATATCTCCAGAAGTATAGACAACCCTCAGTGTCACAGTATTGTTAACGCTGCCATACATATTAGATGCGACACATGTGTATTTACCTCTGTCTTCAAAAGACACGCTGGTAATGTTTAGTAGCCCATTGTCAAGAAACCACCATTTTCCTGCTGGAGAAGAGACAGAATAACTTGGTAAGAATATTTTGTTCACATGATCAGCATAGTCTTAAACATCAGATTTGACCTCAGATTTTAGAGGAGGGAAATAATGTTGACAGGAAGACAAAGAATTTACCATCTCAGAGAGTTTTCTCTCTCTGAGATCCTAGCTAGGTTACTATCAAATCATTGACATCAACTTTGACTATCATAGAATCATAGAACAGCTTGGGTTGGAAGGGACCTTAAAGACCATCTAGTTCCAAACCAACACTTTCCACTAGACCAGGTTGTCCAAACCTGGCCTTGAACACTTCCAGGGATAAGCTTCATCTTTATTCAAACATTGCTACCATTTAAGAGTTGGGGATAAATAGTTTTTTGCTTTATTGTGTGTGATACAATTTATTAAATTGCAACTTTGCTGGAAAAAAAAATAAATTCAACTCTCATATGAAAGGCTGGAATCAATTCTTTGCCTCATGGAAACCCACCCCTGAAGTTCATACCGGGGATGGAATAGCTGGAAACTGTATGAGTGCCTCTGTGCTTTCTGAATATTTCACACAGGGAGATACCATACAGAATATTTCCCTGTAAAACAACAGCATAGGCTGATGTAAGTGAACAAGATCATCTCATAAATACTGCTGTGCAGAGGCAGAGTCAGCTGCTTTCTAACACAATCCCAAGCCATTCCTGAGAGTTATCTGTGAAGTCAATGATGGATTTTCAATAATCTTCCACATCAAGGGATTTCAGGTGTTTACCTGAAATTTTGTTTGCTGTATGAAATATGTATTTCCTTACACCTAACCTGCTGCAGTTTAAGTCTGTTGAGGCAGCTGACCAAAGACATTGATTCTGTGATTAGAGGCATAAAACACTACAAAAACCCAGTGCAGTGGATTTAAATCACAAAGCAAGGATTGCAGTCCTGCCACAGGTTGGTATATGTCTTGCTTCTACATTTATTTTATCCTTTTTGTGGAAATTCTTTTGTTGTTAAGAAGATTGTTCTATTTCTTGCTTTATTTCTTCCATGGAAGAATCTGTGGGCAACTTTGAGACTCAAAATAAGTCTAAAAAAGCCTTTAATTCAGAGCAGTTATGGGCTTTTACCAGTTTGAATTTTTTTCTAACTAAATATGGCTTGTCCAAATTGTTTTTTACATTACCTCCAGTGAAAACCTATATAGAAAATACTCCCCAAGACTCCTACTTCAGTCCATATATGTAATTAATGTAATTATATCTTTTGATAATCCTCATTTAGTGGTGTCAAGCTTACTAGAATTTATAACTTAGCCAAAACAGCACATTTGCCCTAGCTTAGTTCTTGAAAACAGCTGAATCACTTTGCCTGAAATTAAAAAACATAGAATAAACAAAAAAATCAGTCTAAAGCAAACCTTCACACACACACAAATCACTCCAATCAGTTAAAGTTAGGCAAATTTTGAGGGAAACTGTCTTAAAGTGGATGATACTTCCTTCTCCAGCTCTATGATAAGATACACAGTATTGGCTGCTAAACATTTCTTGGAATTGCAGTGTTGGCAAAGTAGGTCTTTATTCACTGTAAAATGACAAGATGCCTTGCTGATGTACCCTGGCTCCAGCTCTGATAAATGACATAATAGCATTGAACTGTGACTCAAATACTGGTTTTGTGCCAATGGATCCTGGCAGATAGTGTAAGCCTAATGAGAAAACAGTGATTAGAAAAGGTGTCATTGCTGGTTTTGTTATAGCAATTCAACACCTTTTTCAGCCTAACCACATACATAGTAGAGGAATGTCTTATACTAGGAAACAGTTCTTAAAGAAAAAGCATCAATTTCTTAAAGGAGGAGTGCAGTGTTGAAAATCTAGGTTAAAGTTATATTGTCTTAATGCCACATATGTAATTTTTATTGATTTGTTCAAAGTTTTTGCTTACCTACTTGAATGTTTGTGTTAGTAGCTACCTCTCTCAGTCAACTACACAAAGACCTAAAGTTAGACACCTAACTAAATGGGAAAACTTCCAGTGGTAAACTGTAGTAAAACACTCTGGAGCTCTAGTACACAGTATGTTGCCATGACCAGAGAAATTATATCTGAAAGTCTGCATAACTAGCTCAAGTAGTTCTTTTCCCCAGCTTTACAAAGAATGATAAAATACACCTGCTAAGCAGTTTACAGACACACTGTTGAAGCACATATATCTGGCTCAGTCATTACTCCGTCATAACAAAGTTCTCCCTCAGCCCAGCTATTATATAAGCTGTCCTGCATTAGTACGAATTACTAGAAGTTTATTTCATCATGCTGTGAACAAAGCAGTCGGTATGGAAGGATTACATGAGCAAAATACCCTTCCTTCCTAGCAAATATTCCCTATATAACTAGGATTATTCACCAAACCTTCCTTTAAGGAAAACAAGCTCATGTGAAATGGAAGTCTCTGGCAAATACACCTGAAGAGGCTTACTGCAGTCAGGATGGCTCAGACTTGGCTTGTCCCTGTAGACTGCTTCTCCTTTATAGATTTTTCTCTTGGTCATTCAGGGCATCTCCTGTTTCTCACACTCGCATGGCACTATGCATAAAGACAAGAAGGCTAGCAGGGAGTTAGCTGTGTGGCAATGAACCATATGGTTCATGGCAATGAACCATATGTCAAGAGAATCCTTCCTTGAGTTGGATAATAGCTTTTCTGTGTTCTTTGGTGCCAAAGGAAACAAAGAGGAAAGAATGGGAAATAAGATCAAACCTGAAGTCTTCCAATGAAAAGAAAACCTGCCCACACCTTAAGCACTTCAGCTTGTTGGTATGTTTTACTATACATAACACATCACAAAAATTATTGTTGTTTTCTTCCCAGGTGTGCACAACACATTTATAGCTGCCATGATCCCAGTGTGCTTTCATATATTTTCCCACAGGCAAACACCATTGTCAGGCCATTAAATTAAGGTTTTTAGTTACCCTGCTGAAATCTGAAGTGTCTCAGGACAGGCTACACTGCTGAGAATAACAAAATCTTACCTTTATTCTCTTCCTCTTGGAGCAGCTGGCCATTGGAGTTGTACCATCTGTAATGCGGACTAGGACTACCTTGGACATTGCAGTCAATCAAGGCACTACTCCCCTCCTTGACTATAATATGGTCGATGCGGGAGATGACCACAGGCAAAGAACCCGTGTTCATGTCAGTGCGGTTGAAAGTGCTATTAGTCACATCCTCAGCAGTCGTCAGAGCTGCTAGTAAGATGACAAGGCGAGTGGTGGGCAGAAAGTACAGAAAGTGGTGGCTGCTCAGTATGTTCATTGTCCTCCGGTGGCACACGCAGCAGGCAGGGAACTGGAGTCGGTGCTGTTGAATGCAGGCCCTTGAGGTGAGGAGGTCACAGGAGAGTTTTACTTTGATCCACGCAATTGTATGTTTAAAATATCCTATAAAATAAATAAATAAGTACAATGAGATGGCATGTATAAACAATCCATTAGATGTGCTCTTTTAAAATAGTGACACATCCATTAATGCATTTCACAATCATCAGCTCAGTGTCTTGTCTAAATGCTAATGTTATCACAGTCCTTTTTCTTACTGGAAAAAGATGCATACATTTTCCTGACAATAGTGTTGTTCAGAGTGGCAGGCGTGGGAGAAGGCTTTTATCACCTAGACACTTAGGAGCAATTTAGCTACAGCAGCAGCTACGGTTTTATTCCAAAAGTTCGATAGATTTCTCTCGCTTTTTTTTTTTTTAAACATTTGCAAAATCAACAGGAAAACCAAAGGTACAGTGCGTCAAAGCTGTCACTACCAATTCAGTGCTGCATCTCTGTCACGTGCATGGTCTTAGATGAACTGTAAAACGACATCAGAAAGAATTACTCCAGGAAAGGTTTTGGAGCTTGCTAGTGACATAACGATGAGCAAGGTTGCTTCGAGGTCCAAATGGAATCGGGTCTTTTTCATTCCTTATGTGGCATGAATTGTTTTGCCTTCACAGTTTTTACACACTCTCACTACAATATTTTTCCTCAACTAATCATCTACAATGGGCTCTTTCTTAAACAGTGATTTCAGTTTGTAGACAGAGGACAGGGCTTTACAAATGTGCTCTCTATTGGCCACATTACACTCCCAGTGAACACAGCTGGCATTCACTGCTGACTGACGGCACAATGCTGGCCCCAAAATGAGCACCATCAAAAATTTCACCTAGAGTCTGTGGGCCACAAATTATGTTAAAATCACATCAGAATATCTAACTCATGTTTTTGTAAGGTAAATAATACAAACATAATGAAAATTATTAGTTAGAGGAATCTACCTGGAACCTAATATAGAACACAGTAAGTATCCAACAAATTTTCCCCAACTGAACATTTCACTTGCAAAAGGTTTGAGTTTTATTAAAGACCTAGGTGACACCAAAGTATCTCATCTACCTTAGACAAGGTTAGACAGTTCCAGATATATGGGAAACATTAAAATAAAAACAAACAAATAATCCCCTTCCTTCTTTTCTCCTTTATTCAAGAAGGAAAGAAAACATTACTGTCTTTCACCGATTATATTTGAGTTAGGCTGTTTTCTTCTCCATCCTCTGTTCTCTGTAAGGCACTGAACTTGATTTCATACAACTGTTATTAAAAGAGCAAATTAGTTTTTTCTGTGTTGTAGGATGAATCATTACTGGAAATGACAAACCATGTATTTTTAGATAAGCTGCATGCATGGTATGGATGTCTGTCACAATTCCAAGCTTGCTCTCACTTTTCTTCCTTTTTTCTAAATACTCAATATGGAAATATTTGCCTTGAAGAGCCAGACTAATTTTTTAACTTTAAAATTAATATGCAAATCACATTTGTCATAAAAAGCTATAAAAACGTTGACTTCAGAAATCCATTTCCAATTATGCAAACTGCAGAGTCTGTATTTCAGAAGCCCTCTATAGGTATAGCCTGTGTAAATCTGCACTTTGCAAAAAAATCTTCGACTCTGCCTGTTCACTTCAGTAACTATTTACATCTCATTTCTACTACTCCATTAACCTTGGAGACTGCCATTCTTTATGGCTACACATATTCAGCCTATAAAATGTTTTTGTACAGCGTTATAGATCTGCATTGCGCCATACGGAAAAGCCAAAAGACACGTCACACTTCCTGGCAAGGGAGCAGGAACAAAGACTGGCTGGATTAAGACAATGGGAAGGGCAAAAGAACAACATACATTCATCAAGCTTTGTATTGCTAATTACTGGCTGCGGCCAGTAATTACTGTATTTGAGCCTACCGTATTTTTTGATGGCAGAAAAATCTGTAGCAATCAAACACATTGTTTAGCATGGAGAGGAATCAGAATTGCGAAAAGAAATAAAAGATCACCCCAGCAGGTGAGCAGAAACCACGTGAGGAAGGACTCCGGTGTACTGGGAAGCTGGGATCGGTTGGTGACCCACTGAATCCCTGCAGTGTAGGGATGCTATGGATGGATGTTTTGCAGAGTGTGATGGCAGTAACAGCGTGAGGCATGCCTGGTCTGTGTGGTCACCTGTGCTTAACACGGAGCATATGAAAGCAAAAACTGAACTTCTGTGTAGCAGTAACAAATCTGACTGGTTTACGTAGCCAAAGAGCCGATCGCTTGTCTGAAAATAACAGCAGCTCCCTCATTCTGGCACCACAGAAGGATATCATAAATAGCTGCAGTAAAACTTAAGAAATAGAGCCGAATAATTTACATCTACTGTGGGAGATTCATGCCTACTCGTGTCACTCTTGGGAATGTACTTTCCCATGTATGTTCCTGGAATGCAGAATGTTAAGAAAGCACTTAAAACCTCCACAGATGCATTGCTGCTTGAAATAAATACAGTTTGATGGCTGGAATGAGCAATAACCAGGCAGGAGACTTAAAGCAAGATGTTTGGAAACGGTGGCTGCTGCTTTCACATGCCATCCAGGGAAAGGCTCTTGGGTATGTCTGAAGAGTCAGGGAGAGATGTCTCTGAAGGAGTGTTTTAAGCTGCCAGTTTAAACAAATGTTCCCAGGGCAACTAAGAAGTGATAGAGAATCTTCTCTTTGGCACGCATGTCCTAGACACTGTTAGTGAGGCACAAAAAAAATGGAAATAAAAATAAAAGGTTTTCTCAGCCCTACCTAGCAAGAGAAAGTTAAAGGGTGACCACTCAGGGAGCTGCACATCCCTGCTAATCTGTTGCGCAGGACCACAACAGCTGTAATCAGGGTAGGAGAGCAGGAAGAAGGAGGGGGAGAGAGACAATTGGAAAGGGTAGAAAACGTGCTCACATTGGACTCTGGTGTGAAGGGAGATTTCCTGAGAGTTTCTGTCCTACTGCTTTGCCTTAGGCACAACAGCAGCCTAAAGATATTAGGGAAAACAACTGTAGGAGTCAGCTGCTTTGTTAAACCTAAGTGATGATTCAATCACACGACTAAATGGAGAGAGTAAGGAGACTGAAACAGGGCTGCTGGTGATGTCAGCCCACTTCTGGCAAAGTCATGATAGAATCCAGGGTACTGGGGAAGTGGGCACAGTGCTATCACGCTGGATCCTGGTCATGACAGGCATTAATTAACTGTGGCCCATGATAAACCTGGTGAAGGCAGCCAAAATGGTAACTTTTTACCTGCCCCTAAGTCAGAGAGCACAGCTAGGTTGACCAGACTAAAACAGAATGCTGCAGTAACTCCTCAAGTCTGAGGATAACACAGGACATAAGACACTTATGTCTGCACTGTAAGGATTTGCTCTCTAGGAACACAATCTCTGCGAGCATTTTTGCCCCCAAATAGGAGATTAATATAAAGCAAAATATATGGTCATGGAAAGAATGGGTGCATTCCTTTCTGCCATCCTCAAAACACACATACAAGATACATGTAGAAGACTTAGAAAAACTATAAGTTTATGGTAGTGTTAATGTGGTTACATACTCTTGCATTTTACTTCTTTTTTTAAACTGTGGTGCATGAAAGGAAAAGAAACACCCTTAGCTGTCCGAGCTACCTCTCCCACTTCCAAAGCTGTAGCGAGGGACAGGCTTACCTCTGGTGGTACCAAAGAATCCCTAAATTCTCCTCCAGCATCTAATACACAGATAACATCCCCTGGCATATTGTATCTGTAGCAAAATTTGCCACTGAAAGACAGTTGCCAGGGTTCCTTGCGTTAAGTGGTTTTGGTTTTTCCTTCCCCAACCCACACAGTGTAAACTGAAAACCTGAAAGTAACAGTGCTGCTCACGGGATTAACTTCCAAGGAAACATACACGAGACAAGCCACATGAGGGAACTATGACAGGTTTTCCCTCTAAGTGACAGGACTCTGTCGCCACACGCCTGCCGCTCCAGACCAGCAGCACCGGCGAGCTTCAGGGCCGCTTCAGACCTCGGGGCACCTCTGCGCTCACCCCTTACCTCCCGAGGCAGTCCTGTGAGAGGAGAGGGCAGCTTCAGCCGAGCGGCAGGAGGCCGTGTGGAGCGCCGGCGCAAAGCGGGGCAGCTGCCGCTCTCTGACAGCCCCAAGAAGCTGCCGGGGGGACACCTCGCCCCCTCGCCCCCAGCCAGCCCGCAGCCGGGGCTCCGGGGGCAGGCAGAGCCCTGGGACCCAGCAGCAGCCCCGCTGCCCTACCCACTGCTGGCCCCTGCCAGCTGCTGGTGCCGGGCTTCCAGAACTATTACACATTTTTCTTCTAAGTGACGGAACAGCTGCCCCTATGGTGTTACCTATGCATTTTTAGCTACAGAAGTTCCCTGGAAATAGGCTCAAAACCAAGCAGAGCTGCAGGCTGATGGTATTACTCCTAACCGTGAAATGGACCAACCTGAGGTTAAAATTTCTCAGTCCAAAACCATCAGTGGTCTGATGAGAAGACACTTGCAGTTCAGACTGGCTGGGAACATTTATCACTCAGAGACATGTTGTGGTCTGACTGACCCTTTATTTTTTCATGTTGCAGATGAGTTTACTTCCCAGTATTTCTGCCACCAAGGAAAAGGACTGCGGGTGAGGGGCTACATTTCTAAGTACTGCATTTGTGCAGAACGATGTGATGACAGCGCACACAAGAACAGAAAAGGAGGTCAGTGATGTATACCTCTTCCTGGCTTGATTTCTTCTGTAAGACTTGCCTGTTCCTGTACTTGGAATTATGTGTAATCCTATTAACTGTGAGGTTATTCAATTCAGAAGTGAAGCACCAGAAGTTAGCTCATTGTACAATGCATAAATTACATTCCAATAGCTTTAGCATCACAATGCTGTCTTGCTTAACTTGTAAGTGATCAAGAAAATGAAATGATTTTCACTCTAATTCTCATTTGTCTATAAATAACTATAAAGATGATGCTACAAAATTAAGGCTAATCCTTTATTATTTAAAAACTACTTACTACACTCCATCTTCAGACCAATCCCCTCTCCTGGTTGCCACGGGCAATGCCTTTTCAAAGTGGACAGCAGTAAAAGCTAACAGGTGTTACTGGAACAGGAATGCAGAAGAATGAACCATGTGGCATAATAACGGCACAGAGAAGCTAAGAAGCTGGCTGCCAGCTCATAGGCTTAAGAGCAAGAACCACTTAAGGAAAAGGTTAAGCTGTTAGGGTCCAGACAGGCAAGTGAAGAGAAATATCACTCATTTAACAACTAGCAGCAATGTTCTGACTTATTTCTCTACTCATTTGTTAGTCAATAAAATATTAAGGCTTGGTTCTGAAACAGCTGCTCTGTTCATTCTTCTGCGGAGGACTTCAGTCCTCCACAGTCCTATCTGCTTCCCTGGCTATGTCAAAAAGGTGGCACATTGGTAATGTTCATAGGTTGAAGAGCTTCCTTCTGCCCATCTGGGCTGGTGCTTCCCAACTGGGCAGCAGCTCCCAGCTTATTTATGTGTTTGAGTCTCTTTGGCTGTATTGAGCTGCCTGGGAATGCTGGAAAGTTGCCTTCACAATCCCCTTTATAATCCTTTTAAATATCAGTATTTTAGAATGCGGAGACAAGCTGAGAGTGTTGACTACAGCCTAATAGAAAATGTGCTTGCCCTTATCCACTGTACTTACACAGCCAATGGTGTCTTTACCATTTAGAGAGGACTTATTTCCAGCCTAAGTAATTAACGAAACACCAAGGTAAAGAACTAATAACTTATTTGGGATAGCTGCAGTATTACTTTTTTATTTTTCCTGACACGTAACAGTCAGATTCTAAAGTTTGTGGGCTATTACCTGCTGTTAAGTCAGGCTTCTTGATGCTACAGAACACTTGGTTCTGGTAAATCTAATCTTGAAATGGAATAAAGCAGAGATAAGCCAAAGACAGACTAAGATAACCTTTACAGACTACTGACTTCAGAGGATAGATGAGTAGGAAGAGATGTTATTAAAAATACATACAAAATTGAATGATGTAAAGAAGACAGCTGAGGCATACGTATTCACTGTTTCTCATAATACTAAAACAAGACCAATTTCAGTGGAACTGAGGTGGAAGATGGGACAGTGGGAAGAAAGAGAAGGAAGATTCTTTTATTAACATATACCTAGACAAAAATTTATTCACACAAGGTAAAATAAGGAAATTAATGAAGATTCAAGAGAGACCATATATAATTTACATGCAAAGGTTCCTGGATTATGATCATCTGTGCAGTACGTGGGGATTTATCTTTCTTCTGTGTATTCCTTGTCCTCTAAATGTACGGCTCTGGGTAGTGAATGAGAATGGCTGTTGGTATGGCAACTCAAACTCCTTTTTAGGACTCTTTTAAGTTAATTTTATGTTTCATAGACACTGGTAAACTATTCCAGGCAAACATTTATGAATTTGTTTTAGAAGGTGACAAACGGTAAATAAATAAATAAAGAAAATGGAAACGTCAGGGCCAAAGCTTATTCTACCATTAACAGCAGAAATGGAGTAAAACTCACAATGAGTATCTTTCAAAGTTATTTTGTTCTAGACGCAACCAACACTGTAGGGGAGTAAAGTTAATGACTGTAAAGATTCATTTATTTCAGTTTCAAGGTTCAATAGCGTATCAATAAATACAGCATGAAAGTACTAAGCAAAAAGGTTATTCCACATTCTGTATTTGTGACCGAACTTACCCCACATAGATAAAAACATCCTGTATGCTATATCCAGACTCTCTGGGTAGGGAATGAAGCACACACCATCCTATTCAGCAATGGTAAAATGAAATTCTTCATCCTCCAGATGTTGCCTTTACAACCATATTAATATTTTAGAAGCCTAATTGCAAATAGGTATTTTACTGTCAAGTTCTCCTCAGTACTGTTCCTCTTTGTCCTACTTCATGCTGTGATATTGCAAAACTAGCCAGCATATGGAATCCTGGAGACTTTAAAACCCCTTTTGCTTTAAAAACTTGAATGGTAGCATTGATTTAACTATGTCTTTGAGCGGTCTGGTGGTTGTTCTCCTTACTCAACAAATGCTCAAAGACCTTAATCCATTAACCTAAAAATGAATAGATGAAGCCTATTGTTAGGTAATTACTGGAGAGATTATTTAAAAGTACCTCAAGAATGCCAAACCTCTGAAAAATTCCCTTCTGATGTTGCAGTTCCTGTAATCTCAGCACCTCTGCTATATCAAGTCAACTTTTTGTGAAATACACTGAAAAAAAAATGCTTAGGGAATTTGGATACTTTTCACTAAATAAGTTGTAGTTCATATGCACGCTATTATATGGGATGAGCAAGTTGAGTGTTTTCTTGCCCGTGTTTTAATGACTGTCATAAAAACAAAGTAAAACTTTATATTTAGTGGAAAAGCTTGCTGTTTTTATTCAAGACAAGTACTGTGGGAGAAATGTCCTTCTTCTGAGGTGTAGGCTACCCAAATCATAAAGCAGATTCAACCCTGTCAGTAGTGGAGAGACTTTTAAAGGCACATCTGATGTTTGACTAGGTATAAACTCTTTACAGGACTTGGAATGTTCCAAATAAATACTTCTTCTATGGAGATTACCTAGATTAATTTAGCATTTGTATTTATTTGGAGGCTGGACAACTGCCACTCAATGTAGTTTTGTGTACAAAGCTATTATTCTGGAAACATCTGTATGGCTTTAAGAGACACTTGTTTAACTCCTTGCAAGCTTTCAGCATAGCTGCTGCTGTTTTACTGTTGGCAGTAAATGCAGATGGTTCAATGCCTGAAAGTCCCCTTTGTTGAGAAAGGGGTAACAAAGAAGACACAGAGAATCTCTCCCACGCTTCCACATACACATGGCCTGGCCTCACCAATTTCTAGGTATCTTTCCTTTTCCTTACTCACCTCTTATCTTCTATTTATACCAGCACTCTGTAGGCATTATTCTGCAAACAGTCTAAGTCACTGAAGTCAGCAAATACAACAGATCTTATATGTTCTCAGCATGGCTTATCTGTTCTTAGTGGAAGGAACACAGCAATGTGGAATGGGGCCCAATTCATTTCCTTCTACTTTCTCTTCTTTTGAGCTGTTTGCCAAAGCTAACCATCCTTCAGGCATATCTAATTGTTTTCTTTTTCCAAATGAAGATGAAAAATTCTAGATGTTAGATGTTCAAACAAGATGTAAAATTAAAAATCAGGTTTTCTTTAAACAAAGATATGAAGGGCTTTGCAGAGCTAAAACTTCTACTATTTAATTTCTAAATTTTGTACGTGCTTTGAATAAGTGAATATTTTCAATTCGCTACATACAGTTTAACTAGAAACAGTATTTTAATAAAAGGCTCCCATTTAAGTGGGAATATAAAAGAGAATAAAAAAAAAAACTGGGAGAACACAGTAAAGTATGACTAATTCATCTATGTCCCCATAGAATTGCAAGATGCATATAATTACCAGCTTTTAATGACTGTTTTTCACATTTATTGGTTTCCGGGATACTGCGCAAAGAGGTTACACGTGGGTGCTGGGATTAGGACAGGATTAAATTTGTGAGGGGGAATTTAAAGGAATCTAACCATTCGTGACTGATTGCAGTGGAAAAGATCATTTTAGGTTAAAGTGCATGTTCCTACTTCCCCCACGAGAATCAAGAGGGGACAGCAGACAGGATTCAAAGGAGTTTGCATTGCATCACACAGAAACTTGAGTCTTGCTTGTATACAAGTGAGATCAATACAGCCCTTTCCTAGTGCATCAATATATGGCCATAATTTAGGTGCAATCATTTAGGTAGAGCTCACAAATTTACTAAAGAATGTCTTGCAATTCAGACTTTTGTGCCATTATATCTACTCTGGACTGAAAAATGTGACTAATATTGCAGTCGCATGACTGCCTAACCATCTTTTGACAAGCTGACCACAGATTCTGCACGGAACACCTAGCACAGCAACATCATGCTGAAATAACTGCTCAGAAACATGCTCGTAAATGAAAACTGTACCATGTGAACTGCTACACCATAGCACACCACAGCCCACTGGCATTGTGCACCCACTATCCAGGGACAAGACATACTGGAGAAAACCCAGTAGTGCCGGTAGGAGTGGGCACCGTGCGGTCACACAGGTGTGACTGGGGACTGCACGCACAATGGCGCGGTGGCAATGCAGTGTGCAGTGCCTGTTCCTGCGTGACTTGAAAATATCAGCAGAAATCTTTTGTTGCTATGAAACTCTCAGAGTGGCAGGACAATTAAATGTTAAACCTAAATAGGCTGTTCTTAATGTAATTCCCCCATTTGTTGTGGCCCTCTTCCAAAATAAGAGATTTACACATCTGTACAGAGTTCCTTATTTCTGATAATCAGGCACCACTTTCACCACTTTACTCTGAAGTAAGACAGTCCACTACCAATTTTTTTTTTTTTTTTTGTTACCTAAATGAAAATCACTAAATAATTTGAATTCCTCTATCTTGATAGAGGAACTTACAGGAGAAGGTACAAGTTTTGTCTGCCCTTCACACCTTTCCTGCCTGACAGATTTAAAAAAAAAAAAAAAAAAAAAAGATGTTCTAAAATGCTGTTATGGATAATTTTAATCACGGTAACTGGTGAAAGGTAATACTGTTTTGGAAGTGATGTTTCTCAGATGGGTCTGTATGTGGTTAGAAAATGCCACTGCTTCACTTAGCAGAACTAAGTAACAGAATTAAGACTACAGAGAGACATCTGCAAGGGTGCTGATCTGCATGGCCAGGCAGCAGCTCAGAGCTTCAGGGATGAAAAAATTCCAGGCAGTATCGAGCAGCCAGGTCTTACGCTACAGTCTTCTGGTGACAGTTAGCACAGCTATTTTATCTGTAAGCTTTCTCAACGGAAACCTGCCTGTGTTGGACAAATACCAGATATCTCTGTAACAAAAGTGGGAAGAAAGCTTTTTCTTGGTGATGGTCTGCGATTTGTCTAAGTATCTGAAAAAAATAGTATATATGCGATGTGCACTCAAGCTGTGTGACTTGCACTCAGAATCTAGTGATGTTGATATACTGCAGTCTAGATTAGATGGCTTTCAAGAAAGAAAGAAAGAAAGAAAGAAAGAAGATTCCTACTACAGCAACCACCGGTACCCAATGGTGCTGTTGCTAACTGTACACACTAAGCCAGACAAAAGATTCCTGCCAAGCAAACATTGCCTCCGCTAAAAGGAGATCTGCCGTATTTTGTCCTACTGCAGTGAAGAGAGAAACTGTTCCGTAATGCATTGGCTCTTACCAACTAAAACGCTGCGTTTTCCCCTTTAAACCCCTTTGCGTTATCCACCACGAGCTAACTTCACAGTTGTTTTTTTTTTTTTCAGCCAAATACGTACCAAACGAGGTCGCATTTTGCATTTGGCGTTGCCCGCAGCCGGTGCGTCTCCTCCCGAGCGGGGTTAGCAGGGGGGCTCCGCAGGAGTCGCTCCAGGGCACCCCTCGGGGGGCCGAGACCGCGCAGGCAGCGCACCCGCCGCACGCCCGCCGCTCCGGGCCGCCTCCTCCTCGCTCCAGCCGCTTGCCCGGCGCCGCTCCAACCCGGCCCGTCAGGCACCAGCAGCACCGGCGAGCTTCAGGGCCGCTTCAGACCTCGGGGCACCTCTGCGCTCGCCCCTTACCTCCCGAGGCAGTCCTGCGAGAGGAGAGGGCAGCTTCAGCCGAGCGGCAGGAGGCCGTGCGGAGCGCCGGCGCAAAGCGGGGCAGCTGCCGCTCTCTGACAGCCCCGAGAAGCTGCCGGGGGGACACCTCGCCCCCTCGCCGCCAGCCAGCCCGCAGCCGGGGCTCCGGGGGCAGGCAGAGCCCAGCGGAGCCGGGCACCGGGCAGCGGGCAGCGGGCACCGGGCAGCGCCCCCCCGAGCGCAGCGGCCGCCCCCCCGCCGCCCGCTCACCTGCGCGGCGGCCGCCCCGCGGCAGCGCCCGCCGCCGCCGCGCCCCTCAGCGCGCCCCGCGCAGCGCCATGCCGGGCCCGGGGCGGGCGGAGCGCGGCGCTGCCGCAGTCCGTGGGGCCGGGCCGAGCCGAGCCGCTCCGCGCCGTGCCGAGCCCTGCCGAGCCGAGCCGTGCCGTGCCGTGCCGTGCCGCAGCGCTGCCCCCCGCACCGCCGGCGCCGGCAGGGAAAGTAGGTCAGGGCGGCACTGAGCATGCTCGGGGCCGGGCCGGGGGGCGGCCCCGGGGCCCGCGGGGGGCGGCCGGGGGCCGGCGGCGCATCCCTCGGCGGGGGCACGGGGCGCGGGGCCGCCCGCTGCGGGTCCCGTCGGGCGCGGTCGCACGGGGCGGTGAGGGGAGCGGCGGGGGCACGCGGCGGGGGCTGGAGCTGTCGGGGGAGCAGGGGGTCAGGGCCGCGGCTCTGCGGGGCAGGTGCCGAGCCCGCCAGGAAAAGGCGAAGGGGAGAGCAGCGGTGGTGCAGAGAACAGGGGGACGCTGACCCCAGGGAGCCGTGCCGAGGGCCCGGGCGCTGGCCACACCGCCTGGCCCGCAAGGAGAGCAGGGGTGGGTGCGGGCACTGGCAAGAGCAGGGCTGCCGGCAGCCTGCCTCCTGCTGTCCAGGGTACCGGGATGGGCGAACTGGCAGGCAGCGGGGAAGCAGCAGCTGATGTTGTCAGGTTGCGCCAGAGCCAGGTGCCAACCGAGGGAACAGGTCGTGATTGCTTCTCGCTCGCCCAGCCAAGCATTTGGTTGATGGAGGAGCTGTTTCGGTCACAGGACCTTACTTGCAACTGACCTGTGACTTACGCTGGCTTGGCTGCTGCTCTCTGTGTGCATGTCAGGTATACATTGAATTTCCGTATTTAGAAAATTCACACATTTTTGTTTAGTCCATCTCCAAGTGGCTACCACCTTGCAGTAAACCCGTGTTCTGGGAAATGGCTGTAGGAATTCAGATACCAACACACCCGTTGAAGAGGCAGCACTGCTGGGATTTTTATATTCACGTCCACGTCTTGCTGTGAGCCCACCACTGACATTAGAGCCACCAGTTATTTGCCCTGGGCCCCTTCCTGGGAGGTCACCATCTCCCATGCTTCATGTGGCTCCCATGCCTGTCCTCCCAGTCGCTGTAGCTGTTCTGTGAGCAGCTCAGAAGGGAGATGTAGCCACGGAGGCTGCAGTGCTCTTCGTGGTCTGGAGCAGGTAGGCAGCAAGGACTTGCGCCACCACAGTGGTTAAAAGCAACGGTGAGTGCTGCTAGCCTGCAGTTTCCTTCAGTTCAGTGCTTCCTCTGTGTTGCCCACTTCTTCCTTCCTTCCCCATCTCCCACTCTTGCAACCAGCGTGTAACAGCCTTGAGGAAGAGAGCTGAGTGGTAAAGGGGAACTGCCTTTTCCAGCACCAACTGTGCACAGCTGCTCTCTGACCATAAACTGATGGCCAGAGGAGGATGGCCCTGCAGCAGGTCAGGCTGCCTTGCCCAGGATTTGAAATGGCTGATCCTGCGCTTGCTGCCGGCGTGAGATACACTTACCTGGTATATTCTCTGTGTCTCATATGCCACAAGCTTGGCATGCTTTCTGAACTGACTGTGCACCCTGGTGGCTATGTTTGATGCCTTTGGTGCATAGGAAGTGCTAGTTAGGGTCCCTGGGAGATAGCGGGAGTGCTAGCTTCAAACTCGTGCAGTGTCTGAAATGCTGGTTTGTCAGGTGTGCAGACCTGTGCAGGTGCTTTCCTTCCTGACTTTCTGGTCATACTTCCACGTGCGCACAGAGGTCAGCTGCGCGGGGGCTGGAATGCAGGCCTTCCGGACGTGCACTCCAGCTCCCAGTTAGCTATCAAATCTGCTTAATTTACTTGAGATTAAATTATATACAGCTGAAAGAGCTTAAAGAATAAAACTGGGAATGTTGTGCTTTTGTTCGATAATGCCTGCCGCAGATAAACACTGACCTTTTATATTTAGGACTACAGTGAGCACATTTTACCCCTGTAAAACCACAGCATTGTTTAATAGGAGAAATCCGTTTACCTTACAGTAAACAGCATTTTGGTATCACTAATTAGTGGTATCTGGACAGCAGAATCAGGCAAGCTTTGTAATCAAGCCGTTGGAAATTTAAGATAAAATTAACTTGTATGTTTAGGGTAATTCAGGTCCCTCCATCCACTCAGTGGAGTAGACATAAAAAAGGCTGAGACAAGCCTGTGCACCACACGACATAAGGTAACAGCAGAGAAAGAAAAGAAAAAAGGGAAGCTTTCAAGTGTTATTGTAGAAAATAGCCACATTTGATAGCTTAACAATCAATATAGATGCATGAGGTGATATTCCATTTAGAAATCAGATGCAAAGCTGGTGGCACCTCTGTAATAACGTATTTAAGAAAGGGTGAAAAATGCTACGCAGCAGTTGTGAGAGAGAGGAGTGGGAAAAATGTGAGACAACCAGCCCTGCAGCTCTTGAGGTCAGTGCAGCAGGAGGGCAGGAGGTGCTCCAGGCATGCAGCAGCAGTTCCCCTGCAGCCTGTGGAGAGGCCCCTGGTGGAGCAGGCTGTCCCCCTGCAGCCCATGGGTCCCACAAGGAGCAGATCTTGGATATAGTACTTTTGCAGGTCTTTCTGTCACTGGCAGCCTTTGCACTTTAATCAGCATCTGCCCCTGGAGTGCCAGTTGTTTGCTTTGCCCATGTCTTCACCAGAGACCAGTAGTGTGCAACTGCTTCCTTCCTGAAACACTTCTTTCTGCACAGTTTCTTGGTGTGTCTTGTGCCACTTTCTCCAATTTCTTCGCAATTTCCTTCAGGATTTCAGATGACCTCTGAGAATATTTTTCTGTTTCAGTTTTATACTTTGCTCTTCGGGGAGCCTCGGGATGTCAGCTGGGCTCCAACACAGGATCCAGCTGAGACACAGGAGAAGCCCTCCCTGTGAGGGTACTCATGCGATCTCCCTGCAGGTCAGCACCAGAATCCAGCCAGGAAGCTGGGTAACCATCGCCCACAGCCACACCTGGGGGATCGCCCTGAGGCTTAGGGACAGGATCACGCTGAGGAGCGGGGAAGCCATCCCTACATACCTACAGGGACAGCTTTAGGATGTCATCGGGGCTCAGGAGCAGGACTCCACTGAGTGGCTTGACCGCAGCGGCATGTGGGATGTTCCCGAGGCTCAAACCCAGGATCAAGCTCTGCTGAGCACATGCCATCATCCACTCCTAGTGTTCACTGTGGAGCAGCCCAAGCACCCTGGACATGCAGGGCCACCAGGAGGAGGATTCGGGGACCGGCCTCTGTTCAGCACAGGGGCAGCCCCATCCTCTCATCTCATAGAAGCCGTCCTTGAAGCCCCCTTGCTGCCAACACCTTGCCATGTAAACCCGGTGCAAGGAGACAGTTCTTTTGGTAACTGGCAGGGGAGAGAGCTTGCTTTGTACCAGTCCTGTCAGAAATACCTTACTCTGGATCATGTCCTAGAGTGTTGTGGCTTAATCATTGTGTTCTGTTCTCAGTCCTCCTCCTTACATTTTGAAGTAAACTCAAATTTAAAAACATTAGGTATGAAGCTTTTGATCTTACAGTGTTTTTTAAGTTTAGCTCGTAAAACCATGTAGAGGTAATTGTTGCCTGAGGTTCTGGATTTGTTACCTTCCAGTTCTGTTGATTTTGTCCTTTTTGTCCTCTACAAATGTATGGATAGGAATGACCAAGTAAGTTTTATTCCTCCCTATGCCTTCTCTTCTAAGGTATGCAGTAAAATAAAAAGCTTGGTTTTCTACCTCCACTACGACCCTTCTTTTTTGTTCTACCTGGGAGAGGAAGAATTTCTGTGTAGAAGACTTTCACTGCAGTGATCCATTTTCCTTACTGATTTCTGAGGGAGCTTCCTGAGCTCTGATGTAAACACACTCCAAAAGTGAAGCAAAAACATTGATTATGTGGTCACTTGAATGCTCTCTTGCACAAGATGGTATTGGACAGTTTTGTGCACATTTGTATTTGTGACGAAGGTGGTACTGCTCGGGCTCCTCAGCAGTGTGGGCATCAGAAAGCCTAACCACATGGCTATGCTAAACCAAAGTCAGGTATATCTGTAGAAATTGTTGGCCCCTAAGGGGAGAATGAAATACACACCTCTTGTGATTTGAAGGGAAAATTTCACAATGAAGGAACAAAAAACTAGCTTCAGAGGGCTTGGAGCCATTGTTTAAAAGTTGCCAAGCTCTTTAGGACATGCAGAAATAAAAGAAGGGCTGGTGGAAGCACCTCTGCCCCCCATCCCTCCCTCACAGCAACTTGCAGAAAGAAGTCAAACCAATAAACCTTCGAGTGGATTTTGAGCCTATTTCCATTTGTTTATTTAATAATTTAGTAATTGTTTGTAAAAAAACAACACAATTGTCAGTTCTGATTTGAGGCCTAATGCTTCCAGGCCAATTTCAAGCAAAAGTACCTGAAGCTTTTCCCTGGTGCAGAGGAGAGCAGACTTCCCCGACACACGGGGTTTGGAAATAAAGGAGCCTTTACGGCATGGGTACATAAAAACGGGCAGGAAGCATGAGCTGTACTTAAGGAAACTCGCCATGGATTAAGTTGGGGCCAACTGAGAACATGTTACAGATAAAAGAGTTTTGGTTCCTTTCAGTTTTTGTGTCCCCTTGTCTACCCCGGCCCCATCTCTGCTCCCCCACCCCCACCTTCCCTGCCCCTGATTTCCTATCCATTTCCTTTTAGCTACTGAAAGGTGCAGGTGGGGTATTGCTTCAGGGGATGCTGACGAGATGAAACTCTAGGCTAGAAATCAGGAGTCACTAAGCCAGGAACAGAGGGATCTCAGTACTCTGCTGAAGCCTAAGCAGGCTTTTGTCTTCTAAGAGCAATATTGGATGACAGACGGATTAGTGGGGGCCCTGGGTAAGCCAAAGGCCTGAGGGTCAAAGCAATTGGTTTACAGTTACCCTAATAATGTCAGATGCCTCACACTCTTTAATTCTTTTCCTTTCTACACCAATTAATCTTACTCATTTCAAGTTTCTATTGCATGAAACAATGGTCATTTCTCTGTCTGCTTTTGCTGACCTTGGCTGTCCCATAGCTCCCCAGCTGAATAAACTGAGAGAGGGCAACAAAAGAAAAATAAAAACAAAAACAAATCTACACCTCTAATTAGCTTTTGAAACAGCAGTGTTTACCATTCACTGCATGAACTGACTGTCAGACATTATACCACCATGGAAACACTCTACAGCTGCATGTCATGAATGTAAAATAACACGAGGCACAGAATACAGTGCTGAATTGCACATGAATGAGAAAACACCAGGAAAGCTGCGTGACCTTCAGCAAGATTCAGTGTTTATGTCATTGAGAAAAATGAGCCAAATTATTCATGAGACTGAAAGGGGGAGAACAGACATGCGATCTCGGAGCAGTAAGCATTATCTTATTCTTGTGGGGAAAAATCAAGACAACAACATTAATATTACCTCTTCCTTTGCACTCTATCTGAGCCAGAATTTTAGGAATATGTGAAGCTTTGTGTG
Organism: Aythya fuligula; assembly: GCF_009819795.1. Lineage (NCBI taxonomy): Eukaryota > Metazoa > Chordata > Aves > Anseriformes > Anatidae > Aythya > Aythya fuligula. The sequence goes on along the minus strand of NC_045562.1, from coordinate 26,037,299 downwards.
TATTATCCAACTGTCAAAAGATGGTAGGATTTTAAAGCATCAATCAATGCAATTTCTATTTATTTATTTTTATGAAGCAAATGCTTTCAGAGGCAAGGTGAATCAGTAGGTGTGAATCATCAGTAATGTGGCTATAGCATGGAGGAAGCTTTTAAAGAATAACATGTAATCATGCATAATGTATAAATTAATATGTAGAAACCCAAATAATATGATGATGAACTATTAAGGATTTTATAAAATAAATTAAAAAAAACCCTGAAACTCTTTCCAGTAACATAGCCTGAAGCTTTAGTGACACTCTACACTTCTGAAAGGAAGTTGTGCATATTATTTGTGGTCATATTGCAACTGTAAATAGGAAATGTGACTTTGAAGATACTGTTCATCACAAGGAATAAAAATTCTTTTCTTCTACCTGATCTGCAGTTGTGTAATGCTGCTGAGCTGCACTGCTGCAATAAATGCAGAATTTATCCTGACACAAAAGGTGTGCCAGGATGGGCCTTGTCAAAAAGCCACATCTGGCACAGACCAAATGAAAAGCAAAAATATTGGATGTGCAATGTCTGAATTGTTTCTGCTACATAAAACCATGTAAGATGTGGACTGGTATTTATTCCTGCAGCCGTTTCCGTTTGCTGTCAGTGTACAGATGTTCGTCATCAGTGGCAATTTTAAACTAACAAAATGGTTAGTTAAGGGAAAAGGTGGTGGTTTTGTGATTAAGATATTCTGAGGACTACAAATGAGTGTCACAAGAGTCATCTCCTTCGATGTTTGGGGCATTTAATGCCTTTTTTCTTTACAGTACTCATTTCGTGATGCTGTATTGGCTGCCTGAAGAAAACTCAGTCAATCGGTTATTGTTTTAGTAAGCTCAGAGAGTAAGCTGTCCACAAATGATTTCAGAAAGCGTTGACACAAATGGAATGACCACATTTACATCCACCTCATGGAAACCGGGCTGTCCTTCAGGGAGATGTAGACAAAACCTCTGAGCACTTACAAAGGAATGCAGTTGAAGGAGACATTATAAAAATTTGAAAAGCAGTCGGTAGTTTATTACTGCTTTGGCTGGAAAGAAGATTTAGAGAATTGTAGTTTTGAGAAACCGTAGCCTTGGCCATTTGCAGCGGGATATTAAGTTATACGGGGCTGAGCAGTTCAGTTTCTGACATGTAATGAAATGTTTCTAAGATCCTCGGGGAGCATCTGGCTTTCCTTCCAGTTGTTTCTGAGGGGACTCCTGACCTGTGACGGAGTTCTCCACCTGCTGCATTTACTGTTTCTCATATGAACAAAGGCTGCACAGAATTCCCTTTGTGGGGTGCTCTTTTGCATGAACATTACACTCTCCAGCTGAACTGATTTGCTCCTGAAAGACACTTTTGGTATTCATATTCAGGAATAAGAATCCAGTGGATTTTTACATTAAATACTGTGGGTTTTGTCTTGTGGTATGAACAGTTTTGTGGTACAACACAGTTATCTAAAAGAAGCTCGCTTTTAACAAAGCTCATTCTTCATCCTGTATTGAGGTTCCAGATTTTTCACTTCCTTAAAATATAATATCCACATTTCTTGGCTCACATTAGATCAGCTAAGCCAGCATGTGTGCATGTATTTATCCCCTTTCAGCTATTAATTAGTTCATTCTCTTGATTAAAAAGCATTAAACAGCACTGGAGTTTTTATCCCGCAGCCCTTTCGATTTAAGACTCAGCTTTGTGACAAGGTAACCCTGCCATCTACTGGAAAGTCTTTAGTAATGACTTTTGTCTCTAAAACCGGGGTGGGGTGGGATGCCTACAGTTTTTACCTACAGGAAAGGACACCTCTGTTCTGGAAAACACAGGCTGATTTCCTGCTGTTCAGCGGAAATGTGCATCTGAAATGTTCAGATGGTGAGTTACAGGAGGAGGCATCGAATATGTAGTAAAAAGGGACTTTTCCTTTCCATCTGGGATCATTGACCTTTTCTCTGTCAAAGATTTCTGAATCTTTCATCGACCCCTCCAGACACTTTTTGGTTAGTGTCCCAGGACCAGGGGGATGGCTGGGGAATCCCGTGGCCTCACAGTTCTCTGTGTGGTCAGAAAAGCTGGGAGCTCGCTGGGCGGTTGGGGTTGCATAGCTGCTTTTATAGCTCAGAGATTTCCTATCTGTGGGTCTGAATTCCAGTTATGCACGGACCCCAGGGGCCATGAAGAATTCATCTGGGAAGATGGGAGAAGCAAGCATCTGGATAGAACAACGAGCAGCTATGAAGGGGAGCTGTGCATGCATCCATGTTGCACGTCTCCACTTCCAGGTGATGCTGTGGAAGAGATGCTGGAGCTCCACGGACTGGTTGGGAGCTAGTTTGTCTTCTTTGTAAGTTACTTTGCAGCTGGTAGGCTGCTGGCATCTGGAAATAGGGGGTTTAGTAACAGGCAAATACTCCTCCGGGCTTTCTGAGTGCATGCTTTTCTCTCTCTGTGTATCTGTGCGTCTGAGCAGTACAAAGACATTGTTATAGCACAGTCAGCCATATCCTGTTACATCTGTGCTTCTGGGAGCAACTCACCTTGACGGCATCAGAGCCGACATCTCTACTGACCACAGCCCCACCCCATGTCACGCTCCTCCTATATACACTCCTTGGAGGTGACTTTTGCTTTAGTTATTGCACAACACCGGTTTTCTGCCCAGAATTACGCCCACAACTTTGTATAAAAGTCAATCTAAAGAGCAAGAAGGATTATATTCTCTGAAAGAGAGGGAAACAAAACTCAAGCCAAAATGTAAATCAACATTTGTCACATACGAGTCAAAGGAATTCATAAATATCTGGCATTAGTTTTCAAGGACTGGAGGCTTAATCAACTGCCCTCCAAAGATTCCCAGATAAATTTGTCTGCAGGTGGTCTGTACTCCTTAGCACAGTACAGGCAACTTCACAAGCTCAGATACAGCTGTGTATGCTGCACAATGTCCCATGCTGGCAAATAAAGTCAGCTCTGACTTTAGCTGTGCTGGTCAGGACATAATGCTTGATGAGACTCGCATCTAAGCATCATATGTGGGGTATCTGTATGGGGCTCCCTGCAGAAGGAGTGAGTTTTGATGTACCAGTACCTGGCAGTGCAGATATGCCTAGCTGGGACTGGCTTTGCAACCACTACAGCTTCCCGTTAGCAAGCAGAAGGTTCTCCAGAGTGATTTTAAAGTGTAAATAGCTTTGCAAATGAAGTATATGAAACATATGCTTCAGTTTTGTTTTTCAGTCTAGATTGAAAAGCAAGATGCAACAGGCATATAATTTTAAGGATTATCATGTAATGGCAGAGATACCATCAAAGTCTCATTAGTGCTCTCTTGCCTCCACATACTATTTTTCAAAGGAGGTGATACTTCTTGGTAAGAGACTCTTCTATTATGGGGGAATTGATGTAACTTTCTCTTTGATAGGACAAAAGACCAAAATTGTTATCTACTCTTCATTAAAATTGTTATTTTACAGCTCACCTTTTCATTGAAAGACCTTGAATAGGGTTGGTATTACTTTCAGATATCAAAAGAAAAAAAGTAATTGGTACCAGCACATTGTCTGCTTATTAATATTTCAGGTTTACCTTTGTTGAGAAAAATGATTTATTCCCACCGTGTATTGGAAGGAAATAGGTTTAGCACAATCACAGACTTACTTAAATTTAAGTTCAAAAACATTTTAGGTTATTTAGTCTTATAGAGGATTGTCTCCTACAATATAATAGATGGCAGTTTTAGTTGGCTAGGTTTTAAAGACCCAGATACGTGAACATCATTCATGTGAGACTGAAACAGGATGAACGGTTTCAGGAATAGAACTGGCAGGGTGAGCCTGAGCCTCTGGGCTTTGCAGAAGAAACTTTGCATCGGGCATAAGCAGGGGTAGTTTTACAGGGAGAAAACACAGAACTCCTCAAGCTGATCATGATCAGATGAGGGAAAAAAAATAAAATATTTTGAGTGATTGCTAATGGAATTAGTCCTAAATTTCAGTTTCAGCACTGAACTAGTACTGCTTGTATTTAGGCTTGTGCTTAGGAGAAGAGAGTGGGATGGCGTTGTACACGGGACTGTGGTGCTGTTCTACCCTCCTGTGAACTCCACATCTCTTCCATGCACTGAGCCAGCTGATGTGGGCTCAGCCCACATTTTTTTTATCCATCTGCAATACATCCATACACATCACATTAAAGTATTTTTTGAACAAAAGTGGGACAATTTCAGTCATGGCTATGCCCTAAAGGGAACCAAAAACATTGTGGTTTGACTTCTCTGTCATGTCATGATATAGCATATGGGGCAGTTGTGAGAAAAATTTCTTCCACCTCCCCTGCATTTCACCTCCAGAAACACCAGCTACTGTCTACCCTATACAGAACATGTTATTTTTTGCTCATATACCACCTCTTTTCTTCTGATAGTTTTATAGTTTTTAAAAGCTCACTAAAGCTGCTTCTTCCTTCTCACGTTCCATTTAACAGATATTTTAGCTTTATAAATCTTTCCTTTTGTCTACAACACAGGTTGATTTTACTGCCTACTCTCATTGTCCCCAAGCCTACATTAACAAGCCACAGTAGGAGAAATCCTAACAGATCCTGGCAGGTTGCCTAAGAGGGAGCAAGTGGTACCATCTGGTAGAATAAATCAAATTGCTACAAACTCCAAGACTCACAGACTGTCAAAATTTTCATTGTTGCAGAGTTAAATAGGGTAACTTTTGTCTCAGAAAGCTACCTGTGCAGTGTTCAGAGCATGTGGATGTACTAAACTGAAAAACAGGAAGAGCAGCAGAACGTCCAGCCGGCCAGCCTCCCAACAGTAACCCTTCCTGGTGGAACTGGCTGCTGGGAATGTAGGTGATTTGTTCCTCTTTGCATATCTCTTGGTTCCAGACACACCTGGAGTTAAATTTTAGTGCCACACCTGTAGTAAGTGTTCGTGCACTCACTGTCTGGTCTGAAGCGTGCTTAGTTTCAAACCCAGTGTTAATAGACAAGGAAGGTAAATTTGGAAAACATTCAGATCTAGGATATAGACCTTCCATTTTTTTGGTGCCCCCAAATCTATGTTTGCATATAGTTTTATATATACATGTGATATATATATATACACACATAATATATATATACATATATTATATGGGCAAATACATGGGTTATTTATGTCATCAGTGCTCATGCATTGACGATAAGTGGTTGTTGAAAGTGTGTTCAGCTTAGAAAAAACAGAAACACTTCCACTCTGGTGCTTATGGTTGGATTAAAGGTACGTAATTTTGCCTGAGGAGTTTATTTCTGGAGTCCTGAGAACAGCTTAATACATTTAGAAAGCTAATTTTTGAAACTGCTGGAAAATAGTCCATAGACTGTTCATTTACTGTGTATACAGAATGTCTTATTAAATCATACAGTAATCATAAAAGGTGAAAACTTCATTTGATAATAAATACAGTATTTATGAATAATTTATATAGGAAATAAGGATGTATTAGATGAAACAGTATTCATATTTTCTTTGGAAAATACAAATTGGTCATTAAATGAATTAGACAGCTGTTAAATATCTGTTGGTTTTAAACTCAACCAAAACTTGGTTGAGTTTAAAAAATGTACATAAAAATGTTTAAAATGTACAAATTAAATAGTTATTCACTATTTCATATTTCATATTCAAATGCTATTAATTCCCGTAAAGACAAATCAAACTCCCTCTGTTGGGCTGTGGGGGTATTTCCTGTAACTTTCCTGTAACTTCTCCTCAGAATTAGTTTATGACGACATAGTCACAATTAAACCTTCTGTTTTGAAATAACATAGCTAAAAAAAATCAACAACATGCTAAGGAAAAGGGACTGTGCACTGCAATGAGAATTGAACTTTATGTAGAGTAAGGCCAAGTCCGTCGGACTTGCTTAGGTCCCCTGTGCTGGTATGTAGTGTAGGGGTTCTGCTGGGGGGTTGCATGCTGCACTTGGAGTTGTCACTTCCCCCACACGCCATGCCTGGAGCACTGCAAAGATTCAGATATTACATTAAGAATATAGAATTAATCCTTATGAGTCTGCTCTTTCATATTTTAAGATCTAGGAGCGCTAGAGAAAATATATGATGACACTGAGTGTATGCAGCCACTTTCTTTAGTATTACAAACCTGTATGGCTGACATAGTAGTGACAGTGCCAAACAGCAGGTATTGCTTTCTCACTGGGCCTCTTGAACTGCTTATTGAGGAACACAAACACACTTGATAAAAAGGAAAGAAGATCAGTACACATTTTGGTCACATGAAGAGGCAACAGTGGTAAGTCATACACCCAGGGGGGCTGAAATCCCAGGCTCTCAGCAAGGTGGGTGTCCTTAAGCAAATCTCTTAAGGTCTTTGCCCTGAGCTACCATTTATACACCAGTAACATGCAGGCAGTGTCTTCATAGTTAGATGATAGAGATACTTTAGGAGGTCCTTGCTGGATGTTCTGTCATTTGTATACACTGTGTAAAGTATTATTTGGATATTTGGAGTTACTGTCTGTTCCTTGTACTTACTGAAGGTGATATTGCTACTTTTTTTTTTTTTAATTATTATTTTTTATGTGAAATTAAGGCCACAATTTATATACATTAATAAGCACAGCTTTCAAAAAATGGCAGTTTGTAAGAAAATTTTGTTTTGATCTCTACGTACAATTTATCTTACAATTTCTAACAGTTCCCTAAGCACCTGCTGTTGAAAGTATAGGGAGAAGTGGAAAAGTCAAGTGTCATAAATAAGAAAAGATGGAACTGATTTAGGCCAAATATCAGCAACTATTGTACTGAATGCTAATATCAAACTGCAATACTGCACTGGTAAGGGCTTTCAGCAGTAGTGCCAATTCATGTGTTAAAAACATCAGGCTTTCTCTCCGTCTGCTCCCCTCCATGCCATTCTGCTTGATGGCACTCAAAGCCTTTGTCCTCTCAAGTAACAACTGACTTGTCTGCCAGTTTAGGGTGGCCTGTAGGCTGATGTTCTGTCCTTCAGGATATGTACTTTAATGCAGCTGTTTGTCAGCATCTGAAGTATTTCTTTGTGCAACAACACCGCTCTGAAACAAACTGAATAATCCAGTCTGAGGGAGCCAGGGAGAAATGAGCACCATTTCTGCTTGCCTGGGACAGTCTCCAACACCCAGAATCAGCAAACACACTGACAGTATCTCTAAAAGCAGTGTGGTGAGAGACAGAGATAATGCACGAGCAGGAGATATGCGGTTCAGCTCTGGAGAAAAGCGTATGGAAACTCTGAAGTGTACCAGGAGAACTGCACAGATCTCTGTTCCCTGCCGGAGCAGATTCCGGGCCGGAGCTGCAGCCCGTGGAGAGGAGCCCATGCAGGAGCAGGGGGTCTGGAGGGAGCTGCCGCCCACCCGTGGGGGACCCGTGCTGGAGCAGTTTGCTCCTGGGGGATGGATGGACCCCGTGGTACGGAGCCGTGTGAGAGCAGTGCTTGAAGAGCTGCTGCCTGTGGGAAGACCACACAGGGTCAGTTCAGCAAGGACTGCATCCCATGGGAGGGACCCCACAGCACAGGGGATGAGAGTGACTTCCCCGTCCTTATCTCAACCCTTGAGCCCTTTTCATCATATTTTCTCCCTGTTCCTCTTTGAGGAGGGGGAGTGAGAAAGCGATTGTGGTGGAGCTCGGCTTCCCACCCGAGTAAAACCACCACAGCGGCCAAGAGACACTGCTCCTAGGAGGGAATAATCCACTCTAGATTTTACTCTCTAAGCTCCCACCTTTAAAATGAAGATGTTATCTATTTTGCAAAGGCAACGTTGCATAGGTAAGGTGCAAAAATACCTACACTATGTATCCATCATTCCAATACTATGGTGAACTTGAACAAGCAGAAGCTGTTTCTGATTCTGTTCAGGTTGCTGCTTCTTTGGACTTTATGATTCATACTCAAGTAATTACTGACATGCAGGATCACATACTAGCTTTAAGCTTTTAAGAGACTTTCTAGCAGCTAGAGATAATCTCACTGCTACCTGGCATCTCTCCTGCATCTCTCCTGGAATTACACTGATCCAGGCTCAAAGAGACCAGAATTGGCTCTAATGATGTGACAATGTCAGATGTGGTTATAGGCTATAAATAACTAACTGCAGAGTTATCATGGACCAGCAAAAAATGGGCCAGGAGTACCAAGCTGGTGGGTGCTATGTGGGCTCAGCAGAATTTATTTAAATGTTTCAGTGCATGGCAGCAGTCTCTTGTACCCTGAGGACAGAAAAGGTTTATTTTTCTGCATCAAAGGGGAGGAGAGTATTTCCACTTACCTTCAGCTTTCTGCAGTTGTACAGTTGTTAAAAAATTGCACTCCAAAAGGGGAAAAATACTTATAAATCAGATTACTGATTTTAATATATCTGATAAAAAATTATGCTTTTGGGAATGGAACTTGGTTGACTGCCTTGGCAAGAAGTCATTGGCAGATGTGCAAGAGAAAATGCCAGAGTTAATGTAGATGTGAACAAGTAATTCCTGTAAATAGTGACCTGCAGAGGTGATCCCATCAGCGGGGCACCCATCAGCGAGGCTCGTTGGCCTTCCCCGAGCTGTCTGGTTTGGGGGAGCTGCAGGGGAGCACTAGGGGCCAAGCTGTGAGCTGTCAATATTGAATCCTCTGCAAGGCTAAGTGTTGTGTCATCCACTTCAATTTTTTAAGTGTTGGGAGCACTTAATACAGGGCTGTGACATTCATCTATGGTATTTCATTACAGAAACAAATGCTGCTGTTGTTTAAAACAAATCATTTGCATGTGAAGGAAAACAAAAGTGAGAAGGATTTAATGGGATTCAGCAAGATGAAAATTAAGAATTTCAATCACAAGCTTTAGATCCCTCACAGCCCTCACAGCACTGATTATTATTATTATTATTTTTTTCTGACAAGTTTAGGTGTATTGGCTATCCCTTCTCAGCCACCTATGGAGATCTTGCCTTCTTGTGTCAGAAGCTAAATCTGGGCCTGACAGAGCTTCACATAAGTAACTGCAAGTATTTTGGAGTAGATTCTGGCAAAGAAACCATACAACTATTTACAGAAATAGTTGAGGAGTTTCTATTTTGTGGAAGTATTATCTCTGTTCAGTAGTGGAGGAAGAGTTATATGCTGCTTTGCTTATTGTATGAACATCCTGTGACAGTACAATAGTGAAGGAGGATTTATAAGATATCTAGAAAACTCCTGTAAAGTCCTTTTTGCTGATTGAAAAGTGATCCATGGTGACTGTAGGATTAGGAATGGGTGTAGTTTTGTCCTGTAAGAAAGTAAGTAAGACAATGGCTTGGTAACAAGGGAACTCGATATTAGAACAAAAAAATTAAGATGTAAAAAAAGCCAAGGATATTTCTTAGACTTTAGAAAAGATTTTTTTTTTTTCCACTCTAAAGTTTTTTTTTTCTAGCTTACTTTTTTTTTTTTTTTTTTTTTTTAATGTGTTTGTAAGTTGTATAATGTTCTCAAGTATTTATATATAAAAAAATGTAATTGGTAAAGGAGTTTTGGGGGCTTCCAAGAACCAAGTTCCAATTTTAAATTGCCTTTAGTCTGAGTGCATACATTGTTTTGTACTTACATCTAAGGTGCAAGCCAGGTTTCACTGGGGCTGAATTTGAAATGCTGTTATTGGAGACAGCATTTTTGAATACCCGACTGTGGTCACTCAATTAGAAGACTTTGTGGCTTCTAGTGTCCTTATAATATTATATTTATTCTTCATCTAGTGTTCTACATTTTTTAATGTAAAACCTTTAAAATTTCTGGAAGTTAACACTCAAGTCTTACTAATCTTATTATGTCTGCAATGATATCACTTGCTCTTTGCTCATCGTGTAACATCTGTAGAGGAGCAGGTAAAAGAATTGGTAGAACCATTTCAGGTACATATTGGTACAAAGATCCACCAATGCTGGCTTTTGTACACAGACAGGGAGCCAAGTATTCTTCTTTGTGGACATCTGTGTCCGTCTCATTTAGTGCAGCCTTACTGTATTACATTCCCAAAGGAAAAGGTATGCAAATGATAGATCCAAATCCTTATAATGCTCATATGATTTCCCCTTCCTACTCCTTGCAATTTTATTGTCCTGTGAAAGAAAATACCACAAGACTCACAGCATACTCAGAACAAGAAAAAATCACAATATGGGTAAACATGGTGCAGAAAAAGAAAACATCTTTCCTTCAATAATTTCACTTACTCCTCTCTCCATGGCTTCCTCCATGATCAGCTGTTGTGTTTTGGAGATTTCCTTAATTGTAATCCACAAAACCATTCCAGTGGAAGGATGACTCTACACTGCCAAGCCTGGCAAAAGAAAAGATACAAATGATGTTTTATTGATCCTGCACTCTCCAACACTGCCATACTGAAAGTAGCTTCAGGATGTGCAAGGTTTCATCTCCAGTATTGTAATTTACTACACATTTTTTGTGGCCATGTTTTGTGTGATGACCGAGCGATTCTCTCTTTTCCTTCAGCCGGGGTTAGGTTTCCCTCTGTCCATCAATGATCATTGCAAATCAGCAATGTGTGCCATTCAGAATGACTTAATCAATGCTTGTTTTATATTAAATGCTTTAAAAAATAATAATAATAAAAAACATATTTATGCTCCATTACTACCAGATGCATACTGAAACAAAAGGTAGAGAAATGAGGAAATGCTGTATAAACTTGCACTGGGAACAGTCACACTACTTTGATCCTTTTCTGTTCAGCATACATGTGTACATGCGTAGACCCTCTAGACTCCTGTTTAGAGCCTGGCAGCTCGGTACCTCACCTCTTCCCATCATTTGACTTTGCAGTCAATGGCTGCTGCTCAACTGCTTATTTGCCGTAAGTCATGGTGCCAGGTTACTACATATTTTTTTCCATGAAAGCTGTAACTTTAAAACTGTGCATCCTCTTTCCAGACAGCCTGCCTGTGATTGGCACCTTTCAGTTAAAGGCCTGCTAACTTCACTCCTTGCTTTCTGCATTTACACCAAAGAATTGTTTCAGTGGTGGGCTGTAGGCTCATTGACAGAGCCAAAGCAAACGTAGGCCAAAAACATTCAAGGGAGAATTTCAGGCCTCAGATTATTCTTCCTAGCAAGTTTATATAGGTAATGCCTCAGATTATCAGCATTTGCAGCTGTTTGAATAATAATTATTCCCTCAGAGGGTTTATTTCATTCCTGTCCATTTTCTGCTCATTGCCAAAGAAGCTAAACAGTGTTTTGAGGAAGGTCCAGATCACCAGGTCAATTTTGCACAGCAATTGTTTTTAAAATAAGACAGACAGCATCACAAAACAACTTCTGGGAACATATACATCTCAAGTAATGACCTGTGAGTAAACCTTTGCTCTGAATGTAAGCCCACACCGCAGGGCCGTTTGATGCAGCCAGAAAGCTTTCTAATTAGCTTTAATATTTATGTCAATTTTTGAAAAGGAGATTCCAGCAGGTTCAGTGAGACATGCCTTGCATAACTTATTTTTTCACCTGTTTAAGCTGTAGGGATAGATGCTCATATCATAAATATCTCTCTGAAGGAAATGAATTTGTTGTACCCTGTCCTGCACAGTCTGTGAACGAGCTCACAGCCTGCAAACCAGTGTTCAGTTGCCTTAGCAGTGCATTTCAGACACTTCTTATCATGCAAACCATCCTCGAGGCAAGCAGCTCATGCCACCCACGGTAATAGGACAGGCTCACAGCTCTCCTGTTCTGAGGATGGCCTGTGGGGTACTGGCCATTTCCACCTCCTCAGTTCTCTGCCAAGAGCAGTAACTTGGATTAAAAACAAATGAAAACAATCTAATTAGCTTATGTTTTATGCTCTGACTGGAAAAGTTATGACTTACCAACACAGAGATGGGTGTTGGGCACGCAGTGGAGTGCAGTCGCTTCCCATCTTCGGCGTGATGCTCCAAAGCTAGGTGCCTTCAGCTGCTTCCCTCTCTGTGAAGCTTCAGCTCTCAGCAGTGCTCAGAATATTTTTATATCCCCGCTAGGCACAAGATTTCACTGGCACTGCTTCCAGTTGCTGGCCTTTGACAGACAGCAGGACAGCCCCTGGCAGAGCCAAGGATGCTTTGTCTTTGGAGCCCCGTGACGTTGCTGCAGCAGACGAGTCGCCCACTTGGTGGACACTGCGATCTGATGGGCTTCACTCCCTAACTCCTTCCTGCCTGCACCTTGCTCGCTGGTAGCTTTGGGTAACACTGCAGGTATCCGTTAAAATCTGTGATGTTCTGGGAGAGATAGGCTCCCTGCTTTTTGCCTCTGTCTATCCTTTTTTTTTTTTTTTTTTTTTTTGTGCTAGATGCTCACTGAAGATGCGTGGTAAGGTGTCCCTTACAGGATTGGCTCCTGGCTGAAATCTCCCTAACTCTCATGTTCAGAAAGCTGTGAAAATTGTCCAGGTGCAGTCCTTAGCATCTGCCTCTTCCAGGGGAGGTGGCCCCAGGGCTCGGTGCAGAGGTGACTTTGTGCTGCGGGTGAAGAAGTGCTTCTCTGCTGGGCTCATTTCCTGCAGCGTGGTAAGGTGTTACAGGGAGTGTGACCTGTACGTTTAGAGCCAGAAAGGAGTATGCTAGACCTTCTCTATGCAGTTCGGTTACATGCGTAAGTGTACATATGCAGACTCTCACTTCCGAGGGTGGGCAGATTGCTGCTTCACGTCTTCCCTTCATTTGATTTTGTGGCTCAGGGCTTCTGCTAACTGATTACATTTGCAACTATTACCAGCTGCTCTCAGTTATAATTCAGTCTTGTTAGACGCTTGCTGTGATGTAGGCAGAAAACAAAACAAAAAGAGTTTCTTATCAGATCATAATAGTCTTACCTCAAGAAACCTTTCCAGTAATTACCTTGCAGCTAGGCAATAATGTGCTCTGATGCTATAATATAAATGGAAGCGTGAAATCCAGAGTAATATGAGACAGCACATGGGCACAGCAGACATTGTCTCATCTCTAAAACATCACTCTATCCCTACTGCAAGAAAAATAAGTTAATTTTCATCTAAACTCAGAGAAACTCTGATTCTTGTCAAGCTTTGAGCATTTTAATTTGTGCAAAGTTCTCTTGGCAGTGCTTCTGCCTTAATAAAAGACACACTTTTGTGCAAGATAGGCAGATCAGAAAGGCTGGTACTCCTGACAGTACATTTCTTCCTAAATTAAGGTTTAAGCGTCCTGAGGGAAGTAAACATATTTTGCATAAAGTTAGAGGTTGCTCATGTTAATGCAGAAACCTGTGTAATAATTAACTGTAATTAACAGGGCCTGCTAAAATAAACTGCGAGGTGGCATAACCCAGTGTCACTGGGAGATGGGCTCTGAGATAGGAGGTTGGGTCACTGGGTAGCAAACAAGGGTAAGGTAGGGCTTGGCCTCCAGAGATAAAAGAAGAAAAGTAAAGCTTGAATTCATGGCAGGTTATCAGGAAAGCCTTTTAGATTTCAGATTTCAGGCATAAAGCACTGAGCCGTGTTTACAATGGGAGCCTAAAGCAGTTTTTAGGCTATGATTAGCTTTGTCTGGCAGGAAGGTCAGAGGTCAGACCAAGTAAAACCATGGTTTATGCAAACCTGAAAACCAATCCTAAACTGTACCATAATCCTAGTTCTAATATCTAGCTGGACTAGAAGAAGTGTGAGATGAAACTGCATCATCTCAGTTGGAGAGATGTTGGAGAGAAGGAACGGGGATGTGAAGGCTGGGGTTAGGGTGGGGAGTCAAGCTGATGGGGCTCCAGGGTGAAGAGGAGTTTGTGCAAGGGAAAACAGAGCCTCTGTCTTGTGTGTCGGCTGGAAGCTCACCAGTGGGGCTAGGAAATTCCTCTGTGAAAGATGGAGGTGAGACTGGGATGTAGGTAGGGTGTTGAGGATGAGATAAAAAAAAAAAAAAAAAAAAAAAAAAAAAAAAAAAAAAAGATTAAGGCACTGATTTATTTCAGACTGACTCGAGAAATGATGCTAAATTCAGTTTCTGGGCCACCTTTTGCTTTGGGGCTTAAATGACAAAGCTGGGGAAAAGGCTGGTGTTAAGGCTGGGGTACGAGGTAGGATTTGCTTCTGCTAATGCCGTGAAGACTTGCTGACAAGTTGGTTACACAGAGGTGGCCAGGCTGTGCTGGGTGTCAGTGCCAGTTTGTGTCACCGCAACGTGGGTACAGGTGGGACTGGGTGGAGCCACCAGAGCAGGGAGAAACCGAGTGTTTGCTTCCAGTGAGCTTGCTGAAGAAAGCGTGGAGAAATTCAGATGCTGCAGCTCGCCCCATATGAATGTGTAAATGTAAATTAATGCTGATTAGGATTTTTCATGAGGCTGAGCTAGGACCACAGGTAAGCACTACTCAAATATTGTTTCCTTTGAATTTGCTTGGATCTTGGCAGACGCAGCAGCAGCAGAGATGCTACGGACGCACCCTGCATGCACTGACCTTTCAGCTGTTTGCCTGCTGTGTCACGCGCTGTATCCTTCTGGGCCCTGGAGCATCCCAGGACGCTGGAGGCAAACCCAGGTAGAAGTATAAAAAAATCAATGCTCTTGATTTCAAAGAGCAGCAAAGACATGAGTCAGTCACAGAGACGTCATTCTTGAGTACCCTCCCTGTTGTGTTCAGCCATAATTTCATTGGAAATCAATCCTAAGCGCTATCTTAGAGGGAGCTTCTTCTGACTCTATTTTTTCCCATTTTCTTTGAAGTTTCTTCATGAAAGCTGTAAAAAAAAAACACAAAGTTGGTGGGAAAACAGTGGCAGCTGATGGGTTAATTGAATGCCTGGCTTTGGAAGGACATGACCTGGAAAAAAAAAAAAAAAAAAAAAAAAAAAGGCTGGAATAACCCTTGCCTAATCATTGGAAAATCATCCTGGCTAACTGTCCAGCCTGACCACATCCAGTGGGCAACCCTTGGAGGATAGCTGGTTCTCATAGTACGATCTAAAACTAAACTAAAAGGCAGGGCCAAGTTCTGTTGTTTTTTACATGTGCTCTGTAATTGTCTATAGACCACTAGTAATCTTTGGTCTATAACGCACCACTGATAACAGTGAGGAAGGTCTTGTGGCTGAATCAGAGAACCTGAAAGTCAAAATGTCTAGGTTTCCACCTCTGCCACAGGCATCCTCAGAAACTTTGGGCAAGCAGGTTGAGACAAAAACTTTGTTTGTTTGTTTGTTTTTAAAAAGTCATTGTGATTACACGCTAGTACTCACCCATGTGAATGTGTTGGTGTGCATAGACAAAACTTGCATGTGCCTCTGTTAACTTGAGCCCTATTAATAAAGTTTTGTCTCAACCTACTGAAAATAAAAACATCAAAACAAATACATACATAGTCTACGGCAGTTTATATTAGACGGTGGTTTTGCTTTGTTAGAATCTGCTCATGCGTTTCATCACATTTTGGAAACCTGATGAGTCACTGCATTTGTAATGATCTTTGTTAAATTGTTGTCTTCTATTATGTCATCTGCACTTTGCACAGTATGTGAAGTAACTCTGCCTTCATTTGCTTTATCATCAATCATGACAAGTAAAAATTAAATACAGAAGGAATCATCATGTCCACAGAGCATAAGGTTTTGTCGATGGACTGAGGGGTGATGCCTCTTTGGTTCTTTGCCTTTGCTAAGTAGCACAAAGCCTGCTTGCCAAGGATAAACCCCAGAGGAACCACACATCTACACATTTGTTTTTTTAAAATATAATCAGTAAGAGGCCACTCAGTAGTGACTCATAGTTGAATCTAGAAAGATCAGTGGTTGATTCCTCAAGGACTTGTCAGGGAGGAGGGCTGTCAAAACCAGCCATATGACTGTGAAGCGCTGCAGAGGACATACAGCTCAGGTGTGTGGCACCAGGGAAAACAGGACGATGTTTTTAGACCTGTGTAATGAGGCGCTAGTCCTCCACTGATCTCACCTACGTAACTAGAGGGTTGTTTTATGCAGTGCATGACCTTTCAGCATGCAAAGATTTTTTTCAGCAAAGGATATTGATGAGTTGAGGCCTGTCATTCAGTTGACTAGTACAGAAATCATGAACATGTTCTAGAAGTTTGTAACATGAGAAAACTTTCTGAAGCTTACCCCGCAGAGGTGATTTTCGAAAAAGAATTAATCTTAACTACTTGACCATCAATGCTACGGAAAGACAAGATGTTATCTTAAGCTCTTAATATTTGTTTTAAAATAGCCTGGATGGAACAAAATGTAAAGAAAAAATATATTCCTTCCCTTTAATTAAGAAAGTTGAATTGGTAACAAAATTGTGTCTGGCCTTTCTGGGCTAATAAGGCAGCAATGTATCTCTGCCTTTACACAGAGATACAAGCCTTTGTATCTCTGTGAAGATAAATTTCAGAAGAAACTCACTGTGCTGAGTTGTCTATGGGAGCAGAGATCCAGGAAATCTGAATTTTAAGGCAACTTCAGTGATGAGTCGATGAAATTTCTCCAGCCAGCTTGGTGAAGTCTATCTGCTGGGATCCTTAAGGAAAGGAGCATGAAATCAGCATTCTTTACAGCGCATGTAACCCCTCGCTATCAAGTGTGCTGCCTGGGCTGCAGGAAGCACTCGGGATGAATATTTTGGTAACCGGCAGAATTGTCAAGGCAGCCTGAGAGGCTTGACACCCCTCTCCTAGTTTTTTTTTAAAGCAGAGGATTCTTCCCATATGTTTGACTAGTTACATGTGTTAGCTGGGACAGAAGAAAATGCACTGCTTCTTGTGAAAGGAAAAATGTGACAGGAATAGTAAAAACCACAAGCAAGTACTTTTGTATTCTTACTGATGTAATATGTAATATGTAATATGTAAAATGGGTTGTCTCCTACTGTAAGGAAATTGAAGGCTTGCAAGCAAAAAGAAAGCCATTTTTAAAAAGGACCTATTTTCTATATATTTTTTTTCGTATCACCAAAGAGAAGAGGCAGTGTGATCAGTGACAGTGGAACAAGAACCAGTGCAATTAAATTTTATTGCTCCTGGAGCTCTTTTGTTCCTCTCAGCATACAGTCATGACTGAAATTGAGGAATGGTTATGGGCTGGAGGGAACGGAGTGCCTTCTAACACCTGCATGTGCAGAATCAATATTTTTCTCTCTGAGTTATATTCTGGCTCTATAAATTATTTTATGTTTCATCTCACGAGTCCTTTTTCTGGGTGAAAGCTCTGCTGTGATTTTCCCATTTGGCACCTGGTGTATCTTTTTTTAATGGTCAGTACTCCGTGAAACTCCAGTGCTTTGCTACCATTTTGAGTGGTATAGGGGAACTTCACTTTCTGTGTATCTTCTGGTTAATGCCTGAAGAGAATTTATCATTGTCTTTGGAAAGGAAACCATTTCAGTCTTTAGTTCGAGCCTGACACATTTTTGAAGCATGCTGAATAGAACTGTTATAACTGAGTGTTTGTCTTGTGTGTGCAACCACATACACCGACTGAGAAAAATTGAAGACCTCTGAACACATTCCGGGGAGACCTAGCAGCAAAAATAGACCACTACAGCTGAAGTGGTGCACTGAAGTTTGACACTTTTGACCTCTTTATTCCACTTTTCAGCTCCGGTGTATTTCCTCTGCTGATTTCTGAGTTTTCAAAGGTGCATGGGGCTGATGAGATGCTGGTTTCCTCCGCAATAGGATCCTCTTCTGCACATCTGGGGCTAATTCCTGAACGCTGAGGAGGCCGTTTGCTGCCCTTGGAGCTGTGCAGGTGATGGAGTCTAGGTCCTCCTAGGAAGCACAGAAAAGAAACTTCAGCCTGGTCAAAGTTGTATTACAACTTTGTCATTGATTAAAGGTGCCTTTCATTTGCACAGACTTATCGCTGCAAGTTTTCAGTGACTCAGCAAACTGAGGGTTTTGGCTGTCAGAATAAAACAGTGTCTTGTGGCACAATGCCAGAGTTTGGTGTGCTTTCACTTAGTGTTATCAGAAACTGAAAGTCAATAAAATTTATAGCAGCAGAATTTACTGACGTGGCCGTGACCTTGCTGGAGAAAGTTCTGTATTCAGCAGTATCAGCAGCTGTCTCTACTCTCTGCTCAGTAGCTGAGTCCTCTCTGTGGTTTGTATCTAACTTCCTCTTGTGCACAAGGAAAAGGGTGGAGTTTCATGTAATTTTGAATTGTAGTCTCCTAACATGGTACAATTTAAACTACATTATACATTATAAAAAGACTCAGTCTTGTCTTACCAAGAAGTGCAAAGCAACAGTTCTCCTTAAGAACTTTGACAAGGGATAATTATCCTGGCTGTTGGGAGAAGAAGAAAAAGCTTCAAAGGACAGAAATCTGCTTTATTTTTCTGGGCATCCTGTGTGTTACTTTCCAGCTGGAAGGGCATGGTTTTCTTGCACGTCTGCCTTTGAAAAAAAAAGATTTCCAGAAAACGATTACCTGATAGATTATTATTAATTTTTAATCATAAGAAGTATAATTTGGCCATATTTTAATTCCTTGCTTGCTTTATGAATGTATAATGTTCATTTCAGAATGCAGCACCAACCTCTCCGGCGGTCCCATCGCAAAGCACTCTGCCTGCTAGTTGTCTACGTGGCAATGTAATATGCAGCCAAGTTGAGAGGTTCCTCCTTTCCCATGTCCTCTCTGTCCTCCCATCCTCTGGCATGGATTAGCACTGCTCTACAGCTGTATGCAAGTTTCAGTGCCAGCTGTGGGGACTCACGTGGGCAGCTCTGCCATTTCAGTGCTCCAGAGACCTGTCTCTTCTGTGCCAGCTTTATTCCTTTAAAATTTCACTGCTGAATTAGATGTTCCTACAGAGAATATATACATAGGCAGAAAAGCATCTTCCTTTTTGCAAAGAAAACAGGTGGATAAAGGATCATTCCAGAAAAATGACAGAAAAAAAAAAAAAAAAAAAAAAGACCAAAAAATAATTTTGACCAAGACAGGATAGTAGACATTAGAAATGTTTTTTGCCACAAGACAGACAAAGTTACATTTTGTACAGATTAGAAAAACTCACTCCATTAAGCAAAAAACTGGGAGTTTAGAAAAGATCTCACGTCACCCAACACAGTTATCAAGGGAAAATTTCAGCAAAGAATCACAGCTACCAAACAACATCTTGGGATTTGATCGTGTGCCTTGGTTTACAAAAGAGCATATAAGCAGAACTATCAACTCAGAGGAACTGCTATATCTCTTTTTGCAACCATGTTAATAAAACATGGGATGAGCAACTCAAAAACAGCTTCAACAGAAAACAAGCCAGCAGGAATGAGGCAGAAGGAAAGACAGAGGGGGAATGCATGCTTCATAAAAAGCTTGTGTTCATAAATAATTATTTAATTTGTGAATTATATTCACAATTTAGGAGGGCCTTTTTATCTCTATGTGTCAAAAGGAAATTCAGTGGTAACAGATTATTTCATACACACCCTTTCATCCCAATCACCTGTGTACTTTGAAAAGATCTGAAGTTTTGCACCTCGCTTTGCCCTGGGGTGCATGCTACTCCTGGTTCCCTGGGTTTGCTCAGGTAGTGGCTGCAATACTGTTTTCCTCCAGTTCCTTGCCTGCCCCAAAATCTCAGGTGCAGTTTCTGTTTGCCTCAGGTCTTACTCCCGGGTTATCTACTGTTTCCTATGGAGCAGGGTGGATTCTTTATATTTGCCTGTCTTGGAAGGACTGCAAACTCTGAAGTACAAGAAATATACAATAATTTTATGTCCATACATTGTTTCTCTGAAAACTCAATTTGCTTACCAAAGATATTTGTTTTGTCTCTTTATGGAAATTCTTTGATAATCCTGAATAGCCAAAACAGAAAGAGGATAACCCTGCAACGTTTTTGTTTAGGGAAAGGCAGTAAGTTTCATTACCTCACTGTGAGCCCAGTCCTTTGCTTCATGAAGGCATTTGCTCTACTTCCCGGAAATATTTTGGAGAATGAGAATCTGAATGTAAACTGAAGAAATCCTATTCGCAGGTCGCACAGCCTGCAGGGGGCACACCTGCTCACTTGGAACAGTGTGATGGGACAGACCCTGCGCTGCCGCGCTTCGGTCTGCACCGAGTTAGCTCCAGCTCCCTGATGCTTCCCATCATCTGGATGCTCTGTGCTCTCCGTGTTTAACTCCTGGTCGTTCCTGATCTTTTTCTTTCTCTTGTTAATAGGATGATAACTCCTTTTTTTTCAAAGGCTGCACCTGCGTTTCTGCTGTAGAAATACTGCAATACTGCATCAGATGCTAGCTTTCCACTCCATGTTTTTTGGAACCTTTCCTGTAAAGCATGTAATTATGTTTTCTCTTTCCCTAATTATATTCACCCTTATATTGATATATATATATATATATTATTTTTTATTTATATTTTTTTTTTGGTCTGCTTAATCTGTCTGTATAAACTAGATAGTGACGCAGTGTAATCCTTGGGCTGGCAACAGTGTTAGCTGTTGTTAAGGGAGCACTTGTTTTGTAAATGTTGAACCTGGGTCCCGAAATGCATTCTAGTTAAAACCTGTGCTATTTGGTATTAACAGATGATACTTGCCGGACCTTGGCAACAAAAAGCTGAGGAGGACAAGAATTAAAGGTGCCACCTGCTCATAAATTCACTTGAAAAGCCCTTGAAGTGAGGTGGTCTCTCAAATAGGAGTACACATAGCTTCAGTGAATAATAAAAGCAATTAATATACAAGTGCAAAACCACCTTCCTCAAGTTATAGCTGTTGCAGAAATTGACCTGTTTACCACCTCAAAACAAAGCAAAACAAATCTGCTTTGACACTGTCCTGCGGAGAAAATAAAATATTATATTTTCAGATGAGATTGAGAGAAAAATAAGGCCCCAGAATACATTACAAACACCTTTTGATGAACAGCATTATCAGATGCATCTGTTCATCCACGGCTATTCGTGTTCTGCAGCACTATGCCTTGGTCCATCTGGCCCAGAGTTGCATGCTGAAGAAAGATTATATGGAATAAATAGGATCTGTGCTACCATTAAATGCATGACTAGAGAACGAAGTACTTCAGGATTAACATACTGCAATGGCTTCCTTAAAGATGTACATTAATTTGAGATAATTGGCTCTATAAAATGTGTTATAAAAATAACTTTTGAGCTATAAAAATAATTTTACAGGAATCAATGTATATTGTTCTTTGACTTTCCATTTATGTTATAGCTTAAATACATAGAATTATTTCTCCTTAGCTACTGTTCCTTCCAATACCTCTACAGATCAGACACTTTCTGAAAACATGAGTTTTCTTTTTCCACAGTCAGGAACCAAACAAAAACCAAACAAAAGCAGAATTCTGTATCTGTGATTTTGCTGGGATTCAAGACAAGGGAAATTTTGAGACTGTAATTAAAGACGTGAGACAAAACAACAACAAAACAGTTTCTTAGAAATAGTGTCAAACAATTTACAATCTCTTTTCCTTTTTAAAGCACTCCATTGCATCAAATGGATGTACATAGAAAGGCCTGTGGAATACTAGGGATATCACATCACAGTTTTAGCAGACTGGTGGAAATGACTAGAAATAATTCTACTCAAGTACAAACATTTCTGATAATCTCCTTATATAAATTTTATTTCTTTTTCAATAGTATGGCATTAGCTCCAGTTTGTGAAATAAACCGTAAGTATAACTTGTTTGTTGTGTTATATCTCATCATTTTATTTTGTTATGATTTTTTTTTCTGTCAGCATGCCTATGTTAACATTTCTTTCTCCCAGTCTCTTGGCCATTACTAAGAATACTTGCACATATTCAATTGGATTAACTCATTGTGTATCATTTGAAATGATGAAGAGATCACAAAGCCCTTGACATGTATGCTTACACTTTTTAATGCTTGGGTGGTAGGATACTTGGTGGAACTCTCAGGGAAAGACACTGCTCCCAAACAAAATTAAAATACTGCCGTTTTCCTTGTTCTGAAATGCCAAAACTTCGTGGAAACCCCCAAAACGCAACACTTCAGTTTTCCACTTTGCTTCTCAAACATGGTGTCAGGTCAGCTTACAGGCTGGCTGAAACCAGAATGCTAAAATCTTGTGCACACTTCACAGCTCAAAAGATGCAGCGGGGTAGTGCAAGTTAAAGTCATACAGTTGCTATTAATGGTCAAACAGTGTGCTCATAAGTAAATTATCTGTCTAGTACAGGATGCTAAGACTTTTGGAAAAATGATATTGGTTTAAATGTTTCTGAGCTGAGCATAGTTTATGAAAATAGCAGTTGCTACTTTGCTCCATCTTGTTTGCACTTCCATGGACTTTGGTATTGTTGGGAGATGGACCTCAGGAAGATGTTGCTGAGTTTGTAAGTAAGTTACAGAAGCTTTGTTAGCTCTTCCTTCCCTTCTTGGTCTGACAGGTAATGTTCCAGGTGGCAGATGCTTGGAGACCTCCCCTTTGGGAAGATGAAGTTCGTGCTTGCTGTTTGTCTTGTATCTAACTAATGACAATTTCAGCAATGGAAATGAAGCATGTTATATAGCAGTGCAAACAAATCACTTAGCTACAAGCTTAAGGAAATCTCATTTCCATGTGTGAAGAAGTTGTTATGATAATACCCAAGAAAGAAATATCATTATTTCTGCTTAATAACGTGAGTGCTGCCTTTCCAGTTAGTGATCTTGTCCACATTTTGAGTGGTAGAACTGCAGTTTTGTGGATTAAGCTCTATCTAAATATTATCTCCTGGAGACTAACTAAAATGATTTATCCTTCTGCTTCTTTGTCAGAGTAGTAAACAACACTTCAGTTTGAAAGCACTCATTGCTTTCCAGCACATTTTGTCCTTTAATGTGAACCCCAAGGCTCTACATATTCATGCTCTTTTAACAGAGGCGTTATGGACCATGTCTTAATAGTGTAAGACTTGACAGAAAAAGCTATGTTCCTTTAAAATTTTCTTTTACTGGCATAGTGTTCTTTCTGCAGGTCCTTCTGTTCTGACAGCTCTGTAACCCTGCTCCTGTTTAACCTCGTGCAAAAAAGCAGAGTTGGCATGGATAAAAAGGAAACGTTTCATTCTTGTTTGTGCATGGGTACACATCTGTGTGAAAATCTCCAAATGTCTCTGAGATCT
This sequence comes from Aythya fuligula, assembly GCF_009819795.1. Taxonomy (NCBI): domain Eukaryota; kingdom Metazoa; phylum Chordata; class Aves; order Anseriformes; family Anatidae; genus Aythya; species Aythya fuligula. The sequence continues at coordinate 26,014,126 of NC_045562.1, read as the reverse complement.
CTATTTGTAGAACTGTGCTGATAATAAAAGTTCTGCAGTCAGTTAAAAAGGCCCAATTATATTTTAAAAAAATCTCAACTAAAGAAAAAAGAGAACGCTTTAGGCCTGCTACAAAAAGGTACCTTTAATTGCAAAGATGACTGTATGTATGGGCTTAACAGTGTGAGTGGACTAGAGCTATAGCCGGGAGAAGAAAACACACAGTGCTGAGAACCACAGCTACCTGCATATTGTAGAGTATTTCTTGGCCACTATTCTGGAGCAGCATTTAGCCAGACAGAAAACTAACAGACATATATCAGTATGTCAGCTTCTGCTAACAGAAATGTTGGTGAGTTAGTTGTATTACCACCAAATCCACTACTTTTTATCTGCTTTCATTAGCCAAGGAAACAAAGAAAATAATAATTTCCAAAAACTTCCGTTAGGCTGTCAGTAATACACAGCTCTAACAGAAGATCCCCTGTGTAAGAACGGCAAAAATTTGATATCATGAAAAGAGCAATGGAAGATGTGGTTCTTTGCACAGAGTTTTTGATAGCTAAAATATATACCTCTGTAATGAAGTGAGTCGCTGTAAGCTCCCTTTATGATCAATAGAAGGAAAAAGGAACCTTAGAAATTCATCTGACCAGTTTTAAAACTCAGCTATAAAAATGATGATTCTTATTGACTGATGTGAATAATTCAGATGCAGATATGTACATTGTTGCCTTCATAAACTGACATTAGTACAGACGGATTCCCAGAGCAACATCTAGGAAGTAAGCCAGTTTAAAAAGTTTGTAAATATTAATAACATAATTTTCCTTCATAATTACTGTTAATGTATTGTTTTTGTTTGTTCGTTTCTTTGTTTTCCCCATTTCTTGCCCTGTGCTTCAAAAAAACTTGACATGAAAACAGTACAGAACCAGTTCTTAAAATGGCACAAATCAGGGAGATGTTTTCAGGAGACACATATGAGAGGACCCACAAATGTCAAGCATTGTGCTTCAGTGACTCTGCTGATGCTCTGTCAAGTGCTGATGCACCTTCTGGTGGATATTCCAGAACTATGGAGCACAAAGTTGCTCCATCAAGTCCTTAGTGGCTACAGGAGTGGTGATATGCACTGAAAAGATCACATTTCCTATCTGCTAATGTACCTGGGCACTAGAAAGGTTTTCGGGCTGGCATCTCAAGCTGGATGTGGATGCAAATTGCAGCATTCAATATCCAGGAACGAAAATCCTGGGCCAGGTCAATGGTATTCTACATCTGTTAGTGCCTGATTTTTTGGAGGAAAGTGCAGGAAAATCTTCTCTTAAGCCTTTTATGTTCAAAGTTCAGTATTAGCCAAATACAGTGAAAGATAAAGTTCAAAGTTCTATGTAAGTCACAAAACTGAAATACCTTCATGTTACTTTTTACAGGTCACATCATGGCATATTCATTTGTTATATCAATCCAGATATTATTTAATTTGAAAGTAAAACAAAATACAATATTGAATGTATTTTCTAAATTCTGTATAGCTAGCAGAGAATCTTTTAGCACCAGTCAGATTTGCTAACACATCTCTGGGATACTAATGCTCAAAAAGAATCAGCAAGATCCTTATCCTTCCTCATATAGCGATATATGAGCTTTGCAGGGTGACACAAAAGCCTCCACAGCTGCTGTTATGAGAAAAGTGAGGTACTGGCATTCCTAATAGCAATGTTAGAAGAATGAAAATGGATATTTCTTTGTATTTACAGAGTGCTTTTCACTCAGAATGATTACAGTTCAAGTGCTGCAATCATTCTCTTCCCACCTAAGACATAGCCTACAGTGGGCTGCTTGAAAACTGCTATTAAATAATAAAGCAAACAGGGCAGATTAGGACATGAACAGTGCAGTAGAGCTCTTTTAAATATTTACTCCATTGTATCAGAATATGGACTGCACAGGCAGAACTGAAAGTACTGCGGATCTATAGGCCACAAGGTTTTAAAAGACAAGGTTCTACACAGAGCAAACCATTATTGAAGAATAAAGTTTAAAATGAAATTTATGTTCAGAAATTATGGGACAATCCCCCAAAACTAAGCCAAATGTTTTCCACAACACGTCCTCTGTAAATTCCTGCATACCACCGCTGATACTCATGGACGCATTTGGTTGGATGAAATAATTCTCTGTGTGCACACAGTTTAGCATAAGAATTGTCATAACTCTATATGGACATACATTCTCTCTTCTAATTAATTCCCCATAGGTCCCCCAATTATTCATTAATCAGACTTATGCTGGGAGGCTCTCATTTTGAAGTAGAGGCGTGTATTTTCCTTCTCATCAATGACCTGTGTGGACGTAAAATTTGCACATACAATTTATGCAGAAATTTGGGAATTATGTTGGAGTTATCAAAGTTAGTATTTCCATCCTTGCTGGGAAAAACTGCACCCCCTTGCTATACCTGTACAACTCCCAAAGCAGAAGCGTGACACGCCACACAGTGAGTCTATATGTGTGCCACAACACGTGCACAAGTGGTATGTATAGAATGTGCTGAAATTCACAATCCTTGTACAATCATTCGGGTCATGTATAGGGGGGCTACTTGTCCAGAATTTCTAGGCATTTATTGTCTACCAAAGGTCTGAAAATGCGACGGAACAGAGGTGTAGGTATGACAGCAAGTGCAAACAATGTTCCACTCAGCAAAGTGTCTGGAGCTCCAGCCTGCTCGGAGCTGAGCACCTCAGGCTGCTCTCTGTAGCTTTGCTGCAAACCCTCCCACAGCCGTTGCTGCCCCTACCTTGGTAGCACCAGAGATGCGCTTACAAAATGGAGCCCTCTCCTTCCCCGTATCCTCTCTTCCCCAACAGTAGATTGTGCTACTTGCATCAGATCTCCAAATCCAGCAATGAATAAAAGTGGCTATTTGCTTTTGGAGGGCTGAAATATAAAGGGAAAAAGAGCACTAACAAAACCTTCATTACCTGATCATTTCCATGTGAATCTGCTGCCTGGCATTTTCCTTTTGTATCTAAATGCCTTCCTCCAGGAGCATTTAATCACAGTGAATCCTGTGTCCCAGGAGACCAGAAACTGTACTATGAGGTTCAGTTAAACAGCATGTGCATATAAGATTTCACTACCATTGTTCACTTTGCATTGTTCAGGATATTAATTTAATTTTAGATGGTTCACCACAGTCAGGGAAAGAAAACCAAGCTCTCTTCAAATTAAATTAGCTGATAGTAAAAACATCTGATGTGCAGCAAATGGGACTGCATTTTCCTTACATTCAACTAGATAATCATTCAGAGCTCTGAAAGGTGAAGAGTATTATTCAACACATCACAAATGTAAGGCTTGCTTAATAATGATATTTTGATTACATTTTTCTAATTTGGGTCTGGCTTAGCAATGGCAGTAGTATTTGCCTGAGAGCTCTAATCAGTCTTAAATGACATTCCCATTTATTCCTCTGTAAAATACAACAGCTATATTATTTTAATTAAATAGATATGTCAGCTCATTCTATTGTATAAAATTATTTTCTAAATTGAACGTGAGATAAAAATTGTTTTATTGATGATAGAAAAGTCTGAGCTTTCAAAATCCCTACACGTGGTTATGAAACTGAGTTGAAGCTGAAAACTCGCTGTTAAGCAGCAGTATAGAGAGGGCACTGTTAGTTTGGACTTCCATTAGCACCATCAAAAGTGTAAAAATGCAGAGATTCGTCTTGAAAGATTTGCAACTTCAAAGATAGTGTTGGTGCCCTAGGAGCAGCTTCGGGACTGCAGACTCCCCCCAGTGCTGTGCCACCCCAAGTGACTCTGTGCTAGGGCTGGCTTCAGCCATAGCACCAGCTTGCAGCGAGGATCAGAGGGAAACCTAGAGATGTGGGTTGGGCTGCAGAGTCATTAAGAAAAGTTGTTTTACTTACACCTTGATTTTGTCAGTTTCAAATTTAAAACATCCTTACATCATTTTTATCTGACAAAACTTTAGTAAAAGTAAATATTGATCTTCAAATCTTCAAAACCAGATACTGTACAGCGAGCCAAGAAGGAAAGTGGCACACAAAAACAATTCCAACTTAAGGTGTTGCAGGAATGTATCAGCTAGGATTAAGAAATAATGCTTAAGACCACCTCAGGTGTAACTTCCTAAGTAACTGATTTCCCTGCTTCCCAACCCAAACAGAAAACAAAAGCAAAAAAACAAAAACAAACAAACAAAAAAACAACAAATAAAATCTAACAGTACTATGGATTTGACAGGAAAAAAAAAAAACAGAACATTTTGTTCTTAACTATATAAAATGCTTTTGAATTGGAATAAAGTTAGTAATGTAATGTCCTGTCAAAAAAAGGCAAATTATTTCAGCTAAAAAATAGAAATAAAAATGAAAGAATGAAAAGCAATCCAAAGGAAACAACCACAGTGTTGTACTTGTTTTTAAAGTATTCTGATGAAATACAAGTGTTAACAAGTATTTTCTGGAGATATTTTTGATTGCTGTATGAGCTCTGTTCAGCTTTTCCATCAAGCTTCTTTTATAAGGTCAGCCAGTCTCCTGAAAGCCTGCAATGATACAAAGATAGTTCTCATTCATATTCCAGCATTACTTAAATAAACAGTAAATCTGTAAAGCTACTAAAACTACCCTAACAATATATGAACTCACAGTTTTATACTGCCAAATTCTGCTGATATTCTGTTTTACTTTTTTAACAATGCATATGGGCCTTGAATCATATTGTGACTAGATAAAGCTTCTACTAATCTGCTAGAAAATAAAAGGTAGGGCTTTCTGAAAAAAAAAAAAAAAAGACTATGTATAGTGATATTCAATGATTATGCAGAGTTCACCTGCAGCTAATGAGTTGTACTTTTAATATAACTAGTGATCCTTAGAAGTGTATCTCTTTTAAGGCAGTATAAGAGCCTAGAGGCTCCAAAGGTAAGAGAAAAAGAACAGTTTAGTGGGGAAACATGCAGTACAATGTCAGCAAGATACAATCTGACTGTCAGTAGTATGGTTATGAATTACTTTCATCAAGAAGAAGGAATAAATACAGAAGAAGAAAGAAAAGGAAAATAGAAACACCCTTCTGTTACAAGTGTTTGTAACTGAATGAAAATGAAACTCCAAATACTGAACTTGCAAGCACCTGAATCAAAGGAGTATTAAATCTGCACAAATAAATATATCCTAGTCTTTCTCTCCACTGATTTTACAGATAGAGCCAAATAACATCCAAAACATTTGTAAAATACATAGATTCCTGAGAAATGAAATGCAACATGTATGTGAATTGTAGGAAAGAAAAACAATATTCTTTCGTGTGAAGGACTGACAACATATACAAAAAAGGTAATTCAGTCTCAAGAATGGACAACCTGGAAAATAAAGAAACATGATGCTTCCTAGTGCTAAGACAAACAGCAAAACTTACTCTGACTTCATTAAAGCCTTTCTGAATAATATCTGGGTTGATTAAGTGTGAGAATCTGCATGTATAAGATACATAGAAAAAAATCAAGTGGTCATAAAAATTTAGTACCTTTCAGGCAATTTCCACATAAGTATCTTGCATAAGAAGTACTGCTTTAGAAGTACTGGCTTACTGTATAAGTACTAAAACAACTACATTAGGCAAATAAGAATATGCATAAGAAGTAAGTACTTAAAAATAAGGGAACATCGTTAATGTGAGAAACTGTTCTTGAAAAGAAAGTAAAAAAAAATAAAAATCCTCTCACTTACCAGATCCATCTGGGCTGGAGAAGATAGAGAGAAGGAAGCTCTGACATAAGAACTAGGCTCTGAACTATTGATATTGAATGCTCTTCCAGGAACAAGTAACACCTAAGTAAAAGTGATTAGACACCTAGGTACAACCACTTGTATGGTTTTAAAACAGTATATTATATTAAATTTTAGAAGGCTCACTGTTGAAACACCGATATCAGAACGTGGCTAAATATATTCTGCCTCTTCAAAACAGGAAGCTAAAAATATGGAAACTGGCATCAGACTTTCATAAAAAAAAACAAAACAAAACAAAAAAAAACCAACAGAGAGCTCTTAGGCTGGTTGGTAACAAGGTCTGGCTTGTTATCACGTTTAGATGTACCAGTGTGGTGAGATCTAGTTTACTCAGTGCACGGTGTGATTGTAGAAACAAAATCACACTTAATTTCTCTTATTAAGAAGATATATTTCTGTATTAATGATGGCTGCCCACTATGTTAGTATTATATATATATCATATATATTATATATATAGTTATATATGATTTAAATTTAAGCTGATTAAATATCAACATTTGAATACAGACAAGAAAATACTTTATTGAGTCACTACATTATTTGACAGTTGTGACTCAGAGACAGTGATGATTGGGCACTCAAGTTCCTTTACTTTTATGTGTGTGCATATGTGCAGATAGATATGGTAAATTTATTTTATCCTTTCCTCATTTAACATCATAAACCATTAAGCCATAAATCATACTTCTTTCTGCAAGGCTTTTTCCATGATCAACTGCTCTGTATCAGAAACTCCCTTAATTTTGATCCATAAGAACATGCCAGCAGCAGGAGGATACCATTCTGCCAAGCCTATAGAAAGAAAAAAGAACTGAATCAAAAAAAGAAACTTCTGCTCCACCTGTAATAAATACATTATAGATTCAGGGATGCGGATCTGTTGCTCCAATGAACTCAAAGGGAATTTGGCCACAGATCCAGAATGCCACTTGCTAAATTTATGATAATAATGAAATCTGTGTGCGCTTACTGCACTCATGCTGGTATTTTCAGAACTTTTTGCGAAAGAGATTACTTTGAATTTTGAAAAACCCAACTATTAAGAAATTAAATTTCTTGATTACATTGAGATCAAGTAAACACCCTCTCCAAGCAATCTAAAATATTTTTTCTGGTGCAGTTTATTCTAGTACTACAGTGACTATCAATGTAATTTAAGTGTAGCAAAGCAGAAAAATGTTTTCCTTTAAATTGGTTATAGATTTTTGCCCAAAGAACATGGGAGTCTAGGAATTATGAGGAGGATGAGAGGGCTTAGAGAGGGTTTATGTTTTAAATCGTATATGCAGACTTACTGTGTACCTTTGTTTACCTAGTAACAATTCTTTACCTGTTTTAGGATGTGTTTTTTGAAAAAAATACTTATTTGACTTATCATCTTCATCTCTTCCTTGATGTATTTAACCATTACGTATCTACAAAATAAAGGTCTGTTTTCTGTAATAATACGGCTCCTGTTTCTAAAAAAATGTGAAGACCCTATAATCTTACATATGAGTATATTTTCACAACACACCATAAGAGAACACGGTGCTATCATACTGTTTTGATATTTGGGAAACTGGGACAAAGGGGGTCCAAATTCAATAACCCATGATCATACAGATCCACGTAGAAAAAGAGGAAATACTTATCTAAAAAACATGAATTAGCAAGAGTAAGTACATTAGTGACATATGGTATTCAAGTACCTAGGTCCCACGGAAGTGTCTCAGCTAAGTGGGCAGTTCTTAAATAATTATTGCTGTTTCTACTTCAGACTGACTAAACGCGGTAAGTCACTAAAGGTAATTGCATTGGTGTTGATAAGTTTCTTTCTGTGCTCTGATCAACCACAGAAGTGGACATCTAAAATTCATTTCTGAAAGAAGGACCATCACTAGTACTGTATCAGTTGTTTGTATCTTCTTTTAAATTTAGGCCACTGAATCTGGGTATTTCAAACGGAGATTTTAAAGACAGAAATTTTAAACACTAGTATAAAAATACAGTGGAGTGAAATACATGCTTTTTGTAAAACTGCTTTATACAGTAATGCAGTGAGCTTTTTACTCATCTTCATCTCGTCCCCCACCAGAAAAGCATGAAAACAGCAGCTTTAGATAATTTGTCCTAAGCTTAATATTTAATGTCATTGATTTGCTTATAGTGCTTACCTATCACTTCAGTCAAGAGATGACCTTTACTGATTTTTCTTGAACACGAAGATGATAAATAGCTAGAGAAAAAGTCTAAGTAATTAGCTGTGTTGCACTCACTGACCTTTTAACCACTTGTCAGCAGCAACAAGCATTGCATCCCGCTGGGTCTTGTAGAACTCCACAACTCTGAAAGTAAATTATCAATTCCAAGTCATGATCCCATAGTGCTTCAGAGTCTATTTGTTTCCAAAAGCAGAAACAAGGCTTTTCTACTTTAACAAATAAAATGCACACTTGGTGGAAATATGAGTATATCCTAGATCAGCACAATACAATAATGTGTATATGAAACTTTGTATATGTATCAGAAAGGTCTTGAATGCTTCAGTGTCTCTCCAGCAATGCACAGATCAATCGGATAAAGGACGTGCCTTTGTAGTTGCTTCTTAATATTTACAGGTCAGGGAAAATTCAGTACTAAACAATACATGATATCCATTCTATCATATCAGTGGATACAAGCCGTGTTAGCAATGGTAATCGCACAAAAGAAGCATGTAGAAGAAAATGAAAGACGTGTACATCTGTAAAGGCACATACTTGATATTGGTGCATTTGGGTTGAATTTCTGTAATAGGTACACAAGGAAACGATATTTCATAAAGTAAAAAGCAAATCACATGATAAACTTGTCATGACTATCTGACAGCTTCCCCTTTGAAGCTATTGCCTTTACACTTTAACTAAAACTTCCAAATAATTCAATGTCTTACTTGGGAAAATGACCTGAACCTAAGTTCCAATAGGGACAAGTCTTGTACAGTTACTACTTCTGTTGGCATAAAATTAGAGAGCTGTGATTCTGCAATGGTAGACACGAAAAATGTTTGATACAGATTTCATAAATCTGGTGTAAAGGGGTTTCCTTCCCTGGGGATAAACTGTACTTAGTAATTTTATATGTACATTTTTGATACTCTTTGAACCCGGAGCTTTGATTTCTGCATGTATTTTATTGAACCTGATAGACAAACAACATGTATCTCAAGGACACGGATTATATCAATTGCCACACTCTGCAAGAAATGGTAAATCTTCTGCAATTTTTACTGCATCATAAATTCTGTCGTAACTTCTCTACCTTTTTGTGATGTTCTTTCACTTTCATATTGGAATGAAATTATAAGCATGAGACAAGACTTCCATAGAAATTTAACTGCTCCAAACCACAGCCTAGCTACTAGTCAGGAACATGATCTGACAAGTCAACTGACCCCAATGAAATCACAAGGAAATTGTACTCAGTTGTTGGGCCTAATCAATAAGTCACCTGACAGTGGGGTCTAGAAGGTTATAAAGGGCTGTAGCTAGCCTACTATAACACTGCTTTCATTAGGTCAAGAGGAAGAACAGCTTTCTGGGTTGAATAAGGTTGCCTCACTGTTGGGAAGAAGGTAAGTGAAAAGATGTTTAAGATGTATCTTCTAGTTGCTGAAAGTAGAGCTGAAGCGTGGCCCAAGTTCCCCTACAAAATCTATCATTATGCTCTTATTTCTTATACATATCCCATGGAACCTAAAACAAGGCAAAGCTAGGGCTGTTTTTTTTTCTTTTTTTTTCTTTTTAGCTAGTGGTAGTTACAGTATAGTTAACAGTTAGATGCTCAGGGCACAGAAGTGGCTGTTGCAGTCAGACATAAGAAACTTTTTCATGCTTTTCTCACATTCCAGTTACAAGGCTTTAAGATGCATAACATACTACCCCTTGATGCAGAAACCTGGAGTTCTAAGGGTATTTAAGTATTTTTGAAATATATTTGAAATATATATTTGAAATGAAGTATGGATACTCCCAGGAAAACAACTGAAAAATAAATGCTTGTTGGTCACTGTAAGAAATGCCTCACTGAGTTAGACCCTGAACCCTCTGTCACCAAATATGGTGATAGAGGAAATGTTTAGTGAGTCTAGGTGAACCTTGATGTTTTCTGTAGTGCTTTCTGTTCTTATTTCTCCAGCATCCCCAATAATTGGATTAAGGCTGTTAGAGGATGAATCACTGAGCTAGGGAGGGAAGAATTCCCATATAGAAGCCATGCTGACTCCTGTGTAAGACTATCTTAGTGATCTTAGTCTCTGTTATAGACGCTATCTAGCAGTGATGATATCTTCATTTACTGCCCTGTAGCTCCCAGGATCCTCTTCAGTTCTTTTCAGATTGGAGTTGCATAGTTGCTATGCTAGGGGACCAACAGATTTCCAGCCTGTAGTGGTAGTTTGCATGCCTTGACCTGCATTTCTGCAGTTTGTTCACAGAGTTCCTTCAGCACTTTCATAGGAATACTGCCAGTCTTGCTGACCTGGCTTACCCCATTGGCCTAGGACTGCTCATCTGTTTACCTCAAACTGATACATCTCCTCTGGCCTGTTCGCTGTAAGGAGTATTTTGTGTAGGTAACAAGAAGCAGCATGACAGATGATGGGATTCAGCACGTGACATGATCCTACCTGTCTATATGCTCCAAAAAGCCCTTTTCTCCCCATTGCTGAAGAAGCTGTGATATCATAATCTAAAGAAATAAAGCACACCATCAATACCATATTTTAAACAGGACTTTTCCACAATCATCAAAAGACATGTAGTCATATCTTATTCAGAATTCCACATGGGCAAGCAATTGCATGCGTGGTCTCTTGGAGTCCTTTACAGACAGATGTAGCAGCAGCAACAGACAGTTTTATTCCATGTTACATCTGTCTCCAAGGTTCCTTAAGTATTTAGATGCTGGGGCAGGAGGAAGAAAGTCAAGTGGAGAGCTAAAGGAAGGCAATGTGTGTTGCTTTACAGGAGTTTCTTCCACCCCATCAGTCTCTCTGCTTCAATACTGCCTCTATGATGAATTAGCAGAGCTAGAAGATGAAGGTCATATCTAGATGTGCTTGATGTCTCTCTCCTTTACTTATTACTAATTATAAAAGGGCTGTAGATGGCTGACTGTGTTGTGATGCCTGTGTGCTGCCAGTAGTCTTTTAGCTACTGACTAATGAAAAATGGAGGGGGGAGTACTTCCAATGTATGCTTTATGTTGAGGTTTTTCAAGTGAACCTACTGTCAAGAGAAAATTTAAATCTTGGTTCTTGAAATCTGATGGCTAAGGGCATGTTAGCTGAAGCAGTGGTGCTTTCCATGCACTAAGATACCCTCAAGGCCTGGTTGTAATTTCTTTGGTGGTCTCTCTTCTTTGGCAAAAATGACAATGCAGGTTTTTATAACTAAAACTGACAACTGCAGAGCAGCTATAAAATGTTTGTTCTTGGTTTCCTGTACCATGAAGTATGTTATCTTTTCTCAATACAATTCAGTTAGCAGTTTAGTACTTGCCTGTGTGAAAGTGCTGGTGTGCATTGTTGAAACCTGAATGTGTAGAATAACTCTGTCGATAAGAGGCTTAGGACCTGTCAGAAAACCTATTCTCAACCTAGAAGAAATAAAAAAAAAAATACTACAGGAAATGCAATATGCTAATCTTTGTGTAAGTTATTGTTTAACTTATAACTGGAAAACCTGTAACCATTTCACTTACACTGTAAGGATCTTTTATGCATTTATATCTTCATACTGCTGTAAGTCCCAGCTTTAACCAACTTGTGAGCTAAGTATTGGTCATGAGAAAAAATAAATAAAAATGGCTTTTAATGCTTACAGTTGCTTCCTGGTTCTGGGACTTCAGGACCTATCCCAAATTTGTAGGATTTTCTCTGCAACCATAAGGATTACATGAATCAAAGGGAAGGAAAGGTGGATTATTCACATAACTGAAATCACGAATGCTCATGTTTTATGGAAAAACAGATAGGAACTAACAAACAGGCTTGCTCTTTTTGCTTGCTTTCAGCACTGCAGAATAAACAGAATCTACACTGATAAACTAGGCTCTTATTCATTTCAAGGCTTATGACCCATCTTTACTCAGATTGTCTGGAGCAGTTATTTGAAGAAAAATAGAATCAGTAAGCTCAGATGTGTTGTTGACAAAGATAAGATTGCATCATGCCTTTTTGTAGTTTCACTTCTCAAAGTGTAATCACACTTAGCATCATGTTGTCTCCCCGCTTCCTTGGGGATGGAGTTACAATCCACTAGCTGCCAGTGCAGAATTCACATTATTTCATGTCTATCAGAATAGTAAGCAGAAGTGAGTTAAAAATCAAACAAGTCAATCTGTGTAATTGAAAACAGCCAGCCTAATTTTTCAGATGGAGACAATCGGTAAGAACTGAAGAGATCAGTATAATGCTATGCTTGTTAAGAATGATGCCATCATTTCTCTTTTATATTGGAAGCGCAGGGAGTCTGCAGGAATGGTAAGAGAAGAAATGGAAAAAATTTCTTAGGAGTTGCAGGAACAGAGCTGTAGCCCAGCATCTTGGTCTTTCTGCCTGTATGGTGCCTGGAAGACTGGGCTGCCTGGGTCAAATGGCCTATCAGTATCAGGAGGGAAACTGAATTTGAAGTAAAATAACTGTGAAGATATTACAAGAAAAGCGAGCAAGCTGAAGAAAAGTACTTTCGAGAAAAAAGTACTAGATAAAAAAGTTGACATGTCTGATCATGTCAGAGGTAGTATTAGTATTAGGACTTAACACACAATGCTGAGCGGTCTGGAGCTGGCCTTACCCAGATGAGAGAATTTTAGAGAAAGAGTCAGTCCTGATAACTCGGCCATCCAAATCCATTGAGAGGAAAGTTGGAGCCCATGGCTTGGAAGAAAAAAAAAATATTGAAGTTGCTAGTATGAATTATGGAAGAATTACTTTCTTTGCTAAGAAGACATAATTATTTCTTAAAAATTTTGCTAGCAAATATTTTAGATGGATATTCAAAGGACAAAATGCAGTAACTTGCTTGCAAATGATTGTTTAGATGAGCTGTCTGAGATGTGATAACTTTCTATGAAAGTCATCAAGAATCAATGTTGTCACTTCTTGATGCTTAGCCCATTGCTCTGCATACAAGTGTTCAGTTCAAGTTTTGGTATGGTGCCATAAGTAGGGGAGATAAATAATGGATTCTCTGACAAGGTGTTTTGGGAAATCTCCCTTGGAGTCTCTAAAAGGCAAAGGGGTAGAAATTAGCTGCACTAGATTGGAAGTAGGTGGTCTTCCATTGAATGGAGAAGTGACTGGGCTGAAAGGAACATTAAGAGGCTGCTATTTTTACAAGGCTGCCTCAGTGGCATATTTGTTCTGCTCTGCGGGAAAAGCCTTTGCCACTTTCTTAATACTGAAAGAAATTCTGTCCTTTTTAAAGCTTAAGGAATTTAAACCACCATGATTAACTGGCTGATGCAATAAAATACCATAAAGGGGACAAATACTCAAACTAGTAATAGACTGCTAGGCCTGCAACTAATTTGGAAGGACATGAAAAAGAGCATGCAGGAAGATTCATGGCTCAAACCTTAGTTCTGCTTGGGACAAAAAAATGCGCTACTTAGTATAAAAGACAGATTACCTTTTCAAACTGAAGGAAGTAGTAAGGATCATCTTCTATTATAAGGAAATCATATTTTCTTGCAAGCTAAAGAAAGAAATTAATACAGAGAAAAGATTGATTAAAATGTCAAGACTGTAAATTCAGTTATTTGTATACTGTGGGTCTATTACCAGGACCACACCATGATCCCACGCATTCACTATGTACAAGGTCCAGAAGGTTTTACATGCCCAGTCTGGAGCAATTTAAACAGTAGACATAGTACTTGCAGTGGAAGGACAGGTATGTAACTGAAGGTCTACTCCATGTAGTGTTTAAACTGTACAGTACACTTGCAGTAAACACACTCTGAAGCCCATGGCAAAAGTAGCAGTCAGCAATGGGCTACTACTGAAAAAAAAATTACCTAATGCATAGTCTACTTCTGCAGAATTGTCATGAAAGATTTTACTTTGAATCAAGTTATGGGAAGAATGTCCACTAGAGCAATAATGAGCCCAATGCCACACATGAGGTATCCTTAACTGAAACAAGACTGACATTTATCCATTTCTACCAACAAGTTTCATAAAGCCCCAGCTATGTACCTGGTAGATCTCCTTCTTGCGCTCTGCAGTCAGAGAGTTGCCAGTTGGGTTGCAGCCATTCGGAATAGTATATAGGAATTTTGGGAGACTGTGACGATGACTTTTTATATCTTCTGGACTCCAAGCAGATAGAATTTCTTTTAGAGCGTTTGGAATAATGCCATGTTGGTCACTAGGAACGTTAATAATGTTACAACCCAAAGGTCTCAGCTGTTGATAGGAGGAACAAAACTGTTATAATACTGTAATTCTTAAGTCTTTCTTCTGTCATTTTATCATAGAAGCTTTATAATACCAGTCTTTATATCTATCTCAAACTCTGCTTCCTTGTGATTCCAAGGAAAGCTTGCCTCAGCTTGCTGTGCAGCTTGTCAAACTTGGTGTGTAACTCTTAATTTGCTCTGTTAAGCCACCTGAGGAAAAGCAGGTAACTAATGTGTAATTGGTCCTCTTCTATAGGAGATGTCATGATTTTGCAAGCAGAAAGGTATTTCAGGAGTTGTGCTCTCATACTCTCAACACAGAGTAAGTACTGAAACTTCATTTCCTGCTGACAATTTGCATTCTACTTAAGTGGAAGTGCCAGAACTGTAAGCTACTCCCCACTGACAAAGGGCAAAGAATCTGTTCTCAGTAGATATATTCAGCAATACAAGGGAAAAGATGCTACTGTAATGACATGTTGACAGCAGTATGAAAAGATATAGGAAATACACTAACAAAAAAGTACACTGTCTCCCCTCTGTGGAATTTGAGTTTGTACCATGTAGCTAAGCATTTCAATGTAAAAATTGAAGTTGCTGCCAAAGTATCTTTGATTAGCCAAACATGTTCTCAAATTTAGCATAGTCAACAATATCAAAATTCCTGTTGATGCAAAGGGAAACTAGACTGGAGTGGTATATCATCCATCCTAACTTCTCTTACAGTTCTTATGCATTTTTAGTTGATGTTAAATTATGTACTGATTATTTTTTCAGAGGTAAACTTATTTTTGTACAGTTATTAATATTTTAAAACTCATGGATGTTCCATGCCTATTCCAACTTATGGGACTTACAGGTACAGTATCAGTGTAAACAGACTATAAAATACTTCAGTTATAAACATGCTGACATGTTGAAATTACCTACTTATAAATTTGTTTCCAACTGAGTAGGCTGTGACAGCTTTCTTCCCAATCTCAAACATGACCTTTGTCCTAGGATTTAGAAAAGGATATTTTGTCCTGGCAATAGTTTTTATAAATTAATGTTTATGAACTTAATCAGACTGACAGTAAAAACTCAATTCTTAAATGTTTTTGCAGTAAATACAGGTCAAATAAGCCTGCAGATGTAATATATTGCTGTTCAAATTCATAGCTTTGTTGCTTAAATACTTACAGCTGCTAGTGTCCCAGCATATGTAGGTGCATCCAAAAGGATGTTGTCTCCAGGATTAATGAGCATTTCAAATACCTGTGAAAGAAAACAGTGTATTTTGGAAAGATTTTACATGTACTTCATAGTTCCAACTTTAGTGGGATTATAAATCTTGATTACATTTCAGTAATTCCCTAACAATTTAACTAAGCTGTGTAGAAAACAGATGAAGAATCTGCTTTCGAAACCAAATCAAGCAAGGTAATCAGTTAGGGAATAACAATTTGCAATGAAAGCAGTTCTCTATACAAATGAAATGGTGCTTCAGTTACAGAAAGGATCAACTAAGCAGCAGTGGACTGAAAAGGCTAAGTATTTAAGTCTAACACAATTATAATTGAGCTACAGCAAAGCAAATAATGCATCAATTACTGCACTGCTTGAGTAATGTGAAATGTTATACTAGATTTTCTGACAGACTTCTTGGTTTTTCCAAACTCAGGTATTTTTGATATGAGACTGCCCAATGTTCTTTATGGTCTATTATCTTGTGTTGATAATATGCTGAGATGTGCATTTAACAAACTACTCTGTGTATTGTTATATACTGACACTTAATGCTGAGTATAACTGAACTGATAGAAGAAAAAACATCTCTTTGAAAGTACTTCTTACATATGGAGTTTTTGGTCTTACTTTGCACAAGCCTTCCTGGCTGCCAGTTGTGACACACACTTCCATTTGTCCTTGCTCAGGACTATAGTTGGCTGTTGGTGGATTGTGTAGATTTCTCTGAAAGTTCTTTAACCAAGACAACAGTTCTGGAATCCTGAAACATGAATAAGATAAGGTGCATCTACTATCTTATATAGGCCAAAGATGGGCTGCTCCTCTAAATCAGTGTCAAATCTTGCACAGTTCAGAGTCTGATTTAACCATCACTTGCTTTATCAAATGATGAAATATACTTTTTTATGGAAGAGCAGAAGAGATGAATGGTTATGGTCTACAGACCAAACTACCTTGGTAGAAATGACTTAGCAATGATGAAATACGGATGGAGGCTAAACAGCATCTTTTCCTAGGAATGGTTTTTCCATACTCAAATGTGGCAATGTGACAAAGCTTGCAACGCTTCTGGAAACAGGCTGTAGGTAGTAAGAAACCTGGAAATGGGCTCTTCAAAAATGCCTTAGGGTTCTGCAGGATGTTCATAACTGTCTGCATACTTAAGTTGTGACTTTTCCTAATATTAAAGTGAACACATTACTCTATGTCCTGTGTGCCTATGTAGGTACATAAGTATTTTTGCAAGTGTCAAAAACCTAATTTGGTGCTAGCTGTTAGTTTGAGTGCTAAACTAACTTAATATAAGCATTGTTTATACTAAAAATGTCAATACTATAAATACTTCAATTCAACTACCACAAGAAGTATGGGTTGACTTCTTTAATACATGGTACCAAGTAAGAGCAAAACAAACACTTCAAGATGTAGAAACTGTGCACTGCAGTGCAGTATCATTTAATGAGTATCTTATTGCAAAATGAGTTCTTTTAGTGATTTAGGATTTGGATTCTCAAACACCAGCAGCAAGAAAATGCTCTGGCTTATGAATTTTGAATATTAAAAAATTATTCATCTACTCAGAAATTTCCACTGAAATGTAAATACTGAGGAAAACTGAAAAGTTAAAGCTGTTTTTGTGAAGATCAATTAATACAATAAAAAAGGATTTAATGACCCTTTGATTCCAGTATCTTTAAGTGCAAGCAGCCTTCATAGATACCCTGCTGAGGCGGAGTACTGAAGAGCCCTCTTCATCAAATCTTCCCCAATCTCAACAGCATTTCCATGTCCAATGGCAACAGTAGCCTTCTTAAATGGAAAAACATTAGGGTTTGGTGCCCCTCCAGCCAGAGAGATGAGAGATGGAGGAGACCTTTGCATCAATTCAGCTAGAGTAAAAGGAAAAAAACTTGATTACAATCTGATTATTGCAAGAGCTGCTCACACAATTTAGTTAGTATCTAATAACAGACTATAGAAGTTTGTTCTGTTTTTCACTTCATTGTTTAACAATTCATGAATTGAGAAAGATGGTAACTCATTTTAACCTCTCCTTTCTCTGTGGTTTAAAAAGATGGGGGGGGGGGAGGAACAACACCAAAATTCTCTTTAAAGTAAAAATAGTTTTTTCTTGCCTCATCTAGACTGTTTTTATGTTATTAGAAAACCTTTTTGACTGATACCTCTAAGCTTGCGGAATTTAAAATCTTAATGTCCTTCTGTTTAGACTGATTTTGAATGACTTTTATGTTCTGCCTCATTTTAGTTAACATGGCAGTACACTGCTACCAGTGTACTACATCTATGATGACAGTGTTTCCATAAGGGAGTGGGAATTGTTCTGGCAGCACAGCTTTAGTGGCAGAGGCACTGTGTAAATAAGGCAGTATGAAGAAAATGTTGACAATTCTTGCTTTAAAGTCAATTTCACAATCATTCAGATCCAATCTATGCTCTGCTTGCAGCAGAGACTGGACTGCATTTGGCAATTGCACTTGACTGCGTTCAGTCTAAGAGCTCAGAGTATGGCATTCACGCTGGCTTGATGCTTTTACATCAGATATGAGGGGAAAGAGGATACCAAATCTGGTGTTGAGCTTCCTGATATCAGGTTTATTCTTTACTACTTATTAGCAAACTTGAGCAGGGGGAGTTAATTCTTATCAGTTCAGCAGTATGATTCAAGTCTCTGACTTGTGGTTTTATAAGAAGATTTAATTTATCAAAACTGCAGTGCTGATGTCTTTTTATACAAGCCATGCTACTTAATATTTGTGTTATCACGCGTATCAATGTATCACTTAAAAGGTGAATAGAGAGTAACTAGAGTGAATTAGTTGACTTAGCTGTACCTGCATTAAATAATTTAAGCAGAGCAGTAAATGCCAACCCCTTGCCAGGAGAGGAAATTGACCCCTGAAGGCTTAACTACTGATATATGTCTCATGCTCTGATTCTGTCAGGTCCCCATAGGTTTCAACTGAGTAAGCAAGTAGGCAGTTAACCTTTTCTATTTGTCACCCAGAAGACTATGTAACACAGTAGCCTAAAGATAGCAGTGTAACATAGAAAAGGAAAATGTAGTAACAATGAGCTGGGGTTGGGGAATCTATTAGTAGGATACAGGAAAGTTCGGTGGAGACATGCTGGGACTGAATTTCAAGACATTAGCAGTTTTGTTCCTGGGCAATGAGTGTAAATTGAGTAACAAGCTCTGCCAAAAGCTTTGCTTCAGAAGCAGTAGCAGAGACTTTCAGGCACATGTTTAAGTGACAGAACAATGCTATTTCTTCTGTCCAGATGGGTTTCTGAAATGGTTTGAGGCAATTTACTTTTCTTTACGCCTGTCTAACATCTCCAGTTTAAAAAGAGCAGTTAGCTGGCCTTGCAAATACTTGTCAGCTTATAGCACAATATTCTCTTAAGCCGTTTCAAGCTGTTAGCCACGATAACTCAGAAAAGTCCAGAACGCAAAGATATTCTTCCAGAGTCCCTACAAAGAAGGTGTATACTCACTCAGAAGTCTTATTGGAGATTCCTTTCTTGCTGCACTCACAGTCGTGATAAACCGAGAATAATTCATATCTGTGGGGAAAGCAGATAGTTGGACATAACGCTGGGAGGAAAGTGCTTCTGGTATGGACATCTGCCACAAGTGAAGCCTCCAATTTGCCATCTCCATAGCTGTGGCCTTTTGTAAATCAATTGTCAATTCATCCATGTTGAAATCAGTGTTGGATTTCTGTTTGGAATTATTTTTTTTTCCCTTTATGCCCAGTGGTTACTGGGAGGCTGTGACGTGAGGCTGGCACAGGGAGATTAGGCCATGTGCTGCTGGTCAGATAGCAGCACTGTGGCATTGATCTGGGAATTTGGTGCTTGGCTACTGAACAGAAAGTCTTTCCCCTCCCTTTACTTTCCATGTATTTTAAAGACCAGCTTACAAATGTATAAGTGTTGACAAGACCTTCAACACCCATCAGCTTTTTGAAAATGAGAATCCAGCTGAATAAAGCTGGATTCAGTATTGCGTTTAATGTGCTTTAATGATTGCAAGCCAGCATAGAGTCACAACACTTCTCAAGCTGGAGGTGGTTGTCCTCAGGAAGGGTAATTCAGGATGTCTTTTAGACTGCTACAGACGTGTGTGTTCCTCCCTTTTGCTGGCGCCAGATTCAGCTGATAGCAGAAAGCATTCCTGCAGGGGGCTTCACGGCCCGCTCTCGCGGGTAAGCTATCGGCTTTCTAGGGAAGCATAGCAAGCGAGTGAAGGGCGGAAAGATCTTGTGATTTTCAACAATATTTCAAAGCGTGCTTTCACCGAGCTCGCAGAAAAACAACTCTGTAGCAACCCGAACAACATCTTTGTGATTAGAAACGGCCCGTCAGGCAAGAATGGTTAAAGAAGTCACGCTTTGTGCAAACACCGCTTCCAACCTCACCCCCAGCAGCAGCAGCACACCCTCCCTGCGCAGCCGCTTGTGCCTTAGCTTGGGGCACGGCTCCGGCGCCCCCCCCACTCCCATTTCGCGGCTCGGGGGCGGCACCGTCGACCCCCGTCCCCCTCCCCGCTGGGGCAGGCACCTACCGGCGGGACGGGGACGGGGACAGGGCCGGGGCTGGCACCGGGCGGGTGGCGGCGGCGGCTGCCCGCGGTGCTGGGCATGTGCGGGACCGCCCGGGGGCGGGACGGGGCTGGAGGGGGCCGGAGGCGGCATCGGGGCATGGGGGGAGGAGGGAGAGGGCAGGGAGCGGGGGGGTCTGTCTGGGGCCGGGAGGTGTTGGTGAACGTGGAGCCCCGGGGGCAGACTGCTGCCGCTGGTCGCTGCGGCCTCTCCTGGGGCTGCACGGCGAGAAGGAACGCGATGTGTTAAAACACGGCAGAAAGGGTTTCCTTCTCCAACCAGTTCATGCTCTATTTCACTTATGTTAAAGTGTCTTCTGGTAAAAGGGAGGGCGACAGATCAGAACTTGAAGCAGGACATGTAAAAGTAAATTCCTCCCTCCCCTCCAGTTAAGCAGGATCTCAACAGGTGCTGCACACCGATCCTGCACCGTGTGTAGCTACTGCTACAGAGAGGCTCAGAAACACAGCCTCATCTAGTCACAGCTTTGGGCGTTGCTCTTCAGCACGGTCTGCAAGCACTAATGCTGCTGAGCGTGTAATGGAAGAGAAGGAACTAGCTCTAAATTATGGTCTGAAGAACCAATGCCAAAGACATGTGAGATCAGGCATGCTTTGTAATGTGCAGGTCTACCTGCTTAACTTGGAGGCAAGAGTAAAAATGTTGAAAGAGGTGAGTACTGGGGCATCTGATGCTTTAAATCAGTATATCAGCAGGCCTTAAGGTGCCCTGTGTTTAAAACGTGTTTTAGCTGGCACCTCCCAAAACGTGCTCTAGGGGAGGCTGAGATGTGTGTGAAATATCCCTAGCCAAAAGAAGGTGCCATTGCAAGATACCATTTTTCCTCCTTTTGGGGTGACTTCCTAGTGTTTGGATCAACTGACAGGCTTCCTAATTAGATGGAGTAGAGTGATATATAAATGTGGTTCCCTCCTAGTTTCTGTAAAGTGGGTGAGGAAGTGTTGTTTGCTTAACTGGTATGTGAATGCCGTCACACTGAAAATCATTTCTGATTTTGATGGCCTGAAGATTTCATGTTCAAGTTTGGGTAATTCCTTTCTAATAGTATGAAAGAGTAAAGACAAAAATAAAGGAAAAGGACATATAACTATAAATTAACATATAGATTGACAACCTGTAAGAAAATGAAAGGGTATATCAATTACTACTTTAAGCAACCCCGAACAGAATGACACCAGACCTCTGTGGGGAGCTGGCTGTGAAAAGACTAATTTAATCTGAGCTACTTGTTGTGTAATCTTGTTGTTCTGTTTCCAGGCTGTCAGTGGTGCAGTTCATGGTGCAGACCAAAGCCCAGAGAAGTCCAAATAAAGACTTCCATTGGTTTCTGTGGGCTTTGTTTGGTTGCTTAGTCAATTACAGTATCATCATACTGAGACAAATAAAAGTTATGTGTACAAATGTTTGGATGCTTATCCCCTCTGAATTCATCTGGCAGATCTCTGCATTGCTGTTGGTATTCCTTAGCAACCACAGATCAAGTGCTCCGTTTTCCTACTGTGTAAGAATAGTAATTTCCTTGCTGTCTTTGTGTCTTACATGCACACAGAGAACAATGGCTATTTGGTGCAAGTCTTAAGGAATTGGCTCCACATCAGTTAGGCCCCCAAATGGATGTTTCTAGTGGGCAACATATCCTGTCCTCCTAACTGTACTCTGCATCTCCCCAGGATCACTACATGCTGAGGCTTAACTAGGTCCAGTTACACTTTTTTTTTTTTTTTTTAAAAAAGGGTGGGGAGACAGGACACAACCTAAAGCATTTTGAGTTGAGAACAAGGATGTTTGGTAAATAATGTTATTGCAATTTCTTCCCTAAGGATTTAAGTACCAACGGTATTCCTTTTAAGAGGACAAAGAAGGGAGCTGCTTTGAGACAAACACCAAAATTCAGCGAAAATGCTGTCTTTTCAAACATACCAATTTTACTATAAAGTGTAAAAAAACATAAGCTGAGGTTTCTGTAGCTTCTTAAAAACGCATGCAGTTTTAAAGCACTTATATTCTATTCTGGTTTGTGGCTTATTTGAAGTGATAACGTCATATATGTTGAAAATGATTCTGTGAAATTCTGTGAAAAATAGTGCCTACAGAGGATTTCATCAGCGATAAAGCTTCGGGAAGCTTTAAAACCTGTGTTGGCATTCACAGTGACACAAACGTTGCCCTCGGAACCCTGGTGTGTGGGCTCGCACCGACCGCCACTGACCATGAGATGGCGCATAGGCACTTCATTTCCAGATCGTGAACTCCAACTAAATAAAAATTTCAGATAAAATCATATTGGCATATTTTATTTGATTGTAATTGCTTCACTGCGGGCGGTCTCTACCACTCGAAATTGAGTCCCACCTGAACAGCTTTGCTGTCTGCATTTCAATTAATGGGTTAATTTTTGGCCAATAATGCTTATTGCAAGATGGACACAATAGAATTAGAAAGTACAGAGTGAAGGTGAAAATTCTACTATGATGAATTGGTATAGCTGCTTGTGTAAAAATCACATATGACCAGAAAATGGTGAAATGCGGGAACAGCCATTTTAAATATCAGAAATGAATTGTTACTGCCAAAAGCTTCCTTCCACAGGGAAAATGCTGACTTTAGCAATGCTTCTGCATTGCAGAAAGGCCTGTATACAGCAAACTGTCAGGTGCCTGGTAGCTACTCTTGTAGCTTCACACCAGCACAAAAGATCAGGAAGATTTCTTCAGCAGTGCACAACAGTAAATCCAGGATGTGAACAGCTCTTGACACAGTTATTACAAAGATCAGGGATACCTCTCTTTCCTGTGGGAAGTTAAAGTTACTGGGAGAGTAACCTCTGCCTGGAGGGAACTCATGGAGGAGATGTGACATGTTGTCCTTTGGCTTGCAGATTACTTGGGTAATTTCCCTACTATTTCTCGGACTTCACCATAAGCTCTTGAGAAAGTAACCTTTTTATTCTTCCTTATGTAGTGCCTATACAGTGGGACCCTGATTTTCCTGGCACCTAACCGAAGCTACTGTGTTTTTAGTATAACACTGTGATTTGCTCCTCTGCCTCTCTTTTGAAGCAACCCCATTGTAAAACTTAAAGTATCTTTTATCCAGGTTTTGAGAACTCAGTGCATCCTAAAAATGGGAAGGGACTTAGTTATAAATCCTACTGCCTATTCAAATGCTATTGAACAGTAGCCTAGGCTCACCTGTATGCTATTACTGCCAGTTTACCTCCTTACAGTTAGGAGGACTTTATTATTGTCTCAGTGTGCTTTCTGTTTGTGCTCATTTTGCTATATTTTCTTTTTTTTTTTTTTTTTTTTAACTGCTGGCTCCTTATTACACTCCACAGGCTGTCAGATGGAAGTAACAGGACATCCATGGTATTCAAAATATTCATAGCAGCTGTCAAATTATACTGTCTTAGTAAGACTCAAGGTTCTGCAGATTGACAGCTGGGGCTTGTCTGTTTCAAGCAGCCCTCTGTGCTTGAAAGGTCATTGCACCCAGTTGTGAAGCAGTCTTACTCTTGGACTACTGATCTATTTTTCTGTACTGGGGCTGTTTTTGTTGCTTCCATCTTTGCCTTTTTCTAGGCAAGCAGAGGAGAAAGCACATTCTAGAGGCAGTTCTAGATATTCTAGTACAGATTCTAGAGAAGCTGGCTTTCACAGTAAGGTCTTCAAAAGGACTTGCTTGTTCTAGAATGTATTTCTCTGATTGGATGTCTAATAAAATTCAATGGTTTTCCTAGGCATGCAATGGACACTTCTGTGCTTAAAAGAGGAGAAAAAAGACGGGTGATATTTTTCAGATCACTTTGCCCATGTTGTATAAACTGAAATTGAACAGAACAACAATCAATAATGCATCCAGCTAATACATTGCAATATAAATGAAATGAATCATAAGAAATGAAATGACTTTGCCTGACAATCTTGAGATAAATGCTGTTCCATAAAACCTCAGTCTTGTCAATTTGAATCTATATTATGGTGAAACAGCTGCTGATGTGAACTCTATTGTGTAAATCTCCCAGAAAGTAGATATTCCGTATTGCTTGTGACATATGGCATTCCCTGGGTTAAGCCTTTATTGCATGTTTTCATTTAGTAGTGAAAATTTTTCTAAGATCATATGTTTTCTTTTGAATCAAGCAAGAGTGGCATGGAATAAGGAGTGATCCTAAAGGCAGGAATGAGATTGTGGAAAAGCAATATTGTTGCTTCATTCTTTTCATTGCCTGGAGAAAAGATATTTTGTAGGTGTGGTAGTAACTGTTGTGTTGTATTTGTGTTTCGAAGTTTGTCTATTCTAGTCACCACTGAGTACTCTTCTTTCACATATTTAGTCTAGTCTTCTTCAGACTGCCAAAGGTACCTTTTCATTGCTGTTTATTCTTGATAAAAATTCAGCCTTTTGCAAGAATGTTTATCTTGGGCGTTTATCTATTCAATTTGAACTTCTGGGTTTTGCTTCTAGAAGAAAATAATTCAGATTATTCTTCATTCTACAAGCCAAATTTGACATTCAACATGTATATATTTTACCATTATGTATTTTTGGAATGTGTTACATTTAACATACCATATTTACCTCTCTGTTAGCCAGTGCCTGTAAGATTCAAACATAAAATGGATGAGAAGCTGCAGAAGATGAGTCCGTCCTTTGAGATAAATTTCTATAGATTACATGTCAACTTCATCTCCAATGAAGGTTAAATGTTCTTCAACATACTTGAAGAAAGAAGGAAAAATGACTACGGAGGATTGGACAGAACTGAGGTGGTGAATGCTGTCCATCTATAGGAGCTTCAGGGATACTTTGTCTAATCTAAGGCTATCAGCGTTTTCCTCAGACCATCTATTATTTTGTCCTCCTTTTCTTTATACTTGAAAACATCTGTTTGTCAAAATATGCTCACAGTACTGGACACCCTTCTGTGGAAAATAGCTACATCTTGCTGCTCCCTTCCTAATGAGATTTTTAAATGCTCAGTTCTGGTAATGCTAATCTGTTAATTCAGGTTGAAGGAAGATTTAATTATGGTGTCTTTCTTTACTCCACAATTTGTATTTTAAAAAATGCTGAGCCCTGCGATTATGGGAGTGGAAAATGTGCACTGTTGCTCAGATTTCTGGGCTTCTGTCATTGTAAGTGGTCAAGGTGATCCTTTTTCATGAGGTATGTTCATGTCTGCCTGAACTCTGTAATGCTGTAAGATTCTTGTTCGCACATCTCACTTTTCCCTTTTAAACTGTTCATTCCTCAGTCTTGTTTCTCTACCTGTCCTGCTTTTCTATTGTACCTATAGCTGTCCTTGGTTCCTTGAACTGCATTTTCATTTTGCTTTCTTACATACCACTCTTTTATATTACTTGTTACAGCTTCCTAGTTAAAGCAAATTCAATTTCCTTTGTCTGGTTTCAGAGGAGATCCTTTGCCAGCCTCTTTGGGTTATAACCAGAGTATGTTCTGTTGTCTACACAGTACTTTGTACCAAATGTGATCTGTTTTAAACTGCACTTTTCTTAGATGGTGACCAACTCCATTTTGCTGCTGCTATGCCTAATGATGTAGTTAGTGTACAATGTAACTTTTGTAGGATGACCAGTATGTATGTTTGTTAGAACAGCAGGACAGATGGAAGCAAAGTTGTGAGGTGCACAGATTTAGTACATGCTGGAAAGCACCTGAATGATAAATACAGATAAGTTTAACTTCTTTATTATTTAGTAAATTAAAATATAGGAGGAATAACTATATCACTTTTAAATAGCATTTTTTTCTGATGTTGAACACATTGGTCTCTCCCTTCTTAAAGCAACTTTATTCCAGAATCCTGACTGTGAAAACAACTTTGTTCTGGAATCTTAATTGTGCTATCATTGCTTAATGTATTTTGTATTTGTGTTTGTCCTAAGCAGGTTCTTCATCCTTTTGCTTTCTGGTTTATCAAGGGCATCATTCAAAATTCACAGACAATTTCAGCCAAGTTCATTTTTATGATCTTGATTTGTAAAGCATTCTATCTTTCTGTATCTTTTCCTGTCACTGAATTTAAAAAATGATAAACAGTTCTGCAAGCACCAGCAATCTATGGGTTCATACCTCTGTCAACATATTCAAAGGATGCAATTGCATTCACAGAATAACAAACTCTGTCATGTAGACTATGAACAGCATTTTAGCATTCTTCAAAAGCTCTTAGCTCTGTAGTTGCTTTTGTTTTGCTCTGTTTGCAGTCATGTTATAAATCCCTACCTTTAAAATGGATTTAGAAAGTGTTTTTCTAGCACTTAATACTTAAATGGTGAAAGTTAATTTCTCAGGATGTTAAGTTTCTTATACGAGTCCAATTAATTAGTAGAACTAAGGCAGAGATTGGTGTAAGATCTGTAGAATGATGGAAGTAAACACAAAATAAGAGTATTGACAAGGCAAACTCAATGGGTGACATAATGAACCAGTTTATTTTCACATAAAGAACGTCTGAATTTTCTCAGTATTGCTGAACGAATATTATTTTCCTTTCAGGATGGCTGCATATTGCCCATGTGGGTACTTCAGGCTGAAAAATGCAGTCCTTAATTTATTTTTTTTAGAAAACTAGACTTGTGTTACGCCATGTCTACTATTAATTCCTAACCAGATTCTGGCTTTTATGACAACACCTACCATACATAGATATGGGGGGCAAAACATAAGTAAACATGTTATTTAGAAAACTAATTGCCTTATTATGCAGGTCTTGGGATTTCCCCACACATTTTTGAGTTGTATTGTACTCTTTAGTGTTACTGATGCGTATTACCAAGGAGCCTAATATACATGTATGTGTGATTGTCAATATAAAACTAAACTCTGATACTGAAGGTGCTTTGAAGTTATCTCCACTTTATGCTGCAAGAAAGCCACGGTTCAAAAAGAGCCATGTGTCAGTTTCCTGTCTACATCTTCATGAAAGACTAAGGTGTTGTCCCAGGTACTTGCTATTGGACCTTAGACTTGTCATGCTTGGTAAAATATCAGGGTTTCTGTTTCTGCTATCTTGATGAAGACTATCATAGCTTGTGAGGTGTGTTAGACAATTTTGAGGATTTCCCAGCAAACTGAATGCTTTAGCCTTCTCTAGCTATCAGTCAGGTTGATGGTTCTGACTTAAGATATTAGTATCTTGACACCAAAACACCTGGAGGTTGTGAAATACTATGGGTAAGGTTTTGTAGCTGAGCTTTACTTTCGGTGCTGGAGGAAGGGGAGAAGAATGCTATAAATACAAAGCTGTGACCCTTGAGAGTTGAAGGAGTGAGACTCAAATGGAAGAATAAATGTTACATAGATGAAGGCCTATTAACAACTTTCAGTATTTGGGCTGCAGCCTATGTCTTCCTCTAATTGAAGGAGGAAGCTTCTTTCCCCAAACTGCAAGTAACAGTTTCAGGGTAGAGAACATCATAGTGTGAGATACTGAGAGGTGAGGTCCTACCTACCCATTTACCCCTATAATTTGCATTTACAACACTTAGCCCACCAAAAGAAATTGCATTTGCAGAATCAAGCCTCTTGACTCTCCATGTTTCCATAGATAGAAAAAGGGTGCTGAGATTTAGCATTGGAAGCTAAATTGCAATTTAAAAGTCAATTGTCATGAAGTGTTTTTGAAAATTTGATCTGATAACTCATGAAGATTTTTGGTTGCTAAATAGGATGCATGCAGATCATAGGAATAATATTTTCATAGAATCATTAAAGTTGGAAGAAACCTCCCAGGATCATCTGGTCCAACCATCCCCACACCAATGTCACCCACTAAACCATGTCCCTTAGCTCCAGGTCCAGCCTTTCCTTGAACGCCCCCAGGGATGGTGACTCTACCACCTCCCTGGGCAACCTGTTCCAATAACTAACTAGTCTTTCTGAGAAGAAATGTCTCCTCACTTCCAACCTGAACCTCCTCTGGTGCAACTTGAGGCCATTTCCTCTAGTCCTGTCACTAGTTAACTATGACTGAGAAGAGGCTGACCCCCAGCTCCCCACACCTTCCTTTCAGGTAGCTGCAGAGAGCAATGAGGTCTCCCCTGAGCCTCCCCTTCTCCTGACCAAACAACCTCAGTTCCCTCAGGTGTAGTTCACTTGTGTTCCAAGGATTTCTGGGCTTAATAAGAATTGTTTGTAAACTGGTTAAGGATTTATGAAGGAACTTGCATCAGGTTAAGTGGATTGATAAACTGATTATAATTTGAGCATTTTAGGCAAGACTTGTGCAACAAGAAAGTGAATTTTTATTACTGCCATGTCAGTTTTAGTTCTATTTCTCTATTCTTCAAAGTCTCTACAAGCTGGACTAGCTATAACCCAACATATTTTATAAACCATATTAGCCTCTTTGCTTTGAACAGAGAAATGCTTATTTGCATGGTGGCCAAATGATTCTTCTCTATCGAGGTATAATTTTGGTTTTTACAAGTTCCTGTAAAACTGCCAGTAAGCTTTCAATAAATACAATTGTTAAAATTATGGGTTAATGTCTGTTGCTAGGTGGAGAACACATTAAATTTAATGAAAGATTTTGAAGGTTTGAGTGAAGTATAAGAGTATTTTGAAAATTTCCAGGCGAGGATAAACACCCTCATCTTGATTGAAATATTTTTTTATAACTCCTGTTTCAAATTCTTCCCCATTATCCTCAGATTTCAGACTTTTCCCCTCAACAGTGTGCCATTGACAAAACTGATGTTCATTTTATGAATCTTTGATTTTGATATAACTGCATCTCCTGATAATGACTCTCTCAAAGCTTTGCTATCTATTTCTATTGCATTTGTCAGCTTTATGAGATAACTCTGAATTTTCATAAACTGAGGTGCTGAGGAAAGTCACCTAAGAAGCTGTTAAGGTTTTGGAATAGTCGGAAAGCAGTTTTGCTCCTTTTTTTGCTGATACTAACTTTACTGCATCTGACAGTTTAAATTAAACACAACGTGAGTAACATTTCTTTTCCTCCCTCTAGGTTTACACTGCTTCCATTCACCAGGTAATTGTTGGCTGTACTGTGGTCATAGGCATTATATAAGTCAGCTTCCAGAGTAGACTGAACCAGAAATGCTGCATTTTCAAGTTTGAAGCTCTTTTATAAATTGTACTGTAGTCCACAAAAGAATAAACCTAAAATCCTATAAGCTTCTTCAATCTTCAGAACTCAAAGATCTGAAATGGTCTTATGTCCTTATGTCATTTCTCTATTGAGGAGTGAATGATGTCTGCAGTAGCTAGAACCGAGTATGTAGAGTACTGAATGTTATTTGGAATACATATTTTACCTCATTTTCCATTTGCTGTGGTATATGAAGTACGAAGCACTGCTAAGTGTTGATGACAGCATGCCAGAGGGTGGGAGTCAGTTCCTGAGTTCCAAGTCATGCTTTATAACTCACTTTCTCTAAGTTCTTGATGTCACTTCTTGCATGTAAGGTCTTTCATATGAGACATGAGTAATAATGCTACAAGAATAATTAAAGTATGCCTAAGCTGGAAAGGTTGAATTTCAAACTGTTGGGACTCCAATGTTTGCTTCCAATAAAATAACATAAAATGAGAAGGCTCAGTTATTAGACTCATGAAATCGGAATTATTTAACATTTTCTCTCATCCCTGACTGCTATGAAGCACTGTGGTTCAGTGACCAGAAAACAATTTTTAAGGTCATCTTTGAAACAGATTAACGTAGGCTTTAGTGGCACATAAAAGCGCCCTCCCTACTATTTTATTTTCTATTTTAGTTTGTTAACAGTTAAAATTAAATTTCTGAGGTAGGAGAACTTGCACAAAATGGCAAATGGAGAAGAAAATGTTCTTTTATCATACTTTACATCCAGATCACACTTCTCTTCATGTCATCTGAAGATGCAGCTGTTCTTTCAGATAGTTGATTCATGCCACCCACAATTAAAATGTCCTTTCTATTTAAAAAATGCTTCTCAGCATGTCTAAAAAGGTTGTCTAAACAATGGCTTGTTCACAGTGAGAGAAAAGCTCTTAATGCTTTATAGAAGACTGATGCAATGACTTGATTAGCAAAATCTGTCTGATTTCCAAGTCATGTATTGTCTTGAGTCTTGGCAGTTAGTTAAAAACCACATCTCCCTGCTTTGAAGACAGGGATGGTAAGTTACACTGCAGTTGGGATTTCTGGACTATACAACATTTACAAGTACATTCATAGCGATCTCATTAAACACTACTGTTTCTGTCCAACACTTTCTTACACCAAATTACTTCTTTTGTTATAGGTACTCAGGGATAAGCAGTCCAAAGTTTCTGGTTTTGAACTTCAGTTATCCATAAAAGGGGAAGTTGTACTGCTGAGTCCTTTTAAGGAAAGCATTGTCACAAGACTTGTTTTAGTAGTGGTTGGGCACTTGGAAAATAATGAAAAATACTTTTTTGTTCTTTAAAGTTGATGAAAAGACTGAGTTGTCACAACTCTAATGACAGCATCTCATTTTAACCTGGCTGCATTCTGGAATTTACTGTCCCAGGTTAGACACCTAGGTCAAGGTGTCTTGCTGTTCAGACTGGATGATAATTATTGCTTGTGGAGGGAGGGTTATTTCAGTCCCTGTTCAGTGAAATATGGAAACATGCACTGGAGCAGGAGCCTTGATCAGTAGGTCTGTGATGTGTAATTCCAGGCTTTGGCTCACAGAGGCCATTATTCCCTTCTGAACTGCCAGAAGTTCAGAAGTTCAACTGAAGGGTTTTGTATGTCATAGTGTGAAAGTTGGTTCAGTTAGTAGATGTCTGCTGTCTGGGTTGTTTTGCAGCAGTTTAGTAGCTAAAGCAATGCCCAGCCATAGCTTCTGAACTATTTTAAAGCACTGTTTACAATTAAGTGTTGTGAATTTCAAGTAGGGGGCTACCTTTTTGCAGTACAGAAGCAAGACATCTGAATGGCACTGCTAGTTGAGTTTAGGGTAAAGGTGTTTATTATCTTTTTTCTGTGATTTGGTCAGTGTGAGGACACCTGTCAATTCTTCCCATATATTCTTAATTACCTTGTGTTAAGTGAGTAAAAAAACCCTCAGAGCTTGTGGGGTTTATTGTACTTTCAAGATGCTTAAGAATTGAGTACCACTGTTCCAAACATTGTGTCTGGACCCTTTTGAAAGACCAGAGCACCTAATTTCAGTGAACTTGATCTGGTGCACCTGTGGTGCTTAAGCCTAAACATTTTTCTACTTTGAAAGGGCAAAGCCTTTCATCCCTTTCCCATTATCAGTTCTGTGCACAGATATGCTCAGTGCAATTGTCATCATATTCCTTAGAGATGGCTGCAAGTGTGCATGGCAAAGGGCTTATGACATTGATGTGAGTTTTACATGAGGGCTGCTAGCAGCTGAATGCTCTTGTTATACTTTGAATCCTGATGACTCCACTACTATCATGTTGCATAGGGAAGGAAGTTTATTCCTACAAAAACTATTAATGACTGTTTATCTTGTCTCTTTCCTTATCTACTGCTTGTTAATAAAAGCATCCCTTTCATGTAGCTTGAATGTTTTTTGAGGGAGGTACCGTGGTGGTAAAATGTCTGCCACACTGAAACCAATAAGAATTGACTTAGTAATAAATATGTTGGGCTAAATGTGAAATCCTATTTGTTACTTTGGGAAAAATATGTATCTCATTTAGGAAGACCTATCTGCGTGCCAATCTCCATGCCCCTTTTCCACAGCTATTTTCACCCTCATTCAAAACCAAGATGCCTATTGTCTCATTATACTAAATGTTTAAATTGATCATTTTCCTATTTTGTGATGTGCAATAGCAACAAAAATATCCCCCTTCCTGGGAGCTATATTTGAGGCATACTGCAGGTTGCTGAAGGAAAAATGAATTTGCACTATAGAGGAGTAAATGTGGTGTAGTCATGAAAACAATGGAGATGTTTCATCTCTTTCTATAAAAAGTAAAGCAGCCTGGATTCTATCAAGCTTGTCTCCCTGTGTCCTGGGGTGGCAATTTCCTGGACTCCTGTGCTTCATGTCTGTCATGAGATTAAGGAAGCAGTGAAGAATCACGGTACAAACAAAATCAGCATCTAGCAGGACAAATAGCAATCTATTCAGAGCTCATCACTGTACAATTTAGGATTCATTGCATTTTGCTACTATATTTAATTTAATGAGGGTAGCAGCTGCTCTGCTATTTCTTATAGAAGTCACAGTATTATAACACCACACAGAGGGGCTTTGTTTATTTTTATCAGCACAGAAGACTGTGTATTCAGCAAGTAGTATTTCGGGGAAAAAAAATGCCGATGTTAAGAGAGTCTTCAATTATTCCTCCAGCTCCATATGACTTCCACCCTTATCTCTCCACTAGTCTTCATTATTCAAAAACTCATTTTACCATTAAATTATAAGAAAATATTTTCCACAGATAATGGAAATAAACAAGTCAGGGACAAGTCAATAAACCATTATGAGGATCATAAACACAATTTTACAAAAATGGCATATGGATGGCATATGGCCTGCTCAGAGCTACAGTTGTATTGCTTTGGTCCACAAGAAGATTAATGATTTAGCAGTTCTTATTTTTTGGTTTCACAGAACAGTAACTTTTGAGTTGATTACTACTATTTTTTTCCTTAAGCCCTATGAAAGGAGGGTTTGGGCTGGTCAGGTGAAGTCTAATATGACTAGTGTTTGTTAATTCTCAATAACTAGCAGAGACTGGTTCTTTCTGGTAATGGTTTAAAGGGCTTAATCAGAAGTTCTGTTCCAAATCTAGAAGTTCTGTTCCAAATTTAGAGTAGGGAGACTCTTGCTCCCTTTTTGGAAGCCTTAAGTTTGGAAGCCTTAAGTTTCAGGGATTCATGCAGATTGTTGCTTGGGGTACTAACTTTGACATCAAGCACAGAAGAGTATTGGTTCAATTGTGAGAATGACAGTAATACTGTGAATGGGGCAAAAATTGACTTTTAAGGCTCTGCTAATGTTGGAAGCTGGCTGGGGTGTGTGTGGGGACTGAATTTGGATCAAATGGAAACTTTCCTCAAAAGTTCGAGCTAATTAGACTGGAAGACAAACTACAGTGTGAAGATGAGCATGATGTTTAATTTAGCATGAGGTTTGAGGACTGTTTTGGTGCCAGATGTTGCTTAGTGTGTATTTTATATATAACTTTATATGTAAGAATTATATTTATATTTTAAGAACTTAAGGTTAGGGAAATATGCTTTCAATGTGCTAGAATGTTCTTTTCAAAGTCTTTTTGTAGGTTGAAGACTCAAAGTAGTTGACAAGTTTGCAGGACGCTTTATAGGTCATTAAAGATGCATGTTTTGCTGAAAGTTTGGGTAAATTTTTACATTGTCTAACTTGTTATTAGGTCTGTTAGTTTGTAATCTTCAGTGTGTAGTGTCATGAAAGTGTAGATATACTCTTATACTGTAAAGGGAAGGTGTAATCTACTGACATCAACTTACTTTGTGTACATTGCAATAAAATGTATCAAATGAGCCGATTCTATTCAGTATGTATGGTTTATAGGACATGGTTAAGGAGTGGCTACTTCAAGAAGAACTGTGTCTACAGGTTTAAAATAACACAAATAGAAAGCTTGAAAGGCTGGCTACTGTCTCAGAAAAATGCACTCTGAAATGAGCAGAAATTGCCAAGACAGGGGTATGTCATAGTCCATTGGAGTGCCTTGAGAATTTCAGCCTGACCCACCCTCACCCTGTGGTGTTGCAGGTGTGGTTCAGGCTTGGAGAGGTTATAATGAATTGGTGGGCTCACTTATGAGTAGGTTTTTATCTCAAAAGGAGCACCTGTGGGGACAGGTGTCTGGGCTTTGGTTTGTGTGGTTCAGAGAACCCCATGTGCAGGCTGTTGTGGGCAGGTGGTTTGAGCCTGGGTGTTTTTGCTTTCCTCTTTTTTTTTGTGTGTTCTTTTGTTGAAGTCACCACAAAATGAGGGAAATTGTTGAACCATCATGGTGTTGAAGATGCAGCTTTGTATGAGGCCTAGTATCGACTATACTGACTGGAGCAAGCTGGAGGGGTAGGTTTGTTAACGTGTTTTTCTGTCCTGGTCTGTCTGGTCCTTGCCTTTGGGGACCTGTCTGACTCATACTGTTTCTTCTCATCTGTATGCTCACATTTCTTTTCCTGTGAAATGGTGATTGCAGGAGCAGTGTGAAGTGGGGTTTCATTGAGAAGTACTCCAAGGTTGTACCCTAGGCTGTGGTCAGAAGGAAAGAAATGGTGGGCCTACGGATTCCCATAGGTGTGAAAATCTGTTACTCAATATGTAGCAAATCCTTTCTGGATTCAGAGTTAGTAGGACTATTTTGTATATAATATTTGAATAAAGGCATGGGTAAAATATGCTGTTTTTATCATTTAAGTATTGCTTCAGTATTAAATGACAGAACACCTAACTAGAGCATAATAGGGGTTAAACATTTTTTAACATGATAAAAAGTTGTGTTGGATGTGTTTCTACTTGCTTCTCCTCTGTTGAGCAAGTCACTGTTCTGATCACTTGTTTAACTGTAGCTTTTTAAGTCTAAAATGGACTATATAACACAGACTATCTGACCCCTGGAGTAGTTTCAATTTCCTCTTGAAAATAAATTTCTCCTGTTCTATTCCATTGTCTTAACCATAATAGCACTTGTTCTCAGATCATAGTTCTTGTAGCTAGTCACATGGTCAAGTGAGTCTCTTCTGTCCTTGAAATTAAAATGTCAGCATACTCCAAGCTCTCTTCCACTTGTATTACAAATGGTAGTTTGTTTCTTGAATCTGTCCTTTCTGTTTAGAAATATTTTTTTAATGTGGTTTTATATTGTGGGATTGCACCTCCTTGAAAATTTTTATCAGAGTTGAGGAATATCCTGAAATTTCTCCAGGCATGTAGCTTACAGAATTGTATGTGACTAGGGTCCAGCAACCATGTGTTTGGTAATAGGAAAAAAAACAACAAGTTTTGAATTAGTATAATTCTATTTGCATGTATAATACATGCAGTTCTATTCACGTAGTTCATATTATGATCGTACTTGCTTGATGAGAATGGGACTTCATGTAAGGATTTTGCAAGTTTTATGGGCTTCTTGTGAATTTTTGAACTCTCCAAAAATAAATGTATCAAACTTATTTGAAGTAACTTAAATATCATAAACATGGCTTTCCCTTAAATATTTTTGAAGTCATGCAGGAATCTTTGTGTTATTCCTTGTAAATCTTAGTCTTAAGAGAATTGAATCATTAAACAGTGAGCTTCACACTGCACTGCAGAAGTTAATGGGAGGTTTGTAGTTTATAGCAATGGGTTTGCAGGATCAGTAGTCACTCAAGTACTTTTAAATAAGGTCCTAATTACAAATAGAAACATATTGACTACATTTAGAAATGTTCATCTCTGCTTGAGTAGAGCATTGGTGCTTATTCATTTTGTTTGATAACCATCCTCCCACCCTGTTGTCTTACATTAGTGCAACAACAGCATTGCAGAGAAGGCTGGCATGTCAGGCCAGTGAAGTATGTTAGGGAGTCTCTATCTTTAATAATGAAATTAAGGACAATTTTTATTAAAGGAACAACTGTTAAAACACGCTTTCTTGGGTGATGGAGAGGAAGAGACTAGCTTCGGGCATTCTTTGTCATTCTCTGAAGGCTATTTGTCAGTGTAATGCTGTCTGCCTTCTAGGAGCTGTGAAGATGATCTTTCAAAAAGATTGCAGTCTAATACCTTAAACCAGCACTGGATTTCAAGGAGCAAAAGACTGCAGGCTTTTGTATTAATTTGGTATGTGTTTGCGTAGATATCCGTATAGGTCAGACTTTCCATGCTGATTACAGCATAAGAAGAAATTAGTGCTTTTAAATGTGGTAGTGCTTTTACATGTGACAGTTCTTTAACACCTCAGTAGCATTGTCACTTCCTCCTACACGGTTCTTTCCAGTAGGCAGAGGGTTGATGATCTGTTTTTGCAGTCCTCCCTGAAAGTGAGATAGTTCAAAACAAATTTCACATCATGAGAAGACAGAGGACCTCTAATGATACATAGTTATACAGCAGTGGTGTTCTTTGGAATGGTGGAACTGTATGAAGGACCTACCTGTTGCAGGTTATTGCATGAAAGTTCTGTGGTGTCTTGTACCACTTTGGTCAGTTTTGCCAGGCAGCTGACATTGCCTACATAATCATTCTGAGGACTAACAAAAGTTGCATTGTGCATCTAAACTGGAAGTCCATTACGTGACTCCTTGTGAAGGACTTGCAGTAGAATTGGCTGGCTTCTTCATTTTGTTTCTTAGCACAGCAGAGGTCCAGAGAATGTTAGTTGAATCTGCAGTTTATTTCCTGTTACAAGAGGTAAGACCTGTGACTACAGTGAGAAGAGAAAAGGACAAAGTAAAACAGGTTAGGCAAAGTTATTGAGAACTAAAATTGGCTGATGTTCTAGTGGGAGATGTTTGGTTCTTTACCAGGGACTTCAGTATTTTCTGGACTTGTAGGAGGATTTAAAGACTGGGGGGAAAAAATCATATGCCACTGTTATATTTGACTCAGATAATTGTGAAGAAATTTTAACCAAAACACATCAGTCAGTGGAAGATGTTCCTGACATTGTAATTCTCTAACTATTCAATGACACTTATTCATGCAAGTCCTACTCACCTGAAACATCTTGCAGTGAATTTAGGTAACAGAGCTGAGCTTTTAAAGAAATGAGTTAATTTGACATTTAAAGTGCTGTTTCTGTTATGATTAAAGTTTTTGGTGATAACACTGACACCAGTGATTTCATGGGTATTTTTTGAGTAATGCTGTTAACACATGTTGACTGAATACTTGAATAATGAATAATTACTTGAAAGTACTTGAATAATACTTGAATTGAGATAGCGTACACACATTTGTAGCTTATCCCACATATTGGTAACTTGGGTTTTGGAAGGAAAAATCTTTTTGCCAAGAAATGAGGAATATTGTCAGTTTCCCTGTATAATCTTGGAAAACTGCATTCAGTCTGTTATAACGCTGTTTACCTATTCATGCTTAATATGAACTTGTGTAAAATACTAGTTTTACATTTGGTATTCCAGGTAGATTCCAAGACTTGTCTTAGGTTTCACTAAACCTTCTGACCTGCTGCTCCCTAACCATTAGGTTTATCCAAGAACATCCTTGGTACTGCTGTTTTTTTGATGTGACCCCTGCATCTGCAAATTTGCACACTGTATAAATAGCCACAGTCATGCAGAAGTGGAGATATTCTTTGCTCTCTTCCCCTAGGCAAATCAGAAACTGAGGTTCTCAACGTGATTTTTATTTGCCCATAGTAAGAATTCATTATGAAATCCTGCCAGCAGGATTTCAATTTCAGCATGGCAAAGTGTTGAAAACCAAGGGATTGTCTTCCAGTGACACCTGCTTTCCCCTTCACACTTTAATTTCTGGAAAAGTAAAAATAAAAAAAACACTATATTCTTCCCTTCCTGTTTTTGACCTTCGATGTTCTGTGTAAAAGAATTATCAAGAGTAGGCTCAGCAATAAACAAAAGAGTAGGGCTCTTCTGGTGGGATGTGCTTAGCAGTTGCTTACCATAGGAGCTTCTGAGGAAAGCCTCTTTACCTGTAATAATTCATTTACTTTTCTGGTCCTTATAATGCAGCTCTTAAGTAAAATGACATGTATTTCATAAGATTTTTTTTTGATCTGAGACTTAAAGCATCTGGCTTAGTTCTTATAGCTTTATTCTTTCAGCTGTATGTAGACAGTGTTATTCTTGGGCTGAACATGTTATCCTCTGCACAAGTTTTATAGAGGGTCTCTACAGACATCTAATCATATTCATATACATTTTTCTTGAGTTTTACTGGGTTATTCACTTCATTGAACTACAGCAATTTTAAGTCTCATGAATTTATTTTTCAGGACATAAAAATCTAGCCCTTTTAATATCTCTAATATATGTTGTAACTTTGTTTCACTGAATTGGTATAGTACTCTAGCAGGCTTACACAGTGGGGCTCAGTAGGTTTTCCAGTGTTTTGTATGTTGTGTGCATAGCTGTTGTTTGGTATCAGTGTGAAACTTAATGAGTTTGAAGCAGACAAATACTTTCAAAATGGTTTTGTTTTTTCTCCCTTTGACATGCTGAGATTTTCCTTTTTTTGATATTTTTGTTTATAAACTACCTGTTTTTCATAAGTCTCCATAGGTAATCTGTTTTAATGAAATGTATTGTAGAATAATGCATGAATTCTGTACTGAATTCCGTATGCTGTACCAACATCTGTTTTCATTGTTTATGCATTTATATACAGGATAGAAGCAGCAGCTGTGCACTTAAATAGGGGGTAAGCAAGGAAAACAACTGAGATGGTTGGATAAGTATGTAGGGAGTGAGTGGTTAGGACAGGAAGGGTAAGAAGACAGCAGAATAGGTAATGGCTCACTTGCCTTGACCCATCAGCTGTTGGCTTGTCCTTCCAAACTTAAGCAGAGTTATCAACAGGGTTAGGTAAAAATGACTAATTAGTCTGTAACACCATCAGAGTGAAGTTGTTCTCTGTAGCATCCTTTAAAACCTATCTGTGATAGCCTGAAACATGAAGTGATTTTACAGTGTAATTGCAAAATTAAAATTAGTGTTACTGATAGAACATCTCAGTAAGGAAGCTTGTATCAAATTTCTCTTCTGTAGTATTCATTGCTTTCCTTTTATTCCTTGTGTGTCACACGAGGTAGATCTTAAAAGAAGATCTTAGATCTTAGAAATCTACCAGGTATTCATGGGTACTCATGCTCACTCTTCACCTTTAATAAGCAAAGATGTTTAATCTTTCCTGTAAATCAGCTTCTCAGCCTTACCACTCATGTTACTCCTCACAGCAGCTCAAGCAGAATCGGAAGAAGCCAGCAAAGATATTTCATTCTCTTTGCGTACTTTGCACTTTTAGTGCATGACAAGTACATTGTTTGAAATAATTAACAGCTTGTTTTGATAACACTTTGCAACGTGTGTATTGCTAGCAACTTTTACCTTCTATAGGTGTTTTGGTATATTTGTCACTAATCTCCAGATTTTTCAACAAGTGTAAAGAATAAAGCACTAAAAGAGGAACAGAGCAAGTCTTTGAGCTAACTAGTGTTTTTGGCTTGGACAGACCAAAATCTGTAGTGAGCAGGGGATGCTTATCTGGTTGAGGAAGAGGTATGTAAAGTGAAGCATCATTGTAATAAAACACATGTCTATCTGCAGATCTTACTTTCAGAAATCTTGAATTCCCCTTCATCAATTTCAGAAGTCATGTGCATATTAGCAAAGCTTGCATACCACTAAGAAAATATAAAATACTCAAAAGTCAATGCTCAATGCTCTATAGTGCAGAGTGCTGCTACAGCATTAGTTGTGCTCTAGAAATTGTCAAAGTATCACAGTATAATTTGGTTTGGAAATATTTTTTTTTTTTTAACATATGTCAAAAGAGTTAATGGAACCGAGGCTGTGTTTTTGCCTGGTACCGAAGCCTTATGTGTACCATATACAGAAATTTAATGAGAAAGTACCTTCTAGAGAACTGCTTCATAGCTACAAGAATTGTGTATAGAGGTATGCCAATTTCAGTTAGTATCTAGGCCATATCAAATTGACACAGTGCCTTTGGGAGCTTTTTCCCACGTAGTATGCAGTTTTTTCGAAGCTGTACACTGCTGACTCTGAAAGATGCAGTTTTCAACTGTCTTCAATCATATAAGCAGAAGGACTTGGGCATGACCTTTGAGAGTGATTGCCTTTCTCTTGACATCTTACAAGTGGGACTGTTGAAGATAGATTTCCTTCAATAAAAAAAAAAAAAAAAAAAAAAAAAAAAAAAAAAAAACAAAAAAAACAGATGACGGGATTCTCAGCTTCAGAATTCTGTGCTCGCCTCCCTTGGCATAAAAACTGTGACCTTTCAGATGCTTCTAAAAAGCGGAGGATGTTTTTGTTTATTCAGATAGCAAATCCTAAGCTCGCACGTTTATTCCACAGCAGGAGTATGTGTGGAAGTGATTTTTTAAGTGCTATTTCAATTCATTCCTATGAATGCAATGTTAAAGTTCTCGGTTCTGGTTCTTGGCTTCACTACAGCTTCCAGCTACAATTATAAAGAGATTCCTCGCTGGCTGAACTATGCTGAACTATGATCAATGCAAGTGGTAGCTGCGAAAGTTGTAGCACTGAATCTCTGGCAAATCTTTGTCTTGAAATTGTGCAAAGTGCAGAGTGATGGAGGTGAAATCTGTATACTGAACAGCCCGTTGCTGTGTTTGGCAAGTCTTGCCTCCAGTTCAGGGGAGCGTTTGAGATCTTGGGTATTCATGTGTTGATTTTTTGATGCAGAGAAGGCATCCTTTGCAGACTTAAACCTGAGTAGTTCAAGTATGTTCAAAGTTACAAGCAACTGAAAAAATCTTAGAGTGAAGGGAAAGGAAGATCTTAAATATAGCCTTTTAAGTATGCTCCTTGCATGCAAACAAACTGGAAGCAACAATCAGGTATGCTGTTACCTTGGAAGCTGGCAGAGCTTTACCAGAAGCTCTGGTTTTGGCTACATAAATGTACATTACTGAGACCTTTCTTTTACAAGGTACTCTCACAAATGCTTATAAGAAATGCTGATTACAAGACAAGATGTAAAGGGATCTTGCAGACTTCAGTGGTGTATAGGCATGGTTTGAATCTGAGGTTTGTTTAGTTATTTAAAAAAAAAAAAAAAAAAAAAAAAACAGAAATAACTTACTCCATAAATATCCAAGGAGGTCAGGTAATCTGCTTAATATATTTGCTGAGTTTGAAACTTACCAACTGTTAGCAATACAATAATGCCTAAATACTACATCAAATTTTCTTGTAAGACACTGAGCATCTGTAGGAAAAACTTGACTTCAGTAGCATGTGGTAAAGATGAGTAGGAGTTTATCTGGCTGTCTAAATGTGGAAAAACATGCTGGCCAGCTCATTTTTCTTGATTTAGCCTTAGTATTAAAAGAAATTTGTTTTGCATTACAAAGTTTGCTGATTTAAAAAAAAAAAAAAAAAAAAAAGCCTGGATGGCATGATGTTAAATAAAGCTGAGTACTAAAGCATATGTGTAAAGAGGCCA
Source organism: Aythya fuligula (assembly GCF_009819795.1). Classification (NCBI taxonomy): domain Eukaryota; kingdom Metazoa; phylum Chordata; class Aves; order Anseriformes; family Anatidae; genus Aythya; species Aythya fuligula. Next base: position 25,972,841 of record NC_045562.1, on the reverse strand, counting down.
CTCAGTTTGTGCTGATCTGTTGTGTGAGGAGGAAGAAAAATATTTGCTTTTCAATTCCTCTTCCTTACCTGCATGACCCAAACCTGTATGACAATAGCCTCTCACTTAAGTGGTAGAGTTTTTAAAAGGACAGTTCTGTCATTAGTTACCAGATTTCCTTTAACTAATTTCTCCTTTATGTTTCAAAACTGGTTGTTGTCTGGAAGCTTAATTTCATAGGTGAAATGATCAGCTCTACAGAGATTGGGGGTGGGAAGGGAATCAGCTAATATAGTAATTGCTCTGACAATTTATGGGTGGGAAAAAAAGTGTGCTTTCATTGTACATTTGAGTAGTTGGTTGCTAATTCAGCTTGAAAGGGGACAAACATGACCAAATTTGTAACCTGACTAGAAATTGATATGACTACTGGAAGACTTACTTTAGAGAAAGAACTGTTGATGCACGTAAAAATAATTTGTAAAAGGTTCAAGGAAGAAAAGCTTTATTTTTCTTGCCTTTAAAGTAGGAATACCAGGTGCTTTTTCTGTTTTCATCAGTAATAATTTACTTCAAGTTGGGAATAAAAATGGCTTATATGGAGCTAAGCTTGATTTCATTTATGCCACTTATTCTGAGATACCAGAAGCTAATCTAGATATATCAGAATACAAAATAAAAATCAGACTTGCTTTCTTGTCCAGTTACAGGCTGCTCATGTAGCTTTTTGCAGGCTTCCATGTGCAGTAGTTCTGTGCATTGGTACACTCACATTGGTGTATGAGTTTATATTGTCCCATGGCTGTAGCAAGAGCTACATTTTTCTTAATTTGGATAAAAAAAAAATAATTTACAAAAGTTTTTGATTCTTTTGATAGAAAATTACATCCTTGTGTAGCAGGCTTTTTAATGTAAACTTGTTTCAGTTATCCTGTTCTTAAAAAAATAACCTAAAATAATTCTGCATACAAGTTGGCTGCCCTTGAAGTTTATTGCTTTTTTAATGAAAGGTGTTTTATCTTCAACAGAAATGCATACACACCCTGCCCCCCCCCCAAAAAAAAAAAAAAAAAAAAAAACACCACACCAAACAGCACTGCTTTATTAGTCATCTTTGTGTGCCTCTTCTTTTATCTTTGTATCAATGGTGTGATATTGGTCCTTTCTGATAATATCCAGGGATATACTTGTGTTTTAAATGGTATTTTCGAAATAGTACATGGCATCAAGGTTGCTGTAGTCTGAGACTTGCCCTGCCCCTACCCTGAACAAGGTACTAAATTACAATTTTTGTCCAACAGGAAAAATTTATGCTATAGGAGGAGGAAGCCTCCACACAAATGAAGATGACAAATTCTTTCAAGCATCCTATCTATCTATATATATATGCTTCTTCATTTTATTTAGTGTTTTATAGTTTATCTGGAAGCTGAAGAAGTAAAAAGCAAAAAAAAAAAAAAAGTGAACTTTACAAGATATCTGTAAAACAGAGGATTTGAAGATTCAGAAACCTCCATGTGTTTTGTTTAAAAATCTATCTGTAGCCCCTATGTTCCTTAAGTTTCAATGTGGGGAATAAATGTGGGAATAGTATTTATCCTATGCCTCCATTCTCAGTAGCCGCAGATAGCCCCATTGCTCTATAAGCTTTTTCCCCCAGGTGATAAAGACTTATGTTAATTGCCACTCAGTAGAAAAAAAAATATTGAAATATCACCTTAAAATATCACCATTCTAGTAATTTTTCTCTTTGTTCCTTGGAGCTTATTCCAAAGAAAGAGTAAGCTGAACCTCATACTCTAGTGTTCACTTAAATGAGAAGGTGAGCAAAAAGCCCAGAAAAGTTGTTTTTGTCTGGTGTAGTGTTTGCATTTATCTGGAAAGTCCACTTAGGTCTGGAAACAGATGCTGAAGCTTTTAAAGTCATGACAGCTGACTTTCATGTGAGCTGGTGTTAATTCAATATGCCATAACTTTGGGGATCTTTAATTGTTCTGGTACTTGAACGTTCTTCAGTGGGATAAATTTTCCCTCCTCATTGCTCCTCTTTATTCCCCTCATTGCTCCTCTTCATTCCCCTTATTGTTCCCCCCACCGACAAAATTGGTAGTGTTTAGAAAACTGCATGTACCATGTGTTACCTAGGTTAGTTTTGAAACCTGTTCGCTCTGCTGTAGGATGGGATGGGAGTCTAAGGAAATATTCTGTATAATACAGTGGAAAAAAATAGATTTTGTTGTGACCTTTAGGTTGAGCTTTTCTGTTCTGAACCATATTATTTTGTTAAATACAAGGGAACTGGAGCCAGCCTGTGACCTTTTGTTATCATGCAGTTTTGAGAAATGGCAAAAGTCATTCTGATGCTCAGAAGCTCTATTATGGAGAGATTTGTTCTTTAAAGGAGGGAAAAAAAAAAAAAAAAAAAAAACAACCTTGAAAATCAGAAATGTAAACCTATACCAGAACAATACAAGTTTTCAATGTTGGCATCAATTAAAGCCTTTTCTACAGAGACAGTAATGTCTGAAGCTAGCTGCAATCCACTTTGTCCTCAGCCCCTTTTGATCCCAGAGATGCTCAATACCAGCTATAGATTTTCACCTCATAAATCCTTTCAAGTGAAGTAGTAGCAGAGAACCGATGAGATGACATATCCTTACTGTTCTGTGAATTTGCATTTGTGACTCTGTATCTTTGCTATCATAGTTTGCTTTTAACTGGTGTCCCGTTGGTAGCTTGCTAATGGGGAGAGAGTGATTGTGCAGAAGTAGGCTTTATTTTAATTATTGATGTTGCAATGTAATACTCTTCCTTAATCCCTCTTCCCACTCTGTGCTGAAGTTCATTGGATCCTGATGCTGAAGCATGTCTTTCTCTGGTCTTTGCAGTGCAGGGTTGCCACTGAATGATGCTGACAACCTTCCTTGGCATGCCAGACCCTACAAATGCAGCACCTGCTCAAGATTGCTCTTCCTCAGGAATGAAGTATTTGGGAGTTTGTCTGCAATTCTGTAGTGCTTTGCAAAGCTCTTCACAGTCACTGTGTTGGGATAGATTCAGGCCACTAGAAAATACTTGGTCTTGAAGCTACCTGTGACTCTGGATAAAATCAAAAATATTCCTTTTGTTTCATCCTGCAGGCTGCTAAACCAAGCTCCTTCCAGGTTGTCTCCCATGTTTCTCCAAAGCTGAGGTACCACCTCCTAAACAAGCTTGGTCCTTAGGTGTGTCTTTCTAAAATTAATGCTGAAGATTCTTCAGATAAGTATTCCCATCCTCAGCTTTACCAGAGAAGATTCCATCCTTTGTGCTTCTGACATTCTTCAGTTATCATGGATCCAGTTAAGAGGATCTCTCTTCAAGCCCGTTTCTTTGTCGTGCATCATAATGAACTGATAAGTGACACTTTGGGAATGCTTGGGCACATGCAACACAAATAATACTGGATTTCTAAAGCTGTATCCTGAAAATGCCCGAGTGATTATGGGGCTGGGCAGCCTCATAGCAGCTGTATGAGGGGAATGAGAGCAGTATGGTGGTGCTGAGCTGCCCATTGGTGTCAAACCACCATGACTGTGAAGCACTGCTCCTTATTAGTTTTTATTTAGACAACTGACTGGTAGCAATGTGTTGCTCTTAGACTGATACAGGTCCAGCCAGGCCTCAATGTGTCACAGCTTTTGGTTCATCATTTAGCAGAGCTGCTTCGGTCTGTATGCATTTACCAGTTCATTCAGCTGAAACATTATTTTAAGACAGCATGAGATACTTGTCTACTGATCTACTTGAATGCAGCTGATCTCCAATATGGAGAGGAGGCCTAATTTCTCTTATGTGCCATTGTCAACTCTGAATGTGACGCTAAAAAGTGGCATGAAATCTCTAGTCCTGAAACGTGGAAGAACAGAAACCTATTTTCACTCGTCCTTTTCTGTCTGCTTGCTTATCTTTGCCATGTTGGGGGGGAGCGGGAGGAGCATCTTTACATTGTCACTTGCATTGAACTGTAAGATGTAACATAGAAAGGCTTAAGCGACACTCTGAATAGTGAAGGTCTCTTGGCCTAAATGGTCTCTTGTCTAGAATTAACAATTTTGGTGCTTTTTTTTTTTTTTTGTGAGACCACTGGAGGTACAACTTAATCCTATTGCAATACATGGAGACATTAAAAAAAATAATCTGGTGACAGAAGAATGCTTGGTATAATAATACTATAGCAATTTGTTTTTTATAGCTGAATTATAAATCCAAGAACTGCAGCTCATAATTCATGTAATTAATAAGGTATAGTTTTGTTCTTGTTTTAATTTTGCTTAGCATCTAATAGCAAATCTGAATTGTCTATTTAATTGCTGTGAAACCAGTGAGGCAAATGAAAGTCCTTTATTCACTGAAGGGTAGTTAAAGTACTGAGAAAATGCGGACAATAGAAGTTCCACTGCACTTCAGAACAGGTCTTGTTTTTGGAATGTTTTTAGGAGCAATGTATCATACCTTAGATTTTTAGTCCTGTTTGAGAAACTTGGATAACTGTTTTCACTCACCAGGATTAGGTGGAAGTGATCAGAACACTAAAAATACTGGGTAAACATTAGCTGATTGCTTCTTAGTTTTGCAGAATCATTGACTGGCTTAGGTTGGAAAGGACCTTAATGATGATCCAGTTCCAACCCCCCTGCCATGGGCAAGGACACCTCCCTCTAGACCAGATTGTTTAAAGCCCCATACAACCTGGCCTTGAACACCTCCAGGGATTCACATTCACAGCTTCTCAAGTTTCTGCTGGTCAATCTATTTCTCTGTAAATCTAACTTGTCTATAGTCTGGATATGCAGACTTGGTCTGTACCAGAGCTTCCGTTTTTCTTTCAGCCCTAAGTATAAATGTGTTCACTGGTATTTTTGCCTTTATGCGTTGTTTTATGCCCTACTGATACCCTTCGGTTTCAAGACCATTCTCCTTGTTTGTGCTTTGGTACGAAGGCTGCTGCATTTATCTGAGTGTCTACTGATGGTAGTGAAATCTATAACATGAGAAGATAGATAAAAGGTGAGAAATCCACCTGTTTGCTTATCTGAATTGCTTGCTTGATTCAGGTGGTAGCTTTGGAAGTTGTGGACATGTTTCACGTACTTTTTCTTGAAGGGTCAATCATGTTGCAGCTTCTCTATCTAGCATTGTGATTTAGGGACACACCTACATTTATAGATGGGAGATTATTAGTTTTTTATTATTATTAGGATATTAGTTACTCTACTCAAGAATATTAAGTTTTGTATTTTATTTCTAGAGCCAATAACTACTGGGACTGAAAGGGTTCGACCGTTTTATCAGAGCAGGCAGTTAATCAGTCATGGACTACAGGGGCTTCTTTTGCTCTTTGTTTGCACCTGTGCCATTTCTTGTTGTTTGGGTTGTTTCAGCACATTACATCATCCTGTCCAGAGCTCATGCAGAAATGTTAGCAATTCATCTTAGCATTTTCCTGATGTCAGCTGAGGTTGCAAATGAAACTAACATCATTTTTCAAAATGCCACTTCAGGTGGCAAAGAACTGTATCCTGTAGTCCTTATTCAGACAAAAAAACCACACTTGTTTGCCAATTTAATGATACAGAATCAGACTCAACTGTCCATAAAATTATTTGTTTCCAAAGACTACAACTAATTTTAGTTTACTATTTTCTGCCAATATTAAAAACAAATTGCATTGCCTTGTAGATCTTTTTTTGTATGCTTATAAGTATCTAAATGGTAATATGAGATGTGAAATTGTTTAGGTGCAGATTTTAATTACACAACTGACTTCAGGAATAACAATTCTGATTTATATTTGTGGTAATGAATCCAGACTTGTCTACTTTTTTCTGTTTATTCAGGTTTGTATAGGATTTTTCAACCTGTAGGCTAACGTAATCAGAACTCTGACTACATTGTCTGATTCAACCAAATTTGACAGCAGGGTAAGGAGCTAGAAGATGATTGCCTTCAGATTTCATGAAAGAAGATAGCTAAGTAGAGAAAACATTTTATGTCCAAGCAAACCGATAGTTTGCAGTGCAAATTCAAACCTGTTTAACAATCTCCTTTTGAGAATTGTGATAATGACCTAAGATTGTTAGATACTGTGCTGTATTAGAAGCCAGATAATATAATGCCCTATTAAGCATGCTTTTCTCTTTCTGTTCTCCAATGTCTAATAAGGAGTGAACTTAAGCCTTTTTTGAGATCTCCATAATTTTAAAAAGTTTATGTGCTCAAAACTCTTCTGCTTCAAGTGGTGTCAGTTGATCTAATAAGGTATTACTTCTCTATACAAACTTTGTCTTGTCTTGTAATGCAGGTAAAAACATCAATTAGCTGCGAGACATTTACAGAAGAAACAGGTGTCATTTGTTTCTGTTCAAATTTGTTTGTTTTATGGTCAGGACTGGCTTCCTTAGGGAGAAGAATGACTGCTTCTCTTTAAAACAAAAACAACAATGAAAAACACATCTTAGAAGAGCTATAACTTAGTAGCTATTAAAACTGGTATGACAAAAAGTCATACTTGTCATTAGGTACTGCAGCTTATAGCTTCCTTTATAATGAAATAAGGTATGAGAATGTAGGAAATACCCCCATGTTGATGGGTAAAACCCATGTCTCTTCTGAGTTTGTTTTCCACTCACAAGCATTAATTTAATCTTTCCTCATAGGTTGGAAAAAATGATCACTGACATTTTGTATATTAGTGTAATGGAGAGTGCAAAAAAAAAAGCAAAATCTGGCAGGTTGTATTTACAACATCACTTTTGTTTGGAGAAAGTGATTTTGGAAGTGAATCTCCTGGCTATTCTCACAGTTGTGGGTTAGGTTTGCACAATGGTTTTGGGGTGCACAAACCAGACAGCTTCCAGGATGGTCCCTTCTGAAAGGAGTCTTCTGAATATCTCATGGAAATCAGACTCGTGTATGACTGAATATCTTGTTGAAATTAATTGGAACAGCCAGATCTGTAAATGTACTTGGTTATCAAGAGACCATCACAGAGGTACTATTGCTTAGCTGCCATCTTGCTCTGCTGGGTCTTGTTTCTACAGTCAGTCATGTCTGAAGGGCTGATTAAACTCCTCAGGCCTCAAAGCTATGTACCACTATAGTTGAGACTGAAGCCTGGTCTTTCATGAAATTGGATTATTGAACTCAGTATATTTTGGCTGAATGCCCAACCATAGAGGAGTGTAAAGATTGTAACATCCACATTTGATGTGTGATCCTGTCATTTGAGGGCCAAAAACAGCTATGTAGTATGCGAAACTGACTTCCGCTGTATTTCCTACATTCCAGGTGAACCTTAAACCCATGCAAGACATAGGGATGTGTTTGCTTATTCCTTATTAGCTTTCCTTTTGTTTTAAAAATATTTAGGATACAGTATTGAGTCAGTTTTTATGGCTTAGGCAGTTGCTGGCTATGAAATTAGTCTAGCAGAATCTATATATAGTGACTGAAGGGACTAGGGGGTTGTGCTTTTTTGCTTACAATTCTGTAGTATCTTTGATCTTTGTGTAGTTTTGGGACAAGCTGATGACTCATAATATTCACAGGGCATTATAATTTTCCCCTAACCTAATAGTTACAACTGAACTGAAGAGTTAAAACTGAGAAACTGAAAGTGTTGTCTACTGACTCTGTAGAGTGGAATCTGTATTAGGTGGTTTCAATTGGCAAGTGGTGAACAATGGGAAAACACCTCATGACCGAAATTATCCACATATATCCAGTCTGTTGTACTGAATACAATTTTGATAACATAATTGCTGGGCACAGTAATGCTGAATCTATGCCTAAGGTGCAAAAAGGAGGCGTTCTTATGAAGGCTTTGTGACATGTCTCTGAGAGAAGCCTTGTATCTAGGGGCAGTTTGGAAGCGCACCATTTTTTCCACTGAAAAAAATATCTATTGAAGCAGAGCAAATTTTGTTTTTATGTTTTGGTAAAAGAACAAAAAGTCTTAATGCTTCAGGGCAGTCTAATCAATGTAGCTGTTCAGCTTGAATAAATTAGCATGAAGCAATGTCAATCTCCTGTCCAAGACTGCATGTCTGATAACAGTTAATTGCTTAGACTGTAAGAGCCTGTAACATCAGGAAGTGTAACATTCAAGGAAGTGTATTTGGTCCAACAGTTGTAATACTGAAAAACTCAAGATCAGGACACTGGTTCAAAAAACTCTTAAGTTACAGCACAAAAAAAGGGGGGTTCTCAAAGTTTACGGTAGTAACTTAGTAAACTATGACATTACAGAAATGGTTCATGTTGTCCTAGTATTTGAAGCTTGGAGTGGATTGCAAGAGACTTTTTCTGAGCTTTTCTAAGTAGGCAGAACTTCTTGGCTCACTTAAATGTCCAAAGGGTTCAGTGTTCTAAAAGTCCCTGTATTCCATAGATGTCCTCTTCCACTTTATGGAAAGAGGGCAGTTAGCTGTCCTTTAAATTCTACTGTCACGTATGCTATCATTTCTTTCTATAGTGTATTTGAGGAAAGCGCTCATTTGAGGATTGTAAGTGACTGACTACAGCTTTGTATTGGTGGCATTATGTAATTGACATCTAGGATAATTTTATATCTGTTGCTGACCTTTTCCAAAGGTATTTAAAGTGTATGACTACTGGAGTAATTCCTTGATTAATGTCATGCAGATATTTAAATTGATGAATCAGGGCCTAAGGGAGATGTTTAGAAACTGATCAGCAGGTGCGTGTAAGCCTGAATAAGTTCAGTTTAGATTACTACTTGAAAAATAGAGGATTAGTTAAAAGAAGACACATCTCCATGTAGAGTGCTGTTTTGCTTTGCTTGTCTGCTTCTATCCATTGTTGCCATTCTAATTCTTCAATGCTTCAGATCCTTTTAGTTCCCCAAAGTAGAGACTTTGCTCCACTGACCTGCACTGTATTTAGTAAAATTTGATGTTCTATGCTAATTAAGTAGTAACAATTTATTTAAAGAAAAAAGGACACAATTGTTCATTCACATTGGCCACAAGACTGTGACTCACATATGTTGTATTGTTTCTGTAGCTAGAGTTACATGTATTGCAGAATTAGATGGTCATGTCTATTGCATCTGGCAATAATAATTAAAATTACAGATAAAGGTTTTACTTTCTGTCTTAAGAATAGAGGCATTTTCTGATTTCCTGCTCATCTTCTCCACAGGATGAACAGATGATCTGTGCTGGCCTTATATGAATCCAAGTGCTGTGGCTCCAAGCTACTACAATTGAAGTTGCTCTTGGCTTTCTGCCAGTTTCAGGTCTTTTGAGGATTTAATTTTGTAGTGAAGAAAAGAATAGAAGACAGGGTAATGATAATCTGTCATGCTTTATGATGGCTGCTGCTTTCAGGTATGCTCAGAAAAGTTTCGGCCGTTTGAATTGCAGTAGCTGTTTCCTTTGGTGCCATATAATGATGTGAACTCTTTACCTGAAGATACTGTCTTGGGTACCTCTCTGACATGAGTTCTTATTCAAGATTCTGATTCTTCTCTTCAAAGGACCTAATAGAAACAAATCCAAGAGGCACTTCTTTGCTGTAGGATCCAACTGTCATGATCTATTGTGCAACTTTGTCAAAAGCATGGAATCTTTTAAAAGGACAGTGAATGTGTTTTAGGGCTGACATGGTTTAGGACAGCTGCAGATATAACTGCCTTCAGGATCTAGTACAAAACTTGCCTCTTCTAATTTTTTTTCCAAAGTCATAGTATAAAAAAAAGAGAAATTCTAGATGTACTCCTGTCTTACCTATAAGCAAGGGAATAGCAACATGTCAACATTACTACTGTGTGGAGGTGCATACTGATGAACCTGGCGCCATACCTGAACAGGCAAAACACAAAATGCATGGAAATCATCCAGGATATAAAGCAACCCCAGAGCTATTTCAGCACTTCCAAAAGAAAGATCATCTAGTCCAACCAACAACCTACATGTAAATACGACTCTGTACATAACTCAATCATTTCCCTCAGTGCTACATCCACAAGTCTCTGAAGTACCTCTGGGGCTGGCAGCCCCATCACTTCCCTAGGTAGCCTGTTCTAATGCCTAACCACTCTTTCTGTGCAGAAATTATTCTGGATATCTGGTTTTCATTTTCTAAATAGCTCTGTACTGATAACACAACCTATGTTCTGGTAAAGCACCTCTAGCCTAATATTTAGAGTTGCTTGCCTTTGGTCCATGAGTCTATCTACCCTTTCAATCCATTTATTATGAACAATTGAAGCTTTGCATGGCACATGCTCCAGAAGGAAGAAAATTCATTACTGGTATTAAACGGATACAGCTGTACTGCTGTCACTGAAATAACACCTGCTTATGTGGGGCAAACTTTGGTCCAATATTTTTTCCTACATCAGTTCAATGAGATTAGGAAGCATCATTTTTTCTACATGATAATGGTAAATATTCTCAGCAATTGAAAATCAGTAATGTTTTACAAATGAGCATATAAACTCAAATGTGTGTTCCTTTGGACCTTTAAATCCTGCTTTCAGCACAAAGACAGATTGTTGATGTAGTAAATTAAAGCTGCCTTACTGCAGCTATTTTGTTCACTGTTCTATCACAGTCCCATATTAATATTTTATCCCCTTTAATATTATTACATGATGCAGGCTTTATTTAAATGGATTTGACGGGCCTCTTGGTTGGCTTGACAACCAGAGGGAAAAATTAATGTTCTGCATTTAATCTCAGCTCTAGGCGCTAAATTATTTTGGAGGTCGAAGCTGTCATGCATATCACGCTAAATTATTGAATGTAATAACTATTAGCCTGATGTCTATTTATAGATTTTGAAAAGTTGTTTACCTCATGCATCTTCAGCTAATTTTGAAGGGAATATCTCAAATTTTTCTGATCTGGTACAGTACTACTGTATCTTTCACAGATACAGCACTGGAGGGTATTTAACCAGCAGTAGAAGAGAAGATGATGGACTCAGCAATCTTCAAAGCTGTGGAAGTAAAATGCATTTCATGCTGATAAATTACATAGTACACAGCATGCATGTCATACAGTCTTAACTACTTCAACTCAAATATATTTAACTTTAAAAGTTTATAAAGGAATTACTTTCTTGTTTTCAGTACTGTTGAAGAGATGCAGATCCAAAAGGGGAATTGAACCACTAAGCATGGAACTTAGGAACAGATTTAAAGCTCAAGGACAGTGGCTTCTTACCTTAAGAATACAGTATGCTGTAGGAAGAATGTAATGCGGAATAGACTGAACTATAAAATGTTACTAGCAGTTCAAGGAACAGTACAATAGCAACTGTCACATTAAAATCTGATATAATACATTCACACTGCTACAGGTACATGTTTTCCTAGCTTTGCATCTCCCCTGCTGTCTTAATCTGCCTTGCTAAATAAAGTGGAGAAGTGTGATAACATGCAATAAAGAACACTGTTAGGCTTTCATGTCTGCTGGTAGTGTGAGGACTCTGATGAAAGCCACTCTCTGGAAGTGGTCACATGTGTCACATGTTCTGGTACAAGCATGAATTTAACTATCTTCTTGTTTTTACTTTCATAGTAACAAAGATCAAAGAATACTTTATTGTTTTAGTTATGGGCTCTATATGATGCTTTCTGAAATCAGACTTATGTAACTGTTTCTGTAAAAACAGTTTCCCTTAAAACACTCAGTTGTGACTGGATTGTGAGGAAGCACTTCTGGTGATTTTAACCATGCTAGGCAGCTAAACACCACAACTATTCTCTCACTCCCCCTCCTTAGATGAGGAAGGGAAGAAGTAAAGAACAACTCATGGGCTGAGATAAGGATAATTTAATTAAAGGGAAAAAGGTTATTAACACCTAAACAATTTAACTAAGGGGGAAAGGGAAAAAAGAAAAAACAAAGACTATGTGGAAATGCAGAGGAAAGAAATTACTCTATATTTCCCACAAATGACTGATGCTTGACCACATCCTTGAAGCACGGCATCAATGCACATAGCCGGTGTTTGGGAGGAGGACTGATGTTTTCACAACGAGAGCCCACTTCTCCCCTCTTCTTCCTGTTTCCACCTTTTATTGCTGAGTGTGACACCACATGGTATGGAATATCCCATTGGTTGGTTTAGGTCAGCTACCCTGGTGATGTTTCTCTTCTCACTATTTTGCCCACCCCCTAGGAGGGTTAGAGAGAGTCCCGATGCTGTGCCAGCACTGCTCAGCAGTAGACACAACACTGGTGTGATACCACTGCTGTTCCAGCTACAAGTGCAGAGCACAGCACTGTATGGGCTGCTGCAGGAAAAGTTAATATCCCAGCCAGACCCAGTACAGCACTGAAATTTGGAAGGCTGTTTGTCTTCCTTACAGTGAGTAGTGGTCCAAAAATATTTGTCTTATCAAACAACAAATACTTGTCAGGGAGGTGGAGATGACTGTACTGGCAGTATGCGAGTTGACACATTTTTTTGTTAGATGTATAACAAGTAATCTCAAGGTATGTCTGGTAGGATCTGCTAATATATCAGAGCAGTTAACACAACAAGCACTGATAAAACTGGAGTAATTGCAGCATTGTCTTGTCATTCTAACAAAACACAATGAAATGCATCCTCGTACAAAAGCCCACATAAAAATGACAAGTCTAGAAATATATTGTGAAGCAAGGCAGGCCTGTTAGACACCAATTTGAAGATGAGTCATCAATGTGCCCTTGCCCCTAAAAAGGCTAATTGTGTTCTTCCTTGCATTAGGTGAAGTATCACCAGCAGGTCAAGAGAGGTGGTCCTTCCATTCTCTTCATAACCTGTGAGGCTTCACCTGGAGTACTTTGTCCAGTACTGGGTCTTCCAGAAGGAGAGAGACATGGACGTGCTGTGAAGAGTGCAGGGGAAGGTGACCAAGATGATCAAGGGACTGCAGCAGCTCTCCTGTGAGGAGAGGCTGAAAGCTGGGCATGTTCAGCCTGGGGAGGAGGCCCAGAGGGGATCCCAGCAATGTCTATAAACACCTGAAGGGAGGGTATAATAAAGGTGTAGCCAGGCTATTTCAAGTGGTGGTCAGTGCTAGGACAAGAGGCAGAGGGCACAAACTGGAACACACGAGGTTCCATCTAAACATCAGGAAGCATGTATTTATTGTGTGGGCTGTCCAGAGAGGCTGTGGGGTCTCCTCCTTGATCTTCAGAAGTTGCCTGGACACAGTCCCGGGCAGCCTGCTCTGGGTGGCCCTGCTTGAGCAGGGGTTGGACCAGATGGCCTCCTGAGCTTCCTGCCAACCTCAACCATTCTGGGATTCTGAACAAAGAATTTTCATTATTATTTTATTTTTTTAATGCAGAAATGACTTATTTAAATAATTCTCCTGCTCACTGTTTTGAGTGCAGTGGAATGACATATGGGTTTCTGAATGAGGTATGCTTTCCTTTCTGTCTTTTGTTGTGCCCTCTAAACACCAACCCACGTTTATCTCATGGTCTAACTCTTCCACTGTTGAAAGTTCCTTATTGTAATATAGGGCCTGAAACTTCACTGTACAAGATTATTGAATAGTTTGAATTATAAATAAGAATTGATAGATGAAGTAAGTGCCTTGGCATTAGTGCACAAATGTCAAGAGCAAAGTCACAGATAAAGCCTTATGTGGTTCAGATCTCACTGTGTGCCCTGACCATGGTGTTTCTTGACACTAGGGAAAAGAGTTGCTTCCCTTTACTTCTTAATGAGCCAGATTTTTCTAAAACATTTTCCTTCCAAACATGTGTCCTTCAATTTCAGTCTTAGAAATAAAGAAGAGACTATTTTCTATGATTTTTCATGAGTTTTGTCTTTTCCACCTAAACTTTAAGTTCAAAATCTTTAAGTGAACTGGTCTATTTTTTTTTTTTTTTTCCCCACACAAGGTATTTACCAGTCTTGAACTTGAATGTCCACGTTGTAAGCTTCTTGTAGGAGGCATTTTGTCTCCTACATCAGTAAGGAAATGGAGTGTCATATACATGTATAACTGCTCAGGCTTCTAGGACCAGTGCTGATGCTTCAGTGTCTCTGTTTCTAAAGCAGGCTGTTCTCCAGAGCTTTCCAGAGCTTTTGCTTGCTATTTTATGTACTACTTGGTGGACTAGAGAAAATTGAACATAACTATTTGTGATTACTTTTTGCAAAAAGATACCCTGAACAAGTACAGTTGGTAGAAGATACATGTAGATCCTGACAAATGATAGAAGTCTCTGTATGCTTGATTCTTCACTTTTTTTTTTTTTCATTCTGAATTACCCAGAATATTTCCTAGTGTTTTTTTTTTTTTTTTTTTTTTTTTTTTTTTTTCTCCTTATATTTGCTTTATCTGAGTCAGGTAGCTTTTCTGCTAAAATTGCAGGGTATTTGAAAGTAAATAGAACAACACTGAGTCTAAGTTACCTGCTGGGGTGTATTACAACTAATTTTACAATATTACTTATTTGTATGTTATTATATTACTTATTCACTGTTTTCTGAACCTTCAAATTCCCGATTAAAAGTGGAAATAGAAAAGACAGTCCACAACATTTGTGACTGAAGTAGTATTTGTAGTTTTAAAAGTGCAGGAATACAGTTTCAAACCAAAATCATAAATAGTCCATAGACTCCCTTCTTTATCACAGCTTGCATTTTGCTGTGAATTGTGAAATGCTGATAGAAAATGTATGGCTCTATAAAAGCCTAGTTTTCTGGATACAGTATATAAGTCATAACTTTGCACGCAATGTTTCTGTTACTTTTTCTGCTAGCAAATCAATATGATGTGCCACTGCTAAAATAGTTAGGGTATGTGTTCATAAGCAAATAGGTGTCTTTCAATCTTGTTTGCTCAGTTAAATTAACTTAATGTGAATAACATATCTTTAAATTGGTCAGTTATCATGGCTTTAGATTTCATAGCCAGCTCCTAAACTGAACTTTTCAGTCATATTGAGCTCATTCAGTTGAGTAAACATGGCTGAAAAACACATCAATTTTTTTGCTCATTTTGAGACCCAGCCCTCGAGAAATGAGTTGGAAAAAGGTCTGAGGATGCTAAATTTAACTGTTTGCTTTAAAGTCTATGGTAGCTTTGCTATGAAATTTCACAGGATCAGAAACATAGTATGGGAACATGATTTCTTAAGCTATTTCACTAATTACAATTTGATTTTTGGCTTCATGTGGATTAAAGCTGCTAGATCCACAGTTGTGGGATTTTTACTTTCACACCTGGTAAGCCCAGTTGTCATATAGCCCATACAAGAACTGAGGTGGAAATGGTGGTAAATCTGATTCTGCTTAAAAAAAACAACAACATACTCAAAACTGTACAACAACTAAGTACACAGATGTCTGTTGCCAGCAGAATTTCACTGACTTTAGTATAAAGCAGTTGTAGAACTGTCAAAATCAAGGTTAGTTACTTTTTCAAGGCAGAATCTGAATTCTGACTGTATCTCAATTCTTTAACTAAAATTCTATATCTCAAGTTCTTTTTGGACTGCCAGTTTTCACTGTCCATGGTGTGACTTAAATTTAGTTATTCCTTAAGGGAACCAATAAACACCTGCTGAATTTGATTGCATGTTTTTTTCTCCTCACAAGTTAAAACCCCTTGCAGCTGACAGCACTCTACTTTCCAGGAACACTGATAAGATGTCTCTTGCTGCATCTGTCTAGCAGTGTTTGAAGTCTGAGTGGATTCCTTCTGATTCTGAGCTTCCCCAGTAAAAAAAAAAAAAAAAAAAAAAAAAAAAAAAAAAAAAAAAAAAAAAAATTGAAAGTGAATAATTTTTTTTCACAACCTATTTTCAATTTGATCGATGTGTTGAAGGTCATAGCTCAACTCAGAGGAAAGTCTCTCCGGACCTTGAATTTGTATTACCATTCAACAATTGTAGTGATTTCTCTTATAGGTTCTCAGGAGTAAATTCTCTTCATGACCTGGTTTTTGTTTGGTTGGTTCAGTTTTATTTTGGTCAGGTAAGTGCAGGCTGTTAAATATATAAGCAGTCTACAAATCTGCTGCAGTATTGCATGCTGAAGCCGGTTGTGTGTATGACTTGGATGCAGCGACTAAAGGCCCTTAAACTACATTGAAAGGACTTTTCATTTTGACTTAAGTGAGAAATTCTAAGCCAAGCACTCAGAACTTCATCCACTTTATCATTTAACGTTGCACTCTTTTTCCTCATTGTGACTGATGCTGCAGTAAGGAGAATTAGACACGTTGTTAGACAACAGGGTGAGTTTTCTGGTTTTAGGCTTGAAGCAAATGGATAGACTGTCTGGGGAAGTTCTGGACCCTCAATCAAGGGATGTAAAAAGAGGTTAGACATGCATTTCATACATCTCAGATTAGTTCAGGCTTTCTTGATCCTGGATTAGGATAGGGAATATCTAGGCCACAACCCTATAAAGCCCTGCCAATACTATTTTCTGACTTAGCTACATTATACTTAATAGTGTTCTGACTTAGCTATGTTATACCTAACAGTGCATTAGTATAGGTGATGTAATACAACAAAGAAGAGAAGTTAAATAATAGAACATGCTTAAATTGGTCAATATATTTATTTGCTTTGTACTTTAGAGGTAGAAAATCCAATCCTTTTTAAACTTTCTACTGTTGTAGGTACATAATAAGAGGTTGTACTTTGATTATAAGCTTCACCTGGACAAACAAAACAATCTGGGAGGAAGGTACTGTGGCCTTCTTTTAACACATAAATAGCTGGTTCATAATGAGGCTTGGAGTTACTCCGTGAGCCTCAAGTGATCCTTGAATATAAACCAATGTTGTTAGTCATTGACCGTTAGCAGTGTTTGCTTAGCTGTGTGTCCTTGGTAGCAGTGAAATGCGTGGGCATCCAGGAATATATCAGAGTAATTTCACTGTTTTAGAGATATGGAACATACTATCCCTTCAAGCATTTAACTTTTAATAATTTTTTTTTAAAAAAAAAAAAAAAAAAAAAAAAAAGAAAAAAGATTCTGTGCTTAGAAAGTGAGGAAGCACTGGGTTTCTTTCAGCAGGGCTCCATTTCAGGGCATTTTAGGTGAAGCTGATGAGAATTCTCATTTTGAAAATTTTACTGGTGAAAAGGACATTTTTCATATTTCTGAAAAGATTTTTGTATTTCAGAGGCAGAGCATACTGTCTTTTCTCTGGTGTTGTTTAATTAGATGAACAAAGCTCTTTGAGATCAGCAAAAAACGGTGTCTGAATGACAGTGGACTATTAAGGAGGATTAAGAAAGTAGCTATCTACGCATTTTAGAGTGGATATTTCCATGATGAAACACTCCTGTATAAGCAATTCTATTGCTGAAAGTCCACAACCTTTCAATGCTCCTTTCATCATTTTCTATAATTTTGCGTTGTATTTACAGTTACCTAAAATTCAAAAATCCTAATGAATAATATCTGGTTGGCTTTCATTTCTTAGCAATGATCCTTTTATGCAGTCTTACCTTCTGTTGACCTACATTTGAAATGCAGCTCTGTGCCGTAAAGCTGCAACCGTTTGTTGAAAAGCATTGTGTAAAATGGACTTCACTGTGCAACATCCCTTCTTAGAATGAAAAGTCAGCAAAAAAAAATGACATTACTTTTTTTCATTTTTTTTTTTTCTTGTGAGCAACTCCTAGGCAGTAACCTTAGAGAAGCACATCAGATGCATGGCTAAAGATACTACTTCTGGTTTTCTTTCTGAGTGTTAAGTTTCCTATAGGCAGAATAAAGGCTTGCCTTTGGTATTAGTTCTGGCTTGGAATTTTCTTTAATCATTATCAAGGCTGGAAGTAGAAATAGAGTGGTAGATGGGAAAGGCAATTGAATAACAAACTTTGGACAGTCTTAATCACTCAAGAACCATTGCAGACAATTTGGGCAGGATCAAGGATAAAAGTTTTCTTGTAAATCAGTGAAGTTACAGAAATGCATGTATTTAATAAGTGACATGTAATCCAGTTATCAAAGTGGGCTAAAGGAAGAGGAATGGTAGTACGCTTTGTGGAAAGAATTTTTGAGAGATTTCAAAGCGAAACAAGATCAATAAACTTTAGAAATGTTTTGAAAGATTTGAGACTTAAGCAGGTTTTGAAACTGGTGACAACTCTATTGTAAAACTATTATAATGGAGGACTGTGGTTAAAAAAAAAAAAATAAAAAATCAAAAAATTTGCCAGAATATCCTGACTGGCTGTGGAAACTTCAGTGAGAAGTTGTCTGCTGCAGAGAATGAGATCAGACTAAAACTGGACAAAATAGAGGGCAAGGTTAGCCTTGAATCTAAGGGGCAGTTTAGAATATAATCAAATTAAGTTTATATAAGAAAAAAAAAAAAGGAGGAAAATTTCACAAATCATGAAACAAAACTCTGTCTTAATCTGCCCAGTTTCTGGAAAAGTGGTTGTGAGAAGTGAGTTCAGGTGTGCTGAAGTCTGGAAGTAAAAATGGAAAATATGTGAGAAGAAACAAAACGTATTTTTTTGCAGCAGAGGAAAGTAATTGTGAGAAGTTTTCTATAGACAGTTCTATCTAGTGACTACATTATCACCTTCAAGACAAATGAATCTTACATGCTTATAAATTTGCCCAGTCATGCAGAAACCAGTACACTGTAAGTAAAGTTCCAATAAAGGATATACAACCTAGTCACATTGAATGTACACAGGTGTTTGTGTCTCAGCTTGCACAGCGGGGGAATGTGCTTACTAAATATGCCTGTAAACTAGATGGGATTGCTTAAGGAAATGAAATTACATATTCTAGGGCTGAAAATATGCCAGGAAATAAAACTATCATATCATCAGACATGCTATCATAGAATAACAGGAACTGCTGTAGATAAAATAAACTGTAGAGGAAAAAAAAAAAAAAACCAAACTGTGAAAATATAGAAACAATCTAGCGAAGGCCAGATTCCCTGAAAGGACGTAAGTGATGCTATTAAGCAAATGTTAAAATTAATATTGGACATCATTCAGTATATGAAAAAGAATGTTATGCATGTTAACATACTTAAAGAAATTTAAGGGCCTTGGTCTGAAACTGAAGTATTTGTGTATCCTGTAAAATAATTACCATGTGATCATTCATATGGGTATTATTTCCACAGTCCTGAAATAAGATGTCAGATTGCCACTCCTGAACATGTAGTTTGCTGCATAAATTTTCTATTCAATATTAAGTGTACTAAGTACAGATAAGTTTGATCCTTACGAATTGCCAAACCGAAGTACAGGCCATCCAGGGACTGTTCTAGCATGTGGTATTGTCAGCTGAAACTCTGCTTAGAAAACAGAACAAGGTACTTGGTTGCGTGGTCACTCTTCTTAAAATAGAAGAAATCACAACCAGATTGTATGCTACAATTCATGTTGACATGACCTAAAACTTTTGTAGCTACAAGACAGTGTATATAATTGTCTAGATGTATAACAACATAGGCAGGAGATGCTAGTTTTTCTTGGATTTAATTACCTTTATGAGGTACTTAACCGAATCTGAGGTCACCAGATAGATTAGGACATGTTAGTTTCACAACTGGAGATATTACAGAGGTATATTTGGAATTTCAGCAGCCCAAAAGAGCATTAATTGTGGAGGAAACAAATAGCACCAATATGAAGAGCTGAGCAAAACAGCATAGACCAGAACTGCCAAGCTACATCCTTTGGTATGGACGGTGCTGTCACTGACTATGTGATAACTTTGATTTGCATGTTGTTTTAGGAACATATCTTTTTCTTTACAAGAAGGGAATGATGAGAACTAGATTAGAGTTAGACCCTGACAGATGGAGATACGTTTCTGCCTCTCATGTGTTGCCTTTTGTTTAAGCAATTTTCTTTTATGTACCCAATAAAGATATACAAAAATCATAGCTACAAGCTCATTCTCAGGATTTTCCTTGGTACCTTCAGCTAAAGAAGTGCAGGATGTTGTTTGTAGGCTACCATCTAATATTGCAGCGCTAATTGGATACATTCTTTTCTCATCTGTATTTTTTCTTGGATGTAAAGGAATGAAAAGCTTTTAAAATGTAAGATGTTAAATGCCACAATTCTTCTTCCATACTTTTTTTTTTTCTTTCTTAAAAACAAAACAAAACCCCCAAACTATACTCCTTGCTGTATCTGCTGGTTCTAAATCAGCTGACTGTTTCTGCTCCTATAAACAGGATAGATGAAAGCAAATGATCAAGAGACAGATGTGAAATCACTTTCCTCCTTGTGGTTAGTCCTCTCTTCAGTATTGTTAATTACCATGACAGTTCCATGGACAGGACCAGAAGGCTTTTCTCACCTCAGGTTAATTTGGTCTGTGAGTTGCTCCACTTAAGAACAAAAATGAAGCAAATCTATTGGAGTGAATTTTGAAGCTGTGCAGTTTAGGATGCATTTTCAGTTGCTCAGTGCAAACATTTCAAGGTCTCCACTTTGGAATCAAATTTGTCCTAGTGCATGAGGAGAAGCCAAGGGATCTTGAATTTTATACCTTTGTTTCCTTCATCCACTAGCATGATAAATTCATACCAAAGTTCTGAACCAGGCTTATCAAATGTTCTTTGTCAGAGCCAGTATACACAAATGCAGAATCCCACAAATACAAACTCATTTAACTCTGCTGAAGTTTAACCTTCTCCTTTACAGCTTTTCTGTGCCAGTTTTTCACATTCTGATGAGGAGCATCTCATTATCAACTTCGTATTTGAAATAATCTACATCAAGACACATTAAAAATCCACACAAGGATATAAAGCTTCTCATATTTCTACCATTATTATTTCTGGATTTTTGAAAACAAAATCCTGACTTGTCAAAAGGAATTTTGGAATTTTCCATCCCATTGTGGTGGCAGAGCAAGAAAACTGGAATTTTCCCACAAATTCTGAACTATGATAAATTGGTTTTGTAGAGGAAGCATCTTTAGGTTCTGTGGGTATTTCCCTTAGTGTTTTTACATGCTGAAGCAATGTTTTATTCTGTGAGAAGTTCTGTGAAGAAATGTTAATAGAACATTCCAACATTTGGGGGAGAAAATGTAAGAAATGATGATTTTAGAGGGTAGAAACCTCAAGGACTTGATCTAACTGTATTTGAGCCTCTGGATGCATGATCCTGTTGTGCAGCCATGAATGCAACAGAACTAGTATCTCCAGGGTAAAAGAATGCAAGATGATGGTTCACTCACTTTGGGACAATGGATGTGACAGATATTGGAGTGTTTCCTTACAGCTGATTCATATTAGCTGATAGCTTGTTTTCAGTAGCAATGGTCGAGTCATATCCTTTGATCATGCTTCTAAGTCAGTGATCTATGAAATCAGAAATGTCATAAAAATACATATCTTATGAGTGCATGTTACAGTTGATAGTACTCAGTTCAAGCTGAAAATAAAACTGAATTTCATCTCGAAAGTAGTGCTTGAAAGGATGTTTTAGGAAAAATGATATGCAAATATGATTGAGGTTGGTAATTAACTATAAATGCTTGTCTTCTAGGAAGCTGAACTAGAGCAGCAACCAGAATGCCAAAGGCTGCCCCCCTCTGACCTCTCCCAAAAGGTTACAGAATATCAGTATTCTGAGGTTCTAATTGCTAGTATTTTTGCCTTTCATGAGATTAGTTGATTTAATTATATTTAATTTATTGATTGAGATCAATTTAGTTGATTTAATTATATTTAATGATAGTACTCAGAGTCTTCTTCAGATGACTTTTGATTTGTTAACAATTGTTAAAAAAATAAAATAAAATTGTCATATTCAAGATGCAATACTGTCCATAGAAATCAGTGGCAGTATTGCTATGGACTTCAAACAAAAAGTGATGTTATCTACCAGACCCTCCTCTAAGTAGTGATTATATTGTATTAAAGCAAGAAGTCAATAGTGAACCAAATTTTATTTGGAAGGGTGAAATACTATTTAAATCAGGTCTCAGCTCATTAATATGTAATCTGCAAGGCTGGCTTTAAAGTAGTGTTATATTTGCTCAGTTAAGCGCTCAGACACCAGGAAATGGCAAATCTTGGTCTTGTAGATCTGTAACATCAAAGTTCCTATTTAGATTAATGTGCAGTCTTCTCAGATATTGCGTTATGATATTTAACTGTTTTACTTATTCATTAAGTTGTGTTTTCAAACCTTTATTATTCTTCTTATTTAGAATCTATGGTTACATACAAAAATAATTTGTATAACATAAAGAATTCAAATAGTGTAAGAAGACAAATTTTTTCACACAGTGGAAAAAATGTAGCATGTTTCCAGCACTATCTTTTATAATCTCCCTGCAAATGAATCTTTCTTTCCCAAACACTGCATAATGATGTTACATATTGTGCTATGCTCTTTAGTCTTGTACAGGAAATGACCCTTTGATTAAAGAAGACTGAGATTAAGTTACGAATATTCTTGGTATCATACACTCGAAATATGTAAGGTGGATTTATTTTTGATATTTTTTTTTCCTGCAGTTTTTCACTATTGTTTTTGGTGATCTCAAGCATCTCTAAGGGGGGGGGGAGAGGTAAAGGTGGGAGTAATTCCTTTGCTAACAAAGTGGAATTGATATCTAGTGTTCCTGCAGTATACAATCCCTCCCCTTCAAAGCAGAGTTAAGTAGTAAAGGTAGGCAGTAATGGTCATTGTACAGGAATGGGATAGAAGAAATAGTAAGAAGAGAAGACATTGATTCTATTATACGTAACCTATATTTTACAGTTATTTTAACCCCACAGTGACAATGGCAGAGCATAAATACACTCTATATAATGGCTGACTGCTTATCACAGTTTGATTAGTGCATAACTGCTGGTTCTTTGGTGCTTGCATTTCTAGTTTGTTTATTTTTTTTTGTTTAAAACAGAGCCAGAATTCAGATTTTCTTACTCAGTAGTTTAGAAAATTTAAAATGTCTGATGTGGAGCCATAGACACCTTATTTGGAAGAAGAATGACACTGCTGCTTTAGGTATGTTCATGCCTGTGATTAAAAGCTCTTTACGTATTCATCCATCTCCTTTAGTTGTTCTGCTGCTTCTGTTTGAGAATAACAGTGCTATCAAAGTGACAAAAGGCTGGGTTGTGCTCCTAAGGGAAGTAATTATAGCAATACAGAGCAGAAGGTAAAATTATCATTTGTTTGCTATTTTATAATGCAGTACCAAATATTTATCATAGTTTTAGAAAAAAAGCCATAAACTTTATGTAGATTGTAGAA
Organism: Aythya fuligula; assembly: GCF_009819795.1. Taxonomy (NCBI): domain Eukaryota; kingdom Metazoa; phylum Chordata; class Aves; order Anseriformes; family Anatidae; genus Aythya; species Aythya fuligula. Next base: position 25,949,613 of record NC_045562.1, on the reverse strand, counting down.
TGTAACAATAAATGAACTCATACTGCAATTAAAAAGCTAGTTTTTCACAAGGCCCAAAAGAAATCTGTTCTGACAATAGTTTAGTCACTGTACAAAATATTCATGATACAGCATTGTGCTAATCTTGACTTTTTTAACATAGAAAAGTTTTATTTGCGTGTATTGCTACAAGTTTGGATAAACTGTTCTCAGGCTAAGCTTTAATTGTTAGGGCTCACTGTATCAGAAGAGAGGTGTCACATACATGTCTAATGTAGGAAATGTTCTTCACACTTTAGAAAAAGGATAGCATCAAAATCTGGATGGCTACTTGAGGTAGCAGTGTAAAGGAATATTTTTCTAATCTAAAAAAATTGAGAGAGTCTGGACTGTGGCAGTAACAATTTAGGTCTTTTATGCTGTCCTGGTTTCAGTTAGCACAGAATTAATTTTCTTCCTAGTAGCTGGTGGAATGCTGTGTTTTGGCTTAGAATGAGAAGAGTGCTGATAACACCCCGATGCTTTAATTGTTGCAGAGCAGTGCTTACACTAAGCCAAGGACATCTCAGCCTTTGCTCTGTCCTGCCAACGGGCAGGGGGGTGCAGTAAGAGCTGGGAGGGGACAGACCCAGGACAGGTGACCCAAACTAGCCAAAGGGGTATTCCATACCATCTGACGTCATGCTAAACAATATATAGGGGTGGCTAGCCAGGGGAGGGGGCCGGACTGCTCGGGGTTAGGCTGGGCATCGGTCAGCGGTGGTGAGCAATTGCATTGTGCATCACTTGTTTGTACATACTATTATTACTTTCGTATTATCACCATTGTATCATCATTATTATTATTATTATTATTTTCCTGTCTTATTAAACTGTCTTTATCTCAACTCACGGGCTTCACTTTCCATTTCTCTCCCCGTCCCAGAGAGGGAGGGGGGAGGGTGAGCGAACGGCTGCGTGGTGTTTAGCTGCCAGCCGGGTTAAACCACGACAGTCTTTTTTGGCGCCCAACGTGGGGCTCGAACCCACGACCCTGAGATTAAGAGTCTCATGCTCTACCGACTGAGCTAGCCGGGCCTGGTCTCTCAGAGGACCCTTCTGTTGTGGGGTTGCTGAGGGTCGAAGAACAGCAAGTGCCAATTGCTACCACAACTGTGCACCGGCGGCAATATCGCACCAACCGAGACTCCCTGATTCCCATCCATAAGCTAATTCGTCAATTGGAGAGCCAAGGAGTGATCAGCAAGACTCATTCACCTTTCAATAGTCCCATATGGCCAGTGCGAAAGTCTAATGGCGAGTGGAGACTAACAGTGGACTATCGCGGCCTGAACGAAGTCACGACCACCACTGAGTGCTGCAGTGCCGACATGCTGGAACTTCAGTATGAACTTGAATCGAAGGCAGCCAAGTGGTACGCCACAATTGATATCGCTAATGCATTTTTCCTCCATCCCTCTAGCAGCAGAGTGCAGGCCACAATTTGCCTTCACTTGGAGGGGAGTCCAATATACTTGGAATAGGCTGCCCCAGGGGTGGAAACACAGCCCTACCATTTGCCATGGGCTGATCCAGTCTGCACTAGAGCAGGGGGAAGCTCCTGAACACCTGCAGTACATCGATGACATTATTGTGTGGGGTGACACAGCAGAGGAAGTTTTCGAGAAAGGGAAGAAAATAGTCCAAATCCTTCTGAAAGCCGGTTTTGCCATAAAACAAAATAAAGTCAAAGGACCTGCACGGGAGATCCAGTTTTTAGGAATAAAATGGCAAGATGGACGTCGTCAAATCCCAATGGATGTGATCAACAAAATAACAGCTATGTCTCCACCAACTAACAAAAAAGAAACACAGACTTTCTAGGTGTTGTGGGGTTTTGGAGAATGCACATCCCAAATTACAGTCTGATTGTAAACCCACTCTACCAAGTAACTCGTAAGAAGAATGAGTTTGAATGGGGCCCTGAACAACGACAAGCCTTTGAACAAATCAAGCAGGAAATAGTCCATGCAGTAGCCCTTGGGCCAGTTCGAACAGGACCAGATGTAAAGAATGTGCTCTATACTGCAGCCGGGGAGAACGGCCCCACCTGGAGCCTCTGGCAGAAAGAACCTGGGGAAACTCGAGGTCGGCCTCTGGGGTTTTGGAGTCGGGGATACAGAGGATCTGAGGCCCGCTATACTCCAACTGAAAAGGAGATATTGGCAGCATATGAAGGAGTTCGATCTGCTTCGGAGGTGGTCGGTACTGAAGCGCAGCTCCTCCTAGCACCCCGATTACCGGTACTAGGCTGGATGTTCAAGGGAAGGGTCCCCTCTACGCATCATGCAACTGATGCTACATGGAGCAAGTGGGTTGCACTGATTACTCAGCGGGCTCGAATAGGAAACCCCAGTCGCCCAGGAATATTGGAAGTGATCATGGACTGGCCAGAAGGCAAATACTTTGGGATATCATCAGAGGAGGAGGTGGGTCGTGCTGAAGAAGCCCCACTGTACAACCAGTTGCCAGAGAATGAAAAGAAATATGCCCTGTTCACTGATGGGTCCTGTCGTATTGTGGGGAAGCATCGGAGATGGAAGGCTGCTGTATGGAGTCCTACGCGACGAGTTGCAGAAGCTGCTGAGGGAGAAGGTGAATCGAGTCAGTTTGCAGAAGTGAAAGCCATTCAGCTGGCTTTAGACATTGCTGAACGAGAAAAATGGCCAGTTCTCTATCTCTACACCGATTCATGGATGGTAGCAAATGCCCTGTGGGGATGGTTACAGCAATGGAAGCAAAACAACTGGCAGCGTAGGGGCAAACCTATCTGGGCTGCTGCATTGTGGCAAGATATTGCTGCTCGGGTAGAGAACCTGGCTGTGAAAGTACGCCACGTAGATGCTCATGTGCCCAAGAATCGGGCTACTGAAGAACATCAAAACAACCAGCAGGTGGATCAGGCTGCTAAGATTGAAGTAGCTCAGGTGGACCTGGATTGGCAGCATAAAGGTGAATTATTTATAGCCCGATGGGCCCATGACACCTCAGGCCATCAAGGTAGAGATGCAACATACAGATGGGCTCGTGATCGAGGGGTGGACTTGACCATGGACGCTATAGCACAGGTTATTCATGACTGTGAAACATGTGCTGCAATCAAGCAAGCCAAACGGTCAAAGCCTCTTTGGTATGGAGGACGATGGCTGAAATATAAATATGGAGAGGCCTGGCAGATTGATTACATCACACTCCCTCAAACTCGCAATGGCAAGCGCCACGTACTTACAATGGTGGAAGCAACCACCGGATGGCTGGAAACATATCCTGTGCCTCATGCTACCGCCCGGAACACCATCCTGGGCCTTGAAAAGCAAGTCCTATGGCGACATGGCACCCCAGAAAGAATAGAATCAGACAATGGGACTCACTTCCGAAACAACCTTATAGACACTTGGGCCAAAGAACATGGTATTGAATGGGTGTATCACATCCCCTATCATGCACCAGCCTCCGGGAAAGTTGAACGATACAATGGCCTGTTAAAGACTACCTTGAAAGCAATGGGCGCTGGGACGTTCAAAAACTGGGATACGCATTTGGCAAAGGCCACCTGGTTAGTCAATACTAGGGGATCTACCAACCGAGCTGGACCTGCCCAATCAAACCTGTTACGTACTGTAGATGGGGATAAAGTTCCTGTAGTGCATGTAAAAAATATGCTGGGTAAAACAGTCTGGGCTACTCCTGCCTCAGGAAAAGGCAAACCTATTCGTGGAATTGTTTTCGCTCAGGGACCTGGATATACTTGGTGGGTGATGCAAAAGAACGGAGAGGTCCGGTGTGTACCTCAAGGAGATTTAATACTGGGTGAGAATAGCCCATGAACTGAATTGCACCATGTTAAATAGTATATTATACTGTATGTTATCACTACCATGATTACTATAGGTGACTAATTAGAATGTATGGAAAAGAGTGTAACCTGAGCATGACATAAATGGTATGGAATAAGGGGTGGATAGATGTCCTGGTTTCAGTTAGCACAGAATTAATTTTCTTCCTAGTAGCTGGTGGAATGCTGTGTTTTGGCTTAGAATGAGAAGAGTGCTGATAACACCCCGATGCTTTAATTGTTGCAGAGCAGTGCTTATACTAAGCCAAGGACATCTCAGCCTTTGCTCTGTCCTGCCAACGGGCAGGCTGGGGGGTGCAGTAAGAGCTGGGAGGGGACAGACCCAGGACAGGTGACCCAAACTAGCCAAAGGTGAGAAAAGAGCACTATATGTGCTTCACAAGAGGACAGCTTGGTGTCCTGCCTCGTCTCTTCCTTTTCTGTACTGCCTTTCCTGTGGTAACCCTCCCACAGTCCTTGAAATCACAAACTGCACGTGGTTAGATTTATTTGGCTGATAAATGACTTGCGTTAAACAATGCGCCGATGAGTACTCACTGCCTTGCAACTTAATACGTATGGTGGTTATGCTTCTTTGAACATGAATAGCCACAGGACAGATACGGACCTCAGTCAGATTGTGTGCTCTGTTCATGCATGTAGAACTAAATGTTTGCTCTTCCCACAGCAGCCAGCGGGATGGGTTGCTCAGTATGTGACACGTCTGCACTGCTCAGGCAACGTGCAAGTCTTGTGCCCAGGTGGCATATGAGAGCAGCCCAAGGTTTGCCTGCTCGTGTCTTGGGGCAGCATCTGTCCTCCTGCAGCAGAAGATGAGTATGATCAGCTCTCTGACAGCTCCCCTCATGTTACAGTGTGCTTAGCAGAACTTCAGTGCAGGGAAAAGTTTGTGTTCATGGTTTTGGTAGAGGAGTGTGTGGGTGCTGAAGAGCTTGAGCTGATACAGTCAGTGAAGACTGAGTTGGATTTGTTCTCCTGTACTACATTCCTCAGAAATTTTATCTGCTGGCTGACAACATTTGAGGTGCAACATAACAGACCTTCAGTGTGATTTTAGGACAGAGAACATTTAAAAACTCCAGCCTGGGATTCTTTCCCCCCCCTTCTGGGGGGAAAAAGGGGATAAACAGGGATAAGCATGTAGGTTCACATGTGATGTTACAATTTGTATTTTGAAGTATGATTTAATTGATAAAATCATATTTGCGGGGGGGGGGGGGGAAATGATTTAATTTCCTTGTACCTGCACACGCTCAGCTTTGTAGACCAGTAATAACTTGACTGATACATTCATTGTATTTGGTGTATCATGTGAATATGTATAATAAACAATATCAACAAATTTATTGTATCTTTATACTGATTATACATTTACTTAATATATATATTATCAAGCGTAATTAGTTTGTTTTACCTGTTTATGATATTATCTTATATAAAAGTATTGAAAACCTCTCAGAAAAATTTGGATTAAAATAATTAGCATTGCATATCAGTTACTCATCCCAAAATATGTTTACCTTGCATTTAATCAGTATCTGTGTATCCAGTAAGAACGATTTTGGTTTTCAGATCACTGAGTTGAAGTCCTTCTCTATGAATTTTGAATTAAAATCCATTAGTAACATTTTGCAAGTGCGTTACACTGGAAGATACATTTTTATTAACTTGTAAATGCAATTAATATGCTTCAGGCAGGATAGAGTAAGTGCTGTGAACAGTAATAGATTCCAGGTTGTACTCCCAGATGGGGGCAGCATTGCTTTAAAAAGAAAAATAAAAATAAGGAAAGGAACAGGCAGACCTGGACTGGTAATTAAACTGTTCACTCTGAGAGAAGTAGATAGACTCCCAAATCAGACTAATAAATCTGTGGGTTAATAACATGTTAGTCAGATCAGCATTCCCCGTAATCACTGCTGTTGATCCATTTGTCTGTCTTTACACAGTGAATTGATTTTAACCAAGGATTCATCAAAAAGGAAACTTGTAAGAAAAAAGGCAGAAAAATTAAGCAAACCAACCATGTTTGCTTCTTCTTTATTTCTAATGGATAACTTTTCCTTAAAATTATGGTGCTATTAATTTATTGGCAGGATTTTGAATTTTAAAATCTAAATCTTTGAATTTTAAAATATTCTAAAATATTCTTGAAATATCATCCTTGTGTTTCCCCTGTATTTCTTACTAAATTCTTATCAGTTTCTTATTAATTGATTACTTAATGAATTCCAAGAACAAAACTGATGTTGTAGAGATTGGAGGTAACTGGGTTTACTGCTAAGAGCCTGCAAAAGCATTGGCTTCTGGGCTTTGTTTGTGGCTGTGCATTTTTGTTTTCCATAGCAAGAGAGGAATTCCTTCTCCTTCAGTCAGACAGGAGTTTATGCATACTCACCTCCCATGTCTCAGAGGACCACTGCAGCAGATGGAAAATCATCTTTATTAATTCTGGAAAACAGGGTATACAGAAAATGGCAGTTGGCTTGATAAAGGAAAAAGTAAATGGGCAATGAAATGATACTTAGAGTGTTTTACAGGTACAGGGAAGACAGCTCTCAGACCAATTTCAGGTTCTGGTGCTTACATGCTTTTTGGAACTAGGTCATCATTTTTCTTCAGTTCATAAAGTTCAGTTGCACTGCCAGTGTTTTCATAGTGTAAAGATAAGAGGTGCTCAAGAAGTTAATGAATTTCTGAGAGCAATCAGGTAATTTTTTGCAGCTTGTTTTTCCATGGCTAGAGCAAAGGATACAGTGAGAGGAGATGTCCTGTTACTTCTGCTGCAGACCTGCTAAATTATTTGGCATTGAAATATGCTGCCAATTGCTTGTTCATTTGTTAACTAGGATAATCCCTTTCTTATTCAGTTTGAAAATGGAGGTGTGGTGATCAGGAGATTTGCATCTTTTTATTACCAGGAATGGTGAAAAGAACTTTGCACTTGTGTGCATAAAAGGTGTTTGTGGACTTGAACATAAACCAGTGTGTATTCATGTAGGTATATCCACTAACAAAAAAAAATTAGTCTTGGTTGTACAAAAAGCCCACAGAAGTACATTTTATAAGTGATAGGGTAGTGATTATGACCAACACGAAAATTACACGTCTCCTCAAAGACAGATGCCCATACTCATAACTTTTGTTTCCATGTTTGAATGCAATGAATGTCATCATAGTGCTCATGGCAAAGGTTTAAAGTTTGAGTGGAAGAAATGTCAACAGAGCAAACACCCTTCTCTTCCCCACCTCCCAGTAATTATTAAGAAATAATATTTTCTAAAAGTGCAATCTCATGTTGACCACTACTCAAGAAAACCCATATGCTGCATGTTATTTGCTACACATATTGCTTGACTTTAAATATTGCACAGAGTCACAAATGTCATTGTGTTCTCTGGGTTGGTTCATATAATAAAAGTATGTGCATCTCTGTTATGGTGAAGGGGACTGAAGTCGTCTAGATAAGGCTGAAATCTTTCTGGATGGCTGAACATATTAACTGTTGGATACATGGGATTGCCTGCAGCAGGTATAAAATTACATTATGTTCAACCTTTGTGTAAGAATTGCAAGATGAGTAGTTTTGAGTTGCAATTAGAAAGAGAATAAACCAAAATACTTCCTAGAGAGACAAAACCTGGAGGCAAGCTGTGTAGGGAGCATGTTCATTCTGTGTATTTCATATCTGTGTCTACATTTGTAGTGAGAGGTGTAATTACAGTATTCAAAGGCATAACTAAGTGGTCTGCATCCAGCTCAGCTGAACACTGATATCTTAAGGACATGGTAATACTTCCCTCAGAAAGTGGGGGAGCATCCAAACAGATGTCACTTCTGTTTTAGTGAAAATAGAACTAAAATTGTGAGTCAGACCTTTAAAATGTAAACTAATATCCTTTAAAATGATACAACTGACATTAACCCCAAGCCTTCTCTCTAGATGGATATCATATATACATATTATCGATAATCAGGCTTATAATAGCATGGTTCATGTGGTTAATATTAAATATTCTCAAATTCTTGAAAATTACTCATGTAGTAAAATAAAAGATGAGGCTGAAGTGTTAGCATTTCTTCTTTTATCTGATTATGGAAGATAAGCTGAATTTGTGGGACCAGTTTATAAGGTGCAGTCCTTATTTAAAAAGAAAAATAAAATAATCTGCTTTATTTTGTGTTGGCTTCAGAAATGTACTTATAAAACAAAAAGACTACAGCAGATATTTCAAGAGATTGTGGCTACGCAGAACTGTAAAAAATGGAGGATGTAGCAGAGCACTAAATATTAGTGCGCACAAGAACGGTATTTTCTTGCTCTTCCCTTTTCATGGTAGATTCTTTTAATTGGAACAAGTGAGGTATTAAACATAGCTTGTATAGATTACTCAAAATATTCCCAATGTTTTATGCATGCAGGTTGATTGCAAATGTATCATGACTAATTTATTTCTCAATTAATGTTTGTCCATTAACTAAAATATTTGTCTACTTGGACATTTTTTTTTTAAGATAGTAAACTACCTCTGGTTCTGTGCAGCTGCATTTCAATCTCTGTAAAGAAATACTATTTGCAGAATAGAGATAATGTATCAGATTTATCCTTGTGAAACTACATTGACGTTGGCCATAACTGACTTAAAGTCAGCCAGGTTTTACTGCAGGTGAAATTGACTTGTTGAGATTGGCTCTACAGCAATTGCTGATGAAACACTAATGGTATGTTCTTTTTGGCATATGAATAACATTAACTGGTATGGCAGGTAGGTGGAAAAACAGCTCTTATATTGAAAAAGGAAATTTCTGCAGAACATAGTTTTTAAACCATATTTGCTATATTTCACTCATAAGGAAGCTTCTCTTTGTTTTCAGACAATCTTTAATACCAAAGTATAACAAATTGTTCACTTAAACTCAAGACAGGTTATGAGGAAATCTATATGCAAGGAAGATGTGAATACCTTCAAATCTTTAATTCATGATACATTTAACCTTAGTAACCTATATAACTCTTGGTCAAGAGATAGAAGAAGAGGGCTAGCTTCTGTCATAATGTATTTTATGCTTCAATACAAGCAGGCAGAGGAGTGCTGGGGGAGGGGACCAATATGTTGTATTTATGTCTTTTTCTCGTCTTTAAGAAGTTCAACTACAGAATCATACAGGTTGGAAAAGACCTTCAAGATCGTCAACCTGAAAAGTCCTATCACTAAACCACATCCTTTAGTACCATGTCCACACATCTCTTAAATTCCTCCACCATTTCCCTGGGCAGCCCATTCCACTGCTTGACCATCCTCTTTGTGAAGAAATTCTTCTTGATATCCAGTCTAAATCTCCACTGGCTCTAACTGAGACATTAGATAAGAGTTTGTATTTATTTTATTTTTAAGCTACTAAGTTCCTGTTTTCAGGAAACCAGTACTGGTCCTTTCAAATTATGTCATATTTTTGGTAACAATGTGAAGCTAAAAGTATTAAAGATGCTGCATGATGGTATTGTGGCATTGTGAGAGCAATCGAAGTGAATTCAAAATAGAAAATACTGGAGAGTTTCTAGAGGAACCTATTTCATCACAAAGGACCCGGTAGTGTTGGCTGCATTAATCAAGAATGTAGGGATTGCTCTTGGCTAGTTCCCCTTAATTTTATGTGAAAAAACTATGGAGTTTTTTTGTTTTTATGTAGAACAAAATCAGTGTCTCAGCCTTTAAACCTTTATTAAAAAAAAAAAAAAGTTTATTTTCTGGCCTGTTCATTTGTTTGGTCCTTGTGATTATCTTCAAACTCTCTACAGGACATCATCTTCTCCCATAAGGGTGCTGAAGCTATACTTCAATGCAGGCCTCTGTCCTAGTTTTTTTGTTTTTTTTTTTTTTTTTCTCAATTCTTTGCAGTCTTTCTCCACTTTTACTGATACAAAGTCAGTTTATGTCTGAAAAGATACATGAAATGCCTACTCCCTTTACTATTACTTCCAAATTGTCAGTATAAAATGTTTAGTCTGACAAATTCTTTTCATATCTTTTAAGTGGTAGGCAGTAAAAGACAAAAACGAGAACCCTAGTTATCAGTATTTTAGGCAAGTAAACAAGTTTAAATGAGAACAAGTATTTAATAGTAATGCGTCTTGTCACACTAATGTAAATATATTGGGTGAATTAGAATGTCTTCACAATAAAAACAATGTGAAAAATCTTCACCTAAACAAAGCTCTGTTCATCTATAGTTTTCTTCCTGAGACAAAACTCAGCCAAGTGTTTTCAAGAGGATTTGCAGGTTCAAAGCTCTTTCATTCTGCTTGGATGGCATACACAGTGACATTGATGCTACTTCTGTATGCTCTGTATTTTCCACTAGTTAGTATCCATTGAACCTGTGAACTGGAATGAGGAGAAATGCCACTTCACAGCACTTCACTGCAGGATAATCTCAAAATTAAGTTCTGGGAGACACTCTGTTGGCTTCAGAAGCTGTGAATTTGAACAAAACTTATTAACCCTCCCTAAAGATCTTGTTCCGCTTAAGCTCTAGTGTTTGAACTATTTCTCAGTTTGTAAGAGAGTGTATCTTTGAGATGTACTTTTTGTGTTTGACCAGTTTCTAGCATGATGACTCATATATATTTTTTTTTTTACTTAAATTTTCCTATTCTGATGCTGAGTTTTCACCTTCCTCAAAAAGTGCTTTGCTTTTTTAAACCCATATAGTAGACTGTCTGTGAAGTGATCAAACTACTCATGATGGAATCTTTTTTTTTTTTTTTTTTTTTTTTTTTTTTTTTTTCCCTTCCCTTGGAAACCTTTAATAACATTACCATTTTGTAGCAAGACTTGATTTAAGATTGGGGCAGAGAACAAACCTCTCAAGCAGCTTCTTTTCAAAGAATCTGATCTGAGTCCAGAGCCATTCATAAATAGGAACTGCCACCCTAAGCTACTCAGCTTCTTACCAAAAGTGAACCTTTCCATGCAACAAAGACGAGAACTTGAAAAAAAAATCTGGAATATTGCTGACTAATTCTTCTTATAAAGGGTAAATTACAGATGTAGAATGGGGAATTTCTCTTAGAAATTATTTCTATGAAAAGAACTTCACTACCTAAAGTGCATCTCTTTATCTAAAAAGTTTTAACTCAGCATCTTCAGTTTTTGAATGAGACTTGGCCTTTCATAGGCTCATTATAGAGCATACGCCATTGTGTGGACCACATGAAAGATGGAGTTTCTATGAAACTTTTAAAGTGTAGAGAAAAAAAAAAAGTATTAAAAGTTGCTTTAATGTCTCTTAAGTGTAAATTTGTGCAAGGGTGGTGATTGTGTGAAGTTTGATCCATTAATGGAAAGTGATCCAAGTCTGAGCAAATGCTATGGGATGTAAACACCCACAATGAGCTTTAACCTGAGAAGCTCAGAGCTGTGCTCTGTGGTTTTTTCCCTGCTCCATTCTTCTCTGTTTTCTGCTTAGTCTTCCAGTGACCATCCCCAGGGCTCCTGAGCTGAGTTTAGGACTGTCTATATTCCTCCTGTCTTGAACACTCTGGGATCGGTGCTCCATCTATAATTAGGTTGGAGATGGATTCTGCCCTTTCCTGGGCTTTTGCTGAAATCAGTCCCTGAATCCTGCTGCAGCAGCTTGTTTCAGACACCAGTGGTTCAAGGCTCCAGAAGATTGCTGCGACTACCTTTGGTCTACTGGGAGCTGCATCCTCTGCATGCTTCCTTGTCTATTTCAAATTCATCTGTGCCTTTTCCTGCTCTCTTGGAACCAAATGCAATACAAAGAGGGATAGATCCTTTTTTTTTTTTTTTTTTTTTTTTTTTTTTTAAATCTGATCAGCTGTATGTTTTACGTTCTTTCTACAGACACTATCTAGGAGTTCCAGGTAACTGTCAGATTCCCTTAGCTGTTTTGTGAGCAATTGGAGTAAGAAAAGGAGGGTTGCCAAATATCAAAATTAAATGGTTAGAATGAACATGACCAAAGAATAGATTAAAAAAAAAAAAATAATAATAATAATAAAAAATCCCTTAATCCTTTATCCACAGCTGAACATCTGGATGGAGGACAACTAACGTTTTGGTGTTTTGAACTGACTGCCTTAGCTCAGGTTGTTGCAAAAAATTTATTTCTATAAGGTGAAAACTTACTGTGGTTGGTAGAGGGTGGATGAAGCGGCTAATCACTTTCTGTGCCAAACTGTCATAAGAGGGAATTTGAGCTACAGTAGCTCGTTTTTAATGAGTAATCTAAACCAAAGATTTATGCACCTTATTGCAGTAAAAATACTGTCTTCAGATTTGCCTGAAGTTTTATTGCATATTGCTACAAACCATCAGTTCAAATGTGAAGTTTGATATTATTGTCAAGATGCATTTCATGAAGGGTTGAGTACACCCAGACACATACAAACCAGAAAAAGCACAATCAGACAAGTGCTCTTTTCTTCTGTTCAGGTGATCCTCAAGGTGGTTGATCCTCAAGCTACGAGTGCACCTATTTGGTGAGTCTGCTATGGGCATTGCTTTACCTCGTGCCTTAGATGTTGCATTTTCATTTTACTGATTATCCTCCTGTAGAGGAAAGCAAATATTTCTTACCTGTAAATTACAAACATGATATGCTTTAAGGAGCACTTAAAAAGTTTGATGCTGCTCTCTACTTTATTTCCTCGCTTGTCAGTTTTATTGTGTTCTTTTACTCTCTTAAGTGCAGGAATGAGAGGGCTCGCAACTCTGGCGTGTTAAGGGCATTATCAGTGCAGATCAGAGTCATCCTAGTAATGGTATGTGGGAATGAGCAGAAGATAAATGATTAGTGTTGAATATAAAAATGTGTCCAAGATTTGTATGTGTTACTTTGTTGAATCTGTTTGCCTGCATCTTGTGTTATTCAGGTGTCTTTTCTGATCCTCTGCCTGCATCTTTATTTGATGTCTTTTGTAATCATTAATGAAAAGTCACAAACTACTTTCCTTCCTGGATAAATGATTTAACAGAAAAAAAGTCTATATTTCCATGCTTCACCTAACTTTAGATACGTAAGAGTGAGGGACAAGCAGAAAGATCTTAAAAACAAGCCAAACGCCACACCACTGTTTTTAAGAATGTATAAAATCTGGTGTCAAGTTTTATACATGCAAACTCTTGCCACACATGCTGTATGTCCAGGTGCCCTTGAAAGGTGAAAGCCCAAGTTCCTACGTAGATGTCTATTTCAGTCCTGAATCATATTTAGAATAAACACAAATTTTTGTCTATAATTGCGGGAATAATTTTTCATCTGCTAGGAAAACCAAGGGAGAGTTTGAAGCTATGGGCTACAGTAAGCACACACAATACCAAATGCCTACTATGCTTTAGCAAAAAGCCATAAACAAAATAATTAAAAAAGTTATTCCATAGTAGTTTTTCCCATAAACTGAAATAATTGACTGTGACTTGCCTGATAGTTCTCAAGGGCTCCAATGCTCCATTGCAATCTCTTGGTTAAAAAGAAATATGCTTTGTAGAATTCCACTAAGAAAGGTCTGCTGTTGTAAAAATGTTAACCTGTATTGTTTTATATATTATACAGTGTTGGAAATTTTGTATGTAATTGATCATATGTAAGTGATTTAATATTGTGCTGCTACTCCATACAGCTAGGGGCAGCTAGTGTTCCTTAGATAAGCTTTGTGTGAATAAATTAGGTGTTATTAACAGAAACTGCTGGATGAGTCATTATGAAGGGATGATAAGCCCCAAAAATATTGAAGGCAGAAGCCTCCAGGAAAACAATTTCCAATTGCTAAATAAAAGATTTATAGTCACAATGTTATCAAAAAAATTGGTGGCTGCCTAATTATTCATAATGTTACACTCAAAGAGGAAAAGGGAAGGGGGGGTAAAACAGGTTCTTGCTATTACAGTAAATTTGGGGAGTTAATGGAAGAATTGTTCTGTTTCCATCTTTGCTGTAGACTTGCTGTCTGTTGAGGTCTACCACTCTAGAGTGCATCTCTATAAGTGAGGTGTTATTCTTTTTTAACCTGAAAATGAATGTACAAGGTCTTCATGAATGTTCATTAAAGGATAAAATCAGATCTCTAAATAGGAGAATCATCTGTTTCTTGCTTTACCCTACCATAAAGAAAATAGATTTACTAGGTAAATAATACAAGACTGGATACGAAGTCTTGCTCTAGAGAGATGTTATGAATAAGAAAATTCAGTTGTTCTTCAGACAATCAACTCTGAAAGCAATCTGTTATGCCTGAGCTTTAGAAGGTGCTGAGGACTTGATGTGATGTTGCATATTGGATGTGCTACCATATCCACAGCCTTAGGGTTCAGCTGAAGAACAAATGTCAACTGTTTTCTCGCTGTTGACAATTTATACCAGATTTAAACTCTCCTGCAGTGTACTTCTACATTCTCTTTTCATGCATAGGTTAATAAACACAAAATATTTTTAACATACGATAACATTTGACTTTTGTAAATGTTATATCTTCCATACTGTTGCAGTCATACCTCAATTTACTTTTGTCAGAAAATGTAGGCTAATGATATTCTAAGAGCAGGGAAATCCCAGTCAAAACTGTAACTGTACAAAATGCAAAAAACCTAACTACTCCTAAAATTTGCTTATGATTCTAAATTGCCTTTTTTAGAAATATTTCAAAAAAAGTTTCAAATTTGCTTTGGAGAAGCAAATTATGACAATAGCACTTTTTACTTTTTTCTTGCTTATCTTAATTCTAGCAGTAATAGGTATGGATGTTTCTGGAATTATATCTCAGATCAATTAAAATAAATATTTTAAGTTCCTTTCTTCTTTTTTCCTTTCTGTGTACAGGAAGAAAATGTATGTAAGAAAAATTATATTACAATGACAGTGTCTATTGCAATAGGCTGCCTTTAATGATGGAATGAAGAACAGCTGTCATAAAAGTTTATCTTTCCATCTGAATGAAGTACAGGTACAGTTTTTAGAATTGTAATTTTGTATAGTCTTTTTTATTCTTCTGGGAGCTATTGATATGAATGGGACATAAAGCCATTAAAACCAGTGTTGCATATGACTTCTGAAATCAGGGGAGTAACTAGCTTTAACACAGAAAATGATTACAGTTAATTCTACGTGCTAGTTACTTTCTTTTCAATCTCTGCTTAGCATTGGATATGGAGAAGACCAATGTAAGTCTTGAGTTGTAATACTGAAGCTAAAGCACGGTAAACACTGTCATGGTCCTGTGAATACCTACCTTACACTATATATTTGGGTTTATAGTTCATGCCAGCAGAGCTGACAGAGCATGATACCAGTAAGTTTTTGCCCCTCTGCTGAAGCTTTACCATTGCATTGAAATAAAGCTGGCTGTTTTACCCCAACACTTAGACGAGGGCCCCCTCAGTGCTGCTCAGGTGTGAAATTTCTCCATTTAGAGCTCTCCCTACAGGCCCACTTTGGCAGCCCCTCTCGGGCCTACCCCTTGCTTTTGGCCAAGCCCCACAGAGGCCCCCTCAGTTGCCTCCCAGAGCAAAGTTTCTCTCAGCTAGGTGCTTGTTGCATGTTATGCTTTCCTTGAGCAGCCGCTTTCCAGCCCAGTGCAGCTCAAACTTTCTACCTCCTGTCAACCTTAATCCCAACTGTGGCTGACCCACGCAGAAGTCACACAAGTTTTTCATTTTGGCAATGTCTGGGACTTCTTTAGTGCTCTGCCTGAGATTAGGGCAATCAAACAACAGTGCAGGCTGCTGCAAGAGTTTGGCTGCCTTTGGGCCTAGTGGCTCCTAGCTTGTCATGTAAGGATCAGCCCAATGGTTTATTATCTTGGAGAGAAGGTTTTGAGCCTCAGTAGTAATAGGGCTGAGCAGAGGCTGCCGAGTAGTTAATTTGGTGTAATTCTTTACAAACCAAAGCAGTTTGTGAGAGACAATACTAAAGAGAAACCAAGAGAGTTGACAGTTTCCATTTCTGCAGGAGTTTCTGTTTTTATTTCCTGTTGCATCATAACCACGCTGAGCTTTGACAGTATTCTCCTAAACTGGGTTTGTATATATTTGTTTTAGATAGTGTGTGGGAAGCTGTGTGGAACACTCTCTTTGCTTGAGAAATGTGCTTTCACAAGACTCTTTCTGATGTGTGCTTTCTTTCCAGTTCTAGGGTTTCTCTGTACCTGTCATTTTCCAAGGTTCTGAATGTTGTGGGTTTGGTTCAGATGTTTTTATTTTTTTTATTTAAAAAAAAAAAAAGTCTTTTATGATGTGGCCATGTGATCTCAGCTGGAGCATGACATGTCGACGAGACTGACAGATTCTCTTAAGCAAGGAATAGTGAATGGGAAAGAACTGATAACCTTCATGTTATTATCTGATAATTAAAGCTGTGATCTAATCAACCCTCATCTGTTGCTATCACATGGTTCTTACAAGAAAGCCATTTCTTGGTGGAGTCCCCTTGTTAAATCAAAACTGCAACAAAGTAGATAATGCTAGACTGTAACTTGTCTGAATGCTTTGTGCTATAGTACTGCTATATGACATCACCCTCATTATCTCTAGCATTGCTATTTTTATGTACTTGTAACCTTAAATTTTCTCTGGGATTACATACTCACTTTGGAAATACAAAGCCATGTTACTGTGCAAATTAAAATCATCTGAAAAAAAAAAAAAAAAGAAAAAAAAAAAGATTACAGTGACATGTTCAAACACTGAAAGAAGTTGATTCTACAGCCTTCTTTCAGTCTGGTGGTGGCAGACTGCACCCAAAAGATGTGCACCATGAGCCTGCAGATAAGCTGCTTCCAGGTAAGCATGGTGATCCAGGCTAAAGAGGCTCTCTTGATGCCTCTCTTGTAGAGTGAAGCTGAATGCACTAATGGAACAGATTTAGTGTTAACATTTTGGCTAATGGGCTCAAGCACAGCTGGACATCTTCCTCTGGACTAAAACTTGGAGTTTCTCATGATGAAGGTACAAAAACATAGGAAAAAAAATTGTTGCAGGCAAGAACGCACCTTGCAAGAATCTTGAAATGTCACCTGCTTAAATATAGTTACAGATATTTCAGTGGTTGGATCACAATAAAAATCTGCTCTATTTCTACTAAATAACAAATGTAAACTTCCCAGTGAAGCAGACTGATTGAATGCAGTATCTAGGAATCTGGTATATTTTATTTGACTGCCACTAAGTTTTTGATAAAATGAAGCAATTTTGCACTTGCATGATATTGCCATGTATTCAGATGCTTGTGATGCTACCTTAGTGACTGGAATTATACAATTGTTTTAAATTAATTAAAAAAAATAAAATAATTTGTCATTATTGATGTATTTTTAGAACTAAATGAAGTGTCTGGTATTTACCACAATGAGAATATTTAAAATATTTGTCTACTACCCAATGTGTTTGTGCCCTTGAAATTTTTCTCTTAAAAATAAACAAACAAACAAAAAAGCAAACAAAAAAAATGCCTCACAAAGGATTTAAAAAATCTGAACGCATGGAGGAACGTGCTGTTTTCCTCTAACTTTTATGTGTAAAAAATGTCTAATTTGATTAGAAGACTTATGGCTTTAGATGCTTAATTTTGTATCTGTATTCTAGAAAAATAGTATTATGTATTGCCTTGTCTTCCACCTCATCTTCACAGTACAAAGACATAAAGGATCACAGTAGACTGCTGAGTCCTCTGTTGATGCATCTGTTTTTTTGGTTTTTTTTGTTTTTTTTTTTTTTGTTTTTTTGTTTTTTTGTTTTTCCTGTGGTGACCAACGTGATACTGAATGTACTTGTTTAGGACTGCGTAATGCCTGTTACAACTGCTAGTGTAGTAGCAACTTACATTACACAAGGAGAACAGGACAAATCTGAATACTGTCATCGGGAATGATGTTTAAATCTTTCTGCCACAGATGCCTTCATATGAAATGGTGAGACATAGCAGCAGAGCATAACTGATAATTCATCAGCATTCACCGCTAGAGGCAATAACAGACTCTTGTTTTTCTGATTTTAGCGTTTTGATTTTCATTGCAACCGTAGTGCATGTCTCTAGGAACAAAGAATAATTTGCAAGGTCATAGTGTTGCACAATGAGCTGACTTCCCCACATCTGTTGCAAATGAGATTCTTCTTTCAGAAGTCATATTTTCTTATTGAGAGGTGGACTATAACAAGTCAAATTGCTGCTAATCATACCAAAAAAATTAATGAATTAGAAGTTGTTTATAGTTTCACACTGAGAGTCAGCTTTCTCAGTGATATAAATCAGCATGGCATTTCTAACTGTGATTGTGTCCTGATGTCACAAAATCATTGAGTCAAACCTGCCCTTAAAAGATGTTTATTCCCGTGACAGCCAAGAAGGGCAGAAGGCCCATTCGTTGATATGTGCTTTGACACAGGGTTTGAAACATTGGTCTATTCTGTACAGCTATCAAAAAGGAGTATCTCTGTTTTTAGGAATGTTTTTCAGAACAAACCAAGCAATTTTCAGCAGACCTAGGAGGAGGGTGAGGGAAAGGGAAGAAATAACTTCAAGGCTCAGCATCCAAATTTAAGTGCCTAATTTACCAACAGTGAAAATATGGAGTGTAAGTAAGTGGAAGTGACTGCCAGGGTCAAGTCTGAGTACCCATTTAAGTGTCCTCAGAGAGCTTTCACGTGTCCGTTTGGGTGCTTGGGTGTTGAAACTGCCTCTTTGCCTGGCTTTATAACTATAGATGTCTTTGCCTTGGTTTAGTTGCAGGAAGAATCCTGTTTGTCAAGAATATTTCAGCTAACAGATGAGAACTGTTCATTTTGTGACAAACCTGGCTCCAGTAAGTTAATAAAAGTGTACTACTACAGAATTAGTAGTGGCAATCCATAATGAGATGACGGGATGTTGTTAGTGGTGCTAATAAGTTATCAAGACTTAGGATCTGAAGGAGCCTGAAGAGTACTGGTGGTACTTCTTTTCAAAGCACTACTATTCTAATATAGGAGAAGAAAAGCAAGTTGGAAAGGAGCACTGAAAAAAATCCTCTCCATCATCTTACTTGTTCATGTATGAGCAGAAACATCAACTGAAGGAATGCTCTAGGCAATTTAATGTGGTCAGTAGCTTCAGTGTCCTTGACCCAGCTGTAGTCGATCTGTTATGGTTCTAGGGAAAAGGTTATCCTTGCTAGAGTCCTTTGTACAAGTTATTAATTAGGGAGAAGAGACAATAACTTAATTCTTCTATATAGGGGACTGTCTAAATTATTTATTATAATTATTGCCTTAATGACCTAGAAAGTCATGACCGTGTTGGGTACAATGAACAACGCATTATCCAAAGACTGGCAGTATTAGCACAGCGAATGGGATAAAGATTCCTTCTTCAAGCAGGCCAAATGCTACCCCAGGAAAGCTGGATCCAAGCATAATTCTTACAGGAGAAATAAAGTAATTCTTCTTTAATAATTATAAATCTACCATCTGAGATAAGCTATTTCAGTGTTTATTAATTTTCACTGTTCATTTGGAAGGTTCCCTTTTTTTGCAGTCTAATTCAGTTTATCACCAGCTTTTAATTACTACTTTTTGTATCCTTGTCAGGAAATACTGTACAAATTATCTACCCTAAATAAGAGATATTTTTCCCAATAGAATTCTGTGTGAAATGATAACCACCTTACAGCCTTCTCCTGGCCAGTAGAAATGGACCTGTGTTTAAGAAGTTTTTCTTGAGAAATTTTCTCCAGTGTGCTAAAACTGATGACTTGTGTGCCCATAATTCTGCTATCTTGGAAAAAAGGTGGGTTTTTTTGTTTGTTTTGTTTTGTTTTTTTATCATTTAGCTATCCAACTTTGCAAATGTCAATTTGGAACTTGTTCTCTTTGATTTATTTCATATGACTCCTACAAAGGATTTTCCTCTTTTTTGAGCATCATATGATGTTGGGTATTTTACATCTGTAAAGAGTAAACCAAATTCTCTCCATCATTAGCTGTATCAATGAGAATGATCTGCTATGCTTTTTAGATACTTAATGTCTAAAAGTTCTTGAAAGCAATTCAAGATACTAACTCAGTGTCCTTATTACTTACCCAGTTCTTCATGATTTTGTCGGGGCGGTAACTGTACTCCATATATATGTATGGGAGAGAGATTTGGGTAAAGAGGCAGTGGAAAACATTACAGTTATTTAATGAAGCCATGAAAAAAGATTATAACAATCCAACAATTTACTCTGTAGCATGAACAGAAAAGTACTAATTAGCAGTACTTGTTTCTCTTCAAAACTTCTGTTTTGACTTGACTCCTAACAGCAGAACCAGTATGATTGAGACTGTAACTTGCATCCTTTATTTGGAAATTATAGTTAATGTTCTAAAAGTGTGACATTAAAACAGTGTTCTCCCACTTCTGTAAGAGCCTTAAATTTGTACTTTGAAGTATGATTAAGACAAGCTAGGCATTAAAATCAGGCAGTTGTCCTAAAATGTACTCAACTTAAAAATAAAGTTAAGCCATGTCAGAGATGAAATCTACTCTTGACTTGACTGTGTACTAAAGCACATTTTCTTTCTTCCACTCGTGAGAAAAGAGACAGTGACTAATACTCTGCTTCTGAAAGGAACAATATATCTAGTTAAATCTAAGCGGATGAATAGTCTCACTGGGAGTACTTGTTACATGAAAATAGAATTTAGTCCAAATGGATTTACTTTTTTTCTTTTTTTAAATACGTTGTCTACATCTTGATATTTCCTATACTGGCCTACATCAGAATAATTTTTCTTCAAAAAGTTTTTTTTAATTTTTAAAATTTAAAATCTTTTTATTTTTAAACTTTAAATTCAAATTTAAAATTTTATTTTAAAATAAATTTAAATCTTTTCAAAAAGATGGTGAACAATAACAAAATCTGGAAATAAATTTTATAACAACATCTTACTATGAGATATTTTAAATGTTCTTAGTGGGGTTTTTGAACCTTGTTTGCTTGAACTTCGAAGTTATTAAAGCAATAGTTGCTTTAAGGGTCTAGATTTATATGTCCAGTATATCAAGATGCTTTGCGAATGTGTCTTAATTGTCAGAAGGAACATTGGATGGTGAGTTGTGTGCATTATCGTTAAGCTGTTTCTAGGATCTTTTCT
Source organism: Aythya fuligula (assembly GCF_009819795.1). Taxonomy (NCBI): domain Eukaryota; kingdom Metazoa; phylum Chordata; class Aves; order Anseriformes; family Anatidae; genus Aythya; species Aythya fuligula. Next base: position 25,928,610 of record NC_045562.1, on the reverse strand, counting down.
TGAAAGAAAAAGTATAAGCCTTTTGAAAATAAAAGGTGTTTTGTTCTCCATATTATGCCATATATTCAAGAGAGCACTGTAAATAGTACATTTGCGAAAGTAATTGATAATACTGTCTTCTAATAACTCTTTTGACTTGATTCTTGCTGCTGTGGTAATAGGTCAGTGCTTTTTCTAATTTCTTTACTTTTTCTGCCTAGTGTCTTATTCTAAATATCACTACAGGAGTCAACCTTAAAAAGATTGTTAGCTTTTTTTTTTTTTTTTTTTTTTTTTTTTTTTTTTTTTTTGGAATGATTTGCTTCTTTACCTTGACATTTACTTCTTTACCTCAACTGTTTGTTTAGTGCAATAGTGCTACAGAGTCTAGTTCTGATATACTCATCATCATGATGGGCTTCCAAATGGGCATTAGATTACAACAGATTCTGTATTTATCTCTTGGAGTTACTGGATTCAGCCACCAACCTGCTACTCAAAAAAGTAAACTCAGGTTTTCTTTGAATGTCTGGATTATGAATCATACTTTTGTAATTTGTTTTTGACTTGTGACTATGAGATCTGCTTGTATAACTAGACACTTGTCTGCCTTCCTTTTTATTGAGGAAGCAGAAAAAAGCCTAGGAGGATGCCTAACTCATGGAATCACAGAATGGTTTGGGTTGGAAAGAACCTCAAAGATCATCCAGTTCCCCTCCCCATGTCCACAAGGGATGCCACCTGCAAGATCAGGTTGCCCAGGGCCACAAAGGAAGAAATCAAACACAAGTGTCTTAATGAATAGATAACTAGCCAAAAATAATAATTATAAAAATAAAAAAGAGTTCTTTTACCTGTCTAGGTTATTAAATACTACAGGAGAGCAGTGTCTAAATAATCTCCTTGCTGTCTTTTGACAGGCTAACTGAAGTGAACATGAAGTTATCAGCAAGGCCTTTTAAGCAAGGAGGGACCCTGAGCAGCATGCCTGACCATGAGGTTGCTTTCCTGGGTGCACAAATGGGAGCTTCTGGTCAGTTTCAGAAAACTGCCTTTAAGGTATCTTCGCACTGTTGGTTGATATTCTGGGGGAAGTTATCTGTGGACTTTAGTTCACTTCTATTTAGGCTTCTGAGGATAATGTGAAATGTAGTATTTTATACTGCATGGAATACAAGGATAGATAAAGGAGTAATTTGCCACTTGTAGTAGATTAAATCAGGATTTCAGTTCAGTCAAAACCAACTTGCAACTGAATGTTATAATCCAATTACCTGACATTGGGAGAAGAACAGAAGCTTACCAGAAGTCCTTTTCTGATTGTCTTCATGAAATAGAATTCTCAGTTTTGCTCAATTTCTTAATGGTTTCAGATTTACCAAAACCAAACTTCGACATGGCTACCTCAAAGTGGTATAATGAAACCACTAGTATCATGCACAAGAGTGACAGCACTGCTACTCCATTAAAATGAATTACTTTGTGTAAGGCATTCGGTCAACAAGCAGTTAAAGACTTGGGAAGGATTCTTTTGACAATTATATCATGAAAACTTAATAAAATGTTCTTGTAAAGTCATTTAGTTGAATGTGTCTGGTGGCATAGTGTCATATATTTAAAAGTACTGTAAGAGCAAGTGTAGAGTCCTGCACCTGGGAAGGAACAACCCGAAGTATCAGTACAGGCTGGGGGGTGACCTGCTGGAGAGGAGCTCTGAGGAGAAGGGCCTGGGGGTCCTGGTGGATGGATGACAGGTTGACCATGAACCAGCACTGTGCCCTTGTGGCCAAGAGGGCTAATGGGATCCTGGCGTGCATTAAAAGGAGTGTGGCCAGCAGGTCAAGGGAGGTGATCCTCCCCCTCTACTCTGCCCTGGTCAGGCCTCACCTGGAGTACTGTGTTCAGTTCTGGGCTCCCTGGTACAAGAAAGACAGGGATCTCCTGGAAAGAGTCCAGTGGAAGGCCACAAAGATGATAAGGGGCCTGGAGCATCTTCCTTATGAGGAAAGGCTGAGAGATCTGGGTCTGTTCAGCCTGGAGAAGAGAAGACTGAGAGGGGATCTCCTCAGTGTATATAAATATCTCAGGGGTGAGGGACAGAAGGATGCAGCCAACCTCTTCTCAGTGGTTTGTGGGGATAGGACAAGGGGCAATGGCTGCAAGTTAGAGCACAGGAAGTTCCGCACTGACATGCGAAAGAACTTCTTCATGGTGAGGGTGACAGAGCCTTGGAACAGGCTGCCTAGGGAGGTTGTGGAGTCTCCTTCTCTGGAGATATTCAAGGCCTGTTTGGACACCTACCTGGGCAACCTGCTCTGAGGAACCTGCTTTGGCAGGGGGGTTGGACCCGATGATCTTTCGAGGTCCCTTCCAACCCCTACAGTTCCGTGATTCTGTATATTGATTTTTTATTTTTTTTTCCACAAATTGGAAAGCAGTTCTGTCTTCTCACACTTGTAGATCTCTTATTTTACAATTTTGACCTTAGTTGTTGAAAGCATGCCTGCTTGCTTTCCCTCGGTTTCGTAACTTTGTGGTTTCTTAATTAATCTGGATCCTGCTGCCACATTTCCATGGACAAAGGAGGTGTCCATTCATGCCAACTGACTTTCAGGGTTATCAAAACTCTTTTATTTGATGTCTTTCATAGCAGCAATCGTGCCCATCTGTTTCCTGTGTAACTATGTAATTTTATAAAAATATATTAATTCTGAACTAGTGCTCCTTGCACAGCAAGCTGACAGTTTGTAAATGACAGATCTGCTGAATGGCTTTGCAAGTAGAAAAAGAATTTTAAGTAACTGAATAATTACTTCAGAGCACCTTTCTTGTCAATAGGAGTCTTTTCATAAAGTGCAGTAATCCTTGGATCCAGCCTCTATAGCCCATTAAATGCATTTAAAACATTGTAAGGACATAATTAAGTCTTGCAGTATTCTTGTATTCCTTGACAATATGTCCCATAAAGTCGTAACATCCTATTATCTGAAGTAGATTCAAGTAGTAGACTATCTTGATGTGCTTTTCAAAATTTTTTTTTTTTTTTTTTTTTTTTTTTGTCCTATGGGAGCAGCAGGCCAATCGTGTCAAAAACTTTCATCATTAGCAGCTACAAGTCTTTTTTAAGCCTATCTCAGTTTCAATGATCTAAAAGACATCTTTGCCATCATAAAAAGAGACTCACTGTTGACTGGCCTTTTTTCTCTCTCCCAACCAAGAATGTCTGGGATTATAGGAGTGAGTATTCAGGAAAAAACAGTTATGTTTTTTTTTTTCCCTCTTTTTACACTAAGTGATGTCAAATATGCTGTCAATGTCCCTTATAATTCTGTAGCTGTACTGCACATCCAGAGCTGACAGAAGAGAGATACTAGTGTGAAACCAGCTAGGACTGAGTCTAGCTATACTGGATGAGGAGGGACAGGGTGAGATAGGATGGCATGGTAGCTCGCTTTGGTGATTGCATTGTTTTGGCTGAAAATTGTCAACTTTTCTTTTGAGGGTTTTGTGTAGAAGCATGGAAACCTCTTTAGGATTACAGAGTGTATGTATTTGAGGAAAGACGCAATGTTCTTTGAGTCTAGCATGGTTGGAATGCCTTTAAAACGGATCAGATGCAAGTTTAGTGTTTTCTTTTTATACAGATGAGTAGGCTCTTCTACAGCAAGTTGTTGAAGGTTGTCCTTTATTTATGGGAATTTTTCTCTACTCCTACAAAATAATTTCTAATAATAACGCTAATGTTACGTATATTCATAATATAAAATAAAAATTAAAATATTTAATAATATTATTTCTAATCACAATGCCATGGGGAAATCATTCTCTTTCTTACTGAGGCAATCGAAGTAATTTCTGGTAGAATTCTGGGTAATTTCTGGGATTCCTTGAATTTGTAAGAACACAGAGGAAAACAAAACTTGAGTTCAAAGGAGTTAAAGTCAAAAAAAAAAAACAACTGCAAAGCTGATGTCACTGCTCAGGTTTTTAAAGGTAGCACCAGTATGAGTGGCAGTTTAGAGAACTATAGAAAGGGTGCTAAAAAAGAGTTAATGTAAGTTCGGTATTTTAAAATAAGCAGGTATTCAAATGTCAATTATTTGAAGATGTTTGAGAATAAAAGCACTATTTAAAACAAATAGAAACAGCAATTGTTTATAAAAAAAATAAAAATAAATACATCAAAAAATACAGTTGTGAATCAGCAGTCACTAGTCTCACTAGGCATAAGTTCCAAGGAGCTGCTAATGAATTATTAAACCGAACCATGGCCTTGAAAATAGATGAAAAAGAAAAAAAAGTGGGGAAAATGACACCTTTTGAATGATTTGAAATAATTGTGGCAGTCATCGACTGAGCAAATGTTGTGAGGCTATTAGGAAGATACTATCTGATTCATACATTGCTGCATCAATTACATGGTTTAAAGCAAACATAAAGAGGTTTCTATTTAGTTCTTTGTGCAGGTGTCAGGCTACTTTTGTCTTTATTTAGTATTATGCTTATAGTCTTTGATAGAACACCAGTGATTACAGATAGAGGCTTAGAGTGAAGGAAATAATTTGAAATACGCTGAGTGATTTGAAAACAATCGGGTGTGTGCTAAACGTCATTTGTCTTGGGACAAGAACAGAGCAAAGAACTCATGACGCAATGTTCTTCTTAATGTTAGGGTTAATTTTGTGTGTATGTGTTTCTTTAAAGCACTTGAAACCATTTTATTAATCTGGAAAAAAATAAGATTGAATATCACTTTTTTTTTTTTTTTTTTTTTTTTTTTTTTTTTTTTAAGGAAACTTAGTAAGTCATTTTGGGCATATATATGGCTGAAAACCACCACATACATTCACACCCAATCTCACTCACACTGTGCTATCTATTCTGCTTGTATGAAGAAGGGCACTGATAAGATATCAGTGACTAAAATAACATTTCCATACACAAATATGTCACTTTCCATCCATAGGTTTAATCTGAATTTGTTTTCCATAACCTTGAAATAATAAGATAAAACATTCCCTTGTTGCAAGTTTTGAGTAAGAAAAAAAAAATCAAAGATAAAGCTTCTTGAGAAGACTGCAGTTGCACCATCGAGGCAACAAAATTACTGGGGTGGTTCCACAGAGAAAAGAATGTCTTATACCCCCAAGGACATAGCTGGAGATCAAAGAGGATCCTTATCTTTGCATAAAAAAAAAAGTCTTCGAGCAAAGGCAGGCAGGCAAGTGAACACCACCTGGGGGAGAGAGAATAATTACATGGGTATCAAGTCATGCTGCCTCTCCTTTAAAGTGATGGAAGTTACTTGACTTTATGGGGAAATAGGGTGTAAGAAAACTCTGCTAGCAGTCCTGATAATGCTTAATGGATAAATAAAACTACTTTTGAGAGAGGCAAGACAGGAAATAAAAGTCCAGACTTATTCTGTAGTTCCTCACTGTAATGTTTACCTTTCCATTTATTCTCAATCTTTTTTTTTTTGTTTGTTTGTTTTTCCTAGCTGAGACAGTTGTTTTTGACAGGAAACTACAAAATTCTAAATACAATTGAAGATATTTTATTTTTAAGGTTGTAACAACAACAAAAGTTGTTAGTCCAGTTGGTGGGCTTGCAATGCCTTTCAGTCAGTTAGGCTATCTCTAATAATATAGCTTGTAACAGCATATTGTGCAATAAGCTGCTTGTGCTGCAAATTCTTCTGTGGGATGCAGGTGTCCAGCTGCGTGGAAGCCTACAGGAGTGTGAATTAAGGATTCTGGGTTTTCTGTGTGCTAAATCTACTAAATAAACCCCAGATCACCTGATTTGAGATGTATCCAGTGTTTAAAATAGTGTGTTACTAATAACATTTGCTTTATATATGCTTATTACTGTACAAGCCTGTGCTACAATACTTCAGTTTTCAATAAGTAGCTATGTCCAGTGGTTAAAACATCAGCCAGCATCCCTTGACTGGGACTTTTTTTATCTGCGTAAAAAAAAAAAAAAAAAAAAAAAAAGAAAGATGAATAACTGATTTGGGGTTCCATCTAGTTGCTTATACTTGCTCTGTAAACTAAAAATAATCCCTCCTTTAAAATGCTCTTTCCTCAGCTGTGATCTTTGCAGCCAAGGGGTACATTCATTTTTTCTTTGCCTGGATTGTGCTACGGCAGTGGAATCTATAAAGAGGATAACAACTCTCCAAAGTGATTGCCTGCTAGTTCCTGTTGTTTCGCATTTCACATTTTCTGAAGCTGACTGCAGTTCAGGCATAGTCGGGTCTGAGGTGGCTTAGAGGATCCCACTGTAGATTTCCTTCTTACTTGTCCTTCACTACCTCTGTTCAGATTAAGAAACCATTACACTCACTTTAGTTTCTTTTCTTGGGCAGTTTTATTTTGGAGGAAAATGATAAACCAAACTATAAGCCTTACAGCCTTTTTTTTTTTTTTTTTTTTTCCTCCTCTGTGGCAGCAAAATCTGTTTAATTGAGTGGCTTAAAATACATTTTGGTTGCTGAGAAGTATTCAGGTTCATTGCAGGGCAGATGTTTTGTCTTCTATGAACTTCAGCTGAGAGCTCAGACTCCCTCCCAGCTGGTGCCAGGTGAAGTTGTCTATTAAATCTCATGGGACTTTCCTCATCAGCTCCAGGTGAGGACGTTGACACGTCCTATCTCAACTATTACAGCCAAAGTGTTTAAAAAAAAACGGAGAGTAGGGTGGGGAGAAACTGAACATTTTTTCCTCACCTGAGCTTTTATACTTGCTGCAATAGAAAAAAATCCAAACCTTTTTAAGCAGGGTCACCTAAGTTCCTCAGTACAAGGTAACAAAATCCCTTCAAGGTATATTCTAGTATGATTAGTGTGAGAATTCTTCCCAAACAATCTAGCTCTGTACTCTACAGACATGGGAATATAGGCTGACAACCATGGAGATTTTAAAGAAGAATTTTACTTTAAGCAGATGACCAAGTTAACTAAAACCCTGTAAAAATGTTCCACTGTTTTGATTATTTTTGTGCCAAAAGTCCAACAGAAACTCTGTAGCAGGCAATTTTCTTCATGTCATAAAATATATGTGGGAATTCTCCCTCCTGGTTTTTTTTTCTTTTTGAAGTTAATTTTCACTAGTCTCTGTAGAGTCTTCTTAGAGGTATGAAAACATGGGTTATTTATTAGTTTTCAGCTAGGTACTGCGCTCTACACTGCACTCATTACCTTTCTGTGTGCTGATCCTGCCAGTTATTGCATGCAGAACTTTAACTGTTGTAATTTTCCTGTCTTCCTGGCAACTTGAATTAACAAGAAAGCATGAGTTAACAAGTAAGAATGAGCAAGCACATCTTGTTCTTGTTCAGGTGGGCAAGCAGTCCTACTGCAAATTGGCTGCACTGTGTAGATGCTACTCTGTAGGCTGCGGTGCACTCTTAGTATTTCTGAGAGAATGAATGTAGCTATTCTTACAGCTGCTATTGGCAATGTATGTCAAGGCAGCTTCTTTTGCCCTTTTCTATGGAAGTTGTTCTATTTTCTTTCACTGCACCAGGAAGAACAGATAAGACATTTCAGCAGAGATGCTTGAATGCAGAGTTGCAGATTCTAGTATGAATTTTCAATATTACGGTAACAGAGTGAGTGTTACAGACATCTGTGCGTGCCCTACCTCCACATCCTTTGTGCAGTGACTGCATTTGCCTTCAGCATTACTCATTATGCAGTTAGGAGTGGCAGGCCAGTAAGACCAAATGCTTTCTGAGATCTCTTTCAACTTGGGCTTGTTTCTGATTGCAGTTTGGTATATATTATGTTTTCTTATATCAGCTATAATATAGAAAGGTAATAGGCTCCTTTCCTATGTGCACTATCAGCAACAATTTTAGTACCAAGGGGCTACCAACTAACTAAGGGAAACTCCATAAGCAGTTTAGGGATTGTTATTGCTGAAAATAAAATGGATTGTGTGTGTTTGTCAATTTTGCCTTGGGTTCTGATGTACCTAGGATCATTCTTCCTGGATAGATTATAGAAAAAGGATGATTAGTCTGACTTTCTAACAGGACACATGAGAGTTTCATTCACCCTGGTGTGTCCTAGATAACATTACTTAAAAAAATAATAAATCAATCAATATTAATTTTAGAATTGTCAGTGATAGAAAATCACCTGTTTGCTTAGGAAACCATCCTAAATGTTTTTGCTTTTAAATTCCTTAGTCACTGGATTATTTTTTTTCCTGTTGTGTTGTAGACTTCAATATAAAAGTTTAATTTCTCTTTTTTATTTTTTTCTTAACTAACTTTTTGATTTCCTGGTATCTTCTGTAATATCTGACTTAAGGTTCTGGAGCTGTTCCTTGTGGATCATCTCTGAACCATTTCTAATTTATGTACTTTAACAGTATGAAATGCATTATTCCGGTACTGGTCACACTGTGAAAGTTACCTCATTACTCTGAATTGATTCCTTTGCTTGCACGCGCATGGACTGCAATTATTTTATGATGGTGCAAAGCAGGCCTTGGTCAGTTTTTTTTCCAATTGTCTGATGGAACATGTTGTTGTTTTCTTTACAACTGGTCTGCCTGGCTATATTTCAAGGAGTTAATTATTTAGCTGTAACTGCATGATTGCTCAGTTATCACAATCATTTATGTGCTTAAACATTTGCAATATCTGGTCCTTAGCTCTGCTCTCATCTGGAGAATATGTCTTTGCAGTATTTGAAATACACTACTTTTTATCCTTTAAGTGCTATTTTTGTTTTTGGATTTATTCTCTTCCACTTCTAGCCATAAATCCTTTTTCCCATGATTCTCCTTGACCCCCAGCGTTTTTCATTTATTGGCTTTCTAGTTTCTCCTTGACAGATCATCTTGTATTTTTTTTTTTTTTAATAGGCTCAAGAACTTTAGCCAAAATCCCACTTTTAATCTCATTTTCTGTTTCCAGTATGCATTTTAGTAATCCTCTTTTCGTATACTAGTTGCAATTAATGTATCCCATTAGTGTCCCAGGCTATCAATGCTTCATTTGCTCAAAGGATTAATGTTGAAAAGTGTATCAGTACTAATACATAGTAAATGAGAGGGATTCCACTTACGCCTGTGACATCAGCATGCTCAGTGGAAACAAGGATGCTGGCTTTACCTGGACTCCTAACTAGAACAAGTAAAAATTATAAATCAGCATTGCTTGTTAATAGATGAATTCTCTCAAATATTTGCCAAAACTCATCATAAGTGGTAGGCAACGTTATTCCACAGTCTGTTGAGAATCCTGTCATCACTGTTGTCTGTATGTTTTAATGTCAAAGTCTTTACAAAACCAGTCAGCAGAAGTAATAGTTAACTGTAATTGTCAACACATTGTGTTGAATTAGCTTTATTTCTATAGTTTTGAGGGGAAAGCAGACTTCAAAAATAGCTTTTTGCAGTCTCTGGATTTCTTCGGTTTTGTCCAACCCCTGTTGGGAGAAGACAGTCCTGGGGGAGGATTGTGCTGTATTGCCTAGAGGGAACTGTTTGTTGTGGAGAAGTCAGGCATCCAAACTGCCAGATTGTTTGTGCCAGAATTTAAGTGGCAATTCTGTCACTCCTGTTTCTTGTTGAGTATTGAGTATGTGGTGTTAGAGTAGACAAGCAGGTGATCTCCAGGTGACCCTTCCAGTCTCCAGGGTTCTGTAATTGCTCCTACAATGTAGGCAAGGCATTAGGGGCTGGAGTTTTATAACTGATGGCTTCTTAACATGCATAAGTGGATTAGCAAGCATTAGCAAAAACACTGGGAGATGAGGTCTTGTTTCTGTAATAACTGAGTTCATTTTGTGATCTACGGAAATATTGGTTCACCAGGATGAATTTGTTGGCCATTTCTGTTGCCTGTGTGGTCTAGTTGAGATTAGAAATAGGATGATTTGTGCTTTTTTTCTTCTTTCTTTCTGTAAGGCTTTTAACATCAATTCTCTCTCAAAACAAACAAAAAACTGCACAAAAACTAAATCCAAACTAGAGTATCTTTGGGTCTTGGTTTCCAGTGGTCATAAAACGGTGTGTACAATGTCTTTAAAAAGATGAAGTTGTTTATAGTTGAAGATATGATCAATATCAGGTTGTAGATACTCCTAATATTTTTGAAGGCATTTGAAACTGTGACAAAAGAGTCTGGACAGGGTCTGAATTGTGTTTTGGCCTTGGAACTTTATTCTTATGTATGAGGACTCAGAATGGCCATAAGAGCAGTTTCAACCACAAAACCCACATATAAGATGATCTAATTCTGCAATGGAAAATGAAAACATGAAAAATAGGAAATAGGTGGGAAAAGCAGCTTCAATTTTGAAAAATGTTGCTGATGTTATTAATTGTTGGTGGACTTCCTCCCACATGGCATTTTTGAGAAAAATGTACTCCCATGTCATACAGAGGAAGAAAGATGTATCATTCTTGTCATCAAGATTTTTAAAAGGGACACACGTACAGAAAGGAAGGATTCAGTAAAAGAGTGAGAAGTACTCATTCTCCCAAAGTTTATATATATCATACGTGTTTAGGCTTTTGCAGATGTTTGTTTGCTGGAGTGATAAACTCACAGAGCATAAAGGTATATATGCAAATGTTTTATTCTGAGTTTGAAAACTGAGTTGTTGTGTCCAATCAGCCACTAGCTAAATTGGTAAGGCATGTAGTGGGGCTATTCTTTCTTTTCAAAGAGAGAAAAGTTACCAACACAATTGTTTCATAAAAAAAGAAAATCAAGATATCAGGAGATTTACTCTTCAGCCAGTGCCACAAATGTAGTTTCGTGCAGCAGATTGTCAGCAAGTTTTTGTTATTGTGTCTGGTTGGATTTCACAGACAAATACCACTTTCAGTATTCTGTGAATTTGGACTTTAGTTAATATTCTACACACCATTTAAAAGATTTCCAAGCCCTCCATCCACAGATTTCAAAGCTGGCTTAGGTGTGCAAATGAGACATCTGGTTCATCTGCAGAACCAGAACATCACATATAGCTGAAATAAAGAATATTCCAGATAGTATCATTAATATTCTTGTAAATGAGTCTTTTGTTCTGTCAGTCATTCAACTAGTTATATTAAATAAAAAATGTTTAGTGAGTTCATCTGTTATATTGTAAAGTGACTCGCTGTGTGAATGTATCTCCATTACTTCCCAAGAAATCATTTTAAGACAACCTTAACATGTGGCATGTTACAGATCTTACAGTTGCCAGTAATTATCTGATAAAAAGATAGTGCTAAATTTGTGGTTGTCGATGCAAGCTGCTGACTGGTGTTAAGGCAATGTCATTTCACATAGTTCATTTAGTGGTTTGTTGGCATTAGGAAACAATTGAAACAATTTAAAGGTCACTTTTAATGGTCACTTATTGTCTCTTGTTTAACTCATTCATTGAATATAATTTGAATTCATTTTTTGAAATAATACGATCTCCTTAAATCACTGTGATTGTTCTTGTCATCACTATTGTCCTTTTAGCATCTGATTTTTTTTTTTCTTTAGATATTTTTAATGCCTCAGTCTTCATTTAAGACTTCTGTTGCTTTTCTCAGTCTTCTTTTGCAACACATATTCGGTTTAGCCTTTTAAGACTTACCTATGGTCTAAATTCTACACAATCCCCATGACATTTGAAATATTGTAATTTTGATTTTTGTCCCATTGCATTTTTCCACAAAGTCCTGGGAGTGAGCAGTACACCACTGCCATGTACTTGCTTACAGTACCCACTTACTGCATACAGACTTTTTCCAAACACCAAGACCAGATCTTTTTCTCAGAGCATCCTGCAGAAGAAGCTCAGACATGGGGTACCCCATCAGAGTTCCTTTCAGGATTTCCTTCCTGTTGTTCTGTAGAAATTGAAGCCAGGACATCTTACTGCATTCACTAAACTGCAAAGCTGTTTCAAAAACCATGCAGGACTGTAAAGTGACTGAGATCATTTTTGCACTTCAGGGCCAAACTGGAGTTCTTACTGACGTCTTTTGCCATGTTTGTGGCAGTACAACACTGCCAAGACTTCAATCACTGGCTTCTCCTTGAATAAGATTCCCTCATGATGAAAACATCAAGAAAAAGAGAATGGGAATCACGTCTAATTTTTTCTTCCCCTGAGTGCCAGATTGAGGAAAAAAAAAAAAAAAAAAAAAGTGTGATGATTTAGGAAGAAATGGCAAAATGTAGGTGCCTAACTCCAAAAATGTAATCCTGAAAACCCTAAGCTCAGTTACTGACTAACCGTGGAAGCGCAAAATCTAAATAGGAGCTTCAGCAATAACTTCAGCTCTCTTTTATTTGTGAGAATATTCTACTATACATCTTTAATTTATTGGAATATCTCAAGAAGGACTAAAGGACTAAAATTTTCATGTGAATCAAAATTTCTGTCACTGTACTTAAAATGCTCATTATGTGTTGGCCACTTATTCATGATCCCTTGCAACTGTTGCTCATCTTTTGATTGTGCTTTTAGGTTAAATACATGAACAGGCATACGTTGTGACAATATAGCTGCAAGATTAAGACAGGAAAAAATGATGTAAAGAAAAAAGTATTAGCAACCCATTGTTCAAGAGCTCATTTTACGTTTTGGCAGACAAAAGCAATCCTACTCCTACTTGATATAGATGTTGCATCTATATCAAGCTTCTTCAGGCTTCTTCACCTCAAAGATTTCGTGAGGCCTGTCAGTTCCAGAACAGCTTCCATCCTAGCAGGTAGTGCACTGCCAGGGCAGGGTTGTGCAGGTTTTACTCTCTTAAAACAGACAAAATTTTGATCTCAGTACAGAAAGGGAGGAAGCTGCCCTTATTTCTGACATAAAATGTGATGTCCCTGAATGACCAAGTGTAGGGGATGAACTTCAGGAAACAACTATACTAGGTTGTGGACTCTTAAGAGTGGGAAGAAACAGATCTTTGGTAGCCAAGAATTGGCGTGCCAAGCATCAAGGCAAAGTAAGGTACTGCAGGTATTATTATTTTTTTAGCTCATGGGTTTTGTTCTGACTGTTGGACCCCATTTTAGGATGCCTGTTTTGGAAGCCTGAATGTCTGGCTTGGAGTTTCAGAGCTTTTGCTGCAAAAATTCAGCTTCATGGTGCTTAAATTGTTTTTTGGGACCTTGCTGCAAAGGGGTCTATAGTAAAACCAATTATTTCCGTGACATATTGCTTATTCTTAACTGAGATCAGAAAATCACATGCTTCTAGGAAGCGGGACAATGCAAGCCTAAATTAAATTTGTCACTTATTTCTAGTGTTTTGTTAAAAGCTTGTATTGACCTTGTCTACAAGGGCTGATACTTAAAAGGAAGACTAAACAGTTAATGGCATTACTAAATTATCTAACACAGAAAGATAATGGTTTGCATTACCTGCAGTCTTGATTACAGGAAAAGTAGTTCTATCATTTTGTATCTGTTTACGATAAGGGGCAAAGTCTATTTTATTCCCTCCATTTTTCTACTAAAGGAGAGGTGATTTTCTTTTCTCATTTGTTGTTATAGTTCTGAAACTTTTTGTAGTTCTTTCTGCACCCATCAATGTTGAACAGAATTATTTTACAGTAACCCCTATATCAGCAGTTACAAATGAGGTCAGTATCTTTCTGTGCTTCTTTAATAAATGTACAGCGGCAAAGAGAAAGCTCCCGATAGAGATGTTAAATTCCCAGGCAAAGTGATAGAGTGTACAGCAAATTTTTATTTATATTTGTAGGTATTAATCTAAACCAAGAAATTGTTCACTGTTGACCCAGTAAATTTGTGTCAGAGTTAGGACTGAAGCCAGATCTCCTCAGTCTGAATGCATTATCTTTGCCATAGTGTTGTTCTACTTTTAAATACATGTGTAGACATGCATGTGTACACACACTTGAAAAACAGTACAATTCCCAAGACATTTAATCATAAAGGAAAATAAATATTTGTTTTGGTGTGTAGTTTCTGGACAACACAATGATGTGGAGTAAGCAGGCATAACAGAACCCAATTGCCTGGGCTCATTCTTTGTACCGGGTAGCTATTTCATGACTACTATGAGAAACTGCATGCCTGCTGGGGTTGATAGTTACTTTAGCAATACAGAAGCACAGGCACTGGTTTGTGTAGCACAAAACTTGTTCTGAATTGTGGAAAGGATGATATTCAGAAGATGAATGGTGGATGAAAGGCTCAACTGGTGGACGAAAGGCTCAACATGAGCCAGTAGTGCATGCTTGCAGCCCGGAAGGCCAACTGCATCCAGGGCTGCATCAACAGAGTGGGCAGCAGGCTGAGGGAGGTCGATTGTGCTCCTCTACTCTGCCCTTGCAATGCCCCATCTGGAGTGTTGCATCCAGGTCTGGGGCCCCCAGCACAAGAAGGATGTGGACCTGTTACAGCGAGTCCATAAAGATGGAGGGCCATAAAGATGATCAGAGGGCTGGAGCATCTCTACTATGAAGGGCTGAGAGAGCTGGGGATGTTCAGCTGGAGAAGAGAAGGCTCTGGGGGGACCTCATTGCAGCCTTTCAGTATTTAAAGGAGTCTTATAAAAAGGATAGAGAAGGACTCTTACCTCAGTTAGATAATGAAGGGATGAGTGAAAATGGTCTTAAACTAAAATACACGTAAGATAGAATTAGACTAGACATTAGGGGGAAGTTCTTCACTGAGAGGGTGGTGAGGCACTAGAACAGGTTGCCCAGAGAAGCTGTGGATGCCCCATCCCTGGAGGTGTTCAAGGCCAGGCTGGATAGGGCTTTGGCCAACCTGATCTAGTGGGTGGCATCCCTGCCTATGGCAGAGGGGTTGGTGTTAGATGATCTTTAAGGTGCCTTCCAACTGAGCAGTTCTATGATTCTATGAATGAACCTTTAAGTTCACTGTTCAAATATTGCAATTATTGAGATTGGCTTTTTTTTTTTTTTTGTCTTAAATTTTCTGTACAAAAAAAGTTTTTGTTGTTTTGCAACAATTCATTTTCCAAGTGTTGGTAGTTTACCCTGAAAAATGGTGCCTTAATGTGAACTGTGTACAGGGAAAGAGGAGGAGACACTAGGAAGCTGAAGGTATTCTCCACCTCTAGGGAAAAAAAGACTCACCCCCCCTAGTATTCTAAATACTTCTACTTTACTTTTACAAAAAATCCCAACCACCTTAGAAGTCTGAGTTTTGTCCTCAATCATGACAAATGTAATAAGGTGTTGGTGTTAATATTTCATGTTTCTGTGAACAGTAATTTGGGAAAAGTAAAAGAAAACACAAACATCCTTTGTTATGTTATTTGAATACATTCAAATAAAGATTGCAGCCTTGCAGCCTAGTTATAGCAAAAAAAATCTTAATATCCGTGCAGCAATAAAAGTGCTGTTTTTCAAGTATCAAAATAAAGCTTGAGGCTTTTAGACCTCTTGCTTATTTCCAATTTACTTCCATATGCCTTCCTGACTCTTACAATAAGAAACACTATATTCCTCCATCCCCGTGGCTCTCTTGTAATTTATTTACCTGGAGAAGATCTGCTTTTAGATGCAGCATCTGGTTTTCAATGATTTCCTGCTCTTAGCTAGCTGAATTGACTGAACCAGAAGGAGGTCAAGTCTGTTGCCTGAGGTCACGCATTGAATAAATTTCTGAGTTGGGATTGAAGATCTGGAGTATTCTCTCTTGGTTCTTTGCTACTTCCAATAAACATTTATTTTAAAATGGCAGATGTATTTGGGAATAATCAGTCTGCATTATAAGCAAGTAGAAAATTAAAATGTTTAACTGGGTACTTATAATAGTTCTTGCAAATGTTATCTCTTATCAAAAAGCTAGTAAGCAAGTAAGGGATAGATTATTTTACAGTGAAAAAAATGTAAGCATATGTAAAGCAATAAAAAATACTGTAAATTGGTGAATGAAACTTTTTAATCGAATATTTATTTCTGTTGATAGCAAATTCAGAACAGTACTATTTGCTTTAATGGTAATCATGTGAAGAAGGTGTGTTCTTTATCCCTGTTCTCAGTCATAAATTATACCATGTGGATCTTCAAAGGAATCTAAGAAGATTCTAAGAACTTAAAAAAACTGACTTTATCGCAGGAAAAAAAGGTATGCACAGAGTTGCTTTATTCACTTGGGAAAAAAAGTATTGATATTCTTAACAGGACTTTTTGTCTAAACTCAAGAAAATTCTGGCACATTACTTCAAACTAAAGACTGAAATATTTCTGTTTTGATTTTTTTTTTTTCAGCTGGAAAAGTACTATCATTTTTTGCAATTATAATTGCAGTTTGTAGAAGAAAACAGTTAATCTGAAAAAGTTCTCCCTTTTCTGATTACTGCAGAGTTTGATGGTCATAAAGCACGTAGGAGAGTATTTGAGATGAGAATCTGGTCTAAATGGACTAGGAATAATTATGCTCCCAAGTCTTCTTTAAATGTACCTCACAGTCGGTCAGTAAGTGCAGTTATCCGTAATAGTAGTTTAAGCAGCTCCTGGGAATGTTAACAAGTCCTCTCCTGTCATGCAGAGGCTGAAAGAAAAAAGAAGCTGGGTCACTCAGGAAAAGAGAAACTCCTTTCAACTAAAATAGCAAAAAGCTTTGACAGGAATTATTGTGACCCATGACTTTTTTTTGAAACATTTCGTTTTACTTTCTGACCTTATTTCTGTAGATAATGAAGGGATCCTTAGAGGCCATGGGATGAGGAGTTTTATCTCCCTTTCTCAGCTGTTGAAATGGTGTCATGTTAGTGTCATGTTAGGAGTCCTATAAACCCAGAAAGATAAGCTGGAATGATCTGGGAAATACTGCATATTTGTGAAATCATGAAGGTGGTTGTCTGTTTGTTTGTTTTGTTTTGTTTTTGTTTTTGTTTTTGTTTTTTGTTAAGAACCCACTGCTTGTTCCCTGGAGGTTTGGCAGGAGAACAGAGCTGCTTCTGTGTTGGTGCTCCCTGTTTCCTCCATGAAATGTCATGAGGAAAGATTAGGGAGTTCTCCTTCATTCTCTCCAGGAGTGCATGACAAGAGAGCAAGGAGTGGGATCATGACGGGCGGACTGGACACTGAGAAGCAGTGGCAGAAAAAGCAAAGGCAGGTGTCTGGGGTTGGTGGGAAAGGAATCTGTCCAGTCCAGCCTGGGAGGCAAAACCAGGCTATTTCTTCAAGCTGGCTTTAGGAACAAATAGGCATTGAATGCACAGACTCTTCCAGTCTTTTTTTTTTTTTTTTTTTTTTTTTTTTTTTTTTTTACACCGTATGAAGTACACAGAAGAAAGCTGTAGTTTTTTTTCTTTTGCACTTAGTGTAATAGTGGCATCTTTGGCAGCATAGCACATGTGTCATGAAGGACAGTGGCACAGTACAAACCTCTGCAGCTGGTAAATACTTGCATGGATTTAAATGTGAAAAGAATGAATTTAGAGCTGTTAGATGGCCAAGGTATTTGTAGAATAGTGAGACTAGTTAGGGAAAGACTTAAACAAACAACAGAAACAAACAAAAACACACCACTGTATTTAACAGAGAGAACAGCTTTGCTGCTTAGGTATTGTTTAGAAGATACATTTTTTCTTTTATGCATCATTAATTTATGGAATCTTTCAGATAGACTCTCTAGTCTTTCAGATAGACTTTCTTATTATCACTTTACTAAAAATGCTTGAATTTATAGGAAGACATTTAGTATAAAAGAGAGCCAGCACCTCAGGTAAGAAAGCAGTCAGCTTGACAAACTTAAAGAACTCTTAGGTCATTTAAGAGGGTGATATGAAGCTATAGGGATAGTGGTTCCCTGTATCTTCATTTTGACACAACTTGGAAATATTTGCCATTTGTTAAGGAATGACAAATAATAAATATATTATTCAGATGCTTCAAACATGTTTTGAAAAAGATGTCTTAAGTGTTTATAGGAACGCTGTATTGTTTTGCAGTTACACTTAATAGCCTATTGCAAAATATTCCCTGCTTGTATACTTCCACAACCAATGTATACCCTATGAAATAGTATTGACCTCAAGTATGAGTTCACTTGGACTCTTTTAAAAATGAAACTTTCAGTAAATGCAGTATATAAATGTAGATAGTGTATTCATATTTATGCAAAATAGTCTATTGGCATTTTTTGCAATAGCGTTTTCTTACGGGTATATTTTGCAATCACTGCTTTTTTAAGGTTGCTGCAGGTTTCTGAATTCGTACACCAAGCTTTCTATACAAAATTTACTTGAACAGTTACTCCCTTTGCCAGTTCAAATGCATAAATATTGTATGCTGTGTATGCAGTTTGGTGGAAAGCCAGGACTAGTTGGAGATGCCTGCCCATAGTGAATGCTTGCTTTATGACTGAAGCTTATACAGAAGTACCAAGCTCTTGCTGAGTAGTGACGTACTGCTTAAATGAAGTACAGTGGAGATCTGTGCAGGCTGCAAAATCTGTTTGGAAAATTGAAGATTGGTTAGTTTTCTGTTATCATGCTGATGATGACAGCAGGAAAAAATTGGCTTGGTTGTGTCAGTGAAAATTAATGTCCTAATGTAGAGCATACCGAAGCCCTAATGAACTCTCCCAGATCTGCTGTTATTGTAGAGGTATGGTCTGCCATAAAGTAGTCATAGATCAGCTAAAGATCTTTTGTGACATTTGCAATAAAGTGTAAATGGTCGTAGAAGTGTCAAAACCTGCAGCTAGGCTGAAAGAGTTGGAAACTGTATGGATCTTGTCCTGCAGTGCAGCATCACGTTGGTAGTTCTCCATCTGTTTGTTAATCAGCAGATTGCAGCAGCTGAAACATGCCTGTAGTCAGAAATGCACTGTTGTGAATAAAAGTGCAGGACTGGAGGAGTTCAAATGTTTCACTGTCCTGTATAATGTTGACAAATGGAAGGATTGTATCTTTCCTTTTCATTGTCTCCTTTTGGAAAATCTGTTCCCTCTGTATCTTCTACTTTTGGTGTGCAATTAAACTTCTGAGGTCTTGTGGAATAGTACATACTAGTGCTTGCTTCCTTCAAAATTCCTTTTTCTTTCACCACAGTAAGAAGGTGTATTTTTGATAGCTGTTTTTGCTGGCATTTTTTTTGGTAGCACACTCAATGTTGTAATGATACGCTTTGAATAGACAAAAGTTATTCTCTTTTCAAAGCTCTTACAATGCTAAAATGGTACTGCAAGCTTTCTATGCATTTCTGGCTTGAAGGAGGCAAGTTGCTTTATGGAATAATTTATTTCTCTATCAATTATTAATTACTTGTGTGGCTCCAGCAGGTGTGGATTAGGGACTCATATATACATATATATATATATATACGGATATATATATATATATATATATGTATATACACAGAGGAAAAAAAAAAAAAAAAACACAAAACAAAACACAAAGCAAAGTCTCTGCTTCATAGAACTGCAAATTTAGGATACCAATGACACCTACCCACAAGGTATGTGTTCTCAGCCTTGCTTCTAATTCTGTGAAATTTTTGCATTTGTCTTCTTGCTTAAAAAGCACTGTTTTTTTTTTTGAAATAAGTCCCTTATATACAGGCTAGCAGTGTCTGACAGATACTACATTGTGATTTTTTTCTAGTTCCCTGAAACCACTTACTTCATTTAAATTTCCATCAATTCAAAATTTCCTCTTTCCCCTGAGCACACTTTTTCCATATATTTTTCTTTGCTCGAAGTACTATTAATACTTTCTGATTATTCAGCAGAAAACTAAAAATGTCTCTTGAGCCACTCAACCTGAATTTAATTGGTTTCGCTGTATGGCAAGCTAAATTCAGATCTCCATTTATCAAACCCCAAGTCTCTCCTCCCCTTTAAAACTCAGCAGTGCTCAGGTGAAAAAATTACAAAGCAAAAAGTCTGATTGGGACTGCATAGAAATATTCTGTAACATTCCCAAGGACACTGCAGTGCAGGAATTCAATGAACGCTGGTGGCTTGCATTCTCCCCCCTCTCTGACCTCAGTGCTTCTCTGAGCCCACAGACTGCTGTCTCTGTGACAGCTTTCCAGGTATCTCCAGATTGGTTTGAAGTCATGTTTTGACTGTGTTCATTGTTTCTACTTTTTTGGCTTATGTTGGCACAAAGAAAAAGGAGGTGGCAGAGAGCATAAGATTATAAAATATTCTTTTCTTGCATATCAAAGACAAACTGTATTCAGAAGGTCAAAGTTCCTTTTTTTCCTGAAGAATTTCAATTCCTAGGCCCCTTGAGGTATGTGCAGTTGGGTAAGAAAAAGCTTAAAAACTTTGTTTTCTATTAAAATCTGACATGCTTTTCCAACAAAACAAAAAGTGCTGAGCTCTACCTGCTAAGCTTTGCTTGCTGTGGACTTGTCAAAATTCAGCACAGCTCATAAAACAAAACTAAACATTAATGACAAGACATCTGAAAGAAATTAATTCGTGCCTTTTTAAAAGTTGGTTACATGTTTAAATAAAACATCTGGTACGCATGTTTGTCCTGGGCTTGGCTAAATATCAATTGCATTGTGGTTTGCATTTTCAAGACTGGCATGTTTTTTCAGTTCCATGTTGTTAGCCCATCATGTCCTGCTGGTTTTCCTGTTTTTTCTCCTGAAAGGGGATATAAGAAGGTCCTCATCTCAATGGCTGCATCTTCATTTTTTTCTACCTTTGCAGCCAGTGCAAGCAGCCCAAGGCAGAAATAACTACTTTTCTGTAATCTGCCTTGGCTGTGGTGCCACTCTTCAAGATAGGTGTAGGGCAAAGACAGCAAAATATTTCTACTTACAAGGAAGGGGAGGAAGGTCTCTGCATGTACAGATAATCTTTTCCCATAGTCTCTGCATACCTTATGCTTTGCAAGCAAAATGTATCTGGCTTACTTGTCCTTGTGTAAAGCCTTAAGTGTCCATTGATTTTACTGACAATTTGCCTTCAAGAAGCTAAACTGCACAGCAGTGTACCAGAAGCTACACAGGAAATGGTAAAAACTCCTTGGGGGATAGGTTTTGTCTGAAGTTTGAGAGAGGTTAGCAACCAATTTGATAGAGGAAGACTACCGTGCTGGAGAACTGGAGATGTCTGTATAAGCTAATATCTAATTAGAAACACAGGCAAATTGTTTTCAAACAAGATCTGTGTAAATGGTCCAACCACAAGGGCTGACAATGTAACTCCTCTGTAGTTTACTCAGTTGTGTTACTGTGTAGGTCGCTGTTAAAATAGGTCAGCAGTGTAGGAGAGAGGAAAAGTTTGGGTTAGCTCTTTAGATGTACGTGGTCATATAAAGCCTGAAGTTATCTGTTATGGATCCTGGTATTTGTCAAATGGCCTCACCAAAAACATTTTACATTTTTAATAAGATGATTTTTGGAGGTGTAATGACTAATTTGGACTGATAATTGGAAAGTATGCTCTTGATCTGGGGAGTGTTATTTGTGAGATGCTGGCCAAAGTTTTCCACTGAAAGTTTGTAAGGCTGAACAGGCTGGCTTGAGTAATGGAGAAGTAAAACCTATTGCTAACAGGCTGAGTCCAGAAGGAAGAAATAAATGGGAAACAATCTTTCTAGCAAAAATTCATGAGCAGAACCCCTGGAGGGAGCTGGGGGAGTATTTCTATTTTCCACTTATAATGTACTGTTTATTTATAGATGGAACTGTGGTGGTTGTTTCCACCTGAAAATTTCAGGCCTGGCTGCTGTATATGCAGTAGAGTATGAAGGAAGGAAGAGAGTCACATGAGCCATATGCCTGCTCATTTAAGCAATCTGACTTTCAAATGACATTAGTTATGGTAAAGATAGAGTGGAACAAACAACAACAACAAAAAATCTTTGCAGTGCCTGTACATATAATAAGTGGAAGACAGAAAACCTTTGCACGGTGGTTGCTGGAAGGCAGAGAGAAGCACCTGAAGTCAGTCAAATGGTTGGTGATAAATCAAGAATCAGTAGTGGTTCTGCTAAGTGGCTTTAAGATGACCAAGTAAACCTGGACCAAAATAATCCTTGGTATACTTACAGAGGCTGCACTGAAAGTGAATCAGGCCCTGGGTCTGGTGACCAACACTCAGATTTCTAATAGAGTGGAAAGTAAATTAAATAAATAATGAAGTAATATATTATTATTATTATTACTAATAATAATAATAATAACAAATGTACATTATTATCATATATTTATAATTATATTAATAACATTATTATTATATACATAACAATATCTGTAAATATAATTTTTAAGAGCTTTGATTGTTTAAACCCATCTCTAGACAGAATATTGTATAAGAACACAGTCTTAAATTCCATTACACAAAACAGAGATTTGTTCTGCTAATTGGTGGTTTTGCTATGTCTTACATAGATCGGCTATTGTACATAGATCAGACATTCCCTAACCCCGTATCTTATGAAGAAAGCTCTTAGGTGGCATTTGAAGACCTCTCCATTTGAAGATCCACATCAGTATTGGGGGGAAGCAGGTTCTGCGCAAATTCAGCTTTCAGTCATCAAGTTATTACTTACGGTTCATAATTCCTAAGATACTAGAAGAAAAAAAAAAAAGGGAGAACTACATTTAGGTCAACGAACAGACTGCTTTTGATTAACATTAGAGAAGCAAGTTTAATTAACTGGGTGGTTTATGTCATTTGCAAACATCATATAGACTCTGCTCAATTGTGCATCTGTTTTGTCAGTGCCAAGGGAATACCCAGGGTTCAGCTGATACCCACCTCTGTCTTGCTGGAGTGTTCCTATGAGGTAATTGTCTGTGTTAATTTGAAGTAAAGGCAATCGTTACAGACTTCTTTCATCTTAAATTCTTTGAGTTACAGGCCAAGACATTCTGACAAACTTCTACCCTCAGCCTGGCATCTCTGAGGTATTTCTTCTTTTTGGGGCTTGGGTGGCGAGGGGCTGGGAGGCAGGATAGGAACCCTCTGGTGCCCAGGGCAGGGCCAAAGTGGAAGTAGCATTCAGAGGCTGTGGTCCGAACTCTGCTGGATACCACTTCTGGGTATTTGATGTCCAAAGGTCCGCACCTCCATTTGGCTATGTAAGCAGTACTATTTAAAAAACAAACAAGCAAACAAACAAAACCAAAAACAACCAGTAAGCCTTTCAGAATGTGTATTTACATTGGCAAAGCCACTCCTTGCTGCCTGCAGGCTAGGCATTGACTTTAAATACAGCCCCAAGCACGTGAAATGCTGTGCTGTTCATAAGAAGCCTCAGGAAGTGCTGACTCCAAAATATACCTCAACACAATCCTTGCCTGTTTACGTTCTGCCCCGGAGGCCAGTGCCTCAATATTGGCTTATATCAGCAATATATGACTACTTTTTATTGCTTTGGTTTCAGCTACTCCGCAACTTTCTGTGAAGGTGACATCTGCCCCCATCCCTCTCTTCTTACTTCACAAAACAGACAAGTGTATGCAGTAGTGTGTTGCTCCTGTGCTAGTTTGTTATTGCTTATGCACAAAAACTGTGTGCAACTGCAGTGCTAGTGTTAGGAGTTTGCAGTCAAATTCTTTACAAAGCGAACAAAGATAGTAAGAACAGGAAGAGCTGCCTTTGTTTAAAGTAGCTCAAGGAAGCTTGCCCTCTCGCAGTAATAAAATGGCCTTGGCTTGTTTAACCTAATGCCTGCAGTATTAATTTTCCTACAACAGGCAAGGTCATGGTGATAAAGTGACTTAAATGGTTTTGTAATCCAGGGTACGCTGACTCCTCGTGCTAAATTTTTATTCTAGGCAATTTCTTCATGACATCAAATACTCATGGAAAATCAATAGTCAAGTTCTCACAGTAGGAAACTTGATGTTTTTAGGAAAATAGATGAATCTGTCTAAACCTGGTTAAGAAAATTGCCAAAAAACAAGCTACTTGCACAGTCCTGCCCCTCTGTTCCCAATCCTCAAGTCAGCTGTGGGTATAGATGTGGTTGAGGCCTATGTTTTAATTTCATGGCCTAATAAAGAGTTTTAGAGAGTGGAACTTTCAGTACAAAATACGCGGAGTACCCATAGCTGCATTGCCATATGCAAATCTCTTCCCTGTGTATGAACGTGTGGTACCGCAGTTTGCTTGCTTTGGCAGATCAGCTATTGAGAATGGATAGTAAAAGCCTATGTAGCACAAATACCTTGAACATGAACTTCTTGCCTGGATAGACTGATTAGAGACCTCATTCTACTGATTAAATAAGACTTTTAAATATTTAAATCCCTCTTCTCTTTCAAATAATCCAGATAATCCAAACAGTCCAAATGTTTCACATGATACAGGTGTGGTTTCACCTAGAGTTTAATTGCAGGCAGAAAATCATGTTCTGAAAAGCTAGGAGAGGCAGTCCTCCTTCCTGAAACGTCAAATTTATTTCCATGTAATATTTTACAAAAGTTATTTTTGAGATGATAGTCAGATATGCAATGCCCAACAGGGGCGTGCAAATTTGTTTTTGATTCTATATGCACATAGGCGGTTTGTCAATGTTGTATGGTAAAATTATATCTTTCTTGTAGTTCATTTGGCTGCTTATGCTTAGACTATCTTATAGGACTAGAAGTCTCTAGCTTTCTTAAGTGTCTCTGAGAAGTTCAGGACAGCTGTATAATGAGTTTATCTAAGAAACCATTGAGCATGTCAGTAAAAGACAAGGAAGGAAATGCTTGAAAATCAGTGTGAATGACTCAGAGGAGAATGTTCCTGTCCAGTCAATTGAATTGATTCTCTTAGCATCCCTTCCTTACTCTGTATGCATCAGTTCTACTGATTATCACCCACAAAAAAAGGCAGAAGGTAATGGTGTAGGAAAGAGTTAATACACTGCTTTTGTGGTGCCATAGTCCATTTAGCCATATCATTTTATATGGCTAACTCAGCACTGTGGTAAAAGCATGACGGTGGGTCGCATAGAAGGAGCTGTTATTTCTGAATACAAGAGGCATAAGAGTTGTAGGCCAAACTGGCAAGTAAGGCACAGTGGGCAGTGCAATAGGAGAGAGAAAATGAAGAGTTCAGAAGAGCCTTGAAAACTGAGGACAAGTTTTGAACTTTGTGTACCCAGAAAGGGGAACAGTGGTGTGAATGTAAATGGAGTAGTTGTTAGAACAGGGAGGGCTGGGGAAACTAAGATTATTTTGAACTCTAAAGAGTTAAGTCAAAAGAGAGTTGGGTTTATATACTAAAAATTTGAGTTTTAGATATCTAATGAATACTTGGATGTTCATTTTTTGGATGTCTGAGGAGACTGGGTCAGAGATGTCAAAGATGTATGCACTTAGGTGGCAGGTAGGTCAGTTATCAGAAATGAAAGAGAATATATACAGTAGGGAGAGTGTTAGAGGAAAGGTAAGTATCTTAAATAAAGCCAGACTGGTTAAATTTATAGGGAGGCCCCAGCAAGATGGTATTAAATGATTGAAATGCAGAATACTAGGATCACAGAAGTCATTCTTCAAGTGATCATCTTTAAAGGAATGCAAGGAAGTATGAGATGCCTTAGAGTAACAGTTTGTGATCCTGTCTGAAGTCATACATTTAGTCTATGCATCTTTCATGTCTGTCTGAGAATCAAAATCTTCTCATGATTTGTGTTCAACATGATCAAATCGTGATCAAAACTGGTTGCTGGACTAAATATCCATGCAGAAACAAAGACTGCAGATAGACCTGGCTAGTGTATGAACTCCAGTACCTACAAAACATAAATAGGGAAAACAATCTCACTATATATATGGCAAGTCCTAAAAAAATCATGTTCTTCCAACAAACCACAGGGCATAGCATTGCTGTGCTGTTCAAAGGAGGAGGGGCTGTGAAGAAATCATGTAATTCATCAAGAGTTTGTGTAATGATTCTTACTGAAGTAAGTTTACTGAAATATGGTAATACATTGCTGTGATTTGTTTCTATGAGGTTGGAGGTGCTTATTTTCTTGTAAAACTTTTTGCTTGCAATCTTTAAACTTCATTAATTTGTCACAGCTTTTGTTATCCTGCAGTAGCTTCTACCTTAGCTCATAAAATACATTTTTGGTACTCACTTGTGTATTTTTCTAACTGGTAGCGAATAGGGAAGTTAAAGGAGTTAACACATCCAACTTCAAGTTAGACAATTGCACTTCAAATGCGTGGTAGGGAGCCTCACCTGGCCTCAGCTGATCAGTTGGGTTAGAAAAGTTTGCAGCTGTCAAATCCATTGAGAAGTGACTTAAACTAAATGTGCGGAGTTTTTCTTTCAGATATTTTACTGCTAGTAATTAGTGTCTATGGCACTAGGAATTTATCCAGTTTTAAGAAGAGAGATTAAGAACTTCCTGCTTTAAAAAAAATAAAAAATAGTAGTCTGTTATACCTGAAACTATTTGTAAGTCTGCTGGTGGTCATTTCAGCTTGTTTTATGAAGTGTAACCCAATAATATACGAGTTAATCCTAATTGCAACTTGATGAGCCTGAGGGGGAAAAAAAAACAAATTCAGTTTATTCTTTAGATCTTAGTTTTTGCCTCCTTGCAGATGATTAGAATTGAAGTATTGTTGCAATGTTTGTCAGTACAGCTACTGTAAATGAGTCTCGTGTTCAAAAGCACAGCACTTCTTAAAATAGTTTCTTGGAGTTTTTTTGATGATTTTGTGTGGAGTGAGAACAGAGATAACCAGAACCAAATATTCGTGAAACAAATAATTTGTGTAATGTTTGGTATAATGAATACAAGAACCTAACTGAAAAAAAAAATAATCAAGAGTTGCCAAGCGAAAGTGTAATGATGCTTCCAAGCATGTGCAAACAATCAGTTAACATCGGCAACAGATTTCCTCCTCTCTGAATTCTGCCCTTCATTTCAACAAGCAGTGCAACATGTGGATAGGTTAAAAGTTGATCTGTGTCCTAAATAGAAGGCGGGTTGGAAGAGTGCTGAAATAACCCACCCCACACACCCTAAGGCAACGAAAAAAAATAAGTTGGTGGAAGTCAGGGGCTTGGCTTTCTGAAAGTCAGAAAACATATATTGAGTGTCACTTGAGATCTTCACTTGTCTTAAAACCTATTCTAATTGTTTTCTTCTTCTAGAAGATTTGAATCAGTATTACTGTATTTTAAGAATATACAATATGTTGAACTGTGCTTCGATTTGAATAATTTAGGATAAAGGAGTGGATTAATGTACTGTAATTTAGTTTTGTAAGTAAAGCTTAGAAGGCTGCTGCCCTGTCTTATACCTGTAAGTTGTGATATGAGAACTAACCTTTAAAATAATTGTGAAGTTAATTTCTTTATTTCTGAGGGACAGAATAATTTCACCATGATGGAAAAAAAGTCTCAGCAGTGGTGTTTAGTCTTTTTATATTTATATGAGGTCTACTTCAAGTTTATCAGAGAGATAAGGGCTTGAGAAAGAAGAAAAAGAATTCTTCGTTAAAAGATTTTTGGGGGGTGGTGGGGAGGTTGTAGTATAAATTTTTTTAAAGATGTTATGGTAGTCCCTCAAATCCCATAACTAAGTAGCAGTATTTGTTTTGAAGGAGGAACAGAGTATTTTCCAAGGCTAAACTTGCTAAGAATGAAACAAATGGTGAGGCAATTGTATTCTAAAGACCACATACTAAAACCAACTTTTGTCTCAGACAGGGCTAAGAACTATCTATATGTCATAAAATGTTATCTTGCTTATTGTTTTTAATTGTTTTTGTAGCATGTGAATCAGAGTGTAATCAGATAGCATCTGCATCATTTTTCATCATTATTAGAAGGATATGCGTGGATGTATTTGGTAATGCTGTAGTGTTTAATATCCAGATTTCTTACTGTCATGGGAAGTGTCATGCTTTTGCTTCATAACCAGACAGTGTATGTTTTCAATGAAATCTTATTTAGGAAAGTACAACACATTCATCCTTGAAATTTAAGCAAATTCGCATTGCAGAATGATTAATTGCATTCAGCCTTTTCATCCACTTCTAATTTTTCAGGGGACATAATTGGATGCAAATTGGCCAGTGTTAATCATTAGATACCACTAATTAAAAACAGAAGCTGTAGGTAATGGTATGATTATTGGTAGAAATAAATGAAGCAGATCAGGTAATACTTTTCTTCAGGGACTCATGACTTGTGCCTGAGCCTCATTAAATTCTAACATATGAAGGTGCCCTGCTGGTAGAGACTGCAGGAGAGATGTATTTATAAATAACTTAAAAGTAACATAGGAGGGCAGTGTCTGAAAAAGAAGGTAGGGGAACGTTCCTATGGCTCAAGGACTCAGCAGTTTAATAAATTAGGAACTTTAAAAAAGCAATTTAATTAGGTGGAAATTGGTTTTGCATAACGAAAAAAGGGTTGAAAGAGAAGCTAAGGACATTTCCTTTCTGACCCTATTTCTGAAGCACACCAAAATGCTATGTTCTGGCAATTCAGTGAGTATTTTTGAACTCAAACAACTCACTTCATACTTTGTCTTTTAAAAATGACTGTGATGTTAGATGACCTGTATGCTGAGTAAGGTGGAAGCTCTTTAGAAAAGCTGTGATCATGTAGTCAATTCAATCAGTGCTTTGTGCATATATTCAGATGAGACAATTTCCTCAGGCATAATTTTCTGACTTAGTTTTTAAATTAACTTTAATATACACTAAGGTGAATCTGAAGTAAATTAAGATTTTACTGATCTGTAGAGCTATACAACTTTTTTGTATGACTTTTTACATTTGAATAAAAACTGAAGAACATGAGTGTGAACTGTAGTGAATACATCATCAAGGTACTTTTGAGAAACAATACTGTCCTTTTCTGAAATAGCCTGTAGAGTAGGTAGTCAGACTGAAAACTGTACATTTGAATTGCCATTTGTAGGTTTAAAGTCTAAACTTTGCTTTAAAATAAGTTTCTGAAAGGAAATGATGTGCTTAGTGGGCACAAACAGAAAACCTGGAAAGTTTATATGCATAGGTGTATTGGATGAAGGAGGGAAAGATAATTGTCTACTGCAATATTAGAAAATAAGTGCTTTTATTTCAAATGAATAAAGCACATAAAACAAGAAATATGGGATCATTTAACAGTCTTGAAAATCTCCTGAGATTTACAATGAATCACATGTGAACATAAGCCAACATTATCAAGAGAACATTTTGGGTGGCTCTGTGTAGGTAGGCTTTCAGTTACAGAGGGTGGCATCCTGATTTAGCTTGAGCACTCTGGAAAAGATGGACAAAAAAGGTAAAGCTGAGAGGAGAGCAGTAAGAATGACCAGAGGTTGGGAAGGCATCACTGATCTAGAAATGCCAAATGTATCGGGAGGTGACTTAATCGAATGAAAATAAGAGAAGGGAGCAGCTCTACAGGTTGTAGAAAGACCTAGCAGACTATCTGTTCTCTCATTTGTGGTGCGTATACAAAGTAGTGGGTTTGCAGTTCGCAAGGGTGATGAGACAATAGCAAAATCCTTTTCCAAGGTGAGAGCTAAAATAGACTGTTTATCTCCTGCACTGGAGATCCTTAGGAGCAGATTACATCTTTAAGGGTTGTCATAGATAGAACTGAACCTGCCAGCTAGCTAGGGACTAAATAAGGTCAGGCCTTTGGTAGTCTGACAAAATTCAGAAAATAGTTTGGAAAAATGACTTTGACACATCTTGGAGGGGAAAAGAAAGTGCATAAATATGGCTTTATAGACAATGAAGCTGAAAAAAGGGAGAAGACAGAACTCATCAGCATTCAGAAATTAATCCAGTAGTTTTTATTCAGTTGTCATGAGAAGCAACAAGTGGCAGCCTACCAAAAAAACCATAATCCTTCCCCTTGATTAGGTAACTAGTATTTCTGATTTGATTATTGGAAATGTATTTAACACTTTAAAATAATTTATATTTAGATATATACATTTATAAACACATAAAGTATGTCATTAAAAAAATAGCCTGTTAAAATTTCAAGCTTTGTGCAGGTGACCAACCCATGCCATAGTGAAAAGTATATCCCTCTACTCACTGGTTGTGTGTTATTTTAACTGTTTATTAATATTTAATGCTCATGCTGTCTATATAGATGCAAGTAAGTGTACACTAGTACTGTGAAAACACTGTTAGTAACAGAGGATACTTAATCTTGAGAATATGAGAGCTACAAGGAGGTGTTAATTGATTCACACTGCTGTGTCACTTCTAAATACCTCTTTATAACAAGTACTTCATGAATTCAGTACTGATTTTGAAGGAAAGGAAAATTCAACCTTCAGGGGCATGCTGTATCTTGTCTAAGCATTATTCTTTGCTCCAAGCCCCCACATTGCTGAGGTCCTTTTGTTGAAAGGCCCTGCTCTCACAGCAGGGCTTGAACCACCAGTCGAGTCCAGGCAGTGCGGGCGAGTGCTCCGAGGGCAGTGGTATCAGCGTCTCAGTCCCCCAGCACAACTGATATGTTTGAAGTATCCAAAGAGCTGTATGTTAAGAAGTTCATAGGTGCTCTGTTACTGTATGGATTTTAAAGTGAGAAAGTTAGTGGAGTTCGCAAGTTCTCTTTTTTTCTGCCCCTACTTTTTGAGGGTGTGCTGCAATACCCCCATGTTGCGGCCCTCAGCTGGGTTGAACTCTGGACTGTGGTTGTGTTTTGGGGCCCCAAGGAAGAAGAAGGTCTGGAGCCTTAGCTTGAGGCAGCCAGGGAGGCTGTGGGCCTGGGATGGTCAGTGCAGGGTGTGCAATCAGAGCAGTGCTACCTCTGCTCGCCACCTCCAGGGGTGTGGGAAGGATGGGGATGGGGAGGGGGAAAAGTGGCACTTTGGTCGTGTGCTCTGCCACAAGGAGACACTGGGTAGGCTGTGTGAGCACATGCAGCCCAGAAAGGCAGTCTGCCAGCATCACCCTTTTAGAAATGTGTGCACACTGTGCTCCATATGCTTGTGCCAAAATGAGGGAGGCACCTTGCTGGCAGACAGCTCTGGTTTTTATTCAGAGGTACCGCTGGCAGCTTCTGCTTTGTGTGCTGCATTTGCCATTAGATACTGTCAGTCAAAGAGCTGGCAGATATTCCTTTTCTACCTGTGCTGTGTATGCAGCCTTGTGTCAAAAAGAACCACCTGACCCAGACATAGCCATGGTTCCCTTTCCCCTGGACCCTCATTCCAGGACTGTCGCCCATGTTCAGTTGTTCAGTTCAGCTCAGCACTACAGACAGCTATGCCAAGTGGCACTGCTGTGGTGGGGTCTGTTCTGGGCACATTTTCAATTGGACACATCTTTCAATTCCTTCACCTTAGTACAGAGACAGGGCTTGTGCAGGTGTTGACCTGACTGTCCTTCCTTCCAGTAGGTTGTCTGTACTGCTCATACTTCACTGTGACAGTGAGCAGAGTAAAGGCCTGTTAGCCAGTCCTGGGGAAAGGACTTGTTCCAGCAATGCCAAACAGCTGTGTTGCATGGGATGACCCCGAGGCCTGCTAGAGGATTGTACTGCAGTCAGAGAGCCAAAATAGCAAGGCTCCATTAACACAAAAGAAACAGAAAACTCATTTCTCTTCTTTACTCTCAGCAAGACCCTCTCCATAGGCAACCTTCTCCGCCTATGAAGAAGATGACCTTAAATTTTACTTAAATTTTTGTTCCCTGTTAAGTGTCATAAGTAAACATACACTGTAGGAATGATACTGATCAGTTGTTCACCATACTAACTCAATGCTGTCAGTGCAATATGATCCTTCAGGCTGAAATGAAAGTGTTAGCGTGTTTTGTATGTCTGCAATCAGTGTAACAGCTGCCACTTTGCAGGTGACAGTCTAGAGCTAAACACACTAATGAGTTGATCTGTCATGATTAGAAATCAATGGTAAGGCTTCCGTTGGGTTAGTGAATACCCACTTTGACTGACATCGCAGCAGACTTTATCGACCTGTGCTTTCAGAGAAGTAAAATAATGTCATG
The DNA here is from genome assembly GCF_009819795.1 of Aythya fuligula. NCBI lineage: Eukaryota > Metazoa > Chordata > Aves > Anseriformes > Anatidae > Aythya > Aythya fuligula. The sequence continues at coordinate 25,896,748 of NC_045562.1, read as the reverse complement.
CACTGATAGTACTCCTTCAAACACACCTGGACTGAGCAGAAGGGTCCTGTTGTTCTTAAGCCTTAGCAGGTGGAAAATGAACAGTGTAGATGCCTTCTCTGAAACTTTGCCAGTCCCCATGTACCAAACAGGGAAATGACTTTTCTTTTTACCCCAGTGATGTGTACTTGGTAAGGAAAAAAATAACATGCACACACAAAAAATATTCAAGTAATTGCTTCATGTATTTCATATTGATAAGCGGCAGGTTAAGTTTCTTATGCGGAGAGATTATCAGAAAGGTGGACAAAGTTGTGTGTTTGTTTTTTCCAAGCAGGATTATGGATGAATTCCACGCTGGCTGTATGAGGAGTTTCTAAACCCCCCAATGCAGTTACCTGTGTTTGCACTGGGTTATAGCACTGACTTTCTCTAAGTAGTAGTAATAATAATCTTGTGCTAGTAATTTTATGTTGTTTTGCTGTAACTATAAACATTCTTCTGAGCTTTATAGGTGATGACAACTTTTCACTAGTTACTTACTGTAAATGGTTTTCTAGAATGGAGTGCTAAGTTAATGTCAGCTGTGCGTTTATATTGCCAGAGTATGGCAGTATCCTCTTTTGAGTATCTGCAGCTTGCATTATCTTGCACGCTCAGCTTTTGAGTTCTTCTGTAGCAAATGGCAGTGGTGATGTGGTAGCATGAAACATTTACCCCCACTTGGATGTGATGTATGCATTTACACAGCTTGTGATTCTTGCTGAAGATGCATGACAATGTGTTACATGTGGCAGTATCATCAAGGTGTTAGAAATGGCTCAGTCTTCAAAATAGGATTATAATCAAAGTTTACAATTTATTAAAAGAATAGAGGTAAGCAAACAGCGCTGGGTGCACCGGGAGTCTCCGCTCCACCAGGACGCACACCAGTTACGTCAAGTAGCTGATTTTTATGCTCCTAGACTAATACATATTCATTACTACTTCTAAAAAAAAATAGGTTATTATAATTAGCTTCTGGGGTCCAGTCCCTCCTACTGGAGCATGCGCATCAGTCTCCGATGGTCTCTCTGGGGGTCTCTAGGGGTCTTTCATGCTGAAGGCTCGTAGTCTTCCTTTCCAAGTTTTTTCTTGTCCTTCCCCTTTGTACTCCTTGGCACCGTGTCAAATTTACACAGCATCCCCTGCAGGTCTTGTCTCCTAGCCATCCTTCAGCTTCTTTTTTTTCTTCTTCTTAATCTCCTGGCCACCTGGCCAGATATCAGAGGCTTGCATAGTGTCCCATTCAGAAGCCATAACAGTCACTACTTGTTAGCAGTTGTTCTGAAACCCCCAGACTTCAAAAAAAGAACATACAAACACAAATAGATCTCTTATTGACACTTCACAAATAATTAAAACATTCCTCACAGGCCATTCACAGGGACAGTCACATCTATAGCAGTGCTGAATCAACCACAAAGAAGACAAAAAAGGCTGTAACTGTTAGAAATAAGAGTTCGGAATAACAAAAGCAAATAGGTTCATAGATTTGAGGAATATTTTCTGACACAAATTCCTTTGCAAGGTACAAGAACTATATACATTAACCATTCTGTTTTTCTTAGACTTGTGGTTATACAAGGGTATGTAAGACAGAAGGTCACGTTCATCATACCATGCGGCCCTAGCACTGTTCCATATTGACACGAATCAGATGAACGTATATAACAAAGGGCATACCTTTCTTGTCTTACAACCTGAAAGTTGTTGCATATTGTTCAGTAGTAGGTCTGACTGAACTCTTCACTCACTCGGCAGAGGCTGCAAACTTAGCTCTATTTTTGGTTTGTAAATTGTTAGAAAGAGAATCTTTTTTCTTGAACTCTGTAATTCCTGCTTCAGTCACAGAATCTGAGTTGTTCTGCCACAAGAAATGAGGGGAGAGAAAGGTAAAGAGTTGTGTCAGGCAGAGGACAGTAAGACTCATTCACGTTTTGGGAGGAAAAACCAGTATTAAAGAAGACTTTTACTTCCCAGGTACTTGTAACGTATGTTGTTTTCAGAGTGCATCTGATCTCTTCTTACCTTCTGCATTCATCTCATTTTCTCTGGTGTCAGTTTTTTAATGCCAAATGCCAGTTTTTCTCTCCTTCCTCTTCCCACTTCCATCAATAATCGTGTTTATCACAAACTGTGCTGAAACACTTCTGCCATTGCAGTAATTGAGGTCAATTGAGGACCCCAGCTCTTGCTGGTATGTGAATCCTTGCCAGTATGTGAATCCTGCAGGTTCAGCTTTTGGCTTGCTCTCTTGGTTCCTCTTCCAACCTAAACCTTTCTGTCAATGCACTGGGGGGAGGGAGATAGAAGGAAGTATGGCTCCCTCTCTCCCTCCCATTTTAACATATTAGCAGTGTATTTTATGATGTGTATGAATGTAAAAGTGTTGATGGATTTAAATCTGTTTTTACTTCTGTTTTAAAGGAGGATACAAATGTGGGGGGACAGAAAGGAAGCATCAAAATGTGTCTTCAAGAAAACACAGTGATCATGTCAATATGAAGGCCACCGCATAACTTCAACTGACTCAAAATGAGAGATTATTGATGATTAAGCTAAAATCACATTAAATTTATGGGCTTGGATCTTTTGATATTATTTTTTTCTGCAATGATAATCTCAATAGTACACAATCTATAGCTGTTCTAATTTTGTGAAAATGTCATGCTTTTGAAGTGCAAATGGTGGTGATTGCTTTTCTTTATCCATAGTAATTAAAAGAGGACTTCTTTACCCTGCTGTATGTACATCCTCAATTTTATCTTGCAGTAAATCTGTTTTACTGGAATAGCCTTGTAATTGGGAATCTGTGCTTATCTACCCTATACCCTCCTTTTTTTCTTTCTTTAAGATTGAAATATTTAATGTGTGAGGTTGATTTAGTACATTGAAATTTGTAACTATGGATCTGAATTATCTAGCTTTAAAGAAGTAGCTTTTTAAACTGCACTAAATAGCCACAACATTAAATTTACATCATTATTAAATACTCAATATGTGTAGTCTTAATCAGCAGAGAGAGGTACCCCAGGGGTCCTGTTCTGATCTCCAGTAAATTGCTGTTTAAACTTCTGTAAATTTCATACTTCAGACAGATGTGATACCAAGTGAAATATGAGATTTCAAGTTAATTTATTTCTCTTCTCTCTCTCTTTTTTTTTTTTTTAAAACAAAGTTCCCTTTCCTTTACATGTCAGCAAAATTAAGTTAGCTGCATCTAATTTCAGACATAAGGCAGCATGTCCTATTTTCCATACAAATTTAATCCAGTGTGGTGTGCATTATCCATGACTCAGAATAACATAACAAAAAGCCATCAAAGGTTTCCCTTATGAATAAAATAACTACTAGATAAGATAAATATTCAAGACAGATGATAATGGAAATTAAAGTTTTATAATTGGGCTTCTACAATTAAATTCTAAATTGAAAGAGTTTCTCCCAGTTCCATCCTTTCTTCATAAACACCATTTGTTACATCTTTGTATAACTTGAAGAGGGAAAATACATTAAATGGATTGGATTGTTTGTTTATTTTTTAAAAGATTATTGTGATGCAAATTAAAGTCTGCAATGTGTGGTGCACTATACTGCTAAGAAACAAAGTTCATTACAAAAGAGTGGGCAGCTCATTGGATTGCACGTGGGAGAAAACACATTTTGCTTGCTTCATTTTTGGAATGGGATCTGACAACAGTGCACAGCTATTTGTAAACTACGTTGATGACCTCATTGATTGTCAAGTGGGAACAAAAATAACCATCACTGCTGTGGTGATCTTTGCCACACTTGAAAAAAAATATTGGGATCTGGAGTGTTCTCTCCCATCAATTCATTCAGCTTGTTGGTGACAGCAAACTTTTCCTATTCCTTCTTGAAGGGAGCATAAATGAATTAGTAATGTCAAATAAATGTACCATGACCTACCTGCATAGTCATAAAATAAACGATCTGGATGTAGGAATAGAGGGTATTTTGAGCAAGTTTGCTGATGACACCAAACTTGGAGGAGTTGTGGACTCAAATGAGGGCGTAAAGGCCTTACAGAGGGATCTGGACAGGTTGGAGAGCTGGGCGATCACCAACCGCATGAAGTTCAATAAGAGCAAGTGCCGGGTCCTGCACCTGGGACGGGGAAACCCTGGCTGCATGTACAGACTGGGCGATGAGACGCTGGAGAGCAGCCTAGAAGAGAGGGATCTGGGGGTCGTGGTAGACAGCAAGTTGAATATGAGCCAGCAGTGTGCCCTGGCAGCCAGGAGGGCCAATCGTGTCCTGGGGTGCATCAAGCACGGCATCGCTAGTAGGTCAAGGGAGGTGATTGTCCAGCTCTATTCTGTGCTGGTGCGGCCTCACCTCGAGTACTGTGTGCAGTTCTGGGCACCACAGTATAAAAAGGACATGAAACTGTTGGAGAGTGTCCAGAGGAGGGCTACGAAGATGGTGAAAGGCCTTGAGGGGAAGACGTACGAAGAACGGCTGAGGTCACTGGGCCTGTTCAGCCTGGAGAAGAGGAGGCTGAGGGGAGACCTCATCACAGTCTACAACTTCCTCGTAAGGGGGTGTCGAGAGGCAGGAGACCTTTTCTCCGTTAACACCAGTGACAGGACCCGCGGGAACGGGGTTAAGCTGAGGCAGGGGAAATTTAGGCTGGACGTCAGGAGGGGGTTCTTCACAGAGAGGGTGGTTGCACACTGGAACAGGCTCCCCAGGGAAGCGGTCACTGCACCGAGCCTGTCTGAATTTAAGAAGAGATTGGACTGTGCACTTAGGCACATGGTCTGAACTTTTGGGTAGACCTGTGCGGTGTCAAGAGTTGGACTTGATGATCCTCAAGGGTCCCTTCCAACTCAGGATATTCTATGATTCTATGAAAATCCCTTTACTGTTTGAATATCTAAAAAGGAAACAAATAAGAAAACAATAACTTTGCAAATCAGCTCATGTTCAAAGAGAAATACTGTTAATTATGTGAATCCTGGAGTAATGACGCTGTTTTGGTTAGGCTGTTTGCTTTTGTGTTTTTAGGGTTCAGTTTCTTTCCTTCTTAGGTCCTGTGTGCACAAATAGCACAGGTTGGATGACCTTCTGTAGTTCTGTGCTTGGCAGCAGCAATTTTAGAGTTGAGTAAATAGAGGGCCTGAAACTATTGTTGAAGTGGAAAAATAATTGATACTGAAGGCAGTATATGGAGAGGCATTCCTTATATTTGGAAAGAAGTTCAGTCAGTCCTTTGAGAAAGGAGGACACGGTGAGCAGGAGGCATGGACACTGAAAAGCAATGCAAGGAGTGTGGGCTGGGAGGGCATAGAAAAAAGATGTTTTCCCTGTTCCAATTTAGTAGAAAATGATACAAGAAGACAAATTCTTCTCTGGAAGTGTTTAAAATCTAAACAGACAAGGTGATGCAGGAGATAACTCTTTACCATGGACAAGAAATGCAAAAATATCTGATTCAGTGCCAGAGCCATTAAGCCTTCTTACTTTCCAATTTTCTAGAAAGCCTTACATTTTCAGTTGTGCATAAAAACTTTTCTATCTCCACCTCATCTGTTACCTTCATCTCTCTCAGATATGCACAAGCTGGAAATACAGAATATGTATCAGAAAGCACTGATAATAGAAAAAAATACAACTGTTGTTTGATGGAGTGGAATCAGACATTACTGAATAAATAAATCAAAAAGCAAGATCATTGTAGCTAGGGACATGCTAAAAGAGCTGTCTGAATTGGTGTGCTGTCTTTGCATAATGTTGTGACTAAATTTGCCTCAGAATGTAGGTGCTTTAATGCAAAGATAAATAGAAAGAGAGGTTCTTAAGTTCTAACTGGCAAGGGGAGCTTGTCCTGCAGGTGTAAATGACTGTCATGTAACTTAATCTGGTTGCAGTCATGATACAGTTTTTCTCTGCAGCAAATCTTGCATTATTTATTATTCCTAATGTTAAATATTTATTTGGAAATAGGGGACACATTTTAAAATAATGAAAATACTTTCACTGTCTGATCCTTTTATTTCAGAACGATGTGCACTTTTTAGTGCTCTGAAGAAAATAAAAATTTGCATGCTTATCATATTCAACCCATTTGCTTGCTGAAAATATCTGTACATCAATTTTAATTAGGTTATTCTTTACTCACAGACTGAATGACAAAATGCTAAATTTCATTTTCATTATCGTGATGCCATTTGTTCCTGTGGTTGTAAAGGAAAGGTCTCCTAATGAAATGTGATCACCCCAGTGTGTTGGTCTAGAGAGGCTGTGAGTGGTGGTCAGAGCTTCATCATGCCATGCTCCCCAGAGTAAAAGGCACCAAGAAATTTGCTCTGTAGCTGGGAATGCTGTCAGGTCTGCTGTCACACGGCTGGCTCTTGTGGGCATGCCTCTGCTGGTGCAGTTATGTTTCTGATAACAATTTAGCCATACTTTTATTATATATGTGCTTCACTCAAAGACATTTTGCAAGGACGCTATGCAGAAAGTAGAATTTTGCTGTGTTAGTTCACAGCCCTTATGCCTGATTTGGATTTTAATTTATATTAGATATAGCTTCCATGGGATCATTTTTAAGCCACTGTAAATACAGGATTAGCTGAGAAGCGGAGATCTTTTCAGGCACTCAGTTCTCCTAACCAAGGGATATATTTAGAAGTGATATCTGATATGAAAAATCATTTATTTTTTTTAATGTAGCAAAGTGTATTATAGTTAAATACCCCTTATGAAAAGTTATGTTTTGAAAGAACATACAAGATTTATGCATTTGAAGGTATTTGAGGTATACAGGTTTAAGTACCCATTTCAAAAGATAAGTTTTCAGTTAGTTCAGCTCTCTTAAAGACAGCCAAAGGGCTTCACTGACACTTAGGGAAAGAAATCCTCTTCAGTACTAGAACCATTATGGAAGCTGTCTGCTTGATGATGACCATTCTTGGAAGCTGTTGGAGGTACTGAATTAAGTTTACCATGGAAACTACTTTGTACTAGCAACCCTAGCAGTGTAATTTCAAGTATGCAAAGCTACTTCCTCTGTGATGACAGATTTACTGTTTTTGGGCTGTTTTTAATACGTATCCTACTCCGTCTTTCTGGTGCTGGTGCAATCTTACTAGCAGTAAGATAGTGAAAGCTAATGATTTCAAGAAAAATAACTATTCTAGACACTGTCATAGTTGGAAAAAATAGAGAAAGTGGTTATACTGTAACATGCAAAAAGAAAGTTATTCATTGAAAGGTTATTTTTTTTCTTTTCTTATTTCAAAGTTGACTTGAAAGAATAATAGAGTACAAGAGCTTAACTATGTATTATCTTGAGTACAACCATCTAGGCATATTGTCAAAAACTGAGAGGTACTATCCAGGGGATGCCTTGGCTGGAATAATCTGCAAATACATGCTTGAGTAAACCCAGGAGTCCAAGGAATTAAATTGTGAACCAGGTGCATTACCTATGACAAGCCATTAAAAAACAACACATTATTATATGTCAGTTATGGGCTATCAAAATATGACACTGAAAGTTAAAACTGCATTGAAGTTTAAGCTCACGGTGTGAATACGTAAGTCATAAATAGGTCTCTCCTGACAATGGTTGTCTAATGCCTCACAAAAGTGAGGAGAGAGGCAGAGAGCTTACAGAGTGTCATGAAGTTTTGCTTTTTGACTGTGCAGCATTACATTAAAAGCTCACCTTGTGGTGAATAATCTGTGGATGCTGTAGCTCACTGAGTTGAGGCTGTTTGTCCATTCGAAGGTAGAGGCATAAAAAAATTAGAAATTATTTAGGATTTAGGTTTGTATGTCATTTCACCTCATCTGTGACAAAATAACAGTTGAGCAAGTATGATATGATGTGATGCTAATTGAGAGTATCTAAAATGTGGCTAAAAACCACTACTGGTCATTACTTCTGTCATGTGATGGTAGGTTCTACATACTCATTTGTAAAGGTGATAAATAAAATGCATTCTTTTCTCTCTGAATGATAAAAGTATTTGACTGTTTTGAGGCTTTCAAGCCAATGAAAGAGAAACTTCTAGATGGGTCTGAGGGACTCAGTAGTATTATGAGCACAACTTCCCAATGACCTTCAAAAAGCAAGTGCAAATAACTGTGTCATATTACTTTTTTTTTTTTTAAGCTGATGACTCTCCTCTTCTTCCCCAATATAACCTTCCACAATTAGATGAGTCCCCAGTTAGAATACTGACAAAACATTTTCATGTGCTTAAAGCACAGAATAGCTAATATGTATAACAGCATTCAGTTAATCATTTAACTAAATAATTATATCCCCAAGAAACAGCCTGATGGGATGGCATGTCAAAGAAGCCAGAAGGAAATTTAAAAATCTGCAGTGATTTAATTGAATAAATGCATTTAATATTTGCATATTCAGATTGTATTATTTATAATTAACTTCCCAAATCATTTATTTTGTAGTCTTTTAATTTTCCCTGTATTTTTCTGACTCATTGATAAATCCAGTCACATTTGACAGCCCCAATCTGGCATTTAAATGTGACTAAAGTAGACAGAACAATCATTCTTTAAACAACTTATCATGAGTGACATATTAAAAAATCTTAAAATTGGTGCCAACAGCCACCTTTGATTGTGGCAGTCATAGATCAAGCCATTTCAAGGCCAAACACACTGTTTTATTATGTATATAGAGCTTAGTGTGTTCCTATTAATTCTACCCATAGTGTAGGAAGTACTAAACTCTGTGTGCCTTCTCATGTGAAGCAATAGCCAGGAAAAATGAGAGGCAACAAGTGTATTTGCCTTTTTAATGGTAACAATCAGTGAAGGATTAAGTTATTTCTAAACTACTTTAAATTTATAACACAAAAGAGACGTACTCTTCAGTTTTATCTTCAGTCCATCTCACTACATAAGTTCTTCTCTGCCTCCATCTCAGCTGTTGGTCTTTTCTCCTAAGTTTCCCCAAAAGTAAAAAGACTTTTTACATGAAAAAGCCTACTTTTCTACTTTTAGCATCACAGTTCACTTAGCCTCTGCTCAAGCACAGGAAGTGATACATGCTTTTTCCTCATGTCTAGATTTCAGTCCAACCCCTATAAAAGTTAGTGGAAAGATTATGTTACAGTGAGAGTTAATTCGTTCCTTATCAAATTGCCTTTATCCTGCTTCCTCTGTGTGTGTCCATCACAATTTTTTCCACTGTTTGACTTCATGATGTGACCTAGGTCTTTGCTGTCAATCCAATTCCAATAAGCAAGGAAGTGGAAAAGAGAATTGCATGTGAAAAAATGAATGAGAGGGGCATACATAAAACTGGAAGGTGCTGTAGGGTCAGGTTGTTTCTCCCTTTCACTCATTACTTCCAAACTTTCTACCTAAAAGATTTAAATAAGCAAATACATATTTTTTTTTTTTTTTGTAGACTAGTATTTCTTTTCACCTGAGTGACCTTATAGCTTCATTAATTCATAGAAGAATGTTGTTGTTAAATATTGAGAATTAACAGGATTCTGAAGTAACTGTAGAATGCAGACAAGAACTAGTTAAACATTGCCTTTATTATCTAGACTCAATGCACATGCTCTACATCAGAAATCATGTCAGTGATTTCAACCAGAAATACGTATCTGTGACTAAGACAAAGAATGACCAGGTATATGTCTAGTATTGATATCTGGATATTTAGCTTCTGCCGGTAACTGTTGTCTGAAAAAAACCTAGGTGCTTTTTATCGTGATTGTTATTCTCCAGATAAGGAGAATATAGGGCCATGGTGAGCTGCTCTGATTGGTACCTTCCTTATTACCTGGTTTTGCTATTTTTTTTTTTTTTTGCTAAGTTGTTATCCTAGGTGCAATAATGATGTTGTGATCTTGGTTACATTTTTATGTGGGGGTTGAATCACAGAGTGGTTAGTATACATCATGATGTTAAATATAGTACTTACAAAGTTCCAATTGATTGGAACTTAAACTTTTTTTTTTTTTTCCCTGAATGGAAAACACTTTTAGCATGACATTGTAGTCTTTTTCAATTCTGTATCTCTGCCTATACATACATGCATTTTCTCCAAGTCAAGAAGTGTCTGATAGCTATACTAGCTATTGTTGGCTGTCATGTGATGCTGTCTTAAATGTGGGTCTACTGAGTCTACAAACATGAAAAAGAAGAAGAAAAGAATAGGCTGTTTCCTCTGACTAGTGAAAATATTGTGACATAAAGGCTGCAGAACAGCCTTACATAAATAAATAAATTGCCTAACTAAAGTGGGAAAAGTACTTTGTCATTATTTAAAAATTCCTTGGCTTTATGGATGTATTGTAAGTCTTTTTAGAAGTGATGGAGCAATCTTGTGAGGTTTAAATCTAATCAGTGATGGCTTCTATTCAGATATTTATTATGTGAAACATTCCTTTTGGCAGAATCTTGATGGATTCTAACATTTTTATGTAAAATGTTGCTGTAAGGAACTGTATTTTTTGACTGTCAGGTGAAAATGTTGTATTTATGCAAATTGACTTCGTAAAGCAATGTCTGTTGTTTGCTTTTTAGGGCTGCATTCCTGTAAAAGTCTCTACATAGTTATCAGAGGAAGTTAATTTAAGATATCGCTTATCCCTTTTAATGCAGCCTAAAGGCAGTAAGTGAGGTTTTCCAAAGTAGAAGAAATTATTTCAGAAAAGTTAGGGTAAATGTAAATGTAACATCATCTGACATGATGTGAATGAAGACATTGGATATCACAAAGTAGACTCGGTCAGGTTAAACTTCTACTGATATGTCTTTGCATCAAATTTCAAATTACAATCCAAGCTTTTTTTTTTTTTTTTTAAATTGTCCTTTATGTCCGTGTTGAAAATGCTTCTGTTTGTAAGCAAATACGTTGGTGCAAGAACTGTTTAGAGGACAACTGTTTGGAGCTTTAGTGTTCTGCAAGAATCTTCCTGTGAACTGTGCAAGTTAACTTTCCATTTCTGTATTAAGTTTTTGCCCACAGGTATACTGAACAAGTTCAGTTTTCATTTTCTCTAACTCCCATTATTCTGGCAGACTATGAAAGAGATTTTGTGTATTTAAATAAACACAAAGAAGGAGGAGTATGATCTACACCTCCATGAAGTCAATGATAATCTTTATTTGGGGAGGCAATCTTCAGTTAACTGAGGCCGTGTGTGAAAAACACGTAAAAAGATTAACGGGAATGAGTCCTTTCAGCTATGGATATTTTGACCTTGCTGCATCCAGAGCCTATGAACTCATAACTTTAGCCCAGTTCTCCAGTATTTGACTGGTTTACTCTATTTCCCTTGTTTGTCACTATGGTGTTAATATTCCACATATTCATTGTGACAATTAGATCATAAAAAAAAATAATTAGGGCCATAGGTGAATAATGGTTACATACAGTCATACTACAGTCCTGTTACTGAAATCAAAGTTACTCTCACATTATCATCCAACAGCTATACCTTTGTAGCAAATAGAAAACAAGCTATACTATTGAATATACTCTACTTTTTGATGATAGTAATAAAATGCATTCAAAACCATATGGACTTCTAGCTTCAGGCCTGCAGGCTTGTGATCAGTATAATAACCTGCTGCTTTCTAGAAATTAAAGAGTATGGTAAATCCCTGAAGTGTTTCACCTCCACCATTTCCTTTGACAGTCTTTCACAGAAGTTCCACTGATTAATTGTTAGGCTGAGTATACTTGAACTAAGTCATTAATTTTGTCTGAAAAGGTATAATTCCAGAGCACTTTCGCTAGCAAGATGATATTGCCTGCATTATTAAATACTTTCTCTAGTGCCTGTCATTTCTCTGCTCTCCAAGCACAGATCCCTTCTATTTACCTGCAGTTCATGGACAGAGGATAAACTAAGATGAAGTTTTGTACTTCAGGTGTCCTTTGATGAAACAGCTGTTTTTCTGAATCTAAAATAGTAGTAAATGATGAACATTGAGTATTTTGAAATTTTTTCTTGTCTTAGAAACAAAACTGCTCGTGCTTAACTTTCTATATACATGTATTTTGATGTAATTTAACCAGAGTTCCCTCACTCCCCAGAAAGAACTCAGTGGCCTGTTAACTGTGGCCTTCCCATGACAGTGTGTTGGAAAGACAGTGAAGAGAGATGTAGTTAAAATCTAATTCTTTTTCCAATAAAAAGTCATAACATGTTAGACATTTCTGGCAAATAGTTTATTTTCATTTAATTTAACATATGACATGTATAAAGGTTTCGTTCTATTGGCATGCACAACAACCTCAATTTATTTGGTGTGATTTTACACTAACATAATAAATTGCTTTTGCTCTTTAATGGACATTGAAGTCAAATGAATATAAATTCTTAACATCAATAGAAGAAATAAGTATCCTGAGCCTTATTTATACAGGGAGTATTCCCAGCACACTTGTTTACCTGAAAGACTCCTATTATTTATTAAATAACATACATTAGTATAGGATGTAGTTTTGGCCTATATGCAATGAGTAGTTGAGTAGAACTACTTTGCAACTGCAGCGTATGTGATTTAACCCCCTGGATGTGAACATAAGTATGGTCACACAAAGCCTTCGCCATTACAAGTTTATAATGAGAATATAAATATATATGTTTACATACAGACAAGTTCTTCTGACCATTGTCATTCAATTTTTGGGGGGTCTAAGTACTCAACTACTGCATCTTCAAAGAAGCCCTTCCAAACCTGATTCAGCAACAGGTTTAAGAACTGACTCAGATTTGAATTAGACAGTATTTGCATTCTTATCCTCCCATCCAGAGAAGCAATTATATCTGTGCTTGCAGTCCGTTCAGGAAAATAAATCAACAGGGTGAAACCACCACAGCTTGCAAGACTGGCATTCTGAGACACCTGGGCACAGGCACAGGCTCTTCTGGAAATACAAGTGGGGAAGATGAGGAGTGATGTATGCCCTTTACATGAAGCAGTAGCTTAAACATATGGAGCTCTTTTTTGGAATGACAAACAGGGCCTTGTGGAGCATGACTGCCTTGTGGAGGTAATGCAGGGTGATGTTGTTGTGAGTATTTGCTGCAGTTGACCTGATTAACATGAGGAAGCCAATGTAGCCTTTTTGGATCTGCTGTTATTTGCTAACACAAAAATTGGTCAAGGAGGTGATAATCAGTTACAGGCTTGGTTGTAGTGGTGTTCAAGATCCTGTGGGAAGTGTGGAAGGTGAGTAGGAGGCTAAAGTTTCTGAAAAAAAGATGGGGTTTTAGTTTCTATACTAAATGTTTCCATATTCTGGAAAATACACTTTTCAAAAGTAAGTATCTCCTTAATAACTAAATAAATGCACATGGTACGCTTATATCTGAATTAAGACCTCACCTTCAGTTCTCCCAAGAGAACTTCCATGGAAGTCAGGCACAAATGGATTGAATGTCTCTGAGGTAACCCTACTATGTTAGGGTTTCAAAGTAATTTGTACAATTTTTACATTGCTGTCAACAGGACTTGAAAAATATTACTTGGCACTCTTCAATGAAAGCATGGACTGCCCAGATTTGATTGAAAGTATAAATTGGTCTGCAAAAACAGATGACAGAGAATCCAGCTTGGTTTTTAAATTCTACATTGCTTGCCTTGTTGGCTTTTAGAAATATTCCCTCCTCTGCTTTGTTATGTGTCTACAGGGCAGACCAAGAAACATGAAACCTCATGATGACAACCCTGTGGGCTTTCTTCAGAGCACAAACATACTTTTAAAGCATCCTTAACTGGTGTTGTGAAGGTAATAATCATTTAAATGTATTGATGAGTAATTCCAAAGTAACCAGTAATGCATTCATCAAGACTACCTGGGAAATACTGGGGAATATCTTCAAAAAAATTCTTTTTTTTTTATGAAAAGTAAGGGTCATCACATGAAGATAGCTTAAGCTGAGTTCAAGATAAAAGGCTGAGCAGGGGATTAGTTTATAGTCATAGCAGTAAAGCTCTTTGCCACAAGATATGGATTGGCAAAAAGTCACATGGAGTTAAAATGAGCTCAATTATCTGTTGGGATTGCTAAATACAAATTAGCCATATCTGTCTCAGTAAATCCATGAACTAAACTGATCAGACACTGTGAGGTTGCTTTGCAAATATACTTATCTTGTTCTGCTACTTCTTCTCAAATATCCACTTTTGTCTTCTGTAGTATGTTCATCTAAATGGACTTCTAGTGTGAGTCTGGGGCTAGTATGTGTTTAACTGATTCGTAGACAACTTGGTGAGGGAAAAATAAGCTACATCTTATGAGTTAGTCCTAGTGGAAAAAGGTAAAAAAAAAAAAAAACCAATCCGCTTTTAATTAAATCTTATGTAGAAAGATTCTTTTAAAAGGTTAGTAAGAGAACAATAGAGTTTAACAAGCTCTTTGCTGTAATGTGTGCTTTAACATGCATATTGTCTGACCACATAAATAATTGCATATAATATTTGTCTTCCTGTAGACTTAGTATTTTATAGAACAGTTAGAAAACTTCAGTTGAATTTGAGTTCATATCATGGGCAACTGCAGGGCTCAGCTCACAGTGGTAGAGCATTCTTGAAAACATTGCCAGTCCTCCTCTTGTGACAGTTCTTGATTTGCAAGCATATGCAGAAAAAAGGGGGGTTGATTAAGGAATTTATTCTCATTCATTGAACCCCACAGGCAAAGTCTTCAATATTTAACCAAGAGATCAATGAAAGCAAATTGTTCACTGACAACCAGCTAGTTATTTCCCTTCAGGTGAACTACTGCTCTAAGTACTCTACAGTTATGAGGACAGTTCTCTCTATTTTCCTTTATTTCCTGCATTCATTTCCATCCCTATTTTTACTACCTCTCTTCCAAGAGTACCTTTACAAGGTAAAAGTGGAATTACTTAGAAATACAAAACTGTGTGTATCAGTCAAGCTCCAATAAGGAGCTACTTGTTTTCAGTTTCATATATGTTGATAACTATAATTTGAAAGTGAAGTATAAAGCCCAGAGTGTAGAAAGGTGGGATCCACACACTGTCTGTCCAGCTGGGCAACACAATTTCCCTTTTGACACTGTTTTGTCCTTCAGCAGGCTAAGAATTCAATGAATATCATGACTAGCCTGTACTGGAGGGGACAAGTACCCTATAAAAAAAAAAAAAAAAAGTCAGCATTTCCAAGGAGATAATATGGTGAAGTTCTTTTTCAGTGCCATAAGGTCAAGCCTGACATTCTGTATGATTTTTCATAGGATCTAGGTAGCAATAAGAGAAACGCCTCACTTATAATATCCTCTCCTTGTTACGGGAGGTGTGACAGTGGTTGTGAAATTCTTTAAATAGCTACCAAGCTGGGACACAGTGCAGTTGAAAAGGCAGATTGTACCTTAGAAACTAACCCTTATCTTTTATGCCCTTGTGGCTGGGAAAATGGTAACATATCATCACCTTATAGCATTCTATGCGAGCATTATTTGGGCTTTTTTTTTTTTTTTTTTTTTTTTTTTCCTCAGGATAATAGATTATAAGCCTTTGACTCTTTTTAGCCAAATTTATTAAAAGCTAAATTGTACACCTGTAAAACCAAACAAGTGGATCCATGCAGGAGAAGACCAGCTTATGACATCATGCTAGCTTTTCGAACAGCTGCAATCTTTCATCTCCCTAGCAGTCCACATACTGCTTCTGTCAATTCTGTCAAGAGATGTCCTCATTTGCACAGCTCTTGTATGCCACTCACTGTTACTAGGTCTAGACAAGTCATTCTTTTCAAGGTCTAAACTGGTATTTTCAACCTATCTTCAGCAGTTACTCCTCAGGGGGGTGGGTGGTAATGAGGAATCAGCTCAGAAACAGTTTCAAATTAAGAAACTGTAAAGACATTTTTAAAAGGCTTAATAAATAAATAAACATATAAACACACAAATATAAACTGCATCATACTGTTCTTTATACACATTCTGTAAGGGCATGGAAGGTTCTACCTATTGTCTATGATCCTATTGTGTTTTGTACTATATAAACACAAAACAAAAAGATGTCAGCTGTAATAGTCTCTATTACCCTATGCCATTGTACATTTTGAAAATCACTTTACAAAAGCCTGTACAAAACCTGTAAGCATCCTTTGCCCTAGTATGTTCTCTGCTTAGCTAAGGAGCCTATAAATATAGTCCTGGAAATTTATTTCTCAAAAGTTCCACAGAGGATGGTTTTGGGAAGTTCATTACTTCCAGACAATTTTCTTGCTTCTAATAAATATGATTTCAGGGAAAATCTTCTTACCAGAACTGGTAGCATTAATGCAGAAGCAAGAAGTAATAGTGGAAAAAAGTACTGTGTAGCTAAAAGCATTTACTAAATGCACTCTGAAAACTTGCCCGTAAATCTGAGAAGATACTAGAAAGGTGTATTTTTTTAATTAGAAATTTATTTTCAAACTTCATTATGCATTGCAAAAAATATTTTTCCCCTAAAATTAAAAGTTACTCTTCCAGTAATTACAATAGACCGGTGCTCCACGCTGTTGATTATTTATAAATACTGTCATAATAGCATGGTAAAATTGACCCGGTCAAACAGATCTGCAGGGCAAGATCTTAGGATGATATCAATCAACATAGCAATTTTGACAGCAAGAAAATTACAGCCATTTGGATACACTGAAGATTTGTGCCTATGTCCTAGGGACTGCTGGTTAATTCTCTTTTATTTGATGGATATTTGTAATCAGTGACACTACCAGGAATGAATATACTTACTAATAAGAACCTAAGGAAGGTAGTCCGGTGTCAGATCAAGTGTTCACCTGGCCTGGCAGCTTGTGTTTGTAGCAAACGCTTAGGGAAAGGCAGTAACAACAGTGATATTTCCCCTGGCATGTTGATCCAATTTCTATTTTTAGCAGCTTAAGGACTTCCTGAGGTAGAGTCTGTATTCATCTCTGTGTTTTACCATTCTGGATGCACTCTACTATTGGTTTATCTTCGTTGTTTCTTCACTCAGTTGATATTTACCTGCATATTTTTTTTTTCACCTTGAATAGGAACATTACATAAAATAGGAAGGTTGTGAATGGAGATCTGAACAGGTGGTCCAGCCACTTCAGTGGGACTACCATAAATACCCCCAAAAGGATACAGACAGCCTTAGCACATAACAGCAGTGGGCATACAGTTCACATGTTTCTGTGCATAAACCCCTACACCTGCATGATTCCTCTCAGAGTCCTCATTTTTATCATTTTGCTTGTGAGCCAAGGATAATACCAATGTGCAATTCACATGTTTTTTTTAATGATTTCCAGTATTAGCTCTGTGCATGCAACCTTTTATGGATTTATTTAACTCCAAACTGGAAACAAACAACAATAACAAAAGGAAATTTAAATACTAAGTCCAGTGTAAAGCAAAATAAAAGTTAAAAAATGTGGAGAAATATAATAGAAAGTCCAACTCTTTGGCATGTTCAGACTTTCTTTTCTGTATTTTGTAACTTGCTACCAGAAATAGTCACTGGCATGACATCAAGGTATTTTTTGTTCCTATGATCGTTTCACTAGACTGCATCAATTAATCACGGTTCCAAAAGCTGATTTTCTTGTGTTAACCAGCTTCAACTCCAACAGAAGCTGCCAAGCAACAGACTGAAAAAATGTTTACAAAGATAAAGCAAAAATAAATTGTATTTATGGGTAAAAGAACATTTTGTGCCCTACATCTATTTGCTGAAAAAGAGTAGGTGAGGTATTCCTTTCCTTCCAGATTCTCTCGTCTTGATTCAAATATACTTTATTAAACAAGATGAAAAAAATCCTGAGATACCTATGCATATCTTTTGCATTATTTTTTTCAATTTGTACTTTTTTCTTATTATTCCCATAGGTGTTGTATTGACATGACATATCTGCAGTCAGTTGTCTCCAGGTTGTTAATTCAAATACTAGACAGACTATATATTTAACAGCAACCAACTAGGTTGGTAATCCATAATATGTTATTGGCAATAGACACAGGGCATTAGGGGAGTCTAAGTGCTGGAGTAGCAGTAATTACAGTCACATTCAGCAGCATTGCCAGAGTTGAAGACTGCAGTTTTCGTTAAAGCCTGCTTTCAGTGGTTATATAATTCAGCTATGGTAATTTGCAGTTGAATGAGACCTGACATGAAAATTGTCAGCTCAAATGCACATTTCCTTCTGAAAAATGGTTTGCAGAGGAATCTAGAACACAGAAGTCATTACAGAGGAAGTTCATTTGGCCAGATGTGGTTAAGTAATAAATCACATATAAACATCTGCAGCTTCCAAGAGTCTAATTCTGACTGATGTGCGGCTTTATTTTTAAAATACTTTATCAATGAAAAGGTATTTTTGCTTGCTACTTCATGAAGCTAGCTGTCAAACTGCAGTCACTCCACATAAATCAAAGAAATTATAGTGGTACAGAATGGTTTAAGTAAGGCTACAGCCAGAAGAAGGTTTACTTTGAAATAATTCGTGATCTTCATATGAGTAGCTCTAAATGACTACCACTAATAACATTATTCACTCCTTTAGGGGACCCTGAAGCTTGGTCTCCTAAAGGGTCACAATAGATGAAAGCAATAGAGAGAATTAGCAGGGTCTCTAAAACTTCAAATGGTTATTAAATGGAGTTTTCAGCAATGATGTAGCTATATTTCTTTGAATGGCAGATCACTTTATGGCACTTCACTCCCTTCATTCAGAGTTTTCTCTGCATTGCAGATTAAGAAGTTGAAGATTAGGTCACTAGCCAATCAACACAGCAAATTGATTGTAATTGCTCCAGTCCCCAAAGGTAATGATAACATTTTGCCTCAAGTGGCAGGTCTGAATAGCCTCATGGTAACCAAGGTCACCTGAATAACTTCAATCCTCTGTAAATACTGCACCATGGGAAAGGAAAACCTGCTCTAGGAAGCTCTTTTTCTTGATTAAGACCTCTGGAGTTCAACAGTAAGTCCTTGCTAAGTTCAGATACCACTTAAGTGTATTTAACTTCCAGTACTGTTATGTCTGTGCTCACTATGATTTATTTATTTATATATTTATAAGCTTAGCTTAGTTTTTTAAGAAACGAAGTAAAGAACAGTTAGGCATCTGCTCTTGAACACTAATGTTATTTTTCTGAAATGTAATGCAGTGTCATCTTCTGGACTGTACTTTGTATTCAAGATCCCTTTGCTAATGTTTGTGCTGTGCATTTTACAAAGGTGTTACTGAACTTGCAGGGATAGACTTGTTCTTTTTTAATAGCGAACCATACTTAAGCCAAACAAAACAAACTTGCAGTCATTTTTCTTTGGACTCACACCTCTTTAGTTGTGATTGCAAGGCTCCTGTATTGCTGGCACTGACTGTGATGGGTTTAGTTTCTCAGGGGCTGTAATGTGAAATAGAAGGTGTTACAAAAAACATTACTATTATACTTTGTTGACCCAAGCAGCACAACATTCAGGCTTGCTTCACTTATAAGGAGAAGATGGATATAATTCATTGATGTCATTTCATTTATTTATAGAATCTGTTTTCCTGAATGTAGAAACAATTAAATAGGGGCATTTTGTGCTCATGAGCTCAAGCCTTTTTCCTCTAGCTCCTGGCACAGAAGCCTCTTGCTGTTGATTCTGAAACTGTGTTAATCATACTAAGCATTTTATAGGAATTTAGAGCATGCTGGTCTTAGGATGCTCAGCCTCAGTTTACTGCTGCATGAAAAGAGTTTTAAGATGGACAACTTGATTTCTGTGAGGAAAGCAATAGCCTTTGTGAAGCATTTTAATATCTTTTCTTGGTAATACCAGAAATAGCAAAACTAAGCGCTTGGCCATGAACCTTGGCTCTCTCCATGCATTAATACTGACTAAGCCCAAATAACCTCTCATGCTGAAAACCTGCAAAAATAATACAGCGTTTTGGAAACTCATTTCCCTGTCTCACTAGTCACTCCCTTCCTCCCTTCCTCTTCTTGTTGCAGCTTGCACTGCTCTCTCTTTTGCATATGTATCCTTATTTAATTGGAAACTGCTGTAAAGTGCTGTGGATGGCTTGGATTCTTGATGGCAATTACATGCACTTTTTGCATGTTTTCAACCTGGAGGAAATGAAAGGCAGTGCTAGCGAGAAATATATATTTTTTTGCACTCAGTATTTTTTACTTGAAATAAAGAATAGGTGGGTATGTATTACTGCCACCAATTTTAAGGGGGCTATTTGAACTGCATCATCTCTCTTAGGACGGGGGAAATAAAGAGGAGTGGGAATTCTCAAAGACTCTCAAGGATTCTGCTTTTATCATCTCTAAACCTGACCCTATTGCTGATCAATAGAACCGTGTTTAGGTAGATTTTGTCCTCTTCTGAACCAGAGATGTAGAAACAGAGGCCTTGAAAAAGTCAGCACCCTTCAGAAGCAAGGGTTGCTCAGTGACGGTGAATTAAACTGCAATTTTATATTTAACTGGATAGTGACAGAATTCCATATTCTGAGCACCTTCCAGCACTCAGGCCTGTGCTCTGCTATGACAGCCTTGTGATACTCACAAGGTATATTCGTGGTGTGGCTAAGGGTACTTGCTGGTTTTCATTTTGAAAGCACATTAATAAAACACAACCAGTCTCACTGTAGAAAAATATTAACTCTGAAGAGATGTAAAACTCACATATCTTTACCTTCACTGTTATTATAAATGGTATGAGATACTTAAGATGTCTTACTGTTCACATTAAAAAAACCGAATGAGCAAGTTTCCTCAAATAAAATGCAAATCCCTCAGTTTTTGTGTGGTTTCTTCTGAAGTTCCCACTTAG
This sequence comes from Aythya fuligula, assembly GCF_009819795.1. Taxonomy (NCBI): domain Eukaryota; kingdom Metazoa; phylum Chordata; class Aves; order Anseriformes; family Anatidae; genus Aythya; species Aythya fuligula. The sequence continues at coordinate 25,875,911 of NC_045562.1, read as the reverse complement.
CTTTGAAGTAACTTCATGACACTGTTGTTTACTCAGCTCAATCAGCTGTGTATGTTCCGAGAAGTTTAACAGATTTCTCTTGGCTATGCTGATGTGAGAATTCATTCTTGCTGCACAGAACCTTATGGGTTCTGTGAAGTGCTTTGTAAAGTATGATGTATATTTTTCCCACGTGGACACCTTCCAGGCCCTGCTTCCTGACTCGAAGTTGTGATTAAACAATAAAGTTGAAGAAAATGTGGAATTATCAAGTCTTTCTTAACTCACTGTCTTAATTTGGGATTATGACCCCTTTAACTATATGAACTAGAATTAGGTAACAAAGTAGCCTACACTTAAAAGCTACCAGCCTGCTCCTGTGTGTTATTGGTCTTATATGGGTGGGGACGGGAAGGAGAGGGAATGAACTCCAACTCCTCTAAAGCTTGAAAAATGCTAAAATCTCCCAAATCTTTGTCCATACTACATTACTCTTTGCTGGTGATAGAAGTTTTTCAGATTGCTGCACTCAATTGCAGGGCTGTTTAATCCAAATCAGGATTTAAGCATAGCTGGTGGCATAACAGGTCTTGCCTAGAGAGAGGAATTACTGCAAGTAAAATAAGCTGTATATTCATCTCTGTAATTTGTTCTGAGTACTCTCTTTATACTAGGTGCTTGCATAGACAATTTCAGAGCACATGCCCACAGTGATGCAGAAGTACCCATGCTAGTTTCAGAAACTGAAGCACTGTGGTTATGTCAGAGCTGCATTGCCGTGAAGCTGATGTAGTAGCTGCACTCCTTTTAGATTAATTGGGTTCATAGCTCTCCATAAGGTCATGTGGATGTACCGGTTTGAGAGAGGTAGCTGCAGGCTGTCTATGTTGTATTCTGCTAAATGGTGTAGATATGCTCTCTCCATGGTTTCCAATTAAAAAAAAAAAAAAAAAAAAAAAAAAAAAAGGCAAACAAAAAACAACCAACTATGTAATCTTCCTTAGATTAAACTAGGAGTGTTCACAGCAGGGAGTTCTAACAGTTAATCTGCTGTAATGTGTATTTTCCAAGCTAGTGTGCAATATAGCTTCTAGGCTAGTGGTCTTTAAGATAGAGCCTGTGTCCCCGTCGTTGCCTCACGAAATTACCTGAAAGCACTTCTGTGACCAGGGATGAGAAAATTGTTGGATTTCAAATTCCTAGCATCTCCCATTAAAGCACTGTAGCTGTTGAAATCAACAGTTAGGAAAGTTTTGTAAAATATCAGGAGACTATTTTATTTTGGTATGTTTAGGATCTGTGCAAAGAATTGTTTCTTATATTTGTTACACATTAATGACACTACAGAAACTATACTTCATGATGTGCTTGGGTACAATAACTTATCTGGATGGTTGAATGAAGCTTAAATATGCAAAAGATGGACTAATGGAGGATCCTCAAGGAGCAGCTGATACCCTTATTTATAATTAGACCATACCATCTAAATTTGTGAAGCTTATATGGGTGGTCAAGCATTGTGTTGAACTATAGAATTTTAGATATAAGTCCAAAAGGACCAAAGAATTTTCAGTGCAAATTTACTGATTTAAACTGTGATTTTTTGTTTGTTTGTTTCTTTCTTTTTATCTGCACCATACCACTAATTCAAATGCCAGTTGAGAGTGGGTTCTCACAGCAGAGCACTTTTAGTTGGTACTGCTTCCTCCCCTTAGAAGATCCCTCCTTGAAAAAAAATAATACAAAAACCTGCACCTTTAGAGAGGAAAGCAGCAATTGGTTAAACAAATGGTGATGTTTTATATGGGAGGGAAAATGTTACAGTGTTTAGCCTGAGAAGTTGAAGTAGTTGCTAGACAGGGATGACTGTCTAGCAAAAACTGCTCCATGTCATTTTTTTTGCTCCACATCTGCCACAACTGGACAAAAGCACCAGGACCTCTGTGGAAAGCTCCTTATTTCCTAGAGATTAATTGCTATAGTGTAGGAAAAGCTTATCCATCTCTTTCTGAAAGAAAAAAACAAACAAACAAACAAACAAAAAAAACCACAACAACAAACAAGTGTGGTCTGAAACATCTAGAACATCCACTTGCTCTCAAATAGCAACATAACCAGTTGTGTGTGTTGTGGCCCCAAGGGATATCTCTTGCCCCCTGTGAATTTTGGTTGATTCCAAATTTTATTTAAGTACATTTTCTTCTGAACTCTCCCTAGGTACTTCCACAGTCATTCCTATTCATGTGCACTGAAAGGTATTTGTTTTTCTGATACTCTTGATCACTTCAGTCAATATGACTGTCAGCTGCTAGTTCAAAAAATGGACTTGTACATAATTACATCTTTTTCATCTACAATCTGCTGGGCTTTTTTCTAATTCATTTTACTGCTCTCCCATCTGCTTTAATTCATTACAGGAAATTTAAATACCCTACTTAGTCAGAGTAGACTGTTCATTTCCTTATACTTGTAAAAGTACTTATCTCAAAGAAGTCATTGAAACCTTAGGTGCCTATGCTAGCTAGACCTTAAATCCATGCCACAGACCCTCGATGAAGGATGTGTTAATTTCTAAAACTTGCTGCAACTTCCCTGCATTTGCAGGGAAGCATTGCATGGTAGCATTGTTTTCAATGCTACTTCAACATTGAAATGCTGAAGCTACTAAATATATCATTTACATATATTAAATGATCTTGATCTTTTGACATCTGCAAATTATGGGAAACCAACCCCTATTGAAAATTGCTGGAAATTAAGTGCATGGCATAGATTTTTGAAAGTACTCATTGCCAAACTAACTCTGTTCATGTTCATTGCCCCAGAAATTTAACCTTTTCCTATAGTTAACCCAATGATTAATGCTCTTTAACATTTACAGTCCTGTTTCAAAATTAAGCTTAATGTTTTGTCTGGATAAATGGTGTTCAAGAATTGAATTCAAAAGTAAAGTAAATATAATAATGTATGAAAAACAGGAATTACAATTTAATTAGAACTACTCCAGACTTCTAAAATAAGCAAGTTCGAATAAGTTTATTTATCTAGAGGGAAAGTGCAAGGATTTATTAACACATGTTTTTGCAGATAGTTTACAACCCAGAGGGCAGGAATACAAACAATACAAAAAAAAAAAAAAAAAAAAAAAAAGTTTATAGAAATTTGTAAAGCTGTCTGCAGATAAGCACATATTTTCACTAGGTGTATTTTGGCAATATCTACAGAAATGTACTAAGGGCAGAGTTAACAAAGGATTTCTTTGTAGTTATCAGTACTAAGCTCTTATGATTAAATGCATATATATTTGTAGCAGATGACCAGTTGCCAGTAATCTTTGCTAATGCCCATAGAAAACTGATAAAATTTAAAGTTTAGGTGTTATTCTAGACAGAACTAGTAGCAGCGATTTAAGTGTGAGTTAAAAGAAAGTTTTCTGCTTGTGTAACTCAACAATCTAGACGTACTAATACTAAGCAGATTTATACACGTATACACTGATATACCTAAAAAAAATAAAAAAATAAAAATAAAAAAAAAAACAGAAACAAAAATGTGACTAGGACCTAATTTGTTAACAGAGTTGATGTGATGTATTCCAAATGTTTCCAATCCCCTGTACATGTAGTATCAAGATATTTTGCACTTGTTTGAAATGTCAATTTGTCTAATATCATATGAGAAGAAAACAGTGATTTCAAAGACAGAGAGGATTCTTGGTCATTCATGTTATAATTCATGTTGTTCTGTTAAAGGTCTGTGCTGTTTCAGCGGACAAAGTTTGTAACATTTCCTGGGCTTGCAAGTAAACTGTAGAAGCAGATTAATGTCTATGGGAGAATTTGATTCACAGCTTCTTCCTGGAGAACACCACCTAAAATTATGTGCTGTAATACCAAGGGTGCTGCAAAAATTGTGCTCCTTCTTTAAGGAAGGATTAAGTTTTGCAGTACAATCTTAGAAGCTGTCAGAAAGGTGGAGAGTAATTTTTAAAACCTAATTTATTTCTTCTCAGACTTTCAGGGTTACAATTTTAAGAGATGAGTGAAATAAATGCAAACAAGTGATGATTCATCATTAATAGCAAAGCAGCTTATCCACCTGGCATGTTTCATAGACACCTTTGGCTCTACTGGCTGAGATCAGCACATACTAACTTCCTAGTATTGAAAAAAGAGTGATTTTCTTCCCAAAATATAATTTACAGAAGATTTAAGTGGTTACAAGCTATAAAAAGCTTATTTAAGGAGAAAATATTTTGGAAAAATATTTTGTTTAAAACAAAACTACTAATCAATTGCTTCTAGAGGAGACCAATAGGAAGTTCCCTTGAAATCTGCTACTAGGCAAAAGCCTGCTGAGCTGAACTGCAAGAATTACACAGATACACTAATTCTGCACACTCATCAGGAAAGAAACGCAATTTTGCAAAGGTACTGCAGTAAAAAGTCCTGTGGGGAGCTGAGAAGCTAAAGCAGCTAGAACTGACCACAAACAAAATAGTAATGTCTTTAAAGCTGCAGTCAGGAATAATTATTATTTTAAGACTTCATTTTATGCTTGTTCACTTCTTTACATTTTACACATTTGAAAAATTCACTCTGTGTCAGTTTTCCAGCATGTAACTGAAGCAAACAAACCTCATGGGTAAACTAAATCTTGAGGTACTTCACAGATAGTCTACGCTCAGTCAATGCTATAGCAGGGTCGCATGTGACTACAGACCAGCATAAGCCAGCATGAAAAGATCACAGTGAGAGCATTTTCCCCTACTTCTCTTGTGAACTTGTGATTTCCCAAAATATGAACAGGAGTTTTCTCATGGCAGTCCACCTATCTTCTACCTTTCCTTAATTTCTTCCTATTCACTCCAGTCACACCACTGTATTTATTCTAAAAGGTTATTCTTCCTTACTATCACTACACTTAAAATATTTATGGGTTATTCTCATTCTTCCCGGAACTATTGTGTGAAGGCCATACACTTTGCCTTCAAAGTATGCAGTGTCAGGAAAAGTCATTAGCACCACAGTGTCAAGGAGCTAAGCCAGCACTGTTTGGAACTGGCTGGATTTCTAGGCAGAAGATCTAGATCCAAAATTAACCGCTCAATCAATTTTTCAGTACAGTATGAAAATATTTTCCTTTCCTTCCTAAATTACTAATTTTTGGGGGGTCTTTTTTCTTGGTGTGTGTGTGTGTGACTGGGAGGGAGAGGTGGATAAATAACTCTCAATTGATATGGAATATCAATTGATTTTTTTTTACTGGTTTATAATGGATGTCTCACATGCATTTTAATAAAATTTTAATGGCCGTAAAGGAACATCTAAGCTGCTTGCAAGAAGAACAACCCACATAGCATATCAAGTGAGGTTTGTGGTTCTTTTCACCCCTGCTTCCTGACTGCTGTTACACTAAATTTTGTGAGTGATGAGTGAATTATGAAGAACATCAGCAGAAAATCTTGTCTATATGTGAGTTTCTCAGGAATACTTACTCAAGAATAGCTTTTCCAGAACAGCAGTCTGTAAATAATTCATCTGTGAACACTGTTGTTCCAGGATAACATCTGGTTTAATCTGTTGTTCCAGGTGCCACATCTGGTTTAACATGGCCCATTTTTGAAAATGGTTTAAGATAAGCCATTGTGGCAATTCTGTAGCACATAACCACAGTATTCTAGGGTAATTTTTCAAATCCATTCCTAACTTTAATCCAAGTTATCCATCAAGAAAAATTAAGCCTTAAGTGTATAAAGACTCCAAAAATTGTGAGCTGCTCGTGATAGCGGGCCAGGATCAGCACCACATGGTGCAGGAAGTACATGAACATGCTCTGCAGCATAGACTCCTGATGCCTGGTGGCTGGATCCATTGGCTTGCTCCCCACTGTCCACTCCCAGGGGAGCAGCAGCTCTGGGAAGCAAAGGCAGGCGCGAAGGCACATGGCCAGAAAAAGGGCCCAGAGGCCTGAGATGCTCCTGCCAGCAATGCTGGTAAGACTGCCCTGGGCAGCACAGCGGAAGGCTCGCTGGAACACTTTTAGGGGGGATCTGCAGAGATGCCCGGCAGCTGCTGAGCAGGCAGGAGTGGCAGAACGCCTTGTAGCTTTCAGTGGCTTTGGGAGCAAGCTGCAAGGGCGCTTACGCTGGCAACTGCAAAGGGCAACCCTTACATTTCCAAAGGGCACCTAACGCCTTGCCCTTGCACTGGGAGTGGGAGAGCAGATGCAAAGCCTCTGCCACTGAACGTACAGTCAAGGACTCCGCAGAAGGCTGGTGGGTGTGCAGCCTGCGACTGGACGAGCTGGGCTGGGAGCTGTCGTCTCCCACTCTCTTCAGCTTCCTCGATAAGCGCTTCAGCACACCGATGCCAATGCTGTCTCTCCCCAGAGTCCTCCACAGCTCCAGTGTGTTTCTGCCAAGAGATGTGCAACCGTGAGCCCGTATGTTCTGTCACCTGGGATGCCTTCACCTCACGCTTCTTCAGTAGCCGGGCTGAAGATGCCCGGTTCCTACCAGCGCTACAAGCACACCTCCGACAGTTGGGTGGAGGAGAAGGAGCTGCTGCTTCACTTGGATCGCCCTAGGGGAGGCAAGCTACGGCTCTCTGAGCCCAGCAGGAAAGGGAGTAGCGCATGTACATGTACCTGTCCACAGGCACAAACTTCTGGAGGATGACGTTAATCGTGAGCTCCTCGTGATGGCGGGCCAGGATCAGCACCGCATGGTGCACGAAGTACATGAACGAGGTCTCCCACATGGACTGTGTGCAGGTGTGCAGGATGGAGAGGATTCGTCGCACCTGAAAGAAGCAGGGGAGAAAGAACGTCTGGGCACGTCCTGGCTTCTACGGGAACATGGGCGTTCAGCCCATGAGCCACACCTGCTCCCTTGCCACGCTTTCACGCTCTAAGGCGAAATTTCACCCCTAGCACCCTGCCCAAGCCCTGCCTCTGCACCGAGTGCTTCTTTAGCACAGCAACGGCAAGATGTGTGGTGCGACAGCCAAAGCGAGAAAGTCCAAGGCATGGACAAAGGTCTCTTACGTCTGGACGAATGTCCTTTCCACATGTCTCCAGAAAGGTGAGCATCCAGTTGCCTGCAGCACGCACGCGGCTTCCTCTGGCACGCCGGAAGGGCTCCTTGATGGCACTCATGAAGTCTGCGGCCTGTTCTTTGGGGAAGTTTTTGCAGACGATCTGGAAAGTTGCAAGGAACAGGAGAGATCCCGTCATGGCTTCGCTCCAGCTCTTCAGGACATAATGCAAGCTTGAGGGCACTCTTTACCTCTGCAATTTGGATGGAGGTCTGGAGCTGCAGAGATGCGTCGCTGCGAGCACTCAGCCCCTCACACAAGCTCGCAGGGTCGTCTGTCTCCAAAACCCTGTTCGTGGCCTTGGCTGGAACGAGCACGGGGAGAAAAGGGGAGTCACACTTTGGGAAACTGAACTTCCCTTCCCAGCCTCTGCTGAAGGGGGACCAGGGGCCAGGGGAGTCAGTCTTGAACTCGGTGCAGCGGGATGTCCCTTGCCAGGTTCTGCCGCTGAGAAAGCCTGGGCTGCACAGAAAAGACCCTTCTTTTCCCTGGAGGTGCTTGTTTCAGGGGCTGCAGGCCTCTGCTCCCTGCAGCTGCCTCTCCCCCTGCCACACAGGCCAGCAGCATCTATGGGAGGCCCACACTCTCTTCAGACACACCTGCCCCCACCCAAGAGCTTTTTCCTGTAGCCATCTCCTTGCTCCAGCTGGCCAGGGGCTGCCTCTTGGCTTTCCCCTCTTCAGAGTCTACTTCTTTGCCTCCTTGAGGTCGCAGTCACCTGGCATTGCAGCAGGAGGTTCCTGCTCCTCTGCTAATCCCCCATGGGCCCCAGATCTCAGATGTCTTAAGGACTGATGGCTTTAGCTCTGGCAGTTCCTGGCTCCTCCCCGGCAGCAAGTACTCCCAAACCCTGCAGTGAGGGAGACCCTGGGGCTCCTTCTCTTCCCTGCCAGATGGCAGGAGGACCTGGCCCTTTTTCTCTGCTCAGAACCTTCCCTACAGCTCACTGGGCATTACAGCCCAGCCCTCTCTGTTGTAAATGCTGCTTCTCCATGCTGGGAGGGACAAGTATTCTCCATGGTGTAAGAGCCCCCTGAGACCTGTGCTTCAAAGGGGACCCTCAGCAGCTGGGGCCAGTCCATCTTTTCCTGTGTTCTTTTCTTTTCATTTTTAAGTTTCTTGGGTCACTTTTATGTTCTTGTCACATTTTCAGTATAGATGTGTGCAGCAGTTTGCAGAGGGCTGCTTCGCAGAAAATCAGCACAAGAACTACCATTCTGCTTGTCCACTACTTTACAACCTCTTATTTGATTTATTCCAGTAGAATATATAAAGAATGTTTGACTGTCTGTTACTTGCTCAGAGAACCTCTCTCTTAGCTCGTATTGTCAGTGGCGAGGACAAAGATAAAGATGTCAGCCAGGGGCAGTCCTGTAAGCTGTCAGTGGCTGAAATGTGACCTGTTGCACATGGAGTGGGTTAGGAACAGGAATTCACACCAGCTGTTTTGGACATGATTGCATTTTCTTGTATATATTTGTACATAAAATGCTGTGTTTAATGGTAGATGATCTACCAGATTGCAGAGAAGAAATTCTGGTCCAAGCAGGTTTCAGATGCCTCTGGCCAGTTCTGTCTGGTTCCAGCTGTAGGGGCCACTGCTTTCTCTTTCCTCTGGGCGCTGCCTTTGCAGTACAGGGCAGACAGGGTTGCTCAGAGCTTGGCTTGTGTGCAGGAGAAGCACCACAGGACGGGCACTAGCAGAGTGGCCGGGCCCCACACGGGGCGATGCTCAGCTTGGCTCGCTGCCCTGTCCCGGGGAGGTGCTGGCAGCATGGTGGGCAGTGAGTCAAGCCTGGCCCCCGCAGCTAGCCAGGCACCAGCTTGCTGGCTCATCCTTGCCAGGGCCTGCTCTAGAGGCTGAGCCACAGCACCACCATGCTGTGTACCGTGGGCTAAAGATGGGGTAGACAAGGACACAGGGCTTTTCAATGCAGCCTGCCTAAGAGTTCCTTAAAAAGCTGTAGCGACCATCAAGTCATGATCTGTAGAGCCTGGCACAGTGGCTCCCCAAGCATGTGTTCCAGTTGTAGGGCAGGGCTGGAAGCCAGGGCTGTAGAGCGATGCTCTGGTGTTTGCCTCTTTGCTCTGTCCTTTAGCTGATATCCTGGCAAGAAGAAGAAGGAATTGAGGCTCCATTAGATAGCAGAGTGCCTCAGCTGCCTGACGGCGGCCACAGCCAGGCTGGGCGAGAGGAGAGCAGGGCAGGGCCCAGTGCACCGCCTTTGTACTGTTTATGTGTATGATTATAGCGTTTAATGCTGCTTTTATATGGCTTATACTGCACTCTGCACTGGTTGCGGCAGAGCTCTACAGTCTGTGCATGGCCTCAGGCCGGTTCCAGCCGGTTCCAGCAGGCTGGCCGAGTCCACCGGGCCAAGCGGGGCACCCGGAGGCAGCTCACAGCCACTCAGGGCTGGCAGCGCTGTGGTGGGGTGGGTGGAGCCCATGGCCGCAGCGCCATGAGGGCAGGCTGTAACCACACGCCAGCTGTACCCAAGATGGGGTTTTGGGTTCCCCAGGGCCCAGTGGTGTGGAGTCGGCATTTGTTCCCAATGTTCGTGTTTGATAAGAAACTTACTGAGGCTGATGCTTACAAACTTAGCGGGTTGGCACCTTGGGGGGATTGCTGGGCCCTTTTTACATGTCTAGTGCTAGAAGTGAAAGACAAGAGAAGCCAGAAGAAATATAAAACGATACTTACTGACATTTAAATACATTAACGTGACACGTGTCTGCTGATGATGTAAGAGGTGCACTTATCACCCAAAGCTGCACGCTTTTCCTTGCCTTGTCAGCAGAAGTGAGGTACTTTACTAGGAAGTCCTACATACACTGTCCAAAAAGTAGAGGCAGTTGCATAAAATGTAGATAAAAAACCTTACACTTGACCTTCTCCTAATCTCTGATTTGATGTCCTGTAACAACTGTCACAAATCTGTAGCTGCAAATATTTTTTCCAAAATGATGTATAAATTCAGAAGCCCAGCAGATCTGACCTGACAAATCCTTTTACAGTCAGTTAATTTGTGAACTCTCATATGGTTTTATCACTCTGACCAGACATAAACAGGTTTTGTTTTTTTTTGTTTTTGTTTTTTTTAGTATATGAAAGCAGCTGCTGACAGGTATTTATTGCTGCCATCATCCACTCTTAATATTTAGACTGCAAATTTGACTGCAGCCCATCAGCTATTAAGCAGCAGTAATTATGTCTGAAGTAGTGAAAGTGAAGTGTGACAGCCATCTGATACCTGCTCCTTTAACAGATCTTATATACCTTACTGAATTATTTTTATCCTGTACTTTTTGTGCCCAGTCAAAAAGATGAGTGTGTTTAGGAAGATGAGTAAAGATTGGACACAATAAAAGCGATTCTATTGCACTATTGTAAGAGTACTACTGTGCCTAAGATGGATGTTGCAGTGCAAATTCCTGAAAACAAGCAAACAAACAAAAAACCTTGGTGTAGTTTCTTTTTTAATTTGTGAATACACCAGTAAACAACATTCTTTAACTAGATAAACTGTCACTGTAAAATAAGGTCTTGCTACTGTAACTGAGCAGGAATTAACTGTCTGCAAGGCAGTCCAAGAGGGAGACCTGGGCACTGTGGTTGGGTCGGCCTCACCCCAGTCATCATGAATGGGAAGGGATCAGAACCGTTTCCATCCCTGTGCAGGACGAGGCTGGGAGGGGAGCAGCCAGCACGGGCGATGCCGGGGGGACGGAGCACCTCAGCTGCCTGACGGCGGCGGCAGCCAGGCTGGGCGAGGGGAGAGCGGGGCAGGGCCCAGCGCACCACCGCTGCTCGGCCCCTCTGGGCTGAGACCTGGCCCCGTCCCCCTGCCCCGTCCTCCCACCTCATGCTGGGGGCAGGGGGCGAGGGCTGGGTTGCAGGGGGCTGCAGGAGCGGCCCTGAGGGATCCAAGGCTGGGGCTGCCCTGGGCACAGCCTGCACGGCCGGTTCTGGCATGTTCTGGATGGTTCCGGATGGCTCTGGCCGGTTTCCTAACGGACCGGGCGGACTCCACTGGGGCAATCCGGGCATCCGGTGGCACCTCTCAGCCCATCAGAGCTGGCGGCGCCACTGTGGCTGTATCAAGAATATTAGGACTTGATTTTGTTGTTGTTGTGATCCATGGTTGAGCATATACTTGAGGATGAGAAGAATGTATGAAACAGTATTTAAAGCTTTGGAGTCTTTCTATCTGTTCTGTCAAAGGCATTCCGTTTTGTGCAAAACACTTCAGTATTCATTAAAGGAAAGCCTGGGACCTACATGTCTCAGATGAATATGCTCTCTACCAGGCTAGAGCATCACTATTATCACTCTTCTCTTTGGACCATAAAAATTTGTATGATGATGAATGGAAATCTAGTTCTGATGATTTATTTCTAGAACATTTTTATATAAATTTCCCTTCAGACTTGAACAATGCTCTTGGACACAGGGTCTGATTTTTTGGGTGGTCCTTTGGAGACTCAGGCGTTGGACTCAGCAATCCTTGTGGGTCCCTTCCAACTCAGGACATTGTGTGATTCTATGACCCCAAGGGAGAAGTGGTGAAAGGTGACAACCAGACCAAGATACAGTAGGTTTGCCATGACGTATTTCAGTGCATAAGTTTCCTCCTCAAGTCTACTAGTTCAGCGATGACCTAGGGCCAGCCCTCTGTGTGGTAACAGGCCCTGGTGGTGAGGTCACAGTGTATCCCTCCTGTCTCCCTGCTATATCCCTCTGCCGCGGGTGCCAGCTGTGGCCCAGTTGCTTGTGGGGCTGGTAGGAGGAGGACCCAGAGAGAGCGTTGTGTCTATCTGGGGACATCCTGCTGCGATGGAGGGGCTGAGAGCCCTTAGCGGTGAGGGGCAGCGCGAGGGAGGTTGGGGGCTGAAGCAGGACCCTTCCCAGCAGGCTGCTCGGGGCTGCGTCTCCTGCGGAGATTTCTCTCCAAAGTGGCCAAGAGACTCGTCCCTACCAGCTCCAGCCCCCTGCAGCCAGCAGCACCGATGACACCTGCTCTGTTCTTTCCTTCCTTCCAGGTGTGGGCTGCTGGCCCAGACGTAGACGTCGCCAGGGCAGAGGCAGGGTGTCAGGGCCTGTCCCTGAAGCAGCCCCGACCTCTGCCACTGTTGCGACTTCTCTGCTAGAGCGCCTGCAAGACGAGGAGGTGAGCTGGGGGCTCCCCACCATGATGCAGCGGGGTTCCCTGGGGGAGCAGGGGGAGCCTGTGCCTGGCGGCACCTCTGCCCTCTTGGTTTTCTCGTCCAGAAGCCCCGGCACAGGGCAGTGCCCAGTCTGGAGCTTCTCAAGGAGCAGTCATTTTCCCGGGCCCCATCCCAAGGTCCCATGGGTGCCCAAGCCCAGAGGCCAGGGGCTTTGTGTCCCTATTGCAGCTTCCCAGCCCCAGCAGCACATCCCTAGGCTCTGCAGAGCGAGGGCGGACAGCTGGCGGCGCGCTGGCAAGAGGAGCAAAGCAAGTGCAACTGATCCCTATGCTGGTCTGTTCCCAGGGTGACAGAGCGCAGACCTACTGCGAGCTGGAGAACGTCTTGTGGGGAGATGACAGCCGCCTGCAGTGTGGTGTGGTCAACCGGCTGCTAGCAGCGGTGTCCTGTGACCTGACAGCTGAGCAGGTGAGATGGTGCTCTTGGAAGGCGATGAGAGCAGCCTGCCAGGCATTTGAGGGCAATGCGGAGCAGCACAGACAGGTTTTTCTGGCCTTGGGGCCCACCAGAGTGGCCCTGAGGGATCAAGGGGCTGGGGAGAAGCCTGCCTGGGCGAGGCGGGGAGCAACAGCTGGGGAGCTGCTCGCCTTCCTTCCCCAGGGGAGCAGAGGTGGCAGCCGCCCAGCCCCAGGCACAGCTGTCCCCAAGGGATGTTGTGGGGGAGTAGGGGCCATCTCCCCAGTGCCTCCAGCACACAAAGTCCATTCGAGCTGAAGCCCAGTAGCCAGGCGGCTTCTGAAGATCTCCACAGAGGAGCCCCCACAGTGTCTCTGTGCCAGTGCTCCGGCACCTGCAGCTGTTCAGCCCGTCCAAGTACCTCACTCAGCCTGTCTCCCGGGGGGCAATTCACCTGAGCCTCTTTTTCAGGGCGTGACGGAAGACACGAAGATGGCTGCCAGTGACGTCCTGGTGGCTCTGGCCCGCTCCCACTTCAGCTTTGTGCTAGCCGAGCTCCTGGCCCAGCTGAATGCCCCAGGGAAGATCTCCAAGGAGTTCGTGCTCATCACTGTGGGCAAACTTCTCAGCACCAACGGTACGGTCCAGCACCGCCATCCTCCCTCCCGCTTTGGGCCAGGCTGGGAGAGCTGGGATAGAAAGGGATCCTTCCCCTCTCCACGCAAGCCGTGCTGAGCTGGGGGGCACTGTGGCTGCAGCGCCTCCTCCCTCGCTGCCAGTGCCGGCTGGGGGCTCTGACCGTGGCCACTCTCCGTTCTCTTCGCAGCCCTGCAGTGCATCCCCTTCATGCGCGTGGTGCTGTTGGGCCTGCGCACCGTGGTGGGCCAGTTAGGGAGCGGCCGGATCCTGCGTGCTGCCTGCGGTGGTGAGTGGACCCTGGGCAGGGGCAGGGGCAGAGCAGCCCCTGGCACCTCGCTCTGGTCTCAGAGCGGGCATGGCAGGCCTGAGCCCACAGTGCTGCCAGCCCTGGGCCATCCCAAAGCATTGGGGGCACCTGGAAAGGGTGGGTGAAGGTTTCTGTGGGCTGGAGGTGAAGGTGCCCGGGAACTCCTGGGTCCCTTTGCTGCCTTCCTGGGCTTTCCTACCAGGTTCATGTGCCCTGATGGGCAAAAGCTGGGGAAGAGAAGGGCAGGGGTTGCAGAGGAAAATGCTGGAGCCTGTGAGGAGAAGGTGTCATGTGGAGGACAGAAACGGCGTGGCGTTGTCATTGAGACACCTGGAGCACACAACTTGCCCTCGAACCTAGATCTGCTCCTGATCTGAATGACCTGTGCTTCCAGCAGGCTGGCGGGGGTGCTGCTCCCTTCCCTGCTCCAGGCTCCTTTTTCTCTTCTCTTTGTGCAGCTCTGGAGCAGTGGGCCAAAGTGGTCAACGTTTACATCTGCACCTGGAAAGGATGCTCCTTGCCTGCTACGGAGAAGGAGCAGCTCTACGAAAACCTTTCCCAGGTGTTCTGCTCTGTGGCAAGGAACTGGCTGGAGTGCCAGGAGGAAGAGGTGAGAAGTGCTGCTTTCCCAGCTGGGGACGGCAGCAGGGATGTCCCCTGTGCCTGTGCCTCTGTCTGTGCCCAGCGGGCTGGCTGCAAAAGGCCCCACACTGGCTCTGTGCCTGAGGCTGGGGGCTCCCTGTGGGGAAGCAGCTGAAGCCCACGGCATTTGGGCAGGCAGGGCGGGGGGTGAGGGGTGGGGAAAACCTCTCTGCCCTCCAGAGCAAGCCCATCTCCTGCAGGGCAGAAGGGAGAGGGGAATGGGAAGGGGGAGGCAGAGGGAGAGGGAGGGAAAAAGGGCAAGGGGAAGTCCTCTCTGTGGGCAGGGCAGACCTTCAGCCTTTGACGCTGGGCCTCCCCGGTTCGTCTCCAGGACAAGCAAGCTGTCATCGGGGCCATGACTCCCTTGATGCGTGTCCTCCTGCACAAGGAGGAGCACCGGGAGCATGTCTGGGAGCAGCTCCTCTGGCTCCTGCGCCAGTATCGGATGGTCCAAGACTCCTCCAGGGTGACCAAGGTGAGGTGTGGCACAGGGCCTGGCACGGACGTGGGGTCTGTGCAAGTGGCACGAGGGCTCAGAGATCTGTGGCATGCAGGGAGGAGCCAGGGAGCTCCCCTTAGAGAAACGTGCAACAGGGAGGTCAATCCGAGGCTCCCGAGGCTCTTCAGGCAAGGGAAGAGCAACCGTGATGGGGCCAGGAGGGAGCCAAGAGTCAGTGGGGCCCACCTCTGGGAGATGGGAGGCTTTGCTCCCACCTCCCTGGGGGCTGTTTGCACGGGGAGCTCTGCTGCTGTGCACAGTTTCTCCATTCGCAGGTGGCTTGACATGGCTTCGGGCCTTTCTTCCTCTCCTGTTTTCTTGCAGAGCCTCCTTTATTTCCTGGAGGCCTTGGAGCAAGTTCACATCCCCATCCCCAAGGGCAAGTGTCTTGCCATCAGCAGTGTCGTGTGCAGCGAGGTAAGGGGAGCCTGAAGCCACACAGCCACAGCAATTCCCTCTTGGCTGAGTCTCGGGAGGACTCCAGAGTCTTTGAATGCTGCTCAGCCGTGGCTCCTGGGTGGCTCCTGGGTGCTCCAGACCTGTGCGTGTGTCCCTGGGGCCACTGTGGGGTGGGCTGGGTTTTGGCTGGGGGTCCTCTTGCCACGAGTGCCCAGGGAGATGAGAGCCGGCAGCGCTGTTTCTTTTCGGTCCCTCTCAATGCTGCCGGGGCTTTCTCCAATGGACCTTGTTCCCACAGCTCACTGCTGACCGCAAAGAGCACAGCCAGGACCATAAGGCAGAGCTGACCCAGTGCATCCTGCTGCAAGGTAAGGAGAGGAGACGTGGCGATGCCCCGTGGTGTCCTGGCAGCTCTCTCCCAAAGCTCAGAACTGGGTGTAAGCTGCTTGCTAATGCAGGATGGGATTTCCTCCCCACAGCTCGGATCTGCCCAGAGGAGACGATCCTGTTCCTGGAGTCCCAGCTGGGCCACGAGAGGGAGGCCATGCGCGTGGCAGCCCTGGGTCTGCTCGGTGCTCTGGCACGCTGTGACGGTCAGTACTGCGGGGTCAGGGCTCGGAGGGCTCTCTTCCGCCCACTGGGCTGTGCCTCCACGCATGCCTCACTGCATCTCTTGCAGAGCCCGCGATGGCAGAGAAGCTGCCCCAGGTGGTGGAGGCTGTCAAGTGTGTGTGCAGGGACCCCAGCATCCGGGTGAGCTGCTTTGGGAAGGGACTGTGCCATCGGGGTCGGGGTGGGAGAGAAACCTTTTCCCTCAGGGCAGAGGCAGAGCCTGGCAAGGCTGGACTAGAAGGGCTCTGACCTAGACAGCCATTGCCCCGCTCCTTCGTGTTTACTGGAGGGAGGGCTGACGGCGAGAGGTGATGCCGCTGCCAGCATGGGCAGGTCCCCATGTCCCTGTGCTAACCATGCTTGACCCCTGGCAGGTGAGGAGGGCAGTTCTGCACTTCATCAGGGATCTGCTCAGTGCCAATGTCCACAGCTGCTCAGCATGGGACGTTGTGGGATACATCTTCAGCGAGTTCAGCCAGAGCTCGAGCAGAAGGGTAAGGACAGCATGCAGCATCTTCCCTGGGGAGATGTGCTGCCAGGAGGCTGGCATGGGAGCCTGCTGGGGCCACGCCTGAGCCTTCTGGGGCAGGAATTGAGAGCAAGCGGGGGGTTCCCAATGTTGTCTTGCAGGCTGCAGGACTCCTGTCTGCCCAGGAAGCCCAGGAAGAAGGAGGTCTCCAAGGGCTGTGCATGGACGTCCTGGGGTCCCTGGACATCTCTGTGAGAGGGATGGCCAAAGTAAGTCCTGCTCTGTCCTGCTGCTGCTCCTCTCCTCTCTTCAGGCCATTTATTCCTAGAGCCCTTTGCACACCTGAAAGCTCTCCCACAGCATGCTCTGAAGTGCTCCGGGAGATGCACACCATCCTCCCCAGCTCTGAGCTGAGGCAGAAGTGCTGACGGGCTGAGTTGTCTCATTGCCTACAGCTCCTGTGGCCGAGGCTGCTGATGTATGTGATGCCAGCCAAGTACACGGGCATGCTGATCCCCCTCTCGCACTGTCTCCGCGCCTTGGCTGAGACAAATGAGCTAACAGCAGGGCGTGATCATCAAGAGCTGGATCCCGACGTCCTCAACTCCCTGTTGCAAGGTAGGAGTAGCAACTCCCCCAGTGAGCTCTGCTGAGCTCCGTGTCTGCGTCCTGCAGGGACGTCAGTGTGGCAGGGCACGGTGTGGCTCGGCATCTCACCCAGCATTTCGTTCTCCCCGCAGAGACAACGCTGACTCCACAGAACTTGCTGGCTCGCCTGCTGGTGAGTAGTGGGGCCCCCAGGGAACAAAAGAGTTTTTTTCAGGACAGGGCAGCGACATCCAGAGAGGCCGGGGCAGCGATGCTTTCGAGGCTGCTGCCAAGAGCCCTGGGGAGGGAGCAGCTGGGGTAGCGCCGAGCTGCTTCCTTCAGGGGAGAAGTCGCGGCTCGTGCGGCAGAAGCGACCCTGCTTCTCTGCTCTCTGTACTCAGGTGGTGGCGGGGTCTCCTTTTGCGGGCAGCGAACTCCAAGCTGCTGCCTTGGTGGTGATGCAGAGCCTCCACAGCAGGATCCACGGAGCTGTGGGGGCCACGTGGAACACCGAGATTCCCCTGCTGCTGCAGTACCTCCAAGGTAAAGTGCTGGTGGGGAGGGGGAGGGAGGGCATGGCAAGTCAGCTTCCCAGCATGGCTAAGGGGAGTCCCCGCCTGGTGCCCGGTGCTTGTTCTGCTGCCGTTTCCCTGCCAGGGAGCCAGCACTGAAGCTGGGGGGAGTGGTCCCACAGCGATCCATTCGTCCCGGCGCATGGATGGGGCCCTTCCCGTCCCCTTGGACAGCATGCTGGTCCTGGTGGCACCTCCATGGCCCTGTTGGGGTGGTGCTTGTGGGGAGGGACGGACGGACGGCTGCCTCTGTAGCGGGTGCAGCCACCAGCTTCCCTGGGCCAGGCCAGCTTTGGAGCAGCTCTTCTTTTGTGGCTTGGTCCCAAGCAAGTTTTTTTTTCTTCTGCCGACTTTCTAGGAGGAAAGGGGAACATCCCAGACTCTGCCGAGTGGGAGCGCCGTCTGCTTCAGGTACTGCAGCCTTGGGAGGCGTAGCATATAGAGGTGGCCTTCCCCAGCTGGCAGGGGTGTTTCCTAGGCACCCCGCGCCTCCTCCTGCCTGCCTCGAGGAGTCTCTCCCTTCTCACACGGGCCACAGCTCTCATGGAATGCCACTCTGGCGTGGCCGTGTGCCTTGGCGCTGCCTCTTCCTGCTTGTCAAAGGCCAAGAAGCATTCGCTTCCTCTCCTGTTCTCTCCTGCAGTTCCTGAGGGTATCCCTGGAAACCATCAGGGACGACGCCTGGACCAAGCGCCTGAGCTGTGCGCTGAGCCAGCGGCTGGACAGCTCTCCCAGCAGCTCTGGGGAGAAGGTTGGTTCCCTGCCTGGCTCTCCCCTGGCAGCACAGCCACGGGGCCCCCGCCCACATGCGGGGCTGGGGCTGGGGCTGGGGCTGCAGGCGGTGCTCTGCCCGCGAGGGCTGTCTGCGCTGCTTCCCCAGCCCTTGCCCCCCATGGCCTTTCCCTCCGTGCTGAGCGGGGCTGGCTAAAGCCCATCCCTTTGTCCGGGCTCGGCTGCTCCCCGTGCGCTGGCGCCTGTCCTGCTCTGGCCCCTTTGCAGCATGCCAGGCTGTTGCTGCATCTCGGGCTCGGCTTTTTCCCTTGCAGGCTTTCCTGTACAAGGCTCTTGGGACGACGCTGGGAGCTTGTCAGGAACTCCCACATGTCCAAGAGAACCTGCTGCAACATCTGACAAAAGCACAACCTGAGGAGCCCTCTGAGGCCCAGGTGAGCTTCCCTGCTCTGTCCCTGGGGGAAAGGGCTTCTCCCGGCCCTGATCCAGGCCTTTTCCAGCTCCTCATCGCTGCCCACCACTGTGGCTGGCCATGACTGAACGCCTGGGCCTGTGCCAACTGTCCCTCGGTCTTTTGTTGCAGGGAATCATTTCTCTCGTCTGCCAAGCCGCCGACAGCCACTTCCGCCTGGTCTTGGAGACATTAACAACATTTGCTGCCACCTTGTGCAGTGGCCGGAGCTTTAGGGTTTCCAGACGCAGGCAGGTGAGGTGTTTGGGGTTTCACTCCCTGGCTTTCTTCCACCTGCTTCTCACTTCTGCACCGTGACAGAGGCTGTGCCCTTCTGGCCCAGCCCTGTGCGAGCGCCCAAGCTGCAGGCTCGGAACAGCTCCTGGCCCCAGAGCTCACCGAGAGCTGGGGGAGCAGCTTGAGGAGCTGCCAGGACGTGCCCGGGGAAAGAAGAAGCTGGTGCAGGGGCAGGGCAGCTCCTGCCTCGGGATCCCAGGGGAGGGGACATCGTGGGGTGTGGGGGGCCATCGGGCGGACGTCTCACAGCATCTCTTGCAACGCAGATGACCCAGGCCAGCAGGAGAGCTGAGGCCACTTGCAGTGCTGTCATGCTCGCCCACAGCAGCATGGCACTGCGTGCCTCCAAGGAACAGCTGCTCGCCGACGTGGAGGCAGACATCGCGGGCAACATCCTGCTGCTCTCCGTCTCCAGCAGCCAGGTGAGAGCTCGGGGCGTGCAGGGGCAGGGATGCTGGGTGCCCCAGCTCCAATCCCTCCGTGCTAGGGCACACTGAGACGGGCCGTCTCTTTCTAAAGGTCCCCCGAGGAATGGTTTGTCCCAGCACGAAGATCCAAGCCCTTCCCCTAGATTGCCCCCGCGTGCACATGTTCCTCTTGCAGCCCATGGCCCTTCCTCCAGTTCCTCCAGTTCCAAGTGTTTTCTTCTCTCTTGGGCCCCAGAACTTGCAGACAAATCTTGCCGTGGTGCAGAGCATCCTTGAGGTCGGCCGTGCCATCCAAGGTGTGGGTAACTTGGGCAGCTTCCATCCTGTCCTGAAGCACAAGCTGCTGCTGATCCTGCAGGTGAGTGCCCAGTGTCTGGCAGTAGTGCCCATCCCCGGGCAGGGTGCAAGAGCTCTCCTGTGCCCAATGCCCACTTTGCAAATTTCTGGGTGGGACTTGCAGAACTTGATGAAGACGACTGTCTGGGTCTTCCCGGCAACGTCACTGCACCTGAAGGTGATTCTGGCCCTGGAGCAGTGGAGGTAAGAGCGAGGAGCGGCGGGGGCTGTGAGGCGGGATGACGTTCCTCCTGTCGGGGAGTTCCCAAAGAGCAGCACTCACTGCCACAGCCTAGGCTGGCTGGATTTGGGGCTGTCGATGAGGACAAGCCCAGATGCCATTTGACCCTCTCTGGAGAGCGCTAGTAACTCCTCTTTTTCTTTATTTTTTTCTTTCCTCGTCTTCCTTTTTCCCCTTGCCAGCAAGCTGGAGATCTCTTTCAGCAGCATGGAAATTTGCAGCCTGCTGTCTGACTGCTGCCGGGCCATCCTGCCACTTCCTTCAGCGGCTGAGCAGATTGGGGAGATTGGGAACACAGAGCAGGCAGTGCTGCAGCTCCAGGTAACTTGCTGTCCCTTCCCTGCCCACCTCTCGGTCAGGACCCCTCCCCAGCACAAGCTGTGTGCTGGCAGCAGCCGTGATCCTGCATCTCCGTCCCTCTCCTGCGCTTTCAGTCTCTGCACATGGCCACGAAGGCTCTGGGCCGGCTCATGGCAGTCCTGCTCAAGACAAAGCCAAGCCCTGTCGACTTGGTAGACATCGTCGACGTGAGTATCCATGGGGTGATGGGGCAAGCATCCCTCCTGTCACCAGTGGGGACCCTGCGAGTTCTGGGGCCCCTGGGGAATTAGCAGAGGAGCAGGAACCTCCTGCTGCCATGCCAGGTGACTGTGAGCTCGGGGAGGCAAAGAAGTGGGCCCTGCAGGGGGGAAAGCCAAGAGGCGGCCCCTGGCTGGCTGGCTGCAGGGAAAACTCCTGGGTGGGAGCAGGTGTGTCTGAAGAGAGTGGGGCAGTGCCGCAGGGCAGAACCCTCAAGGAAAGTGCCAGGAAGGGAGGGAAATGGAGAGGGATGGTGGGAAGGGAAAGATGGCCCTTGGGAGACAGAGCTGCTCTGCCCCAGGTCCTGTGGTTCTGGCTCTCCTTGGACAATCCATGGGTGTGCAAGAGGGCCCTGCAGGTCTGCGCCCAGCTGCTGGAGGACTGCAGAGATGGAGTCGCTTTTCAGGTGAGGAAGGATGCCCACCGTGTGCCCCCTGCTCCCTCCCCAACCACCCGGAAGGGGGCCTGGCAGGGCAGCTCTGCCCAGCTGTGCACGGGCTGTCGGGTCCCCCAGCACAGCGCTATGGGGTGGCCCCTCTGCCCAGTCCTGGCCTGAGCAGGGCGCGGGTGGGAGACACAAGGGAGTGCTGGGGCCACCTACAGCTCTTGTTCTTCCTCTCGCCCCTGCAGACAAGAGGTGCCTACCTGCCGTTTGGCGCCTTGGTGGGATTGCTGGGGCCTCTGACCTGTGAGCCCACGACCAGCTCCCGCCAGCTGGCCGCTGCCTGCCTCAGCTCCCTTCTCCACATCCAAGGTGAGTGTGAGTAGAGCAGGCGCCTGCCGGCCCTCTGCCCCGCCTGGCCCTACCAGGATCGCGGGGGCTGGGCCCTGCCACCAGGAGGGAAAGGAGAGGCAAGGTGCTCGGCTGCTGTCCTGTCCCCACCCTGTTCGTCCTCCACCTCCCCAGGTACCTGGGGAGGGATCCTGGCAGAGGGCCACCCAGGGCCACCTGCCAGCAGCGTTTCCTGCAGCCGGGGGCACTCAGGGCCACCCCTGCTGCTGACAGCAGAGGCCTGCAGCCCCTGAAACAAGCACCTCCAGGGAAAAGAAGGGTCTTTTCTGTGCAGCCCAGGCTTTCTCAGCGGCAGAACCTGGCAAGGGACATCCCGCTGCACCGAGTTCAAGACTGACTCCCCTGGCCCCTGGTCCCCCTTCAGCAGAGGCTGGGAAGGGAAGTTCAGTTTCCCAAAGTGTGACTCCCCTTTTCTCCCCGTGCTCGTTCCAGCCAAGGCCACGAACAGGGTTTTGGAGACAGACGACCCTGCGAGCTTGTGTGAGGGGCTGAGTGCTCGCAGCGACGCATCTCTGCAGCTCCAGACCTCCATCCAAATCGCAGAGGTAAAGGGTGCCCTCAAGCTTGCATTATGTCCTGAAGAGCTGGAGCAAAGCCATGACGGGATCTCTCCTGTTCCTTGCAACTTTCCAGATCGTCTGCAAAAACTTCCCCAAAGAACAGGCCGCAGACTTCATGAGTGCCATCAAGGAGCCCTTCCGGCGTGCCAGAGGAAGCCGCGTGCGTGCTGCAGGCAACTGGATGCTCACCTTTCTGGAGACATGTGGAAAGGACATTCGTCCAGACGTAAGAGACCTTTGTCCATGCCTTGGGCTTTCTCGCTTTGGCTGTCGCACCACACATCTTGCCGTTGCTGTGCTAAAGAAGCACTCGGTGCAGAGGCAGGGCTTGGGCAGGGTGCTAGGGGTGAAATTTCGCCTTAGAGCGTGAAAGCGTGGCAAGGGAGCAGGTGTGGCTCATGGGCTGAACGCCCATGTTCCCGTAGAAGCCAGGACGTGCCCAGACGTTCTTTCTCCCCTGCTTCTTTCAGGTGCGACGAATCCTCTCCATCCTGCACACCTGCACACAGTCCATGTGGGAGACCTCGTTCATGTACTTCGTGCACCATGCGGTGCTGATCCTGGCCCGCCATCACGAGGAGCTCACGATTAACGTCATCCTCCAGAAGTTTGTGCCTGTGGACAGGTACATGTACATGCGCTACTCCCTTTCCTGCTGGGCTCAGAGAGCCGTAGCTTGCCTCCCCTAGGGCGATCCAAGTGAAGCAGCAGCTCCTTCTCCTCCACCCAACTGTCGGAGGTGTGCTTGTAGCGCTGGTAGGAACCGGGCATCTTCAGCCCGGCTACTGAAGAAGCGTGAGGTGAAGGCATCCCAGGTGACAGAACATACGGGCTCACGGTTGCACATCTCTTGGCAGAAACACACTGGAGCTGTGGAGGACTCTGGGGAGAGACAGCATTGGCATCGGTGTGCTGAAGCGCTTATCGAGGAAGCTGAAGAGAGTGGGAGACGACAGCTCCCAGCCCAGCTCGTCCAGTCGCAGGCTGCACACCCACCAGCCTTCTGCGGAGTCCTTGACTGTACGTTCAGTGGCAGAGGCTTTGCGTCTGCTCCCCCACTCCCAGTGCGAGGGCAAGGCGTTGAGGCGTTGGGTGCCCTTTGCAAGCGTCTCTGGACACTGCCAGGACACTGCTGCAGTGTCTCAGCGTTAGCAGTTCGGGACGGCCGGGACAGCCGCTGCTCCCAGGCTGCAAGGCTGTCCCGGATACGGGGCGTGCAGGCAGCCAGCGGGCCGCGGCTGGTGGCAAAGCTCTTGTTTAACGGGTGCTTCTCGGGTGGTCTCATTTCCCTGCAGGTCACCTGTGTCATCTCAGAAATGGTGTCCGTACAGTCCAAGGAGGGGGTCCAGAGCTTGCTTCCCTCTCTCCTCCCTCGGCTCCTGCTGCAGCTCAGCAAGGCACTGGGGGAAGAGATGCTGTTTGTGCCCCTCAGCCCCTGGAGAGGGCACGCTGAGGATCAGCAGCAAGAGGGCAACGTGTGCAGGTCAGGAGTAGGAGGGGCAGGGCAAGGGGGGCTTGAATGGCTTAGCCAAGCATGTTTGTTTGTTTCCTGTCCTGCTTCCTAGGCGTGAGGCCACTTAAGGCTGCAGATTTGCTTTTCTCCTCCCATCCCTGTTTGTTTGGGGGCTTCTTTTCTCTGTTTTTCTCTCGGGCAGGCTGTCATTATTGCACGATGGCTTGTGCAAAGTTTGTTTTCCTTGCGGTAGAGATGTCTGTGTGCTGAGGGTCTTCCTGGGCGGTGACTGCCAGGGAGCACAAGCACAGCTGCCACATCCTCGCAGGGTTTGTGGCCCAGCTCTGGCCATGGGCAGCTGTGCTTTCCTGCCGTGGAGGCTCTGCCGGTGTAATTCCCGGCCTGTCAGCGTGCACCAAGCATTACACTCAGGCGGTGCTGCCTCCCTGGGGAGGTTCGAGTGCTCAGATCAGTCCCCCCACAACACAAGAGGGCACCTTGCCGCAGGGCGCTCTCTCCTGCCTGCCATCGACTGATCCTGGGGGCCCTGGCTTTTGGCCTTCTGTAAGCGGCTTGGGGCATTGCCAGGGCTAAAAAAGACAGTTGCTTTTTTGGCCAGCTTTACAGACAGACTTGGTGGCTACAGAGTGTTGCCTCTGCGGTTCTTTGCCTCTCCCTCGATGGAGCTTGGGATGAGTGAAGAAGCGGCTCGTAAAGCTGCTGAGCATTCTTGCTCTGCTAAGTCTTCCCCTGCGGAACACTGCTCTGATCTGAGACTTGTCTGGCTCTTGCTCTTTCCCCAGGCCTTTCTGCGAAACTCTAATGTCAGTGCTGAGCAAATGCGCTGAGGACTGGCTGACGCCGTTCTGGAGGCAGAAAATGTCGGCGATGCTGGAGAGCCCCTGCACTCATGCCGAGGGCATGAGCCTCCTGACGAGGTGAGAGCCCCAGGGCAGCATGTCGCCTTCCTCTCGGTGGCTGCGCCCAGGGGAACGGCTGCCGGGGCCCTTTCCTGCGTGCTCAGGGAGCTCTGTGCAGGGCAGAGCAGCGCCTGTGCTGGAGGAGGGGAAGTCCGCGGTGGCAGCCTGCAGCCTTCCCACTTGACCGGGCGTTGCCCCTTGTGCTCTTTGTGCAGTGTCCTGGTCCGTGCCCAGCTCATCTCCCGGGAGCTGATTGAGAGCTTCTCCCAGTGGCTGCGCTACCCATCAGCAAACCTGCAGCTGACGGCCATGGCTTTCTTTGCTGAGGTGAGGCAGTAGGAGGGCAGGGGGGCTCCCCAGGGCTTTTCTGAAAGAGATTGCTGCTTGGGCTGCCTCTTTCTGTGGGGAGAGGTGAGAAGAAAGCGTCACCATCGAGACTCCTTTGTCCGAAGCCTGTTGGTGTGCTGTGCCTGGGCTGAGGTTGTGTCCTGACTCTCGTGGCTGTGTTGCTCTCTTGCAGCTGATGAAGGAGCCGCCTATTGAGAAGAGGAACATCCCGAAGACTCTGCGTGTCTTGGCTGAGAAAGCACACCACCGAAGCAGCACCATAAGGCAGCTGGCAGCGAGAGCTCTGGGCAACGCAGCTGGCAGCATGCCCGTGGAGGTGAGACAGATTTCCCTGCGCTCTGACTGCAGCCCCTCCCTAGCAAGACCCCGGGGGAGAGCTGCTTCAAGGGCCTGGACAGAGCGGCAAAGGCAAAAGCAGGGCTGCCAAGGGAAAATTGGGTGCCAAATGTCAGAGTAACAGTGCTTTGGAACAGACCTGTCAGCCACGTAAATAAAGAGCAGCCCTTGGAGGCAGGGAGAGCCCTAAGTCTGTGCACGTCTTTGGCTTTGCAGATGCAGAAGCACAGGAGACAAGTTGTCCAGGTGCTGCAACAGAGCCTGGAGGACACTGCCTGTCCCGAGGTGGTTGCAGAAAGCATGCTGGCGCTAGCTGAGCTCGTGAGGGTGCTGCAGGCGGTGAACTTGGGATCGGCCTTTGAAGACATCGTCCAGTCCACCAAGATGTTCTTCGAGTCTGTGAGTGAACCCAGCTCTTCCTGCCGCAGGGGCCTGCACGCGCCGCCTGCATGGCCTCTGCTGGCTGAATGTCTGCTTCGGCCTCATTACCCAGCTGACAAAGGGCTTTCTGGTTGCAGGAAGTAGAGTACCTTCGCTACTCGGCCTTGCGCCTCTATTCAGTCCTGGCCTCCTCAGCCTCGAGCAAGCGGTCGTTCTTTGCCAGAGAAGTGGCGGAAACATGGGTCAGCCTTTTCCTGCACCTCCGGGATCCCGACTCCGCAGTTGCCAGCGTAAGTGCCCTTGCAGCTTGCTCCCAAAGCCACAGAAAGCTGCAAGGCGTTCTGCCACTCCTGCCTGCTCAGCAGCTGCTGGGCGTCTCTGCAGATCCCCCCTAAAAGTGTTCCAGAGAGCCTTCCGCTGTGCTGCCCAGGGCAGTCTTACCAGCATCGCTGGCAGGACCATCTCAGGCCTCTGGGCCCTTTTTCTGGCCACGCACCTTCGTGCCTGCCTTTGCATCCCGCAGCTGCTGCTCCCCTGGGAGCGGGCAGTGGGGAGCAAGCCCACGGATTCGGCTGCCAGGCATCAGGACTGGGTCGGGTGCCGGCCTAAGGGATGGAGCAGGTCCCCTCTGCTGCCGCCAGTGCATTCCCCTGCCAGCGAGTGCCCCTCGGGCAGCCCCCCGCCAGGTGGAGCTCAGCAGCACATGGCTGGCTGAGCTCCCTGGGCAGGTCCCAGACACGCTGGTGGAGGAGGAATGACGGCACAATTCTCTTCTTCAGATGTGCAAGATCACCTTCCAACTCTGTGCTCCATTTATGGGGCTGAGTCGGCCACAGGAGATCACCTCTCTCTGCAAGAGGCTGGGTGCAGAAGAGCTGCAGGATGCGGTCTGCAGTTACCTGGTAAGTAAGCTGTGCTCCAGCAAGACATCAGGGCCCTGCGGCCCTGCCCTGGCTCCCTCGGGGGAGTGCGCGGTGATGCAGGTGGGGCTGGCCAGGACTGGGACATGGCCATCCCTCCTGGCCACCCACTGCCTCTCCCCTTCCCCCTGCGGCCCACCCAGCCAGCTGGCTGAGGGGCAACAGAAGGCATCTTTTTGGACCCCCGTGAACTTGTGCCTTCCTGTCTTGCCCTAGGCCAGATACGCCCCCAGCATGTTGGAGAGGCTCCATACCGTGGCCAGGAGAGGCTGCCTAGAGAACGGTCAGAGGCTGCACACATCGACCTTCGAAATCCTTGGTGAGAGCCCGCACTGGAACTTCCCACTCCCTTTCCTGACCAGAGAGCTGTAGGGGCCTCTGCTTTCTCTGTCCTCTTTCCTCCGGGCCCTGCCTTTGCAGAACAGGGCAGACACCGTGCTGTGTCCCATGGGCTGAAGATGGGGTACACAGGGATGCAGGGCTTTTCCTTGCAACCTGCCTCTGAGTTCCTTCAAAAGCTTTAGCACCCATCAAGTCGTGATCTGTAGAGCCTGGCACAGTGGTTCCCCAAGCATGTGTCCCAGCTGTAGGGCAGGGCTGGAAGCCAGGGCTGTGGAGCGGTGCTCTGATGTTTGCCTCTTTGCTCTGTCCTTTAGCTGACATCCTGGCAAGGAGAAGAAGGGAATGAGGCTCCGTCACATAGCAGGTTGGTTCACATGGGGCTGAGCTCTGGATCCGTGGGTCTGGGCAGAGGTCAGAGCCCAGAAGCAGCGCGGCAAATGCCCAGCACCAGCGGCCGGCCAGCCAGGGGGGAGCAGCTCAAGGGTGGCAGGGGGCACAGCTCACAGCCTGGGCTGGCTGCTCACAGCTCTGTCTGTCTTGTTGCAGCTTTCCAGGGCCTGAGCAGAACTGAGGACACCCGAGTGTGGAGATGGCAGACAAGGCCCTCTGTGACTGTGGCACCCTGTGGGCAATAAAACTCTGTATATAGTCTCACCGCTCGCTGTGTCCTTGGGGAAATCCAACTCAACGTGGCCTCACCTCTGCGGACAAAGGGTCTTTTTCGTAGGGCCAGGGGGGCACGTTGGGGCCTGTGGGGAAAAGCCTGGCAGGATGCACAAAAGGGTTCTGAAGCAGTTGGTGGACCTAACCGTGAGGCCTCCCAGGATTAGCCATCAAATGTCACCGCGATCAGAAGAGGCTGCTGACAAACTGGAGAAAGCAAATGTCGTTCCTGTCGTCAAGGTGGGCACTGCGGGCAGTGCCCCAGTCCTCAGGGATGGGAAGGGATCAGAACCGTTTCCATCCCTGTGCAGGACGAGGCTGGGAGGGGAGCAGCCAGCACGGGTGATGCCGGGGGGACGGAGCACCTCAGCTGCCTGACGGCAGCCACAGCCAGGCTGGGCGAGGGGAGAGCGGGGCAGGGCCCAGCACACCGCTGCTGCTCGGCCCCTCTGGGCTGAGACCTGGCCCCGTCCCCCTGCCCCGTCCTCCCACCTCACGCTGGGGGCAGGGGGCGAGGGCTGGGTTGCAGGGGGCTGCAGGAGCGGCCCTGAGGGATCCAAGGTTGGGTCTGTTCTGGCCTGTTCCGGATGGTTCCCCAACAGACTGGGGCCCCTGGAGACACCTCTCAGCTACTCAGAGCTGACAGCACCGCTGTGGCAGGGCGGGTGGAGCCCACGGCCGCAGCACCATTACAGCATGCCGCAATGGCACACCAGCCCTCCTTGTGTCCCAGGGCGATGTAGGGAGTTATGGCAACATCAGCAACTCAGTCATGGGGCTTGACATCTGTTTGGGCACCTGGGGTGCTTTTCTATGTGCTACCGAAGCAATAATCGCATTACCAAAGCACTAACCAAGAAGTGGGAGAGGTGTATACTGTACCTTAGGGAGTGAGCCAAGCTTGAGGTGGTTTATCTGGGCAGCCAGAGGAAGTCAAGTGCACGTGACGCACGTGGAGAAGTCTGCACCAAGCACGCCATCGTCGTATGCCAACTCATTGCCAGTAGTGACCTGGGAAGGCAGGGAGGAGCACACGGATGAAATGGCTGAACAGCCCCTGCAGTGCAAAGAGAGTCTCTATTCCTCCCTGCAGGCCTGTACCTCAGCTGTGGAGAAACAGGGTCAATTTAGATTAGGCACTGGGAAGAAACACTTTACGCAGACAGTGGTGAGGCACAGGAACAGGCTGCACAGAAACAGGCTGTGCATGCCCTGTCCCTGGAGGTGTTCAAGGCCAGGCTGGACAGGGCTTTGGGCAACCTGGTCTGGTGGGAGGTGTCCCAGCCCACGGCAGGGTGTTGGCACAGGATGGGCTTCCAATCCCAACCATGCTCTGATTTGTGAAAACCCTCCTGCCATTTTATTCCTAAACACTGGATCTTCTGTGCAGGTCCCTTGATCTTACTTTGTTTTATGGCCAAAACAGCTTTCAAAAAAATTTGGACTATTTTCTTCCCTTTCTCAAAACTTTCTGTTGTGTAACAGAATCATACTGAGCAGTACAAAGCTTAACAAGGCCTCTGCCAGAGCTTTCCTACAGGATACCAGCTCAGAGGTTCTACTACAGTTACTGCAATCCTTGGCTTTCCTAAGCTGTAAGCTTGACAGAAACATATGACTCCTATACAGCTAGAAGGGCATTAAGAGAAGTATTTCTACGGGCTACAGGTCTAGCCCGGAATCTGCTCCAGCAGGGGTCTTCCACAGGCCACAGCCTCTGTCGGTGCAGGGCCACCTGCTCCTCCGTGGTACTCCACAGGCTGCAGGGGGACATCCTGCTTCACTGTGGTCCTCACCACAGGCCGCAGGGGACTTCTGCTCCAGCGCCTGGAGCACCTCTCCCCCTCCTCCTTCACTGACCTTGGCACCTGCAAGGCTGTTCCTCTGTCCTCTCCCGCTCTCTCCCAGCTGCTTTGTGGCACCTTTTACTTTTTTTTTTTTTTTTTTTTTTTTATTTCTTCCCCTTTCTTAGATATGCTCCGACAGAGGCACAAACAACATCACTTACTGGCTTGGCTCTGGTCAGCAGTGGGGCCCTTACCTAACATGGGGATGCTTCTAGATTCTTCTCATAGAAGTCACCCTTACCGCCCCCTGCTGCCAAAACCTTGCCACATAAACCCACTACAGCTTCAAGACCTTGCAGACAAGCGGGAGGGAGTGCAGCCCCCATGCTGTAACTCGTCAGGTGCGCGGCTGCTGTTCATTCGCAGCAGCACACCCTGGCAAGAACACTTCCTGGTGGCCTGGTCCAAATGGAAACGCTTTCTGCCATTATAGATCCCATGCCTGTTGCTTTCCTAACTTTAATCGGATTTACAAATAACTGTTAGTTTGCTTTCTTCCAGTACCACGCTTTGTACTGTTTATGTGTATGATTATAGCATTTAATGCTGCTTTTATATGGCTTATACTGCACTCTGCACTGGTTGCTGCAGAGCTCTACAGTCTGTGCATGGCCTCAGGCCGGTTCCAGCCGGTTCCAGCAGGCTGGCCGAGTCCACGGGGCCAAGCGGGGCACCCAGAGGCACCTCTCAGCCACTCAGGGCTGGCGGCGCTGTGGTGGGGCGGGTGGAGCCCATGGCCGCAGCGCCATGAGGGCAGGCTGTAACCACACGCCAGCTGTACCCAAGATGGGGTTTTGGGTTCCCCAGGGCCCAGTGGTGTGGAGTCGGCATTTGTTCCCAATGTTCGTGTTTGATAAGAAACTTACTGAGGCTGATGCTTACAAACTTAGCAGGTTGGCTCCTTGGGGAGATTGCTGGGCCCTTTTTACATGTCTAGTGCTAGAACTGAAAGACGAGAGAAGCCAGAAGAAATATAAAACGATACTTACTGACATTTCAATACATTAACATGATAGTATCCTAAACATGTCTGCTGATAGCTGGCTCCTATATTTGTCTGCCGTGAGTGCCAGCTGTGGCCCAGTTGCTTGTGGGGCTGGTAGGAGGAGGACCCAGAGAGAGCGTTGTGTCTATCTGGGGACATCCTGCTGCGATGGAGGGGCTGAGAGCCCTTAGCGGTGAGGGGCAGCGCGAGGGAGGTTGGGGGCTGAAGCAGGACCCTTCCCAGCAGGCTGCTCGGGGCTGCGTCTCCTGCGGAGATTTCTCTCCAAAGTGGCCAAGAGACTCGTCCCTACCAGCTCCAGCCCCCTGCAGCCAGCAGCACCTATGACACCTGCTCTGTTCTTTCCTTCCTTCCAGGTGTGGGCTGCTGGCCCAGACGTAGACGTCGCCAGGGCAGAGGCAGGGTGCCAGGGCCTGTCCCTGAAGCAGCCCCGACCTCTGCCACTGTTGCGACTTCTCTGCTAGAGCGCCTGCAAGACGAGGAGGTGAGCTGGGGGCTCCCCACCATGATGCAGCGGGGTTCCCTGGGGGAGCAGGGGGAGCCTGTGCCTGGCGGCACCTCTGCCCTCTTGGTTTTCTCGTCCAGAAGCCCCGGCACAGGGCAGTGCCCAGTCTGGAGCTTCTCAAGGAGCAGTCATTTTCCCGGGCCCCATCCCAAGGTCCCATGGGTGCCCAAGCCCAGAGGCCAGGGGCTTTGTGTCCCTATTGCAGCTTTCCAGCCCCAGCGGCATATCTGCAGGCTCTGCAGGGCATGGTTTTACAGCTTACATCTGCTTGCACTATCCATCCAGCGAGGGGGCCTGGGGTGCCCCAGGAGCTGGAGAGGGCACAGCCAGGACAGCTGGCCCAGGCTGCCCACAGTGATGTCCCACAATGCCTGGCGTCTTGATCAGCAACAAAAATGGGGGAGTTGGCCAGCATGATCGGCATGTGGTTGGGATGGACATCAGTCAGTGGGTGGTAAGTAATGGTGTTATGCATCACTTGATTTCTTCAAGAAAGAAGATTCTTCATTCTTCTTCTTCTCGTCATCATCATCATCAATTTTCCTTTTCTTTTCTGTCCTATTAAACTGTCTTTATCCCAGCCCACAAGTTTTACCTTTTTCCATTTCTTTCCCCCAGCCCAGTGAGGGGGCAATGAACAAATGGGTGTGTGGTGATGAGCTGCCTGCTGGGTTAAACCACAACAATTCTACTAGCAGTTAATGGATAGGAAAAAGTGGCACTGAAATACTGAAGTAAAGACAAAGTTGAGAATAAGAACATAAAGAAATTAAAATAAATTGCTCAAATAATTGTAACTTGCATATCTCCTTCTCTGGAGATATTTAAAGCCTGTCTGGATGCCTACCTGGGCAACCTGCTCTAGGAAACCTTCTTTGGCAGGGGGTTTGGACCTGAGGATCTCTTGAGGTCCCTTCCAACCCCTCCAATTCTGTGATTCTGTGAAATAGAAAAAAAAAAATCTAATTTACTATAAATAACTTACATTATTTGCAAAATACATCCGATTTCAGAAGGGGGCAAAGTGTAGGAACCAAGTGGATGCCCATGTCTAAATGAGCTGCATCTTTATGCACTGTCCAGAAAAAAGACTGCCTAAGTGAATTGTAGAAAGGAAATATTTATATTAAAGGCTATAGAAACTACTGCAGAGTGAAGATTTTGCTCCAGTCAAATCAGTGTGGATTTCACTGCTGGAGTAAAAATGAGCTAGATAAAAAGAAAGACAATGTTGTAGTCTGTGCTAATCATAGAAATATAAAGGATATGAATAACTAATACAGGTGAAAATGAGAAATGGAATACAGAAGAGAAGCCTTAATGAAGAAATGAAAAATATATCTCAAAATGAACAAGTGATGCTCTGTAACCAAAGAAAAAGTACTGATGTGGCTATACGGATCATCTACTTTATTTATGGCAGCTTAGACCTTCTAACTGATTTTGTTTTGCACTTGAGGGTCAGGTGCAGAAGGGCATAAGCCAAACTTCCCCTCCATATTCTGAACAACAAAATACAGTGCACACAAGCTGTACCCTGAACGACATTTCCTACCATTGAATCTAATAGAGCAAACAGTTCAGACACATTCTTGAAGGAACAATGTTATAACAGGAGTGGAACAGTGGGACAGCAATAGAAAAGGTTAAAAAACATCAATGAAAGGAATTAAATGATGCATTTACCTGTGATAGTGAGAGATTAGATTCAATAGAAATTTTTACTCCTTTGTTCTCATCTCAGAAGACTGCTGAGAAGGCAGGCAAGCAGGTTACAGACCCCAGAAATTGCATTTCTGGAATCACTGGGCCATTCAGGAATGATTCAATTTACAATGTGGAAGTCAGCTTTACTGTGTGAGGGTATGTGCTCAACCTGTCCTTTTTACACTGAGAAGGGACAGCATAAGATTCATGACAAGGAAGAAGCACCTACTTTCAAACATCCCACTGTAATTATACTCATAGATGCTGCCAGTAAAATCACAGAAATCAACCAGCAGAATTACACTTTCATGTGGAATGGAAAAAGAGGCTAGCTGCCCACAACTTGACTTTTATTAATGCATGCAGCATCATATCCAACATCCTACTTCTGCACTCATTAAAATCCAGTATTGCTGTGCTGCTGTTTTTTTCACTGTCTACATCCAACAAGTTAACATTTCTTCTCCTACTTCTATGCTATTCTTTATTTGCTTATTAAAGTATAGTGCCTGCAGAATTTTCATTCCACTCTTAATTCTTGAAGATTGGTTTTTCAGGTATTTGTTTTATGAAGCAATTTCTGTTACAAAAATGTGTAACAACTTCTAGCCTATGGTCTTCTAAATTTGACACCATGTTATGTTGTACTTTAATGATGTTAGAGAACCCTTGTATTAATCCATACTATTATTGTAAGTATTGCACTCTTCTTGGTGCTTTTTGTAAACAATATAATCTTTAATTTTTCCATGTACTCAAGCTACAATTGCTTTTTGGTATGTTCTTAAGATTTCAGTACTTTACTTTTAGTACTTTTTTGTGGAATTCATTTTTAGGAATCTATCTAGTAATAAGCATGCCAAACAAGTCTGGAGGCAAGTAACCATTGCAGCAGAACTCCAGATTCCTCTGTCACTATGTTCACCTCAGGTTACAACTACATAACACTTTCTGTGTTTATTTAAAGTGCAATTTGCAAAATGTCCTCCTCATTATTTTTGATCATTTTGCAGCATATTAGCTCTGTTCTACAGCAGTTTATTGAATAAATGGTAAAGATAAATTTTATTTTCAGGATAACTTGTATTTTCCACAGTAACTTCTGCACATGGTTTATATTCTCGTTTCAGTTGTATGAATGCTGTATGTCAGTTGAACTCTGTGTTAAGTTTCTATTTGTTTTCCCTTTCAAGTTTATTAATGATACACCTGTCCATTGAACTCTCCTTATGATGAAGTACTTCTCATTTCATGTAGGCATTTCTGCCACTCAAATGACAATCAATTTCCTGCAGTAGTACACAGGTTCTTCTAAATTCTGATTTTTGTCAGCTACAGGATTGTGGGATTGTCTTATTCTTTTCTCAAACTACAGTTAATTTCAAACTAAAAAAAAAAAAAAGCCTTTTCCTGATAGTTCAATTTCCAGCTGTGTTACAGAATCTTCTGTGAGAAAATGATAGCAAGAGAGTAACTAAAATATAGGTCAGTATAATGTGACCATGAGAACTGAAGAGAAACAAAAGTGTAAGAAAGATGGTACATTGTGAAAATTCATCATAGTCCTAAAGATCTCTCTGTAAAAAGGACATAGCAGGTAATTGTACAAAAACAGTGATGGAGCTGATTCAAAAGAAAATTCTGTTGTGGCAAGCAAAATCATGAATGACAGAGATACATCTGGTGTCAGAGAATTAAAAAAAAATATAATAATCTAGTATGCATTGTAAAGAACAACAGAGGAAATACGAATTCCATTTAATGCTTTCAGAGTGTAGTAATGCTGCACTATGGTTTCATTTTCTATCAGCAACAAAGTCTGAATTCTGAAAGGAACAAACACATTAGACAGAGCCACAGCAGGCCACTTTCTGAATAAACTGGGGAATTTACCATGAATCTACAGCATAAGAAACGATAGCAAACATCCTCTACATATTTATGACATAGTATCTCTAGGACTATCCTAAGATGAGACATAAGTATACCTGAAAATTCATCCCAGGAACCTGTTTATGAAGTGGGAACAGCTCCTCTGTACAGTCTAAACTTCAAAAGTAGCAGAGGAAGAACTAAACCTTGTATTTGAAAGATGCTTTTCCAGACTTCTAATAGCACTTAATAAAGGACTTAAAAACATTAATGAGCATTACATTCTGCTTCCTTTCCCTTATAAAAGGACATGAATATGTAATACAGAAGTTGGATGACACTTAACACTAGCAACAATAATTATTGCACCAAACTATTTAGCATCTTACAGTTTCAGAACAATTTACAAACATTAATTTAGTCATGCAACACGCTTCTGATTTAAGTGATATTAATGTTTGCTTCTATGAATGGTACAAAATACTCATGGAAGGCAGATGATGTTTCCAAAACTTAATGGTTGGCCAACATGATTAGAAAGAGGTATCATCCTTCTCCAACTAAATCGGCACCATTAAACTTCCCTTTTTGCTAACACAATATTCATCTTGATATAAATAAATGAATATTTGAATATGAATAAAACCATTCAGTAAGTCAAGATCTAGCAAAAGCTTTAGATCTAAAATACAGAGTGAGCAACATAATTATGGGGATTCAGGAGAAACTTCTTTAGACTGCAATGTGTACAAGACTGTGTGGTGAAACAAATTCAAGCAAACCTGAATGTAAACTAGTTATGAGTTAATGAGATTCTAATGTATTAAAAGAAAAATGAGAAGGAGCTCAGTGTCCAATCTGGTTAAACATGCATCTCACGAGGCTGGTGTCTCATGACAGCCTCTCGCTCTTCCACTGCCTCCCACCTGACATCTCTTCTGTCTTTTGGACTGCTGCTTTGAGAAAAGTTAGAACCATAATCAAGCCCATCTGGGCAGCTCCAGCAGCACAAAGCTCTCTAAATCAAATGCATTCCTCCCTGAGAAGACACTGTGTGCTTTGCCCATGACACTGTGAGATGGCTGGTAGCAATGTCCCCCATCCTGAGTAGAACACAAGTTTATGCAGCTGTAGGACTAGGAGGCTGCTCTGATCAGCATGATTATATTAACTGTGAAGCCAATTAAGAGGAACTGCTGATGATGGGCATTCTTACACCAAATGAAATCTTGCATCTCACCTTGCTATGGGATTTAGTTTCTTTAATGTGGGCATCAAATCTCTGAACCCATCTAAAAATCAAGTGGAATTAACAGGTAGTGCTAACAGGTAGTCTGAAACCCTCTGGTAATGTACTTCACTTCAGTCATTACCAGCCATCCTGAAATCCTTCTTTTCCTTGAGCAGTACCTTGGGTATAGAGAATCATAAGGTGGTGTCCCATCTAGGAGAAAAAACGATGAAAACTTTTCAGACAGAAACAGTTGCTTGTGACTTCAGCTGTCCAAAATCTGCACAAGGCTCTTAAAATCTTTTGAAAAGTCAGAAACCTACCTCCTGAAACCCACCTCCTGAAACATCTAACCATTGCCAAAAACTGGAACTGAAAGATCACTTAATGAACTCTGGGGTCAAGCTAGTGTTAAAAGGTACCAATCAGCTGGAACTAGGAACTTGTTGCCGTTTCTAAGCATAATTATAATTATAATAACCATAAACCTGATCCACTGTGCTATACTGCAGAATACAGTCCCTCAGCAAAACCAGATCATGCTGGTTACTTAAAAAAAATAATAATTATACAAAATAGTACTTCTACCTGGGCACACTACTCTGGAGTAAGTACTGCTTAGCTTAGGAACAGAACTTCTGAAACAGATGATCTGAGGCTGTACTCGCACAAGTGAACTATATCTGAGTTATTTCTGTATTATTTCAGTTAAAGCAGACATGCAGAAGTGTACTTATTTGCAATAGTGTCCAGAAATTACCGCTGAAAGATAGTGATTTAAAAAGCAGAGTTTTCAGATGTGCTTTTAAACACAAAGTACAAATAAACACAAATAAACAAAATAATGTCCTCTGTATGTGGCAGACCTCTGAATCAGACACTTGGAGAGAGAGAAAGAATGAAGGTCAGGAAAAATAATAAGAGAAATTATAACTGTGCAAAAAACATACAAGAAAATTGTTATGATAGCTCTGTGCACTGTAGGTCTGCTAGCTGATTAGAGTCAAGCTTATTGAGGAATAGAATAAATGATTTCTAATTCAACAGTACGGCCATGGAAATATGTCACAAAGCAGAGAGGCATAAAGCCAAACTTGTTGCTGGGTCATACCATAAGTGCCTTTACCTCTCTTTGCACCAGCTGCGGCCTGGAGTACTTTCTGCACAAAATAAAGGTCCATGAAAACTAACAGAAAGTGAGCACTTCAAAAGCTGTCTTCAGTCTTAAGGGGTATATTCAGAAAACTCCTTCTAGGGGTGCTGGAATTGATCACCACCTTCAGAAAGAAACCCAGCAAAGCACCAGCTGTTCCCTCAACCTATTAACCCTTTTGCCTTGCTTCAAATATTGCCATACTTATTTTAGACATATAGCCAAGTGTAGACAGATGCATAAACAGCTCTGATTTAAATTATTTTAGTATCTCATGCATGTGTACAATCTGCAATTTAAATCAATAAACATTTATTAAGCAGGCTGTCTATTGACTCGCAGCTGCTCTTGCTGCAGTTCATTACCCTGACTCATATTCCAGAGTGCCCAGTGGAAAGATAAGGTACTGCAAAGTAAATGATAAATATCTAATGCCTTTGGCTCTTCAAGGAAGAAAATATTATGGTGCTTGAAACTTAAGTTTAACAACATTACTACACAGTGGGACTAAACTCCATGACATGTCCGGTCCTGACTGACATCAGTTCAAAAAGATTCTAGACCAAGAAAATCAGCCCCGCAAGAACAAAACAGCTTCAGAACATAATCCTCAAAACCTCATTAGTTTGAGATGTTTCCCTGAAGCTATGTGTAAATGCACAGGTACACTGCTAATCATTAACAGGTTTGGCAGCATTGAAATGTGGTATACAAACTTCGGACAACCCATATCAGTTCATCATATACGCAGATTGCATTGAAGGTTAACATTAAGCCCATTAAGTCAATAGAATAAATCACTAAAATATAGTAAAAGTCAGGGTAACCCAGGCGCTGGTAAGCTGAAATACTTTTCCCCTTAGTCTAATTTTACATCACAGTTTTACTTGCCCTGTAGTTTGAATAGACAAAGTGAATACTTTAACATCATCCCAAAATCTGATTCCTATTTTTTCTGCTGAAGTCTGGTTTGATGATGATTAATACTTTCCCCATATCATTAATTGCACTAAGTTGTTTTGTAATTCTGCAAAAAAAAGGCTTCCCAGGAGTTATTATCATGTAACCATGAGAAGGAAAAATAAGTAGAATCCAAAAGCTGTATATAGGTTGAAGAAATTATGTAAATCGGTGTATCAAAGAACATACAGAAAAAATATTACAAATGTGACAATTCAAAGAAAATAGTGGTATGCTAATCAATGATTTTATTTTTTTTTTCCTGCAAATTAATCCTTTTCAAAAACTGGGGAAGTGTAATGGCCCTTCTTTGTCAAAAATAAAATAAAATAAAATAAAATAAAATAAAATAAAATAAAATAAAATAAAATAAAATAAATCCATTTCCAAAGTAGGAAATATTTATCTAGCTCTTGTGTACTGGTGAAAGCAAACAATGAAATAATGAGGAATGCCACTGGAATATGAACACACTGTGGCCAGAATAGCCACCAGTATTTGCTGCAGCAAATGCAACTGAGCAGAAATCTCACTTGTGTCTTGGGAAGAGCTCACTCTTGGGCTTCAGCAGGAAATACGAGATGAAAAAGAAGTCTTCTGCAGGTCTTTCCTGACACACTCATCTTAATCAGGAATACAAAGCTGATGTTGAGTTGGTGCTGGGCCAAATATTTTCTGTAGGGTATCTTTGGGGAGGAGAGATTTTCAGTCTGTGCAAAATATTTGATCTGAAAAAAATAAATACATCTTTTTTTTATCATCAGAAGCTATCCCTCACCAGCTGAAGAAAGAGAAACCATCATTTTGTATAATTCTAATAATTCAAATAAGATGAGATAAAGTTGTAATGGAATAGGTAACTTAAATCTTGTGCTCCATTGTATGTTTCATGAGCAGAATAGCCTCACTAACTCTGTACATAATGTGATACTGTGAAACTAATTCCCAGTAAAACCATTAGTTTCAAGACTTCCTTTTGGCTTGCTCTGTTTTTCTTTCTCTGACTCATGAGTAGTCAATTCCTTATAATGAGATTTTCATCAGAAGAGTATAGATTTATTCTACAGTACGCCTCCAGAAGTGGAATAATGTTGCTTAGATCAACTTTTTGTTGCCAGTACTTGCCTTGATAAAAAAAGAAGAAACTAGAGCAAATATCTATTTAGGCTCCCTGGTCTGGATGCTCTTTTCTAACATTACATGCTCTGTTCCATTTTAGTATAGTTGTTACAGTTGTGTCTTGGTCTGTCTGAACAGAATACAATTTGATGAAGAACCACCTTCCAATATATGCTATGCTCAGTTTACCTAAATCTTGTAGAGATTTAGGTAATTTAGAGATCTCTTGTAGAGATTGCACCCCTGAACAGTTTGCAGTTCTCAAAGTATGCAACTCCACCTATGCAATACTGATCTTAGAGTCCTAACTGAAGTATTTCACTGAAAATAGTGCAGAAAATGAACAGCGGGATGAAAAGGGAGACACAGAAGGGGGACTGTAGTGCAGAATAATTTCTTGTAGATGTGTCTTAATCTGTGCTTGACACATTTTTGCAAATTGCAACACAAATTCATGCATTTTCACTTGTGTCTTGTGCATGTCCTCCTTTAAACTTTGACAGAACTTCTGCAGTTCACATTTATCCATTGAGAGAGCAGAAAAAGCAGCTGTCAGACTCATGATATCTTTCCTAAGCCATTTGCAGGGCTTATAGGTCCTCTAACCGATCTGTGGATCCAATTACACTGTCCCTCTGCCTTGCAACATCACAAAATGCTCTTTTCCTTGTTGAGAGTCTTCATACTGATTTGTATGGCCCCATCTGAAAACTGTCAGTGTGCTGGTGATCTGGCAGCTCACTCGGC
The DNA here is from genome assembly GCF_009819795.1 of Aythya fuligula. NCBI lineage: Eukaryota > Metazoa > Chordata > Aves > Anseriformes > Anatidae > Aythya > Aythya fuligula. The sequence goes on along the minus strand of NC_045562.1, from coordinate 25,836,559 downwards.
ACGGAGATTGATGGTACACTTGCACATACGACTTGAAGAACAGAAGTCTGAGACTAGCTTGTAATTCAAAAGATTAATTTGACTGTTCTCCCATTTAAAATGACCATGGGTCTCTGGAATAATCCCATCATCTTTCCCTGAGAGGTCAAGAGAGAAACTCATTGTGTATTGTTCATGATAGCTGTTTATGTGGAAGTATATTCATAGAACTGCCTTAGTATGTTTTGACTTTTATTTCAACTAAGTAGGTTTTCCAGAATAAATGCCTACAGAATTACTCTGTGCTTAAATAAAACATAACAAAAACGAGGATGCCTATAGTCCTCAGAATCTGATGATCCTCTGAGCTGTCCAGTTATACAGTAACATTAATTTTTACTAATGAAAGTCAGACATTTAACCTCTGTGACTCTCAGGAGGATCAAGAGTTTTATTACAACTGCTAAAGGAGTGAGCCTAGATTTCTTGTAAATAATGCAGAACGGCTGGTCTCCACCACCCCCTGAAACTGCAAGAAGCTGAATTCCCACTTTTGGAAAACTTTTTATGTCATGGTGTATGTGATGTGTTCTTACACTGTCATCTAATGAGAAAAACAAAATCGAATAAATGTAACCAGGCCAAGTCTTAACTCCCACCCTAACCTTTTTCCCCATTCCCATCTTTCAATGTTTATGCTACAAATGGTAGTTGTTTTTAAATACCTGGGGCAAAATGTCAAAACAATGAATGTATTTGAGGAGGAGATAGAATATGCATCATGGAGTTACAGTTCTAGCAAACTGTGGATAACTAGCTTGCATAATTTTTTAAATATTAAGTTTTAGATTTCAAATTATAAACTATGAAAATTCTGACCAAGGTTGTTGAAAAAAATAGCTCTTCCTGGTTCTGACATTAGTTTTAATTAGACATATTAATGACCTGTGATGGTCAGTGAGCTGTTTGAAATACATTCCAGATGTCAGGAAGAAAAACTGCATTTTGGTCTGTCTTCAGATTCTGATAACGAGATATTATCATCTGCCCTCCACTGAGTGTGTGTGTGAGCAGATAGGAAGGAGAGGGAGGAAAATAAATGGCTAGATTGATATTCTCCTTGGTGTTGTTATGCCTTGCTTTCTCTGCTCTTGTAGCAGGATTATTAATGTCCATGCTCCCTACAGTGCTTTCAGCACCCCTACAGGCAGCTGCCTGCTATTACCTATTTCTGGGGCAAGCCTGCTTTGTCTTGCTTGCTCTATGTCTCTGAATCTGCTGGCCTCCAGTGCAATGCCATCCCTATGTTAATTAAAACATATCATGATTAAGTGTTTTGTTAAATCAGCAGAGAGTTAGAAGTCCAACTGTAGCTATTAATGACAGCTCACTTATCAGAAGCATTACTTGAAACATACAATAAATTTATTAAATAAATGCTTGATTCAAATATATTTTTTACGTTTTTCACTCTCTTATTGTCAAATGTTTTTGCTTGCTTCTAAGACTTTCTCATCTTATAAATTTGATGTCTTAAACAAATGCATTTGTTTCAGAAAGCAGAATGGTTTAGCAGTTTGCATGAAGTTGAACCTACAGCTATTAAAGTCAATGAGAAATTTGCTATTAACTTTGGTAACAAGCAAGTCAAGGCGAAGAGGGTATGTAAATCCTTCTAACTTCAGTCTGAAAATCAGTTATACAGAGGTGTATGAATTGAGGCAGATGTAGATGGAATAGTTTAAGATACTAAACTCTTTTCTGCAGCTTTCACTAGATTCACGAGCAATGAGTTCCTAATAAGAATGTCTGAGCAGTAAATCTTTTTTAGGCAGACCAAAAATAAAACAAAACAAAAACTGATAGCAAACTGGAGTTGGATTTAAGTTGTGATTTGTTTGATTAGATTTTTTTTTTTTTTTTTTTTTTTTTTAAGAATCACTAACAATGAAAAACTTAATATTTATTAAGTCTCTTCTTCAACCCTTTTCTTTCCATATGGACCTATCTTGAGGCTCCCTGCTTTCCTGAATCAACGTTATTCAGGGCAGTGGCTCCTGTCAGTCAGTCCAGTGCTTCTGTGTCTGGGCATGCTGGTACGTAACCATAGGCAGCTGATGTGGAAATGAATGGCCAAAGCAGGAAGGAGGTCTGAGATGTGTTTTTAAAATGAACTCAACAAATCATTATGGGAAGGTTAATATTCTCTTAAAAGCAAGGCTCCTTTTGGCTAGCTCTTTTCTGCAGTTGCCCCTGAGTCCTATGAATAGTGAACAGTAGAAAAAAATATAATAAGCATTATGACTGTCAAAATAAGATGCATTTAGATGAAATTTTTTTAGCAGAGTACATGCTATTGCTTCATGTATCAAAACTGATAACCTAGTCTCGTCAAATTACCATGAAGAGTTTGTTTATATTTGGCTTCTCTCCTGCATAGCTTTGCTGCCTTTCCAGTATGTACAAACCTTATTGAAAACTTTGTCATGGTCTCACACTGTAGAACTGCACACTTGAAAACAACATTCATTATATTTTCAGCATTCGATTGTTCATTTTGCATTAGGGCAAAAAAATAACAGTGAAACAAAACACAACCTGGTATAAAACTCATTAAAAGTTCAAGGAAAGAATCTCATATTTATTTCTCTCTGGAAGCAAGGATTCCAGGGACAGGTTTAAATCATGCTCATTGCTTTTCAGAGCAGTATGCAAGGAAAAAATAAGTAAACCCACTTAAATTGACTAAATTTTATTTGAAGGAAGTAAACATTTGTGTCACTCCTTCCTAATACTGCTTTTCTTAAACTTTAATTTATCTTTCGTTTAAAAATGTAGGCTTTTTAAAGCATCCAAACATGGATGCTTCTATAAACATCCAAAACATGGATGTTCCATACTGGCCTGGTTGTAGCTTACTTTGGAAAAGCCCTTTAACACATTTAATTATCTCTGTGTTCCTGGTGACCTTAAGGTGTTGGATATTTTCTTGAATGATTAAGTTTAGATGATATGAGAGCTCTCATCAGAGGACTCCACTATGAATGATTGAATCACGTAGCAGTGAAAAGGCACGCAGTCAATAAAAAAGGAGAATGTGGATTTTATAGACCATAGACAATCTGCTCTGTTGCCTTTATGTGAGTGTGGGAAAGTTGGGAGGTGTTGGAAAAAAAAACAAACTTGACCTCTTCGGGAAAATCAGAAGAAAAAAATGAGAGAGAATTTATAAAAGTGGTTAAGCAATGCAAATTGGTCAGGATAGCTTTTGTTCAATAAATTAGGCAATGGTGAGAATCCAGCTTATTCAGTCTCCTACGTGAGAATAAGTGGCTGAAGCCCAGGACACTGTTTTGGTTTGGGATAGTTGAACTTTTTCTGCTAGGTCATTTTTGCAGTGTAATCTTTATCACACTTTGCAGTGTGCACTCTGGAAAATTCTTACAATTCGCAGTTGGGGAACTTGGAAGAACAGGTAGCTTTTGGGCAGAAAATTTGCTAACTTGAATAGAGAAGGAAAAGCTTGGGACAAGAAAAGAGAGTAAAATGTTATTACACACCTTCAAGTTTAATTCACACCAAATTGAAAAAAAATTGCACAGCCTTTACTGTTATGCAAACATTATGTTTAGCATATCAATGTCAAATATCAATGAGATTCTAGACCATGCCAGATATTTATGCTATGAATGATGACTAGGTAGTAAATCAAACACAAAATAAATCCTGTGCTTAAATAGATTTTATTGATCCATTTGATCAATAGAAAATGATTTGTGTGATATGAGTACATGCGAATTGCCTATGCTATTTTCACTTCTAATTAAGAAAGAAAAAATCCTAAGAAGAGGACAGGTCATTTCCTGTAAACAAGGAGATTTTTGTTTGCTACATTATTTACTGAAGCTGTAGCCTGTGAAAGACTAGGCAGTAACTAGTGCTGATTTCTTCTTTGCCAAGATCTTTTGCTATTTTCTCCTTGATGTAGTGTTTTTGAGTCACCAGTGATTGTTTTTCAAAGTTTCAAAGGGAAATCCCCTGTTTAACACTATTTAGAGGGAAAAAATGGATCTTATAAGTGACAGAGGTCTGAAATTATTTTAAAATGGTAGGAAAACCTCCTCCCTCCCTCTTGAAAAGGGATTTTTTTCACCTTATTTTGTGTTCCTCTCACTCTTCTTGCACCATGTGGCGAAGTAAGTGCACTCCACAGTTTTCAAAGAACAAGAAAAGTTTGTTTCATGTTATAACCTCTCTTCTTCTTCTGTAATGTGTTATTTTTATATTACAATAAAGCATTTTCTGCCCAAAGCTTTGAGTAAGGGGAGATGGACTGTCAAAAGCCTTTGTCTGTTTTACATTTAGAGCCACTGCATGCCCAAATGTGCCAGGAATTAATGTGCTCCATTTCTGGAGTCCCAATGGGTTTCTTGAAGACTTAAAACAAACTATCACAGTCAAAATGCTCTTCAGGCTTGCAAACAGAGGGCTTGAATATCAAATTGGAGAGCAGTCTGATAGCAGATGGGGGGGACCCATCTGTGGAGGGTCTTTAAAGTTCCAAGAGCTTCACCTTGAAAATTTTGCCTTGATCAGAAGATTCAATGTTATCTAGTGGGCTGGAAAGTAGGTCCTGATAAATAAAGTGTATTAAATCTGATTACTTTTCTGCTTAACAAGATCTTGACTTCTGTTTTCTCCATTTGAAAAATTGATTGAATGGAAACTATTAAAGTAGATCTTACTACTAGTTGAAAGGTGAGCAGTGCATCATTTTGAAAACAAACCAACCAACCAACCAACCTAACAGAAATTCTTGAAACTTGACAGCAACTGAACAAAGATGGAAAGCTTTGGAAATGACTCTCTTCATCTTTACTGGATGTACAAAGAACCTTATTCCAGGATGATGTGATTGATAGAGCTTTGCTAAATTCAGTTATGCTTCTCTCATACTAGCTGGAAATTTGATCCGGGGTTATCTTTCATACAGTTTAATGTGTCTATTCCCCTTTCTAACACTCAGCTTCAAACGTCCCTTTATCTTTCTCTAACTTGAAGAGGGCAGAAATCAGCCCGGTGGAAGTGATTCACCCAGTTAGTGGTGGCTCTAGACAAGTCCACAACACAGGAAACACCAAATGCTTCTCCCCAAGGTGAATGATGGGGCCAGACTTTGGGATGCTCTTTGCATTGTAAGGGCTTTCCCTTTCTGATGGGGAAGGGATAGCTCCTGCTTCTGTTTGGAATAATGCTGCCCACACTGGCCCATCCAACCATGGCAGGAAAAGGCAGACATCCACATTTCCAGAGCTCTGTCATCAGAGGCACTTGCCATTTCCTGCCTACACTTCGATGGCCATCATACGTACTGATACTGAATGGTAATACGTACCAGTTTTCAGACAGCAAGTAACTTACATATCTGCCTTCTCCCCCAATTAATTGGTTGTAGCACTTGCTATCTACAGAGTAAATCACAGCTGATCAGAGTTTCTCTCAGAATATCTTAATATTGTTCAGAAAAAAAAATAAAAAAAAAAATCACTTCTAGCTATGTTAAGAGCAGCATGGTTTTTGAGTTCAAAATTTCAGGTATGCTGTCAATTTTTCTCACATTTTTCAGTATTCAAATTAATGGCAGTGATTATTCTGTCACCCAAATGAATTTAAAAGTCTCCTGTCTTCCGTTCTTTTATTTATATAACCTGAACATCTGTACCAGTTCATCTCTACTAAGGAAGACACTTAGGTACAAGCTAAAAATTCCTCTCCAGAATAGTGCTGCCATCTAGAGAAAATTCATCAAGTAAAAGGTTTGAAAACTCCTTTGTGATGGTACAGCACTAACTATTAATGTGGACATAACCGGGGGAGATATTTTATGTCTCTTTTTATGTTAGAATCATAAAGTCACCAAGATCATGTCAAGCCCAAAAACGTGGTTAATATTTTAAACTTTATCTTTCTTTTTTTTGCAATTTCTAATGGCAGAGAGTACTCTGATGATTAAGACTGAGGAAAATTTACCTTCTTTGACAATCAGCACAATTCAGTTTGTTTTGTACCAGACTGATAATTTTTTTGCAAACACAATTCAATGATGCTACTGACTCTTTTATGTTTAGAAGAAAAGTGACTACATTTTTTTTTTTTTTTCATTTTTAAAGGACAGAAAGGTACAAAAGTAATTACTCTCTGATATAAAGTATTCCTGTGTTTGGCCCTATTTCTGACTGGATTTCATTAATTAGCTTAGAGATTAGACTTGCACTGTGGATGTCTAATGCAGTTTACATCTTTCCAAACCAAGACCAACACAGTATGTCCAAATGTTTGCAAGTTTGAAACTTAGTTTTATTTTTGAAGGAAAGTAAGTTTGTAGAAGATATTAATTCTAAAATATGTCTATCCCATCTTACAGATACATTAGTGCTAACTGATTTCTATAATTATATATTAGAGTTCATAATTAAAGCTGCCAAAATGATGGTATCATTTAAAATACATTAACTATGAATGATTTCTGTTCTTTAGAGATATTTTTTTCCATACACATCATGAGATAGATTTTACCTATGACTAAGTCTAGTCCACATTTCCCAGACTTTTTTTTTTTGTGTGTGTGTGTGTGTACTGGACTCTTTTCACAACTTGCAGCCTTTTAAGCAAATTCACAGAAAACATTTTGCAGTGCTTTAATTTAGAATCTGTTTGAATGTGGATGAGATGCTAGGAATGTAAGCACTCACAGTGATGCTGAGAATTGGCTAATATGAATTTTAAACCCAGATGTTCTTTTCTATTTTAGCACCAAAAAAAAAAAAAAAAAAAAAAAGTTTGGAAGTGCAGGCTTTGCTAGATACAGTTGTGAAATTCTGTTAGTTTGTAAATACAGATATTTATGTGTGGACAGCTTTACATCCCTTGCTCGCAGTGAATATTCCTTTGGTATACAAGCAGTTCTATCAGACAAAATGTGCTTTTTTTCTGAATAAACGGATACACGCGTTCGTGCCATTCTATCAGGAGAGGAAAAATGTATGGTTTCTGAATCCATATGTTATGTATTATTTAGAGAACCTGTAGAAGTTTGTATGAGACCGTCTTATTCCCCTTTTATTTAGCAAATACATTTCAAAGCATTATCTGTTGTTAAAGTTGTGTGCCCATTGTGGGTTTAGGCAAGTGTCATACATTAGACAAAGGTCTAAACACCAAAAAAAAAGATAATGTTTAATACTTCCTTCCCATTGGAATAAGTGGGATGAAGGAAAGAGCTTCAAAATGCTGTGACTGGGAGAAGATTATCTCAAACTACCTTTCTGCCCACACAGACCACAACTTGTGCTGAAGCTGGCACAGGCACCTCAGATTGTTTGTCTGCATCTCTTAGCTGAAAGACAGGGAAGGACTAAATGCCCCAGCTGTGATGGAAGAGCTTGTCAGAGTCCCTGGACAACTTCTGAGCTGAAAGCAAAATGTGATATTCTCCTGTCAAGATTTTGGTGTACAGGTGATAGTGTGAAGTTAATTACAGTGTGATTAGCCAGCTTCACGTGTACAATAATCCATCTCTGCAGAATTTCATGGCTTGCATGAAAAGTCAGTGATGGTTGGCAGCAAGCAATGACTGGAGTAGACACATAAGCTGTGATGTAAATTCTCAGCTGGCCAGGACTCATGCAAACAAATTTAGCACAGACACCATAATGATGAGTTTGAGCCCCTCTAATAGATTGTGTTTGGAGAGTCTTGTGAGAACGGGGCACTGTAGTTATCCAAGGAGTGTGTTTTATACTGCGCTGTTGTGGATGGCACATTAGAAGGACTGTCTTGTACAGTGTAGTTCTAGCGTCTTCAGGCTGGGGGTAATGGCCGCTTAGACGATGGATATTGCTTTTTGTCTCGATCAATTGAAGACTGAATTTGGACACGTCAAAGGCAATATAGACATTACCACTGAAGCTGATTGCAAAACTTAGACTCAGTGCTGTGCACGTCATTCTCTGAGTTCAACTGCAACTGTGTTCTTTTTTCTATGGAAAGCCTATTTCTTCTTATGCATTCATATGTCAAGCTTATGATCACATAATTTGTCCATGTGAAACTTCCTATGCATGGACTCCATATGGAATATATACCAGCACAATGACTCCAGGAGACTACATATTTCATAACAATCACTTCATTGTGAATGTATAAAGGCTCCTTGCAGTATATTGTGTATAAAATGCTGTCAGAACATAATAGCCTTATGGTACTGCAACCATAATTATTATTTATTTTATTTTTAAAGCCAACTATTGTATTTATAACCCCATTTCTCTGATTCACTTTGCTCTGGCAACTTTTATTCCTTTTTCTCATTTTACTGTGAGCAAGAAGCACGGAATTTGCACAGCTACAGAGTACAGAGCAATTATTTATTGGTAAGCACATAGCATAGCAAGGACTAGTGAGCTGGTAGGCTAAGGGTTAATATTGATGGACTGAGATATTAATTTGGTATTAATATCATGTCCAGTTAATATTACTGGACATGATCACCACTCTGATGCTCTGATGACACATCTGACAAGTTCTTGCTGGACAGGTAGTTGTACATCAGGTGAGGAGAGGTCAACTATCTTTGCTCTTTAGATTCAGCTGATCCTTGATGTTGCTGACATGCCATCTTCTGATTCCTCATTGTTTTAGGTTTTTAGACCTTCTAGCATCAGTATTTTTCGTCTTGAGTCCTCATGCTGCTGTCCCCGTATTTACACTTAGACTTTTTTTTTTTTTTTTCTGTTTGTACTCTTCTTACCTCACACAGCTTTCTGTTTACTTACTTTCTATAGTCTCAACTGTTTTCTCACCAGACTGACCACAGGTCACACATCTATACTGAACCAAATGGGGCCTTGGATCATAGACAGCACTAGCCCTTGTCTGATGGTTGCACATGAATGATGTCCCCAGATACTTTCCTTTTTGAAGTTGTTTTCTGTCTAAGTATTTGAGAAAATGTTAATGTTCACACTTACGGATTTAGCTACATCCCATGAAATTCAGACAGTAAACAGAAACAGTCAAGAACAAATCTAATGTATTGGCAGTGTGGAAGTCTTTATGGAATTTGGAACAACAAAATAAAAACTCATGATTAAAAAACCTATAAATTATACTTATGATCTCCACTGTGTTTTGCTCTTCAAGGATACAAACATTATATAACTAATCTATGAACGAAGTTTGTTTAAAATAAAGTATAAAACATATTGTAGTGTTCAGAGGCCAAAGAGCATTGTGTTACTGAATAAAAAGTACATGGAGAAAGTGACTTGAGAGAGATCTCCAAGTCAAATCAAGTATATCAGATGTTATTTTCATGTTAGTTTCCTGGCATATAGATGATTCTATCACGGACTAGAATTCCACCTTTCTACAAACTATATAGGCAAAAACAAATAATGATCTCTCATCAAAGGATTTAGTACCTAAGCATGAAATGAGGTATGACAGGCAACAAAAACTTTGGGTCTTGGTGAGATGAATTAGATGCATTAGGTCTGCACTAGGTAGCATAGATCATGTCCAGCTAAATGAACTGCCTAACATTAATCTGGATTTTCTTAGACATTAAACCAAACAGGTTATAAAGAAGTAATACATATAATTTAATGACAGAGTCTTGCAGCTGTCTTTTTATAAGCTTTATGAATTGTAAGCAGAGATACCATAGAAAGACTGTATTTTGTTTAATGATAGAACCCAAGTGGTTGAGACTTCTGCCTTTACTGCAAGATTGGCATACTTCTTCCCATTCTGGCAGAAATGGGAAGTTAATTATCATCAAATTCATTTTTTTCTGATATTTAGTTACATTCTTATAATTTAAAGCTGTGATTCTGCATGCGTAGGCAAGTGCGTACCTTGATTCATGGGAGTAGTTGTCACCTGACATGGTAAAGTGAGTCACAAACACGTTGGCAACTTTCCACTTTAAGGAAAATACAGTGGGTCTGCTGTAGACTTTGAATCTAGCGCTATTTGGACTTCAGGAACACTGTGAAATACTCTTCCAAATACTGTTCTTGTCTAGATCCCCTTGTGTTCTTCCCTTTAACACTGAAACCTTAGAAGAAAAAAAATCCCCTTAGATTAGTGCTATTGTCTCAGAATTCCCTGAAGAATCCTTGGTTGTTTTGTGCCTTTTTGTGCCTTACATTATTAAGTACCAGAGACCAATGGTGGAATATGTTTTGCACTCTTAAGCATCTCATCCATTACAATAAACATAATGGTGTGTTACAGGGTGGTTATGTAATATTTACAGAGATAAAGACAGCATGTATTTGGTGAACTTTATGGCTGGACTTTATTTGTTTTTGGGGAATCTGAGGACTCATGGCATTTTTTTTTTTCTTTTCGTTATTGAGAACTCAGATAGTTTCACATCTTGCCTTGAACTTTCAGCTTTCTTCATACTCTGAGGTATAGGTTGGAGTCTGGACACATAGGGGCCGATAATCTCTCTTTCTTTTCTCTTGAAGCATGAAGATGTATGTGATTAATGATCTCTGGCCTGCAAAGCACAGCTGTGTCATAATGTAGGACTGCATGTCCCATTTTCCACCTAGAAGCCTTGATTATGAAGATAAGTGTTTAATTGATGAGAATGAGAAAAAAATATTAGTAAAATAGATTAATGTGTCAAAGATGGTTTGGATGTTACTGATTCAATCTTGGGATACAAGTAATCTCTCCTAAGTAATCTCTCAGGATTGCTTTCATCTCTACTTTTTATTATTCTGCTTCTCTAGGGGGAGAAATGTAGGATGCCAAGATTAGTACCTGCTTGCATGCAATGCTGTTTTTTAATAACACATAAAATGAAACTAACATCTTGTGCATAGCCAGTGGCTTCCTCCATGCAGCTCTTAACTTGAAAAAACTGTGAGGTAGGATGAGCAAGAGAAAGAGCAGAGACCAAACAAGAACACAAGCAGAAGTAAGGCTGAAAATGGGACTGACATCCAAATGGCTCTACAGTGAAGGAAAAAGCAAGTAGTTTAAAGGCAACAAAGAAATACCAAAAAGCATCTGGTGATACATGAAAAAAAAAAAAAATAGCATGTTTATAAATCACACAATGCATTCTCAAAGTTCAGCTGTTGTGTAGCTGTTCTTGCTTTATCAGGGGTTGTCCTGTCCCTGAGGGTACCAACAACCCTGACAGTACTTGCTTGCTCCCCTGGGTCTCCCCTGACCCTATCCATAGCTCAGGACACCATTTTAGCCCCCAGAGCCTGTGTCAGGGCTGGTCCCCATCTCCCCACAGCCCTGCAGCCCCACGTGCCGGCCTGGCCTCAGCCTGGCCCCGTCCCCAGAGGGAGGCCCAATGCCTGGGCCTGGAGCTGCCCCAGCGCCCCCAGCTGCCTGGATCCTGGCTGGGGCAGTGGGATGGGCCCTGGTTGTGGGGCCCTGCCCTGCTGTCCCCATGGAGCCCCTGGCCCCACCAGTGCCCAGACAGGGGCATAGAAATCATTCTTGTATTCCTGAAGTGGAACAAGACCACCCTCCATGTAACAGAGAACTTAGCCCTTAATGCTAACTTGAAACCTTTCAGCAGCTACAGCCACAAACAAAAGCTGTAATGACAGGCTTAGGTGATAAAGTTTTCTTAAAATTATGCATGTACGGCACAGCCATATGTAATCACAGAAACACTGGGCTGGAAGGGACCTCAAGCCATCGTGCACTGGTCATCTTGCTCCAGTGCAAGTTTTTTTCAGCCATGTCTGGTGCATATTTTCCAGCTAGTAAATAATACACCTATTTGTATGTTATTTGTCAGTGAATATCTCAGCTTCTTAACTACTGAGATTTGAAATGTCTGGCTGAATTTTATCCACTGTTTTAAAAACATTGAGAACTAAAGGAGGGGAGAAAGCCTTGACAGGGGAACTTCCTTGCATTTGTAGAAGGAGCTAATTCAGGTTGAAGTTAGTAATACAACTCTCAGTGCAATTCTGATGTTAGTCAAATGCTTTAATTCCTTATTTTTTAGCTAAGCAACCTATTTTCTTCAGAATGTCTCTACTAATTCTACTTCTAGTAACAAGTTTTGAATATGCATGAAAAGAATAAATTCTGTGGTGGGAGAGGAAATAACATTGTTAAGCAAAGACTTCTGCAGAATAGCCACCACTGGAAGTTCAAAATTAATTTCAGGGCATAGTATTTGATTTCATTGGCTGCACTATATCTCCTGCAAGAATAATTGTACTGTAACTCGTAAGGATGAATTTCAGAAAACGTGGAGAAGCTAACAGGCATGAAGTAAAAACACTGCTAAACCAATAAAACCGCAACCTGAATTTTCTGTATGAATTATGCTCTCCATATAGTAAAAACTTCATACCTTGCCTCAAAAAGACAAAGATGTAATATTTTCTGTGTATAATTTTGAAGAAATAGCTTTTACAGGCCTCGCACTGTCTGGTGTGTCAAGATCACAGAATCACAGAATTTTCTAGGTTGGAAGAGACCTCAAGGTCATCGAGTCCAACCTCCAACCTAACGCTAACAGCCCTCCACTAAACCATATCCCTAAGCTCTACATCTAAATGTCTTTTGAAGACTTCCAGGGATGGTGACTCCACCACTTCCCTGGGCAGCCTGTTCCAGTGCCTCACAACCCTTTCAGTGAAGAAGTTCTTCCTAACATCTAGCCTAAAACTCCCCTGGCTCAACTTAAACCCATTCCCCCTCGTCCTGTCACCAGGCACGTGGGAGAACAGGCCAACCCCCAGATCTGTGTTGAAAGTTTTGTTTGGATTGTGGTGCCATTTTAGTTTAGTGTCAACATGGAAAAAATATTAGATGAGAAATTTGACATTGCATTCCATACAGTTTGACATAAAATGTTCTGCAGTAGTTTGGGTGTTTTTTAATTTTGGCTACTGTCACTATTAGTACTTTGGGACATGGTGAGAGATTTATAGATGTTTGAGTTTCACATGAGTTAAGGTGATAAATAACCTTTAGTGCTCTCTGGAAGACTAAATACTTTAATCCCTTCCTAAAATCCCTTTTATACCTTTTGCTTTCAGAGTTAAAATGAAGGGTGGTACAGGCTAAGAAACTCACTCAAGTCGTGCAGTTGAATTAAAAAGTAAAATATTGATGACAATGCCCAACTCCACAGCTGAAAGTAATAGAGGTTAGGAACATGATATAACACATAATCCGTTATAGCAGCTGTTAAAAATTAGAAAGGTGACTAGGGGTAGGTTGTAGATAGACATGAACTGGACATGGTTTTAATCTAATACTCAAGTGTGTTGCAAATTAGGAGGAACATTTACTTTTCATATAAATAAAGTGGTAATGTCCAGTGTAGAGTTATTCATACTGCAGAAAATCTTACAGTTATAACATGCTTAGTATGTGAATGCCCTCAGACTGAAGTCCATAAACAGCTTTGAATAACAGAGTAATTTGAAGTGAGAATATGTTGCTGCCTGCACTCAGTATAATTGCAATTTATAGGAAGAAGCCCCTCCCTTCATTTATTAAAATAAATCACACTCCCAGAGTATAAATTTACTCATAAGCTGAAGCTGTCTTCAAAATATTTTTTTGACAAAGAATTAAGTGCTTTCCTGTAAAAAAAAAAATATAATAATAATAATAAAAAATCAAATAGCTCTATAACCTTCTAAGAAACTATTACTTTTTGTCATTCTGAGATTAGTCTGTGCTTAAAGAGCTCCTGTCATAGCTCATAGTATTGTGGAGAATACATCATTCTTCCCTTGTGGTAGTATTTTTTTTCAGGATAGCTTTCACATTTCACTGTCATCTGCTCTTTGATACCCGTAGGATACATCAGGAGAACCTTAACACTTTGCAGTTTTGCCCCATAGAGCAAACTCATATGATGAGCAGCATTATACAGATCCCACACAACTTTGTGGAAATGTAGGAGTGTGTCATATAAATGTTGAGTCAAGGCAAAATGAAAACTTTCTATTACTCTGATGATCAAACCCTTCTCAGAATCACAGAATCACAGAATTTCTAGGTTGGAAGAGACCTCAAGATCATCGAGTTCAACCTCTGACCTAACGCTAGCATTCCCCACTAAACCATATCCCTAAGCTCTACATCTAAACGTCTTTTGAAGACTTCCAGGGATGATGACTCCACCACTTCCCTGGGCAGCCTGTTCCAATGCCTCACAACCCTTTCAGTAAAGAAGTTCTTCCTAACATCTAACCTAAAACTCCCCTGGCTCAACTTAAGCCCATTCCCCCTCTTCCTGTCACCAGGCACGTGGGAGAACAGACCAACCCCCACCTCGCTACAGCCTCCCTTGAGGTACCTATAGAGAGCGATAAGGTCGCCCCTGAGCCTCCTCTTCTCCAGGCTGAACAAGCCCAGCTCCCTCAGCCGCTCCTCGTAGGACTTGTTCTCCAGGCCCCTCACCAGCTTCGTCGCCCTTCTCTGCACCCGCTCAAGCACCTCGATGTCCTTCTTGTAGCGAGGGGCCCAAACCTGAACACAGTACTCGAGGTGCGGCCTCACCAGAGCTGAGTACAGGGGGACGATCACCTCCCTAGCCCTGCTGGTCACACTGTTCCTGATACAAGCCAGGATGCCGTTGGCCTTCTTGGCCACCTGAGCACACTGCTGGCTCATATTCAGCCGACTATCCACCATCACTCCCAGGTCCTTCTCTGCGTGGCAGCTCTCCAACCATTCCTCTCCCAGCCTATAGCTCTGCTTGGGGTTATTGCACCCCAGGTGCAGGACCCGGCACTTGGCCTTGTTAAACTTCATGCAGTTGACCTCAGCCCATCGGTGCAGCCTATCCAGATCCTCCTGCAGAGCTTTCCTACCCTCGAGCAGATCGACACATGCGCATAGCTTGGTGTCATCTGCGAACTTACTGAGGGTGCACTCAATGCCCTCGTCCAGATCATCGATGAAGATATTAAAGAGGACCGGCCCCAGCACCGAGCCCTGGGGGACGCCACTAGTGACTGGCCTCCAACTGGACTTGACTCCATTCACCACGAATGACTTCTGACTTACAGAAGAGCTGTTAGGAATAGGCTTCTTCATAATAGTTACTATGAGTTTGACCACTTCTAGTGCTCATGTAAAATAGTCCTCCATGGTTACACATGGTTGCACAGTCATTACCACAGTTAAGAACCTCATTGATGACTACAGTCTATATGTCACCAAAATGCAGATGATAACTGTGATAATAATACTGTCAATGCTGTAGTTGTATGGCACGTATCTGAGAGGGAGAGGAAAGAGGGGGAGAATTCTTCGTCTGCATATTACAAAACTTTTGCGAAAGTGCAAAAACTACTAAAATGGCTCAGAATAAAACTCCTTATCACAGAAATTGTATTTCTATGTTAACTAAATGAAAATTCTAGGCATACTGCATGCAGCCTTAAAGGACTGAAATATCCTGTTTCTATTTATTTCTTAATATTTTAAATTATTGGTAATATTTACCATTAAAAAGGAGTTCCTTAGCATGCTCAGTTCCTTGTAGTATTTTGAATTATTTAAAGCAGCGCAGAAGGCAGGAACAGGCACAGAGCCAGGAATCTAGGCAGATATCCAAAGGCACTTTGGGACTTTAGATCCAAATATTTTCTGTTTGTTTTAAAGGAAGGACAGTTAAAATCATAGAAATTGCTGGAGAAATATTTTTTATTTTCACTAATATTCTATAACAGGGAACTCATATTTTTTCTTTTTAAAAAGAGACCTTTTTGAGATCAGTACACTGTCAGATCATGAAACTGCTGTGATGCCCAATGACCCTAATAATCCCTTTTATCTTTACTGCAGCAGTTTGTAGATTGCAAAGCAAATCATAAAGCAATCCAATATAACCGTATCAAAAAATGATGAAAAATTTTGTATAAAGTGATATGAGAATCAGAGTGATTTGTCAGTAGAAATGATCTCTGTATAGACCTTCATCGATTAAAAAGGGATTTTAGTGTTAGCAGTAGCTACAAATATTGAAGCTTTTCCTTTAATTATTAATAATAAGACAAATCATTAAAAAGTCAATACTGGCAGAACTATGCATTCAATAGAATAAGCCCTATTATGTATTCTAGATCAACATTGAGGTTGAACTTATGTGAGATAGTTGGTATAACTTTCAGTGCATTCTCTGTAAAAGGAAAACTTCACCATGTAGCCAATCTTGCTTATACTATTCATTTCCAAATAATGAATCATACCCAGACTTCAGAAAATCTAAAGTCTTCATACCTGCCTTTTGCTTTTTGGAGTTCTTGTCTAAGTCTGGTTGTTTCTTTCAGACTTATTTGCACAGAGAAGTTGCGTGTATTTTTATTTTAAGTTTTTGCTGCTGCAAAAACCTCTTGGGAACTGCAGAACTTTTATAAAACAGTGTTAAAATGCTCAGGTCACTAATACTGAAAGAAAAAATCTCCAGGATGAATGAGCACATATATCCCTGAAACTGTCTGAAAGTCTTGTGGTTGAAGGTTTTCTTTCCTGATCCTCCTTATGGAGGTCTCCTCATGTGGGAAAATGGTTGGCCCATGATAACGAGAATTCAGAAAGACAGGGAGTGGGGAGAACATCAAAAGAAGACTAGAATTAACAAGTAATTAATGTGGTAGTCCTACTGGAGTCACTTAATAAACAGCATCTCAAAAGAAATGGCAATACAGAAAGGTTCTGCTTTTGTCAATAGGATCCCTAGTACTTATGACTGCCCTCAAGGCATTTTAAATGCAATTGAATATGTTTTCCTCTAGATGCCTTAGAAGGGGAAGAAATTTGGTGGCTGGAATAACATAATTGGGGATTAAAAATGTTAATGAATCTCTCATTTTGCATTGTTAATGTATTTATTGAAAGATAGTTATTGATTTAATTATACTAACAAAACAAATTACATTAAAACTGCAGTCTAACTCAGTTTTGAGCTTTGGAAATGGAAATAGGTTTTTCACCTTCAGAAAAGAAGAAAATCCGATTTCAAAGACAGGAAATCAGTTGGATTACGTCTAGAAATTTATTATGGATGCTTTTGAAATGCTATTGGCATTGAAATTGCAGAATGCTATTATTCTCCAATGTAATTATAATGGGCTTGATTGTATAATCTTACACATCCTAGTAATAACATTTGCAGAAGTAGATATGGTCTAACTGAAATCCAGGCAGACTTAAATTTTCTGATAACACTGTTAAAGCCCTACAGTAAATTGTAAAGGAAGCAGATTTGCAGTGCTGCTGCATAATATAAGCACAGTTTCATATGTCTAGGGAATGTAAAGATTCAAGCTACATAACTTAACAAACGATAAGACTGCATACGACATAATGTGTATAGACAGCAGACATTCCAGTTATGAATGGCTTTATTTATTTATTTTTGGTAAATTTTCTTCCCCAAATTTGGGAGACAGTCTCATAGATAATGATTTGTGGTCATAGAGAGTGGCTAAGCCACAGCCATTCAACTTGGGTATTTGGAGTATTTTATTGGGTATTTGGGGTATTTAGGCTGATTAGTGGGAGTTGAGGAAGCAGAATTTCACTCCCAAACTATGGGCCAGTCCAGGACCTTGTACCCCAGCTCTTCATTATTTTATGGCTGGCAGGAAATAAATAGAAGGTGAACCTTCACTGCTTTCTGTAAGCGTACTGACAGGCAAGCTGGCTGCTGCCCATTGACCACCACTCAGCGGAATGCACTGCATCACAGCTCCTCAGAGGCCAAGGACCTATAGCTTCATTGGCTTTGGATCCATATGTCATGTATAGCTGCTGTAGGAGCTGATCCCCTAATTGCTTTTCTCAAATATGGCTGAAATTGGCTGATAGATCCAAACCATGCTGTGCATAAGGGATAAACAGACAAACTCACAGTATGACAGCAAATGCTTTTGTCTCAGGAAGCTAAATTAGAAATGGTTGAGAAAAATGTTAAAAAATTAGGACATTTTAAAAACAGTGTTTTGAAATTATATTCAAATGAAAAATGCTTTAGAAATATATCTTCTTATATTGTGGTTAATTCTTTCTTCTTCCTCACTGATATTTTTTTCCTGTTAACTACTTTTCTTACTGACTGATATTGTTATTTTTCATTTGAAGACGTGCAATAAGCTATGGAGAGGTATAGATTGACAAAAAAATAATGTGCAGATAAAACCAAAGTGAAGTGAGTATACCTACACAGTGCTCCTTCCTTTATACTCACTGGCAAATGAAGCAAAAATGAAAGAAGAAAATCTAAAAATGAGTATTAAATATATTGAATATATCAGAATTTTACAATGTCCTGTCTTATCCCCAAATTGAAAACTCTGAATTATTTGATAGAAAAATAAAAGTTTAAAGGAACAATGCTAATGCATGTAAAATACATTTTTGACAGAAGACTGTCAAAATTGCTTGGTCACAGAATTCATTCAAATGCTTTACAAAAGCTCTGTTGAATGTAGTTTTTAGCCATGTGGCCAATGGCTATTTTCTTTTTTCCCTATTGGGCACTGAAGCTGTTAACTGCACTTCTATTTGAGAAGTACTGTCTTTGGACAGTTTGTTAATAATCTGCTCATTTTGGTGGTAACTCATGCCTCTTATTCTTCCTTAGTTTCTGTAAATTTAAACGTTGCGTTATACGTAAATTTTCTTGTCCTACATCATCTTTGGTAATGTGTCTTTATTTTCTACCTTCCCAATCAAACATTTTTGCTTTCTCTTAGATTTCCTTCATCCTTTCATGTTTCCTTCATTTCCTTTCATGTGATTTCCTTCACCACTCCCATTGGTGTGTCTATGTTTTTTGTTAGAAAGCTGCACAGAATTATAATTTAGGTAGGAAGGAACCTCTGGCAGTCATGTAGTCCAACACAGTGCTCAAAGCAGGTCTCATCAGGCAGCAATGCTCAAGCCTCTGTTGTCTACTTTTGAGTGTCTCCAAAGATGGAGATTCCATAACCTCTCTAGGAAATTTAATACGTTTCAAGGTATGCCCTTTGCCCTTTGTCATAACACCATGCACCTTAAAGAAGAATCTGACTCCATCCCAACATGTGTCATCCCAATATGTGTCATCCCAACATGTAACATGTAGATGTAGACACCAGTTTTTTTCTCAGCTTTGTCTTCTCAGGGCTGAACAAGGGCTGAGTTCTCTCAGCATTTCCTTTTGTGTCATGTGCTCCAGCCCCCAAATCATTTTGGTGGCTCTGCACTGGAGCTGCTCCAGACTGTCCCATGGCACTTCAGACCTGTTCTCGTAAGTGATCAACAAAGGGGACGAATCATTTATCTTGGTTGGCAGCTATGCTCTGCTAATATAGCCGGTAGCTTAACACTGGTAGCATCTCTTGTTTTCAGACTACTGATGCCCCAACTATTTACATGTCTTTTTGAGAACTATCACAAGAAGCACATAAAGATTGAATTAAAGCTTTAGCCAGCTTTTGTCTTTGGTCTATTCTGTTTTGCCTCCTGTGTGCATCTCCTTATTGAGAAACCAGCAGCTGGTATTGCCAGTGCCACACTGACACCTGCAGTTGTCGACTCTGACAGAAGAAACAGGTGCCCAAGCATTACCCCAACCTTGGTTTATTCCCTTGAAGAAAGAACTACTTAAAGAAAACCTTTGCATAGCTCATCATGATATGCAAACCTGAGGCATGTTATGTTGTAGCATTTCCAGAACAGCTCAGTAAAGAAAACAAAATAAAAAATCAAACCCACAGCAATCCACAAAGTCTGTTTCAGCCTTTAATCTTTTTTTTTTTTTTTTTTTTTAACAAAAATACTTCCAAAATCATCTTAACTGTAGCTCTGGCTGCATGAGATAAGGAAGAGTGCTGAGACAATCCTATTTCTTCCTTTCAACCTACACATCTATACCTGTGAGCAAGGGCTCTTCCTGGCAAGATGAAACTTAATATATCTCACTTCTATTGCATATTTCCTTGAATGGTTTAAGGGAATTGGCAAAGAAGGAAAGGACTTAAAGGACAATGTATGACATTTTTCATACAATGCATACTCTGCAAAATGAAAATGTGTGTTTTAATGAAACAAATACAGCAAATACAACAAATACAATTTAAAACTCAAAAAGTTGAAAATCATGAGTAAAAATCTTTTATACCCATTTTTTAATGTATGCATGCATTCACTGTATTTATGTTTTATTATAATTTAATGGAACTATTAATATTATTTTTTTTTTCAAAGCATGTAATGGTAGTGAAACTTTCTATCTCAAAACTGTTGGAGATAGAAGACATTTTACCACAAAATAATGAGTATTGAAAAATGGCAATGCAAATTTCAACATCAGTGGACTTCAGCCATGTTTGTTTTTTTTGTGCAGGAATGAGACTCTTTTCATGCTCTTGAGTTTTCTAGTGCCCAGTACTGAAGACAGCCCAGATGATGCAGAGATTTGCTTCAGTCAGATATCTGGTGAACTAAATTTAACATTCATTCACCCACACTTTTTATAAATGAGTGCTATCCACACAGGTGGCTTCTCAGTAGAACTTTGGCTGGATTAAAGGAAGGGGAGATTATTTAAATGCTTTAATAATCTAAATTTAAATCAGGGATGTAGCCTCTAACTTCAGTATTATTCTTGTTACTGTTTTTGTATATCAACAGCAGGAGATCCAATAGCCACCAGTTAGTGCTGTAGTGGTTGAGGCAAAATGTTTTATCTGTAGCCTGTATAAACTTTAGCACCACATATTCTTTGGTGCTTTTATTTTGTTTAGTAATAGAAAGCACATAAAATTCATGGAATTTACAGAAGCTGATGTAGCAGCCTTTTTAAGTTTGCTGTGTATATAAAATGCAGTGTATATTTTGGACTAAGTCTTTCTCTCGTGTTCCACCCCAGGGTATTTATTTTCTTCATAAGCACTCATAAAATTTATTTAATGATATGATTTTTCTAGTAGAATATACTGAAGTGTGGCGTGAATTATTATTTCATTTATTTTTGCTGTTGCTTTGTTTTGACCAGAATTATGATTGGAATTATGGGGTGGTTGGTTCCACAGCTGCTTTCCAAATGATATTACAATCAAACCATCCAGTTGACTTTGAAGAATACTCAATTCTAGATTTTCTAAGTGTCCATGAAGGCACTTTGACTATCTAGGTGGTCCGGAAATCTAGTGTGAAAGGAGAGTTTAATCTGTTTTCCTCAGAGTTTAATCTATATTCCTTAGCTTC
Source organism: Aythya fuligula (assembly GCF_009819795.1). NCBI lineage: Eukaryota > Metazoa > Chordata > Aves > Anseriformes > Anatidae > Aythya > Aythya fuligula. The sequence continues at coordinate 25,815,301 of NC_045562.1, read as the reverse complement.
TGGAAAAGTAAGTGGATGATTCCTTCCAAGTGCAGGACAGTACGAAGGCCATAAAAGAGCACTATTAGCTTTTAAGTCAAGATGTGAGCTGGAGTATTGACAGCTCCATACATTAGGGGTTTATGTCTATGCCTTATTCAACAATTATAGCACCCATAGTTGTGGTGTTAAACTTATTCACCAAGACTCATGATTATATCTTGAGGATAAACCGCCAAGGAAATACTTCTGAATTCTCCACGATAATGGCTTCTCCTGTAAGAGTCAAGCTGCATGAACCAGGGATGATATTTTCCTGTTGTATTATCTCACTGAGAAGTGCAGCTCAATGCAAATAAACGATTGACTATTTCTGCAGTGGTATTATTTATGGCATAATAAAGTGAGATGGCTATAAATACAGAGCTGTAATACTGACTGCCTCATCTGGTGCACTCTTTCATGTATTTAAAAAAAAATAATAATAAAAAAAAGCCTTGTGCACACAAGCTAGCAAAACATTTGTTTCCAGACCTTACTAATTTTGTAATTCACACTGAAGCCAACACCCTTCCCTGACAGTAATTGGGCTTCTAATTAAGGATTTAAGTCTGAACACATGCTCTGAACTCCTGGTTTAAGACTACACCGTGTGCTGCAGCTAGGTTATATGTTTTCCCCGCCCCCCCCCCCCTCCCAAGTAGGGTTAGCAGTAAGAGTTGGTTGCATTTGTTTCCCTGTGTTAGAAAGCAAACTGAGAGCTCTGGAAGAATCATGTTTTCAGGTATGATAGTGTGGCATACGAATACTTTTGTCATAGGTGCTTGAAGTTTTTAAGATTTCTGTTTTGCAGAAATAGTTTTCTAGCATCTTCCTTATGAGGAAAGGCTGAGGGAGCTGGGTCTCTTTAACTTGAAGAGGAGACTGAGGGGTGCCCTCATGTTTATAAATATGTAAGGGGTGAGTGTCAGGAAGATGAAGCCAGGCTCTTCTCAGTGACATACAGTGACAGGACAAGGGGCAGTGGGTGCAAGCTGGAACATAGGAGGTTTTGCTTAAATATGAAACTTTTTTGTTGTGAGAGTGACAGAGCACTAGAGGGACTGCCCAGGGCCGTGTGGAGTTTCCTTTAGAGACATTCAAACTCCCCAGGATATGTTCCTGTGTGACCTGATCTAGGTGTTCCTTCTCTGGCAGGGGGATTGGACTAGATGATCTTTCAAGGTCCCTTCTAATCCCTAATGTTCTGTGGTTCTGTGAAATAAGTTTACTGATTAAAACTAAAGGGGAAGGAATGTCCTAAGAAGGTCAAAAATGGATTAGCTGATCTGGCAGATGGCTTTCATGCTGGTGTTCCTTAGACCTCTTTTAATGGTATATGCAAATATTTATCTTATTTTGGCTTTGCTTTGTACAGAAAAGTAAAAAGCATCAAGAGGTTAAACAGAAGTTACTGTTCAGGTTAACTTAATGCTATTCAATGAGAAAATTTAGACTGCAGTTCAGTTTTAATCTGAAGGAACTATATCAGAACACGTATGTAGTTAGAAAACATAAAGTAGCAAATTCCTAATGAAAATACTGCTTCTCATCATGGAAAACTATCTAATTTGGTTTTCATCTGAAGTGAAATTGTCATTAAGATACGGTATGTGTATACCTATATATATATATCACTTCGTATCTAAGCCCAATATACCGAATAACTAATATTATAAAATTATATTGGGCAGTAATCATGTTTAGTATGACTTTTTTTTCTTTTTCATTAGTGAGTAATGAATTTGTGGTCACGTGTAGAAGTCATCTGTTAGCCTTCCTTAACTATGATATGAATTCAATCATAAAGTCCAAGCCAAAACCTTTTGTTATCTTGAATTATTCTTAAATTTTATTTTACTTTTAGCCATCCTGTAAATTAATTACTCTTTAATACTTTGAAATAATTGAAATTTTGGTGTTCTTCCTTGCCCCATTCTCATATTCTTATGAATGCGATACCTTTGAATAATCCTATGTAGAAAAGCTTCCACTGTATTATTTTGCGTATTTTTAGAGTGCATTGTTTAAACAAGTAATATAGGTCAGTGCTACAAGTGTTCCCAGTAATTTCTCAGTTTTGCAAAGAGAAAACAAATTATCCAACCTGTAAAATGAATTTGTTGATTCTGGGTCCTACCTATGTTATCACTGAGCAAAAGTGAAAGGAGTTTAAAAGGGATTGAGTAGATGGAAGTATTATTTCCTTTTCAATTTAAATGTATAAACTACAAAGCTAGCTTACTATCCAGGCTTTTTATTTCTCTGGAGAGTAGTTGGATTAAAATAATAAATACCATGTCTGGCATGCTCTGCATTCTGCATCAGCATCTAATTTGATAATGCTTAAAAATTAACTTTGCTTTGGGACCTATTTCAGGGGCACTGATGTCAAAATCACTTTTTTTGCTACATTTTAGGACTGCAAACTGAATTCTTACAGCATTATCTGTGAGTTGCTAATTGGCTAAAAATATATCCTGTCTCCCCTGTGATAATTTTCATCAACAGTGATGTAGAGATGTAAAATATGTGGCTGAAATCCCACAATTTCTTGTGGGAACTTTCCACTGTATTTCTTGAGCCCTCTTGATAAGGCCAAACTTGCATAAAAAAAAAAAAGTTCATGCAAGACAAACTGAATTACTTCAAAGCAGGAAGGAGAAAACACTTTAAAGTAGCGTGCAAGGACACACAGCATTTCCAGACTGCAGATCAAGGGAATATAGTAACGTGCTGGGGGAAGAGTTTCTCTTTCATCTGAATAACTGTGAATGTACCAGATGCCAGCTTTTTCTTAATGTGGTGAGTGAGATTTTGCAGCCTTTGGAAAGGTGAGCATTCAGGTTGACAGGCTGCCCAGTGCATGGAAGAGATGTGTCAGTAAACAAACTTCAGTGGTCGCATGAAGTGCTGATACATGAGTGAAGTCAGGTTATCATGGTTTCAAGGTGTTATACAGGATAACAAGGACCTACGTATTCTTTTTGAAGAGGAAGTAGGGATAGAAACTGTTGAATACTGAATGTCATAGCTATGAATATTACTGTGCTCTTTGAGGTCACTTTTCAGAAGAAAGTTGGAGGAAAAGCCCTCTAAAGTCTGCTTAACAGCTTTCTGAAAAATAGGGAAGGGAGGGGGGAAAAAGGGTGTAAACTCATTCGAGCAAGTATTTCTTTGGGTTGTTAAACTTGGTCATATTTCCCTCTGAGGTTTTCCTCTTTCCCTCGGGGACTGCAGTGCATGTTAGTATATCTGCTTTATGGCATAAGGACAAAAAGAAATGTTGTGCCTCAAATATGAGGCAAAAAACAAACCCTGTAATATAAATGAAATGGAACATACTGATTTTTTGAATGTGTTTATTCTATATTGTACTTTATTCTATCCTGAATTTAATTTTAAAGAAATATTAGTGATGCTACCGTCATCTAATATATATCCAAATGTCATAATGGTGTATATATAGCATGTGCGGGGACATGAATAGAGTAACATTTTCAGTATATTTTTTCAGAGTATAACTTTAAAGCATCTTGCATAAACAGATGAGATTAAAATTGTGCTTTTCATCAGGCGGCGTGTTTTTCTTTTTATGGAATACTTCATAAATATTTTTACTCCAAGTTACATTTCAAAGCAACAGTGATTTTCTTATTTTTATTATAACTTTGTTTTTGTGCTAAATTGAATATTTACTTTCCCTGTGTGTACGTATATTAAGTTAGAAGTCTTGAATTTAAGTCTTGAGCTTCATGAAGGAAACAAATGGTAATGTGATGTTTTATGCCAATACTAATCAAATACTACCTACTAGTCATCTTTCTTGCTTGTATCACTTCTGGCATGTACACAAAGCCTCCAACATTAATTCAGGCACACTGGATATGTATATTTCAATGCCTGAGAGTATTTCCTACTACTACTGTTGCATACAAACATAGAAATGTGCCTTTTTTTTAAAAGCTCTTCCTGATAGAATGCTACCATTCAGCAATCCTTTATGTGAATGCAGAGCTGGTTAATGGGATCCGGCTGAAAGTGTTGTTTGTAATGACTTTAATGGAGATCTCTGATTTACAGTGCTTGAAGAAGGAAGCGAAAACATCTTATGAAGAAAGCTAGAGGATTGCTAAGTCATCTGTTTCAGAGAAGCATCGCATACTGAAGTGAATTCAGCAGTCTGTGTAAAGGAGTGTGGTACTGAGAGTCCTGGAAAACCTGTGTACTCCTAGCTTATGAGTTTAGCCTGCAGCTCTAAGCTGCTCCTTACTGAAGCAGCTCAGTTACTGTTTAGTGAAGTGACTGAGCTGTGTTCAAACACAGTTTAGGAAAGGGTTGTCATTTCTGCTCAGCATCCTTGACATGCATTGTCAGTAATTTCTGCCAGGGTTGGGGTGACAGGTGGGTTCTGTAACTGCAGTCTGGGGCCTTTTTTGGTTTCATCTTATGACAGGCAAGCATCAGGGAGTGATTTAGTGAATAATCATGTAGCCAGTTGTATATAAGAAAATGAGTGTGAGTTTTTTGTAGCTCATCGCCTTTATGCTGCTTAAATACTATACACATCTATAGTCCATTTCTATATGCATGTACTACCTACCACAAGTCATTAGAGGACATCTTCCTCAGAGATCAGTCCACCAGCCTTGCACACATCGAAACCATCACAGAGTCCCGTATCACTCTGTTGCATGATTCCTAGAAAGTGTTGCTGTCTGCCTGGCACAGAGGTGAAACAATCCCCAAGAGCAATAAATTACTAATTAGCCACATATTTTCATGAAATATTAACACATTAATCCTCCTGCATTGTGCTTAATGCTGCTAAATGAGTTGGTAACTGAATGAGTGAGTTAAAGCCAATACGGTCTATGTAGTACAGCAAAGTGCTGTTCGACAACATGATTACAAATTAGAGCAAAGGATAATTTATATCTTCTTATGGCCTCTTCTTGGCACATACCCTGATCAATCAATGTGTAATTTACCATACAGACTAGTTGTGTGCATGAATGTGAAGTGGAGATGTCGCTATTTGAGCTTGTGTAAAGCTGCTGCATGAGCTTAGGCAACTTTGCATGAGTCATGTGCTGTGGCAAATAATATCAAGGGAATAAAAACCACATTATATCCATGAGCTTTCTAACATGATCTACAACTCCTAACACCACTCAATGATCTTTTGTATTCATTGATGCATAGTAAACAAGTGACTTGATTGAAAAAAGACTTCTTCTAATCTATAGCTGGTGCTTTTTTCTTTCTTGGAAGAAAGATGTCCAGACTGTTTTATTTTTCAGGTTTGTTGTCAAAGCATACCTTAAAATGGCAGTTAACTTCTCAGCCAGAATCATTAAATATTTTTTTTGTTTGATTGATTAGCAGTTGTACTGCAGCATTTACCCTGTATCTGGAATTTAGGCCATTCTTTTTCTTTTCTCCTTCCTCTCTGTTGCTTTACTCTTCCTGCAGACACTAGGAGGGATACAGGAGACAACCTGCATTTTATCTGGAGGCTTTATAAAGTGAATAGTGACAAGTCAAATTATTGCTAATGCTAGTACAGGGCTTATTTGGGACTAAACTCTGGGCTAAACGTGGGGTGGCAAAAATCTCTCAAAGTATGGGCCATTTAATGCTTTTTATCAAGAAAATGGTCAGTCAGTTTAGGAATAGGGAGGATAAGGAGTTGGTATTGTGTGCCAGCTGACACTACTGACTGATAGAAAGGATCTTGAAGTTTGCAGGTAGTGTGACACATTCTGAGACTGTGAAACTTTATTTGTAAATTTCTGTGTTCACACATTAAATCCTCAGAGATGCGAAGTCTTTCCCTCCCTTCACGGGGAAAAAAGTTTGTAGCAGAAGAAAGGCTTTTTAAATATATTTTTTTCTTTACTGGAGTGTGAGACAGGATGGGAGTGGCCGGTAAGATGCCTGGTGGCACTTATGTGAATCAATACTTTCACACATGATTAGAGTTCTGTTCCTTTGCAGGGAATCAGTTTCAGTTTAAATATACTAGTGGGAAGAGCCTGAAATGTATGTTTGTGGGGGCAGTGTACTGCGTCGGAGACAAGACAGTAGCTAAGAGACAAGTCATAACTCTGAGGGCAAAACATGGCAAAACTCTCTGCAGTAGCTCAAAGTTTTGTGACCTGCATCCCTAGAAAAACAGCTGCAAGCCAAAATAACAAATCAGATGTGAAGCTTGAGGAGCAGTTAGGGACAGGGAGATCAGTGGTTATTCAGACAACAATGTCTGGTGGAGAAGCTTCGAGTCATATTCTTAGCACTATGAGAACATGCATTAACGCGGCTTTATGAATTTAGCTGCCAAACAAATGCAGCACCACGCCTCTGTTCCTGAAGGGTAGAAATAAATATGGAAAAGGACTGATCTGAAAAGCTCTCTCCTTATATATTTCTTTTATTAGGTGAAAGGTACAATACGTCAAAGGTACAATACATATGAATCCTTTATGATACAGTTTTCACTCCAATCATATGGGATCAGCTGAGAGGATGAACTGAGCTCAGAGCTGATGCTCTTCTGGGAAAATGAGTCTCACTGTCACTTCACTCCTTTGTTGTTCTAACAACCGTTTCTATTCATTGTTTCTCCATTTGAGTTTGACTCCCATATTCATGGCTATTATTTTAACATGCAGAAGTCACAGGAGTTTCAGGTGCATATTAGAGATGGAGCACAATAACTTGAAAACTTGTCAGTCATGTCTGAAATAATGTCATGACAAAGACAAGAACTGAAATAACTTCTTTGCAGAACAGTGTGGCTTTTTGAGTATAGCATTGAGTATGACCTGTGTCCTTGAGCAAGAAATTCTTTTTCAGTGTTAGTTACTCATCTGAATGACACTGACACTAGTTTCTTTGTAAAATGCTTTGAGTTGTGCTGGTAAGAAGTGCAATTTCAAAGCAAGGATTCATTATTATTCTCTTTTATGTTGCACAATTTTCACAGAGCTGCTGCAAACAAAGGAATTATTAAGGCTTCTCGAGAGATGATGCAAGTATCTATTCTTATTCTAGTCCCCCATAGTGAGCTAGGCTTCAGCACAATTAAGAAAGGGAATTGGTTACCTCATTTTAAAATGCGACTCACTTCATTCTGGGGATTTTTATTTCCTTAACTCAACCTTTTTTGTGTTAGTCAGTATTGTGATTGAAAAGATTTTGGAGAACAAGCCCACAATTTTCCATGTTGTTTGGTTTATTATTAGAGGGAAAACATGAGAGGGATATTTTCAAAGCTTTTTTTTCTTCCCCTTTTGGAAGGCTAGAAGTTGTCAAACCAAGCAATTTTCTCATAGAAGTGGTGAAACAGGCCCTCTAACATCTTCTATTCTAGGATGATTCTCTAAAGTAGGAGAAAACAGTCTCCTTAGCGGAGAGACTTCATGAGGTGCACAGTTCTCTGAACTTGTGGCACTGAAGATGATCAGTGGCATTTCTATTTTGTTCATGAAAAAAAATGTCAGTAGTTATGAGAAATGGCTATCTCCATTTAGACTTTGAAGATCATTTTGCGTTAACTATGGACTTACAGCCTAGGATCCAAGAAAAAGCTAGGCTGACTCAGAAGGAGTCACATACTTACAGTGAAAACAGGTGATGTGTTTGCCTAGGCAAAACCCTCAACTGAATTGATATGTATGAGGGCAGGTTCCATTTTAACTGAAGGTTTAGAGCAATTTCCTGAAACTATTATTCTTGGTTTAAATATAGAAAAGTGGAAGAGTTTGAATCTTGGTGTTCTACATAGTTTATGGAAAAATTCTGTACATTGATGTACAGCATAAAAGTACCATAGGATAGGAGATGTCCCAGTATTTCAAACTTTTTAGAGAAACACTGTTTACTTGATGTACATACAGAGCAGAGTTCCTGGGTGTGAATCCCAAGAGATCTACTTGGAAAGGAAAGAATTATCCTGTGAGTGATTTGCTTTATTTTTGAGAACTATGCATCTCATCAGCGCTGATGGTCACTTAAGTAGGAAATCACTCGTTTTTGTGGCTTGTACTCATACTGCTGAAAATTTTCTATGCATTTTTAGATGTGTTCTTTGCTTAAATTCTGCATTATTCCTTGAGTTTCACAAGCTTAAGTTAGACCTCTTATTGGCCTGAGCCTATGAATATATTGACCTCTACGTGCCTTTGATCTTGGAGCCAGTAACTGGATCATTCGGGGAGCAGAACTTGAAGATATTGAATGGGAAAGTAAAATGGTTAAGTGGAAAGTCCTGAACAGTGACTTTATTTATCAGGTAAATCAAAGATACTGCAACTAAGGTTGCAGTGAAAACAAGATAAACCATGGAGAGTACTAAATGACGCATGATAGTGTGTCAAATTTAAACTTACAGCTAATAGGGGTGCTGTTAAGCACATATTGCAGTATTTCTATGCTCCTTGGTAGTCTTAAAAAAAAAAAAAAAAAAAAAGACTAAATTCTGGGTGTTGGACTATACCGTGTTGTCTTACAAGTTAAGCATGCACTTCTTGTTAAGTATGTGACTTTTGAACAGTTCAATCTTGCAAAACTTTGTTTCTTGTACGTGGCTTGAATGCATGTATCTATTTGAATTTGTATTAATTTTGTTAAATTGCCAGGGGGTGGGAGGGGAGGAGGGTATTAAAGTCGAGCAATAATCACTAAACATTATTCATTAGGTGAAAGTTCAGAATTACAAACACTGTAGGTAGAAATAGAAGGAAGAAAATCATAAATGGAAGATGTTTCACACAGTCAGTGGTGTGTTAAACTTTGCGGTGCAAGTAGAAGTGTTCTCAAAACAGTAACTCTGCTCATGTCATTGTGCAGTATGTCATCTACATGTACCAGCTTTAGATTGATTTGATATTTGCCCAACAAGTCTTCCAATTTCTCTTCAATGATATCTAAATTATTTAAAGGTTCTTTTCTTTTTTTTTTTTGCTTTCTTTTCTTTTAGAGAGCAGAAATTTAGGAATCACTTGGCAGTGTGACCCTGACCATTAACATATAAATAATGTAAGCTGATCTGTACTTTGAGGGAGATGATTGGCTCTGTAAAGATATTTGAACAAATGTGTTCACTACTTAATCCTCATCCATACAAAAAGTAATCATACTAGAAGCAGCCTATGGAAGATAAACTAATAAATCTTTGCAAGAACTATGGGTGCCTGAGATATTTATTTTGAAAAAGCAGTGAATAAAGGGTATGTATTAGGGAGCAAAATATTGTTTGATAAACCTGTCATTTCTATGTGCTGAAAAAAATATGACTCTTGGGGACTTATTGATCTTACTGATGCAGAGATGATGGTCATTTTTATTTTAATAACAAATCATACTATGACAGATTCAAAGGTAGTATGTGATAAATAATGAGATAGGAAGTCTTAAGTGGCAAATCTGAGAAAACAGTCCGTTTATAGAATACTTATTGAATAACATTTACATTTAAGTTGTTTTAAATCAGAGAGGTATACTTGAAACTGGATGCTTGTGTGCTTGGGGAGAGAATATCAGGGTCTTAAGCCAAAGCATATTTCAGTGACCGAAGTGTGACGGAAGTGCAGGGCACTACTTATGTGACACTTTTACTTACTGGAAATGGATTTTACGTTCTAGTTCCTTAAATTAATTATTCAAAATGCTGAAACAACTAAATTTGGTTCATTTGTTCATTGACTTAGAAATGGCATGACCTACAGTGTGTAAAGCCAGGCCTTTTACTTCCATTTGCAGCTCTCCAATGATCTGGTCTGAGACCTAGTCTTGACTTGGTTTCCTTCCTTCTTTGACCTTCTTTTTGCCTTACATAGAGATTATGTCCTCTCTTATTAACAATTAACATGCAGATGATGTCCTCTCTTATTAACAATTTCTATCTATGGTGCTTTTTGAAGGCTGCTAAGTCCACCATCCAGGTAAAATGCTTTTATTTCGTAAATAAAAACCCATGAAAGCTGTTTCAGGTTTGGCTGGAAGCTGTGTTCTCACACGTTATTTGTGTTAGTAGATTGCCAAATGTTCCAGATTGGGTGCCTTGGCCTCCGGATTGTTTGTGACAACCAAATTGTAAGGGCTCATGCAGAAGGTAAGGAACTATACAAATTAGTGAAAGGAGGAGGATTGGTCATGTTGGAAGTCATTGCTATGTAGGCACACCTAATTGAAATGCCTGGTATGGTACATTCATACCACAAGATATTTCTTGTGCTATGAATGTATTGTGAATAGTGAGTAACAGCAGTGAGGCAGTGTTATTATGAAGGTATTGTCTCAAGTGCTGCTTGCTTTTAAGAGCTTCTGTTGAAACCTGAAGGAAGAAGGTGCACAGAAGGAAGAGTCAGGAGCAAGATGTCACTAGTTACCACCCAGTAGTGAAGCTTGGTAGCTTGCTATTGCAGATATTAAAAAAAAAAAAAAAAAAAAAAAAAAAAAAATATTCTCAATACAAAAAGTTGCTTCCAATCAGGCCAGAAACTAAAGTAGTGAATATGCAATATTTTTAAATAAGTGTCTTATGTGATTAGTTATTGGAGTAATTCCCAGTATATCAAAGGACTAATGCAGTAGTTAATTTATATAGCAACCTGTTAGTACACTCAGTCTTTGGAGAGCTCAAAACATATTAGCAAAGGGAGTATAGAAGAACAGCACCTGACAGTAATAACTTGAGGTGTTTGGTCTTTAGAGTACTTTCAAATAAAATGTTAAGCTGCTGAATCTTGCCTTGTGTATCACAGTTTCTGGAGTTTTTAAAATTCTGGTACTACAGGTCTTGCCTTAAAGTTATGTCAAATAAGCATCTAAAAGCATGGCAATTCTGCAAAACATATATATTTTGTGCTCATGGGAATGCTTAAATTCATTAAATCATATCCTTTTTCTGCATAGAGAGAGAAACACACATACTTCCGTCTTTCCTTTGTCTGGACAGATAGGTAAATCAAGATAGGAGCTATCAAGAATCTGAGTTTGATTATTTTCAGATAAAAATCAGCCTTACATTGAATTTTACATTTTTCTTGTGTCTGGGGTCACAGTTTTCCTTAACAGAAAACTCTGCTGTTAATAATAGCAATAGCTGTCCCAATCCCCATACTTTATTTTCCCAAGCCAATTGATATTTTAAGTCTGATTTAGGTATTAGATGCTAGTAAGCATTCTAACTGAATTTATCAAGATAAAAAACTAAGCATGTATTCACTTTGTAATTTTCTGACTGTCTGGGATTTGGGTACAATCATAGCTTTCCAATCATAGGCTAATTTATTTTGATTCTTCTTTTTTAACATAGAATTTTTATTCTGTTTTTTTGTTTGTTTGTTTTGTTTATAATCCCATTAAGTGATGGTTAGTAAAAACACTGAAGACTTCCAATTGACAATGCAGCATGAGGCTTCCAAAACGAGTGACCCAATTTACATGCAGGACAAAAGCTAATTTCATTGTGATACTGGCTTTGAATCCAGTATGCTGAGAGAGACCTGATTTTGGGTTTGCATTAAAAACAACAATGAAGCATTAAGCCATCACTAAAAATATAATATTCTCTGGATTTTTAGTTAACCTTCAAACTGACTTAGTGTCTCTAAAAATGTTTCGCCTTAATTTGCACAGAATGAACAGTACATTTCTTAATAAAAACACAGAACCCTTGTAATGATTAGCAAAGCCTGTTTTTAATTTCAGTCACTTGCTAGTAATATATATATATATATGTGATTTTGTTTCTGATGTGTGTTGTGCTTCTGAAAAAGAAGAGGCCATCATTAGGTGAAATTCTGAAGACTGCATTTCTTATTGTCGCATTATGATGATTTCCTTGGGACTGCTTACAGAAAAAAATGGACTGATGCTGGCAGCTGTATTAGTGAGATTATCAACATTTTATTTGGTTTGGAAAAACAGAATTTATTTCAGCTTCCAAAAACTATAAATTCCCTGAACTGCAGAGTTTTTTTCTGTCATAGTACTGTGTATATAACTACATAATTTATGTAGAAAGAACAGGTTCATGTAATTACAAATAAGACTTGCTGAATATAGTGTTTCATTTATTTGAAAAAAAAAATGCATTGCTTCTGATATGTGTATTTAACTAACACTTCATACAAGGAACTCAGTTTTCACAAGAGAATAAAGAAATTTTCAGAAGATATATTTCGTAGGATTGCAGCATATTAAGACCAACTTGTAGCTGAATAACACTGATTTAGTATTCAAAATATTTGAAAATGATTTGTATTATAATAGCAAATGCTGTGTGTCACCTCCCTAGTTTCAGCAAAAATTCAAGTTTAAAAGAAATTGAAATACAAGCAGCAAAGACGTGGAACTACAATGCTAAAAAAAAAAAATAAATAAAAATCAAGTACTAAAAATATTATTATGAAAATGTATTGCAAAAGTTTTAAAAGGAATTGTAGTAGATAATGTTTAAATGTAGGTCAGCATTGCTATTTTTATTATCTTTTAAATATTTCTACTTAAGCAGGAATATTAAATCTCTATCAGAAAGCTCCACAGAGAACTGCTGTACTCCAAACTGTACCTTTGTTTGAGGGCAGTAGGATAGCACTAGCAAAACTGCCTTTTTCCCCTTAATTTCCTGGTAGGTAAATGTTAGTACACCTTAGGAAAATTGTTGACCTTCTCAGCTGTGAGGAGTCTGAGGAGGAAGGAGGAGAGGTTGATATTCTGTTGAAATGAGTGCAATGAACCTATACGTATGGGTGCCATGAAGATGCACCCATAGCTGGTGTAGGATCACTGTGCATTTAGCATCCTTTGGAGATCAGGGAGGTTGAAGTAACTTAAGAGAGATGCCATTTTCTCGGAGCTCGTAACTGAGAACGTTTCTCTCTTGCCTCTATTTTAAAGAGGATTTTTTGAAGTGTTAAGTAGGATCTTAATGAAGTTATTTACACACACCATATTGCAAATGGTGTACAAAACTGAATCACAGAATGGCTGAAGTTGGCAGCGACCTCTGAAAATGATCTGCTCCAACCCCTTGCTGAGCAGGATCACCTAGAGCACACTGAGAACCCACATGGATGCCATCCTGCAGAGTATCTCCAGAGAAGGAGACTCCACAACCTCTCTGGGCAGCCTGTCCCAGTGCTCAGTCACCCTCACAGTAAAGAAGTGCCTTCTCATGTTGAGCTGGAACCTTCTGTGCTTCAGTTTGTGTCCATTGCTTCTAGTCCTGTTGGTGGGCACAACTGAAGAGACCGGCTCCATCCTCTCAACACCCTCCCTTCAGATAATTATATATATTGATGAAGTCTGCCCTCAGTCTTCTCTTTTCCAGGCTAAACAGGCCCAGCTCTTTTGGCCTGTCCTTGTACAACAGGTGCTCCAGTCTTCTAATCATCTTAGTAGCCCTCCTCTGAACTCAATCCAGTAGTTCTATGTCTCTTGTACTGGGGAGCCCAGATCTGAACACAACACTCAACTTAGCGATCGCTTCTCTGCTCAATTTTATGTAAGCAGAAGATACTAGATATAAAAGAAAACAGTAAATTTTCAGATTTGTTACACTTTAAATCGACTGTTAGATTTTTTTGTCAGGTCATAAGCTTTTCTGTAATATAAAAGGGAACAATAGTGCACTCTTTAGACATGAGGACATACTGTTTCCTATAAATGTAGGTTCCCAAGTTTATTCTAAAATAGGGAGTCAGGATAGGTATGAATGAATGAAATGAAAACAGCATAAACATTTTTCACCACCATTGGGAGCAAGATTCCTGTGGTAAAGTTTCATGATGCCAGTATGATCATAGAATAATCAGTACATTTAATAAGATAAATGTACTTATGTATTGCTTATTGCATTGCTTAATGTTTTATGTATTTTTTATATTTTGCTTATGTATTTTTTTAATTTTGGTGTCACTTAAGATAATTGTTTAAATGTAGCTGAAGATTAAAGAGAAGATAATTTTAAAGTGACACAGCCAACCATTTCTTCCTCTTGCACACACACACACACACACACACAAAGTCTTTCAGAAGCTGGAATAAAATCCAGAGATCCTTGCAAACTTTTGAATTTTCCTTTATTAAATTAGACATCCTTTGAATTCAATGGCTTTTGTAATGGTCTGTGTAAATGTAGATTTTGTACTCCTCAATGTTTTAAGTCCATAGCAATGCATGTTAGTTCCTCTTTATCAGCCTCAAAGGCCAATCCCATTTTACCCTTGATATAGAGCATTTGTAACACAGATGATTGCATTTGGCCAGATTTTATTTTTAAACATATGCAAATACCATTATGCAATTTTACTTCCTTCATTGGATTGTGGACAAGCTGATCCCTTGATGGTCGCTTCAGTTATCTGGTCAGATGACACTTTAAATGCAGAGGGGGAAAGCACTGGAGTGGCTTTCAGCAGCCTGCATCAATTTATGCTGATGTCTAGCACAGAGGCGGGCAGGTGGCTGGGGGTCTGTGAGCAGCCTTGAAGAGCCATGTAACTGTCCCACAGCATTTGCTTCTCAACAGCTGTTTACTTCTTTTCTATGCTCCTTGGAAGGATCAAAATATCAAGATTTAAAAATTTCTTTTCATACAAGTATCTTTGCCTTCAGTAGACAGACTGTATTTGTGTGTGAATGTCTATGTTCCTTCATGCCATGCTTAGGACAAGTCAGGTTAACACAATTTCTTTCAGTAATTCTAAAGATTTATTTTGGGAGCAGTGTGTTGAAGAAATGCATTGGCAGATGGTTGATAAACATCACTAAAGTTATTGCAGTCACTGCTCTTCCCCAGTACTACTTTTTGTCTGAGGAGTGGATTTCAGTATCACATATGACAAGTTAGCATGCAGAGTGCTGTCTCTAACCACATGTTTTAGGTGTCTACATTAGCAATATGTGTGTGAATAGTAAATTATTCTATTCAGTTATTATTGCTGATGACTAGTAAATTATTTTAATGGCATTGACTATTCTATTCATGCATTACTTGAAAGTGATTGGAAGCAAATAGCTGTCAAAAGGCTTTGCAGCTGCAAAAAATTACACTTCTACTTTTTATTGTATTCCCTTTACCGCCAAATAGAATATTACTATTTCTATCTTTCCACTTGATTCAGCCAGCTGCCAGTCATGCATCCACAGACAATTACAATGCACTCCCATCATATCCCAGCTGCCTGTGATATACTATTGTTTTGCAGTGCAGTGTGTACAGGATAATATCTGAATATCCATCTCCTGCTGGTAACTATTCCTTCATAGGCCACACTTTTTTTTCTTCCAACCGAATTGAACGTGATGTACTGGGTACCTGACCGGAACATCTTTAATGTAAGATGATCTTTGTATGATCCCTAATACAGAGTTATCTAAAATGAGTATCTTACTAAAATTCCAAAAAAAAAAAGTTTCAAAAGTGAATTAAATAAGGTTTTACTTTGTAGAACTTCTAACAAATCACCATGATTTTTGTAATGAACATATTACATCACTTACATGATTACATACAGAAAACAAATTTGTTGCTTATTATAGCAAGTGATCTCTGACAAATGCCAATAAAGAACAATGCCAATAAAGAACTCTTCCTAAAACATGTTTTCTAAGAATGCATTACTTTCATTTAATTGTGTTTCCTTTAATTTCATGTTCTGTTTTAATCATGAAGTGTGAATAAGTTTAGTATTGCTCTGAGTATGAAGAACAAATCATTAAATGAATATGTAGGAAAAGGGAAAAAAGGTTGAATCTTACCAAATTGTGTTGTCTCCCCTTTCTTCTCTGAATGATCAGATTGGCAATAGTGCAACCCTAAATTTATCATACATTCGTTGTACTCTATAAAGCAACAAGAACGATGACGTTGGTGTGTGTATAGAGGGGCTTTTCTATTTATTTTTTTACAGAAATTCAGGTAGCCAGATGTTAAGTGGCAATATTCTCGTTTATTGTAGACATAGAAAATACTATGTGCTACAGATTAAATCTGAACTCTTAAGTAAATGTGAAAGAAAAGTGACTATATCTTTAAATAATCAAAGAACAGGTTGAAGTTGGTAGAGGGGTCCAGAGGTCATCTGGTCCAACCTGTGCCCACAGGCAGAGACACCTAGGGCAGATTGTCCAGCCTCTGGACAATCTCTGGGTATTTCTCTGAATATTAATGACTCTTTGGTTCAGGAGAGAACAACCTATCATGTAAGTACATGTAGTACATGGCTCGTTATGTGCATGCAAGCAAATTCTGGGGAACTGCTAGCTTAACAGGGCACACAGCTGCAAAGTGGATCTTAATCAACTGCACTACTAATCTACGAAGAAGTTAGTGCAGCTTTAAATTGCAAGTCATTTTTTGTGGTATGATTGTTATTTTTAATTGATAGCTTTGTTCCAGAGAGAGAGAGTCAGAATTTTAAGACAGCTTCAGCAAAACCTGAGACTTCTTTCTTTAACAGTATGACAGACCTCTCCATTTGCCTGTTATTATCCTTCTTATGTGTTTTAAGCTTGCTTTAAATAAAAGCACCATCAGATATGGAAGTGATTTTTAAGTAATTTCAAATCATTATCACTTACAGTTAGACTTATTTTGAGAACTGATATACTTTATTAGTAATACTTCGCATTATCCATTGCTCTGAAGATAACTTCTAATTATTAAATGAACTTTTTTTTTTGAGGGTAATGTGCATATGCATCTTCTTCATATTACATAATTATGGTAGGGCATTTTTTAAAGTACTTTTCAACAGTCCTTTGCTTTCAGCATGGTTTCCAAACATCAGCTAATTACTTCCCTCGTGGTTGGCTGAGTTAAAATGTGCTGCTTCAGGTAGGCATGAGTTAGCACATAATTTAGCAGCATAAGATAGTTCCGCATAGCTTCCACTTTTTTTGTTTGTTTTGTTTTGTTGACATTGAATTATGGCTTCAAAAATACTAGAAGTATTAATGGGTTTTTCAACTCCCATTTTTTCTCCATTTCTTGATTTAAAATGGCTTCTTTCATCCTTTTCCTCTTTTTTCCTCTTAACAGTTTTGTTTCAGGTTCAGATTATGAAGTTCAGCGAAGTCAGTAAATAATGTCTTTAGAATCAGTTGCGTTTAAATCATATGGCTTTTATTGTATTTCACTCGTGTTTGCTGACAAAGGGCGACATCCAATTAAACCTACAAAGGGCTGTGTTAAAAAGCAATGATAAATTTCAGTCCTTTCTTTGGCACTTTTAATGTAAGTAAAATCACAAGTAAGAATGAACTAGAGAGACTTCCATTGATTCATAATACATTATTTGTAATTTATTTTTACAAGGATAGGAGGCATCTTCTTTGAAAAGAAACCCGTAGGTGATTTGAATAAACATCTGTTTATAATCAAATCCAATAAAACATTATTTTCCACAGTGACTGGAATAACACAGTAAGATGAGCTGTTCTGTTTTTTTGTTTTGCTTTTAGATATTTGATATACCGTCTGCCACAAAAATGTGTGCCATTTCTTGATTTCCATTGGCATTGCCTTTGTAATAGCTCTGAGAAAGTGTTACTGGATTTTTACATAATGTTATAGATTTCTCAAAACGTTATTTTTATCTGGCAAGCAATACCCTTGCACAACCAATTAATTGCCACTGTTATTGGGGGTAATTAAGAAGATCTGTTTTATCTAAGTCAAAACAACTTTATAGTGATTCAGAGATAATTGTAGTTGTGGACTGCAGTGCATTTGACTTATTTTTGTTCCAATTTGTGTAGACAACCCAATTAGTGGGTTTTGACAGAATGCTTTTTTGATTTTCCTGAGCTTGCTCTGTAATTCATCTTCCAAGTGTTGCTCAGTGTTGCTCATCTTGCTCAGTGTTACTCATATATTCCTTGGGGTACTTCTACAAAAGCAATCATTTAGATTCTCATCACTTTATGGTCCACCAAGTGTTAGAGTGTTAGTAGTAAGTAGGCTTATCTCACTACTGTAAATTAGAGGAAAAATTTGAAGGATGGATGTTAATTTACAATTTTGAAACAATAAGAGCTGGAGACCCAAGTAAAAATCCTAAATTAATGTGCTTTTTGTGGGTGTAGTTCATCTAATTGTATGTGCTAGGAAATGAACAATTTATAGACTAATTAAAACTTAAATGAGGTATTTGGAGTAAATTCAGTACAGTAGTTGAGATGCTAAGGTATAGTCATTATAATGAAAGGCATAATAATTACTCATCGTAAAACTGAAGACAGGATTGAGAGCCTAGATTTTAGAGATGTGTGCCTTCTCAGATAATTAAATAAAGACTTTTTTTTTTTTTTTTTTCCAAAGGTGTTCATTCATCTTCCTTACTAATTTCAATTCAGGTAGAAATGTATAGCAACCTATAGTAACCTAAGGCATTATTTTCCTTTAGGAGTACAAGCTTGCACAATTTAATCAAAATCATGAAAATTTTGCTAAATAACTATTTAGAATTAATTGAACATGTATCTCAACATGCCTCCATGCCCAAGTTCCCTTTGTTTTATCCCATGTACTTGCCAACATAGACTGCCTGACATAGTTCTCCAATTCACTTTGTTGTCTTTTGAAACAAAAGTTCATGTAACATGTTTATATTGATTATACTTTTGGGTTTGATCATATTTGCTTTATAATGAAGTTCTAATATGCTTCATAATTCCTCATGCATCTCAAGGGAATAGTATGAAATCCAATGAGAATGTAATAAAGATTCAGATAGTCATATCCATACTTGAATACTAATAGCTTTAACCAAATATATTCGAAAAATAACTGTAGTCTGTTGCTTTGTCTTGGAGAATAAGAATGAAAAGGAATGGTGGTTTTAACCATTATAAAAACCCCCTCATGAAGGATGCATTTTCCTTGCCTAAGAGAAGCTTGTGACAACTTAATGGAATACTGAAGCTTATCAAAGGTCTGCATGTTGAATATAAGCTCATAAACAATGGCCTTTTGTTTCAAGATGAATGCTTATAAAGCAGTTATGAAAGTATGCACCGGAAAAAATAGCTGTTCTTCCACTGTATTACTATGTGATCATTATACCCTGGCTAGCTATTTTCTACCCTAGTCCGTAATGCTCATGTTTCTAGAGGCACACATCAGTACTCTAGAAAATGCAGAAAAGGATCCTTTCCTTCAGGCAAAACTATGTGGCTTCATTTAGATGGCTACTTGTAGATGGAAATATTCTTGACGTTAATAGATCCTCAAACATTCTTCTAGGTAGCCGTGATTTTACATATTAAATAATTTTTTTAAAAAATAAGCTATTTTGTGAAACTTTAATATGATTTGAGAACCATCTTCAAAACACTTATCATGGTTCCTTACATAGTTCCTTATATTTTAAGGATCAGGTTTTGAAATGTTTTCCACGTTATTTTCATGAGAACTGGATATTTAAACATTCATTGCACACACTAGCAACTCTTACTTACATTACGTTATCTCATGTACACAGCTCAAGTAGACACAAAAGAAAGTTGGTGAGAATTAATTAGTCCATTTTTTTCACAATCATATCTGAGAATTTAATATCTTTTTCCTGAACTAATTTCACTCTTCCAAGTAGTGTTTCAACAAATAACTGATAGACTTTGCTATTAAACACACTGAAGATAAAGTTGAAGAAGGAAGCATTATTTAGTTTCCTTATATATCTTTGGTTCACTGACACCTTGATTGACTATGGAAAATACTTGTGCTTGCTTACTAAAATATTTTGTTAAGATTGTGGTCTTTCTGAAAAACTTATATCAAAGCCTTTTGTTCTATTCTAAAATGAGAGTAATAATATTTTCTTTTCAAAACAGTTTGGAACTTTTTTGTTCTCTTCCTCTCTTAACTGCATTCCTCCAAAATGTTGTTTTGTTTACCTTTTTGCTGGGAATTTTGGCATTCTCGTAATGTCTTCCTGTGCTAATGCATAATTTACAGTTCATACATCTCTTTGTTTTTATAGCTCTGTGTTTGCCAAAATTATTTCTCCTACAATTTGATTTACAGTTAATTTCCTTAAGAAGAGCTATAATGCTTCATGTCCCCTTCAGGGAGTAGACCACTTTGTTGTTGCTTTTTTATTATTATTGTGCCTAGTCCTAAATTTCTAACTAAGTCATATTGCCTCATCAATTGCAAAGGTAAAAGCTTCATTTCAATGGACTGTCACTGGGTAGGTAAAACCTGACCTATAGATCAACTTGAGAATTAAGGATTTGAATTGAGAATTGGTGGAAAGACTGGCACTTGAGGGAATACACTCATGGTTGCTTGGCCTCAATGAGATAATGAGCCGCTGGATGAGATGCAGACGAATGGCTCTGTCTACTATTTTCAGTCTGTCCTAAATAAAGTGAGCTGTGGTAATACGGTCTGAGTATGATGATGATGTGGTTCATTGTGGTTATTTGTTTAGTTCGACAGAATACATGCAGACAGTGGGGAGCTGCCATGGCAGATTTATTTTCTCAATACTTGAAAGAATTGGGCTGCTTCATCTTAAAAGTGAATTTGAGCAGAGCCCTGTGCCTTCAATTGCCTGCGAAAAACACGAAGAGGGAGAGTGGGAACTGGATTAAGATCATACTTATTTGGTTTCTTCTTCCTTCCCATTGCACACAGAATAACTTAGCTTAGTGTACTTGCTTGGGAAATAGGGACCTAGTAACACATAACTTGGAAATCCAGCCACAGATAGCTGTGACTTCACTGTATTTTTATTTTTTTTTTCCTGATATTTTTTCCTAAGTTAGAGTAGACAGACTGAGAAGAGGAAGTATATTCAGGAATGATTTATACTATGAGCAATTTAAAAATTCATTTGTAAAGTATGCTTTACTTTATAAAGTTAAGAAATACAGTTTTCAGTTTTACTTAAAATAGCATTTAGAGCTTAAAATTTTCAGTGTCATTTGTTTTTATGTAAGCTTTTTGACTGTTTTGGCAGAAGCCTGACAGCATTCAGACACATGACAATGATATTTAATAGGGTTGTGTCATCAGGTGATGCCAGAGGGTTTATAAAATGATTGAAAACTTCAAAAATTTCCCTATTTTCCCTGCCAGTTGCAAAATTGGATAGCCTGGTTTATCCACCTTGTCTGTTCATAGATGGAAGATGCTGGGCAGTCCTTTGTTCCTTACCCAAGCAAAATTTTCTCATAGGAAGATGAAAATGGCTGTTACAGAACTGAATGTGAAATAGCTGAAGACCTCAGTACTCTTAAGCTTCATGAAAGATGATGCTTCAGACCATATTCTTTTCATGGGATGAGCTGTTAAGAGGTTACTAGGCTTTCTGTTTTATGAGGGCCTATTAGATAAATAATAAACCCTGGCCTGTAACTAACCGTTGCAATTACAGACTGGTAATATCCTACCAACTCTGGCCAGGCATGTTTGAGACATTTATTAAGTGAAGATTAAAGACTAAAAGCAACCCAAGAGGCCACATTAGGGGAAAGGTTTGTAATAGCTGTTGATAGCTGAGTGCCAACTATGTATGCTACACCTGATGGACTTTTTTTATTTCTGATGTCTTTTTTTTTCTTTTTCCTTTGTCACTTCTTTCCCCCCTCCCCACTCCCCTCAGACTGTAGCCATGTAGCCATCTGCTCAGGGCTGGACTGAATGTCTAAGTAACAATCTCGAACTGCTCAGTTGATCTGCATTTATTATAGGATGCCAAAATATGTGGTGTGCAGTGGGCTGTTATACCTCTAATATAAATTCGAACCAAGCGTTCTCCTTTCCAGGCAGACTCCTTATACTGCTAGGCTTCTTGATGTTCAGGGTACAGACCTCACATTTTGGTACAAGCTATACGCTACCCATGTAGCTCATCTTCTTAGAGCCGTTCTTGCAGGAAAGCAGATGATTTTGGTGAAAAATGCAGATCTTTCCTTCCTTGTTTCTATTTGGTCCTTGTTAGCTGAAGCATATTTTACAAATCCCTTCACTATGGTCTTTTTTAATGCTATCTGTATCAGAATTAGTAAATCAGTAAGCTTGGAACTTTTGTGCACAGCTGCTAGCTCTCAAAAATCATGTGCACTCAAAAGGAAGCTGAGTGTAAGTCATTTCTCTGCAACTGGAGGAATGTATGTATTGACAAGGGGTCATTTGAAATATTTTAAAAAGTAATGACTGGAATATAAAGCAACAGCTGTTAAACTTATTTTATACCATACATCCCAATCTTGGTTTAAAAACAAAAATAAACAACAACAAAAATAAAGTTGAACAGCTCTTCTGTGCCCCTTCTCCTAAAACCTTACACAGCTTGAGAGCTTTTGGCACATATATTCCAGGAGGGAGGGGGTTGGTGTGTAATTCTCCAAGCATATTGTGTATTCTTTTGAAGTATTATGACTTACATGTAATAAATGCATGTTCTTAGAGATGGTGTATGAATACTCACCTTGCCAGGCTATTTGCTTTTTCTTTTACCTAACAGTTAAACTAGAAGGTACAAATTTGTATGTGTATTTAAGCTAGAGTTATACATACATATATATATATAAATATATGTGTGTGTGTGTGTATATATAAGCACAGGAGTGTTCTAGGAGTGGCTGATGTATATTGAGTATCCTTAGTACTTCTAATAAATATGACAGCTTAAAATCCTGAAAGAATTACAAAATTGGGCTCTGGTTTCTTATGTTGTAAATTATAAGCACCAGATTGTTTGAATTTAACCTTTCTTGTTGACTTTTATCTTATTTTGAATGCTGGGAAATTTAACTAAAGCTAAATGCCCGGAGATCATAATATTTTAGATCCTCATCATCTTGCCAAGTAAAAGAGTTCGAATGACCTTCTGAAGAACATATGAGAAAATTGCCTGCTGTAGATAACACAGTAACTGTGATCAAGGACAGAAAGGACATGTAATTCTTTATGGTGAACTTTTTACTGGCTAGTGGCAATCTATTACTGATGGTTTGAGGCTAAAATGAATATCAGACAGTTTCAGTGAAAACTTGATCTTTCACATCTAAGGAAAGCCATGCACCTTTTGATTAGTACTGCATCAGGCTGTTCACCAGAGATTCAAACTCTTGCAAACAAGTGCCTTTAGATAAGGATGAGTGAACTGGCATTTCTGACAGTTCAGTTCAGCATGTAGTTCAACTCATTTTCTTTGGGGGGTGAAGAGGGTGGACAGGGAGAAGGAACCAGTCTTCTGGAGTCTTTCAGTACAAGAGAGAATGTCATCTGTGCCCCTTTAATTAGCTTATATATTCTTTAATCTCAGTCAGTTTAATCTAATTAGACTAAAAAGCTTATTTACTTGAGTGCAAAGACTTTTTTTTTGTTTACTGGGCATCTTGTTCATATGCTTCTATGAACACTTAGTAAACATTATGCCACCTGCATTCTGTTTTTTATGCTGCATAATGTATGTGAACCTGAATAAAAAATTCTACACCAATAGGGCTGGCTAATATGGCCAACTCCTGATCTTTCTCACAGAGACTTCATACATCTTTCAGGTACTTAAGCTTCTCTGCAGGCTGACCCTTCAAGCAAGTAGCTCTATGAAGGAAATTTCCATTTCATCTCTTCTGTCGTCTTTTGGTTGGCATTTCTGCCTGCCAGTAACTTTCAGACTTGGAGGGCAACAAAGCACTTTGGAAGAAATCCCAAGAAATCCACTAAATAGCTCAAGTCTCCTTGAAAAAAACTTATATCAGAGATGAGACTTGAAGCCTGTCCAACCTGAGTATTCTAAACAATATGTTTTGGAATATTTAATTGCTGCACATCTAGTCTTATCTGTCCATATATGGTGTTGTCCAGAATACACTTATTAATCCAGAAATGCATTTATTAGGCATGACAATACAGTTGCATATTAACATGATTGATATATGTGGTAGATAGATTGTCGAACTTCTCATTTAAATTTTATCTTGGCAAGGTCCAGAATATTGCTAGAAAACAAAGCTATGCTTCCGTGAAAGTACCATTTTTGTATGGATAGGTTGGCTGATGGGGTTCTCTGTAATTGATAGAAATTGATAGAATTGATAGAAATAGATTGAATTGATAGATCTTTTGCCCACTGTTCCTACTGGGGAGGTGGGGGGACACACATCAGGATAAAGGTCTCCCTCTGATTTTAGTCTGTTTCTGGAATGAATTATCTGAGCATGATCAGTTATAGCATGACATTCTAGCACTTCAATTTTCACTGCAAGTCATTTTCACTAATGAAATAAACAGTATTTTCCTGTTTCCAGTCTAAAGACAATACTGACAAAGAAGTATAGAGCTTTCCTCTTCCACTCTTTGTCAGCAAAACTTTTCAAGGTGGTAATTTTTTTACAAGTAATTACCATTAGAAAGAGCTTAAGCAAGTGTAAGCTCTTACGTTCGTCATGAGTCATTCTGTGTCAATATGATCTTCAAAGAATACCTTGTAGTTGCTTATAGATGACAGAAGCCTATACCTGGACTGGTGTGCCCAGTAGTTTTTGAGTCTTATTCTTGCTATAGCATTGCACACTGTTGGCTTAAAAAATAAAAAAATCAAGAACGTCTATGATGTAGGTCCCATCTTAGTAGAAAGATTGTCTTAGGTATCAGCTGAGATCACTCCCTATGCAATTTTGAGTACAAAGAAATACATAAAATATGTAGCTTTTTGAGAACCAGTCTCCTGGCTGCTAATGGAGATTAAAACACTTTTCTACTCATATTTTACCAGTACAAAGAGATCAATTTGCTACAAAGATTACTCTGTGGACAACAAATCTGTGTGGAACATTCTAGTGTTTCATTCTTGTTCTAATGTATATGGATGAATGTACATCACCTGCAGTTTATATATTCTTCTAATAATGCATACTTCTTACAATCTATGATGTAAATCATCACAGTCTGTTCTTTAAGGTCCACTTATATCTGATAAAGTATTTTTAGAATGTATTTGTGTCTTGGGTGATCAGTCAGGGAGATCCAATAGTGGTTTTCAGCATCATCAGCTTTGGAAAATAGTATCATCCTATTTTCATCCTTCTGACAAATACTAAAATTAACTTAACATGCTGTTGTTGTCATGGATGGATAACTAACTCTTGTTTCTTCTCTGTGAATATTTCTACCCAATATGGAACCAAAGGAGGGACTTTATGTTTGGAAAAGATAAATCTGTTTTCTACTGAACTTCAAAAGTCCAAAATAAACAGTACCAATTTATTAGTCACAGTATTCGATTTTTCACATAGAAACTTTATTTTTTTTTTTACGTTATTTAATTCATGAATAAAGTTTGTAGCTGTTTAAGAAATCTTATTTGAAATTTTAATTCCTTTGTAGAATATTAAATTAATGAAATGAACTAGTGTTCTGCTATCAGCACAGATATTAAAATAAGCTACAGCAGGGTGAGCTTGTAAGGGGTGTCACTTGTTTTTGTTAATGTAGTAGGACAAGGCCCTGCGTAACCTGATCTAGTGGGTGGCATCCCCATAGATGTCCATGGCAGTTGGGTTGGAATTAGATGATCTTTAATTCCCTTCTAACCCCAGGCAGTCTGTGATTCTAGCAAAATATGAACTACGAAGTTCTCATCCAGAATGTGTTTCCTGACTTGTCCAAATCAATACTGGTAATGTTATCTGTAGTAATACAACTTGATGAAGTATTTGCAGTGTATTAACTCCAAAGTTTTATTTGTTCTTTTCGTTTTGTGATGTTCTTCCTACCCGTTTTTGTCTTCATTGGCAGATTTAACCATTTAACATTCTTTCCTCCACCCTGCCCCCATTTTAAGTGCATATTTCTTCACTTTTTCCTCACTGCAGAGGTGCTGTCCACCTTCCATGCTTCCACCAGTCTGCTTTTCTGATTGTTCTCTCTGTTACAAGAGCTATCAATTGTGGCACACCTTTGTGAACCCTGTCACACCCTAGCACAGCTCTTGCATCTAGCTGGACTGGATAGCACTTTGCTTTGTTGATAGCCAGACATCTTTTCTCTGTCTCTCATGCTGAAGCACTGCCAGAGTGTGGCTAGAGAAGGGAATGAATGGTTTTAAATGTATTTGTGTTTCAAATGCTCATGGAAAGGTGGAATAATCTCTAAAAAGCATGCTGTGAAGACAACTAGCCAGGTATATGTAAGAAATACTAATGGCTATCTTTGGTGAATCAAAATTAAAGCACAGTCTCCTTGTATCTCACACAGAAAAAGGTAGGCTATTGTTACAACTGACTCATAAAGGTCTCACCATTTCCTAAAAAAGGAAAAAAGAAACCAAAACAATAACAGCAAAGCAAACCTATCTAGAATCTTTTGTGCTTGGGAACACAATGACATGCTCCAAAATAAATAAATACATCAGCCCATCCTTGAAAACATAATAGAAAATGATGGTATTGAGAAACATAGGGCTCTTGTGATTCTCCACATTTCTCCTACTATTTTATTGTAGCAAGCTGTAGCTTTGTCAAAAACTTGTTGCAGAATTTTCGTGCAGGTGACAGAGGAATGGTCTGTGGTCTTTTGGGGACAGTATTTGATGTGTGGGCTTGATGATCCATCATTTGTTTTTAGCTCGCAAATTGTGTAATTTGAAAGAGGTTATGTTCTGGAACTCTATAACAAGGAGGTTATTGCCTCTTACAGATTTCAAAGGAAAAATCTGTAATTCCATAGGACTTGTCTCTTATCCATTTTTAGGCTTCCTTATGCACATCACCCATCTCTAACCTTGTTCATGTACTATTCACACATTTTTGTGTGTGCATGTGAGAGAAGGAGAGAGAATTTTACCAAGGGAATAAAGTGCAAGCTCCTTTTCAGGTAAGAAGGTATAGATAATTGCATATGACTATGTGGGATAAAAGAATGAAATCTAGATGAGGGAAGGATGATAACAAGATGACTTCTAATAAAGTCAGAAAGGTTAATAAAATGTTCTCCAAGAGAAATAAGATAGGAAAAGAGACTTGTTTAATTTTTACCAAAGAGTGACATTTATTAGGTAAGGAAAAACTTATATGAAAGGTTAACAGGGATTCAGCGTGAATTAAATCCAATTAAAAAAGTATGTGGCTTGGCAGTGTCAAGGTGACTGTCCACGCCTGCTGGTGTGGAGTTACTATGGTTCTCTGCTTATTGCAAAGTAACATTGGTGGCCTGAGCTAGAATCAATGCCTGCATTTCTAGCCAGTGAGATTTTTATGACATGGAGGTATTAGCTACTTTAAACTGACACGGTAATGTTGATTTGTAGTTGAGGCTATTTATGAGCATGAGAGGCAAAGAAGATGTGATAGCTTCTGATTTGGAAAGTATGCAAAATAAACGCATTCATTACAAATTTAAATCTGAAATAGAATGAGAAAGTGGATAAGGGAAGGAAGATGACAAAATTATGGATTTTTATGATGAAAATCTATCTTTAATTTTATTCCTCTTGATCTAAATAAAAATAAAAAATAATTTGAAGACAGTTTAAAGCTTAAGGGCTCAAAGAGATTTTATAATCAGAAAAAAAAAATGTTTACACTTTAGTTTTCAGTCTTGAATTTTAAAATCTCAGACTCTTGAGAAACACATTTGTCTTATCTTCAAAATGCCTCAGGTGCTGATAGTGATGCAAGTATTAATCGAATTAAAACACCTAAGGCCGCTTTGGTGCCTATATGCTTCATTCATACTACCTTGTCCTATTCATCCTATCTAATCTATTCTTAGTTATTCTTGTTTTGAAGAATCTGTATCCGTGAAAGAAAGTACACAATACAAAAGTTGACAATCTAATAGACACATCAAATACATTCATTGAAAGGACTGAAAGCTTGAATTCAGGTTCTGAGTCAGGAGCGGATTAAGCCCACTGTGAATTGCATTTTGCCCCTCACGTCTGTTTGTTTGTCAGTGTCCTTACGAGCCTCTCTAATCCTTTGATTCATAAAGACAGAAGTTTCCTGTAGGGTTAAAGTGACATATGATTGACTAGTATATTCTGCATTCTGCCCAGCAGGGTATGATGTAGCACAAGATAGCCCAGTAGACTATAATTGCTGCTTTACAAGAGAAAAAACTCTGCTCTTCCTTTAAAAGAGCAACAGTATAATCAGAGAAAAAATTGTATTGGAATTCTGACATTTAATATCACATGGAGCTCTTGCAACATTCAAAATGATACTTGTAATGTTCTCAAGGCAGTTGTTTCTTTTGTTTTAGTTTTTTGTTTTGAAGTTTTTATAGTGATATTACAGTATTTAATGGAAATTAGGAAAAGCATCTACATGGATTGCAATCCCCTCTGTCAGAAATTAAGCTCTGTTGCTGCTGTTTCTGGGATGCCACATATTCAAACACTATGTTTTGCTTTTATTTTCCGTAGTGTTCATGATTACGCATTATTCTCTTCAGTCTGCTCTATGTATTTCTCATCCCAACTACCTTCTGTCTCTTGTCAAGAGATAAGTTCATTTTTTTATTCATTTCATTAAGAAGAGTTAAATCAAATATATTGTTCATTACCTTGGAATGTGAGGTTTTATCTCCAGGACCCTAAAGTACATAAATAAAAGTCACTTTTTTGAGGGTACATTTTCCAGTACCCTCACTTCCAGCAAGGCTTTGGATGTGTAAATATATAACTCCAGCTACAGGAGAATAAGTCATTAATCTGCAAATCAAAAGATGCCACCACATAGTTATAATAATTAAAGGCATTTTTATTGTAACCTGTGTCAAAGGTTTAATTCTGTAAGCGAGATTGTCTGACTCTTATCTTTTTATTTCTTTATTATTTATTTTGGACAAATCTTTTGGCTTTTCTTTAAGGCTTCTGTGAAATATCTTTAAAATTCTTCTCTTGCTCAAAACTTGTTATGGCTACAATAAGGTCAAGGGTAGTAACTGTGTGCTTTAAAGCCAAGTGCATCAGAGAGGAGGAGACAAGCCAGACAGCCTTGGCCTGAGCTCTCCTAGCTGGCTGGGAACAAGTGGAATTGGAGCCATGGACTAAGACCATCCAGGAATGAATTGGGTCAATCTTCCCAAAGCATTGCCCGTGGTGTCTTGTTCTCAGAAACTACCTAGCTTCGTTATTTATTCAGTCGAGCTTCGCTGTTTCTGTTAGATGGTATGACAGATATGACAGCAGCATGAAGGGTACTGACCTCAGGACATTCTTCTCTTGTTTTTAGAGACCATAGACAACCAGCCATATAAAGGAAAATATACCCTGATTTTAGGGATCTCTTTGATTTATAAAGATAACTTAAAATATTGAATACTCGTTACAACATTTAAAATTATTGATCCATAAACTGTAAATATATATGCTACTATTTATTTGCTTATTACTTTTCAAATATGGTCAAAACATTTTCATTTTTTTTGTGAAGAGTCACATGAGTTCAATTATGCATGAATTTAAGCAGGTGGATATTCATGCTTAAGGTGCCAGCTAAAAAATTTTTCTTCACTTTTATCAATTAACTCTTTCCTGTTGTCCTATGGTTACTGTTTAATAAACTTACAGATCTACTGTCAGTACCATGCTGACAGAAACTAAGTTCAAAGTATTATATGATTTTTTTTTTCTGTGTATTTTCAGTACCGTAGCTGCTTTGACAAGTGTTCTGTTCTCCCTTTGCAGGTTTTTTTTTATTATTTTTTTTTTTTGCTGGGCTTGCTTTTCTTCTTCAGTTTCATTTACTTCTGCTGATAGTTTGCAAGTCTCAGTCATCCCTAGGCTGTGTTTGCTGTTCAGGTATGTTCTGCTATTTACTACTGCTCTGTATTTCAATAATACAAATACATGTTGTGCACACAAATGAGAAATGTTAATGCAAACGAATCAACAGCACTCGTTGTTATGGGAAGTATCAGAGTATCACAAACAATGCCTAAAGATGTACTATAAGGCATGATTATATGGTATTTCAGGTGGAATAGGAATAATATGAAGACACAGAAGAATACTGGAAGCTCATCCTGTCCGAGAATCTGTCTCTGGAAGTGCTTAATAATCAGGCCAGATTAAAACAGATGCTTACACTGATAATTGCAAATGCAAAGTGAGAAAATACTGCCAGTCTGACTTTATTATCTGTTTTGTTCTTTGCTTTGTGCTATCTTTGCACTCATTTAATAAATAGTCATACAGTCTGCACCATCATGCTTATTCTGACCATATGAGTGACGAGCATAGGTCTTATTTTTTGATGCAACTGCCAGGTTAGATATTGGAAGTGACATTCAATGATTTTCCATCTCTGCCATATCATCTGGTCATCTTCTTGACAAGGCTTCTCTATAGTAACTTATGCTGCGTATTTGTCATGAAAAAGGGTAACGATTATGAGCACCTTCCTAGAATCTCAGCAGGAGAAATCTTGAGCCTGCAGCTAATTTTTCCATGAAGACATAGATGTAATGGTAACTTGCTATACTGTGCCATCGATAAAGTGACTAGTCACACTTTTTTATCTTCAGCATATTATATGGTGGTTGTGAAAAGAGTCAGAAAGCTTTTGTAAGTATATTAGCAACTAAACCTACAAAATCACAAGAGAGCTTAGATAGCTCCACCCAGGCATTTTATGGTGTATTGAGTACATGCTTGGAAGTTGGTGAAATTGCGCTGAGGGTTGATTTTTGGTTTGGCATTTCTGTATTGAAAGAAATGATTAATGTGCTCACTGCTTTATGCTCCCAGTGAATTCTGAGCTTCATAATGTTAATGCTAGTCAGTTAAACTTTGAAATTCTTTTTAAGATATGAGATTATTTCAGACCAAATAGTGTTTTGCAAGTGTGCGTGCTACAGATTGTTACTGTGCTTTAAACTTTATGAAGGTAGGATACTGTCAGGAGAGAGCTGTATATCTATTCAGTTCACTCCATCAAATATAGTACTTAAAAATTTCAAGATTAGCAATCTTCATCTACAAACTGTTGAAGGACAGCAGTTTATACAGATTTCGTTTCTAATGTGTGTGACAGCATCAATGGATTTGTCTCTCAGCAGTAGTTTCTTCCTGAAATGTTTTGACAGAACTCTGAAACATTGAACTATTTCAATGTTAGCATTAAAAAGTCTACTCACAACTTGGTACTTTTCAGTGTATTCTGAGTATGGATGAAAACATCTATAGTAAGTTTCAAGGGTACTTGTGCACTGTGAGTCCAAAAGACAACAGTGAGGTTCTGAGGACCTGCTGGAGATTGTGGTACAGAACGGAGCATTGTAGGTCAAACTCTGCATTCAGATGTATGCGTATTGCTGCCACTGAAGTTATTGGAGATTCTTGATACAATGGTCTTTTACTCCAGAATTTGCTGAGGTAAACTGGAGAGGCAATTCAACCCGGTCCATTTCTCTTCTTTGACGTTATGTATATGCATCCTTTTCAAGTAAAACCTGACTGACAATTGTATGTCATCATTGTTACAGGAGGGCTATTCACTTATATACATACAATTACCTAGAAATCTTAAAATAAGTCAAAATATGGATGAATTATCTTCGTGTGCCCATTTCCTTCTTCTTTTTTTTTTTTTTAACCCCTTATGGTTTACTGAAGTTAAAATGGTGAATTGGGTAGCCCCAATGATTTTGCCCAGCAGACTGCTGTGTTGCTTGATCTGCAATAACAAGCTATATAGAACTAGATTGTGTAGCTATACAAATTTTAATACACAGGCTGATTAAAAATAAATAATAGAAATGTCATTGAAAGAGACATTTCCTCACTGAAGAACAACAAGTAATGCTCAAAGGATAAGACAAAAAATTTATTTTATACTATGTTGAATAACTGTGAGAGAGATGGTTCCCTGGTATAAGTAACATTTACATGGCTGTAGAAATGAAGGGGAGTAGGGTGGGGGGCGGAAATCATCTCCAAATGCACCTTTCATTATCAGCAAGGGGGTGGCTGTGTTCTCTTCCATGCAGCACGAGAACAGAAAACGTCTAAGATGAAAGATATTGTCTAAACTGTCAGGTGATGCCCTGAGTACAGAAAAGGGTGGATTTTTTTGACTTAGGTTCTCTTGTAAATCCTGGCATGTTAAAATGGAAGAGAAGATGCATATTGAATTGGTTGCTCCTGGAATCAGCAGGGCACAGATAAATTACTAGGCTCTGATCAGTGCTTGTTTAGAGAGCTCTGTGGCAATCTAACATCCACTGCCCCTTTCGAATGCTTAACACACTGTAACCTTGTCCAAAGATGATTTAGAGTCTTGGGTTCATCTGTAAGAGAAAGGAATTGAAATTACATTTCTTGGACTGTTTTACTGTATGCTTAATATTTTAATGATAAATTGCAGCAGTGCCAACAAAGGGAACAATTTAAAGTGAGTTAACATGTTCCTGGTTTTGACACAGAAATGTGTACCTCTTGGGTATACAGAGAACAGATTTAGGGTGTCCACTTTACCTTTCAGATCCATTCATCAGATTTAAAATGGCAGAACATACTTTTTCCTCAAGTATATTGCAGACCTAGCACCCTGGGAATATTTTAATTTTTAATAAACCAAGAAGTGCAAGATTGAAAAGTTTGATAACTTGGTAAATAAGCACAGAAAATATTAAAGGAATGTATCGTTCTGTGTTTCCTCTGGCTCATATTTTTCTTTTTAAGATTTCAGGGAATATTTCTGCAGTTGCAGTTTGCACTTGAAAAAAAGTGCTGTACAATAAAACTTACACAAATAAATAAATAATGAAGGTTTAGCATCATAAAATTGAATTTGAAGGACAGTAATTTTGTTTAGGCCTATTGCATGTTATTTTCATAGTAGAAGGAAGTGTGATGAATAAGGTAGGATGTGAACATGATTTTGCATCAATGTGAGTAAAATTCAAGATGAAGTGCTGGTTTTAGTGTTCTGTGGGGAAAGAAGCTCCAGAAACACAACTCATTGGAGAGTTATGCCATTTTTTGGTTTTGTTTTCATTGCTGTAAACAGTATTCTAAAACTTAAAAAGCCCTAGTGCCTTATGCGTAATCTGTTGGTTGTTTGTTCTTTTTCATTCAAGCCTGGTCATTAAGTTTTAGTGCTATATTCTAATATTTGTTTGTAAAATCTTGGTTTCCAAAAATATTAAGAAGTGGCAAATCTGGAAAACAAATCTGGAAAGATGGTAGATGTTTGCAGTTTTCTGTTAGTCAGTATGTATTGCAAATTAGCATCTGTTCGTTCCATGATGTGGCCCTGTAAGTAGGTGAAACTTAATATGCACTACCTTATTATAGAACAAAACTTGATGAAATTGGCAAGCAATGTGTTTTATTTCCTTTTTTTTTTTTCTTTTTTCCTCTCTAGATGTTCTGGTTTTATTTAGTTTGCACTGTGACCCTTCTTTGGGGTAAAGCATTTAAGGAACTGAAGTGTTGTACTTAACTAGCAGAAAAGGAAGCCATGCTGCGCAGCAGGCTGGGTACCACAAGCAGTGTGGCTTCACTCACACATTTACTAGTTTAAGTAAAAACATAGACTCGCAGAATGGGTTGGGTTGGAAGGGATCTTATGGAGTCCATCCAGTTCCACCCCTCCCTGCCATGGGTTCCACACCTCCTGCTGGACCAGGTTGCCCAAGGCCCCATCCAGCCTGGCCTTGTGCACTTCCAGGGATGGGAATCCTGCACCATGTCTAGTGTCTCCTGGCTTCCACATCTGTCTTGTTTCAGATCAACAGCACACTCTAGCAGGAAGCACTTTGGTGACTACACATGCCACTGACTTGCAGCATCAAGACTTCAGTTACAGTTATCATAAAACCCATCCAGAGGCTTGAGAAACAGACTTATGGCTCATTGAGAGTGTAGTATGCTTTCCAACTCTCCAGCAACAAGTTGACAAGAAGAAATTGAATGATTTGAACTCCTGTATTGTATAAAATATCTGAAGATTTTAGTTTAGTTTGATTTTGGAATTTACTAAATTCCTCAACAAACTCCCTGGAAGATTAAAGAACAGGTGGGAACCTTTGTCCTTCCTCATTACACTGCAAAGTACTTTAGGAATTGGCCTGGCCATCCTGTTCCTCAGGCATTCAGAACTTGTTGGTCTTCTCCCTTTTCAAGCATTAAGCCATCAGGATTTAAAGTCTAGAGGCCAACAAAGCATAGCAGCATGGTGGTCTCATGGTATGGTATCATCCTTTTTCTTTGGATTTGCTGCCCTTAGTAAATAGCAAGCTTTGGGTGTAGTGCCTCAAACGTGCATGAACTATTACAGACAGGATAGTATTCTAGAGAAAACTTTGTGGTAAAATTACTTCCTCGGGGATATTTTTGAAACTGTCTTTACCTGTGGGATGAACAAAACTGAAGGTATCTGAGCACAGCCATTCCTTTTTACATAGAGGACAAACAGACTGTGTGTGTTTTAATAAGCAATATGTTTTAGGACATGTACTCTGAAAGAATAATTTTGCTTTATAGAATTACAGACACTTAATGGATTGACTTTATATATCATTGCCCCATCCCCTAAATAGAATAGATTTTCTTAATAAGAGGAATTCATTATCATTAAGGTAAATGTAGCATATAAAATTACCTCCCACCATTCAAGGTGGGTGGCAGACAGCAGGGGGTGAAGCTTGTTACCTGAAAACCTGAAATTCTCCTGTGGCATCTAGGAGGAGAGTAACATAACAATATTGAAAAGAGCAATAACAAACATACCTATTATGTGTATTCTACATAAATACAGTTGGATAGAAGGGAAGTAATTGAAATGCTGAAGTTTATTGTAGCAAGATTCAAACATTTTCTTTTTTTTTTTTTTATATGAATCAGCATAACATTAATGACTGCAACATAAAGCAGAATTCTTTGTGTATAGATCTCAGTAGCAGTTTTCCCTGGGGTGTAATTAGGAGTGCTGTGAGATGTTGTTTGCATCATTTCAAATACATGAGGCCTGTTTCTACTTGTAGTTAAGTCAGTGGCAAGATTTTCCTTGTCTCTCTCTTGTGATAGCCCAGTCAAGCTCTGAATGCAGGGAGTATACCGGGTCAATTCGTCAGAGCAACAGCACTGAAAACTGAGATTAGATATCAAACAATTAAAGATTAGCATGCATAAGCTACTCAGTTGCGTCCATGCTCCAGATCTCCTACCACATCAGTGCAAGGAGCACAGAGTTATCAGTGTAACAACTGGAGAACTTAGATAGCTAGTACTGTTAGTAATGTGATTGATGATGAGAAGAAGAAAAAATGAAGGTACCCCATAGAAGTAATTAAATGAAATTTACAAAAACTTGTACAGATATACATAGATATCTGAGTATATGTAAACAGCTGTGTTTGAAAAGGGGAACTTTCCTCCTGAAATAACTGGAATATCTTAATAATTCTTGAGTATCACAGAAGACATAAGTACAGCACACAGCAGAAGAAAAAATACTATAAGTAAATTTATTATCAACAGGAATTACTTTCAAGAAAATCTTTGGACTTATTTGGATGAATTAGCACAGTACACCACTTTGGTGTGTGTAAATATAGCTATTGGAGCAAAAGAAGGATTTTATTTGAGTAAGTATTGTCAGCAGAACTCTAGGCCTCAGACAGGTGTATCTGTAATTAATTCTGATCTGGACATGAATTTTACACTGTGTTCTAGAGAGAAAGGATACTCTTTCTATTAGAATTTAAGGCTCATTCAAAGTATCTTTAATAGATATTTTCATTCTATCAAAACAGATTAAGTGACAATTTTCCAGACTCCTCTAAATACTGTCTATTTAATCTCTTAAAATCTTATTTCTCCTCCAGCTCCTTTTTTTTGAAGTAGTCTTAAATATTTTTGTTATGACCAAGTAGTCAGATGTTGAAAGACACTCAGCTTCCAGTAGAAAGTTTAATCTCAGGAGAAGTGAGTACTCTGAACAAGCCTCAGTTATCTGATAATGTGACAGAAGCTTCAAGATGTTTATAAAACAAATAAAAAACCATAAAGCAGCACTGGCCTATTAACTGCTGTGCAAACAATGGAAAGTCTTTAGAGATACCAACCACCTGTTGGTATCTCAGGGTTGGCTAACTGTTTTCAGAAGTTGCTATAGTGTTCTTAGAGCTAAATATATAGACAGTAAACATTTAAAATAAATGACCAACAAAATAAACAGAGTCAAAAAAAAAAAAAAAAAAAACAACTAAAAACTAAAACTTCAAAAAAAATCTCTCTGCAAATCCAGTCCATCGGAGTTTGATGTTGGCCCACAATAGCCTCCTGGACTCAACATGTTTATAGTAACTCGGAGTGACTGTGTATGTACGTTGTATGGCCTAGTTTTTATTCTTTTAGAGTTAATTGTCTTATGACATGCTTTTAATAAATAAATAAATAAATACTGGGGTTTAGGATTTAGCTTGGAGGTATTTGGGCAGCCAATTCATACGTGTAAATTGCAAGTTTAACAAGCTAATTAAAAGTAGATGTATGCATTACATAAAAATAAGAGATGCTTCAAACTCATTTTCTCATAACACATCTTTAATTGTTTAATTAAGAATGGCCTGATCTCTCTGTTGATTTCTCTGTTAGGTTTGGCAAGTGATCAGCACTTCTTTTACAGAGGCTACCTGTAGGCATGGTCTTACTCAGAAATGTTGGCTGTGGTATAAAGCAGTTTTCTTTGTGTGCTTATTGCACCAGACCCTTAAGTGCATTAAATAAATGTCTTTAAAATTCACTGCTGTGACTTATGCTGTAAATTAAGTATGTAGCAGTGCGTTATATTTTCTCTATTTTTCTTCTGATATACAATATCTTATTGCAAAGATCAATTGCACAGGTCTTGCATAATTTTCAGAATTCTTGAAAAACTTGTTTTGGAGAGGGAAATGATGTCAGAATTACCAAATCATGTAAAGTACTTTTCCCAAATAACCAGCATTGTCTCCCTCTGAAGCAGGTTTTAAAAATATATGTTAATATTATATACTAATACAGTCCAAAAACTGATATGAAACATTTTGACATGTAAAGTCAAATTCCATTAAGTTCACAGTCTTTAAAGTCAATAGACATGAGTTTGGATGTTGATACCAAACCTATGACAGACAAGTAACTGTTGACAAGTTGCAAGAATGCAAGTGAATTAGCATAATTTCACTAAATAATACATTTCAGTATGGCAGATGTTTGTTTGTTTGTTTTTGTAGGAAGAAAATCACATTTAGGTTTCTTGGATGAGATTGCAATTATCTTTCTCAATTGGGATTGCCCATTTGAGTATAGACTGAACCACATAGTAGATAAAGGTTTTGATTTGCTATTATGTCATCACTAAACATTCTGTCACTGAAGCTGCTTTCTGTCAAAAGTAATTAAAGGTGTGTTTTATGGAAAAAAAAAATGAAGTTTTAACATAATCATGTTAGTACAAGTTATAATGCTAGTTTCTAATTAGCAGTAATAATTGCCTTCGAATTAATAGGTGATAATCACTTAGTGAAAGCTGCATCTTAAATGGCTTCCTCTTAGTTGTAGTTGACCCACTAAGTGTCCTGTTCCTGAATAGACTGGATTATGAAGTTCAATGGGTGGGGTAGAGTTATTTTTAAAACAGGATCTGCTGTTACTTGCTAAAGGAAAGTGCCCTACATCTGTCTCTGCCAGAAAAATTCAGGCTCAGCAGTTTGATATGACACTAATTTACTTGCTGAGAGATTTAGAAAGCTTCATAAATAGCAGAAC
The DNA here is from genome assembly GCF_009819795.1 of Aythya fuligula. Taxonomy (NCBI): domain Eukaryota; kingdom Metazoa; phylum Chordata; class Aves; order Anseriformes; family Anatidae; genus Aythya; species Aythya fuligula. The sequence goes on along the minus strand of NC_045562.1, from coordinate 25,777,541 downwards.
AATATGATTAGATAGTACTTCTGTTGATTCAATTACAACTGAAGTTTAAAGATACTTAAAAAAAAAAAAAAAATAATCAAACATCTTGAGCTAGAATTAAGCTTTCTTAATGGAATGGGAACAACTCAGCAGTGATGAAAATTAAACAAATTCTTTCCACTGTGATCAAGGAGGGAAAACATTTCTTAAGCTGTGATGGGTGTATTGCATCAAGATATGGAATGTTGGCTGCATGTCATTCTTGTTTGGAGTCTGGATTTCATTTACATTTTTTGTGAAAACTGTTTAAATGATTTGTTCTAGTTTTGAATATATGTTGTTTTGTATGGAATGGGCTATGAAATGGATCACCTCATAAATGTACCCAGAATATTGTACCCAGAATTGTACCCAGAATACTGTGCAGACTCCTTTGTTAGCAGTGTATTATGCTTTTATTCCCTCTAATGTTGAATGTAAGCAGTTCTGATGTCTGTTTTTAAGCCAAGCAAGTCAGGAGTTTCAAGCTAAAGACTAGCATTCAAATCTATCTAAAATATCATAATATTGATAATTCAGCTGTATGTTACAGATGACATACCTCTGGCTACTTTCTGCATTGGACAGTTCCACTCCCCACCCCTCTTAAAACAGAAGAAGGAGGAGGAAAAAAAGTGCCTGTATGGCCAGAGGATATGTTGTGTTTTGTCTGAAAGCTCTGGAGGCTCGGTATACCAAGTATCACATTCAGTATTCAGTCAGTCCAGAGTCTGCTCACTTCTGAACCGTATTTTAAATTCAGATCTCAAGATTGTCACCTTGCAAGTGATTTATGGCATATAAGCTATTAGGTTCTGTCTCTTTCTTCCATTGTTGCTTCTCCACTCTGTAAAACTACTGAAATACTCACCAGGTGGCAGAGGTTTTGGGGAATAGTACTGAGTGCCTATTAATGGGTAGAAAAGTTTACTTAGAAAGTAATGTACACCTGTGTTCCAGCCCTAGCAGTAACAAATACTCAAGTACTAAATGATGATTGTTCCTGTCATTTGGAGAAGTGTAAGCTTTGTCAACAGAAGAAATGTTGAGCTTTTACTCAACCAAGTCTGGTTGCTTTTTTCTGTTCCTAACCAATAAAAATTCACAGTTTGACCAGTGATGGTACTGAAAAGGGTCGTGTTTGATACACAGGTTTAAGCTGATGGCTTCCCAGTGAATATGAAGCTGGATGAAAAATAGTCTGGTGAATTGCTAAGATTTGTGTCCTACTTATTTTTATTTGTTTTGTTTTTGTTTTTTACTTGTCCTTTCTTCTTATTTCTGGAGAGGGAGAACTGAAAGGAAAGTAGGATGGGTTATTTACTTGTTTTTACACCTTTTTTCTTCTATTCCTGTATTCTTTATAATTTGAGTCATTATGGAATTTCTTGGCTAGGAATAATTGAGCTAAATGACTAGCAACAGACCTGTGATAGTTTGTGCTGGAAAAGCTCTCTGGAAATCTCCAGCATACAGAGCCCTTCGAGCCTGCACAATGAGCTATGATTGCCGTATAACTGTCATTAGAGAGTAAGTGTCCAATTACCTTGACAGCTGCTCAGAGTGATCGGAGAATGACCAGGCCTCGTCTGTTATGGAAACCCTCTGAGAGGTAATTCACAGTATCATTACTGTTGATCATGCTGATTTCCAAAACTGATGTTCTACTGAGCTTTCCTTTTTGTGTCTGAAGTAGAGTCAGTATTTAAATGTGATCAGACTTAGCATTTGAAAATGTGGAACTATTGAAATGTGGAACTATTTGTCCGGGGGGGGGGAAGAGGAGGGGGGAGAAACTAGATGGCGTAATTTAGTCCTCTGTTTTCCAGTCAGATCCCAGTGGTCAGGAGCATCTAACATTGAACTTCTGTATAGGCTCTGCTGGAGGTTAGTGCGTAGGGATTAATGCAGTTGGAATTGAGTGCATGGAAATTTTTGTTTGTTTGTTTTTGTGTTTTTGTTTTGTTTTGTTTGTTTGTTTGTTTTTGTGTTTTTGTTTGTTTGTTTGTTTGTTTTCTTGGGGGGGGTGGGGGAGGGTATAGGAAGGCTGAAGACCCTTCCACCTTTCCACCTGGTAAAGTCCTTACTCTGAGACTGACTATTTCAATCAGTGAAGTTTTTATCAACTTTAAATTGTCTGTGGCTTCCTCAGCAAATTCAGCAACAATATATCCTGTGAGAGCTGGGTAAATCACCAGCACAAAGGTACCTGTAGTTCTGTCAGGAAATGAATTAATGAAAGAAGCTTGAATGAACTTACTTCAAAAGCTGAACAGTTCAATGCTTTACAAGCCCGCAAAGATAACACCAGTCCTCATTCTACAGGAGGTGGTCTTTTGCTATTTGCTTGTGTAGAAGTGTTTAAGTTTCAGCAGGGTTGCCGAGAGCATGGAACCAGGATCTGTGGTGTGAATTGGAGCGAGGTGATACTCCTTAGTAAGAGGATAACAAACCTGATTATTTTATCATAACTGGTCTAACACAATTCAGTCCAACTGCTTGCAGAGCAAATGCTATTTGTCTGCTCTAGTTGTGTGTTAACATATTTCTTGCAGACAGCTTGTACAGCAAGTAAGTTTACTGCTTGGTAGGACAACTCTGTTCTCTAAAACTCCTCTTGTTGAAATGGGTGGTTCAATGTCTTTACTACTTTATCCTCTTGAAAGGGCAATGATCTTTCCATGAAGATTAAATCCATAATGTATTTGGGAATATTTGTCCAGTTTATTTGCACGTTCTCTTCAGTCTTAAGAGTTCACTTGTTTTGAAATTAGAAAATGAAAATACAGACATAACTCAGAAATATGAAGAGATTTCCTTAGGTTCAATCTGTCCTTCAGAGGTGAAGGGGGAAAAAAAAAAAAAAAAAGAATGCCTGGTGGGATTTATGTGTGACTTTTTCTTTGTTATTCTATACTGTAAGTCCAAGTGCTTACAAACAAAGCATACTGAGAGGTAACAACATCCAGAGGGAATAATACTGAAAAAATGGCTATGGGTTTCCAGAAGAAAAATTGCTGCTTCCAGCAAGGTCAAAATTATGTTACTGGGTGATGAAAATATTTGTATGCTGAAGATTTGAATAGTAATAATAAAGTACCATTACTGTTGGAAGGTTTTTTTGAATACAAATAATAGAAAATGTAGAGTTATGGGTAATAAAGTATAAAACTATGCATTAATTAATTCCAAAGAATAATTATTCAAAATGTCGGAAGTGTATAGAAAGTAATCAGTAACTGCCTTTTTAAATAAAAACATTTTCATGTCAAGTAAGAGACTAACTTTACAAATTTGTGTCTTCTTAATGTTTAATAGAAAACAAATCAAATTATAATTCATTTAGTCATTTAAATATCAAAGTGTGTTTTTCAGAAAACGACTGAGTTACATATTGCTTGTTTGAATGTATTGTTGCCTGTCACAGAACAGAGTAGGAAAAAAATCCTGAAATGTGAAATTTCCCCTCACCCTTACAAAAACAAGATAAACTGAGAACAGTATCTTCTAGTGGACTCTAACACAAAACACTCAGAAAATGCTTATTTTAAGCTAGCCAGTTGTGGATCCTGGTCTGGTCATCTTATGAGATCTTGCTTGCTTGCATCATTTCCTCAATCTCGGGTTGCTTTCCTCAGGGAGCACTTAAAAGTAATTCTGTCCAATCCACTCAGATCGTATTTTCTTATGTTCCTCTCCTCTTCCTCCTCTTCATTTTGCATCTAATTGACTCAGGCAAAAGAGTGGTGCCAAGACTGACTAGATCAAGACTGATTCACCTTTTTGAATATGTAGGTATCCTGCTGGCAGATGTCTCTTTGGCCTGTTGGTGATTTCTCCAAGGCAACCCCCTAGATATCCACTATTGAAATGATGCTGCATATACCTATTGGGGTGAAATACTCTAATCACACAACTCTTGTTTTGCATGAACTTTCTCACTGACAAATAATACTGCTAAAAACACTGCAGGGAATTTAGGGCATTTAGCACCATTAACAATACTTGCTCTGAGATGTGATCGGTTTGCAGTCGATTGCTTCAGAGTGCTATTAGATTTTAGACTAACATTCAAAACATCTATTTGAGGAATATCTTAGTAGCAGCCAGTGTGCGTTAACTCAAAGTATTTAAATATTGAAGCTTTGCTGCTTAGGATTGGCATCACCATACATCTGTGTACACCTGAAGAGTATTGTGTACAGTGTATTAAACATGGAGCCTAATTACTGAGCTCCCATTATTACTGTTTTCACAACGAATCTCATTAAAACAAATACATCTTGAATTTCTGTCTGTGTTTACAAATTGTAGAATGTAGCTAATTAAGCTAAAAATCTATGCTAAGTGACTTGCCTCCAATTCACTGCAAAATCTGCAATATGTTCATTGGGCTCCAGGGCATTTCACTTGCAGCACTTCAGTTTAACAAGAGTGCCTCTGAGTTTCTATGCAGATTTGAAAAACAGACTGTAAACAATGTGTTGTTGTCTCTTTTTGTATGCCTGTGTGTATTTCATTTACCTGTCCCTTTACTTTTTCTTTTTGCATTGCCAGCAAGCTACAGGTGCACACATCATAAACTGATATTATAAAAAGGCACTTCAGAAACAGTTATGAATTCATTAGGTGATTAAATTTTTTAATACAGATGCTTTGAAGTGCCTGAACTATGTATGGCTATGTAGCAAGGTGTTAACACAATTTCTAAAGCATTAGTTGTCCAGTTTTCCCTTTAGCTTTGGCAGAAGACACATATGAGTTGCTAGGCTTGAAGTCACAATGTGCTTTTGCAGTGTGCCACAGTTCATGTGAGAAGAAGCAGAGAGGAACCTTATGGGACTACCGCCAAAAACTCCTATTCATATTCTATTACCAAAAATAAGATTTTGATTTTTATTTTAAGGACTTTCTAAAACTTTGCCTTTCACATGACCCAGAACTGTCCTGTTATTCTTCTTTCTGCATTTCTGTGTGACTTACTGTGATTCACTTAGAATTTGGTTGGTGGCTTTTGTCATTTGATTGGGTCTGCTGGACTGCAGAAAAGATTGCTGGCACCAAAACTGCAGCAGCACTCAGGAAGTTATGTCCACAGCTATGGTCCTGGAAAGCCCGCTGAGCTATTGCCTTATCCCTAAGGGAACTAAACTGTGAATGGACCCTAATTTCAACCTCTAGGAAAAACTCCTTGCATTTTGACAGTGATGTATGGCTTTGTCTCCAACTCATGTTCAGGACCAGCTGGTCTTTAGAAAATTGTCTACTGAATTCTCCTGACAACTCAATTAGGACATGCATCTGTATGTGCTCATCAGACCCAGGCAGAACTGAGTACCTTGTAACATGCCGTAGTGGTCAACGCTTGGCTTTGAAGTCTCCTCTTCTCCCTCCGCTATGCTAGTATAAAACGTACCCAGGAGAAAATAGATTCTTCTGTTTTATGTATTCTAACAGGCTGATGCATTAAACTCATGGGAGATATTTGGAAAAATGGCCAAAATTGAGCTTTCACTGCCAGCTTCTCACTGACCTAGGGAGGAGGCTTTTTCTATGCTTAACACATACTTTTGCAGCTTTATTTTATGAATTTAGTTGGTTTTGAATAATGCTGTGTCAAGGTAGAAGAGGTTTACCTAAAACAGTCAGAACTCTAAATATTGGATGTCACTTTACTTGCAGGTAGTTTTTTGCCCTGTACTTGAAAATGTGAAAAGACACTTGCAAAAGTTCTTTCATATCTTGCTTGCATAAACTATTACGTGTTGTGACAAGAATTATTCTGTCTTGCTCCATGTCATTTAAACAAAAAAAAAAAGTTGGATTTTTGTATGAAAACCAGTTGGCAGAGTGATTATCTTCATATTGTCTAAATATCAAATTTCTTTACATCAATGATTGTATAGGTAATGGCTGAAATTTGAACAGAAAAATATATATATGTATTAGCACACTAAAAGTGAATTAACTTGCAAGTGAAGCTTTATTCAGCATCCTAGAGACTACACAACTATTTCTGATTCACTCAAATGGCTTTCTGATTTTTGATGATGACTTCTTGGGGCTTCATGGATGAGTCTTAAGTACAAGGAAGGGAAGTAAAGTCAATAGTGCCATAAATTTCCGATTTTTACTGTAATCTTTCTCACTAATTTTAGTTTACTTTGATATTACCCTAAAGTATTAAAACCAACCAACCAAAAAAAACTTTCAATGTGTACAGGAAGAAGAAAAGTTAGCAAAGCACCCCCAAAACTAGCTCATATCGTAACTGCCACAGCTTTATTGTGTTAAGTGCAATGTACCTTTTATAGCTAGTTATATTATCACATACTATTTTTTTTTCTTCCACAATCTTTGCTTTCCTCAGGGTATCGGTTGAACAGGACTCTCTAAATGAAAAAGGGAGAGCCAGACACAATTGTAATTAGATTTCATCTTGAAATGTGTGGTTTGAGGTTTGACTTATAAATCATCCATATCTTGCTCTAAATACAAAATATTAATTTCTTCATAACCTTTTCTGGGTTTCTCAGCAGCATAGCACCTGAGTGTTTCACAAGCAAAATTTGATCAATTTGTTGTTAAACTCCTCTGAGTGAGGTATGTTATTTACACCTTGCAAAGGGAGAAGGAAACTACAGCTCCCACAGGTTTCAGCTGCAACTGTGAACTCAGTGTTAAGAGCCCAGACCTTCAGATTTCAAGTAAGGTTCCCATAAATCCTGGCTTCCTGTCAAGAATGTGCTTCGAAATTGCTGGAGAGGAGAAACCAGGTGAGAATCCAGTTTTCCAGCACAACACCCAACCATCCTCATGTTTAAAAGTTGCTACCTGGCTGTTATTACTACAGGGGTGTTACAGACAAGTGCATCTCTATAGACTTGGACATCATTCATCTTGTCCTATTGCCGGGGGGGGGGGATTCTCATAGTGTGGTATGCAATCATATGAATAATTCTTCTGCATAGCTGATGTAAGGTGCTAAGGAACAGAGATAACTGTGACTCTGACTTCTCTCAACTGTTAAACACAACTTCAAAATGCTTGTGTTGTTGTTACCTGTGTATCATTTGTAACAAAGAAAATTAAGTTTTGCAGAAATTGTATCTAACCTGCCCAAATTGTTTAACAGCAGAACTGGAAACTGTATTTACTTCACAGACACGTTGGTGCTTGTACCAATGGAGCTGTTAATGTGGTCATCTTTATATAAAATAATTGTTCTGAGCAAGAAGTAGGCGTGCACCTTGTCCTTGGGATTCACAGCTTCTTGATGACAGGAGATATTTCTGTTAACTTCAGAGTTCTATTTCATAACCATTTTTTTTTCTAGTGCTAGCATAATGTTTTTAGTAAAGTAATTAATCTACTAGAAATACGATTCAGGACTGAGCCAAACTTTCCATAGAATTTGCTTGAATTCAGAATGTCTTGGTCCCATAAATATGGGATGAAACACTTTGGAAAGTTTGTTTTTTCCTGTTTCTTTTTTTTACTAAAGTAAAATAGATAATTTTATTTTTAAGTGGAAAAAAATATAATATTAAAAAATATATATATTGCTTAATATCACAGAATCACAGAATCACAGAATTTCTAGGTTGGAAGAGACCTCAAGATCATCGAGTCCAACCTCTGACCTAACGCTAGCAGTCCCCACTAAACCATATCCCTAAGCTCTACATCTAAACGTCTTTTGAAGACTTCCAGGGATGGTGACTCCACCACTTCCCTGGGCAGCCTGTTCCAGTGCCTCACAACCCTTTCAGTGAAGAAGTTCTTCCTAACATCTAACTGAAAACTCCCCTGGCTCAACTTAAGCCCATTCCCCCTCGTCCTGTCACCAGGCACGTGGGAGAACAGACCAACCCCCACCTCGCTACAGCCTCCCTTGAGGTACCTATAGAGAGCGATAAGGTCGCCCCTGAGCCTCCTCTTCTCCAGGCTGAACAAGCCCAGCTCCCTCAGCCGCTCCTCGCAGGACTTGTTCTCCAGGCCCCTCACCAGCTTTGTCGCCCTTCTCTGCACCCGCTCAAGCACCTCGATGTCCTTCTTGTAGCGAGGGGCCCAAAACTGAACACAGTACTCAAGGTGCGGCCTCACCAGAGCCGAGTACAGGGGGACGATCACCTCCCTAGCCCTGCTGGTCACACTGTTTCTGATACAAGCCAGGATGCCGTATATAATATGGAGGCTTTAGTCTAACCTGACCCCAAGTACCTTATATTTAGTCAAATGTAAGCCTTATTTTGACAAAATGACATGTTGACAATTTTTTTTCTCAGTTCAGTAGGAAAAAAAAATCCTCCCCTGGTCATTTCCTCAGTTCTTGCTCTGAATGTTCTATATGCCTTTTTTTTTTTTTTTTTTTTTTTTTTTCTCCCCAGGCTGTCCTCTACTGCTTGATTCTGCACTTGCTTCTGTCCCTGTCCAACCATCTGCTCTTCTCTTTACTCTTTGTGGTCTGACTCCTGGCTATGTTCTTTCTCTGTAGGCACATTACCATTGTAGGTACTCATCAAATTATCTTCTGTGCCTGCATAGAAGAATTTCTAATTCCAACCCCCTGCCATGGGCAGGGACACCTCCCATCAGACCAGATGGCCCAAAACCCCGTCCAGCCTGGCCTTAAACACTTCCACGGATGGGACATCCACAGCTTCTCTGGGCAGAAACAGCAGCCTAGCTGTGGAGATAACAGCAATGTAAATTACATTTCCATGCTTCTTGTGGCAGTTTTGCCTTTGGATAGTCACTACACTATTTTTTCTTTAAGCAGCTGCTGAATTTAAGCAACCTACTATATTCACTGAAGGTTTCAGTAGTGTGGCTGTAAGCAGAATTTGACCCATAAAATGGTCTTTTCTATGCACTATAGCTCAAGTCTTCTGGTGACAGGGTTGCTTGTTTTATCTCAGTGCTTTTATCTGTTTTACTTTCTAGTAAGACCCTTCTTCCAAATGGCTCCATGCTTCCAGGCATATTTCAATAATTCATCACAAAAAAGCTCGAGTAAGCAAGATAAATAACACAGTATGATATATGGCTGCACCTCAAAGGCAGGAAGTGTAAATTGTATTTAACCACATGAATATCAAGCTCTCATCTCACTTCATAAACAGGGAGTGGTACACTTGGCCAAAAAAGAAAACCAAAACCAACAAAAAACAAACCACCACCACCAGCAAAGCAACAGGTTTATAAACACCTGACTTTTCTATTAAAAATGAAAAGGTGGGCAGGAAAGTTCACAAGACAGATGATGATTATTTAAAAGGACCATTGTTCAAAAAATATCAAGGTGCATTCATGTGCATAATAATGGTTCAAAAAACGTATTAGTATAAAAGTAGGTAAATAATTCAGTGACACATGTAATCTCTATTTCCCTAACATATATATTTGCTTTCTGTGAAGGAAAATCTTAATAGTTTTTCAAGGTTGTTGTTAAAACTGGCATTTTTGCATGTAAGGGTTGCTTTAACTAGTTTTGTAGAACTGGTTGATTTAAGAATATGTGTATATATATCTGACCATACAACTATCTGATAGCTGACTTCTTTCCTCCTTCTGCTCCCCTCCTCCTTTTGCTCCCAAGTACAAATTCTCACACCTCCCTGAATCTTTAGCTCCTTCCTACTATACCTTTTCCCACATCTCCTAGCTCTTTCTCTAAACACTCCTTGTCAATAGGGAGTCTATCATTTATTTCTAAATACCACTCTAAGTAGTTGAAAAACCTTTCACAGTGTTTGCTGAATGCTTCCTGGATTTTGTGATCCAGGGTACAGCAAAAGAAGAGCTCAACATCCCCAAATGCTGGGCAGCTGGGCAGTGAAGCTATAAAATGCCAATGCATGGAGGGAAAGAGGGCAAATTTTTCAGGAAACTCAATGGGGGGAAAAGAGTGGCAGCTTATAATGTTCATAATAGCATTTGCTTCTGCTCTGTGCCTTCTGTTCCAGCTTTTGGATAACAGAAGAGGATTAGGCAAACATGGAGAGAGCAGGAAGATAAGGTTCACTGTGCAGATGCCAGGGAACAAGCTCTGGCTATGATAGGGATACTCCAGATGTGCCAGCATTTTCTGATAGCCTCACAGATCTTTGCGCTCACAAGCTTTTCTACCACTTTACTCCCCCCCCCCCCCCTTTTTTTTTTTTTTGAGTTTTTGCAGAAACTATTTTGTTCTTTACAATTTGTCACAAACCTAGTGCTATGACTTAAGCAATCACTGTAATTTAGATACTTGTGTTCAGCAAATATGGGTTCTGATAAACTTTTTGTTTTCTAAACTATGCTTTTCCTTTGGCCTGAAGTATGTTATTTGTTTAGATGATGGCACTTCTCTCTTCACACCCTGTTCCTTCTCCATTTTTTTTTTAGTGTTGTCTCAGTTATCTGAGTTGCATCTCACAGTCTAAATCATTGGCTCAACATGCAGAGATGATCATATGGTTGGCTTTATGTGCTTTAAAATGAGAATGATAGAGCTCTTTCATTCACTGGGATTCTTGATCTAATTCATCAACTGCAAGTTCTGCAGAAAGATCTGTGATGCGTATAGGCTCTTACGGTGAAAATAAAGATGGTTTAATGTAATCAAAATAATCCTTGTCTTATTAGTTAAACAGAATGAATATGGAGAGCACCCAGAGGGGTTAATGAAGGGTGAATGTTTTAACCCCCCCCTTTAGAGTTCTAACTTGAGAAAGCCAGTTGCCATATAATGCACAATATTAATAATGTAACTAGCAAATAAAATCACAAAAATCTGCTGTATTTGACAGTGGTTTATGTGTCTGTCTCTGCTGTATTTTTGGTGCTCTTTTTAGGATAAAGTTAATTATTGCTGAATTAGAGTTCTCATCCTCCTGTCTCCTTCCTGATCAAAGAAACAGAAGGACATTGCATTTCTGGCAAACTGTGCTTGAAGTGGGAAGAAATCTTTATTTTTTATTTTTTTTATCAGTACCTAAATTATTTCTCAGATCTGTTTCAGGTACTTAAATGCCACCTACAAGGTATGCTACTGGGTTTAGTCAGCAGGTGTTTGCTTTAGGTAGTCATAAAGTCTCTTCAAAGGCTTCAAAATGGCAGTATCAATTAAAAACTCTTTGTGGGAAGTTAGCTGCTGTGGAGCTTTTATGGAAATTTTCAATACAATGCTTTTTTTTTTTTTTTTTTTTTTTTGAGGAATTTTATCAAATTTTAGTCTATGACAAAAGATATTCAACTGCATAATTCCAAGAATAAGACTCTTCTGAAGCCCATGTATACAGAGGTTATACTGTTGTTCCCTGTACCTTCTTGAGGCTGTCATTAGTTTTTTTCAAATTTACCATTCTTGCATGGGTTATGTACCTACCAAGGACTCTGCTTGAAGCAAAACCAACTTGTATTTTTTTTTTTTTCTGTTTTTTCTTCTGAGAAGCCTTTTCTAAATTTCCTGTTGTGATTTCCACTGTCCCTACTTTGGTTGTGTTACTGTATTCTCTTCTCTCTCGCTCCTAAGATCTAAGCTTTTCAATCATTTGAGTAATCATAGAGCAAATGAATGTGTTATTGTGTGTACAAATATCTAGATAAAGCAATAGTTCTGAACAGACATTGTCTCAGTGGAAAATCTCTGAACTGATCTAACTTAGAAGTAATCAAATATAAAATATGACAAGTAATCAGCTAACGTAAACTGAATGCAGCAAATATACTAAATCCGCAATATGATATTACCGAAGTCATGAAAATCATTTTAAATCAAGAATTATATAAAAAATTGCTGTTTTCTAGCTGTATAATATATATATATATATATGATTTTATTCTAACAGCTAGGAAATATTTAGAACATTTTACATGAAAAATTATTACCTTTTTATTTGTAATGTTCTCAGAAAAAGTTATCTTTCACTCTGGTCTAATCTTCCTGCTGACTTAACTGCAAAAATATCATGGTAGAATAACTGATCAATACTAATGCACATTTTAGCTACAACAGCATCAGCGGAAGGAAACTAGGGGTAGTCCCTGGTGTTATAAAATGGCATATTGGATACAGTTAGCTGATACTCCAAGTTAATGATAGAGCTTCTGAGGTTTCTTATGTTTTAGTAGCGTATTGCTTTTTACAGCACTCTTGGTTTTCACCTCAAAGGGACATAAGAATGAAGATGCTTTAGACTGTTCTGTAAGGTAGGTAAAGATACATGCTGGAACTTGTGCAAATTCAGGAAGGGGTTTTCTTTGTGTGAGAAATGAGCAAGCACTGTGGAAAATATTTCCTGACAGAAAGTAGTGCTATCCCATGCATTGCTGTAAAGATACTTCAGTCTGCTGCCTCTAATTTTTATCATCTCGTACCATGTAAGGACTGAAGGACTACATCTATGTATCTTAAAATATTTACACGATATATTTAGAAGTATAGTAAGGAAGATAACGACAAGAAAAAGTAGATGTCTATCCTCATGTTTACAGTTCCTTTTTTTGTGTGAATATTTACAGAGGTAGCAGAATGCAGCTCTGATGTTTTACATGTAAACTGTTACACAGTGCATTTTGGAAGAAATAGCAATAAAAAAAAACACTCAATGACTTAGCATGCTAGTACAACAACATGCAAGGTTATAAACAAAGACAAATCAGTTTATCTCCAAGCCAGACCCTCTACAGTTCTACAAATTAAATTCAGAGAAACAGTACATAGGTGTAACTGTTAGCTAATTGTATTGAATCGATATGAGGTGATATCTGTTTTGCTCAACTGTTTTACTGTATCAAACATTTTGTTCAGGTTTTGCATTGTATCTTTTATTCATTTTAAAGGACAAGTATTTTATTAAAAAACAACAACAACAACAAAGCCACCCACAAGACACTGTCATAATAATTGCAGCAATCCATGTACTTTATAAACTCTCTTTTCAACAACTTAATTTTCATTTTGTCTCTAAGATTTCACAGTTTCAGAATAGCTTGTTCCTTGTTAATAGATTGATTAAAGTGAGTACTGCATGTGATACAGTATTGTGGCTGTATTGAACTCTGAATTATTTAATTTAGTTATCACTTGGGGCCAAGGAGAATATAAATGTCAGCAATAAGACCTCATGCTACTTCTGTGAATAAACAATAATTTTTGTTGGCTTACCACCTACAATCATTACTGACTGCCCTTTCACATTCATTCTTGTTAGGATAGGACTTGATGCAAAAGTCTGCAGAGACTCTTACGAAGTGGTAAATCACCTTTTTTAGGTGCTTGTATCTTTCAGCTGCTGTAGAAGAGCCAAGGGGGCCAACCTGAACTGGTTGCTTTTGACTTTCACCTCAAAATCAGTGAAATGGCTTCCAGACACTTCCAGACACTATAACTTGTGTTCTCATGGCTTTTTACTGATTTCAAAGTTATGTGATGCTCAAGAATTTGGGCTAAAGGAAGGAGACTTGTTAAAAGTTGGAGTTCCCCTGCTTGCAAGAGTTCAGTCTAGTGGAGATGAACAGGATGAAGGCATGTAGGTGAAGCATAAAGGTGCACAGCCTGCACAGCTGATTTCCTGACCAGGTTAATTTACAATCTGTCTGAGATGTTGGAGCAATGCGTGTGTGACTTAATTGAAATGCAAACTCTTGGAGTTTTTTTCCTTCTTTCCCCTTTTTTCCCCTCATTTAGCCTTTTCTAAGCATTTTTTTGGTCTCTAAGTATTTGCTTTTTACATAGTGATATCAATGAGATTATTTTACCTGTTTCAGATATTGTGGTGGCATGAATTTTTCAAGGAGTCTGACTTATGTGCAGTATTTTACAAATCTGATTTTTCTCCAAGGTCCTTAGAGAGAGAATTGATATTTTAAAGCAGGCAAATCAAGCAGAAATTATGCTATTAGCTGTAAAATGAGAATTTTTAAGAACTATGAAATCAGTGCAACAGCTAAGCATTGACTTGTAGGACAAGCTAAGCAAAAATATTTATGTCCGTGTCTTTTCTCTTTCTTTCTGGCCAATTCTTTTCACGTTACAACTTTTATTTTATGTAGACTGTGCCAAAGATGAAAGGCTATTAACTAATGTGAACAAGATAGTCCTCAATTTAGTTCTTTCCAAGGGATTTATAAAAGATTTGGTTGTGTGTATGCATTTAAATTTTGTTAAAATGAATGGCAACAATGTTTATGATAGCAAAATTAGTTTTGGAACAATACTCAAGCATTTTTTTAAATGTCTCATCTGTTTAATTGTGCTTCTCCATTGTTTAGATGAAATGCCAAGTAAGGTTTCTTTATATGCACTTGTTCGTACATATACTGCTTTAAATCTCTGTTTAGTTTGTGTGTTTATTTGATGGTCCAGCCATTGAAAAAAAGACTTGGATTCTATTCTATTTCACTTTATATATAGTTTATATATATGTGTATACACATATATATAAATATATGTGTATTTATACATATATACATATGTATATATGTATACAGTTTATATACATATATATAAACTTATATAACTTTATCATACCAGTTGCAAAGGAATAAATCCGATTTATTGTTTTCAGAAGTCGTAACCATTAATCTCTCTTGCATTTATGCTACACAGCATTTGCTTTATTGTGTGTTCATTTTGGAACAAGAAGTTTGCAAACTTGACCAAAACCAAACCACTTTTTTCCTCCCATCCTCCCCAGAACCCTTCTCTCCTTGGAATTTTTAGTGTAATTTCTATTTTGTTATAATATCTAGTGTGTTTAGCTAACTACTTAGCAGGCACAGTATGGGTATCTCATGATGAAAGAATAAATAGAAATGCCTGTTTATCAGCTATAGTGTAGTTTAGGGCAGATGAAATTATTTTAGTAAAGTGAATGTAGTAGGTGGCATGGTTTAGATATTCTCATGGAAAATTCCTCAATGTGTGCTTAAGATTTGGTAAGAGACAATGTCATAAGAAGCAAACTGTTTCCCAATGGAGCATCAAAGGAACCGTACTGAATTTAGAAGGGAAGGTGCTTGCCAAAGAAGCAGGTAATTGGTGCAAGGGTCTGCAAGGTGTACGTGCATTCACTACAGTGCTGTGCTGTGCCTCAAAGAAGTGACAGCACTGGGGCAGAGCACGGTTTAAACATGCCTGCCCCAAGTAGCCCCAAGTTTATGAACTCTGCTGGGAGGACTTTACTAGCATGTCTGCTGTTCTGTTTGTGTACAGCTGTAATCCTCTGGACCCCAGCTGGCTCATTGTCAAACCAGAACAGAAGTTTTCTTATCTTTCTTTCCAGCAGTAACATTGTGCTTAAATTGTCTACTCTGTAGACATGTCTTGCAATATCGACAGAAAAAAAAACTTACCTAGTCTTGCTTTGGTAACTACTGGGAATGGCAAGACAGGTATGTATGTTGCTTGTTTTTAAAGCCCTTTCTTCCCCCTAAGCATTCTGTTTTTATCAAAGCATAAATAATACTTTGTTTTACCTTGTGACTGGCTACAAGCTTTTGGAAAGAAGAATCATAAATCCTTAAATCTGGTCAAAATATTAAAGGAATGGCAGAATTGCAAAATTTGCAAGAAGACATAGCCTACAAAGGACCCAGCAGCATAACTAGATCTATTATTGACAGATGGTATCAGCCAAAAATATTGTTGAGATTTTGCTATTAGAAAGCTGGCATAGCAAACTGAAGACAAGGTTAAATACAGTGTCTGCCACTCATTTTCAGAAGGCACATCAGTGCTTGCTCTGGGTTGTTGAACTTGGTTGTCTGTTTATAAAATAACAGGCTAGTATGGTATTGAAGTTTTAGCTTGCTTAAAGATATTGAAGATGTTCAGACATTCAAAGTTATCTTCTTACTGAGAGCCACTTGTATGACATTGAGTAAAAGATTCAAAACTGCAGGCTCCTTCTAAGCTTTTTGTATTTTTTCCTTTCTAAGTTAAAAATTACAGGTCTCATTCCTGTGCTTTTATGCATTTTACTTCCTTTTCAAGCATGGTAAGCATAATATGTCTGCTTATCCACAAACACAAAAGGGAGGGCATGCTGTCAGCATTTTCAGCCTTATTTATTCCCAAGGATGTCACAGGGATTAGAGAACTAAGTAAATGTATGTAGTTATGAGTAAATGTTTCACAGCCTGCAAGGAAATACTCATTTTTCTCTAACTGCTTTCTCTTCTTGCTAGTCCTTCATAATGGACTCAGTTATGATTAATTCTTCATCTCAACTCCTATTCATTGTCCTCTCTATTTCATTCAAAGTCCCAGGGTTTGCTTGGAAAGGCTAGAGCCAGAGTTGCTCAATATTCACCCTGGAAAATTAAAGAAGAAACAGGAAATATATCTACTATCCACTGCATTTTATTCTCTCAAGGGGTCACTTTCTGATCCATGGGTTGTTCTTTTTTCTCTTTCAAATACAGAAAGCCCTTAAATCCAAAAAGGATCTTTAGTTTCATAGTGCAGTGAAACAGTCCAGACAATTGAATGTCTCTGCAAGTCTATGCCCCAAGCTGCAAGACAAATTATAAAAAGAAACCACTGGGAAACTATGATCAACTTCAGACAGGGTAGTTAACCTTCCAATAACTTCTCATTTTTATACAGAAGAGAGAAAAAGATATTTTATGGCAATATGAGATCCTAATTTGAAAGAATCCAAAGATTTTTCACCCCCCTTACTAATTATATATTGTGTGTGTGTGTATATATACATACATAAATAGGGAATGGGGAACATTTAAGGAGATTTTACCTCTGGAAGGAATGTAATCCAAGATTTAATGTGGTGATGCTTAAGTCCAGCTTTCCTGGACTCTCAAAAGCTTGTTCAGAGAAGGATGAATAGACAAGTAAATTGCAGAGTCTTATGGTTAATTCAAATCACTTGAAAATAAACAGCAAAAAGACAAACATTCTGAAGATCACCTCTGAAATGTTAAGCATCAGGAAAGTTGAACCAAAAAATCCTCCTGTTCTTAACTATTAGTCTTTTGGGGAATTTCCTTTACTTTTAACTTCCTTAGTACATAAAGAGCTTTGAAGAAGAATGAAAAGACAAACTACAAGATATTTTGCCTGACAGTTCAGTAATAAAATGATATCTTTAATAAAGTGACAGCTAAATGAATGCACTGAAGATCTGTCAACCACATGGCAAAAATACTCAGCAGATGTATTGTGCTGCACTGAAAAGAAAATGGTCAGGGACTAGCTGAATAAGCTGTTGTAGAAGGAAGGTGAACAATCCTGATCAACTTGGTAGCCAAACCAAAACTAGTGTTTTTCTTTTTCACATGAATCATTAGGGGAAATAAATGTGTGTTGTTGTTGTTTGCTTGTTTTTTAACACCAGTCATTCTGATAACACCTCTTTTACTTTTTTTTTTCTTAACCTATACTGTGGATATTATGATGACTTCTAAAATTTGAAACTGATTTTATGGTTCAGTAAGGGAGAACACTTTTTTTAATTAAACCAAAGTACAGGAAAAATATTTCCAGCCCTGCACTACTCACAGTGCTTTTGGATTGCTTCTGGAGATGTTATTTGGATGAAAGCTCCTGTCAGACTCAATAAAGTGACTGACAAGGCCAAATTGGCATGCATTAAGGGAAATGACAGGAGAAAAGCTTAATCATGCCTGTACCAATAGATTCAAGCTACTTCGGTGATCACACTGCCATCCTGTGTGTGTCAGTAAGGCTTCACTTTCATCTCTCTTTGTAGAAAAGGCATCAGAGCAAAAAGGCAATTGGACTTGATTGTATGCCTAAAAGAGGCCAGAGAGAAGTAGAGATTTCTTGGCACTGATAGGATAACAGGTCACACAAATACACTCTGCTTTGTTGCGCAAAATAAACAGGAATATAGTAGTAAAATGGATTTTTTTTTCAGACAGAAAGCTTGGAAGTACACACCTTGGTACCATCAGTTCCTACCCTTGACACATTTCGGTGGTGTGAAAAGCATGAGTGCAAAGTGTGGAATAGTGTTAGATGAACGAAAGCCATTAGAGTAACCACCCAATTAATATAACTATGACATATTAAATGTAAGTTGCTAACTAAAAGAAATTAATTCCGCTCTTTTTCATAGTCCCTAGTGGTCCCCATGAACATCCATCTAGGAGAATTTTGTTTTCTACATAGCCACAGGTTTTGCAGGAGGCTTCAGAACCTTACTCCTAAGGATTTTGGAATAACATGGCTTGCAAGCCCTTAGCTTCTTATAAAATCTTGTGTGCTTCCATTCGTAATACTGAATTTGTAGTCAGTATTGCAGGATAGCCATGGTAGCAGCATTGTCCTGAGAAGCTGAAGGCTGCCAGCCATGTTGCAACACTGCTTTGGAAAGAGATTTCATTCTACTGCCTGTAACCAGACACCCTTTGAGAGTAAGTGGGTGTTATATCCCTGAATATTGTTTACCAGTTTCCCTTAAATACCTTAAATAATTCTTCATATTATTATTAAAAAGATAAAAAATCATCTCCATGGGATCTTTACTTTCTCCCAAGTCTTCACTAAACTCATGAAAGAGGTGAACGTATTAATGCTTGAAAGAGAAAAGGATGCTGTTGTGTCACACAGTAGTTTATGTGAAATTCCGAAGTTTCAGCCTTCCAGATGGGATGTGCTCAGGCATGCTAGTGAGAGACTGAATGATAGACATAACAAGCATTTCTTGCCTCGTTTTAAAAGAGTGGTTGATTTTGGTGGGATGTTCTTGAAGGAGGGGAGCAGCTGAGCATGTCTGTGGAAGGAAGTTAAGCTGCTGGAGCTGGTAGATAGCAGGAGAGCGAACAACCATAAGGATGGAGCTGGGAGCTAGTGAGGCTTGGGAGGTTGCTGGTGTAGTATGTATGAATGTCCCTTTGGGTTCCTCACTGACATAGGTGCTTGCCAGAGACCCGAATAGGTTTTGACATTGTGAATAGCCTGACACTGAGGTAAGGCCTCATCTTCAAGAAGAGAGCAAAAAGAGGTGTATTTTTATATATATGTACACATGCATATGTATAACATATATTATTATGCTATATCTTTGGAAAAATGAAACAACACAACCACCACCAACAAAAAAACAACAACCCATGCTTTCTACCAGGAAGATCCCTAGACAGATCTGCTTCAAAGCTCCTGGGGTCCTTTTGCAAACAGAAGCGTAAAAGACTGGGAGTGCAAGCCAGGCATTATGCTCTCACAGATTTATCAGCACAGCTTTTTCTTTCACCTATGCATTTGTGTTTATAAAGCTATAAATCTAACAAGAACAGCATTTCTGCCAAGGTGTTGTGAAGACATTTTCAAAATAGTGTTTAGCTGGAGTGGCACTGAAAACTCCAGTAGCTACAGATTTATTTTCCTCGGTGAGAAATGCGAGAGTTAAGATTCTGGCCAGCAGATAAGAATATTTTATGTCTAACGCGGTAATTCTCAGTTTGTGATATCCTAATGCACAACATAGCTATGATAGTGGGCAATTACAGAGATTAAATTTATTTTACGATGCAAGTCAGGATATTACCCCATAGTACTGCAATCACACTGGCCATAAAAGGACTTTTTTATTTCCCTAAATCATGGGGGAATGGTGATGGATTCTGTCTCTTGCTCTTTTCGTATATTTCCTATTAGATTTGCTTGGTTTTAGTACATGTGTTCCCTTCCAATCCTGATTAAAATCGTTTATGATGAGGATTTTCAGCAGAAGTTGGGAATTTCAGATGATGTGTCCCACCAAAATTCAAGTCTAGAGGGATTTGTCTGCGTTACATTCTGCCACTTCTATTGACATCTACTGAAATTGCAGTTCCCAGAGTCAGTGTTAGTGTTAACAATGACTTAAGTGAAGTTCAGGTTTCACTCATGGGTCCTTTGCTTCCATTAACCTTAATGGGCTGTGAATCAGAGCTATTGAACAATGGCAATGGGGAAATCAATTACTTTTATAATAAGGTATTGTGTGTGACAGGGATAGAGGCAGAACCTGCCCTTTAATTTTATGCTTTCCTACATCTCTGAGGTTTGTTTCTTATTTATAAAACTGCAGAAAAACTGACTTCTGTGGATTCACAAAAATGCAAACCAGACTCAGATAAGAGTCCCTTTGAAGTGGTAGCCAAACCTACCTAACACATATCATGTTCAATGAATTAGCTAATAATATAACTTAGTAGGTGGTAAATGAGCTAATAAAATATGTAATATAGTTCGATGTTGGAGTCCAAAACAAGCGTTAAAGTAACATTTACCGTTATGTTTGTAGTAATTTGTATAAGCTGCCTGGTGGGAGGTGAGTGTGCTGCTCTATTACAAAAATTACAACAGGAATAATCTCATTATTTATAGCTAGGGTGAAAGGAAGTCTGTGATTTTATCAAACAAAAATGTGTTTTATGAAAGAACAGGCTAAGCACAGAGGTCGGTGTTAGATGCTACGTTTTAAAGACGACATTACCCAGTGAGTCAACAGGGACAAGAGTAACTTGTTGTGTTAGCCAAAAAAATAAAATAAAAATAAAACTCATGCTGTAGAAAAGTTAAAAAAACAAAAACAAAAACAAAAACAAAAAAACTCACATAATGTAGATTTGGTTAATTTATGCAGATTCCATGGAAATGTAAAACAAATGAGAAATGAAAGCAAATACTAACAGAGAAACCTACCACATAGGGCTATATTCTGTATCTGTAAATTCTATAGGAATTGTTTTGAAATATACCTATAAGAAAATTGTGTAGTGAAATGATTGTGCTGGGCTTCATTCTGCACCAAATTTAATGGGATTTTCCAGAGCAGCAAATGAGGGAGTCAGCTCTGGTTAGTGGCGGTACCACTTGACTCCAATCACACAGCTCGTCAGACAGCCACAGAATAGAAACCATGTATTGAATTGTACCACCTACCTAAAACGGGAGGAAAAATATTTTTTTTTTTTTTTTTTTTTTTTTTTTTTCTTCCCCAGTATTATGTCTGGAAATTTGCTCAATTCCTTTGAAAAAAAAAATCAGTTATTTAATTGAACCTGCTTTGACTGTTAGTGTCTGGGGACCGTTGCTCAGGAAGACATGTAGACCAATGTTTAAATCCAGTCCTATTTAAAAATGGCATTTGAGCATGCACTAACCTTTGAATGTACTAACTCTACGTGTGTATGTGCCCTCTTCTGGTCCTCCTATCCTAGAGACTACTTCAGCCAAGTGTTGTTTTGTGTTTTTTGTTTTTTTTTTGAATGAAGTTGTAAAGTGTAGAGTAACATCTTGCAAATGAATCAGCAGTACTCTCCCCTGGGGTGGAGGAATGCTAATGCTCATCTGCACTGTGTTAGCCAGATTGTAGCCAGCCACAGGCTTCTAGACAGGGCTTTGTTGAGGAGGCTAAGAGGACAGCTAATCTCTCTCTTCCACTAAAGAGCTCAGAAAGAGCTGTGACCAGGTTTGATGTAAGAAAAATGTTTTTCATGTTGAAAGTGGTGAAGTATTGGAGAAGGCTATCCAGAAAGGCAATAGAATTTCTATTTTTGAAGATAATCAGAATTTCATAGGACAGAGCTATTTCAGACTATTAGAATAGATATATATATATTTTAATAAAATGACTAAAATAAAATGTATTGTGAAAATGGGTCATTACAATTCTTTCCATGTCTATTTAACATTTTAAAGAGATGTAAAATTGTATACTGTTGCTACCTGGAAGTTAGATATGTTATTGTACATTTTTGTGTTTCAGTTGTTTATTTTTTTTGATACCTTGCTAATTTAGAGAATGCCAGTAGGCTTCTGGAGCCTCAGTATTTGACTAAGGAAGTGTCAGGAAAGATAAAATTCAAGCTTGTCAAAAGGCCAGAATTTGTGCAGGCTCTGAAATGTAGATTTTCAGAATTTACATGCCATTTTAATTCTCAGTTTATTTTATATACTGTTGAAGAATAAATATTGATTACTGTGTTTTCTCTAATTACCGATCATAAATAAAAATAAAAGCCAGAAACCATCTAACAGAGTGTCACCTCAGAAACTGGACCATTTGACAGAATTGGATTATTGGAATTATTTGTAACTGAAGAAAGGAGGTTGAGATTTCATTTTAAAAATATCCTTAGTGCAGAACAATGTAAAGATACTCTACTGAGGAACAAAGAGAAGTGTAATGCTATTGAGATTCTAATTAGAATTGTGAATGCTGATACAAAAATAACTTCCTTCTATTCCTTTCATGAGTAAAAGCCTTGAATTTGCACAAGAATGTTTTCATTAAAAGAACACAGTAAAACCATCAGTTAGCTATTTGACTTATATTTCCTCAGTATAATAAATCCTGGTGGTTCTTTATGTTTAAGATGACAACAGCTTTTAAAGATATGTTGTAAATGTTGCGCACCATTATATAACCTTCGTGTAATAATTTCTTAATACTCTTCCAGGTGAATAATTATAAGATTTATGAAAACTATATTGAGGTCATTTGATAATACAAGGGGTTATTAGCTTAAGAACATTGATACCAACTGGAGAAAGTAATTACCTGGCAATGCTTAAACAAATTACTTCCAAGCACAGCAAACCCAGAGCACTCTTTCCAGTGGCTGCTAACACTGTTTCAGAAGTTGAGAGCCTTTGTAGAAGGATCCAATAATTTAGGTGGGTTTTTTGTTGTTGTTGTTGTTGTTTTTGTTTTGTTTTGTTTTGAAATAAGAGAAAAATAAGCACTTATCAAAACCAAGTAGAATATAAATGTTTGTCCAGAATTTGAAATGAGTGAATGAAAAAAATACAGCTACTGTTTAAAAGGTACGTGAGGAATTTTGAGGCTGGGGGGGGAGGAGGGGAAGTTTAAATCTGTCCAAAGGACTAATTTAAAAATATCTAGATAAAGCTGACATGGATCTGAGGTTGCAGTATAATGCAGAAACCAATTCCTATGAAACACCAGACTGCTCAATGTTTGTGCGTGTTCAGAGGGGAGGCATGAGCTAACATTTGATGAAAAGGAAGGAACAGTGCAGTTTAATCCAGATTGAGGACTGTTTCTGTTCAATATTTGCTTCTTTCAAGGTAAATTCTCTTATGTCTTTTCTAGGTAAATGACAACTCTTACTTTTTTTTTTTTTTATGATTTATTTATAGGTTACAGGCCCTAGCTCTGTTTCAATATATTCAGAGTATTCAGTCTGCCTAAGGCAGTTAACTAACAAAAAGAATGTTTACTTATTTATTTCTTGCTTTAGTAATCTTAAGTGGTCATTAATGTGGGAGGCAAGCTAGGCAAGTTTTCCCCTAGGGCAGGCAGTCTCATGTTTTTAACAGTCTCTTAAAGCAAAGTGTTAAAGAGACATGAAGTTTTGCTTTCTACTGTCTGTTCTGCTTATGCTCTCTCTTTCTCTCTTTCTCTTTTAATACTAATATAGTACTAATATAGTGATAATGTTGATCATTATGATAGTTTTACTCATTTCAACCATGGTATCTCTAGGTCCAGGCAAAGGTAATAAAAATGGTGGAGTTACCATTTGGTAATTGCTTCCACAGAGACAGTAAGTAAGAGTTAACTTTCTTTTCTCAAAACTGTGAGTAGCTGTTTTTAAGATAAAATTATTTAGCAACAGACTTATAGCAAGCACAGTTGCTATAATTAGCTGCAGGGAAGCCCATGGAAGAGAGAAAGAAAAAAAAAAAAAAAAAAAAACACCTTATCAGGGACTTACTCATTTAAAAACAAACAAACAACAACAACAAAAAAAAAACACATTGGCCTTAGTTGGATGGACAGCATAGCTATTAAGTGAGGAGGAAGTCTATGCCAATAAAACTGGAATGATGGAAGGTCATTTTTGACAATGACAAGAAAGGGAATTGTTCGTCGTTTGTCTATTAAAACACACTGGAAAAAGCCATTTGGAATATCGTGTAGGAAATATTTCTGCAGTAGCAGGGCATGAATGACAGGAAATACACAAAAGGACATAAAAGGTCTTACAAGTTTCTAAGTAAATGAAACTAAAGTTGAAAGGTTGTTTTTTTGTGTGTGTGTGTGTGTTTTGTTGTTGTTGTTGTGTTTTTTTTTTCCTAGCTACAGTAAAGATTTAGACTTGTAGTGAATGAACTAAAATGTAACCTTTAATGACAAAGAAAGATTGTGGTATAAAAAATTTGCCTTCTACTTACTGACAGAGCTAGATCAATGTTTGATTAGTTCACAGATAGTAATTGAATTAAAGCTTGGAAGTGCAATGTATAGAGTATTGATTTTTCCTGTTGACTAATCAAGAAGCAACAATTTAGATGCTGAGAGAGGAAAAAAGGTTGCCAGAATATATAACTGCTATTAAAATACGCATCGTAAGGCAATGACAAAATCAATAGAAGACTGATACCATGCAGGTCTGGGTACTTCTAATTACTCAAAATTATACAGTCTAAATTCTGTTTTGGCTTTCTTTTGCGTATAACCTCATTGATTTCAGCATAAAATTTGGTCCAGTACCTACAGAGAACTCTACTCCTTTGTTTCTTTTTCTCACCGTGGGTCTGCTCCTGCTGAAATCAATAGCAGAACTCACATTAAATCTCAATAATGCCTGATCATGCAATATGACTACTCAAGTAGCTGTTTGTATGAAAAAGGGGAGAATTCATTTCTCCATTGATAATAATGGCAGTTAAATGGATGAGGCTGTTGCTTTGCTACATTAGTTGCCTGGTTTTAATCCAATTAAAAAAATTGGCAGTTATCTACAGAGGTTTATGATAAGGAAGAGGACTGGAATAAAGAATCCAGCAAAGCAAATGTGTGTATTCTTAACGTCAACTGTGTAAGTGAAGTCAATAGAAATCAATTGAAGGTTTATTCAGCGGGAAAGCTAAGTATGTGTTTAAAGAATTTTGCTTGGTCACAGAGCATACAAAAAAAAAAAAAAAAAAAAAAAAGTAACTAGTTTCCACAAATGTCTTTCTAAAGCTTTATCTTTTTCTCCAAGTGTCAGTGGGTTTCGAAAGCTCTGCATCTTTTTGGAGGAACAGCCTACCATTCCCCCTTTTCTGCTCTCATCATTGATTGAATAGATGCATCCTGTTTTAAATTGTGTTGCTCTCCAGTTACTATGTGGTGAGAGTCAGACAATGGTTGCAGTGTGGTTTTGTGGTCTCCAGCTGCCTTTCAAAGTAAGTCCAATACGAGGACTTTTTATTGCTCCCCATGTTGCTGTTTGGGTGAGTCTGTGTAATTGTCGAGCTTTGTAGTTGAGTGACATTTAGAGATGAATACTTTAATATTTCCACATAGTGTACTTCATGTCCATATTGGAACTATAATGACACTCCTTTGTTATGTTTTAACATATAATCATTACCAAAGAGGGCTGCATTTAAACAAAAGTACTTTCAAAATCCAAAGCTTCAGATGTAATTTGCTGAGGCCTCAGTGACTGGATGTAAGTGTGCCTGCCTGTCTGTTGTGCCAGATGTCCCATCAGGGATATGACAACTGTTTGCAGTCTCGGTGATTAATATGCTGTGACATTTATAGATGGATGGGAACTGCAGCTGATTATATGTTAGAGGATATTATCTGGTAATTTAGGATATGCACCCATCTATATACAACTTTTACAGTGACTATATGCAGATGTAAATGGAATTTTATTAATTTGGCAAACTTTTATGATAGAATATATTTGTTTTTAGTGTAGTAATTTTGCTCTAGACAGTATCCTGGTTGCTGCTCCCTCTTACTAGCCTTCCAAATGACATCCATCTTCCTCATACAACTCCGGCTTTATTAATAATACTAATATCCTTAAATAAACCCCTTATTGAACTCCAGCTTTAATAATAACAACTTTAAATGGCACCATTCCAAGCTGGAAGCCTCCAACTCCTGACTTGTAGCTTGGAAGGCAAATAATTTTTTTTCCTGTGTAAGAAGAAATTAACATTTCTATAATGGTTATACAAAATGATAGCTATGGAATCTGGCTGCTGTAAGAAGATGAATTATCTTGGGGAATAAAATTTAACGTTAGTCAAATAATTATATTAATCAATACAGAAGTTCAGTGAGCTCAGAAGCACTTGGTTGAAAAAGCTGCAGATCTTCTCCAACCAAATGATTTCACGTCCCCAGCCTGGTGGCAAGGTGATTAATTGAAGACCATATTTTCTCAGATAAGAGATTGAAAGAGGGTGAGATGATTGGTGGTAGCAGAAGATAGATTTCAAAAGTGAGAGCTGCAGGCAGCTCAGTGAATGTTATCTCTCAGAAGAGAATCCTGAAGAGGGGAGAAAGTAAGCAACTCACTCTGAAATTCTCAAGATAAAATTGGACTTGGGAATTTTCAAGTGAGCTACATTGGGAAAGAGCAATTCAGAGAGCAAGGGTTGGTTTAACTGGGGAAACTCCTCTTCGGACTGGTCTTGGATCAAGTTTTATTTGTGAGACTCACAGTTGCTCTTACATGCTAATATCTTTGGAAAGTTCTGACAGGTCTCTAATGTAAGACCTTACTGACTGATATCTGAAAGAAATAACATTCCCTTTTTTAGTTTTTCATAATATGTCCTTGTATTTTCCTCACTTGTTACTAATTTTGTTCAGAAATGTTAAGGTATTAAAACATTAGAGTAAAAATCTATCAAAGGCCAGTTACCTCTGAAAAGTATTTAAATTACAGCTAACAAACAATTCTCTTAAGAAAGCAGCTCGACAGTATTTGGTGACTGTACATCCAAAAAGGAACAGTTTTCAGGAAAACCATCATTCTAAATTCACCACTTTTTGAGGTGTAGTATGCACATATAATTTTTGTGTAGCATAGTACATACAGTGTGTACGCATATGTGTGTGTTTATATTTTAGATCAATACATAAAATGACTGGTATAGAATACTGATTGCCAGTTGTGTTGAAGACCAGTTTGAAGTGACATGCAAAAACAAAAACAAACAAACAAAACAAAACAAAACAAAAAAACACAAACCACAAAGCAACATTACATAATAACAATAATATCACAATAGTTTTCTTTGCACAGTCACCACTAGAAATCTGCTGTGAGTTCATTCAAAATTGACACTGTGTTAATTACTCCAAATTTGCACTGAACTGCTTCACCATAAAATCTGTATATCTGCTTTAAATATACTGGGGAATATAGTTTTTTGTGTGCTTTGTCCTTACTGATTATAGAGGTAGGAATCTGAGTTTACTTGAATGGAAGCTGCCATGTGCTTGTCACTCTAGAAATTAAGTTTCTTGCCCTTTGGTCTAAATATAGATTCAGAAATCTAATTGTTGTCACCCATCTTTAAAGATCGTCATACCTAGGGTTTGATTTGGGATCCTGTCTCTGAGTGATAACTAATATATTTAGTGGTCTGAATGAAGCTTCATTAACAAAATTAGGCTTACACTTTGATTTATATTGTGCACTTCTAGCTTCATTTGAGCATCTCATTTGTATTTCTCAGTTTAACCACCTAATGGGCTACAAAGTTCAAGAATTTGTCTATAATAGTTCCCAAATCTATTTTTAGGTCAATGCCCTGATGTTTGTTTTCCATTCAGTAGATATACAGTGTCTCTTTTTTTTTTTGATCCAAACTCATCAGTCTACATTTATCTGCATTTGTCATCTACCAGCCAGGTACATTCATTATTTACATCTCTGTGTATTGCTTTGCTTTTCTGTTTGCTGTTCTTCCTAAACACAGCTCATATGGTAGTTGGGAATAATCCACAAACTCCCCAGATCACTGTTCTTTTCTGCTTTCAAGAAAAGAAACATTGAGTCCTGTACAATTTATGAGGTTATTTATGTCAATATGGATGAATATTGGTAAATCACAAAATATTCATTAATTACTATATGTTCATGAAATGTCAACCAGAATTTATTGCTCACCAGAAATCTGTGGAGAACACATTAACCTCTCCAACATTTGCTATTCTTCAGTTGTTTGTTGTTTTTTGTTTTGTTTCATTTTAGTTCCTAAAATGATTGTCATCCTGTCACAGAAAAGAACTCAGCATGATACATGTATGTCTGAGACAAGTAAGCAGACATCTCAAATCTCAATAATCCCACTTGAAATGACTGCTTCAGTGCAGTTGCTTATCTGATGAGGAATGGGATTCTCTCATTAGTGAGACTGTATCCCTATGCATTTAAATACATATACTATTCAGGTGAATGAACAGAAACATGAATACTTTCTGAATGGCTACATGTGTGAACATTTATTTTACCATATGCCTGCTCACACATCACTTCATCATTCATTTTGTAATCAGTTTTCGACTACATAATTCAACTGAATCATATTTTACTGTTTGTAGAGGCATAGAACTCTGATTATAAATCAGTCTCACCTTGTAGATATCAGCCCTGTATAAACCTTTTTTTGTGTTTGGGCTTCTATCCTTGTTTATCACTGCACTCCCTCAGTCTGATCCAAAAAAAAAAAAAAAAAAAAAAAAAAAACCACTGGTGATCTAAAACTGTGGTTTTGTACTGCTTTCCTACAGTATTATATTGCTTAAATAGTGTTCTGGGTATGGGGTGTTTGTTTTTAACTTCTGCTTTCTCCTTTTTTACAAGGAGGAAAGGCCTGACTCCTCAGCTGACTATGCCGCCAATTTGGAGATTTGGAAAAACTTACAGTTCAGAATGTTTTTTCTGATACTGAAGTTATTCCATTCTTAGCATTCTTAGCAGTCTCACCTGTATGATTTATGTGGTGTTATCTAGGAATTCACAAGCCAGCATTATGGTAAGTAAGTCCTGGAGATAGCAAAGTCCACCTCTCACTAAACAAAGATAGACTGATACAAGCAATAGTAAAATGAATGTATGGAAGTTATCTAAAATTTGAAACTTTTTTCTTTACATGTTTAAGTCACATATTTTCTAAAGCAGTTTTAAAAATACTGCAAATACACTTTGTGCACACTAAGTTATTCATGGAAAAAAAAAAGGACTGTGTAAATGAATGAACCCAAAAAGAGTGCCAGTTCTGAGCCATTTCAGGGAATTTTTTTTGTGCTGAATGATGAAGGGAATATATAATTCCAAAAGATTTGGCAGACAGACCAGGTCTGCACAGACTGAAGGTTCAAGAATAAATGAGACACGATTGTTACCAAAAAATGCAAACCACACAAGTAAGATCAACTGTAAGTTGTTCTGACTCTAGTCATTGTATTACCCTTGTGCAAAGCCTCTGCTATAAGCTGAAAAGCTGAATGGGTTCTCTTTCTCATATATTGGAAACACATTGATTGTGCCTTTAAAAATAAAAATAAAAATAAAAACCAACCCTCAGTCAACCTAGGATATTACGAGCCATTTTCTATTTCTTTGTTCACATGAAATCTCTTCTTATTCTGAAATATGCATTTTCCTTGCATACTGTAATTGCATAAATAATTTCTTAGGGAAAAAGCTGAAGTATAATTTTAACTTTATTTAAGCATGCATTTTAATATTTATAATACATTTAATCTAGAAGGCAGTTAGATCCAAGCAACTTTGATAGAGTGATATTGATTTGTTCAACTGCCCTAAGCAAAATGGATAGTATAATTTCTCTTGTTGATTAGTAAATGCTCTGGCTCTGCTGGCTTTATTTTTTAAATAGTTGACAGAATGTTTGGAGGAAACAGAAAATGAATTATCTTTTGAGAATAGCAGCATTAATTTAAACTTGTTTAAATTTATTTTGGTTACATTTAGAACTATGATTACTGCAAAGCTTAGTACATTGACAGAATATAGGGATGAGGTTTCCTAAAAATGTGGTAGTTCCTTTTTACAGAATATGAAAGTTATTTTAGAAAGAACTAATAACTGTGAATTAGATACAGTGGTGTCTATAATATTCATACACACACAAAAAAAAGTGAAATTTATGAAAAAACAGTCATTCATTGTTCCTCAAAACTGAATTGAATCATTAAATTGCTGCTGGAACATTCTCAGCAGGCTTCAAACGTACTTTTCAATTATATGAGCGTCATTCACCATCTGTCAGGCCCCATATCTGGTCATTTATCTATATGATGACTCACTGCAGGGTGCTATCAGTATCACCATTACTTTATTTAATGAGCACCCTGTCTATTTGCACCCCCCTTGACAGCTTGTGTCCATATCATTCATTCATTGTCAGCCTACCATCAGCATAGCAGGAAAGGCATCTCTGGCTGCTGCCTCATGACAGCCTTGTGCCATGGGTAACATCTGTTCTGCATTGTCCCATCACTGCTGCGTCTGTTCTCATTGCAGCACCAGCGACTGCAAAACTACTGCAGCTGATGCTGTCACACTATTTCTCCCACAGAAAGTGATGTTTCTTTTGATCTTGAGTAAAGACAACCGTTTGGCACAGGGGAGGAAGAAAATGAGATACTGATTCACATAGACCCTCTCTGTGGAAAGTGTCAGAGAAGTTCTGGTGCAAGGTAAAAATGAATGGCACTCCCTCATTCCTCAAGTAGTTCAAATTGTTTCACAAGGGAGAGGATTCCTCTTCTTGCTCCTCCCACGTAGGGGGTCTGGGGTTTGATTACACTGCGGAGCAGAATTCATACCTGAGAATATTATGGATCATGTAGTGCTGAAACAGAGAAAGTAAATTGCAACAACTAACACAGGCAGGATGTCTGTAGAAAGCTTAGAAACTGAACTTCATGGGCAGAAGTGCGAGGGTTGTAGATAGTTTTTGAAAAGTAACTTTTGCTATTAATCATTGTAATTTCATGTAACTCATGTAATCAAAATTCTCACAATGAATCAGCACAAATCAGTACGAAGTCATTAGACAGGCACCTACTATATCTTTCCAGGTAATCTTGCAGTGGTATGCCATCTCTTTTCCCTAGCCACCCAAACCTAGGAAAATTCAGAAATAATTTCCTTTGAAGTCAGTTCTACTCTCTTTCTAAACCATATATGAGTAATCATTCTGGATGCAGTTACACAAAGGCTCTTTATTCTGTGTGATGGGAACCTCCTGGCAATATATATATATATATATATATATATATATATATATATATAAAAATTTTATATATATATGTATTATTCCCAAATGGAATTGTTAATCAAGGAACAAGGTCTTCTAGCTCCAATAGTCTCTAACTATTCGTTTTCTGCATAAACTTTCAACTTTCCAGTGGGGCTGGTAGAAGAAAGGCAGTTTGGTGTTTTCCCTTTTTTTTTTTTTTTAAAAAAAAAAAAAAAAACTCATTTGAAATGAACTTTTATTTGGTTGCTTACATTTTACAGTGGCATAAAATAATGTTTCTAGCTGTGTACATTGAATGTATTGTTTAAAAATGCAAAAAGATGGGGGGTCAGCTATTTAAATGTTAATTTAACTGGTAGAATGAAACAGAATGTAAAACTTAATGAGAAAGACCTATCTGAAGTGGGAATAAGAGCAGAATGATTACAACTTGCAGTGTAGGTGGTAAGATTTAACCCTGCTGATGGGAGAGGTTAATATCATTCTCATTAATAAGGAAGAATAATAAGGATAATAGCATGACATATGTGTAGACCCCCCTCTGTTTGCACTCAGATTGTCATAAATTATGACTCTCTGTCATTGGGTTAATCAAAGTCCACAGACCCCAGGAGAAGACTTTCAGGACTTTTCCTGTCCTGGCTTGTTTCCTGCCTCCATGGCAGGAAGAGTCACCTTGGAGTGTGAATGATCTCACTGCATTGCCTCAGCATCCTCCTGTAAATGAAGGAGCAAGCAAATAAAAATCTTTTTCTTCTCAGTTATTTTAAGCTAGATACTCAAAAACCTAAGTGCCTAAAATATAGGAAGCAATTAGTATTCCAGGAGGGGATGTCATGAACACAATACTTTACCTTATATAAATGAAGTAGTTAATAAATATAGATGAGGAGATACAGTTAAGCTATGCAGAAGAAATGTAAGAGATTAATGTATGATAATAAATTTCCCTTGATGTAAGGAACTATAGCCAAGGAAGGAAGAGTTGTCCCAACACTATTAGATAGACAAATATGGATGACAATTACTGGCAAAGAGTCTAAAAGTGGAAAATTCCATCCATCATTAAGTGATTATATCTGCGGTATTTGGCTCGTATTAATAACTGACACATGTAGCTGGTCAAAATGGAAACTGCCCCACCAAACTGCAAATATCAATGTCAGTATAAGAGTACATTCAGTGAGAAAATCCACAGAGAAGACATGGAAAAAAGAAAATCCAAACTTCTCTTCTTTTTCAGCCCAAAATTGGTTTTCAGAAATCTTCTCCCTACTGTAACAAAAGTAGAAATTAAAAGGAAGAAAAAAAGTCATCCTGGGAGCCCAGATGTAACCTAGGCAACTTGAGAAATGTATGAGAAAACATGCACAGAATACACCTGTGTATGTGCATTCTGGTAGGTACATGAAATAAAAATTAGTTATTTCCTTCAAATAAACAGAACAACCAGTTTTGAAGCATCTGTTACATGTTGTTTTACAAAACTGGCAAACAAAGCAGCATTTTTAATGCTCCCATAATTTAAGCAAATATAAATGTAATTGCCTTGAATGAGCTGAGATTTCCTTGGAGTACTCTAAGCAAATAAATTCTTTTTTCTAGCTAAGATTCAAATGAAAGTAACTCTTGCTCAGTAATAAATAAAACAGACTAGTTAATCAATTGCTTTCTAATTTCTTAGGTTTTGTGTTTCTTTTACATTCCTAACAGAGTGAACCAAACCAAAACCAAAGGCATATTAAAACATCTAATCTTTACTAGCTTTGTGTATTCATTATTCTTTATTATGTAAGGAACAGTAATTTATTTTTTATTTTTTTAATAAAAGGATTATGCAATTGTGTCTTGATTTTGAAAAATTAACTCCATTAAATTCTTAAAAACGTTTATAACTAATGTCATAGCCACATGAATTGATGAACCGTAAATCTTATCGTCTGGTGTGGTGGCACAGTAGCTGCATAGCTGCAAGCCAAATTACCCATTTTGCAAGCTATTGCTGGTACAAATCCCTAGCCTAGAGCATCAGAAAGATGTTCTTCAAAATCATAAATACTAATAACCTTTCTGTTAGTAATCTAGCCAGCCTCTGATAATTTAGTATTCATCTAGGCAAGACAAAAGCTCAAAGTTAATTAATGAAATGAAAATCAAATTATGCTCACTAAAATAGGGTATTCCCATAAAATCACCTATGACGCTCAGTTTGTGTGTATTTAAGACAGGTATGGCCTGCCATGCTTCACAGTACAAAGCTGTGCCTTTTAACAAAACAATTTATATCAAAAATCAAATGGAAGTGTGGGAACCATAAGAGAGAACAGAAATTATATAAGTTCCTTTTAGCTAATAAAAGGGCATACCTGAGATCTCCTATTGCCTTTTTGTTGACACACTGACTACTAATGGACAAAGATTAGTTTTTTCAGTCCTATGCTTCAACACAGTTTTGCTGCAGAAATTTTAGTTAAAGTTGCACATGACTGAGAAGTTAAATGCCAACATTGTGTAGGAGCTCCATCCCAGCTTAGTTTGTTTTTAAGCAGCCAGCTGACTTAGTCAAGAATTCAAGCTTTCTCAATCAGGATGCTATTTTTCAGTAAAGTAGTACATGTAACCTATTGTTTAGTACCAGTGAGATGTAGACATGTCACTCAATTCTGACGTTTTACAACTATTCTCTTAATTTATCAAAAATAGATGACATTGATTAGACAAGCATAGAGCTACCACCGAGTAAGGGTTATGTGTTAAAGAGCCAGTGCAGTCAGCCAGCAGCACGCTTGACATCTGGTGAGATTTCTTGGCATTTATTAAATATCAAATCATGACATTTAGGAAGGCAAAAGCACTTAACCCACTTCTAATAAGCTCTCAAGATACTATTGCCTATATGAGCAAAACTAAGATAGCTGCAAATGTGTGTGTATACACACATATAAACACACTTATGCCAGAAGCTAGAAAATCACTAAGACGTACACCAGCTCCTGTATTATTTAGCATATTATTACTCATTTATAATCTTCTTTCTTCAAAAGCTCATAACATGTACAACAATGCATCAAATTTGCCCGTCCACACCACTTGGTTCTGGGCTGTCTGCTGACATGTGATGTCCATACTGGACTTTGATTTTTTTATGTGTAAATGTAGTCATACTCCCTTTTAAAAATTGCTAACAGACACTCTGAAAATAATCGGAAATGCTTCAGAATATTAAAAACATAAACAAAAACCAAAACATCAACAATTACTCTTTCATGTCTTTTTATGCGCAAGCTTGCTTTTTCAGGATTTAGGTTGTCAGTCTTTCTAAAATGGTATTATTGCTCTGAAATGAGAGCATAACATTCATGTCAGAATATCAGCAATTGGCACACAAGATTTTGACCTGATACATACTGAAAGTTCATTGAGATATGGAGTGTTGGAATGATATGCAATATCATATAGGTAATGCACCTTGAGAAAGACCAATTTGCTTGTTTTGTTGTTGTTGTTTTTTTTCTATTTTTTTTATAAGTTTAATACAACTTGACTTTTGAAATTATTTCTAGCTTAGGAGTGTGCTATATCAACCAAGAGGCATTGTTATACCTGAACAAAACATGTAATGCAAAGAAAACGTATCGCAAATAATTTGTTCTGGATATGTAATGTATTATTCTTACCATGGACTATTTTTCAACTCTAGTGTTGCTTGTGAATATTTGCTTGTAATTCCCAATGATGTGTATTCTTTACTGATATGTAGCTACTGCGTGGAATTATTAAGATGCCATGTGAAAATATATGAGTAGAAAAAGAGAAAAAAAAAGATACGCAATAAGGAAATGGGCATAGGCTGGTTTTTTATTCTTAGATGAAGAAAGCTGTCTTGAGAGCTCTGTCAGAAGTTGACTTGCCAGAGAAAGCTTTTGCAAGTCTGGAGATCTTTTGCATATATTAGACCAGTGGGCAAAACAAAACCAGGCTTGCCTTCATTGTAGTTTTTTTTTTTTTCTCTTTTCTTTTCAATATCCTTTAAACAAATAAGGAATGGAGATTTCCACCAAAACGATGGTAAAAAGCAGATTTGAAAAAGACAGCATCTAATTATTGTATTTGTCAATACTAGTGGGAGCTGGTAAACATATCATGGCTGGTAAGCTAATAATGTCTTTCCATAGTTGATCAAAGGATAATCCAAGTGTAAACAGGTGAGTAGACTTTTGTGAAATTCTGGAACAGTCTCTGAGAGTGTCAGTGATGCTTTTAAAGGTGGACACAGATCAGATTGTAGTATGCGTATGCTGGACAGGAGAGCCAATAGAGACTAAAAACTAAGAAAATGCACTTTTCAATATATAATGCACCAGTTACCAGGTTTGTATTGTATTGTATATATCATTGGTACTGGTTAGGAAGCCTCACTGTTGATTTGGACTCTAGGAGGGGATAAGACTGCATGAAACTAGTCCCTGAAAGGGATTAGAAACATCTTCAGGAGTAACAGATCAGATTCTCTGATTCAGTGGCTGCTGGTTAGTATTCATTAGATGATTGTGATTCCTAGAGGGCAGTGCCCTGGAGTTTCAGGAGTCTCTGGTATGGCTACAGGTAGCTTTTGTGATGAGTCTGGCTCTGTCAGGAGCCAGTAACAGAAACCAGACATAGTAAACTCACACATTGCAAGTGACATTAAAGGCAATATAGAAGATTTTTGGCTGTGCTGAGACATTACCTATTCAGTGCCATCACCCCAGATTTAAAAGCTGATCATCAAAAGCAACTGAGATAGAACAGACGAAAAATAAATTCACAGGATTCTTTATCCCAATCTTAATTGCAAGATTTATCATAGTCCACAGGGCATTGCAAAAATATTAGCAAATCTCATAGAAAGATTAATAGATACCCAGTAATAAACTTAGTCTCCACATTATACATAAAATTAAACATGAAGTTTCCTCATGAGTTTCAGATTATTATTTAAGTACTTGAATCATTATTGCTTTAGTGTTTCAATTTTGCAAATTTTCTGTTTCTGCTTTGGCTTTAAATGAGATCAAAATTGTTCAGCATGTTCTTGACATCCTCAAGGTTCATAAAATGCTCAGAGCTGTTTTTCCATGCCACGATGGATATGAGCGCTCATTCACCAGCATCTGCATGCCTCGCTCCTCACAGCAGAGGAGCCAGAAGCCCCTTGAAGTCCTTTGCTTCATTTCACACAGCTGTTTTCTGAGCGAATCACCATCCCAACAATTCTGAGTGCAGTCCTGCTGCTGTTATGGCAACCACTAAATGGTCCCAGAGTCAAATGAAACCAGTGCTTAGAGCAAAAATAATAGAATAGGAAGTGTTCAGGGTTATGCTTCCAAGAGTGCAACCCACAGACAACTCAGGCATCCTACACAGTGTGCAAGCAGAGTAAAGCACCTCATGAGTCCCAGTGTGGTAATACAATTATTTATACATTATCCAAAACTTACTCTTGAACATATGCATGGCTCAGAACTTTGGATCTGTCTCTGTTTTTTATATGCAGACCTGAAGCCATGTTTGGAAATAACCTGAGTTGTTCTTTTCTTCTGAAATGTGGTAGTAACAAAACCAGCGTTTTATATTTTGTCCTCTGTTTGAAGAGCTCAGGGTAAGGCAAGTGGCATGTATTAATATATATATTGGTCAGAGGACTAAGTCATCCTTCAGGCTCTTGACATGGTTTGGTAGACGTGCAGCATGTGGCTATAGCACCCTGTCACCAAGAAAGGCTCTTCATCCAGTTTTTCATCCAGAGGTAGCAAGGAATTCTGAGAGATTTCCTAGGAGGGCTGGAGGTGAGCAAAGAGGATAATCTATGTGCTTTAGAGAGATGTGAAACT
The DNA here is from genome assembly GCF_009819795.1 of Aythya fuligula. Taxonomy (NCBI): domain Eukaryota; kingdom Metazoa; phylum Chordata; class Aves; order Anseriformes; family Anatidae; genus Aythya; species Aythya fuligula. Next base: position 25,740,629 of record NC_045562.1, on the reverse strand, counting down.
GTCTAATTTAAAGAGGCTTCTGATCTCATGTCACCAGAGGTGTAGCAGCTTTATGACTACAAAGAGGGAGAAATATTTCTCTTTCCCATAGACTGAACTGGCAAATAACGAATGTTAGTATGACACGATGGATTCAATGGCTATGTTTAATCCCATTGCTAAAACACATTTCATAACTTCTGACAAGAAACATCCATTAACTGCTCTTCCTACCCTTAGGTCATTTCTTTCTGATGGCTTTAATTAGACTTTGAAAAATGCACCGATCTTATTGCATGACATTTTCTGTGAAATTCCTATGTGAACAGAATTTTAGCAAATGCTTAAAGATAATTCATCTTGTTTGAAACTATGAATAAAACAAACAAGTAGAGATATCATAGAAATGGGAAGAAAAAAAAAAAAAGAAAAAAAAAAGACAAAATTATGTAAGCAACCCTACTTCATAACTGACAGATTTCCTACAACCAAAGTGATCAGTAGAAGTGATTTCCAGAGGATCTTAAGTTTATGTATAGAAAGGGCCTTGCAAAATGTGTCAAGCAGCGAGAGTGGTCATCAGTTTCAGCATGTTTACTGAGATTTGCCGATTGACTAAGATTCTCCTTATTTGTCCTCTAGGTGCTACTTTTTGGGAATGTACTTTGCAAGTATTACCTGGAGTAGAAATTCCCCCAAAGTTATGGTGTGTAGCTATTAGTAATGAAGTAACTGATAACTTCTTATGAGATAATAGCGTTGATGGTATCTGCCCGTCAACACTCATCCCCTTTTCCTATGGATGCGAATTTTCCAAATCATGGAATATTTGTTTGAAGAGTTAAAATAAAAATAAAATGATACATAAATAAGCAAAAATTACAAGAATAAGCAATAAAAACCTACAAAACAGCACACGACAACAAACTGATAAGCTACAATACTTGCTTTAAATTTAAGGTTTCATGAATATGCTCAGATTTTATCGTGCTTACTGTTGTTTATGGCTCTTATGCTGATTAGCAGATGCTTAAAATCTCTGAAGGCTTGGACTGCATGACTAATTACTTACTATATGTCCCAGACTGAAGAGAAGCTGGAAATAAAAGATTTGTGCTAGGCACCAGTCAGGCCTTATAACAGAAAGCACATGAGGTTTTCCAAAATATCAGTCTTTGTATAATTTTTTTTTTGTTTGTTTGTAAGAAAGAGTTCAAGACCTGGTCACATTTCATTCTTTACTCCCTCATATTTCAACATCTGCTGAAACTGATAATGTTTTGATACAAGCTTTTAACTGAATAAAATCTTCAGGAGAAGCGCTGGAGAGAAATCAAAGTAGCAGCCATACTTGTAAACAGCAAAGCTGTTCGCTGTGTTAAATAGTGTTTATATAATGTTTATGTGCAGTTTGACACTGATGCATGATGACTATCTTACCTAAAAACACAACCAACCAAACAACTCATTTAAGATGGAAACTTCAGTAAGTACCTCTGTCAGATGTTTGAGAAATGCTGTATTTGGTAATGACTGTATTCTTTTATGGACACCTTCTGTTGTTTAAAATAAATACATCACAAATCACTATCAATTGGTTAATCTCAGGGAGGAAATCTTTCTTAACTTTCTTAACCTTATAATTTAGAGGTGTTTCAGTGTATCTATAAGTGCCAGCTTCTGTGCAAATGTATATACAGCACAGGAGAAGCACTATCGTGGTCTGAATTTCCTATTTTATATATTTTTTTTACCTATTTAAACTAACATTTTCCTTGAGTAATGAACAGAAGCACCTATCTTAAGCTAGTGTTTCTAATGCTGTTACTGAATAATCATGGTTCATGTAATGCTCTGTTCTATCTTATTTACCATTGCTTTTTACAGAGTAGGTTATTCCTGTCAGTTCAACTTGGCACAACCACTGTCAAAACTAGGCCCATGCTCTTTAGAGCTCCTTTGCTCATCTTGATTAAATCACTTCTATCTATCTTCAGTTCTATGTTGTCTAACATCTTAAGTCTTAAATAAAAATAAAATACAAAAATCCTTAAGCGTGTAAGGTGGATCTGCATGCTGGAGGTTATTGCTCCAAAGGTTCTTTGAAGGCAAGGATCATACCAGATGTGCTAGAGGCAGATTGATTAAATCGTGCTGGAAGCAGTTGGAAGTTCAACTAGTTAGATTTTCCTCTCAAAATATCCCCCCACCCATTAGGGCTTTGGGTAGCAGTAATATCAAGATTGTGGCTGATGAGCTCTTTTAATGACACAGAGATAGAACCTTTGCATGGACTATTTTGTGCAGCGTGTTCCTAACACTTAATGGTAAGATTTGGAGTACTGTCAAAAACAAGGAGTGTCAGACTTTTTCTGCTGTGTATGTTCATGCAAGCATGAGAGAAATGGAAGGGAAATACATTTTACTAGCCAATAGCTGACTATTAAAATCTTCCTCAGACTGTAGAGATATGGACTAATGTTGGACTTTTGTCTTTAAAGGGTTGACTTTATATTTTTAATATCTAATCGTCCTAATGAATCTTGAAGATGCTACATGCAGCTATCCCAATTTATTTCTTAATGAATTTTTACGGTTGTCTTACTAGTAAGCTGGAACCATTCTTGATTGAGTTAGTCTGTATTTAAAAACATACTAGAAATAACAAGTAAGCAGTACAGAAAATCACAAACCATAACTTAACAAGACTTAGGTGGCATTCTGTATTATATTATATGTCTGATTTTTATGGTGGCTCAAGTTTTCTACTACACTCCATCTTGATGAAAAAGGGCATTGTTCATACCTAGTGACACTGCTGCCTGCTTAGCTTTACTTCTGCACTGAAATCAAATGCTTTCCTGCCTAGATTTTTTTTTCAGAGAAAGAAACAGGCCATTTAAATGCACAGGAATGGATTCAAAAACTACAATGCTTAAAGGGATCTTTCACTTAGAGGACAAATCTGTTTTTACGTGTTTTTATGTTCATTATTTGTTATTTTTTAATATTTATTTATTTATTTATTTCACAGAAAAGAGGAATGGAAGCTCTTATGGCTTTTGATGTCAAGTTTAATGCACAATTGCATGCTTAGTGACAAATCAGCAGTTTGATAAGAGAAAGAAATGTTCAAATAATATATATAACTCATTCATTTATTGATTCTCTGTATTGACACGTCCTATATTATATATGGTATAAGGTCTGTGTATAAAACTATTTTTAAGAATTTGTACTTAATAGGTTACTTCAATATTGAGTTCAATAGTAGTAGTAGTAGCAGTAAATGTGAACATCTGTTTAACTCAAGGGAAGTGTTGGTTTAATATCTAAGAAATGTTAACCTGCTTGTCATTTAGAAAGAAAAACTGAACAAATTTCTGGCTCAGTAGCAGCTGTTGCTTGTCTCTGGAGTTGCTTCCTTCTTAGGCAGGCCTGTTAATGGTATTTTGCGTGTGCTTAAATTTTCAATATTTTCAAAATTTAAAGGTATTTTGATTTATTTTTTTTTTTTTTGGCTTAGATGTATAAGAAATTAAATGGTCAAAAAGTTGAAAATGGTCATTAATATAGGTGTTTGAAATGAGCGGTATAAATCTGTTAGTATTTAGGCCTCTGCCTGCTCAGAATTTGCCTATATGCAAATTTCAAAATTGAGCTAGCTGAATCATGGCAAAATTCACTGTCCTTCTGCTGCCTTAGTGTATTGTTGCTTCCACAGGGCCACTCATCAATGTGAAGTCTGTGAAAATGCACGTGAATCACAAAAGTGTTAGTTTTTTTAGCTACCAGAGAGATTTCTTTCCATTTTGTTAAAGAAGTTTGCATGTGAACTGTTGAACAATTCAGCGCATCAGTCAATACATAGTAAAGATACTACTAGAAACGTGGAATGGGTCACAAGCAGTAGGAAAGACTGAAATTACAATTAGTAATTCAGCAAATACTTATATATGTGTTCCAAGCTTATGAATTTTTGATGCAGGAGTAAAATTTCTTTACTACTTATACAAGTATAAACATAGTATTTGAGAAATGACAAACTTGAAACAGACTCAAATGTTAGAAATGAAAGTAATGATGGAAATAATGACCTCCTTTTATAAAAAGGCCACTGCCATTTTCAGACCTGCATGCTTTCCTGGAAACTCTCTTCATTAGCCTTTTATATATATATTTTTCTGCCTTTTGTCTTATCGTGCTTTATTATTTAACACATTTCTTATTCTAACAAGTAGATGGCATCAAAATTCACCTTAATGTTTCTCCAGAAATAAATACAAGACAAGACAAGATCTTTATGTGGATTTAAAATCTAAGAGAAGCGAGAGTGAAGTGCACAAGTAGTAAGGCTAATCTACAATCAAAGAGAAAATAAAGGAAATGTAGAGAGCAGAGATGTAGAAGAACATGTAGAAATGTAGAGAACCATTGTTCAAATACATTTTAGGAAAATATTTTAATCCTCTTTTCAAATTTTCACGTTGTTAAAGAAGTGACACTTCTCTAGTTCTGATGTAGCTAAACTTTAATAATGAAATGAATGACAGAAAACATAGTGCATTGGGTTTCTTGTCAAGCTGGCACACAGCTTCTCTCTACTTTTTCTTCTTAGAAGAACCAGCTGTAAGCCTGATTACTTATGAGTTCCTCTCTCATCCCAATATAGTAAGAATAAAAAGTGAGTAAACAGCTGTTATGGTCATAAGAATCTAGCAATATTCCACCCTAACAGGTGATGAAGAGGTCTGGGGGTGTTTATGAAAGCTGGAGCATATCAGGGTATCAGTAGCAGCTTACAAAACAGTAGCAAAGGCAGACAAGGCATGATAATCAGCATGTCTCTACTGCATATAGTGGTAAGTCATTGCTGCTTCATGATGTCTTGACTGGCATCTTAATTTTCTTCATGTAGTGGATTTAACTTAGATTGTTTAGAAAAATACCTGGCACCAAAAGAAATCCAAAGCTCACTGTGCTATTAGTGCATCAGATCAAGTCAGGAGTTGCGAAGCATTTTACTTGCTGTTAAATGGAGATTTTTAGGCATGCCGCATGATGCACATGACATCTGCAACTTGACAGTGCTAGACAGCAAAAAAACAAAAACAACAACAAAAAACTCATTCCAGTCCTGAAACAGATTTTTCTGATAAGTTAATTCAGCATTAAGTATTTTTTAATGCTATATAAAATAGACACTATTAGAGAAAAGGGAATTATTATTATTATATCTTACTTTTTAGACACCAATCACTAATATACTGGAGCATGTACCGGAGTATCTATGTGTGTATGGTCTCCAGCAAAGATTGCTATTTCAAAGACAGCCTTGCACCTCAGGGTATGCTGAGCTTCTTCTGTTATCATAAGGAAACCAGAAACATATCAAAATGATAGTCATTAAAGCTAGAAGGTGTCAGGGGATAGCTAAAAGAAACTTCCTACTGCTTGGAAGCCACATCACATTGAAAATGTTTGAGTTTCAATTTATGTGCAGGAAGGTAAGGCAATGACAAATGGCCATTATTACTATCTTATTTCAGATAAATTTGATTAAAAAAAAAAAAAGTGCTCCAAACAATTATATACTATAGTATTAATTTGTTAAATGGGTATCTATTTGTCAATAATTGTTGCAGAAAGGATATTGAGGCAATGTCACACGAGAAAAAACGTCATAGTTGGATCTGTATGAGATGGCATGCATTGGAACGAGTTTCATGGTTTTCACTGGGACTTGCTCAGTCTCCCAAGGTGGTTGTTGCTTATGAGGCTGTTAGGACTGATTGGAATATGCTAACCAGGTGCAGGCATAACATCCTGTTTATCTGTTAAGTTCCTGTGTTCATGTATCCTTGCATAATATTTATGAAGTATTTCAGTGGTTTTCTACCATGTTTTGCACTGTGTTTATCTTTCTGTCACATAAACCAATATGGAAAACAGTAGGTAAGGAAGGCAAAGGAAAGAAGGGCTATGTCCTACCAGTGGTAGTCACTTCCCATGAGAACCACCACAAGAACATCAGGGTTTGTGCATCATCTGAACAACAGCTCAGGAACAACCACATGGGATTATAAGGGTTGTTTGTTGTTACTTTTGCTTTATCTGAAGAGTTCATTTGGTTATCATATGTAATCAGTTGGTTATACTGATTTCTTCTACTTGAGAAAGCTCTAAATGATAAGTGCAGAAATTTCTCTATCCAGTCTAACTCACAGCACTTTAGTGCTCAGTGCTGTTTGATGGTTACTGCTGTCCACTTGCACAGAAAAGCAAAGACAAGCTCTAAATCTAGAAATTTCATGTTTTTCTGTTAACTAGCTCTTTTAAATTATTTATTTATTTTTACTGGCAAATACTCCTACCTATAGACTCTGTAGCATGTGGGAATGAAAAACTTCTGGATAATCAGTAGTTTAAGTAAGAGCAGGTAAGTAATAAATGAAACGTGAACAGAGGCACCTACTCTGAGATGCTTCCAGGCTAAAAGACAGACAAAATTGCTCAGAAAGATGCAGGAGATATCGGTGGCTTTCTGTATGTACAGATGAATGTCAGCATCAAGTTACAGAGAAAACGTATTACTCTCCAGGAGAGTGGCTATTTAGAACAATTTTTCAAGAAGGAAGTCTGGGAGTCTTCTTAATGGGGAGCAGGAGCCTGAGCCACCCTAAGAGCAGGGCAGAGAAAGAGAATGAAGATGGAAAGTAAAAAATGAAACAGCAGACTGACAAAGCCAAATGGACAAAGCAGAAAGTGACAGAAGACAACAGGACAAGAAATAGAGATGAACTTTTGATATTCTTGCAGGCTGAGGTGGGGAGTTCCAGCTTGATTTAGTAGGGGCTGATTGAATACCATTCCTTTTTCCCTCACAATGATTTTTCAAGGAATCACAGAGTACAAATGATTTGCAAGCAACCTGCAGTTAGTAGAGAAAAGTTTATAGGGAGATGGTGGGGGATGGGAGAAGAACAGAAAAGGAGAATAAGTGGGTCCTTCTCTCCCCATACATAATTGTAAACATGTCACTTGATATCAAATCAGAAGCAGCCTTCATGCTTTTCATGTGGCTATGACAACAAGAAAACAATATTTACCCAGGAAAATACGTTTTTCTCTTATTTTTCTGTGTTGTTCTTAAGTGGTAGCTTGCTGGTTAACTAAAAGAAAGCTTGGTTAAAATTACTTTGATAAATTTAAGGACCTGTACATGAAACAAGTTTGGTTATAACTACCTCTTTTGGACTCTTATAGGTGATATTTATGTTTGCACTTTGATTTTTAGGTTGTGCTTTCCTTCATAATGTGCCTTCCTACCTAATGCCTTTTCAATAGGAGAGTCTCCTGAGGTGGTCTTCTCCAGACCCTTAAGATCAGGTCTGGAAGGTGGAGTGATCTTTAATATCTTCAAATTTATGTTATTTCTGAATTGATAAGGACATTTTTGAAGAGGTAGATTCTAAATCTTTTGTTAATGGTAAGTAATACATTACTATGCAAATGGTGCCATTGAATTTCCTGTGCTGTATCTTTTCTATCACCTTACTTTGGGTCTCAGTGAAATGTGAACTTGGATTGCTTCCATCTGAGTCTGAACTATTAATTATATTTATGTGATGGCTTATGCTCTTGCTCATCTTTCATATGTAACATTGCTGCTTTTGCCAGGAACACATGGGCTTGGAGTAGAGCCTGGTTTGTATTTGAACTCTGCCCCAAAACTCTGTTCCAATTGTATGTGAATGGTCTTCCATAGTTGCCCCAGCAGATTTAATGCCTTACCTGACTTCTTCTGCCATATTCAGATACCATTCTTATTCTTCTTTTCTTAGAGTCCCACCTTTATTAAAATAAAGTAAAAGTAGCTGCAAGATAGTAATTTCATTTTTAGGGCATCTCTTTCACCATAACGACCGGAAAAAATAGCTCTGATAGAATCACAGAATCACACAGAATTGTCTAGGTTGGAAGAGACCTCAAGATCATCGCGTCCAACCTCTGACCTAACACTAACAAGTCCACTAAACCATATCGCTAAGTTCAACATCTAAAGGTCTTTTAAAGACCTCCAGGGATGGTGACTCCACCACTTCCCTGGGCAGCCCATTCCTTGTGAAGCAGCCAATGCCTCACAACTCTCCCAGTAAAGAAATTCTTCCTAATATCCAACCCAAAACACCCCTGGAACAACTTTAGCCCATTCCCCCTCGTCCCGTAACCAGGCACGTGGGAGAACAGACCAACTCCCACCTCACTACAGCCTCCTTTAATGTACTCATAAAGAGCGATAAGGTCGCCCCTGAGCCTCCTCTTCTCCAGGCTGAACAATCCCAGCTCCCTCAGCCGCTCCTCATAGGACTTGTTCTTCAGACCCCTCTCCAGCTTCATTGCACTTCTCTGGACTCTTTCAAGCACCTCGATGTCCATCTTGTAGCAAGAGGCCCAAAACTGAACACAGTACTCAAGGTGTGGCCTCACCAGAGCCGAGTACAGGGGGACTATCACTTCCCTAGACCTGCTGGTCACACTGCTTCTGATACAAGCCAGGATGCTGCTGGCCTTCTTGGCCACCTGAGCACACTGCTGGCTCATACTCAGCTGACTATTCACCAATACTCCCAGGTCCTCCTCTGCCTGGCAGCTTTCCAACCACTCATCTTCCAGCCTTCCTGGACTCCTCTGCCCTTCAGAACCGCCTCCCAAGGGACTCTACCAACCAGTGTCCCGAACAGTTCAAAGTCAGCCCTATGGAAGTCCAATACAGCGGTTTTACTGGTCCCCTTCCTGGCTTCTCCAAGAATGGAGAACTCCACCATTTCATGGTCACTCTGCCCAAGACAGTTTCCAACCACCACATCTCCCACCAGTCCTTCTCTGTTTGTGAAGAGAAGGTCTAGTGGGGCACCTCCCCCGGTAGGGAGATGCCAGATGTGTCAGGAAGCTATCTTCCATGCTCTCCAGAAACCTCCTAGACTGCTTTCTCTGGGCTGTGTTGTGCTTCCAGGATATATCAGGGAAGTTGAAGTCCCCCACAAGAACTAGCACTGATGATTTCGCAACTTTTGTCAGCTTCCTGTAGAACTCCTCATCAGTCTCCTCATCCTGGTTTGGCGGTCTATAACAGACCCCCACCAGGCCTTGTTGGCCTTCCCGCTGATCCTAACCCATAGGGACTCAACCTTATCATTCCCAGCCTCAAGTTCTGCGACATCAAAACTCTCTCTGATATAGAGAGCCACACCACCACCCCTTCCATGCTGCCTGTCCCTTCTGAAGAGCCAGACATTGCAGCACTCCAGTCATGAGAGTTGTCCCACCATGTTTCCGTGTTGGCAACCAAGTCATAGCCTGCCTGCCTCACGATGGCTTCCAGCTCCTCCTGTTTGTTACCCATGCTACGTGCATTAGTGTAGATGCACTTCAGTTGGGTCATTGCCTTCTCTCCCAGCCTTGCCATTGTTCCCCCTGGCACAGCTCTAACAAGCCTTGTTTCAGCCCCATCCCCCTTCTCACCTATTTAAAGCCCTCTCAATGAGCCCTGCCAGCTCCTGGCCCAGGATCCGTTTTCCCCTTAGAGATAGGGACCTGTCTGCAGCCGTCAGGTCGGGCGCTGAGTAAAGCCCCCGGTAAAAAAAAAATAAAAAAATTAAAAAAAAATCTGTGTTGGCACCAGCCTCTGAGCCATGTGTTTATCAGGTGGGCATTCCGTGTCCTCTCTGTACCCCTCCCTGCCACCGGAGGGATGGACAAAAACACCACCTGTACTCCCACTCCATCCACTAACTATCCCAGTCCCCTGATGATCTTCAGGCTTCTCTCTTCAATATCATTACTGCCAGCCTGGACTATTAAAAGAGGGTAATAGTCAGAGGGGCGAACCAGGCTGGGAAGCTTTCTGGCAATGTCCCTGACCCTGGCCCCAGGGAGGCAGCAGACTTCCCTACGGGTAGGGTCAGGCCGACAAATAGGTCCCTCTGTTCCCCTGAGAAGGGAGTCGCCCACAACAATCACCCTTCTTTCTGTCCTGGTGGAGGAGGCGTGGAGTTGACTTCCTCGCCCTAGGCATCCTCCTGGGAAGACTTTCTATCTCTTCCTCAGCTACTGGTCTTCTCAAGCTCCAGGGCCTCAAACCTGTTGCGTAAGGGCACCTGGGAAGGTGGGGCTGGTGGGGGAGGACATTGCCTGCGATGTCGAGCAGGGACCTGTCTCCATTCCTCCTCAACTCCTAGGCCCCCTGCCTCTGCCCGACAGCAACAGGGCAGGGGGTCCACCCCCATTTGGGGAGTCTCACCCTGGCACCTGTCCTTCAGGCCGTGCAGGGAGTCGCTCCACAGGTCTATCTCGCGTTCACACTCCCTGATATCCCTCAACCTCTCGACCTCCTCCTTGAGTTCTGCCACAAGGTGGACCAGGTCGTCCACCTGCTCACACCTCACGCACACAGTCTCTTTGCCGCTGCAGGTGGTAGCAACAGGCTCAGGCACTCCCTGCACCCAGAGACCTGAACTGCCGCAGTTTTGAGTGGGCAGTCGGTCTGGGTGTGTACAGACTTCCTGGAGAGCACACTGTGCCTGGTGTACACCACTGCAGCTGAGCTAGCGGTAGACCGCTGTTAGAGGAGGTGTTTGTATGGGCTGGAGGGAGCACTCTGCCCTTCCTGCTCACCCTGCCTGCACGAACTGCTGCGCTAACTGCCACACCTCTCCCTTTTGACGTGCCACGCCCTGTTTGCCGCACTCCTGGTCGCTTGCGCTCCCTAGGGGCAGCTTATAAACAGCTGGGGAGGGGGCGCTGCTGGCTCCGCCTGCACCTTCTTCTCGCCTCGTTCACCTCCCTCACGAGGGTTGCCGGGTCCTGGTGGCTCCCTCGAGTGGGCTCAGTGCCGGAAAATTTAGCTCTGCCTGTTGGATCCCCTGCTCCACTGCAGAATGCATCTGCCCCAGAGCCGATCGCCTCGGCAAGTGGCCAAGCATGTAGGAACAAGACCCCTCAAAAGTCCACTGCAGGATGAATAAGTTGACTGTCAAAAACATTGCCAAGGAGCAACGTGAAAACATTTTCTGGGATCTTGTTCTTGCAGAACAGTCTGATGCAGAGGTAAAGTCAAAATAGAAAAATAAATAAAATGCACTATCTTTGCAACAGAATGAAACCATATGTACAGGACAAGGTCCTATATTTATTTATACTTGAGAAGTCTTAATAACTTTTATAGTGCCAAAGATGTCAAGGATTAAATTTTAAGAAGAATAGAAATATTATTTATTATGAAATCGTATAATATATATACATATATATATAGGCACTATAATTTGCCAATGCTTTGACTTCCTATGTCTCTTTCTTCCTTGTAGCCTCCAGCCAAAATTGGAGAATTCTGAAAATTCCTTTTATTTGTCTGGATTGCACAAGAACAGTCTACTTCAATCCCTGTATCCAAAATCCCCTCTATTCCAGGCCTGAACACCTGGAAGCATTTTTGGAAAAGGGTGCTGATGGAACTATCTTTGTATGAAAGTTTTCACTCACTTCCTGCACATCCCTGGAGAAGTTTCTGTCCATGGGGGGTGATGTGGGATACTTCCTTTCTCTGAATTATCTCTGCAGGAGGTGGTGGTATCTTATTTCTGGCACTATCCACTAATATGCAGGCAAATGGAAAGGCAACCTTTGGCCCAAGAGTGCAACAAAGCAGAGCCTGCAGCTTCCACAAGGAATGCTTCTGAAGAAAGTCTCCTGTTTGTGGTCAGCAGTTCACCATCATGCTGCCTGCTTCCACCACATGTATGGGGTGGATGCTATGGAGGAGAGTGGAACTGGCTGTGTAAGGCAGGGTAACACTGATGGTGTTTCTGACCTGGAAACAGCCCATGTATCAAAATTCATCTTTCCCCTGCAGCAAGTGGAGAAGACCATGGTGGAGCTGGCTGCCCCCCTGAGGTCCATGGAAGACCATGATGGAGTGGATACCCACAATGCGACCTGTGGACAGCCTTGAAGGAAGCTGAAGCTTGTGGAAAGCCCACACAGGAGTGGTGGGAGCTGTGGCTGTGTGGAGAGGAGCCCATGTAGGAGCAGATTTTCTCATGGGAACTGCGGCCTGTAGGGGACCCATGCTGGGGCAGTCTGTTTCTGAAGAACTGCACCCATGGAAAAGACTCATGCTAGAGCAGCGAACTGTGGCTTATGGGAGGGCTCCCACACTGGAGCAGCGCATGAGTGTGAGGAAGGAGCCAGACACGAAGCATTTTGAACTGACAACACCCACCCATTCCCCATCCACCTGCACCACTTGGGGCTGGAGAGGAGGTAGAAGAATCAAGAGTAAAGTTGGGCCTGGTAAGAAGGGAATCAAAGGTGTGTATGTTTAATAAATTGATGGTACATTACATTAATTTTCCCAAGTTGAGTCTGTTCTGCCCATGATGGTAATTGCTAAGTCATCTCCCTGTCTTTATCTCAACCCATGAACTTTTCAATCTTACTTTCTCCCCCGTGTCCTGTTGAGGCAGGGGAGTGGGAGAGTGGCTGGCTGGGCATGTGGCAGCCAGCCAAGGTCATCTCGCCACAGCGTCTAGACATTTAGGCATGTATATTATGGTATTTTTCTCACAGGAATACAACTAGCAAATTTTTAAGACTTGGTAACCATATTGACTATATAAACACGACTGTTAGCAAAAGCAGGCTAGGGTTTGCTGAATGCTTTTATACATATCTGTGTGTAAAAACATGCACACTTACACACACATCTCAACTGCTTCAAATAAAGCAACTGAAAAAGTCTTTATTTTTTTTAGTAATAGCTTCACTGTGGTATCTGAACCAGACTGGTTTGACAGAAGTTTTATGAGTATCTGAATGCTAGGAATATTAATAAAGCCTATTAAGACATAGCAATTACTAGACATTTATATATACTGCTGTGGCTTATTTCATCTTTTTAATACAACTGATGTTTGTTATCTTTAGCTAAAAATAATAGCCATCTTTTACTCTGACAGTCCAAGAGAGTAATCATCAGGTTAAATACACAATATGTTAATATTATGCTAATGGTAAATGGAAGAGATTTTAAGTTTGACATTGCTTTTCACCAAATGTCCTGTGAATGCGATATACTAAAGTTGATTTGTTTTGTTTTGTTTTGTTTCTTTTTTTTCTCCCTGTATTAGCTATAGGACAAAAGTTCAGCTGATACAAATTAATAACGCATACATTTTATTTTTAGCTCCTGCTATAGATCTTCTGTATCAAGATGTCAGTGAACTGAAAGGACAAAAGGTAAAAGCACAATGACAAGGGTAAAGTACCATTATTTTTTTTGAGGAAAAAATCCACAACTCTGACTCAGAATCCTTAGTGGACTGTGTCATTTTACTGTCACTATGTGGTTTCATTCTGTCTTCCATATTAATAGCGCTAAGAACAGACTCTCAGAGCACCTGGAACTGTTAATTTTCATTAGTGTTTCTAAAAGAACAGATGAGCAAAATGTTTTCCTATTTGCTGCAAATAAGAAGAAACATTTCACTACCCATCTTTGGTCAAGATAGGTTCTGGTCCCACTCTTCCAGGTGAAGAGTCACAAGAGGGACCTCTAGATTTAATAGACTAGCTGAAATCCATACAGTTTTTAACACTCTGAAGAGTGAGTTTAGAAAATATTACAGAATTTATTTATTTCTGTTTTGATTGGATTCTTATGGTGGTGCTACATAGCAAAAAAAACGTTTGTTAGATTGAGAGGGACTTCATTCACTGATGCACCGTTTAGACTGCTGCCTCATGTAGAGTGAGATGAAAAGCACAGACAACATGGATTTAATTCTTCTCTTCTGTGAGGTCTGGGCATCTTATTCAAGGTGTTATAGATATGCTTCACTTTGGATTCACGAAGTGAAGCATGTGAAATCACTCTTTGAGTGATTTCTTTCAAAACTCTTTCTTTTAGCTTGTCCCTTCCCAGAGGTGGTCTTAGTCTTCAAAGACTAAGACTGGGATATGGGGGAGACAAATTTAAGACTTGCTTTTTCAGAGGGGGTTCAAGTCTACATCCTCTGTCTTCTGGGAGAATACCTGAATTATTGGGCTTTTGTGGAAAATTCTAATTTGGGCCAAAAAGTTCAAGAACCTCTGACCTGTAAGAGAGCCTTGAGGGAATATCCTTTCTCTTCCAGCACTGGAAAGGGAATGAGGAATCCCAGTTCCAGTGTGGGACGATGAAGTTTGCATTAACTCTATTAATGAGTTACATGATTGTGCAATCTACATGTTGTTAGTAAACTGCCATGCAGTATCAGGGATCTGATGTACAATATGCTGTGTCGTGTCAAGTTGATTGTAAGAGAGGGAAGTGCTATGCAAAGATGGGTGTTTGTTGTTGGTGGTTTTTTCTTTATTTGTTTTGTTTTTCCACTAATAAATAGTAATTTATTTTCAGCAACTGGAAAAGCTATAGTACCTTTTATATATAAATTCAAATTTTCCTTTAAACAGACTTTGCTTTTCCCCCAGAGAAACTGTGTCAGTATAGATGAAAACGGTACAATGCTGGGAATATTTCTGTGGCCTCATAACCTTAGCTTTTTCTGAAATCCTATACTCTTGTCAGTCCTTTTTTTTTTTTTTTTTTTTTTTTTCCTAGACTGATATTGTATACCCTGCTAGCTTCCTTTCTATTCCTGGAACCAACGTAGCTCTTTTTAGCTTCTGTCTACTTTCAGTTTCCATTAGAGCTGTGAGACTCATTCTCCTTCCTTTGTGTCCTATGGACTGTCCTCAGGCCACCTCATCTGGTCCCATTTACAGACAGAATTGCTAAATACCACCTCTGAACTGACACCTTCCAGATCTACCCATCACATTTGACCTTTCTCTGTCAGCCTTGTTTCTGTTGCTGCTGTGCTGCTGCCAACTCAAATTCAAACTAGCACACCTGTGTGCTAGTCTAAGCATAAGCTAGCATAAGCTCCAGAGTCCTGCACAGCTCCAATGAAAGGTGATTTGAGTGGCACGTTACCTCTCTTGCATCAACCCCTTTTAGTGTTAAACATGTAGCCAAAACTGCCCTGAGCAATGGTAATTTTTCTCTTTGCCATGGATGGACCTGCCAATTACATAGCCAAAGCTCAGCTGTACTATGCATGACACCAGTTTAGCAAGTGGGAGTAGAACAGAGCTGAGAAAGAAAGACCCTTTGCTCATGTGGCTGTGGAAAAAAATTCTGATTGCAGGGTCCTTGTGTGGAAATCAAAGTCCTCTGCTAATGAGGAAATTATTTCAGTGCAGGCACATATTTTCTGAAGTCCATTTACACTTTCAAACAACTTATGGCTTTAATTCTTGGTCATTATATTTGGCTAGTCCTTTGCAAGGGAATGATGGCAAGGCCTGCTGTTATCACTAGGTACATAGCTCCAGTGTTAATACCACAGATTAAACTGTATTGCAAGTCGTGGTAATGAAGATTGCTATGTGCTGCATTTTTATTACAGATATTGTACCGTTGTAATGTATACATCAGTGCTTCCTGTGCCCTTCCATTGATCAAGCTATGACATATGGAACTGTTGAAATAATTATGAATTGAGGATACAAGTACAAAGATCCTTCAAAATTGACTACATTTCTGTAATGCATAATTAAAACGTTCATGTCAGCAAATAACGTTGATTGCACTTGACAGTGTATTATGCTAGTGTTTCATTGAACTGGCAGAGATACTTGCAAAAAAATGGTTATGTTTTTAATAGGAAGGGACTGGAAATCTATTTCCTTTTCTCACTTTGTCTCCTTACCTATAACGTGTCTTTGTACATATGGTAAGTATTGACACCTGGGACAATTCTGAAGAATATGTAAAATACATACAAAGAAAACAACTATTTGTAAACTCCCCTGGCTTTTTAAATGCAACCAGTCGAAAGAAAAGTGAGTCAGTTCACTGTACTTTGAATAGTGAATACCATTCTTTGCAATAGAACTTAAAATTGGACTGGCAACCCCAGGCTACAAGATAAACCAAAACACAGATTGTTTATTCCATGGAAGATATATTCTAGATGTATCCTAGAAGATACAGTGCTTAGGACACTGTCTTTATTAAAGCCATTCTTGATTAATGTCAGTCTGTGGTCATAACCAGATTTAAGTTCTTTAACAATATGATTGAATAAAGTTTTCTAGTATATCCTGTCCAGTCTCCTCTCCTCCTTTATCCTTCCCATTATAGGTTCACTGTTTGTTTCTCTGATTTTCTCAGTCTGAAATTTTTAGTATGATTATCTGCTTTGTTCTACAGCTGGTCCTGCTGAAATCAGCAGTGACCTACTAGTCATACATTCAATATCTATTAATTCTTTTCTTCTTGGTTGGTAATGGTATTACCGCGCTTTATATCCAGTAGGCAGATTTTCATCTTGGGGTAGTGTAATTAAAGTCTAAGTTTAATTCCACATCTCTTCTGTAGAAATGGATTTATTAGCTGTGGAAGATAAAGAGGAGTAAAACAACACTTAAAATAACTGAAGGTTTTCCGCATTTGGTTGTTCAAATTAGGAATAGAAACTGATGCTGAGTTTGATTAAAACTTAAAAAAAACAAACAAACAAACAAAAAAACCACAAACAAACAAACAAAAACTTTTTACCTAAACATTAAGGAATGCAGCAAGACCATTACACTTTCAATGTTTCATGCTGTTTTCAGTAGAGTTAAGTGAAAAGGTCTGCCTTCAAGTTTTGGTGAAGAGAGGGAAGGCAAGGGAAGAATAAGAGCAGGAATGAGTATTCCCAGTGGTTGCACCAAAATCACCTCGTTCCCCGTTTTCTGTGTTACTAAAATAAACATTTACTAATCCCAATACTTAGCCTTTTGCCTTTGCTATTTAGCTCTGGGAAACCTCTTACCTAGAAAGCATGATATTGCACTCCTGATCTGATGCTAGGATAGTGGGCAATTAGCTGCTGATTCAATTGCTCCTGAATGGCAAACTGGGAGTGGCATATGCCTATTTCAAGACCATTTAACTTGATGTTCAATGTTATTTAGCCCAAACCATGACTTTTCAAAACATGCAAGACATGCTTGGAAATCTTTTTTTATTAATTAACTCTTCTTAAGAATGTGCCTTTCTCTAACCCATGACCTTCTCAATTCGCTTTGGGACTGTGTGACTTGTATATAGCACATGAATAGTGACTTGCAAAATATGAGATTTTGAAAGTCTTCTGTTGGGATTGACAAATTTATGCATGCAAAGTATGTACAATAATTTTCATGGGGATCTTTCTACACCATCCTTCATTAGACTCCACAATCCAGACACAGCCCAGCTTCTAAGGGTACATAAGCCAAACTTCAAAGTCGCTAAATATATAGGTAGATGCTTAGTGTAATTTTCAGAAGCAGCTATGATTCAGGTCAAGCTTCTTTTACTTTAATGTCATTTATGCATGAGATTTGTATTTCCCAGATCCTTACAATTCCAAAAGGAAATAGTTGGTGCAAGGACATGAAACTCCACTCAAGGATGTATTCATGACACCTATGACTAGGCAGTGCTCTCAGACTTTCCCTGCAAGAAACAATACTATCTATTAAAGATGTTGCAATACTTTAAACACTTTCTAGCAGAATGGATCAAAAATATCTAGGGGACCATTACATACTAATTTGGTATAAACCAATGAAAAAAAGAAAATGTGTGTTTAGAACAAAACATTTAATGAGCTACTTAAAAATAACTTAGATAAAGGCAGTGTTTTGCACAAAAAATATATATATATATTGAAGCAAGCCATATAAAAACAATAAAATAATGGTTCAGAATAAAGTTGGTATGCTTTTGAACTCAGCGTTTTAACTTTGAAGTTTTTTTTGTTTTTGTTTTTTCATTCCCAGGACAATATTTCAGACTACCTCTTCAGAGATAGTGTAAGAATTTGAATATAAATTTAGAATGTAGTTTTCTATTTAACAACTGGAGTTTAGATTAGCAATGGACAGAAACCATCATGAGTACAGGTCTATAGGCAATGTTTCGTAGAATATTTTGGGAAAATCTATCAACATAGTTCTTGTAGTTCTATCCAGATACTGAAATTGAATAGAAGAGATGTTAATAAAACCTTTTTCACACACACATGCACACACACACACACAAATATCCACCATCAGCAAATTTTATGGGATTTAGTAAAACATCCAGGAGAATTTCCATTCCTGGATGAAAAATTACTGATTAAACAGTTACTCCAAGTATCATAAGTGGATTAAGCAAGTATGGAAGGTAGAAGTCTCATTAGCACAGAATGAAAATATAACTGGTCCGGTTACAAAAAATATGATATTGATGTTTCACATTCCTGTTGTAATAAAAGTAGACCATTAGTAGTACAGATATAATACACTTAATTTCCATCCCTACTATAGATTATATATAAGAAAAATATACCGATGTCAATCAGAAATCCTGACAACAGCAGCCACCAGTGCCAGGCTGGGGCTGAGGAAACATGGGAAAAATTTTAGTACGTCATGGGTATGAAACTACCATGCTTTGGGGATTAGTTTGGGATAGGAAAAACAATAATCAGTGTGGTCCCAAAGGATTCTCCACTGTGAACAGATATATCTTAATGGGAGACAAGAAGAAGGGACCCATCACACTGTCTTAAACCTGTGGGAATACAAGCAAAACTTCCAGGGAATTAATTCTTGATTAGTTTGATAGATGCTCATAATCAGAGCATCCCAGAAAGTGTATATAATGTGTTAACATTATTTTTCTATCTAAGCATTTGAAAAATACTGTGAATCTGACAGTGCAGATCTCAACAATGTCTCTGGGTGTGCTTATTCTGTTGCGATGAGAACAGGGTTAATAAAGTGGCTTTTTTTTTTTTTTTAAACTCTCCTCCAAATTGCAAATGAATGCAAGATCAATGGTACTATTACTGGTCTTTTTTCTGCATCAGTGTATTTCTGACAATGTGCACTATAAGCATAAGAGGATGATTTGACCTCCTTATTGTAGTGGGATGTGGCAATTATTTTTTTTATTGAAATTTCAATTAGCTTTTCTGTTCTTATAATGTTTTACCTAAATCCTCTTTTTAAGCTCCTACTGAGGTTACCAGAAAAGATCATCTAAGCATGACTGTGTTAAAAGGTAGAGGTAAAGAAAACAAATTATTTCTATTGTGTACAAAATTGAGGTCACTTTAGGTTAACTGAACTGGATTCCTTGAAGAGATGAAGACTTTCCACATCATGAAGAATCATTCAGAGAATTCTAATTGAAAAAAGAAAGACACCGCACCGGCCTCTTATAGAAAAGAAAAAGATACTGAGATTAGTACAACTGAGCAGGAAAACCTGAAATAGATTTTACAGACTGTTGCCTTTATGACCCTTATAAAAGAAGAAGAATTGTCAAATGAAAAACAATGGAGAAAACCCTGCAGATTACAAATTTATATTAAACTGTCTAGCAATCTGAGTTCACAGTTTGGACCAAATAAAGAACAAAGGAGTTTACAATTAGAATTCTTCCACATCTGAAATACTTAAATGCTATTGGAAAATTTAACATTTTTTGGCATTTAGCATTTGACGCCAAATTAAAAAAAATAAATGTTTTTCACAGAGAGAATTAAAGATTTCATTTGTCATTGACTATTACTGCTAAGGTTAAACTGCTTCTCCCCCCCCCCCGCCGGAAAACTTATTTTTGTTTGTAAATGGGTATTTTTAAAACACTTTTTTCCAGTCTTTAGCTTGCATGATACAGAAGAATTTTAATGAGTAGTGAAGCTATTTTGAGTATATATGTTAAACACAGGGAATCTGAAGTTCATTAGCCGTTGTATAAGTGCTAAACCAACTATGTTCAAAAATATAACTATATTGCAGGGTCCTCTGTTTTCTGTGAAAATGCATGCCATTTGCCAAGCTTGTTCTCTTGGATGTGAATGCATTCAATTAAGAGAAGTTCATAAATTACATACTACTCAGTTCTAATATAAAGTAAGTCATTTTTGCTGATCCAGCTAAGAAGCCAATAAGCCCATTTTCACAATGATAATGCCAATATAACTCATAGGGCATTTAACTCTGTCCAAGAAAAGAAGAATAGATGGGTTCCTGTGCATGTGTATGTTGCAGGAAAGTGTTTATCGCTATTGCAGTAGTATTGGGTCCCTTTCATGAAGTGTATGGGAAAGAAGAAAAGAGTAATGGCCTATTTCATACTGAAAGGAAGCTTTTAAAAGACATGAGAGGATGAAATTAAAGTAAACTTAGGGATTTGTTATATCCTATGATTTGCAATGACACCAGAGATTGGTTGAAATTCACATTGGGTTTAAATTAATGCAAGTCTTCTGAATTCAGGGGCATTATGCCTGCTGTACACATTGTCATTTGGTACCTCTTGTATTTTCAGTCCAGTATAACAATGCTGCACGATCGGTAAGACTTGGCAACACGTTTTGAAACAAAAATCTGTACCTTCAGAAAAGGAATGTTTTCGTGAGTTTTTCTGTAGCCTATAGGGAGAGAGGAAAAAATGAGAATAATGTTAACTACCTCCACCTGTAATCAAAGAGGGTTGCCATAGAGATGGTGCCTCATTTTTTGTGTTAATGGGGGTCAGACTACTGCCTATTTCCCAGTTTTGTTTTGTTTTTTTTTTCTGCATCACAGATCTACTCCTTTAAACTTTACTTATGCGCTGTTGGCAATTTCAGTCCATTTTTACTCTTTTTGTCTTTAATCTTCTGAAAGAAAACATCTTAAAGCACATCAGTGTTACAGCTGTACATTCATACACAAACAGTTCAGGAAAATGAATGATAAGTCTTTCAAAATAACATTGTATGCATTCTTTTTTTCACCTATCCTCACGTAAATGAAAGTAGTTAAACTCCGTGATTACCCAATGAAAACAGACTGATACAAAGACAGAAAGTTTCCTCTGTTCCTGTTCTCCTTGAAGCATGTGTCTTAAATTCACTGTTTAAAACTTATCTTTAAAGGAAAGGGAAGATAAAGGATGTTTCCTTCTGGGACTGTGGTGGAATAGCATGCAGAAGGAGGGCCTAGATTGCTAACTGCTCACCATAAAATTATGCTTATGTTCAGTGTACCCAATAATTTTGCTCTCAAAATTTTAACCATTTAATTTTCTGAGATATGATTGTTGCTATTCTTAGTATTTTAAGAAAGTAAATATTAAATTCCTTATTTTATAGTGGCATTTTTTTTCCCTTTTTTGGGGAACAAAAGTGAACGCAATTTTTCTTAAGAACTGAAAAAATGCTCTCACACATTGCTCTCATAGTATTTCAACACAGTAAAACAGGCCATCACCCAAGGATTAGATAACACACAAAGCAGTATATTGCTCATGGTGTTGCCAGGTCTACAGATAAAGTGGTGATATAAAAAAAAAAAAAAGCACTAGGTAACAAAAATTTTTGTAACTTGAAATATTTTCCCCATGTTTTCAAAATACAAATTACAGTAAGTAAAACAATGGTACTAAGGTGTTAATTAAGTATATTCTTCATAATTTTCTTTTGATTGGATTCTCCCTCAGAGGTGCAGGGAAGTTACCTAGAATGCATACGGAAAAATAAGATGCCTTTTTAACTAAATCTTAGTTAAAGCAACTGGGGAAGCCATAGGTCCTGCCTATGTCTATCAAGTAAAGTCTATCAGATACATACCTGGCTGCTTTGAGATTCATTTACCAAAATGTTTCCTGTTTATTTTTGTGTGAAACACCTAGTTAAATCTGAAAGTCATTCCCGTTTACAGGTATCAATAAACTCTATAACTGAATGCACCCAATTTTCAGTTGAATCTGTTTCTAGATAGAAATACTGCATCTTTTATCATTTGTTGGCTTGATAAATTAAGAGAATTAGGGCTGGTGAACAGCCTGAAACAGAACTCACTGGAATGAACAGGAATCTCCCCATTGACTTAAATGATCTTTGAATATATCTAAGATTACATTCAAATGGAAACGCTGTGTTTCAGCAAAGAAAATCATCTAGCATGGAGTGAAAGTTATGGACCACAAATAAGACTATGACACTTTCAATGTGTTAAGAGAGACTGCATAATAATGTAAGAGTACTGAAAGGTCAAAATCAACATCCACAAAGAAATGCCTAGAATCGAAGCCTGGGAAATCTGTGAGCATTTAGAGGAATGCTGTGGGTTCATGGAGAAGTTTTCAGTTGCAGTCAGGGTGTACATATCTTGGCAAAATACACCACTTGTTTGAAGAAATATAGGAGAAATGGACAATGTTACAGTGGAAAAAATGAATAAACAATTATCATAAAAGTAAATAGAACTTATATTCATTCTAAATAAATAAACAGACAAATAAATAAATAAATAAAAGAGCTGTACAAACCATTGAGACACCAGAAACCAAAAGCAGGAGGGAAAGAAAACCTGTAAGTAATAAAGGACAGGAAGCTTAAACTCAGGCCTTACTGAGATTAAACTAGTAGTATTTCTGTTATGACCTTCTTTTTAAGCTTAAATATATGATATTCTCTGAATATTTTCTGTTGGTAGCACATCAGAGTGAACACAAACTTTATTTTGAATCTTTCTCCAAAATGCTTCCCCCCACCTGACCCCTCCTCAGGTTTTACATTTCCTGAGGAGAGTAGCTATACTGGATTTAGCATTCAGTTCTTTAAAAGACAGTGAAACTATGGTTTCCTGTGGTGTCCATCAATTGTTTTCTGAGGCAAACGTGTATTGCAGATGTTTTTTTAAACAAAATCCTATGGTTCTTTTGCTAGGATAGGCTTAGCCATCTTCTTCAGCCAGTCCATTGGATTTGGGGAAATATCTTACAGATTGCACCCATGTGCAGGTCAAGTAGGACAAATTCCAGGCCTTTGCAAATAACTGAAATTATTCAGATGTATGTTGTTTTTCATTCTTTGAAGTTAGCTCATTTTACAGATGCTCCCCAATGCTCCTACATTATGTGTCCTGTTTTCCAAGTCTCCTCTCATGCCTCCACAAAAGCATGCATGAAGATCTGGAGCAAAACTGTTTTCTGTCTGCTTTTTACCTCAGGTTGTATTTTTATTGCTTTAAAATCCTGAAACGAGGCTTCTGCAGAAGAACTCTCTCAAAAGATGGGGTTTTGTCAAAAATGTTCAACCAGCTTTGTAATCTGATTAGATTTATATGTATACATAGAGAGAAGGAGAGTGAGAGAAAGACAGATGAAGTTTCTGACATCTATTGAGAAAGACAATTCTTTTTCACCAGAATAAAACTCACCCCAAGAGGACAGGACTGCAAAAATTATATGTTAGCGACACTCTGTATTAAAGACGCTGTTGGTTGTTAAAGTCACTGAACTCTTCAGATGTCTAAAATACTTAGTCTGAGACAAAATACGAGCCATCATCTTTATACTGCCCACAATGCAAATAAGAACCAGGACTTCCATAGGTCATAGGCTTTGAGGTTGTTGCTGCCAAGGCAAAGAGACATCATGAAGAAAGAATACGAGCCTTCTCACCCATCATTACCTGATTCCTCCAGATTTTGATTATTATGCATTTTACATTACCAAAGGTTAAAGTAAATATTACAGCAACATTAGAAGATTCAATTTTCTCTTTTAACAGTAGCAGTTTTTCCTGTCCTTGATTATTAGTTACATTTAAAATGTTTCAAAGAGCATTGTGCTATTACTGCTGAAGAACTGCTGTTGTGTTGATCTCCATTCCCCAAGAAAGCAGAAAACAGAAGAATAAGTCATTAGCATGTGCCTACTTTTAAGAAGAGGCATGCTGTCCTTTCTAATTAATGTATCCATTTCAGAAGGAAAAAAAAAAAAAAAAAAAAGAGATTTTAAAGCAACCTAAATAGCTTTAACCCCAAAACATGAAAGAAAACCTCAGCTAGACCTTTTTAACTCTTTTTATCAAGCAGTGTGGTAAAAAGATTTCAAATACAAGCAGCTGTATATCAGGATTAAAAAAAATCCTCTTCAGTTTGCATCCCTCTTTCTCAAAATCATATGGAAAAAAAATATCATTGTTCTCTTTGCTGCTCTAGCAGTGTGAGAGCTTTTGTGTCTATATGTTAGCTTCTAAGTACACTGCAATGAATCTCCTCTTCATAAAATATCCTGGGATTTAGCTGCTTAAAAAAATAATAATAAAATAAAATAAAATGATAGCAAATGACACTATCTGTTTAGCTAATTTTTATGTAGTGGTTAATAGCCAATAAACTGTGTGGTTGACATATTTTCAAATACCTCATTGGACTTACAAGTACTGCTAAGAGTCTGAAATAACATTAATATGAAAAAGTGAGTGGGTGCTAAAGAGGAACCATCTCTCCTCACATGCATGTTTTATTATTCTCAGGGTACATAGATCTTATTGTTGATTATCCATAGGCCATTTTAGTTGGCTGTGGTACTTGCTTTTGCACACAAAGACGAGGACAGTCTTTATAAGTACCAGAATCATAACATGTATGCCTTTTTTTATTATGGCAAATATCCTAAATACAGTAATACAAAAAGTTATCCATTTAATAATCTTTCTATTTCCTGCCCTGGTCAGATGAAGTTTATTTTTTTTACAAAGCAAATAGATATAATGCTCCTATGTTTCCAGCCATGTTGGAAGAGACCAACTATTAAAGTAACCAACAAGAACTGAACTCCACCTGTCATACTATTTAGTTTGTATAAATGCATTTTTTTTCAGAGAGATATTTTGAACTAATCCACTTTCTCAGTAAGTTACCCCAAGCATGAATTTGGTCTCTGCTCAAAGAAAAGTTTGGCCATTAAAAAGAATCATTTGGGAAACTCTTCCAGGAAAAAACTGTGTAATGCTGGTGTTGGATCCTGCTCTTTTTACATGCAGCACTATTATTACATCATAACCTTCACCGTAACCTTCACTGTCTTTACAGTTATGTAGTTTGTGTCAGCTGTGCTTTTTACCCTATGTAAACATTAGGTTTGACTATTTCATATGCTATCACTTGTCACATGTCCAGGAACACATGGCTCCACTATACCATTGTCTTAGAGATAGACCTTTACTGTATTCATGACCCAGTTCTTGAGTAAGCATGAATATTCGTGAATAAGCTATCAGCTTGCTGAGTCTGCATAGGTGACACATTTAAAATCAACAACCTTTGTTAAAGTAAACCTGCTGATTAAAATTAATTTTTACTTTTTACAAAATGCATTTTGTTCTAGCTGCTCACTCTCCTTTTCAAAATTTATTTGTTGTTGTTGTTGTTGTTTGTTTTTGTTTGTGTGTTTTTTTGTTTGTTTGTTTTTGTTTTAGATAGATGGGTTTCTATATTTTCTTTTGCATCACTCATACTCTGCTAGGTACTTGAGAGGGGAAAGTAAGAACGTGTTTTTTTCTCTAAGAAGCTGAACTTCATTAGTATCATCATATGCATTTGTGTCCTTGTGATGGTGATTCAGATGGAAATGTTCATACAAGAAAGGTTAGTGTCACAGCTTATCATAGAAAGTCTTTTTCTGATAATGTCTGTTCTAGCAACAGCCTGTTGCTAGACAGGCTGGGTAAAAGTGTGACTAGACTATAGAGATACAGGGCCTTAAAAACAACCACCAAGCTACATGGGAAACTCAGAACAATGTTAGTACATAATCAGTACTTCTTTTAGTTTTCTGGTGTTCAAATACCATTCTGCAAACTGGAGTCAAAAAGCCCTGAACAGATAATGCAGCCAATTTTCTTCCTGTTCAACTGAAACACTTGGAGAAAAGCACCTGAAGCTGTTTAGCAATCTAATCTGTAGAGGTAAATTTTATTTGTTGCCCATCCTGTTTTACTGAATTTTGCTTCACAGTCTCTGTTCCTGTTCCTTTTGGTGTTATTAGAAAGATGGGGATGAAGAGAAATAGGTGTAACTATGAACAAATTCAATTTTTACTCAGCTATCCTAAGATACTTCAGAAAAGTCAGTATAGGGCTGTTGGTAGGTCCTTGTTAAAAATAAATAAACTTTCAGGACCATAATCTGCCAGATTGGGGGTGATATGAAGCAATTCCTTAGGTTTTAAAAGACTAATCTATTGATCTCTGGACTATTAGCACAAGCCTTGTATCCTCTCTGTTGACCAGCTGCCCTGGTAACATCTGATGACCTCACATCAATTTGAGCTGTCAGGAGTCAAGCAATCTTTAGTACTGTTACAGCAACCATAATTTGCCTGAGGATTTGCACAGTATTTTTTGCTTGCTTGCTGCTTAAAGTGTTTTTTTGTTTGTTTGTGTGGGTTTTTTTTGTTTGTTTTGTTTTGTTTTTTGTTTTTTAAATAAAACTGTTTTTGCATTCTTTCAAGTAATTGCATTTGAGCCAAATTAGGTTCAGGTGCCTGTGTAAGTATGCAGAACCTCCTGTTTCTTTCTGTCTCTTTGTTGGTAGGAAGTTAGCAGGCTCCTTAGAATTTGTATGTCCCATCTAAGAAGATACTGTATGTTCTTACCATTATCTGTAAAGTTTGTTTTTTTTCCCCTTTTCAATATAAAGTTGTTAATTTGAAGTTTTTATTTTATTTATTTATTTATTTATTTATTATGAATCATTAAATAGCAATACGAGTTTTTGATTGTTATTTTAAGGATAGAAAAATGGGTCAGGAACAAAGGAGTGGTTCAAAAATAGTGAGAGTGTATTTGCAATATACAGAAGAAACCACAGAAAGAAAAGCTCAGGAGAATACCCCCAAATTATTTAAAAATGGTAAGAACTGGAGAGGAGGTACCTAGTATTTTCTTTAGTATAAGTTTGTGTGTTTGATGACTTGTACAAAAATAGCATTTTATTTATTTTGCAACTCTGCTTTTATCCTTTCTTACATTGATTTCATAAATGTTTGCATATTTATTTTCATATTTACTATGTGAAAACTGTCTGGTTTTTGGAATGCTTTCGTATTTTTTGTCAGCCATTTTCTCTTCCATCATTTCTTCAATGTACCTGGGATGAAGCTGGTTTTAGGGATTATTCTTGTATATAGTGCTTTAGCATAATTTCCAGTTTCAAGTTTAGTGTTTTTTCTCCATTGATGGGAGCATGAGGACTGGAAAAAGGTCTGGGAGGATGATGGACTTCATGAGTATTTCAACATAGAAGCTGCTTATGTGACTTGGTTGAGTGATGCTTGAAGCTTTTAAGAGTGTTGCTGTGGCTACAGAATTTCTTTCACTTTTGGTGACTATATGTTGTTCCTTGGAATGTTTTTCTTCCCCCAGCTATGTGTTCTTCTCTTTATGTTGATCTGTTCTCCATTTGTTGGCCTTGGATCGCTTTATTTTTTTTTTGCTAAAAGTGTAACTTTAGGTAATGTGCCTTTCAGATAGTTTTCATAGCATAGTTGCATTGCTTTCAGATTAGGTTCACATGACAGCACAAGTGATTCAGTTTAGATTGAGCATGGAAATTTTTTGCTTGATTGTATATTTAAGTTCTGTATCTGAATCTGTGGGGAAAAGTAACCTGAAATAGCATAGGATAAAAACACTATTCAAGTGAAAATCTTTTAAAATCAAAAAATGTTGAATTTGGTTTTGCTGTGTAATACGCATGCTGTGTAATGAATGGTTTGGAGAAGAACAATATCCAGATAAATTCACCATAATAATTGAATGGGTTTTCATTTTCTGAATGATGCTAATTCACAGAATTAACCTAGAAGATTTAATCTTCGATTGAGAAATGGAAATAGCTTTTTCTTTTAACTTCTTTCTGAAAAAAAAGTCACATACCTTTACTTTGAGGTTATCGGTGAGCGAAGTGAACATCATTTGATGTTAAACAGAATCTTCTTTAGTGTTTATGTCTCTAATTTGAATACGATTAAAACAGTTCCACACTTGGACAAGTCTGTCCTCTAGCAGGTGGAAGTTCCTGGATTTCACTGAAATACTAAAGGAAAAAGTAATAGCAGAAGTTGAATAAGCCTAATTTCAAAGGAAAATTAAAATAACGGTTAATTTTTTCTCTATTTTAGAAAGTGTTCATGTTTGTTATTGAAATTCTACATAAATCTGAAAGTGGTCAAGTGATCTGTTTTTTTTTTTTTTTTTTCCATGTTTCAAAAATAAAGTACATGAAGCAGCATGAGATGAGACTAGAGAAGTGAGTTTTGTTTGTTTGTTTTTCTTCCAAACAAGTTAGTGATACTAGGAATACTGACAAATAGACTCTTGGGGGGAGGAGGGGGGCGGGGTGTGACTTTCTATTTTCTTTTGTGTGGTTATAGCTAATCCAGTGGCATACATCAAACAAGACCAGACGCCCTCTTGCCCCAGACAGTCACAAGCTAAGTTTATAGTTTAGTAGTGGACTTGTGTCCCACCAATGTGCTCTCAAAGTTTGTTTATGGCAAACAATGTTTCCCATGAATGGAAGTAGAGAAACTAGTAAACAGGAAATTAACTTGCAACAGAAGATTTGAATGAAATGACACTGTGGTATGATGTTGTGCTAAGGTTCTTGGGTCAGAGCTTTACTAGGGGTATGGGAAGGAGAACAGATGTAGCTAGACATAAAGGTGCTAAATGTACGACCAGTATTTAAATATAAAACTCATTGGATTTAATCATCACTTACCATGTTTGCTGGTCTGTGCATGAAAATACAGCAGGACTCATAGAACCACCTACCCATCAGGAAACTGTACGAGTAGCAAAGAACATGGCTTTAATTTTCATGTCTGGATTTCTAGATGTGTAAAAGGCGGCAGTACATTTCTTAGACTTCTACTGAATTTGTTTTATTTTATTTTGGGGGTGGCACAAGAGAAGAAAACAAGAAAAAACTTGTATTACATACATCTTATTTTGACATTTCTCTTATGGAGTGTGCTTTCCCTGTCCTGTGCCCTTATTATCTGGTACTTCCATCTGGCAGTTGTATACTATAAACTCATGTGATTTATATGGTGGGTTCTTCAGATTGCATAATGAAGTCTGAGTGATAAAGCAGTGGAATGAGAACTCCATGTAAAAACAAACAAAAACCTTGGCGATGCTACCTGGTCAACAATTCAAGTATGAATAGTGTTAAAAGAGCAGCAGTAGTTCAAGATTTTTATCTAGTTACTAAACAATCCAGCAATGTCTATTGAAGGGTAGAAGGGGAAAAAAAAAAAAAAAAAAGTTACTCTTGGCCAGGAGTCAGGGATAAGGTATGTTTTTCTCTGAATTAATACTAACTCCTATTTCAGATAGTATAGAGTGATTAAATTCAGGCTGGTTATATTTTTGTGAAGCAATTTTTTAGTCTCTGAAAGCAATAGTCTTATTTAGCCAAGAAATTGCAATGTGTATCGTTTGCCAAAAATACCAATAAAAGAAATTCAGCATGCAAGTGCAAACCACTATGTAATGTTAGTGTAATTAGTTTATAATGTTCATGACTCACTCTGGGATCATTCACAAGTGCTCCATAAACATTAAAGATGACCTATGACTAGACCAATTTATCTTGTGCTGCCTGAAAACTTCCCTGCAGTGTAGGAAATGGGAATTGGATCTCATTTAGCTCTTGCTTATCCACCTCTTGCAATTTGCAGTAGAGTAAGAAACATGAAGGTGATGTTTTCAGGTGATGTTTTTCTCTTATTAAACTCCCTGGTCCGTTTTCCCCTCATATACAGATATAGCCCTGTATAAAGATAAGGTATCATTCATTTTCCTTTTAACAAGAATGCAAGAGGAGAAAACAAAGTCCATATAGATGGTACAGGGACTGTTATCACTCATGGAAAAAAGGGTGGTTATAGCTCTCCTATATTGGAGAAAGGGCTCAGAGGTATCTGATGCTTTTTTTTTTTTTTGGTTGGTTGGTTGTCTTTTTGTTTCTTGAGATGAATTTACTACAGAAGTAAGACATTACATTCTTAAATACACTGGGTTTTGCGAACAAGAGAGGTTGATTTCCTTTATTTATTTATTTATTTATTTATTTTCACAAGAATGTTGGGGGGAGGGGGGGAGAAGCATGATTTTAGAAAACTCCAAAAGATCAATACTTTTTTTCAGAAGAAATGAGATATTCCAAAAACTAATTCTGCTAAAACTGCATTTACTCTGCATGTTTTCAGACAGATGTAGGAATAATCTCATTTGAATCTTCCAGTGTCCTGTGGATATAATGTTGTTCTAGGGTTATTACTGTGCCAAGGTAACTTCTTAAAGCAAACCAGTTGACTCTGAAATAATCTTAGTTCCAAATTTTTGCCATGCTTACCAAATTATTCTGCTTAATAACATCAGGATGTCTTTATAAGTCTAGTCTTGTGCTGGTTATGTACTTGGTCTTTAGATGCTCATAAATGAAAACTTTTATATCCTTGTGGTGCTACTCTTCTGGAACAAAAGTTCAGTTTTTAGTTCAAATTTCAGTGATTCTATAATGCTGACTTAAAACCTGAAATTTGCCTTCTTCTGTTGACCTAGAGAAAAATCTCACTAGGGAAAGGTGGTAAGGCATGGTTATTTTGGCCTCAATTTTTCTAAAACTACATCATTTTAATCTTCTTGTTGTAATAGTTTTATAAGATTCTCTCTTCTTCATCTGCTAGTTCTTATTCTAGCCCTATTAAATATAGCTATTGCGATTGTTCTCTGCTGGTTTTGGAGAGTTTGAAAGAAATAATCCTGAAGCTGCCTGATCCTAATGGCCCTTTTATAAATATGGACATATGAATGAACAACAACAAAAAAATTAAATGCAATGGAATTTCAGAAATCCAACAATTATTTTACCTGTCCCCTGTGTGATTTTCTCTTATCACTGCTTTTCATAAATATTGCAGTTTAAACTAAGTTTTTGGCCTAAATTACATAGCAGCAATGGGTATGTTGCCCTTGGTTCACTACTCAGTTGGCCTGATTAATCATGAAGAAATCATCAATAGCTATTGCAGGATGTTCTATCTTTATAGAAGGGTGTTGAAAGGTACTTGAAGCAGCATGGTTAAAAGGGACTTGATGTGCTTCATTGCCTGAGAAGTAGGTTAGAATTACGGAGGCTGTACAGTGGAAAGTGTGTGTGTATATGTAGCAAGGCAAAGACACTTGTAATATTTCAGAGAGAACAAAATACTCTTGAGAAGGGAGAGGATAGAGTCCATAATTTTAACCAGGTCAACATCTAATGGAGTAGCGTGTTATTTTGTGATTAATATTAGGTTGCAATTTAATGTTGGCTCCCGGACAGTTGTTAAGATAGACCAAAACTGAAGGTGGCTTTTTGGTGCACCAGATAAATGGGAAGGAAAACTTTATGTGGGAATTGCCCATTAAACACAGAGAGAGAAGGAAAATGCTTTGAAAGGAGAGGATTTTGGATGTCTTTCCGAGCTGTTGCTTATTTTGAAATCTGCTAGCACATGAGAAGCTCCATTCTGAACTAATCATTGGGATACCTGCAGTCCCTCATTATTAAAAGAACCCCTTAAGCATCAACAGCTTCTAAACAGAATATCCTCTTTTGATTTGCCTCTGTGACATCAGACATTTTTCAGCTGAAATATTATGGCTCCAGGTAAAGAACAGGCTTCTGAGGAAAAGAGCTGGTTTCCATGCAAATATCTGACATAATAAAAATAATAAAAGAACTACAAAAACTTCTCATAGGAAATTTTGAGAATGTCAGAACTTTTACTGAGGATCTTTAGACAGATTTCAAAAAAGATTCACATCCTTGATCAATATATAGGCATGTACTTTCAGCCAATGCTACAGAGATGTTTATGTTTGCACTTGCAGTGCTTCATTATTTACTGTGCATATTTAGCATTTTAAAGAACTCTTCAAACACTATTGTCCTACAAATCTTACAGCTCATACCTTAAAGTTCAGCATTTGTCAATAAAAATGACACTCAGGGTTATAACAAGGCCTGTAAACTTGTTCTATTTGTTTAGGCTCTTTTAATTATAGAATTACTAATACAGCCAAGCTGTAAGTCCTGGTCTTCGTTATTACCTTCTGTAACATCTTTCTCTTTACCCTACTTTCTTCCTATCCTCATCCTTTAGGGGGAAATGAAAATGGAATAAGTGGTGCATATCCTTTTATGAAATTGGACCTGTAAGTAACCAGCATTAATTTATTACAGGGGACAGAAGCATAACTAATGCTAAAGCAAATGTGCTTCTGGAAGACATTTACCTACTTAGCAGTTATCCATTATGTTTTGGTGATCAACGTGGCTCTATCTTCTCTGTAAACATCCTGTGAG
This sequence comes from Aythya fuligula, assembly GCF_009819795.1. Classification (NCBI taxonomy): domain Eukaryota; kingdom Metazoa; phylum Chordata; class Aves; order Anseriformes; family Anatidae; genus Aythya; species Aythya fuligula. The sequence goes on along the minus strand of NC_045562.1, from coordinate 25,708,316 downwards.
CACAGAAAGATTGAAAGCAGTCACAAATAACACCAGTGAGGATTTAAAAATATCTGCCAACTTTTTTTTTTTTCTTTAAGGAAGTACAGGTATCACAGCACTGAATACTTAATCTTTTAAGTTTATATTTGGAGAGGTATGTCTAAACCAGAAAATAGCATTGTTGTCTGTCATGTCCACCCTTCCCTCAATCTTTCTGGTTATGGGAAAAATATCTTTAAGACAATAAAAATTAAGATTGGGGGAAAACAAATATTTCATTCAGCAGAAACAGCATAGAATTTTTCTTGGGCAGAAGAGCTGATAAAGTTTAACTGCTTCAGACTTTTCCCAAGTCTAAGTGGGGGACTGTTTTCTCTGCACATCATCCTGCTCTGTAACCCAGCTTTAAGGAATGTAGTGCCTTCCTTTGGGCCCTATATTTTAAGCTGCATCCAGAAATCCATATGCCTTCCTCAGGCATCTTCTTGCCTTTATGTACTTGACTACTCTGAAGTCTATACATTTAGGGGAGTGAGATATTTCAATGTAAGAGCAGACAGGGTAGCACAGGAACACAGATCAGATCTTTTTTTTTTTTTTCCACTCACTTAACCTTCGGTGTTTAAAGAAATTGCAGTCTCCAGAAAAAAAAAAAAAAAAGAAATCCCTTCTTTCTGCTCCTCAGAGTAATTATATGTATGCCCTTTCTTTATTTTTTTGGTGTTGTTTCTTCCTGACTTTTAACCCCAATTATTTTGGAAGAAAAGCACAGGTCCTTTGTTGTGACTTCCATCTTAAGGCATAAGCTTCTAATAACTGCTCTCCGCATCTGGTCATCAAATCTGCCACATCAGCAGGAGGTTACAAGTGTCTTAAGATATTATTAGCTTGCATCTTTCCACTACTGTGCTACAGATAAACTGTTGTGACACTGTATAATGAATATTTGCTCAAGATGTCAGTATTCAGTTAATGCTTCCATTTAGTATACCATATATCTGAGGACTGTTTGGTCACTTATTTTCTTATTTTACTGTATTTCAATTCATGTTTTCTTAACTAAAGATGGGCAGAGAGGGGGCACAAAAACAAACAAACAACAACTACTAATAGGTGCAGTTGCTATTAGCTGTACAGATCTTGCTCTTATACTTACATCACTGGAATCCAACCTATTCTAGAAGAAAAAGGTACATTTATATCCATGTGTTATACATGTGAAACTGAAAGGACCATGGTGTGCAGGTACAGTAAAATACCCCAAAGCAGACCCATCTAACACTGGGATAGCTGCTTTCCAATGCTGCGTTTTAATCCATTTGTCTGTACATCCAGCTTCCTGTCGCATTCACTGTTCTTTCGGTCAAGGCTTACTGCAACACATCTCAGCTGAGGTAAATGGACATGGATAGCATTTTACATGAGGAATTGACCACACTTTCTTTCCTTTATTTCTGAACAAGGAAGGGCTTGGAGGCTAAGTCCTACCAGCTGTTTGCAGGCTAGTTTTGAATCTGGTCCTCCTCCTACCTCTTGCCAGTATAACAGAACTAAATAAATAGTATCTGATATAAATAAAGAATGAAATAAAGAGTATCTGATGGGTTAAAACACTCTACTGTGATGGGTGCTGTCAGCTGAAGCTCACTGAAAATGCCATAGGCTTTTTTTTTGTAATCTGAAGAGAGACTGGGACTTTTAAGAGTGATTATTCCTGGAACCCAGCAGATGTCCATTCCTGTTAATGCTGTCTGAGGTAAAAACAGCCACTGTAATGTGCCTACTGGGTCTCCTGCTTGAAAGTGCTGTATTACCACCAAGAAGGGAGACTTGTATAGCGTCAGCCACCTAAATGGAGCACGGGAAGGGGGAGACATTAATCTAATTTAGGTTAGTTAACTAAGTGGAGTAAAAACCTTGGGCAAACTTGCCTCTTCTGCCCTGTGCATTTGTGAGGGTGGAAAAAATATCATCTTGTTAATCATTTTAGCAGTGACCTGTATGCATGCTGGGTCTGTCATACAACCCCCAGCCCTGCTAACCAGCAGGAAGGATGCAGAGAAACGCTTGGATGGGCTCTCCTTGCTCCTCATGTGTCAAAGCACAGCTTGGTTCTTTCCCAAGTTCCCATTGCTATGTACAGGGACACTGATGTTTGAATAACAGAGGTTGCAAAAAATATATAGAGGTCAGTTGTCATTAAACACTGCTCCTAGAAGCTTCCACATTAGAAAATGAAACTGGAGGAGGTGTCCTGTGCAGGACTGGACAAAGAGGATATCTTCAACTGCTTTATCAGTGAGCTCTCACAATTTTGCTTAGAGAGATCTTGACCCAGGTCAGTATTTGTGTCACAATAGGAGTCATTTTTAGAGGCTCAGATTTCTTAGGCCAGTTTAATAAGTTCATCTTAAGGAAAATAAGGTACAACTCTACCTCTGAGTTTTGGGTGTAGATACCCTTGAGGAGGGAAGATCAAGAGTTACTGTAAATAGGAAGCGTATGATTAGAGATCAAGAGAGTGATGAGGTGCTAAGTTGGCAAAAGTTATTACTACTCACTACATAAAAATCTTCAAAATTTGATATACCCAGGCTTTATAGTTACCAGTAATACTTAACCTTCCTGAGCTTTAAGACAAAATAAAATAGGAGAATCTCTTGAATTGGTTAGATTAAAATCTAAGCGGTGTTTTTCATAGGTTCAGCAGTGTTCCTTGGTTTCATGCTCTCTTTCTTTCAGTATTAAAACTTACCTTCAGAACATCTCTTCCATGTCCCGTGTATGAACGCAAAAAAATTCTAGTTCATCCTACTTCTCCACAGAAGTTTTCAAACATAAATTTCAAAACCTTCATTTTGTAGCTTATAGTCAGCCTAATAATATAAACAATTTAACTCAAATGCCAACTAAATAGTAACTTTGCCTTGTCTTTTCATTGTATATTTCTAACACTTAAAATTTGTTTACTATGATGTTTCCAAACAAGTCTTCTTATTCTTTTCTGATGACATCTGAATTATTGAAAGATTGCATCTTGACTGCAGAACTCACAGAATGCCTGAAAGAACTTAAATCTATTCCAGATTGTATAAATAATTCATGCTCGATTCTTCTCTCAGCTGTGGGGATGCTGCTGCGTATTTACAGCACAGCACACTTCAAGAAAAAAGTCTTATCTTATTAACATCTCTGCTATTAAATAAAGTTGGTCATAGACTACTATTGTAGCTACTCAAATACATGTACTCTGATGAGTTGTAATTATATTAATTTGCTCCTTTCATAGTTCTTCACTTATGAACGTAATTTAACAAATTTGTGGGTTTTATCATGTTATTTTCTAAATAAAGCATATTCCAAACAAGAGATGATGATATTTTCCAGTGTTCTGTGTGGGACCTGCCCTTTACCCTTTTCAGGACCAGAGACTAGAGAACAATATGAGAGAGAAGAGATTAAACTTCTCCAGTTGTTTTTTTTTCTGTCTGTTTTCTTCAGAACTGACCAGCAAGTCCAGCCTGTCATAGCCAGTGCACTGTAAAAACTGTTCTCACTGATTACCTTGCATGAAGAGTTCTGATACTGCTGATAATAAGTAGCTTATTGCATTCATTTTAATAAAATGTATTCAGATGGTCTCCAATTATTGTGGTTGATGCAATTGAAGAAATAAATATTTCTTAGATTCTCCTTTAATATTCACTTACCTGTGCTTTATTTTCTACCCTATTGGAAGAGGTGGACTTGTGAGAAAAAGTTATATGCAAGCACCTAAGTTCTGGATCTGGATTTAATGTTCAGATCAAGCAAGACTAAGTTCAAGTGTAAACCCACTACTGTTAATTGTTGCATTCAACAAAAACTTCAGATTTTTTTTCACACTAACTGTGATATATTTGATATATCAGAGGACTGGTACTGGAAAGCAAACTGCTTGTGCTGCTTATTAATAGTGATAAAAGTTTTCACCTACATAACTTCTTAATTTCATTTTACTAAGACTTCTCTCCTCTGCATTGGACAAAACAAAAATTGGTTCCTCTTGTAGCTCTAAACCCAGATGAATCATACCAATTAAGAGAATAAACCACTACGAGTGTAGGAATGTCTTGCTCAGAACAAACGTAGTAACTGGTAACAGTGTTCCAGAGAAAATGAATCAATTTGATACTGGAAATTATAGAATAACCTGCTTAAGGATGTACTTGCTCTTTGTCCCTTGCAGGTAATGTTCCCTTTCAAGAAGGTTTCTATTGTGATTAGTGTTTATATCGTAACTCTCAGCTGTAGATGTTCTCACTATACATAAAAAAAAAAAAAAAATCTCTAACCCTTTTCTGAGTGTCACTGCTTTTCGGGAACTTATCTTAGTTTGTATCCGGTAATAGTGTCTTACAGGTTAACCAAGGTCTGCAGAGAAGTTCTTTGAACATTTTGTATTCACTCTTCAGTAGCACTGAGTGGATGTTTCCAATAGTTACCTCAGGCCAATTCATGTTTCTGTTTTTGCTGTTTACAGATAACTTAGGCTGAAGATGCATGTTGTTAGAACCTTTGGTCTTCAATCCCCCCTCTTTTTCCCCTTCTTCCTCCAGTTTATACCTTAAGGTATAAACCTTAAGGAACCTCATTGATGTTTTTTTCCTGCCGAGAAAATAAAATTATTGATTATAAAAGATTAACTTAATTAGTTAATTAACTTAAAAAAGATTAACAAAACAAAGACATGAGCCAGCTCCCTCAGCGCTCATTTGCTGTTTATGTGCTTGTAGAATCCTTTCATAGAATGGTTTGGGTTGGAAAGAACCTTAAAGATCATGTAACTCTAGCCCCCCTGCCATGGGCAGGGATGCCACCCACTAGATGAGGTTGCCCAGGGTCTTGAACGCTTCCAGGGATGAGGCATCCACAGCTTCTCTGGGCAACCTGCTCTCAGAGCCTGACCATCCTCTGAGAGAAGAATTTCCTCCTATCCTCTAATCTAAATCTCCCCTCTTTTAGTTTAAAGCCATTCCCCCTTGTCCTGTCTTTATTTGACTGAGGAAAACGTTGTTCTCCATCTTTTTTTATAAGTCCCCTTTAAGCATTGAAAAGCTGCAACAAGGTCACCCTGGAGCCTTCTCTGCTCCAGGCTGAACATCCACAGCTGTCTCAGCCTTTCTTTATAGGAGAGAATTTTTGTTGTCCTTTGAATCCCTTGCCAGGTTCAGTATTGGCTTTCCTAACTCTGTCCCTACGCTATATTTCTCCTGGAGTGTAATTGCCATTTAACAGTGTAAAATTAAATGGTGATATGAAAACTACACGGGGGAACTAAAAGTTGTATTTAAGAATAATTCTTGAATGTTGACACTCTTTATTTTTTTATTTACTTTCACAAGTAGAAGACATTTCCCACCTTTGGGGTGGAATTTTATTTGACTAAAATTTACAATTAGCTATATGAAATCAGAGTTTACTGTATGTTTTACAGTGGAGCTCTTCCTGATTTACCATGGTATAACTGCAAGGTTCCTTCCTAATCCATGCTGTTAATACTCATTATTATTCTCAAAGTTTAATGACAACACAGGTACTCTCTCTTAACAATGATGGAAAGAACATTGAACAAAGTTCATAAGACAGCAACATTTACCTTGGAAGTATTGAAAGGTGATGGGGCGGTGGGAATGGTGGTGGGTGGGGAAACAGTAAAACCCATTATGCAACAGTGTAAGGTTTTTTTAAGGTACTTTGAAGACAAAGTACAAGTTCAGAGCAGTGCAGATGCTATTTTCATACCTACAGTTTGTTAGGTGCAAAAGATATGTGTTAAAAAGTGAATCCCGGATTTGATCTTAAGGCCGTTTTCAAGCAGAACTCTCAACACCTTTTCAAAATAGCTTTGAAATTCATGCCATCTCAGTGACACTGTGAAAGTAGCAGAGTTCTGATGTATCTCAATGATTGAGTGCTTTTTCTTCAGCAGTGATATTCTTTTGAAAGGAATAGCAAAGAGAAGCTGTAGTAATTCAATTCAGATGCAAATATGTCTGGATTTCTACCGAACTAGATTTACCACTGCTCTTTGTCTGCTTTATAATCTGTACCTCTGCACAATATGGAGAGGAGAGGTGAGGTGGGGGTGAAAGCCTTTGCTCTATTTTAGTGAAAATCCCTGATTACAAAAGATGCAAGTCAGTGTAGAACTGATCTCAGTTTTGGTTGTTTTTGTTAAAGCTGTCTCTGCTTTCTTTACAGGTCTACCTTTTTTGTTTCGCTAATGCAAAGCAGTGAAGTCTTGGTTTTGTTCGTTTGAATATTACATTTTAAGAGGTACTTATTACTTTGTTCTCTTCTTTCATGAATATTTCATGAATTTCTAAAAAAATAAAAATAACAAAATAGTCTGGCTTGATAAGAATTGCATCATCTAAATTTGAACTATCTGAGGAGATACCAAAACAGTCAGTCTTAATACTTTGTTCTTGATGTTTTTTAGTTTGTTCTCTAATTAAGGGAGAAAAATAATTGTTTTCTCAGTTCATCTGGATTAAAGAAAAGGGGTATCTTTCTAGTAGATTTGTTTTTATTCTTCCCCTTGAAACTTAGTTTGTTTTTGTATACATATTTGAATCCTTACCAATTAAAATTGCTATCACTGTTCAGTGTTACAATAAATTTAGTACCATTGTATATGTTTTATTATATCGTTATTCCAAAAATAGTCTCCATGCACTTCCCTCTTTCTAACTGCAGGAAAGGGGGGAAAAAAAAGGTATTCCCTGACCTCAAATTCATGTTTCAGCAGTTTTTCTTTCAGTGATCCCATTCCATTTGTGATGTGAATCTTCCTTTTCTTCTGGAAGAGTGTTCTGACCATCATGGCATCTGTTATACAGATACATTTTTCATTTTTTGAAAAGGAAGGAAACTTCCCCCTCTATTCACCTGGATGTAGTTCGGATCTATTTTCTGTTTTGGAAGTCCATGGAGGGGAGTCTTGAGGATATTTCTATTAATTTTGTTCAGCTTTCTTCCCTGGTCAAGGCAGAAGGGACAACAAAATTTTTCTTCTTCTGAAGCCCTTATTCCTTGGCTTGTCCTTATAAATTCACTTCAAACACTGACTGAAATATCAACAAGGGTTTCTCTATGTAACTTTTGCTAATAATTCTTAATATTTTTCCCTATAAATATATCTCATACTGTCACCTTTCTCCCCACCCAGGTTATATTTTACTAACTTCTTATGCATTTGGGGAATATAGGATTTCTGCTTGATCACATCTCAAGCTTTCAAAAGTAATAGGAAAAAGAATTATAGCATTTAATTTTTGTTGGCTGAAATTAACACTTCAAGTTTGGAAACTGTAAATCATAGTGAAGATATTTTACCACAGAATGAGAAATAGTTCTTATCAAGTTAATAACTTTATTACACTTCAAGAGCACTTAAGTGTCTTATTTTTATGCTTGTCACATTAGATTTCACTTACTCCACACTGGGTACAATGCAAATAATGGTGTTTCAATACCATTTAAATGCTGTATATGAGCAGCAGGCTTAATTAGAAGTTAGAGAGGGGATGCACCCTACTCTAACCTACTCTAGGCAACCCTGGTTTGAGAAGATGGTTCGACTAGCTGATCTCCAGAGACCACCATCATTCTGTGCTTAGGTCTGGGGAAGGGTAAGAAGATGTAGTGACCTGATTCCACAGGCTTGCTCTTCAACAGAAGCCATATAGATCTTATGTCCAAGCCTCTCTGAAGGCCTTTTCTTACATCTAAGAACTAATGAAGAATGAATGAGATCTTGGCACTGCCTCTTGTCCTACTTACTAGCCAGATTGGCTTGAGGTAGAATAGAGTGAAGAGTAAATTACTGAGGGTCCTTTTGAGAACAAATATGCTCTCAGTAAAAGAAATCAAGAGGGAAGATGTGTAACTAAAATGTCTTGCTGGGCTATAGTGACTCCTACTATTAACAGCTCTTGGGTAATAGTAGAACTAGCTAACATACTATCTGTATCCCAAAACTGCCTAGAGTGATACCGTAGCCTACAGCATGCCTGGTAGTGTCCCAACTTGCATTTTTGTGTCAGCAAGAAAGATCCCACTGATACGGAAATGCATCCATAGCCCTTTAGGGACTAAAAGGAACAGGCTGTCCAACCAATTCCATTTCAGAGGTTGATATGTCTTCATACGCAGATAAACTGTATAGCATCTTTTACATGTCTTCAAATGGCACAACTCTTATTTTGTACTGTTATTTCAAAGGTTCTGTTAAAATTAAAAATCTGAATCTCTTTTGATCACCTTCACAAAGTGCTATGGGAGAAATAAATGCCTATGTGATCAAGCTGATATACTGTACATATAGTTTATATGTTTTTAAAACTTTGAGGATTTATCTTAATCTTCAAGTTGTGTTGTGTTGTTTGTTTTTTTTTTCTTGTTTGTTTGTTTTGTTTTAAGAATCTTGTATATGGTAAGGACGAGGTGTGCAGATCCTGCTTTTCATTTAATTGTCACTGCTACAGAATTGCTTCCTGAGGGGGAAAGGTGTGTTCATTTTGTACAGAAAAAAAAAAAAAAAAAGGAATTGCAGGATTATTTTTTGTTGGCTTTTGGGAAACCAAAATTCCTGGAAGAGTCATACTTCTCTTTGACCTTACAGAACCCTTTTTGGAGGTAAGGTGTATGTATCCGATATTTATTTGTCCAAACCCAGTCTGATACTTCCCTTACGTTGCCTTATTATGTTCAAATGAATTTTCCATTTGTGCTCTCCCTGTTCATCTTCCTCGCTCCTATTTTCCCTATATGAATCTAGAAATGAATGGGAATTATCACAGAGAAAGACGTTTGGGATTCGGTATCATATTACTAATCCTAAATACTATTATGGTTTGAGATAGAAGTGATTGCCTGTATGAATTGCTCTTTAGTCAGATAACATGTAATAATTTGACTATATCAGAACTGAAGTTTCTATTTTGTTGAGAGAATTGAAAATCCCTGAAAATATTTATACATAATTTTGTACTTGTAGAGTAAATCTGATCTTACTTCACTTCTGGAAACATTCAGCTTTGTATTAAGATGTGTTACCAATTTATATAGAATGATTTACAACATAAAGAACAGCTGCTCTTATGGTCTCTTTCTATTTTCACTTTAAGGTATCACACCAAATGTATGTAGAAGTAGAGGTATTTTTATTTATCCTGTTATTTGTTCTAAACTGTTCTTAAGGGGCTTGACTGATCAGGGCTCTTCCTTGCTTTAGTGTGGATTTGTACTTGTTTAATCAGAAATTAACTTGAAATCTTTTGTAATATGTCAGAATACCAATTAAGTTTGGTCAGGTAAGTCTTTGTTTTTGTTCATCTTCAGTAGTTATCTTTTCAGGCTAGACTCAGCCTGATAGCAATGAGAGCTCAGTAGTAAAGGAAGGTGTCTGTTGCACAGATTCTCAGTGTTTTTACCTGATCAGATATGGTGATGCCTATTAAGCATATAGCCATCTCCCTATTTAATTTAATTTCTTCTGAGACCACTTTGCCCAAAACTTATGGGCATTCCAAGTTAATAAAAGTCTTGTAGAAAAATAAGTTGTTGCAGGGGAGAGAGGTACTTTCTTGGTTAAATCTTATCTGCCACAGATCTCATGTGCAATGCTGGATGAACCCCTTAAGTCAGTGTATAGGGCAAAAAAAAAAAAAAGTATCTACTTTCCTTTCTTGTGTTGGGCCATATGATAGAGATCTTTTAAAGCTTTTGCACATAAGTGTGCTAAAATAGACATGCTTTTCCTCCTGAATTTCTGACATCCTATTACCCTGTTTTTTGTTTGTTTGTTTTTCCAAATACAAAGTATAGATAATACAGCTTCAATTCTTTTGAATATTATCATTCTGACAGTAATAAGGAGTAAATACTACCCAAATAATAAGAAAGTGAATCATATTGGATGATTAGAAGACCTAGATAGTGTTCTTCTGACAGCCAGGAGGGCCAACCGTGTCCTGGGGTGCATCAAGCACAGCATCGCTAGTAGGTCAAGGGAGGTGATTGTCCCGCTCTACTCTGCGCTGGTGCGGCCTCACCTCAAGTACTGTGTGCAGTTCTGGGCACCACAGTATAAAAAGGACATGAAACTGTTGGAGAGTGTCCAGAGGAGGGCTACGAAGATGGTGAAAGGCCTGGAGGGGAAGACGTACGAAGAACGGCTGAGGTCACTGGGCCTGTTCAGCTTGGAGAAGAGGAGGCTGAGGGGAGACCTCATCACAGTCTACAACTTCCTCATAAGGGGGTGTCGAGAGGCAGGAGACCTTTTCTCCGTTAACACCAGTGACAGGACCCGCGGGAACGGGGTTAAGCTGAGGCAGGGGAAATTTAGGCTGGACGTCAGGAGGGGGTTCTTCACAGAGAGGGTGGTTGCACACTGGAACAGGCTCCCCAGGGAAGTGGTCACTGCACCGAGCCTGTCTGAATTTAAGAAGAGATTGGACTGTGAACTTAGTCACATGGTCTGAACTTTTGGGTAGACCTGTGCGGTGTCAAGAGTTGGACTTGATGATCCTTAAGGGTCCCTTCCAACTCAGGATATTCTATGATTCTATGATTCTTAAAATAAGGTATAAAGTCAGTACTGGAGATTTAAAAAAAAAAAAAAAAAAAAACACAGAACTACTGACCCAAGGAGATTTCTTCTGGAGAAAAATAATTAGTGAACATACAGGATCAATACAGAAATATGTTGTGTGCATGCTTTGGGATGTCAGCATGTCTTGATGCCCAAGAGCTTCACTTTTTAGAATTATTTAATTTGATGTCTGTAATTTACCCTCCATGTTACATTATTTTGACAAGTTTCCACTTCTCTTGCTATGATAAGAAAAAAGATTAACAATAAAAAAGTCAATATCAGATTGTTCTTGTCAATTGTCACAGTGTGTACAAGATGTTCCAGAGAAAGAAATGCGTCTTATTCACACCAATTTGGAGGGGCAATACTGTAAGAATGCATTGGGGAATAGACAATCCCTTTAATCTCTGAGATCTCACATACTACTGCCTCAAACAGTTTCTAGTTGCTATCTTCATAAAGTTGAACTTGTTTGACTCTCTCAAAATTGAAAGACTGAAAGTCACAAAAAGGAACAAAGTAGATATTGGTACTAATCAGTATTCAGAGGAGGGAAATGGACTCTGAAAAGGAGAAAGAAAATCAACCTAAAGCCATATTGTTGATGAGGGGCCACCTTGATTCTCTGACAAGTACAAAGGAATCTTTGTGTCATGTGAAATCTCTTCAGAGTAATTCTTCTGAAGTAGTGAATTTAAGAAGAACCAGGGGACGCCAGTCTAGAGATCACACTGAAAATGAATTATTCATTTCCCTGCTTGTTAAAATCTTATTATCAATCATAGGTACATGATTTTCAGCACTACTTGATTGGTTTGGTGAACTGCAGGAGAGCAACCCCTCTAATTCCTGTTTTTAACTGGGGTGATGTGGTGTGTGTGTTAGTAGTTTTGTTGTTTTTTGTTTTTTTTTTTTTTTTCTGAATCCAGTCCTTGAGAGGAAGAGATGAAAACAAAAGCATATTACAGCATTTCTAAATTTTATTTGAAGACGAGTAGTAAATTTTATAAAAGCACTACTTTGCCCCTGTCCAGCTGATGTGCCGCAAACCTGTACCTTTATCTGTTGAAGTTGGCAGTGAGTCATGGGATGAGCTGGGAGGAAAAAAGAACAACTTGAAACACATGAGCTGGCACCCTCTTAGATTGTCATATTATAAAAGACTTTCAGGATCAAGTTTAGGCTTTATTAGATCTAAAATTGGTCTCCCTGTCCTGAATGTCTCATTCCCTTGAGGTTACAAATACTGTTTCTGAATCTTGCAACAACGAAGGAATGAACTAGGAGGTGCTCTCTCTAAAAACTGAAAAGTCTTCATTTTACTAAGAAATGGTGGAGCTCTTGTCTATTCTTGGGAAATGGTATTTTATTCCACAAAATGGACGCAAAACCTGACTATTCCCTTGATTTTATTATTTTAGATAAGAGCTCAGTTCCTGTTTTAAATCCTGCAGATTAACACACTAGAACTTGTTAAGTAATTAAAAGTTTTTATTTGAAAATATTTTTTATCAAAAAATTAGTCAAAAGAACCATCATAAGCAATTAATCTAGACTTGCATGGTATTTCATATCTAATGCCATTAAAATAATTGTACCTCTTGCCTCCTATTCCAAAAAGCCTTTGTATTCCTTCATCTGGGTCTCATCTAAAGTCTGTGGAAGCCAGACTGTTTCTTTATTAAATTCAATGTATTACTTTTCAATTCAACATGATCACTCCTTGCTGTACATGAAAACATGGCTTATATACAGTTCTTGCTAATTACTGACCTTGACCACTTATGCTATGTCTTATTTGGCAAATGTCACCTTTAAAATTTCAAGTCTGAGACTCCTCCCATCACATGCACACAGTTTTTCTTGCTGGCATTTTTTTCCATTCTGGGGGGAGGAGGGTGTTTACCTTGTATGTCTAGTGTATTTGTATTCAATTTCACATTCTTACATGTAGATCTAAGGAGCAGTGTTTTGTTTTTTGTTTGTTTGTTTGTTTTTCTGTTGTTTGTTAGTCTTGTTTTGCTGGGAAGGTTCAATATATTTTGTGTATCTGCACTTACACTGCAGATGTCTGCCATTCTACAGAACCCTTTCTTACTTAATTCGAGATGATTTCTACAGCTTCTGGGTTGAAGAGCTGATTGATTTTGCAAGAACGCTTAGCTCATCTGATTTATCAAATCTATTACGAAATCCAGTTCTAGCTTTTAGCAGAACAAAGTATATTTACAATTAAAGATTTCTATACTAAGATCAGACTTTGCATTAAATCTTAGTTGATTTACAATACCATCACTCACCTTTCCTGTGTAATGATGTCTTCCATCTCAATATTCTCAATATATTCATGATGTTGTGTACTTGCATAGCAACTGATGAATTTATATGTTAGAATTAGTCCTACATCAATGTTTCCATGTAATGCCAGAAGATGATGCAGAGCACCCAAGACTCATCTGAATGACAGTTGGGAAGGTCATGCTCTGACATCTTCTATTTTAGTCTAGAGTCTGGCCCACAAGAAACCAGAAACCATTGCATAAGATAAGTTTTGTCTGTTCATTTCTGTATTGCTTACATGAGTTTGTGTTACAAGTTAATAGATATATTTCCCATGACAAGTTATTCCTTGGTACTTGATTACATTGATTTGCTTCATGTTATTTCTGTTTAGTTTACATTTTAGGCCTTCTATAGGCTTTCAAGAAAGGTTGTGTTTAAGTATCAAGGTTCTAATGTTTTTAAAAAGAACAAAAATCCACCTTCATATAATCAACAAAATTGAGTGGTTTATCAATTGAAGATCTTAATCAATAGAAGAGGAATTTGTAACCGTGAGGATTCATTAAGTCAGCTCAACTGAAATACAAACAAAAAAGGAATTACAAAACCATTCTCAACAAGCCAAGAAAAAGAATGCATCAGACTTCCATTTTTAGACCATGGAATATATGTTTGAGAAATCTAAGATTTAAGCAATACTGCTTTTTTTTTTGTTGTTGTTGTTTGTTTGTTTGTTTTGCCAGTAGGTATCCTTAGAAATTTTAACTAAGATAAGGTTTAACCTCATTGCTTGTGTATTTCTTCTGTGAGATGATGATTTATTTTTTTTTTCCTGGAAAACTTCAATTCCAGTGCATGACTCTATTCCCATTCTATTTGGCATCTGCAGATTTGTAATGAATGTAGGTTTTTATTCCATATATTTTACATATGTTTATTTCAATAAATAACAATTTCACATGGCTTATTGTGTTTGGAACGGGACTTGCTGTTTGCAAGATGAGATTGGTAGATTGATAATATTTTTGGGATAAAATTACAGAAGTGTAGTGGAATTAGTGCCTAGAAGAACCAAACTCACATTTGATTAGTGCCAAATTATTTGTACCACCTTGAAAACCTTCACATTGCCAAGGTTTAAGAAACAATTGTTTTCTTTAGAATAAATGCAGTCTATTTGCTTTGGAAGAGATATACTCCAAGTATGGCAACCTCCGTCACTGTGTTTGGAAGTTCTAGATCTAAAGTACCTTGCTTTAAAAACACACAAACAAAAACAAACACAAAAACAATAATCAAAAAATTAAAATTATAGAAGAAGGTGTGGAAGATGGAGTAGGACTGGTGTGGAAAGGAATAGGAAGGTATGAAAAGAATGTGAAGTTTAAATGCATTTGAACTTTGAAATATTTAGCGTGATCATTCACTGACTGGTTTTCAGCAGTGCTTGTCCACAAGCTACATTAGCTATAGGAGGTACAGTCACAGTAGCAGGGTGTCTTCTATGATATAGATAATATATTACAGGAGGCTTTGCATATGAATAATGCAAAAGGTTTGAGTGGTTCAATGAGGGGAAAAAAGGCAATCCAAATGGATTCTTCCACCGACAGGTTTTAGGGGTCATTTCTAAAGATTTCACCCTAACAAATCGGTTGCATTTAAAAGCCTAATAAAACTTAAAGCTGTGTTACTAGGCTGTGTCTCTTCTTGGTACAATGGTTTATTTTAAAGCATTCAAACTGTGCCTGTCAAGTAAATTACATACCCAAGAAATACAACTGACAAGTACATTGGATGGAATATAGTCTGAGCTGCTTTGAATTTTAAGCACTCTAATATGCAATACATGAGAAACTTTATAATGAAAAACATCCAATTCCTTTTTGTGAAATGTTTGCATTACTTGGAACTCTGCTTTCAACTTATCCTCTTACTCTGAAATCATTTGAGGAGAGATGTTGACCACTCTTCATATTTTCTTTGTATCTCTGCATTCTTGCATGGCTTGTCAGTCTTCATATTGATATATATATATATATATATATATATATATATATATATATATATATATATATATATATATATATATGTGTGTGTATATATATATACACACACATATATATATGTATATATATATATGTATATATATATGTATATACATACATATACATATACATACATATATGTATGTATACATATATATATATGTATATATATTATAGGCAATATACAGAGGCTATATATATGTGTATATATATACATTTGTTTTGTCTGGGGGGAGTGTGTGTGCATCCCAGACAGAAAACTGTAATCTCACAGATAAATTAATGGAACATATTTATTATGTTAAGAGATCATACATAGAGACACTATATTTAGGTATTAAAGCACAATGAATTTGAATAGATTTGAACTTGTTACTTGTTTTTCAGACTATACATAAAGAAACTAATCTACTTTAGTACAGTGTGCAGTATTATTCACAAAACATGGTATTTTGCCTCTTCAGAAATTGCCAAGAAGCTCAGCTGCTTCGTCATAGTAG
Organism: Aythya fuligula; assembly: GCF_009819795.1. Taxonomy (NCBI): domain Eukaryota; kingdom Metazoa; phylum Chordata; class Aves; order Anseriformes; family Anatidae; genus Aythya; species Aythya fuligula. Next base: position 25,692,861 of record NC_045562.1, on the reverse strand, counting down.
TCATCGAATCACTTCAGAATTTTTTAAAGATTATTTAGGATTACTGGAGTATCACAGATAAATATTTGGTGTACCATAATAATTTCAGTATCAGTCTTGCTGTGAAGTGGGGAACTGGAATGTGCAATGGGACCAACTGTTCCTATAACTGGTGGTAAAGGTGCAGGAAGATAAATGGCAAAGGGTTCGCTTCACCTTTTAGATTGGTGTCATACCTAGGACTCTCTTTGGTATCATTGCACACTGTTTTGAATGCAGAGAGATCAGAGTGATCTCTCTGTAACAGAGGGCCAGAATTCATGATGATAAAGGTATAATGGTATTCTGAACTGTTGTTTCTGGGGTCTGACTGTAAACTGTTATGCTAAACGCATGAGTTACAAAACATGTAACTTGCAAAGTTTAAAGTCTGTAAGAGAATATGAATTCTTTTCGCTATTTAAAGGCTACAGAGCTATTGGTACTAGAACAGCTTGAATGCGTGTGGTGAAGACACAGCCAACTGAAGAAGCAGTAAGAGCAGCAACTTGAGCTTAAGCCAAAATGAGTATAAACAAATCCAATAGGTTTTATGTAACATCCCAAGCCTGTTTCTACTCTTTTTCTACAACATATGCATTGTTCCTTTTCAACCGTAAGAATTAACAATACTAAATTTATGATATGTGCAATGGCCTATTCTGAAAAGGCCCAAGGGCAGGTTGGACTAACTTGCAAATTTTATCCTCTGTGGCTAGAGTGAATATCACCAACAGTATTTGATAACGTTATAAAATACAAAAGCCAGATTTTATTTTGTCTGAGAATGCATTAAGAGATACCTGAAGATACTAAGATAGAAGATGTTTGTGTGTTGGATTTGTTTGTTTGTTTAAATATTGAATATTGTCAAGGAAGGGTTTTAGGAGGTACTTGGAGCACTTCTAGAGAGACAGGGAAGTACTTTGTGTTATGTGTCTTTTAAACTGCTACAGAAGGTTGAGATGTGGGGAAAATCAGGAACTCCCTGCTTCAGTTGTTGGGATGAAACAGACTACTTTCTTACATCCTTAAGCCAGTGTTAAAATTATTATACTCCAGTGAGGCAAGTTCAGTTGCTGTTCTCTGTATCAGGAAGAACCAGAAGAATGGTAGAACTTAAAGAAAATCTTTGCTTTCTTGATTAACAACATAACACTTAAAATTACTTAGATCTTAAGGATGCAGGTAAATGTAAATCACATCTGCTTACAGCATTTCCAGTTTCAAAAACCTTGACATTCTTAAGAAAGAGTTTCCTTTCTCTGGAGAGCTCTGAGATGGATATTTTTCAGCTTCATGTTGGTCATCAGCCAGGAGGTGGCCATAGGACTGATGAAGGCCAAGGCCTAGGCCTGTTTCTCCTTCAGCCCTGATACATTTGCCTATTTGTTTGTGAGAACTCCCAGAGTAACGATTGCTTTGGGCTAGATGCTTTCCACAGTCTCCACTGAGTGAGGATCCTTGGTTCTTACTGCTAAATGCCACTTGCTGTTCTGAATGCAATTCAGAATTCCAGAAGTTTTCCATTGTCGACATGTTATTTTCTTCATGCCTTACTCTGCTGATTTTTTCCACTTTTTGTCTTAGCTTAGTCTAAGAACTGCATGTTAGCATTCAATGGCTAATCCAATATATAACTGTCTCCTATCCATGCCTGTATGATTTAACAAAACAAGCATTTCTTAAAGCTGGAGAACTTTGGTATTACTTTCAAGAGCCAGAAATTTGATTCAGATGAATATTAATTAAGATAAATAGGCTGTCCTTCCTCATCACTTTAATTGAATGAAAAGATGGAGACTGATTTTTCTCCTTTCCCTTGCTGCCTCATATAATGAAAAATGTAATATTGTTAATGAAAGGCAAAATGAATGGGAAAGTACTTACACCTGTGTTTGTGATAGCATTAAGAGCTTAATGAAGGTGGAAGCCTCATTATTGATGAAATTCAACTGATTTGTATTTAATAAAATGCTTTTGTTCTGTAACATAATTGCAGTTTTAATCTTTTTTTTTGTTTTTTTTTGAGACATCAGCCTTATTGAATGTTATCTATACCTTACTGCTCTCAAGGAACGGCTAATTAAGAAGACAATATGACCCCTTTATTCAAGGCTAAATTTTACTCAGTTAGTAGGCATTCTTCCCTGACTAGACTTACCTGTTTTGATTTAAGCTCCAAGAGGACTTGACTCATTCTGCTAGTAAGAGAAGGCAGGAATTGCACCTATGTGTACTGACACAGATGGACTTTTTTTTTCTTTATCATTTTTGTGATTTTTCTTTTTGGTATGCATAGCTTGCTCCTGTTGCAGTCTGCTACATAACCTAGCTGACATTGTAAGGTGAGAAAACTAGCCTACATTAACTTCTTAACATGGATGAAATTATGAGGTTTTAAGTTGCTGGTGATCTGGAATACGTAAAAAGCAAAACAACATGGAGAATATAAAACGTGAGCTTCCTAAAAGGATTTTCACAATAATTAGATTTTTACTTTATAAGTGAATTTAGTGTACGAGCCAACTCTGTTCTGTGTAAGAAATTTTTACGGACCATTGTCTCTGTGTTGCTAGTGGGCTGTATAAGAAGCTGGTTCATGAACACTTGCTGCACTCTTTTTTCTAAGAGCTGACATCAGCACTTAAGGTTGTCCTTTTCCAGGTAAACAATGCAAGCCATAGTGTGGATGTGTAGGATCCATAAGCTTCTATGGTGCATCTTGTTTGCACAATGTATGGAAGACAGTTTAAAACACAATGGTTTGTGAAGATCTTTACTTGTTGGATTAAATGAATTAGCATAGAAGAAAAAAAAGAAAAAAAAATACTAGTGAACACGTTTGATTTCCTTCATAGCTGTACTTGCTGCTGTTTGCAATTCTGAGGCACTTGCAAAACTGAAGATCTAATGAAAACCATTTTTATGGTTTGTGTTCAGGAAGAGTAGTTATGAATTGTTCATAACTGCTCATAAGCCTGAGCTCCTGAACTCCATTAAAATACTTCCTTAACATTTCATGAAAAATCATAGAAGAAATGAGAGATTAAGAAAAAAAAAATAGCACGAGTTTGAAGATGTCAATATTTATTGAGCCCAAGGTTTACATTACAGTAAAGGGGATGAGATGATGGAATACAGACAGTAATGCATCAAGGAAGCGACAAAAGAGAAATAGCGGGGCAAGTATTTGATATGGGACTAGAAAAGGTTGTTCAGAAAAACTGGTATGTACAGGAAGATATACAACTTCATAAAAACAATAGTACAAATGAATTACCAAATTAAAACCAATAGAAGAAAGGAGTAATGAACCAGTATTTTAGTAATTTCTCCTTCAATTTCAACCAAGTATGTAAATGTTGTTGCAAGCAGATCTGCATAGACCACCACCATATTACCACCACCAACAGCGAAGGTTGGCCTTAGGCATAAAATACTTCAAGGCAGTTGCAGTTCTAAACTTGAATCCTGTTTCTGGAAACCCTTTTTTCCTCTTTTTTTTTTTTTTTTTTTTTCTCCCCTCAAGCATAGTACTAAATACTTGGGATATTATAAACCAAGTTGTGGAATCCGGTAGAGACTGCCTATTTTCGGCAGCATGCTTCAGTAAGAGAGAGAGAGTACACTTTTTTAAATTTGGAATAAAATATTCACATTTGCTAGGGTGCCAAGAACTGAGATAGCCTGACCTACCTGTGGAGTGCCAAGTATGGACTTTTTCCTTTGTTATTTGTGCCTTAAATATGGATCTACTTTAAAATCTAGTTTAACCTCCAAAGCCTATAAGCCACTACGGTCAGGTTTTATTCATGATTTATTTAATTGCTATTCTGATCTAATAACAGAAAGCCAGACTGACAATATACGACTCATTATTGACAGAAGTCGTCAACCGTTGCCATTCAATCCTGACTTTACAGAGTTCTAATTCTGTTGGATATGCTAGTTCATAATAAACACATTTTTTATAAAATGAGATTTTAATAAACTTTTTATCATTTTTAATACAGTCATAACAGAATTATGTCAAAAAGGTGGAATAGATAAAGTATTCAGATTGCAGACATTCTTGGAGGATTCCAAGAAAGTTTCTGTTTGTCTCAGTGAAATCATTTCAAAATTAACCTACTACATGTGTTCTGCCTGTAATTTGATTCGCAAACTGGTGGGTGTGATGTCACGATCACAAAGAATACTGAATAAGAATGTTTTTAAGGTGACATTAAATTGATTGTCACAGCATTTTTCCTCATCTTTTTGTAGCAATTGAGATTCAACTGATGCATTAATATGAATGATAAATAATATGCCTTTTTTTTTTTTTTTTTTTTTTTTTAACTAATCATTTGACTTCTAACACTTATACTAAACTGCACACCAAAAATTGATTCCTTTAGGTCTTCCTATAGGTTGTGTACATGTCTGAACTTTATATCAAGGGGCTTATCTGAGTGTTACAGCAAGAAAAATGCACACAAAAATGTTGCTTTTTCCAGTGTTTTATTCCCTGTCTGATGGTCTGGTGAAAATGCATATTGTCATCCTGAGACACTGGGAATATAGATGAGAAAGCTAGAGAAATAAATGCTAATGCACCAGAATACTACATAGAAGACTAGAGAAAGGTAGGGAAGTGTGACATGGTTTTAAAACAGATTTAGAAATCATGATTTCATGCCAGAGCCCTGTGATCACTGAGAAGTTTGCTGCTAACAATTCACTTCTTGAAGTTGGATTTGGTATTTAGTGCTTTGAAATTCTCATATAAAAAGACAAGGTAGGGAGAAGGCCAAAAATACAACAACAACAACAACAAACAAAAAAGGCCTACATAGATGCATTTTTGCACTGATTCTTTGTTGTCTTTGCACATCTTCTCACTGCCATCATGACTACTGGCAGCAAGACTTACATGAATATTTAACAACTCTGGTTTTGAAATATGAGACTTTTCCTATTACATTTTATGTAAGGCCAGGGATCAGATCCATACCCACTGTCCTGTTTAACCTATCTTTGGTTCACTCCAATTACAAATCTGATTCATATCTGTCTACTCTGAAATTGTCAATTGATGCTATAGACCATGACTATGTTTTAATTGCTTTTATGAATTGCTTGATCGTTAGGTGGCGGATACCTAGGTACTGTCCTTTTAGAAACTTAGGAATGGTTGAGGAAGTCTCATTTTTTGTTCACAGCATGGCTTGTTTGTGATAATAATACAGATAATAACTAATAACAGAAAATCTTTCAACTAGTGTCTTTCCTGGATGTATTTTGTCTATCAGAAAATATTATTTCTTTGTTAAATTAATTTCTGTGCTAGGTACTAAAAATTCTGTGTGTGTACATACAAACTAAATGTAGCTTTAATCCTCTAATTTTTATTTATTTTTTTTTTTTTTTAAAAAAAGAAAAGAAAAGGATTAGTATCTTTAAAACTTTGGTTGAGTAGATAAATGCTGAATTAATAGCAATGTGACTACTCGCTAAAGAGTTTATGTACTCTGAAGAAGCATCTCCTAATGCCAGGGGAAAGAGGAAATCTGGCATTCAGCTTTGAGCTTCGATGGCTCTGGTGGCTTTAGCCTGGCTTTGAGGTGGTTACCAGAATCAGTGCTTCTCCTCTTTGTGCTCAGCAGTGGAACAAGGAGCAACAAGACTTCCATTCATTTTTGAAGGCTTCTGAGCAAATCCTGAAAATAGGGTTTCACTCAAAAGCTTGAGCTGTTTATTAGTGATCATTAGAAAATGAACTTAAGTCTCTTTCGTTTCCTTTTGAACTTCCCAATCAAGTTCAGGGAAAGGGGCTACATCAACATGGCTTGAAACTCCAATTGTTTGAACAGTTGTGAAAAACTTACTTCACATTCTTAGTTTATTGTGTTATGGTTGTTTTCAAATCCTACCTACAGTACTTTTGTTCGCATTAATTCTTAAAAACCCTTTGCGGTGACATTATTTCAAACTTTTTTTTTTTCCTCTTATCTGCCCAACTGGAGAATGGTAAAAAACACACAGATACAAAAATCTATGAATTTGAATTAAAAGAAATTTTTGTAGGGCAGAGCACAAACCTGGAATAAGTTACTAGGATGTTGCTCAGTTGTCACACTGTATTTAGAGATTTACTGCCTGCAAACTGAATGCTCCAATTTAATGTTCTGAAATGCTTAGTTTTAGAAGATGCAGGATTATCCCATAATCTGAAGAGCTGTTTTGGTTCTTCTTTTCACTTTTCATAACTTCATATAGAACAGTAAAACAGAATAGAATGCAAATTTAGGCAATCCCTAGTCCAGAGTTTCTAAACATAAAATCCAGTATGTGGCACCAGTTTCAGTAGGTAATAAGAGGTTATCCTAGACTGATCTCCTATGAATAGCTTTATTTGTTTTATTATTTTTTTTCAATTAAATTATGCCACACAAGTGTGTATTTTTCTTCCAGCAATTATTTATGATTGCACTGGTGTTCTAATTGTTTTTCAACTTTTCTGTCTAAATCGTTTTCTGCAGATGTAATAAGGTATTAAATGCTGTCTAAAGAGTAAAATCCACCCAGGTACTCTGTTCCTGTTCTATCAGTTGCTGTTTTATTGGAAATCTTTCCCCACCTCTTCCCCTGTCTGCAGGGATCAGGAAGTAAGACGGAAAAAATGGAAGACACATGCAAACAGAGAAATGAAAGAAGGTGGAGATATTAAAAACAGATGTGCAAGGAGGGTAGAACAAAAGAAGGTAGAGTTTCAAATTATCATACAGGGAAATGGAATAGTGTTTATGGTGGGTTTAGAATACTAAAGTCATGTCCAGAAGGTGTACTTGGGGTTTCTAAGCAGCCTGGATCTTTTTGAAACTGATAATATTCAGAAGTAGAGCATGCTCTCAGAAACCATAGACCTGGGGATGGAAATACCCTGTAAGCATGCATCAATACTCCCTGAAGCATTTGAGATTCAGAACACATTGTTCCTAGAAAGCATACAAATATTTTATGGTTAAAAATTATGCGCTTTTTGACTACAGCAGTCAAAGAATGGCTCCCAATGGCAGAACAGATCCCTCAACTAATGCTATATGCTGCCTTGTTCAACAGGTGTAAGGAAATGTCTATAAAAGAACAAGGATAAAACAAATTCTCCATCCTCCCGATATTTTCAGCACTGAGGGATTTTCCAGAGACATAGTCATTTTGCTCATTTGATTACCCTTAGTGGATTTCTCACAGAACTATTTGCTGAATATCCTCTTGAACCTCTCTATTAGTCAGAATATCCTCTAGCAGCACATTCTACTCATCTGCTATCAGTTGCATGAAGGACAACTGGCTTTTGCCAGTTTCTCATCTTCTGCTTTCATTTGGTTGCCTCCTAGTTTTTACACTCAAATGAAAAAAGGGAACAAGTGATTCCTGTCCAATGTTTAGGAATAAGAATCTGAGTGTCTCTTCAGCTGTCTCATCATACTAGAGACCTTACTTAAGGTATTAACTAAGATCTTAAATAAGGAGTCTTATTTAGTTTTCTGTGTCGATGTTCAAGTCTGAAAAGGTCTGAACCTTTTCCAATGCTAATCTATACCTCGGTCAGGAGGTTTGAGGTTGGGTTAACTCTTATTTCAAGAAAATGAATGCAGGAATGGGTAGCCCTCAGGATGTTTTTTTGTAGAATACTTGCTGAATGACTAAGGCAAAATATACAGAAGTGTTTTGTGGTTTTGTTTTGTTTACTTTTTTTTTTTTTTTTTTTTTTTTTTTTTTTTGCATAAGACTGCAAGTTCTGCCATCTACAGTTATTGACCTCAAACATGTGGGGAGCTAAAAACTTGTCACTATATCAGCCAAATTCCTGAAGAATACTTATTGCTTCTACTGCTATCTGCCTCTAGCTAAGAATTGATCTTGCAACATTGAATCAGATACTGCTTTGACTTGCATAGGAAGAAGTTAAAGCATTTATTAATGAATCACTTTCTATGACCTTATTTGGCCTGCCTGCTTTCTGTCTATCTTTTCTGCTGTGTTTTTAATGATTTTGCCTTTTTCAGCCACTATAAATTTATTCTTGTTAGCCTGTGTCCAGGAAAGTAATATAAAATAATTAAAGAGTTTGATTTCAGTGAGTTTCCCAAGACCTACGGCTGTTAAATGTCATGATCTCAATGTGTGCTGTGAATTTAATATATTTTTTAAATGGTAAACAATTATTCTTCTGTATTTCTTATGACTTACACTTCCGTCTTCAGAGGAATCCTTAAGCCGGAATAAAGAATATTGCTAAAACAACTCTTTAATATATGTTTTAAAGCTTTTTCTGAATTTCAGTTCAAAAAAAGAAATATGAATAGCTACATATTTTTCTGGTGTTTCTGTATACTGTAATTTGTCCTTTATCATAATTTTCCACAATGCTATATAATTATTAGAAGCAGCTAATTGGGCTTTATTAATTAAAAATATCCTGGAACCAATAGATATTAGGAAGCCTGGTTTAAGCTGTCAGTCAAGCTAGAAGTCTTTATTGCTAGACTATTTGAAAGGAATGACAGACTAGCTCTGCGGGTATTGGCTCTATTTAATCACAGAATCACAGAGTCATCTAGGTTGGAAGAGACCTCCAAGATCACCTAGTCCAACCTCTGACCTAACACTATCCAGTCTCCTCCACTAAACCATATCACTAAGCTCTACATCTAAATGTCTTTTAAAGATCTCCAGGGAGGGTGACTCAACCACTTCCCCCAACAACCCTTTCAGTAAAGAAGTTTTTCCTAAATTTTTTAAGATTTCTGTCTGCTTGTGAGCAAGTGACGGAATAGGTGTTCACTTTTCAAAGACCAGTGCCATGGTTTATGAAATATGAAAGAAATCCCAAATGGGTCTAGAAAGATAAAAAAGATCTTTTAGAGGTATTGGAATAGAAAAGAATAACATTATAGATCTTCACTTGATCCAGATGTAGAAATATGCGACTTTCACAACATCATTTCATTAAGACTGGCTTTTGTCTGATTTTCTTCCCTACTAATTTAGTTTGCTAATTTCCTCTGTACTAATTCCTTAAGGCAGTTAAACATGATTTGCATGTTGCTTTTTGAATCACTCTATTACTTTATTTTTGTATTAGTCTAATGGTTGAGCTTTTGGTTGATATCTTTCCTTTCAAAGAAAAAGCTAAAACCTTTCTTTCTGGCTCTCCAGAAGCAATTGGAAGTCTTGATTTGGCTTGTCCACTATATTTCCCTGACCACTAGTGTTACTCTGATGGCTGGAGATCGGAAAACAGCTCTATGGTAATTCTATTCTTCCATTACTAACAGTGCTTTACCTGTTCAGGAAATCTTTGCAATATCTATTATTAATAATAATTGTTACTATTATTATTTTCTACTTTGTTAGAATACATCACCTCATAATTCAAATGAAACTCATTAGGGAAAGTGACATAGTGGCCGAGAGCATTTTTTTCTCTTTGTAAATGGGAAGTTAGCTAGTGTTACGACTAGTTTTCTTTCACTTCAGATAAAATGTCTGCATGTGTACCAAAACCATCTTTTACAATAACCACATTTTGCTGTGCTGTATCAAGATGGCATCTGTTTATATTTGTCTGTATGATTCTGATTCCATTTACAATTTCTATCTGAATAGGAAGAAATGAAGGATCAGTAAAAGTGCATTTCAAGACATTGAAGGGAGGTTGGAAGAGAGCTTAATTGCTACCTAAACTGCTTAAATGAAAACAGGAATATTCATAAATCTACCCATGACAGAAAAACTGCTAAGCCAAACTACAGATGATCCAAAGAGTTTAAATACTGGAGCAGATATTCCTTTTCTGAGCAAAATAGTCTGCCTCATAGTGCTCTGGAACTTCTGATTTCAGTCTTAGCTGAAAAGAAAGTGAAGGAAGGAGATACGTAAAATGATGAAAATGTACTATGTTGCAATTCAGGCGCAGGATAACTTATCTTAATCATTTCAACTTTTCTTCCTGTTTCATTCTGTATTCTTTTTCTCTCTTCAAGTTTAAACAAGCACCAACATCAGAGTGTCTGAAGGCTCTACCTATGCTTACTAAAAATGCTACTAGTATTTTAGTATCTCAATGTAAAGTATACACCTTTCTTTCTTTCTTTTTTTTTTTTTTTTTAATAAAAAAGGCACTTTGTACTGCCATGCCCTTGAATCAACTTTCTTTCTTCCTAAATATCTAGTAGATAAATATGCTGTTCTTGAAAAGGATGGGATGATTTTAATGTTTTTTCTTAATAAGTAAATGTGCGGGTGGTTGTACTGAGGGGTCTAATCTTTGTGGTTAACTCATGTAGTGGAAAAGAGGCAGGCAACTGTGTCCCTACAGCTAAAATGAAATAATTTTCTAGTGTGAAATATAAATCCTTATGAGATAGCAAGTGAAATGGTAAGCTAGGCTCTGCACTGTATGCCATTAAGATAAATGAAGAATCTAGTTACGAGACTAAAATGAAGAAAGAAAAAGTTAATAGTAGGATCTGGGATCCTTTCAGATTTTCACCAAATGTAAAAACTAAATGATTGAAAATAAAAGCAAGCCACAATTGGTGCCTACTGGTAGCATAGCATACTAGTTTACTACTGAATTGGACTAGAAATCCTTGTCATAAGTTGGGGTAGAAAGGACGGAGGGTCATAAAGAGATAAGAACTTACTGAAGTGAATGGATTTACACATATGACACCTGGTTTAAAGCAACATGAAATGCAAGCACTAATTTGATCACTCATAAGGAGGAATTGTCTTAGGATATTCAGGAGGAAAAAAAAATAAAAATGAACACCCTGTTTTTGTCCATTCTTCTTTCTGATTAAGGCACCATTCAGTATCTCACCTTATTTTAGATGACATGACGGTGTTGCATGGGGTGGAAGCAAGAATACCATTGCATGGGTAACCTGGCAGAGGAGTGTTTGCTTCATAGAGACTACCAGATAATAACAACTTCAAAACACTTCTAATTTGGCATTTCTTTGTCATCCTGCAGAAATGTTAAGCCTGCCTGTTCTCACAAGGATTTACTCATTATTTCATCCAGCTTGTTGCTTCAGCTGCATTAGATCTGCAGTCAGCCCATATTGTGCAACTGATTCATAAAAGATTATTAAATTGAACATGCATGACAGAAGCCACTAACAAGTGTGCCATCAGGTAGTGACTTGCATGCTTGTTGTAAACTATCCTTAGTCTGAATAAATAATTTAGAAAAGAAAGCAATACTGCTAGCAGATATGATATAAATGTTTGAGATTGGGAAGGGAAGAGCCTATTGCTAATTAATGGTCATAAAAATAGAAGTCTGATCACAATTTCTTGTTAGTTGTTGCTATGACTCAAATAACACTAACATATGCTCTGCCACCTCAGTATGTCGGCAGTGTGATATTTCAATCATCTAATTCTTGCTCTGCTGCAATGATAATGAATATAACACCTACCTACATTTTTCTGCAATTAACACTTATTTTATTATCTGGGAAACATGTTGCATGTAGTATTTATAATGCTTTTCCCTATTCATCTGCTTTTTTTTTTTTTTTTTTCTTCTGAAAAAGACTAATAGAACTGAAAAAAGTCATAGTTCTGGTTTGAAACTAAAAACCAAAAGGAAAAGGAGATTTTTCATAATCTAATTATTGACTTTGTTTACTGAAATGGGAAGTACCCTTAAAATAAATAAGTAAAAATTGGATAAAACGTAAGTTACTAGCAAATGGACAGTATTTCCAAATAACTCTGTTCTAACTACATAGGTCAAAAAGTTGATGTCTGAAAAGTAATTAAAAATGATGCTCTGAATGTGACAATGTTATGCAAAAAAAAAAAAAAAAAATATTTCCTGTATGCCTTTCACCAAAACAAAAATATCTTATGTTAAATTCTGCCTTATTTATATATCTATGCAGTTAAAAAGGAAAAGAAAGGAACAGACCCATTGATTATTTAATTGCTGTTCTTTTTAAAAGTAGAAATTTATAGTAAAATGGGAATTTAGTTTAGGTCCTGCTGTAAGAGCACACCATTATCATGGACAAAGTCTAATTGTCCAAATCTGAGCTTACTGTATCATTTGACTGGCAAAAATAGTAATCATATTTAAAGAAAAAATTGAAAATGACTATATATTACAGGTATATATTTATTTGCAATTGGAATAAAAGTTGAGAACTGTAAAAAGTATATTGTTTTCAGCACAAGAGCTATGATGCATTCTTAAAAATGCTGCAATATGCCAATAAAGCTATTGTTGTGCTCAATGCACTGTATTACAGAAGAAAGGAGCAAGTACTGCTGCAGATGTACAGCACATATTTAGAACTTTTTTTTTCCTTGTAGTCTGCAGTGCAGAGCTTTATTGGATAGTCAGTAGTTTGACCCTGGCAGGAATTCTGTACAGAGAGTACATACCCAGCTGGAGTGCAGTGAAGATGTAATACAGACCAAAGTGGCATGGTCATTGGGATGCAACGGGAAAGAATTCAATAAAAAATGCAGATTGGCCATAAAATGCTCCGTGTCTTAACAGTATATAGCTGAAGGCTTTTAAGGCTGCTTGGCATATTTCTTAAAGACACTAAGATTTATTAAGGACACTGAGATATATACTGCTCTGTTAAAATTAAGTAAACTTATCTAGGGCAAGATTGTGCATTTAAAATCTGTTGGGATGCTTTAGCTTGTGACCTTTCTGTAAGCACCACCTATACAGGCATAACAATTAGGATATGTCATAATTACTTGTCCTATATAATGCACTTAACTCTTTCCTATAAAGCCCATTTGAGACTGCAATAATTCTTTAAAGGAACACTTGAGCACAACAATAATCAAAGGAAATTGAAGAGGCTGTCACTGAGAAGTCCCCTTTGTGTCCACCAAACTGAAGATAAATTGAAAGGTAGCATAGCAGTGTCAGATGAGATGGCCTGAAATGTATCTGTACCTATATGGCTCAAATCCGTAACAAGCAGACAATGAAGGGATGTAGCTGCTATTCCCTTAAAATGCTTGAAGCATAATTTTGTGCTAAAATAATGCAGTGTTTGATTTTTGCCTTCCTTGTAAGTCCATTGTGTTCCTTTCCCAGTCCACTGGAGTTGAAGAAAGTTTTATGTCTGCACATCAATGTCTTTTGCCATTTTTTAACTCATTTCATCATTTAAAAATAATCTAAAAATGATTGTAGACTCTTAAAAAAAATGCTATTAAGATGAGATAAACAAAAAACAAACAAACAAAAATACCTCAAACTAAAAAAACAGTGATAGCAAAATAGTGTGTTCTACGTCAATATTTTTTTCACAGCTAGGAATAGGGCCTTCAGTTTCATAGAGAGCTGACCTGAATCTTTAAGCTATACAAGGCATTTGTTTGCAGAAAATTACATTTGAACAGAAAAATAAGACTGTATTGTAACAAAGCCAGAGATTATAATCAAATTCTGCTAATCCCATGGAAACATTACATTATTCAATTTGCGTTCTACAACAATTTAAATAAATTAAAGCAGAATTTAAATTTTGTTCTAGGTGAAAATGTATAAAATTAGTGTTTTCCACTGTCAGTCTGCCTTAACTCTTTCTCTGAAGCAACTTGCCAGAAATCCAGAGAGATGAGGTCTAAGAATAAGTGTTTTTGCTTTGAAAGATCAACAAACAAACAAACAAACAAAACAAACAAACAAACAAAAAAATCTTTATTCTATAACGTGGCAGATAAATAGATACCATAATTATAGATGTGCACTAATTAGATGTGCCTTACCCTGTTATCTTAGTGTATGCTTGCATAAGTTAATACTATCAGCAGTGAGCAATATTGCTGATGTGGACTTGGGGACATCATCTCAAAGCTACCAGAACTTAGAGAAATAAGATTTTTTTTAATTAAATCCTTCTCAGGATTTAATAGAAGCACATTTTTCAATTGCTAGCCTAAATATTGCTTGGTTGGTGTGCTTCTCCATGGAGAGCTGACTTTGCTGTATGATGAAGGCTTCTATTGTTTCTAGCTTCTGAAACTCATTGAAGTAAAGCAGAAAAACATATGTACTTAAAACTGTTGCATACATTTTAGAAATTGTTGTGGAAAGATGGATTAATTAGTGAGTTGCATAGGAGGGTGCGCATGTGCAAGACAACACTAAAGCAAAGGTGGTACTAAAGAGAACTTAAGATGGGTAAAAAGGCAGTAAATTCCTGGGATAAGGCCTGGAAAAAAAAAAAAAAAAAAAAAAAAAAAAAGGATGTATGATTTTTTGAGTCTAGATGCCATTATCAGGAGATTTCTCCCATTCTTGGTTATTTCATTCATCAACGTCAAGCTGGTGACTAGTGGTGCTTATTGTTAATAGTTATTGATCAGTGGAACTGACAACAGATTTATAACTGAACATGATTACATGGCTCAAAGCAAATGAAAATATCACACCACTCCTTCCATCTTGTCTTCCTTGCAGTCCAGAAGTCATTCTTATATTCTACAGTAAGCGTGACAGAATGATAAACCACTGCTGGTTTAGCACAAGATAGCCACTTAAAACTAAACAAAATTATGTAAACTAAATTGTTGTATGCCTAGCAAATTCACAGTTGTTTGGTTCCTAGTGACAATACACTATAGTTTTCCTCAAAAAATTGTAGGAAAAAAAAAAAAAGAAAAATCATGCAAGTGATTCAAAAACATTGTTTCTGACAATGTTGCTTACAAATCATAGGCCAGGAAAAATACCACATTGCCACAAATAAAAACGTTCAGGTAATGTTTAATTTTGTGCCATGCGCTCACAAAAAAAAAAAAAAAAAAAAAAAAAAAAAGGAAGAAAACAAGGAACAATGGTCCATAGAGACACGATACAGAATTATTGTTTGAGTAGACATAATACTTTCCTTCCTGTCAGATGAGCAAAAACCAAGTTGCATCACTTAAAAATAAAAAAAAAATAAAAAATAAAATAAAATAAAAAAGTGAAAAAGAGAGGACTGCGCAATTTCAGCATTGAGAGTGGGAGCAGGGTTTTTTCTTGGGACATGAACTAGGAAGGATTTATGTAGGTAGTGAGGAAGTGAGTGTGGGGTGGCTTCTGTTGGCATGTTTATTTCAGATGTTCTTGACAGTTCTGTTATTATCAACATTTATTTCATTCTCTTCAGGTTAAGCAGTGACTTTGTATTCTCTACACAGACAGTCGAATCTCTCTTGAGAAAAGGCTTGGAATTAGTAACTAACCTATCTCTGAACAAGTAGGTTAAGTTGTTCCTTCCAAAGTATGTTCCCTTGTACATGTTTAAGGCAAATATTTCACCTGTCATTCTGCTGGCAAATTAACTATCTAATTACATTAGCCAAGATTTAGTTAGTTTACCTCTAGATGATAGATGAAATAGGAACAATATAATACCCTGTCTCACAGGCTTTCTCTTTCATCTTCTCAATACTTTCAGATCCTTGTGCAAAACTTATGCAGGTGTGTGAATGCCAGTGTAGGTTGGTCTTGAAGTTGGAGAACACAGAGCCAAAATTTGAAGTTATGATGCTAGTAACTGAAGATCAAAGTAATTTATTTTTTTTCTTTGCTATTCAGTAATCAACTTCATGTTCTGCTTAAGGCAAAGTGAATTTGATGTGTAAGATAGGCAACCAGAATATGACATAGTACATTCTAGATACACTTGCAGTAGCAGTACCTCTCGCAGGTGCAGAAGTGTAGCTCTGTCAACTCAAATAGAGGCAGAACTGGGTGAAATGTAAAAGAACATATATAGGCTGCACCGATGGGCTGAGGTCAACTGCATGAAGTTCAACAAGGCCAAGTGCTGGGTCCTGCACCTGGGGCGCAATAATCCCAAGCAGCACTACAGGCTGGGAGATGAGTGGTTGGAGAGCTGCCAGGCAGAGAAGGACCTGGGAGTGATGGTGGGTAGTCGGCTGAATATGAGCCAGCAGTGTGCTCAGGTGGCCAAGAAGGCCAATGGCATCCTGGCTTGTATTAGGAACAGTGTGACCAGCAGGGCTAGGGAGGTGATCGTCCCCCTGTACTCGGCTCTGGTGAGGCCGCACCTCGAGTGCTGTGTTCAGTTTTGGGCCCCTCGCTACAAGGACATCGAGGTGCTTGAGCGGGTCCAGAGAAGGGCGACAAAGCTGGTGAGGGGCCTGGAGAACAAGTCCTACGAGGAGCGGCTGAGGGAGCTGGGCTTGTTCAGCCTGGAGAAGAGGAGGCTCAGGGGCGACCTTATTGCTCTTTACAGATACCTTAAAGGAGGCTGTAGTGAGGTGGGGGTTGGTCTGTTCTCCCATGTGCCTGGTGACAGGACGAGGGGGAATGGGCTTAAGCTGCGCCAGGGGGGTTTTAGGTTAGATGTTAGGAATAACTTCTTTACCAAAAGGGTTGTGAGGCATTGGAATGGGCTGCCCAGGGAAGTGGTGGAGTCACCATCCCTGGAAGTCTTTAAAAGACGTTTAGATGTAGAGCTTAGGGATATGGTTTAGTGGGGACTGTTAGCGTTAGGTCAGAGGTTGGACTTGATGATCTTGAGGTCTCTTCCAACCTAGAAATTCTGTGTGATTCTGTGTAACATATGTGACCTGACAGGACTGAAAATCCTAAAAGTTACTCAGTCACTGTAGCATCAGGATTTGTTTTCATCATCAGTTTCTTTGTTATTAAGAAACTTTGGTGATGTTTCATTCTTTTTTCTTTCTTTCTTTTTTTTTTTTTTAATTATGGTTTTCATAATTATTTTTTTATTTTTCTTTAGAGTATGAGAGCAGGACACCTTGGATATAAATGGCCACAGGAACAGTCTGGACTTTGAAACTTAAAAAATGATAATGAGTGATTTCTGAGTATATATTATTCTGTATCTGAGTATCACTGAACTAATGAAAGATTCAGTAGTAAGGGAATAAGAAGATTGAACAATCAAATCTCTGCTTTGGGAATATTTCTCCCATTGCCTTCATCAAGCCTAGGATCTCCAACACGGTGGAGATCACCATGGCAGCCATGACAGATCTTGAGCAAGTCACAGACTAGACTATGTCCTACCTTGAAACAATCTCACCCTGGGCTAATAACAAAACAAATTTCAAACATTCACAGAAATCCTCTACAGGGATTTTATTTTATTTTTCCTATCCTGTCCTTCCTAGTTACTCTTCAAATTATTTATTATTTTTTCTTGCGATGGGAGGAATTGTGTAGTGTAATAGAAATCTAGTTTTCCGGAGTTGAAGAACCTTTTCTTTTTAGAGTGCTCACCACAATGAAAATATCTTGTCTAATCCACCTCAAATGCCAGGCCAGCCTGGGGTCTTGTGTCTAGTGAGCAGAAACTTTAGTTTTGGCAGTCAAAAGCTGTTCTTACCATATGAAACATATTCCTTTGTAACCATATATGCTTCTCATTACACAGAAGAGGGTTCATATAAAGAACGTGATTCTCACTAATAAGCTGCTTGTCACTGGAAATTTCTCTCTCTCTCTCTCTCTCTCTCTCAATATTTATAAAAATCACATCTACAGATACAAATATATTCTAAAAGAATAAATACAATTTATCAACTGAAGTGGTACCAGTAACTAAAAATATTGACTTCAGCTCATTGACTGTAATGGCATAGAAATCTTGAGAGGCTTTGTGCAGTATCTTGAAGACTATAATCCCAAATATGCCTTGTAAAATGTTTTCCCCCCTCTCTCCTTACTCTTTAAAACTATTTATAAAAATGTTTTTGCTGTAGTGTACATTATGGACACTACATAAAAATAGAACACTTTTTATTATCACAAGATAAAAGATAATGGCTCAGAAGTCTGTTCAATGAATGAATTTTACCAAATAAGGCAAATAAACCTTACACTATTTTCACTATACTGTGTATTTTCACTTTAATATACAAGAAACTGGGAGGAATGAAAACCCTCTGATTTGATTCATTATTAACCTAAATAAGCATTTTAAGCAACCACTGTCAAACATATTGTAAAGAAAGAGATGAGAATGTTTAAACACAAAAGGGTGTTAAATAGATAAGGTCACAATAGCTAAGATCACAAGTCCTGATCCAATGCCACTCACTTGGGTGGAATTTAACATTTGTACACTGAGAAAAGAATTGGACTGTACTTCTTGCAATAAGTAAATATAAATATATATATAAAATAAAAAGGTACATCTCTTCATTTGTTTTCAAAACAACAGGTCTGTATGTTATCCGCATCCATTTTTTCTATTGCTGATTTCTTCAGCATGCTCATGGATATTAGTCTATTGGCAAAGTTTTACATTTATTTTTCAACGATCCTGGGAATTTGGAGAGGTCCCGGTAGACTGGAAGCTGGCAAATGTTGTGCCGATTTTCAAGAAGGGTCAGAAAGAAGACCCTAGCAATTACAGGCCTGTCAGTCTCACGTCAGTGCCTGGTAAAATCATGGAGAAGATGGTTCTCGAACTTATTGAGGCGCACCTGGGGGACAAAGCAGTCATTGGTCCCAGCCAGCATGGGTTTGTGAAGGGTAGGTCCTGCCTAACTAACCTGATTTCCTTTTATGATAAGATCACCCGTATGGTGGACCAAGGGAAACCAGCTGATGTGATTTTTTTGGACTTCAGCAAGGCTTTTGACACGGTTTCCCATAGGATCCTACTGGACAAAATGTCCACCATACAGCTAAATAAAAACATCATACGATGGGTGAGCAATTGGCTAACGGGCAGGGCCCAAAGGGTTATGGTAAATGGGGCTGCATCAGGCTGGCAGGCGGTCACCAGTGGGGTCCCTCAAGGCTCCATTTTAGGGCCAGTACTTTTCAATATTTTTATAAATGATCTGGATGTAGGAATAGAAGGTATTTTGAGCAAGTTTGCTGATGACACCAAACTTGGAGGAGTTGTGGACTCGAATGAGGGTGGAAAGGCCTTGCAGAGGGATCTGGATAGGTTGGAGAGCTGGGCGATCACCAACCGCATGAAGTTCAATAAGAGCAAGTGCCGGGTCCTGCACCTGGGACGGGGAAACCCTGGCTGCACATACAGACTGGGCAATGAGACGCTGGAGAGCAGCCTAGAAGAGAGGGATCTGGGGGTCGTGGTAGACAGCAAGTTGAATATGAGCCAGCAGTGTGCCCTGGCAGCCAGGAGGGCCAACCGTGTCCTGGGGTGCATCAAGCACGGCATCGCTAGTAGGTCAAGGGAGGTGATTGTCCCGCTCTACTCTGCGCTGGTGCGGCCTCACCTCGAGTACTGTGTGCAGTTCTGGGCACCACAGTATAAAAAGGACATGAAACTGTTGGAGAGTGTCCAGAGGAGGGCTACGAAGATGGTGAAAGGCCTGGAGGGGAAGACGTACGAAGAACGGCTGAGGTCACTGGGCCTGTTCAGCCTGGAGAAGAGGAGGCTGAGGGGAGACCTCATCACAGTCTACAACTTCCTCATAAGGGGGTGTCGAGAGGCAGGAGACCTTTTCTCCGTTAACACCAGTGACAGGACCCGCGGGAACGGGGTTAAGCTGAGGCAGGGGAAATTTAGGCTGGACGTCAGGAGGGGGTTCTTCACAGAGAGGGTGGTTGCACACTGGAACAGGCTCCCCAGGGAAGTGGTCACTGCACCGAGCCTGTCTGAATTTAAGAAGAGATTGGACTGTGAACTTAGTCACATGGTCTGAACTTTTGGGTAGACCTGTGCGGTGTCAAGAGTTGGACTTGATGATCCTTAAGGGTCCCTTCCAACTCAGGATATTCTATGATTCTATGATTCTATGAAATTCATTGTACTGTAAAAACAAAAATGATACTTTGGGAAAATGTTTGGTTTACAACTCCTTCAAAGGTCAGTAAATGAAAATTTAGTGTGTTATGTTTTAAAAGAATTATTTAAATACTCTTCCTGTAAGCATACTCGTTAGAGAAGTATTCTTCGAAGTATATAAGGGTGGATCCCCAACCTGGAAGAGTAATGAGAATTTGAGTTTTGAGGACAAGGTTCTCATAATGAAAGAAGCAACATACTAATCCAGCACTAAGAGAACTATTTTTAATGGAAGCAAGATCTGAAGTGTGCCTGAAATCTAAAGTGCCTGAAACATCCAGTAAGAAATGTACGGGGAGCCTGTAGATTAGCCTTTTCAGCTATGCCGTGCTTGTCTTGTTTGTGATGAGGCTTCTCAGTGCTAGGCAGTTTGGTTAAAAGGCCTTTTTTGGGGAATGTTTTTAGCCAAGTTATTTTCTCAATATCAAGCATTTGTTTAAAGCTTAATATTTCTTGATCCAAGTGCAGCAGGATGCAATCCAGGATGCTTTTGCCAAGAGAGAAAGTAACTCTGAGACCAAATAACCAAAACAGATTCCTAGGACGTCAGAGAATTTTATGTCCTCTGTCTTTGAAAATGATGAACTCCCTACATAGAAAGAGAACTTTAATATCTAATGAGGAGGTTTCATTTGGCATAGTTAGGCAATTACCTGTAAAAGTAGGGTTGCTGATATGAATCTTGTCTATTTTTATGACTCAAAAGCATCATTAATAAGTATGTATTTAATGTATTTTACTTGACCTGTACTGCTAAAATATAATTTAAATTATTTATTTATTTATTCTACAGCTGCAAGATATCCCTATTTTTCCCCATGGGGAAATTTTCTTGATTTATTTTGTTGAAATAAGTATGATGGATAATACTTCTGGGTAGCTAGGGGTCAGTTGCCATCTAGCCAACTGTGCTACAATACCAAAAAGCAGGGGCAGGAACTATCCAATTATCTGCCTTGTTTCACTGTACAAGAACCTCAACAGTCTCATTTTTAAGACTTCAGAGATGTATAGATCACTCACTACTTATGAGTTTTTTTTTGGTGGTTGCAACACTGATAAACTATCTTGAGAAACAAACCATACATCTGAATGACATGTGAGTGCTCTCAAACTATTTGGGTATTTTTTTCCTGTGGTTTGATTGAATGATTTGAGATTTTTTTCCTTCTTGTTATCCCTATTAGGTCTGTTAGCTTAGTGGTCTTATTCTGTCAGCAGTCTGTCAGGAAAACAAGTATTAAATGGTTGGACCAGTGCTCAAAGGAAGCTTTTTTTTTAAATGCAAATTGGTTGACTCAGTGCTAGATTGTTACTACCCTTTCTGAAAAGTGCACATTTCACTATTTACAAGAAATATTTAAATCTCGTATAAACCTGTTTTTTAACTTACAGTTAATGTGGTGAGTTAATGTTACATCTCTTCTAACAAAAATATTTGTCCCTGAAAGTTTACTAAAAAGCTCCTATTCTGAGGGGCGGCTGCATAAGAAAAATAAAACAGTATTAAGCTGCTCAACTTCATGAATCTGCCTTATTCAGCTCCGTAGGCTCATAAACAGTAAGGTTCTAGAAGATGATTCACAGTAGGATCACAAATTACATTTTCTGAACAACATTTTGGAGGAACCTCTCTCTCTTATAAAGGATATTGACTCAAGTGGTAGCAAAAATACCCCTTCAGTATGAGTGGTGAGAATAGCAGTGTGAGTCACTTGTGTAGTAGAAGAACTTGAACTTAAACTCAGCTAGAGAGAGGAAAGGAAAGCAGTGGTGGACAGTGTAATGGGTAGACTATTTGTAGTTTTCAGTTGGAAATCAGAGATGAAAAAAAAAAAATAATGCATTTGTGGTAGGTATTTTAGAAGTTATCACTTGGGAATTGTATATGGTAGAAAATGCACTCTTGAAATCTTTCTTCTCTCCCTTTCACCCTTCTCCCGCTAGTCTTTGAATTTCTGTAACTGAAATCAAAAGACAATTTTTTTGATTGGGTTTGAGTTCTGCTAGTTTTGGCACAGATAAAAACAATTCATTAGGAAGACGTAGTTGTAAGACCTGGAAAAATGTGGATTCAAACTGTTAATCTGTAAGAGTTGGTGCAGTAAGTTTTGCTATGATGTTTGCTGGTCTTCCTGAATACTGTAACTCACTTAAAAGAAGGAAATTGCTCACAGATTCAGAATTTTCAGTTTTAATCCAAAACCAAGGTCTTGAATGGTTATGGCCTGAATATCTCTGTAATATCTCAATTCCTGCTGTTTAAAGAGCAACAGAAATATGTGTAGATTTCTTGCATCAGTCCCTTGAAACAGTTTTGTTTACTCTATTTTTTGTGCAGATGTCTTTTACGCTGCAGCCTTGTTTTTTAATTAGTTTTTACTATACACAGCTTTTCCTTATATTCCTTCAAATCTTTCTCTCTCCTCGGTATGTTAAATATATCAAAGCCTGCAGGTCAAGATGACCAAACAAATCTTTTGATGTCTAATTTTGCTGACACTCCAGCTGTAGTGCTTTTTCTTACTCTTTTTTTTTTCTTTTCTTTTTTTTTTTTTTTAATCCTGCTTTCTCCTTTTGACTGTATTGGCTTTTTAAACTCTTCATTTTATTGCCGTATGTTATGCATTCCACATCCTTCGGGCACACTTTAATCTCATTATACACGTTTCAGTTTCTCTCTCTGCTGTTTCCTCTCTGCTATTTTATTATACTCGATTGCACTCAACCTGTTGAATTTCTTCCCTAAACCCTGTTATTCTGAAACCCAATATCTTTGTTTCCCCCTTTGGCTTTTCTCTAGATGTAACTTAATACTTAACTGGATTAAAATTACAATGCAAAATTTGGTTACTTAACTTGTTCAATAAACTTTATCTCTCTCTCCAGAACTAAAAACTTAGTACAGTATAAAAAAAAATAATAATAAATAAAAAAAAAAAAATTATGGTGGTCTATCAATAGAAAAATTGAAAATCTGAAGTTATGCAGAAGAGACAATTAACACTGCTCTGTATATTAAAAACAAACAAACAACCAAAAAAACCCCACACTTCTATATTATGGAATGTTTCCAGATAGATCTTAACTATCTGGACAGTGTTTCAGTCTGTGCTTAGAGGAGTTTCTGTGAAGTTTGGAATCAGAAGTGTGTGTAGCTACAGCACCTTGTACTCCCCAGATCTGCTGGCAAATGAATTTTTAAGGACCAGCTTTAGCAACCACGTGCCTCTAGTTGGACTTCGTAGATTTTGTGACAGAACTAAGACTTGAGGCATAACTAGGACCTGCCCCTTCTTCTCTTCCCCCAGGTGTTAGGAACATGGCTTTATGTTGTCGTTCACAACTGTTGTTTGCAGAAAAAAAAAAAAAAACATTTTATTATATTTTTATCTTGAAAAGAGTCAGAACTCCAATTGTAAGTCTTTTTTCAAATCATACATCTTCAGCAAAAATTTTGCCTCAGTGGCAGCAACACTAGAAGCTGATCAGAAGTGAAAATTGCCTTTTCTATATTTGTTTCCTATTTGGGGTGATGCAGATTAGGTTCAAAAAGGACTGGATAGAGTTCATCTCGTAGCAAAAGATTGAGGAGTAGGAAAGACTTCTTTCCCCAAACAAAAGTGTTTTGTTTTAAAATTATTATTTATTATTATGTAAAAATTCATATATAGCACACTAACATTATGTGAATTAGATAGGCTATCCTGCTGAGAAAGTCTATTTGTTTCTGAGGGTAATGTTGTTTATGAATTGTAATGAACTTAAAAGCAACAGATCAAGTGGAATGCCCTTAATGAAAATGAGTCTTGTTCAGCTGCGTGGGACCATCACAGGACATGATGTAGAACAATAACTTTAAAATTGTGATCTGAGAGGATACAATTTTAATGTAGATCAATATTTAGACCGAACTCTTAATTGTCAGATGCAACCATCTGAAGAGATATCTAATTTTTTAACATGTTTAGTTCTGTAAATCTTAATTTTTGTCTTACTCCTTTTGCTGAAACCTTTCCAGCTACTGAATTTAAGACTGATGAAGTTAAGGACATTTAGGAACTTATTCATGAAATTAATATCAGGAAAGTAAAGAAACAGAAGTGTAGAACTGGAATTGGTATGCTCTTAAGACAAAGAATTACACCAGACTGGTAGGTTCATACATCAAATTAAACCATAACGTTAGCTTGTTCTTATTTTCCAATCCATCTTTTTAGGAATTAAAATGTCCCTAAATGAATAACATGATAGAAATGTTGATACTCTAAAAGAACTTACTAATTATTCGTGGATCATTCATTCTGTCTAGTTCCTGGTAATTACATAGAAGCAATGACCTAAGAAAACACATTGAAATGGCCGTTTTTTTCACTTTTTGCAACAATTTGCTCAGTTGGAAAACTTGTGTAAGCTGCTAGTCAGTAAAGAAAGGAAAGCTATTTGAAATACTGTTTTTAGAACAATAATAATACTTAATTCCTTGTGGATATGCCATACTTAGTGCTATAAAAGGATGTATAAGATTCCATTTTCCATACATGTAAAAACTTAATTTAAAAAGGGACTCAGGGACTTTCTTAGTAGAGAACATTCATGGTCATCAGCAATAAAACACAAATTAATTTAGTATTCCCTTGATTTTTGTACTTGTTTATTACTGAGTTTGCTGCAAGTCATTATTGGAAAAAAAAATTGTGCTCATACTGTTACTGCATATTTCTCAGCTTCTCCCTTTCTGAGCCTGTCCTGTCCACTTTTTTTTTTTTCTTTTTTCTCCCACTGATGCTATATTGAATGTTTCAGATTACCATCTGACATATAAGGAGCTTTCATACTTTATCATTTGACACAGCTTGACCAAACAGAAGGAGCATAGAGGTATGGTAACTGAAAAGCTCACTAATAAGCTATCAAATAACATCTAAAGGACTGCATAAATGGCTCTGAATTAATTGTGTATCATAATAAATGATATATAATTCATTTAACAATTAAACAGTGTCACTTTTTATCCCAAAACTGTCCCTGGAAAAATTCTGAATATTTTCAGATATGCTTTCATATATTCACTCCATAAAATATTAGTAGATTAAGAACATGCGATCATGAAATCGTATGATAAACTCCGTTTAGAGGATGGTCATATGTAGACCAGTGTGGGAATCACATGTGAAATGCCAGTGACCTCTTTTTTTTTTTTTTTACTACAGATCAGACCTACTTACAGTAGAAAATCCAGTACAATTCCTTTAGCTTATCTCACAACTTCTAAGATTTAACTTTCCCCTCAGATTGAAAGATAAAGCCCACTAATCTCTGATTTGTAAAGTATGCCAGAATACTCTCTATAACCTATTCTTTTCTCATATATCCTCCAAAATATGAAGTGTGAGCAGTTGCTAGACTGAAGGTTCTGTGTGTGAAGATGGCAAACTACAGTGAGACTCCCTGATTTGAAGCAGAGCTGGTTTGGAGTGCAAGCAATACACATGTACACCCTAAAGAATGTTTCTACAGTGATGAAAGAGAATTTGAGAGTCACTAGGAAGCACAGTACCACATTATTTTATGTTTCACTTCCCTGTGAAGCCTCTAGAGCAGGTTGGCTTCCAACCAAATATTGACTAGGTATGTAGGCACAGTGCAGGAGTACAGGGGTTGGGGGGGCTAACAGATTTATTTTTATTTTTTCCTTTTATACAAGGAGATGTACCATCTACCTGGTAAGAGCTTTAGCAGATGACTGGGATGGTGAAAAGCTGATCTCTAAGCTGACATTAGGTGGTACAGAGAAGAATGTAGGAGCAGATGCATCAGAGATTACTGGAGATGCTTTTAAAAATTGTTTTGCTGAACTGAAGTATTTCTAACACAATTCTGTTCTCCATACATGATGCTCCTGGAGTTGCATGTAAAACATGTCTTTAACTAGAAGTTTCTTACAGCACTTATGCGGCAATGGACTACAGTTGTCATAGAATGGCTTGGGTTGGAAGGGACCTTACAGATCACGTAACACCATCCCCCCTGTCATAGACAGGGATGCCATCCCCTAGATCAGGTTGGCCAAGGTCACATCCAACCTGGCCTTGAACACCTCCAAGGATGGGGCTTCCACAAGTTCTCTGCAACTTTTTTCCGTGCCTCACTACCCTCACACTGAAGAATTTCCTTCTAATCTATATCTATCCTCTTCTAGTTTAAGACCACTCTCCCTTGTCCTATCATCTACTTTCTACCCAAGTAGAAAGTCCTTCTCTGTTCTTTTCATAAGATCCGTTTCAGTACTGAAAGGCCGCAATGAGGTCCCCCCAGAGCCGTCTCTTCTCCAGGCTGAACACCCCCTGCTTTCTCAGCCTTTCTTTGTAGGAGAGGTGCTCCAGCCCTCTCGTCATCTTCGTGGCACCTCCTTTGGAACTGCTGTAACAGGTCCACATCCTTCTTGTGCTGGGAGCCCCAGATCTGGATGCTGCACTCCAGGTGGGACCTCATGAGGGCGGAGTAGAGGGGGACAATCACCTCCCTCAACCTGCTGGTCACACCTGTGACGGCTGGGTATGGGCCCGACGCTCCAGTGTCATCCATTTTCAGGCCTAGTTGATTCAGCAGGTGAGTTGTTACAAACTCCTCAGCGGGTTATGACTTCCATGACCACTGTCCATGTCAGAAAATGTCTTTCATTATAGACCTTAGCATTAAAAGTTGGGGGGGGGGGGGGGCGGGAGAGGGGGAGGGAGAACTTTGTATTGAGGAACTATTGAAAATAGTATTTCCCCTTTAGGAAAGAGGGTGCAGTTGGCAGTTTTCCCCGTTGGCCAGGAAAGAAGAAAGAACATAGCCCTTCCCCTGTGATAAGCTCAGGACTGCCAGAGAACAAAACAGCTCCCTTAGTTCTTACGTGGTTCTGTCAAACCAAAATAGGTTAAGAACTGTCCTGCAAATAAGCTGAGGTGTCAAAATCTGTCTGCATGTGGTAGTGGTTTAAACTGTTTAGTCATTTTGCTGTATGCAATTAATACAGTAGTTTGTTACACCTCAGACTTTTTTAGCTCATTGTCTACAGTGCTACCTAATTTAGCTCTAATTGGTTAAGTTTTGAAAATGAGAGACAAATGGATAAATGATTTTCATGTGATTTCTGTCAGAATTGGAATATACCAAAATGTAGGGAGGAATGACTCCCAGCCCCGTTGAAAGGTATAGATAATCCAGAGGAGTTTATGCAGCAATGGTTGTTAATTATTTTTTTAGCTGTTGTAAATGAACATATTTAAAATGACTTTAGATTATGTCTACTTTAGCTAGCACTGTATTCAAAACAAGAAACATGGATGGAAAACAGTTTGAGAAGTTGTGAGGGCTATCAGTCATTTATTAGTAGTAGTATTATTTTCTGTACAGGGTCTCTGCACTTTCCAGCTTCTGTTGCAAGTACAGCTGGTACTGGCAGTGCTGACAAATCAGAGGGAAAATGAGATCGAATCTTTTTTACTGAAGGTTGTTTTGCATTTGTTTGCTTTGTTTGGTTTTCTGTTTGTTTTTGTTTTAGTGAGATCTGTGTGCCTACATGCAAATCTGTGACTAGGAAGGGGAGGGAGAGTTTTTAATATTCTTTCTTAGTTTTGCGAAAACAGGAGGTTTTTGCCCTTCTGTCTGCAGTTCTGCAGGGCCGAAGCCCCCACAGTGTTTGCAGTGCCTGCCTAACCCCAGCTTGGCCTACTGTCTCCAGGCTACCCTCCGTATGGCTGGCCCTCTGTAGACACTGTGACCTGAGGACCAGTGACCTGTGACCCCTCATGATCTCAGGTTCCCCTTTCAGTGCAGTATGGCCTGTGATTCAGGACAGCCTGAACAGGTACCACTTCTGAGATGAAAGCACCAAGAAAGGTATTTTTAATACTAGGATTTCATTATCACCCTAGAGTCAATTCTCCCCTTAGTGCTTTTGAATACAGATGAGTGTTGTGGTTAGGCTGGGGACCTTTCCCTCCCTGGAAAGGTCCCCTCCATGCCCATACCAACGTCCCAACTCTCAGGCTGACCCAGGCTTGCCAGGGGACTGCCCTGGGTGCACCCCACAACACAGGGCTTGCTCTTTGCCAGCTGTCTCCATAGTTTTGCCCTGGACATGGAGTTGCTGAAGATGTACGGAGAGTGAGGGGTGAAGGAAAGCAGCATCACTGTGTGCAAGGTAGGCTTCTTTGGGATGAAACTAGGCAGAAGACACACTCCTGGGGTGTACCTACTATGCTCCATGCAGAAAATGTCAGTCCACTGGCCCAGGCTAGAGGTGGTCTGGGATAAGCAGCCTGGCAAGAAATGTATGGCAGTTGGATTATCTGAGAAGCTTCCCCCCCCCCCTCCCCGAGAGCTGCTCTTAATTATTTTCACCACTTTATATTATAAACTTAGACCAAGACTCTCATGCCTTTGGGGAAAGGACAGTAAGAACAAGCATTACATAATGCTTGTAAACTGTAGCAGGTTTTTGATGCATTCACTTCCTCCCTTTAACAGTGGTTGATAGCAGGTATATGAAGGAAACAATGCAAAGTCCTGCCTCTGGTTCAAGACAGGGATTGTGTTGAGCTGAGGATTCATGTCTCATATGCTCTTTAATGCTAATGTATAATTACATTTAAATCTGTTTTATCTGTTTAATATAATCTTTATGGATTCCTGCTAAGCCCTCGAATTTCAAAATAAAATCCATGTATTGAAATTCCATATATTAACTATGCAGTACATTACAAAATATTTTGTTTTATCCATATCATGTTTTGGTTCCTCCTTGGATGTAACCCATATGCTTCTCTTATGACAATTACTGCTATTGAGTGGTATTTCTTCAACTATTTGTTATTTTTTATAGCTCTGTAGGATCACTTATTTTTCTTCTTGTCTTAGACCTAAATAGTTGACATTTTTAAAATTTCTATTCATATGAGAATTTGTCCATGCTATAATGAGACCCATTGACCTTCTTTGGAGCTTCTTCTATTTCTGCTTTTATCATTTGGAGGTTAAGTAATCAAGCTGAACAGAATTTTCAGAGTTTCAATTTCATTAATTTATATAATGACATTTTAATGTGTTTAGTATTACTCTCATCTCTTACACAAGTTGACACTGTCTTTGCTTTCTGATTGTTGTGCACTGAAGTGACATTTTCTTGAGCTATCCAGTTATGACTGTGTGTAAGTTGTTTCAACTCATTTTTGAAGTTGTCAATATGTAGAGGTCTGCCTTTTCTCAAAATCTTTCATAGGTGAGACACATAGTTGTGCTGTCTGCAGATTTTATCTCATTTTCTTTTTCTATTCTTAGGTTACTCTAAATACACCCTGTGTAAAATACATGCTAAAATTACAAGAATTTATAAAGGTACATGCTATATACAGAAAATGGGACTTGAGCCCCAATGTGTATTTGTGATTACATTTAATAGTGTGCTGACTGGAAACAAATAGAGAAGTAGCATGCAGAAAGTAGTTGGGTCAACCCAATGTGAATTTTTTGTACCTAAATCAGTATTCAAAAGACTGTTTGAACATTTTTCTTTCCAGTGCCCTGCTTCTGATATACTTATTCTACTGTGTATGAAAGGTATTTGTTGTTGTTGATAATAGAAATTAAGGTACACACAGCCCTACAAACACAAATTAACATTAAAGCAACTGAAAAAAAAATAATAACCGAAGTAACTAATACATGTGAAAAATTTAAAATACATGCTCTGTCTTCTGTTGTTCTGTACCTCTTCCCTTTCATCGCACATAGACAATACTTGCAGAACCTGAGAATTTGTACGCTCTAATTTTTGTGCATTAATTTATCCCTTTGGGTTAGTGTTATCCCTTTGCTTCACCCCAATGAGTTTTATCTCATTTAGACTGCTTTTTTTTTCTTTTTTTTTTTTTTTTTTTTTTTTGCTAGGTTATATGTTTAGGTAATAGTTGTATGTTTTCAAATGCTGCTGTGACCCTCTTATGGAAGGTACTGTTTCAAATCCAGTTTTAGAGAAGCTTTCCACTTGAAAAGCCTATCTACTAAAGAGGTAAGAGACAACATGAATAAGCCTTGTTAGTCAGTTGGCTCACTTCCTGGTCAGAAATACGTGCAAGGTACCAGTGTGTTCAACAGGCAATTTGCTGAACTAGCTGTGTTTCTAGTGTTTAAAAAATATCACCATTCAGCCATTTCAATGTATACTTATGTAGGATATGAGGACATCATAGAAATCCTGTTGTTTTATATAGTTAAACTTCATGAGAAGTCTATAGAAGTGTTTTTGTTGTGTTTTTTTGTTTGTTTGTTTGTTTGTTTTTTGTTGTTTTTTGGTATGTGTACATAAGACAAAATGATGTCTGCTTCTCTTGAAATCAATTGTTTAAATGTGAAACTTTTCTGCTGGAAAGGTTCTTCTAGGCTACATACATCTCAGTTGTCACTCAAGCAAAGAGGTAACTGACCAGTCCTCACATCCTCACATGAATCATTTGAAGTCATAAAGTTGAAAAGGGTTTTGAAGTTTTGTTTGAGTTTGACTTCCCTTCCAGAAAAAAAGAGAACACTACCTTTAAAGCTCTTTCATCAGTAGTAATTGCAGGTTGTTAATCCTGTCTGAATACTTAAAGATACATGCCAGCATCTGTATTGGTAGTCTCCTGAAATGGTAATAAAAATAAAATTAATAATTTTCTCATCCTCATCTACCTTCTTGCAGAACTTACATGAATCATATGTCAGGAAAATATAAACAAAAAGACTATAATACTAATACTAGTTTTCACATTTTGTCCATTTTTATATGGACTTTTCCACATTATCATGATTTCCTCTTTATTAAAGGTTAACAGGAAATATTCACAATGGATGACTAGTCAAGCAATAGCAGGATAGAGCATCATGTCTGAGTAGGAATACTGTAATACTAAAAGATGAAATAAAAATATATATGCTATCCAACATACTGAATACTACGAAATTTCATTATGATGTTCCAATTCAGTTGTGTGCTCAGTGTGTGATTATCATACTAGTCTGCAAGATGTACTTTCTTTTATATATATATATTTTTTTTTTCTTCTACTTAAGGAATAATTGTAAAAATTGTAAGAAGTTTCAGGGGGATTGGATAAAAGTGTTTTAAAAGCTCTGAAGAGAGATCTTTGAACCTTAGAAGTGGAACTTGGTAATGATAAGGGATTACAGGGACAAACGGTTTAGAATATTTAGTTTATGTAATCTCTGGTGCGTCCTTCCTCAGTGAGATAATCAAACTACAACCTCACAAGTTTTAGACAGTTTCTAAACTACGTGTTGCTTGGAGTGAAACTCCAATAATCAGCAGTTTATTAGCAAATATCTTGGTAATTTAGTATTAGACACCAATTTTCTTCCTCAGTTTGCAATAAAATTGATCTGGCATATAAAAAAGTAATTATGTACAAACACACCACGGTTGGACTCTCACTGTAAAAACTTAGGTGCACTAAATAGAAAAGATGAATCTGATAGATGATATTTCCTTGTGTTATATGCAGGCAGACATCTGGTATGAAATTTACTGGAGGTGCGATTCCATTAATAATCAATTATTGTTTGGGAATATATATTATTGTTTATTTGCAGAAAATTATGTAAAGCCCATGAATGAATATGAGCGTGAAAGTTTAGAGCAGATGGGAGTCAACTCTGGCTACTCTACACAGGTATTTAATTTCTGTGTTTTATAGACCATAGAAATAATTTGTTGGTTTAGGGTTTTTGTTTCATCAGTCCAATCCTCGATTTGCTTAGAAGCTAGTCTTTTCTGTCTCTCTCTTTCCTGCCAACATGCATGGCTTCCAAAAAATAGTGTGTGTTATATTTCAAATAAAGGAGTCTAGGTTAAAAGCTTCACTTATGAAGGGAAAACACACAATGTAGTATATATGTGTTTTGGTTAAGTTCCAGTGAAGTGTCCTGAAGTATTTCACCAATATGAAAACTGAACAACAGCTGAAACCATTCTGGAGTGACTTCTAATTTCCTTTGTTTTTAATTTATTTCCAGATCAGTGACTATATCTGTCTCTCAACAGTCAGTAAAATGAATAGCTACTCAAAATGTGGTTCAAATTAATCTCTTATACAGCTCTGCTGATTTTGAAGAACTTTGTCTACCAAATCAGTGAAAATAAGGTTGGTCTGGGGTAGGGTGTATCTGGTGTGGAGACAAGTTTACTATACACAATGCAAAATGACATGTTCATAATATTGAAAAAAAAAAAAAAAAAAAAAAAAAAAAATATGAAAAATAATATACTATTATGTAGTTTCTATGCATTATAGCTTTTCTCTTGCAGACTCTCACTCTAGTTTGTTAAACTGTAGCAACTCATTTGCTATTATTTTCCTCACAATCTTCATGGTGATTTTACATTTGGCATAATACTTCTACAATACTTAAATGTAAAACACAAGCAAACAAAAAACTTCAGAGGAGAGTGCAGCACTGAATTTTACCCAGTGTAAGCTAGAAATGACAGCAACAGCATCAACAATGGAAGAGACTGTCTTCTAAAAACACATTCTGTGTTCTGTCTAGTTTTTGTACTCTTCATTGGTATTCTAAGAAACATATCGAGAAGGATTGATATTTTCCTTAGAAAAATAAGTTGAAAAATTGAGAACTTTACAAGAAGAACAGCAGTGCTGAAAAGTGTAATTTTTGCGTGACAAAATAATAGGGACCTGGTGCTCTAAAGATTCCACCACAGCATAAATGCTAATCAGTATAGATTGCTATTCAAATAGCAAAAAAAAGAAAAGAATACCTTCAGAAACACATTTTTAGAACTCTCATTTCTGATGAGGGAAAAATAGGTCTTTCAAGTTGAAATCAATGTCAGGTGTTGAACACCAGGCAAAATGCTGATTGTATTACATAAAAGTCCAAATACAGATAGCTGTATGAAGTTAGTATTTCATCTATTCCTTCTAATTCCTTCTAAAATAACTAGATTTAAAAACAATAGTAGTGTACATTAGTCTTTTTATTACAATCTGATATATACGAGTGTTGCAGGTCAAATCTACCTATGGGTAGATTCTAGGTACTGTACTGATGCCAAATGGAAAATCTTCCAGCAAGTTGTTCCTTTACTTGCCATTGTAATTGGGACAGAAAGGAGCAGGGAAGGATATACAAAAGAGAAAATAGTATCCTATGTCCTATAACAGTCAGTATCCCTTTTAGGCCTTTCTTCTCTTGTCAAGTGGGAGTAGTCTTAGTAGTCTTATCATACTGAAGAATCACATCATTCGTGTAGGATTGCATTCTCAGAACTACCACATAGTTTCCACCTTGAGTTCCTATTTGCTTACATAAGTTCTGATACTGTGCAATGGATCTTTTCTTTGCTTTGTGATCCCATTTCCATACCTGAGATCTCTCTTTTAGCCTTGATGAGCCCAAAAGAACAAAAACAATTATGTTTTGAGATAACTTTAAAAAAAGTAGGCTCCTGCCTTATATACAGAGCTGTTATCAACAGTAGCATTCTACAGCTTACATGTAATGTGTGGAAAAAGCTCTTAAAAGACATTTAAGAACAGCTATCCATCTCAAAATACAGCAGTAAAGTTTGGGGTAGTTAGTGCACTGTCCTGGACAAGAGCATTCTTCAGGAATTCAATCTTGAACAGAGTTTAAGTTGTCTCCAACAGATATCTCAGATCTCCCCTCCACCCAACCAAAAGAAAAGATGATCAGATTCTTGTAGACTTTTATACTTGCTCTGATATAGATAAATCTTAAGTTTTCCATGGAGACTTGAACAATTTCAGTGGAAAGGGCTAAGTGTTTTCCTGACTGCAGATTAATTGGTAATGTGGTTAAGGTGCCTTCCAGGAGTGAAGAGCTGTGGAAATCAGCAAGAAGGAAGAGGGAATCAAACTGCTCTCTGGGTGTTTTAGGACCTGAACTGTAGAGCAAAAATGAGAAGTATTGGCAGCTTCTGCCACACATGTTTTGAAAGGAATGAATGTTATGGAGCTAATATTATGGAGCTAATAATTAGCTTATTAAGCTAATAAATATATTAGCTTAAATAAGACAGATCAACCTCTGATTTTAGTGATTTTTAGCATAGACTGTTGCCTTGGAGCCATAAATGGTTACTGATCTCCTATATGCTCAGAGCTGCTGGAAAATTGATCATGGTGTTGATTTTATATAAACACATCGAAATACAATTTTTTTGTTAAACTATCTGATTTCATTTGTGTGTTCTTTTGTATAAGCAACTGATAGCAATCATATAAAATTGATATATGCTGACTGGGTAGCTGTGAATGTGGGTTGAAATAATTAATTTCCTTTATAATAACAGAATTATTTATAAAATACTCTATCTTTCCTGATATTTTTGAACCCTTTCAAAACTAAGACAGTCCAGAACACAAATGATGATCTCTGCTGATTGAGCTGAGATATAGCAAGTAATAAAATAAGTTACATCTATAAACCTGAGAAAATAAAATTATCTGAGCCATGAGTATATATAAATTACATTACTGTGAGTCAAAAATTATTTTAAAATACAAACCTTTTAAAGCTAGAAGAATAACCATAATTCAGTTGGTCTTCATGCTGACTTTTTTTTTTCCTGACTAATTGTCCATGATTCAAAACTTCTCTACAGACATTTCTGATCTACATCAGGTAGATCTGAGAGAACTGATCATTCTACTGCTGCCCACACTTCCTTCCAGAATATAATAATTCTTGAAACAAATACCTGGCTAATTTCCATTTAAATTTTCCCAGTTGTGGCATCCAGTCTTTGGTGCCTGGCATTTTCTATGTTTTTTTAACATAACGTTTGTTTCTCCATTGTTTATTCTGTGATTATTTATACATAAAATCATCTCTCAATCATCTTCCTGAGATCCAGAGTAAATTCGTTCTAATACCAGACAAAGCAGTTTTGTAGCTATCTCTTGCATACTCAATGTTTTTCATCATTAAAACATTTGTTTTAAACAAACGTTAACTGCAGTTTTGTGTTGTTTGCTCATATTCATCCCATAGTAGACTGCTACAGTATCGTATGCATTTAGGTTGAACCTTCTTCAAATGGTGTTTGGCTAATGCTCATTCTGAAACAAGCTGTGAGACTGTATTCTACTACGCAGAGATTAGAAAGCAGTCTTGAGTCCTATGTAAACTGTTTAGTGTTTTCATCCCTGTATATGTTATTTATGTGCATGAATGATTTTATTCTTAGGCACCTACATGTGTAGCAGACAACATAGTTCTTAGTGCATTGGAGGCCAGATGAAAACTATTAGCATAGTGCCTTCTACCCTTCCACGTGGAAAGTTTTTCTGGTAATGTGTAGTTGGAGACTGTGGTGTGCCAGAGCTGCTGGCACATTCTTTTGCCACAACATGCTTAGGAATGGAAAGAATGACAACGCTAAGCTAAAACTAGTAGAATATTTCTAGTCTCCAGTTCTGTTGAAATCTATCTGTGCAGTCCACTTATGATAAGAAACTTTCACCCCACCAGAGTTGTAGCTTTTGAATTCTTCAGACATAAGCCTATTACAGAACAGTCATCAGTCCATGTTACTTGGATATATACTGTCCTTGGAATTAAAGGTAAGAATCATTAGTGTACAATATTAGCAGTAGTTTGGTTATAAAAAATTCACTTGTGTAGTGCTGCTCTATTTTCCTGAGTACACTTTTTAAGAAACATTTGTTTTTTTTAACAATTTGAGGGGACAGATAAAGTAAATTTGACTATGTTTTCAGAAAATATTAAGGTTTTCTTAAGAGGACAATGATAAAAATGTAATTGATTATTGACATTATAACTGTTGATAATCCTTGTCTCATCAAACCTTACAATGAGAGCCTGGAAATTTAAGAGCAAAATATGCCATATCACAGAGCTGTTTTTACATTTTGCACCTGGCTGCAGTCATATTGTTACAGAGCTGCTGCTAACGCTGGGTCTTTGGTATTTATTATGGCTAACAAAAATAACTTTGAAGCCTTTGGAGGTAATTTACAGGAAAACAATGCACTGCAAAGGTTCTATATCTTGCTCCCATACAATAATTCTGAAACTATTCCCAGCTAGAAATAATATTGCATTATCAGATCTGAGGACATCCTAAAGCAAGTTGAGCTAGAGCTAGGATGCCTGAGGTGGTATTTCTGGAACACAGATACAGTTACTGCTGTACTCTTATCTACCATAAGTACATAAATGCATCTTATGGCAGAACTAAGGAACACAGTGTGCATAGGGTCGAACTTGACAGGCCATCTGTGAAGTTCACTTATTTTCTTTTCCACTGTTTTTTATTCTATTGCTGTCATATAGCTGTCAGTTTCAGGAAATCTGATTTGATTCGTACAGTGATTAACTGGAACAGTTCGGAACAAATGCAGTAAGTTGCAGGGTATGTGCTGTTAGGAGCTGAGCAGCACTTTTGTCTCCATGGCAAGCAGACATTTTAAGCAGTGAAGATGTATGTGGTTTTGTGAGTCACTGTTTATCGTGCCAGGGCTTAGCTCCCTGGCCAGGCAGTTTTCTGGCCAGGCGTGCTTGGTGCTATTATTTATCCACTCTCATTACAAATGCTATATCCAGGGACTAAATGTGGGATCCTGTGGGATGTAATAAGGACTAGCAGGACGATGCAGTGTTGTTATAGAAGTCAAAATCAACTGCACAGGTAAAGCTATATTAAATCTAGAAGTTGCCTTGAGTTTGTCATTTTGATTTCCTTCTTACCTTGCATTTGCTTCTTAAAAATGTAAACTTTTAGGGCTGGAAAAAATACTGAGAAGGCTTTTTGGAGAACATTTTAGTAGCCATATTTGCATTGAACACTTCAATGCTTTGTTTATTTGTTTATTTATTTAAGGCACACATTTGATTAGGACAATCTGGAAGTCTTTTGGATAAAATGAATTTGTACTGCACAGTTTGTAGCTCAGGCATTGGGTCATAGAGTTGTGGAAAGGAATAAGGAATTATTCCACAGTCAGAAGCACCAATTCTGAATAGTAGCCAATTTTAACATTAACATCTGATGTAAGCAAGCAGAGTTCTGGAGTGGATGTTTGTGATTAGAAATAAAATAATAATATTAAGAAATCAATTTTAAAAGCAATTTTCCATGAAGATAATATATTTTTAAATAACTGGAACTATTTTTTACTTTTCTTACCCTTTGGGACTCTCTCATGCTCTGGTTTAAATCATGTGTTGCTTCATTGAGTTACTTTTCCATTATGCCAGTTTAATATCAAAGAGATTTGATCTCCAGAGCAACTAGTGTACAAGATAGTTGGTGCATATGTTTCCTTCCTTGATCCATGAATTTTACTTATTACATTAGCCTCTGCCTAGAGGATTTCAGATGCATGTTGTTGTCAAATGCCTTTCCAAAAGCCACTGTCAAGAGAAATAAATACTTTCAGAGTGATTGACTTGGGGGAGAAAAGGTACAGATAATAAGGAAGTCAGCAACATACAATTTTATTTTCAGATAAATGGCCTAAAATCTGTGACTTGCTCTCCCTGGGAGATCAAAAAGGATCATACGATTTAGTGAACTGGAAATACAGAGTGCTTTTTTGCTTCAAGTGATGTTGGAACTTCTGGGGTCTTGAGGGTAATGCTGTAAGCAGAGACGGTGGTCTTTACATTTATTCCTCAGCAGAAACATCTGATAACACATCTTCTTCTGAGAGCTGGAACAGTTTATTGTAAGATTCTTATTGGAAATCTTGTCTCAGGATTTCTGAAAGTTAAGATATTTCAAACACTGATAAGGGCTGATGAGGTTAATGTAAGATGAGGGCCTAAGAGAGATGCAGGTTACCAGAAGATTAGAGATTTCAGACACTTCATGATGAATTAAAATGTATAGAGAAGATTTCTCTTTGAGTTCACCTCAGTGAAGCAGTAAGAGTAAATGCTCTAAAGGAATATTTCCTTCTAAACTTATGTGTAAGTGAACAACCCATGCCTATACATAATATCCTTTAAAATGTACTGGCTGGCAAGCACTTTGAAAGTCCTCTTCCATCTACATTATTGAATTCTCACTATAAAACTAGTGAGTACAAAGAACTAAAATGATGGCCATTTCATCACCATTTATGAATTACCCCAGTTCCTTCTGTGGAACACGAGGATCTGGTGCGTCGTATCAGTGTAGTGAAAAATGACTCTCTATCTGTTGGTCATGTATCTTAATGAGAATCAAGTAGTAGTAGCTCTTCAGCAGTCTTTTTTTGCTTTTTTTCTTTTTTTTTTTTTTTTTTTTCCTGTTTCTTTCTTCTAACATGCATTGCAAAGGTGAATTGGTTCTGCTTTTTTCTTTTCATGATAGCCCAGTGTGTCTCCACTAACTGTTCTAATTGTAGTAGGAAAGATAACCAAGCAGAAATTTTCCATGTTCTTAGGATGTTGCTAAACTATTCTTGAGCAAAGCAGCTGCAGTTTGTAACGATGGTAGCTCTGAAGTGGGATCATCTTGTGCATTTGACTGCTGAATACTCGATGGTATGTGGAATATATTTGTTTGCAAATTGGTCTCATGTAAATTAGACTCAGAAAAAAAAAATTGCACTTACCACTAAACCACAAGGACCCAATTCTATCATCTTTACTAAATCATCTTGCATTTTTATTATAATGATGAATAATTGAAATCAGCAGCAATACAGGGTTTGGGGAATCTAGCCTTTAACAAAGTCTGGAAACAAATGTATTTCTTAAATGTTTAATGGAAAAATCTGAATGACATTATGGTCCTCAAAATAGCAGTTAAGGAAAAAAAATCCCAATTCCAGAAACTTTGTGTGATATATATATTATTTCTTCTATATTACTGTCTATATTTTTCCCATACAAATTTGGAAGCTCTCAAGCCCACCAAGGCGTACCAAGTTGCTTTGTATTTCCAAATGTTGCCTTCTAGCATTCCAGCACTTTACCATAATCATTTGCATTTGAAAATTAAGGCACTTGAAAAGCAAGAGTGAAACAAACTCCAGCATAAGCAGATATGTTGATTGCTCCTGCTCTTCAAGTTGATTTTAATGCCTGTTACATGCAAGATAGACAGAAATTCCCTCTGGAGTGCTTAAGGTGCTTGGCTTTAATTCTTATTCCAGTTCTTTCTTGTTTTTTGGCAGAAACTGAAGATGGAGAATGCCTTATTTTGTGGCAAAATTGCTTACATCCAAAATCTTCAGGAAAAGTTGAAATAGGCTTCAGAAAATGACATTTGTAGGCAGAAATTATTCAACAGCAAAGTTTGTGCGCTTTGATGGGAAAAAAAGCTTTTATACCTGCTGAAGTTCTTTCCCCTCCTCTGACTGTGCAGGCTACCATGAGTAAGTAAAGACTGTATCAGACATCCAGCTCTAGGCTGATGCTGTGTTCATCTGTTGCTGGCTAGCAGTGTCACAGCTTTACCGTATGTGAAGGACAACTAACTGTGCTCTAGTGAGGATGCCTGCAGTGGTACGCTTTGGCATGCAGTTACAGCTGTCAGTGTGCTTTGGTATTACAAAGCATTATCCACTCAAACTGTCTTCCTCTATGTCCTCTTCTGTAACTTCATGTCCTGTTACCTTGTACATCCACACATCTGACGGCAGTATTTAGCCTGATGTTGATTAATCTCCTGACAAAATTAAGGCATCAGAAAGCCAACAAGAAAGGAAGTGGACAGTTTTGGAAGTGGTAGGTCACTGGAGTTTCCTCTTCCATGGTAAACTTGAAACTAACAAGTCCATCTCCCTGGATTACCACTTGCTTCCTTGTTTTTTGACAGTTCTTCACAAACAGGCAAGCGGTGAGTGCTCTTTCCACTCTCTCACAAATTCTCAGGGACATGTGCTGGGTACTTGGTACAATCCCAGAACAAATGCCTTCCCTGTCCTTGTGGGCATAACGATTTATATGTGATCATCTTCAACAGCTTGGATGATGTTGCAGTTACTTCAAAATGATTCATTTTTAGTTTTATATGATTTATTTGTCTTTCTCACTTCTGCACTTTCTCACATGTATCCAGTAGATAAAACATCTGACATATGGATCCCATTGTCTATCTTTTCTCTGATTGGTTCAGAATATTTTAGAAATAGAAATGTCATTACATATTCATATTATTACATTATGTGCACAAACATAACTTTGAAATTCTCTTTTTAATGTAACCATTTGAAAAAGATGGTGAATCTGCTTTGCAGGGTTTTTGCTACAGATCAACCAGCCTGTTAACCGGAGAGAATGTATGGCTTGTCCCACCATTACAGCCTTACCTGTGCATGGCCATAGCTCAACGTGGAGGGAAAACCTAGAGAACCCCTTGTCAGAATATTCTTGGAATGGTATTTCATGTTCTATGTTTCCTATATAACTTTCTCTGTCTGGCTGATCTTTGTAGGGATAAGTTGTCCCCTTCATTTTCTTTTAACAGCCGGTGTACATTAATATAGTTTTTAAAAAGGTGACTGATGATATTCTATTAAAAATAATCATGAAAAGTCTTATAACTTGAAGCAGCAATACATTAATTTGACAAATGAGAGATTTTTACTTAAGCAGATGCTATATATATTAAGCTGGAAACAACCCAGACAGTAGATTGACTGCTCAAAATAATTGTAATCTAGTAGGACATTTTTTAATTAAGCTTTTCAGGAGGGGGAAAAAAAAAAAAAAGGCCAGGTAGATGATTTTGAGCTTTACCATGTTCAAAACAGCAGTCACATTTTTACAGGATGAAATTTTACTACAATTGGGAGAGCTGGTGCTGGTACTATGCTCTGCCCACACAGCATAGGATCATGAAGGAGTATTAAGCAGTCTGCCAGCCCTTGCTCCAACCACCCTCATCTGTCGTTTTCACACCAATGGAAAGGATGGCTTTTCATGGCAACTTTTAATAGAAATATCAGTGAGACTGGATAAAGTGAAGTCAAGGAAGAGGGAGAGGCTATTAAAAATAAGAATTAAAAATATTATTAAATACATTCTTAATGAGAAGATGCTTTCCTTTTTGCCTATGTCACTGTGCATACAGACGCCACAGGATTCTTGTTTTCCTGATTTACTTTCTTGAACATTTTCATCAGTGCTCACAATACTGATCCATTGTTTTAAGGCTGAGGCTACAAACTATATGTGTGGTGTTATGGAACTTTGATTGTTATGAGATTTGTTACAGCTTGATAAAAAATCAGTGGGAGTAAAGTGCCTCAATGTACAGCAGTACTGAGTTCCAAGACTGTTGAGATGCAGTGTCTACAGCATTCTGAAAACATTTAGTTCAGTGGGAATTTGGCAGCTAATTTTAGCAAGGACTCTCTCATCTGAAAACAGTCTGGCCAAATGAATGATAGTGAAAAAAAACAGGAAGTTTGTGGCCTTACTTCTTCCATGAAACTAGTGTCATATATGTCCACTAGCAATAATAAAATAGGTTTCAAATTCTTCCTCTCCTTCTCCTCCCACTCCCAGTGTAAAATGGCAAACTCTCACAAGTAAATAATCAGTAGGTATAGTGATAGTTTTGAACTCCAGAAAGATCAAGCATGGTCTTTACAAGACATGGGTATCTCTTTTGCTGATAGTGGTATTTCATAACACTATTGTACGGAACCCCCACTTTTCACTTGAGCACTGCATTCAGAAACTGAAGATGAATTCCCCTAGCAGTGACAGTGATGCAGACTGCTTTATGATACCTACTTCTCTGGAAAGCCTCATGTTAATTCCCGAAAATTCCATAGGGTTGAAAGCATTCCCAATTTATAATAGGGTTGTTTAGGTCAGGGTGGATGGTCTTTGTGAAGACTCAGGCTAAATGGAGAGCAAATCTTTGCTCAATCAGATAATGGCAGGACGATAGGGAACGGTTTTAGACTAAAAGAGGGCAGATTGAGATCAGAGATTAGGAGGAAATTCTTCACTCAGAGGGTGGTGAGATGCTGAAATAGGTTGCTCAGGTTGTGGATGCCCCATCCCTGGAGATGTTCAAGACCAGGTTAGCTGAGGCCCTGAGCAACCTGATCCAGTGGATGGCATCCCTGCTCGTGGCAGGGGGATTGCAGTTGCATGATCTTTAAGGTCCCTTCCAACCCAAGCCATTCTACAATTCCATGATCTGTGTTCATTTACTGGTGCTGTCCTGGGCAACAACTTCACCATGTTTCATTTTCATCTCTGTAAAATTATATTTCACCCTTCTCATCTGCTTATAGTCAAGCTGGAGGTGACTATATTGGTCTAAACATTTTCACCAGCGGTCTCCTTTTGACTGATATTTTGGTTTGGGGTCTGTT
The DNA here is from genome assembly GCF_009819795.1 of Aythya fuligula. NCBI lineage: Eukaryota > Metazoa > Chordata > Aves > Anseriformes > Anatidae > Aythya > Aythya fuligula. The sequence goes on along the minus strand of NC_045562.1, from coordinate 25,650,611 downwards.
TGATCTTTTACCACCTGATTATTCTTTCCCTTTGCATTTTTTTTTTTTTATTCTGTTGCAGTAGATATATGATGAATTGTCTAGTTGGAAAATATTTTTCTTTCATATATTACTTCAGATGACATAGTAAATCTAACTAATATCAGTACCACAGTGAGCAGATATTGATTAAGAATGTTGACTATTTTTAAAACTGTCATACCAGTTACCAAAATTACAAGCTGTTATTTGATCCAGAATATGCCTTTTTAAATGGCCTAATGACTGTGCTGTGTTTGAAGGAAGCAACCATCTTCTGTACTATTTCTTCACAAGGAAAGGAAAATCAATGCAGCTTGTGTAATTAATTTATGAACTATGATGCAGTACAGGACATTTGTCATGCATTAAATTTTACCTTAATGCTGCTGGAGCGTTTAAGATATAGATCACTTGCAGTTGGGTTGCACTGAGTTTACCAGAACAGAGGAGTCTGTATCAAGCATAATATTCCTCGTCCTCTTTCAGAGGACACACATGTTCAAGATAAAGATATTGGAAAAATATTTATTAGGACTGCAAAGAACAGAGACTGTGAATTATGGCAAAGGGAGCTAGTTTATCTGCAAAAACACCAGTGTGGCAGCCATACTTCAAATAGGTCACCTAAGGCCAGTATGTGTTCCCTGTAGCCAGGTGGCAGTGCTTTGCAGAGTGTTTATCATGTGTATTTGATTTCTTCCTGCAAGGTCAGAGATAGCCATGATAATAGTGAGAATGTTTAGCCTGGAATTCTTTTGCAGTTGATGGGAGAGAATGGCCTCCTACATCTTTTTTTTTTTTTTTTTTTTTTTTTTTTAGTAGAATTTCACGAGGAAAATGACACATGCAGATTTTGCTGTTGGTAATGTTTTATTTTTCCTTCTTTCTTTTGGTACATGATAGAAATTGGATATGGAAACATCTACGTTGAAAAGTAGAGTTCTTCTGACTACCTCCCACCCAGAGCGCACACATTCAACTTTACACAAGTGGTCCCTTCCTTTGTCAATCATGGTGTTGTTTGTTGTCGTTGTTTTTGTATTTGTTTTTGTTTTTCCAAATAAAATATTTGGATTGTTTTGATATTTGTTCAGGAGGGTATTTTATTCACCTTTGGAAAGCATGTAAATTATTAAAGCCACCCTTGAAACTCTGCAATTGAATGGGACTTCTAATCCTTGTTTGAAAATATAAATTATTCATTGTAGGATTTAATTTAAAAGTTGGCTATGTCATTCTCATGGTTGTTTACATTGCATTCTGGTGAAATTGAAAAAACAAATGAATTCCACTAGGTTTTGTTAGAGACCTTCTGACTCAGTATATCTGAAGGTTGTCTTTCTATTTCTTTAAATATGCAATCTTTGTTTTTGCTTCCTGTATCAAAATAAAATATAGATTAAAAAGAGAAAGTTGCTTAGTGCCTTCAGAAATAGTATTTCACTGAAAGCTGCCATTCATTCACACTGGCCATAGTTGGCTCTTAGATAAGAAACATCCAGAGGAAAATTGACGTCTGAAGTAATAATATTGTTATTTTAGTATATTATGTTTAACTGTGAGCTGATGAAGAAATGAACTGATGTGCTTAGACCCTGATAATTTAAAGGCACTGACTAGTCTATACCACATTCGAAAGAGGAATAATAGCATCTGTGGTCTAGTTGAATTTTGTTTGGATAATTTCATCCTGTATAAATGTCTTGCACCCCAATCTCTATTCTCTTTTAATGTCTTAGGACCATTATTATTATAGTTTAATGCTAAAGCTACTGAAACAAATGAACAGTGTATCCTCTCTTTCATGCTAATGTGTTGAATGCTCTTCTAGCGTTTAATAGATGAAATTGTAGAGATCGGCATTCTTTGTGTTCACTCCTGTTGTGTTCTGCCTCAAAATCATTCCTGCTTCTCACTCAAGTTTTAATGCATACCACCCTTTGTGGCATTATGTTATAGTGTGGGTTAGGTGTAAATGCTTTGTTCCATGCCACTGTTTCCTTTTGGAAATCCGTACTCAAATTCATTTGTGTTTGTATAAAATGTGTAATGTTCCAACTGGCTGTCACTCCACCCCACACTACGGTCTGGAGCAACCATACGCAGCCAGTCTATATATTTCTCTGTTATTTCAAATTCACACCAACAAGTTTGCCTTTCCCCCTTTATAAAACAGAAGCACTTTAGAAGAAAGTGTATTTAAAATATCAACTGTCAACAAACAGAAACCATGATCCATTAGTGCAGGAAATACTGGAATGTTGTGTGTGTGTTAGCGAGTCAGAGAACTAACTGAGCTCATGTGGGTCTTGTTTTAATACTTAAGTAAAACACTTCTGGAAAACTTTCAGGATCGTAGTGTGTTTTTTGCCTCCTTCAAGAGATATCATTTTATTAATAAATATGACACTCAATTTTATTTTTCTGGAAGATCCTTCCACTGTGCACTAGCATTTCCTTCCTTTGTCTCACTAATGGTATTTTTTTGCAGTGTTCAGGAATTGACAGAAAATGTCATTTTCTTCCCCACAGAACTTTGGTCAATGTCAGTGAAATGTGCTTAAGCAGCTTTGCATGAGGAGAGAATATGGGGAAAAAAATTGTCCTCAAAAAAGGAGGAGGTGGAAAACTGAGAAATTAAGATTTAGTGTTAGAACAGGAAGTGAACACTTGCATGTGTGCTCTTTTGTTTTGTTTTGTTTTTCTTGAACCCTCTAGAGTTGAGTTCTTGGTTCCATGAAATGTTGCTGAGGACTTCTACATATGTGGGAAAATGCTTCTTTTCCTCCATTTTTTGTTTAATATATTTTCCTGACTGCCTTTGCCATACTACCAATATTCAATAATTTCCAGGAGTTTGTCTTTATTGACTGTAGAAAAATACTACTACAGTGTTTTACTATACTGCTTCTACGGTCAGATCTGTAGCCTTTTATATTTGGTTTAGGGTTTGGTCCATTTTTTTAATTCTTCTGTCTATCTCAGATTTCAGTATATGAAGCACATGTTTGCTGAAAACAAAGCCAATGGTTTTCTGCCATGTCTGTGCACCCCAGTTCTTTAGTATAATCTAGTTTTTCCTTTACCATATTGTTCTCTGTAGCTTCAAGCATCTATCTTTATACTGACAAATATGCAGCTTTGCAATTCTGTTTAAGATACTGTCATTTAAGTTCTTAGACTTCTCCTTTCAAAATCATGTATGTAAAGCAGACTAAGGAATTATTTCCTTTTCTGTACTTATAATCAATGTTGGGGACTCACTATGAAGCCATAGCTGTATCTATGGCCTGGGCATATAAAGCATTTCCAGTCACATGAAACATTCTCATATGAAACAGTATTAATATGTATGGCATTAAAAAAAAAAAAAAAAAAGTTCCATGATGAAGACATGCTGAGAAGAGCCTTCTAAGGCTTTACATTCTGAAAACAAGGAAAGCTATGTGGATTTTCTGGCTTCCAAACTAGGCTTTCTGGAGTAGCTGCTTTTCAAAAATATAATACATAATCTCTCAGGACTTGGCTTATGGCTCAGCTTTCAGGAAGCAGACTTGAGAAAATAAGAACATAAGATCAACAGTACCAAGTCAGACAAATCATTATCTAGTCCATATCCTTTGGCTAATAGCAGATGCCAAGGGAAATGTGCAAGAGCAGAACAAGTGCATAATGATACCGCCCTATATCACTCTTCCGACACCCAGTGATTTGTAGCTCAACTGTTATTGAGCCAAAGGTAGTTACTTTCTTTTGAAGAAACTGTATTTTGTCTGTCTGTCAATTGCTTTTGAACCACTATAAACTTCTAGCCTCTGTAATATCCTTTGGTCGAAGCTTCAAACATAAGCTGTAAGCATTAGGTTGTAAGCTGAAGCATTTGTGGAGTCATATGACAGACTGCAAATTTCTTGAAACTTCTGTCTTCTTGCATGGTAGCACATCCATCTGTCAGCAAAGCTCAGTTAAACACATGTTTTTGCTGATTACTGTGAATGTACATAATTACTATATTCTTCAGAAGAATATCTTAGGTCTTGCCTCTGTAACTGGCAGGAACATTTTAAATGCAACTATGCAAACACTTTGGGTACATCTCAGAGAGGAAAAAGGAAGTAGTGGTTTTTTGTTCATTTGTTTTTTCCAAGCTGAAATATTAGCCTTTCAGCCTTGATACAGCTTTTCATCAAGAACACTTCTGAGGCCCACACTGCACTCCGAAGAAAGAAAGAGAGAGAAGCTCACTGGGAAACAGCTTTTTGACTTAAAGGTGGACAAATCAAAGTAGTCCCACTCTGCTGTGGGAAAGAAAAGCAGATTCTGACTGTCTTATAGCTGCTGCAGGAGTGATTGTTATTATTTAGCCACATGGTTGCAATACTTCTGACTTAAGTGGTTATGCTTCCTTCACTACATGCATCTAACAAGGCATATTTTGAAATGCTTACTTCATTGTCAGATTCATGCTTGTCTCTGTGCTTTGCAGAACAAGTACAGATGAGAAAGGCCTTACACATTTCTTTGATACTAAAATAGATGATCCTAAGAAGAAAAGACTTGCATGTGAAGAAGTGCATGAAGAAGGTTTGTTCTCCGGTAAATATGTATCTCATATACACTACTAATTTTCTTGATATACTTTTTAATATGGTTTCATATATATGATAGGATTTCTCAAAGGGTGTTTTTTGTTTGTTTTGTTTTAGGGTGGTGGTGGTGGTGATTGAGTGGTGATACATTTATGGGAAGAGAGAAACCTTTTCTCTGAGTCTTTCTATATGTGGGAAAGAAGCCATCCAATAACAAAGACAACCATTGTTCTTTATGAAATAGGCTCCATGAAGTACAAAACAAAAGAAAAAGATTAATCACATCCTGAAAGATGGGGGAAAGGTTAAGCCACGTTACATTGGGCAGCCAGACAGTGATTGTGATCAATTTATTACTGCAGAGGTGGACCATATTTTTATGGTCAAAAAGCAAACCCTTACCAAAAGAACAAGAATAGTTTCTTGCTTGCACTGTGACTCACAGCAAAGTTATGAGTCAGAACAAACAGAGGAGTCCTTCTGTTGATCCCCCAAAAATGTTAAAAATATATATGTAATAATAATGTCAGGCTTCTGGAATGTTTCTAGGTTTCTAGAAATGATTCATACATTTCTAGTGGGTAGATAGTATGAACTAGAACACATGAAACAAGTGTTATTAACTTGGGCTATGCCTGGTTCTGAGGCAGTCTTGAAGTCATGGTTCAAAAGGGCAGAGGAAAAAATTCAGAGGCACCTGTGTTTCATTTTGCACAACAGCATAAACACTTGGGTATGTAATTCTAATTGACAGGACCTCTAGGCCTTAGGGACTTGGTACTATTCTGCCTTGGGTACAAGGTAGAGACCTACCTCTAGCGTACTGTTAGGCGCAGCACAAAAGGGAAATACCAATCTTGGTCCTGAAAGTAATGCAGGCACATTAATGCATTTCTGAACCTTAGTTCATAATCCCTCCTGCAAAGAATAAGATGCCTCTGTATAATTGCATTTCAAGGGCACAGACAGGTAACAGTAATTTGGGATTATCTTGACTGTGCTGTTTCAGGAGTATGGTTATGTTCATCATGTTCTGTTCCTATAACTGCTACTGTGGCCTCAAACTCTTGTTAAGATTTTTAAGATGTTCCTGGGTGATACTTCCTCTCATCTTACTATCTTTCAACTGTTTTGATGTCAGAACTTAAGTTGCAGAACTCCAGCTTCTGTAATTCCCCAGTTAAACTGTGGAGGTGGCATTGATACGACCATGCAAAAATCAGTGGCACTATGTCAGATTGTGTTCAGTAGATGAAGTGCATTCAGGGTTCAGGTAGCTATACAGCTTGATGTGGAAAGAAAATCTGAACTGTTGTCTTCACAGCAAGAACGATTGCTGGAAACATAATGAAGTCTGAAGGATCTGCATTAACTTACGCTTTTTGCTCTACTTTGTTAGTGTGTGTAAAAACTGCAGAATTAATTTGCAACAGAAATCACATGTAAGATGTCTAACTTAGTAAATAGAAATTCTAAAATAATTTTACCAACTTTTATGTTAGCTTTGGACTTGGTTGCAATTATGTGCCAACTTGAGGTAGCATGTTTTGCATCATTTTATGGTTTTCCTCTATGAAGAACTCCTTTTTCAGTAGTATGTAGGGAAAACTGAGTAAGGCTGTTATAATTTTTTCTCATGTGTCAGATCTTCTTTTTTCAGATTTTTTTTTTTTCCTCACTTAGCCTTAACTTATCTCTTTCATTTCAGCAAGGATCTAAGGCTAATGCAGCATCACAGTTGTATCTGTCATCATTGCTAGTGATAAAAGATTCTGCACTCACAACTTGGCTGACAATGATGTTGTTGATATGATAGGTAGAATAGAGTCTTTGCGTTGCTAGCTGTAGTTGCAGCTAGTTGTCAGTAAGGAAAGCAGATATATCTCCAAATCTCATGGAATACAGATGTCTCATATAAAATGTTAATAATATGGCATCATGTTTGAAAATTGCTAGAAACTGTCTCACACATTTGATTAAGCGTTTAATTGTAAGAGTATATTTTTTGCTAAACTGGAAAAGTACTGTGGGCATACAATTTCAAAAGTTTTCTACGGGACTGTTTCTGAAACCACTGTAGCTTCCCTGGTCACATTGATAGAAAGAAACAATAAGAGTATGGTAAGCACAAGTCTAAAGTTTTTGATGTAAAGTGAATGCACAGTTCCATTTTTTTCAAAAGTATTAAAGTTTATTTTTTGTCTTTGAGTCAAATGAAAGCAGAGTTCAGAAGCTATATCCATGCACAATATTTTCTTTTGAGTTAATACACTAAGAGCTCAAACATAGTGCTAGTATTTACAGGAGATTTAAGATGCATATTTATAAGAACTGTGCACTTTTATCGCATATTTTATTCCTATTTATTTACCTGCTGTAGGGAACCTGATTTGGCAGAGGGGTTGGACCCGATGATCTCTTGAGGTCCCTTCCAAACCATACAATTTTGTGATTCTGTAATTCTGTGATTCTCTGCAGTCCTGGATGAAACCACTTTTTTCAACTTTTCATACGATTTGTTAGATAATGTCTGAAGACAAATGATTTTCTTCAAATCTTCGTATATGCCTAAAATATATATTTTACTACTCCATTGATACATAACATCTGATACGTTAACATTGTTGATAATTAAAAAAGCTATAGTGTAGCAATTTTTGACAAATCAGGTTTTCTTACTAAAAAATTTGAAATTACTGAAATGTCAATTCCTTCAATATATTAATGGTTTTCCTTTGTTTGAAAATGAATCTTTTTCTCTGTATTTATTTTACATTAAGTTGGCTTGAAATAGAGGTTTTCTGCAATCCACAAAACTTTATTTTTATATGCATTAGTAAATCATTAATATTTTTAGTTTATTTTTCTAATTACTGTAGGATTTTTCCTAAACTCTTGATCTTCCTTTTTTTTTTATTTATTATCCAATTGGAAGTCAGTTTCTTAATCATTAAAAAGGTTTAGTTGAAGTCCTGAGTGATTTTTAGCTTTGATCCTCCAACTATCTAAAGCTAGTATATGAAATATCTGTGGAAAATAATAATAATAATAATAATAAAGCGTACTATCTTTCTCTGCTGAATTAAAACATTTACAAGCATACATGTTAATATAGCATTTGGTCTTGAAATTATTTTGCCATTTTAGTACAACAGGAGCGACTATTTATCAATAAGCTTCTATAATGGAGGTAAAGTCTTAAACCTTCTAGCTTTTTTAAGAAATCATGTCTGCAAGGACCGCTACTTCAGCTACATTAACAGTGTAATTAAAAATCTCATTGTTCTGTGTGAAGAACACTGAACAGCATAATACCATCTGTAGGATGACACCTACAGTTGAAGGTTTTTGGTTAAAGAAACTTACTCCCATGAAGTTATAGACTCTGATGTAATTCAAGGGAAGGAAAGGACAATGTGAAGGATTTCTCTTTGTATATTGATTTTTATTTAAAATGGATTTGTGACATTTTTAACATCATCAAGTTTATTTATTTAAGTTATTTCTTAAAGTGTTTGTTTAGCTGTAAAACATAATGTCTTGGGAATTAAAGGGATCTTTGAAGGAGAATGTGGACCTGAGCCAGGCTGTTTGGAGTTTAGGCTTACGTAAACAAGAGGAAATTAAACATTGAAATGTTCTGGGCACTGGAGCTTGATTGTCTTGTTGATAAATTGTTGGAACAGCTTTGCTTCAGTTGTGACCCACAGGCTCTCAAACAGTTCTCAGGTGCCATTCAGGTGGTCAGGGGCTGCTTCTAAAAAGCAATTTGGATGTAATCACCTTCTCTTAAAGCATCAAGAGACTTTACAGAAGAAAAACGCTTAATGCCAGGATACCTTCAGTGCCTGAGAATGGTCCCGAGAACACTAAATATATTAGCATAAAAATAGCTTTGCAATCTGTGTTACGTGTATGGAGGAAAGAAAGGAAATCAATATATATAAAACTTTTTGTTTTCACAGAATATACATCATATTGCAGGAATTTTTCTTCAATTTATATTTTACTAGGTGAATAATAGTTATTGCTGGAGACCATTAGATTTTTAATTTTCAGCTGGTTATCAAATTCGCATCAGCTATGTACATCTTAATCTAAAATGCATACTTTCCTAGAAGACAAAACAAAGTAAGCTAATTAGATTTGAAAATTATGGGTACAGTACGATGGGCTGTATTTTATTGTTCATCCAGTTTATGACATACTCAGCAGGGGCATTGGTTGATACAAGACTGGTTAGGGCTCCCTGCAGCCCTAGTTTTCCCTGGCCGCAGGGGAATAAATGACGTTTGTTCACTTTGCTGTATCTGCTACATGTGATGTGGATTGACATGGCACTTTTGCTCTCCTTTTCCACCTCCAAAAGTGGAAAGTGTCCAGCAGCTCCATCTGCCAGTCTGGGCCTTCTGTTGAAAAAGCAGTAATGTTAGAGTACAGCTGACAGGTACAGAGTGGATCAATATCTGCAAGTAATGGATTTTTTTTTGTACCTACCTGTTGGCTGTTTGATTTCATAGTCTAGTGATACCTTTGATTATAACAGAGTTTCTTTCTGGTCTACACAATTTTAACTTGCAAGAATTAAAAATACTGATCCATGCTTTGAAATGCTCATTAATCCATTCATTGTAAATGACTGAGAAAGGCTCCCATTATACACGTATTCAAACAAGACAGTGTTGCAAGCATTTCACAGGGCACACATGAATCTAAGCCAAGCAAGAAAACACAGATAATTAGTAAACTGTGATCAGACTGAATTAAATATGATTTTCCTGATTTATTTTATTTTATTTTTAGATGGTGTCACATGCTTTAAATTAAGATTTCCCTGCTATTGGCTGCCAAAATGTAGTATTTTAAGTAGTGATTCAGGTTTTGAGCAGGTTTAACCACAAATATAATGGGAGGTTAGCAGCTGTAAACCTCCTTCTCATTGTTTTACCCGGTTATGCTCATTCTGCACATCTGACTTTGTCCTGTCTGTGGAAATTAATCTAACAGTGTTTACAAAAAGAAAATTTTTGAAGTACAAAGAACTCAAAAATCTGAAGCTTTATGTTTGGAAAATACTGTTAACCATTTTTTAAGACAGAGAAACCGGTGGCCAGAAGTGTAATTGTGCTGTACCCAATGTGCAGTTCTCCATTTTCTTTTCCCTTTTCTTCTAATTTCCTCCTCTATCCACATTTCACAGTTTTCAGGACAGATTTGTTGAGGGCTTTTGATCTGTGAAGTTTGGTAGTCAGGCCCTGGATCTTTGCACTGGTCCTCCACTGGGAGGTACCTGCTGCTGTCTGGCAAGGCCAGAGCCAAGAAACAACAGGAAAAGAAGCTAAGCCTATCCTCATGTTCTTCCCAGAGGAAAAACAGCATTCACTGAAATGAATAGACAAAAATGCAAAATATAATAATTCACTAATGTGGGCTTTCAAGGTTTCAAAGGTTTCTAACCAGACTTTCCATATTTATTTATTCTTCTCTCCCCCCCACCCTTCCTTCCCTCCTTCCTTGCTTCCTTCCTTCCTTCCTTCCTTCCTTCCTTCCTTCCTTCCTTCCTTCCTTCCAGTTCTTGGATATGCCATCTACTGTGTACATAAAAAGATTTGAAACTTTAAACACATAAGTTGTTTTAGATACATTTTAATAATAAAGATTAAATAGGTCACTGTTCATTTTGAAAAAAAGACATTAAAGAAGATTCCTGAAATGTGTGTGGTGGTGGGAAGGGGAGAAGCTTAAAAATATTATCATGCCCTTTCATAACACTGAATAATCTTTCTCAAAAGTTTTGCTTTAATTGCTTTTCTTATCACATGCTTACGTTATACTGCTTCTTTGTTAATGCTTTTTTATTCACAATAATGTCTATCACTTCAATTAAATCTTTCTAAGGTCTATTATAAAAATAGATTAATTCTCATTTTCCACTGTATTTTCAAGGTAGAGCATTTTTATATATAATTTTAAAATTTGATAATTTGATTTCTGGTTTTGCACAGTTGTATCTCAGATTTGTTTCCCGATGCATTGTCTTTGTTTTTCATCTATATAAGCTCACTTCACTTTTTTTTTCTTTTAATTATTATTATTTTTTTATTAGAAGCATTGCTGCCTTTTGGTGTTTTAGTATTAATTTAAGTTGTGGAAAACACTAATGGAAATGAAAGTTCTTAAGAAATCCCACTGCAGTGCCCAAATCTCTGTCTGGTTGTGTGGCTGAAGTTCAGTCATAGATGCCTGGATGCTTTTTTATGTTTCCTGGTATTTTAACCTAGACTTATATCCTATAAGTGCCATGGCAATTGCCATGTTACAGCCAGGGCATTGTGGTATTGCAGTCATGACTCCAACAACTTTTGAAGCCCTTTCTACATAAAGTTTTGATAGATCCACTTTCAGCAATATTTATTAAAAATTGCTGTATTCCAGGTGCTGGAAGGATGCTGTGCAAAAATCAGCATTCAAATCTCTGTTAAATGAAAACTTAGCCTTGACATGTCACAGGTAAAAGTTTAAAAATATGAGGCAACACTAAAGGTATATTTGTTTTGATGTATTTTCAGTCTTCAAAACCAGGCTAAACTGTAACACAAGTAGAGCTTTAAAAAACTGGATGTGGAAAGATCCAAGTGTTAATTTGCATTTTATCTTTTTTTTTTTTTTTTTTTTTTTTTCCAGTGTTTACCTGTTTGATTTTGTAGGAGCAGAGTCATGATTTTTAGCCCTTGAGACTGACTGTTTCGAGCCAACCGTATATTACCGAGTTGTTTTTTTTGTTTGTTTGTTTGTTTGTTTTTTTCAGAGAAGTGCCTGTGAAATCCAACCAATGCTTCTCTACAGCACTTTTGTACTGCTTGAACTGATGCTTAAGTGAAGATCTAAGCACGGTTATTTTAAATTTTGATCACTGGATGGTATGTTACCTTTTCTATACAGTAAAAAATTGATTTTAGCACTTACAGAGGATGTCTAATTAAAGCCTTTGTGTTAAGCATTGTGAACAATTCCAACATTACTTTTGATACAAAGAAAGTGGAGGCAAGGATTAATGCATTTGTTGAAAGGTGGTGAATGAAGACAAGTTTAGAATTTACTGCTCTGTATGGCTACTTGTGCTTCTGGAAAAATGGGGAAAAAATATTGAGGGAGGTGGAGATTGAGAGCGTTCTCACCCATTAATGGAAACTTGAGAATGAAATAAAAGCATATACTGCAGTTTTATTCAGCAGAGAAGCTGCCATACAAACCTGATTGCTCCATTTTAATAAGGGATAATAAGGTTAGTTGAGCTTTACATAGATGATGGCACTTACATTTTAGTATTAAGAAAACTGGATTTTCACTTCTGGCTTCTGAGACAGAAAATCCTGTTGGGATTTTGGAGTGTTTGCATGTTTGAATATCTGCATATGCCCAGCTGTGTAAATAAAAATGTAGGCATGTGGACGTATATTGAAGGTGTCATACCATTTTGTACTCTATTCAGCAAAGAGATTAATTGCAAAAAACAGATGCTAGGAACTGCTGACTCCAGCGTCTTTCCACTACTCCCTTCATCCAGCAATTCTATTTTACTTCCAGCCACTGAGGCTGATGGGGTGATTTTTGCCATTTACCATTCTCTATCACGTAAAATGAAGTTTACGAGCTGTTGCCTGAGAACTGCTTTATGTTAGCAGAACACCACAGAGTACGAGTGAGCAAGAGGGAAATTCCATTCATTAGTCCAAGATTATCACCTCAGGTCTTGCTACTAAGGATGAAGGACTGGCCAGTAATTCAATGGGTGCAAATTTCACTGCAGGGTAAAATTGATCTAAAGGAGGTGAGGACCTGCTGAATAAGTCTGCTACAATTTATTTTTAGATGTAATGATTCATATTGCTATTGGCTATTATCGCATAGCAATCCCTTTGTTAAACATGAAAAAAATGCTTAGTTTCTAAATCTTTAAGTTCTTCCTGAGTCCCTGCCCAGGCAACAGACTCCATATAAAAGTTCAGCAATACTGCGCAGATAGAAAGAGTCAGATTGAATAACAGGGATGATTCATTCTTTTCTGCACAGAAAGTAAGATAGAAGAATCTTTAATCTCCTCTGTCAAAAAAAGTTGATGAATTTACTGTACTTCTGCTTAGTCTGTAACATCTCCAATGCTGAAAAAGCTGAGATTTGGCTCTATTTCAATATTTATGGGGGCCTCAGAAGAATTACAGATGACATAAATTGTCAACTCTTTTATTTACAATTTCCCATAGCGATAGCAACTCTTACCTGCTGTAGAAATTAAACTCACATCGTGTAAGTGAACACCAAGGATGTCTTTCCCATGAAAAATCAAGGTTCAATCAACTTCCTTAACTCTCGGGATTACTGAATTACTTTTGCATGCTCATTTTATCACATCTAGAGAGATAAAGTTAAACTACTTGGCTGTCTTCAAGTAATGAATTACTATTATTATTATTATTTAGAGAAGATAGGTAATTTTACATTACTACATTTTGTTAAATTCTGAATGGATATTTTCATTTGGCACAATAACCATTAAGAATTCATTGGGGGAGGGAAGTGGTTATATGTCTTTTAATATAAACTAAGCATGCAAAAAAAACAGTGATTTAAATAAATATATAATGAAGGGCAGAAAATTGTCAATGTAGCTTCATCCTAGGCACGTTAATTCTGAAGAATTAACTTTCTGAGAATTTTGCACTGATATATTGTTATTGATTCACTGACATGGCTTTCATGTTACAATTCATAATTCCGTGCATTGGGGTTTGCTTTTTACATCAGTAATTAAATATGACACATTTCAACCCTTTCATTTGACTAATTTGATTGTATTTAGTAGCAAAGCCATTTCCCTCCGTTTTGAGGGCTTTTGTATAAACTAAAATAAACAATGCAAAACAAAAAAATGAGAAAACTCTCCCACACATTATTTATTCTCCCCCCCCTCCCCCCCCAAAAAAAAAAGAAAAAAAAAGAAAAAAAAAGCTGTCCTCACAGGTCAGAGCAACATAGATATTTATCCTCATTTATACTGTCCTCTGAGTCTTGCTCTTTTCTGCTTGAAATAAAAGCCCTGGAAATATAATCCCTGTATTAATTTTTCTAGTCCTATAAAATGAACACTTTTTGTAATCTCTCTTCTGGTCCTTAATTGTCAGCAGTTGCTCTCTTTTCTTTCTAAAGCTTTAAAACTGCAGCTGATTCGATAGGAGGCACTAATTTCACTACTTTGTCTGTGAAGTCCAAATGAAAGAAAAGGGGAAAAAAAAAAAAAAAGCCACCAACAATAAAACAGTGAATATGACAGGTTTAGAAACAATCCTTTGCTGCTCTTGAATTAATACCGAGCTGGCTTTCTATCTGCAGCAGTGTCTCTCTGCTGGAAGTAATGGGAAATAATAATGACTGCTACTTCTTGTAATTGCTGAAGTGATCATTACTGTGATCTGTGACAGCCTTCTCTTGTCTCTCTTAGCTGCTTTCTGGAAATCAGGGGCTAAACCTGAGTAAATACTAAGGACTTTAAGTGTAATTCCAGACATGTGCATCATTCAAAGAGACACTTCTGGAAGGAAAACAGTCTAGCTTAGGGCTGACGTGTGATTAGTCTTTGCTTCCCATCGTAGCCCCAAGGCCAGCAGTGCAGTGCAAATCACAGGGAGAACAGAGAGTTCTTCACTACATTTTTGGCAGAAGGCTACGCAGGCCTGTGTCTGGAACAAGCTTAAACTTGTAACTCCTGCAGGTGTACCTGCACAGGTTCATTTTGATCCACCTTGCAACAGTCTATCCCTTTCAGCTGTAGGCTTGCTTTCATTTCAGCGTTTTATATTTTCACTTACAGTTGTGGTACCAGAACCTAAGCCTTGCTTAGGCACAGAGTTTCATTTTGGGAAGGAAGTTCCTTTTCTGGCCAAATTCTACATGTCCTGTTCAGGGTGACTGTACATGCACCAGTAATCTATACATGAACCAGTAATCTTGGTATTTTAGAGTTTTAGCCCTTGTGGAAGTTGTCTTGCTCTAGTTTCCTTACCAGCTTCTTTTATTATTAACTCTGGGATTCAGTCAGGCTTTTTGCTGAAATCCTTATTTGTGAATAACCAACTGCTGCTGTTCATAAAAACAAAGGCTTCTCTGACATCCCTTCTTATTTTTTCCCAATTTAGAGAGATAAGCTACTTAAAAGAATAGCACCCTGGAGTTTGTTATATACAACAGTCATTGCATCCTTGAACTGACTTGAATGTATTTAATGATTTCTCATGCAGTCAGGAATGGCTCTTTCCACGGGCTAAGTTATCCAGTTCATTGGACAGCGCGTATACACATACAGCTGAACAGTGTATGTATATATGTATTATATATGTATATACATATATATATACATATACTTATATATAGATGTATAACAGTATATACAGTATATGTTGGTTTCTGGAATAAAGGCAAAAATACAATTTCTTATTTAGAATTAAAAACAATATTTTCTCTTGCCTGTTCCAACCTTAATATGCAGCTGATGTTCTGAAACTTTTATTGAATAAAGCAAGGTGTAGTTTTTCATCCTTCTGAAAAAGGATCAACTAATGATCAAAAATGCCTTTTCTCGATATAGGATTCATAACTTTTGAAGTTAGAGACAGGTCATTTATGGATTCAAAACGGAGCCGATGAAAGAGAGTGCTTTCTAAAACAAAATGAAATGTGGTGTCTTCCAGAATGATCTTTCTGCCTGTTTACTTGAAGGAACAGGAGGGTTTTACTATAGAGAACGGGTCTACAGGAATGTAAAAGAAAAAAAAAAAAAAAGAAGAAAAAAAAACTTTTTAAAAATGCTAGTTTTACTAAAATCTTCATCAATAATTCTACTTAATTAACAATACATAGTTAGGAAAGGCATACGCTTTTGAAGAAAATATGCAGGATGCATATTACTGAGGACAAAAATGCCTTTGCAATGTATTGCAGTTGGTCTTTGCATGATTTAAGCAACAGATAACAGACTAGCTCTGTTTTCTCATTAATGACTAGCTCTCATTAATTGTTGCTGTGTTTTGTTTTGTTTCTTTACCTTTTTAACAGAACTAAGCTGCAGCTATATGTTCATTCTTGATGGATGTTCCCTTTGGGAACCATGCAGCTATGCTAAGAATTTTAGTTTTAAGTAACATTATACCTCACAGACAGTACCTTGATTAAGATGAACTTTAATTAAGATAAATGGTGTCTGCTTAGTCATCTGTTTGGCATTGTGAGACTTGTATCTTCGGACTAATGCTAGAAGTAATGAAATTTTTTCATTTCCTTAGTGAAAGCACAAATTAGATTTTGGCAAGATTGTTGCCCACCTGTCCTGATAAGTGTACAGCTGTTAGAAAGCAATAGTAAGGAATTTCATTTTACAGATTTTTCTCCATAATGAAGTTGTGCTATCTTCCCAGTATCCTATAAGAATGCCAGTCAGCAGTATCTGTTCCAGGAATAATAATATTTAATAAAGGTTAGTCTTAATTGCTACTGAGGCAAATATTCCTCATTTCTTAATGCATAAAACAGTTGGGGGGTTGTGATTTTTTGATTTCTTGGGGAAGATGATCCATTCAGAAATAAAGAGAAATTAATCAGTTGAGAAAACCACAGAATGTGGGCATTTTTTTTAGGCTTAACATTCCAACTTTGTTAGCAGTATTAAGCACATCAGCTTGAGTAATAACCCATAAAGGGGTCATTTTGGCTGTACCCGTATAGGTAAGTTTGGATCTTGTACAACAAGAAACACTGGAAAATAGCCAGCTTCTTAACATAAAGTTTTAACTGAACAGCCTGTTATCCTTCTGAGAGTAATTTAAAATAACACTGTGTTACTGTTTTTTAAACCAAAGCATGCTTAAGGTTCCACATAAAGAACTAAAGAAATGTATGTCCTAGATCTGCCAGAGCAGAGTTATGCCTGCATTAAATTAAATCTTCATCCCAAATGTAAATTCTTAGACCTTCCTAGGTTATGGAGAAATTCCTGCCCTTTTTCTGGTCTCTGCGTTTTTCATCTGAGTTTCCTCTTTCCACCTGCTCAAATCCTCAGACCATTTCAAGGATGTGTACGTGAAAAATGTGATTTCAAATGAAGTCAGAGAACACAGGATGCAACTCCCTACTAGAGGAAGAAGTATGAAGATGCCATTTTCCTAGCTTTCCTACACCTCTGTGGCAATGGTATTTGGGATATATATAAGAGTTTATATTGTAATACAGCCAAATCTATGAGTACATTTTCTGCTACAGGCTTGCAATGTGCCATCCTTACAAAGGAAGTTCATTCCTCCTCTGTGGGCAATTCTTGCATTCCAAATAGACAAACGACCTAGTGTGGTTTGTCCACATCCACCACGTGAAAATCATGTACTTGCACTCTTCAAGGTTACTTTATAATAAAACAGGGGAACTGATAAATAACCTGTAAAAATACAGCTCCGTCTGACCTATGCTTGGGCCTGAATCATTATAGTATCTGTTCAAAAGTTGATTACAACATCTCTTAACTTGTGTATATATATTCTTCCTTAGTCAGAAAAGCGAAAAAGACTTTCAGATGTGGAAGATCAAACCCTTCTTCAGAAAGGTGTATTTCCTATTACTTCTAAGTACATGATTACTTTTTCATTGTGTTAATGTAATTTGAATCATACAATGAAATGCAATGTTTTTGCAAATTTAAAGGCTTGTTATTATAGTCAGAGTACTAAATTTTAAATGTAATGTTTTTCTGATATAAGTATTCATACAAACAAATTATTAGTACTGAAGAAATGTTAGTTTTGCTCATTTCAGACTAGACAAAAATATTATTTTTCTATCAACATTTTTAATATTTTTTGAAATGACGAGAAGCGCTTAGGTTTTATTTTATCAGATAAATTCTACCTTGTCAAGGTTATATTTCATTGCACCATAGGCTTGAAGTAGTTGAACAATTATTAATCATGATACCTAACTCATAGAATTCTCTCAATATATGCTCTGAAACATTAGAGAAAACGTAGTCAAACACTAGTTTGTAATAAAATAGTCAAAAATTTTCAGTCCACTTGATTGTGAAAGCTTCTTATACACTTACGGTTTAAACAAAAAGCTAAGCAGAAGCCAGAATTTAATGAAAATGCATATTTTATAAAATTCTACAGCTGTGTTGTAGATTTATGATCTGGTTTCACTATATAACATAACTACTGTTTTACTAGTACCATTTTTGGTATCCAAACAAGGGTAAGGGAAAGAAAACATATCACTTGAAAAATAAAGAGCATTGTCGTTTTTGAAATATTAGTAGAGAAGTTGAAAACACATGTGAAAGTTACACATAGAAAAAAAAAATACATTTAAATTGGACTTCTTTTTTTTGTAGGAAATAGAACCAATACATTCCCAAACAAAATTCATTTGAAATATTTGTTAAATATTTACACTCCATGATTCAGTTACAAAATTATATTGTTCTGCAATAGGTTTAAAAACAAACAAACAAACAAACAAAACACAGCCCAATACATATAAATATTCATTGGCCTTAGCTTTTGTTAAATGAAAAAGAGCATAGCTTTAGAACTTTGTTAGACTTGGCTTTAAGTGAAAGACAGAAACACTAGCTCCAGTTTTATGCAGTTAGGACAGGTAGGGGTAATGACATTCAACGACGTTTTTATGTAATTTCTGTACCTTCAGTTTATCCACTTGATAAACAATACAATGTAATGAAGCCAGAACTTTTTGGGAAGATGTAGGGCTGCGTGAGAGACTGAATCAAACACATCTCAGAGGCAAGATGTCCTCTGCTGGGAAGAAAAATAAAAAAAAAAAAAAAAAAAAGGAAAGAAAAAAAAAAGACACAACCAACTCTTTCTGCTTCTTGACCTTTAGTAAATATCTGCAGCCTTCATCTTGCAGGGGCTTTCTAATCTGTAGTGCAGAGTAGCATTTGGTATTTGATTGGAGCCTTAAGCACAAATGTCACTATTTCAGTGAGGTGAAGCTTAATCTCTCCATAGTGAAGGATCTATTTCTTCCCTTCATAGTGAAGGAAGAATCATAGAAGAGATGTGCTTTAAGGAGAAGGTGTAAAACAGCTATGTTTTTCTAGTTCATTCGGGTACTGAGAAAAATATCTAAATAATACAGCTTCCCATCAGACTTCTTTGACCCCTGGTATCTGGGCTGCATTAAGCAGTTTTTGTGGATGTTTCTCTCTCTTCACCTCCCTTCCCCCCTCACCTAGGGATGTTGTCCTAAAATTCTTGAAAGATATGTCTGGTAGCATTAATAGACTTTATGGCATCAGCCAGGCTATGGCTTAGCTGGAAATGCTAGGTACTATGGCCGTGTCTAGTAAAGCCATGTTCCATAAGATGAATTATTTCAAAAATCATCTGATGAATTACCTGTGCATGTAAGTTAGACTACATATGCAAAGCCTGAAATTATGCAAAGGCCTGCTATATCCTGATAGTGTTAGGTGTGCTGCATATACAGAGCAGCCATCCAGCAAATGCAGAACAGACTGTGTTTCCTTGCAGTGCTGCATGCTCTCTACAGAACACATGCCCATAATTTCCATGCAGAATGTGTAGGGAGTCTTACCAGCTCCAGAAACGTCTGCATGGGCCTGGAACGTAAGATGCTGCAGTTATGGGGGACCCACAGCCCTGCAGAGAGCAGTGAGAGAACAGGCAGCATATCCCTGACACCTCAAGTGTCACTGGCTTCATGTGTGGGCATCTGAGCCACAGCCAGGGTAAGGACACCTGAACAGGCACAGGCTGATTGCTGCAATTCTGCTGGAGATCCCAGCATGTTAGTTATAAGAGGACATCAGGTCTGGATACATAATTTATATTTTCTATACAGTCAGACTGCAGAGCATTGAATTCCTGTAGTGTGGGTATTTTGTTGCTGTTGTTGTTGTTTTTAATGTAGTCTACTATATTACATTAGTTAAAGCATATATGCTTTATGCAGTTAATATATGCTTAAAGCAAATATTAACTGAAAGTGGCTTTGTATGTAAATATTTCAAACTGGAAAAATAATAATGAATAATCACTTCATAAAGCTCAAGTATTCTCATGAAGAAAATTTATTTTTCTTACTAAGCAGAGCAAAGGATTATACCTACAGTACTGGAAATAACAACAACAACAACAAAAAACCCTACCACTGATTTATTGGCTCAGTTTTAAAAAAAAAATATACAGTATAAAAAGTTTTAAGGTTTGAAGCAATGTCTGCACACCTCCTTGTTCTCCAGGAGCAGAACTTATTTTTAGTCTTATGGCTTTTATTATTTATTCTTTTTATCTCACAGATTATTATCACAGTTAAAAATAAAAATAAAAATAAATAATTAAAAAAACTTTTTACAAGCTACAGGCTTGGTTTTGTATACAGAAGCAGTGCTACGCAAGAAGTGTCATATTAGAGATCATGATAAATGATCTCTTTTTACCAGGAGGCTGAGCAAGAGGCTTCTAGAGGTCCTTGTATGCCTGTGTAGTAAAGTACTACGTTAAAAAGCTGAGAGATCACAAACAGATGCGAGCAACAGGTATCAGGTAATAGAATACTTTTAGTGAAAATAAAAGTTTTTAAAATGTTTTTTCACTAGTTTGAGACTTCTGACTAAAAAGATAAAAAGTCTGGAAGTCAACTATTTTTCTCAAATTTCACCAACTTGGGATCAGAAGGCTTTTGAAAGAAAAGGACAAAAATCTAGCAAAACTTAAAAAATGTCATCAAAGGCAAAGTACTCAAGGACAAATTTCCAGCACCTTCGGACCCACTGTAGTTTTGTTTTTGTGTTTTTAACTGCAAACTTCTTTTTATCCTTCACTTCTCTGGCATACATTTGGCCTTCCAGTTTGCTGCTGTTATATAAGGTTTAACAATCCTGTTTGGAGCTCTGAGTGATGATCTCCGATGTATATGTTCACTTAAGTATTGATAAGCAACGTGGGCATCAGCTTTTTCCAGGAGTGTGGTTTTATAGGTCAACATTTCAGTAACTATCTAAACTACATAACATTCAGAGTTTGCAGCGGATTTAAAAGCAAGTACCCTTCAATTTCAGTAACAGAAGTACACAGCTCTAAACAAAACCAGGAACTCTTCTTTGGGATTTGGATCAATTGCCTTTCAGGATTTCAAGACTTTTGCCAGAAATGTCTCCTTTCAGAAGAAAAACCTCTGAAATAAGGTGTTTGCTAGCAGGCAGTTCTTTGCATTCTTTTCTTGTTCACAATCAAGAAAAACTTCAATACATGTATTCTGTGCCCCTGTCATTTCAGTCCCCCATGTTTAATGTTTGCAATGTCCACTTTTTTGTCTATGTTGGATTGTCCTGCCCTCTTCTTTTCCCCCACCATAGAAGTATCTTTGTTTGATTTGGCCACTTCTTTTATCCTGCCTCTATCAGGCTCGAGCAGATAAGGACTTACAGTATTTGTCTTTGATTCCCATGTGGCTGATAAATGTGGAGGATCATGTCATCCTGTGTTTAGCTTACCACATAAGATTTTTATAAAGTGTGTCAGAAACATAATATAAGAATATCTCAATGAATTAAAAAAAATAATAATCATAATGCAATTCACGCAGCTGTTTGTTTTCTCCCCTCAATTATTTTAGTCTACTGTGTGTGAGCACTAGCATTTTATTCTGCCCTTATGGTATCTTTTTTGTTTTACAATATTCACATCGGCCAGGATGGCATGTGCTATTTATGTTGTTGTAGTAACATTTTACAAGGTACACGTTTTCTGTGATTATCCTACCTGCAACACTGTAGTGTCAGTTGGTAGAAGGTTAGTTATATGATAAAATTAAAAAGTTATCCTTTTATGTTACATACCATGATTGACACGGGCTGTAAAATTCTTTATTATTAAGGTATAGAGGAAAGCATCAGAAGGAATGTTATTGCTATTGCTGTTTCACTTCCATAATGGAAATGATATTTGAGAGCAAACTCCATGAGAACTCACCTGTATCTTCATTAGTGTCTACACAGTCAAGTGCTGGAAGGTATGTCTGGCTAATGCTTTTGTCAACTCTCACAAGCTCTGAGTGATGATCATTACACCAAGGGCTACTTTCATTGACTTTCACAGTGTAGCAATGTTAATGAGGTTCAGTTATTGGTATAATCTCTCCTTTGGCTTAGAAATGTAGAGACCATGACAGACAATGAGAACTGTCTGTCTAACTGATTACTGACGTGATTTTTGTTGCTGTTGTGATAGAACCTTGTGCACTCACATCTAAAATAATATTTTCATGTTTTTCTGTCCTTGTTCTTAGAGGTGCTCTTGGAGTAATTTTCACTGTCTATTCCAAATTTAACCAATTGTCTCAGTAAGTGTGATGGAACAGCAGCTGACATCTGTGGGTGCTTTGCCTCTCACAACCAGCCAACTACAATCAACTCAAAAAAGGATCTGTCACAGTCATAGCACAGATTTAGTAGAGGAGTTGTGGGCTACAGATTTAGTAGATAAAATAAGACAATATGAGTGGAAAGAAATGCCAACAATAGCATGTAACAAAGCAAACAAGCAAACAAAAAAAGCAAAACAAAACAAAAAACATGGCAAGTCCTACAATACAGGAGGCTCATAAAAACTGTCCAGGTTGGTGTTAAGTGTTTCAAGCTGAATAAAGCATCTTTACCTGATGATTTCAGTATAGGATGGTGCTTTCTAAATCCGTTAATTGGTACCATGTACATTCTTGATCTTGAATCTTCACTGTTCTGCTAGATTGCTAGATAGTTATTCTGGGGAATATTCAGAGAAACCAAACGCAGTAAATAAAGAAACACACCCATAAGCAAGAGAACTCAGTGTCTATTTTATCAGATTAGTGAGAAGACAGTGACTCAATTATGTGTACCTCAGGGTTGTCTGTCTCTTGGATCTCATATCAAATTTTCATACAGGTTTAAATAAAATGAGGAGAGTATACTAGCCGTTTAGGCTCTTAGTTTTGAGTTGTCACAATCACAGCCTTTGCTTTGGATAAGAAGTTGGCTGGAGGAGTTGGCTCCAGGTAGACTTTGGAGCAGGTGTAGGCAGGATCTGTGTAAAGAGCAAACACTTGTTATTTAGAAGTTGGATTCTCATTCTTCAAGTAGTTTTTTGTAGGACTTCACAGAAGGTAGCATGGATATTTTTTTTTATTTGTTTTGGTAACCATTAGCTGTATTGTGTTTTGGTTTTGTTTGTTGTTTTTTTTTTTTTTTGTTTGTTTGTTTGTTTGTTGTTTTGTTTTTTTTTTGTCTTGGGAAAGGTGTTGACTTTTCTAGCAAATAAGGTTTTTGCTTTTCTTGTATATCCTAACATAGTACATTGAGGATTCAAGTTATGGTAGGTAGCAGCTTAATGTTTTTTGTTTGTTTGTTTTTGGGGGAAGAGGGGTGAATCTTGCTTCTGCAGTTAAATTATTAGTCTCTATTGTCTTAATATAGGCCTATATGTTAGACCATATGTAAGAAGCAGGGCAGTAATGGAGCTCTTGTTTGAAAACAGTAGATAAAGCATCTAAAATTTTAGAGGTTGAAACTACTTTTGTACTACTATGGATCCTTTGTACTACTGTGTGAGCCTTTGCAGACTCACAGGTGCAAACAACTGTTCATGTAAATGCAATTATAAAATTGAGGCTGTCCAGATGAAAAATTAGAGAGAAAAAAAAATAAAGGTTTTGGAAACAGCTAAAAAGTCCTGAAATATCCCTCTGCCGTTTGTCTGATGTCCAGAGTATCTGACGAATACTCTTTTTTTCTTTTATTATTTTTTTCTGATATTTTAAGTAAGGAATTAATGATTAATAAATACTTAATTCCTGTACTATTCTAGTTGACTGGATAGTTATTCTCTTAATTTTGGCTTTGTAGGCTGTTTTAACTTGGAAGCAAAATCTTAGGAAGTTTAATTAAAAATTAGCCTTCATAAGAAAATTTCAAGTTGGTTTCAATGTGGTACTTCTGCACAGCCAGTATCCATCAACATGGTCTTGTATTTTCCCAAAAAAAAAAAAAAAAAAATCTAGCTGTTCTGGAGCTTAGAGCAATGGCTGTAGCCAGAGGTGCGAGACACCACTCTGAGTCAGGTTTCAAAACCGTAAACACAGGTGAGCAGGTTCCTGACTCTTTCCACAGAGTAGTAAGTCTCCTCAGATGGTAAATCACCATCTGCTTATGGTGATTTCGATGAATAGATCTCAGAAAACATCAATACAAATTCTAGCTTCAGTGATTAAAATGTACAACAACTTCTTTATTTCTCTTTAATGTATAGCATGCTATTCAATTTTATGGTTTTGATACTTGAGGCACCTCAAAACTTTCTTCTTTTTTTTGTCTCTACAAACACAAGTGGAAATTCTGTTGGTATCACCATCAATTCCTCTTCCCCATGATGAAAAGCCTTAGGAAGAGACTAGTGAAGCTATAATTATTACCTGTACATGCAGCCAATCTGTAAAGAACATGATTTATGTTACTACATGCTGATTTATCAGTTGTCTTGAATTGATGTCTTGCTTTCAAGTTAATCAATATGTACAGTGCCCCATACTAAAAGTGTTTGACCTATGAGATGTTACGTGAGAATGCAATTTAAGGTCTGGAGGCTACAGCTGTAAGTTTGGGGGAACACAGAGGAACCCCTTACTGGTTGCTGTAGGTGATAACGTAAGTATGCTGTTCTTGAGTAAGAACATAAACAGTGCTATAGAGTGATAAATGTTAGTAAATGTTGTTTTTCAGTTAACTCTTGTAAATTAATGTGTTGTAATGTATGTAAGCAACACTTGAAAATAGAATGTTATAAAAACTGTTGTGGCATCACCTTCTCCTTTCATCAAAGGTGCATTTAAGTTTGGGGAAAAACAGCAATGGGCAATTCATTCACACTATTAACAAGGTAAATAGAACATAGATAAGGAATGAGATTTGTACAGAAAGCTTTAACCCTTTTAATTCAACAGTGCCTTCTTTTTTTTTGCATTGTTATCTATAAATACATTTATTTTTTCAGTATGTTTAGAGTGGCAGCAAACATTTATGTGAATTACTGAGTCTGACATCTAATTAACACAGTCTTTACAGGTTTAATGAGCAGTGATAAATTTCTATCCTTTCTTTGGCACATTTTAATTAGTTGTAATTATGAGTGGAGTGACCTGAAAAGATTGTTGTCCCATGGTTTCATCATAAATTTGTATAATTTATATAGGTAGAGACAGATTTAGTTTTTATGAAATTGAAAAAACAAAGGTTATTTAAACCATTACATCCGTCATATAGTATTCTTCCATAAAACTCAGGTAAACAAAACATTGGACATAAATATTTGACTATACTGCAAGTGATGCCTCATAAATTAAATTTATTGTCTTTTGCTTTTCTGAAGACTAAGTATGCATTAAAATCTGCTTCATCTGTTGCTCATGACTGAAGTGTTGACTGCTGACATTCATCTTTAGTAGCATTATAAATTTCAAGAAGAAGGAAAGAGTGTTTAAAATATTTATCTATAAAGGTTTTTAGCACTAAATAGTTGAGAAGTGAAATGCAAACAAATGAAAATATAACCTTAATTTAGGTGACAACGTGAGTACAAAGTGTTTTCCTTACTAGAGTCATCCTGTAGAAGTAAAGTGGAATAAAACTTCCTAGCAGTCATGACTATTATTCCTTCACAGGGAGCTTTGTATAGTCTCTAGAGAGAGACATGAAAGAGCTGTCAATAAGATTAATGCAAACTTGCATTACCTAACACAGCATATGAAAGTAACTGAAAGATCTGGCCATTAAAATAAATGTATATTTCATAAAAAACTGTAAAAATGAAACATAATAACATTTTATAAAGCTCTCAGTTGTGAACTGTGCTTTGATTAAAAAGATAGGATTTCATAAAATGGGATTGCATGTAACATTTCTCTCTTGTAAAGCTGATATTTCAATTCCTGTATTAAAGGATGTTAAAGGAGGTTATGCTGAGACAGGATTGAAATCATTTTAGACTCAAATGTGTGAAGTGCTACACCCTTTAGGAGCTGATGGGAACTGGAGGCAATATGGTATCCTACAGGAGTCACTCTTCATGCTGTGAAGCATGATGTCCTGTTCACAAAGGGTGGGTCCCCTGTAGGGCTAGAGTGTTTTTTGGTTGATTGGTTGTTTTTTCTTCATCTTTTATCCTAAAAAATAATCATAAAAATAAATAAATAAATAATCTGAGATACTAGTGAAGTGAGAAAAAGCATTAAAAATCTGCATTAAGGGTGTCTAAAATAATCCCGTTCTGAAAGTCAGAACAACATCCGAGTAGGTTTTGTTGTTGTTTGTTGTTTTTTTTGTTTGTTTGTTTGTTGTTTGTTTGTTTGTTGTTGTTGTTGTTGTTGTTGTTGTTGTTGTTGTTTTTCTATGTTTTGGGCTCAAATCGTCTTTCCTGCAACCATCAGACAAACTCCACAAGTTTCTAACTTGTACGTTAACAGTGAATTTGTAATTCCTTTGGTGTCTGCTGTTATTTTAGTTTGGCACAACAGAGCTTTGGGTAACTTCCGCCAAAGAATGTGTTTTGTGGTAAGGCTCCTGAGAAAGATGTTCGGTTGAATCTGCCACCTACATGGCAGCCCTTGAGTGGTAGGGGTGGGATGGGAGTTGTAGGAATGATCCTGTCTTTTTTTTCTCTGTCTGTGTACCTTTGACTGTGGCTTATGGTGGCTTGAAACTGTTCTCTGATCTACACTGTAGTCTCATTGAATCTAGGAATCTCTGGACTAACTTGAGGTGAGATATATGACAGCACAACTCAGAAGGAAGAATGGCCACAACAGGGACTAGAAGCTGAAACAGTTCATGTATTGGGAAACTTAAACATTTTTGAAAGACTCTTTCCTCAGAAAACCGCTTGAAGATACCATTAAAATAAAATTGTGTCACTGTCAGACTCAGGTCTCAGCTTGTTGTAGTGCCTTATTTTAACAAACATCCTTCTTTATTAATTTCTTCCACGGTGTTAACTACTCTTGTTGTTTGCCTTCATCTTTACTATATTTTTTCTACTCTTGTTATGAAAGAAAAGTAAATTGCTCTCATTTACTTTGTGTAATGATTGATGATAGTGCCTTGCTTAATCATTTTTTGATGCTTTTTTCTGTCACCATTGAGCTATGCAAGGGAAGCGTAGCATTTGTTAATACAGGCAGTGCAAACAGCTCACTTGATGAGAAAGTTGCAGTAGATAGCATGTGAAGCTGGGGGGTTGTTTCCTACAGAACATTTACTGGTACTTTATTAAGCTTGTTTTAAATAGTGGAAAAGGTGCAGTTTATCAGTTTCCGTAGGAGCCTAGACCAGAACTGATGAGGAGGAAGCTCTCTCTCACAATCATCCTAAATTTTCTTGTTCACATATGGTATGTGCATTCTCAGAAAATTAACTGAAATGAGTATTTCACTCCAAAAGGCAAGGCAAAATTTCAAGATATTTTACTCTGAAATCAGTTTAATAATGTCAGAATACTTATGTCAAGGGCTGTTAGATGATCCTTAGAAGCTGTGAGAAGTGTGCCCTCATATTTTGCAGGTGTGTTCTCTTGCAGTCTCATACAACTTTTTTTTTTTTCAGGATCTGGATCATGTTAGGCACTCATAGTATGTAATTACAAGGCATATTTTCTCCCCTGCCAAATTTGATCTGCAGAGTTTGAGAGTTTGATCTGTAGCCTTTCCTTTATCTTTGTTTGTTTGTTTAGTGAATCTAAGTAATTTCAGCTTTTACTTTGTTAATTTATAGGCAGTTTTTCTTCTTCAGTAGCATTATTCTATAAAAGGAGTAATTCAGTAGTAATTTTGATGTAGCATTTTAAAAATGAACTGTGAAGACTTAAAAGAGAGCCTTAACAGATGAACCAGTGTGAATATTGTTTCTGAGACTGAGCATTAGCTTCTTCCAGTAACACCTTTGAATATAAGGGAATCAGACCTTAATACTGATCTCTATAGCTGGTTTTATTTTTTCTCTGCTGAATTCATCATGAGCAAACAGATGAAATAAAATATAAGAATCAAAGTGAAAATTATCCTGCATACGAGTATGAGATAGGTCCTAGAATAATTACCTTCCTTCAAGTTCTGCTGCTTGTATCTTTTCCATTGCTGTTCTTTCTTACACTGTCATCAAGGAGAAAAATGGTTGCATCCTAAATCTTCCCCACTGTAGAGATGACCAGAGATAATGAAAACTCCTTGGACTCCATTTGGGGACATAATTTGACCTTTCTTTTAAATTCTGTCAAAACTATTCTGTAAATGGAGAAGAAACAGTGACAGAAGATAACACATCATTGTCCCCACTAAATCTGCAGAGACTACGTAAGAAAGATAATGATGACACACATTAACTCTTGAGAGGTATCACTTCCAAACAGTGCCGCTTCCTTTTGGGGAAGTTTCTAGTATATTTCTAGCATAATGCATTTTGTGAAGGGCTCAGCCACGCAGTTTTGGGCTGTGTATGCTTATGTATTTGCTGTGAAAGCAAATACTTTTCCCATTCTTATGATTATGCAGAGGGAAGATGTGGTCTAAATGGTGTATGTATAGGCTAAAACTGGTGTGTGTAATAATTAGCTCAAAGCAGTTAGTCAGCAGTATTGCAAAGAAGTGCATAGAAACAGTTGGTGTATGCATCTCCCCTTCCACCAGCACTATTATTTATTTTTTTTGTTATGTTAATTGTTTTTAAATCAAACCTGTGTGGATAAAAACATAAATGAATGAAATAAAGCTTTCCACTTAAATAGGGTCAGATCCAGCCAGACAACTAAAGATGGCAATATATTTAATATTGAAAAAAGTGCACTCTGTAAGTACCATATCTACTGCATATTTATTGCTTATTAAAAAATTGCATAGGGCCTTAATCTTAAAAATATTTATTAATCTCTTCAGAGTTTGACTGACTTCATCTAAATTTCATTGTTAACAGGTGAGACTGAAAGCAGAACTAGTATAGGATTTAGGTGCTTTAGTCATCCTTAAGGTCTGTTTTAGGTATTCAAGTTGAAAATTGTTATTCAGAAATCCTACACTCATTGATACCATGTCTCAGGAGAACTTTAAAGCATTTAGATGCCACCTTGTTTAGCATAAAAATTTATTTCTCTACAGGAAGTAGTTCTTAGCATTGCTTAAGCCCCAGCAGAATCCAGCAACCAGATGTTTGTTTAACAACAGATGTGAAGATTTTCCTGCATTGTTCCCTCAGCATTCAAACAAAGCTGAGAGAACCATATTTTGCTCTAGAAAATACACATAATTTCTTTTATCTGGACATTTTAATTGTATTTTTGTGCTTTCTTTTTGTATCACATGCCAAAAAAGCCATTGTGTATGCTTTAAAAAGCTATCAAGAGCTGCAGTGTAGTCGGTGAATTTATATATGCTTATACACCTGAGCCTTGTCATTCTCTCTCACACATGCTCAGCAGTCATAGTTACAGTACTGTAAGGTTGGACCAGCTTCTACTTTAAGTAGCTTTCTGAAGCTACTGGAAGGAGCAGGATTAGTTCCGAGACTGGTGTATTTTGTAGAAACTGATCTGTGTATAAAGCTGTGGGTTTGTTAGATCGATTGTTGTTTGTTTTCGTATGGTGTTCTTTATTATTTGGTTTTGGTTTTCCTCTGACTTCCACTTCCAAGTGGTTTCAGTGGGTACTTTGGTTTGAGTATATTATAGGTGTTGTCAGCAAGACAGAGGTACAGCTGATTTTTAATGGGGACTGCACTTAAAAGAAGTGGTCTCTTCTGTCTCTGCAAATTGAAAAGAAAGAAGCAGAGCCCTCTTGGTCACAGGTATCTGAATGTACTGGGCAGCTGAGTAATTAGCAGTAGTGTAATATTGTGCATTTATTTAGTGTTTAGCATAGACCAAATAAATGAAGTTCCACTGCAAATGATATACTAATGTGAAATTTAGATAAATAAAGGGAGCTGCTGATATATAAAAACTAACAGGGTCGAAATCTGAATTCCTGCAGTAACTGAGGATCATTTTTATGTACAGCATCTTAATGCATGTTTTGTGTTGGATCTGGATATATATATATATATATATATATATATATATATATATATATGTATATATATATTTCTCATTCTCCTTTATTGGCTTTGTGCACCTCCAATAGTCAAGGTGTAGATCTAGGATCAGTGTGGCTATGTTAGTCTTCCTGCCTGGTTGTATTGTGTCCTCTCCAGGGGTTGTGTTCTCTCTGTCTGGCTTTTCTAGTACTGCTTTCTCTGTCCTGGTAGCTTTAAACAGAAAAGAAATACACCTGAATTTAGGGATCTGAAGTAATTTGGTAAGAAATTTTACTGTATTTGAGATGTAAGGTTGAATTCACTGTGCTAGCATTCTTTCTCAGTGGTAGATAAATACGCAAAACGTCACTCAAAACAAATGATGAACAGTTCACTGTTATCTGGATTAAGATAGTTGGGATGCTGGCTGGGTCCAAAGCAGCAAAAAATAAATCAAGATAGGACTAGAGGGAAGGCTGAAAGAAGGGCAGTGAAGCTAGTGAAGGGTCTAGAAAACAAGTCTTATGAGGAGCAGCTGAGGGTGCCGGGGTTGTTTAGCTTGGAGAATGTAAGGTTTAGGGGAGAACTTACTGCACTTGATATTAAAGGGGGTTGCAGCAAGGTGGCGATTGGGCTCTTCTCCCAAGCACCAAGTGATGAGATGAGGGGGAAGAGCCTCAAGTTGTGCCAGCGGAGGTTGGCTATTAGGAGAAATTTCTTCACTGAAAGGGTTGTGCAGCATTGGAACAAGCTCCCCAGGGAGAAGTGGTGGAGTCACCATCCATGGAGGTCTTTTAGAAAGGTGTAGATGTAGAACCATGGCTTAGTGGTGGACTTCAGTACTAGGTTAAAGGTTGGACTTGATGATTTTAGAGTTCATTTCAATGAGAGTAATTTTTCTACTTTTTTTTTTTTTTTCTAATATTACACAAGAATGAGCTACAGTAAGGTAAGAAAATCAAACTCTTTTTTTTTTTTTTTTTTTTTTTTTTAAATCTCATTTTAATTGTTAGGTCTGGCTGTCATCCTACCAAATTCTGGCAGATGAACAAAGCAGAAGCAGTTATGTAGTGTGTTTAATAACAGAATGAGTCATCATTCAGGAGGCTTGTCATCAAGGAGATGGAGAGCAAAGGTCCATGTACTTTGGCCATGGGCCTTTCAGAGCTTCACTTGCTTTCCAAGGTACAGGAAAGCAAAAGACTTTTGCAAACAAAGAGGCTCTCCAGAGATGGTAGATGAAGAGAGAATGCATTTGCATTAGGTATCAATTTCATTAAAAAGAGCAAATGTAGCTGGAAGATGAGCTGCAAACCTGAAGCATGACACTTGAACTTATTTGCATACGTGTCCTGGTGTTGGCTGGGACAGAGAAAATTTTCTTAGTAGTAGCTAGTATGGTGCTGTGTTTGGGATTTAGGATGAGAATAATGCTAATGACACAAGGATGTTTTAGTTGGTGCTGAGCAGTGCTTACAGCTCCTTGCACTGCCCTACCAGTGAGGGGGCCAGGGCTGTAAATTGTGTAAAAACAAATCCACTTTTATATTGATGTGCAAGTGATATCTGAGGGTATAACCTGGACAGTAAAAATGAATAAATTATCATAGACATAATTTTAAAATAGTACAGTCATAAAATCTTTCAAATACTAAATTGATGCTGTATACCATACAGGAAGTAATAAAACAGGGATGCAAAATGGCAATGTAATAAATTAATCTTGAACCTTTAAAACAGATCATTTAAAAAGACACTTTAGTAAACTTTCCAAATGATGAAGAATAATCACGTTTCAGTGATTTTTTATCAGAACTGACGACTTTTTATATATATCAGGATCATGCCTGCCAAAGAAAAATAAAATCAAATAATTAATGATAGCATGTACCTTTCTTGTCCAAATTAAAAAATATATACATTTTTTTGAATAGGAACACTCCCATGTGTGCACAGGGGAAAATAATCTTCATTTATGTATGAGTGCAAAATGAAAAGTGAGTTTTAAAAAAATCTGCACAAGCTGAGACAAGACATGCTATGGCATGACGTTCAATGAATAAATGTCATCCTCTAAAATGTTGTCGGTTGTTGTTTTGCAAAAATCAGCATTTCTCTGAAATGAGATGTAGATGCCTAGCTAATATGACAAGCTAAACATGTTATCATAGAAAATAGCAAGTAGTGATATGTATGTTATATGGTATTTGCTGAGAAGTCTCTTCATTTATCAACAAGGAAAGTAGAACTGTATACGAATAGTAAAACATTACTTTCTTAACAGCTTTGTGAAGATTTTCTACCACTTGTATTGCCATGTAATTAGAGGTATTTCTCTTTGTAGACATTGGGTGGCTACCCATAGACGATGACCTAGTAATGAATGAGCTACAAGACAAGCTGCCACAAGGGTGGTCTTCCTGCACTTGTTTTTCTGAGCTCTTCAGTTTCATTTGAATTTCTATTCAGGATACTTGAAATGCCAATACTTGTAAGCACTTCATTTAGATTTTGGATATATGCACCTAAAATATGACTGGAATTCATTTTCTCTGTTACTCAACAGATAAATGAATGTTTGAGAAAGTGAGGGAGCCAAAACAGATGGGTTGTATTCAGTTTTCACTCACAGATACTGAATTGCCTTTCTGCTATCTTTTTTTCAATGCAGAATGTATCCCTGGTGTACATTTTATTTTTGTGTCTACATTCCTTTCATCTGTCCTAAGTAATTTGAAGACAGTAGGATAGTTTTTTAGTTTAACAAGTTTTACTAGCTGAAAGCTTTTGGGATAAAGGTCTTCCCTTTCATTTCATCCCATGTGACATTCCTTCTCCAAGTATACAACAGAGCTAAATTTCTTTGTGTGTTTCATACTTTTTTTTTTTGTTGTTTACAAAAATACCTTCTCTTTCTCTTACAAAAGTTGCTTTCTACATGTTCCCATTTCCTTTCTGCTAAGGTGAAACTGAAATAGAAAGGCATGTTCCTAGTGCAGTCTTACTAGTGTTATATGGTGCAGGCATTACCTGCAAGTTTGATGCAATGGTAGATCTGCTATAATCATCAGTCTTTGTTTCCATACCTGGCAATATGCATCTGATTTTCTCTGCATTTTAAACATATGAAGATTGCTGTCCTAGTTTCTGCTCTTCTGCAAAAGTTGATTTCAGGATTATTTCATACCTTTATCAAGTTCCGTAATTTTTTCAGGTTAGCATCAAGTTGTTTTAAATCAAATTACTAACACATCCAATACACCCTTTGTAGATTTCTCTGTTATGATCTGCTAATATCACTCATGAATTTTACTAGTACTTATGTTAGTAATTAATAAGAAATTTGACTACAACTGAAGGTTATGCAGTTCTTTTACACTTCTCTTGCCAAAGAAAATCTGAGAAATTTTGGCAATTTTTATTGTGGAAATCCAAGTGGAAATGAATTGTCTCTCTGAAATTTTCTTTGGAACTCAAGAGAACATCTATATATTTGCATTTGTTTTCTTCTCATTTTTCTTGTTCTGATTTTTTATCTATAGATGTTTTACCCAGATTTGATAGTAGAGACATCATTAATTACAGTTTTGCCCCTCTATGTAAAAGGAGAAACTCTATGTAAAAGGAGTTCTAAAGTTCCAGGTTGAATCTGCCCAAGTTCCAAAATAACAGTAATGCTTTAACAGTAGTTTGGAGTTCACTTCTGAAGAGTGTTGATGATCAGTCTTGATACCACATCAATTTGTTCCCGCATCACAATACCAGCTATATATATTTACCTATTTTACACCTTTCGGCCATTCTCAATGTGTAGAAAAAGAATTTTTGGAGCTAGATATTAAATCATCCTGTCATGATTGCCTTTTCTGCTCAGATGACTTTGAACTATTTATTCTAAAGACAACTGTATTGCTGTTTTGTTTGTTTGTTTTTAACAAACAACAACAACAACAACAAAGAAAGGAAACAACAAAAAGAAACAAAGACATATACAATGCAGGGTAGTTCAGAGTGCTTACGTGAACCCAAGAAATGCTTTTTTTTTTTAATGGTCTTTGTTATTTTGTAGAACTATTTGTGACATCTTCCAAGAGACTTGAGATTTAGATTCTGTCCATCTTGAACTTTTTAGTTATTGAATGGTCTCCTAGGATCATAAGATAACTCCCTTTGAAAGGGATCTCTGGAGTCTTTAGTCCAATATTCTGCTGAAAGCGAGGCCTGCAAGGTTAGATCAGATTGCTCAAGGCTTTATCCAGTCAGGTCTTGAAGCCTCCAAGGATGGAGACTGCACAACTTCTGTTGTGCAGTCAACCTGTTTGACTGCTTGGCAGTTCTCATGGTGAAAAACAGTCCAAACCTGAGATTATGAAAACCTTACAATTGTGCCTGTTGATCTATGTTTTTCTGGTACTGGGGATCCCCTGACTGGATGCAGCATTCTACATGTGGTCTAGAGGCTGCTGGGTGTTTTTTTTAGAATTCTTACCTTGATTTTTTTTTTTTTTCTTCAGCCCCCTTGTTAAAGAAGCTCCCAGTGCTGAAGACACTGGCTTCAGGATACTGAAGTTCTTTCTTAATCCTCAGTACCTTGCAATTCTTTTTTTCCTGGGGAGAAATCGTTCTTTTAGTTGCTCTGGAAAGATGTCAGTGTGAGTCACTGAAGGAGAAGGGCAAGGAGCATCCTTTCTATTAAATTTGCTGTGTTTAGCAGCAGCATGTTGTCTATAGGATTCTCCTCCTTTGGCACAGCTCTTTTCCTGGGGGATGTCACTCTGAATCATCTAAAGCATTCAGTGTTCTTGTTATTGATAGTGGTGCAGCTATACTTCAGGGAACTCAAACATTAATTTACATGGCAAAGTATCATCCTCAAAGAGATAGAGCATAACAGAAATCATTATTGGGAAGGTATTTGAGCAAATTAGCAGAATTGTTACTATAATTACTGAAGAAAAAGAGCTACGTTTTTCAGGTTGGTTGAAGTGGTAATAGGTCTGAGGTCCTGGAGGCCATTTGCATTTTCATCCCTCTAAACATCTCCAGCAACACCCTCTTCTCCCTAAGAAAGCACCTTTATTCCAAAATGCAGATGTCCAACCTTCTTCCCTGAGCAGCAGCTTACCAGCTGTACTGCGATATCTCTTCCCCCCCGCCCTCCCCCCCCATCTCCTACTGCGCTGAAGTTACCTCCTCCTTCAAAAAGGCGCAGAGCTACACAGATCAATCCTGTTGCCCTTCTTCTAGCAACAAAACAGTGGCTTGAGTGAGACTCTCTCATCACGCTGGGATGTGGTAGGTACAGCAAAAGTTGCTGGAACAGTAGGTTTCAACTGGGAGAGAAAATAATGTTGAGTGGAGAAGTCCTGTGGGATTTCTGGTGAACCATGCTGATTACTGTCAAAGATGGATATCTTAAAATGTTCAGCTGTTTTGTGATGAACAGCCAGGAACTTTAAGATCTGAATGTACTTCATTCATCTCAAAGGAAGTTTCTCTGAACAGCTTTAATACCAAACAGATGCTATGCCTGGTAGGGATCTTTCCTGCCTAAAATACAGCAGCTTCACAGCAGCTTCAGGGCTCTTCAGAACTCTGTTAGCTGCTAATCTTGTCCAGTGGACATTAATACATGGGTTGGCTGAGTTGACTCTGTTCAATGAGGATTTCTCTTTCTATCTGAGTATCTCAGCTTTTACAGCCTTTTCAGCACTGAATAAATGAGTAAGGATGAGGAGGAAGAGACAGAAGAGAATGGGCTTCTTTTGAAGGGAGGTAGAGGCTAGAAACATGCTGGTAGCCACAGATAACTTCTGCTTTTTACAAAGTGTTTTCTGTCCTACTTTATTTGCTTAGTCAGAAATCATGTTATGTCATTCAAAAATAAATTTGTGGGTTTACTGAATGGCAAAAATGTTAAATATTTAGTTCCTCCAGATAGTGTGCCTTTCTGCTTCTTTTTAGATTTATTTATTTATTGTGGAGGGTATAGCTCTAAAATGTAGTAAAAATGCACCAAATCCTAAAACAGCTCACAGTACTGAATGTTTTTCATAAATATGGATTTAGGTATGTCCCATTTTTCATAGTGTAACCCACTAAATGTGTGGGCCTCGGAATGGATCCAGAAACCCAGGTTCTTATCTTTGGCTAAAAAGCCAAATCTTCAGTAATTGATCAGAAGTCTCCCAAGAGAGTGTGCTGAAAAATTATTCAATATTTTTTTGGAAAAAAAAAAAGAAGCATTTCTGCCCATTTGGTCCACTTAACTTTCTCACCTAATTTGAACATTGTGGATTTGTTTTGACCTGGCTTATGATAGAGCCAAGAACTTCTTAAGATTCAGGTGGTGGTGGTTTTATCCAGGGGGTAGACAATGTGATTCTCCAGTGTTTCCATGAGATTTAAACTTGAGCTTTGGAGTGATCGTTCCATGCCCAAAGTTTCATTATGGCTCTGCAATATGAAAGTGTCTGATTTAAGTCCCTTTTTTACCTGCTTCAGGGCAGAATTTTAAACTTGATTCTCCTGTTATCTCAACTGTTTTCTGCTTTTCCTTCAGAAGTAAGCAGGGAACCCCAGGGCTCTGTGGGAGGTAACTGCTGCACAGTTGACAAGTTAGCTCCTAATACCCAGTGCAGACATTTCTGCACCATGGTAAGGAAACGTAAAGCTGCAGATTGTCTCATTAGATGTCGCATATTCAGATCACAGTGGTATATGCGTATTTTAATTAACATATCCAGACTGTCAGCCAGCGTCATGAGTATAAAACAACTTAAACCACTTTCTCCAGTTCATGGTTTTATTTGTGTTAATATTTTACCTCAAACAAAAATGCACTTTTGAGGCAAATATTCTGATCACCTTGATTTGCCACCTGAGTGTATTGCACAGTGATCTCACAGCACGCTAATGGCAATTTTCTGTAATTGAAAGTAAAATAGAAAACATGCTGTAGGAGCAAAATGTTATCCAGACACTGATGGCTATTCGGACCATGATATCAGGCTAGAACTATGCCAAAAGTAAAAAATTGAAATACTTATAATGTAGGTGTCAGGACTTCCTAATGTGTGATACATAGCCCGTTTGCTCATAGGTTGGCTTCTGTGAGAGTAACTTCGACATATTTGTGATGCATAAACCTTCCTTCACCAACAAAATATTAACATTTTTCTATACTTCATACTGTCAGCAGTATGAGGTAAACATCGATAATATGTAAAAGCCATCTACTCATTTTTATTACAATTTTTAGTTATTACTGACCTTTTTTTTTTTTTTTCATTTTTGTTCATGATTTTATTCATTTGCTATTTTAACCACAAAAAAGTTCACACCAAACTTTTTTTTTCATTCTTTTTATGAATAAGTTGGGGTATACTTAACCTGCCAGAAACAGCATAAGTGAAATGCATAGTGGGGTGGGAGTAGGACTTTCACTAAAATTATCCACAACTTTTTCTTTTGAGTGTGTTTTATTGTTGTTGTTTTTCCAAGTGTCTTCACTTAAAATAAATACTGATTAATTTGTTTACATTACTGATTTTTTAGGGGATCTTGTTTTTCTCTCTGTGAGAAGGGAAGTTGAATGCTCCAAATAAACCCAGTACGAATAATGAGCTTTGATTTTACCAGGTGGTATTAACAAGGCTTTTATAGCTCATTTTTTGTCAATAGTTTTTGCAGTCAGGTTTCTAATATTTCAGTAATAAGTTCTTTCTGAAATGATTGTATACCCTATAATGTTTAAAATATATATAACATATAACAGTGTTATACATACATTGTACATATAACAGTAATAGCTTATAACAGTGAAAGATCAAACAACTACTTCTTGTATCAATTGTCAGGTACAGAATATAGTGAAGCTGCAAATTCCACAAACAGGGGAAAAAATCAGGATTGCAATGCTAAGAGTTCACTGGAAAGATAACAAAAAAAAAAAAAAAAAAAAAGTGCATCTGAAGCTCCGTGCCATTCAAATACCTGAGATAACTACTCACATTCAAAGAGCAAAATATACAGTATTTATGTCATTTCTTTTTATACAGAATCAGGCTGATAAATCTAATTGTTGTTCTACAATTCTGAAGAAAGTTACCTACAAGCATAACTGTCCAAACCAGTTGTATTGAATGTTTTAAACTTTTGGAGGCTTTAGATATGTATTCTAGGATGTTCTCTGTGCAACCACAAATACTGTGATCTCTTTCAGGCATGAGACTGTTACATCACTGGATTCTCCCACTTATTGCTAGGCTACCCTGAAGTCCTCTACCTATCATGTGCTGCTATTGTGAATTTCAGGAATAGCATATGATTTGTCAGGGGAATCTTAAGCAAGAATACTTAAGGCAATTTATAGGTGTGTCCACATGCCCACTTTTAGTGTTTTGTATTAGATCAGGATGTTACAATGGTGCATTGGTACACCTCTGTTTTCAGAGTGCTCTTACTCAATTCTTTCCTGACGACTCTGAATTGGTAAGGGGTTCTTTGCTTTAAAAGAACAGTTAGTGAGCTCTAACCCCTAATGGGCATTTAATTTCCAGAGTGAAACTGGAACTAGTCAGGTATAACCCTTTCAAATATATATAACATGTATTTCTGGTCCTTTGCAGTGAATGATTCACTCTACAAATTTCACTCCTGTTTTGCAATGCTACTTGCTAAATTAGAGATAGTTTATGTTCATCCTTCCATTGTTGTATTTTCTATTGCTTCAGAAACAGTGGAAATGTGTGTCCTCTACCTCATACAAGGAGGAAAGGATCTGTAAAGGGACACAAAGCTTTTAAAGAGAAACAGCAGTTTTTAGATGAAGTGATCTCAGCTGGATTGAGCTTCAGAAGTATCAAGGACAAAATAAAACAGAGATAAAAATAGAATAGATATTTAAGACTTGATGCAGCTATTTTAATTCCACTGTCTGATAAGGGTGCTATGTCTGAACTGATTTCTTCACTTGGTAGTAAATTCACATTTCACTGCTTTCAGCAGAGAGATTATATGACAAGGTCAGAGTTCAGCCTTCATCTAAAAGTCACTTCTGCTGAAAATATGGGAAATTCAGTTCAAGCTTTCAACCCAAGTAAACAAGCATGTTTTAGATTTTTTTTTCAACCTGCCAGTTTTACAAATTGGAATTTTAAACTAATGCATATTTGTCAAGCATGCCAAGGTGTGAGAAATTCACCAGGGAAGAACAAAAGTATAATTTATTGACTGCAGTATTTTTCAAATTATTTAAATGTTATTCTTTTCCCATATCCTTTCTCTGAACTTACTACACTACACTTTACTGAGGACTAAAATCAAGGTTATGATGAACATCTCCATGCAAATGAGTAAATTTGTTTTATTATTCAGAAGAATGAAGGGCACTAGAAAGTCTTGATATTCCCAGAAATAAACCTGCATGCAGTTTGATGCTGTTTCCCCAGTCTGTGATAATGACTAAGAAAGCATAAAGCCAAGTAGATTTGAAACTGATTCCAGCTGAAGTCCTGCAGAAAAACGGTCAAACCATTCATTGTATAATGGCAACACACAATTTAACAGGGCTTTGTAAGCTGTTGACCTCTGCCTGTTCTCCTTCTATCCTTGCAGAGATCCATCTTTCTCTCATTCTTTTCTCTGGACATACTGTGGCACTCCCCACAAATTGTGCCAAAAATAACAGTTTACGGTTTTCAGTTTCTTGATGCTCAACTCAGTGGTCTTGCAGTGCTTTCTGGGCTTTTTCATTCCCTTGCATTCCTCAGCAACCAGTGCCTGGTGCCTGTCATCTCTCAGTTTATTCCCTCATTTTGAATTCTGTTCAGGAGGCTTTTGTTTCACAGCTGAGAACATTTCCACATTCCTCATTTCCTTGGTCTACTGCCCAAATGGTCTAAATCTTCTGGAGTCCTTTCAGACTTGTTTCACTAGTTTGGGACTCACTGTTCTGTAGGCTTTCTACACAAACTTCAGGCTCACTGTTCTCTTAAAACTGTCAGAAGATCAAAATCTTTTTTGATTAAAGGCCTTGTTAGGAACACCATGTATTCAGAGGAAGATGGAAGCAGAGGAAGGTGGAGAAGGCAAAGAGGATATTGCAAAACATATCTATCCATTCCATATCGTATGCTAATTTTTATTAATATATTCTTGTGAAAAGTACTCCTTGAAAAGTATTCCTTAACAATTCACTTTAAATACTTTCTATGGATTTAATGGATTTCTTGAAAGAGGTGTGTTGTATCCATTTGGGTCTTAATATATTATTTATCCACAACGTGATCAATTGCTGTGATCAAGAAATAAGCTTGGGTTAGAAAGTGGAAAATTATCAGACCAAAAAAAAAACCACCCTCTACTCTTCTACTCTTCTGTTGGAAAATGCTGTGTATGGTGACAGACAACAATTGGCATTGATTGTTTTGTTGTTGTTGTATCTTTTTCCCCCTCTTTTCATTCTTGATTCTGGGAATAGAGTAAGATGTCATAACATTATAAAGTCTTCATTTATACAATCTTTGAGAGAGAAAGTAAACAACATGATTGTCCTCTGTGAAGAAAACTTTGAAGAAAACTGGATGACTACTCTGTATACTACATACTCTGCCAACTGTGTTGCAAATTAATGTACTGAAGACTGCTGGGCAAAATGGCTTGCAGATTTTCAGTGAGTGTGAACTGTTTCCATAAATATAGGTTTATAGATCAAACACTTGGCAGTGCTGAGAACATTGAGAATGATGGCATCTCTCCACAGACAGGAGTGGTATTTTGTGTGACCTTCCGGGCATCTTCCATGTGGATTAGCATAGACACAGTCTCTGGATTGATGATACCAGGCACAAGCTCTATAAGAAAAGAATGTGTGTTTATTACTGGAGGGTAAAAGGGGCATCTTTGCATCTTCAATGCAGCTTGTTCCCTCCCTCTAAAATACTGTTGTTTCCTGTCTTACAGCTCCAATTCTCAAAACTCCTCTGGGAAAAACAGACTTGACTAGTGCAGTAGCCATTGCGGCCTGTGTAAACAAGCTCAGAAGCTGTGATATTGATAATGAAATCAGGTTTGAGTTTGGGCCTAATTCTTTAGTGCACTAAGAACTCTCAGTTCCACTAATAAGATCTGAGGACACAGCATTTTTTGCATGTGATTCAACACCTTGCAGAATTAGTCTCTAGCTAAAGTCAGGAGAGATGCACAGAATAGGTGATTATGCCAAACGGGTATTAAAGAAACCTGTGGCACTTCAAGATACAATGAAAGAAGTGCTGCTATGACAAGTCACTAATATGTGAAAAAAAAACAAAGGGGTTTGATTCTATTTCATATTTATTAATAAACCTGAGAACTGCAATAGCTTGTTATGAACTTCAGAAGTATGTGGAGGGAACACTGTAACAATGAAGTGAGAGAGGAAACTACAAACAATTGGTTGAATGATAATCAACTCAGCTCACTTATGGCATGACAGATATGACTTCAGTATATATGACCTAAAGGACAGATTCTGATATGGCTTTCCATTATTCTTGTTATAAATCATTAGAATTACAGAAGTATTATAAAATGTTTTGAGTGAGTAACTAACGTTACTCACTTAATGATATTAGATAAAGGCACTTTGCTTTTTGGAACAAATGGAATGATACAGCTGTCTGCCACCTGTTTGATGTCTGATGACATGAAGAAATGCAGAGTAGAGTTCTTTGCTAAAAAAAAAACTTAAAAGCATGTGAAATTACAGTCTATCATTAGCATTGCTGTGAATGGGCTTATGAAATAATGTATTAACTGAATAATAAGTTTTGACATATGGTAATTCTTTTAGCATAATTTGTTACTATTGGTCACACCAATAAGTATTCTGTGTTTCTTTTGGGTTCTCTGGGCGATTCTCTGTAGCAAATGAAGCTCAAATTGGACCATAATATTTAAATCTTAATCACTATTTTCACAGCGATGAAATCGCTCTTTTGCAGGGACGGGAACTTTGCCATTGCCATGTAAGCACGGTCTGTATGCAGTGTTGAATTGGGATGGCTCCAGCTTCTCTTGTTTAAATATTGGCACCCCCAGGCCTTTTCAGCCTGTTTTTGCTTTGGAATTTCTTACTTTTCTCATAGGTGAATGTGTTTACAAGTTCTTAGCTTCACTAGTAGTGTACCCAAGGACTAATAGCGTGTACAGTAGTGTAGTTATGTTGAATTCAGTCTGAGTTCACATGTTCAGTGGCAGGATAACTGTTCATGGAGTATTGAGTCATAAATGAAAACATCCTACTTCCCAACATGAAAAAATGCTGGAAGTAGCTTACATAGATATCTAAGAAGTCTCTGGGATTCTTGGTGACTTGGTGGTGGAGAAACATATGCAATTTTATGAGGTTGATGGGTTCTTTCCAGCTGGCACTTTAATCTCTATAAGTAACAATTTGGTTTAAATGTATATGTAGGAGGGAAAAATGGATCTTACTGTCTTTTGAAGTACACCTTCCTTTTCCAAATATGGGGAAAACAAAATAAAATAAATAAATAAATAAATAAATAAATAACAAAAACAAACAAACAAAAAAAACTACAGTACTCTAATACATAGCTGAAGCTGTTCCTGGAACTCACCTTTCTAACCGTTGTGATATTGTGTATGTCAGGCACGTCTTTTTTTTTTTTTTTTCTCCTCCTTGCTGGTTGACAATTAGATATTAGAAAAATGATCCTGTGTGCTAAAGAGAATGACAGATTTTTTTTTTTCTTTTCTTTGAAGAATGTAGAAGAAGGATGAATTCCATAGGCAGAAAATATTTTGGTTTACGGCAAGATTTGAACCTGAGGAAATTTAGTGATATGTAGTTTTATGTTAAACCACTTAAAACAGTTGCAGGAGCCAATTCAGTAGTTGGGGCGTGTTTCACAGGTACTACAGATACATACATCAGTATTTATTCAGAGAGATTCAGCAGGAAAAGTTCTCTAGTAGACTGAGACACACCTGATTCAGATGTGCATTTCTTCTTTTAGAACGTATTAGGTGGTGTTTATACAGGAAAGTTTCCAGAATCTCCAATTTACTCATAAATATTCCTGTACTGAACTCTTCATGGATATGAGTGATTAAATATGAGACGAAATTTGACAGGATCTTCTTTCTTTCTTTCTTTATTTTTTTTTTTGGACTGAATGTTCTTTATTTGTACTTGCATGTGCATGGGTAGGAGAGAGGAGGAAACAATTCACCAACTTGATTTTTACATTTATTTTCAGCAGAGGAATAGTTCTGTGACATATGGTAATTTCTGTATAAGGATAAATACTTAAAATATGGTGTTGATGTTGTGAACATTTTGACACAGACTTTATCACTTGCTAGTGAGAAAATCTTTAAATTAGGATCAAAAGAGCCAGACTACAAATGTTCAGAGATAAGTATAAGCAATAGTGACAAGAAAAAGGACCTAAAAATTATTGAGTTTTGGGCTTGTTTCAAGAAGGTCATAAGAAGGAGAAGTAGAATGGTAGTATGTCAATCCACTGAATATTTTAATTGTTACTAATTTGAAAAGTAAAAGAAATAAACAGGAAGAGCTGAAGCCTTAATTAATGATCACAACAGTTACTCAATTGGCATATGAGAGATTCAGTGGGATAAATGACATGGGGATAATTGCTTCAGAAACATCTGCAAGGGGTGAAAATAAGAGTGGTTTTATTGTTGTTGTTATTGGGATTTTGGGTTAGGCTTAAACAAATTCAGGGAACTGGTAGGAAAATGTAATGGGATGCAATACTAAGTAGATTAAAAAGAGTAAAGCAACGTTAGGTTAGACAAGCATATTTGTATTTAAACTTTTATTGACTTATATTGTTTAAAGCTTACCTGTAGCTTTTTGTTTCTTCCTCAGCGTGCAGAGATTGCAGTTTGTATAGCAGGTTGTTAACAGTTGGACTGGGAACATTTGGATAAAATAGTTATTGTGGAGAAAATACCGACTTAACAGCATTAACTCATCTCCATAAATTTTAATATAATGAGTTCTTACCCTTGAGATCTTGCTTTATTTTACAGTGTTACTATTCTCAGATTATCCTTTGCTAAATATTTAATCTTGAGTGAAGCTTCTAAAAATGTATTTAAACAAACAAACAAAAACTTAATTTGTGTGTTACAAATTGGAGGATGGAGCTGTATCTTCATCAGAACTACCAGTGGTCCTGTCATGTTCTAGCCTGCTGCTGCTCCAGCATTGCAGAGCTTGAGTTACCTGAATAAACACTGTCTTTCAGTTGCAGAAGGAAACCAAATAAAGGGCACCATTTTTACTGCAAGAAGGTAGGAAAAAAAAAAAAAATCCAAGCTCTAATACCACTTTTAAAATCTCAGGCCTTTCTTGTTGTTTGTTTTGTTTCATTTTGTTTTTGTGTGGTCCAACACAAAAGTTATATATTAAGCCACATATATCAAGTATGGTGTTCCTGTGATTCTAGTATCAAGATAAAGAGGAATGATAAGGTACATCCTTTAAGCCTTGTGTCAGTCTGTTATTTACAGCTCCA
This sequence comes from Aythya fuligula, assembly GCF_009819795.1. Classification (NCBI taxonomy): domain Eukaryota; kingdom Metazoa; phylum Chordata; class Aves; order Anseriformes; family Anatidae; genus Aythya; species Aythya fuligula. The sequence goes on along the minus strand of NC_045562.1, from coordinate 25,606,272 downwards.
GTAAATACCCACATTTCATAGAGCAGTTCAGTTTGCCCTCTATTCCTCAGTCTCCTCTGCTGAGGAATGTGTTTTTTGGACTAGTTATTAAGTTTGTAGAGACTCCCTCTCAGACTCTCCTGGTCTCCATCTCTGTGTTGGTCTCTCCTCTCTTGGGTGTATTCCTTCCATGATCTAAAAGGCTGTCATGGAGGTGTTCTGTTCTGAAATGACATGCAGGAAGAGTGTCACTGACTAGTTTTCAGGAAAGAAGTAGCAGGGAATTGCCATTGGCAACTCCTTGTAGCAACTTCTGTTTGAAGGAAAGTGAATTTGTGCATGATGGAGCACTGGCACAGGCTGCCCAGAGAGGTTGTGGCATCTCCTCCTTGGAGATCTTCAGAAGCCGCCTGGACATGGTCCTGGGCAGCCTGCTCTGGGTGGCCCTGCTTGAGCAGGAGTTGGACCAGGCAGACCCTGCCAGCCTCAGCCATCCTGTAGTTCTGTGAGGCAGGCAGGCAAACATGACGCAAGGAACAGTGCATACTTTACAGGTATGTAACTAGAAATAATATTTAGAAATACGCAGAAATGATTTATTTGATCTGTATGGGGTTTATGCATTGCAGACCATTTTTGCGTACATCTGCATTACAAGTCCAATGATAGCGAACGGGGTCACACAGCCCAGTATCACTTGTCCCAGCTGTCCAGGATCAAGCTGGGTCAGGCTCTGAATCAGCCAGTTGAGGTAGCAGAAGCAAAGACCCAGGGGAAGGTCTGAAGCAGATCCTGGGTGAAGCAGATTCCACCCCCCACTGCCCAAGTCGTTTAAGGCTCGTTTTTGAACAGCTCTTCCTTCACAATGTTGTGGAAAGACAGTTGCCGCATCAGCTAAACTTGGAGGCAGGGAGTGTTTCAGGCCCTGACAATATGCAAGAATAGTGTGTGTGTGCAAGACACTACTGAAAAGAAAATTGTTGAAGAACCATTAATAGGCAAACCTGTAACTGCAGGAAACAAATAATTGCTTCTGTAGACAGTTATGATTTAAAATAACCTGATTTCTTGTAAAGTAGCATTAATCCATGTAAGTCAATGTATTGTAATCTAGATAATTCTCCTGTCTGGAATTAACTGGTAGAAATAAGAGTGTAATTAATGTTTTGTGTGTCCTTTTAAAAGTGCTTTTATTTATATATATATATATATTTTTTTTTTTTCTTTTTTCTTTTTTCCCACAAGAAACAAATATATTTCCCTTTGAATGTGGAAATTTAAATTATGTCCTTTAGCGTATCATTATACTATCGTGCTTAAGTTGTCATTATTCTACTGCAAGGTTGATTGGTCTCTCAAAAGCTGTTTTGGTTTACTTTGCTTGGGCCATGTGTCACCACAGCCCTTTTTTGTATCAACTATTTTGCAAAGAGTGCAGTGGCATACAACATACAGTTCTCAATTTGAAATGTTTGTCACAAAAGGGATGCTCTGAATAACTAATATGCCTTTTGAATTTTTACAAACTTTGTGTTTTTCTTGCTCCTTTCTTTGTTCTAGGCATTTTCCTTATATTGGATGTTGAAAGAACATTCCTATTGCTTAGTTTTCATAAGGATATTCCTCTTACTCCTCAGAGTTCATGCCACTGGATTCACATACAGCATAAAATACAGTATGGGCAACTTCAGTGAAGTGCACTCACTTCGTGCAGGCTGCGCTTAAGCTCAGTAATGGAGAAGGTTAAGACTAAGTGTAGTTTGAGATTTCAGATATGTGCAGGGAGGGTTTCTCTCATAGTTATTTATAGAAAGATTTTATAACACTGTATTTACAGTACAGGTACTAATTCAGTACATTTATAGGCACATACAAAGATGTTATGAGGATATGTTATAGCATCATAGAATCATTTAGGTGAGAAAAGACCTTCAAGGTCATCAAGTCCAACAATGTGTATGTTTTCAAGGCAATTGCAAGCATGTCTGGAAATAAATTTCCATGTAGTATGAACGTACAGTGTGAGGGCAATTATGTGCTTGCTTGGTGGAAATAAGTCCCTGTGAACTGTTAAAAATAAATGGTATATATATATATATATATATATATATATATTTTTTTTTTTTTCCTGAATGAAAAACAGTGATTTATATTGCAGATATTGAACAACTCTAATTATGTTTTATAGCAGCTTTATCATTTATGGCAGAAACTTGTTATTTCAAGTTGATAGCAAGGAAATTTAAAAATTATGAATTATACCGTTTATCTTATGATGCAGATAATCAAGTCTTGTTGCCTGATTAAACTGTTAACAGAGGACACTAAGAGTACACGATTAACATAATTAGAAAAGATCTCATGTTTGATATGTCTGAACCTGAAAGGGTTCTTTTGAGATATTTAATTAATACTTGTGAATTCCTTCTATATACGTGAGTTTGAGAGGCTACTTATGTTTAAACTGTATAAAGAGTTCATACAGAAAATAGATTTGGAAAGCAGGCTTCTCTGGTAGCCAAGTCTAGCTTACTCCATTGTCCGTCAAAGCCATGCTTCTTCACTTCTGCAAGAGAGAAAAGCCCTTCCCAAAGAGCTAGTTTTTAGCTTTCTGCTTTTGTGACCATAACTGATACTTAATCTTTTTGATAACTTTCAGTTCTTTGTGCCTCCTCATTCCTCAGCAACTCTTCTAACCACATATTGCTTGTAGTAATTTTCTTTCATAACCCTTTCCAGTCTCTTTGTCAGCTCACCTTCTCTATCATATCAACTTTGTAACATTAATTTTCAAATTCAAAGTAATTAATTTATTTCCTAGTATATCATTTATTTAACTTTCAATCTCTTAATCCTTATTGCATTCCTTTATACATTGTCTCTGTTTTACAATACTTTTCTTGCTGTTCCTGCATCATTTCTTCAACTTTGTTCATGTCCACAGGAACATAGTAGGGGTTTGATAAGGGGAAGGTGTAGTATTTTTGAAATCATCTCTCCTCTTTGTTGAGTTGCATCATATTTATATATTTACATAATTATCTGAGATATCAGATGTTACATTTATTTACAGGAAAAAGCACTTTTGAAATGTTGCTGCTATGAAACCAGCTTACATTGAAGTAGTGATAGCACTTCGTGAGCAGGCCGTATTTATATTCTATCCGTTTCATCATTTTGTAGTACAGTGCTTGTCATCTTATGTTGCAAATAATATTGGTCAGATAATGTAATTTTATATAGTTCTGTAATAAATGTATAATAATTTATTCATTAATTAATTGGTATAAGGGTAATTTAGTATATGCAGCTCTTGAGAATGAGAGGGCCCCCATTTAGTTCTTAGTTTCACGTTACAACAGGTAAAATCATAGTTACAAGTATAACCTCTCTGTGATCTTTTGACGCTAACTGATGAGTAGCAGCCAACATGACAGAAGTTCACATACAAATATTTCCCAAGCCTTTAAAATAAATTAGGAATGATTACAAGGAATAAAAGTAACCTCAGTGTTACTGGAAGTGTGGGCTCTGCAATTCACAAGTACCATTAATTTCCTGTAATAAGACTGTTTTTAGTCACTTGTAACTTTGCCAAATGCTCAACATCTGGGTTTCTGTCTTCCATGTCATTTATCTGCCCTAAGGTCTAACGGTTTTAGAAATGTTTAACCCTACATGGCTCATCTGTGTATCAGGTTGTCTTGTGTAGTAAGGAAAAAAACACAAAACTGAGGCTCTGTTTATTATTTAATATTTTGAATGCTGTATATATCTTATTATTACTACATCATTTCATACTGTTTTATACTGTATAATTCTAGCATCTGTGTTTTGTGGTGAGCATTTCAAACTTGTCAGAGAAATGGTTGCTGTGAGGAAGTACTTTTTGGTTTGTGAGGAATCCACTCAAAGGTGTCTAAACCAAAAACTTTTGAAAAGTCCCACGTGCTTAGCCTAGCAACCAAAAGCTTTGAGTTAATACTCCATTATTGGTGGGGAGTGACTACTCTTAGTTCTCTTGCAGCTCCCAGTGCAGACAAGACAATGCTTTGTTACTACAGAGAGTGTGGCTGGAGGAGGACAGAATTCTGCTTCTCCACTGCTAATAACTAAGGCAGCAGAGAATCACAAGCCTCAAATGACACAGTTAGAGGGAAAGGAGTAGACTGAGGCTTTGGAAGCCTGGGGTCAGAAAAAGCTGGGTCAGAAGTTGGAGGAGGAAAAAGGGAAAGATGGATGGATGGACGTGTATGTGTGTGCTTGTCCGTGTCATTTTCCGTGTTTCTGTTCCAGTCTCTCCCAGACAGCCAGGCAGGTATATAGGTAGATCTGAGAATGGTTTGTTTGTCTGCCAAAAAGCACTAGATTTTGCTTCTCTGAGAGCATGATATAGCATGATTAAGGTCTCACTAATGATATTATGTACTAATTCCAGGAGTTTAGGAACATATGCTGATATATGCTGCAATAGAACATTTAAGCCGGGAGATATAAATGACGTTTTGAGAATGGAAGGACTTACATAGTTGGTGAGCTGGCCAGATGACTGCTTTTGTCATGTTTAGATAATGATACTGTACTCTAAGGATAAGTTACGAGCTTTATGTTGCTGTATGATTTAAGGGTTTCTAAATATTTAGAACCTTATTATTCTCTCAACATAAATTCATTTTCTGCTATCATGTATTTAGATTTAGGCCACATGCGACAATACTGGGAAATGTCTTGTGTTTAAATGTAAGCAGACAGAATCACTTCTGCTTGTGAAGCACTATGTTACATTTAGTTCATGTGCATCTCAGGTATAAATCCGTTGGTGATGGTAAGTGGGTGGATAACTAATGGCGAGATTACAATTGAAATATACTTAATAGTCCTGCTGAGTTGGGCACTTTGGGAAAGAAGTGAAAATGGATGAGTCCCCTGCTGTTTAGCTGAGTGGCTTAGGGTGGGTGCATCACGCTGACCAAACTAGCATGTCCACATTGTGTGCACAGCAGTCAGCCTGTTTTTATTCTGCAGGTACAAGTCTATTTAGTTAGGCAGCAAAATCTTACGGTCTGGTTGTGTTTTGTTTTGTTTTGTTTTCTCTCTCTCTCTCACTAGTCTGACCCTAATAAAAATAAAGACTTTATATGTTTTGTTTGAGGTATCTTTTCTGAGAGAACTACTAAAAAGTTCAGATGAAGTAAGGAACTTCACCTTTTGCTTTTATGCCTGAGTATAATTAGGCTGGAGTTTGTGAGGCAGAACAATAATAAATACATGTTCGTATCTGAAACAGAATGTTCTACCTTCCATTTGGCCTCCTGTACAACTCTCAGGGGATCCTAATGTTTGTCCCAAATGTTTAATATGAACATCTATTTCCTTAATCAGACAGAGGTATTGCCAGCGTTAAGCCAGGAAAGCAAGTAGCTGGAACCTGAGAACTAGCAGAGCAGAACGCTGTGTGTGTTTCCAATTGAACAGGACCTGAACAGAATCTTTCACTTGGATGAATATTGCTCAACATCTGAAATAATTTGAAGGCAATCTTAATATTGACTACCTTGGGTTCTTGCCTACATCTTTAGTATGTGTGAGGGAAAGTATAGAGGGCTACAAAACCTCTGCAGTTGAAATATTAATTGCAAATATTATTTGATATGGTAGTTTCACCTATGCAAGGGTTGTCACTAATCTTCACCAAGAAAGCACATAAAACTGTGTGTGGAAAGGATCTCCTTCTTCACAGAAAGCTTTTAACAGTTGGCTACCTTCTGAGCAAGGTAAGTTGACACAATACCTTCTTTAGAAGTGCTCACACTCAGACAGCAACTTCAAATCTTTCTAAAATCAAGACAAAATCTCCTAAAAACTGTCTTACTGTAATTGGTTAGTTCCCTTTTTCAAATCTTCTTTTGTTTTCCTCCACTTAACAGCAAATGTTTACTATAAATACAAAACAAGCAAACAAAAAAAAACAACAACACAAAAACAACAACAAAACGCAACAAACTCAGTGATGCTTTCAGCAGTTGTCTTTTTTAGAAATCTGCAAATGAATCATATATGAATATGATTGACTAGATGGCAAAACCTGTCTACTGATGAAGTTCAAAAAGAAGGCAAGAGTGAACCTTGGAATGAAGGTTTTTTTTTTTCTCAAAAAATCCATCTGTGTTACTGCTATCATTTAATATATGCAAACCAAAATTAAGCCACTTGATGCTTTAGGCAATGGTAGTGCCTTGTGTGGTGCTTGCCCTAGTGTCAGGGCCTTGAGTATGCTAATAGGTCTTTACTGTCCTGATCAGTTTCAACAGGGTCATCCACCTACACATCCTCTACGAGCTCCATTTAAGCTCCTGGGCACCTAGATCTTGTCTGAGCTGACCCAACTTGCTTGCTGCTTTTGCTGGATAAACTATGGACCTACATCATAGATGGCTTTGTCTCCAGTCCTGTTTTTGGCTGTCTCCTGCTGTTTTGACAGAACTCCCTGGGTAGTCACTGGACTTGTTCCCTTACCTCACCTTGTCTGGGTCTGTGGATGGACCCTATTGCTATTACCAACAAGTCCATGTTCGGATTTAGTGGGAATGTGGCCTTCATAATGAGGACAATGCTTGTACTATGGTCTTGTTTGGCTCCCAGTTGGATTAACCACAGTCTTACCGCTCCTGGAAACACTGCTCAAAATGTCAATAGGCCAGGTGTCACTGCATATTGAGGTAGAAATGGATATTATGAAGATGGAAATGGAAAAGTCATAAAGGGTACTAAACTCTATTCCTGTAATAACCTGGTATCAGGCAAGCCAAGTATCTTTTGCCGTGGAGTCTATTAGAACTCTGTCTCCTTTACAGCTTTACCAATGTTTCTGTTTCATAAATTTATGAAGTGAAATGATAAAATAAATTTTATTGGTTCTTATAGTGTATATAAGGCATACAGCCATCAGGCAGATAGTAAGCATGATTTGAAGTGAGAGATGGGGAATGTCAGCATCGTCAAAAAGCTAAGTATTAGAAAGCTAAGCATCTCTGTTCAGCCTTTCTGTTTCTTGCATTTCATCCTCCCCAAAACAAAATTACAGTAATATAAAAGGCAAACCACCCCAGACTATTGCTGCACTAGATTGCTGTAGTATATAGCTGTACCACAACCATTATATATGTCATAGTAAAACTTCCTGGCTTCTCTATGTTGTATTCCCCAAATATCTCTGAATCAAACTCTCATATTTTATCTGTATATAAAATAAATCATAAAGAACTATCCACAAAAAATGTTGATGCCGTATGGAAAAAAAAAAAAAATCCATGTATATGTTCTTTCTTTTCCCTTAAAGGAGAGCATTTGTCAAGCAATGGAGATTTGGTGCTGCAGTTTGACAGAAAGAAAAAGCATTGTGGTATTTATAGAAAAAAAAAATGCATTTCCTGATAATTAAATCTGAAAATTCCTTTTCATGGGGGTGGAGAGGATTGGGGAACGGGGTGGGAAATGGGATGGGACACAAAAACCAACCAGCAATAAAAGTAGAAGACCTCAAACTAAAGTCTAATCTTGCAAAAATGATTGTGTTCATCTTTCATTCCTATTCCTAATTGATTAAACATTGTTGATATTTGTAGCATATTCATTGTATGAAAGTTTTCTTTAAGAAATAGAAATCAAGTGTTCAGTGGAAGGTCTAAACCAGACATCCACCCATGTTCTTAATATCAGTTGTATTTTTCATATGATTTTTTGCCTAGTTCAATATACATGGTTGTGGTTATTGATAATAATTTGTTAATATCATTATGTGAATGATCAAATTTACATTATTAATAATAATAATAAACACAAATCATAAAGCAAAATGCTGTTACTTGACTCAAACTGGAATTCAGTAAGAAAAATTTTAGTATTCATCTAATACAGAGATATGAATGAAAGCACTAAAAACTTGCCAGGGATCTCTTAATCCAAAGCAAAGCAAAGCAAAGGAAGCCAGATTAAAAACATGATAAAGCCATAGGAAAGAATGAATGAACATCTCTGACAGAATATATGATACAAATGAGTGATTATTACTAACATATGAGAGAATATACCCTACCCTGGGCAAAACAGGAAATGAAAGAGTGATAAAGCAAGTAAGGTATTTCATATCTTATCACTGAAACTCATTTAATGTAATTTAGAACTTTAAAAACAAATTTCATAAAAGGAAAAAGAAAACACAGTTTATGTTTGAACTAAGTGTATCAAAAATGCTTTTTATATTTTCAAAGTGCCAAACATCTTCAAGTTCTTAATATCTATTGCTTCTTTGTGTTTCTGATGTGTTTGCATCACTTCTTTAACCTCTAGCACAACTAGAAACACCAGAGGGCTCAGGAAAAAGCTTTTGTCTTGTAGGGCATCTTGGATTTTTCCATAATCTCTTCTTTCATCTGTAATAGAAAGAGAAACTCTTGAAATACAAGAACATTTTTTTCCTTCCATAACAATTTTTGTCTCTTCAATTCCACAAGGTTTTTCACTTGCGTTGTGCAGGGTCTTTTGTGTGAAGAGCTCTTTTGCTAGACAGGGAAAACCAAAGTACAGTTTCTTTTCAGCATGAGGTGACTATTTCAGATTGAAATTCAGAGGAGACAGGTCTGCAAAGAAGAACATGAGACCAAGTTTTAAGCTTCCTTGGTAAGTCCTACAATGTGCAAAAGAATCTGCAAATCTTTCAGGTAATTACAGTTTCCTCATGTCTTCCTAGAACTGTTTGAGAGTTAGAGATGTATTCTGAGATGTGGTAGATACAGTTTTCTTACTCCTTTATTATTCCTGCCACGTGATTCAAAGCTTTTTGTTTACAGTGTTTTTTGTTTTGTTTTGTTTTTGTTTTTTACAAAGTCTTATGGCTAGCAACCTGATTGTGCAATAACACTCATTTTATGGTAAGGATATAAGAGACAACAGTTTTTACTTGAGGACAAAACCCTTTAATGATTATATCAGAAATTCATTTTATTAACTCTGCTTACTGAAAATCTCCAAAACTGATCTTTTGGGTTTGAATAACAGCATTAATTATTTTGTCAGATCAGCAGCAAATATTTAAAATTTTGCTTAACTATTCCTGATTTTTATTACTAAACATATATATATAAAAAGGCTATTACGTATTTTTATTTCATTTATCTTTATTCAATAGGGTTGTAATGGAGTTTCCTCGCATGGAATTAAACCAAAACCTAAATCCCATCTGAATTTCTTGTAATGCAGTATTGGTTACTGATAAGGTTCTTAGAGTTTCTAGGCAAAGCAAACCAAGTCACCCCAAGAGTGTTGCCATTTGGAAACAAGTCAAAATAAATAACTAATAAAAATTAAATAGTTGTGCTCGCTGGATCTACTACTGCTAAACTCAGCTATTTACCTATAATTAGAATTAATGTAGCTCAATTCTACTACTTTTATTTGTGCTTAAATCAATAACACTTTTTGTGTGGAGATTCCAAATGTGTACATACAAACTATGCCAAAGTCATCTTTTATAGTAACAGTCAACCTAATGAGAAGAAAAATAGCAAAATATGCTAATTTTGCAGACTAATTTTGCATGAAAACATGTTTAGAATAAGTTTTTTTTTTAATGAAAACAAGGTAAAATGATTTTTTGTTATTCAAGATACTTTTATAAAATTAGTCAATATGCCATGTCACTGCAAAAATTGCATCCAGACAGGAATTCAGTTAGGAGTGACCCTAAACCATTTAGGAATGATAGCATTGCATTTAAATATGTGACCTAGCAAAACCTAGCCTTAAAATACTTGGCTTACATACAGTTTATGTGCATGAGATTCCTTGTAGCTGCAAAACCTTGCCAGGACATTGATAATAAATGCTGAGCCTGGGCTGCTATGGCAACAATGGTAGCAGTACAGGAGTCAGCTAATTTTAGACTAGCTTGGGTACGTCTACAAAGATTGCAGTTACACTGCTGCCTATAGTGAAAACATCATCTTTGGTCACTTCAGCATCTTAAAATATGAATTAAATCCTGAACACCCGAATGTGATATTTAAATATATGTGATGCATTACTGGATATTTGAGCAACTTCAGCCTTTTTTTTTTTTTTTTTTTCTTTTTGCTATATATTCTAAGATATATTGCAGTAATCAAACAAAAGTCAAAACAAACAAACAAACCACAAACAAACACTGACCTCCATGACCAGAATGCATACTTGAGGTAAAACCCATCTGTTTGAGATTTCTTTCAGTATTTAACAGAATGAAAATCCAATAATTGTGTTGACAAGAATGTTAATGTCCATATTTTCCCTCTGGGAATCAATGGAATTTTTCAAATTAGTATAATATTTATAGGCAATATTAATGATATGAAGATCGGAACTGAGCATCTAATTTTTAAACCAGTTGGGAATAACAGTACAGCGATGGGGTCATCTTGAATCACATCAGATATAGAGCCCTCCGGGCAGAAAGACAAAATCCCTTTTGCAGCTAGACCCAAAGTGGACTCAAGCAGTCCACTTTCATTTTCCCTGTATTGCTGATGGCACATTGGAATTAGAATTTGGGTATAAACTAACATTAGTAAACTGTTATACTGAGAATAAAAGAACTTATCAGGAAGCTTGAGGAAATGAATTAGAGAATTAAGCTAAATGCTATCAGCTGCAGTAGGTTTTAAAATACAATACCTGCTGAAGGCAGACACTCTGACACAAGTAAGAAAAACACTTTATTGATTATTTTTTTATTATTATAGACTGATTTAACAAAATGTGCTCACAAATCTGAGTGATCTTAATGTTTTTAATGAGCTATTTATGCTTTCCTTATTTGAAGGTGCTTCAGAAACTTTTAGGTTGAAGGGCCTAAAACAAGTATGCTTGTTTTCTTTGCCTGACACTGCCTCTATTATCAAAGCATGGCTAATTTTAATTTGAACAGCAGCTGGCCTTGATCTCACTGCTGAAAGTAGGTGTGATTCCCTTGCCAACAAATTAGCTAAGTATTCTCACTTTACACACCTTATTTCCATTCTGTCCTGGATCAGATAAGTAAGAATGTTATTGCATAAGCTAGCTCATTCTTAGAGTTGCCTTCTGAAGAAAAATGATTTTAAAGTTTTCTATAAAGTCAAAAAGCAAAATCCCTTTAACAAAATGACTTGATTTGTAAAAGGTGAAGATTAAGGTGTTGTGTATGTTCATGCCTGCATTTCTGCATGTGAGTTCCAGCTCAAGTGGCAATTGGTGATAAATAGCACGTTGTTGGAGCAGACAATGCAATAGTCACGCAATTAGGGTACAAATAAATGCAATTAGGGTACAAAATAGTCAATGCAATTAGAGTACAAATACATTTTGTATTTGTACAAAAAAAAAGATTTTGCTGAATGCAGGAAACACACCTCATTATCATTTAGGGGATTTTTTCCTTTTTTTTTTTTTTTTTTTTTTTTTTTTTTTTGGCCTCTGTACAGCATTATTTCAATATTTTGGAATATGTTTTCTGGCCTCTTGGGTAGGTGTTGACTAGATACTTTTAAAACTGTAATTTGCTGAATTGGATCCAGTAACACAGGTGCTCTCTTTCAGAATTATTCCTGGTTTACCTGTAGTGAGAAGTTGGTAGAAGAAACAGAGAAGTGCTTCTGTATGTGAGACAGGAAGAGAGGAAAGTTTTGTTCCTCAGAAAGATCAGCAAGAATCAAAGAATCATTTGTTTCTCTTGTATTCGTGCTCTCTGCCAAGGGTGAAGCTCACGCTTCAGGGTTTCAGGAGCTATTTTGTATACTGTCTTTGTATATCTGTCTGGAATGTATTTTATTTTATTTTGCTACTGTCTTCATTACCATGTTCTTTGCACCTCCAACTAACGATAATGCAATTTTTGCAATTGTATATATTTTTTATTGTTACTAACAATTTCAATTTTTATAGTCCTCTGAACTTCATTTTGTATTTTTAGTTTGTAATAGTTTGTAATGGTTAAATAGCAATGAAACAGTGGCTTAAAGAAAACACATTTTTCTAAAATTTATTAATAAAAATCACTAGTTATGACAAATTGTCTAAGGCTTGATAAGACTGATCCTCATAACCATCACAGGAATTAAGTTACTTTACAGGGATATTGTTCTTTTAAGAGTGAAATACAGAAAGAAGTATTTTTTTGTTGTTGTATTGTTTTGTTTTTTAAACAGCAAAAATAGCAGACAGAACCCTTAAGTTTTCAAAGAGCTATTATTCTCATTAATGATGGAAGTACTATGCGTTACACAAGGCCAAAGTCAATCTAGCATGGTCAGCTTGTTGATGATGGCAAGAAGATTAGTATTCATATTTCCCTTGTGATATGATAACTTTTTTATGTATCACATATTTTGTAATGCAAAGTATTACAGAAAATCTCCTTAGCTTCTATTGATTTCAGTGCAATTAAATAATGCTTGCCATTATATTTCAAATCTTTTTTGATTTTAAGATCTTCAGAAAGGGGAAATTCTCTAAAGTTTATAGAATTAAACAAAAATCCATGATTTTGCATTTTGCTATCACAATAGCTTTTATTCCAAACAGAAATATTAAATAATTTTTAAAAACAGAGCTTGTACTGACCTTTTGGTTTTATCTTTGTTTTATCTGATGGACAGATAAAACAAAGATAATGTTTTTTCTTTTCCTTTTTTCTGTTCTACAAATTATCAGTATTACATTGACTGTAGTGGAGACATAGAGCCTGTTTACAGCCCACTACATACACGCTTCTGTACTGTTGCATTTGCACACTACTAAAACTAAAATCTTTTGTGTTTTGTCTTTGGCTTCAGCAGCAACATTCTTTAATGGTGAAATGCTGCTAGGGCCGGTTCTGTTTGGAAGTGAATGCCTATGCTGCTGCTCTAAGGATGCTAGAGACATATGCTATGATATTACAGTAGGGCAATTAAAATAAACTTTTTGTGTTTGAATGTTTGAAAAAAGAAACTATTTTGATCAAAGATTAATATATATATATATCTATCTTTACTAGAAGTGATAGGGAAGGTAGTGATATCAATACCTTATTTTTCTATTGCGCCCTGTAGCAACTACCTAAGTATTTAAGAATTAACAAAGGTTGTATAGTATTTATGTTAAAATCTGGTCTCCTGGGGCATTAGTGGGGTTGAACATTGCTTTGCCACATCATAAAATGCTTCCTAAATCTTCCAAAAGGGATTTCTGAGGTTGTATACTTGTTGCATTTACATACTTGTTGTCTTGGAGACAGGAGGCAGCTCTTACCTAATTAATCAGTGATGTTGGCACCTTTCTCACCAAGCAGTTTTCTAGTATGTTTGAGGATGGTCCTAATGTGTTTTTTTAGTTTTTTATTTTATTTTTTTCTCCAATAAATATTTTACTGATGGTACCTGTAAAATGTGGATTAATCATAGATATGTATCAAGAAAATACTGGTCACTCGGCTATAGTGCTGATAGAAAAAGGAGTTTCACAAAATGGAAAAAAAAAATGATTATGAATCCAGTTTTAGGACTAGTTTAATGGAAATACATCTTAGAGGTTGATAGAATTTGGGTAGTAATTACATTTTCCCTAATTTGATTATTAGCACATTTTAAAATCTCATATTTTCATAAACTATTTTCATAAAATAGTAAAAATATTATAAAATAGTAAAATAGTAAATTATAAAATAGTAAAATATTTTCATAAACTATTTTCATAAAATATTTTCATATTTTCATTTTATTTCATAAAAATCTCATATTTTCATTTTCATGTATATGTGAAAATACAGTGGAGATAGAAGGCAAAGTGGGTGAGTGTCACAAAGCAGAATGTAATTCTGAGTGCACAGACTACTGAAACAGTAAGTGCCCAACAGACCATTACATTAGAAGGTAAAATGTATTCTTCTCAAAATTAGTTTAAAAGCCACTGGTGTGCCTATAGAGCTTTCACTTCAGAATTAAAAAATAAAACCTGATCTTGTGTCAGCAAGATAACACATTAGGCATATTGGACAGGTTCCTGAACTGAATTGTTCAGAAAGCATCCTTCACAAACAGGTTGTATGGGCAAGTCCCAGCACAGCAAAATTTCTTCAGCAATTTAGGAACGTCTTGGATTGTACTTTCTGCTAACACATGCTCACAGAATCTGTAGAAACCACTAGGAAAAGAAGTATTTACATCTTTGGAGTGATGATGTGGAAATAGGGCCTGACCAACTTTTACTAAGCATGCAGTAGTAAGGTCTGCTGCCGTCCCCCATCTTCTCCTCCCCGAATTTGACAGAAATTTTGCAAATGGGTTAGCTCAAAAAGCTCTTAAGTTAGACAAGCATAAGCAAGAAATGAAAAATGAAATATGACTGGTAGACTATGAAATAAATCCCTGAGATGTAAACTGATCAGATTTTTTTTTTCCATACAAATTTGGGCAAGGTCACTTCTCTGTATGCCATTTCTCACTTATAGAGTAAGAATAATAATTGCCTGCTTTGGATTATTTGTGCTGAAGATTAATTAAAATTCATAAAAGCACTTTCAGAATTTATTGTTGCAAAAATAGTAAAAGAAGATTTGTAATTTTGGTAAAGAAATAAGAGACATGATGTACAGGAGGAAGAGATGTTGCATACTAGACAAATAATTTGGTTAGAAGAGCTGACCAACTCTTGGTTAATCTTTGTGTTGAACTGTTTTCCTGACTCTTGTACTTTTTTTTTTATTATTATTATTATTATTAAAGCTTGAATTTTTCAGAAATATCAGTCTTTTTTTTTTTTTTTTTTTGTAAAACAAAGCTGTTTGGTCTATAAAAAAAACATGCATGTTGTGGAGATTTTAAGAAGAACCTGGCTTATTTTCACACTGTAGAAATCCAATTTTGGCTTTGAGTCATGGGTTGGGTTAACAATCAGAGCACATTAATATGGGAAAATATCAATTTCAGTGGAACAGGAGAACCTATTCTCATTAAGCACTCTAACTTGAAAAGAGTACTTTTGAGGAGGAATCTTCTTGGTGGAAATTGTGGCTGGCATGTAATCAGAAAACAGGAAAAGGGGATGGACTTCTTACAGTTTTGTTTTGTTTTGTTTTTCCCTTTCCATAAGCTAATCTCTGGCACAGGTGTCAGTCATGGTCTGGGTTTATATTTTTGCTCACAAATGGAAAGTGTACATAGTGCCCAGTTCAAGTTGTTGGTGGGAATTTTTTCGTTGCACTTGCTACAAATATTATTACATAGACTGGGTAAGAGTCTCTTCACCTCCTTTTATGAATTGTGACCTGATCTGGTAGAATTAGATGGATGCTAGAAATGGGTTCTTGTTTTGCCACTCACAGAACAGTGTCAAAGCATTTTGGTGAAAGTGTGAATGAGTTGAATATGTCTAGGAATACTGAAACGATAGCACTGCCTGCCAAATTACTGTGGTCACCTAGATACTAAATGCTGCAGATGTACAACTAAATGGGGGAGGTAGTGACTCTTTATAAATGCAGTACATTCATACGGAAAGTCACTTGTAAAGGTTTTCAATGCACATCTGTTAAGTTATAGTTTATTTTCAAGCAGAATATCTGATGACAATATTGAAAGAATTTTTAAAACATAAATTTATTGGAAACAAACCATTTGATTATGCAGAGGTTATTGGATAGCATTTATGCATTCATAACCTCCAGATAACACTGCTGAAAAAAATATCTATTTTTTAAATGGATAGACTGAAGAATCCACTGAGCTTACCTGTCATCTTGTTTATAGTGTTTTTATTTGTAATGAAACTAATTAAAACTAGCTTTTGCTTTTGAACAAAATCGGAGCTTTAAATTAGCATTTCAGCTTACTTGCCATATTTTTTTCTGTTATTCCATGTAATTATAGTGTAATGTAAATGCAATATAATATTCTGAAATAAAATGGAATATGTAGAAAATTGTAGAGAGGTCAGGGATATTTTTGAGCAATAAAATACATTTTCTGTTAATTCAGTTCAAAGACCAGTGATAATATTTCTCTTTCATTGGGGAGGTTTGTTGAAAGAATATTTGAGTTCTTTGTATCTGAAAATCTTAACTGTACTCCACTATCATTTTAATTCCATTTTCCTAGCTATAGATTTTCAAATTAAATTTAATACTAGTAAGTAATCTTTTAATTGCATTAAAGATTTTGCAACTTACTCCTCTTCTTACAAGATTGTCATCATTGCAATCATATTTAATAAAAATAAATACATGTAACTATAGTCCCTGTGTCACTGACAAATGAAGAAAAACATTTTGTTATGTTTTTTTTTAATTACTAGTCAATAGTTACCACCAGTCTTACTTTTAATTTCCATCTTAATCTTATATCCTTTTCTTCCAGTGGAAAATATGCATACTTGTCAGTGCTTCCTCTTTTATCATGAATTCAGCAGTATAATTAACATTCCTTTCCAAATGCTCCTTTCCTCCTTCTTTTCTTACTTTAAGTTCTGCCTGGCCTTAAAGTTCTTTGCAACCTTTTTCTTAAAGCTTAAAAGAGGTTCTACATTTTTGAACTGCTCAAGTGGGCAGCCGACCTCCACCACAGCCACTCTCTCACTCCCCCTCCTCAAAGAGGAACGGGGAGAAAATATGATGAAAAGGGCTCAAAGGTTGAGATAAGGACAAGAAGGTCACACAGTAATTATTGTAACGGGCAAAACAGACACTCGGCATAGGCAGATAGTAAGATTTATTGCTTATTACTAACAAGCTAGAGAAGGACCCCGGCAGGGGTCTTCCACAGGCCACAGCCTCTGTCGGTGCAGGTCCACCTGCTCCACTGTGGTCTCCTCCACGGGCTGCAGCATGGAATCCTGCTCCACCGTGGTACTCCATGGGCTGCAGGGGGACATCCTGCTTCACCATGGTTCTCACCACAGACTTCAGGGGACTTCTGCTCCGGCGCCTGGAGCACCTCTCCCCCTCCTTCTTCACTGACCTTGGTGCCTGCAAGGCTGTTCCTCCTCCTCTTACTCTCCCAGCTGCTGTGTGGCGCAGTGTTTTTTTCCCTGTCTTAAATATGCTCTCATAGAGGCGCAAAACAACATCGCTTATTGGCTCGGCTCTGGTCAGCAGTGGGGCGCTTACCAAACATGGGGCAGCTTCTAGATCCTTCTCACAGAAACCACCCCTATGGCCCCCTGCTACCAAAACCTTGCCACGTAAAACCACTACAATCTACTGCCTCTTGGTAAGCTTTTAAAATAAACTAAAAAAGGAACTCATAATTTTTAACACCAGACCTCCCATCTAAAATATGTCCTCATCAAATATTTTTAGGCATGCAACCAATTTAGAAATAGAGCATTTTTAAAATGGTCTTTGAGTGAGGTTTGAATAGTTTTTCCACTCTCCATAGCATTCATGTTTGTAAAGCACTTGCACACAAGAACAGCTAGTAGGCAGATGTTTTTTGTCACGGAAGGCGGCAGAAAATCAAGATTCTGGAATCTGTTTCCTCTTTGATATGATAGAAGTCCATTCTCTTGATCCTACTGTAAGAATCAAAATTGCATTTTTGCAGTAGAAAATTCTACTATCCTTGTATGTTCAAAAATGATTGTGCAGTCATAACGGCGGAGAATGTTAGGCTGATAAGGGTGCAGTGAAAGGTTCCACTGTTCCAGAATAAGTAGGATGGCTAAGAAAAACAGGCCAAGAAGTGTAAAATCAGTAAAAAACAAAATCGTGGGCTCTCTAGTCATGGAAGAAAAAGGTAAAGAAAAAAGGGGTCAAGGAGAAATAAAACTTTGGTCAAATAAAATTTTACATATATGGTATAGTAAAAACAAAGAGTAGTTTATGAACCCGTAGTACTCAGGCAATGAGGAAACGGGAGGAATTAAGCACTGTATAATAGGGAATATAAGGTTATGATATGCACTATGCACTTCTGCTCGCAGGACACCCACCATTGTAATTGCAAATAAGTTAGCTTCACAGAAGACCCTGTCTGAGAAAATTTTGAGATATTTCTCACACTACCCTTATATTAAGTAATATAAGTAATATCTAGAGATTACTGTGAAAGATGTCCTTGGTGATTTGAAATAGGTGGATATACATATGGAAATATGAATTCCTGTGTGATGGCTAGAATCATACAATGGTTTGGGTTGGAAGGGACTTTAAAGATCATTTGCCATAGGCAGGGACACCTTCCACTAGACCAGGTTGCTCAAAGCTCCATCTAAACTAGAATTCAAAGTTGATGTCTTTTTAGATTGAAGTTCTTAAACTGAAGTCGATGTTTGGGTTGATCCTGGAAACCAAGATAGAAAACAGAGCAGTCCCATGGATAACACAGTTTGTGTATGCAGAATGCTACTTGTTGCATAAATTATTTATAATTAATCAGTTGTTATTATTGATTGTATATGTGCCTGAATAGTTTGCCTCAATTAAGCTAATTATTATTGCTGTAGAGAACTGAGCTCTACATAGAGGTAGATTTTTTTTTTCCCTTATCTACTCAATAGAAACTCATTTTCTTTATTTCATGTCAAAAATGCTTCCTCCTGTTTTTCAAGTAAACAATCTTTCTTTAAAGCTTGATATTTTTTTTCTGTGAAGTCTCATGCAAATCTGATAATTAATTTCTGAGTTCCAGTCAATTAAATACTGGCCTAAAATAGTTTCAATTTGGAGTCTCATGATGTTTTGGGCCTCTGCAGTATGAAGGATAGACTGTACAGAAAGTCAAAAACTACAGAGTAAATATTAGTCAGTCTCTTTGGGTTACATAATTATTTAGTTACCTACCAAAAGGGGAAAAATACTAACTAAAAGAGAAAGCTATTTGCAATAGCTGTGCAGTATAGCAAGTGTCCCACCAGTTGTAATAATAATGTCCCACCATATGTAATAATAAAAAACAATATATGTGCAATTTTTTCAGTGTTGAAATAACTATAGAAACTGTGTTTTAATAAATTATGTTGTTAGTGCACAAGTTGTATTTCTGCAAATACAGTCAAATGTATTTTTGAAACTTACCATGTCTGTGCTTTTCGCTTAGTAAAAGGCATGGAATTCATTTTACTCAGTTTGCATCAATTTAACATAAGTGTAATCAATTGTATTGATTACCGTGAATTAACTGATGTATTTATAGATGAAAGGAGGTATAGCTGAGATTGGCTCAATAGAAGAATATATGAACTTTTCTCTGTTATTCATGGAAACAGGAAAATAGATTGAAGACACACACGCACACAAAAAAAAACTTTCTATTTGACTATGTACTGTCAAAGTGTGATTTTATGACTTAATATATGAACAGAACCATTGGTAATTCTTTTCTTCTACTGACTGCAAATCTTAATGTAAACCCACTGATATATTTTTTTTTGTAATTGTTTTCCTTCATGTTGTATGTCTGTTTGAAAGATGTTAGTACTACCATTTACTACCAATGTAATCTACGATAATTACCATTATTACTATTACTCTCTTTTTTATTTAAAAAAAAAAAAAAAAAGAATCAGATGCACAGTGCGTTTTACAAATATTATCTGCATCTCTCTTACAGTGACAGAAACCAGGAATAAGTGAACTCAAAAGAGTGTAGTTACTTGGATGATCCCTGCAGGAAGGGAAGATCAGCTTGTGCAAGTTTGACCATTTTTTACTGAATTTCAAATTGCATTCATGTTGGAAATGATTCTCTGATGTAGTGAGAGTTACATTTTGTGGTTTTTTTTTTTTTTTTTTTTTTTTTTTTTTTTTTTTTTCACGGCAAGGAAGGTATTTACAGAATCACAGAATTTCTAGGTTGGAAGAGACCTCAAGATCATCGAGTCCAACCTCTGACCTAATGCTAACAGTCCCCACTAAACCATATCCCTAAGCTCTACATCTAAACGTCTTTTGAAGACTTCCAGGGATGGTGACTCCACCACTTCCCTGGGCAGCCTGTTCCAATGCCTAACAACCCTTTCAGTAAAGAAGTTCTTCCTAACATCTAACCTAAAACTCCCCTGGCTCAACTTAAGCCCATTCCCCCTCGTCCTGTCACCAGGCATGTGGGAGAACAGACCAACCCCCACCTCGCTACAGCCTCCCTTGAGGTACCTATAGAGAGCGATAAGGTCGCCCCTGAGCCTCCTCTTCTCCAGGCTGAACAAGCCCAGCTCCCTCAGCCGCTCCTCGTAGGACTTGTTCTCCAGGCCCCTCACCAGCTTCGTCGCCCTTCTCTGCACCCGCTCAAGCACCTCGATGTCCTTCTTGTAGCGAGGGGCCCAAAACTGAACACAGTACTCGACGTGCGGCCTCACCAGAGCCGAGTACAGGGGGACGATCACCTCCCTAGCCCTGCTGGCCACACTGTTTCTGATACAAGCCAGGATGCCGTTGGCCTTCTTGGCCACCTGAGCACACTGCTGGCTCATATTCAACTGACTATCCACCATCACTCCCAGGTCCTTCTCTGCCTGGCAGCTCTCCAACCATTAGAATTAGCTTTCTTTGAGTCTTAGGCAAAGTGATTCTAAGCATTGAGAATGCAAGGTAAAGTGAGTTGTCACATGACTTAATATTACTGTTGAATGCCTTTTACATGAAATGAATGCTTCCCTCTTCTATATATTTACATGTTGTCTAGCTTTAGTTTAGTTTTCTTTTAAAAACAAACAATCAACAACAAAAACTCTTTTCCTGCCTAGTTTAGGATAGCAGCTTAGGAACTTCAGTAGCTGAAAAGTTGCTCCCTGAGTACAAAGGCTAATGAGTTCTGGTTTCTCACAGTTCCATGTCCTTTCTCCTTCCATCACTGCTGCAGTAACTTTAGCTTGTGCTTACCCTGCACAGTATCGTTCTCTTTCTCCTTTTTCTACTAGCTCCTGCTGGCCTACAAGCAGCATGGGCTTGTAGCTCATTCCAGGCCAAGTGCTGAGGGCCATCTGGTAGGTTTAACAGAGCAGCTAAATCTTGAACTTCTTAATTGAATGTGATTGGAATTAATTCACTACCAGAAATTAACATGACTTGCAAAACTTAATATTTCAGGAAAAAGAGAACCCGATTAAAAAAAAAAAAAAAAGTTTGTTACAAGATGTAACTTCTCAGAAAGGGAGTTCTGTAGTTGCACCCTAAGAATTAAGTTTAAGTGTATGAACAAAGCTGGGATATGTGCAGTTTGACAGGTTTGGCTGTACAAACTAAGTTAACATGTTTCATTAATACATTTGTTAGGAACTGAATATATTTTTACTGTAGTTCCTATTTAAATCTCAGCAATGTTGCATCACTTTTTCTATCCTTCTTGGTCAATTGATGTGTGCAAGTAACTGATTTTCAATTTTCATTTTAAAAAAGTTTCTTAGCTCATACAATACACAAAGAATTTAAGCTGCTATATTCTTTTTTTTTCTTTTTTTTCCTTTTTTTTTTTTTTTTTTTTTTTTACCTCTTACAAAATATGAAAATCCAACCACATCATTTATTTGTTCAAATGTTCTGTATGTATTTTTTTAACTTCCTAAGCTGGTGTCCTTCATTTTCAAGTCCTTTTTTTAATGGTAAAATTCCTTGGTGAAATAGCCCAATAAACTGTTATGAAAAATTGTAACTCAAATGTTTAAGGTAACTCAACTGTCTTTCACATGTTTCTTTATTCATTGCCTCCAAACTTGCATCTTACATTGCTTTCTTCTTGTTGTTATTTAAAGTTGTTTGTCTTCTTTAATTTCACTTGCTGAGATGCAGTGGTTCTTCAACTTTCAGTGATTTAATCAGTGTACTAAGAATTATTTAGCAAAACATCCGGTCTAAATAATAAGTAGTTTGCTCATTTTTATTCTTAGCTTTAATACCAATGGTTTGAAATTTCATGCACTTCTGAAAATATTATGACAATATGAGACTACTGGCTATATAGGTCAAATTCTATAAATTTCTGCATTTAAGTTTAGAGTGAGGAGGAAGGAAACTGTATTGTAAGTACCTCTTAGAGTCTTACTTCATTATCTTTAAGGTGTCTTTTGAGAATAACTATTATATATCTTAGGAAAGCCTAGCTGGCAGGACTGCATTATTGTATTGAGCTTCAGGATTTTGAAGTAGGTCAGTGGAAACAGACTTGAATTGGTTTCTTTAGATTGAAGTAGGCTATTGCTCTCTGAAGACTTGAGAGGCACATATGCATATTGTAAGCGGTTGTAATTATCAGATGAACACTCATATCAGATTCAGTTTTCCTATTCAAGGTTGATTTTTTTTTTTTTTTTTTTTTTAAATGGTACCTCTTGTGCTGTCCTTTGATGCTGTGTTTAGGAAAATGAAGAAAGCATGAGTACGATAGAACGCAGTACCACACATTCTGAAGGCACCTGAATGACTAGCCCAACAGTTGCTTTATGTGATTTGAACATGAGCCATTTACAAGTATTTGTTTTGCCAACTTAAATGGAAAGGGGTACCAGTTACTTGACCTTGATTTACAGTTACTTGGTTGATTAGCTACCTGCAGTATATAGTTAACAAAAAATGAGTATTATTAGATTCAAAAATCATAGCCACATGCTTAAATACATCAAGAAAAATGTTTCCTATCCTTTAAAATGGAGTTTTACTTTTAAACTTGATTTGGATTGTGTCCATTACTATTGCATCTACAATTCTTGGTGTTTTATTGCTGCTGTAGGATAACTTAACACTCAAATAATGGATATTTTGGTACAAAATAAGTATTTGTAGACAGGATTAGGTAATTCGTTTAATATGATTCTTTTCATTGATCCATCAAACTATCAGTATTATAATTTTTCTGGATTGTGTAGTTCCATTATTGTACTCTCTGATCAGAAGCTCTTTCTCTCTCCTCTTTCTCTTAAAAAAAATAAATAAATAAAATAAAAAAAAGCTCAGATTGGTTTAAATACTAATTACTTTGCATTCAGTGGAAAAAATCCGTGGACATCTATGGGAGTCTAGGTCCTTGATTCATGAAGTCAGGGTTTCTTCACGTGTATGGAGACCTCTTTTCGGGAGGATAGATGAAAGTTCTGTGTAACATATCATATTATCTCATGCTTTTAACAAGAATGGTCTTGGGTTTTTATTCGAACACCTCATTTTCTATAGTGTTTTCAAGCCATCCAGTTTCCTGTTTACTAGTAATCCATAAAATTCATTACAAGAACTTAACAGTAATGCAGAATGTAACCAACTTTGCGTCTTTGTCACTTAAGTATTTTTTGTGAACCTGAGGACTTTGAAAGGAGTAGAAGCACCATTAACACAATAGCTGATTTGTGAAATGTAATAGAGACTTGATATTATTGTTTGATTTTTGTGGTTTATGAATATTGAAGATGTTTCCTGTTACTGCTGCTCTCTTTTATTAATTTATATTCTTGTGTAACACAATTATTAAGCATTTTCTCTTGAATTCAACTCTGACTTCTGTTTTTATGAGTGTTCTTCTGCAGTACCCCTTCTATTTTAAGGGTTTAAGGGTTTGGTGTGGTTTTTTGTTTATTTTTAAATTTTGTGGGATAGATGGGATGGATAGGGGTTGAATAGTCAATACTGGATCTATGAAATGCAACTTTATTTTTTTAATTTTCGGTTTTCCATAACTAGAGATTTTTTATTTTTATTTTTTTTTTTTTACCCAGATGCTATGCAAAAATAGCTCTGATTATTTATTTTAAATCTGTACCTCAGTTACTGAACAAAACAAAGAAGGCTGCCAACAGCATGTTTTACAGGATGTGGATATCAATTTATTTAAAATGCTTTCTAAAATAAATTGGAATGCACTGTACTATAATTTAAGTATACTTCTATGTGGTTACTCAGGAAGCTGTTAATAAATAAATAATAATAATTTTTAAAAAGATAAAAAAAAAAAAAGCAATTTTACTGATACCTGCAGGAATCTAGAATAGTGGTCGTTCATATTAAATTCATATCAACTTTATGAGGTTTTTGTCATCTTGACACATTTATGGAGCTGTTAAATTTTTGCTGCCTGGGGGATATAATGTACTTGATGTGACCCCACTTATTAAATCAGGACCATGCAAGTAACACTGATGACATGTCATTCAAGAATAAAACGGAGCCAGGTCTTCTCTAGTTCTAGAGAAATTACATAGGTGACAGAGAAATAGCTAGGAAAACTGCCTGAGAATTCCCATGATGATTAAGTTGAATCATATCCATTTGAACAATAATTATCTTAGTGGAGTAAAATCAAAGCTTGTTTTTAAGCTTAATTTATTTATTTTGGAAAAAATATCCAATAACCAAAGAGTATCAGTATCCACTGTAGTTCAGAGAGACCAAATTTATAATTACTATATTTAGAATAGACCAGTTAAGATTCCGTATTATGGATCAGATTTCAAGCTCATGAATAATTAACTTGTCATGAAGAAAGCAGAAGTGTTTCTGTATTTCTGATCTTTGTATTTCACACTCACTCACTGAAAAACATGAAGAACTTTAAAAAAACAAATATGCCCATACTTATAGCTTTGTATTCTCTAGAATACATGGTGTTTTTGGCTGAAATTTTCGTTCAGAATTGAACACTTCAGCTTCTTGAAATTTTTGTTTGTTTAAGCAGTTGTATAACAAATTTTGGTTTAGATTCAGATTAATAGTAATATAATCGTTAGTAATTTTGTTTTATTATACAAACCTAGAAGTTTTGTTTTGAAGTTTTAGAGTTAATTTACAGGTTTCTTTTTACCAGTTCCTTTATTTATTTATTCTGTAACAGGGAACATTCTGCTGGAAAAGGTTTTCTCTGCTTCATATACAATCTTTCTATTTTTAATAGATACTAACTGCATGGTCATGCACATATTACTGAAACTCTCAGTAGGAAACATTGGTTATATTAGCTTTTTAGATTCACTTATCTGATCATAAATATTGCCATTTCTAAATATAATACAATATGGCATTTACTGAGTTGAATCATAGCCATGCAGAGATTGTATTGTACTTTGTAATGTATTCAGAGTCCCTCCTTTTACTATTTTTAATTTAATTTAATTTTTTTTATGTAAAGCTACCAACAACCTGATGGCTCTCTGGTATTGATGTTGTGAACATATTTACCTTGCCAAACTGATTTAAAAATTATTGTATGAGACTGTGTGTTCTGCTGTTCACTGCAAATTTTTTCTGCCCTCATGAAAAGTATTTTGAGTATAGCCACTTATTTAATATCTTAGCATTGCAGTTTTCTCAGTGAACCAATTCAATGACACATGAAAATGAGAGTTAATCAAAGCTTTTGTGTATCGGTGTTAGCAATTTCTAACTCTTCTTGTTCTTTCTACTTTTCTCATTGTCATTTCTGTTCTTAATGATGAGAAGTACACACAAATGAAACCCAAATAATGAGTTTTTACACAAAAGCATGCTACATAATGTAGGCAGGAGGTAATTAATTCTCTTCTTCCAATAAATTCTGGAGTTTCTCTATGGGTCAAGGACTTCAAAAGCATAAAGAATTAAGTATATCATAGCTATTGGGGGGAGGGGAGCACACACTAGTAAACATAATAAACATTTCAGAGCCAGTTATGTCATTGCTGTTTCAATTAGTTATATTTAATATGAAGCCTTTCTCCTGTGAAGAAAAAATCATAGAACTGGGGCTGTTCAGCCTAGAGAAAAGAATTCTCCAGGGTGACTTTAGTGCAGGTTTTCAATACTTAAGGCATACTTCTAAAAAAGGTGCAGAACAACTTTTTCCTCAGTCAGATAATGACAGAACAAGGCAGAATGGTTTTAAACTAAAAGATGGGAGGTTTAAATTAGAGCTTAGGAGAAAATTCTTCTCTCAGAGAGAAGAGCCTCAGTGAGGCGCTGGAACAGGTTGCCCAGAGAAGCTGTGGATGCCCCATCCCTGGAATTGTTCAAAACCAGGCTGGATGAGGCCCTGAGGCCCTGTGAGTGGCATCCCTGCCCACAGAAGGGGCTTGGAACTGGATGGTCTTTAAGGTCCTTTCCAAACTGAGCCGTTCTATTATGATTCTATGATGATAAATATACTTATGAGCATAGTACAAATATAGATAAATATAAACTTTTCTGTGTCCAGAGAGTTCAGAAGACAATCAGCTATGACTAATTGTAAAGTAGCCACAGGTTTTCTCACTAGACTAATTTTTTTATGCTAAACAGGCAAGAGACAGGCAACTTCCACAAATCTAGTTTAGTCTACAAATCTTTCTGACAGATTGCAAATTATAGCATCCAGAATTTTTCATCAGGGAGATAAATGAAAGAAGCTGAAAGCAAAGGTATTAATATTATTATGTCAAAGATACATATTCAGTCATGTGCCATATATCATATATAGCACTTAATTTTAAGTTTCTTTCTTTCATTTGTGTAGGTATATTAAAAACTTAGAAAATTACTTGGGAAGAGCAGTGGATATTATTTTTTATCTTAATAACAGCATTTTTTACTATGTCCTCAGTGCTTATGTTATTTATTAATATAATCTCAGCAATTTAATTTAGCTACTTTTATTTTCATCCTGTTAGTGTTGTGGTGTTCTTGGTGGTTTTGTTTTTTTTGATTTTTTTTGCATATTTTTTTTTTCCTTTTCCAGTTGTTCTTCCAAAAAATATGTTGCAAGTTCTTTTACAAAAAAAAGTTTGCCTGTGTAACTTGGGCTTAGTTTATGTGGACAAAATAAGATATATACATGTATATATATATATTATTTTTTTAATGAAAATTGAACAAGCTGTGCATTTTTGGAACTAAAAATAGAGTATGTATCAAAAATAAACTTTTCTGCATATGCATATCTGGGTTTAGTAAGAGAACACCTGCATTACAAAGACTTCTCTGTTACTTTTTCTGATAAATGATAGAATTTACAATTTTTCTGCTCTGGGCTACATATGTCTCATGCAGGTCAGTAATGAAGGTAGAGATAACACAGATCACTGCAACATGATTTTGAAAACCCCATCAGAATCAGGTTCAGATTACACCATTTTACCTAATACGTAGTAGTGTAGGGACAGTTACTTTGTACTTATGACTTGTCTTAATTACGAGGAATACATATATATTGCATTTAATATTCCATTTCTGACTAAGTATGCAGATGTCAATATTAAATATTAAAAAAAAAAAATAAGGCCAATAATTTGAATTTCACTTGCTTAGTCATATCTGGAAAATGAGCCGTTCATGTTTCCAGGTATTGCAGGGACAGTTCTGTCAGGCTTGGAGAACGGTAGCATGAGTGCAAATCTTTCTTCCGTGGTATGTGTTCACAGTTGCTTTTTGCTGTCATTTTACAACAATATCATTTCTCTCCAAATGCAGATCCAGCACACAGCGGACCTTGATATTGGAAACGGGACCTTCTTAAAAGAAGAAAAAAAAAAAAAAAAAAGAAAATTGAGTAGTCCTGAAGTAAGGAGGCTGTTTCCTTTTTTATCTTTTTCATTCCTTGCTTTTTTGCATCATCAACACATATATTTTGTATAGCCAAAATAAGCCAAACAGGCTTAGTTACATTCCCATTGTTGTAGATTTTGTACTAATTAAGCAGCACATAAAATATGCTTCATAGAAAAAATATATTTGTAAAAATTGAAACCTCAGGAAAAAAACAAGACTGCGGACAATTTAAGGTATGCACATCACACACAAGAATGTGAGAGATGCTATTGTTAAAACATATCACTATCTTACTAAGGATTACTATGTCAGCAATATGCAGAAATATTTTAATGAATGATGGTGATAGACACATCTGAAAGACAATTATTTTCTACATGACAAGAGGTGTCTTTTATAGCCCAATATGAGGAATAAAGTAACTTTTAAGTTTAGGTTTATCTTAAGAAATTTCTCCTCAGTAGTGGAGTCTGTACTTGACTTAGAAAATGTCATTCGAACTGGGGCTTGGAATTTGGGTTTATGGGCTATGTTACCATGCCAAAAAAAATCTTATGAGATATTGAAAAATGGCTGTTCTGGGCAAAAGAAAACTGGAGAAAGTTTTTCAATGACCTGATCTTTTGACAACTGTATTAATAAGAGCTTCTAGTTCCAAGATTCATAAAGGGTTCCAGCTATAACAGAATTTATCTGCTAGTTATTTCAATTTTTTCCAGTCTGTACTTGTGCTATTTATCAAAAGCCAGCCAGACAAGATGAACCTTCTTACTATGTTAGATAAAGTATTTCATTACAATTTCCATTATCATAGGAAAAGAGAAAAATCGTTCTGAACTGAAAACTATGTCAAAATATTTGAAACAAATACAAATTGCAGGAGTTGAAATATTTAGTTCATTCATCTGGTTTGGGTCTATTTTTAAAACTTCTGCTTCTGTTTTTTAAATAAGCTTCTGCCAGTGTATTCTTCATTTTGTGGGATTTTTTTTTTTTTCTAGTTACTCACCTGTCTTCT
This sequence comes from Aythya fuligula, assembly GCF_009819795.1. NCBI lineage: Eukaryota > Metazoa > Chordata > Aves > Anseriformes > Anatidae > Aythya > Aythya fuligula. Next base: position 25,577,818 of record NC_045562.1, on the reverse strand, counting down.
CATTGCTTTTCAATGTCTTCTGTTACTACAAGTATCTCACAGTCTAATGTTTTTCTTGTACAGTATCATTAAAAACTCTTAGGTGTCTCGTGATGTACGACAAGCAGTGATTTATCAGTAATAAATTATTAGGAGTAATATTTTTTTAATTAAAATTTAAAATTAAAATTTTTTACAATAAAATTATGTAAATAGACAAAAGGTGGTTAAGGTGAATGTTCTGAACCATGCAGCTTACCAAAAAGATGGAATTGTGCAGGTATTCTATATGTCAGGACAAATTCATACATTAATTTTACCAGGGGGAAAAAAGAGCAAAAAAAAAAAAAAGTCATGTTATGTCTGGATAAATGTCTCTTGGAGAATACAGATGAGTTTAAGGAAGTTCAAAAAAAATCTGTTTATTGCTTACTTTATGGATTATATTAAAAGACTTTTTTTTTTCTCTGGTCAGAAAGGAATGTTTTTAGTGATAATATAAAATCATTGTGTGGGATTGTGCCTGTTAATAGCTAACTGTAATAGCTAATTTTAAGCAGAGAGCGAGAGACAACAGCTAATAGAATTTGGCAAAATTCAGGAAGGAGAGACCTGTTTTTGTACATTTTAAGGTACATGTCACGCCAAATAAATAAATAAATAATCTCTAGAGCAAATCACTTTGTTCTCAAAATTTCTCACAGCAATATACCCAAACCATATTTTTATCTGCAATAGCAAAACTTTTTTGTCCACAAAACTGCTCAAAATATCTTTAAGGAAGAGTTCCAAAATAGAGCCAGTATTTGACATCTTAAGCAGGAAAAGAGCTGTACTGACTGTGAAACAGAGCAACTGAAGCACATGCAGTCATTTCTCCAGTTCAATATTTGCTTGGCGTTGCTTGGCATAGCAGTACTGCAGGCTGCTGGCCACTGGCCTGTTCACTTCCTGAATACATGAGCTTGGTATAAATACCACTAAGCACACTGTAGAGGGGCAGACTTCTCTCAAAAACCTGGGTTCAGGGCAAGTATGAAGAAACTGTATTTAGAAGTTTCATGGAAGACTCCAGACAATTCCAGTGACACTTGAAATACATTAGATCCCTTTATAAATGCCAGCCACATGAACTACTGACAGTCAGGCCTGTTCTAAAAGCTCATAGTATGATGTTTCTCAGCCTGGAGAAGAGGAGGCTCAGGGGCGACCTTATCGCTCTCTATAGGTACCTCAAGGGAGGCTGTAGCGAGGTGGGGGTTGGTTTGTTCTCCCACGTGTCTGGTGACAGGACGAGGGGGAATGGGCTTAAGCTGCGCCAGGGGAGTTTTAGGTTAGATGTTAGGAAGAACTTCTTTACTGAAAGGGTTGTTAGGCATTGGAACAGGCTGCCCAGGGAAGTGGTGGAGTCACCATCCCTGGAAGTCTTCAAAAGACGTTTAGATGTAGAGCTTAGTGATATGGTTTAGTGGGGACTGCTAGCGTTAGGTCAGAGGTTGGACTCGATGATCTTGAGGTCTCTTCCAACCTAGAAATTCTGTGATTCTGTGATTCTGTGAGATTTAATTGTGGTTTTGGCCATTGAGGGTTGTAGTCTGTGAAAGACATTCGGTCTTTCCACAGAGCGCTTTCTGCTTTTGTGTGAATTACCCTCTTTCACGCAAATTGCTCAGTGTGTCTGGTTAAACAATCATAGAATTATTTAAATTCCAGAAGTAACAATACAGAATTGAAAAGAAAATGAGTAAACAGGTGAGCATCCTGATTATGTATATCTTAAAATACTTAATTACAAGTAACAGATGATGATCTAGTTCATGGTATGCTGAGGCATGAGAATGACCTATCTAGCCTGTGCAGGTAAGGTTGGATGGCCAGGTCAGGAGATCTCTGTTCTCTCAGAAGTACTCAAAACAGTTCCAGTCCATCCTCTTTGACAGAAGACAAGTGATGTATGCTGGAGGGAAAAACAGATTGTAACAACCAGAGTGGCTATAGGAGGTCAGCCCAAGTGAGACTCTCTAGCCAAGCATTCCACCTCAGGCAGAGATGAGAAGTGTGCCAAAAGCAAAGAAAAAAGTTTTTTATTTTCCTGTATGAATTTGTTTACTTTGATAATCCATACTTGGAAAAGACTGGATTCTTGTTTGTCTCTTATTTTTTTTTTTTTTTTTTTTTTTTTATAATATATAGACACACGTCTTATTTTCACCATAACTGTCTTTCCCAGACTGAAGAATCCCACTCTTAAGTCACATCCGTTGCTTTTCTCTGTGCTTTTCCCAATTCTTCTCTATCGTTTCTGAGTTGTAATCAGTGCATGCAATAGTCAAGACACCTGTGCATCATGCATTTCCATGACAGCATAACAATGTTTTCTATTTGCTCTGTTCCTTATTGTTCCGTGCATTTGGTTCATTTTTTCATTGTTACAGAGCTTTGAGCTGATGTAATGAAAACCCCAAGACACCACTCCTGAGAAAGCATAGAGTCCATTGTTTTTTCTGTGAAATTCAGATTCTTTTTTCCATATGCATCACTCTATATCTATCTTCCTACATCTAATTTCATCTGCCATTTTATGGTACAATTATTCAGTCTTTTTTTTTTTCCCCACTGAAATTACTCACAGTTGGCTCCTATCCTCACTATCCTGAATTAACCTTGTATCATGAAACTTCGTTCTTCATTTTCCCAGCCAACAGTGAATATATTAAAAAAAAAAAAAAAAAAAAAAAGGTACTAGTACAGAACCTGAAGTATTCTGTGCAGCTGCTCATTCCTTTTTTTTTTTTTTTTTTCCTGCTTTTTGACTTTGAATTCATCCCTGAAAAACCTTCCCTTTCAATCTAGAGAAGAAGGAGGAACCTTCTTGAATGCCTTACATATTGACAGTTGTCTTCCTTTTCTATACATTAATTCATAACCAGATCTGGACATTCCCTTCTCCTGACTAACCCCAGTAAAAGCTTGTTTTGAAACCAATAGAATAGAAGTATTTTCCTCTGATTATTTTCCTCTGTATTTTCCTCTACAAACAGCTGTCAATGAAAAGCATGCAGAGTAAAATCACTGTAGATTAAGTTGCTCTTAAAATAACATTTATTTCTGAGATATTCAGCCATTTGCAAAGTCTGTATATGGTTGCTTGCATTACATTGCTATTCCTTTTACAATACTATTTAGGATTCCAGCCAGGAAGTAACAAGTGGAGTACGTTTGCCTCAAGTCATTATATATCATAAAATATGCCAAAATGCTGACCAAAATGATATGTGTTCTACTTAATACATTATGTTTTGAGCTTAAAAGCAAAAAGATTTATTGATAAAATTAAGGTATCTTGCAAGTTCTGTAAGTTGAATTCTTTCTCATTCATTTATTCAGTTGTTTGTAGACTCTTAATATTTACACCTCAAATTTTGCCATCATTTTACACTGCATTGATTCCAATGAGTATTGGACTGAATTCAGTGTGTGAAGAAGACAAGAAATACTATTCTTAGAAAATGAACACCTCTGATACATGCTACTCAGTTTAAGGATGGCTCGGGAGAAGCGTATTTTAAACACCATTAACAAAAAAAGTTCTTTGTTTTTGGTTAGCTTTGAAGAGGTACAACCTTTTTTTTCTTTTTTTTTTTTCTTTTTTTTTTTTTTTTGTGAGACTGATTTACGGTACTTCGAAATCCATTATCTGTAACCCACTAGTAATTACTTTTGGTTATTATGTGTATCCATCTTTTAATAAGAGTTGCTTTTGAAATCAGCTCCTCCTTAGACCTAGTCTAAGAATATAACCATAATGCCAAGTTTATGATATCTTAGTGTGTTGCTATGGAAGTGATATTAGCAATATTAGAAATCCAGCGTTGTGGGCTGTGCAACAGTGGAATGTGATAGAAACTGAAAGCATTGATGTGACAGAAGAAGCAGCTTTCATTTCAACAGAAATATTTTGATTCTTTGGAAAACCATTGGAGAAAATGAGGACAGTGTATTGGAGTTAAGTAAGTATATTTGGATATTGCAGTTTATCTTCATGAGAATGTCTGGAACGGAAAAACTAAGTTCTTCTTAGTTTTATTCTGTCAATGTTTTGAGAAAAATAAATGTTAAGTCTAGAATAACCACAAATTTTTCTTATTAAGACAATGATTTTATTTTCCATTTTTTTCCTTTTTGCTATTGTGGTCATATGTTTTTGTTGTTGTTGTTGTTGTTGTTTTGTTGTTTGTTTGTTTGTTTTGTTTTGTTTTGTTTTTCTTTTATCTTTACTTTACATTTTGATTCTGTGATGAGAAACAGACAAAACAGAAAGCAGCAGCCTTTTTTAGCTTAGTTCCTTTAGTTCCTTTTTTAGCTGTGATTATTTCCTATATTAAGTATAACTGGCTCTGTCTTGGGCCCTTGCATACTAAGCCTGTTGATATTGAGTAATTATTGTGTAGCCCTATAATATATATTTATGTGCAGCTTAAGGTATAAGCTGATCAGTTGAAGTTTGTTACAATGTACTTAGATGCATGGAAAGATGAAGGACTGAAGAATGGATCAATAAAGTCATTACTAGATGGAAAATGCTATGAAAACATAACAGTGATGTATGATTAAAGAACAAAAATCATATACAATCACTAGTTCGAGCTTTTGACAGGAAACATGAGCCTAAAGGCATAAATGACTGTGAATGGCAAAATGCAGCTGCTGCCTTCATTTGAATAGCCTAAAGAAGACAGGAGAGCAATCAAAATGTTTCCTAGCAATAAGCAATCATTTCAGAGCTTTAGCTGACTTGAAAAGCAATAGCAAGTTAGACCCTGAAGAGTACTAGACAGGATCCTGTGATGTGTCATTGCCAACCCCTTTGGAGGAGATACTGTGAATAAAGGAATATTCATGAGAAAAGGAAAGTTCCATAGGGAATTAAGCAGCTGCAGAACCCCCAGTCTCTGCATGAAGGATCACACATGTTCCCATTTCTGCAGCTGCCCTTCAGCCTCTCTTCAGCTGCTGAAAAACCCATCTTTGCTTCCCTCTTTCTGAACCTAATGAATGCTCCACAACAGTAGCTCAGGACTGTTTGCATGTTCTGCAGCAATTGGATGCAGTGCTAATAATATCCATTCTCATGTACACTATGGTTTTACATTTACTAGTATTTGTTTGTTTGTTTGTTTGTTTTTCTTTTCACCAAAAACTAGTGAGAACATATTAGTTGCCCTAAAAATGTGCTGGAGCTGTATAACTATGCACAATAACTATCACAAATAAGTTCATGTTGTTAGTACAGTTTAAGTACTACAGTGGTTTCAGGAGGAAAGAGATTCTAGGGGAGACACTGGCATATACTGCCCAGTGTATTTTGCAGACATGTCCACAGCTATCTTTAATCTTACTGACATCAAACAAAGCATTTTTGAGAGAAGGTGAAGAGGTAAGTAGCTGTAAAATATAAAAATAAACTATCTGTATCATCAGAGGATGATATTTTTGTTGACCTAGCTCCAGATTTTCCTGCTTTACATAGCTCCGTTTCTCTTCATTCACCTTCTTCTCTTTTATTGCATTCTGTTATTGCCAGAAACAAATAAAATCCAAAAATTCTGTAGAGAAAAACAAGTTAAGCACCCCCACCTGTTCACAGCAGCATGAGCTGCTGCTCCACTAAATCCAATATGTATGTGCACAGGCCTCAAGCATAGCCTTGCTCCAGTGACTGTTGGGGATGCAGACTTACTGCTTACAACAAATCATTGTAAGCCAATCAGAGCTCTGGATACCCTGGTGTTTTGGCATGTTTTGTTTGTAAGAATGGCATTTCCAAATGTTAGAAAGCTTTGGGAAAGTTTCATTTTGTTATTGCCTGTGTTAGACTTACTTTTGACTGCTGTCATCTTGACATAATTCTTAAAAAATCCTAAGCAAGTCACAGAAAAATAATTTGGTTGGTTATGTACAGATGAAGAATTTCTGTTGTTACTAAGTTGTTAATGGAGGTGTAGCACTATTATATAGCTTTGCTTAAACCAGGAAAAAATGCAAAACAAGTGCCGTATTAACCTGTGAAAGTTTAAAACATGCCTGTGTGACCATTCAGATGTTTCCTGTTGCCTACAAATGATTTCTCTACTAAGGTGAAGCAAAAAATATATCCTAAGTACTTCTGTTGTCCAATGAGAATAAATAGATTATTATTTTCAAGTCTTCTTGAAGGGCCTGGTCACCAGTCATATGGCATCGTTATTTCTTCCCTTACAAAGCTTTTTGTAATGGTTAATGGAATGTTCTACTTAAAAGTTCTTGAGGCGTTATGACCAAGAGCTGTTTCAGGTAATGTGTCGTTCTCAGAGTAAAGAGCTTTTCACAAGCATAAAGATGGAAAAGGCATCCAGAGCCTTTTCTACATATAGGAAATAACACAAATTCAAGTTTTTATGAATTGGCTTAAACTGAATTGCAGTCTGGTGAACTCTGAACTCTGAACTTTTATGAAGAGTCTGGTTCATAAAGTAAGCCTTACTTTTAGTTAAGTAAATGTCCTTGCAGTCTTTTCCACTGTTTTTCTATGTCAATTTAAATAAACCCATAAACTGATCATTTTCTTGATTGGAAGTTAAGACACAAATTTAAGAACAGGTTGTTTTTGTTATAGTTAGTTTTCAGAAGACAGAAAAATCTACTATATGTAGGTATCTGAGTAAAAACGGCTTCTGTTCTGGTAGCTGCAGTAAGAAAAAATCAGTTAGTGTTAGCAAGTGGCTTTCAAACTGATACTGATATTCAGTGGCATGTTTTTGCTGTACAATTATGTGGACTCTTTACTTGAGTTATAACTCATCCTAACCAAGTTATCCACACAAAAGAGCTGGGCTTCAGTTTGCTCACTTACTTCAGTGGGAATACAGGCAATTGTCCAATTGCTGCCTTGCAGCTGAAACCTACTGGTGAGGATTTGGACAATGTCAATAAGCCATGGGTAGTCACCCAGTCTTAGTGCAGGTGTCAAACTTAGTTAGTCAGTCACCTGTAGTAACTGTGCAGTGAGCACCCAAAGTGTACCTTGCAGGTCAGCATTATGTAACATTGAAGCTTATTGGTCCACATGGTCCTGTAAAAAGGTGAGGCTGGAAGATAATGAAAAGAACACTGTTGGGGGACTAAATAAACTAGCCAGTGTGGGTTTATCGCTAAGTAGCGTTTAGAACTGTTTATCATTTAAAAACTTAATGAAATTTCTATAAATAAAATCTGAGTTTTGCTCAGTGTACGGACTATTCCTACAATACAGAGGAATTCATAGTTGAAATTTACGTGAAGATGAAAGCCTCAGTAAATGTGTACTGCTTATAAACAGGTAACGTGTAGTTTGGGAAGAAATACAAAATAATGCTGGAGAAAAATGATTCCTAGTGTCTCCTAATAAAAATTAATTTTGCATAGAGTATGAAGTAGGTGATGGAAATGTCTTTAGAATTTGAATATGGAAAAAAATATTTATATCTTCAGATGTTCCTGCTTAGTTGATGCCTTGTTTTATGAATAATGTATTTTAAACTGTAAGTGTAGCGTGTTAACTGATAACTATCAAAATTGGAACCATGGGATAATAGCACTAAGATCAGGTAATGGTAATCAGTTGGTTTTTGACAATTCATTGCTTTGTAGACAGAGCCAGAACAGATACCAACTGATTAACAAAAACTTTGGGGATAATTGGTCCAAATAAAAAAAGCTTGAAGGAATATGGAAATTATCATCATCACTAATATTAAGTTTTTGCATAAACCAAACTTCTGGAAAAGATATTGAAGAGGAGATAACCTATAGATGTTCAGCAGAATCTTTATTGGAATACATAAATTAGAAAATAAATTTTCACTTGTCTAAAGTTCATCCTAGTGCAGGTTTACAGTGCTTATTTCTTATTTTAAGTAAAATTAAAAAAAAAAAAAATATTACTTCCACGCTAACTTAGTTTTTTCACAGTATATTTCCTTACTGGTTGTATGCTAGCTAGGAACAAAAGAGATTTACAGAAATACCTTCGCATACCCACATAATGTACTGTATGCATAACTGAAGTGTGAAAATCAGTGCTTTTCTATGTTGAATGAAAAAGTTTGAGAAAAGACATAGCTTAATGGGCTCAGAAATGTTAAAAACATAAACCAGTTTACATAGTGGAAAAATCACATAATAAGCCTGGGTGTGAAGTAGATGAAATGTCATGAAATAAGTCTCTGTGCAATGGATGCTGTTGTCAGAGCAACCACACTGTGGAATTGCTCTGATTAGATTCGGAGTGGTTTAGTTTAACCTTCACGTTGCTATTTTTTTCTCTTAAGTTCTCTACAGTAACTGGCTCATTTCTTAATTTGAGCACTGAATATATTTTATGAAGCTAGTTGGCAAACAATACCTGAAGTATTGAGAGACTGAAGCAAAATTTGTCTCCTCTCAATTTAACATGAACTTTATTGTAGCTTGAAATTAATCTTGAATTCAGTGGCAGTTCAACAGCTGACTTCCTTATATGACCTTGATTTGACTTTAATGAACTCATGAAATTCTCTATCTGTAAACTTGATCTCATTTTTTTTTCAGCAAAATGGATGCTGTGAGATTACATTCATTGGCATTTTTTGCTTCTAAGGAACATGAAGGCCTTGTTACAAGAAAGTCTGTAAACAGGCATAGCAGATAAAATCTTGATGAGTATTGCCAGGGAGACATCACAGACCAAATTGCTTAGTTAGATTTTGGATATGCACTAAATTGCAAGTCATGCCTTGACAGAATTATTTTAAGACTTCTTTTAAAAGGAATTTCTTTGTGAAGAATGATAGTCAAAATATAGAGAATCATCTTCTGTGTTGGTGTTAGAAAGCTTTCTTATTCTCGATAAGGTTTTCTTTGGAGGTTGTAAGGGGTCCAGAAAGGCAAATTCTAATGCATATTCAATGCTGATACTTTCGTAGTGTCCTGTAAGAGGATAATTATTATTTTCAGTTTAGCTCTCATGGTTGTCATTGTTCTTTTTTTTTTTTTTTTTTTTTTTTGATTGTACTTTAAAAATGAAGTAACTTTCCATTTAAATTACTTCATATAGTTGTGACCTCATTTTCAAGTTATATTTTATGCATATATATTAAGTACGTATATTTGATTTTAACTATCTACTAATTTAACTATATAATAATTGCATGGAAATGCAAATTTGTTAATTGCTTGCACAATGTTTGTACCAAAACACAGTCTTGAAAAGGTCAAGATTATTCTGTCAAACCAAAAGTTAAAGCATGTTATTGAGGGCATTATCCAAACATTTCTTAACACAGATAAGAATGGTGCATCAACCACCTCTCCAGGAAATCTGTTTCAGTGTTTGACCACCTTCATGGTACAGAAATTTTTTTTCAGGCTGGACGTGGTCCAGTCTGAACCTTTCCTGGCACAGCTTTGTGCCATTCCCCTGCATCCTGTCATTGGTTCCCAGTTCACCACCTCCCTCCCTGCATTCCTTCCTCAGGAAGTTGTAGGGAGCAACGAGGTCACATCTCAGTCTCCTTTTCTCCAAACCAGACAACTTAAGTGTCCTCAGACTGTCTTCATGCTTTCCAGGCATTTTGCCAGCTTATGTCCCTCCCCTGGATACGTTCAAAGACCTTAACATCATTTTAAGTTGGGGAGCCCAGAACTGTACAAAATCTGTAAGGTGAGGCTGCACCAATGCTACATATAGTGGGAGAACCACCCCCTTTTGACCAGTAGGTCAAAACTATGCACCTGTATTAGCTAGTGACCATGCACCCCAAAATGCAATTATTGTATTATGTTAGATTAGATTAGATTAATTTAAACCATTTTGATTCAACACAGAAGTTATACAGGTAGCGGGAGAAGGAAGGTCTGTTTGAAGACATGCTTCTCCGTTTTTTACTGTCTATAGAGTCTGTTAATGGACTTACGGTATAACTCATGAATTACCCTTCATTTCAAGGTGTTTTTATGTTAAAGCTACTTAATTCTGAATAGAAAGGTTTTTTCATTTCTATTGACATTTTTAGTGGTTAGGTGGTGGAGGGTTTTTTTTGTTTGTTTTTAGTTGTTGTTTCTTTGCTACTTAACATATGCCTGTGGACGCTGCAATTTAACACATTAATTTAAGTGAAGTTTTGACTGAGATTTGAAGTTGATCAGTATTCTCATAGGAATCTCTTTAAATTTAAGAGTTCGTAACTGCTATACTGTTTCTATGGTTGCTAGTAAACTACTGGTATGCTAGTAAAATGGTGTAGCATATGGCAATTTCTACCAGTATTTACTATTTCCTGTACATATATTTCAAAACTGTAACTTTTTCAAGTCAACTAGAATTGGTTTACATCATGAGCAGCTGTCTTTTTATCAATCTAGAGGAAAATATGAAGCTATTTAGGTTAATTTGTGTGGGTTTGACCTTGGCTTAAATAGGAAACTCATATTCATTATATTTAGGAAAGGTAATAAATTGATTGGAAGGCTTAGACTGTATCATTTATCTTATATTATGACTTTAACAGTTAGGCTATGATTCTCATCAAAAAATGTCACTTTGGATTTTAAATCTATTTTTATCACCTAGAACATCTCATCTGTCAATATTTGATTAGAGGTCCTTGCTGCTTGAGACAGCTTTTCTCTGTCTGATAGATATTCTGAGGCTCTGAGACCATCGATTGAAGCTTCATCTCTAGGAGGGGAAAAAAAAAAAAAGCTAGAAGATAATTTTTGATTACACTTCAACCTGTGACTTCTGCCTTGTGCCCAATAGAAAGTCAGAATCATCTGGTCTTATCACAGCAAAGACAGACTACTCCTGTATTGATTTAGACAGAGAAGTTCAAATAGGTTCCAGCCTGATTATTTTTTCATAACATCTCATCTAAGGTTAAAGGAAACTATCCTTTCTTTTTTTTTTTTTTTTCTTTTTTCTTTTTTTTTTCTCCTTTTCAGCCTCACCACTCACTGATATAACTCAGCCATTTAATAGGCTTGTGTAGAGTGCTACACAACCTATTGGAAGCTTTCTATTCAAGCACTGTCTTTGAGGTGATTACTTCTTTACAGTAAAAAAACTGTCCTGAAGAAGAAGAAAAAAATTGACTAAAATTTCAGTATAAGTCATATGTAAAATCAGAAACTCAGGGATTAGTTGATTGGAGACCCTGAAAGGTCTTTTAGGCCTACCTGCTGTAGTGGCAAGTGCTTGTCTAATCTATTCATAAATACGTTTTTGTTTGTTTGTTTGTTTGTTTTTCACTTTTGTTTGTTTGTTTTTTGAGGAGATTGAAGGATATTTCTTGATACTTTGGGAAAAAACAAGTAATATTTTCATTTAATAAAAATATTAGTTTCATATAATTTTATCTAAAATCTAATATTTTCATATGTTCAGTTTATTTCACAAATCTGTTATAGATATTAAGTACCACAAGCATATTTTCTCCACATACCAATTTTGGGTACTGAAAATTGGGCATTTATTTAGGTATGTACCATGAATATAGGGGTAGATTTCCGCTTCAGTTATCCAAATACTTTTTCTCTGAATCCATATCTTACAGGTATTATTTACTTTGTCTTGTAGAATAATTTGTGAGTTCTTCCTTCTACTGACGTATTTGGATCCTGGAGAATGTAAATTTATGGGATAAGAACAGACAAATATTAGCTGATTATACAAAAGCTGTTGTGCATATTTTGTATTTATATTAATATGTATTGTGTTGAAATTTGACAATATGCTAGATTTGAAGTTAGATTTTATGTCAGAGAGGTGCTCATGAAAAGCTAAACGGAAGTGAAACAAGTATGCTTGGGAATATTTACCATAGACGTAGAAAAACAGTAAAACTTTGTCTGGTGCAAAAATGAGAAGTATTATTATTAGCCAATGCAATAGCCATTACAGACACATAAAATCAAACTTTATTCATACGAAGCATACTTGAAAATTCAGGTTGGAAATTAGGAGAAATTTCTTCTCAGAAAGAGCTGTTAGGCATTGGAATGGGTTGCCTAGGGAGGTAGAGTCACCATCCCTGGGGGTGTTTTAGGAAAGCTTGGCTGTGGTACGTAGGGATGTGGTGTAGTGGGTGATATTGGTGGTAAGGGGGATGGTTAGACTGGATGATCTTGGAGGTTTCTTCTAACCTTTATGATTCCATGTTTGTATCAAACAAGTACAGCCAATAAAAATTTGCCAGAAAATTGTGACAAAGAACACAGCCACATAAATATTCACATTAACAGCTAAAAATCTGAATACAATATGTCGATAGTGAAGCCAACATAGAACTCAAATAGATATTTATTTTAAGTTGTAAATTAAATTTAAAAAATTAATTTTGAAATTTAGCTGTAAGGATGGAGAAATGATAAGTAGCCTTAGTACAAATTAAGCGTCCCAATGAGTGTATATCAGAAATGCTAATAATTAATAGATGATTAATTTCTAATTAGTCTCTCTGTTGGGTTTACAAACTAATGACCTGATTTAATTTTGACCTGTGACTTTGTCAATTATGTATTTTCCTTTTATATCTCCATTTTTGAAACAAATTCACAGTATGAGCAGAGTTTGTTGTTTGCACACATACCAGAAATGCAATCACCTGCCTTGACTGGACAGTTTCTTTCTTGTGAAAAGCTATATTGTATCTACTTAAAAAAAATACAAGATTTCCTTGCTGATTTAAGTTTAAATTCACCTGCTCTGTCAAAAGCATTGGAAAATAATTAATAACTTACATTTGTTGACAAGAATGAGAAACAATTGTTGGCTTTAATCAAACTTCATGTTGAATCTGGGGATTTTTGAAGCATGAAGCTCAAAGCAGTTAGTAAGAAAAATAATCCTACTCAGATTCATGCAGACCCAAAAGTTGTCAGCTGACGAATATCAGGTACTTTCACTGTTAGCACAGTAATGCTGAGTTGTAAAATAACTTTCATTAAAAGTCGTTATTTCCCAGCTCCTTGAAGAAGAGGTTGTTGGGTATCATGATGGCAGTTATACATGTAAGTGTAGCAGCAAGAGAAGATAAAAGCAACAGGAGAAATAAAATTAAAAGAACTTGGCTTTTGAAGATAAGCAAAGATGTTTATTGTGACAGATATGCACAAAACCTTTTTTGAGCTGAGATTTAAAAGATGAGCAGAATTACTATGAAAGAAAAAAATATATTTAATTCACTTTTGTTATTGCAGGAATTAAAAACATTTTAAGTGACATTTAATGTGCTGTGTATTTGATTTCTAGATAATACAATAAACAATATTAGTTAACAAACAGATTTCCCATTTTTAACTGATACATGAGTTATGTATACTATATTAAAATATGGATGATAAAGCAGCAGTTAAATAAAGATCAAAGATCTTCCAGCTGTTATGGTCTGTGGAACAGCTAGAAGAATAAAAGTCAGTTCTCTTTCTATGTATTAGGCAATCCTGTCCTAGAAGAGATAATTGGACTAGGGTACTTTTTTTCTGTCCTTCTGTTTTTCATTAATATGTCAAATACATCAGTCATGAACTTTATGCTAAATGCAAGGAAATATTATCTAGATTGTTAATCATTCAAGCCACCTTCATATATATGGAGTGGTAATTCATGTCGAGAAAATGGTTGATATTAATAAAGAAGGGGGAGATTTGGGAATGTGGCCATGGGGGTTGGAAAGCCCCATGGTTGAGATAACATTAGACTCTTAATGATGAGGCCATCAGGAATATAAAAGAGTTTAGAGAGAACAAAGAAGGGTGATTCAGGAGACTCCATGCAGTCTCAGGTTTCTTGTTCTTCAGATGGTTCTCTTGTTCTCCAGCCGTTAAGGCACGGATGTTTCTGGGTGTTTGCTGTTGTTGTTACATGCAAAGTTGTTTGACCAATGAAAAGTTGTTTTGAAAAGAACTGCTGTGGAGAAAAGGGTATAAGAGGGGAGCGTGCCCTCAAGATAAAAAAGGCAACACGATGAAGTTACATCAATAAAGAAGCAGGAAAAAGAAGTGAAGAGGAACAGGCTGGCAGAATGGAGACCAGGACGGGAGCAAGCACACTGATTGCCTCATGAAGATAGGTTCGGCCAGACTCAGCAAACCGCTCAGAGAAGCTCATACAGAAAGTCGCTGGAAATGGACGCACTGGAGCTGGAGAGAAGCTCAAGCTGAGAGAAGTGGACCTGTGCACACAACTGCCTCTTGCTGGTAAGCAGCTGCGCATTATGGGGAATCATACGTCCTTAGGAACAAAGACTGTCCTGGTAACCTTACAGCTCATTCTCCTTATTAACAATTGGACAGTTTATGAGCCTGAAATATGGGACAAAACTGAGGTCAAGGTGTGGGACTCGGCAACTAAAAACGACAAGGTTGCAGTGGGATTGCTCGGCACCTGTCGAGCAGTCTCTGAGGCCTTGAAGAGCCCTGTGGAGCCACAATCACCAACGTGTGGCTTGCCAGATAGTGAGGGAGCTGCAGGCTCCTTTACTTTATCCGACTGCTACGCCATGGGCCCCTCTGCTGCTACAGCCATCGAAGGCTTTTGCTGTTACGCCCCCTGTTGACCTGAACGTGCCTTTTGACCCATTGGCCTTGAAAAGTAGATGGATATGCTTTTCTTCGATCTGGGAAGAACGGGATACATAAGGCCTGAAGACCGAGTTACTTGACAACTTAAAGCGAGACATATTGTTCAAAAGGAATGGAAGATGGAGACTGTTAAGTCATGGAACTGAAAGGATTGTTTGTTATCTTTCCTGATTGTACATATGTATAGGCATACTCGGGTTTAGTATGTAAAGCAATGTTCTGTATATTTAGAATGTTTGATGTTTGTGTGTGCGTGTTGTGTAGACTCCCCGCACACCCAGCGCTCTTTACTTGCCTTTTATACCTTTTAGAAATATTTGTTTTATAAATATTACAAAATTCAGATTGAATTGAGACCTCATTTATAACAATATCACAAGGCCCATGGCATATTTTTGCTTTTCCTGAATATATTATATTGCATTTGGATTGTGAATTTCTTTTTTCATTTGTGTACTTCCAGTTACGTTGTATCAACTGAAGTCTTCTGATGATTTCCTGTGGAATACGTTTTCAGACTGCCTTGCAAGATGAGGAGGCGATGTTACAAGGGTAGTAAACTGGCACACGTGGAGATTGAGGTCAAAATACCACTCACTTTGCTTGACAAAAGGAGCTACCCAGGACCTGACTGCCACACTATTTAGCATTACAATTAAGCCAATGGTATAGTAGTTTAAAGCAAAGCTCCTGCTAACTTCTGTTGCAGATGTTATTATTCACTGTGTCCGTATATCAGGGTCATAGGGCAGAAATCAAGAGTTCACTAATTAGATGTGCATATGTAATGACTATCTATGAAAAATCTATTTTGAATTTCTTGGTCATTAGCACATTAAGAATTCAATAGCTAAAAAAAGAATACGATTTAAGATTTCATTCAGCTGCTTTGAATCTTACATGGCTCTTGCATTCTGCCAGGAGAATACCTAATGGCCTCAGTCTGAAGCATTCTTAGTGCAAATGAAATTTATTAGCTACAGTAAAATTGTCTTTTCTAAGCACAGAAAAATTATATTTTCAAAGCAGATCATTTGGACAGACTTCCATAGGCATGACTAGCACATGATTTTTATGAGAACACCCCCTGCTATATTCTAGCTGCCTGCCTGAAAGCACCGAATTTCTATAGTTATCCAAGTAACAGTTGATAAGTATCAATTGTCAATAAGAATTTGTGTGTTCAAGAAGAGAGCTGTCATTATATAGTAGCTACTTACAGCTAGCTAGGTAGGAAATTCATTAATTTCACTGTTCTTGTTTGTGAAGTTATGTTGAAAGAAAGCTAAAAGGCTTTTGTATCAACAAAGAAAGCTGGTTTAATTTAAAGGTGAAAAAGTATGTCAGTTGTATGACAGACTGATAGAAGAGCCAAACTTCAAGGAAATGTCTAGCAGGTATGCATATAGCCTTAGATTCCAGGAAGCAGCAACAACTAGGAATGGTGTACTTTGATGATTATATTAGTCCAGCATTTAAGAAATCATATTCTGATGCTGTTATGTTTTTGGAAGAGTCTTTCATAACCTAATGTATTTTTTTGTTTTGTTTTGTTTTGTTTTTTTCCTATCATGACAAATATATCCCTTAGAACTTTCCAGAGAAGTGCAAATTTTTCTTTAATCATGCTCTGAACTTTAGTAAGTATTTTTTATAGAATGGTCAAGAAAGCCAAGGTAAGTTTATGATAATTTGTTAAATTTTGCTGGGTGTCATTCTGTACTTAATACATACTGCTTTTGTTTTGCACAGTAAATTACCATGTAGCCTAGTAAGACTCCAGAACCTTTTCTTTGCATTGCTCATAATACTGTCATCTGCTGTTTGTATGTTTCCCCAGACTCAAAGACTGCCTTTCTTTTCTAATAGGACTTACAGGATATCCCCTTACCTGTGTCTATTTGGGAAAAAAAAGAACAGTCTATTTGGGAAAACTTGGAAATTTGTGCCTTTCTAGAAATACCTTGCTGACTCGTGGAAAGTTGACTCCACAATCAGTAAGACTGTAAAGTAGGTACGTTTATTCAGCGCTGGGCAGCACGGAGGGTAGTCCCACCAAAGTCGCGTGCACCTAACGCAGCAACTTGCCATGGTTATATGCAGTAAAGAGTTACATATGCATGAAGTTTCCCAATACGCCTATACATATGCATAACCTGTCCCCATGTAGTATTAAAATTAGCTACAAGAAGTCATTTCCATAAATTCCTCTTGTCTGCACTTGCATGGTGCCTTGTGGTGGTGGGCACTGAGGGTTGTGGGGATGGAGTAAGATGTCTTCATCAGGGTTGAACTTTTCACCTCATCTCTTTGCGCATGCTCTCTGAGGCCTTGGTCACAATCTGGGCCATAAGGTTGTTTTAATCTCATTCTTGGGGTCTGAGGGGCTCCTGTTATCTCGAGGCCTTCTATGTTTAACATTCCTTATCTTGTTCTTTTGTAAAAAGTCCTCCTTATCTCTGACCCCTTGGTTAAAGTCTGAACCAGGAGGTTGTGTTGATCTGGTTCTTGGGGTCTGAGGGTCTCCTGTTATGTGGAGGCCTAAGTGCAGCACAGGCCCAGTACATCACAAATATAGCACCTATTCATTCTTGATCAATCGCTCTCTAATTTCTAATCCCAATGATTCATTGTTATGGTTATTTGAAAACTGAAAAGTACAATTAAAGGTGTTCAAGACTTTCCCTGGTCTGCCAAAAACTAGAAAATATGAAATGATACTGAACATCAAGAAGCTGAAATATGGGTACAGAAACAAAGTAAATATCAGTAGAATTTCACTTCTTCATCTTTATTTAAATATTTAGAATGTATATTTAAATACATAGAATGTACTTATTCATCTTTATTTAAAATAATAAATTCCCTCATTAAAAAAAATATATGAGAGCATTAATTGATACACAGAAGATTCTGGTCTCTTAAGCAAGTGCTCACTCTCTCTTTTTTCTTTCCTTTTTTTTTTTTTCCTCTTTTTTGAATATCTGGCAGAATGTGAGTAAATGATAAAGAAGACAAATCAGGATAGCTAGGCTTTAGTCATTCCCCATTCCCTGGTGTATATGGGCTGCGTTTTCCAAGGATTCAAGTTCAGCTCCCACATTTATGAATGAGAATGTTATTTCAGACATCTTGTGAAGAAGTAATCTGGATGTATCATTTCAAAAGGAGAAATGCATTGAAACAGATTACTCTGTAGGTTGCACTCTAGATAAGTATCTGCATATATATATCACTTCAGTCTTATTTGAATGTACAGATTCATGCATAGTTTTCTGCTGAATTTTGTAGTGAACTTCATGCAGTCATGAGTAGTCATGTACCTCTTGAGATAATTTGATGTTTCAATGGAAATGCAAATGAAAGCTGTTTGGAAAACACAGTGTTAATACTTTTATCTTGCTTTAGGGAAAAACATTTTTGTGATGCATTTCTGCATGGCTAACACCAAAAAGAAACATATGAATTTTCTTTTTCAAACAAAATGGGAAAACTACACAGAAAAAGAAAAAGTCATTTAGTCAAAAAACACTTATAAAACTTTGAGATACAACAATGGTTTTACAGTTAAATGGTTTTATAGTTTCATGTACAAAGGAATATATTTTTTTTCCCTGATTAATTTAATCAAATCTCATTTCCGGTGTTTACTCTAGACACCATTTCTGGTGGTCACTCTAAATTTGACCAAGTATTCTTTAGAGTATACAGTTGTCAGCTAAAGACAAATATTTTTTTCCATATGTTTGTTTTAATTGCTCTCTCTAAAATTCTTTTTGATTTGGATGATTGACTTTTAGGATGGTGTTTTCCTTTCATTCTGCATTAAGTTTCAGATGGGAATATGCATTCCAAACAAATTCAATGAATTACACAGATACAAGGTAAAACCGCTCAAGAAGTATTTATATTTGGTTCTGAAGTTTGTAGACAGGTATTCTGTAAGTTTGGAGAAATAGATATATCTTTACTAAGTATTATTTTCGTGCTAGTGAGATGGAGATTTTTACATAAAAAAAAATATTGCATACATCAGTCTATATTCACTATTATATTCTCTAAACTGTTGTAAACACAGTGAGAGCAGCATCTTTTTCAATACGTGTTGGTATAAATTCAAGAACTTGCTGCAACATTTCCACATTTGAAAGTAGAAAGATGCAGAAAACTGCAGAAGCTGCAGTTCTGATGTTGTGGTTGAAAGATGACACAAGGTGTACAGTAGGAATAGATGAATGACTAGCATTTTTATGCATGAATTTCATAGTTGCCCTTGCTCCCTGGCTAATCCACTCAATGTCATTCTTGACTCCTCTCTATTTGTCTTTTTTTTTTTTTTTTTTCATCTCAGTAATCTTTTTTTTTTTTTTTTCATTTTAAAAATAGAAGTCCACCCTTTCATCCTCTCTATTCACATCCTTGTGGGCATTTTTTCCCCTTCTTTCTTTGTATCTAAAATTTGAATACTCAAAACGTAGTCATCTCCCATTCTTTATTTGAAGCAGTGTTTTTCTCCACTTGCATATACCTCTTTTCGAATCAAATTCAAGCCTTTTGCCACATTGTCTAATAAAGAGTATTGTCTTACATATCTAAACTAGTAACTACCTCTTTTTCTTTATATTCTCTTGCTTCATGTAATTAATATATAACATTTATATAACATTACTGATTTGTTTTTCATTGCTACTACTGTTTCCTGTAACATGCAGAGTCATTCTATTGTGTCATCTTACTACAAAGTCTTTCTAAAAATACCTGCTTCAAAAAAACACCTTAGTTCTTTGCCCTTTCTTTTCCTTTTTTTTTTCTTTTTTTTTTCTATCGCGCCCCCTCCCCCCCCCCCGAACTCTCAGTTCTTATATTTCTGCAGCAAAAGTTTCTGAAAGCATGTACAGAATATTATTCCTTATTAGCGGTGATATTTGTAAGTTAACATGCTAAAATGAAGAGTAAGTGATGTGACAAAAGACTGGCTGAACTGGTAACATGAGTTCAGATTCTTTGACCCTGTTTTGGTTGTTTTTCCTGACCTGCTACATTAGTTTTACAGCTTCAGCTGTTTTAGATGTAATGATTTACAAAACATAAAACATCAGCTGCCAAAAAAATGTCAGAGAGAAATAACTAATGTCCCTTTTTAGTAGTGAGGCTTTTGAGTAGTGAGGCTTTTTTTTTTTTTTTCTTTTACTTTACTCTTTCAGGCATGAGTTACTTTACGGTATATTAAGTGAATATGCTGTCGGTCCCTAGATTTTCATCAGTAATGAAGACTAAGAGTAAAAGGCCCTGATCTGAAAGAAAACCTAAATGATTCTTCCTAGCAAAAGAGATACTAAAGGAAACAGGGGAGATCTAATAAATGAAATCTCTCCCATCTTCACCTTTGGAACACCTCGTCTTAGATATGGTGTGCTCCACACAGCATCAGTATTCATGACAGGGATAACTGATTTATTACCACTGAAAAATGAATTATTCCATAGCATAGATTTTGTGTGTGTGTGTTTTCCTATTGTGATCTTTTAAAAGAAAAAAAAAAAAAAAAAACGATAAAATATTCTTGCAGTGCTGCACAATGTTATAATTGCTTCCTACTTTTGATGGATAAATTACTGTAAATGTTTATATGGTGAAACAACTGTATTATCCATTATTTCATTGTCTTCTAGATTACACTAAGGAGTTTCATTCCTGTGTAATAGCCTGTACATATTATAACATGAAATTGAGGGGAGCAAAACTACAGTTGAGATGAACTAGCTGATAAAACTATTTTAATTTTAACCATGGAGATTTCTTGAGGAGTGGTGATAAAACATTTGGAAGGAAAAAGGTGTTTTTCCATTTTGCTTGAAATAAGGTTATTGTATTAATCACTTATTAATAATTAATTGTATTAAATTTGCAGAAGTGATTTGATGTGCATCAAAATTTGGGATTTTCCTTTCTCATGGTACTGTAAGTACTGATGTTAGCTTTAATCTTGAAAATTCAGCTGTCCAAGTTGGTTGTTGAATAAACAGCAAAACTTTCAGTTAAAACATTTATGTGGGTTTGTTTCACAATTAGTCTGTTACTCTGCATTTTTTAGGAATTTTATTCCATCACTCTCAGTGAGATTGCTCAGTCCCAGCTAGGCTAGTTCTTCCATACTTCATGAAGATCTGACTTATATGAGGCACAGCAGTGCAGACCTATGCTGTTTTGTGTGTTTGTGTATGTTTGTATGCTTTATTTATATTTATACCTTTTCCCTCCTTAGAAGTCAAATTGCTTCTAAGAGAGAAACAAAGCAAGCAGGGCTACGCTGTTCACTTCCATCAGGAATACCTCTGGAAGACTGGCAAATGGGAAGTGGAGATGACCACACTGTCAGCTCTGCTGTAAGAGTTACCAGGTAACACTGAATTGTGTAGTGCATGTCTGTGGATAATTCCTACTTCCAGATCACAGTATACAGCTACTGGTAGTTATGCTTTGGAGTGCTGCAGACACTTTGACTTTATACAAATCACACAGAGTATATCACTTAAGGGTTTAGTATTTGTACTTGAATGCAAACCAACCTGCGTGAACAGCTTCTTGGAAAGGGATGATCTCATTCGTGAATTTTTATTATTATTTTGAATAATTATTTGAATCTTTTATGATAGTAAAAATCCTTCCTTTGAGATGGTTAGCAGTGGGAGTCTTGGGTTGGCACTATGCATTTATAGGTGATCCAGCACATACTATAGGAGAAAATGAATGAAGGTGACATAATCACAGAATCACAGAATTTCCTAGGTTGGAAGAGACCTCAAGGTCATCGAGTCCAACCTCCAACCTAACACTAACAGCCCTCCACTAAACCATATCCCTAAGCTCTACATCTAAACGTCTTTTGAAGACTTCCAGGGATGGTGACTCCACCACTTCCCTGGGCAGCCTGTTCCAGTGCCTCACAACCCTTTCAGTGAAGAAGTTCTTCCTAACATCTAACCTAAAACTCCCCTGGCTCAACTTAAACCCATTCCCCCTCATCCTGTCACCAGGCACGTGGGAGAACAGGCCAACCCCCACCTCGCTACAGCCTCCCTTGAGGTACCTAAAAAGAGCGATAAGGTCACCCCTGAGCCTCCTCTTCTCCAGGCTGAACAAGCCCAGCTCCCTCAGCCGCTCCTCGTAGGACTTGTTCTCCAGGCCCCTCACCAGCTTCGTCGCCCTTCTCTGCACCCGCTCAAGCACCTCGATGTCCTTCTTGTAGCGAGGGGCCCAAAACTGAACACAGTACTCGACGTGCGGCCTCACCAGAGCCGAGTACAGGGGGACGATCACCTCCCTAGCCCTGCTGGTCACACTGTTCCTAATACAAGCCAGGATGCCGTTGGCCTTCTTGGCCACCTGAGCACACTGCTGGCTCATATTCAGCTGACTATCCACCATCACTCCCAGGTCCTTCTCTGCCTGGCAGCTCTCCAACCATTCCTCTCCCAGTCTGTAGCTCTGCTTGGGGTTATTGCGCCCCAGGTGCAGGACCCGGCACTTGGCCTTGTTAAACTTCATGCAGTTGACCTCAGCCCATCGGTGCAGCCTATCCAGATCCTCCTGCAGAGCTTTCCTACCCTCAAGCAGATCGACACACGCACCTAACTTGGTGTCATCTGCGAACTTACTGAGGGTGCACTCGATGCCCTCGTCCAGATCATCGATGAAGATATTAAAGAGGACCGGCCCCAGCACCGAGCCCTGGGGGACGCCACTAGTGACTGGCCTCCAACTGGACTTGGCTCCATTCACCACGACTCTTTGGGCCCGGCTATCCAGCCAGTTTCTAACCCAACGAAGCGTGCGCCAGTCCAAGCCAAGAGCAGCCAGTTTCTTGAGGAGAATGCTGTGGGAAACAGTGTCAAAAGCCTTGCTGAAGTCAAGGTAGACCACATCCACAGCCTTTCCCTCATCCACCCAGCGCGTCACTCTGTCATAGAAGGAGATCAGGTTCGTCAGGCATGACCTGCCTTTCATAAAGCCATGCTGACTGGGCCTGATCGCCTGCTTGCCCTTCAAGTGCTGCATGATGACTCTCAGGAGGATCTGCTCCATGAGCTTTCCTGGCACTGAGGTCAAACTGACAGGCCTGTAGTTTCCCGGGTCTGCCCTCCGGCCCTTCTTGTAGATGGGCGTCATGTTTGCTAGCCGCCAGTCGATTGGGACCTCCCCCGATAGCCAGGACTGTTGATAAATGATGGACAGTGGCTTGGCCAGCTCCTCTGCCAGTTCCCTCAGTACCCTTGGGTGGATCCCATCCGGCCCCATCGACTTGTGCACATCTAAGTGCCGTAGCAGGTCACCAACCAGTTCTTCATGGATAATGAGGGCCACATCCTGTTCCCCATCCCCTTCCACCAGCTCAGGGTACTGGGTATCCAGAGAACATCCGGTATTGCCGCTAAAGACTGAGGCAAAGAAGGCATTGAGCACCTCCGCCTTTTCCTCATCTCTTGTAACTAAGTTTCCCCCCGCATCCAGTAAAGGATGGAGATTCTCCTTAGTCCTCCTTTTTGTGTTGATGTATTTATAGAAACGTTTTTTGTTATCTTTAACGGCAGTAGCCAGATTGAGCTCCAGATGAGCTTTGGCCTTCCTAATTTTGTCCCTGCACAGCCTCGCTACTTCTTTAAAGTCCTCCTTAGTGGCCTGCCCACTTTTCCAAAGCTTATAAACCCTCTTTTTCCTCCTAAGATCAAGCCACAATTCTCTGTTGAGCCAGGCCGGTCTTCTTCCCCGCCAGCTCGTCTTTGGGCACGTGGGTACAGACCGTTCCTGCGCCATGAAGACTTCCCTCTTGAAGATCGCCCAGCCTTCCTGGACCCCTCTGCCCTTCAGAACCGCCTCCCAAGGGACTCCACCAACCAGTGTCCTGAGCAGTTCAAAGTCAGCCCTCCGAAAGTCCAATACAGCGGTTTTACTGGTCCCCTTCCTGGCCTCGCCAAGAATAGTGAACTCCACCATTGCGTGGTCACTCTGCCCGAGACAGCTCCCGACGATCACGTCCTCCACCAGTCCTTCTCTGTTTGTGAAGAGAAGGTCTAGCGGGGCACCTCCCCTGGTAGGCTCACTAACCAGCTGTGTCAGGAAGCTATCTTCCACGCTCTCCAGAAACCTCCTAGACTGCTTTCTCAGGGCTGTGTTGTGCTTCCAGGATATGTCAGGGAAGTTGAAGTCCCCCACGAGTACAAGAGCTGATGATTTTGCAACCTCTGTCAGCTGCCTGTAGAATTCCTCATCTGTCTCCTCATCCTGGTTCGGCGGTCTATAGCAGACCCCGACCAGGACACTAGCCTTGTTGTCCCTGCCGATCCTAACCCAAAGGGACTCGACCTTGTCATTCCCAACCTCGAGTTCTACAACCTCGAAAGACTCTCTAATATAGAGAGCCACACCACCACCCCTTCTATGCTGCCTGTCCCTTCTATAGAGCTTATAGCCAGGCATTGCAGCACTCCAGTCATGAGACTGGTCCCACCACGTCTCCGTGATGGCAACCAAGTTGTAGCCTGCCTGCCTCACGATGGCTTTCAGCTCCTCCTGTTTGTTACCCATGCTGCGTGCATTGGTGTAGATGCACTTCAGCTGGGCCATTGCCTTATCCTCCGGCCTTGCCATTGTTCCCCCTGGCACAGCCCCAACAATCCTAGCCTCAGCCCCATCCCCCTTCCTACCTAGTTTAAAGCCCTCTCAATGAGCCCTGCCAGTTCCTGGCCCAGGATCCTTTTTCCCCTAAAAGATAGGGACCCGTCTGCGGCCATCAGGCCAGGAGCTGAGTAAAGTGCCCCATGATCAAAAAAAAACAAGATTTCTGCGTTGGCACCAGCCCCGGAGCCACGTGTTTAACAGGTGGGCTTTCCGTGTCCTCTCTGAACCCCTCCCTGCCACTGTAGGGATGGACGAAAACACCACCTGCACTCCCGCTCCATCCACTAACCGACCCATTCCCCTAAAGTCCCTTTTGATAGCCTTGAGGCTTCTCTCTTCGATGTTATCACTGCCCGCCTGGACTATCAAAAGGGGGTAGTAGTCAGAGGGGCGTACCAGGTTAGGAAGCTTCCTGGCAACGTCCCTGACCCTGGCCCCAGGGAGACAGCAGACTTCCCTACGGGTAGGGTCAGGCCGACAAATAGGGCCCTCTGTTCCCCTAAGAATCGAGTCACCAACAACAATAACCCTCCTGTCTTTCTTGGTGGAGGCAGTCCTGAGGCGCGGAGTCGACCTCCTCGCCCCAGGCATCCTCCTGGGAACATTTGCTACCTCTTCCTCACACACCGACCTCCCAATCTCTAGGGCCTCAAACCTGTTGTGTAAGGGCACCTGGGAAGGTGGGGCCGGAAGGGGAGAGCATCGCCTGCGATGTCGAGCAGGGACCTGTTTCCATTCCTCCTCAGCTCCCAGATCCCCTCCCTCTGCCCGACGGGGACAGGGCAGGGGGTCCGCCCCCATTTGGGGAGTCTCACCTCGGCACCTCCCCTTGAGGCCCTGCAGGGAGTTACTCCAGAAGTCTATCTCCCGCTCACACTCCCTGATGGCCCTCAACCTCTCCACCTCCTCCTTGAGCTCCGCCACCATGCGGACCAGATCATCCACCTGCTCGCACCTCACGCACGCAGTTTCTCTGCCTCCCGCCGATGGCAGCAACAGGCTCAGACACTCCATGCATCCGGTGACCTGAACTGCGGCATTTTTTAACGGGTAGTCGGTCTGCGTGTGTACCGACTTTCTGGAGAGCGCGCCGTGCCTGGTGGCGACCATTATCGCCTAGTTACGGCTGTTGTTAACGAGGTGTTGTTTGTGTGTAGGGGGAGCGCTCTGCCCTTCCTGCGCGAACTGCCGCGCTAACTGCCGCGCCACTCCCTTCTGAAAGTACAAAGTACACAGGAGAAAAATCATTTTTTTAAGTGAGCTTCAAATATTATTTCAGTTTCATCTTTACATTTTTACAAGTCTCTTCTCATTAGCTCACATAAGCATATTCCCAAAACTGAAATGAGATACTTGAAACTTCATGTTGTTTATTCATGATAAATATGCCTGAAACTATGTTGGCTTAGCAGAAATATCTGTGCTCTAACAGCAAATGTCTATGTTCAAGCAAATGAGGAGACGCAATCTTTTCTGGGAATTTCTAGGAATAAAGCTGGAAAGTTAGACCCTGAAGTGTTTCTCTGGGCTTTTCTGCTACAGATCAGCTAATCTGTGCAATGGATGCACTCTGCCATCTAGATATCTTACACTGAACTTGTGATAATATGAAGTACGGTTCTGATGCTTCATTCTATATAGCGATGACAGATGTGTTGTTCATTTATATGCATTTATTAATACATAAATGTATATATTTAACATATATGTATGCTTTATATATAATATAATATAATATAATATAATATAATATAATATAATATAATATAATATAATATAATATAATATAATATAATATAATATAATATAATATAATATAATGGTATGCTTTATATATTTACCATGCTATATTTCCATAGCTTTTATTTATATTTATGGGAGATCTTTTAGGTACCTTCTTTATATATATACATAGAATCACAGAATCATTAGGGTTGGAAAATACATCCAAGATCACCTGGTCCAACCATCACCCT
The DNA here is from genome assembly GCF_009819795.1 of Aythya fuligula. Lineage (NCBI taxonomy): Eukaryota > Metazoa > Chordata > Aves > Anseriformes > Anatidae > Aythya > Aythya fuligula. Next base: position 25,551,548 of record NC_045562.1, on the reverse strand, counting down.
ACTACCAATGTTACTCACTAAACCATGTCCCTAAAATAAATAAGTGAGACTAATACTGTAATACTACGCACTTGAACTATGAACAAATACTTGGAAGATACACAATTTGGAGACAGAGTGCATTAGAACCATAGATATGCATGCCAGTGGATATGCCTGTATACTCCACTGCTGTCTTCTGAAGCACTGCTGTTGTAAATTCTCTAAGTTAAGGAATTATGATCACTTGATCACCTTGACTATAATAGTAACTGTGTTTTGAAGCCACAGTATGACCAATATGAAAAGTAGCATACATGCAGAATAAGATCTGAATGTAACTTTGAACTCAACAAATTTAGTTTTATCTATTTTGTTACATGGCTGTGGTCAAGACAAAAATACCACCTGCAGGTTCAGATAACACCAAACATTTTAATACTGTTGAAAGATTATGTTGCATATTAATTTTCATGTGCAATAGTAAAATTTAAATATGAAATTATTCAGAGAAATTGTAATGAGGAATTGGTGTTAGTGAGAAAACCTGGCCGTTTGTTGTCAAACGGAGTTAATAAAGATTATTTTATTCTCTGCTATATCATCAAGCATACATTTTTACAGCTCTTATTCTCTTATACTCTTATTCTCTCTGCCTCAAAGTAAGGTTGATCATTTCTGTTGTTCAGAGGTGCATCTAAGTCAGTAAATTGAAAATCCTTACCAAATCTTTGGCCTGTATAAAAAGACTTAGTTTTACTGCCAATGGTAATAGCAAAAGTGAAAAAGTTACACCTTAGCAGCAAGAGCCTAAATAAGTTGTTTGAACCAGAAATGGTGTTCACCAGTGGTATTTTGATTTAGTGTAGAATATTTCTCTGTCAACTAGTTATTTTATTATCAAATCATTAATTGTGCTATTAAAAAAAAAAAAAGTGTTTTTTTTTTGGGGGGGGGAATAATATTATTTTTTGCATTAACTTTCTGGTTGTTATATTTATTTATTTACTTATTTGTTTGTCTGTGTGTGAAAAAACATGATTCCAAGAAAGAAAAATTTTGGAAGGTTATCACTAAGGTTTGAATGGAAAAAAAAAAAAATACAATTTCTACTCTGGCTGCCAATATTTTGCTTGCCTGGTATAGTCATAAACAAAAATTTATGAAAGATATTTTGGTCATTAGTTCCTGGGCCAATAAATGTTAAGGTGTCTTTATGTTTCTGAGGGCTTGATTTTATAGGATTAGCACATGAAATTTAATGCTAAGTAGCACTCTAAGCCTTACAGTTTTATCAATTTATTAATTTACATTTCAGCTTAAAATTTAGTTTTTATGTAAATACTCTATAAATATACACAGTCCAAAACAACCACAGTAAAAGGTTTCTTTTGCATTAACAATGCAGCTCAGGAGCTTTGTGATAAATGGTGGCATGTATATGCTGATCCCTTCTGGAAAATTGGAGCAATTCATGACTTTGCCAAGAATTTGACATGCCACCCTAAATGTTTAATCAGGGATGCTGTGACATTCAGTACTCCTTGTTTAAATATGTCAGTCTAATTTTTACTAAACCTCTTCAAAATGAAACAATCTGCTTTTGGAAAAAAAATCAAATGACTGAATGAAACTAATGCTATTAATAAGTTTCTCAATGGGTATGATATAAATAATCTAAAATCACCCATGATCCTCACTTCACTGAGCACAAACTTCCCATCTAAAAGTTTTCAATTGGAATAGAACTCAGAGGAGTGCTGTGTAAAATTAATGATCGTGAAGCAAGGCTCATAGAGCATTAGTAGTCAGCTTCTGCCTCGGGTGAGACCAGGGAATAGATGCCATTCAGTCATCTGAACAGAATTTCTATGATAAAATCTGTCCTTCAAAATACCATAAGAACCTAACAGGGACTTTCCAGTGACTTTCACCAGTGTATTCTATTCCAGCTATGGAAAATACATATTGGATTTCAGATAAGGACCAGAGAAGCCAACTAAAAATAATAGTTATTAATCTGTTGGTGCTAATGCTGCAGATTAAAGGGGCTATACATGTTATTTATAATCCTGGAGAGCTTTGCTTATATGTATTATCTCTTATTTTTTTATTTTAATTTTAATATTTTAATATTTTTATTTTTATTAAAGCTTGGCTTTAGTTTAGTGAGACTAGCTGAGTAATTCGGGAGAATTTACAGAATCACAGAATCATCTAGGTTGGAAGAGACCTCCAAGACCACTGAGTCCAACCTCTGACATAACAAGTCCTCCACTAAACCATATCACTGAGCTCTAAATCTAAACGTCTTTTAAATTTAGGATCATTTAGGACTATGTCTGAGTTAAACTTTACAACATGAAAAGTATTTTTATATGATTATTTCTCATTCATAATGGTGCTCTTACTGATGTTTCTCTAGTTTATTTCTTATATAGAGCTTATGTGCAAAAGATCATTTTTTCTTCCAAGAACATTCCCAAATTTACTAAGCTGGCCCCTCTGTAAGTTCACATAATAACATATGTAATTGAAGTTCTCAATAAATTCAAATTTTAGTTTAGTTTAAAGGGAAAAGAAAGACTTTTAAATACATTTCAGAGCAAAAGTCAGATACTCCTTTACAGATATTCCTTTAGGAATAATGTTGAAATTTGTTCAAAGCTCAGTATTTAAAACTAGCATGCTTGGAGACTTCAGGCCAAGTCAGAGAATAATGTTACTGCTAGATCTAATTTATAAAACATTTGAGAAAATAAGAAGAAAAGGGAAAAGAAACCTCCATATAGAACAATTAAATTATTGACAAAATAATAAAGTAATACTCTAATACTTTGACTAGCTCTTGATTGTAAAGCTTTTGGCATGCTCTTACACCATTTAAATTAACACAAAATTACAGAATTCCTGTGTTTGCCAGCATTCCTTTCTAATTAGAAAGAACATACACTTGCAATACCCAAAATCCTTTCTAGTCACAGCAGTATGTGACTAGTGGCAGAAAATTTTGTTCTACGTTTTCTTTGTTGTAATGCTGTGCCCAGGATATGTACAGCAATACTTATACATGGTATATACATACATAATATCCACCTATGCTCTTTAGTGTGAACAAAAGGTAAGACCGAGTATTATCTCCCAAATTACAGGTTGCTCTTCAAAAGAAGCATCAGGTGCTCTGGAGCTCATGGCTCCTGTATCCATATCTCCTTTAAGAATGTTGGTGCTTAACTCCAGAGATTCAGTGGTTTAATTTAAAGAAAATCTTTATTTCATTCCTTATGGTCCTGGTTCAGCAAGAATCATGTGATAGACATATGCTCAGGAATGTATTATTTGTAGATAGAATATACACAATATAGTTTTATAATGTAATTGTAAAATAAAATATAATGGAATAGCTAGGGAAATAAGAATGATAAAACATTTCCATTATTAAAAAGAGCAAATTTCTAATGGAAGGAGGTTTGGGGCTTTATAAAGGCCACTAGGGAGGACTTTAAGGATGTAGCGAGGCTGTGCAGGAACAAAATTAGGAAGGCCAAAGCTCATCTGGAGCTCAATCTGGCTACTGCCGTTAAAGATAACAAAAAATGTTTCTATATATACATCAACACAAAAAGGAGGACTAAGGAGAATCTCCATCCTTTACTGGATGCGGGGGGAAACTTAGTTACAAGAGATGAGGAAAAGGCGGAGGTGCTCAATGCCTTCTTTGCCTCAGTCTTTAGCGGCAATACCGGTTGTTCTCTGGATACTCAGTACCCTGAGCTGGTGGAAGGGGATGGGGAGCAGGATGTGGCCCTCACTATCCATGAAGAACTGGTTGGTGACCTGCTACGGCACTTGGATGTGCACAAGTCGATGGGGCCGGATGGGATCCACCCAAGGGTACTGAGAGAACTGGCAGAGGAGCTGGCCAAGCCACTGTCCATCATTTATCAGCAGTCCTGGCGATTATTGGGGGAGGTCCCAGTTGACTGGCGGCTAGCAAATGTGACGCCCATCTACAAGAAGGGCCGGAGGGCAGACCTGGGAAACTACAGGCCTGTCAGTTTGACCTCAGTACCAGGGAAGCTCATGGAGCAGATCCTCCTGAGAGTCATCACGCAGCACTTGCAGGGCAAGCAGGCGATCAGGCCCAGTCAGGATGGGTTTATGAAAGGCAGGTCCTGCTTGACGAACCTGATCTCCTTCTATGACAAAGTGACGCGCTGGGTGGATGAGGGAAAGGCTGTGGATGTGGTCTACCTTGACTTCAGCAAGGCTTTTGACACCGTCTCCCACAGCATTCTCCTCAAGAAACTGGCTGCTCTTGGCTTGGACTGGCACACGCTTCGTTGGGTTAGAAACTGGCTGGATAGCCGGGCCCAAAGAGTCGTGGTGAATGGAGCCAAGTCCAGTTGGAGGCCAGTCACTAGTGGCGTCCCCCAGGGCTCGGTGCTGGGGCTGGTCCTCTTTAATATCTTCATCGATGATCTGGACGAGGGCATCGAGTGCACCCTCAGTAAGTTTGCAGATGACACCAAGTTAGGTGCGTGTGTCGATCTGCTCGAGGGTAGGAAAGCTCTGCAAGAGGATCTGGATAGGCTGCACCGATGGGCTGAGGTCAACTGCATGAAGTTCAACAAGGCCAAGTGCCGGGTCCTGCACCTGGGGCGCAATAACCCCAAGCAGAGCTACAGGCTGGGAGAGGAGTGGTTGGAGAGCTGCCAGGCAGAGAAGGACCTGGGAGTGAAGGTGGATAGTCAGCTGAATATGAGTCAGCAGTGTGCTCAGGTGGCCAAGAAGGCCAACGGCATCCTGGCTTGCATAAGAAGCAGTGTGGCCAGCAGGTCTAGGGAGGTGATCGTCCCCCTGTACTCGGCTCTGGTGAGGCCGCACGTCGAGTACTGTGTTCAGTTTTGGGCCCCTCGCTACAAGAAGGACATCGAGGTGCTTGAGCGGGTGCAGAGAAGGGCGACGAAGCTGGTGAGGGGCCTGGAGAACAAGTCCTACGAGGAGCGGCTGAGGTAGCTGGGTTTGTTCAGCCTGGAGAAGAGGAGGCTCAGGGGCGACCTTATCGCTCTCTATAGGTACCTCAAGGGAGGCTGTAGCGAGGTGGGGGTTGGTCTGTTCTCCCACATGCCTGGTGACAGGACGAGGGGGAATGGGCTTAAGCTGCACCAGGGGAGTTTTAGGTTAGATGTTAGGAAGAACTTCTTTACTGAAAGGGTTGTTAGGCATTGGAACAGGCTGCCCAGGGAAGTGGTGGAGTCACCATCCCTGGAAGTCTTCAAAAGACGTTTAGATGTAGAGCTTAGGGATATGGTTTAGTGGGGACTGCTAGCGTTAGGTCAGAGGTTGGACTCGATGATCTTGAGGTCTCTTCCAACCTAGAAATTCTGTGATTCTGTGATTCTTTGAAAGTATAGTTAACTCAACTGTCCATAGCCTATCTTGCATAAGGTGTAGTAAGATACTAAACTTTCTTGTCACTGAGCACTGGTAGGTGGATCTTTAATCTTCAGAACCCAGTAATCATTCTTGTGTCACCAGGATGTATCAGTACATCCAGCAACCTACTGAAGTATTCTATTAACCCAAAGAGAGAGCAATTAAAAATGGAGAAAAAAATATAATTTCTCACAAATTTTAAAGCTTTTGTCATGTGACTAAAGCTTTAGATTAAGTCACAAATGCATTCTTTTTGCTAGAGAGGAGATTTCTGGAAATTATACTATGAAAATTCTAGAAAATAGCAGCCTGCATTTTTTTTTTTTCCTCTAAAATTTCCTGTCTCCATTCTGTGATTGTTTTTTGCCAGAGAATGTTACCATACCAGTTACCCTGGTTAAAATATGGCCTTTCCATTAGTCTAATCCATCACTAGAAATCACAACTAAATGAAGGATGAGGAGGCTTTAATGTAGATCCTGAGGGCATTATACCATTAAGGGTTGCTGAGGCCATTGGAAGAAATTATTGTTAATTGAGATCCTTCTTTTCCCCTTTCAGCACTTTTAATTTTCTGGTTCTGTGTTTTTATGTAAATGTAATATTTCTGGAACTCATAAGTATTTCCAGGTAAAACCAAAGAGGCAGCACAGTTCTTGATAGGGTCTCTTTTGGGAACAGTAGAGATGCTTGACTATGGGCAAAGTGGTGTTAGATTAGTATCCAAAGCTATATTGTTTACTCCAGTTGAAATATTTAGGTTGTATTAACTATAAGGCCTTTAGGCATTGTCTTAGCATTTCTTGACCATTTAGGAAGAAGACAAAAAAAAGTAGGCTGACATGAAACCATCTGTTCATTGTCTGAAGGCAGCTTACTTTTAACAGGCCTTTTAACAGAGAAAACAGAATTCTGGATACAAAAATGTTCCTGCTAAAAATGTGAGAAATAACAAGCATTTATTCCAAAACAAAGGGGTTTTGGAAGAACATCAATGAGAAACCATATAGAAATACACAGAGACATATGTCTGATATTAAAACTCCCAGTGATTTGATCTGTATGTTTAGCAACTCAGGAAAAGTAGCACTTACACTTTATATATTATACAGAGAAGGAACAGCAGGAGCATAAAATACAGAAATGCCTGGGAGAAATGATCTTTTACTGTAGTGTACAAAGGAATGTTTGTGCTTTAGGATGAAATAGCAAACTACTGGAGAGCCCTGTTAATCATACTAAAGGCTGTATGGTGATATACCGAGGCCACAAAGTTCCTCAGTTGCTGCAGCAGTGTGATAAAGTCATGCTTGCTCTTCATATCCCACCAATAAAAGTGAAGAAAACTTGCCTTGGTGTTGTGGAAGCAAGTCTTCCAAATGGAGGCAAGCCTCAGTGTGTGGGAAAGGAAAAACAGATGACAAAATCTGTGGAGCCTTGCAACTTCCCTAAGGTGCCATTTATGGCAGAATGATCCCTAGCCTCAACATAAAAAAATATAGTTTGATTGATGTATCACAGGAAGCACTTAATTTTGTGATTTTATGGAGCATTGTTCATAATTTGTTTTTGAAATGTTTTATTCTAGAGCATACCTGTAACAGTAACTTTCATAACTTTAATGGTGTCTTAATATCATGAGATCTCATTATAAGTCTGTTTATTCAATTTTTGCTGATAAGTGAAGTAAGAATGCCAGCTCTTACGGCTGCATTGCTAGGTCCATGGATTACTAAAAAGAAAATTAATCTAGTCATTATATATATATATATTTTCCTATTTAGCAGTATTTAGAGGCTGCAGTCAGGATTAGAGACTCGTTATTATAGTAGCTGTTGTATAAACATTAAATAAGGATGGTCTTACATGGTAAATACAACATGCTGTTATTGTTTAGTTTAATGTTGAAACAAGTTGAGTTTTGTTTAAAGTTCCAGGAAGAGAGGTCATGTTTGAATAATGTTGTCCATATTTAATCAATAAAATTAATTTAGTCATCCAAAACCATCACAAAAGTTAACAAAATTATATCTGTAGATCTGAAATTTCAGTGAAAGCTATCTAAAATATACTTCAGTTATTTTCTGGTGATAAGCTGGATATTTCATTGCATGTTGATCTGGGGGTGGGGAAATGGAAGTAAATTTGTTTTCCAGCACAAAAGAACAGCGAATACAGTAGCACTATTTTATTTCCAGCATAGTTGTTTACTTAATCAATTTATTGGTAGCAGTGTAGACAAAACTGAACAAAGTTGAAAAATACAGCATTTCATCACATACTGGAAAAAAGAATGTGTATAGGTATAGTGCAATTCATTTAAATTTATCGTGCTTTGAAATACATTGCATACTGGAGGAAAGATAATTTATCTTTATATCTTACATTATTATTGTATGTGTTGAATAATATTTCAGTTTTTCATATATCTAAAAAATATTGTCTTATTTCACGAAAGCAGTAATGTATGTTTGTTTGTCATGTTTATTTTAAAGCCTTAACCATCACCACACCTTGATTTTTCCTGGACCGATAGAAAGAAGTGACCATCCTTTTCACTGCTTCAAGAGCAAATGGGTAACATTTCAAGAGACTGTAGCATTAGCCTCATCTGGGGCATGAGGTACAGTAAAAAGAGTAGAGCATTTCAGTCACAATTTTCTAGGAAACAACTTGGAGCAAGTCTATCCTTGGGCTCAGAAATCTCATATAAAGAAGGTGCTACCAAAGCACTGTCTGATTTAATACATGGCCTTTTGACTGTTAGCAAGCTTCACATTGGGCAGCAAGTGATATTTGTCTGCATTTTCTGTCTGATGCTGCTGTCAGGTTCATAAAAAGATAAAAGAAGAATAAAAACCCTACCAACTGCTGCATAGCCTGGACATAATAATGTATACATAGTCTTTTATCATTCTGACAAAACACAGCTTCTTATAGATGAGGTGCGAATGTTGTCTATTCCATACATCAAAATCATAGAATCATAGAATCATAGAATCATAGAATATCCTGAGTTGGAAGGGACCCTTAAGGATCATCAAGTCCAACTCTCGACACCGCACAGGTCTACCCAAAAGTTCAGACCATGTGCCTAAGTTCACAGTCCAATCTCTTCTTAAATTCAGACAGGCTCGGTGCAGTGACCACTTCCCTGGGGAGCCTGTTCCAGTGTGCAACCACCCTCTCTGTGAAGAACCCCCTCCTGACGTCCAGCCTAAATTTCCCCTGCCTCAGCTTAACCCCGTTCCCGCGGGTCCTGTCACTAGTGTTAATGGAGAAAAGGTCTCCTGCCTCTTGACAACCCCTTACGAGGAAGTTGTAGACTGCGATGAGGTCTCCCCTCAGCCTCCTCTTCTCCAGGCTGAACAGGCCCAGTGACCTCAGCCGTTCCTCGTACGTCTTCCCCTCAAGGCCTTTCACCATCTTCGTAGCCCTCCTCTGGACACTTTCCAACAGTTTCATGTCCTTTTTATACTGTGGTGCCCAGAACTGCACACAGTACTCGAGGTGAGGCCGCACCAGCGCAGAGTAGAGCGGGACAATCACCTCCCTTGACCTACTAGCGATGCCGTGCTTGATGCACCCCAGGATACGATTGGCCCTCCTGGCTGCCAGGGCACACTGCTGGCTCATATTCAACTTGCTGTCTATCACGACCCCCAGATCCCTCTCTTCTAGGCTGCTCTCCAGTGTCTCATCGCCCAGTCTGTACATGCAGCCAGGGTTTCCCCGTCCCAGGTGCAGGACCCGGCACTTGCTCTTATTGAACTTCATGCGGTTGGTGATCGCCCAGCTCTCCAACCTGTCCAGATCCCTCTGCAAGGCCTTTATGCCCTCATTTGAGTCCACAACTCCTCCAAGTTTGGTGTCATCAGCAAACTTGCTCAAAATACCCTCTATTCCTACATCCAGATCATTTATAAAAATATTGAAAAGTACCGGCCCTAAAATGGAGCCTTGAGGGACCCCACTGGTGACCGCCCGCCAGCCTGACGCAGCTCCATTTACCATAACCCTTTGGGCCCTGCCCGTTAGCCAATTGCTCACCCATCGTATGATGTTTTTATTTAGCTCTATGGTGGACATTTTGTCCAGTAGGATCCTATGGGAAACCGTGTCAAAAGCCTTGCTGAAGTCCAAAAAAATCACATCAGCTGGTTTCCCTTGGTCCACAAAAGGCAGTGTTTTCTGAATTTTATGATAACCAAGTACATGAAGTTCAGTACTAATAGATTATCTTAATTGGATTAAACAATCTCTTTTTTATTTCAAGTAGGAAATACTGCTGGCCACTGGAAGCTCACAATAGTATTTTGTAGTGTAGAGGTGGACAAGAAAACGTACAAACAGTATGGGGCATTTGTCTGTGAGATACATAGTCTGGTGATTTCAGTGTTCAATACTACTAGCTGATGTTTAGATGAACATCAATGTTCATCTCCCTGGCTCTGTGATCAGGCAGAAGATCAGCCACATTTATTTATTTATTATATCTGGATCCAAATGTATAAGTAACCAAGATACGATCCTCTTATTGATAATACGTGCTGAAACAATGCACAAAGAATTTTGCAAATGTTAGAGCAGGACTATCTAGTCCCTTCATTTCATGGCAGATGACTTTTTTCTTCTGTCAGATCAGTAGAACTACCTGTCCTGTACTAGGTATCTGTAAGAAGCCTTTCAATATCATAAAGGTTCTTAAAACAAACAAACAAAAAAAAAACACCACTGAGGTTAGAAAAGCACAATAAATATCATCAGTTAGTTTTGATACATAATATTTTAAACATAAACTGTGTAACAAATATAAGTGATTTTTCTGTTTTTCCAGTAACAAGGTAGAGCATTTTGAAAAGTTCTGTTAAAAAAAACTGACAATAGCTGGTCAAAAATGTGCACATGATTTATTTTTTTTCCAATGCAAAATATTGTTGGCAAGTTTATACATTTTTTTTTATTTCTTACTGAAAATATTGTCATTTTTCATTGATTTTTGTATATCAAAATAAACTTCCCAATCACAAAATATAATTCTTGAAAAGTAATTCAAGCAATTTTAGCTCATTAAAAAAAAAAAAAAAAAGTTTCAAATCAGTAAAGCACACACAACAGGGTAACGGAGTATCTATTCTGAATACTTTGGGAATGGGAAGCTTCTGAATTTTGCCCAAATTTCACTTCCAGTAAAAAAAAAAAATCCATATTGTTTTTGCAGGCTTTTAGGTGTAACAGTGGCAGACCTTAAATAGCAAATAACTCTTGAATTATGCTAGTATAATAATTACAATGAAAAGCATCTGTTTTTCTTTTCAGCTGTTGGCTACAATGGAAGACACTACAAGTTTCTTAGGTTGTGGCTGGAAAAGTCTTTGAGGATCTAACAGCAAGTAAAGTAAGTGGTTATTTTTCTGCTTAAAAAAAAAAAAAAAAGCACAAGACAAAACACTTGTATTTGAAATAAAAATGCTGTTCAATATTATATTATACTTACCTTATTTTATTTTTACCTTACTGTGTATCTGTTTTGTTTTTAATGAACAAGAGATTTAAAAATTAAGATGAGAAAATAGATTGCTCTTTTCATTTTGCATTCAGCTGCATATTTTCATGTAGCTACAGTTTTTGAAGAGATGTTAAACTTTGAAATTACATCACTGCAAACACATCGTTATGTCACAGAGGAGCAGCAGTTAGCAGTGATCACTTGGAAAAAAATGCAACTCATTTATATAAATTGATAGCCCAGAGGAACCCAAGAACCATAAAATAAATATCCATAACATTACAGCATATGAACTTAGCTTCTGCAGAAAGCACTTTCACAGCTTAATTAGAAATGCTTATTTTTGAAAGAAATCTTGTGGTTTGAATTAAAAAATGTAATAAAATATTCAGACTAGGAGTTAAAATTATGTTTTCCTTCATCCTTTGAGATGGAACTTAAATAGGAATGGAACATATAAAGAGATTATTTATTATTACTGTTTGACATCATATTAATGCAATTTAATAGCAAAAAAAAAAAAAAAATCTCCAGTGTAGCAATCTTTTCATAATATTATAAGATTTTTGATTTAGTAGTATATCTATAAGAACAGTACCCAATATATTTTATCAATTCATCAGTAAAGGTCCAGTTGTTGCTGTCATTATATCTTAAGAGAAAAAATAGTTCGGTTACAGATTATTCTTTCATATCCAAATAAATTAATGTCAATCAGTAATTTCTAAAACTGGAGCTCAACATAGTGGGCTCCAACAAAAATATTTCTGCCATATCAGTGCATCTTTCTATTTGCCAACCATTTTACTCTTGATCATTTCACTGAAGGTTATTCATGCAAGAATGTTTAGTCTCAGCCTTCATGTTTGACACAAACAGTCAGAACATGTACTAAATGTTTGAACTGTAGAAAAATTATATTTTGGGGGAATTGTGGTAACTTCTGCACTGTAACAAGCTCTGGGGACTCTGCAAAGGCTAATTTTAGGCAACACAGAGCTCAAACAGTGAATAAACTACACCCATGCTGCACTTCAATTCAGTGTGACTGGTGGTTGAAGACAAGTGTTGCAGTAAGTAACTTTAGTAAGATATAAATACCCAATTTTCAGCCATCATACTTCTGTAAATATTTGATATTTTCCTCTTTCTGACTTATAGCTGATCTAGTTATCCCTCACCCTCTGTCATGATTCCTAGTCTCAGGAATTGTCTGGCAGTTGGCACCTTTTTTTGTTTGTTTGATTCTGCATGAATACAAATGGGGGGGGAATATAATATATTTTATATTTATTATATAAAAGAATATAATCAGAATATTAATTACTCTTCTTGAATCATGTGATCTAAATTCCATCCAAATGTATAGATTTTTAATACTATACCTAGTCCTTCTAGGATGCCTAGATCAGCAATGTTAAGAAGGTGTGATGAAATTTATACTTTCTCCATTTGGACTCAAAGGTGCACATTTTCCACCTTGCTCAGCTGATTCAACATCCAATTGATGTATAGCATGGCTTTATTACAAAAAGTTATGTCACATTAACTACGTGATATTTCAACAGGCAAACACAAGACACTGTGTAATAGCTTTAGCTGCTCACTGGTGTAGTGATGATATCCTCTGCCCTATTATGGTTGCTTGGATGCTTAGAAGAATGATCACTTTAAAGGCTTCTAAAACTGTATCTTTTATAGCAGACAGGTAAAGGGACGTGCAAATCAAAGGGCTGCTGTCATTTCTGGCTGAAGGCCAAATATCTTGGAACAATTCAGCAGAGAATTTGAATTGCTCACTCCATCATCTATAGTGGAATAAGACTAATAGTCAAAATTCTTTTTAAGCAATCAAAAATTTATGCCATGGCAGGCTCATAGCATTGGAGATGCATGTAATGTATTAGGAGTTAAAATATCAGATTTGGATACTTCTGCCAAAGTCTTTGTTGCCGCTATAACTTCAGGAGAACTTCACAGCAGTAATAGAGATTAGTAAATTATTGTAAGTAAGTTGTTTATTGTGTAGGTTTGCACTGGAAGAATATTTAGTGAAATTAGTGTCAGCATTAGAGACACTTGAAAGACTTTGGTAAATCTAGTAGGGAATTTAAAAGATAATATGAAAAAAATATATATGTATTTCACCCTCCTTGTCTCTGCAGTGTATAAACCTGAAGACTCTTCTGTCAGGTAATAGAAATTTCCAATCTGATCTAAAAGAAATTGTATTAATTAATTAAAGAAGTATTGATGTTTTGTTCAGTTTTGGGCCCCTCGCTACAAGAAGGACATGGAGGTGCTTGAGCGGGTTCAGAGAAGGGCAACGAAGCTGGTGAGGGGCCTGGAGAACAAGTCCTACGAGGAGCGGCTGAGGGAGCTGGGTTTGTTCAGCCTGGAGAAGAGGAGGCTCAGGGGCGACCTTATCGCTCTCTATAGGTACCTCAAGGGAGGCTGTAGCGAGGTGGGGGTTGGTCTGTTCTCCCACATGCCTGGTGACAGGACGAGGGGGAATGGGCTTAAGCTGCACCAGGGGAGTTTTAGGTTAGATGTTAGGAAGAACTTCTTTACTGAAAGGGTTGTTAGGCATTGGAACAGGCTGCCCAGGGAAGTGGTGGAGTCACCATCCCTGGAAGTCTTCAAAAGACGTTTAGATGTAGAGCTTAGGGATATGGTTTAGTGGGGACTGCTAGCGTTAGGTCAGAGGTTGGACTCGATGATCTTGAGGTCTCTTCCAACCTAGAAATTCTGTGATTCTGTGATTCTTCTGAAAATCTCATAACAAATTGGCTGGAGTTACCATATTCAGATAAACCTTAGACAAATATATCTCTGATTAGAATATCTTCCATATTGTTTTTGAGTGACTTGACAGTCACATAATACACAGGCACAGTTTTCTTCCATGTTTATTAAAGATTATGTGTTCTTATTTTTTTTAAATATCAAAGTATGATTTTCTCTAAGTGGAGGAAAATACTGCTTTTCTTGGTTGCAGCTGGGGAGATCCTGGTGAAGGAAAGGAGACCAGATATTTTCAAAGGGTGTGTGACAAATATGAAAGGTAGGAACTGAAAAGCAGTTCCTAGGAAGGGAGCCCTGGGCAGTCAGGAGGGGAAGCGCTGAGGCATTGACATCATGTTGCACAAGTGGAGGGATGCTCCATGCGAGACTGAACTCATCAGGAGCTGCTGCAGTATTTGCCTCTACCTTCCATATTAAATCCACACCTAATATGTTTTATTTCTGGTACATCAGCATGGAAAGGAATGAACCATCTTAATAAGTTTCAATGATCCTCCTCCTCTCTAATCATGACAAGAATTGTATAATTTGCATATTGTTTGGGTTATAGCAGGCACCACAGGTATCTCAGGAAAGGGAAAGAAATTTCCTTTCACCTGTGCTTTTGGATGTATTTGCCCACTCTTCTGTCCAAGTTTTATAACACACCAGGACAAGAATTCAAACTCTAAATTAGAGTAAGATTGAGCATACAGTGTTCATTTGTTTGTTTTTAATGTATTATAAAATAAGTTAATTAAATATGGTTTGATTATATTAATGTCAGGCACTTGCTTTCAGAATTCTTGCTGTTCAAATTGCCTTAGATACTGATAAAATTAATTCTAGCAAAGGTTTGCTAAAATATATGTTCCATGTTTTTACTTCTGCATTCTGCATTCTGCAATCTAAGTGTTACAAGCAGCTTCCTTTCAGCATCTACGTTCATTCTAGATTTATTTATAATCTGCTGAGAACAAAATAAACCTTAGTGTGAGTTGCCTTATCTTAAATAGTGGACAATGGAACCAACATCTATAACCATCTATTAGCATGTCAGTCAAAGTGTTATTGTACTCCCCCAAAATAGTAGGTCTACTTTGAACAAGACTGATTTATGATTCAGAATCAGAAAAACTCTATTTCTAAGCCAGGAAAGATGACATCTGGGAAGAACAGATCTAAGCCTATTCAAACCACAGAGATTTTACCATTTATAAATTCAAATTATCTTCTTTCAGCATTGAAAGAGTGTTTCAGAATAACAAAAGGAGCTGATCACTGGTGTACAACAGGCTGACTTAACCACAGGCTTCACTGGCAGTGTGCAAAAGAGGTTTTGTAAATGTGGCATTTAGAATAACTGGTGGTTATCTTCTATTCATCCTGTATTTGGTGTGAGCAAGAAAATAAATTCAAGTAAACATAAATGGTGGTTCTTACTTGGCAGTTCCCCATAAATTTGTTTAATATTAATAATTATATTTCTGAAAAAAATAAGGAACTGTGAAGTGAATTCAATTCAGATTTTAGATGGAGCTTTTTTTTTTTTTTTTTGTCACATACAGAATAAGCAAAGGCAACTGAAGGAACTTCAGACATTTAAAGTCCACAAGGTTAAAACTGAATCTGTAGAAGCTAGAGCAGAAACACAAATCACAACTGTGTAGTGCTCATGAAGTCATCAGATTCTGATATGAAATTTGTTGCTGTTATTTCAAATGTCTGCATTGTGTTGATTGTGGTACCTGGAATAATAAAGCAAAGAAAAAGGATTCTGATTCCAGAGCATAACTTTCACTGACTTTGAACTGAACTGACATCATCTGAATTTCAGAAGTAGTAGTATTTTGTAATAGGTGGATTGGAAAAACTCACACTGCATTTATTAATGCAAAATGCTGTCTCATTCTATTAGCTTTGTATAGGATTTACCTACTGAATCAAACTGCATACACAACTAAAAAAAAAGAAAGAAGCTGCAAACATGACCTTCAGCATCACTCCTCTACAGGAGAAGGAAAAATGCATCACAGAAATTGCTAATTCTACACTCACTGAAATCTACCACTGGCTTCAGTAAGGACAGGTGGTTCTTTCTGTTGTTGTTGTTGTTGTTTTTCTCCTCTGGAAATTTCCAGAAGTGATGAATGATTTAATGGATTTTTAGTATGAGCAAATGGACATTTAGTATACATAATTGTATTTCCTTAGTATCATTTATCTAAGCTCAGGATGTGTAATTCATTTAGTGTTTTAGAAATTGTTATTTTGAAGTTGTGCCAGAAATTAGAATAAAAATTGAAATGATCATAATATTAGTTTTTAAATAGAGTATGCATATAAACAGAAGAAACCAAACCAAGGCATTATTCAAACATTTTAAATAAGCACTGAAATGTGCTGATGAGAAAGAAAGTAAGTACGTGATTAACTGTACAGAAAAATAAAGTGAACACATGCAATAAACTAATTAAATGTAAACTTGTTCATAGAAAAATAATGTTTTCCCTGTCCAGACATAGATTTAAGTTCTACTGATAATTAGAAACTCCTAGTAATAGTTATATAGAGCATTAAATATTCCTATAAAATATTTAATCAAGCGATAGGATTTGAAATACAGGAAACCGTACACACTTTTCATTCCTTTTAGTAGCATGTGCTTCAGCAGCTTTTAGATATGCTACCTTCTAAAAAGCTATATCTTCTGGATGGCACTGGCCTTGCAATATTTTTGCTCTATTCTGGTATTGAAACCCTTCCAGGTTATTTGGAGTATTTACACCTCTTACACCAAATGGAAATTAACTTGCTACATGATCAAAATTCGCCAGGATAATAAGTTATCCCATTTTACCCTTTATGCTCTAAGCATCCATCCTTGGAGAATTTTGATGTGTATTTTATGGCAAATACTACCTTAAACTGGATAAGAAATTTAGTTGCACCAAATGTTGTGTATCAAGTAGTACACATCCAGTACTAGAGCTTGTTACAAGGTTAATGGGGAAAATGCAGTGAGGTCAACAAAATATTTAGAAAACAAATTTTTAAAGGGCAAGTGGGTATAGCCTTTTGTATTAGACAGGTTTGTTTTAGCACAGTATTGTAATTTACCACAATCCAAGGATGCTCTGATCACTTCAGCAGTGTGTGCAATGCATTCAGATGACATAATGTATCTCCTTTTCCTGCCTCAGTACTCAAGGAGTCCTCAGAGAAAAGGTCACCTGTTTTGTGCATGTCCAGCAACATTAAAGAGGATTCCAAACTGCTATAGGTCCACATTGTTTGTTATTGTTTATATTTTCAATTTACAATAACATACATAGAGCTTGGTCATTAGAATTTTCAGAAGAGCTTGGAGATTTTTATTTTAATTGCAATTGCATTCATCTTTAATATATTTGTTTATGCATATTGGCGGCAAAAATAGAGATGGGTCTGAAATAAAATGTTGATTCCAAATTCTCTTAGGCTTTTTAAAAGAGTGAAGTAAAGATTCAAATTTTGTTTCTCATGAGATTCTCGTTAAAAGGTAATTACTTCTGCCATAATTACTGTAAATCCCAAACTTCTAAGTATGATTCAACCCTAAAGTCTCCTCAGTAGTAAAGATGTGCTGTCTGTCATGCTGAAATGAATATTGATGAAAACAGTGGTTCAAGAACAATAACAAGTCTTTATTAGTCAAAATTACCGCTCCAGAGATTTCTTGGCAACACTTCCCAGTTACTGATTTAACTCCAGCCCAATGTTCACAAAAAAAAAAAGACACAGTGATTTGCGGCAGGTAAGTGTTGCTCTAAGCTAGATCACCTCAAAGCATTAAATAGGGCATGGATAAGGGTCATGGCTTTACCACTGATCTCTTGTTTGAGCAAGAGTAAGGTAAGGGCTTTTCCAATAAGTATGTGCTACCAGTTCTCTCTATAGATAAGAAATGATCTTTAAGCACAGGAACAAGAGCTGTTCCTGGATGTTTTTGTTTCAAGGAATGGTGCTTATTTTTTTTTGTTGTTGTTATTTCACCCATCCGTATCCCCACACAATACCTTTAAGATATCTCCATTTTTTCAGGACCGTATGGGAACCTTGTCAAATGAAATTATCTATGTTTTTTTCTTCCTTGTTATGTTTTATCCATAAGACCTTGTTTCATTTGGATTCTTCTGCTTTTCTTACTTGTTAAGTGGTGTTTCCATTGGCACTTCACTTCAGGTCTAAGCCAAGACCCACTGATCAATAGGAGTGTTGTTGGTTTCAGTGGCACAAGTGTTTTTAAATCCCTGAGCACCACTTACAAAGAGTGTTCTGGACCCTTTATGATGTTATGTTATACTGAATTTTATTATTGTTTAATACTGCATAGGGTGCTAAAAATGCCTTGTGACTAAGCGAATACTTTTATAACTAATGTGTCAATAACTATTTGCAGAACGAAGTAATTTTTAAAGATGAATTTTGGAGTGTGTAAAAATACAAAGAAATCAGGCTTAATTAGGTGGTGCTGATGAGATCAAACAGTCCAGCAGAAAATGGAACTCTTGGACTTGACAGGAATAATTTTGCTAAGTATGAGCAATGTGACTTTCAAAAACAGTAAGCAGCCAAATAAGGGGCATTTAATCTTACAACAAAATAGGGCTTGAAGCATTTGCAAACATTTATCAAATCCTTTCAGTATGGACAAGGAATGTTTTAGGCTAGATTGTTACTATCCTTTCTGGCAGTATGGAAGTTACCTATACAAATGGCCTCTATTTATAGGGCTAACAGTAATGGGTTAGAGGATGCCTTAGGATCAGTATTGAAACTGTATGTCTTTGCAGCTATGCTTGAAGAGGACATAAAGAAATTAGATTGTTGTGGGTTGTTTCTGGGTGTGATGTTTCTTATGGCACTGGTTAAATTAATCAGTTTGGCTGATATAATTTCCTGGTTGACGTACCACAGCTCAGCTCAGCATTTCTTCCCTGGGTTCATTTCTTTTGGAGGATTTATCTCTTGTTTGGGCTGTCTAGAATATCCTTTTCCTTCCAAGCTTTCAGTAAACCTCATATCAATTTCACCTTTAAATAAAAACTTTCTTCAATATTTCAGGAGTCATACAGTGTTTATACTGTCCTGCTAAAC
Organism: Aythya fuligula; assembly: GCF_009819795.1. Taxonomy (NCBI): domain Eukaryota; kingdom Metazoa; phylum Chordata; class Aves; order Anseriformes; family Anatidae; genus Aythya; species Aythya fuligula. The sequence continues at coordinate 25,532,698 of NC_045562.1, read as the reverse complement.
TTCAGGTGCTAGGGAGGGATTTGTTTTGGTTTGTGTTTTTGTGTGTGTGTTTTGTAGTTGTTGTTTTTAGTAAAAATGTAAGCCTTTTCTTTTCTGCAAGATTTTTTGAAGTTTTCCCCAGAGTGTCTGAGAAAAGTCTCTCAAACGGCTCCTGGCTTCTTGCTCTTCTTTTTCAGCTCTGTACACAACACACACAGAAGTTTCTCTCTCAAATTTTTTTATCCCCTCTCTGAAAAGAAAACTTTCAAAAAGGCTTCCATTCCCTTGTCTTGCTATCTAGTTGTCTCAAACACTCATATTTGAAATATTCAAGTAGTGCAGAGGGATTTTTTTTTTTTTTTTTAAATTTCAGGTGAAATTGGTTTATCTCACAATACTTTGCATTAAAATTTGAGCTATGAAGGATGATGCTATCTGCATAGTGAGCACTGTGTGCTAGGATACCTGAGGGCATGATGTGCCTGATGTGCAAACCCTTCTGAAATGATCCTGCACGTCACATACCCTCTTTTGTCCCTAGTTCAGACAGAACCATAGGAAATTACAAGTAGTATGAACATTAGCAATCCCACAGCATTGTGCTCAGACTATGAGTCCTGTATCAGTAAAAGTGATCTTTGAATTGTTGATTTGAACCCAGAGATTAACACAGAAAATAATTTTACTGAGTCATTTAAACTGTCGTGACAGGAGCATTTGAACTGCCAGCTACTGAAATTCAAACAGTTCTGCAGGTTCTTCAGTAGGTTTACTGAAAAGAGTACGCTATCAACTGAGAAGAGTACGCTATCAATTTCATGGTAACACTTCCTTGCTGACTGCTGTGTACAAATGCACTTGATTAAGCTCTTGTTTAAAAAATCACCACTAAGAATGAGAATCAGCACAGGTACACTGATAATGTAATAACCTTCCTCAAAAAAGTGGATTCTGGCAGATGTGTGCATCTAAAAATGCACTCTGATAAACATTTGATTTTGAGAATGACGATTTGTTACATGAAGTTGAAGTAGTGATTATTAGTCGTTTTATTTTCTTAGAGGATGTTTTTTAGCAGACTGGTGTGTAGACTGTCAATCAGAGTTAACTTGAAAAAAAGTAGTAGTTGGTTATCAGCTGCCAAAGGTTGAAGTGAAGCACATTCATCTGCAGGAAGTCAGAGGAGTCAGTTTTGATGAACTAGAGTATCTGCTTTTTTTCTGTTACTTTGCATTAGGAAAAAAATAATGTTATAGCACACGGTCTCAGAAAATGTTTCTGACTGTTTTGTAACCATTTCCCCTAGAATGCAATAAGCAGCATGCGTGCTTGCGTGGAAGTGCCCAGAGAGAATCCAAGATCATCCATCTCTTGGGAAAAAATAGCTCCAGAAATTGACCAGCCTGCCCAGGGACACAGATGTTTTCAGTCCTTTATGTAATCTTTCAGTCCCAAATGACTTAGCACTGTGTTCAGAGAACTCATAAGGAGTAGTCTAAGCTTTCTTCTGTGATTCTTCCTAACCTGCGTCTGCTTTGCCTTTTGTTCCTGAGTATTTACTGTCGTCTATCTTTTCAGTCTTGTTAATGTACATCGATTTACAGTACCTAGCCAGCACAGCTCCACCTCACTGCAACATTACCTCACACTTCTCTGCTGAGCCCTATCATCAGCAACACCTCATATATACCTGATATTCTGAGAACAGGAAAGAAAAAGATTTGTTTTCAGTACCAACAAAGGATGTTGAACTTTGCAGATGGAGAGGGAACACTGGAGATCCTGGAGTTTTCATACAAGCAGTTAGCACATTTTAGATCCAAAGTAGTAGTTAACAATCAAGGTAATGGACTATATTTGGTTCTGGTAAAACTCTATTAAATACTATAATATTTCTAAAATAATAAACCAGTGAAGTGTTACTCAGGTATCAGATTTATTTATTTATTTATTTATTTACCCCTCAAAGGAAAATAACTCTTTCAGTGCAGATATTTCTGGTAATATGGAAAAAAAATGCATAAATCACATTATCAGTGGAAAATGGAAACAATACTAAATGGAATATTTAATCTTCCCTTTTGTGTACACATAGAAAAAATCCCTACTGCTTAAATCTGGGGTTAGACTGATTTGTTTGCTTCAGTGATGGATAAGGATGTGATTATCTGTGACAAATATGAATTTCTTGTAGGTATTTAATAAAAACACAGAGAAGTGTCACAAAACCTAATAGGCATTCAGACCAGCCAGGGAAATTTAATCTGGTTTTGAACCGTGTTTAGTTCAGTAGGAGTGTACTGCACTTATTCCTATTATTTACATTCTGTTATTTTGTGTACAGATTATGATACCGCCACAAAAGGCATGACAAATGCTCCAGTTTGAACAGTCTTAAAGATCCCTTTCCAGATATAGCCTCTGGATTTCTAATTTCCTAACCCTGTTCATTATGAAAATTGTGAGACATCAGCACATCCACACTTCAACGAAGAAAGGGAAACAAAGAAAAGAAGCAAGAGCATCCGATTAAAATTCCTCCAGGAAAAGTCTCCCTCCCTGTACACATAGACACACATACACACACACACGTGCACACCCCACACCCTTTTTCCAGTACAGAACTCAATTTTTATGGGACTCTCTCTGGTAGAAACTCTTCCTGGGGTACGTCACCAATGTTTTAACAGGTGCTCCTAAAAAATGTTTGCTGTACATTCTCTCTAGGATGGATTGAGGAGGTGCAGTCTGAAAATCCTGACTCCAGATACTTGTTGGCTGTGAAAGTTCTTTCACAGGGAAATGCGCATGAAAATGGTGAGCTTTCATCAGGTCTCAACTGTGCCTAGCCCAGCTATCTTCCAGAAAATGAACAGTGATCACCTGTAAAGCCTTCCTGAGAACAGAGAAGAGAAGGTAATGTAAAAGAATAAAATTATCTTCTGCACTTTGATTTGATTTTTGGTTTTGTTTAATTTTGGTGAGTCTTTATATGTTACATTAACTGCCATGATAAAACTAACATCTGGTATTCCTAAGAATTAGGAATTCTTAGGTATTCCTAACAGATAAGGTATTCCTAAGAATTGTGATTAGTGACTGCTGCCTTAAAACGTGTTTGATCTAAGCTGATTTTTTTGAGTAACCACCTTGCTGAGATTCTTCATTATTAATTTTGTTGTTTTCATTTTCATATTTTGTGAAACTCCCCACTGGCCTCACTGTCTAGTACAGCACGTAGTTTCAACTGCTGTAGCTTGTTCACAGTAATTTTAAATTTGGGGTGAGGGGTTGCTCTTTCATTGTTTATAATAGCTTGTCTTGATACAATAGTTGTTTGTAATCAGAAAGTTCTACTGAAATTTGAATACATTAATGAAAATTTGAACTCAAATACAGAGTGACTGATGGTTTGGAGTGCTAGTTGTGTTCCGTGTGGCCTCGTGGGTTTTAAAACTTTTAAAAACTTTAAAATTATTTGTTGTTGTTAACATATCGCCATTAAACATTTTGCAAAATTCATCTTAAGAATAGTTGTGTAAATGTAGAAATGTAGTTGTCCTGTGTAAATTTCATTTCAGTCTCCCAAGCCTCTATTTGTCTTTTATGTAAGTTCGTATGTGATACACAACATGATGCCTTTATGTATACGCTGCGTAAATTGTATATCTATCTGCAAAGATACTTTGATTAACTATGTGATGAAAGGTAACTGCCTGAATGCAAGACGATTCTATCAGCTAAAAAAGTTTAACCATAGTATCTATTTAGTAATAAAGGTAAACTCATTTATTAAGAAAAATAAGTCTTTTATAATTGGAAGTAATCAGTGTACTTCATGTAATCTGGCAGTAAATGACTGTGCACCCACAGGGCTACTTAAGTTCAAAACCAATTTGGTAATCTTCCAACTGGAAATTACAGTAAATTAAGGTCATTTCTCTAAGGAATGACGTAAACACTTAAGTAATGGAGCTCCTCTTTTTATGTTGAATCACATAAGTAAAATCAGAGCCTGCTTAATTACATCTATTGTTGGATGTTTCGATCAGGCATTTAAATACCTGCGATGGGAGTCACAATTACGTTTCTCCTTGCAAGCCTGGAAACGTTAACCCCCCAAGCAATCAAAGCAGGCCTATCTGTTCTGCACAAAAGGCAGTGGGAAAAAAACTGCTAACATGTAAAGCTTCCCCCTCACCTCCCTGCCCATCCCACCCACTGCCCAAAAAATAGCCCTACAGACTGTGTTTTTTTCTATTTCAAACTAAAATGAACCATGTTAAACACACAACTGAAAAGAAAATAGCAGCTGACTTGCAGTCTGTGGTGGGGTTTGGGAGGGTTATTTTGAGGGGTTTATTTTTTTCACAAAGTATAAGGTTGTAGGATGTAAGGGTAAGAAAGATTTTTTTCCTGGTTGTTTTTGCACATCTTCGTATAATTTTGCAAAATACCGTATCTTCAAATGAGTGACTGATGAGCACATAGTACCGTGTGGGACCAAAAAGTTGAGGTGTCTTTAGTTTTAGCCTTGTCTGAACTCCTAACTGACTCCTGAACTGCTGTTTTTTTAATCAAACAGCAAACTTCTTCAGTGACACAAAAACAGAACTTTGGAAATACATGTTTAAGCAGATCAAATCATTGGTGCTTTTTCCATGTTTCAGTCCTGGTAGTCTGACTCTGGCTTTTGAGGTTTGTGCAGGGTTACTCTTAGTAACTAAGATAATTCAGCCTGGGGCCACCATATGTCTTCTAAGAGAAAACACATGTGAATTTTGGGGAGATTCTCTGCTGTTCAGTTTACTCGTTAGCTTACTTGGTCTCCACTCCATGATCCCTCATTTTTCTTCTTTGTTTAAGATAGTAAAAACAGAAAAATGTTTTCTTATGGAGGCTGGAGAGGTAGAGAGGAAAGACAGTGCTGCACTGAGCAGATGGGAAAGTACAAATGCAGCAGGATTTAATTCAGGCCATTAGGTCTTGTGAGCAACAGACACCAAATTTGCGAATACATGGATCTCAAGTTTATCACGTTTAAAATTTTTGATCTATTAAAAATTGTAAACTGTTATGCTGTAAGTTTCCTCAAGAAATGCAATAGACTACATTCAGGTGAAATAGCTGAAGAAGCCTTAGCAAAGTGGAATTGATGTTGACAAGTGAACTATGGAGTCTATGTTTTATTGAATTTTGTTCAGTTCAATAATGTATGAAAATGACAGGAGGAAATGTATTGAACTTATACATATGGATATGACAGTCATGCATGAACATTCTGGACATAAAAAACCTTAATCGTCTTACTTGGTACTGTTTGATATTGTTCTCAGAAGTACTTTAAAAATGAGCATATAGTATTAAGAGAGCAATAAAATCTAATTTTAAGTGCATTTTATTCATGTTCATGAATATGCATCCAGGTATTTGCTGCCTCTGGACTAAATATCTGTGCTTTTCAGTGCCTGCATAGCATGACTGTATTCCTAAATAATCATTTCAAAAATCTATTATTCATAACATATGAATAAGCCAAGACCTCCTACATAGCTACATGGCTATATTGTTATAAGTAACATTTAATTTCATGTAGACAAAATTGGATGTTTCTGAATAGTAATTATGCTTTTGCAATACATTATAATTAGATGAATAAAATTGAACATGTTCTTTTTATGTTTTGCGGAACCAGAACTCTGGTGGATGAGAGAGATTAAGAAATACACAAAATCAATTTTTCTTGCTTATTTTCACATGGCATTTTACGTTTCATTGTATATTTATAATTAGACTTTGTGAGGATGTAAATGAGACAATGACTAACAAACAGTTGTTTTAAAGACATTCTTACTACAGTAATTTTCAACAACAGAGTTAAAATGATTTTTATAAGCTTCCTTTACCATTTACAATAAAGAAGGAAAAAGATGAGTAAAGATGCATTTGAAGCTTGTTCAGCGAATAGAACTTTAAAAAACATTCTTACTCCTAATATATTTCATTCTAGTGTATAAAACAGTTTTCTTTAGGAAAAGGAGGAAAAAAGACTAAATCCATCTATTTTGTAAAGATGGTAAAGGACTCTGAGTTTACTTAATCTTACAAAGCTTAAAGGCTTTGTGAAACCACTTTTTATTTTATCTCAGTGATAAGATACTTGCTTCATTGAAATTTAAAAAATATATATTATTTACCATTGACTTCAACAGAAACCAGAATTGTTCCTCTTGCAATGCAGAATTATGTAGGAACTTCATTTAATTTCTCAGTAGGGTACTTATTATAAGGTATTATAATAAGATGTTTTTCCAGATCTGTGCTCAAATAAATTTCAGCCAGTTTCTATAAAACATCATTATGACATATACACTTCTAAGAACTAAATTATCCTTTTAGAATCATTCACTGAAAATAACAAGTAACAGGAATTTAAAATCTCCATGACTGTTTGTCTTCTCTTTCCAACTTCATCCCAACTTCCCTTCCCTGGCTGAATATTTTCACAGGGATGCCCATGAATTTCTGTCTTTTCTCTCTTGTGTTTTATATGTCAGAGGTTCCAGTTAGTGTGACTCTCAGCAGTACTCACTGGACAGAACCTGAATCAAAATGCAAAGAAATGCCAAGATATGCATTAAAAAAAAAAAAAAAAAAAAAAAAAAAAAAAGATTTAAGGAGTATGTATGTATGTTAGTAATATTGTAATACTTCTAAAATGAGAATTACAAGGTCTTAAAGCAAGTTTTTTAATATTGAAAAGATTTTGCTTTGTACTCCTGCAGACAAAGCATGCAACAATCAGCTTTATCAGCCTAATTTGAAAGCTCAGCTGAAAACAGCTAGACTGGGTTGTGCTTTGCTGCAAGACTAGTCCCTTTCCTAGCCAGAGACAAAGTCATTCTTGAACTTACTTTGTAATGTGGCCAATTTATGCCCTGGTTTATCTCATTTTGACTTCAGTGGGAAAGTCCTCGGTACTGGTTATGTGTGTTTTGTGGGAATACTAAGGTATAAAGAAATGACACCAAGTTAGGTGCATGTGTCAATCTGCTCGAGGGTAGAAAGGCTCTGCAGGAGGATCTGGATATGCTGGACCGGTGGGCTGAGGTCAACTGCATGAAGTTCAACAAGGCCAAGTGCCGGGTCCTGCACCTGGGGCGCAATAACCCCAAGCAGAGCTACAGGCTGGTAGAGGAATGGTTGGAAAGCTGCCAGGCAGAGAAGGACCTGGGAGTATTGGTGGATAGTCAGCTGAATATGAGCCAGCAGTGTGCTCAGGTGGCCAAGAAGGCCAACGGCATCCTGGCTTGCATAAGAAGCAGTGTGGCCAGCAGGTCTAGGGAGGTGATCGTCCCCCTGTACTCAGCTCTGGTGAGGCTGCACCTCTAGCACTGTGTTCAGTTTTGGGCCTCTTGCTACAAGATGGACATCGAGGTGCTTGAAAGAGTCCAGAGAAGGGCAACAAAGCTGGTGAGGGGTCTGGAGAACAAGTCCTGTGAGGAGCAGCTGAGGGAGCTGGGTTTGTTCAGCCTGGAGAAGAGGAAGCTCAGGGGCGACCTTATCGCTCTTTATGAGTATATTAAAAGAGGCTGTAGCGAGGTGGGGGTTGGTCTGTTCTCCCACGTGCCTGGTGATAGGATGAGGGGGAACAGGCTAAAGTTGCACCAGGGGTGTTTTAGGTTGGATATTAGGAAGAACTTCTTTACTGAGAAGGTTGTGAGGCATTGGAACAGGCTGCCCAGGGAAGTGGTGGAGTCACCATCCCTGGAGGTTTTGAAAAGACGTTTAGATGTTGAACTTAGCGATATGGTTTAGTGGAGGACTTGTTAGTGTTAGGTCAGAGGTTGGACGCGATGATCTTGAGGTCTCTTCCAGCCTAGACAATTCTGCGTGATTCTGTTAAGACCATTTGCTTAGTACATATTTTTTTCACTAGGACTCTGTATTGCCTACCTAAGTTCTTGGTTTAACTTCAAAATGGCAGATCTTGAAGATCATTTAGAAACTCTGCCAATAAACTAAAGCAAAGTTTAGAAAGTTTTTTGTATTTCTTTCCCCTCTGCTCACTATTCCCCCCTCTGGACACTACTTCTCCTGCCAGAAACAGCTTTTCCACTTGGCTCCTGTAAATATTGCCCCTTCAGAAGGACAGATTTGTTCACTTTTGAAAGGCAAGGTAAAGTAACCCTAGAAGAAGATGCCAGAAAGTTCTTTATACCCTTGCTCACTCTGCATATCGTAGTGTGTAAAATGGATACTCTTAACTGTATTTCTATTACAATGGCACCTGTCGAGTATATTCTGATCAATGGTTCCTCTGGGCTAGATGTTGAATCCTATAGTCAATACCGCCTGACCTTCAAAAGCTTATGATCTTAAACTCTCAATCTTATAACAGTGACCAAATGGAGCCCAGAAAAGCCTAAGGGAAAAAAGCATAATATCCAAACATACGAATCTTTGCTTGTAGAATTGTGGTGTGATTCAAAAATAAATGAAATAAGCAATGCTAGCAGCAATAGGGAAGAAAAATTTCAAACTCCTTTGTTAGTTTATAACAAGGATCCGTTCAGCAGTGTCTAGTGTGCCAGCTAGTACACTAGAGTCAAAGTACTTCAAGCAATTCCATTATAAATCCTGCTATGGAGAAATTTATAAGTCTGCTATAAAAGTTCACTCAAGGCTGATCAGTGCCAAAGAACGTTTCTTTTCCACTTAAAAATAATATGTGGCTGCTGTTTATAAATGATAAGGTTGCAGAAGTGGAGAGAGAGATTTTCAAAAGCACAAATTGGGATTGGGTATCCATTCTCCCTGTCTTCAAATAACTGTCAACAGCACCAAAACAAAAAAGGTGATGTAAAACACTTTTACAAAATCCCAGTGTCGGAAAGTGTAAATTTTGGTGAGTAGGAGGAAGAGAAAATGAAATTTGACTGCTAATGATTTTTTTTTTTCCCTCAGCAGCCTAATTTTTTCCAACTCTTTGAAAATTATAATTGGCTTTTGGATTAAGTTCTTCTGATGATTGAAACTTTAGGAGTTTAGTTACTGGAGTTTCAGAATTGTCTTCTATAACTTATACTTCATATAATTTTATACCTGCCCATATTGTCATTTTTAACAGCTTTCTGCTGTGATAAATTGTAATGACCATCTGCCCATGATCACCTGTCAGCTATAAAATATAGCAATATACATTTTGAAATTGGACAAATTAATCTTTGCATGATAGACTTTTCTACTGTCTTATTTCTTATAGACCTTTGTAATAATACTTTGTCTAAATTTGGCTGCCTTCTAATTAATAAAATTAAATTTAAAAAGTCAGACAAAGGAAATTAAATCCAAGTTGCCATAGGACAAAGAGTGTGAGCAGTATGCACAAAATAATGACAAGTCAGGGCTCACGTTGCATCTCTGTTCTTTTTGGATTTACAGACAATGCAGGATGTAACATACCTCATTTTCTTTCTTCTTTAGTATGTACAGCAAGTATGTATGGCATTATTAACACTATATATTTCCTGAATGTAATGTCACCTTTCCATCAACAACACTTTTTAATTTTTAGTAAGGTGCAATTGCTCCTCATTGACCTAGATATAAAAGCCTCCATTACAATTGCTGCACCTCCTTTTTTAAGAACAAATTTATAATATGCACAGTCTTGAGTTAACTCAGACACACCCACAAAAAGAAAAAAAAAAGTAATAGTATCTCTGTATGTGACAAAAAAAACCACCTGATTTTCAGGGAAAGAGAATTCTGACCGTTACACTAAAATGAAGAACTGAAAAATAATGCTCATAACAGCTATGCAGTTTCTAACTTCCCAATACATTCTCTGGTATTTACTTGCATGGTGGAACATCAAGAGAATGCCACCAATGGAAGGTAGTCTAGTTAAAAAATATATATATAATAAATGTGCAGACATTTCACTAGTAAAGGGATCTAAGTCCTAGAAATACAACTGGAGCATGGGATATTTCTGCAGTTTAGCTCCAACCTTTGGAGTCCTTGGTTATGTGGGAACAGACAGACATCTGCTTGCAGGGTAGAGTATAAAAAGTTCTAAAAACTTCTAAAAAAACTCGGACATTAAAGGGAAAGTCCTATAGTGCTGCCACTTCGGAGAAGAAATACATTTTGTCTAGATCAGTAAAATTTCTTAAAACATCTTTTAGTAATAGTTAAACTGTTAACTGTAATTTCAGAAAGGAAGAAAGGACCCATTACACACATGAGGTAAGTCTTATCTAATATCACACTGTTTTATTATTCCCTGTATCCAGATATATTGTGCTATATCTACATACGGAAAAAACAAGAAATAGTATTGATGGATTTTCATATACAGGTGGTTCATCATTTCATATATACATATATAAGTAAATATTATATATACTGTGTGTCGGGTTGTTTTGCTGTGACATGGAAAAATCTACTTTTCACAGCAGCATATGATGACAGGAATTTTTCCCCCATATATGACATGGTACTGAAATATGAGTTGTATCGTTTTGCAGGAGAATAACAGTTTTAACTATATTACATGGTTAAAATCCCAACTGAACATAATATAACTTTACTAGCTCATTTCTCCTGAGGCATCAACACCATTTATCATTACTACTGCCATCTGGCATGTCTGAACTATCATGATCAGCATTTTATGTGGAAATGAAAGCATTCAATATGGTCTCTCTTCTATAATGCTCTGAGGTCAGATACAATACTGCTAGAGGCAGCGAAGATGCATTTTTATCACACACTTGAGATACATCCATTTGACATATTTTATAGTTTTCTAGGTTAAGACCAGCCAAGCTTTTTCTTATTTGCACTGACCTGACATGGGGTCATTTGCTGCAATAACAACCTAAGATTCATGCAGATAAGTTATGCTACACTGCAGTGTTCAAAAGACCACATGCAGCCAAATATCTGAGTGCTGAAAACCAAATTTCTAGTACATATTTTTGCTGTGTAACTCTAGAGATTAGAAAGACAATGGAATCCTTTGCCCGACTGGTTTCTAGCCAGAGAACACCTGCATGTAGTTCACTTAGTTTAGGTCTTTGTGAAGAGGTAATAGTTGCTCTAGTTTTCTTGCAAAGGATTCATGGAATGTGGGCTGATGACTTAGTTAAGATTATCTTGTAGTTTAAGTTCAAAACTTCAGTTCCAGTGTGTAAAAATATATGGCTCTTCCTTTTTACAACACAAATTCATGAGTCACTGTCAATTTCCAAGCCCCAGTAATCTATCATGTGAGAAGCAGCGTTACCACAAATCTCTTTTATCAGCAGCTCCTTCATTGCCATTCGTTGTGATCATTATAAGATAGAGGGGGAATTCTGGAATAAAACACTGAATCTGTAACTCTCCATAGATCATACCATTATCTTTAAAAAGTTTAGAGTTCATCCTAATACTATATATATTTACTCACATAATTTTAAACTCATTTTTTTCAGTGGCATTAAAATAAACATATTGTTTTTATTAATATTATATGAGTATTGAAACAGCTTCCTGAAATAAGGTTGCAGTGAGATGGGTGTTAGTATCTTTTCTCAGGTAACAAGTGATAGAATTCGAGGAAATGATCTCAGCTTGCACCAGGGAAGATTTAGATTGGATATCAAGAAGAATTTCTTCACAGAGAGGGTGATCAAGCATTGGAATGGGCTGCCCAGGGAAGTCCCCATCCCTGGGGTTATTAAAGAAATTTGTGGACATGGCACAAAGGGACATGATTTACTGATGGGATTCAGTAAGTCAGCTTGATTGTTGGACTGGATGGTCTTGAAGGTTTTTTCCAACCTAAATGATTCTATGTTTATATGATTAGCAAACTTACCTGTGATGGCAAGCACTGTGGGTTAGGAGAGAATGCATTCTCCCTGTAGACTGCTGCTGTTTCTCATCATGAAACACTGCTCATTGTCACTCATGGTTATTACAAATAATTAAAACATGGATGTGGTTCTCCATGCTCATTTATCTTCAGTAATTCAACATTAAATCTGTAGATAAAGGGTCAAATTCTAATAGAATAGCTAGCAGTTTGGTCTGCTATTGATCCCATCATACTGCAAAAAAATCCTGTGGCGTATGATGATACACTACATCAATAAGACAAGAATCTTCCTCCACATGATCTGTTGTAAAACTGTAATCTCATAGATACATTCAGAAGGCTAAAAATAACTTGATGGACAATGTAACTTAAAAACTACACACATCAGTGAAATTTGTTAATTTCTTATTACCATGGCAAATTCAATGCGTTTGATAAATGCTGTCCTTTTGAAAAACAAACAGATAACCTCTGTGGCAAGGTGCTTCCAGATGTTTTCTAAATGAAAACCACCAGCAGTTATCTGGAATTTACAGCATACTTAGAGCGTCTAGCATGTTTAGAATGCAATTGGAATTAATACCGGTTCTTTCTTGTAATGCAGTGATATGACACTGTCCAGATGTTCTTGTGGTGCAAGTGCTTTTCTACAGTCATATTTCAGGATGGACCTTCACTTACTGGGAACCTGTAAGCGTTCTAGCAGATATTTCCATTATTGCAATGGCTAACATATAATCAAAGCTAGGAAGATTTTCTCAGTAACTTTCCTAAATTCAAAATCCTGAAATTCTCATTCTGAAATATGTTTAAAGTCTTAGGGGAAGGCTGCATGGAAAACAGGCATTTTCCCTTGAAGAAAAGCTCAAAATGTAAAGAAATCCAATGTAAGTAACAGTGCAATTAAGAAAAAATATCTCAGGATTAAAATGTTTGGGCTTGATACTTTTCTGGTGGTGTTTGGATAAGTTGAATGTTATTTCTAACATGCAGAAGATAGCTTAGCACATAGGTGACAATATATCTTTTTTCCCTTTTCCTTTCCCTTTTCCTTTCTCTTTCCTTTTTTCTTATTTTTGCTTTATTTCCAACCTTCTTTTCTCCCCCTCTTCCCTTTCGGAAGGGGAGTGAGTGAGCAGATGTGGTGGAGTTCAGCTGCCCAGCAGGGTGACCTCATAATAAAAAGCTGATTTTTAATGATTTTTTTTTTTTTTAAACTCACTATCTAAGCACTAATAGTTCCAAATAACTTTTCCCACTCTCTGAAAACAGACATTTCAGTATTAATTGAATGACTTAGAATTACCCCAAATTTCAAGAATTAAATATGACTGACTGTACAATACCTAAGAGTCCTGGGAGAATATTTCTTCCCAGTTTTCCAAAAAACTGTTGGAAGCCTGTGGGAAAATAAGTAATCACCCATTTTTTTCTGGCTTCATATGTGCTTTCATACTCTTCCCAAGAGATAAATATGTTTTATACACTCTTTAGAGAGAAAAAGAAACAGTTTTATTTATTTATATTGTGGGGTGTTTCGGTTTGTTTAAACATTTTGTTTGTTTGTTTGTTTGCTTGCTTGCTTGCTTGCTTTTTTAGTCTTGGACTTGGAATCCTTTGAGCAGTCAAAACAAAAATGGAAATTCAGAGTTCCTAAATTAATACCATCCCAAAACTCAATTAGCCAGTGACAGCACTGACAGAGGTTCTGAATGGCTCCAGATCAAATGCAGCCAATTATTATACTGAAAAATATGAACATAGTTCATCACAAAGACTTGCTTTTGCATTAGATATGTTTAGATTAGTGCAATAATATATAACAAATTCTATCTCATCAAGAGAATAATTGTTATTTATACATCAATTTGTATTTTTTTTTTTCAGATAATTTTAAGTGATTTAGATGCAGGATTTGTGTTGCTGTGAATGACAGTTTGGAACTATAATTTCCCTGGTGGCTTTGGAAGTTTTACATTATCTGTCTTTATCAGTCTTCAAACATACTTATAAAATATTCTTTTTTTTTTTTTTTTTTTTTTTATTTTTAATTTTAAATAAGGAATACAAAATACAATGGGGAAAACTGAAAACTACCTTTGAAGAACATACATAGTTGAGTGAAAGTAAGTGCCTGTGTTAGAATATTGATGTTTAATCTGAGTTTATGTTCCACTTTGCAAACACACAGGATACTAGACTACTAGACTCTCTGATTTATGACCATTTCTGTAATTCCCTTTCAGTTTTATCATGACAAAAATTATATCCTTAGGTAGAACTGGAATGTCAGTTGATGACTAATTTATTATTTTCACTGGATGATAATGGGAAGTGTCTATAAAATCTACCAGTTAAGAAGTTAATACAAATTACACCAGAAGTTAACTTGGGTTCTTGCTAATCTCAGGTTGGTGATTACATGTCACATTAAAGTTTTTTGTTTGTTTGTTTTGTTTTGTTTTTGTTTATTATTAAGACAAATTACCTATTAAGACAAAAATACCTATCAAACAGTACGCTTTTCCATAGAAGCATCCGGAAGAGTTTATTTTTCACTGTATTCTGGTGGTCCAACTGATGACAGTTTATTGCAGAAAATGTGCATCACAAATGAGCTGAGACAAGCTAAACAAACCTCTCAAAATCTAGGACGTGGCATTCACTTTCAGCGTGTGCATGATCATTTGTATAAGGCTGAATGAAATCCATTATGTCATCTATGTGCAATGAGGCTAGAGAAAATAGAAACATTAACATCACTGAAGTGTCAAAAAGCAGACCTATTTGCAAGTGTTGAGTTTGAAACACAGAAGGGAATGTTCTGCACAGAATCACCAGCTTTGCCTAACTGAGCCATGCTTGAGATGTGGGCCAAACAAGTTTCAAGTACCACAGCTTTAAGGGCATATTTTACAGTATGTCAATGGCTTGGCTTTTTCTGGGTTTTATCATGTTTCAGAGCATTGTATGGCAGGGAGATGGTATAGGAGAAGAACCATCTGAATTTAGAGAAGGCAGGACTGTTTCAATTGTATCACTTGAAAAAGTGTTTATTTTACTGACAGCACCAGTTAACAGAAACTACAATTTATAATAATTAAAAAAAAAATAAAAATCTGCAGCACTGATACACGGTGCAATGAAAGTTTCAAGAACCAGTCATTGCACACCTTAAGATCTTTTCCTTGGACTTCTGATTGCTGCCTGTGAAGCTAATAGCATATGAAAAGAGTGAGGCAGCCAATTCACTTCTAGAATAAGTTTTGAAATGGCTGTGTGGCTGAAATATGACATACTTTGAACAGTCTCCTTTGTTAAAGTCCATTTGTTGTTTTTGTTTTGTCAGTCTATGCTGTATCTAATTCATAGCGCCATGTCTCTCCATACTTAGAAAGACAAATCATAACACAAAAATGACACGCGGAGAAGAAAGATTTTTAATTTATGCGCTGGGACTGTTCCCATAGCATAGCATTGTCCTTACCATTAACATACTTTGGTGTTAGTTTATTGGGAACACCTTTGCCTACTAAAGGATAAATGTTAGGAAGCTTGAACCTAGGTAGTGCTTCAGTGGTTTTCACTGCAAAATGAAGGAATTGACTTGAAAGACAATTCTAAAATGTGCTGGGGAAAAAAAAAAAAAAGATTTTCAGCCTGTTTTTTTCCCCGCAGCTGAACAGCACTAATATGAGTTTTCCCTACTTTCTTTCACCTGCTTTCTTTTCTTGCAAGCTGTTCTCCACTTCCCTTATTATTTTGCATAGTTTCTTTAGTTAATATGTGTCTCCTGAGGTTGGATGTGAATTCAACTGTTCCCATCTACTTCATAAAGCCTACAATTAAGGCTGTATCTCATTTCAACAGCTCATCTATTTGGAAGAATATTGAGCCTCTACTAATCTGTAAGTGTAGAAAGAAAAAAAAAAAAGTACAGTACTTATTACAGAGAAAAAAATGTCAGCTAGATATGGCAACTTGGACCAATTTTGTTTCACGTGGGATCTTTTACAAAATACCATTTCTTTATTGCTTCCACTTACTTCTGCTCTCATTGGCCTCTTTTCTGTCCTCCTTAGTCTTCCCTTTCTACTTCTACTTCTTACCTCATTTTAGCTTTCTTCTCTTGCTTTTTTTCCTGCTTTTCTATTGAAAAATTTTGTGTTTGTAATCATTTGGATTGACAAATGATACACTGTATTTTACTTTATGATTACTTACCACGCATGTAGCAAAATTAATATTTGTCAGTGTTAATAAATCATGATACAGTCACAATGCTCCTGTTTTTTTTTTTTTTTTTTTCCTGGGTGGTGAATAATTTGCCTAAAACAATTGTTCTTTATTTAATGTAATTAGCTGAGTGTTACTCAACTGATGGAGCTTGGAGGTTTTACTTCCAAATCCATATGTTGTCTGTATCATCTGTGATGAAGACATCGAAAACTTAAAATCAAGCTAGCAAACAACATTGTGTAGGTAGGTAAATCTAAAAACTGTAAAGCAAAGTAGTAAGTGGTAGCTTACTGTTTCTTTGCACTAAGTAGGCACTCAGACAATGATGGCTCTATGAATAACAATGGATTTAACTTTTACTGGAGTACTTAAACAGTCTCAAGGATGAGCCATAGTTTTTATCCTGGAAAAAGTATGATCAGGAAAACTGTAAATAAACCAGACATAAAACTACATATAATTTTTCAACATTTTAAAAATTATGATAATACTCATCATGTTCAAAGGAAAGATAATTCAATCCTTAATTTTGTTCTTCAGTTTATCATTTGATATGTCTGTGTAGGGAAGTTATGGTTCAAACACATACATTTTTAAAATTATGATCACAAATATACACCTCATCAACCTGGTAACAAAAAAAACCTTTATTTTAGTTGTCTATAGGTCTAGAACAATGACCTTGCTTTAGGGCTGTGAAGTAGAAAACTGAATTTGTGATAGGTTTAGCTTCAAAGGTACACTGTCTGAAAAGGAGCTCTGTATAAAT
Source organism: Aythya fuligula (assembly GCF_009819795.1). Taxonomy (NCBI): domain Eukaryota; kingdom Metazoa; phylum Chordata; class Aves; order Anseriformes; family Anatidae; genus Aythya; species Aythya fuligula. The sequence goes on along the minus strand of NC_045562.1, from coordinate 25,515,839 downwards.
CCATGTTAAGTTTTACAGAGGCATCGGAACTACTTTGCTGAAATAAAGAAGATAAACAGTGATTCCTGAGCATGACATATAAATAGATGTATGAAGACACTAAAGAAAAATGAAAGAGGAAAACAGATAAAAAATAAATCCACCAGAGCTAAAATTTGGGAAATACAGAAGAAAAAATGTTAGGCTACTGCATGTCTTCAAAAAGGTGCATGGGTAAAGAGTATCGTACGTTTTAAATAAATGTTTTTTGGATACACTAGATGTACTTAAAAAAAAATCTTTAAGTGAAACAGAACTATACAGACAAACAGACAAACTATAAAAATATGCTACAGAAGCCTGAGAAATATGGTACTGCATGTAGAAATGAAATATTTCACAGATTTTAGATATTTACTTATATTTACATATATGATATTTATTTAGATATTCTAAAAAGGCCAGGCTTGTGCTGATACCTCCCAAATTCTGCCCTAGTACTGGTTTCATAAGTAAAGTTCCAAAAGGAGCAATAAACTGAGAAGGTAGTTCGGTGGGCGTGAAATCAAGTGGCTTGCAGATATTGCATGATATTCATTTTGTTCCACCATCACAATCTAACAGAGGAAAAGGATTATAGGTAAAAAAGCAAAGATAGACAAAGTTGTAGAATTAAACTGAATAAAATTTGATGTTCCTAATTTATAAAGTAACAGCGGGGAAACGTGTTTAAATGATTACAGAAATTTTTATGGGAAACTGGGAATTTCAATACCTATAATAAGCGCTGATGTTAGAGGAACTGAAAAATTGCAGACATAGAAAGACTCAAAGAAAGACTGGAGAAGAAGAAAATTCCCCAAACTGCTACTACTTTATCAAAATGATGCAATGCCCATCTATGATGCAATAACTTAAGCAACATTTCCTGTAGGGGTGTAATACAAAGTTGTCACTTTGAAACTGAAAAACCCAGTCATTCCTACAATAGGGAAAAACAGTGTGATTAATCTCAAGTCACTTACAGGGAAGACTGGCAAGAAAAGGTGGATGAATTACTAAAATGGAAAACCATGCACAATATGATGCTAGGGAGGGCAATCTACAACTTCTGTTTGCCCTCTCTATTTCAGAAAAGGTTGGTGATTCTGCACAGAAGTATAACATGCTTTGTAAGACCACCGAGACGTTCATAATACTGCTTGAAGGTGACCGTGCATCTCTTGACAACAGTCAGTGTGAGTGACAGAAAACATGGTGTATTTCAGAGGGTAAGTGGCATTAATAAATTCAGTCATTGAGTAGATCACAGATATTTGGAATTTTGTTTTATAGAACAGGGTTCTGCAAATTATCTTCTTCATCTGGAAAAGAAAGACACAAAATCAAACCTTATGGGCCAGTTCAAACAAGAGCCCTAAAAGCCTTAATTCCATGTCAATCTCATTTTTTGGCTCTGGGTACATCTGTCCCGGTGTCTTGGCTAGTTTGCTAAGTGCAAGTTGGAAACTGCAGAAACTCATGGATTGCTTAGCAGGGATGGGTCCAACTGCAAATTGGGTACAGTGGACACTTACAAGTACCTCGTGCCCAAACTGTCTTTGTACTCAGAGAAAAAACCCATAATATTTAAGACACAGGCCATTACTGAAACATAATCAAAATCAAAATAGCATAAGCTTGAGCCATGTGATACCAGCAGTGGCATCCATCTCACTGGGTGTGATTAATTTAACTTCTTTAAAAATAATACCTTTCCCACGTTTCTGTCCACTCTAACACAGTGAGAATACAGTGAGAATTTCAGGAAGCCCTTTGATCTGTGCAGGTCTTCTGCTGTATAGTTCAGGAAAGGACCAGACTCATTCTGGTTCCCATAAACTTAGTCAAACTCCTAACTAATTTAGCATGGCTTGTATTCCTTGCATTTGCAAGGAGATGAATGTCTGAACCAATTTCACACAGTTTACTAGAGATTTAGGTTTTGACAGTGTGCATTACACACAGCTGTGGCGTCTCATCAAAGCTACTCTCTGCTCTCTGTGCTGCATAAACCGATCTCTACTATTCTGCACTCAATTCCCCCAGTTGTCTTTTTCCTCCTTTCAGCCTGCTACAGAGAAGTGTGATGTGTTAATTAGTTAATTAACACATCTTCTTTGTAATTAACCTGGCCTTCTTTTTATCCTGACTATCCACACCAGGAAGAAGGATGTTAGGTGGATCAATTTACAGCTGTTTACAAGCATATAGGCAGCTTAAAACAAATAATATGTTAAGAAGGTCTCAACAGAGAATCAAGTTTTATTACCAGCTACTGAAGTAGTAAAAAATGACATTTTCACTAGAATATTATCTGTGCTGTACTTTCTAATGCCCAGCTTGGGAAAAGATGCAGAGAATTTGAGGGGAAAAAAAAAAGTGAGGGGAAAGAAAAAAGTAAGGAAAACATGCCCCACTGGAATGAAAAGGGAAGAGGGAAAGATTTGTCTGAAACACTCACCTGCTGGAAGGTTACAGTATCAGAGGGAACGTTTTCTGACAGCAACCTTTGGATGAGGAATTAATTGTACTCTTTTGTTTGGAGCGTGATGCTTTGCATAGGTGGTTCTCCTAGGGAAAATTCTGCTACAGGGTAATTAGCAGCAAGGGTATTTCAGGGATAGACTAGTGCTTTGTTCTATTTGATTTAGGTGGGTATTGCTATAGAGAGATTTGATTTTTAATTTGTATGGTTGTGAGTGTCACAAAACATTTTTAAATGTTTAAGGCTAATTCAGAAAAGAGACTTATGTGCCACTGTGCAAAATACTGGAGGTGCCTCACTTTTAAGTGATTGATTTCCTGACTGGAATCCAAACCCTGACAGGAACTGTTCAGTGTAGAGATGTATTTAAAATCTATTCACTCTCCAGAGTATAGATGACCTATCAGAGGCACATAAATTTTAATTTTATCTGCTTCAGAATACTCATGTGAAAAGATATGTTGACAGTTGTTCTTTAAAAAGAAAAGAAAGCAGGGGAGAACTGGACCCCTTTAGTTGCATTTCTGTAGTGGTAATGGGAGCTGACTGCTTACGTACAGCTTAAGTTGTGAAAGTCCACAGTATTTTATACATTTTACCCTGTTCATGTTTCATGAAAATACATAAATAACATCTGAAATAGATGCTTCACTCAGTGGGTAAGTTGTTTTTTTTCTTTCATAATTGTATGTTTTTATTTTTGTTCTCTTCTTTCATGATTGTTGGTGAGGCATAGGAACAGGTCACATAGAGAAGCTATGGATGCCCCATCCCTGAAAGTGTTTGAGGCCAGGCTGGATGGGGCTTTGGGAAACCTGGTCTGGTGGGTGGCATCCCTGTCCATGGCAAGGGGGTTGGAATTGGATGGTCTTTAAGGTCCCTTCCAACCCAACCCATTCTATGATTCTGTGACCTTTCTAACAATCGAGTAACTAAAGAAAGTTGATAATATTCTTCCCTTGAAAGGTGTAGAAGAATTAAGAGCCTGCTAGTGCAATCTTGTGAATAGCTTGTCTCTGATGTCATGCTATGAATACTGCTAAGCAATAAGAATTGCAGAAGAAAAAAAAAGGCAGTTTCTTCTATGATATTATGTTTGTGATTGTGTGGCCTGTCTATGCAGCTCTGACAGTACTAAGGTGTTTGTGGAAATACACTGAGGCAAAACTTTCAGCACCTGAGAAACTTAAGATAAAGACACAGGCACCAATGTCAATTTGAAGTGTTTTAAAATATTCTGAGATAGCTGAGCAGGGATTTGCAGAACTATAAATTCTGACTTAAGTGGCTATCTTCTGTCTAAGTCATGCTCCAGATGCTGAAATTGTATTTTAAATCAAGCTACTAAAGCTTAGGTAGGAGTGACATAAACCCATAAGAATAATAATTTTTCATTCCTCAGGTGTGGTGAAGAAAAACAGAAACAAATGCTTTTTTTTGCCTCACCTTTCTTAAAGTCTCACAGCCTTTTTTTTTTTTTTTTTTTTTTTTTTTTTTAAGGAAAAGTAAGAGTTATCTTTAAGAAGCTTCCAGAAAGCCTGAAAATTTATTTCTAGAATTGTGGCAGTGTTCAAATTTAGTGCAGTAATTAACGCATCCTCAAATAATGTGATTTTTCAAATCTTTTTTAAAGAGAGAATCCTTTTCTTTATTGCAAATGAAAATTCAGGAGCACCCTCTTGAGTGTGGTGCACCTGTTTGATGATGCATGTCATGAAGGATGCAGTCCATATGTTGCTGTGTGACTCACGAGGGAGAATGTCCTCAGTGCAAGGGAATGCTGTCAGCTTCTACAGATTTTTAGTTTGAGTTCATTTGCTGTAGTTGCTGGAAATTCAAAGGAAAAAAAAAAAAATAGTGCCCAAGACACCTGTAATAGATTTGGAACTTTAGCTGAAAGAAAGCAAAACTCCATGACATTTTTTTTTTCTTTGCTTTGTTGCAGTCATCTTCCTTGGAAATTTTAACACTGGTCCTACAAATGTAAAGCATTGCCTTATTCCTGTGTCTGTATAGTTGGTTAGAATGGGAACACAATCTGTCAGAATTTAGTTCACATTACTGCAAACGTTTACTAGTTTAATTCCAGAACAAATATCAAGTGCCTTTTTGAGACATATCATCAGAAACTGATACCAACGGGCGTGAGTGCTTGAAAGTTTTGCTTCAGGACCTGCCCACTATTTCTTGTAACTGCAGGGAAGGGGCTGGTTGGAGCAAGCAGATACCGCTCTGTGTGGCCTCTGAAAAAGCGTCTGTATTATTCTGAATGTCCTCACTAGCTGTGGGCACCGTGACGGTGTCTTTGGAGATGCTGGGGGCGTTCAGTAGCTTTTGATACTGACTCCTCTGTTTGTTTGGAGGGATCTGTACCTTTGGATTCTAGCGAGGAGCTGGCTGCCTCCAGACAGGAAGAGATTGGCTTCCTGGTGTTACTGCAGGGATGCTACCTGCCTTACAGCTCTTCTTGTGTGTTCTCCCAACCACTTTAAAGCAGTACTAAGGATTTTCATTCATACCAGCACAAACATATGTTCATTGAAGCCAGCAGGGGCTCTGCACCTGTGCTGTGTCCTGCTGCATTTCAAGTCAGCATCGCAAAGTAACCACACAGCACTCAAAAGTGAGTCATAACTTACTCTTTCTCCATTTTTTTTACTGCTTGTTCAAGACAACAGGGAGAAATGATGTGGATGGACAGTTGTATAATTTTTGAAATTTAAAATAAAAAATCTGAGCAATAAAGAGCGAAATAAACTACATGTTATATCCTGAGCAGCAGCCAACTAAATTACCCCTGATTACTCCTGACATCAGCCTCTGGGATTCCCTCTTTCCTTCTGAACTGTGTGTTGCAAGAATTTACAAAATAAAAAAATTTGCCAACTGCTATTCAAATGATAAGTGGTGCATGCTAATTGCATTTTATATGGTGATTAATTAAAAATAACCATGCAAATGTCTAATTTAGGAGTCACTCGATTCACTAAGTCTTCAGACGCTGCCTAGCTGCCCTAGGCATTTGGTGGTTAGGCAATTTATTCAAGCTTTCAAAATATTCTCAAAATGTCTAAGATAATGAAGGTTCTTGAAAAAGTTTCAGCTAGCTTAGAATGTATAAACAGAGGTTTCAGAACAGTAAAATAGCACTGCATATATTTGCATTTTTGAGCTGAAGTGTTCTGTGTATACATAAAAATAGAACAGGAAGTGAATAATAGAGATTCTAAATAATCTGAATATTTAGCTGTGTTGCAGGCTGCAGCACACAGCAGACCAGTTCATAAATAATTTCATTGGCTCAAGAAAATTAAACAATCTTACTTAGGTCTAATTTTTTCTTTAAATAAGAAGCTTTTAATATACGCTGGACTTGCCTTACTCACAAATAAATATTGAATCAGTAGAACAATGTCATAATGATGACAATTCAAATACAGTGAATTTTAATCAGTGGAATATGCACTTTATGGAAGACATTACAACGGTCTAGAAGATGGGAAATTAAAATATACCACGTGAAGAACATCTTTGGAAAGTCATAAAGCTTACAGAATCTGAAATTTCCATTTTTACTAATAGCAAAAAAAATATAAATACTTTGCAGTTTTAGGATCCCGCTCCATGTGATTTTTATTTTTTTATTTTTAAAATAGAAATGAATTCAGTGAATAGATGATTGAAAAGAGAATGAATGTGTCCAAGAAAGCCTCTGCATTTGATTTAATGTTTCTGATTACATAGGAAACGGCACTCTAATGCCTATTGCCATGATTCTTCTTAGAACAAATACATGCATTTTCCTTGTATAATACAAGAAAATATATGCTGTTCCTTAAAATCTAACTTTCACAACTTACTATTTTTTAAGCCTTTTTATGAAATACCCAGCTTTTTTCAGCAGAGGTGAATGAGTCCTGGATTATGACAAATGGTCACTTCAGCAAAGGAATAATTAATAGAGCCATCTTGGAAAATAGAATGATGTTGTAAGGGTATTATCCATGCTGTTCTGGGCCACTTGAGAATTGTTTAATCTCTGAAACTGTTCCAGTGTATTCTACAAATACAACAAATATATCTGCAGGAATGTTCCAATATCAAAATACAGAAAAATTAGATCAATAGATGCAGAATGCACATACTTCTTCCATGCATTAATGGTGTTCCAGCTGCTCTACCCATTTCTTTTGCAAGAACGAATTCAGTAATAATGGATACTTGTTTTCTGGGACTATTTTAGTTTATACAAGGCTATAAATAGAGTGAAAAGCTTGTGTCAGCAGGCATCCTACCTGCAAACGCTTCACAAGCATAAGTAAAATTAATTGAAGTATTAATTATGAAATATTGATCCTGCTTTTATTAATAGCAGCATTTCTTGCCATGTACAGTGAAGCCCACAGTAGCTGAGATTATATGACACTTCCAACTATTCTCTAAAATGCATTTAGCACACAGAATAATTATTTTACTTTTAAAATTTGTTTACTATTTAAACATTTAAAATAGGAACTGCATAGAATAAGATACATAAAAAGACATACAGTGGTAGATCTTTTTTAGTCAACCTTTGTTCATATAAGACTTGCAACTTGTTTTGTAAAAAAATTTCTTACTGTATATTATTTTTCTCAGTTCTAAACGACTCATTGTATTTCAAGATATGGGATTCAAATTACTTGCCACTGGTAGTAGTGGCTGTAGATACATCAACACTAGAAAGTCCTGCCTACTAAAGGACCTTCTTTGCATGTTCAGAAATTACGTCTCGTGTCTGTTACTCTGGTAGTTTCTGCAAATTACAAGAGCTTTATCTGTTTACTGATGACCTACAAGTGAGGTTGTCCAGTGTATTTCGAGGAACGTTCCATAGCATTTACAAGGTGATGCTTTGGAAATTGTGCAATTTACAGGGGAATATCTAATAAGCTCTGTCATTTCACCCAGAAAGCCGTGTGGGTAGACAGTTTCTCCATTTTCCCAGTACATTATTGAGGGCTTGCTTTTGTACCTCCAGGGTTTCCTGCAGGGTTTTAATAGCTTTCCACACTGAATGCTGGGTTTGGAGGCTGACAGATGATTGTACAATCTCTGAGAAAGTTTGCATTGTTTTTGCTGTTTTTTTTTTTTCTGTTTTTTTTTTTTTTTTTTCTTTGTTTTGTTTTGTCTTTCTGTCTAATGAACCCGTTGACTAGCTCTTGCTTAGTGTGGAGGTTTAGCTGGAGATTATCCATCTTATGGAGATGCCTCCTTATTGAACTAGGTCCTGAGTTTTCATAAGGAGTGCATTTGATCCATAAAATCTCTCTCTCTCTCTCTCTCTCTCTCTGTCACTTTTTCCCTCTCAGCAGTAATAAGACCTTTCTCACATTGGTCAGCAGCACAAGAAATCTCACTAGGACAAGTAAGCAGACAGTTACTCAAAACATCAGTGTTGTGTCTTCCAACCATGCAGCCTTTGTTAGGTGAATGACAAAGGACACAGCTACTTCGGAAGACCTGTTACTACTCTGTGCTTCTTACCCACACAGTCAAGAAGTACATGGCTTCCCTCTCCCATCCCACTAGGGCCTGATGACACTCGCTTCCTCTCTTTGCTGTAGCCTACTACAAGTACAGGTCCACCTGTGGGGGCAAACATAGCTGGTCCCTCTGTGACAGTTGTTGCATTGAGCAGGCATTGGCTCCCTTTGTCCCAAATATCTTTGCATATGCAACAGCTACATTTAGTCTGTGGTGCAATATAATGCAACCAAGTTGCTAATTCTGATGCCCCTAAATAAGATTGCTAATCAAAACTGTATTCATCTTGCCTGAATGTGACTTTTTTTTTTTTTTAACTATTAAAACTTGAATGAAATGAAACATTCTCTAATATAATGTCTCACTGAAGAAAAGGGAGAACAAGGTCAAAGCATACAAATGTTACATATCTGTTAACATAAAAAACAAAAGCATCATAGGTATTTGTATTTCAGAGCAACAGTAATGACCGTCTAAATCTTAGTTGTTCTTTTGTTTTGTAGTTTATCTTCTGAATTATTTCTAAGGGATTTTAATAGGAAAACTTAATATAAATATTCTCCTGGTAAAAATACCTAAATGTTTTCTAAGCTCACTTACACTTTTTAGAGACCCAGTTACCATAACAACTTGAATTGTCACTATAGTAATAATCTTTTATTATGAAACAGTATTTTTCATACAGATGCTGTTTTCATAAGCATCTTGACCTTCATAAGTGAAGTTATTTAAAAACATTTTCTGGAAAATATTAATAGTTTTATAAGAAAACATATGCAAGGGATAATTTTCTTGTTGTTTTCTTTAGTATAAAAAAATCAAGTCTCACCTCAAATGTTACATACATACATTAAGAGGCTCTTTACTATTTTCTTACACATTTTTTTTTGTCCACTTAGTTTTTTGGCTTATGAAAAGTAGAGGATGTAAGGATTCCTTACTTATTTATTTAATTTGCTTCTCATGTGTTTCCCTTCTCACATTTACCAGGGTGTTAGTTAGTTGAAGGCTGATTATTTCTATTTATATATGTAAGAACCTGACACTCTTAGGAAACACCTTCAGCTTCAAATGAATATAATAAAATACAATATATACGTAAGTATGATCAATAATATGTAGATATAGAAATAATATTATATTAAATCATTACATGTAGTTTAATTTATGAAACAATAACAACTTGCCCTTTCTTATGCGGCCTGGTATAGGTTATGATAGAAATGCCTTCATTTTTTCTGGAAGAAAATATTTCCTTTTGCTCCCATGCAACTTCCGTTAAGGATATTTTTTTTCAACAAACTTCCATTTATTTCTGCTTTTGCAGTTTCTTATTTTTTTCCTTTTGTGGTTTTTCTTTTCAGTCTTATTTTTGCTGTTTGAGAAGCTGGTTCCCAGCTGGGTTTCTGAGGATAGAAGAGTCAACCCCTAGTAATGTATTCTACAGAGAGACTTAGAAAAGGAATCAAAGCAGTTAAAAGTTAGGTCTTCTAGAGAAAATTGATTCTTTTATATATATAAACAAAAGACCTGAAACACCAGTAGTTTTCAAAGAGATGCTATTCCAAAACAAGGTATTTAAAAAACAAACAAACAACAACAACAAAAAACTATTCATGTAAACATGTGTCTCTGTCAGCATGCTAATATTTGTTAAAAAGAAAATTGGATTAGGCAGTTAATAATACAGGTTAGGTATTTTAATTTCTTGAGGTCCAAGTGTATTTCTGATGCCTATAGTTAGAATCATCTTTCCCCTACTAGAGTATCTTGCCCAAGGGACGCATGTTTTTTGAAGTTCTGTCCTGGGAGATGAGAGATGTGGAGATCTGAATCCTTTCCTACATTTCTGAGTATGCTTAGCACATAGATTCTGTCCAAGAGGGTTTAGCAGTGGTATCATGACTGTTCTGACAACAAAGCATCATTACTGATACTTTTTGCCATGAGTCCTATCCTATAAAATATACGAGGCAAACTTTGAGAACATCATGTAGTATTCTTTGGGGGATTTTCTGGAAGAATGTGAGCTTTGTGACTCTTTTGATAAATGCTGAGCAGTAGATCAATTTTTTCACAGCCAGAAGGTATGTAAGAAATTTTAAGATGGAAAACTTCTGTAGAAGATGGCTGAAATAAATCACTGTGAGATGAAATTTGAGTTGATTTGAATGCTTTTGACTCTTAGACTCTGCACTTAGACTCTTGGAAAACTTCAGCCAGGTCCTGATACAGATGTTTTCCTTTCTGTTGACTCTAGCTTTGAATTCCAGTACCAGCTGTGGATTTTTCACGCATCTGTTGGCCTCAGTATATTTTATGTTCCCAAAGGTATCAAGCAGCAAAAGTTTCTCAAACTAGAGTGCAGTGTCAGTGCAATTTTTATATATCTCTACAGTGCTGTTTGTTGTATGTATTGAGAGATGAATTTTGTCTCCGGGTAAATCAGTGCATCCCCAGGTTTATATGTAAGTGAAGTTGAGTATTCATTTTTTTCCCTTCTGTTTTTATAAAGGCTTAATTAACAGAAAATACTTGGGTGTGTTCACAGTTGCACTTTCAGTTCTTAGTCCCTATTAAGAGCTTTGTCCAGTAGCTCCAGTAAACTGATACATTTCTGAAGCATTGTGAATGTATTTTAAACCTGCAGGTTTAAATCCTAAGGACTCCTAGTGTTAGTGATACCATTTCTGCAGTTGGAATAACTGTTGGTAGACTTTCTCTGTGAAATTGTATTTTAAAAAATGTTGAATATCTTTGTCCTCATATGAAGAGTTTTTGACAAGTGCAATATCTCAACATTGAACTTTTCTGGTACTAAGCATTTTTTTTAGATCACGCTTTTTGCTTCAAAGTAGCCAAAACTGTATCCATCATAATGAAGTTGCTAAGCCAGTTCATTTCTCTTTTGTTTGTATGCAGCATTATTTTAATTGGATTTTGTGTAGAAGACTACAATCACTAGTCAGACACTTTATTTGAGCAATTTTACACTTCTCTAGTTCTGAATCTATTGAACTATGCATATGTAACAGTGCTAAGAATGCTTGAGGTTATCTTTGAATGCCTTTTAATGCCCTAAATGGAAAATTTGCAAGTGTTCTTATTTTCTAGAAAGGAAGTCCACTAGGCATAGATTTTATAAAGAATTAAAAAACTATAGACAGTAATTTTCTGTTCACTCATTTGGTAATTTGTAGATTTCTTCATGTTGTACAGGTTGTTTAAAAAATGTTCACACTTTGAGCAATTGCACTGATAAAGCACCAGAATAACTACTTACTGCCATCTTTCATTATTTTTCAGTTTCATTTTGCTATCACTACCTCATTTCTCATTGCTGTGTAGTCCAATACTATATAGTAGTTCTTTAGGAGAAAGGGTACTAGGTTTCAAATAGGTACAAGGCCATTTTTATCCCTAATATTTATGAATATGCCTATTCTGTAGACACTGATAATATGTGTGCATAGCAGATAATTAGTTGTATATCTAAAAATTCATAGTGCACATATACTATTAGTGTCTGTATAATGTTCTATTTCTGCATCATATCACAAGATAAACTGCAGGAGCAGTACTGCAGCCACAAATTTATGGTCACATCATAGAGGCTTTGAAGTGGTTACACTGATAGGTAGTTGTTTTAATAATTTGAAAACTTATCTTCTACATGTTGAGAGCAAAGGTTCAACAGTAGTTATTCTAAGAGCCTTTCTGATAAGTTTTTATTATATAGGAAAAGCATTAAGTCTTCTGTTTAATGTTTGGATAAGAGCATATGCTACATTCAACAAGGGTTTAAATAATGTATAACGTATTTTTATGCCTTGAAAGTGACAGCATCATATTCAGTGATAGTCACTTATCTCTGGAAATATTTTTTTGTTATTAGAACTAATGAGAGAGTTTTTACAAAAACAAACTAACAGATTTATCTCTGATCTCCTTTTATCATAATAAGTAATGAAATCTGTAAAAATAAAGTTACCTGTATGAGATCAGAATTTGATACAAAAATTAGGCTTGTACAGAACTGTGTTTTATGCCCAATTAAGCCTTGTGCACAGGCTGTTGGAATGAAGGATTGTATTTATGATGCTGTAGGAGAAAATCTGTGTGCAGGAGCCAAAAAGCACTCCTCCTAGCACAAGCCAGGCAGAGGTATATCCAGCCCAAGTCTGCTATTGTATATTTCTCCTGTCCTTGAAGCAACATCAAATGATCAATGTCATGCAGAAAATCTGGGACCCTGGAAGGGTTCCAGTATGCTCTATGTAAAGGCCAGTAAGATTTCTAAATCAGCTTACAATCAGGTTAGATCACTGGGGCTTCACTGTATGAAACCATGTGTTATTCAGCTACTAACAGGAGTGCCTCGAGCATCAGTTAAGGAAAATGCTGTATTGTAACCTGCTTCTAACATACACAGCTTCCAAATTTTAATATTAGAGGGACTTTGGGAACTCTGGTACTGAGGGATTAATAGATGAAGTGAACAGTCATGAGAGAAAGTACATTGACTTGATTTTTGTGTAATCGGCTGTTTTATTAACAAGGTCTATACGGCACAAATCTTTCACATTTCCAATTTCTCTTTCCACATCTTGTTTTGCAGCAGAGATACCATAGTAATGCAATTTCCTATTCTATGCTGGCCTTTGCGTTTAGGTACTAAAAATGTTAATTAATGAGCTTTCTTTCCATCCCCTCTTCCTTTGTTAAGCATGCAATAAGCCTGCCAGAATCATATAGTACTTAACAAATGGGCATGTTAAGAATTAGCTTGTATTTTCAGGGTCAGTTTGGAGAAAAAAAAAATCTTCTTTATGTTATGCCCTTTCAAATTGCACTTGAGGAATTTTCTGGGTCTTATTTTGCTCTTTTGTCATTCAAATTCAAAAGGCTTTATTGAAAAACTGATATGAGATTGTTGGCTATGTTTGTTAAGTGTGATGAGAAAAACATACAACCCTGTTGGTCTATATAGTTGATTATGTTGTTTGTTGGTTTGTTTGTTTGTTTCCCACAAATAAAATTAAGTGGTTACACTTAAAATGAGTTCTTAATTATCAAGTTACAAAAATGATTGTTTAACTTACATTGGTATTAAAACTAGGGACCGAGGGCACTAAATTTAGACCTACAAAGTTTCAGCTCAACTCCTGAACTTGAAAACTTTGTTCATTACTGTTTGATTGTTGGTATTGAAATCAGTAGCAGAAAAACAATAGATGATTACAAACTCTGTACAAAGTTGTACCACTCATCCAGGTGGTCTGCAGAAGAGGACAAAATATCCCATCACATTTAGAGGATGTTACATTTGGGAGGGTCTGCGGTTCTAGTGAAAAAACTGTGTAAGATTGAGTCCAATGAGCATTATATTTTCTTCTCCAGGTCGTAGTGTTTTCTGTTCAACGATACTGATGTTTGGTTTTAACAGCATAGGAAACATTGTTTTGTGTGCTACACTGTAATAGTGCAATTCTAATAGCTGAAACCTGGTTAAGATGAGTATATGCCAGTTTTTGTTCAAGATTTAGCAATCTCCTGGACTGTCCTGTTCAGGGTTTTCTTTAATGCTAGCACAAGGCTAACTGGAAAGTCAGAACATCATGTATCTGCCCTCCCTGTGGATGTTTTGCTACCATGGGACTGAACTGCAGTTTTACAGACTGTTTTTCCACTAGTTAGCAACAATCCACATGGAGCTGTAAGAACAGTATATAGTTTTGTTACCCAGAAGGTCAGGTGGTAGAATATCCATCAGTGCCTTCCCCAGTGGGAAAGGCTTCATGCAACTTAAAGTAACAACTTTTACAAATTAAGCTACCATGGATTTTTTTACATGTTTTGAAATAACTGGATATATCTATGTAAGAACACATTGTGCTTTAGTTTTCTGCAAAACCTCTCTGTCATATTAAGCTAGTAGTCTGACCATTTGCACAGTGTAACATTCCCATCACCAAGGACAAATTAGAGGGAGTAGGTGGATTGGAATTAATAATAATGATATTTTAGAAATATAAATATGGGACTGTGGTAAATAATAATGCATCATCCATCAGTACTGAGTCTGATGGCAGTGTAACTGGAACACTTGTTTCTATTACTCTTGTTCTGCAAATATGAAAGAAAATAAGCCAAGCCAGAAAGACTCCTTAGTGATGCACAGATCCAACTTAGAGTCATTTCATGCCCACTTCAACAATGAATTTGAAGGAGAAATCAAAATGTTACTGTTTAAATGGCTTCAGTTAAACTGGAAAAGTACTTAAGTTTTGGAGAAATTTTCATCTCAAAACACCAAGAAAATAACCTAAAAGTTGCAGGTCTGTCTTTGGACCCTATACCTCCATTTATTTTTATCTTGTTGAATTTAAATGACATTAATGGTACTGTATGGTTCATTAGCCAAGAAACTGTGAGATAAAGCTTTTCTCCTGTTCTTAATAATATCATTCTTCAATGATAGATTATATTAAGCTCTAATTCTACTTTCTTGTATTTCCCAATAAATCCAAATAACTTCAATTAAGTCAGTGAAGTTACTCTTTACTTGTGCCATTATTAATTAGTACCCAGTATGGTTAAGTTGATCCTTTTATGTTAACAATAAAACAGTGTACATTGTGGTATTTAATTAACTTATCAAAACAAAATGCTGTTTATAATAAAAGATCTCTATCTAGGCTTAGACACCTTACAATTTAATTGCTAATAGTCAGAACTTGATACAAACAGAAGTCCCTATTTGTCATGACTCTCACATCCTTGACTCCTAATGAATCCTAACATGATAAAATGTAATGAGTAAGTAATCACAGTTCAATTTCATGGCCTTCAGCAGTAGTAGCTGAGTCTTGCTCACAAATCAGGAAGCTTGAAGCCCAAATTGTTCCAAAGTACCCCCACAACAGTGATTGTGTATTTGTGTTACCGCTCATGTTTTCTGTTTAGATTACAGCAGGCCAACAACTCATTGAGAGCTTTCTGAAGCGCAAGTGTGCTGTTTTCAAAAGATGAGTGTTTCTGCTAAGCAGAAACACATAATTAGGAAGCCTATATTCCTGCATTTAACCTGATTCGGTGGCCTGTGCTAAAAGAAATCTAAAATTTGGCGTTCTCATTGAGTACTCTTGCAATACAAGCCAAAAGATTTTAGTTATGGGGCCTGTGATAGAGTACAATGAAAACAAGACTGAAATCAGGTTAATCTAGCTAGAATCAAAGGGACCTTTTCAACAGGTAAAATAGAGGGAGAACAGTGATTTAATTGTTGGACCTGAAAGAATTAGGAACAGTATCACAAAAGGAAGGCTACAGCTAATGGCGGCACTGATGATGGGTGGTGCTTGCAATGTAATTGAGCCCTCGGTGTTTTGCATGGCAATAAACTAGAGCTAAGCTATTATATTCAAAAGAATATGTAACTGCAACCAGCAGGTAGCTATAAATTCCAAGATTGCTGCACAGGATATTCAGAGCTGTCTGAATAGCTGTTTCTCGTTTGATTGTAACCAATATACAACATAAATGCCCCAGAGAGCATCGAGGGCAGCTATAACTTTGCTCTAACTTTGTACTTCAATTAGTAAGAGAGATGGTTTTTATTTCCCTATGGTTTCTTTTTTTCCCCACTAACACTATGAATATCCAACTTGGCCTTGTTTATGTTTGAAACTAGGATGTACAAAGAAATACAAGTATGGTGTACTATGGTATGTAAAATTTTTGTATGTTCCATCAAAGGAAGGTTATTGCAGTGGTGCTTATAACAACTTGTTACAAAACTTCTGTTTTTTTATAGTAGTTATCAATCTCTGAGATTATTTTAGTGAGTAAAAAGTAATTAATTCTAATATTGTGAAAAAAAATATTTTGTGTAATAGATTCCAGAGCAGCATGCGTATGGGGGTGAACAAGAAGGAAGTGTCATATTCAAAACCAGGATGCACTGCGTAAAGTACACACACGTCACCGGAGAAAAGAGTACTATAAAGAAATTGTACTGACTAGAAATTTGGGGTTGATATACTTGGAGAGAGTGTTCCTAACTAGTTTCAGAAACACCAAGGGAAACTAGCAATTTTTTTTTTTTTTTTGGGATAATGTGTTTTGAGTAAACTGGCAAGAATTACGAAATGGTATATTATTCCCTAAAATAAGGATATCAGAAAGATATATATATAAAAAAAAACCTTCCTTCTAAAATGGCTTTCTTATATTTTTTCGTATATTATTTTTCGTATGTTATTTGTCTTATATTATATTTTATAATCTTAAAAACATAGGTAAGACACATCTGGAGTGCTGTCCAGATCTGGTCTCCTCAGTACAAGAGAGACATGGATGTACCAGAGCTAGTCCCATGAAGGGCCACAAAGATGGAGGTTTGTATCACCTTTCATATGAGGAGAGACTGTAGAAAGATGAGAGACTGAGCAGTGCCGCTTGCTGCTCCCTGGGGAAAGTACATTTCCTCCGTGACTCACTGCTAGATTATAATACTTCCTGAATTCATAGAGTAACTTCTTGACCCAGCAACTGCAAGGATTCAGTTGCATCATATTATACAACAGGAGGCTATATTGTACTACCCCTTTTTATGTGACATGGTTTTAAGATATCAACAGCATATGAAGTTCCAACATTAACACTTGCAGTATTTTCCAGTGTAAAACAGCTTCTATAGTAGATTGTCGTTGTTTTCTCAAGACAAATTGCAATAGCAATTCTGGATTTGTTGAACAGATTTTCATCTGAAATCCTAAGTATCCTAAGGAGGAATAGCAAATTAATGCTTTTGTATTTCCAGCTCTCTGACTGTTGTACTGCTTTCAATCATTAGTCTTTGTTAACAGAAAGGTACAGTTCATATCAGTTTAAAAGTTTACAGGAAAAAATTGCAATGAGGCAGGCAGATTCATATTGTGTTGCTTTGGTTATAGAACTTTGATTACTGAGTTAAGATCTTCCTAAAAAGTATGATAATCCATCAATTCCTTCAATGGAATACAAAAAGTAATTAAACCTTGGAAGTCCATGAAAATATCTGTACAATAAGTTAATCTTTCTGTTTAATAGTTGAGGAGGTTATATATAAAGGTAGTCTGCTCTAGGTGAGCCTGCTTGAGCAGAGGGGTTGGATCAGATGACTTCCAGAGGTCCCTTCAGTCCTCAGCCTTTCTGGGATTCTACGATTGATTTTGTTAGTTTCATAATGTCCCGAGAAGTTGAAAGACTAAACTGGAGTGGCATTCCAGTCTTGAAGAATCCAATACACAGCAAGATTAAAATTAGATAAGACAATTTGTAATATGATATTTAGTGGTTGCTATACCTCTTAATATTTACTTATCATGTAACATAGAAGTTCTTTTACCATACCTCAAAGGAAAAACACTTGAATATGACTTGCTAAAATTGACCTTTACTTACACATAGTGACTTTTACATGGCAGTATTATGATAAACTGACTCTAGCTTCAGATTTATTACTCAACCCTGACCTTTGGTTATATTAGAATATTGCTTTCAACCAGACTAAATAATAATGTCTTTATGAATGTAAGGAACTGGCAGATCCGAGATGTCAATTGCCAGCTCAATTTTCCTTTCACCTGGGAGTACAGCATGTCATAGTGTTTTATTGATCTGAGAGCCATTAGAGTTCAGTGTTATAATTCTTCAGTTTTCCACGCAGTGCAGTATACTGCACAGTAAAAGAGATGAAGCGTGAACTGGAGCATGACTTCAGTTACGAATGGCCACAATTTGGAATGTCTGTTTCACCAGAAATAAATGTAATTATCTTGAAATTATTTTTCTTCCTAAATTGAGACTTGTAGTCAATTTTGTTAGAAAAGGTATTAAAGAATCTTCCCCAAAGTATCATTGTACCATATTTTTAATATATTCTGGAAACAAATTGTTTTTGAGATTTAAGTGCTTAATTTTGTTCTTATTAGAATGCTTATAACAATTGTATTGTAGATCTGCATTATGTTCCTTTTGAGTACAGTATAGTAAAATGTTTTGATTTCATGATAGGGTGTAATATTCAAAATGAAAGATGTCATATTAATGCAAAGAAACTTTTTGAGAACTTTTAAAAATAAATGTCAGTGATGCTAATATATTTTGCTGATATGTTTTGATTAAAAAAAAAAAAATCCGTATCCACTGATACAAATGGTTTGAGTAGTCAGAAAGTTTTCAATCAGCTGTAGGTTAGAGGATAATAATGAATAAACACACCTCCTTGTCACTTCTGGTCATCAAACGTAAGAAGAATGATTCCAGTATAAGAATGTCTTTCAAAGTGATGCAGCAGTTTCATGTGCAATTGCTTTTCAGATAGTGACTGAAATCAGTGGGATTTTTATTTTAGAAGAGACTAAGATTATAATCCTCTTAAAAATTACGTTATTAAGATAATAATGAATTCACTTAACTTCTACATAAAGATTAAAGTTAGACTTGCTGTTATTGGTGTTGGTGCCAGGGTTATTCTGCATACTTGCCTCCTAGCATTCAGTTCTTAGCTAATTTTATCTGTGTTCATAAACTCATTAGTTGTTATTGACTCTTAAAACAGCTATATCATATGGTACAGTGCTGCTATATGGATGAAGAGCAGAGCAGAATATTTTTCCTTTCTAAGAGGTTCTGTATCTTTCCTAATGTAATGTTTTAATGGCTAATTTTCAGATTAAGCTATGTTGTCTCTATCCAAGTTATTTTAATGTATTACTGTTGACTGTAAATGTAGTTAGTAAATGGGTAGGTATCCATAATATAGATATTTTAATGAGATGTTTTCTGGAAAACAGGTTGTTGAATTTTTTATTCTTCCTGTGACATTTAGTTAGTAGTAGAAAAAGAAATAAGAATTAGTATAGTACTAGTAGCTAGATTAGCTTTGTGCAGCTCTGAGGTTTAGTATTTCTTTTAATCTAAATATGTGTTGATATTTTAAAAACATTTTTAGACATTTAAAATTCCTAAATTTTAGGCACTTAATTATTTTAAGAGTACACTTCCTTTTTGTACTCATGATGAATAGAAATGTACTTTAAAACCTATCAGATCAGCCTAATAATGGAGGTGATAAGTGAAATAAAAACCATAAATATTGTCTTGCAAATAGCAATGTCTTCAAAATTCCCATTTGTAAAATCTATTTTTGTGTCTATTATACTTGAAGATGTACATAAGTACTGAAAGTAATGTTTTACGCTTGCAAAGGTCATCTTTAAAACTCGCTGCTAGTCATTCCAGCATCTCGAGATAGCTTCTTCAATCATTTTTCTTTAAAATCAGAACTGTTTGCAACAGGTACAGGATTTCACTAGTTTGTTGGAGGCAACAAAGTTAGCTATAAAATGTTCATGTTAAAGCAGAGGTGGTTTCTGCAAACAAATTCACTATATGACACTTCGCAAGCAGCCATCTGTCAGCAAAAGGCATATAGAAAAAAATCTCACCAACACTGTTGCTTATTTAATTTGACTGATTGATCTGATGAAGCCAATACAGCAGAAGCAGTTCTTTACTGCAAGCACTCTAAACTTAATCTCACTTAAGGGAGTGGGGGAGGACGGGGGATAGAAAGCGGGAAAAAAATTGAATTTCTTTTTCCATTTTCATTTTCAGCTTTTTAGAAGACTCTGCATCTTATTTTACAAAACAAATACTTGTTCCTACTGTGCTGCAGGAAATAAAAACACAACTTCTCTCTAGAAATTACTGCTTAGCTTATTGCTATTTTATGAGCATTTCTTCCCCCTGACTGAGAACATAGTTTAATTGCTCAATAAACTTGCAAGGCTTTAAGACAAAAAATCTACAGTAAAATTAAATGAGATTTAAAAAATGTATGCTAAACAATGTGTCAGTTCATTACTCTAGTTCTGGCGTTTTTGAGTGCTGAGAATTAGAGGGTCAGGTTCGTTAAAACTTATACTGACGTCAGATGAAGTTGAGGCAGCATTTTTACCTCACAGAAGGTACTCAAGTTTAGCAAAAAATATCAAAAATGTTGTGGAACTGATCGCTACTGGGGTTGTGAGCTCTTGATAAAAAGAAAAATACATGGGTTTTATAAGGCATTGTGATATTAGAAGTAAATCGTTAATCGTTCCACAGTCCTGGACAGGATTAAAACATATTGACAAGAGAAATATTGTGACCAGTTTTACAAACATTTGCTTTCTTATATATTTCATTGCCTGTTAAACATTTTATCTTGCATCACTAGAGTCTAAAACCACTTTCTTCTAATGCTAAAACCAAATGGACTTCATTATAATGAAAATAGCATACTTTATTATTTTTTGTTTTGCCATTAACCTTTGTAGCTTTCAATCTGTTAGTTGTCTTTGCCCTGCAGGTTGGAAAAGAAAGAATTCCATACTGATAAGCCTATATTGAGTAACAAGATAGACTCACTGTCCCTGGCCTCATCTCTAACCACAGGGTCAGGACTTTCAGGTTTTAACACTGAGTCTTAGGCATACTTTTTGTAAGAGGAGTGTAAATCTTTATAAGAATATGCATAGCAGAATCACTGAATCTATCACAGTTCTCATGATCAATTATTAAGTTTAGATTCCATTTTGTTAGCACAGGGAAATTAATGGCCCAGTGTTGCAGCTCCTTAGCACAGAAGGTCTGTGGACTTGAATGGGAGTTCTCAAATTGAAGCTGAAAGATGAAAGTTTTCATTTTGGAGTGATCCTGATGCATTTTCTCCTAGGAAATCTTTCATTTTCTTATATGAAGAAGTTGTAGTTATTTATTTTTTCTAGCTACTTGAAGAGTCTTCAGGGGAAAAAAAAATATTCCTTGTTTTGTTCTTAAATCTGGTACTTTTCATTAAAAACAGTCCTAATACCAGGACACATTACAAATATAATATTATGTGAACATTTAAAATGTTCTCTGCTTTGTTCTCTCTTAGATCCAAGGTTTTTATGTGTGTAACCTGTATATTCTCACCACAAGAGTAGTTGTTGCCAATAGTTTGTATGATTGACCATGCGTGTACTTTTCTTACCTTATGTTGCAACCAACAATATGTCTGTGTTGTGAAAAATTGGCTGTTTTTTGGGATGGATCTCCTACCCTTTCACCTGACAGTCAGGTTCCCTTTAACCAGCCCTCAAACATAATTCCAACTAGACCAAGGCAGAGCAATAACCCAAAGCTTTCTTCCCTTTTCTTTCTCCTCCAGGTTCTCCCTGATGATTGACTAGCTCACTGCAGACAGCCTGAGAAGTTAAGAAATGTACTTTTGATCTTTTTATAACATCAGTGAAATGGAATTAGCGGGAATAGTTTTAACTTAACAATTTGCTGGAAGACAAAGGTATGATCAAGCAGTGTAGGTCACACCTGGATGGATCTGGTTATGGGAGGACAGCCAAATGCCAAATTTCAAGGAGCATGTGCTGGCAGACTTGCAAACCTTGTGTCAGCTAACAAGCTGACTGAAAGCTATGATGATGTTTTTGCTTTGAGGCAATGAAAGACTCCTTCAGATCTATGCAGGCCAAATCCTTTCACTCTTTACTTAACAGCTGTTAGTTGGATCAAGAGCCTTTCCTAGCTCTCGATAACCTGTTATACAAGAAGATGCAGTCTATGACTGCTGAAGTTGTAGACAACTGTTGAATATCACTTCGTTTTCCATTTTATCTGACCTCAAGTGGGTCAAATATGTCTTAGTGTGATTATACTGCATGTACCTGGGTGGATATGTATACCTTCCTACACAGAACTTTTCTTAAGAAATTCTCCGTGATTCGTTGAATGAATTTGTCTTGTATTTCATTAATGAGAATTTCTGTATCAAGTATTTTCTAAATAATCTTTGAATAGCTCATCATTCTACCAAGGACACTCTTTCACCTGCTTTTAAGCGTTTTAATTTTTTAACCTGGAAATCTTCACTGCAAAAGGTCAAAGCTGTGAGGAACCTAAGGCATTGTGGGAATTAACATCTTCCATTCTGATAACATTTTAAAAGTAATGCACTTATCCTTCTTGGAGTAACATTGCAAATTTTGAAATTAATTAACTGATTTTCCAACTGGGTCATTTTAGGAAACAGACTCAGTGCTCAGTCTGAAGCACTTTTTCCTGCTTTTTAGCACATAAATTATAATGATGTACTTTTGTATTTTTTTGCATTTTAGGAAGCAACAACCACCAATTGGAAGGAGCCGTGCTGCTCTTCAGGACATGCGGGAATTAGCAGACAGAAGTGGAAGAAACTTTTTTGTTTTCCTCTGACAGGACAACTAGATCAGAGACTGAAAAAGGGAAGGCACGGAAGAGGTATCTATCTTTATCCCAGAGCACTAAGGGAGATGACTCTTTATTCTTGGTGGTTTTGTTTTCTGTAATTAGAATATATTTCTCAGTCTGGATGCTTTCAAGTTGTAAGTGGCTTGGGATACACATAGCAAATTATTATGCTGCTGGTCTATATGAGAAGCTTTATGAGCCATTCTATATCCTGATTTGTTAAAGGAAAATAAAACAGCATAAAAAAAAGTAGCTGAAAGGTACAAAAAACATTGTTGCTTTGTTTTTCCTATTTATGAAGCACTGAACTGTAGGTTACTCTAATGATATCTTGTATTAATTTTAACAAACTTGAAAATCTTGCTGACTAGTCTAACATATAGGTGCTTTTTCATTCTAAATTACTCATCAGCCTTTAGCTTTCTGCTGGAGGCACCGCATTTGTTATGTTAGTGTAAATAGCTAATTACAAGCAGTGATGAAATGAAACTCCACCACTGATAAAGCTGAGAGGCTTTTAAAAGCTTCATCCCACTCAGTTAAAAATAAAAGAATTGATTTAAATTAAAATACATGGATTGTGATCATACTGGGTTTATTAACACAAAACCCATTTAGGAGCTGCTTCCTAAATAGCTCCAATTTTGTTAGAAAATACTGTTTCCTAAAACTAGCATTTTCTGGTTCTTGCTTTATACTTACACACAAACAGTGGAATTTGTCTTCCAAAACTACCCAAGGGATTTGACAAAAAAAAAAAAAATATATATATATATATATATAAATGCCTCTTCTCACAGATTGTTCTTTAACTAAAGGTTAAACTGTATAGCAGTTGAAACTCTGGTGATCCTGAGTTGTCTGTTGGAGGTGATCTTTACCCTTTTGTAAGCAGAACTTTATTTTGCAAAGGCACGGGGGATGTCATAGAGTAGATAGGGTATGATGCCTGATGTGTTGTATTGGAGAGCTGAAGAAGAGAATACTTACTACTGCGGGAACAGGGCACAGCAAGTTTATCCTCTTCAGTTAAGTTTAGGAAATGGAAAACCACTGGTGGTTTATGTGGATCCTTAATCAGCAATTGCAGTGACTGCTGCTACTATGTTTGCTTATGCCTAGCATGAGTATAATTTACATATGGCCTGTAAACACTACAGCTCTTAATGCTTTCTTTGGTCATTTTTTCATATTTTATTATCCTGTGTGAAATTCATTCTGGGAGTAGAGGATCACATGAGAGTCAATGAAGTTGTCAAATTAAAACCTAAATGGGATGTGGATTAGGTGCTGGCCCTACTCCAAAGATGAATTTTACCTTTTTCTGCACAAATTTCTGACTTTTCTTCCTTTGCGAGAGACCTCCTTTTTCTCTTCATCTCTCCTTGATTTTTTTTAGAAATTTATATATATATAAATGTTTTATTAAAGAGTGTGACAAGAATACTGACAAGAAAGTAATGTCTGTTATTTCTTGTATCTTAGTGAGTTTGGTTAGGAAAAAAAGAAAAATAAGGAAATATACTGGCACTTCATAATACCTATTTGTAAATAATATCCTCAAAATCTTTTTTTTTTTTTTTTTTTTTTTTTTGCTGTGCCCATATCAACATATACCCTAGTGGAAGGTTACAAAAAATGCATATTGCAACCACAGGTATTTGCTACTATCCTGGCCTTCCTACAATTATTGATGAAAATAAGGGTAGTACCCTGTCTCAAATCTGCAGAAGTTAATATATTCTGCAGTAATGATTTTCTAAACATCAGGTTATAGAATTTGCTTTTAAAACCTGTTTAGCAACGTGTCATCAATAGCTGTGTTTTATAAGTGAATTCATTTGCTGTTTTCTCAACTAACATTGTCACTTTTACAGATTTTTCAAACAAAGTTTGTAAGCAAATATTTATGCAGACAGTAATTCAATTTTCTGTGTACTTCATGAAGGTCACATTTTCAAGGAGAGTCTAGGCAATTCAGGGATAAAATTCTGACACACATAAGAGCACAGGCTATCTTTATGACATTGTTTTGACAGAAGCAGAAATCAAGTATATTGGACGGAAGGGAAATTGTTGGGCTAAAGAAAAAATACTTTATTTGTGTGAAGGAAAGAGGAAAAGCAGTAAGCAGGCACAGTTTTCCTGGGATATTAAAAATAGTCCAGTGTTAGAACTATGTAAGCAAATGTCTACTGCAAGATGGGAATTGGAGGCATATGGCAAAGCTGTTGAATATCTTATTGCAGGAGTTGTAAACTGATTTCAATCTAGGTCAGTCACTCAGAAATCCCTCTTTAGAAATACCCTGCATATGGGCCAAATGTAACATTTTATTTTTGTTTGGTTTAAAATTAAATGGAAGAATTGTCTTGCATTTTTAAAGTACCTTTAAGAGGCAGAAAACATAAATGAAGTGCTTTATAGCAAGCTAAATAAATGAAAGTAGAACAGTGTTGTTTTCCGACTTCTTTTTTATGCTACAGCTTCGGAGTGCAGTTAACTGTACATTACACTGTTATAAATATGCTTCAACTGAAGAGGTGTTCAATTGGCTGTTAACACTTTAAATTAATCAATGTGTACCTCACAGTCAGCTGAAGCTCATTTTCGTGACTGTGAAGTGCCATCTTCATCTTCCTCTAGCACAACATATATACATGCTTTCCTCTGCAATATCTTTATAATAGCTCTAAAGTGATCTCCAGGGAGCATACTTGTCATGAGATAATTACTGTCCTGTACTATATGAAACTCTTGGCTGCTCTTCATGCTTCAGGATATCCCAGGAGAATAATCACTGTACCACAATGTCTTTTCTATTGTGATTTAATATCTCCTTGCAGTGATTGACAAATCAGTCAAGATAAATTCATTTTATCTTGTACCAGTAGTTTCCCAGCACAATTTAAAGTGGTAATGCTGCTCAGAAGAGTACAATCACCTTTCTTTCTGACATTACACTTCAGCTACCTACATTTAAAATGCTGTGATACGTGACACCTGGCAAGCTCCTTCTTCTCAACCTCTTTCTATAATAAAACTTATGATTTCACTGTATGTTCCCCACCTGAAAATACACAAAGCATAGCTGCTGTTACAGTCTTTAGATCTTAATATACAGAGATGGCATTTAAATGCACAGCTGGAGAAGGAGCTGGCACTTGGGCAGTTCACAGTATGGGTCCCATTGGGGTTAGGTTGCAGCTGCCAGGTCAGGTAGGCTTGTGCAAAGCTGATCCAGATCCCCAAATACAGGAACAAGTAAACCAGGAGGAACTATGAAGGCTGACTTCACTGACCAGTGAAGAGAGTGGGTAATGTTGAGGAGACTCATGTGATTGTGTTTCCTGGAAGAAATGTTCGGTTTTCCTGGGCTGTCCAAGCAGTGGGATTTGCACCATGGTCAGACAAAAATTTGGGTATACGTCTTCTGCGGCTAAAACTGTTGGCTGCATGCCTCTCTCACTGAGCTTCAGGGCTGCACAGTGCAGCTTTTCACTTTGCTCCCCTCCCAGCCTCTGTGGCACTTAACTGCTGGAGCAGCCCCTTCCTTTGTGGGTACACACCCCACATCGCTTGGTAAGATATTCTGATCTACGGCAGGAAAAAGACCTGGTCATGGTATTTTGAAAGGAAAAGGGAACGAAGTCAGAAGCAGATCTGAATGTATTTTTTAATTGTCATATGAGGGATGACTGCTTCTTAAAGATAGGAGTTTGTGAATGCTTTTGTGATTGCACCTGCTTTTGAAATACACGCACCTGCTTTCACAAAAGGAAAATCCTTTTTTTTTTTTTTTTTTTAGTGCCTAGTTAAAGAAGCAAGGAAGCATATGGAAGAAGGCTGGCAACCATTTAAATAATTGTATGATTTATTATGAGAGGAAAAGTAAAGTTTTATGTGAGAATTTCCGATTTGTCTTTCTACAACTAAAAGACAGAAAAGAGACAATATAGCGATGATTCGTGATGCAGTTTATGATTTGCCTTTAAGATATTTATGAAACTATTATCTTTATTTCCCCTTTTTCTTCTCATATAATTTGATTTGTGGGAAAATTAATAGAAGAAATTACATACACAAAAGCTTAGCCCATAACTGCTGCATACTCAAATTGATAAATGTGAACCATACTCAGTGTGATATTTAACAGAAATGAAAATATGATGGTACTAAAGTTATATCTCTTTTTTTCTCTTCATTGCCTCTGCTATTAAATGAAAGGAAATCTGAATATTATGCATCTTGACAATGGACTCTTACATAGTGAAACAGCATTTAGCATTATTAAAATGTGAGTTATTTTTGCAATTGCATTTTTTTTCAACATTAAAACAGTGATTGATGTACATAATTTTCAGCTGATAAGTCACAGAAAATACAGTAACAGTAAATTTCTTAAAGCAATTAAGTTGTCTTTTGTTAACATTGAAATTACAGCTGAAGAATATTTATTAGGTTAATGCATGTATTTGTTGCATATATAATTGAGATTAAGGTAGAAACTAATCTAAACTGAATCAAAATGTATTTTTTTTTTTTTACAGACAATATGCCTGTTAATATGTCTGCTTTCTTGGACAGACAACAAGCAGCTATGTTTCCTTGATGCAGAAGTGGAAACAAACAGCCAGAAAATTCAGCACAGAAATGAAGCTTTAAAAACAGAGAAAAGCCAGTCCAGCACTTCTTTCTTTTGTACTGTGATGTTGTGGTTGCTCTGTTTTCCATGAATAAAATGTGAATAAGAACTTTTTCCTAGTGTACACTATGTTGATCTTTATATGTTGTAAGATCATGAAGAAAGATCTAAGATGCAATGGTAACTCTGGTTTTAAGAGCCTGAGAAATCACTGAAAACACTTTTTGATTTGAATGAAACAAACCCTTCCTTAATCTTTAGCTAAAAGTATGGTGTTTTTTTGTTGTTGTTGTTGTTGTTTGTTTTTGTTGTTGTTGTTGTTGTTTGTTTGTTTTTTCCATGAATAGGATATATATTACCAAATATTGCCATACTATCCATGGTCCACAGATCTCTGTGTACAAAGACATAGTGTTTTAAACAAAGCAATAGAGCCTGTGCACAAAAACAGAAATATGGTTGTCATCAGGTGCTTACAATACATATAAAATGATCTCTTTAGAATAAATTTACCCATCTGCAGAAGAATGTGATGACTGCAGCCCATAATATAAGCATATTTCCCAAAATGTGTAAGAGGCGTTATTTTCATACAGCATTGTTGTCAGCAACAGAGTAATAGAATAATTTTTATTTTTGGTTTATGTCCAGAAGCCACATGCAGAAACATTAATTTATGTCCATCAAGAATTTTTCTCACTGTCAGCATTATGTCTGAAAAACACTACAGTGAAATTAGAAGAAAAATAAGTCAGTCAACCATTTTTCATTATGTCCTTGCTATGAGTGAAGCTGTGTGTGCTGCAGAACATTATGCACTGCTGTCACTGCAGATTCTTCGAGGCTCCCATCTGACCCAGAGCCTGCAGCTCTGGACTAAAGCTCACAGACCTTCGGAGGGCACAGAGACTGCCCAACAGTGTCTCATACACTAGTTCCTAAGAGGACTGTAATGACACTTTTTCTACCCTTCTACACTTTGAGGAGTTCAGAGCAGAGGAAGAGTGGATGAAAATGAGGGCATTTACTCCCTTTTCCAGATGTTTTGTTTTTAATCAAGTCACATAGAAGACAGGCAATAGGGAGAAATAAGAAAGGCTTTTTGCTTGTAGAGACCACAAAAATCTAAAGAAAAGCCTGGAAGAAACATTTGCATAAAACAAAGACAAGTTCAGGTAGGTTTGTGCAGGTGAAATAGTGCTATGGTGACATGCAGTAGCTCAGATAAAGGTGTCTTCCCAGATCACTTTAAAAGACAGACCTGCAGCAGGCCTTCCCATTGTCAAGAAAACACTTGCCTTACTTTGGTAGCGAATGTTCCATAGTTGGTACATTTTAAAGAAAAAAATTATTATGTGTGAAGACTGAATACTCAGTATGTTGGACAAAATATGTAATGAGCATCTCTTAGAAATTTTCATTATTTAAGAATGTCAGTATTACTGTCATAATCAATATCTCTTTATAGGTTATAAAATAGAGGCCTCTTGTACTTTTGGGACATCAGACTTCTTGGATTCCTATTATTAGAAGCCCAGTGAAGCATCAGATTCCAAAATATTTCTCTAACACAAAGGTAAATGTTGCTGGTTTAGGAATAAATCTTGGAGGGAAAATGTCATGTGTGAAAGCAGTTAAAGTATATTTTCTTCTAAACCCTGTAGATGCTTGAAGCTATTCAGATGTTATGTGATGATTTGTAAACTTTTCTAAGTTTTCTTAGAAAACTTTCTAAAGAGTTTTTAAGCAAATAACAAGTCTGTTGTGTGGATATGCACAAATGTTTGTTCTAGATAAATAGCGTCACTGAAGACCTGCCAAGTGAATTTCTGGATCTCCAAATAGTAACATTTCACCCATGCATGCCATAAGAAGTGTCACCCATTCACTGACTTTTAACATGAAGACAAAAAGAATTGAAGGGAAGGAAATACTGTGCTTTTCTGGGGCTTCTGGTTTCTGTGATTTATTCCAAAAAACTCCACAAGAATTTCCCTGGATAAAGTCAGACCAACAGGAGTTTTGCCGTTCTTCAATGGGATCAAACTTCTCACCAAACCACTGCCTGTAGTTCAATTATGTGGTGTCAGCAGCAGAAAAATAAAACAAAACAAACAGCCTTTTCTTTTACATATGACTTGCTGAATCTTTGCTTTTCTGTAAAATAAGAGAAATATGCACACTTGAGCATCCAGCTGTTACTTTTGGCAAGCCTCCAGTATCACAGGTTATAGCATCCCAGGGTTACAAATTAACACCATCATACTGGGAAAGTGTTTTTTGTTTTGATTTGGTTTTGTTTTTTCATTCCAAGCTTCTGCAACTGTAGTGCAGCACTAAATTTTGTGTTTGTTCTCTTGTGGACGGCAGGACTGACCTTCAACCAAATATTTAAGCTGCACAGAGCCTGATGTGCACCACGCTGCATGATTCAATGGGAAGGAAGCATACCTCTATAGGAGGTCATCAAGAACCAAAGATAAAGCAGCACTCTGAAAGGAACAACAGCAGGACATTGCTCAAAATATTATCATAGAAAGAAAACTGTTTTCTTAAAGGGCAGCACTCTCCTTTGCTGTATATTTGCATTGCAACACTTTTAGAATGTGTGTGGTTTACAATAGGATGTCATGGCACTTGGATAAAATGCCATGCACAAGAAGAGTTCTTATAATCTATTGTATGTTTTTAGGACCTGCCTGAATACCTGCCTGCCACAGTGAAGAATCCAAGCAGTTTAAAGAGAAGAAGTTCTCCAGCATCCTCACCTAAACAAAAAGTATCCCTTCAAAGAGATGGACACAGATAAGTATGAGAAGTATTTGTTGCAACTTGGACTACAGATGTTGTATAGAATGGATGTGGTAACAGCACATTACAGAAAATACTTATTTTCAGCCTCTTTTTCATGAGAATGTATACTAGAAGGGAGCATTTAGGCTCTTGTTTGTAAAGGTCAGCAGCAACATTTTAAAAGAAAGATACAAGGCCTATATTTTTCTGTAAAACTTTGTGATTTATGGTAGAATAGCAACGCTTTTACTAAGTTCCATTCAGTCTCCCTGAATTCCTCAAGTCCTACTTGAGCAAGTATATAAGTTAAATAATGTATTTCATAACAAACATCTAGCATGTGTTCATCTTCCTTTCGTGCTTCTCATGCAATTATACGCAACTCGAGATACATGTAGTCTGCCTTTGCTACATCAAAGTCTTCTGCTTTAATATTGCAGCAGTTACTTCAGATAAATACCAATATTTTTGAACAAAGACATGAGTGACAAAGAGGACGGTAGAATTGACACAGCAGCACAACCTTCCTCATGGTCAGTGACCGGGCACACTCCCTCTGGCTCTGCATTAGCACAAGTCCATGTGCCTAGGAAAGTAGCTGGTGGGCAGGATAATTACGCCTGTTTTAATTAGATCTTTAGGCAACTGTCAATTCCAGAAGTCTGCTCCCTTGAATGTAAGGGAATATGTTTCTTTTCCCTATAGTTAATGATCCTATATAGTACTATATTTGTTTCTATATTGTTCTATATTTGTTATAGTTCTATACCTGTTAAATGTTCTAAGGACTTTAGAGGTAACAACGTTATGTTGTGTATTAGTTTTTTTTTTTTTTGGTGAAGCTACACAGATCTCTCATATATGCTTACATACACATAAATATTTATACACGTATGCACATACTCATACAGAAGTGAAACCAAATTTATAATATATTTTAAGTGTAGATAATGCTATTAATATTAAAAATTTCATAAAATTTCTAAAATAGTACATTTTGATAGTCATACACACACTGTACATTACACTGTGTATACACATTTGGATACACAACAACATTGCAGTGTTTTTTAAATAAGAGTTGCATGTTCTATGATTATAGCACTCAAATATATAACATTAAGACTATTTGAAAGCAAAGGAATATTATAAGATATACATGATGAGAATAAAGATTACATAAAACTAGCCTTCTAAGTAAGTAACAGACATGGCACTGGCAAATGTCAAAACAAATAATGATTATCATGTGTAAATTCATATCTAAATGATATTGTAGAGTAGCTATGCCATGAACCTTGTACTTTGGCTGAATATTATGTAACCTCTCCTGCAAGCTTTGCCCAATTTGTTTGCACTGCTCTAGGTTTTAATGTTTAATACGAGTAAACCAACTTTAAATGATGTCATGTGCATAGTTGCAGCTATAATAGCTGTCTAGTTCAAAGAAAAAGAAAAAAAAAAAGTCTTGTCTCTTGAAGACAAACACTTTTCAACTTCAAAATTTAGCCAAAAATACATGAGATGAACATTTAATCTTCTGTCAAAGTGCTATAACATTACAAATGTAGCCATAGTAGTTGTATTGGAATGAACCTACTGACTGAAGCAACAATCCGTCACTTCTGTATCTCATCTCTGATGGTGGCCACTCATAGGCAAAGTACATAGAAATTAAAACTAGAGTAGAGGCATGATCCTTTAATACTTCAGGTTTTTTTAACAATCAATAATTTATGTTTTATTACATTATTTTCTCCCCATCATATACACTAGCCTTTGATGGTTTTTCTTTCATCACTTGTTTACTCATTTCTTAACCCATTTTGACTGCTGCAAAACACCAGAGCAAGGTTACATAACTTTATTATTGCTTTTTTTTTTTTTTTTTTTAATCTGTGGCTGTCTAAGTGTGTGCCATCTAATTCAGGCATTTTGATTGGAAAAAGTGGATAGAATTTTCACTTCATTCAGAGCCTTCATATACTTATAGCTCTCTAGCATATTCTTTCTGAGCCTTCCCTGTTTCAAGATGAGTAATATATAACTACCTACAGCTTCTTATATAGAAACCACTCTGTGGTAAACCTCATCACCCTTTTCTCTATATATCTTCTCTATTTTTTTGGTGTTTTTGTTTTGTTTTGTTTGGAAGTGGGAATTCAAGTCTGTATTACAGAATTTATCAATTTTCTTTGCATGGTGTTGCAGAACAACCAAGGTATCTGTAGGAAGATGAAATTCCACCAATGATCTTCATTTCTTCCTGTAGTAAAGCTGATTTAAAGGATAACTACATACTTAATGTGTTGGCAATTTCACATTGAAATATTTATCAAATATCACCTGATCTGTGTGATTTATTAGTATTCAATTTATCTGTTTTTGGAAATGATCTATTAGTGTCTCTAAATTAAATGATTCTATGGACTTCTGTCCTATAAAGAAAGGCTAAGATTTCCTTAGGCTTTTCTGCTATGAACTTTAAAAATGTTTAAATTTGCTGTGATGGTTTTCTCTTCCTGCAGCATCCCTTTTTATACCTATAGTATCTGTGGATATTTTTATACCTACAGAATCTTTCAAGGGATTGCAAGGCCATACAGCTCTTTGGTAGATGCCATGCTTACAATAAGTCTGTAAAATCAGTTACAGCTTTGGGGTCTTTACTATTCCTCGTATCCTTATCTTGCTTTGGTAATGGTTTCATATTTATGTTATGAAAGGTAATACATTTCATGGTCATGATATAATACTGACTTCCATGTCCTTAATGTATTTTTGCTGTGAGAGCTTCCTGTTTCATTTAATTGTGATACATCCTATGAATAAAATGGCCCTTTTTTTAGAGGGGGACTTCTAGATGTACTTTTGCTATGATGTTATTTTTGTTATGATTGGCTAGTGTGGTGTCTTTAGATTATTTAGATTATTTGTGTGCTCTATTTCAACCTTTCTGCTGCTCTTTGTATCCCTCCTCCTCCCCCCCCCCCCCCCCCCCCCCCCAGTTTTTGTGTTTGTATATCCCACTTTGGGATATAAACATTTTGTCTTTGTGTTTTTATGTCCCATGGCTAATTGAAGGTAAGCAATAATATTAATGTTGAATATCTTTTCTTCTCTAAGGATATAGGTCAGTTACGAAGACAGTATTTGATTGTGGTATTCTGAACCAAGTCCTGTCCTTGTTCAGAACTAAATTAGTTTTGTGTGTGTGTTGTGTTTTTTTCTTTCTTTTTTTTTTTTTTTTTTTCTGTTGTTGTGAGTTCTGCAATGAGTTGCTTCAAAAAGCAGTCATATATGGTATCAAAAACTTATACTTTACATTATATACCATATGAGATTTACCCACTGTGGCCTACCTTCTCATTTGTGGCTTAATGGACTACTCTTGGAACAAGATATCCATGAATCAGTTTAATTGAACTTTTCTTCTGACCTGAAAATAGATCAAACAAACTTCTGATCTTATTTATGCATATACTGTGAATTGTATTTACTATTAAAATGGATCTCAGAGTTACTTTGAGAAACTTAATTTCAAAAGGGTGCCCCACTGAAGGTAATGTTACTGCATAACATGTGCGCACCATAATACCCCCAAAGAATACAAGCAGGCTGGGTCCACCTAGTGAAGTTGTCTCTTTACAGTCCCTTTATGTACCCGTCAGCCTTAGTCATTAATGACTACTCAAGTGTTTACAGTGAATTATAAAGAATTTACAGGATTATTGTGAAAGAGAAAAAAACAAACACACACACACAAAAACAGGTTCTGTCCTCAGAAATGCTGACAATCTCTTAATATATAATATAGAAAGACCAGTATCAGTGCTTTATGATCAGTATCAAAGAAAGATTTTGATGTCGCTGATATTTTAGTACAGCTACATAACAAGAAACAGTCAAAAGAATAAAACTGCATGGCTGAGATTCAAATATGCTCATAAAGCACAGTGTTTGGATGCTCGGTGAGCTTTGTAGCCCCAATAACTCTCACTTGTGTCACATCAGAAGCCTCAGGCACTCTTGTCCTAACATGGCATCTTGTTAGCAAGCAAAAGACTCCAGCAGCAACAAAAGCTTAGGGCATCTCTGCCTAACTGCCCGTGAACTCCAGTTTCCCCAGAATTCTGCCTAACAGGAGACTTGGTTACTAATTTAATTTGTAGAAGAACAAAATTCTGGCAAATTAAAAGCAGCAAACACTCAAGTGATTTGATGCAAAGCAGAATAAATTAATAACTGCTTTAAATGAATCATATTCTATTAATTTCACATAACAGCAAAAGTTGGATTTTTATTTTTTTTCTATTTTGAGTGAAGTTGCATTTGAAAGTATCCATTATTGGAGCCATTAATAGCAAAGACAGTTTATAGACAAGACTTTATTACATAATCCTTTTGATTCAAAAGTTGCCATTTAAGCAGTATTATAGATGTCAGGGGACGATCAAGTCATCATTGCCTTATTCAAAAATTGCTTCAGAATTCACAAGAGAAATTAATTTAGAAAACAGTAGTAAGATTTTCATGCTTAGCATTGTTGCCACACAATTATGAAGAATGAGAAATACTTCTCACAGGTGTGCCTTGTAATCTAGTGAAATAATTGCTCAAACACATATCACATAAGATGGGCACACTCAAAAAGTATATTTTGCCATTCTGTTACCATTGCCCATTTACAAGGTGTTGTAACAAGTCCTACCTTCAGTAAAAGAAATTAAACAGGTGAAAAACTGAAAAGAGTTGAGTCTGTTCTAAATTTCAGACATACAGAAGAATTTGAATCTCCAAAATGTCTTGACCTATTTTGCAGGATCAGAGCTAAGGCAAAGTTTCTCAACAATTCTCAAAATAGCTATGTTCCCTACAAATACAAAAATACAGAAGAAATTAGGACTTCCTACTAGCTGATAGAATGCTAGATATCTAATGCTAGATAGAATGAAACTGTTCTCTTAGCATTGGCATACCGTACTCTTATTAATTCTTCATACATTTATTCTCCACCATTTTACAGTTTTTCTTCATGATCTCTGCCACCCTTCTATAAACTAAATAAAACTGATTTGTCAGTTTTTCGCATAGATATCTCTACTTTTGGTGCTCAGCATCCTTCATTCTTTCTTTCCCTCTCCCCTCCTAAAAATCTTTCTTTATGTTAAAGCTGTGCTAAAGTTTATTCCTCTCCTGACTTTGCACACAGTTTCTGTATTAATTTTTACTCACCTTAACAGTGCCACTATAATCTACTGCTTAATTTACATTAATAATCCCAATGACTTCATCTAGTTCCTTTTGCAGGACTGAATGCCAAATATGCATCTTTAATCACATGCCTGATGAGTCCATTTGGCATTCAGTGCTGCAAAAGGAATGGGATGAAGTCATTGGGATTATTAATGTAAGATAAATATGTAAGTATTTTCTGGACCAAAAGTTAGTTGCACTGTTCCTCATAGTCAATGAAGATAACTAAAGTTAATTGTGAGTATTATATAATTTCTAACAGCCACGTAAGCAAAACACAAGTTTTCTCCTTGGAAGCTGTTAGCTGTTTAAGTGTTCTGTTTTTTTTTTGTTTTGTTTTGTTTTTTTCCTAAAATACAAAAGCAACTACAGAGTTGCATGCTATTAATAACACTTTAGAAGTGTAACTTCTACTTCATACTTGTGTGAAAAATATTGAGACGTATAGTGACATTTTCTTGTCATTGAGGATGTTTAACTGGTAGAAACACTGATGTACTTTCTATGTACTTTAATTACGAAAATATGCACCTACTACCTAGAAATAAGTAGTGGGTTTTCTGCAGAAGGACTTGAGCACTGGAGTCTCACAGGACTCTGTATTAACACATGCTATTTAATTTGCTCTTAAATAACCTGGAAAGAGAGGTGAATAAGTAAGAGGAAAAGGGTTGCTAATAAAACAAAATTACGAGAGTACAGTAAAGAAAAGGACCAACTGTGAGTAATTATAAAAGGACAAAAAAATCCACATTGACTGCATGATAACATGGCTGATGAAATTAATGGTATGTAATGTAAAGTAATAGGAAGAAAATATTTGAACTTTATGTATGCAATGATGAGTTCTGAGCTGACTATTATTAGTCAGGAATGAGATTACAGGAATGCTACAGATAAAGCTATCCACATTACAGTAATTGCATTCTAAGAAAACAGCATTTAAATTAAAAAGAGCAGAGAAACAAACAGGAAAAGTCATTCTGATGCTCTCTGAAACTATGGGATCCCATTGTTTTGAAAAATTAAATGTCCCTCAAAAGAGAGACAATATAATTTCCAATTCACTCACAGGTCTGTGGGGCACAGAGTAGCCACAGAATGATCCTCCAGTCCCTTGGTGTCAGACAACCAGCATGAGTCCTACTGCTTGTGTATCATTTTCTGCCTCAGTTCTTCTCCAGCTCCTTAAAGGTCATTTAGTTCATTGGTGAAGATTTTCTAAGGTCCCTACGACAGGCAATCACAATATGATAAAGAGTCCTTATGAATGATGTAGGTATAACAGTGTTTAGTAAGTGATACATTGCAACCTCTCAGCCATCTTTTTCTGCTTTTATTTTCTGTGCTTTTAAGTGCTACCCCAGATGACAGTGGAACTAGTCTGACACTTGCTCAGCAGCAGTTAACAACAGGCTTAAAAAAGCTTTTATAGCACTGTTTATATCTAGCTGCAACAACATTCAGATTTTTCATGTAAATTGGAACTCTTCTTTTTTTTTCTTCCCTTTCTTCTTGAACTCATATTCAAATAGTTAAGCTGAATATTTTTTTCATTCTTGATGTAGAAATATTTTTGAGGTCTGGAAAGGTCAAACAGCTCACAGTGTGTACTATTTTTACAGGTTAATTGGCACTAAAAGAAATGATCATCAAGCTTGGAATGTCATAACAGGGATGTCCTAAGACTGTGAAGAACCTGTCCAAGGGAAGGAGCTAGGTAAGTGACAAAGGAGAAATATATTTCCTATCCTCAGCCATTTGTGCCTTTCCTAAGCAAAAAAAGAGAGACAAGAAAGTAGTTCTCATAATTCAGAAGTTCTCTGCAGTATGAACCACTAGAGCATTAAAAACCACAGTGAAGATCCTTAGGGTAACAGGAGATAATCAAAGGAACTAATTTACTCAGGCCAACTAAGGTATCACTTAGTAACCAACAGTTTCCTCCTTCACTTGTGAAATGCACTGTTTCAATATACCATGCTTTAGTTTTAAAAATCTGGTGTTTGATTATTTCTGCTGCTAGGCTGAAGCTGATGGGAAAATTATGTTTTTATTTGTGAGCTAAAATGAATTAGTTTGATCGTAAAGTGTGGTGTGCTCTGGAGATGTAGGAGATGGGCATGGATCATTTAATGCCATTGCCTGAGCTCTAGTGCCAGTAAGATGGTAGTCTTACTGGCCCTAGGGCTGAGTAGCCATGGGATCAGGAGCAATGGGATTTTCAGATATGGCTAATCCTATTTACTTTTGTTACAATACAAGAACAAAGCAGTAATATTTGATGGATTCTAATCCTCAATATATTTGTCTTGATAATCATTATCCACCAGAGGGAGCTGCCCTAGAAATATTAAAAATGGTTTTCTATTGGGAGTTTTGTCTTCAGGATTGAATTCTTCCTCACTTGAGCCTACAAGAATAGGACTGGAAAGCCTGTGTTTTGGAAGCATGCTCACTGACATAAAATATCAGTCTTAATGCATGCAGTATGCCTTTTTTATAACCATATGTCATGCTTTTATCCTTTTTACAAACAACTTTCAATCCTGGGGTTCATGAGAAAAACTAATGTGCACTGCTCTGTGCCAGTCTGAGGGCATGATTATTAAGAAACGATATTAATGGAAATGACCTCTGTCAGTAAAATGGACTAAGCTCACTTCTGAAACCTATCTGGTCTTTACCAGTTCTATATTTCAGATGCTCCCTTAGGTACAAAAGTGCACTGACACATTAAGTTATAGAATTAAGGGAATGTGAATTCCACCTCTAAAGTATCCCTATAATGTAAAGTAAATACAGAAGTTCAAACTTGTTCAAAATTAGTTAACAAGTGACTTCTGAGCCCTAAATATTTTCTTTTCTAAAAACTAGTTCAGATTGTATAAAAGCAGTTGGATCTTTCAGCATCAGACTAATATGATCTGTTATTTTACTTGTGTGGTATCTGTTTCAAAAAACAACAACAACAACAACAACAACAAAAAACCATTAAAATTAGTTATAGTTAAATATTTTTCATAAGAATAATCCTATCAATCCTGAAAATTAGATATACGTATCATACATTATAGCTGTTCACATCTTCACCAAATATTCCCAAATCAACTCTTTTAACAGCAAATTAATAGCAATGTAGGTCAATTCTTCAGTTTCTAAATTCCAGCTGTTTGTCTCAGTCATCATTTGGACTTTTTTTTCTAAACAGTTTAGCTACTTTTGCCATTGAAAGCAAATACAATTGTATGTAAGGTAATATAACTTTTTACTTCCTACTTTCAGTGGACTACATATATAGCAAACCGGAGTGAAAATGAAAATCTATTTTAATTTAAAATTGTACACCAAAAAGAAAGTAACCGGATGCATTGTACTCTATCTAGTTTATTTGTTTCAAACAACATTCTCACAAAAAATGTAATTACTTATCTCTATAGCATTCTGAGAAGGGAGAGAAACAAAAACACTTGGAGAGTACCTTAATAGCCAGGGACTACTTTTTCTTTCTTTCTTTCTTTCTTTCTTTCTTTCTTTCTTTCTTTCTTTCTTTCTTTCTTTCTTTCTTTCTTTCTTTCTTTCCTTCCTTCCTTCCTTCCTTCCTTCCTTCCTTCCTTCCTTCCTTCCTTCCTTCCTTCCTTCCTTCCTTCCTTCCTTCCTTCCTTCCTTCTTTCCTTCTTTCCTTCTTTCCTTCTTTCCTTCTTTCCTTCTTTCCTTCTTTCCTTCTTTCTTTCCTTCTTTCTTTCCTTCTTTCTTTCCTTCTTTCTTTCCTTCTTTCCTTCTTTCCTTCTTTCCTTCCTTCTTTCCTTCTTTCCTTCTTTCCTTCTTTCTTTCCTTCTTTCTTTCCTTCTTTCTTTCCTTCTTTCCTTCCTTCCTTCCTTCCTTCCTTCCTTCCTTCCTTCCTTCCTTCCTTCCTTCCTTCCTTCCTTCCTTCCTTCCTTCTTTCTTTCTTTTTCTTTCTGAAATTCTGAAGCTGTAGCACCTTTATTTTCAGAGGCTGTAGAAGTTGGTAATACACCCTACGTGTTTGGATGCTTTGTTATCTACAGAAAATCAATATATTTTTGCAAGCAACTGCTCAGTCTGATCAATTGTTCTTCAATATTCTGCTCCTAAGTCTGTGGATGTGTTTTTAATCTCCTGATCTCAAGTTCAAGACAGATTTCTGAATCAACTGGCAAGCTGCATATTTTTGAAAAGCTACAGGGGGCTGAAGCAAGATGCATGTACAGGTTCCAATGAGCTTAAATCTCAGTGATCAGCAGCATGCCTGGGGCTGTGGTGAAAAATTAAGGTGGATTCACTGCCTTAGAAGCCAATAAAGGCAAGTTTGCTATATGCTACAGCTACTGGCAAGGGAGAGCATCCCTTCAGCACCTGCTGTATTTCAGGCTCCATTGAGCTGCTTCTGGGCAACTCATCTGATAGCCCTGAAGGAGAGTTTAAATTTGAGTGAATTCCAAAGAAAAATCAAACAAACGTTTCATGCCTTGAAGCACTAGAGAGAAAGAAATGTTATATGTTGCATAAAGCAGTAGCTAATATACATTTGTAGATGTTTTACATAATTTTATAGGTTAGTCTTTTGTTTAACTTTGAAAAGGGATGCCAGTAAGCCTGAGTAGAGCCTTAGGAGTAGATAGAGGCACTTTAGGTAGAGTGTGATGGAGTTTGTCCTATGAGTACCCTTCCTAGGAGTCCCTTTTTGGGTCTGGATGTCATTGTTAACATAGACATTTATGAGTGATAAAAGAGTGTTATTATTATTTGTAGTACTGTTATAATCTCCACTTTAACTCTCTTTTGTACCTTGATTCATTGTGTATAAATTCTTTGTACGGCTTCCATATTTGGAAAGACCATCAAAACTTGTGCTTTGAAGTTCAAAATATATTAAAGTACTTTAGCACAGGTGAGCTATTAGATCTGCCATCATTACGCCCTTCTTAAGTTGGGACTGGTTGTCCCAGCATCACACCAGATAATCGGTGAAGTATTTCATTGCTGCCTTAGGCTTTGTACAGAAATTATCCTTTAATTTAATTTCAGTACTATCAGCTCATAAAATGGTAATTTTACAGACAGCAATTTCATGTTTTAGACATGAATTGTGATGTTTTTATATTACTTGGTTTCCTGTCTTTTTCTACATTCAAAAGCATAGAGAAAACTTCATAAAAATAAATAGAATTTTTTTTTCATTCTGCCTGAACTAACTGTAAGGGCTGCTGAGGCACCTAGTGCAGAAAGATATGTAAGGAAAAGGAAACTTCATTTTCCAATTAATTTATTTTTCATAGAGACACCTTTTCCTTGAGTGTGGTTAAAGCTGAATTTAGAAGTAAAGAAGTATTGCAAGAATCTAAAAACCTCTGGAAAGAAGCTTTCCAGTAACTATGGAGGAAATGAAGAGACGCTGAAAGCACTGAAATATTAAAAGATGTGAAGTTATTTTCTTTTCTTAGCACAGAGAAAAGCTGTAGGTGTTTCAGAGAGGTATAAAGGCTTGACTGGAAAGGAACATCTTCAGACGGAGGTTGTCCAGTCAATATATTCTCCAAGGGAAATTACAAAGTGATTAACAACAAGAAGCAGACCCAGGGCATGCAGCCAGGGATTTATCTCCTCTAGTAAGCAAAACATGAGAAGCAACTACTGCAATGGTATTATTCAAAGTTTCACTGAACGCATGTGCTATTGGAGCATTTAGTCTGACCTCTATAGTTACAGATCCTTATGTTTTCCCAAGATACCATGTAGGGAATCCAGAAATATTCCTGGATAAAGCATGTCTTCCAGAAAAGCATCAGGTGAGTCCCCTCATCCTATTAGTAACATATTGCAGCAGTTAATTACATCCATTGTTGACAATTCATGCATTTTCTCATTTGAGTTTGTGTGATTTTAGACTTTCTGTGTCTCTTTCTTAAACCTTTCTTTTTGAAGTGTCATGCAGGGTGTTTTCTCCCTGTGAAAGTACTTAGACATTACTTGAATTACTGCTACAGCTGGTGGTGGCAGAAGAAAAAAAAAAAAAAAAAAAAAAAGTAGCTTGTAAGGTTGTAAGGTTTGTCACCATAAGGAGTTACTTTGCTCTGTCTGTCAGAAAATGTATCTAATTACCACCAACATGTCTGATCCTGTAATACTTAAAGCTTCCAACTTTCTATAAGCCTATTCCAACTTGCATTTTCAACAATGCCTTTAACATCATCATATAAAAGTATGATAAAAATATATAACCCATATAAAGATATGGGATATATCCCATAAGTTTTATGTTAATATTGATATATTTTCTATTTCCCTCTTGCAGTTTTGTTATTACTGTTAGGTACTGTACTCACATTGCCCAGGATATACTTTCAGATGTAATCCTTATGTTGATAATGGAACCGTTTATCTGATGATTCTTGCTCTGTCACAGCTACCTTATTTTTAAAGAATTTTCAAATATCTTTTGAAATCTTTCTCTTTAAACATTGTTTTCTAACCTGTTTTACTTAGATTTTCAGTAAAATCACTCTCTTGGAAAATTATGTATTATTGTAATTCTTAATAGTTGGGACTGTGCTCTTTTACTTTATGTAAAAATGGACAGGCTGCATTTTTGCTGTTGCTCTGTAAGCTCCAAAACAATATTCAGTTCCGTTATTGATTAATCTTTATTCAACATAATGATGTACAAATTAAATTAGAATTGCATTTAAAAGCAGTGCATTTGAGCCCCAAAGTTATCTACTGCATTTAGCATTGCTATTATTCTACAATTTGGTATCTTGTATATGCTAATCAAATTGTATTTCCCAAAACACAGGTTTTCTTTATGCAAGCTAGATACTTAAGAATTACCTTGTCCTGGTAATTTTTTTTAAGTACATGTTTGAGCTTTCTTAATTACCAGAGTTTTCTAAATATGTTTTTATTTAATAATTACTGTGATTTGCATACATTAAGGTTCTGGTTACCAGTACTTGATTTAGTTACAGAAGTTTATAGCAAAGACTGACTCCCTCCCATCTTGACCTTTATCTCCCTGGTGACTTTTTATCATTGCAATAATCTGACTTGTTCTGCTGGGTTTCAGGCAATGCTTTTGCTCTTCATGAATCATAACAATTCTTTTCCTTAGCAAAATAACTGGCAGTGGTTATATAAGTGGTACAGTAGAACTCCTCTCTATTCCTTGTCAGCTCCGCTGAACCTGTTTGCAATCTGCTGAGTAGGAGTTTGCATGACAGTTGTCATCTCAGCACCCTTGTCTCCCTGTTGCTAATGCAACAGCCTCCTTGATGTCCAGCTAGTCTCTGAGATCATTAGCTCATTATTATCATCACTGGAGAAGCAGCCTGTTCTCCTTGTCAAGCCTCCTCCCTTATGGAAATGTTGTGCGCTGTTTTGCAAAAACAAATCTTTCACTTTGCACCAGCCAGGCAAATAGCAGTATGGCTGCAGCGCTTTCAGTAACAAATTATGCTGCAAGAATAGCTCTATAACTTCGTTAGTACCCGGAAATCTTCTGTTACTGAAGTTGGTCTCTGACAGCTATGTGTGTCATTAGAGGCAGCTTGTAATTGTATAATTCCATGCAATTTACAGATGCATTTTTACTTCTACTCCAGGCAGGTAATGCCCCCACTTAAGCTGTAGTATGCTTCCAGCTCTTTTTCTCCTGTCTGTGATTTACTGTGTAAGCAGATACATCTCTTAACTGAAGAGCTTACAAATTAGAAAGGTATATTTTAGTTTAAACAGTACTTCTCAGGATTGATTCTTACTTCAGAGTTTACTTAACCTCTAACACTAAGACGAGTGGAAATTCACTACTAACTCTCAATATATATTTCAATAGCTAGTTTTCCCTCATGGTTAAATGAATGATTCAAATGAATGGAGGTGAATTGACTATTACAGGCCAACAGCTATGTATGAAAATTTCCTC
Source organism: Aythya fuligula (assembly GCF_009819795.1). NCBI lineage: Eukaryota > Metazoa > Chordata > Aves > Anseriformes > Anatidae > Aythya > Aythya fuligula. Next base: position 25,472,852 of record NC_045562.1, on the reverse strand, counting down.
TGTTAATATTCTCTATCTAACTCCGAACAAAACCCTACAAAAATGAGTACAGGATGAGCATGGCAGCTGGAGATAGAACCTAAAACATGATAGACCCTGTAATTACTAATCTACTGAATGGCTCTCATACCTACAAATGAAAGTCTAACACGTTTTTGTAGCTCATTTGCCTTTATAAGCATTTTTAAGGGTACAGCCTTGAAAAATGTATTTCCAGAAATTTGCAGAAGTTACGTTCTATTACTGATCCTATATGAAGAAGAAACGTTGTTCCTGGTGTGTTAGTTACCAGAGAAGACACCCTACAGCCTGGCAAGATGATGATATTTCTGTACATCAGCCAGGTAAAACTCAAGCAATACACAAAGAGACTTCTCAAGTAGTAACTGGGCTCCCCACCTCAAAGAGCGTTGCTCTTTGCTTGCTTTAGGACAAAAAACAACCCACCTTAACTAGATGTAAGTTCTTCTGATAGGAGGATTTCTAGAAGGTTTCAAACCAAAAGTTTAGAAACCATTAAAATTGTACAGCCACACGTGACAACAAGAAGCCCTCTCACTCAGATATATATCTATTAATTGGTTTAGGAGACTGTCATCCCATGCCTGTATCAAATAAGCTGGGCAGTCCGTGACACTCAGTGGTCCATACAGAGAGGTAACGTGGCCTCTGAATTCTTGTTTCCACAAATTCACAAGCAAAGTAGTAAACTGGTAGCTTTTACATTTGGGTAGCCCTTGCATGCCAAGAAGAGATGCATTAGGAAGCACCCCTTCTTCTGAGAATTAATCTAGCCTGACAGAACATAGGCAGCAGCACTGAGCATCACTCACAACTTCAGTTTGATGCTTCTTTGTTGTTTTCTAAATGAAACAGCAGAACACAGCTGGCACAAAATATCCTAGAATTTTTCTTATTCTACATCATTATTTTATTCATGTTACTGTCATGTATATGTAAGCATTAACATTTATATTCCTTAAACAAAATAGAATTTTGAAGAGGATAATAGCTTTCAGTTTTGGAAATGAATGTAAGGCTTCGCTGAAAACTGATATATAGTGTTTTGAATTATAAAATGTGCTTTTGAACAGGGAAGAGAACAGTTTGCTTTATGAAGCTAACTCTATAGTGATCCTTTAACAAAGTTCTGTTTTATACACTTAAACCATAGAATCATTTAGGTTCATCTAAGATGCTTTATACTGAATGTTATTTTTTAATGCCATATAAAAGTATTTGTCTAAAATCAAAGATGCTGATTTTTCCCAGAACACTTGATTGGAGCCTGAAATCTTTGTGGTATGGCTTTGTTTTTATGTTTTCCATTCTGAAACGAGAGTTTTCCCCTTGCTGTAATATACCTATGATATACTCAACATTCAACAGTAATGAAACTTAATGACTGGTACTCTACATAAACAACAAGCTGTTTCAGATAATGAAACCGACTTTTTGAAACACTTCTTCAATTGCAGATAGGTCTAAGAAATCACTGCTTTGAAGGGTATGCTGGAAGAAAGTATTCCTTTAGGAAGCTGCATGCTTTCACACTTACATATGTTTCTGATTCTTTCAGCAATAAGTGTAAAGCTTGTGCTTTTGGCTCCACCGTGGAGCTACCAATTGTAACTGCAACTGCACAGTTGACATCATGCGACTTGAATCCTATTTAAAACTTAAATGTCTTCATATTACTATCTCTAGCCTGCTGATTTGTTCCATAACTTCAGAGAGTCACGAGACATTTTCAAAGCATATGGTGTTCTATCATGAAATAGTTAGGAAGAGCAGACGGATTGCTAAACTATCAAAAGAAATAATTATAAGTTACTTCATTTTGGAAATTTTATTTAGAAATACAAATAGGATTAAAACTTTTCTTTTAAATTCTCAGATAAGCATCCATTTTCTTACTTTGCTATCCATCAAGCAAATTCTTACTCTTTCTGAACTTTCTGAAGTTCTTTAACATCCTCATCAATTTGTTATGCTTATGAACTTCTGGTACTCATATAAATGTGCTTTCTACCTAAACCATCTTAGGTATGTATCTCAAAACTGGTCTGCTTTCGTGGAGCTTTTGGATGTTGTTGTCACCTTGAAAACTTGTATAGTATATGTTTCACGTTTCATATTCTGCCATGTCTACATTAGCTTTGGCTTTTAAATTTTACTACTGTCTTTCACAAAGGGAATTTTTTTTTTACACGCCCTTAAGAAAAAAAAAACAAAATCAAAAAAATAAGCTCAGTGCAGTTTGAAATATAACAAGATGATCACACATACTGGAATGTCACATAATATTCATCTCCTAGTATTCCATCAAATAAGGATGTAGCACAGTTCATGTTAGATTCATTATGTTTTAGACACAAGTACTTGGAATGATGGTTATTACTTTTAGGATATGCTTTGTGTGCATTAGGAAGAGTCATCAATCCTTCTGTCTGATGCAGATTTCTGTGTGTGGACTAATTTGGAAGGGTGACTAACCAAGCCTGTCCAGGGTCATCATATTTTGTAATAGATTTTTCTGTTCCAAAATATTGGCAACTCATTCCTGAGTCACTTTATGTATTTTCAGTTTTCAGAGTTCTAAGTATCCTGTGACCATGCCATATTAATAAATAAAATAAATGTGTGTGATGTTGAATTCTTACTTCAGGCACCCTCTTAATAAAGGAGGATCTCTGATGCATGATTTTCAGAAACTTATTGACATCTAAAATTCTGTTGAACTTCTTTGGAAGTTTGGCCATGAAGAACGGCATTCCAGCCAGGAAAAAAAAAAAAAAAAAAAAAAAAAAAAAAAAAAAAAAAAGGCATTCAAGACCTTTATTAACCCAGGAGCTTTCTAGGGTGGATTTTCCCCAATCATATGTAGAATTTTCATACGTTTGAATTTATTGTGATATGTACTGAGGAACTTTTACATTTTTCAGCCTATCATCAATGCTCTTATACAGCCATACTGGCCAAAACACTCAGGCATGCTGCAAATCATCTTCTGGGGTTACAAAGCTTGCTCCCTACAAAAAATACACAAACAAACAAAATCTTAAGACCAATTTTGTCTTCCTATTTTGGACCTTTGCTCTGAATCATCTGAAGAAGAATTAGCAGGTTTGTGTGACTTAATGCATAGAAGCAGCTGGATTACTTCCCTTAAAAGGTGCTCTGACCCAATTCCAGCTTGGTTTCAATAAGGTTTCATTTGGGCAGAAACAATATTTCTGTTCCTGTACTTTGCCTGCTTCATCTTCTGTTCGTTTCCTTTAGCAGTTGTCTTGTCCAAGAGACTAAGCCATCAGCAGTTTGAATTGTAAGAATTTTCAAAAGGATCCAGTTTTGAAATACTAATTTTTAAAAGAACAAGACAATTGGAAATCTGGGTAAGACAATGCACCTGGCTCTCATGGAGGTACATAATTTAGAGAGTTTTAGACTTCTTCAAAATACTAAGTAAAAAGGGATGAGAAGTGTTAGTCAAATAGATAAATCAAGTCAACTGAGCTCCTCGAGCAGGAAGGGATCCCTGGATCTTTCAAGTGAGATCTGTGCTATTGCACATAATCACAATGTATTTTCCTAATTGTAAAGTTGGTAAGATATTTTTAAAACAAATTAAGTAGCTTTCCTCTAATGCTTAATGGAATTTTAGTCTAAGAGGTGAAATTTTGTTCCTAAACTTCAAGATTTTTTTCCTGAACATTTTATGAATGATCTTCTCCCAAACAGCACTTAACTCAGTGTCACTTTCATAACTGTAGTCCTCAAGGTCATCTAGCTCTTCCTATATAAAATTCTAATCTCTATTGATGATGTCTCTTAAAATGTCATTAGCATGCACCTACTTTTGTACTAAGATCACTGGCAAAATATTCAACAGATTTTTCACAAAGACCAGTGCTTGACCAGCCTCTACAAGAGCAGAATCTTAATCAGTGAAGATAGAATAATATATAAAAAATGGGCAATATATCTAAATTATAATCTGAAATAGTGCATATCCCCCAAAGACATAAGGTATATTTCTCAGTCAACGTGACTGAGTACAGTCAGAAGTTCAATAACGTAGCTGAAGGAAAAACAGAATACCAAATAACTCATACTAATAACAAAAAGTGCTTCTAAATAGAGTTCTCTGTGTATATGTCATCTCTTTTCTTTTGTAATAACATTTAATATGGGATATGGGTTAATTTTTTCTCTGTACAGAACCTCTGTACAGCAGAAATTTTTCATGCTGAAATTAAAATTAACTTGTGCTAGGAATAATATTTTGAGTGATGTGAGGCTGACTGAAGACTGATGGTGTGCTTAGTTATTAATTGCCAAACCTAGAAAAGTTTGGTTGTTGTCCTTTTCCTTTTAAAGATTTTTTCCCATTTTCTTCTGCACTGAAAAAATGAACTTATTACTAAATAGATATGCACAGTCTTTCTGAAAATTATGTGTAACACAAGTGCATCTATAACTATACCTATGCACTTACGTTTGTTAAATCTACCATGAAAACTCTTAACAGTAGTAAAAGCACTTTCTCTACAAGCTACTTGTGAGTATCTCCTCTAAAACACGCTTCTGTGTTATGATTTTAGGATAGGTTTCAGAAAAAAGGTGTTCAAACATGTATGTTTAAGCAGCTTTTTAAGTGCTAATGCATAAACATGGTCAATAATTGCATATTAGATGTTAGTGAAACCCAACTGAACAAGGGCTATTGTAAAATAGGAAGGAATCTTTCTTGTAAAAGAACAGGGTGTTGGTTACAAAACAGATTTGTGTTCATAGTGATTACAGGTCCTGAGTTACAGTGACCTCAGTCAGCAATTACATGATAACTGATGTAAGAGGGGTGGTTGACTTGCACACAATGGCAGTTCCATCTTCACTCAAAACCAGACATAAGCAGTGCTCAGAAAACTCTTTAAACACTGTGGGATTTTTTCCTGTCTTTTCATCGATAAAATTTGTGCCTCTTTGCGAGATATGAGTATGTGTCATTGTTATTCATGGAAACTGTCAGGCTTTTTAACTCCACTGAGAAACATGAAGGGTGAATGACAGATGGGGACCGTTATCTTGGCAAGGAAGTTCTCTGCTAGCAGAATGCCGTGGTATGAGACCTGAAAGAAAGAAGAGATGATAATTTCACTTGTTCTTGTATCTAAAAGGCATCTGAAGAGTTTGAGATGCCATGGTATTTAGACTCCTATCTGTTTGGGCTGATACTGTCTGTCTTCAGTCTTGTTGATAGAAGCCAAGTGGTCTTGAAAAGGGTAAAACGCGTAAATTAGGCTTAATACCACTCTCTGCTCATACCAACTGCTCTCATTGTTTACCAAGGGCTGGAAAGAATTTAGTGCAGGAGTGATAGACTGAGATATGAGTTTTATGATTTTATAAGTAACTTCAATATCCCTACCTATTGCTGAGTTGTTCAAACAGTGGCAACTCTTTATCTTGATATGTACTTTGTATGATGTGCTTTCACATGCCCATTGTATGCTCTTTGGGTTGGTGACCTTTATCAGTTTTGTGCCTGTGTCAGAATAATTAGCTCTGGTATTATACATGTACATTCATGAAGTCCCTATGCCTTTCATGCAAATTCATTTAAAACACAGGAAGGAAATAGCTGAAAAACACTGCTCAGCTAAGTATGTGTGAACGGGCACATAGGTGGGCAGGGGAGGGAGGCTGAGTGCCTTTCTGATTACCAATCGAAAAGTAATTTGGGGCTAAAACAAAGCCTTTATTTAGATGATCGCTTTGAATTTTATCTTATAATATCTTTTTTTTTTTTTTTTTTTTTTTTTTTTGTGTGTGTGTGTGTTATTCTGAAGTTAGAAAGTTCCTTACAGTGTTCATATTTTTTTTGTTTGTTTGCTTGTTTTTTGTTCCTTTTTTAACCAGTCCATTTATTTCCATATCACTGAAACTTCTGTGTTGTTGTTTGTTTGTTTGTTTGTTTGTTTTAGTAGAATCTATAATTTCAGCAGAAAGTTTCTTTCCTATTTTTTTTTCTCCTTGTTCTAGTATATATAAAATTGCAGTTGCAATGGAAAAAGTGCTAGAGAATTTTGGATTTACTACTTGACAGACCAGTTCATTAGTCACTTTGTAAAAGGCTCTTAACATTAGCTGTTCTTAACTTTAGTGATTTTTTTTTCCAAAATCCATTTGGCTCTTAAGCTATTTTTATCTGTGAACAAGGAATGATCCTTTTGATATTGTATTAAGTGACTAAAATTAGCTCGTCAAAGTGTGGAAGGTCCTCTATATCCTATTTATTAAAAATGTTTCCTCTAAATAATGAGAGGGGAAAAAAAAAATCTGAGCTATGTTTACTAAGAGCAAGGCATTACCATAGAACAACAGTTCTGTTTAGAGTATGTTAGGTTTTTGTTTGACAAAAAAAAAAGTTTGTCAAGCTGCATGAACAAATACGCTTTCATTGCCTGTAGCCTGATTCACCTCTCATTTGTACCAAAGTGCTGTAGCTAAAATGAAGCTGTTCTTATTCTCCCTTTGAGGAAAACTTCAAGACGGATACATGTGTTCAAGAGCCCTAACTCTGAAAGGAAAGGACAGGACAGAATGCTTATTGATTCACATTAGGGATGCACAGGATGTTATTGGCTTTCCCCATGTACATTTCAGCGTTGTCTAAGGACTATCGGCTATCACGTTAAGTTAGCTCAGACCTAGCACCTGGTGCTGCTTCTAGCTATTTGGAGGCAAAACAAGATTTAGAAATATACAGTAATCTGGGTGCTTCAAAACATTAGATTAATGGGTATTTTCACACTAGAAATTGTCAGCTCTCATGAAGTTTCATAAAAGGGATAAACATGCTCATGGAAATGCTCACACATATATTAAAATTGTCCCTGCCCTCTGTTTCTTGATAGCTATTATCCTATTCAGGATATGAGGAGAAAAAACCACCTCTGTGCCTTTACATTCAGACCTACTTATATTAATCTACTTTTTTTTTTTTTTTTTTTTTTTAAAATCTGATAGCCATTAATACTCTATTTTCTCACCTTTATGCTAATATAAAACTGATTGAAATGAGTGGTTTTGGTTCAAAATTTTCAATGAGCTTTTAATGAAACTTTAGTTAATTTTCATTTCCTTCATAATATCTGGTGATATCTGTATTTCTTACATTTGATCCTTTAATGTATTCTGAGTTCTACTTCTGTTGAATATCCTGTGAGCCTGAATGAAATCTGAGACTGAAAAGACAACTTGTGATGTATGAACTGTAATAGCCAAAAAAGTCTTAGTTCTTTTGAGGGTTTTTTGAAATGTGGAGAACAACTTCCATGAAAAATACTAAATTTCCAGTGGACTGTTAATCAATCTGAAGAGTAACTAGTGAAGATACTAGTAACTTGTGCAGATACTAGTAAGCAAATTTCTGGGTGGTCTTCTAGTCCCTTCTGGTTTACCTTCGATTGGTTTATCTCTGGTCTTTAACATTTCTATATAAAATGTCAAATTTATTAATCATTTAAAGTGGAATAATCTCTCCCTAATACCCCTTAGAAAAGTACTTTCTAAAATAAACTATTTCTCTCGAGGCTCACTTCTTTCAGCATTTATTTCCTTGAATATATTGGAATCAATATTGCAAATCACATTCACACAGTTCATCAGAAACCACTGACTTTGACAATTGTAATTTTAGATAAAATAACCTTCTCTACTTAATGATGGAGCAATATATAATCTTTAAATAAAATTATGTAATTGCTAGGTTGCACCTAGAGTATATACAATCATAATCTTGCCTTCTGTGGCATTGTTGATGCCTCTTTATGGTACATGATGGAGTTTAGTGTATTACTGTTTTTTAATAATGCAGTATAAATGTGCCTCTTCTTACTTCATGTTTTTATATGTATTTATACTAGTAAGTTGCACTTGATGGACCTGGAGCTCTCAGCATTATGATCTTCATTTGAATTATTTTTGATGATTTCCTCTTCAAATTGGAATAAAGTACTTACATAGCATTTGTTGTCCTAGGTGTACTTCACAGAAATGAATATTCAGTTGTTGGTGAGTTATGGAAATACCACATCATTAGCATTGTACTGTTAGTAGCATACCAACATTTGCTTGTGAGTACCAAGTGGTATCTTGGTCTCTGACAAAGTGGAGATATAAAAATGTGCAGACCATTTGTGTTTGAAATTAAATGAGGTTTCTGTCCAAGCCATAAGCTTTCATGAAACCCCAGAGATGTGTGATGTACCCTAGGGAGTAACACAAAGGCATGCTGGGGAGCTTGGGGCATGTAGTGCTAAGCTGGCTGGGGGTGCTTGTAGGACGACAGAAAAGCTACAGCCTCGGGCTGTAGCTTCTTCATTCTCATCCATTCTGCCTTTTAATAAGGTTACCTGAAAGAAATGCTTCATGGTGCTTTGTCTTGGAGAGAACTGTCTCTCCAAGAGAGCAGCCCAGAACAAAACTGGGAGTAAATGAAAAAGTGAGCACTGTGGAGCTCTCTCTAGCTCAATCCCCTCTCCTGCTCATCTTTGTAGACATCTCCAAAGTTTGCTGGTGATACCTCTAGCAAGTTAGAACTGAAGGTGACATCTGCTACCATTTGAAATATCCTTCACATTTTACAAATTTGGGGAGACTTTCAGTCTTGTTAAGGAAGCTTTCCAGGACATACTGCTTCCTTTCCAGTGACAAAAAGCTATGTTATATTGACCTGTATCTGGTTATGTGATGAGAGTGCAAAGACCCTGTGTATTACCATACAAAGGAAACTCTTGGATGTGAAAAGAGTAATGTTGACGTGAGCCTGTACTAGATATTTGGAAAGTGTACAGGAAGTTCTCTGAAATTGATGAAAGAGAAGATCTAAAAGGAAGATCTTTGAAAAAGATGAATGTTTTTCCTAGCTAACACAGAACTGAGTTTGTTCTGTTCTTGTAAAGCTGATATATTGCTTCTGTTTGTTGAAAAAGATGATCTAAAAAAAGGCAACTTTTGTTCATCCAACTTCCTGCAAATGACATGTTCCTGCGCCATATTTAGGTCCAAATTACTGTGGATTTTTGTGAAAGGAAGAATGAGAAAATATTTTTCCTGACATCAGTGTTTTATGATTACTGAGCTATTTAGAAATATTTGACATTGTACTGATTTTCTGTCTCAAAATAAACTTTTCTGATTACCCTTACATTTCATGATTTCTTTTGTGAATCTGCAGCTTGTGAGGTAACTGGCAAAAACTCTGATCTATCAGCATTTTTGTTTGCTTTCTTGAGTTTATAATGGCACAGCAACAATGAAGCAGCAATCATTCATCATCCAGCTAGTCAAACAGAATAAAGATTTGAAAGTGGAAATAATTCATGGCCTTAGCATTACTCATTTAAGTTCTATATGACTTTTACTGGAGGAATAGTTTTGCTTTGGAATTTGAAGTTTAAAAAAAGTTTGGAAGTCAAGTTTCAAACTTTAATTCGAATAAATTAAAGTTTGAAGACAAACTTTAGAATTCTGGAATAGGAATGATACAATTTTCTAAATGCCAAAGATTTTTAGGTGCATTCACCCAAAAGACTTCATAGCATTTAGTTCATTTCACTGCTACTAATCTTCCGATTTAAGGTGATGGAAATTTAAGTGTACTATGACTGGAAAATCTCCGCCATATTAAAAAAAAATAAAAAAGAGGTTTTCTGATTTATAATAATTATGATTTTAATAAATGTTTGCAGTATACTTCTTCAGTAATATTTTTTTCTGGCTCCATGCAATATTGCTAAACATTGTAACTTAAAAAATACAGGTCATGATCCAAAAAGCTTGATAAAAGAAATTTCTCTTGTGTTTTCCTCTGGGGAGTGAATTTCTATATTTCGTCTATGAGTAGGAGGTCTCTCAGCTTTCCCTTTCAGCAGAAATTCTCAGTTAAGTTTGAGAATAAGTTTGTTTCTAAGAAAAACCCAACAAAGGAGATTTAAAAAAATATGTCTAAATAACTTAGAAGGTCAATAAAAAACTGTTACATGTGTTGTTATTTATAGACAAAGTCTATATATAAATGATTGTTTCAGGTTTTGAGGAAAATACATTGGTACTTTCCTCTGCAAGACACATTGAAAATACATGTTCTCTGTGGGAGCTTGGCGGATCTTGGATTTTGAACCTTTATAAGAGTTCTTCCCCTACACATTGAATTTCCATTTCTATTTCTAGTATGCTACCGATATCTTGCCTTTCCCTGGAGGATTTGGTCAAGCTTAAATGATAGTGAGACAGGGTCTGATGTGCTGTGAGAGACCCTTGGAGGTCAGAGAATGAAAAAAAAGCCATGATAAAAGTGTGTCAATGCCCTAAATATCAGAATCACTGACTGCTTCAGATCTGGGTTATACTAGTAGAAGAACAGACCTCTTTGCCCCTCATCTTGCCTTTGAAAGTGTTTTGCTACTACGATTTGTCTCTAGCTAAGCAGATTGAAATAAATATGGGAACAAATCTGTCATTTCACATCCTGAGTTACCTGGAGGTAAATATTGTAATCAAAACAAACTCCCATTCCATTACCTTTATTCACTCTTTTATATGGTGATGTTACAGACTGTTAATCATTATTTTACTGGATTCATTCTTTGTTTAGATTACATCAAACTCTGCTGTTTGTAACAGGGAACATGAAGACGGGTACTTTATCTTTCACATGAGTACAGAGTTTGGCTCCTGCAAGCTACGCACTGAAGAGTGGCTTTCTTTCATAAAGAGTATTGATCAGCTGTGAGCTGGAGTTTCTTCTGAGTAACTCTATATGTAAAGCTGTGATCTCAAAACGTATACTTCGCATGTTGTCTGAGTTCAGCTTCTAGCTTGGAGATGCATATCCATAAAGCTTCTCATACTCATCCCACTTGATAGCTCTCATCCCTACTGGGGTGCATTGCAGTCTGCTCTGATTTTTGTTCCTAGGTTGAATCAGAAGTCTAGGTGGAGGTTTTGACTGAGGAGGACCTGTAGGAATAGATAGGATTTCCTGTAGGAATAGATACATCCCCAAAGTATGTGCCAAGGTGTGCAGACTTTCACAATACACCTTTATCATTCTTTTTCATATATGGTTGGAGATTTCAAACAGCAAATACTTCAAGTCTTGAAGGTATTCCAACTGAAGGAGCCATGTATTCTGCAGCTTTACTACAGGTTCTTCTAGGTGAACATACATTTCCCCTTGCCTTGATCACAGAATCACAGAATTGAAGGGGTTGGAAGGGACCTTGAAAGATCATCGGGTCCAAAGCAGGTTCCCTAGATGTTTGGCTAAAGCTTCTAACTCAAAGCTGGCTTAGCATCTTAGCTTAGCAAAAATCAGCAATTCTTATGAGGGCTAGGTGGTTTACAACTGTGTGAAAAAAAAAAATATATATATATATGCTGAAAAATATGCCTTTATTCTTTACAAAGCAGACCTGAATTTGTGAGTTGTGGACTACAGCCATTACTACAAAATCATCCTCAGGGTTCAGGAAATTAAATTGAATTTCCTCTCCTGAGAGTGAATGTGAATGTTTGCATTCATTTTTACCTCCAGAGAGGGACTTAACTAGCATGCTATGGAATTCCAGCGTGCAATACCTCCTAAACCTTTCCTGCCACTAGTGCTTCTTTTTTCTATAAAATTATTATATGATCTTACAGCAATTATTTCTATACTTACGGTGGTTTTAGCAATTATGCTTCTCACAAGGCCTGGAAGAACATCAGTGTTGAACCCCTTCAGACAAAAAAGCAGCTGATTCAGAATCTTCTATATGCTAGGTAAGTTCTCTAGCCTTGGATGACTAGCTAAAAGTTAAGTGGAATTTCTGACCAGATCATTGCTCTTTAGGTTTTTGAATACTTCTAGTCTTTCAGTGGATACAGGTCTAGAATACCAAAACAGATTTTTTAAATTTTGGTTGAACTGAATACCATGATATCCTTATAGCCTGGCAAGAGTGAAAGGAAAATAGTGAAGTATGTACTTTATCACTAGGACAGTAGAGCAAAATTTTGCATGCGGTGCTGGTCTAAGCAAGACTAGTTTGTGTTGGTCTTGCAGCTATTGAGGGTGAGTGCAAAATTGTGTGGAACCTACTGAGAGAATAAAGTATCAATGGCTTACTCTTAACTGTGTGTGGATCCCTTTTGCAAAGCTCTGTCCTGGATATGAATCTGCTAAAGCTCATGCTAATGGTCTGGATTACAGACTAGATATTATTTTTATTAAATTTGTATACGACAGCAGAAGATAGGTTTAAACACAAAGTGCTTTTGACAAACTGGAGAGGGATTCTGGAAGAAAAGTTAAAATATTCAATAGAGACAGTGCAAAAGGGAGCTTCTATTTGCCGACAGGAACAATGAATGAGGAGGGAGTTCAAGGAAAACATAACCAACCAGAGCCTAAAGAGTATCACCAACTGGTCATTAGGTAACAGCACAACGCTGCTGCAAACAAAGCATCCATTCGACATGTAAGCATGAAAAAAGAGACCACACTGTGACATGCACAATTATCCTTCTTTTCTTACAAATACTTGTAAGGTCTCAAGTGGTGTATTATGCCCGGCTTTGGATGTTGCACTTCAAGAGAGAGAAATCAGTTGAAGACAGTCCTGATCAAAGCAGTAAGAGACATCAGCTGTTGAGATGTCCTGGGCTGCTTATGGAACAGCGTGTCAAAAGGTGGGCTTTAGCTACGTAAAGAGTGAGGGGAATACTCGTTTATCCTCAGCAGGTAATGTAGTAGCCTGAAATCACAGCAAGGAAGATTCAGGTTAAACACGAGGGAAAAGTTTGTAACTGCAAGTTGGAACAGATTGCCTGAGGAGGCTGTAGTGGTGCTGTCGCTGGAGGACTTCACAATGAGTTAGACCAATGCTTGTCAGCAACGACAGAGGTGCAGCTGATCGTGCCTTGGGGCAGCGCCGTGTAGGAGCTGACCTCGCAAGGTCCCTTCCAGTCCTACTTTTCTGTGGAGAGCATTATGCTGCTCCCTCCCACCCCACCTTTGGCGTTCAGTCCTCTGTTCCTCCCACAAGCTTTCCTTTATCTCCAGCTACTCTCCTAAAAACAAGCTTCAGCTGCCTCTCCTATTGTATTATGCATGTGTAGGAAAGGCTTTCTGCACAAGGCGGTTCTGTGGAAGGCCCCAGTCGATCTCACCCATGAGAAGGGCGGAACTACTTCCCCCCCTGTGTAGGGATGCACTTCAGGTGCAGGAAGAAGGTTCTCACTGTAGGATTTAGCCTTGGACATTCAGGAATGCCTTAAGCCATCAACAGAAACATGGGCTATAGTTGGCAGATTTTATACAGAAAAAAAAGGCAGTTAGATACACCTTTATTTTACGGTATGGGTTATAAGTGTACTCCCGGTACAACAGGGTGCACATTTTCCCACTGTGTGAGGTGACAAAGCTGAAAGGGCGCTCACTTGGTCCAAGCGAGGTTAACCCGAGCATGCTCCTGTTTTGCCTAGAGGAGTTAGTTGTGGCAGAAAGGAAGTAGTGTGGCTTCGGGCCGGGTAGCCCAACTCCGACCGGGAGCCCGAACGTCCCTGACCAGCACACCGGGCAGCGGCCACGCCGCTCCCACCACCTCCGGGGCTGCTCCCGGTGCGGATCCCCCGCGTTTAACGCAGCGCCCAGGAGGGCGAACCGCAACGGGAATCGCAAGCCCCGCTGCGTTGCGCTGCACGGCGGCACCGGCTCCGGTACCGGTACCGGCACCGGCACGGGGGGGACCCGCTGGCCCGGGATGGGGGGGGCGCGGCGGGGCGGGACCGCTGCTGCCCGCCCCCGGCCCGGCCGGTGCACGTGGTGGGGGGGCTGAGCCGAGCCGAGCCGCCCCCTGGTTGCTCACCTCCCCCCGGCGGAGGGGAGCGCTGTGCCGCCGCGCCGCCTTCTGCGTGCCGCTTTTTTATTTTATTTTATTTTATTTTATTTTATTTTATTTTATTTTATTTTATTTTATTTTCCCTTTTAACCCTTGCTTAGCAAATTACGCGCGATGAGCTCATGATGCCGCGCCCCCCCCTCCTTAGCCCCCCCAAGCCCCCTCGCCTCGTGTGCCCGGGCGGCAGGAGGGGGACGTGAGGCGGGCGGCTCCGCGCCTCCTTAGCGCTCCGGTGGTACCCGGGAGCTAGGCGGGCCGGCCGGCCGGTCCTCGCATCACCATCACCATCACCCTTTTACCTCTTCTATCGTTTTATCGCTCGGTGTCGGGCCGCCAGCCGCTCCATGAGCTCCCGGGGGGGCGGCGGGGCGGGGGGAGTAGCGGCCGCCAGCCCCGACCCCAGCCCCGCCCGGGCAGGGGGCGGGCGGGCGTGAGGCGGGCGAAGTTTCTGCGCTGCACCGGGCCCCTGCGAGGGGCGGCGGGGAGGGAAGGACGTGGCGCCGGGGAAGCTGCCGCCGCCGCCAGGGCAGCCCGGCTTTGGCCATGAAGAGGAAACAGAAGCGGTTTCTGCAAATGACGCTGCTCTTCAGCGCGGCTCTCATTTTCCTGCCCGATATCGGCCTCTGGGCTCTCTACAAGGAGAAGCACCTGGTGAAGCCCGCCGAGCCCTCCGAGCCGCAGGTAGGAGCTGCGGGTTTTTTTTGGGGGGCCGGGAGCGGCGGGTGGCTCCGCACGGGCTGCTGGTGGCACGGACGGAGCGAAGGGAGAAAGTTGTGGGCGAGGGAATTCGCCCTCTGGCTAGCCCCGGGTGGCCCCGGTATCCAGGCACGGCAGCCGACTGTGAAATTGGGAAGATGCGGGATTTTGGGGGCTTTGGGGGTCAGCCCGGGGGGTGCTGGGCTCTGGGGTCCCGCGGGTTTCCCGACGAGAAGTGGAGTTCCTGTCGCAACTTTCAGGGGTCTGTTCGGCGGTGAGCTCCATGAGCTGCTCTGTGCCGCTAAAACTGCTCGTAATCCTTCCAGTTCACCGACCACCTCCAGCCTCTCTTTCCTACCCTTCTTATTGAAAACTCCAGAGAAGTGGCTGTCAGTCTTTTTTTCTTTTGAACGCTACTAAAGTGACCTAAAGCGTGCCTGTCAGATTGATGGCACAACCAACTTTTAGATATTTCTAGTTTACGGTCTCCTCCATCACCATTATTAATAATGTCAACTTATGTCAACTCACGGTTGACATAAGCAAGGTGTTTTTGTTTTTCCTTCTTTTTTTTTCCTGAAGTTATTCTTCGACTCACTGGGCTTATGCATGGCTCATAAATCCCAGTAAGACCTGCGTTAAGTGAAGTTTAGTTTTTGGGGGGTTGTTGTAATGAAGCACCTTAAAACCCCGCCTGCAGTTTACCATTTATACACTTACATTTATCTGTGTTCTGCTCAGCAGTGCTATGCTCCTACACCGTAATTGTCAGTGTAATTTAAATATAATATAAATATTTTACAGGTCATTAGTAAGAAATTATGGAGTTGTTTGATCTTTTTGTTTGTTTACTACTTGCGTAGCCTCGATGTTGGAGTGTGCAAGACAGCATCATATATCATTTTAGTGTATTAGTAGTCTTAATTTCAAGGGTCATCACCCACTTGCCACATACTAACTGTATTTAAGTCAGTTCCTTCAACTGAACAGTAACATATTTGATTCTTTTTTAATATAGCTATCTATTATGGAAGTTATTCCTCCAAAGTGTCATCAGTTTAGTTAATGAAATATGCTGAATGGAAGATACCCTAATTACCACAGGAGGAATTTGAAGCTTACTCTATCTTTCCAAAGGTTTTAAAATGCAGTAGATGTCAGGTGCTAGACTGTAGCTGGAAATAATTTCTGCTGAAAGAAAATTATACATGATCATAAGTGTCTGTCATTAGTTTACAAGGTGCATACTGTAGTCTTTGCAGTTTCTGATTTACTTTATGATTTAGGAAAGCTGAAGTGTTCAGTGCAAATAATGATTTCTCTGTTTGTTGCATGGCTTTTAAAAAGACATATGCCTTGAGATAAGATGAAACTTCATATCTTCAAGACTGAACTCTAAGCAGAGCATGTCTGGATAGCATTCACAGTAAAATAGTGTTAAAAAAAATAGTTCTGGATGCAGTGGTTGAAGAAGACCTTAGCAATTAGCAAGCAGCTGAACATATGTGAAGGGCTAGTGAGACTTGCTAATGAGTAAATTTTAAATCCTAAGTTTTCTTAAAGTGTTTTCTTTTTCCTAGTTCACCTCCCTCCCCCCCCACCTGAATGCGAATGGAGCAGTAATGGGTTTGTTTTAATGAGAAAACAATAAAATTGGCAATGAAACTTTGAACCTTGCAGCTGACTCTAATGTAATTCCAGTATCACTGTCAGAACTGAAGTTGTGTTGGAAATGTCATACTGTGTGAGGATAGCAGGTAGGGGAGCATGATGTAATTGTGGTACTTGTGCCTTCTGATGTGTGCATCATAACCCAAAGTGCATACAAGGAATGAGGTTTGCAGTACAACTTTTGAGATCAACTGTTTTATATAAAATTAGATTGTAAGAAGATGGTCAACGTATTTCTTCAAGACTATGCTAGAAAAAAGGTAATACTAGAAGAGGTTATGTTAGGTAACTACTATGATAATCTTTATAACTTTTTGTTGTTGTTGTTGTTCCCCTCTAGAGTTAGCAGGAGATGAACGTGGTTAGTGCTGAAATTCTGTCTTTGCCCTTGAGGTATTTAATTACTCGATATTTAGTGTGACTTAACACAAGTTTAAAGGTCAATCCTACTGAAACTGCAACAGACCTTAGTTATATATACTAAAGCTGTGTTAGGTTTCACAGGTATGTAGGTGGAGACAGAACATGAGATGGTGATGTGCAGTGAGGTTGTTCTGGTATGACATGAGGATGACAGAGGGTCAGAGCTGGTTTCACCAGTAAAATGTGTGCCTAGTAGTATTCTGGTGTTGGCAGTAATGCTTACAAACATGCCATCTTATTTTAATAACAGCTAAACCAATGTAACTGATCATCAGGTGTTTCTGAGGAGGTGGCAGAGTGAAATTCTGATACTCTGATGAGTTGAAAATGGAACTTCCCAATGCATTGCTAAAGCAGACATTTCCAAACTTGCCTGGGAATGAGGGCTCTGTCAGCCTTTCCGACCACCTAGGCTGCTCACTGCAGCTCTGGAGCAGAGGAGGGATGACAGGAAGCTGATTGAGGCAGGGTATCCTGACAGCAATAAGCAGAGAAGCTGCTCAGAAGCAGTCCACGTGGCAAAAACAGTCTGTTTGTATCAGTGTGCAGAGCAGTGTCCCCTGGGCACGTTGTCACTCCCCATGCCGAGAAGAGGGCAGTTGTGCTCTTTAGCATTATCTGGAAATTCTAATATAACAACATAAGTTGACATTTTTCTTCTTTAAAGTATTGCTCCGAGAAGTTACATAAGATTATTTTTTTTGTCGTCATGCAAATTCTGTCTGTTTCAGAGCAGAGCAGCTCTTTCTTTCTTCCTGAGGAGAGATTATAAGATGAGAAAATGGTGTTGACAACAGTGATTTCAGATGGCATTAATGATTTTGATCGCTGTACGTTAATTCTATATGCATTATTAACCTCTGAGTGTTTCATACAAACTTACTTTTTCTTACCATATTTTCCTAAGGTTTTCACTTGTGATATTGATAGGCTTGGTCTTTGTATGTTGAATACTGTTATTTAATTTTTTTTTTTTTTTTTTTTTTTTTCACACCATTTAAGGTGAGGCTTCAAAGGCAAAGGTACAGAGACTAAGGTCTGAGTTGCACAGAGCAACTGTCAAATACAGTTTGCTAGTAAAACAGGATATGCAAAATACTGCATGTGAAATGCAAAAAAAAAAAAAGTCTGTTTTAATTCTTTCTAAGTTAGTCTTTCTACCTATACTATAGGAGTAAGAGAAATTGAAGAGGGTACTTTATGGCCTTTTTAAAAAAGCCTTGTAAATTCCTTAACGGCTCTTGGTATCCTTGAGTTTTGATGATAGTTTCTACAGTTAGCTTAATTTTTTTTTTTTTTTTTTTTTTGTCACTGAAATATTACTTATGTGATGTAAGTATCCTGTCTGATCTGATCTTTTCTTGTGACACATTCCCAAGGCTGGGTGTTGGGGTGTTAAGTTATGCTGGCCAAGCTTTTAAGTTCATTTTAGTTTGCTGTTGGAACCAGCAACAACGCAGTACGCCTTGTGGGATGTAATTCTAGTGCAAACCTGGCTACCCTGATGCTGACTAAAGTTAGTGCTACTTTATCTGGCTGCAGTAAGGCTGTAACCTTGTCTGTTTATACAGTTGCAATAGATGAAAAATAACTTCATGTAATGGAACCAAATTTCCCACAGCAGCTTTACAGTGTCCATAATACAGATACTCGGTGAAAAGTACTGCAAGATGCCTCTCTTCCTGTTTTCATGGGATGCCAGTGCAGTTGCCTGGAAGAGGAGGACAGTCTAGTGAAGTATCCACTGATACATTTATAAGAAGGTGGATTTGCTTTGTTTTACTTAGGTTTGGCATAGCACTGGGTGCAATTTTACCCCCCTGATTCAGCCACTTCTATGGGAGGGGCTGTGGTTGGGGTTCACGCTTTGAGTGGAACAGACTAGCTCAGTCAGAAGGAACCTTCAAAGATCAGCTAGTCCAATTGCCTGACCACTGCAGGGCTAAAGTGCCTCAGGGATAATGCTGTTTGCACATTTTATTCCAGTGTTTGTACTTTTTTTTTTTTTTTTTTTTTTTTTTTTTTTTTTTTTTCAGTGCATGCACGGTGCCTGGAGCAGAGACCAAAATACAGGCATCTTGCCAGGGGAAAGCATTTTTCAGTGGGATGGAGGCACACTCTCTTTCCCTTGTCCTTTGAAGCCCATATTTCTATCTGGTTAGCCTGATGCTTAGGCCTTTCTCTTGGGACATGTGAGGTAGAGATTTAAATGGACTCTTCAAGATAAGGAGAATGTAGTTCTTACAACTCCCAAGCACGTGCTGTAGCTGGCAAATGGGCGCAAAATGCGAAGGTGCCAGCTTTGCCTTCTGAATCCAGGAAGCACTTTTGGACTGAAATCTGTCTTAAAAAGGGTCATTAGTTTCTGAAGTCCATGAAAGAGGTGAAATTTCCAACTTACCCTGAGGTTAAATGTTTCCTGCTGCTGAGTACTGGGGTTTGGATAGGCACAGTTGTCGCAGGACAGCTAGCTCCATTTGCTCACTACTGGTGCATGCCAAGTACTGGCTTGGCTTGTCCAGTTCTGCATCCAAAGCTGCATAAAAGCTGTACCTTAAAGTGAACTTCATTTTTTTCTCCACTAGCTCTATTTCCCATGTTTTTCCAGTTAATTTCCACAGCTCCAAACTGTTGTGCTAAATATGGTTTGGTTAGGACACTAATAGGTGCTTGTTTCCTATAATTGCACCACCAGAAGAGGGTCAGTCATGCTGGTATCTATTATACTGTCAGTTCCTGGTGGCTGCTTTCACTGCAAACTTGTGAAGCAGAAGAGTTGTCTTTCTCTTTGTTTACAGAGTATAAATATAGGGACAAATAGGTCCAAGTCTACAAAAGTAGCTACTTGACTATAGCTGATGCTAAAAAATAATTTAAAATAATAAAAAAATGAAGCCTTAGTTTCTGTACATGTGCTCTTTTGGGCAAGTCCTCATTTCTCTCCCCCAGAGCAGCACCCAGTGTATTCAGTCTGCTTTTATTCTCCAGCTCCTTCTGTTGCTGTGCCAGTACATCAGCTCCCAGGCCCCTATAGAAGGCATTGCAAAACAGACCTCAGTGTCTTAAAATGCAGTGCACTGGCAGTCTGTGTTTGCCACTTAAGCATTTAACAGTCAGACAGTTAACACTTTTGTAATTCACTTATTTGTCTGAATTGCTCATGTATAATTTTATTCCCCTGTATATATTGGAGCCTACTGAGGAAAATATCATTTGAGTTCTAAAACCTTTGTTACTTTTAAGATACGATATTATTTTTGGCAATTAGCAATATGTTTCTGTTGTATTCAGTGTACCAGAGGGAGCCCTCCTGTGGTTAATTTAATACCTATCAATTTTCAGGAATGTTACTAAACAGTATATCTTGCAGGATAAAATGGGCTGTTTTCTATATTTAGTTTTATTTCCATTTAACTCTGTGTTTGTAATGCTTCTTTTGCTAATATTATTGTGTGCAGTTACCATATTTTTTTTCGAAGTACTGTCATTTTAGATTGATACTAATGAAAATGCAAGGCGCAGACCAATATTTGGACTTGTCGGGGTGAGTGGCACTCTGTGCCCTTATCAAAGCAGTGGGACAGAGGAACCCCCACTGATTAGGGATGCCTACCCAAGTGGTGTTTCATTCCCCTTGCCAGACATGATGCCCCTTGCTTCTTTCCTAAACTTCCTCACCCCCCTCTGTGGGGAGCAAAGCCCTTGTGCTTGGGGTCCAGGGAACCACACCATCCTGTAGGTACATCCTGGTTGAGAGCCAGACTGCACATGTGGTTTAGTGGAGATATGGCCTGTGTGTGCAGGCAGGTAGATGGAGAGAAGAAAGAACAATTCCGCTTTTTATTTATTTTCTTTTTTAATGCTCAGACAGGTAACTTATGGTCTTCATCTAGCAGTATGCTGATGCATGCATTTATAGCAATTGAGTTCAGCAAAACTGAGTGTATGCTAACTATTTTGATGGACCTGGGCCAGGAGCAGACATGTTTGGTTACTTTAAATAAGGCTGAAAAAATTAATTCTGAGGTTGACAAGTTAAATACGGTGCAGCTCAGGAATCTCCAGCTAAAAATCCTACATCTATCAGAAATGTGCATCGCAGTCAAGAGACCAAATTACCCTGACTGAACAAAATAGCAGTCCCAGTTTATTAATGTTTCTTTAAAATGTGAAAAGGCCTTGTTAGGAGATGTCAACCTGCTGTACCAACTCCTCTCTGAGAATGTCAGTGTAAACTGGTTTTTAAGGTCAACCTTTGTTGTGATTCATTGCTTTCACACTGGTTTTAATACTTGCCACGTTTGGTGGAACATCAGAGGGTGATGGGCTAGACTATGTAATCTTCCTCAAAATATGCCTTTGAAATCCTATCCCTCTTTATGAAAAACCTTTTGGAAGAGACCTGTTTGAGGAGGTCTGCTCAAGAGGTAAAGCTTGTATCATGGGAGAAGGAAAGGAAGAAACTGTATTGCAGGAACTTGTCATGGTTCTCTTTCAACTTCTTTGCCTTCATTTCCATAATTTCATGTCTTCATATAGAAGACATGCCTCTAAATTAATGCAAACACCTGGTAATTCCAGCCAGGTATTTAATCACCAAGCTAATAGCGATATATTAACCGCATCGTAGGAATTTAAATGGTGAGGTGTATGTAAAACTGATGTAGGAAATGTACAGGGTACAGCTGTCCCTTTTCTGGATGTTTGTACCTTGCTGGATCAGAGCTGCCACATCTCTGTTCCAGGCAGTGTTTCACAGAGACGATGCTGTCTTATGCTACCACTGTAAGATTTCTCGGCAGATCTCATTGAAGAAATTTCCCGTCCCCTCTTCTGGTCAGACTCTATTTAGTGAAGATCTCTGCTCTTGCTTTAGGAAGCAGTCACTGGCAGAAATAAGAGTTTAACAGGTATATGGTTTTAACAGACAACTACAGCATCCTGTTCCCTCCTCACCTCCAGCTGTTGGTTACCATCCAGCACCTGAAACTTTCAGCCAAGTCCCTGGTGACAGGACATAACAGCATTTGACAGATGCTTCATTGGATCATCTGAAACCACCTCCACAACAGCTTAAGCTTATCTGCCAGACTCTTCCCTGATGTAGCTGAAGAATATTTGCACGTTGTCTTCAGAGCCACATGAGTATTAAAGCATGTGGAGAGTGGCAATGTCTGGAACTGCAGTGAGTGTGTGGTGCCCTACAACTTCTGTCAGGTCTGTGCCAGCTCAGAGACACCATATCCAGGGCAGTTTCCTACGCTTAGCCAGCTGAATTTATGGTGCAAACTGGACATAGTAGGCCAGAAAATCTGTCCCATACAATGTAAATGATTCATCAATCACTGATAAACCATTGGTTCTTAGCTTAAAATACAGTGGGGATTTAGCAGTTTGCTTGTGTGCTATACAGCAGTTCATGACAGGATGCGATGCTGCTAAGAGATTTAGCTAGGCAGGATAATTATCTGAACTAGGATTTGGTCAGGACACCCATGTTAATACAGGGTGCTTTGGAAATTGAATTGCTCACTGAAGTGTGTAAGTGTAGATTTATCAGACTAACTTAAGGTGCTCATTTGCTTAAAGAAGCATAATTTTTCATACTTGAACTTAAAATAGAAGTGGAGTAACAGATGGGTTAGTTTAGAATTTTTTAGCCTGTTTATTTATTATTCCCCTCTGAAAATAATGTTCTATAAATTAAGTGCTAGGAGCATGTGAAGAAATGTTTAGGACAAGAAAGAACAGAATCACAGGAAGGCCGAGGTTGGAAGGGACCTCTGAAGATCATCTAGTCCAAAAACTTTGGACTCTGAAGATCACCTAGTCCAACACTTCATAGCCAGACTGTACAAGTTCTGCTTATAGATGAAGATGGGGAAGTGCAAGGGCTCCCTCTCTGTCTGTTCAGAGCCAGTGCCTGGGAAGTAGAGGTCCTGCGCATGCAGCCATGCAATGCTAGCAGCTTCTGCAGTGTGAGATGTTTTGTCCCCTCTGTTTTTTTCCTCACTGTGATTAAAATCCCCCAGTTTTGCATTAAGTAACATAATTGTCTGTTATGGGCAGTTTTTCATTCTGTTCTGCCATTCAGTCCTTGGGCAAAACGTTATTTGTACAACTTTATGTTTGGCTAATGACTCTATAGGTTTATTGGTTCGTATCGGAGAAGGCAAGGCTGGGTAAGTGCATGTGTGCTTGGAACGTCTGAGGTATTCCCTCCTCTGAGCTAGCTCCAGTAGGCACTGGCAACAGAAATCTGTCTTCTGCACAGATTTTGCCAATCCCTAGCAAAGCTCTTCAAGATGTGGTGGTAGTTAGCCAGAGCTAGGTTTCTTTAGAAAAGACTGCTAATTGTGTCTAAATTTGTGCTGAAATAATATCCTTCAGTGGTTCACCAACTCTGAATCATCTGTCCTGCACTGTATATAATCCATGGCTTAATGCAGTTGTTCACTTATTTAATATGTATTGCTGTGGTTTAACCCAGCAGGCAGCTAAGCACTGCACAGCCATTTGCTCCCCTCCCCTTCCCCTCTCCCAGTGAAATGGGGGAAGAGAGAAAAGAAAGGGAAAAGCTCATGGGTTGAGATAAAGACAGTTTAATAGGACATAAAAGGAAGGGATAATAATAATAATGATGATAATAAAAAGAATGTACAAAGTAAATTATCCAAAATGGAATTGCTCACTGGCCTGTGAGAAGTGACCCCAGCTCCTACCCCAGCCAACTCCCCTAGTTTTATTGCTGAGTGTGATGCCAGGCAGTGTGGGACATCCCTTTGGGCAACCTGGGCCAGCTGTCCTGGCTGCGTCCCCTCCAGCTCCTGGGGCACCCCCAGCCCAAGCACAAGTAGAAAAGTCCTTGGCTCTGTGTGAGCACTGCTTTGCAGCAACTAAAACATCCATGTGTAATCAGCATTATTCTCATCCTAAATACAAAACACAGCACCATACCAGCTACTGGGAAGAAAATTAACTTTATTCCAGCTGAAACCAGGATATGTATGAGGGGCAAAATAGCTCCTGTGGCCCTTTTATGGGGAAAGACTTCTTATTTTAAGCGTAGCAGTAAAACTCTGCCTCTAGCCTCTTTTTGTCCTTGTTTGCTTTTTTTTTTTTTTTGGCAGGGGAGGAGGGGGTTCATGGAGGGTGGGATAGAACACATTAGAACATGTTTCAGTTTCTTTAATATTTTTGGTATCTCATTTGATTTCTGGGTAAGTTATTTTATTGGATTGCCTGAATCTTGGAGATTTTTAGATTGTTTTTTGTACAGAATGGTAGTTTCACATTAGTATGGGAAATGCATGAAAAAGACCCATTAATGCCATCTTACAAGGAAAATATTGCTGTGTTTCAGGCTCTGATAAATGACTACATTTTAAGTTGCCATTGATATGGATACGAAATGAATGACAGGCCTGAACGGATGTTGTTTTTCCAGAATGGCTCAATATAAACTGAAGTGACAGTCAAATTGCTGGTCAAATTTTGCAATTATAACACCAGTGTAAAAATGTAAATCTAGAACTTTTATCACATTAAGTAATGAATTTTCCACTAAAATTACAAAATGATTAGACTCTCACCATAAATGGACATTAAAAAGTACTTCAGATGGCTCTAAAAATTACTAGAAAACGCAGATGAAATGCAAAAGCTTCACAGCAAAATATTTCTGCAGCATTTTTAACCCATGTTTCGCATCAGGTTAAATCTTGTTCAGTATAAGGGCATCCTTGATGTGATCACCATTGATAGTGAAGTGGTAGGACAGTACATAGATACTAAGTACATAGATACTTCTAACAGTCAAATTTATTTTGATTGATATTACTTCTTGATCAACAGCAAGTTAGGTAGCAGTCTGAGAGAAGGGTGGTTTTACCATATTTTCCTAAAGTAATCCATGTAAGAGATACAAGCCCAAGCACAGCCAGAACATATATATTAGTTTATGCTTAGCTAACATGGAAATTAAACTGTATTCACCTCTACCAACTAACTGCCTGTACTAAATGAATTTAGAAACAATATTGCAAGCTGGAATCTTGAGTACTGCAAACAGCCATGCCACGCATGCAGGAAGGGCTGCAGAGGGGGGCATGGAACTGCTCCTTGAGGGAAAGCAGGAAAGCTGCAGAAGGTTGAGAAATAAATTTGACTGGAAACATGGTCTTGTGACCATATACAATCTTTCCCAATCTTCCCCATCTTCGTACTTCATGAGGAGAGGAGACACCAAGAGCTGCAAAAGATGCCAAGGCATTGTTTAAAGGGTTCATATACAATGGGTAGAGAGGAAGTGTTTTACAGAGAGCTGCTATTAACATGAGACTTGTTCTTTATAAAATTGAGGTGGTATCTCGGCAAATTATTGCTCAGGAATTCCAGGTGCTACAGTGCATATTCTGACCCCACACAGAGCAAAAGTGCTGTCAGAAAAGACAAAGGTGTATTTATTGGAACAACTGCAGCATGAACAAGTGAGATAGAAATTTGTCTTCAAGTGCTCAAGATGCACAACAGATGTCTTCTTCAGAAGCAACAAAGAAAAATTGTATTTTATAATGGGTGAAGGGAAATGGAGATGGCATCATGCTAAGCAGAAACCTGCTACTGCATCTGGGATAGATGCACATGACAAATGAACACAGGAGATCAAGCCCAGGACACATGTACTTACTGCCTGTGCACATTGTAACCCCTTCAGGCTGTGGAGGTCTTGAAATACTAAACCAAATGGTTTAGTAACATTTGTTCTGTGATTTATGAGAGTAAAATACTACTCAGTCAAGTGAGTTGAGATTCTTCATGAGTGCATTTTAAAGGAATTGTAAGTAGAATAGATTCTTCAGAAATGCTTTTCATGTGTGGAATCTGAGTGGTGTTTGTTGTTTTTTTTCCTTTTATATATGTGTATATTTGTAAATACACGCCTCTGTTAACAGACAAGAGGATGTGAGAAGACCATCTTTGCTCCCTGCACGGTGAGGGAGTTCATTTTTTGTAGTGTAGCACGCCCTAACAATCTTAGAGGTGTGGGAAAGTATAAGTTTATGGATGTAAATTCAGTACAGCCTAAAGTGTCTTTGGCTTTTTTTTTTTTTTCTAAATAAATGTTAATGTTTGGCTTGTTTTTGTCTCCTGTCCCTCTTTATGCACAGATTGTATGTGGGCTGGCTCTATGTACAGTTTTTGCACAGTGACTACTTTTGATGATCTACTGAACTTTTTTTTCCCCTCCCTACTTCCAAGTCTTGTAATATGTAGGCAATAGATATGTTGGCTCATATCATTTATGCTTTTGATTCTTTCCAATCTGCCTTTTAGTCCTTTCTGCTCTATAAATGCTGGATTCTCCTATACATTTGTGTAGGAGACTGTAATGAGTTTGTTCAAAAAATACTTGCCCAAAGCTGCTGTCTTTGTAACACTTTGCTAACCTGCTTTTCTCCCAATGTGTGTGATCTAAAAAAAAAAAATTAAAAAATTAAATGACTGACCTGTTCCATTCAGTAACCTTCTTCATATTACAGATTAACCTCCAATTTACTGATCTGGTTGTTAGAGAGACCAGCTTTTAATGACAATGGAGAATGAAAAGCTGCCAGAGTGTTAGGTTGGAAGTGACAGGGAGGAAACTTGAAAGGAAAATGTACAACCAGAAGAAGAATAAGGGAACTATATTCCATCAAATGTATTTCTGGTTATTGCAAGTCACACTGCTATCATGTTTCCTATGCTTTTTATGTCACGTTTCTCTAACCTGCATCTCTGGCATATATTGTTTCTATGATTTTTTTAAATGCTAACTGCAACCTTGTTTATCTATTTTAATTTATTATAGTGTGTTAGTAAAGCTGCTTTGGAATACCCTGGATTAATGATGCATTTAAACTGTTTTAAAATGACCCCAGGCTAGGTCAATTATTGAAGTAGTGCCAGTGAGGAATATTTTATTTTGATTGCAGTAAGCTCTTAGTTTTATGTTAAGTGCATTGTACAAACATGACCTGAGGGCTTTTAATGTTTTAGTGAATTGAAACTATGTGTGAATAAAGCAGGCTTCATAATTTTATACAGCAAACTAAAGCTTCTTCTGAAGATGAGACTCTATAATCTTATTTTCTTCTGTTGTACATGTAGTCACCTTTTTGTACTAGTACTTTTTGCTCTGAGAAAGCAGACCTGTCTTTTTGATATAAAGTGAAGACATAGTGAGGTGCAGGTGCTTTTTTGGTGTGTTAGGTATCAATGCATCCTCCTCTTCTGTATCCCCTCATCTCAGCAAACTTGTGCTGCTATAGCTGGGCTCAGAGCAAACAGCCTCTCTTATCCTTTGCATCCTGAAGATTGGAAAGACTAAGTAGCTCAGGATGTTTTGGTGTGGAAATTGTAATTTGGTGATGCTCTTTGAGCATCCAAAACCAAGCAGAGAGTCTTAGTAGGGCTGCCTGACTTGGCTTCTCGACACTTTGTGGTGTTTTTAGCACGAGTGGCTGGAGATAGGCTTTGGTTGTCAGAGAAATAGCAGTGCATGGAGGGAGGAGGGGGGATGTGTCACTTCTCCCAGTGACACAAACAGCACTAATGCTGGGTTACCTGCTTATACAGGGCTTGGGGCAACCTGCCTTGAACGTGTTTGCTGTGGCTGGGCGGAGAATATGGTCTCAAGCAGTGTTTAAATGCCAATTGATGTAGTCATTGAAGTGCTCTGTTAGGTATAGTGGACTGAAAAGCATATGAAGGAAGTGTGATTCACCCCAAGTTTTGGTATGTTTGTGGGAAATTGCTGCTATTTGTGTTGCAGGATAGGAGAATTCTGTAAAGCAGATTATTTTCCAAAACTTCATTTGAAAAAGCATTGTGTTTATTTTTTCTTTTAAAGGTCATATCTTTAGTTATTGCACAGGTGCCTTTGTATTTCTTTTACTTTTTGGAATGGAAAGTGTTACTTGCTGTGCTCTGCTTTAGAATTGAGCTAGAATGAGGGCTTACTGCATATTTTTTTTCCAAAAAACACGGATGCTTTTTTTTTTTTTTCCCTCCACATCTCAAATAGGTATCAGTATTTCAATTTAGCAGGCTTTTCTGTACAAGGCAGTACTGGAGTTGCTCCACCAAATCTAACATTATGGGCAGCTTATGCCAAAAACAAAACAAAACAACACCCAAAGAATAACAAAAGAGAAGGCAACAGTAACAATAAAACCCCAAAGTTTAGTAACCCAAGCGATCTCATCTCAGTAAAATTGACATTGCTTAGTCTTCAGAGACATTGGACTTCACATGTTGGACAGTGCTTTAGATGCCTGAATAACTCATTAAGTTTCACTAGTAACTTTAGGTTGCAGCTGTAGGTTTTCATTTAATTTGTCTTTTACAAGAGCAGTTGAAAATTGACTCCAGTCATAGACTACTACTTGGAAGTAGACCTGTACTGAAGTTGTGGAAATTTCCTTACTATAAACAGAACATGCACCTCCCTAGAACAATCTTTTCTACTGATTTAGAGGTCTCTTGACTGTGAAAGAGGGATAAAAACAGTGTTTGAAATTAAGACTCCTACCTTGTGTAGGAGAACAGTAACTTGGCAGTGGCTGAGATGAGCATCGAGATCAGCAGGCATCTTGAACATCAAGCCACTTAAGAGGAGAGAATATGTAAAACTAAGCCTGAAAGATTCATTCCAGATGCTTCAGAGAAGAATCATTGGGAAGGTAAATAACTATTTTATGTTTTGGGGTTGCTATTAGTCTGACGAAATTCTGAAGTGCTTAGAAACAGAGGTGATCTATGCGCAGGAAACAGGTGCATAAAAAATAAGATGATTCATTGTAATGGACAGATCCTATATATGGAAGAAAAAATGAAAAACAAAAGGTCTGTGTGTGGGGAGGAATATGGGGTAGGATACAAGCAGAATATTACTGCTCTAACTACAGATCTCTCCACATAATGCTGTCTGTCTTCATCTAGCCCTCTGAAATAAAATGTGGATAAATATGAAATAAGGTGTATGGGGAAGTAAATAATCCTAGTTCTACATACACAGCAATAACTTTTGAGATAGTAATTGCTACTCAGGAAGGAGTTCTTGATGCTTGTATTCGTTTTATGAAAATGTTAGCTTTCATTTCGAGGAGGATAACATTGTTATTACTACTGTGTAAATTCATTTTGCACTCTGAAATACTGTATGCAATTCTGGTGCAATTGTAATCATCACAGATGGAGTGGAAAAGATGCCTATCAAGGGTGACTAAATTATGTAAAGACTTCATTGTTGAGTGATTGATAAGAAGAGAGGACAGAAGAAGCATGATAGAGGTATCTTAGAAGAGAGTAACATGGAGAAGATATGCAGGGAACACTTAATTCGTTCTCTTCAATAGAAATAATAACATCAAATTAAATACTGTGCTAGGGTTCAACACAAATGGCAGTCACAGGTCTTTGAAGAGCAGGTTATTAAGCTATGGAGCTTTCTGAGCCAAGGATTGTAGGTATTAAAATTTTGCGTGATTGCAAGAAATAATTGAATATATTCATGGCAGAAAAATGCATTAGGGCTAGAGATGCCATCCCTGACTTGTGAAGTCTTTAAACCAGTTGCTGGAGGAGGATTGTGGGAAGTGAAATTGCTTGTTTGCCGTGTATTTATATCTTTCCTTAGGATGTGCTGTTGATCACTGTCAGAAACAGATAGTTGGCTCAATTGACCTTTTGGTATTACTTTTTATGAAGGACATTCGTATACTAATAATGTTTAAGCTAAAGTAATCCCTGATAGCTGCTGATGGCAAATCAAGTTGTGGAACATGAGGGGCTTTTGAGTGAGTTACTGGATGCTGGAGAACTTTCTGGTAAGCCAGGGGGAAAACTGTCAGATTCAGTATTGAGGCTTTACAATGAATCTGAGGTGAGACACACCAAGGAAGTCTGTACCCTAGACTAAGTGTAACTGGGACAGTGTATGCTTTCCTATTATTGATACATGTCTCGGTGCATTAGTTAGTATTTGAGGCAGACCAAAAACATAATTTCAAGATGCAAAGCTTTAATCAGTACTTAAATGGGCACCGATCCCTTCTCTTCATTCTCAGTTGGGTGGGAACAATAGGTTCCCAGAGTCTCCTGCATGCT
Source organism: Aythya fuligula (assembly GCF_009819795.1). Lineage (NCBI taxonomy): Eukaryota > Metazoa > Chordata > Aves > Anseriformes > Anatidae > Aythya > Aythya fuligula. Next base: position 25,442,958 of record NC_045562.1, on the reverse strand, counting down.
TAGTTTACTTTTAGTTTGTATGCAGCTTTTTCCCTTTCTCTCTCTCCTTAGTAATGTTTAATTTTTCCTGCCCAGAACAAAAACAGGGACATGTTGAATATGGTAGGATGTAATAAGGAACATGCTAAACTTGGGACTATGTTATTGTGCCAGTAGATGTAGAACAGCCTGGGGATTGTGTTTTGTTGTTTCTGTGTTTTTTTTTTTTTTTTTTTTTTTTTTTTTTTTTTTTTGTTTAATTATTTTGTTTTTGTTTTCTAATACTTGCCTACATTGCCCATATTGCCTATTAAGATGAGATTACAGTTTGAAAATGTTTAAGTTGCTCTATGGAGTATCTGCGGAATTGTACATTCATTCCTCTGTAACTTGGACTCCTGAGTACCTGTAGATAGGAATGTTTTGCTTTTTCCACGTGGCTCACATTTTCCTCATGTTGAGCTCTGTTTGATATCAAGACTGTGTTTTGGATTTCAGTAGGAATAAAATCTACCACAGGAATGTGTAGCTTTAATGACTAAGAAAAAAGAAGAAAACAACAACAACAAAAAAACGACACTTTTCTTTCCCTCTCTTCAGAAGAAGTAGCTTACAGGAAACCTTGTACACTAGGATACCGTAGGCTGTGCTAGTCAGGGGTTTACTAGGTGCTTACCTGAATACCACATAAGAGTTTGCTGACAGTAACAGATAAACATAAAAGGTCTTTCATTTTATTGTTTTATTTATTTATTTATTTTAGTAAATAGCATAACGTGAAGTTGTTAATGAAAAGCAGTATGTCTAAGATGGGAAAGGTGTTTTCAAAGAACTCTCCTGGAATCCAGGCTTGAATGTTTATTTACTAAAACCTGTGCTGCACTTTTATAGAAGATGTAAAATTGTTACATTGATCTCTTTACTAAATACGTGCATGCTAATAGTCTTAGCTTTTATATACATGTACAAGTTGCAGTATGATACTGTCAGTTGTACTTGTGACCATGTGTTAGTACTCGAATTATGCAATTACGCAAGTGCTTTCAGAGTCTTCCTTAGGAAAAGAGTGAAAACAGGATAAAAAAAAAAAAAAAGAGGTCTTCATTGCCATCCATCCTCATTACTGGAATAAAGCTCCTGTTGCCTTCAATGGGAACTGAGTTTTGTAATCAGTGCTGTCAGTCACCATCTGGACTGACTTTCTTTTTTATATCTGAATCCTACCATAGAGTTCTTCCTTTCTGGGATACCATCTGCCAGGCAGTTTCTTTTGACATGTTTCCAGCATCAACCTTTGTACCTTCTTTCATGTCCTCTTATGTGCTCCAAGCAACCTCTCAAATCTTCATTCTCCCTGCTGTTTTCAAAATACGTTTTGAAAACTGGTGTACTCAATGAAGTACCCTAGCAATAATAGCTATTACCAAACCCTGGGCAACATCACAGTTATCTGAAGAAAATCTGTCAGGAGGCCAAGGCTTGGAAGGCATTGACCCCAACCCCTTTTTCTCATCCCTACAAGTGATATTTCAAAGTAGTAGCTGAGGGAGAAGTTTGAACCACTGGTGACTTTGTGTCTTTTCTGTGGATAAAAGAACTGAGTGAGTATGGCAGTTAACCTAAAAATAGGTTACAGAAGTATTAGTTCATATAAGTTTAAAAATATGATTAGGTAGAATTTCTCTAATGGAGTATAACATTTTTTAAAGCCTGTTTATAAAGACCTTTTTACTTAGTAGAGCCATGTTTATGAAGACTTTTTTTTTTTTTTTTTTAAAAAAAAAGGCAGTTTTTGCCTGCATACGGTGTTTTCACTCTGACATAGTTAAAGCTAAACTCCAATGATTAATATAGGATTTCATAAGCCAATATAAGAGGTGTGAACCCCAAAGATTCCAGTTTTAAAGAGAAGAAAGACATAATATATTAGAAATAATACATAGCTTTGGAAAACAAAATAAATAGTTTGTTACAGTAAATTCAAAATAAGCATGAAAAGGAGGTATCGTAATGAAATCATGATCAGTAGCTAACTCATGACTTACTTCATGAGTTGTAAACAATTCAGACATGTAACCAAGTCACATACGAAGGGAATTCCTACATAACTTAATAGGAGACTTTCTTCTAAGTGGTTTCAGTGATGTGCTTTTTCCAAACAAAATTTGAATGAATTCATGTTGGTTCATGAATTTGAACTCTAAAGAAGGAAGAGTTCCAAAGAGATGGGAAAAAACAAAACAACAGGAAAAAAAAACACACAACAATTCTGCTAGAAATAGGCTTTTTTAGTGTGTGTATATGCATGTACATAAAACCACCACCCTTTTATAGTGACTAGAAAGCCTACAGGTAGAAACAAACCCATTACTGTGTTCGTTCTCAAAGGAAAGCATAATCTAGTATCAAAAGCCTGGTTTATTTCAAAGGTTAGAAAATGTGGCAACCATCAATTGTGTAAAAAAAATTAAAAAAAAAAAAAATTGAAATAGAGAGTTTTATGGAATCAGGGCTTTCTATCACCTTACTGTGTAATGTTTGCTCATAGTTACTTTGCATAAAAATTCATAGTAGAAGACTGGAAAATCTTTACAGAATGATTAAGAAATAACATGCGATATCTGTAAATCCTTTAGTTTGTTTAAATGTATTGAAATTGGACTAAGCAATGTTCTTTCTAAGAAGCTAAGTCAGTGTAAGAAATGTGCCTTTCCAAATATTTAAAGCATATTTAAGTGCTGGGCAGTGGTGTGAATGACCAAGTACTGGCCTGTTCATAGGGGACAAAGGCTCTCTTCGTAGACACTATGTGCCGTGTCTAGCTTATCACTTAATTTCTCTGTGATTAGCTTCCATTATTTGTAAGATGTGGCTAGGAAAACTTCCTCTGTAAAGTAATTTTCAGTTGCAGATGGAAAGAGTGATATGGAAGAACCATAGGATTATTAATTATTCTGTGACTTCTGTTACTGCTCAGCTCTTAAAGAGGTTTCTTGAAGGTGCTTTACTCTTTGGTAGGTGCTGTGGGGAGCTGGTTACCCATGTACCTTTTCTCTTAGGGTAAGGTGGTTGTGATTATTTCACACCTCCGACTATACGGTATCATTTTTATACTTTTTCTCCTTGAGAGGAGAATGAAGAAGTTTGCCAAAAATGTTAGAGAGGTTTTTCCTTCCAGGTTAGTGACACTTAAAAATAAGTATTTTTCAGTTGTACATTAGCTCTTCCCAAGCAAGCAATCTGAATTATTTCTGTCATGGAAAACTGTCCATTTCCCTCTTCCTTCTAAACAGCCAAATACACGTGAAAATAAAGTATCAGTTGAACTTCGCAATCATATTTCATGTGGTGTCTTTCTGCAGAGTGGTAATGGGTGGGAGCAGGTAAGAGGAATCTAGATGAAATATACACCTTTTTTTTGTGCGTTTTCTTTGTCTGTCTTGAATGAACTGAATCAGAAATATTCCACTCTTGCTGAAGTGGGGTAATGACCACTAGTACATCATAACCCACCTGCTTCATGTTCCCATTTGCATTCCATATATAGAAGTCCCAGTTCTCACTCCCAGTGGCTATTGAGTTTATCATGCGATGACCTACGTAGAGAGATCTATCCACTTACATGATTTTATTTTTTTTTTCTCATATAGTGAATTGTGTACCGTTAAGATTCTGCTGAAGTTAAGCAGTGCCTGGGAGTTGTTCATATGCTCCAGAATAAATTGTCACCACTACAGACTTGGTTGGATGTCTCTGCCTTGGATCTCTTCAAGTGTATTTTGTCTGTGTGTGTATGTGTGTGTTACTTGTTCAGGGGCATGATTCCATCAATTTTATTTATTTATTTATTTTGACCGGGCCCTGGGCTGTCGCCAGCATTGAATCAGTCCTGGTTCTGGGGGAAAAAGAAGTCGAGCACCTTTTAGGGGCTCTGGGGCAAAAAAAAAAAATAAAAAAAAAAAAAAAAAAAAAAAATAAAAAAAAAAAATAAAAAAGCACCTTTTAGGATTTGGTAATCAATTAGAGATGCAGTCAATAGGGAATTGTTGTGAAAAGACAAGACATTTAATGATGGGGAATAGTATCTACAGTAAAATAATTCTTCAATTTGCAAATAGAAAAGATGTTCTAGTAGGTCTGTTGTACTTCTGTTTCTGACCTAAGTCCTCTGATAGTGCCTGATATGACTGAGCTTCTTCAGATAGTTTAGCAATGCACCCATGTCTTAAAATTCCTCTAAATTCATCGTTTCCCAAGTGAAGTTCACCTCTTTATAAAAAGAGTCAGATTAAAAGTCTGGTTTTGTTTTTAGGCATGGGTTACTTTTTGTTTTAAAAATGGTAACTATTTGCCTTCTTCAGTTTATTTCAAAGGAGTAATCGCAGTTGAATAAATCTGTTTGAGCCCCTCTTCAGGGGCTTGTTGGGTTTTTAACATGACTGCAGGGAAAATTATTTCTTCCAGGTCTGTGTCAGTTAGTGGCTGGCTTCTGTCTTATGGTGTGAAGACTTGCATCACATATACTTTGCAGCCAAATTTGTATAGTACTTCATTTTTAGCTGACTTCAAATTTTGTTCATTACTGACTCCCGCCTTGGGAATATTATGATTCCTTATTGTTCTGCACTTTGACGAAATCAGTCAAGAGGCCATCATTCTAACAGAAAGCTGTGACCAATTGCTTTAAAAATAAATGATTCTTGCACTGACACAAGAGAGAATAAAGGTTCATTAAAACTCATGTTGGAGAACTCTCATCATTCTTTTTCCATTGCATTTGACATTGCCTGAGAGACTGTTATATATTATGTTTATTTTTAGAGACTATTGTTCTTTGAAAACCTGCTCTGCAACTTGAGGAAAGCAATAATGCTTTCAAACAGAACTTAAATTTACAGAAGCAGGTTGATGCCTTTCTGTTATAATAAGGGGCTGTCTCATGAAAAATCTCTTAAAAATAAGTTTGTCAGAAAAAAAATATCATCATTAGCTGCTTTAGGGCACACAGATTGAAAACCTGTCCACCTTGCATTAAGAATGTAATAACCTTTGTAAGTGAGACCCTCAGCACTTCATGTTCATTATAATCATTTCTTTTGAAGTGCTGAAGAAACAAACTAGTTTCAATTAGTTTGCTTTTTTCTGCGAGATCAACCTACTCAGCTACTTGACGTCCTGATCATGTACAGAGCTCATACAAAACTAATGTGTTCTGTATTCATAGGTTTGGAAAGGTAAAATATCCTTTCATGACTAAGTAGTTAGAATAACTAAATTAGCAAGCGTGTTTCGATTCTTTTTTTTTTTTTTTTTTTTTTTTTTATGAAAGTAATGGAGACCAATAAGAAAGTGACAGATTATTCTGTCTTTTGACGTAGATCAAAGCTAAAACACAACTAGCTTAAATTAGACCATATTTAAATACATGGGAAGAAAGTAGATGGTTTAACCAGGCAAAGAATATGAATATAAAAGAATATGAATTTCCTATATTTGAAAATTGGTAGGCAGATTTAAGGAAAGTCACTTTTTTAAAAAACAAACAAAAAAACTCCCTTGTTTTCTTTGTCTTCATCTATTTCAGTTGCTAGTTACTCTGAAAGGTGAAAACATTAGTTCTTTAAAAAGTACACTAGTTTTTGCAGGGGTCTTCATCCTCCTGGTAGCTATCTTGTGGGGTTATCTCATGCAGTTGACGTTAAACAGACTACAGGATCAAATGCAGTTTAGTTCTACTGTAGATTGTGCCTGTCTCTGGTATCTTTTCCACACTACAGATCCTGTTTGCAGAAACTGAATAGCATTTGATTCTGGTAGTTGCACTTCTATGACCATTTGTTGCCACTGGTTAGGTTTGAAGTATTTGATGTTTACTGTGGAATTTTTCTCAGGTATGGCTGGTGGAGAAGGAAAAGCCAGTCTATACGGATGTACGTTAGGAGAAGCAGAGAAAAGATGAGGTGCAAAAGGCTGCAAAAGCCATGTTCCATTAGTGGCATAGTTGGAAGATGCACAAGTAAAATAGAATCCTAAATTCTGATCTCAAGTATGTTGGGACTAAGCATCAGCACTTATTTTGGATTTATCCCACAACACCCAAACTTTCTCTGTCTTGATCAGATGTTCAGGTAGTATAGGTAGGGAAAATGATCAGTAATTAATATTTACCCCATTGCTTCTTGAGTTCCTAGGGTCTGTGAGCAAGAAGTGTTCATAAGGTAGAATATTCCAGAAAATACTGTAGGTGCTACTGAATGTCCAGAGTAACCAGATGGACCATCATGGTTTTCATGGCACCTTTGCAACCCCAGCTCTCAAGACTGACTTATGGTCAGGTGACCCAGACTACATCATCCTATCTACTTGTAGAAAATGTCATGCTGCTCTTCTTTCCCATTAATACCAGAGTATAGGGACTAGCTGTCACTTGAACTGAGTGTTTGCATGGAAAAATAGATTCGTGACTAAATAAAAATTCAGAAAGTAAAGCCGTCATTATATATTCTACATTGCTGAAGCAGCTAACACATTATAACAGCTGCCAAATTACCTGTAATCAGCATCCACACAATAGAAGGCACTCTGCATACTGATGAAGGTGTGATTAACACCTATTAACAACATGGAATTTATCAATGGAAAGATGACACTGCACTATTCAGAAATAACTGTTGTCTGTGAAGTTTCCTGACTTTGGACATAGTAACTTTAGACTCTTGTTAGAAATTTGCTAACAATATAAAACTATGCTTTGAAAAACTGTGTTCTTAACTGATAAGAAGAAGAAATAGTTTGCAAAATGATACTTTAATTGAAAAAATAGTAGGTCTTTTCTCCTGACTTCCCTCCTTCCCATTCTGACTGTATTAAATAATCAGGTTTTTTTTAGGCATGTCATGTCTCTTATTTCCTTGAACTGTCAGTCTTGACTTTTTTTCTCTCTTTTTATCTTATTTTATTTTGTATCTAAGCTCTATAAAACTTGCTATAGTAACCTGTGATAAGATACACTAATTACTGTAATACCACCCCAGTTAATCCTCTTGGAATACTATACAGGTAGGCTTCTCTGTACTTAAGTTACTAGCAGAAGCATGTCACAAAAATGTGATTTTATTTATGTTCCCCCACCCCCAAAGCACAACAGTTAACTAGGGACACAGAATAACTGAAGCAAGTATTCAAATTATTTCTCAAGTTGCATTTCCAGTGTAGGACTTGTTTTAGACTACATGATACAAAAGTCATCCTTGTGACTTGCTCAAGAACAGGGCTAATGGGCCTGCCTTCAAGCAGCTCGAAAAAGATCCTGATCGAAGTGTGAATCTTTCACTGTATCCTTCTTAAGAAGTAACAGCGAGGGGAGCTTTCACCAAGGACAGTTTCACAGCCAATGACCCTGGAGGTGTCTTTTATCCTTCTTTCTGTGAAGGAGATGCAGTGGTGTTTTTTTCCTTAGTGTTTTTCTCTTGTACGTTAACATAGTGATGGGAGAATGTGTAGACTCAGGTTCAGTTCTCTTTGCCTGAAGGCAGTTAGGGGTCAGTTTCCATCTCTGGAGGAAGAAACCACTGATTTTGAGGCTTTTTTAAGACTGGAATACTCTCCTTGTTCCCAGCTGAAGCTATGCCTGAAAAGAATTCAACACTTGCTGGTTACTATCCAGGGATATAATGTTATTTCTATGTCTGTCTCTCAGGTGACTTAACTTTTGGATATGCTCAGTATCCCTAACTGAAGAAATCAGGGACACCCAGAATCTTCCATGGTGTTCTTGGGGGTTTAATGCAACTGGGTTAGCTGCTGAGCACTCAAGAGGTAGGTGGATTTCTGAACTGGATAAGCCTGCAGATGAGGTCAGCCCATTTATCACAATTTCTGAAAATACTATCAAATAGTATCAAACCTTTAGCTTAGTTTGGCAACAACAACAAATTTAGCTTCATTACGGTGTCATGAAAGAGTACGTTTCTACAACACTTCTTGCCTTCCAGTGACTTGTGTCAGAGTTCCTGGTTTGTTCTCTTTTTGCAGTTCATTTTTTTTTTCTTACCTACTCCATTAAGAAAAAAAGGCTTGCCAAATATCCTCTTGGTTTAGAAAAGGAATAAAATTAATAATTGTTATGTTATTTGAAGATCAGTCAGTCACTGTGATAGTCTAATGTATTCAAAGTAGCATCATTGGCCAGCTTTAGGGGTGGTGTTTATATCTGCATAATCCCCACTGGTGCTAACAGAGGCACACAGGTATAGCTAAGGAGAATAACTTGAGCCAGAACATGTAAAGAGAAGTCACATGTGGAGATCTCTAATGGCAATACTTTTCAATACTTTTTCTAATCATTAAAGATTATATAAAATTTAAGCAGTTGTGGAGTTTTTGGTTGATTTAAGGACAAGGCAGTTGAGATGGAAAATCTGCAGTGCTCTGCATTTTTTTGTTGGTGACATGGCAACTGGCAGAACTTGCATGCTGTTCTGGTAAGTCTTATTGGGGATAATTAACTTGGGATTTGTTTTTTTTTAGTGTATACATCTGTCACTAATGTTGAAGCTTGGAAATTGGAAATATGTGGCTAATTAGGTTAGAAATAACTGAAATGTTTACATGGGACAGGGAAAAGCTGTATTCTGGTATTAAGTTATTTGTTAGACAAACTTGTATCAACATAGGACTTCTACATTTTTACAGATGGATATTAAATGTACAAAGAAATGGTATTTTCTATTTTCATTAGGCACCTATTTTAAAGGAAAACAAGCTGAACTATTCCTATATCCACAGTCATTCTATGCAAATGAAAGATATTTGTTCAGACCAGAAACAGTCTTTAAACCTTGGAGGTCTGTATTTTGTGTACACAGTCTCTTGAAAAGGAAAATAACGTGTAGGGCACCTGTGAGTGTCTAGCACTCAATGCTTTTCAATCCTACTGGGAAGTAACACTGCTTTTCCAGGATAAAATACTGTCTGAACTCTGCAGAATTTACTGCCTGTGGTTTGTGTGGGTTTGCTTCCCTTGGAGCTGGTGCTAGGTTCTGTCGCTTGACCCCGTGGAGAGATGCAGAGCCATCAGTGAGGACAGATGTGTGTTGGGGAGAGGATGAATGAACCAAGTCCTTTAGGCTCTAGGGCTCATAGGTGGTCCTGTGTGTGCTGTCACAGCTGGGGAATTTCACCACTCCTGACCAAGTTTGAGGGAATCATGGCAAACCTAGGCCTGTAACAGAAAAAAGTGCTGTATAAAATTCTGAAATGTTACTTGCAGTTTTGCACTGTGATTCAAAGAATCATTAGAAAAGGTTTCGTGGATGAAGTATCAAGACATCAAGAATCATCAGCAAACAGCAGAAAAGTGCTCTAAGACATCTCTAGTTGTTATGGGAAGGAAAAAAAATAATTTTATCTTCTTGGTAATGTACTTACCATGCTGTGTATTTTTTATTTTTATTTATTTTGTTAAGGGAGGAAATATTGCAAAAATGCTGAATAGATTCTTGCCAAGAGCACGGACCTGTACAGCCAAGTCTAGGTGGTCAAGCAATTAGGTTTTGCATAATGAATAAGGAAGTTTAAGCAAAGGCATAACAAACATGTAGAATAAATTATGAGAGGGCAGTGAAAGCAATGAGCTGCAGTGGATTTAACAGTAATTCAACAAAGTTCTGAAGAGAATATAGCGAATGGGTACCAAAAAAAAAAGAGGAGATTCAGATTAAAAAAAAATATATATATTAGAACTAGTTTTTTTCAAACTGCTATGCTAAAAACTCATTTAAAAAAGATATAATTATTTTTAAGAGATGTTCAGAAATGGTGGCATCAAAGGAAACTTTCAGCAGGCTATGCAGGTGCGATGTCAGTGTTTTCTGACTGTTTCTACAAAAGTGTCTACCTGGCAAAACATCTACAAAGAATGATGGTCATGGACTTCATAACAGCAGCTCTCAGCAGAATTCTCCTGGGTAATCTCCCATTCTGCTTCTGTATGTGCAGTATTACAAATATGTGAATACTCTGGAGTTTCCATCAGCCTGCTCATCTGTCAGGGGAATATTCCTGTGATTCGCCAAGCAAATAAGAACAATGAAGTTGTGTTTACTCATCCCTTACTTTCTTTCTCTCTACTCACTAAAACATAGAGGATCTACCAGTTTTTACATACACAGGATTAGTCTTGGTGGATGAATTTTCTACTGAAAATAGATATATAAGAATTTACCATGATTGCTCACAAGCAATAAAGAAATAAGAGAAAATCCAGAATCATCCAGCAACATTTGGTTATGTGATTAAAATTGTATGAAGAAGATAATTGAAAAATATTTCTAGGTGATTAGATTTTCAAGATAGAAAGTAAGAAAGCTAACTCAAATACAGTCAGTCACTGAAATCTGTGTTCATAATATTCTAAAGGCTTCTATTTGTTCTGCTGCATTTCAAAGCATGTTTGATTTTTTTTTTTTTTTTTTTTTGTAAATACAGAAAAAACAAACACTGATTTTGTAAATAATTCATTTGTAATGCACGGGTTGATCCAAAAAGTATGATTGATTCTAAAGCACATGGTTATTCCATTCCTTAGAAGTTAGGAAGTATGGTGGCAAGGTGGAAAAACCCTTGCCATTGAATTTCTGCATGTTTCATGATCATTTTTAGATGAAGAAAAGAGTGGGCAAGGCTAATTCATGGTAAGGGTGACTACCTGCAGAGTTGCCATTGCTCTTGATTGTACCTAAGGTTGTCTGCTCCCTCAGAAGAAAATTAGTCTCTAGAACATGTGCTGTGCTTCAGTTGCTATTCTTAAATCATTAACCTACATTGTGAACATTTTATGGTACGGAATAGTGTGATTCGTGTCTTCTATGCAATTATTTTGGTAGTTACAGTACTTGAAGGAACAACTTTTAAGCTGTCGTAATTTCTACAGATATATATGCTGAAATGTAATAAAGTTTCAGATTAGCATGAAAAAACAATGCTTCATCAAAGTTGCTGTTAACTATTTTCTGGTCAGCAGCTGAATAACATGCAATAAAGCAATACAGTTATTTAGAAAATAATGTAAAACAATGAAATGTGACATTCATTCAGCAAATATAGGGGAGTGTATTGGAGAAAGGGTGATTCTTTTTTTTTTTTTTTCCTCTGTACTGCTTCCAAGTTCTGTTTTCAAGGTGATTTTCCATTATTGAAAGATTGAAAGCTTACTTATTTTTCAAAGACTAAAGGACTCACTATTTTTTTTATTTTATGTTTTGTTTTGTTTTGTTTGTTTTGCTTTAATCTGTGTTTTAAACATAGGGACCGATTTTCCCTTTTGTTGTTTAGGTTTTGTTTTAGTTTAGTTTTTAAACCTTGCATTGTCATCTCTGTGCTTTTAAAGTGGGAACAAAATGCTATCAAAACAGAACAGCAGTGCTTCACATCTGCTTTGCACCTGTTTCAGAAGGTATAACTCCTAACACACAGTCTAAGCCATGCTTTTGCTCTTCATTCTTGAGTAAATTTGTTTTTATGGAAAAAACAATTTTAAATATTTTTTGGTTTGTTTGTCGCTGTTGAAGTTTGTCAGATATCTTTACTTCTTTATAGCTACAGTGGTAAACCTTTTTAAGACAGGCATTTTACTTTTGCTCACAACAAAGTTCATATACTTTTAAATAAAATGCAGTTCAAAGTGAGCATAGTTTATCTCATATTTGCTTTTGTAACAAAATAAAGATGACATGGAAGCACACACAATCTTAACTCATGCTCCATCTTTATGCCACGAGCTGTAATATATGGACAGGTTGTCTGGTTACACGGTGTGCTATCAAAACTAGAGCAATTAAAGGTAAATGGTTCTTTCAATGAGATTGTAACTAATGTATAGACAGAGCACCAAGCAATTTTATCAAAGATGGCAAGTCTAGGTTGGGTTCAGCTTGCAATAGTCTTTAATGTCAATTTTATTTTATCATCTCATAAGGGTAACATGGGAGAATTATAATCATACTTTATTTTTGTAGCATCTGACTACCCAGAAGTCTAACCCTGATATGTTACTCAGCGTTACCTTTTAGAAGACAGCAGCTGGTATTTTCTTCTCTCCTACAGGCTATGACAGTCACTGCCAGATTGGGGTATTGTGCCTCTTGCTTTCAGACCAATCTGGTTAATTCATGAATTTTCAGCTCTGGTGTCTGTCACCTCTTCGTGGCTGTAATCTGTCTACACCCATCTGTGCAGAAGTAAGATGTTATTCAGGTATTAAAATGGAAAAGAAACAAAATAGCAAGTTGGATTAAGTGGAAACTGCAAATTAATGTAAATGAAAAAAAAAATAAAGAAATTTCTCAGGTGGAGAAGAGCAGAAGGGAAACGAAGATACTGCAAGAGCACAGAAGGGAGTTGAGTGGTATAAGCAGGCATGATTCAAATGATAAATTTTAACTTTTATCCCAAACAAACAAAAACAAATAGTGGGGAAAAAAAAAAAAACATGGTGTGGGAAGGAATGCCATCTCCGTTTACAGCCAGATATGTGAGTTGTTTCTTTTTATTAAAGAAAAAAAAATCCATACATAGACCTTTTCCACATACAGCTAGACCAAAATATAATAATCCAATGACATACTAAAGTGGGAGAAATAGTGGTCAGTGTTACAGCTACTTGACTTTTACTCCTTTGATGTTGCTCTGAGAAATCCATGTGTCAATTCCTATTGAAAATGAGAATTCAGCTTTGTACAAAATACTAAGCGATATGCACAGGTTTCCATACAATCAGTTTAAAGGACTTTTTTAAGATGAACTTGTGACTTCTATGAAAGAATGGTCAAAAGGAGTATCATTTTTCAAAAGTACCAAGGACATGTAGATCCATAACTCTGCTGAAAGTTAGTTCCAATAGAACTGTTCAGGGCCATTTTGTTTCACATTTCCTCAAAGTATAGAATAATAATAATAACATAGTTATTAAAAAAGGATTTCTGCTCTTTTCAGTGTAGTCCCAGTTTCTGAACTTAAGTACTGTTTGCTCAGCTTGGCTCACTATCACTAAAGCTTCATGAAACATGAAAAACATTTGGGAAAAGTCTCAGCAGGGAAATTTTAAATTAACCTAGTATAGTTTGCTTATCATATATTGTAGATTAGGGGGATTTTGCTGATTCAGTTTGTGAAGTTGAAGAATTCTTGTTGCATGTATAGTTCTGAGTTGGCGTATACTTTGGAAAATAGCTAGAGTTAATCACAGAATCACAGAATTTCTAGGTTGGAAGAGACCTCAAGATCATTGAGTCCAACCTCTGACCTAACGCTAGCAGTCCCCACTAAACCATATCCCTAAGCTCTACATCTAAACGTCTTTTGAAGACTTCCAGGGATGGTGACTCCACCACTTCCCTGGGCAGCCTGTTCCAATGCCTAACAACCCTTTCAGTAAAGAAGTTCTTCCTAACATCTAACCTAAAACTCCCCTGGCGCAGCTTAAGCCCATTCCCCCTTGTCCTGTCACCAGGCATGTGGGAGAACAGATCAACCCCCACCTCGCTACAGCCTCCCTTGAGGTACCTATAGAGAGCGATAAGGTCGCCCCTGAGCCTCCTCTTCTCCAGGCTGAACAAGCCCAGCTCCCTCAGCCGCTCCTCGTAGGACTTGATAATTAACTGATTAAAATCAATTATCAATTTATATAATTGATACATTTTTTTCATTGCTTTAGAATTCAATACATCATTTTTTTCCTCTCCTGCCCATGTTGTAATATGTTCTACTTACCTCAAAATACAAATTAAAAAATACTGTTTAACGTAGCATGCATGTTGGGAGAAGGGAAAAAGGCATTTAAAAAAAAAATAAAATTCAGATAACTTCACAGTCACTTCTAAGAGGAAAAAACAAACAACAACAACAAAAACACTCCAGTACCAGTTGGTTTAATTTTCATTGATAATGATCTGTTGAAATCACAAGAAAAGCGTAGGATTCATAGGATCTGCAGAGACGGATCTCAGCATCATTTCACCAATCCCTTTTGTTCTTTTTGTGTCTGCTTTAACAAAGTGACTCACCAGTGCTGAATCCTAAATTTAATAGTCTGTGCTTCTAGTGTTTAGATTGGAATAAATTAATCTGGTTGGTATCTGACAACTCTTGTAATCAACTGAGATTTTTGGGAATGTCTTTTTTTTTTTCTTACTTTTACTTACTTACTTACTTTTCTTACACCATGGTTAAACGTACGCCAGAAGAGAGACAATTGGAGGAATTATACAGGTAACATAATTTTAGCTTAGTTAACAAGTGAAAACAGTGGTGGTCAGAAGCCGTGGAGACCTTTGGGCTGTCTGCATGACAGAGCTGTGGCTGATGTAGTTGGGCTGATGGTGCCGTCTGCAGCCCTATGCTGGGAATGGAGCTCATGCCTGGGCAGGCTTTCCCTGGGCAGACTGAGTTTCTCCTGGTGAATAACAGAAGCCAAATCAACCTCAGCGCTGCTTTGTCAGCCTACACTAGAGAGTTTGATAGCACTGTGATGCTCATTTTGAGGGTGTGGGAAAGGAGATGGAATGATATATTTATGTGGAATATTTTCTGCACTGTCCTAGTGGAAGTAGCTGTGGGGATGATGTTTTGGTGCGAGCCTAAGTCAGCTGTGTAGCTGCAGGCTGTTCTCAAGCAAGGGGATTTTACAAGCAGAAAGCCAGCTGGCGGGAAGACTGCTTCAGGGAGAAATTCCTGCCTGAATAATTTTCTCATGGCTATTTGCCAGTGCCTGCAAAAACACAAAGGGAGTGTGAGTCTTGGACCCTTCCTGTGACACCACAGCAACTGTTCAGGAGAGCTGTGTGAAAGGGTAGGAATCCACAGCATACCACCATCCCTGTAAAACTGGTGGAAACCGGGATCTGAGCCTGATGCTGTCTGTGAAGCTGCTTGGGCTATGTGCAAGGGCATACTAGATAAAGGAGGCATTAGAGGTTATCCACACATAAACACACAGACCAGCTAAGGGCATTTAAATCAGGTATGAAATACCAAAAGCAACTTGAATAATCAGTTGTGGATTGCCCTTCTGCAGGTGCTTGGCAATACATAAAGCCTGTTTCAAATAAAACAAACTCTTTCTCTATAATGGAAGAGCTTGAGTCAGTTCATAAGTGCACTTCTGATGAAAGGTAGTAATTATTTGTATAGAAGTATTTCATTAAATGAACAGTGTATTGAGTGGGTTAAATTTGCAGTGGTTCTTGACACTTTTTACAGGTTTCACCTATTTTAAGTATGACAGCAATGAATGCATTTAGCATAACTATCGATGTGCTGTCACTGCACACATACATTTTAAACAGAACCTTTTTCCCTGAAAATACTCAGATTGTGGATTAAGTCTTTAACTCTGCTGTATTGCTTGGAATCATCCTGGTGCTATGAAGTAATATTTAAATCATCTTTACCAGACCCTTGAGACCTTCTTTGCTCTAATTCTACATCACCGTTTGAGAGCTCATCACTGGTGTGGCCCTCACCTGCTGGAGAGAGGGAATTTCATCACTGACAATAGGGTAATGCACTTGAGTTTGAAGATGCAAAGGCAGTTAGGGTGGAATAATGAGTCAGTTCCTCCACTGTGTAAATAGTGGTGGCACCATTTACTCCGACAGACCTGTGCTATTATACCTCAAGTGAGAATTTGACTCAAAGCTTGACTAATGAACTCATTTAACTCCTGTGACTCAGAAATATGACATTTTTCTTACCGTTGTATAAAGGGTGAGGCATATTTAAACAGATTTAATTAACCTGTCTAAATTTGATCATCTGACTAATAGATGTTCTTGTTCATTTTGGAATGAAGCAGAATCATTGTGTTTTCTAATTAAGAACCAAACTTAAGGCTTTGTGCCTGTTTGAAATATGTAGTATTTGGATTGGAAGGGAAGATGTTGATAGAAAAAGAAACCTAGCTGAACTCTTGCTGGAAAATAATCTTTCCAGCAATGAAACGTAAGTGTTGCTGGTCTACTCCAAGGTAACAACCTATTAGACTATGCTTTTATTTCATGTATTTTTCAGTGGCCTTGTGTTGAGGGTTTGCATACCTGGTGTTTTACTTGTCTTTCCAATTTACTTCTCATTCACTTTTGTTCTTTCTCGTGGTTCTCCCTGTGAGAACTGAAGCTGTGGGAAGGCTGAGTTTAAGGTTATTTCTTTTGAGAGAGCTCTCCAGCTTAAATAAAGCATTTACAATATATATATTTTTTCTTTTTCCTCCCCTGTTCTCCCTAGTCCTATATGCCTGTCAGCTCAGGGCTTCCTTGTCTTTTTTACTGAACTTACCACCTGCTTCTGTGCCCTTGTTATGTACTTTACCAGTTTTAATGCTTCTATGGCATTCCCCTGAATCACGGGCAAGTTCTTTCTTATCTGCTCCCCTTGGGCAGTTTTGTTTTCCCTTCAACTCCATCTGAATTACTGTTGTCTCTCTATTCCCTGCTGCCCGCCCTGAAACTATCATTTCCTTCTCTGTGAACTGTGAGCCGAAGTGACATTGCAAATGCTGTCTCTGTCTCACTCCTCGTTGTTCTTGGGTAATTTCTTTGCTTCTGGTTCCCTGTGTGCTCTGACCTTTTTTTCCAGCTACTCTTCTTCCTACTGTACACCCTCTTCTCTCCAGAATGCTTTCCAGGAGTGGTATTTAGGGCAGCACAAAGCAGGCACACAAGCAAATCTTGCTGATACCTTTCTGTTATCGGTTGACCATGACCATCCTGATGAGAAAAATATGCTATCTCTGGCCACTACTGTCATTATTTCTCGTGCTTGCCTTTCTGTTGCATAAAGCTAGTCTTAATCTGTGCTTTTTAGAGACACTTCAGCTCTGGATCCTTGCCATGCAACAGTGGGATGGCTCTTTTTTTTTTTTTTTTTTTTCCTCAATGTCTCACTGGTATTTATCTTATTTTACTGAAATTTATTGTATTGAAGACTTTGTAGACAATGGATTTTTTTCAGTTTGCTAGTAACGGAAAAAACAGGAATTAAAATGAGTTCTAAAAAATATAAAGAATAATCATACACCCCTTTTCTTCCTCTCTGTATCACTAATGATTTTTAGAGATTTTTCAAGCACCTATCCATCAACTGTCATCTCCTGAAGCTGGAGAATTTCAGTCTATTTAATCTTGCCTTGGAAAAAGGCAGGTGCTGTACTTGTGAGCATCCCTTCCCAGTGCTGCTAAAGCTCCTCAAATTAGGACAGACCAAAATTTCACAGAGCACTCAAATACAGAGACACCTTGACTTCCTGAGCATCAAAAGGATGTTTTTGTTTCCTTTCTAATCATTTTTGGCATTCTGACTGAAAAAAATAAAATATATATATATATATATATATATATATATATATATATATATATATATTTTATTTATTTTTTTTTTCTTTCCCCTAGCACACGATATTTATAATTCTGGCCACTAAATGAAGAAAACATGTCAGGGCACTGACAATTTCATGTAGGCAAGAAAGCAAACCATGAAATCTGGGTCAATTACTGCAATTAATAGACTGTTGTAACTGTGTTTATGTATGTATATATGAATTAGGTAAATTGAGGTCTCTAGGATGGGAAGACTCATGTATGAAGCCAGTTCAAAACTTTAAACTTTACTAAGCTAAGCAATCATTAAAACACTTCCTGCTTATAGTTACTTCAATTTTTTTTTCCCACATTATTCATCCTTGTCATTGTGTATTCAAAGCAGTCAGTCCTTAAATACTGCATTCTGCATAAGTTGCAAGTATGCAATACCATAGAGCTGATGCAGTGGGAGATGACAAATGCTGGTAGCACCAGTGCTGTTAGTATGAGCCAAGACAGCTTGACGTTTTCCCACCTTCCCATTCTCATTGGCTTTTCACAGCAGGTCTGGAATAATTTTTCTTTTCTCACTCTAAATCCTAACAACGTGCTTGTCAAAGGAATTCAGATATAGTTTATTTTTGGATCCTCGTGACCCGACTCTGCTCTTGGCAGCATGGGTAGAAAGACTCCCTTTCACTTTGGTGTCAGTCAGGTCCTGACAGAGCTCATCCTTAGGATATTGAATCCAGCTCAGCCTGGACACATGTAACAGACTTAACTCTTTTAATAGCAGATCACATGAATCAATGCACCCAAACATGCAGATCCCATGAATCAATGCACCCAAACATGCAGAAAGAAGGTCTTAAAATTGTGTCAAGAAATGTAAATCTCAGATCTCGCGGCACTCATTGAAGGCCAGCTGTAGAGACACTGGCTGTGCCGTTCAAGGAGACCAGTATTAACATTCTCTGTGGTAACAGCTGCAAACTCTGGAAAATTACATTTTATAAAAATTTCAAATTTGTGAGATTCAACATCATAAGAATTAAAAAAAATCAAACAACTACTGTGTTACTCATGTCAGAAGGATTTTAATTGTGGTTAGGAACAAAAAACAAAGAATGTGCTGTAACTATCTTTTGTTACTGTAACATGTAGTTTGTAATTTCAAGGTAATGTAGCCATGAAAATTTACACTGGCTGAGAAACCCATTAGTTTTTAAAAGTACATCAACAAAATCAGGTTCTGTAAACATAGCATTTCAGCAGCCAGCAAGAAGAACGACAGTAAGCAGATTCTTCTCTGCTAGTCATGGTTCAAAACAAGTGAAACATTTGGTGGGGTTTCTGGGTATGATTATCACTTTAGAGAAGAAAAAACAACAACAACAAACAAACAAACAAACAAAACAAAACAAACAAACAAACAAAAAACAAAACACCCCATTTAGGGACTTTAGGCATCAAACTCAACTATTTGGCTATATTTCTTCCCGTATATACACAAATGTATTAAGTGCATGTTAATGTATTAACTGCAATATTTTATCCAAAATAAACTTTTCATTTTGCAAAGGTAAAATTGACAGAATAATCTCTATATAATATCCATATATACACAGATGTATAAATTTAAAAGTAGTTTTATAATATGGAAAGCCATGCTCTACTGTAAAATCGGTATTGAAAGATTCAAGTTGTGTATAGAATCTACCTATAGTATATTACGATTATACTGTAGGATTTTTGCTGGCCTCACAGAATTATCACAGGGAATGGAAGGGTTTTCTCTATTTCAGTAATACACAAATCAGATAATTGATTTCTAATATGTTGAAATGTTGTTCTGGTTTTCCATTTTTTTCTTTAAAAATGGAAACTAACTAATCTTTAGTTAGATGACAAAAGCTCCGTGTGTTAGTATCATCTGTGCATTTCAATAACAAGTATTTGTAAAATTGCTAATGTGGATGTACATGCTAATAGTACATGCAGAAGTTTTCTATATGATACTGGTAAGCCACTACAGCTGTATCATACTAATGATTTCATTGTCAAGTTGGATGGTTTGTCAGTATGAAGAACTGAATTTTCTCAAGAAGTAAGGGGCTAGGAATTTAAATTAAAATGGCATTAACTTGCTTGAGGCGATTGGCTCCCGGGCAGACGCGTTCTGCAGTGGAGCAGGGGATTGGACAGGCAGGGCTAATCTTTCCGGCACTGAGCCCACTCGAGGGAGCCACCAGGACCCGGCAGCCCTCGCAAGGGAGGTGAACGAGGCGAGAACAAGGCGCTGGTGGAGCCAGCAGCATGGCTAACAGGATGAGCAAACAGGGTGTGGCGCGTCAGAAGGGCGTGGCATGGCAGTTAGGGTGGTAGTTCGTGCAGGCAGGGCGAGCAGGAAGGGCAGAGCGCTCCCCCCCGCCCATACAAACACCTCCTCTAATGGCGGTCTACCGCTAGCTCAGCTGCAGTGGTGTACACCAGGCACAGTGTGCTCTCCAGGAAGTCTGTACACACCCAGATCGACTGCCCACTCAAAACTGCGGCAGTTCAGGTCTCCGGGTGCAGGGAGTGCCTGAGCCTGTCGCTACCACCTGCGGGGGGCAGAGAGACTGTGTGTGTGAGGTGCGAGCAGGTGGATTACCTGGTCCAACTTGTGGCAGAACTCAAGGAGGAGGTCGAGAGGTTGAGGGATATCAGGGAGTGTGAATGCGAGATAGACTCGTGGAGTGACTCCCTGCGCGGTCTGAAGACAGGCACCAAGGTGAGACACCCCAAACGGGGGTGAACCCCCTGCCCTGTTGCTGTCGGGCAGAGGCAGGGGACCTAGGAGTTGAGGAGGAATGGAGACAGGTCCCTGCTCAACATCGCAGGCAATGTCCTCCCCCACCAGCCCCACCTTCCCAGGTGCTCTTACGCAACAGGTTTGAGGCCCTGGAGCTTGAGAAGACCAGTAGCTGAGGAAGAGGTAGAAAGTCTACCCAGGAGGATGCCTAGGGCGAGGAAGTCAACTCCACGCCTCAGGACTGCCTCCACCAGGACAGAAAGAAGGGTGATTGTTGTGGGCGACTCCCTTCTCGGGGGAACAGAGGGACCTATTTGTTGGCCTGGCCCTACCCGTAGGGAAGTCTGCTGCCTCCCTGGGGCCAGGGTCAGGGACATTGCCAGGAAGCTTCCCAGCCTGGTTCGCCCCTCTGACTATTACCCTCTTTTAATAGTCCAGGCTGGCAGTAATGACATTGAAGAGAGAAGCCTAAAGACCATCAAATGGGACTTCAGGGGACTGGGACGGTTAGTGGATGGAGTGGGAGTACAGGTGGTGTTTTCGTCCATCCCTCCGGTGGCAGGGAGGGGTACAGAGAGGACACGGAAAGCCCACCTGATAAACACATGGCTCAGAGGCTGGTGCCAACACAGAATTTTTTTTTTTTTTTTTTTTTTTCCATGGGGCACTTTACTCGGCACCCAGCCTGACGGCCGCAGACAGGTCCCTATCTCTAAGGGGAAAACAGATCCTGGGCCCCATTGAGAGGGCTTTAAATAGGTGAGAAGGGGGATGGGGCTGAAACAAGGCTTGTTAGAGCTGTGCCAGGGGGAACAATGGCAAGGCTGGGAGGAAGGCAATGGCCCAACTGAAGTGCATCTACACTAATGCATGCAGCATGGGTAACAAACAGGAGGAGCTGGAAGCCATCGTGCGGCAGGCAGGCTACGACTTGGTTGCCATCACGGAAACATGGTGGGACCGCTCTCATGACTGGAGTGCTGCAGTGTCTGGCTATAGGCCCTTCAGAAGGGACAGGCAGCATGGAAGGGGTGGTGGTGTGGCTCTCTATATCAGAGAGAGTTTTGATGTCGCAGAACTTGAGGCTGGGAATGATAAGGTTGAGTCCCTATGGGTTAGGATCAGCGGGAAGGCCAACAAGGCCTGGTGGGGGTCTGTTATAGACCGCCAAACCAGGATGAGGAGACTGATGAGGAGTTCTACAGGCAGCTGACAAAAGTTGCGAAATCATCAGCGCTTGTTCTCCTGGGGGACTTCAACTTCCCTGACATATCCTGGAAGCACAACACAGCCCAGAGAAAGCAGTCTAGGAGGTTTCTGGAGAGCGTGGAAGATAGCTTCCTGACGCAGCTGGCACCTTCCTACCAGGGGAGGTGCCTCGCTAGACTTTCTCTTCACAAACAGAGAAGGACTGGTGGGAGATGTGGTGGTTGGAAACTGTCTTGGGCAGAGTGACCATGAAATGGTGGAGTTCTCCATTCTTGGAGAAACCAGGAAGGGGACCAGTAAAACCTCTGTATTGGACTTCCGGAGGGCTGATTTTGAACTGTTCGGGACACTGGTTGGTAGAGTCCCCTGGGAGGCGGTTCTGAAGGGCAGAGGAGTCCAGGAAGGCTGGGCGCTGTTCAAGAAGGAAATCTTAATGGTGCAGGAGCGGTCTGTCCCCACGTGCCCAAAGACGAGCTGGCGGGGAAGAAGACCGGCCTGGCTGAACCAGAGAATTGTGGCTCGAGCTTAGAAGGAAAAAGAGGATTTATAATCTTTGGAAAAGAGGGCGGGCCACTCGGGAGGGCTATAAGGATGTTGCGATGTAGTGCAGGGACAAAATTAGAAAGGCCAAAGCTCATCTGGAATTCAATCTGGCTACTGCCATCAAAGACAACAAAGAATGTTTTTACAAATACATTAATGCAAAACGGAGGACTAAGGAGAATCTCCAGCCTTTACTTGATGCGGGGGGGAGGGGGAGGAACTTAGTTAAGGCAGAGGTGCTTAATGCCTTCTTTGCCTCAGTCTTTAGTGGCAAAACCTCTCTGGATACCCAGTGCACTGAACTGGTAGAAGGGGATGGGGAGCTGAATGTGGCCCTCACTATCCATGAAGAAATGGTTGGCGACCTGCTACGGCACTTGGATATACGCAGGTCAATGGGGCCAGATGGGATCCACCCGAGGATACTGAGAGAACTGGCGGAGGAGCTGGCTGAGCTGCTTACCATCATTTATCAGCAGTCCTGGCTATCAGAGGAGGTCCCAGTCGACTGGTGGCTAGCAAACATGATGCCCATCTACAAGAAGGGCTGGAGGGCAGACCCGGGAAACTATAGGCCTGTCAGTTTGACCTCAGTGCCAGGGAAGCTCATGGAGCAGATTATCTTGAGTGTTATCACGCAGCACTTGCAGGGCAAGCAGGTGATCAGGCCCAGTTAGCATGGGTTTATGAAAGGCAGGTCCTGCTTGACGAAGCTGATCTCCTTCTATGACAAAGTGACGCGCTGGGTGGATGAGGGAAAGGCTGTGGATGTGGTCTACCTTGACTTCAGCAAGGCTTTTGACACTGTTTCCCACAGCATTCTCCTCAAGAAACTGTCTGGTTGTGGCTTGGACTGGCGCACGCTTTGTTGGGTTAAAAACTGGCTGGATAGCTGGGGCCAAAGAGTTGTGGTGAATGGATTCAAATCCAGCTGGAGACCGGTCACTAGTGGTGTTCCCCAGGGCTCGGTGCTGGGGCTGGTCCTCTTTAATATCTTCATTGATGATCTGAATGAGGTGATCAAGTGCACCCTCAGTAAGTTCGCAGATGACACCAAGTTAGGTGCGTGTGTCAATCTGCTCGAGGGTAGAAAGGCTCTGTAGGAGGATCTGGATAGGCTGGACCGATGGGCTGAGGCCAACTGTATGAAGTTCAACAAGGCCAAGTGCCGGGTCCTGCACCTGGGGCACAATAACCCCAAGCAGAGCTACAGGCTGGGAGATGAGTGGTTGGAAAGCTGCCAGGTGGAGAAGGACTTGGGAGTATCGGTTGATAGTCAGCTGAATGTGAGCCAGCAGTGTGCTCAGGTGGCCAAGAAGGCCAACGGCATCCTGGCTTGCATAAGAAGCAGTGTGGCCAGCAGGTCTAGGGAAGTGATTGTCCCCCCTCTGGTGAGGCTGCACCTCGACTATTGTGTTCAGTTTTGGGCCCCTCACTAAAAGATGGACATCGAGGTGCTTGAAAGAGTCCAGAGAAGGGCGACAAAGGTGGTGAGGGGTCTGGAGAACAAGTCCTGTGAGGAGCGGCTGAGGGAGCTGGGTTTGTTCAGCCTGGAGAAGAGGAGGCTCAGGGGCGACCTTATCGCTCTTTATAATAGCTTTAAAGGAGGCTGTAGCGAGGTGGGGGTTGGTCTGTTCTCCCACGTGCCTGGTGTCAGGACGATGGGGAACAGGCTAAAGTTGCGCCAGGGGTGTTTTACGTTGGATGTTAGGAATAACTTCTTTACCAAAAGGGTTGTGAGGCATTGGAATGGGCTGCCCAGGGAAGTGGTGGAGTCACCATCCCTGGAAGTCTTTAAAAGACGTTTAGATGTAGAGCTTAGGGATATGGTTTAGTGGGGACTGCTAGCGTTAGGTCAGAGGTTGGACGTGATGATCTTGAGGTCTCTTCCAACCTACACAATTCTGTGATTCTGTATTATACAAAAATATGTAAGGTGTTATAACTGGAGCTTGAGAATTTCCTCTTTAAAAGAAGGAGCTCATCAGCTGGAAGTGACAGATGACTAAAACACCTTGTCTCACCAGATCATTAAATAATTGCAATCTACTAACAGGATTCAGTAAGAAGGCAAGTGTGACTGCTGTTTTATGAGGGATGAGGATGGGAAGTGGTAGTACAACTATGCAAATTGTCAGCAGTACTGTGCTCTGGACCCCTTGTTCCTAAGAGATAAATACAAACAAATGTACAGAGAGAGCTCTTGAGTAACTAGATGAAGGGAAGTGGAGCATGCAGGAGGAATTTAAAAGAACCTGTTGTGTTTTGCTAATCAGGAAAAAACAGTCTTTAAATATCCTGCAGACTTCAGGAAAGAACCCCCAGAATTACAAACTAGTCAGGAATATATTAAGTTGAAAATGTGAAGGAGATCCTTAAAAAATAAATAAATAAAAATAAAAAATAAAAAAATATAAAGCTAAAATAACCTGTAGGAACACTAGTAAAGTGGTAAAGAATCTTTAAATCTTTAATATTTGACCAGTCTACGATATAGATTAAGCAGTTTTTGTAGTAGTAGTGAGCTGGATTCAGTGTCTTGGGTGTTCCTATGCTGTCTTTGCCCTATAACACTCTAACCCATACCAAAAGCATGCTCAAAATATACTCCAAGAAATAGATATGCCAGAGACATGTTCAGAAACTAATTTATTTAATATACAAGGTTTTAGCTGGACAGCATAATTAAAAATGCAAATGAGAATTGTGTTTTTAAAACCCAGACTATTTCAGTCAATATTTTGGATCTTGATATGAAAATTCTTTAAGTAATGCTCTATATCTTTATTATGGAGCTGAATGTTGTAATGCACTGGATGCTTTTAACTTGACAGTTTTCATGAAAGTTCAGGATGTCAGCCTCTCATGCAGTTGTACTTTCTTTCATTTTTATTTGATTTGAGTTAATTATGTTAGGTTTATTTCAAACTGCCAAGTTACTCTGTGTGATAATGCAGGTCTCTTATGCATAGGGGGTTGCAGACTTTGCATAAATATTCACAAAGGGAATCTTAATAAGAAGATTTACTATGCATACCAGGCACAATAATTTGCAACCTAATACCAACCAACTGTGTTTCAGGACACAATTCGTGAATTAGGTGTCAACAGTTACATACTTCAGTGGTGGTTATCTACTTTTTAAGAAGTTTTCTAAGCACAGACATATTATTTAGATATTTCATTCTTACAGGAAATCAGCAATCTGATTTTTACATGTATTTGTTATCTTAAAAAAAAAAAAAAAAAGAGGAGGGGAGCTTGCTACTGGCATAGACCACAAAAATTAATTTATAAGAAATAGTCTAATTTCTTTTTTGTAATAAAAGATTCAACTGAAGAGCTGTGTGTATTTAGTGAAGCTTATGATGCCATTCTGTCAGAAATATCTTATTAACATAGTTCTATCTCTATTACATGAAAAGATACGTTCTACAAGTTTTAGGTCTTTCATACAGTGCCAGTAAGTCTCTGAAGCAGAATGTTTCAATCTTGTGTTGGAAGAGAAACCAATTACAGCTGTTTATGTGACAGCTTTGGCATAACCTTCTAAAACTTTGTTGTTGTGGGAGCCACCAGCTTACTGCCATGTAGATGCGTATAAGGCTCCTTCCAGAACAGCCAGTGAATGCAATTGCACCATGCTGAGCTCCAGCTCTGGTACTTAACTTAGGGCTGCCTTTTATCTTGCAACTCAAGCAGAGGCCTGCAGCACCTATAACAGTGGAAGCAGGTTTTAAAATCAGCTTGCTTTCATCCCAAACGTAAGTATACGAACATGCTATAGGCTAACAGGCTTGTCACCAACTAATTACGAGGATTCACTGTGCAAACCATGGTGTTATGGTGCCAGATCCAGTGATTATGCTGCACAATTAGAGGGTACCTCTGATGCTGCAAAATAGAGGGTACCTTGAAGGCCTGGGCACAGGGTGAAGGAAGGCACAGGCCCCGTAACCACAAAAGCTCACTGATGGCTGTTGAAAGGACAACACGTAGCTGCAGGAAAAGGTTGCTTTTGCTTTCAAAGAGTGACAGGGTAGTTTGGGAAGGAAGGGACTATTGAAGATCACCTACTCCAACCACCCTGCCAAGGGCAGGGACACCTCTCATCAGACCAGGTTGCCCCAAGGCCCATCCAGCCCAGCCTTGAACACCTCTAGGGACAGGGCATCCACAGCTTCTCTGGGCAGCCTGTGCCAGTGCCTCACCACCCTCATCATGAAAAATTGCTTCATTTTATTTTGCTGAAAGGTATGAAGTCAGACCAGTTACTAGCCATTACCTGACGGCAGCTAGCTACAGGAGGTGCAAGATCCAGTCCAGTTTACAACAGACAGAACGATGTGGACAGAGAATTGCAGTCCCTGAGGTGGAGATGTTCAAAATCACTAAAAATTACTCAAAAAAAAAAAAAAAAAAAAGGCAAAAAAACAAACCACAGTTTGTTCCATCTTCAATCATTTCCATGTCCTAGATTATAGAAGAGAGAGAGGCTTATTTTTCAGCATGACTGAGAACCAGTTCATATTACTTTAGGGACTCTTACTAATAATTCGCAAGTGAGAAGCTGGAGTGATCTGAAAGGTTCAAGAAAAGAGAGTACTTTTTCTTTATGAGTTACTGAATATAAAAGACTGATTATGTCTTTTGTTTTTGTGGGGGACAGAACTCATCATCGCAATGCTACCAACATCATCAATCTGGACAAAGCGACAATTTAAAAATATTCTGTCATAGCTTGTGGCGGTGGTTGTTCAGCTCCTTTCTCTAGAGTGAAATAATCTGATGTAGTATTGAAACTGCCACTAAGAATTGTTAATGTTTAATTTATCCTTGCAATTAAAAAGCATTTTTAACCAAGTGTCACAACACAGTGACAAGTAAATTAGGCTGTGATTTACATTACAGTGCTTTGCAACTTGATTTAGTGTCACTCTGGAGGAAGTGACAAACAGCCCCAGTGGAGTAAGACAGTGCTTTCAGTAAAGAATGAATTCATTTCCCATGTGTTGGCAGGATTGAAAGATAGTTGCTGTGTGGTACTGAAACAATGATTCATATTTTTTGTTTGCTTCCTAAAAATGTAAAGCAATTGAATAGCAAAACTTTCTAGATAGAAAGAACAGTCAGGTCAGACAGAGTGATTAATAACTTGGTGTTTTGATAAAACAGAACTTAGTTTAATGCCCTAGAGGTGGTTTTTTGTTGTTGTTGTTGTGTTAAGAAAGGAAGATGAATCTGATTATTTTATATTTTCAGTAGTCATTGTCTAAGAGTGGGAGTTTGGGAATGTGAGAATATTATAAACGTGATGAAGACAGTTTAAATGTTGCTAAATGAAATGCACTAAAGGTAAGTTAGGTGAAACACTATTACTGTTGAATTTAGAAAAAATACAGTTCCTTAAATGTCATCAGTAATATCAAGCATTCAGTACATTAGTATTTTGGGATATCATTCACTTTTGTTTTAGGGATACTCCCATTTTTCCTTGTCTTCTTTCCAATAAATACAACAACATCATAGAAAACGTGTGATATATAATGCTGTTGAGATTTCCCTTGAGGAGAAAATGAGGAAAAAATTATCATGTGATCTCAGTGAGTCATTCATTCTCCTCATTAGTTCTAGTTATCTGTTTCTAGGGAAACTATACTAACAGTGATGGGATGAGACTTTGCAGTGTGTTCCATCCATATTTGCCCTGCTCCAGTAAGTGGAAGTGGATGAATGTACTTCTCAGAGTCCTGACAATGTGAGCAGGGTTCTTTTGGTCCATGGGATGACTAGGTAGTTGCAGTCACTAGTTGTAGTCACTTAGCTAGTTAAGCAAAGACTGTTTCTGGAGAGGGAAAGAACTTTATTGCGAGATGTCCAGTCCTTTAATCTGTGATTCTTACCTCTCCTTGTGTAAGTCATTTATTAACAATCAGGTAAGGGGGCAAATTCAGTTGCTGATTAGTATTGTAATTTTATGGACGTGTTGTCATCAGTTATAAAGGTGCTGGAGATGCAAGATGTTCACGATAGCATTTGTAAAAATGGATAGCACTCAGTAGTTCACTGACAGCTCAATTCTCCACTGCTTTTAGGTGCTTTTAACTGGAGAACAAATGAAGGAAAAATACCATTAAGAAGTTAGAACCCTACCATGACTGTTCTGTTAAAACACAAGCTTTCATGGTTCTTAAAATCAGCAAAACATTTTACAAGTACTTTACAAATACTTCTTTTTGAAAACACAGAAGGAAACTATTATGAAATGCCAGGTTCTGACGTATTATTTTTTTAATTATCAGTTGGAAAGAGCTGATATAGGGAGGAAGAATTGTGTATGTGTGCATGTAGGTATCATCTTAGGTGTGTTGGGAGCCTTGGAATATGTTCAGACAACGGAGTATGTCTTGCCATAGAAAATAATAGCATTATTATGAACACACATATAAAGAGTGAAGTAAGATATTATGTCCCCTGTGTACTTAAATGGTCTGCCAGATAACAGAAAATTTGCAGAGTTTATGGGATGCATGTAGTGTCAGTGAATTGGCAGTTTACTTTGCTGCGTAACCAAAATGTTGCATAACAAAATTTGGAAAGGTATGTCCTGATTGTCACTACTGTATGAGGTACTGAAAAGCCTGGTGGTAGAAACTCTTTTAAGATGGGAGAAAATGAGGATTGTGCCTTTGTATTGTCTTGGCTTATGTCTGCTACCTGAATTGTATTCTTCCACATTCAGCTGAGTTTCCTGAAAAGAAGGCAGACACATATTTTGGTTGCTTGTTTACTTTTCTGCAAGCAGGTAATCTTGGTTTTACCTCATGAAGGGTGGGAAAATACTTGGGATCTCAGAGGGTTTTGTGGTACAGGGATTTTTCTCCCCAGTTCCCTTGGGAAGCTCTTCAAGAAAGATGATGACAAACTGAGAACATTTTAGTCTAATCCAAAGAGTTGCAAACAAGTTTTTTAAAAAAAGAATAAAAAAAAAAGTGACACTGATTCCCCATTCTAAGCATGTTAACTCACTTTCAGAACATTTATACACATCAGCTATAAAACAAGTCTGACCTGTGCAGGACATACTGTGACCTACCTACTCTAAGGTCACAACTTCTCAAGAACCTACCATCAAAGATGTGTTTTTCACCATTTACAAAAGCTGGTTTCCCTAATGTTTTTCAGCTCAGTCTGAATAAATGATGTCAGTTTGGGCAATAAATGTAATCCTTTATATCATTTAGTGGTTTGGCATTACCATGACTTAGGCTTATGGGCCAGCTACTATTATACAAGTTATTGATAATACAGACAAGTGTAGTGCCTGATGGTATTTCCAAGAACTTTTTCTTTGTGAGAGGTCAGTCTTTTTGTTTTCATTTGTCCAGTGTAGCTTTAGTACCTTTAGTGCTCTCAAAGATCCTGATAGGAATTAAAATTGAAGCAAATTACATTGCTTGTTCTGCACCCCTACCCCTGCTCCAGATTATTAATTCAGCCCTAAATACAAGTTATTATCTGGAACTTACTATACAAGATTTTGTTAGACAAACGTCTTACACATCAGAGGTATGGCAGTAAGGAGGCAAGACAATGTTTTGGTAAAACTCAAGCATTTGGTTTCCTGATTTCTCAGGCTGTTGGCTTGGGTACTTCACATGCCAATGTGTGCCTTGCTGTCATTTGTTCCAGAACACTGTAAGCAAAAAATGAAAATACTGTCAAGTCCGTTTTCCTTCCTGTGGAGATGTGGTTCCTGCTTTCAATGAAGTCAAGAACAGGACTACGTTCAGAGCTCTAAGTTCAGTCATCTTTGGTCTTTCCTGTGCAAAAGTCAGGCAGCACAACAGGTGTAAGATGGGAGCAAGAAGTGTTTGTTATATACCAATATGTCTTTATTAGGAGAGCTATGCACTCAGACACAGTGAAGCAGGAAAACACTTCTGTGACCCTCCCAACAACAATATGAACATTAATCTTCTGCACATGTTGCAACTCTTGGAAGTTACCCATTTTGAAAAGCTATTTTTCTCCTGTGAAATCTCCTAGGGTCCTTAGCAAAAGCTTTCTCTACCTTTAAGTATGATACCATTTATTTTTTAAGTAGGATCCATTTATTTTTTAGATGTTTATGATCTAATGTTGGAAATATGCTTAACATGCACAGAATGGTGACCCTTTAGTACCCTTTTCTGATAGATCTAATTAAAGTAATAGAAGTATAAATCAAGATGTGTGGTCAGTTTCTTTATAAGGAAAAAGCTTTGTACTGAAAAGCTGGGCTCTTTCCTAATTTTGATATTAAAACGTTATACTTTTTATTAAGAAAAAAGTAGACAAGTCCTTCTTTTCAAAAGCTTTAAAATACTGTTGAGAGCATAGGAGCCACGCTTGATATTGCGGATTTTTATAGATGTGATTTGAAAAGTAGCCAGACTTCTGGATTTTCTGAGTTTAAATTAATGACAGGGTCATTTGTACAGTGTTCTTTTTGGTAACTTGCACTCATCTTGACTTGTGCCCTCCTTTATTTCTCTCCATGGCGTAGGTCAGAATTACAGAAAACCTCTTACATCTGTCTAAAGTGATTGTACTACACTATTGATTTATGCATGAAATATGTCTATATTTTTGTCCAGTGGAAGCTAGATTATATACGGGATGTTACCTGAATTTATACCCTTTTCTTGAGATACCTAATGGTATCTTTGCAGTGCTAATACCAGAACATGTGGAAAAGCAGAATATGGATGACAATTAATAGGAAGGGAATTAAAAAAAGGAAAATCTTGTAGCCCATCTTACATATTGAGTTAAGGAGGTGCTGTCAAGCCATGCTGAGGAGAAAGACTGATTTACTTCTCCTTTGTATGTGCATGTGACAGAGAGACAGATATTGGTGGACCTTACTATACTTAACCTATACTTATAAAAACAAAATATAAGAAATTGTAAGATAATCTAGTTTAAACTAATTAGCTGGGGGCAGAATTTGGTGTCTCCATCCTGTTATTGCTGCCTTTTTCTAAAGATCTGAGAAAACTGTGGCATTTCACAAGAACTAAGTGCTTGGAGCTGGGCTTCGTATTTTTCACAAGATTGTGGTTTAGAGGTTTATATATTAAAAAAAAAAATAACCTGTTTACCTACCGTGACTTGCTTTGTGTGCTTAAAATCACTTTCTGGTGCAGTTAGAGTGGATTAGAAACAGAAAAGAGGCAGTGGGAAGGGGAAGAAGAGTAAAAGTGGTGAGGCAGGAGACTTCAGGAGAAAGGTGGTGTGGTAATAGCAGGAAATAATACTTCCTAAGAAAAGAAAACATGTTTATTACCAATGCAAAGCCCAAGGTGCCTGGAGCTTATAGAGTGTAAAGGAAAGAAAATTGCAATGCCTTTGAGTTTTCAGGTACAAAGGAGGCTATAGGACGTTCATCACAGGATGTGGACAAAAAGAGAAAGGCAAAAGGAAGGTGAAACAGTTTTCTCTCACAATTGGTTGACTTATTTTTGTGTTTTAAAATACACATTAAATACACTAATTGTACTGTTACAAGGAGCATTGCGTATTATTATAAAGAAAAAAATCAAGATAAAAGTTTCTATGTTTTATTGCTTGCACACCAAAAAATGTGCATGTTTTTGGCAAAGTAGTAGAGGAAACATGCATTTAAGAATTAACAAACGCGATCTTTTCCAAAATATATTAAAGCAGGCATTATTTCCAAGCCAGTTTATCTTTGTTTTTAATTGAATATCTTGATTATATGTTGATGATTTTAGGTAACCTCAGTTCAAGCAAACTAGTGTTCACACTGTTTCCTGAAATTGTTAGGTTAGTGTTAGATTATAGGATCATTGGCAAATAAACTGTTTGCATAGATTGTGTATGATAGGAGTCTTACATATTGAAGACATACTGTAAAAACCTTGTT
The DNA here is from genome assembly GCF_009819795.1 of Aythya fuligula. Taxonomy (NCBI): domain Eukaryota; kingdom Metazoa; phylum Chordata; class Aves; order Anseriformes; family Anatidae; genus Aythya; species Aythya fuligula. The sequence continues at coordinate 25,411,148 of NC_045562.1, read as the reverse complement.
GCTTTATGTAATTACATATCCTTCAATCTGTTTGATAGCTGGTTAGCGATAGGGAGTTAGATGGCATGTAGTTTTATACAGTGTAAAGCTGGACAAAAGAACAAAGGAAACGAGTTCACACTACTGATGTTTGTACTTTAGTAGGTCTTGGAAATGGTGTAATAGCACTGATGTGGGAGGAATAAGAACTTGTCAAGTGTTGAGATAAATCATTTAACTAAGAAATTGATACTAAGTGAGATGAAATCCTATTAGTGCTTCATTACTCTCTAAAATGTGTTGACCCACCAGTTTGCTTCTATGTCCTGGTCTTCAATCTTAGCCAAGTAAGCACATTTTCCCCTAAAATTTCTCTAAGTACCCTTATGGCACACAATAGAAGTTGTTGGCATGGTGTTATAAATGCAGTGACAAGTTGCACTATGACTCTTAATAAATCTAACACACTGAATTAAAAAAACCTGAGAATTACGTCTGGGGCCATAGAAAGCTCCCAGCTGGGGCCAAGAGCCATGCAATGAAGGTTCTGCACGTAGCGTGTGTGTGAGCCACTCTGGCCTGAGAAGCCCCTTAGTGTGGGTACTAGAGGTTGTTGCTAGCTGCAAAACTGTGTGATATGGTAGATGAACCTCAGAAAATCTGTGATGTAAGCTCTTTGGTTTTATGTCGAAGGAGGAGAGCTGTGCTTACAGCCGACAGCTGATATTCAGCTGGGAGGTGGAAGCTAGCAGCAGACCAGAGACTGTGTGAAGTGTCTGCTGCCTCCCAGCTGGTAGCAGCACCTTTCTGGATAAGCATACCTCATCTGCTTCCTTCCAACTCAGGCAAGCACTGCAGGCAGCACCATTTAAAGCACTTTGACATTTTGTAGAGCAGATGAGAGGTGCACGCGCAGCCAGATGCTGGTTCCTGCTGGGAGGCACATGCTGAGGGTGCTGCTCAACTCAGCAGTGTGTCACCAGCAGGTCTCTGAGGTTCACCTCCCTGCTGCTCATGGGAGCTGCTTTGCTCCATCTAGAGCAGGAGCACTGTCAGAGGAAGCTTTCTTGCCCATGAAGTAGGAATTGGGCTTTGTATGACTGGGGGCCTAAATAGCAATTGAAAATGCAACCTACGCCATGAGGGGGTATCACCAGGGCTGATGGAGGGGAAAAAATAAGTAATTTTCATAGCAAAACACTAATGTATACAAATGTACGTTCAGGGAGACATCACACTGAGAAAGTAACTACAAGTAATAATATATGGATAAATGTTGTTTGCTTCTGTGAAAGAGCAATACTATGTATTTTCGTGACAAGCTTATAATTACGTTTGTTAAGCAATCAAAATAATGCTTTTTTTTTCACTGGCATTTTTTATAATCACAAAAAATTTGTGGTTTTCCTAGATTCGAATAGTGTAGCTGAAATCTCAGAATGGTATTTTGAGTGTTTGACAGTTTATGTTAAGAGAAGTAATTGGAGTATTTCGTTCCCTTTTTCATGCCTCTTCTCCATTTCTTTTTCCAGGGAAAAGCATGGAAAATCTTGTATTTATGTACTGTACAGTATTGTTCAGCACTGAGCAAAACATCCCAACCAAAAGAGTTCATAAAATTTAATGCCAGACATGGAGGAACCAGTCAGGGGTGGTTTTAACTTGTGTGGAACTGAAACGCGAAAGACAGAAATGTAAAGAAACAAGAAGACAGAGATATATAGGACATCTGTGGTAAATGCTAATATTTGATATCTCTGAGTCAAGAAAATGTTTTGTTTATAAATGCACTTTATGTAAGCTAAGTGAGAATAGAAAATGTCATAAAACTATCTGATCTAGAATTCCATTTTTTATTATTATTTACTTTAGTAGGCTACTGGTTGCAATTTGGTTGCGGAGTGGCAAGTTCCAGCTATTTAAGAAATTATGACAGCCTTATAATTTAATACTTTTCACTCTTAATTTAAAAAAAAATATTTCAAAGACACATAAAATTGCTAGTAAACACTTAAAACACCTGCACCAGCTGTTAAGTGGTATAAAGTGCTGTAATTTTACTAACTTCAGAATTAATTCTAATGTGTTGAGATACTCTCTCCACTTTAAATCTTCAGTAAAATAATTTATCACAGGAGCTGAGCTCAGGGAAAATCATGGTTAGATTCACCAGACCTAAAAGAAAATACAAAATCGATAGAAAAAACATAACATTTCAAATGCATGTTTACAATAATTGATGTTTGACATCCTGTTCATGAACAAAAATGTTTATTGGTGCAGCTTATATAATGGAAAAAGCATTCAAAAGGGTGGGAGAAACTGCTGAAGGCAGAAATGAACAGTTAGCGGTAAATCTTAGGATAAGAAACACCAAATTCTTCAATGTTCAGTCTTCCAGTAGCAGTTTCTTTAATGATTTATCTGCTATTGATATATATACATATATTTTTTTTCTTTCTTTTTTATTGATATAACTGTACTTTTTTAATAAGGTGCAAGTCTATCACTGAAGCAAATAATTAGTATGAATTAGCATAAATACCAATAAAAACTTCTCTTTCTGTTCTCTCAGCCTCAACCAGGTGATACACCTGGTACTGATTACTGCCTTTCAAAGATGTAAATGCTGGAGAGTCGAATGTATTTCTGGCACTGAAATCTCTGTCTGAATGATGAATTGTATGATCCAGTTCAAAGTGTTCTTGGAAGTTGTGTCTCTCTTTTTGGGAGAGACAAACAAATAGGCACATTCAGAAGCCTGTGGGCAGAAGCAACAGAAACAAATCTTACCACCTTGCTTTTCCCCCACAGTAGGGACTTCACTAACAAAACACATAGCAGAGATGATCACACAAACAGCTGTCGTAGATTATTTCAATGAAGCCTATTGATTTTCCTCTGTTCTTTTCTTTCCTTTTTAATGCTCAAATAAGAGATGGGTAGAGGCAGAGAATAAAATAAATAAATAAATCAACCTAGCAGTAAATGCAAATAATGACAATATGAGACATTGGCGCCATATGTTCTGTAACAGTTCATGCACTTCCACTGAGTAGAATTAATATTTTTTTCCAAGGTTGGTGGGTCTTTCCAGTGGTGGTTGTCTCTCCAATTTTATTTTATTTTATTTTTCTGAAAGAGTTAAGCTAGAAGCCATAAACTCTTACTTGTGTTTAAAGATAAGTGAGCATCCGTACCTATGCTAAAACTCTATGCATCTGTAATCATTAGAGGACGTAAACCATGTGCATGATTTTGATTCAAAATACTGTGAAAAACAATAGTTTAGAAGGTTGTTCTAAGTCTTGCAGTTGATTTTGCAACTTATTGTATTGGAAAATATTTATTTCCTTGAAAGCAAAGCACTACTGAGATTGGAGGTGGTGAAGTTCATGAGAAAGTAAGAAATGGCAGCCTCTAAATTGGAGATTAATTCTGATAGATTTGTCTTCTTTATTTTTCACACATATTGCACAGTTTAGAAATGAGTACAAAATAATTGTATTATATCATAAATGAAATAGAAAAAAGTTTAATTAGGGGTAAAAAAAAAAAAAAAGATCACGTGGGAGATGAGAGGCAGGAATGAGAAGCTGTAGCCTCTTCTGCTGTCTGCTGCTTGTAATATAGCACTGAAACTGCCTGGAAGTGGTGTGAATCCTTCTACACTGAAAGCAGAGCCAATGAGACAATATCTTCTCACATTTACCAGGGGTGTTCCATGGTACAACATGATATGTGTGGAAGACTAAGTAGACCAAGTAAAGGCATTAAAAAAAAAAAAAAAAGAAAAAAAGTCACTGAAATATATAGAACCGGTGCTGGGAAACAGACTAATTCAAAAAGAATATTTACTTCTCTAGAAAAATAAAAAAATAATAATAAAAAAAAAATTTACAGGTGAAAATACTCAAATAGAAGGTTGCATTCAGGTCCAGCATAAACACAAAGATTTGTATGTCTGTGTGAACAGCAGTTCATGCAGTTTTGTCATTCTCATTGTCAGTGGCTAAACTGTATGTCCTATGGAGAATTAGGTCTGATGGTCAACAGGGGAAAGAAAGAAACAGGCACATGAATGCCTTTGTGGTTTGTAACCTAGATTATGTAGAGACTCCAGCGAGGAAGTAAGTATGTCCTTTATAGGCTTAAAACTGAGTACCTTGGATTCACTTCTAACAGAAAATCTTGGATGTTGCAGGAGTATGTCAAAAATTGTCCAAAACAAAAAAATAAACCACCAAACAAACATACAAAAAAAATACTTTGCAGGTAAGGATGATCTGCAGGAGGGGAGTAATTAGAGTTCTGAAGGAGAAAGAATAGAAAAAAAAAAAAAAAAAAAAAAAGGCATTAACTTGCAGTCGCCATTGAGGGAGGACTTGGGGCTACAATTTACTGCTCCTAATGAGTAAGGGTTTAGTTCTGGGTTTCATTATGGCATCAGCTGGGATGCCTCGGTGTTTTTATTCTGAATATTGTCCCTGCAGTTTTATGCAATTCATAAGATTCTGTCTTCCCTTTACTGATCTTTTCATAGTCATGCCAATTCTTTCAGAGAGTACAAGGGCCATGACGCGGGCACTTGGTGTAATGAAACTGTCAGCAGGTTTATAACCTAAAAGGTTATAAACTGTGATGTATCATGTATGTAGCATTTAGGAGTGCTTGCCACTGATCTTACTTGCATGCATACATACACCCTCTACTCCCCACCACCCGGCCTGAGTGGAAGAACTTAGTTGAAGCCTATTCACTTTTTTTTTTTTTTTTTTAATTTTGAAATACATTTAAAAATGATAATACGTATTTCAGTTTGAAATGGGTTGTGCTTTATACACCCTTTTTGAATGCTCATTTGCACACAGATGTGGGTGTGTTGTTGTTGTGTTCAGGTACAGTATCAGTTCTGTGAGAATGTAAACTTTCCATTGTTTGAATTAGTTACATCTAATACTGTTTTGTTTTTTGTTTCCTACTTCCCAGATTGCCTGACAATAGCCTACGTATTTATAGTATAGGTATAGAGTTCTAAAACTAATACATAAATTTGATCTGCTCGATGTCAAAAAGCGTCTCAAAATTTCTAATTTGCTGAGAGGGTCAATGAGATATCTGGATTGGAATCTCAGTAAGAATTGGGATTCTTATTTCTAGTGGCCAGTATTTTATAGTTATTTTAGAGAAAAACAATAGAAAGACAACTCCAGGGTGCTTTAAAAAAATTAAAAATATAACCTTCATGTATGGAGAGTGGGGAAATATTAAATCTCTGTGAACTGTAATCTGTATCCCAGAGGAGTATATGAGCTTTTCATGCTGTGAATATGTTAACTATGCATGCTAATGCAACATTATCAATACAGTGATCTGCAGCAGTATTGAAGTACACTCCACATTTTGGGCTTATCTAAATTTGTTAATTAAATAGTGCATTTTATTTTTGAGAAAAAGTATGTGTTTATGTGCGTTACGGGCTAACAAGTGAGATGGATTGCTGGTGAGTAGAAGACAAGCACTGCATCTTCAACCAAACTGTAATGGAAGTCTCTGCTCTTTCCTGAAAAGGAGGGGCCAAAAAAAATAGGAGGTATAGCTAGAGCTGTTAAGAGCAGTGAGGAACAGGTGAAGAAGTTTTGTCAAATGCAGCGTTTTAGAGTAGTTTGTGGTTATAATTTTTAGATATTTATGCTTTCTTAATATTAATAGGTGCCAGGCCTTGTGCTAGTAACAGTGCATTTTGCTTTCATAATACGCTTCTGTAGACGGGCCTGCTGCATGCTTTTTCTCTTGAACAGAATCCCAATGACATCAGATAATATAAGAGTGGTCCCTGTTTGGAAGAAGGAATTCTTTGAGATTGACAGCTGATGAAACATTTAAAAGTCTATTTACCTTTAAGCAGATGTTTTTGACCAGGTGATTTCAAAGTGAGATGATGTGTTGGGGTGGGGAAAAAACGAGTCCTATGAAGTTTAAAGTTAAAAACAAACAAACAAACAAAATGAAACAACAACAACAACATAAAAAGCTGGGGGAAAAATAAAGCCAAAAAATATCACCCCATACTTAATACTCACAAGATTAAGAGTGGGGTCCTTTTGGAGTGTTGGTCCAGAGAATGAGGAGTCCACCCTTGCTGCTGGTGGGAAGGATTCAAAATTGTATTTGTTCTGTTGTACAATGAAAACAAAAACTTAGGAAACTTATGCTTTTTTTTTTTTTTTTTTTTTTTTTTTTTTTAATGCTACAATTCTTCAATGTTTTCATTTTAATCTGGTAACAAGGGCTAACCTTCAGTACAAAAGCATTACAACTTTAACAAGTTGAAGGCAGTCTCCTGCTTGATTAAAATAAGAATTATTTACTTCATCAACCAACTTAAAATGCCAGATCCTTGAGCTGACACAGGCTAAGCAACTAAATATAACTGACACAGGTAGTTAGTAATGAGCTATTAGTACTGATAAGCTTGATAGAAACTGCTGACTGTTTCTGGATAGGAAACTGCATCTGCTGTTTCTTTGTGGTCAGCCGGACTCACCAGTTGATTCCACTCTAACTGGTATTTTGGGATTGTACTGCACAAAGCTTACCTGAATGCGAAGACCAGGCATGTGAGCTTGATGATCTGACTTTAAGGAAAGGAAACACAATTTCAGGTGTAGTTCTGAGTAACCGCATGAAGCATCATGGCTAATAAAGTCTTGTTTTGTACCATTACCTGTATACTGTGTAGGTCTTCCAAGTTGCTTATAAGTAGAGAGAATGCCATTTCCCAAAATCTATGGTTGTGGAAACTCTTGCTGTTTTCATAACTTCATAATTGAACATCATTACAAGTTGTATATGTATAAATCTTTATAGTCATTTCTAATGTAAACTTTAACAAATATTCATAATACGTTGATATTTATAAACTATTGGCTGGAAAAACACAACTTGGGGAAAATTTTAATGAATCACCCTGTTCTATGTATGCGTGTTTATGTATCTTCAGTGGTAAAAATATTTGGTGTTTTCTAATGTCATCTGAAACTGGAACTAAGAGTAGGCAGTACATTAAGCTTTTGCTTTTGGCCATATTTAAGAAATTTCTATTTAAGAAAGTCTGCCTATACTTATATGGAAATAGCTGATGTCCTTTAGTCACATGTAGTTTAAACACATAAGATTTTATATCCTTGGAGATCTAAATGTTGTTTTTAAATTGGGCTTGGGAGCCTAACTCCTATAGGGATCGGGACAGTGAAAATGGAATCTTACATAAAACAGTACAGCTTAAAATGTTAAGTGCTTCCTTTTCTGTAATGTGTTTTTTTTCATAGTTTTAAAAAACTAAAATTTAATGGTTAATTATTCAGTGTCGTGTCGTTTCCCCTTCTCCTCCCCCAGCAATTTTATTTTTCACCCTGCTTTCCTGAGAGAGACTGAAGAAATAAATTAAATTAACTCTAACTAAAATAACTACTCTTCAAAGAAGAATGTAACTTTAGCTTTAGTTCTAATCTTTTTATATCTTTAATATAAATGAAGCCTTTTGTTTTGTTGTGTTTTCTGCCTGTGATACATATACTAATATTTACTAGAAGTTATTACTAGAAAACTAATAGTTCCCATATTAGAAAACGTTTACATTAAGATTTTATAAATATGCTAGACTTCTATTTTTCTTTTCAAAATCTACTGAAAGATTGAATTGGTTTTGTAGCTTATAAATAATGAAAACTTTGCAAAATGAAATCATGTTAATAACTCATTGTCTGAAGTATTTTTTTTTCCTGATCTTGTTAATAAATGGTTAATAAAGTATGTTAAAAGATCTTATAATTCTCTCATAGTTGTCATGTAATTTGCAGTGTGAAAACTTAAATTATGAATTACATCAGCTGACTGCCAATTATTGCTGAAATGATTCTTTATTGATGATTAATTCTTAAATTTCTCGTTTTCTTAAATTGCTGGATTCTTGCAGTGAAATTCCTAGCAGCCTTAAATGCCACTTGAAACAGCTGTTCTTCCAGAGTACTGAACACTCCTTTCTGTAAATTTTTATTTTATTCTGTTCTGTACTTAAACTTGTTTGTGGCCTGATGCCATTATTTTAAAGGAATATTGAAAATAGGATGACTTTTAAATTGGGGAGTTTCCAAATGTGTCTGTCTTTGAGAAAATAATGGAGAAATGAGATTATAATGTCTCTAATTGTTTTATATTAGATAAGCAGAAAATTAAAAGTGATAAAGGTTTCATACTGCTGCCGACTTTTTTCATTATGACAAGATTGCTGTGGTTGATATCTTATATGGAAGTATACGTGATGTATTATTTAAGTAGCATCATTGCCAAATGAGGACTAAAATATAATGAAGGTAATACCTATGCTGTCTCTTGTTTCCAGTTATTGGATGTTTTGTTCAGTCTTAATTGATGCTAACTAAAATTAGACCTGAGATTTAGTTGTATTAACAGCAAGATCTTCACTAGACATAGGCATAGGAAGGTTATTATGTTCTGTGTTCAGATGCTTGCTTCTCTTGTGCAATTCTCATGATTTATAATGGTAATAATTATCAGATGAGAAAAAAGGACCATTTTAGTTATTTGTCATCTGGATATGTATAAATTTTTGTGTGAGATGTATGTGTACTGTGTAGTATAAATATAACATAATGCCCATATACTTTCTTATATATCCATATGAACTCTTCTCTTCTTCGTGTGTCACCTCTTTGTACTAACCCCACATGATATGGTTGCTAGCTTAATATTTTAATAAAAAGATAATTCAGTACAAGAAAATAAGAATGCAGTGTAAGGAAATACGGTAATCAAAATGATATAGTTTATGAATTACAGTAACTATACATTTTATTATCTTATGCACTATGTATTTTACATTTTATTATAATCTACATTTTATTATTATTACACAAATTGTAGCTCTTGAAATAACTTAGATGTCGATTTGATACTGGTACTAAATTGCTCCTTACTTTTAGCTGTTACAAGTATAATTAATTATGAGCAGTCCTATTGCCCAGTGGAAAATGAATATATAGGTAAAAATGGTAACAAAAGATTCTTGGGCACAAATAAATTTTTGCATGGTCCGACAGCAGTTCCAGTGAAGTCGATGAATAACACTGTTGTCTGACAGCATGACAGCAACATGGATGTTGTTAGGAACCAGAGGAACCATATTAGCAACGTGGATGTAGGTTAGTGGAGACTACTCAAACAAAGAAATCTATGGATTTGAAGTGTTATATTTACCTGGTAGATAGCGTGGCAAAGGGTCACAAACCTTCTGCTTGAAAGTCACCATTGGCTGATGAATCTGAGTGCCAGTATAGGAGAATGTGTGATACTGTTTATTATCGGGGTTGAGTACAACTGTTACTATCTGTAACAGGATCTGATAAAAAATCAGAGTTTTCAGATATTTCAGGAGTACTTGCAATAGTCTCTTTCATCTGGTGGGAAGGGGCCAAACTGGAATTAAGGACCTCCTTTAAACCATTCCAGGTGCTTGGGGGTATCCAGAGAAGCATCATGCTCACACAGTTCTGTTGTGGTGATTTGTAGCTTCAAAAACGAGTTGTAGTTTTTTGTTTGTTTGTTTGTTTTTTAATTTTGAAGAACAACCTAGCTGAGGTCAACTCTCTTTTTGAAACCTCCGAGTTACTGATAAGAACCCAAGCTCCCAGCTGTCTTGTCTGGATTTTTTAACCACTGCTGAGTGCTCTTGCCCACCTATGGTGGTTACAGAATCATAGATCTATCTGCATCTGTCAGTTGCCTTTGTGTAGTACCCCTGTTGGTTAAATGCATGTTAGTATATTACACTGTCATGCAGTAAATTGAGTTGCTTTCCTTTGGTCTCCTTTCTTGCCCTGTGTTTGAGGAATTATTTCCATTAAGACCATGCTAATATCCTGACCAGTTAACTCAGTGTTAGTCATCAACTCTGCTTAAAAATTAATACATAAATAAATCTGTCTAGAAAGATTCATTTCTTAAATGTGGAATTTATTTCCCTGGAATTCCATTTTGATTTAGGCTTAAATGTCTTTGTTTCTGGGTTAGTAATTACTTTAGGCACTAGGTTGAAAATGAGAGCTTTGGCATTAATATAGAAGGGATTCCAAATTCACTGGGAAATAGGAATGGGAGATACTTTTACAAATTTTTATATTTTCACAAGTCAGTTAAATGGAATGAGTTAGGTTCATACAATTTCTTAGTTATGGAAAGCTCTGGGAGTTAATCCATTTGTTTTAATTTATTTCAGCATAGAAAAACATGAGGTAAACTGTAGTTAATTTTTTTTTTTACAGTTTGAAATGGAGTTGTACTCTGCAATAACAAACAAACAAACCTCTATGAAACATTGTGGTGTAATCCCTGATCTTGAAAACATATTACATAAATTATATTAAAGTTGAAGACTTTGAAAAATTAATACAATTCCTTTAAAAAAAAAAAAAAAAAAAAAAAAAAATTTTGTGTAAGGCTGTGGGTTTTTTTTTAGATACTACATGACGATGGCACTGAGTAATCTTGCAGAGTTATTGATGGTGAAGGTAGGCAAGCAGTCTGTTGAAAGTTAACTATCACACATTCAAGTGTTTTCTCTCCATGGATTAATGCAAGGTATTTGATTAGGGAAAACATCTTTTCTGTAGTGAATCGCTTATCTGTGATTTGCTGAAATGGCCTTCTCCTTTGTGTTGTGTGGTTGAGTCGGTGCTCTCAGCCATTATCTGTCATTCCGTGGTTCTATCATTTTATGATTAAGGTAGCTCATTGCAAAACTGGGATTTTGTCTGTAAATTCAGATGGCCTAAATTTCACCCAGGTCTCCACTTAGCTGTTGTGTCTTTGTCGATTGCCTGAAAGCCCACAGAACCTACGGCCTCAGGAACATAAGTAGAGTTTAGACTATCTGGATATGAACTTTTGCCCTCAAGCTAAAATGAGATTCACAGCATGTGTAAATTGGTGTGTGTGCTCTTTAAGTGGTGCTCCATCTAGAAGTGAGTTTTACCCTTAAAAATGCATTAGTATCTACAGCTCTTAAGAGACATTTTCATCTGGAAATTTTAGGTTTCCTTTCTACAGCTCAGTGCTAAGTCTCTACAAAAGGGAGAATTCTGCTTTCATCCAGCCTCATGTGACTCTTTTATGGTAAATAATTAGACAACATTGAGAGAGTACAGAACCTGTGCCCAAAACAGATGGAACAAATTTAACAGGGAAACGTGGGATATCTGGACAATCTACAAATTACTTTCATAATTTATTTATGTAACTTTTCTGTGTAGAAGTTTGTGATGAATTCTCTTGAAGAGGTTATTTTCAGTTGTCATGCCTGTGAATTCGCTCTTGAGAATAATGGGGCTGGGGACTGTTATTCTGTTTTATATTTTAACTTGCAGTGATCTCTTAAAAGGAGTTTATAGACTTAAACTTTTGTTCCAGGAGAAAACTATATAGGGGAAGAAAAACACCTTCAAAAAAAAGTTTTGTTAAATTGAATTCTATCCTGTCTCATTGGACAACAGAAGAAAAGACTTTTCAGCCTTGATGGATAAAGTAAGGCAGAGTAAAGTAGTGTAGAATAAAAATACAACCCAGGTTGCAAGATTAACTTTAAATTCAATATCCAATAATAATATGATCCTTTTAATTTTTTTTTTTCCCTTGAGAGTTTTAATGATTGAAAACCAAAAGGACAGGATGGACACAATTTTCAACATCTGTTTACCTAACTAGTCAATTAAAATGTAAATTAATTTAAATTGACAAAGTTTTTTGGTGGTGCACATTGCCTTTTTTTTTCTTCGGGGAGGGGGGGGGGGAGGAGGGCGGGGGATGATACTTCACAGAAATACTACACTACCTGCTATTTTTCTGATACTGTTATCTTTCACAATATGCTTTGGAAATGCCACAAAGGTTCCTGCTTCTCTTTGGTCTCACTTCACATAACTTGAAGGAGGCAGTTTAATTGCAAAAAGTAGTATCTTTCTTAGATCTTTTTGTCAAGAAACCCTTTCTTGGGTTCAGAATTTTGCAGTAAGTTTAGAAAGGGAATCAGCTAGAAAGAAGAAATCATTGTCCTAACAGAGTTGAAGATAGACATATCATTTCTACTTCTTTTCATCTCCATATCCTTGTAGAACAAAACTCCAAATGATATAGTTTTTCCTCCTGTAATGTCTCTGTCCATCCCATTGTTTCAGTAATTTATCTCAGAGGTTGGACTATGTGATCTTGGTCTTCCAACATAGGCGATTCTGTGATTAAGTCCTTTTTTCACAGGCTCAGTTAAGTGAAATGAAAATATTGAATAATCTTTGAAACAGAAATTATGGTGAGCTTTTATATCACTTGATAGATGAAAAAAAAAAAAAAAAAAAAAAAGGCAGTGGAAAAATGGAATATTTCCCCCCTCCTTATCTTGTATGCTTACAAAAAGCCAAGCAGAAACCAGTCCTAAGCTAACACTTAATTCATAATCTTTATGTTGTAGTGGATGGGGACAGGTGTTTCTTGACTGAATATAGTTGGAAGGAAAAAGATGATGCATTTTAAAAAAATGCTTGCAGTAAGTACTGCCTTGATCTGCATTGCAACCAGTGAAACTAAAGAAGTCCCTTTTGCTATCAAGTGTGACAAAGTATGCCAGAATCTATCCCAGAAATTCTCATGGGAAAAAAAATAAAAAAGTCTTTAATGTCCGATTCTTATTTTTAAAAATATAGACCTCTAAAAAGAGTAGTAATTAAATTAGAAAACCATTTTATTCACTACTCCATCTTATAGCCTTAAGAATGTTTCTATGCTAAAGTGGGAAAATGAAGTGCTTATAAAAATGAATTACTGTATTTTTTGCAAGCAGTAATGTGTAGTTCTAGATATATGTGTAGTGAAATTACTAGCCCTAACTATTCTATGATTCTATGAATGTTGCCAAGATGCTACACATAGAATAATAGAGGACTAACAGGGAAACGTGCCTTACCCTCAAAAGGTGAATGGGAGCCTTTTCCTGAAAATCCACAGTAAAGATCTTTGTACCTCAGATAGAACTTTAAGAGATGTTTCTGCCCGATATCTGTTATCTTTGTTGTGAGATTAGAAAAGGGCAAGAGTACAGAAACATCATAGTTAATAACAAACGAGAAATGTAATGAATTGACATCAAGGAAAGATGCATAACATGAATAAATTTGAATTGTTTTAAAATGTATACCTAAAGCACTGTACTATTGATAAGTTGCTTAATCTCTCTTTTTAGACCTAAAGTCTTCAAAGTTAGAATCCTGTTTTCCTTATACTGCAATGTTAACAATACTGTAATATGGGAAATTTAAGCTTTGTTTATACAGTTGGATGATTAATTATAAATGAAAAGTGAATGATAATAACTGTACTTTATTAATTTTCAGTTATCTTTTCTACCATTGTAATGCATTGTCTTTGCCTTATAGCATGCCTGACAATAAAGGAACATTAATATATCCTCAGTGAATAGAGCTGAAAAATCAGTCATATGCTTTTATTTTGCTATTGAATGTTTTGTTTCCAAATTAATCTGCTGCAGAAAAACAGTCCCAGTGAATCAGCAGCTGCTGCTATCGGGAAGTAGACATTTTAAGTTGCTCTGTAGGTAGAGTTTTATAGTTTTTAAAAGATTTATGGGTGTTTTTCTGCAGAATGAGCAGTTATAATCTCAACATTTTGGTGTTTTTGTTTGGATCTTCCAGTTGCCTTCTTTTCTCCTAGGCCCTATCATAATGCAAGTGAAATGCATACAAGTAGAAAAGTAAGAACAAATTTATTTAGTAGCTTACATATAAAATCTCTGTCATTAAAGTCACTAAGCTTAGATTTAGAAAGGAAGCAACTATAGAATTTGAAGTTCTTGTCTTTTTTTTAGTGAGTTTATTTCACACATATAAAGAAAAGATGCATGCTTTGTACTCTCAGCTGGTGGCAGCATTCATAAAGAAGCTCTAGGTAAGAATCTTATAATTGGAGCTTTTACAAGAGCATTTGCAATGTGGCAACCCTGCAATAACTAGTAGCCAGTAGAGAGAGCACCAGGAAGGTTCATGATAAATGGTGAGCAGCTGAAAAAGGCAGCCCAAAGCCAGCAGGCTTGCTAATACCTTTCAAAGGCAAAATCTGTCCTGGATGGGAAGCAGCTGGTAGATGGGATGTCTTGTTTGTATGAAGGTCTCTTGTTGTACATAGCTCTTCAAAGAAAAGAAAATGCTTTGGAGGTAGAATGGTTCTGGAGACTTGTTTGGCATGATTTGTAAATATACAGAATGACATGAATATTAAAAACAACAACAACAACAACAAATAGAAAAAAAAATATTTCTGTAATAGGAGAAATGAGACAGATGACGCTAATACGTGAAATATAATTTAACATTTCTTATAAAAGAATCTAAATTGTACTAAAATATATTTTAAAATAATGCAATGTCATGTTTATTACAGTAATATTTAAGTAGTAGTAGAGTATATGGTTCAGTATAGCTCTGTAGTCCCCATCCTGCCATAATTGTAATTGCAACAGTATGTACAGAATAAGATGAGGAGTGTAGGACATACAATGTGCAATAGTTTGATGGTTGCACATTTAAGGGCTGGTGGCTTCCCAAGGAGACCAGAAAAGCTCATTATAAAATGTCACACAGAGATTTTGGGATAAGAGGCTATGATCCATACGGGTGTTAAGAGAATGCAATCTCTTTTCTTTTATCTTCAAAATACTCCCATGACAGATGTCAACAATATGGATGATTACTATGTCATTTTGAAGGGGAAAGAGAAAGCTAATAATTGAATGGAAGAACTAAATATGTTCAATGATTATATTTTGAATACAATTATTTGATATTTTCATTGTTAGTCCTGATTTTATCTTGTCCCCTGTTGTTTGTCAAAGTAATGGTATTATTTCTGTTCCTTGAAGGAAAAGACTTTTCTGTGGCTTACTCTCTACACAATTTGGACAGCTACATATTGATAGTTCGTTCACTGAGATTTTAAGTTATTTCATGAAACAAGGAATTAATGTGTATATGCATTATTTCCACCTCTAACGGCAGTTCTTTCTGTATTCACTGATATCTTTGAAGAGCCAAACTTGTAATTATGGTAAATTCTAATACTATACAACTCAGCTGTTTGCTCTTTTTTGACTTTTTTTTTTTTTTTTTCATCTTTTTCTTTCTCTTTGCCCTCTTCCATTTCCCTATCTCCTTAGTCCCTGTTACTTGTAGAATTAATGCTGGAGTTAATAGCCAGTTAACAGAAATTTATTTATCTTTCATAAGGAAATAAGAACTAATTAGTTTTTATTACTTTTTTTTTTTTTTTACTTTTTTTTTATTACTCCAACTTTCAGGGTTACTTAAATAAGTCAACATGTCACAGTCCTGCTGTTTGTAAGCTCACAGATGTTTTCTGAGAACTTTTATCACAAAAACCAAGGAAATAAAAAAATCCAAACAAAACCTTATAATATAAAATAGATTATATATTTTGCAACTTGCATCTTCTTTCCAATATGTTTCCATATGTGCATGTGTGCATAATCACAAGGTTGATACAAGTAAACACTACATACATATTGTGGAAAAATACATTAATACCGGTATCAAAAACATTCTGATGAGAGCAGGAAAGAATTACTGTCTTGATTTAGGTTAATGCTCCCAAACTTATTTTCATTACTTTGAGTAAGCAGAAATTTAACAAAATAGCTGTGACGAGCTAAAATGAATGATAGTGTCTTCCTCTTCCAGTAATCTTGCTGTCTCTTGAAACTTTTACTTAACTGGGTCAAAAATTTCAGTCCCGTTCACTTGATTTCTCTATACAGAAAACTTCCTTTGTAGTCAGAGAGAATGTGAACAAAGAACAGCTGTAGGATTAACCTCCCTCTGTTGGATTTTGTGTCATTGAAGCAGAATAGCTGAGAAAGTGGCTCATGGTGATTTAGAGATTCTGTTGTGGTGGTTTTGTGGTTGTGGGTTTTTTTTTTTTTGTTTGTTTTTTGTCTCAAGTAGCACCACCAAACAGACTGTTTAGTATAAATGAAATTGCCATGTTTAGCAGTAATAAAACAGATGGATAGAGAACTGTTATCAAAATGGACTGTGTCAGAATAGAAGCTGTGCAGAACACCTTAGGCTAAGTACCTTTTTGTTCTTTTTTTTTTTTAACTGCATATGCAAATATATATCCTCCAATATGTCTCCTCTCAATATGTTTCTCTTCATGCAGCTGGCTTTTTTTAGTTTATCTACAAATCATTAACCAAGCGAATATCAGAATTTTAAAAAGGTGGTCTTGTGTGGAAAACAGTGTGTGTATATAAATATATGTAATCAGTTTAAAGAGGGAAAACTATATCAAGTAAGAGGTGCTGTGATTCAGAACTGTCCGAAGTATGTTTGTGTTTGTCTGTTTACTTGTTTGTTTTTTCCATTCAAGAAAGCAACAATAAGCATTTGAATGTAACAAAAGCAAAACACTTGTCTCTTAACAATCTACAAATTAAGACACAGCTTGTTCCTGGTTAGGTGGGGGAGGCAGGAGCAGCAGAGGAGGCTGCCTCCTTGGGGAGGTTTTCCGTTCACATGTGGCTGCGTGTGCATATCTGATTCTGTGGACAGATTCCAATCATTTAATTCTATTAAAAAAAAAAGTTGTCTAGATTACACTCCAAAATGCATTGCTTTACTATTATATCTTACTCCTTCTCAGTCTGTTTCCAGGAATGCCATAGAAATATGTATGGGATGGCTCATCATCTAGCTATGTGAAACTGGGTTGCTGTTCTTTTGGCACTAGTTTGAATTGAACCTACACATTTTTCCAGTTTTGTTGAATATCTGCAACTGTCAGTATTTTCATGTGGTATGTTGGAATATTTTAATGGAAAGTTCATTATTAAAAAGTGGTTATAAGAAACCCGGTGTATAAATCTGTTAGAAACAAATAAAATCCTTTGTTTGCTTTTTTTTTTTTTTTTTTCTTAATCCTTGCATATAGAAGTTGTATTGTATACGCATGCATACTAGGCTGCAGCATGTCTTTCTTGACTCAAGAGTTTTCCCTAAATTATCATTGTGGAACTATTTTGTTGGAAAATCAAGCTTAAAGTTTTTGTTACTCCAAGTGAAATGTCTATTGCTAAAGTATCTCAGATTTTTGGGAGGCATTTAAATTTAATGTCACTGTGTTTTAACCTTTCTGTCATTCTGTCTGAATCTCCAGCAAAATATCATTGCACAAAATCTAGATTGACCTGAATCACATAGCAAGGTAGCTTACTTGAATAGGCTTTTTTCTCTCTCTCTTTTTTTTTTTTTTTAATACAACCAAATAAAATGTTATGCATTTGACAAGAAGCATCATAATAGAGGACATAAATTATTATTATTTTTTCTTTTCCCTAAAACCTTGGTGTTATGGTTTCCAAATCAAATATGAGTGTCTTTCTATCACTAACAATAGTTCTTTCAAAACTCGCTTCATAAAGTGAAGCAGAGTTATTACAGCAACTGTAAGACCTCCCCCCAGTAACAAAATCTGCTTTCATCTTGGATATGATCTGATCTGGCACATGAGATAGAGAAAGGGATAAGGTTTGTAGATGATGCTGAGCTGTGTTAACAAATCCCAGACTGGAGTTAAATAAAGTGTAATTGTGTGTGTTCATGAATGTCTTATGTATACTTTAGAAAGTGATTTAGGAACAAGTAACTTCCAAAATACTGTGCCATCTGCACACTTCCACAAAAATAAAGAATCTTGTAAAAGTAATATGTATAGCAGATTTCAACCTCTATTTAATCTACCATTACAGATTTGCAAACTGTAAAGAAAAACCTTGCACAACTGTTAAAAACAAGTAGTGAGCTGGTCACTAATCCCCCAGTTCCCTATGGTGAAATCCAAAGATGCAACATTTTGTTGTAAATGTTTTTCCAATGCGTGATCTTGTAGTTCTCTGCAAGAACAAGTTTCCAGTGTTGCATATATATAAGCAGGTAGGTGTATTGTACTGTAATTGCTCTGTAAAGAGTCTTTACTCTAAAGCATTGTGCAGAACCCTGGGTAAAATGGCAAGGAACTGATTACAAAATATCCATGAAAGAGCATGTGAGTCTAAAAATTCTCTGTTGATTACTTAAGCATTAATGAGTGCTGTACACTGCGTCTCATGAAATCGCTGGATGTGAACTGTGAATACTCCTTAAAAATTTTATTGACTTCCATCTGACAGTTTTATTCTCAGACATTATGAAATCATCTGAAGAGTGGTGCCTTTTTCATGTGACGTGTCTAGAAATTCACTTACAATTAACAGAGCAAAGGCTACATGGCAGGTGTAGTCTGGTGAATAGTTAAGAAAAATATTATCCTTGAGTGCTCGGAACAGAAGAGGAGCCTGCATACCTGGCTACTGAATGACAGAAGGGGCTTCCTCATATTTTTTTGGTATTCCAATGCATATGAAATGTTGAAATATAAAGACAGTGAAGCCATGGTAGGAATCAGTGAACTGCTCTAGATTATATTTTGGGTTATTTTAAGCTGACTTCACACTGATAGACCCATACAGATTTAAGAATGTGATTGATTAAGAATGTGACAGATTAAGAATGTGATAAGAATGTGATTGCTGTCTCTTGGTTATAAAGAAACATGAAATTCAGTTGCTTAATTCTTCCACCCTTCTTCCAGGACCATGTGGTGTGTGGCTTCTGAATCCCAAATAAGACTGTTTTTTGTTGTTAGCATTAGTTTGCAGCTGCAAAACAGCTTTTGGCACTTTTTTCCTGTTGGTTTTCATTCTTGACCTTTGCTTCTGTGGCTGCCAGCAGGATATCTGTTGAAGCTCTGGTTCTCTGATGAGCCATGGACCGTAATATACACCCCTCTTCATGATAATGGCTTAGCTCTTTTAAAAGTGTTTTAGTTCTAGTAGCTTCCTTACTGCTTCTGCCGTGGAGAGGTCTCCAGAAATAACACAAATACTTCTGGTTTCCCTCCTCTCCTCCTTTCACAGGTACCCTTTTTTCCTAGCAAAATGCACAGTGCCGCCTACACTGTTGCTATTGGAGAAGGGAGAGTTTTTACCACACAGCTTCCCATGATTTCCCCAAAGGTTTGTATTTCGATGTCAAGATGAAACTCCATTCTTTCAAATGGCAGCAAAAGGTCCAAGTGAAATGTGTGGGTTTTGTTTGTTTGTTTTAATAGCAGTTACTACAACACAGCTCAACAGAATTATAGTACAGTTCCTTTTATACTAAATCAAAACCAATGTTCCAGACATTCTTGATGTTTGTAGGGGTTTTGATCTAAACGTGGCCAATACAAACACAAACTAGTGAGCTGACACAATTAAAAAACAACATCTCTGAAATCTGTGAAACTTGAGCCTTGACTTCTGTACCCATTTATAAGTACCACTTAAATACCATTTTTCTCTGTTTTGTGTGTGTTGGTGGGGAGGAAGGTGTTTTCTGATTGTTTTGATTTGCATTTATTTGTTGGGCTTGGGTTTTTTGATAAGCTGGAGAGAAAAATTTCGCTATAGGGAAGAAATGATAAAAGAGTATTTCTTTTCTCTTGTCTCCTTTGTGAAGATATTACAAGGAAAGCAAGATTAAAAATAAAATATAATTTCCTGTGGAAGCAACAGTAAATGGGAAAGATATTTTGTTTATTTCTTTTGAACCAGTAGGAGACATAAACAAAAAAGTAAACGCTTTGAGTTAGCCTCTGGTGCTTGTCTTATGAAATAAAACGTTTGCATAAAGTCTTTGTATTTGTTGTGACATTACAGAATCCTTCAATTTGAAACTACAATAAGTAGCATACATAGTAATTTGTATATGACAGTGGCTTCTGTATTAAAGTATTGAAAATTGATGACCGAGGTCAGAAAATGTGTGGTATATTTAGCAATGGCTAAACTTTTTAGTAAGTTAAGAAACATATGACAATTTTTTTCTTCTGAGTTGTAAGCAATGCTCACTCGTGTAAATTTGCTAAGAATATTCATTCCGAATGCACAAGTTGTGTTCTAAAATGTTCTCAACTTCTGCACATTACTTACCCCAATGTGATAATGGCAGAGCTCTCAAGCATGCAGAGGCTGTCGTCTGTATGTGCGCACACACGTTCCTTTGCATCTAGGGAACAGTTATCCAATTTGTGAGCATAACTAATTTCAAAATGTGTCTCTGGAGCAGCAGTGCTCTTCTTTCTGCACTTGCAGAAGAAATTGGTTTGGCTTCTCTGTGAACTGCTTTTCACTTAGAAGGGTTTGCTTGGTTTTTGTTGTTGTTGGTGGTGTTTTCTTGGTGTTGCTGCTAGTGCTGGAACTCCTGTGCAAAGAGACAATTCTTCCCCACGGGTCTGAGTCCATGTGAGTGCTTGCTATCCAGGTGATGTCTGCCACTTCAGTGGCGCTTAGTCATATGCCAGGTTCAGGGGCTGTCTAAGCACACATGTATTTTCAAATACAGACTGAAGAATAATTCTGTGCTTTAATAAAATTGAGGGATTGCTTATACCCTCTGCTAGATTGGTGATAAAAGGAGATAGGAGCCAAGGCTTGTAATGTTCGGTTAGTCCTTAGATCTTTGGAGTTAGAGGTGCGTAGCACCCCTGCAAGTCTTTGAGATTTATGTATGTTGAATCCCTGCAGTTCCTCTAGCTGTGAGAGGATGAAGAGTTTCATGAAGTTAAGATTTGCTCAGAAGATTTATTTTGTGATTTTTACTTCTCGCAGTGGACTGTAATACTCCATTGGATACTTCAAAGTCATATCTGATTCTTACAGAAGTGGGTTTTCTTCAAAGATAAGCACACTCTGATTTAATAGCGTTGACATGTCATAGACAGAAGTCATAAATAATGGTAATATAAAATACATATATATTATATGGAAAGCTTTTTAGGATCTAAGAAGTCATAATTTCTTTAAAAAAAAATCTAAAACAAAAAGAATGTAGATAAAGCAAATTTTTTATCATTGTACTTTCAAAAGTAAATTTGATTGCAATCTCTGAGTCAAGCCTTGAAAGTTTATTCACATCTTACAGTATGTTCTTCCTTAATGACCCTTGTAAATTCTAAAACTATTTATCCTATATCATATCGTATCTAATGTAACTACGGTACACTTGTGCTAGTATTGTAAAAATGTGAGATACTCTGTCAGCTCTGAGGAAATTTTAGTTCTAGTTTTTATATGACTGAATAGATATAATTAAGAATTTCTGAATTTCTCATTTCCTGGATATATTTGGATGTATTATAAAGAACTAAACACTTTCTTCTGTTGCAAATAAGGCAACCCCAAGCCTTTTGTGGTTGTTGTGGTTTGTTGGCAGAGCTACAGTGAAGCAGATGTATCCATATCACTGTGAAGTCCTGCTGTAGCAACTGCACTTTACAGTTTTATTACACTAATGGATGTATGCAAGGCTGCAGGTCAAAATTGTCATCTTTGGTGTCAGTGTATTTAATACATTGTTGTTATGGTTAAAATCTACCCCTATTTCAAAATAACATCAAATACTCGTAATTATTTGGTAGCTTGAATTAATCCTTCATCAAAGCAATATTTATATCAGAGATTAAAAACAAACAAACACCTATTTGTAAATTCTTTGTTGTAACCCAAGTATTTGTTTTGCAGTTTTATCAATCTCCAAACTGCAGCAGAGCAGCAGTTTTTCTGTTATTGCCTTAACTGAAGTCTGTGATACAATATGACATTGATGATTTTGAGTTGACGTATCACGTACAAGATATAATGCTAATGGTGCTCCCCACTCCAAAAGTGAAAAATTGCTAAGAGAAATAGCTAAGAGGAAGGGAAAAAGTCACTTCCTTTATGGAATTTCTGATATTTGGGAGGTTAAAAATTAACTTCTATTTCCAAGTTAAAGTTGAGTTTCCGTATTTGACTTTTGTATACTATTAAAGATTCCATAGACCACTCAACTTTCTTAGAAGCTGCCCATGTCTTTGATGAGATGACATACCCTTCTTTGTATAAGATATTTAGCTCAATTTTGGTTTAGTTGTTTGTTTTTGAGGTAGGGTAATAATTGTGCAGTACTCAAGGTGCTCAACTACCATGGAGTTATACAGTAAGTGGCTTAATAATTTGTTCTCTACTCCTTTGTAATTATTCCAGAAGTTTTGTTATTTAGATTTGTACTACACGGGGATTTCATTTTTTGTATTTTTTATTTTTTTTTTTAGGAGATAACATATTCAGGACTTATCATAAAAAAAAATTCATAACGAGTGACTGTTACTGACACTGATTTTCATTTCTGGTTTTATCAGCCTGAATATCTTTTGCATTTACCTGTACTTTTCATTATTCTGAATAATTTTAAATCACAATTCAACTTTGATATAACATTATGAATTCCCTCCTCCATATCATTTGTTGAACATATTGAATAATACAGAGCTTAACTCAGTTATTGTACAGTTTGTAAGTACAGCTTATTGTGGAAATGGACATAGGTTCTTATCTTGGGGTTCTTATTCTTAATACATAATATTCTGTAAGTGTTT
Source organism: Aythya fuligula (assembly GCF_009819795.1). Lineage (NCBI taxonomy): Eukaryota > Metazoa > Chordata > Aves > Anseriformes > Anatidae > Aythya > Aythya fuligula. The sequence goes on along the minus strand of NC_045562.1, from coordinate 25,388,516 downwards.
TCCATTTTATTCCATGACAAGTTAGTTTATTTTAAGAAATTCTGATAATTTGTGACAGCATTTAGGAAATATGGGTAGGCAATAGGACCAGCCTATTCTTTCCACATGAGGAATCCAAACAGATTTTTGAAATATGACTTTCTTCTACAAACTAGTACTTACTACACACCATTACATTCCATTACATGGAATACCACCTTAATTGTTTTTGTGGTGGATAAAATATTTCCTAGATGAGCCACTTACATTAGTGGTTTTGTTTTCATAGAAGGTATATAATTGTTTTATGTTGCTATGTAAAATACATACAGTAATAATTAATATAGATGGAGAATGCACATCCTCTTTACAGAGGTAACTATCTGCTGGCCATGTATTTGCCTAACAGGGCCAAGAACCAAGATCAGGACTTGACAATTTTAAATGCTGTAGTGAGGTCTCTTGTTTTATCAGTATCTCCTATGAATTATACCAATACCAATCATTGCTATCTACAAGAGTTTAATGAGGACAAATAGGCTTTCAAAGCTAATCTACAAAAACATATGTCATCTACGTTCTTTGTGTGACTGTTCAAGCACCTTTCATGGTCCTAATGCCATGTCGTTAAAATTGTAACGTGAACTCAATTGGGGTTATATGGCTGTTTTATTAAAGGGTATGAACTAGTGGTTATGGCCAGTGACTACAAAAAAACCCTACCACCACAACAAAGGAAGTAAAATAGTTTGAATGGTAAAAAAATACAAGAAATAATTTAGCGTCTCTTGAAAACAACAACAGAAAAAGCAAATACTTTAACAGAATATAAATAAGCGATTGTCATAGTTTTGTCAGCAGGAATAAACTCCTTTAACCAAGTCAAACATTATTATTATCTCCTTTTCATTGACGTTAAAGTAATGCAGTGAATAATAGAATACTGCAGATCATCATCACACTATAACACAATATTTTCTGTGCATCTCCTTTGTGATGGAATCATTTTTCTAAAACCTTTTCATCTCTCTCCATCTGAGGTACTGTCTCTGTGCTGTGCTGTTGCTTTGATGGGTGCATCGATGCTGGAAACCAGAGTTATTCGGGCCATAACTCTAAGCTTACAATTTCTATAGCTCATTGCTATTTTTTTAGCAGCAAACATGCATATAATGAAAAACAGGTGTATTTCTTGTTTTGTTGCGTCTCTGCTTTATCTGGTGTTCTACTGCTAGGGACAACCTCATAGAAAAGACCATTTAGTGGATATATTTGGAAATATATCTTTTAAATTATTTTTCTGAATACCATGAGTATGTAAATTAGAAAAAATAGTTTTCTTGTATGATGTGTTTGAGAGAGAGTATTTTACTTAGGGCCACATTCAGCCAAAAATATGGACAGACTCTGTGCTGTAAGTTGGAAGGGAGATTAAGAAAGATATCCCAAAGTCATTCAGATGATCATAGCAAAAGTGGATGAATCACCATGACTTGCATTCAGAAGAGCAAAGTTGAGAATTTTTCTGCTTGCCCGAGTTTTCGCAAATCATCTTTAATCTTTTAATTCATAATCATAGTATTCATTCTGGAATATCTTTCTGGAGCCACAGCAGAGCCATCGTATTTAGAATTGTTAAAGCTTGGTGTGTGGTCACGCAAACATTGAATTTCTGAGCTTTTGTAAGTGAAGTCATGTAGTGTGATTAAAATGGTGAGGTCTTTTTAGTACTATTGCCACACGCAATTGTTCTAGCGTTTTTCACTGCTAAGAATATTTGCTGTTTTCATAACTTTGGCTTACTTCATCAAATGTTTCACTGGTCTCAATAAACTCTATATCAAATGTTTAATTCTTTACCAACTGAAAATCCTTTAACTTAACGAACTTCTGTGCAGTGTTACACAGTGTAGGCTGTAACACAGAGCTTTCTGTGTCTTTTTCCTGTGTATGAGATAGCGTGTCGGGTCACGTGGTGCCGGGTGTGGTTGTACAGAGAGGTAGAATCAAGCTGTAACTCAGAAAGGAGCACCTTCCTGTCCACCCTGTATGGGTGTCACCTCAGGATCTGATTTATCACCTGTTTGTGGAACCAGAAAATACTGTTTTAGGTGATTCTGGGAGTCTCCAGGTTCACATCACTGGGTGTGCAGAAGTTCAGGCACTGCAACAGAAGTTTTGAAGTCATGGAGGACCACAGTGCATCTGGGAATGATGAAAAGATCCAAGGTAATTTGGGGGGAGCAAGACAAATTTCTTTATATTTCTGAGAGATGTAGCAGTAGGAACATTTTTGTGTGACTGATTCCCTGAGATTTGCAGACTTCATCAAGATAACAGGAGTGAGTTAAATGAACTTTCTAAAGTGTTACGCTAAACCTGTTGCAAGAGGGGAAACAAAGTGGTAAATGCCTTTTCCCTTTTAGATGATTTGATACTTTTGATTTATTTTTTAAATAATCTCACTTATATTTCAAGACCTGACATAGGTAGAAATTCTGATGATATGATTCATATTTCTTTATGTGCATAACTTGGGTAACGCGGAAAGTAGCTTTGTATATCAGACTAACCTGTTACCATATGAGAAATTAAATTCTGCTCTGAGGATATCTTGACATTTTAAATACATATGCTTTAAATGCTGATGCAGAAGAAGTATGTGTTGTGTTTTTTCCTGTTCAGGAGGAGCTGCACTTGACTACTCATAATATTTGATATTTGAGGAGGCTTGGAAGGAAAATCAGCACTTTTTCTACTCATAATTAGCAGTAAATAGAATAATGTGACAGGAAAAAATGCAAGGAAGAAGTAGGACAAGAAGATTAGCATGGGATACAGTGTGCTTGCAGTTTATGCCAATCCACACGTTACAAGATGGAAATACTGATGCCTGAATTGATAATGATGTGATAATGAAAGAGAATAAAAATATGTAAATGAATGAATACCACCTTTGTTATGTGAAGTAGGATGGTCAAGTATAATGGGGGCCAGAGAAACAATTGCCTAAAGTAGTCCTTTATCTTGCTGAAAATACTGTAACTGGTAAAATAATATCCTAGCAAAAAGGCAGTGAAATGAACCCTGAGGAAACAGATGTTACAGCAGTAATCTGCTGGGAGTCCAGAAACTGAGTGTGAGCAATAATCCATGGGTAATTGTAGAGAGAAAACCTGTGACTGTATTACAGCACTCACTACAGAACTGCACACGCATTTCCCAGTTATTTGTTCAGGTGTTGCTAAAATATAGCTGCATCATACCATTTGTATAGCATGTATTTCAGTGGGATAATGAACTGATAGTTCATCTAAATCATTGGAGTAAAGCTGTGTTGAGTGCCAATAGGTACACTGGTTTCAGGATTTGGCATAACAATGTGTGGTGATCTAGATCACAGCTGTCAATAAATAAAAACATATAGTGTGTTTAGGGTTTTTTTTAGTTTTTATTTTTTAATTTTCATTTTTATTTTTAATTTTCCAGGGGTCTTTTCCAGTTGAATCTCTGAGCTTTGGACCTTGGTAACTAGGAAACTAGAACACCTACTTGAGGAGAGCCATGTTGCCTCAAGTATTGCCTTTCTAATGTCTTACTCTTTCAAAATGATTTCTGGAAAACATGTATTAAGTAAGATGCTATCTATCATAGTGATATTGACTAAAGTCTGATTTTAAATGTATTTTTTTTCTTCCTGTGATTTTGTGCCTTATTTCATTGGAAAATTTTGAGAAACCATAAAAGAGCTCATGACACTGCTTAGTTCACACTTAATATTTTGCTTTTCACGACCATACAAAAAAAAAAAAAAGGCAAATGATTATTGAAGTGTGTGGTATTAAACGTACAAAATAAACTAGTTTTATTCTTTAGCTTGTTTCTTTGCTCCTTTTAATAAAACAAAACAAAAAATATTTAGACCTTCTCTTTAAAGTGGCAGTAAAATCTGTTTAGTTCTATGAAAAATGTGCCCCAAGAACATTAAAGATACACATTTCTGGATATAATCAAATAGAAAAACACTGCTCTGGAAAAATAAAAAAGCCAAACATGGATGGAAAGAATTAGATCTCTGTTTTGTGTTATCTACTGATGCATTGGAATCAGAACAGAATAATTTTCTTAGTACTCATTACCAAAAGGGGCTTTCTTTTTTCTTTAGGAGAAAAAAAAAAAAAAAACAGACACACACACACACACACACACACACAAACAAACAAACAAACAAAAAAAAACAACACCCCAAACACTAACACTACTAAGAGTAACCCTACTTTCCTATTTTTAGGTGGGGGAGCTTCACAAATTGAGTTGAAGAATTAAATTTATGAACCTCTTTTCCTTATTTTGTATCAAATTCTCTTCTTGATACCATATGCATGTGTTTGTATTTTAAATTACTTCTGTGCTGTAGGCCATGCTGAAAGTGAGTGGCAGGTAGATTCTATGTACATTTAAATGAACTCAAGAACTATTGAATTGGCTAATCTGAATTTAAACTATTTAAAATAATAAATAAATAAATAAAACCCCTATAGAGAATTTCATAAAGCCTCAGGTGAATAAATAAAGCTTATATTTGAAATATGAAAATAGAGCATAAATTAGAAACAAGCTTCTCATTCTGTTGCGTTCAACACCTTGATAAAAAAAAATTGTTTGGGTTTGAGCCCAAGAATTTTCCTTCCTTTAAAAAATCTTGTCTTTTTCCATTTTCTTAACACATCTTTTAGTTTTAAGTGAATGTTACACCAGTAAGATTAAAATTACTACTTCCACTTCTCTTAACAGACAAGTTTCCCAAGGCTATTTGCTCGCTGTTAACATTGCCACTGCTGGCACACGAGTCTCTGTGTCACTGCTGAAAGTGATTATTTAATGCTTGATGTACATTAACACTGATAAACCATTTATTTTCTTTTATGGTATTCATCCAATTCTTCTATGAGGAATTTAGCTGATCTCACATTATTTTCCGTTCTGGCTGTGCTGCACTTGCCATGCTGTGCTTTCACAGTCACATTTTGATCTTTGCAAAAACTTGCAAAGTGGGTGACATGATCATTTGTGCATTTGCTTCCAAGTTTCAGCACTGCCTAGATTTTTATCACTTGCTGCAGGTTGTGTGGCTTGTAATATGTGAGTTGCATTTTTGTAGAGTTAAATTTTAGTCCTACTTCTTTTTCTTGTTAGGAATATTTCTTGTAGTAATTGGCAATATATGTCCATAGCGCTGCCCGTAGCTCAGTAGTGTTTCTATCAACATCTTCCTTAATGTTAGGCAAGTGTTAGTGGTTGGGGACTGTTCCGAAGGAATGTAAAGTGAAATGTGGATTGTGTTTGTGTCATTTCCCAGACACAGTTCTAGTTTTAGGTTTTGGTTTTTATTTTTTATTTTTTTTTAATTATTTATTTATTTTTGTTGGGATGTATCTTTTTCTGAGTGTGTTGATGCAGAAAGCTCTGATCGGGTTTCAGGTACTCAGTAGCCTGGAAGATTTTTATGCATATTGCAGTATCTCTTGAATTTATTATATTCTTAATATGCTTGCTTAAAGCTATCCAATACCTATTGACAATCCAAAAGGGGGGGGAGGGAAAGTGTGTAAGAATCACTTCTCATTGTCAAGGAGAATAAATATTTTTTAACTGGTAATAATTCGAAGTTTTGTGTGAAATTGTGGTGCTGGTTTTTTTGTTTGTTTTTGACCTACATTTTTTTTTTTTTTTTTTTTTTTTTATTTCTCAGGTGAATTATTTCAGCTTGCTTTCTGTTTTGAAAAATCACATAGTCATGGAATCCTACTTAATTGAGCTTGTAATCTCATCTGCATATCCTAATTTCCATGTAAGACAGGAACAAGTTTCAACGACTAGATTAAATGGCCTAAGCCTTTTAATGGTACTCTTCTTGACGTATATTCTGTGTGAATGATTGCAGAGCCAAATGTATAAATTGTTTTTGTTTGCAGAGAGGTTGATGCTTAGACACATGCCAGTTTTCACATGGTAATGAGGCAATTTGTGATTGTATGTTAATTTGTTATTTTCCTATTTTAAAAGTATAATGAACATTTGTTAGGTTGAAATATATTTGCATAAACTATTACAGTTAAAATTCATGGATCTTCTCCATCTTTGCGAGTTTGTAATGAAACGTGAAAATATTCTATTTGAGAGAGGTTCCTAATGTGGTGCCAGAGGAATATGACTGTGAGATGTGTCATGAGAAATTGAACTAAAATAGAACTAGGTAGTGTTTTCTATGAAGATTTCAAAAAAAAAATCTTTCTTATCTGAAGGCTTTCTTAAACTGTTTTTTTTGGTGTATTTTTGTTTGTTTGTTTGTTTTTTTCTTCCTCTGACTCAATCCCAACTCTGTTGAAATGACCTGGTGAAAAGATCAGCAATGGAAAAAAACATTAAAAATTTAGCTAAAGTTTTATTTTCTGATGTGGAACAGAAAAGAGATATTCATTACTTCATTACTTGAGTCAATAAGACAAAAAGGGAGCTGCTGACTTGTAAATATAATAGGGTTGTGGCATACCAATAATAGGGGCATGGCTCAGCACTATCACGCAGTTATCCATACTGCTCTACAGTCAGCAATGCAGAGAGCGTGGCATTGTCTTATGTCAACCACCACTGCCTCACGCAACACATCAGCCAAGCTCAGGGCTTGAGATGGCCAGTCACTACTCACTAATGTGTTTGGAAGTGTCCATGCTGATTTGAGGGCTTGGAGATACTGGCTGGTGGTGTGTCACTTGGTCTCAGGAACAAAGAACAAAGTCTGACCACTTTTACTTACTAGTATAGATACAGGTAAAATAGTTGACCACAAGTGAAATAATGAAGTTTTGTTCATCTTCGTTAGCTACTGGTGAATTTAGGTACCTCTTATTCCAATTTAGACCACAATATGCCAATACCAGTTTATTTGAAACGAATTTGAAAGTCTTGGCCAGGATGCGGATTTTTTGTGAATTCAGCTTATAAGTAGTGTTTGCTCACATCACCGAATGATATGCAACCTGTAGTAATAGACAGAACAAGAGAATCTATTTCCTAGCCAGTACAGAATTTGATGATTATGAACTTTCATTTAAGATCTTATAGCAAAGCAGTGAACCCTCATCATGTAGAACTGGCATGGGGATGTAAGATACCTATGATGATTTGCTTGTATTTCATTCACATGAGCTCGCAGATCATATAATGGTGGCACAGGGTGTAGTTCCCATTGCCTGTCTGACCCACTGAGCCTACACATGCTGTTGAAGTATGATTATACAACTAGTCAGTGTTCTTTTTTCTTTTTTTTTTTTTTTTTTTCCTCAATGCTGGGGAACAGCCAAGAGTAGTAAGAGTTAGAAATTCCCATTGAGTTTCATAGTCCCTTGATTTTTTAGTTATTTCTCAGCATTCCATTTAATTGGTCTTGTGTATTTCAGCTTCACCTCCACTTTCTGCCAGAGGGTTAGATTGGTGCATCCCTAACTGTTTTTTTTTTTCAGTAGTCTTATCTTAAAGCTTTATCACAGACACATGCACCAAACTTTTGGCCAGCAAGATGAAACTTGGGTCTTTCTTCATACTACTTCTTAATTTAAGTAATTAAAAAAAAAAAATCATATATTTACTTTTTTTTTTTTTTTTTTTTTTTTTTTTTAAAACCAGTTCTGTGATCCAATGAATTAAAAGAATCTATTAGTTTTGGGGACAGGAAAATTTATTATGCACTTGGCTAAAAATAAGAAAGCACCTTTTATTCCAGCTCGGTTAAATGATACTCAGCACACAACTGTATGGTTTAAAATAAAAAAAAAAAATAAAAAATTCAAGAGCAGGTTTTTAAAAGTCTGAAGATATTCTGAGCAGATGAAATCATAATGCATGATGCAAAGCTAAGGAGAATGAGGCATATTTGCCATACCTATTAGGAGCTTATGTTTTTCATCTAGACCTGCCTATTTTTGTATTATACAAAATACATATGCTTTATAGATTAAAAATTATACAGGGAAATGTAACATTAAGAATTTGGAGTACTGTGTTCAGCTCTGGGGTCCCCAGCAAAAGAAGGACATGGACATATTAGAATGAGACCAGAAGAGGACCATTAAGATGATCAAGGAGCTGGAGCACCTCTCCTGTGAAGACAGTTTGAGGGAGTTCGGATTGTTCAGCCTGGAGAAGAGAAGGCTCCAGGGAGACCTTGGACTGGCCTTCCAGTATCTAAAGGGGCCCTACAGGAAAGCTGGGGAGGGACTGTGTCAGGGAGTGCAAGACAGGACAAGGATTAATGGTTTTAAATTAAAAGAGAATAGATTCAGATTAGTTATTAGGATGAAAGTCTCACTCAGATGGTGGTGAGGCACCGGCACAGGTTGCCCGGGGAAGCTGTGAATGCACCATCCCTGAAAGGGGTCAAGGCCAGGCTGGATGGGGCCTTTGACACTCTGATCTAGTGGGTGGCATCCCTGCCCATGGCAGGGTGTTGGAATTAGGTGATCTTTAAGTTCCCTTCCAACCCAAACCATCCTATGAATTTAAGAAATTATAGAGAAAATATTTCCATGCAGTGCTGGATAGGTTAAATTGGTTCTAGCTATACATACAGGACTTGCAGAGAAATAAATTACTTTAGAGCTTTTTTAGATGTGTTTGTGTGTGTGCATATGCATGTATTTAAGGTCAGACTGCTGCCTATAAACTGCCTTTTGAACTTCAGTGACAATATCAATTTGTATATGTAGCTTACAGATATGCTAAAAGTACTGTGTTCTGGCTGAACGCAGACAGCTGTATTCTGATTGTATTGCTGTGTTAGTTATCCTCTATGAAGTGTAGTAGTATGTTTTATTTCTGAAGTGAAATGAACTCACTGCAAGACATGCTGCTGTGGTTGTGCTTACGGGGAAATGGTGCTCTTTAGAACCCCTCTGCCCTTAAAGCTACAGTTTTGGATTAGTTCACTCAGGGGTGCTGAGGGAAGGATGGATACTGACCTGAGCTATACATACTGCTGTTTTCCATATGAACACAGTGCTGTGTTTGTTTCAGTATTTTACTACTAACAGCAACTTCTTGAAATATTAAAAAAACAAAACAAAACAAAAACAAAAAACTTGCTCAAAAGTACATAGGAAGCAGAGTGAAGGATTAAAGTGTGAGCGAGCTCTCAAACTCTAGTGAAAGACCAGGAATATTCTTCCAGTCTTCTTTTTTATTTGATTGTGAACAGGTTCACAGGTTCTCCAGAAGAGATCTTAACTGGCACTTGAAAACTTTATAGTTCAGAACTTGCCTAGCTTAATTTGACCTCACATCTTTATGTGTAAACAGCAATCATGACTATACAGAGTGAATTTATTCTGCTCAGAATTTAAGCAGGTGCACTGAAACTCATAAATAGTTGTGGGGGTGAAGAGAATTTATCTGGTTTTCATGGCTGGTAATGCATCAAAAGTAACTATGCGTAAAGTATATGATGTTAAATTGGTGGTCAGTAGCACAATTCTCTCATAAGAGAATGACAGAATTATAAAGCATTGATCAAATTCTATAATATTGTGAATATCAATAGAACAGTATTTTTTTAAAACAGTCTGAAAGATCACGTGTAATGGTTGTACAATATCAGAAAACATAAGCTACGGTAAATTTTCCAGAATATCTCCTGAACAAAGAACTGCTGAAGCTATGCTATCTTCCTCTCTTGATGATGCCTGGCATGCCAGCGCAGCTAAAAGAGTGCATTTATCTCCCTACACCTCATTTGAGTCCCTTATTAATGCTGACATCTGTTCAAATCTTAATTACCACATTACCACAAATAGTCCCTTGTCAAATCTAACCTAATTTAAAAATAGCTCAAAAACAGAAGTGCAAAATGTGTCTCTATGTAATACAATGATGTTTTATTAATAAAGTAAATTGATAAATCATTTGCATAATGTTAAAAGTGTCAAGATTATAATGCTTTTTATTTAGCTTTTGGACATTTTTGACATGAGTATCTATATTGTTGATAAGTTCTGTATATGTGAAAACTGATTTGAATGCATTTGAAGAATGATCCATTATCTTCTTAAAGAAACTTCTCTCTTTATATGATGTGCAGTAGTTTCCTAGTTATGGGTCCCTAGGCAGTACCTTTTACAGAAGAACTGCCAGCATTATTATTGAAAAATAAAATAATAAACTGCCAAGAGTGAAATATTTGCACAATGTTTGATACCTAAATATTGTGTCCATTATAATGTTTGAGATGAGTTTTAGAGTAGCAGAACCATAATATTTCCTATCTTCCAACAAAGTCAGAGTAGGTCAGTGAACTTCTTTTTTTCATGCCATTCCACATGTGCTCACCAAACATTACTGCATCATTTGTCTGTCTTAATGATATTGCTCAAGCCTCTGAAAAATTAAGTGGATTTGAGCCATCAGGTGAAGTGGCAAAATCCTCATGTTCATACAACGAAAGTCAAAATCTGCCCTTTAGGGTTATACAGGTGGTGTGTTGGGCTTTTGGATGTGATTAATCTTTATTAATTCCCTTGATCAGCTGTCAAAGAGATGTAAAGGATCTCCAGGACATGTTATCCAGTCTAAGAATAAAGGGTGATATCTATGTTTGTGTATGGACCTTATTGCCTGGGCATCTAGAGCTCAGTTCTGGAGGCTAGGATCTGTCTAAAATGTGCCTGTTAAGCATCATGTCACCCCAGTTTTTGGCTAAATAGGAGCAACATCCCTTACTATGTATCATTGCTTTTGAGGAAGATTCTGAGAAAAAATCCTCTAATAACTTGAGACCTCAATTGACCTTGGGAATTTCCCTCAATATATCTCATCTGGGCAAAGGGACTTCATTAATGGTTTTGTCAAAGCTAAGAACTCAAAAAATCACTTTGTAGAATACAACTTTATAAAACATTAGTTCATTGTTCATGTATCAAGTTGTATAAAACTATTTCAGAGCAGGAAATGATGTTGATTTTGTTTCTGAGATGACTGAGGTGTCTTGAGGTGCACAGGAACACAAGAGGTCGCTCCTGAAAAGTAGCATCAGCAGGCAATTCCCACCAGTGCACGCAGGGAGTACTTAGTAAGGGACATAGGTTGAAACAGTCCTAAAGTTGTCTGATGTATCCAGAAGCTGATTTGTGGTTCACAAGCCTTCATATAGAGAGAAAGGAAGATGTTGTGAAATATTTGCTCCTTCTCTGTCCAGAAGATCCCTGGAATAGAGAAAAGAAATGGTCCTATAGAGTTGTTACTTCTGTGCAGTTGGGAAGCCTAACTGTGTCTTCTAAATAGTTGATTTTTGCTCTGACCCAGATGAGCGTAAGAGCCTTAGTGGTACTAATGTGGGGAATCTAAACATCTGGGAGGTGGGGGATTTCACACTCTCATGTCCTTGTTCCTTGATTTGCTTTCAGTCAGTAAAAAGTAATTAGCATTTAGATGCTTTTCTTCTGCAGTTTTTGATGAAATGTTTGTGTTTGGTAGTTGAGATGAGTGGAGGACAATATTAGTGACAATCTATGTGAATTGTTCAATTGGTGTCTGTGCCTTAAGACCTAAGGCCACCACGCAGTTCAAAATTGTTTAATTTTAGGCACGTAATCACTCGTACAGACTTTTCTGATAATTTAATCTTTCCTTGAAAATACATTTCATCTTTTTATCTTGCCATTGAATTCTGAATACAGACAATTAGCTTGGGAATTCTTTTTCTGAAAATAGGGTACCATAAACAAGATGGTGCTAAATTACTATGATAAATAAAGGTAACGTTTATTGTGTGTTCCTAAAGATAACATGCTGAATCAACATTAAAGATCATGCCCTATGAATGAATAAACTTAATGAATCTGACTTTTAATCTCCATTGTAGAAAGGAATTCCCGAAAACTTAGGTTTTATGCGTTGTGTTGTAGTTGAAATGAAAAGCACAAATAGTGTGTTATTTTGTCTTCCGTGTTTATGCAAACGTGTGTATTTAGTTTGCAAGCTGAGAATATTCTCATACATATGTTCATATAAAGATTTAAGTGAGAAATGCCTTCAGGTAAGTTTGCGAAGAAAAGGAAAATATAAACTTAGGTCTTATTTTCAGTCCTCCATGATATTTTTCAACTTCATTTACCACCTGCATTTTAGAAGACTCAGATGATGATATTTTCTTTGAAGGTTTTAAAAACTGCTTCATGTCTGTCAAGTGTTCTAATGAATTTTGGGACTTGGGTAATCTATTGTGTATTAAGAACAAATTTATCTGCTGGTGTGTTATGTATCAAAAACATGGATATATTTATTTATTTTTTAGTCATGCCTTTTGTGAATAGAAAAAAAACTAAGTATCTTTGGAAGTTTTAAATGTGGCAAATCAATGAGCTAAAAAAATCAGATAATGCCTTCCCCCAAAGAGTTATTTTCTCTTGAGGTATTAGGAATACGAAATTATGACTAAAGCAGGCAGCTGAATTTCTGTTCCCTCATTGCTATACAATCAGGAAAAAAGTGTTCATTTTCCTGAGCTCTGAGTGTATAGGGCATCAATGGGTTTTAAAGAGCTTAAGGACTGGGAATCTGCTAAACATAAGGTGATTTTAAAGAGCTATTTCATATAAAAGCAATAACATTCAAGTATTTGCCTCTATCTATGTGTGTCTTACGCAAAAATTAAGTTATTCCTGTGATCTGATGTGTGCTACGTTCTTCCCTACAAAACAATACAAATCTTCTTTCTTTTCACCTGAAAAGGATGTGAAGGGTGGGACATGCAAAAGAAAGAACTGGGTTGTTCTTGCTCTTGGGTAGCCTCATCCATGCTCAATTAAATACTGTATTCTTTTGGGCTCAACATTACGCTGCTTGAGACTACAGATGTAAAAGTGATACAGTGATGCTGAGCAGTTTCTGGGGTTGTGTATTGCATTGCATCTAATGATGAGTTTTATTATATTGTTTGTTTATTCTAGCACAATTTAACACCGTAATGTAACATAACTGAGTTAGCTGCATTCTCTTCTATGGAATGTCTTACCAACCACTAATGAGTCACATCTGTGTTTCTTCTGCAAAAGCAGCTGATGTTGAAGAGCCCATTCTGGATTACCAAACCTTTATTACATATAATAGCATGTTAGAAAAAGGTCCACTGCACTCTCTAGTCCACAGCTGGCTACTGGGGGGAAATAATCTGTTTTTGCATTTGAACATAGTGGATTTTTGATAGCTAGTGGAAACAGAGTGTTGAGTAATGAATGGTTTAAAAGTTTAATTTTTCTAATATATACCTGTGTAATTGCATGCTTTTTCCTTTTAGAAGCAAGTGTATGAGACAAGAATCAAAATTGTTTTCTAATTATTGAGTTTTCTCAATTTATTGTTTTCTAATTACCTCAAAGCATACCTGCAGCTTTCAATCCCTTCTAATTTCTGTCACCTTGCACATCTGCTTTCTTAGTCCCCTCAAGAGCCTTTAGGAACAAGAGTTTTTTTGTTTGTTTGTTTTTTTTTTTTTATCAGTCACAGTTTGCTGTCTGTATCAGGGCTGCTAAGATCAATACCATGTGCTCTACCTCCAGAGGAGATCAGTGCATTTATTTTATGCTTAAAACTTAGTGTGTCATCAGCACTTGTGTTTTAGAAATGGTAATATAAGCCTGCAGCACTAAGGACCTTGCTGAAGGCTTACTCACTTGAAAACAGCAGTAAGCCTGTTGCTGTAATTGTAGTGTATTATTGCTGATTGTTATGCCTGTTGGGTGGGTTGTTTTAAACATGTATTTCCTTTCCATCTTTTCATGTATCTGTGTCTTGGAAATTTGGAGGAGCTTTAAAGACAAAGTGAGATTCAGTAACTGTAGAGATGACATTCAATGACTTTTGATGCTTTAAAAGGAGACGCATTTATGAAATGAGAAATGGACCTTTAGCTTTTCTTCCACAGCAGTAAAATATTTGTGTTTCTTGGCCCTAGTTACTCAGTTCACAAATGCCATAACGAAGTGTTGTATCGCTATATTGTGAAATATAGGCCATATGTCTCAGCAAGTAATTGATTAGTTCTTTTGATGTGCAATGACCCAAATGCAAAAATTGAAGATGAGTGAAGTCAGGATCTGGACCCTCTCTTTTTCAGGGTTGGTTATCCAAATTTTTACCAGAGTAAGCATTGCTGATCTGCAGTGACCAGTTCCTTGAAAAAGAACAGGCTCTGCTTTCCCAAGGAGCAAACATTTTCTCAAGAGCTTGTCTTGGATCCATTTCATTCATCTTAAAAGTTAGAATGCCTAAAGATAGGAGATAATATTTGCTATTCCACCAACAAAATAGCATAGTAGTTGTATGGCCTGCACAAGCTCTAGGGGGGTATGACTTCACTATATTTGGCAGTATGATGCTCGGTTATGACTGCCCTGTAGAGGTGTCCTTTACTTGGCAGAAGTGCTCACGTGACTCAGTTTGTTTATTTCTGAGATACTGTAGATACTGAGATCTGTACAGGGACATCAAATATATCTTGCTCCTTCTACCCTGGTGATGTTAATATCTCTGTATTATACTGAAAAGACTGATTTTAGTTCTGATGATCTGTTTCCTATATATTTGTGTTCCATGTGGATATCTCAAGAAAAGTAATGACATCCCCATTCCTATCTCAGTCTTCAACCAGGGAACTTGTGTTAATGGAATTAAATTTGCAAAATGGCTGCTCATACAGTATTGCATACTGCAAAGAGAATGGTCCGCAGCAGTTATTTGTTATTTGACTGTTACCTTGATTTGATACCACCCACCTGTGTTTATCATTACTGCATGTTGGACTTCTTCTCTAGACATAGTTGACACCTTTCTCTCCAGTTCTGTGTTTACCCAGTACCAGTGAAGCCAGGTATTCAGTCTCTTCATTCTCTTCTAGTTCTTATTCTTTCCTGAAGGGAAATGTCTATTCATTCATCACAGAAGCAGTCCTTTTTGGCTTCTCAAGTGAGTATTGCTCTTCTCTGAATACAGAGAAACATGCATTCTAAATTCTTACTCACTGATAGGATCGTATTTTTTTTTGCTCAGATATGTTTATTGGACCCCATCTTCTGTGGTTCAGATTTTCTGAGCATCAACCTACCTGTGCACATGCATAATTATAATGCATATACATACAGATATAAATATATGTATGTCTACACATGTTGTTTTTTGTTTGTTTGCTTTTTTCTTGTTCAAAGTAGGTTCCTGTGAATCATATGTCTTTGCTTTGCCACTGTGGTTTATTTGACTGTCCCTGATCTTGTCACAGTTAGCACTTCTTTTTAGCTTGTAAACAACATCTTTGGGACGGAGACCTTCCATGAATTCAGGTTATGTTTATCTAATGGAATTTCTGTTCATTATTGCTGTTCCTGAATTTGTTGTCTGTCCTTAAAAGAAGGACTTTTCTCTGAAAGATGTACATCTTTGACGTTACAGTACACAAATAGCTTCATGTTGGAAACCAGCATGAGATTCATATCCCAAGAAGAAATTTTCCAGTCTGTAAGCCATCAGATTTCCATTTGCTGCTTATCGAAGATGAAGTGCTGGTCTTTCATGCAGTTCTGCATATTGTAAGCATATTTCTAGAAATACAAGACAGAGCTTGTAAATACATATTTTTTTGAAATATTTTTACTCATGTAATGGTAACATTATCATTTGATAAGTTTGACCAATCGAATCAGTTTTTAGTGTCTCTTGGAGCTGAGGATACTTACTTTCAGATGAGATGAAATGGAGCTTCCTTTTTTTTTTTTTTTCTTTTTAACCTCTGAGAAAAAATATCCTGTAACCAAGCTGTAAAGCAAATTACCTCTATATTCTGGTTTCCATATGTCTCCACCAGTGTTAGGTCATTACTATTAACACCAATCACTAAGTGTTTAAGCTTCCTGTTCTTGAGGAAATATTTAAAAAGAAAAAACTTGGGAGAAGTAGCTTAAGTAATTTTCTTTTAGTTAGATAAAAATAAGTACACAGAAGCATTTTTATGCGCAGTGGGTTTTTTTTTCTTCCATTTGTAAAAGGTAGTACCTTTTGGTTAAAAGTTTTATATTCCATGTAGTATTTGGTAAAATTACTGGTAAGGGAAGCACTTGCTGTAGTTAACTCACTGTAATTACTGTTTAAGTGTCTGTAGCTTTCAATGTGCAAACAGCATTGTCCAGTTAACATTCTTTTAATTTCATGAGCAGGATGAGGAAATGTTATTTATTTAAAATGTAAATAGTTTGCTAGAAAAGGGTCACTATATGGGCAAAATAAACTACATTATTTGTAATTGATTTTGGTTTTCATGCCTTTCTGACTGAGAGAAAGTCTGCTTTGAATTCTGTTTTGGAGTTTTTCTACATATAAGAATCCAAGTGATAGATCTTCTATTACAGTTCTCTATTCAGCTTAGCAATGATTAAGCAGTCCTGCATCTTCATAGGGAAGAATTGTTAAGTTCTTCTTAATTAACAAAATTAAGATTAATAATTAACAGCACTAAGAATTGTTAAGTTTAGGATACAAGGAAATAACTCCTATTTTGATTTGGACTTCATATTTGTGGAAAACATACTTGCCCATGATGCAGAGCCCATGGCACAACACATGGTGGCCAGAGCTGTGTGGGTATGTACCTTCCTGATTAGGTGTACAGCTTTATTTTAAGCACATTTAATTCAGGTAAATTGTATCACCTTTTATCAATGCTTGAGATAATTTTTCTTATGAAGCAATGGACTGTAGCATTTTATTTTTTTTTTTCAGGCAAATTCACTCATTTGTGTTTGGCCTGCCTTTGGTTTTCATCATATTTCTCTGTGAAGACAAAAAGAACAGCTTTTAAAGTATTGTTTTAAATGCAGTAGCTGCTACGTGTGTAGTGTTAAAACCGTGTTCTTATCCACATCTTACTTGACTAATCAATGTATTTCACATAAACAGTATCGTAATGGTTGGACAAGATGAAACTATGACATTACTATATAGTCTTTTATTATTACTATATTATTACTCTACTTTGTGTCGTCAGGGGTCTTTCAGGTGTGTGTGTTTTTTTGTTTTTGTTTTGTTTTGTTTTGTTTTGTTTGTTTTCAATTATTGTATTTCTTTTTCCTTAGAGCCTTAAATCAAAGGTATTCTATGAAGAAGTTTTAATCTCTCTAAAAGAACATTCTATTTTGTAGTGGAGTACTATGTTTTTGAGCTCTCAGGGAGTCTGATTGCTTGCCAATTGAATTAATTCCTGAACAAAATCCCTAGTTTGCTTTCCTACAAATGGTTCTGGCAGGTGTTGTTGTTTTTTTCTTTCCAGTTATTTGAGATTTATGAATGGATGGATGTAGTAGTAGTGTTGCATGTGTATGCAGGACGAAAGGGCAGAAGGAAGAAAAACTAGGTTCTTTTCTTACTTTGATAGGTAACAACTTCATTGGTGTTGGATGGAAAAAAAGTCAATAAAAAATCCATTATCCTATTGGAGTATAAGTGCATCTCTTAAGTACTGGAAAAATGTGACTAACCAAGAGCTATGCCAAGGCATTCCTCTTCTTAAAGAAGATGTTACATCTGTCAATTTTTGTCTTACAGCTTTTTACATATGACATCCCTGATCTGAAAGCAAATTTTCATTGCAATTCATATTTCAGAAGGCTAATAAACAGAAAACCCTGAGTTGGCTGCCAATTAATGGTCTGTGATTTATTTATTTTTTATAACTTGTCTCTTAGCATAATACCAAAAAACTTCAGTTTTGGGGAAGCTGATAACATGCTGAAGACAAATGATTTCTAATTTTTTCACCTGCTTGTTTTGATACAACAGCTATACCATGCCATTATTTGTCAGCTCTTTTCTGGGATTGAGTTATCCCAGGAAATCTTCAGCGTTCTGAGACCAAAATGAACACGAAGTTGTCATATGCCCAGTCAGCTCTGAGATGCTGTGAACAGTGTTTCATGCAGAACTGGGATATTTGTTTTTCATCTCTGAATCTATTTTTTTTATAACACGCCATCTCCTTAGAGCTTTGTATTTTGGATGTTAGGTAGTGATGTGCAATTACTTCAATGTTCTTTTAATATATATATATTTAAGATGCTTGATTAGCATGGCGTTTGGCTCTCAAAGATTACAGCTCTCCTGTAAAATCTTCTAGCAATAGTAAGAGCAGGATGTGGGAACTTTATTTGGGTAAGCAAGAATCCAATAAGTCTTGAATAGCTGAAAAGAATCCAAGCTGCTCTTAGATTCTGGGAATTTTTAAATCTGGAGCTATTAATACTGAAGACTGTCCTTAATCAACAAATATGTCTGTCCCACTTTTGGTCTTGTCAGATTGTGGACATCCATAATATATGAATTGACATAAATGAATCTGCATCTATGACAAGTATGGAAGATGATTAAGAAACTGAAATCCTTGACTATCTGTACTGAAATATATATGTATGTATGTATACACACACACACTTTCTCTATATATAATGAGCATGTATGCTTTACTATTCTCACTTTTTTATGACAGCCATTGTATTTGAAATAATTATTGCTCTGTCTAAAGAAAAATAACCACCTCTGCTATGCTTTGCCTTCATTACTTATTTTAAAGAATAAATGTAAATTGTGGTTCAGTTGGAGTGTGCCGTAGATGACAATGTTTAATTTTGCTCCCGTTTCCTTTTTTTTTCCACAGTGAAAGCAGTAGCTGAATTGTTTTGTTTACATTCTTTTTATATTACATTTATTTAAAAATCAATGAAGAAGCCATATTAAATAAATATATTTTTTAAACTGTGTGCTCTGTTTTTGCAGAATTCTGGCTGTGCTGACATCTTTCCTAGGAAAACAAAACAAAACCAAAAAAAAAAAAAATAAAATAAAATGCTGGCTATCCCTTCTTGTTTTGCAGTAATGTTGGTTAAGGATTTTATCCATGGGTTTGTTGGGAAGGTGTTCGTGTAGGTTAAAGAGTTGCTTATACAACAGAAGTCAGTTAAGTCTGAAGTCCTGCAAGTTAGAAAAGCAGGTGTTGAACTCCTGTATGAGCTGTGCCTGCAACTGTTTTGTAGCAAATGTTTGGAACTGTTTTGGGAATGTATGAGTTACAGTTGCTTTTAAACTCTAAAACATGATTTAAATTTGTAGCTAACCCACAGCATACTGTCAAAAGAAGGGTTTACATTTCTTAGCAGAGACCTTATAATATATGTGTTAATTAAGCTTTTTTAAAGTTAATTTTCTTCTATAGAATAGCATTAAACTATAATGACAAATTCTGTTTTCACTTGCGCCGTTTTGATTCCATTAGTTGGCAACCGAACGTGGTCACTAGTGTTTCAAAAACATATATCACAATTAAATACTTTGTGCTAGGGCAATGTGCTTTCAGGAAATTGATTTTTGAGTTAAACACTGAACATGGTAAATCTGGGAAGCCTTTATGCGCTGCTAACGCTGTTATGCCAGATGAAAATTGCTTTCTCCTTATTCTTGGTCAATGCGAATAGACCAAAAGAAGGAGCACTTAGCTCCCATTTCCATTAGATCTAGGAAGTGGCACAGAGCATTCCTGTTTGTTGTAGCAGCAGTCTTCTGTCTTTAACTTTGCATGGGGCCACCTAGCACCTCATTTTATTACAGATTATTTTATTCTGCTTATTATAGTGGATATATCATGACAGTTAAGTAAATGGTATCATGACAGTTAAGTAAATGGGAGTAGAAATAATGTAAAGTATACTCATTTGAATTAACTGGTGAATTCCGCACTGTGTTATTTGGTCACATCTTCAGTTTATTCAATTACCAAGAACAGAGATGAAATCTTTCAGTTTGAAACCTTTCTGACAATAGTAGCTCCTTTATAGGAATTAAAAAGAACTTAAGCTAACCAATATTTCAGTGTTTCCCTGGAAAACAATGTGTAGGGACATGACAGTATTTGCCTTTGCTTTTGGATTGAGTTGTGCCTTACTCCAAGCTCTTTACAGACTGTCTTTTGATTTTTTGCCTTTGACAGCTTTTTGCTTTCATTACACTTTTTTTTTTTTTTTTTGTAAATGTGAGGTATTTTTTGAGTTAAACACTGAATATGGTAAAGGATCCAGGATCTAGAGTTTCATATGTTTCCAGAGTGTATATATAATTTGATTTTTATATATATATATATATATATATTTTTTTTTTTTTTTGGGGGGGGGGGAAACGGGATGACTTGGAAGAAATTTTCTCCTATTGGTATTTTGCTGGTTGTAAAAAGTTATCTGAAAGTACTAAGTTTGTTTTTCAGTGGCACTCACGGTGTTCTAGTCTGATCTGTTTTCATGACACAGTTGTCTTTTAAACAAAACTACAACTTACAAGGTGTGAATGAGCAGTCTGATCAATTTTGCTTTTTCTTCATATACTGCCTTGTATAGAAATGTAAGTTTTCAGGGTTGTTTAGGCATCAGTCCTCATATTCTGGAAGTGGTAGCAAATAAGATGTTTCACACTCAGGAACTTCGTTAAATGCAGTGGCAGTGCAGGACAGGATAGCAGCAAGCACAGCAGAGGCCCTGCAGAGCTCAGGATCAGAGCACAATTAATCATTTCTTCTTCAAAAGAAAGGGTGTGGGAAAGGAAGGGTAAGAGGGAACCTGGTATAGTCAGGAGGATTCCCAGGCTGACATTTCAGCTATTAGCATGGTGGTGGCAGATGGACCTTGAAGGCCCAGAGATGGATTTGTGAATGAGAAGAGTCACTGGCACTAGAGCCCATGAAGTCCTGAGCTCATTTCGCAGTAGTTGCAACCCAAAGCAAGGTGATATAAAGCTGAAACATTATTTCAGCTTAAGTGTTGCTACAGAGGAATACGAGCAAAGGAACTTAAGCTAAGTTAAACGTAATTGTGGTTTGAGTTTCTTATTGCATTTCTGGTTTAGGGTTACTTATTGCTTTTTGTCTGTTTGTACATCTAGTTCCTAATTACATACAGTCACTTATTAAGATTGATGCATACTGGAGCAAGCGGTTTGCCAGGCTTACCTTTTGTTTTGTCTGCCTGATGGATGTGCAGAAAGCAGAAGGTATACAGGATTCCCCCCCAGAAACAGGGAAGATTGATCAACTGTAATGATAAGAACAGCATCATCATTTTGGCTTTACCATGGGGTAAAAGCATATATAAATGATACAGTTAACCAAAAGTGAAAATCAATTAGTCAGTGACTGCAGTTTTCCTGTAGGGATTTTGTTAACCTTTTATCACCTGATTAAATTTCTGTTCCATGGAGCTGTAGAAAGCAGAAAAATATGTATTCATTTTTTTGCTTGCTTTGCTTGAAAAGGGTGTTATTTGCTTTTAGCATTCACTTTTTAGTTTATTTCATTAACAGACTGCCATTTCCATTCCTGAAGTAGAGAACATTTGCAATCATCAGTGCAATAAACACAAATTGAAGCTCAATGACCTAGACCATAAGTTCAGTCAGAAGAGTCAAAAGAGTTTTAAAATTTACCCCAGGGTAGATGCAAAATGAAGGGGAAAGCAAAACAAAACAAAAACAAAAGCCAGAAAGATGTCAGGGTATTCTCTAAATCTTTGACTTGTGAAATTTGATTTTTCCTTACTTCTGTAGGTAACAGGCTCTGCAGATGTACCGAGGTCTGCCTTTCTTCCTTTCTTGTGAAGATGCATGCATTGTGTACAGGAATATAGTGCTGATATATTCATTTAGGCTATATTTGACTTTGTGTATGGTGTCGAGTTGAGCAAATGTAAATTTTTTAATTAGAGTAGGTGCAGTTGTCATGCTGGCCAGCACTTCATTGACTGTGGCAGGGTTTGGGTAGGGTTTGTCCAGCTACCCACATTGCCCTTTGGGAACAGGAGGAGGAAGAGAGAGTGCCTGGGGGGGAGGTGAGCAGCCCCTTTGGGGAAAGGCACGTTGAAACTGTGGTCTGGAGCTGGTCTCACTAGAAAACCAAAATAGATGCTTGTGCAGGCAGCCTTTGAAGAGGAGGAGTGTCACTGTGGTGGTGCACACTCCACATCAGCATGGAGTCAGTGCAGGGAGTCTTAGGATGGTCCGGGCCATCCTGAGATTCTGTAAGGTGGCCCCTGTTGGAAGCAGCAAGGTTTTAATACTTTGTACTAGATGGCACATCAGTTCAGGAACTCTTGGCTCTGAAGAACTGTTGGTCCATGTTGTCTACAGAGTAGCATAGAAGGCTTCTTACTATTGCCAAGGCAGTCCTTCTCCCATCCTGTTGAAGAGTGAATTCTCCCCAAGTAATGTGCTTTCCTTACTGATCTAATATCCCATGCAATTCATTTTCATGTTTAGTTTAAAAATATTTAGTATTTTTCTGTAGGATTGCAAAGCAGTCCTACTGGACATTGGCTGCATATTTAGTGAGTCTTAAGTGGAAGTACTAAGTAACATGGTGTCTTATTTGATGAGGAATCATTCACAAGGAGTTTTCAGGTATGTTTCCTCCAGTCCATACATAGAAGTTTGTAATTGTTTCTTCACCTAATTTCTTAAGGTCTATTCCCAACACATCCCAAGAAGTTGTTGGACAGCTATTTTCAACTGCGTCCCTTATCAAATACATGTCTGGGTAACTGAAGCTTCCCATTCACACTGGCATTTGGTCTGCTTCTGTTAAATCATTTAAAAAGAAGCTCTCACCAATGCTACTTTCTTGGGTGATCCATAGTAGATCTTTATTATGGCTTATATGTATATATGTATGTATGTATTTATGTAGGGCCAACCAAGCAGCCTTGATAGAACAAGCACATAGTATATCAGTAGAACAGGCAAACATAACTTTATTTTCTGACTGCTTGCCTCTTGAAATAGAGAAGAGATCATCTTGGACATTATATTATTTTTTAAAAGCTGTATGTTTTTAAATCTTTCCATCTGGAGAGAAAATAAAACAATAACAAACAAACAAAAACACTTATCTAGTCTTACACTATAAATTATCCTTAAATATATCTTTAAACTAATTTGAACACTTTATTTTTCTGTGTAATACTTTATATAAAAAGTATATTTTCATATTGTAATGGTGATGTTAAAGTAATACATTTATTTCCTGAAATCCAGACAAATCAGAAGTTCTGTATTAGTATAATCTGTTAAGTGGAAAGCTGTATGTCTGTTGGTTTGATGATAAGCCCATATTTCATGATTTAATCCTCACGTCTTAAAATTGCAACAAGTTATGTAGTAAACTACTAAAGCTTGAGACTTCAAGGAGAGACTGAAATGTATTTTAGAGAATTTATTCCTGTCACTATGCTTTCAACAGATGTTATTAATATAAGCATTATCTACATTGTTTCTTTTTATTGTCCTTTGCTTTTTCTCCGAAATCCAAATCTTAATTCATTGTAATGAATTCATTATACAGAGATGTCAAAATTGGCTTTGGCTTTTCACATTTGCTAACAGGTAATGAACTAGAACAATTGACAATGTATGCAGATTTCTTACTGTGAAGGCAGTTTCTTTAATTTGAACAGATGACCAAAGTACAGGATCCATTAGCATAACTGTAGATGGTGTGCAAGGAGTATTTAGCAAGATTACTTTATTATTTTTCCTTTCCCTTCTTTTGGCAAAAATAGATGTAATTTGATTTTGCAATTACTTTGACCCAAGAGTCATTCTTCAAGGACAGTATTTTACTAACAGAAATCACTATATAATCTTGACAACAAAATTTAGAAATGTACTGATGTTAGATAATGATCACCTCACAAACCCCACATATAAATTCTTGATTGCATGACATTAGGAAAGACCAATTAAGAGAACATAGGGATCAGATCCTGCAATGTGACGCTACCTTGTAGATTTAATTCTATAGGCAAAGACGACATTTGTATCATTCCCAGACATTACTTCCTCATTTTTTACCTGTGGTTATCTTCATAATTTTCTATGTCCTTTTGATTTTTATGAAACTATAAGGATTTTTGTCTCTTAATTCTATCTATCCAATTTTTGAGCCTTTGAGATTAAATACGCTTGTATAAATAGCAGTGAGAATATCTGGAGTCATATTTTGCACTTGTAGGGTAAAAACTTGGTGCGTGTCAGAGTTGCACCCTGCAATGATGGTACTATTAAGATAATTTGTTGAGATCTGACAACATGATATAAAACAGGAAGATGTGGCCCATGCTGTAAAACAGCTTGTAAGGGTTAATTGCTGCCTCTGGCTTAGAAGGAATGCAAACAGGGGAAAAGAAAAAAAAAAAACTGCAATTTGCAGTTTCTAGCTAAAAGTCTCCTTGGGTGGTAAATGTCAGAATTTTGTATAAGTGCTTGGGTAACAGAAATGCAAATAGGGGGGAAAGGAATTAAGGTGGGGGGAGGGGGAGACGGTCTGCAGAAATGGAGGAAAAAAGATCTGGGGGAAAAAAAAATCCCTGAAGGATTGTGGTGTTTCTGTGCCAAACCCTATATGGTATTTGCCTAGGAGCCCTATATGATTTCTTGACCTCTTCCTTTAAGCTGTGATACTGTTTCCATTGACTTGACCTTTTTATAAGTTTAAGCAGGAAAGCAAAACAAAAACAAGTGTATATATATTACAAGTAAATACATTTTATTCTCCATATTGCTAGTGCCACAGCTGCCATTCTCTCCATGTTAACCTTTGTGATCCTGACCTTTGGTGTCCCAGAAGAGAAAGAGCTAAAAAGGAAAGGGCACGGAGGGAGGAGGGTGGGAGTGTGTCCTTGATGTCCTTGTCCCTGGAGTCTGTCCTGTTGTCCTTGCTGCTATATGAGGATAAGGGAGAACATTGTGAAGTAAACCTGCAAGTCGTTAAAGGAGAACAAACAGGATGTCTTAAATTATTTCCTCTGTTAGCAAAGTACTGATGTCAAAAATCATGAAAGAGGGTCTAGTTCACTAACACAACCATGAAACTTCTGTCTGAAGGCATCCTGATAAAGGCTGGCTTCTTACAGCTCTTATAGGGTGCTATCTAGGGGAAAAAAAAATGGCTGTCTCTTTTGTAAACAGACATAGTTGAAGACTGATGAACTATCTGTGTTAAACAGGAAGGAAAAAAAATCCATAAAATCACAATTTAAAATCCAGTAAATGGCTTGTCAAGCTAAATCTCCTTCCACTATTTTTCTCTCATTCCTTAGACCTATAAGAAGCTGTTTTTCTTTTCACATAAAATTTTGAAAGGTCTCTGTGCTCTACTCTTCTTCTTGCTTTCCAGAACATTTCTTTTTCATCTATTCCCAATTTCCAAGTTTCCTAGATATTCTGGAACAAAAAGTATTTCTACTTACTATAAGAAACCTAAAATTGTGTGCTATAGATGGAATGCCTCATTTAAAACTCCATCCCATTCAAGCACCTCATTTGGTTTAGTTAATGGACAGATTAAGTCCACAGTAGGGACAGGTGCTAACCATCCAAGCGCTCAAACATTGTGAATAAACTGAAAAAATTTACTAGGTCTTCAAGATGTAGTCTTTTCTACTCTTAACACTGCCTTCTAGTTGTGAACAAATGGGCACTTAGGTAAATCTCTGGACTTCATTGTAGCATTAATAATCACTTGATAAGAGAACTGAAACTTTATTAATTTCAGTAAAAAAAAAAAAACAGCAAAGAAATCAATAGTAAAGTAGCAGCAATCAAAATTAATTCTGCAGAAAGATTCTGCATAGTATGATTCACCATAGTATATTTTTAGACTTAAATTTATCTCAAAATTAGTTTATTTTTGCAAATTGGCTATCAGATGCATTTCTTCTGAAAACATACTGTGATGAGGAAGGCAAAGATTTATCCCTGACATATCAATTAGAAGTAAACTGAGAACAGGCATTCTGTCATTTTATTAGGTTCTTGAGTGTACAGTGGTAAAACATATTACCAGTAAGCTAATAGTCTATATATGCTGTTCTCTATGCACTTTTTGCAAATAATTCTATCAATACTGCTCAAAAATATGAACTGTGATGCTCTACCATCCTTGATGAGGTGAGATGTGGAAACGATGTTCTTTTTACTGAGATTTGCTGAGTCAGCTGCTTCAGTATATCTTGGACTAGTCATTTGGTTTTGTTTTAATTTACTTTATAAATGTGAGACTCGCATTTATGCTGGTAAATTTCCATGAACATTTAGAAAAGCTTCATGGAAGTTCTGGTCTTGCTAATGGTATTCTCATGAATGTATGATTAAAAAAAAAAAAGAGAGAGAGAGAGATGAATCGTTGATATTTTTAAATTATTTTTTTTAAGTGTTAGGAGCTGTAATAATTGCTTATCTTAGCCCAAAGAAAAAACAATTAAATCCAGAGCTTATGTTCACAGAAGGTGAAACAGTTGCACTGCTGGTGGTAATAGGAATTATGCTGTCAACAAACTAAGGACAGATAGCAGTATTTATGCATGAAACCAAGCTCTCATTTCTCCAGGTCTTTATTCTGTGCGTAATCACAGAAGGTCTGTTGTCAGGAGATTACAGAACTCTGTAAATGAAGCTCGAGAGCATGCCAAAAAAATTGCCATCTCTATACCAACTGTTAAAGGAAGTTTAAGATAGGTTGTCTTGCATAATTTCCAGAAATGAAATGAACATTGTCTTTGATAATCGTAAGAAAGGCTATTAAGCCCATTGGAAGAAGATTTGCTAGAAAATATGATTGGACTGCTAATTTATTATCAGATTAATCTGTAAACTACATCCAATGAAAGTGATCGATCTACCTTCTAATTTTTTTGAAGTGAACTTCATCATGAAGCATGTGATGGTAGTGTTAGATGGTGTAGTGAAACTATGAATTTTTTATTTTATTTATTTATTTATTTATTTTTAGCAGGGAGATACTAGACCAGCCCTACCAAAGTGCACTGCACAGAATTGACTCATGATGGTAATTAACAAACTCAGCAGCTAAGTGTGCTGCCATCAATCATGCTAAAGAATTAAAGAAAAATCAATTAACAATTTAATTAAAAGTCATTTGATGACCTCAGTTATTTTGTTTAAATAAGATCATCATTTCACTTCCCAGTTTAGAATTCAGACCAATTATTTAATTAAAATGCCAATGAAACGTTGACCTGGTGAAACCTTTATTCTAGGTGTTTTAAATATAGATTATCAAATTATCTTAGCAACTAAAGATTCCATTAGACAAGAACAGCTGCGTTCCTTTTAAATTATGAAAGATTTTTCTAAATGTGCTGTAATTTAGAGGTGTTTTCTGGCAGAAGGGCATGCTCAGTCTACTTTTATGTGCTATTCCTCAAATTCTGAGCTGTTTCTGAGTTTTATTTTATTTTATTTTTTAACTCTATTTAGTTGCCTACAGTTCTTGTTCTATTTATTTCACTTTCCTCTGATGAGAAAGCACACTGGAAGTCAGTTACTGTTTTTGTTGACCCTTTTCCAAATGTCTTTGCTGCTCTAGTTTGTCACCTTCTTTCCTAATATACGAGAGACATCTCAGTCCTTGACTGAATTCTGTTTCTTATTTATGGGAACTTTGGCTTGGCAAGACACTGTTAATGCTCAGCTTAGTCATCTAGAATTGTTTTTTCTTAAATGCAAATTGATTGATTTTTGGTTAGAATATTGTTCTCTTGAAGCAGTGTACATTAGTAATCTACTGTGGTTTTGCTTGATTGGTTTTTAATTTCCAATCAAATATATATATATTTTTAAATTTCATTAGAGGTTTGTAAAAACTTCCTTTGCACTTCCATCTCCCAATATTTCTGCTATTGAAATAAAATAAAATAAAATAATGTAAAAAGAAACATTGAAACTTCCATATTCCTTCAATGTTGAGTAAACAAAGAGAAGGAGAAAAATGCAGAATATTAAAAAAGACAGTATATCTGCAGTTCTGTCTCCCTGCTGGCACAGGTACGGCAGTGGGGCATTTGATGGGAGGGGTGTGTTTACCTGCCCTGGCGCATACAAAGATCATCTGCAAGGATGCACTTGTATTTTGTGTTGTTTTGAAGAACAAGCATCTGATAACAGAGTATTACCAGCATTACTACCAGTTGTCATGGATGTGAAAAGAAGAATTTGATCTTAATAATTTACTAGGTATCACTTGGCACTACGACAAGCACAAACATATCCAGCAGAAATGGGGCATCCAGGCTAACAGCAGGTAGTTAATGTGGGTATTTGCTGCTAGGAAATGTCTTACAGAGCTTTGAACAATTTATATGCATTTACTTTCAGTAAAATATAGGCTATCTTCCTTCATGTACATGTGTTGAATGTCTCCATTCTTAAATGTTTCCAGGGCCCTGCCTATCAACATTTGTGTGTGGGGTAGGGAGAAGAACATTTGGTAAACTTGGGATTGGGATCATCTCTAAGTATCCTTTTATACCAGTTAATTCAGTATTGCTTTTGGCAGTGGTCACCAGTAGGACGCTGGGCTACATGAAGCAGGGCAAATCAGTGGCACAAATAAATTTTCAAGTTTAGCACACCATCTTTCTATCTGCTGAAGGTAGCAGAAGTATGCAGTATTTGTACATAGCTCCTGTATTGAGAGGAACTCTGTAGATAGAACACAACTTGCACAACTGCCACAAGGAAACACTGTTTTTTATTTATTTTATTTATTTTTTATTTTATTTTATTTTCAGATTTCCATTGCAAATCTAGCTTGAACTATTTCACAAAGCTCTAAAAGCGCTGACTGGTATCTGTAAGGACTTATGCTAGAAATTGAAAAATTTGAGGAAAGTGTTAGTGTTTTGTTATATGAAAGTTATTTGTTAAATTGACTTCTTAGTTTAGACTTAAAAATCAGAAAGATATATAATGTGATATCTTAGCAACTGAAGTATTGAAGGTCACATTAAATATTTACTGTGAACAAATTGAAATATTACTGAATGGGGGACTGGGAATCTCTATCCTTCAATGCTTGAAAGCAAGCTTAACATCCAGAGTTCTATTCTTACCTTGCATTTGTATATAAAATACAATAGACATCTAATGATCATATAGCCAAAGAGCTAACTATTATATATATATATAATTATTTTTTACAAAAATCAATAGTAGTGTGTAATTTATGTGAAGAGCTGATTTATAAATAGTCACTGTAGATACATACACAGTGCATTCAGTAGATTTAACGCAGAGCACATAAGGTACCTGCGCCATGGTTTGATTTTAGGTACATTCACTACTTAAAGTGAGTTGACTTCACAACTTGATGTCCTAACACATAGTATATGTAGTTTTAATGTACTTCAAATGCGATTTAATTAGTTGTCACGTCGGCCTGAACATTTTATATCCACTTGTTTATCAGTATGTCTTCTGGATATGCTCATCCTTGAACCCTTTCAAACATCTTGTTTCTCTTAAGCAAACAGAGTCAGCCATTATATTTCCATTTTTATTTCACGTGAAGACCTTTATATTGCACCCTGTCATTATATGCAGCTTCACAATTCATTTTATAACACTCAAGTATAAGACAAAGACTGCATCTTGCAATTTTCTGCACTAATCCAGAATGGTGTACTGCATGATTTAATAAACCAGGTCATGAGCCAGGCTTGGTTCTGATAACTGGAGTTTATTTATACTGCTTCATTTTTATTTTTGATTTGGCCTATAAATATGATGATTTTGTGATTCCTCATTTACATCTTGACTGAAATCTTAAGTTAAAAGCTAGACTTACTGTAAGAGTACCGAATCATTTTATTTTTTCTGAATTTTTAAACTAATTCTATCCTAGATGTTTGTTATGAGGTGTGGGAGGTTTCTGTTTTTATTTTTTCTGTATAAACCTTAAGTTGCAGAAACAAACATCTGTCTGTGTTAGATTGGACTAACAATGCCCTTTTCAAGTGTTGTATATGCCTTTTATAATGGTAGTTTTGTAGTTTTGTGTTTATTTATTTATTGGTCCTAAATATCTTTTTACAGGCACTATTTTTGATGAGTTTTCCTTTTTTTTTTTTTTTCCTTTTCTTTTTCCTGTTAGTTTTATGTTAATTCTTGCATACTGAATTCCACAAAAAATTGAAATCAGGATAGGCTCAGGATGGCAGTGACACCAATATGACTAAAGACTGCAATTTACTGTCAGTTCTTTTGATGATAAATGAGCTTGGCTAGGTCCTTTATCATTTAGACCCAAAACAGTGTTGCAAGGAAAATATAGCAATAATTTATTTTCATAATTGGAAGAAAAAAAATTCCTCTTGATGCATGTTGTGCATACATCTGAAAAAATTTTTTTGCTGATGTCCTAATATTTTTTTTCAAGCAAATGTTATGTAAGTTTCTTTAGTTACCGTAAATTAAATAGACAAAGATTTATTTGGGTAAATAAATGCTGTTCCTCTATCAGTACCACCTCGTGTAGTATTTACGCTATGACATGCAGTCCTGTTTGAGTTTGTGTACTCCTACTCAAAAAGTTAAAAAAAAAAAAAAAAAAAAAAAAAATATATTTTCTTCCTGAAGAAGTTCAGTAATCCTAAGTGCAGTTGTAAATACCCTGTTTGCAGCTTCCTTAAATTTCCGTGTTGATTTGCTGTTCATAATTTTGGTATATGTGACTCTGAGTATAATATTCCTCCTTTCTCCTGAAAGGAATGCAGTCTCTCTTAAACCTTATCCAAATACAAGGTTTTCTAAGTCTTAGCTTGACATGGCTCACAATTTTGTGCTTTTTTTGTTTTTGTTTTTTTTCTTCTTCAAGAAAACACAGAGAAAACACTTTTTCACTAAGTGAAAAGCAGGGTTTTCACAAAACTAGGTGATTCTAGGAGCAAGGGGGTTCAGAAGAACATATTGTTATTATTGTATTGTTAATAAGAATGATTAAAATGTTAGTAATGAATATTTCTATGTCATTTCCTCAATAACTTCTCCTGTCACTTCTAGTGGAGTCTAAATAAAGCTCCTTTTGTTTTGAGCTTGAAAGTAGCCATTTATGCATATTCATATTGTTCTCCATCATCTTAGAATATGAAAGAAGGCTTTTTTGTTTGTTACATGGTCTTTTACTGTACTTTGGATTCCTTTTACCACAGCTGTAAATGTGCTTTTGTAAAGTATTTTAGCATATATTTTCTGTGAAAGATATAATATTGTATGAAATTTTATTGTCCTCTTTAAGATAGTATAGACATCTTGTTAGGTGTAGTAAATTGTTTTAATGCATGGTAATGACTATTAAGAATGATACAGGAACATAAAGCAACAGGAACCTATATTTATAATGGAAAGTTTGCTGATAATTATCTTTCACACTGCATGATGAATATTTCAGTATGTAAGTGATGGCAATTTATCAGTGATAAATCTCACAGGTATGATAAAGGCTAAGAGCAAAACTTTTGCATCAAAAGCTGTTGTTCTCCGCTGCTACAGTGATGTGTAAAGCCAGCCCAGAAAATAAGGATTTCTTTATAATGACACGTGAAGTTTCACAGCATGATTCTTTTTGGTGTTTCATTTCCTTAACAGGCCATACGAAACACAGTTTATCCTGCTTCAGCCTTATGTTGATATCATTAGTGTTGCTAAACAGTGGCAAAGTTAACTGAGTGGTGATTTGTACTTTCAAGATGGAATGAAAGAGGAGTGACAAAAATTTTTCCTTTCCACTGCAGTTTTCCTAGAGATGCATGTGAATTTTATTAGTCTGAATCTTCACAATATGCTTTTTGTACCATGCTGCATTTGAGTTACTCTGCATGAAAATCTGATCATGTTTAAAGAATATTTATGTAAGTAGAACTTTTCTGGATGAAATTGTGACCTTGAAAACTTCTAGAACCAGTAGAACATTGCTACACAAAGGCCATTGCTTCTGCCATTAATCATAATAGACTGTGCCTACAGCTATTGTTGGCTTTTCAAAGTGAATTATTAAAGATATAGAAACATGAGAAGTATTTATTGCAGATCATTTTATCAAGCCAAAAGGGCAGGAGTCATTTTGTACAGACTACAGAAAAAGGGTTGTTTTTCCTGTCTGTGTTTACAGTAGGCCTACAACTTCTTGCTTTTAGAATATGTCAGCTTAAAGTCAACATACTGTTTAAGAAATAAGGATTTTATAAGCCAACTGCTAAATGTTTGTGTCTTTATTCACAAAGGTGTCTTCAGAGTCTTTTATTCCAATGAATGCAAGCTATGTCAACTGAAATCTCCTTGTATGTTTGAGCTCTCTATTCTTGTATTTCTGTGTATTTTTGGAAGTGTGTAGAATGACATCACAAACTCCTGCAGCTATCTGTTAGATAAAGAAATGAATGCTGCCTGTTTATCTTAATTAAATCATCACTGATGAAATGATGTATTGATTTATAGCTCACAGACATGCCAGGAGCATGGGGTTTCAGGCTGAAATGACAATACTGAGAGTATTTAAAAAATAATAATAAATTGAATAGTAATATTGCTCTCCAAAAAAGGCTCATTATTCTTTTTCTGATGGGTTTAATTAGTTGAACCCAGAAGGGGAAAAATCCTGTATAATCAGCCGTCATAATACGTTTTAATTTATCTTTTAAATTTATCATTTAAATGACGGATAAACATGAATATTGAAGAATTTCTGAGGCAGGTTAGTGTGGCCCCTTAATAAGACATGCACAAGTCATTGAGCAGGTGGATAGGATTTTCCAAGGTGAGGCAGCTATGAGCATCTTAAACTGCTCATGATGGAATTGTATGGCCAGAGCCATTCAAAATAGAACACTGCTATATGGGATTGACTAACAGGGCTTCCTATGAAATGCTGGCTTGTTTCATACGTGTCTTGAAGATGGTTGTTGACTTATTCAGACTCAGGTGCTTCAGAGTTAGGCTCTGTACTAACTCTGTGTTGTGGGGCAAAGGGAAGGCAAGTTCATTCAGAGAGCACCAGAACGGGGTGGTACCACAGGTACAAGTTGATTCGTGCAAGTAAGCCTAGAGAAATGGAGGAAGCCATCACCATAGATGATACCCTGTGTTTCTGTGTATTTGAGTTTGGGGAGTCCAGGTGTACATGAGTGCAAGTTCTAGCTACATCAGTCCTTTGTGCATCCATTAAATGTGCTCAGATGGCCTGCAACTGACACTGTTTTAATTTCAACAACAACAACAACAAAATCTGGATATCTATATATCCCATCTTCTTTATTGGTTGGTGACTTGCCATAATTAGATAATATTATAGTTTAGTCAATGCATGTTATGAGGTTATGGATGCAAATGTTCCCAGAATGTATTTATAAGGCACTTTTAAAAAGTTCTGATTCAAAACTCAAAAAACGTACTTATGCTAGACATAATCAGTTGCACAATTGCTCACAGGTGATGTGTGTACAAAGATGCACCAAGGATATGACGTTGTAGAGAAAGATGGAGCCAAGGTCGCATATGGCAAATGAAGTTTAAAGAAATTTTCTTTCAAAACTTTATTTAGTCATCTGAGATTTGCTGCTCAGGCCAATATGCAGACTTCAAGTGAGAACATGTCTCATGTTTGGAAGTAACGTTGGCAAAGAACACTATAGAAATAGTAGTACTTAGCAATACAGCACCACTCTGCTTTACCAGGTTCTTTGTTTTTGCTGCTGTAGGATAGTGCTTGATTTTGAAGACTTTATTATGTGCAGTGGCTTACAGAAGTTCAGTTCCCTTTGTAAAAATATCTTCAGTCCCAATATTTGTCTGGCTAAGGAAGTTTCTTTTCACTCAGTATGAAATTGAAGCTCATTCTCTGGAATGATGCTTGTAAGGTATAACATGAAAAGCAGATCCCCCTGCCCCAACAACTTGAAATCTTTATTTCCTTTCTTTTCAAACTGGTAATTTATATGTAAGATGCTGCAAACAGATATTTACATTGGACATAATAACGTGTAGATTTTTCTTTATCTGAAAAACCAATGAAGCATTGGACAGATAAGCTGCTAAATCCTCTTATGGGTAAACATGATTTAAATTATTTCATACCCTCCTCTGAGAAGAAAAATCAGGAGCATGAATTTATTTGGACCGCAGAAGAAGCCTGAAATGAAGCATTGCAATACAGACGTAAAAAGGAGATAATAGTGATTTTATTTTAAATCAATAGTATTTTAAGTTGAATTTCGACAATTTTTCTATATTTTAGCTTTTGGTATTGTTCCAGGCAAATCCTATTATTTATTGAGGACAGTGTACAAAGTTGGATGAAAAATCAGAGTGCTGTTTTTTTTGAGGTTTAAAGACCAGAGGAACGTCAGTGAACATTAGTTTCTTGCACGGTACTACCTTAGGAGCCCTTTCTCCTAAGTACATGAGAAGTATAATTACACAGAAGTACAACGCTTAATTACTAAGTTTGCAACAGACTCCAGAGATTCATCAGAATACTTTTTCTCATGACTGAACCATGTTTCTTGCTGTAGTTTAAGGCCATTTCTTGTTGACATGTTCATCAAAGATATGTTTCTGCTTTACAGAGTTGTAAATTGCTATCAAGTCACACCTTAGTCTTGGGAATAATGGCAGCATTTGTTAGTGTTTTAGGTTTAAGCAAGCAAATCTAGAATATGTAAGCTGTGAGGCCAGCCTGGCCGTGGACAGCTGGGCCCCATAGAGTAGGGTTCTGTTGCTCTCAGGGCCAGGCACATGCATTTAATGTGTCTAAATGTAAATCCAAAGAATCCGGGTAGGGTATTTAAAATACAGTAAATGTGTGAATGATAAAGTAGACATCCAGTTTGTTAGCGAATTGCTTGCATTAAAGGTCCTATTATTGTGTTTAACTCATGTTATGGAATGGGTGACAGGTTTAGTTGCATAATCCAGGCAAGGTTAGTTCTTACGGTTTGTATATTCTTAAAATCTCGGGAAAAGTGTTGCATTCCTGAAAGACTTTGCCAGTTAAAGAAAGGTAAGTATGTTGTGTTATGAGAATTTGTATTTTCTGATAATTTTGCCCATCACAAAAAGGAGAACTGAAATATAGACAAAGTTGAATCTGATATTCAGTAGATTAAACTAAAAACATCCCCTCCTATTGTTGTATTCTGTGATGGATTTTAATTGTAAGGAGAACGTAGGATTTTTTTACAACAAACCAAATGACTTTGGCTATGAGTAGATATGAAGAACAACTGCATTAGAATGCTCTCTCAGCAGAGAATTTCATTATAAGTAAAAATATCCACTTGTTTTAGATAAATATATATATCAGTATTAGCAGACATTTAAAATCTTGACTATAATATGTTTCATAAAGATCTTTCAGCCAAAGAAGGAAGAATGTCAACTACTAGTAATGCTTTTGAAGCAAAGTAATACAGAAAATATAGTATAGTACTCCCAGAAGATGAAGGTGTGAGTTTTCCCATACATCATCTTAATGGCAACATTTTCTACAAAATGACATGGGGCATTCCTTTCATATTTCATGACTTCTATTTGCCCGGCTTCAAAATACCAAATGTGCCAGTGAACAGCACTTTAATATTCATGGATTTCTGGGATGGCTTTGACAGTTGTCAGATAGAAAAATGGCTTAATCAGAAGGAATCTAACTTGTGATTTCTTCTTTATACCCAGCCACATACACAAGCATGCAACATATATCTCCACATTTGTCTTTCACAAAAAATATATAATTCACGAGAGCATTCTTTTCCCATTACACTTGACTATGTTGATCTAAAATGCATTTCCATTTATTAACATTCATTTACTAGAATAGCACCTTAAGCTTTGTAGTGGAAAATCTAGCATTCAGGAAAAAAAATAATCCTGATCAGCACTTAAACTCATGTCTTCAAATGTAAATATGATTAAAATAGCATGAATATTAATTAATGTCATCAAAGAGAAAAAAAAATTAACTAAACTACAGGCAACCATTTTCCATACATTTGAGCTATTTGTGTAAGAAACAGATTTTTTTAAGAGATTCGAGAGGAAGCCACACTTGAAACAACAAGGATTCAGGTGGGGATCATGTTCATACTAAATTATCAACAGCGGGAGGGTAAACTAACACAAAGGCTTCAAAAAGTAATTGGAGCAGTCTGTAAGGCAAATTTAAGGTAGTGGCAGAGTGTTGTTTTGCCGGTTTTGAGAGGAGGAGATAGTGTGGAATACAAGAAATGAAATATCTTGGATGAAGCCTTGCACAGGGCTTCTTGTTTTAGTTTTTTTTTTTTTCTTTGTAGCATTTCATATGCTTCCATTTAAGAGACTACCAGTATGAAAACAAGAAGAACACATTTTATACCAGTTCTAAGCTGTTCATCTGCTACTCTGTAAAAATGGGATGGTGATCAGAATATAAGCATGTGCTTTAAAGAAAGTATCTTGTTTGGACCACACCAAAGGTCCTTGTTTTAAACTAGATAAGAAAATGTAGGAAGTAAAGCATTTTTAAGGTAAACGTGATAAAAGCACATTATGAGACAGGTATATTTGAAATTTGTGTAATTGTTATTGTGATTCAAGTTCTGGCTTTAGCAAAGCATAAAGCAAACTGAAAAGTCATTTTTTAAATGATTAATTTAATGTTCATTGCAATGTCAGATTCAAATATGAACAGGATTTATATCACTGGAATTACATGAGTTCCACTGTC
Organism: Aythya fuligula; assembly: GCF_009819795.1. Classification (NCBI taxonomy): domain Eukaryota; kingdom Metazoa; phylum Chordata; class Aves; order Anseriformes; family Anatidae; genus Aythya; species Aythya fuligula. The sequence continues at coordinate 25,351,867 of NC_045562.1, read as the reverse complement.
TTTCCAGCTCAAAGTAATAGCTAACTATTTCAGACTGTCACAATCAATGGAATTTCTTCTCTCTGTCTGAACCATAACTGAAAGAGTACATTTTTTTAAGTTTTTCTCAATCAGAAATAAAATCCCAAGGCCAAGTGCAGATTTTGTGATTCAACTTGGCATTAAAGATAAATATGTACATAAATTTTAAAGTAAGTTTCAACCCAGGTTGTGATTTCATTTCACCAGTGGTTCTGACAGTGTACTGGGGATTTGCAGAAGCTTTTCTTCTCTTTCTTTTTCTTCAGTGCTTGATTCGGTCCTCATATCATGTGTTGTAGAACTTCTGAGGTGTTCTGTGAAGTCATGTCAAGTGTAAACTGCGGTTGCTGGACATTGTAGGCGAATTGCAAAATGAGGCATTCATACCAGTTCTTGACCAAAATTATTTTCCCCACTAAATTCACAATGAAATTTCCATATTCAAAAATTGGTTGTTATACTGATATATGAATATCAGTAGTAGTAGTAGAGGACATTGGTTTTCTTCCTGAAATCCGAAGGTAAAGTCATTATTTAGTTTATCATTTCTTGTCCCTTGCTGTTGCATAAACATTAGTAGAGCCTGAGCAGTGGAGGTGTGCAGGTGTGGATGAGTAAGTGCTTTGATGCACTGAGTAGTCATGTAGCTCAGAGAGTCGCTCTGCAGAGCTAACTTCATGCCAGGACCATTTCAGAAAAATGAATAAACATTTTCTTCAGTCCATTTCTAGTCAGGGAAGCGCTTAAACACTTGTTTGAAATATGTAGCTAATTTCCTTAGTATTCAATGAAGAGGAATAGTGTCTGAATTAATTCTTGAACTCTGTGAACACAAGGTTTAGACCTGATATGAAGGAGGATCAATTCTATCCTTTTTCTTCAATGGCAAAATTTGTAAAAGCATCTGGTCTTTTGATTATACAATCTATGAACTCTGTGGCAGTGGTGGTTCATCTGCCCTTACGGCAATTCAGTCTTGTCTGAGTTACTTCCCAGTAATCAGTTGGAATTTTAGTTGCTTTAAGATTCTAATATATGTTTTTGCAGCTTTTAGAAACGCTTTGCCTTTTTTAATCGTGCTTCTTTGCTTTAAAAATTACTCTTGGAAGAAAGATATTTATTTTTGTTACAGACATACGTTTTACCACAAGAGAGAACCTTTACTGACTGTATCCATTATGGTCAGCATGACAGATAATTAAACCTTGAGAGAGAGAGACAGCAGAGAATTAATTGTTTTTATTAAGAAATGAACATGAAAACTCATAAGTAACAATGAAAGTAGCCACAAAATGTTACTATACTGGGTTATTGTTTTCATTCATCAATAATTATTGTTATTTCTGGACTTAAATACTCATCCCCTAAACACCTTTGTGCCTGTGTAGATAAATTCAAATGAACTTCCATTAACTTCAAGAAGAGTTCACATAAAATTATATATGCATAAGCTTTGCAGAAGTGCCATTTCAGGTTATTAATATTCTAGATAGAAACCAGAGAATTAACTTCCACCTGGCATTAACTGAAATAAAGCCATAGCTTTCACTGCAATTTAAGTGATTTATATCAGCTGAGTTTTTTCCTTAAAAGTTTTTAGGTATGATGATTATCGAAATTTGCATTTAGGCAATCAGTATTAGCAATATTCAAGACCAACTTTGCAGTACAGAGATGGGAAGTTGAGCAGATTGTAGAGATACTGAGGTTACTTATTTATCTTGGGATCCCAAGTAAAGAAATATTTCCCTGTCTTTTTCAGAAAGCACAGTATTGTGTTACATAAGTAATATTATACATTCCAGAATAATATATTAAACCTCAAAAAAATTGGAATTCGGTACTTACTGTTTTCTGATGTGAGACGATCAAGACATTTTTCAGTGCTATGGCACTTTTAAATAAGGAATACTAATCAGACTCTTTCATCATCTGGATGAGGAATAGGTCACTAGAGAATATAACATTTTCGGGTGACATGCCATTATACAACAGGGACATCTGTGAGAAATTTTTTTGACATGGCAGTATTTCTTAACATGATTTGCCCTGAGCTGGAGTCAAATTTATTGTAATCCTGCACAGCTTGTAAATCTGCCATCAACCCGTCAGTTATATGACTAAAGCTACCTTTCCCCAGATGTCTGTCAGTAAATCCTTTATTGTATTTATTGATTGAGCCTCAGATTATTTCAACCCTGGCCTTCAGTTTCTGATAAAAGAATAGAGAGAGTTTTTCTCTTCCACCAAAAAAAAAAAAAAAAAAAAAAAAAAAAAAAAGATGAAAAAATCTACATACTGTTCATGTGAGTTGTCCTTGATGTAATTAACCTTTTTTAATTCTCATGTGAATAAAGTTTAGCAAAACCTGGATGTTTGTCATGTACTTTTAATAAAATACTTCTATTAAAAGAAGTAATAGATTTCAGTGGGAAATGTTGAACTTAAAAATATAATATGTTCCACTTAATGCATGTTCAGAACACAGCATAAAAGTGAGAGAAGGAAAGAATGCACTTGCTGTTCTGAGGGGATGTATATTCTAAAAGGAAGTGAAAGTGGTGTTAAAATAGACTGGACTGTTGCTTATTTTCAATTAACTATAAACTAATGTCTGTCAAGTTACAGTAATTACAGTAATCAAGGAGAAGTATCAAGGAAAAAAGGCTGCACCAATAAAATATATATATATATTTTAAAAATATATATTTATAGGCCCAACTTTCAGAGCAGTTGCTCAAAACAATAACATTTTCAGAGTAATGTACATTTCCCACAGCTATGTTGTTTTCCAGCAAGATTTTGTGACTCTTCATACAATACTACCTTGTATGCTCAAGACTGGTATTGTAGTATTTTGAACAGATTCCAAATTTTAGCTTATTTTCCAGTGAAGTACAATTCATGAAATGAGGTGATTTTTTTTTTTTCAATGACAGGCAGTGGAATTCATGTGCAAATAATGTTTACACATTATATTCTTGGCTCGTGTGTAGAAAGTGTTGCTTTCAATGCATAAGACTTTGATACTGTAGTAATTTTATTCAGAATAATATGGTAGAACATGCAAGATTATGTGAAATATTAGGAACATATAACATAAAGCTAGTCCTTTTATCTGTTTAGGGAAAGGTTTAGGGGACAATAAGCTATTATCTTACAGGATCTGTCTTCTTTCTATGGTTTGACAAGAATCATAGAATCATAAGGTTGGAAAAGACCTCCAAGATCATATGGTCTAACCATCCCCCTACCACCAATATTACCCACTACACCATGTCCTTGGTGTACATCCAACCTTTCCTTAAACACCCCCAGGGACGGTGAGTCCACCACCTCGCTGGGCAACCCATTCCAGTGCATAACTACTCTTTCTGAGAAGAAAATTCTCCTAATTTACAACCTGAACCTCCCCTATAAATGCTTTAAGAATCTGTTCAGTATGAAAAGCCTTAGCGTACATTCTGACATCACTTCTTCCTTTCAAGTTATGCCATCATAGATAATTTATTGATAAGGGTACTTGTAAAGGCACAGAAATAACTACCTACACTTATCTATGTATACCTCCATTTTTAGTTAATTCAGCTATACTATTCCTGATTATGAAGTGGCTGTACTTGTTAGGGCAGAAGTTAAACAATTAAGTAATAAACAAAGGGAGATGCAAGGAAGAAATCAGGAGTAGAAGTGTAATTTTGAAATTTATCATGAAGACTAGATACTGTCTTCATGCTGAAGATTTAAATGGAAAGGTCAATACTTCAGTATTCTCTTTGACTCACCAGATGTACTATTAAATGTCAGCGCTTTACTAAGGTGCATGTGAATTTTGTCTCCAAGAGTTTGTTCTCTTAGTCTTTGTCTGCTCCTGTTGTTGCGAAGTTGCAGAAGACAGGCAGTCATGTTAAGGTTTCCAATAGTATATTTCAGGAATTTTGGAGAGGGAGAGTGTCATGGGAAAGTTGATGGGGTAGAAGCTGTCTTACCTGTCTGCGCAATGAATCAGTTGTTTCCGATTGCTGTATGATTTTGATTTTTTTTGTAAAATATGTCAATAATGTTTTGCCATATTCTTTATGCAACCGTTAATAGTAAATTTAATTAACACTTGCCTCACTTTAAATGTTTATATGTCCATTGTTTAATTCCATATAGGAGATTAAAATGTTTATATTTTATGCAAAAGCATCTGCATCTTTAGAGAAAAGCAAAATTATACTGGATTCATGTATCTAAAATGCAGGCTTTTTCATCAGGATGAGTCAAGCTGTGAGGGTAAACTAAGCAGTGTCATTATGGGATTACTTTGCTGTATTTACATGGAGTGTCTTCAGTGCCAACATCCCTGTCCATATTGTGTCTGCAGAACACAGCATGGAACAGCCCCGTGTAGGAATGGGATCTGTCATTTCTTGGAGCTGCCTGTAGATCTCATTGGCTTTAGAAGTAGCTAAAGTAATATAAACAAAATTATCGCCTTCTAGAGGTCATATGAAATGAATCCCATCATGAAGTTTCATTTTGGTTGTTTTTGTTCTCAGCAGTTACACATAACTGATTTTTTAAAATCGATTTTTCCTTAGTAAATGAAGTAGAAAGTAATTCTATAGAAACACGTAAGACAAATTGTGTATCCATTAGACTTGAAATCTGTAATATAGTTTTTGTGCGATTGTAAGAATCTTATCAGGGACGATGCTTCTCAACATCACGACACTGAGCTTAACCATGGAAAGGGTACCTGCCTTCTGCTGCTACTCACTATCGCTACTTAATTGACTGACCCATCAACTGCTGTTCTTCAATTGCTCTGTCCCCTGCAGCTCTCTATTGATTTTCTGGCAAACAAAGTTCATGGAGACAGTTGTGCTTGAAGCTAGGGTGTTTTTCATTGGACTTTGCTTTCTGTTAGTTTAAAGAGATGAGTCTGTGGTCTTCTCTCACGATGGGTATATAGTGTAGAACTATATTAAACAATTATGGTAGCCTGGAACACTCATTGAACTTGAAATACAATAAATGTTTATCATACCAACAATTAGAAGCTGCACACCACTAGCTAAAGGCTAAATAACAAATATGTAAAAAAAAAAAAAAAAAAAAAAAAAAAAAGTATTGGGGAATTTCACTTTTTTTTTTTTTTTTTTTTTTTTTTCCCTCTTACGTTTTATCCTGAAAAGAAACCCCAAATCTCAAAACATAGGTTGGGAAAGTAGCTTCAGTGGAGAGTGAACTGCTGAATGAATTAAGGTAAAAAAGTACATGCCAATTTCATATGAAAAATGTTAGACATCTTTGTTTTTTCAATTACAGATTTTAGCCCACAGATTTTATAACCAAGAAGGAAGCAATATTTATCTATTTATAAACAGTGAGGTATTAAAAAACAAGAGAAGTATATATACTGTAAGTCCAGAAGGAGATTTTCATTCATTTCTAAATTTCTTAGCAGAGGAAGCTCTGTATAGTATTTCCCATCCTTTTGTCAGAATGGGAATTTTTTCAGGGTGAAAAAAAAAAACATTTCAAACATTTCATTTTTCATTTCATTAGTGAATTAATTCACATCCCTTCAGCTCTACGTGCAATGGAAAAGTGTGTGTCTAACTTCTGCCCTGTAGTTTTCTCTACTTTCTCATGCCTAGCCAAACTGCTTGTCTAAATCAAGAAGGCTAGATTCATCCAGCTTGAACACATAAACAAATTTGCTTCTCATCAATCCAGGTATCCACTTTTTCTGACTTTTTAGCGTTCTTCCAGCTCTCTACAGAGCTGTGGAAAACCACAGTCTGCTGTGTCACCAACACTCTTTTCCAGCCAGGACTAGAACACATGGTCTCCCAAACCAGTGCTACAGCTTTTCTCTTGGTATAAAATCACTTGTACATCTAGGCCTTTAGATCAATATAGAGTGTGAGCAGGGGCAGTAAAGTTACTGATAGAGGGCAACCCAGATTAAATTAAATCAGGACACATTCAATTAGGTTTAGCAGAGACATTAAAGGGAAGTGCAGCATGAAAAAGGGCAGCAGAATGGTGACAGCATCACATTACTGCTGACATCTGATGTGAGCCATGAGTGTTGCTCATTTCTGCCTCTGGAAATATTATTTATTGACACCTGTGCTGGGTTTTTGGTGTGTATATGGATGCTGAGGTAGAATAATTGCATATAAAAACAGATATTAATTTAATGTTAGTACAGTAGCTGTATGTAAAACATTTGGTTGTTTCAAAGCCACAAGTTTATGAAGCCTATCGAACAATTTTGTCTTTTTCAAGCATAAAGCCCTGAAGAATATAATAGAATTACTTTATCTGAAACTGTAAAACTAATGCTGTATGTAATATTTTAAAATAAATGAACAGAACAGAGTAAAGCAATTTAACTGTTTGTCTGTCTGAATAGAGGATGGAGTCTAGCCAAGAGTTTTTCCTTGATAAGAGAGCATATGACAAAACTGCCCTGTTGCCACTGTGATTCTAGCCATATTTCTTGTTCTTCACACCCAGTTAGGATTGTGCACTGGCTACTGTGATTTCTTATTTGATTAAAAAAAAACCAAAAAATCAATTGTCATACTTTTTTTATTTTTATTTTTAACGTATTAGGTTGGAAGGAGAGAATTAAAATGCTAACAGCAGTTCTTATTTCAGCTTTAGAAATGGAATAGTGTATTTTGGTGTTGTGCTGTCCAGGTGGGATGTCAAAGAGAGGTCAAAGTGTGAGAACTCAGAGGCTGGGGCAAGGACAGCTTGGTGGGGAAGGCAGAAGCCACGCGAAGCAAAGCCTGACTGGGCCCCACTGGCTGCTTCCCACTGGCAGGCAGGTGCCAGCTGCTCCAGGCCAGCAGGTTTCATCACATGTAATGGTTACTGGGGGAGACAAATGGTGTCACTCCCAACGTCCCCCTTCATCCTCCTCTGGCTGTTACCGCTGAGCATGAGGCCAGGCAGTGTGGGACATCCCTTTGGGCAGCCTGGGCCAGCTGTCCTGGCTGTATCCCCTCCAGCTCTTGGGGCAGCACGAGGAGCGGGGCAGGCCTCGCCTCTGGGCCAGCACTGCTCTGCCACAGCTGAACATCCGAGTGCTGTCACCACTATTTTCAGCCAAAGTCCAAAACACAGCATTGTGTGAGCCTCTATGAACAAAACTAACTCTGTCCCAGTCAGCACCATGACACTTAAATCATCTTAGAAGAAACATTGAGGTCACAGGTTTTCTGTTCCTTTATGTAAAACTTTGCTCACTAATCTCAAATGAGAATCAGAAAATTTCTGTTGTTTCAAAACGGTTTTGATTTACTTTTTTTTTTTTTTTTAATAAAAGTATCCTAATATACAGCTATTTATTCTTATTCACAACTATTGGTGGTCTGTCCATCTAATTTTTCCTAGTTTATGTTTATATTTTCTGTGAATATTACAAATTGTGAAATATAAACTACACTTTTCAAGATTTTAAATTCATCTTCTACCTCACCTGTTGCATTTTCAGTCACAATGAGCATAACCCCAGCTAGAAACTGTTATTTTTTGAAGGATTACTGGATCTTTTCTCTATGTTTTGTGGTTTTTTTTTTTGTTTGTTTTGTTTTGTTTTGTTTTTTAAAGACTGAATCACTTTACCATTGACTGTGTTAACTAGTAATATATAAGGTGGCGAATAATTTCATTGTAACTATACAGACCGATAGCCCCCAGCACTGTATGAGCCTTCTCCAAGGACAGGTGGCTCTGGAAAAAGCTCTCCCTTGAAGATTTCAAGGTTTGTTATCTAAACAAATACATTATGCTGTGATGCTTTTAGAGCCTGAGTGTGTGTGGATATTCAGTGGAATTAAAAAGTAGGCTGATTTTTTTTTTTGGACTCCCTGCCTGGGTCTGACCACCAGAGACAGGAGTGCTGCCAGTTCATTCTGCCTGGACATACTGGCAGCATATTCCCTTTTGGCTCCTCAACACCCTTACTGCTCCCCAGGCTGTACCTTGCTGCTCCTTAGGTAAACAAATATTACTGTCAGTGGCACGCTTTGATGGGTGAGCTAGCCATGGCCTAGGATCCTGGTGCTACGATAAATATGTTCATAGAGTTCAGTATCGATGAATTTCAGGCCCATCTGTTTTTCTCTGGAGTATATTTCTGTATATGTTGAAGGTAGGAATCAAAATCCAAAAGAATTAGGATGACAAAAATTAATCCTCTTTCATCCTCTCTGCTGCTGGGAGAGTTCTGATCCTTCCCTCCAGTTGCTGCATAAGCTACTGCTGTCAGCTGGAAAATGAGATAAGATCTATATTTTTTATATTAGCACTGTATACAGAACAGTCAACTCTTGGACTATTCCTAGGACTCTCCTGAGCCTCTTGTTGCCCTGCCGGGATTACATACTCTTGCTTTTTAAGCAACTTCTTGGAAAACAATTAATGCAGAACAGAAATAAGCTACTTCTGTGAACTCTACAAGCAGTAGAGAATGAGCTTTTAAGGAAGCAAAGACTTTAGATTTTGGTTTTAGAATTTTTATTCTGCAAATAGTGATGCTCAAAGGTGTTTTGTGCAGGGTAATTTATAAGCAACTCCTCAAGAGATGAAACTTTGGGGTTAAGCATGGGTAAGATTCTTCATTGTCTACTGTATTTTTGGTTGGAGCTGTGCTGCCCTGCTGAAAAGAACACTGGCTCCTTTGGTGCCTGAATGGCTGCACAACATGTGAAAATCGGTTGGATGGTTTTTGTTTTTTGTTTTTTGTTTTTTAAATTATTAGTTCAACTGAAAAAAAAAAAATGGTTTCTGATGTCTGAAGTGTATGCTGCTCACAGCTGGAAAGCAATTCAGTCTGATAAGTGTAAGTGTGAAATGAATAGGAGAAGATTAATGAACATAATGGAAAAGTTTTGGAGTAGGGTTGGGTTTAAATTTGTTCTGGGTACAAAATATGCAATTATAAGAACTATAATCTGTTTTGCTATAATTACATTCTAAAAATTAGAGGATGATTAGTACTAAGGAGCATCCCCTTGTATTCATTTCATAGTGCATGCTTTTTACAACATTGTGAAGTCATTACGCTCAGGGAGGTACTACATTTAAAACATACAAAACTTTCATATTTTAACCTCCATGTGTTTTTTCACAAGCTGAAAACAAGTACATCTTTCCTGTTTTTAAAACCCCAAATGAGACATGCATTATGTGTTTTCTCTTAAGCATCCCCTTCTTTTGTGGTCTGTATTTACAACTGTGTACTGGCTCTAAGGTAAGGAATTGTCGAACCTCTGTAACTTGGCTATGGCCCCTGGGAGTCCTGCTCACCCAGTAAAAGTACCTTTAAGCTATATTCTTTGTAATCTGCAGGAGAAAAGCTCATTGAAAGTTCATTCTTGATTGAACTTAAAAATGGAAATACTCTAGTCTCAGTCTGAATTTGCACACTCAGTTGGCCAATTATAAAAGAGAAAATTATCAATCACAGCTTAGTTTTAACTTTTTGTTTGTTTGTTTGTTTTATCAATCATAATGTACCGATCATAATTGAAGACTTACAAGCAGACCTAGACAGTTTAGACCCAGGCCCCCCAAAACTACTAGATGCTTCATTGCTAATGGTATCAGTGGCAACTCCTTTTGAAAATGTTCCAATCTGGGTGCTATGACATAAAAGACTATAAGGTCTAAATCCATCTAGAAATATAATTGCACAGACAAACTAATATGTTGTTCAAATGTATTAGTTCGAATTAGGCTACATGGTATTAATATATTGTGATTACTACAAAGGAGTTAATAAAGGTGATAATAGAGTAATTTTTATTAATAGAGTAAAAAAGATAAGCAGACTAGTTAAAATATCAAATCACTTGAGGAAAAAAATGCATTTACTTGTTGCTGATCAGATCCAACCCACGTATTAGAAGAATATTTTTTGAATGCAGAAATGAATATGCTTAATTTACTACACTGCTTGATAGTTTAGAAATTTATGTACCTTCAACATTTGTCAGTACTGTTGTAAATAATTCATTTTTATGGCCTTCACTTTTTTCATTTTCTGTTTGTGTGTGTGTGTGTGTTTTAGTTAAAACACAGCTGGAATTTATGCTGTGCTCTGTTACTATTTCTCGGCATGTCTGACAGCTGAGCTATTTGCTTGACTGTAAGATTTAGAAGTCTGAGGGAGAAAGAGGACAGTTCATCTCTCCACCCCGAATTAAAGTCTTTCCGACATTTTGATGTAGTACTTTACACCTTGCTGAGTGAGTGTCGAGTGGAGGCACTGACATCTGACATGATAAAGGCTAAAATATTCATACATATTATAAATACAGAACATAAGAAATAGTGCTCTCTACCCACATTCATTGTTAGGAGTTTGTTCATTGCCAATACATTAATCATGTCTTTGGTATCCCTCTCTGTACCTTCATTCACATTCCTAGAACCACACAGACATGCAACTTTTAACCAAGTTTTCATCTTTCATTGTTTTGAGTGCTGGTTGTATAGGAAAAAGAAGGCAGAAAAATCTCCATTTAAATTTCCAATATTCATCCTTTATAAAATCTTCTTCAAAAATAACCTTTTAAAGAAGAAGGAAGTGAATCCAAAATCAAGTTTATATATTCCTCATTGTAATAAAGTAATTATTAAAATTGTTTTTCTGTCTTACTTTCTGTACTTCACTAAATCAGAAACTATTGTCTCTTCTCAAAATCTCTCTAAATAATTTAAAGTCTCACATTTTCAGTGATTAGATGGAGCCATTCAGCATGTCATTGGCATAACTACTACATAAAAAGGGAATATAAAGAGGAATTGTATTGATCTGAAGAGGGCCTACTTTCTTTACTTTCTTCCAAAAGTTAACTGCTGTGTGCAGGAAAAAATATTGCTTCTGTTCTGTTCTGGTTCTTTTTTCTTTTCTTTTTTTTTTTTTTTTCCCTCTATGTGCCTTTTAGTTTATCTTTTGAAAAAAGAGATAGCATTTGTTCAGTACCTTTCTTTACTTTTGAACAGGTATTGGGCAAGTCAACATACAGTGCCAACTTTGCTAAAGCTATAATTTTTGCTACCTCTTGTCCTACTCTTCCAATATAAATCTTCTTTTGTGAATATTTCTTCAGTGTGATACCAGTCCTTGCTCTGGCATTTCTTGTACTGCTGTTGAAATGTACTATTTGGGTGTCCTTGGGGGAAGGAGCTGGGGTAAAGTGGATGAGATGGAAAGGAATTTTTCACGAGTGAGGAATTTCCTCACTCATGAATATGTGCTTTTAGCTTAATGCAATGAACAGGCAAAGCTTGTGATCTACAAGGACAAAATACATTCATTTGAAAGAAATATTAAAATATCTAAAGAAAATACCAATGGTTAATTAATTCATTAATTAATTTGGGAAGTTTTGTGTCTTAGCCAAACTTGTGATGGAAAAGAGACAGACGGATAATTACTTTTTGATATGTAGGGTCAGCAATATTGCCTTCGATAAAACTGATATTTTTTTTTTTCATTCATGTTTTGTGAATTCAGTTATCTGATGGGTTTGTGCAAATGTCAGGTTCAGAATGAATTATATGAATTATATGACTTAGATATACCCTAGAATTGCATGTATTTCTCAGCTACTGCTTAAATCACTGCCCAAAATCTTTTTCTTTCATTTATAAGAATAGATTATAAAATATTATTCTTTATCATAGTATAACCAAATAAACAGTTATAAAAGGGAAACATAGGAAGATGAATTCAAACCAAATTCCAAGGAAAATGAGAACATAATTTCCACCAGGAATGTTTTCTTTTTGTTCTTGTGGTAGTTTGTTGTTTGTTTGTTTGTTTGTTTTAATTATTATTTTAAATGCTCTTGTTTTAATCTCCAGTAATTTAACACTTTGTATTCTAATTATGCAATAAATAATTGACTCTCCTAGATCAAGCTTTTCACCAGTGTAAATAAAATGTACTTTATCTTGGATTAAATTTTGATTAAGTATCAGTAAAAAAGGAAGAAGCTCAGATAGCCATTTCAAATTCCATCTCTTTCAGCTTTGCAAAGATTAAATTGTGGAAGAGAAATATGATTATCCATAGGATTATCCTAACCCCATTAAGGTTAGAGTTGTTTTGTTTTGTCTTGTTTTTATTGTTTGCTGTTGTTATGACATGGATTTCCGTCTCACCAAGTACAAAAACTTTTAAAATATTAGGGAGTTTCTGATGCTTTGTGACTAGCTCTGGAAAAGGAATTGGAATGGTAGCAAATGCTATACTGCAATGAGGATATAGGGGAAAAAAAAAAATATATATATATATATATATAGGTGCATATATAAATGCAGAATTTTTAAACCATTCTGAAGTTGACACTATAAAAACTGTTTTTAAAAATTACTTCTTGACTGCTGATATTTAAGGACCATGAAGTATTTATTTTTAGTATATGTGATTTTGCCATGTAATTCTGTAGTGCTCTTTATCCTGTGTCAAATTAGCTTTCCCATAGAATTTTAAATTCTAGTTTGTAGAGCTCTCTGTTTAAAAGTTAAATCAATGCCTGAGAATTAAAACACCGTTATAATATAGAACATTTCCTGTGCTCCTCTTTAAGTACTTAAATTTCTAGCTGTGTTTATGAGATGTCTTCTGGAGTAATTGCAATCACTCAGTTTGTTGTAAGAGACAGCCGTACTGTCTCTTATGGAAAGAAGTACTTTTCATAAGAAAGGGCTGAAGTTCTAGAGTGCAAGTGTGATACAATCTTAACATTTTATAGATTACATCTTTCATTGTAAAGTGATTACCTTTCTGTAATCTGACTTTACTATTGTGGTAATGCTTGTGGTACATGAGTTGAAAATATTATTTTCTAAAACCAGATTGTATTATTTCTACCAGTGAAGTAGCTATTGAATACTGTAAATTTGCTAAGTTTGACAACTACTCAAATGGCAAGGATAAAAAACCTAAGGGTGAGAAGTGCAGCTTCTTTGTGATTTTTCAATGAAGCCATTCATTGAAAGCCTGCTCTTCCAATGAAGCCATTGCATGTTCTCTCTTATAAAGCCACTGCAAAAACATTTGTCTTGATTGGTGAATTTGAGATATAGGTTTGTGATAATCAATAAATGTAATATTAAGGAAAACACTGAATGTGGCTTAGCCAGAACATCATTTTGAAAGCCATAGCAGTTTTAGATATTAACAAATATTTTAGAGGTTTTGCTTTATTTTTTTCTGCATTGTTTTAAACATCAAGAAATGGTGGTGATTGTTGCTTTTTCTACATTTGTTTGTCTTGGTCAGTACAAGAAAACTTTTTTTTTTCACTTTTTAGATTTTTTTTTTAATTTAGTTCTTTTTAACATTAATTTCGTTCTTATAGGCTGAAAGTTATTGATAGAGTTTGCACTTTCTTTATCAGTTCAGGATTCTTCCATTTCTTGTTTCTATGAAATCACACATTGTTTCACAGGATGCGTGGGACATTGCATATGATATTTGAAGTTCTGTACTGTTAAAAAAAAGTTACAAGGCCAAAGCCTGTGAATATGAAACAGTGTGTTATACCCAAGAACTTGTGTACAGTCAAAATGAGGTGACCTCCATGACACCATTTCCCTCATTCTTGATTTTAAAGTTGGAGCAAAGACAGACAGATAAGGGACTGGATGCTCAAATACATTTAGACACCTGCTACGTTGCTACATTTTTTAGTTACCTGCTTTCTGGGTTGAACTTCGAGCCTGAAATTCCAAGTCAAGAGATAACCATTATCAGAAAATAAATTAAGGCCAGATGCAGAGTACGGCTAATGTCCCAGTCAATGCCTTATTAGTTTTAAATAGACACAAATGTTTAGCTGTTAATATTACTATAATACAATTAAGAGAGTTGACATGGGCATTTACATTTATTTCTAGATAGAACTTGTTGCTTTAATGTTAATGAAAAGAGTTTCATGATTAATGCTATTGTGCTCTTTTCTTCATGCACTGCCTATCCTTTTGTCATATTACTGTATTCAGTAGAACCAGGAGTGACCCTGCATAATGCTTTTATCTTTTGTTCTTTTCCAAGTATTATTTTTTTTGTAAATTTCTGACAACTTTATGTATCTTTGGAGAGCCCTTTTTTCTTAATTATTGCAGCCTTCATAATTCAGTTCTTGTATTTGTGGATGATAGGATTGGAAGGATAGTCTGGTTCAATGACTGTGTTCCAAAAGCTTCAGAGTTATTTATGATTTCCTTCAGCATACTCATTAGACTCCTCCTCTACCTCTCTCTGCTTCTTTTGTGAACGCTTTCCAAGATGGTGACCCTTTTGCCTTTCCTTCAGCAAAACACCCCAATTAGCCTTACTAATGCTTGCATTTATTTAGGCACATTTTTCTTTTATTCTTCTAGGGCTATTTCTTCATGTTCTGACAGTGACTACTTTTCATTATTTTCAATAGCTCTCTGTATGCATTTATAAAGTATTACTGTTCTCTTTCATCAGTATTTTTCTTTTTTTTTTTCTTCATTAACTCTCCACATATATTTATAAAAAGTTACTAGACTATTTCAACTGTATTTTTTTTCTTTTACTGTGTATTAACTCATTTTTCTTACTTGTTTGTTTATGCACTATGCCTCCTAATATATATATATATATATTTACTTTGTGCTCTTGCAATATAGACTACTTCTTTTCTCTTCTGCATCCTTGTTTTGACTATTCTGACCATACAGATTAACAGTGTATTTACAGTATTCTGTCTACCTCAGAAAGAGAAATAATTGCCCTGCTAGTGCTGCTGTGTATATATAATCTCTAGCCTATAATAATGTAATTCTGTGCATGTTTGATGTGATATAGTTTTTCCTTGTATCTTTTCCTGCAGTGCTGTTCCTTCAGTATTTTCTATGGTTTATATTTGTCCCTTACATCTTTTCCTCTCCAAGTGTATCTTTTGATAAAGTCTCAGTCAAGTGATTTTCACATTTATCCAGTAATACTATATCTTCATCCAACATGCTAGCCACTTTGTATCTTCGACTAAAAATAATGCTTAGTGTGTTTTCAACTGCTAATTTTAGAAAACATCATGATTTACCTTATCCTTGCTTACCTCACCTCTTTTCTTTTTGACAGAGCACTGGCTAAAACATGGTTTTTCACCTTTGTATTAATGATGTGCATTTTTCAGATGTTCTTTTGTACTTTTCTCGAAATTCACAAACTATATTTGTATGACACTGCTTGCCTACTGGGCTACAGTATATTACCATAGTAATACTTGCTAGTTTCTGTGGTTATGTTTTTGATTATACAAGTGGTTCTTAGGGTATGTATTTACACACGTTTTTGTCTGTTATAATATTTTCCTCTTAACAGAAATGCATACTGTAGAGTGGAAAGGAAGCAATGCAGAGGTTACCGTAGTGAAGTGCTGGGGTGAGTGTGTCAGGGCACATCTCATGTGGCGATGGTCCTTTTGTGGGCTGAACATTTAAACAAGAGCTCTTGATTCCACTATCCTTTTACACTTGACATTGAGCCTTGACATTGAGTGTTACCTTCAGTGTTCTTTTCTCTTCAGCTGCTCTGTGAATTTGGGTTGGATGCATGGAAGTGTTGCCACCTGTTTCATGTTACTCAATTTACTCTTAAGCAACTTTAATTCCAGTGTAAAAGAATTTGAGTCTGTGGAAGAGTATCATGTGGGCTACCCTGCTAGTGACTGGTGATGTACTTCACTTGTAAATACAGTAAAAACAGAGACAGTTGTTTAACTTATAAAGGGGAAAATGGATGTCTGTTAACTAAGGATGTCCATGTGGCTATTTAACTTCTGCTGCTATAGTATCTCACTGAGCAAGAATCACAGGAGGAAGTACTATACAAGTACATGTATTTAGTTCTTGATCTTTTTTTCAGACTTAAGATGACAAGCACAGAGATGCTACAGTTGTTTCAGCAACTGGGAAGAGCCCAGTACATGTAATTTGAAATCAGATATGTAGCAAGTGGCTACTTGGGATATAGAAAACTCTGAATATGGTATAGAAGTATGCTAATAACAGGACCACTGTTATTGTGAAACACCATAATGAGGTATGCAGAGGAGCCAATTTCTTTACTTTTGTTGTAATAGATTTTTTTTTTTTTTCTGGACCTTTAATTGACAGTTATGGTATTGCAAAATGAAATACAACTTTGAGAAGAAATGGTAAGTTACTGAAATACTTTACAATAATTATTTTATTAATAAAAACATTCTGGTATTATACTGCATTGTCAGTGCATAATTGCTTTCTACTTTATCATTTTATTGATGGGAACCTTTCTTAATGTATTTTTTTCTTCTTTTAGAGCTTAAGAAGGGATCGGCTCTCCTTCAATGGTTATATCTCACATATTTAAAGGATATCTCACATACGATACAAGACAAAGTAAATATCATAAAAATAGATCTTTGTGTAAATATCCATAGTATTTATTTTAATGGGCTTCTGGTTGCATTTTATTTCCATATTTCCAGTTTGCTAAATATAAGGAATATAGATGAGGGATCCCTATATTCATGCTTCTCATGGAGTTTATGTCAAGGATTTGGTTATTCCTGATATTTCCAATAGAATAATATATGAAGGAGCATTTAGTCTTCAGAAAGTAATGAATTATATTACTACTTAATTTAATGTGACTTACATTACAGCAGAGCAATAAATCATATGCATCCTTATATTGGCTTTGAAACATTTTTATGGCCAAGATCAGGATGTAAATTGAAAAACTGACATACCATTTTACAAATAATGATACAGCTGCAGCAGGAATAGAGATGGCCAAGGATAAAGAAGCTGTCTCATTTTCTGAGGTAATTGCACCTGTGTTCCTTGCATGTTTTTGACATTACAGGAGGCAGGCCTCAGAAAGCGACTTCAG
The DNA here is from genome assembly GCF_009819795.1 of Aythya fuligula. Taxonomy (NCBI): domain Eukaryota; kingdom Metazoa; phylum Chordata; class Aves; order Anseriformes; family Anatidae; genus Aythya; species Aythya fuligula. The sequence goes on along the minus strand of NC_045562.1, from coordinate 25,334,910 downwards.
TTTATTGCTAGTGGTTCTACTTTGTCTGGAACAAGGAAACTATAATCCTGTAGTTATACCTTTTAAGAAGTAAGTTTTATGATAAAAATATTTATTTAAATAAATTATGTATTTGTAGTTTATTAGGAAACTAGTGGGCAAGAAATATTTGGGGCCTAATTATGCAACTTATTTTTGCTGATCATTTTGGTGCCTGTGACTACCTGTTAAGGTAGTTTCTTTCTCTTGCTCAGTTCTTCACTCACTTTCTCTCTTTTCTCTACCCCTTTGAGGTTAAGTGATTGATATTGGGGTTGTTACATGGCATCATCTGCACATTTATATATTCTGATCAAGAGCAACCATAGTTTTTGCTTTAAGAAACGTGTAACTTTTTTTTTCTTTTTTTTCCAGTTTTGGAGAATAGCCTTACATGTCTTTAACTCTGTGGCTATAATAGCTGTACTAGCTATGTATCAGTCAAATGAGTATTAGAGAATATTTATTTAGTTCTTTATCCTTTCTTTTTCCTAACAAAACTTAAAGCTTTTGTCACCAAACATGATATATGAGATTATTCTGGAGTTATGCACCATTTAAGAAGTACCAATAATGCAGATATCTTGTAAGAGATATCAATGGTAATTATTGTGTTTAACAAGATATCCATATAAAGGTAATGTCTGTAAAATTTGATTTGCCTTGGAGAATAGTTTGAATGCAGATGAGCAACACAACAAACTTGCACTTGAAATATATAATTGGAGTTGCCCTATACTCAAACTTGGAGTAGATAGCAATATGACATGACTGTTAGTATCTCATTTAGCAGACTAAATTACCTGACTAATCTCCCTAGGATCTCTTCAAACTCTGTGAGAGAACATGGCTTCTCCAGAGAGTAATTCTTAGTGGAAACCCAATTTAAGGCTCCGAATGGTCCTCTGGAGAAGCTTACTGTTCTCCTTTGAATAAGCCAGGAGGTTGGTTAATAATGGCAAAGTGGAAGATTCTGCAATTTGTGGCTAAATCACCCACCTAGGGCTTTTATTTCTGTATTTCCAGACTTCCAGTTAAGGAACAGCAGAAAAAATCTTTCCCAGTGTTAAAACAGCTTTTACCAAGATGTAAGATATTAAAACTGGCCGTACATCAGGAAATCACATGGGAAAAGTAGATTGAAAGGGGCTGTTTGAAACAGCTCATCAATCTACACGTTTCTGGGTTTTGCTGAGGTCCAGTATCTTATGAAGCCTCATAAGATCCCCCTAAGTTGTCTCTCAAAGAGAGTCTTTATGAGAGATGCAGAGGTAACAACACAGTCACAGATACTCATTCCAGGAGGTGAGTGCCTTTCCTGAAACGCCATCAATAGCAAGGGGAGCTCTGCTCAGGAATTTCACGGCTATTGCCTTGTAACTAGCACAAGCTGTAGTGCTGGTGTGGGGACTTTGTTCTTTGCTTTAAAATTGAGTGATGGTTACGTTAATTGAAATTAAATATTTTCTGAACATGTTTAAATTGATCTCACAGGTCATTTTCTGCTTGGTAGATGTTTATTTGTTGCACATATATATACAACTGCATGAGTTCATTGAGCAAACCTCTGAAGTGAGTTCAATTTCCAGGCTAAGAAAAGCTTTTGAACAGTACTGAGCTTCCAAGCAGGAGTGCCTTGAGAATGAACTGGTTTACAGCCTCGTAGAGCTTCCTAAAATAGACTGAATTTGAGCTAGCTCAACCTTCTGCTCATACTGCTTCCTAAATTGGAGTAATTGCATTAGAACCGCAAAGAGACTTATTATCCCTTTAGTTCTTCCATCTAATGAATTCTGGCTTAATTGTATCTACCTGATTTAAAAAAAAAAAAAAAAAAAAAGAATGAAACCAAACAAACCACAACAAAAAACAAACAACACAGACACCTCTCTTCCCTTGCCCCCTCAAAAAAAAAAAAAAAAAAAAAGTTTTGTTTAGTTTTGGAGGGGGGCTATGGAGGGGTGTTTGTTCGGAGGGAGAATAACGTTATCAAAAATTTAAAATACCACCTAGGTTTTCCTAACTGCTGTATGTCTAAACTGGAGTCAGAATATACGACAGCCAGATTAACCAGGCATATATGTCCTACCTTTAGTTTCGCTGGCCTAGATCATCAGTGATTTCATGGGTGCACAGATTTCTGCATGGATGATGTTATCTTTACTAGACCTTGCATATTAATATGTATGTGTTCACTGCTACTGCTGTTCATAGTCATATCAGTCATGTATCAGTGAAATTAGTTAGATAAAACCTCCACTGATGAATTATTGGTGTGCTGATTTGTTGTAGCAATTTCTAACAGATGTTTAATGTGTTAATAACATGTCCTATTCATTCTCTGAAAACAGAGAAGCTCTCTGAATAACATTTGTTTAGGTTTGCATAACACAACAGAGCAAAGATACTCAAGTTAGCTCATCCTGGTAGAGCAGTATTTTCAGATGGCACAAGATAATTGCATACAGCTGCATGTTAGTACTGAACAGTACTCCACCTGGGTTTTTATTACTCTGCTTCTTGGTGTCAATAATCAAACAAAGCAGAAATGAATAAATAAATTTTCCTTATTTTATATCTACATCTTAATGCATATTTACTTACACATCCTGTTAAGTACATGAGCCTAAAGTTGAAGTATTAGGGGCAATGAAACAAGAAAATATTTAATAATAATATATTTAGTGCTATGCTTCATTGTTTTATGAGAAAATACTTTTCTTAATGCAGGTGGTTCATTTTGACTTGATTATTTTGGTGTGCCTTTTCACAAATAGTCAGCTCTGTTTGATATTGCAGAAAATTTTATCTTCTTAATTAATCAAATAGCACAGGTTTCCTGTTCTCTAACAGGTATAATTGAAGTTGCTAAGTTCTGGTTTCCTATAACGATGCTTTAATTTAAAGTCCTAACATGACCAGTGCCAGTAAAATGTTCTAGTATATTATCTGGCAGTAAATAAAACCTGCCAAAAAAATCAATAAATAGAACAGTGCTTAACAAAAGACATATGCCTCATAAATAATATGTCATGACAACTAGCAGCCATAGAAACATATCTGAAGGAAAAAGCTGAAAAAAGTAACCAGCCAGAAGGAGCTAATGGGTTATTTTTGCTAGAGATCTGCCATAGACTTTTCCTGTCATAATATTATTGCATTTGTCATAAAGCAAAAGGATTTGTGCTGTGATTTTTCTAGCATACTGTAGAATTTTCAGATAGCAAAGATCAGTTTAGATTAATTTCTGTGAAGAGCAAGTGTGTCACCCTATTGCTAATCCCCTTATTACTCCCCTGTCTCAACCCCAGATCTGACTCACTGTTTTTCAAAAATATATGATGTACTTATCCAAAAGGGACATTTCATTACTTACTAAACATTAGTTCAAATCTTAAAACATAACACTTGGGAAGAAATACATCCATATAGTTTGGAAATGACAAATAGGTTAATGGTTTTGAGTGAAATCTGTATATTTCACTTGAACAGGCAAACTAAATAACTCTTCAATCTCTTGGTACTACAGTTTTGGGGGGATTTTTTATTTTAATTAGCCCAAATGAGTGGGAATAGAGGATTATGATGATGAGAGGAATATAACGAGAGGAATATTTTCCTTAAGGAGATATTACTGTACTAGCATGTAAGAATCCCTTCTCTTCTTCCCCTACTCCAGGGGAAAACCAAACCAACCTAACAAAAACTGTTTCCCCAAAACAAGTCATAAGGGTGTTATGAAATACTAACACTAAAAGTTTCACAGCGAAAGTTAATCAGAGAATTGCATGAAGCCAGATTTCTTGTTAGGGAAAACATGGAATGTGAAGGCCAAAATGTTTTTATATAGAAGATGGTGGAGACATAATTAAGGGTGATGGGTCATAGTGAATGAGGGAATTGTAATGAAGTAAAATAGTAAAGCAAAGCAATTTTGGAATTGCTATGGAAAGCAATTGGAATCTTGACTTGATTAAATATTATAAGTTTAGTTAGCCTGGGAGGGAGCAGACAAAGCAGGAAGAGACAGGTGTATAGCTATAGCAGCTGGAGGAAAAGAAATGGATTATGGCACTAGTAATTGAAAAGAATTTTTGTGCTTTACTTTTCATTCTTGTGTCAGCTTTGTATTTAGTAGGTACATTAAAAGCTAAGTCTTTCCTATGTTCTCTAATGGAAAGAAAGAGGAAAAGGAAGCTGTAACTTAAATGCCCGGGAGTTCCTAGAGTATTTCATGGGCTGGTTTATATAAAGTTCACTACTTGTCTGATTTGTTGGCATTTACTCCGTGGGTGGCAGAACAGCTATTGTGATTGTCTTCAATTATTAACATTTAAAAAAAAAAATTACATGACATTTAACTTAAATGTGAGGCTTCGGTAATCTTAACACACTCATAGTTTTCTTTGTTTCATTTGTGATTGTACTGTACAAAGAATTCAATACACCTGTTACCTTTAGTGAATTGAAAGTGTGTTATTATCACATCAGCGTTACAGAGGTTGGTATGTGAAATGGTGGCAGGAGCGTAACGTCACAGCCCCCTGATGCACAAAGTGCAGGAGTCATGCTATTTGCTAATTGCGTAGCTTCTCTTCTGTGATCAGAAATAGGGAATAAGACCAACAGTGACAACATGGAGTTGACTCTTCTGTTACCTAAAGGGGGCCTAGGAGAAAGCTGGGGAGGGACACTTTATCAGGGAGTGTGGTGATAGGACAAGGAGTAATGGTTTTAAACTAACAGAGTTTAAATTTAGATTAGATTAGGTTTAGATTAAATATTAGGAAGAAGTTCTTGACTCAGAGGGTGGTGACGCACTGGAACACCCCAGGGAAGCTGTGGATGCCCCATCCCTGGAGGTGTTCAAGTCCAGGTTGGATGGGGCTTTGGGCAACCTGGTCTGGTGGGAGGTGTTCCTGCCCATGGCAGGGATGGAGCTGGAACTGGATGGGCTTTAAGGTTCCTTCCAATCCAAACCATTCTGTGATTCTTTGACTACCTCTAGTATATTTTCAGGGGAGCAGCAAGTCTATATTTGTGTACACCTTTAGTAACAACACACTGTGTGACAATAGAGAGGCAATGAGTATCATTTCAGTGTTGCTGTATGCTTTGAAGCATATTAGGTTGAATATTAGGGAAAACTTCCTTACTGAAAGGGTTGTTAGGCATTGGAATGGGCTGCCCAGGGAAGTGGTTGAGTCACCATCCCTGGAGGTCTTTAAAAGACATTTAGATGTAGAGCTTAGTGATATGGTTTAGTGGAGGACTGGTTAGTGTTAGGTCAGAGGTTGGATTCAGTAATTTTGGAGGTATCTTCCAACCTAGACAATTCTGTGATTCTGTGATATTGAGGAGAAATATGTATTGAGAAAAAAATGCAGTTTTGGTCATGTGAGTACTATGAAAAGGTCCATCTCAGCATTCAAGAAATCTAGTCCTCCATCAGCTGAGAAGAAAATGACAAATAGGAATTTGGAAGATTTTTAGTATATTTCTCTTCAGATTCTCCATTGATGAAGAGAAGATGGTTGATAACTGGAAAGCTTTTAGTTACAATATTACTAAGCTGTCTTTTTGCAGTGATGGTAATCTATGGATGGATGTTGCACTTCTCAGGATTTTCAGATGTTATGGTCAGGACAGAGATATTTGTTCTACTCAAATGTCTTGCTTATAGATCAGATGGAAATGCTAATTAGTCTCTATAAAAGGTGTTTCTTTTGGCGAAGGACTGACATTAATTATCTTCATTTTGCTTTGTGCTATGCATGGAGTGTAATGTTACATCTCCTATGTGCTTATTGGCACCTTCCACTAATGTGGTACAGGCAGCCTTGCACACTTCTCCATGCTGGTATTGGAAATCTGAATTACAATATGCTTTCAGCCAGCAGCATTGCAAAGGTCAATATGAGGAAGAGTAGTCTCGCTATAATTTGGGAAGCATGAATATTAGTAAAGAAACCAGCTTTAGCACACAACAATACAAAATTACATGTATTATATATATAAGGAGAAATTGAATATCACAAAATCATATTTCAAAACCTCAAACTGCAGAATGGAAGCCTAAAAAGGCATTTATGATGTATCATTTTTAATTCTGATTTGCAGTCTGTTATTATGATATAATCTGTGGATGTCTTTGGGGAACAGCAAACAGTACCTGGTAGCTCTTTGGATTCCCTCCAAACTGCTTTGAAATAGATGTGAATGCAGTAAAGCAGTGTGAAGGGCAGGTAGCTGGTGAGCATATCAGAATCACGAGAAATTCTTATTTTTCAGGTTATTCTGGTTTTGTGTTTTTGTTTTGCTTTGCATATTCCATTCTGGTAAAGTCTGCTGTTCTGAGAGCTGAGTTTGAAATCAAACAAGAAAGGTTTTTATTTAGATTGCTGTAATGTTGCTTTGCAGCATGGATGTGCTCACAGCCTTCACTGAGTATTTTCATAGCTGCCTACCAGAAATGTGCAGGCTAGCTGAGCATACCAGGCAGGCTGGAGCCCTGCTCTGAAGAGCCTGTACTGCTTCGAGGCTCTCTGCTGTGTGCCCACTGCCTCTGAAGCATCATGCTGTGCCACAGCATCACACCTAGGGGAGTTTGTCCAGGGGCGAGGCGGTGTAACTGGGGGAGACTGCTGCTGCTGGCTGACTCCTGCAGCTCCAGCAGCTTTCAAAGCTGATAGCTCAACCTCCACTGACAGAAAATCTGCGTAACCTTTTGCAGATTGATGTGAGCCGACTCTGTCGATAGTTTAGGCTGATGCAAATCAGTTTGGTTTTGAATTTGATTTCATACTAAACCATTTTCAGTTAACAAATGAAGTAGAATTATTTGGAGTTTCACTGACTTTTTTTTTTTTCACTGTAAGAATATAGTTTTCTGGAAATTTTCTTCTAGACAGTCAAAAGATGAAAGATTCAGTAGGTAAATATTTGTAATTTGTGTGTATTTGCATGTAGCATGTACATTTCCTTACAGACACTTAAATCTCTCCTGTGGTATGTTTGCAGGTAACAATACCAATTTGCAGTAGTCCTTCTTCCTCCAGTGCATGGCTAGCCTGAAGACAGATTTAAGTTATCAATATGAAGTTATTTGTCCCAGGTGTCTACCACAGCCCTCACCTTTCCACTACAGTCTTTTACATGCCTTGTATATATGCAGTTTTCTTCACCTGAGTATCAGACTGCATGCCTACCAGCAATAATACTGTTTTATTTTACTTTATGCCCAAGTCTCCCCTATGAGCCCCCCCATCCTCTTTATCACAGCACCTTGATTTCTCTTACAGTTCATGCTATGGTCATTGCAACTGTCTTTCACATCTTCTGCCTTGCCAAGCACCCTTATGCCAAGCTGGCAGTACCTGCACGCTGCATGGCTCACCAAACCAGCAAAGTCAGGGCCGTGCATTGTGCAGGGTGGAAAAAAAAAATCTTTCACCTTTAATGATTCTGATGATAAGGTGCCTTCCTGCAGAAAACTATATTATGATTTAATTAACCCCACTATTATGAAATGCCTTCCAGTGTCCTATCCAATTTCTTTAAATCATCATCCTTTTACTTTTTTCTATTAATTTTCATGCAGGTCTCTGCTTCACTTAAGATGTTTGTACTTACACCTTTATAAAAGATTTACCTTCTGCCCAGTACATGATTTTTTTCCTTCTGTAGTTTTTTAATTTAAAAATATGAATGTGACAAATATGTAAGAAATGTAATCATATATTATCTATCTATCTATCTAGATATATCATATGAAGTCTGATTTTTCACTGCTCACACTTCACAGATAGTTTGTTAGATTTAATCTCACACCATTTTTTTTTTTTTTCGTTTTAATAGTTTACTAATAGAGCTGTACCTAGTGATCTTAATTGCCATTTACTTGCCTAACAGCATTCTGATTTCCAAAGGTGCCTGTTCAGTGATTTGATGTCAGTGACTTTGCTTTTAAGTGCCCAGTATTGGGAGTAAGGTTCTTATAATCAAATCCCTGCACCTTGTGGTTTGTAACATTTCTAACTTCCAGCCTGCATGATTAGATTGTATCTACCACGTAATGCAAATCAAAGATCTATAAAATCCGCAGTGGGAAGGATGTCTAGGAATTTTCAAGCCTATTAGTAGTTTCTCTGTTCTTCAAAAATCACATAAATCATGAGTATGAAAGGAAGAACAGTTAAGCTGATTACTGCCATGTGCATCTGTGAAAATGCTTATTACTTAGAAAAATCTTTTGTCAATTTTTTGTAGTGCAAAAATGCAAACCCGTCTCCAAAAAGGTGATTATTTAATTATATGAAATACTGCAGAATTTACATAGTGAAATATGTCAAGAAAGGGCTTTATGCTTAATTTTGTAGTCAGTCATTTCACAAATTTATGAAGAGCTTTCCCATCAGCAGCATTAGGGGGTTTTTGTTTGTGGTGGTGTTGCTGTTTGTTTGTTTTTTTTTGTTTGTTTGTTTGTTTTCTGTTACTTTGTTTTGGTAAGGATATGGAGTTCTAAACATGGCATTCAGGCTGCAGATTTCATGATGTTTACATGTTTACAGTTTACATGTCATATAATAGCAAAATAATTCACACTACAAAACATGGTTTATAAATTTCTCAACACCCCTTTAAGTTACTCACAGAAGGATTTTCTGTGCTGGCTATACAATTTGATTTCTCAGAAAGAAATTTGTTTTCTATTTTTTTTTATTCCAGGACGATTTGTCTATTAATGGTAAGGTCAACTCACTAAGTATAGCAGTCTGTTGGCTGTTGTAATTTCAATGTACTGAACAAAACAGTAGCTTAAATCTTTCTGAAAGTAAAGGAAGTTACATGTGGTAATTGGGACTGTTTCTGTTTCTTCATAATGTACAGTTTACTTCAAAGTAATGGGACAATGGAACTTGGATCCCTATTTGAAGCAAAATAAAAATTAGGGTCTGGCTGCATGAGAATGAGCATATAGTGCTGCTTCTGCAGAGGAAAACAGGAAACCTTGAAAAGCACAGTCATTAGCAAGGTCAAAAGATTAACTTTCCAAAAATAGATAAGTGCTATTTGTTGCGTCTTACTAGGGAATGTGGTAGATAAAAGTGAATCCCAGCTTGTGGATGCAACAGTGCTCTTGTAGGAGTGAAAAGTTTATACATTATCACTCTTAAAACCCACCCACCCATATCAGACTGAAAAGTAGATTACTTCACTTTAATGCAATGGGAGCCTATTTTTTCCTAAAAATCTATGAAGTATATAATGTAGGTCATTAGTAAAGTGATTCTATTACAGCTATGCATGCAGAGGATTAGCACTAAGCATTAGAAGATGCTGGATCAGTACCTTTGCAGTTTGCCCACTGACTCGAGCAGAAATTGCCCTGAACTGTGTCAGAACACATTAGGTTGTTGGGTTATTTATTTATTTATTGTTAAGGTTTTTAAGATTCCACATATAAATCATGCCTGATTATGGTGTGCTATTACATTACTAATTATGCAACATCAAGTCAAAATGAAAGCTAGTAAACCTTATCTGTGACAAAAAAATAAACTTTGTAAAATTGTATTTCTGTTTATTGTACACAAACAGTATAAGACATGATAGACTTAGCTAGTTATTTTCTTCCTTTCTCTCAAGTATTGCAATTTTCTGAAAGACATAACAGGAACATTTATGTCATTTACCAATCTTCAGCAGACTTTTAGGTTAAATGCTTTCTTTGTTTTAGCAATGGAAAAGTAGGCACAATCCCACTTCTTTGGAAGTTAATAGCAAAATTTTAATTCTGGTTAGCTGAAGGAATTCAGTTAATTCAAACAGATTAGTTGATGACATTATTATTAGACTCTCCAAGATCATTATTACAAGTATTGTTTGTCTGTAAATCTCGAAGTGTTTAAAAGTTTACAAAAGGGATGCTGATGCCTAAGTGTGCCCCTGCAGGCATCTAAATCAAGCATTTAAATGTCAATGTATTCATACCTAACCTGTTAAGTGCTGAAGAGAAAACTCCCTTGGACTTTAAGTTTCAAATTCCATAGCTGGATAAGGTGATAATTTGCTGCTTCTCAGCATTTGCATGGGTTACAAAGTCTGACCAGTGAGCTGAGCAGCAAGGCACCTGAAGCATTGGTTTCATTTGTGATAGCAATGTATATGCAACACGGATGTACCTATTACATGGTCATATGCCGAGGATGTCCTTAAGCAAGCTGATGAGAAGATAGCGGCCAGAAAAGACAATATAAATATGTTGCTGAAATATTGTAGAGACTGGGGTCACACCTCCTCCTTTTTCTAAGGGTTTTCCATTCAGCTTTTCATGCTGACTGGTTGGCTAGTGCTTTTGGAGACTGATGAGCTGCTCTCTTCAGCATTAAGTACTTATGCAATATCTTTTAAGCCAGAGAGAAAATCTCTATTACCTAGTGCTTAAGGCAGCCCCTTGGGATGGAGAATCAGGCTTTCAGATTCCATGACAATGAACATTTAAGTATTCTAAATTAAGCATTCATTAGAGCAGGGACTTGAACTCTGCTCTTCCTCCTCCCAGGTGAATATACTAATCATGGAGCTACTTCAGTCCAATACCATCTGAGGATTCCCAGCAGTTTCAGGGAGGTGTACCACGAGGGCTTGGGATGAGTAAAGGATGTCATCCCCAGCTGGCTGAGGCACTTTCTTGAAAGTGGAAAGCATGTATTCAGATGCCCTTTAGCTGAAGGGGCTTCAAACCAGTGCTTTCTGTTATGTCGTATGGATGTTGTTGCCAGTGAGCAGCCAGGTAAAACAGCAACTTCATTAAACATGTTTTGAAAGAATTGATGCTGCTTTGCTTTCAGAAGTAAGCTCAGGCTCCTGTTCCAGAAAGTTTCAGAGTTAGCAGTTGGGATAAATGCCTCCCTTTGACAGAAGTGAGCTGCCTTTGCCTGTGGGAGGGAGAGGACTCAGCTTTCTTGCCTGTCTTTCTTAGGTGCCCTCTGTTCAGTAAGCTGACTGTAGTAAACTCCTTCCCTAGACACCTAGCTCTCCTACTGCATCATGAAAGTGTCATGGTAAGATGTATAGACATACATTTGTAGCTTTGACTAAAGATACAGGCACATTATGCAATAGGTTTGATTTAAAGAATAATTATACATTATTTTATATAAAGCTTTGAAATGCTACGTTAAAAAAGGACCTTTATAATATTACCTACTGTTAAAACCAGCAAATGAGCTAAGTGAAGAAATGATAATTGCAAGTGATTTGTATGGCATAAGTGTGTGCTGCTTTGTAAAAATAATTGCAGTTCTAGTGCCAAATGCTTTTAAATCTCTAATTGATTTTTAATGTTTTTGACAGGAGGCTCCTTTTGTGAGTTTTAACAATTAATATTGTAATAGAACAATCTAGGGACTTCCATGATTTAGCTGAAACAGTTTCTACTCTAATACATTGTAGGATTTTGCACTGAATTACTGTAAGAAGAACTGATAAAATATCTATCAAGTTTGTTCAGTGTTTCTCAACATAATTTTCAGTTTTAAGTGGTTTATGATACTTAAGCATAAGTCATGATGGTTGGCGTTTCTAATGTCAGTTATGTGAAGCAAGTTGGAGGGAGATTTTCAGGCAAAGTGAATATTTCAGAAACCTAAACTAGGGAAAACAGCATTTTGCTTGTTTACAAGTGTTATTTTACTTTAGAAAGACATAGTGTCCTACTTTGAAGTTGGGAGGTGAAATTACATGGAGAAAGGGATTTTGTCAAATCTGCTTTTTGTCTGCTTCATAGTCCCAAATTTGCAGAGGTTTGAAGACTTTTGGTAATATCACTTTTTGCATTCCCAGTGAAAATGTCTCACATCTCAGTAGTTATTTCTTCCAAGATGTTTTTGTCACTTAACATTGTTAACCTGACCATTCCATGGAGCAGCTGAGTGATCTCCTATGGACTTAGGGGTGTGAAAGACAAAGAGAAGCCTGTAATGGTGTCTGCCAGGAGGAAGGTCAGGACTGAAAATGTATCACATGAAGTCTGTCTTGTAAATTACCCAGGAAAAGGAAAGGAGAAAATTGGGCATAGAATCTAGTAGGATTAGGATATAAGTACGGGAGAAAGAAGCTGTAACTGGGTTTACAAACTAAAGACATCAGAGCAAAGAGAAGTTAGGAGTAGGAACAGAAAAATGAAACTGAGGGTCAGTACAAGTCACTCTAGTGATAGTAGCACTGGACCAGGTGAGGTGTTTTGGAAACAGGAGAGTGGAAGTGGGATGGGGAACAGATGAGAAGAGAGGTAGATGACCCTGTGGAGTTTTGACTTCAGCCACGTTGCCAGAGATTAGATTTGGGAGGTACTTCAAATGAATCTTCTTTTCTCCAAGTTACAAGATATGATTTTAAGAAGTTGTTAAGCACTGATGGTCATTTGTATTCTAGACAGTACCAAATAATGTGTTTAAGTTTCGGAATAAAGTTGCCTCTTAAGCAGAGCCACAGTGGACAAAGAAAGGAAAAGAAAGAAAAGAAATTATTTTAACTCGATGAAATTTATCATCGGTCCCACTGGTCCTGCCCTTGTCTCTGGAGCAGTTAGGAGCCATTAATATTAGGTGTATATTCAAATGCATGGATGGTGCCTTATCGGCTGATAGCTTATTTGATTGCAGATTAGGCTGTAAATTTATTTGTATGACACAGATACAGCTACAAGGTGTAGCTCTTTCAGCATGAATTTTAATTTGGTACAGATAAGATGTCTATTTTCTCATTTGATTTAGGAGCAGAGATGTACACTTGAAATTGATTATTTTGAATGTTAATGTTGTGTGAATCTTGAAATAGTTTAAAATGAGAAATATCTGCATGTATTTATGATTTCCCAGATGAGCAACTGCCTTTTTCCTTGCCTAGATTCTGCTGTAAGTAAATTTCATTGTCTGTCAATTATAATTATTCCTTGTGTTTAAATGTACTGATTGCTTTGACAGCCATACATCTAATCCCCAGATTAAAAATGTAAGGAATATGGATGTCTTTTTTCTTGCTGTATATGATCCAGAAGGTGTGGTGTTACTGACAGGTATTGTAGTGGAAAAACTGTCTCTTACCTTGGAATAAGTCAAAAGCTGTTAATGACTGTGGATGGCTTCATCTTTTTTCTTCATTTGGGAATGTCCATTCCTATGAGTTTATAAGGTGGTGTGTAAGCAATGCCTTGATAAATCCATACTGCCATCACCTGGAAGCAAAACTACACATTTACTTGCTGTGAAGAGGTTTGTGGGATTTGAGGCCTTTTCCTTCCCACCATCCTCCAAGTTTAAGGGAGAAAAAGGTTTTCATTTTTATTTGCTGGGTATCTTAAGCCATACTTGATAAGGTTTGTACATTTAAAATGTTTCATTTCTTGAACTCATAGAGCCTTCTTTTGGATAAAGAAAGATGCTTAATAGATGTTCATAAAAGTTTGGTTGCCGCTGCTACTGTTTTAACAATGCATATTGTGATAGCTAGCATTATTGACTTCCTTCAATACCCAAATGAATGTGTTTACTGCCTAGTCAATCTAGGTTACCTTCTTCAGATGTGGTTTTTTTTTCCATGGAAGAAGTAGGAATTCATCAGTTATGCTAAACTGCTGATTTTTCTATTCATTCCTCAATCATTATGCAATGTAATGCTTTAGTTAGCAGTTGAAAATTATAGGCAGGTTTTCTTTTTATGAGTTGAATCTTGAAAATGTGAGAACCTCCTTTTTGTAAAATGAGTTTTTGAAAATGAGCTGGAGATGAAGATGAGCAGTGAAGATGAGAAGGTAGATCTGTAGGTATTAACTCAGGTCTTGGAAGGCTATTTTAGGAAAAATTACACTAAAGATGAGAAAAATTGAGTAGTTAAAAGAAAACTGTACCGCTGTTTCAAAGCACTGTGTACTGGCACAGGCTGTGCAGAAAGGCTGAAGATATCCCTTCTTGGAGATCTTCAGAAGCCACCTGGATGCAGTCCTGGGCAGCCTGCTCTGGGTGGCCCTGCTGGAGCAGGGGTTGGACCAGATGGACCCAGAGGGCCCTGCCAACTATGCACTGAATCTGTGAAAATCAGAATTAAGCCTATATTGTTAAAGGTTAGATTTTGGACAGAATAAGATACTTGGAAGAATTATGGTTGCAAAAGCATATACTTTATATATATATATATATATATATATATGTATGTATATGTAATAGCACAGCTTAGCCAGTATTCATAGCTTATATTTTCTCTTGCAGAAGTTCAGAGCACAGGTGAATCTCATTCAAACTAAGAAGTTAATCTCCCTACTCTGATTAGTCTTGGTTTTCTTAGTGCCTTGAAAGTGAAGCAAATATAACTGAAGCCAGTTCTTGGCATAGTTTGGAAAAAGATTTGGTCTATTTTATAATGTGTTTATTTGGAGAAAAAGTATAGGTTAATAGAATGGTAATGGGATATATGATCACTTTGGTGGTCATAACCAGTGATCAGAACTTTTTTGGCATTCTAGCTGGTGACTAAATACCTTTGTGAAGTGAGGTTGTTCTCAGTCTAGTTCACAGACTTTCTTTGTTATTTTTTGATGGACTGATTTTGTTTATTTGTTTCTACCTTAGGAAACATCAGCTTTTGCTGACAGTTTCCACAGACAGATCAAAAATTTCTGTGGTCAGTCTGTCTGAGAAAACTACAGGTATAATGTATTTAGGTGTGCTTTGATGCTACCCAGTGCTATATCTGTATACAATATGTTGCCTTATCTTCAGGGTCACCAACTTAGATAATTACTCCGATTTTTTATTATTATTTTTAGAAATACATTATTAATTATAAGTAAAGATCTGTAATTTGTAGTGATGCTTCATCTTTATTAAATTTATTTACTAAAGAAATTCTTCTTAAAATTGTTTTTTAAAACAAGTAATTTCATTTTGAAACAATGTACTTAAAACTTCATTGTTAACAATGTTTAATTGCACATGCACACTCAGCTGATTCAGATTCCTGCTGCTCTGCTTCTCCTCTTTTTCCAAAAACATTTGCAAATTTATTTATTTTTTTCATAATTAGATCCCGTCAAAAATTTTGAGTTGGTAAACCCTTGAATTAGCAAAAATTAAGACTTCGAATGATGAAATATCCTCATTACAGAGTGTGAATAAACATGACTTGCCATTGGATCTTACTTGGAGGTTTATATAGAAAAAAATTCTCCTCTATAGGCTGATGGTACACTATCAAGACTGATGCAAGGCATAATTCTGGAAGCCTACTGAAACAAACCTCTGTGACTTCTCCCACTGATCCATTGACTCTTCAACTGTGAAGCTACAATTTTAGCTTAGGCATGCTAGGGTCTGAAGTACCAATATGTGCTGCTTTCCTGCTGCCAGCCATTCTAGAAAATAAAATTATGTAATTTAAATGCTTATAGCAATAAAAGTATTATTGACAAGTCACATGTAAATAATTGCTATTTTGGTTAGGAATGTAAGTGTTTGAAGAAAGATGTGGTGTGTGTGTTTTTTAGACCTAAATACTCATAAAAAATAAACTCATTTTGCATTCTCTTCAATCTAGTTAACAAATTAAAAAACTCAGGTTCTGTGAGCTTGAAAAATTATGCTTAAAGGCATATATAAAACTACAGTATGATTTGTCCCACTCCCTGTGTAGTATGTGCAGAGTCACCTCTTTCTGTAAAATTCTATATATGAACACTCTGTTACTTCATTTCTTAGTATGTGATGGAGCCATATAACATGGATCTATGTTATATTCCTTAGCTAACGCTTTCATCTTAGTTTGGATTACCCTGCTGTATTCAATGCAGTTCTTGTCTTGTCTGTTATCTTAAGAAAGAATTATACAAACATTTATAATTAGCAGTGATAAACCTTTTTTTTCTTTTGTTTTTCTCCATGCAAATGAAATAAATACCTGATTCAATGGAGGCAACTCCTTTACAGTGTATTGTCCTTGAAGTCATTGGTAATTACAGCCTATCCTGAGACTTTTCAGAATATAGTTGAGTAACAAAAATACAAGCAAGGTCATTCTCCTCTGTAGGAAAAGTAACAGATATTTTTAAACTGTGTTGAGGGGTCAATGGAAGCTTCTCCATTGAATCACTCTCCTAATCCTCTACATTAAAATTTTTGTCTCATCCCCTTGTCTGCTTTCCTTTCTTCTCCAATTCTTCATCCTAAAAGGTCTTAGATGAACCTTAAACAATCCTGCTAAAAAGTTCTACAATGATCATGTGAAGTGTCCGATAACTAGATTAGAGAAGGTACCTTGAGTGTTACTTGTACATTTATTTTGTTTATTGTGTATCTGAAACGTACATAGTATGTGAAGATTTTTCTCCTATTTCTTTCATATATATGTACTCAAAGAGTAAATGACAGAGATTTTTATAATTTTCTGCAGATTTTTTTGTGATATAAATTTGAAGGCTCAGCTCCCTATACTTTTTCTACCTTTGCGATTTATACGAAGTCTTGTACTCATCAGTTGCACTTCTTTGTTTCTGTGCTGTTTTGTACTCCCCTTTTACTAATTTTCTTCTGTTGTGTGTCAGCCTATAGAGCTTTTCCCTCCCTCAGTTTAATTCAGGCCTATGTAGAAACACATTGTTAAAAAACATTGTTTCAGCCGCTTCTTTTTAATATAGAAGTGTTATTAAAGTTTGTGTGTCCAAGATGCGTACCAGAGTACCATAACACTCAGGACAGTGATTTCATTTTTTCCAAACATTCATGCCATTTCAGTTAGTGCTGATACCAAATGCTATGTCTGTAATAAATTTCTGAATAAAATGTGATGCATTCAACTTTTGGGAGGATAGAAGGAAGAAATTATACATATCTATCAAAATATATAAACCTTTGTTTACAGTGCTGAAGTAAATCATTGTAGTCCCAGTCTGTAACAACACAGCAGAAACATTAATCCACTTCTCTGTGTAGTAGTCTGTCTCCTGGCTGCCATTATCCATATACATTGTTATCCAGATTTTCAATATAGTGTGTAGGAGTGAAATAAGGTTTATTTAAACCAGCAAGACAGACTACACAGATTATCTTTTATGAGTTAAGTTGCAGTTCATATTTTGTGATATTTGTGATTCAGTCAGTGTGGATCTGAAAACAGATATGGTGCTCTTCATTTTCCTCAAGAGGCTGTTGCGTAGCTGTTCAGTTCAGTTGGTTGGAAAGATAAAGCTTTCTTGCAAGAGTCTATCACAAACTGAGGACTTGAAACTTTGAGCTTTGGAAAGAGACTGAAAGTCAACACCATTCAGAATAAAGAGCCAACAGGTTCTTGAGAAAACTTCCTGCAATATGCCATCTTGGGCTAACTAGTATAGAGGAACCTCTGGGACTTGTTAGTTGCAGCTGTCTTCCTTAGTTAAGCTTCCTTAATGTCACAATACAGTGCTAAATGCTTATAGAAACATCATTGAAGCTAAATCCTAAGTCTGAATGTTTCAGTGTTTTCTCAAATTCAGTGACTGAGGGTATAAACATTTTCAGTTTGAGCATTCCTTTTTTAATTAAATCAACAGATCTTGCATTATTTCATTCTTTAGATTTATTATTGTTAGTGTATGTTTAAAATTATGCAAAAAAAAAAAAAAAAGCATCGGTCTCGGATGTCATGTCACCCGAGCAAAATATGAACAAACAGTAGCATCATGATATACCAACCTTTCCAGATCATACCAATTATTTTATTGTTTTTCTAGCTATTGAATTTGAAAAAACACTTAACTGAATAGTACCTCATTCAGCTTCAAATAATTGTGTATGTCTACTCACTGTTTTCCAGCAAAGTAAAAAAGAAAATAAAAAACACACAAGTCATTTTGACAGCATTTCTTTACTTTTTCTTATGTAATTTTAAATAATTGCCCCGTATCAGCAGTAACTAACAGTACATTAATGTAAAGTAGTTCCCATACTTCTGGACTCACATTTTAGGAAGCCCACACATTCATGCAGTCCTCTCCTAATCAATTGCAGAAACAGGTGGGGGGATGAAAAGCAAGGGAGGTTTAGTAGTAGTGGAAATAAGGTGAGGATGAGTAATAGCAAAATTACTATTGAGAGATGCAGATTATGCTATGGGGGATCAGGCTGTGGGAGGATCGAGCAGCTATGATAATCTTCTCTTTTTATTACTCTCATTTATACGCAATCATAGTGCAGTTGCTTCACAGGTTTTCTACATATAACCCTCAAGCTGTTAGGAAGAAAATAACATAAAAAAATGAAATTTGGAAGATAAAATTACCTTTTAAATAAACTTTTGTCTAGAAGTATACAGCCTCTTTCATCAACATGATAATATAATTATTGAATTTTAAATGAACACTAGAAGAAAACAGTAAAATGTGCATCAAAGTTATGATGACCACTTCTGCTCTTAAGAGTTACGAGGCTGATGTGAATACAATTCAGCTAGTAAGCACCTTGTGTCTTTTTTGTGCTTTTGTCATACCTGTTTCTGATCTGTCTTTCAAGCTGATCACTTGGTGGAGTCCCATGCACTCCTTGGGCAGTGGCATTTCACAAGTATGGTGTGCTTTGCTGCTGGAATCACAGCTTTTGTTCTCTTAGTATTACCTGTATTTTTATCCCATAACTTCGTGGCTCTGAACTATTTATATTTTTGAAAGTAGCCTTGCTAATAAAGCAAAGCAAAGCACAAGGGCTTAGCAATGAAACATTCTATTAACAAGTGCTTTGTGGCATTGGCAACTGTAGGTTTTCTTTATTGGAAGAGAAATGCTGAATAGAAGCTGCTTCTTAAAGGTGATGAGGACTGTTGTTGTCTGTATATGTTGTCTTTAAAGCACCTTGAAATCCAGCTTTGGGGTGCCAGACTTTACCATTACATCAGGTCATCTCTCTACACCTCTGCCTTTGTTTGCACTGTCATTTAGTGAGGAGGAGTCTTCTGGTCTTCTTGGTCTTGTTTTGCTCCTGGTGGTGGAATGGACTCCATTTTGCAAAGAAACATACCATTTAGAAAAGAACAAAATGGGGTCTGTCCCTGTTGTTGCTCAACTGATGAAACTTCTTCAAGTCCCTGTCATCTGTTCCTGAGTAAACGGGCATTTGGAGTTATAGGCCATGCAGGTAGGAAGCATATTATTCCAGTATAGAAGAGCTGTTAAATTCTAAGAGGTCTTGATTCTTCTGTCGCAGTTTCCAGACATGGTATATCTGCTACCTGTCAAGCTTCTGATACAAGATGGGTGCTGTAATCTGTGGAGAGGATTTTGATCATAAATAGCCTTCATGTATTAAAATCCAATTCATAACCTGTGACAAGGTATCTTGGAAACTCCTATGAAAATAATTCTTCTTTCTTTGGATACAGGAAATTAAGATTCTGGAACTCAATTAAGTTTATTGCTACTGCCAAAGTATTCCTGTCGTATTCAGTGTTTTTAATTTTTAATTTTAGGGTTGCCATAGTGCCTGCGAGTCCCACTCTTGAAGCATATTTCTCTGTCATAGGTAAAATAATAAAAAGAACCCTGAAAAAAGAAATAGATTTGCCTGAATGAATGAAACTGAGTGCTGTGTTAGTATCAAAAATGTATCTTATTGCTATGTAGGAATCAGATTTATGAAAAGATCACTTGAATTTTATCATGTTGATGGACTGAGAACATACAGAACAACTAATATTAGTCATATAGAGAGAGGACTATTAATATTTCCCAATGACAAAGCAAGAACTATGTACCCACATCCAAGTCTCTAGACCTTTGCTAGTCTTCTCCTGACTTTCTGTACTGGGCGAAATTCATATTATGTGAAGCAAGTCAAGATGCTTCTTTTTAGTGATCTCTGTGCTGTTGCTCTCTGAGATAGTAACTGTGTATTTGGTAGAAAAGACTAAAGAACTATGAAAAGGACCAGAATAATGATAAAACCAGCTTGTATCATACTCATTGTGTTTACTTTGTAACACTGAGAACTGAAAAATATAGTTCCGAAACAGATGAAAAACATATTGTTAAGTAATTAAGTTAATGTGTAGTTTTCTTCTATCATGCCATATAAACAAATAACCTCTTGTTTAAGATTTGTAGGGTGGTATCTTAATAATTTCTAATTTGTATATGTTTGCAAGGTAACATAAAATCTGTTGAAAAACATATTAACATAATTTAAGCTGTTTTTGTTATCTGACTGAATGAACAGTGTATTGTCGTAACACATTTTTGTTTGCTGTACTGATTGGTATACAAAATATTTACTTCCACGTGTGGGGGGAAAAAAAATCACTAAACTGTAAACTCAATTTAGGCTCCAAAAGCAGTTCTTCTTTCTGTATTGTCTTCACTAAAACCTTCGTAACCTTGATGTTTTCCTACTCTCTTCATATTGTCTACTGCAGTGAAATGTTTATGTCAATTCTAAATTGGTCATCAAGGCATTTATAACTGATTTAAGTAATTTCTTATTGCTGCAGAAAAAGTAGTATAATGTACTTTTTTAAACCCTACAAGTAGTGTTCTTAATAAAACTTGGTAATTATAATTATCATCATTGAAGTAAACAAGAAGGGTTCTAATTATAATCCAAACACTTTAATTTGTGGTAAAAAGCTGTCATTGTAACAGAGTATTTTAATTGAGCCTTATTTTGCAAGATCTAAATAATTGCATTGGTATTTGCTGTCACGGGTTTACAGTTAAGAAAATGGTTTAAACCTGTGCTCTGCAGAAGACCCAGTCAAATACCCATTTTCGGTAGGTTAATGTTATTGCAGTCTTAAGTTTTACTCAGTTGATAATCCTACAAAACTGCATCTCTTCTTTTTTTCTCCAATTGTTATAGTGAAGTTTCTTGTATGCTAATGTCAACAGGAATTAAATATAATAATTTAAACCAGATTCTTATCCAGTAACTTAGACAGGGCTGGAAATTACAGAAGATACCTGACGAAAGTCTATAATGAACTTCTAATGCTACAAGGCAATTCTTCCTTTATTTAGAGGTCACTTGGTCTTGAAGCATTATAATTGGCAGTTGTCATTGTTTTCATTCCAGCAACTGTAGTTTCTGAGACTAACCAGAATTTTCAATACAACATTTTCAGATCGAAATGTGAAAAACATCACTATTATAGGAGAAAATGCCTCAAGATTTAACAGCTGAAAAAAAACTTAAATCAAAAGGCTCTGAGATTCAAAATGTAGAGGTTCCACCAATCTTATGGAAAGCATCATTTATTTTGATTACGTAAAAGCTGCATTAGATAGAAAGGTGTGAGTCATTCAGGAATGTGACAGCTGAAGATAGAACTGTTTTCTCAGAAGAGTGTAGTGATGCTATCAGAGAAGGAAATAAGGCATCTGCAGAATTCTGATAGAGCATATGGCATGTCTTGATAATTTTAAATCTTTGGAATAAGCTTGTTTAATCTGTCTTGAGTTACTAAAGCAACTGAGGTCATTACTAAAAGGTTGACCTATACTCTGTATAGCCCTATTCAGTTCTGTTTCGCTCAGAAACTTTGTTAAAAAGGGTCATAGGTTCAGTCTATATCACATGCTTCAGTTTCAACATCACTGGATTTTTGGTATACTCTGACTGAAAAAAAAAATAACATAATAGAAAGAACTTCAAGTGGGATTTATCTTCTCCTGTGAAATTCTGCACAGTTATTTGTTACTGATATTTAAAAAATAATTGTTATTATTACTGCCCTGTGCATCTGTGCCTCACTCACTCATATTTCTAAAGTTCTCTAAAGTTCTTTCTAAAGCTCTGTCTGAAATTCTTAGTGCAACTGCTAGTGCGTGTTATTAATAATAATGTATGTGCAACTAATAATATAAATATTATGTTGAATGAAGCAGTTTCAGTTTAAAGTACACTAGGGGTATTTTTGGTCAGGTCGAACTTTATCACTGAGATTTAATTATCTTCTATTGTGTTGTTTGCATATATGCTTAAGTATATAAGCCCATGCAAATCTAGTAAACCTCAGATAGGATCACAACATGCAAGTCTCATCTATGGCTCATATGAATTAAATTAAGAAGCTGTAAGTTTCAAATGACTGCTTCAATGGTAGAATCCCATTGATTAAGCATATTTAAGCTTTATTTTTCACATTCCAGCATAAATAGTATGTTTGTTTAACATAAGAATTAGAGCTGAACAAAGTTGTTATTGAAAGATAAAATTTGTCTGGATACCACTGACCTCAAATGAGTTCATTTTGTGTATATATATTTTTTTTTCCATTTCAAGCAATCTGAAATTTCTGGTGTTTTGGGCAATGAATGGAAAAAAGAAAGATAATTATTTATGCATTTGATCGTGACATCTGCATGTGTAGTTGCCTGTAGTTTCACACCATCTGAGTTGGAATATTTCTTGTGTTGATGGTGGGAGCAGGGAAAACAAGTTTCTAGGTCAATGACAGAAACATTTCTTTATGTTCTCTCCTCTTCTGTACTTCCCTGCATGTGTAGGACATATTCTTTTCTCTTCCTCTGGTTTTCCCCTTGCTTTCTGGGGGATCCTGTGCTCTTGGACTTCACTATGCAACCTGGTCTGCACGCTTCTGTTATCACTGCAGTACGGATATGCATAATGCTGGTGAGCAGGTGGGGAACTGCTGAAGGTGTCACTACATTTTCTGTCCCACTGTTCATTGCCAGATGTGCCTGGTGTTGCTGAGAGCTAGACAGACTGACAGTTCTGAGCCCTGAGCATGTTCAGTAAATTTCATTATTCTGCATGCGTGCATGTGTTTCTTCCATTTTTGTGCAACATACAAGAGGTGTGAGTAGTCTTAATTTTACTATGTTTGTAATAATTATTCACTGTGCCCTATTAATATACACATATAATATGTATATATAATATGTATGTAATATAAACATACAAATATGTAATATATTTACACACATAAATATATAATATATGTAATATATATAAATACTAAATAATGTTACATAAGGGTAGCGTAGGTATGTTATATGGTTGGCCTTGAAATTTAATAATATCTGTCTAAATGATACATATGGTACATGTAGCCCATATGTATAATTTTGCTTTTAGTTTTGCTTTTTAACTATATATCTGTTTTGGGGGGAAAAAAAAATCCACGCCTTATATTTTACTTTTAAAATGTTTTCAGTTTGTTCAAAAGCACAGTATATACCATGCATAAATCAGTTTCAACAGAAATTTATGATCAAAAGAATAATCTTCAGCTTGTTAAACTAGGCTAGCTTTAAAAGTGTACAAACAAGTGCATAAGGATAGTGTATGTAAGGTTATCACAGATACAACATTCATCCCTCAGGTGATGTCATAGTTTCTGTGAGTTTGCTGTGAGTCTTGATTGAGGTTTGCTCTTTATGACAGCCACAAAGGAAACATGAAAAAAACTTTTAAGAGTATATGAATCATCGATGGCTATGTTTCAGTATTACAGCTGTCTAGAGAGGGCTAAGCATTTCTCACTACAACTATGAAGTGTTTTTAAGATACATTTCTGTATTGTCTGCCTTTAGATTAAGTATCATATTAAAGCAGTTAAAATTTGAACCATTTAAAGATGTCTCTCATTTTTTTCTTCTTTTTTATGAAGAAAAAAATGCGTTTCTTTTATCAACGATATAAAATTCCCTGTTTTTTAATGCAAATGGATTTATTTTTCTTTTTAGAATGCTAAAAATAATGTATTGCATGTATTATTGAAATTAAAATCTGTTAATGAGTTTTCAAATTGCAGATTTTCAAAAGTAAGCTTAGAATAGGGAAATACAATACATTTTTTTTTTTTGAAAGGTTGTAAATTCATTATTCCAAAGTATAACCCATTTTATTTTCCTGTGATGGATATGGGCTAATTAGTGGACGAAACAATAAGTAGAACATAGAAGTAGCTTATGTTTTTTTTGTCATAAACACATAGCATATATAGGTTAACCTTGTACAGAAATGCTACACCTTTATGTCTACTGATTTGCCAGAAATTATTCAGTCTGTCAGGTGGCAATACAGGAAGGACCATACGATATCCTCAGGAAAGGGAGCTCTGTAAGCTGACAAAGCCTGTGGTAATTGGTAATTGCCTAGGTCTTCCAGACAGTTTGCAAGCTGGAAAGGCAGTAAATTTGTGGATGAGGCATACTTTTGCATAATTATGACCTTTCTCTGTCCGTCTGTCTCTCTCAAAAGCAAATACTCATTCTTTTGAATCACTGTCTTTTAATGCATAGAGGATTTTTTTAATGATGGTTATTATTTTTTGATGGTGCTTATCTTCAGTAATAACTGTAGGTGGATAAACAGATTTCTACAGCATTCTAGCATTTATTGAGAATGTGTTGTTACCCAAGAACCGTATCTAGGTGAAAAAAAGTAAAGAGCTGATGAAAATTCTAGAAAGCAGTATTACAGGAGAGCACAAATAAAGAGTAATTTTAAAGATAACACTACTTTCGTGCTATCCAATTAAATTACGGGTACTTTCTAAGGTGCTTTACAATGTTATATGAGAACACTTCTTCTCTGATGACATTGCCTGAACTAAGCTCCAGTGCACCCTCCGTATTGCTTCCTGAAAACCATGTTTAAGGATAGTATACTCTGGGACTGTAGTCTGGGCTATATTTGCTTCTTCCTACCTTTTCATCCTGTAGGAAGGGGTGTTTGGCTCACGTGGGCATCTCAAGGGTCTTCTCCCTTCAAAGGTTCTGTGCCATACTGGAGTTGTTTCTCTCATGTGGGCTAATACAATTCCTCATGGCACTACATATTTTAGGATGTTAGACTGCATAAAATGCTTGTCCCCGCCATCAGTTCTATACACACTGGAACACAATGCCCATGAGCAATTTGTCTGTCATACATACCCAGTATAAGAGGGATACATGGACATAATGACAGCTAACTGAGAGAGAGACAAAATACACAAGACCTTCATGTATTAAATAGTTTACTTCCATTCTTATGTCACCTACTGCTCAGCTTCATTTCAGCTGTGCTCTTTAGCAAAACATTCTTTTAAGAGTGAAGTTTATACTGAGAAGACAATCACAGCTGATGGCATTTGTGTTAGCCCTACAAGAAGGTGATAGGTATTCCAATAACTTGTCAGCAGCTTACGTGTGACAGCTACTCACAGTAGAAATGCTTTCTTGAAACATAGGTCACACTTCTCCAAAGGCACTTGCAATGCAGGTTACAACCTTCGTATGGGTGTGTACACACAAATATCAATCTATTGTTCTAAAACATGAGTATTAAGTAGAAAACATTTATTTATTTTTTACAAGCTTAATGCTTTTGTTTGTATTTACTGAATTGAAATGTAGCAAATGATAATGAAAACCTTGTGAATTTACTGCAGGAATAAAAACGTGCGTGCTGTTCAGTGTACTATACACTACCAGTAATGCCTGCAGCCTTTTCAGCAGGCATTTCAAGGATTCAACATTACTAAACAAGCACGAGACATTTATCATTTTTTTGTCATGAAGTCAGTTGATTTTATTTTGCCAATATGAAATAATTTACTAATATTTTATGTTTGTAAAATGTAAATGTTAGTGAATACACAATGAGAATACCAGTATTTGACTGTTCTGCATCAATGCTCTGTCCAAGCAGTGCTTTTTTTGTATGTAATATCCCAAACTCTTTACTCTGCTATGAATGGAAGCCAACTGTGGGGTGGCCTGCATCCACACTGTGCAGTTTCTAGTCTCCAAAGCAGGATGTCTCGATAAGAAACATCTGTTTGGGATGGTCCTTAGAATATGGTCATTGCTGAAGTGCACATAGGCTAGCTGGCAAGGTAAAAGCATGACAGAGATCACCGTAAACAGTTCACAGTGCTGAAGAGCTATGTTGCATTGCCCCAAATTACTCCCAGGCACTATTAAATGTATGAGTACAGCTAGAGCCTGTCACCCTTAATAGGCTGCATGCCACCCTGTCAGAGTATTACCATTTGTAAAGCAACAAATTACATCAGTTGTCAGGGCTTCAGTGTTGTGCCTTGTTTAGCAATAAATCTGTTATCTAAACTTTTTTGATAGATGACAGCTTTTTCAATACTGATTTGACCTACCAGCAGTGTGAACGATTTGTCTTCATGGTTATTCCTTCCCTTGTTGGCTTTATTTTAACTTATGTTCCCTTTTTTATGACTGAGATGTGTTATGGAAAGTATATTCTGTGATGCGTGGCCTTCCTTTTTTTCTTTTTCATAAATAGCGTACTGCATGGCTTTAGCATCATATTTTCTACAAAGACAGACTGGTGTTTATAGCATTTGTTTTCAGGTACGTTAATTTAATTGCACGCATTATGGCCTTAGTAGGGTGATGTTTTTTCTTGTAAATGATTCGTGGCGAGTCCAGAAGCCAGTTCACTGCATGGTTTCACCAGAGGCAGTCTGAAAGCTCAGGTTCACCACAAGTCACAGAAAATTGACCTCCATCTGTTGTTCCCCAGATTTAATTCACCTCAGGCTTAGCATGTTCCTGAGGTTGCATTTAACAAGTAACCTGAGCAGATGGTCTTTTCTGGGTATAGTTTTTCTTTAGTATTCCAAATCACCATTTGGATGACTCTCAGGCCTCAAGAACAACTTTCTGGAGAAAACATTTGAGTTGTGATCTTCCATTAGTTTCCAGTTCACAAAGCTGATGTCTGAGTTCTGTTGTGATGGTTCTGAGGTTACAGTAGTTGACTTTTTAGTTAACTTTATACTGTTATTACTTTACATTGTATAACGATTAATAGATTTGATGATTGTTATTAGTTCACATAATATGATGACCCACTTAACTTGTATTTCTGTAGATACCATATCTCTGTTTTTTGGCCATTTACAGATTTTTTTTTTTTTTTTTAAAGACACTTGAAACTGGCTTTCAATACTTTTTACCTAGGGAAACAGCAGAATGTTTTCAGTACATAATGTGCCAAGGAGCAGCAAGGGCCAAGCAGGGTGGTCAGGTTGCTCCTGGCAAGCCTGGTGACATGGGCCCATAGGTGCAGGCCCAGTAAAGGGAACCAGGGCTGGACAGGTCTGTGGGGACAAGGAGGCAGCCTGTGGGTGGATCTGGGCCAAGGACAGGCTCAGTTTGGCAGCTGCAGTTGCTCAGGCCAGACCATGTGGCAGCCCAAAATGGTTCCCAAGGGCCAGGACTGGCCCTGTGGTGGCCTCCCTACCACGCTCATGGCCACTGGTGGGAAAGGAACGTGCTCAGTGCTGTGGGCTCCATGTTTGCCGTGGGCCCCTGTAGCCAGACAGCAGAAGAGCTCAGGGCCCTGGCAAGATTTTAATAAAGGTATGCTGTATGATACAGCTTCTTAATAAACTGATTCATTCAAAAAACTGTGATCAGGATGTTATTGTTTGCTATTAAGCTGCATTTTCATAAAGTTTGTGTTCAATGTTTGTGAAAAATATTCTTCGCATTACATATATATAAAATCTATTTTGAGAATCACTTTTTAAATATTCACTGATGAAAAGATATATATTATATAAAACCTATGGTAATATATGCACACAAATTGAAAGAAAAATTTTCAGAAAGATTTTTCTGCAGTGAGTCTTCCCTTTCAGCACTAGCATTAGCTACAGAAACCTGGTGATTAATCAAGCACTGATTCAAAGGATGATCTCAGCCTTTAAAGAGATGTAGAAAATGTTAATGGATGAAAAAAGAAGTTACAGCCAGTTGCCACAGAAATTGAATGAAGCTTGAGTTGAATGGATAGCTTTAGTTGAACTGCTTATTGGATGAATTGCTTTGAGTTTCCCTTGCTACAGATATTGATAAAAGATATAGATTTGAAATAAAATGATGGTGTTTTTCATCTCAGAACAGACTGTTAGCAAGAGTGAAGGGTTTTTCCCCTCTGCTATGGGAAGAGCTCTTCCACTGTTGGTTATAACTTCTCTTGAAGGTCCAAGTTCATCTTCAGGTCAGCTTAAGCAAAACTATTCTCATTCATATTGAGAATTTATAATTGTATGCTGAAATGAAACTGTTCAGAAACATTAAAAGAAACTATTCATATACATAGACGTATGCATATGTAGATACTTTTATATACATAAAGCATTTCGTATGATGCTGAACACAGACTGTCTGATGTAGATGAATACTTGAACATATATTTCACAGAATTTCGTAGAATGGCTCGGGTTGGAAGGGACCTTAAAGGTCAGCTAGTTCCTGACTTAAACTGCTCCTGAATGCAGAACACCTGAAGAAAATGAAGTTGTGCATAGGACAGGTATATGTGTGCATTCCAGGACCTGATGGAGGGGTTTTCCAAGTTGGGTCCTGTCATGGGGGAGATGTTGCAGCACACAAGTGATACACTTTCTGTAGGGTTTGGACATACAGTAGCACTTCTTGACTCCAGAAATCTATGGGCTTGATACAGGTAACCACTGAATTACAGACCTGGCAGTATCATGCACTTATTCTTCAGGAAGAGCAGTGTCACATGGTATACAAGATAGTACACTGAGGTGTCACCACCGGTGTCATCAGTGCTGTGTCTGTGTGAGGGAGATAAAGAAGTACTGGGAGGCAGCAGTGCATGGGTCTTGTTGACTCTGTAAAAGCTGACAGGCCTGCTTAATTACAAGGGTACATAAAAAGAAAATTGTACCTTATAAAGTTTCTGGATCGGTCATAGGAAAAAAAAAAAAAATAGGAAGCTAAAGAGTTGCTTCTGATTTAAGGATAATGTGTGATGTCTTTCTTGAGGAAACTTAGGTGTGTTTTTTTTTCCACTCTCTGTCTTCAGGGAGATGCAACCTTTCCTATTCATCCACAGAACTGAATATTTTTTCAGGCATCAACATGTAAATTACTGTTGTATCTTTCTCCCTGGACTTGACAGAGGAAGAGAGGGCTGCTGCTTTGACTATGCCTTACTGTTCTCTCTAGTCTAATACATGAGGTATTCTCTGCTTGATTTTTCTTTGCTCTTCCAAAGTGTTTTGGAGGTTACACCGGTCTTTCATTAGGTTTTGAAACATTAGCTTTCATCAGCCAGTAGTGCTCAGCCTAAACCTTGATCTCACTTTTGTGTAGGTGCTTGGGAGGAGCACAAGGTAGGCTTCTATGAACTAATTCCTTAATTAAAAAAGAAAAACCCTTTGTTATTATGACTGTGTCTTGAATTTAGCGCTAGTTAGGTTCTTAGTGCAGTGAAAATATAATTTCCCATGCTGAATGAATTATACTGTTTCATTGCTTATATTTCTTTCCTCATTTGTTTAGACTTAGATTGTAAACATATTTGGGGTAAAACTAGGTTTTGCAGCTGAGCACAGATTCTTAACTAGAGCTCTTAGACACTGTCATGAAACTATCATAAAAGCATAATTACAACTGTTCTAGGTACTGTTACAGAAAAGATGTCCACTAAAACATTTATTAAAATTTGCTTGCACTCTGAAATTCCATTAAATTTTGTTTTGTTTTCTTTTATGTTAGATCTGCAGTTTGTATGAGTGCAGAGGCATGGCTGTTCAATTTAATGACAAAAACACACCCTTTTGTCTTCTGTTAATATCATTCCTGCTGAGCACAGCTAAGAGCATAACTTCAGTTTCTTCCTTCTCCTTCATCTGTACTGGATTTGATTATTCACCTGCAATTAAAGGATTAACTTGTGTAAATTTGGGGAGGCACATGAATATGCACAGGTGTTTCTAGGGGCTTTAAATTAGCTGCTCAAAAATGATTGTCAGAGGTTTGCTTCATTTAGTGTTTGTGGTGACTTGATCAGCTTTATGTAAGTAAAGGGCTTCTTCCATTTGGCTCTATGCAAGTTCTGAGGATACAGATATTGACACCATTCTTCCAAAGTAACATGGTGTGGTGACTGTTAATATAAATGTGGTGATAAATACTGTAATACAATAAAAGAACCTTACTCTATATCTTTAAATACATTTCAGAGATATCTTACAAACCACTTTGCTGTTGATATATCTTTGTATGGTATGAGTGCCAAGCCATGGTATACCAGAGAGATAATATACCATTTAGAAATGAAAATTTACCGTTTAAATGGATTATATATATTATGAATATGCTGTGCTAGCTGTCATGTGCTAGCAACCCAGGTTTTACAGAATTTCATCTTTAAAAATAGCCTGGATACACCGATCTAGTTTATATGTAAAGTTAGGAAGATCTGTAACTTTCAGTTTTGATTTTCATCTATGTAACGTCTAGTATTTAATTTTGCCTCACTGTATTTATGTCAAATGTGCTACGCTATGCCTCCAAAAATTGAATCTCTCCCAGGGTGGTTTTCGCTCCCTAACTGCAAATCTTCAGGGGTGATGGAGGAAAGGAGTCTCTTTTTCTTTCTTTTTATTAATATTTTCATTACTACTGCTTCTATAGCTGTTGGCGTTGAAGTCTCCAGGATTGGAGACATGAGAGACAAGGATCATCAGGGTGCAGCTATTACTATGGTTTTGTTTGTGCTTATGAATTTGTCATTTTAATGTTTGTCAGATCTACAAGTTGTGTTCAGTCCACCCAATGCAAGAGATGTGTGTGGGCCCTCAGTTCGAACATTAGTCTGTTAGAAAGACTTCTGTGACTAGGACTATGTACTTAATTACTTTCAATTTCTTTGTGTTTTACATGAAAATTTTGCTTGTGAAAGTGTGTCTTTCTCAATAGTCCTTTTAAAATGAGGTTTACTTGAATCTCTCTTTTTCCTCTATTGTATATTCTGGTTTTATGGTATTTCTGTGGTTGTGACCTTTATTAGCTTCCCTAGTGAACTTTCTTTCTCTATTTAAGAACTAAGTCATAGCTCTCTGATGTTTCACTTGAATGTCTTTGTACCTGAGACCTCATTAATGTTTAATATTCATAGATGAAAAGTGAAATTTAATGTCTCCATGTATTCCAATATATATTAAGCTGACAATTTAATGTGTTTCCTTTTTGACTCCTCTCCAGACCTGAGACATTTTAAAGTTCAGTTTTTTTGTGTATTGAAATATCCAGCTAAGAGAAAAAAGGGACTAATAATATTAATCCCCATAATTGTAACAGTCACTGGTAAAAAGTCAGTTTTTAAAGAATAGCTGCTTCATGGTGCTAGCTGAGATAATATCATTTTTTCTGTGTGTCTACATGGCAGTAATTGTCCTGGTTGTAGAGAGAATTGGCCTTTAAGGGAGCCCTGGAGTTTGCCTTGGAGCCACTGAAGCATAGCAGGATATTGGATCTGTTGGGCAACGTAAGGATACTGAGTTCAGCCAAGGCAGCACAAAGGGAATTAGTGTGTTTTATGTTTATGCACAGGGACTTAGCAAAGGCAGAATGGCGACACTCCGAAGCTCTCAGCCAGGAGACCTGGTGAGATCCAGCCTTCAGGAAGACGCGAGCATGCTAGGGAGAAAACCTCTGCAAGGGCCAGGTTAACCAGCACCGCTGCTGTGACCCAGCAGGGGGTGGGCAGGAAGGTCTGTTGTCTTGAGTGTACTGGAAAGCCTGCCCTCAAAGGAGGGGGTGATGGAAATGGTCTGTAAAACCAGGCTGCAGCACCTTTTTTCAGAGGTGAGGGCTATAGCAAGTGTAGTACCATTTCTTTGTTTGTGGTAGTTCTTGCAGAACTTACACAGCCCGAGTGGAATCAAAATAATTTCATGTATTCATCTGCCCAACACCACAGGAGGATCTCAAGTATAAATTCCTTAAATACAGTAACTAAAACTTACATCTTCAAACTTAAGTGCTGCCATCAGTAGGAACTGTGGGTACTATGAAAATTAGGCTGTTTATATTAATAAGTAAACACATTTAAATTCCTGGCTTTGGACATGAGGCAGGGAGAAATTTTTCAAAATCTATAAAAGCAGCATTTAGCAAAGGAGGGTATAGCTTCTTCTCTCAAAAGAACTGTGGTAATTATTTTCAATGTCTGTCTGGTTTTTTTGTTTGTTTGTTTTTGTTTCTTTTTTTTTAATAGTATCTTATGTTTAAGATCTGTTCACATAGCACACAGCTCCAGACCTATCAATTTGGTGTTTATATACTACAGGCAAAAAAAAAAAAAAAAAGTCATAGAAAAGCTGAAGGTCAAATCTTTAAAGTTATGTTTGAGTTACAGTAGCTTACCCTGTTCAATGATGTGTAACCGTAAATTCCCACCAAAAGAGTGGGAGACAAGGAATTACAAATTAAAACTCAGTGTATCAATCAAAGCTGTTCTTTCACCTTACTTTAATATGCTATTCACATTCTGGCTGTTGATAAAATTAGATTTAATTAATCACAGTACTCCTTTTAGTGAAATATACTGATTGGTTCTGTAATTGAAAACTATTGGCATAAAATGGAAAGGTCAGCTTAAATGGCATTAGACAGAGAAGATAATCTGTTTGTCCAATTTCAAAGTTTTTTTAGTTCAGAGGAAAAAAAATGAGGTCATTGTTTGAATTGAAAATAGTTCATTAAAATTTCTCATAAATGTACTCTCCTTCCAGTCCTGTTCCCATTCTCCCACCTGGGGAAGAGTTTCTGTGCATACCTGAATTCTTTAAGTGTGTTCTCATGACTAGGGAAAAAAACAGTCCTATTGCAGGCACAAAAGGAGAAGGACAGGACCTATTAGATCATCATTGCTAATAGTTTTTTTCTGGTAACTTTAAGTATATGAATCCTGTTGAACTTGAGTATCTTTGCAGGTCTGTGATGTAATTTTATCTTTATTGGCTTAATTACTTATAAACATTTCAGTCATTTGTCCACTTTCAGTAAAGAGAGTTCACTGCTGCTCCATAAAAGAAGTGTAAGATTGGGTTGGAAATGTAAAGTATATAACTGCATAACAGGGGTATGTTAGGCTATGTTATTGTCAGTCAGAGAGGGTAAAAGCATATTACAATTTATAGCTTAGTCTTTCTTGCTTTCAGGAAATTGATTGCCTCAAGGTACGTGTCTTCTTTGTCCAGTTAGCGTTGATATGTTTTTATTTGCTTTTTTTTTTTTTTTTAATAAGCAGTATGTACTTCCCATTCTTAGTCTTGCCCAATTACTAACAAAATAATACAGTTTTCTTCAAAGGTTTGTATATTCCTGGGGTCAGCAACAAGAGATGAAGAGAAGTTGAAAAAGTAAGTGCATTTAGTCAAGAGGAGAGAATAATTTTCATGTCTATGAAATGTAGCTGCTGGAAAGGAGATACGTTATTCCTGTCCCTGGTGGAAAGAACAAAGAAATAAACGGCTTAAATTATGGCAAGTAATGCAGGTTAGATGAAAGGGGAAGTTTTCTAATTGCAAGAATAATGAAGCATTGAAGTATATTGCCTTGAGAGATTGTGCAGTCTCTGTATTGGAGGTCTGCAATGGAAGATTAGTTAGATACTTCAAGGAAGTGTTTTAGGTATACCTGGTCCTAATTTGAGGTAGATTATGTCTCAAAGGAGCTTCCAGATATATTTTCATGATTCTGTGAATGATCATCAAATTTTGCACTTTCATGTGTGCCTTAAAACCTGCTATAGTAATGTACTATTGGCATTTCAATAATAATAATTATAATAATTAGTCATAACAACACAACAGGCAGTCTGCTTTTCCTTAGAGATAACCCAATTTTTACAAATGTGGAGAATGACATTTTGACCCAAGATATATTGGTTTTTATTTATGTATGTTAATTATGATTTTGCATGGACCTTTGTAAGATCATACAGCAAGTATCATCTGTGTAAGGCTGTGTATATCGTCTAGTAGTTTCTTCTAAGTTTAAGTGTGAATTTGCCCCTCCCAATGAATTTAGAGAGGAAGAATAAGTGCAACTTATTCTCCCCATTTTTTCTGTTCACATATGTACATAGGTGACATACGTACAATACAGTTTTCTTGATTTTTTGAAATCTAAGTTACCTTCTTTAGATCCTACTACTCTAAAAAAAAAAAAAAAAAAAAAAATTTTATTGGAATTGAAAATAAATGTAGAGGTTTCACCTAAAAACTCTTGAAACTATACCATCTTCTGTTTATAAAATAGCTATCATATTAACACAAATTATGTATTTGTTACTAGTTTATTATGTATGGGATAACCGATTTAAAATGAATAAAGACAATAATTGAAAACAGTTTGTAAGTGAAACGAGAGAAAAAGAACTATTAAGAAAAAGCAAATAATGTTGAGTGTTGAGCAAGTAGCCCAAGAAGTTGATTAAAATGCTGGCATTTTTACTTCTGTTTCCCTGTTAAAAATAAATAAATAAATAGTATCGATGAAATCCAAGCACGTGAAATAGCTTGAGACTAGTGACTGTATAAAATTCTGTTGTTAAATATCCTTTCTGTGGGTTTATCATTTTTGAGCTCATGATACTTGTCTTCACATATGTGTGAGAATTGAGCATTTCAAGAAAGGAAGGATATGTGATGTGGTGTTATTCTCACCTTAAAATGAAGAAAAAGGCAACAGGAGCTGTCATAATATCTTAGTAATAAGATTCTTTAGAACTTCAGTGTTAATTAACCTGTTCCAGCAGTTAAGTGGATTTAGTTAAAGGATCGAAATCTTTTCTAGTATATAAAGGCATTCATGGTATCCTGGTGTTATTCTTCAGCTAGTAAGAGATTAAAACCTTTTTCTCATGTGAAAGGAGTATGCTAAACAATGTTTCTCTACCAAATCTTCCTCAATTTTCTTTATTTTTACAGAGTTAAAAAAAAAAAAAAAAAAAAAAAAAAAAAAAAAAAAAAAACAGCAGCAAACATTTTAAAGAAAAGAAAGTAAGTGTGGAAATGTGTATGAGATTGGGAATGGAATGAGCTCAGAATTAAGTAAGATTCAGAAAGCATGATGAGGTGGGAAAAAAAAAATTAAATCCACTTTATTAAAACCAGGAGGAAGGGTTATAGTGCAGCCTGAATAAAATGCAATTTCACATAGGCAAAGTTAGGTGAAACAATTTCTCTAAGTCAGTTTAGGAACTGTTTTTTATCTTTTTAAAAAATTTATGAATTTTAGACATCCCATGTGTTCGACCATGAACGTGTACAGCCACCTAAACTTGCTTTAGATCCAAATTTCATCATGCTGGCATAAGTAGTAAGACTGCCATCAGCCTCAGTAAACCAGGACTGACTTCACACAAAAATTGTCGTGCTTCCAAAGACCTTGGAAGAGGACAGCTTCGTACTCTCTTAAGGCTGAAGGCTGAACGAGAATGCATACCTGTCAGTTATGTTTAATCAGCTTCCCTTCTGCAGTAGTCTTTGGAGTTTGACTGAAAATCTCTTAGACAGTGGGAAATTTCTGTCCAATGCTGACATAAGGAAAGATTTCTTTGAGAGAGAGAGAGTAACAATACATACAGTGGAGTATCAGAAGCCTACTGATAAGAATTGGTGTTGACATTTGAGCTGATTAGTTTGATTCAAGGTCTTCTTTAAAATGCAAGATAAAAATTTGTTTCCAATGTAGGTTCATTACTTCTATTAATCAAAATAGGTTTTGTTTTCTTTAATCTGCTATAACCCAAATTGGAAATTCCAAAATAAGTTATTAATGACACATTTATATGGTATATTTTAATAAATTCTTGAGCTGATGGGTGCAGGAAGGAAGAAGCTCCTAATAGGAACAACGTTATTTTCTGCAACTTATTTTTTTTGCATAAAAGTTCACTTCCTAAAATAGATAATCTAGAGTATTTGTAAACAGGTGAGCCCTATTTGGCACTCAGCAAGACAGTGAAATGTTTTCTTTCTCCACACAAACCACAGATTTCGTATGGACATTGCCAAAACCTTTAGTATGCTGCAAATCAATGCTCTTGGAATATGAATTATTTTGTGGCATGGATCAGGGAAGAACTTCAAAAATACTTCATAAACTTATCTATCTGTCTGTCTATTTTTTTGTAAAATGTTCAGTCAGCTGTGTAAAGTAAAAAGTTACTGTGTTTTACCTGTATGAGTGGCTGTTTTGTAGTAAGGTAATTTATCTATAGAGATTAGAATTTAAAGCTCATGAAAGCCTTTATTAAAAAATCTATTACTCTTCTTTTGTAACAATTGAAGAATATACTTGTAGAAGGCTATTAGCTTTTACAAATACTCTGAGAGGCTAAATTAAGTTTCACCTTATATTGTAGGTAAAAAAAATAAAATGGAATATGTTCTCCATTGCTACAGAAACTCAATTTTTGTAACATATTATTTTTTTATTGCTAAAGCATGCAAGATAGCAAGTTTGCCTAAAATAAGTTTCTGTATCTGACCTTTCTATAACAACAATTTTATTACACCAGAATATGCCAAAAATCCATTTCTATTGAAAATATTGGTCAGCTTGGGTTATTTTTAAAAGAAAAGTAATAAATGGTAGCTATTTTTTTCTAATATTGCTGGGTCAGAGGTATCAGATTTGCTGCAAAGTTGTTATCAGTTGTACCACAGAGGTTTGAAGAAAGTTACATTCATGAATAAAATGAAATTTTTGAGAAGTGCAAGGTGCACCAAAGGAAAAAATAGAAAATGCTTCTGATATACTGTTGCATGAGACAACAAAGTTGAGGTTTTCTCATTAAAGACTACTGACTCCTTTAATTTCTTCATTCTGTACAGTTTCTAAAATGTTTTCAGTACTTTATGTGTATTAAAGGATAATAGAGGATGAGCTTTTATTATAGGAAGTTCAAAGGTAAATGATTTTAGATGTATGTTAGCATAAGAAAATCTGGCTATCCATCACTATTGAATGGATTCCTCAAAGTGGGAAACAATTTTGTGCTTAAAACACCTGACACTTGAATCCTCCAAAACCACTTTGTGTCTTGAGTTGCTGAAGTGGCTAATACAAAACAGCATTCTTTCCAAAGTGAAAATGTACAGAGGTTATTCTAAACATGAGGAAAAATATGCTTATCTGAAAAATCTATTAGCAATAAGCTATATCTTTATTACTCATCTTTGCAATATTGAAAACTGCAAGTAGTCAAAAAATTAAACAGTCCCTAAACAGTAAATAGATCTCTCTCTCTCCCACCTTCTCTCTCCCCTGTTTTTAAACGATGTTTTAAGAGTTAGCAAAATTATTAACAGCCTGATTCTTTGGCATGGACATTGGGTTTTATTTGTTGATTTTTTTCACTGGTTTAAAGGAGAAGAGAAAGCTTGTGTATATAAAGTACATACTTAAAATTTCTTGTAACTGTATGACAGTTTTTAAAAATAATTAATATCTATCATATAATTAATTCAGGAGTTATTCACAGTTGTCCTTGACATTGTTCGTTGGAAGGGTCTTAATAATCTTCACTTCAAAACTTAAGCAATAGTCATATTGGCAAAAGTCCTGCTGACTATCTTTGAACCTTTCATGTTTTTCAAAGTAAAAATAAATTCCAAAAGAGGCACTCATTAAAAACAAGCAGCATTAAAGTAACTTCAGGTATGATTTTAAAGCTGCTGAAAATTAATAATCAAGTACAGATGTAGACTTTCCTGCAAGGTTACCCTGTTGTGCTGGGAAAGCACTCTTTCTTGACTTTGGCAAGTGCAAGAAGGAAATGAATTGGTCAATTGGCACACTATCAACATGTGGTTCAGTTCATTTGGAGCTGTCATAGGAGCTCATGTTATTCTAGTTTGGTTTCTTTTCGCAAAGTTGAAATTGAGACAAGTGGAAAATAAAACTTGAAGAAAAGATTGGTTTGGGTGTTGTTTTAGTTATTGAGCAAATCAGTTAGCAGCCTAGATCACCAGGCAGAAAGACGTGGGAGTTGCTTTCTCTGATAAATTTTTTTTATTATGCCATCAGTGCAGATCCTAACTCCTGTCCTGTAGTCATTTAGGAAGCCAGAGTTCACTGCTAGACTTTGTAGGTCACAATTCATGGTGTTCAGGTTCAGTAGGTACACAGGAGTCCAAATTCCTATGGAACTCAGTGCTTTTTATCTCCTTCCCACAGAATGGACCATACCCTTATCCCTCTCCTAAAGAGATGGAGTGTCTGTCTCACGGGGAGAAGCTGAGAGCTGACTCTGTTTAGCTTTAGGAAGACAAGGGTCAGGGGCATAGTATCAGTAGGTATAAACACTTGGAACTGGGGGAGCCAGACCTTTCATAGTTGTACCAAATGAAAGGGCAGTATCTGAAATACAGAAAAATCTGGTTAGACATGCTCTGATGTGCCCAGAAACTTGGTGTTCTTTTGTCCCAGTCAGCTGTAATCTTTGGGGGATTTGAATACTTTTGCCTCCATTGCCTGAATAATTCTTAGCAGTTAGGAAAGAAAAATTTCAACTTTCTGGTTGTTTCTCTTTTATAATAATAAGAGATGCTACTATGTAATTTGTTGTTTGTATGACAGAATAGATGAAATTACCCCAATCCTTTTATTGAGGTGATAAAGAATATTTTAGAAATGTTAGATGTTGAAAGAAATGAGGGAAATAGATATAGACATATACATGTTGGGCCTACCCTGCTATATACCAGGGTGGAAAAGCTTAGAATTTTCCTTGGGGTGTCACCTGGTGTATTCAACATAGGAGTTCATGAATCATTTTCCTGATAACTTTTAAAATGTATTCATTTAAAATTTTGTTTCCTGAATGACAGTGCATACCACAAGTTCTTCATGCAGGAATGATGAATGCAAGACTGTATTAGCGCTAAAGAAGCTGTTAGTCTTCTCATCCCTATGTATGTTATTAGGCATTTACAGTCTTGCACAGTTTGACATGATAAATCAAAACTCTCCAGTAGGCAAATGCATCCTTACAGAGTTCTCGTACACCCATTGCTCAAGCATCTGTCCACTGGGTCAATAAATAGGAAGTTGCGATGTTTTTAAAACCCATGT
Organism: Aythya fuligula; assembly: GCF_009819795.1. Classification (NCBI taxonomy): domain Eukaryota; kingdom Metazoa; phylum Chordata; class Aves; order Anseriformes; family Anatidae; genus Aythya; species Aythya fuligula. The sequence goes on along the minus strand of NC_045562.1, from coordinate 25,295,972 downwards.
TATAGCTTTTTTTTTTTTTTTCCTTCACGTTTGTGACTTCATCAATATAACTGTAGTGCAGCAATAACAAATTTTATACCCATCTATAAAATTTCTCAGTCATGAAATGCTTGGGGAGTTTGGTATTTTCTAAATAACCTTATTAACAACTTCAATTTGGAATTTATGGCATGATGTTACTGGCTTGTCCATGATACTCTAGAACCTGAAAGTCTGATGTAAGTGTTTCAGAAATGAAATAACCTTGAGTTATTCAGATGTCGCAGAGTAAATCAAGTGCTGCCCTTTTTTTGATGTGCTGGGCTAATTATTTCAACTAATGTAAATGTCAGCGCAATGAACACTTATTTGCTGTCGCATAACAAATAAATGGCACGGGAAATCTGAGCATATGAAGAAATTTATCATATCCTCAACTCTATATTGTATCGCGTCAAGTCAAGGATTTAGATGGTGATTTATTTTCATATTTTGGGGAAAAAAAAGTTTTAAGTTTACTTAAAAATAAAGTAAAAAAAAAAAAAGTAATTAAAAGGCACTAATTATGTGCCTTTTAATTACTTAAAAATGGGAAAAAATAGTGAATTGGCTTTTTATTCATGGATCTGTTCTGATTTTTTCTTCTCATTGAAATATTCTGAGCATTAGAGCCTTTGCCACCTTCTCTTGTTGGCAAGTACTAGTTGTCTACATTTTACTGCACAACATTTACATCATCCTTAGTGTCTTGCAGCCTAATGAGTGTACTCAGCTTGAGGGCAGTTGTTTGCTTGGTGTGTGTGTTTAGGTGTGTGCTGTAGAGGGAGGTCCCTACAGTGAATGTCCCTCCAGTTCTCCCCAGGCATCTCTGGTGTGTCCCTGAAGTGCTGCCCCCAGAGACAGCAGTTTTGGAAGGCGATGGCTGGCCAGCAGCGGTGCAGGACCACCTGGGACTGTCCATGAACATTGCTGGTTGCTCTGTCAGGAAGGACAGCTGCTGCCCACCACCTGCAGTCCATCCCAGTATCCGCTGCAGCAATTGACCCCTCATAGAGGGACAGAATCCTGGAGAAGGACTCTGAGAAGCATGTAGCCTGTGGGTTCGAAGCTATCAGTGGGTATTTTCAAGCTGTGCATTGCCTGCTCCTGTTATGTTTAGAGAAGATCACGGTGGATCCAAAACACTAGACTTAATACTTTCATTTTATGGTGATGGGAACTTCGTAGGCGCTTAATGACTGTATTGTCCCTATTCACTCTGCATAGTGCTTCTATACAGGTCTCAGTTATACATGGGAAGTTCAGATGTGAGACCTTTTTTATTTGTTAGTCTAATGCTGAAGAGTTGCAGGGAAGGAGAGCCACCCAGGCAATGGTCAGAGATTAAGCATAAAGGCAGAGATGGGATAGTGTGATGTTTAGATATTTTTTTTATTATTATTATTTTATTTTATTTTTTTTTGCTAGATTAGGCTGCCTTGTAGCAAGCACCTCCTTAGGGGAAATAGTATTTTGGTTTTCCTCCTGAATTTCCTCAGCTGAAACCACACTGCACCATTGTGGATGCTGCTTCTGTTTGGAAGTGGGAGAGCCTTTGACTTCAAATTTTGGGTGTTACATTGCTAACATTTCACTTTAATAGTCTTGTGCTAAAATTTAGCATAAGAAAAAAAGGGAAATCTTTAGAACTAAGTAGTTTTCTTGACTGTTCCACTTATTGGAAAGGAAGCTTCATGAGAATGTTTGTGTTCTTATGCTTGTAATGATAGCAGAACTAAAATTTAGAAAATGGACACCTTGCGATTTTGGGGCTGATTTATAATAGACATATGGTGGTATATCCAATGATACCAGCACTTTGAAAAACGATCCTTAGCTTTATTCTGGTAAGTGAAAGGATTTCATTGCTCAATTAATTTTATTTTTTTTTTCAGTTTTGTTTTCTGTTTTTTTGTTTTGTTTTGTTTTGTTTTTTGTTGTTGTTTGGTTGGTTTTTCTTTTTGGTTGGTTGTGTTGTGTTTTTTTTTTGTTGTTTGTGTTTTTTTTTTTTTGTTTTCTTGTCTAGTTCAAAAACAGTAGTTGGTCAGGGCTCATCTGTGTTAGGAAGAGGGAAAAAATAGTGATTTGTCTTTTTTATGCAACACTGTTTAAAAACACTGTACAGAATCTTTTGTTTCAAGAATGAAGGTGAATCAGACAGTGGTTCCCTTTATCTTCTCTTGAAACATCCCTGAAAATGTCAAATGTCAGTGCTTCTATGCCACGTTTCTTTCCCATGTGCTTCTTTCCTGAGCAGGAACAAGTGCCTATGTTGTGTGTAAGATTATTTCCTGAAATTCATTAAACAATTGGAAATGGTTATGCTGATCAGCTTTAATGATGTTTTGTTAATGCAGTAGTTGCTTGTATATTGGTGTTCAGTAAAATAACCCTAGAGCTAGTGAGTAAATCCTCAGGCTCAAAGTGAATCTGTAATTATCTCTTGTATTTTTTAGAAAGGTGCATTTCCACTGATATATCATCTTCCTTTGCATGAGACCCATTTAATTGTCTGTCTCCGCAGAGTGAAATTAAAAATAAATGAGTTATTCAATGAAGGCACTTGTTTCTGAGTTTGAGCTTTCAAATGTCACAGCAGAGAAGCTTTTTTTCCCTGTGAGGAATCTAATAGTCTGTGAGCAAGATTTTTTTGATAATTGTGATATTTTTTGGGCTCATCGTATTCTCTGTAATTGAACCAGATGTTGAATCTTCTCTAGAGGAGAAGGATCTTCTGAGTCCATGTAGTACTTTATCAGTCTTGCATCCCCAAAGGTTTGAGGTTAATGTAAAAATGAAATAGTAAGGCAGATGTTGTATGTAATGTTGCTGTAGGTGGGTAATCCCTCTTGGTCCAAAACACTTAAAAATGTGCAACTCACAGCTGCATACTAGTTGTAACAAATGGTTGGATGATAAATTGTTGTAGGATTTTTTTGACATCCAGTCACAATACAGCTCTTTGTATGCAGAGTGACTTTCACTATTTTCATAGTGTTGCAATGATAAAAAAAACAGTTCTTAAATTCAAGAGGCTAAGGGCTGTAGAGACCGATTGCACTATTTGTGAGTAACTTACTGAAACGTTTTGGAGGGGAAAACCCTAAACATGTTTCAGCTTGTCTTCTCTGCTGGTTTCTCATTTCCATATAATAACGTAGCACTAAAGAATATGTGTAACTAAAAGTTTGTCTGGTTAAAAATTGTTTCACAAGCCAGTAAGCAATTAGTCACTAAATCCAAGAAGGCAGTAGTGATATTTAATATGACTAAATTGAGTGCTTTTTGCTTTTGAGCACTACTATGAATCTATGGCCTGATTTTTTGAAGCAAAGGAATTTCAGCTGATTTCATTTGGTATATTCACAAAAGAGAAAAGTATTTTAAATATATAGGAATCCAGTTTGCAATGGTCAGACCTTGAATTTAACCATGGCTGTCAATCTGAAAGGACACCTAAAACAAAAGCCGATCAGGAGGGCCATGGGAAATCTGGTTGTGTAGGAGCACCTTCAAGCCTCAAGCCTCATGACTCCGACTGCATTGCTTCTGTGTTAGGGTGAAGTGCTTGTGGGTGCCTGGTCCTTCTCTTTTCTTACACTCTGGTTTCCACTGGAAAGAAGCCCTGCTGAATATCTGGGGAGGAACCATAAAGTTCTCCAGTCGTACCATGCCTTTGTGCCTCAAGCATACCAAAGAGTATTCTTGCCTTTTGGTGTACACACAGTTCCAGAACTATAGACTAAGATTTTACACCAGTGTTGTTGTGTTGTTCCTGTTTAGCTATATGGGAAGTGGGAACATGCAAATACCCAGTATGTGTTTTCCAGCCTACCTTGTCTCCCACGATCTGTTGCTCAGTAGTTTACTTAGCCACAGATTAATAATCCTTCTTATATTTTTCAAATATGGGCTTGAACATAATGTTATTTGATTATTTCTTTAAATGTCTAATCCCAATTTTATGCTGGAAGTGTTTGATAGCATGATTTTTTTAATCATCAGTAAGGCTGCATTAATCCTAAAGAAAGGCAACAAAAGGTATTGCTCATTTTAGCATTTATATTTATGCTGGGTGGCTAATGTTACTTCAGTTTAGCCTATCAGTTTATGGTAGAATATGTGTTCAGTAAAATTTCAGATAATCAGGATCTGTTAACACATCTGTGATGGGTTTAAGTGGCAAGGTTTTGGCAGCTGGGGGCCATAGGGTTGGTTTCTGTGAAAAGAATCTAGAAGCTTCCCTATGTTAGATAAGGGCCCTACTGCTGGCCAGAGCCAAGCCAATAAGCAATATTTTTTGCACCTCTGTGATAGCATATTTAAGACAGGGAAGCAAAAACAACAAACAAACAAAAACAAAGAAAGAAAGAAACAAAGAAAAAAAACAACACTGCCAGACAGCATCTGGGAGAGAGAGAGGAATGAGAAGGCGCCATGGTCAGTGAAGAAGAAGTGATGGTCAGTGAGAGGTGCTCCAGGCACTGGAGCAGAAGTCCCCTGCGGCCTGTGGTGAGGACCATGGTGAAGCTGGCTGTCCCCCTGCAGCCCGTGGAGTACCATGGGGGAGCAGGGTTCCATGCTGCAGCCTGTGGAGGAGCCCCTGGTGGAGCAGGTGGATATGGCCTGGAGGAGGCTGCGGCCCATGGAGAGCCCCTGCAGGAACAGGCCCCGGGCTGGAGCTGCAGCCTGTGGAGAGGAGCCCACGGAGGATCTGGGGGTCTGGGGGGAGCTGCCACCCATGGGGGGTCCGTGCTGGAGCAGTTTGCTCCTGGGGGATGGACCCCGTGGTACGGATCCATGTGGGAGCAGTTCTTGAAGAGCTGCTGCCTGTGGGAAGCCCCCGCAGGGTTAGTTCGGGAAGGACAGCATCCCGTGGGAGGGACCCCACGTGGAGCAGGGGCAGAGAGTGACCAAGAAAGAGCGGCAGAGATGAAACGATAGGGACTGACAGCAGCCCTCATTCCCCCATTCCCCTGCATTGCTCAGGGGGAGGAGGTGGAAGAGGGTGGATGGGAGTAAGGCATTTTTGCTTTCTTTCCTTTGTTTCTCACTTCTGTAATTTGTTAGTAATAGGCAATAAATCTTACTATCTCCGTATGCTGAGTCTGTTTTGCCCATCACGATAATTGTTGAGTGATCTCCTTGACCTTATCTTAACCCATTGAGCCCTTGGCATCGCATTTTCTCCCCTTTCCCTTTGAAGAGGGAGAGTGAGAGAGCGGTTGTGGTGGAACTTGGCTGCCCACCTGAGTAAAGCCACCACAACATCCTATATTATGAAGTGACTTTGTATTCAGCTACTCAAAACTCGCCTTGAGATTGACCATGGGATGTGCTGCTGTTCTGTCTTTTGTGTATTTGCAAGCAGCAACGTTATCAAGGAATCATGGGCCTAGCCATTACAGGAGGCAGTTAGTTCATGTATAACAAAACACAAGTTTGTTACGACATACTTATGATGTATCCAACACTGTACTTTGGGGTTTGTTTGTTACCTGTTTCCTTCTAGGGCAATGTAGCTTTTCTAAAATTTGAGCCACAACAAGATTTCAGCTTGCTACTTATGTATTTCAGAGTATTTGGATTTATATTTATCCTTCTGCTAGATTAATTTTAGTGAATTTATTTACTTAAGTATATTATGTTTGCAAGAGGGCCTTGTAGTACATTAGACTTGTAAATGTTATCAGGTAAAGTAACTACAAGTAATTAATATTTTTTAAGAGTGTTGCATCAAAATGCAAATAGGCAACAGGAAACCAGCTGCTAACTGTACTACCCAGCTTCCTTTCAGAGTGCTGCAAGTTTGCTATTTAAATCACTGTTTTTAGGGAAAGGGACCAGCACAGGAGTAAATTGTCACAAAAGTGAAGTTTGTCATGCTTTTGATAGTTCTGATAGTCTTGAATTCTTACAACCAGGAGATTCACACTGGCTGTGCCCATGTTGAGAAGAGGCAGAAGTTTAATTTAAGTCAATCTGTCTGTGCCTCACTTTTAAAAGAGCCAGTTAATATGCTTTGAAATGGCTAATTTAGGAAGCTGGGCTCAAGAATCATGTAAAACTCTGTTCTACCTTGTGTTTCTGACTTTAAGAAACAAGCTGCTTGATAAAGTTCAAATGGTAATATTATTATTTGAACACAAGAATTATTGAAATTAATGAGTTCATTTTGAGGCCATGAAAGGTTGGATGAAATACTTTTATCAGAATACATGTATCTTTTGTTCTTCAGTTCTTCCAGGTGTGAACCTCTGATATATGTTAAGACATTAAAAGAAAAACGTTGTCTTGGAGTACATCTGCAAAAGTTGCAATAGAGGAGTGAACCCAGGCTGGATTGTGTTTCAGTAATATGAAATGTAGGCTACCCACCTTCAATATTAAAAATAAAAAAGTAGGTCATGTTAACTTAATGAGGTTGTTGTTCCTCAGTAACTCATTTGTTTGGTTCACGTGCTTCATACATGAAGAAGCATCATACATTCAGAGCATCACTCTTACATGTGCCTGAGTTTTTTTGTTGAGATTTCAAAATATTTCTCAGAAGAAGGCTGATCAAATGTTGTTTCCCCAGAACTGCTTTTCAAGTGTGTTTTCACACATCCTTTGAACATGCTTAACAGCATTTGTAATATGCATTATACATATGCATATTATACATTCTGCACAGTATGCCAGTTCAAACCTAGGATTAACAGAATAAGATTTTCTCTGTTACTCGTAAGCAGCAACAAATCACTTCTTCTCTTTCTTCAGCACAGATATGGTAAATCATCTTGTTTGTTTATCAGAATTTGCTACACCTTTTTAAACCACGTTTTTCATAAAGTAAGCATTTGGAAAATGGCTAATGTTACTTGAAACCTTCTACAGCCTTGTAATACCTCTTACAGATCTAAATTTTGTTTACTTCTAATGTACTTCTAATGGTACTTTTCTATTTTATTTTAGTTAAAATACTACCATTTGGCAGAAAGAATGAGAAAAAAAAAATTCAAAGCTCTGGAAAGTTAATTTATGGTAGAATATAAAAGCTCTTCTTAGCTTTATGTGGGAAATTGGAGTCTGGAAAGCAAAAGCTGCATGTTGCATGAATGCTTCTTTTTTTGTTTTGCTAGTTGTTTGTTTTGTTTTGTTTTGGGGGAGGGGGGCTGATGGGGAAAGGGGTTGTTTGTTTTTTTTTTTTTCTCTTACCACACATACAGATCAACTGATTTGGAAGTGCCTTGGGGGTCTCTGTATTCTGCCTCTCTAAGGCAGTGAGCCTGGCCTTATATGAACATTAATAACTCATCATTGGCCATTCCAGGAAACTCCAAAGCTAAAGGGAAATGTTGGGAGGTGTTGAGTAACTATAACTCCAATCTTGTAGAAATGAGAATTTAACCAAAAATGAATCGAGGTACTTCCTGAGTTGAAGAATGAGGCATTTTTGACAGCCTGCTGTTTTAGTGGTCCATTTAACATCCATAAACTTCTTGCGTAGTAGCTATAGCAAGACGCTAATAGAAATATTACGGATGTGTTTGACATACTTAAATAAATAACTTAGTTAACATATAAATTCATAGTTTTCTCACAGTATTTGGAATAGTAGCTTAATTTTCCACAGTCAGGGCTCAGTATTTGCACTGGATAGACTGAATGTTTTGCTCACTAATGCCATATTATCAATGTTGTTCTCTAATAATGCAAACAGTACACATATGTGCATATTTATATGTGTTGTTTTTTTGTTTTGTTTTGTTTGTTTATTTGCTATTTTTGCAGACAGTTCCATTGGGGCTGGGAGATGGACAGCTGTTCACCTGGACTGATGGATTGAAAAGGAAGGACTGGCATGATTATGAAAGTATTCAAAAAGATGCCATGCGTTCAGGTATACTTAAGTTCAGAGCAAATTTAAGTGGTTTATTCATTTTTTTCATATGATTCTTCTTCCTCTTAAGTCAGCTAAAAAGAATCATAACAGTCTGTATTTGCAGCATGTCACAAGGATTGATAATTTTTTGAACTGAGGGGTCAGAACAAACACAAACATCCTATTTCTGAAAACAGCTAAGTGAAAACAAAAATGTGTTCAATGCTGCTAGGTATATAATGACCGCATTTAGGAAATGGGCAAAAATATTGACAATATTTTTCATGTTGAAATCAGTTGTGATACCATTAAAAAAGTAGCAAAAGTGTTGGTTTCCAAACAAAGGGACGTATGTAATAGCTGCAGCTGAGTTGTCTTTAAATCAGTGGAAAAAATCTGAGCCTGATACCTATAACTGTCAAGAATATCCAGGGTTATGATAGGAACAAATTTTGACCCTATTGCCACTGTTGAACTCCAGTCTTTTAGTTGTACTTAGGCTAAAGTTACTTCATTCTGACAATCTAAAATGATGTGAAAATGGAAGCAAATTGTATTTGCAGATGCACTGAAGGACACTTGGTTACGTTGAGTAATATAATTTTAACGTACCTTTAGTACTCTAAGCCATATGTGCAAACAAAGGTTTGTGGTCCTCATTCTGTCATAGGAACATGTTCAGAGTTGAATCTTTTGTAATATAATTTACAGCTATTCAGAATAAGATGAATTAAATTAAAAGGAAAGGAAGGGAAACAGCAGTTAAATTGCACCTTAATCAGTGTCTGAAAGTCATTATTTTACAAAGGCCAATCTATTATAAAATGAATCATGCTGTCTTGATCCAACTGTCAGAAGACAGCCAACACCTTCCCCCAAATACTGAATCCAGTTGACAGAGTCGTAGTATTTGGGAAGTGCTTCATTTTGTGAGGTCTTGAGCAACTAAAATATTTCAAGTGCAGATTAATTTTATAAACCGTTTTTTTCCTTTATCTTTTGAATTTTTTTGATCACTAACTAAAATAAATGATCCTTCCCTTCTACATGTGCTTAGGAGGAAACAATATGGGGGGAGGGATGAAGACATTTTAGGTGTTATAGGATTTGTGAGATCAGTGTTAATTTTGTTCCAAATTACATATAGGATTAGCGCTTATTCCAACTGTATGTAGAATGACAAGTATCTTAGAGAATGCACAGACTAGAAGCAGCATATACGTAGAAACTTGTAGAGATGTAGGGAATGTCGCATGTTTGGAATGTGGACCTTTCTGAGAGTAGTGCACTGACATTTTGGCAATGGACTTTTGATTCTTGAATATTTAACGTGAACCCCATGTGTTTTGGAAAATAAATGAAAATACTTATGATTTTCTGATGGATGGCTGTAGAATTACCTCTGAAATGCAAGCCATTGCATGGAGTTGACTAAGAAACTAGCAAAACACGTTATGTAGCATTGTCCTACTTGGGCATTCTATTGCAGTTATAATTTTAAAAGTGTGTGAGTATTTTACCAGTAAATTTATTTCCTTGAGAAAAATAACATATTAAATTCTTCTGACTTATATTTTTATTGCTTTCCTGAGTGTTTGCTGAGTTTGAACATCTTAAAAATCTTTATACAAAATTGTGTCATTATTATTCACTACATTAAACTAACTTTCAAAGTTTTGTTGTTGAAATCACGATATAGTAATGCAAATGCAAAAGTAGAGTACAAAAGTATCTGTGTGCACTCTTTTAGGACATTCTATATAATTTCTGTGCATACTAGCAAACCAAAATTTTGAAATCAACTTTTAGTTAAAAATTACTTAGAGAATAAACTCTATAATCTGAAGGCACAAAAATAACACCAGTGGAAGGACTTCTCAGGTGATGTCAGAAAAGGCAGTCAGTGGCTATTACATGGAAATTAGGAAAATAGTGAAGTCTTTTTAGAATCCAGTTTATCTGTAGATCTTTTTTTTTTTTTTTTTTTTTTTTTTTTTAATTTACAGTTTATCTGTAAATCTTAGTTTCATGTGTATTGGGAATAGGCATTTCATAAACATAATTACAGAATGGTGCTAACTTGGCTACTTGTTCTCTTGCAAGACCAAAAGTTTTTATCCCCATTTATTCCACAAAATCAGAACTAATGTTCCTGAGTTTGATAGGTGTGCCTTGAAAGGTAATCATTTAATTGTTTTAAAGCTGAAGAGTAAAGTTACAGAATCACAGAATTGTAGGGGTTGGAAGGTACCTCAAAAGATCACTGGGTCCAATCCCCCTACCAAAGCAGGTTCCAAGGTTAGGCATCCAGACAGGCCTTAAATATCTCCAGAGAAGGAGACTCAACAACTTCCCTGGGCAGCCTGTTCTAGTGCTCCATCACCACAAGTCATTTGCAAGAAATGCAGAAAGACTGTACTATTTCTGTTTATTTTAAGTGTTCTAGCTCATCTTTTTTTGTCTCTAAAATTAGAAATAATCTAGCATCTAAATACTGAAGTGAGTTCATGTTACTTTTGGATTTGTGGGGCTTTGTTGGCACCCCTGACATTCAAATGTGTTTTTATGCTGCTTTTACCAGTAATTCACATTCTTTTAGCATCCTGGTGATACCAGAGAAGGATGTTGAGACTGAAGTGAATAATGGAGTGGCAAGGCTCTACATGTATAAGCTCCTGATACAGCAAAAACCAAATTAATATTCAAAGGCTCTTGCAGATAAAAAGGCTTCAATAACTGGTACTATTTTTTCAACTTCACTTTACATAGAAATTGCTCATGCTATAGATCATTCCAAGATCAGTTTCTTTCTGGAAATATTTGGTGAAGCCCCTTTGAGGGGAAAACATGCTTGTGTGCTTCCCACCTAACAAGGGGCATTACAAATGCCATCACATTGTATCTGCTTTTTACTGCCACTGTTCTGCCACTGAGGAGGTGAATCCGGTGTCCACATGTGCTCCATATAGTTTTTATTCAACATTCTTTGATAGTTTAGAGATAGTTGCAAGATCTTCATTGCAGGGATATGTTGCTTTTACACTTGTGAAGAGCCACCTCCAGATTCGGCAGATGGCTGCCTTTCTTCTGATCTCTTTGTCACTCTTATGGTCCCTAGCAAGTGATCCCACCAGCTGGGTTTCCTGGCCATATATTTCCAGACCAGTGACCCCACAATCCCAGCTTCAGACCACAACTCAATGAGAGTTGTGTATAATGGCTAGAAGTTCAGTCTAGTGCACTGATCAAGTTTGTGGTTATCTTGAACCCTCAAGCCCCATTTTAGGTGTCGTGAAAGAACTTTTTTGGGTTAATCCCACTAGGAACCTAATCACCACACAACCATTCTCCCACTTCTTTCCCCTCATCAGGATGGGGGAGTGTAAAGAAAAGAAAAAAGCAAGGAATCTCATGGGTCAATATACAGTTTAATAAACAAAGGATAGAGGAATAAGGAGGAAAAAAATAAGAAAAAAAGGAAACCGGTGGTGCAAAGGTAGTTGCTCATCACCTCCCACAAACAGACTGATGCCCAGCTGATTTCCAAGCAATTGCTACCCTCTCCCAAGCTGCTCTCCCCTCCATTTTATTGCTGAGCGTGATGTTATATGGCATGAAGCATCCCTTTGGTCAGTTATGGGTTGTGTCTCCTCCCACCTTCTTGCCTACCAAATCCTACTTGATGTGGCAACAGAGTTGGAAAAAGGAAAAGTCTTGAGGCTGTGCAAACATACATAGTCAAAACGTCGGTGAGTGATCAACACTGTTTTAGTCACAAATTCAAACACAGCATGTATAGGCTGCTGTGAAGAAAGTTAACTGCATTCCAGCCAGATCCAGTACATGTCAAGATCCTTAGAGAAATCTTTGATATAGCCGAAAGAGAGCTGAGTTCTCCACACTCTTTGTCCAGACACTCCATAAATGATCCTGCTTTTCCAGCTGTATTGAAATAATTGAATGTTACTGGAACTAGGTTGTATGGCCTATAAGTAAGGCAACAGTCTGGAAGTCTATAAATTTAAGTATAATTTCCAGTTTTCTCACAGGTATTTCATTTTCTCAGTGACTCAATTTCTTGTCTTGAAAAAAGATAATGCTTTCTAACTCTATCAAGATTATTGTAGGTTACTGTTTCTTACCAGTGGCAAAAACCTAATGCAGTCTTTGGAGACATAACTCCTTAAAAGTTAATTTGTTTGCTAGCCATATTTTTTCTGTACCCTAGTAAAAGTCTGTAAATGAACTTGTGATGTGGGACTGCACTGCTATCTGTTTTGCACATCACACAAGATGTAGTAGAATACTCGCAGGTTTCTCTGAGATATGGCCATGATCTTACTGATACTGTTGCACAGATTCACAAAATGGCAATCAGCTCCTACACCTATGCCCAGCTATATTATGTAGTATAGAATACGTACTGTACAGCCAGCATTGAAAGGAAATTGTTGTACAGTCTGCTTGGATTTTGCTGTCTGACCATATGTCCTTTTGATTTACAAAAGAAATAGAGGGGGAAAAAAAAGCATTTTCCCAATTTAAATGGATATGCAGATGAGTTAAAAATTCCCCACTAACAACGCTCCAGATAAAGTTGGCATGTGAGTAATTCCTTCATCTCCAGAAATGATGATGCAACACTGGCACAAATGGTCACAGTTTAATAAATTATTTCTTGATAGTCAAATGCTGCAAGGTCAGCGAAACAGATAATTCAGGCCATCCTAGATTGGTAATTTTCTTGCAAAGAAGAAATGAGTTGTGGATCTGCAGGTCACTTGGTATGTATTATCTGCCAATAATGAAGAGCCTGAAGTCCTAGATAGATATGAAAAGAAATGAATTTACATGATACTGGTGAAAATATTAGTGATTCTGTCAGTATAGATAGAATGCCCATCCTTCTTTAGATAAATTTTATACGAATCATTGCTGAACTATAAATGGATTTTTGTTGAAAAAAGAACATTATGTTGAAATCATCATGATGCTTGATGCTTTCTTGATGCTTTCCAAATATGGCATCTCAATTTCTTCATTCAAAATAAAATAATAATTTGGAACTTGGTTATTTTAAATGTATGTATAAAATAGCTAACCAATGTCTCTTCCCTCTGTTATTGAAAGGAAAGTATGTACCTGGATACACCGCTAGAATAGAATACAACCATTCAGTTGGACGCGACCTTCAAAGATCATCTGCTCCAGCTGCCTTCAGGGCTAACCAGAACTTAAAGCATGTTATTGAGGGTATTATCTCTTGAGCACAGACAAGCATGGGGCATCAAATTCTCTAGCAAGCCTGTTCCAGTGTTTGACCACCCTCATGGTACAGAATTTATTTTTTTTCCTGATGCTCGGTCTGAATCTCCCCCATTGCAGCTTTGTGCTGTTCCCCTACATTCTGCCATTGGTTCCCAGGGAGAGGAGACCAGCACCTCCTCCTCTGCATTCCCTCCTCAGGAAGTTGTAGGGAGCAACGAGGTTGCCTCTCAGCCTCCTTTTCTCCAAACCAGGCTACCCAAATGTCTTCAGCACTGACTCAGGGTATGACTTCTATCCTTTTTCATACTTTTCTCAGATACTTTGATATTGTTGATTCTATTTGTGAAATTACAGCATTTGATATAGCCAAATTTTTCATCCTATATCGTAGGTTTTAAATTTTCTAATTCTGTCTGGAATCTTCATTATTCTTTGACCACTATGATTTTCTGTAGAATGCTTTTATCAGGTTAATTGTATATTTTGTGTATGCTATCATGTTTAACCTTGCTTTTTTATTATGAGTTAGAAAAAGCACTGAAACTACTTCTCTATTAGAAATTATTTTGTTGTTTTACTTGAAGCTTCTTTCTCTTAACCTAGTTTTTAATGATGTTTCAATATTCTCAGTCTCTGTGAGTGGAAATAAAACTTTCAAGGGAGGTTTAATAAATTTTGTTGGTTAATTTTGATATATGAATGGAAGAAATCAATAGAGAGAATGTAGTGGAAGGTTGCAGAAGCAGCTAATTGCTATACTGTTAGTAGAAAAGGGAAGATAGCCAATTAGTTCCAGTTATCCAAGTCCTGATTTACTCAAAGGCAGAAGGGAGTGTTTAATGACTTTTAATAAATATACTGCTCATCAGTACAGAATAGACATAGTGAAATCAAAGATATTTTATTCAGTCATCCCAATCACTTCCATTTTTCTCTGAATATTATTCTTTCATTACTTCAAAACCAGTGATTGAAATACAGAAACAGGAATCTGAAAGTTTACCTTTAAAAAGAAAAATCTTGATGTGATTGTCAAAGGTACTTATAAAAGAAAAAAAAAAAAAAAAGGTTGTTTCCATTTTCTGAAGCAACCCATTAAGTCAATCAGATGCTACAATGGAGGGGGAGGGAACAAAGTAAGCTAATCAGAGAAACTGACTTTATTAGAGCAGATTTAATGCCATCATTCTGACAAGAAACCAGCGTTTAAACTAAGCGCTGTTTCTATTAATTTGTTGTCCTCCGGGAATACAACTGATGACATGCCTTGATGAAAAATATGCTTAATTTACATTAAAATTATAAAAACTGTAAACAAATGCAAATCTTCCATCTTTTCTTTTTTTTTGGCAAGTGGTAAACATTGTCTCACATATATCTGAAAGCATTCTTGTGCTGAAGTTAGCATTGTGAGTGTAAATGTAAATACATGAGTGTATGAGTGTAATGTAAATACAGCTGTGTTAATGATGTGGGTAGCTATTGGTATGTGTGTTAGTCCAGGTACAGCAACAGTGATGGTATCAGGGTAGTGCAAGGCTGCCTGGATCTCTAGATAGAACAGAATTCCTGTATGTTGAAGTCCGTGGTATTACTGTTTATTGACTGGGAAGGTTTCTTCGCTTCATAAGACATTTCCCTAGTTCCCGCTTGTTGTCTGGGGAGGACTCTGAGGAGATGTCTAACAATATTTTCACTTCAGGAGCATGACAACTGCGGTGGTGCCAATGACCACTGATTTCCCAGGCTTTCTGAACAGAACTAGAAGTCTGAGGTACCCTAAATGCTCCTAAAAACTATGAGATTCACAAGAGAGACACGAACATCTAAGGCAGTAATTCAAAAGCATCCATGAGAAGAAATTCTGTTGATTCCACTGCTCTCTTTGTACCCTGGGTAAGACTAAGAGTCCTGAAGAATCTGTCAATGTCATTGTTACTTAATTTCTGAAAGTTATTATGTCTATTTCCATCAAGAAATTCTCTACCATGTGTGCTCATCAATTACAAGTAATAGCATTAATGATGAATTACAGCCCTTCTCAGATAAGAGGAACAATTCAAATGTGCAATTCGTGGGCCTTTAGAGAAGTATAGATTGAACATTTATATTTGAATATGGTGCTATTTCTGATCATGAAAAGCTGTTTCTAAGTATGAGTGATAGCTTTTCCATTGTTAAATACTGCAAAAGGGGAACTGGCAGAATGGAAAAATGGAAACTTTTCAGCAGAACAGAACTGATGGGAAAACAACAAAAAAGATTGGATTTCTGAATAATTGTTGATCAATTCTAGTTGTGACATTAATAGCCTATAAAAAGACATGGAAAGATGACATACCAAAAGTTCCTTAGTGTTGTGTTTTTTGGTGTTTTTTTTTTTTTTTTTTTTTGCTTTCATTTTGTTTCACATTGTTAGGGAAAGAAAATATTTCAAAAGGCTGTTTGTTAAATACTGTCTTTTTTTTTTCTTTTTTTTTTTTTTCCCTTTATATGATGTTTTGGAGATATTTTGGACTACTTGAATGAGTTTGCTGAAATGATTGTGATATCTGATGGCCATTGAAAATTCGCTATAATTGAAGCAAATTTGGGAAATAATGGTAACTGCTAGGGACCTGTGTTTAGAGCTCTAAACATCAATTTTAAAAAAAGTATCTTTGTCTTCAAAAGAAATGGGTTAAGGAATTGATAAAGTGACTTCTAAGATTTGGCTGTCAATACTTTTGTTTGACTGTTTAGTTGTATTGCTCCTGTCTGCTAATAAATTATCAGAGGAAAAAACTTCTGCAGTGGGCTGTATCACCCAACGGTTATCCTAACGATTATTGAGCCATTTGCACAGTCTTTCTTTCTCCTATTTATTTATTTAAATAACATGTGGGAGACTTAGGTGGAGGGAAAGAATGAAATTTGTAATTATTCCTCATATTCAGCATCATCTTTAATTTTCTGCTTCTTCAAAATGTTATCTTGGCCAGGAGGAAAGGAGTTTAAAGCCCCTTGACCTTTACATGCATCAGCGCAGGCATTCCTACAGATTAGTTCATCAGAGATGTATTAAAATATGTATTATTAAAATATATGTATTATTAAAATACCAAATGATTGTTGCTTACTTAGAACCATGCAGGCAGCACAGACACATAGCAACTGTCCTTCCATGTGTACATGGGTTAATCTTATTGTAAACCAGTATATCTCAGACTAAAGATTCTTGGTTATTTTCATATATTCAGAAGCTGGAGCTTAGAAACAAAACTAAACTAAACAAAGATATTGTAAACAAACCAAACAAGAACCTGAAAAATAAATGACTGGTGATTTTATTTTTTTCCCATCACTTTTGATCTTAGTTCTTCAGAATGAAGTGTGATACAATAATTTCCCCAGACTTTTGTGGTTAGTCTTTATTGTTCTGAACAGTGCCTGTTCTTAGGTTTAGAAGAACTTCTTAAAGCAAAGCTTAGTGCCAGAGTGACTCCAGAAGTTTTTGGGCAACATCATACAGGGGAATTACATAAGATAGGGAATTGCATTTAATGTTGCTATAGGTTATGAAAAAAATAGTTCTGTGATACTTTATGCAAAGAACAATAATCAAAGTGGGGGAGGGGGTAGTATATACTACCCCCTCCCCCAGTATATAGTATATAGTATATATACTATAATAATATATAGTATTATATAGTATATATAATACTATATATACTATATATATACTATAATATATAGTATATAGTATATATACTATAATAATAGTATATAATAATATAATAGTATATATTATATATAATATTATATATAATATAATATATAATATAATATAATGGTATGTAATAATATACTATTATTATATACATAATAATATATACATTATATATAATAATATACATTATATATATTATACATATATATATGTATATATACACATATATATATTATACATATACATATATTATACATATATAATATACATTATTATATATATTATATATACTATATAATATATATATATACACACTATAGTGTATAGTATACTATACTATAGTATATACTATATCAGTATGTACTGATTTACTTATCCTGTATTTCAGACGGGACTATGCATTTGGAGCTCTGTCAACACTGTATATTAACTAAATATACTAAATCTAATTCAGGTTTTTTATCTTGCAATCCCTTTAGAAAGATTTGAGAACTTGCAATGTAATTGGAACTGCAGTGTTAGCCAAGGTCTGATAAGTAGTTATAACCTAATTGTTCATAGCATTAATCATGAATATGCTTCCTGTAGTTTACAATGTATTGTTTCATAAAAGGCAAAAATGTTCATCGGGTTATCTTAATGCAAGTCTGACATGATTAAAAAATTCTGAAATGGAATGTTAATCATTGCTTGTCAACGAAATGGCATACAAAGGGTATATAATAAGAAAGAGATGGTTACAATCTACTGTAGTTACGTAAAGTGGTTCACATACTAAAAAAAACATTGCACTGTAAAATATAAAGCAGTGTCAACTGTGATCTGATTCTAACACTCAAACTTAATGGTCTGGATGTCCTCCTGAAAACAATTTGAAGCCAGGTGCCAAGCATAAATAAATCTATTATGCTCTCAAATATTAGTTTGGAAAGAAGTATTGGAAATACTTTCAGCAATTTCAGCCTTCTCCAAAAGTTTAAACCTTGATATGTAGAAAATACAGGATTGTTTTGTTTGATTTTTCACAGATGCTGTTTTTTTTTCCTGGTTGACAACAAACTTGCTTCCTCAGATTGTGAAATAATATTTCACTGTATTAGTTAAGTGGTGTTTAAGTGGTGTTAATTAGTTAAGTGGTGTTTAATATTAGTTAAGGGGTTTAATACAGACCTCCTCAGGAGCTCACATTACCACTACATAATAAATGGCTACAGAAGAAGCCAGAAGAGTAACTCTGACTGCATAGCATTTGTTTGTGTCGGAAAATTGTGCCTTTGATAAAACCAACTCTCGCCACTTAAATCTATATATGAAAGGGAGTTCATGTATGGCTGTAAGTCAGAGTCAAGGTTCCTTTTAAGAGTTGTTTCTGGAAAGCATGATGACTCATTGGTCCCAGTACATGAAATAAATATTTGAGGCATTTCTAGTGGTTGATATTAGCTAGATGCTTCCCCAGTTCTTTCCCAGCCCCATCCACACCCCCACACCCTCCTTTGAAAACTCATTACCACTGAAACGTAATTGGTAAGCTAATTTGTAAGGACTACCAGTGTACCCTTCTGTACTGGGCATTAGCGACTTGATTTTTACAATGACAGGCAGAAAGAAAGTAGTATTTCCAGTAACTCAGCAAGAAATGTCTATGAATACGCTATAAACCAATGATACATTTTCTAGCTTGAAACTAGTGTGTAAATGTGGTCTTACAAAAATTTTGGAAGTTGCTTGTCTTTCCTCTTTTTCTTTTCCCCCTGTATTTGCATGTTGGTCTCAGTGTGTGCGCAATTAAAAAAGAAACAACCAAACCAAAGCAAAATAAAAGAAAACACCAAGAAACAGATGCTGACTGCCAATTAACTTATGATAGTCCTAAGGTTATTATTACCCCTTCTGTACTGCTGTAAAGATCTGTCAGTGGACTTGCATCAGTATTAGTGATGAAGTTGTGCTGCTGGTGAATGTATTTAATATATAATGTTTAATACTTGGGGGTTGAAAAGAATGGCTGCCTGGAAGTACAAAGAGAAAAAGAAATGAACACACAACTGAGAGTCTTCCAGAATAGATTTATCTTTGTGTGGAAAGAGAAGGAAGGGAGAGCTCTATAGACCATCTAAATTGAGTTGACTTGTGATATGTGTGAAAATTATCAAGTTTGTCAGTTCAGAGCAATTATAGCTTGGCTCAGTGGCACAAAGAAACATTGCTTTCTTTTGTATTTCAGTTTCCAGTTGTTACTTGTTTTTCTCTGAAAGTCCCAATTCAATGAAGGGCAAAATGCATCATCACTAAACTGTGGCAAAAGAACTGTAACAAGTACTTGGCAGCAATTATAACATACCAACACCATACTTTTCAATTCAGAAGCAATGACAAAAGATGAATTTCCCTTACTACTTTTGTATCATCTTTTAAGTTTGAAACATAGAATAAGGTGCTGTCAACCAGATTTAAAGACTCTTTCATTTAAAGATTTAAGGAAGGCTTTCCTTTGACCTAAACCCATGTCAAAAGACCCATAAGAGGAGCTTTTTTCCCCCCCAATGTACGTAATACTGGAGGGAACTGGTTATCAGCACAGTATGATGGTGCCACATATTTATTACCTGCACACTCCTCAGTAACCTTGTGTGTTACAGACTTTATCATCTAGAATAATCATGATGATAATCACAAGAAAACCTTTCCAAAGAAACTAGAAAGCTGTTTACACTCTCAAATTCACCAATTGTTTACCTTACCATTGCATTGTTAAGGCTTTTCGAGGATGATGAATAATGTATTGCTCTACAATGTGCTTCTATTTGACTTTATGTTGTAAGATTATTTTTCATGTATTGAAAATACAACTTTGTCGGTCACACAGCAGATTTCAGCACAATTTCAGAATGTATTTTAGCCTTTTGGCCTTCAAAAGGCCAGCAAGAGATTTGAATATAATAGTCATTGCTAAAATAATAATAATAATAATAATAATAATAATAATAATAATAATAATAATAATAATAATAATAATAATAATAATAATAATAATAAATTAATGGCATTATCAGTATTTTTAAAACATGGAGTCAGTCTTGCTTTTGCTATTTGTCAGCTATTTTACTCTAAAAAGAGGTCTATACTTTTATGTTTTTAAATTATAGTTAAGTAATTTCAGGTTACCCAGGCTATTTCTTGCATTTTGCATGCTAATTATTTGAATAGTAATAATAATTAATAATAATTCTAATTTGGATAATAATAATTATAATGTGTTTTGGAAACCAGTCTATGTCTGTGAGACTGCTGATACTTCCAGTTGCTCCTTGCATTGTTGTTCCACAGCAGCCTACAAAAGGTGAGACTGATCCTGAAGCACAGTGAGCTTCATACACAGTGAGTGTATAAATCAGGGAAGGACTATTCTTTGGAGGGCAAGATGGCAGACACCTTTTAGTGCTGGTTACCTTGTCCTTCCAGGTCTGCTTTCGCGCCTTCAAGGACAGGAAGGCAATTCTTTTTATTGGGTACTTTGAGTCATTCTCCGGGGATTTTTAGTTGGGAGACTAATCTAATTGTAATATTGTCATCCAAAAAAAAAAGACTCTAAATAGATAACAGTTTGTTTATATTTCTATATTTTTTTGTTCCCAGCTTTTACTGAAGCAGTTATACTGGGAAGAAATCCAAGCTTAACATGCTTCAGAAAAAAGAGAGAAAGCTTTAAGGTGCTAAAGTTATAGAGGGTTGACATCTTAATTTTTTTTTATTATTATTATTTTTTCCCAAGGATTCTAATGTTTTACATGGAAGTTGGGAGTCCTTGACTACTTTTTGGCAATGTCATAAGCTCAAGTAACACTTTTTCAGTGCGTATCTGTTTTATTTGGTAGATAACAACTACACATCTCAAAAATGCTAATCAGGAAATTCATAAAAGGATGGATTCTTGGCTACAATTTTAGCCTACTGGTGAGGCTCAGTTTAGACCTATCAATTTAGGGAAGTTTAGTCTCAGCTGTAAGAACTAAATTCAGGAGCTAAATCCCTGTTTTGAGAAGGCCCTTTAATAAGAAACTCTGAGGGCAACAGTCTCACTGAATGCCTTGATAAAGAACAGTTAATGTTTAATATTTCTTAGTCAACTGATACAAACAAATGGGAAAAGAGAAAAGTAAAGGAATTGATCGTGAGGTTTCTCATTGCTTAGTGTACAATCAGGATGTAATGTGTAGGGATCTTTTAATTCATTTATTTATTTTTAGGATAAACTCCTGTAGACATTAAAATCCTATTGAAGAATAGCTTCTTTCAATAACGTTAAGTGTATTTCATGCCTGTTCACAGGCCATCAAGATGATAAATGCATTGTAAAGGAAGTGAGCTCATTAGTAGCAGTTTGTCAGCTTCAAATCTGACTTTAGCAAAAGCATCATGGATTTTGGAAAATGTATTCTGAAAATATATTGAAAACAAAAGAATAAAGACTCAGTAATAAGAATGAGTTTATCTTGGTATATCAAAAATTGAGAACATTTTAAAATGCCAGATTTAATCTTATATAGAGATTCTTCCTCAATGTCAACAAGTCTTGATCCTAAATTCTCTGTTATAATTTCTCTCAACTTCAGCTAAACAAATAATGTTTTGAACAATTTTAAAAGTTAAGTTCACTACCTGGGAAAGTAGGAAATGATTTCTCTATCATTTCTTAAATTCATAGAATGGTTGGGGTACAAGGGATGGTTTTCAGAAAAGGAACGTAACTGATGAATCAAAAGAAGACATGGAAAGGAGGAAAAAGGATTGGGATACAAAGTGTTACTTTAGGTCTCATGGGGGAAAAAAAAAATAAGTACTAAAAAAAGTAAAGCATAAAGACTTAGGCAGACCAAAGCCAAGAACATGTCATAGCTTGAGTTTCAGTTGTTTATCTGCTGTAACTGCACCTTGCTAAATCTTAGCATGTTGATTCAGTTCCTTGAGATCACACAGCATGTCTTGAGGATAATTCTCATACATCTGAATTTTGGGGAAGTAGTTTGTTTATTAAACTAGGTAATTACATGTATACTCAGTGTCAGCCTCATAAACTAATGATTATCTGAGAACAATGGCACTGAATTTGATAATGTTGTAGGTCCACGTGGACTTGAATATGAGATAAAACATACATACTACATGATGAAGTTACTGTCATGGCCCTGAGTTTGCCAACTCCCTTTGCTTATAAGTCCTCTTCTTAGCTTTACAGAAGGAGGAAGGATGTTACTGAGTTACTGTGTTGGGAATCAGCTGGCTTAGTTCTTGTTCCTGAGTCTGCCTTTCATTGTGTTTGTAATCTTCATAAGAATGGCTATAGGCTTTCTTCTGGTGGGGATTTTACATGCTGAATTTATGGATTCTTTCTCTGTGGGATGCACACCATGGGGTAGTGTTTCTGTTGCACACTGTGGACTCATGCATAGTTAAATTCCTTTTGCCAGGCTGTTCCATCTCATTTATGCAACAGCCACAAACCCAGCTCTGAGAGCTAGTTTAGGTTGATTTATGAAAAGAAAAAAGAAAATAAAATCTTAAAAAATTCCCACTAACAGAGTTGCTCCATGGCACACCCTGTTACTTTCCTGTGATGGAATACATTACACAGCACGTGCTTATAATATGTCTTAGAATTAAGAAACAAAAGGGTAAGAGAAAAGTCTTGTGTTATTTACAGCTGTTCAAGGCCTTTAATTTTATATTTCTGGGCCTCCTAAAACTGTATCTGTGTAACTGCAATTTTGCATTAACTTCAAGGAGCTGCTCAGTTCTTTTATGGTAGTAACAGTTTAGTTTGAGCTTTTCCAAGAGATCAGCTTGGACACTTGCATTAATTATAGAAAACTTGCTAGCACTAGAGACTATTAGAATGCTTTTTTTTGAGACAGTTTTGTGTGAATTAATTTATTTCAACACTGAAACAAACACTGATATTAATAGTGTTTCTTCAGGTTACATAGTAATTCCTTTTTACTCTAGCAGGTCATTCGGTTGCTAACCCAAATTTGTAAAGCCTTTTTTTGTGGTTGAGCTGTGTTTCTCACATGCTTGCTCATTCAATGTTTACAAGGTTTGGCTCTGATTAATGGTCTACAACCAGTCTGTTCTAACGTTAAATGAGAAAAGCATTCCAGTGGCTGTGGCATTTGGTGATAAGTAGACTAAGTAGAAGATGTTCTGTGCATCCCTTGGCTACAGGGTTGTGATTAGATCCAGCTCAGCCTGCAGAATTCTGCTGAGGATATTGCTGCCCTGCTGTAGTGATAGAGCAACTCATATCAAAACAGCATGTGTTGCTGCTTATCTTACATTGTACACAGCAGCTTTCTAAATGCTCTGGACATATGAAATGGTGTTTTTTTTTTTTTTTTTTTTCCCCCTTCATTTTCTTAAATCTAGACTTATTGAAGTGGGAAATGGGGTAGAATGAGTCTTTGTGCTTGCCAAGCCATTGTAGTACTTGAAGCAAGTGTTAAAAGTGATAGATATTTCTAAGATATTTTTATTTATTTTTGTGAAGTATTTTTTTCAAACCTTCAGACAGCTTACTTTTCAGAGTTCAAATGCAGTCACCCTTTTGCTGAAACACAACAATGCCACAGATAACCTCATGATGTGTTTTGAAGCAATCTCTTCCTCCCTGCAGACTGTATTTGTGCTCTGCAAAGCATATGTTGGAACTTCACAGGCTATATTTTTAGCGTTTCAAAAGGACTAAAAAGGCAAGGGATATACTACCCTAAGGAAACATAGGCTATAAGATTTAGGAATTAATTACTGGCTGAGAAAGTACACATGTTTAAGATAAAGCACACTGTCTGGATATAAGTAGCAAAAATAAAATGAGTAATGTAAAAGTTATGAACACAGATGGCTTTTTTTTTCCAATTGTTGTTCAAAACACACCTTTTCTGCTACGATGCAACTGCTAGCAGCAAGAGCCAGGCTGAAATTTGTAGCAATATCAAGTAAAGTGCTAGAGAGAAGCAACAAAGTGGTATCCAGTAAAGATACCTTCAAGCTTCCAGGAAGACCACACAGAGCACTGCCATGCCCCTAGCATATACAGAATACTGTTAATCCATTCCTTCCACTTCATGGCTTCTTAAAATCTCATGCCATTTTTGTAATTGAATTCTGACCCAGAAGTTACAATCTTAGATTAACGTGAAGAGATGATTGAGGCCTAGTCTATGAAAATCTGGAAGTTATGTCCACTGTAGTTAAAAATCTTTTTTTTTTTTTTATTTAGATATATATTTCTTTTAACAGAAATGCTTCTTAAACATAGTAAGATTGTGCATGTAAAATAATTTCATTTCAGAGGTTCCCACTCGTCCACCTAATCTCGTCTTCTTTCCAGGAAATGTTCTTATTTTGTCTAGCTCTTACCAAGTATGGAATTTCATTTTGTTAATGAATGGGGGAATGCATCAGCACCGTGAGTATATATCACATTTCTCTGTTAGCAAGCGGTTCCTTTCATTGTTATCTCATGCTAGCCATAAGCAAAAATACTCTAAAGATCCAACTACACTACTGTATGAGTGTACACTTTCAAAATTTTAGGGAGCATATCTCTCCTCTCTGTGTTTTTGGCTTTGTTTATTTTTTCCCAGTTGTAGGTGTGAGCAGGCAGTCAATATCAAAATTTAGAGTTATATCTTTTTCTTCCAACCTATGCTATTTGTATAAGGACAGTCCTGAAGAAGAAGCACTTTAGTTTGTATTTCTCATGCCAACCATCATGTTACTGTAGCAGCAATTCTGAAAGCACAAGGCCGTATGTTTACTCCCAGTAACATTTCTATACTGCTTACTGAGGACAATGTGATCCTTGAAAAGAAATCTTGTATATGCTACTGGCATCTGAAGGATAATAAAATAGTAGGAAATTGAATGCTTTCTACCAGAAAACTGGAGTGAATTTTGGATTGTTTTCTGTAGTGGTTTGATCTTGAAACAGTAATAAATAAATTTTGTTACATATTTATAAATGAGTGATTTATTCTTGCTTAAAAAATGCATTGTTCGGGATTTAGTTGCCAGGGTTTTTATTTTTCCCAATTGCATAAGTAAGATTTGATTACAGCTGTGTCAGTAATGCTAAGGAACAGCCTTTTATATTGCTTCAGAATTTGACAGTTATATAATAAATTATTTAAAGTATTGTAAATCTTAGTGCAATGGTTTTCCAAGTTGTTACTAGATAGAGTAGCAAAAAAATAAAACAGGCATTTTTGATCACATTTTCATTGATATAAAATCAATTAAATTGCTTTCCTATAAATCAGACTCATAAAGTTATACAACTAGTGGGACACTGAGAAGTATGGGAAAAGTAGAAGACATGATAAATGTATTTCAGTTTCTACAAGTTTGGTTGATTCTGAGGAGAAAAAAAAATAGGAAAAAAAAAAAAAAAAAAAAAAAAAACCTACACAGAATTCCAGCAATTCGTCCCCTTCTTTTACATCTTACACAATTCACAGATATTTAAGATGGGAATCAACCTCACTAGATGGCCAAAGTTGTATTGATCATCTCTCTGAGGCACAGCATCATTCTTTTCTTTACCATTTATGGCTTCCACTGTTCACTGGCCTGCCTATCCCATTGTTTCACTGCTTTTATGGTTAGAAAAATTTCCTTATTTTCTAAATGAAAAGCCATAACATGTATATACTTTTTTTTTTTTTTTTTTTTTTGTACTTGATAGTCCCATTTGATGTGCAGACTTCAGTTTCACATGAGCCAAGTGCAATTTTCATGTTCTTACTCTTTGCTCTAGTCAGCAAAAAATTTCCTTTGCATTTCTTGACCTAAAATCTCCGTGCTTTTTACTGGAAATGAACATTAACATGTAAAACCATAGAAGGCATTTGTTCATAGCAAGCAGAACCATCCTTAGCGTGAAAGATGAAAGTCATTTGACCAAATACATGTAGCTTCCCCCTTCTTTTTCATGAACTAGTATGTACTAGACATGACTCTTGAACCATGTGTGTGTAGTTCACCCATATGTCTTTCAAAGGTTTCAAAACATAAAATTTGCAGATGGGATCAGAACGCCACCACGTGTATATACTGTAGGAGAAACTGAGACATTTACTGTCAAAAAAAAAAAAAAAAAAAGAAATCCTATTTTGTGCATTTATGAAATCACCTCTCTGTTCAAGATAATTTAACCATTATTTTAGCAGATGTGCTGCATGCCTTGTCCCTATCTGTGAGGATGAATGATATAGAGAAGCCTTTGAAATAAAGACCATTTCTTAGTCTTCAAATGGGAATTCACCTCCCACCCGCAAAAAAAAAAAAAACAAAAAAAACAACAAAAAAAAAAAAAAAAAAAAACAAAAAAAAAAAAAAAAAAAAAAAAAAAACAGAATATGGTGGCAGTCTGAATTCAGAATGGACAATTATAGTATGAAATCCATCTCCACAGCAGAAAATAGAAAACTTGAAAAGTAGCAAATAGAAAACTTGTATAAAGCTGTGCTATTGAAGTGCATACTTATACAGAATTTTGCCTCATTTATTTTTCTATGCAGAGGCCTTTTCAATGTTAAATTAAACAACAACAACAACCACAACAAAAACATTAGGGAAATACAGGGGTGATGTAAAAAAATAGTACAAATTACTTTAAACAGTTTTTGCCCTCTGACTTCCATTGGCCACTTACACTGTGACTCCTGTATCAGGGAACATAAAAGGCTCTTGAGGAGAAGTTAACATGGCAGGAAGGTGAAAGATTATGCCTACCACAATTTTTTATTTTTTTTTTCACCTAATGGTCTTTATTTCTCCTTTTACTACTTCTACTTTTATTTTTTGAAGCTGCTGCGTGAATGCATTCATTTTGAATGTGTTTTTGTGTCTGCTATTGCTAAGAAATGTAATCACTAACCTCCCCATCGCCCCGGGACTTCAATTTTGTATTGAAACATCGATTTAGTATAAGATAAGAGCTTTTCTCTCCATGGGAATATTCAGAAGAGAGAATGGGCTCTGAAATTACATGTGAGGTGCACAGACAATGTTGTAATAGATTCTGGATGGAATATTTCAGGGTATTAGACAAAATATGTAATATATTTTAGAAAATAGCAAATTTATCTGTTATTACAGGATAAGCAAGCTTACTTATTTTTAAGTTCATGTATTAAAATAAATTTATTTAGTCAAGCATTTAGCACATGGAGAATTCCCATTCCTAATTACAAATGTTATATTTGGACATGCTTAATGCTTAAATATTTTTGTAAATTATAGCCTTGACTTGGTGTGACTGTGAAGCTTTGCCTGAGTGAACTTCCAGCAGCGGGTATAAACAGTAAAAAATTCAGATTTTTACATAGTTCTTCCCCCAAGAAACTGAGTGGGTTGTGTTCTTTATCCACTTGGTTTCCTGTGTTAAAAAATAAAAATAGAAACCAGAATCTATTGTACTATGTTTTGTTGTTTGTAATTTTATCAAGCAGCATCCCTTATCCACTGCATGTGGAAGCTCTGCAGAACTCTTCTGTTGTGTGCTCAAAGTGATTTACAGCTGATATATTTTGCCAACAATACCACTGTTCTGTTTATAATTATCATGCCTGGCAACTTTACAGATGTGGCTGATCCAGAGACATTATTCTGCTATTATACATTTGTACTGAGTATACAGAATGTTTCTGAGTTTCTTCTCACCCTAATCACTTCTCACCCTTCGTGCCACCTGCTGTTCAAGAAGTTTTGTTCTCCTGCTGCTGCATCTGTATTTAATATAAGCAGAAGATGACTTAACTGAGGTTTCCTTAAACTCTTAGTTGTCAAAAGCTATCAAGCATTAAACTTAAATTAATTAGGGCTAGGTATAGGGTGTATTATTTTCCTTGAGGATATTAACATCCTCAAGTGAAGCTAAAAACAAAACAAAACAAAAACCTTACATGGCATCTAATATTTGACCGTGTCTATAGTCTTGATGTCTATAGTATCTTACTTTAACATTTGTTTTTTTGAATATCATTGGGTAAGCATTTTCAGGGGGTGTATTAACACTTTTACAATAATGTAATGATAACTGATGTAGAGATGTCAACTCCAAAACTAACATGGTATTTAAAAAAAATCTGGCATACTTTCAAAATGTTGTCTACAGGGAATACTGAGCTAAAAGTTAAAATCAAGGTGTAAGAACCCTGTAATCAATAAGATTAGACAGCACTATAAATTAAGAAGTACTGTTAGGGTTTTTCTTGTGCCCCAAAAGGGAGCATGCTGGGGGGAGTTTGGGGCCCAGGCTGAGCACTCACATCATTCTAGTTCATTGATTCTTCTGCTACTTCCCCCATCTTGAAAAATCAGAATCTGAGTAAGTGAACAAAAAGTTCTGTTTATCCCCCTTTTTTTTTTTTTTTTTTTTGGGGGGGGGGATTATTTATGCTGCAAGTGTAAAAGCCAGCCTCAGACAGGGTCAGAGTTGGGTTGCTTTGATCCATCACATCTGCGTCAGCCCCCTTTTAAGCCCACAAAGGCCAAAAAAGTCTCTGTTTGGGTTTTCTTGCTCTCGCTATTGCCTACATAGTACATTATAGTCCTGATACCCTTACAGAATTGCTACTTTGCCTCCAGGCAGAACAAACAGTGTAGCAGGGCTCATCTCGATCTGTCAAAGGGTTTGAAGTACACTTCGGTAGCCAGCAACGGGACAGCCTCTCCATGCTCTTTTCACCAGAGTGCTACTCTTAGTGTGTTGTGAATTTTCTCTGTTCGCTCTGGCATTTTACATAGACTTTTGGATAGTCCAGCTCCAAACCAGTACACACTGAAGGCAACTGCTTTCAGTAATCTTGGAAGGCAAGTTGATAACAGAAGAGAATTTTAATGTGCTTACCACAATTTTTAATGCTGAAGAGACTCCTATGTGGCAATTTACTGAGCCCTTCGGGTTTCCAAAAGTTCTCCAAAAATTGTACTTATTTCTTTTATTATTATTATTCAACTTCTAAGCTAATTCTTCCTCTTCTTCCCAGGCCACTCATAAGAAATGGCCTTTTTTTAACCTGAACTCTTCTAGAGAAATTAATGAGATGCTTTCCAGCTGGAGCTGGTGGGTGTCAGGAGCAGCTGCAGGGTGAAAGAGCAAGCAAACAAGAAAGCTTAGAGAAATACCCATTGGATTCTTAAAAGCCCACAAGCTTCTGTTAATGGTCTAGGGTGTGTATTTTAATGTAGTGTTAGGACATAGTCACGCTTCACAACTTCTAATGCATGTTATGACCCAACTTTTGCACATGTACCAACTGGTATACGTGCAAAAGCAATCTATATATTGCAGTGGGCCAAATAATTATGCATGAGAAAACACCACCTGTTCCTGAGTTGCTCCATATCAAAACCAATATCTATCCTTTTGATTTATGTGATTTTTGTGCATAGTGATAGTACTTCATATTCAGTGAGGAAGACTTCTCTTTAAAATTACTTGTCTTCAGTTTTAGTAGTAGGAGATAATGAAGAAATGGCAGTACCAGGAAAAACACTCTTGAACAGTGAAATAGAATCCTTTAAGAAAATCAAAGCGAAGTGAAGAAACCACCTGTCTTGATACAGAGTGAATAGCAAGAATATACAAGGAATTATATCTTTAAAAACATCTGTTAGCAATAGTGTGTCTTATATAAGTTATTTATTCTAGAATTTCTATTATACTAGTGATTAGATGGATAAGTCTTTTATTGAAAGCAAATTCAAACAGTTACCTTTGGTCTACTTAGAGTACGTTATTCTAAGCTTATTGTTATTGTATTATGGAAAAGATTTGATATGATTGTACTACGGAATTTTAAGTAGCATTGTGAATCCTCAGCTTGTTTCAATATTGTAGTTGCACATCACATTTAGTATGAAACCGTAAAGATTCACATCTTAGTTTCAGGTTTTATATTCTGTTAGTTTTAAGGTGTGATAATGTGCATCTCAGGGATGTTTGAAAATAAAAATGACAAAATGAAATAGCATAAGCAAAGAGCATTTCAGAATGCAAACTTTTTTTCCTTTGTAAGTAACAGTAAATATTTTCATTAAGAATTAAAGTGAAGTTGTAATTATATGCACAAAATTTGGGATAGAAAGTGAATACTTTATCTGCAAAAATTTTCTGAAATTGTGTGACTACACTATCTTTAATTATACATTCTGTGTTTTAAACTTTTGCATGTGTACAATATGAAATACTTAGACTATAGACAGAGGTTTGTAGGCTTTGAGGATACTACTGAATATTTTTCAGCTTTCTGATGCTTTTCTCTTCATCCCCTCCTGCAGTTGCTCCTGATTAGCTGAGGATCAGGTGGCCTTGGTCACTAATCAAATCCAGTTGGGAAGTTGATTAATTTCCTTAAAAGAGTTCAGGTGAAAAGAGGTGTTTTCTTCTGAGTGGGCCTGGTGGGAGAGGAGCAGAGAGGTTATAAGCTGATCAATTAGACGTAGAGGAAAGCGTATCTTCTTGAGAACATGAGTAGGCATGAGAGACTTATGAACTTTGAAGGGCTCATCCTTTGTAAGAATCAGGAGGATAAAAATAGTTGCAAAGAAGTGAAGACTTTTGTGTTTTGATTTTTCTTTGAAGTGTTTTTTGTTTGTTCTCTGCTCTGTGACTGGTGGAGTTGCCTGAGGTAGGTACTAAGCTAGCCAAGTGACTGATGATGAGAACTAACTTGGGAATGAAAAGCTGGAATTGAAAATCTGTGTTTTGCCAGGGAACAAGCAGCTGATTTCTTTAGGGAACTTAAGTGAGCAGTTTCTGAAACCAAATCAGCAATGCTGAGATATTAGAAGCACTGAGTACGTCTGGCTTGTCCCTTAGAGCGCAAGGGTGTTCAAGGAGCCCAGAGCAAAACACTTGGTTCCATTTCCATTTGTTCTGGAAAATTGGATGGCCTGAACTTGAATGCTGAAGTTGTTCTAGGAAATGGTGAGCATAGGGAAGTGCTCGGCCTGCTAAAATGCTGTGTGTGTATGTACGTATATATATATATATATATATATATATATATATATATATATATATATATATCAAGTACTCAGTTTCCTCCTATTAGTCAAAAGGAGTATTGTTGAAACTCATCCTTTTGTTCATGATTTTGCTGTGAATCTCACTTCTGATTCAAAAAGGTCATACTTAGTTTAATTTAAAATTTGAATTTTTATGTACAAAATGACTTTAAGCTGATTGTGGCCATGGGAGGAAAACAATCTGAGCGAATTGAGAGCGGGCTTCTGAGGCTTTTTCTTCCACCTGCTTCATGTGTTTATATCGGAAGTCACTGGAGTATTGCTTTATCAATGAGATGTTTCACTGTGGAATTCTTAACCCAGGTAGAAGGCAAGCACCAGACATTTTGTTTTTCTCCTTTATGCTTAAATAGAGTTAATCTAAAATAACAGTATAGTAGCACTGTACTGTTCATAGCAGAAACTACTGATAATTCTAGTAGATGAGCCCTTCATCCTGCAATCTGAGGTGCTTGTCACAATTGAGATGTGTGTCCAAGTACAAAGGGAGCTAGAGCAAAGAGCTGGTATTCCTTGAAATTGTGTTTGAAGTATTGCTAAAGGTAAATTCAATCTCACTGTTCTGCCAGTTGGCAGAAAAAAGTTGGACTTAAGAGTCCAACTACATAACTTCAATATCATTAGTAAACCTTGATATGTTTTGTGAAAGTTTTGTTCTTCTTATAGAACTATGGCTAAGGAATTTAGAAAATGATAGGTGTTTGCGAATTTTAATGTGGGGTATTATTACTATTTTTTTAGTTTAAATAAATGCTCTATTACATTGGGGTGAGGGGAAGAAGAAGAAAAGGCTAGTGTAACAATGAAAAAATGAAGTTGTAATGAAGAATCTGAAATTGATTAAAAGCTATTTTCCTTTAATTGTAAGATAAAGTTCTATTTATGTGCCAAATCATATCCAAGGAAATAGGACGAATGAAAATGACTTCCTTGTTCCAAAAATGAAGATGGAATTAAATTTTGTTCTGACATTTGTCTGGGTGTATGGAGTTTGCCACCCACTATGTGCCAATCCCTCACATTGGAGAAGGAGCAAACCCTGCACTAGAAAACTTTTCAGAGCAGCTTTATGCCCCTTCTGCAGCACCTTTTCTGTAGCCTTTGCTAAGCTATCCTAGAAACATCTCAGCAGAGGTTATTTTTTCTTTTGTATTCATCAATACAGGGTGTTACAAGAAGTTAGAGATGCTCGGCTCAGTATGTTAACTGAAGTTCAGACCATTATTTTTGTCTTTGTAGTCCATTCTGTGCTATCAGTCTGAGGCAAATAATTGTTTCCTTCCTTTTTAGGGAAAGGTGAACATGGAAAACCATACCCTCTCACAGAGGAAGACCATGATGATTCTGCTTATAGGGAAAATGGCTTCAACATATTTGTTAGCAACAATATAGCACTGGAGCGATCCCTGCCAGACATCCGACATCCTAAGTATGTAAATTGTTTCATGGACTATTTGGTTTTAAAGTTTTTCTTTTTGTATATCTCTAAATAACCTGTTTTCCTGGAATGTGAAACATGAATACTCAGCCAATGAAGTGAGACAGCTTCATTAAATAGGAAACAGCAAGTTGGTTGCTGTTCTTAAATCATATTTTCTGTCTTTTAAACTGGCCTCTCATCTTATTAGTAACATGCTGAGACTGTACAAAGACTCTTTTAGTTGCAAAACGATTTTGATGGTGTTTCTGGGTAGGGATTTCTTAGGCAGATATAAATAACATGAAGTAAACTTTATCCAGGTTCTCGCTTGTTGAAGATGTTGAGGCTGGTGGCTGACTGACAAGTCATAAGTGCATTGGTTAAATTTTTGGACTCCAAAATGTTTGTTTTTTTTTTCTGTAACTAAACCAAAAGAATCTAATTGTGTTACAGTTTATCAGCTGTAACACAGATGATAGTACTGCTAGTGTCGGACTATGTAAATATAATGAGTGATGGTGAAAATGCACATGCAGAATTAGGGATAGTTGAACGATAGTGTGAAAAAAATTCTTTAATAGCATTTTTTTCTTGTTTCTCTCTAGGAGAAAAAAGAAAAAGAGTATTTTGTAAATAACCACTGAACTAAGAATGATCATGCAGTTCTCATTAAATATATACTTCCTTTCATGTTCTGTAACTTCAGATCTCTTATGCAGAGCATAAACCTTTCTGTACCTAACTGGAAATGGTACATATGCCTTTCTAAGGCTCCAGGCTCTAGTGCCCTAGAATCCTTCTGAGCTCTGAAGTGATGATTTAGCTTCTTTCTGTGTGATGTTCTTCATTCTTCTGAGTGTTGCAAACCTCATTGCTTTATTACACTGTATTTACAGTAAAATTCAAGCCCTGCTATAGCTGTGTTGAAAGTTCTTTTAAGTTCATTTATTTGCATGTGAACAGTGACAAACCTCATGCTAGGAAGATTTTCATTTACATTCAAATTGTTGTTTTCACCACTGCTTTCATGTGATTAGTATATGGGGGGAGCAGGGGGAGGGAATCTCTATGGAGAAAGGTATTAGGGACAAAATCTTCATGACAAGCTTGATATTTTCTGTGGGATACAATTCTCTTTTTTATGATTACGTAGTTTAAGACAACTACCTATTTCTTAACCCATGTAAGATTGCCAGGTGAATTAGTTTGAAATAATCTGGGGAATGGAACAGAACTTGAGAGCTTGATGGAGTGGGAGCAGGTGGGAGACAGGATAGATCACAATATATCATGGCAGCTTCTTGTTTCATCAGATGTGAGTACTATTCATTCTTTGAAAAGGACAGTTCATGTTTGCATAGTAAGATTTTAAAAAATAACTCAGAGTGGAGGAATTCACCCCAAAACTATTTAAAAAAAGTCATTAGAGGTGTCTTCTATTTAATTGCCACATTGCATTGTTTTGAGAAAACAGTTTATTTTTATAACTTACTATTGTTTTGCATAGAATTAAGTGAAAAGAAATAATGGTTTTCATTAAGCCATATATTTTTATATGCTTCATTTGCTTTCTAGTTTGCCTGAGTTATATACAGTTTCCCTGATGTGATTTATAAGAATTCTTCCAAGAAGTTGAGTTCTAATGTACAGCTGTAGAGCATCAGAGTTGTCTTAAATTACATTGTTGGCATAATAAATATGCTCATCAAGCGTCCTTCTCTATTAGTAAAACCACAGAAGGCAATTACTAAATACAAAAGAGAACTGACATGTCTATCCTCCCTTTGTGTTTTTGCAAGTTGCTCTTCTGGCGATTTGTTTCTCACCCACTACTGTCTGCACAGTCAATGACATTTCCCTGCGTGTCCCCAGAAGCAATGTGTACAATGTGTTGTCAGAAATGACATATAAGGAACAAGTCAGTAGTACACCATCCTTTCTGTGTGCCCCTCTTCTTCCCTAGCCCAGACCATTAGGGACTTTCACTTAAGTCTCTCACTTGAAAAACTCAAACCTTCAAGGTATCTGCATCCATTTTCGTGTTCCAATTCAGCTATGATGTTCAATGCAGCCTCATGTGACTGATGTTATGGTAGTGTCCTGAATTAATTGACTTGTCATGGCCATCTAACCTTCATTATGTTAAGCATTTGTAACATGATCTCTCCATTAGTTACTGCATCATCTTGTAAAGGCAAAATATTTATATTCTTAGTTTGCATACTAAGAAGTACGCTAAGGTGACAAAACTAGGCTCTGATGGTTATACCTTGAAACAAGTCTGGGTTTGGCTTAAAGAACCAAATAAAATGGTTTTCTTGCCATCAGTAGAGAAACTTCACAAAACGAACCTTCAGACTCATTAAAAAACTGGGTAGTGAATCTTGCAGTTCAGGTCAAAAGATATTTAAGCAGCTGTAGTAGTTCCTATGTTTCTGAAATCATGTTAGGAAGGAAAAAAAAATTCAAAAGCTTGGATCAAATAAATTTCAAGTGCCACCTCTAAGAGACTGTTTTTCTGGAAAGTATGCCAAGACAGCAGATAACCAACATTTGCTCTTTTGAAAATGAATTTTGAAATGAACCTTCTCTTTGGAAATTGGGCTCTAAATTTGCAAAATACTGTTTCTGGTAAGGGGATGAGGGGAACCAAGCAAATGCTTAAATGTCTAAGCTATGAGAAACTCAAGTTCTCAGGTTTTTATAGTATTCTTGTCTTTTTTCCTTCAAGTGTGACATATTTAAAGCATTTCAGAATGATGTATTCAGACTACTTCTTTCCTTTTTAAGATGCTAAAATGTGTGTGCTGTAAAAATCCCTGGAGGAATGAAACAGTTAACTTCCATTTTAAGGCTACCTTAACAGCTTTGCTGTTTCCTTTATATTTTTCTGTTGCAAGTGCCTAATATCTCCCATATTTTTTTTCTCTCATAGCTGCACTTGTATATTTTTTTCCGTTTCTATGGGCAATTTGGTATCTTGTACCTGTACCACTCTTACAGAGAAGTTTTCTAACAGTGGATGTGCACAGTGTTACATTAGCTAATTCTCTGTTCATTGCTCACTGTCACCTCTGGCCTTAAGTAACAGGAAATAAAAATACCATTGCTCAACTGTTTTTATCTGTAGAAATAGGTCTTGCAAGACAGGTCAGTGCAAAGTGTATCTGGGTAAAAACCCATTTCATTTGCTGCTCATATATGGGGTTTGGTTTTGTATTACAACTTTTGCGTAGAAAGTATGGTAAAGTGGGCCAATTTTGTTCCCTAGTTTACAGCAGTTATTAGGGAAATTATAGACGTTTATATTGAAGGAACAACTTGGCAAAGGCATCTCTGGTAAGAAATATTCCTTTTGCCTTGGAATGTCTGAGTTGTTGCAGAAGATGGTAAATGGATAGTACAGGTTGGTCATCCTGCCACAGAATCTGGAAAAAATATATATAGCTTTAAGGCTGTTCAGATTGTAGGAAGATGGGATTATTTTTTATTATTATTTTTATTGCAAATAAAAATCTGCAACAGAAATACCACCTCAGTTCATTAGGATTTCAGAACTGATTTAATCAAAGTAAGACTTCTGGTGGCCTAAATTTGAAGGCGACATTAGAGTTTTGGGTAATACTTTGTGCTGGCAATGGAATTGCAATTTAAAGATCTTTACTAATAGAAAAATTATTTCAAAATTCGGAAGAATAGTTTTGTTTGTTTGTTTTTGCTGGCTCATGCCACTTTCTCTAGTTTGGAAAACAACAAACTTCTTAAAGCTAGGAGAAAAAGCAGTGGTATCCTGTTCTATTGGAAATGGGGGAAAATGCTACCCAAGTGTTTACTGTAACAGTTAATTCTTATCTTCTTAACATTCTTAAATATTCTGTGTGTATCAGTTTTGTTCAAACAAATGAAATCGAATCTGATTCAAGTTTTGAATAGCTTTCAAAATGCAATTTTGATGAGGCTGCAGGGAATGATTGCAATCATCTAGTCTGAACAGAGTATAAATTTTGTGGTGTATCTTGTTTCAAACCCCTAAGTCCTCATAAACAAGGGTATCCATTTTTATTACATATTCTTTCTTGAGTCAAAGGAATTCAAGTTAATTCCAGTTACTAATAGAGTGTGGTGCAAGCATTGCCACTCAAAATATTTCGTGATTTGTGTGTTTGTATAGGTTGATTTCAACAGGGCTATTCATCTCTGTTGTTTGTAGAACGTTTGTTTATAATTTGGATTTGTGAATCTGTGCCTATGCTTGTTGGCTTACCTGAATAATCTATTACCAGAAATCCCATCCTTTTTAGATTTCAGTAGGTATAGATAAAAATTTCAGTACAAAATTAATTTGGTGTTCATACTGTACATTAAGGATGTCCAACTTGATTTCTGTGACATCCGTTTTTAGCATGTATGGTGTGGAGTTGCTGTTTCCAAGTATTGGCTGACTATTGCTGTATGAAGTGGTTGAACTTCACTGCAATTCCCAGCAGTGCTCTTTTCAGAAGTCTGAGCTGTTCTTGTTGATCTTAAATGTTATATTTCTCACAGACCTCTGAAGAAATGCATTTTCATATTCAAATAAATAGAGGTTTGTGAAGGCTGCAAATTGTTCTGTGTCCTAAACAATAACTAATGAGGTTGTTCTTTTTTAATAATAAAACCCCCACATTTCACTATACCTGTTCTGCATAACTAAAACTCATCAACTCTACCTCCTTATCAGCAGTAGAAGCTGACAGAATGCCCGAATGGTTCACTTTCAAAATATTTGAATGCAGTGAGGTTGCTGCCCCTTGTATTTTTCTTTAAAAGAGACAACAATGAAAGTGCTGTGGGGTTTGTGTGTGTGTGTCTTTGGAATAGCTGCAGAGTTAATGTTATCCCTAATGGTGTTTTAGTAAATTCTGAAGAAAACAAGAGTTACTAGAGATGTATTTTAAAAATTCAAGGTAAATGTTATAGTCATACAATCATGCAGTAGTTCATATCTGAATCCTCTAAAATTTTCAGTTATTGTATTGAATATATTGAGTTACTTTCTATAAATACAGTGCTCTTGTCTGAATGCTTTTAGCATGCATGTTTGTTATATATATATATTTTACCTGAAAGTCAAAATAAAAACAAAAACAAAAACCTTTAATCTAGCTCTCAAAGATAGTTTCCAATGAATTCCATCAGCATTCTGTTATCTTAATGGCTGTCCTAGGTTATCCTAGCTCAAGAAAAAATTTAAAAAAAAATGAATTGATATTAATTATGCTGAACTTTGCAGTATTTAATATGGCTAATGGAAGTAATTAGTTATTAGGATTGATCTTCTATTGAATTTTGATTAGATACCAAATGAGACTAAAAAAAGTACAAGGTTTTTCTAGTTGTTTCACTCTTGTGAGTCAGACAAGTCTTTAAATACTGTGTGTGTATATATAGACATATATATGTTCAGATTTATTTATAATATTTTAATATATGTTGTTGATATATAATATTTAAATATAAAATATTCAGATTTATCATTGGGTAAGAATATTGTCTCCCTATTATTCCTCCCACAGAAGAAAGGGGGGGGGCAGGATATGCTATTGACACAGACCTGTGCATATATTAATGGTTTAGTGTTATTATTTGTTGAGAACCCTAAGTCAAACTCTAATCAAAATCAGAAAAAAAGAAAAAATGATTATATTCTGGGTTGATGAAGAATCTTGTAATGACA
Source organism: Aythya fuligula (assembly GCF_009819795.1). NCBI lineage: Eukaryota > Metazoa > Chordata > Aves > Anseriformes > Anatidae > Aythya > Aythya fuligula. Next base: position 25,257,877 of record NC_045562.1, on the reverse strand, counting down.
TCTCAAGATGTGGTTAGATGTCCCTAAACTTAGCAAATAGTTTTTTGTGGTTTATTTTTTTTTTTTTGGTCTGTTTTTTTGTTGTTGTTGTTGTTTTTTTCCTGTAGAATTCTTTCTAGCTACCACCAGGGAAGGATGCTGGTTCTTTGTGGTTTTCTCTGTAACTGTTTCCCCGGCAGTCAGATTTCCAGCATGATTTTCAAAACAGCTAAGTTGCTCAGAGTGAAGGAGGCCAGATCTTTTAGTTCTGACATCTTGCAGTGGGCTTCATGCTACAGGAGGGGATTTATGGGAGAGCTGAAGCATTACACGGTATGTGATGCTAGAGAACAAATATCACCTGCCTGTGTGTTGCAAGACAGAAGCATAAATTTGCTCAAGTGAATGCTGAAGTCACTTGATCATTACTTGGTGAACAGAAGAGTAAAGTGGCTAAAAAAGCAAATAAGATGTAAGTAAGAAGCTGATCAAATTGCAAAAATAAGGCAGTTAAGTCTGGGAGTTGCTGCCCCAAAGCGTATGTTCTCAGATGTCTTTTGAAGCATGTACTAGGAAGTGTGGGATTGTGGTTCATGAAGTAATTTTTAATGGCTAACTTCTTAACCAAAAGGATGATTTTATTTCTCCTCAAATAGAGTACTCTGACAGGGTAAAAAGAGAAATAATGCATTTTAGGTATTTTTCATGGGTATTTGTTAGACAAGTTTGTTAGACAAATTCTGTGGGGAGGTTTAGGTTGGATATTAGGAAAAACTTCCTTACCGAAAGGGTTGTTAGGCGTTGGAATAGGCTGCCCAGGGAAGTGGTGGAGTCACCATCCCTGGAGGTCTTTAAAAGACGTTTAGATATTGAAATTAGTGATACGGTTTAGTGGAGGACTTAGTTAGTGTTAGGTTGGAGGTTGGACTCGATGATCTTGAAGTCCCTTCCAACCTAGCCAATTTTGTGATTCTGTGAAATTAGAGCTGGCTGAGTGACTTCAGCTTTTCCTTAAGTATTTAACTGAAAGTATGCCGTGCATTTCCTCCAGACAAAACAATCTTGAATACTCAGTAGCTGATTTTGCTGTTAAATATTTGTTGTTCCTGATTTCTTTAGTTTATGTATGCTGTGCGGAGGAAAGTCATTGAAGTGTATAGCATTCAATCAGAGTACTATTTGACTACATTAGTAAATCAGAACTATTAAGTAATTTAAAAAAAAAAAACTTTGAAAAATGGTCAGCAGCAAATCTAGGTAAGTATTTAGCTCTACTGGCATTTATAGCATTGCTTTCTCTGTTTTCCCTTACTTTTGTATTTTTGTGTTTAAAAAAAAAAAAGACATTAAATATCCTATAGCAGTTTCAGTGTTCACAAAATAAAAATGGACTCACTTTTATTGCAAAAATATTAGTAAACAACTTGGCTGTGTATTTACCTGGTGTACGTGCAATTAAAGCTGTGGCACAAGTTTAGTCTCAGTGCCTGCCATAATGATCTGATGACTAAAAATCTTCTGAGTCTCATCTCTGGCAAACAGGGTCAGCTTTTGGTGGTGCTTGCACGAGTGAGACGGGTTGGCACGGCCAGGCCATTAGCTGGCTGTTGTGCCCCAGCCTCAGGTATCTTCCTGCAGCTTCCTTCCCTCCAGAAGGGGGGAAGATGGCTCCTTTGCTCTTCTTTCCCTTTCAGCCTAATGATGAAAAGCTCCTGGAGAAAGTGTAAAAGTTAGCTCAGAGGCATCTGAATCATCTCTGCCTGCTCAGTAGGGAAATAATTTGGGTACAACCTAATTGTTCAGAGGGCAGATGTCACTGGTACCGAGGGATGCTGAAGAGGCACTCTGTGTGTACTAAACTTGGCACGGCACAGCTACTAGCTAGCTGATTCAACTTGCATCTAACTTGCTTGCTCTTATGCTTAGTTTGACTGGAATCCAGAAACCACAAAACAAGCAAATCCTTTCCCGGTGTTTTGAAAAAGTGTTGGTTCAGGATTCTCTACAAAGGGCTGCATTACTTTGTACGAATGTTTGCTAGTATTATTTAAACTTCCCTGGCCACAGACCAACTGGTTAAGCACACATTGCTTTTAGTAGGCTGGTGAGAAAGCTGTACACTATTACTTGGGCTGCTTTTCCAGGTGTTCTGTGCACTTACTGCGTAATGTAGTGAAGGTGGAAAGTCATGCATGCCAGAACGTGATGGGCTATGTCCCCATTTCCAAGTCTCACCAGATTGTACCTTGCAGTTGCTTCAGGGCATCTCATTCAAAGTGTAGATCCTTGAAAACAGGGTCAGAAATGTTTTCTGCTGGAGAAAAAGAGTGGCCTTCTGTCTCTGTCATGCCTGCTGTCAGTTCCTCTGCAAGATATGTATCGATAGTAACAAATTACATGGAATAATTCCTAGGTGCTTTCTGGTTGCTTTGTCTGCTTTTTTTTTTTTTTTTTTTTTTTTTTTTTTTTTTTTTTTTAAAGCAGCCACAGCTAAAATGGGGCTGAAGATTGATGATTCTCCCTCCACCCCTTTGGTGAGGAGCAGGCTGCAGCATTTAGTAGGTCAATGAGGAGAGTCCAAGACTGATGGCTCTGTTTCTGTTTACCGAAAAGAATTTGATAAAAGAAGTAAGCTGTTTATACAAGCAGAGGAAAGTAGTTCTTGTGGGTTTGAATGCCTTGCATATTGCCTACATTGCAGTGAAGCCTCCCACGCCACTGAGAAAATAGCAAGCTGCAATAAACATCACTGTGAAATCTAAATATAATAGGGAAAGGAAACTGCAGGATATTTACCCTTCAGCCACTTCTGGGCATCTGGGATAGCCAAGTCTATTGGCATTTGACAGTGGTTAAAACCAGAACTTTGAGGTCTCAAATACAATACAGCAATGGGAAAGCACATGCAACTTCACTACGATCAATGAGAAATATTGAATGTGCTGGGGATCCAGACCTTTGCTGTTCACAAATGACTGTGAGGATGATGTATGCTGCCAATTTAATAGGTTCAGGAAAACCTTCTGTATACCTTACTTGTTATTACATATCAATTCTTGCTTTCTTTCTGAACGTTTTTCATACAATTAGGCATTTACATAATGTGAACCAGCATAGGATTACATACTTCTAAGCAAGTGAAATTTCATCTCTAATATGAACAAAACACAACAAGTACCAGTACTTTCTTACTGGCAACAAAATTAGCTGCTCTGTCTCATGCAATAAGGACAACAAATACAGAGCAAAGCTAGAGTGAAAAAGCAGTTTTTGTTTTGCCTGGCTGGATTATGGATGACCTTATTGAGCTGTAATTTTCCAAAGGCTGCACTGGCCACAAGATGTGGTAACAGGCATGCGAACTTACTGATCACACTGGCACTTGTGGTCTGTGATGCCTGACAGCAACTTTTTCACAGCTTTTGTTCCCATGCCTGCTAGCTGTGACACCAATGCTGTGACATGGGTCAGACCTAATAATATCTTGGCCATTATTTTATCTTGTGTATCATATATGGGAGGTGATACTGAAAGGGATGTGTGAGTCTGGTTTCTACCTACGCTTTTTCTCTTAGATTCTTTCAGCATCCTCAGTAACTGGATTTTTGGGTGATACATAAGGCTGCTTAGTGGTTTGGTACAGGTATGCTATGCATGTTCTTGTTTAGTTTATTACTATACTTCCTAATGCTGTCAGTCCTTGCAGCCCTTTGCACAGAAAGATAACTGACCGTTGTGTAATGCAGGAACATTTTATAACATGGTTTAGATCAATCTGATGTTAATTGCACCAAATACCCCCAAATTAATGAGTTTGGGGAACAATGCTTTCTCATTTGGCCTATCCACCAAGTATTGGAAGCTTTTTTTCTAAACCTCATTCATATATCCATTGTGTTAATGAAGACTTTTGAAACTAGGAAGGTTTGCATTAATTTTAATGTGGGTAATGGAGCAACCACTACATTCTTTCTTTAGTTAGGGGTAAAGAATTTTTAATTAATATTGTGTCAGAGTACCTTAATTCAGTGGTGTAAGAAAACTGTTTGACCTGAAAGTGCTGAGTCCTGAACTTCTTGCTTCCAGACAGTGAAGACCTCACTGTACTGTTGTTGCATTTCCCTCGATGTTCTAGAGCACCTTGCACTAATGCTCAGCATCTCACAGTATAATGTGCAGTTCTTTGCTTTCTGGTTAATCAGATACTGTTCATGTATTTCTCTGTTCTAATGTTAGAGCATTGTTTTGGATATATGATATATAATATCATATGATATATGATATAACATATATGGATATATGTTTTGGATAAAAGGGATTCCAGCCTTTACTTTGTACTTTGAGTTCTATATGCACTAAAAAAAGTTTGATTCTATCCCATCACTTTGTTTTAAGGTAATTTTTACCTTAAAAGGTAAGATTTTCAGTATCTTACTGTATACACAGTCAAGGTGAGCTTGGTTGTAATCTATTTTTAGCTGCAGAATGCTTGGTATGGAAAAGGAGATGTGGCTGACCTTTGGCAGGGAAGGTGTTTGTGGAAGCCTGAAAAATAGCTCTAGAGCACAAGGGCACATGGTAAAGGCATAATTAGGATTTCTAAAACAGAAATTCAATGGTAGTTGAATGTCATGGGTTGGTTTGTTTCTAAGCAGCATGATTAGAATGCACTTTGAAAACAGCAAAACATTCTGATCCTTTTCATTCTCTTTCAGTCAGGAAATCAAACACAGACTTGAATTAGAGGCTTTGTGTTGATCATTTTAAGCTCTGCCTGACTTCTGAGAGACAATCACATAAGCTTGAATTAATTTTGAGTACATTGGTATTTCAGTTATTTTCACTCCAAAAAAAAAAAAGTGTAGATCTGTGTACATGTGTATGCATTATACACATGAACTGAGCTGCTTGGTAGAATTTGGGAATTCATAGGTAACGAAGGGCAAGGTTTAAGCTGAAATATAATTGTAGTACTAAAATGTCTCTTGATGTAACTTTCCTTTTAAGTGAGGGATTTTAAGACAATATATAGTTACTGTATGCATTCATTTTTCAAAACCTAGACTTAATATATATGGATAGATATGTACGTTTCTTAAAGTTACATATAATATATATATATATTTAAGATCTAGCCATGAGTGATGGAGGCTTTATTCGTTGCTTTCTTGTAAAACAAAGCTTTGCAAGCATAGATTTACTTTGTGTTGTATGGCTCATCTGCCTCTTACAGTCTTCCTTTGGTTAAAGAAACATTAATGTTCAAATTATGAAGTGAGGCAAAGACATGCAGAGTTTCTGGAGTGATTGTCTGTGACAGTCCAAAGCTTGATGTGAAGTAACAGGCACCTAACTCAACTTTGTGGGATCTGGGGAAGTCACTGCTGAGAGAAAAACTACTTAACACAGTAGGCTTTTTCCATTTAGTTTCCAAGGCATGTTAATTTTTGTAGTGCATTTAATAGCAATAATGCAAACTATTTTCTACCATACAATTTCATCAATCTGAAAATAGTAATAAATTTTTAGAGAAGGTTTATTTGCTGCAGTAGGGAGGAGGAAGTGTTGTGACATTTATTGAGGTGCATGCTCAGTAACGTATGCTTACTTCCTAGCTGTGAGCCACAGTGGAAATAAAGATTACTTTCCCCTCCATCAGGTCACACCCAAGCTAATTTTACAGCCTTGTCAAAAAGCAGTAGAAATTACTAGTTATCACTACTTTATCAGGCTCAGTTGACAAGGCTAGATTGGAACAGAAACACAGTGTGACTGAAGCTTGTTGCTGTAAATTGAATTTTGACATGCTAAGACAACTACTATGTAAATCTTCACTGGAAAAATGTTTTGTCCTGGTAGTTTTGTCACGGGTTTGTCAGCAGTTGTGTACCCACTGGGTGCTGTAGTTCCTTTAATAAAGGGGAAAGAAAAGGTCAGATCTGCTAAGTATGTGTGCTGACAAAGCCAGTGGAAGGAAGCTTTCAGACCTGATTCTGTTTTGCTCTAACTTACTCTGGCGTTTCATGTAAAAGGAGAAAATTGGAGGTGGTCTACTTTTATGATCTAGTAACTGCTGTGGAAGGCTGCTACCTTGCTTCTGAAATGCAGCAATGGGATGTCTGCAAGATGTTAAACTTCTCCTACACTATTATCTATCAGAAAGGGCAGTTTACAAGGTTGTTGATGTGTCTAGAAAGCACGGAGCTTAGCAATGCCTTGGCCAGTTACTATTGGTGTCCCTTAATGTGCATAAAATATTGTTGTTGTTTATCCACTGGGTCAAACAAATTGCTGCTTTTATGAATCGGCTTTTGCTGTGAAGTGGCTGAAATGGTGCCAGCATTCTCTCCTTTTTCATCACTTTAGAAGTCCATTTTTTTTTCATTTGCAGTTCTACAGAGCTGGTAGATGTGTTTCTGTTGGAAAAGCTGTAAAGATGCAGAAACTTTCAGTTCTGCATGTTTTCTTAAGCTATTTGATATTATATTACTTTTTTTTTTTTCTCCTTAAACTTATTAGGGATTTAAACAGAACTATCACTGTATCTTGAACTATTTATTTCATGCTATTTATTTATTTATTTATAAATGCTACTGATTTATTTCTGCACAGCAGAGTATGATAACCCTTCTTTTGAGGAAAAAAAAGTTGTTAATATTCGTAATACTCTTGGTAGTCTGTAAGAGGCAATTTTAACTTTTTTTTTTAACAGCTTTTCTTTTTATAGAGCAGTCCTCTTTCATGTTGTATTTTTAGTGCTGGCTGTAAATAGATTCCAGATGTTCATGGCGATTTCTTTTTCTTCCTCAGGCAGGTTAGTATTTCAGGAATAGAGAAACCTCTACAATTCTTTTAATCTTCTAGAAGAAGTCTCCCTGCAACTTCAAAATTTCCTTGTAATAGTGATTCATTCAGGAACTTAGTTTTGGTTACTGTTTCAGCCTAGCAGAATTCTATATCTAAAAGCAATAATTAAAATTAGTGTTAAGTATTTTTAGAGTGAGTTCATGTGTGATGGTGTATCCTGTTTTTGAATAAGCCTTAAACTACTGGATCCAAATACCAACTTACAATAACAAAATACAGGAACAACATTTGAGGTAAATAGTTGCTAGAGGGTTCCACTTTGTAAGTTCTGCATGCCTAAATTTGCACTATACAAGTTATTTACAAAGAAATTCTACCTTAACCTTTTGTAAAGAATCTTGATTTCATAGTTACCATAACTTCTGTGACTTCTTTGGTATGTGTGTGTAATAAACAATATTGTACAGCTCTCAGAATTCAGTTTCTCAGAACAGTGATAAACTACAGGACTTTGGGGGTTACTGAAATGCAGCCATACTTGAAATGACATATAATTAGTGCACAGGGATGTGTCTAATAAAGGAAAAAAGAGAGGAAGAAGATACTTTGGCTAGAGAGCGGAATGGGGCTTTGAAAATTAATTTGGAAACAACTCTCGCCCAGGTAGAAAACCTCAGTTCTTCCCAGTAAAATCCCCCCCCCCCCCCCCCCCCCCCAAAGTTCCTAGGGCACAATGAATATAAGTGTCAGTTTGCTGAATATAGTTCAGTTTGCTGAGAAATAACAGATTTCAGATTCTCAAATACCATGCAAGGAAAGCTTTTGAAAAGAAAGACAAGATTAATCAAGGACAGCAATATTTGAAAATGTAATTCATGGTTCATAACTTATGATTCATGTTGGTAATCTCAAAAATGTCATTGCATCCAGTTTGTCCCAAATTGATCATTTGATGCAAATGGAGCTTTATGCCATATTTTTTTATATGCATGCATACTGGTGCAAATACTGCTTTATGCCGTATTTTTTATATACATGCACACGTTTGTGTATATTATTTTGTGGGAAAGCCCAAATTGTTTATTTTGAGAATTTCAGTGAGGGACTTACGTAATGCCACTTGCACAGGCCTCTACCAAGCTCTGCTTGTTCTGAACATTAATGTAATAAATTCAGTAAGAAAATACAGGTGTGAACTACTTAACTAGCAAGATGCCAGTTGCTCTTCATGGTTATTTTCTTTCTATGTATTTCTAGCAAGACTTTTATAAATCACTTTCAGATTTAACATAGCAATTACTCTGAGATTTAAGATTTCATTAAATTTGCATAAATCTATTGTTTATTCTAAGAAATTTTCATTCTTATAATAATAAGTTCAATAGCTAAGATTTAGTGTTGTTCCATGAATAAGTGATGATGTGCTCCACTTCTATGCAGTTTTTAACAACAGGAAAAGACGCCTTTTCAAAAGCATCTGGAACATTTTATTAAGGTTAATCTGTAGCATTCTATTAAGACTCAGCAGAAGATGCTCGTGCTGAGTTAAGAACACTTTTTTAGGTTCAAACAGCTGGTTCCTCTCACCCTCAAATTGTATAGAGTGGTAGATCCATGCAGTTGTTTCTCCACCCCCATGCTCCCCAGCTTCTTGTTTCAGGTATTCAAATTCTATGCTTCTGAAATAAAAGGCTTTGTTTTCCAGCAGTCTGTTTTGGTGGCAACTGCCTCTTCGTTTTTTGAAGAGTACAACCAAAACATGAGTTATTTTTTGACTGAACTCCATCCAAAAAGTTCTGCAATTCTAAATGTCTAGGGTAGGCATGTGGTTTAAAAGTACAAAAACTTGAATTTTAAATAATAAAAACACATAAAGAACACGGACTTCTGTTTCTCAGTTTGTCTTAGAGTGGTACCAGAATGAAGTAGGATTATACTGAAAGCAAATGACTTTGGGCTAATTTCTAGTTTACTGAATGGATTAATATTTTTCCTTTATTTAGTGTGAACTCTTCTGACCACTTCAATCTTGCAGTCTGTAAAACGAGGAATAATCTGACACCTGTTCTCTGGTGAGGTAGATATCTGGGTCTGTTTAGTTGGGATGGTTCCATAGGATGTGCAGGTGCCTACTGTTCCACTGTCCTGGCAATATGGCATGGCATATACCTATAGATATGAGCGTGTATATGAGTTAAGACTGATCGGGATCTTTTGGATTACTTTTTGGAAGACAGAATCAAACACTGAAAAACAAAGCCTCTAGTTCTGTAACTAGTCTCTTATAAACCATTGAGTAGGCTGTATTAGTTGTGTAAGCAATTTAACTTTCAGGTGCCAATAACTTAAATACATCTTAATGTGTTTCTGAGCAAAGTGATTAGATGCCACTCGAATGTTAAACAATAAAAATTCTACTGAGCAGTTTGAGCTTTATCTGGGTAAACAAAAGTAAGGAGGTAAGGAGGTAAGGATGAAAGTGAGGAAAAACATAATGAAAATGGTGGAAAAATAGTTTAATAATGTGCTCTTAGCATCCTTGAATATTTATGCTTTTATCAGTATGGGCAGTGATGTTGAGTAAACATCCTTAGCCAAGGCTGATTAATGAGAACACTTTCATAATTATTATTATTATTATTATTATTTTTTACAATCAAAGCTGAAGTGAAAAATCAGTTTGCAGTGATTTTGGGTAGTTTTCTGTCCTCAGTCCCATAGCCAAAATTATTGAATTTCATGGGTGGGTTTTCTTCTGAGACTGTGTATGTTTATGCTAACATATATTTCATTCAAATTAGTTGGTTTATAACGTATCTAGAACCAAGGTATAGAAGTAAAATGACCTGTCCTCATTTTCATTCACCATGCAAATCAGTTTTGTTACTATAAACTTCTCATAAGTTATTTTTAAATGCTACTCTAGGAGAAAATACTACCAGGGCAAAAATTGATTCAGATGGAAATGAGCTTAAAAATAGAAGGTAACACCTTCCTGCATAATAAATAAATAAATAATAAATTGGAAGACATAGCAGTTGTTCCCCTTTTTCAGATCCCCATTGTGTTTTTTTTATGTTCTTAATTCATTAAACAGAACGTCATGTGACAAAAAGCTCTACAGTGGTATGTCTGCATTTATCTGTTGCATTGTGATTTGATCATGAAAGAGAGAGTGAAGTAATGATCATGAAGTAATGTTTATTGACATCAACTATGTACTCTTTTATTTCTAAATTCTTTTTTGTATTGAAGTAGGTCTTGGAGAAAACCTTCAACTCTGTCTGAACTGCATATTTTGCTTAAATCTACTATCCTTTTTTGAATATTAATCTTATGATTTATTTCCAGGCTTTTGTGGTTTTCCCAGTACCCCAAGCCTTAAAGTAAATGTGTTTGGAAATTCTGTTCTGTCATTCATTTTGAATTACACTGATAGTCTACCTAGAGCCTACAGTCATTGAAAAGACACAGATAAGTTGTGATGTGTTCAGGTTGAGGCTGGCAATCAGACCATATGTATGCAAGTACTAAGATGTTTTCAAGGTGGATAAGAATTTGATAAAACTTTGTACTGAAATTGCAGTGCAAAATTTCAATACAATTAATTTTCATTTAGCACACATACCATAATGTGACAACTTTTAAGAATGAAACATTTAAATTATTTAAACATTTTTAAAATAGGATGTTAATAGTAGTCTTCGACACATTTTTTCTTTTTACAATAAAACTTGATTATTAATAAATTTTGGTAAGGTTGAAATCTTACGAGAAAATGTAATTCAAGAGAATAATTATATTCCCCTTTCTGTGGAGAATCAAAATCTCCCTTTTGAAACATTCATTCTACAGGGTATGTAAGCTATTAACTAAATTAATTTTGGAAAGTAAACATGTTGAAATTGGGGTCTGTTTCTTGGTGAATGCTCAAAACACTTGCAAAGGGATTATTCTGGTGAGAGCAAAAAGCACGTACTCTTGAAAACGATTTGATGTTGGCAGAAAAATAAACTTGATATTGACGTACCTTAGAACTTTGGAACAGTACATAATAAAGCAAAGTGAGTCTGAAATTACAATCAGAATTTTTCGGGACCTCTTTAAATGGACTCTGCTGAATTTTTGATAATAAATTTGTGTTGAAAATATGCCTCTAAAAATCCTTATTGATGCAGAAGTGGTATGGTTAAAGATGAATGTATTTTTGTAGTACCTTGTCTGTTAATTTTGCTAATGCTTCTTGATTTTAAACATTTTCATCAGTAAAACATGGAATAGTTGAGATGGGCACCACTAACAAATTGAAATATAATAACTCTGCCCAGAGAAGTTGTGGATGCCCCACCTCTGGTAGTTGGTTAATGCCAGGCTGGACAGGGCTTTGGGAGGTCTAGGTGGAGGTGTTCCTGTCCATGGCATGGGGGTTGGAACAGATGATATTTAAAGGTCCCTTCCATCACAGAGCATTCTAGAATGCTAAAATTCTGTGTAGTTTCATCTATGGAATTCACTCCAATCTAGCAATGACCAGTATTTTGTAGAAAGAAATATCTGATTGTTATTTCAAAGACTAGCAGTGGTTGACAGGAAGCAATGTCTGTGTTTCCAGGTAGACTTACTGCAGCCAGGGTATTTGGCATCACTTCTAAAATACAAAAATGTGAAGAAATGCATTGATGAACTTGAAGCAAATGGTACATGGCCTCTGATGATTCTCTTTGTAAATCTGATAGCTCAGCCATGGGTGTCTAACTGCATTCTCATTGCATTCCATGTGCCTTTCTTGAGTGTTACAGCTATCCATCAGATCTGTCCTCAGCACAATACAAGCAATATTCTGCTATAGATAATGCTAGGTAGAACCTCAGATAAAATGGATTTCTATGTGATGTCTTCTAAAACATACTGATCTTCTGTTACAGTTTAATGTTGGAGAGCAAGAGGCTAAAAATGAACAGAATTTAACTTGCTGAAAAAGGCAACTAGGCCACCACTATGAAATCTAACAGGCTGTCTTAACAATAGAAAAAGATGGAATTTAAGGTGTCATTTCTATGAATTTGGCAGTTTCACCAGCTTGTTGAGGGGGAAAAGTAAGAAAAGTGCATTTCAGTGGTTTGTGGCTTGTATTAGAAATAAGTTCACATATAGCCAGGTACCTTTGCAAAAACTGACAAAGGAAAAGTAAATATAAATGAGGAAGAAAGGTCAAAGGTAGTGGAAAGATGGAGACAAGAAAATTTAAAGTGTCTTTTGCTTTAATACTCTAACTCTTTTAGTCCTAGTAAAATAATTAATTCTGTAGGAAGAATGAAAATAATTTAAAACTAAGTCCATCAATGTTTTTTTTCTCCTTTTTATAAATTAGAATATTCAATTACACTGAAATCACAGGTGAGAATACCACATCCAGTGACCTTCCCATCCGTGCAGATTTAAGCTTATGGTATTGAACTATGAAAATACACAAACTTCAGTACAACCAGGCTAAAAAGGCATAGTGTTATTCAGGAAGGTAATTGAGTTCCCCTGTGGAAGGACATCACTTTTTAAAAAGAAAGAACATTCTGACATTGGGTGTGTATTTCTTTTGTGTGGTGTTTTTTGTTTTTCTCCCCCAAAAAAGATGAAGCACTTAAGTTTAAAAACCTACTTAGCGGGAGTTAAAAATGGTAAAGAAAAAATCTTGCTTTCAGGAAAAGCATAAGAATAACATGCATTTGTTCTACTCCAAGCATCACAGTCAGCAAACAATTGACAACAGTAGGTGTTGGTTTTGATAGGTGGTTTTCTTAATTTGCCAGCTGAAACAGCTATGTATGAGTAATGAGTTTCCTTTGTTGTACTCCTTCCCACAGATAAGTAGAAGAATTCTTACTTTGTCACATTTGTGCAGAGTAGCTGTCCTTTTTCTCAGTGCGCATATGCATTCTACCAGTAAATTACTTAATAAAAGGTTTCGAAAATGTTATTTATGGAAATGGCTTCTCAATAAATTCATTGCTGCTATGTTTTTGGAAGAAATGGCTGACAGATATAAATCTTATTTTTAGGAACACTTTCAAATACAGCGAATACTGAGTTCTAGACGGCATTCGAAAAGTAGAAAGCAAAATAAGCTGCAAATGTAGGTTTTAATGTTGTTTACAGCAGTGTTTGATATGCATAGTTCTTTCTGAAGAGCAGCAAAGATATCTGTATGTTTTTGGACCTAGAAGTTGGAAGTCAGAAGGTTTATCTGTCTCTTTGTGTTCTTGATTTATCACAAAGCAGTTAATTTATATTTGTACAGGTACCTTGAGCATGACTTTCTCTCGTGGAAGCAGTAATAATTCAATTTATTATTTTTTTTTACCATTTACTGCAATTTTTTTTTTTTTTTTTTTTTTTTTTTTTTTTTTGCGTGAGGGAGGGGGGAATGATAGTCTATCAGTTTCAGTAGCCTAAATATTACTCGTATGTTCTTCCATTTTAGTAGCTAATGAATTGCAAGACCAGTATTTTTAAAGAATATGGATTTTGGTCAAATATGTAAACACTTCTATATTAAAAATGTTTAAGTTTAAGCACTGTTGTTAGATGCTGTTCAATTAAGATGCTGAAGGTGCAGTGCTTTCATTTACAAAATGAAAGGTTGTTTATATTTTCTTCTATTTTCAGAACTATATGTTGTACTATACATACATATAGTAGCAGGAATTATTTTGGACATCTAGATGTGAAGTTGGAGTTGTACTTGTGGATGTTGTTGTATATTTTCAATGTATCAGCCAGGAAAATAACACTGAATTGTTTCTAGCATTTGTCTCTGGGTAGAGCAAACTGCTTTTATAAGTTTTGTTTGCCATGAACAAAGAACAATCATTTCAGATTTTATCTTCCTTCATGATAGATATCAGGAATCTTTCTGATAAGCGGATTTGAATTCTAAAAACTTTGCAGAATATATCTTCTTAGTATAATATTGCAGGAAAAAGATTCCAGTGAAGAAAAAGAAATCTAATTCCAGCCAGTGAACTTCAATTCCTTTTTTGCTTTGTTCAGAGTTATTGTATGTTGCTTGCAATATTTTTTTTTTTTTAATTAACTAGTTATTCTCACATGAAAGTACTGTTTGATTGTACTGTTGGATTTGATTCCAGAGATGGTGGTGGCCTAAGCAGGTGGTATATATGCCAAGGCAGACTTCGCTATATGCTTACACAACTCTTCTTTTTCTCTCCAGCTGTAAGCACAAGGTGTACTTGGAAAAGCTACCAAATACTAGCATAATTATCCCATTTCATAATGAAGGATGGACTTCACTCTTGCGAACAATACACAGTATTATCAACCGCACTCCAGACAGCCTGATAGCAGAAATCATTCTTGTGGATGACTTCAGTGACAGAGGTAAGGCCCAGTTGGTTTTGTTTTAATTTGAAATTTGTATTGCACTGTGGTCTCTATAGAAGCTAGAGTAACAAAAATTGAAGAAAAAATAGCTGCTGAACTGCCTTCATTGAAGTACTATTTGATTGTTAGCTAGGGGTTAAAAAAAAAAAAAAACTTGTTAAGCGTGCTTTTGTTTTATTTTGCAAATAAAATGCAAAAAGGTAAAACTGAAAAGGCAAGAGATTAGGAATTGTTCATTGGTCTTTATTAGCACAGTATTTGAATACATTCTTTCTGAAATACTGCAAATTGTTAGTGCTTCAACATACTTTCCTTTTAGGCTTCATTTTTACTCTGAATTTTTAACTTTCACCGTTTTGGATGAATGCAAGTCATTTGTCTTTAATCCTGAAAATATATTGAATTAGGAAGCTTCTTGTACTGGTATAAATTTACCATAGAGAAAAATGAGACTGTTTTGAAAGGAATGTAAAAACAATTAAAATAAGAATTAAAAATTTTGCTTTTGAATAATTAAAGTTCATGACATATCTGCATAATAAAATTAAGATAAATGACAATTTAATGAACTTTGTCATCAATGCTTCTTGAATGCAACACAACAGTGGAATACTCTCAAAGTCTTTGGATTAAATTTGAGTTCCTTAGGTAAAATAAATTCATAACAATAGTATGGAACTTGTATGTATTTTATTTCTTTCAATTTTATGCGCTTAGGAATTTAAATGTGAAGAGATTCGATTTTGTATTTTGGTTGGTTTGGGCATTTTTTGAAGGTTGGTTTCGATTGAAATAGCAATCAGTTATTGATTGAAATAACATCATTTTTACTAATACGTATGTGAGTATTGTTTTGAATAGATAGATACAAAACAAAAGAGAATCGTGCTCATTGCTGACATTTAGGTAATACCTTTGCCTCAGCTAGGAGCTTATAGCAAAAGGTTTCTGACCTGTGATGGTGACAAGCCCCTACGTGAACAAGAGGGATATTAGTAGAGCATTCCTGAGGTGTAAGATTTCTGTAAAATTTTAATTTGATGTTTCAGGGGTTAGAAGGATTAATGGTGCACACATCTATCTTACACTTCTGTCTCTGCTGTTTTAGTTGCAATATTTTCTTTGATGAACTGCCTCTCTATCTGTAATGTAATTTAAGAGAAATCATAAAGCAAGTAGAGTTCTGTCTTCTCCGGGCGTATAGAAACTAGACAATAGATGATGGAAGTTCTCAAAAACAAGAAGTATAAAGACAGACAATTCTTCTGCAGGCTAACAATTTCCTAGTAGTAAAACAACTTACCAGGAAATATATAAGTTGTTTTTATGAAGCTTCTGACTACTAAAAAAGCTTCTTATACTGAGAGACCAGCTATTGAGTCTATGCTCAATCTGGTGATACTGTAGTGGTGTTTTTTTTGTTGTTGTTTTTTAATCAAAGGCCATACTGACTATATACTTTCAAATGTGATAGTGTTTTAGAAAGCTTATCTACTTCCCAGTTATAAGAAAAAGAACTAATGCCATTAAACAGAGAATACTGTCATTTTTATTCCTCTTTCTGGAAATGTCCCAGCTTATGTTTTGCTGCTTGCTTGAAGGTATTCTGGGAGTAAATATTTGTAATTCCTATAAAATTAGAGAAATCTCCTATGTCTTCCTTATTTTGAGTTACATAAACCTATCTAACTTCTCAGTGGAGTAATTTTCATCTGGAAGAAGTGATTTATATAGTATGGAAATGCTTAACAGTGTCTGGTTTGGAAGTCTTAAAGAAACTTTGTAAGAACACTTGAATGGAGCTGGGCCAAGAACTGTTGTATCATGTGGAAGGTTTACTGATTTCTTTCTTCATTGTTATTAAAAACAAAGATTAGAAATTTGTTTTTGAATGGTTGCCAGGTTTGAATTTGAGCATATTTGGTAGCATGTTTGTGTTTTGGGAATAGCTTTTTAACATGTGACAAATGCTAGCATCTCTACTTTCTGAAATCAATAACACTGAACTTCAAGTCAGTTAAATCATTTCTGTGTATCTGTAGTGAGGTTTTTTCTTGTGTTTGTGATACCATAAACTGTATTTTAAATGAAGCTCTATCATGGTTTTTTATCATGTGCTTTTTGTCTTTTGTAGACACAGGCTACACGTAGTACAGATAGGTTATTTAATGTTGGAAAAAAGTCTGTCTATACCTCCACAGTAATCCCTTCCCAGTTCATAACAGTCTTTTTAAAAAGTGTTTGAATAAATGCCTCTATCACCCCTTTCAAGTTTCTACTTACTCTCATCTACTCAAGTTCTAACAAGGACTGTCTCCTGCTAACAACATCTTAGATTTTTGTAAAAGGGAAAAGTTTAGTTAGTTGAAGTAGAGAGAAACACTAGCCATTTAATCACTACTATTAAAATATCAGCTATTGAAACATACCATTCTCCAATACAGCCCCACTCCAGGGGTGTATGTAACACTATTATTAGTGTTATTAGTCCTTCACTTGTTTTTTCAGGGACTGACAAGAGCAGTGAAGCAGTGTGAAAGGCACTTAAGACAGATCAGGTCAAAAATGAAATGTGAGTTCACTTGTTTTCAAAACTGGTAGAAACATTGTAAGCAAAGTTTACTGCAGTCTTGAAACTGATTAAATCACTATCTGTTTTTGTAATTTCTTCATGAGGCTTCGTATGTCAGCTGACAAAAGGCTATTTCTCACTTCTGTGAAATCAGTTAAAACCATTTAAGCGACACGATGTATGCTATACTTCTTGAAGAGTATAAAAGTTTTCTACTAGGACCCAATTTGTTGACAGTTGAAAGTGAGACTGGACTGTTTCAGCACTACAGTTATTTTAAGGGTAGTAATTAATTGGCTGGTGTCTTTTTCTAGTGTGTTGTGCTAACCAAACTTTTCCCTCTTACAAAAGTCCAAGAAGTTCTTACCAAGAGACAGTCCTTGTTAGAACTAGAGTAGATGGGAAAAAATAGGAACTTGAAAGGAGTGTAAAAGAGGGATAAAACATGGTGCTTTTTTTTTTTTTTTATAACCAATGCAAATATAAATATGGAAATGCACGTATAGAGCTTTTGATAACTGATGATGATGATGTTTTAGTGCATAGCCAGGTACCCACCAGCTTGTTGGTTTGTTGCAAAATTACTTGTGTGCCTTCGGTTTATTCATATTCATTTCTTTGTCTTTTGTGATCAAAATGAAAAACTCTAGGTAGTTCATTCATAATATTCACCATAGATTATGACATTTAGATGTTATAAAAGTGAAAGGACAGCTGCACCTTTTTAAATATCAATATAATGCAGACTAGAGACTTGATATTAAGAATGGGGAGGCAAGCAAATGTTATGAAACTTGAAGTACCATACATAGTCATGAAAAAAAATCAATATAAAAAACCCTATATGAATATCTGTGGCAGAGGGAAATGTAGATTTAAATATATGTACCCAAAGTTGCAAAATATCTTTATATAAGTTTTGGAGTTTATATACTTAAGTGCTTAAATAATGTGAGGCAAAAACTCGATAGAATTAGTGGAATTACTTCCAACTCTGTTTCAGCAAGTGTGGGGTTTTTGTGTGTTGATTTTTGATTTATGTTGTAAATGTGAGCAAATGATGGAATACTGGCAAGCCTAAAAGAAACTCAATTCATAGTTTACAGAAGCTCTTTCACGTGTCTAAGAAATACGTTGTCTGTTAAGTTCTGTAACAAGGAAGTATTACCTTCTACTTAGTCTGTCTTGGAAATCTCTCGTTAAGGGAACAGTTTTTGGGCTGACACCTAAGAATGTTTGGTTTTGCCCTGTCCAGCTGACTTGGCGGTCTGCTCTTCCTTAGAGACTTCCACTGAATTATTATACCTCAGATGTAGGCTCAAGTACCATAGCTTTACCACAGAAGGTCAATATTGCATTATTAGTAATAATATTGCAGTATTAACAATGTATGTCTGCACTGTAAAGTATGCAGAATATTCTGACTGACTTGGGGTTGCAAATTATTCTAATACCTGATATGTGCAAGCAAAACATGTATCTGCATATATACTGCATGTAAATTGAAGGCCTATCAGTTGTGAATGTGTTGCCAAAAAATGGAAGTTGAACACCTCAGTGTTGGAGTGTACTGTGTGAGGTGTTTGCAGTGAGCTGTGTAGGAAGGATTCTTTTTCCGGGCTTTTTTGCCTCTCTAAAAGAGGTAGGCTTTGGAAGAGGACAGTGACTGCTGTGCAGGTTTGTGTTTTGTTTTGTTTTTGTGGGGGGGAGGCAGGCAGATTGCTCTGAAGTTGCTGTCTGTTGGTAGATATCTGGAAAGATGGCAAGAAGCAGAAGGTAGGTAAGAGTTTTGGAGCAAAGGGCAAAATTTGGAAGTAAGCTAGTTGTCTTTGGTTCTGTTGCAGACAAGCTTGTATTTCCAAAAGAATGTTACAAACTAATATAGATTTCAAAACTCTAGGGTGAAGTAGATTTGCTTTGTTAATGAGTTCAACAGTCAGGTAGGTTGCTAATGCCTTTGCTGATAGCTTTGCACATCAGCTTTTATTCCTTTTGTCTTTTAATGGCTTTATTAGCATAGTCAGCCTTGTGAACTGTTAATAACACAGCATGTGGTCATGCATGTAAAACTGACTTGCCAAGCATTTTTTTTTTTTTTTACTACTTTTTGTTTTTACTTGACCCCCTAGATCTCTGCTATAGTATCTATCTAGTGTAAGAAAAAATGCACGGTGCCACAGCCAACAGTAAGTTTATTAGCAGTAACAATTACAAAATGGTATTTAATTGGTTAAAAAAAAAAAAATCTGATTTTCCTAAGCGAGGAAAAAAAAATTTAAAACGCAGTGGTCAGCAGCTTCTTTCAGGAAAGAAGCTAGTTCCTGTCACTGGCAAAAAAAAAAAAAAAAAAAAAAAAAAGGTGTTTTGGTGGAAAATGACACCAGAAAATTTTTGTTCGTATTAATGAGCTGGTCCGTTCTCATTTTGTCACCTGCTGTATTCTTATCTCTGTGTCCCCTTGCTTAACTCTACGCATCATTTTTCATTTCACACTCAGACTCCCATAACGTCCCTTATCATACAGCATGTGCTTTCTGCCAGTTCTCTGTTCTGTGAACAGCCCAGATTAATAATGTGCAGGTCAGTCTGTAAAACCAACCAGCTGTTGATTGACTAGGGCTTGATTTGATCAGTCAGTGAACTTCAATGCTGGAGATGCTGTTTGTTTTGTGTGAACAAGGAGAAAGATCTGCTCTACCCTAATTACCCAATTACCCTAATATCCTGCCAAAGCTTTTCTGGCCTTATGGACACTGTCTGGTCATTGTTGTTGTAACTGTACTGTAGCAAAATGTAGCATTATTATGTATTGTACTGAAAGCAGAGCAGCTCTGAATATCAGCATCAGCATATATTTCTTGAGTGGCAAGTTGTGCGATTTGTTGCATGAAAATTACATTCTCTGTATTTTACTTGCAGACAGCTAGTTTATGTTACATGTCACTTGTGATTCCAATTTATCAATGCTTGGCTTCGGATCGTGGGCAGATATAACTTTTCTGATCAAATGAAGAGGAAGGCTGTGTTGCTGAAATAGTCATTCAACAGAGGTTTCCTAGGATTCTCTGATATGGTGAAAGCTTGCCACTCCAAAACTTAAATTCATGTATAAATATATGATATTAAAAAACAAGTCAACCTCTGCAAAGCAAAATACTTCTGTCTGTTCCTTTCCTTAAGTTTAGGAACCTGTTTTTCAAGATGGTATATAGTTGCTCAATGACTGTTCAGCTAGAGCTCTTTTAAGTTGCACAATTAATTTATATTTAAGAAAAAATAAATCAGGTTTTCCACCTTTACGTATCAGAGACTGTACCTTTGAACTTAGTTTTGGGTGTCTGCTCATCCCTAAACACCCTTCTCAAAAAAAAAAAAAAAAAAAATTGTGTCCTGTGGGGAGTGGAGCACTAAACAGAACACTTCAAGCGTCATCTGTGCTGAAGGCATCCAAGGATCATATGGACACACAACTCATTAGCACTTTCTGGAGGCACAGTAGGACAAGGGATGAGAAATTTTTTAATGGGAAAGTCTGGGATTGCCTCCAGGTGCTGTGTATGGTTGTAGTGGGAGCAGAAAGGTGGAAGAGGGAGCATCTGTGCTTTTACAGGTATTAGTATACCAAAACCATCAGGATTCCAGGTGAAGTTACTGGATTCAGAACAGACAAGTCCCCAACTGCTGCTAAGTGTAAGGGTAGTGAGCTGGGGAGAAATACTGGGCTTTTGAGATCAGACTGCTTTTGGAACTGATGCTAGCTTAACCATCTGTGTGGCATTGTGCTGCACAGCATAAATACCTATCGGAAGAGAGCCTGTTTGGCCTTCTGTATATGTGGTTCTGACTTTGTCTAGCTTGATATCAGTGTTAAATGACTCAATTTTAAGTACAGTGAACTCTAAATTCTCAAGTAGAAGAAGGTGTTATAAGGCAGGTATTTTCTTTCAAACTGTTGATCCTGTACTTGTGGATGTGCCTTGATGCTTGGAGAGGTATAAAGAGATTTGCTGGATTTTGTTGTCCTAGAAAATGAAATAGCTCAGCCTAACACTTCTGTTTAAGTCTCATTCCTGTTGGAACTGCTTTAAGCGGTGTGGGAAACATAAAGGACATTTGCAATAATTTCAGAATATTATGTTTCTGTAACGCACAAAGTTTTGCACTGCAGGTTCTGCTACCTGTCCCGTGGTTGGAAGCTGTATGATAGGAAAGAAACTTCAGAAATCATCTGCTGTACAGTAGGATTGTAACAAGTGGTGTTGTCACCTTGACTAACTGAATACTAAACTGAAGTAACTCAGCTGAACAATTATGGCTAATTGTGTTTTAGGATTACAGATGAAAACAATTAGTGCTGTAGTATGTGTACATCAATATTTACAAACAGTGCACTTAAGTCAAGCTGACTTCAATTATATATAACAGTCCTCTGGAGAACACTAGTCACTTTGTACAGACTGGAGAGATTTGCTTCATTTTGGAACAGCTGAGAAAGAAAATAGAGCTAAGCAGTGAACATTGAATTTGCATTGCCTTTACTGTACTAAAACAGATGAGAAGTTTCTTTGGTATGTTGTGTGTCTTGTTTACAAAAAGGTTGAGAGAGAGACAATGTTATTCCTATACCAATATCAACATCCAAGTACACTGTTAGAAGTTTTCTTCAAGCAAACCACTTAAATAAATCAAGCAATAGGAAAGTAAATGCTAATAAGTCATTGGATAAGGCTTGATACTAGATGTAACTGAAGTACTTGAAATAGTTCATTCTTCAGGAAAAAAGATGGTTGTGTGTACTTCTGCAGAACCATAATGAGAAAAGCAAGTAAGCTTTTAAAACAGATTGCACACACCACCACCACCCCACTAATCTTCCAGATTGTTCTGGGTGAAAGCTTTGCTGCATCAAGAGGGAGGGATTCACTCAAATTAGTTTCCAATCAGCTGAAAGTGCTAGTCTGGATCCTGATATCTTTAAAGCGGCTGGAGGCTGGGGAACCTGGAAGCAACTTGCAGAATCTGTGCCTGCGATGTAAAACCAGCCTTCTGTGAAGGATGAAGCATTCAGACGCATCTTGCTACATAAGAGCACTCTGTGTTTATCATCTTGTCTTCCTGAAGTGTCTGTCCCTGTGGTACATCATGGACAGAGGGGAGATTGCTGAGAACAAGAGGCAGTGCTGCGTGTTAGACCAACCCAATTCTTACCTCTTAACCTGGGAAGGATTAATGAGCTGTTAGTAACGAGGCAGCTCAGTGACCCTATCAATTACACTGTGATTCTTGCAGCAGGCATGTCACCTAGAAAGAGGACTTGCAAGTGAATCTGTCATCCAAAAGTCATCCCAAACAGATGCTGACATCTTAGGTATTTGAAAGCTGTAAATTTGAGAGAGCTAACATTTGTAATTGGTATCTTGAAAGCTCTTGTCAAGTGTTCTCTCATTAACCGTAGTGATGGCAGGTGTTTGCAATACTTGATGCAAGTCACATAGATGTAGTGTGAGAAAGTAGGTATGAATCCAGGTACCTATTAGCTTTAAAGCTGAATAGTTATACCTACAGCAATTAGCCTTACCAGCTGGGAGACCTATTATACCAGTCAAATAATTATACAAAGGTAAAGATAGATGTTTTCCCCTCCATCAAGAATTTGCAGTGGCCACACAGCTGATTATCGTAACATACAGGAACCCAGATCAATTTTAGCAACATCAACAGGGCTGTTGATATCACTGATAGTGTAAGCAAACCTTTAAAGTAGTGGAGTTCAATGGAGCAAAACTTTGAAGTGATGTTAATCTTAATTCTAGCGTATTACTGCTTCATGTGCCTTACATCACAAAAATTACAAGGGACTGACCCTCTAATAAAGTTAAATTATTTTTATTCAAAGCTGATAAAAATCTCCTCAAAATAATAATTCAACATATTTAAAATAAAGCAAAAGGACAAATAGGAAGTTGAACAAATGCAATTTCAAGATGTCTGTATTGACTAAACATAGGCTTTATATTTTTATACATGGGATATGGAGCTATAAAATGTCTTTCATTTGCTCTACAGTGCACTCACACAGATACTATTTGAATTTTATTAAAGGTGTATCTGCCACTTGGACTTGCTTCTAGTCAAAATAGTGGACTTCTACCATGAGTGTAACAAGTACAATTTAAAGGATATCTGAGCATGAGTTTGAATAAACTGATTTGGCTTTGTAATACCAGATTTTCTATGCTTCACTGTCCCTCAATTTTGATTATTTAATATTATGATTCCTGCTGTGTTTTTTTATTTCCAAATTGCAGATTACAGGCTTTTGCCTTCAGCTACTGAATATACCTTGCAATAGCAGTTTTATTACTGAAAGCACTGTGACTTGACAGAATGGCTTTACCCATGGGAACAGAAATGGTTACCCTGAGGATGAGAGTTCAGCTCAGAAGAACAATGATCATCTTGAAAGTGTCTGCAGCCCATCTCAAAATGCTCTCCGATTGCTGTAGTGCAAGAATATTGTCATGTTGTGAGAACAGGAGGAGTGGGAAGAACTTGCAGTAATAGAGATTGTACACTTTACCTACGCTGAATCGATTGCGAATGTGGGTGCAGTGGGATCAATGTAGGACTGCCCTCACCTCTCATGCCCCAGTGCTGCTTTCACTCAGTCGAGATGCACCTTGTTTATTAACATTGCATGACCGGACTTTTTGTATGATAGCATTTTTTATTTATTTTCCATGTAGTTCCTTCAGTTTAAATAAGCATTTGCAGTTACTTATGGAGGCTCTTTCTAGTAGCTCTGTTTTGGTGAACTTTTCTGGGTCTTTTCTTTCCCATTGTGAAATGTTTGCCGGATGTGCATCATGCTGGTGACTGTAAGCTGTGTTCATTTCAAGTATAAATATGTAAAGATATTTTTAGTATGCTAACAAGGTGGTACCAATGGGCAGCTTGTACTTTGCAAGGTTGTCCTCTGTGTGTCAACTTGTAAACATGCTTATGCCCTGCTTGTATTGAGTGTCGTTCACTAGGTATCTCCTAAGGATTCATAGAATCATTTTGGTTGGAAAAGACCCTTAAGATCATCAAACCCAACAAATCATCTAACACTACCAAGGCTAGGAAGAAGATTCAGAAATACATCAGTACATTCCTTTGATGATCTTGAAATATCAGAAGCATATTTGTGTAGTAGAATAAATGCATTCTAGTTTTGAGTTCATTTTTTCTTTTTCTTCTATACATCTCAGCTTTGATAATTTAATTCTATAGATATGTGGCTGAAATTGGATTATTTAAGAATTCTTTGTATGAAATAGATGCGATCTCATGACTAGTAAAGAAACTTCCTAAACACAAATAAACGTTGGTTTCTACATCAGCTCTTTTCTCAAACATCGTTTGTTTGCCTTCCAGTTGAAAAAGCATGATTGTATTGCAATGATACATTATACAATTTGACAAGATCCTTGAACAATTAGCTTAGTTACCTGCTTCAGCATCACAGTTTATGAACTATGGAGAAGATGGATATTAGTAACCCAAAGAAGTGGAAAATGTATACTCCTTTCACATTTCTGTACAATCCTTCCTAAGTGTTAAGAAAATACACAGTTGTCACTATGAATAGGTGATCTTGAGAGTCACCCAGACATTTAGCAATGCTTTGCTGGTACTCCAAAGGTATTACTTCCACTACTTCAGTGAGAAGTGTAATGGAAATGTTAATTAACTTTTACATCTTTAGGCAACAAATAACGAACCATTCAGTATGGAAGTCTTGAGTCAGATGGTGTGGGATAATAGTTGATATTCATTACTTTGGAGGTCTCATGTGCATCCATTTAAGTCATGGGGCATTCTCTGTTATTTGGTATCAGGAGTACAGAGCTGAGAACTTATGTAGTACTGCTTTCATAAACTAATCAAGTTTTTGCCCTAGTATACAGCTAGAAGGTACTTGTCAAAGGTTAGTGTTCTGGTATTTAGCAGTTTTCTTTAATTAGATTTTTTTTTTCTTATATCTGATTCTTAGAGTTTCCATGTTCTCTTTACTTTAAATAACTCATTATCTTCTCAGTGTATGCAGAAAGGGCTGGTAGCTTTCAGTTTTCAAAGTTAAACATGGTTTAGCAAGCTTTTGAATTAACATCCCAGTAGTCTTTCTGAAGACAGTAGTTTGTTACGTAGGACTCTCTTAATTGTGACATTTGAGTTCACCTATGTAGACCTTCAAAAATGTCTCTTCCCCTTCACTAAACACAGACTTTCAAGTAGGTTTATAATCACCAAGCACAATAATAATCATGAGTTATGTTTTATGCATTTTCAGGAAACCTCATACTTTGGTTTACCTCCTTAAAACAAGGCACTAAACATTTACTACTTCTTTTCAGTTTGCATATCATGGGTGAGCCTGAATGCTGCTAATTTACTTGAAATATATTACTGATAGTATAAATGAGCAGTTATTTTCCTGTTTGTTCACTGGCATGAAACTTTACATATAGGTAAGAAATAAAAGTGGCTATTGCAAGCAAAAGTGATGACCAATGCACAAAATTGTGATAATCACTTGTCAGAGATTTCTAAACTGCGATTGTCAGTAGTAAAATTCTGTATTAGCCTCATCCTGTAAAAGCATTTAGGATCAGATACTGGGTGTGAAAAATAGCTTCTAATAACTTCTCTGGAGGGAGACTGGGAGAATGCTGATTTGTTTGCCAACTATATATTTGCTGAAATGAACACTGAAGTCTTTTGCAGAATGGTCCATGTGTGTAGGATTGCAGGTGAGCGTTTAATTTTCAAATCTTAATGGTGACCTAGAGAAAAAAAAAATCTGTAATGACTTTAGCAAATGAGTGCCTTCAGAGCTTTGTATGTGAGGAACAAAGGTTTGTCCTGTCCTATTAATTTGGTAACCCTGACAAAATCAGAAATGTTTAAAGAGCTCTAATAGCTATTCTGACCTCGCTTCAGACATGGAGTAAAACAGATAATAATTTCAGCTTCCATTAAAGCTCTGGTATACATTAGTTCTGTCAAAACAAAATGAAGGACTGCCTACAAAATGTTTTCTATCTGAGTATTAAAAGCACTGCAATTCATTTGTATTCATTTAATCTCAATGTTTTTCTGTTGAGATAACACGATACATAATTTGACAGCATTTGTTTCCAAAGATTCTTTCCTGGCTAATGGCAAGCAGTTCCCCCATCATCTGTATTTATTTAATTTATCTTGCATAATTGAAGGCCCTATTGCCAAAAACATCTATTTTGTTTAGTATTTTGTCTTTATGCAGATTTTTATTTTGTGCAGTCAAAAATCAAAAGCATACTTATGCGTATTTGTTCATTGCTCTGTGCATCTTGGATGTCTCACAGGAGGCATTAATGATGTATGGAATTGTCTGGTTACAAATCTTCTTGTGTAAAAATACAATTATAATTTTGATTAGCTCAAAAAGGAATATTTTGTTCTTCTCAAAAATCACTATCCAGACAATTCAGCCAACTTTGGGGGCTTTTCTGAATGTGCTCTGTTTTTCCAAATTAAGCTCATGCATTTTTTCAGGCAGATGGGCAATTTTATCAAGTTTATAAATGGTTGAACACTTTAATGGATCTGTCACGCACAGTTTGTTTTTTGAATGCTGCTGATTTGTGCACAAAACATTGCTAACCTGTATCTAGCAATTAAAAAGGATTTATTTCAATAGGGCTGGGTCAGATCAGGCTTTCCAAGTTAGAAGTTCCACACCTGGTGGAAGATTTTGGTGAAAAAGGCAGTACCAGGAGCAAGATGACTAGTATGTGTCAGGAGCTTTGGGGCATTGCCCTCTGCCTTTTGAAGTTGTAACCAGAAAGTGTTTTTCACCTGTGACTTTTTTTTTTTTTTTTTTTTTGCATTTTATCAAGTTGTCTGCTTATGCTTTCTGAGATTTCATGCTTCAGCTTTTTCAGTTTTGTGGGGCTGCTGCATAACTGCTGAGACACAACCAGTGCACTTAGGCAAACAAATCTCTTGTGCTTTTTTCTTTTTTGTCAGTGACAGCAACCTCTGTTCACCTGTTATCAGAACCCCCATTTCTGTCCTCCCCACACAAAAACTCAATAAACAAGCATCAAGACAAATGATTAAAGCTCGTAGCTAATAGTGAAGATAAACTGTATGTGTATCTTAAAAAATAAAGCGTGAAAATATTAATGAAAAAGCTAATGTATAATGTAAAGCATGTTTGAAGGTAGCATATCCAGTCTGTTGCTAATATTTATGTAAGATTGGCTTGAAAGGTGACCGTGAAGCACAAGAACACTCCTGCAGTGTCTCACCAAAGCAGAGCATCCTACACAATATGGAAAATCCCAACCATTTAGAATGGGTAGCCATTAGGGAATATGTTTCAGTATGATAGAGAGAACCCTTCTAATTGCATGTATTTGCAATATGTTTTATGGGTGTATGGCACTGAGAGATGCAGAATTGCTTTCAGTCTCTGCTGGTTTGGAAAAATGATTATTGCTGTTATATTTTTACACCTATGAAGTTAATCTCTCTTACTGCTAGGTCAGGATACCTTTCAGAATATTTTTTTTAGCTCTGGGAAAAGGAAGAAAAGAAAAAGAGGGAACGTGTAATATGAATTTGCAAGCAAAATGTTGACCCTAATAGGGATCTAATAACCTTTAATATAGATAGCATTCTCTTAACTTCCCCAAGACGTTTCTAGCTGGTGACTGAAATGTTTTATGGACTGATGTTCGTTTTGTTGATGGTTAAGTTGGTTTGATGTTTTTCTGTTTCTACTGTGCTGCCACTTGTGCCCAGAAAAGAGACTATGTAAATGTATCCCAACCAGCTCCAAGTAACTTCTGACAGCAAACTTCAAACGGCCTGTGCAAGTATCTGAAAATAACTAGGATGGAATATGCTGTACTCACAGACCTGCTCTGCTAGTAGTGCTGACAAGAGGGATTGGACACAGCAGTCTCCAGTTTCTGAAGGCTGAAAAGCATCTGAGCTTTGCTTGTAATTGCTTGAAGGGCAACAGAGCTAATTTAGAAAATAGAGCTGACAATTCCTTTTAAGAGTGCTGCTTGTGCACAGCTATAAAAATAGCAAACTGTAGCTTTAGCAGAATAGATGTGAGTTTGCTGTTTTACTCTTTCTGTCTCATTTAATCACAGAAGAGACCCAAAATAGTTGTCTTAAATGTTTGCAGGTGTGGAACTTTTTAAAAGAGCATTTTCCCATGCCACATGGATATATCTGATGTATTTTGGCTATGCTGGCTAACGTGGTTGCCTGCTCAGTCCGGCACTTTATTTTTGAGACGCGTAGGGTTTGGTTGCTGATATTCTTCCTTTTTCCTGAAGCATTTCTAAGCATTCTGATCAGCTAAGCAATTATCACTGCCTATAGGGAAAGCAAACTGTACAATGGATGGGTGAGACGTGGGAAACTTTCTTGGGTATTGTATATAACCTTAAAGGCCAAAATACCTTTAGAGTTTATTTCTGACAAAATAAAAAATTATCACTAAATATTCAAATATAACTTTGTGGGTTCAAGCCAAATATATGTATATTTTAATCTGTAACTTTTAGAAAGATTATTATACAGGAAAAATAGTAATATTATATTTATGGAAATTACGTTCTTTATTTCAATTATTCTTTCACTGATTTGTCCATGTTTGAGATGTTTAGTAGATATGTTTTCTGAAAGAATAAGTTCTAAAATTACAGAAATGATTGTACCTCTTCTGTATTGTATCAGTTCTCTTCTTTAAATCAGTTGTGAAAATGCATTAAGTCTTTGAGCAACAAACTTGTTTCTACCCGGCTTCATAAGAAACATTGCTAAAAAGAGCTGAAACGAACATTTATCGTGTTTTCTTTCATACTTAAATAGAACTAAGCTGCTTCAGGAGCTGAGAACAGTTTCTCTTAACAGGAGTTAGCAGCTACTTCGTGGGTTCTTATGGAAGTGATGGTTGGCTAGCACACAACACTGGCCCTTCGAGGAATCTAATCCCTTCGTGAAAATTGCAAATGTTTAAGCATGTGGAGGGAAAAGAATTGATGTGATTAATAATAATGACCTGCAAATTGTATTTTTCTTTTTTTCATGTAAGATTGAGAAAGTGCAGGGGCTAATTAAAATACTTAGATTAAACCACGGCAAATCAAAGAGATGCAAAACAGCTCATTGCCGGATCTCTGGTGAAGCAGCTTTGGGATGATAGAAAACACTATTCTTTGCTGATTTTCTGCATGGCTTAAGGGACTAGTAGTTGTCAAGGAGAATTGAAGCAAAGTGATTGATGTGTTAAGGTAAAAAGTCGGTGATGTAATCTTCGTCCCAGAAGGCATGTTGTTCCTTGCTATATCGCCTGTTTTACAAGGAAGGGCTTAGGGTAGATTGATTATGTATGAGGAAGGGTAAGCTAGAAGAATTAACTAAGAGAATATAGTATTCATCTAGACAGCTTCCTTTTAAAATTGAACCAAAAATCTATGCAAGTGATGATAATGAAAAGCAAACAACCCTCGAGTGAAACATAAGTGAGAAATTTATTATGTGTAAACATCAAGAAAAAGCAGTCTTTATATTAATTTCAATAGGAACGTGTGTTTTCACCTGCGCGTGGATGTGTGCTGATGCTTTTCACTTATGTGTCGGGCTCCTCTGCAGGGTACACTATTGGATTTAATGGTGCCTACAGAGTTATTTCAAAAAACATTAAGGTAGTATTGTTGCTTTTGTGTTGTGCATCTTTCTAATGAAAATTATTTTAATTCTAACTTTGTAATTCATATTCCCAAATCTGTTTTATAAAATCTTTTTTTTAAAGAATCATGTTGATTCTTATATGATTTCTTTTTGCTTACACCATTGAGGCTTCTGTTATCTAAAGCTGTCTAATTTCATGCTGCAAGCTGGAGAGTATTTTAGGTAAATTTTAATTCATCTCTAAGCACCTTGACTTCTGCTGGTTTCGGAAAGGTAAGAAGAATTTGAGTATGACTTGTAGCCTTCTGTGTTGAACAAAAATTGAAGTACAAGATATAATTAAATATAATTAACTTTTCTGGAACTGCTATACCGAATGTCTTTCAGATGTATCAAGCTATCTATTTTTAGTCAAGCAATATGGTATAAAACATTGTTTTTCACTGGAGCATGTCTTAAGGAGAGGAGTGGTGTGGGTTTTTTTTGTTTTTGTTTTTGAATTTAAACCTTAATCCTGCCTTTAGCTTTGTAAGTTCTCGTTATGATCTGTCCTGTATTTGTTCTCTTTATATTGGACACTTGCAAGCATATTTAACTCTGAAATCTTTATTCCCTGCCTAGTATTTGGATACTGTACAGTAAATTTGGTTTTACCATGGCATAATTTTATTATTTTTTTTCTGTCATTGTTTTTGTAGTGCTTTTTCAGCAGGGAAGCCAACATCATCTTATCTAACTGAGCAGGGTGAACTTAGCTCCTTAAAATTCCTGCTGCTTTTTCTAATGGTGTCATCACAGGGAACGCATGTCATTCGCTACTTTGCTCTAGCCAGCTGCAGTACTATCCCAGCAGATAAGATTATGCATTTGAGAAACATCATGCTGAACAGATATCTCTGTTGTTGGTACCCAGTGGTGTTCCCCAGGCACAGAACATCTCATGTTAATATCTTGTTGTTAACGTAATATGAGCAGGGAGAAGGAGATTTGCTGTGGGAACATTCTCAGGTGGGCCTCAAGGTTTCCATACTTCTGTGCTTGTTCTGTGTTTCAAACTTCAGTGCTGTTCCCCAGCACCCTGGTCAGATCTCTTGCCTTGACAGAGCCGATTATAGCACAGCGATTGCAAATAACCGGTTGTGGTGCCTCGAAGCACATGCTAATGACTCCTAGTGTTTGAACAGTAAGACAAATGGTTGTTGGCTGTGGGATGCAATGAAAGCGAGATTTGTAGTAAGTGCACTGTACTCTAGTGGCACTATACAAATAACAAATAAGGAATGATTATATTTTTTTGCACGACTTATTGGAAAAGG
Source organism: Aythya fuligula (assembly GCF_009819795.1). Taxonomy (NCBI): domain Eukaryota; kingdom Metazoa; phylum Chordata; class Aves; order Anseriformes; family Anatidae; genus Aythya; species Aythya fuligula. The sequence goes on along the minus strand of NC_045562.1, from coordinate 25,227,061 downwards.
TTACTTTCTTTCCTTTATGCATATGGCTATTTTTTCCTCCTGTCAAATACCCACTGTCTCAGGAATATGGACATTACTTGAATAGCCATTTATTTTTCCATTCATTTTTTTAAGGGCAGCTGTGCAGTTTTAGCTTCTGTTTTAATCTCAGCTCTGTGTAGAGTTTGCAAATTGTAAGAAAAATGTTTTGAATGGGCATGCCCCTTGTTTATCCCTGCAGGAAATAATTTCAGGCATGCGTTTTTCTGAAGGTTACGTTCAGGCTTTAGACATCCGGGGTTGATATTTTCACTAAAGTTTATAACACCTTAAGTATAGCTGTATTGCTGTTACAGCAACTTACGTAAATATTGGGGGAAAAAAAAATAATTTTGTACTAATAAAACGGCCCACCCTGAAATGATATGATCTTCTGAAAAGGTTTTCCTTCATAGTTTCATGTAGGTTTAAACACGGGCTATTCATGTTAGGCTAGACAACCTCACACTGAAGTGGAAGGTCAGCAACTATGTAGGGCAAGTTGCTTCCATAATTTGGCTGACCTTTTTTGGCATTATATTTATGGTGTGCAATTTCACATTATATCTAGCCTCAGCATATGAAGTCAGGTTTGAGAAGAATTTGATAAATCATTATAATAGTACAATATAATATACATGTATGCATTTTAAAAAGGTGGGGGGTTACAATGAAGAAGTTACTTTGGTCATAGAGTTGTAATTGAGCACTACAAATGTTTTTAATCAAAGCAGTTATTCAACTATCAGTTTACTTTATCCGTTAAGTAAACATTACTGAATAGTTTCACTTCAGGATATCAGTTAATACACCAATCAGGCAGCATAGCACAGCTGGGCTATAGAGTAAGTAAATCCATGAGACCTTTCACTTGGAGAACTTGATCCTTAAAAAGAATCGTCTGTCTCAGTGTTTCATCACTTGCTATGGGATCTCTATAACTCTGCTTGCGTTTTTCTAAGTTGTGCGTTGCAGGCAGAATATAAAAGTGGAGTGTAGGAGATGGGTAGGAGTTACCTGTGATGGAAGTAGAGCATTGACTCCAAATGCTGCCCTTTTCCCTAACACCTCAACCAGAGCTTCTCCACAGTTTCTGACAACTTCCCTCATTGCCTGGTTTTCTGAGAGACAGCTTGGTCTGGGACTGTCTGGTGCTTTGATGGACTCTAGCATTTTTTTTAGTAACAGGCACAAATTGCTCCCAGGATAACAATAAATTATTTGGGTGTTTTCCATGTTCCTAATTGCTGCTTTTACAGCCTTTCTTCTGAGTTGTCAGATGTGATTTAAGCTGACTGTACGTCATGACTGAAACAAGAAAAGACAATGAAAAACTACAGGACAAAAGATATATAACATTCTTAACATTAATATTTTCAGAATGCTATAGTTACTTTAGACATCTAAATTTTTAAAGCACATGCTTTCATAACAATTTTATTTAGCATATAAAGTTGTTTAAAGTATAAATGTATTGTTGTTTTAAACACTGGTTAAGAAACTATACATACATTTCTTACCCATCAGGCGTTTACCAGATTTGTCGTCTGCAGATCAAGTATAATATCAGCATTAAATGTGGTCACACGTCTGGAGGATGCTGCTAGACAGATCATCAGTGAACAATCCATTTGCCTTGTGAGGTGAATGTTGATTTTACCTGTTCAGACACTGGAGTCTTTTGTGTTAACTTTCAAGAAAGGCAGTAAAAATAGGTTATATGCTCTGTGCAATGTCTGAAGTACTGTACTGTTATACAAGTATTTCTTCGGTTTGTTTACATGTTTATATATAAATATGATATTACAGTGTTATGTGTAAAAATGAAACGTCAGGAGCTTTAAATCTGACCAAGTTACAGGAACAGAAAGTAGACTTTGGAATAAAACACAGGTTTTACTTCTTCCTTCCTCCTGTCTGTTCCTTAACACTTTTTTGCAAAAATGTTAGAGTTTAATGCTTTAGTCTTCAAAATTGTATACATTTGCATAGGTGTTGTGACAGCTACACAAGAGAATGTAGAAGAGATTAAACCAGGTAATCTTCCCAGGATTCCGAATTCAGCAAGTATACAGGCGTAGTTGTCTTGGCTGCCTTCTGACTTAGCTGAGTCTTACTGCTCTTATCTTCCAGAAGTGATTGTTATTTTAGGCACTAACTCAAATTAGGTTTTAATGTTTCTTAAGGAAGTACCCACTTTCTAAAACTTAAAGCATGTCTATATTCATTTTATCTAGAGAATAAAATGCGTACAAATTACTGACCGCCCATTAATAACAGTGGCATGTTGTTTTTTTCAACAGTGGCAGAAATTTACAACACAAGGGAATTTTTTTTTTTTTTTGATGCTGTGAAACTATGTTTTTAATAGTTGTCCAAAAGTTGTGATGCACACAGATTTCTTGCAAGTAAATAGGTGCAAATACTGCAACACTAAGGTAAAATTAAAAAAAATAAAATCAAAGGACCCTCTAGGGCTGAGTTTCTTAGTTTCTTCTCTTGTCCTTTTATCGTGTTGTATGAAACTGCATCTGGCTGCAGACTCTCTGAAGCAAGCAATATTTTCAGTGTGCGTGTCCGTGTGTGTACACAGAGGCAAACAGAACACAATTCTGATCTCAGCTGGTACCTGTAGGAATTACTAAAAAGCACATAAAAATATAAAGAAATGGGTTGCCTCAGAAGATTAACTCTTAAGCCATCTTTACTATTTGCTGTTAATATTTTAAAAAGTCTGAATGAAGCTTGCCATTACATGAAGCAGTTATGCTTTTCTGTTCATGAATTATTATTTATTTATTTATTTTCATTTTTATGTGACAAGTGCCTATACTTTTCCATGGAACTAGCTTGCAAAATTTTCTAACACTACGTTTTGCAAGTTTTGGTATTTCAAATGACCATTTGAAGCAGTTAATGCTTCCTCTTTCATGCTTATGTGCATGTAACTTAACTGGTAACCCCATGCTACTAGTTCTGCTCTTAATTTTCTTCTAGAGTGTGAAAGTCAGTGTGTAGAAGTAGCCTCCATACATCTTAAAGCACTTTTATTGGAAAAAAATGATGGTTATCTACCATTAAAGCAATACTGGATGTCTGGGAATATATTATATAGAATATATAAATATATGTGTATATTTAAATATATAAATTCTTATATTCCAATGGAAATATATATTATTATATTCCTAGAAAAAAATCTGTGATTCTGTAATTTAGAGGTCCTGTACAGGGTCGGAGGACTGTTCATAGCCTTTCACCTTGAGGCTGATAGCACATACTTAAAAAGTAGAGGAAGAGATTTAAAAAAAAAATGAGGCTTACATGAAATACCTTTTCAGCAATCTGTGGATTAGGATCTTTGAGGCAGAATTATTAGATTTTGATGGCTTTTCCTTCAATGAATTTGTGTAATCCTTAAAAAAAAAAAAAAAATGTTTTCTGACACTGACTTCTGTGTTTACGTGCATACAGTGTAGAGGTATCTGTTTAGTTCACTTTAATTTACTTTGATACTTGTCAGTTCTTGTATTAAGAATCAGTAAAGAAAGTCAGATCTTTCTACCTTTCCTCCATCATTCATGATTTCATACAGATAGTTGTTACTGCTTTTCAGCAACTTCTTTTCTAGACTGAAGACTAGCTACCATTTTTAATATTCTTTGTGCTGAAATATTTTTCTAAACTCTTGCTCTTTCACTGTGACATACCTCTCCTATATCACTCAAGGTGGCAGGGAGAGCAGGCTGTAGGTAGTATTAAAGATCCATGCAGACAATAAGTTTGAGTGGCATAAAGAGATTTTATATTTTCTTTATATTCTATTTCTTATTTATATTGCTAGTGAACATTGAGCTGCCATTTCCAATAAGATATAGATTTATATCTAGTATCATTTTTTTTAGTAGTTGTCAGCTCAAAGACAATCATGTATGTTTGAAGTTAGCCTTTTCTTTCCATGTGATTACTTTGTGTTGAAATTCATCTGCTATCCAGATATTGATGGAAATATTTACAGTGTTTTTATTATCTTAAAAAGCATATATTTTGGGGGTGAGGAGAGGGGAAGTAATTTCACTATTAACTTTTCTCTGACTTAAATATGAGTATGTTGAAAAGCAGTCCTTAAATAGGTCTTAGTGGAATTCCAGGGTTGGTTTCCCTTTGATGTGCAGAGTAGCAATTTGCCTATCAGTAAATCAGGCGCTAATCCTTTCATGAAAGGAATTTTCCCTCCCTATCTTGCCTTCTCTTTTTGTGTTTATTAAACATGTTTAACATGGATAACGTGATAATCTATCTGTGCAAGAATTCTTTAGTTTCATACACTTTCTATCAGTTTTCCTGATACTGGTGTCAGATTTACGGAGTTGTAGTTTCCCAGGTCCTGCAAACACTCTTCTTAAATGTTGAGGCTATATTTGTTACCTACAGTTTCTTTCATTTCAAAATGTTAAGTGATAGTTTATGTGCTGAATTTGCAACTCAGATGTTTCATTCTAGGGTTCCCTAACATTCCAAGTGGAAGAGACTCTGGTTCTAACATCCTGTAACCGATCACATTATAAACTTGTTTTACAGCTGCTTCTCCTAGGAAGTAGATCATTTTGAGAGGTCTTCTACCTTATCTATGATAAGGAGAAGTTCCTGTACGAAAATTGCCACAAACTCTTCTACGGTGGATGTAAACACCACAAAACTTGCATAGATTTCTTCTGGTGCCCCATCTTTCTGATTAGTTTTATATGATAAGTTTGGTAAGCTTCCCTCCTGTGAAAATAACTTATTATTAGGTATGTATCTGTTTGCAAGATATTCTTTAACGCTTTTTATTTGTCCTGCCTTCTTGAGATGTTTTTATGCTCATTTTCCCAGCCATGTGAATTTTAATTAATTTGACTTGTACTATAAACTGAATTTTAACAGGCTTTGATGCCATGCTGTTTTACTAGGTGAACTTTCTCTCTCACTCTTTTCTAATTTGTTGTGCATTTGCTGCTCCAAAACTGAAGTGTAGTTTGTTTTAAACAAAGCAAAGACTGCCCAAATGAAAAATCTCTCCGTTCTTTTGGGTGAGGTTGTGTGTTTTTTTTATTGCCCTTTCCAATACTACTTTTAATATTCTTGTACTTGTTTCTTATTTTGATGTATTTCTCCTTTGATTCTTATTTTTTTTTCTTCTGCAAAGATGTAGAATGTGGGTAACTTAAAATCTGTGTACGTGTTGCATTAAATTATTCAAAACATATTGCTCAGAGTCAGGTAGGAAGCTTTCTCTTAATATCGTTTTCTTTACTATGTGCTAACAACACTTATTCATAATGTCAGATTTCAAATTTTGAAATTTCATTTGTACTGCTAAACTTTTGACTATTTCCTCACTTTAACTTTTAGCTGGTTTCTATCACTAGGGGTTATCATCTCTGAGACTTAAGTTTATAGAGAGTTTGTGGCACACAAATCTTGCCTCTTTTTTTAATCTCAAAAGATGTGACTTATGTAGCTGATCTTGCAAATCCAGAAATATTCAGTACTTTAATTATGCTTACTTTATTTAAGTGCTGAAGGCTGCAACAGGACTGCAATTGCAAGAATGCTAACAGCACATAATACAGCCAATTGCAAACAGCAGTCTAATTTGTTGATTTCAAGTGAGGTGTAATTATATTGCTTCATTTGCTGAGCAAATCATATGAGAGCTTCTCTAAATCAGCCTGATTGTGTAATGAAGAGCTAATTACAAACAGCAGTGTTCTTGCAGTAAATTTATGGTAACTGCTAATGCCAGGTTGGCACCAGTGTGACAATGGCTCATTAGTACATTTACAAAAGCAAGAATGGAATTCTGCCCAAAGCCCAGCAACTATTCTGGATTTCCGGAGACCAGAGTGATTACCTTTCTCGCCTCCATTGTAATTGTTTTAAAAAAAAAAAAAAAAAAGTCTTTAGTCACTTCTTGGAAAAAAAAAAAAAAAATAGTGCTTCTAGAAAAGCCTGCTTTAAGACTGAATGACTTAGAAAGCATTCTTCCCACCCTTCAAGGCAGGTAGCCTTTGAAAATGTTTGACCAGAAGCCTTGGCCATTAGTGATAACTGGAGGTCTGTTATTTCCTTTTGTACCCTTTTCTGCACCTAGTGAGAAGGTACCTTTTTTCCGCTGAACCTTCATAGCGTGAGGTCAAAGGTGTTCTTGGCAATCCCATGGCCAGCAGAGAATTTCAGGTTGGCATCATGTTTATGTCAGCCCTGTGCAAACTAAAAGATTTTAAACTTCTATGATCTGGTATTATTTTTCCCTGTTTAAGTTGGAATTGATGGTGACCTGATATGGCTTCCATTATTTAATTCTAAATTATGCATACTGTCAGATCAACCAACTGAAGTGGAGAGATGAACTGGTCACTGTACAAATTCACAGCATAAGATATGTTCTCCAGTTTTTCTGAAGTTTCCATTAATCTCTTGATTTTTATTAATTTCTTTGAGTTCCATGAAGCATACTTTCTTATAGGTACTTTCAAGCAATCTGAATAATTTATATCTGAATAGATGTGTGTAATTGCCTGTTCGATTTTAAGCCTGACACCCACAGTAGATTGAATGCTATTTTACACGAAGGCTTCTAATCTATTAAATGGTGCACTGGGACTGATTTCCTATGAAATTGCTTGATACACTTTCTGTCTTGGCACAATAGCACAGAATAAATTTCTTCCTGTATATCTCCATCCTGCTTTTTTCTCCTGCAAAAGCTGGAGAAAATAATGAAGCTGTGGCCTCCTATTATTTACCCTCTAATCCTGCTTAGTGACAGGTGACCCTTGATGAATGGACTGATTTGGACAAGTACCCCAAACACAGCAATGCATGTTGTTTAGATCAACAGCAATGGACTTGAACTTATATCAAGCAGACTTCTTTGAAAAAATGCTTGATACTTATCTCCAACAAAGTGGTGAGTTTTTCCCTTAAAAGCTCCAAAGTGGCTGTTTGCTTTGACATATTTGAGTTTTGGTTTGTTTTGGAACTTTTTTTTTGGTAGCGTGAAGACAGTCCAGGCCAAATTTCTAGATTAGCGCCTTGTGGCCAGTAATGAGTTCTTGGAGAAACAGTATAGAAAAGTTAGTAGGAAGGATATGGTAGTCACTGATACAGAGTTAATGACTGTATCTGGTCTGTCATTTTAAATAGGTACCAACAGAAGGCACATATATGCAATGTTACTTTGAAAATCCACAGAGAAAATGCAAATTTGATCTAATTATGCATTTGTTAAGCACAGGAAACATTATTTTTGAAAAATCGCTATTTACAAAGTGTTTGGCCTCAATCTTGTGAAGCATATATTCTCAACAAGAGATTAGAGATGCTCTCAACTTTAGCACCATATTCTAGTGTAAAATCTGTTTTGCTAAACAGATCTTCTGCTCCAAAACTAATGTAATAGTAACTGCTAGTAAGCCTATCATAGGCTTACTATATAGCTATACCTTACAATATGGTTATGTTTTTCTTTCATTAGACAGTCAAAATATTGCAGCGGAGAATGTCATAGTTGTTTTTACATTTCATTAACTGTTTCTTTGTTCTGTGGGGCATATGGTAAGGGGAGGTTATAAAAGCACAGCAAGATTTCCTGGAGTAATGCTATCAGTTTTGAGATTAGACATCAGATAGAAAGGAAAGTACTACAATGGTATATCACGTCAATGTAAATGTTAGGCATCCTACTCTAGAGAAAATCTGTAGACAGCGACGTTTGTTTCTACTCTCCCTTTTCACTTAATAGAGCAATGGAGTGCTAAATGGTTGTTTTATTCTCTTCCTTCTTTATAGGTCTTATTCCTGTTAATCTGCAGTGATAGAGTTCAGTAATTCTGGGTAACTCTGAAAGAATTTTAACCAAATCCTATCATATTCGGAGAAGTTCATACTTTGGATGAAGACTGCTCTCTAACTTACGGGGGCTCCCAGCTTTCTCTTTTGATCTTGGGTTTGCAGGCTAGTCCTCTTATCCACGCTTTCAAAGGGCACATATTCATCTGCTGCTTCCCTTGATCTCCCTACCCAAGATTTGAGAGAGATAGACTTTTCACAAATTACTCTTACTTTGATTTCCCATTAATCTGAATTTTAAAGCTGAGTTTAGGACATTATTCCTTTAGGTGGGCTGGGAGAATGAAATAGAAGAGCAAACCACCTCAAACTGAGCTTGTGCCTGAAGTATCTGTACGAATTTTTGTGTATTTTCTCATGATCATGAGCATCAACACTTTGATATTTGTGTACATAACTTTTTGTTATTGTCCTGTAAAAAATCTAGATTCTTCCAAGAGAAGCACCTGTTTTGTTGATTTTTTTTTTTTTTGGTGTTTCTCTGCAAACCAAAATGTATGAATCTCTCTCAATTTTTATTTAGGGAAGAAAAAAAAAGTGTAAATAAAGCTGTAGGATATCCTTATAGGGTTAATAAAATATGCTTATACTTAGATCAAATGTTTAAAAAACAAACAAACAACAACAACAAAAAACAGACATGAGCCTGTAGCTATAAAAATGGTTTGAAAATCATTGGGTAGGATGAGATGGTGTTATATTGTGGGGAGCAAGGCTTTTTTTGTGAGACTCTCATGAGAACCAGCCCAGATAAGTATGGTCTCACCATATTTAGCATGAAAATATCTCACCATGCAGTTAGCATGAAAATATTACTGAAAATCATAATTCTTATCATGATACTGTATTTTCTATGCACTATATCTGTACCATATCTTCTTCTGATATTTTATATTGCTTCCATTTGATAAATCTTTTAATTTCCATGTTGGTAGTACCCTCTTGGGTGCACTTTACAAAATGGGTGCCCAGAGTTTGGTTTGCTACTGAAGAAATTAGGGTATGACATGACAAGATTGATTAATGATTTGGCCTACAGAAAAAGCTTCTTTTATTCCATAGTCATAGTGAATAAGTTGGCTGGAGATGATAAACGGATGCAAGCGGCAGGATGATTTATGCATGTTTCTGTGGCAACAATACCATTGAAAAGTATTGATGTCTATTATGGATAAATATGGCATTTCTTTTATAAATATTACTACTCTTGCATTACAAGACTTTGCTGCTTCAGTTATGTTTGATGTCCACTGTCAGGGAATGATCTATTTATTTTGGAAAACACTACATGAGAAGTAATTTCAAAGGCAGGGGGTGCAGATGAAGTGTATGCAAGGTCCAAAAAATAGAAGATTGGTGACTTTCACCTTTGCTTGTAAACATTTGCACATTCATATAATATTTGTGTATGAACTTGTACTCGTGCACGGTATATGCATGTATACTCCACATATTCTAGGTTGTACAATACCGTTAAATCACAACTTTAACTCTTTGTAAGGGCTCAAGAAGATACATTGCTTAGTGCTGCCATTTTGACAGCTTATTTGCCACCAGAAGGTTGTCTCATTAGCTAACAGATTGCTAATCACTCTGACTGAAACCTTCTTGCTTTCTTGATCCTCTTGTGGAACTGTGGCTTTCAGGTCTCCTGAAGCCATCTCTGGTTGTGTTACTTACTTGTTTTCAAGTATATGTCTATCCTTCAGTGCATTTGTGCATATCCATCCCAAATGTGCATTTGAAAACTCGTGTATTATAGGCTAAGGGTTAACAATTGATTTCTATTTATCACTTCATTAAACACCACTTAATGCAATTCAAAATCGTCCCTATTACACTGATTTCATGCTAATAGTGTCCTGTTTCAGTAACATTTACTGCTATTCCGTATCGTTAGCTAAATCAGTTTCCTGGGAGTCCTTAATAAAATGACAGTCCCAGCTCAGCATATCCCAATTAAGTGAAGTATTTTGTAGCAATACATTATGCTTAGGCAGAGTTCTCCTCACAAGGCCCCTTACAATTACGTGTATAGAACCATTGGACTAGAGCACCCAAAGTGACAGAGGGCAGCTATTAACAGATATATTAGGCAGCGCAGATTAATGACGAGGGGAAAGTTCAAACAGTTATGTTAAGGCAAACATACTTTATTGTTATATGCAGCACAGACTCCTCAATATCAGCTGAGTTAGCACTAAAGTTTGAGAGCTTACCTGAGAACCCCTAGAATAAGTAATGGAGGACTTTGGTATTAAAAGACCTACTCCTTTTTCACTTCCATTCTCCACTGTATTGGTCTCCTTTGAAAGAATTTCATTTTATACAAGAGGTTGGTTTGCATTGAGACTTCTTTGCAATACTGTAGACATGTCTGTTGGTGGTTCTGTAACAATAAAACCACCACTGAAGTGCTAATAGCTTGTCACTCAAGTGACAGGTCAGACCAAGTTGCATCATCAGAAGGAACTCTGGGCTCTGCTCTGCGCGCTCCTCATTTTTTTACAAATACTGGCAACAGCCTGACAACTGTCTGTTTCTCATCCTCATTTCTTTAAAGGGAGGCTCGTACATTTCATACTGTGGTTGTCTAGATCAAACTGTAGGTATATTAATAATAATTCTAAAGGGAAATATGTTCCTATAACCTCTTGGAAAAGGTTATTTATATTCATGCCAGCTTCTGGCTGAACATGGCAAAAACATCAGTCAGCACAGTTTTTCTGCTTCCCTGAGTCTATCTGAAACTGTTTTCTTAAGGTAGAAGATAGTCAAGTTGACTTCAGCTTTAAGTATAAAGATCAAATATAGCCTTCAAAGAGTGAGCCTGTTGTATATTGCAGGAGCTTTGAAATCTTGATAATTATTTGGTAATATTTTGTCTGTATAATAAAGCTTTCATACAACTAGTGATATTTGTTGCTCTACCAGAAATGGTAATCGATCACTCACAGTAAGATGTCTCAGCTGAAAACCATCACTGAAATAAGCAGTTGAGATCACTAGTAGCAACCTGAAAGTGTCCAATTTTATAGGTTAGGAACATAGGATTTTGAGTTGTAATAGTTTTGACAAAAAATATTTTTGCACAGCAGTGTTATAATTGAAGGTAAGGGAACCCTTACAACACTGCTGCAGCAGGAGAGAGAAGGGTTGTGCTTGAAGAGGAGTAGAAGAGTACCTTACTCTGACTGGGAAGAGAAAAAAGGGGAGAGGAAGCTATTATTTTTTTTTCAGTATCACTTTGTATTGCAGCTACAATGAGAGGAAGTATTGTCCAAGGAAAGTGGATAACTGGGAACAGGAAGGAAGAAGGGGATGGAAATTCCTTCTACTTTTCTGTGTAGTGTTACTCCCAAATTTTTTGTTATCCAGATAAGTAGAGAGGTATCATGTTATCAGTGTAATGAAGGCAGACTTTGAGGCAAAAGGGCCCAAAACTTCTTAGGTCAGCTGTCAGTTCATCCTTGAGGAAGTAAAACTGCAAATCATGTGCTAATGAACTAAAGCAGATAAGCATACAAAAATTTTAAGGTCACCAAGTAAGACATTGTGTGTATTTCAGGTAAACCTTAATAAATCCAATTAGAGCACTGACATATAAATACATTGCTTTTCTGAAATGGGAATAAAATTACGTAGTCAGGTCTACATCTCTCATATATCAGATTCTTCTAATGTCTGAGGGGAAAAAATAGAGTTGTCAAACTATCATTTTCTCTTGGAATATATAAATTACAACATAAACTATGGTAAGCTTGTAAGAAAATGTTAACTAGAAACTCATGTTGTTTTTCTTTCTGAAATTGAATGGCAATTTATTAAAGGACTTGGATCAAGGTTTTATAGTTTATATAACAAACAGTACAATGGCTTTCAAGTGATAAAGAAATTATACTCATTTTAGCATATGGAATTGACACTAAACTCTGTAGTGTGTTTTGCTATTACAGTATATTAAATGCTGGCTCCAGAGAAATATTAAAGCATATTTAGAACTCAGTATTAAACTTTCTGAATTTCATCAAATATATTCTGAGCATACTTTTCATGATTTTTCTAGCAAATTAGTTTACTGATGAGAATAGTTTAAAAAAAGTCTTTAAAAACATTGCTTGAGTTTTGTCCTTAAAAGCATCTTAAATTGAAGTCTGAGGAAGCTAAAAGATGTGCTCACACTATTACAGATCTGAAGCCTGGTATTTCTGTGCTGCTCGAGTTTTGACCTTCAGTAATGTTTCAGTGAACACATACCAACCAGGAATTACTTGTGTAAATTACTTGGCCCATTATTAGAAATTTATACATGGGAATCTTGATAAGCTCACAAATAGTCCGTGAGGATAACAAAGAGTAGTTATGACCTTTCAGAAGAATTTTATCTTCAACTGTGGTAGCATATATAAAAATGTGAGTGCTATCTCTTACCATGCAAAAAGTATCACTTTCCTTAATGCTGGGTAAACTGCTGTCAAATGTTCAAAATTGAAATGACGGATATTGATAAATATACATCTCCTGGTGTATTCTAGTCCTGCAATATAACCTTGAAGTCTGACTTCATATGGTCCTAAAGATGTACTTGTCTTTTGATCAGTCATCACCAGAATCAGTCCATAAACAGTCGTTACTTCAAGTATATGAATCAGGGGGGCAGGTGTTGGATAGTGCTCACTGCTTTTTAGGAAATGAAATTAATTAAAATCTTCTGTGAAGTAATTGGACTTCATCTGAACTTACAGTATTGGCAAGCTCTTCCTAAAAATACTATATTTCTTTTTTTTTCTTCTTCTAATACAATATTATATAAAAACAATAAAAAAGTCTTATTTCATATATTGCCATTAGTGAACAAAATTTTGTTAATTCTTTTTTAGTCTTAGAAATTAAATTGGCCTTTTATATACTGGTATTTCAAGTTCGATGTTAGCAAGGTGTAACAAATGCTGCATTATTTTTAGCGTAACTAACTATGCACAGTGTTTTCTCCTGTTTTGCCACTCCTATATTCATTTCCTTTCAGCATATGGCTCTGCCCATGGGAGCCTTAGGAGAATGATATTTAAAAGTCTAAAGAAATATTAGCATGTATTGTTTTTTACAAATGAACTTAATTTGACAAGCAGCTGTTGGAAACATGAAAAGTCTAAATTTTTTTCAGCATCCAAGTCACATGCCATTCATCTGGAGACTGAGATAAATCTCTGCCTCTAGAATGGGAGGTATACACTTAGCATTGTGTATCAATATTTCCTGATTTCTGGTTCCAAAATTCTCAGTAGATTGCATTACCTGTTTGGAAATGCTATTTAATTTGTTTTTCTCCTTGGTAAAATAGGATTGTATTTACTTTTAAAACCCTTGGTAAGCAAGTGAGCTGAATGCAGAAGGCGTTCAAGGCAATTGAATTCATGTTCTTCCCTCATATGTTCCTCTAACTAGTTAAGTATTCCTTTACCTGTCTGCAAAATTTAGTTTCACACTTTTTGAAGATTAATTTAGCTCACAGCAGAATTTACAATGGCAGATGACTTTAAATGTGACAGTATGTGAATGTTCTTGCATAAGAAATCCTGCCCTCGACTCTCACATTTTTTAAGTTACATGATAGTTTAGTGGTGAACACTTAAAACCATCTGTGAAGATGGGCATGTAGCCCATTTCTTATAGGTGCCAGATAAACATGTTTTAGATAGGAATCTTGTGCAATGCTGCAAATGCTCTCCCTGCTACAGATAGGTCAGGCATTGTGACAGTTTTGCCAAGCATCTCTTTACACTTTGTGATACTTGTTGACACTTACACACCAGAAAAGAGGATTTTTCTTAACAGGGAAAGGAGGCACCTGTGCCTGCCCATGAGGCAAATACAATTGTAAGAGTGACCTTGAATAACACAATTTGTCAGAAGAATAACATACAGAAATCCTGCAGCAATCCTCCATTATTAATCTAATACCAGAGTGCATTAGTAAATTAAAGGACATGGCACAGATTTCAAACTTTTCAATGAAATTGGTAACTGGTAATGAAAGTGCTTCCTCCCACGAGTTGTCATCTTGGACTTCTGGCGTTATTTTTAGATGAAAAGGGATATTGTTAAAGATTTGCCATTTGTCATGAAGCTTAGTCACCTTTATTAGAGCCAGTTTAATTAGACCCTTAATTCAGCTCAGAAAAATGATAACCTTTGGAAAATAACTAATTGGTAAAGTTAGGCTGAAATTTTCTGCATTGTATTTTGTTTTAATTTTCTTCCTTTAAATTTCTGCCTGCCTTTTAGCTTTTCTCAAGGAACTGTTTGTAAAATATCATCTGTTGTGGTTGTCAGCACAGTTCAGTGTACTAACTTGCTCATAGGGTGTATTTAAAATGTAAGTTGTCAGCACGTAAAAGCCAATGATGAGGTGTATTTCAAGTATATATTTATGTATGTCTTTGAAAAAAAAATGCCCAAAGCACACAGTGGGTGACCAGCATATAGAGGTCATAGGTGCTGGAACGATAAAAGAAACACAGAACACATATTTGTTGTGGAGCGTATCCTGCAGTAGTGCGTAATGCGCAAGGACGGTGGTCCTTGCAAACAGCACCAAGCTGGGGTTTGGTCATCTTTGAGTGGTTCTGGCCTTTGCCACTGACCTGCTGTGCATATTTTGGTAACTTATATCTCTAATAGCCAGCATATCCTTTCTCTCACATTTCTTTAACCATTGTTTTTTGAGGAAATTATATATGAAAGGGCTGGGAGTGTTGGACTGTACAGTGTCTAGTATAATGCATTCTTGGAATGGATTATCTTCATTTTATATGTTACTATAATTGCCCCTTCCTTACCTTTCCCACCCCAGAAAAGTTTTGTAAATCTAGCTGATTTTTTTATGTCACCTCTGATTATTATCCACTACCGGTACCACATTGTTCAAGGAATTAAATTCAGAGAAATGACTAGTATGAACAAAGAGAATAGAAACACAGTTCCACAAAAATTCAGTGTGCAAGTTGGTAATGTTCTTATTTTGATATGTATAACCAAATTTTTAGTAGTAAGTGGTATCAGTATAATTGATTTTTGAGCACCTAGATGCTACTAAAAATTTAATGAATGAAACATGATAGAAAATGATTTGATTTGTTTGCTTTTGTTAGAGTGATGATGGTATACTCTACTGTGGTTCACATTTTGTTTAGTCCAGTCTTCAATCTAGGACTTTCAAAAAAAAGAGAAAAGTTTGTCCATTCAAAAACGGATTAGTCAGACATAGGATTGAAGCATAGACTTTCAAAGTCTCTTAAGTAAGTGCATGATCAGAATTAAAGCCAAATTTCACTTAATTTTGCTGCTGTTTGTCTTCACTTTCATTAATTTCACAGCCACTCCATCATGGTTAGGAGCTCTGAATCATAATTTTCTTCAATCTCTAACACATTTTTTTCCCCAAGGAGACACTACATTTAAAAGTTAATTAGTTTCCTCACAAATGAATAAGTCAATAAAATTGAGTTATGATTATTAAAATCATAAAAGTGACATCAGTTGCACAGATCTGGAATATTTCTGAACATGTATTCATCACATGCAAATTTCATTGGGATACAGATCGTCTGCACTTCATGTTCTGACAAGACAATATGCAAGGTCATTTTGAAGGGAAAAAATGTACAGTGTTGACTAGAGCCATCCTGCAGAGCTCTCTTGCTGTCTGATCTCTCTCTTTAATGCTTGTAGTTTTTAATTGCATCATTTTAGAAGAGCAATTAAGTTGCTTACCTGGGTAAATGTGCTGGTAATAAGGAGAAGAAGGTAAATTTTTGAACCAGTAGTGGAAAAACTTAGCTAGAAGTAGAATATCTGAAGGAAAGATAACAACAGCAGGAAACAAATATCAAGTTGTCAAGAATGTGTGTCAAATATGTGAAAGTTTTATTGCTAGTACTGTTTGGCAATATGTATCAAATTGCTAATTTTGGCAAACAGGTTTTCTGGAAATTTATGGTTGCCTGTAGAAAAACACAGTGTAACTGTGTCCTACTACATTAATGGCATAAGTTAATAGAATGTCAAATGACAAGGCTATTGTTCCTTACAGTGGTGCAGTATTTAGACCAAACAAATTGAAAGTTGTTTTTTTTTTGTAAATGATGCGAATGCTGGCCCTTTTCTCTGATGTTTTTCTTAGCATAAAATTAAGCTATTTTATTTTTTTCCCTTATTCCTGTCTAAATACTTCTGAAGGTACTTCTGCGGGTTTGTAATTTGTGCTACTACACTTTTGTGGAGTTATGGATCCATGGGTGTCAAGATATGATTTTCAGTTTAACAAGACATAAATGATGTTCACATAGATTGTAACTCAAAGTATAGGTGAAACTAATCTTGCATATGCAACTGTTCTTGCAATGATGCTCAAGGGTTCCTAATTAAACCAACAATGTGCATGTGGATATCGATAGTGTTGTGCTCAGGTTCTGCTAGTGTTCCATGTATTTGTGGTTAAAAGATGGAATAGAATATGTGCCCATTAAATCTAATGACAGTCACAAGCTGGAAGGGATCTGAAGTTGGTTTGGCTGCACATTTGCAACTTTAAGAGACCTTAGCTTATTGAGGAAGTAGCCTGGGGGGAAAAAAAAAAAAAGTAAAGAAAACTTTGCCAAGAAGAAGTTCACAAGGACCGATGTATTGCTGTACTGTTTAACAAAGCTATTCGACTTATTAAGAAGAGGAAAAGGAAATCGTGGCTGTACGTAAACTTCAGAAGGTATATATATATATATCTACAAGTCTATCGTCTATATGTGCGCGTACATATAAAGTGAGTTATTGTGAATCTAAAGCCTCCAACAAGTCAAAAAAAAAAAATCTGCACAGTTGTATATGAAAAAAAGTGCAAAAGTTGTAGTGGGTTATATAAACAAAAGAACCAGTGTGCAAAATACATTTTTCTCCACTTGATTTTAGTGTTTACAAAGCTTCATGAAAAAGAGAGATCATACATTTCTACCTAGTTACATGCTATAACTTTTTTTCTTCTCTTAGCCAAAATAGTAAAAACAAAGTTAGTAAAATAACACAATTTCACAGTTGTAGCCCCTTTCAACTACCATGATAGATGATAGGAGAGGAAAGATTGAAAAGATAGTGATTCAAAGATCGAAGCCGAAATTCCTTTAAGTGGTATATTCTTTATTGCAGCGCTGGATGCATGGGGGATCTCTCCACTTATCGTGCATACCCAAAGTGGAAAGCAGTCTTGAATTTATACAATCAATCTATCAATATTCTACAAGTGCCTATACATATTCATTACCTATCCCCGCCTTCCCTCGCTTCTCATGCTAATTAGCCTTTTGGCGCCTTGCGCCTGCGTAGAGCCTCCCAAGAATTGTGGGCAGGGGTCTTTGGGAGGAAGACCCCGAGTCTTCCTCACAGTGTACTTTTCACCTTTGGTCAGGAATCTGCTGAATTGGCATGTTTCTTAATTGCAAGAGCTGGTTGTTGCTAATTCTCCCGTTTGTTGTATCTTTATAATGAATTCCAATGTCCAGTTTCGAGATTTATAGTCCTTACGTTTGTTTCTCTGTCCGTCTGCTGCTTCCTTATCATGAGTTTCAGTGTCTTGTTTCGAGATATACAGTCCATGTCTGGGGATTGTCCTTGCCTCCCCAATGCCTCCCCAATACCTCCTTAATCAATAGAAAGACCTGTAGTGGTCTGCAGGTGTAACATAGGTCTATGGTTTCCCTAAGGTACTTATAGTATAGGCTTAAAAAAGTTAACATTAAGAATGTGCCAACTCATCTTCCATGATTTTTATATGAAATATTTAAATACACATACTAAAACCTAAAGCCTGTTCTGAAGCATGTTACACCTATGAAAGCTTCTTCCATCCCTTCATTTTTTGTTCCTGAAATCCTAATCTTCTATTTCTTTGGAGTTGTTATTAAATGATTCTGTGAAAATAACTTTGTAATAAAACAATGAAGAAATTGTTCATAAGAGTTCATATGCTCAGAAGAAACAGACATTGTTTTTAAGAAAAAAAAGAAAAGCTTTGTTGTTTCAGTAAGTAAGACGCAGTACTCAAAAATTTTATTGACTTACTAACATCCATAGTAGAAACAATGTAGGTCAAAGAAGAGACATGGACAAAACATGACAAACTGGCATAGCTTCCATGTGTTTTTTAGGCTTTTCCAAGCATTAGCAGTCTTGTAACTAGTGACAAAGAGTCCTGATATGTTCTCTGTGACTTATTGCTTAACTAAATGTCCTTTCTTGTTAAAGTGCAGTATGTGATTTTGACTTCAGTTTTAAAGAGTTTTTTTTTTTCATAATGGAAATTTTTCTTATTCAGAGAAGTTGCATCTTATAAACTTTTCATCAGAATGGATCTTCAGAGATTATATGCTTGACAGTAGAAGTCATCAGCAACAAGGCTTTTCACTTTGTTTAAAAAAAAAAAAAAAAAGTAAATTTCTTTCCAAAGAACAAAACACAATATGTCTTCCAAAAGCCGATAGAATCACCAGTATTTCAGTTCTAAGTTGTAACAGTCAAGATACAATAAAACATATTCCTCTGCATTTTCACTACAGACAAAAGCACTAGAAAATCTGACAATCCTCTTTTGTGATACTTATGCATTGTAGCACTCTAGTGACTTTTCATTTTTTCTGAAGGAAAACTGTTTGGGAGATTTTTTATCTTGTGGATTTTCGAGCAAAAATGAAAAAACAACAACAGAAATTGTCTAATTTTCAGACTGACTTGCATTTTTTTTTAAACCGAAACTGCCAAATATTTGTAGTGTAAAACTTATTAGGTGTATATAAGCATTTATAATTTTGTTCTAGTCTTAAGAAGAGAGGTAACGATCTTTTTATTATTTTTTCTGATACTTTGACTGAGTGTTCTGCACTACTTGAGTTCTGCCTCTCTCACTTCTGATGGCACATTTCCCTGGAAGTTAAGTATCCTCTCAACTGTCCAGACTTCCCTCAGGTACGGGAGTCTGGTTTTTCAAAGGCAAGCTCCTTGGCAGAGATACTGTGTGAATTTAAAACTTTTTTGTTAGAGTAGTGCTAATTCTGAAGCAAATGCAGTCAGGCCATCCATACTGGCCCAACTGCATTTGTAGTAAGTAGTAAGTACTACTTACTTCCCAGGCAGTGATACTGCCTTGATATATAATGCCTATCTCTGTCCAGGAGAGATGAAACTTTCCAGCTAATTACATAGCTTGTGTTACCAAATTATTATTTTTATATTGTTTTTAAAGCAACACTAGATACTCAAATGGGACAATGTGTTTTTCGGTTTGGGAGATGAGAAATTATAGAAGAATAAAGAGAAAATCTTGTAATATTGTATTTAGCTGGGATGCAGGGTAATATCTGTGTACTACCAATGTGTAGCCAAGTGAATTCGGCTTCTGATTTCTCCAAACCATTTTAAATGTGTATGCTTTGAAACCAAATTTAAATTTATACTGGGGTAGGTGTACCTCAATAATTTTGTTGAGTGGCAGTGTGAAATGTGAGACGCTTTGATGGGGTTTACACTGGTCTGCTCTGGAAATGTTCCATTGAGAAGAGCATTTGTCAGCATCCTCATATTTTTGGTTGGTAATTATTTTCCTCAGGACTCCTGTGTAAGAGCAGAAAAGTATGAGAATAGTGGAACTGAACAAAATTGACTTAACGTTTAGTCGTCTTGGAGTTATAGAATCAATCCTGTGCTGAAGGAAATTTCTAAAGAAAGGAAGCAGGATGGAAGGGGGGCGATCCGTCACCTTCTGCTCTGATCTTGAAATGAAACTGCTTGATAGCCTTTGAAACATTCAGTCCCGTGAATACCAAAATGGCAGATTAGCATGCCCACTTTTCAAATATAATTGAATGTCTATTGCATGCAATATAAACATATGTTGATGCCTCTACACAGAAGAACTGTTTGCTTTTAAGCGGTATATCAGAATGTATATCACTTTCCACAGCTGCTGTTATATTTTATTTATAATAAAGAAGTCATAAACTGCAATAATCTCTGAATCATTTCATTTTGCTAAAAAAGTAATGTTTACCTAAAAGTAATCGACAGTAGCCAAGCAGAGATTTTAAGCTTCTAGATTTTAGAGTATATACTCATTTGGGCTCTTTTTTAGTCACTTTGTCGTTTGTTGATTCTGCTCTTATTACTAAAAATTGCTAAAAGTTATAAAAGTACATGTACTGAATTCTGTGGAAGAGAGGATCAAACATGAACTGGTGGTACTCCAAGTCAAGAACCAATAGTGTTGATTTTTATTATTTATATATTTTGTTTTACAAGTTGGTATAGAAAGAAGGCGCTTTTTTTTTTTTTTTTTTTTTTTAAAAAAAAAAAAAGTATTAAAAAGGAAGGCAATAATTAGGATACAGTGTGGTTATTCCCCAGCTGCGTGATAGTGCTGTGTAATTATTAAATCCAAGTGAAGTTTGTGCTTCTTAAGAATATACTAAATAGTTACCTGATGCTCATGTGTCAAAAAACTAGTCAAATTTTAGTTGCATAATTTAGAGATAAATAATTTAATGGTAACAATTCACAGTGATGCAAGCTAAATTACTATAGAAGGGAAATCAAAACACGTACTTGTAAGGTTTTTTACTATACGTACATAATCTCATTTTTTTCTTACTATAAAGTGAATTAGTGAGATTTAATCTTTTTTATTATTATTTTACTCTTTAAATTTTTACTCTTCATTTTCAAATTCATCGACCAAGCAAGATAAGCAATAGGAATACAAAGGCTCTAGCTGTTGTAGTAATAAATCTGTAATCATAAATTTGTGGTTATGGCACAGAGTTGTATTTCAGCCTTAACCAGGCTTGTCTTCCTGCAGCCATCTCTTCATGCTGAATCATGTTAAGGAAATGCTAAGACATTTTTCAACAGCAGCAAAAATTTTTAATTTTGTTTGTGAAGCATATATTCAATATATCAATTATTCTTAATATATATTTCAACTGTCTGAATCACTTAGGCTTTCAATGTGTGCTACATTTTAAGCTGACATGTTTACACAAAATCTTAAAGGTTTTTCAGGAATATTTCAAATAATCTTTTTTCAATTATTTCTTTAGGTCAACTACTATACTATATCTTATTCTAACTGAATCTCTTTATTATGGAGTATTTTTTTTAACATGCTGAAATATTTTAAACACAAAAATGCCAAATTATGTATTCTTATAAGTGTCTTGATGCTATATCAAGATTAGAGTTCAAGTTGATCTACTGCATACGTGTTCATCCTCAGATGCGCATGATGGAAACATATTTAGCACCTATTATAGTAGTATAAGCATTAGTATAAGCTTAGTATAAGCATTACTTATATTGTGCAACCAGAGAACATCAGTTGAGTTTGGTAGGTGCTCAATTCAAAGTTAATCAAAGGAAGGACAGGGTTTTTTTATGAATCAGATCAACTTGTAGGATTTAGTAGGCATTTCTGTGTATGCTAAAAGTGCAGATGAGTTCAAGGTGAGGTTGGAAAATTCATTCAGAAATACTTAGAGACTATTTGGCTCAGAAAGAGACTTCAATGAAAATGGTTAGAGTCCAAGAGTTCTGGAGGAAGTATTGTATATCCTTTGCAGGTCAGGGTAGTAAGCTAAAACCTATAAACAGAATGATTAAAAGCAACTTAAATTAAATTTAAGTAGAGAATGACTAAGAATAGCAGATGCCATCAAAAGTATAATGTGTAAAATGTTGTAAATTGCCATTTTAAAATTGTCTCTGCACCTTTTGCTTCTCAATGTCCATGAGATTCCAACAGACTACATCCTTGCATATCCACTGTGATTTTAGTTGTAATGTGTGTTCAGGCTTAATCAGTACAAAAAAACATGTGGAAAAATTGATGCAGCTATTATGAAAAGAAAACACATCCAAACAATACAATTCTGAGTTAATTTGAAGAAAAAAAATAATCCTCTTTAAGTACTTGCTGGGAGAAAGGTGGTTTTTATTTTTTTTTGTTTGTTTGTTTTCTGGAAGCTATGGTGAAAGGAAGCTTTTGGCTATTTTATGACTTTTAAAAGTTGTGCCCTTATAAAGTTTATGCCCTCTTACAAGTTGTACCTTCTTGGAGTTTAAAACAAATAATAAAAAGATAATGTTTTAAGCGTTGTTTTGATAATTTTAAGATACATTTGATGTAAGAATCAATTTCAGTGAGGAAGGCTTTTATCTTGTAATACCTAGTTGGTGCCTTAATGAGGCTTGACAGGATCCTGCTGAAAAATTCATGTGACCCCTCAAAATGCATTGCTCAGTATATAAACCACATTTCAATTTTGATATATTGCATTTGGTTAGCTATAAGTGTAGATATGAAAGTGGCTACTATCTGCTGTATCTATAGAAGGGAAAAGGGAAATCCTAAAACAAAATAGTTAATTATGTACACCGTTATAACTATAAGGTTATGCATTTATTTGTATTTTGTACAGTTTTGGTAAGATGAACCTTCTACAAACTAGAAGTGTTAAAGTTTATATTTCTCACATTCCAAGTTCAATATGCCAGAAATCATTACTGTCTCCTGACTATGATAGTTACTCTGTTAATAGGTTTTGCATTTTAAAGAACGTTTTTCATTTTGTGTGTGTAATTACAGGATATGTCTGCTTAATTACTTGTGTTTAAATTCTATTATTTGTGTTTTCAATTGACTGTGAGTGAAAATAAGTTCAAGGACTAGGACTTCTTCCAAGAAAAAAATAGATATTGAGATTAAGAGATGTCTTTAAACATTTATTTATTTCTCATGTGAAGAATTGCTATTCATGTTATGCCACTTAAGTATGGACCATGCAAAAATAAGACTGTCGAGGGGCAGTCTTTATGTTTAGAGATAGCCAGGCTGGCGAGCTGCTGGTGCCTGCTGGGTGGGAGGCCACTGTTGTCAGACCCATGCATACTCTGGTTTCAAGTTGTGTGAGGAGTTACTGAACGCAAAAAGACATAAAGCAAAAGTACAGGCACTAGAGTGCTAGGGATTTAGTGTCCTGTTGTACTGTGTGTGCACTTAAATACAGTGTATTGGACTTGAATTATTTAAGATTATGAAATCTTCTCGAGTTGGCCTGGCAGGAAATTGCCTCACTGTTGCCACATGAGGGATGTAACCTGCATGGCTGGATTTTGCCAGTTCCCTCACTTCTCTGTCTGTGCACAACCTGTATTACATTGACTTTGCCAACTTGTAGTCACAGCACTCAGCAAAGCATGGATGACAGTGCCAGCCCCAGGAGGAGACTGCACAGCCTGGACTAAAGTGGGAGCCTTTGTAGACATCCCTCTCAAGATCAGGGCCCATGTCAATCACATTCCAAAGGCCAAAAATGGTTTCACATTTCTGCAGTGAACTCGAACATTAAGCTTATTTTGGAGCAAGACAAGATAGGGAGAGGTTATATATTTCCATACATTCATTTTAGTATCCCAATTTTGTTTTGCCTGATGTTTTTGTAACATGCCATGGCTATGTAATGATTTTTCATCAATAGCATCAGTAAATGATAGAGATTCTTCTTGTGTTGTGCTGAGTCTGAACTACAGTGTAATCTACTAACCAGCTTTTCTGGTTTTGTTATTTAAGTTAAATCACTGAAACATAGCAAAGCAAAGGTCCGTGCAGCATCTGTTTTCACTGCTAGTGATATGGATTGGTCATCTCCAAACCTGGATGTAGGCTGTTTTTTCCTTTTTTCTTAACCAATTCTAGGATGATCAAATCCCGTAAGCTCAAAGCATGTAAAGCTATTTGACTAAGGTGTTTTTTCTTTTTTTCATGTGCTTCTCTATAACTTTTGTTCTGTGACAATTTTTTTCTCAGTACAGTGAGCTGTTCATTTTGTTTTCAGATTTCTTCAGGTTTTGGTTGATACTAACAAATAGGTTTATGGCATATACAGCTTACCGTATATTATTTTCCCCACTTACAGATATATTCCCCACTTTTAAACATGAACTGAAAACATAGCTTGGAGTTCATACTACGTGAGTGTTTGTTTTTTTATCATATTGAATGCTTCTTAACTAACACCACAGGTTTAAGCCTTTTTAAAATAACACTATTCAAATCTCACTTGAACAATTATGTGAGTTGTAATTATACTAGTGACTAATGATCGTTTATAAAGCATCCTAATTAGAAATGTTGCTGAAGATAAATGAAAAGTAGTGAAAGTTTCCAGGTTTTTGTTTTGTTTTGTTTTGTTTGTTTGTTTGTTTTTAATGCAAGTCAAATGGAGTACTTGAATTAGTCAAAATAATTGTCTAATTTGGACAATGGATTCTTGGTTTTGATAGCACTGCCTTCCATAAGTGTCTTCTTTGGTAGACAAAGGATAGCGATTTCTAACTATATGCTATAAATGTTATTTTGACATGTCTATTGAACATCAGTGGATTAAATCTAATTGAATTTCGATTGTCTAGCAGATTTCTAATGGATTGCATCATGGGATTCATTGGCTTATATTTATAGCTTATAATACAATACTTCTTAAAATCCAGCCTCCTCATAAACACTTTATTTTAATAACTCTGCTTGGCATATCAGTCAGCAATTAATTGAAAGAACTTGCTTATTGCCCATCATAAGCATGCTTTTCTAGAACAAGAAAATAAAAAACGTGTTTTTGTTTCTTTTTTCTCTAGCTGGGAGAAGGGAAAAACCTAATTTAATTATGGCTGACTTTTTTCCTACAGTTAAATAAGAAGTATGTCACATTGTGAAAATGGCAAGACCAGATGTGCAAGGATTTCACTTTTTACATCTGACTGCAATGTGTGACTATATTTCATGAAGAAACACTTCTTGATTAACTCTTGATCTGTAATATAATAGCCTGTTTCCAACAGAATCTTAGCAGCAGCCTTTCAGTTAGCACAAAATTTCACAGCCTTGGTGACCTTTGGCCAAATATACTATGCAAGTATTGCTAGTAAAACCTTCAGTGATAGTTTTCCTGTTGGCAAAACCACATCAGAAAAAAAGAAAGAAAAAAAAAAAGGTATATTCTGGGGGCTTTTCAGAGAGTTGGCATTTGTGCAAGAAAGGAGAGGAAATCCTGAGGCAGTATTGGAGTAATGGAGAAGGAGAGGAGTCAGCAAGCATAGTAGCTGACCTGGAGTGAGGCCATGGTACGTAACACCGATCTGGGGGCATGGGAGTGAGCACCCAGCCTCCTGCCTTGGAAGCCGAGTGCCTCTTTGCAGGTCTGCCCACGCTCGTACCTGTTCTCAGGCACTGCACACCTTCCCTGCGGTTTTCTTCAGAGTCAGTGCTGAAAATTGAAAGTATCGTGTCATGACGCTAGGGCTGCTATTACTGAGCTCTGAAATAAACTTTGTCAGGAGCTGATGGTTGTAACGGGAAACACTTTGTCAGCATGGTATTCATTTTGAATTGCAGTTCGCATACTTCCTTTTTGCATTTTCCAAGTTTTCTTCTAGTTTATTTTTCCAGATCAGAAGAAAACCCTTCTGGTTTGAAGAAGGCATTTTGCTGTGCAGTTCTCTTCAGGAGTAGCAGGATTTCCTGATGATGATGTATACATTCTGAATTTTTTCAGCTGGGGAGTAAGCAGTAGCAGCAGGCTGATCGTTGACCTTGGAAAGAGTCTCTTAATGTGTTGATGCATATATAAACGTTATTTGAATGAAATCCTCAAGTTTATTAAGTGGGTATTAATAGAATCTGGAAATTGAAATGACTTTATTTTTGTGATTACATCCTTTTTCTTTTGTAGTACTTAACTATATAATACTGTGAAATTGTTACAGTATTTCAACAGTTGGCAGTACCCTAGATACACCTGAAGTATTGTAGGGTAACAAAGCTGATACTCTTCATGCAGAGCTCCATGGACTTAAATGATGATGTGTAGGAGGACCTTGAATAATGTATTTCCTTGAATGCCAGGAAATACAATTGTATATAAAAGGTCCACATTAGAAATCAAACATTAGATCTACCTAGTTATTTCTCAGACTGGACTTTATGAACTCAGGAAAAAAAAAATAAAAAAAAGACTTGGTTTAACTTTCACAAGCAATTTCACAAGCCTTGGGTTAGGACATTTTTTAATATAACCCATTTTACAATATCTTCTGCCGCTCATGTTTCTGTTGTACCTTGTAATGTCCCTAGTGCTTTTGCTGAGCTTGAATCATCCTTTGAGGAGTTTAATCTGTCACAGTTTTAGAAAAAAATAGGGTTTAAAAAGATATGAAACATCAGAGTACTTGGGGTAACAGGGTTTAAGGAGTCAATAGCTTGATCTCTTGGCCATTTACTGCAGCACTGGCACTTGTCTTTCTGATATGCTGCAGCAGCAGCTTCTCAGAGTCCACACCTGTCAGGAGAATGGCCAATAAAGGGGAGGAGGCCGTTATCCCTCTTCTCAGGGCTGCGATGCTCTTAACCCTGCTAATGACTTCAGCTCAGTGTCATGGTCGCTTTTGGTTTCCTTGTACTGCTCTGGTAGAAAAAGATCTTGCCTCTGGGGTTGCTCTCTCTAGTTCTGGGCTAGGGGAAAAGACAGCTAAGAGGGCACAAACAAAGTTAAAAACTCAGGTTTCCTCTGTGTTAGAGAGTCTGCTGGATTGAGCATAGCTTGAGAGAGAAAATGACAAGTTGCTGGATTGTGATGATGTGGGGGGAGAGGGGCCAAAAGAACTTTCCTTAGAGAAAAGACTAATATTTCATTCTTTGTAGTAAATCTGTAACGGTGAGCATTTGCTTGACCCTTTGCCATGTCAGTCAACCATATAATGACTTTCAGAAGAAGTCTGGTGGTTGGGAAGCTACAGCTATTACTGCTATTTCACTGTTGGCAACAAATTGCAAACAGAAGCTGAAAAGTTGTTTCTATGAATGTGTGAATATAGGGTCTACATGACAGCCTTTTGCTGATTCATCCCAACAAAGCTGCCAGCCTTGGATAGCTTAGCAGTTTGGCAGGAAGTAGTTCTTACAGGGAACAAGTGTAATGTCAAAATATAAAAATAAAACTAATCTTGAGTTGTTCCATTTTTCTCCTTTGCTACGCAGACAACTGGTACAGTATGTGGTCTGTATATGTCTGCTTTTATTAGTTGATCATCTATATCTACTGATATTATTAGGTTTCATTCTGCTTGGTCGTAGTTTTGCACTTTGTGGTCAAATGGAGAAGGGTGACAGGAGGTCTCCCTCTGCCACCCAGGTGGTACATTTGTACTATAGAAGCAACCAGACAGAGCCAATAGTTAAAACATAAAGGGTCTCTCAAGAATCTCAAGTCTTGGCTATGTAGATGAATCCTTCATATGTCAAGCACCAAATGATGTCGAAAATATAGAACGTGCACTCTTGTGCACATGGGAGCATTGTAGTTAACTATGTGTAAAAGCAAACCTTGGAGGTAGTGTTTGAAAGCTTGCGTTTTGCAGATTTTTACTGAAATTTTCAAAGCACAAGACTGAAAATGAGCAGACCTTCCAGAATGCTGGACTAGAGAGTAGTCACAGGCTTCTCAAACAATGGCACCTTTTCATTTTTAATAGGAATTTATGTAGCCAGAATACCTTATCTAAACCATACATAGTATATGTAGTATGTTTTTGTTTATTTTTCTTTCATACTGGTAGACTCTTCAGCAGGGTGATTTAATGAGAACTTCCTCAGATGTGTGGTGCCTTGTTTCATTACTTGCTAGTCTGCAGGTCTGAGCACTGTGTTTACTTAATAGTGTAGTGGGTTTACCCGGCAAGGTTTTGGTAACAGGGGGCCATAGGGGTGGTTTCTGCGAGAAGGATCTAGAAGCTGCCTCATGTTTGGTAAGGGCTCCATTGTTGACCCGAGCCGAGCCAATAAGCGATGTTGTTTTGCGCCTCTATGAGAGCATATTTAAGACAGGGAAAAAAAATGCTGTGCCACACAGCAGCTGGGAGAGCGAGAGCAGTGAGGAATGGCCTTGCAGGCACCAAGGTCAGTGAAGAAGGAGGGGGAGAGGTGCTCCAGGTGCCGGAGCAGAAGTCCCCTGTGGCCTGTGGTGAGGACCATGTTGAAGCAGGATGTCCCCCTGCAGCCCATGGAGTACCACGGTGGAGCATGGTTCCACGCTGCAGCCCGTGGAGGAGCAGGTGGCCCTGCACCGACAGAGGCTGCCACCTGTGGAAGACCCCTGCCGGAGCAGATTCCGGGCCGGACCTGTAGCCCGTGGAGAGGAGACCACGCAGGAGCAGGTGACCTGGCAGGAGCTGCTGCCCGTGGGGGAGCCAGGTTGGAGCAGTTTTCTCCTGAGGGATGGACCCCGTGGTACGGACCCATATCTGGAACAGCTCTGGAAGAGCCTGTGGGAAGCCCACGCCGGATCAGTTCATCAAGGACTGCATCCCGTGGGTGGGACCCCACAGCACAGGGGACGAGAGTGACCGAGAAGGAGCGGCAGAGAAGCAGTGCTGTAGACTGACCATAACCCCCATTCCCCCGTTCCCCTGCGCTGCTCGGGGGGAGGAGGTGGAAGAGGGTGGATGGGGGGGAAGGTGCTTTTGGTTTCTTTCCTTAGTTTCTCACTTCTCTAGCTTGTTAGTAATAAGCAATAAGTCTTACTATCTCCTTATGCTGAGTCTGTTTTGTCCGTTACAATAATTACTGAGTGATTTTCTCATCCTTATCTCAACCTTTGAGCCCTTTTCACATATTTTCTCCCCATTCCTCTTTGAGGAGGGGGAGTGAGAGAGCGGCTGTGGTGGAGCTCGGCTGCCCACTCGAGTGGAACCACGACAGTTTACTTAAAAGGTGATTTGGTAACAAGGGGCCAGCTTGTGAACTGAAAATCTCACACATCTTGGTTTTGACACATTGACCTATATGGCTTGGTTTTGGATGCGCGCTGATTTGCTAACAGTTAACTGGCCAATTTGAATCAAATTTCCTGAGTGCTAAATTCTGGCAATTCCTTCCCAGTTCTTTGGGGGGGGGGGGGGGGGGGTTGGATTAAAATGTTATTTGTCTATTGGGTCTGTCCCTCTCAGTTTCTTATGAGTAAAATTCTAGTATGTCTCCGTTAAGCATGCTTATTCACCCCAACCCCTCTGAGAGAAGGTTTCACGTCAAACAGCATTAGAGGTACACCAGGCTCTTAATTTGAGGTCTAGGTTTGACATGAGAATTATCCTCTGATCCTTTCACATGTGAAATTGAAGGTTCCCCACCAGCTTTACAGAGCCCTCAACTCAACAGCTGAGCACTTGGTGCTCTAGCTGAGAGTATCTTCCTACCAGCAATTCTTCCCCAGGCCTGTTAATCTGGGGAGACTGAGAAGGCAGCCTGGACTCGGCCTGAGTGGGTTTCTATACAGCTCTTCAGGCACTTCCAGAAAGAGATGAGGTATGCAGTTTGACAGGATCTTTCCAGTGGTAATGAGCATTTTCATGCAGAGGTCTGTATTCAGAGATCACAGAGCATTTGCAAAAATCCCTGTTTAACTAAAAAAAAAAAAAAAAAAAAGTGGAATAAAGTAAAAGTCAGTAATGCAGTTATTTTCAAATATCGTAAGATTCTCCAGTTATCAATAACAGCTGCAACTGACAGCCTATATATGGAAAACTTTTGTGTTTTGTTTTGTTTTTTTTTTACCAAGTGTGTTATGAACATCAATGTGAAAGATCAATAGATACCTTGCTTAATATTGTGATTATACAATTAATGAATCAAGAAATATATATTTTTTTTACTGTAACAAAATCGGATAAGAATGAAACACTCCTCAGTAATGCCTGTTTCCTCTGTGAAATTTTTAGGCGATCAGTTGCCTACACTTCCCAGCTCAATCAGTTTTCTTATGTGATCTAAATCAAAAGCCTGCCCACAGCTGGGAGGGCTAACTTGTAACAAAAGAAAACTCTGTTTGCCAGCTCTTATAGTACTACATTAAAGACTTGCTTTTAAAGCATCATGCAGATTCATGATTTTTCCTCGTATTCTAATACTCACACTCATGGATTATTATAGATGGTGTTCTATTTGAAACAATTACATACGTATTTTATGTCTTCATGGAAATGTTCAGTGCTGTCTTCATATCATTCCTTACTGCCTCAGACTTTGTGGGCACCCAACTAGAGAGTGAAATCACGACTTGTACAGCCACCAGTCAGGATAAACTTGAGCAGTATACAGATCACAAATACCATACACGCACAAACAATACAAAGTCACTACATTTACATTCCCTTCAGCCCTCCCCACTTTCTAAAATATGGAACACGTTCTATTTATTTATTTATTTTTAACTGGAATACAAAAAACAAAAACAACCTAATAGTTCAAGGCCTGAAATCAAAGATCCAAGAATGGTATCACAAAAGATTTCATGACCTTCATAGGTAAATATAGAATATTTTCCTGTGCCTACAGATGCGCAAGAATCTAATGCAGATTACAAAGCATTAATTGTTCAGTACCATTACTGACTGTTTTTTGTAGCAGTACTTTTTACAGTGGCATCCTGTCTGAAACTATTT
The DNA here is from genome assembly GCF_009819795.1 of Aythya fuligula. Classification (NCBI taxonomy): domain Eukaryota; kingdom Metazoa; phylum Chordata; class Aves; order Anseriformes; family Anatidae; genus Aythya; species Aythya fuligula. The sequence goes on along the minus strand of NC_045562.1, from coordinate 25,196,563 downwards.
CTGCACTTGTGAACCAAAGGACCGCAAGATTAAAAGTTTATTTGTGTGCCTCTCTGGAAATTTGAAACGTATCAATTACAGTGCATGAAAAATATGGTTATTCACAACTCTTTTTCTTAAAGAGATCATATATTTTTCATATATGATGATCACCATATATTTTCCATGAAATGCAAATGTAGTGAGTTTTATAACTTGAGAATGGATACCGGTTTATTTATTATTTATTATTAATATTTATTATTATTTACTATATTTGAAACAGTTGACCACAGCAAGTTATGTTTCCCAAAATGAAAGTAAGGTAAACATTCTGTTCTTCAGGAATGTTTTCTGACTTTCAGAAGTAGCGAAACTTGGCTGGAAATCATGATTTTCCTTTTGCCATGTCACTGTGAGGAGAAAAACATCGTGCATGAGATATGTTGGCAGACAGATGTAAGAGTATATTTAGAAGGGCACAGCAACTTAATACACAGAGTATATTGTGTTAAGATGCATAGTTTCAATTTTAAGTTATAAATAGCATCAACAAAGAAAAAAACATTAAGGAAACACCATGAAAAAGATTCTATACTATATTTTATCATATATAAAAAATGTTGTTGAACATATGAACAGTACTTTTTATGGTGATTTTTTTTCCCCCTACAAACTGTCCTTTTGATAGGCTAAGAAAAAAATCACTTTCCTTCATTCTTCTGACATTTGTGTCTTATTGGATATCTGAAATAGCAGTAAAGTAACTTTCTCCTGTGCTCATATTACCGTTATTCCTCTTCCTCTGTGAGTAATTTTGACAATGTATTCAGTAAATGTGGTGTGGGTTATTTAAAATTTCATGATTGTACCTGGAAACATTATTTCAACGTTGACTTCTGTGGTGTTCTTCTGAAATATGGTGGTGGTTGCAGCAAAGTTGAAGACTAATGTATTTGTCTCAGATGTTCTACATTGAAATAGTAGTTTGAGGCTTTAAGAAAATATTAGCCTCAGTCTTATGTAGATGAAGTCAGTGTTCATAACTGAAAGAGGATTTAGGAAAACCTAAAAGTTGTGTAATTATAAAATATATTAATATCTTTCATGCAAATACCTAATATAGCAAAATGCTGTTTGGTCAAAGATAAGATTTTGAGAACTTTTAACCAAGAGGAGGCCCTAGCTCATTGATTGTTTGAAATTATTAAATGAATAAATAATTTGTTATGTTCATGTTTGGAGGGGAAGTATTTTATGCAGAACAGTTCTGCAAGGTGTGAAGAGCATGCTAATTACATCAGTGGTTCAATGGTAAAGAATCAGGGTTTGATGCAAGTTTTAATGATGGTGTACAGAAATGTGAGACTACTTGTTTAAACACCTTAGTATTTTTATTTTATTTTTTTCCTTATAGGAGGTGTATATTAAAAGAGCGTCAAAACATAAGAATTAACTTCCATTATCCTTCATCTTTAAGAGATTAACAGTATAATTGAGAATGAAGGATGAAATCTGAACTATTGTTCTGGTTTAACTCTATTAGGAAATTACATTAATTATAATGAATATATTCTACTAAAGCTAATTAATGTAAATGCTAGTTTTATGAAGTTAAGTGGAAGTATATGGAATGCTTTTTAATGAATTAACAGATTGCAAGAATAAAGATTCTATGCAGGGCAGCATCTTTAGTCTTGGAGGTCACATTGTAAATATATAATTTTTCATAATTAATAGTCTAAAAACCCCACATTACTTAACGTGGGTCAGTGCATGCTGGCCATGTGAAGCGTGTTTCATTATTGCTGTCTGGATAGAAATCTAAGAAGTATTCAACTCAGTTAAAGTATAAACACTTTTATTATTTTCACTGTTCTTTTTTCAGGACTACTTGGAAGGGTAAATGTTATTTTAAATTACTGAATTCTCAAGATGTCTAATAGGATTTGAAAAATTTCATGTTTCATTTTATTTTGATGTAAATTATTTGATGATAAGTTGTCCATCTCAAACTTTATGAAGTTAAGATATGTATTAACTTATATATCTTAAGATATATATTAATCCTGTAGATTAAACTTTCTTGGCCTGCTTTTATGTATATGCCATTTAACCATTCCCCAGAAGATTTCCCTGGAAGAAATTCTTTGCAAGGCAACTTTATTTGAAGGCAGGAAGGGCATAAATGAGAGGCTGGTCTATTTGTATATATATGCAGTCAGGTTTTTCATTTTCAAAGTTATAAACCCTAACTACAGCAATCCAATATGACCATTATTTCCTTTCCAAATGGAAGAGGATCTCTTCCATACTCAAAGAGTATCTCTTTGTTGGTTGGTTGTGTTTTTGTTGTTGTTGTTTGTTTTATTTTTATTTTTTTTTTTTTTAGTCATGAAGGGAATTTAATCTTAGACCAGACACAAAGTAATGTCTTTTGTTTCTGTGTGGCAGTGGTCATTTTTACTCAGCCTTTCTAAGGGAAAATTAAGAACCCCCAGAATCCTTCAGTTATGGACTTCTATTAGGGAAAAATAAATAAATTAATTAAACAAGGAGGAAACAAGGACCTGTTTTTACTAACAGTATGATATCCTTACTTACTGTTGTAGTGGGTTTACGTGGCAAGGTACCACGACAACTGTGTACTTAGTGCTTGAAATTTTCAGTCTTTATTCTAGAAAATGCTCTTATATTCCTACACTTACAAGAGCAATTTCTATTGGGATCTTAGTACTATTTATGTGCCTGAAATCGAACCCCTGCTTAAAAGATTTTGAGGTCAAGGAAATGATCAAAGATGTAAACAATTGGTTTATTGTTGTTATCTTTTATCCTTTTCCCATCTGTTCACTAGAACATGATATAAATCATTTTACTGAAACTAATAATGGAGCTATTAGTGTTCAGATGGCTATATATATATATTACTGTTTTGAGAAGAAGCTTATAGTGCTTTAAAATACTTATCTGTGTCCATCAAGTTCAGCTTCTGGAAAAGTGAGTAACTTTGAAAACCTTTCTTGAAAATTCCAGACTTGTGAATGCACAGTGGTTATAGAAACATACTCAAACTTATGCATCCACTATTTCTAAAATATGAACATTATGTTGCCTAAAATGTAGGTGAACTGAATCTCCGTGGTATTTATTCTAGTATTTCTGTAAATTCTCATGCTACACAAACATACTTTTTGAGGAGGGAGGGAGAGGAGATCTAAATCTTCTGTTCTCTGTACACATTAGAAAAGGCAACTTACTATTGAGGATCATTGCTTTATTACAAGGCAAAAGGAGTTATTTTCTGGGTAGTTTCTTCTGGTCTGAATTTCAGCAGCAAATATCAGCCTTGAAGAATAGCTGGTCTTCTTTAATCCTTCTGCAGTCTTAGTTTGCCACAGGAATGACATCTCCTCTAGTATCAGCATTGTGGCTTGTTGCTGATGTGTTGCCCTGCAAGGGTCCTTGTGCAGAGGCTCAGGCTGTACATGGAGAGAAACGTCAGGCCTGAAGGCAGACCAAGTGAGTCCCCTTTGGTAGTCTTGGGTGTGGGAGAAGTGCTCTGGGATGCTCTGAGATTTCCACTGGTCTGGAGGGAAGGAGACACCTAACCCTGTGCTAAACCCTTACCGTAAGTGGTTAGGATTTATGTCTGTACTCTCATGAATGCACTGGTATTTTTGTGCTTTTTATTGGTTTCTTTCCCCATGATGATGGAGAGAGATCTGTATATCTGATTAACTACAGAAAATTTATGTCACTAAAACCTGTAACGTTACTGTGTCTGAATGGGAAATGGTCTGATCTCGTTTTGAGAAGAGCAATCTCGGATATGAGTGTGACTCCAGCCTAGTGTGTAGTGTATGTACTTACTTGATTGAATATGCTATTGAAAACTTCAGTGTCAACATCTGTGTAAGCACCCCAGGTTGCACTTAGAAATGTGCTTGTTTGGATGCAGGTTTCTTTCTGTATTTACCTATATTCTAAATTTTTGCTAGGTATGCTGTTCTCTTATGGCATAGGGCTGTAATAGTAAAGAATGAAGCTCAAGGGAATACTGAAGAAAGTTTTCTGCTAGATAACCCATCAACTCCCTTTGTTGCAAATGTGGATGGAGGTTTGAGCACCATAACCATCAATACTTTTATCATCTTTACAGTTTCCCTGTAAGAGTCTAATATGACAGTAGTGTTTGAAATAAGGAGAAATTTTCACTTATTACTTTTATGAGCATTTCATGTCTTTTCATTGCTCAGTTTGAATAATCTGAACAATGTAATTTATAACAATAGGCTAGAATGACTAAATGATTGGCTGGCCAGCCTGCAGGCTCTGAATTTCTGCTATTCAGAGATGGCAGATTTTTCCAAATCTGTTTCTTTGCTTCATGTGCTTCCATAAACACATGCTTTCTGTTACCACAATGATGGTTTTGTAAAAGTGATTTGGAAACTAATTCTTCTTTAAAAAAAAAAAAAAAACAAAACAACAAAACAAACAAACAAACAAACAAAAAAAAACTAAAGGTATAATGACATTTCCATCTTCACTGTCTTTTAAATTTAGTTTTCATTTTACTAATTTATTTCTGTATATTAAGTGCCAGTATGTTGCAGCTGTCTGGGGGGAGATTCATAGGAATGAATACATATATAAATATATATATATGTATTTATGTGTGTGTGTATATACAACATAATATGTATACATAATATTGTACCTCAAGATTGCAGTGTCACTGAGAAGAATCTTGCAGATGTCCACAGGCTCTTTGACTAAATTTTGCCTTCTAATTAAGTGCAGCCTCCATTATTCTCCTTGGAAAGTATGTTTTTTTCCTTGAAGCACTAAATTTGTTAAAATATGCTGTACAAGAGAGTATGAGATACTGAGGACCATGTAGTGAGCAACCAATGCTTATTTTTTTCTCCTCTCAGAAGTTATAAATTTGAATTTCTAGTAAGGATGGAAAGTGTTCACTGGCTTAATGCACAGGCACATCAATTTTGGACTGTGAGCATTATTCTGTTGTTAGATGCATTTACAACATGCAAACTTCTAGTGGCCAAAACAAAGATTCCATTCTTCTCTGTGTAACAATACTGGAAGAAACAGGACTGTGCTGTTCCTACTGATGGCAGTGCTTCCAAAGCTGTTAGAAATACTGTCTCATTGGAATAATATCAAAGACTTGCAAAAACTATTTACTAGTGGACTTCATCTTGTGTACTGGGGCAGTTCAGCACTGACGCTCCTGTTAAATGAGAAATTGCTAAAAGAACTGATGGACTGTCCTGAACAAAGGCTGCTTTGCAGTTCTTCATAGTCACCTAAACAGATGATACCACTGATGAACATTTTCAGCTTAGAGTTAATTGTTAATTTTCTTATTTTCTCCTTTCTTTTTCCAAGTTCATTTGTTTCCTATCTTTTGCTTCCTATCTTTCTTCCTTAATAGCTGGGGTAACATTTTTACATGTGTACCATAGAAAACCTGAGCAGTACAAATCTCCTTTAGCTTTTAATCTAATTAATAATTAATGCAGTTAATATAATGTAATTAATATAATTAATCAAAATAATTCAAGTGAGATCTTTGGCTTTTACCCAAATAAGTTTCCAGTTAAATAAGGAGACAAATGCTATTAAAACATTTGTGCCAATTTTAACATTTGTGGCTCCATACCTCTTAAACAACAAGGTGATGATAATCCACATAGCTTTGACTACGTGAAGAATGGTCACCATTAAATCTCTTCTTTCTCAATGCCTTGGGTCAGATACCTCTGTCATTAATCAGTCTGTGGTAGGTACTGGGATGCATCCAGGCAGGATCTCTGGAGGTATAGTTTCATGATGATATGCAGCCGCTCTTTCCAGGTGCTTTTATCATGGTAAGTCTGTTCAGTGTTTCTTTACATCAGATGTCTGGATAATGAGTCTGGGACATGAATCAAAAACCACAGAGTTTTTCAGCATAATAGCAGCTAGATCCTTGATTTTTCAGCTTTGATTTCCTTCACACCCACCAAGCCTGATTTAGATGACAGTGAAAACCATTGGGTCAGAATCACATCAAATTACATATGTTATCAGTATTGTTGGGCAGAAAGTGAAATATCTTTGTTCCTACCAAACAGCTATACAAGCGTTAGTTAGATTTTGCATAGTACATGCCTATGTTTGTACAGGGAAAGTAACTTGTGATTTGGGAATCACATGGCAACTCTGCTGTCTGATCAGACCAACTGGGCAGATGTTACCTGACATCTATCATGTTAGGCAAAAACTACAGTTGTCTTTTTTTCCTGTATCAGGTCCTTTAGCACATTCACAGTATGAGGTTAACTGTGAGGTTAGCCTATATCAGGAAATGAGTTTCGTTGCCCAGTCTGCAATGCAGGGCAGATCTGTGAGTTTACACTGAATATGTCTTGGTAGCAACAGCTAAGCAGTTAGAAGGAATGGACTCTAATGATGATATTTCAACAGGGAAAGGGGCTGTTGTAGATACTTTTTGATAGTTTCAGTGATTTTGTTCATGTCATCTTTTATATATCAAAGGTATATCAGGATCAGGTATATCAGGATCAGGAATTCCTTTCACACACTTTGTCATTTCACTCCGTTTAAACTGAAGTATTTAGCACTCTGCATATTTGCAGTAAACTTGAGGAGTACTCAATGCAGTTTCAGCTTGTCAAAACAGCAAAAGGAATCAATGTAGAAATGTTTCTTAATTTCTTCTTTTGCATAATGTTTCTTTGGAATGTTTGAAAAAAAAAAAAAACTTGGAAGGATAGAAAAAGTTATAAAAGTGATGTAGAGGATTTTTTTCTTCTGCTTTGCAGTTTTGCTTATATTGCTTGTAGAAAACCAGATCTTTGTGAACTGAAATATCACTGCTTCAATATATGTGTAGTCTAGGACAGAGGATAAGGAGGAAAAGGAGAGGAAAACAGCACAGAAACATTTCTGCAAATTCCCTGCTTCCGGTTTTCTCCTCTGTTGGTAGTACTACTGATGTGCAGAATTTGAAGAAAATAGGTACAGTTCAGATAAAAGAAAGCAGAGTGGTGGAAGGCAGAATTTACTTCCCGCTGTAGATAGCACATACCTCTGCAAATTCACATCTTTGTATGAAAATGTTTACACACAATGAATAAACTCATCCGTTGCCAAAGGCAGTATATGTCTTCATATGCAAAGTAATCAGAAGCACAGAGCGAATGCATCCTGTTAGAGCAGTGTTCCTGTTTTATTTTGACACATATAAATTTATTTGCATATGTATGTCCATAATCAGTTCTTTTTTTTTTTTTTTTTTTTTTTTTTTTTTTTTTTTTTAATATGATCTAGATTCTTACCACTGTTAAAACATCTGTTATTTTTCTGTTATTTTGCTTTGGTAGAGGGATGGTGCATAGAGTTGTATCATTTAATTTATAGGTGAACTTTAACCTAACCTGTCTGTGTATTCAATGCTTTCAGGAACCAGATCCTCACTTGATGTAGTTGTTAATTCTAGTGACTCTGTGGAGCTAGAGCAATATTTGTAGATCATCTTTAAATAGGCTATAAAGTGGATCAGCTGTTCCTGAGAATTTTTTGTGCAGTTTTTCCATGTTTCTTCTGGCTAGCCAATACAGAATCACAGTCTGAAATGTTTACAACAGTCAATTTTTAAATTTATTTTTATTTTTTAGAATTTTATGTAAAACCTGGTTATGCTTTAGGTATTACTTTCTGAATGTCCAGTAAGTCCATAATAGTTTCTAAGCAAAGTTGGAATCAAGATTTATTGTCATACAATTTCCTGATTGAGCCTGCCTTGAGTTTTTCCATTCTGTTATGATAAATGAAGCCTCTTGTGACGTATTGTTATGTTTTATTGTTTTTGTTTCATCTGGATTTAGTTTATTGCAATTGAGAGCAGAATTCTGCCTCATTATTAAGCATGTCTGAGCAAAATTTTTTTCATCTTTATCATAATAATTTTTTTCTTACTATTCAGACGGATCCTCCATTAACTCTGAGTGAGCTACCTTGATTTTTACCTGCCAAGATTCAACAGAAAAATACCATATTTCAAGAGATTTTACGGTTCAGATTTAAAATTTCCTTATTTGTTCTCTCTTGCTGAAGTTTTTGTAATATACACAAGAAAGCAGCCTCACCTTAATTGGCATGTAGGAATTCATACTGAATAACAAAGGGTCCTTTTTTTTTTTTCCCTGATGAATTTCAGAATAAATTGTGTTCTCATGTCATTAGGCTATTGTCTGTGAACACCAGGTTAGCATGGTCCAAGATTAGGCATGGCAACCGCACCTGATAAGGGTGAAGAAGACTTCTGTAACAGATCTATGGTTAAAATGACTGCATTTTCCCTTGTGTCCTGCAATTTATTTCACCCCTGTAAAGAGGAACAAAGGCACCTTCACTAGTTACCAGTTGTTAGCTGTTTATTTGAGGAAACCAGCAATGTTTCTGGAAGTGGCAAACCCCACCAAAGTCTTCCTCTGTTCTATGCGTTACTTCACCATTGGAAGAGTTGAGTACATCACATGCTACACAGGGCAAATTGATTCCAAGGCAGCTGAAACAAAGCAGCACAAGAGGAAATATCTGCAGGTGTTGCATAGGCCTTGCTGTTCCTGGGTAAGGAATATTACATTTACTTAGTTTTTCATGTTCTCAGTGATCCTATGGTTTCTTTGTCTTTTGAAACATTTCAAGTATGTTCAGAAAAGTCTTCAAAAATAAATAAAAGAGAGGTTGGTGAAAGAGGCAACAACTCATGAATATAAATATTAAATTCAGTTTCATTGATTTTTAGAGAAGTAAACCACCTCAGAAAGTATGTTATTCATTGTATTTGCCTTGGTATGTGTGTAAGGAGATGGTAGGGATAGCTCACAAGAAAGCCACCTGCAGGGGAGAGTAGATGGAAGGAAATAAGGCTTATACTCAGAAAAGGTGAACTAGTAACACTTGTGAAAATGTGCTTGGAATGGAAGAGCCTTCCATGTTTTGTGCCTGGCTGGTGCTTGTTTGCTGCCCCCTGCGGTGGGTTGCTCTTTGGCATGAGTGTCAGGAGCAGCCAAACAGAAAGCAGCAGAAAACCTCTGCCTGGGAAGTAACTGCTGCTAATAAGGCAGTGAGCGTATTATGTGAAAATTAAAAGTGAAACATTATGTGAAATATGTTCTCATCCACATGCTTTTCCTCTATGAGTGACTGGAAAATAAGTGATTAAAAAGAGCTTAAAGTAAATATTTTTACATGCTTGTACCAAGCAAAATCATAAAACAGTAATGCAAAACGTTGGTAGCTACTTACAGATGAGAATAAGAACTATTTACTGTCTAAAATAAGAATATTTATTTCCTTCTATCTTAAAGGGCTTGGGTACTGTTAAACATGCTGCTACCTTGAACTGTCCCCATGCCAGGGGCTTTTTGTTGCTCCTCTTTCACTGAAAGCAAGTCTTTAATAACTAAAGATTAGGTGATATAGAGGGGGGCGAAACCAGAAAACTGCAAGTAAACACACATGTCAGATTGCATATAGTTTGCATTTTCCCAAAAACCATCAAGGGCAGGCTATTCTCAGCTTCAGAAAACGTAAAAGAACCATATGTTCTCTCAAGCAAGAGAGCCTCCTGTGAGCCCCTCGAGTCACAGCTGGCAGCCTGTCCTGCTTTCCTGCACTGCCTCCTCTCCAGAGCGAGTGTGCATGTCCTTCTAAAGTGGAACAGACACATGGCTCTCCCACCGGGAATCTGTTACCATACTGCCCTATAGTGTCTTTGAGATGCTGCTCTGTTAAGACAAACACTGCCCACTGTGCATGCAGGTGCTCTGTTCTCAACAGCACCTTTCCCATGGGATTGCCGTCTTCGTAGGGATAATGCTGTAGGAGGTGATGTTCTGCTATTTTAGTTAATGGGATGTGATTTTTCACATTGTTTACAGCTCAGTATTGCTACATCTTCTGATGTACATATGAGGCTGGAGAACAGCTTTATGCCTTTCTCCGCTATCTCTAAACTAGTCTTTATTAACACTGCATGTAAATCTTTTAAGATTAGTCACCAAAGCAGGAAAGCCCCAGGCCTTGGTTAACACTTCACTATAGTGCCTTCAACATTTTTTCTCATAAAAGCCCTTCTATATGTGTCCTAATAGATTTGCCATAGTATTTGTGTGTTTTTGGTGAAAGATTGTGTTTGTTTACAAGTTTTTTCTTGTGTTCTTGCTTCTTAATACTATTTACCAATCTTTTTTTTTTTTTTTTTTTTTTTTTTTTTAATCTTTGATGATTCTTCTTCCCTCCTTCTGATAATCCAAGCCTTTTCCTGTATTTTGAGTATCTCACCCTTCAACATAACTATTTTGTTTCGTGAAACTGAAGAGGAGATAAAATATTATTCAGTGCCTAGCAGACTTTGCATACATTTAAATTTCCCTTTGTAATTCCTAACATTTATGAATGCAAAAGTTAGTAAAGTGAGTGCTACAAATGTAACAAAGCCATAAGGATTAATGTGAATCAGTGTTAAGGCATGGGCTTGCTTTTTTCTTTCCTTACATCTATTTGCAAACACGTAACTGTTGTTTTTGCTAGGTATTGCATTGTATTTACAAAAACTGAGTTCAGAAACTTGGCTGCTTATCCAGACTGTGTACATCTATGTAAAAGGGCTTGTACATCCCTTAAAAATACTGACATATGAAATGGAGTAGTTTTTCACAGTGCTTTGTTATGGTTCTGTTTTGTATTTTTGCTGCTTCTTCTTACAATGAAATGACTCTTCAGTCATTTTCCCCCCTACCGCTACCTCCCCCCCCCTCCTTTTCACGTTCAGAATTTATGGTATCCAATTCCTTGCTGCAGAACCTCAGTGCCTTTCACAGTGATTTCAGATATCCTGCATTGGGCTTCACAGTTGTCAAAAAAACTTTCTCTGTTAACTTTTGATTATTTTATTATTATTTTTTTTTTTCCCCATGAGCAGCTTTAGACTAAGTGCCATGTCTTCCTTGGTTATGAAGGAATCCCAGTGCCTATATTCTTAATTTTGTGTTGCTAAATCTGTGTTTTATTTTGACTTTACAAGATGATATCTTCGTCCTTTTATGTAGAAGAAAAACAAGAACTCAAGTTAACTGCTCATCAAAAGGCTTTAATATTATAAAAAGTGCATTGGAATCAGGGAAAGCTCTTTACAAGAAATTTGTAGGACTGTGTCAAACTCTCTACAAGCCAAGATGTACTGCTTTTCTGTGATATCTCATCCAGTTGCCAGCTAACCTGTTTAAGAAGGAAAAATGACCCTTTTGTGATACTTCACTATTGGCAAACTTGTGATGGTTTCTTACCATGTTATATTAAGGGTGCTTGTGGGTCGTTTGCTTCTTTTCAGTTTTGTTCTAGTATTTTCCTAGAGGTGCAAATCCTTTAATATTTGAATTACTAGCAAAAAAATATTTGAACTAATCTATAATTTCTCATGTCTTTTTCTTTTTTTTTTCTTTTTTTTTTTTTTTTAATTAAGTACCCTATTTGGTTATTCCATTCTTTCGGGTTGCTCACTCTCCATGAGTGTTCACAGTGATGATGTAGAGATTTCTTCAGATGCTTCCTTAGTTACTCTACGTTGAGTTTCATCAAGTGAGCTGGCCTGTGCCTTAAGCTGAGAGTGATCTTGTTGAATAGCTGAATATAATTTACTGTTCTTATTAGCATTCTTTTTTTGATTCAACTCTCCTTGAGTCATGACCATCTCCTTAATACAATTATATTATGTTCTTTATGTCACAGTGTCTTTCTATGTCAGGTTAGTTTTTTAGGGAAGCTTTTAATGTACCTTTCTTGTGACTTTAACCCTTGGATCAACTCTGCTGTTTTCTCAGCAGCCTTATTTTGTGAAACTCTGTGCCATGATGTTCCACTTGGTGCTGTCTCAAGTGCTGTGCATTTGCCTCCGGTGATACTTGAATCGATCCCTACACAGAGGAGAGAAATGAGTCTTCAGTGCAGTAGATGATGCCTTGCAGAGGGAAACAGTAGGTGCTGAGTAGCCATAATCTGCACTATCATTATTAAAGGGAGTTACTTTGGACTAGTTCTACTGTTATCCATACTGCCTGAACATCCATTAGCAGTAACATATTATTAGATGTGCTTCTGGAGAGCATCTTCTGATTTAATATTGTCCAAAAGCAGTCAGGTTTGCTTGTTCTGAGTCTGTTCCACAAGGTGTACCAAAGCACAGTAAGTGGAAACTTGGAAGAATAATTTCAGAAATGCACTTTTGATTTCACCTGCTTCTATGTTTAGCTGTAGTTAATGCCTCAAAGTTTGGCTTCTGTCAAGAAATTCATTTCAATGGATGATGGAGCTGAACAACAGGAAATGCTTTTGTTTCTGTCCTTCTACAACTGGCATTTTTATAATTAGCTATTCTGGGGTGTAGAATGCTTACACAAAATTTCAGAGATTTCCTCCTCTGTATGACAGCGATGTGAGCTTTGGCAGGGTGATGGGAAACAAATAATTTGCACCTTTTCATAAATTTAAAGGCAAAAACAAAACATCTTACACAGTTTGTTAACACGATGGACACTTTTCTCAATTTAATTGTTTTTGTTATCAAGTTTTAAATAGTCTCTGAACACAGATTGTTTTATCCATTGATTTGTAAAATAAAATTAATTAGATTTATTAAATTAAGCAGCTAAAGTGATATATGTACTTAGCTATTGAAGTTTCTTCATTATAGCATTTCTATGCTGTTGTTTTACTTCTATTATTTCAAGTGTAACAAGCTCTAGCTACAGTAATTTTGTATTGTCAAAGAGAAAATAGGAAATGTAGTTTCCTATTTCAGTATTATTCATGGGCGTAGACAAAATGATAGGGCAAAGAGAAGTGACAGTAAATACGTGCATAGGCAGCAAATGGTTGCATAGATTAAATTACTATAGCGTGTTGAACATCCTGTGTAAAAGATATAGTGCACTGTAGTGAAACTACCTGCCTAGTCCTCTCTACACAGGTATGTTATAAAACAAACAAAGATGCTGAGGAAAATATTGTTATTCATCATTGTCTTGATTGGGAGGTATTTAAGAAATCATTAGGCTGAAAAAGTAAAAGGAAAGAAAATGTTGCTCTTTATCCTGTGAAGTATGACTGTGATGGACCCCCTTCTTTGAAGATGGTATGGATGCTATATGCGTAAGTGGGTGTTGAAGAAATACCACCAGGAAAGTCATGCAGACCATATTCATTAGTTACTGAAAAAAATGCTGTTCTAGATGCAACTCCTTAGTGTGTTTCCCCAAATTGCTAGCTAGAGAAGCATTGCTGTGGAGAGATCTCTCTACACTTGGCCTCTTTCCATCTGATCCCCTACTCCTGGACCCTAAGAGGCAGGACAGGGCACCACTGTGCTTTCCTCTGGGCATGGGTTACAGTTTTCCGTTCAGAGAAGCCTGGATGGATGTGAGCCAGGTCAGGTCCCTGGCAGTCCCGTCCACACAAGGTGCTCAGCCCAGCCTGTCAGCATTGAGCCAGAAAGGCTTGGGGTCACCCAGCTTGTAGTATCAGGGTTTGGGGCCCTTTCCACCCAATGCATTCTCTGTGGGACAGGAACAGTTCAGATTTCCTTAAGTGGAACTGCTTTTGTGACAGGTGGTCTGTGTGCTTTGGTAGCACAAGTCTTAACCTCATGTGGTAAGTGGAAACGCTAAATGCGGAGGGGTTGAGATGCAGGGATGACATTCTGGCAGCACAGTGCTGACTAGTATGCTTGCTGCTTAGGGAGGGTGAGCGTCTAGGTCGTATTTTTTGTCATTAAATGATTCCATGCTATGCATTAAGTGCTATGGTATGGATATTAAGGTAATGATTTTGTAGCTTGCATTTTGTTTATACCTCCACTGAATCTTGCAAAGGCAACTTTGATGTACATGGGGTTGAAACATAAAGTAGGTTATTCTCTCAACTCTTTTTAGCAATAGCAGTAAGTACTCTCACGACCTCCAAATAGATCTTAAAAGGTCTTTAAAATATTTTTACTGCTTGCTTTACCCCACTAAATTAATGTACAATTGCTACTGGTAAAATCACATGGTCTAGTATATACCATAGTGCATAAGACTTTTTCTGTATATATTAGGAAGGAAAACAATGTGGTTTTGATTTGTATGAAACAGATCTCAGAGAGGGACAACAGCAGAGTATTGATGCCCTAAGTCATGCTACACTCAGGATATTAATATAACCTTAATAAGTTGAAGGAAAGAACTCTTTAGCTCTAAAAGTAATTCCTACAGAAGATAGATAAGGTACTTCATCACTGCAGTCTTGCTACTATTTTTCTTTGTCTCTCTGTTTATGAGGAGTATTAACTTCCACTGTAATTGTACTAGCATGTTTTAAAAAAATATTTTCCTCTATGGATGGAGAGAGAGAGAGATAAATATTGTATAACTGAAGGAACATTCCATGATCAATAATATCATTAAACTATATAAACATAGTTTCTGTAACCTTATAATGCTATTACAGTGATTTCTTGCAGGGTCTTTTACATCAGGCAAGCTAACAATTGACAATAAAATACAGTCTTGATTCCAAATTCAAAATAATGTTACAACTGATGGTTAATTTTTGTCCTTCAAATTAACATGGGAAATATGTGAAGAATTACAGACTTTAGCCAATCTTATTTAACAGATCAGTGTGGTTATCATCTTGCTTTCCAGATTATTGCTTTCCAGATATATTTTTACTTCTGGAAAGAAATGCTATAGTCTTGCCTTCCAAATGCATGCTAACTCCATGTGAAAATCTATCACAGATTAGCATGTTATTTAACCAATTGCATAACAATTGCATATAAAAATGAATGTGTTTATTTCATGTGCTTTGATGTCGTTTGTTTTGTTTCCTCTTTCCCTCAACAAATGTGTTTGGAAATAGGCCTCATTCACAGGGGTTTTGGACATAACTGGTGTGTAAAACAGAAATCCATAAAGTTGCATTTTACTGTAATTGTTTCATGTTCCCAGTTCTCCCAGGATTATTTTGCCTGTGCATTTTTCTTAGTCATAAATTTGATTATTGTACTGCAGCATTTTACTCTTAAAAAAAAAATAAAAATATATATATATATATTAACAATATAATCTCTCCAAAGTTCTCTGCTGTGAGCCATAATTCTCTGAAACACTCTTTAACTTTCCAGGCATCATAAATGCATTTCCAAAGCTGCACCATGTCGAAGTCATATCATAGCAGTGTCATTTTCCCAGTGGACCAATAATGTGAAGTAATACGAAATGCAAATAATAAATATTTGTAAGACCTGAAGTGTCACAATCACAGAATGCCACACCATCTAAGAGAAATGTTCAGATGGTAAACTTGTGTTTTAAACTTAAAATCTTATCCTGAGCATGAGGTACAGTGTGTCAAGGTTCAGAGCTCCATAACCTGTTGATAGAACCTAAATCTCATGAGTTCAGTAGCTTTGTGGATAACTTTTTGGACCATAAAATACAGTTACCTAGAGGCAGGAAAAGTATGTATGAAGCTCTTTTGAGCTTCATATAATTACTGAATACTCTGAATCTTAAAATTTTAATAATACTGCTGTGTTGCATATCTTTAAGTGAAAAAGATAAAAACAGCAAACAGGAAAAATATATTCTTTTATTTTGTTATATATACATCATTGGATGCTCAATGTAATTAAAGTGCTTCAAATACTTTTAATATTTTTTTTGAGCATTATGTTACTCATCTCACTTATTTGGTTGCAGTATTTACAATTTATATGCACTCAGATTTTTGTCATACTGGTAGGAAAGATTATTTACCTAACTTTTTGTGAAAGCTCTGAATCGTGGTGTCCAGTATGACAAAAATTGTGTAAAAGAGGAGACTCACAAATGGTGCATGCACACACAGGCATGCTCACACATGTATATACTTCTTGTGTGGAAGCGCCACAAGTCTTCCAGTATATATACACTGAGGGAAAAACTGTATCATCTTCATTTTCTTGGGTGGAGTTTAAGCATCTTTTTAAATGAGTTTAATTTCTGTTACTAAGAAGAGAAAGCTAATATGTATGTGACAACAGATCTCAAAGGATGAATATCATTTACAAAAGGAGGCATTGAATTCTCATCACTTTGCTGTCTTCTCTTGTGACTATACACATTCTGAAGATGATTAAGGTAATAAATTTATACAGGATTGTTTGGTGCTGAATGTTGCCTCCAAATGAGTTGGCAAAAAAAAAAAAAAAATACAGCTTATCTAAAGCGAAGTGTTTGTTCTCTACGGTAGCTGAAATGGGGACTTCTCGAGAGATGTTTCAGGAGAGTGTATTTGGAAGAAGAATTCAAACTGAAAAAAAATCTTGTTTTTCTGCTTTGTAAAACCAAGTGTCCATTGTCTCATGGCTGAAGATTATAATTGCTGTATAGTGGCTTTGTTACCTTACTTTACAGTTGCCTATGACAGAATAGACTGTGGCCCAGAAGGTTCTTCCTTCTGGAACACCCAGTGGTGTTTAGGGTGTGGAGTGGTATAGGTCTGTGTTGATCAGAGATTACTTGTGAGAAGAGGTGAGATTCAGGGACGGGGACTTCTGTTCTTTAACCCTGTGAAAGGTGGATTTCCTTTTCTCTGTTTTGTGTAAACTATTCTACTAGAAAAGGCAGGGAGGCTTAAGGGGAGGAATAGGAAAAAGCAAGACAGTTCCATGTTTTCACTTGTGTTTCACACATTTCTGTGGTGCAAATACCTTTAGGAGAAACTATGAGCTTTGTAAGGACGTAAAGTTAGGGTAATGTAACAGTTGCAAAGCAGTATCATGTTGCCAGATTACTTGACAATCATGTAGTTATTAAAGGAAAAGTTAAGTAAACAAGTTATTACTGATTTCTAATTATCTTGATTTCATTCTCAGGTGCTGCTGGTAGTATAACCTGTCATAGATAGGCATATATTAATGAGAGCAAGCCTTGTATTTTTATAGTTTCTTATTCAGTGTCTAATATTTGAAACTGTGTCTAAACATGTTCATGCTCACAAAAATATATATATTTTTTACTCCAATTGTTATTTTTAATGATTTGGTTTATACTATAGTTTCAAGTACCTGATGGGTAGCATTAATTGAAAACATTTTAAAACTTTGTAATGCGTGCTTAGCACTGGAAGGATTGCTTAGTTTAACTTTTCTCTCTTATCACAGTGTTATTTCAGTGTGTATGCTTGGTGTGATTGTGTGTAAATGCAAATATAACAGTTCATACTTGTTGCTTTGGAATATGCTACCCGTATAAACATACATTCAATTTTCCTCTTGCTGCAAGTGTGTATGTATCATGAACTTTTTTTTCTATTGGAATTTATTCTTTGTTCCTCTATAAATGTATCAGACACCATGAGGTTCCTTTTCCGTCAATTACGGTTTTTAAATATCAGCTTGGTTACTCTACTCCTATTTCCTATGAAGAGTAGACTGATGCTTGTAGTAGCTGAGAAGGTCTGGCCTGAAGGTGGTTCTTATTCTTAGTAGCTTGTTATGCAGTAAGAGGCAAACAGCTAGATTTCATTTTTTAAAAAAGTGGAACTCAAAGGCAGGTAGAATTCAGTAACCTATGAAGACAACCTTAGACTTCCAGGGGATATAATAAAAACTTAATTATTGTAAATTAAGGCGATGTTATCCTACTGACAGGGTCATAAATGCCTTTTCTCATTATCAGTGACTGATGTTTCTATTTTCATAGCAGTTTGCCATCATTTGTGATCTGACTATGGCACAGTTCTTGAGAACGTTTCATCAACATATGCACCAAGTTTTCATGGTCTTCTGAACACTGCATGAATTCCTTATTGCTTCCAATGTCCCATCCCCATGCAAGAAAATTTGCTGCTATGATAAAAAGCATACAAGCTCAGACCAGTGATCTATATACTTGTACAAATTCTAGTATTTGTATGCCAAAACAGAGTAAAATGCTAAAATGCTATTTATTAATGTTTATAAATACCTCCTTCATACATATGTATATAAATGCAGTTCTATTCACATCACTGAGGTGTTGCCAAGTTTCAACAGGTAACTATCATTTCCACACCAGCAATCAGGATAAGCCTTGTACAAGGGTGGGGCTCCTTTGAGCTTTGCATCTCTCCATGCATTATTTAACAGTTATCAGGTAAACAACATATGCTGCAATAATTCTAAAATGAATAGTGATGCATCTGTGACCAAGGGTAAAGGCAGTGTAAATGATTTTTATATTTTGGAGTAGACCATCCTAATATTAACTCCAAATTGGGTCAGGCTGGTCCTTCAGTCTAGTGCACTCTGCTGATTTATTCCTGTACATTTGCCCTTGGCTACTGAGACTCAGAGAACATCTTCATTACAGGTGTAAAAATTTGCATAAATAAGCACCATGAGACTATTGCTGCATGAGCTTGTTTCAAGGTTGTTTCAAATAGTGCTTTTCTGTAGTCACAGTGACTTTATAATGTTCTCTGAGTTACTGCCTTTTTTCCTCTCTCCTTTTTTTTTTTTTTTTTTTTTTTTTTATCCCTGAGGATATTGACAGCTTTTCATTATAGCTGGCCAAAACATGACATCCAAAATATCGTTGCTTCTTACCAGTTCAGTGATAGTGGTGAGACACCTGTTGGGTATTGCACTCAGTCTGTATAGACTGCAATCAGACTGTATAGACTATTCTTCAGTCTCCACCTGGGAAGAGTGTCTCTTGTGTCATCCTGAAGATCTGTACTAGACTTCTGGTTTTACTCTAGTCAGAGCCTCTTTCATCATTTTGTGACAAAATTTGATTTCAACCCAAGTAGAAACATAAACAAGATTGTTTTATCTTATTCCTTTATCTCCTAACATACTTATCTTGCTAATGTGTAGCAGCACTGCCCACCCACTTTAGCTTTTACTTCCAGCCTTCTTGAGAAGGCATGTCTATGCAGCAACCCTGACTGCTAGTCCTTACAGTTTCTAGTGTGTGCAACATCTGATTTCAAGTCATGTAGTTCCTCCTCCTCCTCCTTGATGTGCCTCTTTTATAGTACCTAGGATACAAATGTACCAGTTGCTTCCCACTGACCTTGATAGCAAACAGCAGTTCTAGGCTAACTGAACTTAATTAGTTTGTCAGCCTTTCAAGTCTTTCTGCAATATGACAGTTGAGGGAAACAGAAAGTATTGAGGGAGACTTAGAAAAGAGAATGGTGACACTGCACAGGCTGTAGCAGGGAACCCTGGAGATAGGTCAAATTGAGGCAGAAGGGAGAAAGTGCTGTTAGATGAGAATGACTGACTGATTTTTCAGCTTCCCTTGCAGATCTAAATTAATTTATTGTTAAACGTTAAACTTCATGTTCAGCGTGCGAATGAGATGTCCTGAAAACTAATATACTTAGGATGATATTCTTTCATATGGAACAAAAATGCATGAAAGACACACGGAAGCATCTTGGAAAAAAGAAATATTGAAACACTTATTATTCACAGTTTGCAATATATGTGTGTGTGTTTTAGGGAAACATGGAGACTGACCATTGAAGTGTGGAACAAAATAATTTTAGTCCTGCTTCAAAGTCTAGTTTCAGTGAATTGCATGCTGGAGTCATACTGAAATAAGATTTAAATATTCTCATTGGTTTATTGTCTTAAGATATAAATGCAAATGTTAAGTGAACCTTAACTTTTACATTGTGCATACCTGCGTCTTGTCAGGATGTCTTAATATAGAGTGATTCCTGCTTTTCACGCTCAGCCTACAGCTCGTGTGTGTTCTCAAAATGTTAAAAGTATCGATAATTTTGCTACCAATATATGCAGCTTCTGTGGATGGATTGTTCAGCAATGTCACATTTATTAAATAATACACCGATTATTTAGTTTGCAAATTTTATGCTGTGGTGTTAGCTGCATAAATTGTAATTCAATGTGTGAGTTCCTGAAAAATTAGATATTGTAGGAGCTGTGTGAAAATGTGGGTGAGCAGCCTGTGTTGTTCCTTTAAACATACGCAGCTTGAAAAGCAGATGGAATTGTGTTCTCGTGATGTTTAAGGACTTTTAGAGCACTGCATATCACCAGCATCTGGAGACCAATTACTGAAGAGGCTCCATAGGGGTCCTGCCTCAGGGTTTTTAGTTGGATGAATAATATATAAACTCTATAGTTTCCCACTGAGAGCAACTGGAGCAGTATCAGAAGGAAATAAGCCTTTTAGGAGTTGAACCAAAAGTGGAATAACAGCACTGGATTTAAAAATGAAGCAGTTTTGCTTTTGCGTATGTGGTTGAACATAGTGTTGCATGAATTCTGATTTTTTGTCTTTACCATTTCAGAACCTTGCTTTTCCTAATGTTGACACACTTCTATTTGAAATCCTTAACAAAATGCTTATGAGACTTATTCAATTACTCAACTGGCTTACTAAAATTCCCCTTTATAGAAGAGGTAGAAATGATCTTTAATATGTGCATCATTCATTTAATAACACAGGTTCAGCATTCTAGTACTGAAATGATATTTGGATTTTATCTCACCTATCATTGTGTCTGGCTCTGGGCTTACTTGCTGCACTTTATACAACTAGAAACAGATTGCAAAATGCCAGTACCATTCAAAATCTTCTTTCAACTCACAATATCACTTCAAATTCCTAATCGATGTCTTCTGTTTCAGTTTACTTGAAAGTAAAATGCATTTTAAAAGGAAATAAAAATATCTGAATGGAGATATTTGTATGTAAGAAGAAATGTGTGTCTTTTGTTCAATTATAACAGAAAACCTCTAACGGCTCATTGCAATACAGATGTAAATGGAAATTCACTGAGGGGCATTTTGTAGCTGAAGAATACATCAGCTGGAGAACATGATCAAGATACACAGAAAAGAAGGGAGGGTATCTTTTATTTATAAACAACCCCCCCCCAAAAAAAAAAAAAAAAAAAAAAAAGTGCATTGCTGATTGGCAAAGGGTCAAGAAAACATTTCATTAAAAAAAAAAAAAAAAGGCAAAATAAAAATGGTAGATAAAATGGTAGATAAAAGGATTGAGTTTTTTGCCAATACTGTCATTGTTTTAGCCTGCAGCTTGCTGCCAGATAGCTAAATCTGGAAGCTCAGTCCCTTGAATTTTAAATATAATGATAATCTTCATGAGGCAAGTACCAACCACCAACTTGAACATAACTATTTTGCTGCATTTGCAGCTGAAGCATTTGTGTGTTTGTTCATGACACCAAAATCGCCTAAGTGACATCAAAGATGAAGGGAAAAAGTTAGCACTAGAATGATACTCCCTGGAGAAAAGGATCAGAATCAATGTGAAAGCTGTATGTTTTAATAGTATGGATCAATTTTATATTTAGAGCTTTGGAAAAATGAGTGCAGCTGCCTTCCTTTCAAAAGAAGAGAAAGTGCTATGTGATTGATTAAATAATTATTTGCATGCAGTGAAATAACAGTTACGAAAAGAGAAGTAGTTGTATTGAAGGTATGTAAATTATCCTGATTTTTTGCGTGAGAAACTACCCATGTAGGAAAGGGAAAGAGAAGTAGTTACCTGAACTAGGTATCAGACTAAGTTGAACCCATTTAACAATATAGTAGAGCTCAAGTTGCATTTTATTGAAATTAAAACAGTCCCTTCTCCTTGAACAGTCACTGTTCCAAAACCTGTGTCCTTGTTTGAATTAGCTGGAGTTGCTCATGAACGTCAAAGCTTTCTCAAACTGGCAGCCTATTTCTGATGATGTTTGAAAAAGTCATTCATCATCTCTCCTCCATCCCCTCTTTCATTTTGTTTTCCCTAGCCTCCATTTTCATTCATAAATATTGTTTCTAGTGTGAATTAGTGGTACCTAATTGTCTGTTGTTTGGTTGTAATCAGTGCATGTGAATTATTTCTTTGTGAAAACAGTGTCAGGAAGGTTACTGGCCTTGAAACTTCAAAGCAGCTAATGCTAAACTTTGTGCCACCAGTTTTACTACAGGAGCTTAAAAGACAAATAAAAGCCTTGGTTGATCACAGCAAATTAAATGAAAAAATGTTAAGAGAAGAGAGGGAAATATAATGAGTGCTGAAGAGGGAAATATAATGAGTGTCAAAATCGGGGGGGGGGGGGGGGGGGGGGGGAAGTCTTCCAAATATCACCTCAATCTGTTCTTCAGCTCTTAGTCCTCAGTGTCCACTACTGATTGTTCCCTGAGCTATGGAAACCATTATAAACTGGCCAGATACCTAAAGTGATTCAGGAAAAACAAGGACAAACAAAGGCATTTATGATAACCCTAGCTATGAGAAAAAAAAAATGTAAAGAGGATATTTGGACATGTGCAAATATTGTATTGCTGGGTTGCTATTTAACTATCAAAACTGAAGACCTCAATCTAATCTTCATCTCTACAGAAGTAGAATCCCATGTGACTCCTGATACACTCCCAGAACATGCAGGTGAGCTAGATCTAAATCCCTGCAAGTACGCACAGTTCAGGTGCATGCTGTCTCTGTAAAATGACTTTCAAGCCTGCAGTCTTGAGTGGGGCTGCTACACAGCAATAATAGTGTTTAAAACTACATGTATTTTTGCTTTTACTGATGCTATAAACGAATACAGAAACAGTAGAAATGAACCTTGCAAGTCACTTGCTATCAGTTTCTGTGTAAAATCCCGGCATGGGTCATGCCTGGAGGAGGGGAACTGCTTATTTCTGGCCACCTGCACACAGGTGATTCCAGATTTAGTTACCTCTCCCTGAGGGCTCTTCCAGAGATGTTTTCCTGTCCATTGGCCAGACTCAGAGGTTGAAGTCATATTTGCTGCCTTCCTTCTGAGCATCTTCATGGCAA
The DNA here is from genome assembly GCF_009819795.1 of Aythya fuligula. Taxonomy (NCBI): domain Eukaryota; kingdom Metazoa; phylum Chordata; class Aves; order Anseriformes; family Anatidae; genus Aythya; species Aythya fuligula. Next base: position 25,173,641 of record NC_045562.1, on the reverse strand, counting down.
GGTGAAAGCTCTGTGTGTTCAGCACAATAAGTCTATAAAATGAGAAGTCTGTAAAAAATAGTCAGCAATAAGGCATACTTGATCCCTCCAGGCATACAGGCACTTTTCATCCCATCACAGTCACAGCTCTCCTGAGGTGCTGGAATGAATCCTTCAGCAAGTTGGTATTAGATAGCTACCTCTCTTGAAGTAAGGACTGTTGGACTAGATTCATCTACACCTGGGAGTACAAGTGCATGCACCAAAATAAACATATGAAGGAGAAAAAACAAACATAGCACATTGATCTTTGTATCTACTTATGACATGCCTTTTATTATGCTGCTACAATTTCTTGGGAAAGGGAGACAAAATAATACTTGGCTTAGCATGGCATCTTAGTAACTGTTTCTGTTGTGTGCTCTTCCATCTGCAAGAACTAGCTTACACTAACTTTACACAGTAACTGAACATAAATGATATAAGCTTGGCCTACACTTGATTTTAAATCAGCTTTTATCCATCTAGCAACTTCGAGCGCGAAGTTTTAACATCAGACATACTTGAGAATCTAATGATCAATTAAACATAATTCTTACCCAAATTGTCTAATGTGATTCATTTGTCTCTCTGTATGCATAGCTGAAATGCATTTTGCAGAAAATCATAGCTTCTGAAGTCTTTGGTGTAAAGTTTTGTTTGCCCCAACAATTAGCGGTACTCATTAATTTACAAAAGCAAAATATTTTCTAGCAATGGTGGAAAAACTGTCTTTTGATTGAGTGTTTCAACACTTTAGTGTTGAAAATAAGAAAGAGTACTGCTTGGTTTGTGAATTGATCAACTTCTGTATTGGAGCCATTTGGGGAAAATATGTATAAGTACAGTAAGAATTTGTCTTTAAGAATCATTTTTTTGGAGAAAAACAGACTTTATTGTGTTCCAGTCTGGGTCTCAGCCACTGGAGAACATGCTACAGTATCACTACAGTAGACTATAGTGATTAAGTGGTGCTGTCAAGACTTGAATTTTCATCTCCTTATAACTTTAGTGGTGGACGCTTCCTTTTGAAGTTTCATGAAATATTAAAAACTTGTTTCCTCTGGTATTTCTCATCTAATTCAACACATCTGTACACATTTCAAACAGATCATTTTTTCAAATCTCTCTCTAAACTGGTTGGGTCTTTTAGGAGTACTTTTGAGCAATCTCTAATGGTAAAAGCTTAAAACCCAAAGGCAATCTCTAACCACTAATCACAATAGAGTGCTTTTTGCTTTTCTGTTTTCGAAATGAATTGCATATGTTAATTCTGTTTTCTGCTGTGCATGCTGGAAGAATTTTTGTGATCGTGTGGTGATGGTGTTTACATTTAAATGTATGTACATATAGAAAATCCCACACTTTATGTATACATATTTATATCTTTTTGTAATGGGTGTGAGAAAGAATAATCTTTTTTTTTTTTTTCCTTTCATAGCATCATGAGCAGCACTGTTGTTTAAATGAAGGGTTGCTTGGAAAATGTATCCAGCAACTTGTTAATGAAAAATGAATTATTTATATTCCAAAACATGTTCAAATGCTATATTTTAAGGTTTATTCACTTTAAGGTGGTTTAGCTGCTGCTTAAAGAAGAATCAGTGTTTCAGCTGCATATATAGAGCATATATATAACTACTCCATATTTTTGCAATGTTTACAAAATGTAGTATTTTATTAAATAATCTCTTAAATAATCACACTTCTTTTTTCATTTGTTTTTGCTGATGATCCTTCAGCCAAGAGGTTTATAGCCAAAAACTGTCTTGCTAACCATTTCCTCATATTTCCGCATATTTCTCTCAATAATTTTGGCATCCTTCTAGAGTAACCTAGTCACTAAGAACAAAAACATCCCTTTGATTGGAAATATCCTGCAGGCTAATTTTATGAAGAGGGAGGATTTGCCTTTTTTTTTTTTTTTTTTTCTTCCCCACAGTTTACCACAGTGTGGCAGTAGTTCTTTTTGACTCCTGTGAAATGATCCTGGTTTCTGATGTAAAGCTTAGACATTTACTGCTCAGCATCTGCTTGATGCCTTTCGACAAATTCCAACTGTTGTCCTGTGGATGAGCATGAATTGTGGCATAGTAGAGCTGTAGAGATCTTTTAGCATCTAGAGTATTTTCCTTCAACCCTATGTGATGGATATTCTGTGCAGAATTTCCATACTTTATTTGATGGGTGATCAAGGCTCACAAAATTATAGCAGGATTTTCCTGGGATGCTCTCCCTGCATTTCCACTAGTAGTCACAGTTTTCAGCTGTGATCTGCCTCCCTCTGTTCCTTCAGGATCTTTGCTGTTGTTTCCACTGTTCTGTGGATGTATGTGAGGATTATTTTTGTTGGTGATAGAGCAATGGTCAGGCGATATCACACTGTATCAGTTGATTGAAAAAAAAGTTGCAACTTTCATTTTTTATTTACTTGTTACTCTAGTCTTACACAAATATGAACTGTAGATGCAATATTGCTCTATTAAGGAATAGGTTTGTAACTGAATTCTCTGCAGTAAAACATCACATTGTGGTCTAAGCCTATAGTACAGAAGGAAAACAGTATACCTGGTAGCTTTGTATATGTGCTGTGTTTAATCAATAGATTAAGCCACTGAAGTGTTAAGAAACGTGTCCCATTTTCTTTTGAATAATCTGATTCAATAGAAATGCATTCATTCACAAATATTGTAATGTGCCTCTAAGCCAGTAACACCTGATAATGTGTTCTCTTAAACAGGTGGGTCAGGAGATCCCATGAAAAAACATTCGACACATGACTGTGCTCTGGTTTTGTTTTATGGAGGATATGCTAGAGATCTTTCTATGTTGGATAAAAAACAAGCTTTCTTTGGCAGTTGAATGAACTGGAGAGAGGCCAAACTGTCTGATATGTACTTCTAAATAAGTAGCTGAGCATCGTGATCTAGACCTTTAGAACAAATCCTGAGCATTGAACAAAAATATTGTATTTCTTTTTGAGTGACATTTCAAGTTCCTGCATAAATTCTACCTATCTACAAGGTCATCCCTATGGAAATTCCTGGTCTGTTAATGTACATTGGACTTGTTCACTGGCTGTGAAATACGAAAGTTGAGTTTATATTGTTTTAATTCCAGCTCTGGTGATTACTTTAGGCACAATGTACAACTATAAGAACATATAGCTGATACATGGAAGTAAGTAGACTGTTTTGTCAGCAGCCATGCAGAGGGCAATACTGCTTAGTTGTTAGAATAACCATGGAGTACAATACCTGCAAGATGAAAAGATGGTTTGGTTTGATTTTACTTTGAAGTGCCGATATATGCACTGGGCCTGATGAATAAGCATGTCTCTATTACTTGCTACAAGAGGAAAGTTTATCAAGAAGTGGCAGTTTTGTTGTGTTTTTCCTTTTTTTATTGTTTTGTTTTTAATAGAAAATGCCTTAAGCATCTGAATCCTGGGAGTTGATACAAGTTGATGTGCAAAATTTATTAACAGAAAAACTAGCTGAAGATCAGTATATCCTGGAGGTTTATGATACTTTCTCAGACTGTGTAGTAGCTCAGCCACTGGAGGATGAAAGGATGAGACAACTGCTGATGTCTGAGTGTTGTGAATGGTGTTGCACCTCGAGCTGTATCAGCTGTGATCAAGGGAAATAATTTCAGTTGTATCAGTTGGATGAGATCTGATGACAACTCCAGAAACCCCAGGCTTCTTAAAGGGAAAGTAAATTAGTTCAGCAGACTCCGACAAAGTTTTTAAAAGACTCTTTCATAACCCTTTCTCCAAGGGGAGGGAGAGAATTATCTGAGGAATGGGCACTGGACAATAGTCAAAGATCTGATGAGTCTTTTGGATATCTCTCATGTTGGTAATTTCTTCAACGGAAGATGGTGTGTGGTTATTTCATAGATATTAAAAATGAACTGGCTGCAGAAAATAGCAATTTTAAAATGCCCTCTGATGTTTGCTGACTAAAAGATCATGCTATGCTGACTAAAATAAATCCTGCACACAGTGCCTGGAGGTTTAGGATTGTGAAATTCTGATGTAGTCCTTCATCTTACACAGTATTTACCAGACTGTGTTTCCTCAGTTCCTTGAGTTACAACTTCATGGTTTTGGAATTTTAAAATATTTTTTCCACCTCAATGTAATTTAACTTGCTGTTACCAACCTGGAGGTACAGCTAAAAACAGGTAATGTTGACTTCGAAATAGTGGCTAAAAATGCCAGTTGGGAAAGGAGTTGAGTGAAGAACTCAGAAACATCATTATGCCGTTCATATACCCTTGATCTGTCCAAAACAGCAAAATGGGGATGGATTTGTTGAAGAGCAGCATACATGCTCAAAGATGCATTTAAAAACTTAAGACATACGCGTTGAGGGTTCATAAACATGTAGGCATGTCCTTCACCTCTGGACACTGAGATTCTCATGTTTAGAATCAGAGAGCTGTGGGAAGACGTAATGGTCAACTAATTCTGTTCTCATATGCTTCCAAAATTACCTGCTATCAATCACTCAGAGATGCTAGACTAACTGAAGCCACAAAAGGCCTCTTCTACTTCAAACTGATTGAAGATACAAGTGGAGCTGAGAAACAGTATACGTTAAAAAAAATAATAATAAATAATAGTAATTAAAAATAAAACAATACAATAAATTCAGCTTTCAGACAAATGTGTTAAGCTGGGAACATAAATCTACCACAGAGCATTTATATACCCTCTTTGAAGTGAATGAAATTTTCCCAGTTTTATGACTGCAGAGTTACTCTACTTTTATTTTCCCAAGGAAAATAATTTCTAAATATGCAGCCTAAACAGGAGAAATATAGTTCAGGGAGTAAATATGTAATGGGAAATGAATATTTATGGGAAGTGAGTTGCTGTTTTAAGAAAGTGAAAGGACATGACTTTAATGGAAACCCTTTTTTGTTTGTTTGTTTGTTTATCATACTGTTAATGAGGTATCATAATGAAGTTTTCCTTTTAAATGACTGGCATATTAATCCTTTATGAGAACTCTTAAATTTGGTGATTCAAGGCTGAATTCTGCTGTTCTCAAGAAGAAATTTGGAGACTTGTCTCAAATTATTGCAGGTTCACTGAAGTTAATGAAGGTCCAGTTCTGAACGTCTTTCTTTGATAAGAAGAGGTGAATTATGTAATCCCCAAAAGTGTTGGACTGTCCATGTGTAATGCAAAATAAACTTGTTCTTTGAAAGAACAGCACAGGTTCATATGTACTGTGTTTTCTCAGTCTTTCATTGCCTTCCTCTCTATTTCTTTGCCATATTAGCAGTCTTAGTATTAACTTAGTATTAATTTCATTTCTGTGATATAGTATTGTCTTTTCTTGTGTGATACAGTATTAGCTTTTGTTTTTCATTTCTCCTTTTGGTCTGTAATCTACTATAAAGGAATAACACATTAAGAAAACAGTAAAGATGGAGGAGTAGCCTTAAACTAAATGAATACAAACCAGGATTATCTGCCTGTGGAGTTAAATTGGATATAATGGAAGCCAAGCTCGTGGTGTATTGAAAGCCCATAGAGGAATAGTAGAAAAATTAGAAAGACACATTAGATAAAATTTGTTACTTTCTAATTATTTACTGTAAATTACTACATCATTGTAGTGAATTACTACATCGTGGTTTTTTTTTTTTGTTTGTTTGTTTTGTTTTGTTTTGTTTTGTTTTTTTCTGGTTTTATTTACCATATATTGACACTAAGCTGAGTGGTGCAGTTGATACAATAGAAGGAAGAGATGCTACCCAAAGGGACCTGGACAAGGTTGAGAAGTGGGCCCATGTAAACCTAATGAGGTTCAACAATTCAAAGTGTAAGATGCTGCACCTGGGCCAGGGCAATCCCAGACATGAGTACAGACTGGGAGAAGAGCTCATTGAGAGCAGCCTTGCAGAGAAGGACTTTGGGGTTTTGGTGGCCAAAAGGCTCAACACGAGCTGGCAGTGCGTACTTGCAGCCCATAGTTACCATTTCTGTATTGCTGGTTTTTATTTCAGACTGTAGTTGTATGCAGAACATGTTTATCACTTTAAAAACAGAAAGACCGTACTTGCCTCAGGAGTTTACTGCCTGCCTTTCAGAACATATTTTTGACTGACATTTGCAAATTTGACAGCAAAGCTATTAATTTCATTTTGACATTTGTCAGTCAAGGCAAGGAAAATTTCTCCTGTGGGGAAAAAAAAAATCTTATTTTTTTTATTGAAATATTTACACTTTGGAAAATAGGGTTTTCTGAAAATCAGTCATTTCTTCTGTGGAGAATCATCACTTTCATTGAAACACTTCAACAGTGTAGTTACATTAATAACAAAGGAAGACAATTTTAAAACAGCGCTCACTTTATATGGCATCATAGTTTGCTCTTGGAAGTGAAAACAATTCTGACCCATTTTTACATTTTTTACATTTTAACTTTTTAGCTTTGCTAAACAGTTTTGAAACTGTTCAAAGAAGACAGTCTGTAATTATTGTATCTCTCCTTTTATTTTTTTTTCTGGTTTTGCTTAGCTTGCTAAACAGGCAAATATAAATAAAAAATAGCAATAAATTATGAAGCATCTGAACACAAACTTGTAGACAGCATAATGCTTTGAAAGCTTTGTAACAACAACAAAAAATGAGTGTAGCCCCATTGCTCTATTTTAAAATTGAGAAATCTTTTCTGAGCAATGTATTAATGCAAAGAAGATTTCCAAATATTAAAGTCTAATTAAAGTTTAGTGAATGTAGAAAACTTTAATAATGTAAGTGTTGTGGTGTGTATGTATGCCATGATAGTGCCTGATGTTGTGTGTATTTTGGCAGAACATGGGTCCTTACAATTTGCAGCTACAGCTTTCTTGTACATATCTTTAGAAAGCCTGAGTCATGTGAAAGGAGAGCATCATAATCTAGTGTCCAGGCTGAAAAATTCTCTCTTTAGTTGCAGTTCTGAATTTTCTTTGTACTTTCAATCTGATATTAGTAACATCTTCAATCTATAAATGAATTTTTGCTGCTGCTGTTGCTGCAACTGTTTTGAACAACTACAGTGCAGGGCATTGACAACTCCATAAGGTCTCTGACAGCTTTCAAAAAATGCAAATTCTACCACTTCCTCATCACTTGCACAAACAGGATAAAATCTGGATTCTATCCAGAAAACTGAGAATTTGTAGGTGTTTGAAGTAGTCAGGTACAAACTGATTTCTCTTAACTATTAAGATTGTGTTTTTTGAAACAGTTCAGTTATGTCATGAATAATAATAATAAAAAAAAAACACATTCCTTGTAACAAAATTACTTCCTTGTAAAACCATAGTAAATAGATCTAAAAAAAAAAAAAAAAAAAAAAAAAGACATTGTATATGCACATTTTTTGGGTGTTAGATATCCAAAAAATATATAATTTAAATACATTGATAGCTAAAATATATAGCTTCAAAATATATTTTTTTCATGTTTATTCAATATGGAGGTAAGTTTCAGAAATATTTTAACCTCCCTGGTCTTCAGCAACATTTGCCTTTCCATTAACCGTTCTTTTTCCAATTTTTCCTTCTTATTGCAAACACTGTTTTTAGGCCTTTGAAGAGCAGAGGAACTCTAAATTCACAATTCAGAAAAAAAAAATCGTTTAGCACAAACAGACCTTTGGCAGGTTTAACATATCCGTAACAGCTGTTATAATTTGCCATAATTTTTTATGGAACATCATAAAGAAAAGGCCATAACTCCCAACTCTAAATGCAACTGGCATATTTCTTACTGCTTCTCCTGCTGCGGACTGCCAATTACAAAGAGTGAGTAATGAAAGTGTGAACCCTTTGGAGCAGCCAATTCTCAGAACCATTAGTTTTCTTTTATACTCCAGCCTAATTCCAGGAATGTGCTAGATGAGAAATAAGACGTATCATGTCATTTCAGGATAATACCATGTAATTTTGGGGTAATAAAGAATTCATTTCTGGAGAGAGAAGTGATCTGATATGGAAAAGTTCAATTTCTTTCTCTCCAGAGTGCTTTATCTCGTCAGATGTGACCTTGTATAATTAAATATATTTCAAATATCAAGAGAAATGGCAGCAGAGCAGACAATAGAATTCTCTATTTTATGTAGAAATGAAATGAAATTATATGAAGCAGTCAATGTAATATAAGACGAAGTAGATTGCTACTATTCGTTGTTTCCACTGGAATTCTTGCTGTTTGATTTTACAGTTTCAGAAGAAGGCAATTTTGTCTGTGTGACTAGATTTTTAGACTCACACTTAATTGCATTAATTCAGAAAGTACTGGCAAGAATCAGAGCTTAATTGCTGTTATTACTTGAATATAAAAGAAAAAAGGGATGATGTCCACTATACAAGAAGTTACATATTTCATGCTTGAAATACTTGGAAGCTACTGGGTTGATTCTTAAGGGGTGATGTATTCAATAAAAAAGGATCTAAATCCCTTTTTTATTCCAACAATACATTTAAAGTATTTTAAAACATAAAACCATTTGTTTCCACAAACCTCATTTTTTTCACAAAAAAAAAATAAAATACTTTTAAAAATAAAAAATCCAAGGTACACAGTTTTGTCTGCATGTTTCATGTGAACAAGGCACTAACACAAAAATTCCTGTTTCTAACATTTGAATCCTATTGTATTACCATGCTTGATAATACAATGGAAAAAGAGTGTTGTCTCAACATACTTTTACATCTTGCTTCTTACATGTTAGGCCGCATTACAGTCTTTACACTGAAGAAAAGTGCCCAAAGCTAATGGTTGGTTACTCCTTGACTTCTAGAAAGCAGTGAAAATGGCTGAACATGTTTTTCCTGAAACCAGCACGCATCCTCAGCTGCATTCTCAGATTTCACATTTGGTCCTTTTGAGCTGTTCCTTAACTTTACTGGTTAATGGTGTTTAGCTAATAATCGATCCTTATTCCATTGTTCCATTATTCCCTGCGTTACGTGCCGAGTTACGGACGTGGTGCCATGTCCATCCATGGGCAGGGCAAGACCTGCACGGTGATGGCAGGGCTGTCTACAGGCTGTTCGGCACTGCTGCTCCTCGCTGAGCTGGTGTTTTGGACATGGCTGAGATGCAGCAAGCACCACGCTTCGCTCTGCGCTTCAGTGTGCCCTCTGTGAGGCACTGTGAGTGTAACCTTTGTCAGCGTTTTCTTTAGTTTTGGTTTTACAGCTTTGGCACCAAGCAATAGAGTAATGTCAGATACTATCTAGAAAATATATAATGGCTGAAACACCTCACGATAGATTGGCCCTAGACCTTTTCTTTATGAATGGTGTCATCTTTAAAGCAATAATGTAACTTAATGTAACATGGTAAATTTTATTCCATAAATGGAGTCTGCTAGAAAATTAGATTTTGTATTTCCCATTCACTTAGTGTACCTGTGGTTAATGTCACTTCAATACCAGCTGAAAAGGCAGTTTTAGGAACTTGTCTGAGGTAGATCAATAATACAGAAAGTTGACTAAGCTTTAAGTCTGGCTTTTTGTTTCTTTCATATCATATACAGTGTTAAAGAACATAGGGCCTGAACATTAAATTAATATTTTTCTGCAAAAAGAAGTATGTTATGTGTTTTTTAGCAGAAAGTGTGTGTGTGTATTGTGGGAAGGATGAGATTTTCTTTTTCCTAGTATTGTTTATATGCCCCCATCCCTCTGCCTGGGTGGGGGAATAGTGTTTCAAAGGAAGTCTGTCTCAGAACAGAATCTTATGTTTTGGAATAAAACCTAAGTTTTTTGCTGGCATAAAGGCATGAGTTAGACTTTATTCTTGTGAAAGCAGCTTCTTGGAATTTCACAAGGAGGTGAAGGATGAAGAAGACCAACGAGGTCTTATTTTTTCTGAGAAAATCTCTCTGATCAGAAGGGCTTCTACATGTTCTTGACCTTGGCACAGCAGCCAGAAAATGTTAAATTTTTCTATGATTTTATTTCTTTTAAGAAAGATGGTGGATTTTAGAATGTGATACAAAAGAAATTTTGAGCTGATATACTTTGTTAGTCTTAGCTGATGCCTCTGGGTTCAAAAGAAAGTTTCTTTTGTTTTCTCTTGCAAGCGTCCTCCTCTGAGCACAATCTTAACACAAGTTAAAATAGGAAATAGGTATTGTATTGTACAGGTGCAAATACATGCCAGCGAGCCTAATTCTCTCTACTGCATTTTGAAAACTCTAGTGAAGTCAAATCAAGGAAGAGTTTTGAAGTAGATAAGTGGTTTCAATGTAACCTCAAAATTAATGTCACACTCGTTACCTTTTGAACTTTATTACATTCTGTGGAAAATGTGCTTTGCTGAGAGTGTAAATCATTTCAAATATGTTGGTAGACTTTTGTAACTGATGCAGAGGTCAATAACTGGTTAGTTCACAAAAATTTTTCTTCTAACTCTAGTAAAAATGAATTTTATTGAAGTTGTCAATTCATGTCTTTTTGTACTGCTAAAATGTTCACTTTTAGTCTGTAAATTGCAGTTTTAATTTCAGTTGGTTTGAAAATAAGATTAATTTACTAGTTATTTTTTCCAAAGTGCAAATTGCAACTGTGTTATCCGAACATTAATTATGCAAATTCACATTCAGCATAATATAAAAACTCCTAGCTTAAAGTTTATTAATTTCACTAATTTGACTCTATTAGGTACACATGAATTCATATGAAAGGCTTAAGAGCTACTGTTATTATAGAAGTCCTAGTAGTATCTTTTGCAACCCCAAGGGTGTCACATGCATAAAGAATACGAGGAATAGGTGAGGTCACCACTTTTGTCACAGTTTGTAATTGAACGGTGAGGAATTGGAGCTGAAGAGCTAGTTTCATACAGATGCATACATAGTTTCCAGTTGTATATTATTTCTTCCAAATAAAAGAATGTCAGTAATGCAACCCCAGACTTCTGGAATAGATAACTGCAAAATAAAAGGTTTTTTCAATGATGACTTAAATGGATGCCTTTACAAGCAGTATAGGGATCTGGTAATGCATGTCATATGTTTCCCCATCTGTTCCTGTTTGTTATTGCAAAATGACAAGAAGATCACTCATGTATTGTGTATTTTTAACGTCAAAACAGTGCAAATATTTGTATGCAATTGTAGCAGTCTTCGGCAGAAGAGTCTCAGCAACTGACCTTTTCTAGTTATTCACCTTTACCACCATGTGAACCTAATTTATGAGCTCTCATTTATATTTGTATCTAGAGCAATTGCAGTGATTATGAAGAATTTATACTGGTGGTGCTCAGAGTGTAGTCCTGCACTTTAATTGTATGGGATAAAGTGTAAAGAAAAGAGAACATTTCCTTGGAAAAGTTTTAAATTTCAGTGCTGTCAACTTTAACATAATGTATAAAGGTATTTATTTATTTAATTTCTGTGTTGCTGGTATCTGAAGTAAAGGTAGGTTCAGGTTTTCAATTTAGGCATTAGTTATCTATACTATACGTTTAGATTAATCAAAAATGTTTAACTACTTACGACTATGAAAGATTATCTGTTTCACCTTTTTCTTCTCTGATCATGTTTTTCTTTAATAAGTATGTGTATTGAGAGCATTTTTGTATGGTGGGACAATAAATCTATAGGCAAATATATAGGTATGTACATTTGTGTATGTGTGTGTCACTTCATTTTGAAATGATGGCCTGTGAATAAAAGGCATGAAGACCATAATTATGTATAGTCAGGTAAGTGCAGCATTTTGTTTGGCATCTTTGACCTCCTGAGTCTTACTAGTATTTGGAATTTTCATTTTAGAAGTTCTTAAGGGTCAGAACAACTGGCACTGCAATAACCTAATTGTGACCTTCTGTTCAAATTAATACAAATATTATTCTTTGGTTTATTTACTATATAATGGCATCATGTAGCTTGATACAGGGTTGATTTGTAAAATGCTTGTTTTGAGAAGAGTTTTTGTGAATGTTCACTAGAGCTGTAATTGCAGGGTAATCAAGTGAATGGAAGCTCCAAAGAATTCAGTTGCTAAAATCTCCATCTTCGGAGAACATACGCAAACTAAGTTGAAAAAATTCATATAGGAGCGTGGGGGGGAAACGACACCCTCTGATATAAGCCTCACCCACATCTGTCAAGTTTCAGTTCTCTGTTGTGAAACAAAGGTTCTCAAGAGGATTTTTCCTTTTTCTTTTTTCCAAAGCAAATACGCTGAAAATTGTTTTTCTTTCTCAAATAAATATTTTCTTTCAAGTTAGTCATGAGCTGTTGAACTATTTTGTGAAGTTATTCTGCTGATAAGATAATGAAAATAAATGTTCATTCAGTCCATGACATGGAAAAAAATACAGTAGTGATCATTAATTTTTGATAAGGTTGACATACTGAAAACAATTTTATAACAAGAAAATGTCCATGAACATTATTAGTAGATATTAGTACAATTTCTTCTGTATAAAATAATTGGTAAGCACTTTCAATGTATACTGATTACTTTTTTAACAGTAATGTATGAGGCCCACTGTGGATTAGCTAGGTACCCTTTTCTTCTGAAAGGTAGATAACCTGTGAAAAATAGAATTTGGTGAATTACCAACAGAGGTATTTTGCAAAGTATCCAGTGGAAGAGTCCAAATTTTTAATTCCCTGTCCTCTGACTTAACTGTACACTCAAGATGATGCACTGAGCAAAGAGCTAAGTTTTATGAATACTACAGTTTCCCATTACAGTACATAGATACTTATTTATGAATGTGAAATAAGGCAAATTTTCATTCACACTATTTTTCTTTCTAAGTAGAAAGATAGCAGTCAGCAGTGTATATTCACTAATATCACAAGAATCAACAAAATACTAATTCAGAATAACTGTATGGAGTTCTTGTTGTTCATGAGCTACCATAAAGGAAAATACCTTACTGAAGCCCTAAACTCAGTTAGCATTAGATCATACTAATAGAACAGGTTTAAATAATAATAATAATAAAATAAAAAATAAAGATTAATATTTTCCTTTGCTTTTGCTTTTGAAAGGCAAATGACTATTTTTAAATTCAGGTATTGTTCCCACAGTTCCTCACTGAGAATCTTTTCTCTTGGGTTCCTAAAACTGTCTTTATAGATACCTCTTAATTTTCATGTCAGCAATCTGCAATGTTCCAATCATTTGGGGAAATACTACATTTTTAAGTGCCTTTTTCTTTGGTCTTTACCTGATGAAGCTAAGTTTTTATGTAGTTAAAATTTTAGAGTACATCTTCTATACCAAAAATAAGACTCTTTCAACTGTACAGCACTGAATCAAGTAATATTAAAGTTTTGTTTTCATAATAGCTTCCCTGTACTTACTTACAGAGTGGAATAGATTTAAAAAAAAGTGCATTGTAAACATAAAGTACAAAATAAACCAAGTATGTCAAAAATATTTTACTACTTAAACACTTAAATAGCATCTGCAGCAGTCTAGGTATGACAAAAATAAAAATAAGACAGGATCAACAATAGTAATGAACTTCAAGGTCTTTCCGTTCTTCTGGAGCTATTGAAATGGGACATCTTTCATCTCTGTTAACTGCATGTAAGGAGGTAATAGTTGAGCATGTTGGCTTTTTCAACACAGAGGAGGAAACTGGTTGTAGACAGACCAGACAGCAACAAATCTGGTGCTTTCACAAAGTGCCTTTTCAAGTGTTTTATGCCATACATGACAAGGAAAGGGGAGGACGATCTCAAAATGTTTACTTTGGCAAAGAAAGCTGGGGTATAATAAAAAATGTATATCGGTAGCCCTGAAGAAATATTCATGAGAGAGTCTTTTCCAGCTTGTAGCACAATCTAAGCTGGGCAATATTCAGGTGTTAGTAGTGGCACTAAAAGTTATCAGTCCTGTGTAGATTTGAAGAGCTGCGGGATCTTGATAGGTGTTTAGAAAGTCTAATATATGTCAGTCAGGGTCCTAACTTTTCCATGGCAAAACCACTTACTGTAATCATCTGTGGCTAATGCATTCTTCATACTAGCAAAGAGCTGCAGGACTTGGTAAAAGTGCTTGTGCCAGGTTTAAAGCAATCCCTGTGGGCTGTCATAAAAAAAAAAAAATAAAAATGAGAGAAACCTTGAAATTCCAAACTTCTGCTCCCTTCTGGCTTCCATTAATTGTGTTCAGACTGACACATCATGTTACCTCGTTATTTAGACAACTGTGAGATGAGGAAATATTGCCAGGTTCTCCGTTTAGTTGAGACAATTGGCAGATGCTTTCTCTGGAGTGCAGTTGAAAAAGTTAGAGCTGAGCTGCTCATTTATTCTGTTACCACATTCATTGATTTTTTTTCAGCTTTAGGTGGTTTTGGGCATATTTTGAAAGAAAGGTGGGTAGAGAGGCACAGCTTGCGCTGAATGAAATCATAAATGCAAATGTTAGTTCATAAAAGTTTTTATATGGCAAACAGTAACAGCGCTATTTCTATCCCAAGTATCTACAGCTATTATGGAGTTTTGTGAAATTATTCATCAGTACTTTCAATTTGTTTTATTTTTTGTGATAAGATTTTATTTCTTACAATATTAAGATTGCAGTTTCTTACAATGTAAGATTTCCCAGCTACAGGGTTAGCTGTGCTTTTTGTCTCCTTTCATGTGTCTCTGAATGCATCTGTGGAGGTTTTTAGACATTTCTCATGTAATATTGTCAACTATAGATGGTATCATGATGTAGCAACTGTTTTTATTCAGCAGGTCTGACTGTCTTTAGAGCTCCTTGGCTGTAGCCACTGGCATATGTAATAATCAGACAAGTCTTGTGAAATAAGTGTTTATATTAACAATAGACAAGGCTTTTTGAGAGGAAAAACACATCTAAAAATACTGTACATGTTTATTTTCTTAAAGGTCTTACTACTCTGTAATTTTTAGCTGAACAGACTTTCTTTCAGTTAACCTCAGTAAATTCTATGTTTGCCTTTGCTTTCTCTGACCCTAGTCTCCTACTGTGTTTAGGGTGTTACTTTTTAAACCAGTCAGTTCTTTTGGTATGTTTCAACTATCACCTAAGAGCAGTCTTTTCCTTTACCGAATTCTATCTTAGCACTCCTTTAATATTTGCAGAGAACTTACTTACCTAGAATAGCTCCTCTTGGTTAATTCGCTTACCCCTAAACCAAAAACCTACTGTCCCGTTGCTCCTTTCTTATATGGCTGACAGTCAGTGTGATCAGGATTTCAGTCCTGAGACACTTTTCATTTTTTTTCAGGAAATACTCAAATTGTTCTTCTGAAAAGACTGTTGGATCCTTCAACTCTCTCCTCCTGTGACAATATTCTCTAATATTAAAGTGGCAAATTTTAATTCCCAATTTTCTGTGTTAACATTTTACATCCAAGAATTGGTTTAGCTGAGTTAGAAGAAATATCATACAAGAATATATATTACTGATGGCTTTTCCACTGTCATATCCCTGTCTGTATTGGATATGTATATGGTCAGGTGAACAAAAGGCAGTATGTTACTTCTTTCCTTTACCTACATCTCTTAGGTTACAATCTGTGCCCTGCCTGAACTCCTTACATAGCAGGAGGATTAGACCAAACGAGATCTCTTTCCCCCTCCATACTGCTTCTGATGTCTACCACCTCCTAATTAATTCAAAGGCTATAAAACCATGATTTTAATATTATACTGGCTTCTGACCCTGAACGTGTGCGGGATTTGCTACTCCACCTGGATCCCTACAAGTCCATGGGTCCGGATGGGATTCATCCCCGGGTGCTGAAAGAGCTGGCGGACGTCATCGCGGAACCTCTTTCAATTATTTTTCAACGATCCTGGGAATTTGGAGAGGTCCCGGTAGACTGGAAGCTGGCAAATGTTCTGCCGATTTTCAAGAAGGGTCAGAAAGAAGACCCTAGCAATTACAGGCCTGTCAGTCTCACATCAGTGCCTGGTAAAATCATGGAGAAGTTGGTTCTTGAACTTATTGAGGCGCACCTGGGGGACAAAGCAGTCATTGGTCCCAGCCAGCATGGGTTTGTGAAGGGTAGGTCCTGCCTAACTAACCTGATTTCCTTTTATGATAAGATCACCCGTATGGTGGACCAAGGGAAACCAGCTGATGTGATTTTTTTGGACTTCAGCAAGGCTTTTGACACGGTTTCCCATAGGATCCTACTGGACAAAATGTCCACCATACAGCTAAATAAAAACATCATACGATGGGTGAGCAATTGGCTAACGGGCAGGGCCCAAAGGGTTATGGTAATTGGGGCTGTGTCAGGCTGGCGGGCGGTCACCAGTGGGGTCCCTCAAGGCTCCATTTTAGGGCCGGTACTTTTCAATATTTTTATAAATGATCTGGATGTAGGAATAGAGGGTATTTTGAGCAAGTTTGCTGATGACACCAAACTTGGAGGAGTTGTGGACTCAAATGAGGGCGTAAAGGCCTTACAGAGGGATCTGGATAGGTTGGAGAGCTGGGCGATCACCAACCGCATGAAGTTCAATAAGAGCGAGTGCCGGGTCCTGCACCTGGGACAGGGAAACCCTGGCTGCACATACAGACTGGGCGATGAGACGCTGGAGAGCAGCCTAGAAGAGAGGGATCTGGGGGTCATGGTAGACAGCAAGTTGAATATGAGCCAGCGGTGTGCCCTGGCAGCCAGGAGGGCCAACCGTGTCCTGGGGTGCATCAAGCACGGCATCGCTAGTAGGTCAAGGGAGGTGATTGTCCCGCTCTACTCTGCACTGGTGTGGCCTCACCTCGAGTACTGTGTGCAGTTCTGGGCACCACAGTATAAAAAGGACATGAAACTGTTGGAAAGTGTCCAGAGGAGGGCTACGAAGATGGTGAAAGGCCTGGAGGGGAAGACGTACGAAGAACGGCTGAGGTCACTGGGCCTGTTCAGCCTGGAGAAGAGGAGGCTGAGGGGAGACCTCATCACAGTCTACAACTTCCTCGTAAGGGGGTGTCGAGAGGCAGGAGACCTTTTCTCCATTAACACTAGTGACAGGACCCGCGGGAACGGGGTTAAGCTGAGGCAGGGGAAATTTAGGCTGGACGTCAGGAGGGGGTTCTTCACAGAGAGGGTGGTTGCACACTGGAACAGGGAAGCTCCCCAGGGAAGTGGTCACTGCACCGAGCCTGTCTGAATTTAAGAAGAGATTGGACTGTGCACTTAGGCACATGGTCTGAACTTTTGGGTAGACCTGTGCGGTGTCAAGAGTTGGACTTGATGGTCCTTAAGGGTCCCTTCCAACTCAGGATATTCTATGATTCTATGATACTTCTAGAAATCAACTATCAAGCAAGGCTCTCATGATATCTTCAAGTAGAAGCTGAGATCTGTAGTGATCTGCTGCTATATGCCATCTATTTGATCCCCCTTGCTGGATTTCAGGTCTCTTGTCCACAATTGCTCATTAGAGATGGGCAATGTACCCTCAAAGACAGTCACTCGGGAATGCATACATTTAAGTTTAAGAATTGGGGGGTTAAAGTTGGGAGTGTAATGTTTGTTTATTAACCTAAGGAAATGTTGTTAATAGCATACTGTAAATGAACAGATTCTGCAAATAAATATTCTAATACATGGACCTTCTCTTGTGAAATACAATCCAGCTAGTGTTATTTACCATTGTGTTAATACATGCATCTCACTAATGAAAAGATGACGCTAATCTTCTTCAGACGGAGGCATCTATTGCTATGAATATGGGATATCATCAAAACAAAAAATCTTTGAAGGAACAAAACCTGAAGGCAGATTTGAAATAAGCTCTATTTATTTTGTTTTCTTACTATAAAATTGATATTAAATTACCTGTGTAGCACACATACGAGGCGGGGGAGAGGTGGGAGGGTGAAGTTAAGCACATTTCTGCCCAGTTGTTTCTGTTTTCATGTTTCATTTTCATTTTTATTTTATTTATTTATTCATTTTTTTAATATCAGAAGCAACCAAACATTTCCAGGATTTTAATTGCTGTTTATTAACTAGTAGACGTAGTAGGAAGATTACAGGATTATGTCAGGTCATACATGTAAATCTGTGATTGTGAATCAAATGGTATATCCCCTCTTGCTAATAATCTAAAAGGACCTTTCAGTGACCAGCTTTAATGGTTAATGGCAAGGTAGTGATTACATTTCAAGAAAGGTTTTAAAAACCAATTCTATAATACTTAAAAATTCTGTAGCGCTATAAAAAGTTAACAGCTACAAAATATTTAATTCAGATCATCTTTGGTTCCAGTTCACTTACTTTCTTTACTACTTATTTTTCCTTTTTTTTTAATAGTCAGAAAATCATAGTATTATGATAAACCAATATCTGTATCATGTAAAAGGTCCCCTGATAAAAACAAAATATTTTAAAATATTAATAAATTCAGTGAAAGAAAACAAATCTACAGAGGTGACTCTAAGGTCTCCCGCAATTCATAGTACTTGATTCCAACTTGAGACCTGCACATTTCAATCCG
This sequence comes from Aythya fuligula, assembly GCF_009819795.1. Taxonomy (NCBI): domain Eukaryota; kingdom Metazoa; phylum Chordata; class Aves; order Anseriformes; family Anatidae; genus Aythya; species Aythya fuligula. The sequence continues at coordinate 25,155,149 of NC_045562.1, read as the reverse complement.
TTTGCACTTCTACTGAGTGTTCTGCCCTAATTAATTAGGGGAATGATCTTTGACATTATCCCTTTTCACATAATAGGGCTTGTGTGGGTTTGACACACTGTTATTAGTTATTGTTTAAAAATACTGAAATAATTCTTTACTTATTAGACTGAGACACTTTCTTTGGCTCCATAACTTAAATGCATTATACACGTACTTTACAAGTGTTTATAAGGCTTCTTACCACATTAACTAATCTGACTTAAGTATTACAGCCTCAATATACAGTTAACATTTAAATAAGATGTATACAACAGCAATATTTCACTGGTTTGGACTTCAGACTTCTCTTATTTTTCTTATGTTTTTCAATGTCACTAGGTAAGCAAAGCGATGCAGTATTAGGAGTTGTATTTGTGCAAATGAGGTTTAATGGTAGCTTAGATTTCAAGTCTTAATGTTATTAATTAGCCTCAGGTTTGAAATTAATACTTCTGTCTTTAAATCCTGCCCCTGATGTTCATGAAATAAAGAATCTGAACTGTTCAGATTCATAGACTGAATCGTCTGAAATTAAAACATCCCATTAAGAGGATGCAAAGTACTTCCCAGATGGTGTGTCCAGCCTATATGCAATGTAGATGATTTCCAAGGGATGCCAAATGAGTAAGATAAAGTATTTCTTGATTATTATGCAAGTTAATTGGAAATGTCCTCTCATTTGTTCATTCATATTTTACAAGCCATTAGTTTTTTTAGATGGGTGCACTCATTTACCTGGAGAAGCAGAGACCTTGCTTGATTTATTTATTTATTTATTCAGAAGCATTGCAGGCTTATATTTACCCAGTAAGTATGAAGATTCCCAAAATAACTTAATAAAAAGAACTGAACCCTGAATGCAGGAAGGTAGGAAAATTAAGATTTTTCCTCTTTTCACTTGCATGGCTTAAGAACATTAAGAATTAAGCTGGAATCAGACACACTGTAATACTGATAAATTCTGTTTTCTTAAGTTCTTTTATAATTAGTGCAATTATACTGTGATTTTCCTACAATGGAGGGTAGCACAGTCTACTTCTTGGTGCAAGAATGTATGGAGCCCAGTTTTCTTGAAAGGAAGAAAAGAAAAATTTCTATTCCTTTCTCTCTCCCTGTCTTCCCCTATTTACACTGCAGAAGTTGAGTAGCCAAAGTCATCAGGAAGTCGGGTTGGTCCTCAGTGTTCTGGCTCTGCAAAACCATTCACTCATTTGCATGAGTGATTTTAATCTGAATTTCTTGTGTAATAGCCCTTGTTTTTCCACCTAAACCTTTTATAAACAAAGCTGGTTAATCAAGGAAATTGTGGATATTGAAACTTGGCCAAGAGGAAGGGTCTAATACCAGCAGTGACTCTTTGGACTGCCAATGACTTTCAAGCCATGTTTGAAGCTGGACTTTTCCTATACTTTGAGATACACTTAAATAGCTGGAAATCAGCTGAAGAAAGAAGACATGCTGAAGCTAACTTGCCAGGCCCAGCCTACTCTATAATGATGTAACAGAGTGAGTGTGGCACATGCTTCCCCTTCAAGGTCAGTTACTGCTGGTAATCACAGTAAGTGTTGACTCAGAACAAACAAGTGAATATTTTTAGGAACTTGACAAGTTTTAGCCACAATATGAAAATTCCGTGTTTCTGGTGGAGTGGGGAAATATGCCTGTTTATGTGCGTAATGTAGACATATGATCATGAAACTACTGCAGTGACAGTATTTAAGATGCTGTCAATAAACGCTAGGTCAGTTTACAAGATAAATGCCAGAACTGCAAATCTAACTTCATACATAAAAGTTTAAAGAAAAATGTTCAAAAATAATAAATATTGGATGTGACAGTAGGAATTTCTCAGTAGAACAAATGTCCCAAAATATAGCAACTATTTTATCTGTTTTTCACATCAGTTCTATATGAGTTTGGGAAACACGTGTTGCTAAGATTTATATCAGTGACAAGACTCACAAAACATCAGATTCTCTGAAGTCTAGGCATTGTGCAAGAACCTCCAAAATGACATGCCTGCTCAGAAGTTGTCCTGTTTTATTTCATAATGGGTGGCAACAGATGTTTTTATGAAAGTAGAATAATATACAATAGAAAAAACAATTTCTTCTAATTCTTCCTATGCAAGATTTTTACATTTGTCAGATGTGTGTGGCAAGTTTGAAAAGTTTTGTGAAAGTTCTTTTTTTGCTTTAAAATTGGAAGTCAAATCTTCAAAAGAATAAAAATTTGAATAGCTGAGATGCATAAAAAACAGTACATGTTGATCATGTGCTCTGAAGGAAAAAGTCTGTTGCTTTTGTAATTGCTGTAAGCATAGAGCAGCTTCTAAAACAAATACTGTAAAAACTGCCTTGAGTTTGTTGTATTTGCTTATGTCTAAGCTCACAACAAATTGTCATGATTGATACCATAATATTCATGGAATGGAATAAAGGTGTTAACGTGGAAAATACAAGAAAAATAAATGCTTATTATGGGAGCTAATTGTTACAGGAGTTTCTCTATGCTGTATGCAGTGGTCTGCATGCAGCCCTAGGAATAGAGAGATCTTCATAGCAGTCAATGGAGGGCAGGGTTCCATCAGTGCCCTTGGAGAGGGAAGAAAAAAAAGAAAACAGGTGATTTAGCAATACTAGATTTTAATGAACCTTCTGAAGGTATCTAATTTACTGGTGGCTAATAATGTTATATAAAACAAAGGCATTGTATTTGGTTGTAGTAACTCAGTATTCATTATCCATTAGCTCATTCTTCATTAGTAGTACTAAATTCCTATTGATTCCAGATATATCGACTTGCTTCAATAATATTGAGTCTGTGGTTTTACTAAGTTAATCCTGTTGATCTGAATGGGATATTTCATAAACGTGGGCAACTAATGCCTCTGATAAACTCACTGAAGAGGTTTCTGTAAGTGGTTTTGCATATCTTAAATGTCATGTTATTTTCAATAGTATCATGACAATTAAGGAGGTCAGTTTACTTATATTGAATTGATAGGACACAGTTACTCTCACAGTTTATAAGCAACCACTTAATATATCTGAGACAAACGCGTTTTTCTGCAATTTAAGTCCCTATTTGATTTCTTCTGTCATGCTTGTTATTTCCCAGAGGGCTTGCTAGTAGTTACTTCATAGAATCGTAGAGTCAGAAAATGGTTCGTGCTGGAAGGGACCTTAAAGCCCACCCAGTTCCAACCCCCTGCCACGGACAGAGGCACCTCCCACCAGACCAGGTTGCCCAAAGCCCCATCCGGCCTGGACTTGAACACCTCCAGGGATGGGGCATCCACAGCTTCTCTGGGCAACCTGTGCCAGTGCCTCACCACTGTGAAGAATTTCCCCCTAATTTAAATCTCCCTTCTTTTAGTTTAAAACCATTCCCCCTTGTCCTGTCATCTGCCCCCCCAAAAAGTTGTTCTACATATTTTTTATAAGCCCCTTTTAAGTATTAAAAAGCTGCAATAAGGTCTTCCCAGAGCCACCTTCTCTTCTGTAGGCTGAGCATCCCCAGCTCTCTCAGCCTTTCTTCATAGGAAAGGTGCTCCAGCCCTCTATCATCTTCACAGCCCTCCTCTGGACAGACGTATCCCTTGTGTTGGGGAACCATTCAAGGGCTAGGAATTTGGCAGCAGCCAAATATATTTCAAGACCTTTGTTCTAGTCGATGTACAATTCATAATGTGCATGAAGTAACACTTTCAGAAGGATTTTTAGAGTTTTTATATTGAGGCTTCCCAATGCCAGTAACATAATATCCATAACATTAACACAGTGCAACATTTCAAATACTTACAACTGCTGTATCAGGTAACTTTCAGTGGCTCTCCTAAGTTGCTTTGCCTTAGTGTCCTGAAAATATGCTGTTTTCAAGAATAAATTCAGAGCTCTGGCTGCCATCTCCAGAGATTAAGCTTTTTTAGGCTGATGGACTTGCTTGTTGCCTGAGACTTTCTCAGGCAAACGCTTTTAGTGCCTCGGATCACGTCTTAATTTTGAAATTAAATACCCCTCTCCCTGGAGCATGACTGTGTGTGGATAACTTTGTACTAAGTCTATCTCATGAGTCTATCTGTTTGAGTATTGTTTCATTTTACAGACATACCATGGATTTCAAGAAGCAGTAGGAACTCTCAGGTCTTGATTGCTGTTGATCAGCTAATGAGAGAAATGATTACATGTCTAAGCAATCTCCACTCTTCATGTGAAATCAGACAGATGTAGCTAGGTCCTTTTTTTTGAACACACAGTCTAGTTGTGAGTCTTGCTTAGCAGCTTCTTTTCATCTTCATGAATCTCTTTCTGAAGTTGTAATTATCAAAAAATAAACAGCATCTGTATTTTCTATGGAATGTTTATCAGGGAAAGTAACCTATTTAGTTACAATACTAGCAGTTTGTGGTCAATACAATTTAACAAGACTTTTCCTCCATAAGGCACATTTTCCTGTGAAATGACTGTGTGTGTGTGTGCTGATGGACTGTGGTCAAAGTAATCTATTCTATTTAAATACAATTAATACAATGCAAGTATATATTTATATCATCTGTATTAGTCTGTGAGATGCAAAGCCTTCGTTTTACTGCATGATTTTAGAATTTAGAATGTCTGTGATAACTCCAGTTTTAATGCACACTGCCCCAGAGACTTTAATTCTTTCAGTAACTAAAAAAATCTTTTGTTCTGCACATTTCCTTTGTTAACTAGAGAGCTCTCAGGCTGCTTGCATAGGACAACCAAAAGACAAATTTCTCTTTTAAATTCACCTCTGCAAGGAATCTTGTTCTCCTCCTCATTTTTGTGTGCAGGCAGCATTGTATCAATTTTAGTGATACTTACTGCCACCACTTGACATGATAAATTCTCTAGAACAGAAATCATACACTTAAGGAAGGCGTTGCAATTTTTCTCTGTTTAGGGTTAGTCAGATATTGCCGACATTTTGTAGAATTGTTCCATGTCTGTAGTCATATTCTTCTACAGATCATGATCTCCTGAATATCTTACAGCACACTAAAAGTGATTATGTGGAATTGCTTAGGTACCGAATACCATCCAAATAGCGGTAGTGGTTCTTAAGGGCACAGATGAATGCTGTGATCTGGTTACAGCACCTAACAAAATCTTGATGACATCTCAAATCATAGAATCCTGCAGGCTGAAAAAGACCTTCAAGATGACCAAGTCCCACCGTCCAGCTGAGCTACTGAATCATGTCCCTTGATGTTGTGTCTACGTGCCTCTTAAATACCCCCAGGGATGGGGACTACACCACTTCCCTGGGCAGCCCATTCCAATGCTTGACCACCCTCTTCATGAAGAAATCCTGAATATCCAATGTAAACCTCCCCGCTGCAACCTGAGACTGTTTCCTCATTTCTGTCACTTGGCATCTGAGGAAAGAGACCTGACACCTTCCTTGTTGCAACCTCTTGTATTGTGAGATAGTGATGAGGTCTACCCTCAGCCTCCTTTTCTCCAGAATAAACAAGCCCAGTTCCCTCAGTTGCTCCTCATATCCTCATAAGTCTTATTTTCTAGTTCCTTAAAAAGAAAAGAAAAGAAAAAAGCATCCATCATCTTTCTTACTATTTCTCCTCATATATTTGTTAATAGTACAAAACGTTCCATCCTTAGCCTTTAATTTTAAAAACAAGTGCACCAACTCGTATTGTGGTTATTTAATCCTTTCATTTAGCCATCCAGCAAAAATAGATAAATATCATGTTGCTCTCACCAACCATTCTACTGGTTTTAGCCTTAATTAGCTATTTAAAAAAAAAATACTACTTGATGCAATGTCACATTAGTATTTTGCTTCTGACATTCCTAGATATAAATGAGGTGCAGCTACCTCAAAAGGCTTAAATATTAGAAGTTGGCTTCTGTTTGTCTTTCTGGGTTTGTAGCACTTGGTTTGTGTTAATATTTTGCTGATTTAAGAATATACAATTGCATGAGAAATTGTGGAAGAAATCTATTTTTAAATCATACACGAAGAATACCATCTTGATTTGTAAACTGGTGCATCACCATCAAGGTATTCCCTGGCAAACAATAAAACAAAGCATTTTTTAAAGAGAATCAGAGGCGAAGGTGATTCTGGTTGTCTTAAAATGAACCAATTCACAGTATGCTATAGGATTTGGAGGGGAGGGATAAGGCATCACAGTAAACAGTTTAAATGTAATGAAATAGTAAGAAATCAGATGTGGGCATGAATAAAGAGCATGGCTCTTTACCCCTTAAAAGGAAATCTAGTTATTTATTTTACAATGGGACAGCTAGGATTAAGTTTCTGATCAGTATGAAAAATGGAAAATCATACTAATTAGACTCATGTTCATAATCTTCCAATCTATTTTTTACTCTCTGATAATATTAGCATTCTCATACATTTAACTGTGCTTCATTAAGTTTTATTTTCTACTTTTTTACTACCGTATACATCAGCTCTCCAAGATTTAAAGAGATAAATTGTTTTTACTCGTGCAATAATCCATAGTTGTATGGCCTAATTAAACACATCTTCACTGCTAATCCCAGCAGGTACTTATTAATAATATTGACATATAAAGGTAAACAGTTCTCCAAGCTGTTCACACAGAAGGGGAGTGCTGAGAATAAAGGTAAGAACTGTCAGACTTCCAGGTAGTTGCTGCTGACTAATTTTTTGGGGTACCCCTTTTGAATGGGTACCTCTCCCAGATGATGTTCACAGGCCGTCGGGTGAGAGCAAGACTGCCTCACATTGGGTTTTAGAAGTGGAAAAACTGAGTCCCCAGGGTAGATATAGAGGTGACTGATTTGTCAGCTGCCTGATGCTAAATATTAAGAGTCTTTTAGTTCTTGGCGAGTTACTTACATGTTTACTAAGCAGTAGATTTGATGATGTGTCTTGCTAGGAGCTAAATAATTGCTTTCTGTGAGGATCTGCTGTGTAGACAGATTGTCTCTGATTCTGTAGCTGATCTTCCTTTAAATCTCTTCTGAAGCACCAGCCTGTGCTGGGATGCTTGCAAAATACCTGTCTGCTCTACTGGTGATGATGATTGTTTGATTAGTCAGACTAGATGCACTATTTTCCTGATTATCCTTTTTGTTGCCTTTTTGTCTTATCTGTAAATGACAGAGCTTTGTTATTACACATGATTGTGTGTATTTTGTGTGGTTGTCTGCACTTTTAGAGCTAAGGCAGACCCTGCTTATAGTTTCCACGCCCCTTTGCTTATTTTTACTTTCTGTGCCCTGAAGGGCAAATCTTTGGTGGTGTTGGTTACCCACCAAAGTAAATGTAACTTCTGTTTCACTTACCACAGCTTGTCCAAGAGGCTGCATCACATTTTAAAAATGTTCCAGTCTGGCTTTTAACCATCTCGGAATAGATGGTTGTACCTTGACATGTGTTCTTTCTTGGCAATGCCACATAAGTTTCAGTACTATGAGTAAAATAAAGTAGGCAAAGCTTCTGTATTTCTCTTTTAAGTATTAATTGATTTATTTAGTCTTGATTTTCAAGGTATGATGTACCATTTTCTATGTCTAGCAGCTTTCTGAATCTTCTTAGTGGCCAGATAATGAAAATATTTCTCTTTTCTCTGCATTTCCTAAGTATGAGCTTCAGAAAAGCAAAGATAGGGGACAAGAATCTCATAAATTATTATTAGCTTCTCAACAATAACTCATTTTCTCTGGGTATTAATATTTCCTTTTGCAGTCATAAAGATACTTTTTCTGTTGCTGTTCATCTGTTAAAACTACTGCTGTTTGTTTCTGAATTCATAGGCATTTTTCCTTCTTGCAAGATTCGTTTTATTGTTTTATTTTCTGTATTTTTACATGAGTCTTCTGTAAGGTACTTTAAGTTTCTAAAGAAAATGGTTACCATTTTGTCATCTTTCTAAATGGCTTCAAAGCTTTTTCTTCTGAGGTGGAATTCAGGGATATGCTCAGGTCTCTGCTTTTCAAAGTTAGCGTGTGACAATACTCCCAGTGGCCCCCCTTGTAGTTAGAGGGAAATGAGAAACTGGCAAGTAGTGCTCTGGTGAAACAGTCAGTACACTTTGGATACCAGATGATTAATGAGTTTTAGGTCCAGGAAGGAATATTATTCTAATCAGATCTCTATTGTATATTGTATACAGTTTACCTGTGTTTTTAGGGAATATGCTCTCAGCAGTGTCACTGCAGCTAGAACAAATTTTCTTTCCTCCTGCACTGAAAACGTCAATAATTTCAGAATAAAAGACGTGCTGTGTAACCAGACCTCGGCAGAAGACAGCAAAACTTATCTGAAGAGTTAATCTCTGGCTGCTGACGTGTCCTTATTATCATCCTAAGCAATGATTGATTTTCCTAACAGAGCCTGAAGGAAGAATAATGCCAGTATGATTTCTAGTACTTGTATAAATAATAGGGTGGCATAAAATGTTTTGTGACTGCACAACTTTGTCTGCTCTTGTTTAAAGTTTTTGTGTGGGTGGCATTTTTCCTACATGTTTAATTAATTTGAGTCTACTGATTTATCCAAGTAAGAAAGGTTTTTCTTTTTAAGACTTCAGGGTAGGGACAATGTTTATCTTATTGTGCTAAACCTATGTCACATAGATTTTGATATTTGGCTTCTCTGACTTTCATGATGCTGTGATCTCCACAGGGTTTCTAAAGCTGGTCTCTTCTCACATTTTTTCTCCCCCTTTTAAAGCTACCAAGAGATAGAACAGAGAATAATTGCTGCCATAATTGCTGAAATTGTTTACACAGCTACATTATTTGTCAAGTTTCATTCTGCTTAAAAATGGTTCTTTATAGATCCAATTCACCAAGCATCAATAAAGAATAAGGACAATTAAAAACTGAATTTCAATGCAAATGTGGCCTTTTCCCTATTCTGCATGAAAGCACATTCATCAGGCTCATAAACCCTGCTGTTGACAGCATACCATTGAAATAACCAAGAAACAGCCATGCTGTTATTGTTTCATGAGCCTTTGATATCACGATTCATTTCCCTCCAGAAACAGATTGCAAAGGTCAGTAACATGTCACGGAAGTCTGTACAGCAACTGTGTGAAGATGTATTTGCTTAAATTTGCAAAGGGTCTTCAATACTGATGGGCCTAATCCCTGCACAGTGGCTTTTTTCAAGGAGCATTTAATACAAAACTGTGCTCATCCTTCATTCATGTATTCCATTATATCTGACAAGTTGTGATTATAGAATTACAGAATGGTTGAGGTTGAAAGGGGCCTCTTGAGATCAACTCGTCCAGTTTCCCTGCTCAAGCGATGTCAGCTAAACTTGGTCACCCAGGACTGCACCCATCCAGGTTTTGTGCATCTCCACAGATGGAGACTTCACAGCCTCTCTGGGCAACCTGTTTCAGTGTTTGGCCAAACTCACAGTAAAACAGTGTTTTTCATGTTTTGCTTGAATTTCATACATTTTAATTTGTGCCCATAGCCTCTCATCCTAGCATTGCTGAGAAGAGTCTGTCTCCCTCTTTTTCATCGTCTCCCATCATATATTTATAAGCCTGGTAAAATCCTCCCTGAGCCTTCTCTTCTCCAGGCTGAACAGTCCCAGCTATCTCTCTCTCTCTCCTCATGTGACAGGCACTGCAGTTTACTAAACATTTTTTAGGCCCTGTACTGGACACACAATAGGTCCGTGTCTTTCTTCAAATCTGTACAGGAGCCTAGAACTGGACCCAGCACTCCAGGTGAGGCCTCACCAGTGCCAAATACTGAGGCAGGATCACCTCCCTCGACCTGCTGGTAACAGTGCCTTTCTTATCATAAGACTGGCATCAGCCTTTCTTATCATAAGACTGCTGGCTTGCAGTCAGCTTCTTGCCCACCAGGACCCCAGGTCTTTCTCTGCAAAGCTGCTTTCCAGCATGCCAGCCCCCAGTATATAGTGGTGCTTGTAGTTATTCCTCCTCCCATGTTTGTGTCATCAGCAAACCCGCTGAGGGTGCATGCTGTCCCATCATTAGGGAGAGTCATTAGTGGCCACATTATTGCCCCCTCTGTTGGTACACCACAAGTGGTTTGCCTCTAAAGAAAAATTGTGCCATTGATTGCCACCCTCAGAGCTTGGATATTCATACAGTTTTCAATCCATGTCACTGTCCTCTTATCTAGCCTGTACTTTGCCAGCTTCTCCATGATGTTATGGGAGACAGTGTCAGAAGCGTTACTAAAGCTGAGGTAACTAACATCCTCTGCTCTCCCCTCACCCATCAAGACAGTCACCTTGTTGCAGAATGCTGTAGCAATACCCTACCCTGTGACAAATGCAGTTTTCAGCAGCCATAGCTGGACTTCCTTAGGTATAATGCATTAGGATGATGACAGCAGTGCAACTTCTATTAGACTATTTTGGATGAGGTGCATAGTCTCCTCCCTACAAAGAGATGAGTGAATATGCTGATAGATCAGTGTCATGCACTCCCTCATTATGTTTTTTGTGTATTTCATTGTTGCATTCTGTACATTTCAGTCACTGAAGTTACTTGTAATTTTGGCAGAGCAATGATATCACTGAGGCTTGTTAGGAAAGCTTAACAACTAGGAGATGCCCCGGACATACACAGATAAGTAATTGCATTCAAAATATGTTCTTCTATGTTGTTTTAGACGTAAAACAATCTTCATAATATTTACAGTATGCTGTGCTTCAATAGTAGAATTTGGTGTTTAATTCTTTAAAATGTTTTATTAGCAAGGTAGGAAAATTAAGAGTAATGGTGGAAAATCCATAATTTGGATATGTGTAGGATACAAGCAATTGATAGAAAGTAGTTTTTTAATGGAAAATTGAGAAAAGTATTCTATTTGTTAATTGATTAGTATGAATTTACTTAATTCAATGAGTTTTTTTATGCCAGCATACTTTAACCATGGGATTATTTGCAGAACCTCATTATATGCATTTAGTTATTTAATATTCAGAATTTGATATTAAAGTTGTATAGCCTGGAACATCAATCATTTGATTTGTTTTTTGAAATTATTTTTCTCCAATTAAGTACTCTAATTCATATATAGTGTGCAAATGGGTAAGCTTGAATTGTAAACTTTGCTTTCGATAATATTTCATAAACAAAAGAAGGTAAGTCTGGCAAAATTTCTGCCAGGGAATGTGTTAAAATGTTTATTGAAAAGTAATGCACCACAAAAAAAAAAACAACACAAATAATCAGAGAAAAAAATTGCAACCTAAAATTAAAACAAAACCTTATATTTTATGCCAGGTCATTCACAAAATAGTAGTGTCTGTACTGTCCAGGGCACTCTTCTGTTGTTCTTAAAAATGTGTATTTTTAATTAATTAAATCTGTAACAACCATTTAGGCAAGGGCAGGCAACAGTAATTAAGTTTTGTTTATTTGTAGGACTATGCTTTTAAATCAGGTTCTTTGCAATCTAACATTGTTGGATAAACTTCACTGACTAAGAATATTAAAATTTACTTTTCAATTTCACACTTAAAGATTCTGTAATGGAGAAATGCAGACATTTAAACCTTAAGCCATGCTGAATGGACTGTTCATATTTAAAATCTGCCTGCTTACTTATGTACAATAGATACCCTGAAAAGAGGCTTCAGAAAAGCAAATGAAGAGTTACAAAACTCATTTCTTCTTAGGAAAATTCAGTAGTATTCTCACAAGGAGAAGTAATAATGCCTTTTGTGGAATCTAAAATCATAAATGATGTTTAATGCATCAGTGTGCGATATACACATTGAAAAGTATACGGTATCCATCTCGCTGAGACGTCACCACCAAACAGTTTGTACAAGGAGAAGAAATTGAAGTGAGTGCAACAGTTTGTCACTAACCAGCTGTTGAATTCCCAGAACAAGCCTGGGGCTGCAGATCAGAAATACAAATACCTGTTATGCAAGTTAAGGGCAGAACTGAAACTGAGAAGAAATTGAATGTCACTTTCACCTTTCCAACTTGGGATTTCTGTTTCAAAAAACTTTTTTCATGAAAATGATATACAAGTAAAGCGATACATGGAATGGTTTTATTTCGTTTTGGTTTTGTCCTCAGTAGAAATGGAATGGTTTTATTTTGTTTTGGTTTTGTTTTCAGTAGAAATACAGAAGATGCAAATATGTGATACTTTAAAAACACTTTCAGGACAAAATTCACCGAGATAATTCTTTTCAAATAGCTTTCATGGAGAAGTTGGTAGCATTAGCTGATGCAGGCATTAGTGCTAGGGTTGTGTGTGCTGCCTGGTAGTGATGAAGTGGTCATTTTCAGGAGGTTACAAAATGTCATGAAGACAGCCAGTGATGCTGAGGTCATAAGGATTATTTGTGTTAGTTTTGTGGTATTTTGTGAACTTCTACTAATGACACATGCTATAATTTGCTTAAGATTTTTGTTATAGACCTTGGTAAAAGATGCAAATTGAATTGCTAATGGAACTTTGTTGTTCAGTAATATAAATGAGTATACTAGTTATATAAATATTGCCATGTGTAATTAATGTCCCCAGTGCTCTATTTGTATGCATCCTCATGGGTCCTGGTAGCAGCAAAGCTAATAGATTTGCTAGCAGGGGACATTAATTGGGGGTGACATTACTTTAGTTCTGTGCACATTCCTATTCAATTGTCTTTATTGTAACTTGATTACTTTTCCTTTGATTCTAAAAATTGCATTATATCAATTTAGAATAGCACAGCTTCTGATACGATTTTCTCACAAATTAAAATACTTGTTATCACTGTACTTGGGTCAATTTAAATCATTAATCATGCTGTCTTTCAGTTTTCCTTGGAGGAATGTTTCAGGAATCTCCAGTAGTCTAGAACTGCTTTGCTATCATTAAAGAGTTATTTGTGCTTTGAGTAGTACATAAGGAACTGTATTATCTTGTTTGAGAAACTGGATGTTGACACTTAATACTGGAAATTATTTTTGAATGGATAATTTTTAGTTTGCAAATTTTCACTGACCAGGTGATGTGACACTGAGATAGGAATCTTGTAACCTTTTTCTTGTAACCTTTAATGATTTGGTTATTTGCATACCTTAATTCAGTTCAAGTTTGCTGGATTGATTTTTATTTGTTTTACTGATAACAAAGACACTTACAGCACTTTGTTTAAAGCACTCAATATCTCTTAGTTTTAAGTCTGATAAAACCACCTTTGTGATTTTGTGTGATTTTCATAGGTAGGGCTTTACAGACAAGCCCAGAGTACACTCTGCTTTCAGCAACACTACTAATTTAGATATCCCTGAGCTGCTACACAATACAAACAAATGAGACCTTACTGGGCTCACGCTAGTTTCTGCAAAGTCTCTGTTAGCTCTGCATTTGTAGTTCCCAGGCAGATCAGCAACTGCACCTTCATCTATGACCATGCATGACAGTTGGTTTCACATGAGATGAATACAGTTCTACAGGCCAAGGATGAAGCAAGTGACAGCCAGAGATAATGTGTTCTTGGCTGAGGAGTATCAGTTCTAGAAAAAGCCTTCAGTGGAGACTGACATAGACTTTCTACTTTTTGTTTGCTTATAAAGCCTTTTACAGTGTCTTTTATTGGTAAAGCTTTTCCACTATAGCAAGAATCAATTGCTTCATAACATTGGGGAGAGAAGAGAATCATGTTCAATCAGATCCCTTTAGAACATTTTGGGGTGGGTTAAAATCGGTTCTCTGGTGATTGGCTCTATAGGTACATTATCCTCTATATAATTTGATAGGGCTTTTTCTCTAAGGTTATAAAATATATATATTCTCTTAGGTTATAAAAAATTTATCTATTTTGACATATTTATTTGGCTTACTATCTGATCATTGTATTCTTCACAGTATTCCTAAGATAGGTGGGCACCATAGCCCTATTATAAGCATGGTGAGCATAGGTACAAGAAATTGTGAAATCTGTCGTTGATTCCTCTTTCTACCAGATGTATCCCACTTCTCAACAGCAGGTGTGCCCATAGGTTCCTGAATCAGAAAATTGTCTTATACCAATATGTTGTTGAGCATGAAACATACGCATATGTTTCTATATACTAACAGATCACCTATTTCTACCATCTTTTCTTCAAATCTGTTCTTGTGTTTAGGGGAAAAAAAATGCAATCTGTGTGGTAACTAACACCACAGTTAGTCTCTAACTCATTAATTAATCTCTGTGATAACGTAGGCATTCATCCCTTGACACTAAAAGGCAATGTTTCCTCTTCTTTCTCTAAGTGTCTGCTGTGGGACAGCAGTTACATTCATGAAAGCAGCAATGCCCCATGTTGAAACTTCCACTTCCCTTGACACTTTGTGTTGGGTGGGAACTGAGCTGGTAAATTTGTTTTTGCCCATCTCTGCTAATGAAATAAGTTCCAATCCTTTTAATCACATTTTATTTTATTTTATTTTTTAAAAAGGCAAATGTGGGGCAAATTAATCCTTTTGATTATGAGTTAGCTGTTGTAGCAAAGGAGGTCAGATTTAGTTGTTGCTAAGATTTTTCTGTGTAAAGACAGAATTGGAAGTATTATTTCTCATTTTTGTCTTTGAAGACGACTTTTATCAGGAACATCTGCCTGTGTTCTTTCATGAGTCTGTGAAGGACAGAAGTGCTGAATTGCTCTTTTACGTTGTTTTCATATGCTTTTTTTAGCATATCTTTTCAACTTGTTGAACATGTAGGGGCACAAAATTCTGCTGAAGCATGTGAAGAATGAAAACTGAATGTGATGTTACCTAGGAAATAAAGTCCTAATGATAGCAAAACTTTATGTGGAAGAGTTGATAAAACACTATTTCTTAAAAAAAAAATAATAATAATTATATATATATATATACTCAGATAACAAAATTAGTCAATAATGGCCAATGTGAGGGTGATTATGTGTTTCAGGGATGTTTATAAAATATTACTTTAGCTATTCTGTTAATTTTCTATACGATGGAAAGAACTTACAGATTTTAAGGGTTATATTGCACTGACAAAAAATCTGTTACTTGGTCCATAGGTGTTAGTATGTCAAATTGTTTTAAGTCTTAAGCAGTAGTCTTAAAGTAACTGGTTGAACTGCAATTCTGCGTAAAGCTAGGGAAGCATTGTCAGCATTGTAAACTTAATAAGGTAGGTGATCTGGATCAATTCATGCTGCCCTTGACTTTCTGCTTCTATTAGAATTCTGGAAGATCATTAGCTACCTCCGGGATGTATTTGATTAATAGGTTTGGTTAAACAAAACAGGTGAGGTCAAGCGTGACCTGAAATTATGAGAAATATGTATTCCAAAGGGAATTTCCACTCTTCAAATTACGAACAAGGGTAAGCTCATTCTCTCTTGATTTTGATTAATTTAACTGTGTTTAATCATAGTGATGGCCTGTAAGAGCTTTGTTTTGCCTATAAAGTTTTACATTATACTTACCCTGTTAAAAGCAGTAAGTTGAAGTATGGACTATTAGTATACATGTAGAGAAATAGTAAGTTTAAAAAATAGTTCTAAGGATATTTAAAAATACCATATATATAACTTAAGACAGGGAAGTGCACGTTTTTAGGATGATGTCCTTTCTTTCACCTGAGGATTCAACAGATTTTATTTTGCGTTTGTGTAATTCCATACAGAAGACAACTCAGAGTGTTTACTGAATGAAAATGAAAATGTATTTTAACAATTAGTAGTCTCCCTATTTTTCTACTGCCCTTCCTCATCATTCCTTCCTTCTCCCAAAATTTGCAAAACATGATTACTTTATTTCAAGTAATGATGAAAATGGACACTTCAGTAACACTATGCTTTGCTCATCAGTGGCTTTTCATTTTCTACTGCTCATATTTTCTTCCTCAGGTCCATTGGTTTGTGCAGATTAAGCATGCTTTATAGCCTAGAGATACTGTATTTGTCTACTTAGTTCCCCATGAGATGAGAGCAATGAGTTTCACTGTATTTATTTGTGCTATTCACAATTAGCTTTATAAACTATAGCAAGAATGTCTGTCTTGTAAATCCAATCCATAACTCTCACTTCTCTGATGATGGCAATGAGTCCCCTGAGATACAGTACATGTATGAGTTAATTTCTTTATTATAACATACTTTCCAGCTACTAAATTACTCTTGTCCTGGAACATGCTGCGAACAATGGTAGCAGGTTTGTAGTAGCTGGATGTTAATATGGAGCATTGGTATCACTCTCCAAATTAATAACATGAGTTATTTTTGGCTTATTAGCTTCCACAGGCATGAATTTGTCTTGTTTGAATAGGTAGTTTTGCTATTCATATGCTCTTTTAATTTACACAACTTGGATTATGTCAGATGGGTTACCAACAGAGTAAGATTTAATGTGTTTTTATCTTTTCCAAGCCACTATTACTCAGTTAGCATGTGCTTGCTCGTAACTTAAACATCTGCACCCGTTTCTTTAATAACTTATTACTGAGATATTATCTTCATGCGATTGTCTTGGTCTCCATCTAAACAAATTGCTTTAATTTTCACTAGGTAAAAATGAAATTGTGTAATTATGTTTACCATGACTGTTTCATTTATTGACAGACTTCAGTCTTCTATTTCCAATTCAATGGAACATAGTCACGCCAATAAAGGAAGATATGCCAGAAACTATATGCTGTATATGTTGTGTATTTTTTTTCAATTGATACCAGGTCAGTTTAGACAATGGGTTGTCTAAACTACTGGGTACATCTGATCATCTATGATCAGATGTACCAAATCAGAATGTAGACTCTGAGTACTGTATACAAGTAAGTAAATATTAAGTAAATTTAAGGTGAAAAAATGACAGCTTTCATATAAAAGCTTTTTATGATGAGAAGAATTAATCTTTTTCAAATATTTTGTAGCAGGGATCTTCAGACTTGACTGCAGCAGGGCTTCAGTAGCCCAAGTATTGCCCAGTTTCCTTGTACAGGCGGTTCTGTGATTCCTCACAGCTGGCCCTTTGCCACATTGCCCTTGGCCTTTGTATCATCAGCACAGTAATGTTACCCCGTGCTTTACCCCTTGTTTAACAGGTAATTTGGTTGTTGCAGGTCCTTGCACAGGCTGTGGTGATGTCACCAGTGACTTCACTGGTGATGTACTTTGAGAAGTAAGTTTTGTTTTACCCTTTATGTCATATATTTCAGTTAGGTATTTCTGTGTATCAGGTTTTTCATTTTCTTCTATGGCTTATTAAATTTGTTACAAGCCCCATGGAAATCCAAGTGGGCTGTATCAGCTAGACCATCCTTGTCTCTGTGCAAAGGACTCAAAATTTTGCAGAGCAAGGTTTCCTTTTAATGCTGATTTTTTCTATACTTATCCAGGAGTCCTTCAGTTACACTTTCTTTTAATCTGTTTCTGAAGGATATAATTCCAAGATATTCTTTGAAATCCTTTCTGAAGATTCATACTGGAATAACAGAGGTTGAAGACTGGCAGAATTTAAAAGCATTTCTGTTCCACTTACATATAAAATGCATAGCTTTTGTAGCTTTTTTTTTTTTTTTTTTTTTTTTTTTTTTTACAAGCCAAGGTAATAGTGGGGTAGCTGTGCTAGTTTGAGAGCACCAATGGGGCAAGGAACAGTAGAAAAACTTGCACAGCTGAAAAAATAAGCTAGCATGCTTTTGTATCCATCACTCCTAGCTTTGGCCCAGGACTGTACAACAGCACAATTTATGCAGTGAAATCTGAGTGTATCCACCCTGCTTTCTTCTGAAGACAGCCCATCTACAGTGGATTTCAGATTCATACAAGTATATTAGCTAAATCTGAGAGCCCTTAATAGCATGTAAATCAGAGACCATGGGGAAAAAATCCACTACACAGGAGAGAGCTAAGGTTGGTGTTAGGGTCTTGCTTGGCCTGTTTCTACTGCTGCGTCTTCTCCTGTGACTGCTGGAGAGTGCTGCCTCTAATTGTTAAATTCTTTGTCACTTCATTAGCAAGTGAAGATCAAGTCACACACAGAGCATTACCATAATGCCTCTTCTTGGTGCCTAATTGTGAAGCACATTGCTCCTGTTAACCGCACGTTTATCATCCACCTCATGCGAACTGTTGTCTTTATCACATTTTTGATTGTTATATGATAGTGATGCTAATCTAATGTTTTTAAAAGAAGGAAACGTTTCCAGTAGTGTAAATTAATTTTTAAGTCTTAAAATAGAGCAGTGCTCTTTGTTTTGTTTCCCCAAATTCCTAGCTTGTAATTATGGGAAGATTTTTATGAATTATAAAACACACTTTTATTTATTTATGTTTTTTTTTAAGGAATATGAAGTAACTATGGAGTAACTGCTTTTGTGAGTTCCATCCAAGCTAGACTAATGAAATATGAATGAAAACCTGTTTAAAAATGAATTGGAAGTAAACATGCTCATTTGCCCCTGATACCTAATGATTCTTTTACATTTTGTCTTTCACTTAGGAGATTATAATAGATTTATTGAATGTAAAAATGTGTACTCCATCTTACTATAGCTATGATACTAATGTTTCAGACAAGTTATATTCTTTAAGAACTAAGATCTTTCATAAAAAGAAAGTAGCCAAGTTCTGTTAAGTTTTCTGTTGCCAGAAAAAAAGGTGGAACTGTCTTGCAGAGGATATTCCTGTACATGCAGCCTGTATTTTACAGAGTTGGCAATTCCTCCATTAGAGTACTCTGCGCATATTTTGGGATCTGCATTGCAAAACGTTCTGTACTTAACATTTTACGAAAAAATGTGGTATAATTGAAAAAATTGGATCTGAAGGTCCTCGCTACTTTCATTTATTCCATTTATTGACAACGCTATCTCTTATCATCAGGCAACACTGGAATAAGACAAGGCGAATATATTAACATGGTTTCAGTACATAAGATTTGAAGTAGAAGGCTTAATCAAAAGGCTCTCTAGGGATAGGTGGTTGCTCTTGTTGGAGCCTTTTTTTATTTGTTCTTTGTCAAGAAAATCATGGTAAAGTGGCAGCACAAATCAATCACTGTAAATGGTGCAGAGAGCACAAGAGGCATCTGTTATGGAATCCTTTATCTAGACTTCTTCCTGTTCCTGTTGTTTCTTAGCCTTCCCTCAATTTGGTCCTTCAGTAATGTAGATGAAATGCTACAGGGCAAATTGCTCTCAACTGTGCACAATGCTGACGATCCTAGGAGCTTTCTCAGGCAGCCACCCTTTTATTTTATTTAATTTGAGAACCAAAAAATTCAAAGAGGTTTGTTGTGAAGAATCCATACCTGTTCAGCCATGTGTACTTTCACACCTTGCCCAATAGTGAAATAAGCCCCTATAAGCTGCTTCACAATTTTTGTTTCAGATTTCACTGCATCGAGCCTTTCTGGAAAAGTAATGTAAAATGGAACAATAAAAAATTAGTATCAATAAGAAATTAGTATTGTTAATAAATTCCATGTTTGCACCCTTACCCATTTTTAAAATAGAAAAATATCTCTCAGGTGGCTTTCTCTGCTGCCCGGAGACTCCAAATATCTTAAATCATTGCTGGCAGAATAATATAAGGATCCATAGAAGCAAATACAAACTTCTTCCCAGCTGCTTTACCATGGCCGTATATATTTTAGCCTTGTGCTTGCTGACCTGTGTCTCTTTTAAGAGCAACAGCAAAGGAATCTGGAACCCACTGTCTTTTGGTTTTCTGCTGTTACTTTTTCTGTGAAAAAGATAATGAGTAATATTAGTGGGTCAGTGAAACTACTGAAAGAGAGAAGAAAGGATCTCTAATCAGGGGGATAAGAAGCTGTAACTTCATTAGAGCTTATAATGACTGGTTATAATGCCAGGGTGACAAGAAAAAAGGAAGCAGCAAATTGTTGATGATGTCCTCTACGGAATTGAAACCTCATAGATATATGGTCTAAACAGACTTGGTATTGTTCCACATGATTTAAAAAACAGAATATAAACAACTGTTTCCATAGTAAAATCAACCAGCATCCCCATGTGTTCTCCCTTTCTTAACAACCCAGTATCTCTGCAAAGAAGCATTTGTTTCACCTCTTATTATCCATAGATTGACTTTGGAGAGAATCTCAAATGAGCAAACTTGGCAGGGGGGGAGAGCACTAATTTCCTGTACGCTTCAAAGAGATCTCATATGTTTAATTTTAATGTATTAATCAGATGACTTTATGTAATAACAAACCACTAATTAGTTGAACTAAATGGAGGAACCTCATAGTATGCAGCTCTTAGTGTAAGTTCAAAACTGTGGACACACTAATGAAGCCACAGGGCTTCCTTCCCAGGTATGCTGGAAGTGAGATGCCTTACTTTTCCAAGCAAATCTATGTTATCTGTCATGATTTAAAAAAAAAATAGAATTAACCATTTAAAAAGTAGTGCTTTGAAATGGTAGAGAGCTATTGTAAGCCCTGCAGTGCTTCCCTTTAGCGCACTACTACAGATTTTATTAGTGGGTGTGATTGAAAAGGGAATTATTTCTGATGATTAGGTAATCGTTTTACATTGCTCAGGTATAAGATTTGATCACCATTGCCAAAACGGTTTGCACAGCTAAAAATGTGGTGGGAAGAGCTGCTGGCCCCAGAGCCTCCAGCTCCCTGCACCGTTCCCCCTGAGGCCTGCTGCAGAACTCTTGTTTAGTCTGGGCTGTCCGTCAGGACGCGCTTTGTTCCTAAATCAGCTCTTGTCTAGAGTTACAGGGGAAAGTGTTTCCAGGGGGTTACAGGCATAGGTGCCCTCTCTAATAATAGGTAACAGAAATTCAGCTAATGGGTTGCATATTTCCTCATTTGAGCCTGAGTGAAGACACGGTTTCCTAGCCATTACTTTAAAATTTTGCTTCAAAACTCCGAGTCGGTGCTGCATGAAGGTACTTTTTATGTAGAAAGTCAAGGTACTCCAGGTAAGGGCTATAGTGCATTATAGCCATCAACTTGTAATTTAAAACTGGTTATTTAGGAGTTGTAATTTAGAACATATGCGTCAATTGACACAAAAAGTTACACTTCAAGTGATTTAAAGCATAATTTTATGAAGAATGTATTTTTAAAAAGAAGATAATTTTACATTTCTGTTGTGTACAGTGGTGTGATTGTGCAAGAGATAAGAAATCTGACTTGACACTTCATTTCACTTGACACTTTCATTTCATAAAAACTAAATTTCTTCCTTTCCTAAATACACCAGAGATGTCTTTTAGCAATAGCATGTAACAAAGTATGCCATATTGCTGATACTGCTGTATTTTGAACACCCATCGCAGGGCATGCCAAGCACCTGAAAACATACCTGGCCAGAATTTTATCCACAGCTTATCGGTAGGAGTATTTTAATACAAATTATTTGTAAACACGTGTAAATAATGTGTATAAATGAATTGATCCAGGCTGTTATGATATCAGTTTGGGATAACTTGATTTATTAATAGTTGAATATAATATATTACAAGGTATTTCATTGCTTACAGTACATGTCACACATAAGTCTGTTCTCATACATTTTAGAAGTCATGTACCTTTCTCCAGAAAGTATCTGTGATGCTTTCATTAGAAAGTGGTGATAAGTAATGTAATATTTCTTTGTCTGGCATTCATAAAGGAAAGAAAACGAATGAAAAATATGGGAAGGGTATTGCTATGATAATATGTTTATGCAATCTCTCTCATAAGCTTCAGGCGTGTGGATTGCTTGAATCAGCATTAAAAAGTACAACCACCCACTCCCTTCTCCAAGGTGGTTTTCATATTTCCCTGGAATTTGTATTCCGGTGCCTGATGTCAGACACTGACTTGAACCTGTCATTTTGGAATAGGAAAAAAAAAATTGTCCTTCTCCAAAAGTCACAGATCTCCATGGTAAGAGCCCTGTAAAATTACTTAAAAGAAATCTTAACAAAGATGTATTAATAACACAAGTAAATTTCAAATTGAAAATGAGAGGCTTATATTTAATTACCGAGGTTTAACTTTTCTTGTGAGGTGAACTATGGTTTATATTTAGACACCTCATTCCCCAGTTTGCTTGTTTCACAGAAGTACTGGTGTGTGTCTGTCAGAATACAGCCATCTGGCTTAAAACTTGCACAACCTATTCCTATTCCTATTCTAAAATGTGCTTTGTATGCGGAAGTCACAGTGTTACCTGTCAGAAATAAATTTCATAAAAATAGTGTAATGGAATTAGAGTGGAATATAATGGAATTATAGTGGAATATGTATTGCCTAATCTTCTCCAATACTTAATAAATCTGTTATAGATATATTTATCATTTTTATATATAGCTTTAGATTTCATGTATGAAGTTGGCCTAAAGTTTGCAATTTCTTCTATGGGCTAGCTATTCTCATGTTACATTGTTTTTACAAGTCCTAAGTCTAGGCTGTTGATGCCTTTGGTAATGGGTTATGCAATGCAACATCTTCTTTACTGTAATTACAGTCTTTACAATAATTACATTTTTTTCTTTCTGCCTTAGGACATGCCTATTGAGTAGATATCAGTAAACAAGTGATGGTATTTCTTATTAATGTTTCTCAGTGGTATTTGATTAAAAATGAATCAGATGTCTGATTTCTGCAATTGAATATTTAGAATAGTTCTGAGAAGTTGCAAGCTGCCAGCATCTTCATGCCTTACCATGCTGATTCACTCCCTTGTGTACTGTACTTACCCTTACAGTGTTGTCATATACTTTATGTAAAAAACCCTTCAATAAAACACCCTTAGTCTCAAAAATAGCAATAGGAAAAAAAAAAAAAGAAGAAAAACCACCATGTTTATTTTTTTCCAGGTTAATTAGATGACACCTAATTTCCTTAAAGGAAACAATGCAAGCTTCTATATTCACAATCGTATTTAGGAATTTTGCATCTGCAGTTATTAGTGAAAATGCATGAAAATATAGGTACTGAAGATATTACTTACAGTGTTCTAAGTAGGCTGCTCATTTAGTTGTTAATCCTGATTGATCCAGCTGTGAGAGCAAGTCAGTGTCTGAATGACAGGTCTGCTTTGTAACTAAGTGCAACTTGATCTAAATTCTACAAGAAAACTACCTGAAGGCATCCTATTTTTATTTCTTTAACACCTGCCTCATTTTAGTACGCCACTCTCATGCAGTTAAGTTTCAACATTGTGATTCAGTAGCATGGAAAGAATTATGCTTAACGTGCTCTCCTGTCATTTATAGTAGAACAACATGCATGTGCAGCCATCTCTGCAAAAGGACTTTTCTTCTTTATTCCCACCCTTCTCATTTCACCTTAATTAGGAGCTCTGCTCAAAAGTAATATTTCTTTTTAAAAATTTCACACCAGAATGACCAGGAAAAAATGTTTTTATTGTTGTTTTTGTTTTATTTGATTGATTTTTGATATTTTTTGTTGTTTTTGTTTGTTGTTGTTGTGGGTTTTTTTTGGATGGCTAATTTATTAGGAGAAAACAATACACCTACCCGTGTTTTCTGGGGCTAGCTGATCAGTAGAGCTGGGTGTCTGTACTCCCCTGTGACAGAGAGAGTATCTAACAGAATTGTTGTTACGCCCATTCATATCCCTTGCCTGATTCATTTTCTGAACAACTGAATGATTTATACCTACTGCTTGTACTTCTTTTTGACAGTAGAAGCAATGTAAAGGAAGAGGTAGCCTCAGAAGGCAGCACAATCTCCTCAGATTCTTTGAGGAGGCCACTAAAGACAAGTAAAAGGGGCAGACACAAGTCTGAAAGCAACTTTTGCAGATGGTAGTTACGAGCATCCTGCTTAGTGTGACTGAATTTGCTGTAGACTACTAAAGGTAAGGCTGAAATAGTAGGTAGTGTCTAGCCCCATCAATAGGAGTCTTCTAGTGGATCACTGACTTCAGTTTTAAAACCTCATAAAGCTTCAGCCTAAATATAAAGTAATGCTCAGAAATTTTACAGTTTATTGTAGGTCACATTGTTGTTCTCTTTTGTCTTAAAAAGAAAGCCTTGGTCACTCCGAAAGTTTCAAAGCTTTCAAGTTGTCTTATGATTATAGCCACGGCTCATTCCATCAGGGATGTGAAACTGTAATGTGATTTTTAGAAACAGTTAAGCAAAGCACTCAAGTTCCAAGTGCTGGATCCTATAAAGTGTAACTCTTCCAAAAATATTTGGTTATCAATAGCTAATAACAACATCCTGTTTGTTCTGTGATCTGAAAAAGAAGCTGCATTTCTTACGTGGTTTGTTGTGAGTTATTTGCACTGTTGTCAGCTGTTGGTCCCTCAGCTATAACATAGCTTTGATAGGTCTTCCATCTTCTAATTGTGTTTCTTTGCCCTGTCTTGCAAAGTATTTTCATTTACCTCTCAATCCTACTTGTTGGTTGCTCCAGTAACAAAGACTGTCATTGACTATAGTTACTGATACAGGCAGGCAATCCATCATGGTGGATTTTGCATGTGGTGGCTGATAATTAATCATGGGCCCATGATGCAGAATCTACACAGTAAAGAATAAATTTGCCTTCCAAAGGCCAATTCAGGGTTCGAGTATGAAGAATAACGAACCCTTGGCAGGTAGCTCTAGTTTACAAATCAGTCTTCCTATTTTGCTTTTAAATTCATCTGTAGGATTTGATGAAATCATTCATAGAAATGATAACAATGGCTCAGTGGAAAAAATGCACATTGAAGACTTTGCTGTGATATTCATTTTTTGTTGGTGTTTAGTTGTTCTCAGTTTTTAAGTTTCCATCTATTACACAGTTGAATGAGTGAAATACTTGATAAATTAGAAGCTGTATATATTTGGAAAAAGTTGAGAGGGAGAAGCCTGCACAAGGGTAGAAGGTCCCTGTTGTACTCATGACAGACATTAACTATCCCAATGAGCCTGACAGAAGATGCCTGAAAGCAACATAAATATTTACGACTGCATTTTGGCATCTCCTCTGAGACTCATTTGATATGTTCTTCCTTCTTAGGATACAGTATCATTAGAATGTCTGTATGTTATTGTACAAAAACCATTAGAAAACACAAAATTCTTTGTGTTTCCTTCCCTGAACTTGTCCAGCATTGGTTAAGGCAGTGTAGTTCCCAGAGATGTTGTGTTCCAATGTTTCTGCAATGACAGGATCCCTCAGCCACACTGGATAATGTAGCTGGGAAGAACAGGTTGTACTTAGCTGCAGTAATAAAAGTTTATGGGCATTCAGAAGAAAAAAGAAAAAAAAAAAAAAAGAATGAAGCAAGCCAATGTGTTTTTGTCTCTTAACAATAGTTTCTCACAATCTTTCAGTCTTTTGAAGTTTTGTCAGTTTCTTCTCATCCATTTTTGTTTTACTGTTATGTGTCATATTCCTTGCAGATTTTCTGGACCCTTACAGATAATTCTTCTTTTATTCTTTCCCACCCCCAAGTGATGGTCAGTGGTTTCAGCTGATCAGTTGTACCTTTCCTCATGGTGTTTGAAGATAATCCTGTGAGAAGTCCTGTCTCACCTACAGCCGCCAGTCTACAGCTACTTGGTTTTATCTGTTGAGTTCAGGATGCCACGAGCATAGTCCTACACCTGAATTTTATAGCACAGGATGCAGAGATGTCAAGCACGTGCAGAGCAACTGCTAACTTAGTGAACACATCAAAGGGAAATCTAGCACAGTAACCAATAAAGAAGAGCAGGCAACAATCATTTCGCTGTTGCAGTCTGTGCCTGTTTCTGTGTGAAAGAGTTTTGTTACAAAAGGCAGATGAGATAGGATTCCACTCCTTTTTCCTTCTTAATGAACACTCAGTTGAAACTAGTCTGGCAGAAAGCCAGTGTGAAGGATCAATCTTTGATTTATTTTTTCTTTAAAGCAGAAAAAAAAGTCTATAAAAAGCAGCACTTCACAAAATCGTTAAGCTGAGTATAGTTTTTGTGTTGTTTTAAAAGTCAGTGTCTGTCTGATAGCAGTAGGATATTGTGGGAGATGGATCTTCATTCTGACTCACTTACAGCTATCTTATCAATAAGAGTGTGATCCACGTTTCATGGCAACTTGCATTGTTTAGACCCAAAGTCATAGTGTATCCATTATCTCCCCCACGTATACCCTAAATAAGCCTTGCCTTCTAGCCCATTGAGCAGGTGGCTTCTCACGACATCATGTACAGCCGCACAATAGGTATTTCATTACATCATCCTTTCATCCTTTTTTTTTTTTTTTTTTTTTTCCTGGAAGGAGGATTGATTAGGGTCAGAGGTTGGACTCGATGATCTTGACGTCTCTTCCAACCTAGACAATTCTGTGATTCGATTCTGTGATTCTGTGATTATTTCATCCAGTGATATTAACCAGGATCTGGTTGATGGTCTCATGGTTTGTCAATGGTGACATTTCTACCACTGACTATTTTTAAGTACCCGTGAGATAAATATTTGTGATAAAAATGAAGTTATGCTTGCTCTTTCATCAAAGAAGAGTAATGGGCTAGCTGTCTCTTGAGGACTCATGGAGCTCCTATTATTATATTTTAATCTATATTTTGCATTAATAATGCAACAGCTTCTCAATAGTTCTGCTGGACAAAACTAGATATACTTATTGACATTACATAATTCACAAGGAGCATCTACTGTGCTTCTCATACTTATAGACCATTTCTAAACATGCGTGTCTCGCCATGTAGTTCACCGAATGCAGTGCATTGAGTTCATTGTGTCATTATTAAGTAAATAGCTCTTTTAATTGTCAGCATTCACAATATGTATAGACTTTTCTGTCTATTTTATGGTGATAACTATATAATTCTACCAAAGTTTTCTTTCATTCTCTGTCTCTTCTGTTCCAATTAAATCTTTAACAAGCAACTACTTGGTAATTTCTGTGTGCTTGAAATTCTTGTTGTGATTTGCTAGAATTCTTTAACAGTGATGTAATCTATTAAATAATAAGTAGTTTCATGAACTAGGGTCATTTTTCATATATTATTGTCTGATGATGAGAAAGTAGTGAAAATCCAGAATCCAAAGGAATCTGAAGAAGTATTTTCTTTTAGACTTTTGTGTGCCTGCTGCTTGATGTTGCTTTCCTCTTTGCGAGTGTTTTGCAGTTTGTAAAGTGGGGAAAAATTACAATTATCTTGCTCATTCAAAAAAAAAAATCATGATTTTGCTATTATTTAGGCATCCTAGGCAAAAATGGCAGGAGAGCTCTCCTCTTTTCCATATAAATGATTTATCTGAGGGAATGATAGATTCTAATGAGGAACTATCGTCAAGAGGATAAAGGATTAGAGGAGTGTGCCTGTTTTACTCTTTTAACAGAAAAGTAGGGATCTCAGATTTAGCCTGAGAGATTAATCAGATCAAAGCACTACTCACCCAAGAGGAAGCTTGGTCTGTGAGCCTACTGAGGAGCAAACGAGGGAAAGCGAGATCTGGATTTACTCAGATGAGGGAAGATAAGCCACACACATCTGGACTTGATTGTAAAAATTGAAGTTGTGATTCTGAAATCTAAAACACTGCACATAGTCTTCCCATCATATGAAAATGATGTCTTTACATGAAAAAAGAGTTCCTTTTGGTAATATGAGCTGAGCTAGGTTCTTTGTCTTTTTCCTCTCTCCCAAACTGCACAGTAAAGAATTCAATGCAGGGATGAGGTCATCTTCTCTTCCAACAATTTGTTATTCCTTTAACTTCTTGGTTATGCCTCACAATTTCGCAGCAAAACGTGCTTTTTGTGTAGTTTGTTAGAGCCACTTCTGTGTCACCCTGTTTCCTGATCTGCTCAATTTCCTTCACTGTTGGATTATGAAGTTAAATGTATTGAGTGAGGGTAGGTGTATTGAGTGAGGGTAGGTATATGGATTTTTTTTTTCATTACAACAAAAAGGTTTTTAGATTCAGGCTTCACGAGAATGTCAGGAGTTCATTTTATGAACCACCTATTTTCAAGGATTTTTCTCCTGCAGTGAAAAAAGCCCTGTTACTTATTAAAACATTGTCAAAAATGTCATCCTGCTTCCTGTAAGTAATGTCAAACAAGGCTAGCTCCATGGTCTGGATTCACTTACTGAATGGCAGCCTTTAAAAAAAAAAAAAAAAAAGAAAGAAAAAAATAGAAAAAGAAAAAATAATTATAAAAAAAAAAAAATTGTTTTGTTCAGTGGGAATTGGATAATGCAGTTAGATTACTTTCCCATCCCTACACATAAAAATAAGCTAAATAAGTAACAGCAGTACTGTAATATGAACTGACTAATCTTTTTTTTAAGCATGAAAAATAGTATTAAATTTAATATATTTTAAAAATTAAAATGCAGAAGTAAAAAGATTACTGAAGAGCATTCAATGAAATCACAGTTATGCTCTAAGGAGACATTTAAAAGTTGCAAGAGCAAGATGCATTTTAATTAAGGAAAAACTATCCGTAAAAAGGAGGAATTGCAAAGCTGAAATAGGCTGTAAAAACATTGTGTGACACATTAAGAGCTTATGCAACATGCAGTTGCTACACCTGGTGTTTGTTCATTCCTTTTGCATTATCATTTCCCTCACCTGTAGCACCTGCACACCCCTCCATCCAGTCAGTCTGTCTGGTACATCTTTTGGCAAACCAACTGCTACCTAAAGTGGACCTGTCTCCCCTTCACTCGTCTTTATTTCACCTTGAACTGCGGCATCACTGAGGTTGTTAGGTTAACTGTATGACAAATAATAATGGTGGCTCTCAAATACTTAGAAAAAAAAAATCTTTTGTCTTATTTCTTTTAAAAGGAAGAGCAAAGAGATGGGTGCATATCACAATGCAAAGGCACATGGCTACAAAGAAGTAGCACAACCTGGTACAAGTGTCAGAGGTTGTCTGGTTTGTGTCGGTGTCTGTGAGAGTTTTACAGATTATTAAATCTTTCCTTGAATTTCTGTGTGCCATTTACAAGCTATAAACCTAGCTACAGGCTATTCTGTCACCTAGTAAAGAGTAAAATTTTTCATTCTGCTCATAATTAGTACTCCTAAAAACTAGCTTTGAAAGCTCTTATTCACCAGTGTATCATGAAGGCACTTCTTGCCCCTTGGTCACCATGTCCTCATTTTTGCTGGACAAAAATGTTGAAAATTTGCCACAGTTTGAGGGGTAAAAAGTCTGTTCTTGGACTGTTTCCTGCCCCTTGTGGCCTCAAGTTGCACCAGGGGATGTTCTGTTTGGATATTTGGAAAAAAAATTCTCTCAGAAAGAGCAGTCACGCATTGGAACAGGTTGTCCAGGGAAGTGGGGGAGTCACCGTCCCTGGAGGTGTTTAAAGAAAGGGTAGATGTGGTGCTTAAGGCCAAAGTTTGGTGGTCAATATGGGTGGTAGGTAAACGATTGGGCTGGATGATCTTGGAGGTCTTTTCCAACCTTAATGATTCTGTGATTCATCTGGCCACACTGACGAGTCACCACGTGGCAACTCAGTATGTGAGAGGTGCCAGGAGGTGACTCTAGCAAAGGCAGTGGTGTAGCAGCAGGAGTTAAAATGCGTAAGGCTGACATTCATAGAGCTACGTTAATTGAAGCTAGTACACTGTAAACTGGCAAACAGAGTGGCACTAATGAAGTGTTGAGGTTAAAAATGTATGAATCAGCTTAGCAGTATCATTAAACTATAATAAAGACAGCCTCAAAATGTCTTGAGAATCCCAAACAACTGTTTTGAGTGCACAGTTCAAATAAGATTTGTAAAGACCCAGCAAGATTTCATAGCACTGTGTCTTGTAGGAGTTAAAAATTGTATGGTGGCACGAAACATAACGAGAGGTACCAGTTGGGTTAGTAATGCCTCTCAGTATCAGAAAAAATACTGTTTGCAAATAAATATCCTCTTTGAAATGTGACAAAAAAAAAAAAAAATCTTAGTATTTCTTTTTAGTCACTGAAGGTGCTGCCTGCCACTGCACTAAAAATATTAGAGAATCTGTTCTACACAAAGGAGAGATCAGCCAAAAACAGTAAGTTAGAAAAAAACTCTTCATCTGCTATTATGAGAGTGTTTGTCATGACAAAATGGCTGTTCTTCTTGGGGAAAGGTCTAATACCCATTGCCACCTCCTGTTGCTTAGTATTTCTTACTGGTGATGTATATGGTGGCAATTTTTAAAGGTATGCTTTTATCACCTGGTTTTCTTTTTTCTCCTCACTGTATATGCTGTAAATCGGTGTTACCCTAGCTGTGATCCACTTAACTACGGCAATTCTGCTTACAGTACATTTTGTATTAATAGCTGTGTCCATATTTTTTTCATTAGTTGAAAGACGTGACACTGGGTGACGTGATAATGTGTGAAAAGAGGAAATGGTAGGAAGTGAGAAGGGGCTTGGAGCTAGGCAGTTGGCACAGGGCAGAAGGGGACTCTCAAGCTAATGCAGCAATGAGAGCACAAGGGGATGGACTTATATGTGTCTGTTAAGAAAGGCAGCAGGGTATCAACATCTAGTTTCCACAAGGCCCCAGCAATATGTATGCTTTTGAAGGTGGTTCCTAGGCTTCCCTAATAGTTTGAATTGGTCAGGAGGAATAAGTGGGAGCAAACAGAACGGTTTTGAGTCAGATTGAAAGGAATCTGGGTTGAACAGACCAGTTCCTGGGAACATTGTGGGATTGCAAGGCAGAAATACTGTGTGTTTCTGGGAACTGCATTGCAGGTGTGTTTTTTGTTGTTGTTGTTGTTGTTTTGTTTTTGTTTTTAGAGAAAAGTGACTGTACCTAAGATAGTTGTGGGAAGAACGTGATGATGAATATTGAATATTTTTCTGGACAGAAACTGCTCCCAGATAGGCAGACTTGAAAAACTGAACCATTTTCTGTTTCTTTCCCTTACCCTAGGGAGTTTTCCAGGACTTGAGAGTATTGAAACCTAAAATTTTGTGCGAGACACAGGCTGGGACTTGGTTAAGAGATGGCTTCTGATCTTTAAATTAATTTAGGAAGAGTTAGAGATCAAGGGTTTGAAAAGGCCATTTTAACTGCTTCCTGCCTTCAGCATTTCTTCCAAATGCACTGTGCATCATTTCCAGAATTGTTTAAGTACCAACAGCACAAGCCAGCTCAAGAGACATTGGGGAGAGGAATAAGTTTTCATGTTTTCATAAAGAGGGATTGAGCAACAGTTTGCAACAAACTTGGAAGGGACCCCATGGTGTTGCCAGAATGTGGAGTGCTTCAGGGGAGAAAGAACTGCTGTTTTCCCATACCTTGTATTACTACATCCCCATTTCCCATACCTTGTATTACTACAACCCCATTTGGGGGCTATTTCTGACAGCCATATTTGCATTTATGCCGTATTTGTTTCATGCTTATCAAAGTCTTACAGAAATCTGACATACTTTTGGATGTTGCTCTGGGGATAGTAGGAGGGAACTCATTACCTAGTGGGATGTGTGCTAGTTTCTTATGAGATAATATGAAAATGGAGTCACGGTTGCATGTGATGCTCCCAGCTGGGAAAGTCAGGGGAAGGTTATTAGGTTTGGGTGTGCTCTGTAATAATGTGGTTGAAACGGTAAAATGTAGCTCTGTAGCTGGAAGAACAGCTTTTACCTAGGCAGAAAATGCTTTTCTTAAAGAGGCCAATAAACAGAAAAGTGC
Organism: Aythya fuligula; assembly: GCF_009819795.1. Taxonomy (NCBI): domain Eukaryota; kingdom Metazoa; phylum Chordata; class Aves; order Anseriformes; family Anatidae; genus Aythya; species Aythya fuligula. Next base: position 25,123,536 of record NC_045562.1, on the reverse strand, counting down.
AGTGCCAAATAAAATTTTAGATGTAGCTCTATTTTAATCACTCCTAAAAACTTATGTAAGAAAGAAAAAGAAAAGTGAAGATCAAAAGAGAAAAACTAATACTTCGTGGTTTTTCTTACTGAAAGCCTGCAAAATAGGGAAGAAAAAAAAAAAGTATACATATCCAATTTGTGAGTAGTATCAAGATTCCAGCTACATAACCCTTAACAAATGTGTCCATAAATACCATGCATATCCACTGCTCAATATCATCACAGTTTAGAACTTTGTCCTTCCTTTTGGCCTCAGGAGAAAAAGTGTAGTAGATCCTTTTAAAACATCAGCAATTATTTTAGAAACATTGTATCGCATTATTATCATTATTATATTTTTATTTTTAAGTAATATGTATACTAGCAAAAATACTGAAACTTACTGTTCTGGAATGAATTAAACATCTTGCTCAAAATGGGACATTTTGGTTTGGAGATTTTGTTTAAATATTTTTCAACCTTCCTTTTAGTGAAGTTGTGGCATGAAATTTAAATAAATTATTAAATCAGAAAGTTGAAGTGTTCTGTTTGAAAATTGGCTTAATTACATGTTTGAGCATGTGGGAGTGCTGCTTAGTACTGGCCTGCTTTTTTTGCTTCATTTGACAAGAATGGCCTTGTAACTCTAAAAGGCTGGTATTGTTAACTCTGCATATTTAAAGGAAAACATATTTTAGTTAGATTTAATTTTGCATGATTGTTTATTACCATGTATTTTTTAATCTACTACGGGGACTTTGCTCCCTTTGGCTGGGGCTTGGAAAGGAAGGAGAGGAAGTACAAGACTTTCCATTCTGAAATGGACCTGCTGCATGCAGTATGGGAACAAGAATGAAGGAGGCAGCAGGCACAAGTCTGCATGTCCCTGGGTCGTGTTAAATCCAGTACATCTTTGCAAAGTCAGTGTGATGCATCATAAACAAACTGTTTTTGTAGCAAACTCTTTTCACTCAACTTACACAGAATGAATGGCAGTGAATTGTCAAGCCTGTTGTTTTTTGACCTCATATTGTAACAAAATAAGAGGATCATCCTTTGGGCAGCCAGAACACAGCATGTTTCAGTCTCTTCTGATAAACAGTATTTCCTCTGCGGTCTGCAAGAATGTGTGTTAGACTGTTTGCCATTTAAAATAATGTTTTTAGTGGCAACGTGTACGTTGTGACCCAGAAGTTAGTTTAATTAACCTTAGTTCAGAAGATTCATTCAAAACTAAAATTATGGCATGATATACACTTAAATTAAGCAGTGTATGTAAAAATGGCTTTATAATCAAATAATTAAAGATTTGCAGGGACGCTTATTAAGTGGGATAGGTGCACAGAGAGCACAGGCAAATGCCAAAGTGGAAACCATAATCAGCACTCCAAATGAGTTTTTGTGAGCTTCCCATTAACTCAAAATAAACTGAAGGACCACTTGGATAAGAAATTATTTTGGTATCTTACCTTGCTTAAGGGAAGACCAATAAATAAACTGTGCCTGGGGCAGTCTGTGAAAGGCATTGACAATAAGCTTTCCAGATTTCATAACAATGATGTAAAGATCTGTGACTGTCCACTGTGACAGAAGTAACGCTAATGAAGTGGACTAATTTCTAATGCCTTAGAAATTAGAAAAGAAATACTATGCTGGTATGCGATCATGCAAGTAAATCATTTGGGTACAAAATTAGGAGATCTAACTGGAATTTCGGCTATAAAAGAAGAACCAAGTGTTAAATGTAAGACTACAGAATGACGGAGAACCCCTGATATTAAGACTTTTTCCATTGTAAAGTCTTTGGAAGGTCATCTCATGACAAGACTCTACCTTGAAGGCACTAGGCAGAGATAAAAAAAAAAAAATAAAGATTATGAAATGCAAGCCATTAAATATTGGGATTAAGTTTTCATGTTACAAATTCTCTGCGTATTTTTCTTGGGACACTTTTAATTGTAGATTGCAAGGAAATTAATTGGTTTGTTTTTGTGGAAGGCAAAACTTGTTGAAGACTGACAAAGTCTCTTCAAATTCTCTAGAAATGTGTTTTTTTGTTTGTTTGTTTGTTTTTCCTGAAATAGATTAAAGTGTAAGTATTTTCTGGACTCACGTTATGTATCACGTCTTCTCACTATCTATTGTCAATTTCTTTATTGTCAATTTCTTACCACTGGCAGGCAAGCATACTGCTTGGAGTTTAAAATGGCAAACCCAGATCAATCTAACTATGCATTATCCCTCTGTGTCCTGGTTTCAGTTAGAACAGAATTAATTTTCTTCCTAGTAGCTGGTGGAATGCTGTGTTTTGGCTTAGGATGAGAAGAGTGCTGATAACACCCCGATGTTTTAATTGTTGCAGAGCAGTGCTTATACCAAGCCAAGGACACCTCAGACTTTTGCTCTGTCCTGCCAACAGGCAGGCTGGGGGTGCAGTAAGAGCTGGGAGGGGACAGACCCAGGACAGGTGACCCGAACTAGCCAAAGGGGTATTCCATACCATCTGACGTCATGCTAAACAATATATAGGGGTGGCTAGCCGGGGGAGGGGGGCCGGACTGCTCGGGGTTAAGCTGGGCATCGGTCAGCGGGTGGTGAGCAATTGCATTGTGCATCACTTGTTTGTACATATTATTATTAGTAGTACTATTATCACCATTGTATCATCATTATTATTATTATTATTATTATTTTCCTGTCTTATTAAACTGTCTTTATCTCAACTCACGGGCTTCACTTTCCATTTCTCTCCCCCGTCCCAGAGAGGGAGGGGGGAGGGTGAGCGAACGGCTGCGTGGTGTTTAGCTGCCAGCCGGGTTAAACCACAACAGTCTTTTTGGCGCCCAACGTGGGGCTCGAAAGGTTGAGATAACGGCAGATCTGACCAGAGTGTGTTAAACTAAAATTGGTATAAGTATTAGACCTGCTTAATAGTCCTATATGGCCAGTGCGAAAGTCTAATGGCGAGTGGAGACTAACAGTGGACTATCGTGGCCTGAACGAAGTGACGCCACCACTGAGTGCTACAGTGCCGGACATGCTGGAACTTCAGTACGAACTTGAATCGAAGGCAGCCAAGTGGTACGCCACAATTGATATCGCTAATGCATTTTTCTCCATCCCTCTAGCAGCAGAGTGCAGGCCACAGTTTGCTTTCACTTGGAGGGGAGTCCAATATACTTGGAATCGACTGCCCCAGGGGTGGAAACACAGCCCTACCATTTGCCATGGGCTGATCCAGTCTGCACTAGAGCAGGGGGAAGCTCCTGAACACCTGCAGTACATCGATGACATTATTGTGTGGGGTGACACAGCAGAGGAAGTTTTCGAGAAAGGGAAGAAAATAGTCCAAATCCTTCTGAAAGCCGGTTTTGCCATAAAACAAAATAAAGTCAAAGGACCTGCACGAGAGATCCAGTTTTTAGGAATAAAATGGCAAGATGGACGTCGTCAAATCCCAATGGATGTGATCAACAAAATAACAGCTATGTCTCCACCAACTAACAAAAAAGAAACACAGACTTTCTTAGGGGTTGTGGGGTTTTGGAGAATGCACATCCCAAATTACAGTCTGATTGTAAACCCGCTCTACCAAGTAACCCGTAAGAAGAATGAATTTGAATGGGGCCCTGAACAACGACAAGCCTTTGAACAAATTAAGCAGGAAATAGTCCATGCAGTAGCCCTTGGGCCAGTTCGAACAGGACCAGATGTAAAGAATGTGCTCTACACTGCAGCCGGGGAGAACGGCCCCACCTGGAGCCTCTGGCAGAAAGAACCTGGGGAAACTCGAGGTCGGCCCCTGGGGTTTTGGAGCCGGGGATACAGAGGGTCTGAGGCCCGCTATACTCCAACTGAAAAGGAGATACTGGCAGCATATGAAGGAGTTCGATCTGCTTCAGAGGTGGTCGGTACTGAAGCGCAGCTCCTCCTAGCACCCCGATTGCCGGTACTAGGCTGGATGTTCAAGGGAAGGGTCTCTTCTACGCATCATGCAACTGATGCTACATGGAGCAAGTGGATTGCACTAATTACTCAGCGGGCTCGAATAGGAAACCCCAGTCGCCCAGGAATATTGGAAGTGATTATGGACTGGCCAGAAGGTAAATACTTTGGGATATCATCAGAGGAGGAGGTGGGTCGTGCTGAAGAAGCCCCACTGTACAACCAGTTACCAGAAAATGAAAAGAAATATGCCCTGTTCACTGATGGGTCCTGTCGTATTGTGGGGAAGCATCGAAGATGGAAGGCTGCTGTATGGAGTCCTACACGACGAGTTGCAGAAGCTGCTGAGGGAGAAGGTGAATCGAGTCAGTTTGCAGAAGTGAAGGCCATTCAGCTGGCTTTAGACATTGCTGAACGATAAAAATGGCCAGTTCTCTATCTCTACACCGATTCATGGATGGTAGCAAATGCCCTGTGGGGATGGTTACAGCAATGGAAGCAAAACAACTGGCAGCGTAGGGGCAAACCCATCTGGGCTGCTGCATTGTGGCAAGATATTGCTGCTCGGGTAGAGAACCTGGCTGTGAAAGTACGTCACGTAGATGCTCATGTGCCCAAGAATCGGGCTACTGAGGAACATCAGAACAACCAGCAGGTGGATCAGGCTGCTAAGATTGAAGTAGCTCAGGTGGATCTGGATTGGCAGCATAAATGTGAATTATTTATAGCCCAATGGGCCCATGACACATCAGGCCATCAAGGTAGAGATGCAACATACAGATGGTCTCGTGATCGAGGGGTGGACCTGACCATGGACGCTATAGCACAGGTTATTCATGACTGTGAAACATGTGCTGCAATCAAGCAAGCCAAACGGTCAAAGCCTCTGTGGTATGGAGGACGATGGCTGAAATATAAATATGGAGAGGCCTGGCAGATTGATTACATCACACTCCCTCAAACTCGCAATGGCAAGCGCCACGTACTTACAATGGTGGAAGCAACCACTGGATGGCTGGAAACATACCCTGTGCCTCATGCCACCGCCTGGAACACTATCCTGGGCCTTGAAAAGCAAGTCCTATGGCGACATGGTACCCCAGAAAGAATAGAGTCAGACAATGGAACTCATTTCCGAAACAACCTTATAGACACTTGGGCCAAAGAACATGGTATTGAGTGGGTGTATCACATCCCCTATCATGCACCAGCCTCCGGGAAAGTTGAACGATACAATGGACTGTTAAAGACTACATTGAAAGCAATGGGCACTGGGACATTCAAAAACTGGGATACGCATTTGGCAAAGGCCACCTGGTTAGTCAATACTAGGGGATCTGCCAACCGAGCTGGGCCTGCCCAATCAAACCTGTTACGTACTGTAGATGGGGATAAAGTTCCTGTAGTGCATGTAAAAAATATGCTGGGTAAAACAGTCTGGGCTACTCCTGCCTCAGGAAAAGGCAAACCCATTCGTGGAATTGTCTAAATATTGTAAAGAGAAATATTTGTAAATATTTCTAAATATTTGTAAAGAGAAAACCTGTGTACAGAGAAAAAAAAAAATCATTCATTTTGAATTATTAAGACAGAGTAAAACAAATATTTTTTGTTTACAACTATTAATATGAATATATACTTTTGGAAATTGCTAAGTACAGTTTAATAAAATAGAGTACTCCTTAAGCAGAAGAACTTGTAATTTCTGTAAATAAAATAATCACCTTAATGGGGAACTGAATTAATTACACTTTACTGTGCTAAAAGAGGAAGTTTGGACATCTCAGTAAAATTCTTGACTGACAGATTTCTTGCCTAATTTTGGCACATTTCTGGTTGTCTGTACATCGTTCACTTTCTTCATCTAAAAAATCATAAACTCTCTTAACATGCAGTGATGCTGTCAGGAGTAATTCACTAATGCTTATAAAAGCAAAATGCCTAAAAATAAATAAACAAAGTAGTTTTGACCTTGATTTCCCTAATCTGATTTACAACACAGCTGCATAAATGTTTATGCCAGCATAAAAGGAACAAAATCATGTGGGAGGGCGAAGGGATGGGCAAATTGCTTCTTTGGGAACTTGTGGCTTTAAATGTTCATGAAACAACACCTTTAATGGAACCTAGGGACCCTTGAATATACACAGAGTCTCAGGCTGCTTTAATCATACATGATCATTTTTTGCTGAAGGTACAAGGAAATCTCACTGTGACTTGAAAACAAGCAACGTTTTAACTCACCTGAAAGAATATGATTGCCTAAGCTGTTCCCCATTCAGACTCATGTTCCTTCCCCAGCTCATGGGGTTCCCTTAACAACTGAAGAAGGATCTATGGTGGTCTTCTCTCTTCTTTCTCTTTAATCAAACTTAAAGGTACTTACTGATGGTTTTGGAACTGTTTGACAGAAACAACAGTGGTAGTCAAGAATAAGATTTATGTACCTGATAAATAATTGGGTAAATATTTCCTGTTTTATTATAGCAGTAATTTTAGAGAAGTTCTTCGGATCCTGTGCACACAGTCTGGCTTCTCATTTCTCTTCCTTTTGTGAGAATCATACTTTTTCTGGCATTGCTCCCTTTGCCTGGAGGATTCCACTTGTGGGGATATAGCAATGTTTAGTAGCTATCATGCATGAAAAAAACCCCTAAAACTTCCTGAAATCCATTCTGTAGCTCTCACCAAACTGATAGGGTGCAATATCTTTAAAAACCCTGGCGTAATAATCATCTATTCCCTACAAGTAACAGCTAACCACTACAATGAATTTCTTGTAGTAAAACATGCAGGATTTAAAAGAGAAAACTGTACAAAAGGTATTTGCTTAGATGAAAATTTAAGGTAATTTCAGTTAACCAGTCTTCATTAATTCATGGAGTTAGGGATTGCTTCTGTTAATGCGCACTCTCATGTATATCTGTTGAATCAAAACAGAATGGAGGTTTATGTTTGCTTCCAAAGTATTCTAATTTATATCTCTCTGGTGCTGAATCTATATTTTCACAAGTATCCCAATATAAAAAGTCTTTGTCCAACCTCACTGTCCCATTCCTGTGTGTTAAGGTGTAGCAAGATGGGTGGGTGTTCAGGAGTTTGGAAAGAATTACTGTTGGGCAGCTGCAGTGTGTTGTCCATCCTGTAGGGTCAGCTAAACTGAGAAGGGGTTAAGATGATCTGTCAGACAAAAGTCTTCAAGCTGAATTGCTGCATGGAAAGGCTGAATGTAAATTCAGTCACTTCCGCTTTATCTGCCTCTGAATGCTACAGAGGGCACAAATATTGTTCAACAAGGCATTAGTACTGAGCATTGTAATATCTATACAATGCCATGTGTTATGAAAGCTCTCTACAATGTTCTGTATTTCTGTGGGCTGAAAAGGGAGTTATAAAGATGCATAATAGCTGTTGTCTCTGCTTCCAGACTATATTAAGATGCATCGCTTTTCTATACTGTTTTGTATGGAATATGAGCCGCATTATCGTTTTATGGAGGATGAAAACTAGTCTTGCCTTTCTGGCTGTTTTGGAACCTATTTTTGCAGGTAGTTCTTGGAGAAGTAATTACGCTCTCTTTAACAGGAAACATATCAATCTGATTGTGTTTCCATGTCATAGCTGAGGAAGTTGTGAGTAGTCTCATCCTCACAAAGGAGGATTTAGAAAGAAAAAAAAAAAAAAGGAAATATAATGAATTATGCTTCTTGCTTTTGTTAATGTTTACATATATTCAGGAAATTAAGAAAAAAGATGGAACATTTTACAGGATCATGTGCAGCCATTTGTGTTTTGCAGTTAATTAATCTGTTTCATTATATGTAATCTGAGTTTGAGTTTGAAAGGTGTGATGGGAAGCAATTATGAGTTTCCGGCTGTGGAGTTCAAGTTTTGTTACTTAACTGTTCGTACATAGCTTAAGTTTGTCATCCTTTCCTGAAAGGACAACAATTTTTTATTTTTAACTTTTCCTCCTGTTACATTCTTGAGGCCTGACTTCAGGCTGTATAAAGAGTGTATTGAAAACTGGAGGGACATAGGCAGGTAGTGTGATGTCCTTCTGATCTCCAGTGTCAGGAACCATGTGTGGACCATCAAGTGGAATCATTTATTGTCAGAGAAACACCTCATGAATTTCTCATATTGAAACCAAGCAAACGATACTAGGGAGAACAAGAGAAAAATAATCCCATTGCAGGTTTTAACATGACAAAAAGTAAATAAACTCCTAAGTTATATGTTCCTTTTGTCCCAGACTGTCTTAAACACTGAAGGTTGATATGTATTGTGTTCCCTGTTGGATCTGTGATAGGCACAGTATGGTTCAGTCATTCCTCTGATAGACTTGTTGAGCTTGTATTTCTACAGCTCCTCCTTCAGACTGTACAAACTGCTTGAGAGAGTGTGGCTATGAAGATAATGCTTTTTCCTTCTGTGGCTCAGCAACTGCCAGATACCACAGAATATCAGATTTCATTGCTATCTGTAGGCTGTGTGGAAGCATCTGAGGACAACAAATTCAGTAACATATTTGCAACCTCATAAATATTGAAATCCATGATTTTCTTTGTAATGACAGTGACTGTGTATTTTCATACCCAGAAATAGAGCTGTGAGTACACTCAAACCAGGAGCTTTATCTGATTGCAGTCTTTAGCACATATCTGGGGAAAAAAAAAAAAAAAAAAAAAAAAAAGAGCATTAAAAGACAGCAGTTAAAATGCCTTTTGATATTTATACTTGGAGTGAATTATGAAATGGCACTCTCAGGCAGAGGATTTTATTTTTTTTCCCATGCACTTGATATTTTCCCTTTCAGTCAGTTGGATGTGGAGCGTTCCTATTTAAATTCAGTGCAAGGCTGTGAAAGCAGGGTGCCAGAGAGGACTTGTGCAGTGGTCAGGATTTGTGGCAGGACTCAATGGCAGGACATGGAATATAGAAGATCGCTGTTCTAGGCTGCAAATTAATTTTCTAAGCCCAATGAGAGGTCTGCTAAACCTGGAATGAATCAAGAGACTACAGACCAAGGGGTTTATTCTGTCCCACTGAGCACATGAAAAGAGCACATAGCAGCTCCTGAGTCACTGCTTGCTACCTATGGTATTTTTCTACTGTGAACTGGAAGCAGACAGAGCTGTTTTTTCTCCAGCGACTTAGAAAGGTTTGTTTTTTGCTTTCAGTCAGATCAAATTAAAGAAATTGTGAAATCTCTTATTCAGCCTTCTGTGAAGATAAGCAGCTTTAAATCTTAAATCTGTAAACCTTTGCAGATTTTGGGGGGCAGACTAAGCACAAAGAAAATTACCAGTGTGAGAAGCTGTCCACTGGTCACAAGCGAGGCAGCCAAGAGCTGGGCTAGAAGTTTCAGATGCATGAAGATTGTTTGCTCAGATCCATATTTCAGGATAGTTGTTGTAGCCATTTAATAAATCCATTGCCATTTAGTATAAGTTTAAAATGTAAGCTTTCATTGACTGCAATTGGGAGCTCTAAGAACTGATTCATAAATCTTTTTACATCAGAAGAATATGTGTTGTTATAGAAAGGTACCCACCATAAAATGAGTTGTTTTTCATGTAGTCCAGTAGATGGTTCCTCTAAAGCACGATGGTCTGCTGTAGAACGATTTCTTTGCCTAACTATGCAGCACTACTTGAAAGACAAACTTTGTAATGCATTAGGAGAGAGGATTAACAGGCTTAATAGAATACTTAAGAAAATCATAAACTGTAGATAATTCCAGGGCTTTGTGATGCTTTCTTATCACATTGTTTTGAGGCAAATGGGCTGTGTGGTAGCAGTCAGACATGCTGACTGACATGTTTTTGTGATTGGTGTTGGCTCTCCCTAGTGCTTCACTTTCCCCTCAGACAACCATGTTGTACATATTTGTAATAAATCCTTCCATTCGAATAGCTTCCTTTATGATCTATTGAACTGTAGAAGGGCTCTCAGTACTTTCTAGAAGTACAGAATCTAGTATTTTCTAGGATTGGGCACACTCTTCTATCTCAGGCCAACATGTGTTGGGGAGATGATTTTCAACTTTAGCATCTGTGGAATTGTTAAACCTTTTCCCGAAAGAATTCATCTGGGAAAATATGGGTGTGAAACATTAAATTTTAAGGAGAGGAAAATATTTTAAAATATTGCCAAAGGAAAATTTCCTGTCTTGCTATAGTCCCTTCCCAGCCAGAAGTATAGCTCATTTCTCTTCTGATGTGAGGATTTACAAGATCTCTCTTGATTCTCATCTAACAGTGTTGAAGTTCTGAGTGATAAATCCAGCTTATTGGCAGACTGAAGGACTTTCAGTGCTAAATTACTTTGAAGATTCCTTGCCTGTGTTTGAACCTCTCCTCGAGACCTAAATGAGCAGAAAGAACTAAAAGGAAGTGCTGCAGAAAGAATAATGGCAATTGCTTTGTTTCGTTTGAGAAAAATCAGGGCAAATAAGCCATTCTTTTATGTTCTGTGAAAATAGAAAGTTTCACCTCAGCACAGCAGCTGAGGCTTTCTCTGTATTTTTGCAAAGTTGCAAAAATAGAGGTGCAAACCTTCAGTTCAGCATGCCAACAATGAGAAGTTTTTACCTCTCAAGTAAGAAGGAATTCTTAAGAAAAGCTTAAGGAAGTATGGAAACACAGCTGTACAAGTGATAGAACTAGCTGAGGCAGAGCTGACAGCAGTCTGGGAGCCTCAACTTCTATTCTTACACAACCACAGCTTAAAAGATACAGATAAAAAATAAATAAATAAATAACCTATGTATCTTACTGCACTGTGTGCACTCAAAATATTTGCCTTTCCCTGTTTCTTTAACCATCAAGTCAGGCTTCAGTAAAACTTGCTAGAGAGTTTTGCATTGAATTTTTGCTTTGATTTGAGAAATGCTTGTGCTGTCATATACATTAGGGGAATGTGAGCTGCATTAAGTTGACATTAAATTTGTTATCTGTACCAACAAAAACAACAAAATTCAAACTACTGCCAATCCATATTTTCTTCAACTAGTCTACTAGATCATGGTATGTTTGGAAAAAAGATACTTCCAAAGACTTGGTGGTGCTATTATGGGATATAATGGCATATGAGAAGTAGCTTTGCAGGGTCACTTTAAAGATCGTTATGGTTTTTTTTGTTTGTTTGTTTGTTTTGTTGTTGTTTTTTTGCGGGGGGGTGGATCATGGAATTATGATTTGTGGACTGGGTTTTAGCATCCAATTTCTACTTTGATGCTGCCATTTGAAAGTCTGTTTGGAAAACAGAAAAATTTTGGAAGTATTTTTAAAAGATACAGGTGCAAAGCAAACATAGAAGCAAAGCCAAGACTCTTCTGCAGTATTGTTTGATATAATGTAGTGTGTCACATTACCAGTTCTGATATCTTTCAGTGATACTGCAAACTTGGATTCTCACTGTGAATCACCTGACATGCCACTTCTATCTCCATTCCTGCATACCATCCACTGATATAGTCTGGGAGTTAACTATGCTTTCTTAGTTCAATTATGTTTTAGAAATTACTTAGATGAGTCTGACAGTTTTAACTGATTATTGCTCTAGGAGCTTTTTGTGCTAGTTATATATTTCTACTTGCTACTATGTTGTTTGTTTTACTTTTGAATTCAGTTACAATTTTTTGTTTATGAAGAGCATAGTTTTGAAGAGTGTAGTTGGAGATTAAAAATTGGTCATCTTAAAATGTATGTTTACTCAGTGGCAAAACTGCACAGAGCAGGGATACAAGAAGGCTTCTTATACAAGAATGGTTTTAAGGAGGGTATCCGTTTTTCATCTAGTATCTAGATGAAATGTGTAGTTTAACAAAAGCTAAAAAAAAAAAAAATGTACAAAACAATTTGGGGACTAAAAATAGAAAGGAAAAAAGCGAAACCTGCATAGACATAAAAAGTGCATCTTAATACAGACTGAATTTATTTTGTAGTAATTAGGTCTGCTGACAATGTACTCCACAAATATGAAGCAGTATGACATTATAAATTTTATGAAGACATCCATATCTAAGTAATTATGTGTAGGGCACATTTAATTAAAAGATCATCTACTGACACTCATGCTAAAGGTGGTCCACCTAATGCAGCAAGACTTTTCTAATACAGCTATATATAGACAAATATCTTGTAATATGTCAAGGTCAACTTTCAACAATATCACAGAGGAAGGTCCTAAATCTTAATGTCAGCATATCTCTTTTTGTAGGTCATGTTCACAACAATATGATATGGGTCATCACTTTCTGAAAGGGATGAAAATTGTTTTTGTAATGTAAAACTCATTGCATATGAAACTTCTACTGAAATCCATAGAATGTAAAATGTTTTCCATTTCGTGGGCAGCTGAGTATTGCAGCCTGAGCCTGATGTACACTAAAGTACTGGAATGTAGTTGAAGAATAAGTTATCAGTTTTTCTAGGCTATGTGTGTATTTATGTTATTACAATCATTAGATAGATATACAGATTGTTTGAAGAATGTTAAATCTTTTATACTGTTCCAAAAACACCCAGCTAGCCACACTGGTTAATAAATACCCTGGTCCTGGATAAGAGCTGCCTTGGGAAAAGGCGTCAAAACTCTTTGGAGGACAAGCAGACATCTTCAAACACTTTCCTACTTTTGAGCTCTCCTGTGTGAGATGTGTGTGTGGATGAATTGTGAGTAAAACTAGCATAAACTTTCTCATTCCTCTTCACAGGTTCACCCAAGAGAAGTGGTTAATGGCTAAGGTGTGATTTAAGATGCTCCTTGCTGATAAAATTAAACACCACGATATAGCTGAAAAAGTATATTTGTATTTGAACCACTCTTTTCTTTTTTGGGTTTGAAACTAATTTAATCGATTAAGAAGTGATAAGCTCCTGGTGGTCCTTGCAAATGCGGCTTGAATAGGCTGAATGCAGAGAGCAGTCAGAAAGCTGAGCAATAGGATAAGGAGAGGAGATTGGCACTCAGTGCTGACAGCTGTTACAATGCCTGGGTGCACCTCAATGGCTTGTCTCAGCTCTAACCATCATATTAAGTTTGTTCACATCATGTTAGAGGAGAAATTACAGAAGATATGGACATCTGAACTTAGCCTAAAAAAGGCCTGAATGAAGACAAGTAACAGAAGTATAGAAAATAACTGCTGGTCAAAAGATGAAGTAGGAATTCCTGTTTACTTTGTGCTTGAATATACTAATAAAATTATTGTATAGTTTATATATTATTTATCAAGATTACAGATTTGGTAATATGAAATATTTTATGTAGAAGTCATGAAAATATTAATTGAGATAAGAAACTTAATAGAACACAAAATAAGATTAAAAATATTTTAAAAGTTAAGTAAATATGGGTTGCAAAGAAGTCTTTATTCAAGATAAAATGAATAATATAAATGCTCTCCATTTGTTGAGTTTATTAACTAACTAGTAAGATTAGTAAAACTAACCTCAGATTAGGAAAAAAAAAATCTGCCTAGTTATATAAACAAATAAATATATTTATATTTATAAAAAGAATATATTTATGTTCTTTCAATTTATTCTGAGATGTCTATACAAAAGAGACCAGAATAAAAGAGAAGATGATCCATTGGTCTGAGCCTGTTAGAGCTGGAGAACAGAATTTTCAATTTTTTTCAGTCTGATTATTTGGGCAAAAAGATCTCATAAAAAGTAGGAACCATTGTTGCTGAGGTGTCTTCTATTTTTAATTTCTGAACAGTAAAGCTGTTTTCTGACTTCAGTTAAGTGAAAACTAGCTTTTGAAAAACTAAAACATACAACGTTTTGCTTACCGCTGGGTGAAACTTCTCACTTGTTTTCTGAAACAGTTTTATCTTTTTTTCTTCCAGAAAACTAGAAAATCAATATGCTCCTGTTACGCTTTGACAAAGTTATGCTTAAGTATTGCATTTGTTAATTAAAAATTCAGATATGGTTCTGGATTAATTGTAGAGGCTTTTCTGTACCGAGAAGGCAGCAAACTGTATGTATGAAATGGCAGTTGTGTCTGTTAATGCAAAATACTGCAGAGCCAGGTTTTTGGCTCAGGGTAAAAAATAATTTCATCCACGCTTTCTCTCCCAGGCTCTCAGATCTGGTTCCTATGGCTTCTTTTGAATGGGAGGGGGCACAGGAAGACTCCTTAGGTCGTAAGTCTGTGTTCAACCTTTAGCCACACTCCATCTCCATCCAGGGACAAAAATTAAGTCTCCAGTTATCCCTATGGTCTCTGTTCATTTCCCAGACAAAATTCTGCCTGTGTCTGTACATAGAACCTCAAGTGCTCAGACTGGACAGTCAGGGCACAACTGCAGAGGGGCACATCCCAAAAACAGTTTGTATGAAAAAATTTTGAAAGTTTTACTTAGGAAAAAAAAAAAAAAAAAAGCCTTTTTGTTGTTCGTCCTTGGCCAAATATTTGTGTAATTCTCTTGTGTAATTTTCATCTGGGAACAAAAGGTGTCCTTCAGGTTTCCCCCTTGATGAAGTCCCTATCATGGCTTTTACCGTACTTTGCTTTATATAAAAGGTTCACGGAAAATTTCTAGACCTTTAAACAGAAACATCTGGGAAAAACTTTTTTTTCTTTTTTTTTTTTTGGGGGGGGGGTAGGGGGAGGAGGTTGCTTTGTTTTTTACTGTGGCACATTTTCTTTATAGAGTACTGTAGATAGTGCTTCTTGTTCCTTTGAAGAGGTGCACAACAAAGCATGTGTCAGACTAAAAAGGACAGGGCATAGCCCAGTGAAGCAAAAGTTGCATAAACTTAGCTCTTGTTGTATCAGTTTTCCCTGTTTGTTTGTTTGTGTTTTTTTTTTTAAATCATATTACAGTGCCCCAAGATTACAGTGCCAAAGGCACAGTTAAACCAAGGAGCTCTCCAGAAACTGAAATAGTACATGTACATGAAGCTCATGGTAAATAAAACCTGTCAGTCACCTAAATCAAAGTAGCTTGTATTGTCCTTTGTACTACAAGAATTTGTCAAATACAGCCTTGACTATCAACTAAATAGTTGATAATGTAGAAGTGTCTGGTATTTGGACAACTTGATGAAATAATTTATGTTTCTGTATCATATTGTGCCATCACCTAACTCGTCAGTGTCCTTTACCCTAAAATCTCAGATTATTAAAGGGAGAATAAGCAAATGTTTATATTCTACCAAAATGACTTTAGAGTTAGGAGCTTCAAATATCTCTAGCTGAAATTGAACACCTGCTTACTACTTGGCTTTAGTACTGCTGTGTTGTAGGCTGAAAAGGGGGGCTTGTTTTTCTTGGAGTTGTGTGTAACTTTGTCACAGGTTTTCTCATTGCATTCTTCCAGACCCCAAGGGTAAGAGTTGCTGAGGTTATGGGGAGAGTATAAAATCAAAAACTTAGATTTCAACGTTGTCAATTTTTAGGTGTTTATCATCTTTTTGTGTCATATCAATCCATTACTGAACTTCAGTCAAAATTGTTCAAAAAGATTCAAGAGTTGTATGCTAAGCAGGTGACTTCCTCCTAGATTTGGATTTCTTTGCAAATACTTAATAGAGTTCAAGTCATGTTGTCCATGCTGTTAGTTTTTGTAGGAGATAGCATAACCAGATTCTTTAAAAGGAACTCCAAGGTGGTTTTGTGTCTGTGTGCTGTGTAGGGGAAGATAAGAATCAGCAAGACTACTTTGACAGAATGCTGTCCAGTAAATATGTTTGACAGTAAAGTATAAGTGTGTCATTTTGTTATTCCTTTGTGTTCTGAACTGCTAGTCTTGCATCAAGAGCACAAAATACTTCCTTATCTTCAGGATGCTCTATTGCAAATGTAAAGGATGAGCCAAGTCAATGTCATGCAAAACAAAGCATTATAGAAACCTCGAGCTGACGCAGAACTTAGTCTAGTCTTTATGTTGAGATCCTGAGCTGCTGCCACTTAGTAGGGTCCGCAGTGTTTCTTTTGCATTGCAAAGCTTTGATAAAAACATGGAGCATGTTGTTACAGAAAAGTCAGAATTTTTGAGTTAAAGAGCAAGCAGCTAAAACGGGGAAAAGGACTACTGGATACATTGAGTTAATGATTGATTTGTTTGCTCTCAATGTGTTGAAAGCTCCACGATGAGTAGAACATGGACCTAACTGAGCAATGGGAGCAGCTGGTTGCTAGAAATAGAGTTCTCTGTGTTGCACTGTTTCTTGTGACAATGTAACTTACATGTATAAATGTCATGATGTAGGATAAATTAGAGAAAATATCATTGTAATCTAAATGGGAACTGGAAGTGTAGCTTCTTGTGTGTGGTCATCTGGTGATTTCAGCTCTGTTAGCTTTGAAAAGCCAAGGCAGATGTGAAGAATTGAGCTGTTTTGTAGTCTGTAAGCAGAACTGTTTCTCAATAGCAAGCTATGCCTGTAACTAAGTTGTTAGAGTTACTTAGGCTTGTGTCTACAGCATGTTAATAAATGCTATATTTTCTGGAGTATAAACAAAGATGAAAATGTTGAAGTACTCTTACTTGTAGTGTATGACTTATTTTTGGGGTGGGGGTTGCTTTCTAAAGGTACTAAATGGCTGAATTATCCCTCCTGATGGTAAAACCCCAGAAGAGAGGTGGAGACACAAAGACTGCCAGCATCCCTTTTAGATGCTAGGAAAATGCTTCTTCTGTCCTGGCTGAGGCGTTTAATGACAAATGTATATATATGCATGCGCAGTTAGGGACTGCTGCTGTTAACTGGAATTCAAAAGGAAGCAGGATACTGTCCACTGCCTCTGGTAGGAAGCTTTGATTTGAGGGATTTGTGTAACATCCCTTCGTTATCTCACACAGGCTACGAGTGCATGATTGCATGCCTTTGGCAAGAACTGCTGCGATCTGTCTCCTGGAGTTATATACTTTTCTTCCAAATAATAGGGAAGGCTTATACCATTCTTTTAAAGTATGGTAAATGTAGCAGTAAAAGATGAAAAAGAGATACTGTCATCTTTCCATATACAGCTTAGTGATCCAAGAACATTTTCCAAGATGTGTAAGATGCAGGTTCAGTTCCCTCTTCTGCTAACAGGGCTGCATGTTTCTTAATGTGCATTACATTGGGGCACAGAAAACTGCATCGGAAACCGACAGCCATCTGATTTATATATATATATATATATATATATACACACACACACACACACAGAGGAAGTGAAAGTTAGTGAATTATCACTATGTAGCATAGTTTCCCTCAGAAGTAGAAGTGTTTATTGCTGATTGTTTATGTATTTTATCCAAGGGATATTTCATGTAATACTGGCCACAAGGGTTAAAATAGTTACCCTATTTCAGGCCCATGGGATATTGCAGCATATCTGGACATATGTAGGTGCATACTCATGCATGTGCACACACATACACACAGTGCTTGGAGCCTAGATGGGGTGACTCCAGGATTAGGTGGATTCCAAGAACCGTGCTTCTGGATAAAGGACACCTATACTTTTCACAGGGGATTTTGTGGGTCTCTTCTTAATATTTGTGGTTCTAGGTCTAGATTAAAGACTTTATGTCTATTGTTTAAAAATAATAGCAGTTCATTTAATAAACTATATGTATGTTGTTTGCAGGGTTATTTGAGAAGCACCTGAATGTTCAGTATTTTTAATCTAACAGCAGTGAATATAAATTTCTTATCCTACAGCCCGGTGTATCACTTTCAAACAACATTTTGGCTTTTGGCTCATGGTATCAAAATTATTTTTTTATTCAGTCAGTACTTTTAAAAATGATTTCCATGCTGTTAAATCATTCCAAAATTGAAATCCCTGTAAGAGAAGTAAACGTTAAAACACTTGATTATTTTTTTCTAGAATGCTATATTTACAACATCAAAATGGATATAAGCCAATATTTCTCTCTTTGAAAAGCCTTCTGGCATAAGTCTGCTGAATTTCTTGAACACTGTATAAATATAACTTACAGTCAAGCACAATGTACAGCTTTGAAAGCTAACTGGATTAGATTTATTAGGGTAAAGTGTTGGATAGGACATTAGTTTATAGACAAAATTAAGTTGTTGTCTGTGGTTTCCAACAGTTTATGTTTGTATATTGATTTATAGGAAGACCTCATGCTATGCAAGGTATTAGTCTGAAGCTTGTAGCTAGTGCTGATGAAGATTGTATCACTGCTGTGCTGGAAATCAAGAGCAGCAAGCCCTACCTCATTTCCAATGTCCAGAGGGCAGCTGAGCTTTCTAGGAGAGTGGTTTTCAAAGCAATTCCTTTCTTAACTCCCACTCTTGGTTTTTAGATTCCCAGCTTAAATATTAGATAACTATCAGCAGTTGAATTGCTGATGTGTTTGTGTTTCTAATTGGACTCCCCTGGTTTGGAAGCTGCAGCCTTACCTGCTCTGCTGCGTTGGGCATCTCCCATGGGAAGCATCACAAGGGTGGCTTGATACTTCCTGACTCCCCAACATTGGTTCCCTAATATAACTCAAAATTGTATTATCACCCTGGATGTTGTTTTTACTGTGTAAGTAGAAGAAGGTTTAGTAGGTCCCTCGCTTATTTCCAGCTGTGACTTCCAGGCCAAATTATGATGATTCGTTCTGGTGAAGTTGGCCTTACTGAAAAATACCAAATCATTTTACAAAGGGAAAAAAAAAAAAAAAAAAAAATAAAAAAAAAAAACAATCTACTTGTTATTTCCCCAGCCAAAAATATGGCAGGGTACAAGCTGCTGGCAGACTCCTCCTCCCTCCCCACCAGCTCCTTAGGGGCACTCTGCTGATGGTATCAGCCGCGCAGCTTGCTCCCCATGGAAATGGCCATCAGTCTGCATAAGGCTGGGCCTGACTCTCCACTGCAGGACTTAGTGATGGAGTTCAATCTTACCTGGCACTTCCCTACTTGTAAAAATCACAATCCACTCTAACATGTAAAGAACCTCACAATATTAAGTGCTTTTTACAAACCAACACAACTTATTTGTGGTGTACATCCCATCACCTTGTACAGAAAGATCTCATCCTTAGCTTTCTGCTCTGCAAATCCCTCGTTCCCAACCTATCACTGCTCTGCTTCTGTTTTTTGTTGTTTTTTTTTCCTACCACTTTTCATTTTGTTTTTGTCAGAATCAAAACAGCCCATCCTGGCAGCCACTGCTAGCCCCTGCACTCCTAGCCCCTAGCCGTGCATTCAGCTTGCTAATTCTGAGGGTGCCTGTGGCAGAAGGAGCACATATTATCTCACTAGAATCAATACAGCTGTCACAGAAGAGATTTAGTACAGATGTAGTGCACATGCAGAACAGATTTACTAAATCTGAAATGCGTGGGGTATCAGAAACTTTCCCTAGGGCCTCTGCCACCTTGACTTTGCAACTCCAACGTGGACCAAAATCCCATTTGTGACGTGCACTGAGCAGCTTCTTGTGTTAAAATTTAGAGTGCCTGATAAGAGGCACAAAGTGCCAGCAAGGCAGCATGCTGACATCTATTGTTTGGGTGGTTGAGGACAGTCCTCATATGGAATTGCATAAGCTCATTAAAATGTTTAAAGTGCCGAGTACTTCTGACATTCCTGAACTCTGCAGTGGTTTGAGGTGTGTGCCACATAGCATCCACATGTGAACCAAAGCTGTTTAGCCAGTGTGGTCAGACAAGCACAATTCACTTAAACAGAAGTTGTGCATAATCTGTTTGGTGAGTGGCCTGCCAATGCACATAAAATCTCCCATGCAGACACATACACATTGTGAATTATCCTCCATTCAAAAAACATCTGTATTTTTAGGCTTCCAGGTTAACTCCAGCCAGTGGGTTTTGAAGCCTATCCACTAGGATGTACCAGATGTGCTACTGTTGATTCACAGTATATTATTTTTCTTGTCTTTGCCCTTGAGTCTTTTGGATGAGCAATGAGGTCTTGACTGCACGGGAGAACAGGGTATGACCTCATTTATACTGCTGTATCTTCTGGCTTGAATCCAAAGAATTTATTTGACTGCAGGACTTGCAGTCAGAGTGGTTGATCTTTATAACAGAATACAGTATACCAAAAGCTGATCTGTTCTATATAGGAGTCATAATACTATGGACATTAGCCTTAATGTCTTGGGATATTTGATTTTTTTTTTTTTTTTGTAAAACTATTCTCTATACTCCCAGTTATGTGTAGTGGTCTTCCCTTTCTCCTCGGTACTCGGTGGAGATTGAGTAATGTGCTGTGAAAAATTTCTGAAGCTGCTTGAGAGAGCACCAGTTTTTAATCCCAAGAAGCAATTCCTCTGCACCTTAGATAAAAAAACGCAACACTCAGTTACACCAACATAAATCCAGGTTAGCTCCTCTAGTTCCAGTAGCCTCTATTTGCAGTGGCATAACTGAAGGCAACTTTTCATCTTATATTAAAAAAATAATAATAATAATAAATTTGTAAGTCAATTTTTAACCTTTTCCAAACTGCTATTTTATATACAGATTTTGGAGCATAGGTCATTAATCATGTTATATGGTGCACTCATAGGGATGTCTCAGCTTTTCCCTAGCTTTCACCCTATCTCGTTTCCCAATCTTGTAACAGATGTGTGATTTATGCTACAAAACATCTTGAGAACCTCCACATACATACCAGGGATGAATATACATGTTGGAAAGACACCTTATCTCCTTTACCACCTTAACCATTTTCTTCCTTCCATCCTACCTCAAAACACAGGAAAAATTTAAAGCTGCTCCAGTGATCTTGCTTTCAACCTTCATGTCTTTTTCTGCATTGCTTAATTGTGTTTAATAACCACGAATGGCACGCAGTGTCAGAAAGGCTGAACGTTGTTTGCTCAGCCAGAACCCTGAATACGTTTAACAATGCGTTGAGGCTGAAGTCATATCAATTCAAATGTTTAGTAGCTATGCATATTAAATGGCTGTTAGTAGTAGAATCGTCAAAATCAATACTTCATTTGTTTCTCAGGATGTGACTGCACTGTAGTTTCATTCATTCCTTGTCTAATTATCCCTAATCTGCTGCTCCACATGCTCAGCAAGTGGAGCAATTGAGATAATAAAGTTGTATTAAGCATACTCCAAGGCTACCCTGGCAATAATGCAAGGGCTGTGGATAATAGAAGGATTTTGTTCATTTTGTTGCTTAGTAACAAAAATATTGCACAGAGGTTGTGTGGGAAAAAAAAAAAAAAAAAAAAAAAAAGTAATTTTAGTTAGATACGTGCATTCTGCATATTTATAGATTATGATTAATGTTACTGCTCAATTTTGACAATGCACTGTTTAGGTTTTGAATCTGCAGTAAATCAGCAAATGGAAAAGTCTATTGCACCACTTGGCTTGAAATGCTACTTACATATTCATTCATTAAAATCCCAAAGTGGCAAATATTTGTTTGAGTGCAAAATGGTTTTAAATTATACATACATACAGCATGATTTTTCTTCTCTGTAAAGATTTAAAACCGTTACAGGTATTTTGTTAGTCTAGGCAAAATATTATCTAATTGGTGCAAGTGATGGCAACAGAGGAAAGCCAAGCACAATATAGCAAGTCTGTATGCCCAGGATTAGCTTTCTGTACCATATACACCTTGTAGGCTGAGAACACCTCAATTTGTCATTGAGTCCCTCATGCTGGCTACAGAGAAGGTACAGGATTTTCTAGTTTTAGGTCAGTGGATTCTACTTCTTTGTGTGATGGGATAGGTTTCTGATTGTAGGCCCAGTGAGACACTCAGAAATATACTGCTGAATCTCAGCAGCAAGTCAGAGTGCTTCAGTAGTAGGGAAGAGCTGCCAGTACTACTTTCCATCTAATAAAAACAGCTGCATGCATAAGAAGAATAATCTTTGTTGGACTGGACTACTTCTGTCCCATTTTGTGTGAGTCTGCAAGTATTTTTCTACAGCCCTAGTCTTAGGAGGTAAAATCAATCTTTGAACTGTAATGCTGGCTCTTCCCCACCCTGTGTATGGCCATAGGCACCATAGAGCCTATAACATTTCGACCCTTACAAATTGGTACAGCACGTAATTGCATATTAATGCAAGAGATGTGAACTGTAAATATGGAGATTGAAGTCTTTCTTTTGATGTGTTTTTTGTTGGCTGTGACTTTGGTGAGATGACTTCACCCAAGCTTTTAGAGTTCCAGCCAATTTTCCACAGCTGAATTATGAAAAACTTGTAGTGGCTGCTTAGAATCCTGTAGATAAATAAGTACATAAATAAAATCTTGAATTAATGTGTAACTCAAAATGCTGGAAAAAAAAGTGCTAATTGTGAGGTTTTTCTATTATTAATGACCAGCCTGGAGGTCATTTTCAGTGTTTGCAGTTTATCTAACTTTGTTAACTAAATGTGTAAATCGTTCGTTGTTACGACTCATCCCAAAGTAGATTGGTGTAAGATATTTTCAAGTCATTTCAGTAAAAATATCATATTCCAATTAGTGAGGCTGAGAAAAGAGTAGAGTTGCTGCTCTCAATAGCAGAATTTTGACTGTCAAAAAGCAGGATAATATAACCTCTAAGTATTCTAATAATATATTCTTCTAAGGAATAATCAGCATTTTGAGAGCATTCTCATTTTCTGAGTTCTGTTGACTGACAAAACCTGTGTTTGAGTTATACTAAAATCTGAATTGAATTAGATTTTTTTGTGTTATTGAATTTTCTATGTTATTTCTAATTATCTTTAAATAATCATTCATAATGCAAATATTGAATAGAAAACTGAACAAACATCTGGCTATTGTCTTCCAAGGTTCTCTGTGCTAATTATGACAACAAATTAAAGGCAGTATTGATCTTGAATTTTAACTGTCTTTTAGCTAAAGGCAAAACATTTCAAGGGTGCTGACTTCCTTCAGTGCTTCTAGGGAACCCAGGTTGTTAGTGCCTAGAGTAAAAGATCTGAAATGTCTACTGTTTGCTAAAGGTCAGCCAAAAACAATTATAGATAAACCATTGCTACCAAAAGCAGAAATCATTTATCTTTTTAGAGAAGGCATTATCACCATTAGTCCATTGCTTCCTGCCTTCCACAGAATTTGGCTGTGATTGAATGTTCATGATCCCACAATTTTAGAGAAAATTTTCTAATTGTAAAACACTGTGGTAATTGGACTAAAGTGTAGGTACGTGTTTTCATTCAGAGGTCCATTTCTGAAGGATTGAAGCTGACAGTTTCACACATAGGTAAATTTTAAGCAAAGTAAATCCCCAAAGCCATCTTTATATTTAGTTTTCAAATGCACTTGCATTTTAAGTACATCTGATAGAGATCCAATTACTATAAGCTTTGAGGCAAACTTTTTTTTGTTTGTTTGTTTTTTGTTTTGTTTTGTTTTGTTTTTCTTTTAAATTATGCTATTTCCTAGTGTTTTCTCTTGTTACTTTGAAATATACAGTAAGGACTGGGTTAAAGTGGTGATTTCAGTAGCTTATAAAAAGCCTGTAAATGTTCATGTGTCTAGTATGTTTTTTGAAGCAAGATGCTAAATTTCTTTTATTTCTGATTAGTTGCAAGGTGGAGTAACAGTGGAAATGCTGCTATAATAGCAAGTGTAGAGAAAGTTGAAATGTTCTGTTTCAAAGAGGAAGAGGGGAGGTCAACGTTTGTGTGAGTGCCAGAGGACAGATCCATTTTGGGAGCTGGCAGTGTCCAGTAGTGTTTGTACTGGTCATGCCCCTATGAAGGAATAATGTCACTCTCTTCGTAAAGGTGCTAGGCATGTGCCAGCTGGTCCATCTGGCTCATCCGTAGTCAAAGGATAACATCAGTGTCACTGACAAAAATAATACAGGGAAAACACTGCCTAACCCAAGAGTAATCTTTAAGCAGGTGACAAAGATCACAAACATACTTAAAGCAAATTAATACCATATTTATTTCATCTGTAAAATAATACTACCCCAATATCCACAGCAGATCACTGTTCATAACCCTGGGTCATCACCAGTCTGTCTATTCAAATGTGTTTTTTGTTTGTTTGTTTGTTTGTTTTTTCTTACTATCTATTCTGTTTATTTAACCTAGTTCACTCTCTAGGGGTAAAACATTTGTTTCTAACATTGGTAGCAAACGATCGTGTCATCTAATATGGCTATGTTAACTACTTGAATATTTTCTACACTTTAATTTTTACAATATTCATAAGAACGTGCAGTCATGTCTATAAATGTTTGAGCTATTGTGATTCAGCAAGCATTATTTTTTTCCTCATTATTTTTCTATTTTTTTCAAAGCGTAGCAAAATTACTGTATTCCTTTAATGTAAAAACCATTAATTATCTTCTACAGGTCACTTCAGGACTCTGTTACCTTAGAAATTAAAAAACAGTGATTTGAATCTTTGAATCCTCTGAAGCTTCTGGTGCTCCCCACCCCCAGGTATTTGTTGTTAAATGCCTTGGACACGTGTCAATTTAAATTACAGACTGGTAACCTGAGTTCACCCCACTCACTTCCATACAGAGAGATTACTTTTTATTTACTGTCCTAAATCACTCTTCCACTGTGGGGCTATAGCCCTTCCTCAAAGGCAGAAATTTTCAAAGTGGGTATTAATTTCCAGGAAAGCCACATTTGTAGGCCAGGTAACATCTTCTATTAGACCTAATCTATTTTATTTTATTTTATTTAAAAAAAAAAAAAAAGTACCAATTATATCACTTGCTGTAATGAAAGATTTGATCTGCACTGCAAGCACTTATTTCCCCTGTACTCTCAGACTGTCACAGTTACCGTACCACTGATACTAGTAATTCTCATGCAGACTTAATTTTCTTGAAGCATCAGGGAGTCTCTTGCCATGAGTGTCATTAGCTAACTAAATTACCTGTGTACTGTTTAAAAGAATTTATATTAAGGGAATGATAAGATAGGAGAGTCTACCATCAACAATAGCTTTAACCATTTTTTTTCTTTTTCTTCCTTCCTGTTTTATCTTGTGTATTTTGTGTCTTCTATCTTCAGACTTCAGCCTTTGCATAAAGTAATGGGCAGTAGGAGGTTTGGTAAAAAAAGGTAAAACTTGCTCTCAGCTCCTCAGCAGTGCTGTCCTTACATACCAGAAATTAAATGAGATCTCTACTCTTTTAGAGTAGCAGTCATTGTTTGTGTATGTGCTAACTAACATTGTCTGTATGCTATATATTTTAAATTGCCAATACTTGTATAGACACACTGAAGGAGCTTCTCAGAATTGATTTCTCATGTTCAATCAATATCTGACTCAAGTACCTATCACCCAATTCTCTAATCGCTTGCCTGAGCAGTAGAGTATGAAATTTCTCAGTTAACTTGAGCAAACGTATTTTAAGCACATAGATGAGCATGTGGGTGCTAGCATGAAGAGATCTACCATGCAGAATGGGAGTATGGTGATGTGGGTAAAGCGTGAAGGTTTAAGTTAGTAAGAGAAAATCACCAGACTTTCTGTGAATCCTAAACTAACATGTTATTAAAGCCTCTAGTTCACTGCATCATGTATTTGGTATATGCCACATATGATATACACAAGACACTTAGATTATTTTTTTATTTCAGATTTTGAGGAATATATGCCTTCAGCACCTTGGTTTCTAATGCAAAGGACTGCTGCTAGAATAAACATGAAATTCCATGAAGTGGTTATTATCTCCTATTATTGTTGAGTGTGTAAGGACTAATGTTTCTGAGAAACACCATATTCTTTATCATCTGTTATATTCATCATTATCTGCATTTTCTTTTCCTCCATAACCAGTTCAGACATCCTAGAACTTTCTCATCTAGGCTCTAAGTCCTCTGTTTCCAGACCCAAATTACAGCTAAAGTTATCGGCTCCACAAATTCTGTTTATAAGCTACGGTAATTCTGCATATGTGGAAATAGAAATGTTTATCTATAGAGCTGAATTTAAAAATAAATAAATAAACAGTGGATCTCTGTAGTTGTTGCACTACTATGCTGGAATAAGCTCCATTTCACTTACCAAATAAATAGCCAAAGAGAACAAAATTTAAGCACAATCAACTGCGTAGATAAATCAGTCTTTGAGCTCACCACATGGACAAGTACACACTGTATCAGTGCTTAAGTAACTACATCATGATTGAATTTTTAATAGGAAATGCCTCTATTAAGATTTGTAAGTCCTCTTACTACATGTATTCATAGAGACAAAAACATCGCAACATATTTCTCTTATTCTGGCCTTCTTTGGGAAATTAATTTTCCAGTGTGGCAGCCATAATATCATAGTGGAGGTTGTGTCCTGAGTCATGAAATAGACTCACAAGTTTTCTTCAGTGCACATCAGGAATTTGGGGAATCAGTCTAAACTGCAAAGTAAGATTCGTAAAATCACTAAGCTTAGGTCAAGTCTGACCTGGATTGGTGCTTTTGTCTGCTTGTTTTTCCAGTAGAATGAAGGGTTTAAAAAAAAAAATGCAAATGCATATCGATATTTGGAAACTTGCATGGGTCAAAGTTCAGAGATAACAGCATGAGTTTTTATTCTGGACTGCAGTTAGAACTGTTTTCTTTTTCTGGATTCTCTGTGATCTTAGGTTCAGCCTTCACAACCAGCCAGGGCCAGTTCCCCTCTGAACAGACAGCAGAGGCATCCCTAGACTTGGAGATGAAAGTGAAAAGCTTTGGTCCTAATTTCAGTGCTCGACATGGACCACTCCTTGGGCTCAGGTTTCTGTACGAATGAGGCCCCAGGAAGCTGGTTGAAAATTGGGCAGAGGGTGTGATGGAGCATTAGGCTTTCCACAGCCTAAATAGCAGTAAGAAACAGGTGCTCGGAGAGCATGGTCATTACTTAACAGAGGTTCAATTGGCCAAAAGAGCTTAATGTTTTTTGCAAGTCTGATCATGCCTAATGTCCAAAAAAGATTTTGTTACTTAAATTACCTCATAGTAGATTAGTTATACCAATAGGAATTTTGACTGTGTTAAAATTGCTGGATCAAATTGTTAAGTCGTACATTTTGTTATTGAGCCCCCTTTGCTTACAGCATGCTTACTTGGGCCTAAAGAGTTTCTTCAGTGAGTACATTTAATTTTTGTTTAATGGTAGGATGGGTTAAAACAGAGGTAAAATATAGTTCTGCACTGTAAACACCAGAGATGATAAAAATGTCCTTTCCATGGCAGATGAAGTGTAGCTTTGTGCCAATTTGTTTGCCTTTGTCTCAGAACACTGCTGAGTAGTTTCTGGTCATGACAGCTTGGTTATGTCAAGTTACAGAAAAAGGAAATACTTTCCTTTTCTACATCTTATGCCCTGTTTTTACCACTGAGCGAATGCCGACAGAATATGCTTTAATGGTATTTTAACAATTTGTAAACTGTTGCAAAGAAATGTTATCAAAGTGTAAATCAGAGTGATAATAACCATGATAATGTGTGCAGTTTAGCTTTGATGATAAATTCTGAATGTCATGAGTCATGGAGTGGTAATTATCACTTCTATAATGATGAGCATCTTAAGAAAGCTTGTTTAAGATGTACAGATTAACATCCTGCTTTTTGAAATCTGTCAAGATCCTGGAAATAAGTCTCTTTCTGCATTTTGTGCCAGTGACGGAAAGCTTCCATATTAGTAGTGTTACTGAACTACATTATCCAGTAACATCTGCAATGTTTCTTGAAAAATGACAAAGCCTTTTTTGAAAGTGCTAAAGTATGTAACAGTGCTGCTTGCTGATTGTCTTTGTCTGCCTGAAGTCCTCGATGTGCAAACCTCATTTTTCTACTTGTTATCTGCTATTGCGAGCCTGTATTTACCTGGCCTCCATGTCCTGTCTGGTGTTGTTACTGCACTAATAGTAAGGCTGCTTTGTTGTGTGGTTGGTTGGCTGGTTTTCTCACATTGCAGCTATTGAAAATAAGCAGAACCTTACTGTCTGCTAACACATATTCTAAGATGCGTGAGTTCGTGTGGCTGCTCTCCAGCATGCACTGCACGTCCCAGTCTGTACAACTGCAATGCTCTGCTTCAGTCTGAACAGCACTGCCTATGGCAAAGCGAAGGGAAAGTGGAAAGAGAAAGAGAGTTTTAGTATAATGAACAAAACATTCACAAAATAAGGTAATTGTAAAGCACAGATATTTGGTGATGTAGTAAACTGGACAGGTAAACGAATAGCAATACTCAAAATTCTGGTTTTGCTCATAAGTCTCCTCCTTTTATGGTGCTTGTAAGTACGTGTGTGCTGCTTTGAAGTTATGATTGAGTGGTACATATTGCTCATGGATTCTTTTCAATTTCTTTTTAAAGGGAGCTTTTACAAATAAGCTTGCTAAAGAATAACAGAAGAAAGTAAGATCAGAATATTTGAAGTGTTTACCTACTACGTTTTTTTATTAATGAGTTTTTAAAGTGTTTAAATATTCTCATTGTTAACAAAGAGCACTCAGTGTTTGAAAACCTTTAACATTCTGGCCATTACTTAACGATAAGCTTTAGATGGCATAGTGATTGCTTGTTAAAGGATTTTCCCTACTTAGTTTAGCCAGATCTTCTAATAAGAACTTACAAATATAAGGAAGAAAACTTTCTTGAAAGCACCTGACTGCCATTAATTCCTCTCACTTCAGTTAAAGAAGCAAAGTGATGTATAGAGCTGAAATAAATGGCATATCTTTTCCTAATGCTTTGCAACATGTGGCTGAACTGTGAAAATTTTAGATTATGTAGAAAAATCTTTCTCCCTAGTGTGCAATTCATAGTTGTCTGAAGTTGTTAATGTGAGGAATTGTTGCTAAAGCAATTCATGAGTTACCCTTGCAGGGATGAATTTTACAAAGAAAAAGCATGGATCTTTCAGTAGAGTCTTTCTGAAAATAGCCTTTGCAGTTTGATTTTAGTAAGAACATTTATAGGATTTAGATTACACTTGGGGAGAAACTTTCAGTTCTGCAGGACAGTAGTTTAATTGCTGTCACAGGATGTATTGTTCCGTACTTCCCATTAAGCCTTGATCTGTGGTAACAGCAGCAGGAGTTTGCAACTCTACCTCATCTGGTCCTGATTGAAGAGTGGGTGTTAATGTGGCAATTAAAGGGTGAAATGCTACAGCCAGGTAGAAGGCAACTAAGTAATTTAGGTGATGTGAAGCAAGAGAAAATATACAATACAGTGATTTAGGAAAAAAAATAATAATCACCAAAACCTGGGTCTGTGGGTTTCTGGTGGTTCCAATGCTGTTCAGTATAACAGAGAAAGAAAACAAAGAAAGAAGTTGTTCACTGCATAGGGTTTTCATGACTGGTGACAGAAGAATCTGAGAGAAATGACATTGTGGGTGGGGCGACTGTGCAGTTGTTTCTGCTTTGGTATATTAGCTGAAGTTTCCAGGAGAAAATTAGTGCAAGGTAACCATTTTTTTAAAGTGCATATATTCATCTTGGTTTTGCTTTCAGAAAAAATCAGAATATGGCGAAAAAATTAAAAACTTAGTGTTTGTTGTTGTTTTTGTTCTTGTTTTTTAAAGTGCATGTGTGAGTATTGTAAAATGTCAAAAAATTTGGTCCTGCCAAGTCTTTTTAGTATAGGCATTATTGCAAGTCTCACACAACATGAAATACAAGATGTAATTCCAGTGCAGAATAGGTATCAGTGTTTCACAAAGTTACCAATGGTAAGCACTCTCCATTTGTACTTAAGCATTCACCTTTTTCACTCTAAAGTATAAAAACAGGATCAACTTTAACCCTTAGTAATGAAAAGTAAAAAAGCTTCGGCAGCCTGTCAATGAATTTGGAGAAAACACCAAAACGTAGCAGAAACAGTTTAACACCGTGACTGTGCTTTTCAGCTCTTCTTAGAACTTACTCCACTATTTTGACAAATGTTTATGGTATTAACATCTGATTTGTTAGTTAATAGTGGAATTTGTTAATCAATAGTGAATTATTTATTGAGTGAATATAATTTCTTTTTCAGAGTAATTAACATCCTGAAGAGTTATGTATCAGTTTCTTTAATACTATTTTCTAGGTTACATTTGAGAATACACATTTTAGTGGTTTCTCACTGTGTCAGTGGATAAATTCACAGAAAATGGATTGGCTAAGGCCCCTACTTTCATCTGTGGGTGGATCTCAAGGTATAGCATACATCCAGTGAAGTGACATGGAGTAAGGCTTTTTCATATGTCCATTTGCATACACCTGTATTTACATACATCTGTTCCTGCAGATAACTTTGCTTTAGAAAGCTTCATAAAATAAATAGCCCTAAGTTGGAGCTGAATTTTTTGCTCTTGTCTACCTGACGGAGGCAGTAGCCTGGTCCCTTTTGTTTTCTAACTGCTTGATGGAGTGAGACGGGAGATTCACAGGGAGGGTATTTCCCATCTGCAGTCACCTCCCATCCTCATGTGTGCATACATACAGGACAAGTGTTTTGGATGATCATCAGGGGGCATCCTCTTCAACACATTGGTCTATCTTCTGCCTGCTGTAGACTGCACCTGTTGCTCACTGGTGTCAGAAATGTCCTGCCTCCCCATCAGTCCTTAAAGCTCCTCCTGGTAGTGGCATTGGAGCGGTTCCTGCTTCCCTGAAATGAGACCAAGAAGAAATGAAATGAGATGGGAGCTGGGTTAGGGTCCCACAGAGCTGTAGTACTCTGGTCGACAGTGGCCCTCACAGTTTGTACCTGCCTGGGGTTTAGCAATCTTGGGCTTTTCTGAGCTGAGCCAAACGCTAAGCTGGCCATGTAAATTGTACCTTCTGTTCTGCTGTGTGTGCTGAAGTTCTCCCAGTGCAGTTCACAAATTACCTGTGAATGAGAGTTCTTCTCAGAAGATCTTAGTTTAAGACAAAGTACATTTTCATAAACTTGCTAGATACGTAAAGATAAAGCTATTGCTCGTGTGTGTAAAGCTGCCTCAGTCTTATGGCAGGTACTGAATCATATCACTAACAAGCCCTGTGTCCCATGGTAAGCCATTGTCTGGTGAAACAGATAGCTCTGCTGTTCTGAGGCTGCAAAGGTTTTTAAAACTAAAAACAATGTTGACATTGACGAATAGATGAAATACTGCCTTGCTGACTTTGTTGCTTTCAAAGTACCCTGCCGAGTCGTGCTGGAGTAGCTGCTAAAGGAAAACACGCAGTAGGGTTATTGGAACAAGAGATTAAGAAAAGTCACTAGGACATGTTCAAAGGACACTGAAGTGTTTTTGATTTTCTCACATTCAGTGGGATCCTTCCAAAAGCATAATGTGAGCATATTGTCATGAATACAATTTAGTTAAAAAAAACAGAGAGTACACCTTTTGTATTTCAAGCCAAGAATTAGAACGTATTGTTAATACAGTGTTTTAATTGCCCAACCAAAATACCACAATTTAGCACAATTGAGAAGGAATTTGCAATATTACAAATTAATTCTACATTCTCATTAATAATGCAATTAAAATAGCTGTAAACCAGCATCTTCATACCTAGCCTCTTCCCTGGTGTTGTCCTTCTGGAGTCAACAAGAGTCAGAAGGTGAGGGTGGGAACTTCTTCCTCCCTACAAATCTCCAGGTTTGTTAATCGTCCTCTGCAGATGGTATGATTTCTTTTTAGGGGGAGAACTATGCAACTAACAGGAAGCTGGGTAAAATACAAGGTAAAACAGTTGAAATAACTAATGCTTTTAAACACGGGAGAAGCACCAAGTTAGCACTTGTAACTGTGGCATTACAGCTAGGACAAGCTAGACAATAACTGTCAGATCTTTAAGTGAGTTGCTGCTACAGTCTGATTCTTACTTATTTTTAGATGTGACTCATCAAGCTACAGTAAATATAAGACAAGGATAAAAAGCCCTATGGCATGAAGTACTTTATTAGTTTTTAAAATCAAGACTGAGGTCTATTGCTAGCACTTGTTAATGCCAAACTGAGTGAACCACAGAGTTACAATATAAATGAGCAGTTAAATCCTTATTTCCCTTGAAAATGAAATTCACATTTGTGTAAAGCTCTTGTTTTAATGAGTTTTCTAGTAATTTTAATAAAGGGAGCACATTGTCTTTGTACTTAGGGGAAGTTTCTGTTAAGGGATGCTCTTATCCTTGAGAGAACTTCCTTGGGGAAAGGTAAGTGTGTATCAGTGAAAGAAAACAGGTAGAGTGTTATTTCCTCTTTTTGAACATCTCCAGCTGTTATTTTGGAAAACAGGCTCATTTGTGCATGAGTCTTTTGTGTTCTTCCTTTCACTCCAAGCCCCAAAGTGAACCAAATGAAGAGATGTATTGCTAAGGTGCAGACTGCCCTTTGCAGCAGAACTAAAAGCGCAACGTTTTTACAAGAATGATAGTCTGCTATGAACAGGAGCCATATTCACTTTAGAATATTGTGGTTACCTGTATTGTACTTTTATTTATATACTCTTTACTATTTTGTGGTGGTGTGTTTTTTTGTTTAGTTTTCGTATATTCAGCTTTGCCCATACCAACTTTTATGTACTCAACTGTTATTTTTCTGTTGCTCTTAGTTCCTTTCAGCTGCTTCCAAGGAAATATGAACACAAAACACAACTCTAGAAAATAATTTAGAGCTTTAGTTCTCAAGTAGCTTTGAAATGAAGCTAAACATGTTCTTTGACCTATAAGCACTGTCATGGTTTATGTTCCAGAGTCTGCCAAGCATTTGATAATGATGATAAGTCAAACCAGGAATGTCTTAGATAATCAGAAGACTAAGTCAAATTTAATATGGAGGGCATTTTTTTGTTGTTGTTAATTTCTAAAATTAAATGTGTCAAATTAATACAGTTATAAAACTGGCATGTGGGTCACTAGTGACAGTTTCTCTGCATGTGCTTTTACCTGTGCCTGTTCTGTGTGGTTTCTGCCTGCTCTATTTGGGCTGAAGCAAAGCCCTTACAAGAAGAGAAAGAAACAAAACATTTCAAAATAATTTCTTAAAATCACAAAAATGGAGATAAGTAATTACGATTTATCCACAAAATATACAAATTCTGCGGGCCAAAATACAGGTACAATACAACGATACTTGTGTTATTTCCAGGCAAGCCATTGCTAGAGCTACCACAGAGAGATTAGTGAGTTCACTACTGGAAGGGGATGGCTGCCCGTCTGATGTTTAGTAGGAGGGCTGTTATCTGTAACGCAGTACATCTCTTAGGATGTGACTCACAATGAAAAGTTTTCTCATGGAGAATATTTTCTGCCATTTTTTTGGTGTGTGTGTGTGTATTCTGTTTTGTTTGATTTTTGGTGTTTGTTTTTTTTTGCATTGTACTTGCCCAGTAGATTGGCACACAGCTGGTTTTCAGATTACAGTGCAGAGGAAAATATTTTCTTGTTTTATTCATTTATTAAAAATATTAATCGCATGCAGAGAATGACAACAGTTTTCCCTCTCTTCTTAGTACATCTGTTTTTAAATACTTCCTTTGTTTTGTAGTTGCTGTTAAAGGTGGGAAATGGCACAGCAGCACAAAATTAGAGAGAAGTGTAAGTGACAAGGTATATATCAACCACTCTACTAATTCCCTGCCACACTTCTAGTTCAGAGAAAACATACTGAGGGGAAGATGTATGTGGATATATAGTTGTGGTCAGGACCAGCAGGGTTTCTTTGACCACTCAAGATATTGACAGCCTGATGAATACTTTAACTGTAAAGTGTTGTGGTTTTTTTGTTTGTTTGTTTGTTTGTTAATGAGAATGAGATTATCCTTTGTTTTTATTTGTGTATTTCTTCAATTCACATGCTTCTATTATAGCTTTATATGTAGTTTTAGACAGGGATATTTTTCATATGTTAAGGTGGTCTGATACAAAGGTTATTTTGTCTATAATATGTAGTTCTAACAATAACAAAGGTATGAGAATTGTTTTCAGAGTTAAAGTATTTTGTCCATCTCTAAGGATCAGTAAAATTATCTAAAGCAGTTAGGACCAGTCCAATTTTGAAATTTCAAGTACTTAGGGACATGGTTTAGTGGGTAATATTGGTGATGGGGGGGATGGTTGTTCTTGGAGGTCTTTTCCAACATTAATGATTCTATGATCATAAGACTTTCCAAAAGCAAGAAGACATTTTCATGGTGATAAATTATGTCACTCAAACAGCAGTCTTATTCTTTCACTGTATGACTGTACACCTCATTTTGGAAGGAAACTTACAAATAATAATAGTGATTTAAAAAAAAATACTTGATAGCTGCTAAACCATTAACCCTTTACTTAGGAAAGACTTGCAAAATGTACTTTGAGGAGGCTGTGCTTATGTAAGTAAAGGCCAGACCTGGCAAATTGTTGTGTTTGGATCTG
Organism: Aythya fuligula; assembly: GCF_009819795.1. Classification (NCBI taxonomy): domain Eukaryota; kingdom Metazoa; phylum Chordata; class Aves; order Anseriformes; family Anatidae; genus Aythya; species Aythya fuligula. The sequence continues at coordinate 25,089,289 of NC_045562.1, read as the reverse complement.
AACTCGTGTCTGTCTGTCTGGAGATGCAGTGAGCCCTTGCTCCTAAGGCTCAGCTTTCCAGAGGGATTTAGAACAGTCCATGCTATCCTCACTACTTATATCCAAACATGACCATTTTACTGTAAAACTTTGTGACACCTAAAGTAAAAACGAACAGATTATGTACTGTGTCACATCCTCTGTCTTTTGACATTGCAAGGCAGACAGCAGTTTGGGGGAGAGAAGGCACTGGAGGGGTGTTCAAAATAAGTTGTGTAGAAATGTGAGAGTGTAGTCTGAGCCTAATCCCATTGTCATCATATGAAAGCTGCTAGGGGCTAAATTAGATCTCTTAGTTAATATTCAACATAATGTCTGTTTATTTGCTTAAACTTTGGATCTTAGCTGTTCATTTAATATTCAGTATATCTTTCTGTTTCGTAAATTCACATCCTTAATGAGGGGACCTGCCAGACTAAAGGGGATGTGAAGAGCATCAGTGATACTGCAGAACAGTTGTGACAGCTGAGAGACAGGAAAAGACAAGTTGATTCAATGTGTAAAACAAAGGGAGAGAAAAGATAACAAAGAAAAGAAAGAACTTGATGTCTCCTCTTCCAAAGCGTAATTTATGCAGCAGCTCATTTATTTGCTCTTTTTCTGGTTTTAAATAAAATGTGAAAAGCCAGTCATCTACCCATGAAAAAAATAGGGTGTTATTGTTTGATTAATACCTCATACTGATGTTAGGAGATGCCTAATTATGCATCAGTGTTTGCCTCATTATGTAGAGGAGCATCATCACAGCAGATTAGTCCATGAACAGAGAATGGTTTCCTTTTTGCTAATTAATTATCATGCTTCACAATAAGGAACCCAAACAACAATCTAGTTCTTTCTCAGTAAGACTTTACATCTAATTTTGGAAGGAAATTGTTTATTGCAAATAATAATTATAATAATAATAATTAAAAACAACAACAACAACAAACAAACAAAAAAGACTGACCTGGTCTCAAAAACGTGGCTCAAATAGATTGCTTATCTTTGCTAGTAAGGTGTGAGAGAATTCCCACAGCCTGCAGCTTTCTGAAAATGTCTTCAGCAATATTAACTCCATCTTCTTTCCCTACATTTATGACATAGTGATGACCCCAAAGGTTATAATAAGAACACAGCTAACTTTTGCAAATAAATGAGTGAAACACTGAGAACTACAGTTTTGTTCTAGCTCAGTAAAGGCAGAAATTAATATCAAGTAACAGAAGAAGGGATGTATTTCCACACTAGAAGTTCAAAGAGAAAATACTCTTGAAATAGCAACTAAGAAAATGTTTGGATGATGGAATGCAACAATCAAGAGAAGTAGCTGAATACTTGCTTCACCAAATAGAGGAAAAATGTATAAATTCTTGAAGGTTATAGTGGCCTACATTCCTACCATGAAGATATGTCTGCTAATGCTAGGTGCTGTGATGTAGGAAATAAAGTTAAGGAGATACAAAGGGTATTTAAAAGTTTATGGCTACAAATTTAGTGCTAGCATTTGAACTACTGGGAATTTAAGGCCTGTTTCAGTAGGTTAAAAAAACCTTCTTGAGTGTCCTCATTTTGTATCTTGCCACAGCATGCAGACCTTATGTAAATTCATCATTTCATAGCAAAAACTTGGAGCCTCTATCCCTGCATCAGAGAGAGCATTTTTAAAAAGGCAAAAGTAAAAAGATGAGCAACTTCATGATATAATATTAAACTTCAAGAAGAGTAAAGTATTGCCCAAACTCTCTTTTGTATTTTTAAATCTCATTTCCAAAGCATAATTCAAGGACTTCTCTTATTTACAAGAACAAACCTATGCATTAAGAAAAAGCACACTGAGTTCTTGAGGAAAACGACTAATTACAGGCAGATTATAGAACCTGAAGATTTTACCCTGAATGATTAGTATGTAGAGTGGACAAGAATAACAGAAATGTAGGAGGGAGTTGGTGATATTCCAATATCCTCAGTTTAGTAGAGCCGAAGTTTTGCAATGTCAAAAGTAATTTTACTGACGTTATTGTCAGTAAAATAAAAGTGGGAAATAAAAGTGCTCAGTGTAGAGGGCTGTATCAGAATCTGATGCTACTTCAAAAGTCATTACCTGTGTTGTGGCTTCTATTTCTGCCCTTCCCAAGGGCTAGTGTTACTGAATATAAGGTCAGTGCCATCCTCACAGTAGTGTTTCACTAACTCTCCCCTATAATCTGTGCTTGGCATTTGAGAGGTTAAAAAGAGTAGTATTGGAAAAAAACAGCTCTCTGACAACAGCACTGACTGTAAAAGTCAGTGATATATTTTGGAGGAAGAACTAAAAATATGTCAAAGATAGTTTCAGGCAAAACAGAGAAAATGTCAGTGTAATGACAGGTCTCAAAATCTGCAAGACTGTATGAAGTGTTATAAATATGTTCAAAACCAAAGTTTTGCTTGACAGGTTATCATTTACAATTTTTAACAATTAATGTTGCTGGTATGCAGTAGTGTGACTCTGAAAATAAGTTGGCATTTCTGAGTAATTTATTGACCTCAAAGAAAATTACACTTTCCTGGACTCACTTCAAAGTAACCTTCTTCTAATTGGCCTTGCAACCTGAAAGAAACCTCTTAACATGCTTTCCTTGGGGACAAGTTACTGGATAAATACCTGTGTAGTAAACAAATCTGTTAAAAAGAATCAAATTTTAGTGCAGCAAGATCACCTTTTGACAGCTTTATACTACATAAACGTGTCCAGAGAATGACAAGGCAACTGTATGTGTCTTTGTTATCCTACCATGCACTTAAGTTGTCTAGATTCTTGTTTGAGCTATAGCCTGGATTACGTTTATTGTGCTGGTAATGTAAGAAAGTTCCAATGGAAGTGCAGAGTGCAGCCATCCATAGGAAAATCTTTGTTGTAAAAAAGATAGTTGCCAAAAAAAAAAAAAAAAAGGAAAAGAAAAAGAAAAAAGAAAGAAGTTCTGCAATCTCTTCTGCCTTCCTTCTCACCTGAGAGGGAAGCATGTCACTGAGCACACCTGTGCCTGTCATGTTAGGTTCAGGACTAACAAGGCTGTACTGGGAACAACTTCTTAGAGGTCTGGTTGAACTTTGTTCCGTGTGCCATGCTGCTGGCATCAATGAAGCTCTTCCAGGGAGCGAAATGTTCCAAGTGTCATTCAGCGCAGCAGCATGAGTTGTATGGCTTCTTTTTCACCCCTACTTTCAGGCACTTTAGTTTTAGTGCTATCAACCTATTTGGTTAGCAGGAGGACAAGCAGAGGGAAACACAGCTTTCAGTTTTGTGTGTGCCATCTCCCATTCAATCTGCTATATCGTTAATTGGGTTCCATTTCTTGCTCACTTTCATGTGATTATTGTAGTTATGTTGCAGCAAAAATAACTTCCTGCAACTTTATCTTTACCTCTCCTTTATTAAGACTGCTTTTATGTGTATTCTTAACCAGCTTTCTTCATCTGGCATAAGATGGTTGCATATATTGTGTCATTCCTCTGGTGAACGAAGTTATTCCTCCATATACTATGGCAGACAAACAATTTGGATATGAGCAGATGAACAGAGATATAAATATAATGCATTTCCTTAGTGTTGTTTTCATTGTTTTTGTTTGTTTGTTTCACATAGGAAATAACAATATTGAGGAAACATTCAGAAATAGATAGAGACAAATGTAAGAACAAATATGTCACAGGCTTTCTTCAGGCAGTTCCAAAACCCTTTTCTGAAGATGGACCACTAAAGATGTAAAAGACAGTTGCTTTAAAACTATATACAAAGAAATAGGCAGTCTATTTCAAATATTTTAGCCTTAAAAAAAAAAATCTTTTGGGGAGGGATATTCAATTTTCATGCCTGCAAAAACAGTTTGTTTATTGTTCTGTATAGTGCTAAGTTCTTTTTGCATCAATTATATGCAATTATATGCAAAATAAAATACATTGGGCATTAATTCCTAGAGGTGTTTAACAGTGATATGTAAAATAGGATTTAGGTAATTCTGTTTCTCTGTGGAGGTTTTCAGGCCATAAGCAACCACTTTATCATTTACTCTTTGGGTAAAAGATTAACCCCACCTTTCCCTGAGTTTGACTGCTGGAAACAAAGCAAATGAAGGAGTCTGTTGTCAGCTGTGGAAAAGACATGAGTTATGATACTGCGGCACCAGTGAAGGTATCAACAACTACCAAGTACAACTGGCACTTGGAATAAATCCATAAAAAACAACCAACCATCTTTCATCCTTTCCTTGGAAAATAAAAAAGTTCCCAGCTGTGTCAGCACTATCAACAAGCTAGGAAGCCAGCTCTAGCTGCTCGTGTGGAGGTCTGAATTGCCGTGCTAGATTACTGCAGCCACATAATTTTGTGCTTTGTTGTTTTTCCTGTTTGCAAGATCTGGAGTAGAAAAGTACCTCAGGAGTTTAATGATGCTTCTGTGATGCTTCAGTGTTTAAGAAGTAAGTCACCACACCTTATATCTCAGTAATATCCCTTGTGTGTTCTTTTAGCTGAACACTCACCTTGTTTACAAAGTTTTCCCTGGTGCTTCTGTACTGGTTACAGGACTGTCACAATGGCATGAGCTCAGGAAAGTGGAACAGAGATGCCATAATCTGTCTCTATTGGCTGAGATTGTAGCCTGAGAAAGTGCCAGCAAATATGACCAGCCTTGCACATTCTGCAGTCTCAATCAATTCTTTCATGACTATATGAAAACCTATGAATGAAATCAAGCTAGGCTGCATATTCATCTGTGCTGTTCACTTTCTCCTGCTCTCAGTAATGCTGACCTTTTTGAGGCTGTGGCAAAGGAACAAGCTATAGAGTTCAGCAGTTCTTTCAACTTGAGCAGGCTGCAGTAGAAACTCAACATCAAAATGAAGTTGCTGTCTGGAAGATTATATTCACTGATGTGCCAGCAATGAGCAGAACTATAGTACATTCAGAATCTGCTCCATAGCCTTGTAGTATATCATCCAAGGACTTTGACTTACTATTATCATCAAAAAAGAGACTGTATTTTAGCTTGTCTTTTTTCCAGTTGCCCTTATTCTTAGGTGTGCAAAACTGCATTTGGAAAGAATGGGTTATCTAGTGCTTAAATGAGATTGCTATTTGCTAAGTGCTGTTATACTACGCAGTTGTAAATTTTGCTTTTGTTATCTGTATCACGCTTACCATGTCCAACAGTTTTCACAGGATCTGTCTGCTTCTGGAACTTTTTTTAGAGTCTGGCATGGCTATGGATCAGGTAGTAAAGTCTGTCCTCCCCATCTTTCCTCCAGGTTTTTACTCATTCAGGACTGATTAGGAACAGAAGATTTTGGATCTGGCTATCAGAAGAAAGAATGCTGACACACTCTTCTAGGTGAAAATTAAAGCCATGATGGAAGATAACCAAAAGACTGGGCAACTATTGGAAATGGTAGTCAGCTAGGATGGGTGACCAAAAAGAAAAAGATGATACGTCTTTGAGAAAGACAGAGAAGTGCACTAGTACTGTAGATCAGCCAGCCTCAGCTTGCTGTCTAAAAGGAACATGAAATACATCCTTTCCTTGGGTGGTGTCTATCTGTTTCAAACTATGTGAAGGACAGGAAGGTAATATGGTCATCACATATTTACCAACTACAAATTATGTTTGAACAATCCGATTGCCTTTTCTAATTATCATGGTCAAGGGAAGGGTGATGGATGTCACTTGCTTTGACTTTAAGAGATTTTTATCCCTGCAACATTCTCATTTATAGCCAAAGGAAGCATGGGCAGCACAATAAGACTGCTAGATGGGTTGGACTGATGGGCTCAAAGGGTAGTTAATCAATGGCTTGATGTCTGTCTGGCAGAATGTCACAGGTAAGTACTGGGGGCATTGTTGGTCAATGTCTTCATCAGTGACCTGGATGAGGACTGTGCACCCTCAGCAAATCTGTGGATGATGCTAAAATAGAGAAAGTGCTTTATGCATAAAATAGTACAGCATCAGTCCAGGGAACTGTACGAAGCTATAGGACTGGGCAAAATAAATTTATGAAGTTAACAAGAAGAGTTAAATTCTGTACCTGGGTGAAAAATTCCGCGCACCAGTAAAGCTGGGAACTGGCTAGCTGGTGTGTTGCAAAGGTCATAGTGGATAGCAAGTTAATAGGACCAAAAGGTGGACTTCCATCACCAGGAAGGGAAACTGAACTGGGCTACAGTGAGCAGATTAGGTGAAATTATTATCCCTCTCACAATGGTGATGCTGTGTATATACATCTGGGATTCTGCATCCACTTCTGGGCTCTACAGTTCAAGTAGGATGACAAAAGCTGGCATCCGTTTAGCAGAGCTTGCAAGACTATCATGGGCCAAAAACATGTGACCTTTGAGAAGAGGCTGAGACATCTGGGCTTGTTTAGTCTGGCAAAGAAACAGCTAAGTGGTAATCTAATAGCTGCCTGCAGCAACCTAAATGGGAATTACCCAGATGGCAGAACCAAATTCTTCCAGGTACTGGCAGATGGTAAAATAAGAGGAAACAGCCCCAGGGTACAGCTTGGGAGATTCAGTTTGTACATTACAGAAAAGTTATTCACCGAAAGGGTAGTGTGCTAGTGGATTTGCTTACCCAGAGAGGTAACCAGTGGAATTGTCCTTCTTGGAGTCTTCAAGCCTTGGCTAGAAAAAACGTGGCAGCTGTCCTGGTATGCCCTTGGCAGCAGTTCTGCATCCAGCAAGCACTTCCAGCCAACTTTCTGCAAGTAACAAACTCAAAGGGCAACTCTGAAAAGAAAGTTGATGCTCCCAAATTCACGTGTTTATCTCATATTCTCTCTTTGGGATGATTTGGTTTTATGCTAGCATGTATAGGGGCAGTGAAAATAGAAATAATGACAAGGTGCTGGGGAAGGCTGTTTTGTCAATTGCAGTAGAAAAATAATAATAACAAAATAATCATAGGCCTCTAAGTTTCCTTTATGTGTTTTTTTGTCAAGCTAGACAGGAGCATTTCAGTCATCAAAAGCTTAAGCTGAGGTGTTCCAAGAAAAATGTGTGCTCAGGGCCTCAGGGGAGGAATGGAGGGTATGCTTGCTAATTTTATCTGGGAAGATACTTCCCTCTTGGGAGGACATAAAGTGACTGAGGTCCTTTCACAGTGGGAGCTCTGTTGCATAAATTGGTTTGCTGTGCATACTGGGCACAAAGCTTTCTGCTGCTGGCCAGAGATAAGATTGAGAAAAATGTTCTTGAACTGGACAGCCTCATTATCATTGCATGTAAAAACAGCCATTTGACTGCTTTAATTTTCACCAGCAGAAATAGTCACTTGAAGATTATTTTACTTACCTAAGACCACAGACTGCTATGTTATTGGCCACACTGCTTCCTCCCACATTCCTGTGCTGAGTTAACAAGAGAGGCCAGCATACATTTTCCACCACTGAGTTTTTCCTGAATCTCAATTATATGGCTTATGTTGGGAATGGCAGAACAGCTCAAAATACATCAGTAAATTAATGTTAAAAAGAAACAGATTTAATTAAGATCGTTTATCAGGGCATATAGCAGTTCTGGTAGGCTCTGTGGCTGTTCTTAGTGGAGTTACACAATAATTTGATAACTTGCAGGTTGACAATAGTATAACAGAAGTTGTCTGTGCTTTGGGGCAAAAACTGGAGGGGCAACACAGGTGAAGAGAGTAAGCTGCGTTACAGGCATGGAGTTGGGTTGGACCTGCCTGGCTCTCCAGAAGGGATACTTAACAAAGGGCTTTTTCTTAGTATATGCTTTTCTCTTTGATCCATGCTGCAGTCAAGTGAGCCTTGAAAACCAGCTTCAGTTTTCCCATCATCTTTTAAGTCTCTCTTAACATTTCAATAACCTTGGAGAAACATTGCTTGTCATGTAGCACATGTTGCCAGAGGGCACCAGTGTGATGATAAAATGCTCTGTGTATACATCCTAACAGGAGAGAAGAATTACACTTCCATTTTTTATTGCTATGATTTTTTCCTGACAAAGGCTTGATTTCTAATGTATGTCTGGGCACCAAATTAAGTAGCTGGGTACTCTGCTTGAGTAGGCCTTCAATTAGTCTGACCAGGAAATTGAATTCCTGCTATTCTTTTAGGAAAACTTCTCCAGACTTTAAATGAAGACAGAGAAGACCCACAGAAAGTAATTGCAATGGAGAATCTGTTTACAGATCGTCGCTGAAGGAGAGATGTAATGCTGCCCTTTATCATCACTTGTCATAGCAGTGACAACCTGCAAACCTCCTGCCAGTGCATTATTCTTTATTTGTCACCACCTGTGCCAACTCTTGCCCTGGCAGGTGCCTGGCATGTGTCAAACATATGATTCATGGGTACATTTGATCAGCACTGGGAAGAAAATGATGATGTATTTTCTTTTAAATTACAAATTAGACGTTTATTTCCCACATCTAGTGACAGGGGTTTTGGCTTCTTTATACCCAAAGTGCACCATTTATAGCTCACTGTAGAATTTAAATATTGGCTTCTCTCTCATGCCTAACTCTGAAAGTGAAATTTATGTAATATTACAGCACAGAAATGAAACCAATGTACCTCCCAGTTTTATTGTTGTGGCAAGCTTTCCTGAACTGATCCCTTTGGTAATAAATGGGCTGAATGTGTTGTCTCCTGGAGATTTAAAGGCCATTTTATTTCCTGTTGCATTCTGTTTTGCACACTATGTTATAATTGCTGCCAGATAATTTCTTCAAAATTATAGTTTTTCTCTGGCATTGATTGTTGCATGTTTATTTGGGTACTAGAGCTCACTTGCTTCTAAATGTGTATATAGAATATATAGGCTTGTGTGAGAGATGTTTCTTCTGGAGATAATAATAGAAACACAATAACTGGGAACTGCGAGAAAATGTAAATGTACTATAGGAAAGAAAAATATTTTTCTCTTAGAAGAAAGAAGTTTATGGAGTGCTGGGAGAGGGGGACAGTTTGTTATTTTAGGAAAATACGAGATTAATTTTGTTAATAACAACAGTTACCATCTAAATCACTTATTAGTCAAATTTATTGCCATACAGAACATTTGAAAGTCTTGTCCGGTCTGTTTTAAGTAATACTTGAGAAGTGAGATTCCCGGGTATTGTCTTTGTCAAAACGTCCATGTCTTTATGATCACTGGCTCTTATTAAGTAGCTAGCCCAGCTGCTGACTGCAGATCCTGCAGAATTGCTACTATTCTGCATGAGCATTTTCTTTCATAGTCTTACCTTTAGTAATGCCAGCATACTGAGTAATGCAGGGATGGCTTTTGTGAGTAATTCAACAGAAAGGATATGTTTTACTACCTATATAAATAGAATAAAATGCTACATTTTTCTTTACAACTACTACTGTTCTGCTGCCTCTGGCTGTTACTCTGTGGATTTTTATGCTATCAGAGATCAGTAAGATTAGAATCAGATAGTGCCACAATACACTGCAAGAGAAAATGCAATGTGAAAGTACTTTCATGTTTATTTAAATTTGGAAAAAAAATATTTATGGATCCTAAAAGGGATTTTTTTTCTTCGCTTTCTTTTCATTCTGAGAAGAATATTACAGTTGGTTGTTGAACCTAAATGCTTCATGATATTTTTTGATAATAAATTCCAAAACTTTCTTCTTGGCCAAAGCTCCAAACTATATGGTAGGTGTTGTTACTGGAATCTCTTTGACTGTGTCATGACTTACTGTTAGAATATTACCAATACGTGGCTCTAGATCCCTTATGTATTGCCACTAATCTACATATTTCCTTTTGTATATAGACCTGATCTTTTATGTCACTTATCTAAGCTTTATAAAAATTCACTCTTAAATTTGTTTTCTTCCTGGTTACTTCTAGTTATGTCTAAATGAGGGTGTATTTAGAATTCTGTGTGAACAACATGTGCAATTTTTACCTCTTATTTGTATACCTCTTACTTGTGAGTTGTTCTTTGAATCACAGGGAGAAAATGATAAAATGAAAGTATCTGAAAACAATGTTGGGGCACATAATTGACATCAAAAGATGTGCTGGCTGTTTTAATGCAGTTCTTTACAAATCAAATGATAGTCTGTTTGAAATGTGTGGAGAGCTATTTGAAGGAAATGGAGGAAGAAGATGGTGTAGTGAACTCTTGTTTGTTGTGCAGAATTTCAGCTACCATTCTGGCCAAAAAAAAAAAAAAATATATATATATATATATATATATATATATATATAATGTGAAAGATCTCTTTTCCTGAGTTTGCAAGGAATCTGAAGCAATGAAGGAACAGTATGAACTATCATTGTTTTCATGGAGTTCAAGTTCAGATACAACTGATGACAATCAAATTATATTCATTTATTTCATTGTTTACCAATTGATATAAGAACAGAAAAGAATGCAGCATAGCATGACTGTGTACATCATCTCTCTCTGAAGTGTTTCCTTAAAGAGATGGGCTTTCAGTATTTGCTTATTGCAAGATGTGCAAGGAAAGAAATCAAGTCCTTTGAGCAAGGCTGGGCACACAGCTCAATTTCACTGTATTTATTTGGCCCAAGGCAAGTGATAACAGAGTGCATGTGAAGACAGCATTTGTGTGTGTTTAAGCATCAGTGGATATTCAAACTTACTTGCAAGGGCTTTAACTTAGTTGTTGTGACACCTGAGTAAAGGTCCAGTTTAGGCTTTCCTTGAATTTCTAAATAGGGAACAGAGAGCCTACCCCCACCAGGAACAACTTGGATTGTTTAAGCTCCTGCTTCTGTCCATCAAGGGGATGAGGAGGTGCCTTGGTAGCTGCCTTCACATACACAAGGGGAAATTGCCAACCTGTGAGCCAGCTCATGGGAAATGGTAAAGCACTCACACCTGGTGCTGAGCTGCATAGTAGGATCCTCTGATCAGCCAGTCTCATCAATGAACCACCTCTGAAGGCAGACAGGTAAAGATGGAGGATGTGCACATAGCCAAGCTGTTAAGTGCTTGCTGGCCTAGTTGGAGAGCTCTGTTCAGGCTGGATCACTTGAATCTTTTTGTTAGTTGTCTGTGCAGTATGCAACAATGTGGTCAGCTTCTTTGCCGGGGAGGGGGCATGCATGGGTTAGTGTGAAAATCTGAAGACTTGTGGGTGCAAGAGGTCACAGGTGAAAGGGTTAGATGACCTTAGAGTATTACATGACATTATCATAGTGTCTCAGGACTAAAAGAAGCCGCAGTACCTAACAGATTAGATTTGCTCTACTTTGGAAGTATGTAATATCCTGTCATTTTGAAACTCTTTCATTTTTCATGGCCATAAGATGATGCAATTTACAGTGGAAAAAAAATCCAGATTGACAGCCCTAACAGATTTTCTTTTATTTCCTGCAAGGACTCTTTGTATCTTTGTTTTTAAGGTCTATTTCCCTTCTTCTGTATTCCTGCACTATGGGAATAACCTCAATGGAGCTCATAAAAACAGCAAAACGGGTCAATAAATATATGCTTTAGACAGTCTTGCACATGGGCAAAAAATGATCTAAGACTTGATTTAACCTCAGGCCAGTCATGATAGTGAATTGTAGCTGGTACCTAAAATGAGTCAGAGTGGCATACAGCCCTTGTCATGTGAGTATGGTTGGGCATACAAAGATCATCATTCAAAGTCACAGTGCATCTCTTGTCATTGTGACTGCTGGGGGCTTTTTTTTATTATTTTTTATTTTTATTTTTTATTTTTTTTTATTGAGGTATATAACTAGCAAAATGGGATGAAAAAGGGATGCTGCTGCTTCTCTTATTTCAGAATGAAATCTGGGAATTTTCCAATTAGCCGTAGAGTAGGAGACAAAAACATTTGATGTTTATCTGAATGTGATCCTTACTTTTTGAAATAAGGTCTCAGATTTGGCCTTTAACATATTTCTCTGATTTCTCACAATCATCCTAGGAGGACTTTTTCACAACACTTTTGTTTACAACTTGATCTAGTACTCCTGGGTAGTACTATGAATGCAAAACACTCTCTTGACTCAGTAGCTCTCCAAAGTATTCTGTTTCTCCCTCTCAAAGCCCACAGCTTGTTCTGCAGTTCTTGTCAGATGATGGTCTCAAGCCTCTCCCTTGTCAATGTGAGCATACATTGATATCCAGTTCAGAGAAGTATCCCATACGGTATTCTCTTATTAAATGCGTATAACTTGTCCCTGCTGCTCTGGATTTACCAGCAGCATGTCAACAATTCAATGTTTCCTACTCCTTCTCATCTATGGGTAGATTTAGAAAGTCTTGTTTGTTGATCTGCTAGGAAGTAGAGGAGCAGAGACAAGAAGGAGCACAAGCAGGAAGCTGTGTTTCAGTAGAGCTTAATTTTACTTTAACACAAGATCCTGTATTCCCTGTAGTGTGACTTTACTTGTTGCCTTTAAATCTTTGTGTCAGCATTATACACTTGAGGGTACTGCTGAAGAAGTCCCTTCTGGTAGTCCGTAACAAACTTCTTGCAATCAATAACGATGTAGGGTCTGGATCAAAGCCTGTATTGACTGACCACACAAGTCCAAACAATAAAGAGGTGATATAAGAAGCAATCATAACTTGGCAAACCTATTTCAGTGAGATTTAGTTTGCAACTCCTAGCATCACTAAATGTGGCACATCAACAGTTTTCATTACTGGAGAGTATGCTTTTCTCTCCTTTTTTTTCTTGCCAAAGAAGTTATCAAACTTTTCTGAAGTAATGAACCTGACAAGCTGAGGTGTTATATCAAAGGCAAAATATCAGTGTTTCTGATGCAGATGTATTTAGGAAGAGCCAAAACGGTAGGGTGTGGTGTTTTGTTTGTTTCTTGTTAGTGGTGGTGGTTGATTTGGGGTTTTATAGTTCTTAGTGTCTGTTTTTAGCCAGAATAAAAGAAGTTCCTGAAGGTGCTGTTTTATGAAACAAACATCCAGGTTATGCAGATAACAGAATCTATCAACTGCTCTACATTTGCAGCTTAATTTTATTAGTATGTCAGCTGTCCATTTGCTTCACACTGGTATCCAACTATTATGATCTTCCTTCATGTCTGTTTCCCTTCCCATTACAGAAACAATCTAATAATGCTAGTTTAATGGTTACTTTTTAAAAGTTGCTTTCCGTGCGTATTTCTTCATAATTAGTTGCTAATAGGAAGCCCACTTGGAAAGGACACCGTTTATAAAGCAGTATGCCAGAATGTTTATCTGGCCTTGGGCTGCAGGAACCAGAGGATGTATGAATATCCTGCAGTTGTTTTGGCCATGATTATATCGTGGATGGCAGGTTGCCAGTAGCAACTGCAGTAAAAGGTCCAGAGTGTCAGTGTCTTCCTCTGGGTGATAAAACAGAGAACATTTGCACTTTCCGAACTGCCTCACAGAGGATTTGTGGCAGATTTTGGAGGTCTTGAAGAGACAAGACACGGAAGTGGATAAGCTGCTTGCAGGTTGTATGCCAACCTATCCTTCTGTTGGCTCTTCCAGGCCTGGCACCACTGACGCTTTTTTTGCCCTTCTTTCTAGAACATTTAAAAGAGAAGCTGGAGGAATACATGGTCCGTTTTGCCAAAGTGAGGATTGTACGTACCAAGAAACGAGAAGGGCTCATTCGGACCAGACTGCTAGGAGCCTCGCTGGCTAGAGGAGAAGTCTTGACATTTCTGGATTCCCATTGCGAAGTCAACGTGAATTGGCTGCCTCCCTTGCTTAGTAAGTGTACGAGTGTTCATCAGCCACTAAAATTACAGCATTCAGCATAGCTTAAGCAATCAAAACCGTGTCCCGCAATAAGAAGGACATACAATGTATAGAAGTGTTTAGAGCTGCTCTGCAGTTTCTGAAGAGTCAGTATAATAGAGAACTCAGAGAAACCTGAGCAGCTCCATTTTTTTAATTTTTATTTATTTATTTTGCAACAGAGCTAGTGAAAATTTGAAGTATCACTTCGGCCTATTACAGTTGCATTTTATTATTACTACTACTAAGCATGCTACTAAATCTAGTATTATGCCATGCCCTTACTATATACCTGAGAACGTTAGTTATGCAGGTATCGTACTGCTTCCTGGTCTTCCACATTCCATTAAAACAGCTTTTGCTGTAAATGTATCTAGGACCTCGGAGTTAAATCCAATAACAACTGCATTCGCAAGAGAAAGCTCAGAGAGAATGATTAGCTATTGACTGCTTTGCTGAAATCCAGCTGCAGCCAGTAAAGCTCCATTAGTCAAAGGAATGGAAAGAATCAATTGTAGTCTAGGATTTCACTCAGGAAACAGTAGTCCCCTTTTCTATACACCTGACTACATGCAAAGCATATGTGCTTTGCAGTGCATTTTTTTCCCAAACAAAACCAAATGAAACTTCTGAATTTGTTGTTAAAGAAATTGGTATTATTTAAATGGATATGTCACAAGTATAAGACAGGTTAGAGTTTCATCAGCTAGTGGTTATTGTTTCTTGAATGTTGTTCTTAGGCTAGGTATGGCCATACAATAAGCTAATAAAGCATTTAGAGCCAAGAAGAGGGCACTGTTCTGGTAAGAACTATCACTTGAGACCAAAAAAAGAAAAAAAGTAGTAGCAACTAGTTTTCTTTCAGAACAATAACAGGAGAATCTACAAAATTCTGAATTTACATCCTTTCTATCTTCCATATCAATTTATAAATCCAGTCTATCCCCTTGTTACCACAATGTCCTTAATCACACGATCATCCTTTTTAAAAGTAACCTCACTATCTTCATGTGAAGCCCAAGTGACATAAAGGAGCAGAAGGAAATACAAGTTTAAACTATCTTTCCACAAGCAGCTCTAACAGATATCTGTTAAACACTGTGAAGTGTATTATACATAAACTGTACGTATACGGTTTTCCTCTGCTTTCTAATTTTGCCTGAAGGTGCATAATACATCTCCCTAATGTAAAAAATTCAGGAAGACTCACTCTTGTCTGCTGGAATCTTTTGCTAAATTGTTGAAGATTAGATGTAGCCTTTCTGTTTTGCTAGTTTAGACATGGGAAAATTGCAGTTGTGAAATCAGTTCCTTTTCTTGCTTTCTTGTCTGAAGTGAAGGTACAGGTAGCTGGGTTTGACCCCATAAAAGCTTTAAACAGAATGGTCACAAAGAATTCATAAATGCAGCTATGTTCAGTTGAGTATTGAACTGATGACCGCTACCCCCGACTTCAAGCAAGAAAACTGGAAAGATGAGAGAAGCTTCATCAGGGACCAAGACCCAGTTCTCCTCAGCTCTCAATGCAATTTGATCTCTCTCATTCCCTTTTAGTGGAAATACCCTTAGTTAACTAGCTAGAAGATCTGGAAAATCTTGAGGAACACAGGAGTCCAAGGTCAATAGGCTTTATTTTGAAAGAAAAAAAAAAAAAGAGTATTACATAAAGAAGGACAAATAGAGAATGATCACAAAGCTAATATACTTAAGGATGACTTGTGCCCTGTTTTCTTAAAGGGAAGAGAGAATTGCTTTGAACCATTAGGGGGCAAATATTTTCTATCTGGAAATTGGATGACACGTAATAGTAGTAATAGTAAAGTTGGTGTTTTTTTTAATTTTGTTTTGTTTTTCTTTGTCTAGTTTTTCAAGTGTTTATCTTAAGATTTGTCTTATGTTTTAATCAGTACTGCATTTAATGAATGTCATTCAAGGAAACCAGAACAGAGTCTATAATGAGTACTTACTGTTTTGAAGCTGGCCCTATTTTAGCTATGATTTTTTTGTTGTTGTTGTTCAAGAATAGTGAAAAGTCCTCAAAAAGGACTTTTCAACCCCATACTGTGATGAAGACTGTCAGTCTTCACTGAGAGCAGCAGTGTTCTGCACTTCTCAGAGCAGTGGCAAACAGCTTTTCACAAAATGAGATTTTGCAAGTTGGAGGATGGGAAAAAAAAAAGAAAGAAAAACAAAAACAAACAAAAAAGAGCAATCACTTAAAGCCAGGTCTCAAAGTTATTTAGGCATCTAATTTACATTTTAAGAATTGGCTATCATTTTTTAGACCAAAGAAAGGCCTAGTTATCTTAGGACTTGTTACGTATCTAAATGCTTCTAAGGAGAACAGGCATAGGTGTTTTCTCTGTGTGTGTGTGTATATATATGAATATATATACATATATATATATTCAGTTACAGTCCTTTGTTGTTGTTTTTTCTTTAAAACAGGTGCAAAATGGCTTTTCTTTATTTTCTTTAAGCTTTATTTAGTTTATTTAGTTAGCTTAAACAGCATTCCAAACTGAGATAAGCCACTCCAAAACTGAGATCTGAGGGAGTTTTGCCTGATGTTCACAGAGCAGGCAACTGTAATCATGTAAAAATTTTGGCAAACACAGCTGTTTGTTATCACTTCTTAGTAATATAAAGCCAGCAGAGGGAAAGCTGTGATTTGAGCTTCAGCTGCAGTATTTGAGCCCAGTGTAGTGAAGAATCACAGTTATCATGGGTTCAAGGAAAGAAACTGAGGAGCAAAACAGCTGAAAGATGCAGGCACATCTTTCTTTCTGCTGATGTTGCTGCAGAAGTAGGAAGAGAGGGGAGATGGAAACACAGATCAATAGTGCTGTAGGTTACCAAAGCCAGCTTTGTCGAAACATTTTTTTTTTCCTCATCAAGAATTAAAATTACGTCATGCTTAGCAAGTTACCAGGACACCTGCTGGCCATAGCTGTCCGTCTCCATGATGTTATACATGATACGTTACTTGCCAGTGGGGAAGACTGAAGAGCTCAAATGCTCATGACAAGTCAGATAACATGAGGTAACTTGTTGAGCTACTCACATGTCACCATCCATAATTCCATACATAAGTACAAAAATAAGATTATTTGCAAAGTAGTATTGTTTCTTAAATCGGGCCAATTTGAAACAAGAACTCAAAATTAAAGGAGTGCACCTTTCTCTTAAAGACAGAACCTAAATTTTTTTTAGATAGTGGCTTATCCAACATTGAAAACTTTTGCTTACTACTACATTCATATGCTCTGCTTGATAATAAAATTGCTGAATTCAAATATGTACATATAATTGCTTAAAATTTCAATAGCGAAAACTGAGCACTGTACCCATGTACTCTCTTAATCCCAGGCCTTCTCTCAAATCTGAAAGATTTTTACACGTACGATGATGCTTATCTGTCTGCTTTTCCCTGTTTCTGCAACATATTTGCATTGAAATATGGTGTGGACATTTTCAGACAGATAGGAATTTATGAGAGGATGAGGAAGCTGTAAAGAGTTTCCTGTGCCTTTCAGTTTTGTACATTAGGAGTAGGTGGGATAAAGAGCAGCATGTGGCAAAGGCAGCAGCGTGTTCACACC
Organism: Aythya fuligula; assembly: GCF_009819795.1. Classification (NCBI taxonomy): domain Eukaryota; kingdom Metazoa; phylum Chordata; class Aves; order Anseriformes; family Anatidae; genus Aythya; species Aythya fuligula. The sequence continues at coordinate 25,071,937 of NC_045562.1, read as the reverse complement.
TATAAAAGTATGATACAAGTACTCTTGTGGAACGTAAGCTGCCTGTACAGCCCGTTTTTCTGTTTCCTGAATTCATACTGGGGCTACATTTAAGCCTGAGAAGTATGCAAAATTCAGTATTTTACACATACCAAAAGAGACACTGAGGCTGAATGTTTTGTTACTCTGCATTTTGGTGTACAACTACATAATTTAACAGACTGGTTTCATCAAAAGTCAGTATCTTCCTATAGCACATCATCATCTCAGAAACATTTTAAGGGATGAGAAGCGTAAGTTTTGCAGATAACCCAAGACCAGGCACGTAAGTATTGTCTTACTTGCAAAAATCTTGCAGTTTTAGGAAGAAAGACTAGGCTTGAGTGTGGGCCCGGCTCAGTTTTCTTCCTGGCTGTCTCTGCTTGGGACTTGGAGGTTTCCAATCCTCCAGTCTATTTTAAACTCTTGAAAATCAAGAGAAGGATGTCAGTATATTATGAGTCTACCTTTAACCTACTCCAGCCAAATCAATCCCATTTAGTTTCTCTCCTCTAATCAGTTTAGAAAGGGGCGATCAGAGGCAGATTATTATAAGCCCCGTAACTATTAGCAGGACCATCACAGGAAAGAGATTATGTAAAAATGACTTTACATAATGATTACAGATAGCACTACACAGTGTACCAATGAATGTAATTACATTTGGCAATAGGAACAGTAATGCAGCCATTATGTTTCAGAAGAGTTTCCTAGAAGTTTGTGAGAGCCTGGACATTAAATTTATTTCACTACTAACTAAAGGATTAGGACGTAAAAAACCACTGAACTTCCAGGCACAGCAATTTCTCACTAGCAGTCAGTATTGTTCCCCTATTTGGACAGTCTCTTAACAATAGCTGAGAATAAATATGAAAGCTACAGTTAGCTAAACTATATGTATTTTTTTTTCATTTCAATCCTTCAGAAGCAGGGAAACAAAATCTATATTATTAATAATACCACCAACATTTCCTGCCTTCTGATCCAAATACTCATTCAACATTCAGCCCTCTGATTATTTTTTTTAGGATATTTTCAAGCACTAGTAAAATCTAACCCTTAATTTATTTTTTTTTTCACATAGACACATAAAAATTTATTACATAGTTTAGAGAATCTGGGCTATCATTTGGAGAAAAAGCTTTACTGTAGTTGGATTTTTGAGATCTTGTTTTTTTTTCACAGATAGTCTTTCTCCTGTCCTTTAATGCCAACACAGCTACAAACTTTCCCTGTACCTCCTCACTTCAGTACATTATTCTTCTGCCTAATTCGTGCAGTTGGCATATCTTCTTTCCTGTTGTTTCTTTTCTGTTGAGCTCTAAGGGATTTAGCAATAAGTTTCACCAAAGGCAGACTCAGGTCCACCCTACTTTTATATTAGAGATGGAATTTGATTTAGTCTCACAGCTCTAATTTTTTTTAAGCCAACTGAAACTGCTCTCTTTATAAAACAGGTGAGTAGGAATAATACCATGAGGCCCTCTTTATATTTCCAAGAAAGGTACAAAAAAAGGACACCAGCCCTGTTTTGTTCCCAGCATTGGAGTTTGCCTTTAATTTGTAGCATTTGATCTCAGAGCTGATGCACACCAGTGCTACGGGAACAGAGGCTGAATGGTTGCGAGGTCTGAGATTCACATTTGGGAACATAAATCTCTCTCTCAGGAGCTTGCTGTACACGCTCCCCACAGCTGAAGGAGTATTTTTATATTTTGCTTGCTGGCTCGTTCCATAGCTGACAGATTGGGGACAGCTCAGAGTAGCAAAGTGACAGAGATATAGATGACTGGACTCCTGTGGGTCTCACAGGGATATGCCTCCCTTTAAAGAACTGTAAATGCTTCTAATCATTGCCTAACTGCATTAAGTCCACTTTAGATAAAGGTTTGATACAGATTTGAAAAATGAAATGATTTGGGGGCCATGGGGAACGAAGCAAGCAATCTTCAAACATCAAAAAACCTGTGGGATTCACTTTGCAGTAATATGACAGATGGCTTGACTAGACATGCCATTTCCTATTTTCTACTTTCATTTTTCAGACCAGATTGCACTAAACCACAAAACCATCGTGTGTCCTATGATCGATGTCATTGACCACAATCACTTTGGCTACGAGGCACAGGCGGGGGATGCCATGCGAGGAGCTTTTGACTGGGAAATGTACTACAAAAGAATCCCGATTCCTCCAGAGCTCCAGAGAGCTGATCCCAGCGACCCCTTTGAGTAAGTAGCAATAAAGGGGAGAGTGGGAACATGAAGCAGAACAAGCAAAGAAGGCAGCTGTAGCAGAAGAAGCCAAGCCCAGGAATTTCCTTGTAGGCTGTACTAATTAAAGGTAGTAAAAGCAAGCAGCTATAAACTTCTAAACTGGGGAAAAGATCAGGGAAACCAGTTGTGAAATTTGCAAGCCGTGGTTAGAAACATTTCCTGAGCTCTTCTGGCCCAGTGGTTGTGTGAAAAAGAAACACTCATACTTGCAGTTAAGAGAAAGTATTAGCATTGAGCAAAGAATGAATATGACTACAATTATACTTATCATTCCCCAGAACACATCCTGAACGGATTTTAGTTATGTTTTCTTTGCTGAAAATTGATGCAATACATGCATCAATTGCTGAGCCTACATTCTGGCAATAAGTGCTTTGTTTATGGCTGGTGATACTGCTATTGTATGTGTTCCTGTAATTTCAACACGGGGCTGCCAAACCTGAACAGTGTCAAGCTGATTTGTAAATAATTTTTTACAAGCCAGCCTCTGATCCCAATATTATATAGATCAGCTCATTCACAAGAATGATCTTCTGCTATTCATAAAATTAGATCCTTTTTTTTTTCAATTTTTTTTTTTTCATGTAAGGATCAGATGGGGTTAATCCTCATCAGCAGAGAGAGGACAGGCAGCCAGACATGGTTCAACATGGTAGAGTCTCTAGGTCTCTCATGCAGCATGCATCTCAGCAGCACTGGCAGTGAGACTTGCTTTGATGCTCATGACTGTCTGAAATGCCATGTTGCAGATTTTGGCTGTTTAAAAACTCAACATTTTCCCCTCCCCAAACAAAACCTGGAAACAATAGCAACAGAAAACCTGTGTCTCTGGCTCAGAGTCTGCACTGTTTGAAAGCAATGGATCTGATTCACTTAGAATATGATCCTTATCTTCAGGGAATGACCAGTCCTTGTACATCAGGAAAAAAATAGGTTATTGCAGCATTATGTGGGCGTGTTTTCATTATTCTGCTTGCTCCTTTTTACTTATTCCCATCTAGGCACATCAGTCTTCATCTTGCTTTTTTAAGTGCTGATGAAATGCTTTCCACCAGCTGCCTATGTGACGACTGTACAGCATGAATGTAGTGAATGCATTCTCAGTGCTCTAGTGTAGTTGTTAGTCTTCCTGGTCCTCTGAAAAGTTGTAATTTCTTGCCACTTACTGAAAGTCACCTAGCATATCCTATAATTTGGTTCAGCATTCAAACTTTGTGTATAACTAAAAGTTACACTGCTAGTGCAAGCTATCATCTGTTTCACACATTTGCAGTTCGTTGTATTCATCTTTCAAAGACAAGAGAGGCCTGAAGAGGAGATACTCATAGGAAGTTTTATAGAAGATACAAGGCTTCAAGGCATCATGCACTACAGAGTAAATGAAGCAATTTTCATGAACTGTTGTGACCATTGTGGCAGCAGTTGGTACCCACCTTGCTCTGCCTGTGTATGTAAGATGCAGAGATAAATGGCTTCACAACTAACAACATATAGGACAGTGTAACCTAAAAATCCCTTGTAATTTGATTCTTCCTGATTCTTATATAAATCAAGGAGAGTCTTCCTTTGTTTTCCCCATGACAAGATCTGCATCAGAGAGATGCAGGTTGAAAAGCAGTACCATACAGGGAACCACTGTGTGCACCCTGCACATGGGAACAGGATTGAAGGCCATCTCAGCTAGGACAATTTGTTTGCTCGAAAGTACTCTCTGTCTGGAATGGCAAGAGTAGAAATGTGTTTAATGATCGGTATTTTTACTTAGTTGAGGAATTATTTTCTAATTGAAAGTCAGTACTACTTTCTCTTAGGGCCTTCTTTGTTGACACCTCAAGCTTTTAATACCTTGCTTACAACAAATAAGGTAAATGTTACAGAACTCGTGTTTAGATATCAGTAACTTAATTGACCAAGGCAGCTTCTATGGAATTAAAGAGGCAGAACAGTTTTCCTTTAGGTGCATATAAACTAAAGCTAGAAATGGCTTCAGCCAGCACCGTAATTATTATGTCACTATTTTGTAAGCAGTGGGGAAATTTTTTTTAAATTAAATATTTTGCTATTGGTATTCTAATAGCCCTGTTTCTTGCTAACAGCATTAGATCTGAGCTGATCCTTAATGAACTGGAAAATTGCCAGAGTTTTTAGTAAAACACCAGCAAATAATGGCTATGTGAATCAAAAAATGTGCTGATGAGTTTTTACCCTCACTTAAAATGCTAGCCCAGTATTTGTGTAAAGCAGAAAAGGTTACATTAGTCTTAACATACATAAAAACAGATCAAAATGAAGAAGACCTAAGAGTGGTTGTTGTATTATAGGTATGGTGTATTTGATTTCCTTCTGCACATGATCAAAATCCTGCTGCAGCAGGCGTCAGCAGGATTTGTTTTTGGCACAACAAACTGAAGGGTTGTCAGGTAGGCTTTTGTTGTGACAATAGTTAGCTGAGCTAACATTTCTGGAATTAATTTTTCCTCCCTCCCCTCCCCCGAGTCTAAATCTGTGAATTCCTTGTAGATTTACCTTTTTCACTTGCCGTAGAAACAACAAAAGTGTTATATAGTATTCAACTGAGTTGTCACACTTGCAGTTCATCACAGTTGGCCATAGTGATTTTTCTCTTTTGATGCACGTACAGCTCCACAATACATTCTGAAGGGGACTTCATACAGTTTCCCTCTGATGTGTTTAGGACTGAGTACCAGGCACAGAGCAAATTGGTTCTGCTTTATTGTGGGAAGTGGTCTTTGTAAGATAAATGTGAAATCATCACCATGTTATGATGATGGTTCAGTGTCTTGAACCCAAGTTCACAGATCATTCAACAAAATGTGAGATGACTTGGGAAGTGTTCTTTTAGTCTGTAAATGGGGAGCACCAGAGATGTTTACACCCTTTGTTGCAAAGTTCAGCTTAGCTTGTCTCTTACAGTGGCTTGTTTCTGAGCCATGGTAGAGGTTTGGGGCATTGCTTGTACACTGATGTTGCTGTTTCTCTTTCTGTGGTGCAAAACACTCTAGTCTCTGGAGAAGCTTGCCTAACCCAAGCAGTTGCTACTTAAACTAATAGGGTAACCTTGTTGCTATAATGGACTGTGATATACAGCACCTCAGTTTATATGATTTAATAGCCTGTCTGGGCTAAAAGCTCTGTGGAAGTTTAACACAGGGGGTTGATATGCTCAAGCCTGCTGGGGATGATTGCTCTTTATTTCCTGGCAGCAGTTACATAACATCAATTCATGTTATCATGTGCCCTGTGTGAAATAAGGCATCAGTGTCCATTGGTGCCAGCAGCAGTGTATTCCTAACCAGACAAGAAAGCACCAACAATTCAGCTCAAAAAAAAAAAAAAAAAAAAAAAAAGCATAATAGATACTATACATATTATTACAACACAGATTGATTAGGATAGGAGAGGGCTGCACAGCTCTTCAGAGCAGTTTTATGGAGGTGTAGGTTTATGATACAGGAGGGAGGGAAAGGTGCAGGTGAAACCTAACAGTATTGCTATGGAACCACAAGTCAGGATGGAGATGAGAGCATTATTTTGCCACTCTCTGGTACCAAGACTTTCAGCACCTAGGTGAGAAAGTTAGTTGTTTTTTTTTGTATATGAGTACTTCTTGACTACTCTTTGACAATTTCTTTCTGTAATGGTCTCTTTGCCTTCTGATGTAGATCTGTCATCTCCAGACCTCCCTGCAGGGAGATGAAGCTGGAGAACCATGTAATTCTAGCAAAGGACCAGAACAATAGTTTGGCAAATACTTTCCTAGCCAACGAATTAGAAGCAGCTTTGTAACCTTTGATTACAAACATTTTAGTTCTTTGTACTCAGTTTCCCATTTATAAAATAGGAATAGAAATGCTTCACCATCCCACAGCTACTTGTAAAAATACAAGGATACAACGCTACTTTTACAAGGGTACAAGTGTAGCAAAAGTTATAGGACTAGGGTTTCACAGTAGTAAGGGCCATCCATTTATTACGGATGTACTTTTAGTGAAATTTTGGATGTGCTCAAGGAATGTAATTAGGTGTTCAGAACATTGTTCTCTTCCCTTGCATAATAGATGCTCAGCCTTGGATATAACTTATGACCTTAACGTGGTCAGTTGTGTGTTATATTGCTTGACACTTTCTGTTGATTTACGTATCTAAAATCATATTATTACTATGTAAGCTGTTGTCGGATTGCTCTTTTAATTGAATTTGATATAATCTGTTTTAGAAATATTCTTTTTTTCTGCAGTTCCTTATTCTCAGTATTTATATGTACTTTTAACAACATGTTGGTGCAAATGAAGTCTTTGCTAAGACCATATTTCAAATCTGACAAGTACTTTTACAATTTTATGATCATTTTCTGAAGTTTAGAAAGTGCTATGGACAATGATTTCTGTTCTATAGCTCCTAGTGCTTTATAGTCTGTGTCTTTTATGGCTGATTTCTGCCTATAAACATATTCATAAAACCTCTCACAACCAGAAACAATTGTCTATTTTTTTTAGAGCTTGAGTGTAATCTACGGTTTTGAACTGTGCTACAGGAATGTTTGATGCAAAGGCATTATTTTACAGAAAAGCAGTTGCCAACCAGTGTGAGTCTTTGCAATTTAAGGTCTTGATTTATTGTTTTGACAGACTGTGGTTTGTAGAGGACTGGTAGGAGAGATAACGGTAGATTTTACAAACTCCTCTCCACCTATGGCCCCATAAAATTTTCAGATTTTTTTTTCAGTGGAAAGTGGTAACAATGATGCATACTATGTATATATAAAGATCTGAATATTCCATTACTTTCTCCAGCTTTTGGTGGGATTTCAGTGTAGAGCTTCTGTACAAGCAGTACATTTTCTCCAAAGGCCAGTTCAGGAGAACTCTTCGTAGAGTGCAGTGTTTCAGAATAAAAAATACATAAAAAAATAAAAATAAAAAAAAATCAAGAATCACATCTTCTGCTGGTATCATTTTTCTAACCTCACAAGAATCACATGGCAATTAGTCAGGTCTTACAGGCTGATTGAATTGGATAGATTCAGTTTGGATGCACAACTTTCCACTTGAATGTTTTTGGGGGCTCGTGCACCCCTAGACAAAAAGGGACTAAATCTTGTTCGTAGACTTGATGCTGCAATGCTAAAGTAGCTATGTTTTTTCTGCTTATGTGGAAACTCTTATTTGCATATTTCTTTTACACTTGGACTTTGTGTTTAGCATAAAAACATAAACATCTTGAATGTAACATTTCTAGAGCTGTTAGCCTGCTGCTTCCCACAAGTATTAACTTCAGAGGTTGATAGTCTATATGCCCATATGCTAGGGCATATTCATAGAGTGGGTCACCAAAACTACCAGTAATTAGAAAACTAAGTATTTTCTGGACATGCATTTAATATTTCTTTACATAAAAAAGTCTGGGGTGGTGGCCAAGAAGCAGTCAGAGATATGTTGCTTAATGCATTCAAGCAACCTACTTAAAGCTATCAATATGCTATTGATACAGATGACTTGGCTTTCAAAATTATAAAATCCCATCTGAACAATTTTCAGTGATGAAAAAGTCACCCTTTTGAAGTAATTATTTCTATTTTTAAATGTATATTTTCAAGTATTTTTTCTAGATCTTTCATCTATAATTTGGTGACACCTATTGGTACTACTACACAGAAAACAAATGTCCTTCTCTTATATTTTATAGTGTTTGCCTATTTACCTAGTGTTTATCTGTTCCTAATGTTGGGAGTAAACTCTGCATCTGCTGCCATTTCTGCTTGTTTGAGCTCGTTCATGGTTGCTTTTTTAGAATGACCTTTTGCTGTCATAAGTCTCAGTCCATATCTGTGCTACAGCTGCTCCCAACACAGGATTAAAACCAATGACCGATTTTGTTAGACCCCTCACAGTGCCAAGCAGCTTCCACATTAAAGCAAGTTCTATATGTGTTCATGGACTCAAGTTACTATTATGGGCCAGGATGTGCATTGTGAGAGTCATTTCACCTGTAATGTACAAGATATGCCAGAAACTCCACAGTAGCACAGTGTTTCTCTTCCTTTCTTCTGCAATGCTGATGGTTCTTGCAATTAAATATGGCACAGAAACATCTTCACCTGCCGACATATACCTTCTGATTTTTTTTCTATATAGACTAATTCTGACTGTCCAGCTATCTTGACATAAGATCACCTTAGCCCTGGGGATGAAGAGATATTTCTGGTGTCCACTTTGAAGAAATTGAGCTGCTAATGCAGTACGTGCGGGAAGCATGAAAAGAAGAGGCTAGGAAGAAATGTCAGGAAGTCTCCTACTTTGTCCTCTTAACCTCTCCCCTCTATTTGTAACATTACAAATAGACTAGCCTCCTTTTAAAAACCCTAGTGATGCAGAGTCTGTAAACAACCCAGACAATTTATTGTCAGACTATTATATATACAGCCAGTGTTACAGTACTATTCTTATTTATAATAGCTAACCAAAAATTACCTTGTCATGTCTTTAACTCCCCTCTGTTTTGTCCTGAACACTGTATACAAGGATAACACCTTTTTGAACACTAGTGTCAGATTAGTTCACTATTCATTTTCAAATAAATTACCTTGTTTTTTTCAGTCTCTCTTAATAAGTCATGTTTTCTACATCTCTGATGATTATCTTTGCTCTCCTCTGGACTCTTTCCATTTATCCTGTAACACTGAGAGCAGATACTGCACCACCCAAAGCCTTATCATTTCCTAGTAGAGCAGGTGGGTGGCTTTACCTGTCTCAGAGACTGTGTTCCTATTTGTATTTCCTCAACAATGTTGATTCATAACAGGCTTGTGTTCTGGTGTAATCTCCACATCATTTTCTGCAGAATTGTTATCAAGCCAAGTGTTCATCATCCTCCTCTTGTAATTCAGATCTTACATTTTTGAAGGCAAGGTATTTGTCTTCATATCTGTTTAAAGTTCCATGGCCAAAAAGGTGATGTGTATTCATAATCTGTAGTTCAGTGTGATGTTTTATACTTAAACATTTTGAATTTCATCTTTTTTTGCCCTTTGTTTCTTTACTTCTCCAGCTTGTCAAGAGTTTGAGTTCTGTAGTTCTGTATAACCTTCCAGTTAGTTTAAATCTAGTGCATTGTTATTTGTGCTCTATTTGAGGTTCTTGCAAATGCCAAACTCTACTCCAGATCCAGATTGTAAGAATGGCAGGGTTCAAGATGTGTGACGTCTCCAGCTTTCATCCACTGGTTCCTCCATTTTCCCAGTCAAAAACAGAACAGGTACAGGTACCACCTTGGTGTCTCTGGAAAATTTATTCAGAAGCCATGCTGTGCAAACCTGTATAAATCATCTGATGATCCCAGTAAAAATTGGTAAGCCTTATGAATATGTTTTCAAACTCTGAGAGTCTCTGGACACCACATGTTTCATGCATTGTGAGTCCTACACGCAGGATTTCCTCCACAAGCTCTAGATGGCATCAGATTTACAGCACAATGTCAGCTGGCTCTTCAGGTCCCTTTTCAGATCAGGATCTAGGAGCTCATGGGCACATGTTCGAAACTGGTGAAGATAGGCAAAAAACTGCATTCAAAAAGCTGCATTTAAAACCCTATGGATGAGGACTGCTGAATGTGAATTTTTAATGAAATACTAAACCGAATCAGGTGCAGGACAATGTTTACAGGTACTGCCTAAGGACAAATTCCTTTCTGATATTAGGTTATAGGTGGCTTATGGCTATAAGCAGTTTTTGCACCTCTCTGACAGGCATTATGTCTAGTCCATGTTTCTGTAGTTTTTAACTCGCAGTTATCTGTGAATCTGATCACTTATTTGACATTGATCCAAAAAAAAAAAAAAAAAGAGAGTTAATGCAAATTTTGTTTAAATATCAGAAGAGTTCAATATGGGTATTGACATGATGTGGGTCTTAGAAATAAGACAAGCAAGATCACATTCTGAATTATCCCCAGACATTCTAGCAGCTGTTTTCTTTTCATCTAAATAGCTGCAAGATGAGTTTTGTCAAGAGGCAAAGGCAAATGCCTCCAGTAGTCATTGAGATGAAAATTATTATAAACACCCCAAATTTTGCTGTGCTAGTTTATTTATAAAATGCTGTGCATATCTTTGGAGAGACCAGGAATAAATGAGGCTCACAAGAATTGACATTTGTTCCATAAACTGCCCTTCACTGGGGAACAAGGTTCATATCTCAGCTATGCACATTTCTAAAAATACCTGTTTCTATTGTGGGGATCCCTTCAAGTCAGTAATTCAATAATTTTGAAAATCAACATTTCTGATATTTTCTGTTGTCAGCTTGGTGTGGAGGTGTTATTTTCAGTGCTGGAGAGGTGCTGTAGGTGCTTAAATTGCTCGAGTCAATTTGCCCAGGACAGAGAATGAGATGCCTGCAAGGAAAGAGGATATGCCACTCCCCACTCTCTTCTGGTTCTCAAGCAGAAAGATTAGCTGATTCTGCAGAACCTACCTGTTTTCTTTTGTGCTAGGCCAAGTCACCACTCTGTTTTCCCATGAGTACAAATGACCTGTGGACATGCAGTGAATTAGGAGTGGAAGAGATGGTGATAAGCCAGGAGCACAGCAGGAGAACATCAGCAACATTTTTGCCTTTCGGAGCATTGTGAACATGCAAAGGGCCTCTCAGAGTACCAGAGGAAAAAGGTAAACAGCAGGGGAAGAAAGTAGTTTGGAGCAGTATTTTCAACCCATTGTCTGGGGACCTCAGGGTAGTGGTTTCTAAGAGACACACAGAAGGCAGGAAAGGAAAAGCAAAGTTACTGAGTTCTCACCCCACAGGAAATGTTTTAGGTCCCCAGATTGCTTCTTTGCAATATGTTTTAGTGCTTAGCCCATTTTGTGGTGATTCTTTTTGACAGAATGACAGTTTAAATAGCAAAACTGTTCAAAGCACAATCTTTGTTTGTTCCTGACTTGTTCAAAGGGCATTCAGGAAAGAAGAATAGTCCTTTGTTATAAGTTGCCTGTCTGCACAGTTGTAGTTACAATATATATAATTAGTTTCAGAGTTATAATTAAGTCAATATAGCTAAATCATATGGGCTCTATTATTCCAGTGTTGGTCTTATTTGACCTAAAATCAAGCAGCATAAACAAAACAATGACTTTAAAGTTCCGACTACTTTCTCTAAATTTTATATTTTGAATTTTATGTTGTAATTGTTTGCATTTCCATTTCTGCTAAGCAGAGATATTATTATTATTCTGTATCATAGAGATGATAGGAGACATTATTGTATTTTTTGTAAATTGTAAAATACTATCAGTGTTGCAGCCAATTTCCAGTATTAGTTTCTATAATGATAATTTAATAGATTCATATTTTTTTTTAATGCCAAAACAGAATATTGTGACTATCATGATGGAAGTGATAGTGCTTTAAGAACATTCATTTATCTTCTGGAAGGTAATCAAATGCTCGTAGTTTCTGTAGGCATAAAAGGACTCAAAGCTTATCAAAATAGGAGTATTTGAATGACTGGCACTACATGTTTCCTTATACTGGTATGTTTTTAATGTTGTAATGTTGTGCAACAGAATACTGATCAAGCTTCTTTTTTCTTTTCTTTTCTTTTTTTTTTTGACATACTTGACAGCTCATGGTCTACTTTTAGGAAATGTCTTATGGTTATATGTTTAATTATCCACCTTTTCCCTTTTGTTAGTATTTTCTTGAATATGAAAGTTTCCTAAACGCTGTGGGCACAGCTGACCACAGACTGTAAGAATGTCTTTGGCAAGGCAAGATGAGCCTTAACTGCATACAGATTTCATCTGTCTCATCTAATACTTATTAAGAAATCTAACCTCGGCTAAATTGTATTATACAAAACTTCAGTTGGTTCACGGACTGCCAAATAGCTGTTTTCTCTAGTAATTACTGGACTTACATCTCCACCTACTGGCTGATGGGGCAAATTCCCATTTGAAAGTCAGTTTTATTGCAATCCAAGCTGGTTTTAATACTGTAAGAAAAGTTTTTACAGGTAAATCATTTACAGACACAATTTTAAGGGAAAGTTTGTTCAAAGCTATTTAGCTGTGTATATAATATATTAGCCTTGGTCTTAATAAAGAAAATAAGGCAAGATTTTAAGTGAGGAAAAAATTTAAAAATGTGTTTAAACCCACCTACAGATCCTTTCTGTGGGAACATGTGAGTACATCCAAGAGCCAGGAACACAGTAGACCTCTAGGAATTTATTGCTATATAACCTAATAAAGCTGAAGAGAATAACAATAATGATTATAATTAGGCTCTAAGAGAAATGAATTGAAGAAACAGAAAAATCTGTTCTAACAAGGTTCTCAGGCAAGGTTCACAGAGTGATTATCAGTGTTGACATGCAACAACAACAAAATCGCAGTTCAGTCATTAGCAAAGAGAAAAGGCTGAAATTTAATACCGAAAAGTACAAAGTCAGAGTGGACAGATAACGAAAATTTCTTTTTGGAGTAGATTTCATCCAGTGGTAATGGTAAAGCAGGAGAAATACTATTTGTAAAAGCAGCTCATAACAGTAACTCTCTGGTATGATAACAGCTGTGAAAGGGTAAATGCAGTCCTGGAGCTTGTTTTGCCATAGCCTATGGCCTTTCAAGGTTATAGAATATTTCAGAATCTCAGCAAGCCCCTGCTCTTGTTCCTCACAAGTTAGGGAATAATCTCCTCTTAGCCTAGAATGGAATCTGACATGCTTCTGCTGTCTTTTAGACCCAGCAACCTTTTCCTCATTTCCCTGGGGAGAACATACAATAAATAGACATAAAATTACAGCAAAAGCTGTTCTTTTATATGTTAATTTTCTCTGAAGGCTTAGTTTTCTGTTCTGTTTTCAGACATCAAGTTTCTGGCTTCAGAAAGCTTCCTACTAATGATACATTGGTAAAATCTAAGTAATTGTGAGGAATATGAAGATCACAAGCTCCCTAGTACTCATTTCTAGGTGAAATTGGGCAAAGTTATACTAACTCTCCTATGCACACACTATTAATTTTACTCAATCTGGGTCAGATGCCCTATCAGGTACATCTACAAAGTCATACGAACCATTTAGAATTAAGTATCTATTTCTACAGCTTCTGTAGAAATAGATACTTAATTTGTACAGAAGCTGTAGAAATAGATACTTAATTGTTAAACAGTGCTAGAATTGAGATGCTAAATGAAGTAGGTTTCCTCTAAATTCTTTTGCTCTGATCAATTTCTTTACAATAGTTACAGAAATAAAGCAAAATATGAGCATGCCCTGAATGGAAAAACAGCTATTACCCAGCTGGAAAACAAATTTTCCAGAAATATGGACGACAACTGGAAGAAGCTTAAAAGACACTTTGCTCTGTATCTGTAAATAATAGGCACTAGCAGAAATATTATTTACCGAGTAAGACAATAGCTATAGTTCTCAAGATGGTGGATTTTTGAATGGTTTCATTAATTTTGAAACTATTAATTTAACTAGCAAATTTCTGCATATTATGATATTCCAGACATAATAGAGAATCCAAAATACTCCCAGAACAGAACTGAATCAGAAAGACGTGGAGTTCAATCCATTAAGCAAGACTGGTGGGCTTCCTGTAACTTGCCAGCAATAGAGTTGATACCTCACAAATCTCTGAAAATGATGGTCTTTCTGCAAATGAATTGTACGTACCTAAGCAGCCAGGTTGTTTAAACGTATACAATTTATCAGATTTACTCCTGCTCTGTCTCTAAAGACAAATCAGCTTTCATTTTGATGGGTTTCTTCCTTTTCTCATACAATTCCAGGTTCATAATTCCTCTGATTATTCTGACACAGCTCTATGATAAGTTTCATTTCTCTTTTTTCTGAAAATAGCTGGGCAGATGTGTGTACAGTCTTTTATTGCATGTGATCTTCAGCAGTTCTAGTGATTTGTACCTGCTGGAAAGATCTCCACTGATAGACTTTAAACTTATATTTTGCCTTTCCAAAGCTTATCTGATACTGCTTGCATCCATTCTTGAACAATCTGACCTTGCATATCTCAGGTATTTGGAACAACTATTACTGCAAAATTTCAAATGATCCAGCCTTGGTTCTGATGAAGCAATGGGCAGAAGATGTGCAGGAGAGCACTGAGATGAGATGAGATGTATTTGAAAGGTTTCCTCAGAACTTGAATGTTTCTTTTCCAATACTTGAGTCCATTTTCATTCAATAAGTGTAGATGGTTTTTCACTTTCTCTAATGAAGCTTGAAATTAACATAGCTTTTTGTTTAGTTTCTTATTTGCAACAACATCATTGATAGTAATATGGCACTGGGAATAGTTCTCGGAAAGCTGGAGGACAGAAGTGAAAATTAATTTGGAAATTATTTTGGATAGGCCCTGTATACATATAACTAATATTTAATATTTTCTATATTTAGAATGGTATTTGTTTAGGGGAAGACAATCCATGTGAATCTGAGATACAAATTATTTTGACTCTAAACTCTTTGGTAGCATTGCTTTAACTTAACACAGATGCAGTTTTATTTAAAAGCTCAACTAAACACAAATTATTTATTTTTCTTACTGCGATTTGCATAGCATTGAAAAAGGGAAGAATTATACCAGTTCATTAATCTTTTTTTTTTTTTTCTTAAATCATTCATGATTTTAAAAACATAGTGTACTGTTAAGCAATATTTTAGTAAGTAGATTTTACCAGCTGGAAATACGTTAGGAGATGGGCAGCATTTTGGTATTGAAAACACACTCTGAGATTTCTGGTGTCCTTGTATATTTGGTTTCTGTTTAAATAAACCATGTGTTAACCATAAGGTCAGAGTCTGTTAATATTTGCTTTAGAGAATTCTGTCTTTCTGAGCCTTTTTTTTTCCTTTGTATAATTTTTGGTCACTGTAAGAGTAAAGTTAACGGTATATACTTCCTTACAGAGATATGTTAGTAATGGAAAAAATAGGTGTCTGTAATCCATTTTTCAAAGTTAGGTATTTCAGTCTGCAAACCGTACTGTTTTGGAGATTCTCTTGTTGGGACTCAGTAAAGAAGCAAAAAATCTGTAGATGAGAGCAACAGCTAGATCAGTAGTAACTCATCCCAGTGTCAGAGCAGGACTGGTAACTGAAATGCTGTCAGATTTGTTAGCTAAAATAAACCACTGGGGATTTTCATGACAGCTTTCCTTTCTGCACATTTGATATTCCATATTTCTGAATTATTCAGCATTGCTGCTGCTAAGTCAGATAGTGTCTCTGGAGCGTAATTATCTTAGCAATAGTTAAAAACAAGAAAAAATAAATGTCCCAATTATATATTCATTGTTTTTTGAGTACTTGGAACAGTAGTTTCAAATACCAACTATAGTTCACAGGAACCTGAAAGCAGGGCTGGGAAACCCTGGAAAAGATACTGTCATCTCATTGAAGTTAATACCAAGCAGGGCAAAAATTAAACATTCCAAGATATGCAAAGCCAAATAGACCTAAACTAATTGTGAAATGTGATCTGTTCTAAGACAGTCACTTTCTCCATGTGCCAAGTGTTTTAGTTGTTGGTTTTCCATGCCTCATCTTTTATTTTATGGAAATTAAAATTAAATCAGTTCTTACCAACATAATACTGAGAATATTTATCTGGTTTTTGATCTACTGCTTTTTTAGCTGGAGCCATGTTCTGCTAAAATGGACTGACATTTCAGGAGGGGGAACTTGGGGAGCATTCAATTAGGTATCTAGGTGTCTTAATATTTGTCTCACAGCAAATTAGAGTATTCCCAGACAGTTTCCTTTCAATTTGACTAGGCTGGCTTAGCTAAAAAATCATTGTTCTTCTTGGCAATCATAATGTATCTATAGCAAAAAATGTACTCTCAGGATAAGCTTTGCTGCTGGTCCCCTGTACAGTGGCAAATGAGCCCCGTTTTTCTCTTTAGGTCTGGTACTGATAACTGACTGTCTGGTACTGATAACTTTCATCTGACACAGTTATCAGTGTCAGATGAAATGAACCCTTGAGCTAGTGTCCAAAAGACTTTTAACACCCTTCAGTAATTTTTTTTTTTCCTCTGGATTGAAACAAAGTTTTAAGAAATGAAATGAGAAATTTATTTTGTTAATTCCAAGAACAATAAGTGAAAAGAAATTACTTTTTGTTTGTTTGATCTTTCACTGGGAGCTCTTAAATATGACCTTTCTTAAAAGGTTTTGTTTGCATCACAAGTTTTAGTGAATGTCTTATCAAAGCTTCCTACTGAAGTAGAATGAAATTAATATTGAATTTAATAGATGAAGCAAAGAACAAGCTTCTTACCAGAGAATCATGTGTCAAAGCTAGGAAAAGAGCAAAATTCAGCATGTTAACTGTAGGTATCTGTCTGTCTAGACAAAAGACATGGATTTGGGGTCATTTTTATATTTTGAACTTTTGTTACACCTACGGTATTGAGGAAAGAAATAGTGCTTTCCCTCTGAAATACAGAACTGAAAGGGTTCTGCTCTTTCTTATTCCTGATTGTCACTAGTAGTGTGTCTGCTTTTCGAAGCTCTGCATTTGAATTTGTCATGAATTTGTCAACCATACAATTTTCTATAAACTATCTCATACTAGATTCAATACACTGTGGTGCTGAAGTGTTAAATTCAAACAGAAGCGTCCACAGAGGACTGTTGAGACTAAAATTAGCTCCTACTTCCTACATCCTCTTCCCCCATTTTTTAAGCTGTTATCTTTCTTTTTAAATTAACTAATTTCAATTAATTGATTAATTAGTTCTTTAGATGGAAAAAGTATTTAACATTTCCTAAAATATTTTTGGTCATTTAGCTCTCACGTATAGATTTAAGGAAACAACATAAAACTAAATTCTACCTATATTTAATGACAGATGCAGTACTCCCTCTTTCCATTTCTGTTCAGCTGATGCACGCACAGCTTTATTATCTCAAAAATGCACAGAAATTATAGTTCTGTTTTCTGTGTATGGGTCTTGTTGGAAAGCAAGTGAACAGCTGTATATTTATGTTGAGGCAAGGAGAGCCAGGAATATTATACCAGGTGACTCAGTTGAATGGTCACAACAAACACAGCTTGGAATTTAGAACTTTTAATCGATGCAGACAGATTTCAAAATATTATTAACTGAATGATTTCAAGTGACAAAGATACTCAAATATTCTTGCAAGTATTTCATAAGTCTAAAAAGAATCAGATTTCAACAGGCAAAATGTTCTGGATTAGGGATTTTTTGAATACAAATGCTGATGTTATGGAAACCAAATGAGAACAATGAGAAAAGTTAGCTAACACCAAATGTTTTGTCCGAATTGTTATATTTTATCACTACCAGAAGTAAGCTTGATTACTGAGTAGAATATCCTGGAGGACAGGCTTGAAGCCAAATTAGCCATCTGTCCATATTCGTTACCTGTAGGAGTGATGTCAGAGTTGGCTTCAGGGACGCTCCAGCTGGTGTCCTCCAAGGGAAATATTGGATGTCATCAGTCTGAGTGCACCTTGTGGACACACTTTCCTGCCCTGAAGGTAGGGTCAACACACTCTGATAATAACAAAAACAAGCAGGAGAGTTGAGCCAAGGAAAAGTTCTTTGAGATGGAGGTTGGACTGGCTGCAGCTCCCCCAGCTCCTTCCAAAACTGGAACAATACTCCAATTCTGATTTCAAGCATCCAGAAGCCTGCAGTCTCGGGGCATTGCTGCTGGTGCAAATGATGTTGCTGAGCGCAGAGTAGCTGGAAAGGATGGGCATACTGTCCTCTGCCTCAAAATTCACCAGCCCGAAATTCAAAATGCTCCCTGTGTTCTGCCATGTACAGCAGACTGGGATTTCCCCAGTGATTTGCAAGTCTGATGTGGAGAGTGAGGAAGAGGAGAATTTTTGTGATATACGAGGTTATGTATACTTGCTATGAAATTTTGGGACAGGTAAGAGGAAAGCTTATTGAAAGACTGTGGATAAAGGAAAATAAAAGGATGATGTTAGATATTATAGAATGACTATTCTCTGTTTGGAGGCTATTGTAGACCATCTCATCAAAAGAAAGAAGTGAATGAGGCTCTCTTTGAGTATGGACTGAAAATTTGAAATACTACTGAATAATCTACTTGTAGTTATCTGTAAAATAATAAGATTAGTAATATTGAAATTGAATTTTCTTCTTTAATGGAAGTTATGGTGCATGAGACACAGGGAGAGCATGACCAGCTCCCTGCCACCAGAACAGTGAACATATGGTCCTGCTCTCCACAGTCTCTCGTGATGCTGACTTAGTGCTGCTTCCTGTTTTCACAGTACCCCTCTCCAGGATCCATGATTATTCACTAAAAATAAAATAAAAATATAAATAAATAGAAGCTCAGGGAAAAAAGCCTATTTTTCTGGCATTTAAATGAATTTTGTAGCAGTTTGAAGAGGGCCAAAGCAGTTATGTGGGGAGGAGACCACACATCTGCAAGCTACAACAGGGAGGAATAGAGGCATGAGCAGTGAGCCAGGGAATGAATTCTCACCCTTTGGTAGCAGCAAGTCATTAAATCTGTTAAGCAATATTAGGAACTCAGCTACCTAGAACAGTGAAGAAGAAGTAAATGTGCCCTATATTCCAGTGCTTTTGGTATTGTCAATGTTGCTTTCTCGTGAGCTGGTTAGAGAGTGGATGCTTCTTTAATTTTCATCTGATGATTACACAACAGGATGAGAAGAAATTGCTGTCAAAGAGTAGCTGTCAATGGTTTGATATTAGACCCAGAATGTCTCAAAGACTGATTCAGGACCCCGAAGCAACTGTCTCTGTAGAACCCCACATCCTAGTTCTGTTCTGTCTTCATTTATTGTCTAAATAAATAGGTAGCAAATGAATGGCATCGAGTTGACATTGGCTGGATATTAAAAGCCAATTGGGAAGACAGGGTCAAAATGAAAGTGGATCCCGGCAAATCAAAGAAATTAGAAGACAGTAACATGAGATTCAGCACAGAAAGCAAGAAAGCATCAACGGCCACTATTGAGGAGAAATTTAAAGCACAAAATAGTTTGTTAGCACTGTGACTAGGACAAGAGACGTAAATTGTTAAATAAACAACAGTGTGCAAATTTAAGTGTGTTAACATCCATAAGAAACAGCAGGTAACTATTCCAGTCCGCATACTTGTGAAGTGGCACGTGCATCACTGTGTCCAGATGTGGCCACCATGCCTAGGACAGATACAATAGTCATCCAGAGACCCAGTTATATTTCAGTTGCTTAATTTAGAACACAGAGGGCATTATATCTGTTTTCTGATTTTAAAAAGGCCAATAAAAAGTGGCTAGTGATTAATTGTTCCCATAGAAACTGGGGCAATTTCAGACAGTTGTTGCATTGTTCACACTTTGTTTATTTACTGTAGTTAGTATCAGGCAAAGGCGTTGTGTGAAGCGGACAATCTGCTTCTACACGATCAAATATATTAGTTTCATCAGCCCTTAAGTTTTTAAGGAGTGCTATATAAACTAAAGAAATAGTGGTGGTGGTTTTAGTTGTAGGAGTAACTTGAAAAATGTTTGATGTGTTGGTTTATAGATAAAGTAATGCCCTCACCTGTAGAATTTTTAAATACTGCTCTGAGAGACAGATTTATTTGACATTCAAAACTGTTCTTGTGCACAGTGGCTTGTTTTGCTATGAAAACTGTATTTTCATGGAAGAAGAGGAGGGCTTAATGATTTGCTGAACTCTTTAACTCCAACAATGAGCTTAGTTTAGTAACTGAAATATTAGGATGAGCATTCTTAATTCACTGAAGTACTTTTAATTTATGTGTTTGGTTCCTAAGAAAATAAAAAAAATAGTAATTAAACCTTGTGTCATAAAGTTAGTTTTGCAGAGCATAAAATAACAGGAAATGTTTAAGTTTAAATAATGTTACTTTAAAGATTTAGAGTTACAATACTGAAAAATAATTTGAGCAAACATTCAAGCAGTATGTCCAGACTAGAGGCACATATGAAATCATATTTTAAAGTACTTTTAAATGTAGCTTCCTGCATAGTGGCCCCCCCCCCAAAACAAAACAAAACAAAACAAAACAAAACAAAACACATTTTATTTGGTATTTTCTAGGTCAGTTTTTTAATTCTTACAAACAACACTTCTTAAAGCATGATGTTTTCAGCAATTAACTAGTCCAGCTTGAATCCAGGATGTCTAATTGCACTGATGCTGTAGGAGGCAGACCCAGGTAGAATTTTAGTGACTGAGGAAAGTCCTTCTTGTGTATCAATTTCTAAACAAATACCTTTGTGCAGGAAAAGATATTTCAAATAATTATTTACATCCACAGACAAGCCATGTGCTTTCTGAAAATTATTTTTCTTTTTAGTTACTTACAACAATAAATTGCATAATGACTTCCTATTAGAAAATATACTTAAAAGATCTTACTTTGATTACCACCTAGAGTACAAATTAGTTATGCTTCATGGATTTAGTTACAAAACTAAAATCGAAATCCTTCTTGCAAGAAGAAAAATGTTCTTGACTATATTCCATTCTGTGAAACAGGAGCTTTTTATTACTTATGCTATTTGTCAAGAATGTCTTATATGTTTCCTGCTGAATACATAGTCGTTGGCTTTTGTCTTGATAATGAAATACATACACATGTACTCTGAATGGATCTTGACATTGGAGTGAACTTCATTATTCCACAGAGATGCTAAGATCTACTGTAGGAATATTGGATCAGTTGCATAGTGTTTATCATGTGGACACCATTGCTCGTGGCAACAGGAGTTAGTGGATGCTGATATTATTCACTTGGAGCTTTGCATCTCTTATTAGTGCACAGCAAATAGTGCCTTGATCTTGAGGAACTACAGGACTGCATACGTGGATCTTTGGTTGGCATCTACTTTGTACTTACAGAGTTCTTGAAGGTACAGAAGCAAAAACAGGAAGATGTTTTTCAGTGTTTCTTACTTTTCTTCTTAGTCATTGCTTCAGATAGCACCAGTATGATTGGCATTGAGGGTCTGTGTTCTACCGTATTCTTCCTTAAAAACTGAATGCCAGACAGTGCACCTCTTGCTTTGATGCTCTCTGATTTCTGAAAATCCACAGGAACTGAAATCAAGTCTCAAGGTGATTTTTTTCCCTGTAAGTAAGGTTGTTTTGTGTGTTTCTTCTACGCAGGGATATGGACTACATTTCTCCTTGGGAAATGCAGGTGTATGAACCACCCCAAGATTAATTGAATGGTATCTAAAGGGTATCGGTACAGACAGGGTGATGCATGAGGGAAGAAAAACGCTAATACAGAGCATGCTGTGCCAGATTTGCTTGAAGCTGCTGTCTGTGCTCTGGCAAGAGAAGCAACAAAGACAGAAAGCTGACCTCTGTGAAGCTCATTCTTTCTCTAAGAAAATGTACTCAGTCTTTCTTTCTTGCTATTACTCATTGTCAAGAAATTGTATCTTCCAGCTAGAGCAGATTTTGGCCTTCAGGAATAGTCTCATCCACAAGTCATTGAAAGATATTGTCAGGACTCCACTTCACCTGACCCCAAAACACAGCTTAGTTTTGACTGTATTGCTTCTCTGCCTCCATTGAGAGCCTCATTGCTAAAACCCCGAACACAAATATGAATGGGGTTCTTTTAATAACACATGGAAGCAGATTTTATCCCCTTGGCTTGTTGGCTTTCCCACTTACTCCTAATATTAGTTGTTAATGGAATAGTATCTTCTGTAATTACAGTGGAAGCATGATTCTACTTGTAAAGTATAGTCATTAGAGGAAAATATTCATAGTGTTCTGTTTCATTTCATCTTTATTTATTGAATATCATCCTGTGTATGTCTTCAGAAAGAAAGCTATAAAAGATTCTGTCAATGTTAGTAATTTCAGTCTTTGACCTGCAATTCCATGTTTTATAATGTACTTATTTGTGTTTTGCAATTTGTATTTAATTGTGTCTGAGAAGTCTCATGCATAACATTCTTCCTTTAAATTTTCCATTAGTTTTATTTTCTTGCCAGCAGAATATGGTTGAATGCTACAGCAGCTGCTTTGTAACTCTAGCTTTTCTCTCTTTTTACTGATAATGACAGCCAACAATTTACTGTGTGTATTAAGTTTGGTTATGCATTGTTGTATAACTGAAGTTTTCAGAAAAATATTTTCTGAAGCATAGGACAATAAATGTCAGGCTGACCTAATTACTGTTATCCTATCTATGAGCTCTCTTCTCTTCCGCTAGCTGTAGAGAAGTTGTTGGAAAATGTATGTTAGCAAAGTATTCAGATTTCAGCTGTGTATGGCATCATTATTCCCATTTTTGTTTAGCTGGTAGTGGGTGAATATTTTTACTTAATGGGACTATTTTTACTTAACGGAAGGACTGCCCCAAGTGGAGGTAGTGGAAGCTGCTGCTGAGGTCCATGCCCTTGGTCTTGTGCTGGCCACGGGGAGATGGGGACCCTGAGACCTTGTGGAGTTCCCCAGCCAGGGGCTGGGAAACAAGCTGGCATGAGTTCAGAGGACTTGAGTTGAGAGTTCAGAAAGAAAGGAAGTTGCAATGATAGAGTAGATGTGATCCTGTAATCGGAGTGCTTGCATACTTCAAAAAGATACAGGTTTTATTTAGTTAGCATAATCCCTGTTGGTTGTGGCCATTGTCACTAAATAACAGACTATAATCTCAAAGGTTGCTGAGAGGTACAAACCAAAGTGATGTAAGTGCTTGCAGGGTAAAGTGATGTCCCATGGTGAGAAGTTTCTGGGCAGGTTGAGCAGTTTGAGTCTCTAGGGAAAACAGATGAGTTGAGGTGTGAAGCCTGTCTGTACATTGACACTGGGGGAGGGTTACAACAGTGCTTTGGTCCTTTACCAAGGTTCAGTTCACATTTCTAAGGACAGCTTTGTTATTTCAGACCACGAAGCTGTGGAGTAGTGAAAACAAGTCAGTGTGAACCTAGGGTCTTAAAGTAATGCACTCCTCTTTGCATTTGCATTTGAAGTACTTCCAGGCAGAGCTAAGAAATCTGTTAGATTAGAAGCACTGAGCACTCTTTGTGTAGTCTGTAAAATAATAACAGTATTACCAACTCCATCCTATAAATACCATCCACCTAATGAGAATATCTGTCGCTAACCATTCAGACAATATAGAGCCCATTTGTCTGTGGTGATGAATGTGACTGTGATGGAGGAGATCAGATGAAACTACAGATCCATTGTTGCTGGTAACTGCTATTACTAACAATAGATTATTCTGATTATTTTGTTATTAAGGATTTGCCTTTTTTTTTTTTTTTTTTTTTGGTGAAGTCTTGACAATAAAGCCTTTATAGATCAGTTGCAAGAGTTGTTATTACTGTCCAGCTTATCTTCCTGCCTGTTCAGGATTTGATATGGCTTTTGTGTGTTTTCTAATTTAAATCTGAAATGATATGGCTTTCACTAGCAGATTTTTGGAAATGAGTCAGAATGGCTGATTGCCCCAAATTTTTTCTGACTCTTCAGTTGTTTCTTAAAATAATAGCATCATTTATTTTATCTGTATGCTATTAATCTAGATAAACGCAGAAGAATAGTGTTTCCTGGAAGTGTGCATTGGCAGGAGTCTTGGGATTTGAGTTAATGCATTTGTGGTGCTTATATGCTATCATTTCCAGTTTTCAGTTCATTCTTGTGGTGCTTTCATTATAGATAGGTAGAGGTTGGGGTGACCCCTCTTGATGCTGGCTCTGTCGTGTGGCAGGCACACAAGGGAGGCTGGCTAGCCTGAGCCTCTGGGTGCAGGAGGGAAGAAGCCTGCAGAGGCTGCTGGGGTCTGCCTCAGCAAGTCACCCAGGTGCCCAGTCCCACATGGAGCATCTTTACTTCTGGGGGGCTGCTATTGTTCTGCCTTTGCATTACTCTCAGAGGTCCCCCTCTGCTTGCTGTTCTCAGAAATTTGTCTTGTACTCTCGAGCTATGTGAAAATTTTAGTTTGCAACTTGGAGGGCTGGGGTGGGTGCGGATGGTCATCCCACCCAGTGGAGGTGCTTTTCTATGTGTGGGCTGCTACAATACATAGGAATTCTTGTTTCCGGCTCTGAGACTGATGTGGTTCAGAAATGTTTGCACTACAGCCTGTGCAAATGATCACAGCTCTGTGGAAAATCCATTGTCATTATTTGCCTTCGAGGTCGGGTCCCAAGTTCATGCACAACAGCATAATTTCGCTGGCAGCGTATTCTGCTTACACTTAAACCATCTAAAGAGCCAGCTTTGCAAGGCATTATTTGGCAGCAGAATCGTGTAGTCAGTGATAGAGATTTCTAGTGGCTTACCTCTAGAGGTGACCATTTATCAGTAAATAGGGTAATAAGTGTGCTTGTTTCACACATTTTTATATTTAGAAGAAAGGAAAAATGTGATATTTCAACTGGGATAGACCCTTTTCCTCTTAGCTGCATATCAAAATATTCACATAGCTGAAAGAGTTTCTAACAGAAGTGAGCATTTATAACAGCGATCAACAGCTCTTGCCATCAGAATATTTTACAAACAGTTAATGAAAACTATCTATACTATAACATTATTTTTCTAAACAACCAGTTTGCATCCAAATTCTGAAAGCAGAACACTAAATATCACTCTTTGTGAGGAAATAAAATAAGCTATTGGGTATCTTCTGCAATTCCTGACAGTCTTGCTATTTCAAAGCCCAAAAATATTAATCTCCCTTAGATCACATTGTAGATATTCTCTCTATCTATGTCATTATTGCTAAGGCACATTTCCATGCACTTTTAGTACAGAGTGAATGAGCTTATGCAAATGTGGAGAGCTATCCCTAGACCAGACTTCCATTTTATTTTTATTATCAAATGGAGATTTTTTTTAATGTGATTTATTATGATAATAAAACAGGAAGGTTCATTTCCCTGGGTTTCCACAGCTCTGCCTGCCCATCTTTACAACAACATCAAATTAAAAGCAGATGCTGTCATGGGACAATGAAGTACTCAACATCATCAGCTTTCAGCTCCTTACTCCCTTACTGTGAAATGGTTTCCAGTGTTTTTCTGTCAGTTCTATTTTTGAAAAACTGTTTTCACTGTTTCATAGTTTTTACAAGAAAATATTGTTGTGCCTCTTGTGCAGACAAGGGGAAATCTAACTTCATTATAGTTAAGTGCCTACCTCCCCATTCCCCTCTATAGTAGGATAATGTACCAAATTATAGAGTTTTAATAAATAGCAAGGATGCAGTTAGAAGCAAATTTCTAGGATATCAGAATATCTTCGGCTATGTTTGCCTCTTCAGGCATTTTTTTTTTGGTCATCATTGTTCCTGATGCCTTCTCATAGCATGATAACGTTCATGAAATTGTTGACCAATGGCAAATGGGTGACCTGCTTTTTGTAGCAATAGTGTGAAGCTACATAGGTTCCAGTCTTCCTCCCTGTCACTATGCAGTGATTTCAGGCTTCTGCGTTAACCCCTAAAGACAGAAATAAATGAAATATTAAAATTACCATTTGTCCCCAATTCCTGCCTGAGTTTGAAGCAGCATGTGTGCACGAGGGCAAAGCAGGGGCACTTGCTGACAGTACTTCTGAAGGACTGATCAAAGGAATAATATTCATTCACATCCTCTGCTCCATGGCAGATCACAGGCCCTATCATTAACTGTGTGTCTCATTTGCTTAGCAAAGTGTGAGTGCTCTGTCTGCTTGAATCAGGATCACTATGCACAGTTTGCAGGACCCTGAAGAAAAGCAGATTCCATCAGTGTGCTAGGCAGTAGTATCTTAAAAGTAGTATCTTGCTAAAGACTCAGGAGAAGGTTATTGTAACTGTGTTTCCACTTAAAGTTTTTGCAACTCAAAAATGTTCTGGAAATGGCCTTCACTAGTTATTTG
Source organism: Aythya fuligula (assembly GCF_009819795.1). NCBI lineage: Eukaryota > Metazoa > Chordata > Aves > Anseriformes > Anatidae > Aythya > Aythya fuligula. The sequence goes on along the minus strand of NC_045562.1, from coordinate 25,045,715 downwards.
GTCTGATTTGGTGTGGAAGCGGTGAGGTGACCAAAAAGGAAACCCAATGTAACCAAACCAGTGTTGCCACTTCCTTGCAGTGCTTTAATAGTAACTATGCATTTGCCCAGCTGAAGCATTCTCTGTCACAGAAATAAAATTTCAGCCTGAAATATTGCAGCAGAGACAGGAGAAAAAAAAAAAAATGTTTCCTATATAGTTTGAAATTTATGACAGTGACTTTAGCTTGATGGCCTTTTTTGTCTTTTTCAAAGTTTTCCAACTGTTGCAAATATGCATACAATGCTATACAGTGCCATCCAGTACAGTCAACAGAATGACCTCTTTTTCTCACCTGCCAACCATAAAAAGACCAAGCAGCTGTTTTACCAGCCCCCGTGGAGTACTTATGGCATAGGAGATGCCACAGGCCTGGTAGGCATGGTTCTGCCTGTTCAGCAGATGCTATGGTGAGCAGTGCTGCCGGAGCATGGGATGGTGCAGCTGTTCTGGTCTGCTGGTGCAGTTCTGCTGCAAGCTGTGAGCAGTGCAGGGAAAAAATGCACTGGAGCAGCTCGTAATCTCTGGGCATGAAGTCACTGTTACCCATTGTGTGCAAAAGCTGGCTTTCTGGGCTGTGATGCCTGTAAGTCTTTAATCAGGAATAAGTACAGAATGCTTTAGAGTTACAGAAATCAGTCATAGAGTTACAGTAATCAGAATAGCTTAAATCATCTGTATCATCTAACAGCAGGCTGATAACCAGTGAGATTTGTTATTATTTATCTATTTATCTCTGTTGGGAGAACAAGGTTTGAATTAAAGGGCTATTAAGGAAGTTTAATATATATATATATATATATATCAAAAAAACTATTGGTCCCAGTAAATACGTTTTAAGAAGAATCATTTATCATCAAATTTTAATAAAAATTTCCCCAAGTTTAAATTTTACTTATGATGCTGTACTGGGTTATGTAAATAAATAAAGCAAAAGGAAGTCCTGGAAAAGGAAGATACCTCTTTGGTTTATACCTCTACATCTAAAGAGAAGAAGATAGCATTGTAATTGGATAGTAATTCTGTTGAGCTGCTGCCCCCATATATTCTGAGAGAACATCCTTGAAGGTAGTGTTGGAATTTAATGAACTGTTGTTATTCTGTAGTACTTGGGAGGCAGTGATGGAGTTGCTGTGCAACCAAGAGAGATGACCTACAGATACGCTGCTGGCCTTGTTCCTTATTTGAACATAGAAGTTTAATCTCAAATGAGATGTCAATTTACCTGAGTGTTACTTTCCATAGACACAGATTTCCTTGTTAGCTTGAGCAGATTTTTCCTGTTTAAAAGTAAGATGTACACTCAATTTAGAATAGTGGCATTGCCTTAAAATGTCAGCCTCACATTTCATAATAACCCAGAGGGAAAAAAGATGATAGTAGGAGGTTCATTGTGCCTTCAGCTGAATGGCACAGGCCTTCACAATCAAAATAATTGTATTTTTACAAGAACCAGAAACAGGGTGACTTCCCATACTTGCAAAATTCTTAGGCTGTGCAAAATATTACTTATCTGTTTGAACTTCGACCTTCAGTTAACTTTGAATGCAGAGTCTAATGTAGTGTGTCTTTTTTTCCTGACTTGTTGAGAAAAAGTATATCCTTTAAAAAAGTAACCTTTTTTTTTTTATTTTTATTTTTAGACATGCTGCTAGCTAAACCTTACTAAAAGCCAGAAGGTCTTTTCTTAAAAAAAAAAAAAAAAGAAGTTCATATTTTAGAGATATTTGGTACTATTTTGCCTCTGTACTGTAAACTGAAAGTTGCATCAAATTTTGGAGGATTTTTTTTCTAGCATTTCTTACTCATTTCCTACTAATAGGCTGGAGGGTTTTAGGGCAGCAATTGAGCTGCACATGTCTGATATCCCTGCCCCCTCATGCCATGAACGTGGCTCAGCAGTAGTGTGCTTTCAGCTCACCTTACAAGCAGTCTTACAGGATTCAGGTGTTTCGGACTCATGTCTCTAGTCCAACTTGAAGCACAGTATTCCCACTGTGCCTTTGCTCCTCAGTTTTATCCTCCTGAACACTTTTGCCAGGAGGACATTTCCAGAACAATTCATTTTCCTTTTGTGATAGTATCTGCTGACCGACCTCCTTAGTTTGATTACTGTAGATCTCCTCTAGCAATAATACAGATAGATTTCTCTTGGATTATGAGAGGTAATTATGAGAGAAGGAAGTCTTCTCTTCAGTCTTCCATCTCTACCCAACTGTCCCACCTCTTCCATAGCTTCATTAATTTTCCGAATATGGGAGGGAAGGCTAAATGGGCTTCAGCATCATTACCCATATAAGGGTTCATCACTCTTTTACAATATGATTTTTCAATGAAGTTTAACAATGTGCTAAGTAAAATGTTTGCTTAAATACCAAAGCATCATTTGTACATTTAAAATTAAAGTGAATGATGTGGCTATAATGCCACTTACAAAGGTTACCTGTAATGAAACTGCTTGATGACTCTGCAGCACTTTCATAAGTGCTATGTGAGAATGCAAATTTTTATCAACTCTTTTACAGCTCTCAGTCATGGGAAATTTGCTGCATTTGGCATTAGAATGAGGCCTTCCTGCAATTTTAGTAGAAAGGCTGTTGATCTTGGGGGGATGCAGGCTATGAAAGTATGAGTCTGGTAAATTAGCCTTGATCTCTATCTTGTATAATAGTGCCTTCCTGGAATCACACAATGGTTAAGGTTGGAAGGGACTTCTGGAGGTCATGTGGTCCAACCCATGTGCACAAGCAGAACCTACAGCAGGTTGCCCAGGACCATGTGGAGGTGGCAAAGAAGTAAACGGGTGAAAACTTTGTTCTACGCCTGTTAAAGGACACCTATCTCACAAATGAATCATCACCTATAGAATAGTTTACGGGATGCCAGTGAAAGAAATGTATTAATCATGCATATATATATATATGTAGATGTTCGTTGTAGGTACAATGTGGATCTGTATGAAATCTGTCAGCACATGATGGATTTTGCAAACCACTCATTAGAAAGATAGAGAGGAACAAAAAATAACACAAGAATATTCAAACTGATTAGGAGTGATAAGTTTATACAACAGCTTAATTAGAGAATGCAGATTACTGAAACGAGCTGGATGTATAGGAGTCTGCACAGTTGAATACAGCGGTACAAATGCTGCCTTCAGTTTTCTTTGTGAGAATTGCTGTGGTATCCTATTATAAATACTCAGAACTTCACAGTTACATAACAAGAAAAAAACAGCTGGTAAGTTACAGTGTACTTTGATGAGGGTTTTGAATGTACAATTATTGAACTGCTGTGGTGTAGGGGCACTATTTATGGGGAGCAAGTCAACTTAAAGACAGACCATTTCTTTACACAGTTGATCTGTCATGTATTTTAAGATACTGTTCCTACAAACTAAGAAGATAGGATGTGGGCATCAGGGATGCAGTGGTTTGCAAAAGCTATTTGAGCATTTGTTAGAGACTGGGGCACAAATTCATCAAATAAGGGGCAAAGTTGTTTCATAATCATGTTGTTAGAATGGATGTTAGTAAGATAAAAGGATATAGTGCATTACAGAAATATTCAGTGTAAAAAAAAAAAAGGTGTATTTTAAACTAATTTCAACATATTTGTTTAAACAGTTAAATATACATGATACCTCTTTTTAATTTACTTGAAACATTCAGTGATGTCAGTCTGATCCACATTCATCCCAATTACATTATCTTTTTCCATGCACCATACAGAAATTGTCCTTCAGTTTGTCTTTTGGAGCAGCCTATAAGCTCATACTGTATCTATCACTTCCTAGCCTAGGTCAACTCATCTTCTTCATTTCAGTTTGTTTTATTTCTGCAGCCACATCATTTCATATTAGTGTCCAAATCTCTGTCTCTTACTTTAAACATGCATAGATTTTAATGTTTACTTTTGTTCAAAACTTTTATTATATAGGATTAGAATCAGCTTCTGCTGTTTGCATGACGAAGCTTTGGTGCACTATCAAGAATCACTGCAGAGAGCACCAGCTCTCTGGAACAACGTATTTGAATGTATTCACTCTTCTGAGATGCCTTCCAGTGGTATCACTAAGGTGGAGGGGCACACTCCTCCTGGGCTGCATCAAAAGCAACATGGCCAGCAGGTTGAGGTTCTCTGACTTTGAAAATTCATAGATTATCTCTTTTCTTCCTCTGCATGTAAATTATGAGAAGTCAGAAAATTGTTCACTGGTTAATCTACTGCTACACTTCTTTAAGCACATTTTTTTAAATCTGTAAGCTCTTTTTCTTGTTAAGCATTTACCTGCCTTTTTCTCAGTGCAGTGTATTTTTTTTTTTCAAAAAAAAAAAACAAAAAACAACTTTTTTTTCTCACTGTCACTAAATCACACTCCATTTTTGTCTCAGCACACCAGTCTGTGCTGGGAAAAAGGAGGTCTCTTGGGCAATTTTTGAATCAGTTGACTTACCAGCAGTATTGTTCTTCCAGGTACAGTGAGTCTGTGTAGTACTTCTCATGTGGAAGGTTTTTATAACTATTTTTAAGTTTAGCAACCTTAGCCTTTCCAGCTTTTCTGATGTTTAGGAGTCTTTGTCCTTTGAAGTCTTTGACTAGAAGTTTTTTACAGCTTCCCACTATAATTACTCACATAATATTATGTTACAGTAGCTCAAGTATGATTATTTAAGTGTCTGAGTAGGATGTTTCATGAAAAAAAAAAATGTCTTCTACAAACATAGCTTTGTACTTGATGTTTCTATATAGAAGCCATTAAACAAGACATTAATTCTTCTCTTTTGGGCTCTGTGAAATTCTTGTCTGTGTGACTAATCCTATTGACTACAAAAGGACTTTTAATATCAGCTGAGATTGTAGGACTGGACTCTTGTCTTCATATTTTGGAGACAATTTAAGCCCTGTTCAGCTGTAGCTGCTTGTGGCATGCCGTGGAATACATATTCTGTGCCAAGTGGTCAGGTCCACACAACTTATTGTTCATCTCTTTCCGATAACTAGAAAGCTATCTTGTTTTGTCCTCCCCATTACTTTTTCTGCAAAGCTACAAATGTCAGAACATGCTGTGGAATAAGAATGACTACAGCAACATCATATGAAACCTTTTTTTTTTTTTTTTTTTTTTTTTAAGTAAATGATAGAAATATGAATTCGCTGTTCCAGTCCCTTGTTTGTTAGTTTTTCTAATTGTAATAAATGTTCTGAACTTTTATGAATGTTCATCTAAATAACAAGGGGTTTCTTTACTCAGTACTATCTCTGGAAAATGTACAGATTACTTTTAATGTACCTGTCAATTATCTTGCAATTCGAAGTCTGATTTTTTTCATTTGCTATCTGATTCACCTGAGGGGATTGCCATTTCCATAGGCTCTTCACTGTGTCAAGAGAAATGCTCAAGGAAGATAAAGTACTGAAGAGAATTAGAGAAAACCTGTGCTTCCCCAGTGATTTCTAGGACTTCATTTCTTCTGCCAGTTAAGATTTAGGTTTTAGTATTTTCCATGCAAGTCCATCTTTATAAAAGGACATTGTGTTTTGATTATTTAGAACCTGAAGTCACAAAGGGCATGTTGTAATTAGTTTTACATCGGTAGGAATGGAAAATGTATTGTAGTAGCCAGAATCCCCAGGGGAAGGTTTCTAATAAAAAGTCCATTGAATTTATTCATATGTGGAAAGAACAGTCAATATTTGAGGTATGAAATGTCAATAAAAGTGAAACGTATTAACACGCAGTCTATGTTGCAGAGCATGGCCTTGCCATTTAGAATATTGGAGCTTTGTTTCACAAAGCTACTATGTACTTTTAGAAATATAATCTCTAAAGGAAAACAGAATTAGTCTGTTAAAAACAGAGCTCCCTAGTTGTGAAAATTGATAGCTTAATATAAAATGTAAGTTATGTTTTCTTTATATATATACATATATTTCAGATTACCTACTAGAAGTGAAAATACCTGTAATGTATTTCATTACTATGAATGCAGTTGAGAGGATCATTTTCTGACATTCCTTCTCTGCGATTCTAATGGTGGTAGAGGCCACACAGCTGTTTGCTGTTTTGTCTTGGATAGAAGATAGCATTATAAAAAGTGGTAAGTAAGAAAAAATATGGCAGAACATTATTCCATTAACTTGATGCCCAGTTTATAAACTTCTAGCTTACTGCAATACTTATCAGTCCTAGTTCACTACCAAATCCTAAATCAGTGGCAAAGAATGAAGTTTTCATTTGCCAGTCAGTTCTCAGGAATGGAACCATCTGCTTCCATAGCCACAAACAATCAACCTATATTAATTCAAATCAAAAGTTCCCCCAGGTGGGATGATTTTCCCAGAGGGGCTGCAGTGTTACAAAACACATAGCATACTATCTGTTTTTATGTCTATTCTCTGATTAGGAAGTACTACCAGCATCTTTCCTCTTACTGACCAGACATTAACAGAAATGTGTTCCTTTTTGCCTGTTGCTCTGAATTTATAAGGCAAATGTTGACCCAAAACTGATTGAGCAGTTGGATTGACCTCTCTACAGCTCGTTATCTTCTACCTGTTCAGCATAGAACCCTTCCACTACAACATCAAGGAATCATTGAGCAACATTGAACTCCCGAGAGCTGTCAATGTACTTACTTCATTAGAAGCATCGTTGTCTTGGTAGTTAAAAAAAAAAAAAAAAAAAAAGTTTCCAGTATAAAAAATCATGCTTATAAATTTAAAATGCACTTTTCATGAACATCCTATAATCTTATGTATCCCACTTGTTTGTTTCCTATATTATCTGTGGAAAGGGGCGAATTAAAGCAATTCAATTGAATTCCGCATGTTTATTCATGGAATAAATGAAAACACAGGAAACACTGAATGATTTGCCTATGAGGTAAATCACCACTGTGAGACCAAGTTGAGGAGTTTTAAATGCTCCTGTAGAAAAGCAGGTATTCAACTCCCAGCAGCTGCTCTGTGACCATCTACTGTTGCTTTTCTCTAGCCAGCATCTGTGAAACTGAATTGAATTGAGAAGTTTTGTTCACTTTCAAAACTCTTTCAAATGTGAGTTGCTTCACATGGAACACAGGGATCACATTAAACACTTTTGCAGGTTTCCAGAGTCCCTTTCTTTCACTGTTATGTAGGTTTACTTAACAATGAACAGAATTTGGTTTTAAAAGGGAGAATTTGCACATAACTGTCTACCATGCCCTATATCTATCTACTTATATCACATTGCCTGTTTCTCAGCTGGAGTCCAGTTTAGAGTCAATAAAGGTAAATGTAGTTTACAAGAAAGATAACTGTGAATGCACCTACATTCACTTGTACACACACACGCGTGCACAATCTTCATTATTGTTTGTCAATATACAATGCCAGTCTTTTCCATTTTTTCAGGCACAGCAGGGTGGTTCCTGTTATTTACAGTTTGTTTTACTTATTCTTCAGGTCTCCTGTGATGGCTGGAGGTCTATTTGCTGTTAACCGAAAATGGTTTTGGGAGCTGGGAGGCTATGATCCAGGATTAGAAATATGGGGAGGAGAGCAGTATGAAATCTCTTTTAAGGTAAGTCATCGAGTCATCTTATATAATACTTACTTGTTTGGTTTTATGCCTGTGGATTTTGATTTCTGATATGCTTTGTGATCATGATGCTGTAACTAACTCTAGGTTTAGGGTTTTAACTAGAATTAATTTAGTACAGTTTGAATTATTTTTCTTTACGAATTTCCACTAATTTAAAACAGAATTATGTCATCAACATAGCCTCCATAAGCCATATAAAATCACTGAGTGCAGTTTAGTGGAATTTTCTCCAATTTTCTGGTAGCTTACCACCATCAAAGAATAAAGTTTTACCTTGTCCTTTGTGTCAAGTCTTCTCCATTCAATCAGACACATTTACTGAACCCTACCATGCTGGGAGTAGGCTCCCATAGGGTCAGCTCATGGGAATGGATGGAAATGAAAGTAGAAACTCATAGGAAAGAGGATTCTCTTCAGTAGCAATGAATCACTAGACCAGCTCAACTGCTATGAGTTATTACCTACAGGCCAGATTATCAAAATCAATGATTTTTAATTCGATTTGGATAATTGTAATGACGGGGAGTTTTCGAGTGCCCAGGTTATGAACCACCATCCATGGTATATCCTCTGTGTGGACATGTGTATTCAAATCAGTTACTTGACTTTGACATGCTGAGTTGAAAGTCTTATTACTTTCCACATGTAAAGCAGGTATTTGCATTAGTTTGATATAGACTAATATATCTAATTTTGAAAATTCAGTTTATTATGCTCCAGTATACCCATGGAATTAAGAACTTTACCTTATGGACTTTGTATGCACAGGTTTTCAATTAGCTGATAGAATTTCATGAAAATTATTAAATGAGTCAGACATGTTTGGATAAGGCTTGGATCTGTAATCAGAATTCACATTTAGCTTCAGGATCTTTTCCAACCTACTTCCAAACTCCTACACTGGAAAGCTCAGCAAATAAATTTAGTATGTCAGCCATGACTAATATTGTACATCTTGCTGCATCTGAGTTTCAACAGTGATGTAAAACAATAGAGCTGTGGCCATTCTGTGGAATAAATGTACAGCATGACCCTACACTGAGCTGCTAGACTGTCTTATGGGAGTTATCAAGAACAGAAAAATGGTTTGTATTAACTGCACTACTGTCATCTTTCTCTAAATCATTTTTACGCCACTAGCAAAGCAAAATTGGAAGGCAAAGGGAAACCCAGCAGATGGAAAACATGTTTTGAATATATAGATTGACGTTCTATCCATATAAGTTGTTTCAGAGTCAAATGTAAGTAGTCACTTGTAGCTGTAAAAACAGTCTCTGGCAGGTCACCTAAGATTTTATTATCCTATTTCAAATATTCCTTTTACTTTGTCATCACAAAGAATTAATTGTAATGCAGTCCAGTCTTTGTATAGAAACCATGGTAACAGCACTAGAAATTGAGATACTAGATTGCTAGATTGCCCCAATGTGTTTTGCTCAAGTGATAGATTTCTTTTTTTTTTTTTTTTGGAGGCAGCTGGTCACACTGGGTCTCATTTCAGTCATATCTCCTGATATCTCCTGATTCATCTCATTAGTGTATACTAACCTTAGGGTCCCTTGTCCTTTCTTAGTTAGTATTAAAAAGAAGAAGGAGGAGGAAAAAAAAAATCTCCTATAAAAAGAATTGCCAATAGAAACAGCTTTCTGTTAGAAGAATTTAACAGATATGAGTTACAGAAAAAACACTGTTGTTTTGTTTGGAATCACACAAAACAGGAGAAGAAATCATGGGAGGCAGGACGGAGAAACCAAACAGACTTCTTTTGTTATACCAGAATTACCCATGTCATCTGGGAAAGGTTTCTGGTTCAACAGTTTCTACACTGAGAGCTACAGATTTGGTCATCTTAAAACTTTTTTATAAATGAGAGCAAGTTAGTCAGTTTAATTTACCGTTTTTATTCACAAAACTTGAGACACTGGTGGACTTGCTATCTCTCTGTTATTTACAGAGTCAATGAAAATAACAGATGACCAATGTGTGCAACACCCAGCTTGAGTGGGTAGGAAATGACATCTGCCCTAAGATTATCTGTGGTTTTGGGGTACCCTGTGTTGATGCCATATCGTGTGTTAATGTTATTTTACTTGGCAAATGACTATTGGAGCATGCTGCCTCTAAGAACACTCTCCAGAACATCTGTAACTACCAGATACGTGACTGTTCTCCGCTCATTTTCTTCAATTCAATTACACCTCAGAGTATTTTGTAAAAATATGACTTCTTTTTCCATTAAGAAGCTGCAAAAAGAAGCCAATTTGAAATGTCCCATAACAGGGGATAGAAAGTTCGTGTTACATGACTAGTTCAGATTGGTCTTTAAACTAAGTGACAGACATGTTCTTCCTTTTATGTTCTTCGTATATAACCTATGTTTTTAACTTTGAGATTCATTTGCATGAACGCTGCTATATAGAGTATAAATAAAGCGATTCCAGCTACTATAAATCGGATACCATACCAATGACATGATCTTTCCATGGTTGACTTGTGATTTTTGTGTTAATTCCAGAATACAGTGGATGTAAGTTATGAGACTGCATGCCAAAGTGAGAGCCGTCACAGACACTCTGAGAAGGAATAGTGTCTTGTTCACCTCGAACGGATTGCCCTGTGTCCGTTAGCTGGAGTGAGGAGTGTTCATGGATCGTTTTTGTTCTTCTACTCAGTTATGAATTTTAAACTCCACTTCATGGATAAAACAACCTACTGTAACCTCTCTGCTTAACATTGTAACAGTAGATCCAGATACTATAAAGTAGACAAGCTGTGGTACATGTCTTTAATTAGTGCTCCTGTTTACTTTAATGATTTGAGTGCTTGAGGGAAGCTTACAGTATATGTTAAGGAAGATCTTGTGGGCAAATGTGTATCTCAAGTATCAGGCTTATGTGCCCAATGTCACTGTTTCCAAGCACAGAATCACGTAAAAGAAACAGTGCATGTTTAATATTTTGTGGCCTCATTTTATTTGGAGAAAAATATCCTAAATGGTGGAATGAAATTTCTGCAGAAACGTTCACACACCAAAGGGTGTATCTCTTGACAATCAAGATCACATTAAGGAAAAGCATCTTCTCAACCAAAGACGTCTGCATTATTGAATCACAGTTATCAACAGTCATCCACACAACTCAAATTAGAGGAGTGTGGGCTACAAGGCAGGTAGGAAGCCTTGTGAGTACAGAGCATGGGCTTAAAGAAAACAGAGAAATTGGATCTTTCAAAAAAGTATGATGGCTAGATCTTTGCTAGTCTCAGAAGTCAAGAAAATAGTTTGCCTGATGTCCTCTGACATAAAGCTTCATCAGCTTCTGCATTGTGAACTTAGTATCACCTGCTCTGCTGTGCTGTGCTCACTTTAATCTTCTACTGCATTTTGCATACCCCAGACACACAGTGAATTAAAGGCTGGTGTACAGGGTCATCATGCAAGCTCAAAGGAATCACTAATAACAGCTAAGCCATGCTGCTTTATGAGTTCAAGATGCTAAGGAAGAGTTTGAGTACTGATTTTAAAAACTATATAATACGATTATAACAGGAGAATTGGTTGTCTGGGGAGTCAGGCAGCAGTTTCAGACACACAAAAAAAGTTGAAACAGATTTAGGAAGAGTAGTCAGGCTGGGAAGATTGGAGGGTAAGCGTCAATTTTGATGTTTCTTACTGGCTGTTTCACTAGATGTGACCTGGGGTGACAGGCACCAGGCTTCAGTGCAGAGCATACTCCTAACCCAAAGTATTTTTCTGTGGGGGAGTTTGCATTATCTCATTACATGGGGACAGGGGGTGGGTAGTGTGAGAAAAAATCTGTTAGTATGTTTTTGGGGAGGATGAGGGGTATTCTAGGGGGAAAAAAGAGCCTGAATCTGCACTTAAACCAGTTTTACTGCAGAGTAATTGAATGTTTCTCTAAAATACAGGAAGCTTTATAATGCTTCGGTGATGTTTGGAATTGTGCCATAGCAGGAAATTTCCTCAGACTTCAGGCACATTTCTATTCCAGCTGCTGAGTTGTTAGGAAGACAGAGGGACAAATTGTTACAAGTTGTTTTTTTTGTTTGTTTTGTTTTTTGTTTGTTTGTTAAAAAAAAAAAAAAAAAAAAAAAAAGGCAGCTTTTTAAATTTGCTTGACATTTATTTCCGTGACTACAAAAAACAGCATACCTCTCTCATGTTCTTGATTGGTAACATTGCAGCAGAGGACAGCAGCACTCGTTACATGGAGTGCTGTGTTGATGAACTGTAGTTTTCAAATCAGAGCACTTGGACACACATTTGAGGACACACATTAAGGCAGTTGCAACCTGTGTACCAAAATGAGTCCTCTTCATTAATGGGTTTCTTAGATTAATTTTTACATAAGAAATAACGTGTAGCATTTTAATTTTTTGACAGCATAACCTCAGGATCAATTTTTTAATTAAAAAGGATGTTAGATATCTTGCTTGACGATACTGTTCAGCCTGTGCTAAACTTGCGAACTGTCCAAGTGCTGGAACTGACCTGATTATAGCTTCCTTTCTCATCAAACCAGGGAAGCCACTGTATAGGAAATCCTAAATTTAATCTGCTAGAAAGACACAGTTTATGTAGTAATTTCCAAAATATATAGAGTTGCAAAAGATAGTCATTTCCTGTGTTTGCTGACGATCCTTTACTCTGAACATTCATTAGTCATGGACATATACTGTACCTTAACAAAAATGATCATGCTAATATCTCCAGCCTCTTTGAAGATAGTCACCTATATCTATTTTTTTTTTTATTCTTATCCTTATCTGACAGATCTTCCAGGTTCTCTCCATCCCTGTTTTTGACACACTTCCAAGTTCATTAACCCTTATTTATTGTCTTCATTGTTAATTCCTTCCACTGCTGGCAGTCTTGGGGGAGATAGGAGTAGGGGAGCATTACCACTTGTCAATGCAGTTGTAGACTATACAGAAGTACAGATGCTCAGTATTTGGGAACTGCTTTTGGGTTCTGTTGAAGTATCCAGTTATTGATTTCCAGTTTACACAGTACTGTTTTAATGTCATTGGCATGAAATTCCACTAAATCATGAGTAAATGGCTTTTGCTGTTCTCGGACCTTGCTGACTGCACATTTGAAGTCATTGTTCCTGTTTTTATTCTTTTTTTATTATTTTTGCATTTAACTGGGCATTCTCAATTACATGGAAAAGTTTACAATAAAATATTCTTCCTTTTCATTTTCTACCACTGCCAGATCTGTTCTTGGCTTACATTCAGGAAGCGTATCTGCAAAATTCCATATGTTTTTGTGTTATATTTTCTATGACTTTTTCAGCCCCATTGTGATAGTACGTTTCTCCTGTTTGTAGTCTCTCTTTCTTGTCAATGCACAGAGCACCAACTGACAGCTTTGCATGACATACTTTATATTCCTTTTCCACAGTTTACGTTTTTGTGTTGTTGTTTTTTTTTTTTCTTTCATTTCCAGTGTCTCTTATTGTCTGTCTGTTACTGACTCTCAGCTGCAGTATGTTTTCTCAATTAGTTTTGAAGACTGATCCAAAATCCATTCAGCCCTCCTCAATCTTTTACTTAATTTGCTGTATGTTTATGTTCCTGTTCTCCAGCAACATATCCTCCACTGCTCAAAAATCATGACTCTCTTACTGCAGTAATTATGATTACTCCAACAGGGTTGGAGTCTCATTCTTGTGTGCACTGGTATTTACATTTTACAGATAATCCCTGGCTGGATCACTCACAAGCTAGACAATTAAGGCGACGAGATAGAAAGAGCAAGCAACATTTAGTTTTAAAGACGAAGTGATATAAAAGAGGGTGATTCACCCTAAATCCCAGAAGAGATGTACAGCAGAGCCAGAAAATGCATCTGTGATATCTAAGCTGCAGTCAGGAACAAAGCCACAAAACCACAGCTTAATCTATTTTAAAGCTTGTGTTAATGCTTGCCTTTTGCTTTCAACCATCCCTATAAAGTGTTTTGCAACATTCACTTGGAAGGAGCTATATAAAGATAAATTGTGATATAGTACATAGCTGACACATAAACTACTCTTCTTTTGATCTTTCCAAACTGAAATTGCATTGTTTTAGTTTCATCTTTGTATTTTATACCTCAGCTGTGGACCAGATTCATTGCTTTGTAAGAAGGAGGCATTAGCAATCTTGAGAGTTTCATTGTTTGCATCTTAGATAAACAGAGGCATCAGTGTTGTGATACCATTTTGCCAAATGTCCCACACCACCTGAATTCTTTTCATGGTACACTAGAGATCTGCAATATTTAACACAGAAGCCATTCTCCGATTTCTTGCATTTAGTGCAGGTGACATAAAAATGCACATTTTAAAGACAAGGTTGCCAGAATTGATCTTCCCAGGAAAATATTAAAAATGCCTTTAAAACCGTTGTGCAGCTAAAAGATAAACAGGAACAGCTGCTAAATGTCCTTCAAGGCAGCTCGAGATTCATTTCAATTACCCTACACAGTGCACCTCAGGTGCAGCACAGCATTTTCAAGTTTTATATCTATCAAATTTAAACCTAACACAAAGTGTTATTTCCTCCCACTTGTTATTGCCTCAGTATACCTGACAGGTTGTTTTCCTAACTCCTTTTCTCCTTTCATTTTTCTTTTCTTTTTCTTTTCTTTTTTTTTTCCAGATATTCAACTGCATTAGAGAAAATGCAGTATATGTCTACTTCAGCTCTTGTTGTCTGAGTTAAAGTAATACTGCCCTATATATATATGCTTTCTTGTCTTTTAAATTTGTTCTGTTGCTGATCCTCCTCTGAGTCAAACTTCTATACTGTCCACTCATAGCTTCAGTAGGTAAGAAACATTGCTTAATGACTTCAATATCTTGTCTAGTCTTTGAAATAACACTTCAATTTAAAAAACAACAACAAACAGTAGATATATGTCTGCACTTTCATCTGTGCACTGGGTTATTTGAAGACAGCCACAGAGGTATCCACTGAAAAGGTACCAAATGATGTAACATACAGAGTATTCGCAGAAAGGTGAATAATATTTTTTTACACCATTTACCCACCTGATTTTAACATTCTCATTTTTATAATTTTTAATAAGTTTATGAATGAGAATTAGGTGTCACGGGATTACATGAAAAGGATATTCTATGATTCTATCTCCAAATGTTAACAGGATTTCAGGTTTTCATTTAAGAAGCAAACTTTACAAAACGGTTTTGAGAAAAAAATGATCAAGTCAGCGTGGCATAGCAAGACCACTCTGGACTGTAATGAGCTATTTTGGCACAGAGGCAGAGCATTCATCTGGGTCTCCATTTCTAACCCATCGGTAAATTTACTCCCTGAGAAGGACTGGGCTCACTCAGGGACCTGATGAGATATGCTCACAACAGAAATAGGAGTTAAAATACTCTTGATTCCATCACCGTGTGTGCTTCCATTTGGCAGTGCAGCTGCCTTTATCGCTTGGTGCCACTTACCTGCAAAATGTGCCTGCTCATCTGACATGCTAGCAAGCACCAGAAGCACCTACAGAGCACTCCTGTGCCTTAGTGAAGAGCTAACTCCGTGCTGGGCAAGGGAAAGGTCCTGAGCAGCTTTCAGCTGTGCAAGGTGTTCTGTGGTCCCACAGGACAGGATCTTCAGCTGTCTTTGGCGGTTTCAAGCCTTCCTTGTTTGTGCTAGTGTACTCAGGCCTGTCAGGCAATGTGGTACAGAGCCTCAAACAATTACAAGGGCTAATACCCCAATGACCCATAAGAAGTAGCTTCCTCAGTCACTTTGCAACTCAGGTCTTCGTGCTAAAAACCCCAGCTTTCTCTTCTCACAGTATGAATAACAGTCACTCTCAGGGGCTGAATTCCAGCTTGCTACCTTCAGCAATTGCTTTCAGTCACTCTCAAGCACCAAGTGATCCCGCAGTGCAGTGCTTAGCATCTGCACGTTCAGATTACTAAAATGTAGTTGCAAGCTCACAACCACTTAGCCAGGACTATGCAGATACACCCTCTGTAACAAAGGCAAGCTCAGCAAAAGAGGCCAAACTCTTGTCCATTTTCAGTATTGTTTTAAATGAATGAAATCAATCATTTCATTTTCCTGTGATTCGAAAAAGCCAGCTGCTACAGCCAGCTGGTAGACAGGCCAGAAGAGTCAGAATGAGAAATGTATGGTAAAAAAGTGCAGAGATGCACATTGTTCGCTGCAGGCTTCACAGTGAATGTCAAGTATTCATGATCATATCATATTTTCTGATACCTTTTTCTAGAGATCTGGTAACTGCTTCTTTAACTGGGAGTATATCAACTTCTGGATGAATTGCTTTCTGTATGTAAATCACTGATAAAACTCTCAGTTGTCTGTTCTGTTCTGCATTAGCCTCAGTCACAAGCTACTTCATTCCATTTGCTCCAAAATGCATCAAATACAGATAAAATCCCTTCATATGTGTAGCATGTGGACCTCTGTTCTCACCCAGATAAATGGAAATTAATGGAAATATAGAGTAGCAGCCATTCTGTTATAATATTTGCAGAGAACAAAGAATACTATTTTGCCAAGACTAGGGACTAATGTTTATATCAGCTTTCACTCTAAGTGAATTTTAAACTCTTGATGTATGACTGGTTTCAGGATTTTGAAAAAAAGTTCTGCTTGTGGACTTTCACAGGTTTTTTTGTTGTTTTCCATTTCCCTGATTTGCAAAGTCAATTGCTTTTTCTTTTAATTATTATTATTTTTAATCAGAAAGTCATAAATATTGTCAGTGTGCTATAAAAAACCACCTAATAACCATCTAGGAGTTCAGTAGTTTGGCATAGAAAATGATGCCTGTAGGTGTTATTGCTTGATTTCTGTAGTTCCTCTGATGTGACACACAGCCTTGCTCTCACATACACTTGGTAAAACATAGTCACACTAGGTTTTATGAAGCCTTGTGAAGAATTCCTTACTTGCTGCCCATCAACATGCAGCTTGGGTTTTAGGCCTGTGATGTACTTGCAGCTCCCATCAATTTTGACAGAGATGACTACATTTGTTTCAGTGTCAAATGTATTAATGATGAAAGTAGCAGCATGCTTTTTTCTCTATGTGAATTTGATTGGAAGAAATGGATTATTTTTTTTTCCTTTTTCTTACAAAATGAAGAGCATCTTACAGTTGAGCTCTTTGTTCACTATTCAATACAAAACATAAGCCAGGTGTTTTGGAAATTCTTTCTTTTTCTGGTGGTTTGTTTTACATACATGGCCTTCTTCTGAAATGTTGTCCCTATAAGTTTTAAACAGTAGACAAAATAGTATCTTGGTTGTGTTGCATGGAGGATCATTGATAGATACATCAAAGATGTTTTATATTTTCATTTTGAACATACCCTGTATTTGCAAAGTGAGATTCCAGGTACCAAAGAACCTTTTATCAAATTGCAGGCATTGGGGAAGCAAAGAAGGCCACCACTATGAATGCAGGAGGATTCAGTACAGAATGATGTATAATTTTTACATAACCCTTACATAACAAACCATAACATCAGTCAAATGCCCTTCTTTGGCCCCATTTGTCCCCAGGAGTCATTCTTTCATTTGCTGTGTGTCTCCTTTCCAGGTGTGGATGTGTGGAGGTGGCATGTTTGATGTTCCATGCTCTAGAGTTGGGCATATCTACAGAAAGTACGTCCCTTATAAAAGTCCCTTCTGGAACCAGCCTAGCACGCGTGAGTAATTGGGTTTTGCTGTTTGTCATTCTCATTCATAATCAGTCTTCTTCATTCCACACCTAACAGTAAGCCATTAAAATGTAAAATGAATGTTGCTTTATTTTTCTGAAATGGGATGTGCAATTGCTGCAGTTATGCTGCCTTCCAGAGATAAAATTGCTAAGAATAAATGAAAGCTTAAAAATACAGGGTTGGACATTTCAGCACAGAAGTATGGTACACACTGATTCAAAAGAACCGAGGAATAACCTAAGGCTTGCAGTTCTTGAATTGCACAATGTTTGTCAGTCATAGCAGGACCAATTTGAATGCACATTTTCCTATCAGTCAGCAGAAACAGGCAGAATCTTGCATAAGGAATATTTTTGAGGCCAAAGAACTGAGTAACAATAATTTGAGTGGCTGTCTAATTATTGTATAAAACCTGTTATGGAATACAGCCAGCTTCGAACTGTATGAGTGAGAAATTAGAAGACCTCTAGACATCTCTCAAAGACAACCAGCCACGTCCGTGAGGGGCTTTTTTGCTCAAGAGAAAATGTTCCATAACTTTTTGGAGATGTTCATGGGATGTCAAAAGATGAGAGACAAAGTGCACAGATATAGTTTCAAGGCAGATACAAGTATTTATTCATGCTTGAGTTAATCTTTTCTATTTTAGAGGATTATTATTTTAAATAAAATGGCATTAATATTAAAGTCTGCATATTGCCATAGGATAATATTTTATGAATCATATTTTTTTCTTAATAATGAAAATGTGATATGAATACAAGAATAAATCTTTTGCTTTAAGGGAGATATTCTTGGTTTCAGCAGCAGGGGACAAGGCTTGCTGTAATAACTCCCACACACAGGAAAGAGGCCTTCTGTACTGCCTGCCTGACAGTTGCCTAGGGAGAGAAAAAAAGTGCCTAAAAAAAATACTCATGTAAATTGTGAGACACCGTAACGGGATTAGTAGTTGTGGTAGTATTAGTGACAAGACATGTATTGACAAAATTATGAGATCAAAATCTTCCCCTTATATATGTGTAATCTCAGTTTCCCCACCCAGATTTCATGGAGATATTGTGAGAACTTGCAGCCAACCAATAGCCACAGCCTGCAGCTCCCTTTATATATTTATATATTTTAGTTTGATTTCAATAAACACTTGTGAAATGTTTCTACCACCACCACCCCAGTCCTACAATCCTAGAATATCCTGAGTTGGAAGGGACCCACAAGGATCATTGTGTCCAGCTCCTGGCTCCACACAGGACCATACAAAAATCAGACCCCATGTCTGAGAGCATTGTCCAAACACTTTTGGAACTCCCTCAGGCTCGGTGCTGTGACCCCTACCTGGGGAATCTGTCCCAGTGCCTTGAACGCACCTCTTGGTGAAGAACCTTCTCCCAACATCCAGCCTGAACTTTTTCCTAATACCCAGACTAAATCCCTGTTACAAAAGTATAAATCTGCCCGTGCATGGACTGATTGCCCTATGTCTTGTGAGAAAAGATGGAGTATGCAGATAGGATGGATTTTATCCTTCCAATTCAAGTAATGGTTCATTTCCTATGTGGTGTTGGAAATAAAAAATATGATGATGCTTAGGTAAATTTCTGGCATATATTTAACACTGAAAGAAAAATTGAATTTTCAGGTTCCCCATATTTTTTCCAGTACAATATTCTAAACCAAAGTATTACTGTTAAGATGCATTTTATCAAGGTTGCCAGCAACGCAAGATCTTCTCTATTTTTCAGTGTTAGTTTAAATATTATGTTCTGCAAATATAAGTATTTTATCTAAAACTTCCCTTCAGTTCCAGAACATAATGGATAACATATTCAAAAATACTCAGAAATATTATCTCTGTTTGCCAAAAGCGTATTTCGTATTTTTCAGTATGTAGTTGTATCCATGAAACTTTTTGCTAAATCCTTTTCCATCTTGTGGGATGTAAAGTGTGGTGCTAGAGATGTAGTTCACAGAGGAATAAGCCATAGGAAGCCTGTCTGTGATTATATAAATGATTGTAGCAGCCCCTTCATTAGTCAAGAAAGAGTTTGCCATTGTGCTGATACTGCATTAAAGGATCATGGATTTCCTCATCCTGTCCCACAAGATCAGCACAAGGGATTAAGAGATGAATTAGGAAGAGGATGGAGCTTCTAGACAAACTCAGGAATAGCCCAGATCATGCCATGGATCTTCTTTCAAGCAGTTTCAGCCTATGTTTGCCCATAATGAATATGGCTTAAGGTGAGCATATTACCTTCCCTTCCCTTGGGATTTCACCTGTCTATAGCAGCGAGGTTCAACATGAGCTTTCAGGTAGCTATATAATATCTGATGAATCTAGATATATTTTTAAAGAGCTATTCTCTGACATGAGGATCACATACGCTTTATAAAATGAAAAACTTTTCAAAAACTGTGTTCTGCCACCCTCATCAGTAAATAACTATTAGTGTACCACGCACAATAGCAGGTATCATTACATCAAATTTCTACATTCTTATTATAATATTTCTTACCTCCATATCTGTCACTGAAGACCTGCAAGGCCTACACATACCCAATGTTGAAAAACATCGACCCATGAAATGCTCTGTCAGTAAAACTGTTTGGTAGTACAGAACCAAAATAAAGGAAACTACACGTATAGTAGATTTATAAAACAGACCACAATGAACAAATGCAGGTAGCAAAGCTGAGTATTTTTTTCAGGAGATATCTCAGGATGTAGCTACTTACTAAGTGCAGTCAATGCCCAATTTACAGGTAATTGCACATGAAATGAGATTAATGGGCAAGCAGATGGACAGCAGTGATTCCGCATTATAATGTGAAACACCACATAATTATTTGTTCATTCCAAACCTGTCAGCCTCTGCACAAAACTGCAGTGACTAATAGCTATTTTTGGTCTGTTTGTTTTAGGTAAGGCATGTATAGCAAGCAAGTCCCTCAAATCTTAAAATCCTACACAAGATGTTGCCCTGTTAAGAACTTCTGAATTGTTTGACTGGATTATTTTAGTTGCTTTGTGGTATTCTTCACTGTTGTTTTATTTTTAAGAATTTTACCTAAGCCACTTTATTTTAGCCAGTTACCTATTAAATTAGTCTTATTATTATTATATTATTAGCAATTTCTTTTAGGTATATTCAAGCTTATAATTTATTCAGTTTCCTATTGGGGGGTGGATATTTTCTGTTTGCAATTCTGCCAAGGCTGTAAGACATTTATTGATAAATGCTCGCTGTTCCATAGGATATGCAGAGTTGAACTCAGAATTGCAAAATATATCTACAGAAATTGTTTTCATTTGCAGGTATCTTACACAGCATTTTAGCATTAACTACAGAGCATTACAGTACTAGGCCTTCCTGAAAGGAAGGGCAATCCCACTGAAGTTCAAATTTGGATGCTAACCACGCAGCATGGTGAAGCCTAATCTTAACTTGAATTCCTCCCTGCACTCCAGGACGTGGGATCCCAGAGCACAGTGATCCTCTGACCCAGCAGGCACAAGCACGATGACATTTGCCTCATTACACAGTGTCGCTGAATTGGAACTTGCAAGAGTTTGTTTCAGGAATTCAGCTGATAAAGGTGGGTTCAGATTCCCACCTGAACCATTTGCTCAGCCTTTTTCTGTGGCTTCGAAAGGGATCCTTAGGGAAAATTTCTGTAGCTAGACCATCTGGTGCTTTGACCACATTTGCATTTTTGACAGAGCTTCCTTTAATATTATTACCTTATTTTATTTTATTTTATTTTCCAGCTGCAAATAGTGACTGGGGCTTTCTTACTGCAGCCCTTGAACATTTTCTTTTCACCTTCCAGCCAGGTTAAAGAACCAAGGAGAAACAGTTAGGTAAAGAACGTTTGTAGGTTTCCTTGTGACTGGAGTGCAAACTGATGGATGTGGCATGCTGTTCAGGGGGCAGTGCTGGCACTTCTGCAATCACCTCTTTAGTGCAAAAGGCTGTAGCATAAATTCACTTAGGATTCAGCAGTTACAGTAAGAAGCTGAAACGTTAGCTTAGAATAAGCTAATCATTTCAGAATCAAGCAAGAATTGCCTTCTTGCAACAGCACAATTGTAATATATGATAATGATAATGGTCATACAATACAACTTTTAAGTTTTCATTCTAACTTTTTTCATTTAACAGATTTATAAATTCATCATTAAAATTAAAATAAGATCTCAAACAGAGCATTTACCAAAGAAAAATTTTATTATCTTCTAATCCCTGAATAAAAGAAAGTTGCAGTAATTTTTTTAATGCTAATTTTACATATTTTATTTGATCTGAATAGAAACTTTGCTTTTAAGCTGTCCTTTTTTTTTTTTTTTTTTTTTTTTTTTTTTTTTTTAAACAGGACAGGCAGCTTAACTGTTAGCTATATGAAAGGAATGCAAAAAAGATGGAGAACTAGATGTTCCTGGATAACAACAGCATCAGTGATAACTGCTTTCCAGGATTTGTTCAGTAGACTGACAGATGATGTTACACTGTCACTATGATTTCTGCTCAGGAGTAGTGGTCAGTAAATAAAATTTATATTTATACCTTTCTGAAATGGTAATCTTCAGAGTGGCTGTGAGGACACTCTTCTTTATGCCCTCTCTCCCCACAGCAGCCCTACAAATAGCCTGCAGAGACCTGGGCTCAGGCCAGGAAGCATCCTCACGGTGCACCATGCCCATCCTGCATGCCTGCAGAGCTCACTGACCACCAAGCCACACAGCCTGGCCTCAAGTGAGCAGAGATGTGTCCTTTAGTGACAGTGGGCTTTTTTCCCCCTTTTTTTCTAATGTGTAGATCTTATTTTTTCTTGTGTTGGAGCTATAAATGTTTATACAAAGAATGAAATTCTGGTTGTTTTCAGATGACATCTGTGGAATTTCAGTTCTAGGTATTTGCAGGCTACAGGCTGAAAATAGTCTCTTGCTTCTCTGCCAGCTGTGCTGTGCTAACTCTCACAAGAGTTATTTATATACACCCACAGATTTGTCACCTAGTTAGCATACTGTCTTCCATGGAGAAGCCTCTTTTACACCTGCAGGCATCTCTTTATTTGGTTGTTGTTGTTTTGTGGTTTTGTTTTTTTTTTTTTTTTATACAAATATAAACCATTGCTGGAATGAAACCAAATCAAGTTTTAAACACAATTAAGTGCAGAGGGCCAAAACAAGATGACCAAGAGGCATGAAGACTGACAAACACTAGCAGTGCCCAATGCCAAAATTAAAAGGGAATTAGGCAAGAAGGGGAGAGAGATGAAAGTCCACATCTAGACATAACTGATGTGGGCAGCTTACACCTTTGCATGTCACAAAGCTGTAATTAGTGTCCAGAAAATGCTTTACTATGTTTTTGCTGTAGAAATATACATGAATTAGGAGTGATTGTGTGCTGTTACTGCAAGAACGATGTCTGAGTGAAGTTTAGGATACTGTTTTTCTCCTTGTGAGTGCTGTGAGGTTTTGTATGCTGCTACCTCTGCCATATGGATCCGCACTTGTTGGATGGGCTCCTCCAGTTACACTTTGTGCTCCTCCTCTGTGGTGATTTATTGTGACATTATACTACCCATAAGCCAGCAGAACATCAAGTATAGTTCTCTTGGCTGGATGGATCCAAATGCGCTTTTTAAATACTTCTTATGTAAAACAAACTGAATATTATAATATTCCTAGCAAAATGAAGTAAAGCTACTTCCAGAAGTAAAAATGACACCCATTTTGAATTAGCAACAACACTGTTCTTCACAAAACAAACAATAGAGAACATTTAAAGTAGGAAAATGAAATAGGTAGAAAGATAATAACCACATTGGAATGTTACTAGGAAGGAAATGGATTAATATGTCAGTTGTTGCAGAGATTGTTGTGTTATTTTTGGTAAATAAATAGCTGTATCCTCTCTTACATTTCACAGCTGATATACAGTCAGGCCTTAGGCATGCTACAGTGACTCATATCTGATTGAGGTAATTGAAAGTGATTTTTGATGTCCTGGCTGATGAGAGAAAAGGCTGTTGTGTGTCACTACAGCAGCTGAGTGTGTGTCTGCTAGTGACATCCAGCTTCCTGGAAACTATTCAGATTAAATGTAGAACAACAGGAATTCATTGCAGGATCCACATGTTCCTGTAGCAGTTTAATACTGACAAAAGCAAAGTCTGCGGATTGGGGTCAGGGCTGGTTTCATGCAAAAAGTGAGATAGGCACAAAAGCAGGAAAAATGGGTTATGCAGGTATAATGAAACAAATAGGAAAACCATTATACTGCTTTAGTGCAACTGGATAACAATATGTGCTTTAGAAACATCTGGAGAAAACTGAAAACAGAAATTGCATTTTTTATAGTAGCTTAACTGCTGCATCTAGAATGTGAATTGGAAAATATGTAACTGTGATGGAATTATGCAGGGTTGCAATCTGGAATAATATTTAGGAAGGTAATATTTTAATTATGAAGTATGGATTACCCCTCTCTTATCAGGGGCCAAACTAAGGGGGAATATTTATGAATCCATCCTTTGCCATGCCCCTGCCTGAGTCTATTTTTTCATTCTTATGAAAAATGTGTTTAGCTCCTCACTGAGTTTGAGTAAACACCATGTCTCTTGTAAAAGGCAGAAGATCTTGCACCCTCAAGAAGAGACTGTTGTTTAATCAAAGAGATGTATCTTCCCTACTCACTGAAGAACATGAAAAGGACAAAACAGTCCATGAAAAAATTCTTTTTCTCAAGTGGAGAAGTCTTCATTTGTCTCTTTCATTCTCCAGTCAAGTTGATTTCAACTCTTTTATTAAGTCTGGATTTCAGTGACATTGTATTTTAACCACCATTGTAGAACATTGCTGAGTGAAAATATAAAACAAAGCCACAGTTTTAAATGTATGAGCTCATATAAAATTAACTTGTTCAAATGTAAGCTTTAGTAAAGGATTTACCAAACAGTAAAGTTGTAGCAGCACCACAAAACTTCATTAAATCAAGAATGCATGCATGGGCAGCTGATGACAGCTAATGCATGAGTCTTGCTATGATTGATATGACTTCTGCATGCCTCTCTCAGCTTCTTGCTGACACCTGTCACAACCTTATATATAGAAATATGCATCTACTCAAATATCACTGGGCTTTTTTTAATCTTACAGAATTTTTTCATTGAATATGACAAGAGGGAAAACAAGTCATCATTCGTCTGTCATGGATAGGTCCAGAGAAACTCGTCAGATGTCCATCTGCAATCTCTGTGACTGCCTTACAATCTATGTAACTGTTTCATATTGAACTGATCTCCATATAAATGTTCCTATTTATTTTTTCTGTTTTTTACTTTTTTATATTAAAAATCCAGCTTACCTGATCTGGACATCTGTAACCTTGTAATGAGTAGTAGTTTGACAACAAAGCCAAGCTGCAGCAGTTTTTCAGCTGTAGAAACATACTTTATTTTTTCCCTTCTGTATGAATTTAGATGAGGTTTTCAGTTTGAAGTAACAGAAGCCAAGCAAATGGGATCTACCACAAAAACACTCCAAAACTGATTATTTGTATTGATAAAGATATTTGATGCCATTTGAGAAACTGGCATTTAAAGGACTTCTTTAAAAGATTATACAAAGAGTAACAGAGGCAGAAATCGAGAAGATTCAAAGCCAACACTTATTTTGTTTGTTCTAAATTTTTTGTAGACTAGCTTTGCTATGAGACTGGAGTGCTTATGTGATGCTGTAGGACATTCACAAAATGCCACCTAATCTCATAGACTAAAACTTTTTTGACCTGTAAGTCTCTACAGCACTACACACACACACATTTTAAAGTCCTAACAGTGCAAAACTGCTTAGCACCTATTTTGCATTCAGAATCTGTCAAGATGGTAGCTATTCATTCCCGTTCTTATTTATGGGGATTAACATACTGACATGCTCAAGAATGTGTCTAGACTCATTTAAGGCTCGGACAGGAAGGATGTGACAGTCCTACTGCCTCCACAATGTCAATCACTCGACCAGATAGTAGTAAGGACAATTCTAGGAGACTCATAAAGGACTTGAAATCACTTCTTTAGAAGTAAGTCACTTGATCAGTAAGCCTTAAAGTGCAACGAGCTCTCTCATTTCAATTGTGCTCCTCTTCCTTTCTGTTGGTGATAAGGTCAGTAATAAACAGAATCTCACTGACATGATTTTCAGAGAAGTTATGTTCCTAGGAGGGTCTTCTCACAGGGCAACTTCTCGCAATGTTAGAAAGCCACAGAACTGGGATATTCAGCTTAGCAAAACTCATTCATTCCCAGGGTCATGCTGAGTTAGCATATTCTAAACAGCAACATAAATGATGTTTGCCTTTGATTGTGTAAGCTTGCTCTGGGCTAGCTTGCAGGAGAATTCATCTACCTGACTGCATTCAATTTAAGTGTGGGGGTTAACTGCAGTTTGTAGTTTTTGTTATTGATCTGTACATGTTTATGTTAAAGGAAAATGTGATTACTGAGCTTGTGTAGAGATAATAAGTATAATAAACCCATGTTAACTGAAGCCAGCAAATCTCTTCAAAGTATTTGGATACAGAGTGCTTTCTAGTAACTACCACATTCAGAAAGAGCTTCCCACTTCTCCAGGAGAGAGGGTTCCTTACAGTCATGTTCATAAACGGTTTGGAGGTTTAGAGCTGGCAAATGAAGAGTTTGTATTTTAAAATTATTGAAATTCAAAGGGCTGCCTCATGCAGGTTCAGCTTATGATGGTAATGTATAAACTGGCTAAGGATGTATAGTTTCATTATAGAATCTGGCAAGGTGTGGAAGATTTTTAGCATAGGATGGAGAGAATGTTTTTGGAAGAACCAGGAAATGACGTATAAATAGTTTTGGATCCTGTCAGTCTCACTTCAATGCCTGGTAAAATTATGGAGATTATTCTGGAAGTTATTGAAAAACCCATGAAAGACAGTGCAGTCATTGGTCACAACCAACATGGATTCACGAGGGGACAGTCCTGTTTAAAGAACAGGACTTTTCCTTTTATGAAAAGGTTTCCCACATAGCTGACCAAGGGAAGCCAGTTGATATATTTTTTGGATTTCAGTAAAGCTTTTGATACTGTTTCTCACAGTGTCCTTCTGAAAAAACACAATGCAGTGGGTGAATGATTGGTTGATGGGTCAAGATCACATGGTTACGGTAAATGGAGTTATATCAGGCTGGTTGTCAGTCACTAGGGGGATTCCCCAAGGGCTTCATTTTAGGGCTTGTTCTCTTTAATGTTTTCATGAATTTCATAGATGTAGGACTTGAATATATACTAAGTAAGTTTGCAGGTGACATGAAATTACGAGAAACTGTTGACTGTTTTGAGGGCAGAGAGACCTTACAGAGAGATCTTGACTACTTAGAAGGCTGGGCAATCACCAACTGCATTAAGTTTAACAAGAGCAAGTGCCAGATCCTGCACCCAGGATAAGGCAACCCTAGCTATACATCCAGAATGGGTGATGAGAGGCTGGAGAGCAGCCCCTGGAAAGGGATTTGGGGGGGTTGGTCAATGGCAAGTTAATTATGAGCCAGCAGTGTACCCTGGCAGCCAAAAGGGCCAACTGTATCCTGGGGTGCATCAAGCATGGCATGGCTAGCTGGTGAGGGAAGGGGTTGCCCTGCTCTACCCTGCACTGGTGTGGCCTCACCTCAAGTGCTGTGTGCAGTTTTGGGCACCGCAATATAAGAAAGACATAAAACTATTAGAGTGTCCAAAGGAGGACTAGAAAGATGGTGAAGGGGGTCTGAAGGGTAAGACATATGAAGAGCGGCTGAGGTCCCTTGGTTTGTTCAGCCCCAAGCAGAGGAGGCTGAAGGGAGGCCTCATGGCAGCCTGCAACTCCCTCACGAGGGGAGCGGAGGGGCAGGCGCTGAGCTCTGCTCTCCGGGAACAGCGACAGGACCCGAGGGAACGGCATGGAGCTGGGACAGGGGAGGGTCAGGCTGGGTGTTAGGAAAAGGTTCTGCACCAAGAGGGTGGTCAGCACTGGGACAGGCTCCCCAGGACAGTGGTCACAGCACCAAGCCTGACGGAGTTCAAGAAGCATGTAGACAGTGCTCTCAGAGACAGGGTCTGATTTTGGGGTGGTCCTAGGTGGAGCCAGGAGCTGGACTCAATGATCCTTGTGAGCAGCTTCCTGGATAAAGCGGCTTACATGATACTTGGGGAATGGTGGGCAGAACTGTACTTTTCTTTCAAATGCAATATTTTGGAGGGTTTCTACCACCACAAAGGAGAAGAAAAAAAAAAAAAGAAAAAAAAAAAGGCAGTGATAAAAGGCTCCTTTGAAAACAAAGAGTTTTTGATGGGTGAATGAGAGTTTTGAGCTAGTGAACAAGTGTAATAATATGAAGCATTACTGTTGGACTTTTCTTTATTCAGCTATAATCATCTAAGGAAAAATGTGGTTCTTTTAGATTAGCCAAACAACTGGAGAAAACTCCAGCAGAGTCTACTTCAACATTGATGGGCTCAGACTCTGCTGGAGTTATTTTGAGTTTTTCTTTGCTAAGATTTTTTTTACTGTACTTTTGCCATATTTTTATATGAAAATAAAACTA
Source organism: Aythya fuligula (assembly GCF_009819795.1). Classification (NCBI taxonomy): domain Eukaryota; kingdom Metazoa; phylum Chordata; class Aves; order Anseriformes; family Anatidae; genus Aythya; species Aythya fuligula. Next base: position 25,017,750 of record NC_045562.1, on the reverse strand, counting down.
TTAGATAAAGTGATTACAACAAAAATAGTATGATATTTTCTATAACAGTCTTAAACTGCATTTGCATTATAGTAAATGAAGTGTGCAGCACATACAAGTAGAAAATATTCTATAAGGATCACACTTCATGATTTTTTCATGATTTTAGTGTCCAAGGCCAGGTTGGATGGGTCTTTGGGCAACCTGGTCTAGTAGGAGGTGTCCCTGCCCATGGCAGGGGGGTTGGAACTGGATGGGTTTTAAGGGCCCTTCAAACCCAAACCATTCTCTGATTCTATGATTTTGGCTTTTGGCTTAAAATATGCGCTTAATCATATTTTAGCCTTATTTATGGAGTCTCATCACATAGTACTTTTACTTGTCAAAAGATTTTTTTCATACAGGGTTTCTGCTAAAAGTGTGGGCTTGTCATTTAGATGTTGTTCTTGAATTTATTTTGTCTTTCTTTGTCCTACCCAGTTCCTTTATTCTGAATTCAAATGCCTTGTAAGTAAAATAATTTAGGTTGTCATAAAATCACAACAAAAATAAACCCTATATAGGGCATGAGCCATTTCTATATAGGGATAGAAGTTATGTGATTTCTTAAACTTCTTTAATTTTACTTGCTTTGTCCCTGCAGGTTTTAATGTATTTGCTTCACACAAACAAAATACATAGAAACTTGTCTTGCAGTGTCAGCTAAACATACTGTGTTTGTTCTGTATCTTGCTGTCTTTGTATTCAGATAAGCCTTATTAGTTCAGAGACATCTAGTTTGTGTGGATTAATAAAATTCAGAAAAAGAACTTTCAAATGAATCTTGAAAGCAAATCAGAGTAAGAATCAGGCTTACTTATATGCAGAGAATGTTCTGAGAAGAAACATTACCTTATGTTGCTGATAATCAGATGTATATTGTCCTCCAGCTTATTACAAAGCAAATCTCAGCATTTTGCAGTTAGTGTTCTATAAAAAGAATATTACAAAACTTGATGATGATGTTTTTACAAACAAAGCAATAAGAACACTCCACTGTCTCAATGTCATCCAGTGAGATGTTGCTTTGTTGGTGGGATAAGAGGTTATTGGGCAGCTGTGGAAATGCAGAATAGACTAAATCTGTATTCCACAATGACATCTGCATATAAATTCATGTGGAAAAAAAAAAAAAACACACACAGAAATATAGAAAATCTCCCTTGTCCTGCTGCTATTTAGACTCCATGATGCTAAACAACAATAAAATCTATCTCTTCAGTCTTGTTCTTAAAAAGGAAAATAGGTAATTGTCTTCACTGTAAAATGCCAACAAAAATAAACTTTGTGGGGTATAAGCCAGAACTGTTGTGGGTTTTTTTTACAGAAATAGATGTAGGTATATCTACAAGATGAGTGCAGAAAGACACAAGTTGCACAGTCTATTCCATGAGCTGGTTTTCCTCAAGTCAGTGTCATTTCATGATTACGGGCTATGCTTTTGCAGACTTACTAATACATTAATACAACAAAGTTTCCAAACCTAGCGTGAAACCACATGTGAGAGCACAGAGCAAGGTCATGACTGCTTGCCCCATACATATGCGTGTAATTCATACCAAAAATGTGGGTATGATTTGTGAGATGTGATCGTGGGAGAGGGCTACCTGCAGGGCAACTAGACCTCCATTCTAGGTCAGGTATTTAAGATTTCCCTAAAGAGAACTGAGAAGGCAACAGGGAAAGCAAATTGATGAAGAGAAGTTAACCAAGACTGGAGAAGGTTCAGAAGTGTAAAAAGCTAGGTGGGTAAGCCATGTGATGACAGCTGAAATTCAGATACCTTTCACATGTGAAGTGAAATATATCAGAAGGAGTAATTTAAACTATTCATGCACATTAGTAGGTTGAGAGGTAACAGGAAAAGCCATGGGAACAAATGTGAGCAGCTGAGAGAAAATTCTTTTTAGCGTTCAGCATTAGTCAAAACCCATGTAAAGATGCGTAAAGAACAGGAAGGAAAATAAGACGTTCAACAGACAAAATAACGTATCTTATAGAGTCATCAGGAAAACAGGATACTTAATACTCTGCAGTGGTTGCTCAACACTTTAATGAAGGCAACATATGTTTACCAGTATTTTTCTATGTTAAGAATAAAAAACTAGACCAGCCAAGCTTAAGAGCTGTGTGAACTATTGATTTTTTTTTGCTTAATTCTCTCCATTGGAGATATCATTTCAGTCAAAGCATGGATAAGTTAAACTTTGCTTTTTTTCTGCTGCACAGAACCTGAAGCGTGTGGCAGAGACATGGATGGATGAGTTTGCAGAGTACATTTACCAGCGACGGCCTGAGTACAGACATCTCTCAACTGGTGATATCTCTGCCCAGAAGGAACTGCGCAAGCACCTTAAATGTAAAGATTTCAAGTGGTTCATGGCTGCAGTGGCTTGGGATGTCCCCAAATACTACCCTCCTGTGGAGCCTCCACCTGCTGCCTGGGGGGAGGTGAGGAATATACAAATTAGGGGGGGAGGGGGAAATGAAATGAGCCTAGCATTTTACATTACAGGAAATTAAAATTATGAAATTAGATTTGGCTCCTTTGATAAGTAGTGTTATTAAGGGATTTCTTAGTGATTGGAACAATCCGTGGACTAGCCATTAAAATGAGAAACTGTCATGTCTTAGAACCATTGCTGTCACTTTTATAATTCATTACAATTCCATGTGTACAGGCCATAAGCTACGTGCACAATGAGGACAAGAACATGGAAAAGATTATGTAGAACTCATTATTGCATTTCAGAAGATGATTTTAGATTCTGAGAATCTCATTAGCAAAAAGTAGTTCTGAAGTCAACACTTTTTTTTTTTTTTTTCTCCTATATCCACTTACATAGTTCCTCCTGTTCTTGTAATTCACCAGGGCTACTGTGTAGGTGTGGTTAGGTTTGGTCTGTTTTGCTCATATGTACAAGTATGAAAAGTGGAGCCTCGGTACTTTTCTTTTAAAAAGACTAATTTTGCTCAGCTTGTGGCCTGCATTTTGTAGCTGCCAAGTGTCAGTAGCAGACAAACTGAATTTCTCTTTTGGGGGATGAGAGGAATGGAGAGGATGGGAAAGGGAAGCTAGTAACCGCACATCACTTGAGTAGGGGGCAAACAAAAAGCCTGCTGGAACTCTCCACCAAAGACTGGTGATCAAAGATGTTCTGCCTTCAGACTTCTCTGAAGAGTAGAGCCACGGCACACCTTGTTTTGACAGTTTGTTTTGTGCAGGAGAAATGAAAACACAAAGAGTGCAGGGACAGGAAATGACTTCTGTGGCTGTACTGAAAGTTGCAGTGGCCTTTTACCCCTAGGTAGTACAGCTGATTCATTTCATCTTGAACATGACATGCAGAGGGCTTTTTCCACAGAGTTCATCAGTTCATTAAGATTTATAAAGAAGGCTTTACTCTCACTTTGTTTGGCTGATAAAAAAAAAAAAAAAAAAAAAAAGAGGAATGTCTGTACTGTGAGTTCTGTCCCTCTCAGATTTTGCTGGAGATTTTTTGGGGTTCTCAGACCAACCAAAGAATGAAGTTTTTGACCAAAACTTTTGGTAAGACACCTTCCATTTCAGTATCTCCCCAGTGGTCAAGGATGGTCTGTAGAGGGGATTTCTAAACACAGGTGCCTTTATAGTTTTCCAGATATTTTTTTTAAGCAAATTTTATCATTGCCAAATTTTAAAAATAACTTTCTGTGGTAGTAGTGGTCTTTAATTCTTCTTTGCAAGCTACCAGTTATGGAAGTTCAAAGGAACATCAGTTTATTTCTGTCTTACTACGTGCTACTCCTTCACAATAACAAATTTCTTTCTTGTTAATGCTTCTAATATCTTTGATGCTGTTGCACACACTTAATTGGATAAATTTGTACCAAGAGGTAACAAATTCATTAGTAGAAGCCAGGCTGGATCAGGGTTGTGTGACTGCTACAATTGTCTTCCACGTGTATACACGTGCATCCTTTGAATAGTGTGATCTATATGTGAGATCTATAATTTCTACAGCCAGCCAAACAATCCTTAACTCAGAGTGTCTAAGAGGAAAAGATTGTGATTCAGGTATTAATTTTTCTAATATCATTATTAATGCACTATTTGCATAAAAGCAAGTCTTTTTAAAAGCAAATCATACATCATAGCGGTGGTATCTAATCTGTACATTGAAAGTACTTACTGAGTTCTTAGGAAGGAAGTTAAGACCAAAGACTTTTTTTCCTCTAAGATATAGTTTCTTTAAAATAAAATGAAGTTTCAGTCCTATTTTTTCCTGAGACTGTCACATTTCTGTGAAGTTTTAATTAATTTGCAAAGGACTTGAACAAAGTTGAAGGTCAATGACTGTCATAATTAGAAGCAGAAAGAGGAAAACAGACTGTGTGTTATTGCTTTGTAAGAATTCAAGCAGCTCTGGAAACCTTGCTGATTAAACATACCAAAAGTCTGTGCCAAAGCTGACTGTCATTTAGTACCCTCTCTGCTTGCACTTAGAAAGACTTTGTATGTGCTTGCCTATGCCAGTCTGAGGAAGAACAAACAATGAGCTACTCAGGCAGTTTTTGGCTCTGGTATTTTGATACATAGGTAGTAAGAGCATGTGGTGTAAAAACAAGTGTCTCATAAACAGCTGCTACATAACTCCTCTCTTTTTGCAAACACACTTATGTAAAATCTGACTCTTAAGTTTTTGACAAAATCTATTCATGATGGTGAAGAAGCAAATTTGGGATGCAAAAAACACTAGTCTTCACTACACTCAATATGACCTTATTTTATGACTTGTTTTTGTTTGTGCCTTTTGTCCTTTGTAGGTGGTGGGGTGTTTATTTCCTAGATATTCTATTCTACCTTATAACATCTGAAATATGTGCAGTAAAGTAATGCAACTATGAATCTAGATAGATTAATTTTAGTGAGACTGTCAGTTCTGGGTCTAGGTGAGATTGCCATATTGTTTCCTCTCCAACCATGGAGAAAAAAAGAAGAAAAAAAAAAGCAAAAGAGCAGGTTTTCAATTTAGATTTTGTTCTTTCCTTACAAATATATTAGAAGGGACGTTTCCACTTGAAAAACAGTAATAACCATCCCATTCTCTTTCAAGGGTGTGATAATTTATTAGTAGCATGTATCTGAAATCCTGTTGAAGGAAGTTAAAACAATAGCTGCATTCGGTGAGATTTGGGTGCTGGATGTTTTCTTAGGAAGTACTCCTGAACCTACAAGCTGTGATCTGCTGTGTGTGTATTGTACAGCTTCCAACAATATATTTGAAAACACATTTTACAGTAAATCAATCATATAATTTCAGCCATTGCAATTTACTTTAGACTTCATGAGCCCTATTGTCAAGGTGATATGAAAAAATTGATTTGTTTTACTGTGTCAAAAGGGAAATATTTAAGCTTGGTTTCATTTGCTGTTGCACGAACTTGTTATTCAGTGATTTAATACACAGCAAATCTCAGTTACTGCAACAGTGCTGAGCTATAGGACCTTTTCAGTCCAGACCTCGTGGATTTTATAGAATTGTTTTACAGCACTGACACGAAGTTAAATCAAGTAGCATATCTGAAAAGGATTAAAACATAAGAACTCACTACCTTCTCTTTTGATAACTTCCTTTTTTAAAGTGTCATCCTCATACCCTTAACGAGTCAATCCCAGCCCACCATGTGTCAGATGGGCACTGCACAAAAGCAGCATAACCAGCTATTCCCCACCTCGCACAGAGCGAGCGCTGCACAACTGAGCTACTCAAAGCTCCTTTCATCAGGATCAGTGTCATACAGAGTCCCCTGTTTCTTCAGTGAGGTCTTTGGCAGAGCTTGACTTCTTTTAACTTCAACTTTTCCTTTTTATTGCTCACACAAAGGATAAATACGCTTAAAATTGCTATGTATCAGTTGATAGGAAGGGTGGCTTGTTTCTCCGTATTTGATCAGTAGACGTTGCTGACCCTAGGGTTATCTGAGAATGTAAGCATATACAAAAACTATCTTTAAGTTCTGCTCAGACAAAAAAAAAAGCAACATAAATGAGCCTTTGTAATGTCTTCCAAGAGCTACAGCCACTTTCTTATTTGTGGCATTGAATCAGATGTAAGGAAAGTGCTCTATGAACTGGTAACACCAAGATGTCTCTCATGTTGCTATGTTGTATAAGGGACCCTAGGGATATTCACAGCACCTTCTCCACCTTCATCATTTTATGATGATTGTGTGGAGCACAGAAATGTCTTTAGGTTGCTATGCTTCCACACTTCTTACTTTTGGTGCAGCTGGATAGTGCAGTGACAAGCACACAACACAGATCCCTGTGCCCCTGGGAGCGCCTCTCCCTCTCTGACTCACCCACTACGCTCCAGAAAGGCTGACAGCGGGGCCACAGAGCAGGCACTGCTGCAGACCAGGACATCTCACCCTGTCTCAGGAGCAAATCTTGCAGGAACTTGCAGTCTTGCTCAGAGTGTGAAGCCAGACAATCTTAATCTACATCTCCCATGGGGAGAAGATTAAATCATGTAATTGCTGACTTTCTGCAAAACTCTGACATTAATTCAGCCTGAGGTCAAGTTATCTAGGAGACAGTACACATGTATTCTGCTGTATGTAAATACTGTTTGGGAACCCCTGATTTTCTTTTTATTTTGGTGTGAGATTCTGAAGTAAATTTATTTTTGAGTATGGTCAATTTCCCTGTATTATTTTCTACTGGAAACACATGTTGCCCTGCTTGTTGATGCTTCACATGTACTACAAAGTTTGTCTGTCCTCAGATTTAGTTTGAAACTGGAGATTTTGGAAGCCAGTTGATTTGTACCTCAGCAGCTTTGCTCACGCATGCACTATGTTGTCTTAGCTCTAGGAAGCTTTATACATGAACGTGATGTGGATGGGCAAGCAAAAGCAAATGCCTGAGCGTTTTGTTGTGGATAACTTCAGTCACAGGTAAAAGAAAAAGGAGGTTGTGAAGGGGAGGGGAGCTGACTGGGCTGTTGATATAGTTAAGAGAAATATCATTATCAATGGGAGAAAAAAAAAAAAAAAGCTGTGAAATAGGACAAGGGAAGAAAGAGAGGAACTGATAAATCCTTTGACACCTGAAAATATCCGAACCTCTGGTTTGTTTCTTTGCAAAACAAAACTCCACAAATAAAACCAACCAAAGATACTGACAGATAGGCTCGAATACATACTATGCTTTTCTTATTTATCACATGATACAATCCTAGGTGTTTCTCCATTCACTGATGAAGTGACAGAAGTAAATCCTGCAAGCATTCCTCACCCACTGCGTCCACCAGTGTAGCTCAGTTAAAGCAAGACAGCAGCAGAACAGAGCACATGTCTGGTCCTTTCTCAATGAAAGAGCTTAGCAGGGTGGTGGGAAGTAACTGAGACACAGAGACTGGCATGGGAACCAGAGATGGGTCTTTAACTGCCACAGCCTCCCTGTGGTTAATGCTGACCACAAATTTCCTTCAAGTATAAAGAAAACACTCTTTTAAATGCCCCTTCTGTTGAACAGTCAAATGTTCAACTGGCTAGAGTTGAAAAGAAGGCAACACTGAATGTGGATAATTGTGTAAATGTACTTTTAATATTCTCAAAATATTTTAACATCTTAAAAACCAATCTTAAGTTGACCAATACACCAAATAACTCAGGGGAACCACTAGCACTCTGACTGCAAATAAATCCCATCCTTCTGTCTGTGCTTGGGCCCACGGGTCAGCTTTCTCTACAAAGTATTTTATTTTAAGTGTCTCTGTCATCAAGAGACTGGACGAATGCTGTAGTTGTGATTGTTCCTGTTTATAAAGAAACACAGATGCTTTAATCAAACATATGCAAACCCTGAAATTAAAATGGAATATTCTAATAGGTCCTAATAATCAAATGCACTTGGTAGTGGCCATACTGACATCATCTGTCAAAAATATTTTGTATTAATAAGTCCTTTGTTCTTTTCCCTGAGAGTTTATGGAGAAATAGCTGTTTATCAAATCAGCAGCTTCAAATGTCGACAGGTAACAGTGTAGTCTTCAAACCTAAAGTATAGGCTTAAGGAGCTTAAAGACCTCTCCTCCCATGTTTTGGCTCCTGTTTTACATCATGTTCTTTTTTCCACTCTACTTCTGGGGGGCTAAGCTACTTCTTTCTTCAGGCCTTGCCTACTCTGCAAAAAAAAATCTTTTTAACAAGTGCTGGCTAATGTAGAGAAAGGAAGCTGTAGTTTTAAGGTATATTCACTTCTTTTTATAATATGCAAGATAATTGTATCTAGACTTACATTGTGATTTCTCCTCATGGCTTGCTACCTCATTTAAAGCACAGACATCAGATGCAACAACAGCAGCAATCTCCCTCTGTTGGCATGTCTATTTGCCAAAGCTAGGTGCAGCACTGAAAGAGCCTTTATGTCCTTACTTTGACAGCTTCAATATAGAAGAGGAAGAACACAAATCCATTAGAGTTTGTGTTCTCTGTGCTTTTACACCTCACCTGTTCTCTCTAAGAACTATAGGGTCCATAATCTTTTTCAGTATCTGTCCCAGTGTGCGTTAGGATGGCATTCAATAAGTATGCATAATGGTATACATTCGGCATCCCGTGCTTTAATTCTAAAAAGGCATTTAAGATCACCACTAACCACCTTTATTAGTCCATACAAACTCCTCAGAAACATGCCTTTCCCATACACATATCTGTATGTACAAATGATAGCATTTAAGGTTGGGCAAATAATCTTTGTATGTAGCAATTCAGTGCCCTACCCACATGTGTGATAAAATGTCTCCTGTTAATCCCCAGTCTCCACAATGGCACAACTACAAATGTTGGAAATGTGAGTGTGTTAGGAGTGCTAACTATTTCTTCTCGAGTTGTAGCTCATAACCTAAACATTTGAAATCCATTGTGCCATGTGACTGGAGACAAGACAGTTCAAATGCATATTGATGTATAAATGAAAATAGAGCTTCTCTTTGCTTTGTTCCTGCTTTTCTTCCTTCTTCTGTGAAGGGATCTTAGGGGATTTGGCAGCAATGCAGTGCTGGTGTTCAGCAGAACATTCCCTGTGGTTCTGGCAGCAGCTTGATGGCTCAGTTCAATTCCTAGTGACTGCCAAGGCCACACAAAAATGCCAGAGAACAAAAGCACAGACTTGACTGAAATGCCTGTAGTACAAAAAGAAAATGAAAAACAAACCACAACCCCTCTGCAGCTGACAGGAAGGATAAAACAACAACAAAAAAAAAGATTGAATTAACATGTAAGCTGAAAAACAAAATAAAACAAAACAAAAAAATATATATATCCTAACTCGAAGAAACTGTTAAGGAGCAGAGGGAGTGGTTTCCAACAGTGAAGGAACTAAATGTAGCTTCAGCACAAGGCTTTTCCAGAAATGTGTAGAATAAATTCACCACATAGTCCAAATGAATGCGGCAGGATGGAGCAATGCCATCTAGAGAAAATTATGAAAACTCTTTAATCCAATAAGTGTTCATTGAATGTGGAGTGTATTCTCTTTCATTTTACAATTCTGAATCCCATAAGTATATCCCAAGGATTAATGGTAATTGTTAGCATCTTCATGTTAATTAGCTCACACTTTAAAGACAGAACTGATGTATCGTTTAATTTTGTATTAGGCCAATAATTTTTATTTATATCAAGTAAATTTAAGTCCACTGAGAAATGACTGAACACTCATATTTGAAATAGATATTTCACTTAAGACAAAAAATGTAAAAATAAAATCTTTTCCCCTCATCATTATTTCTTGTCTTTTTTTGCTGAACAATATGAAAATGAAGGCAGAGTTGTTGAGAGCTGATTACATTTCGTCCTTTTTTTCAGTTAACGTGACTCTATACTATGGGGCTCAGTGCTGGGTTTCAGCATCTGGCTGTATGTATCAAAAAGCTAGCATCTGATCTCTTCTACAGCAATTTCATTGTGTTGAAATAAGGAAATATACCCCAGAACTGCACTTGTCCAAGTTTTGGAAGAATATTCCTCTGAGCTCTGGTGAAGGCTCAGAGTTTCTTGGAGTCAATTGTTCAAACTGGTGCTCACATCATTTGTTCAGTCTGCTCTTTTCTAAGCTAAACAAATGCAGTTCCTAAAACCTTTCCTGAAGGTTGGTGTGATGGTTTTGTTTGTTTTAATTTTCTCCAGTTCCTGTTGCTTTCCCATCTGTCTAAATCTTTCTTAGAACATGATGAATAGACTCAATTCCAATCCTCCAGATTCAAGAATAGAGCAGAGCAGCTTTCCCATGTGTCTTACAAGCATGATGATTGCCTTTTTTGCAATGTTTTATGCTGTGTTTTTTTCCATCCTAATTTGGTTTTGGTTTGGTTTTGGTGAGATACACAGTATTTAAGAGTGGCAGTGTTTACATTTGTCTAACATAATATGGCAACAGTGATGACTTCTAAAAATTTTCCATGGGAAGTTACAAAAGCCACCTCAGCAGAATCTCCTTCAGCATCTATCTTTTCTTTTTTTTTTAATGTGGACCAAATTTGTTGCAAGAATGTCAAATGTGCACCTGCTTTCTATGCATTATATATACCAAATCTGTGTGTAGTTCCATGTATGTGTGTAGGTTTTGGTTACTCTGTTTCTCTGTATCTCATTGAAGGAGAAAGTTGTTTAAGAAGTCCTCTTCACTGTGGAGGTTTCTGAAGGATTTTTAAACAGCTTAGCTAAGGTATTCAAGGACAAATGTACATGTATTTTCAAATATAGCATTTTCCTCTTTTTAGTGGCAGTGGGCAGCCTGTTCCTTTTGAATAGTCCTCCAAAAATATCTCCATAACAGCATGCGTACATAATGATATGACTAATAGTCACAGGTTAATTATTACTCAATTGTTTCAGTCTCAAAAATGAGATTTTCCTTTTAAGAATAAGTTCCACTACAGATTGTTTGCAGAAGCATACAGGCAAGACAGCACAAAGAACCTCTGGGTAAGCATAGTAAGTTAAGTACTTTCTAATTTTATGCACTTTGAACACTAGTTCAAACCTTATCTACAATGGTATTATTGTGTAAAAATAAGAATACGCATTGGGAAAGGGTGTGCCTGAGTCTTCAAGAAATATTGCTCCGAAGTCTGTGAGAGAGTCATTCAGAAACCATTTCCTCTTAATGCAGTTGATCTCACTTGCTCCAGTAAGAGGGAAAAAGAAAAAAAGAAAAAAAAAAAAAATGGACTCAACTTTGAACTTTCCACACTTCTTTCTCTTATTTTCTTTGCATGAGACTATTTCATACAGACCTACCTTTCATTTGTTAAGCAACGTATTTCAAACTTTGCTGCTTCCAAAGCTGTTCAAATAAAGAAAAGGTCATTCCAGGAGCTGGTGCTCTATCCTGTAAAAAGTAAGACCCACCACATATATATAACTGAGTCTCAAGTCCATCAGCTTCTAAGATAGCTGAATTCCTAGCTCCTTAATGTTGGAAGCTCTGTTCTGCAACCTGGTTTAATGTAAGATGTCACTGCTTGGTTTTGCAGATTCGAAACGTGGCAGCCAATCTCTGTGTGGACAGTAAACATGGAGCCACGGGGACTGAGCTGAGGCTAGACATTTGTGTGAAGGATGGCTCAGAACGGACATGGTCACATGAACAGGTATTTTAACAGCTAAAAGACAAAAGCACTGTCAAATTGTTACATCTTTTTTCCAATTTCTGAAGGTTTCCTCTTTTTATTAAGACAAAACAAGGCGTAGAAATTATTTTTGACTGATTGCTGACCTTAGTAGTTTTTTTAAAAAGTATGCTTTAACCTAACCTCAGAATTTTGTCATCTGTGCTATATATTCTTCTGAATTTACAACAGGAATTGTAATACCCAAAGAGCTTTGGGGTGCCCCATTCTACCTCATTGTGTCATGAAAACACTTTGATTTCAGTTCACTTACCTGAAAATATTTTAAATATACTACCTGGGCATGTAAAGATCTACTGGTTGTCTCCTTTTATGCTTTCATCTCAATAAACAGTAAGTGATCGTATGTTAAGTGAATAAGAAGTATAAGCGAGATAAATGGGGTGAAAGCCAGAAAGGGTTTCACATGGATAAGGGATTATAAAGACTCAAACATCCTTTTATCTGGGTAAGTTAGGAAGAAAAATATTACCTCCCAGGAGTATGGAGGAAAAGATCTCTCATTTGTACTCACCATGATTGTGAGTGCCATAGGAAAGAAATCATGACTCACTAGCTCTGGCCAACATGAGCAAAGAGAATCTGGACAAAAAGTACAACCTGACCATTTATTAGCAATTCTAGTGAACATGTCTGCCACACAGCAAAGTCACGGATTAGAAAAAATCACCAATGCTGAAGAGAAAAATTGACTTGGCAGTCATACATGGCACTTCTAAAGATATTAAAAGCTCAAGAGAGAGGAGTTCTGAGGGATATTTGAAGTGCTAAGGTCAAAAAATCATTCTCTGAGGATACTGAGAAATGCAGGGGGAGGTGTGTTAGTGAATGAAGTTAAGAAGCTAAAGAATGATCACAATTTAGATAAGTGCCAACACAAGGGAAATGAGATTGCTGAAAGAAGGCTTCTTCATATAGCTAGCAAAGGTAAAGCACAGCAATAGGGTACTGACGTAGATAAATATATATTTTATTTTATTTTTTTTTATGAAAGACATCCAGTAATTTAAACAACTATTTAAAGAAATTTTTATGGTCCAGACCAGACCATCGTTTTGACCTCTAGTTTTAAAATCTGCAAACATAAAGAGGTCCAAACCCTCACCAAGAACAGAGGGGGTCCACTGCCAGATATGAGGGAAAAGAAGGAAGAAAACTGGATGAAAAGTTGCTAAAAAGGAACAAAATAAATAAATAAATACCAGGGAAGCAGAAAAAAGGGAGTCTTGAAATATCATTTGAAGGTGAGTTCTGGTTCTGGTGGGGACACAAAGGGAGAAGACCATCAGGAAGGACTCTGTATTTCACTGCATTCCAGCACATCATGATGCTTGGAAACAAATTCAATGCAATAGTCCCATTCTACACTAATAACAAAAAGTGACTTCATTAAGATAAATAGGGTTAAGTTAACACAGAACAAGTTCAACCAACCTCAAAGTGCTGAGCCAAAACTATGAAACCTCCCAAACTGCTTGACGTGTGCCTCGAGGGAATCATGAATTATTTCTGCGAGGCTGGAGTAGAACAGCACGTACCTCCTCGCCACAGAATAGTGTTCAAAACACTGCAAGGGAACATTTTTCTGAACAACATGGTACAGTTGCATTGGACGAGGACTGCCAAAACCCAAGCCAAGCAATTTAATTCAATTTGCTGAACAGTTCAGTGACTTTTCTGGGTTGCTTAAGAGGGGCAGGAGCAGGATCACACAGCTGATTTTGTTCGTTTTTCTTACATATTTCTCCTTTTCCAAGAGCTACTGTTTAAAGTGTGTAATTCAGAAAACAAGCAGCAGAGGGCAGCTCCGCACAAGCTGAACGCAAACGGGCCCCAAGCAAGGTTAATGAATTAGCAGTGTTGGGTGCTTCTCGGTGATGACAACCAGAAAAGATGGAGCTTTTCATCTCTGACAGAGAAGGGTGAAAATTAATGGCTTTAAGTTCCCCACACACCCCGACCCATCAAATAATAATAATAATATTTAACCCTCAAAATAGTCTGTTTTCCTTTGCTAAAATGGGGATTGTTTGGATTCGTTTGTGGTGTGTTGTTTGTGTTTTTTTGTTGTTGTTTTTGTCCCAGGAGACAGGACCACATTCAAAAGCTGTTGGTCCAACTGATAGGAGAATAGGTGCCATTAGTTTATCTACCTGTCAATGTAATTCCAGAAATCATGAGAAATGTTGAAGAATCCCTAGAAGAAAATTAGGGTAACATAAATATAATTTCACTTTCTCCTAGAAAAAGTTCACTTCACTTTTTCCTCTATTTTCTAAAACTAGAAAATAGAACTTTTAGAATAAAGATGATTGGCATAATATCCATTACTGTATTACTAAGTAACTTTATTTGCATAATCTTATTACTTTTAATATCCTATTGGTTTCTTGATTAGTATAGAAACAAAATGAAACTGGTTGTACTCAAATATTCAGACTCCTGATACAAGACACATTCATGTATCTGGTAGATTTCAAGGGTGAGTCTGTGCAAGGTACAGGTTTTCAAGATACCAGTTAAGAAAGAAAGGAAAGAATTACAGAATCTCATAAACTTTAAGGTGAAGCAGACTAGATAGTAGACTTGGCTGAAACTCAGAATTTTTATTGGTTTTCTTGTAGAAAAGAAATTCTGAAAATACTTTATTTGGGAAGGTAAAAATGTTCTGGTGATGCAGGGCTTGATTTTTTTTCAGAAACAAGATAGCATCCTTTTCCCTCCTTTTCCAGAAGTTTTCCTCGGTGGAGAGACAGTATGCACTGATGTTAGCAGCCAATTTTCCACTGCTCTAGCCGTAGCTGATGCCTTTGTGTCTTGTAGCTCCTCAGGAACCCAGAGGGCAAAATCTCAATTTCCACCCTGGCCAGCAAAATCTGCTTTTGTGTTAGTGACAGGTGGTAGGGAGAAAAAAATCCCACAAAGGTATATTTTAGATTGGTGTATTTTGATGAAAATTTCTTGACTAGCTGTCCCTACTCAGTCCCAAAGGCTACACAGTCAGAAATGTTACCTGCAGTAGATGTTATGATCACAGTCTAATGAAGCAGCTCCCAAGGAGAAAGAAGGTGATCTTCTACTTGCACCCACAGTAAGCTGTGAAGATCAGCTTTGTTAAAAAGTGTTTGGGAAGAAATGCAAAAGAGCTCACCGGCCCTCAGATAGCTCCTCCTTATTGCTAGTACCTTCTTGAATTTGTTGCTTACAAGTTTGCTATGTATGCCAGTAGACACTAGCAGTATTAATAAAACTATCAAGCATTTTACTGTCATATTTCAAGTAGAGTTGACTGACACTGAGCTGGTCTTGTAACTTGTGGTGTAAATTTACAGGGAGTTCTTTGAAAAATACATGATGTGGCTGGTGTAGTGGATGTTAGTGCTGATGGTATCACTAGATAGAGTCACGACCCCATGTTCTTCTTGGTTGAGCCCCTTAGCAGCCCCTTAGGAGACCTTCCACCCCAGAGCTGTAAAAGCAAACAGCAGGCAAAAGCTTCGTGGATGTCTTGCTCCTTTTCTGGTGAATAGGAGAAGAATCAGAAGTGAAGATGATTGTTACTGAGGTTTCTGGAAACTTCCTCAGAATTAAAAAACAGAGGGGAAGGAAAGGGATGGGAGGGCGGCACATCTTGGCAATCTTCCAACTCTCTCTTCTCAGAACTGCTACCTGGTTTGAGGGGAAATGGGCCCAACCAAAGAGTAGCAAGGGATGTGGTGGCAGGAATCTTCTTTGTCCTCCAGGCTCGCCAGGGAGTGAGTGGACAAGCATCATCTCCAGCCCAACCCAGCCAGTAGCTGTGCAACCCACCCAGCTCTGTCTTCTAAGAGATAAAAACTCAAGACAAAGTCTAGTTCACAAATGTGACATTTTGTCCTTGTGCGGGGCGCATGTTGTCTGCTTAAATCTTGTGCTATGGCCTGAGCACAACACTTGCTGACAGAGCCTGGCCAAGCAGCAAGCAACCAACCAATGTTGTCAAGTTGGAGAGCATTAATGGTTTCAAAAGGGCCTTTGTCCTGTAGACAGTCCCAAAACAGTGGCTGTGTCAGGCAATCATTTTTCAGGCCCAGTGCCAATTATAAATTAAGCTCTTAAAAAACTAGAGAGATGGAAAGCAGTATTGTTCCAAGCTGTCCTGTGACTGGGCTAGGCCTCATCAAAAGCTAAAGCACACAGGCTGAGAAAATACTTGTTTGCAAACACAGAGGATGGGGCCTTGTTTTACAGGGTCTGTGGTAGGATAGGAGGTGGAGGAGGAGGGGGAAAGGAGCCAAAAGCAGAGAGAGTTTCTTGAACTTGACAGGGAGCAGCAGCCCTGGAAACTATGAGTGAAAAGACAGACTGCTATCTGTTTCTAATGTGCTTGGAAATCTCTTTGCAGCCTTGTTTCAAATATGGAAACGGATGGGAGTGAATGAAGGAGTACAGAGGGTTCATCCGTTTCTCATGAAGTCAGGCTCAGCTGGCTCCTAACAGCTTGGGCCAAAGGAACAACATCCAAAGTGATGGATGGTGGCAGAGCAGAGTGTTATGTGCTCAGGACCACAGCTAATAACATATAGCATTGTTACACATTATGCAGAGGAAAGATCATTTTTATATTGGCCAGATTTAGTGTTGAAGTACACAGGATTTGATGTGTAATGGAGGATATTATAGAATGGTAAGATTGGAAGGACACAGGCCTTCAAATTTTATCTGTGAGTTTTAATAATTTCTATAAATTTTAATATTAATTGTGTGTAGAGAGAAGTATAACCTTTTTTTCCAGTCATTTTTTTTTTCTTCTTTCTTACTCCTAAAACTGAGTTTCTGCCTCTTAACAAGGCTTGTTTTATAGTAGTATCACTGTGGAGAAGATGTACTTTTTAATTTGTAAATGCAACTGTGCTACAAAACATCAAGCTAAGAAGGAGGGGAAGGAATCTGTGTTAGTCTAATCAGTAAGATCTATTATTACACAGATCCAGTTTTTCAGTGGAAGGGAATAAAAAACCCCTAAGTGTTACCAAGTCAAGATTCTTGGCTTTCAAATAGAACACAGCCCTGGCAGTCTTTAGAAACTACACAGGAGTGAGAAGGGCAAAAGGATACCCTGCATCAGGCTGATCTGATGTAAAAGCTAGCTTTAGCTTTTTCAGGTGTTCTGATCCATTCGGTGTGGCAGTAGTCCTCTAGCCAAGGTCCAAAGAGCAACAGGAATGGCCTCTCAGCTCACCGATCATGCACTGAACGAAAAATTTGGAGAGCCAGCCACTGGGAAAGATGAGAAAGGCACTGCGAGAGGACCTCTCTCTTGCAAAATAGTCATGAGAATGAGAATATTGCAAAATCACTGTTCCACACCATTTCTCTAGGTATTTTTTATGCATCACTTTGAGCTCCAGGTTTATTACTTGGCTGTAGAAAAATAAAGCAAAAGAGAGGAAATTGCTTTTGCTGGTTTTTCCTTTAAAGGAAAATCATCTCAGGCTTCCCTTTCTCTAAAGATGCAGCATTGTAGCTTTTTTTTTTCCTGTATCAAATCTTACTTCTGACTTTGCTTGTGAAACGGTAGCCTATTTTTCAGGGAGTCCATGATGCTGCTTCCAAGAAACATGAATAAAAGTGGAGAAAGACTTAACCTTTTAAGAAGCAGGAATTGGTTTGAAAATGAAGTTAAAGCTGTCCACTACATTTTACTGCAGATAAATCTAAAATGCACTCTGGGGGAAACAAGAAATGAGCAGGACACAGGGACAGACTGAGCAAATGCTGACTAGAAAACCTACAGTACAGAAGTAAATAGGAAACGACAGCTGCTAACAGGCAGAACAAGAGCTTACAACGAGACACCAGAAAAAAAAAAAAAAAAAAAAAAAAAGAGGTAAATATTCAGATATATGCTTGCTTTCTGTGCCTGCAAACCACAGGAAACAATAATGCCTCTGAAATGCAGTATTAGGAGGATGGTATAGCATTGAAGATGCAACATTTCAGAAGGATGTATCTTTTAGGTAGATCACAGAGAGAAAATAGTTATCACAATGAAGGGGTCAAAATCTGGGAACCACAGCAGGAGTATTCCAGATCAGACCCACATTGCACTGAGCTTTAGTCTGGATCTGTAGAGACGGGTTCTAACACCAGGAAATATATTCATTGTGGGGAGCAGGTCACTAGGGCAGTACTGAAACTACCCTGAGATGAGATAGCTGGGGTGCTGGAGGCAGTCTGAGCACAGCCTGTGGAGCTGCTATTCCAGGCGATGAGCCTGTGTGCGGTTCCACATGAGTGGTCACAGCTAAATTGTTTCCACTAGCAAAGTTTGCTCATTTAAAGAGAGCTTCACTTTCTCGGTGTTATGCTTCAGTTTGTACTGTGGAAAAACAAGAGCCAAGCAGAAAGTCATGGAATAGCACTTACACAATAAATTAAAATAAAATAAAAACAAAAACTTCACAGATCTTAACAGAGCTTCTAGGTAGCAATTTTCAAGCTGCAACCTGTTTTCTGCAAGGGTTGGTCCACAAGAAAGGAAAATGCACTCTGCATCTTTAAATTTGATGCTGTCAGACCTGTCACCTTCATCTTATGATTGAACAACTGCAGTGTCACAGCATAATTTCAGACAGCTGGTGCCTGATTGAGAAGAATTCCTCTGTTAACTGTGAGCCTCCACAGTTCCTCTCAGGAAGCAAAAAAGAGCTTTAACAAGCTGCCTGTAGCTCACAGGTTTCATGATAGAAAGACCATCATTTAGTGTGTTGTTTGGAGAAAAAAGACAGTCAACAGAAGATACGCTAACAGCATCCCATATAAACAGAAGGAATCTGTTCATTAAGCATAAAGGATATTCTGGGATGGGAAGATCTCTCTAAGTGACTTCTTCAGACCCAAACAAGTGGAGTGTCAGCAGCAGAGGCTTTCTGAGTCCCTGGTAGCTGCAGATCTCATGTGCACCAGTGTGCCTTTAACTGGGGTAACAAAAGGCTTAACACAACATATTCCCTCTCCTCTTCAAATACTGTGTCACCAGAGATTTTTCCCTTCCCTGCAATAAGCAGCTGATTGTGCCTTCCTGGGGCATACTCCGCATTGCTGTTGATGCACTTTAATTAAGGCAGTTGGAATCACTGAATCGTACACGTGTAGTATCTCACTTAATCAGAGGCTGTGATGTACAGAGCGGGGCAGCATACATCGAGCTTTGTGCATCTGTTTTTAAACGTTTCCCACTAGTAACAGATTAATGCATTGCCTGATTGTTTTTCTAGCTCTTCACCTTCGGCTGGAGAGAAGACATCCGCCCCGGGGAGCCACTTCACACCAGGAAGTTCTGCTTTGACGCCATCTCGCACAGTAGCCCTGTCACGCTGTATGACTGTCATGGGATGAAGGGAAACCAGCACTGGAGCTATAGGAAGGTCAGATTCACTCTGGGTCATTTCAGAGGTTCAGATTTGAGTCTGTATTCAAGTTAGTGCAGGCTTGTGTTTTCCCATCAGAGAAGCTGTGTTTTAAAATCCACTGTGTTTTATTCCAATTTAATTTTGTGGTAATCTCTCTAGAGTGTGTTCCTGTTGAGCATTCAGCTATTTAGGTCAAATTTAAATGAAAATGGATCTGATCCAGCTCAGAGGGTGTCTGCGTTGGATCCATTCCCTGAAAGGTGTTTTACCATTCTGGCACTTCAAGACACTTGTGTCATTTTAGCAGAGGCACTATTGGAAGTATTTTCATCCAATGTGACAGCATTAAGAAATGCTGCTCATGAGTTAAATATTATTATTTTACTAAGTTTTATGAGTGGAAGAAATATCTCCCTCAAAAAAACCCAAACCAACATTAAAAGCACTGCTGTAAGCCCAAAGACAGCAGGAGTTTATAAATTAAAGATAAGCAGCTTAGACACTACTTTGATGTGCCAAGTTTCAGCTCATTTTGATAAATCGCTAAAAATGGTAGGTCAGTCTAGGAAATAAGAGTCTCATTTAGGGTTAAAAAAAAAAAAAAAGCCCAAGTAATGCTACCAAGTTTGTTTGTTTGTTTTAAATGGTTAATCAGTTTTATCAAGTTCCCTTGATAAAACATTTCACTAATAAGCACTGTATTCCAAGCAGGATAAGGACATATATTTCTCTGAAGCACTAAGGACTTCCTCTTATGCATCCTTCACTTTTCAGTGACCACTATGCCTTGTCATTCTGGAACCTAAGTGCCAGGAATTGGATTTTGCCATGTAAACCTCAGTAGTGTTTTCTAGATTGAAATGATTCATAGGAAACTAATTCAGAAGCATTAAAAATAGTTCTGCTCATACTTCTTTTGCTGATACTTTTTCTGACTACCTACTTATTAGCCTGTGCCTTTTTTTACTGTATTTATCTTTTAATCAGAGATGCAATGCAATATTTTCCAGAAACACATTCCCTTTGAAGCTGAGGTATTGCTTGTAATAAAGTTAAAATGTATGGGCCAGATATTTAGAGGACATAAATTGTCATGGCTGTATTGCTGCATATCTGGCTTTGTAATGCCATTATAATACCTTCTTGCTTCAGAACCTTTCCAATTTATCTTTTTGCTTGCCCAAGCTGTAAGAAAGAAGCTTTCATGCCTTTAGCACTTCATTGGTGCCTAATGTAGCTGGTTCATAAGAAAAATGCAGGTCTGGAGCTGCCCTCTTTGTGGCTCATCACCTTTGATGTGGACAGTATACAGCAGATAACCCCAAAAAAATGACATTTGAAAAAAATACACAGTGTGAGTTCTATTAAATCCTCTGCACAGCTTCATTTTTCATTTCCAGAAGGCTGACAGGGCTCATATAAAAATTCTGAATGCAAGGCTGGCATTTCCATCTCAGCAAAAGACACCACAAAATTTTGTGATGATGGAAGTACTGACACAGTCCCAACTGTAATAGTAACCTGACAGCAAGCTGATTAGTTTGCATGAGTATTTATTGTTTAACTATAAAACTTCAAATAAAGAAACTGTAGTTGACTAGTGAAAATATAATTTTGTTATTGTTATTTAGGCTTAGTTTTAGTTTGGCTACACATTAAGTAGGCTTTGATTGTTTCACAGTGTCTATTTCCTTAGATACAGGGTAGATTTATAGTAGAGATTTTTTGGTGTACAGCTATACAAAAAAAAAAAAAAATCCGAATGTTATAATCCTTATCCTTTTGGAGCATCTAGGCAATGGGATATATGCTGCTTCCCAAAGAGAAATAGACCAAACAAGCAAAAAGATGCTTATATCAGTTTAATGCTTCTATAATAGAGCTCTTTACCTAGAAGACAGTATGTGACTAAAATTGCACCTTAAAAAATAGGAATAATAGTCTGTGGTTAAAAGGAATGTCTTCTTTTGAAAAAGAAAGAGAAGGTCAGCAACTGTGTTTTGTTCTCTGCATGACTTACCAAAGCCATAGCTTTGTAATGGTCATTTGTTCATCTTGCCATTAATTCTTTCCATTTATTAGGAAAAATGACCTTGTTTGTCAGAATCTTATAAGATGCTTAATATAAAGCATTTATTATCATACTGTCATGCTATTCCTATAAAATTAGAAGATGAGTTTTTTATTAGTTTAAGGGTCAGTCTCTTTTCATGATTATTTGCATCCTCAAGTCACTGGTGAGCTCTGAGCAAGTATTTGAAAGTCTAGAAAGTCTGCGATACTAAGAAATGATATTTTTTTTAGTCCAAACTATTGGCGTGTAATAAAACAGCCAAGTATACCCTGTAAGAAGCGATGAAGTAGCCTGGCTCCAGGTAATATCATGAACATCACTGTGGATTAGAAAAATAAGAAAGTGAGTTTAATACTAGGAAAACAATATTGACACCGTAATGGGGTTTTGTAAACAATTCTGGGAGCAATGGGAGAAATCTGAAGATATTATAGATTTTGGAGAATAATGGCTTTCCAATCTAAAGCCATTTCCTTTGCTCTGTTTACAATTCCTAAGCGTGCCAGAGATGAAGATCAACAGTGTCTACAAATCTCCATTCCTCCCAGTGAAGGAATATGCCTCAGGTTTTCAGCTTAGTGTCACTCTGGGGTAATACATCAGTTCTGATAAAGTAAGATTAAATTTATGTGCCCTAGTCCCCTTAGTACTATTTGTAGAGCACAGATATCCAAGAGAGAGCTGATTTAGTAGGTCTTTAAAAAATAACAGTTATAGTTGTGCAAAATCAGTTCCATTATGCTATAATTTTACACTGAATTTTTATTGATTACAATAGATGCTAGACTGAAAACATCAAAAACTCTGCCCAGAAAGGCATGGTTTGTTCATATTTTCCTGACAGCTTCAGGGACAAACGGTAAGAGTAAGTTCACTCTTCACTCAGTGGGCCCATAGATTATTTCCTCAGACAACCGAAGACATGTCATTGTGATAGTGGTTTTTATCGTATGGACATCTGTCCTGCTGAAACTGCGCTGAGGCTACTGACTAATTTCAGATAAACGACTGCAGCTACCAGCTGATAATGACTTCCAGTTGCTGTTGACCTTGGCCATAGTTATAGCAGTGACCTAGAAGAAATGAAAAGTTCTGTGTCTCATTACCAACCCCTTGAACTGCCGAGGCCTATTATCTTATGGAGAATTTTCTCCTACAAATCATACTCAGACTTGGCATCATGCAGAAGAAAAAAGAAATCGCTCTGCTCGTTTCAGATGTTAGAAAAGTCTCCACAAGGGTCCTTGTGGCTTTTTAATATTGTTGTAAAGAGGAATTTATATATTTCTCTCAGAAAGTTCTTCTCTGGGATGCACATAACTGTTACCCCTTAAAGTCCTCAGCCTGTTTCCATTGAAATCCATAAGAACAGCAGGCTTTGACCTTAGGTCAGTGTAAACTGGAGATGATAAATTAATAGGCCTTTATACATCGTTAAGTCAGCCAGAAGTTTTCCCAGAGTAGTAACTATGTCGCTCTTCTTGAAAGACGCTCTTCTCTCCTAATAACCAGACTTGCTAAAAGAAGGCATCAACAATGCTTCATTCAAAAATTGCATTCCCTGGCTATTTCTGTGAGAAGACAGACCGCCAGCTCTCTTTGAAAAGGCCAGAGTGTTTTTCATAGCACACTTTTTGCAATGAAACAGCTTCCTTTCCTCTTATACCAGCTACTGTATTAAAGCTTCTAGTATTCCATCTTTAGCTTCCTAGCAGCTTGGCTGACCTCATCCCCAGCTACAATGCGAGGAAAACCAGACATCACCTTCCTGTGAGGCCCTGCAGCAGGTGGGGAAGCTGTGCCGCATCACTGCCCACACCCCATTTTTCAGCCAGTGCCATCCGTCAGTCACTCACAGACCAGGAGGAACTGGTGAGGTGCAAAAGGGCGCCACCCCAGAGGGTGCTTGGGAGCTCTGGCAGGACCACTCGTGACACACTGAGGACATGACGTAGAGCAAAATGGGCCCCTACCCACTCTATCCACACAAAGGCGGTCAGTTTGGTTTAGTCCTGTTGGCTTTGACAGCCTCCCTCAGACTTACAGCCCTGGGTGTACGTGTGGTTAGCAGCTTCCTAGGGATAAAAGTTGGAGGTGAATACTAGTGTCTGTGACAGGCAGGTCAAGCACCATCACCTTCAACAAGAGCACAATGACGTACTTTTGAAATTGCTCTTTGTTGCGTATACTAAAAAAAAAAAAAAAAAGATACTGTGCTTTACCAGTATTTCAGACTCCTCAGAATCAAATAATTTATTCTTTCCTAAATTAAAACAGAAAAAGAAGAAGAAGAAGAAGCTTTCCTTTTCAAAAGTGGCTTCTATTTCTTTTTGGCTTGTTGTGTTGTTTTTGGTTTTGTCTTACTACTTTTTTTTTTTTTTTTTTTTTTTTTTTTTGAATGGAGGGGTATTTTTAGTTCAAGAGGTTTCTGTAAGATTATTACTCAGAACCTAGAGTGCTCCTGTGAGTTTTTAATCAATTGTGATTTGTCAGGTAGCTTTCTTTTTTCCTCTTGCAAACTGGGCAAGCAGGCACATCCTCAATTAATATTAAACTACCATCATGGCATGTTTGGCATGGAGGAAGTTGGAGCCTGCATGTGGTTTACTGAGAGTAATCTGAAATTTATTTCAACAGATACAGTAACTGTATTGTATAGTCCCTGGGAACTTCAAACCAACCAATCACTCCCACATCTGTCTCTCAACCACTTGCTTACATGAGCTAAATATGTTGAAACTCCCCAACAAATACCAGTTGTTTATCTGGGTACTTTATGCTTTACCAAAGATTCACAGTCAGGTTATTAAAAATTAACTCAATTTTTGTGAAGTAAAATTAATAAAACTAATAATCATAAAGATCGCCTTTAAAACAACATACTCCATACTTACCCTCCCAAAATCTCCATAGGGAGCTAGAATTACAATTACATAGGGAGCTAGTGTTACAATTTTCTTCTTAGGAGTAGAGATAGAGTACTTCGGTGGCTTGTCTTATCAAGGCTGCAGGCAAAGTCTGCATTTTATGGGGTGAGAGCTGAGATCATCAGTCCTGTGTCTGTCTGTCTGTCACAGTATTCCAGTTAATACTCATTACTGACATCTTCATCAAGTTGAATAGCATCCAGTTCCCAGACAGATTGTTACAGATTCTCCTGCCCAGAAGCACAGTAGAAATTGTGAAAAAACAAACCCAAACAAAAAACAGACTTTTCAGGTTCAGACATATAAGTGGGGCCCAGGGAAGGAAGCACATGATATACAAAGATTACCTAAAGACATTCTATCTTTTCATTGTATTATGTAGTTATTATCTAAAGACAAGGAGATGCCTTCTCATTCTTTCCTGATCTCATTTTTTGGAGAATAAAAACCCAAGGAAAAATTACTAGAGTCTCTACAGCTTCATAAATTAAGCTGTGGTTATTACCCAAGGTTATGACACAGAGTATACGAAATCATTTCAGACAGGGTTGTGTTAATCCATGTTCTGTAAAATGAGAACACTTCCAATTACTTGGCATCTGCTACTTAATTGTATTTTTTTCTCATTCCTGTAGGACAAAACTTTGTTCCATCCGGTAAGCAGCAGCTGCATAGATTGCAACCCAGCTGAAAAGAAGATTTTCATGAACAGATGTGATCCTTTATCTGAAACTCAACAGTGGATTTTTGAACATATTAATACAACTGTTTTAGAAAAATTTAACAGCAAGGCCAGTTCCTAGGGGAAAAAAAAAAAATGAACACACCCAGTTACATACAGCCTGCAGACTACATTTTCGCCAGCATCTGGGTCAAAGGAGTCAGGAATTAAATTTCCTAGATCCAGGAAGTCTGTCCTGAGGATTAAGAAAATGCCACAGCAAGAGCCAGCAGGCTGTCCTTGTGGATGTACAGTATCTGAAGAACTTGGCTAGGAGCCTCACCGGATGCTGCTGAGAACTTCAGGCTGAAAACTCCCTTGCTGGTCAAGGGAAAACTTTGTTTAAGAACTGTTTAAAAGTACTCCAAGTTAATAAAGTAAAACAAAGCTCTAGAGTTTCTCAGGTCAAGTCCTGCCGTAGTGAGTAGTTCAGAACAGACACTGTAATTTGGGATGGGTATATGGTGTGCATGACGGCTACAGGAACCTGAAGAAATCCCAGGTTTTAGAACTAAACATGCTGGTGGAAGAATAATGATGTCCCAGCACTCCCCAGACAAGATATATGCTCTGTTGATATTCTCTTAATAAAAGGTTGGGTTAAGCGGGTTTAACCCTCAGAACTGCTGCAATTAATTTTAAATACCTCCCTTTTACATTCCATTCATTACAAAAATAGGAATGGTAGAAATCTTAGGGTCTAGAATTACACTGTAGTGAAGCATGAAATGAACTGTAAGGTTTTGTCCTCATATTTCTCCCCTTCAGTTGGGAAAAAAAAAAAAAAAAAAAGGAAAAAAAAAAAAAAACAAAGCAATCAAATTTCTATATGTGATATATTTAGCAGTTGTGATTCAAATCCCATTGTCACACAAGGTGAGATTTTTTTTCAGTGACAAATATAACATCAGCAGCTGCAACATAATGGAAGGCTTTTGGACTAGCTATCTTTTGTAAAGGTAGAATCCTTACCAAAGTATAAATTAAATTTAAAATAGGAAGAAAAAAAATGTCATGAAAGTAGGAAATAATTGCATACTGCATGCTGAACTAGGTTAGTCAAATTAATATTGGTACACTGCCATCACCTAAAAAAGTGTTGACTCCCCATAGTGCTGCTTAGAAGATCTTGCAGAGATCGTATGTTGTTCTTGACAGATATGCTTGGAGAGAAAAATTGACATGAAACTAGTTGGGTGGTTTCAGAGTTCTTGATGAAAACCATGAGGGGAATTACATGAATCTTAGTTATCAAAGAAATGGCACTGTAGATCTTATGATGGAGGAAAAGAGGAGTGCAAACAAGTTACATGTTATAATATTTTGGTGTTTTAGGCGCAGACACAATTTAGATTCAGACAGATTTCTGTCACGCTGATGGTCATTATGGCATGTAGTGTCCCTAAGAACTATCAAGCTATTGGCTTGAGAGGCCTACAGTTCTTTTCTGAAGAAATCAGTTAATACTGATATGTGGAACATAATTGACAAGTCTGGGATTTTTCAAGGTAAGAGCATGTGTATAAATATATCCAAAAAGTATATGGACTGCTTTTACTTGAAACATGAATTTACAGATGAAAGCACCATACAGATAGATGACATTCCCTAGAGGTGGCTCGAACAGTGCTGTTAGGTTCCAAAAATATCATACATAATTAAGTTGATTTTTCTGATTCCTGGAGAGGTGGCTTTCTAGCCAAACTACTGATGTGTAGGCAACCCTGTTCTGAGGGATAAGGGTGAATGTGTTTTATGTATTGCTCCTTACACTGTGTTTATGCACAAAGAGCACTGATTGCATCCAGAGGATGGTTCTAATACCAATTAGTATGCGCTACGTTATGACAGCACCTTGTAGTTGTAGATTAAGACCCAAAATTGTAGGTTATAGGAACTTTTTAGGAGGGTAATGAAATTCTGAAGCACTTAGGATGCGTGCACTTAGAAAATTCTGAAATGTATCCATACTGTGAGTAATTGGTTCAGGTTATTGAAGAGACCTTCCAATTAATCTAAAAGTAATGTCTATACAGCTGGAATTCTTATTTTATGAGTTTAAAGCAAATTAACTTGTTTAGGTATTGTTTAAATTGAATTTAAAGTTATAGTGCACTGAAGAATGGAGGCAGTAAGGCTGCTGTGTGAGGATACTTCAGATTAATGTAGCTATCAGTACACAGGACCAGACTGGGCACTGCAGACTGTCAGCCTTCCCAGGTGCAGTGCATGTAGCATCATTTATTTGCAGCCTGAACACGAGAAAAAAAGGATTTAGAAAAAAGAAGAAAATGGGCACCTTAAATGTAAATGCAGTCTTCAAGCTGCTGATTGAAAGTGGCCCCAAACTGTCAAAGTCTTGGAAGCAACACTGCCCAAAATAGAGAGGCAAAGGAGAATTGCTAAACCAGCTAAGCAATTTATATTATGCACACATTGGTAGGATTATATCATTCAGTGTCTGACTGCATCTCAGTGGTCTGATTCTGAAATGTCTAATGGGAACTAGACTGCTGTTGGGGCAGAGTTCTTGTACGCTTTTTACAACCTTCATTGATTAATATTGCACAGCATCCTGTACTGCCAAAGAAAACTTTCCCATTACTCATAGTTGGACACTGATTGTAAGCTCTAGCAGTCCTTGTCAGAAAACAATCCATATAACTGATATTCAGATGTCTTGAAAAAATGTATTCTACATAATAATTTTTTTTTATAGGCAAAATATGAGAAAAAATATATTAGAGTTTGTTGTGTGTCAACAATAAGCAACTTTTGATTAATCTGGAAA
The DNA here is from genome assembly GCF_009819795.1 of Aythya fuligula. Classification (NCBI taxonomy): domain Eukaryota; kingdom Metazoa; phylum Chordata; class Aves; order Anseriformes; family Anatidae; genus Aythya; species Aythya fuligula. Next base: position 24,990,141 of record NC_045562.1, on the reverse strand, counting down.
TACAAAGTTAAATGAATGTCCAGATCTTGCAAAGAGTTTAATAAGAACTTGCCACAGTGTGGTATAAAAACACACACACATATACATATATGTGTACATTACTAGTGGAAAGAGACAGATGGAGCAGAGAGGTTTGTTTTCAATTCTTGGGCTGAGATATCAAATATTTAGTATAAACAGAGCTGCACAGAGAAAAAAAAATGTATACATATAAACAAATATATGGAGCCATTAGCCTGATAGAGAAGACAGTTATCTCACTGTTTTCAGCTTAAGCAAATTTCTCTTTCTAAAAACCGAGACAAAGAAGCTAGCATGCAGCTTCTCCACAGGCAGCTATAATCCTCCTGTTCTGCATAGAAGGTGGCCCTAGGGACAGTGTTTCAGAGCTGTGCTCCTGTAGCATTTGGGATGATGGATTTGCAAAATGGTTATGACTTGCTAAGCACAGGACTCCTTCAACAGAAAGTATTATTAATAATATATGATCATCCCTACCTCTAAATTAAATTCTGTCTTGAGTGTTCTCCAAAGCTTTCTACTGATGACAGCATTTCATGACTAATTTAACGTTCAGAATTTCTTTAAGTCTTCCAGCAACCATATCTTTTCCACCCAACAGACATCTGAGCAACTCAAAAGATCAGATAGACAGGTATATTTTCCTGTCATATTTCACCAGGATCATTTAACTTCAATATGCATTTCTCCAAAAGACTATGAAGTTTCTTCCAGAAAAATGCTTAAAATGTGAGGTACTTCTGAATATATTTTGAATCTAGTACACAGGTGGCATTAACCGATGTAGGCTGATAATTTTAGTGGGGCTCTACTAACCTCTCCCAGCTGATGATTTGCTTCGGTTTGTCTATTGATGATTTTATGATTGAGAGTACTTTAATCAACCTGCCTCAAAAGATCTATGCATCATAAGAGTTCATCAGCACCTACCCTAAACTTTTCCCATTTAAGATTATCTGACTCTTTTCATGGTCACCAAACTATCACTACAGGAGATAACAGCAATTGGAAAAACTGGACAACAAAAACTCTAAAATCGTGTACGTTTCCCTGTGTATATTCCAAAATCCAAACAAAACAGAAGCCCTGGCAGAGAGGGCTTAAAGGAGAGGGTATTTGGGAAACAAAGCATTTCAGAAGCATGCCAGAGAGTATCCTTGTTGCAAGAGGCATGATGACACTTCACTTTTCATGGGACCTTATTTCAGGGAAATGAGGTATTTTTAGAACAAATGTTTTCTGCAACATTATGGGTATTTTAGTGATATAATGCATGCTTCCGGAGTGTTATCAGTTTATAAATAAATGGGCTGTAGCTGCTGAACTAGGTCGTCTTCATGATAAAGATAGCCTAAGCTTGAAAGGAAGCCAACAAGCACTTAACAACCTTTGATTACTGGCAATTTTCCAGGCATCAGCGTCTCCATGGCCTCAGTGAAACTGGATGCCAGAGAAGATCACAGAAGAAACATACATAAATAGCCTAACCAAATGTATTCGATGGGTTGCACCTGTTTAAGAATGGATGTCACCTTTGTTAAAAAAAAAAAAAAAAAAAAAAAAAAAGTCATAATCAGAATTAATTAAACATTTAAATAAGCGTTTTTACTGATAACTTCTGCAGAGGGCCGAGGGAACGGTACTCTTTCAACCCACCCAGGCAAAGCGGGGATGAAGTGCTTTAGGAAGGCAGTTGTGAGGAGGCTTTCAATGTGGCTGCCACCAAGGGTGCATCTATCATCTGGTTAAAGAGCATCAATCTTTAATGCTGGGAGGCCAGAAATTTTTAAAAGAACATAAGGTGTACATTAAGAAAAAATGAATATGATGATAGGTTACTTTTTAAAATCCATCAATTATGCAAGCCATTTCAAAACCCTTGAAAACAAAAAGCTGATCAGAAGTAGCTTTTTTATAGCTGGTATTAGGTATAAAAGGTTAATGAGTTCATTTATATAACTCCCTTACAAATCTGTTCCATATATCCTTTTAGAAAGAGCACAGAGGTCCCAGAGTGCTTTTACATCACATTCTGAGGATCTCGCCCTACCTGGAAGTAAGTTTTGAAAGACCTTTATAAAATTTATATATTAAAAAATATATATAAATGAATATTATATCTAGTGTACAAAGAGATTTTGCTAAACTTCTTCATCCAAAATAGTACCCACTGACTGGAAAAAAAATAGATGAATAAGTACAATAGTTTAGTAAATCCTTGGTGTGTAGTGTTTTCGATTTAAGATTTCTACTCTTTAAGAAAAAGTACATAGTTTAGTGAATCTGTGTAGTTAGTTGCTGACAGTTGTTTTGTTGTTTTTTTAAGCACATGTGATACATAAATTTGTCCTGAGGTGTCCTGTAACCTCATATTTTTCTTGTTATAATTCTGAATGCATTGGGCTGAGAATAACCTAGGCAGAGAAAAACCTTTAAGAACTATCTAACTGAAAAAAACAAACAAACAAACAATGAGCAAGTTTAGCTAGAGAGAAACTGAAAAATGCATCACATTTCCAAAGCTTCAGCAGCATTCAGAAAATACATTTACTTCATGTGATGGCTCTGTGCCCTTTCAGTGTATCATTAATATCACTGTCATTACTCCCGGAGAAGGATTTCTGAAAATGTTGTGCTATCATTTGGCACAGTTGATGGACAGGGTGCTGCCAGAGAAAAAAAAAATAAATCACTTTTTAGTAACAGTTCCTAAAAAAATGCATTCAAACATTGCAGTCTGGTATGTCTTCAGAGTCTTAGCTATTTTTGAAGTTCCCATTACCTCAGTTTTTTGTTTGTTTGTTTTTTAACAGGACCAGACAGAGCACTGGCACAGGTTCCCCAGAGGGGCTGTGGGGTCTCCCTGCTTGGAGATCTCCAAAAAGACACTTGGACGCAGTCCTGGGCAGCCTGCTCTGGGTGGCCCTGCTTGAGCAGGGGTTGGACCAGGTGGACTCAGAGGTCCCTTCCAGCCTCAGCCATCCTGGGATTCTGTGCCTCAGTGGCCTTTATGAAAACAGTGCATACAACAGAGGAGCAGAGAGAACATGCATTAAAACAAATAAGAATTTGTGGCTACCTAAAGATACCTAGTCCACAGGCACATTAACTATACACAAATATAAATCTGTTTTTTTGTGCGGCCCTTGTGGAAGACGCACAGCTGCAGAAGGTATATGAATGAGAAGGAGCCACGTAAAGTGGGCCAGCAGGAAGTCCTTACTTAGCAGACACAGAAAGAGTCACGGTGACCTTATTTTTGAGAAGCAGATGAACAGGGCCTTGAGAGTGATACCACAGCCAGCACAAGCGATGTGAACAGAGCTGCAATGAGTCAAGTTTGCTAAGCAGTGCTATCTAAAAGATATTAGGGCATGGGAAAGGAAAACTTGGTCCTCATTAACCTTTGCCCTTATTAACCTTGGCAGTATCCCTCACCCTTTTTCAAAATATTAGTTGATTTAATTAAGTTAATCCTTCACCTCTCCCAGCAAACAACCTAAGCCCAGAGGAACCACAGCCCAAGCAAATTCCTGTTGACCAGCTTAGAGCATCTAATTGGCACAAACACTAGGCACAGGTTAGTCAAAAAAAAAATACTGCCACCAAAGCTAAAACATAATCAGCCTGAAAAAATCCATAGGGCCCCCTTAAATCCCTCTGTGAAAAAGGGTTTCACTTGCCTGGAGGAGTGATTGATAGTAATGATCCTAGATTAAGAAGATCAGGAGTCATGAGCTAGCAGGGAGGTGAAAGGCCAAATGGTGAGCTTATGGCATGGCAGTTTAATTGAGAAAGGAAGGAGGAAATAGGTGGTAAGAAGGAAGAAGCAGGAGTCATGCTTATTTCTGGGTATGAAGGAGGCATGACCTACAAAGGTCAGCCACTGATAATTTTGGATACCTCTTCATGTGCCAGGCTTTGTGTGTTTATTTCCATCATAAATGTTCAGGAATTGAGAGGCAATCACTTCCACCCTCTCCCACAAAGGATTTAAATTTAGAAGAAAGACATTTTCATACTCTGAAATGCGCTGATCTTGAAGTATGTGAGTGCTGCAAGAGCAAACGTTTACTGGACACCATGCCAGCATGGGGTTTTCCACCAAAGATAGGTGCCTCCGTTCCTGAGGATGTTTTGGAGATAGCATGTAGAATCAGAATATTATGGTCACTGTTTTAACTCAGATTAATATTTATCTGCATCTCAGGCTTTTTTGAAACAGGTAAAGAGGTTAGCTAAATTTTCCAGGAAATGTCAAACCTGATGTGTACACAATAGCTCTGCCTCCTCCCAGCGTGGATCAAGGTAACTTGTGTTTATCTTCAGACATCACATAGAGCTCCTAAAAAGAAATATCAGTGTGGCAGATTTTGTCCATGTTAGAGATATACCTCAGCATGGGCATATCCACATCCCATATACTTTCTGTGAGGGAGAAAACTCTGTTGGCAAACTATTTTCTCACCCAACTTTAAAATTCAGTGCTAAAGTCATTTAAGACCAGAAGTGTCGCACTCCATCAATACGGTTCTTACAGATGTTTAGAAGCAGCTGAACTTAAATTTTGCAAGCAGGTTTTAACCTGTGATTATCCTTATTGAGCTAATGTAGATATAATAAACTGACTTATAATTAAGTTACATTAAAATGTAGTTTGTATAAGCCACCAAGGGGTTATAACTACTTGAGTTGAAGGCTTTATTTCAAATCTAAAATTGATGTGTAATCCCTGATGAACACATGATATGAGTTCACCTTTATTCAGACTGCAGAGAGTCAGAGTGGCTTTTTTTTTTTTTTTATTACAAAACCACAAGAAGAGGGAAATTGTCCAAAAGGCAGCAGCTCTTGCTTTTAACTATATGGGGCTTCAGTTTATTCCTCAATATGTCAGCAAAGATGATATATACATATTAACATCTCCCATGATTCTCATTATCAAAGCTGCATTTGCCTACATGGCAGTAAAGCATCATCTTCTTTAGTATTAGCAGTGAATCCTTTCATTTGTTTCCCAATTGTTTTTATACACCCCCAGAGTCATTTATTTATAACCAGAACATGCAAATAGAAGTCTTACCCTGTCCCTTCACTACGCAAGTTCCTGGTGAATCAGAATAGTAGCATGAAGACCACATAAATGCAGTGTTGAAAGGACTGTCAGACAAGGAAGAAGTATTCTTTGTAGAAGAATGATAAGCCTCCCTAAAGTTGGGTTTCTTTCAGTCCTGTTATAGTTGCAGCCAGTGCCGTACATCTAAACATGTCATGGTAATCACACCTGGAATTATAATGGTGCCTCACCAGGGCTCTGCTGCCAGTTTTCTGTATGAATCTCCACCATGGCTATGTAAAGCTGTTCTTTGGAGCTGAGTGTCTTCATCCACAGTTGCTGTCCCTGTAAGGAACATTCCTTCCAGCTGTGCCCTGACCTGATATTTTCCACCTCAAACTTTGCTGGCTGAAGTCACTTGGTGTTGGCCAGCTCCCCAGATGATCTGGCCCATCACACATCTCTTAATGCTTCACAGCAGTCTAGCCCACATGAACACATACACAGTTCACCAAACAGTAGGTGGCAAAATAGAAATTTATGGTCCCTGCTGAGTCTCTGAGATGCTTTTATTTATCAACTAGCCTTTCTGATGGCCAGAGTGATTTCCAGGCACTTCTGTGAATAAGTATCCTTTCCTGCAGGTATCTTGCAGAATATCCATTTCTCTCACTTTTCTGAGAGTCTGGAAAGGCAGCCTTTGCTTGCTGTTAAACAACATTCAGGACAAAACATTCCCTGGCAATTCAGCTATTATAAACTACTTTCAAAAGGCCAAGAAGGGCTGGAGACAACTTTGTGCAATCTCTATCCTGTGTGCTTGTAGGCAAGGCAGCCAGCAATGATCTGGGCTGATAGGAAGCTAGTAGAGATCAATCAACAAGTAGTAGACAGAGTTGTCTCATTTTCTGAGAATTGAGGTCTAGTCCTTTGTTTTTTGTGATTTAAGAAACATATCTCTCTGGAAAAAGATGTGGGAAAATATTTTCAGGTGTGTATATTTAAATTATTATACAGTAGGCTGCAATTAGTAATATATACATTATAAAAAACAAAATGAAAACATGCACTTCTGTGCTGACTAGTCTGAGATAGTTGGCTTAGATGTTATTAAACACCAGCTGTAGAAGCTTTGACCAACTTACTGATGTGTTAAAATAAAGTTTTCAAGACATGCTTACAGGGTTTACAGAGAGCACATGCCTGTAAATTACTAGACTGTAATTAAGAACCTGAACTATGGAATAAAAATTGTACACCTGTCCTATTTTATATTTGGATGTATTAAAGTATGGAATACAAAGTAAAGATTGCTGAAGTACAGTTAAAAAAAAAATCACCACGATCTGAATAAATAAATACCTCTCAGAAGTTACAACCTTAGTGTTTCAATTTGTTGTGCATCTGTTGTTGTTGAAACAACCTGCTGTGTATGTCAAGTGGGTGAAGAACAGGACCAGCTTGTTCAGAGTAACCAGGGCTACCCAGGGCCTTAGGGCTGCTTGCTGTTTCCACAGCCCCCAGCCATGCTAACTGTGCAGTATCAATAGGAGAAACCAAAATCTTCTCCATCTAAAAGAATTTTTAGCTCTGGCAATGTTGGAACTAGTATTTTGAGTGGCCACTTAAATAGGAGACAAATACAATGTAGGATTAGATTAACCTATTAAAAACAGGTTGCTGCAATGCAGAAAGTTATGAGTCATATTGGAACAGCAAGAGTCAATCATCTTCAAAGACTAGGGGAGGAAGAGTTGTTTATTACCAATTATTTTGTTTATATTTCAGGGAATTATTTTTCCTTTTTCATTTGCATTTCTACTTTAAGCCCTGTAACTTGATTTTATACATACCCATACACTTTTTTAGTGCTGTACCTCTACCCTAAAAGTATCTGATCTAAATCAGTTAAGTTCATCCCTTACATCCACCGGGTATGGCAGAGTTGTTGTAGGATTTAACTGAACACGGTCATTGTTTATTTATTCAAGCAGCTTTCTGAGGGAACGGTTAAAGTGTGTATTCCTTCTGAAGACCTCTGACTGTCAGAAGCAGTAAAAATAAGAAAATTATAAGTATGCATTGGAAATATGTGACTGCTCCTTGTCTAGAGAGCTTAAAAGGCTGCTGCAGTCAAATGTAAACTGAAGAAATCCCCATCTGCAAGGAAATGAAAACTATTATTTTCCATCTAAACTTTACACCTAAACCATTTCTTAGACTAATTCCTTAGGCAGCTCCACTGAGCAAACTTTGGTAAATATCTCTCCAGAATGATCATAAACCGAAATGATGTTAACAACAAAACAAAGTCCTAGTGAGGGGGCTTTTATGCGTAACAAAAACTCATATCAAAGCCCAAAGGAAACTGGAGTAATCAACATTGCAGGCGCTACCCTTTGGCAAGGGAACAACTAGGAACAAAGAAAAAATATTATTAAAAGAACAATAAAGTGCTTCAGATACATCAAAAACAATTAGCCATTAGTTTTAACGGAGCCTAAAGTTAAACATGGTAAAACAACAGAGGATTTTCCCCATTTGCATCATTTAAAGTTCACGGTCTTGGAAAAGCATTGTGGATACAGAGCCTTGTGTGAATTTGGTGTCAATTATCTAATTAACTTTGATAACATCAGATGCAACCCTTCAGGGAAAAAGAGCTTCAAAGAGCTCTTGCAGGTAAGGGCACATCAGGAGAGCAGTAAGAGCTGAGGTGTGGAGAACAGAAAGGAGAGAGGCCTCTGGACTAAGTGCTTGTCCCTGGGCATGCAGTAGACAGCAAGAGCCACTGAGCAGCTGCTGGTGCACATTTACCAGCCCAGTGTGCAGCATCTCCACGTAGGAAGGAGGGCAAGGGAGCTGAGCAGGTTTCTGCTCTGACTCGTGTTTTGCTTCAAGGCCGAGCTGCTGCGATCTGGAAGCAGAAGAGCATTCTAGCCTGGCTCCTGCCTCCTCTTCCCATCCTCCCTCCATCAGCAGTGCCCGCAAGTAAGTGAAGTTTGTAAGTGAAGCTTTGTGAAGGTTGTGTTATGAAAGTGCATTTTAATTATAGTTTAATCCTGGCTGGGCATGTGGGCAGCTCCTCATGCAGGAGGGAGATTGCCCCTCCCAGAGAAAGCCAACAGCAGCTCATGGCTCTCAGCCTTCACATACAGCTTTACGTTAGCAGCAGCTGTTCACAAACACTTACCACCCACAGCCTGAATTTCCATCCTCAAAAGCTCATGATACCACCAGCTCATGCAGTAGCTCTGTGCATGAGCTGCCTGTTAGCTCAAGGCAGTGCTGACAGTGCCACTGCTCTGAGGGCAGGCCCCTGCCTAGGGCTGAGAAGTGCCACCTCCCTGCCTGCACAATCGCTAGTGCTGGCATCTGTGCATGCCTGGCCGGTGCCAGCTCTCCTCCTTGGTTTTGGAGGGTGTGTTGTGATGGTCATTCCAGGGCAATGGATGGTGCAGAGGGTGTCAAACTGAGTGCAAAGTCAATTATCTGTGGGCAACCCTGGAAGGCACCCCCTTAGACTACACCATGTGCTTCAGGTGACCCAGGAGGGCCTGCGCCGGCACCAGCAGCACCACCAGGACAGGTGTTGCAGTCAGAGGTAACTGGTGCTACCTGAGCAAGCCCATATCACCCATTTCCTCACCAATCCCACTCCTCCATAGGCCATCCCGAAGGGTATATGAAGCCTTTACTGAATCCCTCTCTCAGTTCTTGAGGTCTTTTGCTTCAGGGGCTCCTGCTTGTATCACCTAATTAGCAACCAGCTGTGGTTCCACCACTTTCATGCTAAGAAATCTGCATTTGCAGCCCTCAAAGAAGATGCATCCTTGGTTCTCTAAGCACTGGGACATGCACTTGAAAGGAGACCATGCCCACCCAAAATCAGGTCAGTGACTAAATTATTTGTTGCTGTCAGATCAGGTGTCAGTACTGTATGCACACTTAGGAAGATATTTGCAGTTGTTTCTTAGATCTCAGGGCAAAAACTACGTATTAGTGAAATAACAGCTGGGTTGGGAGGGAAAGGCAAGGAAGGGTGGGAAGATGAAACTGCAATGTCATCTGCTGAAAATGCAAATGTTTCTGCTGCTAAGAGCTTATGAAGGTGGTACCAATAAGGGATACTAGAATAACAATGGATATAGGACTGTAAAAATCCATGGAAAGCTGCATTTACTGGTTTCAACTTATTTCTTCTAAATAGCATGCTAAGAACTTGAGATCTGTGCCCCTGCCTTTTAGGATTTCTAACCTGCTTGTCAGGGCTCTAGCTCAAGTCCCAGCCTTCTGTACCTGCATGCTGGTCCCTTGGCAAGGATAGTGCAACACATGCTTTCCTGAGCCAAAGCAAAATGGCATTGCTGCCTATCCCTGCTAGCTGTCAGCATGCTTGTGTGACTTTTGTCATTGCTCTGCCATTTCTGCCAAAGTAAGGAAAAGACAGTTTTCCTGCAGTCTAGGCAGTGTCAGCAGTGCCTGAGGCTGATAGGCACCATGGTACAGCCTCAGTGAGCTGCAGGAGGTGGAAAAAGGGTAGCGTTACGTGTATTACCTGGTAGCAGACCTAGAAAAATGTGGCGCTGTGTGGCAGGTTGGAAAATGTTTCTTGTGTAACTTTTTTTTGTGTGTGTGTAATTAGAGGAGAGTTTACTACTTTGTTTTTCAGAAAGGCAAAATACTAGAAAAGCACATTTCATTTTAGAAAGTACCAGTAAATGAAAAGTAAAAAGCAGAAATTTCATGTCTTTTGAGTTATCTACATTTGGTATCACAGATGTTGCTGAGCTTTTGTTCTGTGCAAGAAGTCTTCCTCTTTCATCAGTCTTTCATCTGACCGCTTACAGAGATCTTCAGCTAGATCACTCTTAAAAGGCTGAAGCTGTGCTAATTCTCAGGATGGGATTGTCAGGAAGAATGTGAGGAAGTTAAGGCAAGTCTAGCCAAGAATAAGGTCTATGATATTTTCAGCTCTCTTGAGAGCATCCATCAAGGCAAACCTAGACTCATTTTCTCTCTTATAAAGTGGCTCTTTGAGGCAAAGTGAACCGGTGTTTTCAGCTATTTGTTTTCCTCAGTGTTCTTTACTTGGTGTCTGATCACAGTGGTTGGCATACACAAATACTGTGGCTCATTTTTTTAAAAAGTGTGTTATACCAGTAATAAAGAAAACAGTTTGCATTTCAGATGAAGAGGCAATAAGTGTATCACAAAATATTTACCTGGAAGAGTAATAATTTGCTGAGGATTTAACAGCAGTATGACTTTTTTGTGTATATGATTAAAGCTTACAGCTTTGTTTTCAAACTAAGGTTTTCATGGGGGTTTTTATAGTACAAAGCATGTACAAGTATGTACAAGTATGCCTATTTTTTCCTTTTTTTTTTTTTTTTTTTTTTTTTTTTTTGAGATGACAGCCTGTATTCACTTTTCTGGAGAGGTTTAACAGTTTGTGTTTGTAAGTGTCCTGCTTTTAAGCAAGGTAGAAAACCTAACCTCTTAGCCTGTGTTAATTTAGTGGTTGTAGACCATTTACCCAACATGAACGTTTTTGCTGGGAATGGATTTTATTCCTTCTCTTTCTCTCTCTTGAAAAGAAATAAAATAAAAGCCCATGAGCTCATTGATCATCTGGGAGGGGAACTTTTCCCCCACCTGCTGACTTTTTTTTTTCCATAGGTCAGGGGCAAGTAATGACATGGGAGGTGAGGTGGCAGGGTGTGGGGAAGGAGGGGAAGAGCACAGATCATGAAGAGCCATTGGGCCACCTCATGTCTGTGTCACACGAGCAAAGCAAACAGGCACAAGGGCATTTTGCATTGATGTTGTTGGAATGCTTTTTTAAAAAAAATAAATAAATAAAATTACTCATTTTCTGTCCTAGTTGAATGACGAATGTGACGTGCTTAACAGGGAAGGTGGTGTTATGGCACCTTTGCATTGGCTCTGTGGAGCAGGGTCGGAGAGCTGCTGGAGTTAAGCGTGCTGGCCAGGGCTTCCTGGAGGAGCTTGGTCAGCCTCAGGGATGGTGGTGGCAGCCGCCCTACAGGGTATGAACACAGCAGCTTTGTACGGTATGCGTCTGCCAAGTGCACCAAGGCACAGGCACGCACATCATCGTGAAGGTGATTAAGTGTAGATTGAAGGGCCCCCAGAACAGACCTGGCTGGCTGCACTTCAATTGGAGGGCTGACAGTATTTTTGCTTTCCAGGTCTACATGGGAGACAGCAGAATGGCTGGAGCCTAAAAGCATCCTCTTTAGAAGTGCAGGCTCAGAAAAATCTGTCATTCCATATCCATCTTATTTTTCCAACTCTATTTGTCTTGTTGGATGCTAATTTTACTAAAGCCAAGAGATACATTCTTGTAATTGACTTTGTTTCATGCAGCAATAACAAAGTTTGAGCTAGTTATTTTTTGACTTAAAATTCATAGTTCAAGGCAGAACATGAACCCTGGGGAAATAATTGGTCGGTGTCCATATTATTAATATTTTTAAAAAATCAAAACTCAAGTAAAAAAAAAAATAAGGCTTTCCTGCTGAATAGTGCTGTATTTTCTGCATAGTATGTAAAACATTCTTTAATTGCATTTAAGCATGTCTGAAGAGTGCGATCAATTTTTCTGTGATAAAATTTGCTGTAGCTTTCCTGAGAGCAAAGCAAAGAGCATACATTATGCAAGTGGTATTTGATATCCCCAACAAAAATAAACAGCTGGAGGAATTCAGTGAGGAAGCATCATGCAGGACAACATGCTCTGCTTTGCTTCCTCCTGTGCTCTTCCATGCACAAGCAGCATGGTGGGTGAGGGAGATTTGCCCCTGATGGAGGCCCTGGCCCCTCAATGTGAGCTCCTGCTCCCACTGAAGTTCTTTCATCCAAGGCCTCACTTGCTCCATGGCCCCAGCATGGGGTGGTGCCCACTCCTGTAGCAGTGCCTGTTTTGCTGTTTCTTCCATCTCCTACATTGTGTTGTTTCTCAAGTACATCCAGCAAGGCTCGCTTACTTCAGATCCTTAGAATCATAGTCGGCCTTTTGAGATTCCTTAGTGACTTTACCTGTTCAGTTTTGGAGACCCCCTTTGCTCAAGGAAGCAAAAGCATAGTGTCTCGGCACATTTGAAGCTCAGGAGAGGCAGAAGCAAGTTGTTGCTGGTGCTAAGGCTTTGCATCAGGGCATGTCTGATGGCCACAATCAGAGCTCTGGCCTGGTTATTATACAAAATGCAAAGTTACACAGTACCATAGCAACAATAAGAGCAATCAAAGGGCAAAGGTTTGCATACTGAGAGGAACTTAATAGCAGCAAGGAATGCATGCAGCCTGCAGTCTTTTAAAGCCTGTTTTGGGTGCTAAAAATGCCCCCTGCAAGCGTGCTTTGTTATGATAAAGTAGAGACACAGTGAGTAAACTCTAAGACTTTATTGCTAGCAATCAGGTATTGTTCATTTGACTTCTTGTATCAAAGGAAATTAAAATGCAAATAAATACCATCATAGTACACATTGATTTTTCGTTAAAATAAGTTGTTATTGGCAAGCAGGAGTCAGAAATCAGCTTTTCCAAGTGCATTAGAATTGAAGAAAAGTTTAAAAAAAAGAAAAAAAAAGATGTCTTAAAAAAAAGCCCTAAGACTGCAAGGTATAGAAACCCTTCTGCTTCCCTGTTCATGTTCTCCTTCTCTTAACACTCAGATGCAAATAATTAATGCTGTTGAAGCTGCAAAGACAGATCAAATACAGTCATTTCTTTATTTTCCTTCCATTAGTTAAAAGGGGTTTTCCTATTTATTTATTTTTATTTCTGAAGGGATACAAAGATGTGCCAAATGGCTACACGGCCATGTCTAAGTATTTGCTGTATAGCATTAGAAAGAACACTGGTAAGAACTACATGGAGCAGAAATGTTGTAGAGTATGAAAAGGATAGTGCCAAAAAAAACTGGCTGCTATTTGAGTTAGCAAGTTCACAAAATAGTAACTTACTGCACAAAACACATATATATCTCTCTGCAGCAAAAGATGCTATGTCAGATAACCCAGGCAGCAGAGTGTCTTTGCGATAGCTGAAGGCTTTGCCTAATTGCAGTCTTGCTTGTGACAGTGATGCCTGTGAAGAAATTCCCCAGGCCTTGTGAGTGAAGCACAGGCCTGGGCACCCACTGCCATAGCAACAGAAGTGCTCCCTGCCGAAAAGCCAGCTGAGTCCAGTAAAGGTCACCAGAGACCTTTAGAAAGCTGGGGAGCTTTATTCCCAAGTAACGAGGCACAGCTCTGAAGCTGGAATGACGAAACGGTTTGCCAGTGGCAGGCATCCAAAAGTCACAAGTTTACCTCATGAATTATATTCTTAATGTGTTAGTGTTGACTTTAGGGCTATTTGAGCTCTTGGCAGGTTTGGGGGGAGTGGAGGGTGGTAGAGCTCTGGAGGGAGGGTGTGAAGATTGGGGTTTTTCTGCAGTTGCCATGGGTAGATGTTACTTACGAAGCTACAGGGACGGAGGCCTTGTGGAAAAAGCCCGTGAGTTGCAAGGGCTGGCATCACTAAAGAGAAAAATAGCTTCCTTCAGTGTCTTTTCTGTATCTTTCCACTGCAGTTGCTGTCAAAGTAGAGGTAAACTGTAGCATGCTGTTTCCAGGGACGGTGGTCAAAGTGTCAGGCCTGGTATAACCAGAGACAACTCAGTCTGCCTCTCATGACAGGCTGAACTTGTGGGAATGGAGAGAGCTCTGTTTCTATTGTTTGTTCTGATCCATGTACCAGATCCAGGCAGGATCATCCTCAGGTTGGAAAGCTTTTTAAAGACGTAAAGTTTTTGATGCACCCTGTCATGTTTATGGTTGTGTATGATTGCAGGACTTCTCTCTTGAGCACTCAAAGCATTTGGGTAGCACTTCCTTAGACCTGTGTAAACTGTAACTGATGATATAAACTATATCTGATGGTAACTATTTTGACCAGGAAAACATTTTTCCCCCAAAGGTGTATTAAGACTGCTGGGTGTAAAACACGGCAGAGGCTGAATGTGCACAGTGCAGCAGCAAGCACAGCCTGGCCTGCTGCCCTGTTGGGGGAACAAAAACCTGATTTGGGTCTGCTTTCCTTCGCCTCCCTGAAAGAGGTTGTGCAAAGTGACTCTGCTATGCAGCAGGATGAACAAAAACACACACACACACCTCTACACCCCTCTTCTGTGTTTAAAGAGGATAAATTAAAAGGTACTGGATGGGAATGTGTGTTTGAAGATTCAGTCACACCCTTAGTCCCACAAACTCCTCTAGTCCCACTGCATGCTAAGGAAGCAAGTGTTTCTGAGTACAGGACACCTTAAAAAAACAAACAAAATAAAATATTTACATGCGTACAGGACAGACATGGTGTTAAATATTTAACTGTCATAATCTTCCTAATCTGTTTTTTGTCTTTTCCTATTTATATGTAATGCATGTTATTCTAGTAACCCTAACTGAATCCTCAGGAAGTCTGAAGCTAAGTCTAATATTTTTTCTTCAGAGAACAGTTAATCTAATCTGTGGTTCTTGCCATCTTAATTATGGAAAAAAAAACAATATGATTACACAGCTTGGGGCAACATGAAAGCACATGAAGCACCAATCCACAAGTCTTGGTACCTTGGATCTCAAAAGATGGTGTGGGCATGTGTGTATATTTATTATAACAGGGTCAATGTAAAGTTACTATCCCATAGTTTCTGAGAAAAGGGGGAAGCAATTGATGCCTTGATGCCATACACGGAAACCTCTACATGTTCTAAATGTATCTTTTTTTTTTTTTTTTTTTTTTTTTTACAATTCTTCCTTGCTTCTTTTGGCACAGGAGACTTGCTTAACATTCCTTTTCCCCAGTTATGTGTGATTATATTTCATATGGCTCATTATTAACAGAATCAGCTAGTTAACCAGAGGCCTGCTAATAAGTTGAAAGCTCTTTGAATTCAAAATGTTGTATATGGACGAAGTAGTGGAATAATGTTTTTTGGGGGGATGCAAATGCTTCAGCAAAATACCCCAGGTGGAGGTGGTTTAGTTGCAGTGGAGGGAGCAGGTGGAGGAGGAAAAATGTGACAATGAATAACTGTATCTTGAGTCACATCTGTGAGCGCTGGCTTTGGGTTCAAGATAAATGACCAGGCTGCAGCTCCCAGCCAGAACACACACAGCAGCAGGCGTGGATAGGGGAGTGCCAGTGTTATCTGAGCCAATGCAAATACCCGGGACCAGCTGGCACAGCAGTCGAAACCAGCACACCTTGTTCAACACAGCCAGCCACATGGCACGCTTACATAGCTGTGCTACAGCATGAGAGTGAACATGAACAAAGTTATCCACATACAGGCTCGGCAAACCAAACCCAAATTACCAGATCAAACATACTGCACACCAAAATTAGGTGCTCAGTAGGTTTACTTGTCATGGGATTTTGAAAACCTTGATATGAAATAATGGTACAAAGTCCCACAAACTATAAAACATCAGGAACACTGGGGCAACTGAGCCAGCCTGAAAAACCCAGGCATTTTAGTATTGTTATAGATGTTGCTAACTTCAAAAATATGGTATGTGAGCGTACCATTTTGGATCACACCGTGCTTTACATTTGGTATTTACAAGTTACTGCCACGTAGCAGTGGAAATGTTGGTCATGCAGAGAAAGAGAACAAGCTTCCTGCTAAAGGAATTTGTAATGCAAATATGTTATGCATACAAATGTGAAGAGCAGGCTGGGGGCAAATTGGACAAAAGCTGCTGAGTGTATCAGCTATGTCTAAGGGTGACACACCCTTAGGTTAAAAAGTTGTATTTTAGCGGTATACATTCGCAAGCTCTTCAAGCACAGCAAGTATCTTGGAGGAGAAAAGAGTAACAGTACTGTAAAGGATGCATACTCTGAGCAGTGTTTACAAGTGAACATAATAAAGAAGCTGATTTCTTAAAAATCTTTTAACTCTATAGAGTAAATCTTCAAAGTAGCGCATGGAAGTCATGCACACAAATCTTATTATTCTGAAAGCTGCTTAGGAACTTTAGCCCTCAGAGTCAACATACCACAACACATTCAGAAGTAAAATTTCAAAGAGTTACAAATGTTTCTAACAATTAGCTAATTAAAAAAAAAAAAAAAAAAAAAAAAAAAAAAAAAAAAAAAAAGAATAAAAAATAGGATTGAAAAGGATTTAAAAGGGAAGAATTACAGAGGGGTTATATGTTAAGAAGGAGGTATTTGAAAGGGATTGAGAGGGGTAGAGTAGGAAGTGGATGTGGTTAAGGCATTTGCAAGATTAGTTGAAGAAAAGTCTGGTGAAACTGGAAGTAGAGAGCCAAATCCTGGGACAAATGAATATAATTTCTTTGATGTATTTGAAGCTGCATGATTTATACATATTCAGCATCTGGCCTGTTGACCTTAAGAATGTTGGATAAAAATAATGATGAAGCTTATTAAAATACAGCAATAAAAAGTAGCATGTAGTGTTCTATGCACAAAATGTTAGCACTTACGTGTTCAGAGATGAAAATATCAGTGCCAATCAGCGTACCAAACAGCTGCAGGTATTCTCTAAGCCTTAAGGGGGCTTAGAGAACTAAGCATCTTACCAGTAATGGAAGCTACAACTTGCTATGAAAGCTGGCTTATTGAAAACAAATTTTTTCATGTTATTATTATTGCTTTAGAGGTGGGCTGTGAGTTTGAAACTCGCTTTCAAATGCATCCTCAAAGAAACAGGATAATATAAATGTTAAAGCTTTGGGAGCTGATCTGGAAAGCTCTGGCATCCAAAAGATATTTACTCTAATTAGTGCAGATACACCTTTCGAAACTCCTGCCAGTTTTTGTATCCACAGAAAATATATTGGCACTCCCACATGAGTACAATGGGTGTGTGCACATGTGTGCATGTGCTTGAGGTCTCAATTACTTCCAGGATTAGGACGTATAACACCCTATAGGTTCTCTAGGAACAGGCTCAATGAGTCTGTGCTTGCACTAAGCAAACACAGGGTAAAGGTACACAACAGACAGAGCAAAAAGGCAGCAGACAAAGATAAATAAAGAGCTGAAATTGGTCAGCGTGGCAGTATCCAAACATTGTACTCCTTGGCTGTGCTGCAGAGCTCGTAGGATCTTTTTGCATTTTACATACTGAAATCTCAAACAAGAGGGCAAGGGAATCTATGTCCTGACTTTAAGCAGACTAATTTATAAGATTACTCTTATTTCATTTGCATTGCTTCAGTGAGCCAGTGCCATGTTCAGAGCACTGTCAGCAGTGAGGAAGAATAGAGAAACACTGAGTTTCATGGTCATAAAAATAGACACTGAGAGCAGGATACAAGAAATAATGTATTGAATTTGAAACATGGCATCACAGGAGAATGAAGAAAACCAGATGCGTCTGCTAAGCATTTCTGGCCGGATCGATTTAAATAATGCTATTCTTGACCTATGCAACTTTATTTTAAAAGTAGGATAGGACAATGCTGTAGATCTGGGATAACTAGCAAGGGATCCTAGTATTTTATGTCAAAACCAACTAAAGGGCAGTATGTTTTTTGCTTCAGTGTAAAACTCATCAGAACAATAAGGATTTTTCACTGTGAACTTTGTTTATAAGGTCAGCATAGACACTGATGCTATTGCTATTCCTCTTCATGCACTATAGGGTAGGAAAACACTTGCCTTCATAATAGAGATTATTGTGGATACTTGAAAGGACGGAGTCATTTAACTGTACCTAGATAACTGAGTGGAAAACTGAAAATCCTGGTATCAAGGTTGGAGTCTGATGAGGAAATTGTATAAAACAATCGCTTTTATTGAGAGAAAAAGAGGAATTACAGACTAACAAAAGGGTAGTAGCAGAAAAGAAAGGCTTTGGTAGAAGCTCTGAATGATCAGAGAGGACATTGTTATCAGATGAAGCAAGTTCTGGGAGGCTTACAATGAACTATTTTAATTTTTCAACAGTAGTTCAAGTTGTGTAGTCACTTGTAACAGCATAGAAGTTCTTTTTAATGCATTTTGCATGTACTACGTGTACTTTTTCAGAAAGAACAAGTTATCGATCACCCCTACCTATGTTAATAGTGCATCTCTGTTTGGATTGCAAAAAAATAACTACATGTTTAATTAACTTCTGTAAGTATTGCAATGAAAATTATGCCTAGCAGAGTCCAAAATACAGATTCATGAATGTAGGGGACTTTTAAGTTCCCTTTGAGTAATACTCTTTGAATAATGAGTTTGTTCTGCAGTGGACAGGGCAATAACACTAAACTTAGAGCCAGTCTAATCTGCTCAAATAACTCCTCTCTTCAGTGCCCATCTACCTCTGTCCATCATACAGCCACGCACACCACTGCACATGCCTGTGGAGCTCTGAGATACAGCCAGAGGTATGGCCAAGATGAAGAAGATGGGAGTCCCTCTCCCACACTCAAGTCCAGTACCACTCTAGGAGACTTGGGTGAAAGAGCACCATGAATCATGACTGATTGCACAAACTCGGACTATTATTATCACATCACCAGGCTGTGTGCATCTTTACCTAAGTGATATCATTTTATTACCTATCTGTGGGGTCATCTTAAAGCATTAAATGCAAGATAGTGGGACTTGGTATTTTCAGAGCTTTAGGGAACATGATACATCCATAGGCACTTTGCTGAAGTACATGCATCCTACATCTTAGAAAATCTGCTTTCGTAATTTTATTACAAGCTAAAACATGAGATGATTTCTAAAGTTCTGTATGTAGATGTGAGGCATGGTAATGTAGGTATCAGCTGGCTCACCACCACAGATTTGAAGGGCAGGTAAATCTTAATGCACATGAAACCGGAGGTGGATGATGATTTGGCTATTTCCTTTTAAAAAAAAATCACATTGAAAAACATCTTTATTATTATTATTACCTTTTTAAAAAAATATGCCAGTATCAAGCACTTATGAATAGCATTTCCTGTTTTAGTAATCAACCCACTTAAGACAGGAAAACAAGTATGTGAAAATCTGCATCTTATTTACATTTGAAATATTACATAATTTTGAAGGTATCAGAAACATTTAAATAAGGATTTTGATAACAGTGCTGTATCAAATGCAATTTTTTTTATGTTTAAATAAAGGAGATTGTAAGGACATAATTGGAAAAACTGAGGGTGGCCTCAAAAACATACCTCACCCATTACAAAAATGTCCGTGCTTTTCTTGGTCTATATTTTAAGAGCATATTAATAGATGCACAATAACAGACATTTCTTGTTCTGCAAGTAATAATTTGTCTTGTCTTTTAGCGCTTCATCATCAGGTACAAAAAATCACCTGACTTTGTGCATACAAGATGTGCACGTTTATAGAGCACTGATTTAAAAAGTCACTGTCCTCCGGCTGCAGCCATGGTGCTGCTTCTGACATTCAGCACCCTGCATAATTGCATATCAATGGTGCATTCTAATTAATGCTCTGGTTTTAGCGTTGTGATACATGCGATTCTGTGCATCACCAGTGTAATGCACAAAACATGGAAAAAGGGTATCTTTTGTTCAGTAAGTGTGCTGGGTTATTTGACACCGCTGCTTCACAGGGGCAGTTTGTCTTGATTCAAGCACTTCCTTGAGCTTGTGGGTATATTTGCAAACCACTTGTGTTGTTACTAGTAAAGACCATAGAAGTCTGTAGATGGCAGTTCAAAGTACAAAATATAGTTCAGCCCCTCAACTTCTCCTCATCTGCAGTAGGCTTTTCTGTGACATTCTTATTTTGCTGATCTCCTCTATTTTCTGGTCTTAGTTTGATTAACCGTGCATACATGGGGGGGGGGGAGGGGGAGGGATTATTTTGACTGGCAGTATCAAATTTAGAAATGAGAAGGCCAAATGAGAAGGACCCTAGTTGGTCAACTTTATCCCCAACACAACTGGGGTTGAAGTCCTGGCCCTAATTAAGTCAACGGCAATACTCCCCAAATTTCAAGTGGAGGTATTCAACCCTGCTAAATACTTCATATCCTAAGGGCTCTATAAGTTGTTGAATAAACATTGCATAATTAGACTATGGGGAAAAAAAAAAAAAAAAATCTCCCATTTGCCTTCAGAAAAGGGAAATTCCTCACCTAAGGTAAAAATCTTTGTTGCCAGGTTTCCGTGGGAGAAGCTGGCAAAGATAAACTGGCAGCGATGGAATATTCTGGGATTAATTAGACGTGGCCTAGATACATGCTGGAGAGTATCAGCGCTGACCTAAATGTTGTGAGGAACAGTGCCTCTA
Source organism: Aythya fuligula (assembly GCF_009819795.1). NCBI lineage: Eukaryota > Metazoa > Chordata > Aves > Anseriformes > Anatidae > Aythya > Aythya fuligula. The sequence goes on along the minus strand of NC_045562.1, from coordinate 24,969,770 downwards.
TCTCCTCCTTTGTGTTAATCAACTCTGACACCAAAGGCTTAGCAGGGCAAGTTTGAAGAGAGATTTTGCATAAAAGCCTGAAAGAGGCAACTTGTTAAATTAGTTTTTGTTCATATTATAATCCTGCTCATTCAAATCTAAAAATGTATTGAAAACAAGTTTTATCTTCGTGAATCTTGTGGGTTAATAAGCAGGCAACCAGCTTTTTCAAGCTGTTAGCCAAGAGTTTACAAAGCTCTGCTGAGGATCACCATGCTTTAACTGGCACTGTACAGTCTTCCCATAGCTTTTATCCTAGAGCACTGTTCTGAGGGGAGTGTGCAGGAGAGAACAATTAGTTACACAGATACCGCATTCATTTTTATTTATATTCCAATATATCAAGGTTGTTGATGGTAAACAAGGAATAGAATCAACTTTACTTTGACCTAAGGCTTACAGGAGCAGCTTTCATTGACTCAGGGTCAATGAAAGAGATTAGGAATATATTGCTGATTCTTCAGTTCAGTTTGAAATATCGTCAGTTGGAATGAGTCTTTTATTACTTACTCTGTGAACTGCAACTAACTTCTAAACTCCCTTTTCCTAAAGGATGTCCCCAGGTGGATCAAACTACTCAGAATGAAGATTTAGTTAAGCTGGCGTTAAAAATAAAAGTACAAACTGGAGATCTGCTTCCAGCTAATTGCACGTACTTTAGGATTTCAGAATATTTCTGGCTTCATTGGACTATTCAGCCAACTAGTTTGTAATTGCAGTTGTACATCAGAAAAGGGAGTTGAATGACAGTGAACTGAGAGAGCTGGAAACCATCAGTATTTGAAGGTGGATGAGATCCTGCCATTGTCACTATTTCTCATGGGTAACTAAAAAGCAATGGAGTTCAGCTTGCCAAGGTGACAACCTTATTACAGTTGTGCATATGTATCTATATTGATACCTCAGCTAAAACTGTACACATTAGAAATTGTTTAATTCATACCGAGTAAGGATATCTATGTAGCTGTGGACCTGAGTAAAGGGAGAAACTTCCAAAAACAAACAAAAAAAAAAGATGCATCTGCATGTTGTACTAAAAACCTTGTGAAATCTATTTCTTTATGATTATATTTAGTAAAAGACTTGAATATGTGCAGTGTTATGATCCAACAGCTGCTGCTGCCTGCAATTTCACAAGCAATTCCCACAAAACATGCCTTTTATAACAGAATCATTTCACTCAATTACTTAATCAATACAACTTGGTGTCAGATTATACATAATAGAAATAATCTATTGTTTAAGAATTTCTCTCCAAATAGCAACTCCGTGAGAACAGAGGCCACTTAGCATCCTTGCATTGCTTCGCATCCACTTGTAATGTCAGACTCACAGTTTGTGAAACCTGCCAAACAGTAAGAAAGCTTGGAGTTGTTATCTGGTGATACTTTTATGTTGAATTGCTACCAAGACTTTTGACTTCCAGTAATGGATTTGTGATGGAGGCTGTGAGGATCCACAAACTTTACATGACTAAGGGTAATAGTCTTACTTTGTTGTCAGCTGCAGGCACCTCACCTTATGCCATGCACCTTCCACATTCCCAAGGAAGCCAATTGGAAAATAAGTCTGACTTATCTCTATGATGTTACTCTGGTGCTATTATTTCAATGTTAATGCATAAACCTATCTCCTAGACTGGAGTTATTATTAGTTATTAAGTCATCATTAATTGACCTTTCACATATTTATGTAAAACAAGGCAAATTACTCTTTCTGCTTGTGTATCCTGTGGCTAAGGAACAGCAACAGATAGTTGTTTTAGTGACTAGTAACTGTTGCACATCTGTATTTTTCAATTTAACAACCTTTGATTGTCCTCCTTACTTGCCTACAAAGCTTCCTAGGGCTTGATCTTGTTCAGATTTGACATGTTGACTTTACCAAACTTACCCAATACTTTACTAACAAAGATTAACTTCAGTAAGTATGTCTTGTTTAATATTGAACATAATATACTATCTTGAATAAGAATCTTAATATAATAATGTTATGTTAGACTACCAACAGCTCAACAATAAACTGTCTGTAGAAATATGGAAATCTAATTTATTTGTGGTTGTTTGTAAAATATTTCATATTGTACCTCAAAGGTACTTTAGATTTTGTTCAAATTGTCAATTTCATTGAATTAACTCCTTGTAATTTGCTAGATTTTAAAAGTTTTTAGGAAAAGTAAATCAGCATCTGAAATGTGGGTGTTTACACCATTCACTTTTTCAGCATAACAGAAATTGCAGCAATATATTTCAATTTTTCTTGCCCTAGATTCAGGAAATGATGCCAGTTAATTTGTGTTCGAAGTGTTCAGGAATATGTCAAACTGAAAAGGATATTTTCTGGATCCAAAATACTTGCTCGTATATCTGGTTCAAAATACAGGTGAGAGTTCCTAAAATAAAGTCATTTAAAATATGTATTTTTCTTTTACTTCTGAAATGGCTAAGCCATGCTCAGAATCATTCCAGTTCTCCTCAAACTTAAATGAGACACCCACGTACCAGACCATTCCATCTCCTGCTTTAACGAGATCCAAATCTGTCAAGGATTGTCAACAGGCATCACAGTGTGGATTTCTTGAGGACTTGCAAATCCAAAAGAGGTTAACTTTCTTTAGACAAAAGCAATATTAATAGTACAGCATCGGCCATAAACATTGATTGGTGCTCGATACCAGAAAGTGCATCTGGAAAAAGTCTATATATATATATTATTTTTTTTACAACCTAGTCTTCAGGACATGGGTAGAATACAGACCAACACAAAATAATGAGCTTCACTTACTGTTGTTGTGTGATAAAATATAGGATGAGCTAGAGGTGATACTGCGGGAGGAAAACTGACTAAGTAGGCATGACAGGAGTATGGGGGCTAAATATAATGACAGGAACTTCATAACATGTTCTTCATAAAAGTGACAGAAAAAGCAAAGGAGGCAAACTGTGCTGTGCCAAAAGCATTAAATCAAATGGTGAAATGCTGAAGAATAATTTTTGGTAGGGCATGCATTGCTAAAGCTCCAGCTTAAGAAAAAAAAGGGAGGGGATAAAGGAGAATTATAGGAAAAACTGAACTAAAGATTAGAGATCACGAACACCAAACAATGAGGATGAAGTGTACCTCGGTCTAATTTGCAAAAGCATGTATTAAGTATTACTGAGAGCCACTTGTTTGATTAAAGCACATCTTAAACAATTGCAGAAATTAAGAAGAATTTTAAAACCTGTAATCAAATATACATATGCTGAAAATATTTAAGATATAGCTTTAACTGGAGTGTATGCCAAATTCTGTCCTTCTGAATTGTCCTAGCTGGTGAATGCCTCATTAACATGGAGTCTGCATGAGTGTCCCTGTGCTGAGGACGGTGTCAGCAGGGTGGGAAGCTTCTAACAGAGCTTGGTGTAGGGCTGACACCAACGGCTCCATGCTAGGGCTCTGCACAACATTTCTTTACATGCCAATGGCCAGCTTGCCTTAGACCCAAAGTAGCAATGCATCAAACCTCAGCAGCTTTGTTCACGGATGACTGTTTACATGCAAGTAACTCTCCACGGTCAGGTTTGTAGTAGGGAAGTTGGAAAGGGACGGGAAAAGGGATTAAATGCAGCTAGAGGAAAAGGGATTAAATGCAGCTAGAGTTTTCACTGGACCAGAGGCAGGAGACAGAGGAAACATATTCAAGGACCATTGTTCCAGCTGACAGACTGCTTGCTCCTCATGTGTCATCATATGCAGCCATGCAAACACTCACTGTTGCTTTTGTCTCTGTCCAAAACAGGACAGAGCAGCGGATGAAGGGACAGACAACTGACTGGTGCATAGCGCCCATCACCAATCCTTCCCAGACCTTTTCCTGGGTGCTGTGCTTCTCCTGCCTGGCAACTTTTCTTTCCATCTACTCTTTTATTTCCCACGAGGCTACTACAGATCCTGTCCATGTACAAGTTTTTTGCATTAATGAATTGAAGAGAATTTTGGGATCCTGTGATGAAATGTGCACTAAGGTATAGATCATAATACTGACGAGTGCTTTGTAATACATAATTCATAATATAGACATGCCAATACCCTTTAAAAGCCATGTTAAAATGAAACCAGCCCTCTCGTGTTCAGGGCATTCAGCTTAGGAAAGCAAGCCACTACCTATCTGCTGGCATTTTCCAGCAATTTCTTCTCTAATCAAAGCATGACCAAGTTTGCTGTTATATTAAGCCTGGAGTATATCCTATCGTGAAATACCGCACTAAATGAAGTGTTGGTAGTTAATTCTGGAAACTTCTAAGGAAAATGAAATTGCTTGAGGTCTACAATCCATTGCAAATTTCAAAGCACTGTTTACAGACTCGTGAAAAAGCCTTGTGATCTACACTTGCTGCACTCAGCAGAAAGGGAAGTTGGTCTCGGAGCTGCAGGCTTGACAAAGGAGGACTGTGTTTGAAGAAAATCTGCAGATGAGCAAAATGGGGGGGTGTTGAAGCCTTTACAGCAGCTTGTTGTATTTTGGAGCTTTGCACTAGATGATTTTCATTTTGATAGGTACTAAAGTTTATAGGCATTTCCTTTGAAAGTCTGCATTAATGTTCAAGAAAGGCCTTTATTGTGGCTGAATATTCAGGACAACGCTTAACAGGCATATCCAAATACTGACACTTCCCCAGCGCAGGCGACTGCATGAGGTTTTGACATTTGCCCGTGACCCTGCTGCAGACACCATCCCCCAAATCCCCGGCAATAAGGCTTAGGGGATTGGTAATCGGATCCTTCACCCCCAGGTCATCAAAGGTCCTGGTTCGGGAGCAGCAAGGGTGTGCAGCGACTTAAATACTGCCGGGTATTTATTTGGAGGCATGTGCAGAAAGGAACATATGATTTTGGCTCAGCAAACAGTAGACGCGTCCACATATAGATCCAAACATTATGACAGTGCCTGTCTGCTGGAAACATTTGAATGACAGAGTATCAGGCTGACAGAAGTTGATTAAGCCCCTAATAACAGTCAGGATTGTTTCTTGTTTTAGTTTAAGCTAGACGCTTAAAGCACTGTGGTTTGTACAGTCCTTTGCAAATGAGAGAGGCAAAGTTTCATGTTTAACCCTCTTTCTCTCTCTTTTCCTCTCTCTCCTTCCAGGTCATAAAAGACTTTTTAAAGTGTTTCTGAATGTTGCTGGAGACAATCCAAAGGCAACTTTAATTTGAATTCTCTATCTCAGCCGTATGAGTTTGGCAAGAGCAAAAATACGTTCTGCATATATTTTGGGGGACTTTACTCCATGGGAGGAATGAAGAGTGCAGAACCTGAGACTTCAACTCGTCCCTAATGAAGACAAATGCCTTCGGTGGGGTGGTGCCAGAAGATAACTGACAAGGTCAGCATTAGCCTGGGACGTTTGGAGTCGGGCTGGGCTACCGGCGCTCCTGGAGCAAGGGGACAGCAAAGGGAAAGGGGAGCCCCCTCGGGGAGCCCTGCCGGGACCGAGCCGGCCAAGGGGCTGGCACCAGGGACCCGTCCCCGGGCCCGCACTGCCTCCCAGCGGGCATCGGCTGCTCCTCCTCCGTGGGGAAGAGCTGCCGGCTGAGGAAGCCGCTGCCCTAGGGCGGCTGAAGGGGAATTGATTTATGGCCGGGTGCCGGGCTCTGCCGCACGCGGGGTCACCCTCCAGCGGGGAGCTCTGCGTGGTCTAGGAAGTGCCCTTCAGTCATGGGTATCGGCAGGATGTAAGACTCCATTAAAAAAAATATATATATATATAATAGGTGGGCAACCTTACAAATGTGAAATCGTGTAGTATTGACCGGCATGCAGGCAGCCCTGTCCCTGTCACTCAGCTTTGACAAGCAGCAGCAGAGCGGCTTCCTAGGGCCGCAGCCAGCTCTATGCCACCCTCTGTGCAGCACTTAGAGCGATTTGTTTCTTCTTCTTGAGTGTGCACCAGCACAGCAGAACAGACAGGGATCCCCAAAATGGAGGCTAAGCCAAGGGAGGCAGGCAATGCCACCTCTTGCTGCAGTTAAGGTCTCCTGAAGTCGGGGGCTTCCACCCCCCCAGCCTCGTGCAGGTGCTGTTGTCATCCTAAAAACAAGCACTGGAGCCTTCATGTGGAGATGTCAGTGTGATCACTGCCATCGCAAATGGGGAGGGAGCTTGGGAAAACACCCCTGGGGACCTCTCCTCCAGCCCTCTGGAAGTCAGAGGGCCATGCAAACACCGGTAAGGGTTAGAGCTGTTGCCCATGCTGTAAGTGGTGCTTTCCCATGCCTTGTACCCTGTAGCATGGGGAAGGATCATGGGGTGCTATACAGCACTTGCATGGGTTATACGAATAAACAAAGACTTCTGTGTCTAGGTGTGTCAGCTACAAAGGTCACTCTGTTTCCTTTTTTTTCTCCAAAGTGATCCTGTTCAAGGTGTAATATCCTGTTTTATTTCTACAGCGCTTATCATTGGAAGTTAACGTTCAGGATTGCTGGATCTGATATCCTCACAGTGCACACAGGGAAAAAAAAAAAAAAAAAGATGAAATATGTAAAAATAAGCGGATATTACTGAGCGTATAGAAAAGGCAAAAGTGTTACATGGGGAGTATTGTCCTTACATCACTGTGCTTTGTGGAGGACTCAAATAATCAGGTTTGTGTGTGCGTGCAGGTGTGTGACAGCCCTTCAAAGGCAGAAACAGGATGCCTAACTTTTAATGCTGAAAATTAGTAATGAAATACATGCAAAGCTAGGGGCTGATAAGATCTCTGCAATCTCCTCCACAATCTGCTACCCTGAAGAAAAATGTGTTGACTTTACAGGCTTGTCCTGAACGCGCACCAGCGCCGTTCTGCCCCAGCTGCCTGCAGTAATTAATGGGGCCTGTGCTTGCCCAGCTGTACGTCCATCACTGTGCTCACACTGTGCTTGGATATTCACCAGCCAGTGCCCCATTGCATACCACGAAAAAAGAGAAGCGGGGGCGGATAAATCGAAAAATGACCCCCCCGTATACACATACAGCGGTCGGGGAGCTCTGGGGTCCCTTCCCCTTTCGTTTTGCGGGGGGGAAGCGGGGGCGCGGTGGAGCCCGGGACTGCGGCAGGTGCAGCGGGGGCCTCCCCCCAGGCTGGGGGCTCGGTGCCGGTGCGGGGCTCGGTGCGGGGCGGCCACGTGGAACCGCGGCGCCCGCTGCCGCCGCCGCCCCTTCCTGCTCGCCTCGCCCCGGCGAGGAGGGAGGGAAGGAGGGAGGCAGGCAGCTAACAGGGAGGAGGGGAAAAGGAAAGCGAGGGGGAGGGAAAAAAAAGATTTAAAAAAAAAAAAAAAAAAAGAAAGAAAAAGAAGGGGGGAGGAAAAAAAAAGTTTGTACGTGCAGCGGCGGGCGAGGAGCGGGGAGGCGGCGGGGCCGTGCCGAGCCGAGCCGTGCCGAGCCGGGCGGGGGGCGGAAGGCCGGCGGTGCGCGGCGGCGGGAGGCAGAGGGCGGGCGGGCGGGAGGATGCGGCTGAAGCTGGGCTTCCTGCTGCGCGCCGTGCTGCTGGCGGGCAGCTTCTTGGGGCTGCTGCTGCTCTGGTCCTCGCTGTCGCCCCGCGCCGAGGAGCCGGCTTCCCCGGGACGGGTGAGTGCGCGGCGGCGGCGGCGGCGCCGGGCGGGATGGGGGCGGCGGGCGGGATGCCGCGGGGCCAGCCCGGGGATAACGGGGGGCGGCCGCCGGGGCCGCGGCCTGCAGGCCCGACACGGGGAGCGGCGGGGACAGCCCCGGCCGGCCCCGCATCCGCACGGGAGGCGCTGCGCCGCGGCCCAACGCCGCCGGGAAGAGGAGCCGGGAGGGGGCCCGGGGGGCGCCGCGCTCCGGATGGGCCCCGCGCCACCGCCCGGGGGGTCCCCGCTCCGCCCCGTGTCGCCGGGGGCGGCCGGAGCTAGCCCGGGTCCCCGGGGCCGCGACCCCTTCCCTGGACGGCGGTGCCCCGGGCGGGGACTGCCCCCGAGCTCCGGTGTCTGGGAGCCCAGGGGCGCGCCGGGCCCCTGGGAGCTCTGCGCGAAGCGGGATCGTCGACAGGGCTTGGAAAAGTCACAGCATCGCCTAGCGATGGGGGGAGGAGAGGTCTTGCGCCCTGCTCGTACGCTCGGTCCTCTCCGGTGGGCTGTTTTGACTCATCGGCGACGCGAGCGAGCTGGCGTCATTCTCGCTTTTCAACACCGAAAATGACTTTGGGCTCCTTCGGCAGACGCTCTGTCTTCTGAAGCTCTCTCAGTCTGCTGTATCTTGGCAGTTACTGCTGAGATAATAGGCCGTGGTGGGTTTTTTCTTGAGATACACAGTTTATTAAGTGTTGGAGTTCCTGTAATCCGGTCTTCTCGGCACAACATGGGCTTCTCTGTGTACGGAGAATTCTTCATAAATGTTGCTTCCATATCTCCCGGGAAAACGTCAAGAAATAAACATTTCACATAAAAAGCGGTTGAATTACTCATCCTGCGTAGGAAGGAGAACCAGACCTGCCAGTGGGCATCCTTGGGACAAGCGGGATGAGCAGCATGGCCTTGCAGTGCCCGCCCTTAGGTGGCTGCCCCAGGAGCCCCAGCTGAGGTATTGCACTCCCAGCACAATGGGGATTTCTATGAGTGCTACACTGACTCAGGTTACTTATCCTTCCCACCAGCCTGAAGGATAGTTTTGAGCTGAAACCTTGTATCAAGCTCTGTTGACATGTCAGTCCAATGTGGAAATCCCTTCTCACTTGCATGTGTGGCGATAAATGAGTGGGAAGAGTTTTTGCAGCCTGTCCCTGACAAAGCAGTGCTCTGTCTTGATTACCTCCGTCTGGGTTGGAGGAAGAAATATCTGTGATAGCCACCTCAGGAAATAATTCAGCCTTTGTTGGGAGCAAATATAATTCTCTTAAGTAAACACTGTCAAAGAGAAATCTAAACAGAACATGTGGTTCATTAGCGAGATCAGCCGTTTACTTATCACCATGCCGTGATATATGTGAGAGAGAACAACGCATTTTATCGTCGTTTTCTAGGAAATGGTGGTGTCATTTCTAAACTGGTGTTTTGCTTTGGACTGCTTGTCTCCTGAGCAGCATCTCAGGTAACAGATCCTAGCGAAGAAGCAGTGTGTAAGCGGTGGCTGTGCCCACTGCTGGCTGTGCCTTGGCATGTTTTGGGGAAATGCCAGGACGCCTCCAAGCACACTGCTTGGTAGGAAAAGGCTGCCTGCCCCAGGACTCGGGGATGCTCCCTGTAGCACCTGGGGATGGGCTGTGCCTTGGTACAGTGCCTGCTTTCTGCAGGTAGGGGTGTAATAAGGCCCAGCACTGTGGGGCATGCGGCCTGTGCTCTGCTCGGTCATGCCAACACGTGTATTTGCTCTGCTGGTGGCTGCAGATAACAGAATAATTCTTCCTTCTGTACAACACCCTCTTCCTGAAAGGTCTAGCCAACGATTTAACTTTTATAGCTAACCTTGGGCAGTACCTTTCCTTCTCTGCACTGTAAGCCCGGGCACAGCCTGGAGCATAACTTTAATAACACCCAGGCATTAAAGAAACAAAGCTGAAGAGTTCTGCTGCCTTGTTCTTTTTATCTTCACAAGCGTGAATCTTTTCCTGCTTATAGCAGCTGATGGGGATAGGATAGGCAATAATACTGAAGATTTTAGAGTAGTTCTATAACTATGTACCTTTTTTAAAAACAAAACAAAACAGTGCATTATAACTTAAAATATATTTTTTTTTTTTTTTTTTTTTTTTTTTTCCTGTTGATCTTAAAAGAATTCAGTGGTCTTTTAGAGAACTGGCATGACTTGAGGTGCAGAGTTTCCAAAGAAAAAAGAAAAGTGGAGAAGCATCTATTTAGGAAGGAAATGAGAGAGCACAATTAATAACAGTAATACAGAAAGGTGGAGATAAGGCATTTCTTTTTCCCTTCTGGTAGAAGACTACCACAGATTGATGTATTCACTGCTATTGAAAGCATATTTGGAACTTGAGGAAACAATACACTTTTCCAGATAATAAGCCTGTAGAGCTTTGTTTCTGCAAGATGCATTCAAGAAAAAAATGTTTGTAGGATCCAGAGGGAGAGGTTAAGTAAATATCTGTTTTTGTGTAAGTAAAGACATCGGTTATCTGATAACAAGGATTAAAAAAGGTACCCAAGATTTAGGTAGGGATGCACGCATTCTTGTTTATAGCTGCAAGAAAAGATTAGACAAAATCTTTGGTTAGATTATTATGTACACATTGTGGGGTCTTTGGGATGTTTTCTGAGAGTTTGTGCTCTTCTCAATCAAGGGATGATGGTTTTGGAGCCAGCAGGAGATGATTGAGGCCATTCATTTTAAGAAGATTGCTGTAGGGATCCCAGCTATGGTGCTTGCAGGTCTCAAGTGAGATATGTTGCTAACGATCAGCCTCGGAGGTACAGCCTTAAAATCTGGTTTTGTCAAGGAGAGAATAGAAGCGGGAGTACAGCAGGCAGAGCCAATGGACTGAAAAGGTAAAGAAAGATTCACGGCTGAGAAGTTGAAAGCAGCATACCTGGAAGGAGCCTTACGTAAGCTTAGTATAGGTCAACTTTAACTCTCTAAATCAGACCAATTACAAAGAGTTAAAGTGATTGAATTACTATACAGAAGCTTTTAATTAAATGTGTAACTAATTTTATTTTTTTTTAAGATCTGTTTAGCCTACTTGAGGCAAAGCTTGGAGCACAACTTTGCATGCTCACAGTTTATGTGATGCAGTGTAATTAGTGGTCTCCTATGGTTTCTAGTCTTTGCTGGACCACTGCAGGAAGGTCATGGAGATGACCCTGTTTGTTTGTTCCTGTGAAGGAAAGTAAGAAAGAGAGAGTGTCCAGCATGTTTTATCATCCGTGGCTTAGGAAGCTCATAAAAGATTTGATGGAAATATGTGGCTGACTTTGCTCAGGTCAGAAATGTGCTGAGACAGCAAAAATCATAAAACAAATGCCATGTTCTGACCACTTCCCACGTGCAGTGAGGAAAACGTTCCTGACGAAATCTCAGCATGTGCTGCATAATCTCCTATATGGGAACCTAGTCCTTCCGAGACACTATAATACTAGCGATGTTCCCCAGCCTCCACTAGCTGATAGCTACTTGCATCCCAGCCACTGGTGGGCTCCTAGTCATCCACCCCTGGGCACCCGTGTAGGGGTCAGTCAGCTCTCGTTGCTGCCAGCTCTCCTAAAGGAGGAGCGGGGCTCCCAGTTTGGGAAAGGTCCTGGTCCAGGTGCTGTTCTGATGCATCCTTTGGCTCAGGGAACAGCTCGCAGCCAGCTACCTGGTGGCTAAATGCTACAGATCTCATGTGGCCACTGGAAAGTGGAGGATTTATGATTTGGAGGAGGAGATAGGAAGAAACAGAAGGCAAATGGAATTTTTTTGACTTTTCTCTTGACACCCCCTTTCCCTAACTTTAAAGACCACTAATTTCCTGTACACCTTGGCTGGATTGTCACTGAGGACTTAATGACAAGTTGCAGGCTGAACTTGAAGTGTTATTGTGGTTTAAATTAGATTCTTCGCAGTGGAGGTCCCAGCAGAAATTTGCTGCTTTCCCTTAAGGAGTAAAAGCAAATGGGCTTGGAAGAGAAACAGAGAATTGGGGAATTTGAAGTTGATGTCATTACTGGAGGGAAGGCAGGAGCCGAGCCTGGAATAAGGTGATAAATATGATGCAATGGGAGCAGTGGTGTTGTGTTGTGAAGGGATTCAAGCCTAAGATAAGAAATGTGAGCGTGGTCAACATGTGATGCATCATGGCAAACAAGCAGTCAAGCAGCGAGGTTGTCTCTCTACAATTGCTAACTGTGGTTAACTATATTTGTGATCACTTTTATTTACTGTTTTGCCTTCCTGTAGTTGGGTGAGACCTTGAGGCGAGGAGCACTGCATTGGTGCTGCCACTCCTGTGATATCCGAAAGCTCAGTGCCCTCAGTCGCTTTCTGTGCCAGAGCTCCCTTGGGACATGGGGCTGGACCTAGACTTTCCTCCTCTCATGATCAAAGCTCCAGCGAGTCACTGCTTCTTGCCTGATGCTCAGCAGAAGTGAATACATTGGGAAATTTGTAGAATTTGTAGAAACTCACCAACGTTTGTTTGAAATTTGCACGCAGGGAGGCAGAGAGCTTGCTGTAGCTGGAGTGTTGCTGTTCTAGCAAGTAAACATCACTCCCCCCTCTCTGCCCCCTGGTTTATTACAGTAATCTTTCGTGTTGCTAGTGACAGTAATAGGCAAAATGTTTTGAGATATTAAATGTTAATGTTTTTAATGTGTGCTTTCATCTAAACTGGCTTTGAAAAAGCTTGTAAAAATCTGTCACCCTTGGGAGAGTGTAAAAACCCCAATCCCTGTCTTATTAAAATGAAGTCTTTTGTCAAATGCTTCCAGTTATGTTACAGAATAAGTGACCACAGAGTGGTTTCCTGAATAATGTGAAGAAATGAAAAAAGCCTTACATAATTCCTCCAATTTGTGTATATATACATAGATTGTATTAAAACTTTCTTGAACTTTTCCATCATAAAAATCACTAGCAATAAGTTAAGTAAATAACTCATTATCTCAGGGCTATTAATTATGTAAAAACCTACTCTTCTGTAGGGAGCACTTTAGCACCATTTTATATGTATATGACGAGATTCCCGTTGTCCTGTTCTAGCCCCAAGTATTACCATTTGTGATTAATGTAAATTAAATAACTGAACAGCAGAAAAATGAAAGATGTTAAGGCTGATGTTTGCTTTTTAAGAATCCCACTGCTGGGGAAAGATTTCTAGATTGTCCAGGGAGCCTTTGGTAGCATCTGCAGCATGGGATTAAAAGTGGCTCTGTTCTCTTAGTGGCTCTGTTCTTTTTGTGCAACAAAAAGCTTGGTGGTTGTGTTCACTTCGGGAACTGTGGACTAAAACTATTCCACTAATGCTGTATCTGAGAAAGAAACCATGAGTAAGACCACAAAAGTTGGGAAGGAACAATCTACACAATGGGTTTGATGGGTTGTTTTTGGAAAACAAGTGATAATAGATGTGGCAGTTGGAGCTGCTTAGTGGCTGCAGAATGGGGCATTAAAAATAGAGTGCAATAAAGCCCTTACTTTGAAAGGTGTGAAAATCTAGGTAACTGCTAACTCTGTTCTAATTTATTGAATTGAGAGGTGATGGCTAAGCTAAAGCAGTAGAAATAAGTTTAGCTATCAGAAAAGGCCCAGTGGGTCATCGGGATGTCAGCCTGGAGAGCAGCATACCACATAGAGAAGTGTGTGCGTGGGTTTTTCATCACATGGCAAAGCAGCACGAACCTGCTCCAGCTTGAGCTCAGTAGAGTTAAAATTGCTTGTACTGAGCTGGCATTCCCTAATGAAAAATGACAGTATCTTTGTCCTATTTTTGTCAGATATTAAATCAGCATTACGGGAGACTGCCAAGTGGAAATAGGGCAGGATAAGCTGTTACATTAATAGGTTTGACTTCTACCTTGGAGGGGGGTGGATGCTTTTCACAGAAAATAGGCCATATAAACTGAGAGAAGGATTCCAAGTCTGGTAGCAGTTACATTTAATTACTAGATTTCCTCCATAAGTATGGAAAACAAACGTCTGCTGTGAACGATTAGTTTAAAAATAGAAACATGCTGCTTAAAAGGCCGCCTCCTCCATCAGTTTTCTTTAATCTTTTTGTGAATTAAGGGGAATTTATCTTGCTTGAATCTGCCTTTAACAGTCCACCTCCACCCTGCAGTGCTCTAGATTTTGGCACTGTGTTGGCAAATGAGGTATTTTCCCACTATGACTAATAGGAATGCCAAGGTACGGTGTGCAGAAAGCAGGATGTTGCCAGTATGGTCGAACAAACGGGAGCAGTAAGCAGCCAGCAATGTGCATTTCTGCGAACTGTGGTGCTGTTCAGGCTTGGATTTTGGGGCATTCAGAACTTTCAGGAGTAGACTTCTGAAAAACTTAACCCAAAAGTTGGGCTTGTGCTTTAGAGCAGGTTTCTGGTTTAGGGTTTATTGGCTTAATTGTCAGCTCTTTCCTGAAAGAGCTCGCTGGCAAAGTATGTGCTTTTGTGGAGAAGGGTGCTTTTCTTGTTGGTAATTGTAAACCAGGTAGAGGAGAAGGGGAATATTTTTATTCACCCTTTGTTTTCAAGTAGTAATCCTTATTGTGTTCTTCATATATGTGGTTAAATGGTTTTGAAATGTTTGCTTAGTCATTTGATAGCTCATTTGAATTGGTAGGTCTGAATTTTTTGGGGAAAAAAAAAAAAAGAGAGAACAAATTCCTTGCTTGCAGCAAGCTGTTTGTGGAATAGGTTGGTGCTTTTCTAGAGATGCGTTTTATAGAACAGAATTCCTATTGTCTGAAAACCCACTGCCTTCCCATTTTATTTCCACATGGGAGTAACAGTACTATTCTTACCTGGGTAGGTATAAACTTTATGTAGAAAACAAAAATGGCTACTTTTTTGAAATGAAGATGATGCTCAAAAAAGGACTGTATTAAGCAGGAATACCTGAGGAAAGAAAAGCTGAGACTTTTCACTCCCACCACCGCTAAGGATAGAAAAATATTAGTGTCCCTACCCAGCTTGCCATTTTCATTTCTTTTATTTTTTAAATTCTGTTGCCCCAGGCTAGTAGACTTCTTATCATTTTGAAGGCTTTTTATTTCTCCTTGTGTAACCATGCTTTCTTGCAACTCACAGAACAAATTAGTAGTTTTTTTCCATGTTATATTAATTGCATTTCTTTCAGGTTTCTCTCTTACTACCTTTTCTTGAATCCTTCATTCTAATCACTGACTCCAGTAATGTTTTGTTTTCGTTTCTGTTTCATATTGCTCTGTCTTTCTGAAGCTGCATCTTATTTTCTTTTGATTTCCTTGTGGACTGCTAAGTTGCAAATAGCAGCAACCAGCACTGATGTGTGGTACACCTCTGAGCAGCAGGAGGGGATTGCAAGAAGGTGTAAAGTAAAATCAGTATACTGGTTCACATTTGGAAAATTTCTTTACAGTTAAAGGTCTCAAAATATAACTGTTAATGAAATTAAAGCATAAGCAGATGGTACTCTGCCCACAAAGTTTCTTATTTGTTTTGTTGTCTTAAAAAAAAAAAAAAAAAAAAAAAGCAATGAAAATGGCTTAGCAAGAACTATTCTGAATGGAGTTAATATAGTCAGTTGATTTAAAAAGACAAAGTATTATGTTAAATAATGTGCTTTAGAAAAAAAAAAAATGCAAGATTTTTACTGAAATTGAATATTGTTTTTTCATAGTTGAACATTTTAGTCTCAACTTGGGGATTAAAATTTGCTTTGGTTTTAACCTGCCATAAAAGATTTCCTTTTGTGAAGGATGACTAAAAAACAATGAATAGCTTTTCAATAGGGATGAAACACAGCGGGACTCCCATTTTATTGCTCAGTTCCTGCCTTTATGGGCTTGAAATATTTAAACAGCGTCTTTATTTTGAGCTAGTTAATAAGAATTCTTGATAAGTCAAACAAAGAGGTATTTATTGTTTTGTTAAGTTAATTTGTTAACAAATGCATCATCTAATGACATTTCAAAATAGAAACAAGGAAGAAACCAAGCCACCTCTTACAGCTGTCTGCAACTGAAATGCCATGAGCTTTCTATTCTTCCTATCAACGAAGGAATAACAAGAAAGACAATATTGAGATATGTTCTTCAATGAAAATAAATTGTTCTCTGCATCCTTCAGTCTTGAAACATGATTTGCTATGCTTTCACTTAAATGAGGCCTTGAAGTCAGCTCTTCAAGGCTTGTATATATGTCTTTTATAAGCCATGCATGTGTCAATGTGCATTTATCATGCATCTTAGATTGTTTCACCTGCTCTGCTTTTGGTAATTCATCTCCCACACTGTTATTCTAATATGCTAAAGCCTTCTGAGAAGCTTTAAGCAGCAGCTATGAAATATGTTGCTCTTTTTCCTCACCTCTTCCATGTTTTGCACCTTTCTTTTCCTCCCCTCTATGAAATATCTTCCTCCTAGGCAGAACCAAGACCTTCACTAGAGATTAGCTTAAAAAGAACAATATTTCATTGATCTGCCAAGGTGGAAAAGGGTAGGAGGAGGGGTTTTGGTTTGCTTGTTTTAAGGGAAGAACAGCTTTTTGTGGTAGTCTGTATTCTAATTGTGTATGTGCAGGCAATCACTGCCTCTGATCAGAAAGTGTTTAGCCAGCAGTTCTCAGGAGCAAAAGGACGGATGGTGTGTGGGTTTCCTGTGCTCATGGTAATAATGCAGATGAATCTTGCACTGCCTCTTACATCTCTTCTCAGAGATCATCAGCTCCAAATGGTGATGATATTTCTCTCAGTGTAAGATAATCCAGTATCTGTTTTACTCCAGACTTTTACTTGCTGTGTAAAGTGATTGTGAGCTGCACCCTCTGTCAGGTATTCCAGCCGTGCCTCTGGGCCTCTCAGGTAAGACTGCATTTGAGTGACCAAGATGTTTAAGAGGTGAAGTCATCTTGTGTCTTCTGTCCCTCCCTGTCTTTAAATACCAATCTAAAACGTTCATCTTGAAGACTTGCTTGTGTTTCAATAATGCAAACAGGATAAGAAAAGTCAGGCTGAGAAAGAATGTTGACTTGACAGTGAGGCCATGAACCTCTTTGAGCAGGTCCTGTTGTAAGCTCCTCCTTCAGGGTCACCAGTGGAGAAAACATCCTGTAGGAGGGCAGCTCTGCAGTCCAGACTGGGAGAAGGCTTTGTCAAACCTGGGGCAGGTGGTTACTGTGGTTGCTTTAGCAAAGTATGATGAGACCCTTGAGTAGGAATCCGAAGTGGTGATACCAGAGCCATTATTTCATGTGGAGAAACAAAGGGGGGAATCAGGGGGGAATCTGTAAGACACAGCGTTGTTATCTTAGTGAACAGTCTTGCCTTTTCCATGGCTACTACATAAGAAGTCACCTCTCAGGTAGTTGCCGAATTTTGTTCCCACTGTTATCTTCCACCAAGACTCGTGATGACAGGGGAGTTGTCAAGCTGTTCTGATAAAAGGGAACAGCCTGCCAGGATAGTTCATGTAGCCTTTAATCTTTGTGTATGCCTGAGGGTCCCTGGGAAAAAGAGGATGGCAGGGAGCAGACTGGATTAATTTTTCTGGATGAAATGGATATGTCCTGGGGGTTGGCCTACTTAAAAATAATGAGGATTCTTTGAAATTTGCTGTCCTTGAGCACGTTTTATCTGTCCCACGTCCCCTTTTTCTGATTCCCATATGCCTAGATCTTGTAGTTGAGCATTGTGAGTGACGCTTACTGCCTCTTTGGAAGGTGGTTATTTTGGTCATATTTCTCTGTGGTGCCTAATTTATGAACTGAAGATGACTTGAATACGTGTCTGTGAGGAAATGCGCGTTGAGACTGCACACGGGCAAAGGTACTTAGCTACTGTCAGCTAAGCAGCCTCTGTTCTCAGCGTAACAGTAGGGCATGAGGTGCTGATTTTCAGGTCTTAACATAATCTCATATTTCCAGAAATTGAGAAGATATCTTTTTCTTTAAAGAAAATAACTATTTGAAAACAGTCCTGTATGATCACATCGGGTGAATAAGGTATGATGAGATCCTCACTAGGAAGCTTGATATTGATCGTTGATTGACTGCAGCCAGCACAAGTTCGTGTTGGTGTAATGAGGTGCATTGACCTTTGCTGGTCCAGGTTCTTATTCCAATCTCATCCTCAGATGATGGATGAGTACCTCACTTAATTTTTATTTTTTTTTTTCCCCTAGTCAATTTTATTTTCCTTGTTGATTCTTTGTGGGGATTTGGGAAGTTAATTGGGCTTCCTCTCATGCCACACTGTTCAGCAACTTAAGAGTTTTCTTGGTTTGCACTAAGATGATAAGAATACCTGGAAGTTAAGAAGAAAGATAAATGATTAGAAGAACAGATAAATTAGAAGAAAGATAAAGGATTAGAATAGTTCTCTTGATTTTTAATCCTCTGTAGTAGCTTGGACAGTCCATCTTCTAACAGATTTTTTAACAGGTATATAAAATTATTATTAACAGGATATAAAACTACCACTTTTATGAATAAAACTGTTTCTTTATGAGCTCTACAACTCAAGTCTAGGATTACAGAAGTCTTTACACCCTTAAATGCTAAGCACCAAAGTTCCCACTTTTGGTGACTTGGCCAGTTGCTGTTACTGGAAAGGAGAGAGATGGCTTGAACAGGTTTTTGAACAGGTTTCATCTTGCACAATATTTGCAAGAATTTAATCTGTATTGAGAATTTGTCAAAATACTGTTTGCAGCTTAATCCCAGCAATCCTGATTTTCAGGAATGATTCACAGCTGTTAATTCCTAAGAAACAGAACTTTTATCTATTAATTTGGTGTATCTAACAGCCATAATGTACTTTTTAACATTACCCTGACGTGACGTTCCGAACAGAATTCATTATACTTATTAGGTCAATGTTTTAAAATTAATTTTAGTATTTTAGCCAAACAGTCTTGACTCTGATACCTTAAAATGTTCGTCAGGGAGAATGGTTTCAAGTATATGAAGTAAATTTATCCTATCTTCTTTTTTTCATTCCCAAACCTGAGATTTCATAAGTCCAGAGCACAATACTTTTACATATTTACTAAACTGTATAGGCATTTGTTTTTAAGCCCAGTTTTACTTAAGAGAAAGTTAAGGTTTCAAGTACAGGATCTGTGTCTTGTGGCTGAATTAGTTAAATATTCGTGTCTGTAGTTGTATGTAGTTGACGGTAGCTTTACAAGTGGAAGTCTTCAAAGCTGTACATACTCTGAGAGTCCTGATAGGTTCTAGCACCAAGCCCCTACAACTTTGTACTAAGAAGTCCATTTTTCCCCTGCGTGCACTTGTTAATTTTGTCAGGCATTATTGTTGCTTGACTGTTTCTGTACTGCATGGGATGTAGAACTCAGAAACCTTAAAGTGTACAAAAAAGACCTGATTAAGGTAGCTGCAATTTTTTGTAACCAATGCTGGCTTTATCCCAATGCACAGCAAGCTCTGCACTGTTCCTTTCCCTTTGTACAAACAAACACCATCCTACGTTACTGGATATTATGTGTGAATTAGAGATTACATGTCAACATGACAACAACAATTTGTTTTTCTCAGGTGGTTTTTATATCATTAAAACTTCGATGTGTATAGAATTCCTGGAAGCTTTTTTTTTTTTTTTTTTTTTTTAAGTAAAACTCGGGTTTTTTTTTTTTTTTTTTTTTTTTTTTGTCACATTTATGTATGTTTTATCTTTAGATTTTTATTTATTTAGTTATTTTTATTTATTTATTTCCCCTCTAGACTGAGAGAATGTGGCCAGCACTAAATTGGCATGTTCCTTAATACCATTTCTAATCTAGCTGTAGTGGTGTAGAAGATTGGGAAAATACTTGCTAATTTTGTTTAATTCTTTATCTTATGTGGAAGGGAGTTCTGCCTGACACTTGGGTGCATTTTGCAAGAAAAGCATAGTACTGGAGATTTGGAAAAACATGTTCAAATCTAGTGTTGTGAAAAGTTTTTTTTTGTTGTTGTTTGTTTGTTTGTTTGTTTTGTGTTTTGTTTTGTTTTTAATGAGAACTCTGTTGACACTTAGAGCTTTCCTGAGAGAGTGCCCTCATACAGTGCAGGGGCAACTGCTGGTTGTAGGCATCTTTCTGCCTCCCTGAATTTAAGAACATGCAGCTCTCTCCATCAATCCATAGCAAGATGAAAATATTTGCTTCCTTGAAGAGCAATCTTGTCTTAGAAGAATTAGGAGAAATGGGAGATTTGTGTTTAGAGGATAATTGTTGTTTCTGCATTGCCATTGCCATTTACCATCGAACACTGGAAGAACACTCCTGGGTGCCTTGGAAAGGTGAACACCAAGCATGGCTCTGATCACCTGCAGCAAAGTGTTTTGTTCTTATGGGCTTTCCCTGCGCAGGAGTGCATGGGTTATTTCTGGTTTCTATGACTGAGATAGGGTCTGGGCGTGGAGGCAACTCAGAAAATGGCCCGGCTGGGCAAGCCTGCATCTGTTTCTGATGCTCTTATTGCACCAGGAGTGTCTGCTTTTGTGTCCAATTCCCCAACACAGTGAGAGGTGTGCCCTTGGAAGGTCCTGAGGAGAGCTTTGAGGATGTCTAGAAATAACTCTAGTGTTCTGTGCATTTTGCTGCTAGGGCACTCTCATCTGCCTTTTTCAGCTTCCCCAGCAGCTTTTTTCATGCTCCCATTGTGAACTAGCTCAGCACTGGTGTTCAACCTGCTTACAGGTGCCAAATCCGTTTGGCATGCCCACACAGCTTGCTTTGGGAGTCCTTGATGCAGCTCTGTGCAGGTGTAGAGGTGCTTGTGTTGGCACACAGAAAGGATAAAAATGTAGGGGAGAAGTAAATTGGTTGTGGAAATGTATCCATCTTACTCTCAAACAATGGCTAGAAAAATTACCAAACATCTAGCATTCATCAGGCGGAGGTTTAAATCCACAACAAATTCGAGAAAATAAAAATGCAGGGGCAGCTTCTCTATATCAGCTAAAATCAGTATTTTTCATTTATTTGTTCAGCAAGGGCTAGGTGTATCTTTCAATTCATATTCCTGGTATTCCACAGCTCACCTTGCAGCAGAGATGAAAAATATCACCTTCAGGTCTTAACTGTATCAGTGTATCTGCAGTCTTGGGAAGATAAATGTCAATGTAATGCATCATAGTATTGACATTCAGAAGTCTTCTAAACTTTGATTTTCAAATAAAGCAGGGAAGTCAGATGAGTACCTTTACTCTGTAGGACGAATAGGTAAGTGATTCCCCTCCCCCCCCCCATTTAATAGAAGTTTGACTTCCTTTACAAACCTACAGTTATGTCATGCTGTCCAGAATTATGGAACTGGAAATGGCATGCTGGGAAAAAAAAAAAAAAAAGAAAAAAAAAAAAAAGTGTGTGCTGTTTCCAGGAAAAATATTATGTCTGAAGCAACTTCTATTGCTTGCGGCTTTCGACTGCTCTTTACTAAAGAGATGCACAGAGTTCCTGCTATTCATGTTCCGTTGAAATTATTAGAAATGGAAGCTGAGTAGTAGCTTATTTTTAAGCTTTTTATATTTTTAATTGGACTGAATTAAATGCAAAGTGAAAAAAAAAATCTAGCTTTAACGAAGTCAAAAAGATTATTCCAATTCTTTTGCATAGGATCATAGGATAATTTGAGCTGGAAGGGACTTGGAGAGGTCCAACCTCCTGCTCAAAGCAGGGTCAGCCATGGGGTCAGACAGACTGCCTGGGGCTTTGTCTGCTTGGGTCTTGAGAACCTCCGAGGAGGGAGACTGCACAACCTCTCAGCCTAGCTTGTCCCACTGCTCGGCTCTGCTCATGGGGCAAGTTTTTCTCATATCCAGTTGGATGTCTCCATCAGTTTTTCTGAAGAACACGTTGACCTCTTTATGACTGTTCCTGATGGTTTTAGAGTCTTAAAACTGTAAAACGAGTCTTAAAACTCTAAAATACCTTAGTGGTAATTTAAGAAAAATAATGTTTTTTTGTGGTTATTTTTTTCTTTAGTTTACTAGAATTGTTCAGTAGAATAAGGACTTAATCTATTTTTTCTCTCTTAATTGAAGTTTGTCCAAATCTACATTGTATGATAATGTCACACACTGAGAGACCATTGATTTGAGTAACTAGAATATGATACATTTAACCAGAGCTTATGCCTTTTATATTGTGCTGTTGTCAGTGGTGAGCAAGAACTTTTAAAAAGGAAACAGGTCTTCCCAAAACATGATTGTTTAATAACAGTAATAATATTGGCTTGGTTGATGTCTGCTGCATGTATTGTCTCTGACAGAAAAGGCTCTCCTGTGTTGCTTCTCCTTACCACTTCCAGTATAGTAGTTTTGCAGGTTACTGAAAGGTAGCAAAACACAGTGGATTTTATCCCCTCTTTTATTTTTTATACTTTGGGATTAGAGTAGCTTCCTTCCTGATTTTTGGCTTTGTTTTGCTGATTACATTTGGATGCACAGTAAGCAAGCCTATATCGCTTCCTGTCCTGTCCAAGTACTGCTGTCGGTTTCTCCTCTGGTGTTTGATGGCCTATGCGTACAGCATCCCCTTCACACTCCTGATCCAAACAGTGACATCCTGCTGCTGCTGCAGTGCTTCCTCTTGGGAGGCACTCTCTCTCCCAGGCCAGACATAAGTAAAAACAGCCTCACTGACTCTTCCACCTCTAGTTGCTGGCCAGATTTTTCTGTTAGAGAGAAAAATAATATCTTTCTCAAGGACTGCAAATGGCTTGTGAAATCAGCTTTCTGACAGGTTTTAACAAAATTGTCTTTGTTAGAAGTTAAAGTGCAAGACTAGCATATAAAGATCTTGATCTGGCAATTCATGTTCCCATTTAAACACCTACCTAATGAACTGGGTACATCATAACTACACCTCGCTAATATCTTTTCTATGTTAGATGCAAGAAGTGAAGGCTGTAGTTTTCCTAAATGCAGTTATTAGCACCTCCATTTGAAGCCTACCAGGAGCATGCAGGCTTAGCGCTTATGGAAATCGCTCCAGCTGCAAGCAGCTTTATGAAAGAAAGTACAACCTGAGAAAAGGCTTGCAGTCATTTGGGGATCAATTTTTAAGCAAAATTCCATTCTGGTAATTTATGTAGAGTCTGAGTTGCCAAGACTTCCGAGTTCATAACGAAAATGTTTACAAGGAGCCAATGTTTGTTAAAAAGCTTACAGTTTGTCATACAAATATCTCTTGCTATGCTGTTTCAGCAGTGGGGGCTAGACCCAGTGCTGATAACACTGACTTCCATTTGTTGCAAGCAAGAAAGGACCCCATGCATCTTTCTTTGTCTGCTGTATGCAAAAATAATTTCAACAGGAGATTGCTACAGTCATCTACTGCTGATTTAAATGCAAGAGATTGCAGCAGGCACTAATAGGCACTTTCATATTAAAGCCCTCTTAAAAAAAATCTATGAAAGGCTTATCACACTGATTGAAATTCCAATCACTTAAAAGGTATAAGGCTTGTGAATTACTACATGTCTGATGTCTGGCACGTTATACTAATGTCTGTGGGGAGCTGAAAATGACCACATGTATCCTGTAAAAACCAATGCTGGCTGTGATTTCTAGCCGTGTTTAGTGCTTTGGAGGGAGAGGGGAAAAGAACAGCTAGCTATTGGAGTGTGACACGTATTCCCTGCTTGCATAGCTGTTTCAAAGCAAAGGAATTGGTGGTGTTTACGCACATCTTCGCCAGACATGTGGTCAGAAATGCCAGTCAGAGTGTACCTGAGCTGGGAACAAATTCATGTGAATACTTTCTTCAGGATCCTTCTTCAGATGTAGGTGAGAGTCTTGAAAGACGTTCAGGGATAGGCGCTGAACCTTAGTGACTTTTTGAGAGAAAGAAGGTAGGATGTCAGTTCCCAAAGTTGGCTTTGAAAGTAAAGTTTTAACGGTTAGTCTTTCCAACTCCAGGTTTAGATGCACCAAGGATCACCAGCACTAGCCAAGTAAATGCCAAGGAAGTCCATTCCTTGAAGGCCAGCAGCAGTGTCTGCCCTTCCATTAGATCTTGTGGTGACTTCTCTGGTCAAAAGAAAAGATACTGCATGGAGAGCACAGAAGTAAGGGCAAGGCTGGAAGGGTAGTGGAGGGCAGGAGAGAACAAACAAACTCAATGAAGTATGTTAAAGCTGTTTGAAAAAGTATGTGGATTAGCTTATAGAATTCTTGCTGACTACCCGAAAGATGCCAAGAATCTGGCTGTGCTCACACGTGATGTGGCTGCTAAAGCAAAGCTATGAAATAGGTTTTGACATTCATCATGTCTACTTTACAGCAAAACAAGAAATGTCACTAGATGTATGTGTCGCAGAAAGAGTAGTCAATTTACCAAGATTGATTTTTTCTGTTCAATAAATTGGTTCTCACTACTTTGGTATTCTTGCAGACCTTTTTTCCCTTATGCTTCAAATGCATGTATTGTGTTGACTTTTGGTTGAATTATTTTAAAAGTTGTTAAGACAGATAAGAACAACCCTTACCTCAACAATTCAGTAGAATATAACGGTAATTTATTGGCAAGTACCACACAGATTCTCTTCAATGTCCTACACAGAAAAGATGCAGGAAGGGGTCATGGAAAGATGAGACAGAACACAATTGATCATAAGTGATTTCCCCTCACTTGTCAAGCAGTACACAAGGTAATTATGTAAATATTCTGAATGTCTGAAATCTATTGGGGGGTTCAGATGAAATTTTCAGAAATAGGTTTCAGGCTGTGTGTAATTTTCATACAATGCAGCTTTTGGATTTGGCTGTTTCTTTGAGAAAGCTTTCAAAATGGTAGGACTGATCAAATTGTGGAATGCAATTTAAGACAAATAGGCTGTTGTAAAGCTTGAGAATGGTAACAATATTTCAAGATAAATGAAAATCTAATCATGCAGTTTGTTTCTTAATAGGAAGAAATATGAAATGAGTTTTGAAAGTCTAAAAAGAAAAATTGGGCATACAAGATGTAGCACAGAAACCCGCATCCCCTGATCAAGCATATCCATCAGCAATGGATTTATTGTATTGTGAATGTCATTTACTCAACAAGGTATATAAAACAGATGTATGATTTTTAAATATCTTTCTGTCTCATATGATTGAGGAATAGGGATGAAGTTCCCCAGTCCTTCTCTACTGGCTTTTGTAAGTGTAGTGTTCATAGCCTGGAGGGCCAGGAAATCTGTTCTTGGCTGCTTAAAACATTAGGATTGATGGCAGTTTTTGTTTATTTTGGAGGCTTTTTCCCTGTGGAGGGAGAAATAATAGAAGTTGGTTATTTTCAATAGCAAAGCTGTGAGTTAGAAATTTTAACTCCTTGGTCTCTTAAATTTGCTAATTTAAATGTTGATTGTTCAAGTCCAGAAGAAACAGCTAATGTTTCTTTTTTCAGTCTACAGAGAGCATTCCTAAAAGGGTCTTTGTCTCAGTGAAATGAAAAGCCTTGCCCCCTCATAGGCCTCTGTAACACTACTACATAGGAAAAGGAGGCTAGTAATCCCTGTGAAATGGAGGAAGCAAATGAAGCTGGACAGAAGACATCTTAGAAGTTCTTAAGACTCTCTAATGACCATACAAATAAAAATTAGTTCTGTCTTTAAGATCTTGCTGAAACATGCACATAAAACAAATGATATTCCCAGAGCAAGACAGAATGTGGACAGAGCAGTGATTCAACTAGAAGTGTCACCAGCTTCTTTTAATCTTGAAACCTAGTGACAAGAACAAATTTTGTACAGAGTCTCATCAATGATGCTATGTTTTAAGCCTTTGACCTTGGAGGTCACAACTTTCCAGGAAATAAAAGATGGAAGTGGTTTTGGGGATGGCAAAGAGATGGCTCATTACTGCTTGAACCATTAAGGGCTGTGAAATAAAGTTTTTAGCAACCATAGTAATGACTCAACTATGGGTGTAGGACCAGTTGAGGCCAGCTGCCATGCATGAGGGCATGAAAGATCTGCGCTGCTGAAGATCACAGAGTGCAGGCATGAAATAAGGACGTACCAGACAGAAGGTATATGTGCTAGCAATGATAGAGCTGTGGATTAAAGCAATATTACAGTGAAACAATCCCTTATGGCCATAATCCCTTATGGCTGTTTTCTACAATTTTCATTTGTTTGATTGCAAAAATTATTGAAATTGTTCACCAAGTGTTTTAAAGTGTGTGCCTTTGGCAGTAGTGGAATACAACTACAGAAATAGCTAAACTACATGGATCAGCATATACTAAATTCACAAGGCATTAATACAGTGTCACTATTTTTATTCCCAGGTATTCAGAATCATTTGTTCTTTATTCGTATTTAACAACAAAAATTGTCCTAGAGATCTGTAAGGGATGGAGTTAATTTTAACTACAAAACAGGACCTGCATTCTGCTAGCCTCTAATTGGCAATACAGAGAGCTCAGATAAAGATCAATGCATTCTTTTTTTTTTTTTTTTCCTGAAAAAAGGGGGAAAAAAAGAAGCCATGGACCAGGGTCATAGGTAAAGACCCGAAATGTAGAGGCCCTTTTGAATCTTACAGTCCACTCTGATAGAGATGAGGTATTAAACAATTGTCCATTTTGTTCTTAATACTCAGAATTCTTCAAGTCAAGCATTTATAAAATAGCTCTAGAGAGGAAAATTGTGGGCAGTTTTCTAATTATGGATTGAGGATAATGGCTGTTTCACAAGAGTACCTAACTTACAACAGTGCTGACATTTCAATTTAGAGATATGAATCCCTTGCTATCTATCAAATGTGCCCCACTTCTTCCTTATATCCTTGAAATTTTTTTATAAGCCAGAAAGGTGGTGGTAATTTGAATTATTATGAAGCAATTTATTATATCCCAAGTATGTTTCTGATTATCCATCACTTGCAACTAAATCAATAAATGCCTTCAACTTCACTCTGTTTTGCTGGTCTTAACTTGAAAGTCTATTTTTCTATTAAGGAAAAAAATGGATTTCTATTTATCAAGCTGCATTAGGGAGCATTATGTTTGCGATATATTCTGTATTATATGGTCCAAAACCCTCTCTCTTAGAAAAAGCTTTTTGGAAAATGGAGAAAATCCAACACTTGAATCTGAAACTCTTGTATACAAGTTGAAGGACCGAGCTGATATCTTCCTTTTTTGGAAGACCTTTCTGTTTTCTAGATGTTATGAGAAACATTCAGCGCTGTTTTTGAAATCTGGTCAGAGTGTGGGATCATTCCAAACCACATAACCATGTGCAAATGTTGGAGGAAGGAGATGGGGAGGGAACCTTGCACCTTCTGCAATAAATACTGTCCATTTTTCAAAAGGGATTTGCTGATTTTCAAAATTATGTTCAGCTTTTTCTAGAAGAAACAGTTGGAAAAAGTTTTTCTCTATACTTAACCCCCCCCCAAAGCAAGGTAAGCAATGGCACTATCTTAGTCAAAAACACTGTGAACAAAACTGGAAATGTTATCCACTTTGAGAGAGATTAAGAGGAGAACAGAAGGTTGCATTTGAACAAAATACATAATAACAAATGTTTACAGAAATGAGTCATGATAATATTGATTAGACCCAGCCAGAATTCTGAGCATTTGGAGACTTCCCACAGCTTTCATCTGTTTAAACAATTTTCTGGGGTTGGCTGAGCCCCTAGAAGTTACTTGTTTAGAAATGCACCACTTTATCCACAGCTCCTCCTGGGTACCTGTTGGGTTTGTGTTTTTTTTCAGCGTCTTCTGAAGTATTTGTTTAAGGATGCAGTCACCTTGCGGAACCTCTCACACAGCAAGATACCCCATGTGTTGCCTCCAGGTTGAGACGTTGAAGAAGAAAATATTTTCTTAAAGCTTCTTCAAAGAAAACATGGTTTAACTTTCTAGGCAATAAGTACTTTCCTTCCTGTGAGTAAATGCAACTTGACATCTACTAAGACATCAAGTAGAGGAGTTGTTTCAGGAAAAGAAGGAAAAATTGAAAGCAATTGGGTCCTTAGCAGAGTCTCTACTGGCAAGATTAGACAAGAAACTAGATTTTATCTTGGCAAAACAAGGCTCAGTAACTGGTGGGCTTTGCTTACCTGGGACAGTTATTTTCTGTGTTGCTGCAGCAGAATGATAACTGTACCACAGGGCTTCATGCTCTCCTTGCTCTTTGGCCTCTCCAGGGGACTTGGCTTTCTGAACAGCTAAATTACAATAAAATATTTAAAGCAGCTAAGTTTAGCAAACAAGTCAACTGATATACAAATCTTATTTTTTTGATTTTTGATTGAGTCTCATCTATAGTATAGCAACCTGTATTGTGCATAGGATAAACACACTGAAATGCCAAACAGGTGGTTTGGTATTTCACAGATCTTTAAGATTTGAGTCACTGTTCAGAAATGAATTACTGTGGATGATGCTCAGCAAAAGTTTGCAGTTGAAATACCATGTTAATGACAAAACGTAAGCTGCAGTATGTAGACATTTGTCTGTTATGCAGAGAAAGGAAGGAAGTTTACGGACATTGAAAAAGTACAGTTTTTGGCACACTCGGAGGTGAAGCACAGTCTGTCAGTCAGCTGGTGGTTGATTAGACCTGTCTTAAGTACTTAACCTAAAATGACTTACCTTGTACAAAGCACAGTGTTTGCTCTTCTTGCTTTGTGTCATGTTCCATTAGGGAGAGTGGAGCAGGCTCAGCGGAACCGAGCCTTCTTGGAGCAGAGGGGTGTTTAATATGCAAGGTAGGGCAGGCAAGGAAAGAGTGTGGTGAGCTTCACGGCACAGCAGGGAGAGCTGAGAAGAGCAAGGAGCAGATCTACAGCTGATGGAAAGAAACGTCCTGGGGACCAGAGAAACTGCACTTTACCGCAACAGAAAAAGGACACCTGATTAACAGGGACATAGTCTAGAAGCAAAACGTGTGAAGAGACGGTGGGTAGGGAGATGCTTGGTTTTATTTATGTTTGTTTCTGCTTCATCACTTTTTCCTTTACTGAAAAAGTTAATTATTCTAGTTGCAATAAACTTGTAATAAATTCTTGCTTTTCTGAGATTAAAAGCCTTTTTGTCATCCTTGGGGAACAGTCTATAAGGAGAATATATAGGAAGCTCTAGATCATACTTCTGCTTTATCCGGGGTTCTTTGACAACTTTTTTTCTGCAGAAGCAGCTACAAATACTTTTTTTTTTTTTTTTTTTTTTTTTTTAATCGCACAAGCTACTAGTGGCAACACCACACCATTCTGCAATATGGGAAACTACAATATAACATGACCTTAGGCAATATAGCAGCCTCATTTATGATTCAGTTTATGAATATCTGTGCTACTTGAGTAATGACAAGAGGCTACAAATTTAAGCAGAGACTACCATAATGGAACAGGCTCCCCAGGGAAGTGGTCACTGCACCGAGCCTGTCTGAATTTAAGAAGAGATTAGACTGTGAACTTAGGCACATGGTCTGAACTTTTGGGTAGACCTGTGCGGTGTCAAGAGTTGGACTTGATGATCCGTAAGGGTCCCTTCCAACTCAGGATATTCTATGATTCTATGATTCTATAATATCTGTTTATTCAGGTCTGAGTCTTTCTAATCTGAATCTTTCTATTTTAGATCTTTTTAATGACTATCTAAGATTATGGGGTGCTCTCGGGGGCTACAAGGAGATAAACATTGCTTGTTGTCTCCACAGTTTTCTTGGAAATGTGTTAAGTGAACTTCATTGGGTGAAGCGGATCCCTGACAAGGCTTCTTCAATGCAGCATGATTATTTGTCAGTCAATGGGGCAAGGGACAGTGTGGAACAATAGATAAACTCTGACGATACCAGAAATGGAAAGACAACCAGATGGGTAAAAGCCTGTGAGAGCTGAACCTCAAGCAAAAAGAAAGGCAAGTAGGAGAAATTAAGTTGGCTCAGTATCTCCAAACAATGGGTAATAGTAAAAATGAAGACAATAAAAGTTTACTATTTTTGACAGTAATTTGTTCTGAAGTACTCTGTCTATTTTTACTTGCTTTCGGTCAGACAGAGGAGTCTGATTGTGAAAGTGGCTGTCACACAGGAATTTGAGAAGTGTTGCAGTTCTCCCAGACTGGCGCACGTGATGTGGCTGGGCCACATCCTCACTTTCCTATTTGTACTCTGAAAACCCATCAAAGGTGGGAAGGAGGGAGAGGGAGCAAAAGAAGTTTGCAAGCTTTATGTGAACAGTGGCATCCCTGAAAAGTGACCAGGTCTGGTGCAAAGGACTCAATCCCAAGTCTCCTGGCAGTCTCTGCATTTTATGAAGTTGACTTAACTTTGCTAAGTAAAGGAAGTTGCTCAATCCAGACCAGATATGCACAAGTGTAACCTTTGTGTTTATAGAAAATCCAAACTACTCCAGGAGGAGGAACATAGAGCAGTGCAGCAGGAGACAGAGGCAGAGGGACATGGTAAGGAGGAGTGCAGGAGCAAGGGCAGGGGGTAGGGCAGTACAAGCCAAAACAGAGCTCAGCTTTTGTGGCAGGATGGTGTTGCTCTGCTGGAGCTGAGGTGGTCAGTGCACAGCAAGGGTGAAGATGATGGCAGCAGGAGAACCATTTAAATCCACACGGATATCTTACTGATTCATTTAAATATAGACGTGTATCTCTAAAAAGGTACTCTTAGGTAAATGGGTAAAACTCAGGATTTACCCTCTGTTAGCCAAATACATGGGACATCAAGTTATTTCAACTGAAAATGAGTATTCTTGCATTGCTAGGAATTAATATCAGTCACTACATTTTCAAGTATGCCACAAAAAAGGGAAGGACAAGAGATAATCTCTATTTGTGTTGAGGGCTTCTATATCTTAGTAAAACTTGGTGTGCAATGACCTTGTGAAATGTTGTCCTCAAACCAGAGCAGTATGCAAGCAATAGCCTGTAGTCACTGTCCTAGAGGAATGCTTCTGCTGTGACAAAGTAGATGGTATCTTCAGAAAAATCTGATAAGACAGGAAGAGCCAGTTGATGGTTTTGCCCAGGGAGCTCTTACAGCAATTGCGACCTTAAAAAAAAAAAAAAAATGTTGAGAAGCTGAGCCTTGTCTTTTCTAGCAGTTCAAACAAGATGACCTCAGCTGTTAGTGAATGTTGTTAGTTTTTAGACTCATTACGAGGTAACGTGAACTTGGTTTTGCTATTTCCTTGTAATCAATGACACAGAGACTCAGATTAATGTGGATCGCTCAGAACATGAACGCTAAATTCAGTCAAACTCATTTGTAGTAGTAGAACATCAAGCACTTACCAAGTTCACATTTTGACAAACTGTTTCTCTCCTTTTTTATGTAAGCTATGTTTTTTCTTATGGATATGTCACTTGCTCTCAAAGCAAAGGGTGTGCATAAGCAATGCTCTCGAAGTCAGGAAAGTCAACAGTAAAATGGAAGTAAATTGTTAATCTTACTCCCCTAAGTTGTTTTGCCTCAATTAGTTCTGGTAATTTTGGGATTTTGGGGCACAAAGGTATTAGTACTTTTTTTTTTTTTTTTTCTTTTTTTTTTTTTTTTTATCCTAGTGGACTGGGTAGATATTAATGACTGTGGTCCACTGGTATCTAGTGAAAACTAATAGTTACTTCTGTCTGAATACCAATCAGAAGTGTAAATACTAATGATTCTCCTGTACTGCCTTATCAGATAGAACATTAGGAGTGAGTGGAGAAAGGAATTTTCCTCAATGCTGCTAGCTAACAATGTTGTAGGTATCTGGCAAAACAGTTCCCTCTTGAGGAGCACCTTGGGAACCAAGAGAAAGGGGGCAAGAAAAGCAAGCTGACTAAAAGATGCTGTGGGGTACTGTGTAATGCATCAGGTAGCAATCAGCTTGACCATTACTATAAAATCTAAGAGGTAGGTGAGGGGGAAAGTTGTCCTCCATATAAAATAATAATAACTGCATTTTATTTTACGTTCTTAAATGTAGTAGAAGTACAATACATGTAGTATAAAACTTTTGCTGAACATGCATTTCTCCAAAGCTGCTTTTGGCTCTTGCACCTCAGTTGCACTTCCAAGTTGTGTGTTTTTAATGAATAGAATACTTATGTAAGTGTATGTGTATATATATAATCATATTTATATATGTAATATATATAAAGTGACGTTTGCTTCAAAGTTCTGTTTAATTTTTCTGAGTTTTCTTTGTGGCTTCTGACCAAGTCTTGTGTAGAACACTCTGAAAAGTAGACTGATGTGGTCATCTTCTGGTAGGGTTACTTGCTGTTTGGAGATGCCATCACAGTAACACATTTGTGGTACTGTAGTCAAGTCAGTTCTGTCTGCCAAAACTTATTCCAGGTTGGTATTAATGCAGCTTTAATGCTAGTAGGTTAGATTTAGGTCTTGTTGAAGTACTTTTTGTTTCTCATAGAATATTTAACAAGGCAAAAATCCAGATAGATGGCATTGGACTTTGATGTTGTCAAGATATCTGTCAAAATTGAGGGTAACTGTAGACATAAGAGCATAACTTATAGACATGTTTTCCTGGAAGTGTTGGTGATGAATACCTTTAACATGTTTTTCACTTGAGTTGCACAAAGCACACAATTACAGTGATTTAGCAATCTGTTATTTTTACAAGCATGTATTTTTAAACCTTAGAAATTTTCTATCATTTAGTGTAAAATTATATTTTTCTCTGTTTCTGCAGTTCTCATGAATGTTCTGTTCTAAGCTTATACAGGCCCTAGAAGTTACTGTAGGAGCTACTGTGCACTCCGTCACCTTTGGAGTGGCTCAGGATGACACCAAGAGGAGAAGCCAAAGCAAAAGAGTGAGCCATTTTTGCTCAGATACTGTGATAGCAAAAGCCCTTTTCTTGTGGTCCAAATTCTGCCCTAATTTGAGTACATTGTGATGAAATTGCTTGGTGGAAGCTTTTGCAAAATTTGACAGGTGGGCAGTGCTGCATATGGGGTTTAGAATAGACCTTTTTATGCTGGAACACATAAATTAATGATTACAAATGAATTTATAATTTTTTATTTTTTCTGAAGTGATGGCAGTTGTGCCATAACTCCTCCTCCTTGTTTGCAAAGTTGTGTTTTTCAATTTCTTTGTGTTTTTGGTTTTGGTTTCTCTTCAGCAGATGATCCTGCAGTAGCTACATCTTAATTGCTAGGATAGAGGTTACCATGAAGGGTGTAATTGGAAGCAGTACCATCTCCTAGGGTTTCTCTGACAGCCAGCCAAATGTGTTGTGGGAATTATGGTTTATTTTATTTATTTTGAAGTTAGTGAGTATCTGCTGTGAGATCTATTCACAAATATGTTGTTGGATAAGATGGTTCTCTACTTTGTCTGTGTTTGGTTCTGTGCAATGAAAAGTCTTCAAATTTTTTATCAGAATTATTTTTTTTTCCTATCATGTGACATAAAAATAGCTGTAGAACAAAGAGCTATATTTTGACACTATTTTTTTCCAACTATGTTCTGCGCTTACTCTACCTGGTGAGTAAAACCTACACATAACAATTAGAAGCAAACCAATATATACAATTTGGTTTTCCCACACATGTTGTTAGCATATAGAGCAGAATCATGCTAGAAGCATGGCTGAGAACAGACAGTATTTTAGTCTCTCCTCAGCATGAGTCTAGTCAATAAGGAAATCTTTGTAGTTCCCTATTGTTGTATTTCTCTTTTCTTCTTTCTCTCTGTTTTTTTTTTTTTTTTTTTTTTTTTTTTTGTTGGTTGGTTGGTTGTTGTTGTTGTTTTTTCCTAATTTTCTCCCCCCCCCCCCTTTTTTTTTCCTATTTTTCCCCCTTTCTCTCTTCCTTTTTCCTCTTTTTGTCTTTTTTTCTTCATTTTCTTTTGTCTTTTATCTTTTGTCTTCAACTCTTTCTTTTTCTATTTCTTTTTTTTTTTTTCCCTTTTTCTTTCTTCCTTCTTCTGTAACTGAACAAATTAAAAACAATCCCTCCTATTTCCTCAACTAATTAAAATGGTAGGCTCAGGTGTCATGTGTCAGAACCCCTTTCAAGTGGCCTTTTTTCTTCCAATAAGCCAGGAGTGTGACTGCATTAAGATGAGGCAAACAAAGCAAAATACTTTAAATATGTTGAAATCCTTGCAGAAGTACTAAACTTAAGCTGAGAGTTGTGTAGTCTCTGTCATAGAACCTGTGACAGTCTCTATTCAAAATACTTCGTTTTTTCCCCCTTTGTTTACTTTTAAATCTTGTCACCTGCATGAAGAATTTCAGTCAAGGGAGCTGTGAGAGCTGTTGATTTATCATCAGTTAAAAGTCCTTGTACTCTTCCTTGTGTTTGCATTTCATGGTAAGTGCCAGTGGTGTAGATGTAGCCAGGAATTAAGAAAGGCAAAAGTTAGACTGGAGAAAAATGCAAGTATATAGGGATTGACCTTCTGGATTACTAAAATATTAAACCTAATGAGGTTTTGTAGTTTTTCATCAAGAACACCTGAATATTGTAATACTTGGTATCCATCTTTAATCAGCTGGGTAAGACTACATATATTCTGAGAGCGTAGAGTTTTTAATTTCCTTTTGTAGCCTTGGGTAATAAGTATACTACTGAATTGTACTTAATTATGCTTCTCTTCATTTATTGAAGCATCACTGATTTTTGTCTAGATGAGCAAGTTGCTTTTATAGACATTCTTTTCAATTAGCAAACTTTTTTTTTGGTATGATAATTTTCCATTTTATAGATTAAACAAATCCACTGTGTTTTTATTTGTTTTGTTTTGTTTTGTTTTTTTTTTTTTGTTTGTTTTTAAACACCAGTTTGTACTTCAGACATTATTTCATAGAATTTTAGGGAGTTGCCAGTCTTGAACTGGTTTACTTAAGAAAAGCAGATTATGCAAGTTTGACATTTTCAGTTTTATTGCCAGCCAGAGTTCCAGCCCTTCTGTGAGTTGACTAATCTTGCAGCCTTCTGAAGGCCTCTCCCATTTTTTATTCTTTTCCTTTGTATAATTTAGAAATATGATTCTGAGAGGATACAGTTACTTTCCTCATTAGTTCAGTTTCATTCCTCTCGTTTGCAAAAAGGAAGAACCTAACTTGCCAAAAAAAAAAAAAAAGAGTATCTCCTTTTTACACAAGTCAGGATTTGACTATGTTTATATCATCTCAATATTTCCGATACACTCATAGCAGTGACTCATACATAATCCTTTTAAGGGGTGAAAACAACATCTAAAAAATGAAGAAGGCTTCACTTGAGCTGGAGCTACAAAAGCTGGCAGGAAATCTCTAGATTTAGCCTATAGAAAAAAAGAAAAAAAAAAAAAAACAGGTTTATTTCCTGGGGGGAAGAAATCTATATTATTATATATAAACAGTTTGCTACGTGCCCTTTGTAAAGATGTCATGAGATCTTGTTGCTCTTCTTTGGTGGTCTTTAGATGTGAGATGACTCAGATTTTTGCTTCTCTTCCCTAATTTCTGGAAAAAAAAAACAGGAATGTTCAGGTGTGTGTTGTGCTCACTTTTTTCTGAGACTTCCCTTCAGCTTGTTGTAACGGATTTGTTTTTTTTTTTTCCAAATTTTTTTTCAAATAATTTTAAGACTTTTTTTTTTTCCAATTTTTGAAAGATTGTGATTTTTTTTTTTCATATGCATGCCTTCCAACTTGTCTGTCATTGTTGTATGAATCTTTGAGAAGTTTGATTCTTCTTTTGCTGCACTGAACTTTTAATCACTAATTAAAAACTATTTCAGTCAGTTCTGGATAAGTCATTTAATCATTTAAAAAAATACAAGAGAAGTCATCACTTATAAAAGAGAAGTTCTAGAAGTTCCTAACTAAGGGTTTATACATGTATAATGGCCAAAATAGTTCTTTGATTGTGGCTTGACTTTGCTTTTTCGTCCAGATGGTATTTAGAAATCCTTTGTCTCTGTTATCTGTGGATAAATAAGTAATCTCCTGGCCCTGTGTACTGCACTTAAGCAATTTTTTTTTTTTTTTTTCCCCATAAAATGCTGTTAATTTTCTTCACAGCAGTCTGTAAGGTTTGCTAGCAACACAGCATTGATAACACCAGTGGTATAGTTATGGTCAAGCAGTGCTTGCACAGCCTGAAGGCCTTCTCCATTTTTCACTTTGTCCACCAGGGAGGTGGCTAGGATTGAGCAAGGGACTGGGAGGAGGCACTGCCAGGCAAGTGACCCAAACTGATAAAGAGATATTCTATATACATATAATGTCATGCTCAGAAAGAAGAGTGGATTTAGGGAGATTAGCCATGTTTTGCTCAGGAACTGCCTGGGCATCAGTCTGCTCGTGGGAGGTTGTGAGTGATTGCCTTTGCGTCATTTGTTTTGTTTTCTCTCCATCTTCCACTTCTTCTTCACTTTCAAACTATTTTTATCTCAACATGTGAGTTTTCTCACTTCTGTTCTTTTTCTCTTCTTTCCACCCCACTAGGCATGGGGAGGGAGTAGTGAGTGAGCGGCAGCGTGGTGCTTAGCTGCCTCCTGGGGCTGACCCACAATGAGCACCTGCTGTCATATTGTCATAGGTGTGTAGAAATTGGAGGGGAGAGGTGAACGAGTGTTTGTGTGTGTGTATAATCTGCTTGTTCTATGCGGTATTTTCTAGCCCTAGAAAAATGAAATATATTTAGTGTCTTGAAGGGAGCAGAAAATAAGTGCATTATAATGCAAATTATGTGTAACAGTTATAATGAGGCTAAGTGTAATACGAGGTAAGCCATAGTTCTGATGGCAGCAAAATAAACAAATTACTTTTAAAAGTGTTTTGCTTCAGTCAGAGAATGGGTGAAGTCGAAGCTTGTAATGTTTTACAGGTGGTGGAAATGGAGTGAACAGATATTTAATTTGGTACAGACCAAGGGCATAAGAAATGCCTGGTGGACTGAGACTAGTGATCCATCTAGACCAGGGTTCTATCTGAGAGTGGCAGCAGGATGTGCAGGCAAGCCTCGCTTCTGGCTCTGCTTCCTTCTCTTTGGACTCTTCCAGCATCCACACAGGTTGAATTAGAGTTGTTAGAAGCTACCTTCCTGCCTTGTCCTTTTACTGTCCACTCATAAACCAGTCATCCAGCACTTTGCCTCCTCATCCCTTGTTCACTGTCGGTACTGTCTCTGTCCACAGCCTCCCATGTGGCATATTCCAGGAGATCACTGCCTGTGCAAAGAACCTTTTTGGCTTTGTTGTTGTTCTTTTACAAAAATTATCCCATGATTATTTTTTTTTTGAAATGCCTCTAGATCTTGGATTTAGGATAAACAGTGGTTTATCAACATATACATCACCCTCATGATTTTCTGAACCTCAGTCATATAGCCCTCAGCCATCACATTACCAAACTGTAATCCCAGCCCTTGTGGTCATACGTCCCAAGGCACCTGTCCACCTCCTCCTTCATTCCAGTTGCTCTGATCTATACTTCCTCTGACTTTGATGTGTGCTTTCGAGATGTAAAGACCAGAATTAAATATTACCAAAGACAGGAATGTAACAAAATGTTATGTAGTCAAAATTACAGTTTCTTTAAGAATCCTTCCTGATGATGCCCACTATTTTATTGGCTTTTTAGCTGTCTCTGCACTTGGAGCAGAAATTAGGCACAAATTTGTGAGAGGTCAGCAGTGTTCTAGCAGTTGAGTGGTGGAACCTTCATGTTGATTTCTAGGGTAAGTGTGAGGTGATATTCTTTTGAAGAGTCCTCTCAACACTTTAGTTAGATACATCGTAGCTTTTTACCTCCTCGCTAAACATGCCTTTTCATGTGCTCTTATCCTTCCCTTTCCCAGGTTGGCTTTTCAGGGATCCTCAGAAAGTGATGGAAGAGCAGAATAATGTAACACTTCTGCATTTTGTACATCTTCCCTGATCCAATTAGAACAGAGAAGTAGAACGTTATTTTGAATTGGAGCCAGTCTGACTCCCATTGTTATTGTGTTACTCTAGGCATATTTTATCATGGATTTTTCTTACTTTCTGAAGTTCATTATGCAGCATGGTATGTGAGGAAAACACTGCGATGTAGTCAGCAATGTGCCCTTGCTGCAGTAAAGGTAAACTGCATAATGACTAGCAAGAGCTTAGCCATCAAGTTATGTTAAGGGAAGTGTTTCATTTCTTGATAACACACAATTAACAAGACTGCATCTGAAGCATTGTGTCTGGTTTCTCCTCCTGCAGTGCCCAGTGTAAGAGAGAAATTCAGAAATGGAAGGGGCCTGGCAAAGACCTGCTGAGAAGGCCAGGAGGCTGCAGCACATGGACAGGGCAGAGGAGTTGGGGTTGTTTTGCCTGGAGAAGTCTAATGGAGAACTTAATTACAGCCTTTCACCCTCAAAATTGAGGTTACAGAGAAAATGGAAATAAAGTCCTCTCAGGGGTCAACACTGAAAGGACAGGAGGCAATCATTCCAAGAAACAACAAGAAATTTCTAATTGGGTATGAGAAGAAATAAATATCTTCACTGAGGCACTGGTAAAGCACTGAAAGAGGCTGTCCAGAGATACTGGGTGTTTTCAGAGTATGACTGGACAGGTGTCTCAGTAGCCTGATCTTTGGACTTATACCTTCCTCTTAACAGGTTTGAATAAGTGACATTCTTCTGATTTTTATTATTATTATTTTATTTTGATCCTGTATTTGTGAACAGATAGTGAGATGTTGCTAAAATGCATGTGTTTTTAGGTGACACTGAATTCCACAGAGAGCATCTATCACTTTTACAAATAGATAATTTTACCAGGAAATCTGAACTTTCAGCAATGTTTCCCCATTGTCCCATTGGACGGAAGTACTAGGGAAAGCAGTGACTTTTTTTTTTTTAGAGCGTGTTCATGGGTGGGGCTGTTGTACTCCAGGGACTTCACAAAAAGCCACTCAGAGCCTTTCTGCCAAGTTTCTTTCAAAATCACCCTTGTCCTACCCCCATGGACCTTCCTGATCACTGAAAATGCCAAGAAGGTTTCGAAATCTCAGTGTGAATTTTGCGTTTCTCTGGGAGGATGCTGTAAAATTGCTGAACAATTTTTGGGGTGTGAACATTAGGCCCTTTCCAGGACTACTTGCTCAGGTAAGTGTGGACACTGTCCAGTGATGCTCTCCAGCAACTGCTAGCTTTAATGACAAGTGTTCATTCAGGCCCTGAATGAACAGAGATTTCTCCATTCTTGCTTATAACATACATTTAATATCAATTCTCAGTGCCCAAGGTACTGGATTTGGGGGGGAGGGGAGAGAGAAAGGATAAATAAAAGTGATACATTTATTTGATCTCCTGCTGTTTCTCTGTGTATATATAGGATGACAAAGAAGCCAACAGACCCATACCAAACAAAGGAGAACGTGGACTGGGAAATGAGAAGTTCAAACCTGTGGTACCTTGGCCTCATGTTGAAGGTGTGGAAGTGGACTTGGAATCCATTCGAAGGAAAAATAAGGCCAAAAATGAACTAAATCAGCATGGTGGTGGTGATAACAATCAGCAAAATGTCATCCAGAGGCAGTATCTCACATTTAAGCCTCAGACATTTGTATACCGAGATCCTGTTTTACGACCTGGAGTCCTTGGTAATTTTGAACCCAAAGAGCCTGAGCCTCACGGAGTTGTTGGTGGCCCTGGAGAGGAAGCGAAGCCATATGTTTTAGGACCAGATTACAAAGAATCCATTCAAGCCAGCATTAAAGAATTTGGGTTTAATATGGTGGCAAGTGATATGATTTCACTAGATCGGAGCGTTAATGACTTGCGTCAAGAAGAGTAAGCAAACTTTTTGTTTTCTTTTAGTTCTGTTTTTATGAGGTTTAATTATTTTCTTTCCATGGATCTTAATTGATGCTTAAAATAATATTATTAATTAGGCCAAGTACTTGAGACTTCTTGTCCTGACAGGCAAATGTGCTGTACTGTACCAAATGTTTCCATATGTTATTCTTAATGCTGTTCCAATTATTCCTTTCACGAACACTTAATCTATATTGATTTGTCTCTGAAGTCATCCAGTCTAATTGCATATGTTTAGATGTTCCATGTCCAGTCAGTCTTCCTTGTGGTGTGTTCTCTTTATAGTCCATAACTTCTTAAGATTTGCTTTTAAGAATGCTTTTTTTAATTATTATTTCATATGTAAGTTCCTATAGTATGTTTTATTTAGTTATGATTTCATGCCAATGCTTAAAAAAAAAAAAAGAAAAAAAAAAGAGAGAACACGAAGTAATATTGTTCCCTTTAAATAACTGCTTAGTTACCTGCATTAACAAGAGTATAGATCTGCCATACTGGAGTTTGGATTTTGGAGCTGACAGCAGATTAATCTTCTACCTACACTTCTTACTGCATTTATCATAAAGAAGGAACTAATCTTAGGGAAAAAAAAATAATAATAACCTGCCTGGGATTAGCTTTTTTACGTTGGACAGGAGGGTGTGTGAATTTAGGTACAAAATGATGTATTGCCTGTTTTCTCTCTCCTCTCCTCCCCAGCAGAGAGGGGGGGCTCTGCCAGTCTCGGGGTTTGGTGCCCACCTCGACATTGCACGCTTCCAGCTGCGGCAGCTGATCTGTTTGGTTGGTCACTGGTTGCTCACTGGGACTGTACCGTGGCCTTTCATAAAAACGGTGTTTTTCCATGCTGTGAGGTGGGAGACAGCTGGCCAGCTGTGAGCCTGACTCATGCTTGTGCAAGCACTGCTGCGTGAATTTACTGCCTGCTGTGCATTTGTTAAAATGACTGAAGTGCATAGATTACAGCGCCTCTCTTTCTTCATGCCATGTTCCCTGGGTGACTTACTAAAGGTTTCCACCTGCCTGAAGCTGGAGGAGAAAAACGAGTCTGTCAGCTGCTAGTGGCAGGGAAAGGTTCACTATCTTGAGGTTCACTTTAATTTTATTTCATCACTGCAGTCAGCAGTTGGGCCTCTGTGCTGAAGAGATTTTTTGAAGGGGAGGAAATGCTCCAGGTAACCTGTTTGGGCCAGCATTTCCTTCCAGGTGGCCGTTCCCTAAGCATTGCTGCTTTTGTTGTGGTGTTGGCAGCCACTGAGGCCCTTTTTGTAAGAGGCAACAGGACTACAGACACTTGGAAAGAAAAATAGTTTCCCCACTAGGTGTGGTGGTGAACTGAGCAGAGTGAAGCTGCTCAGAGTCAAGAGTTTGTGTTAGCAGGGTTCATTTTGGCCCTGCCTTCCTCAGGAGAGTGGGAGGACAGAGGTGGGAGCATGCTCCTTTCTTTGTTCTCTGCTCTGCCCACACAGCTGAGCAGAAATGGCAGCATGTCCTATGACATGTCCTGTGAAGGTGGGACCAGGCTGCCTCAGCCTAGGCTACTGACCCTATCTTTGGCAGCCGAGCTCCATGACTTCGTTCTGTCCATTTTTCCCCAAGGTGGAAAGCATCAGAGAGACTACATATCTGCCAAGTAGTTCCCCACCTGTAATCTCAGAGTTTATCTTTACTACTACTCTAAAGACAGAAATTCCCTAAGAAGACTTAAATGCTTTGAGGAATAGAAAAGACAGCCACAATCAGATCAGAAATTTAAAAGAGTTTCCTCCAAGTTCACCTGCAGATAAGTCTACCATGGAGGTCAAAGCCAGCAGATCAAATCAAAGTTAGGTTTTACTGTTTAATATCCTATGCAAGCATACAGAACAGCACAAAAAATGTTAACAAAACACATCTTTCAGGCAACTTGATATAAATTATTTTGTATAATGAATACCCAGGACGCTTGCAATTATTCTGAATAGTTTAAATGTTTATTGCTTCAATGTGTTTCCTGGGAAAGGCAGAAGAGAGGGAAAGCAATGTAGGATTGGCTGGGGCTGCTTTCAGATATCCTATTTTTTTTCCTGCTCATCCCCCTGCTACTGGGAAGAAATGTAGCAAAAGGTAGCAGATGGCCTGTTGGATGAATTATTTTCCCATTTATTTTCCTTCCCCTTTTCATCCTACTGATCTCTTTAGAAGGTCATTTTAGTTGGTAAGGCCGGTCAACATTCAGCATAATCCTACTGAAGAACAGTATAATCATCCTTTTTTTTGGTTGCCAGCATTGCTAATTGAGGAAGATATTTCAGGCAAAGACAGAGTTATACATTCTGAGATGTTCAAATCCAGGTAGGCCTCACCTCTGCCTTTTCCTTGAGGCATAAAAATTCTTCAGTGTTACCCTCAGCACTCAGATTGGTTCAGGGAAGTACGCCAAGTGCTTCCCCAGGTGGTGTTGGCAGGAGTGAAATAGCACTGCAAGAGCTGAGTCTCTCAGCTTAAAAGCCATGAAGCCTTGAGGCTCGACCCTGCTGAAAGGGGAAGAGGGAAGAAATGTCTGTGAAGGGGGATTCAGTCCTGCTACGGTCAGATTTGTCTTTCGAGTCAAGCACATACGTGGCCAAGGTGATTTGCCAGCTGCTGTTATTGATTCAGCAGGAACTTTGCTGGGGACTGTGGGCTGTCTCAGCTGCCATAAAAAGCCTCTTGCTGCCCCCTGTAGAGAGAAATAATATTGGATGGCGTGTTGATATGGTTTGTCAGGTA
Organism: Aythya fuligula; assembly: GCF_009819795.1. Lineage (NCBI taxonomy): Eukaryota > Metazoa > Chordata > Aves > Anseriformes > Anatidae > Aythya > Aythya fuligula. Next base: position 24,927,615 of record NC_045562.1, on the reverse strand, counting down.
CATCGGAAAATGTTCCTTTGGCTAGTACTGTGTATTCCTGCCTGGTGTATTGTAACCAGGCTGTTTTGAGGTTGAAGGCAAACACTTCTGTTGGCATGAAAGTCACAGGTTCGGTTAAATGAAACCAGGAATGTATGGGGATGCTGAAATATCTGTGTACAAAATTTCAAATCATCTCACTTCAGCCTTTCAGCACTCTGCGGGAGGGCCAAGGGAACCATAAGCTGGGTTTAGGTGGAGCAATACTTGTATTCCATTTTACTTCTGGTTGCAAAGAAATGGGGGCAGGCTGAGCAGACCCTGTCCAAAACCTCTGTACGGTTGCTGGAAGAAAACTTTTTTTTTAAAAACTTGGTGTTTTTTTTTTTTTTTTTACCAAGTTGTTGTTTTGATTTTATTTTTAATTCTAATAGGCAAAGCCTTTTAAAGAGCCTTTATTCAGTTTTACCTTTTGTTCTGCTTCCTAGCAGAACTCTAGTTAAACTAATGTTAGCTTTAGGGAATACAGTAATTAATTAATTTACTCCCAGGGTATTTTTGTGATCAGGAGTGTGCACAGAGATAAAGCTAAATAAAAACAAAATGATAAAGTTTCTGGATGATTTTAGATTCAAGATAAACACACCATGCTAGGGAAATAGAAAATGGATGTAGGCTGGGGATAAATTTTGTTAGGTACAAGGTGCGTCCTCTCAAAAAAAAAAAAAAATCTGAAGAGAATTTTGTTTCCAGCACCCCATCCAGTGTTTAAAAACCACCTGTCCAGTGTTTAAAAAAATAATAATAATAACAAATCCAAATGTTCTGGGTTTGACCAAAGATCTATCTTCTCTGTGTAATAACATATGCGTGAGAGAAAACATACAATAATGGAGTAACTTCCATTGCTGGAAACCGGTGGGCAAGGGCTTCTTGAGCCAAAAATTGCAACAGGATCGTCATACTTTGTGGACCCTTTTCAGTGCTCTGACTTGTCTTTTAAGTATCTTTGAACTTCTAGAATTCAGTACATCCTGAGAGAAAGTCTTTTTCCAGGCTGAAGTAAACAGTATGTGTGCTAAAATGCTCAAAGAGCTGTCCGTATTTGGCTCCAAGGTTTCAAGTAGCAAAAACAAGTTCGGAGACCGTCTCTGAGTGCTGTGTGCACTGTGTCTGTTTCTTACACTGTGTGTGCACTCACTTGCACTTGTAGTGGGCTCTCCTTCCAGTTCATTGCCTGGATAGTGTCCTTGAATTCTTCTGCAGCTTTTTATAGTCATTTCAATTGAGACTGCCAAAGTTTGTTTCTTTTTTATTGCCCAGTAATGACCTGGAAGAGGAGGTAGACAGCTTGGATCCCAGCACAGATGCTTAGGCTGCTACAGTCGCAAATTCTCTTCAGTGTTCATTCCTCCTCCTTAAGCAGTTATTAATCTAAAAGGATCTTCTGTCTTATCCTGATGTACTTTGCTGAAGAGCTTTGCTTGAAAAGAAACCAAAGATCCTTGTCAAAGACTTTGGAAGTTCAGTTACTCTATTTAGCAGACTCACTTGTGTTCACATATTTTTTTGATTCCTTTAAAAGATTGTAATATGTTTCTGCAGCATGGATTTCTTCCACAAAAGCTGTGCCTATGACTTACTAATTTGGTTCTTTATTATTAGCTTCTATTCATCACTGGAGTCGGACTTAGTAGTCAGCTATTCTTTAGATCCCCAGGGCCCTTTTGTAAAAAATGGTGTCAGATTTTCCTACTTCTGTTTGCTTGAAATGAAGGCTGGTGTCAGCAGTAGTTATACACCATGATAGTTAATCAGTTTATGTTGCATTCTTCTGGAAATACTGTGTTTAACCAAAAAAAAACAAACAAACAAACAAAAAAAACAATTAGGTTATTCAGAGGAAAAAAAATCCAGTAAAAGCTATCCTACAGATATCATCTGTTATTTCCAAATTACAAAGTCTGTAAGCTTTGGGTAGCTGAAGATAGGAGCATGTACTGGGAAGTATCACTGTATACTTGACCTTTTTTTTTCCATGGATATCTGATGTTGGTCACTGTTAAAGAGTTCAGTGGAAATATTTAATTAAGTTTTCTTGCTTCTGAAGTGGTCTCTTTTCATTCTGAGCATTTATCAGACCACCAGACTTTCTGGCGGGCATCCTACTTGTGTTTGAAAAAAAAAAAAAAATCCAATAGCAGCTTTCATACTGAAGTAAGCAATTTCCCAAGCTTTTTTTTTTTTTTTTTTTTTTTTTTTTTTTTTCCCCTCCATCTATCTTATTACTTACATTCAGTTTGCCTGAATTAGTGATTAGTGCTCATTTCTGTTTTCATTTTAGATACCACCCAGTTTATTTAAAGAATGTCATTCTCACTGCTAGCAGCATCTCGTTTTTATTCATGCTGCCTTTTGTAGTTCCTTGCTAGACTTTTATTTATTTATTATGATTAGTGGTAAATATTCTGGGCTTCTAGTATAGTGTCGTTGAAAAAGCTCCCCTTTACAGCTCCCCTTTTCAAGAGGAGGTGTTAACAAGGACACTTATTTGGCATTGAACACTCAGCACGTTGTGCCCATAATTAGAACAGGGCTCCCAAACAGGTGTATTTTGTGCTGAGGACTCGTATCGTGCTTTTTCACTTGTGGGTTTTCTGATGTTCTGTCCCCTGGAAACACTAATGATACCTAAAACTGTATGCTCTGGAGCACAGTTTGTATTTATTGTGTGCCCTGAGGCAGTGGAAGTCTCTTGCCTGTGCTTTCTGTGCTGTCAAGTGCTATGATTCCTCTGTGCACATGCTGGTGCCTGTCTGAATCCCACTTGGACAGCTGGTACTTCCCCCTGGTGGTATCGATGGCTTCCCTTGTCTTCATGCTAGAAGATCCCATTTAAGTTCTGGTAATCTGTATCTGGTTCATTTTGGAGAAGGCAATCTTCCCTGGATAAAGTTAATCTATGACAAAAATTTAGTCTAGTCTTCCTCTTGTCTGTAAGCCCTTCTCATTGCTCTTACCATTTCACCGATCTCAACTCCACCAGAGTTTTGCCTTTTCTTCTTCCTCTCTGCATGTGCTTGAGCATTTTTTCTCTGTACTCCTTCTAGGCAGTCAGGCCCTACTTTCCCTACTCTTGCTTTTTGCATCCGAGCTCTATCAGAAGCTCCTGGGCTAGCCAGGTGGGCTTTCTGCTGTACCATTCCTGTAGGAATGGGCTATTCCTCTTGAGGAGATTGTCCTCAGAGAGCTAGGCCCTTTTGGCAAACTTGTAACACCTGAAATGATGAGCTTCTTCTGGCAGATGTTGGGAAACATTTAAACAGTGGATTCATTGTGAAAGAGAGTCAAAGGAGAGAAAACTGCCTTATGGACAAAACCACTGAGTAAAATGTGGAGCTCTGAGAAGATGCTGTATGGTGTGTTGCTCATTTCAAGAGGTTTGCCTGGTTATACGATCCTGAGACAATTTTAGTTGTTCCAAAGAACCTGCATTCAGTGCTTCTACAAGAAATGTGTCTGCGACGTGCTAGTTGCAGCAGTCTCTCATAGCAGTTTTTCTCTCAGAAACCCTGAGAAGCAATGCAGGTTTTTCTTTATCAAGTTCATTTCCACAGCAGAACAACACCTCCCATTCTCTTATATGGAGAGCTCAGCTGGGCTGATGTCAAGCTCATTGCACTTTGGGTTAAGATTTAGGTCAAGAAGCACTCTCTTGAACTATATTGCAAGTGATGCTCTGTGAAACTCCCTGTTAACTAACTTAGGTTACTTTGGAGCCCTAAAGCCAGGGATGTTCTTACTGTTGATCAGACTTTATGCCAGCATAATTAACTGTGTTGTCTGTAAGAAAGGATCCCTGCTCAACATGCTTTGCTCAGACTTGATATGCTGTTGTTATCCTACCCATAGAAGACTTGCTTACAAATTATTATTACTGACCCAGAGGGTTTTAGTCTTATGATTCTATTTATGCTTGATTTTTTTGACAGCCTCTTTTGACAAATGCTACAGGAATTTTACCCTGAGTAGTTTGACTGGGAGAGAAAGCATTATGACTCTTTGTGAATGTTTATGATATGAGACAAATTAATCTCTTACTGAATTTTTATTTCAGTATTATAACAGATAACTGCTGTCTCTTCACCACTGTGAGCCAGAATCTCAAGTGCATTACCCACACTCATCTGTCAGTCTGATTGTAGCAAAATAAATATTTTAAAGTGTTTTTTCCTTCCATGGATTATCCAAATTTACTTTCCTTTTTAATGACGTTATTGCCTCTTACAGGGCATGCCTCCTGGGCCATAAACCCCATACTTGAATAATTGGATCTGTTGTCCTGGATCATCTTTTTACATCAAAAAGAAATGGTGATAAGTTGTTGAAAAAAAATCAAAAAGTAACTCTTCCTTGCTTGAGTACCGTGCTCTGGGTGTACAGAAATGTGTTTTTGGACAACTGTTTTTGCAACTCCCAACATTTTATAAAATGTTTTTTTGATGGTCATAACAAAGTGAATAAGAATTGACTTGGTTGTAAAATCATAAATGTAGTTTTGGAAGGCGTTCATACTATCATTTTATTTTTTTTTACTATTATTTTTGGTATAAGCAGAGGAGGGAATTCTTTCCAAAAATAAAGCCTTGAGTTAACATAAGAATTCTCTCATAACAAGCTGTATGTTATTAAAACAAAACTGTTATTTAGTAAAGACAGTTTCCTACCCTAGTTTGATGATGATGCCTTGGACGCTTTAGCTGGTCCCAGTGCTGTTAAAAATATCAAATTCTATAGCACGTTTTTAGAGCTTACTTGAGTTGAAAAAATAACAAAATCTTTAGTTATAAACAATTACTCAAGGCACATGATAGGGCAAATGAATCTTGGCTGCTCGTTAGAAATGGATGGCCTTTTTACTCTGGGTGAATAACATGAATTTAATATCTTTTATAATGCTTAGCTGTCCAGTGAATCTTGTCATAGCTAAGCTGATTGAATAGAAAAGCTCTGGAGTAGAGCCTGCTTTCTTCAGGAATGTGATTAGTAGCTTAATTATAGCACTGTGCAAATTACATATTTGATACTGTTATATGAAATAAGCTTTCAGTAATTACTGTTGGTATCAGTGTCAGTGGAAATGGAGCATTAGGGACTTGGTCTCATTTCACATGGTACCTTGGGAACAATCTTTTCTTCAGGCGTTACATAGTCTACTGTAACTCTTCGGTGGCCAAGAAAACTAGTTTTGCAGTATGAACATAAACCTTGGTGTGCCTTGCTGAGAATCAGGTGAACACTGGTGATCAGACTAAGTGAAGAAGGACAGTGTGTCTGTGGCCGTGCACCAGCTGCCTTACTCTTGGCAAAGTTACTGGGGGGGGAGGGGGAAATGGTGTTTAAAATGCAGTTGGGGATGTATTGTCAGAGCATCTCCTTGTGGTCAGGAAAGATGAATTTCACTTGTACTTAAGCAGAAATAAGTATTTTCTGTTAACATTTTGTTAACAGGTCCCAATGGTGAAAACTAGAGTAAGGATGGATCCAGTGTTTCTTCAATGCCAGCTACTAGCATTTCAAGTATTAGGTTTCAGCAGAGAAATAGCTCACCCTAAGAGCACAAAGAAGTTGACAGAAGCACCAGGTGTGTTGTCTGTTACTTCTGTGTGCGTATACATCTAAGTGAGAAGACTGAGCTCTGAACAGAACCTCTTATTCAAATAAATACATATGCATAGCATACATATATGGTGTACAGCATATATACCTGGTACATATTCAAATTCTGCCTTGAGTTTGGAGGAGGAAGCGGAGGAAAGGATGAGAGGTTTTGTGCAGCTGTTTATGTAACCATCCAAGTGCAGCCTTGGATCATAAACATTTTGGGGCAAATGGAGGAAGCACTCTCTGTCAAAGGAGTTGTACTATGAATGCAAAGCTGAAATAATAATTGAACTGCTTATGCTCTGTCTTGTTCCTGCTCATCAGAATTTCATGTTAAAGCATTTAAATAAACTGGTGTGATATAAGTTATAATTCAGCCCAACTGAGCCCAGACAGGAACATGGGGGTTTTGATATCTGATGAGCAAGACATGGCAGAAATAACGTATTTCCTTGGGACTGAGCCACAAGCTTCTTCTCGCTGTTTAGTTAATTATATTAGGAAACACCTGTCACAGACTGCATTCTTTTAAGCCATGTGTTGGCAAATGCATCAAGCTGCAATTTCCTAAAGCAGTGCAAGCTCAAGCAGAGAAATGATGAGAATTACCATATACAGGGAGTTGTAGCTTCTTTGCAGTATTTTCTGACAAAACTGTGCTAGCTGCTGCAGAGGGGAGAGCAAAGTATAGGGCAGAAGAACAGCTTTTGTGTAACTGACCCACAGGAACATTGTCTTCAGGTGTCTAGTGATCAGTTTGCCCTGTCTGCCTTCTCTCTGTGGTAGTGTGCTGTTCTGCAGAGGACTTGAGAAATGTGAGGAAATACATTTTATATTTTATAATACTATTTTAATTATTATTGTATAATTATATTTTATTGTATAATTATAAATGTATTATTTTTATTATACATTTTATAATACTATTTTAAACCAAGAACGTATTTTAAATGTTGTATCTGCAGAGCTACAATGCCATAAAACCCAGCGGCTCTAACTTGGAAGGTGAAAATGATCTGTCTCATATCACAGGAAGAACAGGCTGAGGACAGCTTTGGGCACAACACAAAACAGGAGCTGTGGGGGAAAGGATTTGGCTCCCTATGTCTGCAAGGCAGCCTCCCCTGGGGGAGGGAATTTGTTTCTGGCCTCTGGCTCTCCTGCACCAGCATGTTTATTGCTTAAACTTTTTCAGTGAAAGTAAGACCATGGGCAAGATTCTTGTGATTTAAAAAAAAAAAAAAAAAAAAAAAAAAAAAAAAAAAAAAAAAAAAGAAAAGCAAGGTTTATTCTTTTGACTTTCCTATTAGCAGTAATGTTGGGTCTCTACAAACCTTGTCTTGAATTTGGGTCGTGGTGCTCTAAGAGATAGCTCGGAAGTGCAGCTTGTGCTTCCAGGGGAATGGGCAACTAAATTCAGTCATATAGCTTTGCAGGCTGCTTCAGGAATGGAAGCAGACAAAGCCTGTAGCTATTATAAAAATAGGAAATGCTGCTTTGGCATAGGTTTAAGCTGTTAAATAGCGTGTAAGAGCAGTTTTGCTACTGCCTGCTGAAGGCAAAAAGAAAAATACCCAGCTGAGCAAACTGTCCTTCCTGGGTTGTCTGTTCACTTCTTTCCTGGAACCCCTGTTTTGTGAGTTATCTATTAAAAGTTTATATTCATGCTGATAATGTATAAAAATATCCTGTAATGATTCATAGGTAATAAATACAAAGTTAACAATAGATTTACTTAGTTATACCTTAGCAAATGAATGCAGAGTTCTGTAATCTGCTTCTCTCTGTGCCAGACAGAGGCATTGATGTTTCAGACTTGCAGGCACTCAAGCAGCAGGGCTCAGTGAGGACCTTGGTGTTGGCAGCTGTATAGATGAGTAAACTGTTGGAAGGTGCTTTGTGAAAGAAGCTCTCATCCATCTTCCTAGGGGGTAGATGCAGTTTACTGCAGTAGTCATAATAAATTGATGATTTAAAACAGCGTGCAGCCCCGAATTCAGAATTAAACTATGTAAACAGCCTGCTGTCTGCTGAGCGCCTGTGTCCTTATAAGATAAGAATGGGGCTTATGAGAAAAGGAAGCTGCAAATGGCAACAGCTCCTGACTTCCTCTAAGGCTCTGCTAGTGCTAGAGCTGCTCAAAGAAACAAATGCATGCATTATCAAACAATTAGCAGTTGGTGATTATTGATATCACTGTGAATCATATGCATTTTTCAACATGAAATGCAACTTAAAGCTGTTCGTAATTTTAAATTGTATTTTATATTCATTCAAAAGAGAGATTAGAACTTTAATGTTAATCACAATTTCAGGTTAATGTGTTAATACAAATGCTAAATTGAGACCTTCATCTCTTCACTCACTCGGGGCTCAGCAGAAACAGAACTGACTCGAGTGTTGTAGGAGTTGTCTCCTTGGGCGGTTACAGCAGTGCTGCCCTGGAGAAACCTGTGCTGCTGCCTTCTGGGCTGAGCACACAGGCACGGTGCTGTGAAATTAGAAACAGCCAGATTGGGGCCCAGTGTGCCTTTGGTACACACAGGTGCAATTTAAGCAGCTGACCTGAGCTTGACAGTAACAGGGAGGAGAGCTGGCTGTGGCCACATGCTTGCTTTTCTCTGGATTTGAGATGCTTGCTTGCTAGGAAAGTGAGGAATTCAGGATAACAGGAAATTCAGTTAGCTCAAGATCTCAAATTATCCTTTAAGTAGCTATCTGATTGAGACTAACTCTTAAATTGCTGTCAGGGTGCTGTCATCATTTGCTGCTTGTATTTTTTGCTTGGTGGTTGGAGTACACTTCCAGGAGAAGCAGCAAATAGCCTGGGCTTTTTTTTTTTTTTTTTTTAGACTGAGGAAATTTGAGCCTACGTCTGTGATTGTGGTGGTTGCTGCCAGGGAGGCTGTAGGATTCATCCAGTCCTTGGGCCATGCACCCACATGTGGTCACTTCTGTGGAACTAAGGGCCATCAGCAAGAGCAAGCCAATAAAGAGAGAACTAAGCACTAAATTTCCTCAAGCCAAAGGGTGCTTCAGCCCAGATCTCCAACTTCTTGTACGGAGGAGTTCCCCAGAAAAGGTGTCCTCTGCTGAGGCAGGTGGCGGAGGGGCAGGGATGCTGGGTAGTACTGTGTCCCTGCAGCTATGGAGAAGGGAGCGGGAATAATTTGTATGGTAAGTATATGGGCTGGTGGTCAGAAGAAACATTACTCACTCTGTTTCTCCATTAGGTCATGGCTGTATCTTTCAAAAGGTTTCTTCTCCTTCCAGCAATTAGTCAGCCCATGGTTCTGCTCAGTACTACTGGTGCTTGCTTGGGGACAGGAAGCTTTGACTTGTGGGCTGGTCTGAAGGTGTTGATTCCCTTCACCTATGAGCTCCCTCAAGAAAGGAAGCATAGAGAGCTGCTCCTCCCTGCAACGTTACTGAGGAACAGTGTTGCCAGTCCTTAATGGATGTGTATGCTTCTGCCTCATCTTGCTCCATGCCAGAGCTCTTTACTGGGGTCAGACAAAGTGAAGTGTCTAGTGGCAGTGCTAGCTTAAGGATGCTCTGGTCTCACTCCTACAGATCTACTGCAGTGTGGTGTCATCCCAGGTCTACCAGTAAGAATTCAAAATATTTTTTGCAGGTGAGCTGATGTTTGCTATCCTGGTTCGCAGCTTATCGCCACAGTTGTCCTGCAGGCCTCGTCTGAACAGACACCATGCAGGACAGAGGCTGCTCTGAGCAGCACGTGGGCAGGACAGAGCACTCAGAGGAGGAAGCTAGGGCCTGAACCTACTTAGATCCTCTTTGTCACAGATCTGCTTGTACTTTGAATCTGCCCCGTGCCCGATTTTAAAAGCTGCATTGGCGCCTATACCAACTTGCCCCTATCTTTTAAAACAGAAATATTAGCTTGTAAGTGTAGGCTTTTAACTTCCCCTTCCTGGTGTCTGAAATTCACAGGTAAACTAGAACTGTAAAATCCAGCTTCAAACACGGGGAAAGTGCGTCATACATGGTTGGTTGGTGTTTGGTTTGCTAACCACTGGATGTCACTGCTGCTCCACAAAGAGATTCTCCCCAGCTCCCTTCGCTGTGGGACTGGACATACGAGAGCAGAGGATTTGGGGTTTTGCCACTCAAATAATTGAACAGCAATCACGTTTCTTGGGAAAATTGCCTGAGAGATTAAAATATACATTAACCGCTTATATCTAAAGCAACAACTAATTCCCAATTCAAGGTAATTCCCAATGCAAGGTAAGAGAAAAGATTGTGTGTGCAAATTACTGCAGTCTGTTACGTTCAGGGGCTTGATGAGTCGGTATGTTGCCTGTCTAGTAAGTGAAATCAAGTCCCTGCAAAAAATTAGAAGTGTGATTTAGAAGTATAAGTGCAGTGTTTTTACGGCTTACAAATGGTATATTTAGCAACACGTGATTTTTTAAGTTTAAGTAAAATGTGCTGAGAGATTTGGGGAGATTAAGTTGGGTTGGTAGAAAAAAACCCTAGACCTCTGCTTTTATGTTTTAAAAATATATTAAATACAGATCAAAAAAGCTTATAAATTGCTCACAGATGTGGTGTTCAATTCAATTTTTGTAATAGGTTTGTTTTTTAAATATGCTAAATTACTGTCTTTCATTCTTATGCCTTTAACCATTTTGTTCCTATATTATTTGCTTACACTACAGAAAGTGGAAGAAATAAGCACACACAAGATTTTGGTTTGTTGCAGCATTTGCTTTGTTTGTTTTGTTTGTTGAAGGCAGTCTGAAATGTCATGGCTGTCTGTCTTTTTAATTGGAAAGCAAAAGTTTCCAATGAAAACTTCCAAAGATGTCAGGCAGCAGCACCAGATACTGCCTTCTTCTTCAAGGCAGTATCTGTTATTAATGTTCTGTTATTAACCTGCTGTTAAACGTGTAACAGAAAACCTTTCTTTAAACAGCTGACTTAACACACCTAGTTAGCCTCTCCATTTTATCTCTACAAATAGCTAAATAAGTTGTCGACAACTTAAATTCTTGTGCTAGAGATTGAAGTATTGTGACTTGTAATCAGCTGAAATCTCTGAGAGGAGTTTGTGGAAGAAAAGCATTAATGGCCTGATCCATATAAAAAAAAAAAAAAAGTAAGTCTAGCACCTGTGTATTGGTACCTTATAAATACGATGAGCTGCAGGTACTTCAGGCATAAAAACAATCGAGAGGGAGGCTTTTAGACATTAAACCGTACTTCTAGAGATTATGCTGTTGTAGAGATTGCTTACATCAAGCCTGAATAAGGGAGGAAAGACCTGATCAGATAGCTCTTAGCTGCAGAGTGATTTGATTCAGTAATTTTCATTTCCCTCAGGAACAAAATGGATAGTTTTTCTATCAGCCTCAGTTTTCTTTCTTCTGGTGGGTGAGGACTATGCATCAATGCTGTTACCAGGCAATAAATGAAATAATTCCTTCTTGACCAAAGAAATGTTGTTTAAATATCTATAGACCAGTTAGATGAGTCCTTTCCATGTGTCTCTTAATTTAGTTTCAGAAAACCTGGTGATTTCTGGTGAAAAAGGTAATTTCTTTCCAAACAAAGGAATGTTTCTTTGCATTTAATAAGCTTTTTAATGTATATTGGGGAATAAAACTATGTAGGTTTGTGCATCCATAAGTTTCAAAGTTTTCATTTGTAAAAAATAATTTCTTAATACATAAATGGGTATCTTTGGAAAAAGTCAGATTCGCTCTAGTAGAGACTTTGCTTGCTTTACTTGTCTTCTGCCCACTGAAATCTGGGTCTGCATCTCTGGATTCTGTGATAGGAGGTATATTGCATTTGGAAAAGGGGACTGGTGATCAGGTAGGAAAACTTCAAGGTATAGAAATACCTGGACTGGTTGTAATTAGGGAGACTGAATAGTCTCATTTAGGGCTGCAGCTGGGGAAGCGAACACGACAATTGCAAAATAAATGCATTGTTGATAAATGTGATTTAATGAATGTTGAAAAGTGTGGCTGAAATACTTGTGTTGCTTGCCACTAAATCATCTGTAATCCCTCAGGAAAAAAAGACATGAGTTCTTCCAGACACTTTGTGTGGGAAAACTATGTAGTATGTGGAGGGAAAAATGTAATGAGTGGAAAAAGTAAAAGGATGATTATGCCATTATGTTCATTCACTTGCATGTCCTTTGCCCAGAGTGTTGTCTTCAGTTCTTGTGATATAGGCTGCTGCCTGTATAATTTCAGCAGCCGGAACAGGATTCAAAGGCAGTGATGTTTAGGGAATACACAGTCAGAAAGTCTAATGCTGTCTTGTGTGGATATGGGCAATCTTGCTGAAGGGAGGGACAAGGATGGGTTGCACTTTTTCCTTATAGTTAGACAACACAGTGAAATTGAAATGCAGAATGTTTTAAATGGATGCAGAAGTGCTTTTTGCGGCACAGTTTTACTGGTACAGATGGTTCATTTGAAAAACTTAGTAGGAATGAACATAGGAACCAGTCATGTTTCTGATGTCACTCTTTTTTGGTGTTGGCCAAGACATAAGAAAAATGAAAATAAATAAGAAAGATAGAGTCAGATATATGTTTGACTGAACCTGTTGCTTGAATATCCACCCAGTGCATTTGTGGGGATAGAAACTATTTATTTTAATCAATATTTGCATTTTATTATTGTGCTAGCATTTATTAGAAAATTTTAAATAGGCATAACTCTCAAATAAGCCATAAATTCTTTATCTTTATCTAAAATTAAGTGGACAGTGTTTAATTTCAGTGCTTAATTTATCACTACTCTGAGTTTTTGGCACAATTTTTGTATCTGTTCAAAATATACTTACTGTTGCACAAATTTGGCCAAAGCAGGCTGTTATTTGGGCATCATACCTCTGTAATGTGCTGCTTGAGCTGTATGATGTTTTGTGTCCTGATTCATCTAGAAGATCACCCTCAGTGAAGATTTCATGTGTGGAAAGATGATCAAGCAGTTCAGTAAATCACTGATAAAACTAACACAAGGAAATCCTTTTACAGGTGCAAATTCTGGCATTACGATGAAAACCTGCTCACCTCCAGTGTCGTCATTGTCTTCCATAACGAAGGATGGTCCACACTCATGAGGACAGTTCACAGTGTGATTAAGAGAACACCAAGGAAATACTTGGCAGAAATTGTGCTGATTGATGATTTCAGCAACAAAGGTACGTTGGCAATATTAACACACTGCTTGCAGAAAAGGAAAATTCATTGCTTTAAAAATAGGTTTCTTTTGATTTATTACCTGACATGGACTGAGTTGACTCTGCAGGAAAAATAAGTTAATTCTTCACAGTCATTTCAGTTTTCAGTGAAGGGAAAACTCTTTTCCAGTGAACTGCTTTCATAAAGGTGGTGATCCTTTTCGTGTTAGGTTCCCTTCTACAGCTGTGGAGATGTATGTAGGAGAAAGTTGGAAGAACTGGTACCTCTGTCCACTCTTGTGAAAATAAATAGTTTTAAGTGTATTGAAGGAGCTTGAGTTAAGTTTATTATAAATAATTTATTTTCTTATTCTGTAGAGGAATCCAGATTCCCTTTTTTTTTTTTTTTTTTTTTTTTTTTTTTAAATGTAATAAAAATGTGTCTAAGGTTATTGAATTATTCTGATTCATTTTCACTATCTTTTTATTTTTTAAAATCTTTTTAAGTGCATGTTGACTTCTCCCTATATTTGAGACCTGCATATCAATGTTTTCAAAAGTCCAGAAATTTTTCTCTTCCTTTGTGATGTATGTCTGGTCTTGGTTTATAGTATGTATTTATGTGTGATTCTTACAGATATAAACATACATTGACGTTTTTCCTTTAATAGTAGTGTCTTCAGGGCTAATACAAGTCAAGGCTGAATCCAGAGAACTGAAAGCAGTATGGGAGAGATTCAAATATAACATGATTGATATAGACAAAATCACTCTGTTTTTAAACTTAATGTTAAACTTAATGTACTATTTTGATATTTGTTTTAAAAAAAAAGTCAAATTTTGCGAGATATTATTCTAATGTAGTTCTTCAATACAAGTAGACAGAGAAAAAGAGTAGTGGCATAAATAAGAACATTTTAGATATACAAGAAATGTATTCTTGTAACTGAGAGTGTTTAGACATCAGTTACTGCCTCTGACTTTCTCCTTTCAGCCAAATTATTTGATTTCTTTTTCCCTTGTCTGCTATTAGCATGGCAATAATAGCACATCTGCCTTGCCCACAGGTTTGTGGGAATAAATCCATAAAACCAGCAAAACATTCAGGGATCAAGATGATGGTGAGACAAAAACAAAACAAAACAAAACAAAAAAAAACTTTTGGTAGTTTTGGTAAGATTTGTAGGAAATGAAAATCTGAGATGAAAAGAGAATGTCTTCAATAGCTTTACCACTGCAAAAAATCATGGTTTCAAATCTTTGCTCTTTGCATGTTGTATAATGCTATATGGCTCTGATTTTGTGGGGCAGTTTCTCAGCAGGGCTAATCCATCATTTTGTCAAAACTTTGAGGGTATACAATGACAATTTCTTTTAGATGATGGTGATGAGCCAGGGTAGGCTTTTAGGAGTATGAGCAAGTTTGAGCTGGTCAGGAGCGTAGGATACACTCCCTTTGCCCTCTGTGTGCAATAGCTGAATTGGGCAGTGGCATAGAAAGCTGATGACTCTGTGCTGAGGCTCTCCCTTTTATCAAGTGATCTGGGCTTGTCCCAGCTCCAGCCTCACAGCAGGAGTTGTTTTCTGCTGTTCTGCCCGCTATAAACCCTACGTTTGAAATCATCATGCAGTTGGGATTGACTTTTTTGAGTATAAGTTGCTATTAAAGATAATTAATGCATACTAATTTTTACTTCGTACCCGTGGGTAGGTATCATTTTCTGTTTGTTTTTACAGGAGAGGAAAAGTATTGTAAACTTGACTACATCTGGCTTAGTCTAATAAAGATACTGAATGTTACATTATAGTCTCCCGTATCCTTTACAGCCTTTGAGAATTTGGCTTAGATATACACACACGCTGTAAAACAAAAATATCTTCTCTCCTAAGGGATATAATTTTAATAATTCAGTCAGCAGACATGTACTGTGTGTTTCCTTTTCGGCTGGGATCACAGCTTTCCTTCAGAGCCATTAAAGGGCTGCCCGAGTGAGCAGCATAAAGTAACTACAATGCTGATGGTCTCTAGAAATATTAGCAGGCTTTTACTAATGATTGGGTTCAGTGTTTGGGTTGCACGAGTCATAGCTGACTCCATGCTATATATATGTAATTTACAGAATGAGTTTGGCATAACTGGTACTACAGTTTCCAGTACCTGATTATTATTAAATAAAGGTAGTGTTTTTCAAGAAATTTGTTTTCGAACGCAGAACTTATGCTCTTTGCTCACATAAGCATGGCTAGCAGATACAGCTAGCCTAGAACTAACACCAGCAGACCCTTGTCTTCATTTTTCCCACACTTCATTTTCCCAAATAACTTTAGGTTAGAAAATTGAGTAAAGCAAGCACAAGATGAAATGTTCTCATGTGCAAGCGACTCGAAAACAAGCAGGGACTGGAATTACTCTGAACACCTTGCTGCAACTGCACTATTTCCCTATAACAATTCATTAAAGTGCTTTAGGCTATTACTTGGTAAACATAATTAACTTAATTTCAATAATTCAAATTGCATTCTAGATGAAAAAAGTGGCTGAGGGAGGAGAATCTTGCTCTACTTCTTTCTCCCCAGAGAAAAGCACGAGCTAGTACAGCCCGCGCAGTGTGCCAAGCTGCCTAAAGAGATCTCCAGTTGTTAGGAGAGCTGCAAAACACAAACACCCTTCCCCATAGCAGAGCTGCTCAGGGCTTTTTCTTCTTCGGCCAGAACAGAGGTGGTGCCGATTGAAGTTCAGGACTTTCTCCTTCCCCTCCTGCTTTCAGGCCACTTGCTTCGTGTCTGCCTTTCCTTACATACCTTACAGGGAGAAACAGTTGCAACACTTGGAAAATGTTATTTTCATTTGAGTTCTTTGTATAAAGTCAGCTGGGAGCAGTCTGTTTGCTGTTTGACACTGCCTTCCTTCCGTCATCTCTTCTGCAAACAGTTGAGCTGCACGGAGAGATGTGCTGAATTCAGATCCAGCTTTTTTTTTATTTGCCAAACACAGAGAGAACAGTAACAGGAAGATGATGCCAAGCTAATTGAATTATGCTAGTTCCGATATTTTCAATGAAAAACCCTGCACTCATGTGTACTAGAACTGAAAAATCATTGCAGAGCTACCACGCTGTTGGTGTGGCCACACTGCTGCCTATATATTCTCTGCTTCAGAGTTTCTTGTACAGATCAAAACTATTTTGCTGCTAGCATTAGCTGTGCAGAGAATGCAGCTGGTCTGGAAGGGCAGCGAGGGCTCTTAAAGTACGCTTTCCTGCAGCTCTCTGCAAGTGCAGTTGTGGGTATGTCTGCAGCAACTAGCTACACATTTACATATCAGCAGTATTTCTTTCTGAAGAATGCAGGTCAAAATCTCAGTGATGCATCTGCCTTTTGTAGCCGATGCACGTAAAAAGAGTAACTACGAACATGGCAGTGTTCGCAGTAGCGTTTAAAGGATTTGTCTGTATTTTGCATTTATGTGTTTTTTCTTTATGGCTGTCTGATGCAGCATCCCCTACAATAACAAAAATGGGAAATAATGAGCACAGACAGGTAACAGAGTTTTTATTAGCTTGCTTAATAGTGCTCACGGGGTAGGGGGGGAACTGAAGCGTGAATGAGTACCCGTATTCAAACTGAGAGCTCTGCACCAGCAGCGTTACAGCACAGGGCACTGGGAGCTTGAGGGAGGGCTTCTGGTACTGTTTCTCTAGTTCTTGAAATGACATCCATGTGCCAAGGAAATAAAACAGAGCTCTCCTCCTCCCCACCCTACGTTGTAATCTGCAGCGCCTAATGCCTTTTGGAGAAAAGACGTGTTTTTTAAAAGCATTGATTCATGCTGTAATCATGCACTGAGACATGGGAGAACCACCCAAACAAGGGAAGACCAGATTGGTGGTTGTAGTACTTCGGGGGGGGGGGGAGGGGGGTAAAGCAGATGTTTTCAAACAGAAAATAAAATACTTTGAGGCTGTTGACAGATATCATAAATACACCTTTTAGGTGAGTGACATTTAATACTGGCCAAACAGTATTTCTAACTGTAAAAGGATCAGGTTTTTATACGCTACTGTCACGCAGCCTTGCAAAGCCAAGTCCTTATAGTATGGGAAAGCGGGAAAATTCAGTTTTCCTGTGGGAAATAGCACTTGCTGCTAGCCCAGGCACAGTTTCAGATAATGGACTGCAAAGTCCTGAGACTTATGCTGTAGAAAAGCTTTACACAATCAATATTACAGGTTTTTACAGCTCCCTGTGAACCTTACATAGTTGAACATTTGATAACTAAAACATTTGGATTCACAGGCAGGAGAGCTGGAAATAACTTCAGGGTTTAAAAACTCTGAAACATTCCTGACAGTCCTTCTGTAGCATGTATTTGGTATTTTCAGAATAAATGATGGTGTGATATAGAGATTCTCATAGTACCATTTCAGGATGACCTCATAACTCTCTTGAATTTAGCCTTTAAAAGTGTATATAACAGCTTTCATATCACATATTCTATATATAATACATGGCATGTTATTCTATAGAGCGTAAGTGATAAAATTGTTCTTTCTCTAGTTTGATATTTATATACTCTCAAAGTTTTTCTAATGCACAAGGGTTTACAGAAGACATTGTAAATGTGTGTGGGAAAGGAGAAGAGGTTACATAAAACTTTCACTTGAGAAAACTTTTTTTTTTTTTTTTTTTTTTTTAATAAAGTTGAAGAGGAGGAATTCTACCAGTATTAAACGATTACTGGTTTGGAATATTTTCTGGTCTTTGGTAGAACTGCTGAATTTTAAAGTTTGGAAACTTCACTTTTAACAAATAAACATTCATATTTCAATTATTTATATGTAGCTTCTGTTTAAACTTGACATTTTTTGAATACTTTTGTTAAGAACAGAAAATGTACTAAAATGTAAGGTGCAGCAAACTCCAGACTCTAGTCATTTCAATTCAAGGTGCAGACAATGCTGTAGCTGAAGCACCTTGATGGATACGTTCCCATTCTCCTGGCCATGCCACGTCTGGTGTTTGCCCAAACAGAAAACAGAGCCACCTTACCCAGCAAAAAAATACTTTTCAGGCTGATTTCTGCCAGACAAATGGCTTGTGTGGCCCCAAGGTTCAGCACTGGTGCTAGGTGTAGGATATGCTCCCAGAGGAGCCAGAAGCAGTAGAGGAGGAGAAAGACCTGCTATTCTTCATGGCAGCATGCTCTTAGGTCAGCCCAGACATGTTACCTGCCTGACCCTCCAAGTGTAGACCTGCTGTGGGTGCCTCTGCTCTAGCTTAGGTGGCTCCTTTTGGGTCCCCTCTGGGAGATCCTGGAGCTGGAGGCCATTCTTTCCAGCCTTTCAGTACAAAAATAGATTTCAAATGAACAGCAATAGTTAAATTAGTGTAGCCTCAAACTGCAAGCGCCTGACTGCCAGCCCTTCTGCCTTTCTGAATTTTCTCAACAGAATCAGCTGTGCGAAAATATTATGCAACACTATCATCCTTCTTTCAATTTGTGTGGTAGGAATGTGGTTTCCAGATTAGTTTGGCAAAGCTCAATGTGCAAATCCAGATCTGTAAGCATTCAAGTATAGCCAAATTTGATTGATTGATTATCTGTTAACTCATCCCTTTACTGACCAAGTCCCTTTGGCTAAAGTGTTCCTGTACTTTTTTCATTCTGTAGGTTTGTAGCGTGATCATCAGTATGAAGAGCTACAGCTCATCCACTGCAGTTTTGGCCCTCCAATTATTCCTTGTATTATTTTAATTGAAAACACCACCACCACCACAAGTGGGGAGAGATCTAGATGAGGGAGGGGAATGACTTGAGTATGGTGGGCTTTTGTCTCAGGTTTCCAGATTTCATAGGCTGACACACAGTTTTGTATGTCAAAAAGAAAGTCAGTGAAGAAAAATGTTAAACTGAAAAGTTATGCTTTCTACTGTATATGTGACATCTGGTGAGGAAAGGTCATAAGCTGAAATTTAGAAAATTCTCTGTTGGTCTATGTGGTTGAAATATACATGAAGACTTGAAAGTCACTCCTTGATATATTAAAGTGACTGATAATTTTTCACCCAGCTCCCCTGTGGTGTGGACAGCTTCACCTGATTTTTCTTTAAATGTGATTTTAAAAGATGAACTTGTGCCACAAAGCCAGAGACCTCCAAGGCTTGATCCCTTCAGGTTTAGTGTTTGTGAACAGCAGCACAAGTAGTTGAATTCAAGATTCTGTAAATCCTCTGTGTCTGTAAGTATTAAGTAGAGATGGATTTGGGAATACAAAACTGATTATTACTAAACTTCACCCAAATATTTTTTTCTTTGTTATTTTATAGCACACTTAAAGGAAAGACTAGATGACTACATTAAACAGTGGAACGGCCTGGTGAAGGTATTTCGAAATGAGAGGAGAGAAGGTTTAATCCAAGCTAGAAGCATTGGAGCCCAAAAGGCTAAACTTGGACAGGTAGGAACCAGCTCACAAATAAGTCTTATATATTTTTAATTTTACTCCTTTTAAGCTTCATTTTTCTGCCTCTAATATCAAAGTATG
Source organism: Aythya fuligula (assembly GCF_009819795.1). Taxonomy (NCBI): domain Eukaryota; kingdom Metazoa; phylum Chordata; class Aves; order Anseriformes; family Anatidae; genus Aythya; species Aythya fuligula. The sequence goes on along the minus strand of NC_045562.1, from coordinate 24,908,257 downwards.
GCAATGTAAAATAAAGTTAATTAAATCTTTGTGATACCCTGTATAGAGATAAAAGTGACTGTACATCTGCTTCCTTGTTTTTCTCTTTTGAAGGTTTTGGTTTACCTTGATGCCCATTGTGAGGTGGGAATTAATTGGTATGCGCCACTTATAGCTCCTATATCCAAGGACAGGTAATGTTCTACTATGATTTCCAGTGCCTGGCCTCTTAGGAAGGAAAAGTCAGAGTAACAATCCATGCTTTTCAAATTCAAATCAATAAGTTGTATATCTATATCAATATATATCTATTTCAAGCTACATCAATATTTGCTGAATCAAGGTTTTATCAACTCCCAGCAAAAAAGCTACGTAAGGAGGAAGGAAAATATCCAAGTAAATTTCCAGATAGTTTATTTCAATTGGTATACTGAATGTTGTGCTTGTTGTAGATTAAATATCAAACAACTCTTGTCTTTTGCAGTGATCTGAGGGACAGTTACAAACGTGTTCTGTTGTAGCCAAGTAAGGACCCTGATTAAGCAAAGTGTTTATTATAAATAAACAAAATCGTGATTTGGGGTCAGAGCAGTAATGGTAAGAGTTCTGATTTAACAGGGACTTAAAGCCCCTGTGATCTCAAGAGTTTGATAACTAGATAGAGGTTAAAAACGCTCGCATGCTTCCACTGAGTGTGCATTACTGTTTTACGTGCCATAGAGGTGGGAGGAGGAGGCAGCTGCAGAGGCTCCTCCGGCACTGCCTGCAGAGGATGCATATGCAGGAGGTGCTGGCAGCTCTGCAGCCTCCATCCAAGCGCTCTCCCCTGGGCACAGCGTGCTGGTCCCTCAGCACCCAAGGGAAGAGCATGGCATTATAGCTGCTTGTTGCCTCCCCCACGTGTTTTTCCAGTCTCATACGGGATTTGTCTTAAAAAGATGGAAGAGCTCTAAGAAGAAAATAAGATTGCAGTTTGGTCACTGGGAGAATTTGGGGAGAATAACATGATGTCTTTTCCTTGTCAAATGCTGTATATGACAGATCATAATGAGGAGCACATTGCAAATTAAAAAAGAAAAATTCTTTGCAGGCCATTGCTAAAAGAGCACCAATAACATATTTTTTATCCTTAAAGGCTGGATTTGCAGCACAGTTGGGCAGAAGAGTGAACATCCATATTTACACTAGTAAAATGTTTATCGTACTTATTGGCAGCTAAGATCTAATATGAATAGAAATTATAGAAGATAATAATACTGTGAGAGTTTTAGCTTTCTAAAGGCTCCTCTGTTGCCTCCAGCAATGCTTTCTTAGAAGACCAATGTCAAGAAGAACACATGCAGGAAAAACTGTAAATGAATTGATGTATTAGCATTTTAGACTGAACTTTCCTGCTTCCAGAATGTCTTAAAACAACATAAAGAAAAGACTCTCTCTTTTTTCTAATGAGGCCTCCTTTTGCAAATAATGTTTACGAGTGACTTTTCATATAAACTACTCGATGAGGAGATTAATAATTGATGGTGTAAATTTCAGATTAGACAGATTACTCTTACTCTTCTTAAATTGTATCTTGCTCTTTCTTTCCCTTCTATAAACGTTTCAGAACTACATGTACTGTACCTCTAATAGATTACATAGATGGGAATGATTATTCCATCGAGCCACAACAAGGTGGGGATGAAGATGGTTTTGCCAGAGGGGCCTGGGACTGGAGTTTGCTATGGAAACGAATTCCGTTAAGCCACAAGGAAAAGTCCAAACGAAAACATAAAACTGAGCCTTATCGGTAAAGAAAGCTGTTTACGTGTCACGGATTGTAATGAATAACTGTCTAAAGCCTTTCCTTCTTCCCTCCTCCCTCTTCTCCCGTGAACCACGATTGGCACACGTGTCCCACGCGGGTCCCTGCACATAACCGCATCCTCCCTGCCACCATCTGCCGCCCCGCAGAACCACATGCACTGTGCCACTGATAGATGTCATAGATGGCAACACTTATAAGATTGTGCCGCAAGGGGGTGGTGACGAAGATGGGTTTGCTAGAGGAGCATGGGATTGGAGTATGCTATGGAAGAGGGTTCCCTTGACCAAGCGAGAAAAGGAAAAAAGAAAGACAAAAACCGAACCGTATCGGTAATCACTAAATCACTTACCTGTTTCTTTTTTCTTAAGTAGCTATTGATCCACTAAAACTTGCATGTACTTTTAAGCCTGAAAATCTTCGTATTGCTAACCATGACAGCTGCTTTGTTTAATCAGACCTGTTTGCTGCAACTGATTACTTGACTAAAATAGTTTTGCTACCTTCCGCTGCCTCTCCACTCCTGCTCTTGTGTGGTTAATAGGGTGTACATCAGAATAACATGGTTTTGCTTGGTGAGAAAAAGGATTGTATGACTTCGTTTCCAGTGAAAACTTTATTTAGCTATGGTATTTTTGAAAAGTAATGTTGGAAACAAAAGCTCTTATTTAATCATCTGATTTGAAATAATGAGCATGCTGTGAGTATTTGTAACAGCTGGTAATGCATAAAATCTGTAGGTTGCTGTCATGGCTTGATGCATGCATACAGCTCGTGGGTTATGCATGTACATCAGAAAAATGCCTTTTGTCATGTTTCTCCCACTTGCTTCATAATAGATCACATCTGACAAAGATGCATACTATTTAAGAATTTTGGCTACATATTTTCTAAGGTCTGAATTTGCTTGGGGATTTTACTTTAATACATATAACTTGAAGAAAACCAAAATTTATTTTCTGGGAAAACTCCAATGATTTTCACATAAGTCCCACCTTTTTCTTTGGCTTTGTAGGGGGGTATATGTTTTCTTCCCTGCAAACAGAAACTGGCTAGAAACCCTAGCTTACGTTTCTGGATTGCTTTTCAAGACTGGGAGGCTGCGGTTCTGCTGTTTTTTATTACTTTCCCCTTCACACTTAACTAATCGTGTTACTACATTTGAAAACAATCTTCACATCTTCAGAATCTAATGTCTTCTATTGCTTGTATGTATGATTTAAGCACTGTAAGAACTTATGTTGGTAATTCCCTCTCCTCACCCATGATTGTTCTTTGCTAAAATGGCAACACATGCAAGGAAGTTACAAAGCTTTGATCTGTTTTGTGTACAATCTAAATAATACCATTTTCTGACAAGGCTGTCCACATTGGAACTTTAATACTCGCTCAGAGGGGGATAAACTATTTCAAACATCACTGTTGTGTTCTGTGTTTACCATCCAAACAGGTCTTAAAATCCTTTAAAATGTTCCCAGAAACACACAACACATGTTCTCAGAATGGTTTAAAAGATGACTTTATTTTTAATAATACTTTGATAGTTACAGTGCCTTTTCTAAAAAGAGATGTTCCCTGCATCAGTTATGGCCGGGCTCTAGGCGTTTTGTTGCGGAAAAACCAAGGCATGTAAGACCAAGTAATGACTTTGCTTAAATTGTAGACATGATTGCCTAGTTTAAAAAGAAAACAAAACAATAATGAAAAAAATCCTCAACACCTTAAACAACTTAAATGACTTCTGGTAATGGGGGAGAATAGCCCCAGGACCAAATCCCACTTTCAAAAATACTGTGCTTACCCCTTTTTATCTTGTAAAATAAACTACTGAGCTTATGTGGATTTTACTGTGTTTTTTAACACACTTGATGGTGTGTTAAAGGCCAAGACTTTACTCCAGCATTTGAGGCCTCTCTACACTTGCCAGGTCTTTACGGTGCTCAGGGAAGCCAGCAGTGCAGGCAAGCCACAGGGCTGTGCGATGCCATGTGTTTCTCCCTGCTGTGCTTACTGGCTTCCTGACCCTCCAGTCCCTCTGGAGCAGCAGCAAGGCTGGAAGAAAATCCCACAAGCAGACAAGAGGAAGGAAGGGGGCATTCAGGAGGCACTCAGCATCTGATCAGGTGGTCTGGACAGCTACGTTTGCTGTGCTGTGGGCCACCCCATGTCACCTTTTCCTTGTCACCATTTTTAATCCCCAACCTAGTGGGGACTGCAGGTTTATCCACTAGGGTTTTTTTATATTTATTGATCCTTAGGGGGAAAATGCTTGGTATGTGTGCAGGAAATGGCTTAATGTATTCTACTCTCCATTTCCATGTAAGCAAGCTGCCAGAGAGTTTTGGTTAGTTTCTGCACAAATGTTCCAGTCCTAGTCACAGCATCTTTCTGACACATTAAAACTTGTTAATTGAACTTTGGCATATGTAGAGGGATTTACAAAGCCTTTTTTTTTAAAAAAAAAAAAAAAATAATAATAATTAAAAAAATGAAACCAAAATGGAAACCTAATATGCCTTGATCCAGGCCCTCTTAAAAATTTCACAGAGGGTAATGAAAAGTGTTTCACGTGATGGAGGTAGAAAAAGAGCCAGAGGGAAAAAGTAAAAAGCCATCATTTAACCAGGAAAACTCTGTTGCTTGATTAACAGTAAGTAAACATCAGTTTCAATGTGGCAGCTCTGCAGAACATAAACTTAAGTATGTTATATGGTCTCATCCCTTATATCAGAAACTTGAATGTCTGTTCAGTGAAAAATGTCTTGCCACAATGACTCCTAGCATTTTTCTAGTAGAAGCATGGTGGCTGGCTGAATGATAACTCTGACCAAAATTTTGTATAATTAAAAAAAAAAAAAAAAAAAGATATGCAACCTCACTAAAAATATACACAGGTCATTTCAGGAAATCACTGGAAGCTTATGACAAAGCTTTAAGATTTTTCAGTGTATTGCCATTAATCTAATCTTTATTACATGTTAACAGCAAATTGCTTCCTTGATTGGTGCTTTCTCTGAATGTTATCTAATCCTTTTGGCAGGAGGAATTACACTGTATTCTTCTTTCAGGTCTCCCGCAATGGCTGGTGGATTGTTTGCCATTGAGCGCGATTTCTTCTTTGAACTCGGTCTCTATGATCCAGGACTTCAGATCTGGGGTGGTGAAAATTTTGAAATTTCTTACAAGGTAACACTAAATACTGAAAACTTTCCTCTTGGCATCCTTGCAAACTTAGGGTCAGGAGCTGTCAGAGAGATGGCTTAGCAAAGAGACCCAAGTGCAGAGCAATCTAGATTTCAGTAATGGTTTGGGATCACACATGCTCCCCTGAATATCCAAACTGAAACCAGACTGGCAAATTAGATAGAGGAGGGGGGAAATCTGAGTGCTCTCAGGGTGTGTATGTGTTTATAGAAAAATGTTTTTTCTAACAAAAGAGAAAAAGAAGCACTTGGTTTGTGCATAGATGCATGTAAAGTATACAAGGATGCTACCAGAAGTAATCTATCCTGGTTTCTTCCTCCTTGCCATTTTTCTGGGTGAAGAATGGTCTCATGTACTTTTCAAAATTTCAAGAACTTCTCTACAAGAGAAATCTTCATGATTGAAGCACTAACTGCATAATTCATAATCATTGCAGAAGATCTTATTTTCAATCCCAGGCATATGCACACTCTTCAGTTAGCAGGAAATGTAAGATGATGATCATTAGCTTCTGGTAGCATCAGTATTCGTAATGACACAAGTGGCAGACAGCAGGAATCTGTCCCAATTAAGAAACGAAAGTGGAGACATCTAATATCCTCAGCAGTGATCTGTGAAATCGTAGCTGAAATTTACTAAAAGTACATTCAGAGCTCCCCAGCTACTCTTGCTGTTGATGATTTTGAGGAAAGCTCTGAGTGCACTTGCTCAGCTGTAAATCCATATGCAAAAGACAGTGACTGAGGATGTTACGTATACAGGGTCTTTATCCTTCTAATTCCTCGTCTTGCTTAGATCTAAATCGTGATTGAAATTGCATACAGTAGTTTTGTAATTGAAGTGGATAGTTGTTGCTGATTATGTAGAGACCTCCAAATTGGTTTCATGTAGATCAAAACCAATCTTCAGAACTAAATAACATTTATCAGTGTTGCATGCTGACTCCTAGATAGCGAATAAAATTGCTTTGCATATCAGTTTTTTAATCAAGCTCTTATGAAAATTAATATGATGATAAAACACATGCAGTGAAGGAAGTATTCTGCCCATCTTACCTAATAATGTTAAGTCTGTTTTTTAACTTAGAATTCAGTCTATTTTGGAATATCCACAAAGTTAGTTTGAATTTGGGTTTGATGCTACATTTTAAACTTGTCAAAGCTATAAGCGATTAAATTCAAATTATTTAGGTGCGTTTTCTTTCTCCCACAAATAGATGGATTATCTAAGGACATGTGGGTGGGAAGGAATTTCAGAATGGTAGTACACTTTCCCCATTTTTATTTTCAGCTACTACCACTGAAAAAAAATATCTGTTTGTTCTTGGTTGTAATGCGGTTACCAAATACATCATTACCTCCTACTGGTATTTATTAAGGAAATCTTAATTGTGATGGGCATCTAACCAAAACCCATCTTAGTGACAGTATGTGAATTGCTCCAATAAAATCAAAATACTGATTCTGTTATTTTAAAAATTACCCCATTCCATATTTTGTTCACTCATTCATTACTGTTCTTTTAAAATAGCAATGGAATGAGGTGACAAACTATTTTAAAAGCTTTTTGAAAAATTACTTCAGTTGAGTAATTTCATGTTGGAGTTGAAGATGTACTCAATACATCTTTATTTCCTTTCATTTCAGACATATTATGTCTATGCTTATGTCTGAAGTAAAAAAAATATTTAAATGTATCACATGGTGGTATAGTAACAGAAGTATTTTCTACGTATTTATCTATCTTAAATTCCTGTATATTAATATCTGCATCTTTGCTTGAACTTGTAGATCTGGCAGTGTGGGGGAAAACTGTTGTTTGTCCCCTGTTCCCGTGTTGGACACATTTATCGTCTCCAGGGTTGGCAAGGAAATCCACCTCCTGTCTACGTTGGGTCTTCTCCTACACTGAAGGTACTATTTTGCTGCTGATTTGAGATAACAGATTTAAATAAATCTGTGTAAATTATCAGTAGCAATTTAAAGAGCGCTTCATCCAAAGGTATTTAGTGTCTAAAGTTAAGATGTTCAACCACACGGTGATCGTAGGTTTGCATTCCCCCACTGGCCTGAAAGGGTGTTATCCCAGGCTCTGGTGAATTGATTAACATTTTAGTCAAGCTAACAGTAGGAACAGTACTATGGAGCGTAGCTGGAAATAAGCACAGATGGGCATAGTGACAGAGAAAAAGGGCAATGGGAAGGGGGCTTGTAAATGATAGCTTATTTTTCAGTGCAGGCAAGCCTCTCTGAAATTATAAAACCCTACCACTAATCTGAAAAATCTGATCAAAAATATCTTCTGCATGTCTAAACTCCTTACATGAGTCAACTTGCCTGCTTACTGGGTGAAACGAAGCACTGCTGAATGTTCTTACATAGTAAGCAGCTTCTACGTACGAGGTAGTATAGAGGAATATCTTTCTCCCTCTTCAGGCACCCTTCTATCCTAACAAGCAACAATGAAATACTTCACTTAAGGTGCATGGGAATGTAAAATCTCCTTGGTGTTTCATAGCTGGCTTGTTTAAGACTTTTTTTTTTCCACCCTTAGTGGACTAAAGCATATCATTCTGGATATTTAAATTGCAGAAGTTGAATGCAAACTCTGAATTGTAGCTCTGGTACTTAGCAAATGACTGCAACATTTATTGCACCACTTACTGAAGAGTCCTTATTTAAAACAAACAAACAAACAAGCAAATAAAATAATTTAGAAGACTTTGTACTCTCATTAAGCCAGTTTATTTTACTGGCCTAAACTCTAATTTGAAAATAGTAGTCCTGTGTGTCATAATCTGCTGAAGATGACAAAATATCATTGCTATATAATAATTTCACACTATTATGGTTTTTAAGAGAAGAAATCTTTAAATCTGTGAAATTGACACGTTATTGTGTCTGACCTGTTGTGCATGCACTGAAATAATAGCAATGTCATTCTTCTTCACAGAACTATGTCAGAGTTGTAGAAGTGTGGTGGGATGAATACAAAGATTACTTTTATGCCAGTCGGCCAGAGACAAAAGCGCTGCCCTATGGAGATATATCTGAGCTGAAAAAATTCCGTGAAGATCACAACTGCAAAAGCTTTAAGTGGTTCATGGAAGAAATAGCATATGATATAACATCGTATTATCCCTTACCGCCTAAAAACGTGGAATGGGGAGAGGTATGTAAAGCACATAACCTGTATTTATTTTCTGAGGATTTTTTTTGAAGTTCAGAATTAAAAAGGAAACGATTATTATTTGACATTAATCTGAGAACAGGCTCTTTGTTTCCTGCTATACCGATGTAAGTGATACTGGCCAGAGGACTACAGAGAAATAACCAAAGGGGGAAGAAAAAAAAAAAAAAAAGAATGCTACTTTAAAAGCTGGGATTTCTTTAAAATTAGATCCATGTTTCTTTCAAGATTAATTTTTGTATCTATCCATGGTCTCAGTTATGTTTAAAACTCTTTTCTCCAAAATTGGAATTTATTTATTTTTAAAAGAAAAAAAAAAAAAAAAACGTTTGTACTAGAATATTGGCAAAGATTAATAGGTGAAAATTTATTTATTTATTTATTTTGGTGTAGTCTTCAAGAATAGGTAGTGAAATACAGAGAGAGTACATTCTGCCTATGTTTGCTAGCCTGAGATGTACTCATATTGGTACAGCCTCAGTAAATCCCTTGTCTGCATGTAATGATTTGATATGATTCTTTAAGAGGAGTTTCCAGCATTAATGTATATGAGTATGACTTTGCTAAATCAAGGGTGTAGATATGCCTACACATAACTTGGCATTTTCACTTAGAGAAAATTCATCAAAAACGGCAATTTCACTTAGTTATGCTACCAGGTGATACAGGACACCTCACTGAACCTGCCCTTCCCTTCTGGCTGTAACCCCACACTTGGAGGAGCCATTACTGTAGGTCTCCTTCCCAGCTTCAAATGATTTTTTGGCCCTTCTGAGATTGTCCAGCCTTGCCCTTTCTCTTCTATCAGTTTCACTTTTGAAGATAGTAGGGGCAAAGCCAAAAAATTATTTTGCTAGCAGGGGATGAGTCCTGGGTCCCGCCAAACTGAACAACCTTCTTTCTGATGTACCTGGTTTTGTAACTTCAAAAGAAGATTAGAAAGTTGAGATCTATGCATATTCATGTGACCAAGAATGTGTCATCTCTAACTTCTCTGAGGAATTAGTGATTTATAGTGTGTGCATGGTGGAAAGAGGGTACAAATAGTCTTGTATCTGGGGACCAGGTGAACGATGCCACTTTTATTTCTTATCTGAAAGCCGACACAAAGCATCAGGTTAGTGCATTAACTTTAGACCTGCTTTTGAATTCACATAAAGGGTTAGAAACGCTTGTTATGTATTGCTCTTCACTGGGGTGAAAATATCTGAAGAGAATAAAATAATAATGGTCACCTTGTGGAAAATCATCCCTGATAAAAGCGAACAGCTCCAGAGCAGAAACAGGAAAGACTGAAGTTCAGAGGCTTCTGTGAAGTTGTCTTCAACTCTTCGCTAGCTGACAGTTATCCTACAACATCTGAGATATTTTTTTCGCCATATGTTTGTAACATCACACTAATTGCATTTCCAAACCGTCAGGAATGAAAGCGGGGTTTATCTTCCCTAATACTGTCTGGAAGTCAGGTCTCTGGGCTAAGCTTAGTCCTCCAGGCTTCCTTCTGCAGTCACAAAGGAGAAAGAAGCTCCAGCAAAGAAAATAGGCTTGGCAAGAAAGTTATTTTGTGCCATAAAGCCTTTTCAAAGCCATTTGTTGATCCTTCTGAGAAGAGAATGGGATAATCAGCAGCAAAGGAAGGCATGCTTTCTGGCAGGACTTGTGTTCTTTATCCTTGTGCCTGTGCCTGCCCCTCATCAGCGTTATCTTTCCTTTCCCCGTGTAATTGCTGCTGCAGAATGAACTGCTGAGCAGCCGGGACTGCTCCTGCCTGTACTTAATGACCGCTGTCTGCAGCTCCTTGGCATCAGATTTATCTCCTCACGTCTTCCACAGGATGAGAGCAACTTCATCAAGCTCTGCCTTTATTTATGACGATCCGAGAGACCAAACGTGCTTTAATAGGAGATTGAATAAATTAAAATACTTGGAAGTCCTACACTGTAGTGTCGTTAGTTTGGAATTGAGCTTTGCAACTCTAGTTTCATTAGTGTAACTCCTATAAGAGCCCATAGATTAGCCTGGGCAGCTAGGAGCTCCATCTCCAACAGTTAACAGAATTTTTTAAATTTTATATGCAGACTTCTTTTGTATCCATCTGGCAGATATTTGTTTCTGGTCTGAAAGAGAAGTGGGAATTTTCCGAACTTTTCACGCTTATTTTTCCTTGAGACTAACTGAAAGTGCACAACCTTTTTTTCCAGATTAGAGGCTTTGAAACTGCTTACTGTATTGATAGCATGGGCCACACCAACGGTGGCATTGTCGAACTGGGGCCGTGCCATAGAATGGGAGGAAATCAGGTAAGTGACTCTGAGGCAAGGTTGAAAGAGAAGTGCTTTCAGTGAATGATAACAGATCATTTTTCTTTTAAGTCTGCACATGAAGTCACTTATGTGCTGGCTGTTAAAATGGGAGCTAGAGGTTTTTCTTAAGCATACTGACACTGATAAAATACAGGAATCTGAAAGTATCATTTCAAACACAGACTGCACAGAATTGAAGGCAAATTCGTAATCTTGTTTTCACAGAAGCAGGTATATGTGGAAGCGAGAACTGTGCTTTAAAGCAACCTTATCACTGCATTATAGAACATCTGCAGCTGGTAGCATCACTGCTGATTCATCGTTTATCCTCCCTTAATAATTAATCCTTCAGGAAACAGCCCCCCCTTACTCTAGCTCAGTGATTTCACAAATTTGTTTTGCTCTAATGGAAGCATAAAATACTTCTGTGCAATAACTCACCTTCCACCACAGGAGACACAATATTGAATATAAATTTGTCTGCTTCATTTACAAATTAAGTGTCAGAACATAATTACTAATAGATGATTGCAATCCAAGCTACTATTATGTTTGACCTGCGTCTTCACAAACCTATGCAAACTACCAGGCAAACATGCTGTTCTGTATTTGCATCTCCCTTTTCAGTTGGATCACTTTGCAGCATTTAAAACCCCTGTTTGTACTGATGTAGACTTGAAACAGGCAAGTTGTGTCACTGCAGTCCTGAAATCACATGCAGGAAGATTCTTTAAAAAATCACGGTTAATTCTTAATAGGTCTTGGAAATTTATCTTTTACTTTGATATTTAATGCAAAAGTTCCCTAAACTACTTTTTCTGTATATGTTACCTCCAAAAACCTTTAGTAATTATTTCATAAGAAGTAACTAAGACAATCTTTTGTATGCATTAGTTTGATTTCCTCCATGGCTAAAATACCAAAATGTTACTGCCTTCACCTGAAATTACTGTCCAAGACCAAGGACTTGCTACCAAACCTTTAGAAAGATAACGGGTCACTTAAACATCACATCATACAAAGAATTTTAACAAACACTTTCGGAAATCTCCCAAATAGGTGTCCCTTTATTTTTATCATTTTTCTCTTGCTAGGTAAGTTTCTTAGCCTTTCTCAGGAAAGTGATCAAAAAATAGTGTCCAAATAGTAAAAATGTGTTACGTCATGTAAAATGAAGGTAGGTGTAATAATACCAGAGAATATTTTTAGTGATGATATTTCATTGGTATTTCACTTTCTAAACTGTTATTTCAATTCAGCTGTTAAAAAGGTGGCATCTTTTTTTCTGCTAGCTTTTCCGAATCAATGAAGCGAACCAACTCATGCAGTATGATCAGTGCTTAACTAAAGGACCGGATGGATCCAAAATTATGATTACACACTGTAATCTGAATGAATACAAGGATTGGCAATACTTCAAGGTATGCAACAGATATATATGGAAAATAGAAATTATAATTCTCATCTTGTTTTGTTACACCTTTTTATTATTATTCTACATGTATTGGAAAATAGAGATCTATGACAAGATTAACTGAACCACATAAAGTCAATTGTCAGTTGCACATTCTCAGAAATCCATGCTTGCTGGGAAGACTTCTCCCTAGGGGTTTTGCTAGCACTTCCAGTCACTGACTTCTGTAGCAAAATCTTTAAATAAAATCTCCTGAGGGGACATGTTCTGCCACAGGTATGTTAGGAGTTAGCACTTGTCTCAGAGGAAGCAAAGAGGATGTCTACTACCAGTGATAGTGTTTCTAAAAGCTCTTTATGACACCACCCTCTCTGCTTGTGTGCTTTCTGTCAAGAAAGCTTCTTTATTGGGTGTTGTGAGAAGATGACTTAAGTGCTAAGGTGCATTTAGCAGCTAAGAACAATACATCTAATTTTGGGAAGGCTAAATTGAAGTGTTTAAAGACAGAAGGCTATGTTGGAATAGGTAAACATAGTTTTTCTTTCTGCATTGTCTTTGCTTTCTTCAGTATTTCTTTTTCCTGTTCATTAACCATTCCCTAAGAACATGCTCTGTTGTGAATTAAGGGTGTGGCACCGTTATAAAGCTATTGCAAAATCTATGCATTTTTAATAAAGACTTGGAATGTTGGCTGATATACATGAGAGGGCTGTTACAGCCTATTTAGTAAGTACATCTGCAAGTCCGCCATTAATTCTAGTTTTGAAAGTGTTATTTTTTAAAAAGTCTTAAAGGTTATATTTCTGTTTCTCTTAAAAAAAAAAAAAATGAGAATGAATAGTCCAAGGGTGACGTTATCCTTGGATATGGCTACACATAACTTGGTTCTGTGTCTAAGAAAATCTCATGCCTTGATTTTTTTTTTTCTTCAATCTTTCTAGCGTATTGCATGTTTCATTAGCTGGTTATCTGGATTGTGTTTGTCTGAAAGATGTAGATACTATTGATTGCAGTGAAATCTGTCTGTTATCCTTTAAGCCACCACACTCTTTCTGATACTTGCATAGAGCTGTGAAATCTCAAGCAACCTAACACTGTTTCCACTCAGTTACCTTGTGGCATTTAGACAAAATTCTTTACATCTGAAATTTAAAAATCAACAAGTAGTGTTTCAGTGCCTGCTGACTTCTGCTGTAGCATTAGAAAAATATATAGCACTTGCTAACTCTCCAGCCATTCTAGTGTGCCCCAGCATGTTACTTGGCTCTTCTGTAAGCATTTCTTTTATGCGAGAAGATCCATTTCCTCCACAGTGGTACCAAGTTGTGTAATTGTTTGCTTATTACCACAAGTTATAAGGAAGCCCAGTAGGCACAGTCTGGGCTGTAGAACAAAAAACTGACTGGCTTCCAGAAAAAAAAGAGAAAAAAAAAAAAAGAGGTGGGGGGTGAGAGCGAAAGGACCACCAAGGGTGTGTAACCAAGCAGATATTAGAAATCTGGCACCCTTTGCTGAGCAGTACAGAGGGTATGACCGTTTCTCTTAATGAGGAGGGTGTAAGGAATGAAATGCTTATGAACTGCTGAAAAATGTTGTGGCCTGGTGCAAATGAAAGCTGCCAGGAGATGTTATCTGGTTGGTTGGTTGTTTCTGGAATGAACATTTGTGTGCAGTTTGGTGAGCATAACGTCTGTGCTTCTGCAGTATGGAGCAGGAGGGCTTTTTGGTGACCGAGTGCCGGAGAGAGTGTGTCTTTCCGCGGCCATGGGAGCAGGGGACAGGGCTGTGAAGCCTCAGCCATGGTGCTGCAGGTTTTTCTGCTACTCCGTCGTTTGGATGCAGCTTGTCAGTGAGGCAGGGCTGCCTCTGGTGCGCAGGGTCAGCAAGCAAGAGAGAAGCCATAGGGCTGCTTTGCAAATGCGTGAGATCCTGCCGCTGCAGCAAGGGGATGTGGAAGGAGCCAAATGTGCGAGTCTCAGCCTGACTGTGCTCCACACAATAGGTCTGCAGTTTCTTAGGCAGTCTCCTGTTGCTCTGGCGGCCAGGCTTGCTCTCATACCCTCTTTTCTTCCTTCTACTAGTCAAACAGGCAGCGAAGTTATGGCTTTTTACCCCAGTGGAGTTAATGTTGCTGTTGTGCATTTGCTGTATGTGAGGGCTAACTAAAGGAAGATCTGCCCAGCGAAGTCAGTTCTTGTAAAGCCATCCTCTAGAGTTAATCTTCTGTTTTGGTTACAGGATGGATGAAAGTGCTAGAAGCATTTTAGATACGGTTTTGCTTATATTCTTAACAGTTTGCTTACAAAGAGAAATGCAAAGCATTTCAAGCTAACTTACATGCATCAACATTTTATAATATAAAAGGTGTAAAAATCTAGTTTTAACAAAGATGGAGGATGAGTATAGAACTGACCTTTTTCAGGGCCCCTGAAACCTGTTTTTGTAACAGCAAATAGCTATATTACAATTGTAAAGAAAATGTTTTAAGACAAACAAAAAAACATGTTCCTGATGGTTTTGTTTTCCAGAATCTGCACAGATTTACTCATATTCCATCAGGGAAGTGCTTGGATCGTTCAGAAGTCCTACATCAAGTTTTCATTTCAGAGTGTGACTCCAGTAAAGCAACACAAAAGTGGGAAATGAACAACATTCTTAGTGTGTAGACAAACAAAACCTACCTACTGACACGTTAATTTGTACAGGACTGAAAATAGCCTGAAAACTGCTGCAATTATTAACTTTGTACAGCTGCGAGCCTCCTGATTTGGATGAAGGACATAGACGAACTGTGATTATTACAATAACATTATCATCCGCAGTTAATGTTTACAAAACTGCTTTACCTTAAACTCTGTAGATGTTTACATCTTTTTGTTTTAAGATGTTGGTAAATTAATGTGCTGTTAGCTATGTTTCATAGGAACATAGCTAAAAGCGTTGTCTTCTTTGGGATTACACTCAGGGGTCTGAAGGCAGTTTTTTTACACACACTTGAAAAGGTTGGAGTAACCAGATTTTCGTAGAACTTGGTGATTATCAACCTGTTGTATATTTTTATTTAATTTTACATCTTACTAAGCACTGCCACAGGTTATTAGCCAGGGTGGCCTTCTCTCACAATCATGCTGCTTTTTTGGAAGGTGAATTTCAACATATTTAGTGCCTCTTTCATTTCTCTCTTTCACAAGAAAAAGCATTTGTCAGAAATTATACAATGGATTTTTCTGAGCTGTCACCACGGGTAGGGATCAACTGTACCACCCCATGTAATTATTGTGTTGCTGAAGACAATTTCTGTCACTAGTTCGGCCGCTTGTTGGTGGGCGGGAGCAGAGGCTGCACACAGACGTGCTGCAGGCTCTCTGATGTGTCCCTTTGCTGGGGATGCTCTGAAAATATTATGCTGGGTCACTGCCCCATGTTCTACTCCCTGCATCTGCTGTGCTTGGCAGTGCTGAAGCAAGCGGATGCTTTGTGTGGGGCAAGGAAGAGCTTAGTGTCGAGTTTAGCACCAGTGTGGTACATGCTGATGGAAGTAAGCACCCTCTCAATTCCAATTACAAATTTATAAGCACTCACCTGCTTGTTTAAACCATGCCTTACATAAAAACAATATTTTTTTAAAAAAAGTGAAATAAAGTAAAACTGCATGATTATGTAAAAAAATAAAATAAAATAATGCTTCATTTATATTATTGTTTTAAATGGAAATCACTTAGAGATGAACTAAAACTTTCAATCAGGAAAAAAAAATCCAGCTTGCTAACACATTTGCTTACTTCTCTGAAAGGACATCTGTCAGCTAGTTTGGAGCCCAGTCTTAGATTTGAAAAGAGAAATGGAAATCCTGAAACCACATTTATTTGTGTTAATTTTTTCCGTATATTTTTATTGGAAACTTTTCCTGAGGGATTATGAACACAAAATACAACCGCTTGGTGCTATAATGTACAGAACAGAACATGAAGAAGTTTCTGAAAATGTTCCGAAGAGGAGTTTGTGAGAGCTCCCTTGGGAGTATAAATATTTACTCAGAGTGAGCAGACAGGTGAAGGAGAAATGACTTATCCTCACTTCCTTATTCAAGATTTCGTGACTGTTAAGCGTTGACATCAGTGTACTGACTTAATAAGAGTTATGTCTATAACATGTCACACTATTAAATATGACTAAATACTTCCCTGAAATCTAGAATAGCATTGCATGCAGCTTCCATTGATGTTAACAAGGGTTATGTATCATATTTGGTGACAGAGTTTGATCTTTATAGGGCTGTCTGCACTGATATATTAGTTTGGGATCTTTCCTAGTTTCTTTAAACTTCTCACCTATACTTTCAGAGGTATGAAAAATAGAAAATAAAGGAGGGAGAAACTGGAATAAGGAAAATAAGGGTGTGTGTTGGTACTTGTTCCTTGTGTGTATGAAAACTTACTCCATTTTTATGTGTTGGGTAGATTAATTTAATCATATTACTATGCATAAGAGAAAGAATGGTGGCACATAAATTGTGCGGGTGTGCATTTTAAATGGGTATTTTGTGCAATTCATTAAAAGCTGATGCTGTGTGTGAACATGAATCTCTGTATGTGAGACTGAAACCTTGCAAAACATGAGATCATAAGAAGCTGTTGCTGTAATGACTTTTTCGTACTATAGCCTGCTTGGAAAAAATAATTCCCATATTCTTGCTTTGTAAGTTGATGATAATATCACTATGCATTTCTACATATTTTATAAATTTGATTTATGCAGATTTTGATACACTGTATGTTTCTGTAGAAATTGTATAAATCTTTAAAAAATTTATTAGGGAGAAATCTGGGAAACATGTATATCTTATGGGTTGCTTGTTTTTTAGGTGAAGTAAATAAAATATTTGAATTTTGGGTTTACTATACTTTTGTAGAGTAAAAATGGATTATTATCTTTATAGGAACTCCATATCTCTAAAACCGGACAACTTCTATGTTACAAACTTTAAAATATTAAAAGTGTTTTATTTTCCTTTTTTTTTTTTTTTTTTTTTTTTTTTAATCTAGGTACTTTTTGTCATATCTGAGGGAGCTCAGTTTTTTATCCAGCAAAGTCAAAAATTACTCCCACTGTGAGTTGCCACATGGACACATTTGGATTTTTGTACCTCCTGCACTGATCGAATTAGGTAGATTTACCATGCCCTCAGAAAATGAACCTGAGAATGCTGAGAATGATTTCTAAAGTAGAATCAAAGGTCCAGGTAAAAGGGGGCAAGGGGCAGGGGGACGAAGCAATATACACAAGCTGTAGGTTTTTCACAATATTGCATTGTTCTGTGGCTGTTCTGAATGATCACGTGGAGGGAGACTCTGAATTCCTTGAAAGAGCTGGTGGTGGTGGCATGTGTTGGGTGAAAACATGCCCCCTGCAAGCAGTGTTCCCACACAGGCAGGGATCCCTTTCCCAAAGCCCCCTGGGGAAGCACGGTGTCCTTCTGTGGTACACCTGGGAGAAACCGAGTCATGCCTGGCAGTGGAGGCCTTGCTAGATTGAGCCTGTAGGACAGCTTCCCTAAGGCCAGCATGGTTGTCTGATAGAGAACTGCAATTACAATTTTCCTATTTTCATTTCTGAGGCAGCATAGACAATGAATGAAAGTAGCAATGAATGAAGGTAGAGGCCTTTGCTGGATTCCTGGGGATTCATAAGAAGAGATATCTGGGAAGAGATGATCAGAACAAAAAGTACACCTAGTTGTGGAAGTGCTTCCAGTCATACTTTCCATTGTACTGAAGAATGCCCTGAAGTCCTGACTGTCCTGAAGCTGCTGAGGGATCTCTGGAGGCCAGGAGTGATGACAGAAGGGAAAGTTGTCTGTCCTGCGGCCTGGGAACTAAGGTAAGGTGGTAGAGGAGGAAAACAGCTGTGTAACCCCAAGATACAGAGTGGTAACTGGTTGCTAGTGGTATTGAAGTTATCAGGGATAAAGTAACATTGTACTGAGCCATTCCCACTTGGAGACTGGAGCTGCCCCTTCTGGTGTTTTTGTTGCTGTTGTTTGGTGTTTTTTTGTTTTGTTTTGTTCTGTTTTTGTTTGTTTTTGTTTGTTTGTTTGCCTGTTACAGTGTCCCGTTACCTTCCGTATGATGTTTGTGGTCCATGCTTATGAAATATCAGGATCCCTTGTCTCTGTTGGACAAAAGCAAAGAATATTCTGACTTAGGACATGAACTGAGCTTAACATAAGAAATTTAAAAGCACGTACGAGATCAGACAAAAAGTCTAGTTAGCACAGTGGTCTTGCTTCCCTCAGTAAGCCTCACTGTGGTCAAGCAGCACAGGGCAGAGCGAAAAGACAGGGTGAGGATACTTCTGTAACACTCTCCCTACTTCTGGCAATTTACAGTTCAAGGGCTGTCTGAGCTAGGAACAGTGTTTTTCTATTTAGTATTCCAGAATTTGTCTGACCAGTTTTTGAATCTCGGCAGACTTTGGTCATCTATCACATCTGATTATGCAAAAAGCATGAAGGTTTCTAAAGGGACACACTGGCTCTGCAGCTTGTTCCCCTGCCGAGACAAATCAGTGAGATACAGAAGAATTATGAAGGCTTGTTAATGGTCTTAATTCCCAAAGGAGGATTTAGTGCTAGGTCAGTGCTGGGTTCAGCTAGCCAGGAGCGGGCTTCAAGGTGGCAGCACTGACAATAATGTCATCACAACACATTTTTCAAAAGACCTTTTTAGAAGAATGTGGTCTTTTCTACTGGAAGCTACCTGACCCTGCTGTTAAAGCTTGTCCATTCAAACATCCGTTCGGCTCTGCTGAAGAGATGATTTACGTGCACAACTTTACGAATAGAAGTTTGGGTCAAGAAACTTTGAGAATAGCCGTAGAGCTTGTAGATGTAGCACCAGATTGCAAGCTAAACATTTTTCTGGTGGCTGACACTGTATTCAGTCCTGAAAATCCAAAAGTGTCTCCAATAGTGAGGCTAAGGCTAGTTGATCTCATGATATCTAGTTGGAGCTACCTACAGGTTCACTCACTAATTGCTGCTGGCCTTTGACAGCTCTTGATTGCACTGATGAAGAAAAATTGGTATAGACAATCAACTTTTTTACTGGGTAGGTTTAAATGTCATGCACATCCCACAGTTGGAAGGCTTATGAGTCCCACAAGGGCTGTGTGTGTTGGAGAATGTAGCAATGAGCTCTACATCTGGGCTCTGTTACTGGATTCTTGACACTGGATTCAAAAGGAATCATGGAAAAGCAGACCAGGCTGTGATGGAGCTCAGATGAGAGGCCCAGCAATTCCAGAAATGCAGGGATTGTGGGCAAAACGTTTATGTACTTCAAGATGTGGAAAGAAATACAAACCAAAATGAGAAAACAAAGATAAATATATGCCTGGGATGGTAATACAAGTGAAGCAGGTTTAGTGACAGTCACCACCACAGCAAATAATCCATTGCTGAGCAGTAAGCAGCTGAGTATATACTAGTGTTACATACAAGGTACTTATCATACACAGTTATGAAACAGTTTGACAGATCATTAGTGAATCAAAGATAAAACTTCTGTTCCATGCTTTTTTATTTTTTGTCCAAGTCGATTTGCAGTTTTGTTGTTGTTGCTGTAATTCTTGATTAAGTTCTAAAGCCTGTATACACTGCGTTTAGCTCCTGGGTTTGTAGCTGTTCTGATCAGGGTTTTCCTTTTGAAAACACAATAAATAAATAAATCACCTATTAAACCTTATATTTCTTTAGGAATAAGGCAAAGTATTCATAAGTAGTTCTTGTTTTTTCTTTTTTTTTTTTTTTTAAGTTACTTTTTGAATTACTTTACCTAATAATGCCTGACTTGCTATATACTTTTCTAACAAACATCTCTTATATCTTCACAGAATTATCTATTACAGTTCCAGCGTCTCCTCCTGACTAGCATGTAATGTAGTGTATTGTCCATCCTCATCACCAAAGACATAAACACTAGTCCTCCTTTTTTCCTTTTGCTTGTGTTGGGAGAAAATATATTAACATGTAATGTATTTTGTATAAACAGCGTGTTTCACCTGCTATTTTTATTATGCTCTCACTTCAAGATGCAGTCTACATTTGCAGTTCTTCACTGTTAGCTCTCATCTTTGTTGCAGCACCATTCACCTCTTTTCTACAAGTCATTCACACACACACACACACGTATATATATATTTATATATATCGAATAGTCGTCACTAGCCCTTAACCTGAGCTCCAAAAATAACCTATGGGTTTTCATAGGTGATTCTTCTCAACTGGTGAAACAGGTAATTAATTTCTATCTTGTTCCTGTATTTTTTATCCCATCACTCAATAACATGAGACCTTCAATGACGGCTTGCTTTCTTTATGAGGAGTCTGTCAGGAATTTCAGAAATCTACCTGATCTCCCTATCTTCACATTCATTGATTTTTTTCAAAGTCTATGTGACAGGACTTCCTCTCATGTCTTATTTAGCCATTTGTCCAGAAATTCTCATCTGTACTGTGAGAGTTTCTCAACTTGCCATATGGACATGACTGGTCTGAAGTGCCCTGTATCCCCATGGAATGCTTTCTAAAAATTAGTGTCATATTTGTGACCTTCCATTACTCTAGTGCTAGACAGTTTTAAGTGAAAAAAGACAAAGTACAGTTAATGGTTCAGCCATTTCATCCGTGGGTTTCTTTAGAACTCTAGGATGAATACCATCTGTCCTGTCATTCTTTTTCAAAACCTTTTATAGCTGGATTTGATGCAGATGCTCCACCATGCCTCCTCCATTACAAGTTCTGTCATGAACTTCTTTCTGAAGCTCCTCTTCAAGGTTAAAAATTAAAATTAAAAAAAAAAAAATTCCTGAATCTTCTGTGAGCATTGATTTTTGCATCTTGATCACGTGTTGTCCCAAAGGCCTGTTTGGTAGGCCTCCTGGTTCTGATATGTTTGAAAGTTAATAATCATGTATTTTCTCAACGTGTTCCAATGGCATTTTTCCCTGCAATACATTGCTGCATCTGGTCTGTTGGGGTGCAATTTTTTTTTCCCTTTTACTGGTTTAGAAGTAAGTTCCACTTTTAAAAGATTGCTCTCCTACATTTGTAATTCTTTTACACCTGCTCTTTATCCACATCAGTCTTGGTTTTTGTGGTCTCGGTCTACTTTACTGGGTGGTATGCATTTATGCTGGACCTCTCATGCAATTTATCAGTCTTCCTGATGCTGACAACCTTTTTGGGTGTCCCTTTTAGATTTGATTTGAGACAGACCTCCCTGTTCACCTCCAGGTACAAGTTTCTGGTGAGTAATTTCATAAGATTGTCCATATTGAACACGGATGTGAAAAACTAATTTAGCTTTTCTACTACAGCCTTGTCTTTTCTGACTGTTCCTTTTATGCTTTGATCACTTACTAGTTCTTCCAGTATTCCCAGGTGGGCATTATCTGAAACTCCTGATCTGACATACCGTGCTTTTTAAAGCTTAATTTGAAGGTAGTCATTTCCACATGCTCTTTTCCTTTTGTCTTTAATCTGTATTCAACATCCTTCTTATCAAAAGGTCAAAATATTATTTGAAAAACTGCTAATTGTATTTAGTCACTATATCATTCTCAGTTGATAGATCAACCTGATGTGGAGCTTTGCTGTGGGTTGCTGCAGCTCATGCTGATGTGTGTGCACAAAATGATCTGGGTAATGATGTGGGTTAGGCTGGTGAAGCAGCAGAATAGACTATTTTTGCAACAAAGATCTCCATCAGTCAGCATGTATTTGTTAATGAGATCATAAGCAAAAGTAATGCAGGTGGCTCTTCACACAGCATTATTGGGATATGGGACAAGAGTGGCAACGTTACACAGTTCTGCACAATTTTGTGCAGAAATTGTGTTGGAAGCTAAATTAGCCAATTAATACTAAATGAAGTTGAGTCCAAAAGTCTTCACTGAGGAAAAAATTAGGAGTCTCTTTATTCTGAATTACCTCAAGATACACTCTTACTCAGGCACAGTATTTAAAATTCTGTAACCCATACAGCTTTTTAGGACACTTGAAGTGTTATATTTTGTTCAATTTAAAAGCACTAGAGCAGAACTAAAAAACATTTCAAATCATCAAACTAGTCAATTTACTCTGATGTTACTGTTCCACTGCAAAAGATTATAGAAACCCAATCAGGAAGACTTCTTGAAGCGTCACCATTTTACTCTGGAAGGGAGTCTGAAAATTCAGGGGAGATGATGGGAAGTTTCTACAGGAAAACCTGAGCAGAATATGATGGAAGTGAGACCAGTGCAGTTTCACCTACATACTCTGAAAGGGAATTGTCTCTATATGGAAGAATTTTGGAGACAAGGACAAAGGTTCTCTTGAACTGCAAATTCTGTATTAGAGGATAGTGCACAAAACAACTGCCTCTCACTTCCAGTTTACACCCGTGGCTTCCCAAAATCTGAGGTAATAAAATAGAGATACTGGTCCTGCAAATGCAGAGTACCTCTGGTAGGTCCAACAAGCAAAACAGCAGTTAACCCTTCTGACGCTACTTTAAGTATCGGGGGGGGGGGGGGGGGGGCGGGAGGGGGCAGACCAGCCTTGGGGTTTTGTGGGTCTTCAAAGGTTAGTACCCTACTTCGTTATAAAATAGTTGTGAATTGCCTTTAGTTTTGATTTGCCTTATTCCCATGCTTTTGCAAATATACTAAATGGTTTTCTCAGAACTGGCTTCTTATAGAAAGTGAATGCTACATTATCTTTAACCTACAACTAAATGACATTTACTATGGTGATCCAGCTGAGATCTTTTTTTATCTTGTATATAAATGACTTTTCTCAAATTTATTTCAGACCCTGATGGGCAACAGAGACTTAAAAAAAAAAAAAAAAAAAAAAAGAGAAAGAAAAAAAAGAAAAGAAAAAGGTTGGAAGCATGCCCTTTATAGCACTTAATCTCTAGGCATTAAATGACTTTCAGCACAGGGCTTTCAAAGGCTAGTAAGTTATTTACCTATCTCAACAAATTAAAGTGAAGGTATGAGGTTAGTTGTGGAATCTTTCATTTTTCCATGTGCAAATATCACCAGATGTCTAAATCTAATCTAGATTTTTAAATCTTTATATCGTTTTGGATTTATAAAAACAAAACAAAACACTATGAAACAAACAGTGGAAACAGTGCAACTGGTGTTACTGTTACCATCACAAACAGTAACACACCAGGAGAAGGTGCTCTTTAAAAATACTTCCTTCCTCTTTGGTATGTGGAAATGTTCGACTTTCTCAGGCTATTCTGCAAGCTGAAAGCATCGCATGAAAAGTCACCAATATGGGGGCCAGGTTGAAAGGGAGAGAGTAGGGGGACATCAGGGAAGATATGCCACGTCTCTTACAGCCAACTTTCCTATCCTACATGGACAGCAGAAAAGGCCCCTGAACCTGAGCTCTAGAAAGTACACGATTTATTATCAGCTAATAAAGCAAGAACAAACGTTGAAACCACTGCTTGAGGGGAAAAAAAAAATCCAGGAATAAATATTATCTATCAAGTTCAGTATTAAAACTAGATTATTCACTCTGAAGATGATATAAGCAAATACTAGCATAAGGAAAAACTTAAGTGCAACTAAAGGTAGTATATATGGGAGAGAAAACCCTGGTTAAAAGGCAAAAGAAAATTCTGAATTCTGTGCAAGTTCTTAGAATCCTAGAATAGAATCCTAGAATGGTTAGGGTTGGAAGGGACCACTAAGGGATGTGGTTTCAAACCCTTCCACCAGACCAAGTTGCTCAAAGCCCCATCCGACCCAGCCTTCAACACTTCCAGGGATGGGACATCCACAGATTCTCTGGGCAACCTGTTCCAGTGCCTCACTACCCTCAGAGTAAAGAATTTCAAAGAGCTATGACTTTTAAGAGTTTTGTCAATTTTGTGGTAACAGCAGGGGTGATAGCCCAAGAACACTGCAATGCCTGCACAGGGCTTAAGAACTCTGGGGAAAGGCAGCCTCTCAAACATTAAGAATACAACAATAGTCATGTACAACATTTTATTACAAAATTGTTAAAAAAAGTAATACAATGCAATATACTACAAAATATAAGATCAGCTATTAAGCTACCTCCTTTATTTTACTTAGCTAAAAAAGAAACACCTGGCTATCAGTCACTGAATTTCAACAAAACCATTAAATATGCAGAAACATTCCACAACTTTTTCTTCTTTTTTTTTTTTTTAAACCGAACTGTAGCAGCCCCTTGGCGTACTACTTACATTAAAAATAGAGGTCTCCCTACAAAGAACCACATTACCTATACACAATTCTGTACAGATTTTTATACTGAAGCTAACAATGAGCTGCACTTGAGTTCACATTCTTAGCAAAATATTGGATTTTGAGCGTAAATCTTTACAGCAGGACATTCATTTACTCCTCATCCTCATCTTCCTCCTCTTCTTCTTCATCTTCTTCCTCCTCCTCCTCCTCTTCAGGCTCTGCTTTCTTCTTAGATCCTGCAGGCCTACCTGGCCCCTTTTTTCCTGCATCACTCTTGCTCTTGGCACGATATGCTGCAATATCCTGCAAGAAAGATGCTGGTTAGTTGCTGGTAGTGTAACTCTGAGGACAATCATGCACTACTACAAAAATTTAATACTGCCGCGTATGTGGAAAAGTGGGATTTCCATCTTGGAACTTTCATTCTTTCACCTTTTGGCCAGAGAACATAGATTTGTACAGGCAGTTTTAAGAATTTTACGCTTACAGCGCTTGGGAAGATGACTATGTGCTTTCCCAAGTAGGTGACCTGTTTTTCTGGAAGTAAAGCACCTTATTGCTAAAATCTCTAGATATGTAAAAATCATGTTCAGGCTCACTGCAAGCATTCCAGAAACCTCCCATGCCACACCCTTTCCATGCATTCTGAAGCCTGACAGAGTTTCATATAAACACTTAGAACTACAAACCATATATGGTTTAGGTGCAAAACAGAAGTCTTACATTTACAGTGACCTATACAATTTTAGCCACTACTCTATTATCTTCAGTGTACCTTTTCATATTTCTCCTTTAGTTTTGCAGCCTTCTGTTCGTATGGTTGTTTATCTTTGGCCGACTGTTCAGACCACATTTCACCTAACTTCTTTGCCGTATCTCCAATAGACAAGCCAGGATGCTCATTTTTGATTTTTGGACGGTGTTCAGAACAGAAGAGGAAGAATGCAGATCTAAAATGAGAGACAGCGATTGGGGTTAAGCAAGTATGAGACAATTAGAATGTATAGGGTTGTGTGTTTGTTTTTTTTTTGGCACAGAACCACTCACGGAGGTCTCTTCGGAGCGTTGGGGTCCTTCTTCTTTCCCTTCTTCTCTCCCTTGGGAGGGACATAGTTCTTCATCTCCCTGTCATAACGAGCTTTGTCTCCCTTGGCCATTTCCTCGAACTTCCCTTTTTCCTTGCTGGACATGGTCTGCAGACACACGGGGGCGAGAGGGGAGGGAACCCGGCTCAGATCCAGCGCCCACTCGCCCCTTACAGCCCGGAGGGGCAGCAGCCGCAGGGGCCACGCTCACCTTCCACCGCTCGGAGCACTTGCGCGAGAACTCGGCGAAGTTGACGGACGAGTCCGGGTGCTTCTTCTTGTGCTCCTCGCGGCACGTCTGCACGAAGTAGGCGTACGAGGACATCTTGCCCCGCGGCTTGTTGGGGTCGCCTTTGCCCATGGCGAGGTCGGCGGCGGGTCCCTGCGGGGGGAGAGGGGGGGAAGGCGGATGAGCGAGGGGCGTGGCCACAGGGTGGGGGGGCGTGGTCCTATGGGGGCGTGGTCACAGTGGAGGCCACGCCCCCGCCCCTCGCGCGCCGCCGCCGCCTTCCCGCCCAAGCACGCCCCCGCCGCCCCGCGCACCGCCCGCGCATGCGCAGCACCACCCGCCGCCCCTCAGCCGCCCTCCCGCCCTCGGCTCCCCGCGTGGCGGCCGGGCCCACGCCGCCGCCCGCTCCCCCCCCCCGCCGCCTCCAGCTGCCCTCCCCGCGGAGCCAGCCCCAGCCGCCCGCCCGGCGGCCGCCCGCCCGCAGCAGCCCGCTCCCTCCCGCCCCCGTCCCTCCTTCCCGCCCTCCCTCTCCGCCTCCCTCCCTGCTTCCCCGCAGCCCTCACGGAGGCTCCGCGGGCGGGGGCCGCTCGGGCCTTGCCTGGCTGGGCGGGGCGGGGCGGCTGCGGGGCGCTGCTGGCTGCGCGGCTCGCTGCGGACTGCCTGCCCGGCGGCGCACTTAGAGCCTCTTGTTTTCCGCAGCCCTACCCGCCACAGCAACTTGACCCGCCGCCCCTCGGGGCCCGCCCCCCGCCGCTGCCCATTGGCCGCCGCGCCGGTTCAAACTGCCTTCGGCCCCGCCCCCTCGGGCCGGCCGCGCTCCCCATTGGCGCGCCGC
This sequence comes from Aythya fuligula, assembly GCF_009819795.1. Classification (NCBI taxonomy): domain Eukaryota; kingdom Metazoa; phylum Chordata; class Aves; order Anseriformes; family Anatidae; genus Aythya; species Aythya fuligula. Next base: position 24,881,933 of record NC_045562.1, on the reverse strand, counting down.
GCCGCCGACGTCAGCGGCCGAGCGGCTGCCGGGTTAGGTGGCGCGCGAGGGGGTCGGCAGCCCGCATACTCGCTGGAACCGGTTGGGGTGAGGAGAGCGGCGGGGGGGCGGGGCCAGGCGCGCCGGGCAGCGATTGGACGGGAGGGACGGTTTAAAAAACCGCGGGGGCGCTCGCCATTGGCCGCCGGCCGCTGCGCGCCTCCTGATTGGGCGGAGCGGGATGCGGCAGCGTGGTTTAAAAATACAAAGGCGGCGGCGGGGCGCACTGCGAGCCGGGGCGCGGCACCGCGCGGGTCGGGCTGGGCCGGGGTCTGCCCGGTGCCTCCCCGCCCGGCCCGGCCGTGGGGAGCCGGGGTGTGGCCCTCGGCTCCGCTGCTCGGCCGGGAGCGCGCAGGCCGCCGAGGGAAGGCGTCGCGCGGTGCCGAGGGGGCGCCAGGGGTGAAGCCTCAGCGCCCGTTCGGCGGCTTGGCCCAGGACTGCGGGCGCTGTGTGTGTTTTCCTGGTGGCGATGTTCCGCTGTCCTCCCCCACTTTCCCCCTTGACGTCCCTTCAGGCACACCCAGCCCTCGCCGTTTCTCGCGGCTCTGCCTTTCCAGGCGCAGCCCCAGCGCAGGGTGCGCCTTCGCTCGCCGAGGATGTCACGTCCTCGGTGGAGCTTTAATCGCGTTAACCTAGTTCAGCGGCGGCGCTGAGAGCCTCGCAAGGAGAGCGGCGAGAAGCCCGAAGCTCCCTGAGGGCACTGACTCGTCGCAGCCACGGGACCGCTCAGTGGGTCTGACGTGATCTCCAGAGTCCCTTCCGTTGCAGATCTGCTCAGATCTCGTTGACTGAGAGGCATTTACCGGGCCCGGCCCTCCGAGCTCGTTTTTCTTCCTGCTGACAAAGACATGTTCGCACAGAGCAGCTTGCTAATATGGTAACAAACGCCTCCTTCAGCCCCTTTCCATGTTGAGCTTTATGTGTTTGCTTAAGCTGCAGCCCTGAGAGGCAGAGTGTAAACTGAAGAAATTGCTCAAAACCTTCTTTAGAGAAAGGGAGGTTGGGAGGTGAACTGACAGAGCTGTGCAGAGTATTTCCTTTGCAGATGTCAAAGCCTGTTAGAAGCCAGTTATCAGAATTCTGATATCAGCTAACTTCTGTGGCTATTCCTTTTGATGGTGTTTTACCTACAAACCAAGCTTACACTTATCTTCTAAAATAAACATTTACGCAGGGGATATTCTGTGTTCCGGCGTCAGCTGTTTATTCCTGTAAGCCAGTCCGCTACCTCGCAGTAGTGAATTAATGTTCTCAGTTCTGTAGTACTGAGCTCTGTGGAGGCCGAGTCACTTCCCAAGGAGTGCTTTTAATTCTTGATGTAGCTTTAGAAATGTTTTTACTTCGTGTATTACCTGGAAAGTGCTGTTGTTTGTTTTTTTTTAGTGAATTAAGCTGACAGATGGTTACTCATTTACTTTGTGGTGAACCACCTGTATGTGACAGTTTCTTGCAGCATGTTTTCTGGTTAATAAAGTAATTTTGTAACATAGTAGAACCTTAGAATGCTAATGTGTGCAGAATGAATCATAATACAGCCATTAGCATGTCTAATTTTAAAAACCTTATTTGTCCACCAGACTTTTCTGTATCATACCATTCAAACAAGAATAAACTCATACTACCTCCTGCATCTTTTACAGCCACAGAAAAATGTAGATTAACTCCATCAAAATCAGTTTTACTTTTGTTTTCTCACTAATGCTGGTGAAAGAAAAACTAAGTGCTCCACCAGCTTTCAGGAAACAGGTCTCTCAATAGCAGTGCTTCTAAAATAGTGTGTCATGATCTCTGGGAGCTTGTAAGCAAAAAGTAATCACAATGGTTACGGGCACTAGAAATGATTTTTAATGGTTTAAACCAGAGGAGAATATTGTGAATTTTATCCTTGTAAATTGGGTGTTCTATCTTAGTTCTTAAACAAAACAAAAATCTATAGTTTTTTTTATTATTCTTTCTTTTAACATCAGTGTAGTAAGTTTATGGAAAAATATTTTGGAATGGTTGGTGGAAATTATGGGATATAACTGCAGGGAGACTTCCTCTAGTGCATCATTTTTTCTTATCTACCCTAAGAAAATGATTGTGGAAAAGCAGGTAGAGTAAGAAAGCATAATTACTGTTATGGGGGAAAAAATGAGACCTGCCTGCCTTCCAAATGATTTAATCATATGTTTTAAGGAAGTTGTTCAAAATTAGGTTCTTCATTCTCTTAAAACAGCCTTTTGCTACGTTCTCTTCTCTGAAAAAGAAAGCTTTTGTACAACTAAACATAAACTTGGAGGGTTACATCATGCTGTGTCATGCAGCATAGGGCAGCATAAGAAACCAAACAGCTGTAGTCTTTAACATCTGTCTGTCCTCCAACAAGGAAGGCAGTATTGAGAATTTTTCATGCTTGAATATGATACTGGAAGCTTTCTACAGCAGTGCTGATGCTGAAAGCCCCACGCAAGCAAGCTGATTTTTAAAAACTTGTCAGTTCCAAAACTGTCTTTCTACCAGAATCCTCATACTTGGAAAAGCATTTCTCTGTGCGCCTAGCTCCACAACAAACTGTCACTTTTTTTTTTTTTTTCTCATTACACCACACTGTTCCTTTACAGACAAAACCACAAATTCTGTCTCAAGAGATTCAGTCACTGTTGCTTTTCTAAAGCAGTGATCTATGCAGTATTGACTTTGGTCAGTCCGTGTGGTTAATTTATTAACCACATGTGGATGACAGTTGTGGGGAAGAAGCACAAACTCCAGGACTTCAGGCTTACTTCTAGTTGAATAATTCAGTTCTGAAATGACTTAAGTTTTATAGCTCCCTGGTTTCAAGCCATTTTGTGTTTCTAATCTACTCCATAATTGCAATTTTGTGTGCTATTGTTGATTTCACTTAATCTTCAGTAAACTGTGTGTGAGGAAAGATAAGCAATGTAGTGACTGGAAACAGGTTACAGAGCTGAGAAACTGGTTTAAAGAAAAGTGTGTTATGAACAACAAAAATGAGCAATTAGTGTTAATGCTTTACAACATACCGTATCTCTTGTTTTCTGTGACCAGTGTGTTCAGGTTTCTGAATATATACGGTTCTTATTGTGAACAAAGCAAGTGAATAAAAGAACGAAGACCTCCTATTTGAATCTTAATTAAAGCCTCAGTCAACAGATCCGTTGCATTTGGGACAGGTATGGTTCAAATGGGGGAGCTGCAAACTACAGTTGCAAGACCTTAACTCAGACCAAACTTTTATTCTGATCCAAGTCTATTATATGGTGACAACATCAGTTAGTTTTAATTCATTCAGTTGGATAAAGTGGCTCCCCAGAGACTCTGCTATTACCTGAATGCCTGTATTGAATATACGATAATGTAGCATTAATGGTAGCGAAATTGAAAAGTAATCGTTCTTGATTAATTGCAGTCTGCAGCTGAAATGGTCCCCCTCTTATGGACTTGAGAAATCACTGTTTACCGGATGAATAATGAAAGTGAGTTAAAGCCACTCTCGTTTTTAATGTCACCTAACTTCACTAGTAGCAATGAAAGATATTGAAAGAAAAAGTGAATTTAGCTTTAGAGTATCAGCATTTTTTTGTATAGAAAAAAAAAAAAAGGATTAAAATCTAAGACATAAATAGCATTTCAATAAAGGTCACTGTTTAAAACTTCCTTTTTAATGTGAGTTACAAAGTGTACAGACAGCAGCTCTGGTTTTGGGCCTATTCAATATGAGGGTCTCATACTAAATAGATGGTAACAGCTGTAGGATTAAAAGTAATATCTAGAACTACCTAAACTACTGCTTACTGAAGTTCCAAACAAAGCTCAGCTTGCTGTAGTGTTCCACTTATCAGCATTTACTTTCTTTGTACTTTGACAAAAACATATGTAGCAGTGCAGCTGCCCAGAAGTTCTCAGAACTGGAGTTCCTGTCCATATCTTAAAGACTTATTTTTAAAGTAATATGTTAGAGCTTTTCCCCCTTTTTCAGTTGTATAACATGGACATGATATCTATTTTATAAAAATGAAATTATTTACTGTCTAAACATTAGTTTTATTGTACATGCTATTGTAAAGCCTGCATAACCAGTTCAGCAGCTAGTAGGCAAACAGAGGCCTTGTTACACCAGGCTGTTTTAGTCTGAGTTCAGTAACTTGTTTTGACTTTGTGCTGTGTACCAAATATTTAAAACAAAGACAGCCTATATTAGACACTACCAGGGACAGCTGCAGAGCAGAGAGTGAAACTGAAGTGGTCATATGATAGGAAATAAACATAACAAATCTCTCTTGGTACTAATGCAGATAATATTAGGAACACCAGCTGTTCCTGGTCACAATAATTGTTATACTGAACTGAACTTTTTCAGTCGTAATTTTATTCTAAATTTCATTTCCTTTCTTATTTACAAACTAATACTCATATGACGCTTCTCTACTGTAGATCGTAATAGACCTTCTTAGATTTTGCTATATTGTTAATCCCTTGTTACAGATACGAGAAGAAAATAGTCATTTGCCCTTGTTCATCCATTAGATGGTTTCACAGGCAGTGCAGAGGGACTTTAAAATGTGATTAGTTGTAACTTACGCTACTGAATTGGCTTAAATGGGTAAAAAAGAAAAACAAGTTCCCTCTGCCTCCATCCCCAGAACTCTTCCAGCCTTCATAAACACTGGTACTTTATCTGAAATGTATACGAGACTTACTCTTAATAAGTAAAATGTAATTATTATACAAATGCTGCATTATTTAGAAATTGGAGGACGTAGTTCCAGGATGTTTTTCCTTCTATACAGTAAGACAACGGGTTGGATTATGCCTGTCTGTGAAGGTGTGACATCCAGGAAACAGTTTCGAAGAATTGTAATCACAGTCCGGCTCTTGAATAGCATAAGTAGTTGTATGAGGCTAGCCACTGGTGCTTGTTGCTGCCAAAGTGAAGCATGTGGCAACTGATGATGATTTGCAATTGTTGAAAATCCTACAGAATGAATCAGAGTGTTTTGTTTATACCTTTTCCATTTTCTGGGACTATTTTTTTCTGCAGTCATGAGGGCTAGAAACTTGAAAGCAAACCGAACCTGACAGCAAAAGCTTTTTCCTGTGTAACTGCTATTCTTAAATCTTTTAGGAAAGAAAAAGAAAATGGTAAGTTGACAACACTGTGTACTACAGGCCACAAGAGAAAGGGAGAATCTGTATCCTCTCTCATGTGGCCAAAGGGAAGTGGATTTGGCTGCAAACAGCTTGATACCTAAGAACTGTAATACTCATATGCATGGATGTTGTGTCCAGGTAGTAGATGAACTTAAATGTCTCATGTTTTGGTCACACAAAGTACACGCTGGTATGAAAGTCACACCGGGTTTCATTTTTGACCCAGGGAGTACAGCTGTGAGTCCATCTCCATGAATTAATTTATTAGTTCAGGACAAGAATACTCTGTTAAAGGGAGTCTCCCAATGGGATTTTACTTACCATGTTTTTCCTTCGTATTTCAGAAAAGTAAAAGCACAAGCAAATGAAGATAACTTTTGGATGAAACCACAGTGAAAGATGTGTTGCAGGAACACACGTCGTTGACATCTGGCTTGGGGAAATAAAGTAGTCTGAAGTAAAGCCTCCCAAGTGTATGTGAGTTTCACTCTCCAAATATATTCTTACTGTGCTGTTGCTAATGTAGACGTTGCCATGGTAAAATCATTTTCTCTTCTCTGTTATTGCTGGCAAATAGTGCTGTCATGGGTCATGGAAATGATCACAGGATACACAGGTAATCTGTTGAAAAAAAGAAATAAAAATACCTAGGAAAATTTGAAATTGTTGATTCAATGATTAGTCTCATTTTTAGTCATGGATCCTGTGTGATTTTCCATCAGCTGATGACATAAAATTACCATTTCTCTAGAAGACCCCTTTGTATACCCTGCACTGTACCATTATGTTAAGTGTGTTACGGTAACAGGAAAGGATATTTCAGAGCTTTTGTACTACTAGAAAATGCATCTGCCTATAATAACAGTCAAAACCTAAAGCTTCTACTCAACAGACCAATTCCTGTGGAAAAAGTATTAGGGATGTTCTGTAATATATCCTTGGTTCTGTGATTAATCCTCATTATTTAGTGCGTGAGGCTAATTAGAAGCCCTCTGTAATTACTGGCAGGACTAAAGCCCTACTACAAATAAAAAAAGAAAGACGGAACAGTGCAGTTATGCATTTGAAAAAAATAAATAAGGAGATTTCAAATGCTGTTCTTTGACACTGAACAACTTCTTATTCAGTGCCATTGAGAAACTAAATTGCAGCTTGAACCATGCCCACCCCCCCTTTTTTTTTTTAATTAAAGGAACAATCCTTAAAATCTGTAAACTCAACTTCAGTGTAAACCTTTGAAATAATCCATTTTGATGCAAGGCTTATTACTGCTGGATCAAACATGCTGCAGTTCATTGGCTTGATTTGTGCAATTTTTGTTGCTGTGTTTTATATTAATAATTAGCATTTATTTTTAAAAATTATTGTAATGTGTACAAATATTAAAAGCATACAATCCTCATTCACTTTTTCCAGCAGTTTAAAAAAAAAAAAAAAAGTACTTTATAACTTTACAAAGTTATAATTCATTTTAGAATAGACTTTCATGATATAACTAAAAATATAGATAATCACGGAATAAAGAAGTTAAAGTTGTTTCAAAGGTAAAAAAGCTGTATTATTATTTTCCTAATTCTGACATAAATTATGATGAGAACAACTAAAATTCTTTCCCACTCACTTGTGGAGGTAGTTAAGGATCTTATAGTGCCTGTGGATAGCTGTAATAGCGGAATCAGGTCTCATCATTTGTGTTTATAATGTTAATAAACATTAACAACCAAACACTTAGATAAAAAGCCATAATATCTGTTTAAGCATGATAATGTTGAAACTAAAGGGTGGGAGTCTATTTTTCTTTGCGTTCTTTGCTTTAGAGTATGTATGTCCTTGACCTGATTACAAACTTATCTTTACAACTGTAAAGATTGGAAGCTTTATCAGTACTAAAGCTGAGACTCCAACGTTATCTTCCAAGAAAACTGAGATTTTGAGAGCATTAAAGATGAAGCAGGAAAAGCACAATCTGGTGATTTCTGAGGAAGAAGTGATGCTTTTGATCAACCGCTATATATTGAACGATCGATGACAGTAAGTACTATAGAAATGTGGGAAACGCAGTACCCTATGTGCTTTGCAACTGCAATAATAAATTCTGCTCCTTGGTCATGTTTTGTGAAAAATTCTGTAAAACATTGCATCAGATCTTTTCCTCATAATATTTCCCAGTTAAGGATTTGTTTTCAAGCAACCTTAGCTAAAAACAAGTCTCATTCAAAACAGTCATTGCACTTCAGTTTGTTGGAGTGTCAGCCTGTATCTCTGACACAGAATGAGCTCTGCAGGAAGTCAGAGAAACAATTAAACCCCAAAGCCACATGTAATTTTCCTCATTTTATTTTCATAAAAGTATCTATTACTAGCACCAGACTCTAGTTTTTACTGACTTGAGAGCAAATAATTATCCTCTAAAGAATTTCTAATCCATGCATTGTAGATTTAGGTGGATGAAGTGTTCACCTGCTCTCCAGGGGCACTTCATGGCTGAAGTTAACTTCAGCAAGAGTGAAGTCAGACCTAGAGATGCTTATAACTGTACTGCAAAGATGAGGATACTGCAACAGGCTACAGGGCCATGAATGTTTCCCATTTTTCTTTCTGTAAAAAGTGCCCATATCAGAAGAGGTATAAAGGAGCAGATGGTGTAAAGGAGCCTTGTAGTTTCTAGGAACCTATGAAAAAAACTACAAAAATTGTGTAATGTGCATTATTCAAAACAAAAAGGGAATAAAGAACATGTCAAACAGAGTTTATGTAACTGAGAAATTGTTTCACAGAATGTAAGATGGTAGCAAAGAGTACAGAGTGCTCTTTTTTGTAGTATCAAGAGAGCTGACTCAGCTTTTAATTTCTTTTCAAGGGATTAAAAATAACTCTTACAATACACAAGTGTTGATCTATTATTCATAGCTGAATTTTTTGTTGCATTACTAAACAAAATCTCTGGGGTGATACTTTTTTGTTGTATTACATTTCAGAGAAGCACTAATGCTGTTTTTGTTGGACTTTTATTTCTGACTGTGTGATTACAAGCAGTCATAATATGAACCAAAATGTTAATCAAAGTAGCCAGGATGGATAACTGAGCAGTGACGCAGTGACTCTGACGCAGATGAATGTGCACTTTTAACTTTGCTGAATGGGGACTTGTGAGAAGAACGATTATTGAAACCTAATACATACCTCAGCACAAAGCTGAAGGTAGACTCTGTGTTTGCTTGTGTGCAGCTGAAGTATCTTCCTTAAGCTGCATCTACATATACTTTACAAACAAAAAGTATGTGACGTACTTCATTATTTCAGTCCTCCCAGCAAATAATTCTTGGCATGTATCTTCAACAAAGAACATCTTATTTTTCTGTGCTGACACGTATATTTTTGCACGTGAAAACAAAGCCTTTTAATAGAAGGTCCTCTGATGCCCAACAAATGTCTATTGCAAATGTGAGTTGGCACAAACAGTTAAGGGGCATGTATTACAAATCTTTAAAGCTTTTACAGTACACGGGTTTATCAGTTTTAATCCCGTAACACCTAGATTATTCTTAAAATACAACATTTATTTTTGGACCCTATTTACTACTTTAAGTCTAATAAAAGCCACATTACATAAACTCTTATACACCCTTAATTTCCATTTTACAAAGTAGAATGCTTAAAAAGGAACATTGGCTTCCACTGGCTTACTCTAAGACCTGGAAATACCAGTTTTGCACCAATTTAGCTCTCTTGGCTAAAGGTATGATTTTCTCTCTTACCATCTCTCTTGCTTCTCATACAATAAACTCTGTGTGCTTATGCAGATTTTGTTATACAATTAAGTATCCAAACAAAGTTACAGCATAACCAATGTAAAACATGAAGTAAAGAAATAGTTTGTAAGTAAATCCAGTGTTCCTGTGTTTTAGGCTCTATGCTTACATGGAGCTGAACAATGAATGGGAGGCAGAGCGACAGGCAATAGCACAGTTAGTGGGTGCTGGAGTGGGAGAGGAAAAATCAGAAAATCAAAAAACTGAGAAAGAAGAGCACAACAAAAAGGATGCAACTCATTTCTGTTAAGGAATGACAGATTTAGTTGCTGTTCTATACAAAATTTACAGCAACAAATAGAATTCAATCTCTAATAAAGCAGTTAAAACACAAACTTTCAACTGTTTCCATGATCTCTGATGCACAGCCAGTGGATTCCTGTCGAGCTGGTTGCTCTTTCATCAAAAACATCAGGGGACGTGGTAGAATTTGCAGAATATTTAAAGCACTTTACAAGGATCTATTTTGAATTGAAGCAGTTAACAGTCCACAACAAAACGTACATGTGATGTGAAAAACTAATGCCAATCGCTTTCTGTATTACTCTATTTGCTATCAGGATAATTTGAGATGCAGCACACAAGTGTACTAGACTACACTGAGACTTGAGGTGAATGGCACCTAATGGGGAAGGGAGTAGTCATCCCCAGTGAACCTTATCATGTGAAGGTGTATATACAGTTACAAAACACATTTCCTTTCCAAGATTACTAATAATATGTTTACAATGTGCTTGTAATATGTCCAAGGTGATGTGGCCAATTATCGTTCTGCCCTCTCAAATTACAAAACACATCAGTCAGAAGCTGGCAGGAGCTGGGACATGTGGCATCTCAAACAGGCATAAGCTGCTCAGCTCATACCTGGACCTCCTTAGAGCTAGGACTGGTCCCTGAGTCCCGCTGAGTTCAGAGCCTGTGAGCTACGAATTTGGGCACACTTCTCAAGAAAGCAGCTCCCATTCCTTCTCTGTACTGCTTATGTGTCAGCCGTATTTTGCTTCAGGCATCCATGATGGGCATAGATTCAGACCATAAATGCTGGTAGAATCTCATACCGAGAGTTGCAGCTTTGGAACTGCCACTCTCTTTTAACTGTTTGAATTTTTGAGGTTTTACTCTAATCAGTATATTGTTGCAATACTGCATGCCTTGATATTTATTTAAAATTTCTCATTATACATGCTCTAGTTATGTCTGAATACTTCTACTAAACACTATTAGAGCTTAATGTTCAAAAATCATAGCTTTGTACAATATACATCTAGCAGAGACCCTCTGCAACAACTTTTATTATTATTATTATTGTTAGTATTTATTTCACAATGCCCAAGCTTTTTGCATTTTTTGATCCCACATATGATACAAGATTAAAAGGGATGGGATATCTCTAAGCAGACGTTCATATGGAAGGAGAAGGTCCTTCCCTGTTCCTGCATCAGTCACACAGTCCTGCCCTTCCATTGGATCTTCCTCTGTGCTGGGACACGATCACGCAACTGAACAGTCAAGCAGGTCGGGGTTAAACTTGACTGATTTTCTTTTGCTAGTCTAGCTGTAACCCAATCTAGTTTGCTGTGGAGCTTTCTAAACGCTTTTACAGGCACAAAGAAGGACAGGGCACAGGTGTGAAAAAGAGCAGCTTACAGCAGAAGCAGAACTGTGTTTCTCAGCCCCACTACAGTCTTATCATGATCTAATCATGAAACTATGATACTACTCTATTGAAATTCAGCTTATAAATTAACATATTGGCGAGCATGGCTGAGTAACAATCAGGCTTTTAGTTGCTCACAAACTATACAAGCAGGATCAGGCAAATGTGTGCATGATCCTTGTTTTACCAAATCATAGTGTATGTAGATTGATGTATTTTATGCTCCCTGTAAGGTCAAAACCATCTGAAGAGATTAAATGAATCTCAAAAGAGACAATGTCAGATTCTAGAAATTGCTATTCGTGACCCAGATTTCCTCTGAAAAATTCCTGGAACTCACCCTTGGCCCAGTTTTCCCAGCATGTGCTTCCTATGTCCTTCTTTAGGTACACCCTCCCACTTTTTTTTTTTTTTTTTCCTTTTCTTTGTTTTGTTTTAATGTTAACATAATTACGATGTTTGAAATGGTCAAATCACGAGAACCCTTACAAGTGAGTTAAACGTCTGTTCTCTGAGATTATACAGTGGCAGAATGTGGAATTAAACCCAGATGCTTCGTTTAGTCTTCAGCCTGGTTGATAACAAAAGAGGGTTTGATATTTTTTCCAACCCTTACCCAATTCCTCCCCTTAATCACTGAAACATCCCTTTTGTGTAACTGTTGCCTGTTACTTTAAGCTCAGCCTAACTTCAGTTGCTGTATCCTTCATTCAATTACAACTGTTGGGAGCGTCAGCGGGACCTGCCCTTACTCTCTAATACCGAGTTATGTAATCAGATTAAAAAACCATCTGCAGCACAAACTGAAACTGCGGTATAATCATGTTCCCTGGCTCGCGCAGAACTTTGGCTTACACCGGATCTGCGTCTTCTCAAATCATTCACTGACCTCCCCGCTACTCTTCTGCTCCTTTCTGCACGCTGAGAACGCGCCGTAATGGATAGGGCCGCGTGTTTCCGCGATTAAGTCACCGCGCCCCGCGTACGGCCGGCCCCGCTGCCGCTTCGGGGCTCTCGGGGAATGTCCGCCGCGGCTCGAAAGCAAAGCGGAGCCTCGCTGGCCGGTGCGTGCGCTTTGCATGGCAGCAGGTCAAAGTTTGCCGCTTCTGTCACCGCGCTGCCGCCAGCTGAACTGTTAAATGGCCTCACGGCAGCGTCCCTAGTGCAGTTTGGTGCAGTCTGGAAAGCAAAAATACTTTTGTCGCTGTTTGCAGCGTTGAGCTAGTCTTGTGCAGGGCAAGGTTCACCGTTACTGAGAGCGCTACAGAAACCTGAGGTGTTTTTGGTTGTCAGAGCCGCCTTTATTACCAGAGGGACCATTTAAACGCCCACACTCGCAACTTGCCCCGCGCTGCCTTTGTCCTCGCAGACCCGTGCTGCGGAACCCCGCGTGCAGCGAGGCAGCCCTAACAAAGGCCTCCTCGCTCCGCTCTGCCCGGGCACCCAACGCGAGCCTCCGGGGGAGAGAAACCGAGCCGGGAGCAGCGCCGGGGGGGCGCCGCCATCCCTCACTCCTCACTCCTCACTCCCCGCCTTCCCGCCTCGGGCCCCCCGCGGCCTGCAACCGCCGCCCGCTTTTCAAATCCCAACGGCCGCGCGGCCGGGGAGGAGCGACCGGCAGCAGCGGGGGAAGGGAGCGCGGCCTTTTAAGAGCGGGGCCGAGCCGCCGCCGCCGCCCCAGCACGGCGGGCCCGGCCTCCCGGCGGCGGGCGGAGAGGAGGGGGAGACCCGGGGGAGAGAGGGCGGGCCGCGGCCAGCGCGCTCGGCGCCTCGGCAAAATGGCCGGCCCCCGTCCCGCCGCGGGGCACGCCGGGAGCTGTAGTTTCCCCGCCCGTCGCCGCGCGGCGGGGGCTGCGGGCGGCGGGACTGCGTTTCCCGTGGCGCCCCGCGCGGCGGAGGGCGGCGCGCGGCGGCGGGCAGGTTGCTGTTGTTACATAGGAAACAGCTGAAGAGTCCCCACATGACGGAGGGGGAAGGAGGAAGTGGGGCGACCCGCGGGGCGACGCCGACGCTCCGGTAGCCGCGGGGGGCTTCGGCGACTCGGGCGGCACCGGCCGGGAAACGGCAGCGGGGGAACGGGAGCGCCCTGCCGCGGGGCTGGCGCCGGGCATGAACGGCTTCGCCCCCGAGGAGGTGACCCCGCGGGGGGCCGACCCCGCCGCCGCCGCCCCGCTGGGCAGCGCGGGCTCCGCCGCCGAGGTGCCGCCACCGCCGCCAGCGCCGCCGGGGCTGGCTCCGGGCTCGGCCGCCGGTGCCGGTGCCGGTGCTGGAGCCGGTGCCGGTGCCGCCGCGGGCTCGGCGGGTGCTGCCGGTGCCGGCGGCCCCGGGGCCGGGCAGCTGTGCTGCCTGCGGGAGGAGGGCGAGCGCTGCGGCCGCGCCGCCGGCAACGCCAGCTTCAGCAAGCGGATCCAGAAGAGCATCTCGCAGAAGAAGGTCAAGATCGAGCTGGACAAGAGCGTGAGTCACGGGCCGGCGGCACCGGGGCGAGCCCGGCCGCTCTCCCCGATCCCCAGCAGCTCGCTGCCCTCCCTAAAGTTCTGCCTTTTTTTATTAGTAATTTTCTTTCCCATTTCTTTTTTTTTTTTTTTTTTTTTAACTCTTTCATCCGGCGGCGTGGCAGCCTCGTCTCACCCCACTCTTTTTTTTTTTTTTTCTTTTAATTTCCTCGTGCCGGACTTTGCCGGGGTTCCTGGCGCTGCCCCAGCCCCGTTAGTTAGCTCGGGGCTGCGGCCGCCCCGCCTCGTCCCGTCACCCGCACGGCTCCCCCCGCGCCCCGCCGCCTGGCAGCCATCGGGCGCGGCCCGGCTCGGCACGGGGCTGAGCAGCGGCCCCGGCCCCGGCCCCACGCGTGGGGAGCCCCGGCGGAGCCAGCGCGGCCCTACAGAGGGGAGCTGGGGGTAAAGCTGCGTGCTGCTTGACCTTGGCGGCGGTGGGAGCGCGGGGAGGGGGGATATGTGGGGCGAGAGGCGGATTTTTGTCCTCCAAACAGCGTGAGGCGGCTTTTCCTGCTGGCTTCTCTCTCTCTCTCTTTTTTTTTTTTTTTTTTTTTTTTTTTTTCCCTTGCTTGTTTGCTTCGCGATCCCCGAGCCGGAGGGCGGGCTGTACGTGTCTGTGCCGCGCTCCTCTCGCCGCGCCAGCCCATTGCAGCGCCTCGCCGCTCCCCGGCCCAGCCGGCGGCAGGGCTCTGCAGCACGGCACCTCCTGGCACCTCCTGCCCTGGCGGGGCCGGGTGGGGAAGCTCCCTGCGCCCTGCCAGCGGGCTGGCCGAGAGGATAGCGCCGTGTGCGCGTTTGTTTGTGTCGGACGCCCAGGAGGTGTTTACGCGGAGGTGATTGAAAGCTGCGATGTTGCTCTTTTAGGCGAGACATCTTTATATCTGTGACTTCCACAAAAACTTAATTCAGAGCGTGAGGAATAGAAGAAAGAGGAAAGGCAGTGATGATGATGGTGACTCGCCAGTGCAAGACATCGACACTCCAGAGGTAGTCAAACAGTTGCTCTTTCTAATAGTTATGCGAAGCTTGCTCTTACCTACCGCTGAGTCTGCGCAGATCTGCTTTCCCACTCTTACAGCTTTAGTTTGGGGAGTGGGGAAAAGGCTGACTCCTGATTTGCTCCGTTAGTTGTGCAGAACAAAAAGAACAAGACTTTCTAGAATGTTTTAAAGTGTGTGCTAGTTCTCTCAGACAACTGCTGCTTCCAGCTTTCTCCTTTAGTGATTTGTTTCCACAGTCCTACTGAAAGTTGTGCTTTGCTACTTATTAGCAAGACCTCTCTTTGCAGAGGTTGAAGGGAATTGCATGTAAGACTTGAGATATAAATGTTTCACTGCCCCATCCCTCTAATCCTTGCCTGTCATGCAAAATGTGTTGCAGATGGTTCTTGCAGTTACCCTGTTACCTTAGTCTAATGGAAAATTTAGTCATAGCTCTTTGTGTTTAGCCCTTGCTGGGGGAAGCGATGTTCAGGGAGCTGTACTCAAAATGAGCTGAGAAGGATGGCACTTCTGCTTGCTTTCTGCACTACAGACCAGTGAAACATCACCCATTATGAAAGCGATCCACAGCTCTCAAACCTTTTCCAATAATATAATGGGAGAGAATGTACCTAGGGCTCTCTTCTTCCTACACGTGCTCTGGATTATTTCTGCTACAGCCCGTGTGTTAATTTTGAGCAGAGCCTACCTGGTCTTCTCCAAGAGGGATTTTTAAAGCGTTCTTTCGAAATTGCTCCGTAAGTGTTAATTTAATGGCATCCTTATGGTCAGCATCTGCAGAAATCAGCAATATAGGTGATGAAACTTTGTACAAGAATCCCTGCCTGAAGGCACATGGCTCCAGTTTGAAGGCTCTGACTAAGAGGATTTTAGGGGATTGGAAGTAGTTCGATGCTGGACTGTATCTTTTGTCGGTAAACATGTTGGATCGCTTCTGTGAAAGTTCTCTTTAAACCTAATATTCTGTGTGGCTTTAGGTAGCTGTCTGGCAGAGAGGTAATTGCAGCTCTTCAGCGAGCCTGTTTTGTTTTCCCAGACAAGAATAATAAAGTATGACACAACTGATGGATATCTCTAGAACAAAAAAGCAAGTGTATTTTTAATGGTTCTACTGCAGGAAAGAAAGCTGCCAGGGTAGTACTTTTGAGGAGTTTCAGCTAGCCATTTGGACAACAGCAGTATGCACTTCCCATGTGGTTACTATACACCTTTCATGCCTGTTGGCCCTTGACCACTTATATTTTCAATTGCTATCCAGTTTACTAAGGGGGGGAAAAAAATATTCTGAGCACCTGCAGGGCCTTCCAATTTCCACCTCGGTTATGACCATCACTAGATATTAGTGATTGTTACCGAGAGGACTAGGCTTCCACAGTATGGCTTAAGTACCAGGGGATGCCCATCCTCCTGCACATAAGGAAGCATTGCATCACATCTGGCCAGGTTACCAAGTAGGCACTAGCACTGTTGTTACCCAAAATCACAAAATACTCTATAGTTGAGAATGCTAAATGGCTTTAAAGTAGAAATGAATGCCTTAACTGATCTTTAGTGCAGGAAGTTTGGAGAACACTGCTGCAATAGCAACTGACCTAACAGAACTTCTCATTCAGCCTGTTTTGTCAGTTTACTTTCCTCCTCAGTCTTTTGATTTCACTTTCTTTTGCATTGTCCAGGAGGGTAAGCTGTTGGTGGGAGAAGTGACTGTTGATCAGAGTTTGTGGGATTTAAAACCAAGGGAGTACTGGGTTGAGGTTGTGTATTTATATCCCTAAAAGGAGCTTGTGCAATTCTCTCAACTGTCAACTCACACTGAAAAATAGTTTTGGGCAACTATGCCTGTGCACATACCTCCTATGTTGTGCTTATGTAGCAGGGACATGTTTGGAGACCAGGAGCAGCTGTTTCCTTCTCTCACCTAAAGCCAGAGAACTTTGTACTCAATACATTTTCTTGGTTCTAATGCATGCTGTCTCATGGTACAGATGTGCTATGTCTTGCATGTAACCTGTGTAAAATCTGATGGCTGAAATCTCAATACAAAAGCATCCTTTGAATCAGATATTATATGAAATTTGTTACTGGCCTTTGTGCAAGCATGCTCAAAACTGGGAACAAACGGGGAAAAAAAAAAAAAAAGAAAATATTGAAGTACAATAGTGAGTTCCAAATATTGTCTGCTGCTAACAGGAGGAAGAGCCATGTTCACTAACAGTAAACTGCTCTTAAACTGAACTGGAGTGTTTTTCTTTCTGTTTGAAGGTGTGGGGTGGAGTTCTGTTGTTTTTGTTTTTGTTTTTTTTTCTGTCAAAATAAGACTGTCAGCTCCAAAGATCTATGCTTTTGTATGCGTGAGATCCTAAAATGTTGAGAGGCAAGCTATTAATAAATGAAACCTTATCAGTTACATAAGACTGCTTTCTTCCCCTTCCCTCATTTTCTTCTAGGTTGATTTATATCAGTTACAAGTAAACACACTTCGAAGGTACAAAAGACACTTCAAGCTACAGACCAGACCAGGACTTAACAAAGCACAGCTTGTTGAAGTATGTATGAGTGTTTGTTCCATAATAGAGAATGCAACTTGCTATGGCATGTGTGTTTCTTCTCTATACAATATGATCCTTGCATAAAGTGCATGTGTAATCTGGATTTTATGAGAACAAAAAGGAGCAGCTTATCTAGCTTCCTTCATTGGCCACAGCTCCTGAGCCAAGTAAATCAAAAGTAAAAGTTTTTTCCAGAGGAGGGACTGTTAACTTTGAGAAGGAATGTATGCTGCTTAAAAACACAAAGTGCTGAGTTGAATGGTAAGGTGATCTGCATCTCTCTGAATATCATATAATTGTGGATTTGTAGCCTGTGTATCAGTCACAGCTTCAGCTTAAGAGTCCTGCTGATGATAGCTGGGAACTGATGTAGCAATGAAATTCTAGTAAGGCTCAAGCTTAGCTTTAAAACCCTAGTTAATATAGACATATGTTGATGTGTTGAAAGTACAGAAACGTGAAAAACAGATTTCAATTGATCATTAATTTCTATCAATTAAAAACAATTCTGTTATCGCAGAATGGAATGTCATGAAATTCTTTTTTCTCAGTAATATTTCTAAAAGTGATGAAGCAGTGACTACAGCTGTATGTATCTTTACTGTATGGGAGTGCAGTTTTAAAGGAACTCTTCCACACTGCTAAGGTGCAGATACAGACTGCTGATATAAATATGTGGAAGCACTGGTGTCTCTCTCAGGAGGGAAGTACAGCTGCCACCTTTTCAGTTTTGTGCAGTAATGCTCAGTTGTACTTCAGTGCAGGCATTTTGTTGATCTCTCTACAAAGCAGTGTGGATTAAAGCCAAGGTTCTTAAATGTGTGAGAGATCTCAAGGCCAAGCTGTAAAAGAACAATGCTGCTGCTGCTTCTATGAGTAAGAATTTAAATCCAGTTTGCTTTTCTTGATGTACAGCTAGTTCTTGAATTAGCAGGACTGATTTGAAAAAGCACAAGTGATTTTATTTTTTTTTTTTCCCCCATAGATCTGGCATTTCTAAGGGTCTGTTTTAGGTGCATCTCATGAGATATTTGCAGTAGCATATGCTGCTTGTGCTGCTTCATGTGAATAGGCAAAGCTTCTGTCATGTGCTTTGACTGACCTACTGGTCTTTGTGAGATATAGCCACAGAACTTCCTTACTTTATAGGCCATATGATTTCCTGTAACCTATCCTAATGTACAATGGTCGTTCTGCTAGCTGTTACTTAAAACTCCATGTTAAAGGGCTCTGTCAAACTGTCTCTGACAGGGGTTTGAAAAGCTTTCTAACTTGCTAATTGTTTTAAACACTTATACCTTGTGGTAGTTCAAAGAGCAGTCCTGTTCTCCTCCCTTCCTCTTGCTAATTTTAGTCTAAAAAATTGTTCTGCAAAAAGCCAGAGAACAGACTGAGGCAGTCAGTCAATGTGAATACTTATAAAGCTGACAGTCCATTTTGATGAAGAGGGGAAAAAAAAACTTCTGGAATTACAGAAGTGATTCAAACTGTAGAAATAGACATTTTAGTATGTATACCACAGTGAATTTTTATCCCTGATGGCTCTGTTTTGAAGAGCTGAATGTTCAATAATCAGTCTTAAATTCTTTTTTCAGGATCTTGCATTTTTCTATATGATACAGGTCCCTCTTCAGCCTGAGTAATGAGTAGTAGCCTAATTTCTGTGCTGTAGTTCTGTTGATATTCAATAGTCATTACACGTTCTATAGGATTCAAGCATTGACTACATAGATGTAATGATATTCCTATGCTTGTTGTGAGAATTGATTATTTTTTTTCTGACAATTTTCTGCATGTTTTACTTTGGAAACTAGGGTACAATCTGCTGTATTTGTTTCAGAGTTCTCAATAAAATGGTTCCTATCCTAACTTTTGTATGACTAATAAGGACTTTTGAAGGGAGGTAGAGTTTCCTCTATTAATTTTAAGCTTTTTGATCAAGCTCTTAAACATTTTTTAATGTAGTCTATTTAAATCTGAATCTTCCGTTTCTGCATATAAAAGTGGTTATTTAATTTCCTTGCATTCTTCCTTTGTAGATAATTGGCTGCCATTTTAGGACAATTCCAGTGAATGAAAAGGACACCTTAACATATTTCATCTACTCAGTGAAGAATGACAAGAACAAACCAGATCTAAAGATGGATAGTGGTGTTCACTAGACAGAAAAGGTTGGGACTGAGACTCACGCTGCAAATCAAAAGACTGAGGGTTTTTGTTGATATGCAAAAGCTTTCTTTGTAACTTTTTCCTCCCAAGAGAGTTTCTCTGTTTTATTTTTCATAACCTTGCTGATTTGTTTGAAAACCATCTCTTATGAAACAAACTTCCTCAGCAAACTATTTTAAATAAATATCACTTATACTGTTGCTCAAGTGGATGTGTCTAACTTATTTGGTGAGTTACTTGTTCTTAATAATTAAGCTTTAATTCCTTATGTAATGATTTTTTTTTTCATTTAAAATCTACCAGTAATACGTTTATGAATGTACTTCAAGTTCTCATAATGCAAAGCTGTCTTAAAAAAAAAAAAAAAAAAAAAAAAAAAGTGGCAGACTTAGCAATAGGCTCTTTTTCCTAGAGTAAAAGGTTTTAAATGACAGTTCCAGCTATTAGCAGGGCAGAAATTGCTGAATAACATTTTCATTTTCCTCTTTGGAAACAAGAATTGATGTGGGCTTTTCTGATTTGTTTATTCATCTTGTCATTGCTTGGATATGTGCTTCCAAGCACTCAAGCCTTCCTGCTCCGATATTAAAATGGGGAAAAAAAAATGTGGTTCTTGAATTTCAAAGCTATAAGCATGGATGAAAAGACTGCTGCAGCTTACTGTGCTGAGAAATCTTCCACTTGGGAAAAAAATTCTTTAGCTGCTGACATTTTTTCCCATTCATCTACGTAGACTGCTGCTAAGAACTTAATTGGAGAACGGCAGACTGAGTTTATGCTGGGTTCATACAGTATCTTCTAATAGGCATGCTGTTTCTTGTTCGTTACATGCATTAACTCAGGCTGCTTAAAAACAAAAACAAAGAACACACTGAAACATAAAGTACCATGAGAAATATATTTAATTGGCTATCTTAGTAAAGTCTGTGATGTTGAAGACAGGATTATGTATGACTTCTTGGATTTCATTGTTAGTTATTGTGCTACTCGAAATGTATGGTACATGAAATATTTCTTTCTGCGTTAAACTGTGTGCATGGGTTGAAGAAAAGGCAGAAAGAGAAGCTTAAAGCAGAGGAGGACATGGCTTCAGTTTGTTCAGTTAGCATTTGCTGCAACTTCTAACCTTATCAGATGTTTAAAGGCTATTTCTTAAATAGGGAAAAATGAGAGAGTATCTCTGGTCTAAACTGATGGATGTTAATCTTGTGAGTTTTTTTGGGAAAACTACTTTCTTGGCATCACTGCAACCAAGATGCTCCATTCTGCTATTTTGACCTGTGGCACTCTGTTGCTTAACTGAATGATGATAAACCCTAAACTCAAACTGGCTGCCTTCCCAGGAGCTATAAGTGGTCTAATTTCTTTCACTCACAGTGTCTTAGATCTTTCCACATTGAAGTTCTGCAGTGATGGCCTAAGTTCAAACTGCTTAGTGGGTTAGTGATATCTAGCTAGTGGTGGCTAAAGTTGGTATTTCTTGGGAGATGTTTCAGTACCCTTTTCACAGAAGTGTCTGCAAAATTGTTTACTAAATGGTCTTTGCACAGGTTGAATTTGTAGTCTTCAAAACATTATTTGGAAAAGCATCCAGAGAAACTGGCGCTAAACTGGGCACCTGAAGGATAAAGGCTTTTTCTCTCTTACAGAATGGAGGGCAGGGATGAACGTTTGCATTTAGGTCTGGCAGGACATGTAGAAGATCCTTCAGGAGGGAAGGAGAGTGGGAAGAAAGAAAAGCAATTTTCTATAGGGAATTGGTCTTAAAGTAATAGCCTAAGTGACCTTATTCATCTGCATGTGGAAAGTGGCAAAACTTTTTTTCCAGCAGATTGTGGATTTTTCCAAGTCAGTAGTGGTGGAAGGGGAAGTAACTGAAAACCACTTACTGACTTTACAACCTAGCTGTGTATCTGCCTCAGTTCTTATTGCTCCTGCTCTAGAAAGCTGTGGATGATAGGCATATGCAACATGATTTACACAGGAACTAGGTGCCATAACCATCAGAAGCTACTTGCACTTACTACTACTAGAAGTTTATAGAGGACTTTGCACAAGAGTGGATACCATATGTTTTCTTAGCAAAACACTGACTTTGTATGTTTCAACTGTGAGTTGCCAGATTATTTTTTCCTTAATTGATGATTTGGTAAGAAGCCCAAATGACTCAGGAATAATTACACAAACCAGGCTTAAAAAGCCTAGTGAAACAAACTGTTTGTTTAACACCCAGTAGCCTAAAAATTACTTGGCAAATGGTACATGCAGATTTACTTGAAACGTTTATTATTAGCTATGTATAATCAAGACACTGCTACCCCATCCAACCCT
The DNA here is from genome assembly GCF_009819795.1 of Aythya fuligula. NCBI lineage: Eukaryota > Metazoa > Chordata > Aves > Anseriformes > Anatidae > Aythya > Aythya fuligula. The sequence continues at coordinate 24,860,726 of NC_045562.1, read as the reverse complement.
TGTTTACTAACAGAAAAAGTCATTGATGTTTCATATGGTATGTGAAATAAGTTTGGTACTTCAATGCTAGCAGTTTTCAGTGTAATGTAAAATTATTTGGTGAACAATATACTGATTTGAGGGGGTAAAAATAGTGACCTCAGTACTACATGCTTTTCATGTGGCTGGCTAAAGGGTTACCATTTGAAAGGCAGTAAGATAGTTTACTGCCTCTAAGCCTGGCTTGTTCAGATGGCTGCTGTTAAATTTATAAGTGAATATAAATTACTGGCTACTTTTCTCTGATACTGTAATCAGCCTCAGCAGGTATTGAGAGGTAACTGTATAGGCTAGATCACAATAACTCAAATTAAGATGATTACTTCCAATATTTCTAGTTACCTCTGTCTTCATTTACCCAACTGTTTCCTTATCCTAAAAATAAAAAAGCTGGGATTTTAACTTTAATTCCCAGGTACTGTATTTCAAATGAGGCTTGATCCAAAAGCTGCTTAAGTGAGTATTTTTATGTTGCCTTAACTGACCCTGTGTCAGTCTGATTTTCTATGTCTTTCTGAATTTATATATATGCTATCACTGCTGCTCTAGCATTCTAAGAGTTCAATGTTCATCTTAAGATTTCAGATGCAACTGAAAAATTATACATAATTATCATTTACATGTACTTTACTATGTATGAATCTTAACTTTTTTCCAGTAGAATTTTCAAAGATGAATGGTGTGAGTTTTGTTTTTATTTTTTTTCCGAGACGGCCAGGTAGAAGGTGGAAACCTATGTATGGAAGTGCTAGGTACTGAATAGTGTCAGCTTAAACCAACATTAACTGTGTAGAGGCAATAAAGCAACAGGAAGCTGCACTGCAATAGATTCCTGCAAGAGTTCTTAACCACATGAAGGCTTAATCTTGAAACTCCTTCATAAAAACTAGTTGAGAACACTGTGCTTATTAAAAAGGTAGGCTTTTTGCTGGGATCTGCATATTAAGACTATTATGCTCTTGTACAGTCTTTCGCATGATATGTGGAGCTAATTGACAGCTACCAAATTCAAAGGGAGAACTTCTTACATATTCCAAAAAGGTAAAGAAAGGAAATTTTTCTCCATTGTAAAGAGAGGTGCTGCAATGTGCTTAGAGAGAGAGGTGTGTTTTTTTTAATTATTGTTTTTGCTTGATGTTGGTTTTATTTTTCCCATTGAAAGTGTTATGCAATTGCAGAACGATGTCTGTTGTCCTCACTGGCAGACTTGATGTTGATCACTCACTGTTGCAGGGGATCACAAAAGATACCTTTGGTCCAAAGAAAATCTCCCTGAAAGAGATTTAGATATTTTAATAATTATTAGAGCTTTACCGTGACATGCATTTCTATGTTTGTTAGTTTTTGATGAGTTGTATGTGTTACTATTGTGTATATGGGATGCCCTTCCAACTATGCAAATGCAGCTGCAGGTCTGTATGAAGATACTGTTTCTACCTCTGCTGGCCTGATTCAGAAGTGATGGCAAAAACTCTCTTGGCTGACCATTGTGCCAGGACTCTGGAATGGTATTTTAGCTTTGTAAAAATAAAATTACAAAATACATAATATTATAAAGAACTTTGGCACATGCATGCACTCTGCTTAGTGCAATTTGCCCTGAGAACAGATCCACATATTAGGTCTTCCGTACCTTAAGATGGATGAAAGAAGACTTCCTTGTGTATTTGTATCAAAGTAAGAGGCTTTCAAAGCTCAGGTTAAGGCTGGAAACCCAAAGTGTGCTTCAGGGTGAGGGCACTGTATCTGGTTATAGGGAGAGTGAAATATGAAAAATGTACTTAAACAGTGCTCTGGGTCTAAATGTTTAAATTTCTAGCTTTAGGAGTCATTCCTGCTTGTTTCAAATCTAGTCCTCTACAGGAGTATGGACAAGTTATCTTTTATTGGACTTAAGGGACTTGAGAAACTTGTGTGGCAAGAGGAGCTCATATAAAAAGTTATTTTTGCTTGCCTATATAATGCCATCACATTACAATGTCCCTGGAGCATTAAGAAGTTGTGAAGCGTTGATGTTTTAATCTAAATTTCCTGAAGAAAAGACATTGCTGGAAAGCTGAATGGAAATAATCTCTTAATATATTTTATATCTTCAAACCAGTATGGGCTGGTGGTGTTTATTCACTAAATATTAATTTTATTGAGATGTACATTCTTTCTGTAAAACAACAACGAAAACACATTCCATGAGAATTTCTGTATTGCTTTGTCAACACTGTCAGCCAGCAGGCAAAGTGTTGGCTAAGTCTCTAAATCTTTTTCCTCCCTTGCAGGCATTTGAAAACCTATTCTCCCCCCGTTTGCCTTCCTACTTAAAACAGCTGTCTTTACAGAATTCAGCTGACATACATGCACATGCCTTGGAATAGCAACATAACTCTTTACTGGCTAACAGAAATCAAATGGCTTTGTTTATGGTCCTGAAAACATTTTCATTGCAAACTGCTGTGAATAAGGATTTGTAGTTCATGTTGATAGTTTAAACAGTTATTGGCAGAAGAGTCAAAAGCTGGGCAATTGCAATGCTAAATCCCCTCCCAATGGCACTTGCAGGTTTACAAAGTAAGCTAAGCATGTCCCAGGTGAGGCCCTGAAAAACAAGGATTGAAAACTGCCAGTGTGCTAGGTAACTGGTTATATCTTGATATAGCTTCATACCACCTCAAGTAATGTGTTTCTTTGTAATGGCAGCTTATTCCTCCAGTGGAAACTGTAAAGTGATGGAAATATAATGGATGGCTGTACAGAACTCGGCAAGTTTCTATGATCTTGAATGTAACCTTACTTTGGACAGCAGAGCAGTTCCTTGAAGTTGCAGTAACAGACAGTCTCGCAGCCCTTCCCTTCCCAAAAGTGATCCTTCAGGCTTCCATCGATTTGTCGAAGGTTCTCCATGCCCTCGTGGATGCCGTGGCAGTTGTGGTCCTTCAGAGCCCTCTTGTAACAGGAGGGACGCTGGGAAGGGGCCATGTGAGCACCCAGGAGAGTGCTCAGCAGAAGCAGAGCTGAGAGTGTTTTCATTTTTGCAAAGCTCCCCACGGCAGGAGTGCTAAAGAGAAATGAGGTACGTGACACAGGTATAGTTGTTGAACAGGTCTTTTCCCCATCTTGCTTTCTGGCTCACATTTTTCTGTCTTTCCTGTGAACTTTTGGAGGTTTGAGCCTCTGTGCTGGCAAGTGTTTTCTCCTAGGAGGTAAATAATATTGCCATGGAATTGATATTCATTACTTTCTATACAACTGTAGGAATCCTTTCTCTGGGAATTGAGGCTTCTGTTGCTGGCAATTTTGTTGTTGCTTTGGCCTCTCACCTTGAGAAAATTGCTTTGAGCTGGTCGTGTTCTCTCAGCAGTGTAAATGCACGTATCGGTGGCTACCAGTGTGGGGGACATGTTCGTGGCTCTCATTGCCTTCCTGGTGATTTCAGCTGTTTGAGACAGTTGAAATGAGTAATTCGCATGAAATTAATACTATCTTTTCCCCATAGAAGTTGTGGAAAAACTGTCTGCTGAATCAGACTGCTGTCCCAGGCTGCCTGAGAAACTGAAGTGCTATATGGCCCAGGCAGCCAGAGCCCTGTAGGGCTGCCAGGTGCTGTACCCTTGGGAAGAACTGCACTGCAGGTTCTGGTGGGATGCAGCATTACCAAGAAGTTTTTTTAATCTATCTTGGTACTGAAAACTACTTAGTTGAGTCTCGCTACAAGAGGTCATTATAGTTTAATAGACATTTCTTTTTAAATGATAGGATAAACTATTCCTTGCAGAACTGTTGTTGGTGATGAGGCTTCCCATCATCTGTGTGAGGTTGCTTAAAGCCAGCTGTGCTTTTCTGGGCTGCTTTGCACAGAGTCTGTGTCACAAAGCTTTGGGTATGACCCTTGAACTTGCATTTGCTTTTCTAAGTTAGTCCTTCTTTTACTGGTATTAGGATTGAGAGGTTGGTGGGTTTGACTTTTTTTTTTTTTTTTTTTTACTGCTTTTGCCTCGTGCTTCAATGAAAGAGACTTGCTATCTCTGGATTTTAAAATGAATTTTGCTCTGAAACCTCACCTGAAACAATGGTCAAGTCTGTGTAGCTAGCTCTCCCTGTGAGCGTTCCCAACTTTATTTGTGGTAGCATCAAAAAGATTGTTTCATCACATTGGCACTTCAGAGTTGGTGGCCCTTTGCTACAACACTATGGGCTAGTTTGGGTCTGTCTTGTGTGGCTGCAGAGCAGAGCACTCTAAACTAATCCAAAACCAGGAATAAAACAACATGTGAGCAAAGACTATCAAATCTCAGGTTAAGGTGGCAGAGCTTTTATCTAGATAAGAAAAGTGTCAGGTACAGAGGTCACTAAGATAATTGAGTCCTGCTTCTGATGTTTTGTAGAATGGTTGAGGTAACACTTGAAAAACAAACAATAAGCTTTTAAACATATAAATTTACTGTATTGGTAGTATATTTTTTTTCCTGCATAGTTACATAACTACCTTAGATTTCTTGCTGACTTTCCATGATATGCTAGAAATAGTTAAGAAAATCTGGGAATTCAAATTTATTAATAAGTGGCCAAAGTATTAAGGAATATGACTAAGCTCTTGTGTATTTTTTAACTTCTGTCATTGAAACATAATTCATCCAATCTTTCTTTTTACTTTCTATGAACTTGTATGTGAACTTATGAGAAGACTCCATAAACTACTAGTAATGGAGCCTTAAGGATCTATTTTTTAATTGCCTTGGAGTGTGGTATTAAATAACGTACCGTCTTTAGTAGGTCTAGGCCTCAAAATTACTCAAAGTAAACACTGCTCTAACTTTGCTTTTTTTTTTTCATAATCAGGTAAAGAATCATTATAATAATGGTTTTATTTCGTGGGATTACAAACACTGCAGTTTGAGGGTTCTGCTAAGGGACGTCTAATACTCAAAGAGGAAGTTTGTTTATACTATACCTTGATAAATGCCAATGTCAGGAATACAATTTAACATTTTTCTGTTCAAGTAATTGAACTTCATTATGAAAGTATTTAATGGAAGAAATGTTCCATGAAAGATAAATTCAGGAAGCAGAGGTTTCTGTGCCTGTTTTCTGTGATTGGATTATTCTATCAGTTCTTCCCCCGAGGATGAGGCATTTATAATATCTTGCTCTTGTGCACGTTTTTTGTTCTTAATAATTTGGATGAGCTTTCTCTATATGGAGTTTAGCTGGAATGCTCATTTGAGTCTGTTGCCAGCTGCTGATCTGCTCAAAATTCATAGGAACATATTCTGTCCTGAAAATGGACACATTTTCTGTAGACTGTCAAATTGCTGGATTCAGAAATCATGATCTACACTTTAGGGATACCTCAGTGCCCACTCTGGAGTATAACAAGATAGTGCTAGGGTGCATTGTTGAGATGGCTGATATGGATAGCTGCCAAAATTGGTATTAGCAGAGTCATGTGCCATTGAGTTATGGACAGACAACTTCACTAAGAGGTCAGTTATGCATCTTATTTGCTTAGCATTGCTGTTTTTCAGAAAAGTCTTTTTTTTTTTTTTTTTCTTAAACATTTACTTTTTTTTTTTTTTTTTTTTTTTTTTTTTTTACAGTTAGTAACCGAAAGGAAACTTTCAGTCAAAGACCTTTCTTCAAAAGGTTATTCTTTACAGTGAGAGAATGGTACCTATTTGCAGATGAAAGATCGCCAAGGAACTGGAGTGTTTCATCAGTTCCCTGCACAGGATCAGTGATGATGAACTCCGCAGATCTTTCAGAAGCAGAATTGTTTTTCCCCTGACAAACTGCTGCAACTTCTGACTATGGTTTCACAAATGATTGAATGTTACCAATTGCTTAGTTAAATAGCAGAGCTAGGAAGTGCATATGCATTTGAAAATGCATGTCAAAGACCTTATCTGCTTTTGCATACTATAGAAACTGTCTTAAAAAAAATAAATCAAGGAAATTAGAATAAATCCAACTGCAAAAGGGACTCAAAAATCACTGCCCACAAACAGTCTTACATTTATGTAAAACCTTCTGAAAAAATAGTAATGCCAGTTATGCCTAGCCTGACCAGGTTCTCTGTCCAGATTATATCTTCTCAAATTCTATCAGAGGAGTAAAACCATCCACAAATATTTAAGATCACTTTGCATTTGCAGAAGTCCATTTTAAGAAATTATTTCTCTGATTGCTTTGACATGGTGTAAGTAAAGTTCAGAGAAGTTCAGCTGTGAAAACAAGTGCTTTGAAAAAAATTAGGATTTTGTGTTGAAGAAAACATTTTGTTTGGGACTGAGAGCTGTGAGTCAAGAATCACCACTATCCCTGCTCATTCACCCGAGAGTGTTTGAATTGTCCTGCCAAGTGATTTGGCACCATCTAGCTTATGGATCTGCAAGGAGCAGAGGTAGTCACAAAAAGACCAAACAGAATAACCCAGGTTTCAGCATCCATGGCTGAGAACTACAGGGTAGTATTTCATGAGAATAGAGATGCACTTTAAATGCCCCATGATATTTGTAGGAGCTCAGGTGCTAGCAATAGAGACAGTCACAGGGAACACTGAGAAATGGCACAAGGTGCATATTTCAGCACAGCTAGAGATCCTTCTAGTTTGGGAAAAGATAAATATTTACAATTTTGTCTGTCAGCCATTATATATACCTTTCAGAGTTTTTACTCTTGTCTATGGCTCTCCAGTTGCCTAATTCTGAAAACAGCAGATACTCTAATCTAACTGGTACTGTCTTGGTGTGTGATCTGTTCCAATCAGTCCAGTGGCAGGTGCTGGGTTAACAAGTTGGCAATTTGTGCTTTAAAAGGTGAGGCTTTTTATTTTTTGACATAACTTATACACTGCAATCTCAACGTGTATTGAGGTCGAGAGCTAGAAGTACCTATTCAAAATAAAATGCCTTTTATCTTTTTTTCATTTGTCAGGTTTCTAACTCAGAAACACCTGTAAAGAACCAAACTTAACATTTAATATTTAGGTGTTGGTGCATTATAGTTAGGCTTATTAATGCATTTGTAAGAAATCATTACACAAGAACTTCATAACTGATATTAAGAACTTTTTTCCATTAAAGAAGTCTTCAAATCTGTTTTTCTTTAACAGTTGGTGCATTGTGAGGACAGCAGCTATTCCACTGAGAATGAGTTCAGTGAATTACTGCTTTGTAATTCCCATCAATACCATGATTCTTTCCAGAAATTGAGTTCTCATTAAAACCCGTTTAGTTTTCTTAAAGACAGAAATTCATTGTGAACACACCTCTCTCCACGTTCACCAACTTTGCAATAATATTAAGTACAGGCAGGCAATATAGTATGTTTAATAACTTCAGATGTTAATATATAACATCCAGCTTTGAACAGCAAGATAGGGAAAGAGTTATCTTTAGCTGGATCATATTGATGCATCTGTCTTGAATAACATCTTTTGCCTACAATGTATCTGATTTTTCCCAAATCTTCTTCATGTTCCCATATGTATTTCTAATCCTGTAGTCTGTAACTAGCACCAGAAGAACAAGTGCACAAGGATAATTTCAGGAGCACGACATACCTTTTTCTTCTGCTTCACTCTTTCACTTTCTTGGCAGCTGTGTATTTTCAGATAGACACAGAGAGCTAGAGCTAGCGGGGGTGAGAAGAGGGAGGGATGATGGGAGATGCAGGACAAACAGCCCTTTGTCTGTCCTGACTTCTGTCTGTGAGTGACACACTCCCTTCTCCAGCGAGGGGCCAGAGGATGGGCTTCAAGAACTGCTTCATTCAGTCACTGCCAACCTAGACAAGGAAAAAAAAAGTGAACGTATCCTTTCCAGCAGGAAACTATTAGTTCATCCAGGACCTGGCAAGGTGTCTCCTCAGAGAGCAAAGTATAACATCCAGCACAGGGAGAGGGAAAACGCCCTGCAGAATACGTGCGTCCTGATGTGCAGCCAGAGCAGGCGTGGGGCTGGTGGGGGGAGCAGGGCACGGCACGGAGCTGATGTGCTGTTTGCATTGAGCAAGACCTGTGCACCTAGCCAGCAGTCTTGTGCAATTCCTGACTTCAGGAATCTGTTTTTCAAAAATGAAATAATCAAGAACTGTAATTATTTTAACTAGACTTTTTGTACAGCGTACTATGTGACATTGAATTGAGTTCAATACTGGCCAAGCATTTAATCAAGAGGTAAAGTGAATGGTATTTTAGAGGAAGTTATTTTATACTAAAAATGCAAATCAAATAATCTGGTATCACAAAAACACAACTTGAAGTCCTTGAATGGAGCTGAAGTATTATTTATTAATGAGAAGAAGTCTCAGGGGCGAAGTCTGGGGTGTTGTCAGTGTCCTTACGTTTCTGTTGCAATTTAGGCCCTCCTTTTGTTGTGGCCATGCCGGCTCTGTTTTGTCATATGAATAGACAAGTAAGGTTACACCTTAGATGTCAACTAGTAATTTTTTACACTTCTAGTCTGCATCATTTTTATTCTCTTGTAGCTAGAGTTTTTCTCTATTGGGCTGCTTCTAGTACAGAGGTTTGTTACAAGTACAAAACCACACCTCTGCTCAGCTGCTTCAATATACAAATTGAGGTCTTGGTGCTTGTCTTGAAAACCTCTTAAACCTGCACGTCCCTTCTGGTGGTGGTCACAGCCAGCAGGTTATTCCTTCTCTTTGCTGGAGAAGGACAGCTGGGTCAGCAGGGAGCAGGACATATGCTTGTACCTGTACAGGACATCAGGGTGACAAAACACCTCGTGCTGGCTCTGCTTCTCTGCAGTAATTCCTTTCTGGCATGGATCTTTGCCCTGGCAGCCCGTGCTCTAAATGAGATTATCCTAATGCCTCTGTGAGGACTCGGTGTCCCAGTTCCCTGTGAGTGACTTGCTTGGGTAGCAGTCCAGCAGTTTGGTGGGCTGATAGCTCTGTTTATAAAGAGAAGTGTGCAGGGGGAGATGTTTCTTTGGGAAAGGTCCCCTTGTGGTTTTGAGAAAAGACAGTTCTAACAAAGCTAACGTTTTGCTGGCGTTTTTCCCCCCCTCTTCATAGGTTTGTGTATGATGTTTCCAGTTGTGGCATTCAGGAACAGGAGGAAACTTTCTCTCTCCTGATGCTTCTTCAGCATAGAAACTGGGAAGTAAATTGAGATTGGGAGGGAGCAAAGGTTTTAGGCAATCTGTGGGGTGAGGTGCAGCCAAAGGCTATGTTGGCTGCTGTAGGAGCAGCTCTCTGAGGTGTGAAAGGTAGGGTATGTTACAGGACAATGCATTGAAGGGTAGGGCAGTGTGTGATACTATTGGCCTGGGAGACTGGGAGAGAGTGAAGTGAAAAGCAGTGTTACCAGATCTAAATTCTTTCTCAAGATGCATGAGCTCTGTTAGGAAATCCTGCTTTTTCACCCTTCTTGATCTGCATGCGTGTACACAATGAACATAGTAATTACTAATTATATTCGATTTGTCTAGAGAGCCTCTTTTCAGATGCCTACATTATCCCTTCTCCTGTCCATGATGTATGTCAAAGTAAGGTGCAAAACAGAACAGTTCAAAAGGGGCAGTGACAAAGTCATAGCAGTAATCCATAGGGGAGCAGTAGTTCTTAAGGGAGAAAGGCCATTGGCAGGGTGTGGAGATGGAAAAGGTAGCAATGAAATTCAGCTGCAAAAGGGTGGTTGCCTCCAGTATACAACATTACTCTAGAATAACCTTACGTAATGTGCCCTGGGAAAATAATCTTTGCTTTTTGAATTTAAGTACTCAGCATTTTATATGTGCTTTGCATTTTTAATGCAAGCCACACAGGTTTAACTTTTTTTTTTTTTTTCTGTGAGCAAAAATCAATTTGCATTTTATTGCATTCTCAATGTCAACATCCAGCTTTTTGCAGTCTGACAGTGAAGAATACCAATGTTTCTCCTTTCACATTAAATCTTCTTAAAAGTTGCCACTTAAACAAGGAGTCAGCTCATTTAATACATACAGTTTATATGAGGAACCTCGGAACCTGATTTTGGTGGATGATGCGATCTAAAGCCTATACCTGAGGATTGTAAATGACTGTAGATATTGTGGGGATGCATAAAGACCTTGGAGACTTCATGCTGGTGGTAAAGACCGTGCCAGTACAACTAAGACATTAAGTGCTGTCATCATTTGCTACAGGATGACAGTAGGTAGGGTGCCTTAGAGTCAGTTTTCAATGTGATGGATTTTTAAGCAACAATAAATCTTACATGCTCATTTCACAAATACCTGTAACGCAAACATCATAACTTGCATTGTGCCTTTCGTGTCACCCTTCCCATGTCTCAGCATTTATAATGTCAATCAAATAGTATTTGCAAATGCATTTTTTGTGCTTAGACTTGGTGTAACTTTACAAAGCTTTTTCTTAGTGTGACTTCAACAAAAGATGCTTTTTGTATCCCTTGTTCTGTTGTTGCTTGTGTTCAGAAAACATCTGTGCTATTAGACATCCTATTATTACCTTTAGAATGCCCACATCTGGCAATTTGCTTTACACCTAGTACCCGCATTAGCCTGGGGTTTCATTTGAATTTTCTGGACAACAGTCTGTTGCTTGTTCTGAAGAAATCAGGGCACAGTAGTAGTTGATCATGTGACTTCTGTCTCTTGCCTTTATCATCAAGTGTTGCTTTATTTCCAGTGGCTGTTCTCTGTGAAGTCCCAGAGCCTCTCTATTTTCTCTCTCAGTAATTTCTGACTTCCTGTTATTGCTTTTGGTTTTCTCAACTTCTTCTGCAGGCTGCAGTCTGTGCTTGGTTAAAATATGAGACAAAGCACCGGTCTAATCAAAGGCATCTTTTAGTGTATTTCCTCAGATCAATTCTCTATTGGCATGCTCAGGCTGTTGCTGCTTCTCTATTAAAGCAGAGAGGATGCAATACAGTCAGAATCTGCTGATGATATGAACTGTCAATTCCAGACATGCCAAGTAAGTTAATATTGGACACGTACGTGTATACATCTTGGCGTTTCAGAGAAGCAAATGAATCTGAATATATTATGAAAAGAATTATTGTAAATTGGAAAAGTATTCCCAGTAAACAGCTATCACAGACGCACTGGTTGTCTAATACATAGAAGTACGTGCCTGGTCTGATTCTTTGCTGATTCGAAAGGTTGCTGCATGTTGCTGGTTTTGTTTTTTTTCCTGTTACTGCTTTGCTAGGAATTAGTTGTTGATACTTCAAGGTGCCTAGCCTTGAGGGTGTGGAGCATTCTGCAGCTGCTGGAGTGGGCTGGTGCCAGGAGTCTGAAAGAAAACAGGGAGAGATACCTTTGTCTCTATCACCTATGCTAGTATCTCTGTAGTTAAAGGGAAAAAAAAAAGAAAAAAAGAAAACTCACACACACAAAATGTTATTTATAAGATCTGACCTAATTTTCCTTAATCAGTGCTAAAGACATTATAGATTACCACCCTGTCTTTTGAAGCCTTTGACCATCCCCCTGCCTTTTGTGTGTTACAGGGTAGCTCTGAGCAAGGCTGCTTGCCAGGAGGCTCAGGTCCGGGGTGCTGCAGAGAGACTGTGAAGGCTCATCCAGCCCTCAGACCTCTACCCCTGCTGCTCTTCATTGTGACCATCAGCCATGCAGCCAGGAGAGAGCTGGGAAGTGTGAAGAGTGACCGTGTGGGACAAAAGCTCCTTTGTTAACAGGCTGGCCAGCCTGGTGAGGAGGGTTGTAAGCAAGGAATAATGGGATGGAGATGGCACCACACAGCTGAGTGAGGAAGTGGTGGCTGTCTCACGAAGCCTGTAAATAAAGCAGGACTGGAGGGAGGAGACTGTATGCCTGATGGTTACTCTGCTACTCAGAAATAAGCTGGCAGGAACACCATAATGCTCAGCAAAAGTTGATGCAGAGCCCTGTACCTGGGGAAGAAAACCCCATGCAGTAAGACAGGCTGGGGACCAACCAGCTGGAAAGCAGCTTTGGTGGGAAGGACACGTGTAGTCCTGGTGGGTGCTGAGATGAACATGAGCCAGCAGCAGGTCCTGGCAGCAAAGAAGGCCCGTGGGCTGTGTTAGGTCAAGGGAAGTGACCCTACCACTTTACTCAGCGCTGGTGAGTGCTGGATCCAGGTCCAGGTGACCTAGCGTAAGGCAGATGTGAATGCAGTGATGGGGCACAAAGGTACTGAAGCATCTGTTGTATGAGGAGAGGCCAAGAGATCTTGGACTGTTCAGCATCGTATGTATATTATATATACTGTAACTAGGGGGGTTATCTTATCACGGTGTATAAATACATGGGGGAGGGGAAAGAACATGTAGCCAGGCTCTTCTCAGCAGCAGCCAGTGACAGGAGCAGAGGCAATGAACGCTGGCTGGGAGATGGGAACCTCCATTTCAACGTTTGAAGGAGCTTTCCTGGGAGGCAGATCAAGCACTGGCACAGGTAGCCAACAGATGCTGTTGAGTCTCCATCCCTGGAGATATGAAAATCTCATCTGAATGCAATCCTGGGCAACCTGCTATAGCTGAGTCTGTCTGAACAGCAGGGTGGGCTGGGTGGTCTCCAGAGATGCCTTCCAGCTTCAGTCACACTGTGATTTTAGCACCATGCTCTAAAAAAAGTGAGTTTGTATTTCAGTGCATGCTGCAGAAATGTATTTGTCTGTACTGAGAGCACCATCTTGAATGAGCTCATGTAATTTGTGGTTTGGCAAAGCGAATTTCTGTTTGTGTATCCCTTATTGGTTGCTCTCATGCTTTCTCAAGTTCCAGCAAAGATTCCCTGTGAGAACAGCAACCTCCCTGCATTGTGGCAAGTGACCATGTGTGCTACTGTTTGTTTCTGTACTTCAAGTATGAATAGACAACTCAGCTTCCTTAAGAGCCTCTGACAAGGGATTTTTGCCAAAAGTCTTTCTGGAAACTCAAGTGCTGTGATAGAAGCTGAATCACCCTTATCAGCTTAGTCATCTAGTCCTTCAAAGAGCTCATCTAGATTTTGGAAGTGTAAGTTCTCCCTGGAAAAAAAAACATTGAGTCTTTTTCAACATTTCATACAAATCATGTCGTGTATATACTGATTTTTCTTTTTTCTTTTTTTCTTTTTCTTTTTTTTTTTTTTTTTTCCCCACCGTGGCCTCAATTTCTCACATCCCCTTGGGAGCCCCTTCACAAATTTTGTCATATCTTTTGCCATCCTCATCTTCTATTGTATTTGTGTAGTCTCTGTTTATGTAACATGCTACACACCAGAAGTCATATTTGCAGTGTCATGTTTGACTACTGCCATACTCTCTGGTCCTGCTGATATTTTATTTTGGCTTTTGTTTGACTTTTAGTAAGAGCTGTAGACGTTTCAATTTGAAGCAATTCTTCTGACTCCCCTAGAGTACAGAAAGGTTAGGATATATGACCTTAAGTTGTATATTGATTACTAGTGGCAAAAAAAAATAAAAATAAAGAGACCCTTCTGAAAAGCATTTTGTCATGACAAGTCCTTGCCTCTAAGGGCAGATGTGGTTCTATCAGATGATGGGAAATGGAGAGGGGAACATCTCCACATTTCCACCTGGAGACATCTATGTGTAAAGCAAAACAGCATGCTTCTCTGCTGAAAGGGCTGTCCTGTATGTTGGGGCCCTGAGCAAAATGCTGTCTGAGATTCTTTACTGTTGCAAATAAAGAGGAATTTTACTAAAATAATTTTTGAGTCCTGAATTACATTTGAAGTCAAAACATCAGTGTCTTATGCATACAGACTATAGATTGCAGTCATATAACTGACATGTAGAAGGACTACTCCCTAGACTTTGGGGTAGCAAAATTACAAATCATAGCTGAAACCTTTTTTTTGAAGAATATTATACCAGACACTTAGCAGAGACAAATAATTTGGTCTCATCTGTAATATATGTCAGTGCAGCTCATTTTTAATCAGCTTTAACTACAGAAGACAACTGTTTACTGTTATAGTTTACTATCATCATAACCCAGAAAAATCCACAAAGGAATGTTATTTGTGGAAATATGAAATCCAGCTTATCAATCTTTATTGCTGAATAGAAGCTGAGCAGGAACAATAAATATTCTTATGCACAACTTAGAATAAGTACCTTTCACATTGCTCTAGCAGGTCACTCTGATCAAGAGTTAATTTTCTGATGCTAGTTCTTTTTCTCAATGTCCATAGTTTCCGGTTCAGCTGAAAAAAAACATGAAACCAGAAACATATATTAATGCCTTTTGGTGACCCTTATGTCAATAAAGAGTGCTTCTGCTTTCCTTGAGGAGCTGTTTCAGCAATTCCTTCAAAGATACTTAGTTAATCACTGCACTGTTGCATGTTTACTGCCATTGCTGTAAAGAGTTTCCAGAGTTTTTACCTTTAAAGTTAAACAGAATAGGTCAGTTCTTGCTGTGTATCTCTGATTTCTAAGACTTGCTAAGGATATACATATTTTGTAAAAGATACTGTGCAATGGTTATGTACATATACAGATGGGGGTCCTCACCTTTCTGAGAGCCTATCAAATCTTCCCTGGCTCACTGGAATGACTGAGAAATTCATCCAAAGAATAGTCAATAAGTCTTTCCAGACTGCTGCTGCTTTAACTGAGACTAAAAGCTTCATGCTCACAGTAACCAGAACTGAATTATTACTTTATAATCTTTGCACAGACCCTTGATTGTATTAGTAAGAGCTGACAGTTGAGTGTTAGGTAAACATTATGCAGCTCTTCAGTTTGGATCTAGTAGAGTTCAATGTGTTTTGACAGTAAGTAGCCCAAGAAAAAGGACGATTTTGCATAAAGCAAAAACTATGAAGCAATTTGCTGCTGTCTTCAGCAGCCTTGGCACACATTAAGCTTAAGATATGCCCAAAACATGGAAAATACACAGCATTCCCAGGTCAAATTATTTTTATATGTTTATATAAATGTTTATATAAAATTTAATATTTTCTATACATTGTCCTAAGCCTGTCACCACCACATTAATCAGGACCTGTATTTCTCCTTAAAAAAATTCATCACTGTATTTGCAAGATACTCAGCTCTATGGGAATAAACTGCAGAAACCCTTCCATCTGGGGAGTCTCCATCCTTGGATTTTGTTTACATATCACAGCATAAAAGTTTAATTGCCCGTATGACATACATTTGCAGCAGAGTTCTCACTAAATGATTAATATTTTGTGGGGTTTTGGTTTATGTTTTTTTTTTTTTTTTTTTTTTTTTTTTTAATAGTTCAGAAGCAATTGCAGACAAACCTTTCTGTCTGGTAGGCTGACAACAAAATTCCAGCAGATAACCACTAGCATTTTTCACATTTCTCAGGGCATGCTCTCTAAGGAAAGAGATGGTTAACCAGTCCAAAAGGTTAACCAGATTCCTGCTTCCAAGCTGCTTTTCTCTGTTCTGTTGTTCTGTAATGGGATTGTCTCCCTGGGATTCACAACTCAAGTAATCATCATTATTTAAGTTGTAATTGTGTTTAACTCCTCTTGCCAATACTGTTCCCTGCTATTGAACTGCTTCATTAATTCTGAGTCAATTTTCCCAGTTTCCTTTTGTCAATACCAGCATATTAGTGTGCACAGTTCAGCCAACATTTTTACGCCCTGGAACATGATAAGCTGCCTGAGCACTGTCACTGGAAGGATTTGTTCAATTTGAGAAATCCGTGCTTGAAAGTAATTGGCACGCAAAGCAGCACATTGACTTCTAGATGGTGAGTATTCACCATTTACAAATTCATCACGAAGAGTTCATGCTTGAAAGCTGTTTGCATTAAATATCATGGGTTTGCTTTCTCACCAACTGAATAAACATAGGAAGGCTTACTTAAATCCTGGTCCTCATTCTGCCAAGTTTTGAGGGCTTTTAGTTATCCAATAGGAATGCAATTCATTGTTAATTGTATACTCTAAAGTTGGATTTGCTGAAAAGTGTGAAGATTCTGTTGTTTTGAATACTCCTGCAGTGTTTACTCTAATGCCATTTTCTTCATTTGCCTTCTCCATCATACAGCTTACATAATTAACGGCTCGGTAAGTTCTTTTGGCTAAGGATTCATTCCTGCTCTAATATTACTTGATGATGAGCCTAATTTAATGTGAAAAATAAACCTAAGTGTAGCTGACTTGCTCCTTTTGCAGTTTTCTTTTCTCTTCCATTTATATCACTGTGTCATATCACACATAAAGCTCAGGTATCCACCTAAAAAGAAAGCATTCAGATTACAAAACTATGAATGCTGTTGACAACACACAGTAGCAGCTTCCTGAAGGTGGAATGAGAAGTGAAATAAGTATGTCATGTGATGACCACAATGTATCCCTGATTGGTCACATTTAATCACTAGGTAGGTAACAATTTTCCTTACTAAAACAAAACAAAACAAAACAAAACAAAAAAAAAACTCACTTTGGTAGGCATCACCTATTGCTTTAGGCTTTTATTTTCCCAGTTTGTGCCTTGAAGAGGGTACATGTCATTCATAGGTTGTTTTGGCACTAGTTGTTTGATGCCTGGGAATACTTTTCAAATTTAAACCCCAAGGCTTGGCCTTGTTCTGGGTGGCTAATGGAGGAGGAGGATAAAGGTTCCCAGCACCAGATTCCTGGAAAATCTCCCCTTGTACTATTATCATAATTAAAAGTATGCAAGATGTATTTGGGAGGGGAAAGTAGGAACAGTGAGGCGCTTCTTTCCTTGATGACTTTCCCAAAGAAATCAGATTTTTAACACAGATTTCCTGTGCAGAAAGATTGACCAATAAAAGGCAGTACTGTTGCCAGCTGGATAGAGAAGGCTCTCCTGTATGAGATGGTAGGGAAAGAAAATGAGTGGAGAAGGACTGTACAGTTAAGGAAAATTTCCTAAAGTCTGTGGCTGTACCAGTCACATGCGATCCTCCAGGTTAAACAGTCTGAGGGTTTTAAAAGCCCTCATAGCCCCACATTTTTGGGGGAGGCAGATGCCTAAATTCTCTCCCTTGGAAACAAAGCAGGAATCTGCTCTTATCTTTCCTGAGGGAGGAAGGGAACCATGCAGTAGTTGGGTGGTTAGTCAGCTTTACCAAGATAAGGGAGGCAATTCCTTCTCTCTGCAATTTAAGACAGTGCTCTAAGCAGTAGGCTATAGTTTGTTTAGGATAATTGGCAGCTGTTTTATTTTGTGTAATTACTTTTATGTTCATGAAAGGAAAAGAGGAGAGAATAAATTGTCTCCATTACAGGTAAGATGAGCTGGTGATTACAGATTGGACTTGCCAGTCCTTGATGGCTAAACTGAAGCGTGATTAATTTCACCCAGGTTGATCTTCGCAGTTGTTACAGATGAGGTATTGCATGAAATGTGGCATTCCCACTGTCACTGCCTGTGCTTTGTTGGCTCTCTGGAGGGCGCTGACCAGACTGGACCCATGGGGTGAGCATTTAGCAGGATGTTTCCCATAGTGCCAAAGGGAATTAGGCATTTGGCTGCCCCTGTGCAGGCACTGCTGATCTTCCACTGACACAATGCTTTTGGGTGCCTGGGAAGCCTCGGTGATGAAAACTGAAGCATTTTGAGGGCTTCAGATAAAAAGAGATTTGGATTTCAGTTTTAAATTACAGAAGTTAAGCCCTTGTTTAATTCTGGCCCATTACCGCTGAAATTTGCTGTTTAAATTCCACTGATGTAATGGTGGCACAAAAGCACTGATTTTTTAGGTGTCCAGTCTGTTAGTTTAATGCATACATTAAACAATGCATCCCTAAACAATCATGTCTTTTGAAAAGTAGGGTTTTAGTTTAAAAAGAAAAATGAGAAATTATGACAAAATTCTACATATATAAAGTATTTTTAAAATCAACTTTAATCCTAGCAGACAAACACTATCATTGTGATAAGAGTTTTCCTATAACTTGAGAGTATCAGTGGTTACAGAGCACACAAGATCTTGGTCTTGTCACCTTGTTCATGTGAGTAACTCTCTGCGAAGAGTGTTTTACGTGACTTGCTTGAATGAGAAATGCTTTGTGGGAATAAGCCCTTGACCTTTCACTGGAGGCATCTGCTTCCCAGTTCCCCATATAATTGAACTCGGGCCCTATCTTGCAGCTTTTTACTCATGTAAGAAGCACTTGTTGATTTAAATTCATCCTTTTTTTTTTTTGAGCAAATAAAAAGGAGACTCTTAAGAAAAATCTTAAAAAAGGAATCTTTAAACTTTTATTTTTATTTTTTGTGTGTGTGTGAAAATTAAAAATATTACCTAACCATGACTTGCTTTAGGTATTAGCAGTCAGAGGACAACACAACTGCCACAGAAGAAAAACTGAAAGTTATAATTTATTGAAGCTGGTATTCAGCTCCTTATACCCACTGTCACCCTAAACAGTGATCCTGACACACAGAAATTGAGTCAGAAGTTGGCAACATTTTGTCACCCAGCCTTCCCAAACATCTACTTACAGGAAGGAAGTATCAGAGATGCAGAAGTGGAGAGAGGACACCCCTCATGCTACTGACTGCAGGGAGGATGCTAGTTCGGACAATGAGGAATGGGAAATTCCAGATAACTGCCTGATTGCTCTCTATGATAGGAAGCATTTTAGAAGGTTCACAGCCTGGCTGACAGTCCAAAGAAGTCAAGTGTACAGGGAATCTGACAGGCATGGTCTCCCAGGCTGGCACGTGATTTGAGTTGTGTCCCAAGAGCATACATTGGAAATCGAAGAGGAGACACTGCAGGAAACTTATTGCATAGGAAGCCTACCTTGTTACTGTATCAGAAAGCAGTGAGGTTCATGTCACCTTTGGACAACTTCAGCTGCAAAACACAGTGGTAAATATTAAAGTGCAGAACTGCCTTTCCTTAATGATGTTTCTTAAACAGACTGTTGGATTCCTTTCCTTTCCTTTCCTTTCCTTTCCTTTCCTTTCCTTTCCTTTCCTTTCCTTTCCTTTCCTTTCCTTTCCTTTCCTTTCCTTTCCTTTCCTTTCCTTTCCTTTCCTTTCCTTTCCTTTCCTTTCCTTTCCTTTCCTTTCCTTTCCTTTCCTTTCCTTTCCTTTCCTTTCCTTTCCTTTCCTTTCCCCTCTTTTTGAATTATTTTTATTAGTTAAAGGCTGACTTGTACATAACTTTCCTGGTTGATCAAACAGGTGGGGTGTATCTGTGGCTTTGCACTGTTGTTTTGCTAGTTCTGACTACACTAATCCCACCCTAAACCTGCCATCACCTGGAGAAATTCCATATGTACCTGCCCATGCAGTTATTTTGCTGATGTAATGTTTGTAGAGCATGTGTATATCACATGAATATACATGTTTTTGTAAGTAATACTTAATCCTGCCTCCCTGTGAGCAGCTGCGAAGAACATCAGAGCAATTTTTCTCTGTTCACAGCTGCCACTGCCGGATGGACTGATCACTTCTCCCCTCCACAGCCAACAACTTTCCCTCTGGCTGGGATGTTCCTGCTCCATCTGGTGGATAATTTGTAATAAAATTGTATAATATATTTTACAGGCAAAATCTGAGGAAGCTACAGGGTTCCGTTTCTGCACGTGAACGTAGGAACAATATTTTTATGTTGGCAAGGTGTGAGTGTATAAAATCTGATCACTCCTCTTTGCTTCCCGCAGAGGAAATGAAATTAAATAGCTGGCATCCGACTGAACATCTGTGGCAGGTAAAAGACAATTATTCAAATAGATACATTAACTTTGTGTAATCAAGATTTCCTTTACCTGGGAAATTCACTTTGGAAATTCACCTACAGCAGTACTGCGGCTTCTCAACCACTTACATGGTGGTCTTTGGGTGTGCTTTTCTTACACACACACTCAAAGGTCAAGTCAGAGTAACCATGCTGGTTATATCAAAGAAAATTTGAAGTAACTTCACTGTGGTCTGTTAAGAGATATAAGGCTACCCAACAGATAACAGTGTTCTGCACTTGTCCTATTTGTTTGGTTTTGTCCAATTATTGGGAGCAGTGCAGCAGCAACCTCAAGAAGTTTGATAAAGACATGCTTATAGTCATGAGATGAGGATGGAGAAGAGCCGTGCCCTGAATGAGGCTGGTGATGGACCAGACCTGGGCAGCTTAGCAGAGAGGGCATGGGTGCTGGCAGACCAATGAGGTGCTGGTGAAGGCCCAGCACCTACAGGGTGGTGGGAGCAGGAGTACATGTCCAATGGCTTGGAGAAGGGCTGATTTCCCCTCCCAGTGCTCATGAAGCTGTGTATGGTGAGGCTACACCTAGACTTGGGCTCTGCAATGTGTATGGGATGCAACAACCTGGAGAGAGCCTAGTGGGGAGTAGGTTTGGGGAGCGTGGCGGGTGATGTGTGATGAAAGGCTGGGCTTACTCAGCATGGGCAGGAAGCATTTGGAGGGACCCTCCAAGGTGTGGGGGCCCGGCTCTTGGGTGCATGTGGCAAAATGTGGCTGGAAAGTTGCAACAACTGAACCTGCATACAAGGAAAATTGATTTTGGGGGTGGCCAGAGGTGCTCTGTGCTCTCCCTCTCAGAACAGCTCCAAAACTTCCCTGTACAAGACCTCGAACCACCGGGCGCAACTTTAATCCCGCTTTGGGCAGGAGACTGCTGACCCCCAGAGTTTCAGCCCTACACCACCGTTTTCCCAAAAGCCCAAGCCTCATCGCTGCCGAGCCTTGTTGTTTGGTGCCACCTGGTGTTGAACGGCTCGGTCCGAGCAGGCCTGCGGCTGCCCGGGGACGGCACCGGGCCGGGGGCTGTGGCCTGCGCCCTCCGGTCATGGAGCCACGGCCCGGCCGGTCAAGGAGGGTGGGGAAATGCTCCAGGAAGGAAGGAAAGCTCTGTTATCCTAAACAGCTTCCTAAAGAGGCTCTGCTCCTGGGGAGAGGCAGGCGATGTTTACTGAAATTCGCCCAGGCAGACAGCAGAGGGCATTAATGAACCCCTTAATCGTCGGCTTCGGCTTCCCAGCTACACTGTCAATTTCAGCGGCAATATAAATGTACCCTTTACCTTCAACTTTGAGCATTTATTTTATTTTATTTTATTTTATTTTATTTTATTTTATTTTATTTTATTTTATTTTATTTTATTTTATTTTATTTTATTTTATTTTATTTTATTTATTTTATTTTATTTTGTTTTGTTTTGTTTTATTTTGTTTTATTTTATTTATCATTATTATGGAAACAATTGCCATTGCTTCGTACATAATTTCTTCATTGTTTCCTATACACAGTTAAAGAAAAACATCACTGCTGCACCCAGGTCTGCTCTGCCCGAGGAGATGGGAACGTACCGAACAGAAAAATACTGAAGTGTTAGACAGCTGAGCAAACCTAAGCTACACAAGGAGTAATGAAAAAGCTCAAAGCTGTTTCCCCCTCCTTACTGTTCAGTTATGGCAAAAAGAGCCAGTTGAGACACCCTTTTGATGGGAGCAGTGCCTGTTTTACCAGACCTGGTGGACTGCCCTTTTAAAGCTGCAAGCTTGATCAAAAGAAAACGCTTAGCTACTCTAATACTTTATGGGCATGTTTCACTCTTGTACTATTTAATTTCTGATAGGCGAGTCAGGACTGGACTAATTTACTGCTGGCATGAAGCCTGGGATGTAACATGCCAAAGTGCAGTATATAACAACTGCAGTTGGTCAGGGGGGCGTAGGTCAGCGCACGTTTCACACCCCTCCTTTTACTAGTGGAGTCATGGGGTAAAATCGACTCTTTTGCCAACTCCAGTGAAGGTGTAAATGCATATGCACAGTGTAATGGCTTTAAATCTTGGATTCCTACTTGTATGCGCCAGATGGATCTTGTATAAATGTTCCACTTTACAGCATGTTAGCATTTGCTAGTAGTTAGCTGAAGGTTATAGCTGCCAGACTTTTCTGCAGCAGTTTCCAGGCCAAAAAAAAAAAAAAAAAAAAAAAAAAAAAGGAATAAAAAAAAGAAAAGACATAAACAAACATAAATGCACAAAACAAATCCCCACACAGGAGGGAACATTGGGACAATAGATAAAATAAATTTTTAAGAATTGCATGTACCTGTATTTGGTTTTGAACCACATTTCATTTGTCTTGTCCTGATTTGAACTACACTGAGTACATGAACTTTAGAATTGGTAAGGAAAGCTAGCTCTGTTTACCAATAATGGTTTAAAAAGTCTTACAAATATTAGTGTATTGTACACAGAATTATGGTTATCTTAGAAAATGTGTATGTACTATGTATTTTTGTCAAAAACAAGACTGGAAAGTAGATAGGCTGGTAAAAGCCTTTAATCTGATGAGATAGGCCAGAAATATTTTTCAACATATGTACTATATATGAAATGCATTTGTGCTCTCTGTATTTGCTGAAGCTTTTTAGTATTTGCTTACTAGAAGTACAATTCTTACCAACTACAGCTTTATGCCATGACAATATGCATTTTAGTAGGGTACTAATTCTTGCCTCGAGTTCAAATTTGCTCCTTTATATACATAAGATTTAATTGTCTAGTAAAATTCTCTCCTTTCCTTTCCTTTCCTTTCCTTTCCTTTCCTTTCCTTTCCTTTCCTTTCCTTTCCTTTCCTTTCCTTTCCTTTCCTTTCCTTTCCTTTCCTTTCCTTTCCTTTCCTTTCCTTTCCTTTCCTTTCCTTTCCTTTCCTATTAAATTCGTAATCGCAGAAAAAAGAAAAATGGAGTTTCCAAAACTGCAAAACTGTTTAAAACCTGTAATATTGGCTGGGCAAATTGTTAAAAACAGGGTAAGACCAGGCCTTTCTTGGCTGTCATCTTTTTCTTGTTTTCTTTCCAAAACCTCTTTCCGTCTCCCTCTCCCAACTCCCTCATACTCCAATGCACAAACACATTTTTTTCCTCATAAGAAGCATGTCAACACTTTAATTCCAACAATAACAAGAGCATCGGCAGCAAAAAGCCTTGGTGCAATCTGGCTGCAGCTGGCATTCTCCAAAGTGCCACGGGGAGGGGAATACCCAGGCTTGTTTGATGCTGGCCCTGACACCTGCATTTCTCTGGTTGCAAAACCCCTGATGGGGGGAGAACAACATGGGGATGGCACCGAGCAGGTCAGAAGGTGTGATCTCAGGCTCTGGATTGGAGGAGAGCAACCCTCCAATACTTTTGGTGGTACTTTTATGTGCTGTGAATTGTCCCACTGAAACCACTCACTGAAAATCAAGCAGATACTTACATACTTTGCTGGATTAGGTTGGCAAAGCCTGCTTCTACCTGCTGATAAACCTGGTCAATGCCATTGAAGGCAAATGACTCTCAAGAGTCCATATGCATCTGTAGCAAATTGTTTTCATCCTCTACAAGGGCAAGTTCAAAGCCTTTTGTTGTGAGGAAAAATTCCCAGGGCTTTTTCCTTACGTTCCTCTTGTCTGCAAAGAAGAAAACACTTGTGGCTCTGACTGTAGCCAAGTGTCCCAATTTCATCTATCATCTTTGTCAGCAAGATTTTGCCACTGTTTCTGGATTTAACATCAAATATGGTCTCACACAGTATTCATGGTTGGTAGTGCTTCCTTTTTTTTTTTTTTTTTTTTTTTTTTTAAAGTAGTGAAAAATGCCTGGAAGTTTAATAGTTGTACTTCCCACTATGGAAAGCACATTTGCAGAAAAATGAATTGTTACCAATAGCTCTAATTGCCAACTTGGTCATTAAATTTTGCCTTCGGTCAGCCTTTCACTCCGCCAGAAGATTATTAAGTACAGATTAAGAGGTTGTTCCTAGCATTTAACTGTGGATTCATAGGACATCGCTGCTCACAAATACTGTGTTTTATTTGAGTGAGATTCATCGTCAGAGCATTTTCTAAAAACATTCATTAGCGACTGGTTTTCAAGGAGACTTACACTGTAATCAGATTATTTGCTTCCCATTGACTGCAGAGGATACAGGCTTCTGCTTGTCTCGTGTTTCCATTGCATCTTGCCCTGCTATAATAGTGAGGTATTGTTGGAGTCCCAGGGCTGTGTCCTTTCATGCCACAGGGTCCTGCATTCCCCCATGCCATGTACAGGAATGCCTGCCGGAAAATTTTAATAGTTGGGAGTGCTCACTTCTAAGCTCACCATGTTGTGTTTTTTTTTTTTTTTTCAGCGTTGTTGTCCGAGATAAATTGATACAGGCAGAGTGGAGAGTTTTAAAAGGCTTTTGGATGTGGTTTGCTGAAATCTTATTTACCATATGAATGTTAAAACTGAAATGTTTGCATTGTGCTGTGCCATGCAGAGTTTCCAGGCATATTTTACTGATAAAAAAAAAAATAGTCTTTCCTGCCTATTGAATTTATGGCTGAGATAGCCAGATTACTAGAAACACTTATGTGTTTAATCTTTTCATGTTTAGAGCAGGAGAAGGTAGGGCAAGAGAGTTGCCCAAAGAAAATGCAGTGGAATTGCTTTTATTTTGTGGAGATTGTAAATTCTGTTATGGAAAATGTAATAAAGAAGAAGCTTAAACAAAAAGAGTGGCTGTGTGAAATTGCAAAACTTCCATTGGGTGAAAACAAATCCTAACTTTATGTACATTTCCCTGGAGAGATGTAATGTGAATGCTTACAGCTGTTTTTAGTTTCTTATTCCCTGATTAGGTTTAAATTAAAGGAAGGATGTCATATTGAATTATGAAGAATTACTTATTTTAGGTATTTTCGTTTATACATACCTTCTATCACAGTCTCGCCATGGCACTTGCAAGGACATATTTAACATGTGCACACAAATGATATTAAAAGCAAACTGAGAGTGGTGTAGTGGTACTTTCAGAAAAATGCGTCCAACAACTCCCACATCTCCCTCCTGGCTCAGCAACCTTCACACACCAAGCAAAAATGAACCCACTGTACCCAACCTTCCCCATCAAGATGAGTTTCTGGCTGAGCCAGGGAGCAGGGCTATTGCATGCTGTGCCTTTGGAAAAAGTCTCCTCCAGGGCTTCCCAGTCCAGGGGATTGTGCTTGGGCAGCTCTGCTGACACAGGCTTAAAGGGATGGGATGTTGGAGGCAGACAACGTGCCCAAATCTGGGCCATACCCAGAGCAAGCTTAATGGGAATGGGAGGGCTGGTTTTAATGTATTCTGTGGGGCACTTTGGCTGTTGAGTATTTGTCTTGCAAATTATCAGCTCTGCAGGAGTCACAAGATGTAAAGGATTCATTAATGAAAGCTACTCTGGTAAATATATCTGTTTAAAAAAAAAAAAAAAAAAGTAGAAAAGAAGAACAAAGTGAGTGAGCTGAGCAGAAAAAGTGCTAATTTGAGCAGGAGGCTTGCAGAGCCATGCTGCAAAATGCAGTGGGATGTTTGGGGCTGGAAACACAGGGAAAGAGTTCTGCCAGGAGCACCATGCCCGGGGCCTGCCTGCGTATTGCATAAGGCAGCAGCCTTCTGGTACAGCTTCAGCAGCACAAGCTGCAGCAGTGCAATCTGCAGATGCAAAGAACATGCTGCCTTGCTGCAGCCGGAAATTGGTCTCCTTTTTGGATGTGCAAAGAGCTAAACATCCCATCGACATCTTTGCGCTTCTGTAATCTTCTCTCTCTCTCTCTCTTTTTTTTTTTTTTTTTTTCTCTCTTCTGCACAAGAAGTTGTTTATACCATGCTAAGTTTTGGAGTGGAAGACAAGGAGCCTGCTGCTGATGTGCAGAGTAATTGCCTTGGAGGGAAAGGACATGGCTCTGAGCAGCATGCTTTCCAAAACTGGAAAGTGACAGTAAAGGGAGTGTGTACAAGAAGCAGCTTTGCAGTGATCCCCTGGGCATCCTGGGGAGCAGCACCTCTCAGGTGCACTTGCCTTGGCCTCAGCAGTGCTCCCTAAAATGCTCAGCATTGTTATGTGATGGAGCTGCCTAGTCATTTGTAATTTATTAAGGTACTTTTAAGAATAATTTTCCTGTCCTATCATTCCACCTAGAACAAAAAGGCATTAAAACCTCATTAGCATGCTTAGAAATATCTGATCTTATGACCACTACAGCACAGCTCCTGCTTTCCATAGCCCCATGCAAAGAACAGCTTGGAGATGATGCTGTATTGCCAGCTTGCCAGTCAAATCGTGCAATACTGCTTCTAATGTTCTGCACCCCCGTCCCACTTTAGGTCTCCCAATGCATGCAAAAACTGGAGCCTATGTGGTCTTTGAAAGTCTTTGAATGCTTCCTGATCTTTATCATCTGAGAACTGAGTGGATCTTGTTATATGGTTTACCTTGACTTATCAACCTCTTCATCTCTTTGCTATCTGCTGCTCTTTGCGATGTAGTCTCCAGCAAGACCTTTGCATGTTGCCTTCCCTGCAGGACCCAAATCTAGTTGGTGACACACTAATAAATTATTATTACTATTATTACTACTAATAATGATAAAGTCCTTCTTATTAAGTTTTCAAAGGGGCACTGAAGAGAGGCTGACCACCCACTCAAACTCTCTCCAGCAATTTCCAGAGATGTAGATTATCTTGGCTTATCAGTGCACATTCTGGCACTGAGGACATCTATGAATTTTTCTTTACCTGTTCCACCTCTGCAACATGGAGGCAAAAGAGACATCTGTTTCTCAAAGGCACACTGTAAGGTTATCTTACTATTTTGAAGTACTTTAATGCAATAAGAACAGCAGCCATAAAAATACCTCAGACTGAGAGAGAGTACCTTTTATTGCATGTGTTTTGGAACACTCTCAGCTATGACACTTTTCAACTTGTACTTTTAATTCATTGACACTTTTTTTTTTTCCTTTTCTGTCATTCTCGGTGCATATTTATGGTGTGTTGCAGCTTCCGTGTTTCCTTTCAGCCAGAGTACTTTCTCCTATCTGTGGTGTTTTTCTGAGCAAATAAAATATCTTTGCACAATACCACTTTTTAGTCAGTCATCACACTGATTTATTTCAGCTTTAGAAAACTGACCCGTTTCAAGTTCCAAATGCACATATTGCAGCCGGTGTCATGTTTTGTCTGCACACAGCAAGTGCAACTGGATTAAGGTCAGTGGTACCCAGAGCAACTCTTAATTTTTTAGACCATTGAGGAGGTCTCTGGCCTTTCTCATTCTTAGGCTTTACAGAAGTTAAAGCAAGAATAGTTAAAATGTACAAGTAATTGCCCCGGACAAAAAAAAACAACAACTGAAAACAATGCTCCCTATGCTTTGGAAAATTAGTATTTTCTCCTGCATGTTCTTGACTTGAGACAGTGACCAAGAAGGACATTTCTGTTGCCTGTAGGTCCCTACAGTCCCCTACAGTCTTTAGTCTCAAAGAAGAGAAAACAGAAACAATTTTTCCTGTACCAACTACTCAATTACACCCTTGCTGTCAGGCAGGGTGTTCCATGACATGGCTTGGTGTGTTTTGGACATGTTACTGAGTGATGCATTTAATCAAGACCACCTCACAATTGTAAGGTTTTTCTTCTTTCTTTTTCTTTTTTCCTTTTTCTTTTTTTCTTTTTTCTTTTTTCTTTTTTCTTTTTTCTTTTTCTTTTTTCTTTCTTATTTTTTTTAATTCTTTTTTCTTTTTCATTTCTCCTTTTTCTCCTTTTTTTTTTCTTTATCTTTTTCTCCTTTTCTTCCTCTTTTTTTCTTTCTTCTTTCTTCTTTTTTATTATTTTCTTTTTTCCTCATCCCTTTCTCCTATCTCCTATATTTTTCTTTTTGCTTTCTTTTTTTTCTCTTTTGGTCTCTTTCTTGCCTTAATAGCTGAATCTATTGACAAGTCCCCACTTCAGTTACTTTAATAAGCTTTCATACCATGCTTGCTCTACTTTATTTCTCAGCTTTGTTATTTCCACTCCCCAGTAAAATCTATCACCTTTGAATGAGTTATTTGCTTTTCTGGACTGCAGCAAATACCACCCACTCTGTTAAGGTCAGGCTCCAGCTCCTTGACTTCACTATTGTTCCGTCCCTTCCTTACCCACTCTGTCATTGCAGCACGACAGCTCCAGCTGGGAGGGCAGGGAAATCACTCCCTTAAGAGCAGTTTATCATGGCAATAAATGTTATGTGTTTTACTAGGATGCCATCAAAGTTCACCATCATGCTGAAGCTAAAACAATTGGTCCTTTTATTCATCTCCTAGACATACTGTATTTGGTAGGTGTCACTATCTAGCAGAGACTAGCATCCTGAAGGTGCAAAATGGTACTTCTAGGTTGTATTGTTTTATGAAAATTACAGAATTTGCAAAGAGAAACATCATAATATTTTTAATTAACTGCTGCTTCTCAGTTTTCTTCCTGTTCTCCCTACTGCCTGGCCTTTAATTACTTTGCTTGCATAGGCGTCTCCAAAGTAATGTCAATTAAATAGTATACATGGCCTTTACATTTCTTTCTGACTGATTTCTTCTTTTTATGGTACTGCCTGTGCACAGCTCTGTTGACTTCAAAGCATGAGAGTCCTGAGATTTTTGTGACTGCAACTGGTACTCAGCAGAACAAGGCTGGCTGAATGAGTCTGACATTAATGAAATTAAATATCGTTATTTTTTCAGATACTAGACAGAAAAGAGAAATCCTTTTGCTCACACCCTCCCCCCATCTTACTATCAAATATCAGTCTTTCCTCAGCCAAGAGAGCTTAATTAAAACTGAGAATACACTTTGCTACATAAATTTCATTTAGCAAAATTGCATGTAGGAATATGAAAACGAGTTTCTCAATGTGTCACAGGGTAATTCACTGAGCACTAAAGGAAATTGCTTAAAACAAACAAAAAAAGTTATACTCAAAGCTCTCAGTGACATATGAGAGGTCCCAGTACTCTAGTGGGAAAATTGGTCAACAGTCTTGCTCTGACATATCTTAGGTATCTCACTTGCCTGAAATGCAGGTTTGGGTTGATAGAAACTGTCTGGGAATTGAGGTCAAATTCACAGCATTAGTTTTGGTCAAGAACATGAAGGAAAAAAATGAAAATCCAGAGTATTTAGTTTTAAAATTTTTCTACAGAAAACCCTTTCAGTCCTATTCTTCCAGATCACTTTGTTTCTAAATCTGGCTCAGCTTAGTAAAGGACAAACAAAGCAGCACCCAATCCAGCGTCCAAAGCATCCCCTCCTATCCCTTCTTTTCTTCTTAGGCAGAATGGGCTGACAGCTTGCTCCACTCCTTCTGCTGTGTCCATGCTGCTGTTAGCACCACAGTTGGCTGCAATATTCAGTGTAGACACGACCCATTGTGGCTTCCTTTGCTCCTGATGACCTCTCTTTTTTTTTTTTTTTTTTTTTTTTTTGCCACAAAACAAACAAACAAACAAGCAAAAAAAAAAACACTAAAATGTTCACTTCAAAGCAAACCAAGCTAAACCAAAGGCACTGTTGTTGAAGTCACCTCTGGGATGGACTGGGGACATTTGCTCTGAAGACAGAGCAGTGAATCAGTGGTAGGGCTCCATCCTTCAGTCCCTAGCATCAGTGAGAAGACTATAGGTTCACTGCTGGTATTATGGTTTGGGGACTGCTGTATGTTTTATTTCATTTTATGTTATGCAGGAATGCCAATTGCAGACAAATTAAATAAAGCTTTGCTTTGGCTAATATATGTTATAATGTACATTGAGTCTGAAAGAGGAGAAAAAGGAAGATATATAACTGGTGGAAGGAGATAAACATCAAGTGCAAAAATAAAGGATCATTAAATAAAATACAGTGAGTATTGGTGTTAACTAATTTTTCTTTCTAATAATGTGATAAGTGTTCATTTATTGGTGTTCAAGTGAGCCAGTTTAAAATCTTTTGATCAAAAGGCAGAGAAAGACTTATTTTTTCCTGTTGGAGATTGATATTTCACCACAAATTATTAAAAAAATAATAACAATAAATAAATAAATTAAAAGTGCTCATCTCTACAGGCTTTCAAAGAAGAATGCTGAGGTTGGACTAAGGATGGTTACCCAGGGCAGGTGCAAATGCTGGGGCTGGAAGCAATGCTTTCTTATGGCTTTCCTATAGGGATGTGGTGTGTCCTTTGCCTGCCTCAGCTGCTAAGCATGGACATCCAGCTCTAACCATCCAGCCAGGGCCTGGACTGCAGTTTAGTGATCTGTGGATAAAGCAGTAACAAGAGATGGATGAGGCTGTTTGAATGGGATAACTCAACATTTATGTGGCACTACCTCAGGTGATTTCCATCTCTTTGCTTACCCTCGGTTTTGACTAGCAAGCCAAGCAAGAGGTAGTAACATACACTAATGCTGATGGCAAAAGAATGATTGCTTTTAAATATTGTTAAAGGCTCCTTAGGGCTTTGAGTGGCTACACAGTTTCTGAAGTTTTGTATGAACAAAAAAAAACCATGAACATAGCGTGAATTTATTTATTGTAGCCAGGCTGAGGCTGAAGCTGAAGAGATGGCCTGTTACCCATCTCAGTCAGCTACAAAATGGGAGATTATTTAAATTTATCATATCAGCAAAGCTTTGCAGTAAAGGTATAAATGGTTGGGGGACAGCTCTAATGCTTTCTAAGGTCATAAAGAATTATTTGACTTACATTTTAGTTCAGATGGTCAGGTCCCAGAGACCAATAGCCAAACGGTCTTGGGAATATGCAGGTGCTCTCCCAGTCACCTGACTTCTGTTTAATTTGGTTTAAAGTGTTGCCTCTGGTCAAGGGAGTGACTATGGCTTCCTGTGTTGAAAAGGCTTTTCACATCCCTTCCCTGTGTAACCGGAGCTGTTCAATAAAGTTGCAGTCTTTCTGCCATTACCTCTTAGAGCTGCGTTACATCACAGCCAAGATAGCCCAGTATTTTGGCCCTCAAAATTAAAACAACAAAATAATGAAGAAAAACCTTACTAAACCTGTAGTCCTTTCACACAGCTACGTTGTCTGCATCTCAAACCTCTGACAATACAGTGTAAGCATATTTAGTTAAAATAGTGGCATCCAAATGATAGATGGAATGGCTGCATCATATCTTGGGAAAACATTTAAAGGGGTGTTTTGTTTCTGTGAGCACACTTGGGATTTGATGTAATAGTGCTTGCATGAGTTGATATAGAGGAAATTATTGCTTCCCAATAAAATTCTCCATTTTTATTGGCTCACATACAGAGAATGGCAGCCAGCTGATAAAATACTTGGTGGAATTTTCCCTCCATCTAGCCATGTACTCTACAGCTATGAAGTGTTTTTTTTTTTGTTTGTTTGTTTGTTTGTTTGTTTTTTAAACTGGGCAAATGATTGTTTGAAAGTATTATGTTTATCTTACTAGGCTTTAGGTGAGATTCTTTATGCTTTAACTGAAACTTTGGCTTTTGAGCCTGCTGAATGTGACAGTAAAGAACATTTTGTAGGTCATAAACATCTCTTATCTCTGTCAGATATTTACAGACAAAGTAAGATGTATATTCTATAAAAGCATTTTTAAATTTTTGCATGCTATTTGGATTCCTTATAGACTATCTAGTTAGGGATATATATATATACATACATGTATACACACATACATACATATTGGCTTTGTAAGACTGAAACTATAAACAACATTTGCAAAATATTACTTCATCAGGGGCATGAAAATCTAGAAAACAGATCAGGCCTACTATCTTTCCTAAAATAAACACAGACTTCCTCAGAAACTTAAACTCTGTAGCATTACTTGCATTTACTAGTAACAATTCCTTAGCTTTCCAGAATGGAAAATCTTCAATTTCCTACTAATTTAGTTACTGGAATGTATAAAACATTTCATCACATTAAGCTGGTTTTCCTTTGTTCAGGAGGTGAATTTGATTCCTAAGTGTTAGGGCCAGAAGACTTAGCTGGTTGATTTTTAGGTGCTGGCTCTCTGGAAGAGCCTCCAGGCTCTCAGCAAGGATGTAGACTTCCCAGAGAAGGCATGGGGAAAAATGGATTGCCCCAGGACGGAAGCCCATGCTGCTAAAAATGCCCAGGGGACATGGTACTGGGTATAATAAACCTGGTCCCATCCTTGGGGATAAAAAGGAGACCCCTCTCATCATGGCATTCACAGATGACTTGGGGAACACCTCCTGCAAGAAGGGTCTTTTCCAGCCAAGACACTTAGAAGTGCTCTCCTGGTGGGTAAATTTTTGCCACTTTCTGGGAGAGCAGCAGCTGATAAGGGGATATGATAACAGGGAATGTGTTGTCTAAGCCCATTCTTGTCCTAACCCTCTCCAGCATTTCTGTGCTAGTGGTACACTAAGGCCTACTTTTCTGCAACAAGGAATGAACAGACCATCTTAGTTTTCTCATCTGACCAGTTTTTTTGGTGGTCACAGGATGGTTCACCCAGAAAAAAAGCTCACTTTTGTTAGCAGCTATTGGGAGAAGAAAAACAAGCAAAGGTGATGGCAACTCTTTAGTTATCAGTTTTCAGGTGAGGCGACAACTGGGCTTCCCCCATAGCTGTTGGAAGACACAAATCCTTTGTCTGCTCCTGCAGAGGCTAACAAAGACAACAGCAATGGGGGAGAGACTTAGTCATGGCATACCATCTCCTCTAACATGCATCCTCCATGCACTATGTAGCATGTCATAACCCATAGCTAAGATGTGTCTTTGAAGTCTCCCTCCTTGGAGGTCTTCGAAAGCCACCTGGATGTGGTCTTGGGCAACTGCTTGAGCAGGGGGTTGGACCAGATGTCTTCCAGAGGTGCCTGTCAACCTTAAACAATTTGTGATTCTGTGGTAGCCATATTAGCCCCATTTGCAGTTGTCTGGTGTGATTTACCTGACTAACTCCCTGAAAGTGTGTCCATATAACACCTGTTTGCCTGCATGTTGTATATACCAATCAGTTTTCACCTGAAGAACAGTAACCTGTCGTCTTTATTGTTGAATGAACATAAGCCACTAAGAACCTGCAAAGGGCATTATAGCACTCCAGAACATCTGTTAAATTTCCAAAGGGGTTATGCCATTAGTTAGAAATGTTTCTTTGTTTAGTTTCTGGAGCTTTCCAGGCCTAAAGTGTCCTTGTTTGGATTGTCAAACAGATCATTGTCACCAGAGACAGCTGGCATGGGAAATAAATCCATGGAAGAATCAAGTGATTTGGCATTTTTACAAAACATTTTACAAATCTGTATTAAAGCCAGCCTTTTATTTCTAATTAAATTAACATCATACCATGCTGAAACTTTTATGCACTTCTTTAAGAGTTACAGCTAAATGATGTTATGAACTCATTATGTCAAGATGCAGCAGCATTGACCCAGACTTGTCTCCCAGTCCTCCAAATCTTATCCGTTCCACACTTGGTTTACCACAAAAATGGCCTGGATTACTATAAGCTTAAAACAAGAGGACACGTTTTAACATAGCTTCTGTGTTTCAAATGTGCAATGACGGACCAGTTAACAAGAAGCAGATTCAAGCGTGCTCCAGACACTCTGGCAATTATGCATACATTAGTCCTCCATCCTGCCAGAGCACAGAGTGAAAGGAGATATCCCTCCTCTGGAACATGGAGAGAACCAGTTTTGGATGTTAGGAAGTGCTCAGATGGAAGTAGTAGTTTTTGAGTAAATTAATTATAGCAATGAATTCATTTCTGGGTATCAATCCTGGGGATTGATACTCAATGGGAAGGTGTAAAGAAGATGGAGCCACCTACTCAGTTGTGTACACTGAAACTTCAAGAAACAAGGGGTGGAAAACAAGATATTCCAGGTTGGTATAATGAAAAAAAAAATTCACCATGAGAGTCATCAGACCTGGAACAGATTGTCCAGTTAGGTTGTACAATTTTTATCATCAGAGATACTGAAAATTTGACTGGACAAGGTCTCGACTACCTGCTCTAAAAACCTCCCTTGAGCAGGAGGATGCTCTAGGACTGACTGAGGTCCCTTCGAGCCTACAGGGTTCTGCGATTGTACATGTGCAAGGGCTGTGTTTCCTGAGGAGCTAGCACCATGGGCTGATTGTGGACACCATCCAATGGAGGGAGAGAGGAAGAAGAGTTGCATCAGATGAAGCTTTCCAGAGTACACTTTAGAAATCTGCCAGAGAACAAAAGGAGATGACTGGGTCGGGTGTTGGTTCATGCACACAAGTGTGGGTTTTTAATTTGTTGCTGTTTTTCGTAATTTATTTTAAATGTTTTTATTTGTACACTTATTACTGATGCTTTCCTCAGTAAGTTCTAGACTAGAGTAATATATAAATTTTTACGTATGTTCATGCCGACAAAAATAACTGTCAGATACGGATGGCATGACAATACAGCTATTGCAAGAGAATAACTCTGTAGTGAAATGGTTCAGGAAGCTGAAGCATGGTGATAAGATGAGCCATTACAAGGAAGAAAAATGCACAAATGGTAGAGACTGTCATAATAGTAAAGAACTAGTGACACCTTTCATCTTCTATGCATGTCTCCGTTTTTTACTATAACAGAGCACAACAATTGATGCTACAGAGTTGTTCAGTTAGTGTGGCAGTTGCTGTTGATGCTAGTGAATTGGCAAGAAAGTTTAGAAGTGGAACAACACAATGTGGTTCTTTAATGTAATAATCACTGTTTTAACAATTGCTTTCAGAGTGATCTCTAAAAGGTGATTTGCATCTGCCCCTGTGGGGTGGTAGCATTTTACATTACTCCTAGTGGAGAGAGCCATAGTTTGAGGGTTGGTGAGGCACTTTTGTGTTTTGGTTGTTGAATGTCTCTCTTTTCTTCAGTAGATTTGGATTAACAATACTGGCTGCCTTCAAACAAATCTGCGTGTAACAATACTTTTAACAATATCTGAAACACAAAAATGGGCATTGTGAAATGATTATAATGCTAATAATTTAAAGAGCATTGCTTTCCTTTTTTTTTTTTTTTCTTTTCAGATCCACATTCACAAGTGTGTAGAGATGTCATTTATGTCCTAGACACATTAATTTCTGATTTTTTTTTCCTTTAACTCTCTTAATTGGAAGAAAGTATGTTACTGCTGATTTATGAACTCTTCAGAAGTGCCAGGGATCATTTTAAATGTACACAGCTGCTCTGCAGTAGTTTAACTTGGCAGATAGTATTAAACCATTGAATTGTGTCATTTATTTGTGTATGCACACAATAAGTTCCTTGTGCAGGTTCTTCAGAAATAGTCTCAATGTTGATTCGGAAATGTGGCCTAAAAATAACCTAGTCTCATGATTTATTGTTTTGGTGCTTGTCTCCAAACAGTACATCTAAAATGAAGAATGGGATACCATGTATACCCCAGATAAGGCAACGGAATGGAAACCATCCGTAAGAGGATCTGTAGGCCAAGGTCTAAAATGGAAAAGTTCCCAGGGTGAGCGAGTAAGACACATGATGGGAATCGACCTGCGTTGCTGATATTTGGGAACTCTGCAGCTTATTTCATTGCTAGGCAAGGGAGTGTATGATGTTGTGTAATGAGAAAGAGCAGCAGTTGTGACGGCGATATCACTGGTTCTAATGGAGTATAAATCAGTGCAATTTGCTCTGTCATTCCATTCAAGGCATCATAAAAGTAACGCCTGTCCGCCTGTCGTCTGGAAAAAATCTGAACTCAGAGAATTATATAATGCATTTCACATACACCCTATTGAATATATAAAATCCTACAGCACCAGAAAATAAAACACTTTTTTTTTTTTTTTTTTTTTTTTTTTTAATGCTGAGTCTCCTTATACTGAGGGGTGACATCTGCAAATATATTCTACAATCAATACCATGTGACCTGATTTATGTCTTAAACAATTCCATGAAAAAATGCAGTATAGATTCTACTATAACTCTAAAATATAACTTTCTAGGCCATGATACTAATCCCTTTGATCCACACCACTTAATGTATTGGAAAGCAAAAGAACTTCCCTTATTTCTCCTTTGGCTGAAAAACAGAATAAAAATAGCCTTCAGGGAATTGTAGATTCAGTTACATCCTCAACAAGAGAACCTAACAGGCAGTGTTTAAAGACTGATTGATAGGCATCATCTCTTGATGATCATAGCAGAACTTTTTAGGCTGCTGATTGCAAGTGCAGACATTCTGGAAAGTGAAATTTATGCCTGTCAGGCTTTCTGCTGTGCTTTGTCTCCTCTTTTCTTCCCTTCCCCTCAAACCAGATTTCAGCAGTCTGACGTGGAAATGAAAAACAATGGCCAGACAAACCTGAGCCAAAGACTACTATCAGACCCACAAGTTTCAGATGTTTTTCTTTGGTAAATGGCATATAAGACAGAAATTATAAACTAAATTGAGGGTAAGTTTTCCTTAATCCTCTAGAAAGTTGTGGAACTTTAACATGTCAGAAGCTTTAGGAGCCACAGGAACTTTAGGAAGTAGGTGTAGCATCATTTATTCACGATGATTCAATTCTTTCATTCATCACTGTCACATAATTTCCATGTGCTCTGGGCAGGCACAAACATGGAGTGTGAGTTGCTTTCAGAAGGTCATGAAACTTGGCCATGAAATTTCTGTGACCTTGTTATGAAAGGCTGTGAAACATGGATTTACTCCTTACCCAATATCAGTAGTGACAATAGCTGATGAAATTGAAGTATCAGATGGAGTTCTCTTCTTTCTCTTTGACAATGAGTTAGTGGCTTGGTGCCACCTGTGACCTGGTTATGAAGTCATTCCTGGTTATCAAGCCTTACCCCAGACATCAGTACAAGGGAGCTCAGACCCAGGTGCAAAAGCTGGAGCACCTTGAATCTTCTGCTTTAAATAAACCAGGCTAGCATGCTACCATGCAGAGAATTAAAGCAGAAAGTGACAGTGTCAACAGTCTGAGTAAGGAACCTGTTGGACAGTGCCCTCTTATACAACCTCAGCCCTCAATGCAGAAAGATAAGGAGACTTGGATACTGACTCTGGCTACGTGCAGCATGTGCTAGGGCAACTGGATTGCAAATTAAGTGGTGGGCAGTATGCTGGAGAGAACACTCAGTCCATCTTTTTATCTCCACTTTTCCATAGGAGGTCTTGGTCCCATTCATCATTCCCTCTACTGTTGAACAAATCACAGATCAGGTCTACTCTGTTTTTCTAACTTCTACTTATCCATTGCAATAGCAGGGCTTTTTAAATTCTATTTATTTATTTATTTATTTATTTATTTTGAGACATGCAACATGCTTTGGAGAGCAAAATGAGTTTTTGCTTAAATCATTACAGAGAGAAATAAACATTAATGTAAATAACAGAAGATACAATTGCCTTGATAGATCGAGCTTCTGTTATTAGATTTTGTACATTTAACTGGACAATCATTGCATAAGATATTTTATTCAACACTTTATTTGGTAATGAATGTATTTTTGTACTGCCATTGACCTCCATGATTTTATTTTAATGTTAAGGTACAGAGGGAATTGCTGGAAGTGTCCTCTGTACATCACTTTACTGCTGTGTATGCTGAGTGCAATGGGCAGAACAACAGTCAATTTACTGAGGCTGCAACTATAGGCCCATTTCTTCCATTAACTGATGAAATCTTTATGACTAATATAGAACAAAATATTTTTAAGCAAATGTACTACTAGGCCAATGGAACAGATACTCCACGGATGACATCTTCCTCTTCATAAGTAAAAGTCATGCACTGCAGACTCAGGAACTAGTTGGCAAAGAAGTCCCAGAAA
Organism: Aythya fuligula; assembly: GCF_009819795.1. Lineage (NCBI taxonomy): Eukaryota > Metazoa > Chordata > Aves > Anseriformes > Anatidae > Aythya > Aythya fuligula. The sequence goes on along the minus strand of NC_045562.1, from coordinate 24,823,131 downwards.
TCACTTCTAAATCTGAACAGTATTAAGGCTGCAGTTTCTGGGAAGCCAGGTTTACTGCACTGGCAGTAATAACACCCAGATAATTTGCTGGTAACCAAATAATGCCCTTATTTAGAACTAAATATTCTATATTGTAGGAAGGAAAAACAAGTAGATTGAATTTGTTATTTCAGTCTTTTAACTGTGTTTTATAGAATGTCATAAAAAGAAGGGAAAGATATAACAGTGTGTTAGGAACATCCTGCAGAACCACAGGAGGTATCCATCTGACACTACTACAGACTGTAGATAATTGTATCTTTTATATATATACATAAGCCAGAGTGGTTTTGTCTCCAAACACTAAGTAGCAATTAACAAGTGGTTTGGAAGCCACTGGGCCCCACTGGGAGAAGACTAAGTATGAGGAGAGGAACTTAACACAATTAATCTGATTTGAAGGTAGGACATTTATCTGGGATGTTTTAGGACTGCTTCAGACCTATTCAGGGTAAATATGCCAGGGCAGAGGCATCTGAGTGCACCAGAGCAGCAAGTTGTGGTTCTTAGTGCATGGAGTAAAATGGGGACCATGTTCAGTGCTGCTCCCCCACCTCTGTGTGCTGGTATTTTTGCCTCCCCCTCCAGCCTAGGAGCTCTAGCACTGTCCATACTGTGGACTGGGCCATGGTATGTACTGGGTATAGCCATATCACAATCTAGAAAGCACTGCAAAATCCAGTCCTACCAAAGATCTTCATCTGGGGAAACTGGTCATAAGGAAAATTATTCATAGAAGAGCTAGTCCTCTCTTTCACTCTTACAAGGCAATAATGAATGCTATTCCCTTTGCCAAAGATATATTCCATTTCTGTAGTGGCACTAACACAAATTACCCTGGATAAGAAGGTTTAAAAACCTTTTTTTTCATCTCCCTTATGGAGGACTCCATGAAGGCACATATAAACAAGGTAGGTTTGCAGCCTTAGGTTGCAAAGCTCATAGATGGCTTTGTTTCTTCAGTCTTATGGTCTGAATATCCTTTGGTGCATTGTAAATTCAAGTCCAAATTTTGCAACTTTAAATTACTTCTAACTGAATGAGAAAGACTGTCTTGCTAGGACTGAAGAGAGACTTTTGACCATGATTTCAAAGCTCATCAAATTTTTGGCCTTGATTTCAACACCTTTCACCAATCAGAATTAATTGGATTAATTAAGTGAAAAACATGTCTTAACCTCCTAAAATATTTTGAAAAATCTCCTTCTTTGGCCTTTCAAAGAAAAAACAAAAAAGTCATTTGAATGCAAACAAGTTCAACAAAAATGTTAATTCTTGTTCAAAAGTGAGAAAAATCAAATCATCATGACTCAGGAGGGTGTTAATATTCTGATTTGTGCCAGAGCAGATTTCTGGAAATTTTCATTAGGAGGAGCTGAGGGTGCCAGAGGCAAATAGCAATATCCTGACCTTGAGAGAATTTGGAAAATGCAGTTATTGCTGCAGAGACACTGCCATGACCACCCAGAGTTGCCATACACTGGTCAAATACTGCCTATCAACTGGATGTGCAATCTAGAAGGTGATGGAACAAACCTGTAGACAAAATATCAGCTTAGGAAAGGCCATATCATCTGATATTAGGACTAGGAAAAGACTATGTTTTTAGCAATGATTACTAGAAGTCTTTTTTTTTTTTTAATATTATTACGAAGGAGAGAAAATAATGCAGTTGTAATCCATGCTGAGCAGAATGTTACTTCCTCAACCATTAAAAATAGTCATCCTCTAATGGCTGGTTCACCAAGTACTTCCGAGCAAAGGTGTGCAAAATATTTATAATGAAACGTAAAACCAGGCAAAACTTCATTCACCTGGTTTCAGCTATTTTTTTTTTTTTAATGAGCCTGAAATTCAGACTCAGGTTCACTAAGAATTGATGATTGCTGGAGGGAAATTTGAGGCTCATTAGAAACATAGTTCATTGCTTGCCAAAACTCAAATGCATGACAGATATAAACTGACTGATTTTTGGTTTTTTTTTTTTTTTTTTTTTTTTTTTTTTTTAAAGGAGAAAAAAAAAGGAAAAAAAAGGCACTTCTATTTAAGCAGGAAACTTGAAATGCTGTGGGATTTTTTCTTCTACAACAAATACCTCCACAACCTCATTTTTACAATTCTTAATTTTCTGTGCAAATATATGTGAGAGGACACTAACTTTCTATGGAATTATGGTAACTAGCAATAAACTTAATGACTCTCCTTGGAAAGCCCTCCCCCTGGTATATTTGAAAGGTCAGGTTAGAAGCTTCTCAGCTTTGCATGTTCTAAATTAGTCCTGCATTAATCACAATGAATGAAAACTTTCCTTTAGGTTGAGTGGTAAAGGCCTGTGGTTTGGGAGCAGAAGGCTGTGACTGCTGCTTGTCAGGCTGCATCCAGACCCATTTCTGCTCTGTTATGCTGTGTAAATCAGCAATAATTCAGCTAGGTATTGGGATTTATAGAGATATATTGGAAGTCATAAGCTGTTCTGTACTGAAAAACACACTTGGAAATGAGCTTTCATCGATGATTTTATCATTATTGCTATAGTAATTCTTTTGGCAAGGAATTCAGATGCCAATTTGGCAGGTGTTGAGTATCAAATTAACTGTGCAAACATATTCTGAACCATATAGCACCAGAGGGTAGAGGGGTTACTCTAACTTTCAAATGCCAAGTTTGGACCTTTTCATGCACCTTGCCAGCTTCAGAACAACCCCGAAAGTCCTGCTGCTCCTTTTCCTACGGTAGTCCTTTCCAACATGCCTATAAAACAAGCCCTATAGATCTCATTCCAAGATTAGTAAAAAGACTCGGACTCACACAGAAAGGCTACAGCAGGAAAACATCAGCTGGTACCTCTGGTGCCATCTCCAGGCTACAGCACTACAACCATGAAGTGATAGAAATTTGAGGGATGGGGGCTTGATCACAGAGCTGCCACTGCAGGATCCTGAGGCACAGGTGATGAGCTAGGGCCTAATTAATTGGGTCAAAGTTTGCATTAACAGAATAATTTTATTCATTGACACGTGTTAATGTTAATACGTACTTGAAAAATGAAGGTTTATTTTAACATCTGTCACGGACAGCAAAAGACAAGTGATGCCTCAACAGGGAACAGACGTGTGCTTCACAAGTGAAGACTGGGAGTGGGTGCTAACCTACAGATCTTCAGCTAGAAGGTCATTGGGCTTGAGATGTTCTTGGAGATTAGTTGTATTTGAAACAAGGACAGAAAAATCAAATGTGAACAAATTTTGATAACTTATTTGTTCTTTTATTGAGACTCGAGTTCAAAACATGTGAACCAGAAAAGCAGAGTATGCCTTCAAGTAGACTCTTAGGCAGGATTGGTGTAATTATTGAACATGGCCTTTAAAAACAATCAAAAAAATGTGCATGAGAAAAATGTTTAAGGAATATAATATAATTCCTTTCTTAAATGATGCTATAAAACATTTGGACATAGCTATGGACAAATTTTATATATATAATGTATTGAATTTATATGTATATATAAATATGACAAACAGAATTTTGTCATTCAACAAAATTTGAACTATCTTATTCTATGTTGTTTGTTTTTTTTCCTAGTTAGACTCCAAGAACCTGGACATTCCTTTCCTTTTAATTATTTATTCATTTATTTATTTATTTTCCTGTGAAAGCTAATAAAAATAGAGCTTTGTTCTTTAAATAAAAAGTAGCTAAGATGCAAGAATTACAAATATTAACAGTATTATCCTAGTACTGCCAGTTGCTATTTTCTCAAGAGCCTTGTGATACCAAATGTTTTTCAATATGATTCTTGTAACTTGCCCATGTGTTTCTTTTTGAACCTTAGTTTTGCAGCTCCTTTTTCTCTCCTGTGTTAGGCTGTCAGGGATCACTGGTGTTAGCGTGAGGTGTGTCATTTCTGAGGCTCATCTGGGAATTATTTTTGCTGATTTTCCTGTAGGCAAAAAGAATATATATTATATATATATATATAAAAGAATATTCTCTTCTTCTAGTATCACTCTAGTATCATATAACTGCAAGTATTGGTGTTTTACTGCAGGTGTTATGGTTGTTATTGAGGGAAGGAGAAGAATTTTGCAAGAGTGTGAGAAATAAACATTTAGTATCTGGGGCACAAAAACACAGTTATATACTGGTTAACACAGACAGTTTCACATGATGATGTTGCTGTGCCTGTGGGGCTTATATCTTCTGGGTAGCTGCTTTCCTTCTCCCACAGCCCAGCAATCTATCTTTTTTTTTTTTTTTTTTTTTTTTTTTTCACGGATATTGCTAAGCTTTACACTGTGTTCCACAAAATAATCTCCATCTTCCAGACACGTCAACAACTTTCCATGCTCCATCCTTCTGACTTCATTGTGGCCAAATGTCTTGCAACAAATGAATAATTGGTTTATTCTTCCTTTGAGCATGTACCTTTATGTTATCTCTTGGAATATTTTTGTTTTACAGGCTGGCACCAAAGCAAAATGAAAAACATTAATGGAACTTCAAAATAAGCCACCTACTCTTGGAAACTTCACTAGTAACTTTGTCTGCTTTATTTTGATCTTAATGTATTTTAAGATGTTTATCTTGGAAATGTTAACAGTGGCCAATTCCAGCTTTCTTGCCTTTCATTAGTTTATTGCATCTAAAAATGACTGCGGAAACTCAAATGTATTTCTAAGCACAATATTATGGTTCTAAAAGTCTGTTTTGAATGAGGCCAAGGGCACAACTTCCAAGTGAGCTGGCTCTCTGGTTCAGTCCTCACGCTGCCACTCACACGGGTGGCAATGCTGCCAGCTCCAAACCTGGGCTAGGTGTGGGTGCCCACTCTGCTCAGGTTACAGTAGGCACCCCAGGGATGTGACAGGGTTCAGCTGAACCAGCATCAAGCTTAGACTTTGCAGCCAGGCTTTCCTGAAACACCAGTACACGCTGCATGACCTGGGGGATTGTCTTGCTGCAACTTTGGGCAGACTCTGGCATTTGGCCATTTGTCTCAGTAGTGTAAAACTTCTGTCACTCAGGTCAGCACAAGCTTTGGCGTGGGCACTGGCTCGGCCCCTTTCAAGAATATGAGTAGCACATAATAGTACATAATACTGTATGAATAGCATATAATGACAATAGGAAAAAAACCCTGATCCCAGCCTTTTTCCTATAAGAGCAAATCAGTAAATCCCTCTGTTAAAGCAGCATCTGAGGGAGCCAGTGCACATTACCTTCCAGAAGGGGACACAGACAGGTGTTTGGAGATGGGGACAGAGCTGGGTGTGAGCCACTGGATGAGCTGGTTGCTCATGTGGTGATCCCTTGGCTGGAAAAGGTGCTCCTGCTTTGCACTGTCCAAATATCCTCCTGTTTTTCATGGGCATCTGGGTCCTGAGAGGCGATGGAAAGGAAATTGGATCCCCTCTGTTGTTCCCACTGTTACTATGATCATTTTCATATTTTGAATATGTTCCAAGAACATTTTGCATCTTCCTTTTTACTACAGATACTAACAGCTGTTTTAAAAGAAACTGATAAATAGATGAAAACTTGTATGCTTTCCAAGTATTCGCTTAACTACAATGACTACATTGGGAAAGAGCATTTTCTGGACGCAGGCTTGGTTTGTAAATAGCCAAGTTATGCAAACACTTGATTTATGATCCAGTGGGTAGTAATTTATTCAGTATCATGGGACCAGACTGCTAGTTTCTAACTCTCATATTCATTTTGGATATACATAGCTAAGTGCAAATTAAAAGAATTTCTCTTCAGGAAATTCTCTGTTCAAAGAGAAATCTGGTAATTTAGGATTCCCCCTGGAAAATGTAATTTGCACCTTGGATAGATTCTGAGCCCTTTGACATTGGCAGCTGAAATCCCCATTGATCTCTCTGGGAACAAAATTTCATCCACGTACATGACTGAAGTTGAGACCACAGGTACAGAAGAAATCCATTTTGTTCCTTAATGAGAACTAAGAGTTCTCTTCTATTTGTTGCCAAAGAGGTTGTTTCTCCTCTGCTTCACACAACAACGTGTCCAAAATGATGTAGCCTTTAAATAAAGATTCCAGCAGAGGTATTCATGTCTGGAGCTATTTGTCAAATTAATCATGATACTTGTTTGTAAGTAATAACAACTGGAAAGCTTCACATTACATGCTAGAAGTAAAATTAGGCAAAATAATTCTTGAGCAATGTTCAGATGTCAGGCAGGAAATCCTGCTCATATGGGACCAAATCATGTTGCACACCTTTCTGGGAATTTTTACTGAGAAAGGATTTCTGTTTCCTTTACAAAAGTAGAAGTGTTATAGTAGTGAGGGGAAAGGAAAGAGATATATATGGCCGTAACTGTAGAATGGCTGAGTTCAAGCTGCAAGTATTATCCCATGTTCCTGGTGTTTTGCATATCCTTGTGAGAAGAGAATCTATCCTCTCAAGCCACAGGTGGGGCAGTCACTGCGGCACCCAATTCAAAAGCAAGTGCTCTGACTGGGGACATCATTATTAAAAAGCAAGCTTCTGTGACCACTCCTGGCAGTGTGTCTGATACAAACTTGCTGCTGTCAGGGGACGATAAGCATGATCAGGGTAAGCTTAGGGATCCAGGTCCTTCAAAACACTAATATCTCCTCCAATTAGTCAAGAAAGGACACTATCAGCACAACCTTTGGTACCTATGGTAAGACTGGGATTCAACTATAAACATTTATAATGCAAATTTCTAAGCCTGACTTGCTCTTTTAGAGTCTCTCTAAAACAATGAGAAAGAAATAACCACTTTTAAGGAATGGTTAATTTCACCAAAAGCAACCATAAAAAATGAACCACATGAATTTGCACCCGGAGAAGTTCAGTAATCTTAGAAGGACCCCAGGCCGATTGCCTTATATATGTGTCTGCAGCACATGCAGTTGCCGTTAGGTGAGAGTTGTCTCACCCTAGGTGCCTGCGATAAGGCAAGTGTTTGAACAGATCCCATGCTGTGAGTTTTCCCTAGCTTGCTGTGCGGAACATAAATGCTTATGGTAATACTGGGGGATGGTGTCCTGGGGGAGTTTAAGCTTGAACAGGTGATGACAAAACTCCATATGAGTATCTGTAATTGTCTATAAAGTAACATAATTATTCAATGCAAGGCTGGATATAGATTGAAAACACAAGACTGAATGTCCGTCAAGGGTAAGACAGCCAGACAGCCCACAAGTTCTTTTCCTTTGCCTTTCCACTTCAAACATAGACTTTTCACCACACAGGCACACACAGCGAGCTGCACACCTGCTCTGCCCATGCTTGGAGCTGCTGGACAAGGGTCAGTTCTGGAAGCCATTTAACACCACAGCAAATGCACATTCCTAAGGCCTCTTTAGATCTCTGCTATGGTGCGTAGAAAGGCAGTCCTTTGATCAAACATAGGGGGTAAACTTTAGCTATTCTCTCCTTCCCTTTCTCCCTCTCTTTTCCTTCCTTCCTCCTTCTCTTTCCCCCCTTCCCACCTTCCTCCTTTCCCATCTCCCACCTCCCTTTTCTACCCCATCCCACTTGCCTGCCTCTGTGTAGCTCCAATAATTTAAACCAATATCTTCATCTTTCATTGTAAATGAATAAGGAATGTTTCTGGTCTTTCCCCTGAGCTTCTATGAAGTACCAGTGTTCATCCCTTCTGTATGACTTCTATTTTTCTTTAAGCCAAGCAAGACACAAAATCTCTGTATTTTGTACATGTGCAGCAAGAATTGTAGATGATTTTCAATCTTAATAGGCATTTTTTAGTGAAATTAAGCAAGTCTAAGTATATTAGTTAATGAAGCTACCTTGGAATAAAAATTTATTGGTCAAGGGAACATGATTATTCCCTCTGTTAAACACTTATACCATGAAAGGAAACAAATAAACAAACAAAAAAAAGATCATGCCTAATCCCAGGAGGATATTTAGATGGTCAATATGCAAATACTGTGCAGAAGGGAATGGAGAAAAAGTGAAAAAAAATCAATAGTTTAAAACACAGTATTACTACAGTGCCATTTTTCTTTTTTTTTTTTTTTTTTTTTTTTTTTTTGAAGAGATCCATATTGAACTGACACTTCTTTCTCATTTCCAACAAAATGACAGCATGAGGAATCTCATCCCCTTTCACGTTGTTCTCTAGCCTGTAAAAATGCTCTGCAGAGCAGCAGTTTATGTCAAAGCACTGTGCTGGGACTCTAAAGCCATGGGTGCTCTCCCTGCCTTACCATTAGTCTGGTGCACGGCCACTTCCCTCCTTGCATTTTCCCCAACTGCAGAATATGGATAATGAAATTGCCTCCTTTATCCAATAATAATCCAATAATAATTAAAGAAAAGCTGAGGAAGCAATACAAAAGCATTGTAATTTGTTTGTTTATAGATAAAAAAATAAGAAAACATTTCAGATTATAATAGAGTCACATTATTTCTAGAAAACAAATATGTCTTAGTGAGACCAAATGTTCAACATTCATAGCTTTTTTGAAAACCACAAGCTTGCATGTGGATAATGCTTGAACATTGCCTTCTCACTGACAAAACACTTTAGTTTCATTCAGTAATTCAGGAAGTGAATCAAGCACAAAGGTGTTACAGTACAAGTTTCATAGAGGAAGTGACACTAAGGTCATTACCCGTATTAAAAATAGTACAGCCTTGAAAACTACATATTTTTTCCTATAGAAAAGATAATGTACACTGACTAATTCCTAAGGTATTTTTTTGTTTGTTATGTTTTTCCTTCCCAAAATTTGCACTGACTTAGTGAAAATGGAAATTCAGTCTTAATTTCCAGCTAAGAATTTCCATCTGCTGTCAAGTAGACATATATACAATCAAGCTGATTTGTTCTTAATGCTCTGTCCTGGAGTATAAACTGCAGTCCAAGCCACAGCCACAAAAGACAGACCTTCTGAAGACACACCCCAGGATAATTAACATGACAATAATTATCAGTTCCTTCACTCTTCATCTTCAAGGCATGTATCAAATCTCTGCTGTCAGTCCACTTAGATATGTGACATCTTTTTCTGCAGGCAAACCCAATTCCTATCCACTCTTTTGCGTCACCAGCTGGCCTCTGTGAGCTGTTCTGTGGCTGTCAGGAAAATACAAAGCATCCAGAGTGTACCAGCAAATCTGGACCTTGCTCAGAAGCTCGGGATGCTTTTACTTACGCAAATAAACCCTGTGAGAGTTTCACCTGAATTTTTAATCTCTGAGTAGAAAGCAGGGAGTTATTTGTGTTACTTTGCAAGCTGCCAAAAAAAAAATTTGCTTGTTCTTCAGGGTGCATAACTTTGTAAGCTCTGCTGCCAGAGCTGCAAGTACTTAAGCAATTGTGCTCTCCATGTAATGTGTATACTGGAGACAGAGAGCATCTGTCCAGCTCCCACCTGCCCTCGGCACCGAGGACCCTGCCTCTTCTGGCTGTTGGGCCTGGCCAAGTGGGACGAACCAGCTCCAAGTGCAAGCTGGTGGGGTGGAGTGCCTTGGAAGATGCTTAAAGAGCAAAATGATTTTTTAATGGGAAAAGTGTGATTTTTCCAAGTAATTTGAGCCGAGTGGAAACAAAGCTTGTCAGAGACTGTATTACGTGAAAATGTTTGCAGAGTGATGTCAGTGTGTTAGCGCTGCTAGCAGACAGTTGAGGCTTTATTCACCAAAAGAGCACTTTTCACGGCATAGATTCATAAAGGAGACTTTCTGTGTGCAAGTGAGCTCTGTGAAAATGCAGCCCCTCTCTGTTTTCAGGAAGAAAATACATTTTTTTTGTGTGTAGATAGGCCAAACTGCTTCAGTGAGTTTTGCAGCTCTGTGAACATGGGTTCTCAAAGGGTCTTCAAGGGTTTGTAGGTGGATGTCAATCCCCATAAGCAAAGGGTGGGGAAGGAGAGCAGGGTACAGCTTAAAAGGTGAGCCACGTGTGGCCTCCTTCCCATAGGAGCAGGAAACCTGCTGTGGCAGCCTGAGCCAAAGGCCCGCCTACCTCTGCCTCCTCTCTCCCCGGCAGTTGTGTAGGGAAATGTGTAAGGAGCAAGGAATGCACAGATTGATCCATCCTCGGTTCTACTGCCACGGCTTTAATCATCTCCTCAGCAACCACATCACACGGTCTGCTCCATAGGACAATTGAAAAAATATGGCTTGGTTGGGTGTTAACAGACCCAAACTCAGTGACATTTTCTGCTGGAGAGGAATGCGATGAGCAGTAAAGGCAGAACAAGGGAATTTGAGGGATGTTCTGCAAAACCTGGGGAGTCTGAAGTCAGTCTCGAGCAGGGAGGCAGGCAGCCAATTTTCAGCAACATTTAGATGATGCTCAGCCACCCACTTCCACTAGGGTGGGAGTGTGTGAGTGCTAGCGAAAGGATGGGATCTGCAGTGCCAGGTAATGGGAAGCAGAGGCTACTTGGTCAGCTACTGGGTTACCTTTTCTAGTGCTTTTCCTGTCATTTGCCTGGGAACCATCAGTAAGGACACTGGAGGAGTTCATCCAGGAAGTCTTTCAGTAGAGCCTTCTCATTTTCTGTAGCTGGCCCTTGTCTCCCTCTTTGGGAGTGAGCAATGAATATTGCCTGTATCATTTACAGCTTGATGCTATCACTTTCTGTGGAATAAAATAATCTCCTCTCTTCCCCCTGCTCTGGCTTTTCTGAAATGAAATGATATATAATCTGCAGGTGGTCTGTGGGATAGTCCCTTGCCAGTGATTTCATTTTCACTGTGGTGCGATATATTGCTATTGTTATTTGCACATCTTCAGTAGTAACATGTTAGGGTAATGCAGATACTTTTATTAGAACAGGCTGAAGCATCTTAGCATTTGGGAATGATTTGGTGTTATGGTGCTTGTGGTGCTAGAGGTTCCTCGTGCACTTGTTCAAGCACATCCATAGCAGAAGGTAAAATGTACTTCTCCAGCACCATTTTCTATGCCCTCCCAATATGGGTTCCTATGCTGCGCTGCTCACTAGGGCCTGAACCCAAGGCAGTAGTGCACTAAGTGATGTGACTAACATCTGTCATGTGTTGTGCTCTGAAGGAAAGCGTGTGCAGCAGATTTAAATCCCTCTTTAGGCCTAATGCACATGTATTTCATTTAAAAGTCTGACAAAAAAAAAAAAAAAAAAAAGGAAATAAATCAACATGGCCTTACCCTCACTGTTTAATTAGTTCTTATTGTATTCATAGCCCATTTTCACTTCATTATTCATAACTGTCAGTTCACTTTTTTTTCTTTTTTTCCCTTGTTTAATTAAAATTATTTAAGAGAGATCAGAGCTGGGCTTGGGTGCCTGACTTCCAGGCTTGGGGACCAAATTCATTCTTTCTCCATAGGGTCAAATACAACATAGGCAGCTGCTACGAAAGCTGATCTCTGCTAATCTGCCACAAACCATGATTAAGGGAAAAGACAAGGCAAATCTGCCTCCTCATTAATTTCTCCAGCACCGTTTCTTCTTCCTTCCTTTCTGTGATTTTTGCCTGTTGATAGCTAACAGTGCACCAGGAACATGGAAGTGATCCTCAGCCTTTTGGCTATCTGATCTCTTCAGCTCTTCCTGAAAGAGAGGGCAAAGCAAGCCTGCATTCATATGGAGACCTCTGCAGAAACCTCTTGGCAGAAATGATAAGCCAACAAAGGCCAAATCACCATATTTATGCCCCGGTGCTTGTTGATCTGTGGCTCGGTGGTCATGAAGTCCATAAGTCATCCCAAGAGAGCAGGTTCTTCCCTCAAAAAGGGATGTTGAAGATGGCAGTGATGACTGCTGACTGCTCATTAGCCCCAATGGTTAGCTCTGTTTTACTGGTTTGCTTTGCTCGTCAGCTATTTTGGGAGATGATGCCAGCAACACCTGGGAGAGACTTCTGCCTGTTTCATTTAAAGCAGCTGGTGCAGATGTTGGGCTCACGCTGTGCTACAGGAGTCTAGGACTCGGAGCTTAGGTGGCAGCAGACATGGGGACCGAAGGGGACAGCCAGTGACAGGACTACGGGAATGCCACCAACAGCTCCTTGGGTTGGAGTGGGTTGCCCACCTTTCCCTCCCACCAGGGTGCCAGAAAACACCTGCATACAGAGCAGCCTGTGGAGTGGTGCTGGTAGGGGGGGGAGCAGGAGAAGACAAAAGGCAAAAAACAGCATGTGTGATGTGAAACCACTGCATCTCACTGAGCTCTCACAGGGAGCAGCTTTCTCCAGTTTGCTGCGTGTTCCCAGGCGCAGCTGATCAACCAGCAAAGTTGCCTGTGCTGCAGCACATTTCTCTGTGGTGCTGCAGCAGCTAAGGAGAATATTTAACCCCACATCTGGTGGAAGCCATCCTCCATGTAGAAGCCTTCACTGTTTTCTTTTTCTCCTTGCTAAAACCCAAATGTGCCCCCTAAGGAAACTCTGTCAATATTTTTATTAAGGGATAACGGCTGTAAGGGTTTATTGGCAGAGGAAGAGCTTGGAAGATTTGGGGTAACCAGGATTTAGATATTTGCTATGGATTTTGATTGCTCTGATACTAAAAGAGTGTAGGGTAAGCACATTTCTTTGACCTTAAAAAAATCAATGAAACTGTAATTGTTTTAGAGAGCTAAGCTAGGACACTACTTGGTTTGTGTATTTTATAGTGAACACTCCTTTTTGTGCCTTCTGCACTGGCATAATCAGGCCACTGTTCAGGTGCATATTGCTCTTCAGGAAGGACACATAAGCATGTGTTTAAGACCTATGAAATCACCAGCCTTTTTTGCCTTTCCTAAATCAACAGGACTTAAGCATGTGCTTAAAGTGCCTTTTCCGAACTGGGGCCTTAAAGAGCTGAGTTAGCTTATCCACCTTCCTCTTTAAAAGATGGATGTGGAAAATTTCCCAGATTATACATCTGCTCTTCCAATTTACATCGCGGAGGGTAAGGCTGAGTACAGAGGGAGCAGAAAAGGGGAAAGAAAAGTAAAAACAATCTCGAGCTGGCAGCCTGGCAAAAAGAAACCGAAACAGCTGCATGCCAGATTTGGCAGGCTGTGCGCTGCGCGAACTACGGCAGGGCCATCTGCACACCAGGCTCGCACCAGGTGCTTTATTTAGCATGGAAGGAGACAGTGAGCCTGTAGAGAGAAGGAAAACCTGCTTACACTCAAGAGGTATCTTAATTTTCAGTCTCCTCTTGCCATTTTGTCTCCATCTGATACGTCCCATGCTCTTTTTTCTGCAAAGAATTGCAATGGTGTCTGTTGAGGAGAGGGTTATTCTGCTACCCAAACAGCCTTTTTAGAAGAGTGTTACTCCGCACAGCACCTGCCTGAGCTTCCCAGTGTCGTGGAGCCATTCAGGTGTAAGGAGGATGGGCAGCTCCATGCCCGTGGCCATGCCCATGCTGCCCAAGGAGCTCCCTTGGACCAGGAGGTCTGCAGTGTTTGCACCCATCCTGCCTCCCTGGGCAAGGTGAGGTCTCCATGTGTTGGCAGGGAAGATGTTTCCCTGTGAGGATCCAGAGCACCCATGGCGACCGCGTGGGACACCAGCAAAGCTGGCACACTCCTCCAGTCAACAAGGGGATATAGACACAACTACTGATCCTCCAGCTATCACCCTGCCATGGTTCTTATCCAATAGAGTTTCAAGGCAAGCTTTTTAAAAATTGATTTATTTTCACTGTATTTCCACCCCAACTGCTGAATTTTTTCTTTCATTGCAATGACCAATTTGTTAGTATTTCACTGAAGATATGACAAAATAAATCAGAAATGCAAGCCTTTGTTGCAATACCAACTACGGTGCAGTCAGCCTGAGTTCACTGCAGGCCTAATGGGGTGAAATTTGGTGGCCTGCAGAATGTACAGGGCTGACTCTCCAATGACTCCTCTGCCCTTAAGCGTAGGGAATTTATGAGCCTTATCTTGGCCGCTAGACCATCCTTCTCTTCCTTTACTTGTTCTTTACTTCCTCTCTTATAGTTTTAAAACTTTATTTGGACCTAGACTGTTCTTTACATCACATACTCTCTCTTTGATTTCAAATATGGAAGGGAAGTTATTTAAAAATAGGCTCCATCATAGACTGCGTTCTGGTAATTAGGCACGGAGCTAGACCTCGTGAGTACAGCTGTGGCTCTGAGGGAGGTCAGCATGGTTTAACTTTTGAGGAAGAAAAGAAAATCAAACCATTTTTCCATTTGACTGGTGAAAGCCAGAGATCTCTCTGTATGGATTTCTTTGTGCTGTCTTGCTGCTTTGGCTCTTTTATTCAGCCTGCTGTTCGCTTTGCCAGCATGGCAGGTAAAACTGAGCTCCAGGTGAGAGTGCTCCATACTGGGACTGTAACACACAGCCCCCAAACAGTGACTGGAGCATTGCTTTGAAGGCACTTGTTTGACGCTGGGCTGCAACTGAATTGATCTCTTATTAAATAAGAATTACATGATAAATTCTTATTGCTCTGTTTTAATCATGCTGCTGCTGATATGCCCAACTTCCCAGTGAAATGAAAAATCACTGAAATCCATGGATGTTTCCCCATTCTTTACATCTGCAGTAACAAAGGGCTGTGAAGGAGTCAGCAGTTTCAAGTGATAATGTTTCACACCTAGCACAGGTCACTGTGGACAGCACCGCTCTGGGACAAGCTTTGCCACCAATCTGCAGTGGGTGTCAAATCAGCTCACATCCTGTGCCTCCATCTCCCATCTGTAACAGAACTATTTGATGCTTTGTTGCCAAAGGCTACAAAGCTCCATAACAGAGACATACATTTCTATTCCTTTGCATATGGCACAGACAGGGAAGGATTAGTCCCAGAGAAAACAGTGGAGGTGAGAGGACCATATGGTTATCTGTATGTCATTAGCAATCCCCAGAGCTCCTTGTCCTCCCAAAGCTCATAAACACTGATATGAATGTTTTGAAAGTAACTTTAAAAAAAATAAATGTGAAGGGCTACTTTAATTAAATGAACATATCTTTTCTCTTAGATCATAACCTTGGATCCCAATAGCTATGTTGGGAATTCAGAAGCATTTCAGATAATTAAAAAAAAAAGAAAAGAAAAAGAGTGATGTTCTTTTATAGTTGGCAATATTTCAGGCTTCATATGTTAATCCAGCTTTTCCTTTTGTTAAAAGCAAGCTGAAAAGCTTTTGTAATAAGATATTAAAAATTGTTTAGCATCCTGGATCATTACTAGAAATACTCAAATGTAGGCCTTAAGGCTTAAAAAGAGCAATGCAAACCTATATATAATACGGATTCATTTATCTGCGTTTTTTGTTGTTGTTGTTGTTCTGCAGAACACGATCTTACAAAAATAAAAGTACTGGGATCAGTACTTTTTTGGGATCAGTACAGGATCTTACAAAAATAAAAGCAGGACTTTTCTTTTGAGCAATAAATAGAACAAATAGTCATACCGTATTGATGTTTTATCTACTGCCATTCCCCGGGTGAGGAAGAGGAGAGCTCAGGCTGTGGTGTGGGCTCAGACTGAGACGACGCTGTGGCTGGCAGCAAGCACGGCAGGATGGAGCGGCAGGATGGAATGGGTTTGCAGATGGTTGGAGATTCGCAGCAGTCTCTTAGGGCTGAGACAAAACTGATTGCTCAAGATGCCAGTTATCTTCCAGCAGGGCCTATGGCATCAACATAGAAGACCCTGCTGGGAACCAGAGAAACTCCCCTTGCATTTCTCCTGAAATGCAGTAGCACACCTGTTTCTTGTGTGCAGGCACAAGTGTGAAACCTTCATTTTTCTCACCCATCCTAGCTCACAGTTGCTCTTATAAAATCACCTGCAAAAACAACTTCTCTACTTGTCCTGATGACAGCCATAAAGTTTCACACCAAGCTAAGCAGTCAATGTGGTATCAGTTGCTAATATAACTGGATCTTCTGTGGATATCTCAGAGGAAAAGGTTGAAAACCTTGCCAAAAAGCTGTGTGCAGCCAGCAAAATTAGCTCATACAGCTTGAGAGAGAGATAATCAACTAACTCAGTGATAAATATCCCACTCATTTATTTATTCATAGATTTTCTGTATTTAAGGCGAGAAGTTTGTCCATTGTTCCTTTTTTTCCCCAGGTTTGGAAGTTCTGCTGCTGCCCTTATTAAGGCTTATTTCCCTTAAAAGCAAGGATGGACAGAAGATATTTGGTATTTCTTCCTCTGTCTCCCAGTGTTTCTGTCCTTCAGGATCACTGAACATCACAAGAGAAAGACTCCCTTATCACAGGCAGCAAGACAGAGTACCATCATCAGCATGGGCATTCCTGTTTTTCACTAATTTAGTTGTCAGAATGTGTTGTCATCCATTTCTTGTGGGGACCAGTGAAGTATGTTGGATACTGAAAGATTCCATTGTGTTTCCCAAAGCCATCAGGCTTTTGGTCTTCACAAAGTACAGACAGGAACACAAAATTCAAAATGTGGAAAATGTTGTTGATATTTCTCAGGTGACTAGTAAAAGGAAAAGGCTTGTCAAGATGAATCTTAATTCCGGGTTGATTTTGGCTGAGCACTCTTGTATGTTCAGGATGCTTTCAACTATATGTGAAAGTTGAAACGATATTTATCACTTTTGTTATGCCTGTCTTGGCCTGGCAAGATTTTCTAATTACACTGCCCTATTTTAATGACTTTAATACCAGCTGCTAAGTGGGTCAGAGACCTCTGGTCACAGACACCAAGAAATTAAAATCAGTGTTGAGTTATCCTGATGGAGCTTGTCTCCCAGGCCAGAGAGTGTTCCACCGAGGTGCCCTTCCCTGTCTGGTGCCTCCCCTCTTTCACTGGGAGATTGATGTGAGGCAGGATGCCTGGGACTCTTTGAACCTTGAAGATGAGCCTTATGGGTGTTCGTGCCTCTCAGGTGCTGGACATTGGCCGCCCAGGGCTCAGAAGTTTTGGGGCATCTTTGGTCATCAACACTTTTTGGTCACCACTCGTCTCGCAGCCACTGTAATGGCTTAGTTTAATAGAGCAGTGACACTGCCTAGATGGGAATACATCTGTGTTATGTGTTTGCTGAAGGAACTCATTTATAAAAATCAGCATGTTAGTAAATGGTAGCTAGCTCATGAACAACAACAGAAAGATGTTGGATCTACAAGTCACTACAAATTATTTACTGTGTCCAGATTCATTTGCAACAATGAGCTTGGGTGCAAGAAAATCTTGAACTTCGGCCAGAAATCCCTTCCTTTATTGCTAACAGTTACATCTGCTGCTTCTTTCTTCTAGTACTACGCAGATCTCTTTAATCCCTATAATGTGTTCCCAATTTGATTGTATTTACATACATGTCTATAGCCTTGCTGAGAATACCAGCCATACTCTTCATCACATTTCCATGCTGTGTTGAGGCTTGGTTTGGATAATGTCACTTTTCTCGTGCCTGGGGAATTTGGCTTCCTGTGAACTTTGGAATTTGACTTCTTTTATATATCCAGAGGATTTTTTTTCTTTCCACGTCTCTCTCTCTCTCTCTCTCTGCTTGCTTTGGAGTTCCTTTTTTTTTTTTTTTTTTTTTTTTTTTTTCAGTCTACTAAGGGAACCAAGGATGTGTACTGCATACCCTCTGGCCTGCCATGTTTAATTTAGATGAAGCCTCAGTATGAAAAATAGAAACGCTCTGCGTTTGAAGTGGGTGCAAGCCATGCTCCATGGCTGAGGGTTTTGCAGGAACTATTGTGGAGATGCAGGAAGTGGAAATGAGTCATGTCTGAAGCAAATCCAATTGAACCAAACAAAATAATAACAAAAGAAACTGAAAACTCTTACGGCTGAGTTAATAGATTTTAGTGCTTGACTTCTGTAATCAGAGCTAATGTCGCCTTGTGCAGAATCCCAGCCAACACAATCCCTGAAATGAGTGCTGCTGGTTGCGATCTAGTGCTTGAGAAATGTGATGATTCACTGTCCCCCCAGGATAGCCTGTGCCTCATTAAGAGATAAAATCCAGAAGCCTAGTACTCATGTTGAATACTCAGCTGTGCGCTGATATCTGACGTGGTCAGAGCAAGGAAATAACTCCCACTGGCCCCAGAGCTGGCAGCCTCTACATGTGCTTGCAGCCCCCGAAAGTGGAGATGCCCATGCTATGCCACCACCCGCCTCCTCCAGGCTCCTGTGTGGAAAACGAGCTGACACTGCCTGAGCACCTCTGTCTAATTCGGGTTCAGAAGTGGCAGGCTCTCATGTGACCCTGGCCCTAGGTTCAGTTTGCTCCTAGTTCTTGGGTAAGTAAGGGCCTCCAAGGTCCTGCTGTGTCCCAGATCAAACCTTCATGGCATGGCAGGGTTTCTTCCACACCTTGGGGACTGGTACTTCCAAGCGTCACCACAGAGCCCAGTGCTGACAACTTTTCAGCAATTAAACCTCTATATGAATAATATATAAATATGAAAGCAGAATGCTTCTTAGTATTCATTTTTTCCATACAGAAAATGCAAAGCATTTTTGTCTTTATATTCTAAAAACAGTAAACTAAAGAAGACTCCATTTAAGTAAAGGACCCCATTCATCATGCCAGGAAAATGTTGACTGATCACATTGGGTAAGAAAAATAATCCACCAAGCCAATTCTGTGAAATACTAGGACAAGGTTCACAGTGCAGATATACGTAACTTTATTCAACTTTTGGGAATTTTCCCATTTTATGTCACTGAGCTAATGAGGAAAATGTAGGTTAATTCAAATATATAAATAAATAAAGATATTATCAACCTTTTTACATTAAAAAAAAATCAACATATTAAACTGCATCCCACTCCGTTGAAGTTTAAATAGAAACTCACAGTTTGCCCAACTCAAAAGAAGCCATCCTACTTCTCTGGTTGAACAGATCTGTTGCATTAATTTACAAAGCATATCCACTTGATTTAGTTGAAATAACACTTACAAAGTAATAAATGTTTAGTTTAAAAGGAGGTTAATGAGCAAAGTTTATTACTTACTGGAAAATCATTGAAATTGAAAGCCACATATATTTACATAAAGTATGTGGCATCTGAAATAAATCCAAAGAATTTTGTTATTAATTTCCTGTGTTGTTTACATGTGTTAGAGCTATGTTTATTCCAGAAGAATCACTCACCAGGAATGACAGAAATCAAAGTGCAAACAGGTTTATTTTTTTCCTTAAAATATAAATAACAGCATCAGTTTTTAGTGTTAGATAGTGCAACAAACACTTTTCTTCAAATACATATAAAATAAATGAGAAAATAAAGAACTGTGCAGTCAAGTAACTTTTTTATAAAATAAAATAAAAAATAGTGCTTTTTTTCAATCTTGTAATTTTTCTATTAATTCCAAAAGATATTGAATACATTGCAACAGGTTTTACAGTGTTTTACTGTATGTTTCATTAAGCAAATACTTATACAATGAAGTGATAATCGAGATCATAAAAACATCAAGTGTTCCATTATATTTTCTCACAAATCTCTGAATTACAAAAATAACTATAAAGTTACCTTAACAAATCAAAGGCTGTAGAGTTTATAAAGTTTCCTTTTAAAGTTGGAAGGGAACACGGATCACATTTTTATGGCAAGTTACTATATGTTAAAGCAATTTCTCATTTTTCACATTTGGTATGAAAATCATCCCGCATGTTTCTTAACCTCAGACCATCTCCTCTTAGTTTTGGCAAGGCTGTAGAAAGCAGTTGGCTTTCTCTAAACCAGCTATGAAGAAAATTAAGAATACTTTTTTCTTTGCTCCTAGCCCTGGCTCTTAAGTCCTTAAGTAGGCAGAATTCTTGGAGCAAATAGGAGCTTTGCTGTTGAGTAGATACGACTGTGCAGGGCTTGGTGCTTCCAGCTTTACGTACCACATCATTTTATTACTGCCTAGAAACACTGTTCATAGGCACAGGGTGATCATGCCAGGAGTGCCTGGGAAGCAGCTTGTTCACAGCCGGTTCCTCATTCTCCATCATCTCATCTCTGCAATCCAGTTGTGGGCCTGGATAAAAAGAGGATAAGGAGTACGTGGGCTTTCCAAGAATGTGTGTTGTAACCATCTCTTCTTTGTTTATAGACACACACAGTCCAGTACTGAGACCTTCGAAAGAGAATCTTCTAACAAAATAAGTAGGTTATACTTATGCTTTGCTATGAAATATGGAGAATCGCTCTTCTTTTCATCATCTGCCAAGTGTTTCTGGGTTTGGATGTTGTCTTGCAACAGCCAAGATGCTCTAACAAGCTAAGGATCGAGTCCTCATGCCACCCATGTACTTGCTGACACTACAAGCAAGCAGCCCCTCTGCTACTGGGGGCTGGCCAAGCATGTTGCCTTCTGCACATGCCAGTCAGGCAGGGGGGCTGTGAACACACGCCCTCCAGAAGACTTGAGAGCACGGCACTGCAGTCACTCCAGCATTAAACTAGGATTTCCATCCCACCCGGAGTCCATACGTCAGAGCAACCTTCACACTGAGGCGCAGGGGTCCGTGTTCCCCCTGGGGGCTGTGTGTGTCCCCCTGGAGCCGTCCCTGTGGTACCCTTCAGTAAAAGGGAACAGACTGCGAGTTTCCAGCCCGACTGCCCCCCAAACCCAGTTCTGCTGTGGGAGGTTTAACACTTACTTAATGAGGACTATGTGTGTGCATACATATGGATGTGTGTATATCTGTCTACACATACACACAATATAAATTAACTAAACATGTTACTAGGATACATCAGGAAAACCACATCCAAACAAAGAGTCCAATATGGAAAAATCTATTAAAAGATCCCAGAGTTTGAGCTTGTTATGTATGGGAATAAATGTGATTACTGGTTACCAATCTTACATTTTGTTCTTTTCCTGCTGGCATTTATGAGGTGCTGTCCTTCTGGGGGTGAAGGGAAGATTTCAAATGACAGAGCAAATCTGTCCTTCACAAATAATGTGATGCTCATAACTAAATTACTCACCTCTGGAAGACTTGTGAGTGAGGTTCATGGATCAAATGGAGTATGGGAACTAGTGCCAGCTTTTTTTTTTTTTTTTTTTTTTTAAGTTGCAAAACGTCCGAGAGGCCTGAATGGGCTCCTGAGTGTAGAGCCTTTAGAAGAGTGGAACAAAGGACCTTCATGCTTGAGGTGCCCAGAGGACTGGAGTGTCTTCACGTGAATGTCGGTTCATTACTGAAAGACAAGGATAAGCATGGACTTTGAAGTCTCCTGTCTGTCACATCCTTCTTTAAAGCTACCCAGATAGCCTAAAGGTTTGTCCTTCTGCCCAGCTGCCACTGCATTTTGAATGCAAGGACACACAGACAGAGGACAGACACACTGCAGGTGACAGACTCAGTGCTGGTGTGCACCTGGCTGGGTTACCAGGAAGGAGAAGCACCTGGAGATGCCCTTACAGCCCCAGGGGTGATGATGACTCTGTTTTTCAGGGGTTCTACCAAAGCCCTTCAGCAGCCATGGACAGAGGTGTGGCAAATCATCTGGCTGGCAAATACCCCTTGATCTATGAAGCAATGGTCTGGTGTTTGAATGTCCTCCTGCCTCCTGTAGTGCTTCCCCTGAGTGCTGCACCCTATGAATAATGATGCAAAGACAGAGAAGACCCCACAGCGCCACAGCTGAACCCCCCAAAGCTGGTCATCTCTTGGATAGCAAGAACAGAGAGCTGGACAGTTAAAATAAATAAAAATATGTCTCAAAAATCAGGCTCTTGAGGGGTGTACTACAGGCTGGCAGCTCCACGTGGGGTGGCACCTGGTCCATCTCACATGCTTCAAATGACAGGATGGTGCAGGAGCTGTACAACCCAAGCTTTTCGGGCAAAGCCAAATGTACTGGCCCCAGATGCTTCCTGAAGTGTTGGGGTGTGTAATAAAATGGGGCCGGTCCTCTTTAATATCTTCATCAATGATCTGGACGAGGGCATTGAGTGTACCCTCAGTAAGTTTGCAGATGACACCAAGCTATGCGCGTATGTCGATCTGCTCGAGGGTAGGAAAGCTCTGCAGGAGGATCTGGATAGGCTGCACCGATGGGCTGAGGTCAACTGCATGAAGTTCAACAAGGCCAAGTGCCGGGTCCTCCACCTGGGGTGCAATAACCCCAAGCAGAGCTACAGGCTAGGAGATGAGTGGTTGGAGAGCTGCCAGGCAGAGAAGGACCTGGGAGTGATGGTGGATAGTTGGCTGAATATGAGCCAGCAGTGTGCTCAGGTGGCCAAGAAGGCCAACAGCATCCTGGCTTGTATCAGGAACAGTGTGACCAGCAGGGCTAGGGAGGTGATTGTCCCCCTGTACTCGGCTCTGGTGAGGCCGCACCTTGACTCTTGTGTTCAGTTTTGGGCCCCTCGCTACAAGAAGGACATCGAGGTGCTTGAGCGGGTCCAGAGAAGGGCGACAAAGCTGGTGAGGGTCCTGGAGAACAAGTCCTACGAGGAGAGGCTGAGGGAGCTGGGCTTGTTCAGCCTGGAGAAGAGGAGGCTCAGGGGTGACCTTATTGCTCTCTACAGATACCTTAAAGGAGGCTGTAGCGAGGTGGGGGTTGGCCTGTTCTCCCATGTGCCTGGTGACAGGACGAGGGGGAATGGGCTTAAGTTGCACCAGGGGAGTTTTAGGTTAGATATTAGGAAGAACTTCTTTACCGAAAGGGTTGTTAGACATTGGAATGGGCTTCCCAGGGAAGTGGTGGAGTCACCATCCCTGGAAGTCTTTAAAAGACGTTTAGATGTAGAGCTTAGGGATATGGTTTAATGGGGACTGTTAGCGTTAGGTCAGAGGTTGGACTCGATGATCTTGAGGTCTCTTCCAACCTAGAAATTCTGTGATTCTGTGATTCTGTAACTTAAATTGCACTGGTCATGTGACTAAAAGGCTCAGATTTGTGTCTAGCAATGATTTTCCAAACTGGAATTCCTTTTGGCTTGCTTTGAAGTCAGTAAGAAACCTCCCATTGGGTTTAATACAAACAGAATCAGCCCTCACTGAAGATTTTAGAGAGGCAGAGAAAAACATTTTTCCTGTTAAAAGATTTTCCTATTAGTACAGACACATAAAAGCCTTCTCAAAGCTATAATGTTAAATATTTTAATGTCCTGCCAAACCTCATCAATTCTCATTGTTTAACAAAAATGGCACAGACATTATGAGTTGCTAGCTATGGTATTTTCTGCATATTAAGATCAATAATATGCTTTACAAGGAAAAAAGGGTTGGTTAATGAGAAAAGCCTTTTAAAAGTCAAGACAATTCCAACTGTTATGAATGATTACAAATTGTGTGGTTAATTTTATGGGGGGTGGGATTGGGGGAGATTAAGGCCTTGGGCGCACGAACCATACTGCTGCATTTCCTCTTCCTTTCTTTACCAGAAACTGTACCTCCTCAGAAAACATCCCCTATTGATCAGCTGTGCGAATTCTAGGAAACACCAGTGTGGCTGCCAGCATAAAGAGCTATGATTTCCATTTCAGCACTATCGCTGGACTCTGAAAATATTTATTGGAATAAATTTCTTTGACAGGCTGTACTGACATGTACAGAAGGAAGACTTGGCTCAGACTGCTTTAAAATTACACGTTTTGGATCCTATGCTCTATTCATTATTCAAGCAGAAGTGCCAATAGCCTCAGGAGCTTATAGGTGTGAGGGTTTTGGCCTTTGACTTCTTCCACATAAGCAACACAGATGCACTTCCCTGGGTCTTCAGCTGCAGTGTGCTCATGCCAGCTATATCCACTTAAGCAGCATCCTTCTATCCTGCATTGTGGTGGTGGAGAATAAAATTATTCTATCAGAAACTAAATAAAAAATGCTCCTTTATTTTCTTCTTTTTCTTTTCTTTTCTTTTCTTTTCTTTTCTTTTCTTTTCTTTTCTTTTCTTTTCTTTTCTTTTCTTTTCTTTTCTTTTCTTTTCTTTTCTTTTCTTTTCTTTTCTTTTCTTTTCTTTTCTTTTCTTTTCTTTCCTTTTCTCTTCTCTTCTCTTCTCTTCTCTTCTCTTCTCTTCTCTTCTCTTCTCTTCTCTTCTCTTCTCTTCTCTTCTCTTCTCTTCTCTTCTCTTCTCTTCTCTTCTCTTCTCTTCTCTTCTCTTCTCTTCTCTTCTCTTCTCTTCTCTTCTTTTTTTTTTTTCTTGCAAAAAGGTAACAATGGTGTGATGGTTAATTGGATGTTCCCAGAGGCCCTGGGGGGCTCTTTTTCGTTCCTCTGCAAAGGTACATTGACATCTGGGTAGAAGCTGTTCCTACATTGTTACAGAAGAAGGGGGGAGACAGGAGGCACAGAACCTCTAGTTGTGCTATGCAAACCAAAGCGGATTTGAAGAATCATCATAGAATCACAGAATGGTTTGCATTGGAAGTGACCTTAAAGACCATCCATGCCATGGGCAGGGATACCTCCCACTAGACCAGGTTGCCCAAAGCCCCATCCAACCTGGCCAAGAATGGAGCATCCACAGCTTCTCTGGGCAACCTGTTCTTCACCCCCCTGTGAGTGAAGAATTTTCCCCTAACATTTAATCTAAATCTCCCCTCTTTAATTTAAAACCATTCCCCCTTGTTCTATCACTATCTGCCTGTGTAAAAAAGTCCCTCTTCATCATTTTTATAAGACCCTTTTAAGTACTGAAAGGTTGCAATGAGGTCCCTCCAGAGCCTTCTCTTCTCCAGGCTGGACATCCCCATCTCTCTCAGTATTTCTTCATAGTAGAGGTGCTCCAGCCCTCTGACCATCTTCATGGCCCTCCTCTGGACCTTCTGTAATAGCCATACATCCTTCCTGTACTGAGGGCTCCAGACCTGGACACAGCACTCCAGGTGAGGCCTCACGAGGGCAGAACAGTCCCTTTTTCCAGTCACTCAGGACTTCATCTGACTGCCATGAGTTTTCAAATATAGAATCACAGAATTTCTAGGTTGGAAGAGACCTCAAGATCATCGAGTCCAACCTCTGACCTAACGCTAGCAGTCCCCACTAAACCATATCCCTAAGCTCTACATCTAAACGTCTTTTGAAGACTTCCAGGGATGGTGACTCCACCACTTCCCTGGGCAGCCTGTTCCAATGCCTCACAACCCTTTCAGTAAAGAAGTTCTTCCTAACATCTAACCTAAAACTCCCCTGGTGCAACTTAAGCCCATTCCCCCTCATCCTGTCACCAGGCACGTGGGAGAACAGGCCAACCCCCACCTCACTACAGCCTCCCTTGAGGTACCTATAGAGAGCGATAAGGTCGCCCCTGAGCCTCCTCTTCTCCAGGCTGAACAAGCCCAGCTCCCTCAGCCTCTCCTCGTAGGACTTGTTCTCCAGGCCCCTCACCAGCTTTGTCGCCCTTCTCTGGACCCGCTCAAGCACCTCGATGTCCTTCTTGTAGCGAGGGGCCCATATGCTGGGGAGAGTCTTGGCAACTCCATCAGATAGTTCCCTCAGGACCTTGGGATGCATGTCATCAGGTCCCACAGACTTGTAGTTGCTTAGTTGCATCAAGTGGTCTCAGGCCTGCTCTTCACTTACAATGGGTAGGGCTTTGTTCCCCAAGACCCTGCCTAGAGGGTCAGGGACTAGAGAGGTGTGGGAAGCCTGACTAGCAGTGAAGCTTGAGGCATAGAACTCATAGAGTACCTCAACCTTCTCCATGCCTGTAGTTACCAGTTTTCCCTTCTCATCTATCTGCTCTCCTTGGCCTTTCTTTTCTGACCTGCACCTATAGCATCTTTTCCTGTTATTCTTTGCATCCCTTGCCAAGCTCAGTTCCATCCATGCCTTGGCTTTCCTGATCCCATCCCTGCACACCCAGACTACATGCCTATGCTCTTCCCAGGCTGTGTGTCCTTTCTTCCACTGCCTGTGTATCTCCTTCTTGCACTTCAATTTGACCAGCAGGGCCTTGCTCAGTCATGTTGGTTTCCTGCCTTCCCCACTTGATTTCCTACACATGGGGTAGAACTATTTGTTCTCCCACCCTTTGGATGCCTGCTATCCCAGAAGCTACATGCTTCTGGGGCAGTGACAGGAGATGTGGCAGTTAACTCCCAAAAGCAGATGAAGGAGACAGACCTATTCCTGGACTCGAGTTGTGCATGATTAGTAGGCTGCTGTACAAAATGGGGCTGCCTGCACTCTCTGTGCTGGCATTTTCCTTCCATGCTGCAGTACCACTGTGTTTTGTGCAGAGCTTGCCTGTGTGAGTGTGTATTGCATGTGCACTGTCAGAGCAGGCTTCTCCAGAGGAGGAATGCTTTGTCTGTGAATCCGGATGGGATTAGGTGTGAGATACACACTTAGCCCTGTCAAGACCAAAAGGCTTCAGTGCATGTGCAGAGCAGAACTTCAGGCATCTCAGAGACTTCCCTGGTGCCTGGGGGGTTACTTGGTAAAGCCACGATGATATGAAAAAGACAGTTTGCATTTAAACACCAGATTTCCACCTAATCCCCAGTGATGGCATGTTTGTGAGCTGGACTTGTGTCCCAGTTACGTAATAGTAGTTTTCTAGGTGTAGACGGTATGAAGTAGTGCAGTAATTCCTCTTAAATACTGCACCTTGGAACCGCCTCTGAATATACGTTTTTCCCGAGACTCATTGTGGCAATGAGAAATGAATGCACACATATTATGTGCACTACATATTAATATGTAGTATTTACTGTAGTATACTGCAGTGTAAAAATGGGTGCACACACACATCCTGCTCTGTTTGTAATCTCCCTACACATTGCAGTGTGAGTGAATGAAAAGGAATCTAAAAATTGATAGAAACAAACTGTAATTCTAATATACTACAAATTCCTGGTTCCATCCCAAATAAGAACTTTCTTTAATTTATTGCCTAAAATGCTTATGAAACTGTTTTCATGAATACAGAGCTAAATGGTCTTAATTTCATTTCTTGCCTCCCTTCCACTCCCAGGCAGCTCAGAGCCTTAAAATGCCCTTCAGTTTCCCACTACAACCCACCTCAGATCGCACCATGCCTCCAGACCCTGGCAAATCACGGGAGGGGTCACAAGCAGTGGCGAGGCAGGAGGGCCAAAATGGGGGAAGCAGTGGAAAATCCATCATGGCCTCGGACCTGAGGTCGCTGCATTTGGCTGCACAGTGAGTTGGCCAGTGGGGTAGACATGGAGCAGGTGAAGTATGGATTGCAAAGGCTGAGCTTGAGAGTGGATGTTGGATTGATGCCCAGGTTGCACAGCAAAGTGGCAGAAGACGAGTTAAGTCTGCAGAGGCCCAAAAAGATAATTGAAAACACCCCTGGATGACAATGGCTATTTACTTGCAGCCAGTTGCTGCATCCCATGGAGGAAGAGAGGAACAGAGCGGCTCCCCAGGCTGCCTTTGGGAGCTGTGACCAGGCACAGCCCATCCCATGGGTCTGCACATCCCTACTGCTTCTGCCCGGTCCCATGAAGGTCCCGGGGGCCGAGGGCTGACAAGGTGGGGGTGGGGGGGTGGGGGGAGCTGGAGAAAAACACCAGGAAACGCGTTTTGACAGAAAAGGCATGCGAGCCTCCCATGTGCGCTCCACATTGCCTATCGCGTGCCCTTTGATGTCGGGTTTCGTTCACGGGAAGGCGTGGGGCCGGATCCTCACCCGGGGACGGCCGGTGCCACCCTGCGCACCGCGCCGCAGCCACGGGCAGCCCGCCCCAGCGCCGCTTCCGCAGCCCCCAGTGCACAAGGATATTTTATTCCCTTTTCTCTTTTCTTTTTCCCCACCCATTTTCTTTTTTTATTTTCCCCTTTTTTCTCTCTCTTTTTATTTTTTTAACCTTATTTTTTCTTAATTTTTCTTTTTTTTTTCTTTCTTTTTAAATTTCTTCTTCTTCTTCTTCTTCTTCTTCTTCTTCTTCTTCTTCTTCTTCTTCTTCTTCTTCCTCTTCTTCTTCTTCTTCTTCTTCTTCTTGACCGCTACTGTCTAAGAGCTTTCCCCGTTCACCACCGCAAGCCCGCTCGTTTCCTCCTCGCCTGCTGCTCCTGGCCCCGTGTGAGGCGCAGCCCGGGGCCGAGCCGGAGGCGCGGCCCCGACGGGGCGGGCAGCCGTGCCCTGCGGGGAGCTGGCCTGCCCGTCCGCCTGGCCCCGTATCTGCCCCGAAACGCCATCCTCAGCTCCCCCAAGGGAAGGCAGAGCTCCTTAAAGCCCTCCGACTCACGGCGGGGAGCTCGCAGCTCCCGGCTCCAGGCGCTCGGCAGCTCCCTCTGCCTTGCTGTTTGCCCGCTCTCGGCTCTTCGTGCAAGAAACCGAAGGGAAAATATCAACAAATAGCCAAAATGACTGCGGTTTTCTTTTTCCCCGTTTTCTTTTATTGTTGTTGTTATTTATTTATTTATTTATTTTTACTGTCAGCTGAATTACCGATTCAGGTTTGAAATCGCTGTTCTGGCATGTTATACATGAGGGATGGATGGATGCATTTATCCACATTTTTCGTATCCCGCAGCCTGCAGTTGTAGGAAAAAAAAAAAAAAAAAAAAAAAGAGAGAGAGAAAAAAAAAAAAAGCGGGGAAATGCCTGTTCTTTCATATTTCTCAAGGTGTTTGAAAAATCTGGTCTGTGCCACGTGAATTTTGGTAACGCCGGTTTTGAGCTGACATCTTACTACTGAAGGCACAGGACTGTTTTGAAAAAGAGGTACGGATGAAAAGCAGCCCTCATCTCTCCGCAACGCACCGGGAAAGGACTTCATCCCGGGGCTCCTTTGCTTACTTCCTACAGTAGTCCTTCTCCTTTTTAGTCCTTTTTTTTTTTTTTTTTGGAGGGGGCGGAGAGGGGATATCGAGATATGCCAATAACTCCAGGCGCCCCTTGCCTTCTGGGATAAGATTTATTTCTGCGGGGAAAAGCCGTACATCACATGCAATCACCAAAGACACTCTCTCACTGCGTTCTCCGCCAAACTGCCGCGGACCCCCCGATCCTCCCGGCGTGCAGAAGCTCCCCAGGCTAGAAGCCATCTCGGTTTTCAGCTCGCTCGTTTCCCACTGCCCCGCTCTCCCCGAGCATGGGGCAGCAGCGCCGCAGTCCCCGCCGAGCGGCGGGCAAATCACGGCCCCTTTCTCGCGGGACACATCCGGACCGGGCCGGGGCCGCGGTGGCCGGAGCCTGCCGGGAATCGGGGGAGTCGGTCAGAGCTGCCAGCCCTGGGGGGGTCTGGCCAAGGAACGCTCTGTCATATCACATCATAGCACATCACTTGCCCTATCCTGCCCTATTAAATACTGGAGTATTCCAATAAAATTTGTATGCGCATCCATACATCCATGTTGATATGTGTTTATATGTACAGTATAATGTCTTTTGTTTATGTTTAATATGTAAAAGCATATCTAAATATTCCCCAGTTTTTATTTGTTGAGGATCTTGGAGTTCATGACGCAAATGAAGGGAAACTGCAGGACTAATTTCCTGTTATTTAATAAGGTAACTAAAATAATGCAATGTATATTCGATTGTATTAATTTAGCATATATTAATGGTACATGCGCAGGTATTTATACACACATATGCAGAGATGTATAGCCACTTATACACACGCACCCCCACGTGTTTCGCCGTGCACAGCCCGGGGCGCCTTTCCCCCCACGCTGAGCCCACGCGGAGCCGCCGTGCACCCACGGAAGGACCTGAGAAGTGGGACAGATGTGCCGGGGGTGGAGGGGGTCGCTCCCACTCTGCTGCTCTCAGACCTGTGGGGAGGGCGCGATTAGGTTTTAAGAAACAACCCCTCCCCAGGCAGAGCTGCTGCCTGCGCAGGAAGGCACGAACAGAGGAACAGAGCCAGCACGGGAATAGTAAATAGATTAAAGGATGAAATGAAAAGGAATGAAAAAATATAAAATGAAAATAAAATAAAATAAAATAAAATAAAATAAAATAAAATAAAATAAAATAAAATAAAATAAAATAAAATAAAATAAAATAAAATAAAATAAAATAAAATAAAATAAAATAAAATAAAATAAAATAAAATAAAATAAAATAAAATAAAATAAAATAAAATGACTCGAAACAAACAAACAAAAAAAAGACACCATCTTTGTGCACACCATGAGTTTGGTACTTTTCTCTCTCCGAGTGCTGCGGCGCTCCGCTGCGGGAGGAGTGGGGCAGCGGCGGCGGCGGGGGACGGGCAGGAGCGGAGGGGGGACTGTGGAGGGGGGGGACCGGGGAGGGTCACGCCGGCATCTGCGGCTCTCCGGTGCCGCCTGTTACCTGCCCGCGGCTGGCGGGGGGTTTGTGCCTGCGGACAGCAGGCGGTGACAGCTCTCGGCGGGTGACACCTTGTAATGAGGGCCCGCCGTGGCCACCCAGCTGCTGGCCCCTCCAGCGCTCGCTTCACATCCCCGTCCCCGCCCGGAGCATCCCTTCCCGAGGGTCCTCCCAGTTCTAGCCCCGGGGGTCTCTGTCCCGCGTGAATAACTGCCAGGAGGTCCAAACCCTCCCAGTGCCGGGCAGGACACGGCCGACACCCGGCCCCAGGTCACACCGAGCAGGGGGAGATCCGCCTGGTTCCTGTGCCCGCCCCAAAGTGGGTTTATGGAGCTGCTGGGGTGCGGGCATCCTCCCTCCGCCAAGTGCACGTTGCTGACGGATTTACCTTCCCCGCCACAAGCTTTCGAGGGAAGCACGGGTGGAGCTGAGGGGTGATGCTTCCAATCTCTTTAGCCCACCCTAAGGGAGAGACCCATCCGCCAGGGGATGCTCCTTCGGTCCGGCATGGCCCCAAAGCCAGGTGAGGCAGAGCCAGCCCCAAAATCAGCCAGTTTGGCTGGGGAGGCGGTTGGCAGGTTGGCAAAGAAGTGGCAAGAGAAGTCCCCCAGAATTTCCACGGTGGGCTTCAGTGGGAAAACGGGCAGAAAACGTGCCCTCCAGGCTCTGCCTTTCAACGTGGGTGCAGGTCGGCCACCGTCGCGGTGAGATGAGGGAAGGAGCGGTCCTCTCCCTGCCCTCGGCCTTGAGGAGAGAGCGATCAGGCTGGGGGCACACCAAGGGCGAGGTCCGTCTGAAAGGTGCCAGACGCCGAGACTGCCCCCTCTCCCCCGTCTGGGCTCCCGAAAAAGTAATAAATAAATAAATAAATAAATAAATAAAAATTCAATTAGAAAGGGGATCTACCGACTGCAGGCAAGGTCTCACCTGCTTTCTATTCCCCCCTCCGCCCCCCGGGAACTCTCTCCGCCGCCGGCTTCACGGAGGGGCTGGCTGCAGCCCCCCCAGCCGAGCCGCCGGGGGGCTGCCGTCTGCCATACCCCCATGGAGCTGGGGCGGCTCCGGCTGCGTCCCCCGGCGCTTCCCGAAAAAGTATCCCGGGAATCCTTCCCCTAGAAAGGCAACAGGCCGGAGGAGTTAGCCCAGGCTCGAAGCATCCGAGGAATTTCGAATAGGGAAGCGAGCCCCTGCCCGGCGCTGCAGCCCCGCCGGCCCCCGGGGGGCGAGAGGCGCAGCCCCCGTCGGGGCGTACCTTCAGGCATGGAAGCGTTTAGCGGTTTCGGCGGCATTAACTCCTAACAGGGTGTGAAAAGTATTGGGGATTGAAAAAGCTGTGGGAAAGTGGAGGCTTTCCAAGTCAGACAGCCTGGAGCTTTCCTCCCCTCTGCAGGCGGACACCTTGCGCTGCTCCCGCCTCCGGGACCGCGCCCCGGTCCCCAGAAAAGAGCTGCCTCGTCCCGGGAGCCGTGGGTCGAGCAGCAGGGCAGGTGCGGTGTCCCCCTTCCCCCTTGTAGCCAGAAAATCGGGAAATCGGGCATCCCTTGTGGCCACTAGCCCCGCCGCCTGCAGCCGTTGAGGGGCGCCCGGCCAAAAGCCTGTGGTCTCTCCTCTGCTCCCAGCATCTTCCTGCAGCTTGTTTTCCTTTTTCTTTTTGTTTCTCTCTCTCTTTTTTTTTTTTTTTTTTTGTTAACCTAGCACACCGCTCTGCCTTTTTTTTTTTTTTTTTTTTTTTTTTTTTAAAGTGCGAACGGCCTGAAAAACAAAACCACGGGACGAACATTTCAGCTCCGATCCAATTTAATTAGCCGTTAACACTCGTTCCCGTTAAAGCGGAGATCCTCACCGCCCGTACAGCCGCCCCGGGTGAGCCTTACGGTCCATACCCTGGGGCCGCATCCAGCCTCCCCCTTCTCCCGGGGGCAATCAATGAGGTCTGCAAAATCCTCGGCGGCGCAAATCTTAAATCCCGGTGCCAAAAGAAGAAAAAAAAAAAAAGTTTGCTTTCTCCCTGCCAGACAAGACGGTGGATGGCGCAAGAGCTCACCCGTGTGTTAACCTGCGCTCCCCCCACCCCGAGCACCGCTGCCCCTGCCCGCATCGGGAGGGGCGAGATGCGGGGCGAGCAGCTGCAGAAGGGACCGTACATTGCTTTTCTTACCTGCCTTGGGCGAGAAGGGCAAAGGGACAGGCACCTGGCTGGAGCCAAACTGGGGATGTCACCCCCCACGCAGTCACAGAGCCGCCGCAGGGGCTCCTCCGCTGCCCTCTGCGCTCACTTGGGCCGGGCCGGGAGGGAGCAGCCGGGCTTTTCGGCTTCTGAGGAACCCCGGGATAAAAAGACGGGCTCCTTCTGCAAAGAAATCCATTGCTGGGCATCAGAGAGAGGTTTTAAAGAAACAACAAAAAAGCCCCCCCTCCGACCTGTGATTGAGGGACAGTTAAAAATAATTGCCCGTGTTAAGAGGCAGAAGACCAGGTTACAGGGAAAACTACCTTCTTTCAAAGCCCGCTAATGGCCCTACGATTCATTAGGTTACTTAATCCTAATAGCCTCGCTAGCATCAGTCCCGGTGACCCAGCCCATTAAGCACCACCAGTGAAACCCTATAAAACATGCAAGGGGAATGTCCAACATATGAGCACGTTTATTAGCGTTATGTTCCCGAGATAACGCGCCTCGGGCTCCTCTGCACACCGCTGCAGGCAGGTCGAGGCCAGAGGGAGCTCGCTTTTGGGAAGGGCTGAGAGCAGAAGAAGGGTTGCGGTAGAGGGGGAGAGGGGGAGCTGCTCCCACCGTCCCTGTCACCCCTGCCGGTAGCGCTGCTCCCCCGTCCCCTCGGCTCTCCTCTCCAGCCAAACAATAGCTACAGTTGCGGCTAGCATTTTTTCCCTCTGATTAAACCCAGGCCAACCAATGGCAGCCAGAACGAACCGAAACGCACAGAGTAACATTTCGACCATAAACAGGAGTTAACAGCTTTAAAAGAAAAAAGAAAAAAAAAAAAAAAAGGGGGGGGGGGGGCGGAGAAGAAAAAAAAAAGCCTCCCTTCCACCGAAACGTGTCAATTCGATTCACCCCCACACCCCTTCAAAATCCCAAATTTATTTTATTTTTTTTTCTGCCTCTCCATTTCGGGGGGAAAATCCGCCGGGGCTGCGGTTCAAGGTGCTGAGCCAGGTTAATGGGACAGGCCGGCCGCACCGGGGGGGTACCGGGGGCAGCTCCCAGCTGGGTGGGATTGGGAAGCAGCCGGCCCTGCCGCCCTTCCTCCGCCTTTCCTCGACGGTTTTAAGGCTGTCGGGGCATCTTCTGGGAGCCTCCAAGCAAGCTGCGCCTTCCCAGAGCCGCCGGCTGCTCCGTGGAGGATTTGCTGGTGCTAAATGCTGCGGGCTGATCCCGGAGAGCTGGGAGCGGCGCCCGCCTGCCCGGGCCGCCCTTGTCCGGCCCCCGCCGTGCCCCTGGGCACCGCGACGGGACGGCCCCGACCGCCAGGGGCCGGGGGCCAGGGCGGAGGAGGGCCGGCGGCGACAGTGCCTGCCCTGGACCGGGACTCCACACCTCGGCCACTGACAGCGCTTCTGTTATTAAACCCCCTTTTCCCCCTTTTTCTCAAGGGCTTTTTTTTTTTTTTTTTTTTTTTAAACTTGTAAAATGTTGCTCTGGCTTGGAACTTGTCATAACAGGAGCCTGCTTTATTTATTGGGTTATTTATTTCTTTTATGCACAACACCAATATCCCAAACACGGTCAGTTTGCAAGGAGATTCCAAACAGAAGAAAGACAGAGAAAAGTGAGAGGGCAAGAGGAAACAGAGGAGAGCCAGGGAGAGAGGAAGGAAGGAGGGAAGGAGGGAAGGAGGGAAGGAGGGAAGGAGGGAAGGAGGGAAGGAGGGAAGGAGGGAAGGAGGGAAGGAGGGAAGGAAGGAAGGAAGGAAGGAAGGAAGGAAGGAAGGAAGGAAGGAAGGAAGGAAGGAAGGAAGGAAGGAAGGAAGGAAGGAAGGAAGGAAGGCAGAGAAAGAAAGAGAGAAAGAGAGAAAGAGAGAGAGAGAGAAAGAAAGAGAGAGAGAGAGAGAGAGAGAAAGAGAGAGAGAAAGAGAGAAAGAAAGAAAGAGAGAAAGAGAGAAAGAAAGAGAGAAAGAGAGAAGGAGAGAGAGAGAGAAAGAAAGAGAGAGAGAGAGAGAAAGAGAGAGAGAGAGAAAGAGAGAAAGAGAGAGAGAAAGAGAGAAAGAGAGAGAGAAAGAAAGAAAGAGAGAAAGAAAGAGAGAAAGAGAGAAAGAGAGAAAGAGAGAAAGAGAGAAAGAGAGAAAGAAAGAGAGAAAGAAAGTAAGAAAGATAGAAAGAAAGATAGAAAGAAAGAAAGATAGAAAGATAGAGAGAAAGAGAGATAGAAAGAGAGAAAGAGTGAAAGAGAGAAAGAGAGAAAGAGAGAAAGAGAGAAAGAGAGAAAGAGAGAAAGAGAGAAAGAAAGAAAGAAAGAAAGAAAGAAAGAAAGAAAGAAAGAAAGAAAGAAAGAAAGAAAGAAAGAAAGAAAGAAAGAAAGAAAGAAAGAAAAAAGAAAGAAAAAAACACATGTCAGCCCTTCCAAATTAAAACAAGAAGCCCCGAAGTATTCTTTTGGTATTAATATTATTTAACATTTAAAAATCCAGGAACTTCAAACAACCTTTTTTTCGGGGGAAAAGAAAGAGAAAAGAACTATTCTCTGGAAACCATTTGTTCACAACTCGAACTGTGCCATTTTGGCTTCGAAACAAAACTCGAGACGCCCAACCCTGTCCCCCCTCCCCCGGCATATATCTTTTCAGCACACATTTTAAAATAAATATTCTTACGAGTCTTTCCAGAATGCCTCCCTGTTATGAATTGATAGGATACAACATACCCCAGCTGCGCCTGGAAGTTGGGATTTAGTCCTTTAAACACCAGGACAACATCTGCAGGGAAAACAATTAGGGCGGCCGCGGCCCCCTCCGCCGCGCTGCCTCGCTAATGGCCCGGGAGGGCCGGCCCGGCCCCGGCCCCGCACCCTGCACAGGGGGGTGCCCAGGGGGAATTCACTCCTGCAGCCAGGGCAGCCCTGCTGGGACGCAGAGAACCCAGCTTCTTGGGGCAGAAGCCCCCGCCTGTCTTCGTTCCGGCACAATGGAGAAATGGTCTTTTTTTTTTTTTTTTTTCCTTCTTTTTTTTTTGTTCTTTTTTTTTTTTTTTGTTTTTTTGTTTGTTTTTCTCCTGGCCATCCTTGCAAGCCCTTTTCACTTGACCGCCTTTTCCCGGTCTTTCCCTGCCGCTGCTCAGCAAGTGAAAATAAACCCCAGCAAATTCAGCAAACTACTCCCTCCAGAATTTAAGAAAATAATGAAGGCATTTCCAGCGGTCTGTGCGGATGTGTCCGACTGGGGAAACGCAGGGCGAATCCGACACGTTTTTCGTCCCGACCGAAGCTTAATTCAACCTCAAGTATATTTTCGTAGCATATTTACTTAGCAAAGCTTTCCTGTTGCTATTCTGCCTGAGAACGGTGTTTATCATTTAAAGAATGCGGAAAGCATTTGCTCTGTGATCTCCTGTTTCGGAGTTTATAACAGGTGTCGGAGCTCTCTTCGGGCGGAATTATATATGGATGTCTATATATACTCCCAATTAAATAAAACAACTGCTTTGTCTATTTAAAACCATATGTTTGCGAAAGAAATAACAGAGAAATGTTCAAGTTTTAAACACCTTCTGTGCTAATATGGCTTAGGCTCAATCCGAATATATTATATGACCTTATCATGTTTCAGCCTCTGTTTTCTTGTTGCTTTTAATGAGATGCTGCAGTGGGAACGGTCGTGTCCCGGCTTCCATAGGCTATGCTCTTTTCATCCTAGGTGCGTGCCTGTCTTCTCAGGGCTGGTCAGCTCCGAAATACCTTTGTTATCGAAAAGGAATAAGACGCGCCCGTAAAGTCATCGCAAATGGGGTACTAAATACAACAGCACTGAAATCCACGACCGGCCACCAAAAATGCGAAGTATGACTAAGCACATGGCTGAGGCGCTTTACCTCTGTAGGAAAATGAGCTAGAGTCCATTTGCCTCCTCGCCTCGCGTCTCTGCGCCCAGCGTGGTTTTCCTTTCCCGTTGACACAATAAAAATAAAAATACAACTCCCAGCTCGTTTTACGGAAGGGAGCGAGACACTTCTTACAGGTGTTTTACAGTGTGGGAGCCAGCGCCCTAAAGAGGCCGAGGACTGAGTCCTATGCCACAAGCCCCCCTCTTCCCCACGCCCCCACCTGTCCCTAGTGTCCCCCAGCTAACGCAGCGGCTCGGGGCGGGGACAGTGCCTAAAACCTGAACAGGTCGCGGCTGCTGGTGGTGCTGGGGAAGCTTCAGAAAGTTAAAATCCCGGCACGGTTTGGCCTCCGGGAGCATCCCACCCCACCATGGCAGGCGGCGG
Source organism: Aythya fuligula (assembly GCF_009819795.1). Classification (NCBI taxonomy): domain Eukaryota; kingdom Metazoa; phylum Chordata; class Aves; order Anseriformes; family Anatidae; genus Aythya; species Aythya fuligula. Next base: position 24,786,487 of record NC_045562.1, on the reverse strand, counting down.
CTGGGCAGAGCGAAGGGGCTGCGGGGCGGGCGCCCCCGAGTCCTTCGCATCCCATTGCGGCCGCAGGGCACGGAGGGATGCAAGGCTGCGGGAAGGATGCCAAGGCATCCCCGGCGGGGGAAAAAGGGGAATTTAAGGGCAGCGAGCAGTGAAATACTGAAAATATTCGCAGCTTGCAGCGCTCAGCCATGCCCACAGCCACGAGGGACGGGGCAAGGGGTCCCAGCCCAGAGCGATGCCCACGGGGTGATGCCCCACAGCCCCACAGCACCGGCCCCGCTCCCCACAACTCCTTTTTCATTTTTTTAATATTTTTTTTTCCTCGAAAAGTGCCGACTTCACACACAGAAAAAGTCGAGAAGGGGAAGGAGATGTGCCCCTGCCTCCCTCCCGGTGCTGCCGAAGGATGGATGTGCCTCATCCCCCCACTGCGCACGGAAACCCGGGCCATCCTGCGAACGACACGCTGCCTAAATAAAGATAAAACGTGCCATACATCACAGGCTTCCCCGCTTGTTCTCAATGACTTTAGATTCCTGCCCTCCAACCCACCCCCCCACCGGCACACGTGCGGTGATAGAAAACGGTTTTAAATGCCGAGGGGTCACGCAGAGCCATCCTGCTCGTTTAGCAAGAATAACAGAGCTATTATAGAGCGCAGGGAAGGAACCGGCCAGTTCCCCCGCACACGCTTCAATAGCGTGCCTGGCCCGCACGCACCCCAAGCGCCCAGACCCGTGCGGGCACCCGGCTCGTCCCCGTGCCCCTGCTTCAGGCCGCGGGGGCGCGCACGGGCGGCGGGGCTCGCCCCCGTGCGCGGGCAGGGAGGCGCGGAGGGGCCGCGTTGGTCTTCGAGATGGAAAAGCACGGAAAGACTTTTAGGAGAGCCGGGAGACAGCATTTGCTCGCTAACCCACACTTCTTATTTTGATTTTTGTTTTTATCTCTGTGGCCGAAAACTGGAAATAATTAAATTCTTTAAAGGTTTACTTTTGAAACCGTGGCTGGAGTAAACTACAATTCAGGTGTAAATAATTACCAAAGTCATGAAAGCGGCAACTGCTACATGTGGTTTATTCATTGCGTTTTTTTTTTTTTTTTTTTTTTTTTAATCGTTTGATCATTTTAATCCTTAACTGTTTGCCAAATTCGCATATTTGTAATTTACTAAACTTTATCGTCTCTCCCAGGACAGGGATGGTGTCCATTAGTTTCCAGACCCGTCCTGCCCCGCCGCAGGAGTCCTCCCTGGCGGAGGAACGTGGCTGGAACAAACTGGATGCTCCTGGAGAAGGGGTAACCCTATTACCCCGGTATTTGGAAAAGCTGCCTATATCAGATTAGGGAAATTAGAACTGAATAAAAGATGCTTCCCTTTCATAAACGCTAACAGACCTACTCGGTTTAAGACTCCGGAGAAGAAATGAGTTATTGAATAAAAGAAATTGTTTAAACACAATAGATCCATGACCAAATGAAAGCATCCCCTGGGGCAAGACAAGCAGGATTTGGCCCGAAAGCACGAAAATAGAAGCATGCATTAAGCGAAAGCCTTGCAGAAATAGGAGAAATGTGGACATATAATATACACCATATAAACAAAAGCCCAGGATTGATTTCATCCACGCTTGCTTCAGCCCGCGTCTACTTTTCACTTTTTTTTTTTTTTTGCCTACGTTGCAATTTCAACTCATTTGTCTCTTCAGAAAGCCACGGTGGAAAAAAAAAAAAAAAAAGCAGAGAAAATAACTTTTTCTGATGTGTGTCGTCTTTTAAAACCTTTCTGCACACTGAGACACTACTCGAACATGTTCTGGCGTTGTAAAAGTGTTTTTATCACGCTGTAAATTACTGCCACTCCGACAGGGGAGCCGGAAATGTAAATCACACCGTAGAGCTGAAGTTATGAAAAAGTTTGTTACAGTTTCTTGCCTCTTAGGAAGATCACGGTGCTGCTGGCTTGGGAAGGGAGGGGGGAGGCTTGTTTACTATTTTCCTGCTCCACCAAACTGTTGGCTCCACGGTGCCTGGGACTTTGATGAGAAAGAATGGACAATGTGCAGAGTCCCTTCCTATGACACCCAGGCCACCGCCACTTGGGAGGTCCTTTGGCCTAATGCAACCACAGCTAACTGCTCCCAACAGGAGGCTCTGTGGATCAGGCAGGGTCACAATTATACTTCTGCTAAAGGCAAGAGCTTTAAAAAAAAAAAAAAAAAAAAAAAAAAAAAGAGAGAGAGAGAAAGAGAGAGAGGGGAGGGGGCTGGGCGAGCGGCTGAATTAAAGCCTTTCACTTCAGCTGGGAAAGGAAGGACCGAGAACGAGGGTGGCAGGAATCGTTTACGGGAGGCATGTGCGTGCATGAAACCAGGTCGTCTCCATCCCGGCGCTGCTCGGAGGTCTGCAGCGGAGGCCGAGGCCCGAGGCTGCGCTAGCGGAGGCCCCCCCCGGCCTCTGCCCGCCCGGTGCGGAGGCTTTCGGGGCTGATCCGCGGACGTGAGACCCGCCCGGTGCCAGACAGATTAGAGCCCTTAAGCACCAAATACTTGCTGGAGGGGGGGAAAAAGGGTGCAGGAGGAAACAGCCCAGCCTCGGCCTCCGATTTCGGCACTCGGAGGGGGAGCGGGGGGGTTGGGGGGGCCGGTAAATACTTGCCAGGGGTAAGGGCAGGAGGGGCAGGAGGCCCGGGGCACGCGTGGAAGAGCGGGTGGAGGTTCCCGGGAGCCGCAGCCGCTTCTTCGCAGTGGTGAGGAAAAGCGGAGGGGGACGAGGTTGGGGGGCCGCGGGGAGGTCCAAGCCTCCGACTGTTCCCGGTGCCGGTGCCAGGAGCGGTGCCCCCCCGCCAGCCCGTCCCGTCCCGTCCCGCCTGCGTCCTCCAGCCGCGCCCCCCCGTCCGTTTTCCGTGCTTACAGCCCCCTCCGGGAGCCCAAGCTCGGGGGGTCCCTCCCGGAGGGCAGGCGAAGATCCCCCAGCACGCTTCGACCCAGCGCTGTGCTTTCGCTGCCGCTTTCGGCAGAACCGAGCCGATCCGGGCCAGGGGGGTCCCGCTTCGTCCCCAAGCCCCCCCGCCCCGGGCACTGCCTGAGGGAGCGGGATCCCCTCGCTGCCCGGCTCCCCTGGCTCGCCCCGTCCAGGCAGCGAGACCCGTCCGAGGGAGGGGGGCGGACTTGGGCCCCCCCGGCCGCAGGCTCCTGCCCCGTCTCCGTCCCCGCCGCCCCCCGCTTACCTGTACGAGGCTTCCCATGGTCGGCGGCGGGCTCGCAGCGAGCTGGGGGCGACGAGGGGGGCAGGGGGCACCCCGGGCGGGGAGGGGAGCAGACATGCCCCCCCCCGCACCCCGGAGAGATCTGGCCCGGGGAAGAGAAAGGGTGGGGGAGAGGGAAAGCCTTTTTTCCCCCTTTCTCTCCCCGTTTGAGCCGAAGTGACCCGCAGTATCTGGAGAAGGTTTTTGAAGACGTTTGGGAGGGAGGGAGAGAGTTTTCTGCTGAGAAACTCAATCTGCCATACAGTAGCGGCTGCATCTGGGATCTGTCACTGCTGACAGCACCACAGGGCACAGACATGATCTTCCGCACAACACTGCAACTCCCCAAAATACCCTCCTTGCTCCCAGGGTGTCTGCCGGGTTGCATCGCGCTCCTTCGCCAAAAGGTGGAAAGCAACCTGAATCCCGAGCAAATAAACTCACCGAGGGAGAGGGAGCAGTACCCCCCTTCTCCTCCTCGGTTTTAAACACGCCGCCGCCGAGGAAACGGGGCGAAAAGGCAGTGTCATACTCTGATGGTGCAAAGGCCGTAAATGTAAGCGCCAGCGCCGCGAGATTCTTGGGAATGACTTTAATGAATAATTTCGGAGACAGTTATGGCTTTAGGTAATTACTGCGCGGCTCTATGAAAACCAGATTGGGCAGAGAGGCAGTCAAGGCCGGGCCGTGAGCCTCGGCTCGCCCTGCGCGGCCCCACGGGCGCGCACCCTGGCCCGACCCAGCACGGCACGGCACGGCCCCACAGCCCTGCCGGACCTCCCGCCCGGCTGCTGGGGTCTTCCTCCGGGCAGGGCTCCTAGCAAAGTCTTGAGGCTTGGGCTGGGCTGGAGGGGGGGGGGGGGGGGCTCATATTATTATTATTAGTTTTAATCTCTTCCGCCTCCTGTATTTTCTGGCAGAAGATTTCATTGTCTTTCAGGCCGGTTTTAGAAAAGTTCCATGGGTCTGCATACGCATTTAGCTTTTTAAAAATTCATTATGCGCAGCTGTTTTAGCCTATAGCCACATATGGCATGCAAATAGAGACCCCTATAGGAGAATCGTCCTCTCTATTATCCCCACATGTTTGTTCAATAGACGTGGCCGGGAAAACGACTCTACTGCTCTACATTAAAATATAATTTCACATTTTTTCTCCCGAAAACGTTGAGCAACACAGGGGCTTCTTTCTCCCTCGAACAGCATTCACGCTTAGCAGATAGAAGGCTCCCGGAGGCGGACACACCGATCCCCATTGTGCCTCCGGAACATCACCGCTGCTCCCCAAACCCTGCTCCTGCCTGTCCCAGGACACAGCCCCGAAACCAGCCCGCTCCCCGCCGCCTTCCCCGGCCGGCAGGATCCGCTCCCCCCTCCCGCTCCCTGCCCTCTGCTGCGGGCAGCCCCAGCCCTACAGCCCCCGGCCGGGGCAACAACTCCCTCCAGCCGTGCAGGGCAGCGACCCCTAAGCTCTGCGATGGGATTCATTGGGAGTTTTCCCTTCGGGTTCGTGTCCGTGGGGTTGTTTTGTTCTTTCCTTTCACTTGCCAGTTTTCTTCGCTTTTCCCCCACCCCTGCAGCAGCCCTGGGGCTGGAGGATGCGGTGCGAAGCCGAGAGCACAGCGCAGTGTTTGCACTGGTTTAGGAAGGAAATGTTCCTTTTCCTTTCGAGATTACACATAGACACAGCGGAGCGTTGCGGTATCTTAGGGGGTTTATTTTATACGATTTTATTTCATTTCATTTTATTTTGCTGGAACAAAGAAATGGAAACACTTTTTACACATTTTTTTTTCTTTAGGGTTACACAGGGCTTTTTACTCCTGGCAAGCGTGTTTTACCCGGAGAATTTAATCCTTCAGACAAATAATCTAACATTATCTCTTTTCTCTGGAGACGAGATCAACTGCTTTCTCATCCCCACCCCTCCGCCCCCCCCTTCCTGGTAGCAGCACCGAGTGCAACGTACAGCTGGACAAGTGTCGGCCGTCCAAGACTTTGCGAGCAGGCGGCGGAGGCTCAAGTTGTATTTATCGACTTATTATTTTTATCTCCTTGGAGGGAGGAGGGGGGAGAGAAAAATACAAAACAATAAAGACTTTGTAAAACCGACTCTGACAAAGACGATCTCGGGTCCCTGCGAGGTGTTCGGCGCGACATTGAGGCAGTCCCAGCTCTCAATTAGCATTAGGACTTAATAGCAGGTGCAAATCCATCTCCCCGTCGGCAGCACGCCCGGTCGCCTCGGGAGTGCTCCGTATTTAGGGCGGCCTCCAGCTCACTGGAAACCCGACCGCCGCTTCGGATAGCAGGCTGTGGGGGTGCGGGGAAGGCAGCCCGCGGTGCCCGCACGTATGCGCTGCACTTTGCTTCGCTCATTTCTCCTTGCCAAGACACAAGGTGGAGATCTGCTTGGCCTGCTGTTTGGTTTGGAAGGCAGCGCTCCGGGTGAGCACGCCGGGAGAAATGGAAGATAAAGGCAGCGCCGGCCGGGAAGGAGCAGGGCGAGCACCCCTGCGGGAAGCACAGCTTCTTCTTTTCAACCCACCGCCCGAGCGGTCCCGGCGTCGGACTCCAGAAGCGCCGGAGCCTCCGGGGGCTGAAGATCCGGCTTCGCCACGGAGCCCCGGCGAGCGCCGTCCCGCTGCACCCGCATTCCAGCTGGCGGCCGCGGCCGGGCTGGAGCTTGGAAAGCGCTGCCGTGATTACACCCAAGTCGAGAGCAGGATGGCTCCTAGCCGTCTGATCTGACGTCAACATGTCTATAGCTCCTCGCTGCGAGATAGAGGGAGCAGAGCCGGGGGAGGGAGGGCTCTAATCACTCCCAGATGTCCCTAATAGCAGATATAAAGACTTATATAGTGTCTGAGAATAAATTTGTAATCAATGCTCTACAATCGGATCATCAAAGCAGCGACATTTCGAGAGGAGAATGGGGGTGGGGGGAGCTGGGGAAGAGGGAGACACACACCACGCTGGCGTGGAAGGGGGAGAGAGGGCCACAGGGATTCCCAGAGAGGCGCTGGCCCCGCGAATCGGCCGGGTTCGCTAGAATTTATGTGAATGTATAATTCAGATAACAACTCGGCTTTAATCTCCATTGTGCGGGACGAGCTGAAACAGCTGAACAGTAATTGGCCAATTAGAAGTAGAAAAGATTAGCGTTCGTTTGCGAAGGCCCATATTTCACGGCCCGCAAAATAATAATAAAACAAAAGGCTCCGAATTAAAAAAAATATATATATATATAAAGCATTGATAAGCCCCTCGTTACAGCAGAGGGGATTATTTCTGCAGAAGCGCGGGACGCGTTTCCTTCCCGCTGCTACTTGGAGCTTTCTTCTGGGTGCCTTTTGCGAGCCGCTGGGCGAGTACGTGTGAAAAAGGAGGATTAAGGTTAGGTTTCCTAGCGCAGGAGGAGGATATTTTGCTTAGAGGTTTTATTACTAACCGTCTTCCCCCCCTCCTCCCCGCCCACCTTTCAAGATCACGTTGTCTCAATGGCATCCCCCGGCCGTGTTTATGTCCTTACAGTTGCCCGCGGATGTCTCAGCGCTTGTTCCAGGGGTGTCTGCGGCTGGCCCAGAAAGGCCCCGTTGCCCCGCTTTGACAACGACTGCAAATCAGCGCTAATTATTGCCATCAGCTCTTGGCGCTCCCGGGAACGAACGGGCGAATAAATAAATAAATAAACCAACAAAATAAAATAACATTAAGAAATCCGTTACGGAGCTGCAGGGGTGCCCTGCGCGCCCCATGGTGCAGAGGGCAAGCTGAGCAGCCAAAACCGCGCTGTTTTCCGCCTAAACCAGAGCCGGGCCGTGCCGAGCCGTGCCCCCGAGGGGTGGGTGCCCCCGCTGTCTCCCGTGGGTGCTGACCCCCGCCTGTGTTTCGGGCCCGGGGAGAGGAGAGGAGGCCTCCTGGGAGGGCAGGGCAGGCGGCACGCCAGCCGGGGGTGTTGTGCTGCTGTTTCTTTTCAAATGAAAAAAAAAAAAAAAGTTATTTTCTCTGGAGGCGCAGCAGAGGCTCCCCCAGCAATGAAAAGAAGCGGCGAGTACGCATGGGCCGCGCGCCTGCAGGGACACGGCTGGAGCCACCCGGCTGCAGCGTACCGACCCCCTGTGCCTCCCTCTCATCGCTACCCACCCGCACAGCGCAGGGAAACTCTGCGGAGGGGACAAACCGCCGCTTCCCGGTCCCATGGACTACTACGTGCTTGTCACCTCCGAAAAAAGCTCCCCCCCCCGGAGCCCCGGTCGCAGGGTGCTGGCTGGCTGCGGGCGCAGCGCTCTGCTCTTATCAGCCCCCGGCTCCGCTCGCCGGGAGCTGGGGCCAGGGCACTGACATCCCCGTCTACCATCAATTTACCTTCTACCGCCCTGCTTCCCCATTTAGCTTTTAACGTCAAAACCTACATTTTTGTCGGCTCCGGCCTGTCTAGGGCTCTTGTGATTTAGCTCCGGGAATGACTGCTCCTGAGAAAATGGCAACATCCTCATTACCGAGCAATTAAAAGAAATCCTTCTGAGTGGGTCCGGGGGGGGTGGGGGGGGGTGGTGGTGGTGGTGGTGATATCCCTGAGAAATTCAGGGGAGAAAAGGGGAGAGGTACTGATCGGAAAGCCCCGCGGGACGACGGTGAGTTCCCTCAGCGGCGCGGCCGCCGCCTCCACACCCCACGCCCGGCCGTGCAGCCCGGGGGGCGCAGAGGGTGGGCGGCTTCCCCGTGCCCCCCAAGGCCCGGGGAGCAGCAGCTCGGCTGCTGGGGCAGGGGAAGGCTAGGCTGGCCCTGCCGCCCTACAGCCCTCGCCCCCCTGGAGCCATCCTCCCCCGCCGTTTGCGTGCAAAAAAGAGATTTTGGCGGAGGTGGAGCGGGGGGCTGCGAGGTCCTCTGGTTTATCAGCTGGGCAACTAACAGGCAAGGAAAAGCAAACAAGGGGAGATTCTTCTTTGCGAGTGTTATAAACAAAGGCAAGTGTCGGTAAACACAGACCCACGGCGGAGCGCAGAGCCGGGCTGCCTGACCCGCCGGCAGAGAGGGCACATCACTTTTGTCTGGTTGTTGTAACCCCGCAACCTTCCCATTGTCAGTGGGGGCGGCGAAGCGGCGCGGGGACTCCCTTATCTTTTTATGGGCAATTGCACATCTACCTACGCTTATTGTCGGGTCGCGTCGGGAGCCACTTCCTTAGGCGCGGCGGCAGGGGAAGGCAGGCAGGTAGGCAGCCCCTGGACCTGGGGAGAGAGCCAGCTGGGTTTAGGTTGAGCTGAGTTAAACAAGGGTTTCAACGGCGCAGAAACAAGAACCCGAATTCTATTATGAGAAAAGTGTAAAAACCTCGCGTCTAACCGGGAATTGACCAAGCGTACCTAGAACAAGATTATTTCGCAAAAAGTTTAACTTTCTGTCTTGCCTGCCTACCACACGGAGGGAAGCCAGGCGATTCCCAGCACCGAGCGTCCAGGTGGACCGCTGCAGCTCGTCCCGACGCCAGGGAGCAAAAAACCCAGTGGCCTAGCACCAGGAGCCTTGCAAAGGAGCCTGCAGACAGGTAGCTACACAAACATAGGGGAGGAGCAGTCACACTGGGGAAGCAGATAGATGAACGCAGAGCAGAGCCGCAGCACGGCTTGCGGCAGTTTGCAACCAGAAAAAGGTAAAAAGAAAAAAAAAAGTTTTTAAAAAAAAAAAAAAAAAAAAAACAGCTCGCTGTTGCAGACTGGAAACATGCAACCCAGGAGAGTTTTGGGAACCACAAAGTTAATATTAAGTTCACCGTCGCTCATTGTAAATCTTCCGTCCTCCCCCCACCCCCGCGCAAATCCCTCGCCTTGTTCGCTCTTTCGTGCTTGACGTAGAATTACCTGTTACATAATCGCTCCGAGCAAAGCCCTAAAAGCCTCCCGCGCCTGCCCCCGGAGCCTCAGCCTCAACCTCAGCCTCCGCCGCAGCCTCCGCCTGGCACCGCCGCCGGGAGCAGCCCGCACGGGCGCGGCTGGTGCTCCCGGGCCCGTTTGCAGCCTTGTCCGCTTCCCGTTAGCAGTAGGTCTCCTGCCTGGAGAACACCACCGCAAGGCATTTCTCCTCTGCCGAACTGCCGTTTGCATGTTCGACACTCACAGGGCTGGCGAGATCCCTCCCTCTACCCCTCCTTTCCCTCAGTCACTTGTTTAAAAATAAACTTCGGAGCCATCTTTATAATTTAGTTTACTTCCGAATATTTTAAATATTATGAAAAAAAGCCATAAACAACGCTGTTATTCAAAACATTTTGAGGTATAAAACATAAAAAGATTTGGGTTTTCTTTTTTTTTCCTTTTTTTCCTTTTTTTTTTTTTGTAAAAAACACACACAGTGGTTTATTGAGTACTTACAACGTTTACACCTTCAATATTAATTAGATTCCACTTTTTCCCTTACGGACGGAAGTGCACATAACCAATAACTGCTGAAAACATCTTCAAATACTGAACGACCACAACAAAATTACAACACTAAATACCGAGTCAACCGAAACATTGGTGCAACTGCTTCTGTTGAAATATAACTTTATAATCCCATGAATATTTATATCCAAAAGGCCAAGTATTAAAGATACACTTCACATACACACTAATGCCAGGGAGGGATTTTTTTTTTCTTTTCTTTTCTACGGTTCTGTTTTCCCCGTGTGTTTTATACAGAGCAAATAACATTCACGAACTATTAGAGACGTTACCCCTTACCAAGCTGGAGTTTCCTCTTCATATTCATATATGGAATGCTTTTTCCCTCTCCTTCAAATATCCACATTTTTGGGGGGTGGGGGGAGAAATTGCACATAAATAAACTGGATGATTCCAAATACAAAGAGTCCTCAGAGGAGAGCTCGCTACCGAGACTGAGAGGACGGCTCCTCCAGTCCTGTCGTGCTCACTGCTTGAGCTCCAAAGCCCAGACATGCTGCGGCCAGCCAGTCCTCCCTTTGGTTTTCTTATCGTTGCTGCTAACTGTGCTTTTCAAGATTTCGTTCTGGGGAGACAGGATGCGAAGGAATAGAGAGGGCAGAGAGAGAGGGAGGGAGGGAGAGAAACAAAGCAGGGAGAGGAGAGAAAAAAAAGATTAGAGAGCTTCCTCCGCTTCCTACTGCGACCGAGCGGGAGAGCTGCGAGGAGCCGCGGGCTCCGGCGGAGGCCTGCGGAGCATTTTCGGGACGGCCTCCGCGGGGCTTCGCCGCGGTCTCTCGCCCCGCTCCGTCGCCCCGTGCGGGCCCGCAGCGGGGACCTCGGGGCTCGCCGAATCGCGGCGAGGCCGCGCCGAGCCTCCCTCTGCGGGCCCGCGGGGAGGCGGGCACCGGCACGCCGGACAAAACGCGGCCCCGCGGCGGCAGAGCCGCCGCCGAAAGCCGAGGGAGGGCGGCCCCAGGGTGCCGCCGGGCCGGGCTGGAAGCGGGCCGCCGCTCCCCGCCGTCTCTCACCGCCTCTCGCCCCGCAGCAGAGCGCTCAAGCCGCCGAGCCCCGCGCCTCCCGGCCGCGCGTTTGGGGCCGCGGGGCCACCCCCGATGCGCAGAGCCCGGCTGAGCCGTCGGGGCCCGGCCCGGCCCGAGACGGGATGGGACGGGACCCCCACCCCGCCGCCCCGCAGCTGGGACCCCCCCGCGGCCGGCGCCGAGCCGACTCGCCCCCCCGCCCCGTCGCGGCCCGTGGCGGAGCACTGACCAGCTCTTTCTTCCTCTTCTCCTCCTTCACGTCTGTCTTCTTGATCTCTGCCTTGAAGGCCTCCGCCTCCCCGTTCTGGTCGTCCTTCGCGAGCAGGTCCATGAGGTAGGCGATGTAGCTGGTGGCCAGGCGGAGGGTTTTGATCTTGGAGAGCTTGGTGTCAGCGGGCACGTTGGGGATGCACTCCCGCAGCTCCGCGAAGGCGCTGTTGATGCTCTGAGTCCTGCGCCGCTCCTTGCGGTTCGCCGTGCCCCTGCGCTTCACCGGCCGGGGCCCCCCGAGCCCGGGCGGGCCGCTCCCGGGCGGCACCCCCCCGTAATGGGAGTGGTCCATGCCCGGCGCCCCGTTGGCGTACTCGGGGCTGTAGGACAGAGCCATGCTGTAGTCGGGGGGGGACATCTCCGGGTGGCTGCTGATGAGCCAGCCGTGGAAGTAGGGGTTCTCCTCGTGGCCGCAGCGGGTGGCGGCGGCGGCGGCGGCGGCAGCGGCGGCGGCGAAGGGGTAGCCCTCATGGTGCACCACCGGGTGGTGGGGGAAGCCGCCCACTAGACTCATCCCCGCTCCCTAGCGCGCCCCACCCCGCCCCCCGGGGCCCCAAAACAAAGCTTTCCCCTCCCCGCCCGCCCCCACCCCCCGCCGCTCCGGCGGGAGATGCTGCCCGCCGCTCACCCCTCAGCACAGCCCCGCTGCCCGCCGCCTCTCCATAGGGCGCTGCTGCAGAGTCCCCGCGGGTGCCCGAGCGATCCCCCCTCCCCAGGCGCCGCCGCCGCCGCTCATGCGTTGTGCCTCCACCTCCTCCTCCTCCTCGCCCGGGGCTGGGTCTTCGAGGAAGCGCGCACACACACACCACCAAAAAAAAAAAAAAAAAAAAAAAAAAGGCTATGGAGAGAAGTCGACCAAACAAAACGGCTTTGGCTTCCCAGCCCGGGATATCTTCCTCGCCTCTTGCTTCCCTCCGCTCTCGCCAAGTCCGCGGCGGCCCGGCCGGGTGGTACTTACACGCGGCCCCCCTCCATGCGCCCCCGGGCTCGGGGCGGGCAGGGCAGGGCGGGCAGGGCGCTCCCCGCTGCCCTGCGCGGCGGTGGGGGCCGTCAGTGCCGGGAGTGAGCGAGCATCCCTGCGTGCCGCGCCGCGGGGCTCAGCGCCCCCCGCTCCTCCGGGGCATCCGCGGCGCTCGGCCGGGCGCGGAGGCGAAAGCGGGCGGGCGGCGGGGCTCGGCGCGGCGCGGGGCACTGGCAGGGCTCCCCGGCCCGATCTCCATGTACAGCTACATGTTTAGGGCCGCTCGGGTTAATATATGTCGTCAGAGGCGGCGGCCGCCAATGGCTGGCGGCTGGGGCGGGGCCCGCGGCCCTCCGCAATAAAACTTTTTGATGTTCACTCTGCTAATTGCCGAGCTCCTCTTTTAGGATTGGCTGCCCCTCCGCATCCATAATGTAATTAAAACAAGGGGGGAAAAATTATCATGGAGGCAGAGGTTAATGCAAGTGTTTAGCAGATGCCTTACTGTAAAATCTTCGTTATATAAAAAAAAAAAGCAACAAACTCATTAAAACTTAAATATCGGATAATCTCAACCCAGGTACAGTATGGATGCGAGGATTTTTCTTGGCAAAAATCTGTGTGAGAGCTTGGTAAGCTCCGTCGTTGCTTTTACAAAGCGCTTTGTGCCGGTCCGGTAGAGCAACACATAAAAACCTCTTCAGAGGGCACTTTATCGATTGCCCGGTTGTGCTAGGCATGCCCCAGCAACACTCGGGCTTATATTTTTATTGCCGGTTAATACACACAAAGAGATCACTAGTAACGAGGTTCCGAGAGGAGGGAGATGAAGTTGCTCTGCGTTGTCACCGGGCTTGCCTTTCGCGTTAGCGAGGACTGGCTCCGGCTCCGCGGCTGCTGGCGCTCCGACCGAGCAGAGGGCTCGGGGTTTGGCCAGGGACGGTGTTTTCTTCCAGAAAGAATTGCTTTGAGATAATAGCAATAAAACCGACTCTAAACGATTCTCTTCCAGCTTGCCGGCTGCGGGCACGCACCTCGACCAGTGTTCACCCGGTTCAGTTATGCTCCTGAAATCAGTTTCATGCTTGTTTAACTAGGCTGATTGGTAAGTAACCGAATATTTTTTACAGCATGTTCAGAGCTTATTTTCTAGCTTTTACTAACAAATATATAAAAATTTCTCTGCGCTCCTGCTTCTGCAATAAAAAAAGACCAGCATCTGTGGAAAGCAGATTTAGCTATCGAAAGGGAACAGTTAAACGTCGGGTTAACAGGCGGGCCAGGAGGAGAGCAGCCGTGGCTCTTTAGGTGTTTCGCTTTGCTAATCTCCAAGACGTTACGAAAGGAAAACAGATATCGAGCTGTAATTCACGGATAACTTGGAGGCGAGGCGAATTGCTGTCATCCTCAGATGGAGCCGAGCGTTCCTAAATAGCTGTGAAATATCAAATACCCACCCTTCCGTGTGCTGGCTGACGGCTGAGCTGATTCGGCGTATATTACAATGCGATCCTACAATATAGGCAGTGTGGAAAACTGTGTCAACAGGAGCTGAGAGGTCATAAATTAAAGAAAGAGAAAGATAGAGATGGAGCAGGCTGCAAAGGAGGCAGCGGGAACCGCAAGCCCCGCTCTCGCAGGAGCTCCGTGCGCTCTCCGCATCCATCGCACGGGCTGCGGGGACGCCTCTGGGGGGGCCCCGGGGGAAAGGACGGCCAAAACGCTACTCGGGGGGCAGCAGCTCCACGCCGGCGGCAAGCACACGGGCTGCCCCCGAGGGCCCGGGGAAGGGCTGCCGCCCTCGGCCGGGGGGGTCCGAGGGCTCTCAGGGTGGCTGGGGGCTCTCCGGGGGAGAAGGAGCGGCGGGGAGGCCGCGGGCTCCGCGGCCGAGGCCGGCGGAGGAGGATCGGCCTCGGTGCTTTGCGCGGGGCTGCGGCGCTGCGGGAACCCCCGGGGCGAAGCTCGAGGGGAGAGCGGGGCTGGGGCCGGCCCCGGGACGTGCCCAGGGGACAGGAGCTTAGGCATACGGGCGTCTAAACCTGCGCCCGTGTCCGTGTGCGGCCGGGTGTAAACGGAGGATGAAAGTGAAAAGCTAGTCCAGATGTAGGACGTATGTAAATACGCGGACATCCGTATGTACGCACACATGCCGGCACTTAAAACGACCGATAAATATCTCTGTGTCGATCTGCGTGCACACATGTTGTATCACCCCGAGGAAATAACGCATCACCGGCGCAGATTTTGAAAATGCAGAGACGCCGCGGGCACACTGTGTCCCAGCCTCTCGGGGTACCAGCTCAGCAGTGAGCAGGCTGGAAACCCACCGAGCTTCTGCAGCGGTTCTCTGGCTTTGTTTTGCTGCGGTGTTTTCCCTCATGCGGAGAAGAAGCGGACATTGTCAAGGCCGGAAAGGTATATTGGCTTGCAAACAGGGTCGTGTTTCTTTGCACTCTCCTTATTTGTGTAGGAGCTTTCCAAAATACTGCGGGCTGGATTGTAACTGTGACAGTCTCCGTGGCAAGCCACTACGGTGACTCCGATAACATCTCCTGTGATGAAGGAAACGGAAAACATGACTCAGAGAAAAAGTAATAAAAGATACAGGAGATATTGATCGGAACACCAGTCTCCAAAGCTAGCATCATTATTGCTTAATTGGCTTTGGAGAAAGAGGGTCTCTAGATAAAGCACCCAGCAGGATCTTACATATAATTTTCCCTCCTATCCCCCAGCGGTTGTTTATGCATTTTATAAAGTGACTTTTAGAGCAAATGCAGTTCTAGTGTACTACCTCAGCTTTTAACTACCCAGGTTGCCCGATCAGGGATAATAGCCTTTTCTGTTTGATCAACGCGTTTCAAACCGCTGCAGCCCAAAGTGACTTTCCCAATACGAGATTTAGAAGAGTCCGCTAAAAAGCCCGAGCGTTTTGCCCATCTTCCATTTATTGATTTGATTTTTTTTTTTCTCTCACAAATCATTCGCTTAGAAAAGGGAAGAAAAAAAAAAAAAGGAAAAAAAAAAAAAAAAAAAAAAAAGAAGCTCTCGCCTTATGTCACTTATTTCCCTGCCAAAATGGTTGCACGTTAGGCGGGGATTTATCTGGGCTCTGCTGCCAGACAGGACTCTCCTAGCCCGCCGTAATTAAGAAATTTTGGTGGCGACTGTGCCGAGGCTGGTGTCCCCCCCACCCCCTTCCCTTCCTCCCCCATACCTCCCCCGGCTATTTATTTATTTATTTATTTATTTATTTATTTATTTATTTATTTAATTTTTCCAGGGGGGTGCCTCTGCCTAACGCTGCTGCCTCGCGGCTGTCGCCTCCCCAGCCCGGCAGCCGCGGCAGCGCGGAGCCGGAGCTGCCCCCGGTCGCTGCGGTCCCATCAACGGGGAGGACCCGTAGGCCGAGGAGAGCGGGGCCGAAGTGGGGAGGGAGTCGGGGCCACTTATCGCCAGGTCGCTTCGCTCCTCCCGGCCAAGCGTACGTAGGGAGAAATTTGGGGATAAGAAAACAAGAGTCCTGCTCCCACCCTCAGACCGTCCCAGCCCGCTCTTGCGTGAATTAAGCTAAATTGCGAATTAAGCTAATTTCTCACAGTCGGACGAAACCTTATGGAAACGGGGAAGAGGTGCCGGAGCTGGGTGGTCGGAAGCGCACATCTGCTCGGGGCTTTCGGGCGGGAGAGTCGCAGGCACGCCGGGCCGGGCGCTTTCATCAACAGCCCAGGGGCGTAAAAGCGCCTGGCGGGGGTGGCGAGCACTTTGGCTCGCTCCCCTTCTGCCCCTTTTTCCCCAGGGGTGCCCGACACCGACGGGGCGATTTGGGGGGCATGATGCTGGCCGGGGCAAGGCCGCCCGGGGAGCTCCCGACGCCCTTCCCCGCTTGTCCCCGCTCCGAGCGGCAGCGCCCGGCTCCTCCCTTCTCTTCGGCGGTGCCTTTCAGCCCGGCAGCGTCCGCCCCCCGGCACCCCAAGGGCACCCCCAAGCCCCGCTCTCCTGCCTCCTCCTGGGTTTCTGCCTACCACATTGCTCAGCCGCCCGGCGCAGGGCTTGAAATAGCGTTTGAATTTATGGAGTCCATGATGTCATTGACCTGCGATCCAACGTGCGGGAGAGGGGGATGCTTCTCGGATGAATTTGGGGAAGCCGAGGTACCCCCTGGCCCAAGGATGCGGCACTTTCTTTCCCCGGATCACCGCTTAGGAGTTCGCAGAAGAGCGCAAACCCGCTAGAAAGGGGATTTTTTTTTTTTTTTTTTTTTTTTTTTTTTAAGAGGCACCGGAGAAATATCATTTGAAGGTCAACCTGTCAGCGTGGGTTAATGAAAAGGACTTGTGCCTAATGGGTCTACTTATACCCTCAGTTACGCTCACGCAACCTTTATTCCAACGTGTAGGGCAGAGGGCAGAATTGGGCCCACCAGGCCCGAATTAATTGCTGCCATTGGAGGTGGAGGAACCCTGGTTTACGTTACTATTATCGGGAATGAACGCCCACATATTTCAGGCATGATAATCTCACAGCCGTTGTGTATACAAAAAAAAAAAAAAAAAAAAAAAAAAACAGAGACGAGAAAAATCCAAGACACTGACCATTTTGTGAGTCGCAGTGGTTGGCGGTAAGCGCGGGACCGTACGCGTTTTACCCCTGCATGTGTAAGCAATTATTCGAGGATTGCTTATATTTGTGACCGAGGATCCAGAATTGCATTTCGACCGTGCAAAGGAATCGCAGAAAGAAAAGAAAAACACAACGAACTCAACCTGAGACCCTCTCTTCTTCGGAAGAACAATAAAGACTTGCTCAGATCCCGCAGTGAAAGCGCACTATCTCCATTTGGTGGGTTGACCTTCTCCTCAATCTACTCATGTATAACCACGCACACGTGTATCTGAGGACACGCACACATTTTTTCCGTGTCATGCTCTTTGCATTCCTGGGAAAGAGCATCTCGAAGTTGCTCTTGAGCTCAGCGCTGGTGAACTAGCTCGCGAGTGTCATTACTTTTATTAATGAATATTTTTCCTCCAGCATCTGAAATTCTCGCTTTGGAGGAAACGTTGGAGGTTAGGCTGGCATCGTTTGGAGTTTAGGCTGACAAAACTCAACACTCCTGTTGTCGTTATTCATGGAAAGAGTCCATTTAACAAGGCTGGGCTTTAAGCGGTTTTCACAGATCAAAGGCAATCTAGCTTGCCTTAAAAAGATCCGTCCGGAGCGCGGACAATTAGGGGCAATTTCGCCCCAAAATGTCGATGTCGTCCTCCCGGTGCCCCCGCGCCGTGTACCTGTTGCAGCACCCCTTGTCCGGCCCGCCCGGCCGGGCTGGGCTTTAAAACTAAGCAGCCGACTGCTGCACGAGTCGGCTGCACACTTGTTGGAGGCATCAGCCTGTGTAGCTGCCTGAACCGCAATTCCTCTACGAGTATCTCGGTGTAATTGATCTGGCTGAGTGAGGTCTTTTTGGTAATTTGGATACATCGAGTCTCCAGTTAATGACATATAATCAGCCTTTAGGTCACTTGGTCATTCTCTTATTACAAACCCCTCCTGCTCTCTCTGATCTCCTTTCAAACTAAATTTCACACAAACAAATAAAGTAAGACAGGGACAAGTCCTTAAAATACAAGAGAGAAATATTGGAGAATTGCTCGTGGGGAACTATAAACATTTTTAAAAGAAAAACCGAAAAGATAGGAAAGAACATCTTATCGAGAAAGAGAGCATTGTGTACAAAACACGGAGGGAAAAACGGTCTGGCTTCTGTTAAAAATGACATAAAATTAAAATAAAAATAATTACAAACAGAAATGGCATAACATAAATAGAAGGCAGGAGACTTTACTGGAAACGCGAGGCCGTCCTGTGCAATACGTTCCTGCAGATGATAGAGCTGAGCCGTGCATATGCAGAACGCTTCTTTGCTTCTCCTTCGCCGGCACACACGCACACCAAAAAAAAAATAAAAAAAAAATATATATTTTTTTATTTGGGAAAGTAGCTGAAGAAGCAGAGAAATACAGAACCGAGTGTCATTTACCTCCTGAAACCTGCAGGGAAACGGAGCCGTGACCAAAACGTTGGGTGTAAATGCGACAACAACAAAAAACTATTTTACGTCCCCGCGCAGAACATATTTTACAAAGTCAACACGTTGTTTTTCTGCTTTTCATTTCTCTTCCCTCTAGGAAGAGACAATACCCCCTTTTTTATTAGGTAGTCCTTAAAGGACCATTTTGATCTTGGTCCAGGTATGTATCTCTACATTCAACATAAGTGCCGAGAGTGCAGTGTGATGCCGAGGTGGCCGGGGAGGTGGAGGAGCAGCCGTGCCTTCCTTGGGTAGCATCTGAGGGCCCCGCAGGCTGCAGGCAGGGCAGCTCTGAAGCCATCCTTTTTTTTTTTTTTTTTTTTTTTTTTCCGGCACTCGAGTTGATTTATAAAACCGGGAGCCGGCCGGGAGATTTCAGTGTCGCTCAAGTGTTAGCACTCGAAGAAGAAACCTGAAAGAGGGCTGAAATCCGCGCTCCCTCCCGGGCATTAGCACCTTTCAAAATATTATCAACATGCGTTTTACCAAGGATCTCATTTGTATTTAGTAGGGAACTCAGACAGGCGCTAATTGAGCATGGAAGTGTATGGGAGGTTGCGGGCATTAGTGTCGGGGCAGGCTCACACGGTGAGGGAAAAGGGAGCAATGAATGCATGGAGAAGAGTGTCACAAGGCCCCGGCGCGGGGCATATTAATGTGACAAATCTCGTTACTTGCTCACTACATTCCCAGCCGTCTCAGCCTTTCTCAGGGCCCCTGCTTCTCCTGAAGCACCAGCCCGCAGCCACTCCACAACCCGGCCCAGCAAACGGAGAGCAGCCGTCAGGCACAGCCCCGACGGCGCGGTCCTGCCGGGGCGCACCCTGGGGGGTGGGGGGGAGGGTCCCCGACCTCCCCCGCCGGCAGGGGCCGGGGATGCTCAGCCCTGCCCCGGCCCTGCCCCAAACCGCCCCCAAGAGCCCGCCGGGGGTCGCGATGTGAAAGGCCGAGGGGGTCCGAGGGGAGGCTTGGGGGGTGGGGAGCCCTGGAGGCTCCCCCAGGGAGGGCAGGGGGCGATGGGGAGGCCGGAGGAGCCCCGCCGGGCTGGGGGCAGGCTTGAAAGGGTTAAGGTCCCCCCCCCCCCCCCCCCCGAGCCCCCTGAATGCCACTGCTTTCCTCTAGAGGTCTCATTAGGGAAACCCTAACTGCTATTTTCAACATTTCCTCAATCAAGCGCCTTTAAATAGAGCTCCACAAACAAATTGGCGGCAAAACGCGCAGATCTTGTCACGGGCGAGGCCGACCCAATATTTCACCCTTGTTTGCTTTGTAATTACGGGCCGGCTTGCAGCTACCTGCCCGCTGGGGCCAGCTCCCCTCGCCCCCCCTCGCCCGCTCCCCGCGCGGCCCCGCGGACACTTGGCAGGGGGGCTTAGGGGCGGGTGTGTTAAAAATCCCAGAGCAGAACCGGCCAGTCTCAAACGCTGCCCGAGCTTCGTGCGGCGCCCTGAGCATCCCAGCGCATGGGGTGCCCCCGCACCCCTGTGTCCCCCGGCCTGGGGCAGGGGCCAGGCTGTCGCCACAGCCGGCTCCCCGAGCGGCTCCCTCTACTTTGCGGGATTCGCTCCCCCTCTCCCCGTTAAACCGCCCTTATGATTTGTTAGATTTTTCCACAGCTGCTGGCTCTTGTTTGACTGGTGTATAAAGCCGCTTTAAAGCTGCTGCAGGAAGAATAAAAGCTAAAACCGCTTGGACGGTTTCCTATAGACTCGGGGGCACTTGGGTCCCCGCATTACAAGCCCTGGGCACGAACTCCGGCTCTCTAAGCCTCGCTGCTGCAGCTCGGGGCAGACGCCCGCTCGCTGGTGTCAACAAAAATAGGAGTTAATTCAATTACATCTGAAACCCGGCGTGCAGCAGAGGGAAACTTGGGCGCTTACGAACTAAGCTGCTATATTTGCTTTGCCATAAACCGACGAGAATATTTTATGGTGGAGAGGAACGGTACAACACAAAAGGGAAATATGACAATAAATCTCTTTTTATAGATCCTCTCTAGCAGCAAAAACACGAGGATTCAACGGGTTTACCTCTCAGCTGTTTTACAGGTACATCCAAAGACGCCTGCAGAGAAAAAAACGCCCCATATCTCCCCCGGCCGCCGAGACGGGGACACCCGCCCCTGCCCCCCCCTTCCCTCCCCGGCCAGAGACAGAACTCCCCGGGACTCGCACGGGAGCGGCACTGGCGCAAGAGTTCCTGTCTGACCGCTGCAGGGGCATGTTCTGGTTATTTATGGTGCCACTGGCAGTGCCCTCCCATGGTTTACTGATACGCAAAAACCTGAAGCCAGAATTAATGCTCTACCATCCATCTGAACGCGTAAGGCTGATATATATATATATATTTTTTTTTTTCTAGTTCCTCCCAAACTATTAATGATTGAGATCGTTTATCCACCCGTGGAGCTGAAACACAGCTTTGGTTTCACAGGGCCAAGTTTATAGAGAGATTCGCATGCTAAAATAAAGATAGATACTTTAGGGGGAGGATTTCAAAGTGGCAAGGAGTCTAACGCTCCTTGAAGTATGCGCAGGTTCAGCATATAAATCCCTTTGATGATTTAAGCCCTAGATATGTTTGGAAACCAAAATACGCAGCTCTCTGCATCTCAGTACCTCTAAAAATCTGCCTTACAGAGAATATATTTTTAAGGGTCGTGTTCCACTGTAAAATGGCATTTATACGTCCTAAAACTGTTTCGTTCAATGCTAACAAGTCTGCTTCTCAGGTGCTAGGAATATTTTGCTAACTTCGTGCCTAGTTTTATTTTTTTCTTATTATCAAGTCCTAATTTGGCTTAACTCTGATCACCCAAATCCTACTTTAGGGCACCAAGAGAGCAGGGAATAGCTGCTAGGTCCAGTGGTTTGCTACTGGGCTTCTGTGATTCAGAAGTGCAGCACTTGAGTAAAATGACTTCATGTGTAGTCTCACAGTCCAGCTTTTTCCCATTCTCAGCACACAGACATGCAGGCAGCATGGCTCCCTAAGTTATCAGTCACTTGGAACTCCAGCAGCGATGGAAGCAGAAAGCAGAGGTAGTGGGTGCATTTATTCTTTCAAAAGTAAGTCATTTAAGTTAAAAATGTTCTTATATGTTGCTAAATGGAAATCTTATTACTGTTTTCATTTTTAAAAAATGGATTAGAGTTGATTTCAGAACCCTTTTTATTTATTTATTTATTTATTTATTAAGAAAGCTGTAGAAGGATCTGCAGATCAGATATGCCAATCCTAGCCATGCAGTGAACAACACCTACAAAATATATCCATGGAAAAAAGAAAAACCACAAAAACTGACAGACACAGTCGTCATCAGCAAAAGTCTTCCTGCTTAAGGCAATAGGATTGCTTAGGAAAGTGGTTCCCATTTACATGAAATTAAGGTTTGCAAGTGTGTACTGTTAAAAGAAATAATTTATATGTACTTGAGCTGGCTCTAATACAATGAGCAGTCTTGCTTAGAAAGGCAGAACGCAAAGATTATTTTTACTCAGTTTTTCACTGAGAAGCTAGCCTGGACTAAGGTCTGTGCTACTGCACTGAAGCAAGCACTGTTTTATAGCCACTTCAAGGAGCTCTATGCTAGACTTCAGTCTTCAGTATAGACAGAGCAGTGGGAAAAATGAGCCCTGGATATACATACATCTTTACTTAGCTGGAAGCCAGGGGCTATGCCCTGCATATTCTGGAGCCCATGAAGGGCTTCCCCCAATTCCATTGGTGCACAGTTCCTAAAGATATGTCCTAACTTGTAAAAACAGAACATGCCCATTTCGTATGATATGTGCATGTGCACATCTGGGCTGCATGTGTGGAAAAGTAAAGGCACACACCGCAAACAATTTTACATGTGCAATTTTCAAAGTAGGGGTCTATGGATCTATAATGCAGCATATCTACAGTGCATAAAATGACATTCTTCTGCACAGGAGGGCATTTTTAAGTGACTTTCAAAGAAAAAAAATGCACCATTATTCTTGGTAGCTGAGTTAGCAGCAGCTTATTTCTCCCGGTGGCTCCTGAATCTTTCTACAAACCCACCACGACGGAGTGTTAGTCCTAAACAGCAACATACACACAGCAATCAGAATATTTCAGATATTCATTTCTACAGGCTGATGTTATTAAAATCAAAAACATCTGCTTTGAGGAATGCATATTTTCTGGATGTAAATGCTTCTCTACTCCCACAGTAAATTCAGCTACTCATGAAACAAAATGTGATTCTAAACAGTCATTGCATTGTTTTACACAGTAGCAAATGGAACAATGCTGCCCTTAATGTTTTTGTTGTTCAAACAACAACTGGAATTGGATAAAGGATTTCAGCTGGGAACACTTTCCTAATACCTTTGTAGGTAATGGGATTCCTTATGTGTGCTGCTCTGTGACCATTAGGCCATGTGTACTGGGCAGAGGTTCACCCACATATCACCAAGACAGCTCCCAAAGAGACGAGCTTGTGCCTGGGATAGGCTTTTAAATCTTTGTCTGTTATCAGCTCAGCAACGCAGCTTTGCAACCGGGGAGAGTGGTGAACAGAGCCCCAGCTGCCTGTGTTTCAAATGCTATCATCTAATCCTGATTAGAGGCACAGTGGTCTAGAAACTCTTCTGAAAAGCCAGAGGAGAAAACCTCCTCCCTTTTGTGTTCCCCTTAAAAATTGTTTCGGAAAAAAAACTTGCTAACTTGGGTTAGTTTCTCTTGTATAAGCTAAACTAGATGTCTCTGTTTAAGTACAAGTAATTACATTTATTGACTACCACATAACATGTTAATTGCCGTGCTAATGACATAACTATGCTTCTACCCTCTAGACTAATGATAAACGCAGTCTGTATTAAACGTGGAGTTGCACTGAACACTGTGGTACATCCGCAAGACATTTTGTTGCTCTTGCCTGTTGGTCTATCTCTAAAAATATATATCAATGTATAAATGTGGCAAATGTTGCATCCACCCTCCTGATAAAGGAATAATAATAACAAAAAACAGGAAGATAAACCCTGGGAGGACACTGACCTAATCTATGTTGAGGTGGTGCATGACTAAGAAAGCATAATGTGCCATAGGAGTGTGTACAGTGCTACCTAGCAGTTAATAATGGAAGTTAAATTTATTTTCTCACTCTGACTCCTCATAAATCTGCCACAGGTTAAATTTGGGGGTTTCAGAAATGGTGTATAAATGGTAAATTAGATGAAAGATGGCATTAGTATAAGTGAAAAACCTTGATGCTTATCCAGCTTCTGTAAAAGAGTAGGTATAATATGCTCAAATACTCTTCTGTATGGGGAAGGATTGCTTCCTTCTTTAGACTATGGGTAAGAGTCTGGAGACAGGTTATCTTCCAGTAGGCTGGAACACCCCAGGCTTGACTGGCACAGGCTTTTTCAATGATTGTTTTCTGACATTTCTGACATTTTTTTCTACAATAACCTCTACCCTTCATGTGCCATGACAAAGTGGGAATCACCAGAGGTAGCCTAACAGCAAATAGTAAAGAAAGACCCTCATACACTTTTCTGTTTTCTCATAAAATCAGTAACATTCATAATTAAATGGTGACTGTAGTTATATATTGCATATCTTCAAGATCACAGGAACCATAATTGCTTATTTTTGGAAGTGCTCAAATGAGTAATATAATATGAAACTGCACGGTAGTTTTTTTTTTTCCTTTTTTTCTTTTTCTTCCCTTAACCTATGAAAATCTATGAAATCAGCAATTATGATCTAATGATTTAAATATTAGTCCAGAATTATGTCACTATTTTGAAAGAATAATTTTAAATAAGATTCTTTCTTTCCTGACTCTTTTAGAATTTCTAGTGTTTCTATACCAGATATTGGAAAATAAGCTAACTGTCCTTTCCTCCCTCACCCTCTTCCATTAAAAACATTGGGGAATTTTCAGTGCACCCCAGTCTTTAGCCTGGACTCCAACCATTTTAAATACTGATTGCTACTACACATTCCCATGGTTGCTGTCAACAGAGAATCTGCTATCTGTAGGATGGATGCTATGAGGTTATAAATAAGATCAAAACAGGACTTTAAATTCTAACATTGTTTATGTCTTATATTTCTATTATAGGAGTTAAACATGTTTTATAAGTTGATTAACACACACAAGTGTATGCTTATATGAGAATTTGGAAAAAAATAGAACCCCAGAGGATTTAATAATTTCCTTTCAGTATTTACATAACCACCTTAGTCAGTGTTCTAGTTCAAAAGAGACATTAGGATCTGGCAAAATTAGTAATATTTGAGAACTATCTAGTTTTTGAAAATGGTCTGATACTGCTCTCTTTGGCATCCACAATGATGGTCTCTGCAGAGGCAGGTGTCTCTGCATCTCAGCTGGCCACATGAAGTTTCACTATGTAACATTTGCACAGTGTTGTAGACGTTGGTCACTGTGGGAATGTCAAGTATGGGAATGTACAGCCTTGTACTGGGTCTGGCTGGAATGTTAACTTTCCCGGCAGCGGCCCATTCAGTGCCGTACTCTGTACTTGTAGCTGGAACAGCAGTGTTATCACACCAGTGTCGTGTCTACTGCTGAGCAGCAGTGGCACAGCATTGGGCCTTTCTCTAACCCTCCTAGGGGGTGGGCAAAAAGTGAGGAGAGAAACATCACTAGGGCAGCTGACCTAAACCAATCAAAGGGATATTCCATACCATGTGGTGTCACACTCAGCAATAAAAGGTGGAAACAGGAAGAAGAGGGGAGGGGTGGGCTCTCGTTGAGAAGACGTCGGTCCTCCTCTCGAACACCGGCTGCGTGCGTTGAGGCCTTGCTTCAAGGACGTGGTCAATCATCGCTCATTTGTGGGAAGTAGAGAGTAATTTCTTTCCTCTGCACTTCCATATAGCTTTCATTTATTTTGTTTGTTTGGTTTCCTCCCTTTTTCCCCTTTTCCCTTTTACTTCCCCTTAGTTAAATTGTTTAGTTCATGGTAATCTTTATTTAATTATTATAATTATTTCCCTTTAATTAAATTATCCTTATCTCAACCTGTGAGTTGTTCTTTGCTTTACTTCTCCCCCTCCTCATCTAAAGGAGGGGGAGTGAGAGAGCGGTTGTGGGGTTTAGCTGCCCAGCACGGTAAAACCACCACAAGCCTTCAAAATTGGGGATTAAAATAATGAGAAAAAAGAAAATAAAATCCATTCATTATGTCTGACATGAAGGAAATGTTTGAAGACGGGAAAGAGCTGATTATCAGACAAGTCTGTATTTCCTATGGTTATAGCCATGAAACACTTGTTGCTTTTCTAATATGGAGTAAGGCATGTTGCCAGTGAACCCTAGGTTAGATATTTACTCTGGGTGCAGGCAAGCCAAATCTTGTTTCTTTGATATATGAAGAACAGAACAATAGTTGCCAGGCAGTTGATATCTAGGGGTATATCTGAAGCAACTCATGAACACAAAGATTCATTGCTGTCCAGGGGATGCTTCCTTGGAGGAGAGATGCAGTTAAAAAAACACAAAACAAAACAAAACAAAACAAAACAAAACAAAACAAAACATATCCACAAACTAGGAAAGTTTTTTTATTTTTATTTTTTTCCAGTGACTTAAAAATACTGCAATTAAAACTAGATTAAATGAAGAGGAAATTTGCTTTCAAGTTTTAAAGCCAAGAATGTTCTTTGTGCCTCTATCCATTTCTGTGCTCCACGTATCCTGTGCTGTTTACATAAGGATTATCTTGTTTATTTTACAGTTATTATGCTTTATAGAAACTAATCAAGAGAATATTTCTTTTTTTTTTTTATGACAAAAAGTGGATGTTGAATTGCTCAAGTTGCTTTTATACAACATTCTTGGGTTTGCGATAGTGTGATATTTAATAAAGTGTTTATAAAGGCAGATATAATAGTTTATCAGATCTCAGGCAGTCATAATAACAAAACTGCCCTTAGCCTGAGTGCTATGTACTGTACTTTGTAATTTACAACACAGCACTTTCTAAATTACTTCATAAACTAAGAAAGTTGCCTACCAAAGAATCAATCTTATAGGAACTAAGAAATCTTTTCCTAAATATTTTTTTCTGTTACTTAGTCTCCATACAAATCATTATTAATAGCTTGGACTCAGGCAGAAACTGCACTCCCTTGTAACATGCAACACGTGCATGCTGTAAGATATTTTCATAGCGTCAAATCTATTTAAATTTCCAGTAGAAAGGACTTTTCAGCTTGAAATTCTACACGTCTAGAATGCTCTCCTGCACAATCAACAGGATAAAGTGAAGAGAAAAGAAGAAAAGAAAGGCTGAAGACCTTACAGTGAGAATCTAGTGGAGCAATTCAAGTGGGAGTTAATAGTTTAAGAGACCATGAATAGAGAATGAAGCTTTTCATTTCTGTGTTGCTAGTCCAAGTCCCTACCAACTTATCTGAAGTCTGTTTGGTGGACTCAATGCAGCAGCATGTTAAACAAAGCCTCTACCACTGAGTTCAGTCTTCATCTCTGCTTAAGGACTTGCCCTGAGAAATTCTGCCAGCGAACAAAAGGAGACCCAGGTATGCAGCCCAAGCTAACACTAGCCTCTACCCATCCATCCACAGATCTTATGATCCTCTTATTCCCCATGCAGAATCTGTCTGCTATTGCATGAAAAGAGAAGAGAAGAGAAGAGAAGAGAAGAGAAGAGAAGAGAAGAGAAGAGAAGAGAAGAGAAGAGAAGAGAAGAGAAGAGAAGAGAAGAGAAGAGAAGAGAAGAGAAGAGAAGATAGCCATTTAGAAGTGGAAAACTGTTATTTGTTTCTCAAGACCAATTTTTGATCTGCAAATAATCAACTGCTTCCTTGATATATCGTCTAGCATTTACTTAGTCATCATACTAGGAGCAACTTCTGCAGTTATTCATATTTGTATCTGTAGATACAAAACATATCCTTATGGTCACTGTGAAATTATCATCTAATTAAACTTTAAAATTCTATATAGCAGAGGAAGAAAAGTACCAACACAGGTGTTTACATTGCTCATCTTCATGTTTTTAGGTGGCATAACCCCCCCCCAAATTCACAATTCTCTGTAAACAAGTATATCTTCTGTATGGGAAAGACTTCTTGTGTTTCTAAAAAGCAGTCTAAGTGCAAAAAATTCTAGTCATTCTTTGTGGAAAGGACTGTGGATTTGTGTTCTTGATCAGGCTTTGATCTGAAAGAAGCAAAGAGATTGCTGAAGTGGCCTCTTAGAGAAAAAGATCAACTGATGGTAGTGCAAGGAGCAAGGGTTTACTTTCAGAATGTCCAAGAATTTCTTGCCAGATTGCAAGAAGTCTAGGAAAGATGAGTAACTTGTGTTCTTGTTGCTAGTTTGAAAGGAGATGTAAGGAAGTCGAAAGTGATTCTCTAATATCAGAAAATAAAATAAAAAAAAAAAGCAGCATAGGAGGAACCAGTTTTGTGGTTGAAAGTGGTATAGGTAAATAAACAATTTTCACAGTAATACATGCTTTTAAATGGTTTTGTTCGAGACCATCAAATACATCTGATCTATTTCTTTTTATTTATTTATTGTTATTTATTTTTTTTATTTTTTCCTAACATGTTAAAAACAGGAATCTATCTGGATGGTGTCAGCTATCTGAGTTCTTGCAACATTTCCATTGATTCATGCCCTGTTTTCAGCAGTAGGTAGGCTGAAGGATAAGAAACAACACTTTACATGACTTTGAAGGATTGGCTTCAAAATTCTAAGCAGATGAGCAGGTATTTTTCCTATCCTCAGTGGAAATATATGCAGCTGAAGAACTGTAGTCTTGGAATGTGCTCATAGATCATGTCTTCTAAGCAGACTTGTTCTTCAAGAACAATATTGATATTACCCTGTTCCATACCTAGCGTTGATAATGTAATAGAATGATTATTCCAGAATGAAGACATTTCTAATGGAGAATACCTGTGATAACCAAAAGCCTTCTGCTGTAGATAGAGAATGTATGGAACCCCAATGAATTTAAAGAACCAAAACTGCTTTTGCCTTAGCTCTCTTAAGCAATGTGAGTTCTTGTCTACCAGCTGGTGAGAAGATGTAGGCAACAGATACATTTTTCCTGATGGGATGGGTTATGAAGAAAACTGCAGAGGATTGGGTAGCAACTTTGAAGTTTTGTATGGAGATTTATCATGGTATGCCATTTCCTTTAAGAACTGAAGGGATGGAGAAGTAGAGCAAGTTGTGAGTGAGAGCATCATGCAAATAGATACTATAACAGCAGAGAAGAAGGTTACATTTGGAACTGACCAGGGTGTAATGATTTAGAAAGTAAAGGAATATGAAAAATATATAAAATATACAGAAGACAGATTTTAAGAATGTTGAGGAAAAACAAACTTATATTGAAATAGTAACCTAAAAAAAGCAGGAAAAAGGGATGCACTCGATAGTGGGGGTAACATTACAGACTTTGAATAGAGAGTCCGAGAAAGAAGCTAAATCAAAAACTGGATTTGGAAGTAAGAATAGAGAGGGAAAAGGTCAGAGAAAGAAAAGCAGACTAAAGAAAGGACATGTAAAAATATTATAGGGAAAGGTCAAGAGGATGAAAAGATCTGAAGCATGAGAGGAGGACATACTGCAAAAACTGGAAGAAGTATGGGAAAGTGATTGAATAGCTGAAAGACTCCTGACATGGTAAGTGCCCAGTGTAAGTGCAGAGTATAAGCCTGCTTATGTCTGTGCATGCCCCAGAGCACTGAGACACTGTTCTATGTATTCTGTATAATTGTATGTGTTCCAGCTGAGCAGCAGACACTTAATATTTCCTATTCAAAATCTGACTGGCCCTTGCTGTAAGTTAAGTCAGTCCTATGGCTGCATGAATGTAGTCACCTACAACTCTTTGTGGACACTAAAGACCATTCCCAACTTGAGAACCACACACAGACTTCTGTTTTTTGATCCCTGAAACTGGGAGCTGTGATGAAATCGCAAGGTCACCACTATTACCCCTTTCGTGATTCTCCTCTGCAGTCCCAGTGGTTCAACTCTCTAGTCCTTGGATCACTGAAGAATCACTGCTGCTGATGGTGGCTCAGAGGGTTTGCAAGGCTACCAAAACAAGTGCTCATTTAAGATGTCTTCCTACTGAAGACCTTCAGAGAAAAAGTTGTCATAAAAATCAGAATGACACTCCCTAGAAACTTGTCAGTACCTCACAAACTAATATAGTTAATCTGAACGCTTAGGCATTTTGTTTTATCCTTAATCTAAACCCCCACCAAAGTCAGTAGGAGGCAAAATGCATTTGAGAACAGAATCTGGCCCCAAGGTAGTTCACTTCTTTTTGTCTCTTCTGAAGATTTTGTAAAAAGGTTGCGGAATTACATTGTACTTGCAAGAATATTTGTCAAGAGCATATATGTAATGCAAAATTCATAGCACTATGATAAAATTGGGGATGACATTTCTGTAATATTTTGTTTAATAACAAAAATAAAATAAAATATAATAAAATTAAAATTAAATAAAATATGAAAACATTTCAATAATGGTCTTGTTATTTTCTTGACACTTTAATATAGCTGTAACTGTGTGTAACATCTAACTTTGCTTGTGGCTGCCTCATCTTGGTGGACAGTGGTTCTGCTTTTTTTATTAACATTTTTCCATATGAAGTCAAACATAGGTGAGCAGGGAGATGTGGGTATGTGAGGAATGTTAAGCAGTAGCCGGTCTCCCCACCAAACAGCCGTACCGCCTAGGTGCCCTCCACTATCTTTGCTGGTTTCCTGTGGAGTGGTGCAATATCTCATCAGGATGTTCAACAGCTGGACACTGCATGGAAAAACAGCAACCATAGCTCTGGAAGAGGCGGTCTGGCAGGCAAACCCAAGCCTTCACCTGGCATGCTGATTTCTGTAACCATGAGAAGGTTAGTCTGTGGGAGAGACAGAACTTTTCTGGTGTGTACCAAGGAGTATAGGGTGACATCCCATCAGAAGAAAGTGAACCAGCTATGAGAAAAGTGAACTCACAAGCTTCACATGGGAAGCTGACTTCCTGTTTTTCTCCATCAGATCTAACCTAATACTCAATGCTGCATGTTACTGCATGTGGTGCTGAGGGCTGTGTGACTTTGTGAAGAGCAGAGCAGGCTGGAAAGCAGAGCACTTCCGAGACCATCCCTCTCACTCAGCCCGTGCTGATAGTCTTGGCTAAGAAATCAAATGTCACCTACAGCATTTATGATGTGACAGCAAAATTAGTAGCTTCGAATGCCCCAGTTCTGCTCCAGACATTTGCTGTAATTTTGAGAGGCTGTGTCAATTCTGGGCGAGCCAAAACAGAGGTGCATAAATCCTCAAGACAGGTATTCCATGCACTTATCAACCTAGATGTCATTCTTAGTTTATAAGTATTCACATTTCTGGCCAACTGCTGTAGCTATTGATTTGAGTATATTTTAAAGTCCTTCCACTGACTTTACAAAAAGTAAACTTTTTTTTTTTTTTTTTTTTGTTTTTTTTTTGTTTAGAAATATCACCCAGGCTATGAAAGAAACTGGCTCCTTCTTTATCTGAGGTGGGGTTTGGAACATGCAGATGGAGGTAGAAGGTCACTTATCCCAGTGTGAGTATAGAGGTGCAGGTGCCAATGTTCAAGAGAAGACCATGAACTTCAGAGGCACCTTCATAAACTGCTGATTTAAGACTACTAAACAGCTGGATTTACTGAACATATTCTCTCTCTCTTTTTTTTTTTTTTTTTTTTTTTTTTTTTTTTTTTTTTTTTTTTTTTTTCAGCCCAGAAACATTGTTTAGGCAGCTGTTGAATAATTTATACATTTGTTAAGATTTCAAGCTGTTTGCTTTCTGTGGCAGGTCAGATGCTCTGCCCTGGCTGCTCTATGAGCAGGTTGTACACAGCCTGGTGGTAACCACAAGACTGCATGAACTCTCATAGTCAGCCCAACACTTTCGGAGAGCATCATATTTATTATGCACATGTGACAAAGTCACTGCATGCCTGCACAGTAAGACTGACACTTCTGGGGATTGTCTAATGGACCTACTGCCCATGTGCTGCCCAGTCATTGGGAACATACACAGTAAAGGCTCTGTAAGTCAGATTTACTGTGAATATGCAGAGCAATGAAATGTTGCATGTGCAGCAGGACGTGTTGCTTCCTGAAGTGTGGGGTGGAGTGCACATACGCTGCACAGATTTCCCAGGCTGAAATATAGGAGCTCTATACTGGCCAAGTCACTTAAGTCTTGAGGAGGGGTAATATTTTAAGATGTGTTCAGCATGAGGTCCACAAGAAATCTTCTCTTTGACATAGGGATTCTGTTGATCTCATTGCAGGATGCCTCATATGCACTGAGAAAAAGATGCTCAGTGTGTAACTTGTGCTGCTGGGTCCCACTCTCATGTAGGCAGTGCAGCTCTAGGTGATACAGAGACCATGGCTTTTATGCCTTCATTTCCTACCTGAATGGGAATATTTGAGACCAAAATTGCAAGGATATTTAATAAAGACACTATTAACATAGATAGAGAATAAGAGTTATTCAGACTTTGTATTGAGCAGGCACTGGATAAATAATTTTTATTCCAAGCACAGCAACAGCTCCTGAAAAGCTGAGAACACCTTTATGGTAACCCTCAGTTGCTTGTAAGACAGGGCATTTGGTTACAATTAAAGGTGAAGTCTCAAACTGTGTATCCAAACCTCCCTGAACATTAGACAAAAGGGATCCTGATCTGAGCCGACTCAGGGTAATGGTCTTGCAAAAACAAAATAAAATTCATTTTCTAAACCAAAATCATCCTTTTTTTTTTTTTTTTTTTTGGTCATATTCATTTTTGGGGTAATTTACTATTTTTATTTTATTATTATTGTCACCACATAAAGAAAATGTGAACAGACTAGAAGCTAGGTTGATTTTGTGAGGTTGAGTTGAGGTCACTGAAAAATTGATAGCAACTTTTGAGATGAAAAAAATCATCAAAGCTAAAGGAAGCTTCTCAAAGTGGGATTTAATAGCAGCTATCATATTGCCTTCAATGGCTTGACCATTTCTTGTGCAGCTGTTTTATTTTAAAAGATTTCACTCCCCCATCCCACATGTATAGGCCTATACATTGACCTAAGTACACACATCCAAGTACTTTGGTCACTCATGATAACTATAAACCCTTCAGCGAACTACCAGAAAGGTAGTTCAAATGGAAATGGTGAAATTCAATATAGCGTTTAACTAAGTCACTGTCTAAGGTTAAGCCCAAGGAACAATCAGCAACATTGGAAGGACAGGCAAATACATTAATTGGTACGTGGGCACCAGATATATGTGGTTTTCCTGAAAACTGTCAAATAACCACAGTGGTATTTCAGTGTGAGTGAAGAAACTGTGTCTATTCAAACATATACTTCATTTTTATATGAGTGTGTATGTATGTAAAGAGCCTAGATACAGAGTTAGGGCAAAAGCAAAACTGAAAGGCAGGAGGATAATTTTGGCTGGTAGTCCTTTTGCCTTCCTGTATGTCTAATCAAGGATAGAGGCAAGTTCTCAGTATATCTTTAGAGTGTTGGGCACTCAAGCCCCATTGACTCTCAGGGTAGAGTAGATTTCTGATTCACTATGGGCTTTTTGAAAATTTTGCTCTTTTTTATTCAAGCCTTAACTGAAAGCCTAGTCTGCTTCTCAGACCAACCTATTACCTTTTATCAAAGTAAGGATAGGTTAGGTAAGACACAGGGATATAATTGTGATTTTGAGAAAATGATGAATAAACCATCATTTGGAAAGTATTTGTGTATGAATGTACAAGTAGACAATAATAGGTCCATATATATGTTTATCATGGGATATGTCTGCTGTCATCTGCTTTATCTGATTTTATTTTATTTTATTTTATTTTATTTTATTTTATTTTATTTTATTTTATTTTATTTTATTTTATTTTAGTGAGCTTCCTCAAAAGATGTTAAAGCAGCATTCTTTAACTTCCATGAAGGTTGAACAAAATTCAAAATCCATGTAGTGTTAACTAAAAATATATATATCTATTTACTCCTTTTTTCATCTATTGATATGAAAAACATACCAATAATTTTGATGCAGTCTTGTATGCAGGCATGTAAATAGTATAACACAATGCTAATCAAAAAGCTGAAGATGAACTGAGATAACCACTTCATTACAAATTGATAGATCTAAAGAATTTTGTCTTTGAGATTTTTTTCATTATGAGGTACCTGCTTTTATCACTAAATATTTATCTATAGCAAAAAGCCAGTTTATAGTTTAAAAATGGGAACTTCATTGTCTTACCATGGTTCAAAAAGTAAAGATTGATGAGTGCTAGGTCATAGTACACCAACGGATGGACAGGCAGACACATACTTGGAAGGATTTTTTTTTTTTTTTTTTCCCCATAGCTTTCTAGTCTCACACAGACAAGAGAACTGGCAGGAGTTGGAAAATCTGTGAAACAGCTGATCGGTCTCACAACTTTCCATGTAAGTGAATGGTACAAACACTTCATTTCAAAATTGTCAGAAACAACTTGAAACTTCTTGATGATCATTCTAAATCTGAGATGCCTTTGATTATCTTCAGCCATGGAATTGCTGAATATTTAAAGCTAAAGAAACTTTTGGAGGGCAAACTGTCTCAGAGCAAGGTAAGCTGAGGGGTCAGATCAGGTTGCTCAGGGCTTTGTTCTGTTGGATCATGAAAACCCTAAAGAACAGAGATTGCACAGAGTCTAGTGCCCCTTCACATTCTTGGTGATCTCACTTAGTTTTATCAGCTGTGGTTCCTACCTGTTCCTACTTTCTCCCACTCATTTCTGAGTGATTACTAGGTAGCTTTATTAGGTGAACTTGAGCATATTGATCAGGGCAAACTCTTCTGAGAGACATTTCTTCCTCTGTCTTCACTTGGCTCATACTTCTGCCACTTATCCAGCTGCTGATTTAAACAGTTTATTTTATCTTAGAACCTATAGGAAACAATCTTATCATTCAGTTCAAATGAAGGTTATATTTGAGGTAAATGCAGGTGTTTAAATTGGACTAGTTCTTCAATCCTTACAACATAAGAAAATTGCTCATACAGTGTCAGGAATGTAGTATTCACATAAAACATTCATATTTTATCTTACCTTACTGTTTGTAGAAAAGAAATTTACTGCAGCAGAACATTTCCTTCACAGTAAAAGAAATATAAGAGTAATTATTGTCAGCTCAATTTGCCAGTTGTTATTTAGTGAAGGGTTAGATAACATATAAGGGTCTTCACAAGCACTGTCAGGGAGGGTACATACATCTAAGTAGAGTCACTCATGCGCTATAAATATATCTTAATTTTCCACAGTAGCTATATTCTTGGTTGTCACCTGAGACAATATATATCAAACTTGATAGGCCCTATTAAAAGAAAGAATTACTAGAAGAGTTGATCTCTTAACTATTTGCACAATATTTTTGATATGCACTTGCAATAGAAAGAATGATTAGGGGAAATAGGGAAAATGTGAACTTAAACTTGTTTAAATTAAACTTACTGAATATGTACATTTACAGGAGCTATTATGAAAAAAGTTCAGAACAAAAGATTGTAATTGATAATTAACTGTTTTTCTGTGTCCCGTTCAGTTCTTTTTAATATATTGAAGAGTATAGTGAATATAAATTTTCAATGTAAAGCACTGAATCTGTGGAAATGACATTCAACAAAATCTTCCAAACTATAATCTAGTACCTAAGCATTGCTTCAGTTTTCTTTTTGAATTCTTAACATTCATTATGCACATTGGTGTCAGAAAATCTTAGGTGGTAAAGCCACCAATACTTCCTCTCGGTGTGAAATTCTGTCTTTTTAGAAGTCTGTGGAAATATGTCTACTGGTGCTACATTTTTACTCAGTAGCTTCCTGATAACCTCCTTAAATTTGTTTCTGTAACATTAAGTATTAAATTCTGCTAATAGTTCATTACTTTAAAATTACCTTGCTCTATGTTAGTTCTTTTACTCAGATTTTTTTTACTGTCTGCAAAGAGATCTACAACTCAGAATGTCTTTAGAAGTAATACATATAAATGCTGGAGGGACATAATTTGTCACTAAAAGTCTGACTAATATAGTCAGAGATTTTAATGCGAAGAAATACAGAATTTTTGAATAGCTGAGACCTTATGGAGTAAAGATATTTTCTTTGATATCTTTTTTTTTTTTTTTTTTTTTAATTAACAAAACATGAGAAATGGCTTGCATGAGATTATATGTTTTCTTCAAAATTACAGTGATAACTACTAGTACTTTAAGTGATTTCATGATTTCAGCTATTTTTTTTTGGCTTTTATGAAGGTTTAAAAATAGTATCTTGTGGTTGTTCACAACTGAACAGCAAACAATGTTTGATAGTTATCTGTATTACTAAAGATAAAACTGCAAAATTATTAGGCTACATTTATCTAAACAGCCTAAGAAAGATGACATAGATTTAAAGGTATAGTCCAAGATCAAAGAACGCAATAAATGATGCAGGAAACAACAATTTAAAAAAGGAAAATCTCAGTGAAGAAAAAACTCATTTTTTAATATGAAGGCTGGTTTTAGAGTGGGAAGAGACATTGTTTGTAATAAGACCATTTATTTATTTATTTATTCTTTTTCTGTAAAGGATGTTCTAAATTACACTTGTATTTCTATAGAAGTATTCTGTTTGTCCAAAAGAAAAGAATACAAAGGGTCTTGCCTTTTCTACTCAATTTCTTAGGCATTGTGAACCTCTTCCAACAGCCACTGATACCCAGAAGATGACTTACACCGAAGCATTAGAATGGGACCCCCCTGGTGATTCAGAGCTCTTTTCTTCTTGCTTTGCTAAAAGCTGTGGAGCTGCTGTACATTTTCACTGTCCCTGCTACTGGTTCCTTGGAAGAGGATCATCCAAGCAATAGTGAAGGAAATATGAAATGTTGGTAGTGCCAAAATGACCATCATCTTTGGTCTGGAGAAACAGCAAGGAGAGAGGAAAATAAAAAAACATGTAGGTCTGTGGAGTACTATAGGATGAACCTGTTTCTAGGGAAGCTGATCTATCATCCCTTCATTGAAAGAGAAATGAATACTGCTTAGTTTGTTGAGGGGAAATATTTCCTTTAAAATACTTTATTATCTTGGAGAAACCACATTGTCTTTTTCAAGTTGCCTGATGAAAAAGCCTCCTCTCCTTCAGATTTTAGTAATATGATGTATTTGCACATATACAGATTTCCCATTTTTGCCATATATACGACGTTCCAAGTACGTGTAGAAAACTGACTACATAGGGACATATGCACATTCCTATGTTTACCTCTCTTACGCTAGCTATGAACTTGGCCTCTTGAGCACCCAATGAAGACCCAATGCCAATGTACCAAGAACTAACAACATTGGTTATTTCCTTTTCTTCAGCTTTAATCATTGTCTGAATTACCCTGGTCTGTTGTAGATGTTGCTATTGTCTTCTTGGTCTATTTTTGAACATTAATCTTAGCTCAAGGCCATCTGTTGCCACTTGTGTGTCTTCTGTTATGTCCTCATCTAGGACTGGGACAGTTTCTTTCCTTTTTCACATACACAAAATATTTTGCCATTCTTCTATAGCTTTGCTTCATGTCCAGTTGTGTTGAAACAGTTTTGGGACACAAAATAAAAGGAAAAAAAATTAACTTAAATGTGGATAAAAGATATGATTCTGTATCTAAACAAAAGATACTGAAGTTTCTAGCTGCTTGTCAGAGATGGCAGGGATTTCACTTTTTGGAACAATGATCTTCCAGTTCTTACTGTGACTTGCTGGAATTTTACCTGCTTAGGAGCTAATGATGTGGAATTGCTACTGCTGTGACTTTCTGTTATGGTCAACTAAACATGCCAGTTCATTTCAGTATTAATCTAAATATTGATGGTCTTTATTATTTCAAGTTACCAAAAACATTTAAAATTAAGTACAATAGAAGTTCCAGTCTGCTCATACTTTTTTTTTTTTTTTTTTTCTAAAATTGTCTCCTTTCTTAGTCTAAAGCATATATTATTTGAAGTTCATTTTCCCCAAATGTTTAACACGTAGCCTGAATTTTCATTAGTTGAAAAAAATTTTGAAATACAAATATCGAGCTCCTTGTCCCCCCAAATGTATCTCCTCCTTTGACTTTAATAGTACATTTCATCTGTTTTTTTTTTCAAAGTTACTTTGCTTTACACATTCTGTAGGTAAGTTTTAATATACAGTATTTAAAAACTGTTTGTAATAGCTTCAGTTGGTTTAGCACATGGGTATATTATATCACTTGAAGAGGAAAATGTTTTTCTCTCCCCCTCCAGACTACAGAAGTTAATAATGCATCCCTATTCTCTCTTTTAAAACAATGGCTTAAGAAGGGTTGATTAAAGGCCTGATAAAACAGATGGTCTTGGATGAGGTCCTAAGTTTGTCAAATTTGAGCTCTGTTTGACTATAAGGAGTACAATGTACAGTCATCCTCTCCTCCTCATCTCAGCCATCCTCTGAGAGGGCTTAGGGGGAGGAACAAAGGTCTTGAATATTTAATATCAATAAGAACAAAAGCACATGTATGTGTCAAGTTTTTTTTTTTTTTTGGTTTTGTTTTTGTTTGATTTTTGCTTACAGTCATTTCATACATGATTACAAAGAGTAAAGAACTTATTACAGGGTTGATGGAAGTTGGTAAGGGCTACAAGAAGCATACTTGTAAGCATAATTAAAAAATTACACTCAAATTACTTTTCTCAATTAAGAATCTTCATACACACATATTGGGATGACTGTTGAATGCAGAAGAACCAAAAAGTGAGTGCAGGTTAAGCCAAAAAACCTTTGTGTGAAAGAGCATAATCTAGTAGCAAAAGAAATGAAGAAAAGAGACACCCCTTTTATTAAATGTTTGTTTCTAGATAAGTAACAATCTCCTTTAGGTCTAGGTCAATGAAACTCAGCAATACAAAAATTTTACAAAAACGCTTCAATTCTGTCACTTCAAAATACATACATAGTATTTTGCCTGATTTTTAATTTCATATTTATAGGGGCATATAAATAGGGGCCCCTATATATAGGGGCCCCTATATATAGGGGCATTCATATTCCTGATGCAAG
The DNA here is from genome assembly GCF_009819795.1 of Aythya fuligula. Taxonomy (NCBI): domain Eukaryota; kingdom Metazoa; phylum Chordata; class Aves; order Anseriformes; family Anatidae; genus Aythya; species Aythya fuligula. Next base: position 24,748,290 of record NC_045562.1, on the reverse strand, counting down.
TTTACAGTTTCATTGCACAAAAGTTACTGAGATGTAGACAGTGGGTAGAATGGCTGGAATTATTTGCCATCCAATCCTTGCTATTACAGATTTGAAATAGAGTACACACAAACAAAAAAATTTATAGTGTTTATATGGTTAACTCTTACTGAATGTGAAATATCAGATTTATCTGTTTGTTTTATACTGAAAACCACATTTACCAGGAAATAGAAACAAAATTTGTTGAAAAATATTTTGTAAGTAAAACAAGATCTTTTTGAATGCAAATATTGTTCCTGGATTAAGCCAACTGCAAGTATCAGAGACAAAGTTATTGGGGTGGTTCAGGATAAAGGTAATAGCTTTGTCCCACATTTTTTTTTTTCCTTCTAGCAGCACCTAAGGAAAATTATCAGCACCCTCTACTCTCATTACCTGGAAGTCAGACTGATCTTAAAGGAATTGCATAGGATGCCAAATTTCTTAAAGGTTTTTGGACCAAAGTATCTTTAAAACTTTTGATTTGACATCTCTTGCACACAAAGGAAAGGACTGAAATGAAGTTATCTACTTCTAAGCAATGAAATAGACTCTGAGCACTGTCTACTGTTATGTCTATGCAATTTATGAAGTTTTGCAATATTAAGTGACTAACCTGTATATTCCTTGCTGCTCTGATAATAAAGAAATTGTTTGTCTGTTTCTTTCAGAAACTGCCATTCCCCCTCTTTGCACAACAAATCTTGCAGAGGTAGTTAAAGCATCAACACCTATTAGAGAAAATGGAAAGAATACATCACTGGAAATCTTGGAAACTTTTCAGTAGTGTATTTGCTTCAGAATAAATGAAGGCCTCTGAACTAATCCTCAGATGAAAAGAGGTTCATATACGTCTTTAATTAGATCATGCTATTGGAACACAATGTTGTGATAAAGAAGATTTAATAAAGTATTTTGTCCTTTTATTACTTTCGTTTCATGCAACATATCTCCTTATCCAAGCAAGATGTTTGACTTCAAAGGAAGTGCTGTCCACCCTCCCTTTGCTCAATAAATAACTCCAAGAGGAGTAAAAACAATATGTTTGTAACTTTGCCGATGCTGCTGAGTGGTGAGAAGATCAATCATTGTCGTTCTTTTCTGTGGCTGTGGGTCCAAGATGAATCTCTTCCTTAAGAAATTTTTGTAAAATTTGGTGTGTGTTATTAACCCTTCACCTTCGGGAGTCATTACCTTAATAATACAATTAAATAAAGTTACTTCCCTTGCTAAAGAACATTCATCTGAGCAAAGCCTAACCATGTGCAAAGGCATAGTCAAAATTCGTCCTGATAATGGGATTGAAAAGTAGCTGAAGAAGTGTGTTAGATGAATGGTGGCATACTCAGAAAATGACCAGGAATTAGTTTTTCTTCAGTATGAATATTCTTTCTAGGCTTTTGACAGGACAAAATGGCCCTTCTATTATTCTTTTGAATAAACAAAGTCAAAATATTTTCAGAAAGAAATATTAGACTCTAAAGCTATTATTAAAGTATTAGTAAAATTAATAAATTTAATAAAGTATTACTTTTAGTATTAAAGATAATTTGTTAGACATCTCAGCTTACACTGTAAAGACTAAAAGAAGCCAGAGAGGCTGGATGGCATCTGAGGAGGCATATATTTCTCCTTTTGCTGCAAGGTGTGATCAGAGGTGTGTCAAGAACACTGTACAGGGCAGGTGTTTGTGTTCTCACAGATTTCCAAAGATTCCCTTGTTTTTCAGGTGATTTATTTCAGTATTTCTTTCTTGCTGACAAAAGTTGTTCCTGAATCTTAGCTGAACACTCTTCTGCTGCTACTGAAACTGTTGTATCTTCTAGCTACCATCAACATGGAGAGCAAGTTGTTCTTTTCTTCTTTAGAGCAGACTTCTATATATTTGATTAGCATGTTTATTTTTAGTATTCTTTTCTTGACACTGTATTTATTTTAAAAACTTTTTAAAAAAATTTTATTTAAATTTTACACTTAAATGTCTAATGTGTTTTGATGACTCTAATTAAGCTCACCTTTTAGTGACTAAAATCGGACACAGTAGGGCAACAAGACCTCTCCCATGTTGAGTAAAAATGAAGGCTTACCTCACTTTTCTTGCAGCATGTGCATCTATTAATATCTCCTATGATCTTTTATTATTATTTATTTATTTATTTATTTATGATGGTAATTTGATGTTTTTTGTTAATGTTCAGCTAATAATAATAACAACTAAATCCAACAAAATCTTTCTCTAAAACAAATTAACATGAGGTGCTTGTTCTCCATCTTACTGTGCAGTTGAGTATTGCAGAAAGTGTAGTAACTTTCTATTTGTTCCTCAATCACTTCTCACTTACATCAAGATTATTTTTAATTCAGGCCTTTCTCTTCCACATACTTGCAGTTCTTGTTATCATCCTTTATGTACAAAATGTATGTACATTTTATATTTTATGATTGGGACCATTCATGGAGATGCTGACAATAATTAGACCCGGGACAGATCTCTTCAGAACACCAGCTGATCTATCTTTCTATTTGCAAAACGACTACTGATAAGTATTCTGTGGATAACATTATCCAAACAATAGAAATCTGAAAATCTGGGATACATGGACTTGTACATCTAGCTTGCTTGGTTTGAAAATGTACTACATCCCAAAAGCTCAAATTGTTTTTTTTTTTTTTAATTTATTTTTTTATTTTTTATTTTATTTTTTATTTTTTAATGCTCAGATTATGTACCTCAACACCTACAGTTCCAATAGACTTCTGTGGAATTTTGAAGTATGCAGCTTTAAAGAGCTGGCTTGTTATTTGTACATAACATCATCTGTGGGATGGAAAAAAAATAGAGACGGAATAAAACCATGGCTACCACTGAGGATTTTTAAGTCTAAATTAGGTACAACATTGCATCTGAGAGAAACATGATGTCAGACAAACAAGTGAAGAAAGATTATGAGCTAGTTGTTTTGTGATTGTGCTTTTCCATTCTTTCTCTTAAGGTTTACTTTTAAATCATGTAGAATTTGGCAGGCTTCTGAAGGAGTGTGTACTTTGGCAGTGGATTTCAAGAGGAAACAGGATGGAAAAATAAAATTGCCATTTATGATTTAACTAGAATTAAAGAAAGAAGGGGTAAATTCTGCTTCCAGTTGCACTGTGGAAATTTCAACAAGCTTTTATCTCAAACAACTGTGTCTTCATGCTGCTTGAATTAAAACTCTCATTGAATTCAAATTTACCTGTAATCCTCATAATATATTGCAATAAGATAAACCTTTTTAAAGGCATTCTTGTCTGTTATTTTTCCTCATTTGTTCAGCTTGCTTAATATTGTTTGCTTTTCACTTTGTATCTTAATAAAATTGCTCTTCAGTTTTAGAGTAATTTGTGATCACCCCCAAATGGAAATTTATTTAATTTTACTGTTTCTTTCACAACTAATTTGAACTTACATCTGGCTTTAAAGAAATATTTACATAGAAAAAACACAAAATTGCATGGTGTAAATGTAGTGCCATTCAACTATGTAAATAGCAGCAAAGATGTTTAATTGAATATAAAACAAATGTAAAACATACACATTGCTTGTTTTTATTCAGGTTGCTTTGTGCTTGAGCTTTGATGATATAAACGAGGAGAACTAATCGATAGTGGAAGTTACGGTTTGGAGTGTGTTCTTACAACTTCGCTTTACATGTAGAAATCTTTTTTGTAAATGCTTGTTCCCCTGGTGCCACTTGTAGTGCCTCTAAAACGTTTCCACTGTCTTTAAGATATTCAGTCCTGGATTTATAACTACTGTGACCACAGCCCTCAGGGCAAAACTATGCATTGCTGTATGTAAAAACAGTCCCCCCCCATGCATTTCAAAGATGTGTGTTGAAATAACAAAATCTTCAAGATGCAGATAGAACTGGGGCCATTTTTAAAGTTACCTCTACAGAATTATGACTACAGAATTATTACTACTACAGAATTATGGCTGAACAGGAAGTTGGTTGAACAAAAGCAATAACAACTGGGCTCCTAAAAAGGGGGTGAAGACCTTGCTGCTCAGGCACCTGATGCGTAAAGGGCACCAAAGCCTAAAGACTCCAAGGCAAAAGGGATGAGAGATGATTATTACACTAAGCACTGTGATCTAGAGGCTATCCATGCATTTATTTTTTAAGGTTTGCTCCATTAATTTTACCTTGCTGAAAAGCATATTCACCTTACTGACCTTGGAGAGCATGTTGCTGCACTGAACTGGCAGCCTGACTTCTTGTTCTGTCAGCCTGTGCTTGTGTCTCATTGCTGCTGTGATTCATAGCATGATTTTTACAGCTTCAAAAGAAACTTCAGAGACATCTGAAGGCAGTGAAGTGAAAAGCTATCAGGTCAGGCATCTTCATCATGAGAAAAAAAGAAATAAAGGGGGAAGAAGGAAAGACTGAGGGCAAAGTGTATGACTTCATTCTAATTCCCCTTATCCCTCCTGTTCTCAGGATGGTGCTGCTACCATCTTCACCAGCCAGCTCTACCAATGTCCTTAGCAAACATGTCAGGACAGTCCTTCTTTTGATAGGAATAAAACAGGAGGAAGGATCAGAGAACAGAGATCAGTTGCAGATGGAAAGGCAGCTGGAAGGCCAGGACAGGGAACCTGTCCCCATGAGAGCTTGAGAGCCTCCAGCCCTTGCACCAGCACCTGCTGAGGCTGATTAACCCATGAACAGGACCCCTGACCAGCTACAAATAGCTTACTTTTGGTAATAAACAATACTTGCTGACAAAAAATCAGCAAGAGCATTATTTTACTTCTAACAAACAATACTTGCTGATAAAAAAAATCTCAAAAGCATTATTTTACTTCTATTTTTTTTTTTTTAATTTTATTTTTATTTTTCAATCACTATCTGTTATCTTGATCTTCACACTGTCCTGTCATCTCCATGCTGTCACCTTCAATACATATTTGGTATCTATTCATTTGGCTTTCAGCTGTCCCCACTCACAATAAAACAATACAACTCAGTGTGGTAGGTAAGGAATAACTGCAGAAAGGAAGATATCACAGTTGTCTTCTGCAGATTTGATTTAGAGCAGGTGCATTGGTCCAGGTAGACCAATGCAGCACTATAATTATAAGCAAAGTTTAGCTATTATTGCAGTGTCATTTTTTTTTCCCCGCATGATTATTGGCTTTGATGTTTACATAATTAAATATCAAGCCTGTTAATTCAGCTTGCATTAACTCTGGATGAAAGCTGTGGCTGTAGGAAGACCCATCACACTCTCTCTACACAGCTGTCCTTTTCCACTGAGTGTTCTAACAAAGAACAAGAATATTTACTGAAAGACAACTCTTAAAATGATCTTAAAATGATTTTAAAATTGACATTTTAGATCTGAATGTCAAAATTACGTCAAGAGAAGCTAATGATAATTTAGGAAGCCTTAACTGTAGTATAAAATGTGAAATAGTCATAACTGTGCACCACTAGAAATTTGTAAAATGGCATAAGATTTGTATGGGAATAAGGGAGACAGAGGAAAGTCAAATAGATGCCTTTAGCAAATAGAATAAACTAGCTAACAAAAATAAGTTATTCTTATAAAATTATGTAGTTTGGTCATGGGTACATGACTGGTGTCTAAGTACACTAACTTCCATTATTTTTATTTATTTTTATTTTTTAAATGCTACATGCTGAAAACGTGCTTGGTAATGGGTAAAGCAAATGAGTTATGAAGTTTAAGAAAATATTAATCAAGTAACTTTGAGCAATGAATATTGTTTAAATAAATCTCATCTTGTGGATAAATTAGGAGAAAATGAAATTAAGTTGTGTTAAATTGTTTCATAGATTACTTAATGCTACCTAGTTTCATTACCAACCATGATATTCTTTCAAAGTAGAAGTTATATAAATACTTAAAAAATTGTTTAAGTTTTATAAATACTTTCAGATATGTTGATTCAGAACAGTACACCTACTAATTTCTACTTTTCTGCAAGGCATACTTTTTTTTTTTCTTTCTAACATTTTATACAACTATACATGTACACTCAGTTTTCTCATGTTCTGAAAACTGGAAATCTTGTACATATCACTAAGGTTATTGACTTCAGCCCACAGAAGCAAGCCTATTCAAAATTAAGGCTCTAACTTGACTTTTAGTCGATGCAATTGTGCCTTAGTATGAGAAGAACTATAGACAAGAGGGATTTCCCAAATTGTGTTAGTCTTTCAGGGATTATAATTCAAACAGGATGAACTAAGGACAAAGTTGTCTATTTCTCTTAATTTCTTTAATCTTTTCTAGTATTTGTCAATCTTTGTGTTATTTAAATAGTAATTGAATTTATAGATGATTTTAAACCATGTGTTTAAAATGTAAACAGTATGTCTGAGGTGATGTTATTAGCTTGGGTAAATGCAGATAATTCTGCATGTCAAAGACAATTAACACATATCCTGTGGTCTTGATTACCAGGTTCAAGGAAATTCTGCCCAGAAGAAATTCTCAGTAAAACCTCATGGAAAGTTAAAGGCCCCTGCCCTACAATTAAAAGGGGAAGGCAATGGACCCCCTATTTTTTTTTCTTTTTTTTTTTTTTTTTTTGGTGATTGGCTATAAACCTTCACTCAAGGGACTGTTCTCAGAGGAGAGGGTTAAAACAGTCAGGAATAAAAAGAGGTTGTTTTAGTTGTGAGTGTGCCTACATTCCTCAGTTGCTTTTCTAACAATAAAATAAAATAAAATAAAATCTTAGACATAAAGGTAATGTCACACTATATCACACATACGAAGAACAAATAGAAGAAGCACAAAATGTAGGTCAAGCATGTTTGTACTTTGATTATGTAAAAACTCTTTTCTGTCTGTGTTCTACATATAGACAAGTCCCTTTATATACCTGTTTGAGAATAAGCAGCATATTTCTCATAAGCCCTTGAAAAAATTAAATCATTAACTGACATCAAAAGAAAACAATTTAGAATACATCTTCTGTGACTAGTATTTTTTTTTAGCCCATTGGCAATAATTAATCCTTAAGTGTTCAAGGAAGAAAATTTAACAACTGAATCTTAACCTTCAAGTCAAGAGCTGCAGTGAGCTGTCAGTGTTACTAGCTTTTTTTTTTTTTTTTTTCCTTTCTATTCTCAGGAAACTAAGAAACTGTGCTGCAAGCCTGGGCAGGGTGCTTTCATATGCAGGAGTTCAGATTCACCCCAGTGAAGGGTTGTGCTCTGCATATTTTGTCTGATGTTGGAAACTTAACCTAGAAAATACCATATAAACAACCCTGGCCTGAGAACTTAGAAGACAGAGTAACTGTGACCATTTCCATGAACACAGAAAATCATGATTTGTGAACATTTTCAGTGTGAGGTGTTATGTACTGTGAAGGGAGATGAAGTCAGAAGGTTTGAAGGAAAGTTTAGTTAGTCACAAGGAAAGACAGAGGAATTGGACCTCAGTTTGGAGCTAGAATTTGTCTGAGAAAGACATACAGGACAAAGAACAACAAATAAAAGAACAAAAAAAAAACAAAAAAAAACAAATAAAAGAACAAAGGACAACAAATAACTGGGAATGTAATGGAATAATAAAAAAGCAACAAAACAGAGGGGAGAAAGTAGAGATGAAATGTGCCTATTTTTGTGCACATTTAATCTGCTTCTGGAGCAAGAAAAAGAGATAATGAAGTACAGTAACAGGGGTGTGGACAGCTAGATGACAAGCTACAGAGATGGAGGCCTGAGGTCTCACAGCCAAGGCAGCACAAAGCCCCTGAGTAAAGCCATCCCATAAGAGATGCTAGGCATCAGCCTTCTGACAGTAAGTCAGTCACTGTGATACTGGGTTTTCAGGGATGCTGCCACCGGGCAGAGGGTCTCAGCCCTGAGTTGATAAGGCTGCCAGGGCACAGGGAGACTGCTCCTCCACTAAGGAAATAAGCCAGGAGCCAAGTGTGACCCTGACACAGGCTGTGTCCTTGCCAAAGGCGCTCAGTACAGCAGGGTCTTGAGCAGAGTGTGCAGAGCTGTGCTGCTATATTGATGCTGTACTGATGGGTGTCACCAAACCTGAGAGTCCAGGATAAGACAGGGTCATTGGAAAGGGAGGCAACAGAGTTGCTAGGAGGTATTGGTTTCATTTGGATCTCTCTTACTCTTCTATAAAACACTGATGGCCTCTTGAATGTTGAAAGACTAATGTCTGGTTCTTGAATACATCATTAATTACTCTATCTAGAAAGCAAGGGAGGGGGGGAAACAGTTACTATTTTCTGAAATTTGGTTGCATTCAAGTGGGGAGACCAGGCATGAGGATAAAGTCTGTGCTCTTCAGGAGAGTTAGTGCTGGATGAATTTAGGTGACTCCAGACTTTTTGTTGTGCCCAGGAGTAGGGTTTTTGAACCTCTGGCTTAGGTACAAGGCAGCTAAATTCCTGTCCTGAACAACTAAGATGTTTGTCTGAATACATTCTGAATCTCATAATGAATTTCTCTTTTTGCAGCAATAAAGAGGAAGTGGGGAGAGGAGTTACTTGGCTAAGAGAGAGAAGAGCAAAGGAAGTCACATTTAACGTTCTAAGAAGAGTTTGTTCCCACATGTTGAAGGTAGCAGGGATTTCAGCACAAAAGACTGGGTGAGAGGCCACTGGATTTGATGAAGGAAAGGTTGTTAGTCACTTTAATGAGGGCAGTAAGAGGACAGAAGCTAGATCAACATACTATCAATGTTAATGTTTAGTGCAAGTTTAATGGCCCTCAAGGAATACATTTCTTCTCTGTAGATTTTTTCCTTGGACACAACCCAAAGGTGAGCTCAACTCCTAATACCATAAAAGGATAAACCTTTCACTGGATGATTAGCTTTACACTCACTCCCTCAAAAACAAAAACAAAACCAAGAAATAATAAAAAAAAATAAAGTAAAGGAAAAGCCTGTGGTTTTCAGGGAATTAATTATATGCTTTAATGACACTGGAAGTAGAGCAGCAGCCTTTCCATAATATTTAAAAATAATGAAATACAATAACAACAAAAAGACTATTTGAACCTTCACTTATAAATAGGACAGGTAAAGAGCTTTCCAATTCTGGTTAATTTTTTTTTTCTAAGTTGGTTGCATGTATTACACTTATGTACACTATTTATTGTTGTGAATCTCACCATTGAAAAATTCATGATTTGTAGGAGCACAATATGTTTGTACTTCTCAGTTTGTCCCCACAACACTGTATGCACACAGTAGCCAAAGGCTCAATTTACAAATATAGCCTGCTAGCTGCCAGCTAGCTTCTACAGTTTTTCTGAAGTGTCAGTGACACCTACTAGTATAAATTGTCATGAAGAAAAAAAAAATAGTGCTATCAACAAACTGTACCATTCCTCACAAAACAATGGCAACTAAATATCATAAGTGGAGGAGCTGGAATATATTTATGGTTTATTTCAGATAGACCCTCTTTTTATTTATTATTTTTTTTTCAAATAATCATCCACTGCTGTAAAATCTCTGTGTAGAGGTGTTAGAATACTGAACTGAAAGTACAGCAAGTAGGAAATCTGCTGGGCCATGTAGACTTTCTTTCATATAGGCTCTTTTTTAAGATCTCTGCCTGCACATACTTCATCATCAGGATTTGTGCTAAGGATGTATACTCTTTAAAGACTAGCTGCTCATGAAGGCATAAAATCTCTCTTAAAATCTACTAGTTTTGTTTGTGCTGAAAGCATATAGTTGCCATTCAGGTACAATGTTCCATTTGTATAGCTTTTAGCAAATGTGCTGTCACATAGTTAGCATAGTGATTAGGGGTGCTTTGAGAAGCTTACCACCTTTGCTTGCAGAGAGATGTACCTTGACCTATAAAAAAACAAGTGGTACACTTAATAAATTTATCATTTCACTGGACTTGTCCATGGATGTTCTATTTAGAATTCATTGCTATTAGAACATTTCTACAGTGGATACTTGAATCAACTCTTAGCTCTCTTTCTCAACTTATTTTGAAGTATTCAGTGGTGAAATAACGAAGAGCATAGCTGAGTAAGTTATTATCTTATTCTTCTGAGAGGTAAGTGATCACATGGAGAGTGCAATTTTGAAGAACCAAGACCTTGTGAATGGTGCAATATTATGTAATTTCAAGTATTTTGGAAAACACTTTCTTCCACCAGAAAAACTGAGGAAGAAATGAAAATCTTGCTCTGAACTATGCCAACCATAATGGTTAGTTCCACACAAACTATTCCCTGTTTCTGGTATTTAAAGTGAATATTGGCATATTTATTTTGCAGTTTTGCAGTTAGTATAAATATTCTGGCAATAATCAGAATGGAATGTTTGACACAGTAAGCTATGTTGTCCCTTTTAGCTACAGCAAAAGATTAAGCATAAAAGAAAAAGAAAGTATGTTTTCTAAAGAAATTTGAAAACTGTGATGCAATGAAGAATCTACGAGCTTGAAATGGTTCACCTTTGAGAGTAAATGAGATTAAATAGATTGTCAATCAAGTATTAAGTGTCTTTTGCACAGATCAGAAATCACCTTGCCTTGAGCACCCAAGGTAACTACAGAAAATCTTCTGGGATTCAGGAAAGGCCAAAATTTAAAGTCTGATTTTCTCTCCTTCCCCAATTTACCCTTCCACCACCACACCCCCCCCCCCCCCCCCCATTTTTTTTTTTATTATGTGTCAAGCTTTCAAATAGAAGGCAACATGCTACACATGTGATGACAACAAAACAACACATTTTTCACGTAAATAGATGGTTGGTAGTCTCTGTGTGTCTAAATATCAGTCAGAGCAGAGGCAGGTTAAATAATGGTTTCACTGGTAATGACTGTGGGTGTCTTGTGCATATCTCAAATCAACAATGACAGAGGCAGTATAAAAACAATTTATGAACCACAGTCCTCTTGGGAACTACATTTCAAGCCATAATTTCATCTAAACTGTTTATCGGCTGCTTTTATTTAATGTATGAAGTGTCAAAAATTTTCTTTGACATTAGGCTTGTTATTGTCTTTTGATTTATGTGTTAAAGCAAAGCATAGTAAATACAAAGATTGCTTAGTGGTTTTGTGTTTGAAAAAAATATTGGAAACATTTGCTACAGTGATAAAATCATTCATATAGTTGCTACAAAAAAACAAGAGTCATGAACTTTTAAAACTTAAAATAACTTAAGACACAGAAGACCTGAACTGTAAAAATTTTTACTGTCCAAGGCCCATCTTGTAAACACAAATGTTTACATCATGAGGAGATCTATTACCATATACGTGCAAACAAATAACTAGGCATGGTTTTCACAACTGGGAATGCAAAGCATTCCTTGATAGGCGTGTATGAAGGCATAAATCCTTGAACCCAGAAATGCCTGGGTGGACCTGTCTGTGTTTGGCATTTATTTATCTCAGCTGGTGGCTGTCTGTATTGTCTTATCTGTAAGGTTTGGATTTTAATAACCACTCAAGCATTCCTAAATTCTTAAGTATACTTTCACTGTGAAAAAGTCTTGGCATGAGATTTCTTGCAACCAGACAGGGATCTGTCAGCATGTGCCTGGGTTGCACTCAAACTCCCATCCCAGGGATGGCAGAGCCACCAGAGAGGAGTCTCTTTCAGTCAGGAGTGAAACATGTGAATGCAAGACAATTAAATGAAAATGGCAGCCTCAGATAGCATTTTGTGGTGGACCAAGACAGCTACATGACAGCCGAGGAGGCAGAACATTGAACCAACACAAAGCTTATCAGTGTGGTTATACTTTCCCTAGACAGTTTATATCAAAACAGCATGAAACAACAACTACAAGCCAACCTCCCGCGTATTAGATTTCCCATATAGCTGGGAATTTATTTGAGCGTACACTGTGATTTCCCTCAAAGGCTGGTATGTAATGAAGTGTATGTCAGCAACAGATCTGGAGGGGAAACTGTCTCATTGCCATTTCCATTCACAATGCTTAGCAGGAACTGAGGCAAGGTGTTAACAGTCATCAAGACCACCAGCACATGGCCTGGGTTTTTGGGGCAGTCATTCACCTGTCACTTTGCTGGCACTGGTTGGAGAGCTGCTATGTGTTGGTAGACTTAATTTGGGATAATAGACTCATATTATACAGAAGTGTAGGACTAAAATTGAAGAGGGCAACATGAGCATTCACTGCATGTATAACCCATCTTTATTTGAATATTCAAGAAGACACCTGTTTTCTCTCTCTCTTTTTTTTTTTTTTTTTTTTTTTTTTGCCCTGATTTTTTTTTACTTTGGCATGTTTTTCCTACAGATGTACTACCCACATGTACAAGAAAGGGACTGTAAAGAACAGTCAAACAATGGACTTGGTTTTAGTACCATCTGTAATCGCTATGAGTAAAGTTCATAAAACACCAGCAGGACTGATATTTAACACTCATGTGAACTGGGATGTAAGTGGAAAATTATGGTCATCTGTCTGATATTAGTGCAGTAACATGGAATTTACCTGGTTTTTATTTTCACTTTCTGACCATGAAGTATATTTTGCACATATCAAGTGGAGAAAACCTGTGCTTGGTTGTCTACTTTACTTGTGTTCATTTTTGAAACTCCTTCATGTGAAAGAGCCCTGGTGCTGATTCAGCAATTGCTAAGTATTGTATGTACTTAACATATATGTAAATGACCCCATTAACTTCAGAGATCATACATAGGTTTAAAGTAGACACATGTTTTGCCGCTTCATAATGTAGGTTTACTGGTCCTCAGCCTGCTTGGAATTACATTGGAAAATTTGCTCACTGCCATCCTTCAAAACTAGAGTGAAATTAGGCTCAGACCCCCTGTGATTGATTTATCGGAGGATTTACTGATGGATGAACTTCTAATCAGTAAGATAGCCACAATAGACTGAGAATACAATTATATTTTAATTATATTTTATGATTACTTTACATGTTTCCAAATTTATCTCTGTTCTTTTTATTTGTGAAGGGAGGCTCTCTGGAAACTGGGAGATATTCACTCGCACCCTGTGAATGAAACTGGTCTGGAAACTCATAAAGTCTGATGGGTTTGTGCAGTTCCTTAAGCTCTCTACCCTGTAAAATCACATTTTTAATGAATTTGCTAGATCCAGCAGGTTGTGTTCATTTAGAAGAGGAGAAACCCCCTAAACCACTGTAACACCAACAATTCCATTTCACTTAATAGGAAATGAGAGTTTTGACAAATAGGTGTTGTATTTTTTTTTTTTTTTTTTTTTTTTTTTTTTAAGATGCATGAAACCTACCTTTCCAAATGACTTTCAGGATCTATCTAAACGATACAGTTCTCTCTAAGAAGTAGAGGAATAGAGGTTAAATATGAGAGGCTTTTTTTTTTTTTTTTTTTTTTTTTGTGATCCAAAGAAGCTTAGAGTGAAAATGACAGAGGTTCCCTGTTCTCTTCACTGTTCTACAGGTTCCATAGTTGGAAGGACACATTTCTTCCAGCATTTATTATTATTATTCTCTTGACCTAAGCCTGTCAGAAAAATAAAAATCTTTTGGGAGATGAAGAACTTGCCAGCTGAAGGGATGGGTCATTTTTTTCCCTACATACTAAACTTCCTTTATACCAAACTTTAACATATATAAACAGACATTAGTCTCTTTCCATAGCACCCTAACTGAATGCTCGCATTAAAGGTATGTAAACCTCTAGAAAATTAATAAACTGGACTTTTCATTTAGCTTTACAGGAGAATTTCATCTAGCAGATATGATAATGGCTCCAAGTCCAGTCTCATATCAGCCATGCAATGTTTTCATGCTTAAAAATACTAGGCATAACTCCTCATCTTTGCCAGAGATAGAACAGAGTCAGGCCTCCACATTTTAAACCTGATTTGTTAAAATTGATCAGACTACATAAAAACAGTCTAAACTGAACCAGTATTTCTGGACCTTAGGAGTTTAGTAACTGCAGTTGTAAAATGTTACTGATGAGCACGAACACACATAATTGTCTTTGATACATGTTAGGAATGACAGAAGTGAGAAAAAACACTCCTTACTTTTCATTTTTTAATGACCTCTGATGTAATGTAGATTTTTTCTTTCTGTTCTTAGAGGTCTCTGAATATCGTCTTTGGCAAGCATGTTGCTTAGGGTGGGAGCCTGCAGTGCAAACAGGAAAAGTATGGCATCAGGTTTTTGCTGATGAATTAAAGGCACAATATTAAGTGCTAGGCTGTAAGTATGTATTGTCTTTAATAGGAAGGTATATCACGTGGGATATCCTTTGAGAGCATTTGGAAAAAAAAAACAAAAACAAAAAACCACACAACTCTTTTCAGTTGAAGAAATATGTATTATAGCACTTTTAAAATCACAGCTATATAAATTGAAACCGCAAGCTCGGAACAGATCAGCAAATGCTTTGGTGAAATTAATCAGAACACCATTAAATGGAGGTTCTAAATTATAAATAGCTTACAAAAATAGCTTACATCAAAATTTTTATAGCTGAAAAAATTACCTTTGTAAAATGCTGATCTGTCAGTTTGACAAGTTTAATAAAAAATATAGGTTTTACTGAACTTTTGCATAAAAGTAGGAAACTCTTTTATTCTATAAAAATTCTAAATCTTTACAAGCTGTTTTATTTTATGAAAAAGTCCTAGATCCTCTTTGTTTTTCTTCTTCTTTGAGTTTTCAAATTCATACAAATCTGTAGGGTAGAAATTCAGAAATAATAAAATGGACTCATTAGTTCCTTAATTTTGTCACAGTGGTTTTTTCCTTCATCAACTGCTTTTATTTAGGTAATATCTCCAGCCTGTGTATTTTCTGTCTTGTCATTATCAAAGTAAAGGGACCAGAAAGCTGAACTGTTGCTGCTCAGTGTGTGATCTTAATGTGTCTGCAAACAACAAGAAGAAAAACACAGTTTTCTCCAGAGTACTATTTGGTGTTGAAATGATTTAGGTCTGGAAAACCAATCTGTTCATCCTTCTGGACAATTTCTGAAACAAATATTTAGCAAGATTTATAGTGTTGTACATATGCAGGCCAAAAGATTCCTCTGGAAGGCAGATTTTTGTAATGCCATATAATCGTCTACTCAATAAGATGTTTTATTGTTTTGATTTTTTTTTTTTTTTGAGTAATAAATACAATTCTGCAACATGTTTCAAGGCCATATAAATATAACCAATCATTCAACTTTTCATTTCTTCTGTAACTAGATGATTTTATATTATCCTGTTTAGATACAAAAACACTGGAGGCCTTTAAATGAAAGCAAACAAACAAAAAGCTAAATGAAACACCTCCCCTTACTTGCACTTTAATTACTGAAATTAAATTTTCAACTTAGTCATTTGAACCCATTAAAGAGTAGACTTTTCAGAAATGCCTAAATAACATAAATTCAGCTGAAACCCTGGCACATAAATACAATGTGAAAACAGGGTTTAAGAATGAAAATCATGAAAGTTGTTTTTAACATGTTATGACTATTTGCTTGTTGTTAACCATAATCACAGTTTACTAAAACAACATTGTCTAGGAATATTGTTGCATACCAATATCCCGTTGCACAATTCTCCTCTGCAAACACAGAACAAAAACCTAATCCTGGAGCATTAACACTTGTGCATGAGATGAGAGAAAACAGATACCTGCAGATGTGTAAGGCAGGAGAATGCAGGCAAATAGCACTGGAGAGCATGACCCACCCTAGCCCCAGTGCACCTGTATCCTGGGAGGTGTGAAGTTTTCAGTTGCCATCAATATCTGGCAATAGCCGTAGCTGGAGATTCTTCTAGATGATGCCTGTCTGGTGCAAGCACTGCATAAAGAAGGCTTCAGGGCATTATTTTAAAAACATGAATGAATGTTTTAAAATGTTTTTTAAAACATGAACGAATGGTTCATGAATGCTCAGAGCTACTTCAGCAGCTTGTGAAAATGGGAGCCACAAAGGTTGGTTAGAACAAGCTTGTACAAATGAGTTAAGATGCAAACAGTGCATACTCCACCAACACAGAGTGGAGTTTTGGTCCTGTTTGTTTTGGCTTAACTAGTAATTCCCAGTCTGCTCAGGTGTTTTCACCATTATGAAGAGGAGATGTGGAAACAGGCATGCTTGTCTGATCCCGTGTGACCCCAAGCACCAGGGTGTCAGCCCTAACCATTGACCCTCAGGCACAGGCTCAGCATAGGCTGAAAGGTTAGACATAACGTCTAACCAGAATCTGACAAAGGGAGAAAGGAGAGTAAATACTTCCTATTTGGGTGGTGTTATCATCAGATATTTCATTACTATGCATATTTTTTCTATTAACTTATAGAAAACATTTCACCTAGCTATGAACTCGGATGTTTCCAGAATTTCAAAGGTAAAATTGGTGGCATTATAATGAATAAGGGAGACAGTCCTGGCAAAATTAAGATTTATCTACATCCAGACATCAGATTTCTCTTCAATTCTTTGTATTTTAATAAGAGCAATGAATCCAGCCAGGGTACCAGTCATCTGCAGACACACAGATGAAGCATGAAAGCATCTGCTATAGCTATAGCAGGCCAAAATTTAGATTTGAAGCCAGAGAAAATAACTACTGGGTCTCATCATTTTTTTAAGTGGTTAGAACAAATTGCATCAAAGTAGGTTTAACCTCCCTGCAGTGAGCCCCATGCTTTAGTTTTAAAAACTACAAATTACACTTAGATGAGAAAAAAGAGGGATGCTAAATTTCTTCTTCAAAAAATAAAAAATAAATGTAATCCTGCCCACCCCCCAAAAAAGTGCTTTATAGATCAAAATTCTTTATATTCTTACTAACCGTAGAAGAAAACAAACAGTTTTTGAACCTTGCTATAGCTTAGAACCATTCCTTGGTCTAGGTGTGGTTTGAAAAAAGAAGTAAACCCTTTCCCTCTTTTGAATTTGTCACTTTTCACTTTCATCAATCCTTCTCTGTCATTATCACACGTAAGAGGAGAAGAGAAGTTGTCCTTAGTTATCTTAACTATGTA
This sequence comes from Aythya fuligula, assembly GCF_009819795.1. Classification (NCBI taxonomy): domain Eukaryota; kingdom Metazoa; phylum Chordata; class Aves; order Anseriformes; family Anatidae; genus Aythya; species Aythya fuligula. The sequence goes on along the minus strand of NC_045562.1, from coordinate 24,731,258 downwards.
TTTATTATCACCTTTCTGTGGTGTTTTAATGACACAGAGAATATTGCCATCTCCCCTTCATATGAAAGTTTTGCTACAAATAGCAATACTTGGACAAGTTAATGATCCCATTTGTTAATAACCTTTAAAAATGAGGTGAACACCATTGCACAGATATTTCCATTGATGAATGGAAATCATCAGTGTTATTTCAGGATGTTTTCTCTTCTAATTCATTGTGTATCCAACCAAACAGCTTGTTTGTTTGTTTGAATGTAAATCTTTATACTCTTTCCCGTTTTAATTATGATGATTATTAATCCTAAAAAGTGGAAGAATCAGTTAAATTTTTCACTTCATAGACAATAGAAATGTTTTTACTCTACTCCCTGTTCTCATCTTTTAGTAATTAATAGCAGAATTAATTAAAAGTAGTTAGAAATCCTCCTTTTTGCCTGCAAGCAAGTAAATTAATTTATTCATGCCTGAATAGGAAGTTTTGGAGAGTTTCTTTGGTCCATCTCTGTCTTCAAGCACTCAACAGCATCTCCCTGTAGCTCGACATGACTCAAGCAATCCATCTTGGTGTTTTTTTCTTATTATGGCCAACTACATTTTTTGCTCTGTAATTATTTAATCAAGAATACAATTTAAGCTTAATAAATAGAGTCTTAGTTTCTGATAATGATATTTATTTATTTTCTCCAGTATGCATCTAAGACATAAATTTGTCTTCCTTTGTCACCAAGAGAAACTCTGGAGATTCGCTGGAGCCATTTGTCAAACACTTTCATTACTTTCTAGTCAGCTGCATTTGTTTCTTCTGTTCTACACCCATAAATTGCTCTGGGGAAATTCTTCACCAGTTGAACCTTCTGTTTTGAAATAATATGATTATCCCACATTTCTGTCAACGTGGATGGTACTAGGCCCAACGTGGCCCTAGATAGTGCATGGGGATAGAAAAAGTTATTGTTAATTTTTATGCCAATTCTTTTACTAAAATTCGTTTGTTTATCCACCAGCTTTCAAAGCAAGTTTTTGTCTTTCCATGACAAAGGATTATTTTTTTATTATGCTGATCTCTGGACAATGTTCTGCCCCTGTTTCTGTTTGCATGACTTTCACTGAGTTAATGCAGCTATGGAGTCCAGACATGAAATCAAGTCTATGTTTTTTTTTCTATTTCTATGAATAATCATTTACCAGTTATTTTCTGCTTTTGACATTGTTCATTTTCAGTCATGCATATGCTAGTAGGTCAGAACCTTCTGACTAGATAGCTTAACGCTAAATAATGCCACTCACTATGGCAGAAAAGTATACTGTCATCTTTGGTAGTACTGTTATGGCCATATGGATACAGAAGTGTTTGTGTAAACTTAAGTTACACCAATAAACATTCAAATACATCCAGAAGATGAAAAGACAGATGTAGATTCAGGCTTTTTTCCAACAAAGTGGATAAACAGGTGCCTAAGTTTGAGCCAATGGATTTTAAGTCTGTGCTTCTCCTCTAGGGCTATGAAAAATCGAGTGGTGTTTGTGGAGGGTTAATAGCTAATTTTCAAAGATGCTGAACATTCATTAAATTGTCTGAAGTTGATGGAAGATATGTATTATTGGAGGGTAGTGAGATTGAATAGCTAAGTCCTATAAGTTGAGAGGAACATTTTGCCATGTCCAGGCTATTGAGGAAAACAAACAAACAAATAAATAAACACTTGGAACAGTTCATTTGGAACACTCCTTTCTGAAAATGGTATAACTGATTCATGCTGACAACATACAACTAGCATAACTTGTTGATAAGATTCAGTTTCATACATACCTATTGCTGTATTTATGGATTGTTTTTAAAATGTTTGTACTTGAGCAGAACTGAAAAACAACCATGCATGTAACATGCTGCAGTTGGTCAGAAAGCAATCATGTGATTTGCAATTTTCCAAGGAGACCTGAAGGGGGCAAGTTGTATTTATGTGATCTAAGTCCACTGGTTGCATTCAGGGGGGATTAACATCTGTTAAAAGTATTATGTTTATCATGCAGGTGTTTCAATATTTGTATTTATTACGTGTTGCAGCAACAGTCTCTGAGAAAACATTCATATAACAATCTGGTTGTTTTATTGTCTGAATCTGTCAGGACAGTCATTTTGTTACTCCAGCATTGTGATCCCCTTGCAAGTTGTAAACTATTTAATGAAGTGAGTATATAGAGAAAGATGACAGATTTTCAAACTTTTGGAAGACAGTTTTACATCAGAGACATTGGTTTTTGCACTTGGGATTGTTCCTAATACATGTATGGCAAAAATGTTGAATTAGATTGAACATTTCCAGAATTCCAGTGTATTCCCCTGTGTAGGTCTATATTTGACATTGCTTTCATTTTGTCAATAAACAAAACGCTTAGATTCCAATATTAATAGAAATAAATATTCCACAAAGTATCTCATAGAAAGTGTAATTATATCTGACTTTGAAGAGATTTGCTTATATTATGCTTTTATTGCCCCAAAAGTAACTCTGCAGATACAGTAACTTGCAGGAAAATCTGTTGCCTGCTTAAAAATGAAAAAAAAAAAAAAAGACAAAATTTAAAAGCTTGACATCTGCTGATTTGTATTGTAGTGTAATGTGACACTGCAAGTACCACAGACAATACAGCTATGTTAAAAATGTTAAGGTTGCAAAATCAAATGCTCGAAAGCATACGGAAATACAACAGTTTAGGTCACCTGTGTATCTTAATTTGCCTCCCCTGAGTGATTACATTATGGTGCAGTCTTTATTATATTATCATGGATGTTTTGTTCATAGGAACTCTTGAATCTAATCCAGCTCATACTGGAGCTAATGGAAATATTTTCTTTGACTTCAGTGGGTTTCAGGCCAAGTTCCAAATCGCATGTTTTTCTTATTTAACCCATATTTCTTGAAATAACATAGGTGTATATAATGACAAAATTTATCCGGTGAATAAGACATGATCCTTGTTCTGAACAATTTACAAAAGCCCTGCTCATGTAATGAACTGGAGGTGATTGGTTCCCTCTGCCTAAATGGATCACTATTTCACTTTGATTAATCCACAGAATTGTAAGTTTATTTTTATATAGAGTTCATTGCTGTATCAGAAAGAAAGAAGATTAAAAATACAACTTATTGCTTTTTTTTTTGTTTTTGTTTGTGACAGAAAAGAATTTATACCTAGGACAAAGACAACGCAGTTCAGATGAAGAAGGGTACATATATATTCATATATATATATATATATTTCATTTAGTATATGGGCACCAATAAATTACACATATTATAATAATTATTGTAAAATGATAATTTCAATAATAAATATCTAGCCAAAATTGTATTTAAATGTGGTATGATCCATTAGGAAACGACAGAGTTCCTGCCAAAGATGGAGATGAGATTAAGTTTGTTTCTGTCATTTCTGCTAGATAAGTTCTCCAGTGTGTCATATTGTTTGGAATTAATATCAGCCATCTTGCCCTCAGTTCCTCGATTTTGATTCTGACCTTGGCCATGGATTAGTTGCAACTAAAGGACTTGTCTCAAATTATTAGAAATGCAATTAATGCAGGTGCAAGGAATAAACTTCTTCTTCTCCCTCCCCCCCTCCCCTTTTTTTTTTAATGTTTAAGATGAAAGCTAAGATTTTATATTGTATCACCACTTCTCCATAACACTTTCCCTTGTATTTCAGATGAATTGCATCTATTTCTACAGTGACCTTCAGAAAAGCAGGATCACACACAATTTATTTTCTATTTTCCATCAGTAATTTAACTTACTGCATGTCCTTATTCAGCAGGACTTCTCCCTGACCACTGCTGTCTTCCAACAATATAAACAGCAGCAGCATTCATTGTTTTAACTCTCACATTTATTGATCCTATGGTGAAAAGAATATGACTGAAATGTTTATATGTATTATGTACATATAATTTTATTCTTTCTTTTGGCCTTCTGAATTAGTAACATCTGTTCCTGCTGATGGAAAATATCCTCTGGGCCACAGAGGAATCAGTCACATGTTGCTGCTGGAACAGCCTGTGTGAATCAGCAGTAAGATAGACTCATCACTCTGCACCTAATAGATATAACACCAAAATGGAGCCAAGACATTCCTGTCCAAAGTGGGAGGTAACAATCTGTCCTCTAGCTTGAAAAGAGAAGCCTCAAACCATTTTCCAACAGGCCTACAGCCTAATAATCAGAGTCTACTTAATCTGACTCACTGTAAGCTTCACTTTTTTATCAGAGCTTCGTATTGCCTTCTTAACATAAGAAATAAGGTGGTCCATAAGCTAACTGTAAGAACATAAGAAAGAAAAAGGCCCAGAAATGAAAGGCCTCTGCGTCTGTGATTTTCTAGACTTTCCATTCACCTTAACTCTAAAATTTCGAAGATCTATATCAAACTTTACCAATGTGTTAGTCATTATCTGAGAAGACTGCAGCAAGTAATCAGCAAAACATGAGTTTTTCAAACCAAGATTTTGGTTTAAAAAGTGACAAAATGTCTTCACATTTGGAAAATTGAGCCAGAATCTTTCATCCAGATTTGCTTTCTCAAGTACCAAATTAGTGACACAGAGGAAGTTCTCTTATTCAGAGTAGTCTTCTTCTAAATGTAATATACATTGATCTTGATGCACACTAGTGATTAAGGTAGTGACCAGGAGTTCTATTTTGTGTTTGTGTTGTGCCCAGCACATAAAGAACTGGAACTTTTAGCCCGCTCATCTACTCAGGTAAGCCACGCATACTCAAAGCCTCTTAGATAAATAGTAGAAGCACAATAAATGTTTATCATATGAGTTTCAAAATTTGTTTTTGAAACACCCTTGGTAAATGGTTGTGTTGAAGGAATCCTATGTCAGTCTGGACCTCTGAGTCTTACAGTTACAGTGAAGGCAGCTTCTTGTGCAAACTAGCTTATGTAAATCACAGATGACCAATAAGAAGATGTACACGTACATTATATCACAGAATCACAGTATGCAAGGGATTGGAAGGGACCTTGAAAGATCTTCTAGTCCAATCCCCCTGCCAGAGCAGGAACACCTAGATCAGGTCACACAGGAATATATATCTGTCATTTATAGAAAGACCATTTCAGTACCAAGCTTTAGGTATGTTATATTCCTTTAAAAAGTCAGTAAAATGGTCTCCAGTTTGATGAATGATTTATCTAAAGTCTTTCAACCCTATATATGCAGAAAACCTTCCTGTGCAATTAGTATGTACTTGTACAAAAAGATTTATTATTTTCTCTTGGTATGTATAATTATTTTTAGTTATTTCCTCATTTATTTATTTGAATATTATTATTCTGCCTCTGTTTCTTTCTAGCTTTACTCACTATTTCTCTCAAATACTACTGTTCTTGGTGGGAAACTTCCAGAATGTATACAACAAAAGTGAATTTGATTAAGACCAATTGATTCACTAAATCAATTCGTGATTTTACATTCCATGGCTTTTTATAATATCATTTATACTGCAGAGAAGAAAAGGCTCTGAGAGTCAAGTAATTGAGTCAATGTAACGGATAGATTTTATCTACTGAACATTTGCTCCTGGTTCTTTACATTCATACCTGCATTCATTTGCCCTTGCTATTATTTTTTTTTTTTTTTTGGGCCACATCATAGCAACATATTATGGATGGTAATAAATTACCAAAAATGAAGAGATACACTGTATGGCTAAAAATAATGCCCACACTTTCCTCTGAAAATCTAAAGCAGCTCTTCAGAAAGTCGCAACATCAGATCTGTGAGGTGTTATCTACCTTTGTTTTCAGTGGGAGATGAGGACATACAGTCCTCCAGAGACCTAAGACCCATAGACAATATTATAAAAGTCAAGTAACTGACATGTGATAGTGTGGTTCATCCAATAAGAAATGGATTGTTTAAAACAGACAAAGTGGAATGAGTAACTAGCTATCAGAGACAGTTTTGACATAGAGCCATAAAGTTGGAAGCAGCATACCGGTTTAGCAGGCATTAATGCAGCAGACAGACCTTCCTAATGATCTATAAATAAAACAGAAAAAATGTCTTCCTGGCTTAAGTGAATTATTGTTGCCATTAAAGATGATAGCACGACATGGGAGGAAAGGTAGTGCTACTTCTTTAAAATGGAGTGTTCCTCCCGCACACCCGTTATTAACTTCATCTAGAAACTGGAGTAACACAAACACAACCTTGTTCTGTCCAATTTTAACATTACATCCATACAAAATGAAAAGGTAGGATTTTTTTTTTTTTCTGTAAAAAGCCAGGCAGCCCCCTGTAATACCTGCAGACTTTCTTTCCCCATCATAATTTGGAACTAAGAAAATTCCCACCTGTATCTTTACCCACTTTCTAGTAGGGTGTGCTCTTGGGAGCAGCACAGACAATAATTTGTTATGGTTTATTAATCATTAGCAATCAAAAGGTTTAAAAAATATTTCATCTCACCTGAAATATGGGATTTAATCATATGATAATAGATTAAGTCATTTTGTAGAGTAACCCATGAGTATTTAGACTAGGTCTTGAAAACCTTCAAGGAATAGAGCCTGTCTGACCTCTTTGGGAAACCTGTTCCAAAGCAAATGGAAGCCTGTAGGCAGTGTTTTTTATTGCTGTTGTTGTATTTTTTTGAATATAAGATATTTTTTTGCCTTCCATACTGCTAAGCAGTGTGATCAGATTGTTGTGAATGAATAGCTTTATAGGAATGAGGATGAATATTTTTTTGAAGCCCTGTACTTGGAATTTTCACCTGGATCTGAATACATCTTGATAAGGGGCCACATTTATTTCCCTTTATATCAAGGTATGATGAGACTCCTTATTTCTAGCAACTTTCAGCCTACTTTGAATTAACCAGGAGAACAGCTGCTGAGATCTCTATATAGAATATGATAATATAGAATAACCATATACGGCACTGCCTGTACCCAGTCTGTTGAAGCATCACAGCTTGCTCATACATGGCTGAGAGAAGATTAGGTGAATTTGCTTTTACTGACACTCTTTTCTCGATGTTGTCATTAGCCTTCATCCTACCATTGTGAATTCTACCAAAACCATTAATTTATCTTTACTCAGACCCTCTCTGTCCTCTGTCTCTTTTCCTCATTTTTCTTTTCTAGAGAGGATATTTGCTATTTACAGAGAGAAGGGAAAGGTGTGCTTGGTGAGTTTCTGATATGTGGATCCTCTGTTCAAAATCCTTCTCTTAGGACTCAGATTCCAAAACTTAGATTTGGTTTTCATACTGTCTGTTCAATTGCAGGCAGGTTGTAGGCACACAAAGTATAAAGTATTTATTTTCCATTTACTCCAGCAATATTCCATTCATGATTTATTTATTTATTTATTTTTAAATAATAGCCTATCCCTCTCTAGAGAGATGTTCTGGAGATGCCTTTGTATGACGTTCTTGGTGCTGGCAGATGTACCCCTAGGCACCAGCTAGTCTCTGCTGCTGGTTAAATTCTCCTGGTACATTATGTCAATTTTTTGATGAGTTTTCTACCTGGTAAAGGACAGCTGTGTTGCTTGTCTATTTTGTAAAATCTATTTTCCCAGTATTTATGTATGTACAGTACTCTTTTAAGTTATAATCAAACACAGAATTCTCAAAGTGTTGTATTTACATAGATCAAAATCCAAGGTCTTGGATCTGGTATTTAAAAAAGACTTTTAAAATACCCCAATCATTTTCATTTTCATGGCTTTAAAATTAAATTTTATAATTCAAAACACTATGGAATTTCTTAATTTGAAAAATATGGATTAAAAAAAAATCTCCTGTCTTAGACATGCTTTCTTAACCTAGAGATCAGTTCAGTAAATCATATGAAGTGCCCCTCAGCACTTTTCCGACATTTTACAGTGCTTCATTACTGCAGATAAATGTAGTTACAGTTCACATAATACGAACCCAGAATTCTTGTGCAGGTACTTAATTGAAGTGGATAAATTTTTACGCAGCAGTACTTTGTTCCTCCTAAATCTTTAGTAGTCCATGGGTAATAATATAAGTGGTAGTAGTGTTAGGTATTTTTTTTTTAACAGAAAGAAAAAATACTGCAGTTTGTTTTGTGTTTTCAGTCTCTGACAATGAATTAAATGAAGGAGGCTTATATTCTGAGGAATTATAAAGGGTTAAAAAACCATAGATGTCCATAAAGAAACAACATTTGTAAGTTTTATGGTTAAATCAGCCAATGCTTTGCTGACCAATAAAATGGAAAATGTGTGCTTTTATAGGTTTATAAAAAAGGCAAACTCTGGTTGCATGAAAAATAACTTTCACCGATTGAGTACAGGTGGCGACTTGTTTAAACTCTGAAGATGTAAAGGCTTAGTATGTATGACTGAAAAAGGGAACATGGCACAATAAAAAGTCTTCCTTTCTTTACTCATCAATCCTTTGGGTATTCCATGTCAAATAAATGTTACAACAATTTACAGTAAAAGTATACAGTGGAAGTGCCAACGTTAACACTTCTTAGGATTGGACAGGGTCCAAATTTTTCACACCAATATTTAATGTGAAGTAAAATGTCTTTTCCATTGGAAGTGTCAGCTGTAACATGCTTTCCTATATTTGGCAACATGCTCATGTGAAGTATAAAGTCAAATGCACATGATGTTCTTTTTATTTCAACCATGATAAATTGTGTTCATTTGTTTAAGTGCAAGTGGCAGTTTTAGTGTTCCTACTATAAATTTTGGTTAGCTTCTATTGACATGCTGTATTAAACTTAAGAAAAACAAATTACACTTCACCCATTTTAATTGACTAAATGTGTCAAAAACACAATAAGTATAACACGAAGGGTCAGAGTCTCAGACTTCACCATAATGGGTGTCATGGCAAGGATCCAGCTTTTTGTACATTTCATTTTTCATAAAGTTTTAGTAAGAGGCATACATTTAACATTCACTTCCACTTCAGATTTGTAGCTAAAAAACCCTCTCGTGCTCTGTTCCTCTTGCACTCACTCTAATATTGTTAAAAGTTCTTTTTTTTTTTTTTTTTTTTTTTTTTTTTATTTCTTCTTTTTAAGGTGATAGTACTGATGAATATTGATGATCCTCTATAAACATTAGATTTCAAAATTGACTTTGGTATTTGAAGGAATGAATTTGTGATTTATGTGGTACAAACGGATTTGTGTCAAAACTCATGCCTGAGACTGTGGTTAGGAATCCCTGAGACCACTTTTCTAAATCAATGAGTGTGGTTGAGTGCCAGATAAAACTTGTCATGCCTCGTTCTCAGGGGATTTGAATAGAGCCTGTCACTTTCAATGTACACATTTCATGATAAAGAATTGATGTCTATTTCTATCTTTCGGAAATCTTTACCTGTTTTCTGGATGTTAAAAAGTGAAAAGTAAGGAAAACCACTAAAAGATGGCATGAGTATTGGCAGGATGCCCCTAAACACTGAAATACCTTGATGGAGTTCAAGCCATTTGAATGTCTCAGAGTGGATTAATTCTTATGAATTATGAACAAGGGGTCAGCACTTGTTACAAGTGCCAGCATCCTCTTTTTTTTTTTTTTTTTTTTTCTTTTTTCTTTTGTCACTGTGTAAGCCTGCACCCACTGAAAGGCTTTTGCTCTCAGCCTGACCGTCTGCCTGGTTAGAAGCAGCAAAGAAGACTGGTTGGAGAACTGATTGGCTCAAGATGTGTGTAGGTCTTTCAGCAGGATTTATCAGAATTGAATGCCTGGCTCCCTTGGCTTTCCAGAGAATCCTTTCAACTATGTTCATCTTCCAGTGGACATCACATATTGCTGGATATCAACAGCAGCAAGGTTGAACCAACACTAATAACACCATCTGCCTGTTTTGTAGCCTCCTGCAATGGATAAGTATCGTCAGGCAAAGCCTTTGTCTGCTCCTGCTTGCTCTAGTTTGTACTGCTGCTGCTGGTAGAGTCCAAGTATAATGCCAGTGGTAAATAAGATGGGTCCAGATATATATTGGCAAAAAGCAAGGGGCTTGAAAAGGAGGCCTGGAAGGACCTGAGGCTGGAGGCGTTGAAGCCCAAATACTGCTGGGAGGACTCCAGTGAGGAGATCAAAATCGCTCTGAAAGAGCGGTTTATTCTTATATTCTTGACAGTATCTTTAATTTCATTTGTAGATGTTCACAAATATACTCTTGTTTGGTGTGTACTCGGTGTTATTTACCTAGAGAAAAGCATTTTCTGATCAACAAACTGGCAAATCTTCAAAAACCTTCTTGATATATGTGCACGGCACTCTGTTTCAATAACATGGCTAATTGTATGCCTACCCTTTGCCTTTTTATGGCTGAAAATGCTGTACATGTAAACTGTTAGAGTCCTGTTATATCAAGTCTGCTTAATCAGCTGATTCTGTATAGGGTGTGTAACTTCATGCGAATACGTACCTGATCAAAACTAAAAAGGTCAGTGCTGGTACAGTACTGGTCTCTGGTTCTATGACTGTAGAAATAATCCATATGAAATAATGCCTTCATTGAGTCTTTACCAGAACTTTTCCTGTAATTTTGCTACTGTATAAGTGTTTAATCCAAATACTTCATTTTTAGTACGTCAGCACCTTTTTTTTTTTTTCTTTTTTTTTTTTTTTCTAGACTCAGGGTTTCCTGCTGTCTTTCCTGATCTGCCTCTCTTTTACATAGCAGACCTCTTCACCTCTGCTAAATAACGTTCCTTCACCCACAGGTTTCACAGTTATGTCCTCCTTTCGGCACTGCCACAATGGTTAAGATACATCATGGCATGCAGAATTTGGAGCATTTTTTCACTTGAGTTTTTGAAGATATTTGCTCTTTTATTCGGTCACTATGCTGTATCCATTTAACTAGAAAGTGTGAATGTGTGTGCCTTTGGTTTCAAGGTAAATTTAATTTGCTTTTGGGGGGTTTTACGATCCTGTCACAACTTAAGCAACTAGTTTCATAAACGTACTTGTAGCTGCCAGAGGCTGTACATTCCTCAAGACCAAAAGTACATCAGCTGGAATCATATATAAGCAGGATCCCAAAGGGAACTTAAAACTTTCTTCATGATAGACCAAATGACAAAAACTCTCCAAAAGTTATAGTTAAGTAGGTAGGAAACTTAGCTAACTCTGTGAATATTGTCAACAGAACTCACTGTGCTGTCTAAAGCTCCATTTTCACTCTACTTTTAATGCAGAATCACAGAATATGTTGTTTTCAACATTTGCCAATGTAACTGCAGAAAATCTTTTTCTTTCTTTCTTCCTTCCTTCCTTCCTTCCTTTCTTTCTTTCTTTCTTTCTTTCTTTCTTTCTTTCTTTCTTTCTTTCTTTCTTTCTTTCTTTCTTTCTTTCTTTCTTTCTTTCTTTCTTCCTTCCTTCCTTCCTTCCTTCCTTCCTTCCTTCCTTCCTTCCTTCCTTCCTTCCTTCCTTCCTTCCTTCCTTCCTTCATTTCTTTCTTTCTTTCTTTCTTTCTTTCTTTCTTTCTTTCTTTCTTTCTTTCTTTCTTTCTTTCTTTCTTTCTTTCTTTCTTTCTCTTTCTTTCTTTCTTTCTTTCTTTCTTTCTTTCTTTCTTTCTTTCTTTCTTTCTTTCTTTCTTTCTTTCTCTTCTCTTCTCTTCTCTTCTCTTCTCTTCTCTTCTCTTCTCTTCTCTTCTCTTCTCTTCTCTTCTCTTCTCTTCTCTTCTCTTCTCTTCTCTTCTCTTCTCTTCTCTTCTCTTCTCTTCTCTTCTCTTCTCTTCTCTTCTCTTCTCTTCTCTTCTCTTCTCTTCTTTTCTTTTCTTTTCTTTTCTTTTCTTTTCTTTTTTTTCTTTTCTTTTCTTTTCTTTTCTTTTCTTTTCTTTTCTTTTCTTTTCTTTTCTTTTCTTTTCTTTTCTTTTCTTTTCTTTTCTTTTCTTTTCTTTTCTTTTCTTTTCTTTTCTTTTCTTTTCTTTTCTTTTCTTTTCTTTTCTTTTCTTTTCTTTTCTTTTCTTTTCTTTTCTTTCTTTCTCTCTCTTCCTTCCTTCCTTCCTTCCTTCCTTCCTTCCTTCCTTCCTTCCTTCCTTCCTTCCTTCCTTCCTTCCTTCCTTCCCTCCCTCCCTCCCTCCCTCCCTCCCTCCCTATCTCTCTCTGATGGAATACTTCTTAAAGTTCAGCTGAATATTTTAGCTGGTTGCTCAGAGTTCAGAATTTAGTCTATCATAAACAAACAAAAAAAAATATCTTGAAAACCTCTCCTGTATCCATTCTATACAGCCTTAAAATGTGGAAAAGGAAAATATTCCATCTGCTCTGCAGAAAATGCCATTTACTGGATCACTAGTGATATACCTAAACTTAGCCAAGTTAAACAAAGTGAACACCTTCCATCCCAACAACAGCATCAAAGAAACACTAACTGCTGGGACCCTGCCTTGGACTTTAACAGTTAATTTGCTGAGTATTTTGTTGGGGCTGAGCATGCTCAAGCCCAGAGCTGGCAGGCTGACAGGTTTCCCTGAACTGCAAATTCTGTCCATTGTGGGACACTGGTATGGTGAGTATGGGGACTGAAAGCAGAGAGTACCTCACTGGAGTTCTTTCTGTTCATACTGAGGCAGTATAAAGACAAAGAAGGAATTTCACAGTACTGAAAAGGAGAAACAATTTAGGATTGTACATGTAATAGACTGGAAAGATGGAGAGGCTAGGACTGGGATCTGATACTTTAAAGAAAAAAAATCTGACTTTATAGTTAAAGATTATTTGATAATGTATATATATATAAAAAAAGTAAAGTTTGTACGAGGCAACTGAATTCTGGTTACTCCAATCTTCTAGTGCTTGACCTTGCTTTAAGTATTCCTTTTATGTTTCTTATCTATATGTTTTATGTTTTACTGTGTTTTGGTTATATACAAGTGAAGTGTGTCATTGCCATAAGAAGATGTAATATTAATATTATATTGTTGTACATTTATAAAATCAAAATCAGTAACAGGGGAGTAGAGTTTATGGTGGGCGTAGAATGGAGCTCTAGGTCCGTGTGGCTGCTGCAGTCTTTCGTAAGTTCAACTAGAAGTTTTCTATAGATGCAAACATTTAATTACCTGAAAAACTGTTCTCACTTTACAGTAGGAAGATGATTCAGGAAATATCAGGAACAACTATTGGAACTAAATGAATCTGCTGATCGAAGTCAGATAGGAGAGATGACAATGACTAGAACCAATCATAATTTTTATCTAAAACCATAATCTAATCAAAATATTTTTGTCTCAAACGTTACTTTGCAGAAAAGTGGCTATATATCTGCCACTCAAATCTGGAAAGAAAACTTGTATACAATTTAGAAATTATATTTTATCATCTTTTCCTTTGAAAACCTAAGCTAGAAGTATAAATGGGATATCTTAGTAATTTTAGAAATCTTAAAAACACAGTTTTCTTTATTAATTGACTAGATTATTATTATTTTGGGTAAAATCAAAAGTATACAGATAAATATTCCCTTTGAAAAACAACTGGTTTTATTATACTTTTAGTGAAAACACTACCATGCAGAAGCCCCTGCCAATTAAAAAAGCACATTATTACAAAAAGTGTGTTACCTAACTGAGGCAACCAAGTGCCAGGGAAATAAACAAATTCACACAATCCAACTCTAACAGAAAAACATCGGTGTCTCAAATATTCAAAAAAATATTTTGACCATTCAGTGTAAAAGAACCATGACAAAACTATGAGTGACACTGGAGCTTTCTCTGAAAGTGATAATACAGGCTTTCCTAATTCTCTTTCACCTCAAGGTTAAAGGCAAAACCCAGTTGGATTTCACTGGAGTCAAAGTCCTGCTGTTTTTAATATAACCATATGACTAGCTCATGTCTTCCATTGTAAAACTCTTGAAAATATTCTTTGTTGTAATATAGGTGTTTCCAGGGGTCTATCCCATGAGTTTGTCTCTGAGATACTCCAAGAAACAAGAAACATTCCACCACACTTGATCACTTCTCATCAAGACTAAGAATTCGTATTATATATATACTTTGTCATTCTTTTGCATCATCCATTGTAACACAGTGTTCTTCATTGCTGTCTGTTATTTAATAAATAAAGTCAATCAGCATAGACTTACTTGGCAATACTCCATAAAAATCCTTATTGCAAAAGCTTGTCCATCACAGCAAGGTATTTGGTTCCTCATACTAATACACGAACTGATTTCAACAGCCTTATTATCCATTAGCATCCTCTTTATTTTTTATTTTTTATTTATTTTTATTTTTATTTTTATTTTTTTTTGCTACACCTAGTGTAGCAAAGCATTAAAGTGCCTTCACATTCACATATATATGTACATGCACACATGCTCACAAACACTGCTCTGGCTGCAATTGAGAAGTGGCTTCATCGTATGCATTGCTGTATGAGTATAGATATAATTGTCAGATTTATCTGCTCTTGTCTAATGCAGCAAGGAATTTGTCTTTTGGCCAAGGAAATGCAGGGATGCTGCTTATGTTCTCATGGCAGCAAGGGCTCCAGCCCCTTTGGAAATTAGTCAACAAAAATATTATTATAATGCACCTGTGCAGGCTTGACTCTATATGTATGAGGTTTAACAGGGATTGGTAGGCAGAAACAGATTACCCCAATCCCATGAGCCTCTTCCACATTTGCTGGGAGACTATTTTTTTCCCCAAAGCTCACACTACTTAAAACCCAAACACATACCAACAGTAATGAATGATCTTCTTTCACTCAACTAGGCATTAGCCACTTCAAGATCTGTGAAGTATGAGAAGCTTTTACAAGTATTTATATCAAATTCCTAAGTGGTTTATTACAGGAAAAAGATTTTTTTTCTTATTATGTGTGTTATTATTATCAATTTATAGAGTGCTGCTGTTGCTGGCTGTGCCCAACCATGGATAGAGACAGTTTTTCCTGCATAAAATTAACTGGAATGAGCTGAAATGTTTTCCTAATTGAAACATTTACTACATCAGGAAAACATGAAATTTGTGGGTATTTATTGACAAAAGCATACTGCAGTGAATTTAACAGGTTTGATAAGGTATGAAATATGGGATTGCTGTAGCACTGCTGGGGTAATACACAGCTGTACCTTCTGGTGGTGGGCACAGCAGACATCTTTGATGAGATTGCCTGGAAAGTACCCCTTGGATCTTGTGGTTTGGAAGTACTCACACAGCTGTAGGATACATAAATTAGCCTCAAATATGCATTCCACGTTAAGGAGTGCACACGATAGGTTTCTCAATCAATCCAACTGGAGTTTCACTGCTCTGTGAAGAGTTAAGTAGCTTAACAGGGTGACATATAGAGATACCAAAGCCAGCTCATTAGGGTATGGCTACTAGATGTTGTTTTGGGAAACTGGAGATCCCAAATTTATATGGGGAAGCTCCAATGGAAACATGGGTTCATTTGCCATGCTGTAGATCTGTTCACATACAGTGGTCCTTCATTCACAATGTCCAGATGTTTAACAGCCCAATTGAGCTAGTGTTTTTTTTTTTTTTTTTTTTTTTTTTTCCTTCCCTCCCCAGGGTACCAGATGTCCAGAAAGCACAAACAAACAGCAAAACTCTTCAGTCAAATAAAATTGCCAGGCTGAAAAGAACAACATATCCTCAGAGTAAAAGATGTGTGATAGCCCAGTTTATGGTAGATACATCTTTACATAAAAATAAGTATTAGGTGGGGTGGTAACATAAACTAGATATTCAGGGCTGCAGGTTCTTTCTCTCACTGAAACCTATCAAGGACCTGAAAGCTTTTTGACAAAATCTGGCTCAGTGCCACAAAATTTCAGTTTTGATAAACTGCCATCTTTCTAGTAAAACACAGTTTCATTGGAAAATTCCTGACTCACTAGATTCATCTAAACAGATGCTGACAATATGGTTCAAACATACGGGATACATAGGAAGACAGAGCAAATTTCAATTTGTATTTGGACTCCAACCCTACACTAAGAAATGTGTAGCCTCACTCCTGAGCACCGGTGAAGCCTTGATGTGGGATTGGGGTCATGGTCATGGTCAGTTACTATTGAAATTCTTCCCAGAAGAAATTTGTAGGAGCCTCGGCATAATTCTGCCATCACATTCTCACCTCTGCAATCCTAGCAAAGGTATTCAGTGTGTGCATTTTACCATATCTGCCGAGGCCGCAGACATGACAGTGTAGCTGGCAAAGTTGCAATCCAGATGTATAGCTCTTCTGCTTTCCTTTTGGGATATTTGGCAGAGGTTCAGTGATGTAACAGTGTACTGCCTTCTGAACCTTGATGCACATGACAGACCAAGACTAATGGTTTCCTTTAAATCTGGGGCTGAATACCATTGTTGGCTTTGAAAATTCCAAGAAATGTAATTTCACTTTAGATCACTATAAATTTATAAGCTGTTGTACAGTGAAGAAGTAATCTCCTGGGAAATGAGCATAAACCTATTATATTTTCATTAACAATCTGTTTTCACCATTGACTTAATCCACATTTACTGTTGTGGAATTTGATTATGCACTATCAAGCACCATAAAACAATATTAGGTGTGTATCAAAGCATCCATTTTACCTGGTCATGCTGAATTTCCTTGGTTTAAAACCTTGAATCCTTTCTATCTAACTAAAAGGAAGTTATCTGGTGTGTTTACTGTCATCCACCTGAAAAGAAACATAGCAATTTCTTTTTTTTTTTTTCCTTCCATTAATGACCTTTTTCTACAAGAAAAAAAAAATAGAAGATAGGGAGAAGGGAAAGAGAAATTAAAATATTATTTTGATAAATTTAGCATATTAATTTGATTTGAGAGCTTTATGCTCTGCACCTTGCTTTTTATTTGGCTGCATTATTATCATACATATAGGCTTGCCTCCACAGCTCAAACCTGCAAAATACACCAAAAATAAATACTGAACCAAACAGAGTAACCCAATTTCATGGGCCTGTTTAAGAGGTATCTTATAATCAGTAGCTGGGGGAGAAACTGTTACGAAGGTTTTAAAATTGTCACATGTGATTTTGGAACAACCCTCCTTTTCAGCTACGAGGTGGATTTTTATTTCAATGTTGTCTGGATGACTATTCTGATATTTGGAACTGTTTTCTGTCTGATAGTTTGAAATATTTGGAACTGTTTTCTGTCTGAAACTGATAGTTTCTCCTCATGAGTTTGATAAAATTATCTATAGAACTGTCAGGCTACTCGTTATGTACTTAATTATCTAGTGTTTTTGCATTTTTCCAATAGAATGAAATGATTATTTTTACCATTAAGGTGGGAAGTCAGTTATTTTAAAACAGGCTCATTGATTGACATTAAGTAAAACGAATATGCTAAATTGCATATAGATTTCAAATAATTGGCTAGTGTTTCATAGCAGCTGCAGTTAGAGAGGACTGACATGAACTTAATGTTAGCGTTACAGTTTTGCATATAACATTTCCAAACCTGTTAGCTGCAATAGGTTTTTAGCAAAAATCAGTTCCGATGATGTTAGCCACAACATTTTAAAATTTGCCAAAGAATCTGTGAAACACATAGTGATGTCACTGTACAAAATATTTTACACTACCAATGTACCAGGAGGGAAATTAGGGTTAAAGAGAAGTGTTTAAATGCAAGGGAGATATTTTATGTATGAGAAGTGTTGCACCTTCTTTATTATTATTCAAAATGTATCTAAAAATATATATATATAAAAAAAAGAACAAAAAGAGCTCATCTTCATGTTCACAAGTTTTCTATTTAGCAGCTTGCCTTTACCTACTTTGATAATAATATTGTGTACAAGCACAGGGAAAAAGGGGAAAGGTCTTGGAAGTTATATTGATGAACTATGTGTGGATCCCATAGCTGGCATAAAATATCTTGTTTGGGCTGTAAAAATATATTAGTATGTCATGTTATCTTCATAAATTCTTCTAACACATAAGGTGGGTAGTGTCCCCCTGAATCCCAGGACTCATTACAATTTCTGCTTGCTCTTCCCATCCATCAGCCTCTCTGTCACACAGAGCAGGCGTGCGGCTGGGGCCAAAGCATTACGGTTTTGGAGGGGTAGATACTGAGTGAGTTATTAGCTGTGGCAGACAGCCCTGTTCCCAAACACTCCTGAGAAGGTTCTTCGCTTAGGAAAGCAACAATTACAATGGCGTTTCCAACCTGGAAGACTCTGGATACAGCCTGTTGGTTTTTGTTTTTTCCTTTGCAACAACTCTGATTAGACATTAATCATGATTTCCAGAGCTTTCCAAAGTTCACCAGAGAAGTTCAAGTGTTTCAGATGTTCACTAGTGTTCATATTCACTGAGCAGGCTGGCTTGCATACAGCTCTATCCTTGTTTGTAGGAAAACTATATATTCTGTTTCTGTCTGAAAAGCCAGATTCTGAGACCCCAAGAAACTGAGAATTTGGGGCTCTGGTGCAACATCAGACTGGAACGAAGACTGCAAATTAATACATGAACAACCCTGCTTTTCACAGTTGGAAGAATTTAGAAGTACCAAAACACTTTCCCTTTCATATATGTATTTTTCTTTTGTGTTTCTCAAATTAGCACATTTTAAAATAGATATGCTTAAGAGGATTTATGATCTATTTGCACAGATGATGAACATTTGATTTATTTCAAATAAAGGTGTTATTTTTTCTATTTGGAGGAGGGGAGATTTGAATGCTTTTTCAGACAGCTACTGTGAGATTAAAAAAATTAAAGGTATTATTTAAAAGTGATGTTGATTGATTTTGATCAAGGAAGCCTGAATGATCTAGAGATCTTATTTCAAGTTACTTAGGGTCTAAATCACTTTTGAAGAGAAATTAACTAATGTTGGCCTGTAATAATGTTTAAGATTTAAATCCTAAACATTTAAAAATAACCCTGTTTGTTGTTTATGATTTCACTGATTTAGTATGATGACTTGACCTTTGCTTTTTGTCAGTTCAGCTTTGCTGTTTCACTACAGCAAAAAATGTTGCAGAACTAAAATTGGTGACAACTTTCTATCTGCTATTAATTCACTGTGCATTATCTACAGCAAGATTAGAAATTGAATCAGGAGGATCTCATAGCAATTTTTAGTGAAAATATCTTTGTTTTAATCTTTTCAGGAAAATGTTTAAATTATATATTCATTGTTATGTTCTTATAACTGCAATTTTTATCTAAACAACTTAAATCTGTCAGCTGTTTAGATTATCATTATAGCATATTTATAGATGGGAAAATACCCAAGAAATGTTATGATAAAAATAAGAATAGCAGTCTAAAAAGAAAACATGGGTCAGTTTATGAGATTGTATCATGAAGTGTGTTTCCTTTGATAGTAGAGGAAATTTCTGTAACAACTTTGATACATAACCCTCAGTAGAGTGCATATAAATATTGGTCATTTTTAGAGCACATCATATATCACACGACTGCAGTTTTCATATCTTTTAAAAAATATATTTCAGTTCTAATTCTGCTCTCCTTCCACTCCCAAACAAAGAGAACATTTAAAACTTTCTCACATTTCATTCCACTGAGCTATGAAGTTTGAGGGTAGAAGTGAGTTCATATGCTCAAGAAAACTATTTTCTGTAGGCCTATAAATGAGAAAAAGATCACACTGATGCTTTCACTTAAGAAAAAAAATGCACGAGAATAGCATGTAACGATCTGGAAAAGTCAACCACAGTTTTGCCTCAAAAGTCAGTGTGGGTTTTGTAATAGTGTTCTTCCACCTGGTTTTCTTGCCTTCTGCAGTATGCTGTAGTTCACCCAACCTGCTCTAGAGACAAGTAATTTTGGAGAGAGGGCTCTCTTGCACAGTCACACCCTTTCTAATGCCTATTCTAGCAGCAAAGATGCGAGAAATCTTGATGCCAGCTTTCCTACCAAAGCAGCAGGCAAGGCTACAGAATTTTGTATCACTCCTTACATTAAATGATAATCTAAGTCTTGAGAGTGATAACTGATTTCCTAAGATAGAGGATAATAGGGAGTCTTGCTTCCTAGGTAATGCTTTTTCAATCACACGATCTGTGTTATCCATGTCATTTGCTAAACATTATATAATTTATATAATTACTTTTTTTTTTTTTTTTTTTTTTCCCACCAAAGTACTTTACTGTGACTTACCAGACATTCAGAAAAGACTCTTTCAAATGTAGACTCTATAATCAGATCAGAAGGAAACAAATCTCTCTCACTCTCTTCATATTGGATTATGTCAAAGATTAGCTTCTATTTAAGCAACATTGTATGAAGTTTTCCAAAGGATTTTCTTTTTAAACTACAACCATATGTTTTACTCCAATGAAACAGCTTACATATTGGGTATATGAGATTGATTGATGACATTTGCTTCAGTCATTTCACTAGTCATTTATTCAGTTACAGTTAGGTTGAGAATGTTTATTAAATAATTGGCAAAGTAAACCATTGATCGTCATTCCTTGCTTCTGGCTAGAAGGAACTGAAGAACAATTGCTTTAAACAAAAGTATATTAGATCATTATAAAATGAGTAACACAAGGACACTCATTATTCCTTTACAACTTCTTTATCATAAGACCTTATAAGAAATACATTACAGTTTCCCCTAAATAAAAAGATCCCAAACTAGGCTACAGAATGAGTAGTGACTGGACCAACAGAAGCTTAATCCTGTGCCTCCCTCTTTGCTTTGTCTGTACTCACCAAAACAGATTGTAGCACAGATATCATCCTAATTTTCAGTTTTCTTCACTGGAACACAACTGAATGTTTGAAGTCTTTTTCCTTGTATTAAAGACCCTGGAGGAAATGAATCCAAGATGCTAGAAAGGCCACATTACCTCTCAAAGCTGCAGCCTCCTTCTAGATGTTCTCCCTTTTAGTTTCTCAGCAACTGAGGTTTCTCTGTCCTTGGTGATGTTTTCAATAGTCTTAAGCTTGGTGTTTCCTGGCAGACTGCCTGAGACAATGAAATTCCTTTTTTTTTTTTTTTTTTTTTTTTTTTACCCAGGAAGGAAGAACAACTTAAGGAGTCATTATTTTCAGGTCACATGTAGAAAATGTTTTCTTTGATTTTGTCCTTCCACAAAGCAAAAGTATTTAGAAAAAAAAAAAGGAGCTAAAAAAGCTGATGAAATAAAACAAAAGTGTAAATAACTCCTCTAAGGAGAATGGAGACTTTATATCAGCTTTGGTCATCTTACATGAGTATTCTCCAAAATAAATATTGGGTAATTCCTGAGCAAGGCTGAGGAAGGCCAAAAGGTGAAGGAGCAGGCATGCACAAGCAACATCTTCACAGCTGACTGGAATAGTATGAGGAGGGAAGGCTGCGGTTCGATAGCTCTAAGGGGTTATGGTTACATGACTGTACATCCACCTAAGCACTTCACAGGCAATGAAGCTCACTGCAGCAGCTGTTCCTGTGTCCTCACGTGGTTGGGGCCAGCTGCTATGTCCTTTCTGTGTCTTCACAGTAGTCATGCTCAGCAGCAGGACTTCAACCCAGGTTCCTCCAGAAGAAAAACTGCACTCAAGCACACACTGAAAGTATCCATCTATAGACACCAGGAAGATTAGCACTGTGAGCACCATCCCTGCACTCCACTGCTAATGCAGATACCACAACAAGGTTCCCATGCAGCCTTTTGGGCATTTGGGTTCTTTCTCAGAAACCACATAGTTCTCAGTACTGGGAGTAACACTACCTGAGAACAGTACCTGAGAGGTTGTTGTACTCACTCTTCAGCCATTTTGGGGAAAATATCTTAACAGCTGATTATGTGTAATCAGCCCAAACCATCCTAAGCTCTACCTCTACACAGGTGTATAGGAAATGCAAGGTGCACTGCATGGTAGGCTCCTTATAAATGCACAATCAGGCTTATGATACATTATTTACATTTAAAGTATTGTATAGATATGAAAGGCAATGGCAACAGATATTTACTAAAAATAACAAAAGAAGAATGCTTCTTTTTTTTTTTTTCATTCTCAAATAGCAGATGTCAATTTTGCAGACTTCCAGAAAGTGTGAGTAAAAACACCTTCTTCAATAGCTCACAAAAGAATCAGTTCATAAAAGAAAGTGTTCTGTGATGATTTCTTCAGATATCAAGCTGTAATAAATTATAAAAAATATAATTTAGCAATTTTGATAGTAATTTGTTATTGTATTTGAGAACTTGTAGAAGGAGAGGTATAACTTTTTGGAATATTAGACAATGGCAAACATAGAAACTATTTTTTAAAAAGTGGCTTTTGGATTTATAGATCAAAATCAACCTGGCTTCCATTTCCTGAAAACACTAGACCAAATAATGTCTGTAAGCAGAAATACAAGTACAAGGTGATAAGAAACAGCTCATAAGGATTTGTCAGGAATAAATACTGACAAGAAATATCAATTAGATTCCTCTTGCTAATGGTTTAGTGAATAGGAAGGAGCAGTAGATATTGTATGGTTTGACAATAGAAGTTTTTGATGTGGTCTCAAATGGCATTCTCAGAAGCAAAGTGTTAACATACTGAGCAACTGAAACTGTTATCAGGTGGGTGGACAACGGGTAAGCTATACTGTCAGAATAGCTATAGTGTCATTGTCAGGCTGGAAGGGTCTATCACCTAGTGCTTGGGGAAATCTATCTGGGGATCAGGGCTACCATCACTGGAAGTCTTTGGAAAGAGTATATATATTAGTCTGTACAGGCCATCAAGTAATTTGAAGAGTCCAGATTAGTATTCAAGGTGATCTGAACATACTGGAGAGGTGTAAATAGGATGTAATTTACAAGGTATACTATACCAAACTACTCTGGAGCAAAAATAAATCAGTCATGTAACTGCAGGAAGTGAAAAAACAAAATAAGCAGTTCTGCATGGATGATCAGTGGACGTTATGGTATATATCTAAATGATTGGAAATGTGTAGAAATATTAAAAAAAAAAAGTTATTGTCCTACTTATTGAGATATACACAAAGAGTTGTGAAGACATATAGTAATATGGACTCCATGTGTGTTGCTCTACACTTTAGACTGGGGCATAGTGACCATAAAAATAATTTGGAGCAACAGAAGGGTACTGGCAGGACAAACATGAATGATCAGAATGGTCAGAGAATGATACAGAAAAAATGAACTGGAATCAAAACAAGGCACAGTATATACAGGATAGCAGTATTTACATACACAGAAGTTTCTGGAGAAGGAAAGAAAAAAATTGCTCTCCAACAATAATAGAACCAAAAGTAATGGACTCAGTATGGAATAAGAGAGACCTGTCAAAGAACCACTTTGAAAAACTTTCACTAGATGTGGTGAAGACACTCTTGATACTGCTGTGGGACAGGGATGTGGTTTCTTCTAGTCTGCTTTATTTTTTATTTTTAGAAAGAATTATTGTCGTGTAAGACAACAGAAAACATACCTTCTATTAATTTACATATTTGGGTGTTATTTTCAACTCATAATATACCAGAATTGATATAGTAAGAAACAGAACTCCTACTTGGGCATAATTAAGTATGCTATCTAATAATGCAGATGATTCTAGCAGAATTAAGCATTTCAAATTTAAATCACCACCAGTATTTAACATCCCCAACAACACTGTAAGATAATTTCTTGAGGAAAGGGCAGAGAAATAAACTCTTTACACCTGAATAGGTGAAGTTGTCACCAATTTCTTGCATCAATGTGATGCACAGAATCTGTCCATTCAGGAAGT
Source organism: Aythya fuligula (assembly GCF_009819795.1). Classification (NCBI taxonomy): domain Eukaryota; kingdom Metazoa; phylum Chordata; class Aves; order Anseriformes; family Anatidae; genus Aythya; species Aythya fuligula. The sequence goes on along the minus strand of NC_045562.1, from coordinate 24,707,538 downwards.
GAATGAGATGATTTCTGCACAGGGAAGACCAGACTTCACATTTAACAGAGAGTTCCTGGAACTGCCTCTGTTTTTTATTTCTTGGATTTTATCAGACTGTAAATCTGTTAACATCACCACAGTTATTCTTGCTACCAGTTTGAATGTGAGAGGACTCATTCTCTTGTGCTGTGTCATGCTGTCTTGTGGCAGCTTCCCCCTAAGCAGCCTTGAAGCATGACTGGCCACATTCCCTTGGCATGGGAACTCACTTGTGAGTGAGTCCAGTAACTGGACTACTGATGGGAAAATCCTGAGCTAAGCCACAAGGCTGATCTCCAGGGACTGTGAGTACCAGAAGCAGCCAGCACACATGTCAGTGGGATAGCCTGCACCATCACATCATGCCTTTCTCATGCAGAACCCTTTCTCTCTTCTCTGACACCTGAGTATCTGGACTTGGTTGCATATCAGCATTTGGGGCACTGCTACCTGATTACCTGTTATGAGTATATGGACTGCTTCATTGCAGGATCCCCCAAACATATTCCTTTATAGCAACTAACACCTATCTCCAGCCAAGCTGAAAAAATCTGTCAGGTTAGACAGGTTTTGATAGAAAACAGTCTGCCCTACATCATAGAGAATAAGAAAATGGCAGAGTAGTGTTTTCTGTTCACATACAAAGTATTTGTACTCCCCTGCAGACTTCTTCCCAAGCCTGTCTATTTCTGACTTTCCCTTCTCTCTCCCCTGGACCACAGCTGTGTATTTCAAAGCAACAAGACACTAAAGCTCCAGAAAGAGACACCTGATGTCTGACTGTTAGTACCAAAACAGTATGCCTATGTCAGGAACACAAGTCAGAGTGACCTCAGTCACATCTGGATAATGCTTTTGTGCTATAGAAATAGAGTCACAAAAGAGACAAAACACTCTATTCTCACCCTCATTCCCTCATGTTGGCCTGGCAATATGTATGTCAGTCCAGGCAAAGTCCATTCAGAAAGGACCAGAGAATTTCCCTTACATTCTCCTTTTGGAGAACAGGATTTTCAGGGAAAAGGTTCAGTCATGGGGATCCCCAAAACCATAGAACTGTAAGAATCATGGAACATCCCAAGCAGAAAGGGACCCTCAAATATCATTGAAAGAAAATAGGCTGATACTGGTCCCACAGTGAGAATATTACCCACTGCCCTGTGACGACACTGAGAAGTCTGCCAGCTGGTTTCCTCCAAAGCTGCTCTGAAACAGGGTGGCATTGAAATAGGATTTCTCTTGCCTTTAGACAAACTACTCTGTTCTGGCTCCAAACATGTTCTGGGATGTCATCCTGGAGAAGAAGAGAAAGGTGGTTGGAGACAAAGATGCTCAACCATGTTTCACTCACCTGCATTTTCCACTTCGCTTCTGAGGAAGGAACTCAGGGTTGCCCTGCTGCAGAAGACTCTGGTAGATGTCTCTCTTCTACTAGGAATCAACTGAACTGAGATGATGCATGGATTTCTTAGTGTGTTTAGCCCTGACACATGCAGGAGGAAAATATCTTTCCTGACCTTCTCACCCTGGATTGTGTAAAAAGCTGTCAAGTTCAAAAGAAACATAATTCTGGCTTGGTTGAAGAGCTTGATTTGCAAAATTCTTCTAGGTGGGGCTGAGAGCCAGCAACTGGCTTTGAAGACTACCTTGTCCAGTAATTTGTGTGACTTTGAGATGATTGGAGATTGATCTAGGGGAAGAATTTGAAAAGTCCTATCCTGTTGCTACAAGGTAATGGCAAAGAATAATGTGAGACAAGCTATGCCCCTTATGTTTGTGGCTTGTATTTAATGGGCCTGCCAAACAATATGCCTGTAAAGGTGTTCAAGGACTTTTAGAATAAATAGAGTCTTTATATAGTACCCATGTGGGTATACTTGGAGAAGGTCAAAGGTTCCACATAGGCCTGCAAGGTGAGACCTGAGGGCACGTCAGCAGGAGAGGCACATGCTCAGGTGACCATTCAGGTTATACGTGTGGCCTAAAGCTCAGACTCTGCAGATGGCAGGCTGATATATTATGCTTCTCATAGAATGGGCTCCACATGTCAAGGAAATAATATAACGAGAATTATTCCCTTAATTTCATGAGTATCTTATCCACATCACTGTAGCACTTGTGTGAAGTTCATATGAAATGCATGTACACTTCCAGTGAATATAAAGGCCGGACTAATTCACATCAGAAGAATTTTGCACTACAAGCTAGATGTTACTACCAGCTAGAAAATAAATTTGTCTGAAAAATTACTTTATCCATGTTTATTTAAATTTATGTCATACATGCTTATCCATGTAGATGCTATATCTGACAATTAATGCAAGTAAATAATGCTGAAAATAAAGAAACAGTCCAGTGAAGGGCACAAAAATAGTCTATTTGCTCCAAACTACCAATTGTAGCTGCAGTATTTGCATATGTTACAATATATATATCAGTGTTTTGAAAAACACATTTGCAATGTTTATAAAACTTGTAATTTTGTCATCAGAAAGTAAAGTTATAGCAGCTTCTGATGCACTGAAAGGAGTGTACAGATTTTGCATTATAAGTTACTTCTAATAAGTAGATTGTTTAGTTTATTGAGGAACATTTAAGGATAGAGGAAATGAATAAGCATGAAGTACAGCTGGTATATTAAAAAGGAACCTACATGACAACTGCCAAATACCCTGCAGCAAAGAGGTTTAATAAAACAAATAGAAAATGCATCAGGATGCTTTCTTTATTGCAGCATTTCCAAAGTGTAATAAAGAAACTAAACATGCAACAAAGCTAAAATACTCATCCTAAATTATTGGACTGTTAATAAATCATACTGATGACCTGCTGTTAAATGCAAATGATTTTGTGAGCAATGAGTAACACATATGAAAACCCATCTAAAATATTTGGTGTAGATCCTATTGAAGATAATACCTTCCAGGAAGTAATCACTGTAAAATGATGGGAAAAAAATCAAACTAATTTGATGACCTATTTGATGCAGCTGGTGGGGAACCTAAACAGCAGACTAGACCCTGTGTTTACTACTCTATGAGGAGTTCACCATCGCCAATAAACAGAGTGTGAATTCTGGGTGATGGCTTCTAATCAGTCCAGTATTACTCCCTGCATCGTTACGGGTTTGACCCAGGTGAAAGTAGCCTCCATGTCTGCCAGCCCTCACTAAATTAAAAAAGAAAATAAACTCCATGAGCCACTTGGGACCTGCAGCTACAGAAGCTTCTTGTGACTCCAAGAGCAGTATTTCCCCAGTGACCACAGAGTACTGGATGGAGAATGAACAGTCACAAGTTCAGCTGCAGAGACTGATTCATTTGACTCTGGGCTGTACCCGGAGCAGAGGTTTTTCAGAGCACTACGAGGGGTGTGCACGTGTTCAGAAAGAGCTGTGAGTTTCTGATGTGGTTATGGCTTGTCCAGTCACACAATAAATGAGTAGCAGAGCTGAGAATTAAATTCTCTAAATCCTATCTCCAAATCCCATTCTTCAATCAGTAAAATAAAGTAAAAAAAAAATCCCTCTTTATAGGTGTTGGCCAAATCCATTTGCGGTATTACTCCAAAGTCCCATGATGTCAGAAAATCTTATATTCCATGAAAACATAGATAGTTTATAAATATAAATTTTGCTTGACATACAGTCCTTTCCGGGACCTTAAATTAATTCAAACGTATTTCCACAAATGTGTCTGAGTGAGACTTTTACAGAATGCTCCCATCTACAGGTTTGGCTATTAAAGATATGTTTCTGTGTTAAACAAAGTTGTCTTCCTTATTAAAATTGACAGCCAGGTCCATATGTTCCATAAAATAATGGAAGGGGTCACTGTGAACAGTGCTGCAATGGATCCCAAAGTTCCCATAACAGTTCAGAGTATGCTCTCGTAGTAAATTCACTGGAACCTTTCAAAGAATATTGCTTTGCAGCTCAGTATTACCTCTCACTTGCACAGAGTGGGAAAACCAGCCAAAACCAAATTCTGACCACATTTGCTTGTACAGGGATTCCAAATACATGCAATTGCTTGCTTGCCACTTCATGAAAAAAAAACAACTTTTCTGCCAGGATGGCTCAGGAACTTGTATTCAGTCTGCCTCAGTATTTCTTGGGTGTAACGGTATGTTCTTGGTCCCTCGGTGTCCCAGCAATATCCCACAGTGCCAGCACAAGCACTGCTCTTCCATGCCATTGCCAGATTGCCCACTGTCACCCCATCTGGCTATAGCCCTTGGGCAGTGAGTGCAACATGTTTCCAGTTGTGCCAGTCTGACAAGAAGAAGGAGCACCCAGATTCAAGCCTCCTGATGGGTTTGGTTGAGCGGGCATCATGAGAGCACATGCCAGCCACAAGCTGACAGGATGGCTGGCTCCTCAAAGAAGGTGGCTGCAATCGCAGGAGAGCAAAAAGGTTGGTAGCTACCTTCAGTATAAAAGGTAGGCTGTCAGAATAAGGAAGACCCAGATTTATGAGGCTGAGAAGATGAAAACATTTTTTCCAACATGTTGTTTCCTTACTAAGAGACTCAAAGCAAGATGGGCAGGAGCATTCTCTACTGTTGGAATTAATGTTGTCAAATTATATGATTGTGGACAAAATAATGTAAAGGTAATAGGTCCTGAGACGAAACAATAGTGGGCAAAAGTGTCCATTGGATCTGTTATCTGCAATAGAGATCACTTTCATTATCTACTCTCTCAGTTCATACATGAATTAACAAGCAATTGGACAGAACATGTTAAAGTTTTAAAAGACTGTGACCTGCTGTATTTGTTCAAGCCCCTCTGTCTTTGCAGGAAAGTCTTTTTTGCAGTGAAAGTCCCATGTAGATGTAACGACTTAATCCAAAGCCACATGAGGGATAGGATTCACTCATGCCCTCAGAAAGCAAGAAGAAGGTTTATTCTCCCTGCATATTGTGTCTCACCCTGGGTTCATAATTGCAATTTAGATTAGAAGCCAGGCATCCCAGAGTATTTTTGGATGTGGTCCCTAATAGCTTTAAAAAGCTATGTATATGTACACAAATACTCATGTATTGTGTACTTCTGTGGTAGTTCATTTAGTTTCATGTCTTCTACCTTCTACCTTTTTTTCTCTAGGCATTATGTAAACATGGTAAATTGGCTAGTCTCAGTGTCATCTGTCTGGCTTTTCATACACCGAATTAACAGTAGAACATGCCTAAGATTTTACTGATGGATAGAGTTTGTCTGTTGGAAGTTAAATTACTCCTTTCCATTTGAATGCGAATGGGATTACTTTCATGTTGTCATCTAAATTTGAATTATTTGTTAAGAGTTCATATATCTATTTACTATGATTAATGGCAGCTTTTTACATAGAGTTTCTCACCAGCCTACCACTCTTTCTAGCTAATTTATTCCAATACAAACTTTACCCAGGCTTGGCTATTGAGGGAGTTGATTCTTTGCTGGAGATTATCTTTTGTGCTTAGTTGATACTCTAAGCAAAGGCAGTCAGGTGCAGAATATTGCATCTCCAGCAGCTGTTTCCATCATACTGCAAGTTATTTCCTCTATGACCTTTTCATTACATTTGAAACAGTACTGTTGCCTCCTCCTGCCTTTCCACCTTTTCAGGAAGAGAGGTAAAGATGATGTTTTTTCTCCCCTGTATAAGAAAAATTCAGCCTGTGTTTCTCCTCCTCATTATCTTGTTAAATGTTAACAAGATCAGAAATTCCTTCAGATTCTCTATCCCAGATCTACTGAATTATCTGCTATGCAAAATAAAAATACACTCAGTTTCTGTTACCATTTATTTGTTACTGCCATACATGGCCTACTGTACAACTTAATTCAGTCCTCTTGATTTTTGCCATTGTTCTGTTGTATTTTTGTAGATGGAACTTGTCTTTGCAGCTGATACGGAGACATTTGGGATAATTCCATGTTCTCCACTGCTAGCGAGTAGTTTTCTTCTCTATAACCTCTCAGCTTAGCTTTCCACTACATTTACTTCCCCACAAAAATAGTCTCTAAATTCCCTATCCTCTTCTTTCATTGGGGAATTATCCTCCACCATCTTAGATAATCAAGAGTCTGTAGCAGTCCAGACATATTAAAACTTAGCGATTTATTATAGCCAATGTTATGTGATTATAGTATTTTAGCAGCTAGTGCATTTCTTTTGTGCGTAAGCTGTTAAATATAACAAAGACCTATTGTGTTCAATGTGGGAAAGCAAATCATTTTTAAAATGTGATTAATTGTGTAAGTATGGACCTTTTAAGTACATGTGGTAAGCCCTATGCTATGGGAATGGCACTTACTGCTCTCTCAGCATGAGTCTGATGAAGTAAACAAAAAGTTAAAGTACAGCCTATAGTCTCCCTGGCATTCATTAACATAGCATAGAAAGCAGAAACTAGCCACATTTTATATAAAAAGACTCTAGAAATCTGTGTCTACTTACATTAACATTAGTCAATTGGTGGGTGCCAACTATGCACATAGCATGTTTTATTTATAGGTCTATATAGTAGTCAAAAACATTCTATCATGGAAATGTGTTATTCATTAATTCATATTTTGCTCAGCCCTACCTTACTTCTTGAACCCATCCAGGTGTTTTTTAAACGATGAGGGTAATTTAATACCAAACAGCATTCACATTCACCCTATTTTTCAATTCCATGTAACTAAATATTTCTCCTGATTTTTCTATTATTTACCTTTAATTAGCTCACATACATTGCAAACTAGGACTTTTCTGTAGTTTTATGACAAAATTCTGCACAAAGGTAAAAATGAATGTGGAATAAATGGTCAACTTATTGAATGGTGTACTTAAAATTAACTTTTTTATTTCTCAAATATCCATTTTTTATATCATCTAGAATGGTTAATAGTGCTACAGATATATTCTTCTGTTGCTTAAATCATTTAAAAAATGTTCATTTTAGCCCACTGTTTCAAAACTCTGTATGAAATGTATTTGCACATTACAGAACATAGATCACATCAAATGACCTCAACAAATCCAGCAACATGCAATGTATATGTGTTTTCTCTAAAGAGGCTTTATAGATTTCCATGACTTAACCTATGAGGTTTAAACAGATTTAAGGAGGAAAAACAAAACCCTTTTCTTATTGGTCCTTTTTATCTTATATGTGAACTTAACATAATCTGATTTTAATCACGAGGAAAAATTAAAACAAAGTTAAAATATGAACAATATATCAATGCTGAAATGATGTCGATTATTGCATATTACTATACTTGTCATGTGAATCAGTCATATAGGTCATTTATGAACAGGCATAAGGCAATTTCTTCCATTAGCAAGGCATACAACCTTTGCCATTCAGTGATGTATGTAAATAGTGTTGTCAAAGTTACTTCTAAATACCCACCAATGGAGAGACAGAGAGAGAGAATGCTACTGCTATTAAGACACACAAGCCTTCAACATCTGAAGAAATACAACAGTTAAGTCAGCAACAACTTTTTATACTTAGAGTTGATTAAAAATATCAACAGTGTAATAGATTTCTGCTGGGGTGAAGAATATTAAAATTGTGTAGAAAACATGTGATGAAAAATCACAATTTTTTGTTGACATCCTTGAAATAGAAAAAGATTTTTAAGCTAGACAATTGTTCTTTGTTCAAATTTTTCCCATTATTTTATTTTATTTTATTTTATTTTATTTTATTTTATTTTATTTATTTTATTTTATTTTATTTTATTTTATTTTATTTTATTTTATTTTATTTTATTTTATTTTACTTTTAAACTAATGACAAGACTGTCTCTTATCTTCTTCAAGTTTCAGTCCTCAGTTTTAGTTGGACTGAAAAATCATGCTTTTCCTCTTTTATAAAAACTATATCCTTCCTCAGGTTCACAGCCCAAGATAAACATGCCCTGTTTTGTGGAATGGTACAACATTATGGAAGGGCTTCAGGTAGAGCCAGCATTTCTTGACCTTCTCTGTAGTCTTTCCAAGAGGATTTCAGAGCAATTAACCAAGCATTTTAAAGGATAACCAGAACAAGTTTAGTTCTGCAAATTCCTGTTTAAAAACTTGAATATTGTATTTCACAGTTTGACTTTTAGAACTCTTCAGCAGAGTTCTCTTCGCCCATTGCATTTCTTGTATGATTCTTTAAGCAAAAAATAAATCAGGTTGAGCATAGTACACTCTATTTCATCGGGCTGTATGAGATTTAAGGGCTTGTCTCTTCAGACTTCTCCAGCTGTAGCAGCATAGCAGCATGCACGTTATAGTGATTCTACTTCTTAGCCCAGAGTTTTTAGATAGGAAAATTGCAGCTGCTCATGTATTTGGAAAAGCGAAGATAGCCTCATGGCCACATTCTGCAGAATGAGATGATTTTGTCTGATGGACTTATCTATCAGACTGAAAGACACCTGAAGTCAGATTTTAGATAGAAACATTACCTTGGATGAAAGTTTCTTAATAGAAATTGTAACTTTATCAGCTTCCCGAAGTCCAGAATAGACTTTCTGCTGCCCAGTGAAAATCAGCCTTTCTTTAGTAGTGCGTATCTATAAATCATAGTCATTTGCCAAACATTGACTTTAAAAGTTATGAAAAACTTTTGGGCCTAGTGTGCAACAGAGGCAGAGTTTTGGTGTCCATGTCCAAAACAATGTTAATTATTACATATCCTGTGTTTTGCTTTTATTCATGTTTACATGTATAAAATGTTTACCTTGGTTGAATTGAGCCTCTCTTTAAACCAGTTTAGGATATCTAGAAGTTCCTTGAGAAGCCTGGTTTCATACACATTGGTAAAGGAACCCCAGAACACTTGGCAGCAACAAATCTAGCACAAAACAGAGCTCCAGAGCTACTTTCAATTAGTATAATAATTTGGAAAAAGAGTAACCATTTACCAGTTACATAATTAGTGATTAAAGCACTTTCCCAGGAAGAGGGAGACTTGATTTCAACTCCATGTTTCTTTTTCTCAGCAGAAAGGGAAAGTCCTGCTTCCAGTGTTAAAAAGTTGCATAGCCTTGGTGAAGAAGTTGTGTCACTGAGTGAGAAAGAAAACTAAAAGCAAATATATCTCTATTAGTGAATATTACTGAAAAAGAAGCAACCCGTTGACAATGGTTCTAATCTTTAGGCAGTATCAGTTCTTGGGTTAATTTTTGAAATAGAAAATACCTCCACTTTCTGTTGAAACCTTTGCTTTTCCAAGACGACTGTGTAAAGCCTGGTCAACATCTAACAGTAATGACATATCTACAATATGCATCCAATATGCATCAGTGATTCTTCTTCCTGCAGTATATTGGCTTATTGGCATAGTCCTAGACATATGTAAAAGGACAAAAATGTCTTTTTGCACAGAAAGAGATGAGGAAAACATAATATTTTTTCCTGTCTTTGGTTACATGACATGTATAATTTTGAACCTGATGGACTAAGCCAAATGAGACTTACATTAATGATTAATCCAGTATTTTTCTGACAGGTGTTTAATACACAATTATTAAGTGGAAGTCCTTCAAGATACATGTAATCATTCCATTTTAGATCAAAGTGAAGTATACTTATTTTCATTTCCCACATGGTCTTGAGATAACCTTTTGTGAAGTGAGTCGCATAAAATAAAGATTATGATAAAGAAGTAGATGAGACATCTAAAAGCTAGTAAAATCCTGTCTTCAACACAGCAAAGATTCATGTACACAGACAGCATCCATATAAAATGATTACATCGTTTAGTGTTTTACCTGATGTTCCTTAATAATGTTTACTAGTGAAGCTCAATCTTCCAATAATGTACATGTAAACCATTAAGTGGCAGGTGTTTTTCATGTTCTACCACACTGAGATGCTGAGGACTTCCCCAATTCATTTTCTGATTGTTTACAATCTCCTGCTGTGCCTGCAATATGCTTGAATTGTACTTAAAACACATAAATCTGCCTTCAAAGGCAGCTTGGGAGGCAGAAGTGTGGCTAGGGAATTTTAAATGGAAGGGACAAGCAATGGCTACAAAGAGCTCAGTTTTTAGTAGTAGGTGTTGCAGTTTGTTCCAATTACAGCACACACTAGAGTGTGAAATGTTCATGCCAATCTAGTAAAAAGAAAAAGTACACGCAATGCTGAAATTAACACCTTTGTAATTACAGACAAGCTCCTTTACTACTACCCAGCAAGTGCAGCTGAGGCAGCTTTGGAGAAATGCAAGCATAACGGGTTGTGCAATAAGAAATGTGACTTTTTTTTTTTTTTTTTTTCAGTCTGAGTTGGTAATTGGAACCTTCTTTGGCAGCCATATAAAATCATTTGCATTTTTGAGCAGAAGAACTCAAGAGTGTACTACATCTATATTTTCCTAACTGAAAACCAGACAAAAATTTTTTTTTTCAATTAAATGACTTGCATTCCCCTTCTTTCCCTCAAGTACCATTAACATCACAAAACTATACATTTGGCATTCTTCAACATAATTTATAGCTCTTTTTGCAATCTAGCCAGTAACAGACCATCATAGAGGCAAATATGCCTTTCATTTACGTTGAGTGAGCCGTCTCAAGACATGGCAAAATGAATAGCTGGATATTCACCAATAATCGCAGTCCCTTACTATTTACACACATTCTCAGTGACTCATCCAGGAAAATATCACTGAGTGTGTCTTTTAATTTTATTCATGTTTCCACTATAACCCTGCAGAGGCTTCTTAGTGCTTGTAAGATTATTTTAGTTAGCTTCACTTGCCAAACAGATCTTTCCCCTCTTTATTACATCGTCATTATTATTTCTACTATATAGGAAGTATATTGCCACATATCATATATCAAAACATTACTAATGCCATTAAGACAATGCCAAGTCTAGTCACATGATATGCATGAAAAAGCAGTTCAGTTCTTCACAGAGTCTTGAGCATTAGCTGTCCGGTTTCTGTGAAACCTGTGTTGTATGTGATGCCAAAGTCAGAAACAGACATCCTGTTCAGGACGGAAGAAAGAATTCCTCTCTCCTGAAATAAAGACTGAGAAGTACACACCTACTTGTAGCTGAGGACCTTTTGAAAAAACAGTAGGCTATCACTCAAGTGCATTTTGGATTTGGTTTATATCAGAATAGATGCTTCTGTCTAAGTTTTGATTTGACAATATTGAAAAAACTTGCTGCAGAAATTTTTTTACAGAACCTTTCTGCTTTTGTAGATGATTTTGTATAAAAAGGGGAAAACATGTACCATTCAATTATCACTCAAGGAACAAAATCAAGTTACAGGCAACCTTAATGCTGGCCTTTCCTAATATTAAACCTTGCCTCTGCAGACTCATTATTCATTTGACAAGGTATCTCCCCATAATATAATGAAAAAGCTTTCTTGCTTTCTTAGTCCAGCTATTCCCATCTGCTGGAGCAGGTAACCCAATGTGCTACAGTTCTGGTATTTATTGCTGATTTTTTTTTTGTGTGTGTGTGCTGAAAGGAAAATGCGAAAAAAAAATATATATATTTTTATCCTTTCTTTTCTCTAGTTTAATGTTTATGATAATCACAATATACTACACATTATACAAACAATTGGTGTGTAGGTTTTAATATTGGCTATCACTATTCACAGCAGTCTGACTATAATTAACTTAGGAAGAATTAGTACTCGGTCTTCCATTACTGCAGTCCATGTTGCTTTTCATTTGTATATCTTAACAAAAAATATAGTGTATCTAGTCACCATAGGAACACATTCCCCATCTGTTGTATTATCACATTTTTTCCCCTTGACTTCTGTAGATTGCAGTCCTCTCTACTATGTTGTCTAGATATGTAGGGGCCAATTTCCTCTCCATCTAAAAGGAGTTATGACAGACATGAATGTAGTCCTATTTCTTAACTCTTGAAATACCATCACTTTTCACACACAAACCATTTCCAACAGGGTACTTGCAAACCAATTCCTCCCTTTCTAGCTTTTCCAGTCACATTGTTTTTGAAGATAGTTGTCAAATGTTTTTCAAGAGAAAAAAACAGTTTCTCTTTGCAAAAATCTATGCTCCGTTATGCATCATGAGCTCCCCTCTGACCAAGCCATATGGCTCATCATTAGAGTCACATGCTGTAGTGCAATAGGGAAAAGTTTGCCAAAAAGCTTAGCCCATATGAAAGCATGGGAACCAGGGGGCACCACTCAAATTCCCATAAGGCACAATAGCCCAATACAGATTAATGTTGAACTGACTTGAAACACAGTGTTTGGTTTCAGTTCAAGAAAATAAAACACTTTGATTTAGTAAGTCAAAACTAAACATAGACATTTCCAAATTGAATTATTTTGGAACATTTCATTCCAAGACAAAATTGTGATATTTCAACTTTTTGTTCCTTTTCTGAAGGAAAATAATTTTGAAATACTGTTTTTTCCTGTGGGATCTTTTCTGTTCCCAGCAAGGAGAAAATAGCTTGTAGCTTCTATAAAACAACAAAATTATTCAAAGTCAATAATATCTGTGCATTGTACTCAGTGGTTTTGCTGCCTTTTTTTTTTTTTTTCAATTAAAAATGTAATGGGAATTAGTGTACTTATGTATGGAGAGGGAGGTGAAAACATTTCCAACTTTTTGAGTTACTGGAGAGTGAAAAGGACACAAGATGCATAAAAAAAAAGTAAATTTGATAATTTAAATTAAAAAAAAAAGGAAAAATGGAAAAAAAAAAAACCACAAACAATTCCTTATATGAAAACACAACATAAATTCAGTATTAAATTTACTTGTTGAGACAAGTTTTAGTCTGCTACTAAAGGATCAAGAATGCAGAAACACTGGCCTGAATTTTCTGTGATTTAAAATCAACCTCTACTGTCACAGGTAGTCATGCTTCTTCATATTTCTCTTCATAAATTAATCAAGCTTAATTTTAAAATGTATTTTTTTTTTTTTTTCTCATAATAACCCTAGTTGGATAGTAATCCTTTTCTGCTACAACCTTCTTAGCAGAAAGCCTCATTAAATTCATGATTAATGTTCACAATATGTTATTGTAATTGTATTTCTTCATCAGAATAATTTTCTTTCTCTGGTCTTCAGCTTCTTGCTAAAGGAATAATTTGAAGTTTCCAGCAGTAGACCTCTCTGGGCTTTTTGCCTCTCTGCTATAGATTTTATTCTACTTTGGTGTCCTTGTTCCCATTCAGATGTTCTGATCTTGCTCCCACATTCATCACCATTCTCTGTAGTGAAATCTTGAAGAAGCAAGTTGGCTTTGTACCAAGTCTTCTTTACTTTCAATATCTTTGCTGCATCTTCTTTTCACCTCTCCTTTTCTTTTTTTTTTTCAACATTTTTTTTGTGTGCTAGCTGGGAGCAGGACCTGATGTATGGGCGGAAGGTCCCAAACAAGGTCTGGTTCTTTAAATGTTTCTCAGTGGTCTTCAAAATTTATTCCAGCTTCAAGACTACTCAGCTTTTCTCAAGGCCTGACTTTGCTGGCAAGGCTCATGATAACATAAGCAGAATTCAGCTTTAGAATTTCCTCAAGGCTGGCTGCCTCTCAGGTTTGTATCTCAGACTTCCCCACTGACTTGCCAGAGTCTCTCCGATTTACTCCATATCCAGGTGAGATAAAAAAGTAGCCTTCCCTCAGATGTCAGCAAAAATCTTTCCTCAGTTTTAATCATTTTAATATTACTAATCAGATTAACTCTTGGCAGGCTCTTCTCCCAAACACGGTACATCTCTGTGGAAACATAGAATGGCATGGAAAACTATACATTGAACACAGAGTAAAAAATAATTTGAGGTACAGTTACTGTTATACAGAGAAGTTATTCGTTGGAAACCTGTACAATTGACAAAGCTAATACTGGCAAGACCACTCAAAAGGCTTGCATAGTTTTGTTTTCCTAACTTTTAATAGGACCAAACAACTTTGGCATATCATTCAAAGGTGCCTGTCACCTAGCTTGGATCAGGAGTGCACTTTTGAAGCAAATCACCCATTGCCACTCAACAGGGCTTCAATTTATACCACAGTGCAGTCTTGCAGTGCAAAGAACTAGATTCTGAAAGTAGGAAGTGGAAGATGTGTCCTTAGAGGGTCCGCCACTGACAGCAGGGGTGGAGATTCAGCCCCAGGATCTGACTAGCATGAGTCACAGGGACCCCTGAAGGGTATGTACTGCTCATGCTGTGTTATCAGCACAGCTTCTTTCTCTCTATACATCTGCTCCTACCAGGCCACATGAGTTGCTAATGGAAACAGCCTCAGACTCTCATGTCGTGTGCTTTGCTATCTTACACGTGTGCACTTTTAATTATAATCTAGTAAGGTGTAACACAACTTACACGTATAACCACTTTTTTTTTTTATTTTGAAGCCTTGGGAGGAGGTTTTATGTCCAAATTTCTGAATACAGAACAGATGTAAGATGTATCTGACTGTTTAAATTGTTTGGTACACCTCCCCAAAGGAGTGGCTAAAGAACTTTCAAGATCATGGATATTTAGCTTATTCATACATATTCGTTCAATCTATATGGTCCCAATCATAACATCAAGACTTTTTACATTTTGTGTGCCTGTTAAAATCACAACATAGTATATTTTTCTCTAATTTGTGCACAAATTTGGTAAGATTGGTACATGATTAATGATTTTTCTGATGTAAATAGCTGTTGGCTTCAATATGTCCATGAGCAGGTGATTTTATAATACCAAAGTTCATCATCCATGACACAGCGCAAATGTCTTACCTTTTTTTTTGTTCCTCACAGCTTATTACTCATGCCAATTCCCAGTTCATCAGTAATGGAAGCTGGCATTACTAAACTGTGGTATGAAAATGGAAATTCTCTTCCTCTTAATTGTTTTAAAAACAAACAGACTAACAATGATGATGATGACAACAACTACAACAAAGAAACAAACCAAAAAAAAACCACCACCAACAAACAACAGCTAACCTTCCTCAGGCTGGAGACTGAGTAGAAAAATCAGAGTAGAAGGCATACAGGGAAAGAAAATTATTTGGTTGTCAAGTGTGTCAGATCATCTTGCCTGTCTATATTTGTGCTTGTTGAATGGATTATCCTATAAGTTCCTCTCAGTTTTAACCCTCTTTGAAGTCAATTAAAAGCTGAAGCCAGTGAGGCTGAAGACTGTGGGATCATCATGCTCAGGCCCTTGCTGTTGAGTAACTCATTCCCTACTGCCTATATATATTGCAATTATCCCTGTTTCTATAATTACACTATGCAATCATCAGCTGTCCAGTACAAGATCCTTATTAGGTTAATCGCTGAGCTTAAAGGGGTCAAGGTGCCCTTTTGGCATGTTTCACACACCCTGTGCTTTTGTGGAAAAACAAAATCATTAAAAATAATTATACATAAATGATAATTAAACAGACACCCCAAAGCTTGCCATGTTCAGCTTATAGGTGTGATCTAGATAATACTTTTAATCCAGAACTGTACTGCTGGTTTTCTTCCATGATTTTTTTTTTCTCCTGATAATGTCATCGCTTTCAACTGTAATTTGGAATAAATTATTAAACTTATACTGTAAATGAAACTTCAGGGCAGAACTCTACCAAATAATGTGAATACAGGCAGTACATCCAACCACAGATCTCTTGAATAGTACTGTCTATTAACATTTTAAAATAGTTAAATAAAGCAAACATTAACTCAACACCAGTTGGTGCTAATAGTGGAAATAAACTATGCTTGTTATGATGTGAAGACAGATATTTACTACAACAAATCCTAATAATACTTACATTCAGTATCTGAAGTATGAAGCTTATGATTCTCTTACACTTTAAGCTTAAAATTTCAAATCTGAATCTTGATTTATAAAGCAGAGTATTTAGAAGTGTAAGGTATTAGCAAAAGGGGAGCAGGTTTTGATTTAGTGAATATATTACTTCCTCGTTTCTTACTTTTTAAGATAGATGTGACAAGAATCATAAAGTGAAACCTTTTTCTGATGTTTACCTAGCGTTCTTCTATGGGTGATATAAATTTTAAATTGAAAAGGTAAATATTTGCATTTTATATATAATAAAATAAAGGAAGTAATTTGGTCTAAGTAATTTAATAAGTGGAAAAGCATACTATTGTCTATATTGTTTTCTTACAGAATCACAGAATCATCTAGGTTGGAAGAGACCTCCAAGATCACTGAGTCCAACCTCTCAACCTAACACTAACAAGTCCTCCCCTAAACCATATCACTAAGCTCTGCATGTAAATGTCTTTTAAAGACCTCCAGGGATGGCGACTCAACCACTTCCCTGGGCAGCCCATTCCAGTACCTAACAACTCTTTCAGTAAAGAGGTTTTTCCTAATATCCAACCTAAACCTCCCCTGGTGCAACTTTAGCCCATTCCCCCTCGTCCTATCGCCAGGCACGTGAATAGACCAACCCCTACCTCGCTACAGCCTCCTTTAAAGTACCTGTAGAGAGCAATAAGGTCACCCCTGAGCTTCCTCTTCTCCAGGCTACACAATCCCAGCTCCCTCAGCCGCTCCTCGTAAGGCTTGTTCTCCAGACCTCTCACCAACTTCATTGCCCATTTCTGGACATGCTCGAGCACCTTGATGTCCTTCTTGTAGCGAGGGGCCCAAAACTGAACACAAGACTCAAGGTGCGGCCTCACCAGAGCCGAGTACAGGGGGATAATCATTGCCTTAGCCCTGCTGGCCACACTGTTCCTTGTGGAAGCCAGGATGCTGTTGGCCTCCTTGGCCACCTGAGCATACTGCTGGCTCATATTCAGCAGACTATCAACAAATACTCCCAGTTCCTTCTCTGCCAGGCAGCTTTCTAACCACTCATCTCCCAGCCTGTAGTGCTGCTTGGGGTTGTTGTGCCCCAGGCTCAGGACCTGGCACTTGGCCTTGTTGAACTTCATACAGTTGGCCTCAGCCCATGGGTCCAGCCTATCCAGATCCTCCTGCAGAGCCTTCCTACCCTCGAGCAGATTGACACATGTACCTAACTTGGTGTCATCTGCAAACTTACTGACAGTGCACTCAATCCCCTCATTCAGATCATCGATAAAGATATTAAAGAGAACTGGCCCTAGTACTGAGCCCTGGGGGACTCCACTAGTGACCGGCCTCCAACTGGATTTAAGTCCATTCACGACTCTTTGGGCCTGGCTATCCAGCCAGTTTCTAACCCAACAAAGTGTACGCCAGTCCAAGCCAAGAGCAACCAATTTCTTGAGGAGAATGCTGTGGGAAACGGTGTCAAAAGCCTTACTGAAGTCAAGGTAGACCACATCCACAGCCTTGTAATTTCTGGGGATTTTTGCAGTTAGATTACTCTGTGGGCACTTTTTCTTCTGGATGTCCATAGCGTTAACTGTTCCTGTTTCATCTCCTACACCCACTGCTGCCATTCAGTCACTGCCAGACCCTACTTTCTCTTCCATCAATGCTCAGTAGATCAAGATTATGTTTGCTCTTTGATCATAATCCCATTTGTCCTTGTCACATGCAAAATCTCCACTTTTCTATACATAATGATTTACTGAATTGTTAATTGCTAAGGACAAGCCTGTACTAAGAGCAGACTGTTTGCAAAGCATTGCTAGTATAGACACATCTAAACTTGTACATTAAACTTTCTTCTCTCTTCCAATTGCACTGAAAATACTAGTGAAGTTTTTCTTCTTTTTACAAAGTATCTGCACTTATACCATCTAATACTTTCTCTTACAATGGCTATAGTCACTGATGATAAAACAGAATACTAACTTTGAGTTTTATTTTTTTTTTTTTTGACACGATCCTGTGGTATTCCCAAGGACAATAGACAATGTATTGTCTTATGATGCCTAAAGATAAAAAATGTGATAAATAAAATCTAAAAAGTTAATTACTTATTATGATAAAAATATTTATATATATTTTTAAAAATGTCTTTCACCTTTTTTATATGTAATAGCTGTGCATTTCTTTATAGCTCACTGACTCTGTTATGAATATGGATGCCTGTGTGGACATATGTACACAAATGTCTAAATACATTTTCTTAATTTAATCAAAATATTCACAAACATCATATAATGCAACACAACATGAAAATTATTCACTTGGACAATTCCAGAGCGTAACTAAGGTGTATTACAAAATACTTTCTCCATACATGAGAATTTTAATGATGCA
Organism: Aythya fuligula; assembly: GCF_009819795.1. NCBI lineage: Eukaryota > Metazoa > Chordata > Aves > Anseriformes > Anatidae > Aythya > Aythya fuligula. The sequence goes on along the minus strand of NC_045562.1, from coordinate 24,689,360 downwards.
GAAAGAATGGGAGTAGCAAGGACGGCTGAACTAGGTTAGAAAATTCACACATAGATTGTGTATTTTCAGAAGCCAATAAATTACTTAAAGAACTAAAACAAAGATTCAGATAGAAGGATTTCAGAATGAGCACAAGGAAAACTGGAAAGGGAAAGACAAATTTAATTTGTGGATTTATAAAGAGAAAGTTAACAAACTTCCTGTGGTGCTCTATACAAAAGAATATTTCCCTTTTGTTGTTATTGAACTTCTCCATCGCACTTAGCAGAATACACAATTTCATGCAGCAGTGATATCTTTGCTCTTTATTATAAGTCATGGCAGAAATTTGAAAAACTTATAATTTTATACAAATAATAAATAAAAACGACTGACCTCAGATCAGTGCCACAGAAGATAAAGATCGTAGTGACAAGAGGTTAAAAGTCAAGATAGGGATATAACTAAAATTACCTTAAGACAAAAGCTAAGGTTTATGGTTTTAGTGAAGAAAAGGGAAATGTTCCAAATTCATATGAAAAATATGAGATGCTGAGTTAGTATGAGGCAATGAAGAATTCATTCTTTTTTTCTGTGTTCAAAGGTAAAGTAATGAACTTGTTATAATACAAGGAAGTAAGAAATAGAAACAACAGAAACCACAAAAAGAATGAAGTTTGAAGAAAACATATCCTTAAGAAGGCACTGAGAACTACTTGTAACTTTTGTAAAATGTACAGTCCCATTTTAAAATGAAAGCTGTTTGGGAATTTGTTTTCAGAATAATTGGATGGAAAAAAAGAACTTCTGTAAAATGAAAGTTTTTTTTTCCAATGGAAATAAAGAGTGCCATTAAAAACATTCCTACTTGCAAAACTAAAACTAAATACACCTTTTTGGTTCGCTGGAAAAAAATACTCTATTTCTTTCTAAAATCAGTTTTGACTTCTCATTTACCCAAAGCCTATTGTACCTCACTGGACTTGTAGAAATGGCAGTGTAGGTTTTCCTGTTCATTCTATATGAAATTGATAGATAGACTAGAAAAATCACTTTTATGCTCATGGTATTCATATGTCTTCCCAAAGTCTTTATAAGCCATCATATTTCTCCCAAGTAAATCAATGCATGTTTATGCTGTCAAACCTGCCTGTACAGGTCTTAAAACAAAAACAAAACAAAACAAAAACAAAAACAAACACAAAAACATGGTTGCTAGCTTTAAAAAAGATAGTTGGTGAGTAATCTGACACATGGCCTGCTGCTTCTGGCATAATGAATGTCTAATTTTTTGCCAATGTTCAACATACATGATTCACATCTGTGTGTACTGCTTTGGCTTCATGATCCCATCTGTTTTGTAAGAGGCATAATACTAATTATTAAGGCATAATACTAATTATTAAGGCATAATAATTTTCAGTGGCAGGCTATGTACACGCCATTTCTGACTGCTGTCTAAGAGTCACGCATGTAAGAATGCTTATTAAAATCATATAACACTTTGTTTACATCTATGGGTTGATGAGTGTGGAATTTTAAAACTTCCTGCTTTAGACCCAAATTAAGGAATGTAGAGGAGTTCAAATTCAAATTTTGCATTCAAATTCATCATATTCATCATCAGAGAAATGAAACGAACCCTTTAAAATATTTTAGGTTCTTGTTTTATTCCAGTGGACACTATCTTAATATCATGAACCAATTCCAATGATGTGATCTATATAAAATAATTGCTTCAGTCACCGTTGGAAAAAAAAATATTGTTAAAGAGAAGTAATAAGAACAAGCAACTCAAATTTTCAAATGAGGTTTCCAGATAACCGAACTTAGCAGAGTTGGCACAATGAATACTTTCCCTTTTACAAAAAAGCCAAATGGCCAGGAAGTTCCAAATAACTGGAAATGAACTCTGAACACTGGTCTGACATCTTATCTAAAAATTGACATCACCATTAGAATGTCTATGCCTGACTTGAAAAAGTCCTTCTGGGGAAAAGTCTACCACTGGAATTGTCAGCATAATTTATGTGTCCTTTTCCAATTTCTAATAGAAGAATTGTATCAGCTGTTGTTAGGCTTGACGTTGACACTTACCAGAAAACAGGATAATATTGCCATTTGTTTTGTAAAACATCAAACAATTGTAGGCAATTTGGGTGAAATATAGGTGCAAAAATGACTTGATGTTTTACAGTAAAACCCTTTCACTTGTTCCAAAATGTTTTTCTTAAGTGTGAAACTTGCTCAAGTTCTTAAACTTGAACAAATCTTCAAAAGAGAAGAAAAATCAGGAAAAATGATTTTTTTTAAACTTATTTTTAAACCATTTTTTAAAAGCTTTTATTTTTTATTTTTTAAGTTATATTAACTAATGTAGTAAGTTAAGTTTCATACCAGTGCAATCTCTTGACATGAAAGATTATCTTAATTATTGGTTTTGAATTTAGTTTTGAATGTCTTCACTTTATTATTAATGGCATATTTTAATTAATACTCAGAAGTTAGATTCTCTACTCCCATGAACAAATCAAGAGCATCACAACCTCCACAATGACATACATATTGTATCATCTAAAGACTAACACTACATAATCTGACAAAAATATAGTAGTCATTATGTTATAATATCTTAGTTTCCAGCAACTATCAAAATAAGCGTTTGATGAGTTATTGAAGTTCACTGTCTGGTCAGCAACAGGATTATTATGAAATTCATTATTAATAATACATTGTAAATATTATGACTACTGGAAAGGATAGACATATTGCACTGTCAGACTTGTGGGAGAAGATGTACATGCTTCCTGAAGATATTTTCTGACCTGAAACCAGAAGTTACTCAATATAGTCTCAATCATAGTGTGCTCATTCTGGTGTCATATCTAAGTGAAGATTTCTCCCTAGGGAAGTAAGTAAAATAATCCCAAACAAAATCATTGCTGAAATTAATGAATATGACATAGGATAACTTTGGAGTTTCATAGCAAAAATAAGCAGCACACTAACCTAGTGAAAGAACCTAAAACAAATATTCATTATTTATCTATCACCAAGTTGTTTAATGGAAAATTTTGTTTGCTTTTAAAACAGGCTTTTAAACCATACAGAGTTATAGTGATAAGAGGCTTGGAATTATAAAGAGAGAAAAATAGGATACTGGTAATGTCCTCAACATTGTCTGAAGAAGATATGCAATAAGAGTATCTACCTGCTATGGACACTTCTCCCCTCTCCTCCTGTAAGTGGAGATATTCACTTACATTACTTAAAACCTACTGGTAATTTTAACATACATGGACTCATAAATAGTTAAATCCGTATAGCTACCATTTTCACAAAAGCAATGCTCCATGAATCTCTCTGCTTTCAAGCAATTTGGCATAGTGTGACTGTTTCAATATGTGGGAGTCATGACATGAGCCAGGAAGTTTATTAAAACATTCTCAGTGTTTTGTTTCGCATGGTATAATTCAGGGAATTATAAGCAAGTGAAGAGAAGTTCTTTATAGGACTGCTGTGCTCCCTGGATGTTAGAGGGATATATCCATGGCATTTTTTTCCTCCAAGATATGTTTGAAAAAGTATCTGAGTAATTGCACCATTACTCCAGTAAAGGCATTGCTTCTGGTTACTGGAGTTTAAAATACAATTCAGTGTTTAAATAAGTATTCTCTTTGGCTGCTATACATCATCTGGAAAGTTGTGAATTGTTCGAATGGCTTAGTGACAAACCCAGTCTTAGTCAGCAAGGTCTCTTCCTGGGGATCATTTGTGAAGGTTAGAAACTTCTGTTCACACCCAGAGAACAACATAGTTCAACACACGTAGAAAATAAACAGACCCTCCAGCTTCAGCCCTGTCCCATGACCCCTGAGTACAGAGCTTAACCTTCCAAAAGGCATTCAACTTCTTTGGGTCACTGGAGGCGGGGAGAAGATGTCTTGTTCACTGGAAAATGCCACTATGACCAAAGAAGTCTTGCGTGAGACAATATCCTGATGCAAGCATTTACCTTTCTGAGATATACCTATGTTATTTCATGCCAGAGATCAAGAAGTAACACTCCCTTTGGGGAAACTATTATCATCCATCAAGTGTTACTTGTTCAATCGCTTCTGATATAGAGTTGTAGTACTGTACTTCAGTGATTTAAAGTGGGATGAAGTGTGTCAAGAAGTATACTCAGTGATTTTGAAATATTGTATTACAAGCCTTGGTTAGACATTACAAACATTTATATTTGGAACTCTAAGCAATTTAATTTACAATGCAAAATACATATATATTTTTTTGTGTAACATGGGGTGGTTACTCATACCTGAGATGCAGAGCTGATATGAATGTCTTTTTTACCACCAGAGACATGGACTGAAATTCCCACTAGGGGATACCTTTATAGATCTCATTTCAGTATATTATAGTCATGCCATTATAAAACCATCAAATGCAATTTGGCACAGCATGATACTTAAGTGGTGGCCTGAAATTAACAGACTGAATTACCCTCTACAGGCAGCCAAGGTTATTTATATATTGGAATTCAGATAAGTAAGTGAAGTGCCTTACTGAACTCTGTACTTTTATATTCCCTTCATCTTCTGTGCTTTGAAATACTTATTGTACCAGTCCTTTATTTGAACTTCCAGAATATTTAGCCATTTAAAATGGGAACAAACCTGCAAGCAGGACGCTATACCAGCTACCTACAAAAGATAGTGCTTTTGCATTTGTAAACTGTCTTGTAAAAAGTTTGATTAAAACAGCTACTTCTTGGTCTCTGTGAGGTCTAGTGCAATTAGTTGCTTTAAACTCCATTTTCTCTCCCTGCTGCCAATTAAGCACAACTTGTGTGCAAGAGTAATGGTTGCCTCAGTGACAAAATCAGAACATGCTAAATAATGTGATTAAACTTGTTAAAAGCCAAAATAAACACTTATAATTATCTCAAGAAAACCTGCATAGCACAAGTGAGTGCTCTATAAAGAGAAACTCTGCTTCCATAATTTCAGACTTTCCTACACAATAGATCATAGTTAAAGATCTGTTAACAGACCTCTGACTGCTGAACTGGGCAGCTTGTGGTTTGCTTCTAAACCTATTGGCATAATGTGGATTTATGCAAGAGGTGCAAATTGGAAGTTGTCTGCTATTGGGGCCATTGGCAGAACAGAAATCATACTGTAGGGTTAGCAGCATGAAGTACATTGCTTTGAAATTACACAGCAGGGTTTCTGCTTGTTGCTCTGCTTGCCTTTAAGACCAAGGTCTTATACTGTCTGGCCATGATTAAAATCAAAGTGTAGGCTTCTTTGCTGGGTGCCAGTAAACGAAGGTGAAAAACAGAAACAATCTGGATTCTTAATTATTTTAAAATGCAACATAGGCAAAAAAGAATAAATACACAAGATGAAAGCTTACTAATCTATCCTAATTATTACACATAAAGTGATTTCCTAAAGAGGCCTATATCTTGAGATAGTCACTTGCTATGACTATGCAAGATCTTTTTTTCCCCATCTTTTATATAAAACTTATTTTCCCCATCTTTTATGTGTATGCATATACAAAAGAAGAACTGATGAGCAGTTTAAATGGTGGACTTATTTAAATCCAGGTACACATCAAAACATGAAATACACCAAGATGAATTTACTGAAAATTAAATGGCCATTAGCTTCTGCAGTGATCCACTAGTAAAAAACTGAACATTTGGAAATGTTCCGTTTTATTGCCATCGTATGGATATGTAGGTAGGTGTGTATGTACTGGCAAGTGTAATCAGAAAGAATAAAAGATTATTAAATTAGAAAAAAAAAAAAATAAAAAAAAGACAGACAGGAGTCCTCAGTGCAAATCCAAGTTGTTCTATTCAGAGACTCTTGTTCTGGTTTCAGTCACTGTGGTCACTTTTCAAGTGAAATCATAGCAAAATAATGGCGTGCGGCAGAAAGTCAATGTTGAAAGTGCATACTGTGAAAAATATCTGTTCTATTGCCAGTTTTACCGTCAGTGAACAAGGAGCTTTTTCTTGACTTGTCAGCATATTCCAAAGTACATGCTGTCAGGATATTTTTCCTAATCGGCTCTTCAAGGGCTTATTGATAGGAAGACCTCCTGAGTCTGCAGCTATCTGGAGATAGACATAGACAATCATTAAGGTTGGCTGAAGCCATTTACGCTAGAGGTAAAAGAAGGGTATTCATGAACATCCTAAAAAAGTGACTAAAACAATATTTGAAGGCAGAGAAGTCAATCCCATTCTTCCCAGAATTTTTATAGGAGTGTTTTGCTGAACAGTTTACAAGAGGCTGTAGGAAGCCAGAAGATCTCATCATTGCAAGGACAATTTTAAAGTGTAATCCTAATATCTGCTGACTTCAATGTAAAACCTGTGAGGGTTTATTTGTATTAGACTATCTGAGCACACCTCTGAAAAAACAATTCAAGATTATTTAAAATTCCATGTTCTGTTCAACATATTTGCATGCTTTCATAATTTATGTGCTAAATTATTTACATGTTTTGTTAGCACTGGAACTTTTGCTGAGCAGTTATAAGCACTGGTAAGTATTGGGGATTTCTTGAATTAAATGTCTCCTTCCAGGTCATCTCAGCATGCATATTGGACAGAAAATTTCAGAAAGTTATCCTGATGTACAAAGTACATCCCACTTTAATTTCTGACTTATTTAATGCATGATGTTTTGATATAAACTACAGTGCTTGAAATTCAGCTTTTTTGGCCTTATCTGAAAAATCTTTCTTTCTTTCTTTATTTATCTATTTATTTCCTAGTTAGTGGTGTTCTATTTTTATGAAGTTTATGATGTGTTTTTTTTTTTTTTTTTGTTAGAAAATAAAGACATGCCTTCCAGGTTAATAGCAAAAGATATGTAAGAATTGCATGTAAATAAAGGATTCAAGCAGTCAACTTTGAAATGTAATCTCTTTGTATTGTATTTTACTTCTTCTTTTAACATATTTTGAAAACTTTTTTTGTCAATAATTCTCATCCCATTTAATGTCCTGTAGCTTACTGTGTCCCAGATAGCTATTTTTGAATGAAAAATTTCCATGCCTTTAAATCTACAGCAAAGAGTTTCTTTTATGCACCACTTCAGAAAAGACCTTGCTGTTAATAGTGTTTCTAACTCACAGCTTCTGAAGTCTGACCTGTTAACGGAGTCTGTCTCTGCTTCAACTCTGGCAAGACCAAATCAGGAAGTGAAAGGTTCTCGTTCACTTCCTCCTTGTGATCAGGGAGGTCAGCTGTACTGCTTGCCCATTACCATACTGGAAGGCAAAAATGTATTTAAGACTGTTATGATAAGAAATCTGGAGCAGAGCTACCATCTCTAGTTTCTACTTCTTCCAATGGAGCCTTGTTGGCTCTTCCCATTTTGCCTTTTTCCCCTTAAATAATCTCATTAATATTAAGAAACCATATTGCTTGGGTTTTTCCCAATATCCAGGCTTGTTGGTTATATACTGTGGGCAAACTTTGCTACATAAATACTGCTGCTCTGGCTAGCTTCTAAAGCATATAATGCAATGTGCTCCACTGGAGAATTTTAAAGTCATTTAAAGAAATTCATTCCACATCTCCGAAAGCTATAAAAATTCCAAATATTTCAATATAATGCATTAGGTATACAAAATCACTGCTAATATTAGTGAAGCTTATTCTCTGCAAAACACTCCTTTCTCTTACAGGTAAGACATGTAATTTTGCCCTGTAACATTCCAGCTCTGCTGTTAACAGTGGAAATTGTAGTAAAATTGTAGTGAAAGCAGCACTCTGTAGACCACTGTTGCCAGTAGTGCAAAGAACTACAGAAATGTTGGTATAAAGAGGTCTCTGGCAGACACAGGATTTTAATCCACAGCACATGCACAACCTCTTTGCACAGTTTTTGCCATCAGAGCAACTGCATAGTTTGGGAAACTGCATGAGGGGGAAAAAAGCAAGCCTAAACAGAAGCACAGTCAGGAAAGGCATACTCACTTCATTTCACAGTCCATTGGAAAGGAAGAGTATAGCAAAAAGCTGTGAAAAGCAGAGCTATTCAGTGCCAAGTCTAGCAGGACAATAGTGAACAGTTTGAATTTTTCTTCTATTTCTCCTTTTTTTTAAGTCCCTTGTTGGACACTGACCTAAGGTAAGGAGAGGTCTGCAGGTTAAGACTTGAAAGTTTCCCCTGCTGTGCTTTCTCTGCAAAATAGTTTTTTCCTAAACTTGACAGAATCACAGATCACAGAATCACAGATTCATCTAGGTTGGAAGAGACCTCCAAGATCACTGAGTCCAACCTCTGACATAACACTAACAAGTCCTCTAGTAAACCACTAAACCATATCATTAAGCTCTACATCTAAATGTCTTTTAAAGACCTCCAGGGATGGTGACTCAACCACTTCCCTGGAAAGTCCATTCCAATGCCTAACAACCCTTTCAGTAAAGAAGTTCTTCCTAATATCCAACCAAGCTGATGCTCTTGTTTGAGCATCAGCTCTTCCTCTCCCTTTCATGCCTCCCCATCACAGTCAACTGGCTGTTCAGTTGTAGACTGAACAGATGCAAAATGAACTGGTGGCCAAAATCCAGTCCTTTTGTTACTACTTGCAGAGTAAAATCTTTTGCTTAGAGGAACCTGATTTTTGTGAACAATCTCCAAAGAAAGGACCAAGACCAATTGTACTCAACTTATTTTTTTCCTCTGAAGAGAAATTTGCTCAGCTTGGGTCATTGGCAAGGCAGGGAGAAGACATTTCAGATGTTAGTGCCTATTTCAATTTGTTTCTTAGAGTGTCACTTTAATTCTAATTCTAATTAATTCTAATTCTAATTCTAATTCTAATTCTAATTCTAATTCTAATTCTAATTCTAATTCTAATTCTAATTCTAAATTCTAATTCTTCTCCCTCTGCTTGATCCCAACTTTCTATCAGACAGGCACATCCCTCTACCTTCTCCTCTACCTTCCCTAGCTTTCCCAAGCTTGCAGACTGCATACAGTACAACAACTGGTCCTTTAACCACTTGTCATCCTGTCTGGTATCACAGAGTTTTTTTCTGGAAAAGGAGCACCTACAGGATGATAATTATAGCCTGTTAACTTTTGCAGTGTTGGTTGAACATGATACATCAGGCAGAAAATACTGGTTTTATAGGTATGTGCATCTTACAAGGTTACAAGGTTACAAGGGAAGGCTTTTTTTTTTTTTTTTTTTTTTTTTTTTTTTTTTTAGTTTGTATGTTTGTGATCTTGTACTCAGAACTTGCAGTGAAATGGTGAGTAGAAAACCTGGCATTCTTTCCATGATCACATGTTGTGTCTCAGTACACACTACCTGACTTCAGAGATAATACATTCTCTCTGGACTTGATACACCTTCAATAAAAGAACCAATTTAAGCTGAAAAAAAAAATATTAAAAATAAAATGTTAAAGTGCCAAAAGAGATCAAAACAATTGAATACTAGTATGTTCAGGAAATAATCTTTTTCCTGAACCATCAATGATTTGTTGATATTTTCATTTACAAGTTTGTGTATTTCATCTAAAATTTTAAAATATGGATGTTCTCAAATACTTAGCAAAAATAATGTGAATAAATAATAGATGTTTTTCAGGGTAAAGCAAGGAAATTATATGTAAGGGTATGTGCTATTAATTTAAAAATAAACAAAGACTAGACTGGCTGATTGGATGAGGAGGCAAATCTGACCATTAATCTCAGTTCCAAGCTAAATACTTAAACAATGGAAAACACAGAAAAATAGAAGGACACAAGGGTGAATTTGGTCCTAACACTACTGTTGTGTTACGGTTGTAATGATAAGGTCTTTGAGTTCTGCTGTTCTTTGCATCCCAGTCTCGGCATACCTCCTCAGGCAAGTCATTTTATCTCCTCTCATCCATAAAACAGGATAAAATACTCATTTTAACATGATATGAAGGCTGTTAATACTTGTTCAATTTTAAGTTTTGGTGGGGAAAAGAAAGAAAAACAAACAAACAAAAATATTACCAGAGCCATATGGAATATTCAGTATTGGGTGAATAAAATAATTTTGGCCAATGCAATTTTGTGCTCTTTAGTAGAAGAATTTCAAAATTAGTGAACAAATGGAACACAGTAGCATAACATACATTGTCTTAGTTCAAGTATTTAATAGAGTGTCATGAACCATAATTTGAAAATATAACGCAACCTTTTATGTAAATGGGGCCACAGAGATTAGAAAACAGGATAATGATAAATGGCGAAGTATCTAACTGTTCAAGCCAATAGAAGGATCAGTGTAAGAGCTGCTTTTAATTAACATCTTAGTGGTTTGGAAAAAGGAATAAAGATCATATTAAATAAATTTGCTGATGATGTTGCACTGAAAGATCTTGCCAAAACTAAAGCCAGAAAAAAATACGAAGGGTCACAGAGGTTAAAAAAATATGGCAAGGAAAGTAAGCCCTCAACCTGGAAGAAAATGCAAGCTAAACATTTAGTAAAAATGATAGCATATACACGGGAGAGAAAGAAATAACAATGAGCAAGTTCTTTGGCTGATGCCAAAATCAAGTTAGATTTGTGGTTTTAGCAAGATCAAGTATCAAAGGAGTTGTTCTATTTGGGCTGTCTCTACCATGGCAGGTGCAAAGGAAAGAGATTCTTTTTCTGACCATTGTCTTACACCATTAAAAATCTGTAGAATATTTGCAATGAATTTCAAAGAAAAGATGAAACATCTACAAGATGTTGCTAGTTCAAATTATTCAAAACTGTCTCCTCATCGTCATTACTGACGTCATAAGAAACAGTGTGACCAGCAGGGCTAGGGAGGTGATTGTGCCCCTGTACTCGGCTCTGGTGAGGCCGCACCTTGAGTACTGTGTCCAGTTTTGGGCCCCTCGCTACAAGAAGGACATTGAGGTGCTTGAGTGGGTCCAGAGAAGGGCGACGAAGCTGGTGAGGGGCCTGGAGAACAAGTCCTACGAGGAGAGGCTGAGGGAGCTGGGCTTGTTCAGCCTAGAGAAAAGGAGGCTCAGGGGTGACCTTATTGCTCTTTACAGATACCTTAAAGGAGGCTGTAGTGAGGTGGGGGTTGGTCTGTTCTCCCACATGCCTGGTGACAGGACGAGGGGGAATGGGCTAAAATTGCACCAGGGGAGTTTTAGGTTGGATGTTAGGAAGAACTTCTTTACCGAAAGGGTTGTTAGGCATTGGAACAGGCTGCCCAGGGAAGTGGTTGAGTCACCATCCCTGGAAGTCTTTAAAAGACGTTTAGATGTAGAGCTTAGTGATATGGTTTAGTGGGGACTGTTAGCATTAGGTCAGCGGTTGGACTCGATGATCTTGAGGTCTCTTCCAACCTAGAAATTCTGTGATTTTGTGATTCTGTGATACTGTAAGTTTTAAAAAGCACCACATTTTAAAAGTAGGGAGTGCTGTGTTTCTTCTGCTTTTGGAAGCATTAAGGTTTGCATTTTAAGGCTCTTAGTGGGAGGACGGGATAGGGAAAAATGTCATACTGCTCTTTTTTTTTTTTTTTTTTTTTGTTTTTGTTTCCAAAGACTGAAGAAAAAATAATTTGCTTTTTCTTCATATAATTTTGGAGTTGGTGCATTAAAACAAATGAAAATGTGAGGTTCATGATAAAATATCTGATTTCACAGTGGTACACAGACATAACCTTCACTTGTAGTCACTGTGACTGAAACATTAACCTATGCAAATTTCCAAGGAAGCAACTACACTAAGATATAAAGAAAGTTTATTTTGGAGAAATCCTGGCAAAGTGGCTGTTATTGAGCTGTTGTTGTGCAAAGATATGACAGATGCTGACAGAAGTCAGAAATATCTTCTGTTTCTGGCTTAGCTCAAGTTCTCCTAGCTCAAGAATTGCCTAGAGAAGCTGAGCTTTGTGGCTGAATCTTAGAGAAAACTCAATTTTGTGGACATTAGGGATCCACATAACATTTTTTAAATACTAAATTTAATGTGCTTATATTTATATCTGCAAATAATCTATATCTAATATTCTATAAAATATAATCTATAACTATCAATAAAATTTGGAGGGCTGGGAAAGGTGATAAAAAACAAAACTCTAAGAGCATGAATTACATGTATGCTTCTTTGCTACACTACTTGGTTGTAAAACCATTTTTCATTTGAACAACATGCTGCATCTCAGAAAAACTCAGGAAATATATTTAATCCATTTAATATCTGGACCGCTATTGGTATCGTAAGTTGTGGTAAGGGGATTAGAATGCAAAATGTCCCTAACACTGAAGTAATATGTGCAAGATAATGCTGTTTCTAATGACGGCTGAGCTTTGACACAGTGCTGTTGAAAATTTAGGGCTCTGCCTTGGTTTTCAACTGCTCCCTCTCTCTACTTATTCAAACAACCACCTCCTCTGTATTTCCAAGTAGCCTAAATTTCTGATCCATTCTTCCCTCAAGACCACCACCGATTACCACCAAAAACATCTATGCAAGTAGTTGGTTTTGTCTAGTTCTGCTAAAATATTTGTAAGTCCTTGTACAAATTAAATGAATTTGAGCTTTTTTTTTTTTTTTTTTTTTTTTTTTTTTTTTTTTTTTTTTCATGTAAAGTATCTCGCTCCAGTGTGAGGGACAACTGTTAAAATACATCACATAAAAACATTTTGCAAATAAAACCACCCCAAAACATAGACAATTTAAAAACAAGTTTTTCTGTGTAAATTAAAATCTGTAATTTTAGACATATTTGGTGATTAAAATAGAAGACTGTTCAGCCTCATAATGACTTGAAAAGATACTAGGATGCTCAAAGGATAGAGGTAAATATTAAACTCAAGTTATGATGAGCTTAATAGATCTGGTGATGGATGTAATATTCTGATTTTTCCATAATTATAGCACACAGTGATAAATAAATAGATCTATCTCTTATTTTTAATCTTTATTAAGATTGTTAAAGTATTAAAAATAATCTAGATTTTTTTTTTATAACTATTTTAACAGAATGGTAGGGGAAAAATTGTATTTTTCTTGCATGAAAAAATAAAACAAGTGGACCTCAGTGCACAGGCTGACAGTGCAGCTGCTCAAAGCACAGTGAACAGGGAAGGGCCGAGGATAGACACACATTTTAAACAGCTTCATTCAGGAAGCAGAATGGCTGCCCTCTGAAGGCCTAAACCTTCATGGAGTAAGTTTTGAGTATTGCTGCTCAAGTGTCATTAGCCTTTCTTCAATAAGGCAGCAAAGCACCTATACTTCAATAATTTCCAGCACTTTTGAGAGATGTACTATATAAGCAGAAATTCCTAAAACTTCCTAGCACTATCTTTTTATTGGATTAATTCTTGTTTAAATGATACAAAACTCCCTCATTCTTATACATAATATATTTTGTTTCAAAATCTTCATGTGTAGTTATTGGCCTATAATCTCTTTAAAGTGAAACCACAGTCTTAAATGTAAAACCACAGTTAGACAGGCCAAAAATTTTTGAGCAACTGACTGAAAGAATAAATGTTAATAATAAAAAACTCCTTCTCATGAATCAAAAGAAAAAAGACTTTCAAAGAGAAGTTGGGAGCATGGGATGATCTTGATATAAAAGGGCCTGTCACGGAAAATTCAGATCATTGCAGAAGTGAAGCAAAATGAATTCCTTGCAGTGGTATTCATTACAGAGGAGAGAATAGACTAAAAGCATGCTTTATTGGAGAAGAGACTGAAAAACTATTTCCAACTGAAACATAAGTAGAGGAGATTTGTTCTGAAGTGATAAATTAAGGAAGAATATTTTTCAGGACCTAAATGATATTTCCAGGAGTTCCAAAAGTACCCAGATAGGAAAATACTCTACTGGTAACTGGGATGTGTTGACTACTGCTTAAGTTGGCCTTGATAATAAAGCAATATGACACAGATCTTTGATATTCCATCAGCTAATAATCCAGAATTTTGTTTCCAGACTGTCTTTACCTAAGCCTAGAAAAATTAATGGAGAACATAGAATATGATACATAGATACAATGCTTTGGCAAAAAGTCAGCAAGTTTGTAGGCATGACTTGCAAACTTAATATGGCTGTTTGAAAGAATGATTTACCATGTTTATCAGGGTAAACCCAGCTGGTATAGCATAGCTGGACTGTCAGTCTCCTTTGCCAGATGTTCTAACAGAAGCCGTGCCCTTACGGAGGAGTAGGTCAATGCCAACTGCTTAAACGACAAAAAACTGTGTCAAAGGGACAAAAAGTGTGGTCAGATTTTCCTGGGAGGAATTTTGGAAAGATTCTCCCTCCAGGATCTGTACTGAGCCCCGTACTGCATGGTTGGGAAGATGGCCAAGTAAGTACTGGTGTGACAGGTTGCTGGTGATATGTAATTTTTGTTGAAAGACAGTAGACTTAGTAGGACAGGTAGCAATAAGACTACTTTGTATATACCACAGTTTAAGTGAATATATGTGTAAATTCTGCATCTTGTCTCATATGGTTTAATTGTTCAATATGAAACAATTTGGTAATAGGTTTGAACCCTGTATTAATAAGAGCTCTGGAACAACAACAGTATTGGAGGATGAGAACTATTTCAGTAGTGCTCCTGAAATGTTAGCATGCAACAGTGTAAAATCAAATATCTGAAGCAGTTTAAACAGGGCTTACAGATTATTTTTCTTTTCCTTAAAAAAAATGAGTGTTTTATTGTATAACGGTCTGTGCCCAACACAGAGACCACAGTAGGATTTATAACAAGCAGGAAAAACATAACAGTATGAATCTAACAAAAATGTTTAAGAAGGTTAATAATACAAGCAAGAATTAAGAAATAAAGTGTTTTGTAAGACATTTTCTTGAAAATAGGGCTATGTGGACAAAGAAAAATTTGACTTAAATATGTTGTATACTAACAAAGAGCACTTGAGATTTCTGAAATATTTCCCTAAAGGATGAAAGCTCATTTTTTTTATTATTTTCAAGGGAGATTTGATTAAAAACATGTTTTCTAACAAAATTTAACTGCTTAGTCACTCATAACAAAACTTTTTTCTTTTTTTTTTATGCATAGAGTGATATATTAGGTCTTATCCAATAGCCAAGAGGCCAATAAAAATTTGCACATGAATAAAGAGAACTATTTAATCTGAAAAAAAAAAAAAGGAAAAATAAAATAATAATAATAATAATAAAAAAAAACAACAGAAATGTCAATCTGCCAAAGCTTTTTCACTGCCTACCTCATCCTCAGGGCTGGCAACAGGCACTCCACCCTGAGAAAACTGCTTTTAGTCCCTTTCTCACAGCCTCTCACAGTGTGCATGTCAGCCAGAGAAAGGGGGGAACTGTCACAGCTGTTCCTACAAGCTTTCACTTGTGGCACAAGAAACTTAATGTTTAGGATTTCTATAAAAAGTGACCATTAGGAGGAACTCTTTTTGGTAGATAAAGCTGGACACATAAAATTTGTCTCTACACTTCACACTCAAATACAAAATAATATGATGCATTTGAGAGTGGTTCACGTCACATTAAATATACAATATGTGATATTGTGAATCCTGGTCTTCATGTGGTTCATCACAGGGATAGGTCTATTTCACTGATTTCACTCTTCTTACAACAAATTGAACTAGGTATAATTTCTTTCTGATATTAACAAATAGCCCTTCCCTTCAACCAGGTTTATTAGAGATGTCCATGAGTGTTGGATGAACCCCACTACAGCTTCTTCTTGTCTTGGGTGTCACATCTGGGCAACCTGGTGTGCAAACTGAGCCTGCTTGTGCATACTGACCTGCTTGGTGTATGGTTAACTTTTAATCCCTTTTTTTGGCTTATATCAATTTAACATTGTCTTTGCAAAACACTTTAATAGCCAAAGAAATGAAAAAGAAAGAGAGAAAGAGAGAAAGAGAGAAAGAGAGAAAGAGAGAAAGAGAGAAAGAGAGAAAGAGAGAAAGAAAGAAAGAAAGAAAGAAAGAAAGAAAGAAAGAAAGAAAGAAAGAAAGAAAGAAAAAGACAGAAAGAAAGAAAAAGACAAAGAAAGAGAAAGAAAGAGAGAAAGAGAGAAAGAGAGAAAGAGAGAAAGAGAGAAAGAGAGAAAGAGAGAAAGAAAGAAAGAAAGAAAGAAAGAAAGAAAGAAAGAAAGAAAGAAGGAAAGAAAGAAAGAAAGAAAGAAAAGATATTTGCAGAGAGCAATATGTTCATTTCTAGCTGGATTTATGTGAAAACATGCAGATTGCCATGTTATGTCTACTGACAGCATAGGAATAAGATAAAAATACACTCCAGCTGTGTGATAAATTCAGGGCCAAAGTCTCTCCTTCTATTCAGACGCAAATGGCTTCCACTGAGGTTAATAGGACTAGGGTGCTTACAGTGTAGGGTCCCTAATTGTTTCTTGGCTGGCTAGTACTTGATATCAATACACATACAGACAGTATTGAAAGAGATGTGTTATATCAGTATGATCAGCTAGATGATAAAAAAAACCCTGCTGTTAGCTCTGATAGGAAAAACAGATTTTAGAATGCAATCAAGACAAGTAATAATTAGAAATGTAATAATTGCACATAGCTCCTTGATGAATTACTGAACTTCATGAAAAAGCATCATACGTTTTTATGGGCTATAAGCCAACAGTCAGGTAGCAAGAATGAAAACTCTTATAAAAGGTCTAGATGGTTTTAGATTTTAAGATGGAGATGAAATATTTGTTATATTGTCTAAGGTATCTATTTTGTTACTTCTTGCTTTTTGGTTCTGAAATTAACAATTCAAATAGGAGTGTCACTGTGTTGCTAGTTAAAACTAACATATAGCTTATGAGTTAGAGATCACTGTATTGTAATTAACAGGATGATTTTTATAGGGTGAATTCTGTAAAAAATCCTGATCATGGGAGAAAGACAATGGCATATTGCTACAATAAACTGGAATATTTCTGCACTAAATGTAGTGCAATCAATAAAAAAAAAATCAAAATAAAAGTATATGATTAAATACTGCAAATGACAGATAAAAATAACACTGAGGTCATCTTAGATCTTTGCTAGGTGTAATCTTTCTTCAATTTATAATTTTGTATGAGGTCATATTTTACCTTTCCAATGAAAACCATAAATGCAGATTTCCATGCTTGGTGGATGAGGGAAAAGCTGTGGATGTGGTCTACCTTGACTTCAGTAAGGCTTTTGACACCGTTTCCCACAGCATTCTCCTCAAGAAATTGGTTGCTCTTGGCTTGGACTGGCGTACACTTTGTTGGGTTAGAAACTGGCTGGATAGCCAGGCCCAAAGAGTCGTGAATGGACTTAAATCCAGTTGGAGGCCGGTCACTAGTGGAGTCCCCCAGGGCTCAGTACTAGGGCCAGTTCTCTTTAATATCTTTATCGATGATCTGAATGAGGGGATTGAGTGCACTGTCAGTAAGTTTGCAGATGACACCAAGTTAGGTACATGTGTCAATCTGCTCGAGGGTAGGAAGGCTCTGCAGGAGGATCTGGATAGGCTGGACCCATGGGCTGAGGCCAACTGTATGAAGTTCAACAAGGCCAAGTGCCAGGTCCTGAGCCTGGGGCACAACAACCCCAAGCAGCACTACAGGCTGGGAGATGAGTGGTTAGAAAGCTGCCTGGCAGAGAAGGAACTGGGAGTATTTGTTGATAGTCTGCTGAATATGAGCCAGCAGTATGCTCAGGTGGCCAAGGAGGCCAACAGCATCCTGGCTTCCACAAGGAACAGTGTGGCCAGCAGGGCTAAGGCAATGATTATCCCCCTGTACTCGGCTCTGGTGAGGCCGCACCTTGAGTCTTGTGTTCAGTTTTGGGCCCCTCGCTACAAGAAGGACATCAAGGTGCTCGAGCATGTCCAGAAATGGGCAATGAAGTTGGTGAGAGGTCTGGAGAACAAGCCTTACGAGGAGCGGCTGAGGGAGCTGGGATTGTGTAGCCTGGAGAAGAGGAAGCTCAGGGGTGACCTTATTGCTCTCTACAGGTACTTTAAAGGAGGCTGTAGCGAGGTAGGGGTTGGTCTATTCACGTGCCTGGCGATAGGACGAGGGGGAATGGGCTAAAGTTGCACCAGGGGAGGTTTAGGTTGGATATTAGGAAAAACCTCTTTACTGAAAGAGTTGTTAGGTACTGGAATGGGCTGCCCAGGGAAGTGGTTGAGTCGCCATCCCTGGAGGTCTTTAAAAGACATTTACATGCAGAGCTTAGTGATATGGTTTAGTGGAGGACTTGTTAGTGTTAGGTTGAGAGGTTGGACTCAGTGATCTTGGAGGTCTCTTCCAACCTAGATGATTCTGTGATTCTCATACCAAATGAGAAAAAAGTCAGGAAAATGTAACTGTGGTATCCACAAAAGAAAATAACCTGTGTTTATTGCAATCATTCAATGGCCTGCAGAAATCTGCAAAGATTTCTTGAAAGGCATATGTAGAATACCTATGTTAAGCTATTGCAGTATTCCTATAGCAGATCAGCCAAGTCTGCTGTTACCCAAGGAAATCCTAATTTTTGCCAGAGTTGTTTGGAGTTACAATCAATCTAGAGTTTTATACTTTTTTCTTTTTTTTCTTTCTTTTTTTTTTTTTTTCCCCTAGTTCCAGTCTATGACCTCATTAGGGTATATCATATGAAATCAGAAATATCTGAATGTTGAGCTCTGGCATCCAAATCTATGAAAATCATCTGTTAGTCTTCTGACATCCTCATGCAGATTGCTCAGACGCTCTCACAGATGTCATTCTTTACGTCAGTATATACACATCACTTTATATTCTGACTTTATTTTATAGTCCAGATTTCTCAGATCTCTCACTACATCCTGTTTCAGTGAATGGAAATAGTCTGTCAGTTCAGTGGTCTCAGTTTCTTCCACTTCCTCACTCATCACCAAATGTGAGATGCTGAGCTGGCATCAGGTCTCTAATGCATGACTGTTCTGCAGCTGCTTCCTTCCTAGGGATGAGGGCTGCTGCTGCTCTGCTACACTGAGAGGCTGAATCCCTTCTTCCCTGAGCAGTTTAAAGAAATGCTGTCTCTTATTGGGATGATGTGGGAAGAGGCATGTGCCTGAACTCCTTAGATCCCATGTAGTTTGGTGTGAAGGACTTTAGAGTGGTGTTGCTGTCCTGGCAGTTAGGAACAGTGCAGCCATGTTGGCTACAAAGGCCCTGCTGACACTGCCAGCGCAGTATTTATCACTTTGACTGAATGCCAGTGGAGGAACCATTTCTAAAACAATGGACTTTTGTTTAATGCTTTACAAGAGCCAGAAACATTCCTTCTCTCACATTTTGTTAGGTTCTGATGTTCAAATGCCTCTGCATGGGAACAGAGCAAATGAATTCAAGAGGATTATTCCAGCTGGTCAGTGAGTTAGGGCCTTAGAACTATAGGAAATGAACCATTTCCTCTGAAACTCTGAAAGAACTTCTGAGAAAGAGATATTCACTTCCCCATACTCCACAAGCACAGACACGCTACTGCTTATACTGCCCTCAGAACAAGACATGGAAGGGCACCGATAAAAATGTGGTAGCGAGAGAAAGCCTGTACACCCTAATCTGGAAAGGAAACTACTGGGTCCAGTCTTACAGTTCTCAGGCAAACAACATTTCCACTGAGGTTGCAAGGGAAAACACTTGTTCTGCTCTAAGTAGACATTCTCCTTTGAATTGAATAGAATTTATTTGCATCAGCAAAAAAGTGTCAATGTAGATTACATGTCCTGCAGAGAAGGTTGTACCTAGCTGAAACTTAAGTAAGATGAATGAAATATTTCAGCAGAGGTCTCTTTTTGTGATATGAAGATATCTATGACTTCTAGGGAAGAAAACAAAACCCCAAAACAAACAGCAGATCAGAAGGCTAGCGGAAATCTTAAGTGTTCTAAAGAGCTAGTTAAACTTAACTAGGGTATGTGATGTTTGGCTTCCAGAATAAAAAAAGGGCAGGGAATTTCAGCTAAGACATAAATTGACTTTATTAAATTGTTACAGAAATCTAATGACTACATTGTGTAAATTATTTCCAGATGCTGACCTGCAAAAAAAATGGCGTGATAGTAGTATAATCCCATGTTTTAAAAAGCACCTGTAACAGGTGAGATTTGAAATTTGCTGTAAGAAATGTATGTTTTTTTAAAAAAAAGATGAGTTGTGGTGGGAAAATGTAGTGAAGTATAAACTTTGATTATTTTCTTGAAATAGTCTTTAGTAAAGATATTTTCATGCCAGAGCAATATTTGATCCAGTTTTCGTCATTATAAAATGGAGTGAAAAAAAAAAAACACCAACCAGAAATGCAACTCTAATAAAACAGTTTTAGAATTGTAGTTTTCAACTTATAGAGATGAAGAATGAAAACATTAATTAATGTGCAAATATTCTGTTTTTCTCTTTGTTTCACTTTTCAAGTAGTTTCTTGCAATGAGCAAAACAGTGAAAGAAACACTTCTTGCAAAGTTTCAAAACAGAGGTCTCAGGGTGCTTGGTTAATCTACAACAGGGTAAATTCGGAAGAATTTCACCAGTTCTAATTCAGCTTCTTATCAGTATGCTGAAAAAGTACTAGGATGATTTCTTCAGAGAGCAGGAATGAGATATGGAAATTGTATGAATAACAAAAAAAAAAAAAAAAAGAAAAAAGAAAAAAAAAGAAAAAAACAAACAAACAAACCAAAAAAATAGAAATAAAAAAGGTTTATTGTAACCAAAGAACAGAATCACAATTCAAAGGTCATATCTGTTCCAAGGCAGATTTTGGAGGCCAACAATGCTGAGGCTCTATGGATGCTAGGGAAAAAAAGATTCGTTGCTTGTGAAGGGGCTTATTTCTCATTTTTCATTTCTGTTTGTAATCGCTGTCATCTTTGTTTCTTATGCTTTGGATAAAAAAGGTGACTTTTATATTTATTAGAACTGGGTTTCAATAAACATTATGCAATATGGTAGACCGGGGAATGATTTATTGATAATTTGTCACTTATATTTATGGAAGTGTAGACCCTGGAGCCCTAGAGCTGGTAAATCATATTATGCAGCTACATTTTTTTTTTTTTTCTTTGCTGCCAAAAGTGCACCATGTAAACTGATTGCCTCACCAACCCCCTGGGGTCTGATAATGATGCACTTGCTAATACAAAGGGAGGAGGGGTGAGGAGAAGACAACTAATTATAAGTTTATTTTTGTTTCAATATGTTTGCCATTTAATCTAGAGTTCCATAAACAATAGATTGATGAAATATAATTAGGAGGAAGATTACAGTTTAATGAGGCAAAAGATTGGGAAAGAATGTAAATGGAGCAGTAGGCTCTGCAGAGTTTTTAGCTGTTTATTATTGTACAGCTGTAAGGCACTTTCACACAGTTCCTAGATGGAAACAGCTGTTAGCTCTTCGCTATTAGGAAAAAAGAGGTTCATAGTTCATTTTTATCCACTTGTTCCAGACCAGTTACATTCACTGCAACACTTCATCGAGTCGCAACTCTCTGCTATGCCTGAGCTGGTCAAGACGGGCACCATGTCTTCATTTGCCACTTTGCCATTTGCTTATCTCATCTGGCAACCTCTCAAGCAACAAGCTGTTCCACTCCTTGTAATATGCTTATCTCCCACAGTGATGTCAGCAAAAGTCAGCAAATCTAATATTCATGCTCCAACAGATTTGTTGGTGCTCTTTGTTTATAAGAAAGGGCTCTATATCACTCTTGCAGCTGCTTCCTCTTCTACAAGCTTTGTTTTTGTATGGTGCTCTTCAGATAGGCCTTGGGAGCTATACAAAGCATGCACCCATCTGACTTAACAGTGTTTTTGTTGTTTTATTTATTTATCTCTTATAATTAAAAAAACAACTTGCATCTCTCTCTCTCCTTTTTTTTTTTTTTTTTTTTTTTTTTTTTTTTTTTTTCCACAGCATGCTATGAAACCTATGTTTCCTCCAAAGCTTGTTGAGATCTCATACAGAAGACAGAACACGAAAGGCCAATAACAGAGGCTTCTCTTTAAAAAGTTATCACTAGGAAAGAAAAAAAGTAGGTAGGCTTTCAAGAATGAAGACAACAGTAACTTTTATCTTGTAGCACGCAAACTATTCCATGTTATGGGCCAAGATACCCACTGCCCTGCACCCTATATAGGCATTTACATCTATGCATTGAATGAAAATCTATACTGTTTCAAACTGGTCGTATATTAAATTTGGTGCCAAGGTATTGCATGTAATACAGGGAATTAAGAGACTTTGGTGCTATTTTTGTAACAATTTTTACATTTCATGCTTCTCATTTCACAGTAGTTGGGACTATCTCTTATGATGTATAAGGTACTTTCTATGTAGGCTTATATCAATTTATATTTCTAAGGTACCTAATGTGTAGTAATCCTATCAGTAAAGTAAAAGCAGAGTGTTTCAATCTATTCAATGCTGGCGTTAGACACAATATTTCAGAAGAATTTCACAGTCTGTGCGAAGCATGTTTTTCTCCATTTGTTTCTGTTTCAAATTCATATTTTCTACTTTTTTTTTTTTCTTTTTTTATCATTAGTTTAAATGGTAGACAAATTGGTATTGTAATTTCAAAATTTAGTAAAATTAGTGTGGAACTTCCCTTCTCATTAATATCCCAAACCATCTGCTTCTAAAACATCATTTTTTAATATTTTTTGGGGGACAAAACCCAAGTATTTCTTTAAACATTGAAAAAAAATTCAGGTCCCTTTGAAATCAAAAGCTATTTTTCCATTGACTTCCAAAAGCCTATTTATTTCACAGTTTCCAAAACACCTTTTAACATCAATGTACATTATATTCATTTAAAATAACATTTAGGAGAGGCTCAGAAGTAGAATTCTGTCCAGAATGCTAAAAAAAAAAGATACAATATAAAAAAGTTGCAGCAGAATATTTTTTTTTTCTGTAATTCTCCCACTATCAGCAGGCCACCCACATGCTTAATCTAGAAGAACCACCTCTAGGCTATGAGAAAGGCTGTTCAGCCTCTGTGCCCCTACAAAACTTGGCTATTTTGCTGACACGGATGTTGGTTAAAGCCAATTATGGTGGAGTTTTATGGTCCAAACAGCTGTCCAGTTGGAATCGTACAAAGACCACCAAGTTATTTCATGTGTCACAAGCAGGCATCTGATTGGTTAAGTAACGCTGTATATATATTTTTATGAATAGAAGTGGAAGGTTTAATTTGCTTTTGTTTGTGGGGTCTTATTTATTGCTTGAAAGTGTTTGGATGCCTGCTGGGTATTTACAAAAAAGGACTGCAAAAGCTGCACATATTTCATCTGCAATTCTGGATCAGAAACACAGTGCTGTGGTTAAGGCTAACCGACGTAGAAAAATTATATAACATTGGAGCAAGATATGAAAGCTATTGCCAAGACTAAAATGAAAAAGCCCCTACCCCAATTCGTATTTATGCCTAGTACCCTGCCTAGTACATATATACATAATTACATATGTATATGTAAAATATACATATATTTATGTATATATTATGTGCATGCATGTATTCATGTTTTTAATATTAAGCACCAATTTATACTTTAAAAATGTACGTCTCATTTAGGTATGTTACCACTTCAAATTATAGCATTTAAAAAGACTTCCTTACCTCCTCTGTAATGCCTGTCTTCTCTTGTTTGGTTAGTTCATGCACCTAGAGCACTTTGCTATGTGTAGTTTTGTTTCCCCTGTTTTCATCCTGTTTTTTTTTTTTTTTTTCCTTTTTTTCTTTTAAATGTTAAGTTCTAAGTCCTGATACAGCAAAATATGAAAGAAAAGCACTTTTAACTTTCAAAGTTATGACTTTGACAAAAATTACAAGTGCAACAGTAAAATTGGAAACACTAGAAAAAGAAGTCAAAGTTATCTAAGGTTCTTGAAACTATTTCTAATTCCTAAAAAAAATGATCCTAATTAGTTGCAAAGTCACTGGCATCATTTTAAGATGGCAACCTAAAAGTTTCTTCTTTCATACAAGTTTCACTTTCATAGATCATATGCACATTTCTCATTGGAATAAACCAATTATATAGCCTTTTTTTTTTTTTTTTTTTTTTTTTTTTTTTTTGTCTTTTTGAAAATACTTATAAAGCAAATTGCTTGTCCATGGCATAGAATTAAAGCTCTTCAAAGTTATATTTTCTATTTCTGGGCTCTGTTACATGAAGCCAGAAAGATCTTATGCAGAACATGTCTTTAGGATCAATACTATCTTAATACTTTCTTCCTTTCAAAGGACACATTTACTCAGCATCTTTTCCTGCTGTCTCACTGCATCTTTTGTTTACATTTTTTTTCCTTTAGATGGCCTTTTTTTTTTTTTTCCCCTCCACTTTCTGCATCTTTCCTCTTTCCTGTAAATAACTCCTCTACTATCTTCTGACTCATTCTTGCCTTGTTTGCAGTTCTCACATAGAAAAGTTTGTCATCATTTCAAGATTATATTAATTACCTCTTATTCCTCTTATGTCCTTCCTTTCTTACTCCATGCTTCTTTCAATTCTGTTCCTTTCTAGTCCCTGATGTTCTGCCTGCCTGCTGTTTATTCTTGTCTCAAAAAAATCCTGTTTTATTAGTAATTATTCCTGTCCTACTCTCAATGGGACTTTCATATTGTTTGTCCTTCCCATGATTTCCTTCTCCTCATCCACCCCAAATCTTGCTCCATTAATTAAGCTTTCCCATACCCCCAAATATACCAGCATCCTGGTTTTGTCCTCAATCAATCGGCTGCTTTCTCAAACTAGTTTCAACTGTTAGCTGTTCTCCAAATAATTACCACATTTTCATTTTAGCTCTTAATTGACTTGTAAAATCAGCAAAAAATCTCAAAAAGTAAAGGCAGCACGTTTTAGAGCAGAGGACCATATTCCACAGTGCTGCTTCAATAATCAAATCTTTAATAAGCCCTGCATTGTGTTTTTCTTCCTGGAAGTAAAGATGGCCTTCCATATGAAGGCACACCAACATTTTAAGGGATCATAAAATTAAATAAATTTCTCTGCCTTAATTTCCTCTGCTGTATTTCATCTTTGAGTGACCCAGCATACTAGGAAGTACATATTTTTCTCTAATGGGCCATATGCAGCACCTAAATCAAAAACAGTATATATATAATAAATAATATCCTTATGTATTTGTAAAGACTTCTTTCCCTTTTTATATCTTATTATTGCTAATAATTGACATCTAAGACCAAGATTTCTGTGATTACAAGCAAATATTTTATATTAAACCAGTAATGATTACAATGCTGATTTATTCTCTCATTCAAGCCAAACAAGCTGTGATAAGAAGCACAGAGAAAGATTAAGTCTACAAATCAGTTTTTCTCTCAGTTAAGTTACTTCAATATGGGAATGGTTGCATGGATTTAAGCAAAGAATTTCATCTCCAAGACACCAATTGGCCAGACTTTTATGACCATCTATCCTGTTCTTTAGTGTAATATTATAGAAAGGACTCAACTCTATCATAAGTTCATTTCAAGCATTCAAGACCTAATACATTCTCTGGAAGAGTATGTAATGGTAAAGACCATGTAGAAGCTGCCACCACACATTTAATCTGGATTTGACCAGAAGGTAATCCTCCTATGTAGGTAGTTTTAACCAGATGAAAAAAGTGAAGCTGAAGAAATTTCCCAGAGGATGTTTTCTGCTTTAAATTTTTTCACTAGAGCTGTAGTTTTGTTTGTTTGTTTGTTTGTTTGTTTGTTTTTAGGTTTTGTGGGCTTCAACCTATACTGACATATGGTAAGTATCAACTGTAAGGCTTGGGTCAGCCTGATATGTCTTTGATAACAGAATAAAAGGGAACACAGGGAAGAATTCCAGGGTTTTCCTTGAAAACAAACCTCCCTGCCTCCCCCTCCCCCCCCCCAACAAAACAAAGCAAGACAAAACAAAACAAATCCAAACAAACAAACCAACAAAATTGAAATAAAGCAAAACACAAGAAAATGTCAGAGGCCAGAGAAGAGAAGATTTTTTTTTTTTTTTTTTTTTTTTTAATAACAGCTTAATAACACTAATATGGAACTTGTCTTTGTTTTCCAGATGCAAACCAGAATATGCTGGGTGCGTACTTCACCTGCTAATACATGTGATACTTCCATAGTATGGTAAACAAACTTAGCACTCATTGTACCATGGCTACCAGTTAGGACACAGAGATTTTAAAGCTCACCAGAAGTGGAGACTTTCTACATATGTGCCTGAATATCTGCCACTTGGCCTCAAGGCCATTTCAAGTCCCAAAGTAAGCTGATATTTACCACCTCGTAAAAAAGCTGCGTACACCTGAGTAGAGGAAAAAAAGTGACATTTGTTGGTGGTTTATATAGAGGATCACATTACCTTTCTTAAAAGTAAGAGAAGAAAGATCTTCATGTCTGTGTTTGGAGGGGAGAGATGGGGAAAGGGTGGTTTTGCAGAAAATCTTTATTTTGGAGAAGACTTTATAATAAAAAATAGAAAGCCTTGCAAGCAAGCAAGAATAGAATAGAAAGAACAGAAAACAAGTAAGAATACTGATATATAAAACCCTCTCCTGGAGGAGGGTGTGTGTGTGAGAGAGAGAAAACCAAAAAATTGCATTGGATTCGTTCTGAATTAAAGTATTTACAGTATATTCTTAAGAAAAGTTATGGTTACTCTGCATTTACCTTCCAGGTACCTGGTAGCTTTTTGGCCATTATCTGCTGAGAAAGATCTCCAAGCTTTCTGAATATGCCCAGATGCATGTAGCAAATATGCTTGCTATAAGGCCAGACAAGAAAGCTATGAGTTGCATAGTTTGCTCTGCTTTGTTCTCAAGCGAGATATGATTTTAAAGCTAAATACTGAAATAGCACTGAATATTTAAAATTTGTTATAGTTGGTGAGTTTTTCCATAGTGCCGGTTTGTTTTCCATTCTCCCCATGACATCTCACAACTCTAAGTGCTCAATGACAGCCTGTAGAGGTTTCACCATAATCCACCTTTATCCATTAACAGACACTCAATCACTAAAGTGCTTACTAGACTAAACATATTTATCCAACCAAATCACACTTTACAATGCAAAACTGCCAATCAGGCCCCAGCTATTAACAAGGAACTGCTTTAAGGGGATTTTGGTGTTTGTGCTGTGAAGAGCATGCTTACCTCCAACAAACCACTAAACCAAATTAACATAGCTGTATCCTCATAAAAGAAACCAGATATCCTGTTGTGAAAATAGAAAGCTTGGTAGGACAGGACTCCTTTGATGGCTAACAGTGTGGCAGACGAAGGCTTCAGACTACAAATCTGGTTACCACAGGCTCATTACAAAACTCAAGCATTAAGCTTTTGCTAACTTTAAAAGCAAAATAAAAATGTATCATTTGGGTAACTCAGTAAGTCATCAACTTACTAAGTTACTATTATAATTGCAATAAGTGCTGTAATTGTTGGATAAGGGTCCTTAATTCTAATTGCTCCTTTGTCCAAGATCATGTTGTAAAAATACTTGCATTAGCCAAAATAAAATCCAAGAGACACAAATGTGGTAGTAATAATAATTCTTTTTATTAGCCTGGCAAAGAGGAAGAGAACAAAGCTTTAAAAAGACTTCAAAGTTCTGACCAAGAGAAAAAAAATCTAAAATCGGAGAAACATGCATACACTCTGCCCTTTTATTAGACTCATACAAACTAAGTGCCATCACCACAACTTAGAACTTGACAGCATTTCTTTCCCAGGCAGCAGGAAAAGTTACACCATCCATGTTGCAGGGCTAATTTAAGTTCTCTGTCAAAAACTACATAAAACAGTCCTGTATATTCTCACTAGGAAGCTCTAATAGTTTTAGACTTATTGGTATTTTACCTCCTTTAAATACCAGTATTTTAAAACTGGATTTGACATTTGCTGAGACTTGGTGTATTTTGCATCCATTTAACAAAAAGAAAGGTGAAGTTTTTAACTCTGAGGTAAGTGGTTTATGAAAATTCACATTTTTAAGAAACCCTTATCAATTTAAAAACACATATATACTTCTTTAATTCCAGATATCTTTAGCTCTGTGATTGAAATATGTATTTCTAATCCTTCACTGCTTATCAAAAATAATGAGCACTTTCTTTTTTACTAGCTTTTATAAACACTTCTGGGGAAAATTTTATGAGCAGCTAGAACAAGTTTTACTTCTTGGAGAGAAGGCTTCATGCTGGAATCGCATCCAAAATGAGTAAACCACAACATGAACAGATTTTCCAAAAATTGTTAGAGCAGACTTTGTAAGTTGGAGTTGGAAACATGTAAAGTACAAATTAAGTTGTCATGTAACAGAATAGTATAGTTCTGTATGCTAGAGTGAGACGCTATGTTCCATCATATGTTTCCATCACTGCAGCATCTCTAGTCTACAAGTGTTCTGAAGAATTATGAATAATACAAAAATTGTAAATTAAAGTTGTATAATGTTTGTGCATATGAATTTCAATGTATGCTTTTGTATGGAAGAAACCGTTTAAGGTTTTCAATGACTAATTATACCTCTTACAGAAAGAGGAAAACATCATCATGATACTTGAAGTACAAGAATAAAAGAACAAATTACAATACAAATTAAAAAGAGGAATTATTGTGGACCGCATTCAATCTTAGTATGTAGAAAATTTTTGCTGTGGTTAATAAAAAATACATGCTTCCACGCCTCTACTACATATCCATGTCAATACATTTTATATTCCATATTGTATATATGTCATAACCAAGCAATGAACATATGCAAATAAAGTGCTAAGAAATTATTAATGCCAGAACCACTTTTCTCCTGATTAACTGAGAAAGCAATGCTACTAACTATAATGCTGCCAATTTGGTTCTATACCACTGATTTGAAACATTGTGTTGTTGCATGGAACATGAATTTCTCAATGTTCCACTTTGTTATTTTTAATTGGTGTTTTGTTTTGAAAGGTACCACGTGTAGCATGTTGAAACTTCCCAGCTAGCAGAAAGTGAAGAATAGTACAAACACAGGAATGACAAAAATATTTCATTTTTTGTAGCTTTTTTACTTAAGTAAAACACACAACCACATTGCTAAGGTATTTTACTTGAATCCTCTTTCTAACATGTTATGTTTGGATGCTAAAGATGTCCATGAACTGTAAGGAAACTTCACAAGGAAAGAGGAAACAGATAATGTGCTGAATTATATGATGAAACTCCAATGATACATATAAACTAATAAGAGAATACTGTCCATAGCTCCTATCCTAAGTACCATGCCCCCTAGTTTCTATGCACAAGTACAATGTTATGCCTTTTCACTTGTGACACATGACCATGTCAGACTTTCCATTTATTTTCCATTTGTTTCTTTAAATAGACACAATACTTCCAGACAGATTGCCTATATTTTCCACGATATGGCTAGCAACACTTGATTTGTCTTTGGGAAATGACGTGATTCATTCTTTAAACTTATTCCACTGAAAAGTCTTTCCCACATATCACCCAATATTGATAATCTCTGTGGAATTATATTTGCAGAAGATAGATTTAGTGCAAAATTTGTTACCTGTCTCTAAGCATCTCTGACTGGTTCTTAAAGAGTAAATACTTTCTGTAAATACTTCAAAGTTTAAAAAGTTTTACAGAATCACAGAATTGTTCAGGTTGGAAGAGACCTCAAGATCATCGAGTCCAAATATGAGCCAGCAGTGTGCTCAGGTGGCCAAGAAGGCCAACACCATCCTGGCTTGTATAAGAAGCAGTGTGGCCAGCAGGTCTAGGGAGGTGATTGTGCCCCTGTACTCGGCTCTGGTGAGGCCGCACCTTGAGTACTGTGTTCAGTTTTGGGCCCCTCGCTACAAGAAGGACATCGAAGTGCTTGAGCGGGTCCAGAGAAGGGCGACGAAGCTGGTGAGGGGCCTGAAGAACAAGTCCTACGAGGAGCACCTGAGGGAGCTGGGCTTGTTCAGCCTGGAGAAGAGGAGGCTCAGGGGCGACCTTATCGCTCTCTATAAGTTTTAATAAGTTTTGGGACTTAAAAATCCCTAAAGTCCATGATAATTCACTATTTTTATATGACATATGTATTAACCCAAATAAGGGTGACATTGTATCATCTTTTGAAATTTTTTTCTTCAGACTAAGTAAAATTTGAAGATTTTATTTAGAAAATTTTTATCAGAAAATTTACTTTAAAACAGCTTTACGTAAAAATCTTCAAGGTTTTTGCAATGATTCTTTGTATCCTTATCAATTATTTTACCATCAGGTTATTTTTCTCCCAATCAACTGTTGGTCATTGGCCTAATAAGAGAGGGTAATTATACTATTGATTCTTCATTACCCAGCCAAAAAAAGTAGTTAACAAAAGTAGTATTTGACATCACTGACCATGTGGAATCAGGTTCTTTGAGGTTATCAGGTCCTGCCTAGTACTATTTCTGCTGGACCACAGCTGTCCCAGCAGAGCCATGCAGTTATATTTGTAGTTTGTTTCCTATCTCTCAAAATACTGAAGGGCTGATTGTCTGGGATGGAGCAGGGTATATGTATGATGACATATATGGACAATCTTAGGACTGACTTCAACACAAACTAATTGTTAGGCCTGTATATACCTATATGTATCTGAATGATGGTAACTATACCTGTAATTCTGTATTGTGTAACCCTATGTCAGTATTCTTGAAGGTTTAGACTATGCTGTTTTCTGGGTAAATCTGTGGGCCGACTCTAGTCTCTATATTTGGTAAAACTTTCTAAAAACTATACATATAACTATGAACATTAAATATTGGCCTTTCCTTTATTGTTGCTGTTGTTAATGACAAAATAGATACCTTGTAAAAGTCAACAGTTCTAGTCAAATATTTTGTTAATTACTTGTTACGTACTGCAAAGTACTATCTGCTACAAAAAGGTTCCAGAAAGCAGTATTACCATAATGGACAGATATCATCTAATTTACTATCTAGTAGAAACATTTCATATAAGAAAACTTCAATTTCTGTTTTTCCTTGTGTTGAAACATTAAAGAAAGATGATAAACACTTTATTATCACCTGTCCTTCTCCGTCTACAACTGAATCTAAAAAAAAGTTCCCTCCACAGTTCAGTGGCAAATGGATGTTAAAGTAAACAATACTTTACCTCAAGTGGATGTTATAGGCACATATGGATGGAACATGCTGTTCTTCTATGCTTTAGCTAACCTTTATAATGAGTACTTGAAGGGGAAAATGTACTGCAAAATGAAATGTATGTTCCAACCAGAATACACATAAATAGGGCTTTTAAAAATTTCATTAGCCTGGCTTGTCAAATTCTGACAGCATACAATGCATTCAAGTTTTTATAAGCCCCAGGATAAGTCAATGTGATACCAAAGAGAGAAAAAACTTGGAAGACAAACCTGTAATATCTAAAATCTACAATAAGTTTAGTGTAGTAATTGTAGGTTGTTGAGTTGTTATTAACTGCATTTTTTTTTCTTTACGTAAACAGATATTGGTAGTTTTGGTTCAGATATATTTTATTTCAAAGATGTTAGAAAACAATAGTTTTATTGGCAGAGGTAATCATCCAATTTGTACTGACAGAGAAGGGAAGGAAATGGTTGCTTGTCCATAGTTGTAGCACAGGTTGCAGAAATTTTGTTGTACTAGCTGTTGTCCAGGAAAAGGGCTGATGCCATACTACTGTTCTGATAAACTTGAGCCTGATTTTTTTTACTCAGATTTATTTCATTCTAACAGAGCCTGGAGCATTTTTCTGTTTGTTTGTTTGTTTTCCTCTGAGTCTAATTATCTACAATACTCTGTTTGCTGGACTATTTTAAGTTAAAGTCATTTTGGCTCAAAAAGGTCAAGTGTGGCAAATGATATCATATATCTCTGGGAAGGTGAGTGGAAACTTGTGTTTGCTGCTTTCTCAGGGAGAATCGATGTTTTTGTCTTGATAGCTCATGTTGCAGGAAAAGTTCTTCTAATGCAGAGATGCAAGTGTTGTTAGTACACCTCTGCATTAAAAAAAAAAAAAAAAAAAAAAAGATTGATTGACAGATCTATCTTACTACTTCATTCTGAATTCTTGAGATGCCACAGAAAGATTTAAATAGACAGACCATGTTTTATTGGCCTCACAAATTTTGCTCGAATATCCGAGGGACAACAGTATACACCTGCTAATTAAAAAAAGATTGACAAGCTGTTACTTGTAACTGTTTTTCTTAACAGCTCTACACCTTTGCTGCAGCTGTTGCATGCAGGATCCATCATGTTATGCTCTTAGGACAACCCTAAACTCATCAGACCACATTTTATATTTAGTAGCCATTACATTTTGATGTAATGATGCTCTGTTCTTTTTCCCCCAAATTCTATCCCACAAAAGTCATCTTCATCTATTACCTACTCGTTCCCTCCTCCATAAATCTTTTAGAAATTGACAGTATTAAAAAAACAAACAAACAAACAAAAACAAACAAACAAAAAAAACAAAAAACAAAAAGCTTTATTTCCTCTTTTAGATAGCAGGTTTCTGGTAATCTTTCATGAAGTTGTAAGCTTCATTTTTACTGCTATCAAACTACACCAACATACAATTTATGCGTTGATTGAAATATAAACATTTATTTACTAATGGGAAACAGAATGTAATTTCTTAATTCAGTTTGTTTCTTCAGCAAAATACTTATCTGTTTGCCCATTTCTAAATTCTCTGCTGAAAGGTCAAAGATTAAAAACAGACACCCTTCTCCTGTGCCTTCCAACTGAATATAATAGACAACCTTCGTTGTCTTGGTTTCCTGCTACTCAGTATTTTTCAGACACTGATTACAAATAACACCCTGAGCAGTTACCTCTTTATGGTATGCTCCTAACTCAAATGTCATAATCAATGAGTCACAATGAGTAAGAGAAATAAGATTACCTTTTAAAATAAGTTCACAGTAATCCTTTTTCTAAACGTCATAGCTAACAACTCATTCTTTTGCACAACATGCAACTTTGAAGTAAAACACACTTGTGAACACACAGTGACTTGGTATTTCCATGATGAAGAGAGGAGTGGGTTACTTTTTCCATACATATTTATTTGCCACATTTTGGAGCTCGGATCTGTTTGCTATACAGACTCAAACTCATGAGTGTCAGTACAAATACACTACCACCTCTTTTACACATTTCTCTTTCTTGCTTTCACAACATTTCATAGGCAGAGAGGAAGTAAGGTAGACTATTGAAAATTGGAAAGCTTTAAAATAAAATAATGAGCAAAAAAAATAAAAATAAATCCAGTAGGTGGGGCAATAAAAATGAAAGGCGTGTCCCCCAAGAGTCACAGACATGCAAGATTACAGAGGAGGAAACAGCCAAGATTGGATAAGTTGGCTGAACAGAGGGAAAAAACACCAGAGACACAGGCTAAATAGTTCCACAGAGGAGAATGGAAAGGGAATTCTGAATGGGAGATAAAGGACCCGTTATCTGCATTTCTTTAATTGACTGATATTATAATGGACGTAAAATAGAAAATACAAAAAGGAATCCTGTGTAACTGTTAACACGTATATAATTGTTTTGGGAAAAAGACTCAGAGAAAGAGAAATTCACTAAGGCTGTTAGAGTTTGGGCAGGATATGAACCTATTTCCAGAAACAGAGGCATTATTATAGGGATGAGCAACTTCTACAGGTTTGTCTTTGCTCATGAAAATCTGCATTTATTTCTCCATTTAGCACATTTGTTACAAACAAGAACTTATATTGCTGCTGTGTCTGCCACTCTATTGTACACCTGAGTGGCAGGTATCCTGGCACTCAGGCCCAAGTCCATATGCAAATTCAGAGAAAGAGTCATCTTCTGCATTTCGCATTCTGTGTGAGCAAAGCATCCCCAGGATCAGCTGCAATGCCTGCCACTGCCATGCTGATGGTAACTTTGTTCTAGCACTGAGGCATGCAGTTGAAAATAATTATGCAAATTGTGGACCTTTTGGAAACAGGCATATTTAAAACTTAAAAGATGTTGAAATCTTGTGCTATTTTCACTACATGAGCACTCTGGAAGAGCCAACAGGTTTTTGCTCCTCTATGTACTAAATAATACACACAGATTTATGAAATGGACATTGTTCCAGCAGTTAGGAAATGCTTCAATCTAATCCCACCTACAGTCAAGTCTTACCATATAGATAGCAAAGCATTAGATCTAGCTGATGTTCAAGAATGAAAATGAAATGTCATACAGCTACATACAGTATTTGTCTTCAATGCCATGTTTTTTTTTTTTTTTTTTTTTTATTATTATTTCTTGGTAACAGGTGAGATACAGGCTAATGATTTGAAGCACATATCTTGAACATTGACTCACAATAATTTTGACTCATGATAATTAACAGGAGAATAAGCTACTCGTTCCACCTAAATTTCGCCATAAGGAGATTTCATTGATTATGAGGATGAACACATAGAAGTCTCAATTAGTCTGGATAAAAATTTGACATCTCTCCCTTTCAATGACAGTATTATGTAAAAAGTGAGTATGGGCATCATTACAACATGCTCATCTCCCTCGAGATTTACACAAGTTTAGATGACTGTCTAAATTGGGTTGGCAAAAGAGGCTGTGATGGCCACTCCATTCTGAGAGTCATATTCATCCACCCTTTTGAAAGGAATATCCATTTGACACAAACTGGATAAAACAAAGTCATACTGGAAACACATATCAGAACTTTTGGTATCTGCTGCTTTTACACTTTTTGTCTGGCCTTACAACTCTTGTATGCTCAGCTACACAAGGGTTCTATTTCAGGAGAAAATCCAACCCACCTGCAAGATCACCTGCCCCACAGAGCTTGTTCAGTTCTTCTGATGCACACTTTTGATTCCAGGTCTGCAGCTGTGAGTACTATAACCAATAGGCTATTTATTATGCAGCAGGTGAGTATTGGTATGATGACTGCATTCTCCTCCTCTAGAAATCTTGCAAAGGACTTGTGCTGATCTGTCTAAACACAGATCAGTGACAGTATTCCACTTAACATAGCAAATTAATGACTTTATGAATACCAACCATATTCTACTTCAGGCTTTTTTCCCTTTCCCTTTCCCTTTCCCTTTCCCTTTCCCTTTCCCTTTCCCTTTCCCTTTCCCTTTCCCTTTCCCTTTCCCTTTCCCTTTCCCTTTCCCTTTCCCTTTCCCTTTCCCTTTCCCTTTCCCTTTCCCTTTCCCTTTCCTTTTTCCTTTTTCCTTTTTCCTTTTTTCTCTATATTGGAGTTTCCTAGTCTTTTGGAAGTCTTTTTGCTTAAGGGACCCATCCCCCCAATCATTTTCATTGTTCTGTCTAAAAATTTTAACTAAAACGTACCCTTCTTTAGTTATGAAGATCAGAAATAAACACTAAACTGATGCTAATGAAAGAGTTTTTGCTTACTTTGATTGTGGAAGGTGAGGATTTGAGCTGAAGACTCAGTGCAGAAGATGACCTTTCTCCAGCTGGTGGACAGCAGGTTGGTGCACAAAGTATGTGGATCCTCAGCACCTGATTCACAAAATCTCTTCCAAAACAATCACAAAATTTCAATGGGTAAGTCCTCTCCATGGCCATGAACAATTTTTTCCCCATAATTTATAAGAAAATTATTTGATTAATTCTCTCTCACCCAACATGTTTAAAGAGCATATAGTAACTTAATCAGACAATTAAATTTCTTTAAAAGTTCTTTAAAACAGTAAAACAGCTCTGGCTCATTGTTGTGCTGGCACAATTAAGAGCAGGCCCAATTATTTCAAACCTTAGACAAATGCAAAACACATTTAGAATTGGGAACCCTGTTATATCAATGAGCTCTGCAAAAATTATAGCTAAATGTTTCTGATTATATCAGGTTAGTATTTTAGTGAAGTCATTCCGTGGGTGAGTCTACACACAGTATTTCCTTTTAGGAAGCTACGGGATTCTGTTTCCAATTCAAATCGGAAGGCTTCTAGCCTGTGCAGCACTGACTTCTACCACCTCTGTAGATACTGTATGTGCTTTATCTTTTAGTAATTTATTATATGACACTGAGCAACAGCTGAAATCGAGACCCCAATACCACAAACCATTCCTTGGGGTCACATCTCTAAATTTATGCAGAGATTCAGAG
The DNA here is from genome assembly GCF_009819795.1 of Aythya fuligula. NCBI lineage: Eukaryota > Metazoa > Chordata > Aves > Anseriformes > Anatidae > Aythya > Aythya fuligula. Next base: position 24,653,203 of record NC_045562.1, on the reverse strand, counting down.
AGTAAAACTGTCCCTTCAAAAGGAAGCTTTTGTAGATGTGAGTTCAGCTCAACCCAAAGTGAGATGGGACCATGTAATTCAGTGTTAAGAGAACTCTAGGGAGCAAGAAATTTGAGATAAGTGGCTACTAGCCAATACATATCTCCTTCTCTCAAAATCTGGGACTCAGGTCCATCCCCCATTTGTTTCAATTTCTTCTCCAACTTCTATTATACCTATAACTGCTAATGGCCATCTATTGTATCTTGAAGAAGAAACTACTAACGTTCTGTTTATTGATGAGTTCTGTTTATTGTTTCTATTCCAAAGAAACATCTTGGTGTGAGCATCTCCTGGTTTTCTTTCTTTGTCAGAAACTCATAAACTGCAACTTCTGAAGAAGGACAAAAGATTATCCTAGCCCAGACTAAGATAGCCTATTTATGTAGATTAATCTACATTAAAGTCCTACTGGAGATAAGATAGTTGCAGGCTGAACCATGTCAACTAGTCAACAAAAAGCTAAGGTTTTTATCTTTAAAGCTAAATGTATGAAACTAAGTGCAGTTATTTAAGATGCCTGAAACAACATAAGCTTACTGAGGAAATTAAATTTTTAATTTGTTCATTATGGAGACTTGCTGAAAAAGTCCGTTAAATAAATGTCAGAGGATTCTATTACTTAAGCTATTAAAATATATTTTGATCTTAGTATAGTACTTTAGGGAAGTTAAGTTTTTAAGGAAAAACTTGAATTTTGCATATCTTATTTTTATTAACATTGCAACTACAAATGCAGCTTCAAGAAGTAGTGAAGACTTATTTAAACTTTTGTTTGTTTGTTTTGTTTTGTTTTGTTTGTTTTTCCCATACTTTTTTATTTTCACAATGGAAGCCTTGTCATACACTGAAAGAAGGGAACAGAACTCAGGAAACTTGTAACCCAGAAAGTATTCTTTCAAAAAGAATTTTTTAATTGATAGAAAGAGAAATATTTTGCCACTGTTTGCTTGAGTTGAAAGAGTTCTGATAAATCACTAATGAGTTTTGACTTCCTTCCTGTTCTTCTGCCTGAGTCCTGGCCTGTGTAATGAGGTGAGAGGAGCCTGGAAGCCTAGCTGCCTGTCTCTGAGCACTGCCACATTCTGTCTCTAAGGGCTTTCCAATCTGGAAATCTGGAAGGACTGGCCAGAAAACTGTATCCCTTAAAGCTGAAGATGCTAGATCCACCTGTATTTGTCCCTCTGGAGCAGCCTTCAGGAAAACTGGAAAGAAGTTGCTCAATTTATGTTTGTGAATGGAACAAAGGCAAAATGCAAAGGCATCAGTGTTATGAAATTACTTTTGTCCACCAAGCACTACTATGAAATGATAGTCATCCTGGATGAAAATCTTTATTTACTTGCTGCATCCAGACAATGTGAAACCCCATTCTACTACCCAGCCAAATGGCTGACATAAGTAGTGCTTAGAATAGCTCTGAGGGAACATTACAGAACAGGGTCTTTCTTTTATGTTATTTATTATCTCTGTTGGCTGATCTTCAATATTTTCATCATCTTCATAGGGATCATGTTTCCTTCCAGTGTCTTTCACCATCCCTGGGGACTCTTAAACATTTATGTCTGCACTCAACAGGAGAAATTGAAGATATTGTACGTGACTTCAGGCTAAATCTTAGAGTAATGTATTACGAAGGAAATCATGAAATTCTGGCAGATCTGCTTATTTTACTTGAGAACTCTGGAAAACCCTTATTGTAGCACTCAACCAGCAGATGTGCACAAATTCATGTATAAAGTGTAAGGCAAGTGTTTAACAAATCATATTAGTGTTTACATTTCTGGCTTCTGTAAATTGTTATTGGCATATCAACATCGGGACCCTTGAATTAAGGGAGAAACTAATAGTACTAGCTCACAGATACCATAGATTGTAAACCATTCTAATTTTTCAAAAGAGAAATGATAAAAGAAAAACAGAATTATCAAAGAAACCTGATTTCTAGTTGGTAGGTGAGTACTTTTACAAGAGTATCTGACTATTTTGAAGGCAAGGATTTGGGTTATCCATTAGCTATATTTCTAAAAATATTTGGCATTATGCATTATCTTATCCATGAGCAGCTCTATAGAAGGCAGATCAGCATATACATTTTATTCTTAAGAAATGGCTTTCAAAATAGGTGGCTAACTTGCAGCAATTACCATCACACTAAGAAATATAATGTGGGATTTAACACCAATGAAAAATGATTATTACCCAAATATAATATATTCTTAATCATGGTCATTAATTTATGAAACAAACTTAATTTATCACAGCTGACCTCCAGCTTGTTATTTCTTGTTACATATGTGAATTTACTGTTCCATTAAAATACTTAATGGCAAAGAGTTGACTTTTTCTTTCAGTCAAATACTTTATGAGTAGTAATATCATGGTTCCCTTATATCACCTAGTGATGCTAGCTGTTGCAAAACAAAACAAAATGAAAAACAACACAACTTTTAAAATTATAATTTATTTTTAGCTGAAAATGAAGGGTCCAGAAGTCCCATAGCAATTAACACATTAATTCAAAATACTGAACTTTATTGCAAATTAATATTATGCACTGAAAGAAAAGGATTTTATTTTGTGCTTTGGCTACCCCTTATGTTCTAATGAGCAGAACCCTGTTCTAGTTACAGACAGTTCTGACCTCAGTCAAATCCAGGACAATTTGAGAACTGTAAGGTCACAGTCATCTTCTGTTCTTTTTTCCTCTACTCAGTCGTAGATGACTCTAATAATTTGAACCCTGATGGGAATTATCATTCAGTATTCAGTAGGAATTATCCAGATAATTTCAGTGGGATCACATTACCACTCTGAAGTTAAAAAAAGAGTTCCATGTCTTCTTTGACAGATCACCATGTAATTTTTAACAACATTTCTGTCTCAGGAAATATACCATCAACATAACAACCTACTCCAGCTCTTTTCTCATTGAAAAGCAATATTTTTGATTTTAAGTGTTTCAGGAGTACAAGCATCATGAGAAGTCTAATAGGTATTGCAATTCTGTGCAAAAACTTTTAGTACTTCATGGATTCGATGTAGTAAAAAATATATATATGTAATCCTGCACTTATGTGATCAGTGTAAAAGGAAAAAAAAAAAAAGCAAATATTAACATTTCAGTATCAGATACCTTTAACACAGTATTTTAAATATAAATATGCAACTAATTAGTAATGAAATAAAATGGCTTCAAAGTAGGTTAGACTTTCAGGTAGTTACAACTGTTGCAGGAAGCATTTTTTGAAGGTAGCCTAAAATGTTTTCTAGAGTCTTTTTAATGTCCATCATGAAGAGGAACATTCAAATCATTTTTTAATTACTTTGTCTTTACCAGAAATTCTTTAAATTTTATTCTCTCTTTCTCTCTCTCTCTTTTACAATTCCCCTCTTCCCCACTTCTTCCCTTCCCCTCTCAGAAAGCTGAATTGTGTATCTTTTCGAAATCTGTCAGTTTATATTCTTGACTGCCCGGAAAAGACAATGCATTGAAAAGTTTATATAAGTTTAATTACTTTATTATTATAATTTGAAATAAAATGGCTTCTGGTTTATGATCATGGTTTAGAGGTGCTATTATGCAGGTTCTTGTTTCTATTACTTGGCAACAAAGCATACTTTTTTTTGGGTGTCAGATCAGTTACCTGTGACATGAACTAGAGAATATTTCTAAATGTTATATTGCTAGTTCAATCTCAATTGCTCTCCTTGCATAGCTCATTCTTTGTCATGAAGGATTGTGAAAATATTTACTTAAAATTTTATGCCATTTGCAGAAAATAATTTAAGAACAACTGTCTCAAAAGAACACCTGTATTTAGACAAGACAAAAATCTAAGTAAATGGATAATCTCTTGTCTCTTCCAGGTTTACACTGGATCCTCATCATAGGAGCAAGATTCTAGTTTTCCACAGGCTTGTCTCACTACAGAAACAACACAAATTAGTACAATAAACAGTTTGCATTTTATGATAAGATAAAGACTTTTTCCTGATTTTTATTTTTATTTTATTTATTTTATTTTTTTAAGGGGAGGTGACTTTTGGTTATTTTCCTTCATCTGAACCCAGATGTAGGGAAGTATTTAGGTTTATTGTAGAACCTAATTAACTATCATCTTCTTTGAAATAGTGCTCAAACTTTGAAACTAGTACTCACATTCATATCAATTTCACCAGCAAAATGTAGGAAAGTAGAACTTTTTCCTGCTTTTAGCCTATGAACTCCCTTTTTTACAAGCCAATCAACATGGGGAATAGGGACATAGTAAGATTATTTTCATACATGCTAATCATATGTGTAAATTATGATCTATACTAGTACTGAGCTCAGCACAGAAGACAAAGAACAGAATGTTAATGTACAATTTTCCTCATGCATAAAAGACATTTCTTCTGCTCTAACAGACATTAACCCAGACTCTGAAGAGCAAACATTTTTTTTTTTTTTTTTGGTGGAAATACTTCCCTGAGAAGGCATGCTTTCTAAAATGATTTGGTACTGTTCTCAAGTACTAATTCACAAAGTTCAGAGCCTCTAATTTTGTGATGGTTAGAAGTAATTTCCATGAAGAAATACTGCTGCGGACACTTAACTTTTGAAATAGCAACAACAAAAAAACCACAGAGAAAGTTTTGTGGTTTCTTAAAAACCTAAGCAACTAAATGTATATGATATACATTATTTTTTTCTTTCTTTCTTATTTTTTTTTTTTTTTCCTGGCATTCAGCTGTAATATGGTATGCACTCAACATGTTTTTCTAGCCTGACATATTAGAAAAGAAGTCTAACTTGTTATTTTCTATAGAGACTGAAAAGCTGCTTAAACAGGATTTACTCTGATTTCTCTCCAATTAAAACAGAATGCAAAAGGCTGAAAGATCTTAAACAATGTAAACAGCAACAGTAAGGGTACTAATAAAAAGTATCTGGCTGCAATTTTAGCTTTTAAAACTCTGTTTTTAATTTTTCCTTACATACCACTGGCAAAAAGGAAAGTGTTTTTTTAATTTTATTTTATTATTATTATTTTTTTTAATGTAGGGACAAATGAACAACAGTGTAATGGAAAGATATTCACCTTTTTGACTTCCATCATTTTTTTGTTTCATTCACTATTTCATCAAGACAACTGCTGCCTAACAATTCACCATCTGAGTCCCTTGAATCCCTTTAGGTACTTCATGTGATAACTTTCTTACTTAAAAGCTTTTCAAAAGGCAGTGGAACTTTTTGTAGGTTGCTTACCAGTGTAAATGACCACATGATGTTTTTTAGTCTTGTGGTCTCTACAGATCTCACTTGGATAAAGAGGCTATCCTTTTGCTTGCCAGTTGACAGTACTGAGCACAATGGAATCCAGGTCCATGTCTGTAGGATGTCAGTACCACATAACAAAGTTACTTATGACTGTATGTTACCTGTTCAATTTGCTTCACCATATTTACTACTGACATTATCAGAAATTTTCATTTTGTAGACCCTCAGTTCCTCAATTGACTTAGGTAAAGAGGAGGTTTTTGGAATGGAGTGGTAGAAGGTAAGCACATATATTTATGCATTGACAATATAAATGAGTTTGTTCCACTTGAGGGTTATTTAAGGAGTTATCCTGGTGTTTAGAAGAAACTATAGAGTGGAAATGTTCTTCCTGAGGTTAAGGCTCTCATACTGCCTACTTTTTTTTTTTTTTTTTTTTTTTTTTTCCAAAACAAAAACAAATAAACAAAAAAGAGAAAACAACCAAACAAGAAGACTGACAGTCATCTCAAAACTAAAACATATAGCTATTCAGGTCATTCTTGAGGAAGAAGGAAACCTGAGATTGCTAGTATGACAACATAACCAGTTGCAAGTAATTTCACTCTGACCTTCCATAGAGACCTATAACATGCTACATATGCTACAATGGCAATTGGGTTTATTATTCTGGCACTTCCAGCGTCCTCAAACAGCAATTTCTGTAACTAATGGGAGGGACAAGAAGTTTAAATTATTATTAGTTTATTACTTTATTTATTTATTTATTTCACAATTAACATTACATAAAGTTACATAAAGACAAAGAGAAATATCAGTTCATATATTTGCCAGAAACGTTGAGAGTATTAAGCAAATTTGATTTGTTGACAAGCCTTTATTTTTTGCTATCTGGAGTAACAGCGTTAGTGATGATTGAAAATTTGTGGAACAGGAAAGAATAAACTACCCCACTGTGGTTGAAAATGCCACTTCCAGCATCAACCAGAGTGCCTGAGTTCATATACAAAAATATTTATTGCTGGGGCTATTTGTTAAATATAATGGGCAACATTTTTTCTACATATGCATGTGGAGATCCTGTTGGTACCAGAGAGACTGACGCTCAGCAAAAGATTTTGGCCCTTAATTGGTAAATATTTCATGTCTGTCTCTTTCAATTGCCTGCTTTGCACAGATATAGTCATATGAGAGATAAAACTTTGGAAAAAGTCTTTTCAGTCCTTTTACATTATCTTTAAATAGTGAATAGTATAACTTGAAGGAGATCTTCAGGTTTCAAATATATATGAGAATGGTTGATAGCATGACTTTTCATTTCTAGTTTTCAAAATGTGACTCAGATCACTGGTATTTTAAGCAACTGTATGCAGTAGTTTTTAAGTATTTTTCCACAGTTTTTCAAGTACAGTCAGACTAAGGGAACAATTAAAAAAAATAAAGTGAAATTTATAACATTTTATCCTTTCCTTCTTCTTTTGGATGCACATGGGTATGTGTGAATACATCACTATTATGCTGACAATGTTCAAAGAACTTAGAACACTTTTCTAACAATATGGTTTTATACTGCTTGAATCTCCCAGATTAGGCAGTTTGTGCCAACAAATCTCAATAAGAATTGGATGCTTAAATACCTTCAAGGAATTTATTCTCATATCATCCAGACTGATGAGCTCTCCTGTCCAACTCATGCATGTTGCTTGAGATGCAGATGTACATAATTGCCAATAAAACTATGAAATATTTGAAGACTGTTTAATTCATCACAGGTAAAGTTAAAACCAAGGTGCAAGAATTCTTTTAAGGGTAATTACTGTTTGTGTTCCCTATTTTTACTGACTTCTGGATTATCTGGTCATAGAAAATAAACCCCTTTCAGCAGAGATCCAAATTTCTCAATATGTTGAAGAAAACACTTATAATATGGGTCAAATAACTACTAATGCTATTCTATATTCTTCCTTCCATGATCTGAACTGTAATCCCACTCATGGACCACGTGCACCAATTTTGTAAATTCAGTATTATGTTTGAATAACTCAAGTAATTTCACTGGGATTTAAACATATATCTTTCTAGGACTGGGGCCTAAAAAGTATGTAGTCCCCAGGGCAAGAAAACTTTTTAGTTTGTCATCTACAGGGCCAAGCATGTTGTCAGACATAACAAATAAATAATACAGTGGAAATGTCATTATCTGAATCACAAGTGTATTTTTGCAAAAATATCATGTTCCCCAGTGGTTGAAATGTTATTACAGGCTCGATCAATCTTGAGTTTGTATTTCAGTGTTACATATCATAGCATAGCCAAATACTATGTAATTCATCCAGTAGATTCCTCATATTTAGTATTAACAACAGCATAGTTTTTCAAGAAAAGAATACAGATTTTACCATTTTCTTCCCATGATTATAGTGAATATAGCACTAGAACAGAAAAGTTCTACTTAATGTCAAATGTCAAATGTTTCCCTTTGTTTTTATAAGGACTTTGATAGATTTTGACCTTCTAATTTTACATTTATAATACCAATTCCATTTTATTAAGCTGCAAGTTAACCTGGAATTAATTACCATGCATTTTCTTGACTCGCAGTTCCATGTATCTCGTCAGTAACTCTTGAGATCAGCTTCATAGAGACACCATTACCAGATAAGTGAGAACTGCAAAAACCTGTAGTCTCTTTTAAGCATTTCTTGCTTTGGGCTAAAAGAAATTCTACCTCAGGACTGTTATAATATTGTGTCCTGTTAAAGAATCTTATCTGTCTATTGTAAGGCAGGATCTGCTACAACAGCCATCACCAACAGTTTGTTAAACTTATTCTGAGAAAGTTCAAATGGTGGAGACTCCACTCTTTTTCTGACCAATGCCTGTGACAACTTTTAGCATTAGAGTCTTCCTTCATGTCTATCCCAATTCTTTCCTTCGTAATTAAATAAAGGGTAGGCATTATATTCTATTTCCATACTGTTTTATTCCCCCCTTTTTTTTTGTCATATCAAACTTTGGAAATTCTTTATCAAAACAAAGGCTTAAACAGGTGGTTAAATGCTAGATTATTCAGCTCTTTGGAGTCTTAAGATCTGCAGATCAAAAATGATTTCTCTCTCTTCCCTTGGTTTAGTTTATTGAGCTGAAATGAACAAATGGGCATGAGGGCTCAATCTGCTCTAATCTCTCATTTTAATAAGCATCAATTTTCCTTATCTGTACAACATTTCCAGATGTTTTTTCCTAATTACACCTCAAATTATTATTATATAAAATGATTCTGAATGACATTATCTTCCTCATCCTCCTCTGGCTACAGGTATTGGCTGAACATTTCTCTCAAGCATCATGTTTATCTGTGTTCATGCTCCTCAGGTAACTGACAATTCTCAGTGCTTCCCTGTTAACATTTTTTTTTTTTTTTTTACCACTCATTTAATCAAGAAGCATTCAATAGGAAAGAAAAGGAATGGAGAAAGGAGAATTTCTTTGTGTTGTGTTTCTGGAAACCCCAAACCAACTCTTTAGTGGTGTGAATTAAAAATTACTAGTAAAAAAAGCCCAAACATTACAATAACTGTAATTTTGCTAACCCACTCCTTTTTCTGGCAGGAAGCTTTATCCAGTGAAACCCCACATACAATTTCTTTTCATGTACTGGGAGAAGTTCTGTAAATCTTCTTATAGATCACCTGTCTCCTTCTGCTCTATGCTTCCTGAACTGAGAACTAGCAGCCCAGCATCTTCGTCGCATAGACCATTTACTTTTTCAGCTGAAATTCATCTTTGGCCTGTGGGGCTGGTGGAACTGGGTTATCATGAAAGAAAAGATCAGTGAAGCCATTCAGGATCATTCAGGTATATAGAATCATAGAATCATAGAATCATAGAATATCCTGAGTTGGAAGGGACCCTCAAGGATCATCAAGTCCAACTCTTGACACCGCACAGGTCTACCCAAAAGTTCAGACCATGTGACTAAGTGCACAGTCCAATCTCTTCTTAAATTCAGACAGGCTTGGTGCAGTGACCACTTCCCTGGGGAGCCTGTTCCAGTGTGCAACCACCCTCTCTGTGAAGAACCCCCTCCTGATGTCAAGCCTAAATTTCCCCTGCCTCAGCTTAACTCCGTTCCCACGGGTCCTGTCACTGGTGTTAATGGAGAAAAGGTCTCCTGCCTCTCAACACCCCCTTAAGAGGAAGTTGTAGACTGTGATGAGGTCTCCCCTCAGCCTCCTCTTCTCCAGGCTAAACAGGCCCAGTGACCTCAGCCGTTCTTCGTACGTCTTCCCCTCCAGGCCTTTCACCATCTTCGTAGCCCTCCTCTGGACACTTTCCAACAGTTTCATGTCCTTTTTATACTGTGGTGCCCAGAACTGCACACAGTACTCGAGGTGAGGCCGCACCAGCGCAGAGTAGAGCGGGACAATCACCTCCCTTGACCTACTAGCGATGCCGTGCTTGATGCACCCCAGGACACGGTTGGCCCTCCTGGCTGCCAGGGCACACTGCTGGCTCATATTCAACTTGCTGTCTACCACGACCCCCAGATCCCTCTCTTCTAGGCTGCTCTCCAGCGTCTCATCGCCCAGTCTGTACGTGCAGCCAGAGTTTCCCCGTCCCAGGTGCAGGACCCGGCACTTGCTCTTATTGAACTTCATGCGGTTGGTGATCGCCCAGCTCTCCAACCTATCCAGATCCCTCTGCAAGGCCTTTCCACCCTCATTTGAGTCCACAACTCCTCCAAGTTTGGTGTCATCAGCAAACTTGCTCAAAATACCTTCTATTCCTACATCCAGATCGTTTATAAAAATATTGAAAAGTACAGGCCCTAAAATGGAGCCTTGAGGGACCCCACTGGTGACCGCCCGCCAGCCTGACGCAGCCCCATTTACCATAACCCTTTGGGCCCTGCCCGTTAGCCAATTGCTCACCCATCGTATGATGTTTTTATTTAGCTGTATGGTGGACATTTTGTCCAGTAGGATCCTATGGGAAACCGTGTCAAAAGCCTTGCTGAAGTCCAAAAAAATCACATCAGCTGGTTTCCCTTGGTCCACCATACGGGTGATCTTATCATAAAAGGAAATCAGGTTAGTTAGGCAGGACCTACCCTTCACAAACCCATGCTGGCTGGGACCAATGACTGCTTTGTCCCCCAGGTGCGCCTCAATAAGTTCGAGAACCATCTTCTCCATGATTTTACCAGGCACTGAAGTGAGACTGACAGGCCTGTAATTGCTAGGGTCTTCTTTCTGACCCTTCTTGAAAATCGGCACAACATTTGCCAGCTTCCAGTCTACTGGGACCTCTCCCAATTCCCAGGATCGTTGAAAAATAATTGAGAGAGGTTCCGTGATGATGTCCGCCAGCTCTTTCAGCACCCGGGGATGAATCCCATCCGGACCCATGGACTTGTAGGGATCCAGGTGGAGTAGCAAATCCCGCACACGTTCAGGGTCGGTTGGGAGTTTGTCATCCCCACCGTCCCGGTCCTCCAGCTCAGGGCACCCTGGGTCCCGAAGCCCATCATCGGCATTGAAGACAGAGGCAAAGAAGGCGTTAAGTGTCTCTGCTTTGCCTATGTCATTGTCTGTGAGGAGACCTTCCCTATCAAGGAGCGGCCCTATGTATTCTTTAGTTCTCCTTTTTCCATTCACATATCTAAAAAAACCCTTTTTATTTTCTCTCACAGACACAGCCAGCTTCAACTCTAGGTGTGCTTTGGCCACACGAACTTTCTCCCTACAAACACGAACAGCATCCCTGTATTCTTTCCATGACACCTGGCCCTCCTTCCAGTAGCGAAACACTCTCTGTTTCCGCCTAATCTCCATTAGAATGTTCCTGGTCAGCCACGCCGGCCTCCTGCCCCGCCTGCCTGACTTGCGATATTTAGGAATTGCCTGATCTTGTGCTTCTAGGAGGCATCGCTTAAAGAGTGACCAGCACTGGTGGACATCGAGGCCTTCAAGAGCAGTTTCCCAGGGGACCTTGCTGACTAGTTCCCTGAGCAGCCTGAAGTCCACTTTCCCCATATCTAGGGATGAGGTTTTGGTGGCACTTTTCCTTCTGTCACCGTAAATTTTGAACTCAACCACTTCATGGTCGCTATGACCAAGGCGGCCACCAATCACCACATCTCCCACCAGACCCTCTCTGTTTTCTAGCAACAGGTCTAGGAGGGCACCTTTCCTAGTTGGCTCCGTTAGCACCTGCACCAAGAAGTTATCATCTAGGTGCTTCATGAACCTCCTGGACTTGCTCGTGTCAGCCGTGTGGCACTCCCAGTTAACATCCGGCAAGTTGAAGTCCCCCATAAGGACAACGGGAGTTAATCTCGAGGCCTCTCTTAGTTCTGTAAAGAATAATTTATCGGCGCTATCGTCCTGGCCAGGCGGTCTGTAATAGACTCCCACAATGACATCCCCTTTATTCGTTCATCCCTTGATCCTTACCCAGAGGCTCTCAACTTTGCCATTGCAGACCTGAAGTTCCACACAGTCCAGCCCCTGCTTCACATACATCGCCACCCCACCACCTCGCCTGCCCTGCCTGTCCCTCCTGAAGAGCCTGTAACCATCTATCGCAACACCCCAGTCACAGGACTCATCCCACCAGGTTTCGCTTATGCCGATGATGTCGTAGTTGCGGGACTGGGACAGGACTTCTAGCTCATCCATTTTATTCCTCATACTGCGTGCGTTCGTGTAGAAGCACTTCAGGTGTGTCTCCTTACACTCAGCACCTTGTGGATCTGACTGAAGGACCTCACTGGCACGCAGCCCCTCTGATTCTAGCGTACCATCCCTTAGGTCTTCACCAGCGTGCCTGGTTTTAGCCCCTTCCCCCTTTGACTCTAGTTTAAAGCCCTATCTATCAGCCCTGCCAACTCCTGACCAAAGATCCTTACCCTACTCCAAGAGAGGCTCATCCCATCCGGTGCCATCAGGCCCAGTGTAGCATAGACCTTCCCGTGATCAAAGAACCCAAAGTTCTGCCGGTCATACCAGTCTCGAAGCCACGAGTTTATGTGAACAGCACGCCTTTCAGCTTCGATCCCCCCTATCGGAAGGACAGAGGCAAACACAACCTGCGCCCCTGATCCTCTAAGTAGTCGCCCCAAATCCCTAAAGTCTCTTTTGATCGCCTTCGGACTTCTTGTTGCTACTTCATCGCTACCAGCCTGAAAGACCAGTAGCGGGTAGTAGTCAGTGGGCCGTACCAGGCGCTTGACTTTCTTGGCAAAGTCTCTCACCCGAGCCCCAGGGAGGCAACAGACTTCTCTGCGGGTTGGGTCCGGTCGGCGTATCGGTCCCTCTGTCCCTTTCAGAAGGGAGCCCCCCATAACAATAGCCCTTCTTTCTTTTTTGAAGGATGATGTGGCAATGCGATGTGTAGGTCACCTTGTCTTAGGCGCCCCCTCCAACTGGGATGGGTTTTTATCTACTTTGTCATTCAGATTGTCTTGTTCTAGTCCTTTATATCGATTATTTAAGGGTAGATGAGAAGGTGAGGTGGGCAGAGAGAGGGCTCGCCTACCACCCTGAATAGGCACCTGCCTCCATTCCCCCCCTTGATCTAGGTCTCCTCCTGCTGCCTGGCAGGAGGAGGGAACCTCCGTCTTCTGCATAACAGGAGACACTTGTGCTGTGGCAGGCTCGTGAGCCTGCCTCAGAGAGGGTAGAGCGCACCTCCACCAGTCAATTTCCCTCTCTGATTCCCTGATGCTCCTGAGCCTGTTCACCTCCTCCCGGAGCTCCGCTACCTGGCTGAGCAGTTCTTCAACCTGGGCACACCTCCCACAGGCATACCCACCACTGCTGTCGGAGACCGACAGAAGGCTGGGGCACACTCTGCAGCCCAGGACCTGGATGGCTGCGTGTTTCCCCAAGCCCTCTGTCTGAGTAGCCACACTGGTGACCGTGGCTGGAGATGCCGCACGAGATGTGGAGGCCACGTTTTTCTGCCTGGTTGATACCATGGTCAGGTTCTACGCGAGCAGGTTACAAGCACCGAAGGGAGAGGCAGCTGCAACAGAGCGACGATGGGCCCCCCGCTCAATCAAATATGCTTTGATTCACTCTCTCTTTCAGGACTGTTCTACTCCTTGTGATTAAATTCCTGATGCAAGCACTCCTGTAAATTCTTACCCATTTCTTACTCATACATATCCACGAGAAGCATCATATACTTCTCTCTCTCTCCACTTCCCATTACCCATATTCTAGCAGGAGCCTAATGTTTAATTCTTCTGGGACTTGGTTGTTGATTTTTACCTCACTTAGTCATGGTCCAAACAATGAAAGTAGCTGTCAGACTTAAATGGTGGCACAGAATATGTTGTATATGCCACTTTGATAATAGTGACTGCTCAGTGAACAGGATACCCTGTGAACTGAGCCCACCGAATCCTTTGCTCTTAGGTATGTGCTACTCCCTTCTATGGAAGCTACCTCCCATTTCTTGTGGACTGATGAACTTCCTGGATTAGTTTTTTAAGCATGTTTGATAATAAAATCATAATTGTTAATACTGTAAAGCAGGTACAAAACAAAGCCACACTGGAAAAAGATAGGCAAAATACAAAACATACTGCAGGCTTCAGAAAAGTTTATCGCTTAGTTAATGGAACTGAGATGGCATCAACTAAGACAGTGCTGTTTTTAGCAGTGTGTGCCCTCTGGACCAGTTTGGAGGGAAAAGTTATACCAGTTCTCATTTCATGTGTTTTTCTGTGAATAACTAATCAACAACAACAACAACAAAGAAAAAAAAAAAAGAAAGAAAGAAAGAAAAAGGCATAATTTAAGGAACTAGTAAGACTTAGCAAGCAGAAAGTCTCTTAGCAACAAAACCCCATAACTAATGTGAAGCAGCTGTGGTAATTTTAGAAAATGGCTCGAACTGTTGAAAAGCCATTAGGAAGCTGATATATAGAGAATAAAAAGAACCACTCAACTTTAAAAAGATTTCCCAATATGGAGTGTTATGTTATTTTATAACCAAATCTTAGGCATCCAAAGTTTACATGCCACAAAATGCTATTTATGACCATGTGGCTGGAGTTTCTACAAGTAGCTGGAATTCCATCACATACCTTAAATTCCCCCTGAAAAAAATTGCCAATGGCTAAGCACATATTCTTCTGTGGTATAGGTGTGATTGCTATATTTCAGTGAGGCTGATGCCACTTATGGTTTGATTTATTGTATGCACTTGGAATGGGATCCTAAATAATTGAAATCAATTTCTTTAATCCTGTAACTCTCAGTCTCTATTGGAAATAATGAAAGCCACTTGCTTTTGGTAGGCCTTGCATATAGCTGGTCATCAGATATGAGAGATAACAGGCTCTCTAGCTTATTTTACTGTTTTGTTTGTTTGTTTTAATTGGAAGTATCTAGTAGCATGAAGAATGATGTTTTAAAAACAGGTTCTGAAGCAAAAACACCCCAAAAAGTTGTGAGGAAAAGCATGTTTTATTATTTCCTCTCCATGCTGCTACTGACCGATGCATTACAAATGATTTTTACTACTCCTATTTATTATTATTCTCTGGTCTTGAAATAGTGTAAAAATTTTGGCAGGGAAGAAGTAGTATCAATTAGTAAGCATATCAGCTAGCTTCAATTAGACTCAAAGAGATTTAAATACCTTCTTGAATAAAGGTCATATAGGAAAATAAAGATTAATTAAAATATCTTCATTATACAGAGGCCTCCAACTCCAAGAGTTGGATGGGCCTACAGATGTTCTTAGATAAATGTAGATTGAGCTACATAACTGATATGTGTGTGCAATGTGAAAACTACCATGCAATATGGGTGCATCAAACTTACTGTTTTTGAACCAAACTTTGCCATCAGGTCTGACTGTACTAGGAGACTTGTATTCAGTCCTTCTCTCTTGTGCTGGAGAGTTCAACTCCCATTTAATTATGTAAAAAAAATGTACTTAGAGATTTGATCACAACAAAACCTACTCAAATGATTGTTGGCAATCTGTTTGTCAAGCTTTATCTGGTTCCTAGCAGAGACAAATAAAGGGATATTTTCTGAATAAGATGTTTTATAGGAAACAAGTGGCAAGATGTATGCTGTGATATTTAATGATAGTTGTTATGAATGCATGTATTTAGCTTTAGAAAAAGTAAATTTTGAGTGAAATTTTATAAAAAAAAACACACAAAACAACAAACAACAGCATAATTTTGGGGGGATCAGATTGTAAGAACTGTATAAGCAGAGCTTTCAGCTCTGACAGACACCACATAAGAAGCCCAAAGATCGGTGTTATCTATAAAAAATGGAAAAGTAAACCACTTTCCACAAGTCAGTGAATTCTTGAAAACTCAGTAAGTTGATTTTAGTATTCCTCAAGAAACAACAGATTAAATGAAAAGCTCTGCTTTTTTTGTACCATGTTTATCTCTACTTTTTTAGATTCTCTTTTTCATGGTCATTGATATTAGAATGAGGATGGAATATTAATTGCAAAAGAAGTGATAAAACACAGTGTAAAGAACACCATTTCAAGACTTCAAAATCTAGCATTTTAGTTCACTTTAACTGGACTGACTCATACTGTCTCTTTCATCTGTTAGATTAGATTACAAGTTTATTAATAATAATAAAAAAAAATAAATTAGTGGACAAATAAAACTAAACTCAGCAAAAGCTATGAGGTTCTACAAAATGTGTGATACTTAGTGGTTTTGATTCAAAGTTGGAAGGAAATTTGTAATACTGGCAAAGTTTTACTTTTTGTCTCTAAGTATTCCTAGAACCAAAATGAAACTCAAGTAAACAAATGAGAACAATTTTTCAGGAATGTCCATGAAACTCAAGCTATCAGAATTCACATATCTGAAATAAGAGAGATCTTCAAATCTACCTGTTCTTGTTTTCCCTTTCTTAGGACTGTATTAGATAGCTCTCCAATATCATTTTATAAATGTTTTTTTATTCTACCATCCTTTGCTCTTTCTCCTTCATTAACACACACAGAATTTCCAGCCTCGAAAAGTAGACTCTCTTGGATTTTTCTTGAGTTCTGTGCTTGTGTCAGTTCAGTCATCTATCTTGTCACTTTATATATATATATATATATATTATGAAGCTACAAAAACTACTGCATGTGTTAATGTGTTATGCCAAGTCAGCATCCTTTTTATTTTATTTTATTTTATTTTATTTTATTTTATTTTATTTTATTTTATTTTATTTATTTTATTTTATTTTATTTTATTTTATTTTATTTTATTTTATTTTATTTTATTATTTTATTTTATTTTATTTTATTTTATTTTATTTTATATTTTATATTTTATTTTATATTTTATATTTTATTTTACTTTATTTTATTTTAAGTTAGGCTCTTTGGAACATATTCAGCAAAACACTTAGAGTCCTCAGGAACACAATTTGTAAATGCCTTGAAGCCCACTTCTGTGATATACAATACTAAATCATAGCAACCAGTATTTAAACTGATATCCTTTCACAGACAGGAAGCCATCACAGGATGAAACTGTCATACTTGGCTGCTAATTAGCTAACTTTTGGAGTAGTGTAATTTGAGAGTAATAATAGAATAAGAGGTCTCTTTCAGTACTCCTGAGTGATGTATTGAGTTGAAGTTGTGCTACTGGCCTCACCACATGCTTTGGAAATTTATTCAGAACAGTCTTATTGAGATCCAATAAGTATACAAGACTCCCAATCTGACATTTAGATTCCTTATTCATCCATAGACTCAAACTTCATAGAATTTTTATGCATCAATGTCCTTACCATGTATCAGGGATCTTATTCTCCATGACATGGTCCTTTTATATTAATTTAGTATCTCACATAATTGGGATATTCTGTCTTTAGGTGTCTAATTTAGGATGCCAGTCTCCTTTTTCCTTAGTGGACGGAGTTAGGATCTTCTCAGACTTAACTGTGGGACAATAAATTAGGCTCCTACTTTAAATCACTATCATCTAAAAATAAAATGAGGGCCATTAGCCACTAGTAGTTACAAGTGTCAATATGTGAATACTTAATATTTATTCTGGATTTGTATCTATGCAAAATATTCAGAAGATTTAGTTTATATTAGTTTTTCATTAATGTGTCTGTAGACCATATTATGTGCCTGGCCTCCATAGACAGAGGGCCTGGGGCTTTTTTCTCTTACACTAGCATGGGAACACCTAGATGGGAGATAGATGAACCCTTTTAACAGTATCCTAACATTTAAACCAGTTCCTCAATTTTGACCATTCAGAGTGATACTTTCAAGATGGCTTTTCTTTAACAAAAAATAGAAAATATATCATGATAAGGAGTACTTTAATGAATTTATCCAGTTGACTTTCAACTCTGTTTTAATACACTACTGATATGTCTTAATTTGTAGACAGAGAAAATTATGAGGCTTATAAGTCAAATGGGAGAGAGGATGAACACCCCAAACTGACAATTTGATTAATACAAATTGGTACAAATCTAGTTTAGTGTTTCATTAGTTCATGTCAGCAATGATAAAAACCAACATTAATGATGATTCTGAAATGCTGAACTTTCAAAGTTCTAACATAAGTATTCTTGTACATGTTGCAAAACAGACTTGTTGACCCTCAAATACTGGGTGTGTTGTTAGACAAGGGGAATGTAAAGAAATAAAACTGGCAAGGATGAAGAATATTTAGTTGGGATGGATATATACAAATTGAGTAAGGTTTTCTGCAGCCCTGATGATATTTGCGTTTTTATTTTTTAAAGAAAAATGTCATCACCTTTGGTGAGCTAGTACCAAATATATATGCCATAATCATATACCTGGGTCTTTGAAAAAGAGAGAAGTCCCTCAAGGACTGCTGTGGGAATTATCCCAAATACTGAAAGAAAAACTTCAGAATGTGAGTCTTGCTCCCAAGTCTATAGTCCTTGTGAACAGAAAATTCCTATCACCAGATCCTGGTGGCATCACATTTAGGGAGAAACATGAGGAACAATCAATCAAATAATCACAACTTAGATTATGAAGTGCTCTGTGTGTCAGGCCTAATACTCTAAAATGGATTTGTTGGCACAGGAGCAACAATTACAGAATAGTGTGTAGGAGGTAAGAAGCTTCCTTATTTCTTTCATGTATTAAGATACATAGTACAACAGTTTGAGAATCCAAGCTGATTTATAAAGAAATTAAACTCTAGACTATAAGTCTTGCAAGATGATAAAAGTGTGGAATACAATGGTAAACCTTGTACGTGAGATAAATATATAAGTGAGGACTACTATGGCAGGAGTTGGACTTCCACATCAACAGCATCTTTTCATCATGACTGTGCAGGGTCTGAACGTTGGAGAGTTGTTCAAATGCAGACCAGTCAAAGAGAGCTCACAGAGGATTAAATGACAAGATAAAGAAATGTGTCTCATAAAAATTGCATTTTAAATAACCAAAGCCTTCCACATTCCCTAGGGAAACAGAGCTCCCACCACCACCTAAGTATAATTTTCTTTATTTCTATCTTCCAGAATCCATCCAGGGACACCTTCACACACTCTCTCCACTAACATTGAAGGTAAGATAGGAATGACCAACTGTGAGATTTCATTTCCTAAGGAGATATAATAATAATATTTCATTGCCCCCTCTCCCACCCCCCAACCTCCACTCCGTCCACTTCCCAGTACCCAGTTCCTGTAACTGACTCTAAAAGTGACTCCTTGCATCTTTACAG
The DNA here is from genome assembly GCF_009819795.1 of Aythya fuligula. NCBI lineage: Eukaryota > Metazoa > Chordata > Aves > Anseriformes > Anatidae > Aythya > Aythya fuligula. The sequence goes on along the minus strand of NC_045562.1, from coordinate 24,634,163 downwards.
AGTCCTGATGAAGCCGCTGGTTCTCTGCAGGGCCATGGACAAGTCACCCATATGACTTATGACACCCATATGACATATTACTAGGACTGGTACAACACTGTAGAAAAATCTAAAGACAGAGTGAATAGTGTGTATGCACATGTGGGTAGCTTCAAATTTATCTAGCACAGAAGCTAAATCAATAAATTTGCAGGTTTATCTCCAAGTTCTTGTGCCACTGGTCTTCCACCTGATAAAGTGCTGCAAATAAAGTGAACTGCAGAATGATTGAATTATAAATAAAAATAAAAATAAAAAAGTCAGTCAATCAATCAATCAAACAAACAAATAATTAAACCTATTGACATTCAAGATATAACCCCCTGACTTCTTCAATGGGCTGATCCTTAATTTGGATCTTATTAAAAGGTAATTATCTGCTGTCATTGTTGTGGACTTCAAGTTTCCAGAGTTTATCACAGATTTTTCTGCTTCTTGCAGATTTATTTTATGAGTGAGACACTGTTTTTTTTTTTTTTTTTTTTAGCAAAAATCCATTTTATATACAGAGCAACTCTAGAGTTTTTTTGTTTGTTTGTTTTGTTTTTTTTGTTTGTTTGTTTTTGTTTTTCAATCACAGCTCTATTACATTTCATGGTATAACAAAAATAAACCTTTTTTTTTCTTTTATTTATTTCTTTATTTTTATTATTATTATTATTTTTTTTTTCTGGGAATCAACTTCACTGTGCTTAGAGATATATAAAGGGATAGCCTCAGGCTTTTATGATGTAGAAGTAAAAATTAATAGCTAAGTGGTATGTTATACTTTGTCTAAAAAAGCTCATTTAATTTTATGGCATGGGGTTTGCATCTGTTTTCTTTTTTCCAGTGCTATTTTACAAAGGTTTGGGCCACAGCTTTCAAAGTCACTTATAGAATACAAAAAGACTTTAAAAACACGTAAAGAGCTATTGTGGAAAAAGAATAATGAATTTCCTCATGTTCTCCAATAAGTATCCTGGTTGTTATTGGGAGATCCTTCATCATAGAGGGTGGTCCACTGGTAATGTACAAAAAAGGATAGTGTACAAAAATTAAATTATTATTTGACCCCACATCATTATATGCCACATAACTAATTAAAGCACACTTTAACAATGTACTCTTAATGTGCCGTCTGTTACTTGCATGACTCACTCATCTTTCACAAAGAATAAGTGATTTGTATTAGATGAGAGTTGCTAAGGATGTTTTTAGGGCTAGCAATTGCTGTCATTGCTATGTTAAATCACAGGCCCAAGCCTGGGATAGAAAGAGACAGGCTTATCGTGAGCCAGGAAAACAGCACCACAGGACTGATAGCTCTGACTTAGGGCCTTGTTTAAAAAGTTATGACTCAGTGCAAGCAGCCCAGGATCCTTAGCCTTCCTCAGCTCACTCCAAAGCAACCATTTAGAACCCTAATGTTCAGGTTGCGTGCTTCACTCTGATTATTTTTGGGAAGTTGATCACAGCAAGCCCTTTTTTTTTCCTAATAAGCATTCATCTTCATTTACTGGATGAAGGGAGCTCTCAGTGAAAGCTCTATACATGGGACAGGATAATGATCATTTCTGCCAAGCTCTGCAACTGTATGGGTACACGGATTGTGAGCTTCTCTTTTCTTTCTTTCAGTTGGAAAATAAAAAGTACATATCATAACAGCTCTTCCAGATACAAGTTAAACACATGAATAATAATTTGTCAGAGGATGCAGCTCTTTGGTATAAATCTAAAATTAGTGCTGCTAAAACTTTATCATAAAAGTACATAGAATATATAATATATTATGCAGCAATACCAAAACTGTAGATACTGCATGAGAAGATAAATTTCTTTTTTTTTTTTTTTTTTTTTTTTTTTTTTTTTTTTGGCATGGTATTCATTACTGGTGCAGTCTTGTAGCCAGACTTTTTTAGTTGCATGCATTCAATTTGATAAGGCATGCAGGGAGAACATACATTATATTTAACACATTGAAAAAGTGACCTTAGATAACTTGCATATGCTTAAGAATGTAATTATTTAAAACTCTAGGAGTGCAAGTGCTTCTTGGAAATTGTGAGAATGAGTTTTATTTTCCTCATGTGCCATGAAATCTTGATTTCTGTTTCAGCAGTATTGTGAGATATCTAAACTTAAAAGCTTACTACTCCAGGACTGAATGCTGGCTATCTGAGCCTTAAGCCAGCATAATTTTGAGACGAAAAGATAATAGTTGAGAAGATAAAATTCTATTTTTCATGGGGGTTAGAAAGTTTTTCTGAAGTTATTCGATGCCATTTGCCTAAGGGATATTTAGCAGACAGCTGGCAAGTACTGCAGTCAGAGATACAAGGACAACAGTGTGTGAGTTCACCATTTAGCACATATAAAAGCTGATACTGATTTATTTGTGTGAGCATATGTAGCCATTGAAAAGCAAAAGCTTGTCAAGACACACAGAATTTGGAGAATCCAACATTAAATATTTAACCTTAACTCTGTTTGATGTTGATGGCTGAGTTAACAAATGGTTCATACACCTTTAAATTGTAAGATATGGCATGTCAAGGATGATGGTACTGTTTGAAGGACAAAATTCTGTGGCATTAGGCACACTGACATCTATCAGTCTGATTTTGAAATAACAATGCAAAGGAGAACACTAGTGGTACTACTGAAGTCTTGCTGAATCTGTAATTGAAGTTCACTCAGATTTCTGCCAAGTCAGTTACCAATACAAAGCACCACCTCTTATTCAACAGAAAGCTCTCCAAGTACTTTCTTAAGGAGGTTAAAAAAAATGTACTGACAGGCAAGAGAATGTCAATGAAATATAATTTTTTCCACCTTCTTCATCACCCACCTGCAAACAAACACACTCTAGAAATTTAAGGAATCGGAATTGGTTAAAACATGAAAATTAGTGTTTCAACAGTATCTACCATTTTTGGAAAGAATAATCTTTGTTTCTTTCTACAGAAATTTTCAATTTTTGTTTATACATTTTTTCTGTAAATAGGTTTTGAATTTTATTTTGTATCTGCTTTTTTCTTCACTCTGGTTCCCAGTTTTCCATTTTCTGTCATGGAAAGAAGAAAGAATGGAAGAGCAAAAATGAAAGAATAAAAGAATGAAAGAATTAAAGGTTCATTATCAAGAATGGGAAAACACCATAGCTAAAAATACTTTTCCCCTTCTGTGTCTGTTGCATAATTTATGTATGGTATTCTTACGAAAATAGAAGGAGAAGCTAGGAAACTTTCACAAGACACCTAATTACATTAAGATTATCACTTTGTCATTTAAAAAAAAAAAAGTCAGTTTTCACTAGTTCAAATACTTAAATTCATTGCCCAACATCATTCTCCTTCCTTTGTCTACAGGCAATGTCTTCATATATTCCAATTCTCTTCCTATTTCTAGTATGGGTCTTTACATCTTCACTTTTTCAAACTGATGCTCTAAGTAATTGGGGGATATTTCAGCAGCAGCTCTTTGGATCCTCCCCTACATCTGGGCTCTGGGTGGTGCTGTGAGGTGGTCTCTGACCACATTGTGAGTGGGCTTCCTTTCAGGTAAAGCTAATCCTGGAAGATGCATCAGCTCCAAACAGGCAGTCAGAGGACAGCAGCCGTGAGAACATATACAGTAACAGAAAATACTGAAACATATATATTATATTTCCTCAGTAACAACTCTCACAGAATCACAGAATGGTTGGAAAGGACCTCTGAAGGTTATCTTGACTAACACGCCAGCTCAGGTAGGACTATCCAGAACCATGTGCAGATGGTTTTTGAATACCTCCAAAATCTCTACAGCCTCCCTGGGCAATCTACTGCAGTGTTCAGTCACCTAAACAGAAAAAGACTAGTTCCCTCTACAAATCTGCTCAAATATTCCATCCTACTTGCTAACTTTCCCATTCATAATCTCTGTAAGCAAAGACCTTCTAGACATTATCAATTACTGTATCTGTTTCTCTACACACAGTAGTAGAATCTGGATTTGTTCAATGAAGCAGAGAACAGGACTCTTGCTTAATGCAGTCTTGTAGTTACACAGAATTACCTTCCTACAAACTTCTTTTATTAAAAGATTGTGGAATGGCCTGCAGGTGAGCAATCTGTAAATATCACATGCTTCCTACTATGTGATGAGTTTCTCAGTACTTGTTATTGTTTATCATGTGAGTCCATTTTGGCTAACTGCAAAAACAGAGAAAAATTCTTAACCTAATACCAGTGCTAAAAGACTTTTTGTCCTTTCTGTAAGTGCAGGTGATGGGAGAGGCAAAAGCAAGGAATTCCAAAATAAAATTGGTATATTTTTCCTTGCTGTTCTTTACATGTGTTTTGTCTAATTCAATATTTTTTCCACTACATCTTTCAGAAGGTTAAAAAATTGAGAGACAAACTGACATGAACTTGGAAAAATGCACATGAATTTCCGGCCACAATCTAGGATTTTGTACTTAAAAAAAAAAAAAAAAAAAAAAAAAAAAAAAGAGGGGAGGAGAGAGAAGAAAGAAAATAGGACTAAAAGGTGTTCTCATTAATTTTGCAAAGATACCTTTTGGAGGAGACTATGATGGATAACATACAGCAATACCACCTACGGAGCAATAATGTTTATAAAAGTTATGTGTAGTGCATTACAAAAACTGTCGGAAATTGAACAAATGCTTTAAGTCAGTGTTTGCTATGAAACAAGAAAGCATGAGATCACGGTCACTTTTCAACACATTCTTAAAACAGATATTAAATAGGTTAGATGAATTGGAAGACGTGACATTGGATGGTCTAGAGTTAAACTCCTTAACCCACACTTGATAACACTGTGCAACTGTCAGACATACTTGAATAAATGATGATATTCTTCATTACATTGGACATTGGTCAATTTAGACTCATAAATGCCAAGATGACAAAGCATCTGAATCTCAGTAAATTAATAAACAGTTACAGTGTTGAAATGCAGCCATGGTGTGTCTGTGAGCAAGTTCTTACATAGATTTAGCAGCATCAAGTACCAATGACTCCTTGTGAACTGTGAGCAGCTGCATTAGAGCAAAATGAAGGAAGAAGAGAAGGGAGTTTACTGAAAGATGAAAAATGTGAAATTGAATGATTTGGGGTCCTCTAGTTAGAGTGAGGTCCAACAGTTCTACAGGAGTTTCCTATAAATTGCTTTGTACAACTTGGACCTAATGAAAGAAGTTGTCCTGGATGAGAATGGCCAGCAGTACTCTACTCCAAAGATCTAACTTTTTTTTTCTAAAGCATTTTTTTTTGTAAAGAATGCCCTAAGGTGAAAAGATATTAATTTAGTAAGTAAGTTGTTGTATAACTGTGGAATAAAGATGATAATATTGATTCTTGCTATTATTTACCATTTTTTTTTTGGAAGTAACAGATGTAGGGCATTACAAATAAGCAAATAAAGTCTAGCATCGATAATCTGGAAGCAGTTAGATTACAAACAGACTTATTTTATGCAACATTGTTGAGTTAGATGCTGAAGAACAGACTTCTTTTCAGTCCTTTGGTTCATAGATGATATGGAAAAACATACTAGCCTAATTTGGGCATTTCAGGCTTCTGCTTGCTAACCTTCCCTCTTCCATTCTTGAGTTTTCTTCATGCCTCATTTCTTTCCCTGCTGTTTTTTGGAAGGTATCTTTGTTCACATCAACAACATTAGGAACTCTTCGGACACTGTTCCTAATGTGATGGAAACTGTCTTTTGCAGCACAGACTGCAAAATAAGTGCAAGTGGATTCTGACATCAGACATCTAAAGATCTGACTGCTGAAGTTCACAGATACCTTACCAGATTGCATAGCAAAATTAGGTCGTCTTTCACCCCAACAAAGAGAAGCAGTATATAGAAGGGTATATATGAAAATTTTAGGGAACTCAATGGGGGGTTCTGTTTTAACCTATTCTGATATGATGCAGGAAAGAAATGAGTACATAGCGCATATAACAGATGTTTAATTGCATCTTGGGAAACATTCATTATGAGTATCATTCACACCATACTTTACCTGTTCCTCTGGTGTACACCTGTGTGTTAGTAGTGCATGTGGTGGTAATGTGAGAAACTCTCACTACCAGCTTTTTAAATTTTACTATGCCCTCTTTTTTAAAATGTGCTAAATTGGATACAGAAACAAAGACACACCTAAATAAACAAAAGAACATAAGGAACATGAGCAATGCCACACTGCCAGAAGGAACAGGTGGAAATGTAAGTTTAAGGACCATTCAGCACCGTGAACTTTTTCAGTGTGTCACAATTACAGGAACACCTGGGTCAAATAAATTAGGACTAATCCATTGGGGGTGTTCTTTACAGTCTACTCTGGCCCCAGAATGGCTTGACCCTAACCTGTAATTCTGAACCAAAAAAGAACAAATTACCAGGAAAAGTTTACCAGTTCAGGTGGCTGTTGTCAAGGTAATCCATTGCTTTGTAATACATGTAGACTACAAAAGAAGGCAGGAAAAGAATATGCATAAGGACATGTTTCCATGGGTCTTTAAGAGAAAATCCAACATGTGTGTACTTTTGGCTAACATGTGAAGCTTGAGAAAGGATTCCCAGCTAACTTCAACCATAATGAAGGTAACACTGATGTGAAACTAAACAAACGTTTGGGTATGAGAGCTATTTTCTGAAAACTCTTCAAATACCAGATTGTTTCCTGATTTCCAGAAGACCAAGAAGACATTTTGGACAAACAATATCTACGTAACTTTAACATAAAGTCCACAGGAGCACCCCGTTCCCTTTGGAGGTAAAAGGAACCATGAGACATACATTATCCTGGAAAGCAGTGGAAATTGAGGGCTTTCTGTTTATGGACCTCATTTACTAGTCCCACCAGCAAGGGCACTGTAACCTCCATTTTTCTTGCCAAGCACTATTTGACACTTCACTTTTGTGTTCCTTCGCCTTCATTTTATCCACCATGGCAGTGGAGCAGATTTCCCTTGGAACTTAATAAAGAGAGTCAGTGAGAGGTCACAAACTGTTTTCCACTCCTCACAATTCTGCTAAAGATACTATTTTCCTCTCTAGAAAAGCAATGATTAGTTAAGAAAACAGACAATCATCCCTGTACATTTGTTCCCATGACAAGACTTTTTGCCTATAAGTTTCCATTGTTGCAAGCATATTTTTTTCAGGGGTGATATATTATTAAATTAAAAGATTAGTAATAGTTTAAAAGTCAAAACTATTTCTCATACAGGCTATATGCATATTAACTATACTTTTATATCCCACTGTACTAGGGATAACAGTTTGAGCAATCATAGAATTAAAATAATACTTGCCACCTAATCACAAAAAAAAGTAAAAAAAAAAAAAAGTATCAGACTCATGATTACCTAAAATAATAAAAAAAATTCTAAGTGAACTACTTTAAAATATTATGTGGATTTACAGACATACACTACTGTTCTCCCAGTTTCAGAAAGCAGAAGTGCGTCTACAGATATACATGAAATGGAACTTTCTTTGCTGAATTGCATGTAAGAGCCTTAACAACTGCATAAATGCCTAGAAACATGCTGAACCTGATTTACAAAATTCTAATATATCTAAAGAAATTCAAAGAACATAATTCAACTTTTTTAATAACTATGCCATCATTTAAAACAAAGGACCTTTTAAAACAAGGGTTCCTCCTTTTTACAAGGATTCTCCTCCCTGTTAGATTTAGGCAGTAATATCTCTGCTTCTGAAAACAGATCATCTAAAATTTATTATCCTAATCTACGTGGAGAGTCCTAATACCACAAATAAGCTGAATTGTAGTACTTTGAGGACATTGATAAATGGCAGTTGAAATGAAAGAAAGAGCAGACTGTACCAACTAAAACCTTATTAACACATTCTTTACTGCAAGCCAAAAAAGAGCTGAAAGATCTGATTATTATCTTCTTAGAAAGATCAGAATGTGATTTTCAGACTTCAGAACACTAAAATGTAGGCAAGGCTGTAGGACAACTCATCTCCTTGAACAGAAGCAGAACTAAAAGTCAAATAATCTTTATTTCAAAGCATAGTCCTTTGAAGACCAATGTTTATGAAGGGATGAACAGCTGAAGATGATCTTAGGGATCATAAACTGAATCCATGAAGGATCTAAGTGGTAAGTCAGGAACCTAAATCCTGCATTTATCTAATGTGAAGTCTTTCAGAAGTTCATACAATCACAGTCAAGGATCTACCAGTTTTTACTGACAATACACAGAAAAATCAAACTTGTGATCTAAAAAACTGCCTATATCATATGTTCAGTAGCAGCCTTAAATTTGGTGTTGTTAGACTTATCGTGTCAGTAGGACTCATTTCAATTTCTAGAGAATATTTGTCAAGATTATGATTTACATGCTTCTGCACCAGTTTATGTGGTTCAAATGAAAACATTTTTGATACAGAGGATTTAGATGTGATCTATATGTAGAAACTCTTGCAACATGAAAAATAAAAACTGTTTTAGAATATGACACTATGCATAAAAGGACAGCTTTACATACAGGGGTACTGTAATAGAATCAGTTGTAATTTGGTAATATGCACTGAAATATTTTGTAATTTCCACTTTAATTTTGAATAAATCAGTTTATGTGTACTTTTACATATTTCCAAAAATACAGCTAGCTTTTCTTTTAGGTAGAAACCAACATGAGGTAAGCTAATAATTCTCATAAAGTGGGCACACTTAATGTGAAGGAGTTTCCCAGTAAAAACCTGATGCCAAATATTTGGCATACTGTTCCAGGAATAAACCCACAAAGATAAATTAATTTGCATAAAATTTAGTATAGATAACAAACATACTGCTCATCTTTTGCATAGTTTCCCTGCTACTGTTGTTTCTAGTAGCTTTCCTTATAGGGACTGAGCCTAGAGAGAAAAGTAAATCCTGACTCACATTACTCAACAACAATGACATTTTCTACAAGTCCTAGTGTTAGTAAACAGTGATCAACAAACTCTCATTCAAAATATACCTTTTGTTTTAGCTATGAATAGAGACACCAGACTGTCTACATCTCAGCTGTTTTAATTATTTTAAAATAGGAATTTAGGATTCTTGGAAGCTATTAAAAGTTTCAGCCACCTAGAGCTGCAATTGTAGAGCAAAACATCTTAATGGTTTGTTAAGAAACAGCTTTTGGCAACAGCATATCCTTTGATCTCAGTGTTTGCAGCAGGGAGGTTACTCACATTGTGGAATAATCAGATGGCAGGAACAAGACTAAAGCAGGAACAGAAAAGACACTGCAGAATTTTAGATCCAAGTGAATTTGACTTGAAAAGTATCTTGCAGATACAGAGAAGACCAAGTCCTTAGCTGTTGCTGATACCACTTTAAAGTGGCTCTATTGTCCTTGAACAAACCATGCTGATTTACATTAGCTGACAGGATAGTTCATCATTTTCCTTTCTGCAAAATTGTGCATATATATTAAGTTCATGCTTTTCTTTATGTTCACTGATTATTCAATTCTAGCGGGGCGGGGGGGGGGGGGGGGGGGGGGGGGGGGGGGGGAGGAATTTTAAGAGGCTTTGGCAAAAGCAAATTAAATTTCTTTTTCTGAGCAGAGTCTGATGTCTGTGTGGGCTGGCCAGAACAGATGACATAATGAATGCAGCAGACCTCTGTTGGATTTCTGGCTACAATAGGCATCAAGTATATATATATATATAAACAAACAATCACAAACAAACAAACAAAAAGCACAAACAAGCAAATGTAGAAGACCCATGTGAAATGTTGCAGCCAGTCCCACCAACTTTAAAGTCTCAAGAAATCTGGATAGAAAGTTTAATATGTAGGTCTAAATAAGTTGATGTTTTAAAATCTTTCCAGTTAATCTGTCATAGAAGACTAGTTATGAAATTGCAGGACAGAAAGTTCAGGAACTATATGTCCCCATGAAGAACTGGAACACTTCTGATGGATATGAAAAATGATGAAAATACCAAATATGGGAACTCAGTTTTAGGCTGGAGGAACAATATTATTATGGAAAGAGACCAGGGGTAATAATAATTATTATTATGAGAGACCAGGGACACAATGTGAGGTGGGGTGTTGTCAGGTGAAAGAGACAGAGAGAGGAATCAGGGCAGCAGTTTCTGAAATGAGTGAGGATAAAGAGTGTTCAAGTCAGAGAAATTTGAAATCAATATAGAAAAAATGTTACTACAGAAAATTCACATAAAACATGAAAAAAAAAAAAAAAAAGAAAGGAAAAAAAGAAAAGAAATGATAGCAGGAGCCAGAAAAGTTATGTTAATTTAAAATAGACAGCCACAGTAAGGAAATAGCTGTTTTCTCACAAACCTTGGGAACCAGATCAATCTAACAGGACAGTGGCATAGAAATTGACATAGATTTTGGCTGCCTGGAAAAAAAGAGCAGATGTTCTTGCTTATCCTATTGTTCCTTTTTTTTTTTTTTCTTTCTTTTTTTTTTTTTCTTTTTTTCTTTTTTTTTTTCTCCATTGAACAGATTTTGCTATTATGCTCATTTTAGTACCTGAAAGTAGAACACAGCTTAGTAAATACAGGTCTAATTCATTTGCAATGAAACTGCAAATTTCATTGACTTATGCATATGGTTACTGGTTGCCACTATATTAAAAACAACTGATCAAAATAATCAAGCGGCTGCTGGTAAATTCAGACTTATATGAAATTTGTCCATTTATTACTATTAAATTATAAATGCAACAATTGAATATGATTGTTAACACATTGTTTAATGAATCATAAAAATCTAAAACTATTGTGAGATTTACTAGAGATGTACAAATATTTTAAAAGTGTATAGAAATAAAAACAAACAAACACAAACAGAAAATAAAAAACAAAAGTCTGGTAAAACTAGCTTCACGTTTTATATGCATGCACCTGTGAATTTATTTATTATGTTGGCTGTCGAGTTCATATTTGCAAAGACTAGAGTTTAGTCTAAATCAGAGTTAAGTGTTCTTGCAGCTCTTGTAGCCAGATATTTAGATATGAAGTTATCTTCAAGACATTGTAATTTGAAAAGGATAGAATGAGCAGGATGAAAAGAACTAAAGGACAGAGTTAGGTCATAAGGAAGATTTTGTTTCCTTCCTGCTTCTCTTTCATTCCACCATGGGAATCCCTATATTATATTTCCTAAACCATGGAGAAGTCCCTTGAAGACAGTTGTAGGTGTTAAAGAGAAAGACTGAACCATACTTCTCAAATGAGTTGCACTGTCACCGCTTCCAAACAAAGGGTTGCAAAGAGGAAAGTAATTATCTAATCTCTGTGTCCATGCTGGCCATGGCAAGAAAGAATAGACCCAAAATTCAACAAGGAATATTCATTCTCACTCATTAGGTAGTGAGTTTTGGGAAGTTAATAACCATAAAAGATTGTCTAGGGAAATTTTGGGTATCTCATCTCTGGAGAATCTTCAGTCACAAGCCAAGCAAATATTTTCAGGAATAACACAGCTATCATATTTTGGGGCAAGGGACAGGCAGGATGATTTAAGTCTCCTTCCTAGTTTATTTTTCTGAGGCTATAACAGCTTGGATTTGTCCCTTGTACAGATAATACATGTATCTATTGTATTATTGGCTAAAAAGCAATGCTACCTAATTTTCAATTGCTGAAGAGGATATGATTTTACAATATTTTAGCCTATGGAACAAGACCAGAAACTTTTTTCTTGTTGTTGTTGCTGTTGTTAATAATTTATTTATAATTTATATACACAAATCTCACTGACTGCAGTAAATTCCAGCTGAGGGACAAGAGTGGGTCTCTAAGTATTTTTGACATGAATGTATTTTCACACAGTCTTTCCCCCCCAAACTGAGAGTAAAAAACATGATAGATGCAAATAATAATGTTAGCTCAGAAAAGCAGGCAATAAACCTTTAAAAAATAATATCACTATAACCCTTAAATAGTAATTGTACTGCCTAAGGCATCTGATAAAGGATTCAAGTGTTCTTGCTATATTGTGACAGGCAGATGCATCAATCAAACTCCATAATGGACTAAATTGGGAAATAGGGTACTGGGAATAAACAGTTCTAAAAAGAGGTGAAACTTTGTGACAAGCAGCCTTAACAGACCAATCTTGATTCTAAACATAGAAGCAATTTTAGGACTACTCTGGAGGCAAAGGACAATTATTGCCTAAACAAATAAACTAGTGTCTCTGTACCTCAGGCATTCACTAAAGTTAGTTTGAAACAGTTTTGAGATCTGACTAGTGAAGTTCCAGGGACATTGGATCTTGACCCGTTAACTTTCTTTGAACTGTATATGGATATCCTCTTAGATAATTCATAAACTAAACTGGAGTAGAATGAGAAAACTGGAATGTGTTATGATTTTAGCACTAATTCTGCTGCCAACAAAAATACCTAGGTCTTAACTAAGATTGAGTATATGTCAGACCCTGAATTTGAATCTACATGAACACTATACATTTAAAGTTCTTAAGTTCAATAAAAGACCTGAACTTCAGCTTCCATGTGGAGTGTTTATTTAAACCTGTATGTCAAGCTGGCAGTGATTTTTTTCTTTTTTAAATAAATAAATAAATAAATAAAGTAGGGCTTATCTGTCCATTTATATTTTATAGTGCTGAATACATTGTACGTGAGCACAAAGTCTAGAGCCCATAGATTTGTGACTGCATTCATAGTTGCCCCATGTACTAAATGGTAGCAACCTAAAACAGGAAAAAAAATTTTAAAAAAAAAAATCCCAAGGATTTTTGTGCATGGACTGTGATTATTCAGACTCTGAGAGCAATTTTAAATGTCAAAAGGACTTATATATCTGAAATAGCTTAACCTCTGTTTATGTCTTGTGGTCAAATTCTGCTCACACCCTACCCTTAGATTAGCTGAAGATATATATATATCTTCATATAAGTATTATATATATATATTGTATTATTCATATAAAAATTCAAATACTGTTTACGTGAATATAATCAGCATGGCATTATGATTTGAATAAAGACTCAAAGCTAACACATAATCTTATTTGATCATGTTGCATGACCTCCCTGTGATTTTGCATCTAATGTGATTTTACTTCAAATACAAAGCTTCATCAGCATGCATGGTGGAGCTCCAGCGGTATGATATCATGCTTTTGTATCTGAGAACAACCTGTTTAATATGCAGTTGCAGCGTTCTAATGCTCTTTATCGGAAGAATTTTAAATATATCCTCAATATACAGTCCCTATGCAATACCATTTCCCATAGATACAGCATTAAGCTTCGTGTGCTTAAAAATATAATACGGATAAAAAAAAAAAAAACACAATAAGACCATGTCTCCCCTCTCTACCCCCTGAGCTATGGGTAGATTGGTTCTAGTTATTGAATTTATTTGGTTTTGGATTTTCTGGTTTCACACAATGGTGTTCTCTTGAAGGTTTTCTTCCTCCTTTGTGTTTGTTCTGGCAACAATACCACAAACTCCTTTTTTCTTATTTTTCTTAGCCACTTCCAGAGTTTCTTCTGTAATTCATAGAATCATTAGCGTTGGAAAAGACCTCCAAGATCACCTGGCCCAACCGTCACCCTACCACCAATGTCACCCACTAAACCGTGGCACCAGGTCCAACCTTTCCTTAACACCCCCAGAGATGGTGACTTCACCACTTCTACGAGCAACCCATTCTAATGCCTGACTACTCTTTCTGAGAAGAAATGTCTCCTAATTTCCAACCTAAACCTCCCCTGGTGAAACTTGAGGCCATTCCCTCTAGTCCTATCACAAGAGAAGAGGCCAACCCCCAGCTCCCCCAAACCTCCTTTCAAGTAGTTGTAGAAAGCAATAAGGTGTCCCCTGAGCATCCTCTTCTTCAGGCTAAACAACCCCAGTTCCCTCAGCTGCTCCTCATAGGACTTGTGTTCCAGGCCCTTCATCAGAGATGCTTCCATCTATTTGCTCACTTGTCACTGAGATATTATTTTTTTTAGTATTATTTAGTTTATAGTTATTTTTTATTTTTTTTTTTTTTTAGTATTATTTATTTATTATTTAGTATATTAGTATTTTATTTTTTTTTAAGTCAAATAATGCAATTTTCCTTTTATTTTATTCACTTTCAGGTTTGGTCAACTTTTATTTTCATACCAGTATTCCTCTGACACTTCAGACCTACACCTTGCTACTGCTCATTCTTCCCATATATCTGATCATACTTTCTCTGTCATCGTTTTGACAGCATAAAATTTATTAACATGACTACACTGAGGGGACATCCTTAATAGGAATGAACACCTGATCTTTTTCTTTTTCTTTTTTTCTCTTTTTTTTTAATATTATTATTATTTTTTTAATAATAAAAAAATCTGTATACAGTGGTTTATATTTTATTCCACTTCAGGAAATATCCACCCATATTAAAACTGGGAAGGATCATCACATAGCACCAGAATTAGGAAGCAGTAAAATTTCTAAGACTGGAAAAAGCAGCCATAGTAGATCAAAACAAGATCCATGTAACACAGTATCCTGTCTACAACAGTGGCCAAAACCAGAACCCCCAAAGGAATATGAAAATGGGCAAGTCTAGGTGATATTTCCCTCAAGTACTTTCTCAGTCATTAGTGGCTTACCAAGCAGCTCTGTTCAAAACATTTAACATTTTTAATAGAGGATATATCCAAGTTTTCACACAAAAAGTATCCAGTATTTAATGCAATATTTTCCACATTGTTATAAAAAATGTTTTTAATGCAATTCTGATGTAATCTCCTATATTTAATTTTGCTATAAACACAAAAAGAAAAAAGCCAGCAACTCAAGGTAATTTATCTGTAGACTAAAACACTGTTTACTTTAATAAAACATACATATGATGTTTTCTAAATCCCATTACTTATAGATGAGCAAAGCTTTTGTTAGACAAAGATTTGTTAGATTATGAAGGGTGTTTTGAACAGTTCAGAGATATTTCAAAATTAAGTTTTCATATGTTTTGATATTTACTTTCATAGTGTCTGAAGGTACAAAGGCTTATACCAATTGGAAAGAAAAAAAAAAAAAGAAAAATTATTTCATGAGATTTTAAAGTCCTTTTGTGGGAAGTTAGGTTGGGTTTAGATGTTATTTCTAGTTAGGATTGGTCCAATTTTATTCCCAGTAATCTGTTCTGGTTTTTAATCAGTTTTTAATCTGATTATAAGATACAACTATTATAAGCTACAACTCATGAATTATTTTCTTAGTTGCAAGGACCCATGCTTCACAAAGAAACCAGCTGATGGTCTTTTTTTTTTTTTTTTTTTTTTTTTTTTTTTTTTTTTTGTTTTTGTATTTTATTCACAAACCTCTCTTCCAATTCTAGAAACTTTGTACATAGTCCCCTCAGTTGATGTCTGGACAGCTGTACAAAGACATGCCTCTCACTTATTTCACATTCAGACATTTCGGGGAGGTTTTCTCCCTTCATAAGCTTTACTATTTTAATCTATCTGCAAAAGACAATACAGTTTGAAGAACACCTCCATCTGTATCCACAGCCACCAAGTTAGCTATTGAAGAGGCCCCATCCTCCCTTAATAGGTATGTTCTTGTTAGGGGTATGGAGTAGGTGGCAGACAACAAAACACCAAGAACCAGCTTCATTCTTCAGCAGAAAGAACAAAAAAGGAACTGTTAAAAGTTTTTTTTGTTGTTTGTTTTTTTTTTTTTTTTTTTTTTTTTTTTTTTTTTTTTTTTTTTTCACCTTGTCTACAAAACCCTTTTCCCTTCATATTCTCTCACTCCTGGCATAAACTCCCACTTTCGACAAAGAATAGCAGAAGTCTTAGAGGCAATTTGTGAATGAAGGAGGCCTCTCTATTTCCATCCAGCACATTCTCTGCACTGGTTGAAGAAGGGTTCCCAAACAACAACACATACGAGTACCTAATTAATAAGCATATCAGAATGCAACTGCATAAAGGCAGAAAGGTGAAAATGGGTGCATAACAGTCTTAACTACTATATTTCCTGAATTTCCATTAGGTTGACTTCACAGTGTCAATGTTCTGTTACAGAAGCTTTCAGGGGGTAGGATGCAAACTGAAAAAAAAAAAACAACCCACAACAGCTGAACTATCCAACAGCAGCACTAGGGCCTCAAGAACTACAGCATAATTACTTGAACCATGTAAGTGGGGAGTGACTGGTGACCCTTTTTCTGTATGCTTGTGTTGTCTCACTGGAGCAGGTACAGAGGTCTGATGTGGGAGGGGAGTTCAGAAGTATGTGCAAAGTAAAGGAGCTGAGTAAACCCCAGAGCTCCGTATTTCATGCCAGAATTGGTAGCTGAGCTGTAGGTGAAAGGTTTGTTGTCAGGGTATTGCTTGGGCTGCAGGGTGCCAGAGCCAGGGCCCATCCCAATGCCCCAGTCAGAGCCAGGCATCTGAGGGCACTGGGGAAGCTCTAGGCCCAGGCATCGGGCCTCCCTCTGGGAACAGGGCAAGGCCAAGGCCAAGCCGGGACATGGGCCTGTGAGGCTGTGTAGAGCTGGAGACCAGCCTTGCAGTGGTGTCACAGGGGTGGGGACTGATGGCCCTTGGGGGCTGAAATGGGGCCCTGGGCCCTGGGCAGGGTGGGGTGAGCCTCAGGGAGTGGTCAGGGCTGCTGGTGCCCTCATGGACATGACAGTTATTTTGCCTCCTACCCCAGCTGGTAAGCTGGGCAGCTCTTTTTCACTTCACCCACCCCTGGCCCTTCTCATCAAAACCTGCTGGCATTCATCTTCTTCCGTCCCTGCTCTGTTGTGCTACTTTTGTCCTGTTACCTTCTCAACTAACTCCTGTATTTCTTTACCCTGCTTTTCTTGCCTCCTTCTTCCCCATTTTTATCCAGTCATGGTGCTCCTTTCTTTCATTTCCTCTTCTCCCACCCTAGGTCCCTGTAAGCAATGTCAGAGAAAAACCCTGTTGGACTTGCAAGACCAAAACTAGAGCACTGATGATGCATACTCAGCTGTTGGTAATCTGATTTTTTTTTTTTTTTTTGACCCTTAAACATTTTCCACCAGTTGTACAGACTGACCTGACTAACATCTTAATCCTGTTGCCAGACAGCTCAGTTCACTCATCTCTTACAAATTACTCAAGGCATAGTCACTCCTCTCTCAACTTTCATGGGGAGCCTTGGCCCTCTAAGGCTATGGTATTGTTAGCAAATGGTAGGACCAAACAGGTATGGAGCTGTGGATCCAGGTAGTTAACACATACAAAGTTTATGCATTTTTGGAGAGTTTACCTCAGACTAGTTCTAGTCCAGGAAGTAAGGAGAGCCCTAAAAAAGCTGGGAAACTCTCCTTCAAGGAGGCACAGGCCCTTCACTTCATCTCTTTTAATTACTGGTGCCACATTTAAACTCTATATCTTCATCCAAGGGGGGGTGGGGGTGGGGGTGGGGAGGGGGGAAGGCTTGGAATGCACTTCAACAGCATCAGAAGAAAGCAAAGAAAGCACTCAATTCCTGAATTCCCCCATTCATATGAGTATTAACAAGCCCCAGATTTAACCTCAGGTTGAAAAAAAGAGCAGAGAAAACCTGCCATTCTGCCCTTAAGTAACAGAATATTGGGGATGGAAGTGATAATAGAAAGCAGGCAGAGTGGAAAGTAGTTGAAAGCATTTGAGAGAGATCTGTAGGGCTGTGTACTGTGGTGAGAAAGTTCTTCTTTGCCTCCCTGATTCCAGCTTTCACCATATGCTCTTATTTTCTAGACACCTGACTTGAGTCTCTAAGGTTCACTTTGCTGAAGTGGTAAGTGCTCATAACTGCTCCTGAAGGTGAAGGGAGCTCCTCTTTGGAGGTGCAAGCTGCAATGAATGTTTCTTTCCTTACCTTAAGAAAAAAAAACTTCAGCTAGATTATTCTTATATGCAGTAGCTGTCCATACATTTTTCTTAAAACCAAATATGTGAGAACCAAAATATTTTAGTTTAGATAGTCAGACACAATATCTTAATGGATCTGTATTTATTTATTTATTTTTCTCCTTTCTTAATGTGTCTTCATGGGCTGAAATCGGCAGCCGGGCTATGTGTTCTTCAACACTGTAATCAGGCACTGTATAACAAATCAGTCTCTTTCTACTACTCTTGTTTTGCTCAGAAAGCCTGGGCTACAGAGGAGGATGGGAATATTAAGATTATGAACTACAGCTGCCTGAGGTAGAATGGTAGTATTTCATTACTGAAGCATTTTAATTGTGAGCCAAAATATTTCAGATTTTGTTTATTTTCAAAGTTAAAATTTTCCACTGTTTAATATCTTTAAATAGTTTTAAGGTTATGCTGTCTGAAAATGGCCCTATATATCTCACACTGGACATCTAAAATTAATGAAGATATTTTTCCTTAGTCTCCCGAACGTACAGTTCCTAGTCTTAACAATAGACATAATAATAGAACTTCACCATTAGGACAAATTTCAAAATGAAATTAATGTTAAAGCATGTGAATACTGGAGTATAAACTCTTTGAAGAACTGTTGTAAAAATAGGAGTGTGCTCAAATAAGGTTGCTGGAGAATCATAATTCTGGAATAAAACAGGATTTTGGTTGGATTTTATATAGGCATTTAATTTATTAAATCTTTGTGTTCATATTGCAGACTCATCAGGATTTGGTGAAGCTACTGTAAAAGCATTGCAAATATTGACGTAAATAAAAGCATGACTTCTGAAAGTATCGCACAACATCTTTATTCGGGAGTTCTCTTTTTAGTATGCATAAATGACGTTTTCTACATGTTCTTGTACTGAAACATAATTGTTACTCACATACACAGTACTACAGTATTTACTAACAGCAACTGTGACCTTTAGCAAACTGGCCTTCGCTGTTTGGTAGTGGTGGGGAGGAAGGAGAAACATTCTTATCAACTACAAATTTCAGCCTCTTTTAGTGATGTTGGGTCAGAAATATTCACATGTTGCTCTTCTTTAGGATGTTAATCTGTCCACACTGAGGCAGTGTCAGATTTGGATGACATAGGAAAACACATTGTGTTCCTATGAGTTCATGGGCCATGTCATACCTGCTCATACGCAAGCAATGTAATCCACTCAAGATATCACATCCTGATGACTCAGGAACTTTAATGTTTGGTGATGACATAGCTGTCAGCTTTGGAAATGTCATTGTTTTGTAATAGTAGCGCATGCTTATCTGCTACTATGGAATATTAATGACATGCATTGCTTTATCATAATTACCTTAAGTGTGTCTACAAGGAATCTTTACTGTATATGTTTACAGTACTTGCTCCTTGTCAATTGGAGAAGACACTATGGCTCAGTAGGCTCATGCACAGATTTTATAGGATGTCAGAACAAAATGATTTTTTTATTGAGGAAGGGTCAAACAAGTTGTGCTTTTTGTTGCGTAACACTAAACAATATAAGAAGCACGTTAAAAAAGCTCTGGGCTCTCACTAGAAGGCAAAGGCTAAGAGAAATGATTTAAAGCTACATTATCCTGTTTCTAATTCCTTTTCTTTCTTCCTGCGGAAATGTAATTGCAAGAGGCTGGGAGAAGGGATTGGAGCATTGGCTTCTATGTCAGCCTTGAAGAGAGTCATAAAGTCTCTTTTATGGGCTTCTCTCTAACCTAGTTCTACTTTTCCAAATTAGAGGAGACAATATGACAATCTTAGCTAGCTCTGATCTTACATCTTAATTTGCAAACTCAGCAGCAATATCACTGTCCAACTTTACTGGTTATGAGGAAATATTCCTGAATTTAAACATTTTTCCATTGAACCACAGTAAAGGTCCTGTTTACAATTGTCTGCACATTGCTTTAAAGACTTCATACCCCCAAATTTAATAGGTTTTGATAATAAATATTGTGGATATCTAATGTCTGCCTTAGTTAAGTTGTCTGTTAGATCCTAGATATAGGAGTCAAGTATGCAGCTGGAAGATTCAAACAATAAATTAATTGTGATACATTTTTTTTTTTTGAATCAAACACAGCAAACATAGACGCTAGTAATATATAATTCTTCTAAGCATTTTAAGATTTCATTTTCTGCGAAGCTGCTGAAGACTGGCTCAGACTGTATACACATTTTGAATAATTTTTAACTAATGTCATTATGAATGAAAAGATCTTACAGTACTCTATATCATCTATTCCTTCACATTTCCTGGTATCACTTAATAAAATACTTGATGCTTCAGCATTCTGCTGCTGCTGTTGATGTACCTTGGTCATGACCTGGAAGGACCACCCACTCCTGTAAAAGAGAAGCTAAATCTGTCTCTATGGTAATTTGATTTTAGACCTCCTTTGAAGAAAAAGGACATGCATCTTTCAGTCAGCTTCAGTCTGGGCTGAGCTACTTCTGTGATGCAGGTTTTGGTCTGCAGAAGCCATTTATAGCTGTGTGCATAAGGCAGAGGGTGTTTTGTGTGTGTAGATGTGGATGAGAAGGAAACTTTTATTGGCACTTTTGCTTCTTTTCTACTTGAAGAAAACCCAAGTATTTTGCTAGCTATATTTGAAAAAATGCCTAAGAAAAAACAAAAGCATTAATTTTAGCCAAATAGAATCTTTAGTTAATGAGAAGTGATCGATTACTTTGAAGGGAAAAAAGGTAATATCCTATGACATATAAATCTAAATATATTGGTTAAAGATCTAAATCATTTTATTTGCCACAAAAGAAGCACTTGTAATTAGGAACCAAAAATGCAGTAAGCCAACGAAGAGAAAATAAATTTATTGAAGTGATTTTGCAAATCACAGTTAATTGAGCCACAAACAAAGCAGCAAATAAAGGAAATAATGTGGTAATTGGAACCCTCATCCCTTATTGGCATACATTATGGGTTGCTATCTTTTAGCAGTATTAAATCATTGCATGCGAATGTTGCCAAAAAAACTCTTCATTTCCTTTTAGTGACTTCTTACTGCCCTCAGTTGAAGTTTAATAGAAAAGGAAGGACATGATGTAGTTTTAATGACAGGAAACCCATGGCTTCCAAATGAATAAATTCCATCACTGGCTGCCACAAAGTGTGCTAATTATTTCCTTTGATAAATTAAAAGCCGTAAAAGTCCAAAGTATATAGCATGTGGTTTACAGTTATAGTCTGCCTGTCTGCATTATTGAAAGTTCATATAAACCTCATTATTTTAATTTAATAAACATTATAATTATTTTTTACACCAGTAGGCTGTATAGAAAGCATATGTTGAAGACAAGCTTCTCTGACAGAAGGTTAAATAGACGACAAACTGAATAAGCAAGGAACATGATGTGTAATGTTGTGATAGCCCATTTCTTATGATACCTTTCAATGAGCAGATGTTTATTTTTTATCTTTCAAAAAAAGAAACTAGTGATTACTTTTATCCTGTAAATGAGGATTTCATTCTGCAAAATGGATTTTGATAAACTGTACAGTCCTTTGTGTTTCAGAATAGAGGCTGAAAACTTGGAAAAAAATGTACACAGGAAAAAGGAGATTTTATAATAAATATTGCAAGCCAAAAATATATATATCTATATACCTATATATCTATATCTGAAGAAATGAAACAGATATCCAAGTGAAGTTCTAATAACCAGAGTGTTTGTTTATTTATTTTTTATCTCCCCCCAACCAAAGATGAGGCCCTGAATATCTTTAATGATGATTATACTAATGAAGATCAGGCTGGCTCAGTACCTATGGATGAAGCCCTAAGCTTACTACAAAAAAAAACAACTGAACAACGAGAAGCAAAAACTGTTTATGGGTTATGAAAGTTCATCGTGGATTATTATTCTATAAAGTTTTAAAAGGCAAATACTTTCAGCTTAGCAGGACAAATCTAGTGAAAGAACTCTGTTCCACTGCCAAATCTTTTGCTATGTCCTGATCTAGTGCACCTGACTTCAAATGTAAACTGTTTCAAACCTACTTCTTAGAAACAAAGAAAGAAAGCAAGAAGGGAAGGGAAGGGAAGGGAAGGGAAGGGAAGGGAAGGGAAGGGAAGGGAAGGGAAGGGAAGGGAAGGGAAGGGAAGGGAAGGGAAGGGAAGGGAAGGGAAGGGAAGGGAAGGGAAGGGAAGGGAAGGGAAGAAAAAAGAAAAGAAAAGAAAAGAAAAGAAAAGAAAGAAAAGAAAAGAAAAGAAAAGAAAAGAAAAGAAAAGAAAAGAAAAGAAAAGAAAAGAAAAGAAAAGAAAAGAAAAGAAAAGAAAAGAAAAGAAAAGAAAAGAAAAGAAAAAGAGAAAAAAAAAAGAATGAGAAAAAAACCAAAAACAAACAGAAAAAAAAAAAAGCAATTAGCTAGGCTACATGACTAATTTTGCTAAATGTACTCATTCAGTAATGAGAATAGGAGTTTCTGGAGACATGAGAGAGGAATGGCGTGCCAGAATAGGATCACACAGCAGATATCTGGAACCAGCAGGAAGATGAACAGAACTAGGTCTGGCAGGACCAGAAAAAGGCTGAGGACAGGCAAACCATTTTGTCCTCTTTAATTCAAAATGCATGTTTTAAAAAGCAATCACAGATACTGACTAAAATTACACAAATTGGAACATAGGTCGGTGTAGTGTTTTTCCACTGGCAAAATGTGTTGCAGAGGTGGGTCGGCACAAAGATTTGTGTCTTACTGACTGAGAAACTGCAGCTCCCAAATGACTAGATCAAAGTGTCTCCTCAAATGGATAATGCTACAGCTCAGATTGGGGAGCTTTTTTGTGCTGCTTACTGGACTGTGTTGTCTCCCTAGCACAAATCAAACCCCGTTAAGCAGTACTGGCATCTTAGTTGGTCTGGCTTGCTTCTGCTGGAGAGTAGCTTTCCTGCAAATATGCAAGGAATATTGTGACCACTTGCTATGTATATCTGTGAATAATTAATTTAGTAGTTTAGTGAAAATTTAAGGATATATTTCCCTTGTTCTTAGAAGTATATGCTGGGACTTTATGAAGAAAATTCAGACGTGTGTGCTTAGAGGCCTGGTCAGTGGAATTGTATCTGGTTGCAATAGTGCTGATGTGGTGCTGTAATGACTTGAAGTATCAGATGGAATTTCTAATTTTTTTTTAAAGTGACTAACATTACACCATGTTACAGGGAAATGTCCTATTCCCTAGAAAACAAAACAAAATAAAACAAACCCAACAAAACAAAGAAAAACACCCCCCCCCAAAAAAAAACAAAAACAAAAACAAAAAACAAACAAACAAAAAAAAAACAACAAAACTTTATGAGAAAGTGACTACAACAAATTATGAGAGAACTGGAATGTAAACATTTCTCTTCTATGAGCTGCTTTACCAGCTCTTTTCTATAATTTCTTTTTTATGTGGTAACAAGAGAAAGGATTTTGAGGGAAATTGATAGGGTAAGAAGTTTCCTGAATCCTTTTTGCTGAAAGGGAGTTTGAAAGAGACCTGGGGGAGATGTTTAATATTCTTGCAGATGTAATTGGTGTTGCAAGGAGGGTGAATTCTTCCACATTGCAACATACTGCAGCCTCAGGATTACTGAAACATAGAACTATACTTCCTAGTTGAAGCATATCTAGTTGCAAAGTCAATTGTAAATGCCAAATCTTTAGTAACACTTGCAAAAATATCACCACAGAAAGGTATGCTCCATTTACACTACTCCTCTTTAT
This sequence comes from Aythya fuligula, assembly GCF_009819795.1. Lineage (NCBI taxonomy): Eukaryota > Metazoa > Chordata > Aves > Anseriformes > Anatidae > Aythya > Aythya fuligula. Next base: position 24,610,469 of record NC_045562.1, on the reverse strand, counting down.
TACTAAACCTATGAAAAAGAGAATAAAGGACAATAAATGGCTCCAGATCTTAGTGTTAAAAAAAAAAAAAGACCCATTACAGGACTGTTTTGCCTGTTATATGGAATCTGGGAGACACAGACATTTCTTAATTTATCTTTTTTCATCCTTTTTTTTTTTTTTTAGTAGTGAGAGCAAGACAAGATTACTGCTTATTTAGAGATTATTTACCTCATTGATTTTTCCTTCTGTCCTTATAACAAATCTGCTTGTAAACTGACAATGACTTGAATAAAAGCTAACTATGCTTTAACTATGCTTATTCTGATAGTATTTTACTTGGAATAACATATATATTATATAACTATTATATTATATAATATATATATATTTAATTAACACTGTTTTGAAGCTAGCCACAGAGACCTTAATATTTTTATATTAAGAGTTTTCTAGAGTTTTATATTAAGAGTTTTCTATGAAATCCTACTCCAACACCTGATTAATGTTAACAGCATGGAGCAGAAATATTTTTAAACTTCATTCTCTCTTCACTATTTCTTTTCACAGCCATTCTTTAGTGTCTCAAATTTTATAGACATTTATTATTCATTTTCATTTCTATTATATATAGAGAGTGCTGTGTGAACAGACAGCATTCACACCACTTGCAGAAAAAGTGTTGTCTTTAAGTTGTATTCCCTTAGCATGTTGAATTTTAAGACAAATCTAGACTTCTTTCACAGTCTTATAGTTCAGAGTCAACCACAGCAGACATGATATTTAAGGAGCAGATAGAAGGGAGACGATGGGGTTGCTGTGAAAATCCTTCTCTCTTACCACTTGCCAGAGGTTAAGTAAAGCCCTAAGGGAGCTGGACAGGAGTATCATCAAATGGATAGTCTGTCACTTGCTTGCTTTACACTCAAAATCAAACAGGAGTTACCTCTTAGTGAAAAGTTATTTCACTTGACTACCAGAAACAGAAGGAGAAGGAGCAGTGTTTTTTTTCCATACCTGCAGGAAGTCAGTGTAAGTGATGGTGATGAAATTCTCTCCTTTATTTTCCTAGGCTGTTTACAGCTCATGTAGTACAATACCACAGTATGTGTGAATGAAGATATGACACAAGATCTCTCTGATGTTTTGGGGTAGTTTAAATGAATGTTCAAATGTTTTCTTTTGTTTAGTCACAAGAAAAGTTCTTGATTTTATGGCTATAAATCAAGCACTCTTCCATACTCTAAACATGTCACTGGCATTCCATGCAGAGTAAGTCAGGGCTTCTTAATTTCAGGTTAGGAGGAAGCAGCAATTTTCTTTTCCTGGACAGTAGGACTACTTCAGCCTTAACCAGAGGAGAACAGAGTAGGGAGGCAGTGAGATTCTGGTGTGTTTTGTGACACAGGCCCACCTTCAAATTGCAGTGTATATTTACACTGTTTTAAACTCATACCGTATATCTTATCTTTTGGTGATCTCTTACTTTGAGGAAAGAGAGGTTAATCTTTAACAGAGATCATGTTATTCCTGCTTCTTAACAACAGTGATCAGCTTGGTATCTTGATTACCATGGACATCTTTTGAATAATCTGAGTTTGATTTATCTAAATCCCGAATGTATCAGTAGTGAGGTTGTGTTAGGACAGGAGCTTCAGGGTTGTCCAGGCTTCAAGTTAAAGAGAACTGAGATTTAGGACTTGCCTGCTCATCTAGCCAAGCCGTATCATACAGTGGGGCAGCACATTTCTGGAAAGCTGCTCAAGTATGTCTCCTCCCTCAGTTTTCTTAAGAAGGTAGCACATGGGGCTCAGTCCTAGGAAATCTTCTGTGTGCAGCTCCTAAAGACTAGCCAGCTTTATACAGGGTTTTTCTTGGATTCTTTACCAGCTTTTCCTGAGAATTTGCTTAGCAGTTTACTTCTGAGGAAAATCTAATCTGCCATCTGACTTGGGTCTGTGCAAAATGGCTGAGGCTCAGGAAGAGGGGGGTTATTTTTAACTTGGTCTTTGAGTATTATTGCTGAATGAAAGAATAGGATGTATAGTTAGACACTATTTTCTCATTTCCAGATGCCACAGCCAACAAAGGTCGGTGTAGAAATGTAGTAGTAATTACCACTAGGAAAAAAAAAAAAAAAAAGGTTTGATGGCTGTGTTTGTCAAAACATGGAGTTTCTTATTGCCACAGAAGTTTTGTCTATTATTATCTGTTTTCTGTCCTTATCAAGTGAGTGAGCTACAATAATACTATGATATAATGTTTCTATTTCCATAAGCTGAAAGAAAAGCAAGAGGGTTAAATATCAAGTGTTTTGCTTGAAGCTCTAATTTGAAATCCCATCAGGGTCACTTGTTTACTAGCACTAATAGTTAACTAGTGCACAGCCTTTAAATTACTGCTTATTACAGCTCTGCTGTTCACACCACTCTGCTTAAGGACCTGTCAGCATTTCCAGTGAAAAATTCTTTTTTTCAGAGGCTTGTGACTTTGTCCTGAATATTTTCTCTGAAACTTGCTAAATGTCATCTCAGGCTAGAAACAGATCATTTTCTTTATAGCAGACTTCTCTACTTGGGGAATAAATCAGCTTTTAAATGATTTTGAACATAAGAAGTGTTCAAAAAAGTGCTGACTGAAGTGTTTCCCCATGTCCATAGCCTAATGCATTTAAAATAATGGAAATTAGAAGGATTCTGGGGCTGTGGGCTAAGCAGAAATATAGTGAAAAGAATGAGTGCAAAAGTTCTTCAGTGATTTTACAGTGATATAATTTTACAGCGAGTTCCATCTTGGAGGTTGTCAGGTTGTAAACTTCTAGCTTTTGCAAAATATCACAGAGGCTTTGACTGCTAAAACTCCAGTTTGCTTCAGTACTTTGATACTTCAAGTTACTCTCTTGTTTGACATTTTTATTCCCACCTATTAGATCTAACTACATTTGATCTGAGGTGACTTGGGTTTGATTCCTGGCTGCGCCTAGATCTTTTTTGTAGCTTCTGACATGTTATGGAGACAAACCTGTGTCTCATTGCCCCTTCAGAAATACCCACACACATACCCTGTAACCCCTACTGCCTGGTAAGTTAGTAAGGAGGCAAGTGCTACTTCAAGACCTCAGGCTTCAGTGTAATAAGTCGCACTCAGAATTCTCAATCTGAAGTGCTACTTAGGGGGAATTTTCTCTTGCCTTTCAAAGAACGTTTTTTTATTCCTTCCCTTGCTACTGATCATTAATCAATAAATGTACTTTATTTATTTATAGTTTTAAAATTGAACAACATGTGTACCTGGACTCAACATTTTAAATGTTGCTAAATTTCATTGATTTTTTTTTCAGTTTGATTTAGCTGAATTCATCACAAATCAAATTTGTGTCTTTGTTGGCAGGTGTTACACTGTACTAAAAGTGGGCAGATAGATTCAAGCTTTCAAAAATAAGTATTGCTGTGATAAAACTGATGTTTCCAAAACTGACGCATTGTGCTCAAGCACATGTACAAAGAATGCTGTTTTGGAGAAAAAAAAAATAATAAAATAAAATAAAAAAAATCTGTTAAATCTGTAAATCTACCTGTCAGGAAATAGCTAAGTATGCAACCCCTAAGGGTAACTTCACCTCCATAGTTTGGGATGCAAGTAAGTCATTTTATCTAAGCATTTCACAAAAGATTTAAACAAGTTACTGGAGTAATTATTTAAGCAACCGCAGCAAGTAATCACTAAGAAAGTTGGGGGAAATTATAGTGTGAAGCAAGGCTTAAGGGAAAGCAAATATGACTGTTTTAAAAACAGCTTCCATACCTAATAGGAATTGATAGATATGCTAGTGAAGGCAAGGTCAGATTCAAATTGGGAGAGTAAGAAAAGACTGAGCTGGCATGGCAGGCTTCCATTTTGTCCATCACCCTGAATATATGTGTTTTGTTTTGTTATTAGGGCCATTGCAGGAACAGGAAGGGAAATGTGCAGATTTCAAGAGAGATTTATTATTTTTTATGCAATAAGATATGCAAGAAATAGTAAGTGGGAAATACACAATGTTTTTTCCAAGTTATCCATACAGTCTTTCAAGAGAGACACTCCACACTTGCAGTAAATTATAGTTTTAATGAATGAAGCTTATTGTGGATCAAATGTGCAGTTGTTAAAGCTGAAAATTTGAATATAAATGGATTGCAGTGATGTTGCAGTAATAGCTTAAAAGGAGAGGGTGAATGAGCATTTTAAGTTAAAGATGCTCTGAAGTGCCAGATCTATGGGAGGTGAAGAACTCTATCGTTCACCCACAGTATAAACCAGGATTACAGGAATATTATTATTTTAACCCCTTGGCTGCTCCATGAACATCTGTGTAGAATTCATCCACTGCCTTCTGAACACATCACGCACACTCATGTCTCCACAGATCTGAGTGCAATGCTAACAACATTGATTCATTGTTGTGGTGATTATACTCAATGCAGAAAAAAATTAACCTTGAAAAACAGTAAATTTACTTTCCTTCAAAATCTTTGTACCACATACAGATGTTAATTATTTCCTATACTATTTCTGTCGGTTAGGTGAAGGATCCATGTGTGCCTTCCATGACCCCAGCTAGGTAGTTAGCTGCAACAGAGAAACAGGACTTCAGAGGGAGTTGCTAACCTTCACTGAATAGCCTGTCAGCTAGAGAATGATACAAAGCACCTTCAAAAGGTCCCCTAAGTAATGAGCACTAAGGAGGGTTATAATGGGCCCATCATTAGCTTCAGCTAATATTCTGACCTAATGCCCACATATACTACAGGTGTCATGCAGGGCCACCATAGGATTAATCTCCAGGATGTTTTGTGGTCATATGATGACAACACTTTTCTTCAGCATATTCCCAGCTTGTAAGCCTTTATATGCATTTTATATAATGCACGTACATTACAACTTCTTGCTTATATTTATTATTTCTTTTTTCATCCTCAGTTACCTATGGTGACCAATGAGTCAAGTACATACCCATACAAAAGAGAAAAATAAGTGGCAAGGCACTAAAAGCTAACAAGGATGTAACAAAATACAAATACACCAGGGAAACTGGTCTTTCCTCCTCTTGCTGTGTGTTTTTTCCTTCCACTGATTTAATCTTGGTACTGCTTACAACTGTGAAAAGGATCAAAACTCGTGCCCTTCACTTCTGTGTAGGCTTTTATGGATATTCTGTAAACTCATCCCCTGCCTTCTGTGACGGTCTTTCTTTTATTATAAATAGTTTATTTTGGTCTTTCCATCAGTGTATCTGTTTTAAACTTTATCAAACTTATTCACTTATTCACTCAAGATGTTGGTCATTCTTGCCTTTGTTCTTGATGGTTAAGGATTCTAACCATTACAGTTGTTAAAGACTCACCTTCTCAGATTTTATATCTTTCCTTGCTTTCTTGTTAGTTGTTTCTTTTTATCACTTCCTAAAGAACAGCAGTCACTTTGTAAGCTGAAACGAGTGAATGCTAATATTATTCATATTTATCAGCCATATTTAGGAAAAAAAAACATATGATTCCAGTTGCCTGCACTCCTCTCCACATGGTGTAGAGGGTTATATATTATTAACCTATGCAGTCAAGCTGCTGAGCGAATTTCATGTGACTATAATCTGGCAGTCATATTGTAGAATGCATCAATTATAAAAAGACAATTCAAACACCTTTTGCCAAGTAATACCAAATACACATCAGAGTTTTATGATCAGCTCATTTAGTAACAGGATATTTAATATAATAAGGAGGCAATCTTTAACTGATAAGTATCTGCTTTTGATTTTTTTTACACACATACATAACACACCCCAGTAAGATTTTGTATTCTCATATCACTTATATTAAAAACACGCACACCCAAAATGCTGGGTATTTAAACTTACCACCCCCCCCCCCCCCCCCCCACCCCCCCCCCCCCCCCCCCCCCAACAAAAAACACACAGAGAAAAACTACCAAAGAATATGAGCTCATGTTCCAACATCAGTTTATTGAAGCAAAAACTTCTAAACTTTTTTTTTTTTTTAATAAATGACACAAACTGGGCTACAGTTTCAATTTATCTTTTAAAATGAAAGCTTACTGTCAAATTATCTACATTTTCATGTAGACTATTTTTCTTTAAATTAAATAACTGTAGATGAACACAGGGTACATTTTGTTTTCCTGCAGGAATTTATCAAGAGACAAGAATGTAATTCATGGGGAAACACTAGATGTCAGTTTAAAATTAGGATTACCAAAGTTTACTGCATTTTTGAATACCTTTACAATTAACATTTAGGTTAGCTCCATATTTGATGCTGGAATACTTGCTAAAAGTAGATTCTAAATAGCCCTGCCAATTTAGATTATTAACTTATTAAAGGCCCTATTATTCTGAGAAGCTGAATAATGTTAAACTCTAAAAGACCATTGCAAATAATTTCATTCATTGAGAGATGGCACTTACCAGAGAAGAGAAAAGAAAGTATTTTGGATGACATTTAACTTGACTTCATTTGGGCACAAGACCTTGAAATTCTCATAGCTTACTGAGTACAAATTAACGTTTTGTTAATGTTTTCTTTTTTTTTTTTCTTTTTTTCCTTCATTTTTTTTTTTTCCTTTCTTAATTGAGTTATTTTCAGAGACATTCAAGCACTCTCAGTGCAGTCTTTTTTCTTTAAAAAAATAATCAAAAGAATGAAAACTTTTCTTGAGACCAAGCTATTCAGCGCTTAAAATGATAAAATCTGGTCAATCCATGTTTGTTGTTTCTTTCTCTATAGCCACTAAAAATAAATCCTTCAGGAGAACATTTCTTTAGGTCACTTTTTCATTATTTCCAGAGGCAAAAGCTGGCAAGGCAATTTATAATTCAATTTTTGCTAAATCCACAACACCTAATATATATGTCAGGCATTTCAACGGCAGGGTACTTTGGGGATAGGTGATAAATTGTACTGATTATAAGTGCAAGCTGTTCTTCCAAAACATCATATCAAAAAGAAGGCAAGTATTATTAGGAGAATGTAATGTATCTTTAGAATGTCCAGAAACATAAGAGATAATCACTTCATGTAAATATATTCTCCCTTGAGTTTTACAGCTAAATATTAAGGTCTTACCATGTTTTTGATATCACTCATCTGGAGGGAGGGACCATCATGGGTTGGTAGTCTTTCAGCAGCCGCATAGCTCTTAGGCCTGCAATAATTCATTTCTCCCAAAAAGGGCTTACTATGAAACCTGAAACATGGTCATAATAATTTTCTGACTATGTTGGGGTATGTGAAAAGTATAAATATTATTTTATCATATAATCTCCCCTGATCTTTTAAACATCCTTTCAATGTTTCCATGTATTTTCCTGTGAGAATGAGATAACTGTTTATCGATACCACTGAGCAATAACAAAAAGCTCTTCAAATTCAGCTTGAATGTCAACCTAATGTGAATCCAGGGAAAAAGACAATGTGTCCTGGGATCTTTACTCTTAGTTTCTGCTTTTTTAAAAGCAATACTTCATGGAAAAAAATACATTAATCTTACAAAGATGAGATTGATATATCAAGTCTAAACAGTGAGAACCAAAAAGTAGTTAAATGAAATTGGATAGTTGAGGTTAGCCAGCACAATGCAAACCTTTTCACCTCTATGTTGTTGGTCTGAATTTAGCTTGGCTGGTTTTGACTTAGCTGCTCTGCAGATGCTCCTTGTTTGTCTTGCCAACCATAATCTGTATCCTGCTCAGACTCTCTGAGGAGCTGACTGTTTTTGTGTCCATGGTATTGATTTAGGACCCATCCTATTCTATCATCCTGTTTTAGGCACATTTCCTTCTCTTCAGCATCTCAGGAAATTATTTCCTTGCTTTAAGAGTGGACAACCTTTATTAATTTTTCTAAAAGACCTAAAATTAATATTAAAGGCAAGAAAAGCAAATAAAAACAAATTATATATCTAATATTAGGTAAAGTCTCAGTAATAAAAGCAATAAGGCTTAAAGTAGGAAAAGATGGTTCAAACAACTGTTTTGTCCAGCTTCTATTGGTTACTTTTATTTCTCATTTACTTCTAAACTGTGTCCTATGCCTTTTTAAAAGTTTTCCTGGTAATATCTGAAATACACTCAAGTCAGTATTCCAGGTAGTAAAAATGCTTCCTGTCAAATGCTTTTCAATCATATTTTTCTACTAGAATCTTGATTTTGCTTTGCATCCACAATTTAATCAATTCTTTGTAGAGGAAGGAGAATTTCCACTGTAAAACAGAAGTTCCCTCTCAGTTGCTACCAGGTCAGAAAAAAAATAAAAATAAATCAATAGGTTGTTAACTTTCTCAACAGCATGTTTCAAAATTTTGAAAACATCAATCTTCTTTCATATTTTAATGAAAACATTTTGTACATTTTAGTATTACCTGACTCCACCAGTCTGCTTTTAAACTGAGCCTTGCATAAAACAATACTGCAGTAAAAATGAGGACTGAAAGTGAATGAAGGAAAAAAACACTACTCTCCTTCTGAAAGAGACTTTCAGACCAGCAGCTTAAGGGAAATGAATGCAGAGAAGATATTTTTCCCTCTTTTGCAGCAATAACTACCCCCACCTGATAAATACTCCCCCTCCCAAACCCACCTGCCAACTCTTAGTTTTGTCTTTTTTGTAGCACCTAAACTCATTTAATGAAGAAGATGAACAAAAGTGGAAAACAAATGATTACTCATGAGCCAGACCAGCTTAGTGTGCACACTTGTCTGAAAGACTGATGAGATAATACCTGCAAAAGAATGGTCTGCTCTGACAGGAAAAGGAGAACCAATGTATCCAGAACACCCAATAGCTCATCTGGCAGTAAACGAGGGGTCAAAATGTCAATTTTCCAGTCCTGCCCCTTGTGGTGTTAGAAATCTATTAAAGTACTAACATCTATTCAATCGCATTTTAGGCATTTTACTAACATGGATGGAAAATTAAAAATAGATGGAGGTACAGAAAACAAACAGGCATTCTCAAAGGAAAAATGAAACAAAGTTGGTGAAAGTTGGAAAAATGCACTAGAAAAAAAAGTCAGTGAGAAATATAGAAACTAACATAAGGCAGGGAGAGGTGCTTGAAGATAGATGAAGAAATAGCAAAAAAAAATAAAACAAGGAAGAATCACAAAGGTGTTTATTGTCTTATTTTAGTCTTTCCCTTGGAGATTGAAAAATAATTTCTTAAAAAATGTGGTAAGTGTGGCTGAGAATTGCCTGCTTGTGATTGATGATACCAGGCAGGCATGGTTTCTGTTTGGCTACAATTCTTGGGCACAGAAGAACACTGTATTATAATACCCTGCTAGATAAAGACACGCTGAAATTCGTAAGGCTGTTAGTTGAACCTAATCTCACGCTGGCAAAAGCTGTTACTACAGCAAGCCAGATTGAATCAGCTATTAATAATGCAAAGATGTCATTGCTTCCCAAAAGAGATTCTTAGCACAGCTTGTAGAAGAGATTAATAATATTCATGTTATTAGAAGCAGACCTAAACAGAGACATTGTCTACTGTGTGAGTAGAAAGGCTTTTCTATTACCTAAATGGCTTTTGAAAGACTAAAGAAAGGATCCAGGCTGTAGGAGTTAAATTACCTCATATTTTCCTCTCAATTTTCCATTAAAATTTAAAATTTGGGTTTTCATTTAGGTAAAATTCTTATGGATACATCTTGGCTTTGAACAACATAGTGGAGAAGCAGGTAATTTTTTTAGAGTGAATGTTTACTTTAGGACATATTTGCTTATGCCCTGATGACACATTAATGGGCTTGTTAGAGACCCTATGACTTTAATGGGACAGGATTGAGGCTGGTGTGTAAATATCGTCAAGCCAGGGTAAAAAGCATAGTTTTCAACCTTCTGAAATAAGAGAAGACTTTTGGTGCAGATATCAACGTTATGACATTGTTCCTTCTTATCTTCCTAGATTTTCTTTGTTTATTTATTTTCAGGGCTTATTAGTTAACCTGTGGATTTTGGAGACAGTATCTTACACTTTCTACTCTTAGAGTGAATTTCTGCATGAAAAATTTGAACCACTGTCATAGTGTTTCTAAGTGGAAAGGGTTGAGGAAGATAGGAAGACTGCATGTTTTATGAGTGTGATGGACTTTGAGGCCAGGAAAAGGCCTCAATACCTCAAACTTGGTATTGAGATATAATCAACTATTTTCAAAATAAATGTAAATATAGCCCCTTCTTAATGTGATAATTATTAAGCAGAGTCTTAAAACTGTTGTTAGCCCTTTATGAATGAGATTAAGAAAGGCAATTTGAGTCCTCACACAAGGGCTTTTCACACAGGGCCCAAACTTGAGGCAGTCCCCTACTTACAAGCGTCTGTCTCTGTGCTTACAAGTAACTTAAAAAAAAATAAAAAATAGTCCTTTTCCCTCCTCTTCATAAAGATGAATAGAACATAGCTATGACTTTCTAAAGACTTTACAGAAATATCCTGTTGGGCGCATTGTTTCTTTAAGAGGTGCTGATATAACATAAGAAACACAATTTGCTTTTTAGTTAGTTCAAAGGTTTCTGTGATAGGTATTCCTCCTGGTTTTCCTCCTGCTACTGGATGTTGAGGAAAAAATAGGCACATGTCCATTTGCATACAGAACAGCAGGTAGTTCCCTATAAGACGCTTCCACTGCTTTGTTACAAAAAACGTTTATTTAGAGTTGAGTTTTTTGTAAGAAACATTTCAGAGATGGCTGCCACTGAAGGGGTGCAATCACAAAAAGATAACAGGACAGCAATTTTATAATGCTGAAGGAATTTTAGTGAAGTTAAATAAATAGAGTTCTTGGGCAAATGGAAGTCAAACTTTCAATTATTCTAAAATAGATTCTGGCTCATTCAATCTAGCTGACACTTTGATGTGTTTAAATCTTTGCAGACACTATGTAAGAACTGAAACAAGGCCAACTACACCCCCTCTGCTCTTGCAAATGTAGAAGCAGAGATATCTAAACAGTAAGAGGACCAGCTCTTTCAAGAAGGAAATTTGTAAAGATAACATGAACAGTGGCTGTCATTAAAAGTCAAATGACTACTTTTAGATGTTGTTGGTGAGGGTTATCAGAAGGCAAATATGGCACATTAGATTATGCAACCTCATTCCAGGGTTTTGCTGTGTTTTCCTGTCTTAAGAAGAGCACCTTGTGCTTCTTGATAAAACAAAGACCTGATTCAGCACAAAAAAAAAAAAAAAAAAAAAAAAAGAGAGAGAGAGAGAGAGAGAGAGAGAAAGGCAACACCCATAGTAATAAAGTAACCTGTATTTGTTTTACTGTATTTCAACAGCAATTCCATAATCAGAGGTAACTTCTAAAGCATAAACATTTCTCATTCCTACAGCTAATATCTTAAAACTGAACATCCATAGCAGTACTTTTACAATAATCAATACAAATCATTTATGCATCATGGTATTTACAAGATACAAAAACAAAAATTGTGCTCTCAACAACTTTTTTTTTCCTGAACTGGACACAGAAAACCCAGGAAACATGAGGAAACCCAAAGACAGTGTAATTCTAGCACTTGGTTTAAATTAAAAACTTTTTTAGACCTTATGCCACATGATACTTTAATATATTATCAGAATAGAGGAACTGAGTAGAAATTTTACTCCAGCTTGGTAGTCCGATATTCAAGGCAGTACAGTGAAGAGGAGACCAAACAAAAAATAAATAGGTGGGCTTTGAAGTTCAGGTGAGATTTCTTCAGTAAAATCAGAATGATGATAATTCATAGCATAGGATTCCAGAAACTGACATAATGTTCCGTAAGGACAATTAACCCTTTATTTTGTTTCATAACAGTATTATTCTGAGTGTATAAAACATCAGGAAGAGCTGCTTGCTACATTTAAAAGGACATCAAGTAATGAAAAATTAAGTCTTTCCTGAAGAAAATGAAATGTTAGCTGTTTGTCAAATGAAGGTACTATATGTATCTTGCATTTTTTTTGTTTGTTTGTTTGTTTTTTTTTTTTTTTTTTTTTTCCACTTTGCATTTCCACACAGCCTGTAATGTTCTGCATTATTGTCCTAAGCAGAATTTCCTGATTGCAAATAAAGCGATAATAACAAAATCGGTGATTCACCAAGGGCTGGTGAATAGCATGAAATTCTAACTCATTCTATAAATATACCATTAAATGATAAAGGATTCTAGCCAAATAAAGTTCTGTCTGATGGATTTCCAAGTAGATAGAAAGGTGGATCAGCAGAAAAAAGTTGTTATCTGAAAAAGGATTGACTTCCAAGGTTGCCTGTGAAATAGCTTTAGCCATGAAATATGTGCTAGAACAAGAAAGAAAAACCACCAGATGACAAAAAGGGATGGATAAAGTGTGTGACACAACAAAACAAAAAGCTTTCCTTAAAACTCCATTGTCATAACATATTCTTCCACTGAGTCCGTGAACAAAACACTTCACAGGAAGTGCAATGCAAGAGCAGGAGGTCGGCAAAAGTTGTAGATGTGGAAGTAAATGCAGCTGCTGTAGATAGAAAATGAGAGGTTCTGAATGGGATATACAGCAAAGAGCTGTGCATAGGAGCAGCACTGGATAGCGTGCTGAGCATAGGAGAGGAAAGAAGATGGGAATGAGCAATTTTGGGACTAAGCTGAGCTGGGTATAATTGAATTCTAGGAAACTAACTACTTTAAGAAAAAAATGATGTCACTCTTTTTACATTGCAAAAATGTAGTCTAGCATACCCTGGTGATGGGGAGTACAGATATAGTGATAGGGCCAGGAGAGCTATGCTTGAGGTTAACTGAATGCCTAACATGTGTGTCCAAGTGGGAGGAAGCTGTAGTGAGACAAGAAATGAGAGAAATAATTCATTTAGTGTCTGGCATGATGATTGTAAATTTCTTTAAAGATGATTTCTGTATATTGTGTAGGTTTGTGTGCTTTCGTGTCTTTCTTTATTGCTGCTGCAAAGAAGTACATCTCTTTGCTAGGACTAAATTATGATCACTTCAGTTTTGTGACTATTAATCAAGGGAAGGCATTTGCAAGCCTTTCCCAGCCACATATCCTTTGAGGGTTTTGAAAGCTTTAGAATGCAGTTTGTTATCTGTCATTACAAGGCTGTGCCAAGTTCCATGATGCAGTGAAAGCTCAGTCATATGCTGCAGCTGACACTTTCCCACTGACCTCAGCTTGTTACACTGCATAAACAGAAGCTATTACAAGTCTATATGGTTCTTGGAGCAGTGTTATGCTGAAAGCTGAAAGCGGCACAAGAAAGTTTTTCACATTTGTGCAAGGTTCAAAGTGAACAATGTGCTTTTTTGGTCACATAAACAGATGAGACTGTCATATCCTCAGTTCACCTCATAAATAAACACCAGGCGTAGAGGATTGCTGTATAAGGCTGCAGTTCAAAAGGACTGAAATCTGACAGCAGACACTGCCTCTCCTCGACAAGCACACCTTTAACCATGCTTACTCGTTGGTATGTTTTGCTTTGATATGTGTCCATCTGCTCGGTGAATCAGCACCCAGACTTTCAGCCAAAAGCTCACAAGGGGAAGTTACTGAGGCAAAGGACAAGGAAATAATCATTTTGCATGACCTGGCAGCAACATGGCAGGTTCTGAGAGAAGATGCAGACCTAGGAGCAGGCAATGGGGGTGGAGGCCTGTCACAAAGCTTGCCTGGGTTGGTGGCAGAAGTCAGGGAAGGAGATTGAAAGGAACAGGTTGCAGGCTCCAGGGAGCCACCAGAGATCTGGAGGTGGCAGTGAGCAAGGGGTTTGTTTTGTTTCCCACTCCATCTTGGCAGTAAATGAGAAGGACTGGAGAAATAAAGCTGGGATTTATTGGGAGGGAGCAGATTTACTAGGAACTCATGGGCAGGGGCACACTAACCTTCTGCTCCTTCTTTGAGCTGATCTGATCTTGGAGTCCATGGCTCCTCTCCTCCCTGCCTGTTCACTCAGGATCTACAAAATAGATGGTGGGGCCATTGCACCCTTTGCTTCAGTTCCTCCTTGCCCCCCTATGATCTGCCAATGTAAACAACTGCTTACTTTACCTAAACCAAAACCAGGTCTGCCTCTAATCATGTTGGGTGACTGCTGACACGTGTAGAGTTTGATATTTTGATAATATTATATGTCCATGATAATACTTCATTACAGTTATGTCCTTGGCTATAATTCTTTCAACACAGTCACTTTTGTACAGCCCTTTGAGTTACAGGAAAGCCTTGTAATGCCAAGCTTTGCAGTGATGGTCATGTTACAATTCAGAAGATTTGGAATTAATTGCTATTTGATATACCTCCGAGAAAGAGCTAGCAATACATTTATTTCTCTTGCATTTTCTTCTAGAGGAAATTGTGTGTGTGTTTCAGGGAAGTAGAGAAGACTTTATTTTTATTTATTTATTTATTTTTTCCTGCTCAGCTTTACTTGTAATGTGAAGCCATTACTGGATTGTTGTCTTATAATATTCTACTCCATTTTACAGACTTTCAGTTATTTTCCTAATCACTTGCCTAGCTAGAGAGGAGATCATTAGACATTTACTTGAAGATTACTGTTCTGATCAACAGGCTGTGTTATGAATATTTAGGGTTTATTCTCTGTGTATGGAAAAATGGATTATAGATTGTGATTTTAGCTTAATTTCTGCAAAATAAACTGTCTTGTGATTTGAATAGCAGGATTTTGTTCTTACTGAATGATCAAAACAGGTATCTAACCATATCTTCTGCAAAATGTAAATGTTCTGCCTGTATCCTGTGTACAGATTGTGAATTCACAAAAGCTCCAGAGAAGATGCAATACAATATTTTATGGTCTTCTAAAATGAAAGTTTAGATCTAGTTTGAAAATCCATTTTGTGAACTACAAAATCATTAAGAATATTTCCAGGATTTTTGAAGTAACATTTTCCTTAGGATTAATCAAACTATTTTATTTGTTACATGAAATTTCATTGTAATATGATATGCATTGTGATGATGCAGACTGATTTTTAATAATCATATAAAGTAAATTTAAGGTGGCTTTAGAAATTAAGCATTCTTACACTTGAAAATATTTCTAGAATTTCTGAAAGCAGGATATTAATAATATTAGCAAAGTTGCCCAATATTTTCTAGAAGTTTCTGAGCAAACTCTGCCTTTCTTGTGAATCCTAAACATAGCAAACTACACCATTAAAAAAATATTTCTATTCTTCAAAGAAGGTAGGGACTTAGTGTTTTTTTTGAAGATCCAAGGTGTAGTCTAGAACACAGTTTCTATAGATGCATCTAATTTCTAGGAACAAGAAGAAAAGGAAAAAGAAAAAGAAATAGAAAAATAAGAAAATGAAAAGGGAAAAGAAGACAAAGAAGAAAAAGATAGAAGAAAAAAAAAAAAGAAAAGAGGAAGTGCTTGACATATCTCCAGTGTCCAGCATTCTCAAAAGTTGAACACTTTGAGTTTGCTAGGGCATACATCTGATACATCTCCTTCCTTGTAATTCTGAGCCTGTAGAGCAATACAGACTCTTTTTCTTTATTTCAGCTTGTAATGGAAGATGGAGGTGGACAAATCTACACAGGAGCAACTGGGATTGTGGTGACTTAATGAGAACTGTAAGAATGTATTTCTTATGCAATCTTATCATTAGACCATCATCAGTAGTCAAGACACCACTATAATCCTTTTAGAAATAAGCATGATTATGGCCTTTCTCGGTTCATTTAGATTCACTTTACTACTGATGTTTGGCCTCAAGGCAGGGATATTTCAATGTCTCCAGATGGTACAATATCTGCCTACTAAGACCATTATTTCAAAATATTAAGCATAGGTGGTATTTTTCCTGCAGTAAGGCCTGTGTTCCCTCAAAATGCTTTCCAAGGCCTGAATGTTGCAATTGCAGTCAGAAGAGGTAGGTCCTGTGTGGATGTTATGAAAGCAAACCTGCAGACCATACAGATTCAAGTATCTCCTTGTGTGCAGAGTTCAGCTTAAACCTTCATCATGCAAACGTTATGCACAAACATTATGCATAAATATAATAAATTTCATGCCACTATTTTCTTGTACAATGGCTTTCCCTAACCATGTGGAGGTTTGCATCTGAATTCCCATCATAGTTGATAGGGAGATGTTCATCTCAGACCTAAAGCAGGACTGATGACACATGCCTGAACATTATCTACTGCTCCACAGTATCTCTACAAGAAGGTCACTGTAAACATCTAACATCAGATGAAGTGAATGCCTCTTCTCTCCACAGAACTTTTCATTTGCACCATCAAAAGCTATGAATGACTACCTGTAGGTTTGAGATTGAGCTGCAGACATCTTTTTTTTCTCATATTAACCTGATCTAGCACATCATATTATTTAAATTTATTTTTTTTTATGTGCAATGGGAGACAGCTGTAAAGACCAATGCTGACTCTGCATCTTGGATGCTAAGTGGAAGACACAAAGACCGAAAGCTTGAAATGACAACATCTTCAGTCCTTCCTCTCACTGGCCATGTTAGTGTTTAACCTACTGGGAAAAGAATGACAGGAAAGAACTAGAACTACTGATCTCTGTGTTCCCAGTGAGTACCCAAACCACTGAACTTTTTCTTAAAGTCTCTCTCCCATTTTGACTTTATCCAGCTCATCCATCTTGGGACATTTATTTATTTATTTATGTTTTCCCCCAGCAGATGTTAAATCAAAACCAACTTTTTCCTTGCAAGGATTTTATTTTGATGATTCAGGATAGTCTGAAAAAGAAATGAAAACATTCCCAATTAGCTTAGTTAGATAAGCAATAGCATAAAGTAGTGTTAGGAGAATATAATTGACATAGTAGTTATCCTGGCTGATTACAATGTCAGCTGCTGTTTTTTCACTTACTAAATTAAATATTCATGATCTCTTTTTCACTTAGGTGTTCAAACTAGGGATGCATCTTTTCTTTCTCAATGAACCTTTCATCCTTTTACTGACATTTATTCTTCTTTTTATTTAATTAACCCAGAAAGAGAGCTTCTGGTAAGGCAAGTCAGCTGTTGTCTGCCAAAAAGAGACATACAAATCTTGTCACATAGCTTTTATTTTTATGGTCAGGAACCCTCAGGCCTGGTATTAAGGCAACTTAGGCTTGTGTGGAACTTTGCTGTCTCCTGCACACTCTGAAATAAGATTACATGATGGAGAAGATCAATTTACTGAGGACATTTAAACTCAGAATATTAAGCTTTTTGTGCAATCACATCTCCTTTCTATCTGTGTGGCAAAGCTAGCCACAAAATCCTTGACAAATTAGATATTACCACATCTAACTGTGTATATTTAAGCTTATCAAACTGAATCGTTGCATTGTAACTGTGCTCTTACGCAGACAAAGACTCCATTTAATAAATGCAGTGCCATTTAATAGCAATTAATCACCCAACTAAAATGTCACATTAAGGTCAAAGAGACCAGAAGACAAAAAGAAGAGAACATTAAATTCAGCTGACAAACATAGGAAAGGAGAATATAGAGCCAAGGAAAGTTCTGGGACATTGGCACTGGTAAAATATTTGATCCAAACTTCTTAACTTTCTGTTCAGTTCAGAAGTAATCACATTCACTTGGTTCAAAGCAAGGTCATTTTTGTAACTTTTAAATGAAATTTCCTTTTTGTGCGTGCAGTGACAGCCCATTGCAAGCTGGAGTTGTTGGTGCGTTTTACAGATGTTACATTCTCAGTATTTTCTGTTTCCTTCCTCCCTGCTTCTTCTCTCTTCTTTTTTTTTTTTTTTTTTTTTTTTTTGTTCTTATGATTCTCTTCATTTGGGTAGAATTTTCCTCAACATATTCTGAAATAGAAACATTTTGTAAATACAGCTTTTATGAGGAGGAATGAAATAAGTATGTACAAATGAGGAGAGAATAAAATACCATCTTCAGTCATGGACCTTACTTATCTGAGAAGCAATTTAGAAACAAATTGCATCCTAACATTTGCAAATTGTGGCAAAGTTCAAAAGCGTGCTGCAGAAGGTTTTGATACAACCGCTGTTGAAACCAGTGGTAATGATGAGAACCTCAGTCTGTAAAACTTTAGCATTCAATAGCAGAAAAATAAATTACTGAGATGAATAAGAGGATTATACACAATAAATATTCTGCTTATGAACAGAAAGTCTAAACAGAGGGTTTGATTTTAGAGTGAGTGCAGAAGTACAAATTTATGGAGTTCCTTGTATTCAAAATGGAAGGTTGCAGAAAAGGTAAATATCCATTGTTAATTTCATTTCATAAAAATTATATTTATCAACTTCAGTTTAACAGCGTGAGTAGACTTTTTATATGTATATATACATTTACATTCATTCTCACTTAATGTCTTTTTTATTTTCCTTACTTATAAAATGCAGAAGTAAGCAAGCGTTATCCATATTTTGAAGTGCCAAGGGCTAAATATACTACTTTCTGTGCATGAAGAAATGGGCTAGCAAACAGAGCATGAGAATGTATTATTGTCAGTGGACATTACAGAACTCAGACAAACTGCTTCTAAATAGCATCTATCATTTCTCTTTCTTGTTCCAGAGTTCTCAGTTTCAAGTCCAAGAATTTTTGTATTAATATGGTGAAAAAGAGTAATTCTTCAAAAATTACTCTATGTTTGGCAAGATCTATTTTTATAACTTCTGCTTCATTCCAAAGAATTTTGGCCTTTCCAAAGGCTAAATATTATCTTTCAAAATTGTGTAATTCCGGCTTTGTCAGGAAATGTGTCCATTTTCTCAAATAACCTCTTTTTTTTTTTTTTTTTTTTCATTAGGAAAAAAGTTCTAATCAGTCAAACAATTATGTGATTTGTTCTAATATGAGTGCCCAAAATCATTATATGAAATTATTTGGCATTAATTTTTCATATTTACCTACATAATAATTAACTTACTATTGGTCATGACTGTGACATATTGACACATTCAGGCAACTATGCTCATGCGTGAAACAGAACCTCACTTTACAGTGCTTGTTACTATTCACAGATACACATTTCAGTCTTTGATGAAGGTTCTGAAAGAAGATTCTGGAAGATTTGAGAGTTCTGATGTTAAAATTGGAGTGAATCTAATAGGGCAGATAAAAAACAAACAAACAAACAACAACAAAACAAACAAACAAAAAAACATTTCCTTTGGTTTATCTGTACTGATTTGTACAGCACATTTTCCTTCACACAGTTCACTGTAATTTTTCTCAGCTTCTGCGGAAATCCTATAGACAAGAGTTTTCCTCTCAGCCCTGACAGTTCTCCAAGAAAAGCTCTCCTTTGCATGTTTGGCAGAATGGATTAAAAGATTATAGTCTTTATTTCATAATTCAGTGATTTCCAAACTGTGGTCTGCATTCCAACCTAGCAGGTCATCTTTAGCAGTCCTTGGCTGACCGTGATCTGCAGCAAAACCTATGCTCAGGAGGGGCTCTGTTAGGGAACACATCCTCCAGCCAGAGTGCAGCACCACAGCCTTTTCCAAAATGCATGACTGATAGTGCCCAGCAAGCAACAGGTGCTACATTAGACCTAGCACATGTAAGAATAAGCAAAGAATGAGCAGTCTGGTGAAAGGGGGAAGGGCGGGCGGGGGGGGGGGGGGGGGGGGGGGGGTAAGACACCTGCTATTCAGAAGTTGAAATGAAAGTTACCTGGATTACCTGAATACTAGAGATTCTCAACACTGGAAAGTAACTTCTGAAACGTATTTTTTTTTTTTTTTGGCTTTGTTTATTAGAAACAACCAAAAAAAATCCACCCAACCATCCAACCAAAAACACAAACAGACAAAAACAAACAAAACACAAAGTACTATCAGGTGGGAAAACGTGCAGTGCCAAAATATATTATGGGTAGTAATAAAGCCTTAAAAGTAATAAAAGTCCTTATAGCCTAGATTGTCCTTTGTTTTAACAAAAGAACATTTGGCCACATACAAATTGGTAGCTGTAATCATGGGCTATTTGCCTTGTTTAGGCTATTCTGAACAGCTACTGGAAAGTTAGTCATTTTGTAAGTGCATTTCACAGCTTATAGCACAAGAAGTTTGGAAAACTTTTGACTAAGTAGGACATTCACCAACATTTACAACTTTTCTGCTCCTCAGCATCCATGTAATGACTCGGCCTGTAGCCCTCTTGCTTGCTTCTGGCATTCATACTTTCACGCACCCTGGATCTGGCCCTTCTCTTTTTCTCTGGCTTCATTTTTTGTTTCTGCTAGTCCTTCCCACCCTATTTCCTGCCCTCAATCATCTTTCTGCCATATAAACCTGATACATCCTTAAAATATTCCTCTTACTTCTCTTGTGAGCCAGTCATTTTCCTCTCCTATGTCTTAGCCTGGAGCAAACAGAAAATGGAAGAGCTTTGCTCTCACCTTTGTCCTTTTTGGAGACCACTCTCTTCCTATCTGTTCCTTCAAGGAAAGCTTTATTCAGCTCCTTGGAGACTGAAATGGAAACATGCTCTTCTGACAGGCTTCTCAGGAAGTAACTAATTCCTGTATGTTCACTCTGAGCATATACAACATAAAGTTTTGTACTTTGGCTAAATATGGGTGTAAGAATATTCCCGTTGCTTGGATAACATGCCAAAGGACACTGCTAAACAAACAAGAACAAAAAAAAAAGAGGAAACCAGAAGGGGATATCTGCCATGATAAATTTTAGTTTAGCGTTTAGCAATACTATAAGCAAATGTGTTGATGGGATGCTTTTGCCCTTGCTGTATTGGTTTTAGTGATTTTGTCTGTAACATGTTTGTCTACTGGAAAGACAGAGAGCTCTCTCTATGCATGTTTATTTATTATGGATTGGCTTCCTAAGACATGCAAATCTGAACATATGACAAGGAATAAATTATTTTCTTTCTTTATATTACATATATTAGAAGAGATTTAGATTTTTTTTTTTTCTTTGTGAAAAAGACTTATCGAGCTAAAATTTCATTATAAAATATTTTGTTTTCTTCTGCCGGAAGGTTTGGCTGTAGTGAATATAACATTGTGCTGCATTTTCTTGCACAAAACTAACATGGACTGCAATATGGTGTCTTTACTTTCTATGTGTGATTTGCCTATGTTCTGCACAGCTTTTCCATGGAGCTGTTACCAGAAGCTGGTGCTTTATAAACACAAAGAGGCACAGAGTAGTTTGCTCACTAAATGAAATTATGCTTGACTTCCATCTTCCTATAATCAATTGTCACTGTGAACAGAAAAAAAAACAACTTTTAGGATGAACTTAGTTAAACAAACAAACAACTATTAAGCTTGTATCTCTGTCTCGTATCTCTCCTGCCTGCATTCAACACTTTTTTTATAGTGACATAAACTGCTATAGCTACCTCACTTCAAATTCCTGAGAAGTTATCTGCTAAGCAGATCTCAGTGCAGAAATAAACCAAGATCCAAAGACTAACTTCATCTTCACTAAGTGTTTGCAGGGGGTGATGATGTCAGTGCCTACCCATAGCTAGTGAATACTGGAGCACTCCCCTATCTGAACTCCCACCCTCACTATCACCACGGCCTGATTTAATTGGTTTCTATTTTCTGAACTGAGATTAATGTGCAAATCTACCCATGATATCATGAATCTGGACAGATGCTTTTAAAATCCCTGCATGTTACACAACCTACTCATAACACTGACTGCTGCCTTACAATGTGGGATTAATGTGCCCTGGATGTGGTCCTCTCTTGAGGCTTTGGTGACACTGGATTCCTTGGAAAATGTGGCCTCATGATTTCTGTGATAGGACTCACATAGCACTGGAGATGCAGAAGAAAGTTATGGGTGCGCACCCAATACACACATCATCCCTTTCCTTTTGAGGGGCTTTTCCAACCTCCCAAGCCCTCCCCAAGCTACTAGGCCTTTCTGAGGCCTTTCTGCCCTCCCTAGAGAACAGAGCTTCATGGCCTGCCTGTGTGGGACTGTGCTGGGTGCTTTTTATTTGCTTTCTTTCCCAGATGCATCCAATGCTACCCTTCGTGGGGCAGCACATGAGGGAGATGGATCACACTCAGGTAACCGGCAGTTCAAGGAAGCCCATCCTGGGGTTGTTTACACCAGTGCCTTTTAGAGCAGCCATTTAACTCCCACCCCGCCCCACCCCACTGACCAGCTGTAAGTGTAAAGGCTGCCAGCGGGCCCACAGGTCGCTGATAAACGAAACCCCCATTTGGCAGGCAAGGAAGCCAGGACGATAAGGATGTTGATTTATGTTTTATCTGTCAGTACATTTTCAGTAAAGCTGGGCAGCCAGCCTTAACGGAGTGGAGGTTGTTATCACCTCCCCTTAGCTCTTTAAGTGCAGCAGGCTCTTTGGTTTCCCTTGCCCAGCCCCACTCCGTTAATTGCGAGGGTAAACAGGACACGCAGCGCTCAAGCCGCCATCAATGCTAAACCAGTAACTTTGGGCAAGGGGAGGGGGTGGGTGGGCGCGGATCAGCACTCATAGAAGTGCTCACCGTTTCCTAGGCTTGTTTCTATCATTTAAAATGTATTACATACTTTGAAGCAAATGTAATGGCTGGCTTAATTGGAGATAACTTCACCAGAGCGGGCTGTGGCTGCTGTTTATGTCAGCGGTGAATTTGCCCTTTAGCTCTGCACACCTCAGGTATGACTAGTCAGTGGAGGAAAAATCTGACAACATTAATTACCAGAGAAATAAATGTTGTGAATTATATGTATGATTATGTACCATTTTCCCCTCATTTTGGAGGTGAGTGTTATTTTTCTGAAAGCATTGTAAGATTTTACACATTATATTTAATGGCAAACACATTTTTCATTCTGAGAAGAAATGCATGCCTTTGGAGGCCAATAGAAATGCCCACAGAGAAGAAGGTGGAAAGAACTGGGAGAAAAATGGGAGCATTAAAATACTGAAGTATTCTGACACAAACAGAATGTGGAAAATCTGAAGAAAAAATGTTAAATTGTAAATGTTAAACTATGTAAAATGTTAAAAATACAGTTCTTTCTTTTCCCCCATACCCTTCTGATCTCTTTTTCCTTTATCCCTATTTCTCTCTCTCCCCAAATATTTCATCTTGCCTTTCCAGTCTGTCATTATATATATATATATATATATATATTTTTTTTTTTTTTCTAAACAAAACTAGTAAGAGAAAAAGAAGCTAGTTCCTGCTTGAGGTCAGTGGGAACTTTGCCATTGACTTTAAATAGGTCCAGAAGCAGGCCCAGCAGAGCATTTTATAGCTTCCTTTATTTATCTTAGGTTTTTATTTTGAGCAATGTGTCTTTTGTATGACTGCATTATTTCCACAATTAACACCATAATAATGGCCTCGTATACATTATTATATACACACGTACTGAACAAAGCATTATTGATAGTTATATTCCTTTAAACAAGAGTAAAAGACAGTTACGAAAGTATGACACTAGGATGCTTGTATGGTGCTGGTTTCTGTACAGGATTAGTGTTCCTTAATTCTGTGCGTAGGGTTATTCCTATTATGCGCCTCTGATGAAGTACAAACAAGTATATTGTTGATTACTGAGAAATAGGTAATCTGGAAGATGGTAATTAATGGTTTTACTCAAGGAGGGCCCAGGCTGCAGTTTTCGGCAGTATTGTTAGTGATGCCTACATCTCTTCTTAATGTGGCAGAAAGGGAGGAGTGGGTAACCGCTCTCCAAACTGAAATATGTCAGGAACTATGCCAAAATGTTTGAGCTTAATATCATTAGGTGGTTGGCCAAGGGGAACAATACAAAGTTTGGCAGAAATTTGGCTGATATTCCAGAGATGTCAGCCATGGAGTGTGCTGGTCATTTGTTACACACAATTCACAGGCACAAATTGATGTAGGTTCTATTTCTGTTTCTTGCTGATGACAGTATGAACCTTGCGTTCTTCTAAAAGCTGTGTCCAAGGAATCCCCAAAGAGCCATCTCACATATTGAGATAATTTATCACAATTACAAGTGCATCATATTAAAATAATGAGTAACCAACAGCACAACTAAATGAAAGAGGTGAAGGCATTTTGCAGCACAAGGGATGCAGCCATGAGCCAACAGCCTTCTCTGTCAAAAACTAAGGTAGACTGCCAGCTGGAAAAAAATGCTTCAGCTGCACACGATAGGTGACACTTCAGTCTGGCAATAAGGATGGATCAAAAGGCATATTTTCTCTCCCAGTCCTATGTAAATGGTTCTGATGCCTTGTATCTGTAGTTCTTGGGACACACATGATCTGAGGGAGCTGCCACCTCTTCTTTCATCCAGTCAGAAGGGACTGGATGGATTCATCTATGTGTGGATACACTGCAGAAGCAAGACAATGTCACTGTTGTGCCCATTTCCTTCAGCTTAGCTGAAGTTAAAAATTAATTTTCCCAGCCTCAGTTAGTACAGTTACATTGCCCTACTTGTAGAGGAGCATTGATACTGCTGGGTTTGTCTTCCACAATAAATTACAGCAGCTGCCTGGAGAACATATAACCCATTTACTTCTGGTTGTCACGGAAAGAAATCCACTGATAGTTAAAACAGAAGCATTTATGGAAAACCATTGGTGAGCAGAGGCCATGGAGCCTGGGGCTTTGAGCAGCTGTAGTCCTACTCTGAACGGAGGCACACAGACATTATCAGGCACCCAGGGTGAACACTGACAAGTCATAACATCCACAGTGAGACTGGTGACACTGCTTGTACCCGCTTATGTTTCTGAAGGTGAAAACAAAATGTGGTAGTTAGTTTGCATAAAAATATGCTGTGGGCAATGAAATAACACTCTAAAAACCTCCAGGAAGGGAGCAAGTTGAGGGAGCAGCCCTGGCAGCAGCATATCTCAGCAGCCTAGTATCTCTGTTAGACTAGAGTTGAGTAAGAAATTTTATGAATATTATATATATATATTTTTTTAATATTATTATTATTATTGATAAATTTCTCACAAATCAATCACCATGGTTGCTCCAGTATATTTGTTTTCCCAGGAATCTGCAAACATATCTCTGGCATTCATAAATAAATTTGTCTAAATGCATGTTTTCCTAAAATTTTTATTTTTATTTTTATTTTTATTTTTATTTTTATTTTTATTTTTATTTTTATTTTTATTTTTATTTTTATTTTTATTTTTATTTATTTATTTATTTATTTTTGCAGGAACAAATGTGTCCCTTAGAATTTGGATCTTATAATAAATATATTGTCTGGAAATGTAATATATTCTTGCATAGGCTCTAGTTTCTTTTTTTTATTATTATTATTATTTTTTATTATTTTTTTCTGAGCTTTACTACCAGTAAATTGAATATTCATGGAAAGTAGATTGAGTAAGGGTGTCAATAACACTGAAATAAATCCAGTGCTTTATTCAGGATTATCCAGGAACATTTTTGAGGCACTTAGCCAATTTCTAGTAAAATAAATAAAAAAGATAAATAAGCTCTCCCATTCATTTATGAGTTAAGACATTTTTTAAGTCACTGTATTCATTACAGTCCCACACCCCAAAACGGTTTGCCCCAAAACAGTTTGCTACTAGCTGGATCCAGAGCAGCCGTCTTGCCCCAGAACAGCTGCTGGTGTTCTATATTTGCAGCTTCCTCTTGCTCTATGATACTCCATAAAACTGTTTATATTCACCGTAAAAGTATTTTCACTCTGTTTGCTTAGTGACCATGCACCACAAATATTCCCTTTAGCACCAGCAATCATGAAATGAAAATGTTTGCAAACCTTTATTTAGTGCCAGTAGATGCAGAACCTAATAAACTATATAAATGTTCAGAAGTAAATGTGTGCACACTTGCATGTGGACAAAGTATTCGCCTAATTTTTCTGTGCAGCAGAAGGGTGGTGATGCACTTTTACTAGGATTACTCTGAAATTGCATGCATTTGGTGTCTGCTGCTTGGTTTTATAACTCTTTGAAGCTTATTTATGGCCTGTGGAAGAACTGACATGTGAACTAGGCAAACTATTTTTGAAGCTTTTTTGAAGCATACCTATTCAAGATCATGTGTTTATGCCTCATCAAAGTGAACATGTTGTTTCTCCTACCTCAGATCAGGTATTTTGGCGTGTTTGTCCTGCACTGTTTTAACACTAAAACATCATAAACAGTTTACACATTTCTCCCTGCATTGTAATCTGACATGTTCTGAAGGCGGAATCGGTCCACAGCTTTTATTATGCTGACAAGTTTGAAAACATTTGCTTCAATATTTGGAGTGCAAATATTTGCCTTCACAGGAATCCTGTTCCATGAAAAGGAATCATAAAGCACGTATTAGTTCATTAAGGTAATTTCTACTACCTTGAGTCTGAGATAGACTGGTTTGCTATTCTGTTTGCAGCTGACTGTTCTTTCTCAGACGATACACAGGATGGCTAGGCAACACTTGGTAGCTTTCATCCATTCCTTTTCTACTTTCATTTAGTATCTCACACACAGTATGCATTTCCAATGCCAAATCCTCTTTATCACATGCACTGAAACAGGCTGTGATGTGTTGCCAGCAGGAACAATGTGCAAACGGGTAAACTCTTGGAAAGGAAAGCTTTGCTGCTGCATAAAAATTATTCAGATCCAATACCAGAAAGATTTGTTAGTCAGCTGATCTGCTCTTGAGGCAGAATGGGATTTAGGCTGGAAAAAACTGAGGTACCACGTCTCTCTGAACTTTGAGGATTGAGAAGCTGATTGTTTTTCCTATTATTTTGGGTATTTTTTAAGCATGAGTTTTAAGCATAAGTTTGGCCTAGAATATTTATTCCTTCTCTTGTGACCCTAAAGCCTATGAATACTATCAACATAGTAACTGGAGTTATTTTTTTTTTTTTTAATAAATAAATAAATAAATAATTTATTTACCATGGCTAATGCAGGGTATAGCCCAAGAGCCTTCAGTTGAATCTAGTGCTGCAGTTCCTTCTCATGCTCTCATCAAGTGCAGAAACCAACACAAGGAGAGGTGCTGTTCTCATTACAGAATGGGAAGTTTTTGTTTCACAAATACACCTGTGTTGCTTCCTGCATTAGAAGAGTCTCAACTCCGAAAGGTAGAGACCTTCACCTTGCACAGCAGATAGCTGATAGTCTTTGGAGAAGAATGATACCTGCTAGCACTGCACAACTTTCTGTCAGTGGCACTGCCAGGCATTCTGCTCTCCTTCATGGATGTAAGAAAACCAGACCTTAATAAACTGACTCCATGGACAGACAACTTCAGGCTAAGAAAGCTTATAACATGCCAGCACATTATATATATACATAAAATTATATAAATAAATAAATATAAATATATATATATATATATATTTATTTTATTTTCCCTGGGATTTCTTTAGCAGAACTGTCCTGGAAGCTGCAAGCTTTGTGTCATGACAATTTCTGAAGTTTCATGATGTGTTTGTGTTCTGTGTTGTAATGAGTATAAAATCTTTCAAAATGTCTGTGAAGATTGTCTCCAAATTCTTTGTTTGCCTGGCCATAAATACCTTGTTTAAAGGAGGCAATTTCAGTCTCTCTTGATAGTAGGGAGGTTGTTTTCTTTGAAGCATTGAAGACATTGCACCTGCTTCTATTCCTTCTTTTACACTGTACAAATAGGTATGTGTGATACTCCTACCCAGTATTCTTCAGTATTCACACTGTAGCAGGTACTTCTCTAGTTCAATTAAGACACCACAGATAAATTGGCTTTTGTGCACTGAGGAGCAGGGCTTACATTCTCTAAGTTTCTCTTTGTCTTTGGGAAAGTAGCCAGAGCTACCTCATGTACCCTAAATTTAGAGGGGCCTCTGTTTGGCTGAAGCAGTTCAGAATATCTGATACTATAAAATATGTGGGAGAGATGTTTTTTATCTCTTAAGCAACCCATCCATAGCTTCAGGAATAACTAACTTTTCCTTTAAACCTGTAGACTGCATATGTTTTAGATTAGTTTCATTTGTGTTTTTGTAGGCTTTATGAGTTTTTTTAAATAATTTTCCTGTTTTCTGAGTAAATTATATGAAACATCTGCCCTAAATTTAATCTATCAACCTCATAAAGGGAAAAGGCAGACGTTTTATGAGTGATATTATAAAATTTAGATAATTATCTTGTTTGTTTTAGCAGTTTCTATTTTGGTCTCTGTACAGTATTCTTCCATTAAAAGACAATTTTTATATGGTGTACTGGTCGAGGAGAACAGCCAGTGATCACGTAAAACATACATATAATAATGCTCATGTTAATCAGTAATACTCAATGTATTTTTAACTGAGCTATATTTACTGAATAAGCATAAGCCTAATTTCAAGCCTGTTATATGCTTCTCTGTCAGATGAAAAAGGAAACAAAAGCCTCTGCATACATAGCATATAATTCCAGTAATCTTCAGTAACAATGGTACTTATGAAAGTGTAAGTAGGATATATAAAATTATGCCTAGCGCAAAGAATACATGGTATATTCGTGGCAGTCTTTTCCAATGCCATTTTCATCAATGCACTGAAGTTCTGCCATTTTATATCTACTGTATATAGAAATGTTTAAATGGAAGATGGAAAAATATTCTGGAAAGACATCATATGCACGCTTGATATAGTGTTCTTTGCTAGACATCTGCCACTGTCTGCTGTTAAAGACAGCACACCCTTTGGTATGCCCTGATGTGGTTATCCTTGCTCCTTATGTGGTTATTCTTGCCTTTTTTATTGTCAAATGCAGCTCCTTCCATTAACTTTGCTAAATAGAACCAAGTATTGGAGTTAAGATCCTAAACCAATGACAACAGTATTTTATTTTGGAGAAGATACTGATGGTTTAGCTTCAAACAGAAAGACTATAGGGTTCTGTTGCCCTAAGGATATCTGTGCAAATAAGCAGGAAACAAACCTTACTAGAGTTGTAAGTCATCTTCTTTCACTTACAGCAGGATCACAAACCTTCAAAGCTCATATGGATTCATAATAATGTTTTGACTGCCTTTGTCTGGTTTTGAATGGCACTTGCTCCAGCCCTTCTTAGGACTTTATGATCTTCTAAGTGATATATCACTTGCTTGCTCTCCGTTTAGTTATTCTTTCCTGATTTCTACAATTCTTTTCCCAACCAAATAAATAAATAATAATAAAAAAACTCACACTCCTGTTTTGCTGGGACATGTTCTCAGATGGTGCCCTGAGATTCTGTGATTGTCAGGAGTCCCAACATGCATCTCATTGAAGTAACTTCTGCACTAGGAAAAACTGAGCATTTCTGGCTTCAAAAGGTTCACACAGTCTTTAAAAATGAGGCCAAAATGTAAATGAAAAACAAATGCCCAGTAAAAAATACAGCATTTTTTTTTTTTTTGTAAAAAATGTGAAATCAGTGCATTTTCCTGATGGTTATGTATGTTGCAGAGATGAGAGGAAGGTCAGAGAAGCATGTGCTTTTCAGTGCAGAGTCTCCATTCTTCTTTTTTTTTTTCTTTTTTTTTTCTTTTTTTTTTCTTTTTTTTTTCTTTTCCTTTTTTTTTTTTTTTTTCTTTTTTTTTTTTCCTTTTTTCCCCAGTATATATCAATGGATAGAGAATTCATTCATTTGGAACTTGCTAACTGGTGCCAGAAGGCAGCAGAAAATAATAGCAATGCAAAAGGCTTGGCTGTATGAATGATATGCAATTTGTGTCCAAAATCTACTATAGTGCATTGGAACTTTGTGGTCTGAGAGATGGGTTTTTCAGACTTTTATGTTAATTAAAAGGCCAGCACAGCTCTAGGGTTATGAACTAGTTAAAATTCTTCTAACTTTGCCTTATGAGTAGAATATGCTGTAGCAGAAATTCCTAGTTTATTTTCTCACATTAGCAGTTAGGAATAACTGAAAAACTCTCAACAGATATCTGAACGTTTTTTCTTGCTTTCTGTTTGAGGATTCTTGATTTCCACAGATTCATTCTTTGTACATATTTACTGAAACATTTTTTGTATGTTTTTCTGACCGCTCAATGCTTTAAAATCAGAGTTTTGTTTGTTAGCTTCTCTTTGTTATCTGTGTCATTATTCCTGCTCTCCAGTTGGATAAACACAATAATTCTTAACCACCTTCCTGATCAGTAAGTTTAAATGAAAGAAGCACTGCAGACCAAGCAGAGAGGTCTGTGACCCCGTCTGAATTTCAGGCTCTCACTATGAGCTGATACCACAGCTTCATGTTGAATTTAAAATACGCAAACCAATAATGTCAGTGAGAGATTCAGTCCTGCTCTCCCTACTTCTCCAGCATCTCCTGTCCATCACCTTGCAACCCTGGTGGCACAACACTCTCAAAGCTGTGCAAAACCTGTGCCAGCTTCTCCTGCAACCGTACCCACTACCTGCTGTGCCACAGGCAAGGGGGACAGAGGAGGAGCAGCTGGTAGGGGCATTGAGATTTTACTTTTCAACAGCAGTGGTAGACTGTTATCTTAAGCTGATCATGAGACAGCAGGCTGAGTAACAGCAATAGTAAAATGCAGCTGTCTGCCTCAGAACATGGCTACTTGCATTTTATCTCCATTACATTAATCTCTGGTAGTGGGCTTTGATATTTATATTGTATAAGTATGGCCAGTCATTTAGGCTTTGATTTTTAGAGAAGCTGCACTCCCCAGCTGTCAATGCCTACTTCCCAGCAGAGTCAGGATCCCTGAGAAATTGGTGGTCTTTTCAGTATTTCACACTGAGAAAGTCACTCTTGCAATCATATGCTGGGAATAAAAGTGTTAATTGTGCATATTGGAATTAGGAAGGGGAATTTTTACCTCAGAAGCCAGGGAAGGAATGGGAGTTTAAATAAAATGCTGGGAGATTCAGGGGCTTCTGTTATGTCACAGTGTGAATGGAGCCAGAGGGCAAATGCCTCCCTCATCCTCAGCCTCATTATTCTGCTCTCTGTGTATCTGAGTAGCCCCTTGACATCCCAGTCATGGAAGGGAAAAAACACACTTTCAGGCGAGGTGACTGAGCTTTCCCTTTCTCCAAATGTGTAAATCTGGTATAAGCCAAATCAGAGTGCAAAATTAAAATATTTTATCCTTTATGTGCTTTCTATAATACCATTTCTTTGAGGATTTGAAATGCCAGAAAGGATTGCCAAGCTTTCATCTGGTTAGCTTACACACTAATTGATGAATTTGATAATATGTGTAGCTTAATGATATTTACGCTGTTTGTCCAGCAAGGTATATTAAAAGAATGTTAAGAAAATAGTAGACGTGCTAAAATCCTATGGTAACAGCTCATACATTAGTGGTGTTTCGTTGTGAACAAAGTCATTTTTCAGCCGAGTCATAAAGTAGCCTAAAAACAAGTGTGGCACTGTTTGCTTCAAATGAGACTGTTGCCATGTGACCACCATTCATCTGACATCATTACTGACATAGCTTTCGTTAGTATGATATCTGATTAAGGCTCCCAGCCATGGTGGAGCCAGACTAAGTAGTCTGAGCGAGGTGGCTGAGGAAAGTTAATGTGTCAATGTTACTATTGGGTGAGAGTGTCTGCTCAAAGTTTCCTTTGGAGAACTACGATAGAAATGGTTGATGATCTTTCTATGGGTATCTTCTGAAAATATTTGAAGATCTGGTAGTAATTAAAGATATGCTGAACTCCAATGGGAGATGTAATCTGTTCAACAAATCATTTCTGTATGAGGAAATGTGTGTATGATTAAGAATTCAAAAACAAAAACAAAAACAAAATAAAACCTGTGAGCAAGAGAAATGCAATTGATCACACAGTTGCAGAAACTAATTAATTAAATATGTCTTGCATGTGAATAAATGCCTGGCTTGTATATATACAATATACAATCATTTTTGTTTAGGTCTAGATTTCTATTTTGTATATAAAAAAAGGCTTGATGAATTCTTTTTACCTTAGAAACAGATAGTTTTCAACAACCATGGTAAGACGTGCATGCAGTGTCCATCTGCAGTCAGATGAGCTTCACTGTTTCTTCACTGGTTTTTA
This sequence comes from Aythya fuligula, assembly GCF_009819795.1. Taxonomy (NCBI): domain Eukaryota; kingdom Metazoa; phylum Chordata; class Aves; order Anseriformes; family Anatidae; genus Aythya; species Aythya fuligula. The sequence continues at coordinate 24,578,452 of NC_045562.1, read as the reverse complement.
AAATATGCAACGATTGGTATTGTATCTAACAATTTAGAGAATATACTGACTAGCCTGTTACAGTAAAAAGAAAAGAAAAAAACAACAACAACAACAAACAAAACAAACAAAAAAAACACAATTTTTTAATCTCTATGCAGTGGAATGACAAAAAATATATTTTGGTGATTCTATTCTAAAGTCTGATATTAAGGTGTGCTCCAATTTTATTTGGTTTTGAACAAAGTTTTTCTGCCACTGTCGTTAACATTTTCCTTTTAAAACTAGACTATATTAGGTTATTTTTCCATGCACAGATGCTATAATGCTTGATATATCTGTTATGTTTTGAACTGTTTTGAGACTAAGACCTATCCTAGATTATAATGGGACTAAGACCCATAACCCTAGAGCTAGAAGCTTTAACTTCTCATACCTGACACTCTATGACGCTCAAGTGAATTTGGAACCTACTCCACACTGTCAGAGGTGACATACAAGCATAAAACCCAGTGAGATGTATGATTGCAATTACCTACTTCCTTTTGAAAAAAATAACTTTAGATGCCAAACACAGTTAAGGATTTGGCATGGGAAAGAAGTGATACTTACCAAAGTATAGTTTACATATTGTTTTAAGAAACATTTTTAGGTTAAAGTAATATCTAATTCTGACTCTAAATGAGGGTCTGACTTGTATTGTCTAAACGCTTTGTCTAGATGACCAAAAGTCAGCAGTTCAGGGGGTATACTGCATTTGTATGGCACTTTTTCTTAAAATCATGCCTGTTGCCATTAAGTGTTGCAGCCTATTAGAAATCCAAGAAGGAAAATCCCAGAGAATATGGCTTCAAGCAACATTGTTCAGATGAATGTTTTGTTTTCCTAAGAATAGATTATACCTCAAAGTACTGAAATCTTCATGGTATAGATCATTAACTCACATTCAAAATATTTAGTTGGTTAGACCCAAATTAAGATGGCTTAGGTTAGACTCAAATTAAGATGGCCTAAATTCTGTAATAAATTAGACTGCATCCACTAATGGAAAATACAAAGGTTTTATGTGGGATTGAATTGGTGTGATTTGGATACTACTCCTCTAATAGACCCAGTGTAATGAATGGATAGACTTAAACATTGAGCTACTCTTTATTTCTGCAAGGATGAATAGTAGAGTCCGACCTTCTATCTTCATATAGATTATAAAAAATAATAAAGGATATTTATTTCAGCTCACAGGACTAATGATAAAGTCACTTTGAAATTGCTAGAAAAAAATACTGAGTACTAATCTATTACAGCCTTAGAATTATTTTTCATATAAATTCAATCTTCTTTTCCTTTAATTAGAAAAGGTTGTAAAGTGATGTTATTTGACGTTAGACTCAGCAACACATTACTTAGATGAAATCACACTTAAGAGTGCTGTACACTGGATCTGAATAGCTTAGCTGATAAGGCACTGGTTTGTCATCCACAAGACAACAGTTCAAGACTTCTCTGATTTCTTAAGTCAAATTAATTTAGTTATGTCAGCTATGCTGCCATAAGATGATAATCCAAGCCACGTGGATGCCAGAAATACTTTTACCTTCTTTGGCTCGATTGAAACTGTCAGAAACATTGAGGGTAGCTAGAATTCATTTCAGGTGTGATGAGAAAACTGGAACAACTGAATTGCATGAATCATAAAAGAAGCATATATATATATATTGACTGGTCAGGGCATTTTTCCTGTAAGACCTGTTAAAACACAGAGTGAAATAGTTCAAGCCTATCTGAAGTCTGATTGAATCTAGGATATATCCATTTACTTCAAACAAACAAACAAACAAACAAACAAGGCTAGACTGACTTTTTGTGCAGTGTCCTTGCATGCCTTACTATCATGACTTAGAGGAGTTGGTCACTTTGTGTATTTCTAGGATCAGCCAACATCTTGCAAACCATTCCTCTGAAGACATACAGTCTCCTCTGCAAAACACTCTCTTTCCTCTATGAATTTCCACTGAACTCACTGTGACAGTAAATCTTTTCAGGAGAGATATGAGGATAACAGAGCCTAAATGCTTACAGAGAAAACACAAACATTCTTGTGCAAAAGTGACTCACTCAGTAAGAGATAAAGGGGCTGGAATTTTCCTACGGAAACGTCTTATTAACTTATGTTTTCTGTCTGTATCTCTGTCAGAAATGCAGTCGTTCCCTTTACTTCCTCAATACCTTCCATTTTATTTTATTTTATTTTATTTTATTTTATTTTATTTTATTTTATTTTATTTTTTTTATTTACTTATTTTTTTTCAAAGAGAGAAAGGTCTGAGAGATGTAAAATACTTAGTTTTGTCAAAGTAGGTAGCTGGGTAGAGAAATAAAATATTTTAATTATCCCACTGATAAAAACAATTTTCAGCATGAGCCACTTTCAAAAGAATTGTTATAAAGATTCAAACTACAACAGATATGCTGACTGCCTTGCTAGAATTTTGCATAGATTGCCATCCTGAAGTAAGAATGTGCAGTAACTTTGTCTAGGAGAGCATGTTGACAGAAATCAGTATACAAGGAGAATAAAATCACATTCTGGAATGGACAACCCAGTTGTCCATTACATAGTGTTACATGGAGATCTGGAAACCCTGGTACCATTCAGTAATATTAAACCTGGAAACAATAAAGATACAATAATAATAAAAATATTAAATAAATAATAAATAATAAAATAATAAAGAAAAAAGAACATCACTCCCTATTTTAGTGGTAGAAGTTGTTTAAACCTGTTGCAAAAGATTAAGAAATCAGGGATAGAAAGAGAAAGACAAATAGAACTTTGGAAATTGAGTTGCTTGTACAGATTTTGTCAGTTTGGACTATATGCACAACTGAAAACTCAGCTTGAAAGGTAACCAATGTCCTGAAAATGTGCCATTGTAATGTAATTTCCAAGAAGCCTTGACTGCTGTGGAGGCTTGTAATTGAAATTCTCACTCACTACTAAAAATCAGTCTTCTCATTCAATTGAGATATCAATGTAGTCTTCTACATTGATATCTCAATTATACGATTTACTTAGCTGGTAGCATCGCTTCAGTTTTTGCAATAGCCTCAGCGATGATCAAATTTCTCAGGAATGATTGTCCACAATCCATCAGAGCTTGTAAAACTTTTACATTTATCATAGAGCAAATAATCTGGTAAGCAGCCAAGCCTTCATTTTCCACCAAAGAATACTAAAAAGAATCCAATTCCTGGAAACTGATGCAAATGTGTTTTCCGTGAACTGTTCTGTATCCATACACAGTTCAGAAGACGACATCAGAGAAGTTATTTAATGAGTAAAATATTGTTGTTTCTCTCCCTCACTCCACTAGAATTCCACATATCAAGTTTTCCAAGACACATATGCTCTTTTTAATGACTTGAAATACTTTCCTAATGATTAAATTCTTCTTAGCTGTAGTAGGCTCTTCTAGACCTTTTAGAAGCCAAAATAATGTATGCAACTGATGATAGGCTATAAACTTTCATTTTAGGCAACTAAAAGGAATATTTGGAAAACTGATTGAGTTGTCCATACCAAGTTTGCTTAACAGCTTGTGTGATCATCATCCTTAAAATTATATATTGTAACTCAATAAAGCCACTTGGCAGTGCAGCTGTTCATCTACATGAAGACAAAAAGCTTAAACTATCCAGTTGAATTTATGTAATACTTCTGAGTTATGCAGAGTATTTTTGCCTTGACTTTTAAAAGGCTCTTCAATATTTGATGAGTGGAAATAGATTACTGTATGCAATGTGAAAGTAGTTCTTGTATGTTGGTAGTGATTTCTGTTCTCTATACTTTTCCATGTATCTGTAACTTCCAGTTTCAAAATTCAATGTCTTTTTTTTATAGTGCAGCAAAAGCTGCTCTCCAGCATTTTACATCTCAAATGTTTCAGCAGGTAGCTGTTATGTGCACAGACAGGCGACTAGGTAAAGGCCAAGTTGGCCGAGGACAAGTACCCCTGTGACAACAGCCTATCTCCAGTGCATCTCCTGTGGCAAAGCAATCAGCCTCATTTTTTTAAAGCACACAATTTTTTGTTAACATGCAAAATTGTTATCTCTGCCACATGTGGAAATTGGCATAGACTTCTGTCCCAGTTAGCATCTTCTATGCTCTGTGATGACTCAGACGCTAGTTACTGAGAAGGTGGGCATTGCTGCAAAACTAGGTATCTATTGTGTATACTCAGGTACTATCTTTCTTAGTCATCTTCCTGCTGCTTCTGACAAGGAACGCTAATTTATGTAGCAAGGGAGTTTCTTTTTTACACCCAACACCTTATTAAATAAGTTGAAGCGTTTACTGTAAAATCGCCTTGTTAGTTGCATGCTTTTTTTGTTCCAAGTGTTGTGAAGTAGGGACAGTTATGGCATAGAAGAGATGGAGATCTCAGTATGGAGATTAAGCTGTGTGTAAACATGCATCCTTCCAAAAGCAATTTACCTCCTGTGCATATCTGTTTCTGAAAGGATTAGGAGAACCTATCAGGATTTCACCAGACAGAGATGGCACAGGAATAGCACACTGATCCTGTAACCAGAGCAACCTAACTTGCCCAGGCTCCCTTTCATTCCTCTGCATTCACATCTTAGTGCTCCCTGCGTGCTCTTACCAACTCTTAATTTCAGTAATTCCTTTCATCCTTTAGGTATGCCAAGAATCCTGTAGATCAATCACATCCTGGTTTCCACCTTTGACAAGAGTAGGGACATTTTGGCATTCCCTTCTTTTTCCTAGTTGGAGAATTTTCTAATTCTTCTTCTATCTTGACTCTCGATGCCTGCTTTGAAACTTGTAAAATTCTTCTAATTTTTTATTAAGTTTTCCTGCTCTGTACTCTTGAGTTCTTGCCTTTTGCTCATGTTTCCAAGTTCATTTTTCACTACTTCCTCTTCATTCCACATCTGCCATTGCTCTGGTGCCTGCTGTTTCTGTCTTCCTGCACTTGAGTTTTTGCTTCTTCTCACAAGCCTCTAGAAAGCTCTTTTTTTTTTTTTTTTTTTTTTTTTCCCTCTCTCTCTCTCTCTTTTTTTTTTTTTTTTTTTTTTTCAGTTGACTGAGCCATTATCTACTCACTTGTAAGATTAATATGCTGCCTTTGAGGTATGCGGGCAGTAGAAGGGAGCAGTATTAGTATTAAACAGTCTGGAGAGCCTGACTGTTCTCTAAGCAAGGTTTTTCTCGTACTTTAAATTGCATAGAAATCAAAGGATTTGTGCCTATGGGTTCCTGGAACATTTTGACACTTACCAGCTGAAGCACTCTCAAGTTGCCATCTTATAAAAGAGCAACTGGGCTTGAAGTTCAGTTTTCCTACATCATGCCATCCAGAAGCCAATGGTGTGATATATATATAAATAAATAAATAAATAAAGCTTTGACTGCTGTGGAAGTTTTATGAAGGTTGTATTATTCTCTTGTATGACCAAAACATTTTTTTTTTCAGACTTTTACTGAGTACTGTTTAAGTATTCATTTTATCAAACTCCAAAACAAAATGTCTGATATTCTCTTATCAGTGTTTCAAAGTTGTTTGATTAAATTTAGTGCATTGTATCTGCAAAGAAATAACTATGTTTATTAAGTATTAAAACAACAACAAAATAAATCTGGACATGCTGATGTTTTGTTTGCAGTACAACTGTAGTTCTTTAGAAGATCTTGATGCTGGGATGTTTTGCACACATTCTGGAAGGACACCATGAATTAAGAGCTCTGCAGATTATTTCATCTTCTTATATATCCCATTATTCTACTGTGCAAATCCAGCTGAAACCTTGAATCTCAAAGAAAGATAGAATAGATTTGAAAAGTATTCAGTGAGAGGGAACAGGGTTGACTCAAAGCAAGAAAAGGAAGAAGGAAGAAAGGAAGAAAAGGAAGGAAGGAAGGAAGGAAGGAAGGAAGGAAGGAAGGAAGGAAGGAAGGAAGGAAGGAAGGAAGGAAGGAAGGAAGGAAGGAAGGAAAAGATATAAAATAGGAGAGACAGAACATGAAAGATTACAATAAAGCCGTGACTAGCATGGCATCATGCAGGACATCAGTTGTTCACTATTTTTCCAAATATTAGAAATATGAAATGTTAAAGGAAACAGAAGGAGAAAAGGTTCTCTGTGCAGTTGCATAGTTTAGCTGTGGAACTACTTGCCAAAGGATGTTGCAATGATAAAAATGTACATGATTTATAGTAAGGTTTGATGTGTTCAAGGAGGAACAAACTATTCAGTAAGACTGTGAATATAGACATTAATTCTGGATCAGGAAATCCCTTAGCTAAAATAAACAGATTCAGAAGCACTGCTTACAGTAAAGACATCCCATAAAGATTACTTTCATTTTTCAAAACATTTTTTATGCATTTCAATTTGGAGACTAGGTCTAGACTACATGTGTCATAAGTAGCATAAGTAGTGTGCACAGTACTGTTGTACTCCATCACTTCATGAAATTATCTGCCAGATGATTCTAATAACTGTGTTCTAACAGCTGTATATCTACCCCAATTTTTTTTAAAATGTATTGTATTGCAAATATTGTAATGTGGAGGTTAAAGAGACAAGAAAAAAAGGGGAACAAAAAAGTTTATGGTTTTATATATTGTGTAGCAAGTGACACTTCAAAAGATTTAGGTTCCAGCTGACTGTCATCTCATCTGTTTCATTTCAATAGTTTGGGGGAAATTTTGTACTTTATAGGCTCTCTTCAATAACAGATATATAACATCCATTGCTGAACTCACGCATATGAGAACCTTTTGAATAGGGGTAAATCATGAACATGACCCAGAATGGCAGAATATTGACTGCGACAAAAAGCTGAAGTTTAGGAATATACAGATACAGCTGCTGGGAGGGCACTTCCTGTTCCAGTTCTCAAGACAAATTTGGTAAGATGCATTAGCGGGACTCTGCTAAAGCAAATAGACTTTTCCTGCAGCCCTTTAATCTTTGCCACTCTCAAAGAACATGATCACTGAGAAAAATTACCTCTGTGTATTCATTATTTATTTTACTCCTCTGTTCAATTTTGTTTTCATGAGTACTGTTAGATAATGTGAAGCATAGTAGTAATGTTGGGTTCCTCCTATTGAAACTTTAATTTTCATTTTGATCTTTCACATTTTGCCTACTGCTATCTTAATATTTTCCATGTCTTTACAGTTCTGCTTAAGAAGAATGTAAGGAAAGTTCTGCTTAAGAAAATTCAAAAGAAACCTGCTACAAAAAAAAAAAAAAAAAAAAAAGCAACCAAAAAAAGCAACCAAACAAGCAAATAAAACCCAACACTCAGAACATAACATACAAAGGTGTACTGTGAGCAAGGAAATACCTTTACTAATAATTTATTGCACATGCTGATAATGAAACCAATTTTACTTATTTTTCTTCTACTAAAAGATGTCTACATGTAGACTTTTAACTGATTGGACATTCTTCTTAATTTATGATTCAATAGCAAGCTAACAGAAAACAAAATCAAGACAACTGTAGAAATAAGAGTTAGGTTGTAACTGAGAAAAAATACTTTTTATTTTTTCTTTCCCTATGGTTGAGAGGTATTACAAGTGATAAAGCAGTAAAGGTATCTTCAATATGAACCAACATGGGTGCAGAATTGGGGTGCCAGCTCAAGATTTTAGTTAGTGTTAGACCCCATTACTAATCTGTCATGTGTAGTTTGGTACATGCCTGAGCTAGGTCTGTGTGTAGATTGTATAGAAAGTGAACCTGGCAGAAATTTAGGTCAAGAGATGGCAAAAAGAATGTGGAATTGTCTCTGGTGCTCACAATTAATTTTCAGAACTATACAGATGAGAACATTGCAATGGCAAAGCTAGGCAGGCCCTCACGGGGTGAACAAAGCCTCAAAATGCCTATAAGGTTTGGGAGGTGAAGGTCATAGAAGCAATACTGGGCCATTCCAAGTCTATGTCATAAACTGTCAATAAAGAGCTCTTGTGCGAAGCAGACCTTATGTTTTCTCTGCCTATGTTTGTTTTTCACCAGCACTCCATCAATTCACAGTGCAGGGTTAATAAAAATCCACACAAGTCTCAAGGTGTTTCCTTTAAACTTCTTTGGAGGTTGTGTAGATGGACAGATAACCAAATGCTCGGACCCCTAGTGGTCTGCATTTTATACTGCAGTACATTTTAAGCCAAATTGCAAGTATCAGATATGATTAAACTGTAAGGCTGCATTTTTAAACTAAGTTTATCTGAACAAAAATTTTGTGCATAACATAAATCCAGGGAATCTGTCATGAGAGGAAGACCTGAATCATCTTGGCCACATTGCCAGCATATCTAATCCATTTTATCACTGCTCGACAAAGACTAACCTCCCAAGACTGGTTAAAGTGAAGATGAAGCTCTTCTGTCTGTTCTTCTTGGCCCTTGATTCATTTTTATTCAACTTTTTAAAAGGATATCTATGACCTTTACTCTCATTTTGTCTTCTTGAACATCTTCTGGCTGTCTTCAGATTCCATGATGTTTTACAACATTGTGTTTGGGTTGAAAATTCATATTAATAGCAAAGTTGAAAGAAGCAAAGAGTAATACCTTGGAATCGCAGCAGCTATTCATCAAGTTTAATTGCCATCAGGTCTACTTAAAAGATAGCTGATTTACCTACACTGATTTAGACAGTAAAGGAGTATTTTATGGAAAATACCAAAAGGAGACAATTATTTTAGCAGGTGCACACATATTTATGGTTGAGCTAATTTCTAAGCTAATGAGGCAAGTTCCCATGTTTTGTCTTGTTTTATTTTGTTTTCAATAACATTCTGAAAAAGATTGAGGTTTCCATAGCTTTTTTTGACTTTATATAAGATAAAACCACAAGGGAAAAAATACTCTTTTATATGTCTGTTAATTTTATCAAGGATTTCTGTGACAATCAGAATATTTTCTCCGTAAATAACAGAAAGACAGATTGTTGCTTTGAAACTTGACATTTTTTTTTTTCTTTTAAATCCCAGTACATTAAGGTACAGATAGAACAACTGAAATTTATTTGATCAACTGACTGTCAGCTCCACGGAGCTTCATGATGCTTTATCTCCAATTCTAGTTACTTAAAAGGTCAAATGATTTAAAAAACAAACAAAACAAAACAAACAAAAGCAACAATAACAACAAAACAGCTAAAGCAGAGTGTCAGGAAATGAGATAAGGAAAGCCCTTTTATGTTTGAAAATATAGTCTTATCTTGAAGTTCACTATTCATTTAAAAATAAAGGCCAGCTATGAAAAGAACTGTAAAGGAAGCAAATATGATTGGTACATTTTTTCAGTATAAGAACACAAACGTTGTTTTCTACATCTGTCAGTCCACCTTTCATAAGAACTGTATTTATATATATATAGACATAAATACTTAATGAATCGCCTTACCTTTGTGACAAAGTGTAGCTACTGAAAGAGAAATTAGACATGAGTTTTTGATAAAGTTTTGCTGCGAACAAACCAGTTCATCATTGGTTTTGCAATATATCCTGTAGAAGAGGAAGCTTTAATAAATTGGAACTAATAAGATTACAGCTAAGAAAATTATCTAGACCCCTTTATGATTAAGGATGTCTCTTTCTCACAAATTATCACGATCATTTATTCCAAAGGCAAATATAACCCTTTCTATGTCTTCTAAACAATGTCAGACCCCAACCTTCAAAAATTGACTGTACGTCACCACCCCAAGTATTACAGTTAGGTATAAGTGAAATATATATAGTATATATAAATATAAAGTGAGATAACACCAATGTGGGTAGTGAAATACCTGAATCATATGCATATTATTGAATGTACTCCCAAGCCTCACATCCTGATTAAAAATGAATTACCACATCTGCATACAGAGCTGGCAACAAAACTTAAAGCCATTTGAATCTTTAAGTTTTGGAACACAAGCCTAACCAACTGAAAGTTTTCTATATTTTTTACAAATTGTTTAACATAGCTTCCTTTAACTGAAGTTTGGTGAACATGTAGCTGTGAAATAAAATCAGCCCAAATTATCTAGCAATACTAAACTCAGAATTGTAATTCAGCAGAAGTAAATTTGTTTCTTTAAAATCCAGGGTTCGTATATAGACTTCAGATTTAGTATCACAGAGATGTGATGCAGCTAGTATGAAGTATATGTGACTGGGGGGGAGTATGAAGGTTAGTGATGAAGTTGCGCATGAGTTCATCCTGAAGTACAAAAGTACAATGCAGTTCTGAAGAGTTCTACATTTTTATAATAATCATATTTCCAGCTTTAATTTAAACTGGGCTCTGGTTGAAGATACAAAAGTTCTGTAGGCTAGTGTAGGCTGTGAGAGGAACTCATGAATTTATACACATGAAAATATTTTTATATTGAAAGCACACCTTTTTTTTTTTCCCTTTCCTTTATATCCTAAGATTCTCACCAAGGTGTTTTTTGTCTCTTAGGAAAATATTTAATCTAATTTGGTTAATTTGATAAGCAAATCTTATACAATAATTTTCTAGAGAGCAGTGATTTCTTCAAAATATTGCCTGAGTGCAGAGTTGTTTTTACATGTTTCTGTTTATTAGTTGCTGAAACATCCTCTTTATCTACTTAAGTTCTGTCTTGCATAGAGCTTTTGCAAGAAAGAAAGTAACAAATCCTTGCATGATCATGAGCTCAGAACCACACAGTGCACATTTATATTGTTTCCAGATTGTTCTTCCACTGATGTTTCATGTCCTGTAGAAATCATTATATTTTTACTCATTCTGATTAAGTTAATGCACTCTATTATGATTCTAGCTGAATTGATTCCATTCTACAAAAATAGTCTGCAAATGTTTACTAGCATTTCACAAGAAATAATCCCAGTAATTTGAGACTTTTTGTGTGAAATTTTCATATACTTTTGAGAAATAACTCTTCCTGTGGACAAAAAATTATTTATTTACAGGAAAAAAATCACACTACTTGTCTGATTTTAAGATCTTTATGATTATCCATGAAGCAATAACATCAGATGTTACCAACACAGAATCATAAATAATAACAGGAGAGAATTATTTTGAATCATTCCACTGACATAAGAATAATTTTCTACTAACCTTGATAGCAAATTCCATCATCTCTTTCTGGTTCCTCTTGGGTGATATTTTCAGATGAACAACTAAACCATGCTTGTATAATGAATAAGCCATTACAAACTATTCCCATAATTCCAGTCATCAGGTTAAACCTTTATTATTGTGTAGCAAAAATCACTTGCAATCTATCAAGCACTCAAAATGTTTACCACATGAAACAAGAAGGATTATATTTTGTTGTTGCTGTGAAAAAGCAAAAAGAAACAATTCTGCAGAAAACAACATCCAACCTTCCAAATCACCCTTCAAGTGAAAGTTAATAAGACCTATCAAAAACTTAGCTTCTTCTCTGTTTAGTGTTTTATTACAGAAAGGTGAGGTGTTTTATTGAGCTACCCCCAAAATTTAGTATTCTCTCAGAAAAGAATGAAAAGAGGATATTTGTACCTTTATATTGGCAGCAATGTCCCATTTCTCCTGTTGAAATATATGGGTAATTAAATCCTTACTTCTATATAGATTTCCTGCTTCTTGCATTAAACATATTTTGTTAGATGCACAAGCCAGACAAGCAAAACTTGCTTTTTTTATTTAAAAAATAATGAGAGATTAAAATTGGCTACAATATGGTCAAGGCTTTTAAACTAGGTTTAGGCAAATGGTTTGGCAAAAATAAAACTGATCTAAAGCTTTATGCAAAACTGAAGTCAAACATGGTGACTTGCTAAAGTCAGTTTAAAATAACCTATAAATTTAATATGTTAACCTTGGGAGAAAAAAAAAAAACACTATATTTCTGATACTGACAAGAAAAGTTGGAAGAGAAGCTTCTTCCAGGCCTGCAGCCTGAATTATTCTGTAGTTGGACTCAGAATCTTTGTAGGTCCCTTCCAACTGAGCAGTTCTATTCTATCCATAACCTAATTTTGGGGGACGGGATTTGGTTCAGATAAGTATCCAGACATTTAGATGCTTATTTAATAGAACCTCTAAACCCTTTAAGGTTTTGCCCATCTCCAATTTAAAATTCCCCTCTGGAGGAAAGTTATCCAGCTGTAAGTTTTACAAAAGCACACCTGGCAAAACAACATCTGCCTGACAATGACTTAGTGGGCCTCAGTAAAGGCTGACATATGTGCACATACAATTGGACCTCATAGCAACAAAGCATTTTACGTATTAGTGTACACTGGGGAGTCCTGACTCCTGACAGAAAAGTATGATGGCTTTTACACTTTAAATTACAGTGAAGCTTTATCTACAGATGGCGCAGGTACAACATGTGCTCCCATACAGATGGCAGGTAACGGAGGTCATTTTCATAACTGCCTCTTTCTGATTTCCAGCATTTGTTTCGATGTGGTTGTTGCAACTTGAGGTCAGCATTTTCAGTGGGAGTTAGTTCCAGCTGTTGATACTGTGCTGGCTTAAAGCCTGCAAGCTCCGGTACCAATGCAGATGCTTCTGTTAACACTTCAAGGTTATGAAATATCATTCCCTCTCCTCTGTTACTGTGTCTCTTTCAAAAGGTGTGGGGCACAGTTTGTTGTGGTTCAGTCAGCTAGAGGAGACAGACAGTGAGTAAGTTAACAGAGTTGCTTTGAGATTACTCAGCTGGAGAGCTCACAGGACCATTACGGTGTGCCAAATGGCCAGGCTCTTGAAGATAGGGAAAGTAAAACTTACATGTTCAGGTTCTTGAAAACTAACAAATAAGCTTTAATTCTGAAGGGAAAAGGACTGATACAAGCCTGTTTTCTTGTTTTTGAACCTCTGTATTAAGATTTATAACAAAAATTCCAGGAAATATTCACACATGCTAGAAGCAGAACAAGAGCCAACTGACCAGCATCTAAATGAGGGTGGGATAGAAGGAAATTTACCTCCATCAGGCCAAGCATCAGTGCTATACTGTCTGCTTTGGAGCTGCAGGAGCCCTCTGACTAAGGGAAGCTTGCCTTCCTTTTTCCTTTCCTTTCCTTTCCTTTCCTTTCCTTTTCCTTTTCCTTTCCTTCCTTTCCTTTTCCTTTCCTTTCCTTTCCTTCCTTTCCTTTCCTTTCCTTCCTTTCCTTTCCTTTCCTTTCCTCGCATTTCCTTTCCTTTCCTTTCCTTTCCTTTCCTTTCCTTTCTTTCCTTTCCTTTCCTTTCCTTTCCTTTTTCCTCTCCTCTCCTCTCCTCTCCTCTCCTCTCCTCTCCTCTCCTCTCCTCCCTCTCCTCTCCTCTCCTCTCCTCTCCTCTCCTCTCCTCTCCTCTCCTCTTCCTCTCCTCTCCTCTCCTCTCCTCTCCTCTCCTCTCCTCTCCTCTCCTCTCCTCTCCCTCTCCTCTCCTCTCCTCTCCTCTCCTCTCCTCTCCTCTCCTCTCCTCTCCTCTCCTCTCCTCTCCTCTCCTCTCCTCTCCTCTCCTCTCCTCTCCTCTCCTCTCCTCTCCTCTCCTCTCTCCTCTCCTCTCCTCTCCTCTCCTCTCCTCTCATTTTATTATTTTATTCCCCTGAGTAGTGTACTCATCTGCATACCCAGCCTCAGTCTTTCTCTTGTTCTCAGCCTGCCAGAAAGCTTTATGTTTGTGAGTGGAAGGGAGAGAGTTGTATATCACAGAGGTCTGTTTAGTTTTAGAGGACCAGTACTGCATTTTAGAAGAGCAGGCTGTATGCAAAATCTGAGCCATCTCCTCCAAAGCATTTCATGTGTGACCTGGTGGTGTAGTAACCAGCTGCCCCTCATCCCACTTCCATACTCCATGCTTTTCCAAAAGCATATGTGGGTTGGTGGGATGCAGGATGAGGTGTGACCAGGTGTAATTCAAGTTAAACCATTGAGCAACACTGCCTGCAGTGAAGGGGTACAGCTGCCTTCTTAGTAAGGATACACTGCTAATGATGTGCACTATGCTCTGTCCTCTCTTTTCTATTCAAGTAAGATTTGTTGTTGTTGTTGTTTTAAAGTCCTAAAGTCTGATTTCTTCTTCTGGAAATTGATATAAGTATTGAGAAAATGCAGGCTAAAATCTGCTTCTGGATCTGGAATCAAACAGTCTCTTGGGATCTGACCTCAAAGACCAGGGCCAAAACTTTTAATAAGAACTTAGGCAGTGTCTTATAGCAACCACAGCTGACTTGTTGGGAGGTTTGTATAACACCTACCAAAATGAATTTCCACTGGGTTATGGTGTTTACACACTTCAGCAGTGTAACTTTTATTCCATTTAACTGTATTTCATTTAACTCTTTCTCTCCTGACAAATGGTCATTTTCCATTCACATTCAAATGTTTTTTGACCAGGTATTTTTATTTATTTATTTATTTATTATTTTAATAGAAATTAAAGTAGAACAAAAGTTCTCTAAATTATCAGAAATCTATAAATATTGGAAGGGAAGGGAAGGGAAGGGAAGGGAAGGGAGGAAGGGAAGGGAAGGGAAGGGAAGGGAAGGGAGGAGGGAAGGGAAGGGAAGGGAAGGGAAGGGAAGGGAAGGGAAGGGAAGGGAGGGAAGGGAAGGGAAGGGAAGGGAAGGGAAGGGAAGGGAAGGGAAGGCTAGTCGAAGCGAGGCAAGACGAGGTGATTGAGAGGAGTAACCTTCAGAGTCAGGACATTGTTCATCTGCATTTATCTGATTCTTGATGTCTGTAACTTTAAATCTACTAATCAGAACTCAACTAGATTCTAATTTCTAATATGTTTTAGAAATCTTATTTCTTACTTTGATTTTGCAACATTACACACAAAGTTCAGTTTTACACAGCTCATAAGAATGCATACTTTCTTATATATGTATATAAATGTAGTTTGCTTATGTGTGCACCCACAAAAGTTTTCAAAAAAATTAAATTACTAAAGCAAAATAGAATTTCTATAAATAAATTACTCTAGTCTATTTTTATTTATTTATTTATTGATTTTTCTGAAGAAATCAGGATATGCTGCAGTATTTGTTGCATGTTCCACAAGAACATAGAATTTAACTAATGGGTGCAAATTATAAAAACAGAAATATGGGATACTGCAAATATTAATTTACAACTGATTGTAGGCTTGTCCATCTAAGCAACAGGGAGCAGTTAAGCCTGTATATCCCATACTGGACCATATCTTTCAAGATAACTTCTGAACATTCTTGTGTTCTCAACTTCTCTAATGTTGCAGGTTGTTTTGATTCCTTCTCATATAATTTTCTTGTTCAAAAAGATGATTGTTCTTAATCTAAAAAGCAAATCTTTCATAACTGATTAAGCTGACCATTGCTTGTTATTGTGATGAAATATAAGAATAGTCAGTAGAGTTTGAAACAAATTATTGTAATTGTTGATCAACATTTCATAAGGGCAAAAATGATATGGCAAAAATGATGTTATACAAAGCATAAAAGCACAGGAAATCAACCAATTTATCCATTACCATGATACTGAGAAGCGTACTAATATAGAAAAGTACACATATTAGGATGTGCTATTCTCATTCTTAGAGCAGAGACAAGAGTATAACCAAAAGGTGGCACTAATAAGAGGGATTATTTTCCTATGCAATTAACTGTTAAGCCTTTTTGAAAGATGGCTTTATGTCCAAGAGCTTACAGAGATTTTTTTTTTTCCTTAAAAGAATTTTGATTATTTAGAACATCCTGAGTAATCAAGACTAAAATAAAAAAGTTTAAGGTGAGTTGCAAATATCTGGCTGCAGATCTTTAGCTGACCTCTACATAATAACACAGAGAAAACACATTTCTGTAACTTTTCTTATATTCTTATAACTTTTCAATGATTATTAAAATTATCATGTTATGCAGAGAATTAATTTTTCTGTTTTTTTTTTGTCAATGAATCATTTTTCCAAAGGGTTCAACAAGTGAGAGTGGGGCAAGTAGCAGACAAGCAAATTGAGATGATATGCGAGTGATTATGGTTGCTTGCAGAAGAAAATGTCTTTGCTTTGATTTACATGTAAGGTCTATTTGCTGTGGCAGTGTTTTTCTTTGTTTCCATGACAATAGAAAAGAAAATAGTTTATAAAATACTTTCTTCAAAACATTTGCATTATTTTGTTTTGGCTTTTACTAAATAGATAATGTCAGAGAGTGGTGGTTACCTTCCATGTGGATAATCTAGGATTAGGATGAGTTTGGGAATACTGACCTATTTTTCATTCTTTTAAAAGCAACAACAGCAACAAAAGAACTTTTCTCTACAATTACATATTTATCTTCCTGAATGAATTGTTTACATGCAGTGGCTAAAACCGACCAAATAAAAGGTTGTTGAGAGAAAATGCATTTGGCAGTGTTTTAATGATACATGTTTTGATGAAGATGAACACACATAACTCCAGCCTGAAATGGGTGTGGGGGAGGCTGTATACTCATGACTGAATCATGCAATAAGGTTAGAGGAATTAAATACCACTAAAAGGGAAACAATTCTCTTAATAGATGTGGGAAACCAGTGCCAAATTTACAAAAAAAAAAAAAAAAAAAAGAAAAAAAAAAAAGAGCAGAATATGAATTGCAGTTTATATAACTTGCAGCTTGATAGTGAGGTGAGCTGTGTTAAGAGATTCCCCCCCCCTCCCCCTCCTCCCCAAGGTATATCCTCCTCATCTTTTTCTCACCATCTTTTTCTCACCTTTATCCCAGGCTTTATCCCAGCACATTTCCCAGATCATCGGTTACACTAAAGACTGTAGGCTCTAGAGTAAGAGAAAGTCTTGTTTTGTCTCCCAGGTTGGCCCTTATAAAAGGCTGCTCCTGTGAGGTCATAAAATCCTTGGGATGTGGGACTTTAAAATAGTTGCCTAAAGTACAGTCAGTCAAAATAGAGTCTACTCTAAGCCCATTCTTGAAGACTGGGAGAAATTGTCACCCTCCCCTACCTGCTAATGATATTAATGATAATGATCTCTCTTGAAAGAAGATGGCATAGAATGCAGAATTGTTTATTGCTTTCATAAGTAGTATCCTTTGGTTATTTTTCCAATATCCATTCTTTAGGTAACAGAATATAGTAGAATATATTTAATTTTGGAAACATTCCATATTTACTTGCCATAAGTGCCCTGGGAGACTCATTAATGCTTTAAAGCTTCCTATTAAGTGGAAACCTCACAGTACTTTCTTTTTAATAAAATAAACTCAAAGGTGAAAATATTTTGTGTTTTTTTTTTTTTTTTTTTTTTTAATTATGAATGCCCATCTAAAAAAAATGCTCCTAATTTGTTATTTTAGTTTTATATCCTTTCACAGGCATGCAAATGAATAATAAAAAAGGTGTAATAAAAGCAAACAACAATTATTCATATTAACCTAAGGCATTTAATGAAATAGAAGAGAGTCTAAAGAAACAGATTTCCTATAGCACCACTTTCCTGAGTATACTAAGGTAATTAGCTTTAAGAGGAGATAATTCAGTTCACCGAGGTTGCTCTTTTAAGTCTTTCTTCAAAATTTGGATTTTCCATTGATAATAGTTTTAACATGTCACACTGGAGCCAGAGTGAATTAAAGTGAAGAGCTGCACAGTCTAAACAAACAGTTCTTCCCATTATCAGAAGCCTGACAACATAACAGCATAAACTATACCCACAAGTAATGCAGGAACAATTAAAATAAAATAATAACAAACCCTCTCTGCAATCCATAAACAATATATGATGATTTTTATTGAGCTAACATTTTAACTGTCTTATTTTCCAATTTAACATGCTACTTTCTTACTGATTTTAACAAAGTAAACAAGAAACATTCCCTCTGTTCTATGATCATATTCTTTCTTCTGATTAAATGGTGACATAGCATTCTCTAACAATTCCCAATGAAAAACGCTTACCAAATCCCCCAGAATATCAATAAATTACAGGAAACCTTGACTTCTTCTTCCATTTTAAATGAGAGTTAGGATGTTTTGAAAATTTCTCCTTTAATCTATAACTTACATGTCTACATTACTTTTTGTACAGATTTGTGTTTTCTGTCATCCACTAGCTTTTACCTAAAGGCACATCATCCATTCTTTTTTTTTTTTTTTTTTTTTTTTTTCCCCACTACTATTTAGGAAGTGCACCTTGTTGACTGCTGTGCTCATTCTCTTCCCTGCACAGGCAGAGGTACACCTGGCTCCTTTGCCCTGCTCATGCAGAGACAACTCCAATTGGGCAGCTACATAGCTGTGCATGACATCCCAACCCAGCTAATGCCCAGTATTCCTCTCTGGCTGTATGCAGGATGCAGACTTCGTCACAGTTGGCCATCACCACACAGTGAGCAAGGGGATGAGGTCATCTCAGCAAAAGGTGATGAGACAGAGGATGACGTGTTTCAGTGTCCAAATGAATCCTATAGCTACTGAACTGTAGTCTGCCCCTGATTTCCTTGAGGGTAGATGCAATACTTTGTGCCTCACACTCTGCATTGGCTAATCCTCCAGTAGTGCCTTCACCTCAACATCAGTTACAATAGGAGTAACAATAGGAATGGGAAAAAGCCCTGTCACTGTTTTTGTTTGTTTGTTTGTTTGTTTTTCCTCTTTTTTTTTTTTTTTTTCCAAGTATACATTATTGCAGACCATTTGATGTTTAAGATGTATTCTTTCCTTGCATGTCTGACTAAATGTAAATTAAATGGTAAAGTTGATGGCACTTCCTCTCATGTAACTGTTCTTTGTACATATAGACAAGATGCACTTGAGAAAGACAGTGCCTCAATGAGTTTCCTAATAAGATAGTAAGCAGAGAGAGTTTTTCCCTACCTGAGTAGTGTTTAAAGATGACTCTGTAGCACACAGAGGAAGCATATGCTTCCCAACACAAAGTCATCTACCCTGACACTGAAAATAAAAAACAATATTAGATCTCTTTACATAACACCTTGTCATCTTCCAGCCTCAACGTGAAGAATTTAGTCCAAAGGCTGTAGAAATATGACAAGGAGCTATGTAGAGAAAGAGAAAAAACTATGGTAAGGAGGTACTGATAGCATTGTTTCCAGCTCTACACAGGCAAAATTTAGAATTTTTCATCGATCTAATTTACGTAAGGACATATTTTACTGTGTTTCTGATATTCCTTCATTTGTTTTTATGTTGCATCCAACAACAACCTACACCTGCAAGAAGGTATTATTTATGTCTTCTGATGAAAAATACCATTTGGAAAGGATAAATAAGAGACAAAGACACTCTTATAATGCATAAGAGAAAGATCTTCAGTAGTTTAGTGTTGTTTTCCCTCTCTATAAAAAACATTGTAAGCATCAGTAAGATAAAAGTTAGTTGTGTATTGTTATGGTTCCACACTAAACCCGACAGTCATTTTAAAAAGACACAATTAAAATATTAAAAGCCTAAGTGAATTAGGTGCCTACATCCCATTTTAAGAATGACCTGAGTATTAGGAGGAAATATTTTGCCCAGACTCCTACAATCAAGACCAGATGCCTTCCTAAATACTGTGCTGTAATTCAACCATATTTTTATTGGATACAGTACAGGAATTACAGGGTGAAATTCCATGATTTCTGTTATGTAAGAAGTCAGACTACACGATGGTATGATCCTTTATGTCACTAAAATCACTGAATAACTGAAGATGTCTTCCCATCTTATTTGCTCAAATTTCACTTCCCTGTTTTTTGTGGTGTCATAATCCCACTCAGTCTCCAGCCACTGAAGCTTTTTTTCTAGGGAAAACTTTGCAGGCAAGATCTGGATTGTTAATGTAATAAAGAGAAAAACAATCAAACAGACAAACTAATCAACATAAAAACACCTAAAACCTCGGAAAACCTTTTCTGTGGCATCTCTAGCTTGCTTTATATGTTTATTTAACTCCAGGAGCAAGCTGAAGAAAATGCGCATCTCTGTTTCTGCATTCACTTTAATGCTGTTATCATCAGGCAATACTTTGAGGAATGTATGCTTGGTTCATATCTTAAGCATCAGCTTTATCAGCAAAACTGGAATACAGATAAAAAATAAAATATATTTCTGACATAGAAATTCCCATGATTTTGAAAATTATAATGTCTATTGAAAAACAGGAGCTTTTTTTTTTTTCATATTCTCAAGTTCATATCTCACAGGATTCAAAAATTTTCTCTTGAGCTTTTAAAATCTCTTCTCCTTTTCATTGGTCAGCATTCTAAAAGCATGTTATTTGGAAGAGTGTACATAGTGTTAAAACACCTGAAGAACTGTAATGCCATTACAATCTTTACTTATTTGAGCCACATTCAACTAAAAGTAGCTCTTTGAATTTTAAACATCTTTGCTTTTTTTTTTCATTATGCAAGATTATTTGAATGGAAGAAAATTGGAGATCAGTCCAGCCTAATTTAACACTCAAGAATTGAAAAAAATAACAAACAAACAAACAAACAAACAAATAAAACACAACCAAAACAAAATAACCTATAGCAATTAGTGTCAGTGGGAAATGGAACAAAACAATAGGTATACTTTGACTTTAAGATTGTTTTCCTTTGGGTTTGTGAAGTCATTAGAAAACTCGAGTACCCTCTGCTGGCCAAGTAATAAATCTGTAGCCTGAGAACAGAGCTGACATTCCCATGGATACAAGCGAGCAGCCTGGAAGCAAAAGCAATGTTGACTTGCATACCGTTAAAAGAAAAATAAAAATAAAAACCATGACCACCAACAACGAAATAGGCCACAAAACAAAACACAAAGCAGCATATAAGAAAGTGTAAAGCTAGTTGGGGAAAAGTTTCAGGCTGCACAGAGAGTGCTATAGAGAGAACATAGCTAATATATTTAATGTTATACCTTTTAAAGTTCTTTTGTTGTTTGTTTGTTTGTTTGTTTAGTACTTAGCCTGTGTGTAAGGATGTCAGCTTTTCTGACTGTATTGTAACAGTGTTGTAAAATGACTGCAAGTGTGCTTGTGCTGTTCCTCTTATAGTTCAGATTGGGACTCACCGCTGCTAAACAAGAGGAAGGTGGAATACCTAGCAAATCATTTTAACTTTTTAAAAATGCAGACGTGTATTTCTTTAAAGTGGAGCATTGCCTTCTTGCAGAGATACATGAGATCACATTTAAGCAGAAAACAGTGAAGTTAAAATTTTGTTTTATCCATTTAAAATAATGCATATTTTGTGCCTTACAGTTCAAAAGGTTAAAGAGCTAAATGGTTTTGTGTATACCATAGGCCCCTGCTAAAAAGAGGACAATAATGATGAGCCAGCCACTTTTGCAGAGGTGGAAAGCAACTAGTTAGAATAGTTAATCTTTTGAGACACATCTCTGGCATTAAGTGGATTCTTCTAATTCAGCTGAAGGCATAACAGCTGGATTCCGTCATCCCTGACTGGGGCGGTCTTGTTAGTGTAGCATGACCTCTGGAGCACTAACACAGATAATACTGGCACCTCTCTCCACTCTAATCAACTACCAGTCTGAGCAATTCTACAGGAGATGGGGGCATTAAGGCCATATTATTCTAAACAAAATTCAGTGATGGTAGCAGAGTATTGTGACAGCAAAAGACAGATTCTACCTTTCCCACCAAAGGTTTTTAATGCTAAATTTAGGGAATGGTCTGTAAAAACAACAGCTCCATATTTTCTCCTTTTCTTAAAGTCATGTTTGCAAAACTAGACTGTTTGTGTCAAGTATGTCTAAGCTAAAACTCTCACAGTTTTACTGCCATATTTAAAGCTGTTCATTGCAACCACACGCAGTTAATGTGGTCTCTCTTCATCTCTTTCCACATAGATTAGAGCTGGCAGGAAAACAAAGATTTCTGAGCATTTAGCTGGAATGTGAAAGACTCAGGTTCAAGTTAATGTTCTGTCCTGCTCTGGAGCAGGGCATTGAACTAGGATTTCCTGTATCTGAATTGAATAATCCTGTGGCTGGACTAGGTGCTATTTTGATGATGGAAGTCTTGTATTTTGACTGTTTTCAAAGGTGCTTCATCAAAAACAACTGACCAGTTCTCATGATGTCCATGAACTTTCAATGAAAATATTTCCTATTGTAAAATGTTTGGTCATAGTTAATATTAAATGCTATAGATAAATAAATAAATAAAAAGATTTAAAAAAAGGCAACAAAGCTCAACAAAGCTTTTGTTAGTTATGAAACTGCAATATGGGGTGTGTGTGCCACAGAAGCATCACTCTACCAAGATATTCAGAATATCTCACAGTTTTTTAGCATATCTGTTTCACATATACAGGTGTGCCATTGATAAGCATGCAGTAATGCACTGGTGCAAAACAGAAAATATACTAATTTTACAGGTAAAAGCAATGATTGATTAGAAAATAACCAAATAATTGCCATCTAATTTGGGCTTGCAAGCATAAAATGTGCATAGCTTGAGTGCCTTTGTGTACTTGGCCTTTTCTAGCTGTTACAAATGATCTCTGGATCCTTGCTACAGCAAAAGACAAGATAGAGACATTGTCTTCAGCTGTGTTGGAGGGTGTTCATCTCTTAAATTCATCTTCTGCTGTTGAAATCACAACAGCAGTAAATGTCTGCAGCTGAGGTAAGGGTGTTTACATTTATTTTATTGACAGTGGCTATAAATAGTGTGCCATTTATCCAACCAAAATATTTACTGTGCAAATGTCTAAAGCTGGATGAGAAATCCCACCTTTGATTTGCCTACCAAATGAGAACAACACAATAATAATCTATGAAAAACTTGGGGTGTTTAATTGCCTACAGTCTTTTTGTCAAAGATGGGAATAAAACCCATTTCTCCAAAGTGACACTATTTAAATAGAATAAACATTATGCTCCACTCTCTGCTCATAATTTTAGTATGACAACATCAGCTTGATTTGCTATAGAGCTGTGACTTTCTATTGGGAGGGAAATATATTGTTTGATGTTCAAGACAGGAATACAGAGTGTCCATGCAATTAAGGACTGTGCCATAATGAACACAGCTGTGTAGGTCAGATGCAGTATTTCTTTGACATGGAGAGAATGTTGTAGAAGTGGGGCTGTTGTGCAATTTCTTGAGGTTTTAAAAGAGCATGGAAATTGAAAGCCTGATACTTAAGAAATTCATCAACACTACCGAACTCCTTCAGTAATGTAGTATTACTAAATCCTTTAGCCCTCAAACTAATGGTAGAAAATAGATAATAGTTGTCATCCTGTTTGTTAACAGCTAACACAGGCTTTTGAAGCTGTAGTTTTCACAGAGTTAGTTACAGAGTAAAAGAATTTTGAGGTTCATAAACTCATTTGTTTTTTCAGTGGAGTATTTGGGAGCGGAGGGGGCAGCTGAAAGAGCATGATCAGAAGACAGCAGTATAATCCTGACAAAACTGTCGGCAGATAAGTGTAAAGAAATGTCAAGAAATGTCAACAAAGACCGTATAATATAAAAGCAAAAAACAAAAACATATCAAAACCAAACTGAAGAAAACAAAAACAAAATAAGAAAAATCTCATCATCATGGAAATGACCACTAACTTCTTGGTATTGTCAGTTAGTGGGGCCTTCAGCTTCAGTCCCTTATCTGCATGATATAGACCAGGGATGCAATCCTGATCTCCTATATCTCTTGTGAGCTACCTTGCTGCAGGGAAATTCTTGTTCTTTCTTTAAGTTCTTTCAAAATAAACGTTTAAAGTGGAAAAGCAAATGAGATAAACTTCAAAACCATGACAACTTTTGCAGCCTTCCCTCTCTGTTGCTTAGGTCAGGTTTCAGTCCCAGGACATGTGAATTAGTGATTGCAGACCTTTTGCCACTCTGTTCCCTGATGTCACCGATCTCTTTCTACTTGTAATTACCTCTACTCTTTCTATTACTTTTCCCATGAACACTGTCAAAATGGTTTCTTCTTTCCACTGTTTCCTCAAGACCTTGCAATGCATTTTCCTGATTGAATACTGTCAGCAGGGGGAGCGTCAACAGCACAGGATAGTCTCCTACAGGAGTTACTGGGTCTTCTTGGGAGGAAAAGGGACAGACCTGCTGAATCAGAAAGGCAGAATTTTGGCCAAGTTGTAAGTATGAGAAACAACTTCGTGCTTAAAAGTTTTGAATCACATATATAAGATAGAGAGCTCTTTATATTTAAATGGAAATGGAAAGGCACTTTACCCACATATTAGTATTGTCATAAAAAAGACAACATAACAAATGTAGCATTGTGCTTGAGGTCTTTGTCTTATATATATATATCTGTATATATATATATGTATGTATATATAATTTTAGATATTAACTTATTTAAATATTTAGATATTAATTTAATTAAATATTTAGATATTTAGATATTAACTTTTTGTTGCATTCCTTAGTCATTGACTCAGTAGAGAGTGAGTTAGTTCATTGCTGGTGAATTTTAAGACCAATATATTATGTTGAGATTGACCAAATGAAAAATAAACCAATTTTCAGTATGCTGGCATTGAAATAAAATATCTTGGGTAATCTGCACTGTCTGGACATTCTGTATTCCTGGATGATTCTTTTCTTCAGTGAGTCAGTGGCTTCTGGTAAATGGTGATTACCCCTCAGTCTACGTGAAAAGTTCAGCTCAGCTAGGCTGTTGTAATTAGTTCAGACATCAATATATTATCAACATATGACTAAAGGAAAAATGTGCACCCTGAATTCTATCTTAAGAATCTAGATGCTCTCATATATAACACAATATATGAATATCTCTATAAAATTATCTTGCAATATTTTAACATACTCAATGAGGGATACTAGCAATTTGGAAACATATGCAAGAAAAAAATATAAAAATGAGGGCAAGTAAAACTCACTGTAAGATAGTTGCAAGGAGACATATAGTGACAGAATGCTTGAACTACCCATATATGTGGCTAGGATGAAAAACAAGTTAATGAATAACTCAAATCTGAGTATTTGGGAGAAAAACTAAACATTAAATACAAATAAAATTTTAAGAATCTCCTACAAGAGGGGAGTTTAGGAACTCTTAGGTCTTCTGAAGTTATGCTACTTGGGTGCACAATCTTGTTAGCATTCACAGAGTTGAGCCTCTCATCTGAAGTAAGTAATTTTTTCATTGATTTCATGTCTGTGGCTATTTAGGAGTCACAGACAAAGTATTCTTATCTCTGAATTCTCTGGAGAGCCTGATGCAGTAGGCACCTTCAGAATGAGTTTAAGTCACACCAGTTGCACTGCATTCAGCCATGGTCATTATTTTGGAGGAAAATATTGTGCTGGCATATGTGGTGGTGATGGTGGTGCATATTTTTAGTGTTGTTAAATGCCTAACTAGAGAGTTAGGCAACTCTCTTCAACAAGGGTTGACATGCACAAGAGAATTAATTCAGAAGTTATTCTCTGAATATTATGTATTATTCTAGAAATCTCTCAAGGCTTCCTCAGCAAAGTAGGAAAAACTGTTCTTGCCATACAAACGAGGGAGATGTTGTGGGTCTTGCCATTCCTGGTTTAGAAAACGTGCAGGGGAGAATAAAGTATGTTTTTGGGACTTAAAGCTGGTGCCAGGCTTGCTACTTCTCCTAAAGGGATTGGAAGGTCCTTCCTCTCCACAGTTATTTCTGGGTTCCCACAACAAGAACCAAACAAGACTCCCAGAGCTTTAGCATCAGCAACTCAAGCTGTGGTACTGTGATTTTTTCAGTATCAGAAGCTGTTGGCTGATGTACGTAGAGGTCTTATTTGCCTATGTTTACATTCCTCCCTGTCTAAATACTTATACCACAGAATCAGAGCATGCCATTAATTATATATATTCATCCATTTCATTCATTTTTCATGGATTTTTTTTTTTTTTTCATACAGAAAAGCAAAAGCACAGAAGGACAGATTGGTATAAGATCATATAGAAAGTTTCTTGTAAAGTCGTGCCTTGAATTCACCTATTCTAAGTCCTAAAGCAGACAGCTAGTAAATTTATCTTTTTGCTTCTTTGCCCTTGCTGTTTTGCTAGCAAATAGTAAAAAAAAAAAAAAAAAAAAAAAAAAAAAAAAAAGTTATTTTTCTTCTGCAACATATGTATATCTTTGCTTCTGCAAGCTGAGTAGGTATATTTTTTAAACCTGTAAGTCAATTGGTATATACAGTATTACTATGGTTAAAAATGTCTTTGAAAACTTCTGCAAAGCTCACTGAAGCCAATGACATCTTTGTTTATTTTTAGTGTACTAAATATCAGGATGTGGACAAAAGGAGAAGCTTTGGTCCTGCTTCTGCATTGCAAATTAAAGCAGGCACACTTGAAAGTGTAGGATATAATTTGCTTGTAGAAGTATATGGAATCATGAAGACTTCACAAAAGTGGCTGTTTCATACTTCCAGAAGTGTGCACTACTCTCTGAAACGGCATCCATTGAACAAAACTTTCAAAACTTTAACATACAGATGCGTATTCTGAGATTCCCCCTCCCCCCCTCCCAAAATTTCCTCTATTATGGATACAGAAAGATCTGGGAGAAGATGTCTCACCATTTAAAATAGATCTAGGTATATGTTAAAACAAGTGAAACTAACCGCTTATATTTTGACATACATAAAAATGTTTTCATTGAGTCAATAGCTACTATTTATTTTCAAAAGGTGGTTCTCAAGTTTAAGAAAGCTACAGCAAAATGAAAATCCTATTGATCCAATACAGTCAAAAATGTTCTGAAGTTCCCCAGCAGGTTTGCTAACTTACATGACACTATGTCAGGAACACTATGTCTTGTTAATTAAACAGAATGACTTATTCAAACTGGAAAATATTCGTGGGTCAGGTAAATTTCTGGACTTATTTTTGAAGAGAAATAGAGAACAAACTGTGCTTTAAAACAATAGTAGCCTGAAAAATCATAATTTGTCAGTGTGTTATCGCTAACGGAATTGATTGTATTCTTAAAACAAAGCAAAACAAAAACAACCAAACAAAAACACTAGAGTGATGATGATGATGATGATGATGATTATTATTATTTAATCTGGGAAAATGTATTGTTTCTGACAAAATATCCTTAAATTAAAACAAAGTTTGATGGTCTCCATTTCAACTTGATCACAATATTTTGTTGTTTTTATGTCAAAATATTTTGTCATAAAATTATATAATATACTGTAAATTACAATACAAGTAATAAGCTTTGACACGATCTCTTTTGATTTGACCTGAAACAGTTTTTCTGGGGACGGGAGAAAAATGTGCACCACTCTGGAGAGTGAATACATGATGGGCAACATCGAAATATGCTCTTTAAAACCACAAACCTTTCAGCTGCTGGCAGTAGTTCACTCCTGATAAATACAAGATGACTCCATTGCACCGTGAGTGCAATCATGCTGTGAGACTGCACAGCCAGATTTGAATTGCAGAACACTTGAATTTGAGTGAGACATTTGTTGATGAGATGTGATCAGACAGAATTGTATTATTTTTCTTGCAAGCCTTACGTACCATCTGAAATCTGTATCGTTATTGCAAATTTACCTCTGTTGAACCGCTCTCTACTTTCACTGTAAATTTACATATGAAGATAACAGAAGTTGTAAGGAAGAGAAAGAAAAGGGATTTCTGGTAAACTACAGACTTGAAGCATTTTGTGCTGACTTCAGAACAAAAGTCCAAACTTCAGCATCTTTCTAGACCGTTAAGCCTTTTGAACATCTTTCATCTTAATTACCCATCCATCTCAGCAATCAGCCTATTGTTACTGAGGAAATACCCTTTGAGAAGAATATTAGGAAATTCATTTCAGTGATTATTTTATAAGGAATAATGACCACTTTGTTTCATTAGTGGCTTTCTGGTTCTAATCAGACATTTATTTTTCACATTCACCAAACAAGGATGTGCAGCATATGTTAAGGGAAATGTGTGTGTACCATATGGCTGAGAAGAATAAATTCTGTATAAAATAGAAAGGGTGAATGAGGAAGAGTAAGGTAATAAAATAAATAATGAATTCAGCCACATTATATGATTTTATTGTTATGGGGATGCGAAGACTAGAGTACCATGGATTTTAAACCCAGGGGACTGAGTTTTACTTTTAGTATTCTAAGCGGTGCTTTCTTTTCCCACACCCTGATCAGATGACTCTATAGTCATGAAATGACAAAGACTGTAGGCTTAATTCTTGTATGTAGCTTTCCTGGCTAACTCCAGCGTCAGCAGAGGTACAGCCCATTAAGCCTAGACACATGAAACTGGGATCACCCCTGAAAAAGTCCTATGATGTGTCAGTATTGGGGTAGGTTTTCTGTGTTGCAAAACAGCACTTTGATAATTTCTAAGCACCAAAAACACATATTCTGGCTTACATTAAAAAAATTAGGCTCCAAAATCAATTGAAAGATTTCTTTTAGAACTTGGCTTGGCTTCAGAAAATGAATTTTCCCTTTGCTCTAATCATCTGCTATTAAGATTCGGAGTCAGGAAGCATCTTGAGCTTAAATCACTAGAATGAATGGCTGAAAAAAAGGTTTTGATTTCCTAACCACCAGTTTTAAGAGGTGTTCTAGAAAAAAAAATTGTCTGTTGGATGATAATATGAAATATAGATGGGACATTTTCAGCCACAGTTTAACACAAATTGTTACCTGATAGTAGGCCTCTCTTGTTATTCTTTGGAGTTTGACTGATTCTGTGGTCAAAATCCTACATATTACTTAATACTTCAGCCTTGTAATTAATAGTGTAATTTGCTTTTGGATGGGTAATTGTTTTAATTGCTAAAAATCTGAAGAAATGCACTGAACGTAATCTGTCACGGAGCTTTCTGTCTTATTCTTCACACAATCACATCTTAATAATACCACACTTCACACAAGTGCTAATTCTGAAAGAAAAAGAAACTGAATGATCACACTTTTACCTTTAGCATATGCATTATACATTCATGTTCCTACATCATATACTGGTTATAATCTTGCTTACATAGGTTATAAATTCTGATTGTTAAAGCTATCAGTGGCTTAATGCTAATATCCAAAAAATAAAATAATATAATGAAATGAAATAAAATAATAAAATAGTGCTCATTAGGATCCTAAACTGTGTCTTTCCCTTGAGGAGCATATTGTCATGGTTGGTAATATCAAAATTTTTTAATTAAAGAAACATTTCACTAACCTATTCCCCAGTTTTACAGTTTAAAGGAAGTTACTGAAAATTTCCTGTTCTTAATATATAAGTTAGGATCAGGTAGAAATAAACAAGAACCATTAATTGGAAAATAGAGTAGGAGGTGTATAAATCCATATATATATATATATATTTTCTTTCAAACATTTGTTTCAAGCATACCTGATAGATTTATTGCTTGACTATGCTTCAGTAGTCTGACTCCCTGTGGTGATTTCCCAAAGACTGCAGGCCAGAATATACCCCTACTGCTGCAAAAGATTATGACATCATGGATGTTAAAACGAGAATGAATGATGTGGTCAGCCATGCATTCAATATATTACTAGAGAGGGGGTTATATGGAAACATGGCCTTTCTGTCAGATAGAATGAATGAGATATATAATTTGTTTTGTCCTTCTCTGAAAAGAACAAGGGAAAGGAGATAATCTGTCTTAATAAGGGCATGCTTAGAGTATCAACCAACTAGAAAGTAATATATTTTTAAACATCCATATGTGATCCCCTTATTAAATTAGGATGTTGAGCTAAATTTAAAGTATCAATATATAAATCAGTCAGTCAGTTAAATTAGCCAATTTTATACTGATAAATGGGAGTTAATAAAGCAATTACTTCTTTCTGAACCATAAAGGCTCTGGTTTCCAAATCAGTTGTATGAGTTATGGATTACTGACATAATTTACAAGTTTTCATTTACATGACTTATATCTTTGATTTCTTAGGAATTAGTCCTTTATTGTGTTAAAGGCACAACAAAACAGCATTTTTGTAACATTAAGGTTGGGGCAAAGCAACAAAATGCACTAGCTTCTCAATTTATGGTGACACAGTATTCCTAACTCTATCTGCCATTGTTCTTTATGTACAGAGAGTTAAGGACAGGACTGTTGACTTAATATTGAAGGTCATGACTTTTCAATGTGTGTGTGATGTCCTATGTTCTGTACCTGTAGAGCTTTGCCTTTTTTTCTCTCATTTTTGTAAGCACGCACCAGTAGCAGGGAGTTCTGCACCTATGTTGGCCATTTGCTATGAAAGAGGTGGTATTAAAACTTGTCAGTGTATTGCCACATAACCTTCACATTTTCTGTTTTTATGAGGCTCAGCTTTGTATAGGTTGATGTCTTTGGGGGGTTGGAAACGGTTACAATGTGAACAAGGTCAAGCTTATATAGGGTGTGTTGTAAATAAATTCTCATTTTAATTTTTCACACGCTTTCCTCCTTGTAATGCTTACTGCCTGGTATTTATCTTATTCTGCTCAGCTGAAAATAACCTGCCTCACTTTCATGGGCCACACAAGTCTTGAGGAGCTGCACAAACTAACAGAAGTTAGGTAGAATTTTGGTAAAGCCCTATTAGTTATTTGCAAGACAGTTCTAAAATCCAAGAATTAAGTAATGGTTTGCAGATTAAATTGTTTACTGTATTATCGGGTAGGAACACAGTAACATCAATAGTAATAGCCATTATGAAATAGAGTAAGAAGAACATTTCAGAACGACTTCATAATACTTGCTGATGGCATTAGTGCTATTTAGTTCATTCAGCTTTTTAAAATAACAACAAAATAAAATCAATAAAATAATATTCTGATTGAAGATACCATGTTTCTTATGAAAAACATATTTGATTAGAAAGTGACAAAAGGCTAGCTGAGAAATCAGAACTGGCTACATAGTGTCTGAGATATTTCCAGTTAAAGTGGGGAATGAATAAGTATGCAGACAAAAAAAAAAAAAAAAAAAAAAAAAAAAACGAGACAAGTATTAGGAAACCAACAGGATGTTCAAGTAGAATTCTTAGGGAAAATGAAGAAAAAAAACAAAGCCCACACACAACATGACAAGATTTACATGGCCAACAGTAGGGTTACTCTGGGATCTGGCCCAATTATCGAACTCCATTTCACAGACTGGCAGAGTCAACAAGAGTCTGGCAAAAAAAAGTAATTTTAGTTTCCTTTTTTGCTTTCTTACGCTTAACTCGTGAGTAATCCAGAAACTGGATTTAGTACTTCACATGGGATGAAACTTTTGAAAGATTAGCTTCCATCTTCCCAATTCATCTCCATTCAAATAACAGCTAATATAAAGGCAATAATTTGTCTTTCCTAATGACGAGAACAATTCTGCTGTGAAATTTGAAGCCACTTAACTTAGCCACTCACTGTAAAGAAATGTTTTCATTGAACAAAAGAAATTTTCCCATAACAAGAATTTCAGTTTTTCCCTCTGAGATAATCTGAAGTACTTACCTTGAAATTTTTATACACAAGTATAAAAATTACAGCGCATTATATATTTTAAAGCTCATGGAGTCCAGGCTTCAAACACTAATGAGCCGAACAATAACTCATGACAGAGGTATTCAGGTGGTGATCTCCCTGGTATGTGTTGGAGACCAAGTATGGTTTTCAGCTGTCAAATTGTATAAATATGACTCTAAGGAAATATCATAATGTGTTTTCTGTAATTTTACCAAAGTTCACCCTCAAGCCATATGTAACTGGATAAAATCTGCTATGTCAGACAGCTTTGACCATAGCAATTTGGCCTGCACTGCTAGCATTAATATTATCATAAGACAATCAGTATGTCTGCCAGTTATTGTTGGTGTTACATATCATCTGAACCTCATTCCTGCCTAACAGAAAAGTAACTGGATTTAAGTGAAACATAAACAAACTAAACATTATTGAATAGGATATAAACCCAATAAAATATTAAAGCCTCTTAATAAACTGAATTAAAAAGGGCAGTGTTTGATATGCCTAATAAGAACTGGGAAAACTGACTAAACTCTTCCAGTGTTGACACAGGAGGAGCCAAAATGCTTACATTTGCACACCATTCTTTTTGGCCCCAACTAAAATGAAATTTATTAACCATTTATAAGAAATGGGATTTTGGCAAAACTTAACTTGCCTCTTCAGTCACTAATTTTATGGGGCTTTAGATAATAACTTCCCTAATATAACTATAGCAACCTTCCAGGATGATAAAGAAAGGCTGTTTACAGTGTATAGAGCAATGCCAGATTTGACTGGTCTGGAGGAAAGCTTTCCCAAACTTTTGATCCAAAGGTTCTGCTTTCCAGAATGTTAAGATCCATGCTAAAAATGGAAAATGGTATACAGAGTCTGTTCATCCCATTGTTACAATTATAAAACAGAACAAGAAAAAGACTGATAAGGGATGATTAAAATTATGAAATAGCTACTGTATGAATAGAGACTAAAAGGAGTCAGATTCTTCAGCTTTGAAAAGAAACAACTGAAGGTCTGTATAGAGGAGGGATTACAAAATCAAGAATTATGTGCAAAAGGTAAATATATATTATTTACCATGAAAATAATGATAATATAAGGCATTTTTTACTCTCAACACATAAGTAAAAGGTGGACACAGAGTGCTATGGTATGGGGTTATTAGCCATAGGATGTTTTGGAAGGAAAAATACAAATGTGTTTATATTCAAACAGTAGTAAGCCAATTGTTGAAGGATAGATCTGTCAGTGTCTTTTAACACCAGTAACCTACAAAATTGTTCAGTGATTGCTAATAGTTGAGAAATCATATCAGATTCTTTTTTTTTTTTTTTTTTTTTTTTTTTTTTTATATCCTTGTGTGTCTGCTAGTGACACTGTTGGCAGTGCGATCCTGGGCTGTGCAGACCTTTAGACTGACTCAGAATGGCTGTCAGAGTCATGCTCTTAACAGGTTTAATTCTAAGGAAATTCCCATCAGTTATGAGTGATTGTTACCTTGTCCCCCTAAAGTGTCCTCTAGTGGAGGTCTTCCTGTTACTCTGCAGGTGCTTCCTTCCTTTTCCCTATTTCTTCACCCTTGCATGCACACTGTTTAACAATCTTTTTAGGAGGATAGAGCAGAAGGAAGGACCCTAATATTTTTGTGTTAGATATTGATGTCTGTGTCTACGAACAGTAATTATTTCTTTGGCATGACTGTTAAAAGGCAAAATTGAATCAAATGATTCAGTCTTACTCTCTTCAAACTCTAAAACTTTTGTTTGAACACAACCTGTGTCCTCTCTCTCAAAGAAATACATATAATATACTGCTTAATTATTTCCCACTCTATAACCTGAAGCCACTTGCATAATATTTCATACATTCATATGAGAGAATGGATGTAAAAATGTATAGCCTCACATAGTATTTCATTCCATGCTGGGAATGTGTTATCTATACAATTACAATAAATCACTGTATTAATCTACTGTTTGTGAGAAAATTGAAAATGTATTTGTTTTTAGGAACTATAAATTGCTATTGTTCAGGCTTGATTTTAAATACAAGCTATATTGGCACAAAACGACATGAGGCTGGTGATATGTCTAAAGGGAAGAAAAAAAGGAAGAGCTAATTGCACTCACTCTGTAATTTTGATCCTGATTTCTAATGTAAAGGCAGAACATATTCTGGACCAGGTCACAATACTGGTCAGGCAGAAACCTCAAATACTTTTTATTATATGAACTTCTGTGTTCATTGCCTCAACGAAAAAACCAACAGTTTAATAACAAATTGGTTTGCATCAGATTACTTAATTTATTTACCTCTTTTCTTCTACTTAGCATAGAAGACATTGGTTCTAAATGCCCACATGACCATGATAGTTAATGTAAGCAAAACCAAAAGAGTTTTGGCTTTGAAAAAAAAGGAATCTGGATCAAATTCAGGTTGCATGTGCTAAACATTCTCCAAAATGTTGCAGATGGGTCGAATGGAAGGCTGAATTTGATAAATGGTTCCAACTCTGAAGCCACAATGCAATACTAGTAAATTCTTTTGAGATGATTAGACTGGTAGTTTAACATCTATCATTTGAGGTAGACTAATATGATAATAGATACAAATAACTCATCACACATCCTTGCTACTACTCTTCCTGTGATATTGCTGATTTTCAATTGCTCATCCCAGTGAATTTGATGGAATATTTTTTTGATTAAAAGAAGAATTATTTTTCAAAGGAGCCTTAATTTAAGGGAGTAAATATTTCATTCTCTTATACACTTTAAAGGACACTGTCAAATGTGGTTTCTTTTTTATTTATTTGTTTATTTGTCTGATTATTATTTTTATTTATGTCTCAAGTTGTATCCTTATATCTCATGTACAAATCTGGAAGACCTGCATAAAAACTTCCTAACCTGTAAAGAAGTAATGGAGAATGACCTTATATATTCGTTCATTCTTTGGCTCAACATGAGACATTTAGTTGTGGTAAAACCTATGAAAACAATTTTGGATAGTTTCAGTAACTTCCTTCTCCCCAGAGGAGTTTGGCTCTGCTGCCAGCAGCATTGCACGGCTGAAGGGATTGCATCCTCACTCTACGGGGAGCTCATTGGCTGGTGTAAGCAGATGTCCTTCCCTTGGAAGCAACACTTGACCATGGGACTGTACACACCATGCAGGTGCCGGAGAGGTGAAGGAGCCCAAACAGGTTTTTGCTTTGCGTGCTGTTAGTGGAACCTCAGGTCCTGTTCTCATCATCTTTGCTGAATCTCCACTCTCAGGGAAAGATTTATATTCTCTTGACAAGGAAGAGTTAACCAAGGGGGAAAAGGACTTTTACACAGCCCTGTAAAAGTCATGTTTTGCTGGCAAACAGCAGCAAACTTGCTAGGCTTTCTTCATTAGAGCCTTGCCATTTAAGCCATCAGCGTCATTTTGTGAGGACATCAAACATGTGTACACCAGATGCTTGCAATGCAGAGCAGCACTAAGGACCTGACTCAACTTAACAATAATCTGTGGACAGCGGGTGTGAACCTGAGCTGGGCCAACACCTCATCAGACTGCATGGCTAATTGATTTCAAAATTAGAGTTGGTATTTCTGAACAATAATCTTAAAAGGCAGCAATAAAATACATCAGAATCCTTTGAGCTAGCCAAGCTTTCATCCAAATGGCTTATTACAAAGAGCTGGCACACCTGAACTTTGGCATAGACAAATAAATCCCAAAACAGTAAATGGAAACCACATTTGGCACTGGAGGTTTGTCAAGAGAAGTTTGTAGTCATCAGGAAACAAGATTTTGGATTTTTTTTCCTTAGTGGCAGGAAATCAGTCACTGAGTGTATTTTACTTCAACTGCTGTGATTTACGCAATGAAAATATAGGTAGTGTGGAGGAGAATGCTTTTTTTTTTTTTTCTTTTTTCCTTTTTTTTAACATTTCACAATCTTCAGGATCCCAGAAGCTCTAAAAGCACAGCAAGGGTTACAGTTATCCCAACAGTGATAACTTAATTGCATGTGTCGGTCTCCCTCTTTGAACTTTGAACTGCTGGTTTGTGGCATCATGGTCCAAAAGGATTTAGATCTGACTCTTGTGTGGCTACAATAAATTATATCCAAGTATCCAAGCAATGCCTGGAATCTTATCTTAAAGACAGGATGAGGCATCTCACTTAAGGGATGGTATAAATTTGGAATACAAATCTTTCCAGGAACTATCATTTAAGACCAGGTAGAAAAGACTGCTTTTTCCTTCACTGTAGGTAGAGTTAAAAGAAACTCTGGAATTTGTAAATAAGTTCATTAATTTACT
Source organism: Aythya fuligula (assembly GCF_009819795.1). NCBI lineage: Eukaryota > Metazoa > Chordata > Aves > Anseriformes > Anatidae > Aythya > Aythya fuligula. The sequence goes on along the minus strand of NC_045562.1, from coordinate 24,542,684 downwards.
AGGACAAAGTGGTCTGGAAAAATGACCATCTCCAAACTACTTACAGATAGAATTAAAGAAATCTGTGAAGACAGCAGCTGATCTATAAAGTACCTTAAATCCATTTGGACTGTCTTGTTATTTCCATTGCCTGTAGATAGCTTTATACACTTGATTTGATGAATAAAGAAGTATGTAATAGACTAGAATCAAGTTCAGCTTTCATCATCAATAGGTGTAAGTGAAATGTTACCCACTGCTTGATTACTAGCTTTGTGTTTAAAATTAGTGGTAAGTTTTACCATTCTGAAAGTCTCCTGGCCTGAGTTTGTGATAACAGATATAGTTCTGTTCATGGTCTTGAATTATTCTGATATTTACTATTTATATTTGTATTGGTATGATGTTAAGCTTAGCTCAAAAAGTGCATATTCTTGGTATGTATTATATCTTCATGAACAATCCTAAAACAAGTACGACTACAGTTTTCTGCATTACTTTGTCAATAGATATAAGCAGTCTTTTAGATGCACATCTAACACATGATAAGCTCTGCTTTAGACACTTCAAAATGTTTTTTTTTCTTCCTTCAGTTTATGTCTAATTACAATTTTCAGACATGGCCTGATTCTCATCTCACTTACAAAGTGATTTTCCAGATGTATCCCTGGATTTTCACTGGATTATTGGTATGAACAAAATTGGTCTGTGATATGGCAACTTTCTGATTATACAGGCTCAATTCAGTTACACATGTTTAAAACCAACCTAATTCTATTAACTACCAATCTGTAGTGCAATGAGAGGATAATCAGACCTTGAAGATTCATCTTGTCCTTTTGAAAAATTTTGCTACCCATTTTGCATTGAATATTGGATCTTGCCAATATATTATTGTGTCTCCAATGGACGAGGCATATGAGAGCTCCTACTCATACCTTGTATTTTAGTCATGATTTTTTTTTAGACAGTTTATGTTCTTCAGGCACATAGGTTTGAGATAAGTGGAGAAATTCACATTTTGACTCATTAGCTACAAATTTTGTGCTTCTCAGTATTTCAATCAAGTAAAAGATGCTGAAATAATGGAGTATTTTCATAAAATTTTGAGCAGCTCTTGCTCTGATAACTTAGGTTTCTAATATATTTGCACACCACTTTAATATTAATTACTTAGGTGTTGATGCACATCTCCTTGTTTGTCTTTAAAATAAGGTATGAAGTAACCTAAAAGTACAGCACAAACAAACAAAAAAAGCAGAACAGATTCTGGTCTCTCTTATGTCTGTTCGGCCTGACTGATTTTAGCAGGGTTTTCATAGGCGCATGTGAGGGCAAATTTCCCTCTAGATTGTTTCACTTTTCATAATGACACATTTCCTCATGTAGTAGAAAATAAAGGACTTGCTTTTATAAAATTAGAGAAGAGAATAGTTTGTAACTTAATTACAGCACATGGCTCTTCATGTTTTCTTCCTACCTCTACGCATATTCATATGCAAAGCAAAAGGATACATCAAAGTGACACAAACAGCATAACAAAAGCTGTATACAAAGTCCTGCACCAGCTGGTACTCTTACATGTTTTAGATTAGAGTCCAGAGAGTACTAAGACTAGACCACCACAGAAGAAACAGCTAGGGGACACTGTGAATGTTCCCATGCACAGTATTATACAAACACCTGTGTCAAATTAATCTAGGCTTATCCACTGTGAAAATTCACAGGGTTTAATGGCTTTTCTTACCTGTGAAGGGGTGGTCTAATATAGGACTTTGGTACACAGTCTGATGCAGAGGGGCAGGTTTCAGATTTTTGTGTGCTAATGTTAAAAGACAAAATAATTAGTAGATAAACAGGTGGGAGTTAACATTCAGCAGTCAGAAAGTATACAACAGGAGCATAAATTCCTCAGTTTTTATTCATTTTTGAGTATCCAAAGGTGACTCAGAAGCCACTAAACCAGTTTTCATAATGAAACTATTCTTATGGAGTCCTCTCTGAGGAAAAAAAGAAAGTGGATCCCTGCTGTATCCTACAGAATAATTTTATTCTAGGGAAAGATAATTATATATGTGTGATATGTCTGTATAGTTAGTTTAAAAGCTTTTTCCCTATATTATATTTTTCTCAGATTAATCTATGCAAAGACAGTTCACTGTCAGAAGGCTCTTTATTTTCTTTGGTCACTGTATAACTTCCTTTGTTGTTAAAATATTGAACAGCATTGTGCTGTACTTATGCTTCTTCAACTAGGAAGCTGCAGAAAAGACAGAGAGGTAACATGAACTCACCCATTTTCAAAATAAAAGCTTTATTGCATGAAGTAGTTTTAAGAATACATTCCAAATATATCTATAGTCCCATTAGCTGCCATGCATATAAAGAGATAATCAGTGCATTTCCTAGCTCTAATGCTGTGGTTAAAATACTTTGGGTTAGGGTTTGTTTGTTTGTTTTATCCTTGCATTAGTCTTTGACAATGCCACAAACAAGACTATGCTTGTCTTCTATATGGAGATGGATGAACTGGCTGCCTCCAAAACAAGTCTAGGAATTCGTAGAGATAACATGAGGGAAATCAGAATGTAACTGGAATTTTTACAGGGCTGCTTCTCCAGTGTTAGCATCTCCAAAGGTTATTGGACTTCTAGCTATATCAGCACCCTGACATGATGCTTACATCATTGAAAGACTACTGGGCCCCTCAGTGTTCTCAGTTAGCTTCCCCAGAAATATAAAGTGCCTTAACATGGCATGTCTCGGACAACAGCAATCTTTGCTGTGGGGTAGTATTGCTTCTTTATCTGTAGTGATAAAGTAATGGTCTTCCTACAGCAACTAGACTGTTGCCGTATCATTACATGTAAAGCAAAAGTCTTGCCAATAATGTTTAATGCCTGTTAAATAGTATACTTTATCTTATGTTTTCATACATATTCTCTGTCAGTATATCTTACAAAATGTTTAATTTTGATTTCCAGTTTTTAGTAAGCTAATCAGCAGCCTATCGATACAAAAAACTAGAAATTAGGCAGAGGGACAGTGAAAATTAAGCAGTTTCAACAAAACAATTAAAATAAACTGTTGATTACATTAGATGGTAGGCAGAAAAAGCCTAAACAAATGCGTTATATTGTGAAAGAATAAAGATTGGAGTATTGTAAATTATTAAATTTAATATGATTCAAAAAGCAACTTGTATATTTACTCCTGTAATTGCATATGGAATATGCATAACTTGGTACATAATAATTAATGCATAAGTGCCCAAAAATTGATTTCTAAAGGCAGCACTCAAGGACAGGCCCTGCAGTACAGGAAATTCTGGAGAAAGGAGATTTATATGATTCTCAGGAAGGGAAGAAAAGAAAAGAGTCCTACACCCCGATGAGCACTGCAGACCAATATGAATTCCTTTCACAGTGGCAGTCAATTGAGGTGATGTTGTGGCCCTTCAGGGAGAGAATGGAAGACCTCTGGAAATGTGTTGCTAAAAACCTCAGCAAGCTGGACTGTAGGATAATTTCTAGGTGGACTGTAGGATAATTTTTAGGTGCTGGCCCTTACAAAGTTACCTGTAACAAACAAACAGACAAACAAAAAGAAAAGAAAAAGGATTAAAGAGACTTGACAACAATTGTGGAGGATATAATTTCTAATATTCAAAGTAAGGTTGGAAGGATATGATATATGGTTGTACCACATGAACAAAACATTATATTAGACTAGAGTTCATTCATTTATTTATTTAATTATATATTTTTTCCATGTGTTTCTTTGCTTCATTGTATGAGCAGTTTCAGAATAATACACAAGGCACAGTCTGTTAAAGGCAAAGATGATATAATACCAGTTCTTCTAATGTTGCTCCAGTGAGTTTGGTTGGCTCTTCTAGCCTTGAATTAGTGCTGATGGGATTCTAAAAGACATCAAGGAAAGTGACAACTGCATCTCTCTGCATCTATTACACATAAGTGTCATATATTAGTGTGATCTGACCTCTCAAAACAATGTCAGCAGCCTTCTGGCATAAAGAAAAACATACATCATACAGAAAGACACTGTATTAACAACAGTGCTAATTAATTTTACTTGGATCAGAAGGTCCAAATAATCAAACTGTGAAGCAGAATTTAGACACTTTAAAAATAATTATGTTCTACCAAACATTCCCAGCTATGGTATATAATACATCTCCACTGATTTCAAGGAAGCGGTGTTAATTTATGCCAGCTGAGGATGCTGACGACAGTGATGAAACATGACTAACAAAGATAGTATAGTTTGGAAGTGGAGTAATGCAAAAAGAGAGAATAATAAGGACACCAAGTTAATCTGATGTACGAGGACAGCAACATCAAGATTAAACAACATGCTGATTACTCTGCCTAATTCTAAGCATATTATTTTCAGAATTGATTTAAATTTTCTAGTTACCACTTTATCTCTCTTGCTCTGGAAATCAATCTATGCCATTTTTCTCCTTTTATAGACTCATTTTTTCTTCTTTGTCCAGCATTATCAAACCATGCCAGAAATTCAATTAAGCCGTTGTGATGCCAAAACCTGTGGTCCTGGCAAAATGTATCATGCAGCATATCTAGGTAAATGAATTAAAAAAGCATCTGAGCAGGTATCTGGTGTGTGTCACAGTTCATTCTTCCATAATAAACTATGTTCTCTTTCTCATTCATTTGTCAATCATAGTAACTAAAGATTATTATTTGCTGTATGTACGTGACACCAGCAATTTGCAAAGTCTGTTGGAAAGAAAATCAGGTTAGAATGACAGAGTGAGAAATTAAGCAGAAGTCTGATGTAATTAGCTACAACAATCAGTGCTCTAATTTCTGATTTATTGTTTCCTGTTTTCCTGCTGCTTTCAGTCCATGCATACTGTATGCGCTTCATATAGGTCAAACAATTGCCTTATCAGTCCTGGCAAACCAAGAGGTCAGAGTTAACAATATTTATTTAAACATGCAGGATGCTTCCCACTGCAATTAGGAAATAACTATTACTAATAGGTCTTTGGTGCTATTTCCTCATTTATACAATTTTGTAGAGATAGAGGCGATAGGGAATTCAGATTTCAGAGTTCTTCATAAATACTTCTTGCAGATAGATTTACTTAGCGAGTAGCATTTTGTTTTGTCAAACTGGTCATATTGAATTCCATCAAATGACAATCTGACAACAAGATATTAATGTGAAATGCTTCAATTTGCTTATATCAGTTTAATAACAATGGACATGTGGCATATTTTGTATTATTTCATGCCAGATCTTAAAAAGAGACTAGCCAAGTACTAGTCCCTCTGAAATCAATGAGAATTTTGCTCCTGACTGCAGTGGGATTACAACTTGGCCCTATGAATTTGTTCTGACTGCCATTTTCATAATGCACAGAGTTCAAGGTCTTTGGAGGAGCAATCCTTTTTACTAATCCAGGACTGTACATAATTTACTCTTACACAGTTCTTTCAATTCCGGTAGGAATTTGCATGACTTCTTGTTTTGATTTGAAATCCATACAATAAATTGTGCATTTCAGAAGAAATGTACATACTATGTGTATTCAACTCTTCAGATTACAGCCACATTTTCATAAAAAGTGGAGCTAGAAGAGACCCTGAGAGGTCATACAGTCTGGTCTCCAAACTATTTCTAAAAATAAACAATAACTAAAACATTCCTGACAGAAGTTGGCCTAGACTATTCTTTTAAAACTCCAGAAATGGAGATCCCACAACCTGCTCATGTAATCTACCCTTACAGAGGGATAATAGGAATAAATTCCAAAGTAAATACCCTTAATGCAAATTAACCTTATTATTTATTTTCCTTCCAATTTGTAGGCATGGAAAATAATTTAATATCATCTTTGCAGTGACATTTTGCATCACTACATCATGTCTCCTTTTAGTCTTTTTTTTTTTTTTTTTTTTTTCTTCTAAAATAATCCAGTATAGCTGTTCCATGAAATTCGCATTTCATTAGCTGCTGATCATTTTCTGGATGATGAACTTTGATTAATCTTGAGAGGGCAATTGCAAAGCTGTGTGCTTTACATACAACTCTTATGGTTATATTTCCCATTAAGATATTTGCTTTATTGAAATGTTAGGACAGTTTTGACTCATGTGATACACTATAACATCCAGATACATTTCTGTAGGATTGCTATCTAAACAAGTCATTTCTCATCCAGTATTTGTGAAGCGGATTGTTCCTGCTTAAATGTTTTATTTGTCTTGATTGAATTGCTTTCTATTTATTATAGCCTATTTCTCCCATTTGTCATGCTTATTTTGAATTCTAACCTTGTCCTTCAAAACGCTTGCACTCCTCCCAGCTTCATATCACATAAGAATTTAATAAACTTACTGCCTGTTGTACCATCCAGGCCATAATGAAATGACTACACAGTATCAGACTCAAGACAAACTTCAGTAGAACCCTACACTGATTTCCAGCCTCTTTTGCAGTCTAGTGTTGGGTAGAAAAGATAATTTTTTTTTTTTTTTTTTTTTTTAAATAATAAATGTTTCTCCAGTGAGGTTATATGAAAAATGCTATTAAATGTTGTAATGAAGTGAAGACACAGCACTTCTACTCCTTCTCTATTCTATTTCTGAGGCTTGTTCCCTGTAACAGAAGGGAACTTCAATTAGCTTGCTTTGTACTAGGTACCTTATTTTTAGCCATTACGTCTCACTGATTAATCTTTTAAGTGCTTAAAAATAAATGCTTTGTTTGTTTTTCAGTGGTCTGAAGTTAGGCTTCTAGGGTTCCTTGACTCTCCCTTTCTCCTTTTGGGAGTAAACACCACATCTGTGCTTACATCTCTAATTTGTAATAATACTAGCATTACTTCGCCACTTCTGCAAATACCCATTGGATTTTATTCAGGCACAGACTATGTGAAGTCCTTTATAACTCAGTGCAGGTTGAGGTTTTACTCTGTCATTAATGCTAATCACAGAATCTTTGTGATCTTAGGTAAGTATTTTTCATGAGGCATGAGTCAAAAGAGTATTGAACCCTTCTTGGCTTTATCTAGTACTATTACTTTTCATTCCTATTGACTATCAGGCTGATTGTTTGTTTACATCTTCTTCTACTAATATTCTACTAATATAGATTTACAGAATAACTTATGTTCCATTTTAACACTTCATGGGCCTGGTACTGACTGTGTAATGTCTCCACCTTTATGACTTTTTTTCCCTACATTTTTTTTTGCATATTCATCATAAGAAAGAAATAAGTAATAAGTAAAGAAATAAGAAATAAGTAAATAAGTAAAAGTAATAAGAAATTACTTTTTGATTTTCAGATCATTGTAAACATCACAGTTGAGACTAACTTCTTCACTGTCAGAGCTCAGAATTAAAATTGAATGAGAGTTGTTTTCTTAAATTGCAAACTAAGATTCCTTTGCACCTTCACAATCTCAACTGTTTTCTTTTTCTTGGTAAAAAATAAGAATACATCCTCTTATGGAATACATTATGGAATACATTCTCTATTTTCTTTTTCAGAAACTTATCCCCTGACCAAAAATCTGCACTGTGTTTCTCAAAATGTAGTTACTAAGAGGAGATCTACCTGCTTGGAACCACTGGGTAAGTCTCATCTGGGAAGACAAGTTCTGCAGTTAACTGTGCAAGTCCCAGGGAAGTGCTGGAGAGGAGTCAAGTCTACAGCATGACTACAGCATGCAATATTGGTAGATTTAGGCAATATCAAGGAGCTAATATTTAAATTATATCATTTATATTTATATCATGCAACATCTTGCTTAATTTATATCATGCAACATCTGCTGTCCATAGATGTGAGTTCTTTAGCAAATGGTAGACCAGAATGGAGGAAAAAGAAGTGATAGAAAGGGAATTATAATGGTGGACAATAAATGTTAAAATTGGTAACAGCATGAACTGCTAAAATCATTATCTTCAGAAACTATGAAAGGAAGAATTTTCATGTCACACAAAATTTTTGTCTGGTGCACCTTAGAAATTAAAGTTTCAAAACAAATAAGGGTAGTCTATGGATAGACGGAAGATACTGTGAGTCTGAATGCAGAGTACTACTGGTTTATTAGAAGTCATTTTCTAAACAGCCTTTAAATATTTTCTGTTTTCAGCTCTTTAACAGTTTTTAGTTTTAAGTCCCACCTTTGGAGGTTTATTGCTCTTTTACATCTATTTAAGGGCTTCTTGTTCTGTATGCATTGCTTCTATTACTATTAGTGGGTTAATCCATATTTCTCTGTAAAGAATCCTGTGTGGACTGAAGTCTGAACTCTCAGTGTGAAGTCTGTGTCTCTGTAGCTGAAGGAAACACATTCAATTTAGGCTTTCTAAGTATCACTTCAACTGTAATTTTTACTTTTTTTTTTTTTTTACTTTTTTTTTTTAAGTTTAATTTTCAAATCATTCACTTTTCTCATTTTTCTCAAAATTATTTTTTTTTAATTGAATTTTACTGCACAGGCTGTGTTACAAGTTTGGAAACATTATTAAAATAGATTTGTTTTATTTTTTTTTGGCCTGGTTAATATTCCCTTAGGATTTGGTCTTGTTGCTTTTGCTATCTATGAGAAATCTCATAGTTAAAGAAGTGTGGAATCAGGTGTTAAAAAAAAAATAAAATATTGAAACATGACATGGTTATAAATGCTAGTAAAACTTTCAGGAGTGATCTTTCAATGGTCCTAAGAATTGAGGGCTGATCCACACCAAGACGTGGTTTCTTAAAAAAAGGTAATTTACTCAATCTTCACTTGTTCCCTAGCTTTTTGAAAGTTACAAAGAGAAGTGCAGAGCATTCCTCAGGAAACTCATGCATTCAGGATCAATAGTTTTCTATGGAGCATATACAATTGGTTAAACTCCAGCACACATTCCAGAGTTTTCTATGTGTACCTTCAGCCAGCTCAGTCCTAGTGCTGAGGTGGACACTAACAGCGGCCTGACTTCAGGCTGGATAAAGACCTGAGTATGCACAAAGAAACCCACACCAGCAAAGAGGGAGACATCATATCTTCTTGTCTGTTATCATGAAGCAGGCAAGACTCCAGAGCGTAACTGGCAACAGGCACAAACATATAACAGAAGGGTAAAGCAGTGTTTAGCTGTTTTTTTGTTTGTTTGTTTGTTTGGCTGGTTTGTTCTGTTTTTTACTTTTTGTGGATTCTAATGTGTGCTGTCTGTTAACATTCCTGGTGGCTTCTGAGATGTGTACTTATTTCTGATAAGAGTTACTATACAGAATGCTTATTATTTCAGGCATTTTTACTTTTTAGGAGTAATTTAGTAGTACTTCTCTTGCATATCAAAGCACTTCATAAATGGGAATAGCTTAATTCATCATTATTCATGCATCAAAGTTTGGGTAAAAAGGGACAGCACAACTAGAACTTAGTTGTCAAATGACTGTGTGAAGGTAGTGTAGGAAAATATCACTGTGCTCCTTTACTGGTTATCATTCAAGGATATAGGAAAATATCTTAAACCTTCCTGGGATCAGAGTATGAACCACCGTAAGAGCCAAAATACAGATAAAGAATTTTATTTTCCCGTAACTGACAGTTCAATCCCAATTAACATCTTGGCCAAATGTTCAGCTAACATCAATCATTATAGCTTCCTCAAAGTCAATTTACACCACATTATTATAGATGAAGATAGCTGTAGGATATCATATAGATAAAAGGCACAGTGATAGGAAAAGTTCTTTCACCATATCAGGCTGGTCAAAACATAAGGAAATGTTTTCTACAAACAGAATAGCTTCTCGATCAATAAGCATTGTTAAGAAAATCATTGCCAGAAAAATACATCAGTTCCATTTTTTTTCATTTAATTTAAATTACTTCTATAACATTTTTTAAAACCTTTCTTTTGGTTTCTTAAGATTGCAATGAATCGTGGCCACAGGGTCAGCTGTCCTTATTCCGCTAAACTAAAAACTCAGACACATTGGTTAAGAGCTCATTAAATAAAGAAATTTAAGAAAATATATTATTAAATTTAATTTCTATGAGATATTCCTGTGGCATTTGACATTTTAAAAATATCAGGAGTTATGGAGATCAAAAACTAAGCCCCTCTAATTGCTTCTGCTGTGTCTGATGGAGTAAGGATTAATTATTTGGACACACACAGTGCAAAGCATCTATCCATCCTGAGTAACCAGAAAGTTACAGAAGCATATATTTAACATTAAGAAACAAAATTCAGGTGGAAAGAATATCTCTAATCATAAGCAGCATTAACTGCATCGGCAGTGTCATTTTCATCTATGATTTCAAAGGACAAACACACACAAATAGTAATACCATTTGCATCTTAACATGTGACTATCCAAAGATGGCATTTTTTTCTCTGCCATAGACTATAAGAAGCAAGAATTAGTATTTTCTCTTTCAATAAAAAAAAAGGAACACTTTATGACTTCTTGACTCCATTCTATTTATGTTCTTATGCTCTTACTTAAAGTTGAAGTTAAGCACATGCCCAAATATCTGAAAAATTAGTAATATATTTTTAAAGAAATAAGTATTTATTTCAGCAAAAATAACATTTTCTACATTTCCATTCAGAGCCAGTTATTTGCTACAAATGTAAATCTAATGTGACATTTTGAGTATAGTACTTAAATTAAAAGTTTGTGGCTAATAATCATTGCTCAGATTCCTAATACTGGATATTAGTTTAATTTTCTACAATTTCAGGAAAATGTCAATCCAGCAGTATTGTGGTCTGCAACCATCCTAATATTTATGCCCTCCCCAATTTTTAGCAGACTCTTATTTTTTCCCCCCAAAAAAGTGAATTAATCTTGCTTATTTGCTTCAAAATATTAATGCTAATTTTCTTTGCCAGTTAATTTGGAGGTAGAAAACCTAACTTGGGCTCAGTCTCCCTTGTTTTATAATTTAATACCAATATTACTTACGTTATTAGTTTCACTGGTAAATCAAGGAGCAAGTTGCCGGAATCCAGCTGTGACCCCAGGGCAGGAACTTTCTGCCTGCTGTCACCTTCTGACAGTTCGGGCTGTTAATTACCTCCAACAGTTGGAGCACAAGCACCTCTCTGTCTGCCAGCTGGCAGCCTCAGCCTCAAACTGGCAGCCTGAGAAGATTTAAAACCTGTAACAAAAGGCTGCTATGTAAACAGTTTATTGTATAATACACAATGGCAGCAGTAGACCCACATCAGGAATCAAAGGTAGCCTCTGCACTCATGAGTAGCTGAGACTGGAAATGATGCAAACCCTTGTTCGCCTACTTTCCATCAGCCAGTGGACAAAACCTGAAGCCCAAAGTGAAACTCAGGACCAGCCAAAGCTTTGCAAACTCCAACTATGTAAATCTAGAGATCTGAGTTTTGGAGGTTCCATTGAACTACACTGATTACTGCACCACAAGAAAATATGAAAGCAACACTTTTATTGCCTGATGACATATCAGTCACCAGTCAAGAGAAATTACAAAAATGATTATTGTTTTTTCCTTCTTGGGAAAAAAAAAAAAAAAAAGCAAAAAAAAAGAAAGCAGACTCCATGAGTTTGTTTTCAGGACCCCGCAACTCCTTAAAGCAGCACAAATGTCCTCTGACATACACCAAGGAAAGAGCTCATGGTTATACCATGACTATACATGGGCGTTTCCAAGAAGTGGCTTGTATTTGAGCTACCGGACCTTTACTTCAGGTCTTTGTTTGACAACCAGTGAAGTTTGGAAAACAGAATCACCAATTTCTCCTAAGGACAGATCAGAAAAGGTACTGAAACATTTTGTAAGCTGCAGCTGATTAGTTAAGGCACTTGCTGAGAGGAAGAGCTGGACTGCTGTCCACCCCAGCCTTGAGAATGTTCAAGTCCCCATCTGTCCTTTGTTTGGAGAATGGCCTGATAATCTCTAGGTGAGCACGGGCTGCTGGAGACCTAGAATTGCAAAACTGATGAAGTCCAACAGGGGGGTATTCTGGATTTGATCTGTGTTCTCTGTAATGTTTATGTATTTTATGTGTTTGCTGTTAGCTGCAATAAGCACAGGGTTTCTATATCAGAAATTTACAGATTTTTACATTTCTGAGGTAGAACTGATGGTAAAACCATGAGTTATCCCACAATTTCCAATTAGATATTTTGAACATTGTATTGTATTTTTGTACATTTGAAGCAAATGCAAATAGGTAAGGTATATTAAGTCTATTATATTATATACTATTAGGTCTGCATATCCAACTGGGGAGTGTTCAGACATCTGCTATCTGTTTATCATATGTAGGTAACAGATATTAACACTGGGGATAAGCAAGATCTTCCTAAGGCCTTTAAATGATATCATTAGAACAGCTGAAATCATTCTTTAAGTGTAAGAAGTAAATGCAGTAGTACTTTGCATTTCATGATAGGAAATTGAAAAAGATATTTGTAACAAAATGATTGTTGTGGAAATATTTTTGAGTGATCATTATAAGACATCCTTTGTCTTGGTCTCACTAAGAGTGTAAGTAATCCATTCTTGCCTTGGTATAAATATTATTTCTTACATGGAAATGAAATTTCTTGTCAGTGATGTGTTTTCCACAGATGTCAAAATACTATTTATTAAATTTATTCTAAGAAGTATAGCAGTTTATGTCCTTTGAAATTATTTCTAGAGAAAATTAACAAATCTCATTTTATAGAAAAAAAAATGTTACTATTGAACTAGCAAGACCTAGGGTTTTCTACAGAGGAAGTCAGCCTGAGTTCCCTAACAGTTATAGTCCTCACTGCTTTCAGTCATCTTTTAGATAAACTTCAGTTAAAGTACAATTTGCTTTTGAACATTTTTCAGATCAGGCATGGGAAGAGCCCTGTATCCTCTATTCCTTGCAGAAAAGGAGAAGTCAGAATAAACATTTCAGGAAAAGTGGATGTGCTGCAAAAATTAGCAATAGCAGCCCAGGAACAACCTGAGTGGTCTGCTGATTTCCAAATGAGTCAATGCCTTTTAGGCCACAGATGTCCAAAACTTTTTTATAAATGAAACATTTGCAAGTGTCTTTTGTATCACTCTGGAACATGCAACTTCATACCTATACTTGCAATTTCTATGTTCCTAACTGACATTTTAAAGCTACAAGGTTAATGATAATTAATCTCACAATATCTATTTAGACCAAATGCCTCCTGAAGTAGGATGTACCAAATTCTGGTGTTGACTACAATGGAGCTTCCTAGGATCCACTGGTACAGACCAGAGCAAAGTTTGGTCCTGTGGCTTGAATTCATAATTTTGAAGGATTTTTAAAATGCATATACATTCTAAAGTTTGAAATTTAATGTATAAGCAAGACAAAAACAACTTTAAGTCACTGTTCTCTGTGATTTATATGTATTAACCATTACTTATAAATTCTTTGCACATTAGCGTTGCAGGATGTTTTTTGAATGATGCCCTGAAATATAGTTAATTACTGGTATAAAGAAAGCTCATCTTTCCCACCAGCCGAGCTAAAGCAAAGGCCATTTCTTGCCACTCCCCTCGCTAAAACTGGGGCAAACCTTCTGACAGTTCCTACTGCTGCAGACAGTCCCCTCTCTCGTAGTTAACTGCTTCACTGCTGGCCCAGCAGCCACAGCTGCCCCGCATTGCCACATCACACTGATGCATCCTGGAAGCTGAGGAAATGTCAGCAATACATACCTGGTATGTATCAACAGCAGCCAAGCTATCAGATAACTGACTGTAGCAAAGCCGTTTCAAAGCCATTTAATAGAAATTTCTACTTTAGGTTTTTTTTTTTTTTTTTTCATAGATCAGAAGCACCCTAATAGTATTACTCTTTTTCTCTCATTTTAGTAAGCCTCAGTTTTATTTGGTGTTCATAATAGCAAACACAGAGATATGTCAAAATGGTACTTTTTACCAATTTGTTTTCTAGAAAGGAGATTTTTTTTAGCAAATCCATTATTTTCTAGACAATTTTCTCGCAATAATTTTTAAAACAATATCTTTTGTTTGAAGATTTTTTTTTTATTCCCACCTTCTTCCAAAAAATATATTTAATTTGATTTTCTAGTAGAATATTTGCATCTTTAGAGTCACTTAGCCTGTTTCATTATTCAACTGGAAAGGTGAGATTAATTTATTCATTACATTTTTTTTACATATACTTTAAAAAAAAAATAATGAAAGAGACCAGATATCAAAATTTATTTCATTAAAACAGGGCCAGGTTTTTAAGCAATTGTGGTATTCAAAACCTTTATAATTGCTTAAAATTTCATTTTTTTTCACATTTTAATTCCCATAATTTATTTTGTGTTTATTTATTTATTTATTATTGTTTTATTAATGGCAACCTTCATCTCCATCTTTTGGCCCTCTGCTCCTATAGACTGTATACTTGCACAAAAAAAAAAAATATATAAAAAAATAATACTCTTTCACACTGATAACAGAGACAGTTAGTGTGGCTAATTTTATGTACCACAAGTAGTCCCTCTGAACTCAATTGCTTCCCTGAAATTAATCACAGCAATCCTAGCTCCACAGAGCTGTTGGTGCAGGGAGTGTGTGTGTGCCTTTGCGCTCACTGTCTGAAGCTCATTGCAGCTTGCTGCGTGGTAGCCCTGTGATGCAAGCCTTGCACCCTGGCGGGCTGGTCTGATGAAGACATAAAATTCTGCACCGGGGATTGGAGGAGATTTGGCCTGTGGGAGAGGGATGCCTTTGTTTCTCTTCATTTTGTGATTTCTAGCAACATAGAGAAGAGGGAAGCGGAGGAGAGGGAGGTTCAGGAGGAAGCATTGCTCAGACTTTCTTTGATCTACTCCAGGTGAAGCTTCTCTGACCCAGGCAGAGCAGATCAAAGCAAGAAGCCAGAATGCAGAGCACTTGAGTATTTCATGACTAGAAAATACTGCCACAAAAGTGCCCCTTTTGTATTTTGAAAATGTGCTCACTTCACATATAACCTGTCATGGCACTTATTACTAAAACCAGATGATCATAAACTATTTTATACATCTCCTTCATGAAGGCATTATCTCTATAGTATCTCAGATTTCAAAACAAAACAAAAACAAAACAACAACAACAAAAAACTGTGACTGGTACATATAGAGTGCAATAAAACCAGCAGAAAATAAATGATAATTAACACATCTATTTTATTTCTAAGATTATTTTTGTTTAAAGAGATACTAATTTTAAATCTTCAGTAAGCCAGTGATGAGTGGAAGACTTCCTTTGATTGTTAGTAAGCCCCAACATTGTCACAATAATTCAGCCCTTTTTTGAAGGTTGTTAGCTCTTGTAACCAGCAAATCAGAAGCTGCAAATTGCCATTTTCCTAAATTTGCATCACTCTTTAGAAAATAGAGCAGTATAACTGAATAAGGCCTGAATCCTAAGCAGTGTGTATAGGTTATACTAAGCCATGTACTGAATGCTTTATAGCCATAATTAGATTATGTTTTGCCCCAAAGGGACCTCTAGTAAGGGTTTATCCTTGTGGCTACCTTGCTGTCCTGTGAGCGGTCCCACTGATCTTTGTGGAGCTGATGGGGATTTCTCACAGTGCTTGCACATCTCACATGGGACATGCGCACCCTCAGGGGTAGTTTCAGCCCTTGCTGAAAAGCCATGGTAGTCTGGCTGTGTAGCTTGCTGATTATTTCTGTTGTGCCTCAGGTACCTGCAGCAGGCTGAAGGCTGGCTCCTCTTTCAGAGAGAAGGCTGCCATCTACTGAGGCAGTGATATGCTTCTTGCTATGCAAATGCTGCTCCTGCAAACCTCTCTGTTCTACACCAATCTGGAAAAATCATAAGACTAAAGTAAATCCAGGAATTCAGTGAAACTCATAAAAAAGAGCATTTGAGGCAGAGCTGCTTTTGTTCAAATTAATATCTTACTCCATTTGCTGTGTACTAAGTAAAAACAAGTAGCTTTATCGTGAACAGCAATCTGATGCAAAAGATGTTTTTGGCACATATGTTTTAAAATAGCAAATTTCATGATAAAAAACTTCCATCTACACTCCTACAGGATGGGATGAATTAAACTGTTATCCTACAGGCTTTCCAGTTGTTAGCCCTGAATTTACTCTGTGTTGTTTTATGGAAACTGAAGTTTCTGAAGCCTTTGTTAAAATACAGTTCATGCTGATGGTCATACAGTGAATTATCATTTTATGCCATGCTTGGAACCTCAAATCCATATCCTGAAAACAGATTACAGAACTATTTCTGCTAATACTTTTATCCAATACTACAAAATCCATCATTGTGGCATTTTGTATAATGAGGGCCACAAATAAACTTTGTAATCACATCACATTTTCCTCTTGCAAGAACATTCTTGAAAGTTGTCCTCTGAGTACTTTGGTCAGTATGTTTGCTTCAAAAGCCAGATCTGTATTTTTCAGAACAGACTCGTTTCATTATCTGTTGGTATCTGTCTTCTTTAATGAGAAAAGGGCACTAAAGACACTGGAGAGGCAGAGCAAATACCTTTATATGAGACTGTGAGTAAATCACAGCCTGTGTGTAAGCCCAACACATGCTTTCTGTTCATAATCCACAGGGGAGTATACTAATCATACATTTCTACTGCAGCTCTATGTATCCAAACATTTGACCAGGTAAAATTATTAGAGATGTCAGGGAAAAAGATATATTTGCTGTTCTTACTTTCACCTCATCTTAGAACATAAAACCCTGTAAATAAAAGCTAATCTTGGCAAATCATGCTGAAAAAGTCAAAATCAAGTTGTCAAAGTAATAAACAGTCCAATACAGCTGACAGGTTTCTTTGTTGCAAAATAATATACACATATGTCAGCTGGGAAAAAAAAAAAAAAAAAAAGAGGCTGAGACCTTAATGTACTGTTTTTGAAACAACAGGTTTGAGATTTGGAAAGTTCTCATTCTTGGGATCTTATACTACTGAGCTATGGTAAAGTTGAAAGGAAATTGTTGATGTCTTTTTTCTTAAACATTTTTCATCAGCCTACCCTGATCTAGCTATTTATTACAGTCTAATAGATAGCAAAAGCAGAAGGGAACACAGGAACATTTTTTATTTTTATTTTTTCATTTACCAGTGATTTACAATTGTGAT
Organism: Aythya fuligula; assembly: GCF_009819795.1. NCBI lineage: Eukaryota > Metazoa > Chordata > Aves > Anseriformes > Anatidae > Aythya > Aythya fuligula. Next base: position 24,525,567 of record NC_045562.1, on the reverse strand, counting down.
TGGAAACGATTCAAGCTTATGCTGTTTGTGTCTTTGTCATTCTCACCACCAGATTATGAAATAAGTGTAGATTTTCAAATGCAGATGTAAATATCATGACTGTGTTTGTTATAAAGAAGTATTTATTGCAGACCAAGTTGTTCTCTGATGTTTTTGGACGGATTTTAAAATCAGCAGGTTAAGCTAACAGGAGTTGTGGATTATATCTAAACAGCATTTATAAACAAGAGTCAAATTTATGCATTTAAGAGAATACTGAGAAGTTTGAATAACACTGTCAACATGTCTGATGCCAATACAATTCTATCTTCTTCCCTTTTAGTAACTTACTGGCAGGATTCTGTTTTCAAGATAGCTTACTTCCTAACCAGGTGCGTGTGCATTGATTTAAGCTTCCAAATAAAACAAATCTGCATAGTTGTTATTCCAGAGGTGACTTGCTTGTAAAAGATTATTTTGTTCTGATCTTCCTAGGGTATTGCCACTTTGATGCAGCAATAAAGTATTCAAAGTATTTCAAGCTAGCTCATGTTTCCGAATAAGTGCCTGGAGATTACCAATTTAATTTAGAAGCAGTATGGCTTAAGTGTTTCTTGGTGCTTGATATCATCACCTGAGATTTTGCATTAGGTGACTGAAAGAGTTAAGAAAGCTAAAATTAAGTGTATTTTTTGTCTTTTTCCATGCTTATTTTATTATTATGGTAGTTTACAAAGTTTCTGAGCTCACTGAGACCCTGTTGTGAGAGGTTCTAGACAGCAACGCAACACTGGCCATACTTATTCAAAAGGTACCGTGTCATCATTTGTATTCTTTTAACACAGCCTTCACTGAAATTATGAAGGGTCATCACAGATTTAACACAGTCTGTCTGGGCTGCCTCTAGTGAAAGACATCAAGAAGTCATAGGCATGCTATTACCAAATGATATTTTTAATGAATTGCAGTAAAGTTGTCAATAAGCAGGAACTAATCAAAATAATACTGCCCTCACTTTTCCTAGTTAAATGTGAACAATATACATTGTGAACTTTGTGGCCTATTGCATGTATAGAGGGCTATGAATCATGAACTCTGGTATTTTAACTCTGGCTTTTATATTCAGTCATTGTTTGGCTTTGGGCACAGGACTGAGGCACTCCATACTTTACTTTTTGTATATTTAAAAAAGGGAGAGATGGCAACAGTGTACTTACCCACCTCCCCTTTTAAGGGATGATCAGTTAATGCCGCTACAACACTTTGAAGATAGGCTTTCCAGAACTTAAATATGATTAGACGTTTATACAGATAATAAAACATCCATACTTACCTAGGATAAGATACAGGGGATTTAAAATACTCAGGCCTCCTGGCATAACAAACTGCTTGAGATTGGGAGGGAAACTTCTCCTGCAGGCAGATTATTACTCAGAGTATTACATTTGGTGGTTATAGGGTAGCGTGCGTATTCCCTTGAAGCAGCACACACTGCTGGCTGGAGCAGGATCTGAGGTCTCAGTGAGAATGGCAGGTCTTCATTTTCAGCCTAGATCCTGACTGTCTGGTGGAGATGAGCCCTCTTGCTTCTCCATGCATTAGTAAGTCTCACAACATACCTCGCTATAGCTACAACAACATACCTCTCTATAGCTACACTAGGCTAGGACATGTCCCACCCTGCCCAGCCCTTAGGCATTTCTGTATTTCATATTTGTTATATGAAATTTTAAAACATGTGGTTCTGGTTTGCTTCAGTGGACATTGTTCAAATAAGAAGATACTTACCTATTAAAAACTATTAAAGAACTCCAGGTGCCCTTGACTCTGCTTGGTTAGAGGGCAATTAAATCAGTAATTGTGCTGATGGATTTGAGGTTGGGTTGTCTTCACTGACAGCGCCAGAGCTGAGTGTCCTCCTGATACACCCAAACTACCTCCCAACCTTTGTCCACCCATTTGGGCTGCCAGGCAACAGGGGCTGGGGTGGGGGAAGCAGGTTGGCAGAGAAGATGCTGGGTGACCCTTTGTGACTCCTTGCCATGCCTGTGAGCAGGTCTCTTGCCATACTGGTGCTGGAGTAGGCATTGCAGAATCTGTTTCAAAGTATTCAGAGTATTCAGTGCTGAGATGTACTGAGAGAGTAGAACAGCTCCCAGAATAAAGTCATCTGTTGGAATATTTCTAGCAAAAGCAAAACTAAAGCATTAGCTATGGGCTTACAACTTATAAATAAGAATATTCTTCTGGAGAAAATGCATCTTTGCCCTTGTTTGCACCTTTGCCACAAAACATCATGCAGTATGTCTGTGGCATTTGTGCATGTGTTTGTGTAACAACTAGCTTAAATTCAAGCCTGATTATATTTTTAAACTTGCTTATCAGACAGTATGTCTCATTTAATTTCTATTCAGACCATAGTTTGTATTTTACTGTCTTATTACATTTTTCAAGTTCAATGGATATTTCTCTTTCTTCACCATTTCTTTTCCTTTCTTTATATACATTTTATATATATATAGATATATACATGCACACAGAGAGAGAAAAATAATTGCTTATGTGAAATCTTGAAACCCTTTCACTTCTCTAAACAGCAGATTTAGTATAAGTAGGGAACCGGGGGCAGGGAGGAAGAACGTTAGCACACGACAGCAGTGCAGTTATACAGATAAATTTTGTGGTTCTTTATCTAGTAAACATCCTAATGATCAACATCAAAGGCTGGAGAGAGAAGTCGTTCTCTTCTCTTGTGCCAGACTGAAAAAGAGTGGGCTCTTTTACATCTCATATGGGAGATATGAGGAGCCTTTGAATGGATCATTGCTTTTTATGAGTAGTAATGAGGTGAGAAGTATTCTAGTGTGTGGCACAGGCCTTCATTAAAAGCGTGAAAAAGAATGGCTTATGGTTAAAAGGAGTAATTTGTTCTAACATACTTGCTAAATTGTGCTGTAACCATGCCAGGTCACTGGACTACATTTTCCATAGGATTCCCAAATGCATTTGTGTGTAATTATTCTGCCTGTGCAGATTTCAGGGATTTTTTCCAATGGCTTGTGCTAACTAGTTGACAACACTCATTCCTCTACTGGAAACTTGTCTAAATGCTGTATTATAAGAGCTGTGGAAGAACCCAGATTCTGTTGCTTGAGCCTATATTTCCTCACAAGAATAAGCAAAGCAACATAAAATCAGTGTAACTGATCTGAAGGTCTTCCTAACATACCAAAAAAAAAAAAAAAAAAAAAAGGCAGAAAAACAGTCCAACAGTCTCCTTCCCAGGTCTACCAGGTTTTTGGCTCCATGCAGACCAAAGGCAACTGAGTTGCTGTACCTTGATCTCAATTACAGCAGTGCTATGTTTGAGCATCCCAACTCCACAAACTGCTGCTCAGCTGTTGCTTTCATTGCTGTCAATGTTAAGCAGTGATGGTTGTCACTTTAGAAAATCAGCCACTTGTACCCTGGTGCTGCTGAGAAATAAGATAATAATTAATTAAGCACCAGTAAAGATAACATCATGCACAAACACTTCTCCAAGTTCTCATTCCTGTCATGCTTTAGGAGAGGAAACTTAAATTATTTGTGCAGCATAAAATTCTGCCTGGGTAACTTTTTTTTTTTTGGAACAGGGAAAGAGGTATGGCTCCTGGAAACCACGCTCATGAACTGTGAGGGACTGGAATAAATTATACTGGCAAAGGAATAGTTTTTCCAGTGCAGGTTATATGCACAATAGGAGTCCTTTTGTCAGCAAAACACTCCTAGCATCTAGATCTGACCTTTAGGCATTAAAAACATGCAATCTGCTCAGGATTATACGTCCAGCCAGTGGCAGAATAAGGAAGAGAATGCACACTACAGACTTTTCCCTGCTGCAGTCACTGCACCACACAGACTTCCAGCTCTGTAAACATGTTTCTGCTCCCAGCACTAACAGAGAAATTGACTTTAATCCCTTCCATGCAAAGAATTAGCAGGCCTGAATCTTAAACCTGATCCAAGTAGAAGTAACAGCTGACTAGGAGATTATCAGTGGAACTTCTTTAACAGGAAGTACTAATTCATCTAAATGAAAAAAATGCAGAAATGATAGCTGCAGTTTATGTCTTTCAAAGCAAAAAGAAGTAAAACCAAATCAAAATGGAAAATATATCCAACTATCACTTTTTTGTCCTCTTTTTAGGTCTCTTGTACAGAAGAAACATCAACAAATCACAATACCTAAAAGGAATTAGAACAAAACAAAACACAAAACAAATCTTACAAAAATGTTTTAATTAAGCCAAGCTTTTGTTTGGAATGCATATAGATGAAAATTTATGAGATTCCAACTTTTTGCCCTGAGTCAGAGCAGGAAAATGTTTGAAATCTCAGAGCCATTTCATTCTACCTTTGAACTAAGGGAAGGAAGATTGGGTGTGTGTGCATGTACGTGCGTGTGTGTGTGTGTGTGTTTGGCAGCAATTAAAATATGACAGTTCTGCTTAGAGCCATATGCTTCCTCAGAAACTGATAAAACTAGCATGTGTATAACTGCTGGAGAATTTGCCCCATAATTTTAAGACAGCTGAGTTAAGCACAGTTGTTTCTTTAAATCAGCTTACTATCTCTTCCCTTACAAATCATGACAGACTAGTCTGCCTTAAACTATTTTGATGAGTGAAAAAAAAATTGAATTTTGTGAAGAACATATGAAATCTAGTCTGGTTACCATTCATCTTCTGAGTGTTAATCACTTAGAAAACTGAGAAACAGAATGAATTAATTTCTTACTATATTTTTCCAGCTGGATTGTGAAATATAGAAAATTTCAATGTTTTATGTTCATCAGTAATTGCTCAGATCATTACTCAGAACTGTATTCACAAAGCTTTATTTTAAAATGCTAATGACAGTGATTTGACTTACATATTTCAATGCTGTAAATATATATATATATAATTAAGCAGAGCACAGCCTGCTTTACTTAAAGTTAACCACTCCCCCCAAAATGTATGTATATATATCTGTGCATATATTTATTTATAATGTATGTCTACTACTAGAAGTACAAAAACTACAGAGTGTGAGCAAGCAACAAACTACAATGTCCTTCTCCTACACATTAGGTAGTTCTAGTTTTTCAAGCAGAGAGGTTGTGACAGGACAAAGACTGGGTGGTATGTTAATAGACATCTGGAAATTGTAAGTGAATTGAATATATTCTCTTAAGTACAAATGAGGAAACTCATGCAAACTTTTACACACAACTGGGTGAACTCAGGTTGTTGTGTAGGTTTCAAAGACTGCCTCTGACAAATACATGATACTTGTTTATTGAGAAGATCAGAATGTCCTGGCACTGAAAGATCTGCATGGGTTGCATAACAAGATAAATATGCCTTCACACCAGATTAATTAGAAAGCTTATATTCATGCACTCTAAAGTTATGGTATTAATAGAAATTGTCACTTGTCATGTGTTATGAATCAGAACTTTTAAAATATATATTGACACTGATGCCTTCTCTGTGGTTATAAATAGTGTTTAAAATAAGATTTTTAATTTTTATTGATGCTGCAGAATTTAGGTCTGCAAAGCCAGCTTTGCTTTTAATCTGGCCACCTTGCAAACTACAGTTTGTGTGACAATTAAAGTGCATTGTAAACTAAAACTGACTTGAATATAATGTTACTAAGTTGCGAGCATTGCCTGTCCTTCCCCTTTCTCCTGCTTTGAAACAATTTGTTTGAAATATTTTATTCTGTGGGTAGTTACTTAACTGCTAATTGTTTTAAAAAAGGAGAAAATAAAGCTGAGTAAATCAAAGCAAATTGAGGCTGCTTGGGAAACAAGCAAATATTACACTCTATAAATATGGCTACCAGCAGACTATCTGCTCCATAGATATGGCTACCACAGTTTGCAGCTATGGAGCTGAGTTTATCCATGGAAGATATCAAGATCTAGCAAATGGTGGTCACAGTCCTCCCCAGATCTTCCAGACAATGTTCCAATACATTTTTGTTTTACAGATACTAAGGTTTTAAATTTGCGAAAGACTCTCAGATACTGATAAAAGAACTGAAAATGTTGATATTAATGCCCTCTAAATAATAAAATTAATTTAAAAAGCAGGAATACAAGGATTATAAAAAACATCAGTCATGCCCTGTGCCTCAGTTTCTCTTTGCAATGTCAGCAGTTCTCAGCAGTTTTCTGTATCCAAGTTTCAGAGTTCAAATTACTTGACAGTAATCAAATCCCTTATTAACAGACAATAAGTACAAAGATACAAAAAGTATCATTGCCTTTATGTGGCTGTTTCATCCAATAATGTTCTAAATGATTCCAAACATCTCTTGATTAATCTTGAGCTAAATTATCTTCAAAGTTTTGTCATTTTGTCCACATATTTTTTGCCTCATGGGACATAACACTGTTAATAAAAATAAAATAAAATAAAATAAAATAAAATAAAATAAAATAAAATAAAATAAAATAAAATAAAGTAAAATAAAATAAAGTAAAATAAAATAAAGTAAAATAAAATAAAGTAAAATAAAATAAAGTAAAATAAAATAAAGCAATATGAGAAGGGAAACATGTTTACAGTGAGTCTAGGCTTCTTGCTGGGTCAAGGTCTCTTTATCCACGTATGTTTGTTGAGCATCACACAGACAAAGAACATATATGTCCACTACATTTTTTTTCAGACATTTCCTTTTTATAACCCAAATCCTGCTGCTTTTTTCATGTCACGAGTCCTGTGTGTGAGCCAGCAACAATCCAATATTTATGGAGAAATTATACAAGACAGAGATAGAAATCCCATTCATCCCTCCAATTTTGTACAGGACTGGATTTCTAACTCATGTAACTTTTTGCCCTGTTCAAGTTTCTGCAGAAGACAGTGCCATCCTCTAAGGTGCTTGATCACATACTTCTGCTGAAAGTTTTATTTACCTTCTTCCCATGCATCTTGCCTTTAGACACTGAGAAAATCTTCAGCTGGCAGACCAGGCTCCAGTCAGGCCTTCCAGGGCTGCATTTTGGGCCTCAATGTTCTGTCACAATTCCTGCATGGAGCCACAGTCTTACTTTGCATTAATGTCTACACATTATCAGAATATTTGATTTACTCAGTCAAAGTTTCCCTGCCTTCTGAAAGTCCTGAGTATGTGATGAAATGTCCAGTTTACCAGAACAGCTCTCTGCAGATATAACCAAATTTGCAGATTCATATTGGATGAAAAGTTTTATATCTTGCTCTTGTCCTTCAAGGTGTGTGTAGCAAATCTCATCCAAGCTAAGAGTCATGCAAACGTGGCACTATATGGAGTTCAGCAATCCCCTATGATTAGCTGTTGTGCCTTTATGAACATTAATGACCTGCTGAGACAGCAGGATGAAAAAATAAGGGGACACAGTAAGAATTAGCATACTGTGGTTTCGACCATAAATAAGTTATTGCTATCCTGGTACTAAACTTTTTTTTTTGGACCTTATAAATTTTGTTTATTCCATTCTTTTGGAATAAAGAAATTCCTTCCATCGCTTCTGGAAAGTCTGTCCTTATAGCATGTTTCTCTATTAAATGTAAGATTAAACCTAAGCCTGTTGCTGAGTACTCAGAGGTGCCAGAGGCTAGGTTTGGGTAGACAACGGAAAGCAGCAGTCTCTGTCCAACCTACCCAGTGGGAGAGACCTCAGCTGTCCGGAATGGAAGCTGCAGGTCAGTACATCTGCTTGTCTTCTGTACTTAGAAATACAGCTAAAGCAAACAAAACTCCATGACTTCACCTTTGGATTAGTGCTGAAATTTTGCCTGTGTGTTATTCATCTAATTACAATTTCCAAAGTGTGGAGTTCAATGAGAAAAATAAGCTATGTTGCTAACTACAAGTGTGAAATGGAAATATAGCTACAAGAAATGGAATTATTTCCAGAAAGAATAATTTTCCAAAGCTATTGTTCATTTAACAAATACAAGAAAAATGTGACAGTCAATGAAAGGGAAAATTACTGATGATCTTTTTTCTTTTTTTAGGTCTTTTGTAATGTTTTATACCACTTTGCTGATCTGACCTAGAGCATAGCCATATAAACAGTTACATTGGCACAACTGAGCAGGAAATAAATTGGAGATGAGGTTGAGAGAGTCAGTGGATGAAATCAAGAAAAAATAGGAGCATCTTTTTCTCATTTTGTTGCCAAATAAATCATAATCTGGGACCAAGCATTTGCTTTGTGTAGGTTTAGCTTTCTGTCCCAGGTTTATGCACATCTCAAAATACCATGCAGGCAGAACCTGAGAAGAAAAGCAAGGCAGATTTCCTGGTTGTGATGGTATTGGACTAATTGTACCCTGGTAGTACCAGGGGAAAGTGGGTGTACAGGGTAGAATACTGAAATATATGAAATACCACATAAAGTTGTGACCTACTGAAAGTGAAATGCATGGTCCGTTGCTTAAATTGTTATTTCCCATAAAAGCTGCACTATTCTACTACTTGCTACCATTTTCTTTTAAAATGTCTAGAAAACAAACAAACAAACAAACAAATAAAACAACAACAACACGTTTTTATAAAAATAACAAACAGTTAAGCCTGACCCTTCATCCTTAAGTGCCCACCTGTGTCTTTGAGATCCAGCACATATGGTACAGTATGTTACAATCAGCTGCTAACTGGGCTCCCTGCAAACAAGGCTATTAAGGTCAACTGAATCAAATGAGGACAGCTCAGCCTTTAAATTCAGGGGATGCATCCCTTTCAGTTGATTACACACAGCTCATTTTGCTGTTAATAAGAGTAAAATGGATTTACCCAGAAAGAATAGGATCCTACCCAGATTTGTTATCATTAATAACACTTCTAATATTATTACCACTTATACGTTCATTTGAAACAGTACATCAGAAAGTGCAAAGCCCATTCCCCAAGTACTTAGGAACAAAAGTGTATCAACTTTGGATTACATAACATGTCTGAGTTAATCTTTTAGTTCCTGTCTTGGACTTTTTTTTCCAGGATATTTAGATAAAAATTAGAAAGCTAGAAATTATATTTTAGAATGTATAAGAATATTAGAAATCTTAGCCCTTGTGAGAACGAATATATTTCAAACTTTACAGTTTTAATCTTGTTGACTCTGACATATAGTAACAGAGTACTACTTTTAGCACAACTTTAGTGGATGTGAAACAAAGCTTAGTAGAATAGACAGCACTGTCTAATAACAAAAGTCTGTTAATCTACATGCAATCTTGACAGTGGCCATATAGTCTATTTGTTTTTCAGGCTGTTGTTTTGTGAGCATCCTGCCAACAGAGAGCGAACCTCTCATACATCTTAAGCATGACTATCAAAGTCAACAGAAAATCTCCCATTGTTCCCAAATGTCTATATTAATAAACTGTGTAAACAAAACATTTGTGGATACCTCACTTGGTCTGAAGCCTTATGGAACTGTTGCTGATTAAGGAGTCTCTTTACTTAGCATTTGTCTTTCACATTTATTTTTCAAAGTATTTCCGTAACAGGCCAATGTGACTGAAGTTTCCTGACCCTCTGCCAATCACAATATAACCTTCAAAGGGAAGAGATAACCTCCCACTGAAGTAAGCAACAAAGAAATGTTCTTTAGAAGAAAATCCAGTAAAATTCATATAGGGAGTGCAAAACTGGAACTGTTTTTGAGAGCCGAATACTGAGATTAATTTAACTCTTTATCTGGTTAGTGCAGTAGTGAAGGGGCTGATTTAAATCAGAGTTCCACCTACCAAACCATGCTTCAGGGAGCAAAACCAGGGCGAGATAAGGCCTTCTGAGGCAGACTCTTTGAAAGGCAGTAAGAAGGAAAGATCTTTCAGCCAGGACTGCTTGATGTTTATCAAGTGGGAAGAGCTGAGATAAGCAGATCCTGGATTCCTGTTTTCATTAGATTTGAGTGAACAGTGAAATTCTCGTCCCGAGAGGTATTCTGATATACTGATATTTATTTTCATCCCAAATCACAATGAAATTTGAAATATCACATTTTGTGGATTTTTTCATGATTTTTCATGATGGATCATTTTGACTGCATATGCTTATAATTCTGCATTGCCTTATAAGCATGGTAACCCATATCCCTTGTGCCCAAACTCTTTTCATGGACAAGTTTTCTGGCTGAAAGACATTTCTTGTCAGGCACTGGATGAATTGTATTTTAACCAAAGGAGTAATTCCAGAGAACAGGAAGTGCTACAGGAAGCGCAACTCCAGGACCTGTGTCAGTGACGTGTCTGCATTCATAACTCATAACAAAAAAAAAAAAAAAAAAAAAAAAAAAAAAAAAAAGATAAAGTCCCACTGATATAATCAATCAAAACAGTGTTCTGCAGAAGAAAATTCAGTTGCTGTAAAATGAAAATACATCAGATTTTTTTTTTGTTTGTTTTTGTTTCACAGAAAGAGTAATTTCCACTGAGCGTAGCCTCTTACCTGTGTCTTATGCCTAGATGACTAACAACAAAGGGATTCTGTCTAGCTGTTAACAATTCAGATTATTTCAAGTGCTGTAGCCAAAAGTATTGCCAAACCATCACTACGTGGTTTTTCTGTTTTTAGCATTAATTTTTACTTTTTTTTTTTTTTTTTTGGGGGGGGGAGGTGGGAGCAGGGGGTGAGGAATGGCTTCATGTCACATTTTGGGCTGAAAGTAGAAAGCAGAAGTAGTCTTTGTTCCATTGTGGTCAAAACTCTGTTGTTGTTGTTATTGTTTAAATTCTGAAAGGAGACAACTCAGAATCAGGCTGTGGTTGGTCTTTGCATAAAAGAGAGACAAGGGCAACTTTTCTTCATTTGAGTAACCTACAGGAGCATGTGTCTTCATGTGAAATATGTATCTGCAAACATTACTCATCCCCTCACTATCTTCTCTGAACGAAGGAGGATTAATTAGTCATGTCTGTGAAATGCCACAAGAACACACCATTTTTAACCAGTGCCATCCCCGATTTACCAATATGAAACCAAACATCCAGGCACAACAGAACCTGCACTGTTGTTCTTCTTGCCTAATATTTGGTCTAGGTTTCTAAAGAAGACACTGTTCCATCTTAAGAAGCAAGTGACATTTTATCTGTGTGAGTCCAGTGTTTTCTGAAGTCTAGAGGAGAAAGAATGGGGACAGAATAGGCAATAACAGTAGTTTAGAAGTTAGCCCATTGTGATCGTAGAATCATTATCATATGGATTTTTTTCAGTGGAAGTTAGTTGCCTTTATTTTGCACATTAGAAATGGCAGTTAACTCAGTGTTTTTTTTTTTTTTTTGGTTTTGTTTTGTTTTGTTTTTAAAGTTTATCTACAAATTAATTTATTTACATTTACAACTTTGGAGTGGGAAGGTTGTCTCATCCTCTAACAGACATTAACAAAGCAGATTTAACCTGAGGCAACAAATACAATGTTATGACAAATGCTTAAAATTTAACATTGTCCTTGATTTTTTCTTTGCCCAGCTTTCACCAAGGCCACTTAAAGTTCTGTTTTGGTACTAAAAGCAAGGAATATGGAAGGGGAAAAGGAGAAGAAATCCCAGCTTGTATCTTTAAAGCTCTGGAATGGTGTAAATTATTACAGTGGTTTCACATTTTCATGGGATCAAGGCAACAACAGTAAGCTCATAAAACAGATACCACTAATTATGCAGAGGAGAAGTCATAAAGTCACTGGTGGAAGCATGTTTTATATTCATGAACACATCATTAAAATTTTAAGACGCACTATCAAATTCTACATTTTAATACTATACCCAACAGCATTAAACCCTCCCAACAAGAAAATCAGATTGTTTAATGATCATGTTTGTCACACAGGTTTTATATGTCTGCTGTTGAAGCAGATGTGGACTTTTCTGTTGCTGGACAGCTTTTATCACTGGACAATTAAAAATAATTTTATCCAAACTGCTTTATAGAAAAATAAATACCACAAAAAGAGAAGAAAATCACCAAAAATTTAGGAATGTTTACTTGCAGAAATATTTAAATTTACCCAATCACATAAAAATATTTTTATAGCATTGTCAATTAGTTTTTATTTCTCTTGTATTTTCTTTTTAATTTAAAAGTCATTTTAAAGTAAAAGGATAAGGATTCAGGCAGGCTACAACCCAGCATGCAAATGTTAGTTATTATAAAGGAATCTTTAAATTAGAAGTGGTTTTAACTTAGACATTTAGATCAGAGAAAATCTAATAAGAGATATTTCAAGCTCAGCTGCTCAGTGGAATCTGTTGGAAGACCTAAGAGTGTTCTGAGTGACTTTCATTACAGTTGTGAAGTGACTGAGACCACTGTGAAAAGGTGCGTATGAATTTTAGGGAGCCAAATGGTTTTATATGAGAAGAGGTGCAACAGATGGTAGATAGATGGATTCTTGTCAGGATACAAACCCTTTCAAAGTTAATTCTTGTAACCTACAGTAAAGACTCCTGTTTGTGGGTTTGGACTAACAGATGCAATAGTTGTGCAGTTGCACATTTGCACATTGTGTCTCTCCCATATTACTGGTGTGGACAACTCCATCTTACCGCTCTGTTCCCCTTCCCTTCAGAGCAAACTGTATTGTTTCTAAGGTTTGTGACTGCTAGAAATCCGTCCCCTCTATAAAGAGTGAGAGCAGCCAAAAAAATGAAGTCATTCTTATTTACCAGTGTCAGTAGCTAAAATCTCCAATTATTAATGCTGCACTTCAAATACATATTTTTACCATATAACAACTGATTTTTGTAAAAACTTTATGAAAAGAATTAAAGTGGTCTATCTCAAAGAAATTATTATATGATGCCCGTGTATCAGCTAATACCATAGTTAAACATCTACCTGAAAAAAGACAAGTGAGAGTTTCAAATTTTAACATAAAATTGTTGCCGTGAATTCTGTTAGGACTCAGTGAAGACTTCTGCCTAAAAAAAAAAAAAAAATAAAAATAAAAAATCAATGGCTCAGTATGGCCTGATATTAATTCTTTTCTAAACCTTTCTTTCTCCAGAGCCAATATTTGGCCTACACTATCTGCCAGCATCTTTTTAATGAGAAGCACACATCTAAAACCTCTCACAGTTCTCAAAATTTAGGAGTAAATATTTTTAAATTAAAACCGTATGCTAAGCAGTGCAGATTTGCTGGTGCAGATGTTATTTCTGGCTCATTTTCTTTAACTGATTCGTAACCAATATACTTTAGTCTACATTTCCACATTTATTATTACTCTGAATTCCACAGATCCAGCAAAATATGTTAATAACACTAATATCTCAAGATGTTTTAGGCAGTTTTCTACTTAGCAGCAAAATCAGCAATAAAATTCTATGAATAAGATGTATTCCCAGGACACTATAAATGGTGAAAATGAGGGGGGAAAAAAATAATTAAAAAAAATATATAAAATAAACAGGACAAGAAAGGTCTTTTTTATTATTATTATTATTTTTATTTTTTTTCAAATTCTAAGCTCCACTTCCTTCAGGAGGCACATGCAGTCTTTTGGCAATTAACTCCTGATCACACTATATAGTTCTACATGCACAGTACAGTCATCCCCACCCCCAACCTCCTTTTTTTTTTCATTCATAGTGTTTCACATTCATTCCAATTCTTTGGGATTCATAACAATGTCTATTTTGGCTGTTTACATGTGAGTTCTGTTGTTTAAGGTATCAGTCTCCTCTAGAAGAAACTGAAGTCTCTGATGAAAGTCACAGTTTTCCATGCTTACTTCTCAATTGATTTTTAGGCAGAATTAATTCTCTGGTTATATGGTGGCCCCTGTTGTCAGCATGTTGGCCAACGGTTTACTAAAGAATTTATCATGCATTTTTTCCATAAATAGATCTAATTAGCCTTCTTCCTTCAAATGCTAGTTATCCTTGGGATCATGCAACCCCATTATCTTTGAAGAACATAGCTGTCCTAGATGGCCTTTCTGGTAATAAATGGAAAAATGACAATACAATTTTGGGATTTCAAAAATTAAGATCAACTCAGGTTCCGAGTAGACAGTATGGTGATATAAGGTGTAAAGCACAGAAATGCTGTCAAAGTCATTTTGAACAGTCTATTAAGACATTTTCTTTAAACACCAAAATTGCCATTTCTTCCTTAGTTTTAATGTGAACAAATTTTCTAAGTACTTCAGCCTAAAATGTAGTTAGACAATTGTAAGACTGAACAATTGTGACATTGGGCAAAAATATTTTTTTTTTTGTAAGCAAGGAAAACAATGTGAAATTTGAGAATAAGAAGTCCCACAGACGTGAAGAAAAAAAAAAAAGAAAAGCTAAAATCAATTTATGATAGATAAGTTTATACAGGGAGTGTAAACATAGGTAGAAAAATCTTTTGGATCAAATCCACTAAACATCTACTGATTTGGTCTAAATCTTATGATAGTAGGCCCACATCTGCTAGAGAAATGATCAAGACTGCAAACAAATGCACCTTTTGCAGCATTGGGTCATTTGGCAGCACTGCATAGGGATTGCAGAACTCCCAGTCTTATTTCGTGAAATGTTTTTGTTTGAATTCTTTCTTGTTCTGTTTCAGCAATTATGTTTTAGACCTATATAAGGTACTTTTATTTTACTTACTTCTATTATTGATGCATTAAGTAGCACTTTGTAACTTTTCAAAATTACTTTTATTACTTGCAAACTATAAAGTAGAAAAACTAATCTGTCTGGGCTTCTTGTATCTTTTGTTGAAAAGTTTTTTTTTTTTTTTTTTTTTTTTTTTTTTTGCTTCCCCCCCCAAATTGTGGATGTTTTGCAGTGTCACTTTTTTTTTTTTTTTTTTTTTTTTTAAAGAAACAAACCACAAATCTGCAGGTTATTCATTTTTATTGCCCTCTGGAACAAAACAGAAACATACAAATGATAGAAAATGTCAAAACCAACATTTTTACTGAATTGTTAAAGAAGTCCTGATATTTTAGTGAGAAAAATTCAGTAAAAAGAATAATAATAATAAATCTTTGGAACGACATGTTCACAGACTGTCATACCACAGCCAGAGGGATAGATATTTAAAACATATAAAATAATTCCCTTTACCAAATCTAATATTGTTTTCCTGCTATGAAGACTGGCTAATCAGTCAGCAATTAACTTTAGGCATAATTTATCAGATGAACTTCATTAAATAGCTTTTTGATTGTATATCACACAAAACCAAACTCTATGATTGGGATTAATTGCTACCTTCATCAGTTTCAGCACAGGTCAAGGATTAAGTGGGTTTGGAGTATGATCTGACCCTTCATTGCAATCCTGCTCCCACCGTAATCTTTAGCTGTCAAATTCACAGTTACAGGTTTCACAGAAGATTGCCACAAATTATGTTTTGATGCTATGCATCATTTTACCTAGCCATGAAAAAGAGCTTAACAGAATAGCTGTTTTGAAAAGAAGTGTGAGAATCATATTAGTAGGCAAATGTTTTGATGTCTTTTTGTTACAAAGTGGGAACTAAGGCTGAAAAATCAACCAATTAAAAAAAAATGGAGGAAGATTCATTTTATGTTTAAAGGGAGAAAAGACTTGAAGTCAATATGGATAGCTGAAAATTTCATATAAAAACTCTTTTTCTGTGGAAAAATAGTTTATGATTTCAACTTTTCATGAAAATGCCCCTGAACAAAACATTTTCAGCCAAAAACTTGTCTGGTTTTGGTTATTGGGGAGGGAGGAGATTGAGGAAGAATTAAAATTTTACAATACGGTTCTAGAAGGGCTCTTCTGCAGTTGGTTATGTATATTTAAGACATATCTCCCTCCTGGCATGATTTGCAACATAATAATGGAGCAATGTTGAGAAACCCACGCTATTTCTCTCTACTTAAATTCCCAGAATTGTCAATCTGGCATCTCTCACAGTACAACATTTACATAATTTTTAAATTACAGACAATTATGCAAAACCCTTTTCCATCAAAGGACCAATTTTCTTCCCCACCCTTCCCCTGAAGTCAACAGCAAAGTGTCCTTTCTCAGCAGTGGAAACAAAGTCAGTGTCTGGTGGTTATACTTATGGAAGAGCACTGTATGCTTAATATTGTTGTATATTTGCCTATGCCAAATACTATTGTATTTGAGAAAGTATGTCAGTAATGATAATGATATGAACAGTATCTATGAATTCTTTGATGGTAAGCACTGTTCAGGGAGAGTGTATACGGTGACTATTGAGAAAGAAGTAATCTAAGAAATAAGTAGGCAATACTGGATTTTTGAGTTTGTAAAACTGAAATACACAGTGAACTGAGATGATAAAGACTGGGAAAATTATCTTTGGGTTTTAATATGTGTGTATGTATAGATAGATAAATATACCTTAGGCTGATTTTACCTTACACTATACATATAGTGTAAGTATATATATATATACACACTATACATATATATACATATAGTGTATACACACTATATGTATAGTGTGTATACACTATATGTATATATATTGTTTTCCTAAGTTAGTGTAAATTATAATTGTCAGCCGAGGAAACATAATTTCCCTAGTGCCTCCTTTCTATTGCCATCAACCCTTCAGCTATATGAGAATTACATTCTTTACAACTGTTAGCGTGAAACAACACAGGATTCCTCTTATCTGTCACTGGTACTGTGAATTTTTTAACTAAATCATAGACAGATGGATACACAGATGCAAATATGAATGACTTACTGCTCATTTTGTTGTAGACAGCAATGTAAGCATGTGTATGTATGTGTATATAATACATAATGTTTATGTGTAGGTTCACATACACACACATGTATTGTGACTGGTGTTTGGCATGTAACTATGAGACAAACAACTGAGAGAGAGGACTTGATTGCTTTTTCTATATTTCATATAATGATTCACAAAAGTGTTTAGTTATAAAAAGCTGACTCCAAATGCTTTTTCTTATACTAAAGCAGCTGTTCATATGAAAAAGAAAAACAAACAATCCCAACTTTTCTTTGATTTTACTGCAGGATACATGCTCAGTTGCTCTTCTTGTGATGAAAAAATAATGCCCACAGTGCAGCGTAGCAGTGGACCTTGCCCCTTTTTGTAGTTAACCAGTGAAAAAGGCTGCATCTGCTTATTCTCAGACATTAATGCAGCTAAAGGAATAAGACATCAGAGGCCTGCAAATGAGAAGGTCTTTTTAAATTTACAAAGCGTTCGCTCCTGAATCCACCTCAGCCAGTTTGGGGAAAGCACTTTTGGCACCAAGTCACCCTTCAGGGAAAGACTGATAATGATCACTAAAGACATACTACGGGCTCCTGCCTCACTCACTTCAAAGGCCTTCTCTCTTAATCAACATTAAATCATCATTTTGCCTTGGATATAGGGACAGCTGTACACAATCTATTTGTTTTAAAACAGATTAGGAATGGTTTTTCTGCCAGAGTATAAGCTGCACGATAAATGCACTTTAAAGACACAACTAGGAAAAACATTGCTCCTTTGGTTAGCTAGATCCCGATATTAGCTGAGAACATACAGCATCTTGCTAGGATTGGATCCTTATTCAGTTGTTCAGCAACCCCCAAGAGAATTTAGGAAATACAGACATTAATAAATAAATAAATAAATAAATAAATATCAAGTATCCGTTAATCTTAGCTATGCGTTCCGATAAGTTGTCCATGAACAGCAATAGTAATGGTAATAATAAGTAACATAAGATCTTCCAGATCTTCCAGTTTCTGGTTCTTTTTATTTTATTTTACTCTTACTATTATTGTTAACCTTAGAATCAACTTATTCCATCTACTGACATTCTCACAACTGCTAGGGTGACAACAAAGGCCTTTTATTACCCAATTAAAAGCTGATAGATAGTTGTTAAATAATTAAGTGAAGACCCCTAATACTAGGTAACACACCTCCTCTAGACTCATACTAGAGATTTTTATACAGCTGCTAAATGTCTCTCTAAATGCTGGTTTTCTTATGCAATGTGAATGTACTGACATGCACAATTTAAAAGACTAGTCTAGAAAGAAGGCACATTTCCAGAATAGAAAAGAATGTTTTGGAAAGTAGTGGCTCCAGGAAAAGATTTGGGAGCCAAAATAAGTACCCAAATCAATGTAATTCTTGTAAAACTTTTTGGTGAAAAAAGTTACTCAGTTTTTCTATCTGTAGACAGAATACATGTATTGATACTGGAATACTGTAACAAGTCCTGTTGTTTATTTTTAGAGAGCTATTGAAAAATGAAAACGGGCAAATAAATATACTACAAATAAAATATCTTACAAAGAGAAACTTAATATTTTATCTGTTATTCTTCAAAAAAGAAAAAAAAAAAAAAGAAGATTGACAGGTAACATGTTTATATGTATGAGAGAAAACAGTGTTTACATGTATAATCCTTCACATATCAGAGAAATGCAATTCCAGTTTTAGAAAATGGAAGCTAAAATGAGACAAATACAAATAAAAATTGAGTTCCAACTTCTAATAAGAGAAACCACCAGAAGCATCTATAAAACGAATTGGTCCCTTCTGTTCTTGTTGCCTCCCTTCCCATCTTTTAGCCTAAATCAGCCATCCTTCTGGTGGACATATATCAATGAACCTCCAGCTGCTTTAATTCAAATGGAAGTCCATTCACAAAGAGCTGGCTGAAATACTGTGCCTTCTGAAATAAGAGTGGTCTAACTAGTCTGATGATCCAAGAGCCCATCTTGAGCTCAAGTTTTCCTATCACATTTTTGGTTGAAATACTAGTGTCACTGCATGCCTAACATCTTAATGCAGCTACCTTAACTATGAGCATGTCACAGATGTGCAAATTAGTTGACATGTTTATTGGTATAACCAGTGACATCTGCAGTATACACAGAAGGGATTGGATGTCTACACAGAGTGAACATCATACCCATCTATTAAGATGGTATCTTCTTTCCTAAAAGGAAAACAAGAACAAAGCTACTATTGTTATGATCCTTTTCCAAATCCAATAGAATAAATTGCTAACATTGAAAATTCAATGTTTTATGCTTTTATGATAAATCTCAGTTTTGCTTTAACCACCTCATCTCTCTGTAAATATTCATTTTAAAATGAAGAATTTTACCTGATGCCCTTATGAAAAAAAATCAGACTATTCAACTCTAAAATAACTCCAACTGATTAATATTTCTCTCTGTTATAGACTTGACATTGCTATTTTATGATAAAGGTAATACAAGATGGTCCAGACAGCAAGAAAAGTGGAACCTAGTATAAAAAGGCAGATACTAGCACTGAATTTGATTTTCATGGTGTGTTTATGTTCATGGTAGTAAATGAGAAAAGTAGCTTAAATTCTTTATATAGGCATTATCATAAAGAATATTAGACTTCCAAGAAGCTACTGTTAGGTATGGGAATAAAGGGAAAAGAAAGGATGAATAGATTAGATTTTAGCTAGCAAACAGGACAGAGAAACAGTTAAGCAAAGATAGAAATGGAATGAAAACTGGATAGATTTCTGGAAAAAAAAAAAAAAAAAAAAAAAAAAAGATTATAGATTGAGATGAGAAAATTCTGGTACCACCAAAAGGAAGAACTACACCACATCTAGAAAAAGTATCCTAGATAGAAAAAGGCTCCACTTGGTCAAGCAGCGCAGAAGTAGTATTTTGAGTAAAGGATGGCTAGTGCCTTGTCCTCCCAGAAAATCTATTTCTTGGTGGTTGAGAATGCACCAGATGATCTAGCTATGAAGCAGGATGCAAGGAAGGAAAAGGCATATAAAATGAATTATATGTATTTGAAAAACAACAGAATGCAAATCAAGGCAACATAAATTAAAGAGAGAGGGAGAGAAAGTTACTCCAGGGGCTTTATTCCCCTCCCCCCACAGGATACAAGCTATTTCCTTTGACTTTTGCAATAGTAATTTCAGAATTCTACTTCTGGCACAGTCTGAACTGATGTATTTTCAGCACTTGGCAAGAAGACATTTAGAAGATAGAGGTTGTTCTTTTACTTGAGACAGGGAATTCAACTTCTTGTGCTGTGACAGTAAAAAATGCATTTCTCCACTGAGGTCATCACTGCACAGACAACAGTAAATTTGGCATTTCCTAATTTATTTATTTATTTATGTTTCACTTTACAACCTAAATAACTTTCTTCTCTTCATTGAGTAATGTCCACATGGAGTCCATTTTTATTGTGCGCGTGCTCAAGCCTAGCTTCAGGCACAAGGAGCACATACAGTCCAAGAATGGACTACATGTGGATAACACATTTCAAAGACATACGGATTCTGAGAGGTAAGTCCTTACTAATGTACATTTTGCTGTGCAGTATTTAGTAACTGAAGATGGAGTTCTCTGACCATTGCCAATGCAAATTGCTGATCTGTCATAATTTGCAGTGGATAGACCTGGTTCTGACTTCTCCTAAAATTTTCATTACTGAGCAAAGTAATGAAAATAGAGTAAAAATTTTATCTACAAAGTACTTTGTAGATAAATTAATAATTCAATATGACAGAAGTATGTCTTCCCTTTATAAAGAATGTCAAGCTGACTAAAGAGTGAAAAAAATTTTTTGAATAATTGACATCAACATATTATATTTTTTAAATAACTATATGCAATGTTATATAAAAGTGCTAAACAACATGACCAGGAGTAATAGCAAAGGGAAAGGCTATAGCTTTAATTTATGAAAGCAGATATAGGATATAGGAATAGCCATACTGGCTTAGATCAAAGCCCCAGTCTGTAACAGTGACCAGTAGCAGATGTTACAGGAACATAAGAAAGAGATGGTGAGCCCTCCTTTTTTATGCAGTCAGACACTGTAAGTTTGTACAGCCAGACTCCTGAGGAGGGCCAGATATGCAACAAGGTAACAACTGGCTGATATCTTTACCTGTTTCTTAACAGAATTCTTCACTTTCCAGAGTCATGTTTCATGCTGTGAAAGATTGTATTCTCTTGACAGAAGATGAGAAGAGGTTTTATATATTGCTAATATTCACTAAGCAAGAAGTATCACCCCCTTCAGAGAAGCTACATCACACTGGATGCCAAGATCAAGCAAAAAAACTCAGTGTAAACCTGAGTTCATTCCTATTGTATACAACAAAACCACTGAGATTGCTGAGTGTCTGCCATCTTTCAGTGTCAGTATATAAAATTCACAGACCCAGTCAGATAACTGACCTATATTGAACTGACAAATTGCAACTTTGATTTTTAGCTTTATCTAGTATTAAAGGTAGAAGTAAAGTGCAATTTAAGAAAAATAAAATACTTAAAATGTGCATTTTAAATCACTAAATGG
Organism: Aythya fuligula; assembly: GCF_009819795.1. Classification (NCBI taxonomy): domain Eukaryota; kingdom Metazoa; phylum Chordata; class Aves; order Anseriformes; family Anatidae; genus Aythya; species Aythya fuligula. The sequence goes on along the minus strand of NC_045562.1, from coordinate 24,504,264 downwards.
TGTCATTTCTTCTTTGCAAGAGAGGATGCTTGTGATAGTTATACTGTTACATAAGAAATATATTTCCAGTAGTTTATTTATTTCAGGGCTTGCTCTGTGAGTAACTACAATTTTTAAAATATTGGTAACTTTAAAAACTTCAGACTGTAGTTACCCTTTTAAGTAGTGGCCAATGGCTGTCAACATGCATCATTACAGACCTTTGGAAATCAGATATATGTAGCTGTCAGATACAAAGTAGGAAAAGGGGAGAATTGAAATCAAGGCTAAACTGTACCTAGTCTGGATCTTTCTTTACAGATCTGATGAAGATAATCTAAGCCCACTTTTTTTTTTTCTTTTTTTCTTTTTTTCTTTTTTTTTTTTTTTCCTATCTTATTAAAGCCAAAGTAGAGGTTTTACCTGTTTCTAAACAGTAGAGGTTTTACCTGGTTCTAAAATACTTCCTAAAATACTTCCCCTCATACCTGTTAAAATTGTTTTGACTAAAAGCTCTGTTTTAAGGTTATTTTTTTCTTCATTATTAAATTGTGTTGGAGTTAATCCAATGATCTTCCTGTTTGTCTACAGTATGCATAGAGTAAAACAAAACACATTAGTTTTGCCTTAGCGAGGCATTAAGGAAAAAAAAAAAAAAAAGGAATTACAGCTTTTTTCTTACACTATTATGAACAAGGTGTGGGACTTCCCACCTTTGAATCTTGCAAGGAAATAAGGCAAGGAAACTAAAGTGTTTTATTCACTCTGTATTGGAAAACTGGATAAGCTCAAAGAAAATGTAGCTAACAGCAAGCTCAAGGCAGGATTCATATTCCAGTAACTTTAGAAATCAAAACCCACCTTTGCATTAATCCAGTCTTCTGCCATCATGTTTCCATTGAAAATGGCAAAGTTATGCTGAAGTAAAGTTAGGGAACAGTTTAGTACTTAGCTTGGAGGTGATCATGGAACCAGAGGTAGAACTACATCTCCCAGATCTCTGTCTGCTTCCTCCTTTTTTTACCCTCTGGTTTGCAGAATACTTGTGTTTTCTGAAGCACTGTATCTGCTCTTTTTCTTTCGAGACCATAGTATCTCCTGGCTGTGATCCCTTGAACCACAATGAATCACAGATACATAACATCCTATACATAGTGGTCTCTTCTCTTTTCTGCTTGCCAAGAAAAACTTAAGATCTTTTTGATGGTCAAATCCACAGAAGAGTGGCAGGTCACACTGATGGGATGTGTGTTACTGCCTTTGGCACAGACCAGAATGCCATGAGAACAGATTAGACATGCTGCAGACTGAAAAATTGTCCCAGAGCAGAGAACCAGATATAGAAAAGTGTTCTCAGTATAATAGCTTTTTTTTTTCTTCTAGGAGTTTAATGCTGAATGATGTTTTCCAATCAAACTAATAAATAAGAGCTTGGATTTATCCCCAAAAATATGAAGAGGAGAAATACAAGAAGGAATATTCTAATTTTCTTTACTCTTCAAAGAGAAAAACAAAGATTTATTTACTCAAGAGCACAGAATGCTATATTGAAAGCTATAATGAAAAGTCAGAACTTTGAACAATACTGGGGGTGTCTGACTTCATTAGAATGTCTGAATACTAGCTTGGAGGGAAAATCAGGTCTTGTGTGGAAGGAGTATGGTAAAGTGAGTCAATGTTCAATTCTTTCTGCTTCCACACTTCCCCAGATGAGAAAGGGTTAAGCATGAGTTAGGGATGCATGCGAAAATATATGGATGAAGTAGGAAAAAAAAATCTCTTCTAGTTTGAGCCACTCCATCTGTTCCCTTAATTCAGTGGCAGACCTTGACTGGACCCTGGGATCTGCTAGTCCCACACTTCACACAACTTCTCTCTGTAAATTAAGTTGTTGGCCTGTGTTGCTGAGGGTTTAGGAAGGTGAGTGATGACCTTGGTTTGAGTATGTTTGTATAGAAACATGTCACTTCAGGATGATGTCTTTCCTCCTGGGACATAGGGCCCAATACTAACCATTTGTTAAGAAAATACCAAAGCTAAACATATCCAGTGTATGAAAGGATCCAACACCCTTGCCAAGTGTAACTTTCACTCATCTTTGAAACATCAATGTACACTGTATTTTAAAGGTTATTTTTAGCACTTGTCTTTTAAACTGTTTCCCATCTGATGTTAACATCTTGCAACTTTAAAACTAATATGAGTTATTTTTATTATTAAAATGGGAAATCACTTTAATATATTGTAGTATGGCAATATGTTTAATATATGTTTTAAAAAGGAGATCTAAAATAGTATTTATGTTCAGGAATGAGAACACATAATACCAAAGAAGCCACATAATGCTTTCAAGTTCTATGTTTCTTTATATAGCAAAGATTAAAAATAAAATTTTAAGGAGGATATAGTTGTTAGCATTTTTTCCCCTATTTTCCTTGCAGTATTTTCCATGCATTCATCTGTATTCCTGAGTTATAATATAGGCATACTGATGTTTGAAGAACTCATTGTTCTTGTTTGATTTTCTGAGAAATATTGTTTTTTAATTTGCAGTTGTCTTGCAGCATTAATTTTGAAACTGGATGAAGTCCTCTTGTAATCCCATGCAGGTTTGGTCAGATCAGTAGTATACCTTAACTCATGATGTCCACAAGAAAACAATGAAAGATAAATTTGCATTAGAAATATTTTTTTTTTTTTCAAACCAGGTAGTCTTAAAACTGAATTCCCAAGTGTGGCTTTAGATACCTAATTTTAGGCATCTGAGTCAGAAAATGTTGACCTTGCTTTATATTCCTATTTAAGATTGATTAATGTACAGTCAGGATGTTTTTCCATACAGCCAGCCTATAAATGTTACCTTTCTAAAGTTCAGCCCATACTTATTTGGTATATCTTTAAATAATTTATCTTCCTTTCTTACACTCTTTAAATATTTCATCCTATTTTAGGTTATGAAATGATTGTGAACTGATTTGGCTCTAGAGCTTCTCCGAATTATGAGGCGTAGCTGGCGTGGGGGACAGCCCTTTGTTTAAACAGGAAAGAATGAAATCTTAGCACCATTAGAGTCAATGGGAGCTCTGCCACTGACTTCCACGTGGCCTGGATTTTACCCAGTGAACCACCTTTGCTCTTAAGTGAAGTAAATCAAGCAGGACTGCACCAAAGTCTGTGAGAGTACAAAACAAGAAACCAGTATGTGAAATCAGACAAAAAATGGCAGAAGAACAGTTAAAAGCCAGTCAAAATAAAGTACCTGTATTAAAAGAGCGTGCACTGTAACATCTTTTGCCCTGAAAATTTTTCTCTAGAACTATATTTCAGGAAAGACGGTCTACTGCCATGTTGAACCATTCTCAATGGATACACTGTAGAAAGTAAATAAGAATGCTTTTTTTTTTTTTTTTTTTTTTTTTTTTTTGTATCTCCTGTAATGGAGTAAATAAATTATCTAAAACTGATCACAAACCATTTCAAAATGTCTCTTTTCCTCCACATGTAAATCATCTTTTTTGTCATACCTGAACTTTTAAAAATATTAAAAGCCTGCTCACAGCAACATAAACAGAAAAACAGCAACATGTTTTGGTGTTTCCTCTTGTGCGACTGTGTCCTTAGATTTCTTCTGTTGAAAGAACTGTATTAGGAATGACTTAATGTAGAGAATGCACTCAAGCTCTTTAGCTATAAATGAATTTTATTTACAACCAGTTTTGTATATTTTTTGTGGAAGCTATTATTCCATTACTTTTCACGTAAGTCAAGGAAGAAAAAGAAAAAGAAAAGAAAAAAAAAAAAAAAAGGAAGAAAGGAAAAAAAAGAAGAAAGAAAAGAAAGAAAGGGAAAAGAAAAGGAAGGAAGGAAGGAAGGAAGGAAGGAAGGAAGGAAGGAAGGAAGGAAGGAAGGAAGGAAGGAAGGAAGGAAGGAAGGAAGGAAGGAAGGAAGGAAGGAAGGAAGGAAGGAAGGAAGGAAGGAAGGAAGAAGTACTTGAGTAGAAAAGTGGTAAATAAAGGTCATTTCACTCAAGAGAAATCATGTTTTAGTCACGCTAGCCCTGGAGAACAGAAATAAAGGATTGGACAGTTATCTGCAGAAATGCTCAAAATGTTTTCTGGGTGAGAAAACGCTTTCAAATTAATAAATTACTAAACCGTCAAATAAACAGAATAAAATGTTAAGTGCATTTTGTTTTATACTGAACATAAAGAAGAGAATAACAGACTCTTTTAACTGCAACCAGGATAGCATTCCCAACATAACTTCAAGAGATGCAGAAGTCTGTGTGGTAAAAGGGCCACAGATAGATGTCCTTCCGTGTAGATTGGGAATTCCCACTCTGTGCGAATTGGGTGCAACCATCATATTTCAATGGATAGAACTCAAAACTTTTAAAACCTTCTTGTAACTTCAGAGATGTCTCAGAATTTGAGCTTTCATTTGGAAGACAAGTGTAAATTATGGGGCCATGTGAAATACAGAGTGGCACCAGACAAGCTCTGGAGGTGTGTGGGGCCTAGTTATCAGCCTGATTTTACCTTTAATTTATATGTTGGACTCCGAGTTGCTGCAGTTAAAGAGGTGGATTCTACTCTGTGGAAACTTTTCAGCGAAGTGGGTGGGTGAATGAGCTGGTTGTCTGAAGTTACTTCATCTTGAGGAGTCAAAACCCAGACACAGGTGCTCTGCTGTTCCATCAGTGAGCAGAGTTTTTCATCCTCTGTTGAGTTGGCCAGAGCTCAGACTTCCCACTCTACCCTACCATGTGCTGGTTTTCTTTAGTAAAAAGTTTTGTTAGTCTTATTCTTTATAGAGGAGAGATAGACAGAAGTCTTCCATGGATTATGAAGTTCCTCTCTTTCTGGGCTAGTAGCAAATGCCATAGAAACGAAATGAGAAATTAAAACAGCAGCTATTGAATATGTGACAGATCTGTGAACATTTCAGACTTTTTCTGTGACAGAAACCCCTTAGGTGAGAATCTCCATCTACTTGGTCACCATCCCTACCCATAGAGTAAAGGTAGTTCCCCATTTTAAATCGGTCCAATTGCTACTCAGGTGAAGCATTTTTCCATGGTAGCTGGAGAACAGCTGCTCCTTCTGCTTCTCTATTTCTTGCTCTGTTTCCTCCCACTGCCTCTTGCTGCCAGGTCTGAGGACAAGTGAGATCCTCCTGGCCAATGCTTAAATATAAGACATGAAGAATTACTTAAATTTATTTCCTTTTACTCCTTACTCCTGTTTCTTCAAGAATTCTGATACAGAACAGCAAATGATGAAAATTGAGTAACAGAGTCTTCAAAGAAGAACTTTAAAAAGAGACAATAGTACTAAGGGTTAGGAATATCTTGCTCCTCTTCTTTCTCCCTCTGAGTTGTATGAAGATATTCTGGCTTGTGTGGAGCTGGCACAATTGTACCAGGTTTTTAAGAGTACATTAGCTTACCTCAATTTAAGCACTCACAAGCAATGCTTCCTTTCCTTAGGGCTTGTTATAGTATCCTCCCAGATAGAGAAAAGATGCATGGACTAAACAAAACCAGTTTGTACTTGACACTTTGGGTCAATTTACAAGCCTGCTTGAAGACTTAAATGAGCTCTTGTCTTTAAGAGCTCCCTGTGTGGTGTGTTGTCTGCTTGTCAAATATGTATATTTTAAAACTGACTAATTCAGAGCTGAGAAAATGCTGTTTTCTTCTTCATCTTTTTTTTCTTCAGTAACCTTTCTGCAGATAAACTATCAGCAAACAACATCTCTTAAATTTAATTTATTTCTTACTATATTTATCACTGGTATAGTAGCCTTGTTGAATTATTTTTAGCCATGATTAGTAGCGGTATCTGTAGATACTGTATATTTCCATAGCCGTAAGGCCTGAGCAACCATAGGGACTAAACAGAAGAGCAACAGCAGAGAAGTATATCTTAAATGTCTTCTCTCTGTATATTTATTAATGCTGCTGTAGAGAAACAGAAGGGAAACTAGGTAAACCCTGAACACTTCAGATTTTATCTAAACATTTGGGATTAAAATGATATGTCTGTGTTTTCTATGTCCTTTTACAGTTTTCTGTCATTTAAGTAAAGACAAGTGTTTTGTTTTCAATCAGTAGATTTGCAGTTTATGCGACTATATCACCTCAGGATCCTCCCTAGAATTAATTGTTCTGCTAAAATATGAGAAGTGTGACTCTATACCACATGCAGACTAGAAAATAATGGCTTGACATTTTAAACCAGACTTTCTCCAAATATATTTTTAGTCACATTTTAGAGGAGAAGTCTGCAGATGTCAGTCAGTGTTCATGTGCATGCCTGTGACTACGTTTCTATTTTATTAAGAGTTTAATGTTGCTTCTCAGTATTTCAAAGATATAGGAAAAAATGTTAATGAAAAAGATATATTTCTATGGCAAGTACATGACAATGTAAACAGAAAACAGGTCTAGTTTTCAAAATCCAGATTTGGGTGCCACTTTTTTTCAGAAGTTGATAATTTACACTCCTCTGCTCCCTTTCTGAGATGAACTTAAAGTGTGAAATTTTGGCACAACTGATGTCTGCATTTGTCATGCTGTTTTCCCAAACTGGGATGTTTGGATTTGTATCCTGATGGACATGTTCTGTAACAAATTATGAGGGTGTCTCTTGGCAGGCTGTCTGAGATTTTCCACTGTACATTTAATTTTTAGTGATGTTCTTCTGTCTTTGCTAAGATTTATATCACCAAAAATAAGAAATAAGAAAACCACCCACCGGTAGAGTATCTAGAGAACATATCAATGTTTAACACTTGAACCCCTATGGTAAGTGGTGTCTTGCATGTATACAGACAAGGAATTTTCTAATATATAAGCAATTGATCTAAATTTGAAATAATGATCCCTTAATTCAAGGTATTTTGGGTATTTTATGATCAAATGGAAGAGAAATTTTCTTCTTAAGTCTCCTAAAAGAGTCCTTTAGATTTTAGAAATTGTGAATAAAATGTGTAATACAATCAGAAACTAAGTTAATAACTTATAAAATATGTGGTTTTTTTTTGTTTGTTTGTTTGTTTTTTAACTAAGAAATGTAATAATTTCAACCATCTGACTTAAGTAGTGATGGCAGACTGCTAAATGTATTAAGCACAACAGAAATTATCACAATACTTTCCAACAGTGATGGAATAATAATTTAAAATAATTTCTCTACCATGTGGCATGTTAAATAATGATCTCAGGAGAAAAAAGTAAGAGAAATTAATTTAATAGAATGCTACAAAAGTTGTTCACTATTAACCTTAAAGAACATTGTATGGAAACTTTCATTTCTTAGTGACCTATATTTCTTAGTGACCAAATTTTATTTGCTTCTTTTTGATTTAACACTTAGATTAGATGGATGAATATTGCAAAAACGGTGTGTAATAGGATTTTATTTTAGGGGTTTCTATTGCCACCTAGCGGCTACCCTCCTTCCTGTGCCCTAGCAGGAGTTTTCAAAAGATTCTCAGTTGTGTGGAGCAAATTATTTTACTGACAAGTGAGAGAAGGACGCAAGTGATTTCATTCTTTAAACTTATATAAAGTAGAAAGTAATTAATTTAAGTTTCCTTATTATGCAGACTTCAAGAAAATTCCTAGAGCAACAAAGATATATTCCATCTCATATAAATTAAGACCCATAAAATACCTTAGTAATGAATGCTAAGAAAAGGAAAACCTGTACCAACATGCATTTCTTTTTGTTTGAAACAGATGATAAGAGTTTGATGTGGTTCTGTCTTGGGTGAGTTTTCATCTCTTGAAGCATGCTCTGATTTCACAGGAATTGGTCTGTTTTTACCACTGGAGCAGAAACTCTTTGTACTCTTCTAAAAGACTGAGAAGTTCATGTTGCTCTTGAAAAGGTATGTTGAGAAGAATCATAAGAAATATCATGTCTTCAGTTCTGGTTAGTTTTCCTTGATAACAGCAATTATAAAACAATTTTCTGAGCTTTTCCACTTGCACACTGACAGCTGAGAGTTAAAATAAAAATTAATATAGTGTTCCAAAGTGAGAGTCTGAGTCACCTCTAATTTACGCCAATATAAAGTCTGAGCAAGCACTGAAATCAGTGGAGATACTCATACCTGTGGAGGTAAGATTTGCTGTACATAGAATTAGAAACAATCCCACAAACTTGAATAATGCCCAGAAGTTTTATTTTGTATGTGGTCTCACATGTATAATGTGGTACTCTAACATAGATTATACACACGTATGTAACACCTGCACTTAAGAGCTCTTTGTATTAGGGTTTTATTTGCCCACAAAATAGTTTTTTTATAATATCCTTCCTTTTGAATCAAAACGTTTCCTTCAAATAAATTGCCATTATTTTCAGTACAGGCTAAAGAAAAATAAAAAAAAAAAAAAAAAAGAGAGAGAAATTTTATTTCTTTAAAGTTCTATTTTAATGATAAGTAAAAATTGTAAGCATTAATTTTGCCTCCACTAGTTAAACAGAAACTAGTGGTGTGTTCTGAGTGATAACCACTCCCCCTTTTAAAATAAACCACACAGTTTTGTCTTGGCAGACATTCAGCTCTAGTAGACTTATCTGCTTGTAAAGTTTTCCTTTGCATACATGGTCACTCAGTTTAAAGACATTTTTAAAGTATGGAGCAAGCTGTAAAATGGAAAAAAAGTGTGAAAGCATTGATATATATTCTATCTTTACCGCGTGTGTATAGAATTAACTCTCTCTTTTCCTGGTGAATGACTCCCCTAGATTTGGTATGCCTTTTCAGAGCCACAAGAATGGCCCATCTGAAATGCAGACTTCCTGCAGCTGGAGGCTTTGCTGGACGTTTTTAATATCAAGACTGACTGGGAGAAGGGGAACTACCAGGAGATGGGCATTGGCAGGGACATGCATTATTTTTCCCATTTGGTCAAAGTCTTCCTGTGTAACCTTGAGCAGTTCACTTAGGCTCAGATTTTCAGTCATTAAAGTACTCTAAGAGGTGCTTTTTAAATACTCAGCTTTAAAGCTCTAAAATAACATGCTCCACAGTAGCAGTTCTTTTCCCTGTCTTGTGCTAATTTATGGATATTTTTTTAGGAAGAGTAAAGCACTTACCTGGCTTTTGTCTCTGTAAATATTTCTGAAAGAATGCAAATTCTTGGAAGTTTAGTCTGTCCTTTCACAAAAGGATCTACCTCAGTTAGGATGAGGAGGCCTCTCACTGGTCTTAGACCTTAAGTCAATGACACATTTCAAGTGCTAAAATAAAACAGGAAACCAGTGTGGATGGCCATTCCTCAAACACTATAGACACTGAAACTTCTGATTGCAGAATGACAAATTGTAATATTTGTACCCTGAACAATGAATACAGTTGGTGGAGGAGACAGTATGCTACAGCAAGTGTTTAGGGACTATCTGTCAATCCTGCAGTGATGCTTGCTTGGTGGCTCCAGAACAGGAGCTAAGCTGAAAGACCTGGGAATAGTTATGTCTGTAGTGATTACTGATAGCAAGAGAGCCAGCAAGCACCAGCTGTGGCCTACAATTCTAGTTTTCTGATTCAAATTCCATCTATCAACTTAGATAAGTGTGTGTATGTATATAGACATTGAATCAGAGCGTTGGAATCAAAAAATGTTAAATTCCCATTTCATAGAGAAAGTATTGTCCTTTTCCATTATTTCTTGAAGTGTTTCAAAGTTCATCCTTCCTATAAGCTTTGGTAGGTCAATCGATTTAAAATTAGATTTCTCACTATTTTTATTCTCCCTGGAAGTATTTTTCAGTTGAAAGCCCCATTTTTGCTAATGTGGTAATAACCATCTTCAAAGCACACTGAAAACATTTATCTATGCCTATTGCAGGTCACTTATTGCATTGTTGACTGAGTGTATTTGTGTGTGTGTATGTTGGGGTTGGTTTTTTTTTTGGAAACACAGCTTCCAAATATTTTTCTCAAATAACATTAGAAAATAAAAACCCTATCAGATTATATGTTCAAATTTGTCTGTTGTGTTTCAGTGTGACGAAGAGTACAAATACATGAATTTTAGGAGTGTTAGTAGCCAACTGGATAGTTTGCTTGGTTCAAGGCAGGACTTAATGGAAATTTGAGGTCACATTTGCAGCGCAGTAACATGATAAGTTTCTGGAGTGCTCTGTGCTGCCAGGTTAAGACATGGTTACAGGGCTAAGGCACTTTTGCTAGGTAGCCAGCATACTGCTTTCACCAGCAGTCACACACCAGCCAAATATAAACTTTCCCAGTGGGAGCAGCAGAGCAACGGTGTTTAAGCTACAGAAGGAAGCCTAAGAAAGATTTTTGTAAGAACATTAACATGGAAAAACTCAGCAGCTAATTGATAGGGTGAGAAGGTCACAGGGAAATGCTGGTCACTTGGATGCCTGAGATTGTAAATATCTTTCTGAAATGTTATGTCGTTTGTGTGGCTGCCATGAGTGAGCAAAAAAAGAGAATGAGGCATGTGGGAAAAGACTGAAATGGTCGAGGCACAGAGAAGTAAGTGCTTCTAGTTGTTCTCCAGCAAGGTCAGTGATTAATGATGGGCTTTTCTGAGCCTCTGGGTTGCCCAGGATATAGAAGCTCTGCAGCAGCCCTCTGGGATGAGCAGAGGCGAGGTCAGGAACTCTGATTCCCTGCATAGCAAGACGGCTGGGTCCTGTTCAAGTCCTCACCAGAAACTCTCTGATACCTCAACCCATACCATATTGTGTGCAGCAAAGATTTTCTTTAACAATTTAGGATGTTTTAGGCAATGGGAAAAATGATTTTTTTTTAATTTTTTTATTTTTTTTTTTAAAGAAACTTGGTGTGAGGTTGAAATTTTGCTACCTTGCTGTTTTCTGGAGGTATGAAGGCAGTACTGCAGCAGCTTCTGGGATGTCTGTGATAGCAGCTGGCAGTGTGCAATATCTCCAAGATAGCCACAGGCAGCACACTCTTATTACATTTTGTTTGGGTTCTGCACATTTGTGAGTGCCCATAGGTATCTCCCTGGCCTGGATGCATCTGCTCTGTGTGGATTATCCCCTGAGTGACATGCCAAAAAGATGATGAGGATTGTTTGCCTGTCCACCATTACCAGGAGACGAAGCAAAAAGCTATCAAGCTTCAGGCTTCCCCCTTCCCTGTTCTCTCAGTACCAATGCAGTAGTACATCGATTCTCTAATTTGGCGAAGTGCACAAGTGACTATGGCAAACCAGTAATCCTTTTCCCCTCCAGTGAGGCACAGCATGTGTTTAAATCCTATTAAAACCTGTTGGACTTAAACACATACTTAAAGTTAGGTGGAGTTGAAAGGCAGACATGGAAAATGAAATTGAAGAAATGTAATTCTGCCTGCTAGTTTAACAAAGGGCTAACTGCACACTTGGTGACTGTGGATTGCAGCAGCAGGATTTTATTGACCTTTCTGTTCATATGAAGACATTTTTGTAGGATCTATTAGTGAAGATCACCCAAGCTTCACAGGTATATTAAAATTCAGTGAGATCCTAATTGCCTTTCTTCCCTAGAAGTTTTGACAAAGTTGCATAATGGGCACAAGTGTGTGTTTTTTCTCCCACTAATTTTGACTCCAGTAAAAGTACTTGCAGAGAGAGAGATGTCAGCCTCCTCTGAAGAGAGTTTGAATTTTGAATGGGTGTCCTCTGGAAAATTGTTCTTGTAAATTAACTTTCTTAAAAATAATTCCTGATCTCTTTGAGAATGGAAATGAAGCCTGATCCCAGTATCAAGGAAAATATTTTTTTCATTAATATCTTTACTTAAAACAAACAGACAAACACACTAAAACGTATTTTCTACTAGTTGATGATTCTGAAACCAGCAAGTCATGTTCATGGCTGAACTGCGAGGAAAGTGCACTCAGACCCCCTGAGTATTGTACTGCTTTGCTCTCTGATGGCACACAGTTTGCTTCCTGGCAGAGATGGCAGAAGAAAAAAAAAAAAATAAAGAAAACAACCCTTAATGCTAAGGAACGAATGTGGAGCTCAACTTGAAATATAGGGAAGACAGTCTTTCAAAAGTTGTAGCTGCATTTAGCATCAGAGTTCATGAGATCCACATGTCCCATCTTCTTTTTCTACAAATCCCAGAGGGGAAAAGAAACATTTATTATGATAGCCTGAAAGGAAAAAAAAAAAAATGTCTGTTCATCAATTTCCCCCTTCTTTTAAGAGATAACCACTGACTCTACCCGTATGTTATCTTTATCCTGAGGCAGCAAATTTATCATAATTTATTCTGGTATATTCTAAATTTACCATGTTGATTACCACTGTATAAACAACGTCTGGCATTTGCCTCAGCCAAAGAATTGAGGCTGGCGCTGATTTGGAGTAGAGATCTGTGGAAGAGCTTCAATTTACTGAAGTGGCTGTAATATCAGTACAAACACCAGAGATAGATAGCAAAGGATATGATGGTTTTAAAGGGAAAAAAAAATAAGGATTCTTCTCATGTGTAATGCTAATGAGCCACTTACTGAAATGTATCTGTTTGGAGAGGGAAGTCCAAATGACACAAGGTTAAAAAACATTAGAAAGTGGTCTGCAAGTACAGTGGACTGGACTCTCTCATGGAAAAGCTGCTTTTAAGGCTTCTTAGGGATCAGTGGCTAAGGGTTAAGAAAATCGGGTTAAGAAAATCTTTTCGTAATTACTGCATACAAATATAAGCAGTAACATGAAAGCATTCTCATAAGGTTGGACTGAAACCAGTCCTAATCTTAGGGACTAGAAAGGATTTAAACCAAAAAAAGAGAGGGGGTTGCCTTAACTGGAGATAAATTTATATTTACAGGAAAAAGCAAACTGTTTGATGAAATGGCCCAAACTATATATTTACTGAAATATAATTGAAACTCCACACAAGAAAATAGGTGAAGTGAATCCTGTGTCTGTCCGCTCGTACAATCTCAATCTCTTTTCTTCACATCTCAACAGTAATTCTAATTTGCATGTCAAATTCTGAAATGAGAGTCTGAATTTATGAACAAAGCTTAGAAATAATATAATTAATGAGCTCTTTTATAGAAAAAGCATATTCAGGATTTCATTTGTTACCCTCTTTCTTGGTATTCTGTTTCTCTGTTTTGTGCAGTGTATTTATCTCAGAACTACCTCTTCTCCATTGGTACTGGGGGTGAGTTGCAACTGGATTTAATGAGGCCACAAATGTCTAAATGACATCCCTGACCAGGATTCCCATCTGTATTTTTTTTCTTTTTCCTTTGTATGGGACATTTCCTGACAAGGTACAAAGTGTGTGTATTAAATTTATTGCCCTAAAGAAAAACAAGAAAAAGAAAATAAAAGAACTAAATATATTACTCAATAGTTTATTATATGTTGCAGTTTCAGTGATGTGGTTTCCATTGTAAAAATAATAATTATTATTATTAATTATTAATTGTTAATTATTATTATAATAAAATTTAACAAATGATCAGCTTGCCAGATCAGAGCTATAGCTTGTGTGTTTGCTGATTAAAATGAAAAATTAGCTCCTGGTATGTGCAGAGTGCACGCTGTCATTATCTGCGTGAACACGAGAACTTCTGGGCAAGAACTGTGTACAAGCTTAGCGAATGCATCTCTGGAAGCATCTTTGAAAATCTGTCTCTAATATTCCTTGGTTTTGATTGGAATTTTTTTTATCTTTGCTTAATAGTCTTAAGAAAATCCAGACATGAACTATGTTTCTGATTTTCTGAGTTATGATAGACAGATAAATTCAAATTGTTTTCCTCCAGCTTGGCACTTTCTACTGATTCCATTGTATTCTGCTCTTCTTCCTGTACAGGCAATACTTAAATTTAATATCAAAATATGATTCATTACTAAATAGCGGTGAAGGAAATGGACAAGGATACTTTAGAGTGACATCAATAAATATACTTTCATTTGTTTTCAAAGACACAGTGCATACTAATGGAAGTGAAGGTGTTAAATGTAACTTGTATATAGGAGTTACAGTGTCAGAAAATTCTGAGTATTTGTCATAAAGCCATAATTTCCCTGAAGCTTATGCTTAACTTTGATTAGTCACATTGTATGAGTAGCTTCTTAAACTCATAACATTGGTTGCTTTATTTATCAAACTGGGATAAACAAAACTTTTCAGAATTAAGTATTGGAATGCATTTCTCACATATCAGTACTCAAATCTGTCATTTTAGTCTCCATTTAGCATCTTTGAGGCATTATATAATACATACATGTGTATATATATATAATTATAGTTAACGCAATAAACAGCATGATATGTCTTCCAAATAAGAAAAGGAAAATATGGGGAACTTTGTTAAAAATACATAAATAAGTAAATAAATAACAATAAATCAGAAGAATTCCAATGTGTGTTTGTAGATGTTGCCATGTAAATAGCAAGATCAAATCTCATCCATTCAGCCTATATCTAGTTAAGTGCAGCAGTATGCATTAACCTTTGCAGTCACCACCTCACCTCTAACATTACATGCTTGAAGGTGAGCACTTGCCTTCTGTGCTTGGCTAGTGTGGAATGTATGAAGCACGGTGATTTTCTTCTGAAATCCAAAGTTAGTAATTATGGTGTTTGGTCTTTAGAGGTTTGTTTTCTGATATAGAGAACCTTTTATACTACAGTAGTATGAAATCTGTTTTTTGTGGCTTGTTTTCTAGTTCCTGTCAACTAGGAAATGAGGTATTATGAGAAGAGCTGAAATTGTATGTTTTTCTGACTTTGAATTATTTGCTGGTGGGCTCAGAGGAAGCTATAAACCCCTGTAATTATAGGCAAAATCAGTCTCCCACCTCTCTGCATTGGTGAGGTAAGAAAGAAAAGAGGACATCAGGACTCAGCTCCAGCAGTGAGTGGCTCCTGGATCCCTGCAGCACATTTTAAGAATCCTGGTGAGTAGAGCTACAAAAGGCATTTAGGACAGCCAAAAGCGGCTCTGGGAGAAGTTCATTAATCAGCTTTGGCAGACCTCAGTGGCAACTTTGTTAAAGTCTGTGGAGCAACAGTGCTGACTGCTTCAGTTTCGTTCCTCTGCATTCTTTTTCCTGAGCATTTGGGCAGTTTTCTTTGGCACACGTGTTTTTCCTATGTTTTTCTAATAAATAAATAAATGTATAATCACAGTGTAGCTTCAGGTGCATACGTGTGCAACTCCATGGTATGTAACAGATGTGTATGTGTTTAGATCATGAACCGGTCTTTTGCCTGTGAGTTTGAAGCACGAATTAAAACAAGAGCAAATCTCTGAAAAAAAAAAAAAAAAAAAAAAAAAGTTTATATATCAAACAAAAGAAAAGCAATAAAAGGATTTACTCTTAAAGTAACAATACCCTGCATTCAGCAGATGTTGTAATATCTCGCATCTGATAAGCCATACGCTGTGATTCTTTTCCCCTCCTTCTGCATTCCTGAATCTTAAACAAGGCTTGCTGTAAAGCTAAGGGTTTCTGTGAAGAATCCTTATGTGAGTTAATTTCTGTGTTGTATTATAAGTGGTTTCTTCATAAAAATCTCAAATATCAGCTTCTTTAAATGTTAAGTACATGTTTATAGGAATTGATTTTGATGGAGCAATTTAAAATGCTAAATTTCTCTTAATGCCATGACATTCTTCTGTGACTTGAAGACAGAGACGTGTTCCTATTTGATAGCTTCTGAATAATCCTTGCAATTAATATTGTATTTGGGATAGCTAAGGAAAGATACAATACCCCCTTCTGAACAGTTTGGAGGGTTTCCTATCTGGAAGACAGAGACTGAGTCTTTGTTAATGTTTCCTTTAAAGACCAATACTGTGGAATGTAATATTTAAATGGAGAGTTCATAACAAATGTGCTTTGCCAGGAAAATAAAGCTGTGCTAATCTGTTTTGTGGTGTAGCAGTCTCTTCTGTGACTTCAGCAGCTAAGCTGTATATCCATACCCCAATTTGGGAAGCACTTTGAGATCATTTAGAACAGCATGGTTAAGAATAATATTATTTAAAAAAAAATAAAAAATAAAAAAATAAAACAAAAAACAGGTATTTTCATTCACACATTTCATGTACTGTCATGTCTCTAGTAAAGTCATGAAGATTGAAGTTCTTTCACAAAATACAATTTATCCTTAAAATACATGTAACATTGTTTTGTAATTTAGTGATTACTACCAAAATAAGCTAATCTTCATCCAAAAGAAGAGTGTCTTTTTTCCCGTAACAAGCCTGCAAGTTAGGAGACAGGCCAACAAACTACATATAAAGGGTGCGCCATTGAATTTTAGAAGTAAAATGGTGTTAGATCTCCCATTTTTGAAATGGCTAGCTAATAAATTCTTAGAGGCATAAAGGCTACATTACAGACTTTGCTGGCCACAGACTCATACCATTCTGGGTGTGATGGAGGGGGTGATTGCTGCAGGGCAGAGAGGGGTTTTTATTGTCTCGGAGATCAGATGAATTCCTCATACATGCTCATGGCCACCTTTAGGGGTGGCACAGCCTCCTCGCAGGAATGCACTGGCCAAAATCTCAGCCTTGCAATACAGTATGACAGTGTCTGAGGGAAAAGGGCACTAACACTGTGAGGTGACTGTGGGTTTCTCTTGGCATTGTGTTGGGTTTTATTCTGGGGAGGAAAGGAAGAGTGAGAAGCTGGATGGAGCAGCTTCCTAAGAATAAATGAAACCACAGGAAAAAGCTGAGCAATGTTGCCCTGGGTCCTTCAGCCTACCCAAATATACATTGAACAAAACACACTGCAGAACATAATGTTACATGAAAAACTCCTGAATGTTGTTCAGCCTGGGGGAGCCAGGTGCAAAGAGAAAAGTGCCTGTTCAAAGAATAGATTGTTTCCTGCATACACAGTTCAAACCACCATGCTCTGATGCACTGTAGAGAAAGTGGTGAAGGTGGCAATATTAGCATTTGGGGGGTGAAATTGTTTCCATAAGCAGCAGACAGGTCTCCATTTGCAACTGGTTTATGAGATTAAGGGCTGAGACACATCACAGCTGTCTTCTGGAAGTCCCCTTTATAAAATTCTAAATAACATGGTGTTGATTTCAGCATCCAAATACTTCTCTGGGTACCTCTAGAGCAAATGTGGTGGGGGAAAAAAAATAAAGATGCCATAAATAGACCTGACAGTCAAACAGCCTATATTTCTTGTGAAAATTGCTCTTCACATGAATGCTTAAGTTCCACACACCTGCTTTGCATTGTTGACTTACTTTCCTGGAAGTTTTTCTTTAAATTCTGTCACTGAAGTTTAAGCAGCTGAACTTGTCAACTGGCTTGCCAGGGCAGACACAGGAACTTGAAGGTAAAAGCTTCCTAGAATAAGACCACTGTATCTGTTTAGTTTTATCCATATATTGCAAGCTGTTTCCACTATGATGAGTCTAAACATTTTAAAAAATATATATATATATCTCAGTCTGTTTATATTTTCATCATTTAATTTAAACAAGATATTATGATGTCTTTGTATCTAAAGTAAACACTTGCTGCTTTGACACTGCAAAATGTGACGCTGTAAACTAACTGGATCTTTTCCAGCTCTACCTTGTGTGCCTTGGCTGGCCTAGGACCAGATTTTAATGTTACTATTGGGACTACATTTTCAAAGTAATAAACAATTAAACAGTAGCTATGTGGTGGTGAGGAATTTTTTTTTATTTTTTATTTTTTTTAACTGTAAGACTTCAGCTGGCTCAGGTTTCTGTTTCCAATGATTTTACAAGCAAACACCAAATTCCTTATTTTATTCTTTCCTCCAAAACAGGGCAGACAAAGTTAATTTGATACATTTCATACAAGAAATTATACTTATTAATGAATTAACTCTGAAGTAATCAATTGAACAGAACCAGACTTTTAAAATCAAAAGTCTTTCTACTACTATCATACTTTCGATTGATAAAAATATAACACTGAGACTATATACTTCACAAAATCTCACTAAACAGTAAGTTGCTTTAGTTTGATTTGAGGCAATGTGACTATGGCTATTTCACTGATGAAGATGAGATCAATGAGGTATTATGGGCCACAGCTGATTTTTTTATTGAGTTTTTGCTTTGATTATTTTAAAGGTAAAATGACTATAGAAAGAATTAAGAAGGGAAAAATGCAACAAAGTATTTGTATTTTACTGGGAAGGATTGTACATTATAATGATAGCTTTATTTCCCTCATGTTTTGTGCAACCTGTTGTGATCAGGAGGGTTATATGCATTCAAAGCAAAAGACATTGCTTTTTAGACTTCCTCAAAATATATACTAGAAAATAAATTAAAAAGTGTGTTAAAGATGATCTATTGGTGGCTGGACATGAAGATAAAAATTCCTCAGCATGAGGATTCCAGTCATGGAGGAAATGATGTAAAAATGAAGGGGAAAATAGCTTTGAGAGACACTTTGCAAAGAGTATTCAGTACTGAATTTTACACTGTCATAGACATAGAATAGAGAAACATATATGAAAAGCTGTTCCCATTCTGTCATTTCATACATTCTTGGGCACATATTCAAATGTTATACCCTTTCAACACATTTATTTTCTCTTCTGGCTCTCCAATTGCAAGCTGCATACTCTCTAGTACATTTAAATGCCTAAGGGTGTGTCCCATGGAAGTGCCAGTGCTCCAGAGGTGATATTTGGACTGTGGTCCTCTGGTGTGCTGAATTTAATGATAGCACAGCACTTAATATACAGCTGGAATAATGTATGAACTTGTTTGTAGTGGTAATATTCCAAAGGAACAAAAGATAAATACAAGAGCAGAAAGAAAAACAAATCTCATTGTAGAGGGAGGAAAAAGTTTACTGTCTTTAAGGTCTCATCCTACATTTTGGATACGTTTTTTAATTTTAGTAGAAGTACTAATTAATAAAGAAAATAACGTTGGAAATCCTGAGAATAAGTGGCTTTCATTTGTACTACTGATTTCATTGCTCAGCAGGGGTGTCAGCAGCATGTCCTGCCCAGCCATGCTCCCAGAGCTGCAGCAGCTGTGTTGCTGGCCTGACCAAACAAACAAGCAGAGGCCGAGGACACAGCCGCTCTTAGGTGTCCTTTCCCAGTTATCAGTCCCTGTAAGAACTATCCAAGCCATTTTATTTCCTTCTCTAGCCCTTCCTTACACTTGATACAGTGCCACAAAACTCTAGCAAGCTTCATTTTTGCATGGAAGTGAAAAAGCAATGCTTATCCTTGTAAGCTGAGAACAAAACTGTCCCACAGGTAAAAATTGTACAAGATAATCCAGGAAGCCCTTTCACTCTCCACTTCTAGGTAGACTTTTTTGTGCTGCTTTCCCAGATGACTTTCTAAAGCATCCAACTGTAATATCACAACTTAAATCCTAGTGAAGCTGATATTCTTTCCACTGACTTTTAAGAGCTTTGGATCAGGCCCTGAGTAAATAATGAGAATTCCACCTCAATTTACATTTAGTTTCCAAACTAAGCAGTTATGTCTTTCATCTTTATTCTTTATATTTTTTCATGACTCTGCTTGTTATTTTAAGGAAGCAGTAATATATACAGCATCTATATACACACTGTTCAATATATATACTCCCTGAAGTCCAGCGGATTGTCTTGGTGAAGGGATGAATATATGACTGCAAAAAACTCTTTAGAGTTCATCCAGAATACATTGTTGCTCATTATTATGTAGGCTGGATTCAGTCAAAGGTGTATTTAATGGTAATTTAAGTTTTTCTTTTATACCAATACAAACTGTGATAAACGGTTCTGTAAAGATTCTCAGAGAAAAAGAAAGCTCTCTCCAACTTACTGCTTAAGCCTGCAAAAGTCAGGAAATGTTAATATATGTTCAATAACAAGTTAAAGAATAAAGCCAATTATCTCATCTACTGACCAATGCAAGGTTGTTCCCAACTGCACATTCCCTAGTGTTCAGTCCCAGAACCAAGTGCTTTTGATTTCAGTCTGGTGCATGTGTGCATTTATGCATGGGCCTTTCAGTACAAAATCACATAACACTAGAGATATTGGCTTCTCCTTTCCAGTTTCCAAATTAACTGTTGTCTATGAATGATATCATCACTGGCATGTTGTCTGCAAGCTGTTTTTACCGTGACATGAAGTAGTCTGCATCATACTGTACGTTCTGTCACACACTAGCTTTCATTTTCATTTCTGAGTGGAAGGATAAATATTACCTTTGGAAAGGGTGGCAGTGGAGGAAGGAGAGCACCACTCGGCAGAGTCGGTTGTGGCTGTTGTACTGTAATGAAACCTGCTCTAGATATTGGCCTAGATGCACCACATCTCTCTGCAGGGGTGGAAATTAAGTCCCTTAGATAAAAGAAACTTAACTGAGATTGTGTTACCTTAGTTTTGACAGCTTTGAGATTCACAATCAATGGCATCTCCAGGAGGGAAATGGGATGCTAGGTGCCTCTCTCCACTTATAGTGGCCTTATAGGGCCTACCTGCCTTATGTAGATACCTCAGTGCCTGTGGTTAGGTGGACACTTAGCAGGATGGGACCTAGTAGAATCTTCTGATACTCAGAGAGCAATAATGAAGATTGCAGGGAAGACTTTTCTTACATAACCATCACCTATGTAAATGTTTTTTGCCAAGGCATGCTCAGGAAAAAGAAAAGAGGATTAGACCACATGTACCGCAAGATGGTACATAAAACTTTAAGTATATAAACCTATTGGCTGTAACTTAAAGTCGTTTTTTTGTTTGTTTGTTTGTTTGTTTTTCATATCTGTACAAATCACATTTCTGGAATAATTTAGAACAATTTGCTAGCTTTTCCCTTTCTTTAAATTACGTAGTAATTTGGCATGTGAAGGTCTTTTTCAGAATGGTTTGTTCACTTAATATACATACACATAAAATTAATATTTTACTTAGAACTGCCAAGTATGTGTTTTCTTAGTCCTAGCAAAGCAAGGAAGAATAAGGATGGGAAAAGCTGTGGGCTAGAAGACGTGGAGAAATGATCATGGGAATGCCCATTGCATTTCAAATTGGGTTTTTGGGATAGGAAGAGCAGGAAAGACACCACCTCCCTGAAAGTGGGAAGTACCACAGCAAGGACCATAACATGGAATGTTCTGCAGCTCCTTCAAATGTAAGAAACAGAGAGAAGGGGAGTGGAAGCATCATTCTTTCTCCTCGTATTAGCTTTTAACATGAGCTGTGTAATGTCTGTTCATATATCTTCTTCAAGCAGATCCTAATTCAAATTAAATCACTAGAGGCTTATTATAGAAAGAAATAATGAAAAAACAAACAACAACAACAACCAACTCCCCAGTTGTGATGAAAGTGTTTAATTTTGAACAGAATATAATGCATGATTCAGAAGAAACCAGAGGAGGATGGGGAGGAAACCTGAACAAAAACCCCACCTTTCTATTCTGAAGAAGCATACACAGCAGCCTTTCCCCAGACGTGTCCTTTTGCACAACAAGCCTGGAACATACTCCATTGTGACAGTCTTTGTTCAGCCCCACAGTTGCACTTTGATTTCATAATTAAACCAAATTAACCAACAGCTCTGTGCAAGTGCCTAGTTTGTAATTTAAACGTTTCCTTTTGGATGTCACTGTGTCCATTTTATGTATGGGCTTCAGATTTTACATGCATTTAAAGATGGAAACAAGTTCATAGTTTTAGATTATGTATTAGTTGGCTGGGAAATGCTGTTGTTTATGCAACAGCTACCTGTTTTTATGACCCTGCTAAAATACAGCCTTATTTATAAGCAGCTCTTGCTGAAGGCCAGAAGTGTAATTTTGAGATAGTTGTTGCCTTGTGCAATGTCTTAAATGAGTTGTGATGTTTGCTGTTTATAGAGAACACTCAATTATCTGATATAAGCGATCATGTCAAGAAAACATGTTGTTTGCTTCATGCTGAGAAATCCTGACTAGCTGTAACTATAAGAATAATTGCTTGTACAAAGTAATTAATACTGGACCTGGATGGTGACTACAGTATCTTAGTGAGAAGTATCAGGTTTGAACAGCAGAATTTAATTGATCTCTTTGAATGTAAAATATATATTATCCTATTTTTGTTGTTCCTATTATAAACGAAGAAGATGGAGCTGCCTTAAGCTTTGCTAGGTGTATATTCATTGCTGATTAGTTGGTGAAAACAGCTGCAGACACTGAAGATAAATTATTTTACCTGAGATATATCTATATGAGCTCATAGCCTGTAACTTTCAGTTATAGTCAATAGAGAGAGACGTTTGAAATCATACCCTACGTTGACCATTTATTTCATTAACTAGAAAAAGATAACCTAGATGACAACTTCTGCTGTGGATGTAATTGTGAGCACACAAGTTTTTAAATCTGATCGGATGATTCCCATCCATGTAAATACTGTCATGAATACAAGACTCAAATCTTTGCTGCTAGAATAAGGAGTCTGAAAGGGGTTTTCTCTGTCATGAAATATTTTAAAACTGAAGAAATGCAGATGCACTGATGTAATGAGATCCAGTTAGAAAATATCTTAAGTCTGCAAGACAGCAAAATAGCAAAAGCTATTTTGTTCTGCCCCAGGAAAAGGCATCATTGGTTTTCTGGAACATATAGTAGTTATACAAACATTCTGGAACATTTTGTAGTTATATAAAATGAATTTGGCCGATGGGTAGGACCATTACTGAAATGTCTTCTGTATTCTTATTTGAACTGTTACTAGAGGTGCAGTCAATTGCAGGTAACTCAGATTGATGCCAGTGAACACGAGTTACTAACTATTTTTAACTGTTTTGTGTACAAATTTATTTGCCCAAAATAACAACTGAGGTTATGTGCAGAGTTAAGCAACCAGGGAGAGAAGAATGATGGCAGTAAGCCCACTGTTACCTCACTTAAAACCTCACAAGGCAGAGCTATATCTGCAATAGAGCCTTTCTGCACATTGTACCGAAGAAAAAAAATCATGTAGCTATATTATTGTGAGGGACAATTTTTTAAGGTAAAACCCCAGCCATGAGAAAGCTTGGCAGAAATCTGTATCTATTTCCGAATATGAAACTTGTGCTCATGCCTTTGTCCTAAAGCATATAAGATTATTCCAATTAATTGCAGTATCCTCAGAGCTAGTTTGATCAAGCCCAGACACTGGGCACTTAGCTTTGCTTCTCTAAAGATAAAAAACATTGTGTGCATGTGTGTGTTTGTTTTTAAAAGGGGAGGGGATAGAAAGGATATATTCCTTACCTTTTTCTTTAGATGTACTCCAAAAGAACAGAAACTGGGAGAGGGGAGACAATGATAACTGAAGCCAGAAAGCCAGTTCTGTGCTGTGCATCAGTACAATGCTTTAAGGTGCACAAGGCTTTTGTAGCTAAGGTGATGGCTGTTTCTAGGAATTTTTCAATGTCGCATAGACAAGAAAGAGATGAAACAACAGCAATAGAGGAAAACAAACAAACAAACAAAACTTATGAGTGCTCCTGATTTGATGTTTTGGTTTCTGTATGAGGATGAAAATGAAAATGTCAATAACCTCATGGATCTTAATAGTAAGGTACTATGGAAACAAATCTGCAAAGCACTCCATTAAACTTGTTGTGAGGCAGAAACATGGAAGTGGGTATAAAAACATAGAGTTCATAGATTTTGTATTCAAGGCAGGGCTTGGATGATATGCTTCTGTGTAATACTTAAGCATACAAGGAAAGCAGACAACATAATAAAGGCAGTGTTATGATTACACCAAATAAAACAGGAATCCTGTTGAAACTCTAAAGTGGAATCACAGAATTAAAGCTGGATATATGTGCATTTGCACAAAGAGGTGACAACTGTGGGTAGCTTGCATGGATTCAAGCAACACCTTTCTTTCAGATTCCAATATAATCCATTGGCCTTAATCTTTATTTTCTATAATAATCTCTTTTCTTTAGAAATAAAGAAAGAATCTTTAGCATCTCTTTATGATCTAGTATTCTCTAGATGGATTCAGGCTATACAGTGTTTTGCCATTTTGTTAAAAGTGTTGTGAAAATTTATCTTTGATTGTAAGTAGGATAGTTTTCAGGAAACCAGAGGTGTTTTCTAACAAAAGTAGGTATATGTGATAAGAACTCCATAATTCCTTGACATCCTTTGTGGTTATAGGGTATCATTTTGCAGTCTTCTCTGACACATAAGTGCATCAAATCATTGTCAATACTGAAATGGATTATGTGGTTACTGACACTTGCAGAACAAATCTATAGAGCTGTGAGATGTTCTACCATCTGTGTCTTATAATAGGTCAAAAATTCAGAGCACACTGCTTGGATTTTATCCACCTCAGATTTCACATTTTCAGAGAGTACGTGCTGAATCTGAAAGATTTGATACCAATAAGGAATAAAGAGCAGTCTAAATCAGGAGACCTGAATTTCTCGGAAAGTTTCTCTTAAGTTTTCTTCTGGAGTCACTCCAGCCACATCCTAGCTCTGCATGAAAAAAGAGATTCTCCCAACCCCTCCTCCTTTCATGTCTTTTTTCTTATGGGGAGAAAATCTGTGTGCAGATTCCAGTTGAGGGAGACATCATCTTCCTTACACTCTTTCTCTTGGGATGAACAGGAGCACCTGACATTTCTCACCCATGCACTAGGTTAGACATAACCCGTGTGCACATTTTGTGTGGTTCTTGCCATGTAGATTAGGGAAATTGTTTGTTCGTCTCCTGTTCTCCAGAATGAGTGATTAGTATTCAGTGGGGACAAGGGTGGTGCACTGCTCTTTATTTGTATTCCTATAGTGCCTTTAAATTCTAATTATTGGCCATGATCTAATGGTGCTTGCTGATCTATATGCACCATAAAAAAGGGACACTATATAAAATTATAGCTCTCGAGTAATAAATATACTGTGGTCTTGGAAATGATGTGGGTTCTTTTAGGTCGCACATCTGAGGATGTTGCCTGAGCTCTCCACTGTAGAATTTTTGGCAATTTCTTTTGTCATTTTAGAAATACCATATCTTTATAGAGAAAAGATAGAATTACTCTGAAACGTGCATAAAGTGCTTTCCTGGCTGTGGTTTTGGCACATGATAGAGGAAGTAAGTATAATGATACAGTGTTCCTGATCCTGTGTCCTACTGAAGTCAATATAAAGCTTTTATTGATTCCAGTGCCTCGGGATCTGGATCAGAGTTTTCAAAAATTTAGTTTCAGAAAATTAAATATGTACATTTACAAGTAAAGCTTAGAGAACTGTGGGCAGTAGCATCTGTATAAATATAGATCGTGTTTCATCTCTTTCAGACTCATTTCTACACATTGCATAAATAACATATTCCTTGGTAGTTGTAAACCTAAAGGCCTTTAATTTGTTGTCACTTCACTTTCTCATAAACACAAGTTTCCTTGTGAAAGCGATTAATGAAACTGAGATCATATTTCAGAATCTTAGTTGATGAAGAGATAACAAGGCTGCAATATATATATGTTGATATAATTCCCAAAGCAGAATGAAAATCTCAACTTTAACAAAGTCAACAAAAACATGTTTCTTTTCAGATTTAATTTCCATGAGAAACTATGTTAAATTAAAACCTTCCAGTGCAGTGTCCTTCAATTTTTTGCATTTTTACTACCTAGAGATCAAACAGTTTGACACAGCAAAAATTCTAGTGAGTTAGGAAGAAATGCTGATTGGTTTGTTGGCTGGTGGCCGGGGGAATGTTATGACCGAGTAATTATGTGTTCTGGACAGATGTATTAACCAGGCTTCGAGCTGGAGCCACTGGATATTATTTTAGTCATAAGACTAGAGGAACTGAATCATTTTCAAAGAGCTGGCTGGCTGACACTGCTTTAGTGATGCCTGTTCCAATGATTCTTTGGCAACAACTTCCAACGCTGCACTTATGACACAGTAAACAAAAACTACATTAAAGGTTTGTTTTTTAATCATAAAGAAGTTGAACATTTCCACTGAGCTTTTTTGCTATTTATCAAGAAGCACTGAAGGCTATTGTAAAGCTTCCATCCTTGTTTCTCTCACCAAAGAACTGGAGCTGTTTAGCAAAACTGTTTGGGATCTGGTGATAATAGGAATAATTCAGAATTCAAGGTTTTTGTCAAGTCGTTGACTTCTTATCACTAAACCTGCTGTGTCATATTTATTTATTCACCCACTCTGTGAGGTGAGCAAGAATGTTTTATTTTGGTTTGGTTTTTGATGGACAAGTAGAATGAGGGAGGTTTTCATTATCAGCTTCAAGTTAAGAGGGGGTGAGATTTCTCCTGTTCTGGTAAGTAATAAAATTGTTTTGCAAGATCCTGGTATATTATACAGATAGGCTAAAAAGTAGTTGGAAGGGGAAATAAATTTGTATTGAAGGCAGTCTTTACTGAAAAAAAAATAAATAAAAATGTTTCTTTTACTAGCAAAAGGGGATAAAATCTGCATATATTAGTATTTAATCTGTTCTAAAAATAATCCTTGAGATATTTCAGCAGGATATGTGACCAGGATTTGTATCAGGCATTAAAAAGGCCTTTGAGCTTCAAAGAAATGTTATTTGGTTCACTTTAAGCCACTCGATTCTTGCAACTAATTTACAAATGCCTGTTGCAAGGGTTGGGTGTTTGGAGTTTTTCATAGTTTGAATTTGCACACATCCCTGATCCTTTCTCAAGGACTCTGCATGGAACAATAGCATGTCAGTAAGGAATGGGAAAGATTCTGTTGTTTTGATTTCTCTCTATGATGATGGATTATGGATGTAAACTGTTATGCAAGGTCATTTTGAACATTGCCCTGGAGGCAGTATGTCAAGTGAAGCACAGCAAACAAGTCAAAGTTTCTCTTTCTTGGAATCAAAATGAATTTGAATAAGGAAGGTGTTTTTCTGCACTCGATTTCTGAGGACATATTATGTGGCTGGAAAAATATGGATATGTACCTAGGGTCTTGGCAGCTGGTTATAGGAGACTTGAGAAGCAGTTTTATTTTTAGGTTTCTACTTGTTTGACTGTGGTAAATGGGGGGTCTCTCCGTGCCCCATGTTCACCATTTGTAAAACAGAGGTGATAAACTGTTGGGGCTGACAACAGCTACTATAGGGCTAAATGCCTAGGGGTTGTATTTTGTTTGGTTTGTGGGTGGTATGAATGAATGAATACTAAAAGTCAATGTGAGAACCAATGGCAAAATGCTTAACAGGAGAAATCATGCAATAGAGTGAGATCAAAACTCTTCTTTCAGAATTGTGCAGGGGCAAATTCTTCTGGTCCCTGGTGACCCACAGTGTCTTTTGACAGTTCTGTGCATGTTGCAGTGCCTTGTAATTTGTAGACCCTGACCAATTAGGAAGGAGCAATTTGGCCTGCGTGTTTGTCTTGCACTCGACTGCTGTGAGCAAAAGCGTGGTTTTGTCTGAAAACTTCCCCTCCACATACTGAGGTATAAAACTATGAAGTCAGAGCTTGTAAAGCAGTTACAAATTAAAAAGTTAGACACTGATTATGTATTTGTTTTCTTTTGTTATCAGGGTAGCACAGTGTTTCAGGAATACCCTAAGATTCTCTGAGAGAGAGAAAAACATGAAAGAGTTTAATTGGGCTCCTGTAAAAGTACTTATTTTCTGGTTGTTGTTGTTGTTTTATTTTTTCCTTTTTCTTAATATTTTTAATAAACATCAACTTGTTGCCAGTGCTCCATGAACATTAAATGTTGCAAAGTTCTATGTATTTCACAGTTTCATAGAAACTTAGCAAACAGCAGCCAAACAGGTGCTTTTCTAGTAAGGAACTGCTGAAGGAAGAGCCAAGAGATACCTGTATGCTTCTGTTTCTTTGTCAGTTCAGTAATGAATGGGATCAAAGCTCAGTTTTAGGTCTTCCAGTAGTTCTTCTTATCTTGAGAAGACATGAGTGTTTTCATTTTTTCTTTTTTTTTTTTTTTTTTTTTTTTTTTTTTTCCTCCTTTTATCATGGCATAAGCATACACTTAATTTCCTAAATAAGACTTTGTGGTCTACATCTTTGTGTGCATTCATGCATGTACATCTGTCTGGGTGTGTGCATAAGTGATGCAGATTATAATCTGCAAACCATTCATTGGAAGACTAACAGACAAAAATTAAACCCCAAGTGGCACTTCTAAATTTGATCCAAACTCCCAATAAGTCTGGCCAAGACAAGGTCTGAAAATGACTTCAAGAGCTGCTTTGGTGGGCCAATCCCAAAGCAGCCAAAGTCAATGGAAGACTCTCCTTTTGCATTCATCCGATGTGGAATAGGCCCAATGGATCTACCAGGATGATGTGACAAGACCGTAAGTGATCACATATGCATAAATGAGATCCTGAACTGTGTTCACATGTCTGAACTGTGTTCATTTAAATCCCCAGGACACATATGGGTTCTCAACAGCCATTAATTCCTTATCTCTCATAATGAGCTTAAATTGTGAGCTGATGTCCCTGGAAGTTTTATGCAAGTTTCTTGTTTTACTTAACTGGAACAAGTCAGGCTTTAAAAAAAAAATAAAATCTCACAAAACCAAAAATCAACAATAGTATTAATAATAAAAAGTATCCTTCTGGTTTAGTTGTAATTTCTTTTCTGGTATTTACATCTGAGATGTTAACACTATGGCCCAGACACTGAACTCTCTTGAGGCAAATATGTTAAAGCTTTATAGATTAAAATAATTATTATCCGATTTACACTGGGAACATGCGAAGAGATACAGAAATGAACATGATGAATAAATCTACTGTAACCTAAAGTAAGAGATGTTAAAGATAAAAAGTGGAAGGGCATGGGACTTCAGGGCTTGCACTTCTTTAATAAAGCATACTGACAATAGTGTCAAGCAACAATAAACCTTATACTACAACTATATATTATCCTGCAAATTGCTGTAAATGGAAATAAACAGCAGTGCTCGGGGCAGCTGGCTTTAGTTCATACAGAGCAAAACAACCAAGAGTACGAATGAAGACCGTAACATTTCTTCTTTTAGTTAATACCACTAGAACTAAGAAATGAACATTAGAAATGCATTCTGTATGGGATATATGAGTGTGCATGCAGAAATGGGATGGATAAATGCCTTCAAGCATAGAGATCAGCCTTACATGGTTGTGGTGTTACTTGGAATGGTAAATGGTCCACTGGCATAATTCTCAGAGCATAAAGCCAACAGCATATTTAGAGGGCAATCACTGAGAATTGACATGTCATTGCTTCTTTGGTATTTGGAAATCAGCTGGAGGTAGGAGCTGCTACCTTGAAAGAAATGAAATCCTGCTGACCTGCAGATTAATGCCATCTTTCCTCTTTCAGCCACAGGAACTCTTGGATCCTGGATATCTTATAATTTTAGGGAGAGAGAAGAAGAAGAAGAAGAGGGGGGGGGTGGGAAAAAAACAGAAACTACATTTAGTACCATCTTTAAAAGGCAGATGGTTTTCCTGTCTTGCATCATATGTCACTGAAGCAATGTGCCACCTCTGCTTGCCGCATTGCCTACGCCAGCTATGACATACAGGTTAGTTTGAACCTTGTCTGGTGGATTGCTTTTGAGTGATCAGATTATGTGGGTGATTTCGACACTGATTTACTTTGCCTTGTTGTTTTGCAATTGGGTTTGGTGGGGGCTTTACTTTCTTGAATTTTTGTATAATTATTAGTTTCAGCACAACAACAATTTGGAAGATTCTGCAGCTTTTAAACAAATACACAATGGTGGCAAAATCTAATTTACAGTTTATGGGAGTATATGCTGAGAATAAATCCATTACCAATATTGGGCACTAAATTTGTGTTTATAATGTCATGAGCATTTCTATTTTCTTACAAACTAAATCCCTTTTATACTGGAAAAATTCTTGACACAAATATAGTATGGATACAAAGAAAAGCAGGCTACAAATTAAGATATTTTGTTTTGTTTTCAAAACCAAGAAAAAATTGAAATTCTGGTGCTAGTGGGTTAGGGTTGGGGATGTTTACATGATAATTTGAGTCAGGACTAAAACAAAAGGAACATTTTCATCCTTTCTGATTAGTAGATGTTTGTACAGCACTCTGAAGATGAGAGGCAAGTTAAGTGTTATTAATTAATATTCTTTCAAGGTATTTATAGGATATGTATAATATTTATGCATTTATGACAACAAAAATGTTTCAATATAAAAGTGAATTATCCCAGAAAAAATGCCAAGCTTTTGATCTGCTTATACATCACATCACTGCAAACCTTTTCCTTTCAACCTAGAGTTACATTCGAAAGCAGAAAGATATACAGCTGACGTTTCAAACTGAACGACACTACGATAAACTAGGGTTTCTCCAGAAGATAAAATACATCATAAATCGGTGTAACACTTACCTCATTTTAAATATTACTGTCTCCTTTTATCAGGTAACACTATATAACCTCCCTTTACCTCCTTTCTTCCCATATTTTATTTGGTATATTAATTCTGAACAATGATCACAACCAGAATTTTTTTTAATTAAAATCAAATATATGGCTTTAGAGGCTTAGGTTATCTGATAAAAATATTTTAATTAAAATAAGATACCAACTCTTTTAATTCTTTGATGAATTGATAATAATTGAAATGTACAGTGTTAATTTTAATCTTCAGCCGGTTGTTTAAAGAAATAATTCTTACCCTTCCTCAAAGTCAAAAATAAATAAGTAAAAAAAAAATACCTCAAGGAGAGAAGGAATCTCTGGCCTAATAGACTTTTTTACTGCAAATTGTCACAAAATCACCATTTAAAAAAAAATAAAATAAAAAGTTATTTAACTTTTTTTTTTTTTGAAGAATAAGTAATTACTTGCCTGACTATAGTAACTGACTTTTTTCTCTTTTCATAGCACTTTACCTATACAGAAAACTCTAGCTCTTACAAATGTACTTGCTTTACAAAATGCTGGCTCCATCATAATCAATTGTGAAACAGATTTCACTGCCACGAGGATTTCCCCTGGGTCTTGCCCTAAGGAAAATGCATGTAACCCAGACAAATTTCAAACCCAGAAAATTATTTGTATGATGGTTGTCATGGAGCAGCTCTGCAAAGACCCATTAGAGGAATGTTGAGAGTAGGAAATAAAACTCAAATATTTCAAAAGCACACAAAACAGGGAAAAAGAAACTAAATGCAGATTTTATTATTACTCTCACTGCTATTAGTATTGTAAACCACTAAGAGAATAAATTCTTCTTCAGGCATTTTTAAGAACTTGAAATTCACACTTACCATCAGTGAAATTTAAAATACTGTTATAAAACTCCAGGTCAAATTTCTGTTTGGAAACTAGGAAGGATAAGTTTTTAAAAATAGATCAAATTTTTAGGAGTGGTTAATCATCTTATATGGGCATTCAGGTTAACATGAATTTGATAACCAGGACTGAAACAAAATTATAGAACTTGTTTGGCAGGTATTGTAAGAGTTTCTATAGAATTTAAGAAAACTTGGAAATATCAGATACATGTGCATGAGTTACTGAAGAAATGTTTTTCCTCCTTTGAGTCTGTTATACTTAATTAGATATTAACTCCAGGTGGGATGTCACCTGGAATTCTTTTATTTGGAATGATTGATTTTTAAGATCTAATCCATTTTGATAAATCACTGTGTGAGCATGGCTCAGTTCAGAACAGTGATTTAATTCTACTGTGACTATTCTGACCTTAAATATTAAGCAAGCATGAGATACTCAGAGAAAACTGTTATGGACTACTCTTCTGAATAGAAGCATTTACATTTAGTTCTTTACAGAATTTTGAGATCTTTATATTTTTCATATCATTTATCAAAATTAATTTACTACAAATAAATTCTGACTAGTTCTTTTCATAATAACTTAAATTAATCTACATATGTACTTTGTTTAAGCCACTGAGAAAATAAAAAGATGAGAAATGGAGAACAACTGTGTGTGCCATTTAATACTCTGTAAGAGTAAAAACTGTTATTATTTATTACGCTACCCACATAAAAAAAATCGCACCACCTATGCATGTTAGCAGACCAAGTATGCTGAAAACATGGATGCAGATATCAGGTTACGGAAAGTTATTCTCTTTTAATATGCCTCCAGTCTAAGCAAACACCTTACTTGGGCAGCTAGATAAGTACTGCAAGTTGTGGAAGTGCAGAACACCAGTGTTAGTGGGAATTGCTGGCCAGACTTCATTCAGCAGCTAAATGAGATCCTGAGAGTCCAACTGTCAGCATTTAATTCCTTTGTTCGGCAGCCTTAACATGTATACTTTCTTAGCATATGTATAGTTGATTGCTCACACTTCTTCCAGATCTTGCAAATATTCCTGGGCTGAAGTTCATTCTTGTGTGTTGTACGGGTTGTTTAAATTTGTTCTCGTCACATCTTTTTGCCCTGATCCTGTGGTAGGGGAAGGGCTGAGGATTTATTTATGCATACTATTTATTATTTTAACTGTTATTTCTGCAAAAGTCTCATAAGATCTAATATGATTTGCCATTTTGAATATTTCCTGAACTTTTAAGTGTGTTTAGGAAATGAGGGAGAACAAAACTTGATTTGGTATATCAATAAAGTCATGGACTTGAATTTTAGAAACAGGTAAGTAACTTTTTAATTCTTTGACATTAAATTTAAAAATGTTGTGCCTGAATTGAGGCATCTATTTGCTCATAATTTAACGTTATGACTTGACACATTTGCCTTCCTAATATTTAATAACCATTAGGTAACCATAATAACAGAATTAAAGAGACATTCAGTATGGATGTTTCAAATCAACACCAATCCTTGGTAAGCAGTATTCTGGCTTTAGGGTAAAATGCATTTGTTATCAGCTCCCAAAAAAACATATTATGTTGGTGATTTTTAGTCTCTTATTTCTGTCTTTTTAGGTCTGTCGCAGGAAAAAATAAACAAACATCAACATGCAAAATTACTCTTACTAGGTCAATGGTGCGTTTTAGAAACAGGTTTGCAGGAAACAGACATCCAATAGCTTTTACTTCTCTTTCATCTCATGTCTATACTGTTTGCCTTCGTAAGACAACAGTAACAGACAATACGAAGAAATTTGTGTTGCTTAGAAGTTATGTCAGTCTGTGCTTTTCTTGAGCATAACACTCAAAACAACATATTTCTTACCTCCTTTTTTTTTTTTTTTTTTTTTAAATGAATCAATCTTTTATTATCTCCCTTCACAGAAGGGCAACATTTGTTTCTTTATTTTGTATATGATATTACTACAATAGATAACAGGATATTGCAGTCTTTGTGATGATTTAGAATCAAGGGGGGCTTCTTTCTTTTACTCTTTTTTTACGTGCCATTTCTTTACCTCGTTTGCTTTTGGTTTTGCTCATGCTGGATTGACCTGCACATGTGCTGTAGACAGTCTTCTGGCTTGCATGCACACAAACACACGTGTGGTGCATATACCAATGGGATCCACTGCCACATTCTGCATGCATTCCTGCAAACAAAATTCCTCTTTCTTTTGAAAATTTGGCTTATTGATGTGTCTTTTTACAAGGAAAAACAAACCAAAACAAAATAAAAACAACAACTAAACCAAACAAATTCAATAAATAAATCCAAATAAAACACAACAAACAAAAAACAAACACTCTAATTCAGCATAACTTGAAAGAGGAATGCTCAAAACTGCTCAGCAAACCTGAGAGGGGTTTGGATTCAGGACTGCTTTTCACTTCCTTTTTTTTTTTTTTTTTTTTTTTTTTTTTTTTTTTCACAGAAGAAATCCTAGTACTGATGAAGTCTTCCAGATTTGAAAAATATTTTTCAAACAAGCCCTGTTGCAGTGGCTGCACCCGGAGCACATGATTAATACAGATTTTGTTGATTAATCAGTACATGTTGTTAAGGGTACTTTTTGTTTTTCTGGTGATAAATAAGTAGAAATAATCACACAGATCATAGAAAAATAATATTTATAAAATTAAACATTTTTTGCCAGTTAAAAAATGTGTGGAATAATCTGATGAATAAGCACAATACTTAATTTTTTATTCAGTTTTTGTAAATCACTTTATCATTTTGAAAGAAAATTTTCACAAAATTCCTTCAAAAATACATATATTTTACTGGGTATATGTACAACAAAATGGTAAATTCATGAGATTATGTCAGTTTAAACATTTTGTTCAGAAATGAGTTATATTAATGAAATAGTCTCTTTTTAAACAAAAATAAAGAATGTTTAAATATCATGAACATCACCACCACATTTTGCATTTTATGAGTCTCTGTCATTCTTTAAATGACTTTATTCCCCAGTTAGAGAATAAAGATCCAATTTCTAACTATGCTTCACTGCTCAAGGTACGAAAATTTCTTAAAAAGGAAGTATAGGATCAATTTACTGTTAAATGTATTACAGAAGTGAAATGTTAAAATGCTACAATGGTATGTTGGAAGCATTTAATTTTGATAGGCATGATGTATAGCTAGGGAAGTAAGTGTACTCAAATAATTATGCTGTCTTTGAAAGACTAGGCAATTTAAAAGTAGATTATCCAATGAGACTGAAGTAGTAGTTGTCAAATTTTCAGGAAGTAATTAAACAAGCAGAGGTTCTCTCTTTTTTACTGGCCGTTTCTGGATTGCATAGGGATTATGAAGAGAGACAAGAAAAATGACAGAGAAGGCTAAACAACACATCAAACTCCCCTTGAACAAAACTTTTTTTTTTTTTTTTTCCTTTTGAAATTACAAACAAACAAAGTAACATTTGTAATATTTTTCTTGCAGGTATTGGAGAAAATGTTGCTCTTTGGAAAAACAACAGACAATGGATTTTATTTTTTGAATACCTCACAATGAAATCTGTGTTGCCCCAGAAGACTAGTTCCCCTCTTTAGGTTTGGGCTTTTTTTTTCTTTTCTTTTTTTTTTTTTTTTTTTTTTTTTTTTTTTCAAGGGCTTTTGTTTAGAACCAGGCCATTCTGGTTGGCTGCCATCTGGCACTTGGCCTTTCCTTTCAGAAAGTGGGGCTGCAATTGTTTCTCCAGCTGCTGTCAGTGCTTCCTGAGCCTTTGCACAGCTCCACGCCGCTCACAGGGTGCCTCCATCCTCTGGTGTATGCAGCCCAGCTCTGTCACTCTGCTTTTTTAATGCAATAGCTGCCTCCGGTTTTCTCAGTGAGTTAATACTTCATAATGAGCAGCTCTTTGCCTGGGCCTTGGTTTAGCTGAGAATGGCTGCTGACTGCCCCTTGGACAAAAAAAGTGATGGAATATGAAGATGTACATCAGCATCCCGCAGTTGCAGTCCAGAACAGGTATGCAGTTAGGTGTCCAAAAAACATCCAATGGCCAGCAGAAATATAGAGGGCAGGGGCACATCTTCAGGCCCACTTCACTTTAGTGCCCTTTTCACTTGGCTTGCTTGGGGATGTGCAGAATTACCCAATTTTTTATGATCTACAAGACAAAGTACTCCATGGAATATTCTAATACACATGTAAAGGGAACTCTATGCATCTTTTGACTTCATTTCTTAAATTTCTTTCAAACAGTAAATGTGATTCTCCCTCCTCCCCAAACAAATAAGCAAATAAAAAATAACATAATAAATTTATTTATTTATAATTATTTATAATATAACATGTGTGATTGAGCCCCTACAGGTTTTAAACAGCAATGAGTCTCAGCCTCCCATTTCCTTGGCATCAGGATAAGCTGAGCAACAACAACACAACTGTGTCATTATTTTCATTTAAAGTAGATATGATGGCTGTTGATAAGGAACCTGATCCAGTGATCACCAGAAGGTATTTTTAGGGGGTCATCCATTGGATGAGGAACTTCAGGAGATTTGGAGATTTCTGCAGATAAACTTATGCTTTCTAAACTCATGGCTTAATTATGATTCTGCAGAGACAAGTTCACGATACGCAGGAAACTTTGAAATCGAAAGTGCACATGTATGGAGTTGAAGTAGTATGGACAGAAATTGGAAGTACAATTACAGAAGTACAATTACAATTAGTCCAAAACAGTGACTCAAATACTAAAGCTGTTGTGTTTAATCCATAGTGGTGGCTTTTAGTTTTTTGTCCCAAGGGCAGTTTCTAGCAGCCATAAACAAGACACACAATATTTAGTGGATTTAAAAATTCTTATCTAACTATCCTCATAACCAGTCCCTGAGTATCTAGGCACTAAGTGTTGTATCAAGCCAATGTTTTCTGACTTTAGGAAGATAAGAAAATTGATTTACCCACTGTATGTGTTCTGGAGCATCTCTAACAAAATAGTCCACTCTCCTACTTTACTGTAGGAGGAGAAAAGTTCTGTAGTTTTTCTTTCTTGTCCTCACTTCCACGACGGTGCCTTATAGCAGTTAGGGTAAAATGTTACCTATCTCAGGGAAAAGAATAGCCAAATTCAGGTTTGCTAAAATGGTTGAATACTTTGAACTATGGCTGAGTTTTGGATTCTGTACCAGGATAGAAAGCCCTTAACAGCAACTCTTATTCAAGGTTGAGATTTGACACATAGACAATTTTTGAAAGGGCTTAAATATCTTACATAATTTGTTTTAAGGCAAATAGAACTGAAACATGATGCTCTTTCAAATACAGCATGCCCTTAATATTGCTTATGAGCTTGTAGCAGTCAAGTATCTAGTTCTTGGCAGTAAGATGGAATTCATGGTGCTTTCTTAAAAAATAAAAAATGACATACATATAATGTGAGGGGAAAAAAACCAACAACAAACTATGTTCTTTAAAGTGACTCCATTTCAGCTGTGCCCTGTTTTGTCCAAATGCCATTTCATCATCAAAGATATGTTAAGATATGTTCCTGAATTTGTATACACTGAGTTTCTCTTCAGGAAGGAAAATAAATAAATTAAAGCTCAACATACAACTGTGCAATCTTGTGTGTCTGTTACTGCTTTTCATTCTGTTCTTGACAGGCACACAGTGACTTCCTAAAAACATTCTAGCCAAAATTTGCAAGACAGCCAAACCAATAAGCACTGCCTGAATGTTAAGATGTAGTACTTCCACTACAGTGCTCATGAGCTGTTTGGCAGGATGGATAGCTCAGGTGAATGGAGATGCACTGCTTGTTTCTAGAGCTATGCTGGTGGTACAAGCCAGCTCACGTCACGGTACCATGAAGCCCAGGCTACCTATTTTCTGCTTTTGGTACCAGCTCACCAACCATCTCATG
Source organism: Aythya fuligula (assembly GCF_009819795.1). Classification (NCBI taxonomy): domain Eukaryota; kingdom Metazoa; phylum Chordata; class Aves; order Anseriformes; family Anatidae; genus Aythya; species Aythya fuligula. Next base: position 24,467,071 of record NC_045562.1, on the reverse strand, counting down.
TCAGCACCCTCCAAACCTATTCCAAAACAGGAATGCCAGAATCTGGTATATGAATGTCCAGCCAAGAAAGTGGCTTTCATGCTTATTCTAAAATTTCCACCCATCTCTCTCTGTATGTTCTAGTAGAGCAGACTCCAGAGGACATATCCCACCCCAGGCGAGGGAGCAGATCAGATCACTCCAGCAGCTTCTTTGGACAAATGCCTCAGGAGAGACAGTAAAAAGCACTCCTGTCCTTGTAGGATCCTGCGCCCAGGACCCCCTTGCCCTGCACAAGACAGTAAGTGACACCAGAGACCACGTGGGGGGACTCTAGGTCCGTGGGACTGGCCTCTAAGAAAACAGGAAAGAAAACTAAGTATGTCGGATAGACAGACCAACTCTTTAATTGCCTACAAGTAGTCCTTTCTGTCTTGACCTGTTCTAGAGGCATGACGTTTCTCCTGTCAGCAAATTGCTGACCCTGCCACTTCCAGTTGCCTAAAGAACTAGCTCTCCTCCCCTCCAGCCAGGGCTTTGGCTACTCTCTCACTTGGTGCTAGGACAAGTGTGGAAACTACCCATATTGTAGGCAGAGCCAGAAAAGTCTCTCTTCAGCTTTCTTACCCTCTCATACGACAGAATAACGCAGGATTTCTCACTAGGACATCCCATTTTATAGCTGTTTACCTCACCCTTTAAACTCCAAACTGCAGGATGTAGACCATGGATGAAAGCTTCTACCTAACAGCGGCCAAGGTGCTCGGCTGCAAGGGCTGGCAGATACCCAGGGCATCTGTTGGAGCAAAATCTCCTCTTAGAAAGTCCATAGTTACCAGTCCAGCAGCTAATCCATTAATACCTCCATAATTAGCTCTTCAAAGTGAACTTGTACACTTTCTTTTCAAAAGTGGGTATCTGAGAACATCAGTAAGAAGATTTTATTTTCTTTTCAAATTTTTTGAACTGTGCACCTGGAATATTTTCTCTTTCACTCCTTGCAAATGGTTAAATTCAAAAATTAATGGGTTTTACAGTTATCTGAACAGTTTTGCATTTCTGTATCAAGCCAGCATATTCAAAACATCCTTTCCATCAGTTGAAAAATAGAGACATTAGGAAAATATAACAATAGAGGAAGGTGATAACTCTTCTGCAATTGTACTATATGCTTACATGTATGCACTACACTGGAAGGTGTTAATAACACTAAAGAGGCACTTTTCAACCTGTCTGTTCCTGGTAAACCTAGATAGGCACCTACATATCACAAATATTATACAGCAATTCTAAAGACACTCCAGTTTGCATCCACAATATACGGATATTGACAGGAGAGGTATCAGAGTAAATACTCATATTTGTGGTTAGAAATACGGATATGTGCACATTAATTCAGTCTTAGGACAGGTCTGTTAACAGACTGATTTTTTTCTTAGTTGACACAGCTGATCAGAGCTCATTGCCCTGGCTGGGAAGTCACCAGCTCGCTGCTTTTAATGGAAGTGATGCTGAAATCAATGCCCAGCGAAAGGCTGGCGGTGGTGAGGCCGAAGTGTTGCAAACTGGTCTGGGACTGGTGAGGAGGAGCTGTCCTTGATACCCTGGAGGGGGATAGGTGGAAGGTCTCACTCAGGAACGAAATGTTTGCGAGTTGCTCTTCCTACAAGTGCGGCTCTTAGCCTTGTTTCGTCTCACTGGCACAGCAAGTGGGGGGGAGCCGAGAATACTCTCTGAGGCGAAATGGCAGCTGTTAATTGCAGCTGGTATTAATTACTGTGAGTGTAAATAGGACTGCGACGAGTAAGACTGGCTTGCTGTCTCACACTGTGCGTCAGGAGCGTCCTTTAGAACCACGCGCCCTCTGCAGCCGATGAGCAAGGAGAGGCCACCAGCAGGGCGCGGTGCCCCAAACTGCCCCGTGCCCGGTAAGGGGTCGGAGTACGGCCACATGGGGCATCGTTACACATGCGAGAAGAACTTGCGGGGGCATGCGAGAGGCATCAACCGGCCCGCTCTTTGAATTCGTTTTTAGTCCTGTGTCGGGCTGGCTCCTAATTGGGCGGCTTGGGAATTTTCCCCAAATAAGTACGGGGTAACTGATTTCGGGAACCCAACTCCATGCTTTGGCTTCTGTGCAGGGAAACATGAGTACGAACACCCTTGCCAAGGCGCTGGGTTTAAAACCCAGACCAGAAATCCCTATCAAAACGCGTCTGCCGCTCTTTCTTCCCAGATAAGAGGCCGGGTTCATGGAGCAGCGGGGACGGCTTGCAGTCGAAATAGGTTACACTCATCCCCTTTTCTCTGCGCCTTCTCCGCTCCGCAGCACGTCCCTCGGCCGTGTGTTAGGAGGCGAGGTGTCGGCTCCCATCTCCCGTGCCGCCGCAGCATCGCCCTTCACCCCCCCCCAAGCAGCCGACCTTGCTCTCTGGGAAGAGTTCTCCCTGATACGAGGCTCCTCCTATTACATTCCCCCCCCCCCCCTTTTTTTTTTTCGGGGTGGGTAGGAAGGCTGCCCTGGCGCTAGCGGCGAAGGTAAATCTCCCGGCGGCGGAGCCTCCCCGACGGCAAAGGCTGGGCGCCGCGCCCCGCCGCTTCTCTCGTGTCCCCGGTGCTCTGGTTTTCCTCTCCCTGAAGCCCTGTGTACACAAAGGGCTTGCTTCTGCCTTTCAATGAGGTAACCGAGATTTATTTACTTTTGCTCTTTCTGCCGTCCGTACACATATTTAGTGTTTGTAGCTCCTGTCAGCCTCGGGGTTGGGTTTCTTTTCTCCCCGAGAAGTTATTTATTTGTATTTCTCGGGAGGCAGTTTTAAATCAAATGCCCGTGTCACGGAGGATTCCGACATGCCTGGCCCCTAAAACAAGCCGGCGGCTTTTAAGGAGTCTTCGGGGCGCCCCTTAGCACAGGGGGGCCCCGGCCGAGTGCGACCCACCCCCAGGTTCCCCCGTTGGTCAGGGCTAGGGCCGGCCGCGGTTCTCGGGGTGCCCCCGCAGCCCCTCGGCTCCCGAGGAGCCCCGGGTGGGTGGATGGGCGGCTTCTTCGCCGCACGTCGGGGGGCAGGACGAGCACACCCCTCAGGAAAGACAAAACAAAGCAAAAAGAAAAAAAGAAAAAAAAAAAAAAAAAAGGACGGGTACTGCTGGAGAGCAAGGATTTCCCCGAGTTCAAGGGGCTGAGACGCGGTAAGGGCACCCAGCATACTGGGGAGGATGCCCCAGCGCCACCCACGGCTGCGGGTGGGGGCCAAGGATGGGGAAGAGCGTGGGTGTGCGTGTGGTGGTGTGTGTTTGTGTGAGTGTGCGCGGGGGGCAGCTGCTCGGTGCTCCACGCAGCCGAGTGTCATCCTAGGTGGCAGAGGGAGCGCCTACCGGAGGAGCCGGGGATCTGCGAGGCAAGCCGGTGCCGCAGGAAAGCAGAGGGATGGCATTTACCCTCCCGGCCACCAAAGGTAAACCAGATGCGGCCACTCTCGCTTTTTTTTTTGTTTCCTTCGCCTCGGCGCTCAGGGACCTGCCCTCGGGTCCCACGCTGGGTAGGAGGCTGCCCCCGGCCTTTGAGGGGAAATAAGGGGACCGTAGGCGACCAGAGGGAACCTGAAGCGTTGCCTCCTTGCTGCTCGACTCCTCCTCGTCCCCCGGCTCCGGCCCGGGCCGCCCGAGGGGCTGCTGCCCATCCTTAGCATGAGGGGTTCGAGGAGGTGGGAAGGGAGCCGGGGATGGCTGTTTTCCTGGAAGGGAAATTGGGGAAAAAATATATGCCTAAGAGAATGCGCGACCACCTGTTCCGCACCCTCCCACAGCTCCGCACGCCCCGAGAAGGAGCTTTTATTGTCAATAAAGAGCAAAACGGGAGCGGCCGGTAATGAGATCAGGAAAAGAGGCATTAGAAAAAATAACGCTGGGGCACCGCACACGTAAAAGGAAGGTGTTCTCCAAAGACTTCTGGGCGAGCTGCAGTAAAGGTTTTATTGGTAATCGAGAAGCGACTCCCACCCGCAGGCTTGGCGTTGAAGGACCACCTCAGGGGGCAGAAGTGACACTGCCTGGCTCGTGGACGAGACCCGCTGGGCAAAGGGCACGGCTCGGTAATAACAAGTATTTACTATACGAGTTACTGCCAAATGAACGCCGGGGTTTAGGCTTCGATTTGCTGGATAAGCTCTTTAGTAACTACGAAAGCAGGCCAACAACTTTTATAGAGGAAAGGAAAATATTTAAAGTCAGTAACTTCTCTAGTAGCTGAAAACTAACTTCTGACAGCAAACGGGATTTTTCTTCCCCGTCGAATCAAAGAAACGCTTATACTTAAATTTCACCCTGAAAGATCTACTCTTTTTTAAAATAACAGTATCAACAGGGCAATTTTTCAGCTTCAGAAGAACCAAACGAAAGCAAAGCGCTGCCCGCGGACAGACGCCTGGGCTCAGAGCGGCTGAGCGCAGAGCACCCGCACCGGTGCCGGGAGGGTTTCGCACGCGCAGGGAGAGCAAAAATGCCATTTCCCCTACAGGTCCTGAGGTTCTTCCGAGGGGATTTTAATTAGGCAAAGGAATTACCCGCCCTGGCGCCGTGCCTTTAGGTAGCTGCGGGATCTGAGTGTCCCCGGCTAATCATCCTCCTCCTCCAGCACCGGGGCCGCTGGCTTTTGGGTTCCCAGCTGGGCTCCTGTGTCCCGAGGATCTCCTCGATGTTAACGTGGCTTTAAGGAGGAAAGGCGAAGAAGGAGGAAGGCACTCATGACCGATTTTAGCCCGTGCCTTGCTGCCTTTCCTCGGTTCTCAGTCCCGAATGGTCTCGCTGCAGCTGAAATCACTGAAAATCGAGGTAAGGGGGTGTTCAGATGCGGGTATGCAGAGGTAGCGTGAGGATGAGCAATTTTGTCACTTGTTCAGAGCACTCTCCTTGAAAAAGAGGAGAAACCGTAGAAACGGTTATCCCTCTCCCAGATTAAAAACCATCTGCTATTTCTGAATGTTTAAAGACTTTCGTCAGGATTATGGCTTTATTCCAAATGATAAAACATAGGGATTTCACTTGTCACTGCCGCAGGAAAAGACAAAAGATCTCCACCTTCCCTGCTCCAAAATAACATATACCCAGAGCATCAGAACATTTTTGTTTTTTATTTTGCTTTCATTAGTCAACGTTGAGACATAACAAACGATTACAGATCGGAAAACACATTTGGAAAAAGCAGTAGGGTCACGTTACGGCAAAGGTCTGGCCAGCATTAATCTGGAGTTTGGAAAACAGTTGACAGTTGCGAGGTTTCTTTTTTTGTGGTTGTTTTTTATTATTATTATTTTTCCTTTCCTCCTTCCCTTTAAAATAACCCCCTCCATACTAATAATAATGAAATAATATCCCAAACCCTAGCGCGATTACCATAAGCAGAGTCCCTTCTCCCTTTCCACTTGCAACCAGCACGGCCGGGTAAATTGAAAGATCATTTAATTATTTTCATTCTAATCGCTTTAATCCCGCTTCTACTAGGAGCAAATGACGCTAATGGGATCCACATGGAGAAGCCCCGGGGTGGCGGTGGGAGGAATCCTCCCGGCCCCGCGCCCAGGCAGGTGGAGCCGAGCGGGGCGGAGCTCGGCTCGGCCCGGCCAGGAGCTTTAAAATAAATACAATTTATACAATTTGCTCTTAAAACTCCCCCACCCCCGTGTGTGTATATATATATATATATATATATATATATATATATATATATAGACACGCTCTAAGGTGACCCTATTGTCAATCCGTGGCGACAGGGGACCCTCCTGTAAAACAGAAGGAAAGTCAAGCCCCGCTCTCGTTCCTTGACCCCCTCCCCCCCCGCCCCGTTGTCACCCCCGTGGCGATAGGGGACTCTCCTAAAACAAGGAAGGAAAAACGAGCCCCGAGCTCGTTCCTTCTCTCTCTCTCCCCGCCCCATCCCCAGGCGCTGGGCGGCAATGCGCCAGTGCCGCTCGCTGCGCCTCCCTGGTGCCCAGGGAGGAGGAAGGGGATTAGTACACGGGATTAGTTCTAGCAGTGCTCTCGGCGGCCAGCGACTCGGTATCGGAGCCCGCAGGAATGCAGCTCACAGCGGGATCGCTTTGGTTTGCTTCGGGTGTTCGCGCACATGTTCAAATACAGTACCTGCCTATTTTTATAAACATCTCTCAGTACACAGTCAATCAATCATGCTGGCAAGCAAGCAGACCAGGAGCCTAGAGTATATACAAGACATAAATATATATACATGAAACCCTCGTCAGCGTTGTAGTATTTACACATTATTTTTCTACAACCCTTTTCTGAGGGAAACAGTATCTGGAAGATCTAAAGCTGGGAAATCAAGGTGAAAAAGTAGCAGATATTGTTGAGGAAGTTAACTTATACCATATGTTCTAATGCCAGCAAGAGAAATGTTAGAAATAAAAAGAAAAAAAAAAAAAAGAATTTCCAAAGTTGAAGACTTGTAAAAAACCCTATTATGCTTACAGTCATGGACTCAACTTAGAGAATATGTGGCTGAAAAACAAAACAAACCAACAAAAAAAAACAAACAACATGAAAACTGGTCGTTTAAAAATACGATGCAATAGATATATCTGGAAAAGACATGAGTTTACCAGATTTTCTAGTCAGCAGAGCATTCTTTATGTTGCAGTCATTTCTAGTCTTACTTTAATTTGAAACATATTTACATCCAGAGATAGGTCCTTGCAAATGCACTGTGTATTTTTAACGATCTTTTGATAATAAGAGCTCTGCACAGCCCCCTTTTTGTGACACTGAGCCTTTTGCTTGCAGGAGGACATGTGAACACAGCATCTTTAGCATGAGGTGCCCAGCAGATCTGAAGCATTCCAGCAATGCAGAGAGAATAGTCTACCTCCAAGGTAGGAGAAAATCAACTTCCAGGTTATAAAGGCAGACACCAAGGTTGGGGGAAAGTAGGAGTTTCACTGAAACAGAGGTGGCTGGTGCTGCAGAAATGGCAGGGTGCAGTTCTTATGTTGCCACAATCCTTACCTGTGCCCCCCTCCTCTGCATAGTGAGCATCAGGGAAAGCCCTGGGCTGCTTTGGCCTGGCAGGGGATGATGCCTGGGGAGCAGGAGCTGAGTTTCAACAGAGAGTATCACAGGCAGCTTTTCCCCAGTGGTGAAAGCTGCCAAACAAGCTTGTGAAATTGAGGACCACCACATTGGTCTTGCTCAGTAATGATCTTGTGACTCTGTTCTCTCTGTGGAGCCATTGTCAGGCATATTTTTCTTCTGTTGCAGCTACAGCATTTGTTGTACACATTTTCCAATCAAGAATAAACTTGATATTAAACTCACTCTCACTTTGTGGTTGTTGTTGTTAAAAAAAAACAAATCATATAAGGAGCTTAAAACAAGCATTACTGATATCAGTGGAGTGGTTTTTGATGCTGCCTTTACAAGTCGGCTGGTAGTTAGAGACATAAATAGTAGGGAAAGTTAGTTTCATTGGCTTCTCTGAGACTTAAAAGCATATATTTAAAAATGGGTCTGTCTGTAGAATAGGGATTGGATTTTTCATCTGCTTACATCTAAGATGCCCTCTGTTCTCCCTGTTAAGTACTATGTTTAAAATGGATTGGATTACTCATTTGCTTAAAGGACACTTTCATTCTTATATGACCATTTCCACTTGTCACCGTATAAATGAGTGCTTCATTTATCAAAGCTTTACTTTCATGAACTTGATGCATGATTTTCTGCAGCAATGGATTACAGAGTCCTTTGACAGAAACATGTCTTGGTCTGTGATGGATAGAAATCTTAACTGAAAATTTGCAATTAAAATAGTACATAAAGTACTGAAGAAATACTTAATAACTTTAATACAAGTGGTGTTTTATGTAAGCACTGTAGCACTGATTCCATGTTAATCTTCTTGGGTGATAATTGTAAGAAGACTTTCTTTTGCTCTCAATTAGCAGTGGATTAAATTGGGTTCATGTGAAGTTCACCATCTTTATTGACAAAAACTATTGGCAAACATGTAAATGACATTTTAATGTTTTGGAAAGATTGTGAAAACGCACTCTTTTTCACTACCAAAGATTCCCACTCCCCCTCCCCCCGAAAAATCATTGTTAATAATACTATAAATAAACTGAGATTTTGATGGATAAGTTTGATTTATATTTGTGTCTGCATTCTGCTAGAACAATTATCCACATACTGATTTTTTTTTTTTTTTTTTTTTTTGCAAATGAAACAGTGTAAATTTGCCGACCAACCATCTTCACTTTCTTTAACCTTTCAGCATAACTTTGTGATTCTTACTTCCAAAGCCAATGCTACTGGCCCACCAAAGACTGTGTCAGCCAGAGCAATCGTATAGATCATAAATGTGGGTGGATTTGTCAGCCATGTTCTCCTGGATAGATTATTATTTATCAGTCTATGAACTGACAAACTCTCCTTTACTAGTTTATGTCGTATACCTGTACCCCTAGAATAGTTTACTGAGACACCTTTTCATTTGGACCAATGTTTTGCTGTTGCCAGTACAGATGGGCTCTTCTATTTATTTTACAGGCTTCATGTGCATCATGGATATTGAATTTGACTATATCTCTTTTCTCCAAGATGTAACGATTTTTGACCAAAGCATTATTTGTAGTAAGTAATGGTCTTATTTGTACTACTTGTAGTAAGCATGAAGCCTCCAGTTTTGTTTCTCTTCTTTACGGATAGTAAAGGATGGTTGTCCAAAAAGATCTGAGAATGCTGCTATGTAGTAGTTGATATCATGGGATCACTTATCAGCTCAGACAGAGTGCTAAGCTAAGACCATGGGTCTGCCAGAAGGTGAGGTTAGAGATACTCCTAAGCTTTTACTTTTTCCAAACTCTACTGACATTCTGTCTTTACTCCTCACTTGCTTTTTTTTGACAGTGGTGTGGTCAGGATCATAATAGGGTGTATCTTGTTAAATGTGTTGAAAGAATAATGTAGATAAGTCTCTCTAAGTGCCTTTTTGTTGTTGTTGTTGGCCTGCTTAGCACTGAAGTATTTCATATTCTATATAAAATCCTGCACACTTCATGCAGCAGACAACTTCTGAAGTAATCTAAAGGTTGTAAATCAGCATTTGTAGGATTGATTTGTGGATGACTTCGGAATAAGGATGAGAACAAATTTATTGACATAAAACTATGTGGGCTTCCTTAGTACCAAGAGAAGGAAATAATATATTAAAACAAATTTATATTAAAAAGCTGAAAATGAAGTTTTAACAAAAGTTGACTACTAACCATGTGACTTCTGCATTTTATTACATATGTAAACTTTATATGTAGGAAAAAGATTCAAACATTTGTTATCATATTTTCAGTGTGATAGATTTTTTTTTTCTTTTTACTATAAATTTTGCTGCTGTGCAAGGAAAAAAAAATGAAAAAAGGAAAAAAAATAAGAACATATTTTGCTAGTACAAATCAGAAATGGTACTGGCACACTTTAGACAGCATGCAACAATAGTAAATAAATTCATTGATATATACTCCTAAGTGGAATATAGAAATAGGAAGTTACAATAAATGTGAAAAAATGCAGGATCTTAACTGTTATTGAGAAGTATGCAAAGAGACACACTTAGCACATCTGAAGCAGTTCAGCGATTTCTTTGCTTATTTTGTCATGCAGGTGATTAATGCTGCAGAAGGCAAGTAAATGAGACCGTTTAAAAGTTCTCCAGTTAGAAAAATATATTTCGATTTGATTGTGTTACATGTAACTGCAGTAATTATTCTGAATTCTTGATGTGAAGACAGGGAAACAGCAGTTGTGAAAACACTTTTTCTAACACTTAGGAAAATATTGAGATGAAAGTCATGTAAAGAATACCTGAGGCATCATGCCGGTAAGGAATATGTTCTCTGTGGTGTAGCGGAGTAGTATGAAATCCTTTTTACCACGTAAACCTCTGTGAAGCCTGATGAGTCAGTGGATAGAACATATCTGTGGAGAGGTCCACTGGACTGATTGAAAAGTCATGTTGTTGGCACTAGGTTACATGACTGCAGAAAAGCTTGCACAGCATAGACAGGTAATTTTCTTGGAAGGAGAAAGCCTGCTTTTGAAATTGAAGTCGTCTTTTCAGTTTTTCTATATTGGATGTTTAAGACCACAATGCTCCAGCTGTAGTCCAACAGAATACATTTCCACAGGTAAAGTGAAGGAGACACATTGTAAATCATCTTCAATATCTGCCTTACGTTTCAAAAGATAACGCTCATTTTCTTATGCAATGGTTTTGTATCAAAAATATTGTGAGCTTATTAGTTTTTGGATATTAGCATATCTTAGTTTTGGCTATTAACAAATGCATCTGCCCCAAGTCCAAGAGCACATTCTTTGCAATTGGCAGCCTCTTCCTATGAGCAAGGCTTAGCAAATGAAATCCTCAGAATTTAACGCTGCCAAAAATGAGATAGGTTGCATATTTGGTCTTTTTCTATAAAAACTAAACAAAGCAAAACAAAAACGCCAAACCCTTATCTAAAAAAGCCTTGGTTTCCCTCCCCCCTCCCCCCCCCCCCCCCCCCCCTTTTTTAAATAATTTCTCAGCTGTGTGGATTAGAGGATTTTCCTGAAGGTTAATAATAAAGGCTATGCCTCCTCAGAAAACTTATGTTTATGCTGGTATCCACTGTCAAACACAGACATTGAAATAACGAATGAGGTTCACTTCCTCAAAATGTGTAAATGTCCTGATTCAGAGTTAAACTGTCAACAGCTGAAAGACAATACCATTGACATGTACCTGGCACTAGTTACTCAGGTTTATTTTTTCCTGGAAAGCTGTTTTGGGCGACAGAGTGGCGTCCGGGTTTCCCAGGTTGTTGTGCTGACAAACTGCAGTAGTGGTAAAGGCAGGGAGTCTGACAAAATCTCATTAATCATTTTAAATTAAATCCAACATTCCTCTCCAACACTGCCAAGAAGAAAGCTAACTTTTACAAATGAATACCCTCTCTGAGAAGAACCGATATCCTGACCATGTTGCTTTCAGATAAATATTCTTGATTTCTGTCATGTACTAAATACCAAATAAGTATTATTTTTAAGCTGAAAAAGTTTGATGGCCAGAAATCTGAAAAGTGCCTTTTGCTTATTTTCTGTAATAGGTGCTATGCATGAACATCTGATATTTAAACCCTCTTAATTTTTTTCAGTGGATTTTTGCTTTACATAGATATTATTATATAGATTATATAATTATATAGATTTTATATATATAGAAAAAAAGTTGCTTTTTAATGGAATAAAATTACACATAAGGAATGGAAGTGTTCTGTGCAAATAGTTTATAATCTCTCTCTTCTCAAAGCTTGTTTAGTTGAATAAGAAAGAAAAACATGCACATTCATTAACATCACTGTCAACAAAAGCACTGAAGTGATGAAGGAACTATGTGATCTCTAAAGCTTTTTATGTATAAATTCATTTATATAACTAATCCTAGCTATTCAGTTATGATGTAATTACACCCATGGTATGGGAAGTCTTAACTTTTAACATCTGATAAATAATATTAGAAGATTACATAAAATTTTATCTGACTAAGATCATTACTATATGTAGGTTATAACAGTTTGCATATTATTTCTCTTTAAGCCAAACTGAAACCATAACGTGCCTATAGGAGACACAGGAAATCCTTTAAATCTGTCCTTTGTCTACTTTAATAGTGCTTTTGAGATTAGTAATAGATTTTACAATGGCAGAGAACAAGTCACCTATCATAAGGTTTATTACTTCTGATATTTACATGAAATATGTAAAAAGAAAGAAAAACCCTTCTCTTAAATGTTCATTTGCAATTCAATCCATGACTTTTCTAAATACTTAATATTGTTATTTTGTCATATTAACATGAGAAAGTTAGTGTACCTCAATCTTTACTTAACTACTTTAAAGTAATTTAATACTTTTAAAAATAGAACTGTAAAGATAACAGATTGCACAACAACCTTAAATAGAGAACTAAATTATTGCCACTTCAAAAAAGAGCAATTCCAGTCTATAGATTTGTTTATGCAATTAACATTACTAAATTTCAGTATACTGCACAGGAAATAGTCATGTTTATTTGCCTGGGTAGACAGTTCATTTTCCTAAATCTTTATTTTGAAGCCATTTTATAATTTTTGTTTTTCCATTATAGGGAATGGAAGGGATAGGTTGAAGAGAACAAATAGAATTTATTTTTCTTGAATGAAAATTCTTGCCTGCTTCAAAATTGACAAACTTGTCTTGCTTACAAGTGTTTGGGCTTTTATTTGTTGAAGATTCGTTGTTTTGAGAACCCAAAGCTGTAGAAATCTGTTTTTTAGCATGTGAATTAAAACCATTCAAGTGAGAAACACAAGAATATGTAGAATGTCAGACACTGACTATAACTAAGCTACATCGATATGTAATATACACCATATTCTTTAAACAGTGCAATGAGAGACTCAGAAATTAATCCGGATCCAAAAAATTTGTATTATGATATTTCAAGTGGACACAGGTACACTAGTTTCCTCTACACACGAGCAAAGAACAATTGTATTTCTGTGACATCTGAAGTGTATTCTAAAGTCAGCAAAATTTCAGAAATGGATGTTCAAAACACAGCTTTAGTTTTTTAGGACCGGAGTAACCAGCGTTTGCTATGCCACAGGCTCTTTTCTTCCTTTGATGTATCTATTACGCAGTTAAGTGTGCAGGCAACATTACGTACCACCTTTCCAGTTAGACTTTCCCAATTCCACTGTGAGGGGAGAGAAGTTCTTTCACAGCTTCCTGATAAGCAGTCACAGAGTATTTCTCTTGGTACAAATCTCTAAGATGTATGGCCAGATTTCAAAGGGCATGCCGTGGTGATATCTCCTCCTAGCTACCAGTTAATAGTATGATCATATTCACATCATTAGGTTTGAGATCCTCTACATATTCTGAAGTGCTTGATCAAGCAGCGACTTTCACAGCACACCAACAGTACAGTGCTTAGTAACACCTAGGGCAGCATAGTACCTATCACTATTTCCTTTTCAAATGTACATGTAGAAAGCAATAGTGTATACTGAAGAAGACACTGCCCAAACCTTTGTTTTTAGAGGACTTCTGGAGGATGATTAAGGAAATTCAAACTTTATCTTTTCTCTTTGTAAGAGTGGTTTTACACCTACTTAAGATATTTTTTTCTTTCTTGTAAAACATGGCAGAAAATTGCCTAACTTCAAGAAAATTCTAGATTATTTAAATAAATAGATATTACTTATCTGCCACTCTGGAGAAAGACACAAACCTCAAAAGAAAAAAGAACAGATGAGATGTCTATTGTAATTTTGTGTTTATTGGTACCTCTATGGGAATTCACATGTGGCATGTTGAGGTTTTCTATTCCACTATGAATTGGTAACATAATGTACAATGTACAGCACGAGTTGGGTGCTAATCAACTAACACTGTTCAAAATCATACTTAGAAGATCAGATGCTGTTATTTGTAGTGAGTAGTGTTTTGTTCCCCCCCCCGCCAGACTTTAAGCATATTGTCCTGTTTCTAATTTATCACCCTGGTTTTTGAAGCTTTCTAAACCTTGTTAATAGATGTACTCTATCTCAGACAGAACATATTCTGCCTGCCTGGAGGCTTTGTTCTGTATCTACCTGATGGGAACTGAGGGTAACTGGGAAGTAAGAGAAATTACAATTAACGAATTGTACTCTTTTATCAGTGCAAAATCTAAAACGCTATCTTTCATGTCAACATAGGTGCCGATGAGAAGAGAATTAGACCTTGAGCTGCATTTGTGGTCCCAGAAGAAAACTCTTCCAGATAAGATTAGTTGTAACTTCAAAATTCACTGAATTCTTCTCTTTACGTGTGTAACTTCTGAGGAGTGGTTTCTAGAAAGCTGTAATCTGCAGTCTTCATGTAAGAGCACCTCAAGGAGCACACAGAGACTTGTCCTTATTGTTGGTTTTACAGATTACATTACAATTTTCCTTTTTTTTTTTTTTTTTTTTTCCTGAACAGGGACAGACCTTTGCCTAAGGCAATGTTTAATGTAATGTTTTTAACATTTCATGTTTGAGATTAATAAACGATCAAGGAATGCACGGTTGTGAAATACATGAAAGGACCGAGTGATGCAATGAGGGACCCTGAGAGAGGGGAATGATATGGTAAAACTTTGCTGGAAGATTACTGCAATACTGCTGGCAGTGTACACTAACAAACACAAATGACATTTAAACTTGATTAAAGGTAATTTAATAAAAAAAATACAACTCTGAGTGCATTTTTGCATGTGAACCAGAGCTATGAACCACATCTTGCTTATGCAAAATACTTGAAGCAGCAGTAGCTACATTTTTTTCCCCTGTTATTTATGTAGCCCTTATGTAGACTGAAGTAAGTATATTGTTAGTCATTGCTTTTCTCACATCTAAGATGAATGTAGTAACCACTCAGTGCCAAAGAAAAAGCAGCAGTGTGGGCAAAGTGCATGCCTATGAAGAGTACAACCTGCATTCAATTCCTGTCTCTGCCATAAGCTTTCTACATTAAAAAATAAAAAATAAAAATCCACAGCAGTCTGTAAAACAGAACTAAAAAGATCTTTCTACCTCATTTCACGGTGTGGTAGGTAAAAACGATAAATCTATTAGTTACCACAATGAAAACAGATGCTAGAGCTATCTGAGGATTATGTAAACAAACAATTAGGAAAAGACTAAGGAATGACTCTTATTTCAACTATATATGATGTCAGTTTAACAGAAGCACTGCACTACCAGTTAAAACCAGGCAAAAATCCTTATTAACTTTCTGCATTTTCACTGCAAATGCACTAATATTCTACACACCTCTGAGAATGTAAGATATGATCTGACCTGAAACCATTTCTCAAGTATTTTCATAAATCTAGCAGTATTTAAAAGTCTAGCTACATAAGAGACTCAGAGAACACTTCAGTATCTGGGTTGGCTAAACAGTCTGCAACAGCTCCAGTCTTGCACAGTAACCACACTAAGCATGCACAGTCACTGTTTTTAACAGCTTTAACAATGAGTCATCTGGTATAAATTTGTCTAGGCATTTCCATCATTGACACTTCTAGACTGAGGAAGCGGTTGAAAGAAGCAACATGTTTAGCTGCTCTCTACCACTTTTCCTGTTGAAATTTTCCTTTGCTTACAGTGCTGAATAGCTGAATGTAGTTGTCCTATATCACCAACGTGCCTACAATATAGGTTAGCTATGTGTAAAACACATTCTTCCTAGGCTGTGTCTAACTGACATCAGGGTTCATCTAGAACAGAGGTTTTAATCTTCTTTAAATTTGAGTTAATAGCACATTGTTATTGTTCAAGTTAGTCATATAGTATTAAATATCAACTTTGATATTTTACAAGTATTCTGTCATCTTCTAGAATAAAATTTCTGATGGTATTCAAATCAGTTTCTCTAACATATGTATCTGAGGTAACTAGCACTGTAAAAGAAAAAGCTTAATGTAAAAGAAAGAAGTACACTCTTAAGAGATAAAAGGAGAAATTTTAGTTAAAATATTTTACAATAAAATAATTATGATTATAAACCTCTTCAGTTAAATATATACACATTACATGGCATTTTAAAAAGAATGAACTTATTAAAGTTTCAAGCAGATCTAATGCACAAATCCACCACTTTGTCAGCTTAGACTGTAACGTCAGTTTTAACATTTGTAAATAGTTGTGTCAGACTAATGGCATTGTTTTGTGCAAAACTAAAAAAATTACGAAAACCATATCTCCAAATCCTTCCATTCCCACAGTAAATAGTTAGAAAAGGTAGTCTGCACATACACACACTTACACACACAAACTTTGATTGCATACAGAGGTTAGAATGACCAGCACTAAAATAACCCCCATCTCTACAAAATAATCAATTTCTTGAACTGATGTAGTTTTTGAAAATTACAAATATTAAGTGCTAGCAAATTGTGCTTTTAGGCAGCCACATGGCCAATAAGGTAGATGTTGTCATAAAGGTGCCCTACAAAATCTTCACTAATATTCTGTGCGGCTCGTCGTGTATTTCGGATGAATTCTCTCTTTGACATTTTGTTCTTCACATGAGGGCTGGTTAGATCAATGGAAAGTAGAATCAAAGAGTAACACAGTACATAAACTGCATCTATACAAGAAAAAAATATAAAAGGAAACGGTGATCATTACAAATATTTTCTGAATCTTACCAAGTCTTCAGCATCTGGGCCTATAACTATACATATAGGTACATAACAATAAAAAGGGATATCCCACCAACATAAAATTTAGTGTACCAATTTTCAAAGTAATGACATCAGCACATTGCCAGATGAACAATTACAAATCTTTTAACTCTTCTACAATATCGAAAAGTCACTGATGGCTCTATACACATTAATTTAAATGGATTCTTGAAGTTTTTATAAACTAAGGTCAACATCCAGCTAAAGCTTATCTTTAAATATCTTTAAAAGCAGTCCCATTGCTGAAAACTGGCTCCCCAGCAACCGATTAGAAATGCTTATTAACTTCAGTGAGGCCCCAAATTCCCTCATTTCTCTGGTACTATCCACAGGGCAAAACGTTAAGTGTGTAAGTCTTTGCAAGAGGGAGTTTAGAGATAGTACAGACTGTAAACACAGAAAAATTGAAGGAAAGATATCATGTTTATCCCTCAACACTTCTCAGTTGGGTCTAAGAAAAGAATCTGTACATTTTTTTTTCTCTTTTTTTTTTTTTTTAGCCCAAACAGGATGATGCCTGAATATTCAACATAGGTGAAAGACCCTCCCAAGCCATATATGTACTTCGACAAATATTTTAGATGCTGCTTGCGTATTTATTGTGAGCAGTAACATCAACCAAATATGTACAGAAATAGAGTGATTCACTGAATCAAAGCTCTTTTTGCTTACCAGGGCTAAGGCCAAGCTCTCTCATCAAATCAGGGTTACAAGCACAGAATCTGTGAGAGAACTTTGTTATAAGAGTCTCAAGGTACTCCCCACGCTCCTCAGGGGCATGAATATGTCTGAAGAACTCTCTCAGTGCATTTGGTAAGAATTGATTTCTGAAGTTGTGCAGCGTCACAAGGTCATCCAAAACATCTCGCCTGGTAGAAGAAAATCCCACATTATTAGAGATGTTTCTTTTACCTATTTACATATGAAAATGTAGGTTTAAAAATCAGTACGAAAGGTTTAGGGTAGTTGGAGCTTTAGAATAGTTTATTAGCTTTACTTTGGTTGAAGGACAAAATTATCACTAACATTGCAAAGACAGTAATATAAATAGCACTTACAATAGCAACCAAATATGAAAATATACATTAATTAGCAGTTTACATTTCTTCATATGCAAAGTCACTTATACTACACATAAAGGCTTCAATTCCTTTAAGCAATGTGACAGTCATTTAAAGAGACAGTTAAGAGAACACATTTCTGTGTATCTTGCAGGTTTTGTTGCCTAAGTAGAAGCTGTTATAGCAGTATCTTGTTAAAAACCGGCTTAAGTTAGATAAAATTTGCTCTCAAAGCCCCTTTAAAGTCTAAGTCCATCAGAGTGCAATGCAATGAAGTGTTTTCAACTGCACACAGAAACAACGAAATCAGACTAGCCTAAACACATAGAGATGAAGAAGACATTTGAAGCAAACTTGGAAATAAATTTGAGCGACACAAAGAATATTCTGTTACACTGGTCCTTTCTATTAAACAGTTCAATACTAAGAGGGACATCTAGAAACCCAGTTTAACTTTTAGTGCCTGATTACACTCCATGAAGGGAGGATGAATAGCAGAAGGTGTTGATAAAATTAACTTGCAATCTCATCTGATAAATGGTTTTGTATTTCTTCTACTATACCAAAACTTGATAATCTGAAGCTTTATAGTACAGGACTGTCAGTGGTGATGATACTAAAAAATGAATTCTAATAGAAGGAGTTCTTTTGTAGTACAGGCTGAATAGGATGAGAAGCAGGAGAGGATTCCTGCTGTAAATGCTGCTGTCCCTCTGCTCATCCTATATAAGTCCAGTTATTATTTTCCTCCTCTTACAACTTTCATTTGAACTGGTAGTTGGTGCCCCTCTTTCCTGATACTGCACCACCCCAACCTGAAGGTACTCTGATGGGCAAAAGAAAGCACTGTGGAGGTGGAAGAGCATGCTACAGTAGGGGGTAGAGTTCCCTACCACAATCAAATAGTGGTTAGATAATCCATTATTAATTAAAAAGCTACTGCCACTTCATAAAAGGACTGTTTTTCCTGCTTAACACCAAAAAGAAAGACCAAATCAAAAAAAGCAACAAAATATCTACAAGTCGTGAACATCATACAGCACAAACTATTGTGTGCAGTTTGAATGCACGCTACAGCTTACACACGATTTATATGAAGAACTGCAAAACCAGAGAAATAGCACACTATGTGAGATTGATTAATTGGTTATAAGTAATATTTTCAAGGGTTCTTATAAGGTGTTATAGTCACAAATTCTAGAACCAAGAAACTGTTCAGATTTAGCAACAGCATTACCTAGCTGTGTTTTAATATAGTTTTACATCAATAAAATTATATTAATATAAACAAAATATTTATTATTGAATGGTGCTGTACACAGAGAATAGCTGTTTTCTCCTTGCAAGAAATTCAAGTTACCTTTCATCAAGATAGATTCGCAGCTTCTTCCAATTTAGTGTTCTTGTGCAGAAGATAAACTTAGCAATTTCCTTTGGCGAATCGTCTAGTATGCCTTTGGACATGAAGTAGTTGACTCCCTGAGATAAAAGATATGTACATATAAATATGTTTAATCTTCATATTACGTTTAGGAACAAGCACTGTCCTTAGCAATGTAGGAACATAATGCAACCATATATATATATATATATATATTTAAGCAGAATTATTCCTCTTCCATTCAGTAACATTTCAACATGCACAATACAATCTAAAAGGAACTTAATACGTTGTTATGGTTGAGATTTTACATATACTCACAGTAGGATATTTAAAATTATGAATCCCATAATTCTGTAGTATCTCATTTACAGTGTAGACTAATATTTTGGTTTTAAAACTATCAAAAATTGTATTTAAAATGCTACAGGGACCATAACTTTTAATTTCATAACTTTTGTAGAGAAGAAAATCTTAGCCATAATGTGTTTTGTCTTTTAAATCTTTGACTAATACATGTGAGAACATTAATGTTTATGATGCATCACATTCAAATAGATGCATTAAATGCATTTGTTTAAATGTGTAATAACGCAAATAAACACAAGCACACTGATTTCAAAGCATAGGTAAATATAAACATATACAAATGTGCATACACATAAATAAGAACACTGCATCAATATATAAATACCTTAAGAAAAATAGAACTATTGTGTATATTTAATATTCATATTATAATTTCCACAATTTTCTACACTTTGCCAAGCACACATTTCTTATACCACACATGCCAAATTTCATTTAAAAATAAAAATATTTTGTAAAAAATATTTCAACGATATCCTGAATTCTTTATGTTCACTGCAATATCCCAAAGCATGAGAACTTTTTCCTTTGATCAAAACCACCTTGATGGATTTTTAAAATGTTCAAATGTTCCACTAACAAAAATCTAATCAACTAGCTTAATTTCACTTTGCCAGGGAGTGGGAGCAGTTTTAAGAATTTGTTAAACAGAAATTTTACGTTCCTTAATTACAGTATCTATTACACCATAACATTAAAATAATGTAAAATGTGTACGGGAGTGCATCTCAGTGTAGGCAGCGTACACTGAGGTAGTGCCACTACCCATGTCACCTTTAAACACTTCTGAAATCTTCTGAAATGAAACCACTATTTTTTTGTAAGTCTGCCCTTTTAGTTTATATTGTATACATTACATCTATAAACATGTAGGGGAAACCTGTTCAGTCTATAAACTAACTTCCCAGTGCCATGCAATTTTGCTTAAAAAAGAAATAAAGTACTGAGCATAGGTTTGGAAAGATGTTTTATGAAGTGGATCAGTAAAACAAAATCTCACTTATATCAAGTAAAAATAAATTAGAATATATGCCCTGAGATACAGAGTCAGATACCTAAAATATCCATGACAAGTGAAAAGCCAATAAACACATGTAGTATTATCTAACCTTTTTTTTAACCAGTCCATAATTTTTAATATTTACAAAAAATAGCAGTGGAGAAGCATACTTTATTTTTAAAAGAATGCTTTCTAAAATAAATACAAATATAAAGGCTTTATACAGTTAAGAAAAAAATAAACCAGAAGTTTTAGTGCCTGATTTTAAGAATTCTTATTTGTGACAGTAATGAAATGTACTGCATTATACGTCTGCATTTAAGTCCAAATTAAATTATATTTAAGTCTGTTTGAAATAAGGATGGGCAATGTATGGTTAAGTACTTTCTTGAATTAGAGGTAAATGGGAAAATAAAAATGGGAGACCAAAATGAATATGAACCTTTTACTAATTTCTCAAGTATTTTGGCGGTGTGTATGTGACTAACAGCAGGACACCAGGGCTTCACTATTCTTTACACTTTTGGCTTAACTATGCCTCCTTTACTTATATCCTGACTTAATGAGACTTTAGCATTTGCTTCACTAAGAAGTGCTTGTTTAAGGTAATATAAACTGGACCCTGTCAAAGAAGTTTCAGTAACGCTCTACTTTTAAAAGCATTTATGCTGCAGCTATTTAACGAACACTTCTGCAACATATCCAGAAAATACCTGGCACTTCATAGATGAAACAACATGAAAACAGCATCTACTTTAAGACAAACAGGGGATTGATTTTTCTGTGTCAGTAAAAGCAGTAAGTCATTTCTTTTGTGTATTAGATTACAACTCAGTGTAGGATCCTTATCTGATACTCTAATGAGTCTTTGCAAAACGTTTTTATCCCGTCTCTTAATTCCCTCTCTCTCCCCACCACACACAATCTCTTAACAATCTCTCTCTGTGAATGCAGTCTCTTTATTCATTTTCCTCATCTCTTTCACAAATAAACAGGGTATAAATTAAATACACTTCAATGCATGCCATCATCTTTAGTTGCTTTTTATTTCTTCCTAAGCAACCACAAATACTTTGCAGCAATAGAAATTTGAAGATTTCTCTTCAAAGTTCTTAAATTTTGGCTCATAGCAAATTAAATTTATTTTCAAGATTTAAGGCATGTCATCAAATCTGCTTTCTGTGACACTGTAAACACTGCCTTGTATTCCTCTCAAAACCCACATCTCACATAAATCCCTTTATGAAGCTAGAATGGTTGCTTGTGGCAGGTATAGTAACTGAAATAAATAGTTCTACACGCTAGTAAAATCTATGCTAATATTATTTTTCAGTCATCTGGTGATTCTTCTAGGTAATGTTTGACTGAATTCAGCTAGGCAGATCTGAGCCACTATCCACCAGGTCTGAAGAGGTCTTTTTAACACTTAGAAATAGAGCAGGATGAGCTGGTTTGGAGGAACTGTAATTAGGTGAACAGCACAACACCCTAGATTGCCAGCAGCTCTCAAAGTTCTGCAAGGAACCTGTTTGCCCCTATGATATTCTCAGCATTATAGAGTTAGGAAAGATGCCTTGCCTTCCATGGCCAAGAAGACAGCTCTGGATAAAATCTTCATGGATGAAGGAGTACTTTGATTGTATGTGGAAACAGCAATTATAACTATAGCCCAATAGTTACAAGAAAAGTAATTCATTGTATTTACATAACTTATTTTCTATAATTGCTCTTTTTTTTTTTTTCCCAAAGCATGTAATAAGCTTTTCACAAAATGCGTATATTACCCACCTATTCTGTTACAGCACTGACACCTCTAGCTTACGTTCTCTAGTTCCCAAGAGTCTTTCCATTCATTTATATCCATACAGGACAGCTAAAAATCAAAAAGTTTTCTTTTACAAAATTGGTTTAATTTTTGCATTGATTTTATTCTCTCATAATAGTACTTCCAGAATTTTTCAGTAAAGTAGTTAACATTAAAACATTTGTAGTTGCCTTGGACTTTTCTGTTTAGTTACACATACAAAGCAAACCAACCATACTCTAAGTAGGTAACACAGAACTCTCTGAAATCACGTTTCCTCTCCTCCTACACATATACGTTCTTTGTTTTTTAATATTTAAATGGAATTGTCTGCCGAATCAGAAGTAGGAGATGATGCTTTTTACCTAATGGACATTTAAAAATACTACAGCTAAATATATGACAAATATATTTGTTAATAGAGACAAATTTCACTTAATATTTGAAATCTGACATAAACATTTGTACACTGCTCTATTTGTTCAGCTTACGTAGTTTTAAAAGGTGACTAAGGAAATCGCTAGTAGAATATCAACATTAGCATTTTCAGTTGATTTTTCCAGGCTTTCATAGGATTATGTAAATATCAACACAAAATGCAGATTTCTTTCTAGACTGTGCTATATTAAAAAAAAAAAAAAAAAAAAGGAGGATTTTGATCACCAAATAAATTTAAACGTTCTTAATAAATGATTAGGAAATACGGGAATTCAAGTAAAACTACTAGCTTGATTATATAGATGATTTTCTGGGGGGCAGCGACTCTGCTTTTATGTTGTATGTAAATAAAGGCCTCTGGCCTTTTCTATCCCCAATTTCTATTTGGGGCTTCTAGATAACACTAACATGATTAGTAAATGATAATTAGAAATGTACAGTATTATTATTTATATTTCTTTTCTAACACAAATACAGTATCTTAATACATTTCATGGTGATTCTTCCAGAACAGAACACAAGTACTGATTTTATATTTTCCAGTAGGTATTTATAAGGTTCTTTTCCTAAGTTATCAAGTCATACAGTGATTTACTCATTTGGTGACAAATGTGGACACAATATAAAACATCCACTTCAACAGCCTCTTTCATGGCACGTCTTTAAAATACAGTCTCAGTGATACACACTTGTGATGCCATCTTTTAATTGTAGAAATATTTTTCATGTTACGCAGCTTCCATAACTGGTAATTTAGATGACTGAAGCTCTTTGACTTAAAAGGACAGCTTTCAAAATGGTTTCAACTCTCTCATCCATTCCACCTTTTCACATAGTTAGAAGGGAAGTTGAAATCACATAGAACTTCTTGTCCCTGTCACATGCACATACTTTTAATATTCTTAGGAGAAATAAATCAATGCATCTCATCCTTGGCTTGCTTAGTAGATCACTATGAAATGGGATAACTGTTCCAAAAATTTGGCTAGAAATATACAGCACAGTAAATATTCTATTATCTACAGACTAGCTATAATTAAAAGCCAGGTAAGGTAGCTTTATGCACATCACTAAAAATTCATTTATAACCAAGAACAGAAAACTCACATCCCTAGTAAAAAGTAAGGGCAGTTGGTAATGAATGAACCAATTTCCATAAAACTGGAAAGCCAAGTACACTGTAAACACTGTCTCTGCTGACTGTATTTATGCTGTTATTATGCTACATAAAGGATATCCTGACCTCTATGAAATCCATATAAATAAATGCTATCAAGCAGAATCTTTAAGAACTGCTATCATCAAGAATGAAACAGAAATTAGAACTTCTTTCCTGACCAAAGTATTTTTCCACCTTCATTTCCAATCTTAAATCCATAGCATAGCCCCGTGTAATAAACTTGACAGCATATTTTGTAGAGAGTTGCTTACAAGCTGAGTCATAAGCATACATGATATGGAATAAGCACTGCATGAAGAACGTTTTGCATATGCCACACACTCCTTAGAATAAAATACAGCAGAGACCATGTAGGCAGATTAAACAACAGAATATTCATATTCAAGTCTTAATACTAACACTAAGGCACCCCTTCTCCCAAAAGAAAACAAAAAAATGTTCCAAAATCTTGGCTACAGTGGTGCTGCCATTATGATGAAGAACCAAACAACAAACAAAAGAACAGAAACCAAACATGCATTGGAAGGTTTTCAGATTGTGTAATGTGATTATGCACATCCTTTCAGCAGAATGTGAGCACCTGCTATGAATTATGCAAGCTCATGCACACAACCGATACATTAAATTACAGCAGATATCACAACACCATGCACACAACAATGGCTAACCAGAGAATCCTACCACAAAGTGTGTAGATGCTCTTCCCTACCCCGTGAGCCACCGCTAGCTCTGGAGCTGTTGCTGTGGAGCCTGGTTACCCATTTTCATGACATGGGCGGTGTCCTTTGGAGAATCTTGCTCCTGTGGCTGTAAATATTCCTATTTTTATAGTACTTTGACCAGGTCTGTTATCAAATGTAAAGCAGAGTTTGGCAGGAAATTCCATGACAATTTGTCATAGTGGAATGTCATATCATATATTCCAGTCACAGTGTCCTTATAATAATAATTCTGCCAATATCACAGTTGTAAACAAGAAAAGCAATGGTATCTGAATTCTCCTGAAACTCAGGCCCTGAATGATTCCTGCCAGGCTATGGTGCTCCACAGGGAGAGAGGAACAGAAGCCCTTAGGAGATATCCTGAAGCTTTAATCTCTCACTAGGCCTGACAAAGTCTGTTCATATTGCCACTGTAGAATATAACTATAATGAAACCAGAAGGAACGTAGCATAACAAATTTAATATCTAGTTTAGGTATACTATAAAGTATCTCTAATTTGCTCATCTTCATTTCCTTGAAAAATACCAACACCTTTATTCAGTGCGTTTTATGATGGCTCCAAATACTTTAAACCTACCACAATTGCTTTAAATTATGTTGGAACATAACAATATATTAAAAACAGTATATTTTAAACTGAAATATGAAATGAAAAATTATCCTAAAACAAATTGAAAGGCAAATAAAAATTTGTGGGGGCAAGGCTGTTGCCAATTAAAACTTCATATATCCTTGAAAACACAGTGTTTCATTTGCAAAGCTTTACATTTATTACTATATTCATTAAAATCCTGCTGAAAATCAATGCTTATCACTCGAGCAGCAAGGTGCTGATAAGACATCTCAGCACTGTGTATCAAAGTTCAAGGCAGAGCTCTATGAGAGAAGTTACAGAATACTATAATTTGTGACTAATAAAAGTAGTGTGTTTCTTTATCAAGCAGAATATGAGGTAAAGCATGAATTTAAACAAAATCCCATTATTGTAATGATTCATATGACTGTTTTCTGCATCCTACCAGCCAAGTGAACTATTGGCTCCTGGAAGTATATCTTTTCATTACTCTTAATTCTTTTCCTACTTTGGATTTATTCAATTGCCACTTCCTTGTGTATGTATAAACATATGCAGGAAGTTAATATTCCCTTTTGTTCAGTACTGTCTACCAACTCTTCCTAGGAAACATGAAGCAGGAGGAGTCTGGTTGTGTACACAAAAGACTCTCTTTGTCACTTTGTCATTAACTGTGTATTTCCCAAGCAAAAGCTGTCTACTCTCAAACTCTTTTCTTCTTTGAAAGGTGACAGAGAGAGGGCAGAAACTGACTTTCCCAGCTAGTTACATAAATTAATAAACGGAAACCTTTTAGCTTGACATGGGGTATTTTTTTGAAAATAAATGTATGGCATTACATACTATAAAGAAAATTAGGTTTATGCAGAACAAGTGTCCACAGAAGTCAAACCAATCTGTTGGGTAGTTCAGCAGTAAATCTTTTTCCATAATATTTCAAGATGCATTCCTTGACAGTGAAAGTTTAAAAATGCTTTACAAGAAATTGCAGTTGTCACAGAAGTAATTGCTGTCACTTTACACCTCATCCTGCTTTGCATGAAGTCAACTAAGTGTGATCAAATCCATACTGTGAAGCAGCATTTTAGTTTAAGTATACATATTATTACCCTTTTTAAGTTTTGCACTACCTCTTCAGCTAGGATTTCCCCTTGTTCCCATGCCAATACGTGATTATGAGTTTCTGGCATCCATAGGTCAGACTATGGTACAGAGCATTTAAGAGGCAAGCCATGTAAATGATGTGCACAGGTACCATATGCAAAAAAGATCAAGAAGGGGCTGTATCTTAGTATTAACCAGTCCTACTACAGAACAAATACCTATTAAAACTTTGCTTCTAGTATGTCTATGGCTATAAAACAACAGTCATAATTAAACTATTTATTACTGTCAACAACAGTTTACTTACCTCATCAGGGTTGGCATTAAAGGTGAGACTGCCCTCATCTAGCTGCATATACAATTTTCTAAAGGAAAATCCTAGAGGTGGATTCTTATTGTATATAGAACAGTGACCCCAAGTGGATTTGCACAACCTATGAAAACAGAATTAGTCTATTATCAAAATTCTTTTCTGTATTTCATATATTTACAGAATCAATGTAGTCAATGTTGCAAAACCAAACACCCAAACAGTAAGAAAAAGGTTGATTGTAACGCTTAAAGCCTTTTGCATGTGTATTGCTCAAGTCTTCAATGATATGATGATTTTTTTCTTTTGCAGGTTTTGGTGTATTTGAATGAAATCTCAAAATGCATCCCAGTAGGTGGCTTCATAACGACATCCACACAGCTGGGACCTCTGGAACTCTAGTACCTGAACAGTGGGTAACAAGTGACAAGTTGTTCTCCTGCAGCAGTATCAGAGATTAAAAAGTTGTGTTTATTTTCTTGTGCTCCAGTTTTGCAGTGAGTGAGATGCCACATCTGCATCAAATTATCCAACTCATTACTTTCTACCTGTCCTTTTTCCAGTCTTGACCAGTCTGGGTTACGTGATCCAACCCCACCACTCCGTGCACATTTCATCTATACTTTCCATTAGTTCACAGTTTCTTTTCTTTCTATCCCACCCTGACTCTGTATCAGTTTCATCAGTTTCTGTCCCTCATCCCAGTTTCTTTGATGACACCACCTGAACTTCCCTTGAACCATCACTTCCTAGGCACTTTGTTTGTTATATAGATTCCTTATTTCAGTTGTGGTTTTGTTTTAAGGCATCTGTTTTGTAAATAATTGACCACAATAGTCAGAATTCAGCAGGTAACTACCGAGAATGTGAAAGAATGGTTTTCAGATCAGGAACCTGAGTCCTATTTGGACTGAGTTCAGAACTACAACCACAGGACTTGCTGAAGTCTAAACTCAAACACATCCAATACAAATGGAATATTAAGAACTAAGATGTTTGCAGATATCATGTGAACTGAGACTTTTATAAATTTGCTAAATAAGGACAGGTTTTCACCACCAAACTTTATGCTTGGAAGGAATATTTGTGAAGATTTCACTGAATATTTATATATATATATATATAAATATATATATATTTATATATTTTTTATATATATATATACACATATATATGTATATATATATATATCAAATATATATAAGAGGTATTTCACAGAACGAAATATTTCTGAGTGAAATACACTTTTTACCTGTATGCTAAGAATATACACTGCATACAATTGTTTAATTAAGAAGCTATAGTATACTTATGCTTTAGTACTGGAAATCTACTTGTGTTTTGTATGGTTTTCATACTAAGGGTCAAAAACAGTACAACCTCCTGAAATGTTAAGAAGTACATAAACTTAGAAGCTTAGTAGGACCTTCACCAGAATTCCTATTTTCTGTCAAGACAACAGTCTCCAACAACAGAACAACTGTGACTAAGAAATAATTGCATTACTCTATTACTGCAGTTCATAAAATATAATAGGAAGGGAAACTGCTTCAAATGCAGATGGGCAAATAGATGACGGAAGGAGAAAACAGAGCACAAATAAAAGAAAATAAACAGGACCTGGAACAATAATCCATTTATTATATTAATACTACTTACTGTCAGTTAAGTTAAGGGGTAAGACTATGTTGTGAAAGAAGACACATTCTGCTGACCATCTACTCTAAGCTAGGTATACTTTCATATGAGTCTTCCCCAGTGTTATAAAACACCAAATATCAAAGATGGTGCTTGCAATTCAATTTTGATCTTATACTATTTTATTTGATAGAATATTCCATTATTTATTTCCTGGACACATAAACAAGCAGAATTACCTCTGCGAGTTATATAAATGCATTTCAGCTGTTGTTCAGCTGCAGAAATTCCATGATATATTTGCAGAAATGACCTTTTATTTCCCTGTTCCTTCTGTCACTGTCTTCCAAATACAAACACTTAGGTTGCTCTAAGATAAGTAAAGTAGATGAGTTCTCATTCCTTTCTCTCTGGAGCTTTAGTTGAATAGATTGGCTTGCTTGAGCTAGATATTTATTTGAAGTTCAGAGAAGTAATAATACAAACAGTTCAGCTGTGTGTTAATACAAAAGGGAAGACAAGTCCATTTTTTTCCCCATGATATAATCA
Source organism: Aythya fuligula (assembly GCF_009819795.1). NCBI lineage: Eukaryota > Metazoa > Chordata > Aves > Anseriformes > Anatidae > Aythya > Aythya fuligula. The sequence continues at coordinate 24,438,660 of NC_045562.1, read as the reverse complement.
AACAGGTTTGTAGTAATACACATATATGCTTACACCAAGCACACTTGTTTGTACAGTAACATCTACTAATACTTGATAGTAATTACAAATCCAGAATAACATTTTAAAACTGTACTCAAGTTTCTCCTTTTAACTTAGCAAAGGTTTTCTAAGGATTGAACAACACAAAATGCATTTTGAGACAACATTTAAGTTTAATAATTGTTTTTACTATTTCCAGGTAACAATTTTTTGTTTGTTTGTTTTGCTTACCCTTGCCAGAGAAGCTCATCATTAGCAAGATCCTGCCAGACGCACGAAGCTAGACAGAGATCAGTTGCATTCAGGTATGACAAAATGGTAAAACTAAGCTCTGGTGGCAGCATTTCCAAGTTAATGAATCCTTCTTGCTCTTTAGATTTTCTTGTCTTTAATAGATGGTAGATATCAATGCCTCCTTGGGTTTGTTTCCGGTGGCTTGTATTGTTAGAAACATTGTTAGTAGCTATCCTCCTGCCATGTTCTCTGGTAAGATAGCCTTGTCCACTGTACCCTTGCTGTTGCAGTTGCTGGTTCCTAGCAACTCTCCAGAGTCCCTGACCCATCTGCGAGCCTGTTGGACATAAAAATACAAGTTAAATATTCTCAGCTATTTAAAAATATTTGTAAGACAGAGTCAGGTCAGATTAGAAAATTAAAATTGGAAGTTTGTTCTGAATAACAAAAAAGTGACTTTTATCAAAGTTATGCTGACAGTTTATTCTGTCTACAAAGGAGCAACTACATAAATACTGGAAACAAAAATCATAATAAAAACTAGAAGATTTTTTTCCAAATGTTTCCTTGCTTCAAGAATTACAAAATTAACAAAAAAACTTCTGCAAACAGTATCACAGATTATTTATGTCTGATGCAAGTTAAGAAGACCCAACCAGCAGAGCATTTGTAATTATCTTTTTCACGCTTCCTTTAAATGTAATTAAAAAAGCTTATTTAGAAATACTGAAATGCTATAAAATGTAAGGAAAAATGAAATTGTCCTCAGTATTGGAAAGCACATAAAAATAGGCTGACATTAAGGCAACACTTAACTTAGGAATGGCTTTTAGCTACAGTATTTCTAACTTACTTCAGTGATTATATATTAAGGATTCACTTTGTTTGTGAGAACTCAAAACCTTTGGTTTATAAGAGATCCACCAGATGGTCGGTAGATAACATAGAAAGGTAAGAAAAAAAAGTAAAGTGAAAAAAGTTTTTGAAAATCCTGAAAACTGTAGGAACCACAGTGACCTACCTAAGCTTTTCTTTCTTTTTTTTTTTTTTTTTTTTTTTTTAAAAGCACTGTGACAAAGAATAAAGAAATAAATTTAAGGCAACACTGAGGTTGAATTCTGAAATCATTGTGACAGTAAGTTCAGTTACTGTGTTGAACAATTCTCCAAAATGTAAGGCCACTGCTTTGAAAGCCTGGAAGTCTTGATTGGAACACAAGGTGGTGTCTATTCCTCTCTTTGCTGTTCCTCTCTACAGCCTTTTCAATGTCTGCATTACGATCTCATATCCCAAACCCTTGAGAGGTACCCCAGAAGTACTTAGACTGAATGTAAGAGACAGGATTAAACGTCACCTCACACAAAAACTCACTGGCTTCTGTATTTACTTATCACAACTTGTACACTGCATCCATTTATTTTTGTCAAACTTGGCTGCAGATTGTAATAAAGACAACAGATCCTCTAAGCTATTCAGGTTCAATGATTTCTGAAAGCCACAATTCAAATTTCAGTAATAACCTGCATTTACTAAGAGGGAAAATTAAAGTATAATATATCACACTAATTCATTATTGGAATATTGTCTGAATCCCATCACAAGTAGTGCGTATATGGTGATACATCTGATGTTCTGGCTTTTGCTACAATGACAGACCACTCCAAGTAATCATAGTAGGAATCTGCAAGATCCCGATGCTGGCTTTCGAGAAAGAAACCTGTATGGTTTGTTAGGATCTCACATGCATTTAAAGTTATTTATATTTTACTAGCAGAGGGAATTAAAAATGGGACTTTAAAAGTGTTAAAAGTTGGCAAGAGATGGAAACTGTTCTACATATGCAGAAAGAAACAGGCCACAAATAAGGTGAGTGATGAAAATGAAGAAATTACAGAAAATATAGAAAAAAGAGCATAAGCAATGGAAAGCCCTTGGTAATTTGTGCCGATGTTTACAAAATCCAGATGTAAATTAAACACGTATTCAAGATAAAGAACTGCCTACATCTTTAATTGCCCAGCTAGATTAAAATAAGAGGTAGCAACTTTTTTTTTCTTAAAGCAATATGATTCCCAGAGCTGTAGTTGCTCAGTGCTACTTTTTTCTGTCTTTGAACAGCTAAATCTCTCCAAGGAGAAGGAATGTTAATCCCACAGGAGGATCACCAGTGCTGTTGCAATAAAGTCAAGAGCTATTAAATGAATCAATGTTAGGTGTGCCAGAATTGGCATTTGGGACTACAAGCATAAACCCATCAAGTCTCCTGCCACTCCCAACTCCAGCTGCTGCTTCTATTGCTGGAAAGAGCAGACAGGGTATATTTGTGCAGTAAAGAACGAAGCTCAGAACCAGTTTGTTTGGGTAGGCCACACAAAAGCCAGGAGCTAGGAGGAGACTTTCCTAGGGGATGAAAAGTGCAGATAAAGAAAATTTCTGAGCAAATACAGCCTTTCAAAAAGGGTTACTATCGGTGAACTAGAGGATTCAATTAAGATGGCATTCCTATTTTGCTAGGCAATGTATATAAGCAAGAAAAAATACAACAGCATTCAAATATTAAACATGAAATTTTACATAGTAAGAAATAATAAAACCTATGTGAACTGTGTATGTCAAGTAAGGAGAAAGGAAAGTTCTGCTAGATCTTCTCATTAAGGTAGTTTTTTGTTAGCCAAATTAAGGAATGCATTTTGCTAGTATTTTTGACATCTACTCTGATGTTAGTTTCCATCATTATAGAAAAGCTACATTTCTATATATGTTTGTTAACTGCAAACTGATAAAAGAAGTATTTCAAAAGCATTAATGATTTGGACATACTTTATATATGTCCATATAAATAAAAGGCCAAAAAAAGTAGCAACAAGAAATTTTCAAGGCTCTGAGGTACATTAGGGATCATATTGTAGCAAACTGCATAACTGTAATATACCAAAAAGACAAGACAGAAAGAACAACAGCAACAACAGCAGTATATGAAACAGACTGTAGGAAGGCTGCGCCCAGTGAGTTATCAAGCAAACTTTATGGTGTTTGGTAAAGATCTAGCAATTTTATAATAGCTTTCAAACCTCTTCAAGGTCAGATTATCTTTCTGTTTCGTATACAACACCTGTAAAGAATTTGGTCATGATTGCAGGGGATCAAGATTTCCTACCTAGGAAATTACATATTCAAATTTCAGTTGCTAGCTTACTGTCTTTACTGCAATACCCAGCTAGCAGTTCCTGTTCACAGAATATGCTCTGTTGAGCAATACTGAGCTAACAAGAGCACTAACACTTGCTGCTGGTTTATCACCCTACACAACGCTAAGCGTGACACATCACTTACAGCACAACCACTTCTAAATTATTTAACACAAAAAAGTGGCTCTGAGACAAAAACAAACAAACAAAACGATCAAGAAACTAGAGCTCTTATAACGTACTCACATACTTACACAAACGATACCACTGCAGAAATATTGTAAACAGGCTTTTAATTGATGCTCTATTCTAAGTACCAACTGAAGAAGTTCAGATGACGGGAAGAGAGACACAACCCAAACCACTCAGAAACGGCTGCTGGAAACTGACAGGCTTTAATGCATGTGCGGCTACCCAGCAGCTGCCATGCTTCATGTCTGTTGGATCGCGTCCGCCTTCCCCTATCAAGCAATCGCCTTTGGCTTTGCGGTAATCCTGGATAAACGCTGTGAGAACTGACTCGTAACACACGATGAGTCAACTCACTGCTATTACACGGCCCTTAGCGCAATGGCGCCCAAAAGTATATTTTCCAATTATTTTGAATGTCCATTTTCAACCTCCAGGTTCAGTAAGTCGCTCAAATGTGGGCACCAACCCTCCAATTGACATAACTTTATCTAACAATGGAAACCTTTGGGTGGTTTGAGCACACGAAGTAAGCAGGGAACACAACGTGAAGCATATTATTTATAAGGCGCTGACCCCCGTGGCTGTGCCTGCCCCACGCCTGATTTGGGTGCACAGGGCAGCACCGAACGGCGTCTCCCTCGCCTCGCCCCCTTACCTGGCTCTCCAAAGCCTGCTCGGAGACCTAAAGACAGGGCGCTGAGCGCTGCCCGCGTTAAACCAGAGGGGCTCGGTGGCTGCCACCCGGCCGGATAACGCCCAGCACAGGGGCCGGGCACAGATCTCCGGGGGGCTCCGTGCAGCGCCCATCAAACCCCGCGGGCAGGGCGCCCCGCAGCAGCCCCTCGGGCACCCCGGGCCCCCCCGGTCCCTTCTACTCCGGGAGAGGCGACGCCCCCGCGCCCCCATTGGCCCTTCCCGTTTGTCCGCCGCTTCCGATTGGCCGCACCGCCCGTCCGTCTGCCGCCGGCTGCCCCGCCGAGGGCAGCCCTCCGGGGCCCCTTACCTGTGCGGGCTCGGCTCCCAACCGCCGCCGCGACGAGCCCGCTGCCAGCCGGGGCGGGGGCCGCGCCGGGCAGAGCGGGGCTGGGTGGAGGGAGGAGGCAGGGGGAGCCCGGCAGCCCCTCGGGCGCGCAGGGAGGCCGCCGCCGCCGCGTCTCCTGCCGGGCTGGGGCTGTTGTTGCTGGAAGTGGCGTCACGGCGGAGGGACGCGCTGGAAGCGGAAGCGGCCGTTGGGCCGCGCGGCGGCGGGCGCCTGAGGCGGGCGGTGAGTGCCGGGGCCGCGCCGGGCGGGGCGCGGCGGCCTCCGGAACCCCGGGCGGGGGTCCCGGCCCTGCCCCCGTCGGGAAAGCAGCGCTGCGGGGACGGGGCTGCGCCAGGGGGTTACTGGGCTGAGCACCATGGGGCACAGTAAAAATAATAAAAACAGACGGAGCGTCGTGACTGCAGGCTTGTATTTTTTTTTTTTTTATTATTTTTTTTTTTTTTAAGGGAAGTTTGGTCAAGAAGTTCCTTTTTGTCTTTTTGCCTCAGGTTTTTGTAGTATCGAGTAACGAGTTTGTAAGGTGGAGTGCTCGGCTGAGTTCCTTTCTAGTAATTCTAAGCCTAAGGTGTTTGAGGAGTGGCAGAGGGAGCTGGGGTTCTTCGGCCTGGAGAAGAGGGGGCTCAGGGAAGATCCTGTTGCTCTCTACAGGTACCTGAGAGGAAGGTGTGGGGAGCTCGGGGTTGGCCTCCTCTCACAGGTACCTAGTGATAGGACCAGAGGGAATGGCCTCAAGTTACACCAGGGGAGGTTTAGGTTGGAAGTTAGGAGACATTTCTTCTCAGAAAGAGCAGTCAGGCATTGGGATGGGTTGCCCAGGGCCATGATGGAGTCCCCATCCTTGGGGGTGTTCACAAAAAGGCTGGACCTGGTGTTTAGGAACATGGTTTAGTGAGTGACATTGGTAGCAGGGGGATGGTTGGACCAGATGATCCTGAAGGTCTTTTCCAACCTTAATGATGCTATAATTCTGTTTTGGTCTTTTGGTTTGTAGTGGCTGAATGCTACCTGTCAGCAAGATAAACTACATCACAGAATTCTGTATCTTGAGATAATACCTTCATGCATGTGCTGTCTGGCAGTACGTCCTCACTACTTTGCCTGGTAAAACACAAAGTACTGGTTTTCTGGCAGGAAGAGGCATTCCAAAGTCTGCCTGATTCTAGCAGAAAAGCAAATGATAAATTTCTGCTCAAAGGTTTCACAGCTGAAATCATTACTTTTATGCAGGCTTTTGGGGAAATATCATGAAGGATAATGGTAATTATTCTGAAGGATAAATAGCAACTCTCCATTGCCAGTTTTTTAGATCTCTCATGGCAGCTTTTTTTTTTTTTTTCCAGTCTCCCCAACCTCCACCTGAGAACTTACTAATCAGTACTGCTTGCTTTAAAAGTATAAATTTTCCTGTACTTTGTCCCTTTGAAAAAGCTGTTCTGGGTGTTCGTGATCTCCTGCATTGTTGATTCTATTTTGTTGTCATTTTTTTCTTCTTGCAGTCCTCCTTGCAGGATAGTTCTGCAGAGAGAGGCACCTCTTTGTAGTTTGTTTTGTGTCATTAGATGAGTCTGTTCTGTGAAGCAAAGCTCATAATAAAAGCAGGTTTTCAGCTTGAGCGTGACAATGTAGAGGTTGAACTGGACCTCTTGCTCATAGTTCCAGTTAGCTTAGTCCTATCTTGAAGTATCTGGGCAGCCTGTTGCTACACTTCCCCGTGAACAACTTTAAGCATTCTTAATGGATCGTCTAAATAGAGAAGTATTGTCTGATTTGAAACAGCAAAGAAACTTGTTCGCTCATTTTTAGTTGATTTAGGAAGTCCTAAATTCTTGATATGCATTCAGATCTCTGTCTTTAAAGATCTGATAGTTGATGGGATTAGGCATTGCTACTTGATCCTGATACTGAAGGAATGAGGAAGATGAGTGGTATTAGTATTGAACCATAGCTCTGTGCTGTATTGTAACACTTTGGAAAGGCCTGTAGAAAAGATGACCTGTTAAATTTCAATAATAATTCTATTACATTTAGTAATTTTATTTTATTTTATTTTTTTTTTAAGGGGGAGAGTGTACGATATTACATCTATCTCATAATCTGAAAGAAGAATAGAATTTGGAATAATGGCAACAGGAGACCTAAAAGGAAGTCTAAGAAAAATAGAACAAGGACTTCGCTTGTTAAATTATCCAAGAGATGTAGATTATACAATGTAAGTAGCAGTGTGAATGAATTATGCTAATACGTGATGACAGCAAAATGTGTAAAGAAAATATGTATAAATATTAGCTTTGCATCCAGTGATGAGTAAGCACAAAGGGTATGTCTATGAAAAGTTGAGGTTTGATAAATAGGGACTTTAACTAGAGGTGATAAATAGGGACTTTAACTAGAGGTAGTGCAATTTTGCTCATCTAAGCGATCCTTAGAATAATTCTAACGTCTACCACTATCTTGCTGCTCTTTCTTCTGGTGTTTTTTTTTTTTTTTTTTCCAGTTCTGTGATTAATCTGTCATCTTCCTTATTTCTTTGTAAGTGCTAGCAAGACTTTCCTCAGGAATTTTCATCATGTAAAAATCACAAACAAGGTGTTCAACGCTGAGCTAGAAATGCTCTTGGGCTTTAGACCTGCCAATGTTAGAATGATATGAGAGGTCACACAAAATCATTGTTTCAAAAGTTTTACAGATAATAATAAGGACTGCTGAATGAGATACGTGGTAAGTTCCTATGACTCAAGATAGCTAGAGGAAAAACTTAAGGAGAAACAGTACAACTTGGGTGTCACATGCTGGCAGTATTAAAACACCTTTCAAGTAAAATGTTTGTAATCATGTAAATAAGGGCTTTTGATATCTCCTGATATATAAAATACTTTTGTTTCTCAACAGGTTAGTGAAGGGTGATCCAACTTCATTTTTACCTATCATCAATTATTGTTTTACATCTTTCTCTACTCAAATAGCAGAACTTCTGGTAAAGTGTGATGTGGAGCTTACAGCAAAGAGCGACTTGCGTTTTATTGAAGCTATTTATAAGGTATCTGTCTTCATATTCCCTGCAAAAGAGACACTATTTTGTGTATGGCCTCATAAAAACTAAACATCTAGTGAGAGTAAAAGTTTTTGGCTGTGAATAGGAACTGCAATTCAGTTAAGATTTAAGATGAGTAGTGACTAAATGTAGGGCAAGTTTTTATTTAGATTTTCCTGAAAATAGGAAAGGATATTGTTCAAATTTTAATTTTAGGACAGTCGTAGAAGCAGTAACATAAATGAGTTTTATTTTAGGTGTGAGGAATATGGAAATATTTGTTGCACAATAAGTTACATAGAGAGAAGTGACCTTAGAAGAAATCATAACCAGCAAAAAAAAACAAAAGTAAAAGTCAGTAATTGTAATAAAGCCACAACAAAGAAACAGTTATTTTAAAACATCAGGCCAAATTAATATTAGAAGTCTAGTTCTTAAGAGTTTATAAATTGAAATCAAATAATATTCTTTAGGCTGAATCAAAATAATTTTACATATTCTTAAATATAGACATAAGCATGTTTTATAAATGGAGACTGGATGTATTAACTAGTACTGGCTTATTCATACTAGCTTTCCATACGATGATAGCAGAGAATCCTTTACAAAGTCTCTGTGTGAGCCTTAGTTAGGCGTCCGACTCATTTGCTGATATCAGTACAAACTTACTGTGCATTCACTGTGGAAAGGTTGTTTTTAACTTTTTTTATAATTAACATCTATAATAAAATAATGTTTTAGACTGACATAAATTTTGCAAGTGTGATGTGAACAAAATACTTCTGGAAGAGGTGTATTGAAAATCTAGCCAGAAGAAACAGCTGAGTGTATGTAAACAACCAAATGAAAAAAGGATTCATTCTGAATTGCAGAATGAAAGAAAGATAAGAACCTGAGCATGCTATTTTTACAATAAATTATATGGTGATTTTTGAAAGCAAACTCTATTTTGTTGCAGCTTCTTCGAGATCAATTTCAATATAAACCAGTTTTAACAAAACAGCAGTTTCTTCAGCTTGGCTTTGCAGAGCGAAAAATACAGATTGTTTGTGACATTATCAACTGTGTGGTGAAAAAGCATAAGGAATTAAGTAACTTGAATAAGGTACTAATCAAATGGTAACTCTATTATGAGGTATGTTTCTTCTGACATATTCTTGGTGCTGCAGGTAGAAGGTGAAGATCAGTTTATCTGAAGATGAAGCATTACTGATAGTCAAAGTAGGGGGAAAATTAGTATGAAGTTCACCTAAGATTTTTAGAGTGCTGTTGGGTATACAAAAGATGTGAAACTGACAATGTAGTGTATAAACAAAATAGAATTACTAAAACAAAGATTAATCAAATACTTTAACTTTATGGTAGGTGGTGTATCTTCTATATTTCTCAACATAGTGAATGTTTATGTAACTTTACAGGTAGATTTTAAAAACAAAGCAAAATCCTCTGCTATGTTGAAGCTCTGGTAACATTTAATTAAAACATGAACTTGTGTTTGTGTTTTGGTGGTACGCATCTTAAGTCCGATTATTAATCATGTTTGATGGACATTGTTAAAGTATTTTTATCATTGTATGTTATATTTAAAGGCATCTTGATTTAAAAAAATAAATCAGTCTTTGTATTTTACAGGAGTTTGTTTCATATGATTTTATAACATCTTCAGAACTTGTATTTATTTCATTTGTCACCTTTGGGAGCATAATTACATACTTTTTTTGTTCCTGAAGTTTAAGTCTTTCAACTTCTTCAGTCTGGAGAAGAGAAGGCTTTGGAGAGACCTTAGAATAGCCTTCCAGTACCCGGAGGGGACCTACAAGAAAGGAGAAGAGAGGGACTCTTTCACACAGTGTAGTGATAAGACTGGGAGAAATGGTTTTAAACTGAAAGATTAGGATAAAAGATTTAGAATAAAACTAATTACCCTGAGGGTGGTGAGGCAGTGGAAGAGGTTGTCTGGAGAAGCTGTGGATGCCCCATCCCTGGAAGTTTGGATGGGGCTTTGGGCAGCTTGATGTAGTGGGAGGTGTCCCTGCCTAGGGGATGGAACTGGGTGATATTTAAGGTTCCTTCCATTCCAAACCTTTGTGATTCTATGAACTTTGTTGCAAGTTGTCATTTACACTTGTGACCAACTTTGTTGCAGCCTTGTGTAGGTGTTACCAGTATAATGCATTCATTCTAAGATCTATTTTTGTCTGTTAATTTAGTATATAATTTATTTAGACAGTGTTGTATTGCAGAGGTTTGAATGTCTTTGTGTGCTGTGCCTGTTAATGACACACCCTCCACCCCCTTTTCAATTTGAAGGTTAAATCCCAAATGAGGAAGAAACTCAGACCTTTAAAGTGTGAAATATGGTCAAACTGTGGTACTGTCCCTGCTGGTCCCAATGGCAGTGCTGTGAATTCCAAACAGGTATGAATGTAGTTGTTATATTGTATGTCTAAATGTTAATCTGATTTATAATCTAATCTCCCAGGCTCTTTCTAGAATATGTGCTTTCACTTCTAATGTTTGATCACACTAGGTATCTTTTTCAAAATGTGCATGACTGAAATAATAGCTATGTTCTGGTTTTGGCTGAGATAGAGTTAATTTTCTTCACAGTGTCTGGTATGATGTTGTGTTTTGGATTTAGGATGAGAATAATGCTGATAATAAACTGGTGCTTCAGTTGCTGCAGAGCAGTGCTTGCACAGAGCCAAGGACTCTTCAGCACCTCGTGCTGCCCCGCCAATGAGGGGGCTGGGGGCGCACAAGGAACTGGGAGAGGAGGGCAGCTGACCCAAAGTAGTAAAAGGGATGTCCCATACCTCCTGGTATTACACTGAATGGGGAATACAGGGGAAGTTGGCTGGTGGGGGCTGCCGCCACTTGGAAAGGAGCTAGGCATTAGTTGATGAGCAGTGAGTAGGTGCATTGTGCATCACTTGTTTTGTACATGTTATTATTTATTATGATCACTGTTTCTTTCTTTTTTGTCCTATTAAACTGTCCTTATCTCAACCCATGAGTTTTACATTACCAATTCTTTTCCCCATCCCACTGGGAGGGAGGGAGTGAATGGCTTTGTGGTGCTTAGCTGCCTGCTGGGTTAAACCACAACAAGCTATTACTGAAAAAATTGTTTCTCTTTTACTGAGCAGCTGATCTCACTCTCGATAGTAACAATCTAGTAGTGTTATCTCTTAGTTGCATTATACAAAAAAGGAGGAACAGTAATCAAAATGAAGATGCAATTGGGAAAAAACAATATACATCCTTTTTGGAGATTGAATTGTGTTTGGCTTGACATTGTGCTGGTTTCAATGTAGGTTTCAAAATACCTTTTACTCTTCGGGTATGTGTGCAAGTATATTGAGAATTCCATTGAAGAAAAGAATGCCAGCTTCACTAAAACATGTAGTAATCTGCAAGTGTTTAGATAGTGCACAAAGCTAGTAATTATGGATTCTTAATCATTAGGTATTTTGTACTGTGAGAGGTAGAGAGCATAAGACTTGGGAAGAAGGGCAGAATTTGTCTTTCGCTCTCTTGGAGGAAAGTATTCAAAGAAAGTGAAACATGTAGCTAATAGGACTACTTTGGCAGTAGCCAAGGAAAAGAGTTCCAAGCTTCCTAGTTCTATTTATTTTTTTTCTTTTTGAATGGTATAGAGGTAGTTTTAATGTTGAAACTGTGTTGTTTCATGCCTCCGTTCATACTTTGAAATCTAATAACCTGAGAAATCATTAATGCTTTTTTTATACAATAAGAAAGGCAATTAATGATTTCAGTACTGTACAAGAAATACCAGGGTATTCAGTAGCTATGATAAATTGTGTGAATATTTGTTTTACAATTCTTTCACATGTATGTGATTATTTTTCAAAACTTCAACTGCTATTGCTTTCTATGTTTTGCAGCCAGTTGGGAAAAGTTTATTAGATAAACACCTAGCCTTTTTTTTTTTTTGTGATAGATCTTTTTTTTTTCTGTTAAGTGTCTGAGGAATTGCAGTTTCTTGTAATGATCAACACCAATGATTTTTTTTTTTGACATGCTCAAAAGGTACCTCAAGTAGAACGGCACTCAGGGAGTGAAGTTAGCGATGACCTTCATCCAGCGCCCCTTTGTTCAGCACCGCTTCATCCACCACCCCTTCCAGACGAGGGAGGTAATGAAGAATTGTGCATAGATGATGATGTTGTGGAAGTTCAATGTGAACAAGTAAGACTTTTTATTTTAGATGTCCACGTGTATTCTTAATATTTCTTATGGGACTTTTCTAAAGAGGGGAGGCTTTAAAAAAGATAGCTGGATTCTTCTTAAATGTAACTACAAACATAAATACACAACAAATGATAGGGGGGGGGATAAAAAAAAAAGTCAAAGTCTACTGTCTTTACAAGAGACAATTCTGTTAAATTTCTATAAAAGCTTAGTTCTGTGAATGCTGTTAATGACAATTCTAAAAGATTACTTTCTAACGTAGCAGAATGTGGTTGTTGAACATGAGGAAAATTCCACTTAGCTTATTTGATCAAACTATGAATTATATCTATGTCAAAATCAGAGAATGTGTTCTTATCCGTATTTTCAGGTCATAGAAGATAATTCTCAGATTGAGTTCCTAAGGACCCAGCTTGCTGATTGCCAGGAAAAGCTTCATAAACTAGATTGGATTGAAGATAGGCTACATGCTGTAGAAGAGCGACTGAAAGGAAAGATTACTATAGACGAGAAGGACTGGAATAATTTGTTGAGCCGAGTTTTGCTCCTTGAAACAGAATTACTGGTGCAGTCCAGAAAGGTATATCAACTTCCATTTTTCTTCTATAACAAAAAAGCACATATAACTATCAAAATATTTTTTTTTAGTGTTATGTAGACATTACCAGATAACAGAAGTGTTGCCAGACATGGCACTCTCAGCCTGTTTATGCTTTTCTCGCCTCCTGATGTATGCCCTTTGCTATTTTTATAGGGGTGATCTTGTATTCAAGTGCTGTTCATGGAGTTGGTGATATTTTTTTCTTTAACTGTGTAGTTCTGTTGCTTTCTCATGCTCTGAAGTAAAGCTCTCCATTGGAAAAGGTTTCCTTTCAGGAACAGCAGGTATAGCTCAGCATATAGGGGGGTTCTTCACAGAGAGGGTGGTTGTACACTGGAACAGGCTCCCCAGGGAAGTGGTCACTGCACCGAGCCTGTCTGAATTTAAGAAGAGATTGGACTGTGCACTTAGTCACATGGTCTGAACTTTTGGGTAGACCTGTGCGGTGTCAAGAGTTGGGCTTGATGATCCTTAAGGGTCCCTTCCAACTCAGGATATTCTATGATTCTATGATATTTTCATGAGTAATGACCATGTGTGGTTTTTATTTGTTAGTGAACTTTTAGAAGGAAGCTTTTGTAGACTTGTAATTATACTATATTTTGAAAACATACCATTTCTGTAGTGGAGGATTTCATTATGTCAGGGGTACATTTAAGCTTGCTTTTTTTGGTCCATGTCATCAAATTTTATCTCATACTGGACTGCAATTGTTGTTGCAGTAATCTATGAGGTAGCATTTTTTCCACTGATTCAGCTGAATTCATATCTTTTAATTCTCCACACTGATCTCTAATCATATACATCTGAAAGATTGTCTTCATTCTATATATCTAAAGTTGTCAAAAATAAGTGGTACAATGGAAAATAAAGAGTTAATGGGAAAAGTTAATTCCCTCTTTAGTCCTACTGCTATTTTGAGGCTATCTTGTAAATTTGTAGCCTAACTGATCTTTCTCCATTTTGCTCTTCCCTCCCGTTTTCTTCAGCCTTACTGAAGATGCTCGTTGTATTTTTAAATGTGGCAAGGTACTGTAACTGTGATGTGGCTGTATTTGACATATATGTCAGAGCAAATCAGGTGTTTTCTTACATTGAGACTCTTATTTCTCATGGTATTGAAACACCTTTGTATAAAGGCACACATTACATAATTTCATATATGTGCATGTGTTTTGAGCTTCAGTGACCCATAGCATCAATTTTGCCATTGCATGCTTGATTTCAAAATGTATTTGCATGTGTATCCAAAGGATACTGGGAGAATCTTCTCAGAAGTTGAAAACTTACGAAATACAGTTGATCAGTGTTTCATTTTTCTGTAGTTGTAAGAATGTTGAACTTACTTGTAATCAGGACCTCAGAGTTTATATCTGGTCCTGCAGTATGAAAATGTCGCTAATACTTGTACATAGTGTATAAAGACATTTTAATATTTTTTCCTGTGTTTCTTGAAAGTGTGCTAGTAACAGAAAGTCGTGAAATAGACAAGTGTTCAGACTAAGTGCTGGGATATTTCTGAAGGGTGTAGTTCAGACAGTAATGATTGACATTATCAATTACTTTTTTTTTTTTTTTTGCTTAAGAGTTTCAATGGCTACTTTTGACAGCAGAATGGGAAGGCTTGTGATTCAAACTAGTCTTTTTCCTTCATTTCTGTAAATTTGGTTTATTATTACTCTGGTATCATATGTATTGAAGTAGTTCAGATGTCTGGAATACCTGCTGTGAAAATACTTAACACTAATACCACTCAAAAATTTCCAGTAAGATAATTGTATGTCTCTACTAGATGATACTGTAAGAAATTATCTGCAGAAATAATTTTAATTTTGGTTTTGCTACTTCTTTCAAAGCAAAAGAAGCAGTTTTTACATTTAAAAAAAAAAAGTCTTAAACTGTAACTTTTTTTTTCAACAGTCTCTTGAAAACTGCCAAGAAATAACCCTTTGGTTCAGAGAGTTGCTTCTTCTTTGTTTTTATGAAATTCCATCCAAGTTGTTCTTCGTAGATACAGAAGCAATTCAGAATTACTGCTTTCTTCTTAGTTTTGCATTTTTCAGGGAATTTCTGGCATCTAGCCAACATAGCAGGACCACTCTAAGATCTGTATTGCACTGCTGCCAAAGTAGCAGCAGCTGTGCATTTAACTCTGGGAAAATCTGATAGCTGCCAAATCTGTTCAATGAAACCAATTGGGCAGAAGCAGTCAGTGCAGATAATCTTTTTTTTCTTTTTTTTTTTTTTTTCTCCTCTGCCTTCTCTTAATTGCAGTTGTCTTCAGCTTGTTCCCACACAACACCTACTAATTCTTCCTCATTTACTTGGATATAATTCCCTGTTAACTAATATAGTTAGTCCAGTACATAAAGTGATATATTTTACTGCAGGGTGAGATTTGAAATTATAGTAATAGTTACTGGTTTAAAAAAAAGTCTGTTTTTGATTTTTTTCCTAAACTTTGAAATTAGGAAATTGCACATATTTGTTGTGAGTAGAACATCGGTTTTGATTCCTTGTTTATGAACAACCTTTTCTAAACTAGATTGAGTGGAACTGAGAATCTTTCTAGAAAATAACGGTCTCATGTAGGAGCCTGAAAAACTAGCTTAAACTAGACTTTTGAGTTCTAACCATTTAACTGAAATGAATTTCAGTTCATCTTTACACTGATTTCTAGGACTTCAGAAGCTGCATTTCTGATTATCAACTGTAAGTGGAAGGTTTGCTTACTTTAAGCTTCACAGCAGCCACCATCAAGATATAACTGTTAGCACAGGCTAAGTACAGTGTAACTGTTCATATCTGTGTAGTGCCAACATACTTGGATTGGTGTAGCACATGCATGCATATTTGGTACTTACGTATAACTTTGTTCAGTCAAAAGATGTCTTAAACAGGATATAAGGCTAAAATGCAGTAAACTTGTATTTCAGAGAGACTTGTCATCAGAGTTCAGCAGTGTATGTCAAGAACGTACTTCTAATACGATTCCAGTTTCTCCTGGTGAGTATTAATGTTTTTGTTTTTTTTAAATTAAGTCATATGCTAAGCACTTCTTGCTGACCTTGGCTAAAACAGTGGTTTTTAACTAGACAGTCAGTTGTGATTTAGAGACCTTTTAATTTAAATGCATGCTTCAGATAAGAAATGAATCTGCTAGCAATTTAATATTTCTAATTTATTCTTTAGAAGCTGTATTTACTCCAAGTGTTTTAAAGTTATTAATGCAAATACATGGCATATTAATTAAGTTGTAAATAACACTCTACCAAAAGTCTCAGATGCAAATTTAAGGTGCTATAGAGTGAAAGCTGTGAAAAGTAATAATGTTGGCTGCACTTCAAAGCAGTTACAATGTTTTTGTTTTTTTTTTTTTAAATAAAATTTTCAAGTACAAAATAAATTTGCTGCCACGGGTTTATTATATCTAAAATAGTTGCATGTTTTAAGTTCTATTTACTTATAAAGGGGCTCAGGGAAAACTGAAGTTTTTTGTTCATAATCTGTGCTGAACGTTCTCTCTAGTTTCATCCCTTTTGAAAAAACAGCTATCCTCACTAGCTTTTGCACTGAGCTTTCTTATCTTGAATACCACAGCAAAAGCTTTTTTCAGTCTTCAGCTAAATTTTGGAATACACAAGAAGTCAATGAAACAGTGTTAAGTGGGAAGAAAACTAAAAATATTCTCTAGTTCTGAAGTAATTCTTATTTATTAATGGTAGCTTCTTAGCCTATATGTTTCGTCACTTTAATTTGGTCCGTCTCCTCTATGGTGGCTATTATCCCTATAACCATTAGTTAGGAGAGTATTGCATTTCGTATTCTCATTTATTAGGCCTTTTTGTCCCCTTCTGGGATATTAGATAGAGACTGGAAAGGAAACTAAGAATTTACTTCTGTTAATCTGAGTAATTCAGTTTGCTTGGAAATTAGGAAGGCCTCTTTACAGACCTTTTTACAGACTTAAACAAACAAACAAAAACAAACCTTGCCACTTGTTTACTTGCTTTTGTATGTTCAATGATTTATTATTGACACTTGAGGACTTCATAGTCAGCAAGTAGGTTGATGTCTTTAAAAGGTAACCTTTATGTTTTCAGATTTAGAGAATTAATCTGAGTTTTCCAAAATATGATCCAGAAAATTGTAGGTTTAAAGGCTGTGCAGCCAGTCTTGATGCTTATATTGAGGATATGCAGTACTCAGAATGCATTTTTTTTTGCTTGTAGTGCTCTTCATGAATCGCTACTGTACTGAAGGAACACTTTTTAATTTTAATTGATTAAAATAATATATTTCAAGTACAGAATAGCGTAGCTGAACATGTTCCAGAGTTTTTATCTGTAGACGGTTGCAAGACTAAAAATAAGGACACAAACACTTGTTTTAAGTACTAAATTTTATTTTCCCTGACAATACTATTCTGAATTAAAGAATATCAAAGCCTTCCCAAAGTAGAAGATAGCATGCAGCACCCATTCATCAGAAACAGACCTAAAACTAGTCCAATGAGAGCAGAGCTAGGGAGACAAAAAAACTTATTTTTAGCTAAGTAAGTGATGACTTTATATTTTTGCTTATTAAAAGACAGGTTACCTTGCACAAATTAAAAATCATGTTTGAACAGGTGATTCACAATACAAATAATGTGAACATTCTGAAATTACTCTTAATATTCAATCCAGTAATTAAAGTTTAAGTGTTGATTTTACTGTAATCAGGATAAAAGGTAGCCTTCCTAGATAATCTTTTTGGAATTGGTCTTGTGTTATACATAATATACTCTACCTACCCTTGTTTTAAGAAATGAAAAAAAAACTAGTAGCTTTTTTTCCTCTCTAAACAATGCATTCTCTTCTGTTATTACATACTGTAAATCAAGCTATTTGATAGCTGACCTTGCAGTAAGAGAGCAAAAAGGCAAAGGTGACATAAAAATGAGTCTTTCTCAATAGATACAGAAAGGAAGGAGGAGATGCCAGAGAGTCTTCATCAGTCGTCTGGATACAGTTCACTATTATCCACAGACCCATCTCCTAAAGCCATGACCATTAATTCTCATGGTCTGACAGACATTTCAAAGGTAAGTAAAACTGGCAAGTGCTTAGTTGATTTCCTTTGTGGGGTCAAGAGAACAAGTAAGCATTCGTTTTAGTTGTATATACTACTAGTGAAAAACAAGGAAACTATGCAAAACTATGTCTAGGTCTGTCTCATAAAAATCCTTTCGATATGTAAACAGTGCTTAAAGTTACATTTTCTCAATGAATTTTTCAGGTTGAAAGTCCATCTGAAGAATGTTAGCTTTGAAGAGTTCACTAAACTTGTTGCTTTTAAATTGCAGGAGACAACAAGAGAAAGAATGGAAAGGATAAGTAAAATGTAAGTAATAGGAAAGGGCAGCAGGAATTCATTTCCCAGGAGGGAGTTGTACTGGACTGGACTAAGGCTTATGGAGAACGTACATATGTGTTCCAAACCTCAAATGTCTCTTCATCAGGTGTGGCATTTCCTTATGACTGCACTGGATAATAAATCCACTTACAGTTCTGTATTTTTAGGATGAGTCACTGTTTTGGTTTCTAAAAAGTAATAGAAAGCATTGTTACTAGTACTAACTGGAGATTAAAGAGTGTTAAGAGTTTGATTGACAAGGAATAATATCTTTTGATAGAATTTTCTGGAATGAGCAACTTTGCCTTTTACTGTATTTTAATAAGCATGTGTGAGTGTGTAAACTTTTTTTTTTTAATTTTCAGAATAGAAGAAACCTCAGAATTGTTGAAAACCTCAAGTAAGGCCTCTGAGAAGACTTGAAAGAACAGGTCTTCAGACCTGGTCTCTCTAGACTTACGGATATCAAAATTAATATGTATGTTTGTACAGCATTAAATTTTTAATATATTGAATTTGTAATGATCACTGGTGCTTATACTCCTTTCAATAAATATCTTTTAATGCATCCATGTATTTTTTTTTTTTCTCCCTGACTTTTGGTTTTAAAAATTGTTCAGATAACTTCCACCCTACCCTAGTCTTTTTGTGATGTGAAGTCATTAGAGCAGTGTATTTTTGTGTTGACATTTGTTAGCAGTGTGCTAACTAATATGTTTTTTAAAGTGTGAGGTTGAGGACCGTGGTTTACATCCTGTTGGAAACACTCCAGCTGGGACTTGCATATTGTACCCAAGAGGCTTTCCTACATACCATCTTACCATCTGTACTGATAAATAAGTCTTAATGAAAACTTAAATACATGATTTTAAATATGTACCCTTTTTACCGTTTTTTTTTTTTTTTTAATACAAATTTTCATGCCTAGCTGGAGCACACCAACATGTTATGGATTCCATTAACACTGACAAAGTGAGGGTCATTTTGATCCTAAGCACTGAAATATGCAAGTCAGTCCGTAGACTTTGACTGCGAGAAATGTGTTGAGTGTTTTAGTACTGTTACCCAACACATTTTAAGACCAGCAGCACAGATGGAGACCATCCAGTATACAAAGATACAAAACACTTCTATGATTTGAAGCCATATTAAAATTTCTCTTTAGAGATATAAGTAGGTATAAGACTTCTATAAACATTATACAATCAAACCAAAGAGGCGTGGGGTATGATAAGATTTATTACACATATGCCTATCATATCAGGATTTCTTTGTGCTATAATACCTACTTCGCGTAAAAGGTTTTTGGAGTTTGATATCATAAAAATTGGTGGATTTTTTTTTTTGGCAGAGTTTGTAGATGAAGGCAAAAGCAGCTGTTCGACATTATGATGTAAAAAATGATTTATGTGTTTTAAAGGTAATTACAATTCTTTTCTATAACCATATGGAATTTAAGTTGACTATTTTACATACAAAGAGCAACGTATGTGGATCCATTATGCTCTATAAACTGGAACAAGAGGTTTGTTTTTTTTTTTTTTTTTTTTTTTAATTTTGCATTAGAACTCTTTCTTCACTATACTTGTTTCAAATAAATAAATACAAGCTAGATGATGTGAACTAGTTTTGCCGTTTTTGAAAACAGACCTTGTAAATTACTTCATTAACCTAACAATGAAATGATTTTTTTTTTCTAAATGTGAGAAGAAACCACTTAAATAGAAAATAGGTGCTATCTTCCTAAAATAGGACTGCAGCACCATCTTGTGGAAATAATTTATACAAAATAATAAGCAGAGTAGGAAAAAAGTATACAATTAAAAACATTGTTTTAAACTAATGATGATCAATGACTTAAGTCACTTTCAATGATTAAGATCTGGTACTTAATTTGTATTGCAGATTACTCAAATTTGGTTGTACTGAACTGTGAGACAAGCTGAGTCCCAGCACTTAAGCCTAATTTGAGTTGGTTTTCATCATTAGAATTGTATTCAAGCTGAGGGCTGTCATTACAGTGTGCCCTAATTCCTTATGAATGTATCTAGTTATCTTAATTATTCTTGGAGTTACTTTTACATGTCTAACAGTAGTTAGTAGAGACATCTTTGAACTCCAAAGTCAAAATAATTGTTGCTTTTTTTTGTCTGTTAACCTGGTGTAATTGTTAAAAGAGTTTTGAATAAATACTCCAGTACTGTATTTTCTATCTTTATTTTTTTTAGCTTGTGCTGCTGGTAAAATAGTAATAGTGTGACTTCAGTTTAGCTATCCTTGGTGTGGGTGGCAGTTTTCTTACTGTGGAAGATCAAATACGTGATTGTTCAAATGAGCTATTCCTTTTAATTTCTTAAAATCAAGAATATGTGTAGAGTTGGAGAAATAGCTATCTGGTGCCCATATACTTCACAATAGGTATCTGTTTTTTCTTTTTCTTCGTTGCTGAAGTTGTTATTATGTATGGCAACTAATTTGTTCCCCCTTTCCCATTGGCTTTTTTTTTTTTTTTTTTTTTACGAGTTACATTTATTTTTGTTTTGTTATACTCATGAAAAGCTAGGTACAGCTAAAATCAGAGATATGGTGACACTAAAATTCAAGAGGTGCATTCTTGTTTTGTAAAGATTAGATTTCCAGAGGAGGAATAAAATATGGTGATAAAAATGTGAGAAGCTGCTAATATTAATGAAATTAATTTAGTTACTTTTTATTAGAGATATTTAAAATTCTTTCTCAATCATCAATGTTCAGAAGTTAAACCAGCTTATTTTTTATCAACTGCGTGTTTTGATATGGGATGTTAGCTTTTTTCTAACAGTCTGAGTTGCACTTTCTGTGCACTATATGTTGCAATTTAAAATTATGTATTTGACATTACAGTTATAATTCCAAACACTTTATGCCAATAGTTCCTTCTCAGTTTCTCTGTTGGAACTTTTTAAAACTCTGTATGGTAAAAACCTAAGGAGTTCACCCATAACACTCAGACAGCACAATAAGCTTTGTTAAGAAAGATTAGATCTGCAAAAAATGTCTCATAGTATATTAAAGTGTTTCATATACCATGGTAGTACGTTGCTTCTGTAGTCTCTAGGCAGAGCTGTGCAACAGAGGTCTGTTTTTTTGTTCTTTGTAAAATACTTAGGATGATGCAGCTATGCCAGAGGAACAATCAATGCAAGGGTAGTTATAAAAATATTTGGCAATATTTTTATGTGTACTTTGATTAACCTATTTCTAAATACCCAGGCATTTCATTATTGTACAGCAAAGCATTCACTTGGAATAAGACAACAAGATTTTTTTTAGTGAGCAAAATTTAATGAAGTTATTTCCCATTGTGTTTTAAAAGAATGCATCTTCACTACAGCTTAAGAACAAATCTGAAAGGTTAATATTTTTCTCTTAAGGATACATATGTTTTTTCTTGTTTGTTTTGTTTTTAACTTAATTTCCCTTGGCTTTAAATCTAGGATGCATTTCTCATTCAGTCTGCAATTAAAATACACAGAATTTGAAATACAACAGACTACTTTTTTCTAACACTGACTTCTGGTCTTATATGTCTTGTTTAATTTGACAACTGGCAGAATGGCCAAAAAAATAATGGAATTAATGAATGTCTTAATGTTTCCTTACCACTTCCAGACATAATAAAATACTTCTGAGCATATTGTGTCTAGATCAGCTGTTCAATACATGACCTCCTACACTTTTGCAGTAAATTAGTGCAGTTTGGGGTGTGAGAGGTTGGTTGATTTGGGGAGCAGGAGGTATCTAACCAAGAAACATCACTCTTCACACTTTTCTTTTTTAGTTAGAAAGCTTGGGTTTCGTGGGTACAGGGAACATACTTTTATGCTAGGACTTACAGATCCCAGTAGTCTTGGGAGGAGTGGTGGGAGATAGAAGACAAAGTTTATTGGATCTAATGCCTGAATAAACCTTTCGAAAGCTTAAAAAGAAAACAAAGATAATAACAAAATAAAAACACAAAACCTTTAAGTAAAGGTACTCTACTAATGCATGTGATATTTTGGAGCAGTTGAAGGAAATTATTTAAAATGTTTGTGATTTGAGCATTTCCAATTGGGGAAAGATATCATCATAATATTAATGATATGATATTTCTTTGCATGAGTATCCTGGCTTATTTCATGAGATGTAACAAACTCAGTAGCTTTGTGTATGCAATGTGGCCTTATTTAAGTGTAGAAGATGCTGTATTTTTGGTTACGAAACTCTCATTCTCTTTAGACACCTTCCAGAGCAGATACTTGATTTGGAATTGGTAATGCTTTTTATAATCTGGGAGTAAACTGCTCTAATTATAGGTTTACAACAGCAAGCAGTAGTGTGGAGCAATGGTGTTCTAGTACAGCAAAAGGAGTTATTTTTCCCCTCACCTTTACCTTTCTAGTTATCATGAAGTTAACTTTATATGCAATAAAATAAAATAACTTCTGATGATTAGCTCCACCACCAGAGTGTAGTTTTTCCCGTTAAGTTTATAAGGATTAATTTTTATCAAAAATGCTATCAGAATATAATACCTCAGGGTATTTTAATAAAAGATACAATTATATTTCTAAAAAATACTGCAAGGTTTTCTTAGATTTTCATGGTTGTATTTCTATTCTGATCTTATCCAGTGTTGCTGCACTTCATTGAATGTATGCTGAAATATGAACTGGGATTAAGGGAAATACAGTTAGAGAGCCTTGAATGCTTTCTGTGAATGCTGAGAATAGTTTCATAAAGCTGAACTATTGGCAGTACCAGCTTAAGGGATTTCCTTCCTCTGTTTCCCATTCCCATCTGACTGTGCTGTGAACTGCATTTCTTAGCTGTTGTGACTTACATATACTAGTCTGAAAATATGACATGCAGGGTATTGTATTTTTTTTTGTTTTTCTATCCACATCCACAGATAGCTCTGTGATTCACCTTATGACATGCCATACAAACATCTGTGTCTAAACTTCCAATTGGAGCAGCATACTGTGCTATCAACAGGTAACTGGGCAGCAGGAGAGAGGATGTGTCAGGTTAGTGTTTTTACTGCTGAAGAATTTTTCTCTGAGCTCATAGTAAACCAGAAGTGAAAAAGTTCTCATGCAAAGTCTTGACATTTACATTCATGAAATCTTGGGTTTTTTGCATGTTTGTTTAATTTATGTTTGAATTGACC
Source organism: Aythya fuligula (assembly GCF_009819795.1). Classification (NCBI taxonomy): domain Eukaryota; kingdom Metazoa; phylum Chordata; class Aves; order Anseriformes; family Anatidae; genus Aythya; species Aythya fuligula. Next base: position 24,415,545 of record NC_045562.1, on the reverse strand, counting down.
AAATGAAAGGGCCAATGTGTGTTAGAAAGAACATGTAGAATAGCATTACAGGGAATCTAATTCTGGAATTGGGTTTGCTTTCAAGTTTTAAAATAGCTCTTTGTATTGCATGTGCTTCTGATTTTTTTTCCCAGCCTTGTGGGTTTAGCCTCTTAGTTTTCTTTGTGTTTTAAAAAAATAAATAAATTAAAAAATAAATTACTGCCCTCTTGCTAAATAAAGGGATCATAAAATGTACTGTCAAATGCAAAACAAATCCTTAGGGAATATGTTTGGTAACCTTTTGTATTATGTTACAAACATATATGCACATGTAAAGCATATGAAATAATATTCTGTTTAGATGGTCACACTATATTATAAAAATAAGAAGCAAATCCTCTCAACCTTCATTTGACTGTAAAGTGGCAAGGTAGACCAATTAATGTTGTTTAATTTAAGCGATATCAATATAAGTGAATTTTAAAATACATGAAGACACCAGTTATTTTTAGTAGTGCATGCCTGATTGTTTCATAGGTGATAAAGTTGACTGTGCTATACTTTCCTTACCAGACTGAGTTATGATCTGGGATTACATAGAATCTTTATCCATATATTGTTGCATAAGTTATTTATAGTTATTTTATATCTGCTTTCTTCAACTGTAAAACTAAGAGATTCCTCTTGTTTTCCTCTTGAGAGTATTATGAGGTTTGGTTCATTGTTTATGCCCACTTTAGGAATTACTTAAGAAAAAAGCTATTGGAAAAAATTGTAGTCTGGTTTTAGGAGGTCTCTTAATTGAAACCATTCCATTGGAACCTATGGAAGGAACTGAAGGGTGAGTTCATGAACTTACTTGAGCTTATGTATTAGTAGTAACTTAAGCTCCAGCTTCTTGTAGTTATAAAAGTAGTTGACAGCTGCGATAATTTCAGATAAAGTAGTTGTGCTTTTGTGTGAACTACAGAAAAATAGGTGCTGATATGGTGGGGGATTGCTAGACTGAATACTTTATCAAATCATTTTTTAAGCTGTGATGCAATGATTTAAGTCTCATGACTTAAGTTTCTGTAGGTTTTTTTTTTTTTTTTTTTTTTTTTTTTTTACATGGCTGTTAGAACGTTTTTTTGTCCCTAGTATCCACATACCTGCACAGAAGGAAGGGATCCAGTCTTTATTTTAGAATGAGGGGGAAAGAAAAACAATCATTCTAGTGATTTGGAGAGGACTGAAAAGGATTGATGGTCTTTAGCTATTTTGCAGTTGATTTCAGGAGTTTGGCCTTAAATTAATTTTTTCTGATAGGCTTGGCTTTGATATGCTGTTTGGATTTTTATTTAGTGACCTATCTGATAGTCTTGACTCCAATTTATAAGATTGACAAATATGTACTAACTGACACTGAGCTAGAACAATAGGAAGGTGTGATCTATCTGTAGTCTGTGGCAGTGTGCTTCCCCCAGGCCCTCAGTTTGGCTGCTGTCTTGCTTAAACATTGGCTGCAGCAAACAATACCTTGCTCAGGCAGGTAGCAACCACAATATCAGCTTAAACTGGATGCTGGAGAAACTGACAGACTCAGCAGCTAAGGGCCAATGGAGCATGCACCAACAAATCTATGACTATTCATATTCATCATCTTGCCCCATAAATAGTGAGGAACCCAAGAGCACTTTGAGCTCTTCTGCATGGCAGCTGGCTGCAGGACAGATTTTCCCTGAGTAGGGACACTACTCGAGGTCATGCCTGATGCAGAGATCCCATACTCCTTGCAAGAGATTCCTTGCTGAAACTCCTTGGTAAATGTTTAGTAGCTTACTAAACTTTATAAAGTTTGCTAAGATTATACCTTAGATTGTGCACAAATAATCCTTAGACATAAACTGTTGACCAAGTCTGGTCAACAGTTCACTAGGTCACTAGGAGTGGATTCAGCCACACCTAGTGGATTCAGACACACTTACCTCTTCAGTTTAAGGAGTTGAGAAAACAAGGGGATCCACTCTGAACCTGGATCAACAGGAAGGTCTCCCTGACATGTCTAACTTACCCTGGTCTCTGTGCAGTAAATAAGCAAGTGTAACTTGTCATCTCAAATCTTGCTAAGTCCCTGTTTTAGTAACAGTTAAGTTTTGTTAGATCACTACATTACATCAATACGTATAGTACTGCTTCTCTCTTATAAGCGAAGAGTATAGTTTCATCTGTGAACACTTGGTGAGCTTTGCTATAAGGGTACAGCTTTGCTGTATAAGAAGGTAGACTAATCATCATGATGCAGGAATTACCTCTTGTTTAAGGAGAGAAGCCGGAGTCCTAGTAGAGATGTTTATGGGCTTAAAAATGTATGTTCAGAATATGAAAGACGAAAGTGTTCCCTCAATGTTGAAGTGTGGTCCATATTGCAGGAGATTCTTCTGCGAGTTAAAAATGAAATTACAAGGGAAGCAGAAAAAAAAGCTCCAGATATGTTAAAAGCAGATATCAGCAGAACCCTTTTTTTTCAACTAATGCTTACAAAGATAAATTCATAACACAGTGTATTAGACAAGCAACATGAAATAAAGAGGGGTTGCATTTAATTAAAACTATACTAACACTGAGAACCATTTGAAATTAAAAATGTTCAAATGAGTAGGAAAAATACCTTATAGAATGATGGTAATACACTAGAATAGCTCTTTTTATCCTCTGGTGTGTGTGTGGGACCCTACAACTGAATCTTTAAAGGTGATGTGTGGAAGGAGAAGGGATGGTTCAGACTCCTAGACTTCTCAAAAGTTCAGCATTCTACCCAATAACCCCCCTAAAAGTGGGGAGGTTGTGAGCAGTGGTGTGAAAAATGAAAATGACATATTCTGTACTTGAGGGAAGAAAACAATGTTATCCTTTTAGAGGGAGATAGTTGACTTTGGATTTGGAATCCGTTTCTGTTCAAAGCTTTTTTTTTTTTGTTCTGCTCTTAAGATTTAGGTAATCCCTTCTGCATCATTCTCCATGGTTTTATCAGAATGCATTTAGCTTTCTGTTAAAACAAAAATATTAAAATCTCATGCTTCAGAACATAACCAGCAAGGTCCAAAAAGGAGTTTGCATCCAGTGCATGCATGATTGGTGAAAAGAATCAGGGACTTGTGGGGGTCAGAATGGGATTTCTGTTTCTCTGAGAGAAAAAGAAAAAAAAATCTGATGTTCAGTCCTAATATTAATTTATGCTATCATTTCAGTTCAAATTTAATGCAAAGTTTAATATAATTTGCTTATTTGTGTGTTTTCTTCCTTTGCTGACAACCATACAAGCAGCTATTCAGGTCATATTTCTCCCTCTCACATTTCAAGTGAAGTTTCAAAGATACCAGGTATTTTACTTTCCCTGCTGCATGAATATGAAGCACCATTGCAGAAGCTTGTTGGAGGAACATCATTTTTGATAAAACAAAAACAAAACTGTCAGTCCTCTTTTCCAGTGCGGTTCTGCCCTCACTTCTGACTGTCTTTAATGAATTGGTTCAGGACAGGGACTATCTTTCTTAATGAATTGCTGTCAGGAAGCTGTGCACACAAAACAGTGTGAGCTGGGCCAGTTTGACAGAGGGGGAGGGAGAGGGAGGGGGGGTTGGGAGAGGAGGCCAGAAACAAGAGAGAAGCAGAATTCAGCCAAGCTGCATTGGCCAGGCACAAAATCAAGGCAAAGGGAGAAGACAGGTGCACGCAGCTGGGGGTACCCAGAAGCGAGACTGGTGGTGAGGTTATCCTCTTTTGGCGTTAAGAGATTGTGAAATTGGTGCATTATAGTATTTATTGCACATCACCCTTGGTTTCCTGGGGACTGAAATTCCCTTTGCTGCTAAAGGCTTTCTTGTTAATAGCTTGCCTGCATGGGTTAATTTTCCTCTTTTATGATTTACGAAGTGAGTGAATATTTTGGTACCTTGTCTCCTATTATAGTACCTCCTCAGAGAGTCTCTTCTTAGCCTCCTTTAGGTCTGCAGTGTGCTTTTTGAGTACTGTTATGTTTTAGGATATATATGAGGTCAGGCCTAGTGTGACAGATATCACAGTCACCTTGAATACAATGAAAACTAAAAGAAACTAAAACGTTTTTTTTTTTTTTTTTTTCCTTAGGTGTTACTGGCCATCTAGAATTGTGTGTTCTGGTATAAGTCTGTATCTTTTTTCTTTTCCTGTCTTGAAAAGACGGCTATGACTACATGGCTGTGTAATAATAAAAACAATGTAGTAGGAAGTGTAACAGAATTAATACTATCATTCTTGTTAGCTCTTTAAGACTCAAAACTCTTTAATCAGTGAATTAGTAATATTCAGCCTCTTTCATTAATCCATTAAATATTCTCCAATTTTTTCCAAACTATTAGAATTTGTAATGGAGTGAAAAGAAAAACAAACAAACAAACAAAAAAACAGATTAAGGTAAACCAAATACTGGCACAGTAAGCAGATCACTTCAAAAATAGTGATTAGTACATAAAGTGAATTATTTTCAAGACTGAGATACAGCAAAAGGAGTTCCAACCATTTCTTATTTAGGGGCTTGTGACCATATGGTTTAACTGATATAGCAGGTATGCATTGCTTAATGATCCTTTCATCATGGTTGACTGCAAGTTTTCTCTTGCTTTCCTATGCCTTTTCTGACCTCAAGAGAAGTGTGTAATAAACCTATTTCTGTATTTCCTTGCAAGCTTTTAAAATGATACAGGTTATTTAACCTGTCCCAGTACTGGGACTTTAATATTGTCTTGACAAATGATTTTGTAGGCCTTTAGTTACTATGAGGACAAAATGAGACAATAGCTATCTTGAGTAAGCTTGTACAAGTCACAGACCTATAAATGAGAGTAGATTACTTAATTTAACATGTTATTTAAAATTCCATAAATGTCAGAGAGGGTTTTCAGACTTTAGATAATAGACCTTTTGTTTCTCACCCTCAGCAGCACACCGATAGCTAGCTCTGAAGAAATTCAGCTCAGTTAAGTTTTCTGGACTCATTTATCTCTTTCTTCATTTGTTTGCTGTGTCTTTGCATTTTTCTCACAGTACAAGTCACATTAGATATGCTAACACTATTTCTGTTACATTGATACACGTAGTATTTGGAAGGTTGGGAAGAATGATTGGAGTTTTTTGTTGTTGTTGTCTGCCAGAGCAAGCTTTAATGTGGATACTTAAAGCTTGTAGTACATTCAGCAGAGTAATCTGTCTTCTCACTCTGTCCATTTAAATAAAATTGTAATTGTAGCCTATGTAAGCATACTCATGCTATGAGTAAATGAGGTAGCACAGGTCCTGAATTGTTACCAGAGTGGTAATGTTGAGATCAGCATGGGCTGCGAGACCCAGGAAGTCTGGTCCTGAGCACAGCAGTCTTTGTGCTGCTGGAACTCTCCTTGTACTGATAACCGGGCCAGTCTGATAACTCTAGTCTTAACAACATGGACAGCAGCATATACATCATTAACTGAACAGGGGATCTAAAGTTATGTGGTGTTCCCAGTACCTCATGCTATGCAGTTGTAGTATTCCACGTATCCCACAAGAGTTACGTGAGAGGAGCCCCTTAAGGTAAGTTCTCAGTTTGAGGAGTGCAAGTATAACTTTAAATTGCTCTGTGAAATGAGAGAGAAATTATTCCTGTAAGGATGTGTATATTCCAATAACATACATAAACAATGAGGCAACTTTAATCCTTTTTGCTTCCTGTATTTTTCATTAAAAAAAAAAAAGATAATGTGTATTTTTATGTATTTTCCTCTGGGCGTTAAAGGAAAAATACCCCAAAAAATGTGAAGAAAAAAATTCAAAACAATTTATTTGAATAATAACTTGCAACAGAAATGATATTATCAACTATGGACTAATTCTGTTTTTTTTTTTTGTTTGTTTGTTTGTTTTTTTTTTTTTTTGTTTTTTGTAACACGTTAAAACTGATGGGTTTTTGCTAACCTAGAATGTGTTCAAACTCAACATTTCTCTTTTAAAATAGGCTTAGTACTCTCCTGATAAAATTGGGTCTGTGTTTGGAATGATCTAAGTAATAAATCCCTGTTCCATGTAAAGTAAACCTGCTATCCATGCAATACTGCTCCTAAATCTGAACTTTAAGTCAGATAATTTACTCAAAGCTCATTCTGTTGTTACTGCTTCAGTGTTTGTCATTATACAAGGTAAAAAGCAGACTCTTACAGCAAATAGAACCATGGAAATATAGCATGTTCATCTAAATAAAACATATAAATTATGATACAAGTTTTCGATTTCAGTGTAGTTTATTGGCAGTTGTAGACAGAAGTGTCTACTGTAATATAAACAGTTTAGTCTTTAAGGTACATTTTTTCATATAATACTGACATTTGCTGCTTTTTCCAGATAACGGTAGCCAACATTGTCTTATCAGGGAAAAGGTTAGCTACAGTTCTGTAAGTCACGGATAAGATAACAACTTTGAATAATGGAGCGGTGGTGTGAGTTTGCAGCAGGGCCTTTGTGTTTCAGGAAAGGTTAAAGACTAAAGACCTTCCCAGTAAGCTGACGATATCATCTGTCTTTTCCTCATAGAAATTCCCAATAGGTTAGAAATGTGAACTCCAGAAAAACATTAAATTAACATGTTGAATTATACTCTTTACTTAGTACACAAAATTTAAGTTCCTTAACTTTCAAATTATAAAGCTCTCTGCAATATGGAGAATATTTCATAATTGTGGGATTTTCTTTTTAAGAGAAATTTGATTTTGTGTTAATTTTTCATTCTTTGAGCACTTGTTTATAACACTGAGACAGCATTATGGGAATAACAAACAAACAAACAAAAAAACAACCTAGTAATTTGATTTAAATTTTTGTAACTTTTAAAGGTTGATGCCCAAGAATATTTTCTTAAAAGTTCTATAGAAATTGCTGTTTTACATTTATTGCATCTCTAAATGTGTATCTACTTCCCGGATGAGAAATGTTTTTCTGATGTCAGTGATGAATATGATTGCACATAATGGTGCATTGGCCCAGTTAGTTCCAGCTTACTTGTTATCAGTATTAGCAAGTCAATCACATAGTCCTCAAGTTCAGTTAGAACTGATTTTGTAGCTGAAAGTGAGTTTTATTAGCCTTCCGTTTCTCTCTACTACTTTCCTTATACCTGGCCAGTTAATATTTTCCTTCTTTACAAATTAAAGATACAATTTCTGTTTTAGAAACTGCTTCTTGGACTTAATGTCTGGAATATGTGTCTGGGAAGAGAGAGAACGAGATTGTTGGTTCTACTACCAGTACTAAAGTCAATTTTCCCTTCTGGTTTTATCTTCTTCTATCTTTATTCTATGCCTATCTGGGAGGAGGGAGGGACCTAAAAACCAAAGTTTTAAGAAATGCCAGAAATAGTTTCCAGCAATATTATTCCAATATGACTCTGAGCAGGCCTATTACTTTAAACCCTTGCCCCTTGCATCATCTTACTTGAATAACATTACATTTAAGCTAACCTGTTTTTTTACTTCATTAAGAAATAATTTATGGTGTTTATTACTGTATCAAATGAACATATTTGTAAGCAAGATACTAACACTTTATTTTATGCCTTGCATTTCAGAAAGAGGCAGTTATAATGTGATGGTGTTTGCATTCCAGTATATCTACAAGAAATTGAGAAACAAAACAAAACAAAACAAAAAAAACAGACAAGGTCAGTCAATTACTACGGCAAAAGTGCTGCTCTTGTTACCTCGTCCTATTGTGTTGGTGGAAATTATTGCTTAGGATATTTTTCGGAAAAGGGAAACCACTGTGGATTTTCTGCAGGCTATTCCAGAACATGAACCATGAAAGAGGTCTAGAAAATGTAATGCTGGGAAATATATCAGTTGAGCATTCTAGTAAAATTGTAACTACATTTGTGTAAATTGCATGACTGGAAAGAGACAGTAGAGAGTAAAGGCATAGACAATAATCTTCCAAGTATGATAATGCTGTCAGAACATAAACAGACCAGCTGGGAACTAGCACAAGCATTTTCAATGTTATTTGTAGAGGTAAGTGTAGGATTCATTATAAATCATATTTTCATATTGGATTTTCTACTTTGTGTTTGGGTAATAAAATTCTTCATAGCAAAATTAAATGTCTTTGCGACTTTCAAAAGGGGCTGAATCTATTTATGCATTCTGTATCTCATTTTTGAATAAGCAGAATGAACTGAGAATTGCAAAATTAGAACTGTCATAGATCTTTTTATATTTGTCAGCATTGAACTTTGTCAGTATTTTTTTTTCCCTTGGGTAGTATTTTCAATATGTATTTTTTTTTCTTCAGTATTTCTCATCTTAACAGCCTGAATATTATCAGCTAAAAATGTCTCACAAGATATCCTCAAGAACATTTATGAATGCCTTTGGAGTTGATGTTTCTACTTTATAGCATTGGCAGCTCAGCTAAATCAGTAAGAAAGATAGTACACATTAAATCTTTATTCTAGCAGTTCCAAGCCTTCTTGTAAATTTACTTCATTATTTTTGTATTGTCTTTTTACATTGTTTCTTGCTACCTTTTCTAAATTTCTACTGGAAAACAATGAGACTGTTGGTATATTATCTGACTCTTAACCAAATAGGCTCTCTAGATATTTCAGAGGATTGTCTGAAAGAAAAAATAAAAAAATATATATTCAGGAATGCCTCTAATTTATATTCAGAATCTTTTCCAAATTGCAGCCTTATATCTTCATATATTTCTATTTCTTTATCTGTTCCCTCTGACTTATACAGCTGAAATAATTTTACCTGTGCACTTTTTTTTCCATTTCTTATATCAGTGGTTGAGTTCTTTTTGTCATATTGTCTGTAGATGAACAATTCATCAATTAATGAAGAATATTGGTATATAAAATAGAATAATGAAAAATATATGGCATATAAAATATTGGGAGCAAAAATAAAGTCTCACTCAAATATCCCTTTAAAATCAAGATGCTAAAGAAGAAAGTTACTGCAGATTCTTTGCTGAGTCCTCTGAAAGTATCGTATATCTAATGTTTATACAGCATGGAGAAAATTAGGCAATTGTCACAACAAAGTGCAAAAAGACAAAGAATAGATAAACTTGATGGATTCTTAGGAATGTGCTTACTTCACAGATAATTGCAGATTTAGACTAAGTGCAGCAACTTTCAAAAGGAACTTAATCTCATACCTTTAGTAGTGTAACATAACTTAATGTTTGCCCCTTAAAAGCAACATTAATTTAGGGGTAATGATTTTGCATTTAAATTCCTATTAAAAAGATAAACACCTTTAAATGAGAAAAACTGTGGCCACTCAGCTCACTTAACTATGATGTATGTTTAATATGAAAGACCTTATGCAGTTTTTCTCTTTTGGATTTCAGAGGCCCACTCACTGAAACTAAGTTTCAGCAACTTGTCTGCCTGAGACCTTATGGCTATTTAGAAATCTCTTTGAAATTGAGGAAGTTTCAAAGCTACTTACTTACATAGCTAAAATTGCATTGGATGACCTGTGAGAAACAGGTACCATTGCGAATTCAAGTTACTATTAAGGTTCCTGTCAGCAAAGGCAGTCATTCCAGCCCTTTCGTATGAAATCAACCAAATAAAGTATTATTCAAACATCTGTCAGCAGAGACTTCAGGGCCTAACCCTCAGCTAAGCTAGAAACCCATAATGAAGGACAGCTGGTCCAAACTGCTTCTGCTTACATGAGGTTTCAGCACTTCTCTGATGTATAGATAGGTCACATTTGTGACAAAATAATTTTCTAGAAATAATCTGTTCAGCATAATATATGCAGTTCAACTCTTCTTAGGCTACCTTGTCAGTTATTTTCAGACTCTTAAAATGGTCTGCATACAAGTGTATCAATGTACATTTCTTTAAAACTGTTCAAACTTGTTGTACTAGTTTTTACTTCTACAGCAATTAAGTATTTCATAAGCTGTAATTAGAAGCCTTATGACTTGCTTTATATTTCCCTTCCTGTAGCAAATCGCTTCTTCTGTTTTCTAAAATGGAAAATATTCCACTACTTATTCCCTGTGGCTCCTTCCTCTGCTTTACTTTAATGCGAGTACCTGCTATTCCAACTTCTTTCCAAAGACCTGATTTTTTTTGTTTGTTTTTCTCCCCACTAGAGTTGCCTTCTTTTTCATTGCTTCTAGAGACTTTTCAAAGCTTAAGGTGATCTAAAAGTTGAGAGTTAAGAAAAATTAAGATTTCACATTGCATTTCTAAGTGGAATAAAATAGGGAAGGAGAAGGGTTCTTTTTAGCAAGGTAGTTGATGTTAATTGTAGCTTCAGTAGAAAGCCTAACTGCTGATGTTGACTAAAGATGGGATACTTCATTCACTTGGAAAAAGCATAAGAAAAGTTATTTATCATTGGGCATAGTGTGATACAGCATCTCATAATAAGTATTATTCTGCTTGTAGTTACCTGAAAGTTAGTGTTGCATTGGGGAAAAAAAAAAAAATAAAAAAAAATCCAAATCTTTCACACAGAAAACTAGGATCTTTGTCGCCTTATTTTTTCTACTTTCAAATGGTGTTACTATTAAGAAGCTTAAAATAAATGCCTTATAAATCTCTAAATGCTGAATCTGATTTTTTTTTTTTTTTTTTTACACCACTGTTTTAATGTTCAAAATTAGATTTCTTATGTTTCAAAATATTTTTTTTCCTCTTTTGTTGTCTTCCTGTGAGGATCCCTGATCCTTTTTCAACCTCTATCTAGAAACTGTTGAGAACACGTTAAATTGTAGTTTGCTTAAGGAATTTATCACAAGGAAGGATATTTTTTTGAAAGTGAGTAAATTCAACCACGCTCCTTAATTTCTCAACCTTAGTTACAAATCCTGTTGAAACTAGCATTAGATAAAAGGGCCACCTTCCTCAACAAATTTTTGGATTTGTTTTTTTTTTTTTTTTTTTTTTTTTTTTTTTTTTTTATAGGTGGAGAGTGGTGAGATGGTTTGGAAAATCTTGTATAACAGTAAGTAGTTCCTGACCGTTCCAAGGATCTTCCATTTGTGTGTACTTCCTAAATCCCCACTAACATATTTTTTCCATATTGGAAGGTGAGTTGACTACAGTAGGGCCATATTCTTGGTACTAAGGCCCTGAAGGAGGAGTGACCTTAAGAACTGTTGACCAACTGTGTGTAGGCAGTAGTTTTTTTTCTTTTATCCCCAATGCTTCTAACCCAATGTTCATTTTTGCATGTCGTCTTGTTTTGGTTTTGGTTCCCCTGACCCTTTGTAACACGTATGCTTATGATTTCTAGTGATAACCTAAGGTATGCTTTAAGGCACGTCTGAGTTTAACAACTTTTTAAAGTGTTTTAAAAACCTTTATGGATTTTATGCAGGCTTTGATTAACTGTAATTTTAATTGGTTTTTCTGTATGGTTTTTATGCTAGAAAGTTACATGAAGTTTAAACTAGATACGAAGTGTATTTCTGTGCACTGAGGGGTTTTGCAGTGTTCTGCTGGACTTGTGTTGAAGAAGTAGCTTAACTTATTCCACAACTCGCTTTAACATTAACCTCTTATATTCAGTTGTTATTCAATACTTGCTACCATTTGCTGACATATTCTTAAATCATATGAAATTATTACCAATCTCCTTTATATTCAGAAAAGAAAATACCTGATAACTGTGGAGTGTCTGGCAAATGTCTTTTTTTTTTTTTTTTTTTTTTTTTTTTTTGAGCAGCTGTTCCTATAGATGATGCTTTATATCTTTGCTGATGTAAAATATGTAAGTTTAGTAACATGTAAGTTTTGTCACTTTTCCCCACACATTAATAATGTTTTTATTTTAAGCAATAGAAAGATGTCACTTTTCAACATAAAATGTTTTCCTCACAGAAAATATTCCACTTCTGATAGTTGCTAAGGGATATGTAAATCCATTTCCAAATATAGAGCAGAATGAAGATACAAAATTGGCTATCATAAGCATGTTCATATCTTTTAATATATTCTAATGTACAAATAAATAAAATAACAAACGGAACAATGGAACACCACAATGGCTTGTTTCTTTGGCTTTGGTCTTTTTTTTTTTTTTTTTTTAAAAAACAAAAACAAAAACAAAAACAAAAACAAACTGCTAATAGTCCATCAAATTACTGATGCAGAGTAATCCAGCATTCTCCCTTTAATGTTTAGCATTGTCCTTACCATATTCTTAAGAATATATTTTACATATTTACCATAGGTTTGCAAGGCACTGTTTGCCTTTTGGTATACACCTGTGATTGAGTCATGTGAATAACAGGTGTCAGGTTTACCACAGGACTCAATCTTGTTGACTAGTTCTCATATTTGGATATAAATTATGGATATTTATAATGGATATATATTACATAATGCTTATTTTACTAGCTTCAAATCTTAAACTCTAGCATTTCTGGTGGAAATTTCCATTACCCATTTTGTTGTTCTGGGATAAATATATAGAGAAATATGTCTCTAGAAATATGTAGAGAATGCAGTCTGCGATCAAGAAAAGTCTTGGCTGGTGTAAATTATATGTGAGGATTATTCAGGCAGTCTACCTGTCTACAGTCTACACTGTGTTCACAGAACATTTTAAGTCAGTTTTCTTTCTAGTTAAGTAAACCAGAGGTTTATCACTGAACCTTTCTTTACCTTCCTGGGATTGAAGCATAGAACATAATGTGAGCGACTGAGTTGCTTGCTAATCAGTCATAATAATGAGGGAGCATTATCTAGTAAGCAGGGAGGGAGGGATAAGGAAGAGGTTCAGAATTTCATTGGAGAGATTCAGAACCTCATTGAAAATAAAAACATGTTTAGAGGGTAAAGGCTTGAGAGAATTTCTGTTAGGGCTGGCAGTGAAGAAGTTTTACATTCTGTGCTTGGGAATGTTTGAAAAGTTCACTGTTTATATTTGTTACCCTAAGCTGTTTTACACTCACTAAGCACCCTTTTCTGATGTACAGCAAAACACAGAATAGTTATGGACTTAAATTGGAACTGCAAATTATAATTTAAACTGAATCATTACTCTAGGGTGTAATTTTTACTTGCTTACTGTAGTTCTTCCAACAAAGTATGTGATCTGGATGGTGTTCAGCCCTCATTTATCACTTTTGCATACCCCTTTTACAGCTGGATTTTCAAATCTGGTTTTAAAGTTCATTTAACATGCCTTCTAGAAAGTAAATATGTCAGTAAATTTTGGTTTATTTTACATAGTCATTCTTAAGATAGTTTAACTTAGTGCGAACCTATACTGCACTCAAAAATTTAGTCAGAGTTGGGCAAGACCAGTTTCATTTCAGATTACAGAGAGTGATTCAGAAACACCTGGAGCCAAGATTTATATCCTTACCTAAATTCTGAAAGCACTGTGGTTTTATGGCTCTTTAGAGGAAAGGCAGGAACTGCATTAACACTTGTTAGTGCAACAGTTAATGCAATGCTGACTAGAACTTCAAAACCTGAAATATTAAGGTCAAAATGTTTTTAAAAACAAGAGGGGCAATAAGTTTAAATATTTGATCTCTTTAATGATTGAAATGACTTTTCTTCTATTCTTTTGGAAAAAAAAAAATCAGTAAAGTTTCAAGTCATCTGAGGAACATTGCAGTAATTTGAACAGCACTTTTTTCTTTTTGTGTTGGCTTGGCCATCCAAAATAGACCTCAGGTTCTCCTGGAAGTTATTTCAGTGGAAGAAGAATGTGCAGGCTTTAAATCCTCACAGTTTATACACACCACTCAGAGACTTGGAAAATCGATTTATCTCTCAAATAATTAAAATGTCATTTTTAGTGAAAGTTAGCTTTTGTGCATGTGTGTGTGTGTAGCAGAGAGATTCTGTCCCAATATGTTGGAAATCTAGGCTTCAAGCTGCAAGGATTTTGTGAAAGTTATTTGCTTTTTTTTTTTTTTTTTTTTGAGTGCTTTTGTATACCAATGATATCTCAATTGGAAAATTTGTGTCTGCATAAATCTGTACTGATGTTCTGATGTTTAAATCCTTCTTCAGAGATGACAAAAATTACACTGTGTGTGGCCTCAGGCCCGGTAATCTACACTGTATAATTCCCTTGCTTAAAGTAGATAGTGAATGGCCACTAGTTATAGGAAACTCTGGCATGTTTCACCACTCTAGACTGTTCTTCAAGCTTTAAAATAGTACAATAATGCCAACTTTTGCTTTCTTTAGTACATTTCAATCAGCTGGAATTGTCATTTATCACTGACAGCACTCCATTCAGTATAGTTTCACTTGAGTTAGGGTGATAAATCGCACTATGCAATTTCTCTGAAGATTGTAAAACCATTCCAACACTACATCTGTTAAGAATATAATGCTAGTCTGTCCAAACAGCAGAATATTGAGGATTTATTCTAACAACTCCATTTAGTGGTGTCCATTGTTGTGTTTGGGTGTTTTACTGGGGAAGATTAGTTGCTGCTGCCTGAATGAGAAACAAATACGTTGGATAATTTCTTCTGTTCGAGCTATTTTGTCTATGAAATGGAATTTTGAGATACATTTAGAACGTTCAAGAACTTGAAAGCAACAAGTGTTTCCCAGCATTTCTACAGCTCTATGAAATGTCTTGCATGTGATAATGAAGGTAATCAATTATGGTTTCACAAAAGGAGCAAGCAAGTTCTAATAGACTATCAGCAAAAAACATTTTTTGTAATTTTTCTTGAAAATGGGTAAAACTTTTTCTGATAAAATATCACTAAAATTTAATTAAAATGATGTATTATCATTTATTTTTGTAATGAAATTGTAGTGCATTATTCCTGTTTGCCTTCCTAAATATGTTTTAGAGAGAACCAAATTTCTTCAAGTTTTTCTTCAAGAATTTCTTCAATTTCTTCTTCGAGCGAACCAACAAAATTTGACAAATCCATCTCTAAATAGGCCATGCTCTCATCTTTTCTGCTCTTTAGATCCTCAGCTCTGACACATACATACTGTTGTTTACCCTCTGTGTGTATTTTTCTTCAGTTAGACTCATTTATATATATTAAATACAGGTCTTATTCTTTGCAGCTGACATAAGTCAGCTCTGCTTCTGGCTTAAAGAACTGATACGCATTTTAAGCCTTATTTTCACTTTTTCATTATTTTTAAATTTAAGCCTTATTTTGTTTACTTCAAATATTTTTAAATGCTTTTTGTGCCATGTAAGTCTTTGGGTACTGTTATTAAAACAGTCTTTGCTCATTTTTACCCCACTTCAGAGCATAGATTCAAAACCTATTGAAAAACTTAATTTCATTATTGTCCGGAGAAGTATGAACCTTATTTTTTGTTTCTGTTTTTCTCACAAACCCGGTTTTGTTCTTTTGTTTTGTATAAATATTTAATTCATTTTGTGCTTAGTTCAAGTTTTTAATATTGACTTCTGCCCTTGTAAGTTAACCTAGAATTGGGACATGTAGAATGACTATAGATGCATTGGGCAGGCAGACTAGCAAAAAATTAAATGTGAATATGTTTCAGAACGTACATCACGGTAAAAAAGAAGTCTTGTGGCTGGGGGAGAGGTGTGTTTTAATGTAAGCCTATGTCTTTCTCATGTCTTTCTCTTGCACTGTAAAACTAGATCTCTGAGGTGAAACTGTTGGTAATGTGTTCCACACAGTGAATCTTTTACTTTTGATTAGTTCTGATCTGGTCCCATAGATAGTTTCTTGGATGTTTTAGACTCCCTAGAGCACACTACGAACTGTGGGTGTTCTGTGAATTTGTGTGCAAACTGAAGCATAGGAAATGCAGACAATAGGGAGATTTGCTTCTGCAAATCATGCCTGATTAAAATGCTAGGTGTAAAGAACCTTAGAAGACTGAAATTCATGGTGTGAAGGTTGAATAATATTAGATGAAGAGAGAACACTTGTGTTTAAGGTGAAAAAGGAGGTAGAAGAGATGGAACAAAATGTAGTCTTATGAGAATATTTTCTGTGTGGTTTTATGAATGAATGTGGTTTTATGAATGTGGTTTTCAAGTTCTTGACTTGACTACTTATAAAGAATAAATGAATTTTCAGAATGCATCAACAATTTTACAGGCCTTAAAGAAAACCAGGGAGATCAGTTTAGGCTTGACCTGAAGTGTTACAATCTTCTGCAGGCTGGGAAAAAGTATCTGTAGCTTGTGTAAATCTTTATTGCTGAACTCATGTATTTCTCCAACAAATAGGATGTTGGCTTAAGAATATTGAAATTGGTAGGTATTTACAAGGTTTAGCAAATTTTCATTTTCTGCAGAGCCCTGTTTTGATTAAACCTTAAAAGGCTTTCTTTAAAGAGAAGTTGGGTCTTTTATGACTATTGAAGTAATGAAATTAGCAAGGAAATATACTCATGAACCCTATGAGAAAAATGATGGGTATGCTCTTCTGAGCTTAATACATATAACATTTCTTTAGTGAGTGTGGGCTTCTGGCAAGTTATCTTTTGTGTCACTTATTGTTTTGGCATTAGGATAAATGTCTTGTTACATGAGAAACATAGGACCTCCAGAATCAGTTTGGAGTTGTACCTATTTTATGCTGACCATTAATGGCGCTCATAAGGTATCTGTTATTTCTAAGTGCAAAACTGAGACTGCTCTCAGCCAGAATTAATAACGCTATTTTACTGTAGGAAAGCTCAAATATTGCTTTCTCTAACCCACCTCTATTACATTGTAATGTTCTTACTTATCCACAATGTAGTGTGCACAGATGATCAAATTGTGTATGTGAATGTGGCACAAGAAATAGTTCAAACTGAATGAAATACATTCTTTATCTACTGTGGAATAAATAAGCGATTCATCATTGTTAGTAAGTTCTTTAAGGAATTAAGTCTGGAAGAAGCAATATAATTTAAAATTTTCAGCACATAAATAAGGTAACAATATTGGGAGGGAGAGGGAAACATATCTTAGCAGACATTTTCTGTGGTTGATTGCTTAAGACTTTTATATCATTGTGCCTTGTGTTTCTGCCACACTCTGTGAGTGGACAGTGGGACTTTTTTTTTTTTTTTTTTAAATATTATAAATACCAGTGTAATTAAATGTTATTTTCACATATGTATTTGATCATATAGTGTGTGCCCTATATGGATGGGGCAATCAAGAATGATGAACAAGCCCTCTTATGTAGGAAAATAGATTGTATAATTAAACCATACCTCTTTTAACAGGTAACCTGAATCAGTTTCATGGCAACATTTGGATATATTTTCACCTACTCAAATCATTCATAACCTTTTTTTCTTTTCTCTTTTTTTTTTTTTTTTTTATTTTTTCTTTTTGCTCTGGAAATTTGTATTTTAGCTGATGTTTGCTTGGTTAAATAGCTGAATAGCAATTAGAAAATGAGTGGTTTGAATAATTTTCTTATTCTAGATCTACCCCCCCTCCCAAGCTTCCAGATATTTAGATTTAGGCAATTGGCTTGTGAACAACATAAAGCTATAGAAGGCTTATATCTTAAAGAACCAAATTTTGTTAGGTTATAAACAAAACTAAAACCTTCAGTGATCTGAGGTTCGGTAACAGGTGCAGAGAAATTGCTACAGAGGAATGATTAAATCTGCATTGGCATTCTGCAAGCAAAAATAAGCTGAATTTCTGAATAGTTTTCTTGTACTTCATCAAAATAAGTTCACTTTTATCTAGTTTGTTTTATATGAAATTTCCTTGGCTACTCACTGATTTAACACTCCAGAGGTAGTTGAGAATTTGCCAAATATGTGACAAAAATTAACATAAATACAGTTTTTCTTGCAACTGTTAATTCAATAACAGTTCACTTGTAACTTTTCACAGTTATTACGCTGCAGTAATAAGGTATGCATTCTTGGGAAGACAACCAGAAGTCATCTGTCTCTGCAAGCTCTCTGACTGCCAGAGAGGTTCTTCTATTTTTTTTTTTTTTTTTTTGCTTTTTTATTTGGTTTTGTAGTTGTGCCCCAGTCAATTTCCTCTGGATTACTTTATACATCATCACCTTATGTATTATGAAAGAGAAAAATGCATCTAGGTACTTATCATCTGAGGAGTGTTTTGATCTATGATCCTCACAAAGACGTCTTACTGTGGGTAAAACACCAAAGTTCCAAAGGAGTTGTTATTTTTCATAACAGTTTCCTATAATATGCTTATTTCAGGGGGCAGGTGAAAGGAAAGAGTAACTGGGTTGAAGGAGAAAAGGCATGGGAACATCTTAAACTGGATTTGTTGACGGTAGCCAAGATAACTGGCTACATGTAACTACGCTTTCACAGAATTCACAGAATTCACAGAATTTTCTAGGTTGGAAGAGACCTCAAGATCATCGAGTCCAACCTCTGACCTAACGCTTTCATACAGATGTTTGGATTCCTTTGTATTCCTTTGAAGGAGGAGCTGATCAAGTGCTTAAGAGGTTCTCTAGCACCTCTAAACTTTTTAGAGATGGAAATATAATTTTTTAGTTTGTGTTGTCCCACACAATTCTGGTCAGATCTCAACAGTACAAAGGAAATCCATTGTTGTTATAGTTTGTCTTAATATTTTTATATATATATCAAAAAATAACTGCACAAAAGCAATAACTTCTACATATAACCCAAAAGATAAGCATTTTGGAGAACAGCCTGCATGATAATTTTTTGTCTTTTTCTGTAAGAATAGCTTGAAAACAAAAGCATAAATGCATCACCCCTGGCCAAAATATTCTTGTTCGGGAAGAGTGTTTTGTTTGGAATTAATTTTCTTGCTACAACTGTGTTCTTGGACCTCAAGTGCATACCGGGTACTTTCCTGAACTGGGACCTCTGTCAACACATATACGGAGGAAAAGAGGTAAGATTATAAAGAGGGTTTTAAATAACATATAGAAAAGAAGGGTGGGAAGAGATGCGGGGGAAAGATTGCTTATGAAAGGTCATTGTATGGAAGATGCTTGCAAGCATTATGTATGTATTTTCTTTCTTGGCCAACGTTTACCAAGAGAGATTACTTGAGTCACCTGGTTTACTTTAAAAAACAAAAAACAAGAACTGTTTTATTCACTTTATTCAAATGGCATAAAACCAATTAAAATGTGTATGCTGTGATTTGTAGAGAGCTTGCCTTGTTAGTCTACTTTCTCTGAACCATTTCATGTATTCTTTTTAACTCATTTTTTTTTAGTTGTCTTTTGAACACATGCTCACCTGCTTCAAGGGATCCAAAGATACTAATAAAACACCCCTAAATATGTAACAGATGCAGAAGGGAATGTAAGTGGAAACAGTTGAATAAGGGAAGTGGAACCAGGGCTGTCATCAAGCTCTTCACAGTCACTAGATTTTTTTTTTTCACCTGCTCATGCAGTGCTTGCCCAGGACCTGCTGGCAGTGACTATGTATTTCATCTCTCACCATTTTTTTCCCTCCACCTCACAGGCTTTTTTGAGAGTTTGTGGCTATATTAGAGTCATCTTTAAACCCTGCTAAATGTGCTAAACAATGTAGAGTGGTTGCCATTAAAAAGACAAGTTTATGTGCTGCCAATACAACTAGGGCCTCCTTCTAAAGTGTTGTGTGTTTTATTTATTTATTTATTTTTTATTGTAGGCTCTCTGGAATCATTCTGGCTTGTTAGAAGCTGGTGTATAAGGGTGCATCTGAGCTCCATGAGGAGAGCACTGAAGGGCTAAGTAGGAGTTTAGTGGTTTCTTTTCCTATATAAACAAAACATATTTGATGAAGAAGGGAAAACGCCATTTGGTAAAAGTATTTTATGCAGTGTTTCAAATTTGAGGTACGATACACTGAAGCATACAAGACCTTTTGGACATACAATGATTCTATGTGTAAGCATAAATACCCTTTCTTTTGCTTTCCTTTGAAAATGTTTCCTGCAAGCAATTGACTCTTGCTTATCTCTGACACATTATCTCTGCAAGTTGTATTTTCAGAGATTTTCTAGCTATATGAGGAAAATTCTGGGCAAGATGACTTTAAATAGGGTGCAGACAAGTTTTGATGTGGGTACAAAAACAAGGACTCTAGAAATCATAATTTCATGTATGATAAAATCCTTCCAGGAGTGTTCTCAGATCCCACTTAACACACAAGTTAATGCATTTTATGGATACAGAAATAGTAATAATAAAAAAGGTAGATGTTCTCAAAAACAAGTTTTACAACCTAAAAAGTGATTGAAAATGATAGAGATCACAACAAAGAATGTAACTGATTTTATCTCCATTTGTTGGTTGTAATAATGTGATAAGCAGTAAACTGCTAGGAGGACCATCTCTGTGGCACACCAGTGTGATTCTAAAATTATTTTATTTGTGCTTTCCAGTACAATGCTGAATACTGAAATAATTTATGCAGGTATATTTTTAGAAGCTTTTTCAAGGACATGATCTACTGTCCCAATCAGTAATCTAGAGGATGTGTCCACTGTTCTCTAGAAGAGTACAGAGAGAAAAACTACCTTGGTCTCCTTCCCTTTTTTTTTGTTTCCTTCCCTTATCCATGTGAAATGAAATACAGCTCTTTGGTATTTCTTTTTTTTCCCCTAACTTAAATTATAGTTTTTCTGCAATATTTTGTAGTTTGTGGTATAAATTGATCTGTCTGTACTCAATACTACTGTTTCGACTGTTTTGTTTTCTTTCCAAAATTGATCTAACTGGTTGTCTGTTTTCTCTTCCATGAGACCTCTTGAAACCACACATCTTTCTTGTATAGAGACAGAGCAAGACAGTAGTGAAAGTCGGTTTGGCGGTGGCTTGTGAAACTGCTGTTCTTGCTGCACTGTGCACTTCCTTTTCATGTGCTGAATACATATCTTTAAATGTAAAGTTGAAACTAGGTCTGCTATAGAAACCTGTTCCTCTTTGTGCACAGACAATAACAGTATTGTACATACAGGCAAATTGAAAATAGAACTTTTACTCTACATTGTCTGTAGGCTCAGCAATTCTATACAGTTCCAAAGCTTTAAATTTACATAGAAATAACCATGCATGAAAACATATGTAACCAAATGCTGACCTCAGCTACATCACTGTAAATCTAGACAGTAACCTATCCTCTGGATTTATGCTAGTGTTGGTAAAATAAAAGGAGTGATTTATTAGTGGTGAACGGGGTTTTTGTGGTCATGTTAGTCTTGTGCACATGTATAAGGTTGTTTAAGTACCAGTACTCACCAGTTTAACTTTTTCTTTTATTATGTGTAATGATATCTGTGGCAGGTCATTTTGCAGTAAGTGAAGGGTACCTAAGAGTATATTAATTAAAGGTTATGTCACTTGAGGAAATGGTTTGTTGGGTTTTCTTTAAAGTCTCAAGGCTCTTGTACAGTTCTTAATTCAACTGAGTTCTTTTTGTTACCCTTTTGTTTCATACATATATCACTATTTCATAAGAATATCCTTGGCTCAAAGGAAGAGCATTAGCAAGATAGTGAGCATGTTTGTGATTTTTTTTCACTGATAGAGATGTGCAGATGTTCACTTCAATCCATTTTCTGGCCACCTGCAGAAGTTATAACCCACTTTCATCAGAGAGGGGGAGAAAGGGGAAAGACTTTGTTTTTGGGGTGGTGATCATGGTTCAGAATTAAAGCTACTGTTTGACCTATTCTTGTCTTTCCATTCCCAGCTCTTGATGGCGTTTCAAGTTGCACTAAAAAGAAGATGGATAAATAGGTAAATATGTATGCACTAAAAGAATAGTCACTTCATTTTTTATAAACTTTAATCTTGGCTAGACAATTTTAAATATGTCTTGAGCATAAAATATTGTAATCTTCCTATCTGTGTTTATTCACCATCTAAACAAAATAATATTGTTACTTAAATGAAAATTACTAGAGAATATACGTAATTATTACATTAATGAATGATTTGAGTAATTTAAACATTCTGTAATGTGCAAAAAATGACAAATTCATGAGCAAAAAGAGTAAAATTAGTTGGACTTAGAAGTCACATAGACTACAGGAATAATTGTTCTTGTGAGGCTTGATACTGTGCCACTTAAGTCAGTGTCAATGCTGTCTTGTGCAGTAATTGCTGACTCTGAATAAACCATTCATTTTCTCTTTAAATTGTGATTATTTAAGCACTGCAGTCATTTACTGCTAGGAGTATCTAAAGGCTCAAGCTGTAATTATGGAACTGAGCACAACAAAATTGTAAATTTTAGGAGGAAAACTTTAAAAATAAATCCTTTGAAGAACATCCCTGATCTCTGCAGACTAAGAAATTTTCAGTATCCAATAGTATACCATTGGAGCAATTGTGTACTATTGTGCCACTTCATAAGCTGTGCTAAAAATACAGTTTTCCTGAGATGCAAAGTGAAGACCCTAAAGGAGCACAGAAATATTTAGCTTTCTTGATGTCTACAGCTTTTCAGAATAAATTCTGTTTTTACTGACCTGAAGGCAGTTATTCGCATCTTAATACACTTATTTACAACTTGTGAGTCCTGCAGAATCTGTGAGAAATTATACAAGTATGCTGTGAGAAAAATGGGCACAAAATCTCCTGAAGGTGGATGTTTAAATAATACACAGAAATTGTAAATTAATATCAATTCTCTATTGAACAGATTGTAGAACCATGGTCTTTACAGCCAAGCAAAGTTGACAGCTCCAAAATATTAGAATCATAGAATCATAGAATATCCTGAGTTGGAAGGGACCCTTAAGGATCATCAAGTCCAACTCTTGACACCGCACAGGTCTACTCAAAAGTTCAGACCATGTGACTAAGTGCACAGTCCAATCTCTTCTTAAATTCAGACAGGCTCGGTGCAGTGACCACTTCCCTGGGGAGCCTGTTCCAGTGTGCAGCCACCCTCTCTGTGAAGAACCCCCTCCTGATGTCAAGCCTAAATTTCCCCTGCCTCAGCTTAACCCCGTTCCCGCAGGTCCTGTCACTGGTGTTAATGGAGAAAAGGTCTCCTGCCTCTCGATACCCCCTTACGAGGAAGTTGTAGACTGTGATGAGGTCTCCCCTCAGCCTCCTCTTCTCCAGGCTGAACAGGCCCAGTGACCTCAGCCATTCTTCGTACGTCTTCCATATTCAAGTTATTTCTGATGTCTAGCTCTAAGGCAATAAAAATAGACCTTCAGATTTTTATATATGAAGACTGGGGCTTTAGCATCATAATGGCAATCAGGAGGGTGCTGCATATTTGCAATCCTGCCCTTTTCAGTGCTGCACATACGTCTCTGCGGCTTTGAGACCACAGAGACTGCATAACCGATGTCTTTGTTCACCCAGGCTCTGAGCGAGCAGCCTACCTCAATGCTGAGTGCAGGCATGGCAGGCAGTGCTCATCTTGCAGGGTGGCTTCACAATCTCCTGTCTCTGTTCTTCATGGCACAGCAACCAAATTCTATTCAGAGTTAAAGGAAAGCATTAAAGATGTCCTGAAGTAGTTTTCAAAGTAGGAAGAAGACAAACCCATCACAACAGGTGATGTTATCCTTGCTTGGATGTCCTTCTTTAGAAGAAGGGCAATGCAATAACCTAAATAGAACTTTTTTTTTTTATTATCATTATTTTTTTAAGAGTAGATTTCTTCCATGGCAAACCCACTCTGTTGTTGTCTCTGACTGACTGAATGGTGAATAGAAAAAAAAAAGAATAGCATCTGGGTAGAAAAGTATTTTTATTTCAAAAATTTTTGTCAAAACTGTGAGGTATGCTTTTTTTGTTGTTGTTGTTCTATTTTGTTCCTTCCAAAATAGGCAAGAAGAAACAAGATGATTTTGAAGGTCTTCTACTCTTCATCTTGCATCATAGTATAGTATCAGCTTTCCAGGTTATACTTTGACAAAAAATATTAGAAAATAAAAATAGGTGCTTGAAGTATCTTACCTGTTTTTTAAAATTAAATATTTTTTCTTGCAGGCAACTGCAGTGGAGTGTAATTCCTGGGAACAAGAACATATTCAGTTCATATTCTCTAAAGCTAAGCAGTCTGATTGATAGACTTGAGAGAGTCTTGCAGAGAACAGCAGAAGCCTTAGAGAGGTATACTATAAATGATTCATTATTTAGGGCCCAATTGACTTTGCTATATGTATTCAAGTTTATTCAGTTATTCTGGTAACCATGAGAGACTAGGAAGTATTGCAGCAAGAGACTTCAAGTATCGTCTCAAAACATTTCTTTGATTGGTTCTAATTCTATACAGTCAAACTCACATAGGGTACAGCAGTCTAAGTTGGAGCAGAAAAACGTAGTTTCTGCTGTTCAAATATTAAATTAAGGACAATGTACTGAACAATACAGAACTATTAAGAATTGACAGTGAAGTCAGTTTTGGTGAATTTGCCCTGTTCTAGTTTTCCAGGGTGCTGATTTTCTTGTATTGCCTGGCAAATGAAAGCACCTGGAATAAAAAGTGAGAGACAAGTCTACTCATATCAGAAAAAGAGGGATAACACACTCCTTCCTTCCATGTCATGTACCTATTTTTAAAAAACTGAAACCGTGACAAAAATATTACCACAAGTCTGTTCTATAATTGCATCATTAAAATTTGGAATAGACTCAAAATATTATTTTGTGATAATGCAGTAAGAAAATATCATGTGGCAACATGAATAAGGGTAATTAGTTTGATGTTGGTCATAAGGTACAGCTTCAAACTTTAACTTTTGTTGATTCATGTATTCCTTTAACTTATATAGTAAAAATTAAATTAGCTCAACACAGCATGTTGCACATGCGTGCGGTACCTCAGTATGTCCACAATGTGTTTATTAGAATTATTTAACGGGCATGTATCCAATACATGTTATATCATGTCCAGGAAACAGCAGTGTCTAACTCTTTGCCAACCTTACCAATATTGTGCCAAGTTGTGTGTTTGAAGTGGAAATGTTTTACTGAAGATTTATTTACATACACTACTAGAACTTGTTATATGTTGGTCAGGACAGATTCTGATGAAATACAGAGGTAGCTGGCATATTAAAGTGCAGAATATATATTTGATATTAAACTTGTTGCACTTATTGTATATGCATACATTCTTCTGTACACATATTTGAAAATAATTATTTCAATGTTTGTTATTACTTATTAAAATTTAACATACAGGTGTTACCAGGGTTTTATACACTTTTACCTGGCTTTATTCTATTTCTGTTTGAAACTCCACAAATGTCTATTTCCCTTTCTCTTTCCTATTTTGCACCAAAAAAACATGCTGTTATGAATATGAATATCCTGGTCAGCAGTACCTTCCCTGGATAGGTCTCTGAGAAAACAAGTTAGGCTCTTTAGATGCTGAAGAGTATCAGGCATATTCATTGAATGATATTTATTTACTTGAAATAAACTTGATATGCATAACTTTCTTACTAATTTTGATGTTGTTTTCCATGACTGGAACTGCAGCAGGTAGAAATGAGGGTTTCTGAAAAGTGCCAAGAACGTGGTTGTGGTGCTGCTGTATATGAAGAGGAGCTGTATCTCCTAGGAATGGTTTGGATCATGGTGATAGCTAGGAAGAGCCTGAGGAGGCAGGAAGGAAGAAGCCCAGGATGGGTAGGAACTAATTCACATCCTTAGATTAGCAAAACCTTCGAATTCTCTCCTATAATTGTAAATATGTAAACATCTTTGTACCTTCTGCTTGTAAAAACTTTAATATAGTACATGTATGTAGAAGCACTCTGTTTTAAAGCACATTGACACTTCTATCTTAACAGATATGAGAGGCTGTGCAGATTTCATACCCTATGTAAAAAAATCATAAATTTGTAGGATGAGAACATAGCATAAGATGTATATTTTTACATAACTGCTTCATCCTCATGCAATCTCCAGCACAACCTAGGCACTATGAAAGAAGTGAATGCTTTGAAGTTCCCAATCCAACTAGCCACTTGTGGATGGAATATTGTTTATTTTTTATTTATATAAAATGGAATATGTTATACAAATGTGCTTTTTTTTAAAACATGTTATAAACATATTCCAATATATATATGGAATATGTTTATTTTTTTTATTTGCTTGTTTGTATATGACTGCAGCAAAACATAACTGCTTTTTGTGATTGGAAGTTGAACTCCCTCTCCAGGTATGTGGTTCTATGTGTCGTAAGGACGAGTGTAATTTTATTTTTATGTTCAGCTTTGACTGTAAGAGCCTTGACAGCTTTCAGACAAAATACAATGAATTAAAAAAAAAATGATTAATTCTGAAGTCTGCTATCGTGAAGTAGACAATTTTATTAAAGCTTCAAGGTCTCTTAACCTTGATAACTCTCATAATGTCTCTACAAGTCTATTTTATAAAATACTGCATCATAACAGTTAAGTATTAATGCTACATATGTGCATTCTCAGATTACCAACATATGGATTCTCTTTGTTTTTCCAATGATAACTGGCATAACATGTCTTGAGTAGAAACAATGGTTGTTTGTCTCTCTAGGTAGTTCATCTTAAGTGAGGAAGTTCTCATCATTTACTGAAGTTTTCTCTCAAATAAAATGCATTCCATCTTCTTGTTAGTGTTGTTGCTCCTTGTCTTTGCCCACTACTCTGCCCCAGACATGATGGGCAAGGGTTTGTTTCTGCTTTGGGGGGAAAAACAATTCCAAAATGACCTCTTTTGTGTCATTCAGGATCTTAACATTTAATAGTCTTTCTCCTACTGACAAGAAATGCTGCCTGAAGAAAATATTGTATGGTCTTCAGCACCTCAAGACTGACATGGTATTTGTGGGCAACTGTAGCATTCACCAAGATGTATTCCTACTTTGTGGCCTGTGAAGGTGTGATAGAGAGGGAGGTGGAAGGATTGTTTAAGGGGATTAGACTGAAAACAGAATAGGTCCAGGTGATTGTGAGGAAGGCTTAATGACACATTTGTTAAATATATCAAATTGACAGGTCATAAAAAGGGCATTGGAGCACATTTGCAAAACTCCAGATTTAAGATCTCACCTCTAGTTTAGTTGCAGTTACAGTTCATGTTGCAAAGGTTTGTATCCTGTGTTGTAGTATTTTGCCTTTAAATCTTGGTGGATTGTTCCTTCAACATTATCAATCTCAACAGAATAAAATTCAGGTAGACAGAAAAGTATTCTTATCCTTTTAGTGAGTCTGGCTGATATAACCCTAATTGTAAAAGGTTATGCATCAGCCCTGAGTAAAAAATACTACCCTGTGATTGTTACAGGCCATAGTGGAGACACACTATTTTTTAACCCATAAAGGGTGATGGAAAACTTCTTACACAGGTGCTTCCTTCATATTCACTGAAGAGTTGGTCCCATTCCCAGGCTGGCTGTGAATTCTATTGAGTGACAGCTCCTCTGAGGGCAAGAAACATTATACAGGTGTTACTATGGATCTTATGGAGCCATCTAACATCTAAAGGTTAAATTGTAGGGGAGAGGATGTGGTTGAAAGAGGTTGTAGAAAATGAGAATGTCCAATGAGTCAGTCACTGATGTGCATACCATTTTCTTTGTCTCTCAAGTTACTGATTTCAGGCAAGCTATACTTAAAGCTGCAAATTGAGTGCAGTATCTAACTCATCCTCTGCATCTTATATGAAAATGAGTTCAAGTTAAAATGTACTATCAAATTAAAAACAAAACAACCTCTCTGCGTGCCCACCAACACCTATTTTCAATAGGGAGAAGCATCATACCAAAAGAAAAGGAAATTTTGTTTTGAAATGCTGTTTGATCCAGCAGAAGAAAATGTGCAATCAATGCAAAATTCATGCTTTCCACAAGATGGCAATATAGGTGCATTTTTTAAAACTTTTGTGCTTTAAAATAAACAAACAAACAAAAAACCAACAACATGGTGTTGTGATAACTTAGCCATTTACAACTAAGATAATTACTGAGTAGGTGTTGTATTATTGCAGTTAGTCTAATACTGAGATTAAAGAATTTTAGTAACTACCATTAATATTGTTTTTTTTTTTTTTTTTAATTGTTTATTTAAAATATATGTAACTACTTTCTTGCCTTCTTTAGTTTGTAGTTAAAAGCCATAAGCACTCTGAGCAATGTGATGGCAATTTATATGCTGTATAATGAAGGAACAACTATAATGAAGATGATGAGAAACCTTTGTATCTTTTAGCCTAAAGGTAAAACTGGGGCTAATGTTTGTCATCAAAGCATATGTAGTAGATGCTTCCGTAAGAAAAAAACAAAACAAAACAAAACACAAACATCTTGGTTTTCTGGAGAAGAGAATGTGATACTGATGAACAAAATGCCCCATACCCACAGTATTATCATTGTTTTATTTGTCCAATGTTTTTCTCAAGATGAAACTGATAGTGCAATTTTTGTTTTTTTTTTTTTCCTTAGAAGTTAGTTGAGGGTTTTAACTAATGCTTCTGCTCAATTTGACAAGGTGACTATTATAAGTGTTCATACTAGTATGAATTTTGCTGTAATGTGCTTAATTCATCAGGACTGATTGGTCTTAGGCCTGTTGGGGAGTGGAATTCATGTGCACCATAAATACAATTTCTGATTTTTAAAACTTCTTAATCATGGAGGTACTGTACAAATCTCATAAGGAAGTGCTAGCAAGTCTGTACTTGATATAGCAATTTGGCTTGGAGAACAGCAAAATCATAAAACTGTTTTGACAAAAATATATGTATATATATTTTTTTTTTCCTTTTTTTTTTTTTTTTTTTTTTTTTTGTATATGATGTTTTAGAGGCTGTCCAGTAGATGTCTCTTGAGAGCTTCACGTTTCATACAGGAGCAACTGCTGCATCTGCAAAGGCCTGGAAAACGTAGCTGGGAGGGTTTCTGAAGATGGCTGTTAGCACTGCTTTCCAGAAAAAGCTGGATAGAATATCTGAGAGATTCTTTGATCTAGGAGTTCGCAAGAAGGGCTTTCACAGTGCAGATATGTGTTATTTTTAACAGAGTTGAGAGGCATCCAAATGCCATATTTTTTCAGGCCTGTATGCTAGACTGCTTTTTTAGACTATTGATTAGGAAAAAGTAGAAATATTTGTTTTAATGCAAAAATTAATCTACCCTACACTTCTAATGCAACACTGCATTTTTATCTTTTTCTGAATCTTAGGACTTTGAAAACAACATATAAACAGTGAAAAAGTTGTTTGTATTTTTCACAGAATCACAGAAGTGTAGGGGTTGGAAGGGACCTTGAAAGATCATCGGGTCCAACCCCCCTGCCTAAGCAGGTTCCCAGGTAGGTGTCCAGACAGGCCTTGAATATCTCCAGAGAAGGAGACTCCACAGCCTCCCTAGGCAGCCTGTTCCAATGCTCCGTCGCCCTCACCATGAAGAAGTTCTTTCGCATGTCAGCGCGGAACTTCCTGTGCTCTAACTTGCAGCCATTGCCCCTTGTCCTATCCCCACAAAGCACTGAGAAGAGGTTGGCTACATCCTTCTGTCCCCCACCCCTCAGATATTTATATACACTGAGGAGATCCCCTCTAAGTTTTCTCTTCTCCAGGCTGAACTGACCCAGGTCTCTCAGCCTTTCTTCATAGGGAAGATGCTCCAGGCCCCGTATCATCTTTGAGGCCCTCCGCTGGACTCTTTCCAGGAGATCCCTGTCTTTCTTGTACTGGGGAGCCCAGAACTGGACACAGATTTGACTGTGGAAGAAACATCTATCTGAAATGCAATGGGGATTTTAAATGCAACTGTGCAAAGTCATGAAAAAAAAAGTTACCTGAGGCTACAAGGAAAAAAAAAAAAGGCATTATGGAACCACACTGAGCAAGTAAGCAAGTTCAAATACCAGAGAACTGGTACTTGAACTTGGAAGAAGTTTTAAAAGAAAATGATGGGCTTTGGAAATGCTTGTATGTAGAATGAATATTTAGAAGTGTCAGAAATAAGCAATTAAAAAAAAAAGGACGCAATATCATCTTTAGGCACACAAAATAAATTTTCTAGCTCACTGTCTACATAATAAAACACTACACATCGCATTACAGTTCTGTGGTGAATGCTAATATCAACATGTGATTTGTCTTAGAGCAGGAAAGATAAATGATTCTTCCAGTCAAAAGGACACTTTATGAGAATATAGGGTTACAAATTGCATGCAGTTGCATAATCCCAGTTCTTTGGAAAATGGTGAGGGAATTTATACTAACTGCAAGCAGACGGGAAAAAAAGTCATTATCTCATAGCAATGAGACATCTGAGAATTTCTGCATACTGCATCCAATGATATTTCACTGTAATCTGAATAAAAATTGTCCATTAATATGTACTCTGAAGGGCTTTTACACACATAGTGCTTGAGACTTTTCAGTTAAGATAAGTGATCTTATTATTTGCAAAATATTGGTAATTCATTTTCTTGACTTTGATTAAAACATTCGCCCTGCCACCACTCGGAAATGTTTCTCAGTACCTAAAAAGATAAACATACATCTGGAAAAGAAGGAAGGTCAAGCCATGGTCAGTATGCTTTGCCCAAGAATGGCAACAA
Organism: Aythya fuligula; assembly: GCF_009819795.1. NCBI lineage: Eukaryota > Metazoa > Chordata > Aves > Anseriformes > Anatidae > Aythya > Aythya fuligula. Next base: position 24,385,054 of record NC_045562.1, on the reverse strand, counting down.
GAGAATATTGAACCTGTAGGGCATTATTTCTGTAAATTTCAGTTTGTAGAATTATCTATTTACAATCTAAAGTAGAGGTTGTGAGGAATGGATGGGAAACAGGTGATTACTACAGAGTGCAACCTAACAGCATGATAGACATTCAAATGTGCTCTTACAATGCAATTAATTCACTTTTAAGCTGTGTTCCTTAGCGAGTAGAATGGGAGTGGGAAGCCAGAATGTGCCAACTTAGGCTTCATACAATTTGATTTGACTCCAGTCATGGGAAAGAGGAAAAAATCTGATGGGAGCTTAAACGAGAAAGAGCCATCTATCATCACCTTGTAAAATTTAATTTTGCTTAACTGTACTGACTACCTTGCCATATTGTAGCAGTGCACGAAAACTATGCTACAATCTTGGAGGAATAACAAGTTTGTTTATCCTTCTCCTTTTGGCTTACTTCTTATCTGGTTGGCACGGCCAAATCTGTACGGGTTTCAGGGAAGTGTTGAGGCTTTTAGTGCTTTACACAGGTATGTTACTGATTAGTGATACAGCTGTTTTGTGTGCTATGTGTCTCAATAAGTATATTGAGTTATGATGGAAAGAACATCTTGCCAGTGTATGGAAGGTAGCCAACCAAAAATATCTGTTTGGCTAATTCCAACAGCTATTCCAAAAGATGTGCTGCAAATATATTTGCAATTTTGATGCCAGTAGGATTTATGTTATGTTACCTTGATTATCGAATAGTTTCAACACTGTGCTTAATTTTAAAATCAGCTTTTTTTGTCAATACCATGTTCAGGAACCTCCATAGCTGTCTGGTAATTGTTGGAGTGAAAAGTGTTTGGCAATCAGTGAAGTCATGGAAACTTACTGTACAGGTTAACTACTGATGTTTGTTTAGTAGACTTCAGTACCTTGTTGAGGTCTCAGTCACTGCTCTGAGGTATTTACAATCAAAGATACCTAGAGATAACAAACCCACATTGAGTTTACTTGGCTGAAATTTGTTAGCCGAGCCAAAGATGACACATGAGGCGTGACAGATAGCATATACCTTGCATTCCAGTATTAATGAGCCAGTGAAAGACTGTAATAATTCAAATATTTAAATACAAAAAGACTGAAATTGGAATTAGGTCTCTTTATTGGGTCAAAAACAGCCTGGTCTCAAAGCTGAATCGTAGTGTGTCAATAACCTGGTAAGCTCATTGTCAGCCTAGTCTATGCTCAGTTTGCTCTATTTCAAAACATTTTATTTCATCAAGTCAGTGATGAAGTCAGTTTCTTTAATTTGAAGTTTGAAAATGGATAAGGTAGATGGATTGGATAAATCTTGATTTACCTTATTCACTCTTTGTTTGGTCTGGATTTTCACACCTTTCTTACATCAGTTGTGAATTTTTTTTTTTTTCTTTTTAGTATTCACATTCATAGTCTACTAGACTACGTTATTGCAAGATTCGGCTAGGTTTACCTTTGCTGCTTTGTTTCATTTAGCCCTTTCAATTTTGTTATACAACATCGTATGCTTTTCCATTTGTTCAGATGGCAAAAGCTTCAACAGAAAATAAGAGAGCAGAATTTCAATGGGGAAGCTGTGTGCTGGATAAGGAGAGAAGCAATAATTGTCCTTGCCCTGAGACATTGTAAAAAGAATTTTGGATTAGAAGCACCAAAGAACAGGTGTTACTGGGAGCTTTGAAGATGTGAATTTAAAAGCACAAAAGAAAACAACTGAAGAGAACTGGTAAGTAAGAGGAAGAACTATCAGAATAGTTAATAAAAATAGGAAACACAGAAAAATGAAGATAAGGAAGGGTTAGAAATTTAGAAAGGGTTTTCAGTAGACAGGCAACTATTGTGCAGTGGGGAAAAAGGTAAAGATAAGAGGCATGTTAAAATTGTTAGAAAGCCAGATGCATTTGTCAATGAGTTTTAGGAACCAAAGAAGGTTTAAAAATAATAATAAAAAGCTGAGGTCCTGACATATCTTTTCTTTAGAGCATGAGTATATTCTCTGTTTTGAAAAAGATTCTCCTTTATTGTAGATTACTGGCTCAAAAGGTAACTTTAAATCTCCTATATCATAGTCTCTTTTTGACATGCTTTCTCATGTGAATTAGGAAGTCTGCATGAACAACTCTTCTGAATTAGCCTTCAGCACAGTATAAAGAATACTGAGTGTAAATGATTATTGATTGATCCAGAACATGAGAGGGCATGCTCAGAACAGGACATCTTTGCTCAGAACAGGACATCACACTCAGTGAAGATTATTTCTTAGAATAAAATAAAATTAAGTCTGACTTTGGTTTTGAGAGGGAAGAGGGATGATTACTAGTAATTAAATGTATCATCTAAAAAAATTGTTTGTGAATATTTAAAAATGCAGGTGAAGCATTCTGTCTGATAATCACACTTTGTGTTAAATTCAGTAGCCAATTTTTTAACATTTTATTTACTAAGTCTAACTGTGAGAAGTAGGGTAAAGTTTTGTTCTGCAATTGAGTAAGAAGTTATTTTCCCTCTCTGCCTTAGCCTACCCAACTCTATGTTCAATTTAAATAGAATGAGATTTTGCTTTATGTTGTTGTTTAATACATTCATTTAGAATAACACACCTGAAGTGTCTGTGCATTCCAGACAAAACAAGCTCAGGTGTAAGTTTTATGACCTTGTCATCTTGTGTTTTGATGGACCTGTGGATTATTGTCCTATTCAGTTTCTCATTGGTAAAAGTTTGTGGGAAGAACAGGAAAGGCAAATGTCACCTGAGGGAAGAAACACTCCACAGGACTTGGAGGCTGTTTTACAGTAGATCCTGTAATCAGTCTGCAATGAAGCTGGCTGGGAGCTGAGGCTGTGTTACCTGTGACCTGAATACTAACTTGTTACTGATGGGAGTCACAGCAGGATATTTGTAACGTGAAGCTAAATTATCCATTAAAGGGATCATGCTACTATGTTGCTACTTCTATTGTCGATGAAATTCTTAGCAACTGCTTATTTAAGGAATTTAAATAAGCAGCTTAAGGAATTGCTCCTCTTATTTTACTTTTGTCTAGTAAAGTAGTTTTGAAGTTGTGAAGACTTGAACAGGGAGCCCTGACAGTCCTGATTTGCAGTGTATCTTTTTACAAGCACCTATCAATGGTAGTGGTATGCTTATAGCAAAATCCTTCAGTGAAGAATTACAGGTATATATATACATGTTTACTGGTAGGTTCTTCAAAATTTTGGAGAAAAGCTGAATGATTAAAATGGTTCCTGGAGGTCAGCATGCATTTTGATGCAAGGGCACAAATGAGGAAATTCCAGTCAATGATGCCCTGCCTGTGTACAAGTGGCTTCCTCCTCTGTTGCCTTAAGACCTCATAGGGTTCTGTACATAATCTAAACCACTTTTGAGCAGCAGAATGTTGATGACAGCTATCCAGAGCCTTATACAGTTACTGGTTCTTTACCAAAAATATTAAGATTTCTGATTTTATGTTTCTGTTGTCCTGTACATCCTGGCATCATTACTGTGCTCAGTGTTTGTGAACTGTTTGGGATGAATCAGATGTGTTATGGTAATATGGACTCACATATCTCACTGGAGTTCCTATAACAATAATAGTGAGTATGAATCAGTGCAGGAGTGGCTCAGAGTTTCGGGGAGCCAAGAGATGATTCATCCTTTGAAATAAAGAGAAGCTGCTAATAAACATTAATAGACATTTTCAGTTTTGTTTGTAGTGTGCCAGCACTTGCTGTACATATTGGGGAAGCAACACAGGGAACTGAGAGAATATCATACCAACGGTTGCGTTGTAAGCCATGACTTAGTAAATGCACATTGAGTTGTCCATGCTGTGAGTATTCACACTCTCTAGTGCTGATACAGTGACAAACTTTACTGTTTTGTAACTGCAGCATCGGACCTTTTTTCCAGTCCTTCTGTTGTTTTATGCTTGAGGTTTCCTTAAATTACTGTATACTACGTGAATTTTCTTAACAGCTGATGTTAAATGCTTAATTTTTAGTATTTAAAGTGTCAAAGGACTTGGAAAAGAGGAAAACCACTTTAAAGTAGACTGGACTACAGAAGGAATTTGCTCTACAGGGAGTAGCCATATGTGTGCCTCCAACTTGCAGCAGTCTTTGTCTCTCTGCCAACTTGTTTAACTGGGACCTCATGTTCCTTTGCCCACAGTGGCTGTCAGTGCACAACCCTACTGCACTGAGGTTGTCTTTACAATTTAATGCTGAATCCTACCCAGCTGCTGTCCCAACATGCTTCCAGATTGTGGAGGATTCACTTGCTTCAGGTGAATAAGTGTGACACTATTTTGCTCAGTTGTCAGACAATGTCTTGTCTTCCCTGTTGGCTTGTCCACTTGTAAGAGAGCTTTTCTTCATTCTTGCCACTGCAGATGATATGTATGTTCTTTTTATCAGATCAAAGGAAAGAGGTCAAACAGACTTGAGAAGACTGTGATAAAGAAAAGAGCTTGTGTTAAATTACAGAATTGTGAAAAAGCAATATTGTGAGCCATGGGAGAACATGTAGAAAAGCTCAGAGTGCTTTCAATTAGAGATGCATAGTATACTGTAAGAGAACCACCACTGTTGTTTTGAGCACATCATGATACACTCCCACTGGTTCCCAAAGTGATACAGAGCTTTCTGCCCTCAGGGATTATGAAACTCCCTACACATTGCTCAAAGTGGAAGCTAGCCTGGTGTGTCACAGACAGTAATCCTTTCCTGGTTTATTTAATGTACATACAATTGCTGTTTTTGCTGGCTGTGCAGTGCCTCTGACCATGGTGATCACTGTTCTTCCTTTGTCCAGCCAAAATAGCTCTGTTGTGTGAACTAGTAAGATACATTTATTTTAGAAGCAGATGCAGGAAGGAAAGCCCCAAGAACTAACTAGCTTTATGTCCTTAATTTTATTTATTTATTCTACTGTCAGGTGTTTAAATGGTCAAAGACCTACTTCACAAACATTTCCAGAAGAAATGCTTTGTCAACCACTGCACGTCTCCCTTTATTTAATACCCACACGCTCTTTTTGTCTGGGTCATTGTAAAATTAATGTCTTCAGTACATGCTATTAAGCTGTGTTTTTCTTTCTCTCTTTGTCCAAAAGAAAGATAATGCTGTAATTTGCACCGCAATTCATCCTTTTCATTACTGGTTTCTCAGTGACCTTGTACCTGCTTTGAGGTCACCATTCTGGCCAACAACCATCCAACATCTTTGTTTTTTCTATTTGTTAGAAAGAGAATTCTCCTGAACCATCGTGGAAATACCTTCATATCTGAACTCAGAAGTACAGTTGCGATTTGTCATCACTTTCAATACTCAGATATCTCAAAGGCAACATGTTAAACATTGACTAAATCGTTCCCCTCCAAAAATATACAATTGACATAAAATCTTAAGAGAGCTATTTGGATTGTGTCCATACATTGCTTTCACAGGAAAAAATCCTTTCCAAAAGAGGATCAAATGCTAAGGACCAGTGTTTACTTTCCTTAACTAGGAAATATTGTGTAGATATTTATTTCTGACAAACTACTTCTACCCTTCTTTCTTCAGATTTTTGTCTTTTTGTGAACCTGAATTATAAATTGGACTGAGCTGATGCTGAGTGCATATCACAGAATGGCTGAGGTCGGAAGGGATCTCCAGAGATCATCTAGTCCGTTGCCCCTGCTCAAGCTTGGTCACCTAGAGCATGTTACACAGGATCACATCCAGGCAAGTTTTCAATATCTCCAAAGAAGGAGACTCCACAACCTCTCTGGGTAACCTGTTCCAGTGCTCTGTCACCTGAGCTGTAAAGAAGTGTCCCCTCATACAGCAATGAAACCTCCTGTGGTTCAATTTATACCCATTACCCCTTGTCCTATCACTGAGAAGAGTATCACGCCATCCACTTTACTTTGTCCCTTCAGGTATTTAGAGGTTGATAAGATCTTAATCTCCCCTTCTCTAGGCTAAACAGGCCCAGCTCATGTATTCTTTCTTCACAAAACAGATGCTCTAATCCGTTAATCATCTTTGTGGCTTTGTGCTGGAATTTAGAAGTTCTACATCTCTCTTGTACTGGGGAACCCAGAACTTCATACAGTATTCCAGGTGTGGCCTTACTAGAGCTGAGTAGAAGGGGAGGATCACTTATCTCGACCTGCTGTTCATACTCCTCTCGATGCAGGCTAGGATCCCATTGGCCTTCTTGGCCACAAGGGCACAATTTGTTCTTATTCATTCTCGTTACTTTTTTTTTTTTTTTTTCTTTTTTTTTCGGGGGGATGTGTGAGTTATCTTGCTCTAAGCTTTTTTCTTATCCAGGCACTCTTAATGAACTTGGAAGTACTGTGCTGCATGGGAGTTGGTCTATCAATCTATTATTTTTACCCATTCAAAAGTGGATAATCTTTGTCTTCAAATTAATAATCTGCCCATATGATACTCTATGGGTATCTTAAGATATCACTTAAGATATCACAAAGGAGCTATCTAAAATAGGGATGGAATTAGGAACATATATATATTGTTTTGTTTAAAATAAGTTTAAAGTATTGCTTTTTTTGATCAACTAAGTGGTTACAGAACTTAACCATCTTTTTATGTTATAGTGTTGCAGAATTTGTTATATCAATAAGGTACATAAGTGGTTACGTCCCATCTAACAACTCTTCTGAAAAGAGTGGCATTATTTCAATGGCATGTGCAATCTTGGTGAATTTGTCTACCATAGGTACAGAGGAATCTTTTTACCTCGTAAGCTCAATTCCTTTGTAGAAATACTGTTTTTCTTTTCACAATATCCATTTATTCTATGGATATTGCAAGATATCAAGCATTCAAGGAGATTAACTTGCCTGTCCCTTCAGATTTGGGTACAATCCCTCCCTCCAGGTAGTTCTGTTAAGCATTATATAAATCAGATACTTCCTAAAACTGAATATTACTCAAGAAAACAATGCAAGTTTTCCCCAAGTTGAGATGTCTTTCTCCATACCCTCTTACAAAAGCTGTGTCAAATCTCCTTAATTAGCATTGACGTGATACCAACTGACAATTGTACAGGCTGTTCAGAAACGTTTGTGTTGCAATGTGGTGTTATTTTTCACTGTGGGATGACTAGATTGCTCTGTAGTACTGGACTCCAACATAACACATTAAAGTTTAACCCATTCATGTTCTGGAAGTAATAGGTGTTGTCAGGTAGAAACATCCCTTTCTGGAAATTTTACAGCTTGAATAATTGAATAAATTGTAACCATTTTAGACTTCATGAATAAACATTTCTTAGACAATAGTTAGGAGCTTCTGTATATACAAGAAGGTTCACATTGTTAAGTGTGGAGTGAGAAGAAAAAAGAAAGAAGAACAGAAAAGAGTTGAGAATCCACTTCTCTTTATGCTGAAGATATTTCAAGTTCTTAGTAAGGTAGAGAAATCATCAAAAAATTACAAGATAACTTCCTGTTGAGCAAAATATACTAAAAAGTGCTCTCAAACAGATGGAGTTTTTTTTTTTTTTTTTCCTACTCTAAGCAGTTGATGAATTCTTTCCAATTAAATATATGTTTCAGAGTGGGAACATTCCTGTGGCCTTGCAAAAGCCAGCCAAACTCAAGGTGATTCATAGTGAGGCTCTCCTTTGTGGAGATCCTGAATTAATCAAAATATTTATGGAGAAAATAACACAGGTATCCAACATCTCAAAAGACTAAACAGTTTTTTGTTCAAACTTTTTCCATTATGTAATAAGTTTTCACATTGTGTTTTTTGTTGTTGTTTTAATGTGGAAAATTTAAGTAGGTAAGTCAGTTACTAATTAGTTATTAAAAAGAATAGTTGGCATTGGCAATGTTAGTAATTTGGGAAGTTTGCATCTTTATGCTGTGTCCTGCTGTATCTGATACTAACTGAGAGCTATTTCCCTTTGCACTAAGAGAAGTGTGTGGCCTATCTCTTTGCTGTCCCTCTTTCACACCCAGCTGGGGCATGGCCCACATCTTTGTCCTGATAAAGATTAGTTTATAAAAATGGCAGAAAAAGACAAGAAGAGAAGGCAAAAAACAAGTTGCTGTAACTGCTTATCTTTTGCTTATACAGATACAAAGAACAAGAGGAATTATTTAGTATGGTCTGCTGAGCCAGTACAACAGGATAAAAAACGTAAAACAAAATTAAGATATGAATATGTGAAAGGAACTGCATGACAAGGATAAAGGGAAAGAAAATTGACTTTGAAATGCTATACGAATGTTCTAATTTTATGATGAATTAATACCCAGCAACAAGAGAAATACAGTTTGTTATGAAGGTGAACTCCAAAATGAAAACTCACTCCAAAGTTTTGTCCTACTACCAGTTCATTGACTTTCCTACTCACTACAAAAACACATTTTCATTTCTACTTCTTATCTTTTTAAAAAACTATGACTTTTCCAAAAGAAATGGAATTCGTGGCCTCAGATAACAGAGAATAACATTCTTGAAGTTCTTGATGGAAAATTTAAATAAGTTTACAAAGAGTAATATTATAAAGGTCATTGAAACTTATTTTATGCTGAATTTCCCATTCAGTTTGCCCACAGGGATTATGAAACACTCATCCTGAAAAAGTTCCTTTTCCAATTTTCTTTTTTAGTTCACATTTGAGCTTACTTTGAGGAAGACATGATTTTTTTTTTAGAGATAAATAGAGTGCCAAAGCAGTGGAAAAAAAATGAAGTAGTTCTTATTGTTTTCTGAACATGCCTTAAAATTAAAGATATTTTTAGGAAGGTCAGAATGCCTTTGATGTATTAGGTACTCTGCTGTTGAGAAGCAGCATTAGATTCACTGAAGGTCTGTATGTCATGGATAAGTCATGGATAAGGCAGGAAAGGGAAAGTATAAGGAAAACTGCTTGGATATTGTTAGCATGTTTCTTCAGAAAGTTGTGTAATAATCTGAATTTTATTGGTGACAACGGCCTTATTTGAACCTTATTGATACACTTTGAGGGAGGTTGTGAGTGTAAAGCAACTTGGACAGTTGGTGTGGTATTTTTCCCTGGTTCTGTTGATAGTCCTGCACTTGAAGTGTGTGTCTGTTAGCTGGTGAAAAGAATGGTCTTCTATCATTAGGCAATAGAATTGAGCAAGAGATGACATCTTGTCCTGTGATGGAGAAACGAGATGCTTCTTGGAAATGCACCAGAAAGTCAAGAATTTTGATCAAACATGAAAACCAAACAGATAAAGAACAGCTTCTTTACAGGAGTTTCGGGATTATTCACTTTTTTTTTTTTTTTTTTTTTTTTTTTTTTTTTTTTACTAATATATTGAGGAGAGAGGTTTTAGATGATCATTTAGATGAGGAGATTGATTTTAGATGGTGCAAACGGCTTTTTGAGGGGCTTATCTCCTGCTTTCTTATAGCAGTGATAGTGACCACTATCAGAGACAGGATATAGAAGTTTGCAAGTTCCTGCGTACTCTGATTTGTTGGTTGTGTTTACATAAAGCATACTTTCCCTCTTCATTGCTTTTAGTTTTAATGGAGAAAACAGATCCAAAAAGGCTAAATAAAAAGCCTGTGTGCCAAAAGAGTACTTCATAAAGTACACAGGAGAAGTTTCATGCATTTGAGATGTAACTTTTTTTTTTTTTTTTTTTAATTATATTTTTCTTCCTGTAGGCAGTAAAACCAGAAAAGTCTATTTTGTCCTACTTTTAGGGCTTTCATAACATTTTTTATTCCTGTTTTTTTTTTTTTTTTTTTTTTTTTTCTGTTGTGAGAAAAAAACAAGCACTATAAAACAGCTACTGAATGTTCCCATTTATGTCATCTGCCTGACTGTAGCCAGTTCTGGGGTTCAGGCTCTGTCCTGTTTATAATGTCTAATTTTCCCATATATCTAGATTGTCACAGTTTATTGGATTTGTTTCTTGCAATGTAAATTAATTTTCCTGTCTTAATACATTTTGTATATGGAAGTGTTTTAGAGGAAACAAACAGCAACAAACAAAAACAGCAACCCAAGATTAGATTAATTACTATACAAAGTATTCCCCAAAGAAATAGCAAGCAAAAGGAAGCCAAGATTATGATGGATAAGGAATGTCAGGCTCTTGTGGCCATCAATGCAGGAAGTAATTTTCCTCCTGGATCCTTTTTGAATATAAGAACAAAATAAAAAATAAAAGTCTGGTGATTGTAGGTATAGTGGATGGGAAATACTGAAAGATCATAGAAGTGTCTGGGCAATAGGATGGAGGTATCCCCGTATTAAGACACAGGAAGTGCTTTTGAATGGGTGAAGAAAAGGTGAATGATTTTTTTCATGTTTATGAATTCATAGCTCCTGATAAATTTTTTTTGGACATTACCATTAGTACACCAGCATCTGAAACAGAATTACAAAACTTTTTTAACAGTAGATCCTTTCTTAACAGTCAACTGATGTGATTGGCTGACCCTGCCTTTTTGGTTTGAAAAGAATGTTTGTTCACAGAATTGAACAAAATTGGAAAAAAGCTAACATAAAAACAAGCAAACCTCTTCACATCTCTTTCTGTTACATCAACTACACAAAGTACCTGTAGAAGCTTTAGGCATTTTAATAATTAATTAGAGGGCTATATAGATTGATTAAAAAGTTAAATTACATTAATTACAAACACACTGTATAAATTAAATACAAACACACTGTATATGAAACAATTTTACCCTGCTGAGATAATGAATCAAAACAATTTAATCTCCAGAATTTTACCTTTGATACAGACCAAATACTACATATGTTTATCTCTACACGTGCTATTTTCTGTAGTTAATATGTGATTTTCAGCACTTATTTACAGTTCAACCAATAGTGTTTTAACTGCTTTCTCAGGGGACTTCTTTAATAAATACATATGAGTATTATACATAAGTTCTATAATCTCTTTATAAATATATTCTTTAAAAGATCTTTTTTTGGTTATACAGTTATGAAATATCTTGCTGTTGGATTTTTGACTCCAGTGCATGTTTTTTCATGTGGTATTTCACAGTTGATCCTGGCAAATTAAAACTTGTATCATGTTCAAGAAAAAAAAATCAGAACCAAATAAGTTTATTGCTTATCTGGACATCTCATTTTCCAGCTGCATATTTCCTGCAGCTCACTGACCTTTCCCGAATGTTTTACAAAATTAATTTTTATCTGTAAATATTCTTTTCTTGTTCTGCATTTAAATTAATTCATTTCCAGTTCTTATTGATAATAAACAGTAAGGGCAAAGCAATTGCTTTCACATTTGATTCAGATTCAAGTAGCTTCCAGAATTAACAGAAATAGAAGTTTGGTGAGATAAACAGTCTGCACATCTGACAATTTTTTCCTTTAAAATGCAAAACAAAAGTTTTTAGAATATGAAATTACAACACTGGAGGGAAATAGTCTTCTATTTAGTAGCTGGATATGGGGTTAGGTTAATCTTGTAGGTTATTTCTTAGTGTCTGAGAAAGTGTTCATTGTTTTGCTTGCTTCAACTAATTAAATGCTTGCTAGATGCAATACACAGCACTAGTTTGTGTAAAAAGAACAGGCCAAGTGGTTAAACAGCTACCCAGTTAAGTTTACTTCAAATGCCCATATGAATTTCGCCAATTGAAATACTACCTCTGTTGAAGAAAATGGTAAAAACCCATAGACTTCTTGAAGGCAGATATTTCATTCTTGGTATCTCCCTCTTTCAGGCTCTCACCTGTAGATTGTAGTATTGCGTTACTGCACAATCAAGCATACAAAATAGAAAATCTGCTTCATTGCTGTGAAAATGGGAACTGTAGTTATGTGTATGATAGTACAAAATGTGATTGCCAAGCCTGGGCTTTCTATAGTTTATTTAATGACTCTCTGTTTGGATCACAAACAGGGTTATGGATAGTATAGAGAAAAATTATGAAGTAATCAGTATTCAAGTAAATACAGTGGACTCTGGAGGACAGGATGCAAGCAAACTGAGTAATGAATACTTCATTTCATTAGTGGGTAGAAATTATGTTGCTCAGAATGTAAATGGAAGTTGACAGTTGACAATTTTTGTGTCAAAGGAAAAAATGTTTTATTCTAAGATGAAACATTTAAATTAAAAAGAAAAGATGATTTGTTGAAAGGAAATGTTTTTAAAATGACATTTATAACATTTCATTTCAACATTTTTTTTTTTCATAACTTATAACAAATTTTCCAAGCAAAAATCATGCAAATAATTTTCCAAACATTTTAGTGACAGCATACTGGCATTTTACCCCTAGCAAGCTTGGTGTGAAAGATTTCATTTAGGTCTCAATGTTAAAACAAAACAAACAAACAAAAAGATAAGTTTACAAAATAGCTTTCAGTCAAGATTAACTTGCTAACTATTGCTAACTATACCAATGTAAATTTTAAGATATTAAAGGTCTTGTGGAAGCTGTGGCGAGTCCTCTGAAAATTAGACCAAGATACTAGCCTTTGGAAAACTTTCCACAGGACTGTGAACTCTCCTCAAAATTTTGTCATGGTTCCCATAAAAAGATGTTTTTATTTATTAAATTAATTATTTTCCTCCTTCTAGGCTACTTTTCCTAAAAAGGTCTCAACTACATAACCTATTTTCAGCAGAAATCATATTTCTGAGAACACTAGGTTTTCTTGGTAAGTGTTTTGAGAAAGATTTTTGGTTTTGTTGTGGTATTAATCATGTAAATATTTAGGGTCTATGTCAATACAAGTGGTGAGTGAGAGAAAACGTTGTGTAGTGTTTCTACTGTAACTTTTTGTGTTACTTGGAACTTCAGTTTTATTTATTATAATCTTCATTATTCACTCTGTGTCTTCTAGTTTGATCTTCAAATCCCTTTGCCAATGCCAGACAGAACCTGCCGGGTATTGTTATCATTTGAAGTTTCCTCGTCTTTACTATGGCTGGATTGAGAAAGAATTTCAAGATCAAGGTCAGCAAGGCTTCTTGTAGCAGGAAGTCAGGTTACACATACGAGTCTTAATTTTTTACTGTTGCAGATGCTTTTATTTAAGTTTGGTCTACTGATTTTATGTTGAATTATTTCTGCTGAAGATGACTCTCATGTGGAAATGCCCCAGGAAGTAAGAATTTCACAGGGCAAGTCAAAATCAAGAAGTAAAAAGAGAGAAAAATTATAAAAGTACAATTTAATTCCTGAAAAATTTCAGCAGCTCTGCAGTGGTGGCTACTCTCTGTAGTTTGGAAATTAAGTATTATTAAAAGTTAATCCAGTAGGCTTTCCTCCTCAGGCTGAGTTGAAAAAGTAGAACATGTAAACCTGGTCACTTACATATAAACATCTTCCTGCATGGTCAGGATATGGTCTTGCAAGTCATCCTCATGCCTCTATGGTCCCATACCAAGGCTGATGGTGTTGCTACCTAGTAGTGTGAACTTGCTCAGCCTTCTCAAAGCTGAGTCAGTGATGTATTGCGAGGTACAAAATACCATGGAGAATCTCTTGGATTACTTATGTGACTTTATCAGCAACTGGCTTATTTACAGAACAGCTCATTGAGAAAATGTGTAGCGTGACCAAATGGGATGAATGTCTGGCAGTGACAGAACAGGGGCAGTGTGGTTTCTTGATGCTACTTTTTCTTTTAACCTGTCATCCTAAATTTCAGCCCTATTTGCATATATAAACATGACCACCAAAGCTGCAAAGTGACCTTCAAAAATCTTTCTGGCTATCTTAAGTGTTTACAGAGAATAAGTTGTGTTATGTAGATGTTTTTAAATATTAATAAATATTAATTATCTTTTATAAATATTATATATTTATATTTTATAAATATTAATTATCTAAATATTAATTATATTTCATCTCTTTCCTCAATCAGTTTCTTTGCTTTTAAATATATTGCACATTGAAGCCTAATCTCTCAGCAATGTATTATGATAAATGTATGACAGCCAGTGTTCATGAGAAAAGTCATATTTAAAATCACTTACTAGTTTAGAAACAAAATTGCTACTCATACACAATAGGCTAGTCACAGGGTCAAAGTGAGTTTTACTTTCAAACTAATCATGAGATTTTTGAGAGTAAAGGTTGGTAATACTGGAGATATTTTCTGTGATATAACAGGCCTTGATGATCTTTTGGGTCTTTTCCAACCTAAATGATTTTATGATTCTATATTATCTTTGAAAAAGGAAGTATTTTGCCTGAGCTTTCCTACCTGTCAAGAAAAACAATAGAAGTCCATCTAATACTCCTACTCAAAAATAGACCAAATATATATATATGTATATATATATATAAGGATTATGTTTATCATTGACAATAACATTTTTATGTAAAACATTTTTTATCATTTGGATAAAATGAAACTTTCACTTTTTATCTTAGTAAAATATTAAGCCTTTTAAATGTGATACTAGCACAGCCAACAATGTCTTCAGAGAACTAAGATTACAGGGAAATTAGAAGTATGAAAATATTTTATTAATTAACAATTTGATTTTTTTATGTGTGGAAGCCTTCCTTACTAAAAGTAATCCCACTTAATTTGCTTACCGTCTTGAAAACTGTCTGCCATTGCAAAGCCAAATATGACTCTGTCTCAGTCTGTGCTGCAGCAGGGACATATGAGTGCAAGTGTCTTTCAGTCCTTCTTGCCAGCTTTCATTGTAAGCTTGCAGTGATGCTTTGTCTGTAATTTTCAAGTTGCAGAATCAGGACCAGAGGTGTCAGCCAAGGGATGCGCTTGTTGTAGGTCAGCTGATCAGTTCCTGCCAGTGCATAGGCCAAGGAAATGGGAGGGAGGCAGATACGGTAATGTCCCCAGATCTCCTTCTGGGCAGACCCCTTAGAGGGATATACAGACATTCAGATTTTTCTACTCCACTCCTGTCTGTCAAATCTGGAGTTTCCTTATTGCAGTACAAGGATCTACAAAGCCCTTTGATCCTGCCTTTTACACAGCTGCCCCCAGCTTAGAAGAAAAGCCTTTCTCTTTCTCAGCCTGATTTAGATGCGCTTTCTCTTTGTCAAGGGTACCACTTCAGAAGGTAACTCATGCACAATGTCATCATTGCTTCTGACATTCTGATATCTATTAGCAAAGCAGTTTTTTATTTTATTTTATTTTATTTTATTTTATTTTGTTTTGTTTTGTTTTATTTTATTTATTTTATTTTCCCTCCCATAATTAGTATTTTTCCTTCCTTCCCCAGCACAGCAGGATGTGCATATGGAAGCAGAACTTTTCAGTCAGTGGCCAGCATTATAGTTGGTATCCGTTGTTTCTGCTTTTATTTTTTTTCCCCTCTTACTTTGCAATTAGCACTGTTGTTATCAATTGCTTGGTATGAGATAAAAACATGAAGTCTATTCGTCCATGTATAATTTCTAAACCTCTGCATCTTACATAGGAAGTGGAACTTAGCAGCCACACTCAGTGATTGCAAGATAAACCAAGAACTTCACATCCAAAAATGGATTTTGCCTTTCTTTTCCTTCTGACCCAAAGCCTAGAACTGTTTTTTCCTTTAGCAAGCAAATTCCTAGCTGTCCACTGTACAGTGGGTCTTGATACCATTGCTTGCCACCATCTGTCATGAGCAATTTGTCAACAGATTAGAGTTCAGGGTAGTTGTGTTATGCAACAGTCTTGTGCAATGAATAATTTCAGAAGCATGATGCCGATTCAGAGGATGTTAAAAGAGTAAGAAATGTGTAGAAAATCATAGAGTACTCTGACCCAGACAAGATGTCTCTAATGAGGCTTTCCTGTAGCTTGGGTGGAATCTTGTATCTCCCCTTTCCTGCTATACTCTTCATTGGGACTGGTTCATATTCTTTCTCCATAAGAATTTTGACGCTTCATTTCAGGCTTTGGACTGGTCTCAAAATACTGGTCTTCAAATTGTTCTTTATTTAGTCATCTGGTAAACATGTTTCTCCGGAATGCGTTGAAACTAACTCAATACCCGTCTGATTCTAAATATGGGGAGAACCTTCAGGTACTGTTTGCACCAATGTGACCCCAACGTCTACAGTTTTCCTTTCTTAATGACTACCTCTATTTCATATTTTCATCCTTGACCATCAGACAACCCTCTCTCAAAGTGTAGAAACACAAAGTTCTAGGTGTTGAAAGGTCAAACATGAAAAATAATAACTTAGACCTGACACTAACACGAAGTCAATATTGTATTGTAAGGAAGAATGAACTGCATTTAGAGAGGCCCCAGTCCTCAGCTATCAAATTTTCTATCTGACCCAAACCCGCACCAGTTTAGAACAGGAAACCAAGAAAAATCTGTTTCCTCCAGATCGTGTTGATGTAATGGTATGCAAGGTAATTTATATTCTGGATTTCAACCTGACCCATTGGAATCCTCAAAGGCAGAATGAGACAAGGAAGCAAACAAAACATTTCCTTTCTTTTCCAGAGAAAGATAAATAGGAACAGAAAAACAAGCTCTGACAAGCTTTAAAATCAGATATGAAATTGGATTGTGTTATACCACCTAAAGATGATAGCAGAGTTACCAAACTGATAAGAGTTGGTTGTTCCACTAAACAAACCTCTGTTTTAGGAGGAAAAAATAACAGCTGTTGACTAGAAACCCTAATGGTCCAAAACCAAAGTGCTATCTCTGAGACTAAAAGCTGAAGGTTTAAAAAGCCTAAACATTTTCTCGACATTAGAGGATGCAAAGCAAACTCTAAAGTCCTTCCAATCATTCCTCAAAAACATTTTTGTTATTGTTGTTGTTCTTGGGCCTGTTAGTTAGGAAACAACTCCCAGAGGTGTGAAATTTGCAGGAAAATAGTTGGACAGATCTCTGAATGGTGCAGACCAAATGTTATTGTATTTGGTATTACATCCAACTTTTGCTTAAAAAGCAAAACAATCTGCCTGAAGTTTACTGCCTGTCCTTTCCCTAATTTGATTAGGTAGAAGGAGAGAGAGAGAGACCAAATGTGCTTTTGCTCTCTGCACACGTGGCTACAGATTTGCAGCAGGCTACAGTTGCTGGTATTTGTAATGAACTGATTTAGTTGGCTCTTTTGGTATAGAGAAGATACCAAAAGTATCTTCTGCTATCAGAGAAGATACCATATCCTAGTGGGTTTTAAAGCTCTTCTTTTGATCAAAAGTGTGATGTATAGCAAGAGCTTTGGCTCTTACCAGGTTCAAGTTTTTCCCTTTTCATCTGCCACCAGGTAAGAAGGTAGTGCACTGATGTCCACTGAATTTAATGAGTGCAGTTTTAAAATTAATTTTATAAAAAAATTATCGCTTCTTTTATTTATTTATTTATTTATTTATTTATTTATTTATTTTTATGTGAATAGAGTTGTGTATCCAATGACAGATATACAAAACCCTCAAAGGCTGCCAAAGAACACAAGTTATACAAGTGGGCATGTCACAGGCTGACTCAGTGACTCAGTCTTGGCAGCTGCCCTATAAACAAAGCTACTGAATTGGTTTGAATCTGTCTCATCATAGAACTTCTTATGCAGCTCACTTTCAAAGATATGTCTTAAAGAATTACTAGAGAGTGAAAATATGATCAAAATGCATGAATTACTAATAAGTTAAAAATTAGAGTAGGCTTTAAAAATCCAATTATAATAGCTGTATTTCAGTCTCTGGGTTTTAATCAGACATGAGTACATGCTAAATCCAAAACAAAGATTTGTGAATCAAAATGCATTTTCATTCTACATTACTGTAATTTGTATTTCTGCTTTGGGACTTAGTCTCCAGCTCCTCTGCCAAACACCACTGCCAGAATTTTTAATCAACTACAAAAACTGATTTTTAATATCAGACAAATTTGGAGGATCCAGTAGTTGGTGTAGGTTGCTTAGTGGATGTTTAGAGACCTGTTCACACATTCTGAATTTTTAAAATTATATATAAAAAAAAATGCAGAAAAAAAAAAAAGTAAATAAAAGCTAATAGTTAACAATCTGTAGGTTAGATCTTTCCACAAAGATGTAAAGCTATAGAGGTAGCTGTGTTCCAAAAGGTAATGCTTGTTAATATATAACACTGATATTTGCTGGTTTAAAATGCATTTATATTTTAGAGTTTGATTAAAATGAGTGTTAAGCCATAATATTTGTTGAGGATACCTTTGCTAACATAAAATTTTGCAAGCAAGCCCTCTCAAGCAAATCTCTATAAATATCAAAAGTTTAGAATGATTTCATACTATAATGCTTTGTAGGTAGATTTGTGTTAATATCTACCTGTGACTGTGAAAAAGTAATTTTTACAGTTCTTTTGTTTTCTAATCATTTCTTCTGGAATACTGTTTGTTGCTACCTGTCCCTGGAGAACTAAGTATTTGTGGTTAGTTTGGTGTGACAGTGGTATTTTTGTTTAGAAACTGAGCCCGAGTTCTCAGCTTCTACATGTCTTTAAATATGATTAGCAAATCTTGACAGTTTGTCACTTCTGCTCTGGAATGATGTGTACTGTTATTTACAGCTTAAATCCATGTAAGCCAACTGTTTCATCTGCATTTTCTCCAGATTTGTGCAGCTCAGAAGCTGTGACCCAATAAATCTTGAGATGAGCATTAGTTTTCTGGGATAGTCCAAAAAAAAAACACCAAAAACACAACACTTTGAACATTTCTCTGAAAATCCAGAAATTGTAGGAAGCTGGAGGCAAAGATAAACAAAACAGCTAACAAAATCTGCTTTTCTCCAGGACACAGCAATATTGTGCAAGAGGCATTAGAGTGAGGCAGAAAATTCTTTTTTATTGTGGGGATTTTTGTATAGCTCTTGCTTTCCCTGACTACAAGTGCTGTCCAAAACACAGAGTCCTCACTGGAATATTTGGCAAAAAGAAGTTTTGTGCCTTCAGGGATCTTTATGTAGTTAATATCTTGGTGCTGTATGATAATACATGACTTCTTGTCTATAGCACATATCTAGACAGATTCAGTTGACCAGTATACTTGTTAAGATCTCATAAACTGATGGGATATGAACATTTGCCTGAAGCTGAGCATGCATTTTAAATGCTTAAATGCCCAAGTTCCATTTTATTTTTAAAACAAAAATATTTTGTTGCAAATCTAGCACCAAGGCCTGGTGCCTACACCAATTTACAGAAATTAAATATATTTAGTTTATTTAACAGACTGATTTTCCAGCTATCACTAAATAAAAATGCTGTTAAAAAAGTCTAATAAATGTTTAATCCCCATATCTGTTAAATAGACCACACAGGTCTTTTTTGCACCCTATATTTCCGTTTATGCTATCTTAGCATTTATGCTGTTCATGATCAAATGTTTTGAAAAACTGTCCTTTGAAATTAAGTTTGAATATTCCAGCACAGAGCGACTACTGAACCTTTTTTTTTTTTTTCCCAGCAGTTTATGGTATGATGTCAAAGTGAGGGAAAATTAATAGACAAAAGCAACCTTACTATTCATACCAGTAAGTATACAGACAGTTTTATTTGTTGCTCAGACAGATAAGTCTAATTCTTTCAACTACAGAGTTAGCACCATAGGCAAATATCTACCCTGAAAGAAATAGCTCTTTCTTTTTCTTCAGTTCTGTTTAGTTATACAAATTTTGTAATTTACAGGAATGTTTTTTTCTCTATTTGTTTTTGAATGATTGATGTGTTAGGCAAAATAAGGAGTGATGAGGAATAATGAGACTACTCAGATAATCATTTTTTCAATCACAAAATACAACACAATCCCTGAGGTGGATTTCCTTATCACAAAAGAACCTATATATTGGGGTTTGGACATGTTGTAACACTAACTTTTTAAAAGCAAAATACTGTTGTGTTCAGTGGACTGTTCTGTTCAATAAATGTGATGGCAATGTAGGCTCTCTTCTGCTTTTCTACTTGTCGTTATTCTTTGGATGAGTAGCTTTCAAAGGGAAGTTGTTTTTACATATCCCCACATAACATTTCTTTCCCCATGAGCATAAAGTAATACTAACAGCTAAGAAAAAAACAGGAGGAAAAAAAAAAAGGAAAAAAGTAAATTCCTCCTGCCACAAAGGCTGTTGTGAAATTTTTGGGAAGTTTTCAGTACTTAGAATCACAAGAATTTCACTGACTGTGAAATTGATCCACTTCTGATAAATAAGAAACAAAAAATGCAGAAGGTATTCTAACAGATAGGGTGATATTAGCAGGTGAATTTTTTAACATAGTATATATATCTCTCAGATTTTATGTCAGTTAATGGGAGAATGTTTAAATTAAAGACAATCTAATCTTGGTATAATTCAATAACTAAGAAGAAACATGAAATTGTAAATTAAACTTAGGCTAGATAAAACTAAAAAACAGTTCATGCAGCTTTTTAAGTGTATTCTGTAACTTCACCAAATGTCTGGCAGATGAATGT
The DNA here is from genome assembly GCF_009819795.1 of Aythya fuligula. Classification (NCBI taxonomy): domain Eukaryota; kingdom Metazoa; phylum Chordata; class Aves; order Anseriformes; family Anatidae; genus Aythya; species Aythya fuligula. Next base: position 24,364,646 of record NC_045562.1, on the reverse strand, counting down.
CACTGAAAAATAATGCTTTACAAGTTTTTATTTATTTATTTATTTATTTATTTATTTATTTATTTTTGGTTTGTTTTTGTTTCTAGCTTCAGGTACATGCATAGATAATGTATGCTGCTCCACTACCAAAATAATTCCTATTGAGTGTGTAGTTATGCAGACACAAATAGTTGTGGTGAGATGTATGTAATATACACTCATGTACTGAAGATGTAAAAATGAAAGCATTATAGTCCCTGTAAAATGTCAATATGTACTGTTCTTTCTCAAGGAAAATGTGAGTGTAAGATGAAGTGCTTGATGTAACATTCATTTCAAGCACCGAGCATGTGTGAAAACATAGCTCCATTTTCTCTAGCCTTTTGTTAACGCATACCAAGGAAAGTAACTCTCTTAAATCAAAATAAATTGAATATTTTTGATAAGTGCAACTAATTTGTAAGCATGGCTGAGGGCAATGTATTCAAACATGCTTACAAATTCAGAGAAGAAAAGAGCTCCATAAAGGAACACTGTATCTATTTGAAGTGAAATTGCCAGAAGGATTCTATACAAGGAAGCTGATTCACTTTTATAAGAGCTATACCAGAGTAAGTGGCAGAGATTTCAATGTTCTCTGCCCACCTGTGGGTCTCTTGAACTGCAGCATTCATGTGTATACAAAGTTAATTGCTGCAATACCTCTTCAAAGTCAGATGGTGTACAACATCCTGAACTCTTAGTCGTTTATGTAAATAGAAATATCTAGATGAGCTAAAATATAGCTTTTTCTGAAGAGTTATAAATTCCAGTGTTCTAAAAATATCTTTATTTCCTCTTCTCTTCTGTAGGTTTTGTTTGCAGCTGTGGGAAAGTGCACTGTTAGTTTTGCAATTTTTCTGAAACCAGGCAGAAGTGTGCTTATTCTCATGTGCTATAGGGAAGGGTCAAAGACGTAACTGAGAGCCCTATTTCCTATTCTTCTTTCTTTAGTTTCTCAAGATTGTGGCTGCTCAGACAAACATGCATCACAAAGAAAAGTGCTACTGAAGTATCTTGGGCCGTTTCTGTGGAGCATCATGTGAGCTGAAAAAATGACCTTTCAGTTTGTCTGAAATCAGTGAAATGGGTGAGTATGTTCTTGGTGACTGCTGAAGAGAGGCAGTTGTGTGGTGGTATATCTGGAGCTTATCTTATTGTTGAAATGCTTGTATTCATGGTTGTCCAATGGAAAGATACAGAAAGGGAAGTGGCAAGGGTTTGATTAGAGTGTCTGATGGATCTTTTACATTCTGCTTGGATATGACTATGCTAAATCACTGCTTCACAAGGCTAAATCTGGATGGCTTGAAGACATCCAGAAATCCTGGCACAGGTGTCAGACCTATCACCAGATGACTATCCTACCCTGAGTGATCTCTCTTTTGGATAAAATTAGGAGGGCTAGAAAACCTCTGATGAAAGTAAAAGTTGAGAAAGTACAATTCTGTACTAAGAAATCAATTCTGCCTCTTCAGTGATAATACTCTCCATCAGATTTTCCCAGCAGATGACAGCGATGAATTAGCACAGTTTATGAATAATTAAAGGACCTGAATACAGGTCCTTTACAATACAAGTTATGAATGCTTCACTGCTTAAAGCATGATTGCTTGAAAGTGGTTATGTTTTTTCATTAAGGTTTATTTTCACTCAAAATCTCCATCTTATCCTCTGAATCCCTAAAATAGTATGTTAGACTGTCTCTGTACACAAGTCAGAAGACACGAGCTTAGATTTGGTACGCAGTTCAGAATAATGTCTTTCTATATACACAGTGGGATTAAGCTGCTTATTTTAAAGATGTGTTTTAGGTTTGGCCTGTTTTTTCTTTTAGCACTTTTACTTCTTATATCTCTTTACCTGCCCCATTGTCTTACTGTTTATTGTCCCCTTCAAAGAAAGAGCATAACTCTGTGTTTACTGTCCCTATCGGTTTAAATTACAGATCTGACCTGATATTAAACTGTTCCTTTTTTGTACTGGAGGAAAAAAAAATACAAAACAGTAAGTCATATGATATTATCCTTCACTTTCATTGAACCATCTGGACTTCTGGAGCCAGAGCCACAAACTGTCAACATCTCTTGATGCAAAGCAAATAGACTTGGCTAAAAGGGAAGTTCAAGCTTAGAGAATCATCCTGTAGAAAGTTTAGAACAGTTCAATGCTGGAGGAAGGAAATAATTATTTGTCAGAATAACCCCATCCTGCCCCAAAGCCATGGCATTAGAACATGCTTAATGCTGTTCCCTTAAAGATTAGGCTCGTATGGAAGACTTCAGTGGAAATCAGATATTAGTTACAATGAAGTTTATTTTTTAGTTTTCTGTTTGCAAAGCTTATGTCCCAAACAAGAGAAAGAGGCCTAGCCTCACACATCAAGCCTCCCTTAATTAAAGTAAACTAGTCGGAGGACTAGTTACTGCTTGGATTGCTCCCTCAATAATAAAATTGACACATACGATTTTGATATGCATAAAAAAAAAGTCAATTTCAGGTTCCTGAGCTGTACAGAACCATAATTATTGTGGTGATTGGGATTATGTACATTTTCCCAAAGACTTCTTTGAATCAAGGAAGTAAATAATATAAATAAATTAACATTGAAATGTCACAGAAGGGTGGAAATGTCTTATGAACTGGTCTTTCATGTGGAATTATAAGTGAAAAAAGTGTAATATTTATTCTTTCCCCTGAAGAGATTCCAGATTGAGACTAAGGACATTCTGAGAAATAAGCTTGTATTTTATAGAACCATAGCATTGAATGTTCATTACAAATAATGATCACCATTTGAGTCTAGATTATTACTTGTCATTTTATGTTCTTGGCAATAAGCATTTCTAATTTAAAATATTTATTTTTTCTTTTGGCTAAATTTCCATTAAGAACTGGAACAGTTGTCTTAAAATGATGATCTCCCAGGCAAAATAAATTAAGTCTTGGAATTATGTCAAGACTTTTAACTGAAGACAAAGTTTCAAAACAATCTTTGTGCAAAATGAAGCTTACTTTCTCCCTTTAGCTCATCTTTCTACCTACTGCTACTCCGGGTGTTTCTGTCTGTAAATCAAACATATGCTCTTTCTCTTGCTTTCTGGAAGACTTCCAAAGTTTGGGGGGAAGTCTTACAGGAAGCCTTTCCAAAACATATTTAGGAATTGTTCTTCCTGCACAGATGAAACCCTCAGATGTGTTTTAATACAGGCTAACTGAAACTAGAAAAATACAATATTTGGTTTGGGGCATTTTTTTAATTAAAAAGTAGAGGCTTGATGGCTATTTTTTCCTTTTAGAATTTGCATCAGGAGTTTTAGTTCATTGTTACTTCCTTGTTTCTTTTAGTGAGTTCCAGATGTGCTAATAATTTGAGATTTATTTTAGTATAAATGTTTATTTGATCAAATAAGCCTGTATTACATTCTGAGACTTCCTTATCAGATGGAACTGAATGCAGTCTTTACCCTTCATGAAGGAATGCTATATGGTTTTGATTCAAAAACTTCTGTCTTTGAGTTACAAAAATAATCCAGCATAAAAAACCTATATGTATAAGAAAGATATGGCTTTAATTCTTTCCCAAACATGGTCACTGATTTTCCAGGTGTTCTGGAGTCTAACTGTATATTTTATTAACCTGATTTTGTCTTGTGTGACTATTTGATATACCACATAAACTGAATCCATTCTTGGGATCGTACCAATTCATAGATTTAGAATTTTTTACCAGTGAAACACCACAAGTTAATTTTGCAATATCTAAAGTGATTGGCTCTAATTAACTTTAAATTTCTTTCCTCTCTGTATTTCTTTTTTGTTTTCTTTTTTTTTTCTTTTTTCTTTTTTCTTCCAAAACATCAGAATTCTGACCTTCTATTCTATTATTTACACTCTTTAATTACAACTGATTAGTATTTGTTCTTTCATTGACCGCCTCCATGTTTAACAGATATTTGTTTTGGGGCACCAAGGAACAAAAGTGGTCAAGGCAACAGTTCAGTACATATATGTTCAGTACACATACTGACTTTATACGGTATTCCCAGCATTAGTTGAAGCATGTTATTAAGAGCAACTGCTGGGATACTGTCTAACTTAGTGTGGTCTTTGCTAGTTAGTTGCTTTTGCGTATGCTATCATTATTGTTATATATTCCCTTCTTAGTAAGCTGTCCTGAAATACCACTTAACAAGGAGAGAAGCAGCGGTAGGCGATTATCAGTATTAGGACCTGGCTAAAGTTTGGTTTATGTCATTTTTTTTTTGTGCTGTTTATTCACATATTAGGAAATATTCAGATCTTCTGTATCCTGCTCTGATGTTATTGAAATAGAAGTAGAAATTAATACTATCAAGTCAGGTAGCTGCATTAAGGAATGCTGATGGTATGGATATGATCATATGTAAATAGGCTTTAAAAGTATCAGTGTTAACATAGTCGAAAATGAACATGGGGTTCATTTTGAGTAATTCAAGGTATGTGTGTCTGCTTCTTTTCTTCTCCCCACAGTCTTGTTACTCCCTGACTTCCACAGAAGATAAATATTAGTGCTTCCACTCTTTAGTTATAATTCTGAAAAAAAGAAAGGAAACCAACAACAATGCTTAAATCACTGAAATTAAAGTCACTACTCCTAAGGAGGGTGACACATTTTTTCCTAGCTTTGCTAGGGGTTATTACATCATCTCATGCTATGAGCATATAAATTACCGTGCACAACTGTATTTTTATTCAGGAATGGAGCCTATAGGTTTGCTTCATAAGTATAACTAGTGATTGAACTAGATCAGAGGGTCCGGAGGAGCTCAGAAAATAGAAGTTTAGCTCCATTGCCATTATATGATATGCTCCATCTAAGAAGTCATGGCACCAAAATGGACACGTACAAAATATAAAACAAACAGATCACTCAGGATTTAATTCAGGTTTTAATCAATCAAGGCAGGAGATTAGATTTAAAGTTTCAGAGAATGAGATTTGATGAGTAAATAGACATTTCTATCAATGCCAAAATATTCATCCTTGTATATACAAAGAGAGAAATTTCACATATATATATATATTTATATATAAAAGAAAAAATATTTCAGAAGTATTTTATAAATAGCTAAAATCCAAGAAGAGAAAAATCTGTACTTTCTTGTATGATATGCTACATATTCAGTTTCATATATCAACGAGGAAAGATAATTTCGCTTCTTGTTCTATTTTACATATTTCATATAAGAAAAAGTAAATTTTTATTTTTTATAGGTATATTTGTCTCCTGGAGTCCTGAACTGAATTCCTGGTTTGAGGAATTCAGGATGTAAATAAGTAGGCACTTAGTACAGTGAGAAGAATTATACTAAGTCATGTCCAGAAAAATAGACATGGAATATGTAGATCAGATAATTGCACAGAACTACTGGAAGGAAAAAAACTGGCCCTTACTACTACATAATCAGAAATCTTCAGAGCAGTGTGCTTGTTCTACTGAATAAATGTAGAATCAAAGTAGGATGATAACATCTTCCTCATCCCCAGAGATGGATTTTCTTCTCCATTTCTGTTATTAGGATAATTTTGAATACTGTCACTACTCTGGGTACAAAATTAACATTTTTTCCAAAAGTTATTTTTTCCAACATTTTTTCTATTTAAGAAAAGCAAAAGATAATTAGCACAAAACAATTAGATTTATCTCTTCGATGATGTATAAGGCGTTTGGCTGTATTGTTGAAAATGAATCCCTTGGGATGCTGTAATCTTCATAACTTCTCCATTTAGCGTATCGTCTTCAATTATTGTTATCAGTCCTTCGGCAATTATTGATGGGCTTAAAAAAAAAGGGAGAGGTGGATGTTATTTAAGAATCTTGGAATATTGATGTAATAGAACATGTGAAAAGGACAGGTATGGAAACTGAAGGTAAATCTATACACCCTGGAACTTAATCTGAAATTTGAACAAATTTGTTTTCAGAAAAGCAAAAGTGGTATTATTGTTTCAGAAGAGAAATTTTCTCCTTAGTCATGACATACAACATAAGGCTGCAGCTTTACAAATCATCATTTATTTGCTGTAAGTATCCACATCCCTGTGGATATAGAGGTGCTGCTGAAGTTTTCTCTTCTGGGGAAGTGGGCAGAAGTAACCCTTACACAATCCTCTGCAGCTCCTTGTTGATTGTTTATCTTGGTTATTGTTGCAGGGCTGACAATAAGTTGAACTTTGTCACATCGGTTTGTCGTGGTCAATAGATGCAACATATCTGACATATGAAAAAGGACAGGCAAAACAACACAGATTTCCTTTGTTTGGAAGGAGGCGAGCAGCTAATTGTTAAGAGACTGAGAAAGCATTCTAAAAATATCACTTTAGGCCTGTCTTGTTCATGTACTTTTTCCTAGGTATCTGCTTTTGTCCTTTCTTGGCAATACCCTAATGGTCTAGGTGATGACTGATATGATTCACCATGGTTGGTACTGTGCTTTTATGAACTTAGTCCAGTTTTGTCCGTTGTTTGACGTCTATCTTGTTTCAATTCCAGGTGTTGTGGAAACCAAACCCTGAATCTCATAAGAAGTTTGATTAAACAAATTGATGGAACAATCCAACAAAGACTATTAAAAACTAATACACTGTCTTTAATTCAGGAATTTGATTTGCATTTTGCTGGAATTGGGAATGCATAAAGGGTATTATTACTAAATAGGTGATGCTCTTAAGTATGTGATGCCCTAAGTATCTGCCATTATTCCCTTGTATAACACATTTTGATTGACTTTGGTTTGAGACAGCATTTCCCTTTTTTAACTTTAATTTTGCCTGTTGAGAATCACTTGAAAATGTTAATGAGTGTACTTGTTCTTCATTTACAAGGGTCAAAAAACATTGTATGCGACTTGACTTACTCCATGACGCCATAGAACTGCATCATATTTTTGATCTCATCTTTGTATGAGAAGTATTGTCCCATATTCTCTTCTTTATCTATTGACTGTAGAATCGGCGTGTTGACAAATCCTGGACAAATTGTGTTGAGTCTCACACCATAGTTTTCTATGTTAGCAGCTAACTAGAAAAGAGGAGGTTAGGTATTCATCATCAACATTTTTAAATGGTATTGTGCATCTAATTTTTCAAAGAAGAAGATTTATTAGTAAGTATATTTCAGACTTTCCTAGTTAGCAAAATTTGTTACAAATTTGTCGTAAATCAACTTGTTTTGTTTCAACATCTAAGCTTGAAGTATGCTTTTTCTAGTAATTATATTTTTATTTTCCAACATCTATTTTGCTGGGAGAACAATTATACAAGAAATTAACACTTTTTTTCCATATATCTGTTTTTCCCCAAAATTTTTGTATCAATGCTCTTGACGTGTCATTTACCTACCTCAACTCAACTGAAATAAGATTTGGCCTGTACCGCTAAAGCAGTAATGCTAAACCTTTATAGCTGTTTTATTCTCCCTGCCAAGGAAGAAATCTATCACCAAGTATATACACTGGAAAATCCCTGTGAACAGGAAAGGGGCAGGGTTTTTTTCATGATGCAGCTCAGGAATATGAGGAAAGTAAGCAAAATGTCTGGCTGGATCCTTCCTTTGTGGTGCTACCAGTGCATTCTTGTAGCAAAGGAGAAGTCTGATCAGCAGCCAGGTTGAATGCTGGATGAACTTTCTTAACAATTGCGTAAACCTTATGAACTGTATAGGATATATCCAAGAATAACCATAATTGTTCAAAACTAAATTCCATATATGTTAACATTTTACAGGAACCCTTTCTGGTATCATGTAAATCACATTTCATTTTCATGATATGGTAGTTTGCCCTTTCAGTTTGAGAAAAAAAAGAAAATGAAGTCATAGACACTTTGTATCACACCTGTACAATGTTAGGCTGGCCTGCCTTTCCTGGGAAGTATAGTTTATTATTCTTTTTCTTCTCAACTGTATCAGGTTCAATAGAAAGACAGCATTTCCTCTAATTTTCTGTGGACTCTTTTATTTTTGACCTTACACTGTGATGTTAAATTACATTACCATGTGAAAGTAAAACTAGAAAACCGGGTATGAAGTTCTTTCTGTGGCTAATATGAGATGTGCAACATCTCACATGTACAACAGTGTGCTGTTCTGCTTAATCTTAAGGAGTAATTTGTGTGGAGTGTAGGGAAATCAAATCTAGATAGCTACTGAAATGATTTTTTTCAGGTGCTTTATTCTAGAAATGAGTTTGGAATTCTTTTATAAGTAGACTGCTTAATCTATAAAAATGTAATTATATTTCAGTATCTCCAAGTTGTTTTCTCATACTGTTTGATTTGACTAGAAAATTTTGGAGTCAGACTAAGATGTGCTCATATACTATCTAACACATCCCATCCTAACTGTGTCATTTTACATTGTTAGTGTGTTAAAAGTTGGTAAGAATAAATAATGGTCAACATATTTGTGTTCAATCACTTTTTGCACTCTTTAGTACCTGTTTATCATTAAAAAAAAAATATAATAAAAAAATAAAAAGAGTAATCAACCTGGCTTACAAATAAGGAAAACAAAATGCTAAATGACTGGGATGAAGTTATGAAAAATATTTTTTTAAAGCTTGGAAAAGAATGCATGACTTCTGGGCTCCTCCTGCTGTCCTTATATTATTTTACAATGTCTCTCCTGTGTTCCCTAAATCTTCCTAAACTTCAAATTGTTCATAAACACGCACATGCCGTACTTATTCCATCTTTAGATTCTGTTTGTAGAAGGAGGGAAACTCCAGCACTTCAGACACTATTTGCTTTAAGAAAATTAGTTCCAGTTATGTGACAATAAAGAGGGAGCATGAAAAACTTAGCATGTCCCAAGGAGCTGCTGACTCTGCTTTCAAAAATATATACTTACTGCTATTGAGCGCGTAAATCCAATTACACCATGCTTTGTAGCACAGTACACAGGTTGGAATGCAGCAGGCATGAGTCCTTTAAAATAAAAAGGTAGGTGAGTAAGGATGTTGGGTACCTCTACTTATGATTACCTTAAACATATATGTAAGTTAATAATGTAAAATATCAGTGATGGATTTATAGAGATGCAACAAAATAGACAGTTTAGTAAATATCTTCAAATTCCATTTTGTAATCTGAAGTAAGCTGGGAAAAAGGAATGAAATAGATAAAAACACAGGAAAGCAAAAGAGAAATATTGAAGAAAAAAAGTATAGTTTAAGATAAAAGTTCTCTCTCTCTAGTGTAAGACAAAACAGAGGACAAGATCTGGAAGAATACACTCAAAACCAAGAATTTTAGAGCCTTGTTTAATGAATCTGGATATATGCAAATAGATTCTCTGATAAGTGATACCTTAACTACTGATACACAAAGAGGACACTTGCGTTCATTTTAGGGAAGAGGGAAGGTGAGGGAAATAGTGAGGGAAACACCAATGTCCATTTTGTCTACTGTAACTGAATTAGTATTAAGTGTTGTAATACATCACTAAATCAATAAATAAAATATCTGTCATAAATCCCTTGATTACAGTTTTTTTTTCTCTCTCTCTCTCTCTCCTTTTAGATCTTTTCCCCTGGCCCTAGTGCAGGAGAGAGGAATGCACATGCTGCTCAACTGACAGATGTACTGACAGATGTGCAGTCAGGCATTACATCTGCCCATGAAATATCATTGCTGTTTATTTGACAACATAGTTAGTACTATAACTATAACTATATAACTATAGTCAGTACTAACTATAACACAGTTAGTACTATAACTAACATATAGTTAGTACTATAAGAGTAACCACTATAACAAAAGAGTACATGCTCCTTTGCATAGTGTTTTTTGTTCAAAGAAGCAAGCATAAACAAAATATTTCAGACAATGTGCCATCAGATGCAGTGTAAAATTTACTTTACTGACAGCACTGCTATAGTAATATTTTGTAGGTGATGTTTTATAAGAAGAGATTTATATGAAATAGGGAAGTAATTCTGCAATAAGTAATGGAAAAAAAAAAACACTAAGGAGTGAATGCAGGACCTCAGTGAAGAGAGGGTATGGAGATAAGTCAGTAAACACTGTAAATTGAATGATAAGATGAACTCAGATAGTGAGCAGAAAGAAATGAAAGCAGAGATATGGACAGGAAATTTTCTTGAAGCATTTTTTTAGACTGAATTAGGTAGTCTGAAAAGGGTTTCACTGTATGGTACATCCTACAGTGGGCCCTGTTCTGAGATGAAAAACCAGGATGATGCTATTTAGGAGGGGACGGGAACAAAAGAGTTAACAATACTTGGTAATAGCACTGCTATCTTTTAAAAAGAAAAGGAGAAGCAAAATGAAAAGTGACTTCTGATACTGTGAACCTTTGTGATGGGAGTGGCAGAGCATACAAACTTCATTTACTGTATTGAAAGAAGAGCAGAGGCATTGGTGGAAAAATAAGAACTTAGTTCTAGTAAGACTGAGTTTGATGGCAAAGGGCTCATCAAGAAGAGATGGACCATGGGTGTATATATGTATTTCTAAACATCATGACAACAGTATCCACTGTAAAATAAAAGCTGAACTGGACCACATGGATGCTCTGGTTCCACCTGAATGCTAGGGTCCTAGGAATAACAAACCACAGCCTGTCTTATAGTTAGGACAGGCTGATGACATTTGTGTTCTTGAATGTGGTATCATAAAACCTGGATGCTGATTTTGATGCCTTCATGTTTAGTTCTAATGGAGATAAGCTGGAGATAAACATATCTAAGATATGTTTCTTATTTCATATTTTTAAGCGATATAATCAAGAAAGAGTGTGACTTATCTCAGTGAAGATGATGGATATAATACTCAGCTATAAAGTATGGATTTGTCAGAAAAATATGTATGCCAGAGGTCTTTGCTCTGGAATCCACTTTTCCCAAAGAAAAATACTTTCTACGAAACCTCTATTTACAACCCTGACAGCTTCAAGATTTTATCTTGGTTTAAATACTACTCTGGTGATCTGGTGAAAGCAACACTGTTAGTACCACTGTCAGTGCTGGGAAATGAACAGCTTAATCTAGTGACTGGTTATGTCCTCAGCTTGGATTAATGTATTTTGCTTCTGATTGAGAATCTGGTTTTGAAAAATGTCTTCCATGGTGTTTCCTCTGGGTTGTGATTGCAAGACTTCTCATTCCTCTGTTTGGTGACTTCTGATTGTCATCCATCATCACCATTCTTCATGATAATTAGAAATGTTGGGATGCTCACACATTGGAAATATATTATTATTATTATTGTTGTTGTTGTTGTTGTTGTTGTTGTTATTATTATTATTATTTAACCCTTGAGTAGTTTTACATATTTTAAAGATGAAATCAATTCCAATAAGGCCGCAGGTAACAGACATACATAAAATGTACTGGGAAATACAAAGGAGGAATTGAGAAGGTAATTTTGTTTGTTTTTTAAACCACAGTAAGGCAAGTTACTTTTTTTTTTTTTTTTTTTTTTTTCTTGAAAGGGAAGAGAAATAAAGCAAGGAAGGAAACAGCTCACTGTACTGAAGTGGAAGAAGGTTCAAAGACAAATGTCAAAAGAGAGCAGAAATAATTTGACAGGAAGAGAGGAACAAATAAATCATCATTTGGTTAAATGAAAGCATTTAAACCAGTTCTGATTTATTTATTTTCCTTTCTAAAATGGAGAACTAAGAAGAAATCAACTCACTTTCAGCCAAAGCAGTGACAATGAAGAGCTAGTCCTAGCATCCTTTACAATGACAGTCCTGCCTCACTTTTGTTCCCAAGTTCAGTACTCAGTACCACAATGCAGTTTTCAGCTCTGAGCCATTGCCCTGCCCCAGGGAGAGCTGAACCTGTATCTGCTAATGGTGTGTCCTAAGGACTGTGCTAGGAAGTGTCTTGGGATGGACTGCTGTGTGACATTGATTCTGCTCTGCCTGAGTATTTATTCTACCAGTGCATGAAATGATTTCATAACATTTGTTAGTGCATTCATTTGTTAGAACATCTGGATTCTATTTGCTGATCCCATAAATATTTAGTTATCTTATGCAAAGTGGAACGGCATCTGAAACAGGCTGGAGAATGTTATGCACAAAATAACTGGGGGGGAGAGGGTGTTCACATGGGTGATGACTGAGGGTGCCCTTTGGGTTACCAAAAACAGTGCATCAACTATGTAACTATGTTTTTTTGTTTGTTTTTCTTCTTAGTTCTTCACAGGCTGACAGAGGGGAGCAGCTCATGCCCTTATTTATACCTGGTAAGGTGTCAAGACCAGTCGTTACCATTTCAGACATGGTGGCAGGCTTCTCACTACAACGGCTCAAGGTCAACTACAACCAAGGTCAATAGGTTTAGTTGAGTTTCAAGGTCCACATCTTGAGAAATTGTTATTGGAGACAGAAAATTGAATCAATAAGCTTGATTTGTATTAGTAAGCTTTATTGAAACCATTTTCTTTCAGTTCACTTAGGAATTTTAATGAATAAAGAGTTAAGGTTTTTTTTTTCCAGGTGTGCTTACCCACTGAATATGTTTCACTCTGAAATTTGAGCAATCTTTGGATAATATCTTATCTTTGGATAAGATATATTAGCATTTAGGTGCCTTTTCCAGTCTGTTTTCTTCATGAGTGCACAGTTAAGCAGCTTGGGACAAAATTGATTTCTGTTTGATAGTATCTTTAAGTTTCACTAATTCTTTGAAAAGTGTACATTCTGTTTGGATGAAAATATCATAGAGAATAAGAAACCACAGTATGTTTTCTAACAAGGCTGTTCATCTCACAGAGACTTTGAGCTCATCAGAAAGCAGTGCTTCTACACTATGATTAAGCTCTATTCCCAGTGATGCTTTAGGGAAATATGTTCATGATTAAAACATTTAAATATTCTATTAAAATATTCAAATTATCTCACTAGTGTTTCATAATATCAATACCTCGTACCATCCTAAATTTCTAAATTTTATTTATTTTAATGGAAATGGAGAAAATGCTGAAAGGTAAGTTTTGGGTCACTGATGGAATCCATTTTAAAGCAAACCAAAAGTGTGCTTCTTTGTATACTGGAAAATATTGCCAAAGTAGTTTGTTTCCCATACTATATTGGGTTTGTTTTTATAAAGTATAGCTATTATTGCAACACATAGAATACTTACAAACAAATAACATCAGAAAGATTTAGCCACATTTATTTAAATTAAATGTCTTTCCAAACCACTTTACAGAAATCTCCTTTGTTACCCTGAGGCAAAAGTCTGAATAAACAGTATGGAATACGCTTACAACATCCTCTGATGGTCAAAGCCATGTGTGAAGAAGCAAATATATGTAAGTAGAAAAATGAGCTAAGGGCACAATAGTCCTACAGAGTGATGAGAGAATTGATTAAAAGGGTTCATATAATACCCTATACTTAAGAGTATGGTGGGATACAAGATCACGTTCACTATGGCAGTTGTGCTACTGTGATCTGTGCCAAAATCAAGGAGACATAGAAAGCCTAGCAAAAATTGTAAGCTGTGTCATTTCTAGGAAATTTTGTAACAGTGAACTGAAGTCTCTAGGGAGTAGTTTCTAAATTTTCTCATCTCATTCCTGTGGATTCTGCTAAGCATTCTCATTATTTACATAAGAGAGGAAACAGAAGCTCTGTCGTGATGCTGAACTGAAGGATTCAGTTGTACTGCCATTTATACCTTTACTCCACTGCACTGCATCATCATGATAAAGTCTTGCCTTTACTCAAGATGATATGAACCATATGCTTGGCTTTGTTCTTGTGAGATATATATAGAGGATCAAATCCTTAAAAAAAAAAAAACAAAAAAAACCTCTTTGTGAGGAAAGACTTTATATATTTCCTTTGGCTGAAGCTTTCTACAGGTGGAGGACAAACTCTCTGCTTGTTGGAACCTGTATGCTTCAAGTTGAATCAAATCACTGATATGATGATACAAAAGAACTATGCAGATCCACTACATATTGAACAACCTCTCATAAAAAGTTAGCATGTTAATTAGCTAAATATTTTAGTAGGTTTTAAGCTCTCTATAAGTTGATTTTTTGTGGAGTCCAGAAAGATACAAAATCAGTTTTACAGAATACCTTCTTAAACGTATGAAAGCTATCAAAAGAAATACGCACACATGAATTCCCTATTCCCTTCATTTACTAAAAGTGTATAGGTGCCAGCCACCAAAAGATAAGAGACAGTACTAAAGTTAGTCAAGTAAATAATTTCAGGAGTTAAATTTAGTATTGTATGGTTTTCCTGTTGCTTATAACTTCTCTGTTAAAGAAAATGAAAATTAATGTAAGTAGTTTCCTACAGAAGGAGTTTTAAAACAGTTTACTTTTTAAATCTGGAATCAAGTTTACCACAACGTATTCAAAAACCTGCTGCTGTTGGCATTCTCTTTTGGCAGTAAAGTACAAATTTTCCTATGATCTTAGAGTTTTACTGGAACTACTTCCTCTTAATCTGAAATCCCAGAGAATTAAGAAAGCTTCATAGCTTTGAGGAGCAGTGGGTTAGGAGTTGAGTGCTCCACGTGCTTATGTATTTCCTTCCCTTTCATAGTTAGTCCTGACTTGCTGAGACACTAAAGAAAGGAAGATTCAATACAGGAAAGGAATGGTGGGTGCTTTGGCTTTCACCCGTTGTGAGTATCCTTGTCATGGGAAGCATTTAAGTAGGCTCAGGGGTGTTCTTTGAAAATATAAAACAGTAAGGCTAGATTCTGCCTCTAGTTCAATTATTGGAGAACTTACCATTGTTAAGAACTGGAAATTAAGAACTGTGTGAAGCAAATCTTATTCTTACTGAACATTACATAAGCACTACATATAACTCTACATGCTGCTCAACAAGATACAAGAACACTTGCTGTCTGTAGAGCATATCTGATATAATCTTATAGAGAAATTATATGGGAGGGGGATCAAAACCATTTGAGAGTTTAATGATCAACAGAAGCTAGCTCTGAGAAAACACTTGCAGGGAATATTAAACAAGCCCATGGCAGTTTGCCTTTTTTATATGGGGTGAACTGTGGGACTTAGACCTTCAGACTGTAAAGGAAAATTAGCACAGATAGTAAAATAAATAAAACTATAAAAACTGGGTGTATGTCAGCTTTTATAATGTGGCTTTCCTTATGTCTTTGGAAATGATTACTACACAGAAGACGTGTAAAAGCAAACAAAGGACACTTTGTTTTTGACAGATAACCACAACCATTAGAGCATAACATTAATTAAGTAAATAAATGCATATTTTAATAAGTACAATAAAATGAGCTGTTACCAAACGAAGAAAAAACAAGCTGTTAGATCGTAAAAGCAAAACAGTTTTTACTCAGTTCAGAACAGATAGAACAGGAATCAAGCTGCTTGCTACCTTTGCCCTTTCTTAAGCACTCCATGGGCATCAGCACTTCTGTGAAAACGTTTAATCTTTTACTTGTGTTGATGAACTCTTTTAGTGCAATAGCATTTTCCTTCAGGCTAATTTGGTCCCAGTACAATGTCAATTTTAGCCAATGAGATAAACATACTGGCTTCAGTAGGCAATGTGTCAGGCATTACTGCAAGTGCTGACTTAAAGGGACATGGAGGCTTTTACTAAAGAACTCCTCACCCATAATAGGCATGTGTATGTATTATGTCAGATCCTCATATGCTAAGAGATCCTCATGATTTAGCTCAATAGCGTGAACTGGATTTCTCATTACAAAGCCCAGGCTTACAATAGAGTTTAACAGTACCCAGGACACTCACACCTATTCTGCACTTATCCCCATCCACAATCAGGACCTGGGGCCACTGCTGTCTTACTGGCTTTTCACTGTTAGAGCACATAGGAGTACCCTGGAAAAAAAGTACTATTATTTGGTATTCTACATGGATACAAAAGAAAGCAGTGACAATCCAAGGATAAACCAGCATATATTTCCCAGATGTCATGACAATAGCAAGAAAGAATGCAAGCATTTCCCCACATGCTTTTTGAGGAAGGGTATCGGGGGCGTATCGTTCTATATTTATCATTTCCCTGTTGGTAGTGTTTTTTTGCAGTGAGCATGGCAACATCAAGCCTACTTGCAGGAAAGGGTATACAATTGTGCCTCACAACTCAGCAGCAATAATCCTGACTGACATAGAAGCCATATAATTCTATTTCTGTGCCAATAAATTGGAATAGAGTTATAGCATAAACAAGCAGTTGAGCAAAGAACATGTCAACTTCTCAGTGAAATATGAATGTTAATTTTATGGCTTCTCAAGCAGAGGTGGCTCACCTCTGAGAGGGCTTGGAGCATAGGTATAGTGGTATTTGACAGTCTTCATTAATAGGTAGATGCAGCCTAATCTTAAATAGTATCACAGCTGGGCCCCTATGGAGGTGAGCAGAGGGCCTACTACTGCTTCCTTGCTTTCTGTGAAAAAGCTTATATGATTTTCCATATTTGGTGCCTGATAAATGTTTTATAATGTCAAAAATAATCATATTTAAAGTAACCTGAATTAAGGTTAGGTCTTCACATTAGATTATGTTTCACACTGTAGAGCGCATATTGTTGTAACTCAGCAATGTTACTAAATAGTGTGGAATAAACATAATGAATTAAGGCTAATTAGGTTTTGCTCAGTGTGGTACTACTGAAACCTGAAAAAAAAAACATGCTGTATTTACATCATGCTCAATATTATTAAATATGAGGCTGATATGTTAGGAAAATTATTGAATATTTTAAAGCAAATTAAAGTTATGTTCCTTTGTAACTTCTGTTACTATGATGAAAATGGGCTCCAAATGAGAATAAACAGGGAAGAGCCATAGAAAAGAAGAAAAAGTGTGAGCGATCAGTATGATTCATTGATTTTAGAAACAAATCAGTGAGGAGAAAGTGTTTATATACAAAATATTCTCACCTGCTAAGGATGAGATATTAATGATTACTCCTCCATCACCTCCATTTCCTTTTCTCATATATTCTAGGCCAAGGTAGGTTCCTCTAATCACAGATGTCTGACATAAGGGGAAAAAGGATAGTTATATTCAAAATATGTTTCTTAAAATATGTTTCTTTTGTGCTCCTAAAAACGGTCTTGCTTTAGTTGTGATGCTTAGAGTCTGTATTACTTTACTTGAGATTTTAGTTATACTTTGAAGATTATAAACAGAAGATATTCCACAGTAATGCAGCTCAATAACTTCAAAAGCACAATTGCAATGAATAGAAATTATTATTATTTCTTAATTATTTTTCTCATAAAGATATCAATAATAAAACTAAATAGTTGCAGCCTGAAATAAGCACTGTAAAGGAGATGAATCCAGACTAATTTATAAATGAAACGCATACTTTCTCTATAAGGAGTGGATGAACTGATCCAAGTCCCAGCATTTTTATTTAGATGAACTCTTTGTTACAGAAAATGTAAAGACTGAATTTGAAGATGTTGCTAACACTGATGGCGCCATTTGGCCATTTAAGGGCCAAAGAAACTTGCACTTTATAGGATGTGATCCTAAAAGAAGTTGTGAGATCTATTTCTGGTCCTAAAATTTGTATTTTCTGACTGAAGTTACATCATTTTTACAATGCCTCTCAAATGAAGGTAAGCCCAAACAGACAGATACAGATAAGTATTCTAAGAGATGTGAAAGAAGGTGTTGTCATATTTGCTGCAGCATGTTATTTTATTTTATTTTATTTTATTTTATTTTATTTTATTGTATTTTATTTTATTTTATTTAAGAAAGATCTTTGAGGAAGAAGACATTGTTGAGACCTGTACAATCTTGATTGCTTAAGATCTGTTTTAGAACCCTACTGCTGGGATTCATCCCACCGAACTTAAGACATCTAAACAGATTCCTAAATGTATGCCGAGCCTGAAGTTATCAGCCTCCTAACCCAGAGGAAGTCTGTCTCCCAGAAGGTAAGTTGCTTTACCATAGACTTTAAGAAATTGCTAATAGAAAGTTATGGTGATGCTTCTAGCAGAAGATAGTATATTTAGTGAAATATTGCTGCATTTACTTTAGTGAAATGTTACTGCAAGTTTCATAAATATTAATTGTTTATATAATTTTCTTAGATCTCTGCTAAAACATTTCATATTTGGTTTACAATTTCTACCTAAAATTAAAAAAATCATTTAATCTCTTTTATTTTTCCAGAAATATTTAAGTTTTTAAACAAGAACTCAATTTATATTTTATTTGTGTCTAATGCCATTTATTTGACCCAAACAAATTAAGATGCTCAACAAATGAAGTGTCCCTACAAATCTGTCCACATCTGCATGTAGTCACTTCCCTGAGAGTTCTGTTAGGGAGAGGATCAAGAAAGGTTTGCAGAACTATGAATCATGGAGAAGGAAATGTCCCAAAGTAATAAAACACAGTGTGTTTAAAAAAATAAATAAATAAAAGGAAATTTTAAGGCATGTATTGCATCTCATTTTTACTAGCTGGTGTTTTTAGACAGATATGTTATAAAACATAAGAATCTTAATTCAAGTCTTTTTGCCTTCTACAAGAAATATGCTTGTCGTTTTAACCAGAATCATATTTGCAAGACTGCCTGTGTTATGGCTTTTTCAGTGTCTGAGTAACATCAATAAACTGCACATTTACAGAGACAAAATAACTTGAAATGTCATTATCAAGTTTGCTTTCTAATATTGACATTGAATGAGCTTTTTAAAATTTTCTATAGTTGTAGTATTTTGTGATATTTTAAATATAAATATGTTTTCACAATACCATATTCTGCAATAACATAAAAATCACAATATTGGAATATTTCAAAGGTCTGAAATAATTTTTTATATTTTTTAAATTAAAACTTCCCATAAAAAGCTTTTTGTTTTATGTTTTTATTCTGGAAAGTTTTGGCACTAGAAGCATTTTGCTTATTATCAAAACGATGTTATTTATTGAACGCTTAGTAGTAGTCTTGCAGTGTTTAATGTTGATGGCCACATCTAAATTTCAAAGGATGTATTGAAAAACAGGATAATTTATGTCTAGTACCACTGCTGTGTGGTATATTTAGTCTGAAGGTAAACTCAATGACAGCTCAACTGAATTAGACTTGGTATTAAGGATGGACGGTGAGTTTATATATATATATATACACATATATATATGTACATATATACACATACATATGCATGATACTAGACATTTTAGAAAATCAAGGGTTAATGCTGTCTCTGTAGAGCAGGTGCAGGTCCTATCATGCCCTGCAGCAGTGGCTCAGCCTGCTGAACCAAAAAGGAGAATTCCATTTAGGATGATTAGAGGAAATAAATCAGTTGGAGAAGGAAGTAGCTTGGGGCTCCTTGAGGGTTTTTCTATTCCTCCAGCCTTCTAATTCAAAGAGATAATAAAGCAAGATGAGTCCTCGGCCAAACCACAATTAGAAGACAGGCAAAAAGTGGGTAGCTAGATGTTTCTATCAAAATCATAGTACTGCTCTTTTTTCTCTCTAGACTCCACTAGCTTGGCATCTCTTGGTGAGCTTGGTTTTGTTACATAAACCATCTTTGCAAGTGTTCAAATTGCAGCCTAAGGCTTCCTTTTTTATGAAATGTGCCTTTGGTTTCTGATGTGTTGGAATGAGAATATTATGGCTGAATTCTATAAGAAAGTTTATCAACTATTACTTTACTGCAACATCAAATTCACAACAGAAAGTAAGACAAAGAATGATGTGTTTTGTGCACCACATTTTCCTGGTTTTGGGAATATGATGGAAAAATGTCTACTATCTACTTTTCAATAAACTAAAATAAACTGAAGGTGTTTTCAGGTGGTGGAATTCTCTGTGTATATAAGAACAGTAACTTAATCCTATGCTCCTAACCAATAACAATTTGTAGTTTGTCTTTTTTAATTAGAAATTCTGGGAAAGTTCATACTTAAAATTTCCTAATTGGAAAAAAAAAAAAAAAAAAAAAAAAAGCCTGACATTTTATATGGCAAAGATATCCTGTGAGAATTAACTTCTTAGAAGAAAGAGTTGCATTTTAAGGTAGAATTTTTTTACAGTTCCTTAGTTTACAACTGCACCCAGCTGTATGGATGTTCTCCATAAACATGTCAAGAACAAAGAGTAGGGAATTAGCCAAATTTACAATTAAATGCAGGAAAAGTGAAAATTAGGACAGTCGGCTCTTTACTAGCTTGTTTGCTCCTGGCTGCTGATAACTGGTAGAATGTCTAATGTTATAAGGTTGTCCTTATAACTGTTGGGAAAACAAAAACAAAACAAAACAAAACAAAAACAAACAAAAACAAACAAACAAACAAAAAACCCTGTGATCTCGGTGATACTGCTGTTTGTTTTTTTTTTTTTTTTAAATCAAAATATAATATTTTACTCTAGCAAATAAAGAAGACAACCTATCAAGGTGTACTGCAGGTCTGAGTGTGCTCTCAAGGGAGGCAATTTTGCTCTATTCCTGCCAGTAGAAACCTTTTCAGTTAAATCTTAATGTCTCCTAATATTAGCTTCTGGAAAACTCAGATTTGCATTAGAGGAGATCAGACATTCTGAAGCATAAACTGATAAAACTAAAACTTAGTTTCTCACAACATGGTAAATTTTTAAAAGTAATTGTTTGAATGCTCGAAACATTTGCAGTTGCTATTGGAAGCATCCTATCAGTAATCAGCAACTTATGTAACAAGTTGTTTGGCAATTTATGTGTCAGTGTCAAAATCAGAAACAAAAATCTGAGGCTCTTGACAAGTCTATGTATCCCACAGCTGTATGGCTTTAATTCTTGCTCTAAAAGAAAGTATATATCAAAACTGATTCTAGTCAGACTGCTAGTCTGACCTCTAATTCAGTTTGTTCTGGCTCTATGAATCTGCTTACCCAGTGTTGTACAATGTTCTTGTATTCCAACCTAACACCTGTAAGTCGATTTTCATACTCTGTATTTCATTTTACCTCTTAGCATGATCTACAGGTAATAATAATAATAAAAGTATTTTCTTTTGTAGTGGTGGCTTCCAGAATATCTTTAATCATCATCATTTGCAAATGGCAATTCTTTGGGAAGTAATTTACTACACACTTTTTTTTAGTGTTTCAATGCTGAAGTAGTTTCTTATGACTTCTTTTGAGAAAACAAAATGGTAATCGGTCCTAAAATATAATGTAGGTTTCTGAGCTAATGGAGCCCAGGCCTTTGTGCTAGGCATACTGCACATAAAATGAATGAAAGAGCCATTGATTCACAGTTTCATAACCCATGGAAAATGTTAGCAGTTTTCTTGTAGGTCAGGGAGGTGGGATTTTTTTGTAGATCTTCTAGGAGGCAGTTGGGTAAGCATGCAAGTCCCTTGGCACTCCTATTAGTTTGCTTGCTATATGAAAGGAAATTTCAGGGTCTTGAGTTTGAGTTTCTGCCTCAAACTGTGGAAAGCAAGAAGTCCTAGGGAGGGAGAGGCAAAAGGAAGGGGTAGTAGGATTTGTTCCTTTTCTAGAATTCAATAGCTGTTTTACAGCATGGGAGTGAAATACTAAATTTAAGTTGTTTATTATGCAGTTTTTCTTTGCTTTTTTTTCCCAAATGTTCCTCAGGGACAGAGGAATAATATTGCTTTTTAAGTAGCTAGGCCCTATTTCAAAGAATGTGTCTTTCATTGTGTTTCAACATTGAGTACTGTAAACAAGCATTAAAAATTAACCTATGAAGTTAATTGACTTACTGTGCAATTAAGGTAAATCTGTGTTTCCTAAGACAATATGGACAGTAGAAATTATTATGCTTACAGTTGTTTTCTTTAATGTACTTAGAGGATTGATCCTCACTCCACCAATTTTAAGATGATAGCTACTTCTCACTTTTTAGTGTCCGTATCTCTGCCTAGGCACGTAGTCCCGTTTCTAGCATCAGATTATACCGAAGAAATAAGTGACTAAGCCATTGAACAACAGAGTTTGTGCATTTCTTGTTGCCTTAGAATGCAAGCTTGACAAACTAGTTACTGGTGCCATTTACTCACCTACAGACAGCACTGTGTTTTGTTTTTGTTTTGTTTCAGAAGGTTTCACTTTGAGCAGTTATGTTAGTAGCATTAAGAAACAGCACTTGCTTGTCTGTACTGTGGGGCCAGGTTGTAATTCCCAGCTGCTGAATCCAGCCATATGTCCTGTTCATATTATTTTGGGATGAAAGCTCAGCCCTTGTCATTTCTCCTGGTACACTGGGAAAGGAAAGCAAGGTACACGAACCTTGCTGCATACACCCTCCAAAGCAAGGTGAAGGTTGTAGCACACGCCCAAGAGATTCCTTATCTGGCTTGCACAAGGGAATGGCCTTGCAATGATCACCAAGTATTTGTCCCCAAAATCAATAAAATGAATCACTTCTGATGTTTGCCTACTTACCCTTAAGGTTGTTATTGAGATGCTAACTGGCCTTTCGAGGAATAGTTCCTTACTGATGAACACATCAATTGATTCTGCAAGGTTTGCTAGTTGCTGGAAATTTTATTTCACCATGAACTGTATTAAACTGAGCCTCACATTCATGCTTCTCCTAGTGTACTTCATCATGTGCACATGAAACTTAACTACCTCCTTACGACCCAGGAAATGAGCAATGCAAATGGGGTACGCAAGGGAGTAAGACAGCTCTCATTACTTAATTTAATTATCAGAGCAAATGATAGCTAGCTACTCAAATCTTTGGGGATATTAATTCTAAAATTTGGCTAGCATTTCAACATTTCCCTAAATCTCTTCCTGTGACTATCCTCAAAGACCTTCTAGATGTTAATAAACCTCTTCACAGGCAGTTCTTACCCCTCTACGCATACTTCCACGGTATATCAGGAAACAAAAGCTTGGTTTGCCTTAAGAACACTTCAGTCACAAATTTCTGATAACTGACTTTGGACATTTTGTATTTATGCTGACATATTTTGTAAGTATATTTTTATTTTGTTCCTTTTTTTTTTTTCTTTTTCTTTTCATTTTACTGGTGTTACCATTACAATGCAGACAAGGGATTAAGTAAGAACAATTCCACTACATAGTTTACTTCACACTATTTTATTCTGAATCCTGAATTGAGGTAGCATGCCAACTTTCCCACTTTCTTCTACTTTTGCCTAAAACCACATCTTCTCTTATTTTATTAAGATTGAGGAAATAATACATGTTTTAACTGTCATTTAAAATTATGAACTGTCCCTGAAACAATTTTCAGAACTTTTTATTACAATACAATATTATTACGTCATTTTTGCTTTAGAGCATAAAGAAAAAAACACACCACACAACAACAAAAAAGCTACCTCACAATTCTTTTCCTGTGAAACTAGATAAATAAGATACATAAAAACTAAACAGGTATTCACCTACATGTTAATTAATAGTGCTTTCCTAGCAGAATGCTTTAGAGATTTTTAGAGGCTTATACTTTCTGGACCAAATTTGTATATCAGGAAATATATATAATCTTTGGAGATCAGCATTAAATTTCTCTTTAAAAAAACATTGACATTTAATTATTAAGTTGTTCCAAAATAAATTAGATGAAGCTATGATGCTGAGCAGGGTAACACTTTAATAATTGGATCCCGTGTGTTCTTTTTTGGTGTAAGAAAGAAAATAACATGGTCAAAACTTTATGTAAAATGCTCCTGCACTTTGAAATCAGGTAGTATTTATGATGTAAGGATATGTGACTCATGTACTGTTTCATTTTAACTGTATAGTGTGACCTATGTCAGTCTTCAGAAACCTCTACTATGAGCATAAAAAGGGACCTTCAAGTTAATTTGGGAATTCTGTTAGTATAAAATGTACTAAATACATTTGTAGAGAAAAGATACTGTAATTATAGCAGCCACTATAGAAAGCATACAACCTCAGGAAAATAAAGCCTTTCAGAACAACTTGTGTTTTAAAGCTCATCAAAATTTGGGCACTTTTTTTTTTTTTTTTTTTTTTTTTTTTTTTTTTTTTTTCTCATTTAGGTGAAAAGAAGGGGGGAAGTCAAACTATAAAATATCTGGATTCCTTAGGTGTAAGTTCTTGTGAAGCTGAATGGAAGAAATGCTGCTTTTGTCATTCTGGATGACTGTAGGTAGGACTCTTGGTAAGAATGTATGTTCTTATGTCTCATTCCTTTCTGTGTACGGGTATGTTTATGTCATGGACTGTTGAAACAACACTGGTAATATCCACTTATGGTGGAATTTATATGGATATCATAGTTGAATCAATGTCTCAAGCTAATTTTGATCAAGTCAACACTACCAGCCTTGGAGTTTTCTGGTGGGGAATGTATGGCATTGCTGGAATGCTGAACTAAGAGTGTTAATAAAAATATTAATAAAGTAATTAAAAGGTGGATATTGTTTAGTACAAAATATAGCAAGATCTGGAAAGCACTGCAAGAAAAATCTTTCTAGTGGTTGATATTCTTTTTTTCCTTCCCATGTTTATCAAGCTGTCTTGTTTGCTTCACAGGAATCTGTACTGGATACAAGCAGGGATTGTGTTTTATCTCCTCTTTTTCCTTCTGTAGCATATCCCATTGTAGCAGAAATGTGCTCTTCATTTCTGTTCCTCATGTTTTTTTAAGCAGTGCTCTCAGGAAACTTCCTTGCCCTCCTTTAAAAAAGTTCTTGAAGACCAACCGGTTCTGTGAACTGTTTTAGCCATAAAGAACACACCCCGTATGTGTTTGCTCTGATTTATCTTGCTCTGTACTGCTCTACTTTTGTACTTTGTACTTTAAACTGGGGCAGGGAATATTTGTTGTACAAATATATAAATAATATCAGCAAGACAAAGATTGGCATGTAGAGTGTTTTTTTCCCCCTTAAAAAAAAAAATTAAAAAAAATCTGTCCAATGTTTGCATAATGTGTATCAAAATGTGTGCCTATTGAGGTTATTCATGTTCTTAGAGATAATGCAAAGGATACTTAAATGGCCTACACGGGAGAAATAGAGACATTTTTATATTGCATTTTTTGTACATAATTTTTCCTTTCTCTACCAGAAGCAAAACATATTTTATGGAACTGGTCAACATAGCATATTGCATGCAGCAGATGTTATTGTTCCGTGTTACAGTTAATAAGTAAGAAGCATAAAATGTTTATATCTTGGTTCATGGAAATTACAGTAACTAGATAGAAATGTCCTATGGAAATAAGCTAGGTAGTTGGCTCAAGGTTAGGTAGTTAAAGAATATTTAAATCAAAAGAATAATTAAGATATTTATATCTTAATGTGTCCTTAATTTAACCCACATGGTTGTGCATATACTTGGCTTGATCATTTTAAATGTATTTGTTCTAGTCATGAATTGATGCATTTATTCAACATTCAACTATGAATTAAATCAGAAGGACACACATAGTGAATTAACCCAAACAATCACGTATAAATTACAATATCCTCCCCCTACCTCCCACATTTGCAAATTTGTTTGGACATCAGTCTGTAAGTTAAGATATTTACTTGGGCATTAAATATCTTCAAGATTTGTTGACCACAGATACCTTCATTTTTTGAGCTAAATTTATATGTGAATCACAGACAAATGAGTTTCTCACATGGCCTTCATTTTTTTTGTGTGTGTGTTGTGACTAACTATGTGCAAGCACTTTTGACACGTGGATGGCTGCCTATAGTAAATTATATCTCATATTAATTCAGGCACAAAATAAAAAGAAATAAGTAATCTAGAACTTGAATTCCTTTAAATTCAAAGGATCTTTGACAATATGTATTCACGTTGCATTTAACTGATGATGTCACACTTCTGTAGGTTCACAATATGAAATATCCTGTTGTTTAATTTGTCAGAATACTTCAGAAATGAAAGAGAGGAAAAAATATGTATAGTTACATCTAAAGGAAGATATAAAGGAAAGACAAAGGAAAATGAACTTAATAAAAATAATCATTTCTCTTATTGTGGAAACGTTAATCTGTGGTCTCAGTTTAGCGCCTTCCAAGAATAAGCAAATTTGACCTTGGATAGATTTAAAAGGTAAAGAAAAATATTGCTACATTTATAACTTTTTTTTTTTTTTAATATGGATTTCTCCATTGTTTTTCTAGAGCTTGTCTCATATACATCTTGTGTTACTTATCCTGGTCTTTTTTGATTGTCTGTTAGTTTTCAGAGAGATAGAATTCAAAGACTCAGGTACCTTTGTCCATAAAACTTTTGAGAAAACCAAGCTTTTAGTTTTCATATCCTGAGCTATACTGCTTGTCTGACAAATTCCACATGAATGATTGGACTCAAACTCCAAATAGTACTCTTCCATGCTTTCTTTTGCTAGTGCCTTTGCAGATCAAGATTGCTTTTAAGCATGGCCATAGGAGTAACTTGATGAATCACCATCCAATTAGAACTTCATAGGTGGTAGAACGCAAGCTGGCCAGAATTTTATTAAACTAGAAATTTGTTCTTTCTTTTGGAGCTTAGATCTCCTAACTGTGTAGCCTAAATTTTAAAAGCAAACAAAACAAAACAAAAACTGAGATAGTTACTGAAGTCTCCCCTCATGAGAGGAATAAGATTTTACCATAGGGTTAGCCAGATACCAGATAACGTCAAAGAACCAGTGGCAGTCTGCTTGAAAATAAATTTTACACATTCATTGAATGTATCTGGTTTTATCAAATGCTCTTAAGTGGTGTGATAGTGAAATAGCCTATATTAAAAACTCAAGCTGTATGCTCAGTGGTGAAGAAAATGTAGGAGTTCGTGGCTGAACAAGTTTTCTTGTAGTACCAACAGATGGCAACTTATTCTCTAATGCAGTCCAGCTGACTCTAACAGGGGACTAAAATATTCTAAAACATTCATATACACCTACTGGCCTCATGTAGGTGTAGCTCTATTGCGTTGGATACCAATTACACCTATGTGGGATTTCATTGGGCTTCATAAGAAGGAGAATGTTGTCTGGTATATGGCATAGTTACTCAGGCTAACATCTTGGATAGACAACATAAAGGACCCACCACACAGACATTTGTTTTTTGTACACATGCAGTTAGATGGTTATTATTTGAACAGCTGTGCTTGCCAGACTAATAATCCATGTTTTGTCACGTGGCATGATCTGTATAAGCCAAGGAGTGTTAAGTGTATTCCAGCATCAATTACTGAGTATGTGAAAAGAGATAATACTTACCAAATTAATTTGTATAGTGCTTTCCCAATCCTTCTCGTTGTTCACTCCAGCATTATTAACCACAATATCCAGCCTTCCAAAATGTTCAATTACTTTTTTGAAAGCACCTATAGTAAAATCCAAAGTTAAACTAGTACTTATAGAAAATAAGACACAGAAATAAAACGTGTATTCATTAAATATAAAAATACAGCATATACTTACAAACACATGCTTTATTAATCCACCAAAATGTTTCAACTGTTTTCTTCATCACTAATGAGCAACACAGAATTACATGTTTTATCTAACCATTCACTAATATTAAACATATTTAGGAAAACTGAAAGAATTAAGATACCACACTAAGCTTTTCATTCTGTTTCAAAATGTCTAACAACATGAGCAAATGAAAGTTCTTAGCACCCATACATTTTGTATTAGATAGGATGTTTGGCACCCTTATTATATAAATTAAGCACTTACATCTTGAGTTTGATGTAGTTAATAAATTCCAGATCTGTCTCCAACTATTTTAAATGTAAAATAAAAGCTTCATATGTTCAGAACCATGGACTCTGGTCTGAGTCTGAATTTAACTTATTTTAAGAATGCAGTACTTATCCAGTGATATAACTAATATGAATCTTTCAAGTAAAAACAATTCATCACAGTTCTTGATTAAATGTATCCATTTATGAAAAAGTTTTTATATGTCAGGTAACTTTAATAACATCTCACAAATTCACATCTTCTTCTGTTGATGAAAATAATGACCTGTCTTCCAAAGAATTTAAAAATAAAGAACTGGGAAACTTCCACAGTGACACTGTGTTCTCCCAGGTGACAGTGTTTGAACTAAGATAAAAGATGTGTATGGAAAAATACAATGATGTCATAGTGATGAGCAAACACATCTACTCTGGCCCTGCTCTGACAGAACAGTTGGATGAGATGACCTCCAGATGTTCTTTCCAGACTAAGTTTTTCCATGACTGCAGACCTTATCTGAAATACATATATAGCTTTTTTGTTTTTCCCTCCAGATATTTCTCATCACTAAACATTTTTCATTATGCAAAACACCCCTCCTCCACTATATTGTTTTAAAAAACATCAGTTGGTGACTGATTGAAAACCCAGAGTATTTCAGGTATAGTGAAATCATGCTCAGCGGGCCTTAATGAAACTGCTTCACCAAAGGGTGATCCCAGGATCCTCTGAATTCTCTGGTATTTCTCTGGTATTTCTTCTTTGGCTATTAGTGTGTCAATTAGGTCAATAGTAGCAGTAGCTCTGAGAGATCTAGCTATCTAGCTTTTTTTTTTTTTTTCTTTTGGTAGTTGCAGGGGTTTACAAAAGCACCAGATGTTGGTACTGTTACAAGTTTATATTTACAAGCTGAATGACACAGGTCCATCACTGTCATCATCTTGAAATCAGAACAAGAGCTGGGCAGTAGCTAGGAAAGGTTTTATTTGTCCAACTACCCTTATTGTACAGACTTTCTAATGTTCTTCTGTAACAGAATATTTTAATATTTTAAAGCATCTCTTTTTGGCTTTCTGCCTTTCAGGGATTTGTTATGTTTATTGCTGTCTCATTCTCTGATCCCTTAACTCTTCAATCATCCTTCCTCATCTTCCCAGTCCTGCACAAGCAAGGGCAACTAAAAACTTGGCTTAGGAGCAGAACTGATTACTTTAGCTTAGTTTCAATTAATACAATAAATGCAGTTTGAGTACTCAGTTAGCTTCCAAATTTTGCAAAATGGCTCTCCCATTCACTTTTAAGCCTTTTTGAAATAGCCTATTTTGTCAACTCCACTCTTAAGAGAATCTTTTGCTTTCAAAAACACCAGAGATAGCAGTACTTCTGCCAAATAATATGCATTAACTATTAAATTCACACATTGACTTGACTAATTGTAGTTTTCTAGCTTGCACCTTAAGAAAATAGCAAAATGTTTTTCAGCTGTTTGCATATCTATGTTAAAATAAAGAATGATTATGAAATTTAAAATATTTCTGGTAGAAGTTTACCTGTCTACAATAGTCCATCTGTTACCTTCCCACAGAAAAGAAGATTCTCACTACAAATTCTTAAGAATCACAGAATCACAGAATCACAGAATTTCTAGGTTGGAAGAGACCTCAAGATCATCGAGTCCAACCTCTGACCTAACACTAACAGTCCCCACAAAACCATATCCCTAAGCTAACAGTCCCCACTAAACCATATCCCTAATCTTATCATCCACTCATTTTTCTAAACTGATTTTTCATTCTTCCCTTTCTGAATAGAGAATAATTCTGTTTACACTGCTAAGACAACTGTTAAGACTAGTTGTCTTATGAAATCATATAAAATAAAAGCAGACGATCATGCAGAACATTGATCATTACGATGAAGAAGAAGATCCATTTACATGGAGAGGAAACACAGTGGAAAGTAAGTCCTAAGTGGAATACCAGTCATAAGTGAGCTTCCTAAGTTTCCAGGGAAAGCAAAATTCAGTGTATGGTAACTTAAAAAGTGGAACAAGGTTGAAGATTTTTGTGGGGGAACGTGTGAGAGTGCCAACAGAGAAAAAAGCACAGGCAAGAATTGAATATGGATAAAGCAGCTGCTTTTCTACCCATAAGCTCTAATGCTGTGACTTGTTTTGTATTGAAAGACTTAAACTAAGAAAACTAATGACATTGACTGTAAAAAACAAGTATAGGACTCAATGCATCCACTAAATGCATAAAATTCTAGGTTTATTAATCAGCAGTTTGCAATTAAAAGTGAGGAAAGAGAAGAGAAGGTAAAGCAGTAACAAACAGAAGTCCTACAGGATTTGAAGTTGTGATGGCAAATTTTTGCTAAGCAACCTGAAACGGGAAAAATGCAATATCAGAGAAGCATAAGGAGCTTCTTGCTCTTGCTCCTTGCCATCACTCCAGTCTTATTCTAATCATTCTTTTCCTGCTAACTTGGTTCCAAATCCTCCCCCACTGACCCATCGTTCTTCCAGTTCCCAGAGCTCAGCCTTTAGGCCCTACAGTAGCCTGGCACTAAAATGAGGAGGAAATGTGGGAAGTGGGAGAGAGAAAACATGCTGGGGTAACAGCCATGCTGCAGCACTGTACTGGGTCTGGCTGGAATGTTAACTTTCCCGGCAGCAGCCCATACAGTGCCGTACTCTGTACTTGTAGCTGGAACAGCAGTGTTATCACACCAGTGTCGTGTCTACTGCTGAGCAGCAGTGGCACAGCATTGGGCCTTTCTCTAACCCTCCTAGGGGGTGGGCAAAAAAGTGAGGAGAGAAACATCACTAGGGCAGCTGACCTAAACCAATCAAAGGGATATTCCATACCATGTGGTGTCACACTCAGCAATAAAAGGTGGAAACAGGAAGAAGAGGGGAGGGGTGGGCTCTCGTTGAGAAGATGTCGGTCCTCCTCTCGAACACCGGCTGCGTGCGTTGAGGCCTTGTTTCAAGGAATTGGTCAATCATCGCTCATTTGTGGGAAGTAGAGAGTAATTTCTTTCCTCTGCACTTCCATATAGCTTTCATTTAGTTTGTTTGTTTGTTTTCCTCCCTTTTTCCCCTTTCCCTTTTATTTCCCCTTAGTTAAATTGTTTAGTTCATGGTAGTCTTTATTTAATTATTATAATTATTTTCCTTTAATTAAATTATCCTTATCTCAACCTGTGAGTTGTTCTTTGCTTTACTTCTCCCCCTCCTCATCTAAAGGAGGGGGAGTGAGAGAGTGGTTGTGGGGTTTAGCTGCCCAGCACGGTAAAACCACCACAGGCATGCTATTCCTACCCTTAAGATGCTTATCCTTGCTCCTGAGTTACTCCTCCCACTTGAAGAAAAAGTCAGTAATGAACCTAGCTGATAAACAAACAAAAAAGTTTGCTGATCAGAGCAGATCTCACGTTTAAAGTCCAGCATCTCCCACGTAAAACACTGGAATTAGGTATAATCATGCTAACTCATAGCTAGGAAAAATATTGCTGAGTTCTGGACTATCTGCAATGCTTTGTGAAAGAGGAATGGATATGCTTCACCACTACTGTTGAGAAAGCAGGGAGTGAAGCATAGTGCGTAAAAGTAGAACTAACAACACTCACGTCTAGCCTGACACAAATGAATCTGGGGAAAGGGTACTAACAACAGTTATGTCAAAATCCAAAAGTGACTCACTACCTGTGAATGTTAACTAAGAATGAAGCTTTAATGAAGTGATGTGGTGACTGTGAGATGTGAAGGGTATGTCAAAATTACAAACTATTCCAAGATCTCAGTGGGAAGCAGGATTTATTCATTAACATGAATGGCAATCATATGTGAGGGAAGCTTCTTGCCATGCCCTGCATCTGCAAAACATATGCAAAACTTTATCGATCCTTATCCAACCCCATGCTAAAGCAGCGTGCCATCTTTTGCCGACTCTTCTTTCGGCACAGCAGCAGGATGTTGAAGGCAAGCATGCTGTACGGAAAGAGCACTGCAACCCGGAGATTTATTACTCCTGTGATGAGAGAATGCAGCTTGGAGTCTGTACTGAAGCCTCATAAAAAGCAAGTCCGTGCTTTAAAGTTTATGTATATTACTCATAAAATAACAACTATCTTCTGCAGAGGCTTTTATGCAAAAATGTCACACAGCGCTCAATGGAAATGATTTCTCTGGCTTTTCTTTACGATGTGCCAAGTAACACAGTGAAATACGCGCGCGCTGGCAGTCATATTTCACATCTGCAGGTTCAGAAACAAATCCTTTTTGAGTCACTGTCAGGAGAGATTGGGAGTAGGCTGTCCTGCAGCACCCATAATTGCACACCTATAGGTGCAGCAGCCCGGGCTCCCTTGGCGCGCTGAGCCTGAGCGCAGCGTTGACGCTTGGTCCCTTACCTTTCAGCTGTTCGGGGTCCGTAACGTCACACTGGATGAACACCGTCCTCTGCGCCTCGAACTGCTCGTCCAGGGCCTCCTTGCTCTCCTGCCCGGCCTCGAGGTTGCGGTCCAGCAGCGCTACCTGCCCGGGGACGGAGGGAGGGAAGGGAAAGAGCGGGGCTGAGCGGAGCCCCGCCGAGGCTCGGGGGCTGCCGGTGCCCGTTGCGGGGGCGCTACCCGGGGCTTACCTTGGCTCCCTTGCCCAGCAGCGCCTGGACGAACGCCCTGCCGATGCCCTGCGCCCCGCCGGTGACCAGCGCCACCTTGCCATTGACGTGCATGGCGCTGCCGGTCCGTCCCGCCCGGCCGGCGCACAGGAGGCTTCTCCCGCCCCGCCGGAGGAACCTAGCGCCGTGTCACCTGCCCCAAGTTTCCTCCCTCCGTCGCTCCCTCCCTCCTGCCCTCCCTCCTGCCCTCCTCCTTCTCCTCCTCCTCGCCCTCCTCCTCCTCCTCCCGGCGGTGCTGCTGCGGCCCATTCCCCCCCGCTCCCCTCGCGTACAGCCCCGAGCTGCCCGGGGCCGGGGGGAGCGGGGGCGGAGCGGCTCGGTCCCTGCTAACTCGCTCTCCGGGACAAGACCGAAGCAGCGAGGGCCGGCCAGAAGACCCCCCCCCCCCCGCCGGGGCAGAGCCCCCGGCCCACTGCGGATGGGCTGAGAGGGGGCTGCAGGCTCCGAGAGGGCTCCCGGCAGCCGGCTGAGGCTGAGCGCCCTGCGGGTGGGCCAGGCGGAGAGCAGCAGGGGGAAGGAAGCGCGATCCCGACAAGCAAACAGGCGCAGGGTGCTTGTCCTTTCCTCCCACCCCGGAATACCCCGGCAGCCCCCTCCCTAGCTGGCAACCCGTGTGAGGGCTTCCTTGTGTGAAGAAGCAGGCATTAAACGGGGCGAACGGCCCATGGAGATAACTGCTTTTGAGAAACGCTCAGGTCTGTGTGTAATGCAGCTTGTGTTTCCAGAAATGGTTAACCACTTTTACAGCTTGCAAGCCGAATATCCCACTACACAAAATTACGTTTGATTAAAAACGGATGTATCAAGACCAAGTAACATATATCACTGTATGTTAGAAATAAGAGCAGTCTTACTGATCAAAAAGCTGAAATCAAGTTTCTTGTTCATTAGTATTTCACTGGAGGCTCACAAATGTTATCCCACAGGAAAACCACTGCGGTGGAGTGTTGGGCAGATGGGAAAACCCATCGCTCCAGCCTTAAGCACAGAAAACGTACATATGTCAGGTATGCATCTGTGTATTATGACACGCTTTTCTTTGGGGTGCTCTTTTGCCTGGTGTATCAGGTTTAAACTTTTTGCTTGTGCTTTCGAGGCCCAAAGGTACTCTGACTCAGACTTCATCACTATCATTACTGTCTGTTGCAGTGTTTCCTTGCTTCGCAGCGACAGGAACAGGACACCTATTTGGTTTTTCCTCCCAGCTGCCTGTTTTCTCCTATGCTGCCTTCATATATGGAACACCCTTCATTCAATTTTTTTTTCTTTATTTTTTTTTCTTTTTTCTTTCTTTTTTTTTTCCTTTTTTTTCTTTTTCCCTCGAAGAACCGAATTATATTACTCCTAACACCAGCAAACTGTTACAGAACTATTAAGGTAACTATGTTACCTAATTGAGTAAATTGAGTAACACAAGAACTTGTTATTATAACCTTTGTCCTTAAAAATGTGAACTAATATAATCCAGCTGCAAAATTGGAAAGCAGCCATCTAGTTTTCCTAAAGATCATGATTCACAGTACTTCAGAAAAGCAGTCAGAGCTGGTCTCTGGGATTAGTGATTTGTTTGACTATGATACCTGTATTTCTGGGAGGACTCCAGATTGCTTTGGAGCTGTGAAATTTGTGCCACCTAAACTGCCATGCCTAATGAAGTCTTTCCCAACCAGCTGAGCCAGCTTCCCTAATCTGCTGAGAGGCAAGCACAGTGCCTGGTCAAAGGCACATCATGAGAACACTGTTACCACACAGGGACCAAACAATAGCATTATAGCAGAGTCTTTCATACTCAACGCAACCCCGATAACTTCTCCCCTTCCTCAACCTTTGGCCAAGTCACAATCAACATCCGTCATGGTCTTTATTTTCACTGTGTATCAATATTTTTTTAAAGTGCTACGCAAAGGAAAAGATCAATAAAAAAAGCCTTTGTGTTGTCAAATCATTGTAGTCAGTATGACCTTTGGCAGCTCTTTTCTAAATTGTTGATAACTCTGCATAAATTTTAAGAACAAGCTGGACTCTTCAGTGACACTGGAATGCTTTAAGATTTGAGTGCACACACTCTGCATTAAACAAATCTTACGAGTCTGTGTTCTAGCAGTCAGCTTGGTTGAATATAATCCTGGACATGGTAGATTGAAGTTACAGAAAGTGAAGTATTGTAATATACTAACCCAAGCTTTCTAAATCTGATTTTGTTCACTGAATGTAGTAATGGAAAGGGTCCATTATATGTACTTGTGCAAGAAGGCAAAAACAAAACAAAACAAAAAAATCCACAAGTGTTCCGGATCAATACCTATAACCTTGGCAAAAATATATCTGAAATCAAAGACAGCATTCTCAGCTAGAACAGAATGTGCCAATCCTCCAAATACAGGAGGAAGTACCAGAAGGATGATTGTGATTTACCAGGGCCAGCAGAGATTGCTTGGCTGTAAGGGATATGTATGCTTTTCTCCTTCACACTGCACCAAATTTGTTGATAACTCACTGCAGTGACTCTGTAGAATTTTGTTCTGGCATCGTCCTTTACCAACATTGGTCTGTAATATGATCAACTGCATAAAAGATTAAATGTTGCCCACAGAAAAAAGCTCTTTATAGACATTTGCATTGTTAGAAATCCAGAGTTAGCATCTCTTCATAGACTTCTTGCTGAAACTTGGGTGGCTAGTTACGAAGGGTTTGTTTTCCATGACTCATAAATTGGCAGTTTTCAAACCTTGCCTTCAATATTCATGAAAGAACAGAGAAGCATGAGGACTTCTGCTTTTTATTGGTCCACATTTTCACATAATCTATCCTTAAGAAAAACCCATATCAGACTGTATATAAAAACTTGGAAGAACTGTCTCAACAAGCAACTATGAACAATGTATTGTCCTAAATAGTTTATAGAGACTGAGTAAATGCATTGGGTATCTTATTTAATGTGTGTGGGAAGCTGATTATGCCTATTTAAGAAAACATGACACAAAAAATGATCATAGAATCATAGAATATCCTGAGTTGGAAGGGACCCTTAAGGATCATCAAGTCCAACTCTCGACACCGCACAGGTCTACCCAAAAGTTCAGACCATGTGCCTAAGTTCACAGTCCAATCTCTTCTTAAATTCAGACAGGGTGTGATTTGGTTTGACTGTACCATTAAATAATGATGTTGCATTATTTAATGGTACAGTCAAACCAAATCACACCACCTTCATGTGTCCTTTTTTTTTTTTTTTTTTTTTTTTTTTTTTTTTTTCCCCAACTGGAGTGTACAGTAACACTTGCCCTAGGGGTTTGTCATACAATATGCTAACTGGACTCATAAAAATCACAAATGACTATTATCTGAAATCACAGGCATGAAAAGATTTTAAATGACTGCATGAAAGTTTGGTTTGGGTGCTTTGAGTGACAAGCAATTCCATACAGGTAATCTGCACTTTCTGTTCAAATTTTAAAAATATCAATAAAACTAAATAATGCCTTAGATGTTGAAGTTATTCAGATTAAATCTTCCACCCAGCCCCACTGACTGAAATGCTAAATACATGTGACATTTACGTACAGAATGTGATTTCACTTTACTGCTTTCCAGTACTAGTATTGGTTAGCAAAATTTCATTAATTTTGGTTTCCTTCTGCTGCTATGGTCCTTCCTCTTCCATTTCCATCCATTTACTTATATTTATTCTTTTCAATATCGCGTGACTCATGTTCCAGTGTTCCACACAGAACACAATGGCATCAAAGCATGAAGAGAATACCAGGTGATTTTAACCAATTTTTAAAAAGAAGATAGGAATATGATCTCTCTCAGATGTATTATCCTGTTCACTCATTTTTTTTTTTTTAATTTTTTATTTTTTGCAGAAAAGAGATCCATGCTTAATTTCTGTGACCATTTCTGTACTCTGCAAGGTGTTATTCAAGCTGCTATGAAAACTAGGTAAGCAAGATCACAGCTCTGAATGGATTATCAGGCAATGAACGTAGGAGGGCATTCAAACACAGTTGCCACAGTGTGTGTACTTTTGTATGTCCCTTTATCCAGCTTCTGTGGGAAGGAAAGATGGAAAACAAAGCTAGAGAAATGTCCCAAGTACCTAAAATTATGTGGGAGAGTTAAAAGACAAATCAGGTCACAGACTTAGTGTTGTGTTACCAGGCATTCTTTAACAAGAAACCTTATTCATCATGTGTAACAGTTTTTCATGTCCCAGAGTTTTTTTTCATTATGTCATTTCTGTATGATCTCTCTGTTGTGCACCAGGGTAGAAAGGCAGCAATTACTGCATAAAAAGATGAGGTTATGCAGCTATGCTTTATTTCAGATATTATAACTTGAAATATACAGAAAAATTCAAGACATCTGATAGATAGACTGGTTGCCAAAGTTGTCAAACTAACTTAAAGGGCAAGAAACTGAATGAACAACAGGCTCAACGATTTGCCAAAAGGCATATTTACAGAACAAAATCACAGCCCATGCTAGTTCAGTGGCTGGAATATTTTGCTCATCCAGAACAACAGAAGTACATGCAGAAAAAAAATCTCATAGTCAGTGCTTTAGCACAATATGAGAATAAAATGGCTTGGTTTAGTTCCATAAGGAAGATCATGAAGAGAAGACTAGATCATTTTACTTTATAAAGTCAAAAAGAAAAGTCACTGGAAACATTTAAAACGGGAATGAGAAACTTGTGATGTGCAATTTCCTAATTTTTAGAAATGCCTAGAAAGCATGCAGTTTTTGTGAAAAGATTTTTCAGGGCTTGTGAGGAACATGTTACAGAAAATGAGAAGTGAGGGAGGTGATGGCTGGTTTTTATATTGCCTTTAATTCACATTAGAGAAGAGAAAATTATGAGAGATTTCTGTCACTTATCTGAAGTGACAAGAAGTTGGTGAAAACATCTACTATGGAGGAAATAAAAGTTTTATTGTAAAGAAAATTATTTAGTGGGAAATATCTGGTGAAGAGAGAAATAGCTTCCCAGGCTACTGACATGAGGATTTGGGGATCCAGTTTTGGTTCCTATTCTGAGATGTTTTTGAGCTCTCCAGCATGCTTTTTCTTGTAAGCTCAAGATCCTGCTTTTATGCTCAGCATTATCACTGTAATAAATATTAGAAATATTTATAGAAATAAAACCAAGTTAACAAAGTAAGTAAGCAAGTAAGCTATGAAGCAAGTAAGTTAACACAGTGCACAGTGATGACATGAGTATGATTTATAATGCTTTTAAGAAGTCACTAGACATCTAGAATATGGGGGGTAATTCCATGCCTGAGAACCAACACGTTTTAAAAAGGTGCTGGCTACCAGAAGAACATGAATGTGAGCATGAATGTGCACTGCCAGGGCTGCACAGGCCTCCTTGCTAGCAGGCAGCTCTGCTAGGCCTTAAACTTCTCAAGACTGGAGCCAGGCTCTAAATGAATAAGGCAGGATTCAGTGTTAAAGCATGCCCTGCCCTCTCTCTATCTGATATAATTACAGGAGAACCTTTAAAACCCTGTATTTGGCACTGTCTTTAAACACCACAGCAGTATGGCAGCTGGCAATAAAAACACAACAAAAATATGTGAACCCCTCCCATGCCTCTTGCAACTTTGGCAACACACCATATGAAGGACTGTCTACACTATTCATTTGATTATCAACTCATCGAGCAATGCAAATATCTATACATTTGGAAAGTAACTGTATGCTTACACTGCAAGGCTTCCTAAAAAGCTAGCCTGATAAATTAAAACCACACTATCCACAATAATGGAAAATGTGCTTCTTCAAACTGTATAATTCTAGTGTAACTGAGAGTTGTCTGCCTCCTTAAAAGACTATATCCACATAGCTAATGTTTATTCTCTTCAGCATTTGTTGAAATGCTAGATTCATATTAATCCTTATTTGATAAATACCAATGTGCTTTCTTCGAAAAATATGCAGTTGAAGAGAGATGGCATATGTTTTTGATTATGATTTAACTGTTAAAAAGTAGGGACTTAAAAAGAAAAAAAAAAAAAAAAAGAAAAAAAAAAAAAGAAAAATCCTAGAAAACTTTCACTCCAACTTTGAAAAATAATGAATTAGCAGGGAGCCATGAATCTAATGAGTTCTCCTTATTTTGCTTTCCAAATTTCTGTAGGGTCAGACAGAGATAGTTGTCTTACAATCTAATGCTTTTGCTCTCTCCTATTTTTCTCTACACGCAATCACTGTCTGGGTACATCAATTTCTGGGCAGTTTGTTCTGGGAAAAAGTATCACATACAGAGCTTTTTTTGAGGTGATGGCAGAGCATTTTGTGCTGCAAAGTGATTGTTACACATATGTTTTAGGGAAGTCAGAGAGCTTCCATAATTGTTGTGTGCAAAATCCTGGAAGTGCTACACGGTGCTTGTAACTATTGTTGTAACTGCAACAATAACTACTTGTAACTACAGAGTGCATTATTGACATCAAAGGAATGATGCAGTGACATTCAGAAATATATGGAAATATGCAGTGACATTCAGAAATAATATGGAAAAGTGAACCAAAACTCAAACAGAAGATATAAAAAAGTAAGAAAAAGAACTAATGAGAGATGTACTTACCAGAAATAACACTTGCTGTGATCTTTCTCGCATCACAGAGTGGGTAAGAAAGAGTTCTGGACCATAATCTCATGTTGCTTCTCCACCGGAGTGCCAAGAGCAACATCCTGGCAGAATGCAAAATGAAAGTGGAATATAAGTACCCTCGTTAGTCATCCTTCCTTTTTACCAATGGGGGCAGAATATCGTTTTGTTTGAGCTCTGAAAAAAGAACTGCAGTGAGAAAATAATCTGTAGTTCTTAGATCATAAAGGTTTGTTGTTGCTGTTACTTTTATTTTAATTTAACTCTGTTTGGAACAATAACCCTAAAAATAAACTGTGGTTCTTGCTGCAATATGAAAGGAAATAACCAGATATCCTGGTTATCCAAACTGTAAGACATTTTAATGTAGCATGGGGAGTTATATTTTTTTGACCATAAATGATTATTTGTTTGTTTATCAAGAGGTGTTTGGAACATCTGAGAATAAAAGAAAAACCTCTACTGATATACTTAGTGAAAAGTCTGCTGGGATAAATAAATAGTGTTCTGAATGGTAAAAAGTCAATATTTTCATTGAGATGAATCTCTTCTAAACGTGATTGCACAAATAAATGATTATAAGAAATACAATTATGGTAATTAATACTATAGCTTTGTAAATAATTATATAATGCCAGATAGAATACTTATAATAATACTTAAAGCATTCTTTAGCAAATTTCTAAGTATGTCTATATATCTAAAATCTAAGAAGTCTAATACATTCTTAATGATTAAAAATTTTTAGCACATGTTGCTTCATACACTGCTGTCAATTTCAGGCTCAAAGTTGTAAGATGAAACCAGTAAATGAGTTGAAAATCTTTTTTTTTTTTTGTTTTTTAAGAAAAGAAAAAAACATACATAAAAACAAACAAACAAACAAGCAACAACAACAAAAAAAAAAAAACAAAAACCATAATGTACATAGCATTTGTACATAAAAATGAATCAGAAACTAAGAAACAAAAATAACTATATAAAACTACCAGACTTATTTTCTTAAGGAAATGTAAATACTGATATTATTTTGTGAAAATGAAAAAAAAACAATCCAGACATGGATAACCCTACGTAGTCAATTACTGAATATTGTTTCTGATTATTCAAAATGCTTACAACTACAAAATAAACTGCAACTGGTAGCTGATCAAGAAAAATGTATTATGTGTTTTCCAGCTGAGATTCTCTTGACTTACAGAGGAGTTCATGTTTTTAAAGAACTTACCGATGCAGCTTGGTAAAAGGAGCGTATTATGCTGATATAAGCACCTTTATTATTTGTGAATGCAGCCACACTCTGTTCATACTAAAAGCTGTAACAGAAGAATTTAGTACAAGTCTATGTGGAGGTCAGGCTCCACCTGCATATGCTGAGTTCATTTGCAGAGAACTATGAATTAGTTCCCAATTGTGTAAGAGTGTTTACTTAATATGACCATTAGGAAGAAGCTAAAATCTTTGATGTACTGAGCCAAGTTCAGACTCACCATGGGTATCTGGAAATAAGTACATTCCTGTAAGACTATATAAATAACTATATATGTCTTCCATTTTATATTTCTGCTATTTACACATGCAGAAATACACTTATCTCTTTCTAGAATTAAAGTTTTCGGAAAGGCTTTCTTCCTACTGGATAAATTATATTTTAGACTATGTAATGAAACTCAGAATTTCCCACATAGTTTTGTGGAGATGGTAAACCTATACTACATTTTCTTTTCTTTTCCTTTCTTTTCCTTTCTTTTCTTGTTTTTTATTTTTTTATTTTATTTTTTTTTTATGTGAAGCCTTTTAATAAGTCTTCCAATATGCTTCAGAAATCATATAAAACTAGAATCCACATTACCACATCAAATATGGTAACATACTTGGATATTCTGTAATGTCACCATCATGGAAGGTCTACTAAAATGACTAAGGGACTGGAGCATCTGACATACCAGGATAGGCAATGAGGGCTGGGAGTGTTCAACGTGTTGGAGAGAAGGCTAATGGGAATCTCAGGAATATCTATAAATTCCTGATGGGCGGGTTTACAGAAGATGCATTCAGGCTCAGTGGTGTCCAGTGATGGGATAAGAGGCAATGGGCAAGAGGCAAAATAAAAACTGTGAAATTTCATTTAAACACAAATTTTAAATTTTTGTTTGTTTGTTTCTTTGTTTTTCTGTGAGCATGGTCTAGCACTGGAAAATGTTGCCCAGAGATCTTAAACTGTTACTGAGTTTAAATGGACAACCTGCACTAGATGATCCTGCTTTGAGCAATGAGGGATTGACTTGATGATCTCCAGAGGTTCCTACGAACTCAACATTTGTGTTATAAATAGCAAAAGGACAGTTTCCATTGCACTTGTAAGTTCATCAAGCTAACTCACCAGCAAATATATTTATATATATATTATTGTTTAGAAGGAATAAAATTGTTATTAGACTATTTTCATTTTTATTTTATTTTTATTTTAGTGTACAGCAGAGTTATGGATATAAATGTGCTATAAACATGCACAACTGATTTCTCCCTGCCACTCTGTAACATAGCATTATGCGTTCACATTTGCAGAACAACCCAGGCTCATGCTGTGGAAACAAAGAAGAAGGGAGATCCCCTTACCACCTTTTCCAGAAAATGGCTGGAGTAATACATCTGTACCAAGAATCTTTGAAATGTGCATTATACATTTATTTTTACAGCAACTAAAAGATGTTCAGCAAAATAATGCACTTAAAACTAGAACAGTAATTGGTTACTACTGTGAAGAAACAAAACTAATAACAAAATATGCTGCTTTACAGTAAAACCCATATGAAACTTCCTTGTTTAGGAAGCTGCCTTGCTTTGGAATGCAAGTATTGTCCAGATATATCTGATACGTATGTGCTTCCATGGAATTTGACTCAGCCAACATTTGAATATTTTCCCATTACTAATTACAGTATAGATTTAACATAGATTTGATAGTTATAGATATATATTAATTATAGTGTTGATTTAACAATAGATTTCATGATTATTATTATTTTCCTAGTTCTGCTTTGTTCTGGTTATTATTTCACAGCAGCTTTGAGAAATCTGTGTGTCTGAACAAATTAGTCAAAAACCTCTGCTTTGGGAATAAATTGTGAGATGTAATAGCATTTAATTTCCTAAACTTTTCCTTAATTTAACATTTTGAGCATGATATTTCATGCTAAAACTGTACAATAGGACTGAAAAAGAAATATTTAATTTAAATTATTTTTTCAAAAAGTTATTTAGACAGATAAGTTGAAGATGGAACTAAGACATTTAAATGGAAGATAGTTTTACAGAAGGATATTGCATTTAAATACAACAACATTTGATTTGGTAGTGGGATTAAGGAAGGAGTACATCAACGTTGAGATTATGAAGCAGTGGGTGCCACGGAGAAGATGAACACACTAGAACAGGTAAGCACATTGCTAGCGATGTTTATATGAACTAAATACTTTATCTGGTATATTCAAACTGTCAATGCGGCAGAGGGCAAGATGATTAAAAGGAATGACTAATTCTTGTGACCTTTCATATATTCAAACACACATTCATATTTTATTTTTCCCTGAGCTGCATGCTTCATGTGTACTTTGGCTGTGACACGCAGAGCTACGTCTGCCAAAGGACTGCAGTAGTTTTCAAACACGTGCTCAGCCACTGCACCCTTTGGATGTTTTTGTTTTTACCAGGAAAGCTGTCTCACTGACTGTGTTAATCTTTGTCTAGTACATGCATAAACCCATTTGTGTGGAGTCTGCCAGAATCCTGACTGGTTCTATGTGCTGTGACGTGACAAAGCGATGTGCACAGATACTGAGCTGGCCTTTGTAGACAATACTGGGGCAGCGCTCATTAGCTTATAGTGTGGTGCAATTCTTGCTTGTCAAAATAATTCTACAGTAGAATATTTGCCTAGTCTGTGGTTCCTTTTTTTTTTCTTCTTCTTTTTTTTTTTTTTTTTTTTTTTTTTTTCTATAAGAGATTGGGAAAGGTTCAAATACACACATCTCCCATTTGAGAGGTGTTGTTTACCCACTGAAATTTAAGCTGCTTTAGTGCTTGAGTAGTGCTTCTGGCTTTTTTGTCATATAGGGCAACACTGGAATTTCATTAGGCCAGACACAAAGTGAAATATAAAGAAGAGGACACAATAATTACCTTCCTTTTATTGTTTTCTACTTATTGCCTTAAATTTCGAAACATGACCAGTGAATGAGCTGAACAAATTTGTATTGAGCTAGGCAGACTGTTAATTTATAAATGTCTGTCTATATAAATGAAACATATATACAAATACTGAGATACAGATGTATTTTTATGGATCTACAAGTTCTGCTGTATGTGACTGAATTTAATTTCTTGGAATGTGATTGTCAATATCGTACCGATACACTATTAAATAAGATTAGTTGATTTTGTGAAATTCTCAATCCGTTAAATATTATTCCTATTTTAACTATTTCATGCCCTGTAACATTATTGAATAACAGTATAATGTATGATATATTAAGGATCAATTCTTAGTCTTTTGAAATGGTAAGTGAAAAAAAATTCTGAAAAATATGAAGTTAAAAATCCAAAATAGGAATATGAGAAGGAACATAGAGAAATACTCAACCAAAAATCTCTGAAACTCAGATGCTCAGTGACACACTGAGCATTTTTGTAAATATGAAGGGAATCAGACTAGATCACTTCATTATTCTAGCTCCCTGGACCACACAACGTCCCAGGTCACTATTCTCTGTGAGCAGGGATATTCGATGTTTCAGTATTAGGAAATCCCTTCTCTCTTATGGAACCACATTTGTTTTGCTAAGTGTAGAAATAATGTTAGAACAAGAATATTCTTATTTCGTTAACAACCACATGATTCATTTTGGCCAAATTAATGTCTCATTCTGAATTTGCATCATTTAGGATTTTATATCTTATTAGTTGTATTATGCCATTGTATATTTTCTGTCATATGTACTATTTCTTGTTATGTTTCAATTTCCTTGCCTTTTTTTTTTTTTTTTTTTTTTTTTTTAAACCCAGAATTTCCATACCACGAATAGTTGTGAGATTTCATGGCTGTGAATTCCTTTTCAGTAATAAACACAACTGTGAAATGTGAGAATTTTCCATAGAATTGATTTTCAAATTCTCTGCCAGCCTTGTCATGGGTTTTTAAGGCTTATTAGACAAATGTGTTTAGATGTATTGTCAGCCTGGAGAAAAACAAAGATAAAATTTTCAGCCTCATAATATTACTTGACTGCATGCCTGTAAGTGAAACCTTCAATTAATAATTTTTAATGTTTTCTAATTATTACCTTTTCTTTTGCCTCAAATCATGAAGCTCTGACAAGATAAGTATGTCCTGTATAAACTTTTATTAGATATACAAGGGTATAGTAAAAACATCCTACCACTTTTGGAGGGAAATTTTAGGTTGGCTTGTGAATCACAGTCTAGGTGCAAAGGACTACGTAATCCATTTCTAAGCAGCTGAGACAGCAAAATCTGTAAGGTAATTTACAGTATTGCAGCAGACTTCTTCAACAGAGTTTAATTAAAAAGTGCTCTGGTGATCTGAAGATACTCATAATCCAGCACTGAAATTAAAGAAGTCCACATCAACAGAACTTTTTCTCAGGCTTATGATGCCAGTTGGCATTGCTATACATATATATGTATCATGTATAAATCTACATTTAATGACCAAAATAAATTCAACCACCCCCAAGTAAGTGATGCAACATCAAAATATGAAGCACCTTGTCCCAGCTGGTAGATTCAGATCACTTAAATGATGCATTTAGGCTTTTTATACAGTTCATGGAGAATGTTAGATGGGTGATCTAAAGAGGAAAGTTTTCTGCTGAGTTGCTTTGAGCTTGCAAGCAAGGGTAGATCTTATGCTTGCAGTGCACA
The DNA here is from genome assembly GCF_009819795.1 of Aythya fuligula. Classification (NCBI taxonomy): domain Eukaryota; kingdom Metazoa; phylum Chordata; class Aves; order Anseriformes; family Anatidae; genus Aythya; species Aythya fuligula. The sequence goes on along the minus strand of NC_045562.1, from coordinate 24,319,700 downwards.
GATCTGCACCCTGTACTTTGGGTGTCTTCTCATTTGGCTCCAGCTCCACTTCTGAGTATCAATGTTTAACTTGAAGGGAATATTTGCATATTCATGTTAATGGCTGTAGAATTACTACAGTATACATAATGCAGCTAGACTGTGTAACTGATTGCCATGCAATGTGGTAATTTTACATGGGTTAAGGAAATATTTAAGAAAAATTATTTTAATTAAATGCAAAGTTACTAGCAGTGAATGTGGGATAGTACATTGTAAAAGAATTGCAAAATATATATCTTCTGTTTTGCTCTGATGACTGTCAAAGACAGGATTGTGAGATATGTGGATCTTTATTCAGAATGAGAACACTCGTTTTCAGTATTATAGCAGCACTATCATGCACACTAAGTGAACTAAATCTATTCCATGTTTCTCAGATTTTTTTTTTTTCAAGAGAAAACAGATTATTCTTGAAGCAAGTCTGATTTTTTTTTTTTTTTTTTTTTTTTACCTACTTTAGGTATATTCTATTCTGTCTTTCCCTCTATATTAATATACATTCAGTCTTCAAAATACATTTATGCGTGTGCATATGTATACACCTATTCTGTATACCTTTCAAAACCTACGAAATATTCCAGTTCTCCATGTCACTAATTTCTATTTGAAAGATAAATTATCCCATTATGAACTCCCCAAACTGGTACAACCTGGCAAAACAGCAATAATATTTACAGAGTGAGTTTATACTTTTCTTCCTGGCTTAGGTGACATTAGGTGGAGCTGATATAGTTCATTGCCAAGAAAAGCATATATGTATATCTCAAAGTGCCTTTTAATGAATTTATCTGTTTCAATACCTCAGAAAAATTATTCTTGTTCAAATGAGAAAGAAGCTCTGATATGCGATACATTTAGCACTTTTAAAGTACAGGTTTTTGTTCTTTCTCCTCTTGGAATTAGTGAGATTAAGGTCAAGCACTAAGGTCACAGTTTCTGTATGAATCTAAATTAGTTTTGTACAAGCTGTGCCTCTTATGCTTGTAAGAACTAAGAATCTGGTATGATCATGATCCCACATTCCAAAGACAATATCACTGCAGAGTTTATAATACATAAAAAAACAAAACAAAAACAAACAAACAAAAAACAAACAAACAAACAAAAAAACAGGGAATCATTATTTGGTAGGGGATGAAGGAATAAAAACAGGTAATCAGTATTTGGTAGTGGATGAAGGAAAAAATTAGCAGTGGTTAGAAGAAAATTTTATGAATATGTTATTTTCATAAATTAGAAAGTTACAAAATAATAAAATATGCTAAAAGTATTCTTTGCCTTTGTAATGCCTATTGACCATCTTGAATTACATAAAAGAAAGAAGTTTTTCATAGGGAAAAATAGTACAATGCCTCTTATTATCATAGTGTAGTTCATTCCTGAATATGTATATTTATTTTATTTTGGACTTTTTGCTTTGACAAGTAAGCCTGGTTATTCCTTTTTCCTTTTCATTTAATTAATGTCTAGCTTCTGTAGACTTGAAATATGTTATCTTGAAGTTAATTATATAGGAGATTCCCAGATACAGTACACAAAAGTAAAATCTGTATGTGATGAATTAGAAGTGGCTAGTAAATACAAATTGTACTGCTAGGCTGGAGCACCCGGGTCTTTTTGTCTTTTTTTTTTTTTTTTATTTCTTTTTTCTTCTTTTTTTTTCCAGCTTTGGGCCTGTGGATGGAGCATTTGTTTGCTTAAAATTTTCAGAGTACCTACTTCATACGAAAAGTGAGGGTGGATTTTGGCATCACTGCAGGTTCTTTTTCCAGAACCTTTTGGCCTTTTTCAAGTGTCTGGGCTCTAACTCAAAGTTACTAACCACATCTGGAGCACAGAAAGTTCAAGGCAGGGTGTCTCAACAGCCAGCAAAGAGTTCCAAAAATTTAGAAAGTAAGTATGTGCAAATTGAAAATCATACACTAGGAATCTAGGAACCAAGACATATCAAATATTGAATGACTAAATATAACCCAATGAAGCTGAATTATTTCATGCTGATTCACTTAGGTGTATGACTAATCAGTCAGAACTAACACAGTAGCAAACTCAAAAGGGTGAGAGAGCTTCAGAAATCAGCAAAGTTGGAGAAAGAACCAGTAACTGGGAAAACACTTTGCTTAACATTTTTAATTTATTGCACTTTTGCTCTACATCTCTCAACCATTATTACCAGTCCTAATGGTTAGCTGATACAGTACTGCAAGCACTAGCTCTTGTAATGCCAAGGAAGCAGTCCTAACGGTAGCTGATACTGTACTATAGCACCAGTAGCTCTTGGCATGCCTCACTGCAGACAACAAGGTGGTGAAAGGTAGTAGCAGCTTTCCTGTGGTAAACGTCTCCAGTTCTTTGTAGCAGTACAATTACTCTGGTTCAGGGGACTCAGGGATTTTCAAGCCAACATCTACAAAAATATTAAAAAGCTAAAAGTGGGGCTGAAGATGAGTTTTAATAATCGAAATCCAAGACTGAGACTTGGAAGCTCTGCTGAACAGTTCTACAGACTATATTTTTGGTAGTCATGCACAAGATTACATTCTTCCCTTCAGTGGCTGCCATCTTGTTAGGATTAAGAAGGACGTTTGAAACCTAAATCCGACCGGTAGTCTGGAAATTTATCTGCCCAAGTATTTACCTGTCCTATTTCATGTTAACTTCAGACAAAATATGGTTGTTTTGGCCACTTTCTTTAAATTTAAAGGGTATGAGGTGTGCTCTGTTTTGCAGAACACCTTAAGGATTAGTGCACTTTGGTAGAGTATAGGACCAAGCAGTTCAAGACTTTCAACATTATGAATAAACCAAAATCAATGTCTCTCTACAAAGTGTCTTAACCATGAGGCTGCCAGGCTGTATATTGATACTATTCTGATTCAGGGGACTGCCCTTGTTTTGAGATGATGACACTGAAATCAGTGCTTCCTGAAGTACGCTTGTTTATGTTAGACTTAATGATCAATTTATGTAGCTGCAGAAATTGCCATCTTTATGTTAGGTGTTTGTTTGTTCGTTTGTTTGTTGTAAACTTTAAAGTTAAAATATATACTAACAAGATTTATTTAAATTCTAAACTTATTAATTATTTTCAATGGTCGCTTTCTAATACTATGGGAAATAAAAATCCATAAATTATCAAGCGTGATTAACAAATCTGTCTTGTGATAACTGAGGATTAATAATTTCATCTAGATATTGCAAAAATAGTTTTCAGGAACAGCATGAACTAAGAGCGATAGATGCTGAAGGAAAGGTAGAACGATCTGTGTGAATCTATTGAATTCTTCTTTGGGCTTGTTGTTGCTCATTTGACTTAGAAGTTGCATTAGCAGGAGATGTCAGTTATCATGAAAATGAATTGTTGTGACTGCTGTTTAAAAAAATGTATTTTATTTGAGAAAAAAAAAAAATGAGGTAAATATCTCGAGTATAAGCCTACTGTGAGACAACTTCTGTTCTCTCTCTTTATCTGGAATCAGATAGCATTTTTTAGTTATGGAATCCAGCTGAGTTTTCAATGCTGCAATTCTGAAAGGCACATGGAGTCAGAATTAATGCAGAATAAGAAAACCAGAACTATAAAAAAAAACAGAGGAAAGGGAATCTGCAGTATGTGGTAACCACAATTTAGTAAATCATAAAGGCAAAATAAATCATAGAGTTGTAACTAAGTTTCTTTTTCTTCCAAATATCCAAAGAAAAACAAACTCAGGCCTTAAGCCCATATGTTTAAGAAACTGGACTATTCATACAGGTAGAAAATGTCAACTTTACATTGAAATTGTAAGAACTTTATTGTATTTATAGATTGTCTTTAGTACGGTAATTGGAAAATAAACATTAGTTAACAAAAATGTAGATTTACCCCTTATAACTACATTTTTCCTTTAGTTCAGAGTTGACAAGAAGCCTGTCATGGGTTTTGTCTATGTGTACTAAGAGGGTGAATATCCTGACTTTTGAACAGTAACTATTCTGGGAAGATCTCCTGTTCCTTAAGAATTTTTGATAGAAATTATCGTATCAGTTTTTGCTCAGAAGTCCAATACTGAACTAAATCTTTGACTCACACCTTATTTCATAATACAGAATTTGCTTCAGTTCAGAGACAATACTGGGAAGGATTCACTTGCTTAAACACAGGCATCCTAAGTAATTTTAGATGCTTTAAGGAATCTTACATACCCACTAACAGACATGACAAGGAACACAAAAGAAACCCAGATTTTCTGGAAGAGCGTTGAATAATGTAACAGTGAATTCAAATCCCTGAGACACAACTCTGCCCAAGTTTAACGTGGAGATTTTTCTGTTAGTAGATGAGTTTCTCTGTGGCATAAAGACTGTCATATCCTGTTGAAAGTCTTAACAATCATGGGGTCCAAGAATTATGCTGAGGTGACAGAACATTTGTGGATGTATATCTGTATCTGTGTCGTACACACATAGGAAACAAGAAGTTAATGAGTTCAGGATAGTGTAAAATGTTTGAGATCATATGGATGATTAATTCTCAACCCATTGTGAAGTAATTTTAGATTAAGCCTAATGCTCTCTCACCTTAGAGAAACTCATGCTAGAGGCATCCTAGCCATGGAATAAAATAAGGTCATAAATCAAGAATAATTTAAATATTTTGTCTGTCATACCAGGATGTTTACAGCTACAGAGGATGAAATGAATTATTAACTCAGGATGACTCCTGGAAGATATCACATTTGTATTTGGAAGATGGAAGATTAAAAAAAAATGTTGCCTCTGGCACTTGTGAGTCTGCTATGCATTTCAGTTTACTTAATAGATTCATTACTAACACTTAATTTAGCTGTAGTGCATATATGCCAATAGTTGCTGTATAGACTTTTTACTGCACAAGTAAAATCAGGTGACTGTTCATTCATGTGTCTTTAGTAGGATTTTAGCTCCTCAGTTTACTCCTAAATACTGGCACCCTTGAACAGAGGATGGATTTTTCAGGCAATCAGAGAATATTCTGAAGATCAGATCTATGAGTGTCTAAGTTTTCTTTAAAATTGGTCATTTTTTTTTTTTTTTTTTTTTTTTTCACTAATGGTGTTTTCCCAGAGAAAATACTGGTAAATTGAAGCCATAAATTGTATTGAGTTCAACAAAATTTCCAGTAACATGCTTGAGATAATTGAAAAAAAATATTTTATACTATTGGGGCTTTACTATTTCATTTCAGTTTGATGTCAGAAAGTTCTGTTTCTGTTACATGTTATTGCATGTATCCATTGACTGAGTTCACACTGATGATGCTCTTGGCTCACTATAGCAAACTCTGGTCACAGTTGCAGTCTGCCCCTCATAGCTGAAAATTTGGTCATTTGAAACGGGGCCTGTTTACAATTGTGCTGGGAAGAGACTGCCGAGAGGAACAGAAATAGTAGCAGCACGAGAGCAGGCTGATTGCATACATAAGTATACTTCCTGAATGCTGAAAAAGAGTATTGGGAATTATTAATAGTCTTTGACTCAAAGAAGAGAGAAAAATACCTCTGATAACGCAATATTGCTGCTTGATCTGGCAGCCTCACAATTCCCAGATCAACAAACTGAGTTTATGGTTCTAGGAACAGCAGTACAGGCTGTTCATGGGCAGCATTCCTCTGAGCAGTACTGCAGAAGGAGAAATAGAAGAAAGTTAACTTTTGGAAGAAAAGGAAGCTATTCCACTAATATGGAAGTTTTGCAACATGCATCCCAGGCATTGGTGAATATGAATTTGCCTAAGCCAAACTCTGACCTTGAGGTACAGCCCATCACTTTAAGAACATTAATGACGTGGAAGAGGAAGATAATCACTAGTCAGGCTAGGATCACTTGAGATAACTTCTTCAAAGTCTCAAGAGTTGCTGGCCATTTCCCAGAGATTATCTGTTCCTTCTGTAACAGTGGTCTACTTTCAATTCTGGCAAGATTTTTTTTTTCCACAGCACCTAGCCAGAGAAGGTCCCTGCGAGGAGACCAAATATTACTCAGTAGAGACCATCTCTGCTTATAATTGCTAAACTACTTCAGCTTAAGTATCCAATACTATTGAATGGCACAACGGCCATTTGCCAACATTCTGCAGATGCAGAGACAGTTTTGGCTATGATCCCAAGAGGGTGGGGACATCAAGCATGATAAAACACATTGAAAACAATCATAGAACAAATATGCCCCAGAAGGTTACTTCAGGAGAAAAGGAGGCGAGGTCTGTGTCTGCTAGCAATCTGAACATAACACTTGCTATTGCTTCTTATGATTTCATCAGTTCATTCCAGCAGCATGGCTCAACAGACTTTAGCAAGTCTTTTCAGAGGCAGCAAATATGATTGCAAACACCCTGGAGCCATGAACTTGGCCATGTTATGTGTGTGGATGCTGGCCATAGTTATGCTTTCTTCTTGGGAAAGACAACAATATTAGATGTTTTGTAGTTACTTCTGTTTCTAGTGACAGGTTCCTCACAATCTGTTTTGTTAAAAAGGACAGTTACCAAGTTCAGTGGTCCCACGAAAAAGCACTGCCATACAGAGAGATGTTGGCAGAGTCCAACTTTCCATGCTGACAGCTGTCGGTAAGATAGTACTGCCTCTTGGATCAAATGAAAACATAAGGTAAGGAGAACAGGTCCTACAAGAACAGCCTACCAGGCTGTGCATTGGTATCATATGAAAAAAATGTACTCTTGAAAGTGTCTATGGAAAAGTACAATGTCACAAATAAGCAGGTCTGCAAAGCTTCTGGTGGGCTTTTGGAATGTGACAATATATTTTAATAGGCAAGGTCAAATGATAATTTTTAGCATGACAAATGAGAGGTTTCCTAAAACGTATGTGGTTGTATTTTCCAGGTCCCTTTAAAACCCCAAAGTGAATCATATTATTTGTGGACACTGGCATTCCTGAATATTTATGAGCCACAGTACTGATGTGTTATTTGCTGTGCAAGGAAAAAAATAATACAGAAATCCTGACATCGCTGAAATCTATTTGTTCCCAAACAGTATCAGCTTTTTGCCAGAATCACAGCAAAAGAAGAAGGATATAGGGAAAATAAATACTACAATGGGTTCTGCTGCTACTAACAGTAGCATCCAGTCCATCCAGTCACAGAGAATAAGGTATAATTTACCAGTTGCCTCTTCCCATCTGTAGGGGTGCTGCCACAGCCAGAGAGAAAGAGGGCTTATTTAGGGCTTGTTAGTAATTAGTAGCTGAAGGAACATTTGCATCAGGTCACTGTTGCATGTCTCTCTGTTTGCCATGTAACAGGTACATAAAGGCATCTTGAAAGTACCATAATCTCAGACACCCTCGACAATAACCTGGGGCTTTACTTCAGGTGCTTCTTGAAGAATGCACTCTGCATGTGGCAGAGAAGACCACTGACCTTCTGTATCATGAGGGCGGGAGGGCGGGAGGAAGGAAGGAAGGAAGGAAGGAAGGAAGGAAGGAAGGAAGGAAGGAAGGAAGGAAGGAAGGAAGGAAGGAAGGAAGGAAGGAAGGAAGGAAGGAAGCGGTAATGGTTCTTAGAGTTTCCATGACAGTGTTGAAGAACTTCAGAAAAAATCAACGGAAAGCATACATTCATTTCTTCTTTTTCATCTTAATTCCAAGTGATATGGAAACGTTAATAGTTGTATTTAACATCTTGTAAGCAGCAAGTATTGCAAAACTTTCACTGAGAAGGAGAAGTGGTTCAACCCCACAGCTCTAATTCCAAAAAATTACAGATATTATCAGGAAAATTATCTGGAAAAGCAGATAAATTTCATTTTGGCTATGTGATAATACTTTAATATGATACTTCTAATACTTCATACTTCCATTTCTTTGTAATTTTTTTTTTTACTCTCATCCTTCCCATTTAATTTTTATTTATTTTGTTAGTTAGTTGTTGAACATATAAAAAGTCTTCAAATCTATCTGCTTTCCAATACAGGGAAATACAAATCAACAAGGTTGGAAAACTTTGACATTTATCAAATATCACAAAAATATGGTTCTTAATCATCTTTGGCTTCCGAAAATGTTAAAAGTTCTGGTTACTGAACTGAACTGACCCAAATATTTTCCACGGCTTCTCAATAAGTACTCTAAAAGTCTGATACATCTCCAGTTCATAGCTTTAACATCTTTCAGAATTAGTCTTTAAATATTGCTGCCAAACCGATTTTGAACTTATTTTGGTTGTGTTTTGTGCAATGTATGTCTCTGTTTTTTAACTCTGTAGAGGCAATGAGGAAAAGGGCCTAAATAGATGTGTTCCTCTAGCTCTTTTAAAATATCTGCTATTTTTCTAGTTGACACCATCATGTAATATAGACTGCATCATATAATTGCATACTGTTAAGTCAAAGTAAATTCATGTGCTACTCTCTAATTGTGAAAACAAAAATAACAGCCACAATTAAAAAAAAATGTTATAGGAAATAGCAACCTTAACTAAACAAAAATGTAATAAAAAAACAATTGCAAAGTCACTGCTGAATGGTGTAATTGAAAACTATTCTTCATGCTTATGCTGTTCTTATACAAACAATTATTATTATTATTATTATTATTATTATTATTATTTAATAATGTTGTGAAATGTTGTTTTATGGAATTTAAACTTTCTGCTAATACAAATTCAGTCATTTTGACAAGCTGGTGTTACTTGGTTGAGAATTCAGATTTAATATGCAATGGGTAAGAATTGAAAATCATATATAACACATGTTCTTCAGCTTTACACCTCCAGCCAAGTCTACTTGCTTACAAAAGCATATTCTTTAAGCTAGGACAAATGACAGATAACCTCTGAGACCTTGCAGAACTGTACAGAAAATAACAGGAACTAAACAGTCTGACACTAAAAACACAATTCTTACTGCTTGACAAAATGTTAATAGTTAACATTTCAAAAGAGAAAGCAGTGTCCCTCTCTGAGGAAGTTGCCAATGTGTATCTCTGAGGGATGTCTGATGGCATAAGATATGCTTTGGGCTGAAGACTTCCTGCACTACAAATGAAGGGAGTGAAGGATTACACATTAAAGAAGTCAGAGACAGTGATGTGCCAATTCTGAAAAAAATAAATATCTTTGAACAAAAAGACATGGTGAGCACAGAAGGTGTGATCAATGTAAATGCAAAAATTTTTTTTTTTTCTCCCCATGATTTCTTTAATATATATACATTAACGGAAAGATGGAAAGATTCAGGGCTTGAACTGGGAGACTAAAATAAACTTCATCTAGTATAAACTGTCAAAAGCAGTTATCCTTGTGAGGTAGTACTTTGCCCTTAAATTTGCATGAATGCACAAGGAAACACAATGACCTTGTTTATAAACTGCTGATGAGGAAATTCTAGCTGATCAGATGCAGTTTTTGGGAGAGCAAAAGGCAGTGCCTGAGGTATACCTCAGTAATAGGTAATACCATAATAACAACATTTCATGCACAATCAGATCAAAAGGCCAGTATTCTCTGGTGGTAGCAAATACCATTTTGGTATAAGAAATAAGTCACTGCTGAGTGGTTCTTTCACTATCATACATATGAGGACCTAAAAGGTAAGGGAAAACTTAGTTCAATCTCAAGATCAGAGTTCCCCTTTAAAAAGCAGTCCCCATGCCTCAGACAGCACTTCTGAATGAGAGTCATTCCTCCTTAGCCATTGGGCAGACCTTGAAGTTTCTGTCAAAGTGTCAAAACATGCAGCTGCAAGAAGCTGCAGTGACTAAGACGTGGAATAGGAAGCAGAAAATAAGTTCTGTTTTGGCTGCTGATCCAGAAAATTCAAAGAAAACAAAATTCTATTGAATCAAAATATGTTTTGTTGTTTGCTGTACAAACAACAGCTTGGTCCTTGCTTTCATCCCACACCTCTTAGCAAAACACCTTGTTCAAAAAAAACCTGCTTTCCAGGTTTTATAAGAAAATATTAAATAAAAATTAAAAAAAAAAAAAAAAAGGAAGAAGTGAACCAGTGAAAGATCATGTTTCCTTTCCTGTTACTGGATATTGAAGGTATTTATTTAGACACACAGACTCAGGGGCTTAGTGTTCTGTTCTACCTGAGACAAATAATGTCCCTTTACCTTAGAGTAACCTGACTACCTCAGTGTTGAATGGCTATCTTAACTACCCTTGTTACCATCCATCCTGTGGAAACTGCAGAAAGAAAACACTGAGACACGCTAAGCAGGAAGGAAAACGCTGACTCTGTTTGGGCATTGGGACATTCATTATAGAAATGAGACACTTTGATTCCTATTTCACTGCAGTGCTTCATTACTAGGGGTTGCAAGGATAGGTTGAAAGCACTTTCCACTGTTAAGGCCTTTCGCTTAAGGTGTGGGAGATACAAACAGTCAGCAAGTTGTGAAGTTATTTTCTACAACTTTAATCTAAGACAGCCTTTTCTACACAGGCTGGCACGTAGGCAAAACAAACAACAAAAAATTCTTTTCATGTTTTCCTTATTTTAAGGTTTGAAAGCATTAAGAATTTTAATGTTCACTGTATAAATAATAATAATAATATATATATAAAAAAAAACCTACCAAATATAAAAGACTTTACTAGCAAATGAATCTAGCCACTGTGGATTGACTTACAATATTTGTTTTTATTTATCTGCACTTGGATGCTACTATTTTTTTTCCTTCCTTCTCTCTCTCTCTAAATGCTTATTATTGTATGAGCAAGCATTACTCTTAATCCTATTGTGGTTAAATGACAAGATTTAGCAATTTCACTCCACGCTTTCATCTTTAAGTGCTCTTACCCATGCATGCAAGTCTCTTGCTACTGTTTCATCTGTCCTGAAGAGATTTAGTCCAGAATGTCATCTGAATGGAGTTTCATTACATGTTGTGAGCACACAATTTGGGGTCTGGTAACAAAAAAAAACCACAACATTTGTCATAGGTTTGCACCTTCTCAGTGGGAAATAGTTAAGAAGAAATACAGCAAGGCTATAAATTGCCATAGATCCATGAGAAAAGACAAATGTACCTTTGAAATGTCCCCACCAGGACAATTCCAGAAAAACAGCCAAGGAGCAGGCTGATGGTGCTAAGCCTTGGTGTGGAGTCACCTGGAATAGTCACAACTCTGGTCAAAGACATGCAATAAAATGAACAGAAACTAGTTTTTTTTCAGTGCAGTGAAGGCTACTGGGGTGACAGAAGGAATGGAGAACCTGACTAATGAGAGGTGGAAGGGTGTGACTTGTTTAACTTTGCAAAAGGAAGGCTGAGAGGGGATAAGATTGCTCTCCTCAGGGATAAACACCACAAGGGAACAGAACTGTTTAAGTAAAAGAACAATGTTGGCACAAGAACAAATAGATATAGGCTGACCCTGAACAATCTTGGATTGGGTATTAAAAGAAATTTGTTGACTATTAATAAAGTGTTCTTTGAGTAGCCACAGCCATCCTGCAAGGATGACCAGTGTACACCTATACCTGAAGTAATGGTATATTTGCATCTCTGAATAAGGATGGATACCCCAAAGGCAGCAGAAAGCCTAGCCATGTATCTATGCTTGTCTAGTACTTTTTTTTTCCCCTTTAAATGTGGTTTATGAAATCAGAGTTGTGCTGTGTCATTTTGATTAGCAGGAATCCATGTTTAATGACTCTCTTCCAAGCTCTTTCCAGCATGTATTCCCAGCACATATTCCCATTAAGCTTCTACAATTTAGCTGGTAGAATATTATCTGTACTGATACCTTTACATTGGGGTTCATTTTTAACTGATATGTTAAAAATAACTTCATTCAAGAACAAGTTCCTGGCTTGATGCAGCATTTATTTGCTAAATTGCTACTGATCTACCATGTGATCTTACCAATTCCTTCTAGCCTTAAAGCCCATTAATCTGTGAGTGACCTGACTCAGAGTTCACTGGAACCCAGGGGAATCTTCCAATGGTTTCATTGGTATGTATAGATAATAAGCACTTTTTAAAAACAGTAGATTAATTTTGCCAAAAGGGATTCTGTGAGGTGTCAGCTATGAAAGCTGCCATCAAGCATTGTTATGACACTTACAAGGACAAAGTAATAAGCTTTGAAAATTACATCATTTACAATAGATTATTTACTTTTGGCTGTCACTAATGAAAGATTTAGAGCTCTGCCCAAGTTATTTTGCAGAAGAACATTAGGGGTTATGAACTTAAAAGAACCTGTTTTATTAGCAGGCTAATAAGAGTTGTACTGTCATGTGCTGTAATGTTTTCCTTGCAGGTAAAGCCTCTGCTTTGCTGACAGCATTACATTGAGGAAAAATAAATCTAGCTACTGAAGAGGTTTTCTAAGATGTCTTCACATTTGTAGGGAACAGTGATACAGGAGCAAATTCTAGGCATAAAACCACAGAGGTAATGTCTATTAAGAACAGTATAGTTAGATAAAATAAAATAAAATATTCTTCTGGAAGAAAAGTTGAACCTATTTAATTCCCATCTTTTTCTAAACTAGCATACTTACTGGTTTTAGTAGTTTTTTGTAACTCAGAGGAGAATAGCAGTTTCAAAAATTTAAATTATTTCCTTGACCTAGATAATTTACAGTCCAGTGAATCAATCCAGGAAACATTAGGTTAGACATAAAACAATAATTACAGAAGCAAAATAAATATAGATTCTTGCCAGGATCAACATAATATTTAGAGTGACAACAAGTAATAATGTCTGATTTGCCCAGCAAGGAATAGACTATTCTCAAAACAAAACAAAACAAAACAGTTTTCAAAAAAAAAAAAAAAAGTGGTATATATATCTACTTTCTTTCAAAAATATTGTGATTTCTCAAACCAGGTAGCCCAATGATCACAAGGACTGGTTTATTTTGTTACCAGTGTGTGCCTCACATTTGACTTGTTTTGGTTTCTAGAAATGAAGCAACTTTCCCTATGGCAGAGTATTTATAAGATGCCTCTCCCATGCAGATTTGTTATTGGTTAGTAATGTACAAACTGACTCTGCACATTTTCTTAAAGTTCAAAAACTGAATGGTCTGTATTTTCTGCTTGGCCATCTATTTTCATAGAAACCACATCCACCCTTCTACAAAATTTGTTTAATATCTGCCAAGCTGTTCAAGAGTTTTTAGGAGAAACCAGACGGTCAGAAAAAAAATACACTTACAACACATTCACATAAATCTTGTTTCCATGAAAAATCATATTAAAAGTTAAATACATTAAAATTACTTTATGTTGGCCTTCTTTCTCTGACAACTCATTAATCATCTTGACAGTGATTTTATTATTTTATTATCAGTAGATATCATAATTTGACATAAAACAAGGGAATGTTGCTATTTATGTAACTCCCTTCACTGTTCATTTCAGGGTTGCATATGGCCTTGAACACACTAATGATTTTTAAAGAAAAAGTCACTTTATTGCTGTGCTTTAGTTTATTATTATATTAATGCAGATGCTTACCCATGGATTCTTTCAGATAACTGTAGTACATTCAGCATTTATCAGACATCAGGAAAGGAAAGCAATTTTTCTCACAGGCATTAATGGAGATGCTGTTAGAAAATGTAGAACTTTAATGATGACATGTCAACATAATTCCTAAAATGGGATATGAAGAGACATACAAAGCAAAAAGGAAGTCAAGTGAAACTTGAGTGAAACACAGTCTAAAGCAGAAGGAACAACTTCTCTAGAATAACTCCTGTTTACTTCATTGGCAGTATGTGAAATAGCCAGCACATTCTTTGAAGCCTCCTTCTTGGCTTGTCACAAAAGCAGTGTGTGAACTGGGTTCCTGGAAATAATTTTTGGGGCTTCAGAAGAAAATTTTCTTTGTATTGAAATGTTTTGGTATGATATTTTGTCTTTTGTGTGTGTGTGTGTGTGTGTGTATGTATGTGTGTGTGATTAAAAAGTATTGATTAAATTAAGAAGAGAACTGAAATTTTGTCATTCTGGTGCCATATGTGGCTGCAGTCCTCTGGGATGAGATCTGAGGGATTTCACACAGGACCTGGCAGTACTGGGTACAAGAACCTAACAGAAATGAAAGAGACTTGAAGTCTTATTAGCCCAAGTTTCTTCTCAAATATGCCCTTATGCTTCCTCACATGAGAAGTGAGAAGCTTTGTAAGGGAACTAAATTACAGAATTTAAGCAGAAAAGCATCAGGTCTGAATTTTAGCACGTAGATATTGCTCTGGGATACACTGACTATGCATAGTGAAAATTATCTTCAGATGAGTCAGTGAATGGCAGCCTCCACTTTAAAATGCATCCCAAGCACCTTGATTCATAAGGTAATTTATTACTAGAAGTCATACTAAAAGGTGCTTTCTGGCAGAGCTAAATACAAAACAGATATTGACCAGGTGCAAATACGGGAAATGTTACAAAGAGAAACTTTTCAGAGCTTCCTGTTCTCTGAGATCTGAAAGAACAAGCTGTAACACCAACACCTGCCTGGTGCTCTGTGTGTCATTTCAGCAAATTTCCCATCTGTTAAACACTGAAGCAGAGAAAAAGCTGTTTCAGGCCTGCAACAATGTTTACAGGACTGCTTAGCAGTTTCATATTGTAAAAAGACATTAATCCAGAATGTAATGTTCAGATACATACATGAGATTTGTCAAACATTTCTTAGTATCTTAAATAAATAAATGTTTAGTTTAATCATGGTCTTAGTATTATTATAAAGGTACAGAATATTTCAAACATTAAAAAGGGGAACAATTTCTTTCATTTTAGGATAGGTTAGACAGATCAGTAGCACTAAACAAACCAACAAACAAAACAAAAACAATCAACTAACCAAACAACACAACAACCAACCCAGAAGTCTAAGAAGTCACCACCACGTGGGTTTCTTCCTGGTAGAACTTTGGTGAGACTCCCCAAAGTGGGTGCCCCATACTGCTGTTACACCTCAGTCACTGATTGTTGTGGGAAGAGAAAGGAATTGGCCTAACAGTGAAATTCCTATTTAAAAACTGATATATTTTCTAGGCAGAACTCACAGGAACCTGGAAATGCTTGTTGTGGAAACAGCACCCCTCTTTGGGAAGTTTTAGGGATTTTCAAACTTAGTGTAGGTTCTAAGGGTTTTGCTCAAACTTCATTAAGATTTCCTGTGGTTTCTTAGCAGACTGTTTGGTTTTGCTTCAGCAAAATATACCGAATATTCAGTGAGAACGCCACTCAGCTGGCATACCTAGCTAATTTTGCTGGGAACAAAAACATTAGAACTATCTGCGATAATAGATAGAACAGATAGAATATTCCCTGCCCTTCCTCCCCCTGCTCCCCCCCAGAAAAAAAAAAAAAAAAAAAAAAAAAAGAGTAACAGATATCGTCAAGGTAAAGAATATTTCTTTCTTTTGCAGCCACACCCGGCATACTGTAACCATGACTCAGTCTTGTGTTCATCTTATACTGCAAAGCTATTGGGCTGCTATTGGGCTAATTTTGCACGGGTAAGAATAAATGACCATTCTTTTCTCATCTGACATCATATCAAGAGACAACAATAAATATGCCCCTTCCAAATAAAAATTATATAAAAATAATCTTCAGCGCATCTTCTTTCTCAATATGGTTGATTGTAGCTGAAGATATGGAGCCAGGCTTTATTTTAATTTGCAGTTGTTTAAGTTTGGAACATATCCAATGACTTCAATAAAGAGATTCCAGATTTACACTTTTTTTGGGCAGAATTTCATTTAAGTCTTTATGGTTAAAAAATGCTCACAAGGTTATTACAATTAATGTGGTACAATAAATTCTTAGGTAAAATTTCTGTTCCAACTTAAACTCTTGCAAAACACATGTCACACGTGCCCAAAGTACAATGAGAGTATTAGGGGAATGTAGAATTTTATGCTTATCTTCAGATCTCAAAGAACAGTGAAATTAGTCATATTTATACACCAGAAAAATGTGACTGGTTTGTCAAGTAATTGTAACAGGTCACAACCTTTTCAGCCTCAGGAGCAAAACCAAAGGGTCTTAATATACGTTTAATACACAAAACTATTTGAAACCTTCTAAAGATCAGACCTTCCAAACATTTAGATATATGCTTAAATTTAAGTAGCTAATCAGTTTCTAGTCAATTCACTGGAACTACTCCTTTACTGTTTATTTGTAAATCGAAGTCATTTAAGCAGAGATGACTTCTCTCCTTGCCTTATTATACCATGTTTTAGTTCGTGTTATGAGGTAAAAAAGATGTGAAAGGAAGAGAGAAAATCTTTGAACAGTAGAAGAATTATCCTTGGTTAATTAATATCAAGTAATTCCTTGTGTTTTCAGTCACTCATTATAAGGTTGATTTTCCTGAGTAAAGCTATATGTGTCACTATTCTGTGTCATAAACAGACAGAGTTGGATTTACTTTACATACTCTCTCGATACATCAGAAGTAGTTTACTAGATATTTTAATGAGCATGGTCCACCCAACAAGTGGTGGCAAAATCATCGCTGAGGAAGAGTTTGAAATCCATCAGAGTGAGAAAAAAGTTGATCATCCTTGTGGAGGGGAACTATAGCAGTAAAAGAGGGTGAACAATAAATGCTATGTCTTTAAATAAAGTGGAAACAGACTTTGGGTTTTATGACAAGCTTGGTTTTTCTTTTTTTTTTTTTTTTTTTTTTTTTTTTTGATACACACTAGTTTTCTTCTAAGTATATCTGCTGACTGATATCCCCAGCTTTTATATATTTCCTGATTTTATTTCCTGATATCCCCAGCTTTTATATATCAGCTGATTTCCAGCAGGCATAGGGGGGAAATGAGCCTTTTCAGGGAAAGAAAAAACAGAAAATTCATCATGCAAAAATGTTTTCAAATTGTGGTTAGCTCAACCACTTTTCTTGTCATATTTCCTGTACTGTGATACACCTTAGGATTCCTCCAAAACACACATACACACACATCATGCTAAACTACAAACAAAACAAAACAAAACAAAAAACATAGAACTAAATGAGAGATAATTGTTTAATCTATTTCTGTTAATCACTTTGCAACATGGTCCATACTAGCTGAAGCCATTCTTTGGAGCTTCACTAAAGTCAGCACAGAGTTCAGGAAAGTGTAGACCTTCATTCACTTCAGTGGTTAAAAATGTACTTATCTCTCATGTTATGATTTATTAAATTGTTGTCACTGGAAAGGAAATATAGATGCATAAATAGTACACTCTTATTCCTTATGAATAATATGTGGAAATGGAAATAAAATAAAACAATATAAGGGACAATAAAATAATGGGAACATTATGTTAAATAGTTAACATCTTTGCCATGTATGAGTGCTTAAATAAACATATAGTAAAACTATTATTCAAACATGTTTTTATTTAGATAAAAGATGCATTTATCTTTTGTATATTCATTTAATATAACTCCTTAAAAGCAAATATTTTAAAAGCTCTGTTAATTCTTTAAAATAAATATACCAAGAATCTTACTTTAAAATAGAACAGGCTTGTTTTGTTTAAGGCAGTATTGACAACATGAAAAAAAAACAACACACAAACATAATGTAATCATTAATCAAAATCTCCTCTTTGTCTCTTTAGCTTACTGAAAGAAAATCAAAGGAATTTGTGTGTTAAGAAAAGAGTATCACAGATCTTTTAAAATCTGTGTTATTTCTGTGTGAAATATTGTCTAAATGAAAAACGCAGCTAATGTTGCAATTTCATCTGAAAAAGCAAAATTGGACCTATTTCAGCAAGATTGAATCAGCTAATATAAACAGTTGCACAAATATTATTTCAGTGCTAGAAAGAACTGTTTTCTATTAGTATGGAAAATTTCCAGATCTCAGTAAGACCAAGGAAGCAGCTTGTTTCCTGAGATGTGAAATAGGAGCTATGCCTCCTCCCCTCTCCCCTTTTCATATAAAAGAAAAACATTAAAGGAATAAAGTTATATTATCTTCTGATTTCTGCCTATTATGAGTTCAGTTACATATGAGACCAAAGTGATACAATGTATCATAAACGTGAAATTCATGTTATATCAAATAATAATAAAAAAGTTTTGAGAAAAGAGGACCAAAAGCAATGCAAACTAGAGTATACACAAGCAGTGCCAAGTACAGCAAAGCACATTATAGTCCTATCATAATATGACCATAATGCTTATCTTATTTACATCACTTTACTTTCTTTGTCAGAAGTAGTTGTAAAGGGAAAGCAAAAGAAATTTGTCAGAGATTTCTGGTACTGAGTAAGTGGGTTAGGAAAAGGTCTAGTGATGCTAGTTTAGATCCTAGCCTAGGATTGGTATCACTGTGGATTTATTTTGATTTGCACCCACTCCCACTTTAGCTATCATGGCTTGTTCTGTAGTGTATTCACTGAATTTTGTAACTCAGCTTCATGGGACATGGATTATGACCCATTGTTTTCCATACTTTCTAACTGCTATGCCTAACTGTTGCACTGCCAGAAATGCAGTGAGACCAAGAAAGTAGTGTTCCAGCCAGAGCTCTTGTGATGAGATTTTGGTTAACAGTACAGATTTTGGTACAGATATTCCAGTCTTGCAGACTCTCAGACAGTTTCTGCCTCATATACGATACCTCTCCCAAATGGAAGTTTTCTGATAATTATACATGACTAATTTAAAAAGATAGTATCACAGTACACTACCTGTGCCATATCCCATTAAAAATATCTCAGACAAATAATGTCCTCATCGTTAGGCCTGAGGCATACTTCTGACAACCTGTTGATTATAGCTGTGTAGGTTAGGTTAACACTTAACCCATCGGAACTCAGACTTTATCACTCAGTCCGGGTGTGAATACCATGCCTCAAATTGGCATGCAGGTCTGTATTTATATTATTTATATTTATATTTATATTTATATTTATATTTATATTTATAATCTTTATTTTCTTTTGGCATATTATCCTTTTTATACCTTTGGACATTCTACTCCAGTGAATTCACTAAGACCTTGTGAATTACAGTAGCGTGTGTCAAGTAGAAAAAGTCATTCTTCCTGTCTTGCGAAAAAGTTTTCAGGGAAGCAATAAGTACTTTCCAGTTTATGTTATGCAGACACCTCAAAAAGCATTGGCTTTGACATCTGAACAGTATTTTAGGAATTATCTTTTTCCATATGTGGAATCAAAATATTTAATTCCCTATGACTTCACATCATTCATTTGAAATTGAGTAACATGTATTTTGTAATTCATGGGAATCCCTTGTCTTTTAAATACATCTTTCAGCAATAATAGGATGTATTCACTTATGTAGCAGAAAATGGACTTAGGGAAATGTGGCACAGCTTTTCAGGCTTCACAAAGGCTACTCACAGGAGTTGTTGATGTTGAAAAAATATGTTGCTTTATACAGTAGTTAATTACAAATTTTATCATGAGATAATAGACTTTTGATTAATTACTCTCTACTTCTGATATAACAATACATTGATTTGCTTGTTCAGTTATACCTACTTAGTCAATAATAAATCATCTGCCCAGTACAAGTTCTTGTGCTTTGGAAGCCTTAATATAACTATGGAAATGATGAAAGATATAGTCATTTGCAACCTACAAGCTGTTTTGTAATAAAATATTATTTTCTACAGACCAAGGTTATTTGAGCATTTCTGGTAATCTGCTTTACAACCCGGCCTCTTTAAGATTTCTTTAAGATTTGCACTGCACAATTTTTCTGCATGTTCCCTGAGTTTCACCTAGTTTGTACACAGCACAGGAGGTGAAGGTAATAATATAGATCAATGTTTTTAGCATCCTGTAAAGTAGGAGATATACAGTTCATATCGTACAGGAGATATAGTTCATCATAATGCAACAACAAAGTATCTATTGCGTATGTCTCATTTTCTGCTATTGAAATCCTACTGATAAACAGAACCACCAGGTTTCTTCTCAGTTTCAACAGGTTTTTTATTGTTTTATTGGGAGCTCACGATGTCTTGGTCATGTAATAAACAAGTTCCTAAACTGTCCTCGCATGTCCAGCTGCACGATGACTGGGCCAGGGAGATTAGTCTTGAAAAGAATACTGCATATCACAAGCAATGTGATGATAGGAAACTCAGAAAATAAGAAAGTTAAAGCCATGGCTTTATGTCCATTAACTGAACAGCAAGCCCTGCAGTGAGTCCTAGAGCAGTCACACATAACAGAGCACTGCTTCTAGTTGCTGCAGAGCTCCATCATGTTTCTGTGGGTATTGCCAAGTTATCCTGTTATTCCACTGTCGCCTCCACAGAGCAGTCTTCCCTTGGGTGCCCTCTGTGGTTAGAGTAATTATCCACAGGATGTTTTGTGAGTTTTTTGTACTATGAAATCTTCATGTTTGCTACTGTTGAAGTCTTCATCTTTGCTGTCATCTGCCTTGATTCCTGTTTTATTTGCCATCTTTTAGCATTCACTCGAGTTAAATTAATATTTTCTAATTGTATCTTTGCCTTCGTTTCCCTCTGTTTCTGATCATTATCCACCTTGATTGACACTGTAATTATCATGTCCCCAGCTATTATGTGGGTGTCTGTAATAGCTCCACTGTTGTTTTGTTGAAACACTTTCCTCATTGCTCTTATTCCAAAAGCTAGATATTATCTGTCTTGTAGATGCCTCAGGAGCTCCACAGTCTAGATGATTCCTCATTTAAACAGACTTGCCAGTATCAGTCTTTTTTTTTTTTTTTTTTGTCTAAAAGAGTAAATACATTTGCACCAAGTAGTCTGTGCCTGTGCTGAACATCTGCTAGTGGAATAATGTGTAGAATAGACCTGTTAAAATATCTGGAATTAAGATAAATTACACAATTATTTTTTTTTTTAGCTATGACTAAGCCTTTGTGGATATGTTCATTTTGGCTGTGACCTTCATCTACTGGATGCTTGGGTACAATTTGGAGACTGTCTCCTGCAAATGGGCCATTTTTCTGGCCAGGCTTGATAAGAGTGACTGACTGATATATACACTCTTCTGGTGTACTTACAGGCCTGTAAGCACATTTTGAATCATAAAATCAGATTTTTGTGTGTGTATGTGTGTGCTGGCTGCCTTAATACCCAACACTTTTATTAAATACATTAGTTTTTAAGGCATTGTATTTTTTCAGTTTAACAGTAATACTGGTAACACGTGAGAGACAAGAGCTGAAGACTTGACCTTTACTTGTATTAAAGGGACTTAGCTTGGAATTGCCATCCGTTATAACGCCAAAGTAGATGGAACCTAGTATCTCATTCAGAAGTTAAAAACTTAACTTAAGGCCCAGTACCTCTCTTTATTATTAAAATGTGAGAAACTGAGATTTGCTGGGCATACTGAACACCCTTTCCTACTCAGTGTCACTGTACTCTCAGTATAGGATTAATTAAATTCAACTTCATACACACATTTTAAGTATTATCATATAGGTCAACTTAGTCTTTGCATATGGAAGCGTATTTAATTTTATAATTTTGCAACATGTTACTCTGAAGGCTGAGCAAATCTTGGTACTTAAACACTATAGCACACATGCATTGCTCCTACATGTATGTCTGATATACTGATGTCTCATTTATCATGGCTATATCTGCCTTAACAAGTAGCAAATTGCTGAGGATACCCACACTATATACATTTGCCAGGGGAAGACGCTAATTCAGGTTAGCTCCAGGCTCCCATGAACTGAATGTCTGCTGCCAGTTGACATGCATTAGTGAAGTCCCGCACTGCCTCCCAGTCTCATCCAAAACAAGATCAGTTCATGCATTCTGAGACTGCCCTGCAATGCAAATCAGTGTTCAGTAATTGGAGACAGCTGGCACACTTGGTTTACAAGGGCATTTTTGGTCTGAAATAAAATGCTACTTCAGATATAACCTGTGCCTCTTAAAAGCTGTGATATTCTTTGGGGTACTTTGAGACGATAAGAATTGTACAGATGGAACATGATTTCTGTTCCTGGATCTATGGCTTGTAAAATCCTGCTAATGACTATTAATTTTTTCCTGACCCAAATCAGTATCTGTGACAGTCTTTTCTAAGGTCTCCAGCTCCCATCTCCTGCTTCACCTTGACTGCATAATTTGTTTTTCCAAATGCATAATTTCTTCACCTCCTAACTGTGCTGTACATGTCTTACTGCTTTTTTCCTATATGTAAAAATTGGTCATCTGTAATTACACTGGAGATGTTATCAACATCAAAGCATATTCATAGCCATTACATGTAACAATAGGTTGTTATGAGCTTTATGAAACTCTGCTTCCTACTTTTCTACTTTATTGTTTCCTGAAGCCTTCAGCTGGTCCAGTCACCTCCACTTCTCTGTAAAATTGCCAATGAGAAATTAAACTGGAAATGGCTTATAGTTTTTTTTTTTTTTTTTTTTTTTAAACCAACCAACCAACAACAACAACAAAATGACTGCTTTTAAGTTTATTTGTGTTACTTTTCATTTTATTTTGTCATTTATCTGTAGTCTCAGACAAAATAACCTCTTTTTGCTTTAACCCAACTGGTGTCACTTCTGACACAATATTGTTTCCCAGCTGTTGACTTCCCATACATCATGAATTCAGCATGAGACCAGGGAGACCAAAGGATGTTGAAAACTCTTACCAAATACCAGATACTGTACCTACAGAGCCCTGACTAAGTATGTGGTTCACATGAGAGCTGCTTCCAACTTCTTCCTCTAAAAAAAGCTTGGTTGTGTGAAATGACTAAGCAGCAGTACAGTAGAAGACATTTGTGTTAACTGAGTTTTGTTGTTGTTGTTGTGTATTTATTCCTCTGCATATTGGTACAAAAGAGAAAGTATCAAATATTCAGTATCAAATATCAAATAAAAAATACATGTTCATGTATTTTTGAAAAAGATGTAGCACACATCATTTCACTCATTTGAAGAGACTCATTGCTGTTGCATGGGTAACTCAGGTAAGAAAAATACATAAATTCAAGTATTTATGGGATCAGAATCTTAGTGACTATTAAATTAATTGAGGTAGAAACCTGGATAAATGCAATCTTTTGGGAAGATTTGGCATACTTCATTAAAGGGAAGTCCTGTATGGTCTGAAGGCCTCTTGAAGATGTTCAAAGGAATCAACAAATGCATAGTTATGGGTGATCTGGCTGATCATTTACTTGTATCAGTCCAAAGACTTGTAAGGTATCTAAACAGTCATGAAATAAAAGGGAAGGTCTCAAGGGCCATTGATACATACCTGGTTAAAAATATAATAAAAATAAAATGATATATATATTTTTTCTTTATAAGAGAGGTTACCATTGTAGTTCCACTGCAGCTGTGCTCATTCATATATTTAAAAATGATGTAGAAAAGGATATTATCATGGATGAGACCCTTTTTAAAATTATAATATTTGTGACAGTAGTTGAAGAATGGTTAAAGGACCTTAGAAGCCTAAGTGACTATGTAATGAAGGGGCAGTTGACATATATTATAGATATATACAAAGTGATATACATGAGGAAAAACAATCTTAACTTCACACGTGAACCAGCAGTCTGTTACTTTGCCATTACCACTCACAAATGATCTAGTGGTGCTGTGATAATCAGTTCTGTCAAAACAACAGCTTAACATTCAGCAGTGGACAAAAAGGCATGTTAAGAATTATTACAAAAAGAAGAAAGAGCAAAAGCTGAATAAACGTTTATGAAACTGTAAATAAGCGGTTCACATTCTAGAATATTGTGATTTTTGTCTCTTCTCATGATAGCAGAATATAGATCTACAGTAGCAGTAGTAAAGATACAAAGAACAACATGGATGATCAAAGATATGGAACAGCTTCAACATCAGTAATGTTTAAATTGAATGTTTTTAGCTTCCAAAAGAGAGGACCAGATAGATGTAAAGCTCTCCAGAATCATAACTATCTTGGAAAGGCTGGAGAGGTAACCTATACACCGTCTCTTTTGGAATTAATGAATGAAGCTAGTATGAATCCAGTAATTGATCATGTAGTGGGGATATACATCTTTTGAAAATTTTTCAATGGATGTTCTATATACAAAAATTTAGTAAAAGCTAAAGCAGACAACTATAAAGATTCTTAGAAATGTAATGCAAACTGTTGTGAGAGATTATTAAGTCAACTACATCGGGTTCAAGAACTTCCAAAAACTGAAAATAGTTGAGGTCAGGAAAGTATTATTAATGAAATACAATCCATGCTTTCCCCATACTTGCTTTTCCCTAGCCATTTCCTTTATCTCTTAGGGTCAGGATATAGGGTTACAAAAATTTCTGTTTCCACATTCTTAAAGTTTTGTGAAGTTCAGTTCTGGTTCATTATTTACTCATATTACCTACTCATTATTTATTTATGTTTATTCTTGTAAATAAAACTAGTTATTGCACCAGTAGTTACTTTATCAAAATTGTTTCATTCTCACATTCTTAAAAAAATTTACAAAATTCATTCTCTCTCACAAACTAGCAAGCTTCTCCAATGAATGTTTCAAATAAGAAAAGTGTTAAAGAATATTATGTAACTACAGAGGAGTATGGACTAAAACAAAACAAAACAAACAAAAAAAACCACTCACTTACACAGTGGAGATTACTACCATTAAAGCAGGCTAATTACACTTACACATAATAAGTCTATTCAGTAGTTATAGTGTATTTTATTTTTTTTTTTGTGTACAGTTGTTTCTTTTAGGTTTGACTGCTCTGTTCAAGAGCCATGGACAGTGTGTGGTACTGTAAAGCAAAGTACAGAGTTACTTTAAACTTTCAGTCAGAATGTACTAAAGACATGATCTGAGAACAATTTTGTTATCTGTAAGCAGCACAGAAGTTAATTTGGTTCCACATCAGATTCTCTTGGGAGGGAAAAGGGAGTTGTTAGTATTTACCAAACAGTGTAATTTCAGCCTACCACCCGAGCAGGTATCAGACTTTAAACTCTTACCAACTCCATGCAACCACCACTCCACAAAACATAATTATAAAAACCTTAGGCTGGCTTTCATTATAAAGTATGCTTTTATCTCAGGGTAATTACTACAAGCAAAATGCATGCATTGACAAGGAACTTCAATTTTTACTACCAAGTAAATAGATATAAAGAAAAATGAGCAGAGCTAAAGGCATAATGCAGACTAGTCTGTTTCAGCTAAAGGCAGAACTGAATAATCTTTGCTGTGATGAGCTTTTACTTCAGGATAGATCTGTAAAACTAGGTGTAAAAATAAAACTAAAATAACAAAGAACAACCATTCCCAAATTATCCTTTTATGAAATAATAAAGAAGAAAGTTTACACAGACAAACACACACACACAAATATATAAAAAAAGTAAACAAACAAAAATAACCAAAATATCTCAATAAATTAAACAAAATAGAATTCTGGGAATGTTACACGTTTCTTTTTGAAAATTAACCATATCACCAACACCCTGACTTAAATTTTTAAAAGTAGTCTTCTAGCTTCCTTGTCAGGAAATACCACTTTATTTGAGAAAATCTTGCAGGATTCAATCAAGAATTATCCTTGAGAAAGGACCCAACCCCCCAATTATGACTGGTTTGCATCCCAGCAGTTTGAGATGTTTCCTTCTTTTGTAACACAGATGATAAAGATCCCCAGACTATTCTCAAGGTAATCATTAGTAGGCTTATTTGTTTTCAGATGAGCCCTAATTTAGACCTCAGGTGAACAGATGAGCTATCTCATACATAGGTTTTCTCCAAAATAATGAAGGTATTCATTACTCAGTTTAGCCACTGTGTGATAAGTAAAATCACCAGTACCTGGTAAAGTCCTAATGAAGATAAGTCAGTTTGTAATTTCAACATGAATTTGGAGATTGAGTTTTGCTTCTGCAAAATACGCTGTGTCAAATTACTAATGTGTGAAAGCTGCAAATCATCTGACTTCGTTAGGATTTAAAAACAAAAACAAAAACAAAAACAAAAACAAAGATGAAGACACACCTACTTGCCCAGTGAAGGTATATCCTGCATAGAAATGCCTCTTGTGGTTGGAAAAGGTTTTGCTAGCTGCAGGCAGACAAGTAAGCAGGCAAAATCAGGTACTCAGAGTTTACAGTCCTTTGGGCTATTTGCCTGCTTCAAATTAGCAGCTGCAAAATAATTTGTGGCTCACAGCCTACATTTTGGAATTTGAGGCATCCTCCTCCCCCAGTGGTTTGACAGAGGCAGATATCAAGATCTTTATGAAGATCGATGGTGTCACATAGACCTGCTAAATTTTTGCTTAAAGAGCTGTACAACGTAGGATTTTGTTTAATTTAGGTAGTTAATCCTTTTCTTTTCAGCAAGGGCTTACTTCTTTTAGTTTGTTTCAGTTTTGTGTGTTTGTTTATTTGCTCAAGAGTATGTTTATGTTGTGCTGGAAAGTTTGTGGAAATTTCAAGAGCAAATATAAATAATGCTACAGGGTAGATAAGGAACACCTAAGATTGTTAAGAAAAGTGAAATAAGCCAGTATCTGAACACCAGCCAGTGGCTTTTCCCTTTATTTTCAATGATAACTGAAAACAAATTTCGTAAATGGCAGAATTCCAAATACTGTAATTAATCTTTTTTTTTTTTTTTTCGATATTTGACATTTTGCAATAACTATTTAGTATAGTGGATGATTTCTCTCTCTATCTCTCTCTTAATGAAAGACCAAAAGCAAGCAACTTACAGAAACGTTTAATTTTAATTATCACTATAACCTTTAGTATGACAGACTATTTCTAAAACAGAGGGATCCTTACCTGTTTTTATACTGGTGTTTGGAAAAGTGTCTCACATTATTAGATCAGTAATTGTAGCAAATGCATAACATAGTTAACATTACATCTGCAAAGTAAAATTCTCCATATATTGAAGTTAATTTAATTTACTTCATTCACGACTACAAAATCTTGGAGCAATGTTTTGACTCTATCACTCTGGGAGGACAGAGAGGCTCCTTAACTCTGATACAAGAAGACAACAAGTGCAGGATACATGGAATCCTTCAAGAAATTATACTTTTTCATCAAAAAGCAGTTGTCACACATTTTCTTTTATACAAAATGAGCAATAGTTATTTTTTTGATATCGCTGAAGATATTATAGAAACTGAAATGCTCTTTGCTGTGTGTATTCGATTAAAGTCATTTCCCTGAACAAAGGGATAACTATGTTAAGACTATGAAGTCAAGATCACTTAGTTCTGGTGATGGTGAAATGTGGTCTAAGAGAAGTTGCTTGACCTGCTTTGACTTGTGTAGGCTGCAACAAGTTGTTAGGAAACTCTCTAGGTTATCTCTTTTTTTTTTTTTTTTTGGTTGGTAAAACATCGGTAACAACAACCACCGTGTTAGTTCTTGGAGAATGCTTGTACAGCAAGGTAATATGCATAGAATACAACTCTTTGCTCACACTGGTGTTCCTGTTAGATGAGTAAGTGAGATAATCACTCAAAACGTACACTGGCTTTGCACATAACACAGTCAAATCATATAATGTGGTAGGTAATGTTTATGCCATTGTGAACATTGACAACAGCCATGTAATTTTTTTTTTTTTTTTCTTGTACTGAAATGTCAGTTAATGTCACTGAGGAATAAATCATTCTCCTAATATGTTTTCATGTCTAAGTGATCTACCTACCAGGCCTAGACAAAAGCAAAGGAGAAACTTGTGAGTGAAAGGTCCAACAGTAAAGGTCAAAGATATACAGTTTTGCCGTGATAAATGTACTAGCATATATCAGAATATGGTGACAGAGGTCTTTTGCAGGAGGGTGATGGGTACATCCAGAATTAGAGTTATGTAAATTGATTTGACCTTTAAGAGAAAATGAGGCTAAGATAAAACAGAAAGGAGATAAATGTTTTAAAACTAATTGTCCGTCCTTATTTAGAACCAAAACATTTTATTATTAATTTACTTCGGATGCTGAATCGTTATCATGCTGATAAGGTATAGATCAATTCTTGTATAAAAATAAGGATGCTCACTTTTTGGTTTGGATTTGCTTTTGTGTGTAAAAGAAAGCTTTAAATTAATCTGACCCTGAATTCCTCCTGTATTTCTTTGAAATTACAAGACTGTTATTTTATGAAGTGAAAATGAAAGGGTTTATTAAAAAAAAAAAAAAAAAAAAAAAAAAAGCAAAAAACAAAACATGTTTAACCAAAAATTACAGAAAAGCTCAGTATTTAAATGAAAAATCTGAACATATTATTTCCTTGGGTCAAAGTGTCCAGTAAACAGGACTCTTCTATGTAGGAGGCTATGTTTACAGTCACATAGTCATTCCGGGTTGAAAAATGCAGAGTAATTATCTTGCTAAGTGTTATATATCACTTAAGTGGTAGAGCCAATGTTATAAATTAAAGTCCTGTGCACAGAAGCTTCAAAAATACAGATCATATGATACCCAGTAATTTAATTTAGTCTGTGTAATGGTTAAATTCTAGCATGAGACTAAAACACCGTAATCTCTGGAAAGAGAAAGAACTGAATTAAATAAAAACTTGCATATAGGGTGAAGCCTCATCCGTGCTACTCATTCAGCACGTTCAAGAGATTTATTTATATGGGACCTGATGCAGTTGTGAGCTAGTTTGTTTGTTTTCCTACTGTTCTCTGTATGCCTTTGTTCATTTTTAATGAGAGATTTGGAGGAAAATGCTCATTTTTAATGATATTTTTGGAACTTCAGAAAGAATTCACGAGGCTTCCTTGTATGGTTTATGATTAAATACCTCAGTAACACATACATTTTTTTTCTTCGGTAAGTTTATATATTGTGTTTTATAGCCAGTATCTAAGACACCATGAAACTTCCATCACTTCTTGGAGCTGAAACAAACCCAGGGGGTGAGGGTGACGCTGAAGGTTTTTTATCTGTAAAACTTTCAAAATATGTACAAAGCTAGAATCTGCAGTGTATTTAATAAAGTCAGATCACAGTCTCACAGTGAATGGACACTTTTTGTTCAGTTATGTTAAATACTGTGTCTCAATATACAGAGATAAACCGTATATGTTTGTTTGAGAGGCTAACAGTAGATTAAGAAGCCCATCATGAAATAATGTAATGCTATGAGAAACAAGTGTGCTTCTGATGCAACATTATACTTAGATCTGCCTTACAAAATAAGAGTTGCTCTCATGTCTAGGGAATATTTAGAAATGCAAAGTTACAGAAGATATTGTGTAGTTCATTTGGAGGTGAGAAGGCATCCCCTATATGCTGTCTGTTTTAAATTGGTAAAAGGTCACACACAAAATCAAGATGTAATTTCAGCATGGGGTACTATATTGGTGTTTTTTTTTTTTTTTTTTTTTTTTTTTTAATATATATAGTATGTCTCTAGTGCTGTGTATTGTAGATATTAGTAATAATAAGTGGTGATATGAGCTTTCTATGTGCGTGCTTAGCTTGAGTAATATAATTGAACTATATTTATGTGGGATAACTTATATTTTAATTACTAGCACCATCTGAAAAACTTTCCATATACGTTTGATGCAATTATGCCCAGGCAATCTAGCACTATTACAGGTACACAGAAAAATGTGACAATTGTGCTAAAAGTGAGATTTTATTTTAAGGCAATTTAGTACTTACAGATGTTTATGTAGTAAGTGACCTGAGATACTTAAAGAAAGGTGTTTTTTTTGTATAAATGCTGAACAATAAAATAAAATAAAATAAAATAAAACAAACATGCTTTACCATGAAAATGTTACATGTCTAAAAAAAAAAATAATCCTTATATCAGTCATAACTCCCAAATTTTTCATGCAATGCATACGTAAACCACCAAGTTCCATTCTTTAGTTTCTCTACTAAATTTTCTACTAAAATTTTTGTATGTTTCAAGCGAAACTTGAACAAGTTCACAAAGTAAAAATGGAATATTTACATGCACATTGGCAAAGAGACAATACGCTTCTGTGGTATTAATTTTTCTTTTCATTAATATTGTTTACCCTTTTTGGTAGGGGAATTATGAATTACCATACCCAAATAAAAGTGCTGAATTTTTAAAAAGCAGAGTTTGAAGGGGAAAGATTTTTCATTACAATTGGTTGTAAAACCTGAAGTAATGTTGCCTTATGCAGTGCCCAAGCAAAGAAGCGTTTACTATGAAATATCTTGTATATGTCAGTCTTGTGAAACAAATTAAAATCATACTAAGCTTTCACATTCTTAAACATTTTCAACTAGACTAATTAATTTATTTATCCAGTAATATCAAATACTTACAGATAACTGTAATGATGAACTCCAAATGGCAAGAGCATAGCATAACAAATCTTGGAGCTGATGATGTGTTGTAGCAATTAGCATATCCTTTATTTGCAGAACTCAGCAGACACTTGTAGTTATACATGTTAGTAATTCATCAATTTCACGTGTGCTTTAACAAGAACTAAATGCAATTTGAAATATATAGTCACTATTATCATGTGATAATTTAGGGAAGTTTTCTCTCTCTTTTTTTTTTTTATTTTTTAGAGGAAAAAAAATTATAAGAGAACATTTTAATATTCCTTTTTCCAAGACAATAACTTGACTTATTCCTAAGTAAACTGGAAATACTCTTGGCAAGTCTATAGAGTATAAAAGTTACATATAATGATGATCTTATGCTTCCTGTTTCCATAGCGTACATTAGAATATGAACAAAACTGAGGGCAAAGGGAATTCTAAATTTAACTAGGAGATTGCTTTAGGCTACAGATACGTTTGTTTTAAGTGAGCAGGAGACTACATGAAGCAAGTCTATTTGAAAAATCTTTTGTATACCGTTTTCCTCCTCCATTACAGGAATTTTCAGAGATAGAGTTCCCCGTTCTTTTCTCATAGATAATATGAAATGAACTATTTATTACAGGTAGGAAGATTCTTTGGTGGCACCGAAGATTGCCTCTAATGTGGTTTTAAGGCTACGGGATCAAATAAGAGTCAGTCCATCTGATAAAAAGCTGACAATGATTTCAATTAAGCAGATCAAATTGGTAAGAAAATGATAAAATGGGGAAAAAAAAAAAAAGAAAAAGAAAAAGATTTCTGTGAAGTGATCTCTCTCTCTGATTTGTATATGAATTTTAAGAGTTTTTATAGATAAACAAAATATAAGATGAAGTCAAATTCTTATATATTAATGGCTAATTCAGTGTTTTCTAGAGTAAAAGTTAAAAATAAACAAACAAAGAAAAGTGAAATGGTAGGTAAGTGTACCTACCATTTCTGCCTGCTCAAGGCAAAAATCTGCATTGCCCAAAGAGAATAATTCATATCAGTTTTAAAATCCTTGAATGCTGCAGGGCATTTCAGCAGTAAACTTGGTCTCCAATTTTTCTCCCCTATCACAGCAATCCCCTTTCTGGCACTCTGTATTCTGTAGAGTAATTGCCATGAGTGTGAGGAATGAAAGGTTTAAATCACTATGCCAAATTGGAAAAATAACTTTCAACATTGCATAAGTACTCACATGCAGCCATTTTGAGAAAAATGAATTTTAAGATTTGTTGTTGTTGTTGTTGCTTTTGCTGTGAAACACTCCAAAACATCTCCTTTCATGCAAATTTGAAAACAGGAATGGCTTTGACATAACTGTATTCATGAAACAAATTCACGTTTGAGTGTTGTGGTCTGATAAGGCAACATCAGTCTCAGAACGCAGCTAAAGTTACTAGGAGAGAAAGAAGAACAAAGGTCACTGGCTCTGATTGCCCTGATAGGGAAGCTGGTATCTGTAACTCTTTTTTTTTTTTTTTTTTTTTTTTTGTACTTTGTGTTTACTGTAGCATGATATAAAACATTTTGAAGTCACATGTAGTCAATAAGCTTACTGCTGACTATATGTGAAAGAGGAACCAAAAGAAGAATCTGTTCTGACTATAGGCGGCATAAATTTTACACAGAAATTTGCCTGATTTCTGTATGTTTTCTGTGCTTTTCTTGGGCAGTGGAGCAGTGCAGTGGTCACAGCATCAAGCCTGCTGGAGTTCAAGTAGTGTTTGGACAGCTCTGTCAGACATATGGTTTGATTTTTGGGTGGTCCTGTGTGGATCCAGGAGTTGGACTTGATGATCCTTGTGGGTCCCTTCCAACTCAGGATACTCCATGATTCTGTGATAAAAAATTCATAAATTTAAACCTTAGAGTACATCCAGTGAAGAAAGGGAAAGAAAGTATTTATCGCTTGTAATTGGATAATGGAAGAATTTCAGTCCAGATGTTATAAACTCTATAAAAACAGATGTATTCCTGGGATTTCCATTATTTTCAGCCTGCATTTCTTAAGAACAAGTCATGAGTTTTGACTCCATCCAGTCTGACTCATAACCAAGCACAACAATATTTCCTCAGCACACCTCCAGAACTTGTGCTTTTCATGTGTGCCCTTCACAATGGGAAGCCACTCCACAAAAATAACTGTGGAATTAAAAGCTACAGAGTTTAGAGGAAATGGGAATGTATGGTGCTCATAAAGATCTGATTTCAGTCTGTTTGCTGAGGCACAAAAACTTAGCGTAATCTGTAGACCCATGGGCCTGAGGATAACTATTCAGTTTAGCTTTCCAGAAAAAGAAAGCATTTAATTTTTTGGCAAATACCCGTAAGTACAAGCAACATAACATTACTAAAAAGGAGAGCTAGAGCAGAAAACCAGTGAACTTGCTTTTGAATAAAGTCTTGCAGAGCTATAACATAGTCTGTTGTTCTAGGATTTGTTTTGTTGGTTAAATAGGAAAAAAATGCAAATGAATCCACATAAACATACCTTGCTGCATTTAAAAACGTTATTCAAATGCATGGTAACTGTCAATTGAGTCATTAGGAAAAGAAGGAAAGGTTAATTCGGTTTCCTACTTACTGTTTTTTTACCAAATGAGAGTGGTTGAGAGTACACTCTTGCTGATACCAGCAAGAACAGAAAAGATGGATGAAAGCGGTAAAATGAAATTGTAAATAAAATCAGAGTTTCTTGTGTTTTTATATTACTTAAGAACTTTGGGATGGAGCCAGAAACTGCCTGACTTATTGTAAGGTCCTCTGTTTGTGGAGATCCTTTAAGGATATAGAAATCCCAAACAATTAAACAAAGTAGTCTGTATGTACTCATCCT
This sequence comes from Aythya fuligula, assembly GCF_009819795.1. Lineage (NCBI taxonomy): Eukaryota > Metazoa > Chordata > Aves > Anseriformes > Anatidae > Aythya > Aythya fuligula. The sequence goes on along the minus strand of NC_045562.1, from coordinate 24,286,532 downwards.
TCCTTTCCTTATGCAGAATAGCAGTTCACCAGTGCCACAGGTATCTTTGGCTATAAGTATTGATCATGAATTTTGAAATATAAGGGTAACTCAGCTAGTCTTTATTTACAGGTAATACACTCACAAATACATGTTTTTTACCTATCTGGAAGAAATTTAGATCTAAAGAATTCTAATTTATTAGAAACATACTAAATGTAAATGAGTGCATTTTGTGGTATAATCCTAGATGCACTACCTCTCATTCATGCTCCTCAGAATCTTGTCACAGTGAATGCCCAAAAGAGGTTTGAGAAAATTATATTATTTCTTTTGAGAAACAAAATTTTCCATTTTTTTTTGAGGTTGTGAATTCAGTTTCTGACCACTGAAACATAACTTTGCCTACCACAACTGACTTTGGTCAGTTAAAACCAGGAAGGAATGATAAATTCTAAAAGGGAAATAGCTTGTTGAACTGACTTACCTTACTGAGGGGCAGCTGGTATGAGAGAGAGGGCAGGGCTGCATATCTGGGGATCAGGGAGGAGTGGAAGAAGTGAGATCACCATTTTCACAGTTGGTGGGGTTATTGGACTGACCTAATTTTTGTCACACTGTCTCAGGGTTATACTGTTCTGTGAATCAACACTGATTTCAGTAACTCCATCAACACTATGACTGAACTAATAACAGTATAAATAGACCCCACTTGGCTTTCTTCTGACTAATTGTAAGCCCATGGCAGAGGGGAATTGAACATATTCTCCAAAGCTGGTGCCCTAATGAGTCACTCCTAAATTATACCTTTTAATTTTTTTTTTTCCAGGTTATACTGAAGTACACTAGATCCTAACTAGTTCCTGGAAAATATTTGTTCTTGTTTTGCTTTTGTGTTAATATAAAGTAAAAATACTTTAAACAATATTTAACTTCAATAAAAATGCTTAGTGCTATACACCCAAAGTACATATTTTACATTGCTGTGACAAGGGTTTATGACACTTCATTTCTAGCCAGTGTTTAACATATCTCTATTTACTGTTCACATGCATATATTCAGATCAAATATGACATACTGTCATGAATAAGATACATTATACAGTAACAGGTAGTTTCTATATCCTGGAAATTTTATCTGCACAAACATATGTGTGTGTATGTACATGGACATGTGCATATTCACACAGTAATGGAAGCAATAGAGTGGAAGGAAATTAGTTGGTGAGTGAAATCCCATTCTGTTGCAGGCAATCACATAAAGTTCCATAATAGAAGTTCTCTTTTTGAAGGCTTTTACCCTCATTGCTCTCACCAGGAGTCTATTCCAAATCTGGAATGTTCTATAGGTTAGAACATTTTCTTCCATTTTGTAGTCTAAAATACAAATGACTAAATTTATTCTCTTTTTCTGACAGTCTTAGATTAAAGTGTCTTTTTTTTTTTTTTTTTTTTTTTTTTTTTTTTTTTTGGTGTGTGTGTGTGTTTATCTCCCACCAAGGCCATAGTGCTTTGCTCAGTTTCTAGAGATCACTCATAAAACTTTGCTGCTTTCTAGATGTACGCTGTCCTAGACTTCTTATATAAAGGGCAAATTTCATATAATTTTTGTAATCCTATTCCTTTTCTGAACCTCTTTTAGCTTTTTGAATATACGTATTCAGAGCTGTTCCAGGACTGTTCCTATGGGACCTATTCCTTATAAAAGAGTACCTTCTGATGTTTCCTAGGATTCTTTTGGCCTTTTTCTCACCTGCAACATGTGGCAATTTAGAGTCTATAATCATCTTAGGTCCTTCTTTTTGTGCATTTCCAGCTGATCTGCTTCCAGTTTACAGCAAACTTGTTTTATACTACTGGATGAAAATCCATTATTCCTTTCTTCTCTGGTACAGAAGATAATTTAGTTCCTTGTTATATAGATATTGGCAACACTTACCAAGTAATTCTGATAAAGGCTAATTTTGTCAGTACATATTTTTACCGTGGTCTTTGATGAAATTGTTAAACTCCACCATTTTTTTCCTAGCCCTATGGTATTCACTGTACAGTATTCCTGCTATATCTTTTTTTGTTTCAACAAATGCTTATCTGTAGGGCAGTGCTGTATGAAGCCAAGATTGATAAGATCTACTTCACCTTTGTCTGGAAGAGTATCTCATCAAATGAATATATCAGAACTCTAGATGTGATTTATCTTTGTTTCTCTATGATTCAATGTATCCTACTCTCTATGCTTATTCTTATGCCTTTAATTTCCCTCTCTAGGGAATCTGCTTTAGATGCATGTGTGCTTTTGACAACACTGCAAACCAGCAGTTTTCTAGGCCATCCTTCCTTCCATATTTTTTAAAAATTTAACTATTGCAAATACAATTTTTTGTGGCAGCTTTTGATAACTGTTTGAAACTCTCTGACTTGGAGTAGGACTTCATGTTATTTTTATAATTTATGCAGAAGAAACTGTCTGCATAACTTTTGAAAAAGACTTGTTCTTTTTAGCCATAGGTATAGCACTGATGAAATAGTATGTTGTCATGTAATTCAATATCTCCAGTATACCATAAATATCATGAGGCATGAACCACAGTACAAAACAAAATCCCTGTTAGAAAAATAAATTCAGGTGAAGAGAATAAAGGAGTTTTTGACACCTTTGAATTCTCAGTATATTATTCACTGCTAATTACTGTACTTCCTAGAGGGCACAACCTGGAATTCCCTCTCTCACTCAGAAATTGGAGGTGTAACTAATGTGGAAGAAGGAAGCAAAAGAACAAATTGCCTTCACCAATTAATATAGATGTCTTTTGTCTAGAAAATATTTTACAGAAGAAACCTCTCACAGAAGGGCTAGTGAACCTGAGCCAGCTAATATCAAATCAGCCTTCAACTTACACCAAAGAGCTTGCAATTGATAAATGAAATACTTCACTGCACTCTCTCAATTTTAAAATTAGCATCCTTTTGCTAATTTTACACATTTTATACATTAATTAATTTTACTAATTTTAATTTTACTAATTTTATACATTATATATACATAATATATTATATATATTATATATAATGTATTATATTATTGTATGCATTATATTATTGTATTATATTAATGTATTATATTATTGTATTATATAATATATTATATATATTATATAATATATATTATATATAATTATATATTATATATATTATATATATTATATGTAATATAATATATATAATATATATATTGTATACTATATAATATATTATATATATTATATAATACAATAATATAATAATAATATAATAATAGTATAATATAATATATATATATTATAATGTATTATATATACATTCATTTTACTAATTTTATACATTTTACGCAGCTAATAACTATATTGAAGACAATCAGAATCAGGTCTATTATCTGTGTCTTTAATGATATAAGAGTAATCCTTAGCATTAGATCAATAATACTCAAGGATGTCTCCTTGATCAATAGAGATCAAGGAGACATTTGGATCTGCTGACATTTCAAGATTTTCGAAGACAATCTAGGTCTTCCCCACCATGTGCTCTCTGAAATAGTTCTGGTAACCTCAGATGTAATTGTTGACATGCTGAATATTTTGGCAAGTCCAGAAAAGAATGTACTTTAAGTAGTGATGCTGTCCATATTTTCCTTAGCAACAGGAATGAGGAAAAAAGGGGTGCAGGTGTGCTCTCAGAAATATTGCAAACCAAGCTGTAAGGATATAGATCTTTTTTTTTTTACTTTATTACATTTTATGCATTTGCAATTACATAAAAGCTCAAAAACCTCAACTACATCTTCTTTAAGGTCAGCTTAGTGAAAAATAACTTTAAAGGTCCCTTGCAATATTACAGATTCCTTGAATCCACCTTTCGCAAAGGCTTTTCTACTCACCAGGTCCAGCTGTCTTTCCATAAATGACACTGAGCTGTGGGAATAGCATCAGTATAACTGTAGGGACTATGGTGAAAGAATCCTAGAAAGGTATTGTATTTTCTTCCCTTACTGGCTTATGGCTGAAAGTCATTTACAGCAAATGTAAAGTATCTGCAATAGGGAAAGCAAAAATTTCTTTGTATTAAAACAGTGCTATCCAAATGAAAATATGACATTTAGAAAAAATATTCTTTGCTTAAGTATTCTCCACTCTCCCTAAGTAAAACTGCCATGGAGCTCTAGGAGGACAGGAACACTTTGATTGATGAAAGTGTGGAGAGAAAAATGCCGGGCAATGTAGGCTGCAAGACCAATTTACATACTGATTGTCAACATCTCTAAAAGAATGAAAGCTATTCCAAAAATCCATGTTACCTTTATTGCCAAGTTGCAGTAAGTCATATCACATTAATTAATTAGGTCCATTTAATGTGGATTCTCCTGAAGACTGTGTTTAGATACTCACAAGAAAGTAGGCTAAAGCATCTAAGTTTCTCATTAGGAACAGGTATTCCTGTTCTTTCCCTAATGAGATGTGAATGCCAATATTACCTTTATCTGGTGATGACAAGTTTCCTAGACTTCTGTAAGCCTAATGTATATCTTTATATATATATATATAATACGTGCATCTCTCTCATCATTGCTAGTCACAAATAATACCTTTATATTATCATTATTATAGATAGTCACTGAAGTCTTTTATTGCAACAGTAAACTCTCTGTTCTTTCTTTGGCGCTTGCAAAGTAGCTCTTAGGATGCTAAATGAATGCTGACCAGCTAGCCTCTGTAAGAAAACAAATTGCATGGAGTTCCCTAACTCTGGCCTCAGGGACGCATAAAATGTCCTTCTGAAAATGCATATTCTTAGGAGATATCCCTAATAAAATGACAGCTTAGCTTTTACCAAGAAACAGCCTTCAGCAGAATTTATCCTAAATTCTGAATAGGTGAATATATTCAGAATTGTCAGTATAAATCAACTTGATATTAAAAGGATTTTTTAAACAAATCTAATTATATGTAACTTCTATCACCTGATGTTTGGATAGCATTCTTCAGGATTTATTTATTATTTTTTTTTTCTTCCTTATTATTTATAACATTAATAACCTGGAATAAAAAGTTCTAAGTTTGGCTGTTGAGCCACAGAAAAGTCAATGGAAATATTCAGAGAAAGGTGAACATGCTTTGAGAAACACAATGCTACTCACAGTTTTTATATACCTGTAATGTCTGTTGTGATGGCATTGTTTCCACAAATCCAGAAGTTTGGTTTTACTGTGACCTCAACTGTCATTCCAGAGAAATGACATAGCTGCTTTAGCAGCAACAGAACACAAACTCCATACAATTATTCCATAGGAGACATTCTTAATAACTTTTTCAGTTATCTGCTAACTCTGGGTTTCCCATATAATTCTCTGTAACAATGAGTTTTAAAAAATAAACCAAGAGAGTACATTTGAGAGAAACCTGTAATCTCAATTTATTTGAAATTTTTGTATGGTCCAATTACTTTTAAAATAACTATTTATTTATTTTTTTTATTGGACTCTGACCCTACAGTTTGATGACCCTCTGTGACCCCTTATGTCTCACTTAAAATAAACAATTTTACATGTGTCCCTTGCTTTAAGACTTGGTTCTAAATGTGTAAGTGCTTTAAACAGTTCTTGCAGATCTTTTTTTCTCCCCTGAGTAGTGTAACAATTGTGTAGCTGAAATACTTTGGGGAATTACACCTAAACTTCAACTTTTATCACAGAAAATCTCCATTCAACAATAGAAAGTCCTCTTCTCCTTTTGAAAGTATTCAGATAGCTTTCTAGCAGTGACAGAATCCTGCCTCTTCCATGATGAATTTTGTGCCTCTGAGTGTAGTGAATAGAGAAGGAATGAAAAAACCTGTTCTTTATTTTCTGAAAGAAAAAATGGCATCAAATTAATATTTACTCAAAACTTTTGTGTTTTCTTCCTTAAAAGCACTGTTATTACAGCATATGAATAGTATGTAGCTTGGCTTTGACAAGGATACTTCATTATTATTGCGTGATAGGAACAATTCTACCAACACAGTCTTAAAACATTTTGAAAAGTCTTGTGAAGCTGGGGAAGGAATTTTAAAAGGGGCCTCTCTCTTCTTGGAGTAGACTCAAACTACATTGTTTTCATGTCACTTCACACTAGAAGTGAGCAAAACGTTTTGCTTAAATAAGCAAAACAATTGACTGACTAGTATTTATGTAGAAAAGGGAGTATGGATTAGTGTGGCACACATGCTGAACGTGAATCAACAGAGGCATGCTGCTGTGAAAAGGAAAATGTATAAACAGAACTCTCTATCCAAAACATATGAAATAATCCCTCTACTTTGCTCAGCAATAGTAGGGCTTCAGATAGAATACTTTGCTCTGTGTTTCGGTCTCTAAGACAGGCGGAGAACTGGCTGAAAAACAACTAGAGGAGAGCAGTAACAGTGATTTGAAGTTTGGAAACCTTGATGCATGAGAAAAGAATAAATAAATTCAATTTTTTTTTTTTTTTTTTTTTTTTTTTTTTTTTGTCCTAAGAAGACTGAAAGAATATGGTGTGGAGAAGGAAGGTGGTAAATAAACTATTAGCAAAGAGAAAGAGAATAATTCATTTTCTTTGTTGTAGATGGAATGAGAAATAATGGCCTTAAGTTGCAAAAAAGAGTTCTGTTAGATATTGAGAAAAACTTGTAGGAGTAAGAATAATGAAGCCCTGGAATAAACCCTTAGGGAACTGTGGAGCTGAAATTATTCAAGTTCTTTAAAAACAGCTTTATCAAGTGTCTATCCAGACATACATTCTATCTTAAAGTTACTACCCCTATGTTTTTTTTGTTCACTTACAACAACACAAATTTTAGACAAAGCAAATGAATACATGATTTTGCTTCAGATAAATGGTATTACACCATTTTTCCTTTTAAACTTAAACTTTTAGTTAAGGAATATTTTAGATGCACAAAGATGAATTGTAATTTAGAGTTGTACTCAATTTAATTGAAAAAAATATTAGTAAATTTTAACTGTTCATTTGACATGAATTTTAATGTGGTTAAAATAAACAAGCATCAGGGTGATTTTTTTTCAAATTTTGTATTATGCAATGATGGGAAAGCCAATTATGCAGACATCTATTTAACACAAAATAATAACTGTTCAAATGTTTTGTACTTCAGCAGGTAACTAAAAAACAGCTAGAGCATCTGTGTGTGTGGTGGGGGGTTGTATGTTAAGTGCTGCATGAGCTTTATGCAGTTTTATTGCAAGACAGTGGTCGGAAGAATTTGGGTGGGAGAAATGGAAGGACCATATGTTTCTACTTATAAATTCATGTATGTTTTAGATCCTGGGCATAATGAATGATTATAAGCTTTTAGCAGCAGTAATTATTAATGTATTATATCATATTAGTATTCCAATTTCATATGTACAGTGGAAAAATAACAAGATTATTCACTGATAACTGTTATCGTAGTATTTTTGTATGGTGCAGCAGTAGTTTTTGTGCAGACCCTCCTGGCTCATAGTAGCCCTACTAACTGGGCATCCCCCTGTATTCCTGCTTCCTCCTGCTGATTCTTTTTCCAGGATGTCAGGGAATATTTTGTGCATGAACAGTCCATTCCAGCAGTTGTGGGAAGAATCCTCAATCATCATGAAAATGTTATTTCCTCTTATTAACAAAGCACACAAAAGGGCTCTCAGAAGAAACTTTTGATAGAGAGAGCTGAGCTGCAGTAGAAAAAGCAATTACTTGTGGGATGGAAAAAAAACAAAGGAGATCTCAGTTCTGTCTTGCACTGAAGACTATTCAAATTGTAAATGTTCTCAGAGAGACAGGTCCTACCTAGCTTGACTGAAGAGGTCAGGGCTCAATGGCTACCATGAGAAAGATTGCTACTTTCAGTCTCCCAGAATAGCTCTGTCCTTTTGTCCTTTGAAATAAGGTTTCGTCTTCAGGGGAAGTTGAGTATAATTCCATGATGCTTTGGAGAATATGAGTCTTGTGAAGATTGAGTCTGTACCTACCATCTGCTACTGTGCAGCTAATATGCAAAAATCATGAAGCCATTGAGAGAAACACAACAGGGAACAAGACTTAAAGCCACCTAATGTGCTTGTTCGGTATCCATACTAGAGATGTTGCCCTAAATCTGACAGGTACTGTTATTTTTGAGATTGGAATGGGGCCCAAGTTATCCTCTCTTACTCTTCTAAAATTCCAGTTAGTTAATGGGAGTCATCCTGGAGAAATACGAAAAATAGATAATTTGTTTCTTCATCTTTTGTGGTTATTATTATTTTTTTTTTCTGTAAGAACACACTAAATATTCACAGAACTATTGCAGCACTGTCACAGCACTATGCGTGCAATATGAAGAGATTCATTTCATATCTTTATGATCATTCTGTAAATCACACTAATCTCTGCATCTTAGATTGTTCTTCTCCACAAGTAAGATGTGATTTTCATTATATGATCTCAGAATGGAGTTAATTACATGTTCTTGTTGAATAAACACTTCTGTTTGTTTTGATTCTGCTGCCTTCAGAACTATGTAAATGCAGCCATGAAGTCTGGCTAGCCGGATTAGAATTCAAATTAGCTGCTCAAGACTAATTAATTTCTATGGCTCTACTTCTATGGACAAAAAGACTGGAAATGCATCTACTCATTTTTCTTTTACCCATTTTCTATTTTGAATCAACTATCTCACAAGAGAAATGCATCAGGAGACTGCTTCCTTTCCAAAATCCATTTATGGAATGGTAAATCTGCCAAATTAATCTTTTTGCCAGTCTAGATAATGTTAGAGTTATTATAATAATGCCATTAAATGGCTAGAAATCTCATACATGTCAAGTAGAAGCAGACTATAGAAGAGCTAATAGAGAAGGAGGTCTCCCAGGTTTTGCCTTTTTTTCTTGGGAAAGTGCAACAACACCCAAAAGTGGTTCTTCAGCAGGGAAAATACAAGAAAAATCTGTTTAATTTCTTCTACAAGTTTTTTCCCTCTCTTCCATGAGCTCCGGTAAAATCTGATCAAAGATATGTTCCTATCAACACAGAAGCTCCAGGGATACAGTTTATGTGTTTGGACTTAGTGCAGTGATAGAGACTGCTTGGTATGCCTGTTTGGAGGAGATATCCAGATTCTGAAAGAGTCCTCTTCCTTCCACAAGGGATTTAACAAGGTCTGTTTTTAATAAAAATTACTCTCCAGGGATCTCAAAGGCATGACCTGCTGCCCTCTGATAGATTGAAAATGCTGATAGAGAAAATTTCAATCTAGACTTTCAAGCAGAAATGGAAGAAAAGTAATAAACCATTGGAAATAGTTGTAGAAGATCTCTAAAATAGGATGAACAAAAATAAATTTAGAAATCTTTTTCTATAATGCTCAGGTTGTAACATGATATCTAAGGCTAAGAGATTTAAGTGTTGCTTTCCTTGTTTCAACTCCTATGCTGTTTATTTTTTGCCTGGATATAAACAGTACAAACAAAATCACACAGAGCATTTCCATGTTTACCAAAACAAAACAAAACAGAAAAAAAAAAACAATGGGTGATAGAAGAAGGCATGAAGAGTTGTACAATAAAAAGAGGATTATTTAATGTTTCTGGATGTTGCGTAGTTGCTATTTTACAAGTTTATTTTACTATTTAAAATGTATTATGATTGAAATTATTGAAATTGCACACATATGAGTCGAATAAGAACTTAGAATTATGAGAATAATGAGGCTTATGAAGCCTCTCCCAGCCACTGCTGAAGTCAGACATATTTCCACTTCAGACAGAGGAAGGCTGGATTGCAGCATAATTTAGAGTTACGATGGCAAGCATATTTTACAGATGTTCAAGCTGGGTTCAGATGTTCAATGTTGGTTTAAAATCTGTTGCACATTATTTTTATGAAGAGAGTATTTTAAAATATCTGACTAACTTGTGGGCACACAACAATTAAACAGTGGAAAAGACTCATAGTTTGCTTAATTCCCTTAGTTGAGAACATTTGTTTAAGGTCTGATGCAAACTGAAAATTTTCAGAATGATAATGTCAAAGGTGGTGATTCAATTTCCTTTGGAAAAGTAATAATTAACTTCCAGCTGAAATTAGATATATAACCGCTGCCTTTTATAAGCAGGTAGGTCAGCCTGATCCAATTTCCTTAGATATTTTTCCATTGACTGCAGACCCATAGAACAGGGCTATTGGGAACTACCCAAGCAGGCTTGACAGCAAATTCTTGTTCAGACCAGATTCACAGAAACTCCAGCCACTAAAATGGTATCAAGGATAATAAGTTTGGAGCATTGCAACATCAGAATGAACTCTGTCACTCACTGACCTTAAACTATTGACTAGACATTTTGGAGAACTGTTTGCATCTTTTTTTTTTTTTTTTTTCACAGGAGGCTTATATAGGTTACCATTGGATGCATAGTTAGTAACATTCGTAAAGTTTTAATATCCTCCATGATTTTCTCACTCAGGTGGTATTAGGAAGCCAGTTCAGAGTTCTCAAATAGTCATGAAACTAGCAGGGCTCAGAAACATTACTGATACTCTTATTCTAAGAATAAGCCAAATTTAATTGCCTGTTACCTTGTTAAAAGTTTTCTTCTCAAATATTTGTGACAAACTTCACATGGTAATTACTTGTTAGCCTTTTTTCCCTCGGTTAGGTTAAATAACAGGTAAAAAATTGATCTATTTTGCTATGCTACTTTTCTGTACTTTTATATAGGGGCTAAAAGCAAGCCTATCAGCATGCTCCTCTGGTAGTGCTTGTTTTAAAAACATTTGAGATCGTCTGAGATGCTATTTGAAAAGTAAAATGGCAAAACCATGAATTTGTAACATATTTTTCATATAATTTTGTAAAAATATCCTGGTGGGTGAGCAATCCTGTGGGAATCCTGTGGAAATCTTTCTGCATCCTAGTGCACCTATTTGGGTACTTTGGTACCCAAAGTACCAAATGAATGCTCTGTTGGGAATATAAAAATTAACAGACCATTTACAACACTTCAGTAATGCCAGTGTCTTACAATACATTTCTTGAAGTTTGTCCTCATTCCTGCTACAAGCTCTGTTTGATCTGGAACATGCGGGTGGGCAAGTGCAAGGCACCAACAGAGGTAAGAAAGCTGCAAATAAAAGTTTGAAGGATCATTTTCCTTTGGCTGAGTTTTGCCACTTGCTTTCATGGTAATTAGATTGTGCTGTGGTAAGATAGTCTTGTCCTAAAATCAATGACAGAATAACATTTTACCCTCTTTTGTTCATGAAGAGTATGTAAACAGAGCTTGTGAAGTTAAACACCACTCATTTTTGTCAACACAAATAGATCTGCTCTATCTGCAGCTGCTAAACTATGATGCATATGTAACTTGTTACCAATGTATGTAGAAATCATGGGGCAAACAAACACACAGCAAGTTGGATACTATCTAGGACTTAAATTAGACCCTGAATTAGAAAACTGTTATACATGGAACAAGTAATGGAAAACGCTAACAATTTCTATCACAATGGAAAAAATATTTTTGTTTTGAATGGCTTTGAACATGCCAAAAGAAACACACAGGATATGTATGTATTGCATTGCTGCAAGTAAAATATTCTACTTTAATTTTAAAGAATCTCAGAATCACAGAATCATAGAACTGTAGGGGTTGGAAGGGACCTCGAAAGATCATCAGGTCCAACCTCCCCGCCAAAGCAGGTTCCTCAGAGGAGGTTGCCCAGGTAGGTGTCCAGACAGGCTTTGAATATGTCCAGAGAAGGAGACTCCACAACCTCCCTAGGCAGCCTGTTTCAATGCTCTGTCACCCTCACCATGAAGAAGTTCTTTCGCATGTCAGTGCGGAACTTCCTGTGCTCTAACTTGCAGCCATTGCCCCTTGTCCTATCCCCGCAAAGCACTGAGAAGAGGTTGGCTACATCCTTCTGTCCCCCACCCCTCAAATATTTATATACACTGAGGAGATCCCTTCTAAGTTTTCTCTTCTCTAGGCTGAACCAGGTCTCTCAGCCTTTCTTCATAGGGAAGATGCTCCAGGCCCCATATCACCTTTGAGGCCCTCCACTGGACTCTTTCCAGGAGATTCCTGTCTTTCTTGTACTGGGGAGCCCAGAACTGGACACAGTACTCTAGGTGAGGCCTGACCAGGGCAGAGTAGAGGGGGAGGATCACCTCCTTTGACCTGTTGGCCACTAGATTTTTTTTTAATTAAAAAAAAAAAAAAAAATCTGCCCTTGCAGTTCTGCACCAAAGGGTCAGTTTCCTGTAACATAATTAGTGGAAATTTTCTCTTTTGCTCTTTTCATCCTCCTTCACCCCGGGGAAAGGACAGAGCCCCCTCTGCCTTCTGCAGCAGGGAGAGGGGAACGGCTCCAACGGGAAGCATTATTACAACCCAGCCATATATAAAGATAAACCCTAATGGCAAGTAAACCCTAGTGGCAAAAGGGCATTAAAGAAGGTTAAGTAACTTTATAAAAATTCACAGATGAGAAAATACTGGCTCTGCCTTGCATTTACCCTATAGCTAGCTGTCTCTTAAGCATTAAAAAATGTGGTAGAGCTGTATGACAGCTAGTACAAGTTCAGGAGAGATTATGAAGGGGGACAGGAAAAGATAGCATATAGGATTTTCTGAGTGTTTACAAATTTTTTCCATCATTCCTTTTGGGCATCTCAAAGCAACTGTGCCTGGTTTCTCAGGAGAAACCAGGAAAGGAATAAGTAAATTTTGTAAATTCTGATAGAATTTAATTACAGGCTTGTACACATCCTGTTTTAGTATTACTCCAAAACTTTTCCCAAAATAAGTTACTTGGTTTAATATTTGAAACAACAAAATTCAAGTTCTGCTATTTAGAAGCCTTAAGTCTGAGACTACTGAAAAGGGGCTAGAACACTTTTGAAAGTGTTTTCAAAGCGATTTTGTCAAAACTATATGGTGATATAACATTTCTCTATTAGTCTGACCATGTTTGTATAAAACTGACAGGTTTTCCCATTGAACTGAGATATGCTGTTCTTGTTTCATTTTTACTGAGCTTCTTTTAATGACAATACAGTTAAATATGGAGTAGTTGGCTGTTACATCAAAATAATTCAGTTGAGTCATTTTTCAGGAGAGCCTGCAAAGCCAGGGGAAAAAAAAAGGTCTATAGTAAATTCAGTATTCATTGATTTGAAAGTTATGAATCCTTCTATGAACTTTAAATGCATCTTTCTTTTTAAATACTACTTTTGGCAGACAATTCATTAACTAGCATTAGATCCCAAGTTAATAACCTTCATCATGGTCCTAATCGTGATCTAAAACATGAAAGAAGGTACATGTTGGACTCTTTTGAGAAATTAAGGACAAACAAGAAATGGGTGTTACTGGTACACAACAGTGCCTTTTCAAGCCTACAGCTATTCTGTGGTATCTATCTAATCTAGTGTCTTAAGTATCATTTGAGATCAAAGTTCAGGGTGCTTTTGCTACTGTTCAGTAGGTATGTGAAAGGATGAAGCTAAAGTAAGATAGGTGGTGATGCACCTGAAGTAGAATATCTGATACGTTTAGCGAACAACAATATATATTTGTACCTGTAGCCGCAACTGGCCTCTGTGCACTGTAACATGGGGAATCTACTCCAAAGACTTTCTAAGTTTAATGAATTTGATAGAAGAATGTTAATTATTGATATATATATATATATTTTTAAGACATCTTTAAAAACTGGGTAGCCATTCATTTCTCATGTAACAAAATCATTTTTAGCAATAAGTAGTTGAAAATCAACAGATCCTTTAAAAAAGTATATCTCTAGCTTCTGTTCTAAAATACCATTTCTATTTAATTAAATGTCCAGCTACACATATAATTACATATTCATATGTAAATTTAGACATAAACCCTTGGGCTCTGGCCCTAAGAAATTACCAAAACAGTTATTTTTATTTCTGAGACAGCATCACCTCAAAAAGTTTACATCGCTTTTTAAATGAAGTGTGAATAGTGCTTACCCTGTATAATTTTCCTTCTTAATAATGAATGTCATTGTTTGGAGTTTCTACAGAAGCATTCATTCTGCTAAATGTATTCTGTTGAAAAAAAAAAAAAAAACAAAAACAAAACAAACAAACAAACAAAAAAAAAAACAACAACAAACGCAAACACCTGTGTCATCTCTCAATTCGTATGGAAGGGAGCCATCTTGTGGTTCAATTTATAGTTTCCTAAGAAATGAAATTGAAATAAGATTTTCCAATATTCTCTTACTATAAGTAAGTTCAGGCTCATTCTAGTACTATATGGACTCACTCTGTTCTAATATAGCTCCATGACATCTTACTCTTCATGCTTTCATACTCTTTATGTGCTTTTAAAAATATATATATATTTTTGAATGTCTTCTCTGTCTACTGAACATGCCTAATGAGAACAGCTCTATAGAGGGCTAAATATACATAAAGTAACACACTTTTTCAAAATAGGTCATCTGTGCTATTTAGCTCATTAATAGAGGAATTAAAACATGAAATAAATGTGTTTCAAGCTGAGCTCATTGCTTCAGTAGAGATTTTAAATGGATATTGGTTAAATAGAGGCTAGGTTTACAGGAAAAATGTTTTTCAGTATTATAAATGGAAGTGCAAAATCCTCCACCTGGGAAGACCAACCCCATACATTAGTATCTGCTGAGAGCCACGCAGCTAGAAAGCAGCTTTGCAGAAAAGGGTCTGGGAGTGCTGTTGGGCACCAAAATGAACATGAGCAAAGACTTTGCCACTTTGTGGCAAAGACGACTAATGAAATCCTGGGCTGCATTAGGAGGAGTGATGCCAACAGGTTTTTTTTGAGCACCCCAGTGGAGACACTGGACTAAGTCTACAGGCCACTACATGGACTAAGCAACAGGCCACTACTTTGAATAAGGGACAGATGCTCCTCTCCTATGAGGAAAGGCTGGGCCAGCTCTGCCTTTTCACCCTGGAGAAGAGAAGTGGTGATCTCAACAGAGAAGTGGGGATCTGCGCTGGTGCGGCCTCACCTCGAGTACTGTGTGCAGTTCTGGGCACCACAGTATAAAAAGGACATGAAACCGTTGGAAAGTGTCCAGAGGAGGGCTACGAAGATGGTGAAAGGCCTTGTGGGGAAGACGTACGAAGAACGGCTGAGGTCACTGGGCCTGTTCAGCCTGGAGAAGAGGAGGCTGAGGGGAGACCTCATCACAGTCTACAACTTCCTCGTAAGGGGGTGTCGAGAGGCAGGAGACCTTTTCTCCATTAACACCAGTGACAGGACCTGCGGGAACGGGGTTAAGCTGAGGCAGGGGAAATTCAGGCTTGACATCAGGAGGGGGTTCTTCACAGAGAGGGTGGTTGCACACTGGAACAGGCTCCCCAGGGAAGTGGTCACTGCACCGAGCCTGTCTGAATTTAAGAAAAGACTGGACTGTGCACTTAGTCACATGGTCTGAACTTTTGAGTAGACCTGTGCGGTGTCAAGAGTTGGACTTGATGATCCTTAAGGGTCCCTTCCAACTCAGGATATTCTATGATTCTATTCTATGATATTCTATGATTCTATTCTATCTCAATATTCTATCTCAACAAAATGTACAAATATCTGAAGCGAGGGTATAAGCTCTTTTCAGGTGGAACCCAGTGGCAGGACAAAAGGCAATGTGCACAAACGCAAACACAGAAAGTTCCCTCTGAACATCAGGAAACACTTCTTTACTGTGCAGGTCACCAAGCACTGGCACAGGTTGTCTAGAAAAGCTGTGAAGTTTCCATACTTGGAAATCTTCAAAAGCTGCCTGGACATAGTCCTGGGCAACCTGCTCTAGGTGGTCCTGCTTGAACAAGGGGTTTAGACAAGATGACCTCCAGAGGTCCTTTCCAACTTCAACCATTCTGTGATTTTCTGCTTCTGTGAGGTAAATGTTGAAACATTTATTTGCTGTCAATAGATATATACATATATATTTGTACACACAGTACGTGTATACATATATGTTTATTAAAGGTTTGGAAATATGTTATTCAATTTTTGAAAAAGTTTGATTTATTTTTCAAAATTATTCTTTCCTCTAATTCTAGTTTCATGACTTCGGTGAGTTGTTTTCCAGTTTGTTAAACGCTTCACGCTTGTGTGAATTCAGAAGAAAATGGTATCTAAGCAAACATAGTTCTCAGATCCCACCTTTGTACAGAGAATACAATACTATACATAAAATTGACTACATGGACCATATGAAATTAAATTCTTGTTTTATTTCTAACATAATTAGGTAGCTATAAATATGCAGACATGAAAAAGAAGATGTTCAAGACTCATTTTTCCAGATTTCTGTGTTGAAAGGGCAGAACAGTTTACACAACACAATCACATATTGGTCTCTTTAAGATCTGTTACTTCTGTATTTGACTCTCCATTGTATTACCTGGCTGTTACTTTCTTGTTTAATTGCTTGTTGCACACCTGATATGCTGTACACCTCAGCATGAAAACAGTTACTACTGTATTAGTTTTATAATATTGTTGCTTGTGAACATATCCTAATAACAAAATGTTGAACTGATGTTGCACTTTGTCATATTGGGTGGGCAGGGCAAAACATCTGCCCTGAGGCTGCTGAAGACTTCTAGCCTATGTAGCATCACACTGATGTATGGCTGTTACTGAGACAAACATTTTTAACGTTCTTTGTAAATACTGCTATAATTAGATTAGCAGAAATGAAGATGTTCTCAAAAGACTTCTGATGCATCCTCACTTGAGTTTTCTTGAAATATTTTTCTATCAAAAAAGATCTGCTACAGATCTAACAGTGGGCCCATCAGGACCTTCAGGGTATTTTGCTACAAGCAAAATACTTAGCCTTTCTGATAATAAGGTAAGCACGGCCATTTTGGAATGGCTGTAACTATTTCAGTAGGTATTTATCAAGACAACTTTCCCTTTCACTTTTTTTTTTTTTTTTTTTTTTTAGAACAGGAACCCATTCTCTGCCTGTATTCTGGAGAGACCACTTTCTCTCCATTCACTGTAAAGGAAGACTTGAAAAATCAAACTCCTAATTCAATGCCTGCCATGCTCCCTGAAAACACCTTTTTGTGTATTTAATTAATTCAGTATTTTGGAGCTTAATCTAAATTTAAGGCATCTAACTTAATCTGTACCTTCTCTCTAAAGTTTTTAATACCAAAACATTTAAATGGTAATTCACCTTTACTACTGGTGAGAATTGCATTTTTTTCCCCAGTGGTATTGATAGTCCTTCTTGTGACTTTAAACACATTGCATGGTTTATGAAAAGAAGTTGTTTATTATTTTTGAGGAAAATATATATAATAACATGTGTGACACCATAAATTTCACGTTTTAAGATTCCCATCTGCAGAGAATATCAGTTTAAGTGCAATATGATACTGAAATACAATAAAAAGGACTTTAATCAAATCCATGCACAACACATTTACAGATTTTTACTAAAAAGGAAGTACTTTGAGATGAAATTGCCAGTGAATGTTATCTAGACAGAATTCACAGGAAAATATGTTTAAAACTCACAGACAAGTTATTAATACATTACTTTTTTAAAATTTTTTTTTTTAGCCTTTAAAAAGCTGGGATCACGAACACACAAAATACTGTATATTATGTTAAAACTTTAGGTCAAAAGCTTATGGCACAATTTCTTTTTTTATACAGCTCACAATTACACATTCATGGAACATCAGTTGCTATTAGTCCATTTCATCCATTAACATCACTTTGCCAAACACTAAAAATACAAACATAAGAAAAGTTTCTTGCATATTTCACAAAGATGAAAGTGAAGAAGTGCAGTAATATTTAAGAAAGTCAAGAATACAGGATGAGCCAACATTTTCCTGGCATTTAACCCACTGCTTCTAGCAATCTAACCTGCTTCCACAAGCCTTCCAAACTGATAACATTTCAGTAACTTCTATAGGTGACGTGTGTTGCCTGAAGGCACCTTTTCCATAACCACTGAAAAATAGAATACCTATTTTATTATTAACAAGTGGCTTAGTTTGCAATTAATAGTTTTACTTCTTAGTTGTCTCAAAAAGGACAAAAGCCATGATGGTCTGATATTGTTCTTATCTAAATAGCCATTTGATTGTACAGTGAGATGTGGATAAAGTTATTTTACTACCTTACAGGGGTACTGCAAGAATTAATAGCTCATTCAGCAATTTCACAGTATAAGGCCAAATTCTGCTCTGTTGGATTGGATTAATTCCTATTATAGCTCAAAGGAGAGCAGAAGTTGCACATAAAATATATTTACTTTTTGCAACTAAGTATCTCAGCTTGGGCTGGGAACTGTATAAATAATTTCATTTCTAATATAAAATTATTGCTAAAAATAATACATTTATTTATTTATTTATTTAAGTTTAAGGAAGACTTTCCCTACTGTTAAAAATATAAGGTCTTATACAGTTTATCTTATTCTGTTTCTATCTACAGTATCAACCTACAATTCTCTAACAGGTTATAATACAAAGTGGAAACAATACCTCATTCCTTAAATGTAAAGTGCACATCTAAATATATGACTTTCTAGTGATTAAGGAGAATCACCTCTCACACATCACAAAGGATTCTTTATAAAATAGTTTATAAAAAAGTTGTGGAATCAACTCTAATAAAAAGAATCAAAAGAAAACCATTATGTTATTGAACTGAAGTGATAATTAAATCCCATGTTCTTCCTGAATTCCACTAACCTGCTTAAATAATAGTGCTTGCTGTCAAAACTCATTGAAAGAAAAAAATGTGCTTTATTTTGATGTTCAAATAGCTAAATTGTAATAATAAAACACTATTATCCCTTCTTTCCTTTCTCCCTCAAGCCTCCCCTACTTTATTACCGTTATAGACAAAAAAGCCAACGCTCTATGTAAATCTATTTTGCTGATATTTGGATATAGTTTTAGAAAAAAAAAATACATTTTTCTATGTGGAATTTAAGCAGGAGTTTGGTAACGTAGGTCACTAGTTGAGGCCTGTGGTAGCTGAGTATATCTATTCCACCTCTGTGGGACCTTTCTTATCCCCTCTCAAGGACATGAAGTTTCTGGCCTTACTAAGGGGAAGATGGTTTTGGCCACATTTCTTCCTGTACAGGAAGAAAAGACAGTCACGTGAAATTCCAAATACTCTGGCTTTCTCTCTGTCTGTTATGCTATGTACAGCCCAGGTTTTTCTCATGTACCTTCCTGCTCTGCTCATCTTTCCATTAAGAAAGCATATGGTGTGGAAATCACTTCTCCATCTGCACAGGTAGAAACTACTATCCCATGAGAAGAAATACATTGCATAAGTCCTTGCCCTATACAGCTACTGCTTCCACCTGTAGTAGTATACCTATGGGTAATGGAGGCTTCATAATTCCTTCTTTCCCCTTTTTGGTGACCAGTGCCAGCTCTTTAGCTGTGGCATTCCTCCAAATCCTCATTTTTTTTTTTCCCTCTGATTTCATTGCATTGCATGGATATTCTAGAGCCACTATTTTATTTTTGAAAAATAGAGTTAGTCTATAGAGTCCACAGAAATATGACCTGAACAGTGCAGAGTCTGTACTTATTGTGAATAATTGCCAGGGGCAAAGCTGTGTTGGCTGTTGCCTGTAGGGGTTGTGCGTACAGGAAGCCTTCTTTTATGGCTTTGCTAAGGGCCTTTACTCTGGAGAGACTAGGTTTAGTTATAGTGAGATGAGGTAGCTATCTACTTCAGCCTGATGAATGTGGTCTATTTTAGACGTAGAAGACCTACTAGATAGATACTCCTCTACTAGATATTCCTTTAAGTATTATTTCCTTGATTCTGTTTCTGCCTCTCCACTATTTCTTTTGCAGGATTGTATTAGACTACAGCCAGATAAATACCGCTTTCCATTCTTGCCCCTTTGTAATCTAATTCCCTGCTATTTTACTGTACAGTTACAAAAGAATCAGCTCCCACACTAATTTTAACTGATGACGGTAACTGTTGGTTCCAGCTTTGTATAGAGGGCTGGCATGCCTATTGGCATTTTTAGGCTTTTCCCATAGTCAGTGGTGAATAAGTAGACATTTTCACCTTGAGTTTTCTTAGAATCTCGACTGACATTTCTCTCTTTCTTTGCCATGTGACTTTATACTAAATAATTTAGGTATAATCATAATGAAGTTTAAATTTCTTTTGATAAACGCATTATTTAGTGGACTGCAGAGCCTTCTGTTACCTTGGCAAATGTTATGATTCCAGAAAAAAATAATTCAAAACCATCAGCACAGGAAAGACCTTGGTTCAATTACATCAAAGTGGAAAACATTTACTTACCTTAGAACAGCAGGATGATATGCCAAATGTTCTGTACATTTGAAAACATCATTATGGAACCATTTTTACTTTCCCCCTCTGTTTGAAATACTTTGGGTATTAACTGATTACTAAATAATAATAATAATTAAAAAAAAAAAAAAAAAAGAAGAAGAAGTTTCACCAATACTGTAGAGTTTAAATGGTTTAAATATTTAAATCTCTTTATTTTCAATATACCTTGTTAGAAGACTGAACATTATATGAAAATCTTCTTTATAGACGTAGGGAATGCTCAGCTTCCCTATGTAATGGCCTATGAAAGGGCTACATAAAGGAAGGCATCTCTTTTTATTCTTTGCACTGTCCAGAATTCTTTCTTTTTAGAGGGAAGAAATAAGGCCATTTTCTTCTTTCCTCTCCTCATACTTCATGACTGAAAAGATGACACAACACTAGGCACTATCTAGTCAGCCATCTACTGTCAGCCATCTACAGGTCTCATTTCTTTAAAATAGAATATATAGGTAACAATCCATTGGGGAGGTTAGGAAATTATAATGTAGTCTTATGTTTTTTTATTGTGTATATATATGCTCTATTTTTTTCTTAGATTAGCGTGCTCCAGTCAAAGAGAAATATGACACAAGGGTTATTCCTCCTCACTGCAAGGAAATTGTCCTTCTTGCTAAACAGTTCTACATTCCTTTTGACTCATGTTTTGTCAGTGTTGTAATCCAATCTCTCTTTTATCGCTCTCAAAATTTCCTGTATGAAAGCACAGATTTTTTCAGCCCTAAAAAGGGGAGAAAGAAATCAGGGCTAAATTTGTTAAGTTCTGCATTACTCAAATTAGTTAACATTTTCAAAATAAGGTAGTGCTACATGTGCAAGAGCAGCAGACTATGGAGTGATTGGAAAAGAGACAATGTGAACCAGGCATTAGAAACTAGAATAACTAGGAGTTATTCTGGCCAGCATTACTTATGCACTTATCTCTCCAATTAAGAATTCTTTATGGAACAGAAGTCAGCTGTTCTAGAGGGGAAAAAAAAAAAAAAAAAAAAAGATAAGCCTGCTAAATAATGCTTTTTTTTTTTTTTTTTTTAATTGCCTTTTGATTATGAGTCCAGTACTTCAAACAGCCCTTAAAAAATACTGACTTCACTGGTAGCAGAAATAAATTAACATCCCTTTTCATATCAGATAGTTTATGACAATTTAAAAGAAAGAAATATAAGCCAACTGAAATGTCAGCCATTAATTCATGGATCAGCACCCATATTTGTAAATGAACAGGATTTTTTTGGAACATGCACATAAAGAAATAAAAAAGAAAACAAAACACCTCACCAAATAATAATTGTTTAAAGTTAATTGAATTAATTTCAGATCATAAATGAAGCACAACTATAAAAAATAATACTCTTTTAAAAATATTGGAGGAGTATACATCTTTCTGAAACAGCTGAACAAAATCTGAGAGCTACTATTTTAGAATCTCCCTAACTAATCCTTGGAGGAAAACAATAACAAACACATCCAAACCCAAGGTTGCTATGTTATAATCCTCAGTGTGGAGTTATATTGCTTCTATTACTTCATATTCAGCGTGCCTTTGGCAGTGCACCAGATGTTTGCCTCCAGCTGTATTTTGCTTTTGTATACACATTCTAAGCAATAACAAAAGCAAAAATTTAAAACACATTCAAAACAAAAATATTTTGCAATGAGAAACAGCCTCAGCTACTGGACTTAAAGTAATGAGTAATTCTAAATATGAGATTTATATCTTAGCATGTTTTTGTTTTTCAATGGAGAAGATTGGCAAGAGTAAACACTTGCCTGCAAGCTATGTCATAAATGAGATCTATCGTGTTATAATCCAAAAAAAAAAAAAAAAAAAGTGACTTATTTAATAATAAAGAGGGAAAATGCCTCTGAGTTCTAACAGTTTTTATCCTATTTATTATATGAAGTGCAATAAATGTGAAAGACCATTCAGATCCTTTTTCATATTTCAGAAGAGTCACATTTTTCTAAGTACTTCTTAACCAATATCTAAATCATATAAATATACTTCAAAGAATGCTACAGAAAACTTGATGCACTCTTAAATTCAACCTCCTATAACATATGTAACACTATATCAATAAACAGTGGCGTACCCATTCTCCTAATATTTCAGTTGAAACAGCTTTTAGTTTTGGTTCAAGATCTCTTTGTACTGCATCAATATAAAGCATTGCAAAATTTTGATGTAGTTTGTCTATCTCTAATGCTGTACGAGTTTTATCAATTAAGAAAAAAAACAATATATAAAAAGGATTTAAAAAAGATTCAATTATTAAAGTTTAGGTAATTACAAGAAAGAAAAAGTCCTTTAGAGGAATCAACACTTTGCAAATGTTGGTATATTTTCCATGTGATAAGCAGACTATTAAACTGTAAATACCTTGTGCTGGCTGAGATTATTTCAACACACACTTTCCAGGGGATTGATAATATGAAATTTATTGAATAAATTATACAAGTTAAATGTGCCAACTGTGCTCATTGTAATACCTCAGGTCCTGTCCTTAAGACAAGTCCTTAAAAATCTAAATTAAAATAAGTAATGTTTCATTATGTTTTAAAATTGAAATAAAGGTGGGATTTTACCTAGAGTATGCTGGATATTTCTTTCTTTTTCTTTTTTTTTTTTTTTATGCACCAGAAATAAAAAAAAATAAATAAATAAAAAAAAAAAAGTAAGGAACATCAAAGAGTACAATTATACCACTATGTAACAGTAAGTATAAACACGCTTCAGTAGAGAGTGATTTACAATGAGTTGTTAATATTTAATTTGACACAGAATGTTTGCAGCAGCAGATGTATCTTCTCTGCTGTCAGTCTTCCATTCCACTCTGTCTGGGTATTGCAATCCATGCAGGATCTTTCCCCCCACCCAGTGTTTTTAGGTCTCCCAATTGCTCCTCACTTACACGTTTCTAACAGAAGGCCTCCTGTTGGTCATGGCAGGATCTGTATGGACTGCAAACCTTAATCTTGTTATTGGTGAATGTCTTCATGCCTAATGATTTTGTAAATTACCCAGTAAAAAATATTGAAAATCAGAAAGGCTAATGGGAAACAAGCTCTGGAAATTGTGTCTATCTTCTTGGCTCGGTCGATGAATACCTTTCTCATCTCATCGGGGCTCTTTGGTGCAGTTTGAGCAGGATTATTAGGCCCCTTCTGTGTCACTCCGTCTTTTGCTTGCAGACATGGCCCCACTCCATATGCTGCTGTAAAACTGAATTGGCTTTCCCGTACGTCATCATCCTGTTGTAAAAAAAAAAAAAAAAAAAAAAAAGGCAAGCTTTTTTACAGATTATGTTTTTACAGAAATTGTACCAACCATGGTATTGCAACCAACGAGGTATTGCACCTTTAGCACGGTGACTTTTTGAACCTCCTTTTTATTTTAACTGGTTGAAATGTCAGCCTTATCAAAGTGTCTGTGAAAATACATCATCAGATTTAAAAAGCCCAGAATTTTTCTACTTGTTTATAGACTCCATAATCTATTTAGAGAAAAGACAAAGCTTAGTAAACTGGTTTACTAGCTTAGGAAACTAATGGTAATCAACACCCAACTTCTGATTTATTCTGATTGGTTTTCATTTTCCCCACTTACAGTAAACATCTGCGATCTTCAGCTGGGCAAGTTTCACATCGGTCTTTCATGCAACAGCCATTAGCTCTGTATGTTGCTTGACAATATGGGATGGCCTTTAGCGATACAAGTAGTAACAATATTCAAGTTAATATTGGTGAGAATTCTGCCTGTTTGATTTTGTATGTTAGTTAATCTTACTCATATGCCTTCATTCTACTGTGCCCTGTATTTCAGATAAGCAGAATAGTATATAAAGTGTCTTACTTTAGAATAGAATAGAAATAATACTAAACTATTTAAAATAAAATTAATATATTAAAATTATTTTAAATAAGCTTTAAAATAAAATGCATGAAAGCTAAAGGCCAGATTTTCTTCTGAACCATTCTCTTGACAAGTAAAATGCAATCTGGCAAAGACATTCTGAATTCGGTGAGCTATAACAGAAAGTGATTTTAAATCACAAAAACAAAGTCTGAAGATCATAGCATGCATTTCTAGAATGTGTTTTTTGTTTGGAGACACATTTTATATTTCTCTTTACCTGGTTGCAAATAATTTTAATAAAGGAGGTACAAATGCAGGGTGATACATAGACTGTAAAGACAGAGCCAAATTTTGGATTGAAATATATTACAACATATTCTACTATGTATGCTACTCAAGAATAGTTATATGATTTTGATGACATTTACTTTTTTTTCTTTTTAATGACAAATTTTAAATTCAGGGTTTTGTGTTTTCATGTCTAATTCAACCTAGTTGCTTTAAGATTCTAGACTTTTGTAAAGAATGACAGAGATATGTTACTACTTAAATAAGTATTTTGGAAATTCATTCTCATAAACAATATAAAAGAGTCAATTTTTCTGTTGAAAGAGAATTTTTGATATTTCAAATCTCTTCCCAGCTTAAAATAAAATAAAAAAGTAGAAAATGTTTTCTGAAGCAAGTCAAATAATTAGTGTTTTGTTTTAGTAATTCTGAAATATTTTTGTTTTATTTAAACCTCTTACACCTATAAATGTAATTTCTCAGCAAACACTTTAAATCCAAACTTCCAAGCTTTTCATTTTGAAAATGCCTGTGGCATTTTGAAAATTCAAAAAATGTTTTTGAATGGAGAATTAATTATAAACATATTTAATGTTTTAATTAAGCAGAGCTTGCTAGAAGAAACATAGCTAATTTATTAGTTGTTTTTGTTTGTTTGTTTGTTTGTTTTTTGTTTTAAATCAGTGAAGTTTATTATCAATATTAGCTGAATCAATTATCTACAAGAGAATAAAGATAAATTACTGTTTGAAGTGAGCTGGTTGGCACACAGCACAAACATCCAGCATGGCTGTAGTTATCACCAAACTGCTATACTTTTTCATATATGTACATTGCATAAACTTATAGACTACTATAGTTCACTGAAACTACTGTATATTGAATCTGTATTGTAATTCTCACAATTCTCACATAAAAAATCTAACAACAAAAATAAAGAAAAATTAACATGAAAGCAAAGGACGAGGAAAAATCACTGAATTCCATATGGAGATGAATAACAGAAATACAAAATTATGGGATGATTTTTTGATGACGTAATAAAACAAATAGCTAAATACTACAGCAGACTTCCTTTCTTCTCAGAAAGGAACGGGAAATAACATTTTAATAGTATCTGTATTCCAGAAGAGTTGCAATGGTCATTCCAGTTAACAGAATTTAGTACAAATACATAGAGTGAGAATTTTTTCTAAACTGTCCATTTAAGCACCTTTAAACATAAAAAAAAAATCTGTGATAATCTGGGTTTTAATCTCTTTATGTTTCTCCAGAAAATAATGCTTATGATTGCATCAACTCAAAATAATTATAAAATAATTCTGCTGAGTATCAGCTCTCTGATGGATGAGTTTTTTTAGATGCTCTGCTTTGACTTTACCATTTCTGCTCTATGCTTATGTGAATTGAGTGATTCCCCTAGAATGGTTTTTAAAGCCAGGTCTCTTCTTATTTATTTGCTTGCAGACAACTTAAATTTAGTCTGCAAGCAGACTGCTTGGAAACACTGTCTGCTGTTGAGGAGGTGATGTGATGGTCCTTCTAGGAGTCTACTGTTTCTGCCCAGTGACTGTTGGGTGATATTTTTGATGAGGGCAGATTGGATGGTTAGAGTCTGCTAAGTCAGACCAAAGTGCAGAGCAATAATGGATATACAGCAAAGGGCACCTTCCAGGGCACTGTAACATGCCAGGTACCACCATATTTTATTTTTTTTTCTGGGGTACCAGCTGGTGTATCTAGGATGTAGTTCTGCAAGTTGTTCAGCTGGTTCATAAAGCAGAAAAAGCATTAATTTGGCCTCAGGTTCATATCTAAGGGTGCCCTTGAAAAGCAGGAAATATGATGTTACTATAAAACTTGATAACAAGTTTTGAGTGCTTTTTTGAAGGTATTTATATAAAATTACAGTGATACCCCATTTGTATTTATAAATTGACTTGACAACAATCCCACTTTTTGACTAGAAATATTTCTGATAATCCATGTGTCTGAAGCCACAACTGTTAAAATCGTATAATGGATGAACATTAAAGAACCCCATACTTCCTTGTTGAGCATCTGGATAGTGAATCTTCCTGAAAAAGTCCATTGTTTTTTGGTTGAAATTTTTATTTTAAAATGTAGTAGGAAAAAAAATAATTTTAATTTTTATTATTTTGGTCTTTTGTGTATTTGGTTAGTGCGTAATCAATAAAGATTATTCAGATTTAAATCCAGATTTAAACAGATTAAAATGTATTACAAAATTAACAAGACAGGTACCTTTCTTAACATTTCACATCATCACATACAGGTAGCAATGAAGGTGCATGGAATCCACATGGGAAGACATTATTTCAGACAAAAGAACAGGGCCTCTGTTGTGGATATGTTGATTGGATATCACATTTGGACAAATGGGACATCTTCTTCATAGTTTACCCTTAAATTTGTACTGTAGATTTGAGGCAAAGTCCCGTCTATAGGTCCTGCACATCTCAAGCCATTGCTATGCTGTAATGATTCATTGATTTCATTTCCATCAAGAATTCCCTCAAAATACTTTCATCAAAATGGATGGGTTGACCAAAAAGAAAACAAAAGAAAAGAGGTGCGATTACCATTAAAGACAATCTAGTTTGCATGCCTATTTTTTCCTCACAAAAGATACTGTGCTCTTTAGATTTTTAAAAATAGAATTAAAAGATTTGCTATTTGTGAAAACTAAATATCTTAATTAAAAGCTAATCTAAAATTTGTGTTTTTTTCAGTATAGGTACACTTTTTTGGCGGGGTTTGTTTTTGTTTTTCCCCATACAGTGTAAATTCAACTAAGAAAAAGCACTGATTATATGTATGTTTTGTTATTCCTGTATGATACTTCTAATTCTGACTTTTTTTTTTTTTTTTTCTCTTGTTTCTCAAGACCTAAAGGAGAGTAAATTTAAATTAACAATTTATACTTATTCATTCAGAAAGAATATTTCCATCCCATCAGTAATGATGGGATGAAAATGTTAATGAAAATAATCTTTGTTAAACTACTGTGTTCATTGGCCAGATTTCTTTTCCTGACAGTCACAGCACTGTAGATCATATGCTTACTACTAAATGAAGACTTTAATTGTGATTGAAAATTTTCATGTTCTCAGGATGTACTTTGCTATTTCTGTAATCATAAAGAAATTAGACACTTTTGGAAAAATCTTCTATACCTATTGTTACGCCTGTTGGAAAATAGCAATGCATATAGGGTTGTGTATTATACTGTAATAGCTGTTTTTATTTATGAGTGTGTTTGTAACACAGTCCCAGACTTCCTCAAATCGGTTAAAAATGTTTATTACTTCTGTGGGAATTGCACTGAGCTTCTAAAAAGAAGTTTGCTTTGCAGTTATTTGGAATCATTGAGTGAGTTCCATAATTACAACCATAAAAGCAGTAGCCAGAGGGTGCAGTTACGCCTAAGAATCATCTTTGATGTTGCTGTTACTCTTATCTAGGAAGAGAGTCTGCAAATACTGCACTGAGGTAGTGCAAGAAAGAGGCAGTGACTTTAGGTAAAAAAAGCGTAAGGGAAATGGCAAGAAAAAATTACCTTTGGATGGCAAAATATCTTGATTTAGTACATAATTACATTATGTATAACTGTATAATTTTCCTTAAATCTCAACTGTTCTTACTTTGTTTGCCACAGTCATTTACTGTATTTTTTTTCTCCAAGTACACTTTTTAAGAGTATATGTATCTCCTATATTTTTAATCAGCATTGAGAAAGCATAACTCATTATTTTGACTAGATTTATGAAAAAATAGCAAAGTATGAAAAAAAAAAAAAAAAAAAAAGAAGACAATCTGTTTGAGGATATGTTTATAACTAGATTTTAATCCAACAATTTGGACAAAGAGTCCAAAAAATACAGAGATACACTCGGTAGGTACAAACAAAAGGTACTGCATTTAGCACAGAGTAATCAACTTCACAAACATAAGATTGAAAGCAAATGGCTCTGCAGTAGTTCTGGAGAAAGAACTGGAAGTTATGGAAGATCACAATCTCGTTATGGATGAATGTTGTTGAAAGGGCAAACAGCAAACTGGTTTGGATAAACAAGTGCATACATAACTTGCATAAGATGATCCTTTGGCTGCGCTCAGCTGCTACTGGCTACTTTTTATGTAGAAAATATGTTTTAGAGAACTATGTGGAATTCTTAGGAAAATTTCCAGGGAAGGAGAATGACAATGGATGAAAGTGTGGAAATATGCCCCAAAGGAAAAGGTTGTACAAGCTGGGAATATTTAAAGAAAGGAAGATTGAATGGAAAATTATAAATGAAGGAATGAGATAGTCTGTTCTCTGTGTCCTTTCTAGATAAGCCATGAGAGGCCAAAAAAGACATGAGTAAAACAAACAAAAAAACAAACAAACAACAACAACAAAAAACTTTCTAAACCATTGGAGTAGAATGCAGGGGAGGTTGTGGGATTTTTATGACTGGGATTAATTAAGTATAACTGATACTGATTTAGGTCAGGAAAATGGATTAATTGACCTCCCAGGGGCATTCCAGCACTGACATTCAGTCATCTGACTGTTGTTAAGGTTACCTGGTAAAAATAAATATTTCTTGCAACAAGCACATCTTTTTAATTACAAAGAGAATAGGCTTTGGAAATTCTTCAGTTGCCCTATCATAAACAGAAATTATTCATACATGTTCTATTCTGTCAACACTTATCTGAAATGAAATATATCCAAAATTTTTTAAATCATCTATATTTGGACTTCTGAAGTACAATCAAATCCCTAGGAATTTTACCATATTTTTACAGATAAAATTCCAGTGCCAGGAAAAAACCCTGTATTTATAAGTGGGAATTCATTCTAATAAGGGTTGATTTTTTTTTTTTTAATCTGACAGAACAGTTAAAAAATAATAATAATCCTAGTAAAATGTCTCAAGATGGAAAGAGTAAAGGATGAAAAAGTCTACTAAGTTACCCTAATTGCTGTATTTCTCTAATCTATCTGTACATAAGTATGAAATAGAATGGCAGTTTTCACTTTGAAAAGAAAGAGAATTTTTAAATGCAATCGCTCAACCTAACTCCTTTTTATGCCTTTTGATTTTGTGGTCAAATAAATATATCTTTATTTGTAGTTTTAGAAATCAATGCAATCTAATTCCTGAGAACCAGTGGCTGTTTGACCTAGTCCATATGGATGACAAACACATGCAAAACTACATAATCATGAGCTATAGTAGCTGACTTTGAAAAAAAAAAAGAGAAAGGAAACACAAGTTATTTTGACTTATGATCCTAGGGCCTGCATTTCGTGTTAGAAATTGTGGTGAATAAACATCATCTGTGGTAAGAAATACTAGTTATTAACTGCTTGCTTAATCCATAAGACATCATTTATCGTTTGTATACTGGAGGGTTTAGGATACAATCCAAATTTTTGAAGAGATAAAATCTCCATGCCTTTAATGTTTCAAGTTCTAGTATATTTGTTATTTCTTATTAAACAAATGGTTAAATAAGACTTTGAGAAATAGAGAAACAATTAGTTGAGCTGTCTCTGGAGCTTGAAAGTATGTATTGTCAAGGCATTAGCTCTGGACGGGAGCCCTAACTCTACACAGAATTTGAGTTAGCTAATACTCTATCAGTTAATCTTTTCCAAAAAAATGTCTTTTTGTTTGAAACCATAAACTTGCATGAGAACAAAACATTTTGGGGTAAACTTAAGTTGAGAAACCTGTGTTATGGTAGAATTTACAGAGATGGAGGAAGGGAAAACCGCATACCCCTAAAGTATATATAAAAGTATATATAATACTCTTACATGGGCTGTAGAAAACTCACGCTCTTTCTGTATCATGCCAGGTAATGTCGAAGCTACAGGGTTATTTGTTATTATCGGATGAATTGATCTCTCATATTTCTTCCTTTTTTTTTTTTTTTTTTGAATAAGTGTTCTCAAGACATCGATGTTATCCTGATATAGAACTGGTTGTTTAGATAGAATGGAAAAAGTAAATATAATGGAAAATCTAGAAATTTGAAAAAGTAATGTTCTATCAAATTCTTTAATGTATATTTTTTTCCTTTCTCAGTCTAGACTTCTGGAGTTAATATAGCTAACAGTAAATTGAATTTTTTGCTATCACTATATAGATGGAAATAGAAGAGCCTATTGTCCTCTCTGTATGCAAAATGCAAATATTTAAAGATTAAAAAAAAAAAGTCTCAAAAAGTAGAAAAAAGAACAAGTTATTTTGTGTTTTTATTGCTGAAAATGAACACCAATTTTATAACAAAGTAAGTATTCTTGAATGGAAAAGAGAGAAAGAAATCTGCACCAAGAAAGTCTTTCAATATTGCAATGGAAAGTAAAAATAAAAATAATAAAAAAAAGGCAAATTAGCTTTTTGTAAAAGAAGCTAACATCTTTTACTTTTTCAATATGTGCTTTAAGAACATGAAAGTAATTAAAGAAATTAATTGGTAATAAGTTTTAAATATGAAGAACAAGAAAATCTAGACACTTGTCAGAGGAAAATCTGGGATTATAATATAGAGTGTTTGCAGGCAGTAAAGAAATATTAAAATTATAAAATACTTGGCTAGCTAAAAAGAAATTATAATATTAATTTCTCTATATCTGCTATGTATCTCTTAGATACAGCTGCTCAGTGGATTTGTGTTGTGAAGAAAAACATTGAAATGCATGCCTTCAGTATCTATGGGGAGTACCTGATAATTTACTAGGTACCCTGCAGTCTCTAAGTCTGATCCCCTAATTTATGGGAACTTACTTGACAACACACCTGAAGTTGTAAGTCTGTCTAATGGAGTATAAAATTGGAATGAGGACTGTTATGTGTGATTCAAAAACACCATGATTACCATAATGCCAAACACTGCTCCAGCAAAACATTTAAGTCAATAATGCCATCCATGAGCATACATTTTTTCTGGAAATGCTGTGTATACTGTGGATTCTTCCTCAAATACCTCTAAGCTGAAATTTGATTGATTGTGATTGCTGAAGCCTTTGGTGAGCTTGAAGTCTTTCTAGGAGAAGGTTGGAAATATATTGGGTTTGTTTCTGAGGAAGGAAGGTAGTGTCACTTGCCAGTTTTTAACTCTGTGGTATTTAAGATAGTGAAAAGACATAACCTGAGTCAAATATGGTGAATGTGTCTGAGATCTAGAGGACACTATGATACAATGTGAAAAAAACAAATGGACTAAAAGTATAGTCACATAATATATCACTTAACACAGCTGTTTGTATTTGATACGTGACACATTTTTTGTGTCACCTGCCCCCTGCCAAGTAATCCATATCTGCCCATCCCATTCCCCACAGTCCAAACCTTTAAGCAGCTTTCAGAGCTGCCATATTTTACAATAAACACCCTGTCACAACAATGCTGCTTTCCTACTGTGTGTATCAGAAAGTGTTTTCTGCTGCTGTCAGCAAAAACAAAAAAGCACATTTTTCATGGGGACAAATGTTGAAAGCAGATACATACTGTCTGATTCATCCTCTAAATTATGGCAAATGAGTTTCTTTATGTACCTGGACAAGACTGAACACACAGGAAGAAGCAAATGTATGAAAATGTCATTTCCATTTGTCTGTCTAGCCATCTTTTAACATGGAGTCTTGCTTGCCAAGATTGCTTAGATAGGCTTACAGTGTTACAGATTTCCAATATCTTCTAAGTAAAGGGGAAACAACCTGTAAAAAACTTCTCCTTATGATGTAAGGAGTCAATTGAGGTAAGTCTTCAGGAATGAAAGATGCCTGAAGTTGTCATATCACTGCAGTCAAACATTCATCTATAATAATATTCTAGGTAGTGACTGAAAGTCTGAAAGGCACTGCATAACAGCAGTGGTGGGTACTCATTTAATGAGTAGGTTGCAGAAGTATTCTCTCTTTGAAAAATCAGTTTTATGTATTGTAAAATGTTTTGCTTATTTCAGAATTTAAATTTGTAGTCTCAGCTGCTAGACTTTACGTTATCAGTTACTTATTTTACCAGTAGTCTAGATGGCTTCAGCCATAAAATAAGTATAAATAACTGTTGCTCTGTTAAAGCTCCTTGCTAATTATGTGAGGAATTTAGACTAAATTAACATGACATAAGGAAAAAATAACATTCTTAGACCTTTAAAAATGTATATCCCACAGATAATATTAATTGAAGTAATTTTTATGTTAAAAAAAAATGCATGAAACATAGCTGTTAAGTCTTTGAACTGAATACTAGAATGAAATTAAGGAATATTGTTTGTTGAATCTCAATGCAGTACAAATTACTGCAAGTACCAGTAATATTCATCCACTGAAGTATAATCTGACTCTTCTAACGGAGTGAAATTCGTGCTTGTGCAGATGGCTCCTACATGGCCCATGCCTCATTTAAATCCCTCTTAATCCCTCTTTTGAGAATTCAAGTTGGATTTATGCATTGCATAGTCCTTGTAGTGACCCTCAGCCTAGAGATAATTTCATTCTGTGCTGCCATTTTATCTATATTGCCAATTTAGGCAGCAGTATGTTTACCAAATTAAGCTTATAACCTGACATAAATCAATCCCTTAGACTCTTTTAAAGCTGGGAATACTGTTAGCTTTACCTTGTTCTTCTTCCTCTTCCGTCGGAATCGCAGGAGTTCTTTATGTTGCCTTGACACAAAGTTTACAGCTGCATATTCTAAAAGTGCAGAAAATACAAAGAGCAGACACACAGCCATCCAGATGTCAATTGCTTTGACATATGACACCTATGGAGAAAATAGAGCAGAAAAATAAATATGTTAAAACCATAAAAAATGTGATTTAATATCAGGAGGAAGTTGATTAATATCTCCAAATCCCAACATTATTTTTGTCAAAAAAATCTTCACATGTAAGTTAGACAGTAAGAGGGACAACAATGCAATTTTCATACCTTAATTATTATTTTTTATAGTGTAGTCTTTCACAAAATATCTACTATTTACCTCACTAAATGAGGTAATATTTCTCATATACTGTATAATTTATCATATATCATACAATGTACTGTATATTTGATCATAGACCAAATAACCCACAAGGATCACATGGTTTTCCTCCATTTCTCCCAATGAGATCTGTGAAAAATACTAAGGAGAATAGCTTGTACTGGGACCAGTGAGAATTAGTCTGTTATGCTGATTTAATGCTCCTGGAGTACAAATTAGGAGAAAGAAGGGAAGTAGATGCAAAACTCTGATATTTTCATTCTCTGCTAATACAGTAATGGTAAATTAAAGATATAGGTTCAAATTAGCCCTGTAAATTTTGACTCACTGGAACTACTGAAAATGAATTACAGAATAGATGAACTCACTACAGTGCTTCTTTGCCAAGCTCAGCTGCAGTCCATAATCTTGACTGGGAATGTAGGATGAGTTTGCTCTCTGTATCCACATTTACAGGATTTTTATCATTTAAACCAGCATAGCTAGTATCAGGCCTCAAACACAATAAAAACATCTACAGCTTTCTCTAGTAACCTCTTATATTCTTGCTTTTTTTTCTGAGGTTTTATAGTGTTCCATTTTCTTATCTGTTTATGCTACATTCAGATGTATTTGGATACATATACTTGAGGTGCAAAGCACATGAACTTCTGTTTGGGTTATCTATTTTACTTAGAAAAAAAAATTAACAGACACCCTAAAAATACCATGGTAAAACTAATACAAAAGAGGACTTTACATGTTTGTGTTGTGCACATTTTTTCCCAGTAACTGCAATGAAGACATTCAAGGAATAACAATTAAAAGGAAAAAGAAAATTTTTAAAGAAAGGACAAGTCAGAAAACTTAAGTAGCTAATCACAGAAATATACTTAAAGCTATTTACACTGTGTAGTGAACCATTCTTTATACATCTTTTTGTAAGTTATTTAGCTTTACATTTTTCTACATTTTAATGTAATAATGTTTATAAATACTGTGTGCAAATTCATAACGTAGGCAGTTTCCAGGAAAAGAATATCATTGAGAGCAGGTTGGAATCTCTGACCTTTAGAAATTCATTCATATTTGCTAAGACTTTATCAGATACTGGGATCCAGAAAAGGACAAGCTAGTCAATTGCTAACAAGCAACATTTACAGAGTACAGAAAAACATTGTTTTCATTATTTGCTGAGGTTTATGGTATACAGCATTTGGTTGGCTAAACAGTTGAGTCTGAAGAGAAATAGAATATAATTGATTGGTGGCTCAAAAAACACCCTAAATATTTTAAAGTTATCTCCTTCAGAATAGTAAATGCTAATAATTAAAACACATATTATAAGTTTGATTTAAGGAGTTTATTTGCCCTGTAACATTATGATTTCATACTAATGTTGTACACACAAAGGAAATCCTACCTACCTTTGGAAGCGATGCTCGTGAACCTGAGCTTTGTGTTGTCATGGTCAGTACAGTTGTTATGCCTAAAGCCACTCTGGCTGGAGCTGCATCCATATTGATCCAAAATGACACCCAAGAGAGAATGACGATCAACAGACTTGGTATGTACATCTGGATGAGATAGTAACCCATCTGCCTCTCAAGGTGAAATCGGACTTCAATGCATGTGAACTTTCCTTTTTATAACAAAGAAGAAATGTTCAGTAGAAATAGAATGTTCTCTAAAGAATTTATACTTCATGAAATATACATGTATATGTTCTCTAATGAATTAAATGTTTTGATTTCTCTTCAGTGATTTTTAATATATAGAGCCCCCATTATGATACGAATATTTATTGGGAAAAAAAAAGTGGACTGAAAACCTGCAAATTTAAGATTGAATAAGCTCTGGAACTCCTCCTTCCTTGTAAAAACAAAGAGATGATGGAAACACAAATCATTTTGATGTAGGAAAGTTTTGCTCTGCGATCACATTTGTTATCCCACTTTCTGTTTGGAAATATTGCTGTCTGCAAAGAAAAGGCTTGCTCTCCCATTATTTTTTGTTTCAATTTTAAGCTTAAATTATTTTTTTCTTTAATCTAGTGAATTGGGGAAAACTATAGTGACATCAGTGCAGTCATTAAGTTATCAATAAGAGATTCTGCAAATTATGTCCCTTTATCCCCATTCAGACCGTTTCAACTAAAAACCATGACTGAGATTCAAGCAGAAATAGAAAACTTGCAATTAGGCTACCTTAGGAAACTGAGTGGCCTCATTTTCCCAAGTACTGAACATCAAGCAACTTCCGCTTATTTAACTGAATGAGAAGAGAAAAATCTGTTGACTGCTCATAGAAGTGCCACAACAAGCAGGACCAGTGTTTTCTCTTATCTAATTTTTTTACCCTGTAAGCTCTAGATTTTTTCACAGATCTTGACATGATTAGATTAAATCATTAGATTTTTCTAATTCTGCTCAGTGCTTATATTAATCACACATGAATGGTGCTGAAGGCCATGCTGTTACTATAAATAGTGTATATGTGAAACAGTTTCTTGTAGCAAGAAATATATATATGACATATTTCATAGTTGTTTGAAGGAAAGCATTTCCTAATTCTAAATTTAACTTGGAAAACCATCTATTTATTTGTTTCTTAATTGTTATGATTTTTGGTGGGTTATGTTTTCCAATAGTTTTTGATAGTATTTTCCTAATTCATCTTTATCTGCCAAAATGCTGCTTTATAGCAAAGGGTTCCATTAATAGTGCTTTAATATTTATCATATTAACAACATCTATATATCAGATTTATTTATAAGTTTTCATATTTATTATATTGTATGTCATGATGAGACAATAACATAAGGGATACAGAATTGAATATCAGATAAGGTCAAATGAAATGTTTTTATCCTAGACATAAGAAGTGTGTGGAATTATATTCTGAACTTTCTACTTTCATAATGTTTCTTTTAACAGGCCACTAATTCTTGCTATGGTATCAATAGGAAATACCATTTTGTGAAATTTGTATTCTGACAAGGAACTCAAAAACCCCACCATATTAAAAAAGACAGTTATGAAATCCCATTAAATGTTCAATTTTTAAATGACATGATATACCACAGGAGTTTTATATCTGCCAGCTCAATTATTAGTTCCACTCCTAATTGCCAGCATTTTCTGAATATGTGCATGCCTGAAATCTGTGTCCCAAATCCTGGCTCAACCATCTGCTGCTCCAGCTTCAAACCTGATTTCTGCTTCAGTCAAGGAATGAAGGAATACTGGTTTAAAGAAATGAATGGTAATTTTGCTGTTTACTTCAGAAAGGGACGGGATTTTCCCCCACATTTCTCTTCCAGTCTCTTCAAAATGCTGCCTATGAGATACGTTCTTTGAGCAGTTCAGTGCACCTCAGCTAACTACCTGAAGTTCTCTACTGACTGACCATTGTCAGAATCATATTCTTACTTCAGGTTGGTCCTTACCCTGGAGATATATATTTTTGTGGTATTTTTTTCTGTTAATTCAGCACTCTTGGATAGCTGTGGTCCCTTCTTCCTGTCAGCAGTTCAATGACTGTATTCTTTAACCATCCTGAAGACTGTCTACCCCATAGGCTCAAAATCGTATACCCTAAACTCCCATTATATCTCCTCCTTCATTGCTTGGCATATAATAATGAGCTATGAAGAAAATAAGCTAACTTGGTTTTATGTCATTGTTATGTCATGTTAGCAGTCATAACTTGAAAATATCTTTCCTGTTTGTTTAATACCTTATTTAGATCATGACAGGCAATTGCTTTTGTAAAATAATTGTAATAATAGTAATAATTTTGTAAAATGCTGGCTATAAAATATTTGCTCTTTTTCTTCTTTAGAACTCTCTTTCCTTTCCCCACCTTCCCACTTTTTAGGCTTTCTTATACAACACAGAAAATAATCTTTGATTTGAAAATGTGCATTTGTAATGTTTGCAGTTGTTATAAGAGAATTTCTAAGATAGACAAACAAGGATATCTGAAAAAGTGAAGATAGGAAAGCAAATTAAGGCAGATCTCAGAAATCACAGTAAATCATGGTGTTAAGGAGTGACAGGAATGTATCAACCCACTTTAGGTCTCTTTCAAAGCATTTTATATGGCATCATGTCAGCAACATTTACACAGTTCAGCATGCAACACTGTCTTCTTCTAAGGCTTCATATTCCTTTTTCAAAACAAACTAGGAAGAAAAAACAAGGACCAACAGCATGAATAATATATGCATAACTGGAATGTCAATAATCATTGGCTATGGATTATACTTTGGTTGTACTTAGCAAAATGCTGGATAAGAGATCAAAGTCTTTTCGCTGAGTACTCAAGTGGGCTTGATCTAATCCAGAGATCTTAGCACAAAAATAACATGCTCATAAACCAGAAGCAATAAACACTATATTCATTCTGATATGGATTATTTTTATGTAGTTGCAAGCTTTTCAGATTCTTCTGAACTAAGGAGAAAGATAGGAATATCTGTGGATAACAGAATACTAGCAAAACAAAAGTGATTCTGAAATAAAGGGATATAACTAGAAAATATAATATCCACAGGAAAAGAGAAAAAAAGGAGATTATGAAAAGGCCAGAATGAAAACTGAGTGATATGTCAGAGGAGTTATGCTGAAAGAAGAAATTTTTTTTTTTTTTTTTTTTTTTTGTTTTTTTTTTTTTTTTTGGCTGGCTTTTGTATTTTTGTAAACAACATTGAACAACCTAAAAAAAAAAAAAAAAAAAAAAAGCTTCCAAATTGCCAAATTGCTTAACTCCACTGAATATGTGACTTAGATTCATGCATAGTCTTAGGCCAAGTAAGTTTATAGACATGCCAGTCCATATAGGAACCTGATGTCTCAGCACGGGGATTTCCCTCTCAAATGTAGCCACTTCTCCCCAGCTAAGATCACTGTGTTCCTCCTCCCCTCTGTTCCAACATAACACTGAAGAATTAGCTTAGTAGGTGGCAACTTCCCAGAGAGACTGGTGGCTGCCCAAGTAGACACTTTTCCTCTCCATTTTTCCACTGATAACTGTTGGCTTTCCCATCAGTGGAAGAAAAGCAGCAGCCAGAAGTCAGTCTTGGCAGCGTGGTTGCTGGTTTAAGTGTGGAAGGGGTAATGTTAGTTTTTGCCCTTCCTGTCTGACATCAGAACCACCTGCATAAACTTGGCTGATGAAGCAGTGTGGAAAAATAACATTTGCACTAGCAGATGTGGGCTTCAGTTAGAAGGCAGCCAGCAGCGGCTGTGCAGTTCTCTCCCAGCTCAAGCCATCATTCAGCTGTGGGCCTCCAGTCTCTTCCTGTAGTCCATTGCCAAGTCAAAGTCATGTTAGCTGTGGTCTGATCTATTTGATTGAGTGCTTTAATGGATCAGAAGAGACATACTGTTGCAGTCATCTCAGCTGGGGAAGGAACGAGAAGCAGCTAAGAGCATTGCTCTAATAATTCATTCTCAGTACATAAAAGGTGAATAATAGTTAATTCTGATATGCACTGTAGATGTCAAGGAGAGTTGTTATGAAACCTTTGTAATATTGTGGTTTTGCTGAGGCTGAGCACCAAATTAAGGCTCTTTTTTTTTTTTCAGTCTCATCTGCCTCAAACTGCTTCAGAGGCAGGAGCTGGTAAAACTTAAGTTTATTTGTCCTCTTTTGGCAATCCTTAAGATAACCCTTGGGGGAAGTTCTTCATACTTTACCCTTACAATGTCATGGTCATTGCTATTCCTGGAAGGGAATGGACAAATTCCTTCCTGGAACTGATAGGTTGAGTAGCAGTATCTGTAACTACATAGAAAGTCTTCACAATGGACAATCAGTTTAAGAAACAGACAAGAAAATAGCATGCCCGAGAAATAATTAATAAGGATTAATTATATCTAAATTACTATCAAATTATTAAAAATCAACAATATAACAATAAATATAAAATCAATAAGTATGAACAACAACAACAACAACACAAAAAGGTATCTAAGTGTGCAGAGATTTAAATGTTAATCTATGCAGAATGGAAAGGTATCTGTTGAAGGTGCTGGTTCTTGATATTGCTTTGTATACTAGTCAGTCATACTCTGACTTTTCTTATAAGAATTAAGAATTATAGTTAATTCTAGTATCAGATCTACCAAGAAGTATTTGATGGAAAGGGAGAGGACTGTGTCCCAAAAGACTATGTGGCCTAATGAAATTACATTAAACTATTTACTTAAGCCAAGATTTTATATTTCCTGAGTAGGTAATGTAAATAAATCTGAATAATTCTTTATGGGGTCCTGCAGAGTAACAGTCTGAGAAGTGAATATTTTATATTCTGATTCTGACACATCTCTCAGTATGGATATAGACAACACAAATCTGTTTGTACCAACAACTGAGGACCAACTGTCAGCTAGTCCAAGGGCCAGAATTTTGCTAGCTGTGAAGATTTGTTAATGGAGTTCTGAGGCAATTGAACTGTTATCATAGACCTCTCTTCTAGCACTACATTTTCTCCCAGAATGCAGAAAAATGGCTAGAGGTACAGGTTTAGCATGATATTAAGTACTGATAGGAAAGAGAGAGTGGGACTTCTCTAGTGGCTAGAATACGCTCAGCCTAAATGGCCTACTTAGATTTAGGTCTCTTAATACAATACAGAGCTTCTCCCATTTGTCTGTCTTCTGAAAATCACTTTCCTAAGTGGCTCTACTCACCAAAAAAGATTCTAAGCACTCAACATAAAAATTTACTTGAAAATTATGTTAGGCAGAGTATTTATAGGTGCTATTCTGAACCTCTGCAGTGTTTTCTATTTTTAGACTTGTAAAAATAACATTTTCTCATTTTATTTGGAAAAGAATACGTTACAAAATCCAAATGACACACTTTTCTCTATAGAGAGAAAAATAAAGACAGTCCTTTCTTCCAAAAGCAAAAGTTAGAAACTCTTCCAAGACAAAATAATGGGTGGACTCAAAAACCAGCAAGTTGGGGGAAAGGAACAGCAAATGCAGTACAGATGACTGTGAATGTAGTCAAAACAGTGGTCTAATTAATCTGTGGTATCTCACAAGTGTCACTGAAGAGATGCATTAAAGTGGGGAGATTAAAAAAATAGTTTTATTTAGCTATGTAGATAAAATTAGTTTTTATCTATATTAGCTAAATAAATACAGTTATCTGATGTTAAGTGTGAGATTCTGGGTCTACGGTTTTGGTACAGCAGTCTTTGCATGTGGGTTGTTATACAGAGCAGTTTTATAGACAGGAAACCTGAAAGCTCTTCATATGGATGAAGTACAGTTCATGTTCATGTAAAAAACAAACAAACAAACAAACAAAAACAAACAAACAAACAAACAAACAAAAAAAAACAAGCTGGGGGTGTACGGGAATGACACCCAGACACTGCAAGATCTAGCTGTGGCTCTACTTGCATCTTTAATTGAGAAGCACTGCAAATTACATGAAATTTCTGATATACTGTGGTGGTAGTCCTAGAGCAAGGATCAGAACAAATAGTACCTGGAACAACTACAAATCTCAGGATCTGTTTGATTGAATAATCAGTTTGTATGAATGATGTAAGGCGGCTACAGCATATTACGACTTTCACTGTTTTGTAATTAGTAATACCTTGGAGTCCAGGTTCTCACTAAATAATTACCATCACAATACTGTGAATTTTCTTATCTATTTACTGTACCTTCTTATGCAGGAAAAAGAAGACCAATATGTACTCAAAACAAATGTCTAATCATGGTACAACATGCACTTGTGTGTGATAATACTTGGTCGGGAGTCATTTGGGTTGCTGTTCATCTGTAACCTAATATGATCTGACATCTAGGCCTTTCCCTTTCCAATATTTTTCCAGCTCTTTCTTAATGCCAGTTCTTTCACTCATCACATCTTGTGATAGGACACTTCAGTGTGCTAGGTAGTAGAAAGCTCATCTATATTTATGAGCGTCTGTGAGAGAGCCCAAGACAGATGAAATTTTGATCAGTCTTGTGCTGAAAACAAATCATTAATCTTGTGACTATTCAAGACTCTTTTAAAGATGGATTACCCCAGCAAAGGCCGCTAGTAAGAGTGAGGGTATTGTCTCCGAGTGTCCTTAGACATTAATGAAAAATTAATGAAAAAAAGAAAATCCCCGATATAAATCTTTTTTTTTTTTTTTTGAAAGTTATTGATTTTTTAAGAATAATTTTTCTGAGGAAAATTTTATGTCCATATTGTATTACCTGCAGTAGCTGTTTGGCTGAGAACAGACATATTCTCTGAATGAAATAAAACTGTACTGCCATAAAGGCAATGACATATAGACCACCAGCATTTTCCTTCTGCCTTTTCTTATGTGCTTTCATTCTGGTGAATGAAAGTCTGCTGAAATAACAATTAACCTCTCTTGGAGACAAAGTACAGTGTGTTGTGTATCACAGTGCCATCATAATGGCAGATGATTTTCACAGATAGCATGAAGGAGAATGAAGTACATAAACTGATCTTCCCATGGGGCAGTTCTGCTCCCTTTACTTTCTCTCCTGTTTGAGTCATTATCAGAATCACCATTAGGTGAGCAGTCTAGCTGAACTCATGTTGTTCAGTAAAAGGACTTCCTTTTTATTCTTCCCAGAATGTTGCAGTCATTTGAGAGGGATTCTGCTTTTCCTATCACTGAAATACTTTCTGCCTATTTGCCCTCCCATTATAAAATTTCTTAAATAAAAAAGACACTCCATAAACTACATATGTGTGCAAAGCTGGTTATTGGAAGAGTCTGTATCTATAAAATTCATTACATTTAAATAAGGTAATCTAAAATAATTTTTATACCTCTCTAAGAAGAAAACAG
This sequence comes from Aythya fuligula, assembly GCF_009819795.1. NCBI lineage: Eukaryota > Metazoa > Chordata > Aves > Anseriformes > Anatidae > Aythya > Aythya fuligula. The sequence goes on along the minus strand of NC_045562.1, from coordinate 24,244,143 downwards.
GGTAACAGAAAAGTGGTGGGTAACTGCAGTATCCAGACACTCTGCAATTTGCAGTGAAATAGAACATGCAATTTGAAAATATTTTGCTGATAAAATCTGCTTTTAAAATCACTTGTCTTTTCCTCATCATACAACATCTATGCTGTATATTTGATCATGCAGTCTTTCTGTAAATTATGATTTTTTGAGTCTGGTATGTAAAATTAGACAAGTTTTGAAATATATGGCTGGTGTCTATGTATCTATGAAGCCAAGACTTACAAAAGAAAAGTAGAAATGTACTACCATTCAGTTTTTCTTTCAACTAACAGTCGGGAGATATCAGCAGGATATCAGGGGATATCACTGCTGCTGCTGTCACCTGTCATAGAAAGCCTGCATCAGTTCTTGCTCAGGAAGGAAGGGACTTCACATAGCTTGCTTAGAAACAAATCCCAGTGCAGGTGGGATTTGGCATAAGACTGATAATGAGTGCAGTAAAAGAGAGATGAAAATAAATTTGCAAAAAAAATCTTTTTTTTTTTTTTCTTTTTTCCCATCTTGATGAATCTACGTTTGCGATTCCCTCAAATTGGAGGGCCAAGCTGCTGTTCGGAGAGACTCCCATAGTCTGGAACCTCATGAAATTGAACAAGGACAAATGAACAGTCCTGCAACAAGGATGGAATAATCCCATGCATTGGTACAAGCTGGGCTCTGCAGGAAAGGCCTGGGAGCCTGACAGGCATCAAGTAGAACACAGGTCACTGATGCACTCATGTGATGTGGAAAACTAGTTGTGTGCTGCACTGGATTAACCACAGCAGAGAAGGGAAGTGGAAACTAAGGAGAAGCTAATAGCAACCTAAATAGCAAGGACATCTTGCTAAAATGTCACTGTTTCCAGGGCAGCTGATGAATTTTTATTCAATGAAACTTTAAGGTAGAATGTTTAAATTTTGATAAGTGAAGGGGTGAGAATCCAGGTCTCTTCTTCCCTCAAGGAAATTAAAACTAGGTGCTGCATAAAAGCCCAGGGGAGCAATGCAGGTGACACAGGAAGTGAAAGAAGACATAGTAAAGCAAGACAATCCTTGTAATGTGAAGAGTCACATGTGACTTTTCTAGTTGTTATGCTTCTACTTCATTTCCCAAGTTTGTCATTGCAGATATGCCACTGGGTGCAAAAGCAGATAAAACTCTTCACAAATGTTGTTGCGTCAACTCAAAACAGAAGATTTGATGAGCCATTATTCTGTGCTGTTGCTGAAACTGTTACATCCCTGTATTAGGAAGGACTTTGTTTTTTAAGCAATGGTTACAGTAATCCACTTTAAATTGAGCATGAAACACTGACGAGGCATGCAGTGATGAGTTTCTACATACTGTCCTGAAGCTTCATGTTAATTCATTTCACAGAGGCTTTTTTTTTAATTTCCTGTTTTACAGGATGTCTCAAAAAAGCCTTCCATCCCATGTTGTAACTAAATTTTAACTGAAAACTGATATTTTGTCACATTGCATATCAGCAGCAGTTGTTTAGCATTCTTCTAAGAGTGCTGTTTATTTAGTGTGTTGTATTTTGCTCTGCCAAAGTTATTTCAGATTCAAACCTGTAATTTTGGTGCTGCAACCTAGAGCAGGTCTGTTGGCTGCTTCCTCTGCTGAAGACAAACCCTTCTGCCTACAGTAAATTACAGCCAGCATTGCATTTCCCCCACGTGCCAGACATAGGTAGGTCCCACAGCCATACAATTGTCTTCTTTTAAAATCTGTGCCCAGAAGTCCATAGTAAATATCTGCACCAAGGCCTCCAAGCTATTGGAAGTGGACTGACTTTTTAAAGACAAATGAAATGGCCCAATTATTTTTATTATTTTTAATAGAGACATAAATATTTTTTAAATCCATGTTAATATGAGAGGGCACTTCTATACTGTGAGGGTGGCAGAGCACTGTGACAGGTTGCTCAGAGAGGTTGTGGAGTCTTCCTCTCTGGAGATATTCAAAACCCTCTTGGATGCCATCCTGTGCAACGTACTCTAGGTGATCCTGCTTAGCAGGGGGCTTGGACTAGAAGATCTTCAGAGGTCCCTTCCAACCTCAGCCATTCTGTGACTCTGTGAATTTCAGCCCTCTTTTCCGGGCTGTGGGCTGCATGTGCTTTTTAGAACACCTGTTTGGCTGCAGAAATGCAGTTTAGCCAAAGCAATACAGAAATCTAACAGACTGATGATTGGCCATGTTCTCCTCTAGAGTTATGTCGGTAAACCCTTTCTCCCACCTAAATGTGACAGCAGTTCACAGGGATAAGTACATGAACTTGCCTACAGGTACATTTTGGGAACAATGAGACCTTACGTATAGTTAATAAATTCTGTTGTTTCCACTTCTCAGTTCAGTTTAGGGCCACAGTGAAAAAAATAAATAAGTGCAAGTCTATCCCATGCAACCTAGTGTGTTGCTTGCCTAGGCCAAGCATCTTTTCCTGCTTCTGCTTGGAAGAAAATTAATCCCATTTTAAATAGACAAGCATGAAACAAAGGTGTTGAAGAAAAAGGTAGCAGCTCGCAAATATATATATAAAAGGAATTTTTGGTCAAAATTAAAGTTTTAAACTCTGATGATTTTAATGATCAACATTTTAAAACAAGTTTCTATACAATACCAGATTAAATCCCACAGAAATGTTTTAATTCCTTAGTCAGGTAGTTTTGGTGCCTCACACAAGATGTTCAAATGAACTTTGGAAAAATTAGGAGAATACTTTCTACTATAGATTCCTGTTTGAAAACATCATTATTATACAATTTATAGAAATACAGTTATAAATACATGCTAAAATAACACAAAAGCAAGAGAGACCTAAAAATGAAGCAGATTTTGCCTATGTATCTAGAAGACAGAGAAAAGTCACAAAAATAAAGTTTTCTTGTCTGTTTTATAAATTATGCTAACAAGAAGAAAGGAATAATAATAATTTGAATATTATTATGAATAAAAGGATGTTTGAGTGGAAGAATTACACTCCAATAGGATATGTTTCTCCATTTCTGAAAGCTCTTTAAGGATTAGACAGATACTAGTATTTTTATTGTAAAGCTGCACATTACATATTTCTTATTTCTTTTAGAGAACACTTCAAACATCTGTATTAATATCTCCCCATTCTAAATTGAAATCATTAGAAAACTTTTTCTTCCCTTAGGATATCATGACATCTGTGATACACTCAGTGTTGAAAAGCACTTTTCCTTTACTTAGACTGAACCAAGAATTTTTTTTATGAAGGCCATCTGTTGAATTTTCTCCCCTCTGCCATTTTAGCAGAATCCAAATAAACCATTTATTTAAAATGGTTAGATTTCACATTATGTTTAACCTATTAAGAATCATATTGGAGAGCAGAAATTGAGAGACATAAGGATGATTGAAATAATCTTAATTTTGTGGATTTCTTTTTCCTTGAGAAGATGGAAGCTATACTTTTGTAGTTTTTGCTATATGCTTTTGAAGAATTGTTATGTCTGTGGTTTTCCCATTCACGACAACTCTCCCTCTCTCTCTCTCTCTCTCTTTACAATTAGAAATAAAATGACTATGTTAGTAATGTTATTGTTTTTCCCCCAAATAATCCCAGTCCTGATGAGATAGACATCACAATACTATAAAGATTTCAAATTTTATAGGAAGATTTGGCCGCAGCAAGGATCTTTCAGGAAGATTTGTTCATTGGCTATAGGAAGGCCATGTTTAGTTTGGACACCTAGCCATTGTACACTAAGGATTTCCATTAAGAACTTGGGCACAGATAGGGCTTAGAAATACTAAGATAGAGTTTTGTTGTTGTTGTCGTTGTTGTTTCTGATGGAGCCAGGCCATACTTAGTGCACAGCGTATGGACTTTGGATCTTGGTAGTGCTTCACATAGTGTAGATTCAGTGTAGATGCTGTCATGGCACCCACTGAAAAAAAATAAACTCCTGACTGAATTACTTCTGAATTACTTCAAATATGTATTTTCTTAAGCTTACTGAAATAAAAGTTTTTTCAGCCTTCAGGTACTTCCATATCATTGTGTCAGTTATTTAAGACTGCCTTGTCCTGAAAAATGCAACTGTATGTTTCAGTCTTCCGGTGAGTTCAGTGAAAATGTTAAAAAAATAAATAACCTCTCCAAAAAAACAGTAAATGTTAAATGGCTTTCCAGCTTTAATCACTAGCATGCTTTCCTACCTGTATTATAATGCTTGGTGCAGTAACATAAATCCTTTTCTTCTTTCAAGAGAAACTGTGGCAGAGTGAGACCTTCTGCTACTTGCACTGCTCCCTTTTCTTGCCATTCAAAAATGAGATCATTCATTGTGTATCCAACTAAAAAAAAAAAGAAAAAGGAAAAAAAAAAAAAAAGAGAGAGCATAAACTCTAAGTCAGTTGCAAACTTTGAAAGGCAGGGACATACCAAATAGTGATGTCTTCAGTAAAAGCCATAAAAGGAGAAAATACAACAGATCTCCTTATACCTGTTAACCAAAAAGCATTATCTGCCATTCTAAATCATATTGAACTAGAAAAAAAGCCAGTTTTATGGATCCTTTGTGAAATCTTAATAGTTAAGTAGTCTACTAATGGAGTTAACAAAAGTATCAGAATGATCTAAACATACTTTCCCTTGCCTATGAAGGCATGCCTTGCCCCATCACTCTTAGATCACGTTCTCCTCTAATATAGGGCAAAATGGTGGTTTGTCAGTTTTATGCATGGATTGATGTCAATCTGACTTAAAGTAGATACATATTCTTGAAAGTGAACGAGAATTTCTCCAGGAGTGAGATATTAATTGAATTGAAAAAAAAAAAAAAAAGTCTAAAACTGGTACAAAACAGGGAAAAGCTTGCAAGGAAGATTGTATCTTTTCTCTGACTGTGTAGAAGTATGTTGTTAAGTAGTATTCATTTTAATATTCAGATTCCTGCACTTATCCTTGTGTGGTTAAATAAAACATCAAAATCTATAGTTGAAGTATTAATCAATGGGCAGACTTTTTGAAGGGCTAGTAGTTTTTCCTTTTATTTCCATCTCTCAGCTAACATGTGCTTTGGATATCACTGGGGAAAACTGCTCTACTTCTTGTGAATATGTCATATATTATTTTTCCAGCATATCCCTAGCATTTTATTTCAAACTTTTTCTGGATAAATTGTCTAGTTGTGACAGCTGGAAAAAAAAAAAAAAAAAAAAGACTTCCTATTCTCATTCAGGTTTCATTCAGGTTTCACTAAGATTTTCTCAGGATCTCAGCTTTGGACAAAGTGCAATTTCAAGACTGAAATCTAAAACTAAATGGCTTCTATTGTTGAAATAGCTTGGACCACAAGGGTACACTTGACACACATATAATAGCTTGAACCATAAGGAAAAGAATAGTGTCATTTTTACATCTAAAATATATAGCTTTCATCCATCTATTTTGCTTCTTTGTAACATTTCTTTTCTGCTTTAGTCCAAAGCTAATGAGCTGTTAAGAATTACCTACAGATAACTGGAAATATTTTTTAACCTTTCAGTAACAATTCACTGTTTAAATACAGTGTTCAGAACATTCTAAGAAAAGCTGTCTGCCTGCAAATACTGAAATTTTGAGTTCCAGTGAGGGAAATAAAGTCTTTGGTGTGCAGTAATAAAATTTTCCCTTGTTGTATTCAATGGCTTCATTACTTTTTGAATACATTTATAAATGTTATTAAGTGTAAATGCCCTGATATGCTGACCTCACATCTGAAACACACTTTATCCTTTCTGATCTATGTTGAATGTATCCATAAATCAAGAATCAGTGACTATTAATTTAAAACTGTTTCCAATACCTTTAGATTCTTTCTGTTTCTTTTGGAGTTTAACCTTATTCAAGATATTCACAAGCACTCAGGATGACTGTTGGTCATCTCTTTGATATTTGCTGGGGCTAAATAAATATGCTAAAAACAAGACATATTTTTTTAAGGAAGTATTTCATGGAGATCAGTCATTATGGAAGTGATTACAATCATATATTAAACGTGCAAGGAAGCACTTTTTTTCTTCTGTTCTTGAATACATGACATCATATAAACTCAGTTTTAAAATTAACTATTAAATATCAGAAACTAGGAAAAAACAGAAACGTAGCTCTTATCAAACATTAAATGTATTCGCACAATAAGCAGTTGTGTGTAGTGAAGCATTTGAAGCATGTAGAGTATGGCCAGAAGTGATATCCCCTGAGTAAAATTCATTGAACTGACAAGAAACAACTGCTGTGTCAAAATGCATTTCACCAAATCAGATTAATTCATCTCTAATGTGTATTTTTAATTTTATCAACCCTGTCCATTAATTCTTCTATAATTCAATATATATTAAAAATAGTAGTTTATGCAAACTGTTGAAATAGTAATCTATTTTGTGTTTACACTTTAAATACCCAAATATATCTTTAGCATTCAATAGTGTAATTCCATTTTTTTAAGTCAAGACCATATTGATCCTGTAAATGTGACTTAAAACAGAAGACCTTAATGGAGATGTGATTCCAAAGAAATTTCAAATGGTATTATGTATATTTGATTTCCATTAGGTATGTTAAATTTAATCAACTCAGTCTCTATTAAATTTTGTCCCTTTATTAAATGTGAAAAAAAATGGACCAACCAAATGTGCCCATTGAATTAGAGAAATCTAAAGTTTTCTAACACTCTTCTAATTGGTAAAATAAGAAAACATGAATTATTTAAGCATATCGAACTATTTCATAACACTAATTTGTCTCTGAATTTTCTTTAGTGAGAGGTGTTAACCAGGACAGGTATCCTTGATTTTCTAAAACAAAATGATTTACTAGTTGAATTCCAACAAATTTGATGAACTCTTTCTTTTTTACATCTATCACATTGTTCTTTCGTGTTGTCACAGCAAAAAGGATGAAAGACTACAGTCGTAAATATCTTGTCACTTACAGATATATAGCAGAATAAGAGAATTTGTAAGAATGAAGTGCAAGACCAAACTGCATCTACTGTCCTAGGCCCAAAATTTTCAGGGGGAATAGGGAACTGACAGAGCTAACTGAGCATTCTTAATATCTCAGACAAATAAAATACTTTTGTTTCTTAATTACTTTTGTGAAGAAGACCTGCTACATAGCAGAGTAGTTTGTGCTCAGAATGCTGGTGGTATAGTGTGCACTGTGCATAAAGGGAAAAGCATATCTGTAAAATGGCTTTTTAAAAAAAAAACAGTGTTTACTGTACTGGGGCATATATGCTATTACAGTTTGATTCTATGTTATTATATGAGATATATATATAATACATATATTAAGGTTGGTCTAGATTTTAGAGGTCTTTTACAACCTGAAAAATGCTATGATTCAATGATATAAGCAACAAGCAAAAAAAAGAACCAACAACAACCAAAACAAACCAAAACAAACAAACAAACAAACAAAAAACAGATCTCTAGCAACTTAATTTTGTGGGGTCTGCTGATTGATGTAATTAATATCTCTTGGAGTAGCTGGACTCCCAGCACCGTGACAAGATATCATGGCAGATTTTGAAATTACCTTCAGGTTCAGTCTCAAGACAAGTAGAGACTTTTGAACTGTGGAGGGGCTGCATGCATGGCAAGTCGCAGAAATGTAGGGAGCTTTGATAATGAAAGTTTTGGAGTGTTATATTTTAGGTTTAGGATCCCAGAATTGCCTGTCATAAATGTTCACAGTATTGAAATTATGTGAATAACTTTAAAGCCCTGAGGCTACCACCTGAGTTTGATGGGGCTATGCGTATTATTCATGCATATGTATTTGCCAGACAGGCTTACATTTGCAAAATGGAAATCTGATTAGGTGCTGTAATAAAGCAGTTCTTCACTTAGAATGCATTTACTTCATTCATCTTGGCCAAAAAAAAAAAAAAAAAGTACACTTATACACTCAGCCATCTACTGATGAAATGACTTTTACCAGAATAAAAAAGAAAATGAGTAAATTAGTTCACTGTTTGTATAAGATGAGCAGCTGCTTAGATGAGAAAAGATGGATGAATGAAGTGAGTAATGGTGCTCTCCTTGTGCCAGGTTTATGCAGCACCATTTACACTGATAACGCTTGTAATTAGAGCTGAGTGTTTCTGAGACACAACTGCAATTAATAGTAACTGACCTCAATGCAGTCATATCCAAGCACTAAGATTCAACAATACAGAAATATTCTCTGTGTGATCTCAAGTTCTGCTTTGATACCATTGCTAGCAGAGGAAAGCACATGTTAACTTAATTAATGCTTTTTGTCTACATCTTGTATGCATCAAGAGTGAAAACTAGGACATTGTCGTGAGAATGCTAGGTTCTCTGCTAGCTTCTACATTTGGCAGCACTTGTGTACAGCTTGTTACATGATCTCTCAGTGAATTTTCTCTCTAGCCTAGAACCTCTTTCTAGTCTCAGTGGATTTTCTCTCTAATGATTGTCTCTTAAAAGTTGTCTCTTATAACTAAAAGACAGAGCATATTCAAAAAAAATAGGAAAGTACTATAGTGACCCACAGTGTTGACTGAGGGACTGGATAAGTAGAGTGCATTGACTTGACAGGATGAAAACGTGTGGAAGAGTGGGAGTGTGGAAGAGAATCATGTGCAGTGAGAGAAGGTGAGATTTTACTTTTCAGTTGTGCCAGTTTGTATATAAGGGAAAGGAGGAGAATAATAGTCAAGAAAGCCTGTAAAAGCAAGTTAATCAAAGAATGAACAAAAAAATCCCATAGAAATATATTACTAGTTTCTGTGTTAAAAGATTATGATGCAGATTATGTAAAAAAAAAGGCTATGACTATATTCAGTCATTCTCTGTATTGAGAAGACATAGTCAGATGAAACATCTGTAATGCAATTGGTAATAATATGAAAAGCCTATCATTGCAGAAGGAGAAAGTTACTAGAAAGAGAAGTTTTCAGGAAAACTTGAGAACTGCGTATATTCATGGCACTGTAGCCTCTCAGCAAACAGCTCTTCTTAAAGAGGCAATTCATTTTTAGGTGCCTGAAGTCATTCAAGGTAATTAGTTAGTAAAGCATGTGCTGGCAGACTGAGACCTCCTCCTGAGATGAATATGAAGAGCTGGCAAACTAAGTAGAACTTAGAATTAATTGGCACTGTAGAGGGTCTGAAACAATTTGGAAAGTTAGATTTGGCTTGCAGAAATTTTCTTTAGAAAATGTTCTGACACAAAGCTGGTGAAGTGTGAAAAACAAAGGTAAGATTCTGTGTGGTCACACTCGTGGAGAGAGGAGATGGAAAAGAATGCAGGAAATGAGGACTGTGGTCAGGACTTGTGCCTGGAACATTTGATGCAGGTGTTTGAATACCTGGACATCAAATGAAATGAAACTACAGTGACGGTCTATTTAATTTATCTTTCTATCTAATCTATACAAAACTCTTCAGCAGAAGATCAACAAGACAGATATGCTAACTCTAGGCTTTAGACAGCACTAAAAATTGTCTAACTAGTTTGTAAATTTTTAGTATGTGCAATTAGATGTTTCAGGAAGTCTTCAAGGGAAAAAAATATTATCTTACTGAAATATTTCTATGCATCAATGGCAATTTTAGTATCTGGGGAAAACAAAAACAAAACAAACAAGCAAACAACAACAACAACAACAACAACAAAAAAACCCTACAACAAATTGTTCTCTTAGTCTTGGTCATCTTTTCCAGAAAACCTTATCTTTTCAAAAATAGTGTTAACAAGTTATTACCAACACCTATAAAGAATTCCTTGGAAGAAAATGTAGTTTGAATCTGTCCTCCCTCCCTCCCTCCCTCCCTCCCTCCCTTCCTCCCTATTATTAATCTTAAAAATACTTTTGCATCCATCCAATTGAATGTATAGGAACAAAACCCACCTTAATGTTCAATTCAACCTTCATCAATAGAACTATACAGCTCTAAAGAACTTTTTAGAATCAACCTATTTATGTCAGCTGTATACATGTATGCTGAGAGTACAAAGATTTTATTTTAACTAATTCAATATCAGGGCATTAAAAGCTTATAGTCTCATAAACAAGACAGTGGACATCCAACAAGTTTGTCTTGAAGAATTATTGAGATGTCATGAAAGTATTAACATGTATTCTCCAGGCCATTCAAGGACTGTTCCAGTATGGAAAAATAAGGCTTGTTATTCAAGACAAGTAAGTCCTCTGAGTACTCAAGTACTCTACATCTTTATACCAGAACTGTCTTGGTAATTCCAAGAGACCTCCTTTTTCATTCTGCTGACAGATTCTTATTTGCTAAATTCTTTCATTTTAACCACCTTTAGAGTACCATTCCAAGCCATGAAGAATATAATTTTTGAGGAAACCTCTGATCCATCTGAACACCAGTATACCTTGTGCTTTTCTTACACATTCTGTTCTACTCCAGAAAGGCTTTGCTTCTCTTGCTGCTCTTTAAAATACCTACAGCTGCATCAAAACCTAGCTCTTTTCCTCTTGCTCAGTAAACAAACACATGAATGGTATGAAACAGCCAAACTGAGTATCTAGTATCTAGCATTTTTGTACAAGAGTTTGGTCTGACTCAAGGTTTCGTTTTTATGTTTCTCTTATCTGAGTGATTTGTTTAAATTCCATTCTCGTTTTTTAATGTTTGGTAAGTACAGGTCAAAGACTAACATTGGATTTATTCAGCAAACAGAGCAGTTATGTGGGCATCCAGCTGAGGAAAGACATACAATCACATCGACTGGAGTACTTTCAAAGCTTTTCTATTAGGCATCCCAGCAGAGTCTCTCCAGGACAGGCTGCCTGTGGATGCAAAGAACATGGCAGAGAATTGTGGCCTAAATTCTAAGCAACATATCATGAGGAGGATTTGACAGGACTAATGAGTCTGGCTGCAGCTTGGGGTTAGAATAAATTCTTCTAAAATACATTACCCACTAAGAATATTAGCTTCAGAAATCAGTTGTGTTACATTTATTGACTAAATTTATGCTGAAGCACCAAGAAAGCAGGATTTTATTCTATGTACAGAAGTACAGTATAAAGCTGCTTTCCAAAGGGACTGCCCCTTGCATTGCCCTCTAAGTGAGGGATCTGGAGCACACGTCTTATGAGGAGCGGCTGAGGGAGCTGGGGCTGTTTAGTCTGGAGCAGAGGAGGCTCAGGAGAGACCTCTTTGCATTCTACAGCTTCCTGAAGGGAGGTTGTGATGAGGAGGGTTTCAGTCTCTTCTCTCAGATAACTAAAGATAGGACTCAAGGAAATGGCCACAAGTTGCACCTGGGGAGATTTAGATTATATATCAGGAAAAACATTTTATCTCAAAGAGTGGTCAGGCACTGGAATGGCCTGACCAAGGTGGCGGTGGAGTCACCATCCCTCACGGTGTTCAAGAAGCACCTGGACAAGGATTTAGTAGCTTAGTGGGTAGTATTGGTAATAGGAGGACGGTTGAGCTAGATAATCTTGTAGGTCCTTTCCAACCTTGTGTTTCTGTTTCTGTGTTTCTAAATCACTCTGATGGATCTCTCCCTTTAGAGTGACGGGTTTATCCTTAGCCTTTTGGAGAAGAGCAGCGTTTCGGGTCCAGACCCCTCCTACCTCCCTCAAATCTAACATATGCTGGTGCCTATAGATTTTCAGGTGTCACTTTTATATTAATTTCCCTGGGTTCAGCATCAGTTGTACAGTTGTTACTGCCCTTTCATCCTATGTCAGTTGGGAACTGAGGAGTACATTCCTTTGTATTTGTGTGTGAGGTCTTACTTCAGTTAAGTCAAGTGCTTGAGTCACCCTTCTGTAGAGTAGAAACTAAAGGATGAGTTGTTGACAGCTTTATTGCTACTGAAATGGGAAGGAGAGAAGCGATATGGTTTCTACACTCAGATATAGGCAAGCATTGACCTAATGTGTCCATAATTACTCTAACTCAGGTACACACCCTAGGTTCCCTGGCAGATGAGAAATACAGTCCAGGTCTGTTACCCATCTTCTGTGCTCTTGTGGGAAGAGAACAATATGTGCATCATTTCCCATGATGCAGATCTGCCAGTTGCCTGACTACAGATCTTTTCATTTCAACAATCTCTGTCCCTCCAATTTAGAGACTGGGAGAAAAGAAACTGTACTGTTCAGGTAATAGCATTATGTAGTACAGAGTGAATTTCCTCTAAAATCCAAAAGACTGGGAGATAATTGCTTAGAAAGACTAAAAAGCCACCATAAATCAAAAACAAACAAACAAAAAACAAACAAACAAAAAACAAACAAACAAACAACAACAACAGCAACAAAAACAAACAAACAAACAAACAAACAAAAAAACACCAGGAGTTTGGGGGGGGGGGAAAGACCATTCTGTTATGTATTAAAGAGACAAAGCATCCAAACAAAATGATGAAGTAATCAGGAGCTTTTTCCCTTACGTATGCTGCTGCTTTTCATAGTATTTTTCTTCCTTTGTGATTGATTTAGTCTTTTAATAGTACTATTGTTTGAAAATTTAGGAATATTGAATTTCAGATAAAGTTGTAATTGTAATACAATATATAATTGTAATATATTACAATATATAATTGTAATATATGAATAAATGAATAAATGAATGCTATAAGATAAAAACAAAACCTAAAAAGGGAGAGAGAACAAGCTCTAGCACATGAAAGAAAATCATTTCTTTCCTAGGAGATAGGTCACAGAAATAAATATGTATCTAGTTGACATTTCTTTGTATCTTATTCAAGCAGAATAAAACTAAAATTATCTCACACGCCTATAGGCTGCCCCAGCATAAACCACAGAAATGTAGAGGGGATTATTTCATATCTGCATTTTCATTTGCTTCTTTTCAAAGATACAAAAGCAGATCATTCCAGTTTCTCAGAAATCATTTGGTAAAATAAATCCTACTGAAATAGAAGACATTTCCACTTAAATACTGTTCATCCACTTCATGATGTAAATGAAGGGGCAAATACAGCTGCAAATATTGACCTTGGAAAAACCATTATGAGAGCTAGTTAAAATTAAAAATATCATTTGTAGAAAAAAGCTATACTTGAATTTTCCACTTAGGGCTTTCTGTGCTGGAGCAACAGTATCAGTATTGATGGAAAGTATCTAGTACTGAACAAAATTACTATTTTATAGCAGAAGTAAAACCTATAGCAGAAGTAAAAATTTGTCATTTACAAGTAGTGATCAGCCTTTCTTTGCAACCTTGAATGGTGGTAAGATGACAAAGTAAAGGTAAGTGATTTGTTAGAAACACTCCAATTTGCTTTATGTCACATGCAGGAGCATGACTTGTAAGACCAGACAGTTTAAAGAAACTCTGAAATTACATGTAATAGGCATTATAAATTCATAAATCCTGCCCAGTGTGGCACACATTGGAAAATACAGTAACAATGTTCACTTTCAAAAGAAACATCTGTGTGAGGAATGTTTTAACAATTCGTGTCCATAAAGAACAATTCTGTTTGAATCCTGTCTGTCTCTGGGCCCTGCACTGGCAATTTAATTCTTGAACCACAGATGCAGTGTGTCCCAGTCTCGCCCTCATTCTAGTCAATTTATCACGTCTTCAGAAAACACTCCTTAAATTTATGAACCTGTTTGCTTTTGTTATTCTGGACTTCTATTTCTAACAGTTACAGCCTTTTTTCCTGTCTTCTTCGAGATTAATTTAACACTGCTATAGATGTGTCTGTGAATGGCTGGGGAAGAATGTTTTAATTACTCGTGAAGTGTCAAATAAGAAAGCTGTTTGTGTTTGATGTCTGGGAGTTTCAGAACAACTGATAACAACTAGTGACTGTTATGGGATACTATGTGGATCTTTGGTATCTGGCTAGGAGACCGAGAGATTAAGAGGAAGGAAAAAGAAGCTGAAGGACGGCTGGGAGACAAGACCTGCAGAAAATGTTCTATAAACTTGGTATGGTGCCAAGTGAGTACAAAGGTTAGAGGAAGACTACGAGCCTTCAGCATGAAAGACCCCTAGAGACCCCCAGAAGAGACTGATGCGCATGCTCCAGTAGGAGGGATTGGACCCCGGAAGCTAATTATAATAATCAATTTTTTTAGAAGTAGTAATGAATATGTATTAGTCTAGGAACATAAAAATCAGCTGCTTGATGTAACTGGTGTGTGTCCTGGTGGAGCGGAGACTCCCGGTGCACCCAGCGCTGTTTGCTTACCTCTATTCCTTTATATTCTTTTAATAAATCCTATTTTTTTATTTAATCCTAATTTGAATCCTGAGCCATTTATAACATCTGGAAGCATGACTGTTTTGCTCCTGCTACTATTCTAGTTTTTGCAAAACAGCTTGATGATCAGATCATTCACTCCAGACAAGAGAAGTGTGTTCTCGGTTTTGAAACCCACATCTTCTACTTCCCTGGACAGGGCATTAGCCAGGGCATTTGTTTCATCTTCCTGTTTAAGTTGTCTCACTCTGCACCAAAGAATGTAGGAGAGAGCCACAGGAGAGTATGCCACTGTGAAATCTAGAAAGGAGAGAAGTCTAGAAATCTAGAATGAGAGATTTTTGGATGGCTTTACACAATCAGTGTTATTTCAGTTCTTTCCTCAGGAGATTTGATATGAAGCATGAGAAATTGCTATACGCACCCATCTTCCCAACTTCTTCTTACTCTTTTAAAGAGGATTGGATGCTTGTTCTTAGCCAAGTGCTCTGGAATGTGGGTGTTCATTTCGTCCTTTTATAAGTTTTGGAAATTAGTCAGAGTTCAGATTCAAGTTTAGTATTTTTTAACCTAGCTACTCTCCTGCCCAGCATGAAGATATTTTTTGTAACTCCTCCAAGGTATTTGGTTCCCTTCCTGTACTTCCTATACAGGGAAACCATCTGTGGGTAGATGACTTCCTGCTCTTAAAGGTCTTGGAGCTTGGAAGATGTGTCATTGTATCTGCTTTCTTTGGATCTGTCCCAGAGCTATTTCTCTCAGTTTCAGGGAACTGTTGTCTTGTTCTTGCAATCCTAACAGGTTATTCTGCTAGCAGACACATAGGTATAGCCAGAGCTCCCACATACTGCAAATTTTTCTGCAACAGGCTAGTTAATTTGGTCATAGTCCCTATTGTTCAATGTCTAGAGTTACAGGTAACAGGACAAGGTGATATGAAGGAAATTTTATTACTTACAACTTCCTTTTGATATCATATTTGAGCTTTCTCTGAAACTGGAAGATTTGGAATATCTCAAAATGAAGCATATATCCATGTTTTGTTCAGCCTTTCTTTTGCATACACTGCCTTTCTGCACTATCTGAATGTGCAGCAGGGAATTTACTCTCACTGAACTAGATGATGAAAAACAAGACTTTGGTAAAAAATGTTCTCCTGGAAAACACCATAGAACATCTACAGTGTTATTCAACTAATCAGTATTGCTTCCCTGTGTTACAGTTTGTGGGAATTATGAGCTCTTGCAACATTTCTATAAAGGAAAACAAATGCCTGTTTGATCAAGAATGCTCAGTTGTTATACAACCTGTATTCACATGGACTGAAAGAAGGGAGTACAGCTGAGTTTTATAAAGTTGTTAAAGTAACAATTTTTTAAACACATTTTAAATATATATATATATTTCTTCTTCAAATACTGTGATACCTTCTGTTTAAAGCATAATTATATGGAGTGAACATACCTGTCATTTCTGTGTACTCTGATACAACCACCTCATATTGACCTCTTATTTAGTCACATTATTAGTATCAGAATTAGCAGCTTGGATAGACTGCAGAGTTTTGCTTAAAAGCGGAATATATAATATTGCCCAAAGTTCCTAGACATCTGCAGCAAATAACCATTGCTCAATTGTTGTCAAGAAAATTTCTGCAGTCAGATCAGCCATTGTCCTCATATTGAAAGCCTGCTTTGTAATATTACCATCTGTCTATTGTAATGAAAGAGAGAGCTGACTCTCATACCCACCCTGCAATTTTTTGTAAAAGCATACTATTACCCATACAGCAAACAGTTCTGACATATTGACTGATAAACTGACAAATAATTACTTCCCACTTCATTTAGATACTACTGTGTTCCAAATAAAAAAAAGAAAAAAAAAAAAAAAAAGAAAAAAGCAAGACATACTTTAATCAAATTATGTATGTTGTGGTTTTGTTCTCTCTCTATATAACAATAAAGGTTATAATGTATTCCAAATAATCCAGTATGTTCTTTCCATATGCAGAAAATTCTTTTCCAAAATACTTTACTTATTGGCCCTAAAACTATAAAACTAGATCTCACATTACAATGGGTCCTTAATATTTACCTGTTCTTCCTCCTGTCATTTATTTTCACAAACTCCAGATTGATAGAATATTTCAAAGAATGCTATGTTATGTTATGTTATGTTATGTTATTTTTTGTTCTTTACACCATTGGGAGGATCATTCTGCTAGGAACCTCTTCAAAACTCCTGTCATTTTAGGGTAAAAGCATTTCATATCACAAGGAAAATAAAAAGTTAATGCATATCTGTACCTTCCTCCTTATACTTCCTTTTAGCTCAGATCCTAGCATCAGCCAGAACATTTGACTTTGTCTTTTTTCTGTGCATGTGTGACTTGAAATGGCATAGCTGCTGTACACTTTTCATCCTGTTTTCTTTTCTAAGGGAAATAAGTAAGTTATAAGTAAAATATATGAGGGACTGAATTATCAAATACTAATTTTGTTTCACATAAAAAGTGTCATTATCAATTGTAAGATAATTCTGCAAAACCGGTCTTCTCTAATCTGTTTGTTTTACCTTCCCTTTGGTCTCCTCAGGATATTTGTATATAACGCAAAACAGGGCTTTATGAAGAGATTGTTTAAAACACATGGAGTTATATATATTTCTTTTTTTTTTTTTTTTCCTTGAAATTCTAGTGTACCACCTGGTTCAGTCCTTCCATGTGCTAGAAGACCACTAAGACTTCTGTGTTTTGTTTGGTATTTTCACTGTTAACCTAACTGTGCTACTATATACCACTTTAAGTCCCAGAAGTCTTCTGAAGCTTCTAGGATTTTTTCCAGTTCTATGGCTGGTGGTGATACCATGCTCATTTTTGATCCCTAGGTGGAATAAGAATAAGTATGGACTTATTCTTCCTCTTATCCCAAGGGCACTGCAGCCCTTCCCAAGATCTTCCACTGATCTAAGTTGCTGCTCCAATTGAGGGGTTGAAGGCTGTGTAAGTGGCATACCCTATGAAGGTGTATACCCATATATATAAGGGTATATATATATGCATATATATATACCCATTGCATGTATATTTATATAAAACTGTAAAAAGTGTACATATGGTGTTCTATAGTTCTCCCTTGCAGTAAATTCCCTAATCCCTTCTAGGTTGATCAGGTAAAAATTACCTAGCTATAGTATGTAGACATGTTGAAGAAGTGGGGTAGGAATCTAAAGAGCAGGGACTCAATGTAAATTATTGTTTACACTTTTTAACTACACCAAGTTATTATGAATTTCAGGATATTCACGTAAATCACATGAAACACTTCCTTAAATTACTCTCATGTTTTCTTTATGCTTTCCCATATTACTGTCTGTGTGTGTGTGTGAACACAAGGGAGACTTCATGGTGAATCACAATATGTATAAATGTTGCATAAATGTAAATTCTGGCACTGCGTACTTTATTAGTACCATTAAATTTACGTGAAACTTACAATTGTTAATAGAAGTAAGGATGAAAGGATCTCTTTTCTTGGAAGTTATCCATATATCACAGATTAAAACAGGTGATTCAGTTTTGAAAGGTTGTTCTCCTTTCACCACTACAAGGAGTCTTTCTACCCCCTGCATAGTTGTAGTAAGCTCTAGAAAAGTATTTATAGGACAGTACATTACTCAAACTTACAGCTTTCCAGCTGCATTATACATGTTTGCACATCCATTGGAAAATTTTTGAGATCCATTGGACAGGACAGTATTAAAGTCAATCTGAAAAAAAAGGAAAAAGAAAACAACCAAAAATATATTAAAAATATACCACAAAGATGCCATAGAATTGCACAGGAAGACTGCATCAGTGCAGCAAAACATGGGAAGTCATTAGAAATAGAAGAAAACAGTTTTTCATTAGAAAGCTCTCAAAAGGTATTTATATTAGCTGAACAAATTTTACTCTCTCAATCTAGCATGACAACAAAGCAGAAGAAAACAGAAAGACAGAACTTGTTACAGGCCTTCAGAAAAGCGCTATCTAGTAGGGTTGCCTAACTTAGGTCTAGAGGAATGCAACATGCAGCATGCTTTTTTGATGCTACCATAGAATTATTGTATTGTTACAGTATTTCAAATCCTTTGCATAAAATTTACCCAGATTTACAAGAATTTTATAACAGATGTCAGCTACAAATCATGCTAGTAAATAATTTATATGTTATTGTCCCAAAATAAGGTGCTTAAATTGTCAACACAAAGGCTTAAGATAACATTTTATGATACTGGTGGTAGACCGAAATATGCCTTTAATTTTGAAACATAGCTGTTTCATGTTAGCCATGACATTTTCTGTGAAATACTTTACAACCTATCGAAAAAAATATGTATTTTTACATATTATATCAACAAAATAAATTATTTTTAGAGTGGTAATTCTCAGAGGAATGTGAAAGAAGAACATGTGAGGTAAAGTCATGTGCCTCACTGGGCACATCTAAGTAGCCATTCAGGGTCATGACTGTACCTTTCTTCTAGCCAGAGAATGGCTTGCAGGAAAATTTTGCCCCACATTCATTTATCAGTATACTCCCTGGGGGACTTGATGGCAATGTTCTAATTCTTTTCTCTTAAACCTGAATGGCCTGATTTTGGCATTGAGATCTAGATGGAAGTGGGCATTAGGTGGCAAGTATAGCTGTACATTTCTCTCTCACTGCGATTTTTTCCTTCTCTGAAGCTTTTTCTGTTTCTTTATTGCTATAACTTTTGTTCATCCTGCCAGTGACAGAGCTAGAGGGGGAGAGTCAGAGGAGGGAACTCAAACCCTGACCTTATTTTCATGCTGTTAAAAAAAGTTACAAATATAAAATCAGACAGGTAAGCTACTGACACAGCAAGCCATTTCAGAGAAGAGGAACCTCGGCTCTGTACAAGAAAATAAATAAATAAATAAATAAATAAATAAATAGGAATCTTTAGTTTTCTTTTCTTTCAATATCAGCTCTTTAAGAATTATCATGTCTCCCCTAATCAAAAGCTTAATTTGCTCAAATTCGTATAACAACTCAACTAGATGTGGATTGTATAATTCTGGAATAATTTTGTATAACACCTGCTTCAGGAACTGCAATAGTTCTTAATTAAATCATAGCAATATAAACATTCTGTCTCCACAAGAATCTGGCATCTGCTAGCCTCACAGTCAATGATTGCTTTTATAATTGTAATATTATAATGGTTTTGTTCCCATTTCATGAGACTGTGAACTTGATCAGAATTCTATTGAAGTTGCTATCCAAACTTGCTTCAGTTGAGTGCTTGTGTCTGTAAGGAGTAGGACAAAGAGGAAAAGCCTTGCCACTGATAAATTTATGCAAGTCACAAACATTTTTTTGTCCTGTTGTACAAATTGTTTTGCAGACTCTTGATGTCTCTTCAAAAAAGTTCAGTTACTCATTGCTGCAGTATCATAAATCATAACAAAATGCTAAGTGGAAGAGAGAGATATTTATTTCAAAAATTGTAATGTTTTGTTCAAGTTGGTCACTGTATTAATGCAAAATCTGTATCATGACTATAGGCATTAGTATACCTATATTGAATGCATCTCTCATTAGATTATATTTTTGAAGTTATTTGTAAGAATGATGTTAAAACTGTTACAGCCTACTGATATCTATATTAATAAAAAGAAAGTGGAAAGAAAAGGATTAGAACAACTGTTTTTTTTTTTTGTGTCAATACTTAGATGTGATTGCTGCTTACAGCTTCTTAAAACTTTTCACTTTCCTTTCTATCTCCAGAAGCAAGTGGTCTATTATTTAAATCTCATACTTCCTCAAACAGGTCATGTTTCCATGTTAGTGTGCAATTGCAATATCCAAAAAGGTGAAAAATGAATTGTATTCTTATGACATTCAAAGGTACAGCATATGAACCACAGGCCAGGTCAATTATTATACTCTAGGTATATTTGCTCTGTGCAAGTGTCCAAGTTCTGTATCTGTGTACTTTAAAATGGGAATTATAATTTTCTTATTTATCGATAATTTTCTTATTTATATGATAATTTTTCTTATTTTATTCTTATTTTACTATGTACATACCTAATGAGGGATCACCTTGGCATTTAAAATAATTAGTAATGATGATGAAATTCAGTATTCAAAATTCACATTTACTTTAGTAATAATTCTGTGTGCCTAGAAACTGAAAATATCTGTTAACAATTCTAAGATACACTTCTGAGCTTCTACCTGAAAAAACAAAACAAAACAAAACAAAACAAAAACACAAAACACTTGATTAGAGACTCATAGAGACTCACCTGATAGAATAAAGTACATTTCCATTTTTGAAAATTCTCAGCAACTTATTATCTGTTGTAACTTCATGAAAATTGGCACCTTTTTCATTAGCAAAGAACAAATCAGGTTTCCAAATTGAATCCAACATGGATGGATCTAAGTCTAAAGAGTCATCTGGATATTCACTGTATGCAAGTCGTGGATCATTCCAGTTCTGGCGGAGAAAGATGTTCACTCGGTAATCCTGAAAGAGAAAACACGCAAAGCTTTATCAAGCATAGGGATTTAGCTTTTATTTCATTTCTTAGCCATGTAATCCCCTGTCCATCTGTGTATGACAAAAGAATTACTTAGCTGAATGTCAGCATGATACCTATTTGTATTAGTGAGGACACAATGTATAAGAATAATTTCAGGGCAATTGAAAAAATCCCAAGATAAGGAAATCCAACCTCTGCATACAGTACATATAGCTCCATATAACTCTATTCCTACAGTAGCATGGTCTTGAGATAGAAATTAGAGAAACATACAGAGTTTTATGGCGTTACCTTTTTCTGCTCTACTTCCCTCTCTGAGGCAGTGAAAGTCTGTCCTACTGTAAGGGAACCTCAGTTCACTTATTTCTTCTCTCTCTAATTCTTACATATTTTAGACATACCACTTAGTCTTTTTGTGCTTCAGTTCCCTATTGAAAAATTCTTTCTTTTGCCATACAGCTGTATGAGAAGGACACACTTGTTCCTCCTCTGTTCAAATGTGGTACAGATTTTGTAACTGCTTCTGATACTTAGCTTAGGTAGAAGAGTAGTCACCTCTATTGCCACAGTCAATCCTATTTTAATTAAGGGTGTTTTATTGAAAAGATGAGCAGAGTGCTTTAAACTTCTGGAAATCACAGGGAGTTGTATACACTCTCTGTCAGAGATGAAGTATTTCTGTCTGGACACATTATTAAAAATTTACCATTCCAAAAGATGAAAATATTTGTTTTGGAGAAAATGAATATTATCATAAAATTAATTTACGTCAAGAATGGACAGAATTGAGATGCTGTGCATAAGATCATAGAGCCTATGCTTTAATGGTCATACTATGATTTTCCTCCTTTGCACTACTGCATTAGTGAAAATAGATGAAAATAAAATATAAACTAAGACCTTGTTAGATGCAGAGGGGAAGTTTATTAACTTGTATTGTATGTGTTTGAAAATCAACCATGAACAAGGACACATATTTGTAGGTTATACACATGAGCAGAGTGATAGCCCTCAATGGTTAGATTTCTCCCTTTCTAGGTTTCTACGTCTGTTGCTATCAGTTCCATTTTACATAATGCTGGAAGAGATTTTTGCACAGGATGGAGTGCTTTGGAATTTACTTGTTACACTAAGTGCTGAATTTCATCTTCAATACCAAAATTATGACAAATATAACAGGCAGAGCTGTTCACTTGCAGTCAAAGGAGGGCAGAATGCAAAGGAACTGCTAAAGGCATGGGGGAGCAGGAATGAGTTAAATGATTTAAATAGATGTTACAAGGGAGAAGAATCAATATCATGAAAAATAAGACCCAGGGGAATCTTTGCCTAAAAATGTTTTGAAGAAAACTTAAAGGAAGCATAATTTTGTAACCATAGCATGCTATTTTTTTTTTTTAATTGGATTTGTGGATCACCCCACAGGGAATGAGACTGTTTGGTCAAATGGTTGTGTGTGTGTTTGCAACAGGCTAATTACAAGCCCTTAGCAAATTTTCCATCTATGATTCTGTTCTTGATGTAATATCATGGTAAAAAAAAAAATAAAATAAAATAAAAATAAAGAGAGAGAGAGAGAGGCCAGATTAATTCCACCACTTGCATATAAAATGCAAAACAAAGCAGAAAATTGGTTATTTTCTGAAACAGGAGTGCTACTCTCTTCAGTACAGTACTGAACTTGTCGCCACCATGGGAGAGTGAAAACATATTACGTTTTAATATGCACGTTTTATATATGTTTTAATATTACGTTTTAATATTTTTCACGAGAGTGAAAACATATTACGTTTTTTATTTTGCAGTTTCTAATATGAGCTTTTCTTGTGTAATGTATGGTCTCCTGGCTTGAAGGACAATTTTGCTTTTTGTTATACTGATACGAAGGTGGTACAATATGGGGATCTGATGGATACAGGTTTTTTGTTATACTTGTTTTCTCTCTTAAGCTTACTCTCTCCTTCCTACTAATGTACATGGCAAGCTAGTATATTACAGGATACGTTAGCTGTTTTAATTCTTACTGGTGAGATTTTGTAAAGTTGCTATATTAGTTTCTGAAATGCATGCAATTTGTCATGCATTTTATTGTTGCTTTGATTAGTAGAATTAGACAGGGTGCCCTGTGGTGTATTAGGACTATGTGGTAATAGCATCTTTCCATTTTAAATTTGTTAACCAGCCACAAGCACTGTGGCTGCACCTTAGGTTACCTAATTACTTTGGGTAAATTGTTAGAGTTTCCTCATTTTCCTTTGCATACCTGAAAATTTCAGACTGAACCAAAAGCCTATTCAGGTAATGATTTCAATATGTCTTTGATGAAATTTCTCAAGTACAGAAACTCAAGCATTTAAATTTAAGTAAACCTATCAAATCAGTATGTTATTTTGCATGTAGGTTACCACTTTCACTGCAAAATCGGAGAAGATGTCTCTCACTGACATCTGAGAAATGTAAATATAGCATGTATTAAATCTGAAGGATCTCCCTGTCTTTTCTCCTGCTTAATAGTTGAAATTCTGTGACTAACAAGATTATTTATGGTGCAGCCTCATCTGTAGTCATGTTAAAAAAAAAAAAAAAAAAAAAAGTAAGAGAAAGTAAGAGAATGTTAAGAGAATAATGAAATAAGACTGGACTGGATAGCCAGTTCATTGAGAGGAGACAGGAAAGTTTGATTTCTTTAACCTGGCAATGTAAAGACAAACAGAGGAATCACTTGACATACATAAATATATTGAAGAGTAAATACTAGAGGGAGAAATCAGTTTGAATATAAGGGCAAGAACATCCTTTACAATAAATACATGGACTGAAATGGCTCACACTTTATTTTATCATGCTAATAAACCTTGTTGATCTTTTCACTGACATGATTTATTATTGCAAATAACCTTCCTTATGTTTCTTAGGTCTTTCCATTATTACAGGTGTGAACTGCAGCAAGGCTAGTAACAATCTATGGCTGTATGGCAGTTCAATTAGTGAGTGAAAAAAAATGCAACAGACTCCATGCTTCACCACTAACTGTAACCCATTAATCTGTCAGAGATTTACTATAGCAGCTAAAGAGAAATTAACTGTGATTTAAATTGATCGCTGAGTACTTAACTTTAATTGACATGTCAAATCTGTGTCAGAGCAACAAGATCTGACTAATGCCAAACATCCCTGATAACATGCTTTTCTGTACTGAATAGCTGCAGGGCATTCATTAAAAGAAGCAATGTAGATATGCTGTTGATTATGATAAAGGGTTTGTCTGACTCACTGAATCTTCTTGATGATTGGTCCTGGAATAA
The DNA here is from genome assembly GCF_009819795.1 of Aythya fuligula. Classification (NCBI taxonomy): domain Eukaryota; kingdom Metazoa; phylum Chordata; class Aves; order Anseriformes; family Anatidae; genus Aythya; species Aythya fuligula. Next base: position 24,220,031 of record NC_045562.1, on the reverse strand, counting down.
TTCCATGGTAGAAGCTCTTTTTCCAGAATTGAATTTGGGATTGGATAAAACAAAGCGTGATGTTACTGCTTTTACCACAGAGAACCCAGAGTCAGTCTGGGAGTACTGGGGTACTTCCTCACTTTCTTAATAAGAAGCAGCTTGGTGAAATTTCCAGCACTGTAGGATTTCTCCCTCAGAATGAAATATCTTCATCAATGGGCCTTAGAAGGAAGTCTTCCTCTTGCAGTTTTTCTTTCTAAGCCTGTGACTCTTCTGATTTTGCTATATAAGGAGAAATATGCAACTCCTTATGCAAAGAGATGCAGAGCTTTTCTGTCTAGTCCTCCCCCAATGATGGTTAAGCAATTTGTTGGCAATTTGAGTCCTTGCAGGCTGAGGATGAGCAGTAAGGCCTATCTGTTCTTGGATAAAAACTCTCTAATCCTATGGTTGTTTGAAAATGGTGGGTGCTCTTACCCCCTCCATTAAGTAGGACAGGCCAGATGGTTTGGGGATTTGGGTGAGGGCTAACTTGCCTCTGATTTCAGGAAGCTTTAGGAAATTATTTGAGCTATTCAAAGAAGATTGTTGGTGGATTTTGGATGAAGAGCTATCTCTATCTCCATCCATGGGTGTATAAAAGCAGATTTTAAGATGTTCTTTAAAAAATTTTATTTTAAAAGAAGTGTTATACTCTTACTGGGTTTTCTTTTCTTACACTCAAAACTAAGTGGGGGTGTCCTGTGAATCATTTTCTTAAAGTTTTTTTAATTTGGTCTAATTTATTTGCAAAATTTGCCTCCAATAATGGCCCAGCAGCACTCTAATTAAGTCAATAGAACTAAAACTCATTTGCTAAAGAACTAAATGAAACTATGACTTTGAAATTACTACCTATAGTATCAGAGCTCTCAGATTCCCCTTCAAAAATAAAGTTTAGACTTCAGTGAATAAGTATGTACACTACTAGTGTACCAAATGCTCTTTCTAGGTTTGTCACCTGCTTTCACAGTCTTAGATTCTGAAGTGATATGCGTTCAGCTAATGCATGGGACAGATGAATGTAGCTTGCTTGCTTTTCTGCTGGGTTGAATATCTCATTCATCATCATGGCTCTTGGTTTGGAGTATAAGAACTGTTCTGTCAGTACTTTAGTTCAGTCTTTTCCTTACTGAAAGTATGGGTCATTTACAGCATGATTATTAATAGAGCTTTCAATCTTTGTCATTCAATCCACAGCTTAAAAAGAAGTAGTTTCTGTAAGGAATCCTTGATTGTTAGCATTTAACTTCCTTCTATGTACTATAAAACATTCAAAATCTATTGAATTCAACAGTGTTCCACAAAATCTACTTATTTTCCATAGGTTTTAGGATGGAAACATTACAAAATGGACAGCTTTAGTTAACTTTGTTTGCTTGTTTGTTTTTGTTTGTTTGTTTGTTTGTTTTGGTTTATTATCAGTAGCAACGGACAGATTTAAGCTTATATTCTCATAAATAATTGTCATATCAAAAGTCAAAACATCTAGGTTGTTTACTTTAAAAAAAAAAAAAATCTAATACAGTACTAAACTGCTATGTAATAATCTTGGTCAGACCTCCTATTGTGTCTTCAACTCTTAATGGAAGTTGTGTGTTCCCAACTCCTAATGCATTACACTAAAACCACATTTTGCAAATTTTCAGTGTAACTGGGGTTTTAAGCTTCAGCTCAGGGGTTTTTAAAATGTTTACATTTTCAAGCAGCTGTATAAGGGGTTAGATGAAAATGGACATGCCAATTACATGAATAAACATCATGGTCTAAAACTCTGTTGAGCTTTGCCATGTTCGCGGTTTAAAATATATATATATTAAATATATATATATATATTTTTTCTTCTGCAAATGATGTGTCCCTGAGGATGCTTTTGCTTCATCACCAGAAGGTATTTTATTTCCATGTGAAAAGTTGAGTTTTACTGAGCTGATTCATTTGCCGATGACTTTTTGGTGCTACATATTCTGTGTTATTATTAATTTATATTATACATTAGCACTTAGAATATGACTGGTTTCAATGGCTGAATGAATAAAAGTAGAAATCTTCACTGAAAATATGTATTTATAATCATCCTGGTTTTAACCTCCCCAGGGAAATAAAAAGGACCAAAGAGTAATTTGGGAATTCCATACTAAATTTCCCCTCAGTCTTCCAACTGTTGGGAGCTAAATATGGCATTGTCTAGAGTAAGGTAAATAGGGCAAAATAAAAGGTAAAGCTGAACTAGCTTAAGTCCAGAAGTTTAACTACAGATACATATCTCTAACTTTAAACAAAATTTGTTAGATATGTGTCATCTTTAAATGTATTGATAGGCATGATGTGCACCAAGAATTCTGTCAGGAAAATCATGTTGTTTTAGAGGTTCTACAATGATGTTGTAGCAACACATAAATGTTAATGTGGAGTTGAACTAGTTGTACTAGTACTGAAGAGAAAGGGAACAATCTGTTTGTCTACACAAAGACATCTAATAGCATTTGAAAACCCCTAAGATATTTCCCTTTTTATCTGCTGGTTCAGAAAGATGCATGTCTTCTGTAATCCTATGGCATGTCCACCTGTCCTAGGGATTTACAGGGATTATTAAGGCCATATAAAAAATCACTAAATGCACTTAGGCCACTAAATAGAACATGAAAAGACACGAACTGCAATCAGTATCCATTTACTAATCTGCTCCTTTAATGAAGAAATTACCTTTGCAAAAAAAGTGTGTGTGGGTCTAGATAAGTAGCAAGGGAGAAGGATGATATTGAAAGAGTAGACACATTGCTGATGAGGCATGTCAAGTTCACAGGCTTCCACTAGGCCCATTGAAGGGGAAGGAAGTGGAGGAGAACCATTGACAAGCCGATCCTAATCATGTTTTCATAGATCTCAAATACCCTCAAATACAAACAGTCATACCAGAACAGTCACCGACAAAAATCTGAAACATTTTTCTTCTGTTTTGCTAACCTAAATTTATGTGTTTAGTTTTATGAAGCTGAACTTCATAACATTGTACTGCCTAGAAATTTGAAAATTTTGGTATTCTATCCCCTCAATCCTACTAAGTCAAGTAGCTAAATCCTCATTCAATTTAAATCTCTAAATAGAAATAGAGCAACTGAAAAGGAGATTGTGAGAGATCCCACATATTTTAGCATGCAATGTTTATAATTGAAAGCATTCTAGAAATCTTCTTCTTTAACTAAGCCTGTTATGCCAATAAATTAGCTTTCATATGTTTCTATAAGATTACTTTTGGAAATCTAATAAAAATAAATTTGCTCACTAGAAGATCAGACAATGTAAATGCTTGTTTTCTTAAGCAAGGGAATAAACTGAGATTTGCTAGAAGTGCTTTTGAGCGTTAGTGTTCTGTCATTTAAAAAGGTAAAGAAATAATGGTGAATACACACTTTTTCCAAGTGATGTGTATTCAGTACATTTGTTTTTAATTCACCTTCAATATCTTCTTGATTGTGATAAAGTATTTGATCAATATCTGTTCACACCGGCTCACAGTCTCTCACAGAAATTGCCCTGAGGAGGCAGTCAGCTATTTTTTATTTATTTTTTTTGTTGTTGGGGGGAAGATTGGGATTAAATTTGCCCTTAGGGTTTGATAACATTTTGTCGGTGCTTGCCAGTTAGGAACTTTATAAACTGTGAAGAAGGCTACAGCTGTGGAGAGCTAAATCCTGTTGGCTTCCATGTGTTGAAAGCATTGTATGAAGGAGTTGAAAAAAGTGAATCGTCTGCAAGCTGGAGCAGTAGAGGCAGAGGAACAAAGACTGTGAGGTAGGATTAGCTGCAGTCTGGAGAGATGGAGTAAGCTGGGAATCCCTAGATTCCTATCCAGAGACACACATCTTATGAATCCAGATGGAAGGTGGCCCTTCCTGTGTAAAATAGTTAACTAGATGAAGGGACAATGGAAACTATTTTGGGAACAAGAGAAGATATAAACCCCAATATCTGTGCTGTATGAGGTGAATGGGACTGCTAGGACTACATGATAAGCGACACAGATTCTGAAGTCATAAGGATTATTTTACACTGTTAAGTAAACCAAACTGTCTCAGAGAGGCTGAGTTTAGTATTGCATAAATTGGCAATAGAATTTAGGAGAATTAAAAAAAAAAAATAAAAATCTAGCACCATGGTTGCAATGCCAATAACGACACAGGGAGGGGCATGTCAGTAAAATATGCATATCAGCCCAAATCTTGCTGTGATCATATTGGCACTTAGAGAAAATTGGTCTGGATCACATTTTTATAGCACCTCTTGTTCTGCCAACTGTTAATGACAACGACATGTGGTAGCACACTATTTGGAAAAGAAGAAAAGTCATAAAGACTATGTAGAAAACATTCCTACAAGTTTGTTGAATATGTTGTATTACTTTACTGTTGAACTGTAAAGTATTATAAAACGGTTTGAACTTTTTGGGATATTATTTAGGCTATGTTTTTGCAGGGTGGGTATGATATATTTAAAAAAATCTGAGTGCACAGCTTTTTCATGCTGAGTGATTATTTTGGCTATTGTAATTCAAAATTCACACCCAGAGTGAATGAAGTGCCAAGTATTCAAAATCAAATGAATATGTGAGAATGGAACTGAATTTTTAAATGATGCCAGAATAATTCAAACTTATTCATGGAAAAGAATTTCAAAGATATGCTTCATGTAAAGTGTTTACACTGGAGAGCTTTTCCAGCACACACATACTACTTAAGAATAGAAATTAGGAAAATATGGCAATTTGAAAATCCCTTATTTTCTTTAAGTTCATTTTAAAGTAATTTTAAAGTTAATATAGCTTTTGTTTCTGTAAACTAAGTGTTAGTAAATTGCAGGCTCATGCAAAAAATGAGGGAGAAGCTTTTATTAGGATAGTATTAGTATTTTATTAGGATAGTAAAAGGGATTTATGGACTTAACTCCTATTAGAGTTAATGGGAGGTAAAGGCGAAATCCCCATATATCATAAGATTGATTTCCATTACCAAAATACACATTGTGAGGCATCGAGTCATTTATAGTCAAGATGCTTGAAAAATGTTTTATTTTGGCCTGGTCTCTCACTACCTTTTTTGTTTGTTTGTTTGTTTTTTGTAGTAGTCTTTACATTTTTATGTGTCCTTAGAAATCAAACAAATGTCATGAGTGTTAAACAAACATAACCTTGGTTGAATGGATTGTCTTGTACTATTGCAACAAAATAAGAAACTTTATAAACAGCTTACCTCATCCAGCATGAGTGGAGCTATGTAGGGATGCCTTAATCTTATTTTCACAGGTCCTGAGATTTTCCACAGCAGTGACTGAGATTAGTTGTCTTCACAGCTTTGTCTGGATAATGTAATTACTATATGCAGGATATGGACTTTTTGCAGCAGCTAGCCTAACAGCTACTATTCAAACAGATTGAAATGACAATTATAGAAATATAAAAGTAAGGAAGAAAATATTGGAGGGGATGGAGTAATGCTTTCACAGTGCAGTAGTGCTGCTAAAGTCATAGTTTTTCCTTTAAGTGAAAAGAGCAATCAGAGAAAAGAGACTAAGAGGAAGCAAGCATAGGTTAAGAGGTAACAGGAGGTGTGAACTTTTCTCCAGCATTTCTAGAACAAGATCATACGGATTCAGGTAAACATGGGATCTAAAAAAAAACAAAAACAGGCTAAAGGCTAAGTCTCCCTTGACGTGAGGAGATAGAGATTCTGGAGGAACCTTTCATGACGGTTGGCATATGAAAAAGCCTTTTGGCTTTTAGACAGCATTTGAACAGATGAATGGGATTATAAAGCTAAATTGTCTGCAGAAGCAAGGGCCTGCACTGCTGATCCAAGTGATCCTTTCCAGTCCGTTGTTCCTACTAACTGCAGTACGTGTCTATAGGGAAACAGAAAATTTGATCTTTCTGCATTATACAAAGTGTTCTGTAAAATTGAACATTTGTTCAAATGGATCAGAGAGAATGAGCAATGTATTTCTGTGGTATGTCTGAAGAGCTGATTATAATACCTATCTTGGTAAATATTTATTTTAGATAAAACAGACCAATTACAGGAGAGATTTGGAGACCCGGAACATGATTTTCCTATGCTTGGAGTACGAAGGCCACTGCAGGCCTAGGTTCAGTCTCTTCTGCAAGTGAAGTAAAAATAGGTGAAGCTAGTTTTCCTTATTGTAAACAAGGACTTAAGAAAACATGGCTCAGTGTACAAGTGTAAGGCTATCACTGCTGCCAATTCCCTACACATGTGAAACAAACTGTGGCTGACTCATTCTAACACATTTAGAGATCTGGTGCATGAAGTTGGTATAGATGGTTGTACACACAATTTGAATTTCTCCAAGGACTAAGATGTCAAAGCGGTAGATATTGTGTGCATCTGGTCGTAGCTGATGAGAGATGTGAATTTTGTGGATGCTGAACTCAAATGAGTGGATACAAATGCTCGGTTTTCAGCACTAGCTAGAGGTAGTGGATTATTTTTGAGGTTTTGTGTGACAACTAGGACTATAAAATACTAGTTGTTTTTCATGAAGAATCTTGGGGATTTTATTCAGTGTTCAACATTCTGTTGGTGCTGTTGTTAATTAATGTAAACATTTGTTTTTTGATTTATGTATCGGCAAAGAATGCCAATGTTCAAGTATCATGTTTTAGTCTTATGTCAAACTGAATGAAAAAAACCTGCTTGTCAGTGCTTACTTTTTAAAAAATCTTTATGATGCAGTTTTCTTAAAGTAATTTCACTTATGTGTGTGGAACTACAAATTCAGGCACCATAAAAATAGGATCAACAAAGAGCAGTCTGCTTTGAAATGAGAAAACCTTTTGTAAGTCTCCACCTGCAGCTTCAATACATGTGCTCAGAGTGCCTGTCTTCTACATATATCAGAGTCTGTAGAAACACAGTTCTTGCATGTTGGGAAACATGAAATATTACCTCTTTGTTGACATTAATACAGTTCTGTCTGGAATCCTTGACCATACCACACAGGTCTGAAATTGGTTATAATTCACTCTTATGAATGGGTATTAAGATTCAGATGATCTGTTTATATCAGTAGGGAAAGTTAAATGAAACCAGCAGTATTTATTTCTGATTCATATTTATTCTCTATTTTTCATTAAGATCCCATTGAATTTCAATTCCAAGTTCCACAAAACATTACAGAACTTGGCTGGTCTCAGCCGCCAATCCTTGGGATAAATACAAAACCTACTCCAATTCATCTTCTTCCAGGATAATGTAAAAACAAATTGTATGTGGGTCACTACCATAAAAATGAATACAGCTTAATCAAATCAAAACAACTAAAATGGCAATCTTAATATTTAATTGTGGAAACCTTCTGGTATATTATGCTTCTAAATTCTGTTTCTAAGGTATCTGTTTTCACTGAAGTACCATTCCTTTATTCTCCTTGTGCCCATTACATGACTGCTGTCAGTCCAAATACTTGTTTGAACTTATGCTTCATTGCAGATACTTTTTTATGATATTTTCACAGCTATGGCTTATTCATGCACAGAATATAATTGTTTTCAGTTCTTGCATCATTTGTAAATTTCCATTAGTACTGAAGATGCACATTAGCAACTGAATTGGGTCCTCTATGGTAGTACGTTCATCTAAAGCCATCAAAAATGTACATGGCATTTTCAATCTACTTTACAGTATCATTTATTCTAAACTGTAAATTCACAGTCACTATAGAGATGCTAAGTTCATGAAATTACTTTGTTTCTTAAAGAAATTTCACTTCCTCATAAACCACTGAAAGATTATTGAGAAAGGGCAGGTTTTGAGACCTGAAAACAAGGCCTTGCTGTTTTCCACTATTTTCTAAGAGAAATGAACTATGCTGTTAGATACAATTGCAATTTATCTCCAGAGCATTCAGCAGAATGTGGCCTCAGGATGCTATCTGAAATAAACCCATCACTTGGACTTGGGTTGGTTTGCTGCTGTTGTATGGTGACAAACAACTTAACTGACAGTTGATCTCTATAAAGGCAAGATTATATATTTATTTTTTACTGACATGTCTCTTCATAGTTTACATTTCTGTTTTCCTGTACATCCATGTTGAATAGACTGGTTTTCAAAAAATGTGAAATATGTGGAAATCATCTCTGTAACTTAACCTGTTTTTCAAATAACATGTTTGCACTCTACTCGCCAAGGAATGAACACTTCTTCTCCCTAATAACTCCCTGAAAATTTTCTTTTGAAAACAGTTTAAAAGCCATTGGCTTGAGGGTTTAGGGAAAGAAGTCTGCCACCAACTTCTGCAAAGACCATAAATTCTAGCAAAAACAAAGCTTCTGGCCCTTTTTAGAAATCAATTTAATCAACCATTTTTGCTAGTCCAAACATATACCAAACCAAACAATCAATGATATTTTCTTCAGAGAAAAGACCATCTGCTGCTCAGATTCCTGGAATTTAGTTCTGGAATGATCCAACACAAATTCTGTCTATTATTTTTCTACTGAATCATTTATAAATCTTCAAAGGAAGAAAAAAGTAAAAAATTGACATTTCCTTTATTTTTTCAGTCATAAAAGGAGCTGAAAAGGCTGGAGTTATTTTCTGAGGAAAAAAATTACAGATGCCAGGAGTAGAGGAGTATATACAGGAGTATAGTTATTTCATAACAGAGCAAGAAAACATTAGGAAAAGGTATGGAATAGAACAATCATTCTCATAACCTTCCCAGAGGTCAGGAAATAAAACACAGTACAACTATTTCTCCTCATTTCCCAAAGTTTGGGTAAGGATGATTTTCAGTATTTGTAAGGAACCAGATTTTTCCAGATTTGGAATTTCACCTATTGGTACCTGATAACATGTGTGTGCTGTATCATCTGTACTGGCCCTTTTTGTGTAGCTGTTACCAACCCATCCTACTGCTGCACCATCTATGTCAGTTTATATAAGTAAATCAGATACTGGACCCTCATATTTGTACACACAGCTCCAACTGGTCTTGTTATTAATAAACTAGTCCTGTACCACTGCATACTGTTTTTCCATTTTCAGTCACCATGCACCCTTGATATCATAATCTAATAGATAAGCCTCAACCCAACTTTTTGCCCTACACTGCGAGTTAGGAAGCACATCCAGGGTTGCAAAGTATGCCTTTTTTATTGCTCTTGTTGTTGGTTTTTGTTTATTTGTTTTGTTTAATTTAGTTCCTGGAACTTCAAATGTTTTGTAGCCAAGAAGCCTGTGGGATAAGTAGCAAATTCAACCCCTCTTTACGACACAATACTATAGTTACATTTTATAGAATTTCCATAGATTATGGAAAATGTTTGCTGCATCCAGGGACAGCAGATATGATGCCATCTGGTTGGAATGCAGGTTCAGCAAGGGGATTTGCATGCATTAGTCTGGTCATGTAATAAACTGGAAAGCTGCAGACCTGGCAGAACTTGAAAGATGTCAGGTTCTCCTGACTCCATGACCTAGGCTCAGAATTCTAGAAGAAAGTTCATGATAAAAGGAAGAATGCTAAGTAACTCACCTTCAGTCCATACAAGAACAATCTTGATTCAAGTCAACAATCATTGCCTTGATAGAAGGGAGTTAACCATCAAATATGGTGAAAAATAAGTTTTTGTTTTTGTTGTTGTGTTTGTTTTTCAAAAGTGTGAGGTAATTTTTATTACATGTTCACTCATCTGCAATAAAAATTGTACAAAGTAGATTCTTCTGCCAATCACTTCAGTATTAACACATTACTATATCCATTACGCAGAAACTTTCAATGTATTTTCACCAAAGGAAGGCATATATTTCAACATATTTGAGATAATAAACTAAGTTATTTATTTTAGAAAAAGTATTTGGTAAAACATCATCATTAAGCTTTGCAGTGTATCCAAGTGAACATGTTTCAAGTATTCTGTTTAAAGATGACCTAGAACAGGTACAATAGAATATAAAGAGAAATGCTCACTTGATGAAAGATTTAAGAAATTCAAGAGCTGTGACTCATGAAGGGAGTGATCATAATGGCTTAAAAATAGGTTAATTTTAGTTGAAGGTATGCTTTATTTGTAGATGTAAAATAATCTCATTATTACTTGGAGAACAGAAAGATATGTCACCTGCTTCTTGACAACATTCAGGATAACACGTCTTTTCAGGCTGAGTCAAGAATACCCATCAGCAGAAATGTGGCAGAAACAGATAACAAACATATGCTTTTTAACATACTAATTGTCTGCACTGATGTCATTTGCCATTAGGTGTCTTAGTGTGTCTCTTTCAATTCAATTTTAGAACATGCCTCGTACTAAGCATATTAACACATACTTAGTAAATATTGCTGTACTGCTGCATTAGGATCAATGTGTTGCTGACTTTAAACCTTAGAAAATCTTAAGGAATTTGGTCAGTCATATTTACTAGAATCAAAGTAGGCTTTTTTTATGTGCTACTATCTGTCCCAAAGCCTCACTAAGTGTTCTTTAGTCATTGCTTCATGTATTCAGTATTTTGTCTCTGAACATTTGTAGCTTAAAATGTTGCCATTGAAATATTGCCATTGAAATTATTCTCATCCTATAAGACTGAACAATATCTTCTATTTTCCACTGGTAACTGCCAGCAGTATATATTAACACTGCTTTTACCAATTAGGAAATCTCTTTGCATTAGACTATACAGTGCAAAGTGAAATGGAGCACAGCTTGAGCTGCTAAGAGAAACTCTGTAAGGCACTTTTGAGGGTGTTGTGATAAAAGCTGAAATTTAAATTCCAGTGAACTAATAAGCGAATTATATGGTTTCTTGTAGGATTTGGTTTCCATATTGCCAATATATATCTAATTTTACATGAACAAACTAACTGATTTTTAAAGATTTTCAAAATCTGATTTTCTCAGATTTTTAAAGTTGTAAGCTTACATATTTCATCTATATGTATGCTTAGATATTTCATCATTCATCTTAAATTAAAAACTTCAGCTACTAATTTAGTGCTATCATGCAAAAAAGGTCATCTTATTCTAGGTTTCCACATGTTGTTAATATTCTGCGAATCTTTAAGATTTCTAAATCTGTAGGTGAAAAGAACAATAGTACCAACAAGTGAAAAATGGACTGGACCTATTCATTTATATGTGCAAAAGAGTAAAAATTCATTTGGCTAGAGAATGAGTGCAAAATTTTCCCTTTGTGAATATCATTGAAACAGACATATAAATATACATACTATCATTTGGCTCAGTAACATAGACAAATTGGCAAGGCTGGACCCTTGTATGTAGCACTGGTGAGATCACACCTCAAATACTATGTTCAGTTTTGGGCTGCTCACTATAATGATATTGAGTTGTTGAGCGTGTGCTCAACAGAAAAGCAATGAAGCTGGTGAAGGGACTAGAAAACAAGTGTTATGAGGAGTGTCTGAAGGCACTGGGGTTGTTTAGTCTGGAGAAGAGGAGGCTGAGGGGAAACCTCATTGCTCTCTACAGCTTTGTGAAGAAAGGTTGCAGGAGCAATAGGGAGAGAAGAAATGGCCTCAAGTTAAGCCAGAGGAGGCTTAGATTGGACATTAGGAAGTATTTCTTCACTGAGAGAGTGGTCAAGCATTGGAACAGGCTGCCCAGCGAAGTGGTGGAGACACCATTCCTGGAAGTATTTAAGAGATGTGGATGGGGCATTTAGGGACATGGTTTAGTGATGGGATTCAGTTGATGGTTGGACTTGGTGATCTTGAAGATCTTTTCCAACCTAGATGGTGCTATGATTCTATAGTTATAAGAGTTATAACCATAACTTAGACTTTAAGAAGCTGAAATAGCTGTGAAACAAAAAGAAATAAAGAAATAACCAATTTAAAGGTGTAAGTCACATTAAGCTTCTTCAGTAAATGGATGTGGATGGATTCAAGAGAATTCTCGAAGTAAAGCTGGTTCATGCTGCACACTGTAAGATCGCATTGCACACTGACAATCTTTTTTTTTTTTTAAAAAAAAAACAACCAACACTATGTTATGCATAACTAAGGCAGCAGAGGGAGCTCAGAGATTTTGGTCATCAGTGAGTAAAACAAAGTGAAATTACACTGCAAAGAACAATTATGTAAACAGCGAAGGGCAGGGGCTGATGTACTCTCTGTTCTTTAAAACTAATACATGTACACTATATGCATATCCCATTATTCTGCTGCTAGTTTTAAATACCGTAGAGACTTCAAGGTACCACTTACTGGCCAGGTCATGTTTTGCACTTCTTACTTATTTAAGCTCTTTTCTTTATAGTTTGTATAAAAAAAATAATAACATTAAAAAAAAAAAAAAATCAGTGAATTGATATTTGTTCAAGAATGCAGAGATCCAATTTTTAAAATAATGCAAGTTGGTTTTAATTTATTAAAACTATTTATGCTATTTATTAATTTCTTTATACTAAGTGGTACTGAAAAGAAATGTTTGTTTGTTTATTTATTTATTTATTTAGAGAAAATGCACTTGAGATGTGACCTGAAATATCTTCATCTTAAATTCAGGACAATTTTTTTAATGGTAACAACTTCAATATTCAAAATATCCTTTTTAGAGTGATTTTTTTTGCTGGATCTTTGTACTTTGCTGACCCCATGCTCGAGCCATTAAAAAGTAGCTGTGGAATGCTATTCTAATCATGTGGGCATTGCTTAATCCTCTGATCGAACCTGAATAAATCTCCTTGGACACCATGTCAATCTGGGATTTGCAGCCTGGCAAGGGACCCAAGCTGAAATACTGAAATACAAATTAAAGTAATTTTCTACGTGGAAAAAAAATTGCCTTCCTCTTTCAGTATCATCTACCACTATATTGTATGGCATGTAAAGATATCACTCTGGGTATCACTTTGGATAGAGAAGACCTATATATTTCAATATCAGAATTGAAATTATATATAATATAGGATTAATATAATAATAATATAGGATTAATATAATATAATATAGGATTAAATTCCTATATAAGGCTCCTTGGTTACATTTAAACTTTTCATTTTTGCTCTTACTGGTAAATCAGAAGAATGGCTTTTGGTTAATATTTTTATTTTATCTTTTATTTATTTATTTATTTATTAATATTCTTGGCTAGACCAATCTTTTTTTGGCCTGTGTTCTGTCATTCCAAGTATATATCCTGATCCCTGAAATTGAAATTGTTGAGATTTCAGAGCATTTGCTGTATTTGGATCTTACAGACTCCCACAGTTCTTCCATCATGTCTGACCCCGTTTTGACCCCAAATCACTTTATAAATATTTTCAAATATGTTTATTTGCCTTTCCTTAAAATATGTGAGGCACTTGTATGGAGAAAGAACCTATATAACTTCTCTCTCACCAACTTTTAATGGGTAAATCTGTGATCCAAGTTATTAACAGATATGTTTCACCTGCTAGATAGAATTGTCCAAGTTGTTCTTGTCAGTTCATAGCTCAATATTTAGTTTTGCTGTCTTTAGACTTTGACTTCTCAGTCTCATTATGTCCTTCAAATCTCCAGTCTTTTTATACTCTATCATTTGCCTTTCTTTAATAGAAATATTTTAAGTATATTTACAAAAGTTCTGCAGTCCACTTATATTTACCCCACTCATAGAATTCATAATTAAATTTTATATATCAGTTAATCATTTTAGTTATTGTATTATCTCTGTGCACTAGTTCTATAAAAGAACTTGTTTTTAAGTATACATCCCCATATGTACTGTATGTAAAGAACTGTAAAAATATAATTAACAAAATAACTTAATGAATGGATCTTTTTGAGGTTAGAAAGGTGGAACACTATAGAAACTAATATCTGTCTAATTGAAAATAATGAATTCACTACAACTATTAAATAAGACCTATGGATAACTAAAAATAAAAACATTGTTTTTTTTTTTTTTTAATGTGTGTTTAATAGTATGATAATGGATTTTCTGTTACAAAAAAATCAATGGCTAAGTTAAATGTTCTCAGTTTCTGTTTGCAGAAGAGGATTTCCTTCTTTATTTATTTTCCATTTGAAGAGAAGTCTTAGCTTGCTTTTAACTTCATTAAATATCTTTAACTTAAACTTTAAACATTGTTTGAGGTAAAATGTCTTACCATGGTTGTCTCTGCAATGGATCCAAAGCTGTTTATAAATATGTTGCATGTGACATTAACTGGAGGACCTGCAGAAGGAAAATAAAACACCAGACAATGTTTCAGAATCAATCCTTTTTGAGTGACTGTAAAATATATTAACATACTAAATGATTATGAAACAATGTTTGTTGACTTAGGAGAAAATAATGCTATATTCAAAACTAATATAATGCAAAAATTTGAATGGTTTCTAGTAAGTAATAGATTTTCCCTTTCAGTTCTTCTCAAAGGTATACTACTTGACTAGCCATTTCATTATGAATTTGCATGAAGGATTCTATACCAAAAAAATATATATATAGAGAGAGAGAATATTTAAAAGAACATTTAATTTGAGATGTATAGCCAGAAGTATTTTTATGTGTTTTTTCAGTGAAAAATGTATGCTACTTCTCACAAAAATTAGAGTGAAAAGTCACCTTTTCCACTCAAGGCAGCTGTTACTTTTAACATTATCTGTCATCACTGGAAACAGAAATACATTATTGCTGCTCTTATCTCTACTATTGACAGGAACAAATGTGGATAAGAAAGAATAACTTAGATTCTATTCTCATTTCTCTGAAATCCACAGAATGGTTAAGAATCCATTTAAGCTGAATTTTCTGTTACCATGGATCTTCAGCCAACTGTTGTTCTGCCTTATCTTTCATTTGTGAAACATCAGTAGTGGCAGAGTAGTCATTATGATAACTGAACAATAAACAGTCTCTTCATGGAAAAGGTTTTAAATTACTTCCCTGCAAGTCTCTGTGAAAATAGCATTGCACTATAGCATGCTAATTTCTCCATTATTTCTTATCAGTTTATGTGCAATGGAAACAAGGTCTTTCCATCATACCATTCTTCTGTCACCCTTCTGCACCTTGATATTCTTATATCAACAATCCAGTTCAGCATTGGAGATGTTAGTTTAGCTTTCTAGTTATAAGCAACCATTAATAATGAAAGATCCATACCTGGAATTTGAAGACTGGTATTGCAAACACTCATGTAATATTTATTTTTTAGTCACTGAAGTAATAGGCAGCTCTGCCACCATTTGTGCTTTACAACTAGAAAAATTTAATGTGACCAATGAACTTGATATTAAATATTTGAAGAATAAAAACATTCATTAAAAATTCTGCCAACAGGACAAAACTTTGAACGTCCGGCTGTCTTTCTTCAAGGCAATAACTGTTTTGAAGTACTGTATGGGAATTACAATAAAACATCATTGCATGTACTTGTACTGCATTTGCAGTCACTTTGGCGCTTTGGCACTACAGTCATTTTGATACTTGGTTAATTATTCAAAACAGTTGGGCAAATCCAATATTTAGAATTCAGTGAAAGCTTTCTATGGAAAAACTCCTGAAAAAGATTGAGAGAAATGAAAAAAAAAATAAAAAAAAAAAATAAAAAAGGAGAGATGAACTAAGGGAGAGGCACTAAAAACTATCAGGGAGAAAATTGTATTTCCTGGTAGTGTCAGATTAATTGTTTGCAATGCTTTACTTTCTAACACTTCCATGTTGTAGTACTTGTCATTTCTTTCAAATTTGATATGACATTATCTTGTTTAAAGTAGTACAATAGAACTACTAGTACACTAATATTGCACTTTACTAACACATTAAATTGTAAATTTGCTTCATCAATATTCATAATTGCTTTTATAAAGAAAAATAAATAAATAAATTGATACAACACTGATGCTTAATTTCAAAAGCAGTCTTACAAAAAGACAGGTAATAGCTAGTTAAAAAGGGGATAAAAAGAAGCTATAAGCAGCTTGGAAGTGGTTTAAACATTACTTAAAGACACTGCACTCAGAGTAAAAATGTACCTCCTAAAACATGGTCAAATAGAAGTATAAATGAAGCTGTTAAACCTGAAGCTGTAGAACTGAATCTTAGTAGAGACAGAAAAGCTAAAAGTGATAACTTTCTTTAAGGCATTAAAAATAGAATACTGCCAAGACTGGAAGGTGAAGTTGAGGAGATGATTAAGATACAGAGGTATCCATGAAAATAGAGAAGATCAGAGCAGAAAAACTAAATTAAGTCTTTGGAGTAGCATTTGTATTCTGTTGCTAGCCTTGTCAAAGACTAAGCCATTCTGATGGAAGATTTTGTATGAGGACTGTAGGATTTCCTACAAAAAATGGTTTGAGAGAGCTGGGCTTTTCAGCCTAAGGAGAAGGCTCCAGGTTGACCTCATTGCAGCTTTTCAGTACTTAAAGGGGACTTACAAAAAAGATGGAGATCAACTCTTTGCTCAATCAGATAATGACAGGACAGTTTTAAACTAAAAGAGGGGATATTTAGATTAGGCACTGGGAAGAAATACATAGAGGGTGGTGAGGCAGTGGAACAGGTTGTCCAGAGAGGCTGTGGATGCCCCATCCCTGGAGATGTTCAAGACCAGGTTAGATGAGGCCCTGAGCAACCTGATTTAGTGGGTGGTGTCCCTGCCTGTGGTAGGGAGGTTGGAAGGGCCTTTAAAGTCCCTTCCAATCCACGCCATTCTATGATTCAATGATTTTTATATTTTAACATTGGAGAACAAAAGAACTGGAACAAACTGACAGCCTGTGGTGATATTAAACCAGACATTGTAAAAATTGTTGCAACATTGTAAGTTGAAAGCTGAAATAGTAATTACTGTTAGTCAGCTATCACCTGTGTAAATTTTGTTATAGAAAGTAGTGTGTATCACTTCTGTCTATAATTTGAATTAAAGAAGAAAAAAGGTTTCTGAGGATGATGGTGGATGACATTAACAATAAGCATTATCCCTGTAAACCTTAACTCTATACCAGCCAAAGTGAAATTATGATAAATGTTATAATTAAAAGGTTACTGGATTATTTCTAGTAATTCTATTACTCGAATTATTCTACTAATTAATAAAATATTAATATTATTTTAGCTGAAATACCATCTCTCAGATCTATTGAAGATCTCTGAAAGAGCTGGTAAGCATGTGACCAAAGGCAATCTAATTAATGAAATATTTAGTTATAGCTTAAATTAATTGAAATAGTTTATTCAGATTTTCAAGTACTTCTTAACTAGATCTTTTGTCAAAGGCTTTTTAAGGATATTAGTCTTGGCAAAATGAGAGAAATGAGGTCCTCTTATAGATCTTTTGTTTTAAAATATTTTAATGGTAGGATTAGAAAGCTATTTTTAAAATTATGAGGTGATTGTTAATGAGTTATCCTATAGATCTGAACTGTATCATTTAATTTCAGTATTAATGACCTAGAATAGAAAGGCACTATAATTCTGGTATTTTGTGTAGTTGTATGTAAAGCTGAATGCAAGGAATTGCAGAAAGGTCACAATAAAGAGCTATCAAGGTATAAATGTTTGATGAAATTCAGTGTCAATCAAATGGAAACCAATCTTTACTGTGTATTTGTACTGATGGGATGCAAATTAATGATTTCCATGCAGGAAAGAGAGTATAGATTCATTATGGATGGTTCTCTGAAAGTATTCTCTTCAGATATCATTAAAGATAGGAAAATGCAAATAAATATGTCAAAAAAAAATGGACTGCCATATAAATGAACTTCCATCTTAAACACTTCAAAATATTTTTCCACCTCAAAGGGAGAAAAAAGGTGTCAAGAAGGCAATGTAGGATGTCAAACTCTATGAGCTGCTGCCACACAAAACCAGCATAAACAAGACAGCACTCCTAGCATTGAAAAAGGAATATAGTAGGGAGCGATATATAAGTACAAAAATCTGTAAAGATCAAAAAGATGTGAATTTCCTCCATTTCTGAATAAGTCACATGGCAACAAAATAAAATAGTCACCAAATTCAAAGAAAAAAAAAAAAAAGTTAATTTGCATAATTGCAAAACATCACAATTTTATTGCCATAAAATATGGAAAAGGCCAAAAGTATGTCCTGACTTAAGTAGTTCCTAAATTAACGATTGCTGAATACTGTTTGGCAATATCAAGGCAAGGAACACTTTATACTATCCTATTTAAAAAAAAAAAAAAATGTAGGATAAACATCTAGCTATAGTTTTGATTTACTACAAATAAAGCTACTTTGAAACTGGAACAAACATTTTACAAGAGCTTTTCATTTCTGTTTTATTTCACACCTAAATGAAAGTGAATTGCAAAATTCCTTATTCAGAAGTATGGCACTCAGACAAAAGGTATAATTTTGTGTTATTGACCAAGTTTAATCATGACAAAAGATGTTAAAAATCTTCTCTAAATAGAATTTTTATTGACAGCACAAATGATTGTCTGAAATCTCTTATTAGGTCTGTTTCTTTAAAACAGTTGCCAAATTAAAAATTCAACAAAGCAAAAAGTTCCAGTATTTGTTCTAGGACTAATAAAACTAACCAGAAAGTGGCAAAGTCACTTAAGGAGATACTTATTCTTAGTGATAGATCTGAATCATTGTGGGCAGATTTGTTCAAACTGTATAGCTGTCTAGAAGATTTAGAATCTTAACATTTTGAAAAAGAACAATGTCATATTAGGTTTTGTCTCTTTAAATTTCAGTAGTTATAAAACAATGCTCTAAGTCTTTTGAATTATACATTCAAGAATATTGCGTAGAATTCACTGTTCCCTAAACCATCTGCCTGTTCTTCACTGTAGCCCCGTCAGAAGATTGTGACTGCATTGTGACCATGATAAACTCCAAAATCTGATCGCCATTTACTACTAAGCTGTAAATTCCTCATTTTTAAGCATTTGTTTTTAGGACTTCAGGAGACTTAAAGGGAGATAAAAAACTGCTGTGCGTAGACTTTGCCTGGAGTCTTATTTTGCTCTGCACAGTGTTACTGTTAGGATAAACTGCAGTTTGCATGCTAATAGAGCATATTAATACTGAAATAAACCATCATAGGAAAGAAAAGCAAAGAAATGAGCTTTTTTTTTTTTTTTTTTTTTTTTTTCTTTTCCAATTAGAGTATATTTCTTGGCTTCATATTTATTCCAGAAACTTCGGTTTTGTGACAAGAAATACTGAATTACTTAGAAGTATAGGTTTGAAATTACCTTTGAAATTTGGTCTTATCCTTGCATCGTAGCCTGACATCCTGCCCATTAGCTTATCCAGGAAATCAGATGGCGACATTGGCATGCTACGAGATCTTGCACTGTCCGTTTCTTTTGTGGCTACCAAGCTAAGAACCAAAACAAAGGACAAACAAAGCAAATAACAACGACAACACACACACACACACAAAACAACAAAATATTTTGTAAGAGATTTTGTTAGAAAAATTTTCATTTTGCAGAGCCAATCACTTTGCTTATTATTGTATGAACAAGAAAACAGCAAATCTAAGATTGCCTTTCATGCTAGTTTAAGCTCCAAAATTAGTAGTAGCAAAGAAAGGAAACAGTAAGTTCTCTTTGTATCTGTCATTTTATATGCAAATTTTATTTTAATAAACTGCATACTCTGTATACCCCTCCTCAGAACTTCTGGAAATTAATAACACTTTATTAGGAAAAATTTAGGAAATTAATATTTATTAGGAAATTAATAACAGTCAATAGTTATTGATACATTATCACAGAGTTAAAAAAAAATGCATGCATGTGGAATGTCATAGTTTGGAGCCTACCCTAAGATTGGTCTGTTTAACTGGGAGTAATGTAATATGAGCCTAGATGAGAAAAAAATATTGTAAAGATCTTTCGTAGAAGAGTACTACCACCACCATTTGTTCTTCAGAGAATGTACATATATTTGTACATAAAATAACATATCAAACAGTCCCTTGGCAAATGGTATTTTTTAACATTGTCTTAGAGGTTCATATTCTATTAAAACAAACATGACTGCTGAAAAAATACTGAAGGAACTATCTTAGGGCAAAATGTTCATCTTAGGGCCACATGGAAAATGTCATCTCCTATAGCCTCCTCTCCATATGTATGCAGAACTCCCACTGACATTCTAAAGTGTGTTCTGCACGTGTCAAGAGAGAAGAATATCAGCACTGTGATCAGCCATGTGGACCTGAAAAAAAGGTCTTTATTGTTGTGGAACTCTTACTCAACTGCTGGCCGACACATTATAAAAACAACACAGTCAGTAAATATACATACGAATAAATTTGTAATTAACATTGTGATACACAGTGCAACTAAAATCATTCCTTGGAAAATGTGTTTGGAGTCTAAAAAAAAAAAAAAAAAAAAGAAATTCTGATAATTGTGCTGATTTCCAGTCAAAACTCTGTTGCAAAAGGATGTGAATCTATTCTATTTAAACCAGTCATTGTCTTCTAATAATGCCAATTCATTCATCTAGAAGTGTTTAAATATGCCTTTGTTTAGAGACGGACACAGGAAATAATATAAAACCTTTACGAATTTTCTAGAGTTATGAAAAAATTATGTGGATTTTTTCTTGTTAACAATGTATGGAGTTCCAAAATGGTATAAACCCCACACAGTTATGTGTGCATGTAGTTGTCATGGTAAGGGCAGACTGGGAATGCCATTTTTTTTTTTTTTCAAAAAAAAAAAAAATAAATAAAAAATTACCAAATGTTTTGGTAAAAAACAGTACCAAAAAACATCTCCAAAAATTACATTACTTTGGACTTGGGAATTTACCATTTTTATGGCAATTTCTTTCTAGAGGGGCTACCAAAAAATCTGTCTTGAAATTAGATATTTGCATTTAATATCATAAATCTAAAATTCTTTCTTATTAAGTATGACAAATTTGGATGCTCACAGAACACGTACATAGAAACCTCTAGAGTTCTGTGGTTTACTTATGTTTTAATTCAAAATTGCAATTAAGTCTTTTAATTGTGATTTAACTAAAATTATTTAAATAAAATAAAAATTTCTCTGCTTCTAGTGAACTCTAAATCTAGTGCGGAATCTGCTCTATGTGTAAATTGATTTGCATACTTCTACTTTATAAATTTCTCATTTGTTATGCATTTCTAAATTTTTCTGAGTACTTTGTTATCTCTTCAGTAAAAATGTTATATCTTTCAGTAAAAATGCTTCTATAGTCTCCTTTAGTAGCTATCCTCATTCTTTATTTCTTCATGTAGCCAAAGAATGTATCCCCTTTCTAATCAAGGAAATACTTAACTATTCCTATTCTAGTGTAATTTGAAATTACTGTTTCATGTTCTGTTCTTGGCCTCTGACATCATTTTCACTAACAAATATTCTGAATGGATCTAGTTTATCATAGTATGGCAACTTGTAGTCATTCATATTTCTTTAAAGTTTATACATGTAGGTGTTTATAAAGCAAATAAAACATGAAACCCTAACTACACCTACTTTGCTGGATTGTATCTTTTTACAAGGCAGTGGAGAATCAAGAAACTGTGTGTATATATATAAATCATATATAGATATACCTGGATTTGTGTCTTATGCTCTTGCATAAGAAAGCTGTATTTCTATACATGAGCACACACATATATATCTATTTAAGTGATAGAATCATAGATTGTCTTGGGTTGGAAAGGACCTTAATGATCATCTAATTCCAACCTTGGAATGGGCATGATATTTCTATTCTGGAGATATATTCTCCAGAACATGAATGTAGAAAGGTCTGTTGTTACCTTTAATATTAGTCACTTTCTCTGATTGGAGATCTGTTTGTTTGTTCTTTTCCTCTTCTCTGTTTTTTTTTTTTTTTTTTTTTTTTTTTATAAATCATTCTGATGTTGCTTTTAAAGTCTACCATGGAATAGAGTACTTTGAAATTAAGGTAAATTAAGGTAACTAATGCTGAATAGGAAAAATAGTAATTGCTATGACTACAGATTTTTTCAAAGTAGCATTTACTTTTGTGTCTTATGGCAGCATCACTAATTTTTGTTAGAATTAGTCAGTTAAAAGCCTCACAGTATCTGGAATAATTTTATTGCCTGCTTCTGAAAGCAATATATTCAGCATAATTAATAAATACTGTAGAAGCAAGTTTTAGTCTAGAAATTAGCTGTAATTTTTAATTAAATATTTCTTCAAGTATTTTATGTTTTTCTCAGCCCAGTGTGCTATTGACAAAAAACTGGTTGAGCACTGCAGAATTCTGCCTTGTTCAAAGTCCCTTTAATAGAAAAACTGTATTTCAAGAATGCTGTTGGAAAGATAATACTACATCTTCAGATAATATAATACATCTATCTGAGATGCATTGTGGAACACTCTTTTAACACAGTTAAAAAGAGTCATGTAATATAGGTAATAGAGTGAAGCTTGAGTAAGGCAGTGGATTTTTAGGAAGGCCTTTGTGTCAAAATACTGGCACATCCAGAGGGAATTTACACTGACCTGTTGCA
Organism: Aythya fuligula; assembly: GCF_009819795.1. Lineage (NCBI taxonomy): Eukaryota > Metazoa > Chordata > Aves > Anseriformes > Anatidae > Aythya > Aythya fuligula. The sequence goes on along the minus strand of NC_045562.1, from coordinate 24,197,514 downwards.
TTTTATAAAAAAGAATTTTGTGCGTGTGTTTTCCAAGAGGCAGAATTATAAGAATTTAGTAAGCAAAACTTTCATCATGTGGTGCATTCAGAACTAAGCTCGTATAGACTTGCGGTTTTAGTTTACTTTGTAAACTAAACTGGGCTAAACAATTACAAAGAAAATTGATAGTTAAACTAGTGAACAAATATAAAGAAAAATATAAAATGTCAAACAATGTATTTGAAAAATAATTTGTGACCAACTGAATTAAGACCATCAAATGTTAGGGTAAGAATATTAGCTCCAGATAAGCTGCTCTACAAAACCAGGAATTAACAGAAAATTGGAACCACCAGGACTATAATTACTCCCATCTTTGGTCTATTGAGCCCCTTAAATCAGTGTTCATCTCCAATCTGAAGAGAGATGAGTTTTGCATTGTGCCTTGAAGATTGTCAAGTTGGAAATTCATAGACAGAAATAAGAAAACATCCAGTATTCTTTTCACAGGTCTGTGACAAGCACACGAGCCATATTTGGGCCAGAAACTGTTAGGTCAAGCTGTGTACATTTGGGACAAAAGTGTTACTCAGGTAGTAAAAAATATTCTCGCTCAGCCAAGACATCTCTGTATCAGCACCCATATCCAAAATACTAGACAAATGGCTACTGTAGAGAATTGTAGTAAGAATTATGTTCAGCATTGCCATCAATGATCTAGAAATAAAACAGAAAATCATTGATAGTTTAAAACTAAGAATCACACACACATGCAAAATGATGGAGTTAAATAATGATGAGTGCAAGGAAATAAAATGATTTCTTAAGTTCAGACCATTTAAGTAGAGCAGTTTAAAATAGAAAAGGAGGACATTTGCATGTATATGAATTTAGAATGTGGACAGAATGTGGACAAAGCAGTACATCTGAAGGATTCACAATTCACGTTGAACAATTCAGTACTGTCATGGTAAAGTTCTCACTGCACTACTGTGCTATCCAACAGCGTGGAAAAAATGAAAGAATGAGTAGGAACATGAAGGTCAATTATTACTTCATATGATATTAATGAGACCAGTTCTGGGACATTGCACTGGATTCAGTGTCCAAGTTTTAAGAGGATATTAAAGCGTTAGGAAAGGTACTCAACAAAGCCACTAAACCATGATCTGAGAGTTAGGGAAATTTCCTTACAGTAAGAGATGTTAGGAGTTCAATCTGTTTAGTTTATCAAAAAGAGGATTGAAAAGTAACATGACTAAAGTGTTCAGATACCTCCAAGGGACAGAAAATGTTGGACATTTAATCTAAAGAGGAAAGGCAGAATAATCAATGAGAGACAGGCAAATTCAAATGGGAATTTAGGTACACAGTTTGAATAATAAAGGCAACAGTAGATGAAGCTGTAACATACCAGTACAGTATGACTTTCTGAAAGAAGCAATTTAGCAAAATTACTGCTTTTCATATATAGGTAGGTTAGTGAAAATGAATGAAAAGGAATATATAGAAGAGCAGGCTAAATTCAGAGTTGACATTACAAGTCTCATGCAGAAAAGGCAACCTTTAGATTGCCAAAAGATACATTATGGACTTGAAGAGATTAAGGAAAGCAAGCAATGGGAATAGTTCAAAGTAGAAAATAGCGTCTTCTCAGGATCCTTCTACCCTGGCACTGGGTTGCAGGCTAGCAGGTGCTGGTACTGTAACCTGTAATCTGGGGTGTAGGTTACATGGAGTAATGCTGGCCCATTTTCTAAATTTCCTTTCACAGCTGATTTGACTTACCCAGCAGTTGTATGACACCACCTCCCTGTTCAGTTTAGAATTAAGCCCCAGAAAGGAAAATGAACTTAAGCTGCTCATAAACTACAGCCACCTTAAAAATCGGAGATTGACCACTGCTAGGAAAAAATGTGCTACTGTTCTATTTGTGATGTGCACCTGCAGAGAAAAAGGAATTTTAAGGTAGATAATATCATTGGCATGAAAGCAAATAAATATGAAGTGGCCAGGGATAAATTTAGATTGTAAATTAAAACTCTTTCAACCAATGAAACACTTCAGTTCAGAAATAGTCCAGCACTTTGAACAGAGATACAAAAGCCCTGTGTGTTTTAAGATGGAGCTTGATAAGGGTATTAGGTTGTTATGACACATATGACTGTGATTGCAGGTGATGGGATTCAGTTCTTTTCTAACTCCCCTGCTAAGGATATGTTTGCATTATTATTGATTCTTTTAAATTATCAAAATAATTGCTATTATAGAATTCATTAAAAAAAAAAAAAAAAAGCATAGCTATGCAGCAAGAACACCACCATCTACAGAATTTAAATAGGAGACCTCATCTAGCAGCTGACAATTTAGCACACAAGAGCAACATGGGTCATGAATCAGTGCTCCTGACATTTCTATTTAAAGTATTTTTTGTTAGAGGAAAGCTCACCATCTCTTCCCTTCTTCCAAAACAAAATGACTGAGAAAAACTCTTCAAAGGGTTCACAATCTCCAAAAATGTCTCCTACTTTAAAGCTTCTGAAGGAGGTATTTTTTGAAGAATCACTGTATTCCTATTCACAAGCCATCTCTTTTCTATCTTCCCCAAACTTGTGGATATTTTTGCTAAAGCACAGGTAAAGGAAAGGAATGTAAAAATGAAAATACCTTATATATATGCTTTATTTTAAGAGGTATATATTCTCTTCCCATTTATTGCTATCCATTTACTGTTATATGTCGATGACAAAGATGAATAAAACCTATTGTGTGATGTAATGATACCTTCAATTAGAAACTTAGCAGAGAAGAGTTAACGAATCCAAGTTAGAGAAGTCCTCTGACTTACCCAAGTTATTCTGAGGTTAGTCTCCAGACTCTTCCTAACTTCATGTTGAATACAATTGATATAAATTACCTTTGACTTAGATGGTACATTCAATTTCTTCCTTCCATAATTAAACTACTTCCATATTTTATCTTGAAGATCCTATCTTAACACCAAGTTACTGCCATATTTGCTTTTTTGATTTTCTTATCCAATAATAAATTATTTCTTTCATCTGAAATACAGAACATCTTAGTCATTCACTATGTTAGATTTTTTTTTCATCTTACAATACATACTACAGAGATGTTATATGATGCTCTGTGCTTTGAATGCATTATGGTGGTCCAGTAACAATTCTCTGAGACAGCAAGTGTGGCCAAACCCCTAGAGCAATCCAATCTTGTGATTGTGGTCAATTCTCTCCAGCTGATGTTTGAATATTTTTAATGCACTTTACATTAAAAAGCTCTTAAGAGAATCTCAAGGAATTAATTAAACACTCATAAAGGAAAGCAAAAACTGCATCCAGCCATTATGCACTCAGCTGCATCTCACAAACAGCAACAAAAGCATATCAGTAAATTAATCTCAGTCAGTACTGCACAGTATCTGCACCTCATCACCTGACAATCTACAATAGAAAGATCTATTCATTGAAGTAGGTAAAGAAATAAAAAGGTCAGAGTTTATAGTATGTAAAAATTGCACATTATTCCAACATGTACCTGAGAAAAAAAGGCATTTTTGACAGGAAAATACTCCTGCATGTGACAGCTTTAAACAAAAAAATACAACAAATGTTAACGAGAATGACCTCTGAAGGAATCAAGCCAATCAAAATTAAAACTGTTTCCTTGTTTGAACAAAAATAAGAAATTCTATTATTTCAGAAAGGTAAAAATGGTGTTCAATTTCAGAGAAAAAAAAAAATCAATATAAAGCTTAAACAATACTAATTTATTTGTTTTTTTTGTGGATAAAGCTGTTTCCTAAACTTTTTATAGTTTTTGCTTAGTTTTTCATTAAAATGAATTTGTTCAGTCAAGTATCATGACACAGATGTTCTACTGAGTTGTAGTGTGTTTAAACCTAAGATAGTTGTGTCAGAAGAGAAACACATTTCACTGTTTTTGATTTCAATAAACAATTTAAACTTCAGAAACTTTGCAGATGAGGCAAATATTGTGGAACAGGAGCTCAGAAGGAGGATAAATATGTTTAAAGCAAATATTTTTTTTAAATTGCAATAAAATTTTAAAGCAATCTCTTCACTCTACTGGAAATTAAAACCCCTCACAGAAAATAAATAAATAAATAAATAAATAAAAATACATAGACTTCTCTTATTGGAGGCCATTCTTCAACAATATTAATTCACAAAAAGTCAGGGCCATTTTGGAAAGCTAAGAGAAGAGTCTGAGGATTTCAGATGCATGGATCCAGTCCTAAAAGAATCCACTGTCACTGCTGTCCCCTTCTAGCTTTCTAGCTTACACAAAAAGTTTCTTCTGAGATGTGAAACAAGACTCAAAATCAGGCTCCTGCTATAAATTATCCTTTGGAAGACTCAGTCTTACTTTACATTACCTACACTGTGAACCCAAAGAAATATGGATACCTGAATTAGGTAACATTATCCTCTTCTACAGTTCAAGGTTCACACAAGGGAATCACCTTTTTCCATTTCCTCCTTATTATTCCATCACTAAAATACTTGAGCTTTATTGGTGAATGAGAGAATTTCATCCTGATGGACCAAGAAAAATGAAAAGCATGTTTCCACTGGTGAAAGTATATGAAGGAAGAGAGTGACATGTACTAAACTCAAAGATTGCAAATGAAGGAGAAAATTAAATTTGACATGAGTCAAAAAAGAGAGATTCCATTTGTATTTCCGACAAGTTCTGTTAAAACTGACAACAATGTATTGCTTGCTAATTGAATATGAAAATTCATTTATTTGTTGTAGGTTGTAGTTCATGAAATCATTAGTTCCTAATGCAATGAAAATGCAGATTTTCATATTCTGCAATGTTTTAGATTGCAGAATGTTTAGTGATTTTATTAGCTCAGATTGGAACATGGAACTCAACTCATGTGTGATGAAGAAATGACTGTCAGTTCCAATAACAGGAGCAGAAGCATTGTCTCACCAAGATTTTAAAGAGATGATTTCTTAAACAAACTCTCAGGAAAACTTTAAACATATTCTGTGACAGATTAGATTTTCCTATTGATTTTTCACACTTAGATTTTTCTAGTTGTAGTCTTATCCTCTTACTTTGAATACATTCTAAAGGTCAGCTTATTTTTTAGATATAATGTGTGGATATAAGTAAAGTTACATCAGAGATCATTGAACATATTTTCAGCCAAAGTAACAATTTTTGCATGTAGCAAAGAATTAATATCCATTTGAAAATAACATTATCCATTCTTTATTATTTCCATGGTTAGGAAGGAAAACTACATAAAAATATATGGGATTGTATTTCAATGCAACTATCAAAAATGTCTTAAAAATATTGGAAAATATTATTTTTTCTGTTTCAGTGACTGAAGTAATGTTGCATTTTAATGCATTTTATGAGCTAGGCAACAGTTACAAGCATTTTGTTATGATGTTTCTGATACCTTTACACTGTAATTATTTTCCCCCTTTGTCAATGCAGCTGAGAATTCCTCCAGCCCTTCCACCTTCCTCCAGCCCTTCCATCTTCCTCCAGCCCTGTTTATCGTGGAAGTAAATTGCTATAATGTTATAGCTTATTTGCTTTACATGCTATGGTTTTAAAAAGCTTTGGATTGCTGTAGTGTGCTTCATCCTTTCCTAACAGACAGAAAAAATAGAGATTTTTTTTTTTTTTTTTTTTTTAGTCACGAAGTGATTTTCATTCAGGTCAAAGATCTTTACAGTCTAGATGAGACTAAATTTGGGTACGTTTGTTTTTGTTTGTGACTCCACACAAATATTAAAACACAAATCTTGCTCCCCCTCTTCCTCTACCTCACCCTCTTTGGAAAACCATTTACTCTTATAGTAAAGGAAAAAAAAATGTTTTGTCAGCATTCTTCATAATCCTATGAACATGGCTTTCCAGCTTAATTAAGAAATTAAGCCGGATGGGATCCACCCAAGGGTACTGAGAGAACTGGCAGAGGAGCTGGCCAAGCCACTATCCGTCATTTATCAACAGTCCTGGCTGTCAGGGGAGGTCCCAATCGACTGGCGGCTAGCAAATGTGACGCCCATCTACAAGAAGGGCCGGAGGGCAGACCCAGGAAACTACAGGCCTGTCAGTTTGACCTCAGTGCCAGGAAAGCTCATGGAGCAGATCCTCCTGAGAGTCATCATGAAGCACTTGCAGGGGAAGCAGGCGATCAGGCCCAGTCAGCATGGCTTTATGAAAGGCAGGTCATGCCTGACGAACCTGATCTCCTTCTATGACAGAGTGACGCGCTGGGTGGATGAGGGAGAGGCTGTGGATGTGGTCTACCTTGACTTCAGCAAGGCTTTTGACACCGTCTCCCACAGCATTCTCCTCAAGAAACTGGCTGCTCTTGGCTTGGACTGGCGCACGCTTCATTGGGTTAGAAACTGGCTGGATAGCTGGGCCCAAAGAGTCGTGGTGAATGGAGCCAAGTCCAGTTGGAGGCCAGTCACTAGTGGCGTCCCCCAGGGCTCGGTGCTGGGGCCGGTCCTCTTTAATATCTTCATCGATGATCTGGACGAGGGCATCGAGTGCACCCTCAGTAAGTTCGCAGATGACACCAAGTTAGGTGCGTGTGTCGATCTGCTTGAGGGTAGGAAAGCTCTGCAGGAGGATCTGGATAGGCTGCACCGATGGGCTGAGGTCAACTGCATGAAGTTTAACAAGGCCAAGTGCCGGGTCCTGCACCTGGGGCGCAATAACCCCAAGCAGAGCTACAGGCTGGGAGAGGAATGGTTGGAAAGCTGCCAGGCAGAGAAGGACCTGGGAGTGATGGTGGATAGTCGGCTGAATATGAGCCAGCAGTGTGCTCAGGTGGCCAAGAAGGCCAACGGCATCCTGGCTTGTATCAGGAACAGTGTGACCAGCAGGGCTAGGGAGGTGATCGTCCCCCTGTACTCAGCTCTGGTGAGGCCGCACCTCAAGTACTGTGTTCAGTTTTGGGCTCCTCGATACAAGAAGGACATCGAGGTGCTTGAGCGGGTGCAGAGAAGGGCGACAAAGCTGGTGAGGGGCCTGGAGAACAAGTCCTACGAGGAGCGGCTGAGGGAGCTGGGCTTGTTCAGCCTGGAGAAGAGGAGGCTCAGGGGTGACCTTATCGCTCTTTATAGGTACCTCAAGGGAGGCTGTAGCGAGGTGGGGGTTGGCCTGTTCTCCCACGTGCCTGGTGACAGGACGAGGGGGAATGGGCTTAAGTTGAGCCAGGGGAGTTTTAGGTTAGATGTTAGGAAGAACTTCTTCACTGAAAGGGTTGTGAGGCATTGGAACAGGCTGCCCAGGGAAGTGGTGGAGTCACCATCCCTGGAAGTCTTCAAAAGACGCTTAGATGTAGAGCTTAGGGATATGGTTTAGTGGAGGGCTGTTAGCGTTAGGTTGGAGGTTGGACTCGATGACCTTGAGGTCTCTTCCAACCTAGAAAATTCTGTAATTCTGTGATTCTGTGAAATGGATTCAATAAACTACAGATTCTCTCTAATTTTCCTTTGTTGTTTAGTTTGCTTTGTTGTTTTATTGTTGCCAACTTCAGCCATGAGGCATGTGATTTTTCTTAAGACATTTTATGAATTCTGGTTCTAATCTAAATATTTGTTCCTAATTTTGCCAGAAACACCTTTTTCCTAAGTAGTCTCATATGTTATGTACATCTTATTTTCATCAGTGCTTTAAATTCAGGTCTTAATTTCTACCTGTTTCTTAATTTATTTCAACATTCATTTCTGGGAAAAAACCTCACTCAAGCATCTGCACAAGGAGCAGATGCTGACATATATCTGACTCTTCTGGAGACCCATTGTATGAGTCAATTTTCTGATTGTGTTAACTTTGAATTAAACATAGATCCTTCCAAAATGCAACTAACTGGTACTTTTTGTGTGTTTATTTGGTTGGTTGATTCTTTTTTTGAAGAGATGGAATATATCTGAATACAGAACTTGTAAGTCTCCAATCTATGGTAGTCTGAACTTGCATTACTATCTCACTAGTTTTTATATTAACTGAATAATTTTCTGAATAAAATCTTTTCAGAATTTTGGAAATTTCTGTGAGAAGGGAATGGCAAAATTCAACCAGCTGTATTAATTTACATGAGATACATGAATTAAGTAATTTTTTCCCTTTTGTTAATTCTATCCAGATCAACACTATAACAACTAAATGTAAGACTTTCTTTAAGGCAACAACAGAGTTGAGCTTCAGGGTGATGTTGAGAGTGGCAGCATTCATGCCATGTAATGACAGAACCCAGTGTTTCTAAAGGATGTGCTGAAGCATATTCCTTACTGAGTAAGTCAGAGAAAATAATGTGAAGGTTAAAAAACAGTGCTACTAACCTTTCATGTTTTCACCAAAATTTTCCTGGTCTACTACACATACAGAATCACAGAATTGTCTAGGTTGGAAGAGACCTCAAGATCATCGAGTCCAACCTCTGACATAACACTAACAAGTCCTCCACTAAACCATATCACTAAGTTCAACATCTAAATGTCTTTTAAAGTCCTCCAGGGATGGTGACTCCACCACTTCCCTGGGCAGCCCATTCCAATGCCTCACAACCCTCTCAGTAAAGAAGTTCTTCCTAATATCCAACCTAAAACACCCCTGGTGCAATTTTAGCCCGTTCCCCCTCGTCCTGTCCCCAGGCACATGGGAGAATAGACCAACCCCCACCTCTCTACAGCCTCTAATGTACTTACAAAGAGCGGTAAGGTTGCCCCTGAGCCTCCTTTTCTCCAGGCTGAACAAACCCAGCTCCCTCAGCTGCTCATCGTAGGACTTGTTCTCCAGGCCCCTCACCAGCTTCGTTGCCATTCTCTGAACTCTTTCGAGCACCTTGATGTCCTTCTTGTAGCGAGGAGCCCAAAACTGAACACAGTACTCGAGGTGCGGCCTCACCAGAGCCGAGTAGAGGGGGACAATCACTTCCCTAGACCTGCTGGTCACACTGCTTCTTATGCAAGCTAGGATGCCGTTGGCCTTCTTGGCCACCTGAGCACACTCCGGACTCATAGTCAGTCGACTATCCACCAATACTCCCAGGTCTTTCTCTGCCAGGCAGCTTTCCAACCACTCATCTCCCAGCCTGTAGCTCTGCTTGGGGTTATTGCGCCCCAGGTGCAGGACCCAGCACTTGGCCTTGTTGAACTTCATACAGTTGACCTCAGCCCATCGGTGCAGCCTATCCATATCCTCCTACAGAGCCTTCCTACCCTCAAGCAGGTCGACACATGCACCCAACTTGGTGTCGTCTGAGAACTTACTGAGGGTGCAATCAATCCCCTTATCCAGATCATCGATGAAGATATTAAAGAGGACCGGCCCCAGTACCGAGCCCTGGGGAATGCCACTAGTGACCGGCCTCCAGCTAGATTTGACTCCATTCACCATGACTCTTTGGGCCCAGCTATCCAGCCAGTTTTTAACCCAACGAAGCATATGCCAGTCCAAGCCACAAGCACACAGTTTCTTGAGGAGAATGCTGTGGGAGACGGTGTCAAAACCTTGCTGAAGTCAAGGTAGACCACATCCACAGCCTCTCCCTCACCCACCAAGCACATCACTTTGTCATAGAAGGAGATCAGGTTCATAAAGCAGGACCCGCCTTTCCTAAACCCATTCTGACTGGGCCTGATCACCTGGTTGCCCTGCAAGTGCCATGTGATGACACTTAAAATAAGCTGCTCCATGAGTTTCCCTGGCACTGAGGTCAAATTGACAGGCCTATAGTTTCCCGGGTCTGCCCTCCGGACCTTCTTGTAGATGGGCGTCACGTTTGCTAGCCTCCAGTCAACTGGGACCTCCCCTGACAGCCAGGACCGTTGATAAATGATAGTAAGCAGCTTGGCCAGCTCCTCTGCCAGTTCTCTCAGTACCCTTGGGTGGATCCCATCCGGCCCCATCGACTTGCGTACATCCAAGTGCCATAGCAGGTCGCCAAACATTTCTTCATGGATAGTGAGGGCCACATTCTGCTCCCCATCCCCTTCCACCAGTTCAGGGTAATGGGTACCCAGAGAGCAACTGGTTTTGCTGCTAAAGACTGAGGCAAAGAAGGCATTAAGCACCTCCACCTTCTCCTCATCTTTCGTATCTAAGTTCCCCCCCACATCCAGTAAAGTCTGGAGATTCTCCTTAGTCCTCCGTTTTGCATTAATGTATTTGTAAAAACATTTTTTGTTGTCTTTGACGGCAGTCGCCAGATTGAGCTCCAGATGAGCTTTGGCCTTTCTAATTTTGTCCCTGCATTTCCTCACAAGATCCTTGTTCTCCTGAGTGGCCCGCCCTCTTTTCCAAAGATTGCAAACCCTCTTTTTCCTGCTAAGCTCAAGCCACAACTCTCTGTTCGGACAGGCCAGTCTTCTTCCCCTCCGGCTCGTCTTTGGGCACGTGGGGACAGACCGCTCCTGCACCATTAAGATTTCCTTCTTGAACAGCGCCCAGCCTTCCTGGACTCCTCTGCCCTTCAGAACCGCCTCCCAAGGGACTCTACCAACCAGTGTCCTGAACAGTTCAGTCTGCCCTCCGGAAGTCCAATACCCCGGTTTTCCTGGTCCCCTTCCTGGTTTCTCCAAGAATGGGGAACTCTATCATTTCATGGTCACTCTGCCCAAGACAGTTTCCAGCCACCACATCTCCCACCAGTCCTTCTCTGTTTGTGAAGAGAAAGTCTAGAGGAGCACCTCCCCTGGTAGGCTCACTAACCAGCTGCGTCAGGAAGCGATCTTCCACGCTCTCCAGAAACCTCCTAGACTGCTTTCTCTGGGCTGTGTTGTGCTTCCAGGGTATATCTGGGAAGTTGAAGTCCCCCATGAGAACAAGCACTGACAATTTCACAACTTTTGTCAGCTGCCTGTAGAACTCATCAGTCTCCTCATCCTGGTTTGGCAGACCCCCACCAGGATGCTTGCCTTGTTGGCCTTCCTGCTGATCCTAACCCATAGGGACTCAACCTTATCATTCCCAGCCTCAAGTTCCGTGAAATTGAAACTCTCTCTGATATAGAGAACCACACCACCACCCCTTCCATGCTGCCTGTCCCTTTTGAAGAGCCTATAGCTTGACATTGCAGCACTCCAGTCATGAGAGTGGTCCCACCAATTTTCCATGAGGGCAACCAAGTCGTAGCCTGCCTGCCTCACGATGGCTTCCAGCTCCTCCTGTTTGTTACCCATGCTGCGTGCATTAGTGTAGATGCACTTCAGTTGGGTCATTGCCTTCTCTCCCAGCCTTGCCATTGTTACCTGCCCCGGCACAGCTCTAACAAGCCTTGTTTCAGCCCTGTCCCCCTTGTCACCTAGTTTAAAGCCCTCTCAATGAGCCCCACCAGCTCCTGGCCCAGGATCCATTTTCCCCTTAGAGATGGGGACCTGTCTGCGGCCATCAGGCTGGGTGCCGAGTAAAGTGCCCCATTGTCAAAAAAATAAAAATAAAAATAAAAATAAAAAAATAATAATAGTAATAAAAAAAATCTGTGCTGGCACCAGCCTCTGAGCCACATCTTTATCAGGTGGGCTTTCCGTGTCCTCTCTGTACCCCTCTCTGCCACCATAGGGATGAATGAAAACACCACCTGTGCTCCTGCTCCATCCACTAACCGTCCCAGTCCCCTAAAGTCCCATTTGATGGTCTTCAGGCTTCTCTCTTCAATGTCATTACTGCCAGCCTGGACTATTAAAAGAGGATAATAGTCAGAGGAGCAAACCAGGTTGGGAAGCTTTCTGGCAATGTCCCTGACCGTGGCCCCAGGGAGGCAGCAGACTTCCCTATGGGTAGCCTCAGGCTGACAAATAGGTCCCTCTGTTCCCCTGAGAAGGGAGTCGCCCACAACAATCACGCTTCTTTCTGTCCTGGTGGAGGCAGTCCTGAGGTGTGGAGTTGACTTCCTCGCCCTAGGCATCCTCCTGGGAAGACTTTCTACCTCTTCCTCAGCTACCTGTCACTCAAGCTCAAGGGCCTGGGAAGGTGGGGCTGGTGGGGGAGGACATTGCCTGTGATGTCGAGCAGGGACCTGTTTCCATTCCTCCTCAACTCCTAGGTCCCCTGCCTCTGCCCGACAGCAACAGGGCAGGGGGTCCACCCCCATTTGGGGTGTCTCACCCCGGGGCCTGTCCTTCAGGCCGCACAGGTAGTTGCTCCACCAGTCTTTCTCGTGCTCACACTCTCTGATATCCCTCAACCTCTCAACTTCCTCCTTGAGTTCTGCCACGAGGCGGACCAGGTCATCCAACTGCTCACACCTCACGCACACAGTCTCTTTGCCCCCCGCAGGTGGTAGCAACAGGCTCAGGCACTCCCTGTACCCAGAGACCTGAACTGCAACAGTTTTGAGCAGGCAGTTGGTCTGGGTGTGTACAGATTTCCTGGAGAGCACACTGTGCCTGGTGTACACCATTGCAGCTGAGCTAGCGGTAGACCGCCGTTAGAGGAGGTGTTCGTATGGGCGGGGGGGAGCGCTCTGCCCTTTCTGCTCGCCCTGCCTGCGCGAACTGCCGCGCTGACTGCCGCGCCTCTGCCTTCTGCCGCGCCACGCCCTGTTGCCCGTCCTGGTCGCTCGTGCTCCCTAGGGGCAGTTTATGAACGGCCGGGGAGGGGGCGCTGCTGGCTATGCCTCGTTCTCGCCTCGTTCACCCCTCTCACGAGGGTTGCCGGGTCCTGGCGGCTCCCTCGAGTGGGCTCGAGCCGGAAAAATTAGCGCTGCCTGTCCGATACCCCGCTCCGCTGCAGAACGCGTCTGCCCCGGAGCCGATACATGCATTTTCTTACACAGAAAGTGCTGTTTTAAATTCCCCTTACATACATGATTTGTCTTTGCTATACTAGTATTGTTTATGCCATGTATCCAGCACCCCCTTTATTGTCATGTCAATTTTCCTAGCTTCATTTAAACAAATTGAAATATTCTGGATAAAGATAAAATAATGACCAGATATGCTTTGGTTTTTATTATGTGCAAGACACTTCATTTCTTGAAAGAATAACCACTGTTGAAAAGGATGAAAAAGGCCATTACTTAAAATACACTTGTGTTCATGTTGATTATAGATGAGAATTCGAGTACCCTTGCATTCACCTCTGTGCAGGAACAGCAAAAATAATTGAAAACCTAGGTAAGTTTTTAAAATACATTTGCACAGTGATAGAATTTTTTGGATAAGTTTTAAAGGTAAAATTTTAACCCATATATTGAGAAACTGGGTGTAAATAGCTCCTTTAATTCCACTTCTCTGTTGTACTGTACCTTTTGTAATCATATATTACTGTCTCAAGTGGGTGCATTTTGTATTCATTTTGTGTAGTAAAAATATGTAATATCATTTTCAAAACAACAGAGAATCTGTCTTCAATGTGTAAGAGCTGAACATAAACAGAACTTCTGATCAATATGCACTTAAAAAAAAAAAGTTAAAAAAAAAGTTTGAGTTTGCGTAAAGCATTCTCTCTTCCAGGTGAAGCAATGAAATAAAACCAAAAAACATAGACTTCACCCCACTAACTGTTCCTCTCCACTCCCCACAAAAACAAACAAACAAACAAACAAAAAAGTCTTTTAAGTCTTTTTCTTTTAAGTCTTTTATGTTTTATGGGATGTAATCGAGATGGGATGTTGAAATTTACTTACTTTGATTTTAGTTCTAAAATTGCTAAATGCATCTGCCCTGATAGCACCAGGGAAAACATTGCTCAGAACCACGTCTCTTCGTGGAGGCATTATATAAATACTTAGACACAGAATTAACATATATCTTAAAATACTGCAGTTACTAATAATTTAGCTGTGCAAAGTCTGTGCTTTACTTTACATGACTACTGTTGAAGTGAACCACTGCGCACCCTGATCTTGTAAAAACTGTGCAACGGGCTAACACAGCGATGCAGCCCAAAGAGTACCCTGTTGGGCTAATACACTGAGGGTAGCACTACTCTTGGGACACTATTACAGTGTTCTATCTACCTTCCTTAAATCAGTATTCAGTGATTAGAAGGTTGTCAAAGAGCTTTCATGTTGGTTCTATGGCTTTACATGATGCCAGCGTATTCTCATGTAATACTGGTGGATTAGGATGGGATTTTTTATGGGCAGTCTTTCTAGGATCTGAAGTTATAGAGGTATTATATTATATGTTACTTGTTTTTTATATGTTGTATATAGCATATGTTATATAGAGATTTGCTTTGTATAAGTATCTATTCATATAGCTAGATAAGGAGAGCTCACAAAACAAGTGTTTTTTTGTTTGTTTGTTTGTTTGTTTTTTTCTTTCCTAAAAGGCAGTTAAAATAGTTTTGCTTCAAAGAAGCATGGTAAGTCACAAATGATTTCATAATTTTTATTTTTGCCCTCAAAACCTTTTAAAAAACAACAACCTACTATCGCCGGCAAGTTTCCACTTTGTGACATTTGTTTTTACTCATCTAGTAGGACACCCTTAGCCAGCAGATATGTTGCTAACAAAACTGGAAGTTCATTGAAGTGGACCAAGTATTTCTCTTGAATAATGTTGGAGCAACTTATGAAAGAGCTGACTGGAAGAGTGACAACAAAATATATCCTTTTATTCTTTTATAACCACGTGCTATTTTTGTACTTTTTTCCTTTCTTCTTTCTACTATCACTATTTAGCATTTATATTGACACAGCACCTGAAGACATCAGTTAGGAAGGATCCTAATGCTTCTGAAGCCACAAAGAGTAATAGGATATATTCACTGCTGGGGAAAAAAAAAAAAAAAAAAGTACAGTCTCAAATATTTTTGCCTTCTTTTCTCTTCATGTTATTGAAGACTCTTCTTCCTAATGTTCTTCTCATTTTCATGCTTTGGTACTGCATTCTTGTTACACAGTTTCTGTCTGTGTCTTTTCATGTTTCTTGAGATGATCCCTTTTTGCTGTTAGCTGATACTTGTCCTCAAGAAGGTGCCTTTTACTCAATCTGTTCACAATACCTATATATCAGTGACAGTAAAAAGACTTTAGTTTCTGTCTGTTTTTACTGATTCTTCCAATAAACATCATAAAGATCTGTAGGAAAAGCAGATGCAAAAAGAAGATGCAATACCACACAGAAGGGTTCTTCGTTGCTCGTTACTTGAGAAAAGCTGATTTACTGGAATCATTCCCTATAGGTATTATTACATAACAGTCAGTAAGGTAATTTGAAGCTTGTATTCTAAATCTGTTAAAATAAGAAGCTCTAATCTTATAAAAAATTTCATTTTATCTAATTGTCACACTAGGATAGCTGGACAAGACTAATTTGATGGAGGAGCTATTACAGTTTTCATCACAGAGAAGCACAACAGTCATCTCAAAATATTTCTGTCTTTCAGTTGTTGTTAGCATCATTTGGCTAGCAATGAACTAGGAGAGGCTGAAAAGTAAGAAAATGTCACTAGTACAATAAGAATTGAAAGACTCGTTCTTAATTGAAACTGCTTTGTTATTCAATTTTATTTTCTTATAGCTTATTGTATTATAACTCAAAGCTCTGTGCATTATTTCTTTCTCAATGTTATTAACATGGTAGTCATTTAGGAAAATAATTGTTTTCTTATAGAAATAAAGAATAGATAGTAAAACTGCTGATCAAATTCATACTAGTAATAAAACTCATATTTGGTTCAAAGAGATTTCAGTGTTTTCACTGGTATATTTGAAATATGAGAGAATTTGATTTCTGTAGTCTTGCTCCCCCTCAAAAAAGCCCCTTTTTTTTTTTTGTCCTATTTTTTGGAAAGTACAGTGCCTGGTTATGGGTACATCTTTCAAGGGAACCCCAGTGTTCTCTTCCTGACATTTTATAAGGGCCCTGAGCACATTTCCTTGATCCCAGGGGCCTGGCTGGGCTCAGTGCCAGCTCTAATAGTGCAGCAGCCCAGTTTTGAAGCAGAGCTGTTTGACAAAAGCTGTGCAAAATCTCAGCAGGGGTTCACCCCCTTCTCTCAGAAGCTGTTTATTTCTCTCCTCCTTCTCCTTCTCCTTCTCCTTCTCCTTCTCCTTCTCCTTCTCCTTCTCCTTCTCCTTCTCCTTCTCCTTCTCCTTCTCCTTCTCCTTCTCCTTCTCCTTCTCCTTCTCCTTCTCCTTCTCCTTCTTGTCCTTCCCCTTCGTCTTTCCCCCCTTCTTTTCCTTTTCCTTTTCCTTTTCCTTTTCCTTTCTCTCACACCCATTTTTTTTTTTTTTTTTTTTTTTCCCTTTCCTTTTTTCCCCATCTGGAATGCTGGAGAGTAGCTGTTGTCTCTGCCTGAGCTACAGTGCAGGTGCATCTGCACCCAGCCTTGTACCTTCCTAATTCTGGTCCTTAACCTGATCTAGTGACCTGACTTTCTGCCTTGACCTCAAACCTACCACATTATTATGGACTTGGCTCAGCAATCTGAACTTTTTTTTGGACAGGATTTACTCTCTTCTAGTTCTAGGTTGTGTGGGACTGCAAGCCTTGTTAGTAGAATTCTACTCCTGCCTGCCTTCTAGTGAGTCTGAATTCCCAGATCACTTTCCCTTTCTCTGTCTGCTCCCTGACACACATCAGGTCTTTCTCATTAGGATCTGGAGTCTGTTTACTGATTCATCCCACAGAAACTTTTCAAATTGATTCAGGGCTGCTAAGGAAAATATTGTGCCTCAGTGCCCTTGGCTTGAATTACTACATTTTTGTTCACCCACTATTTTATTGACATCCTGTTTTTATCAAAGACTTTTATTTCTTGAATAGTATTGTAGATATAATCCTTGACATCTTAATAAGCCGCTGAAGTCTCATCAGAACACCTGGAAAACTTTATTTTCAAATATGTTTGTTATGACAACACAAATTTAATGATTTTTAGCTGTTGTTTCTTTCTCTTTCATTACTTGTATCGGAGGAACTGATGCTGGCTTAACAGAAATTGACTTTTGGATCTTAAAGCTACTAATCTGAAATCGATTTGTAATGCAATGCAAAAATAATTTCAAAATCAGTTAACTGTGTTGTGAGTGCAGACATACCCCAGAGTTAGAGAATGGAGATTTCTTATTTTTTTTTTTTTTGTCCCCACAAGAATATGGCATCTAAGTACAATTAGCTGTCTGCTTTCTTCCAATATAAGGCCAATGGGGCAACGAACAGAACAAGGAAAGAGGCAATAATTTAATCATAGGATGATTCTTGGTCTTTGTTAACATTGTTACCTAAAAATATCCTAAAGAGACAATCTATTCTGCATTTCCATAGTGCTATGGACCTTTCCTATGTGCTTTCCCCAAACATAGGTCTATATAACAAAATGCATACACTATTCTCTTTAAGTAGAAAACAAATTCTCTGGCAAATCCCTGACAAAGTAATTCTAAGAGAGCTGTATTGGTTCCCATGCAAGTTTGAGAGCTGTCATAAAATTGTTTGACTCACAGATATGATCTTTATCATAAATGATTCACAAATACTATCCTTCTGTAAATCTACAAACATGATCTTGCTTTTGGCATGACCTCTTGGAATCCAAGCAAATAGAGAGGAATTTACGTTACCAGCATATTACTTTAAAGAAAACTCAGAGGAATATTCTGTCTTTGAGATAATGATGACATCAAACTCTAGCTTGGAAATGTTTTTTTTTCTTTCTTTTTTTTTTTTTTTTCTTGTTTGGTAGTGAATTAGTTATTTTTCAGGCTCACTCCCCCCCCCCCCCAGGTTTTTACCCCACTTCTTAACATAGCACTCATTAATATAGTCAGTGGCAGTCATTAATATATAATATATATTATAGTGTGTATATATATACACTATATATAAATGTCGTATATTTATACAGTAGTATATTGTATAGTATATATATGTAGCATATATATATATTATAGTCGCAGTCATTAATATATAATATTTTTTAATTTGAGGTCTGATGACCAGTTCTCAATACAACAAGTTCTCCCAGTTCTCAAATACAACACTGAAAACATAACGGACTACTATGTCCTTAAATGCTTGTTTTTCCTGTGCAAAATATATTATTGTATTATCAATAAATATTTTATTAATCTAAGACAATATTATGAAATATTATTAGTGATGTTTTCTCTTCAATGTCTTTCAGAAATCAAATTAATGACTAGATCTTACAATGGCCAGTATACATTTTGTTTCAGTCATTTCAATTTGAAAAACCTTTAAATATGGGATGGAAATTAATTATTTAAAAAAAAAAAAAAAAAAAAAAAAAAAGGAAAATCAATTGCAGTTTTCTCTTGTGAAGCATGTAAAACCTTGCTCACTAAATAGAATGCCCTTAATTTTGTAACCTATATTGATAAGAAACCTTTTTGTTTTCATTTGACCTATACTGAAAATAAAACTAAACAACTATAGTTGTTTATGCTCACAGGCATAGTATTTAGACAATCACTTTAGTCAGCCTCATGGCTGTTGGACAAGAAAGTTTTTCCTCTAAGGTTTTATCAGTCTTCTTACACAGCTTTGAGTGCTTGTTAATGAAGGGGAGGGAAGTTTCAATGTTGCACAGTATTAGAGAAGATATATTGTTTTGTTTTGATTTTTTCTACAGTGTTTAAACAAGTTAAAAACTTAAGACCAGGTTGTTTCCAGAAATTGCTGGCATGTTCGTCTTTTCACTGAGGATATTAAATAGGTGCTAAGGCTGGGAGCTTGTGTCTTACAGGGAGTGGAATCAGTGTCCTACTGTTCCCTGTCCCCTTTACTCTGATGTAAATCACAAGGCTTAAGTTGGAAGAGAACTGGAAATAATGGCTCCAAGAAGCTTGGGAATCCTGCAGCTTTTAATGCTTAATGATTTTCTTTTTTTTTTTTTGTACACTTTTTCCATTTCAAAGCAAGCTGTCTTGGGCATGGAAGATACTCCTATGGGTCTCAATGAACTCACTCAGCTTTCTTGGGTTGTCCTTCAGACCACCAGCAGTCTCTATATTGTGATATATTCCAAGCAGCTTTCTGAGGTCTTTCTCAGACACTATATGCAAGATAGTTCTACAGCTTTGCACAGAGTAACCATGGTCATTTTGAGAAAATGATAACTGAAGAGCAGCAGGTTATCATAGTACAACAGGTTTTATCAACATTGAACAAAATTTGAATTTATGCAAAATAAGATGCTTGTATACATTTTGAAACAAATGTTAGTCCAGAATTATCTGAGGTGAAATACCTGTATACCTTCTAAAACTTTAACACTTTTTTTCCCTTGAAAAAAAAAAAAAAAAAAAAAGAAAAGAAAAGAAAAGAGAAGAGAAGAGAAGAGAAGAGAAGAGAAGAGAAGAGAAGAGAAGAGAAGAGAAGAAAAGAAAAGAAAAGAGAAGAAAAGAAAAGAAAAGAAAAGAAAAGAAAAGAAAAGAAAAGAAAAGAAAAGAAAAGAAAAGAAAAGAAAAGAAAAGAAAAGAAAAGAAAAGAAAAGAAAAGAAAAGAAAAGAAAAGAAAAGAAAAGAAAAGAAAGCTTTTATTATTAACCGAACAATTAAGGATTTTTAGGATTAAAGATTAATCATTCAATAGTAGGATGGGATGGATGGGATTTAAATAATATACCAAAGAGAAATATATGCTATAAGTACATTAAAATAAAGCTATAATATCACATTATTGCTCATCTTGCATACACTACACAAGGGTTTGGTCATCTACACTTAACATAAAATATTTGGTGGAATTGGAGAATTTAAACTGTCATGTACATGCATTTACTCTTTCCACACGAAGTTGATTAATCTCATACCATGTGACCTAGATTCTTAAAATCTCTATCTTTTGGCACAATTACAATAAAAACATATTAGAAACTGTTTACATTACACATGTAGATACAAAACAGATCATTAATCTAACTTCAAAAAGAAATAAAAGATTTGCTTTGAACCTGTGAGCACCCGTAAGGTGCACAGGTGATAACATTCCCAGATCAAAAAGCAGGTGAGCAGGTATCATCTAGCCCTCCATTCCCCGGACGCGACCCCAGATTCAAGGCGATGCAGTGTTACGAAGTCATTCGCGAGGCGCGGACCGCACGCGTGTGGTGTCTGTGCCCAGAGCCCTGCTGCCGAGGGACGGCAGCGACCGCGGCGGCTCATTCCCCGCGCGAGGAGAACGGACGGCGGGCAGGCACGGCGCCCTGCCCTCGGAAAACCACCTCACCTGAGCAGAACCGCGGCTTCCCACAGGTAAAACCCAGAGACGACCGCGCGGAGGTACCGCGCCCGGATCATGCTGCCGGAGGAGGCGCTCGGCATCGGCTCAGCACCCTGGAGAGCTCCGGCGGCTCCGCGCCCGCCGCCCGCCTACCGCCCGCCGGGCCCCGCCGCCCCTCATGGCAGCCGGGCGGGACGGAGCCTAATCCCCGCCGCGGCGGCGGGCGGCGGCCGGAGCCCACCTCCCCACCCGCCTGCCCCCGGCTCCTGCCAGCAGCCGGCACCCCGCCGCCGGCCGCATCCCGGGCGCGGGGGGCGCCACGGATCCTGCGGCGGCGGCGGCGGTGGTGGTGCCGGCGGCGGGGGGGCGGGTGCGGAGGGCAGGGCGGGGGGCGGCCCTCGCCCCCTCTCTGCAGAGCGACGCAGCTCCCCGCAGCGGGAGCAGGGGGGGATGGCGGCGGGCAGGGGGCTGCCCCCGCTGGGGCAGATGGCCCCGCCGCGGGAGAGAGAGCCAGGGGGAACCCAAAGAGGTGGAGGGCTCTGGAGGTTCGGGGCTGGGTGGTGGCGTGCGTCTTCTGAGGAAAGGGAGGGGACGAAGGATCTCTGTTTCAGTCTCTTTTTGCAAGTACGGTGCCGATGGACGCGGGAAGAGTATCCTGTTCTATTCTACTTGTTACGTTAGAAAAGGGAGATGATCTAGTAACATAAAACAGACCAACAGGCACACCCAAACCGAGAAAGTCTGAACATCCCACTGGAGAGGAGAGTGGAAGGGATCTGGGAGGGAATGGGGGAAAGAACGTTGCAAGAGGGGGACAGGAAAGTTAATCCTAGGGAAAAAGGGGGAGGACCATAGCATGAGTAAGTTTACAAATACAGGTGGAAAGTGAAGTGGTTACAGTTATTGTTAGAGAAACCAAAAAGAAAAGTTCACTGAAGTAAGGAGGTGCTTGCGTTAGAAAAGGGTAAGGATTTATGAGCTGGTATTGAGAACTTCTGTGTGAGAAAATCTGTCCAGAAAAGAAGATGAAAGATGTGTGAAGAAGAGTTATATCTGAACTGGGACAGATGAGGAAAATATGCCTGAGACTGTGGAATGGGAACACTCTCTCTGAGCCTGAAAGACAATGTTTTTTAATGAGGAGCCTTTGAACAGCATGTCTGGGAGAATCAATGGAAGGAGAAATCTCGGAACAGTTTAGGGATGGCTCTCTGCATGTGTGAAATGTATCTGCCTGGGCATATCCTCCTCTCTGTTTGCCTAAGTATAATATACTGGCTTGCTTTTTCCTGTAGTCACTGATTGGTATTAGACAGCAGCTGATGTCCTGCAGCCCCACTACTTGCACAGATTCATAGGTGACCATATTACTATCTCAGGCCAGAGTCTTATTTAAACTATTAAAAACCACAGGAAGCTCAGGGGCTGAAGAAAGAGGGAGAATGTGGGGAAAAACAAACAAACAAAAGCTAAAGTTCATCAAGAAGAAGAAGCGGAATAAAATAAACTGAAATTTGACAGAAGTACAAGCTAGAAGTACAATAAACTCATTTCAGAAGATAGAAAGACAGGGTGAAGTGTAGAAAAAAAAATTTAACACAGAATATATATCTAAAAAGAAGGTCACCTTGTAGACGAGATGAAATAAAGCATAAGAAACAGGTGGTTGAGGTTTTTTTCTTTATTTCTAAGAAGACTGTGTGCTAGAAATAGGGAATTGCAAGCTCCACCTCCTGGAATATTGCCTTTTTTTTTTTTTTTTTTTTTTCCCCCTTCAAAAAAATCCCACCTGTAGCTTTTGTCTGTGTTCTTTGTCTGTCTTAATTTATATTTTCTATTTTCCCTATATCATTATTTTTCAAGTCTCTTCTTCAAGGTTGTTCCAGCAGGCATCCATCACTAAATAACTCTTACCTCCTTTTAGATCCGGTTTCGCTTTCTTTGTTGATACCTACCAAACGTATGGCTAAAGAATATTCTAGAACATCACTAATCTATTTCCTCTGTTCCCTGAGTTTTGTTTTGTTTTGTTTTGTTTTTAGGTAACGATTCCATACTCTTTGCATTCAGTACTCTTAAGTTTCTCTGCCCATTTTGCAAAAAAAAAAAAATTATCTTTTTCTTCTTGTTCTTACCCTTACCTGGGATGACAACAATAAGCATGAAAAGAACCTGTTCGCACCCTTAACTGAAAACACAGTAGGGAACAAACCTAAGAATGCCTCTATTTGCTCAAGGACAGTCTGTCAAAGCAAGTGCTCTACTGAATTAGTGTAGAGTACTTCCTTTGTATGTTCAGAACTGTTGATTCTTATCTTTCTCCTTTAATAAGCATTTCATGGGACTGCTTCTGAAGGCACTGTTGTGTATTGTGTACTTCAACAGTGATTTGGTCTTGCATTTCAATCATTTGCATTAAAGCAAGAGAGATTTTCTTACAATGTTAGTAGTACCACTAGCATGGATTCTCCAGTTCACCAACAAGATTTTTTTTTATTATTTTTAATTATAAATATACGCTGTACTTTGGATATGCTGAGTTCAAACTTCCTGAAATCTCTGTGGGAAAAAAGACATACGCTTGCTTGTGCTTTACATAGCAACTACTCTGTTGAATCATTTTGTTCTGATAAATACAAATACTGTTTTCAAGCTTTTGAAAATTATGACATAAGTAGTGACGAATACTAAAATACTCTTCTATATGAATTCAAACAGTTCTCCATGAGAGTTCCAGTTCAACAAAGCACTATTGACTTTAATGAGATTAGAAGCATAGAAGTGTACTTAGTATTTAATCACAAGCTTTGATAAAATATTCTCTAATTGCTTTAAGTATTTTAACTCACTGTTGTTTTAATTACCATCTCTTTATCGTTGCCATATTACTACTGGAAAAATTTACCTACTTACTTACCTACTTTACTTACTAACAGTAGGTAAAACTGAAAAAATGGCTATGTCCAATATTTAGAAGACTTTTAAGGTATCTCTTGATACTTCTGTTAGGTATATATCATATACCTTATATACCTGGATAAAAACATTTTAAGATATTGCTCTTAGTTCACAACATGATAGCTGGTATGTGTTTATATACTATGTAATTATTTATGTATTTATGTAATTATTTATGTATTATGTAATTATGTAATTTATGTTTGGTAGTACTAGAAGTTAATCAAAATACGTTCCTTACAAATGGAAAACACTAGTATGTCAAAATAAAAAGTTTTCACCAAAATGTGTTAGTTTATGATGACCTCTAATTCTCCTTACAGACAGCAAGATATATAACTATTCTTTCTCTGTATTTAGGTACATTTTAAAGTAAACCATTTATATTTATAAACTTGAGGTATATTCAGAAAGGATACCCTGGAAGTCAGAGATGCTTTAAGGTTGCTGGATAGAAATGATCCTGATGTGGATCGTACCAGTAGGCTTGTATTGCTGTTGTTGTTTATTATTATTATTTTATTTTCCCCAGAGATGGGAATACTTGAAAAACTTTGTGTATTTGCAGTTAGCAAGACATAAACACAGAGCTTTGTAGAATCTCTCACTCTAATAACATTCAACTGAATGCAAGATCATGCAGCTACTCAACATTAATCATACAGAGAAGCCAATGTGCAGCTATAGACTGCACATTGGGGTTCAGTATTTCAGTATTTTTTCATTTTTTACAGAATGTACTTTTTTTGGTGTGACAGAGTCCTTGTGGAATATTAAGACAAAATAATAGTAGCACTAGTCATCAGAAATTATTATTATTATGTTAGTGTGCCCGTTCCTGGAACATGTTAAGATTTGATATATTTAAATAATCATTTTATAAGGAGGCTGCTGACAAATTTGAAAGTTTTCTGAAAAGAGCTAAAAGAACATTACATTTTGGAATATATTTCTCAAGTAAGATTAAAGCAGTTTACCCTGTTAAAGCCAGACACATTTAGAAGCATCTTTTTACACCTACATGATGGAAAAAGATTGTGAGGTGAAGGTAATTCTTTAAATGAAAAAAGTTAGCAAGGCTGGAACCTGATACAAGATAAATTCAGATTATTATTATTTTTTTAATACTACCTTGGAGGAATGAAAAGATTGAGACAACTAAAAAGGAAGCAGAACTGGTCACCATTTAAAATCTTTTAATGTAGGTCAACCATAAGTTCTGGGTTTGATCCAGAAGCCACTGGGTAATATTTGATGAGCGTTGTGATTCAGAAGTTCAACCCAAATGATGGTCCAAGTTTTAAAACATGAATTTATAAAATCAAAATGTCTTGTCACGATATATTGAACTACAAATTTAAAGGTATTTAAGTTCTTATGAAAGCAATACACTGACTTTACAAACACTGTACCAGCTTCCAACCTGGCAACATTGAAATGTAAAAAGGAGTAAAATCTTATGTATGTAGCCTTTACCACATTTGTATTGCCAGTTTGTACATTCCAGCATTTTAAGAGGGTGTTATAATGGGATATGACATCACTGTAGTTTTAGATCCTGGTTTTACTGAGACATGTTTGATTATGTTAATTAATCTGGTTTTCTCAGTACACAGGATTCCCTGGGATGTAACTCATTCAAGTGTGAAACCCTA
This sequence comes from Aythya fuligula, assembly GCF_009819795.1. Taxonomy (NCBI): domain Eukaryota; kingdom Metazoa; phylum Chordata; class Aves; order Anseriformes; family Anatidae; genus Aythya; species Aythya fuligula. The sequence goes on along the minus strand of NC_045562.1, from coordinate 24,172,748 downwards.
GAGGCTTTGACCTATTATTAAACACAAAACTACAAATAGAATAGTTTGTTGTTGTTGTTGTTGTTAATTATTTATTTATTTGTTTGTTTTCTGCTTAGCAGAATCCTAAAATAGAAAGGCCAGCTTTAAACTTTCAGAATAACAGTCACTAAAAATAAGAAAAAATGTAGTTGTTTGGTGTACAAGCAAGAGAAGACATAGCAACATATTCTAGTATCTGAAAATGAAATAAAGAGTCTGAATAGGTGCATTTGCCAGTTTTCTCTGCAAGAAATTTGCTTGTGCTTACCACAAGGTTGGAACATAACACTCTTCAAAATGTATTAGCTCAAAAGCCAGTCTTGGGGTAACATTTTAGTTACGAGAAGATAGATTTTTTTAGTCTAGTTTGACTAACTGTTGGCTGTTGCATTTAACTTCAGGATATGTACAAAGTAATTTTTGTTACCTCATGGTTAATTAAATAATTATATTAAATAAACTAAGTAAATAAAGCTAAATTCAGATATTTTTTCTTAAGCACCTTCTGCCTAAACCTTAATTCTCTGGTGCAGGTGGAGTTCCCTGGTCCCAGTAGCAACTGATGTTCTTCTGTCCATCATGCTCTTCAGATCTGTGATAAACAGAAAGATATGAGATAAGAGAATCTAATCTCGAGGGGGATTACAGTAGTAACAGAAATCAAAATGTAGATCAATTTTATTTTAATCTCACTGCTAGAGCTCATCCACTATGAATAAGTGGTATATTTTAGGGTAATAATGTATCACATGTATATATCAAGTATATATACAGCAGAATTTGGAAAATTAACATGGGGAGAACAGATTGGGAGCTGCAAGCAAAAACTGGTCTTATAAATAGCGTGTATATATATAAAAATACTACTCTGAAATTGTCTAATAGCTAAATACATTATTATTGAATATTAGTCATGATTACAACGTGTGCATAGGTACTCGCTGTATATGAAGACAACTAAGCAAGGATATAAATAGAATGTGAATTTGTACTCCATTAGTAGGCACCACTGAAAAGAAATATTGAGGTGCAGCTGATATATTTATATTTGCCATAGTGTCTTGACTGCCTTGGAGCAAAATCTGCTCTTTTCCTTATGTGCTTATAAACACAGAATTTCTGTTAGATTATGAGAGTCAATCAAAACTTAGTATTTTCTCTTTATTAAAAAAAAATATATATATATAGAAAAAAATAAAATAAAATAAACAGTAACCTGTACAAGAGGCAGAAATGTCTGTGAACCCTTGTGCCCAGAGTCCTGTCAAAATCAGGATGATTTTCAAACTAATTTCATACTCTGTTATTAGCCCCATTTATTAATTAAGGCTTCATTCCATTAAACACAGTGTTTAGCTCAAAGCAAGTGAGCTGTTCTGCTTTAATCAGCGGCCTTATGAGTATTTTGGTGGCTCAAGCCTCAGGGGAGACAGTTCCTGCTAGGTAGTGAGTGCTCCTTTTCTTCTAGGTAATTTACTCCTTGTGATCATAGCAGGATGATGCTTAAATATCCAGGGATATGGGCCTGGCATTTTCCCAGAGTGAAAAAGGAATTGTGTCCCAGTTTCTTCCATTTTTGAGTGCTGTAAATTTTTTGCAAATTGCACTGTATAAATTAATTCGAATTAATTTTGATACTACATATATGATTGCTCGCATGTGCAAGAGTGTGTCTTGGGTGCATCTTAATAATACAGCTGAAAATGTCTGTGGGTCTCAGAATGAGCAAAATTATCACCACAACACCTTAGTGCTTTATAACTGAGGCTGTATTGATTTTTGTGCTTAAAAGCATGGATTAGATATGACATTTTCAAAATCTACTGGTCTTAGACTATCTTTGTCTCTATCGGAGTATTTTAAATTGAAGTTTGAAAAAAAACTCTCCAAATAAGCATGCCTCAGTGCCCACATATGACAGCAAAGTCATATGTGAAATTACAGGAATCAAACCTGGGACCCCAGATTTTCTCATCTGCCATACTTTATAACAGTTTTCTCATTCATCTTGGAGAGTATGCAGATTTTGCAGCATGTTCTGGAAACTAGCAAACACAGTTAGGGAGAGAGTGTATCCTAAAGACATAGTCCAAAGTGGAAAATCTTCCACTACCTGTTTGCTCTCTCTTGGATCTGTGATGTGCTTAGCTCCAGTTTTTCTACTGACTGTATCTGCAACATCTAGCAGATGGGCAGAGACATTTCATAAATCTATTAAGAAAATTATGAATTATACATGCTGTCAACAACTCATTGAATTCCTGTATGACTTAAATAATTTGCAGATTAATTAATTATGATGATCCAATATATTAATTGATTCCAACATATAAGACCACAGATAGCTTAGTTTGGTAATAAGATGTTATTTTATAAACACTGCTGTTCAAAACTTTTTCAGAGTTTTGACTGAAAACAACTTTTGTCTACTTTTTCTCGAGTAGCTAGTCCCAAACACGTTTTAACACCTACTGGCCTATTTTCGCTAATTGATTTGCTGGAAAATACACTTTTATTGAAATAAGTAATGTTATATTATTAAATATAATATTGTTTGTATTTATATTAATTTTTGTATGGAATGAGTTGTTGACAATATGTTTTGACTTGTTTATATCAGCTTGGACCACAGGATCATTTGTACTGAAGTGTAATTTTCCATCTCTCTGACCATACCTCTTTCCAACCTACCCAAGAATCCTGCACTTGGAAGATCATTCAAGAATTACAAAAAAATAAACATTATTACTGAACCTAAAGAAACAGAATAACAGAAGAAAATAGAATTGTACCTTATGGTACTCTGCAATAACTGATCTATTAGCCATTTCCACTTGGACAGAATGTGAGTTATAATAATTTGGAAAAATGGTCTTAGTATGTAAAGTGATGCTTTATGCAGAGAATGTATTGCTATAACACATCCTAATGTACTAACACATCGCCATATATATTGCTACAACACATCCTAAGGCACTTTCTACAGTAAGTGCCTTAATACCTTAGAACTTTGGAAAATGTGTTCATCTTTTTGAGGTAAACCGTGAACTGTATCTCCATTAAAATTACTGTTTTTTTTTTTTTACTAAGGAACTTTGGAGTACCACTGAGATCTTTTTCAGGTCATGCATCTCATCAATGCATGTCCCTCAAAATTGCTATAGAATGAACATGGAAAAAAGTACCTGAAAGAAAACTGGGCTTAAGACCCAGTTTCACCTTGTAAGTTCCTCAACCTTTGTAAAGCTAGCCTTTAATCCCATAATTCATTAGATTGTCATAAACCATAAAATACATCATAGCTGACAGGATTTTGAGTATGTTCAAGTTTTAAGTCAGAGATAAATACTTTCAGTTTAGTGATCCTTAATAATTTTTTTTTTTTTTTTTTTTTTCTAAAGTAAACTATCATCTGGACTTTAAACTTCATAATCTCTATTATTGTACAAAGATTTGTGTTTCCAATGTTACTCAATGTCAGAAAAAAACATACAAACAAACAAAAAAGATATAGTCTGCTATTTTTAAAACAATGATTAATAATTCCTTATGTTGGGACTTGTTCCAGTTGGCTGATGGAATGATTCAGAGATGAAAGTGCACCTCAACAATGTTCAGAGGAAAAGGTGCAACTCAGAAGGAACAAAATCAATACATGTCAGCAAAATCTAGTTTTTATAGAAAGGCAACAGTTGTACTTGATGTGAATCTGCAGTTGTTAAGGAGAAGGATTTAAAGAATCAAAGCCAATTGTGCATGATATTTCAAAACTACAAAAGTAATAATAAGTAACTTTGCATAAAACATTCTCACCAAACCTTGGGTGTTGAAGATAAAGGATTGTAACAGTATTAACAAAAGATTACAATTTTGTCATTATGAAATAAATGTTTTACAGTTAGCAGCTTTCTTTGTAGCTGTGGTTTTAGTAGTCTTATAATTCACTGTTGGAATTTGTTGTTATATATTATTATTATTTATTAATTTTATTATTACTTAATGTGATAAATACATTCAAAGTGCTGGAAAAGTAACACAGCATTGAAATGTCAATGATAAACCATGGCTATCTTATCCTATTTTATCTTACTTCATGTTTATCCTAGCTTCCACTCAACTATTTTCATACAGAATGCTTTCTTTGAATGGGAATTGGGCTTTTGAATTTGAATAGGCTTGACTTTGAATGGGAAGCCACTGGGACAGAGAGGAGAATTTCCCTATGAAGCCTGCAGTCAAAACGGTCCAAGCAGAAATAAGCCAAAAGAAGATTTTGATATGATTCTACATGACGCATTGTTACTTGAGCCAGCTTCAAATAATTTGGCAAGAACAACATACCATTGCAGTGCTCTGCCCTGACCTAATTAATCATGTGGGAAGGTAGTGGGAAGGGAGCAGGATATACACCTGCTTGCACAGTGCTAATTCCTCTACTTAATGAGATCCTGTGTGTACTGTGAACCTGAATGTAGGTCTGGAAGTTCACTTCTGAAACATTATGCTTAGTCCACAGCTGTTTTGGGCAATCACACCATGTGAAGTGATCCACAGTTAGACAAATATAAGTTCTATTGTAAAATTTTCTAACCCTTTTTCTGTTGCTGCTCTAAGAGGGGATAGTATCTCATTGCTTTGACATTAAGTTTTGTGTTTTTTTTTTTTTTCTAGTTTCCAACTCTGATTTATTCTTGGAAAGTTGACATTCACATAGTTTTCTATTTGATTGGTTGGTTTTTGTTCTTTCTTAACAAAATTATTGTTCTACTTTGTGTTTACCCCAGGAAGTGCATTTATCAAGTCAACTGAGCTTTTTCAGTCTCCTGAGTAGCTTTTCACACCTTTTTTCCAGTTTGACTTTTTCTTTCTCAGTACTAAAGGATAAGAACAAAATGAAGTATTCTGAATAAGGCCAGTTCAGGACTTTATGTAAAGACTCTAGTATTTTTCAATAAAATAAAATAAAATAAAACAAAATCCCAATATATAGGGAAATGACAAGAAAATATCTGGGATACATGCAGTATTCATTTGGAACCAAATAAAATAAAACAAACATAAATATCCCCATTCCTAAGTTTTGGACCATATTGTTAGATTTTACTTTATGTGTCATGCTTGTCTTGGTCCTTCATTTATGTTCTTTAGAGCTCATTAAATCTACCAGGTTCAATGGCTTTTAAAACAATTTATGTTCTGTAGTGATCAGTAAATGATGATGCCTCTGCATAAAACTCTAGGGCTAGATTTCTTGGTGTGGTGTAGCTATCCTATTCACTTTAATTACAGTTTTAGTGTCAAATATAACTCCTCTACCAAGTATTAGAATGCAGGCTCTTCTTAAATAAAAAAAGACAGCCAAAGCTCTTTTGCCTATCCCTGATCTACCTGCAATCATAGCAGGAAAAACATGCTTAATGTAGATCTGGCAGATGCACTCTTACATTGCTTTAGCCTATAGTTGCTGTTTTGGTCTACTGAAAACAGCCCAAGTTCGAGTAGATGTAGCGATGCAGCTATGGTTTGATAAAGTTGTTGGCAGAGTGACAGTGGGGGTCAGTATGCAAAGAAAGATGGATTCTGTTTCTTTCAATGACTTTTCAAATTGCAGTGAAGGCGGTTGCTATGTAACAACCTTCCACCTTTAATGTTCTAGTTACTTAAAGATTAATGAACAGATCTTTATGTTTTATTTCAAATGATTGAAAACTCTGAGTAGTCAAAGAGTAAAATATCAGACCTCTCAATGAGTGTTCTAATTAGTTCGCTCTTGAAAACTCATATCATGCCTGTAACTTTTATTTTTGTCTTATGACTACTGTTGTAGTACAGGGACCTGCCATACATAGCAATGACTTTTAATGTGGGAAGCCTTATAAGGTTGACTTCTTGCTTCTTTCTTATATGCTTCTCTGAAAAAATCCAGGGATGCCTTGAAACTTAGAAAACTTCATTCAAATTTTGAGTGTTAGGGGACTGGTTCAGGTATTTTGTAGATGCATCTATTTGGTAGTCCTTCTAATAAGCCTTTCCCTAGCCTCATTCTCTCTTGGAGGAAGGTGAATGAAAGTGCACTTATATCTTAAAGGTATATAACTTCAAAATATTACAGAATTATGGGAGCTTAAGCTTTCAGGTAATAAAGCTACGTAAAGGACTTATTGTGCAAGGAGTACTTAATTTTAGAAAATGGGAACAAATGAGATCCACCTGCTTCAGATGATTTATTTTACATGTGTTACAGAACAAGTTTGTTCATGCTCACTTCTCTAAGGGCTAGCACATTAAAGTGATGATATAGTTCTTTGGTACTAAGAACAGAAATGCATATAATACATAGTCTTGAGAATATTAAATATTAGATTACAAATAATTCTTTAAATTTGTTGAGCACTTGTTTTAAAACAATATTTTGCAAAAGTGGAGTTTTAAAGTTCATTGCAGTATCCAAGTGATCATTTTTGTTTATTTATGGAATTCTAAGTCCTCTTATCTATTGTTAAGAAAACAGCTGGTTATAATTTGAAATCAATAGGTGTCTTCATAGAGCTGTAATGATATATTTCTGTCCTTTCTTTCTTATCTTTCTATCACTGATTCTGATATCTGGGCTATGCTGTCTCCAAGTATCCAATAAGTAATCTTTTGCTCTGTCAGTCATGGCTCTCACCATTTTTTATATAATTCTTTAAACAGGAAAGACAGAGGAAAAATCTTGTACCTGCTCATTTAGCACATTATGATTGTCTTGCAATGAAGGGCTAAAAGTTTATGAACCTGAATTTTTTTTTCTCTCTCTCTCTCTATATATATATATATTTTTTTTTAAAGACAATTTATTAAGTGCCAAAGTGATTTTGTTTTGTTGTTGCTGTTTTTCAGAAATGGCAGTCTATCACATTTCAGCTGCAATGTAAGTCTTGTTCTTTGTGTATTGCTCCATCCTTTTAGACGTAACTTCATAAATATTCCTTCTGGTAGGAGTCATGGGTTATAGATGAAGTCATTAGCAAGATAACTTTTTAAATAATAGTAATAATAATAATAAAAAACACAGACTTAAAGGCTAACTGATGCTTTATAATTTGTATACCAAGTGCAAGAGGAAAGAAACTGTTTTTCCCCTCGAAATGCACTGTAATTGAAGACTTGCTCTAAGGTACTCATCTCCTTTCCAGAGTGTCATTCACTGTTAAACAAAACAGATAATTTTATTCTCTAACGGTATAGTATTTTTTTAAAGCCTCTCATCAACAGTCAGTATTTGCTACTTATATATATTGCGTGTGGGATGTACCTCCCTCACCTTTAAAGCGTATAGAAGCTGAACTTCATTGAATTGACTCTTAGAATTTACATGAATAAAAATTTGACTTTCACTTTGGTTTATCTTCAGTACCTCTCCTCTGACCCTGTACTGCAGTTGTTTTGTTCCTGGATAATCCACTTATAGAATTTCTGAACTCTGTGCTCCCAGATGCTTCAATAGTAGGAGGTTACTGTGACCACCAGATACTCATCTGTAGGAGTTGGGAATGAATGTGCTGCTTTGGATTGTAGGTATAACAGACATATGCTACTTAACTATAATGTTTAGTTTCTTTTCTGTTTTATTAGCATTTATATGCCCTGAACCAGAAATGTGTATTTGTTTTGAAGGCACCTTCTTGAGTACAGATAGTATTTAAACATGCATATATGTAGTGTTAAGTGCTTCCTGAAATACATGTATGGGTTAAAAACACGCAAAACACTTGATTCTGAATTAATTAATGGTTGATCATATCCATAATATAGTTTCAAATGTTTATTTTCTACCATCTCGGTTCTGTGATATCACTGAGTGGACAGAATTTCAAATTTGCTTTGTTGTTGTTGTAGTCATAATAATTCAAAGATTTTTCAGAACCAGAAAATGACAACGAACCATAAGAATACATTGTCTTCCAGAATGGTATATCTTTTGCATATTAAAATTACCATCTTTGTCTGCATCTTCATTTCAATTATGATAACAATTAATGGTAACATTAATTTTACTTCAGTTATTCTGTGCACAGTTGATGTAGATCTTGAGACATTTATTAACAAAATAAGCATATGAGCTAACATGGGTAATTATTTTCATAAAAAAACAGACTGTTCATTTGACACCTGTGAAGCACAGGTATCCTGTGGTACTGCCCTGAGGTGAGGGAATGGTGCTGTGCTCTATATCTTCAGAGTGATTTTTCAAAAGATGTTTTTATGTGGTATGGTTACAACCTTGACACTGCACAGGCTGTCTTTTCCTGTAACTTAAATAGTTCAGCTAATAAACAAGTTATCTTCTTACAGTTCCTAATTTCTGTAAGATTGTGGACTATAACATCCCTGAGAATAATCTGAGATTGAAAAAAAGTGGGGAAGGGGAATGTTAGAAATCCATAATTTTACCTGTTTGTTTTGGAGTTCTTATAGCATCAAAATGCTACTTCAGGGTGAAAATATTCATCTAACCTATCTTCTACATTTACAAAACAAAAAACAAACAAACAAACAAACAAAAAACATGGAAAAGGGAGTTCCATTCCTGTTGGCAGGAGGTCACTCTGGCAAGTACCCATACCATCTCATAGTTTTATTATTAAGTCTGGAAATGATACATGTGAGCTTCCACTGAGGTGCCTGAGAAATGGGAAATCATTACCTACCTTACATATTATTTTCAGTGACCTTCTGTGATGCTTTTACTCAGGTGGGCAGCAGAGACCCACCACAACCATTCTTTCATTCCCCTTCCTCAAAGGAAGAGAGGGGTGAAAATACCAAGCAAAGGGCTCAAGGGTTGAGATAAGGGCAGGGAGATCACTCAACAGGCAAAATGGACTCAGTGTAAGGAGATTAGTAAAATTTATTGCCTATTACTAACAGGGTATAGAAGTGAGAAACAAAGGAAAGAAACCAAAACCATGTTCCCCCTATACACTCTCTTCTACCTCCTCCCCCTGAGTGGCAAAGGTGAATGGAGGTTGCAATCAGTCTATAGCACTTTGCCTCCGCCACTCCTTCTCGGTCACTCTCTTCCCCTGTTCCAACAGGGGTTTCCTCCCACGGGATGCCATCCTTTGTGAATTGATCTTGCAGGGGCTATCCACAGGCAGCAGCTCTTCAAGAACTGCTACAAACATGTGTCTGTACCACAGGGTCCATCTGTCAGGAGCAAACTGCTCCAACATGGGTCCCCCGCTGTAAGCAGTTCCTACCAGGTCACCTGCTCTCCCATGGTACCCACAGAGGCCACCCCATGCAGACCCCACTACCAAAACTTTGCCCCGTAAACCCACTACACCTTCACAGATGCACTGCAAAAATATGGAAATTTATTATTACTTCCATCTTTGCAGTTAAGGGGGAACAAAATAGTTATTGTTTCCATTTAGGAGCTATGTTGTGGAAAGGAATGTATTTTACTGCAAACAGAGTTTACTGTGGGTTTAAAAAAAAAAATGCACAAAAAAAGAGTTAAATTGGTTGTCATATTTTGCTGCTATAGGGCTGATTATAGAATAGAGTATTTGCATCAATAAGGAAAACTAAATGTGTAATCTCCAGATGGCTAATGTACAGCAGTTCTAAAATTTTGGTGTGTAAAACACTATTTGATTTCATTATAAATGGGAAGGATGTATTTTCTATATATCTACCCCCAATAAAGATATATTTTGCATGACCACACACCTCAGGGATTTAATTTTGAAACAAAGGATTGCAACACTTAAGAATTCTCAAGTCTTGACTCTAATGAAGCTGTATTTGATTGTTTCCCATCTGGGATGTTCAAACCTTGCACATTTTTTTCTGTAAGAAGTTAAAAAGTGCATTTTATCATTTTATTTACCTGTTATGTAGTCAGCATCACTTCAGTCACTACTTTTCTGTGAGAAAACTGTCTCCCCAGGTGATTCTTAGGGGAAGCTCTTTTGAATACTTAATCACCTTGTACAACTCCACAAGCATCAGAATTAATAAGATCTTATTATCACTACTTCAACTATTTATGGTTTTTGCAAAAGAAGTGGTGCAAGTAGCTACAAATCCTACTGTTCCGTCTTCACATGCTAACAGTCTGTGAGAGGAGGTCACAAGACACTAACTTGAAAGATGGTAAGGACCAAGTGGGTACGCATTAGAACAAGAAAAATGTACTTAGGGTTGAAGACAAAAGTACATTTTTGGTATTTCTACTCTTCTTTCTCAGTAAAGCTATTTCTTGCTGATGTTTTCATCAAAAACTCCCGTGCCCTGCAAATGAGAGACAAATGAGAAAGATGCCTGTAGTTCTCCTGGGTGTAAGGTCTTGGAACCAATGAGACCCAGATGGAGCAAGTTCAAATCTCTTAATAATTTGTCTATATGCAGAAGTGATATTGAAGAGTGATTCATATTTTGGATATGTGAATGCACAGAGCTAAATAGTCTCTATGACCTATTCCTTGGAATAAGAGGAGTTGGATGAAAAATTGCAGTGTCAGTAACCTTGCATTACAAATGTAGCATGTCAGTTCTCCAATTAGGATTACTAGCAATATAAGACCTATTACCAAGGGAACAGAGGGGCAGTAATAGCAAAAATAAATTAAACTGCTGTGCATTTCCTTGGTCTCAGTAGGGTTAGAATAGAGTCTTCAGGAATACAGATTGCAACCCATAGTGTCAATGGTTCTTTTCTTTGGCAGTGCTGCCTGCCACTTTTAAGGAAATAGATGGAATACAAAAGTCAGCAAATGAGATGGATTTTATTCCTTGAAAGTGTTTACAAATCCTTTGGATATATCAATTCTATCTATTTTGGAAAATGTATATTATATTTTCAAAATTTGTTATATGGCATTATTATTTGATTTTATTCTATTTTAAACACTTTCTTGGCACTACTGAATGGCTGAATATACATGTGACAGCAGTCCAGCTTGCTGAGAGCCCTAATGATGGATGTAGAGAAGAAATCACATTTGTAATATATAGGACTCCCTGGTGGACACGACAAGCTGGAAATATTAATCATTTTTTCTTAAATATCAAGATCCTTTTGCTAGAGAAAGGTCTAAAATACTTTTGCTGTATTGAAATTTTCTAGCAATAGTTACAAAATCCATTTAGAAAAAAATTATTTAGAAAAAATAAATAAATTACAAAATCCATTAAGAAAACCTTGTTGGAACAAGGTTTACAAAATTCATTTAAGGAGTAGGCAGCTGTTACCTCTGCTAAGTTTGAGCAGTGCTCTGCAGCAGTAACAACAGACAAATTTTTCATACTGTTCAGGAGCACTGCTTGAACAATCGGAGAAAACAAGGATAAGTGTTGTATTAATAAAGAAGTGTTAATACATATTATGTATAAAATAATATTCAATGCTACTTACCATGTCTTCTTAAAAACATCACACTTTTATACTTCCTCAGGCATTACTAAATTGTTTCTTTGTTTTGCAGTCTATTTCAGTATCTGGCAAGTATTAGCAGTGACTGGAGTAAACTCTACTATTAAAGCATGTATACCTCAAACAGTGCTTAAAAATCAGATACAAAGCACTTCCACTGTTCAAAGCATCTAAACAAATACCTGTGAAGAACACAGTCTTCAACTATGATGGGTATTTTTCTTCCAATGTTAAAACATTATGCAAAGATTTTTCTGTTGTTATGTTGTAACTGGTGCAGAGAAAGGACAAAGACTTCAGAAATATATTTAGACAACCTGGCATTTATGATTTTACTATTATGTACTATTTAAATTATTGTATTTAAAATTGATGAAAGGATGCATGTGCATGCAGTGTGCTTTGAAAAGAACTTCAATTCAAAATAACCAGCATGCTACCTTTGCTTTACAGTGCTCTTTCTTAAAGGCTTATTCATTTTGGCTTATTACTGCAGAAAAAAATGTTTTCTAATTATTATGCATTCCTATACACCTCTGGGAGCCTGCTTTGAATAAACAAAGGCCTTTAGGTCTTTTTTGATTTATGGAAGTCAATTTAACTTATGTTTTAGCACCAAACTACTGAGGACATTATATTATCATGAAGCACATGAACCTGCTTTTGCCATAGTGAACAGACCAGGATAATAGTTTTTTTTTTCCATATTTACCCCCCTTGGAGGTGTTACCCTTCCTCGAAGTATTGGGCTATTAGAACTGATAACAAAGCTATTTGATGACTATTGGCAATAAAATCCTTATATGGAAATGGTACATGAGTAAATGACAAGTTAAATACAGTTAAAGTTAAAGTTAAGTGAATTTAACTGAAGTTAAATACAGTGTGGACATCTTGTGAAGCTGGGGCGGGGTCAAACAACTCTATGAGATGTGTGGATCCTTACAAAATTTGTAAACAGATTTCTTGGGGTTCATTGCAGTGAACCAGATTTTTCCAGCTGTAAATCAGGCAAAAGTCATATCTTTGAAATATTTATCTAAAAATAACTTAGTCTCCAGGAGCAGTGATAAGTGAGACTGCAGTCAAGGCTGTGTCATCCCTCCTTTTTTTAGCAGTGTTCAAATTTTTAAGATCTAGTTATTGTATGCAAATGTGTTAAGCTGTGTAAATGTCATTTTAATTTATTATAAATTATTATTCTTTTGCAATTGTGTTAAAAAAAAAAAAAAAAAAAAAAAGTTAAATAAGAGGAATTTCAGCATATTGTGAATATCCTAGCATAAAATATATAGCCTTTGCAATAATTTTGTTGTGCTAGGACACATGCTAACTATTTTCAGGTGATGATACTTCTTGTCAGTGACTTCTGAATGATTTGTGTTTATTGGAATGCAGCTGAGGCTAATGGACTTTGTCTTAGGAGAAGTTTTGAACTCTTGTTTTGTTTTGTTTTCATGGCTACTTGTAAAAGTCAACTCTAATTTATGACCGGTAGTGATTAAAATACCTCACATGAGATTACTCACTTCCCAGACAGTGAAACAAACTACAAATTGCCAGTTGTCTCTCAATTATGTACTATAATACTCATAAGATAATTCAATAATTAGAATTGATAATTCAATACCCTCAAAATCTTACGTGAGGCTTTTTATATTTGTATAAATTACATGATTTTTCAGCAATGGACAGATAAGAGCAGTCACAGAGGTAGCTTTACATATTTTAAAGTCCCTCAATCTAGTAAAAAATTGTCAACCATTTTTGGTGTATTAACTTTTTGAAGATTAAAGCATTATTCATTTGTTGTACATGAATGAATATGAAGAGACCCTTGAATTCGTTCTCTTCCAACACGTTTCCTCTGATTATTTTTCTCTTGCATAATAATTAAAATATTAAAAGCTTTCTTAACACGAACTTTTTAAACAAATATTGTAAGTTTTAAACTTAGCACGAACTAGTTGTTTTTTTCTGTTTTGTTTGTTTGTTTGTTTGTTTGTTTGTTTGTTTTTTCCCGTTCAAACACCAAAATTTGTTAGTTCTGGGGGTAAAATCTTTTCCTGAAACAGATGGCAGTTGCTCCAAACTCAGTAGTCCTGCCAAACTGCTTTGTATCTCTCTATCTTGAATTTAAGAAACACAATATAATAAAGAGGATGTCTGTAAGATCTCTAAAATATCTGATTTTACAAATGTAAGATAGTGAAATATTTAATATGAGCATTGTATTAAACACTGATATTTAACACTAAGCTTAAAACTAGACCTCTCTCCAGCCTACAAATAATGCCAGATAAATTTCCAGATGATACTGTAACTCTTGATTTATGCACGAAACTACTGAGGACACTAAGTTATCATGAAGCACATGAACCTGCTTTTGCCAAAGTGAACCAGGATAATAGTTTTTTCCATATTTCCCCACCTTGGAGGTGTTACCTTTCCTCTAATAGAAAGCAGCCAAATAATGACTATTCCTTTCAGCTTTTTGTGTTGGCAACATATCTTTTATTTTTGTAAAACATAAAGACAGCCTGTTGGAAACTTACAAGTATATGTACATGTTTCTAATTAAAATTTAGAAGAAAGAGACATGAATTTACTTTGCATAGTGATAGGCTAATTCTCTTCTTAGCACTATTGTCTGCTGGATGGTAAGTAGGAAAAATGTAATGAAAAAAATAAAGAGCAATGTCAAGCTGCTGAATACACTTTTAAAATATTTAAACCATGAAAACTGCTTTTTGATGGACTGAGTTTGTTTTTGATAAGATCTTATCTTTTTATCAGATAAGACTTGACATTACCAAGACATCTTCACAAAACATCCTTACACAAAGAAGAAACTGCTGCAATTTTTAATGGCTTATGATATTTCTGAAGATAATTCCCATACAATTACATTAGCTTCTCAACTGAGATGTAGAGGGGGAAAAAAAGGCAAGCAAACACCCAAATGCCTTCACTGTGTTTTGTTTTGTTTTGTTTTGTTTTCTCCTCCAGGATGGTGTAAATGTTTCTTAATGCAAATTTTCACAAAGGCCTTGGACAGAATTCTTTAAAGCCTGTAAGAATTCATGCAGAGTGACTCCCTGTGCACTCAGGAGCCTGTGCATGTTAGAGATTGCAAGCATTTATCTGTTGTTATTGTTAATTCTAACAGAGTTCTGACATATGGTGTTGCACTTGAGATTGCTGACACCATGTTGCCTAACTGCCAATTTTGAAGTAGTATTGTAACCGGGAAAACTGTTAATGTGCTACAAATTTGTAAAATCTCTTTACATGGATGGGATGTTATCTGACATGATTTTTCCAATGTGTTCAGCAGGATGTCTGGTCAAAGGTGGTGGCTAAACATCATCTATGGTAAGCAGAAACTATCTTTGTAGTAATGTGTGTGCATGAAGACACCACCTCCCACCATAATGGCAAATGGGATCAGACTTGTAAAATAAACAAAACTGACAGATCTTCACATATTGCAGGTGTTATGACAGTTTCCAGCTCTGAAGTTGTAACAGAAATGAAACAAGTTCTGAGCTGGATAACTGAAATCTCTGCTTTCCTGTATCCAGAATGGGAGAGCTGAAGTACAGTCTCGGGTAAAATCCATATAATTCCCAGAGATGTGGATCATAATAAAACCGATTTAGCTGTGTTCAGGATTACTGGAAGAGGATCTACTCATTACAGTTTAGTGACTGCAGTGAAAAAAATGAGCTAGTTTATAGCAATGTGTGACTTCAAGAATTAGTGATCATATGTTGGTCACACAGGTGTGATGGCATTACAGCTTATGATGGATTGAGTGGATCTTCCACCTTGAAATCCCTGAAAAACTGTATCTGGGATGGGAAAAAGACTGGATAGTGTGAAAAAGCAACAGAAAAATAATGAAAATATAACTTCATTTACACCCATATGCTTTTATGTATGTATGTTTTGCATGCAATTCTGCTCTCAACAATAAATTAAAAAAAAAAAAAAATAAAAATATTAAGGTCCCTAAATGCATCCAAAGAAGGGCAACAAAGCTGGTAAAAGGGCTGGAGAGCATGTCCTATGCTGAGGATATTCAAGTTGTTTAGTTTGCAGAAAAGGAGGCTGAGAGGTAACCTCATTGCTCCCTACCTCTTCTTGAAGAGGAGAAGCAGAGGGAGATGCCGGTCTCCTCTCCCTGGGAAGCGATAACAGGACAGTTGGGAATTGCACAAAGCTGTGTCAGTTGATGTTCAAACCACATATAAGGAAACATTTCTTTACCTTAAGGGTGGTCAAACACTGCAACAAGCTTCCTAGAGAAGTGGTTAATGCCCTATGCCTGTCAGAGTTGAAGAGACTGAAAATGCTGTCAATAACATGCTTTAACTTTTGGTTAGCCCTGAAGTGCTCAGGCAGTTGGATTAGATGATGTTTGAAGGTCCCTTCCAACTGAACAATTCAATTCTTTCAGCAGAAGTACAGTAAATTGCTTTAAGGAGCAACTAGCTATTATATTAGAGGTAGATGCTACTGAGGTACCGGGTTTAGAGGTTTGCCCCCACCCCCTGCCCCACAAGGAAAACAGATCAAAATAATTTCAAGATCTTTTTTCTAAACTTGGTTTCATTAATGTTGCTATGATTTCTTTGCTCATGTTTTGAGGAATTTGTAATTCTAAACTCAAATCTGATCTAATTCTGAACTTTCATGTGAATATTCTTGCATTATGAGCTCTTATCAAGAGACAGGTTTTTGGTAAAAGACAACAGAGAAAAT
Source organism: Aythya fuligula (assembly GCF_009819795.1). NCBI lineage: Eukaryota > Metazoa > Chordata > Aves > Anseriformes > Anatidae > Aythya > Aythya fuligula. The sequence continues at coordinate 24,156,535 of NC_045562.1, read as the reverse complement.
TAAATGGTTTCAACTTAAATAGTTAGTAGTTTCAAATTCTAAGATAAATCTTTCAGAAACTCTTAAGTTCCAAAAATAAAGATATTAATACCTATTTTTCACCAAAAATGGGTTTGCAAAATCTTAATAAAAAGGTCTTAAAAACTATCATACAGTGTGCTATTGCATCCCTGTAAAGCTGTTAATTTTGAAATAATTAAGCTTAACTACTAGTTAAGAGAAAATATAAGACTGAATTCCTGGAAATCAAGAGACAGACAAAGGACTCTAATGCCAACTATTAGTTGAACCAAAAATACTTTTTTTCCAGAATTCAATACCTAATATACATTTATTTATTCTACACCCACCCCAAGTGTGAATGGGATAGCTTCTTCTGTGTTTGTAAGATTTTTAGAAATTCTTGAATGCTTGAGCATTCACAAAACATACACTGCTTTGTTCTCTGTTGTTCTTGCCTATTTTTCTTAGCCTTTTCAGTGTGTTGGTGTTTTCCCTAAAACCTTCTGTCTACCCTACAGCACTTCTAGTAGCAGATTTGTTTTCATAAATCAGTTTGAGAGAAGCCAACACTCATAAAGAAAATATATGTTGATTTCTGCACCATTCTGACATCTAACGGAAAGTTAAAATAAAGGCCACAATAAAATTCTTCTGCGGTTCATACCCTGCTTGTTCTGTGGATGTGCAGTTTTCCTTTCAGAACAAAATATCATTTTGATTTTAATGGCTTTTTTTCCTTGTGAAATAGGATGGTAATGAAATGAAACACAACTAGGTTCCAGTTGTGAAATCCGTTCTCACTTTTTCATGAGGGCAAAGCTTTCACTGACGTCAGTGACAGTTTTGCCTGAGTCAGATTTGCCATATTGGGCTGATAGTGTCTGACTTAATGAATTTCAAAGAGATTTCATTTCATGATCAGACAGATCATTTTGGAGCTTCTTTCATAGCCAGTGGAAATGCTCCGTGTGATCATGGTTTTGTTATCTTTTCTTTTTTTTTTTTTTTTTTCATTAAAGCTTTTCTTTTTTCCTATCTCTCCCCCAGGAGATGATATTCTAACAAATGAACAGTGTTTTCATTGGAAAGTTGCTAATGAGATTAGTTTAGGAGCATTTTAAAGCCTTACTGAAAGATGCATGAATGTTTTACTAGTGTGGGGTTTTTGTTTGCTTTTAGTACAACTGAAAGGTTTTATTGCAACATTCTTTCTTTGTAGAAGTTTGCAATGCTGTTTGGTAACTGAAGGAAGTCTTATTTAATTAAAGAAGAAAACTGCACTTTCATTTTAAGGTTAAGCTTTGTTCACAGCCTCAAAGATCAAACCAAGAGAAAGCAGGGAAGAAAGAAGAGGGAATTTCAAAGCCCACAGTAAAGAAAGAAAGAAGTGGATGGAATTTTTGTTTGGTTTTGCTTCTGTCTGTATTTGTTTCCCATTTGCTTTGACAACAGAACTTGCTCCCTGTTCAGGCTAATATGTACTAGCCTTCAACTACTGCCATTTTTTGGAAATAATTAATGCAATCAGGGCCAACCTGAAATCAGGCTTTAGCCTGTGGGATAGTAAATGGGGAAATATTTATTTTTTTTAGTATTTCTACTACACAGAATCTGATATGATACACGTTTATTTGCATGGTTTCTTGTTTGTTTGTTTTTAAACCCACAGGCAGTTTTTTATATATGCAACTCTTCATAAAGCTTTGCAAATGACCTTAACCTAAGGTGGCCTTTTTGCTGAAATAAGGATCTTCAGCCGCAGGCTGCTTTACAGATTATACTGCCAACTACTATGCAGTCCATGGCTAGTTTTGGACTTGAGCTGTAATGACCAAAACTCCCACTTGTTCTAACATTTACATGTGTGAACAACACAGAAGAACAGATTTTTATCCTTACTTAAACAGGTGGAAATGCTAATTTAATAAATGTTTTTCCTCTACTTAAATGCTTAACATGTTAATATTTTAGAAGGTGCCAGAGTTAAGGTAGTCTAGTTGCTGGAACTGTTCTTTGCATGTAATAATTGGAAAAAAAAATCAAAAACATTTTTGATGTGTTGCTATTAGTCTATTTTACAAAATAGTGGTAGAATGAGGTCTATAACAGCAAACTTGGTGAACTGAACTGCATCTTCATTTCAGATACTCAGTCTTCCCCTGATAATTGAAACTTGTGCAGAAAAAGCAGGGCAGTGCTGCCCTGTTATGCAGGCTAGCTGAAATTATTATTTTTTAATTATTTTCAAAAAAGCAGAATCTGATATAACCTCATTTACTATAACCCTTTGAGTGCAATCTGTCATCCAGTTGCTCACCCATCATTATTATGTACTTGTCTACTTGTATGCTGTATACTTTGTCCAGAAGTACACTGTGAGAGATGGTATCAAAAACTGAAATCCCAAAAGATCCAATAAGCAGGGAAACATAATTAGAAATTGACAGGTATTTCAATTATAGGATAGCCTTTCCATTTCCCTAAGGGAGTCAGTGCTATTTATGTTGTGTCCTGTGCACGTCTCCCTTGGCAATAGGATATTAAAGGATATTTGATATTCTGTCATAATTTTAGCAATGCTTCTCTGTTATGGCTTCTGTATCGGAAGAGAAACAAATATTCATGGCTTGCTCTAAGTGGTAGTCACATGTCCCTTTAGAAGGGGGACAGGAGAAAATGGTGTGTACACTGGCTGCATTAGATTAGAATTTGGGAGAGAACATTGTTCCACTTTATAAATATCTTCTGTTTTGAATACTGACCTAGTAATTTAAACCTAACAAAACCACCAACAGCGCTTAAGGATAGAGGGAAAAAAGCAAAGTACAGAGCTGTGGTCTGATTTTTGTGTGGTCTTGTGTGAACTCAAGTGTTGGATTCAATGATCCTTGTGGGTCCCTTCCAACTCACATTATTCTATGATTCTAAGAGATATCTGACCTAATGGCCTTTGATTAAATCTCTTGATTTTGCATCTAGAAAAGGAAGCGAATAGCAAAAAGCAATGAGCTAGAGCAATGGCAGCACACTTCCTGCAGTAAGATGAGGAATGAGATCTCTGCTTTCTAATCTTGATGGTTATATTTTGATGGGGAATATTTTTTTGCTAAGTACCTTGGATAACAGCATTGCGATATCAATACTGTAGTTTGAATGGGATGTTTGTTTTTACTGTTAAGTTGATATGAAATTGTCAGACCAATCATTAAGTGATTATTGCTAATATACCAGTTATCTTCCACACAAAATAAAACCTATTTTTTTTCCTTTAAATAAAACACAAAACAATAAATGGTTATCTTGATTGTTTCTTTTTAAGCACACTCATTTTAAATAGGAATTTTACTTGTGTTATATTACGTTTGTAATGCGCTGATTAGTGTGCTCCATCAAAAGGGATGGAGATCTGCAAGAGGATGTTCCTTGTTCTCAGCAGTGTGATGGTGTTTAGGATATACATGGCATTACTGAGACATTGATGAGATGACCTAAAGACATAAGCAGAAGTTATTCTAGAAACAGACAAGAAGTAAACCATAAGTGTCTTACAGATATGTTTATAAATTTTTATGGAATATCTCATATTTCATGTTACTTTAATGGAGCACAGAAAGAAACTGTGAAAAGAGTTGAAAAGAGAATGATACCTATTTTGTGTACGGTTAATAGAACTATTACTTTGAATTAAACAGAACATAATTCTAAACAAATCAATAAGTTCAGGGTGCTAATTCCTGAAAGGAAAGTTTGTTTTGCCATGGGATTTATACAAGCAACTTTATTCATGCTGTAACCCTTCATGCTGTCATTGCTTATAGCAGTGCTCATATAAATTCTACTCTTGTGCCTACCATACTCTTGTGAAGCCAAGAGAATTGTTTTTTTACCAACTCCAACCTGACCTTTCTGGCTAGTATACATATTTCCTATGGATGCAATAAGTTGTGCTATAGTAAATGGGAAAGCTGTCCTGGTTTCAGTTAGCACAGAATTAATTTTCTTCCTAGTAGCTGGTGGAATGCTGTGTTTTGGCTTAGAATGAGAAGAGTGCTGATAACACCCCGATGCTTTAATTGTTGCAGAGCAGTGCTTATACTAAGCCAAGGACATCTCAGCCTTTGCTCTGTCCTGCCAACGGGCAGGCTGGGGGGTGCAGTAAGAGCTGGGAGGGGACAGACCCAGGACAGGTGACCCAAACTAGCCAAAGGGGTATTCCATACCATCTGACGTCATGCTAAACAATATATAGGGGTGGCTAGCCGGGGGGAGGGGGCCGGACTGCTCGGGGTTAGGCTGGGCATCGGTCAGCGGGTGGTGAGCAATTGCATTGTGCATCACTTGTTTGTACATACTATTATTACTTTCGTATTATCACCATTGTATCATCATTATTATTATTATTATTATTATTTTCCTGTCTTATTAAACTGTCTTTATCTCAACTCACGGGCTTCACTTTCCATTTCTCTCCCCCGTCCCAGAGAGGGAGGGGGGAGGGTGAGCGAACGGCTGCGTGGTGTTTAGCTGCCAGCCGGGTTAAACCACGACAGTCTTTTTGGCGCCCAACGTGGGGCACGAAAGGTTGAGATAACGGCAGATCTGACCAGAGTGTGTTAAACTAAAATTGGTATAAGTATTAGACCTGCTTAATAGTCACTTGTCATAATGCTGATTGCTTTAATCTCAACTGTGCTGCGCCTGTTTTCCAAATTGAGTATTATAGCACGTTATTTTCCGTATGTGCTCTCTGTCATGTTGTTTATCCTCTCCGGGCCCTGGTTTCAGACCATTATGGTACTGTGTGTTGTATCAGTGGCTTATGAGATGATGAAATATCTGGCCATGACTCTAACCTGGTATTTGTACTCAGTAACATCTTCGATTCTATACTTTGGAAACTGTATTTTGGAAACTATTAGCAATTGTATCTGTTGCCTTTTTTCATTAGGGAGTCAATCTGTGGAGGGGAAAGGGGAAGATAATTTTTCTTACTTGATCACTCTCCCTTTCTCCTTCACCACCCCTGTACCCTCCTTGATCACTCTCCCTTCCTCCTTCACCACCCTCTTATCCTCCGAGTTTATTACAATAGCTCTCCAAGATATTGAATATCCTTGGGATACTCAGACCAGCATAGTCCTGTTGTTCTGCCTCCTGAATGCACTTCAGGTTCTGCTTAAAGTTAAACAACTACTTAGGAAGCTCATCCGGAGATCTGCCCGGAGGCAGTATAGTTGTGGGTGGCAGGGAGTATGGGAGGATATGGGCAGGCATCTAGACCAGTTGGCACCCCCAGTGTTTTGGAAATTCACCCCTGAACAAGTGCAAAATCCTCAAAAACTGGCAGAATGCTTGAATAAAAGGTGTCGCGATTCGGGAAGTTCCAAAGTAACACAAATCATTGTAACATGCTGGGGCCTGGCTTACGCCTATCGAGCTGCCATGGATACTGCTATCAACTTAGTGACAGACCCTGCGGCCACTCCAAGTCCCGTGACAGATCCAACGGCCACTGTGACCCCTACGGTGGACTCTGCAGCCGCTCCAGTCCCAGCTTCTGCAGATGCTCCAGTCCCAGCTCCTGCAGCCGCTCCAGTCCCAGCTCCTGCAGCCGCTCCAGTCCCAGTTCCTGAAGCCGCCCCAGTCCCAGCTCCTGAAGCCGCCCCAGTCCCAGTTCCTGCAGTCGCTCCAGTTCCAGCTCCGGCCGCTACTCCAGTCCCAGTTCCTGCAACTGCTCCAGTCCCAGCTCCTGCAACTGCTCCAGTCCCAGCTCCTGAAGCTGCTCCAGCTCCAGCTCCTGAAGCCGCTCCAGCTCCAGCTCCTGCAGCTGCTCCAGTCCCAGTTCCTGCAGTCGCTCCAGTTCCAGCTCCGGCCGCTACTCCAGTCCCAGTTCCTGCAACTGCTCCAGTCCCAGCTCCTGAAGTCGCTCCAGCTCCAGCTCCTGAAGCCGCTCCAGCTCCAGCTCCTACTGCTGCTCCAGTCCCAGCTCCTGCAACTGCTCCAGCTCCAACTCCAGCTCCTGTAGCCGCTACAGCTCCGGTTCCTGCAACTGCTCCAGCTCCTGTAGCCGCTCCAGCTCCTGTGGCCGTGTCAGAGAAACGAGCTGTAGCAGTGCAAGTTGACCCTGCAGAGGGCATTCCAACCCCTGTGGCAGACCCTGTAACAAAGTCAGAGAAACGAGCAGTAGCAGTGCAAGCTGCCCCTGTAGAGAAGGTGAAAATATGGTATAGAAATTCAAGTCGTTTAGAACGCAGAGAGTCTTCTGCCAATCCAGGTAAGGCTTCTGCCAAAACTAAGTATAGAGATGACGAAGATGATGACGACGCTGGGCCGTCAAGGATTCAGGAGGAGGAAGATGAGGATGCCGAAAGAGCAACAGTAACTACCCGAAGCCTAAACGAGCGCGAGCTACGAGATGTGCGAAAAGATTTTGGTCGCTGTATAGGTGAGCAGCTTGTCACCTGGCTGCTCCGGTGCTGGGACTCTGGAGCCAATTGTGTGGAATTAGACGGCAGGGAAGCCAAGCGGCTGGGATCCCTTGCTCGAGACGCCGGCATTGACAAAGCAATTGCAGATGGAGCACGACCCACCAGCCTCTGGAGGCGTCTCCTCTCAGCTGTGAGGGAAAGGTATCCCTTCAAGGAAGATATTTTATGTCTACCAGGCAAGTGGACCACTATGGAGAAGGGAATCCAGTACCTGAGGGAATTAGCCGTACGGGAAGTGATTTATGAGGATCCAGACCTCAAACAAACATCCACAGATCCAGATGAAGTCAAGTGTACACGACCCATGTGGCGGAAGTTTGTACGGAGTGCACCATCATCATATGCCAGCTCATTGGCAATAATGGCCTGGAAAGAGGATGAGGAACCCTCAGTGGGTGAAGCGGCTAAACAACTCCGGCAGTACGAAGAAAGTCTCTCCTCTTCCTTACAGGCCTGCGTCTCAGCTGTGGAGAAACTTTCTGAAAAGGTTCACCAACTTGAAGAGAATCTATTGTCCTCCCCACCTGAACCAACCAGTGCCCACCGACCAAAGGAGAACACTTGGGAGAAACTTTCTGAAAAGGTTCACCAACTTGAAGAGAGATTATTCTCCTTCGCACCTGTACAAAGCAGTGTCTCAGCTGTCAGGGGTAGGCGTTCATCCACACAAGGAAGACGATATGGTGGGTACTCACCCCGTGCCACCCTGTGGTTTTACTTACGAGACCATGGAGAGGACATGAGAAAGTGGGATGGAAAATCTACCGCGACCCTAGAGGCACGGGTACGTGAGTTGCAAAAGAAAACAATCAGGAAAAAGGGATTCTCCGAAAAGTTTGCTGCTCCAACTTCCAGCAGACAGTCCTTCAAACACAGAAACGAGGAAGATTCTGACCAGGATTAGGGGGGCCCTGCCTCCAGCCAGGGGGAGGAAAGGGACAATCGAGTTTATTGGACTGTGTGGATTCGATGGCCTGGCACATCACGCGCACAGAAGTATAAGGCTTTAGTAGACACCGGTGCACAATGTACTATAATGCCATCGAGCTATAAAGGACCAGAGCCCATCTATATTTGTGGAGTGACAGGGGGATCTCAGCAGTTGACTGTATTGGAGGCTGAAGTGAGTCTGACTGGGAATGAGTGGGAAAAGCACCGCATTGTGACTGGTCCGGATGCTCCATGTATCCTTGGCATAGACTATCTTAGAAGAGGATACTGCAAGGACCCAAAAGGGTTCCGGTGGGCTTTTGGTATTGCTGCCTTAGAGACAGAGGGCATTAAACAATTATCTACCTTGCCTGGTCTCTCAGAGGACCCCTCTGTTGTGGGGTTGCTGAGGGTCGAAGAACAGCAAGTGCCAATTGCTACCACAACTGTGCACCGGCGGCAATATCGCACCAACCGAGACTCCCTGATTCCCATCCATAAGCTAATTCGTCAATTGGAGAGCCAAGGAGTGATCAGCAAGACTCATTCACCTTTCAATAGTCCCATATGGCCAGTGCGAAAGTCTAATGGCGAGTGGAGACTAACAGTGGACTATCGCGGCCTGAACGAAGTCACGCCACCACTGAGTGCTGCAGTGCCGGACATGCTGGAACTTCAGTATGAACTTGAATCGAAGGCAGCCAAGTGGTACGCCACAATTGATATCGCTAATGCATTTTTCTCCATCCCTCTAGCAGCAGAGTGCAGGCCACAATTTGCCTTCACTTGGAGGGGAGTCCAATATACCTGGAATAGGCTGCCCCAGGGGTGGAAACACAGCCCTACCATTTGCCATGGGCTGATCCAGTCTGCACTAGAGCAGGGGGAAGCTCCTGAACACCTGCAGTACATCGATGACATTATTGTGTGGGGTGACACAGCAGAGGAAGTTTTCGAGAAAGGGAAGAAAATAGTCCAAATCCTTCTGAAAGCCGGTTTTGCCATAAAACAAAATAAAGTCAAAGGACCTGCACGGGAGATCCAGTTTTTAGGAATAAAATGGCAAGATGGACGTCGTCAAATCCCAATGGATGTGATCAACAAAATAACAGCTATGTCTCCACCAACTAACAAAAAAGAAACACAGACTTTCCTAGGTGTTGTGGGGTTTTGGAGAATGCACATCCCAAATTACAGTCTGATTGTAAACCCACTCTACCAAGTAACTCGTAAGAAGAATGAGTTTGAATGGGGCCCTGAACAACGACAAGCCTTTGAACAAATCAAGCAGGAAATAGTCCATGCAGTAGCCCTTGGGCCAGTTCGAACAGGACCAGATGTAAAGAATGTGCTCTACACTGCAGCCGGGGAGAACGGCCCCACCTGGAGCCTCTGGCAGAAAGAACCTGGGGAAACTCGAGGTCGGCCTCTGGGGTTTTGGAGTCGGGGATACAGAGGATCTGAGGCCCGCTATACTCCAACTGAAAAGGAGATATTGGCAGCATATGAAGGAGTTCGATCTGCTTCGGAGGTGGTCGGTACTGAAGCGCAGCTCCTCCTAGCACCCCGATTACCGGTACTAGGCTGGATGTTCAAGGGAAGGGTCCCCTCTACGCATCATGCAACTGATGCTACATGGAGCAAGTGGGTTGCACTGATTACTCAGCGGGCTCGAATAGGAAACCCCAGTCGCCCAGGAATATTGGAAGTGATCATGGACTGGCCAGAAGGCAAATACTTTGGGATATCATCAGAGGAGGAGGTGGGTCGTGCTGAAGAAGCCCCACTGTACAACCAGTTGCCAGAGAATGAAAAGAAATATGCCCTGTTCACTGATGGGTCCTGTCGTATTGTGGGGAAGCATCGGAGATGGAAGGCTGCTGTATGGAGTCCTACGCGACGAGTTGCAGAAGCTGCTGAGGGAGAAGGTGAATCGAGTCAGTTTGCAGAAGTGAAAGCCATTCAGCTGGCTTTAGACATTGCTGAACGAGAAAAATGGCCAGTTCTCTATCTCTACACCGATTCATGGATGGTAGCAAATGCCCTGTGGGGATGGTTACAGCAATGGAAGCAAAACAACTGGCAGCGTAGGGGCAAACCTATCTGGGCTGCTGCATTGTGGCAAGATATTGCTGCTCGGGTAGAGAACCTGGCTGTGAAAGTACGCCACGTAGATGCTCATGTGCCCAAGAATCGGGCTACTGAAGAACATCAAAACAACCAGCAGGTGGATCAGGCTGCTAAGATTGAAGTAGCTCAGGTGGACCTGGATTGGCAGCATAAAGGTGAATTATTTATAGCCCGATGGGCCCATGACACCTCAGGCCATCAAGGTAGAGATGCAACATACAGATGGGCTCGTGATCGAGGGGTGGACTTGACTATGGACGCTATAGCACAGGTTATTCATGACTGTGAAACATGTGCTGCAATCAAGCAAGCCAAACGGTCAAAGCCTCTTTGGTATGGAGGACGATGGCTGAAATATAAATATGGAGAGGCCTGGCAGATTGATTACATCACACTCCCTCAAACTCGCAATGGCAAGCGCCACGTACTTACAATGGTGGAAGCAACCACCGGATGGCTGGAAACATATCCTGTGCCTCATGCTACCGCCCGGAACACCATCCTGGGCCTTGAAAAGCAAGTCCTATGGCGACATGGCACCCCAGAAAGAATAGAATCAGACAATGGGACTCACTTCCGAAACAACCTTATAGACACTTGGGCCAAAGAACATGGTATTGAATGGGTGTATCACATCCCCTATCATGCACCAGCCTCCGGGAAAGTTGAACGATACAATGGCCTGTTAAAGACTACCTTGAAAGCAATGGGCGCTGGGACGTTCAAAAACTGGGATACGCATTTGGCAAAGGCCACCTGGTTAGTCAATACTAGGGGATCTACCAACCGAGCTGGACCTGCCCAATCAAACCTGTTACGTACTGTAGATGGGGATAAAGTTCCTGTAGTGCATGTAAAAAATATGCTGGGTAAAACAGTCTGGGCTACTCCTGCCTCAGGAAAAGGCAAACCTATTCGTGGAATTGTTTTCGCTCAGGGACCTGGATATACTTGGTGGGTAATGCAAAAGAACGGAGAGGTCCGGTGTGTACCTCAAGGAGATTTAATACTGGGTGAGAATAGCCCATGAACTGAATTGCACCATGTTAAATAGTATATTATACTGTATATTATCACTACCATGATTACTATAGGTGACTAATTAGAATGTATGGAAAAGAGTGTAACCTGAGCATGACATAAATGGTATGGAATAAGGGGTGGATAGATGTCCTGGTTTCAGTTAGCACAGAATTAATTTTCTTCCTAGTAGCTGGTGGAATGCTGTGTTTTGGCTTAGAATGAGAAGAGTGCTGATAACACCCCGATGCTTTAATTGTTGCAGAGCAGTGCTTATACTAAGCCAAGGACATCTCAGCCTTTGCTCTGTCCTGCCAACGGGCAGGCTGGGGGGTGCAGTAAGAGCTGGGAGGGGACAGACCCAGGACAGGTGACCCAAACTAGCCAAAGGGGTATTCCATACCATCTGACGTCATGCTAAACAATATATAGGGGTGGCTAGCCGGGGGGAGGGGGCCGGACTGCTCGGGGTTAGGCTGGGCATCGGTCAGCGGGTGGTGAGCAATTGCATTGTGCATCACTTGTTTGTACATACTATTATTACTTTCGTATTATCACCATTGTATCATCATTATTATTATTATTATTATTATTTTCCTGTCTTATTAAACTGTCTTTATCTCAACTCACGGGCTTCACTTTCCATTTCTCTCCCCCGTCCCAGAGAGGGAGGGGGGAGGGTGAGCGAACGGCTGCGTGGTGTTTAGCTGCCAGCCGGGTTAAACCACGACAGTGTATTTGCATTTACTTTTATTCAGTCTAATACCATATTAATTTGTGATAAAATTGACAGATGAGTATTCAGCTTTCTAGACACCTCTGGGAGTTGAAGGTTGGAATGTCTGGGACAGCAATATATTGGGCACACAGACTTACATACCTGGCTCACAGATGTCTCCTTTAAGGAAGGGATGACATCTTTTATTATGCATACACACTATCAGACTGCTAAACCTTGGGGAACTAGTGAGAAAAGGACAGGAGGGAACACAGAAGATAGGCATTCTGGAAGTATTTTACCAGAATGTTTTCAGAAAGCAGTTATCCTGATACTAAGAATTTATAGGAGGCCAGATGTATTGATTCATAATTGATACTCTGATTGTGTTCTTAGGATATACTTGAAAATAAAAATATTTCCCCATATTTCAGGTAATCCTATCTGGTACATTAGAAACTGCTAAACCATCATTCAATTTTGTTTACACTACTAAAACTCAGAAGTTTTAATTTTCTCCAGCACAAATGTATTCAAATTTTGAATGATTTATAATGATATAAAATCATAAATCATCTTGCCAAGCATAGATAAATTCAGCACAATCATTCCAGAGCTTTTTTTTTTTTTTTTCAATGAGTGAAGTTTCCTCCAATCCTCCCCACAGTTAGGAAGGTCACTTGGGAAATGGAAAACTAGTTTTAGTTCAGTTCTATCTTTTCATTGTTTGCTTCCAACTTTATTTTTTGCTATCAGTAGCTTAATCTAGTGCAAGACTAATAGAAGCTAGTATGACAAGACTAAGGTAAATATTAGGTGCTCAAATTTACATGCGGAACCTAGATTTTCTCAGTTCTATTTGTAATCCCCATTGGATTTATTAGACAAGTAGGAACTAGAAGGCTACTGTCAGGCAGGGGAAATAGAAAAAGTCTTCTGACACCCAATTTCTCTTTACTTGCATAAATAAATTAATATGAAAACAGTAGATCTGTTGCATATTGGGTTACAAAGAGAGAAATTCTGATGGGCTTGTATTTGTAATGGGAAACAAGCTTCCTCTTTATTAAAACAACAAAAACAAAAACCATCAGGACACAAGAAAGTGAAATGCAGTGATGGCCTAAATCTTTTTCTGTACCTCTGTTCTGCAAAGTATCTAATGGGGGAATACATCTTACAGCCACATAATGCTCTTTGGCAGAAGAAATGTAAGGGAAAAAAGGATAAAGTGAGAAGACCTTAACTTCCTTTCGCTGTGTTGCTCCATGGTTTAGTAAGATGAAGGGCATTATATCCTTATGCTTTTATTTTTACCTATATTTCTTTTCTACATTCCTGAATTCTTATAATATTTTTCTTTCCTCTTGTATTTATTTATAGTATGATCTATGTTTTGAACACGTATATGCATTTTTGCTGCCCTTAACACTGCTTTCTAATATGATGTAAGGTCTACTAGAAATCTGCCATTTTCCTTGCATTTAATGGCTGTTCAGCCCTGACATGGCTTTGAATTTTATTAAATTACTACTGGTAGGGATTATTAGAAGAAAAAGTTTTTTTTTTTTTTTTTTTTTTTTTTTTTTTTTTCTATTCTAAGAAGTGGTTGGAATAACTTTTTAAAAAGACAATCAGTAAACAAGCCCAGGACCACCTGGAAAAGCAATGGAGAGCTGCTTCCCCAGTGTCATGTAAGTTTCTCTTGATTTGCCACTAACATCTGATCTCTCTCCCCTTTACCCTTCTATCAACTCCACACCAAGTGTGTTCATCTTTAACTTTATTCCTTAAGTTTTGTTCTGTGGAAATGCTTGGACCAGCTTTTCCATTTGTGAGATTAATACTTTCTTACTCCTGTGCATACATATCTAACACAAGATCTCTCTAACCTGATATCTTTTATGATTTCCAACTGTAATTTAACAATCATTGTGGGCAAAAACACCTGTGGACAGACACTTGTAGCACATTACTGGCTTTGAATTAGACACAGCATAATTCAGGAATTTGAGTTGGGATGACTCAAACTTCAAGTAACTTCTAGAACTGATATGCTATGTTACTTAAATTGAAAATGCTTATGGCCTCAGTGGCATTAAACAAGTTGAATGAGTAAGTTCCTTGAGGGAATACAAGCTAGATTTCAGTGTCTGCTGTTTGGTGTATGAGAGAGGTAACAGCTATGTATGTATTTGTTTTGTTTTTAATTGAACTTGCTCAAGTAAAACAACAGTTCTGTCATTTTATGGCATTGTGATGCATGTGCCATCCTAATTAAAATTGTTTTCAGCTGGCCGTAGGTATTTTACAGTTCTGCTGAAAAAGATTGATGCAACCTAATTACATAGCTCTTATGTCTTAGTTATGTTCATGTATTACTCACAAGCTAGTTAAACACAATCAACTGCAAAGCTGCCAGCACATTTTTTTGGAAAATGTAGTTAGAAAGTAAAGGCATGGAGATTTAAGTAAGGATCCTATACCCAGAAACAATTAACTTAAAGCATTTTTCACTGACTAGAAATTTGCATTATGAACTATTTTGTAAGTTATCAGAGCCTTACATGCAAAAGTTGAAATTTCAACAATGTAATGTGTTATTTGTTGTAGAATGATGCCAAAATTTGACACCTTATATTAAAAATAGAAGAATTAAAAACTACTATGAGTTCTATTACATATGTGGTAGATTATGAGCCAAGTTTAATATACAGTATTGAAATGATGAGACTAGTTTAAAAATTTAATACTGCGTTTGTCTACAATTTCAGAAGCTAGTAGGAGGACAAGGACACAAAAGTAAAGTGGCTTGACTTTACTGTAGTCGGTTATACTACAAATTATATGCATATACCCTGGCAGCATGTGCACGGTGATGCAATGAGTGGGTGTTCTGGTACTTGCACACAGTCTTACAAAGATAAAATTTTAACCTTAGTTCATGGTGAATACTAGGAACAAAATACATGTATTTTTGAAGTTTACTGTTACAAGTTAAACTTTTTGAAGTTTAACTGAAGTCTTTGCATTTATTTCTGAAGTTCATCTCTCTGAATTTGGAAAATTGATCTGATTTCCATTTACTTAGGATCTGAGTCTTATGAGCTGAGGGTGAGCTCACGAGGGTAGTGTCAGTGAGTACTAGCTATGATTTTTCTAAAACTCTCAGACCTTTTGAAATGAATGTTTCTACTCTTCTTTTTCTGTGGTGATTTAGTGAGCTGCTTCTTCTTAATCTTGTTGGATAATGAATATCAGGTCTGTAAACTTAGAAATAGAAAAATGTCTTAAAAGTTTTTTAAGTAATATAAATTTTACATGTGCTGGCTGTAACTGAACAAATAACTAAATAGACTTCTGAAGGAGATTAGATAGACACTACAGTGATGTATGTTTGCCAGTTTAAGAAGAGAATAATTCCTTCTTTCTCTTGAGCTTTAAGGCTGCTCATCTTAGCTATTTTTTCCCTTTGGATGGTAACAGATTTTATTTGCCTTCTTATTTGAAACTTCAGTTGTCATAGTCTCTCTCAGTAGAACCTAATGGGAAGTATTGGTGTGAAGCATTAGTGCAACAATCTAAAAGCTTTAGGGATTTTTGTTTGTATGCATGATGGAGAAGATTAAAATACTATATTCAAAAACACAGAGTGAAGCTGTTTACTTCTGGCTCAGAAAAGCATATATATGAGTAATTTAGAAATGCAAAACTTTTTGGATGCTTGAATGTTTAATACTTTTGAGGCTTTGAAACCAATCTTGTTGCATTAATCCTGACTATGCATATCTTAAATGAAAACTAAGAACATTTAAGGGTAAAAATTTCAGTATCCCTTTTTCTAGGCTGTTTTATAGTGTTTTTGGAAGCAGTAGACTTCCAAACAACTTGTTCTCTTGCCTTATCTGGAACATGTATGCAACAACGATGTCCCAAGAGAAAAGCCTGTCTTATCTTGTTGTTAAGTAGTCTGGGTTGGGAGGCTGCAGTTTAACAATAAAAAAGAAAAGCTAAATCTTTCTCTTCTTTTCCTGTGAAATACTTAGAAGCATAAATTCTGTTGGATTTTGTTTTTATGTCAACCTAGAATGAAAGTTTGAGTGGGTTAAATTCTGCTTTTTTTTTTGTATACTTTTTATTCTTTGAAATTATTGATAGAGAATCACAGAATTGTCTAGGTTGGAAGAGACCTCAAAATCATCGTGTCCAACCTCTGACCTAACACTAAAAAATCCTCCACTAAACCATATCACTAAGTTCAACATCTAAACGTCTTTTAAAGACCTCCAGGGATGGTGACCACCACTTCCCTGGGCAGCCCATTCCAATGCCTCACAACCCTCTCAGTAAAGAAGTTCTTCCTAATATCCAACCTAAAACACCCCTGGTGCAACTTTAGCCCATTCCCCCTCATCCTGTCACCAGGCACGTGGGAGAATAGACCAACCCCCACCTCTCTATGTACTTATAGACCAACCCCCAGCCTCTAATGTACTTATAAAGAGCAATAAGGTTGCCCCTGAGCCTCCTTTCCTCCAGGCTGAACAAACCCAGCTCCCTCAGCTGCTCATTGTAGGACTTGTTCTCCAGACCCCTCACCAGCTTCGTTGCCCTTCTATGGACTCTTTCGAGCACCTCAGTGTCCTTCTTGTAGCGAGGGGCCCAAAACTGAACACAATACTTGAGGTGCAGCCTCACCAGAGCCTGTTGGCTCTGCTGGCCACACTGCTTCTTATGCAAGCTAGGATGCCGTTGGCCTTCTTGGCCACCTGAGCACACTGCTGGCTCATAGTCAGCCAACTATCCACGAATACTCCCAGGCCCTTCTCCGGCTGGCAGCTTTCCAACCACTCATCTCCCAGCCTGTAGCTCTGCTTGGGGTTATTGCACCCCAGGTGCAGGACCCAGCACTTGGCCTTGTTGAACTTCATACAGTTGACCTCAGCCCATCCGTCCAGCCTACCCAGATCTTCCTGCAGAGCCTTCCTACCCTCGAGCAGGTCGACACACGCACCTAACTTGGTGTCAACTGCAAACTTACTGAGGGTGCACTCGATCCCCTCATCCAGATCATCGATAAAGATATTAAAGAGGACTGGCCCCAGTACCGAGCCCTGGGGAACGCCACTAGTGACCAGCCTCCAGCTGGATTTGACTCCATTCACCATGACTCTTGAGTAAAGCATCCCATTGTAAAAAATAAATAAATAAATAAATAAAACAAAATTTCTGTGCTGGCACCAGCCTCTGAGCCACATCTTTATCAGGTGGGCTTTCCGTGTCCTCTCTGTACCCCTCCCTGCCACCATAGGGATGGACGAAAACACGACCTGTACTCCTGCTCCATCCACTAACCGTCCCAGTCCCCTGAAGTCCTGTTTGATGGTCTTCAGGCTTCTCTCTTCAATGTCATTACTGCCAGCCTGGACTATTAAAAGAGGATAATAGTCAGAGGGGCAAACCAGGTTGGGAAGCTTTCTGGCAATGTCCCTGCCCCTGGCCCCAGGGAAGCAGCAGACTTCCCTATGGGTAGGATCAGGCCAACAAATAGGTCCCTCTGTTCCCCTGAGAAGGGAGTTGCCCACAACAATCACGCTTCTTTCTGTCCTGGTGGAGGCAGTCCTGAGGCATGGAGTTGACTTCCTCGCCCTAGACATCCTCCTGGGAAGATTTTCTACCTCTTCCTCAGCTACTGGTCTTCTCAAGCTCCAGGGCCTCAAACCTGTTGCGTAAGGGCACCTGTGAAGGTGGGGCTGGTGGGGGAGGACATCGCCTGTGATGTCGAGCAGGGACCTGTTTCCATTCCTCCTCAACTCCTAGGTCCCCTGCCTCTGCTTGACAGCAACAGGGCAGGGGGTCCACCCCCATTTGGGGTGTCTCACCCTGGGGCCTGTCCTTCAGGCCGCGCAGGGAGTTGCTCCACAAGTCTATCTCATGCTCACACTCTCTGATATCCCTCAACCTCTCAACTTCCTCCTTGAGTTCTGCCACGAGGCGGACCAGGTCATCCACCTGCTTGCACCTCACGCACACAGTCTCATTGCCCCCCGCAAGTGGTAGCAACAGGCTCAGGCACTCTCTGCACCCAGAGACCTGAACTGCCACAGTTTTGAGCAGGCAGTCGGTCTGGGTGTGTACAGACTTCCTGGAGAGCACACTGTGCCTGGTGTACACCACTGCAGCTGAGCTAGCGGTAGACCGCCGTTAGAGGAGGTGTTCGTATGGGCGGGGGGGGGCAGCGCTCTGTTCTTCCTGCTCGCCCTGCCTGCGCGAACTGCCGCGCTAACTGCCGCACCTCTTTCTTCTGACGTGCCACGCCCTGTTTGCCAGTCCTGGTCGCCATGCTCCTGGTCGCTCGCGCTCCCTAGGGGCAGTTTATGAACGGCCGGGGAGGGGGCACTGCTGGCTCCACCTACGCCTCGTTCTTTCCTCGTTCACCTCCCTCGTGAGGGCTGCCGGGTCCTGGCGGCTCCCTCTAGTGGGCTCGGTGCCAGAAAAATTAGTCTTGCCTGTACGATCCCCTGCTTCCCTGCAGAATGCGTCTGCCCTGGAGCCGATCACCTCGGCAAGTGGATACAAAATGGTAAATTATTTTTTCAGTGTGAGAATACAAGGAATTTGGAAAAACATCAGTAAAATTAGTGAACAAATCATTAGATATGGTACCTTTCTATCCTGCATGTAAGAGGTACTATGATGTGGAGTAAGCCCTCTAGAAGAGTGTAGCAAAGATAAAAGGGTTCTACTCAAGTTAAACCTGTAAGTTCTTAGCAAAATTTTTTTTTTACAGTGTTTCTGCAGAATTCAAAGTCTGATTCAGGGATTTTGAGATATATTTCTCTATGCATTTCTCAAAGGAACTGCTGGAACAATGAACAATGTCACATTTTTTCCCTTTCTGAAAATGAGTAGGAATGATGACAGGAAATGGAAAGGGGGAATGAGTATGAGGATATTAATGAGGAGCAGCTGTAGGCCTCAGGTTATTATGAAGTTAAACCTAGAGAACATCAGCAAAAAGAGCTGAAAGATTCTGAGGTTATGGGAGGTAGGGTAACCTAGAAGGATCTTGAGTGGGACCAGAAAGGAAAGAAGTGATGATGAAATATGTGGCTGCTGGCAATAGATGACAGCTGGAGCACCCAGAGGATGTTGACAGAAGATGCTGCAGGGGTAACAGCAGAAGCCTGAGAAGCTCAAGGGCACTGAAAACACAAGGAGCCAAGCTATTTGTGACTTGTCTGGGACAGCTCTACAAACAAGTGGAAGAATGAAAACCAAATAATACTGTGAATGGGTATTTCCTATAAGCAACTTGACCTGTCATACAGACATCAAGACATTTACTTTTTTGTTTACCGAGGAAGGCCTATGATTTTTAAGGCAAACAGCCAACACAGTAAGTCTTTGCAAATGATTTGATTCAGGTTTGTAGTGTTCTGAATACAGTGTGAGCAATGCCACATTGATTAGAGAGAAATTAATTTCAGTAAGTCTTGGCCTGTTTCACTATATTTTTGGAAACATTATAGGTACTAATATGCGAGAATTACACTTCATAAGTTCTGTGGCTAGAGAACTATCTACATTCATAATACTTCATAGATGAGTTAATCCAATATATTTAATTTTTTGGTCAGTGTCCTTAGAAATTTTTAGAAAAAGGCAGTAAATTATTGACTTAAGTATTTAACTCTAAATTACACCCACAAAATAATACCACAGACTCTGGAATAATACAGTGGCAGAATAATAAGGTGCTGTTAGCTTTCTTTTTGGATTACAACATCCACATAATATCTACAGAAACCATCTCATTATGTGACTTGTTTATGCAGCTTCCAGAAGCAGAAAAAGCATAGATTTCTTTTTTTCTAGGTTTTATTTAAAACAAACAAAAAAAACTTGTAACATGAGTCTGCTAAATAAAAATGGTACAACAGTAGTGTAACAGTAGTTCAGTAGCTGCTTTTTCATTTGAGTCTTCTTGAATAGAATCTGGATATATTGAATAGGGAATATAAAATTCTTTAATAATGTAGAAGGCTACTTTTTTAACTAGATTGTGACTGAAAAGATGACGTAGTAAAGACAAATATGAAAATCTTAGTATACAACATTTTATTCTAATTTATTTAATAACATTTAGAAAGAAAGTAGTTTGACATCTTTACAAAACGTTCATTTTTAAAATATCATGAATGCACTGGTTGGAATGTTCTTAAAATCTGAAAACCAACCCTTGTTATATTTTCTTGGAATATGTAATTTCTTGAGCTTAGCAACATTCTTTTGTACTTGTGGCTTTTTTCTGATGTTTAAGTGGAAGACCATAGAATCACATGAAATAGTTTGTGGATGTCTGACATCATTGATGAAAGAAAGTTGTAGTCTACTATGCATTTTTGTGTGATTTTTTTTTCTTTGTTTTGTATTTTTTGTGGTAGCTCTCTGATATCTTTTTAGAAAGTGACATTCAAGTTGGAACAATTGCTTCATTACACTTTAACTATTTTCATTCATCTTTCATAAATAGTTCAGAACTAAATTTACATTGTGTGGTCAATTTAAATACTGCTGTTACTTCATGATGATCTGTGAAATTTGTAGATGAACCTCAAGTCCAATATTTTTTTCCTCTAATCAGTGTTTGAATGTGGCCTTAGATCAGATCCATGCTATATGCAAATAGCTTGAGTAGGATAGCTGTTACCTCAGCCTTTGTTTCCTTATCTTAATATTGGTGTCCAAGAATTTCTGCCTTCCAACAGATGAGGTGATTGTTTGAAGTATGTTTTAACTTGAATTTTCAGTCCTTCTCTGTCTATAACAGCATAGAACTCTTCAGAAGTCATAAACCTGCATGTACCCTTCTCGAGAACTCACTTATTTTAAAATATGCAATACATGAGCTAAGATGATTTCCTGCTTTCCATCAGTCAGCAGTTACGAATTGTCACGTTGATTCACTGGATTGTTCCTGGATTTTTGGACTGTGATGTTCTCATCATAGCATGCCCGCTAAACTCAGGCTTCCTCAGGAAGCCCTTAGAAAGTTTATAACAGAAACATATTTATTTTATCAGAAGATAAAACAGATATGTTGAAATTAGACATTTCCAGTTTGTATATAAAAACAAAAGCGCTCTCTCTCTCTCTCACACAGCAATAGACATGACCTAAAAAGTGTTTTGTTTTGTTTTTTTCCTCCCAGATCATAACTTCTGATTTAACCACAATTACAAGTGAAGAGACCACTCCCAAATACTTGTAGCTGAGATTCAGTAGTTCCCATCCTGCAGGAGATCCAAGCTGATCTGATCTGATCTGCAAAACAGATTAAAAGCAGAACCTTTCTGTAGATAATCTTATGAATAATAATTGATATGAGCTTTTACTAACGCAAAGTGAAGATTGTGGGGATTTTCCCTAGTATTATTCAAATGACATTAATTTGTGTCTACCTATGAGCACTACCTGTGAGGTTGCAAAAGGTAAAAAAATGGATGAAGAAAGAAATCTTTGTAAAGATACTATGACTATATATTCTATATGCCCATCAATGATATAGACATATTATTAGTATTGTTGGCCTGCAGTGAAATTGGTATTAGTTGTTATTTAAATCAGGGTGATACTATTCAATCCTTTTCTGAGGTATTTCCTTAGATTGTCTCAAAGGATGCATTTCAGAGATGACCACAGATTAAAGACTAGAGTTGAAAAGATCACATTGCAGTAGAAAATTGCTCATATACATGTTAGAATTAAGTTCAGACTTATGAGTCAAACTGCCTGTTCTTGTTTAATTTCCACTGAGACTCTAAGTAAATATTTGTTTGTTTTCTAGGTTTTTATTTTTTAATTTCATTTTAGAAAAATCTGTGTTCTATTTTGGGGGGAAAATATGAATTGGGGACTAGATATCCCTTTTCCGTGCTGTAGTTTGTTTGTTTTGAACTAAAATCATGGTTAATTCAATTACTTCAGGAAGCTTAGACAAAGAAGAAGGCTTTATAATTGTTTAAGTTCAACATCTAAAGAATCAAAAACATCAGCCAAAGCTGGCAAAAACTTTTACTGCAGATTTTGAGGGAGTAAAATGAAGCAACACTTTCCCCAAAAATGTATCATATGAAGATCAAAAATAAAATACATGCCAGTAATAAAATACATAAAATACTGGCCAGTTTTCTTTACTAATTGTGATTTTACTAATTGTGAATTTACTAATTTCTTTACTAATTTCTTTACTAGTTGTTAAGCACTCAGGATGTGTTTCAAATTCTTGTCTCTTTTCTCTTGGGTTTATGTTTTTCAAATACCCAAGGAAATGTCCTAATTAAGCTGTCAACTATTCTGAGTCTAACCTCTCCCAGTCTTTTTTTCCCCTCCTTAATCCTGTTGTAATCTTCAGTAAATTCTGTAAAATTGGAGAAATGTGAAGAGAGAATGACTGCATACTGTTATTCCTTATTTTCTAAAATGTGTGGCATTTTTCTTCACATGAAATAAAGATACCTGTGCAAAATAGGGAGATCTTCTGTTATAGTTTCTGAAAAACAAAAGATCCTTGTTCCTTTCTCTATTTGGTATTAATTTTGCAGGCCATATATCTTTTTTAATAAAAACTTTATTATTGGAGACTGCTTTTATTCTGGATTTACTGAGCTCTACTCTCTTTGAAGTACCTTACTACTTGTACACCCTTCCTCCTTTGGTCTTCCTGACTCTCTCCCCCACCCCGCTTCAAACCTAACCTATTTGGCTCTTTGAATTTTTACACACTGTTCTCTTAGAATTCTGCAGCTCATTGGCTTTTCATCCTTTATTTATACCATCTAGTTACAGAGGAGTATTTCTCTCAAAGGTGCCATACATTTCATGCTACTGTGAGATAATATATTCATATTACCTTAGGCAAGTATAGTCTTTCTCAATATCATTTCAAGTGGAAACAATGTCTTAAAATAGACTGATGTGATAAAGGGAGAGTTTCCTATCATATGACAGCAACTATTAAAGGAATGTTGTTATATAACATATATAACTGAGCCTTTTGTTGTAATGGATCTGCCAAGCACCATCATGCTACTGCTCTAACAATCCCACAAACTCTTAGTGAAAATGAGGTTACCCTGATGTACATAGCCCTAACCTGAACTCTGATAATGAGATCTCTTGTTTAGGTGTGGAAGAGGTCAGACTAAAATAGCTCATCTTATGTAGGTTTGCCTTTGTAAGCTAATAAATACAATGTTTTTACTGCTTACCACAATTAAAAGTTGGATATTTAGTCATTAACAAACACATTAACAAAGGAGATGTATTACAACAGCAGCTGGAGGAAAAAAAATTTGTTTGTTTGTTTGTTTTGTTTTTCTTATTTGAAAATGAGATGAGAGAAGAGTTTTCTTACATCAGCATTAGAACCATTGGCAGTTAAAGGGCAGGATCTTTGTGTTCACCTCTGTGCACACATTCACTCCTTCCCCCCAAATACACACACACACTAATGACAAATTGTAGCTATAAGCAGGACTAACAGAATACCAGTCAGGGCAAGCTCTGGTGAGTTGTAAACAGTACACTTGTAATTTCTAGTGTGGCTGGATGAAAGATACCTTACAGGCACAAAAGGTCTAATAAATATTCAAGTGTTTTAAGGAGAGAATCTACACACACACAAGCTTCTGATGCATAAGACACAGGAAGCAAAATGATTAAAACACAAGTGCAGCTATGCCGTGTGCTTTTGCATAGTGCAAAACTGATAAGATCATGTTTTACATAGGAGCTGAAATTTTATCTGGAGGTGCTGGCAACTATCTGGACAGGTTTCAGCTAGTTGCCAGCTCCTCTGTGTTATAAAGTCAGTCCCACTATTTGGACAAAGCTTGAGGCATCGATTTAGTTATGTTTGAGGCTGTAGTTAAGCAGAGTTCTATAATGATTCATTTTTTTTATATCTCTCTCCAGTTGTGTAGGAGAATTGCAACAACAGATTTTTTTTATGATAGTGTGCCTACTGTGAACATACTATCATGCTAAAAATGTTGTTTGTCTAAACAAAATAGATACATGGTTGTAATTAACAACTGTACTCACTTTATTCTTCCTTAAAACATACAAAAGTACTGCTGAGTAGCTTTTTTTTTTTTTTTTTTTTTTTTTTTTTCATTTTTTCGTCTATTCCTTTCACATAGTTCAGAAAAATTCTTGAAGTTTAAATGGTGTTGTGTTGTTAACAGAAGTTCTGTCATCACCAGAAAGGTTTCTCTTTTTAAACTCCCACATGGAAATTGTAACAGAGCCAATTGCTGCTCAGATAAAAGAAATCTAACATTATTTTTTTCTTGGTAATGACTACTTTTGAAAGATGTCAAATTTTGATCTCCTTTCTCTGATGATATGGATTGTTCCATTGATGAAGCTTTATTAAAAAACAAACAAACAAACAAACAAGCAAACAAAAAACACCTTGAAATTAGGAAGATAAAATGTCCAAAGTACTGGATCAATTATTAATTTAATGGCTCAGTGATTATTTCAGAATATATACTGGTTGGCTTAGCTACATCTGTAGACAAATACTGACTTTTTTTCTGAAACTTCATTTTTAATTTTTAATTTTTTTTTAGTATGTAGATGCCCTAGTGAAAACATTTTTGTGAAGAAAAAGTTTGGACGAATCATAAGGATGAAGTCTGCACTAAAAGACATTTTTACTCCATTGTTGATTTTCACTCCATTGTTGTTTCAACATCTAACTACAATACATTTAAATCATATTCTCTGTAAAAGAGACAGCAGATACTTCAGCTAGCTTTGGGGAAGTCTCATTTTATTCATAGAACATTTTTCTTTTATGAAACTGTTAAGACATAGATTTTCTAATCTGTAAAGAAACAATATCTTAGAAACAGTATCTTAGAATATCTGAGTTGGAAGGGACCCACAAGAATCATCAAGTCCAGCTCGAGGGTATCTAAGAGTCTCATGAAAATATGGCCTATTTTTTTGTTTTCAGCATGTTTATGTATGATGGAGGGGGAGAACTGACCTATAAATTGTCTATAGAAATTAGCAGTTGCTCTTCTGTTCAAAAGTACAGATTATGTTGACATCAAGCAGTTAACATCTTTGACAAAAGGTGCACCTTGTACAGGATGTTAGCCCATAAATCAATAGAGCTTTTATAAAGGGGAAGGAATGAGCTCAGAAAGAGGAGGATAGTTACTATGTTCCATAATATTAACATTTAACTAATTCTTAAATTCCACTGAAGAAGGTAGTGTGCTTTTCAGCTGTACTAGCTAAGATACTTAGAGCACAGTAGGTGGTATCCTTCCTACCTTATAAAAGGAGAGCTCAGTAGGGTATGTGGGACTACTCCAGTTATGCAAAACATTGAATTGGAGTAGAACAGTTAGCAATATACAGAGATGACATAAACCAAAATTAAAATAAAAGCTACTGAATATATTTAAACCAAGGCTAAATCACAGAGGCTTCTCTTAAATCAAGGTAACTTCCTGTATGTTTTCCCTGATGAAGCCTCAGCAGATGCCCTCTTCCTTCATGCTTCTTGCATCATGTTACTTAATCTACTCCACTAAGAAGTCTCTAACATAAGTTTCATAGACTTTTCCCTTTTAAAGTAGCATCTAAAACTTTTTTCCTTACCTTAAACTCTTTTCTTTTAAAAGCATTGTTTCATTCACTTAGAGATGCTTTTTTAGTGGAACAAATATCCACTCCTGTACTTAATGACTCTTTGCTTCACTGATGATACAGCTTTTGGTTTTTACTTTCCTCTTCACTTATGTACTTCATTGATGTTTTTTGTTTCTTTGTTTCAAAAAAAAAAAAAAAAAAAAAAAAGAGATAAAAAAAGATAAAAATAAAAAATCTTATGGCATACCTTTTCTATTACCATCAGTGAGTAGATTTGATATAAATCTTGCCTCTATAGAGATCACTAGTACAGTAAA
The DNA here is from genome assembly GCF_009819795.1 of Aythya fuligula. NCBI lineage: Eukaryota > Metazoa > Chordata > Aves > Anseriformes > Anatidae > Aythya > Aythya fuligula. The sequence continues at coordinate 24,131,252 of NC_045562.1, read as the reverse complement.
ATATACAAAGCAAAGTTGTGGATTCTTGATCTCTTGTTTTCAGGAAACAGGGTTAATGTACGAAAAGAAAGAATTAGACAAATACAAGTCACTGTATTCAACACAGGGTAAAATGAGGTTTAATGGGTTTTTATATGCAGGTCATAACTCTACACAATCTGATGGCTGACCTGTGAAGCTAATAACATTTTCCAGCAGGGAAAAAAAATGTGAAAACAGCCATAGTAGTGAGGGCAATAACTAAAACTTTTTAAAATTAAGGATATAATAAACACTTCTGTTCTCATCTCTCAAATGTATGTCTTTTTAGATCTGACAGTTCTAAAACATATGTTCTCAATATCAGATATTGTACTTGTGAACTAACACTCAGCTAACTGCCAGGTGTGAAACTAGCAAAATACTAAAGCATGTCTAACTTTGGGAAAGATGTAAATTATGATGAAACAACAATTGATTTTAAATATCACTGCTCATAATTGCATTTTGACTTATCTCCTACTTTGTATTAAGTAAAATTTTGAGGACAACAATACAGTCTAGAACATGTTAGTATAATTTTTACGTATTGGATGAAGATGTTGATTTTTTTCTGTGTATTTGTAAAGAGGCTCAAATCAATCCATTTCATCATTACAAGGGTTGAGTTCCTATTTTTATGCTTTGCAAAGTGGAATGCTTAAGATGGGTGGGGGGAGTAAGTAATAATTACTACATGGAAATGCTTTCGATGGCACAAATGTAGATACTTACAGAATTAAGTTGATAACCTAAGGACATTTGATATCTGAAATCTGTCTCTTCAAATGAGATGCAATTACATTCAGTGAAATTTAGGTGAATAATTTAAGCTTTACATTAGCTGGTTTGTTAGTTTGTGCTTAGATGCTTAGGTTTGAGACAGCTATGGTATAGGTGCCATCTTTTACCCTAAACTTATTATATCATATATTCACATATTACAACTTTTATTAACATTGCCTGTAAAACTGATTCACTGTAAACTGATTGCCTGTAAACTGATTGCCTGTAAAATATGATTCAGGTTAAGATTAGCAGCAAAGAAAATATTTACTTTAAGTTATAGTTAAGTTATATAAAGTTAAGTTATATAAATTATGACCTCAGATTTTCAATGTGTTTCTTAAGATCACTATAGCTTTTAGCTATTTTTTTAAGCTTGGTGGTAGAATAAGCTGAAACTCCTGATGTGGGGAAGTATTTATGGAAAAATTGGAAAAAGGGTAGAAAATCCTGTAATGTGACTAGTTGAATGACAGCAACAGAACTCATGGAAGAATATTTTTAATATCTGATACTAATGATAAGTTAGTGTAATTAATGAGACAAATGCAGGTTTCATGGTGGAGCTCTTAGAGAAGCTTCTTTCTGCCAGAGAGCTCTTGCAATAGCTTGCTTTCTCACCTTCTCATTAGTAGCTAGCAACACAGTATATGCTAGATGTGGTATGAGAGGGGAAGGCAATTAATACAGAAAATGCAAAATAGTCTAATGTTTAAGAAAAGAAAAAAAGTGTTTTGTTTACTTCTTTTCTTGTATGCTCCTTAATGTTTGAATTTCCAGCACTGGAAATCTCATGCTGGCTTGGGTATTTCTGCATTGGCAACTAAACAATATCTTTTGAACTTTTCTATGTAGCTCCAAGTAGGAAATTTTTAGCTGATTTAGCTGATCTTCAAGCTAAAACTTGAGTCTTGCCATTTGATATTCCAGGTTTGCTGTAGTATACGTATATATTAGGATACAAATATAGTAGGAAATTGTTGCCTGAGACAAACCCTGAAATTAATGGCTGTGTCCAACCAAGTTGTTTACAGACTGTGGCTGAAGAAGATAAAGTTGTTTAAGAATCACAGTGAGATTTATACAAAGTGAGCACTTTGTATACCTTTGCAGTTGAAATACTCTCTAGAAAGAGAAGGGGACTGGGGAGTGGGGGAACACGCTAAAGCAGATTAACCTTGTGCTGTTACAAGAACTTCCTACACAGATGGCAAAAGTGTTTTTTTTTTTTTTTTTCCTTGGGTGCTTAAACTGACTCTTCTCCTTAGACCACTCTTTTCAAAATCAAAGGGGTTAAAAGGGTGCAGTTTTGCAAACTTAAATTGATTGCAATTCAAAACTGGAAGAAACACACCATGCCTTTAATATGCACTTCCACTCTATGTGTGAGTTGAATTCCTAATTTTCATTGTCCACTGATGTTCTTTTAGTAAGCTTGGTGCAGCAAAAGCATTAGTTCTTTCACTCATTTTTCATTCTGCAGACTCAGTCCTTACTGCTGTTATAAGTTTAACACTTATTTATTTGGTAGTATCTCCACTAGTTTGCTTACATCAGTTTTGTGATCAAATAGTTCTGTCAACTGATTAGTTCAATAGATGAGAATACTTGGTTGCATTTCAAATATTTCCATGATAGTGAAAATTAATGCTGTCTTGCTTCTAGTGCATTTTTATTTAGGTTACACTAGGAAAAGTTGCATTTTCCATTACTGTATCACATATCTGGTTTCATTATCTTGTCTAGTCCAGCTATCTAGTTTAACTTATTCAGGTAACTATTTTGAAGACTCTGGATATATGGGAAGCTAATTTATTGCACAGGAAATCTTTATGTTCACATTCTAGAGCTTTTGTTTTTATTGAGTTTTTATGGTCTTTCAAAACACTCAGCTTTTTGTATATTTTTATGCAGTTGAAGACCTCTTTCTTCATCTAAGTTTTGGTCCAAAGGATCTATTTTGCTAGCTGTTTTTGGTTTATGTTCCACATCTTTTTTTTTTTTTTTTTTTTTTTTTTTTCTGCAAGGACTTTTTTAAAGCTCTATTAAACTTTACATACAATGTGAAAAGACCTTTTATCCTAAAAAAAAAAAAAAAAAAAAAAAAAAGATTTGTTAACCCTTTTGTTTAATTTACAGATTTTTGGTGCTTAAGCATTAGTTCTATTTAATTATATTATTAGATCCTAGAAATAAACACTGGAATATTATTTACTACCTTTTGTATATTGGATCATGAGGGAAAATTTCAAAATATTAAAAGTATTTTATTGCTGTGATATGGAAAAATATGATTGTAGAATAGAAATTTTCATTAAAAAAAAAATTCCTCTCTAAGTTATTTAAGCAAGCAACTGACTGAGTAGGCTGAGTAGAGTTCTTAATATCTAGCAATTAAAAAACAAGTGATGAGGAGCGTGCTGTTGCTATTGCAGATAAAGAAGGGATTCATAAATTAAAGGAAATGAATTTGTCCTTCTGTGAGATCAAATGAGATGTTGCTCTGGCTGTTGCTGAAGCTATTGAAGATAAGGCAGAGCTGGAGAAGTTGGATCTCAATGGTAACTGCCTGGGAGAAGAGGGATGTGAGCAACTGCAGGAGATCCTTAAAGGCTTATGGCAGCTGTGCTGGTATCTTTGAGTGATGATGTGGGGGAAGAGGAGGATGATGAAGAGGAAGAGGATGAAGAAGAAGAGGAGGAGAAAGAACAGCAACAGCTTAAGGAGAAAGGGCAGGGAGACAGGTCAGTAATACATATAATGGTACTTAGTGCTTGAAGAAAATCTAATGCTGTCTGACAAAAGAAAATTTGTTTACTCTTCAGGAACTTGGTCTTACAGTACTTAATTATTTAAAGTTAGTATCAGAGTCCATGGCACTCTTTTTCTGAGTAGACTGCAAGAACAACTTTACAGATTGTAACACAGTACAAGCATAAGAGCTAAATTTTCAATGCAACATTAACATGATTTTAGCAGTTGGCTTTTTATTTTTATTTTCAGGAGTTCCTCTGTGGAAAATGTAGGTATTGTTGATCTTCTAAGCCAATTTTTAGTTTTAAGAGTGTATCTCCCAATTCATGAGTACCCTGTTTTCTCTCCCTCATTTCAATTAGCTGACTCTTGCTCTGTCTCATCACTTCTCTTGGTGCTTAAGTCTCTGAAACTATTAAAATCTGTTTGGGAAATGCACCCTGATAATTCCTTCTAGACCTACTGTCACCAACACTTATAAATGAGGCTCTAGGGGTTGTTATTAGAGAATTTTCTTTGCAGGCTTTAAAGCAAAGTGTCACCTTCACAGCCTAAAAAAAAAAAAAAAACACAAGAAAAAGCTTTTGGAGATGTCATTTGAAGATGAAATTCAACTTGCTTCTTTAAAACACTTTTTAAAAAAATGTTATGTGTATTTAAAGAAAAAAAATGACGTTCTAAAAAAGTAAACTTTAAAATGTTCTGTAAAATATGATTATTTTTTTTAATATCAAAACTAAAGTGTGCATAATAGATGTAATTTTCTTAGTAAGCATTTATTTCTGTATTACTGATCCATAAACAGAATACTCATTTTTTGTCTATCAATGTTGAAGAGATTAGAACCATCATTCAGTTGGGGGGTTGCAAGGGAGGAGGCTACTGCTCAGAAAAAACGTGGTTAGTAAGAACTGTTGTCTTTGTATTTCTTCCTTTACAGCTGGAGATGACACTAAACAATGCTAAGCTTCATAACTGGCAAAGAATATAGCTTTACAGAAATCAACTTGTTCTACATATAAATAAAATCCATAGCAGTGTGAGCTCTCCATTGTCATCTTCTCAAAGGTTCTAAGCACTGGTAGTAGCCTGTATTAGAAAAGTAGCATCAGCTCCAGATTCATCTTGCTATCAAACAGAACCCCAGATCCCTTTTCAGGTTGCTCCTTCCCAGATGCAGAATGTGGCATTTACTCTTGTTAAATTCATACAGTTGGTGATTTGCCCAGCCCTCTAATTTGTCAAGATCTCTCTGCAGGTCTTCTCTACCCTTAAGGGAGACAATGCTTCCCCCTAGACCAGTGTTATCCACAGACTTACTTAGTATACCGTAGTATAACATACTAGTTTCTATGGCTTATGATTTTTAATCCATCTTCTTCTTTTGTATATCATGCAACAAATAAAAAGAAATGGATTGGAACCTGAACATGTATTTCCCACCTTGCCTCTTTTTTGAAGACCCTGCAGTATTTGAACTGGATTCTATATTGTATGATAGGGTAATATTTTGCTTTTAATTAAATATTTTATAAAATAATGATGCTATCAAGAATCTATCCTTATAAGCAGCAATGTAATTTTTTTTGTTTGTTTTTATTTTTCTAAATAAATAATGAACCCCTTTCTGATGTCTGTTCTTTGCTTTTGCTTTTGGCAAAGTCAGCTTCCTTCACTGATTAAGCAACCTCTTATTTGACAGTCACGTCAACAACAACAACTTAAGCTATTTGGTTAAATCCCCTATAGTTCTGTTGTAGAGTTGTAGATAAAATGTTGGGGGTGGGTAGGATTCAGAATTTGACTTTGCTTGTTTGGTATCACAGAAGAGTTTGCAATAAAGAATTGCAACAGTGTGTGTGGAAATGAAGCCAGAAAGAAGAAATACAGATAAAGGATATACAGACTGGCTCTTATGGAAAACAATGTTCATAGTTCAAGATTCCAAAATATAAACCCTTTGTATCTTCCCACCTTATTTGGCAAACAAAGATAAATCTGTTGCATCCACTTTCTGTTTCATGAAGGTGACAAAACTTTATGATTACTACTTATCCTATTACTTGAACTTATGGAAACTGAAAATGCTACAGCTTTTAAGACACATTTTGCATTTTCAGTTATATTGTGCTGCTTTTGTTCTGTAATTTAGGAGAATATTCCAAAAGTTCTCATAAGGAAACTTTTAATAGTAGTTCATTGGTATTACTGAAAATCTTTAATTTGAGCAAGCACTTCAAGTTCTTTAGAAGTAAATGTCTATTGATACTATAACTCAACACAAACTTTAAAATGTGAAAATCAAACATGAAAGATTATTTGTGCTATATTGCTGTACATTAGTTGCAGGTTATACACACAGGGTTTAAGAAATAAAATAATTCTTTTGCTTTTTGCAGTTGCAGGCATTATCAAATAAAGTATGAAGACTGATTATTTTATATACCTTAAATCAGATTGATTTTTCATATATATAAGTGTGTGCATGTATATATAAATATGTGTATAACAGTTTTCTGTGATCTAAAAAACATTTCATCAGAATTAGTTGTGGACTGTAGATTGTTTAAACAGACTCTACTTAAGTCTGTAAAAGATTATGTTATAAATGTGTTATGTCTTAAATACAAACCTAATTTGAATATAAAATGTCTCTGGGTTTGATTAAAAAAAAAAAAAAAAAAAAAAAAAAAAAAAAAAAAAAAGCTTTTTGCTGAAGTTAGACTGCCTTGTACAAAAAGAATATTCATGTGTTTACTAGCAACAGTGGTAAGAAATGGAAAATCATTTGGAATGATAATAAAAAGCTATAATCTTTGCACAAAGTAATCCGTAACTGCCATCATCCTTGTCCAAATTCAAGTATTAGAATTTCTAGACCAGTAAAAAGTCCATGAGAATACTGAGAGAATCTGAAGAGGGAAAAAGAATCAATAATATTGTTCTTTGAATTAACACAAAATCAGTGATCAGACTATAAATAGTACAATGAAGAATAGGCTAAAGGAAATGTAATCAGAAATATGTATTGTATCACAGGCTATTCTCTCTTTTTTTTAATCATTTGAGATAAGTTATTCTGATTCCAGTGCTCTGTTATATGAAAAATAATTTCCATTACAATAAATATATTTCCATTTAAGTTCACAAGCTTAAAAATTTCTATGGTTTATTCGGTAGTTTTATCTTTTCTAATTTATTTTTAACATGATAATAGACTGCAAGTGGTTGAGATGAGACAGAAGACCTAATGACCCTGCTTTTTCTCGGGAAGAAGGTATTTGTAAAAAAGGATTTATAATTAACTGATAGTAAATCATAAGCTGTGCATGGGGTGCTTTCAGCCATTGCTTTGTCTCTGGTGATAACATATTAACATAATGGTCACAATACTTTCTGAGGACTGTAGCAGATTTTAGGTGATTTCCATAGACATCAAGAAGTGTATTAAAGCAAAATAAGTACTGTTGGTCCATTTATTTGGGTTGAGAAACTGGTCTTCAAGAGAAAAAAATGCTAAAGATCACAAGTGGATTAAAGGTAGCCATGCAAATAAAGATCTGTAAGCTTCTATTTTCATTTTGCATGCTCTGGCTCAAACTTCTAGAGTGAAGATTTTTTTTTTTTTTTTTTTTTCTGAAAATGAATACATTAACAAACTAGGCATTATAGATGGATCTTTAGATACTCTATGACCTTGGACAGTTATCTTTACTTTTGCCAGGTAGCCCCAGAAAAACAATGACAGGTCATATCTTATAGACTAGGGTAGCATATAAAGTGAAGTAGCAGTTAAAACATTTATGTTTTTTTTTTTTTTTTTTTTTTTCCTTCAAATTTTCATTACATATGATCTCCTTCAATAGAATAAATACCTACATACTTCATTTTAGAAATTGACTTTAAGTAGGTAATAAACATTTATACCAGTATTTTAAATTTTGCCGTTAAGCTTGAAAAAGTGTTTTTTGTTTGTTTGTTGTTTTTTTTTTTTTTTAACTATATTAGCAAAATAAGAGGTGCTTTAGGCAATTATGAAATTTCTATGTTATATTTAAATCATATAACTCATGATCAGATGCATAGAATATAATATAGGAGAAATACACATCTTCACCCTAACATTGATGGCCAGTGTGAATAACTTGAGCCAGTTGGGTTTGAGAAGGCTGTTAGAATACCTAAAAGTACTTTTATCTACATTTTTTTGTACTGTTGCTAGATATAATTGCTGTAGCTACTAGCTACATTTATATTAGTGTATGTGTTTAACAAAATTCCTCACTGTTAAAACTATAGCAACTGCCAAATGCTAAAGATGACTGTTTTAAGAATTAATATTTTCTTTGGGTAATTATTTTAAAGATTAGAATTGGTAGATATTGGTTGCTAGCTGTACTTCCATGCCGGGGTTCAGGATGAGTAGCAGTGACATCCTTTGAATATGTCTGCAGTAAAATCGCTAACATAGTTGCCTTTTACTGATATTATTCCCCTATCCCAAATTTACATTTGCTTCTGTAGACTAGCTGGTTGGCTGGAAAAAAGGTACAGATACAATGTTGTCATATGGAGAGGACATAGATGATCTACCAACACAAAGATCGATTTTACAAGAGTACAAACATTATCAAAATACTTGGTGCAATTCTTGCATGCTGTACGTCCTCTCCCATGTTATCAGAATCCTAACTTTCTGCCATAACAGCAAGGGGAAGATACCTCTTCTCTATATGAAAAGCACAAAACTGTTTACATCCCAGCCTTTGAGTTATGCCTTCATTCCATCTGTGGCAGTAACTTCCCATAGGTACTTATCTAATATTTCTACCTTTGAATTTCATCCCAGAGAAGTGACTACAATCTTCTTAATATACTTGAAGTTCCTGTTAACAAAGTCAATCAGGTCAAATACAATTTTTGTTTTCTCAAATATAATGTAAAAACAACAACAACAAACAACAACAAAATATATAATATATATCAGCTATGTGTACAGTAAGAAAGTCAGTAGTAGCCTTTGTATTTTATTTATAAGAGTTGAAATGAACATGTTTTTGCAATCTGGTGTCTATGAAGATGATAGACCTTTCCTCAAATGCAGTTATGCTGAACTGGCAGCTATACATGTTACCACCGAGGAGAGAAAAACAGAAAAACCTCTCTATACGCTACATTTGTACTTTGTCTAGGTGTCTATTCTGCAGTTGCATTTGGCACTGGTACACATTCATTAAAAACTAAATTAAAAGGCAAGTGTGTTTCTGTATAAGATGATTTTTTTCCTTAAACTTACTGCAATTGTTTCTGTGGATAGAATTGAGAGACAATTGTGGTTGGCTTCTAGGTGAGGGAAAGCAAATGCAAGTTCCTCCTGTAATAATATTGTGTTCCCAGTTTTGTAACTGTTTTCTATGGAAATTGAAGCTTTTTAGAGAGCTTTAATCATTTCTGGTGAGGCATCTTACATATTTCAGTAGCAGGCAAGGCTTTTATGAAGGCTGACTTTGACCTTATTCAGTTATAAAAACTGCTGTACACAGTGAATAGTAATAATTGGACTACTTCAGGAATGCCATGGTTACAGGTCAAACTTGAATGTTTGAAATAATCTTTCTTGATTCATTAGGACTGTTCTGTAACCAAGTTTTCCTCATCCCCTCTTTAACATAATTGAGGAAAAATTAAGAGTTAAAAAGAAACAGACAATACCACCACTACCCCCCCCCCCCCAAAAAAAAAAAAAAAAAGAGACAAAAACAAACAAACAAAACAAACAAACAAAACAAAAAAACAACACTGGACTAAATGTAATATAAAGAAATATGACAAGATGGAAACATTGATGTGGATGAAAAGGAGTGTCAGAAGAGATTTTAAAATCTTGGTTTATCTTAAACTAGTAAAAAGGAATAGCTATGTGGAGGGTTTTTTTAATTATTTTTTTACCCACTTGCAATGTTTTCTTCCTTTTTTTTGCCCTCTGATAATAATTTGAAAAAATAATTTAAAATGTTTTAAAAATATTTTTGAAGGAAATAGTGATCTAAAATTAAATAGTTTCTTCATGAAAGCACTTAGAAAATGGTGTCTAGCCATGAAGATTTTGAATTGTCTTTAAATTAGAGAGTGATATTTCACAATTGAACCTGATAAATCCTGCAAAGAAATCATATAATGTGTTTTAATAGTAACAGTAGAGTTATAAATTGGGATCACATGACCCACAGACACTCAGGCATTTCTAGAATGATAGTGAAATCATTCTTGATGACTGCCTGTTCACTCTGTGTACATGCAATTAATTCCATGTTTATGGACTTCTGCTGGTTGGGTATGCTTCCTGGGGGTAAAGAGGGACATTCAGAAAGAATGTGAAAAGGGATGGGTTTCTCTGGCCATAGGCATTCATTATTGGCTCAAGGGGCAGATATAGAGCTGTGTTTGTGTTCTACAACTACATCAGTTCAGAAGAACTTCTTACAGACAGAAATTCTTTCTGGGCCTATTTTGTCCCTTCTGCACTGTAATATTTATTCAAATACTGGGGCTTTTTACCTACAGTTACATGGTTGCAGAAGGCTTGCTCTCAGATTGAATGAGGTTGGGATATACCTTGTGTGATACACCTAATCAGTCCCTTACCTTATTCTATTCTCTTTGTATGTAGCTGCTTTTCAGTATGTAGCTGCTTATTCTCTGTATGTAGCTGCCTCTGTTTGTTTGTTTTTGTTTGTTTGTTTGTTTGTTTGTTTTTGGGTGGTGGAGGTGTTCCATTTTCCTTTTGGGGTGGGCAGAGGGAGAGAATACCATGTACATAAGATGTAAAGCTTATAAGCTGTTGAATGTGAACTAAAACATATTTTGTCTACTAATTAAGACTGTTGACTTCTAACAAGTGTCTGGTGCTGTACAAAAGAGAATCCATGTAAATCTCGAGTGGCATGAACACTCTTTACTGTATTAATAGCCTGATCAAATTACAACCTTTATCTTCAAAATCAGAAGTGTTTCTGGAGCAATTGTTTGGAAGCACAGGTTTAATAATGCTGCTGATTTCCAGCTCAGTTACTGTCTGTTCGGCTCCACTCTAACATCTGATTGTCTTGTTTTCCACTGCCCAAAGGAAATACAATCATAAAAGTAATTGTGGGATAGTATGAATGTTTGTCATTTCTGCACTTGTGCCAAGAGTTATCAGGAAATCTATAGGTTACTTTCCAGCACCCAAAAACATACTAACACACAAGTTGAGTTGCCTTTATTTATTTGTATTCAAAAATTCTAAACATTATTTCAGATTCTCTTTCATTCCAAAAAAAACCTATAGTTGATTACCAAGAACAATATTGAAAAGCTGCTACTGACTGGAGTTCTTTGTGGCTGCTGACATATTTTATCTCTTTGAAATGTCTTTTATGGGGGAAAAATGTCTAGTCCTATCACTGGTTACAAGAGAGGGGAAATCTGTGTCTGCTGCTCTGCTCCCCCTAGTGAGAAAGCTGTAAGACCATGAGCTCTTACCTCAGTCTCCTTTTCACTAGACTGGACAAACTGAGTGACCTCAGCTGCTCACAGTATTTGAAGTGAGGTTGCACCAGCACAGAGCAGACTGGAACAATGCCTTCCCGTGACGAACTAGCAATGCTGTGCCTGACGCTCCCTGGGATATGGTCAGTCCTTTTGGCCACCAAGGCATACTGTTGACTTGTATTCATCTTGCTGTCAAACAGAACCCCCACATCCCTTTCCAGGGGCTGCTTTCCAGCCTCTCATCACTCAGATTGTAAATATATCAAGGGTCGCCCCTTCTCAGGTTCAGAATGTGGTGCTTGCTTTTGTTAAATTCATAAAGCTCAGCCCTCTAATTTGTCAAGATCTCTCTACCCTTTAGGGATTCAACAGCTTCTACAAATTTAGTGTCATCTGCAGAGTTATTTAGCATATATTTGAATCCTACATCCAAGTCATTTATGAAAACTTTAAAGAGAACTGCCCTAAAATTGTAAGTCACTTAATGTGATTTTATTAATTCTGATGAAGTCAATGCAAGATGCCTCCATACTGTATGTGTGAAAGTGAAATATTGTTGGGTTTAGGCTTCCTGTCTTAACACAGAGTAATTTTCAGTCTTCAGTAGCTTTTGTTGCTGTGAAGTGTAACATATTTTGTTTGGACAACTAAATACCAGTTGCATATTCATTTTTCTCTTCAGGTGGCTGATGATAAGAGCATGATTGAAGTTATTTTTACCATTTTCAATTGTTGTCATATACCTAAAATGACACATTTTCACTAGAGTAAAATTTATGCTCTAATAACGTGGCTGATAAAAAATAAGTTCATGGTGGAATAGAGCTATTTAAAAATGAATTGTAATATTTAGTATCATAGTATCTAGGTTACATTTTTTGTATGGCTGGAGAAAGTTGAAGAATAATAAAAGATGAGCAGTTGTCAAGGACACAGTGGTGTCACCATCATACCAGACATTAGATCTCTGCTGTAAATTCACTTTAAACACAGGTAACAATATTAAGTATCTACCAATTTTCTATTTTTTAAGAAGCTTCGAATTTTTAGATAAAAACACTCCTGATTAAAAATAAATAAATCAATGACAAGTCTGGTATAAAATGCATTAGTATTCCAAATTAATTGCACTGAAGGAACACTGATGTGAGGACAGGAATAGAATTGGGATTTTTCAGCTTTAGTGAATAAAATTGTGATTCAAGAAGGGAGATTTCTTTCATAGTAGCAGAATTTTTAAGTCTGAAACCTTTTTAGTGGTGTTTTGGTTATAGACACACATTCACTTTGGGATTAAATTAATTGTGTGGTTTTTTCTTTGTTTTTATGAGCTTTTCTATCAGAGCTAGCAGGATAGAGAAGTTGCTAAAAGATAAAAATGTGTAGGAATTATATTTATTGTCTTACTAGTTTGATTACTTCTGTTTTGGTTGATTTTGCTCTCTACAGTCCCCATTTCAGGGATTGTCCAGTTCAGCTACTTGACTGTTCAGTCATTATTAAATTTACAGGTTTCTTGCAAGAGTGCTTGGGATAACTTAAATATCTTTGTAGTGATTTGACACTGCTTTTGCAGAAACTTTAGCCCTTTAGCCCATAACTTAGTTTTATAGTTAGTTTATGAGCTTTGACAGTAATTATAAACTAAACTAATAGGGTTTATTTTGTGCAGAAGTCTCCAGTGATGGATGTGAATTATATCATTCTCCTGTCATTCCCAAAATATTTTCTTAAGCTACATCTTACATCTATTTCTAAAACAAAAAGTTTTAGAATAAATTGATCTTTGCTCATAAAGTGGTTTTAGTCAGGTGGGCTGCTCCCCCTGACCACCACAACTGCTCTTTCACTCCACCTCCTCAAAGAAAAGGGAAGAAAATATGATGAAAAGGGCTCAAGGGTTGAAATACAGTCAAGGAGATCACTCAATAACTATTGTCACAGGCAAAAAAAAAAAAAAAACTAGGGAGATTAAAGAAATTTATTGCCTATTACTAACAAGGTAGAGAAGTGAGAAACAAAGGAAACAAATCAAAAACACTTTCCCCCCATCACAGAATCACACAGAATCACAGAATCACAGGTTGGAAAAGACCTCAAGATCATCGAGTCCAACCTCTGACCTAACACTAACAGTCCCCACTAAACCATATCCCTAAGCTCTACATCTAAACGTCTTTTAAAGACCTCCAGGGATGGTGACTCCACCACTTCCCTGGGCAGCCTGTTCCAATGCCTAACAACCCTTTCGGTAAAGAAGTTCTTCCTAATATCCAACCTAAAACTCCCCTGGCGCAACTTTAGCCCATTCCCCCTCATCCTGTCACCAGGCACGTGGGAGAACAAACCAACACCCCCCTCGCTACAGCCTCCTTTAAGGTACCTGTAGAGAGTGATAAGGTCGCCCCTGGGCCTCCTTTTCTCCAGGCTGAACAAGCCCAGCTCCCTCAGCTGCTCCTCGTAGGACTTGTTCTCCAGGCCCCTCACCAGTTTCGTCGCCCTTCTCTGGACTTGCTCAAGCACCTCGATGTCCTTCTTGTAGCGAGGGGCCCAAAACTGAACACAGTACTCGAGGTGCAGCCTCACCAGAGCCGAGTACAGTGGGGCGATCACTTCCCTAGCCATCCACCCTCCTATCCCTGAGTGGCACAGGAGAACAAGGGTTGCAGTCAATCCATAGCACTTTGCCCTCTGACATTCCTTATGGTTACTCTCTTCTGCTCCAGTGTGGGGTCTTCAAGAACTGCTCCAGATATGGGTCCATACCATGAGGTCCATCGATCAGGAGCAAACAGGCAGCAGCTCATTATTGAGCATCCAATTTATTGTTTATATGGAAATATCACTTCATGTAAACAGAAGTCTATACAATACTAGCACTGTAAAAAGTAGTTCTGGCTTAAAAGTGAAAGGCATTGATACCTTTTCTGTCATGCTTTTGTTAAAATGATGTAATTATGACATGATGGCAAAATCATACTGAAAAAATAAAGAGTATGAAAAACAAGGATAAATATTATATCTCCATATTGATGTGCATGTCCTTTCTTTCTAGAGAGAGAACAAATGTAAAAATGAGGAAAAACAAAAACAAAACAAAACAAACAAAGCAAAACAAAAACATAGCCTCCTAAATCTCTGCCTGGTTTTATTAGATGTGCAGGAAGGCTGGAGTGGCTCCTAATATTTGTGATTCTAGTAGGCAGATGAAGTCTAACAAAATTCATTGCTTTAGAGACAGAATTGGAAAAGCCTTGGCTAAAGAAAAGCCTAACCTGAGCAAATATCAGAAGCCTTAGATCTTTCTTTAGATCACGTTTCAATTTCCTCTTTTCTCCCTTCTATGTTCTTTCTCCAGTCACTTGCTTTGCTCCTAACTGAGCTTCCTCATTTTGCTCCACACTATTATTCCCAGGTTTGTTTTCTGGTTCGAATTCCTGTTCTCCTGCAACCTGGAAGCACTCTTTTTGGTGCAAGGCTCAAATGAGGTTTTAACCCTGTATAAGAATTCACCTGTGAATTTCAGCTGTGGACCCAGGGTGCACAGGGTGTTGCTGCTGCTGTTAAGCTGAAGCCCAGCTATTAGTGCATGTCCTTGCTATCCAAGAAGCTTTTTAAAGTTTCTACCTTGTGAAATTCTGTATTTCCAAAAGGAATGCAGTTCAATGAACCAAGGCAGCAGAAACAGAGTATTGATTACCTGTAACCTTTCTACTGCCTTTTTTTTTTTTTTCTCACTGGGTGTGGGTAATGATTCTGTCTTTCAAATTAGTTCCATTTAGTTGCACTTCTCCCCTTACATCCATGGCCCATAAACAGACCTCATGTTTAAGCTTTTGTTTGGTATACTTTTTTTTTATTATTATTATTATTATCGGGAGAAAAAAAAAGTAGCCTTGTGCAACAGGTGTGAAGGGGAAAGGGTGAGAATAACTGAAGAGGAAAATTACTATTTAGTGTCCCATGAGAATATGATATACATCTGGAAAAAAATACAAGAGAAGAGAGGTTAAATGCAGCTGAGGTAGGATTATAGCTCCCTGGCTATGAAATTCAGCAGTCATTTGTGCAACACCCTATAAATTGTTTGAAATATTATAAATCTAAAAGAGATCATAATTAAAATATCATTGAATTTTCATAAAATTAGGGTGATAGTTTAAAACTTGGAATAATTTTTCTTCCTTTTTTTGTTGTCGTTGTTGTTGTTTGTTTGTTTGTTTGTTTTGACGCTCCAGAACTTATTTTATCTAGCAAAGGGATGAAAAGAGCTGTTATCCTAGATGCCCATATCAGGGACAGACAGTAGCCTGAAAAGCAGGGTACCTGGGGGAAATATGACAGCACTTGTGCAAATTCTACTGTGCTTATGCCAGACCAGAATCTACCAGAATCTCTCTCTTCCAGCCACCACTTTAGTGGCATTTTTGATGTGTCATATAGAGTGTCAATAATTCTTTTTTATGCAGAAAATTTTCAAAATGCATGCCTCAGTGATCCAATTCCCACCCCCCCCCCCCCCCCCCCCCCAAGATGTCTTGGACAGTCTTAGATCAAATCTAAAAATAACCATTTGAAGAACACCTGCTATTTTAATTTCTTTTATTTGAGTAAAAGTTGTAGACTAATATTAGCAGCCACAAGTGGTCATACCAGTGGCAGTCAGGAGACTGAGCACCTGCTCATCTCTGCAAGTAGCCAGCAGTGATGGATGGGCCATGATTTAAGGGGCATGTGTTGACAACAGGCTTCGTGGACAAGTGGTTACAGCTACTTGTTACTGATTAGTCCCACTAGAGATGAGGGGGTTTCTGTCAGTATTCTGATGACTTGTACAAAGAGGTAAGGAGAAAAGGATAGTGCCATGAAAGTTATTACTGCACTAGAGTAGACCCATCAAAATGCTGACAAAAATGAGGAATGACTAAAGATGAGTTGTGCATCTGCTTTTAGGCTTTAATAAATAATAAAATGGCAAATGTCCCCAGATGACTTAATATTGTAGGCAATTGCATGTAATAAAGACATCATAGCTATGCTAAAATCCTCTGGAGAGTATTGTGGAATGCATGGATTCTTAGTATCACTGCAGTTTTCTCAAGTATGAACATCAGTCATTATTTCCTCTGGAACCAGTGATGGTTCTGTCAGTAATGGAAGACTGAAGAAAAAATAACTCAGGATATTTCCCTTGCCTGTTTCAACAATTTTACAATTATTTTTTTTATTTTTTTTTCTTCCAGAGGATAAAATAGAAGACCAAATACAGAATTCTGGCATGGACACTCACTTCTATGAGCAGAATAAAACTAAACAACAACAAAACAATCACACACACACACACACACACAAAAGATACAGCATGTGCTCTTAAAATACAGAAAGCTGTCTACATTGTTTTGCAGATATGACTCATTATAATCAATAAAAGGACATGTCTTTTACATAAAACATTTATTAACTATAAAATAAGAAGAAAATAATTTTCTGGCTTTTACATAGACTTAGAAGCAAAACCAAACAGTGTCTTGGTAGTTCTAAGACCAAATCAAATCCTGTATACTTAAATTCCACATATTGATATTGCATACTTATTTCACACTATGGACAAATGGCTTCCACTTCATTTGAAATGGGAATTACGAGTTTGTCATTCATATCTTTGTCTTAGCACAGCTGGAAAGCATCTGCATACTGTAATGTGCTTTATCAGTTTAGAAGTAATAGTTTTTCAATAAGGCTTGTTACTTCTAAATATTAATTTGAATGTAAAATGCTTTTCTCTTGCTCATGATTAGTGTTCACTATCTAGTATTTTGCTCTTTTACTCTCGCACCCATTTTATTATTTCAGAATTTCTATTGGAAAATCTCAGTAAGTGCTCAGAAACATAAAAATATTTATCCACTTATTGCATTATAATAGGTAAAGAAGTGTTTCATTCCTGTGTGCTGTTGGTAATTCTCAATCATTTTGTTAGTATAGCCTTCCTCCCTTCGTTACAATTGAGGGACCTGAACCTATTCTGGTTCTTTAGCTTCCCTTTTGCTCTAGAAATTGAGAAACACTTCATCTTTGCATAGTTTTCTTCTGCCAGGATGCATTTATCATACTAAAAGTCATTCCTTTTTTGCTATGAGTCATGAGGAGTTCAACTGTAGTCTTTGCCCTCTGGTAGGGGACATGAGTAATCTGGCTAGGAATAGCACAGATCTGTGGACACAGCTGAAGACTACTTTGCTTCAAGGACACATGGGATTACATTTGGCAGATACAATTTGGGGAGCAGAATGAGAAGCCTGGCTCTGTATGGCTGATGATGCAAGAAGTCTGTATTTATATTTTCTGTGAGATAAGCTTGGCCAGTTTAAATTTTGCCATTCTGTGGCTTATTTGCCTTTGTCACGCTCAGAGAATGCAAAAACTTGCAAACAGAGTAGATAATCAGTAGTTTTACCTGTGAGGATGGGTGTGATTTTGCACTTAAAATGGGGCCTAAAAATACTGATAAACCTGAGATAGGTAAGACTCTTAAAATAATTGATCTGCCTACTCATTAAAAATAAATAAATAAATAAAATTCACATAAACTAACTACTCATACAATACAGCAGTAGCTGATTATTGTAGTGATTTTCTATATATGTATTTATATATATATATAAATTGTGTAGCTGTGCATAGCAAATCAGTTGCTCAAATCACTTGGAAAGCATGCTGTGGCATTTGAAATAAGCCGCGGGTAGTGAAGCTGCTGAGCTGTAAACCTTGTGAAGTGGGAGTTAATTGCATGTTTTGGTCATGTGGGCACATGCTGCTGTTGCTAGGTTATCTCAAGATGAGAATAGATGCTGCATCTGCCAATTGCACAAGGGAACAAAATACTTTCATGTCGTATCAGATATGCTGAGACCATGACCTCATCCCACACAGGCTTATTAACAGTGATGGGCAGGAGTTAAGGCCAGCCACCCAACAAGCAACTGCTCTGAAATACTCTATGTACTAGCACTGAAATGAAAAGTCCAGTGTTAATGACAAAACCTATGCATATTCTGCTGAAAGGCAGACTGCATCTTTTCATTGAAAATAATATGAAGACATACTACATCAACTTTAAATACTAGTTTAGGAGTGAACATATTTTCCAAAGCATTTGATGTGTGCCACACAGTTTTATACCATAACATTGTGGTAACCCATCACAAAAATTTGCAGAAACATGTTGCCCTGAGGCATTGGATTCAGCACGACCTTGCTGATAAGTACAGACTGTTCAGGAGTGCATATCGTGCTCTCGTCTGTGTATGTGGTCTTTCTTTGGGCTGATTTCCTATAATCACCTTTTGAAACAAAGTTGCTGGAAATGACATATGCACTCTACATCCAATATTCAACACTGAAAATAAGTTTACTAACAAATATCTCCATTTAGGGAGGTTTACTAGGAAAAGTGAATTAGTAAATTTAAATGAGTTTATTATCCTAGAACTACTTCTACACATCCACTGTTGCTCCAAACATCTATGTAATCTGATTTTTCTATTTTTTCCACTCAAAAATATTGGTGTGGAAAGTTGCTATGAGTAGTGTATAAGCCTTTTATCAAAGTTTTGCTTTAGGTCTTCTATAATTGTGGAAGGGAGGAACATCCTTAGTAGGTTAATTTACCATAAAGAACAACATTAGGCTGTGAAAGATTTCATATTTTCCCACTATTTGACTAACTTACAGTAGGAACACCATTTTTAAATAGTTAAACTTAAATGATATAAAAGTTCAGTAGCAACAGATAGTTAATGTGATTTTCTGCTCACTTGAGGGGACTCAATTGAAATGGGTGTCTTCCAGCAAAGAATGGCATAGTTGAAAGCAATTCAAGAGAAAGGAATCTTTGTCCTTTCAAAATTTTCCCTGATCCACAGAATACGACACGAAGCTATGCTATTACTTGAAGCTGAATTTACTATAAGTTTGAATGATTGATGTAGAATATAGGACATATAAAGTAGCAAGTGGTTACAGGATGGTTGTGTAGGGATTAACAAAGTCCCTCTGTGAGTATATCATGCAAGTCTGTAGAAAACTCCTTGAAAACCTTCTGAAATGTCCAACACCAAGTACAATTGGACACAGGATCTCACAAAGATGTCACCTTGTGACATGATTTGACTTGACATTTCCTGGTTCTGTTATGATTTTGATACTATATGACAGAAATATGTTTTTATTCAATATGACCTTTCCAGCTACTTTTTTTCTCATTTTGGGCACCAACCTATTTTTGTCTGTCTATATGTTTAAATGGACTACATAGTGTCTGTAACATTCAGTGTAGTTATAACACAGTTATTCATTGTGGAGTCCATTAGTTGATACTTCCATGATTGACTTAAGCAGTTTAATGTCAGTAATAGTCTTCTGTGACAGTACACTTTCATCCCTCAAGCAACATTTTGTGGGAATGTCATAAGAACACAATCAAGTCAAAATATTCTTTACTAGATATACTCATGCCACTATGACTTTGCTTTCTGAAAAAAAATGGTAAAGGCATTATTTACGTGCCAATTGTACTACCGTGTAGACAGCACTAGATTGGCTGCACTATTTGTCATACAACGTGTTGTTCAAATAACATAAAATTTCTAAACTGCATGACCCAATACTGGTGGTGCCAATGGTACTTAAATTCCAAGGCCTACACATATGAGAGTGAGAAATGTTTTGTGTCTTTTTGGGGTTTATGACCCTGATCTCTACTATCCCACCACTGAAGTCTCTCTCCCAACTCTAATCCTGCCTTGATATCATCATCTCCACCCCCTGCTTTGCTTTAATGTTCATACTTCCAAAATTTATACTGGATGTGGCCACATTGTTTTTATCTACTTTCTTGGTTAGAAGTTTGGAAATTAGTGAACAAAATCAAATAACGTATGTTCTGAACTTGGTAAAAAATAAGGCAAAATTGAGATCAGGATTTGATCTTCTAGTAGTCAATGTCACAGAGAAAAAATGTATGCTAGATAACATCGTCATGTTTTTTTTTGTAATTTCCATTGTCTTTGCTATGTCTTAATTTTAAATTATTGACACAATTGCCCTGAAAATAAACTGTCCATGAGTTAGAACAGCATGGATTGAAGTTATGCAAATGAATCCTGTTTCACTCAGCTGCAATCTGAACTTCCTTTTTTTTTCTCTTAGAAAATTTGCACATACATCATAAAGATTCATCTTGAGATCAGTTTCTTCACCACTACTGAAAAAAAAAAAAAAAACAATAACAAACTTTTTTTTCTGTTGTTTGTGTTTCACATGCTCCACTTATCACTAGTTTTCAAGATCAATGAAATTTTCAAAGAAAGCTTCTGCACCACAGTAAGCTTAAGCAATGTTCAGATGAAGAACTTTCTGCAGTGGATATCATGCATATTTTCCCACCTTTGCAAAGCAGCAAGAATATATTATTTGAGATTAAATCTAGGGTAGTACTAGCATGTAAATAGCTCGACAATAGTTCGACATAGATTTAGGTTCCTTGTAACAAACATAACAGATTCTTGAAAGAAAAACAAACAAACAAAAAAAAAACACCTTTTCTGATGCATTTACTATTTGTCTCTTTCTGAAGTGTCTTTACTATGATGAGGTAGATAAAGAGACTTTTTGGCCACTAAGAAGTGCTTGAGGAGAAAGAGAATAAAAATATTTTTTCCAGAGTGCTGGAAACAATCCCCCTATACATCACTATTCTACTTATTCATTTATCACGCTATGATCTTTTAATTCAGAAGTGTTTGTTTAAACATATATTTTGTTTAAGCATGATATGCAGTATACAGAAAATCTATGCATGTGTGCAGAAGAGAAGATTATTGGACAATAAGTTGTTTCTGTGATTCATTTATTTTTTTTTCTTTCCTTTTTTTCCTCAGTTTTTTGGTATGTTGTTCTGCAGGTCTAGTTGTCTGAAGTAATAGGTTGACATATCATTTATAAATGGCTCAGCAATATATGATTACCTTTCTTCAGTTACAATCTGTTACATTGATTTTTCTTTGCATACTTGCACTTGGTTAATACTGGTAAGAAACTGAATTCCGAATCCTTTTATTTTCTACTATTTGTTCTCTTTGTACTGAATAATATTTATTGTAGCTGTATAGAAATCATTTAATTTGTTTTCCACAAGTCTAAGTAATATTTTAGCCTTACAAAACTTACTTAGAAGTTTATTAAAACTTAATAATTTCCATCTAACCCTGCTGCTTTCCTTTTGCCAAAAATCTGACTTTATTTATTGTTTGCTAGAATGTTTTTACTTTTACCTTTATACATTCAAAATTCATAATGACAGAATGCATTTTCACTAACAATAAATGAAAAATTATTATAAAGTGTAAAGTCTTCTTTGATGGTGTTGCACTCTTGTAAGTGAATATTAAATATCTGTAGACCACACACCATACTGCTGCTTTTGTTTCAAAAGGTTATGGTCTTGCATTAAACTGACTTTATACATTGTATCACTCAAATTTATGTTGCTTTCAAATAAAACAAAAATCTGTATGCATATCTGAGCTTTGAACAAACTGGATTAGAAGTATGCTAAAAAAGATGTTGATAGATGTTGACAGAATAATAACAACAGAGAGGGAAAAAAAACTGCTGTTTCCCTGAAAGACAACTTTTTGGAGGGCTGGTGAGGGGAAGGGAGCGGAGGATGGATGTTTGCGATCTTTAAATTACTCTTTTCAAAAAAGTTCAGGGTCAAAGCAGTCAATACAGTAGTCAATGCAATGTAGGTCAATACAGTCTCTCTTAAATAATTACACCCCTGTAATTATTTACAGTGTAGAGGGTTACGGTTGTTAACCCTCAGTTAAACAACAGGAAAATAAATTTTACTCCTGATTAAAATCTGGCTCACGTGCACCCTTAGGGACATGTGCAAGAAATATGAAAAACAGTATAAATGTTTAAAATATTAATTTATATTAATAATTTATAATAATATATATTATATATAATATATATAATGGATTATTATAATAATTATAATAATAATTTATATTAATATATTAAGCATTTAATATAATTTAATATAATATTCACTAGATTGAAAACAGGTGTTGATGAGCTTTGCAGATACTCTGACCAAATTACACACAAGCCAGTTTAAACTAATGTAACTACATCAGGGAGGTAATGTAACTACATCAGGGAGGTAATTCTGCCTATCAGCAAAGGAAATTTAGTGACTTGGTACCATACAAATGAATCTTTGTACCTGCCACCTGAAGCTCCTCACGTCTGTTTGCAGCTTGACATGGGGAAAGGCATAGAAGTACATTTTTTATATAATCAGAAATCTGTTGGACAGACACTAGTTTAACAACCAGGATACAATAGGACTAGCTGAATGAAGTGTCAGTAATTCTCTGTGGTTTTGATTTCACAGTTTGAGTTCTAAAATAAGTCTTCTCCTAGTTTTGGGATAAGGTAAATTCTTGCTGTATCCCGCAGTTTCTTGAGATTTGTGTTATACTGATAAGCTGTCAAAAGAAACGTGAAGTAAAAAGACATTTGAAGCTGAAAAATTATTATTAAAAAAAAAAAAAAATCATATAACAAACTCAGATCAATGGGACAGTCTCCAGGCTTTTCCTCTTCTTGTCTCTCTAGACTTTCTTCTTTTCCATCTAAAAGGAGGGGGAAGGTTAGGGTAGACGCCATGCACCATGGCATTGTTGAATCATCACGTTTCAGGATTAGTTTTGTTCTGAAGGATCCTTTTTAAAATTGATAACAATTTTAGATACATATATTATACAATTAGTATATTCTTGAGTTTGTATTCCTAAACACTTTTTGTTTGGATATGCTGCCTAACACAAATTGTAAAATTCATACACCTCGTTCTATTTTACTTAGTACAATGTAAAGTATTCTACCTAGTCATAATATAAAGTGCTTAAAGTAAAGAAGCTCAAAAAAAAAAAAAAAAAAAAAAAAAAAGCTTACTTATTTTCTTTATTTTTTTTCTTCAATGAATAAAAAATATAGACTTGAGGAAGTATCCAAAGGAAAACTGCTTCAAAAGTTCATTTCTGAATATAAGATGATTTCAAAGTTCTAGATCTCTCGAGTCTTTAGATTGTTTCAGTTTGTTTCCTGAGTGCTTTTGTAAATGATGAAAGTGTTGTCTATTTTACCTGTAATATTTCATTTCTTATAGTTTCAGATCATCCAGTGAAAGGAACTAATAAAGTAAGAGTGAAACAGTCTACAGATTTGAATTTTAGACTAAGAGGAGGTCAATGTTTTTATTTAAAATTCCACTTTTCTTAATTACTGTTAAGTGAGCTTTCTGAGTCTCCATGTGCATATGTGTACTTGTGGTTTAATCCCAGTGGGCAGCTCAGCACCATACAGCTGCTAGCTTACTCTCCCCAGGTGGGATAGGGAAGAGAATTGGAAAGATAAGAAGTGTGAGTGCTTGTGGATTGAGATAAAGACAGTTTACTAACTAAAGCAGAAATTGCACACACAAGCAAAGCAAAACAAGGAATGCATTTACTACTTCCCATGGGCAGGCAAGTGTTCAGCCATTTCCAGGAACGCAGGTGTCCTCATGCATAATGGCTTGGAAAACTGTTACTCCAAGCTCCACCCTACCCACCTTCTTTCTTCTTTGCCCCATCTGTTATTGCTGAGTATTACACCACATGGTGTGGGACAGCCCTTCGGTCGCTTTGGGTCAGCTGCCCTGGCTGTGTCCCCTCCCAGCTCCTGGTGCACCCCCAGCCCTCTTGCTGGCAGGCCAGCATGAGGAAATGGAAAGGCCTTGTCTCTGTGCAAGCACTGCTCTGCAAGATGTGAAAATATCAGTGTGTTATCACCACCAATTTCATCAAAAGTCCAAGCCACAGCATCACACCAACCTCTATAAAGAAAATTAACTCTATCTCAGCTAAAACCATGACAGTAATCTAAAATTTTGCTGACTCTTCTATCTTATTCTACATTGCAAATATAAGTAGCAAATTCTAGAGCTCTTTCCACGTAAGAGATCCATAGTTATTAGCAAGGAGTGCAGTAAGTTGCCTGCTTTTTCCATCTGACATCTTTTTAGCTTTCGTTTCTGACCACTGTTAGCTATTGAGCTTTTCTCTGTCACAGAACTTACCACTTTCATTTTTCTAAGCATCCCACATGCTCAGTGAGTTATTTAGAACAGATTCAATTCAGATTACTATTAGACAATGCAAATGGAAAATAATGATCTTTTTTTGACCTCTAGTCTTTGATAGAGTCCTTTGTTTACTTGCATGGTTGCTCATTAGTTCATGACTTATATATATATTAATTTAAAGATTACTTATTTCTTAGTTTCAATTATTTTCCATTTGCTTATCATACTTTCTGACCCATGTTATTTACATGCAGTATATTTTCAAGCTTCACCTGGCTATTTAGTAAGGTCATCCACAGTGGCACAACTGTTACTCCTCTGACAAGTCTCGGTCCTTCCTAACAAGCCTCAGCCATGTCCAGCACAATTTGAATAGTTGCGATTCATACCTTGGTCAATGACTGTGTCTCTGGAAAGATCTTAATAGCTGTCTAGAGAAACTGAAGTCTTGAAACCTATATGCTTAGCAATTTCATTTATTTCAATATCGAAGGCTTTGCTCCCAATACCGCTTTTCTTTCACTGAGAAGTACAGTAACATTCAAGGCAGGCAGCATGGAACTAGGATTCAAATGTTTGTTTTTCTTCTACCTTGTTTTATTTATATGACTGCACTTGAACACAGAGTGGGAAGGAAGGCTGGTTCTGACTGTGAATAGTTGCTCACAATTGTTTCCAGCTGTGGCTGCTTACAGCTTCCAACAAATCCATGCTTAGTTGTAATTGTGAGCTGCAGGTGATTGCAGTGGCTTCCTGTCCTGGAAGTGGACGTAGCACTGTTACTGTGAAAGAAGTGTGCGTGCATGTAAATTCATACTGGTGAGACTAGCATTTTTACTGTTGTTACTCTGCTTCTGGGTACGTTTTTGTGTAAATTCAATGACAGTTGAGATTAGATTACAGCTTTTAGCTGTATTTTTATAGAATTAAAGTATTTTACCATGGTAGACCACTAGTCCTGTATCCGTGAGTAACATGTACTTTCATGAACACCTTTTCTTTCCCTTTGAAAACTTGGAGAGAATGTGAACAAAGTGGTGGTTTTCTCCTATATGTTGAGTATAATAATAGTTTCTGTACTACTGGATTTAGGTAGACTAAAACTCCAGACTCAGAAGACCTCGTGTGCTGAGGCAGACATAGGATGGAAAAGTCAGTTTGCAAATTTTGTTATAATGTGCAGAGGAAGGATGTTTATATTCTGCAAAATATATATAACTAGATAAAATTTGTGTTTTCAACTGAGCATGTGTGCATATGTATTACATGTAGTGTCAGTCATTGACTGTAAAATTTCATTTGCGTGTACAAATCTATCTCTGTGCATTTCTCTTTCTCTCTCTCTCTTTTTTTTTTTTTTATTTTAGCAATTAAATTTTGTAATTAAGTAGAATATTAAGTAGAATAGTTCTTCAAAAAGACATGCAAGCTGGTCACATGCATCTCTAGGCTTAGATATGATGGAATGTTGAAGGATGGTTCGAGGCCTGAAGATATTTATAGGCAATATGTTGGCAGATGCCATTGGAAACAGAATCACCAAAATAGTGTGAAACTAGAAAAGATAAATGAAAAGCTAGGTGCAACAGAGCCTCTATAAAATAAATTCCTCTCAATAAGGCTAATCTGTGCATTACCATTTTGACAGGCCTGCAATCAGAGACTGGAATAAATCAGATCATCGGAAAATATTCAGTTATGAAGAAGGAAAAAAAATACTTATTGAGATAAATTTGTGGTTATTAATCATCAGTCACAGAAAAGAAAAATAACTAGCCTGCCAACAGCTTAATCTGTTCTTTAAATTAACGTTTTTGTGCAAAATATCATTCGAGTGTTTTGGTGTTTGAAACAACTGAAATGTTAATTTGAAAAGCTTTCTCCACAACTATATATAGATATCCTTGCTAAATGTGGGTACTCATGACAAAGATAATTAACATCTTCCATTTAAAATAGTCTAGTTTACAAGCTCAAGATGACACTTTAAGGTTAAAAGTCAGCTGTAGTGGCAGCAATGGAATGTTTTGAGACTGAAAAACACATTTGTTTTGCAGAGTTATGTTTCAAGCAGTAGAAAAAATGTTCCAGGTGATAGCAATTAATGGCTTTGAATGGAAACAATCCAGATGTTTCTATGGCAATGTGGCATGTTAAGAAAGGAATCTTAGACAGTTTTTTTTATTGGTATAGACATAGTGCTAAGAGTGGGAACTGTCCCCTCTGCTTTACTGCAGATCTCATTTGAGATCGCTTATGTGTCTTTGAAAATTTCATTACTATATTACCCTGAACTGAGAAGTATTTTAATGAACATGAAAGATTTTCATGTCTTATAAACAGAAAGGGGGTAAATGGAGTAAAGGGTAAACCCTCGGTGTATTTTTATTTTTTTTTTCAGAGCAGCTAAATTAGACCAAGCTCAGTGTGGGAATGGTTGAAAAATCTCTACCTGAGTTGGGAATCTCAACCTATATCATTAGTATGCGTCAACAGCCTACTAAGGGAAAGAGGAGTCAAATACTCTTCAAGAAATAGAAAGGGATTGGTGCATACTATGGTAATATATCCTGTATTTGACACTTATCATTTGTTTAGCTCAATTCTCAGCTTTCAAAAGTCACCAAAATATGGTTCCATCAAGGAATGTGTGCTAGGTATTTTATCTGAACCTTTTCAGGTCCTTCTATCTCTGCCAGATTGTTTTCTAAAGAACAGAAATGTGGATAAGCCAGAAGAGGAGCCACTGGCTTGATTCATGAGGAGGCAGTTCTGATGCTGTTTGCAAGAAAAACTGCTGAGAGGCTAAGGAAGAGTTTCAGAGCTTGCCTCTGGATTTATTGTTTAAAATCTTATTGTATTCATAAAAAGAATACGTTTGGGGGAGGGGGGGAGGAAGGATGGCTCTTACATGTAGAAAAGTAAATTTCACTCTATCATAAAAATATGTATTTCAATTTACATAGTGGACTAAAACTCTGGCCTTGAAACAAATATTTGATCTAAACCTTGTTATATAATGGAATATTATTCTAATTCTTATTTCCTTTACTGGAGATGATAAATCCTTTACAGATGGTTTGATATAAAAAGACTATTTTATATATAAATGATTTATATGTAATATATTAAGTTACATGTAGCATTAATATTAAATGCAAATATTATTGACTTGCAGGTCACACCCTGCAAATTTTACCCTACATATAGCTGAAGTTGTTTGAAATATGTGATTCAGCAATAAGTTTTGCTGACACAAAGATAAAAATGGAATTATATTTATGCAAAATCACATTGGCATCATTTTAAATACGTGTTTCACTTGAAATACCTCCTCAGAGTTTTTACCATCATGATAGACTAAACAGTCTGGGACCTTGAGACTCTGAAGAAGAAGCTTTTTCTCCTCTATGACAGTTTTTCAAAACATAGCTCGAGGAGGCCACCTTTCACAGTTGGACAAGTAGGCCATGACAGTTCTTCCCTGAGGATTAAATAAGCAGTACTGACATGAATACAAAATCCATTGTTATTACTTTATTAGTTTAAACACTGACCTACTCCTAGCCCTTGGATTAATGAACACCATCGTAGAACTTTTATTTTGTACCTTAATTAAGCAATGATCTCTGAGGGACAAGTATTATATGTAAAACTCCTACTGACCTCAGTGGGAAAGAACAGTATGTACTTTTCTCAAGGCAGACAAGATGATTAAAAAAAAGCAAGGTGAATTAATTCAGACATCGGAATCTGAATTTAATCTTGGTCAGTACTCCATCCACTTTTCTTCCATCTCATTTTTGTCCTGAATGTCTTTTCAGCAAAAGTTGTCAAAGGGAAAATACAATGGCAACTTGACTTTGTTGTAGCTTTCCTTAGCTGATTACCACTGACAGCCTTATTTTGCCACTTGTGGTATAGACCATCTCTGGACAGTAGTCAATGGTCTTACTCAGACCTGAAGATTTTGGTGATACATATTCTTGTTAATATTTACAGCATAAAGCAGGAAGATTTGAGTTGTGAATTTGAAATCGTGCCAGATCTTTTTAATAGTTTATGACATTAAAACCATGATGCTGTCATATTTTAAAAGTATGTACTTTATGTAAAATATTTTTGGAAAAAAGGTAACTTTCATCTATTACTTGTATTTGATATCATGTCCAGAACTTATTCCTTCAATAACATGAATTGTTGTTTTTTGTTGTTGTTGTTGTTTTAATATAGGGGAAAAAAGAAAAATACAAAAAAAGACTATTTCAGAAAATAAGTCAAGGTTTTGAAGAGTCCCTGAAAGCAATTTTTTTTCCTGACCTATTCAAACTAAAATGTGTGCTTAATAATAGATATAGCTATATATCACCCAGTCATGACATATATATATATATATATATATATATATATCATCCTGTGATATATATATCTCACCCTGTCATGATGTATAAAAAAAAGGGCCAACATAGTTCAAAAGTTATTGAAGGTTATCTTGCTGATGAAAAATACTTTCTAAATGTATATTGTTTCTTCAAGTCTATGAGGACTCCTGTTGTATAGAAGGAATTGAATGATTTCTCATAATTGCTTAGTATGATGAATTTGCTAATTAAAATATTCAAAAACACTTGAAATATTTTTATTTTTATCAGAATGTAACTGTATGAATCTGGAGGTCCAAATCAAAAACTTAAAAAAAAAAATCAAAAAAAAATCAACCATTTTGGGAAGTTTTCTATCTTGTTTAAATTGTGCATGAAAATATTTTAATTTGACATTAGTTTGAGCTTGTCAATTTCCAGCTTTCACTAGCTTTGGCTTTAATTTTGTATTATGCATACTATATAGTGTATAATAGTTATACTGCAATTTTATTCTTAAAAATGAAGCTGTGAGCTAACTCATATAATTTTTCACAATTTTAAAGTGCCAGATAATGATAAAGAAATGAAAAATTTTGAGACCTCCAATCACTTTTCACGATCTTCAGAAGTATGGCTTAATGATTTTCATGTACTTTTTGACACTGTAATGATTTCAGACACGTTTTTCTCTCTTATTTTCCTTCCTCTGATTCCTAGACAGGAACAGAGAACAGTCCTAGAATCTTACACTCTTTTTCTTGCGTGAGTGTTTATTACTGAAAGTTATAGCATGTATTTGCATGAAGAGATGCACATGTGTCAGATGTTTGACAGGTTTATGGCCATTTAGTGATTGGCTAAATATTCACAGAGCTAAAATGTGTTTTTGAATGAAATGCATACAAAAGCAAACTCTTCATCGAACAATTTACCAAGATATTAGATCTCTCCAGTTCTTAAACCAGAGGTCTAAGAAAAAAAAATATAGAAAAATAATTTCAATTACTTTACTGGTCTTACTGAATACACTCTATTGATGGATTATTTTTTTATTTTTTTGTCCTCACATTCAGATGCACTCACACAAGACATTTGTTTCAGCACATTGGATGATCCATAATCTCAACTGAAACTATGTATCAACTTGTTCAGCAGATTTATATTGTATATTCACATCTTTCTTGCAGAGTCATGGAGGCGCTTCAAGTGCTTTGAAACCCATGGGAGAATAGTCAGTTGCCAAATGAATAACTTCTTTTTGTGCATCGGAATAGAAATAATTTTTTTTAGTCATGGGATCATGTGCTTTTTCTCCTGTTTCTGGCTGTTTGTTAACATCTCATAACATGTTTTCACAAGTGGGTGATGTATATTTAGTTTGTTAATATGCTGCTTGCAGAAACCCAGACAGTTCCCTCACAAAAAAAAAAAAAGTCACTTTGACCTCTGTACACTTTCCACCCTTCCTCTCAAAACAGATGTACTAGGTAATAAAAGGTTCAGAGAAGTGGTACAGCAAGGATGAACAAAATGCTTTGGAACCACCTTCATACGGAAAACAACTTTCATTATTTCAGTCTTAAAAATTAGAAAAAAAAAAAAAAAAAAAAAAAAAGGAAAATAAAGGTCAAGGAAACCAAAACTGGTCTGGAGAATGATGGATAGGAAAAACTATTATCTCTTCTGCTCAAAATGAAGATCTCAAGGAATTAAAATAGGTAGTAGGAGACAGGTTCAAAAGAAGTAATAAAGTCATTTTTCATGCAACAGATCACAACTGTGAAATTTTCTTGTTCATGTTTATTGAAGACAAGATTTTGCATGAGCTTCACTTGGAGGCTGAATAGTTACTCTGAAAATGCACTCACTCATGCTAGGCACATCCAAATAATGTCAACCAGAAAGATGAAGAATGAATGTACTCAGAGTTAGGTTATCCCATTATTTATCCTAAACATCTATTTTTTTTATGTTATAAGAGCAAACATACTGAGCTAAATAGAATTTTTATCCAATTTACGGCACTTTTGGATGTCTTGTAGTCTTTTTTTTTTTTCTTAAACATGGGCACAGAGGAATTTAATTTTCTTGAAAAAAGAAAATGTTCTTAAAGCTTGTTAAAAGTTATAACATAAAAATGAAGGAAAGGATAGGTCAGGACAAGGAGATAATGTCATATCATGTAAAACAACGTGATGCCTTATGTACACAGAACTAGTTTTTATTATTAACACTTAAAAGAAAAAATCTTTGCGATTTTGTGGAATATATTTTTATAGATTATTTTAAAAGCAATCTCTGATTCTTTTTTCTTCAAATAAATATTTTTGAGATAAGGAGGAAAAAAAAGGAAAATAAAAAAAGTTAGCTTCGCACAAACAAGCAGAGTTGTACTAGTCAATGATTTTAATAGGCTGCTTTATTCTGGAAACTTTGACACTGATTACAGTAGGAGACAGCACAGGACTATTAGAAATATTTACTGCTCTTTAAAACACTATTATCCTTGAAACTACTAATGATATTCAAACTGCTTAGCAGTGCTTTTGGGCTACTGAAATTCCTCTGCCAATGTCACTACACTTTTTCACAGCATGGGATAGACAGGCTTATGAAAATATGCACTTCTCCTGCCTAGCAGGGTGCCCAAATTATTGGGCTGGCAGGCATACTTATATTCTTGTGATGGACAGTATTACATTGACAATCAGTAGCAAGTCTCAGCGAAATGGATTGTAGAGCTGGATTGGTGTGATGGGCTACAAGGCCAATTACAAACTTTGGAAAATATTATGGTGGGGCTGTGGATGAAGTGGTATGTGAAACTGGGAAAAACAATGGATGGGCAAAGAAAGCACTAGGTGAAGAAAAGGGGACTTGAGGAAGTTAAAGTGAGGGGTGTAAGTGCTGAATACAGGGTACAAAGAAACGGGGAGGAAAAAGGTACAGAAGGATGAGGAAGTGCAGGATATTTCTCTTGTTTAGTAGGCTCTGTATGTACTGAATTAGGCTAAACCTTACTTAGGTTGCATAGAATTTAGATAGGAAAGATGACTAAGTAATTTTACTTGTTGCAGGTATAAGAAGAATTTGTTTGGTCCCCCTAGAATGTGATTAGAACTGAATATACCTGTGTGAAGATTCACCTTCAAATATCAGCATAAGAGTGAAAATTACTTTGAGTGTATTGTTTGTGTGGCAATAATTAAGTAGATGAATATTTAATTGTGCTCTTTAGATTATAATGGTAATTGTTATCAGACATGGAAAACATTAAAAATGCGTAGATAATTAAGGGAAACATTAAATTATTTGTTAGGAAAGCAACATTCCCAATCTAATATCCTAGCATTTTTATAGGCAAGGAAAACTTACTTTTATGCATGGAGCATCTTCTGAGAGAATTGTTTGGCTTTTCAGCATGCAGTTTCCTTATCACATTGCATTATTAAACCATCCAGTACATCCCAGCTGCTGAGCATGACAGATTTCTTGGGGTTAATAAAGTATAAAATGAATAATTATTTTCATAACAGGATAAGCCGGAAGAGTTATTGTAACATAGGAGATGAATTATTTTTATGAAGACTGACTCCTGAAACTGAGAAAGTAGTCTCTTCCAGTCTCCTCTTTTGCTTTCATTATAGAACATTTTCTAATGCATGATTCTGTTGGAATCTGTATTTCACCAGATTTATCTTCATCACAAAGCTTACATATGCAGCTGACTCGTATTTCAAAGGCTATAAAGTATCTACTTCTATAAAATGTCTGTGTGACATACTGAAGATGTGGTATGCCAAACGTGGTATTTATACAATTGTTAGGTAGACTTCATAGTGTAAATCAGTAGCAATTATTGCAGTCACTTTGTCTTGTAATGGTATAGACAAATCTAAGTACATCAGCCAACCCATTGACATATTCAGAGCTCAAGTTCTGAATCACCCAGGTTAACTGTTAAGGTGGTGCTTGCTGAGAGAAATCACTTCATAAATCACCTCCTGGAGAGTTTCCATGGAATTGTAATTTCCTACAATGGTGTCTGTTAGCAATTTTATTACTGATGAATTTGCTGTGCATCTTTGGGTGGCTAACTTACACTTCCTTTCAGCTGCCTGTCAGAATAGAATTGTTTCAAGCAACTGTAAATAGAATTCGGAGAACTGAACAGATGAAAGATGAAAAAAATGTCAGATGAAGATGGTTTTTGCAAGCTATGTAAAAACATGTGATCTCAACATGATTTTCCTCTTTTACTTTTATTTTTTAAACAAACAACTTTTATTATGCATTTTTTGAAGTGCTGTGTATTTAATTGACTGCTCCATCACATCTTGAAGATGTCTGAGAAGAAGACAATGCTTGAACACCAGAAAGAATCATGCTTAGGTGAGGGCATAGAATAAATTTCACAGAGAATTTTCTAGGTTGGAAGAGACCTCAAGGTCATCGAGTCCAACCTCCAACCTAACGCTAACAGCCCTCCACTAAACCATATCCCTAAGCTCTACATCTAAACGTCTTTTGAAGACTTCCAAGGATGGTGACTCCACCACTTCCCTGGGCAGCCTGTTCCAATGCCTCACAACCCTTTCAGTGAAGAAGTTCTTCCTAACATCTAGCCTAAAACTCCCCTGGCTCAACTTAAACCCATTCCCCCTCGTCCTGTCACCAGGCACGTGGGAGAACAGGCCAACCCCCACCTCGCTACAGCCTCCCTTGAGGTACCTAAAAAGAGCGATAAGGTCGCCCCTGAGCCTCCTCTTCTCCAGGCTGAACAAGCCCAGCTCCCTCAGCCGCTCCTCGTAGGACTTGTTCTCCAGGCCCCTCACCAGCTTCGTCGCCCTTCTCTGCACCCGCTCAAGCACCTCGATGTCCTTCTTGTAGTGAGGGGCCCAAAACTGAACACAGTACTCGAGGTGCGGCCTCACCAGAGCTGAGTACAGGGGGACGATCACCTCCCTAGCCCTGCTGGTCACGCTGTTCCTAATACAAGCCAGGATGCCGTTGGCCTTCTTGGCCACCTGAGCACACTGCTGGCTCATATTCAGCCGACTGTCCACCATCACTCCCAGGTCCTTCTCTGCCTGGCAGCTTCCCAACCATTCCTCTCCCAGCCTGTAGCTCTGCTTGGGGTTATTGCGCCCCAGGTGCAGGACCCGGCACTTGGCCTTGTTAAACTTTATGCAGTTGACCTCAGCCCATCGGTGCAGCCTATCCAGGTCCTCCTGCAGAGCTTTCCTACCCTCAAGCAGATCGACACACGCACCTAACTTGGTGTCATCTGCGAACTTACTGAGGGTGCACTCGATGCCCTCGTCCAGATCATCGATGAAGATATTAAAGAGGACCGGCCCCAGCACCGAGCCCTGGGGGACGCCACTAGTGACTGGCCTCCAACTGGACTTGGCTCCATTCACCACGACTCTTTGGGCCCGGCTATCCAGCCAGTTTCTAACCCAACGAAGCGTGCGCCAGTCCAAGCCAAGAGCAGCCAGTTTCTTGAGGAGAATGCTGTGGGAGACGGTGTCAAAAGCCTTGCTGAAGTCAAGGTAGACCACATCCACAGCCTTTCCCTCATCCACCCAGCGCGTCACTCTGTCATAGAAGGAGATCAGGTTCGTCAGGCATGACCTGCCTTTCATAAAGCCATGCTGACTGGGCCTGATCGCCTGCTTCCCCTTCAAGTGCTGCATGATGACTCTCAGGAGGATCTGCTCCATGAGCTTTCCTGGCACTGAGGTCAAACTGACAGGCCTGTAGTTTCCTGGGTCAGCCCTCCGGCCCTTCTTGTAGATGGGCGTCACGTTTGCTAGCCGCCAGTCGATTGGGACCTCCCCCGATAGCCAGGACTGTTGATAAATGATGGACAGTGGCTTGGCCAGCTCCTCTGCCAGTTCCCTCAGTACCCTTGGGTGGATCCCATCCGGCCCCATCGACTTGTGCACATCTAAGTGCCGTAGTAGGTCACCAACCAGTTCTTCATGGATAATGAGGGCCACATCCTGCTCCCCATCCCCTTCCACCAGCTCAGGGTACTGGGTATCCAGAGAACATCCGGTATTGCCGCTAAAGACTGAGGCAAAGAAGGCATTGAGCACCTCCGCCTTTTCCTCATCTCTTGTAACTAAGTTTCCCCCCGCATCCAGTAAAGGATGGAGATTCTCCTTAGTCCTCCTTTTTGTGTTGATGTATTTATAGAAACGTTTTTTGTTATCTTTAACGGCAGTAGCCAGATTGAGCTCCAGATGAGCTTTGGCCTTCCTAATTTTGTCCCTGCACAGCCTCGCTACTTCTTTAAAGTCCTCCTTAGTGGCCTGCCCACTTTTCCAAAGCTTATAAACCCTCTTTTTATAAGATTTTGGAACTTATGATGGCATCATTTTATCGATGATTCTGCATCTCAAAGCTATCTGCATGTATTGGAAAGAAAACTCAGTTTGTATCTTATGTGGCATACTGGAAATGGACTCACCCTGCATGCAGTGGAAAGTCTCCATGTGTGTAAAGAACAAAGTACAAGACTTTAAAGGAGGTCCAGCACACCATTTAGGGCTGTGCATACAGGCACAATATGTGAATACAGCTTTAGTACTGGGTCATTTGCCTTTAAGGGAAGCCTTATTTTTACATAGACAGTTCTTTAAACAGACAATGTATGTCTATCTATCTGTATTTTATTAAGAAGGTAAGCGATCTGTACGCATGTGTATAAACCACTTGGAAATTTAAAAAGTGTTTGAATATCAGTACAAACTCATGCAGGCAATGAGATATATCCTTATTGATGATTTTTGAGTATTGCTCTGGAAATCAGATACACAAGTTTGTTTGCATTCTTCGACCTAAATGAAATAAATCTCCATTGTTGCTGCTGTTGTCATTGTTGCTTTGTTGTTGGGTTTTGTTGTTTAATTTTATTTCAGTACATTTATTTCTAAGGAATTTTTGTTTGAGCCCAGAATGTTTTCTTCTAAATTCTTTAGCAAAGTGTGATTCTAAATTTCTGAGGGGACTACACTTTCTGGAGGAAATTTGAAGATGATATGCTGTGGTATTAGTCAACTGACAAATCAGCCAAATAACTAATTGAAATCTTAATCTGGACACATACAGAGTTTGCTGTTTTAGAATCAAAAAATCACAGAATTTCTAGGTTGGAAGAGACCTCAAGATCATCGAGTCCAACCTCTGACCTAACACTAACAGTTCCCACTAAACCATATCCCTAAGCTCTACATCTAAACGTCTTTTAAAGACCTCCAGGGATGGTGACTCCACCACTTCCCTGGGCAGCCTGTTCCAATGCCTAACAACCCTTTCGGTAAAGAAGTTCTTCCTAATATCCAGCCTAAAACTCCCCTGGCACAACTTAAGCCCATTCCCCCTCATCCTGTCACCAGGCATGTGGGAGAATTGACCAACCCCCACCTCGCTACAGCCTCCTTTAAGGTATCTGTAAAGAGCAATAAGATCACCCCTGAGCCTCCTTTTCTCCAGGCTGAACAAGCCCAGCTCCCTCAGCCGCTCC
The DNA here is from genome assembly GCF_009819795.1 of Aythya fuligula. Taxonomy (NCBI): domain Eukaryota; kingdom Metazoa; phylum Chordata; class Aves; order Anseriformes; family Anatidae; genus Aythya; species Aythya fuligula. The sequence goes on along the minus strand of NC_045562.1, from coordinate 24,095,062 downwards.
TCGTAGGACTTGTTCTCCAGGCCCCTCACCAGCTTCGTCGCCCTTCTCTGGACCTGCTCAAGCACCTCGATGTCCTTCTTGTAGTGAGGGGCCCAAAACTGAACACAGTACTCCAGGTGCGGCCCCACCAGAGCCGAGTACAGGGGGACAATCACCTCCCTAGCCCTGCTGGTCACACTGTTTCTTATGCAAGCCAGGATGCTGTTGGCCTTCTTGGCCACCTGAGCACACTGCTGGCTCATATTCAGCTGACTATCAACCATCACTCCCAGGTCCTTCTCTGCCTGGCAGCTCTCCAACCACTCATCTCCCAGCCTGTAGCTCTGCTTGGGATTATTGCGCCCCAGGTGGAGGAATCTCCACTTGGCCTTGTTGAACTTCATACAGTTGACCTCAGCCCATCGGTGCAGCCTATCCAGATCCTCTGGCAGAGCCTTCCTACCCTCAAGCAGATCGACACACGCGCATAGCTTGGTGTCATCTGCAAACTTACTGAGGGTGCACTCAATGCCCTTGTCCAGATCGTTGATGAAGATATTAAAGAGGACCGGCCCCAGCACCGAGCCCTGGGGAACGCCACTAGTGACCGGCCTCCAACTGGACTTGACTCCATTTACCACGACTCTTTGGGCCCAGCTATCCAGCCAGTTTCTAACCCAATGAAGCGTGCGCCAGTCCAAGTCAAGAGCAGCCAGTTTCTTGAGGAGAATGCTGTGGGAGACGGTGTCAAAAGCCTTGCTGAAGTCAAGGTAGACCACATCCACAGCCCTTCCCTCATCCACCCAGTGCGTCACTTTGTCATAGAAGGAGATCAGGTTCATCAAGCAGGATCTGCCTTTCCTAAACCCATGCTGGCTGGGCCTGATCACCTGCTTGCCCTGCAAGTGCTGCGTGATGACTCTCAAGAGGATATGCTCCATGAGCTTCCCTGGCACTGAGGTCAAACTGACAGGCCTGTGATTTCCCGGGTCTGCCCTCTGGCCCTTCTTGTAGATGGGCGTCATGTTTGCTAGCCGTCAGTCAACTGGGACCTCCCCCGATAGCCAGGACTGCTGATAAATGACGGATAGTGGCTTGGCCAGCTCCTCTGCCAGTTCTCTCAGTACCCTTGGGTGGATCCCATCCGGCCCCATCGACTTGTGCACATCTAAGTGCCGTACCAGGTCACCAACCAGTTCTTCATGGATAGTGAGGGCCACATCCTGCTCCCCATCCGCTTCCACCAGCTCAGGGTACTGGGTATCCAGAGAACAACTGGTATTGCCGCTAAAGACTGAGGCGAAGAAGGAATTAAGCACCTCCACCTTTTCCTCATCTCTTGTAACTAAGTTTCCCCTCGCATCCAGTAAAGGATGGAGATTCTCCTTAGTCCCCTTTTTTGTGTTGATGTATTTATAAAAACCTTTTTTGTTATCTTTAATGGCAGTAGCCAGATTGAGCTCCAGATGAGCTTTGGCCTTCTTAATTTTGTCCCTGTACAGCCTCGCAACATCCTTATAGTCCTCCCTAGTGGCCTGCCCTCTTTTCCAAAGATTATAAACCCTCTTTTTTCTACTAAGCTAAAGCCACAATTCTCTGTTCAGCCAGGCCAGTCTTCTTCCCCGCCAGCTCGTCTTTGAGCACGTGGGGACAGACCGTTCCTGCGCCATTAAGATTTCCCTCTTGAAGAGCACCCAGCCTTCCTGGACCCCTCTGCCCTTCAGAACCGCCTCTCAAGGGACTCTACCAACCAGTGTCCTGAACAGTTCAAAGTCAGCCCTCCGGAAGTCCAATACAGCGGTTTTACTGGTCCCCTTCCTGGCCTCGCCAAGAATAGTGAACTCTACCATTTCGTGGTCACTCTGCCCAAGACAGCTCCCAACAATCACATCCTCCACCAGTCCTTCTCTGTTTGTGAAGAGAAGGTCTAGCGGGGCGCCACCCCTGGTAGGTTCACTAACCAGCTGCGTCAGGAAGCTATCTTCCACGCTCTCCAGAAACCTCCTAGACTGCTTTCTCTTGGCTGCGTTGTGGTTCCAGGATATGTCAGGGAAGTTGAAGTCCCCCACGAGTACAAGCGCTGAAGATTTCGCAACTTCTGTCAGTTGCCTGTAGAACTCCTCATCCATCTCCTCATCCTGGTTCGGTGGTCGACCAGGACACTAGCCTTGTTGTCCCTGCCGATCCTAACCCAAAGAGACTCAACCTTGTCATTCCCAGCCTCGAGTTCTATAACATCGAAAGACTCTCTAATATAGAGAGCCACACCACCACCCCTTCTGTGCTGCCTGTCCCTTCTAAAGAGCTTATAGCCAGTCATTGCAGCACTCCAGTCATGAGACTGGTCCCACCATGTCTCCGTGATGGCAACCAAGTCGTAGCCTGCCTGCTGCACGATGGCTTCCAGCTCCTCCTGTTTGTTACTCATGCTGCGTGCATTGGTGTAGATGCACTTCAGCTGGGCCATTGCCTTATCCCCCAGCCTTGCTATTGTTCCCCCTGGCACAGCTCCAACAATCCTTGCTTCAGCCCCATCCCCCTTCTTACCTAGTTTAAAGCCCTCTCAATGAGCCCTGCCAGCTCCTGGCCCAGGATCCTTTTTCCCCTAAAAGATAAGGACCCGTCTGCAGCCATCAGTCCAGGTGCCGAGTAAAGTGCCCCATGGTCGAAAAACCCAAGATTTCTGCGTTGGCACCAGCCCCTGAGCCACATGTTTAACAGGTGGGCTTTCCGTGTTCTCTCTGTTCCCCTGCCTGCCACCGTACGGATGGATGAAAACACCACCTACACTCCCTCTCCATCCACTAACCGTCCCAGCCCCCTAAAGTCTCGTTTGATAGCCTTCAGGCTTCTCTCTTCAATGTTGTCACTACCTGCCTGGACTATCAAAAGAGGATAATAATCAGAGGGGCGTACCAGGTTGGGAAGCTTCTTGGCAACGTCCCTGACCCTGGCCCCAGGTAGGCAGCAGACTTCCCTACGGGTAGGGTCAAGCCGACAAATAGGGCCCTCTGTTCCCCTGAGAAGGGAGTCACCCACAACAATAACCCTTCTGTCATTCTTGATGGAGGCAGTCCTGAGGCGTGGAGTCGACCTCCTCACACTAGGCATCCTCCTGGGAACATTTGCTACCTCTTCCTCAGCTGCTGGTCTGTCGAGCTCCAGGGCCTCAAACCTGTTGTGTAAGGGCACCTGGGAAGGTGGGGCCGGAAGGGGAGGGCGTCGCCTGTGATGTCGAGCAGGGACCTGTTTCCATTCCTCCTCAACTCCCAGATCCCCTCCCTCTGCCCGATGGCGACCCATTTGGGGTGTCTCACCTCAATACCTCCTTGAGGCCCTGCAGGGAGTTACTCCACCAGTCTATCTCCCGCTCACATTCCCTGATATCCCCCAACCTCTCCACCTCCTCCTTGAGCTCCGCCACCATGCGGACCAGGTCATCCACCTGCTCGCACCTCATGCACGCAGTTTCTCTGCCTCCCGCCAATGGCAGCAACAGGCTCAGACACTCCTTGCATCCGGTGACTTGAACTGCTGCATTTTTTAACGGGTAGTCGGTCTGGGTGTGTATCGACTTCCTGGAGAGCACACCGTGCCTAGTGGAGACCATTATCGCCTAGCTAACGGCTGTCGTTAAGGAGGTGTTCGTATGGGCGGGGGGGGGGGAGCGCTCTGCCCTTCCTGCTCGCCCTGCCTGCGCGAACTGCCGCGCGAACTGCCGCGCGAACTGCCGCGCCTCTCCCTTCTGATGCGCCACGCCCTGTTTGCCCGTCCTGGTCGCTCACGCTCCCTAGGGGCAGCTTTTGAACGGCCGGGGAGGGGGCGCTGCTGGCTCCGCCTACGCCTCGTTCTTGCCTCGTTCACCTCCCTCACGAGGGCTGCCGGGTCCTGGCGGCTCCCTCAAGTAAGCTCGATGCCGGTAAAATTAGCCCTGCCTGGCCCGATCCCCCGCTCCGCTGCAGAACGCGTCTGCCCTGGAGCCGATCGCCTCGGCAAAAATTATTATTTTAGGAATAATAAACAATGAAAAGGGCATATTCTAACACGATCTGAGATACTTATGCGTGGAATTAAATTTTTATATATTTTTTAACTATTTTTAACCTCTGAATAGCAAAGAAAATCTTTTTATTAATTCTTATTTTAAGCTTAGGAAAAAGTAATTATTTCTGTTCATTTTTATTATTTATTTTTGTGAAACATCTTACCTGACTGTTGCATCCTTTGGTGGATATACAGCCATGAAATAGATTGGTGTGTGAATATGTTAAATATTTCATAGAATTATAGAATTTTTAGGGGCTTAGACTTATTGTGTCAATTCCTTACTGCTAGCCTATTTTAAACAGAATGTCTAATAGCTTGTTAGTGTTCCAGAATGAATGTTTAGGCTGGTTTGGTTCTGAGATTCATGAGTAAAAAATAAAACCTGAAAAAAAAGTTTTTATGGACAAAGTGAACTTCTGACAGTATTGCCAAAATTAAATCTATAAATAGTCTCCTTCTGTATTTGACTTGAAGATTTTACTAATCAGATTTTGCACAAGAAGGGTACTAATTTTTATGGTTATGCCTCAAAATCTCTTTAAATGCCATGTAAGATTCTTAGTATGCTGTTATATTTAAGTCAATAAATGCATCTTTGTTTATTCTCTAGGCAGTGTAATTTGTTTTTCATGAATTACTATCCCTTCCACAAAATCTAATAACTCCTATAACAAACATCCATCTACTATGCCATGAAAATAAATAACTTTCTTAAGGTATATTAAAATCCTTTTTTTGACACCATAGTTTGCTAATAAATCATACTAAAACCCTTTGTTTTGATTCTGACATCGTCTATAAATATTATATTTCACTGAATAGTTTTCATAAGGAATGTATACCTACTTCAGAAAAGAATTTTACTTTATGCAAAAAGTTCAATTGTAGATGTCTACGCTGTTTATAAAAGACATTCATAAAATGATGCAAGCACATATACTTTGTTATTATGCAGTGCCCCAATTTACTTTTTTTTTTGGTGTGTGTGAATGTCAAATGCTTTTTTGAAATCTTCATTGATCTTTCTTGAGTTTGTTTTACTTCATTGTAAACTTAGCTCAGAATTAGTACAGTAACATTTTTTTCAACAGAGCTTAGTGGCTTCAAAGGGAATTGAGTCAGATGGAATCCATCTTGATATTGGTTAATGTAGGTTGGTGTTATTTTCAGGTTTCTATACCCGATCTTTGTCATGGTGACATGTAATTATTTAACCGTTCCAACTGTACAGAGGCTAAAATCTTGTGCTTATAAAATTGTCATCATTTGAAGTTCATTCAACTTACACTTGTTCCCATGTATTTGTATTCACTTTTTTTTTTTTTTTTTCCAGAAGTTGTTTTCCAGATATTTGTAGCTTGTTGGATACAGTCATACACTTATAGACCTTGACAGTTCTTAAATACACCTTTTCATATTTCTGCAAAGATTCCTATGTCACTTTAACCTGAAAGGTTAAACATTTAATATAATGAGTATTAATTTGAAATACTCTTTGTTTTTTGAAGTAATTTAACTATATTTATATATATATAAATATATATTTATGTATATTACCATGGACAGTAAAGACAGATTCACCTTATCTAGTCCCCATTTGGACTAGAAGGTTTAAATGGTCAATTTCAAACTAGTTTTCACATTCCTTTCCTAGGCAATCAAAAAAGAAACACCTTTGAAAAGTGGTTAATTTGACCTACTCTGGACACTCATTTTAAGATAGAAATGAATCTTCCTATGAAAACTGCTGTTCTCTCCAACTGCAGAGAAAGTCTGGATAATTGCAGACACCCTGCCATAAGACAGTTAGTGGTGCACAGGGTGACCTGCACAGTTTGAAATAGAAACTACTTTATCTCTACCACAGATAGAATTAGATAGTGGAGTATAGCTGTTGTATTGCATCCTATAATAAGATGTTGTTAAAAATAAATAGCTATATGAGTATTTGTGTGATAGAAAGGAAAATGTGGCAGGGGCAAAAAGGAAATAGCAGCAGATAAAGAACACTGATTTAGCTGTGTTTATTCTTATCAAGGCATAATTGCATCTGAATCTAGAAACTCCCTAAACTTTTTCTAAAATAACTGTAAGAGCTCCAGAGAGGAAAGAAATATTCAGAACTGTTTGATTTTAGAAGTATGTTCATTTCAATTTAAAATTATTTTACCTGTAGGTAGAACAGTAATAATATTTTTTTAAATGTAATCTCACTGGTTTATGTTGCTGCAGATCAGATTCCATGTACTTTTCCTAAACAATAACCATTTAGTGATCCTAAAAAGCACAGTATTAACATGTCTTTTTTTTTGCCTTGTTTGTTTGTTTGTTTCATTTTATAAGTCCTTGACATAACATTCATGACTAGGACACTTTCATGCGTTTTTTAAAGAGCACAGACATGTCTTCCTGTTACATCCACTCAGATATACAAACTACATCTGACTACAGATGATGTTGAACAACACAGAAATAGGTGAAACTGATTCTTACCTAGATCTGATTGTTTATAACACTAGTATTCAAGTTTCATTCTGTGGTTATCTTTCTCATGTAAATATCACAGAATCTCAGAATAGCTATGGTAGGAAGGGACCTCTGGAGACTGCCCAGTTCAACGCCTGTGCCCAAAACTGGGATGTAGTACAGTTTGCTGAGGGCAATATATATATGGACATATATATGTCCATATATTTTCTCTGTATGTCCAAAGTTGGAGACTCCACAAATTCTCTAGGCAATATGTGCTAGTGTTTGACCATCCTTGCAAGAAAAAAAAAAATCTGATGTTTACACGGAATTTCCTGAGTTTCAGTTGTTCTATCACTGCGCAGCACTGAGAATAGTCTGGCTCCATCTGTTTACCGCCCTCCACTAAGTATTTATACACACTGATGAGATTCTCACTGAACATTTCTTCTCTAGACAGAACAATACCAGCTCTCTGTCCCTCCTCATTTGAAAGGCATTTCAGTTGCTTAATCAACTTCATGACTTTTTGCAGGACATACTCCTGTATGTCTCCATCATTAGGAAACTAATCAATGCCTCATTGCAAAGTTGTTGGTTCAGTTGTTCTCTCTCATGACTACAGCAGAAACTCCAACTTCAGTCTGAAAATTGCAGCAGAGCAAATGGTATCCTACCTATTATGTTGGCACTGGTGTGTTTTTTTTAATTATTTTTTATTCAGGATATGGGTCCAGTTTTGTTATATATTTCCTGAACCTGCATGTTTCCATGTGGTAGGGTGTGGGGGAGGATAAAAATTAAAAATAAATAAATAAATAAAAATAAATCAGGTAAGGGATACTGAAGTGCAAACTTGTGTCATTTGTTTGTTGGAGGTTGTTGTTTGCTGGCAAAATTGTGACCCTTGCCTCCACCTATTACAAATTTCAGAATTCTATTTTTACATAAATGCTTGTATTCAGCTTTTCATGGGTTATACAACAGCTTCTTGAAATTTTTGTAAAATTTTTATATAGAATACATGTCAAGGTATCAAAATAGATTTGGGTATTATTCTTAGTCTCTTACATTAAAATATATAAATATATATATATATATACTGGTGCTGGCTATTTTGGATGCTTTGAATTTCTGCACACCTAAGCATGTTAAATTACAGTCTGTTTGATACATCTGGCAGAGTTACGTCCAATGTGTTTCATGAAATTCATGAAAGAATTCATGAAAAACAAGACATCAATGATCTTGTAAATAGTTCATAAAGGCACTGTTTTAGTTAGTAAACAATTGTTATAGAAATTCATTCTTAAAATTTAAGTTTATTCTGGTATCTGAAAAAAATATATATCCTTGCCTAGCTTTTCTTGCATAATACTTGTAGTTTTCTTTAGACTCTTTGGCAGTTAGCAATGCTACAATGATACTAGAAGTAACACAAATTGCTTAATAGTGTATTTTGGTACCCTAAATCTTAACAGGTTTGCCTTGCAGGCAAACTTCCATTTGAAGTTGTGGCCTTCAATGATCTCAAAATTTGTTTTATGTGACATGTTTTCTGAGAATTTTCATGATTTGTGTTATTTGCAGTTTATGTTTACTTACAGTTAGTCTTCACAATTAACATGGACTTGATGAGAATGAGAAAGGAAATTAGTCTAGCACCAGATTCTCACTCCAGAAGTCTTATAAATCACTTGAAAGAGAATAACAATATATTTAAATTTTATACTTAATATAAAAAATATAAAAACTTGGTAGACAATTCTATAATTCTGACTTAAATTAAAAAAAAATAGATGGTTCCCTTACTATGCATAACAATAGCAATACTCAATGATCCAAGAGATGGGCTACAGTTTCTTGTCTCACAAAAGTTTCTGTTGCTTTGGAGGGAAGGGCCAAAGGGGCTAGAACCTGTTTTCAACCCATTTGTTTTATTTTCTGAAAAAGGAGTTGACATTTACCATAAACAGTTCTGCCTTTCAAAGTTAAGCTAGTACTTGTTATTCAAAGCAGAGAATCAAATCCAAAGCCTTTAATCACTTTTTGCAAAACTAATCCATTATTGAATTATTATTATTACTCATGTAAGCATTTTTAAGTGCCTACTGTTATCTGATATTTTATTCACACATGTACTATCACAGTATGCAATAAAATAAGCAGTGCTGGTCTAAAAGATTATTTGGCAAAATCTAAGCTGAGACTTGTTACTTGGGGAAAAGAGTGTTTTGTGTGTTTGTTCTTGTTTTCCCTCTGCCTTCTGATTTCTACAGGCTTCTCTTTTGACTTCTTTCCTGTTTATTTCATATCCTTTGTTGTTTTTACTTATTGGTTAGCATTCTGCATTTATTATTTTAAGAATACATCAACTTTTATGCCAGTACAATATAATCACAAAAATTCACAGTGGTCTAAAATTTATCCTCGTTATGTATTCATTGTACTGGACCTCCTAGTACAGCACACTCTTATGGAGCTACCACAAATCATGCCCTGTTAGAAAGCTACACTTTTCACTGAGACAACAATATTTATTATAGTAGCTGAGTAGTCCAGTGCATAAAAGCCATGTCCCATGTTTCAGCTCCTTTATTGTGGAAGATTTCCCTCTTTCATTCCTCTCTCCCACTTAACCTTTCAATCAGAAATCTGATTGTTTGAATATCTAGAATGATATTCAACGATATATCTTGGGGCTTTCTTGTTTATTTATTTTTATTTTTTAACTGTAGAATGGTTGTGCTACAACTTTTCTACTTCTTGAGGGAAGATGAACGCAGTCATTTTGGCCCTTCTTAATTACAAAATGTAGATTCTTCTTGCAGGCTGAAACTGAATCAATGATAAAGAACCTTTGAATACAGCCTTGAGCAGTCACTGGGAAGACAAAGGCTCTGCTGCAGCCCTGATCTCTGCTCCAACAGCAGAGACAGAGTGCCAGCTACATCATTGGCTGCAAAGAAGCTTGAAAAGCCCTCCTAGCATAAATATCTCAGCTGTGTATCCAACTGTACAGAGCCTGGATTAACCAGGTTGTGCACCACCTGGGATGGCTCTGCAGACAGGGGTATGGCAGATGGCTTTATATAAGCAAAGCTTCATCTCTGCCATCAGCACAGCCCTGCCTTTATGATTTCAGTCATTCAGGGTTAGAGTAGGTAAGAAACCTGCAACACCTGTGCTTTACCAAGCTCTCCTCTTACAACATCTTCACATTATTGTATATAAAGGTACATGTTAAGGAGGGAGTAGATTTAGAAAGTGCTGAGGGGAAGATGCAAAGTTTACAAATTTCTACAGAAAAGGGTATATATGTATTTCAGCTATTGTGAACTTCCTAATAAGACCACAGTATTACCTAGATTGTAGCTTTCTTCAGTGATTCTTTATCATTACTATTTTTTGTTCCTATCTTTGACTTTTTTCCACCCATTATGTCTTCCCCCCCACACCCCCCCCCCCATTTTCATTCCTCCTCCTCCCTCCTTCCAGGAATCTTCTTTCAATTTCTGGTTCTCCTAACATGATTATCTCCTAACTTTATTAGTTTCATTTTTTGATGTAAAAAAAAGTATTCTTCTCAGTCTTTTCTTTTTTCCCCTATCCTCTTAATTTGTGTATTAAATTGGAAGTATCATGAAGCCTGCTGATTCCACATGAAAATCACAATGAAGTTCTGTATCTCTTTGAAAATACCTCTGTAACTATCACTGATTTCATGCAAAGACACACAACGACAACACGTGCTATTTAATTCCATTTACTGAATGGTTAACATTGAGCTTGTAGACAGTGATTTAAATAAAGAGTAAAGACTAGAAAATAGAATAAAGGTATGTTGTAGTGTGCAAAATGGTTCTGAACCTTCTGCATACTCCATTAATACAAGATATCAAAATCTTATAGCTCTCCTCAATGCAGTAGTCAAACAGTATTTAACAAAATAACTGACGACAAAATAATAACAATAAAAATTAAGAAAAGCATTTTTTTTTTTTGCCTTTTTGGAGTTAATTTAGTGTCCATGGAGTAGTATAAGATAAATTAAAGACAATGTGAAGGGTATTCGTTTATTTTTTTAGAGCAGTTGAAACTGAAAAAATTAGAGCATTGCCACATGCTATCAGCTGAGCACTATTTCCCGTAAAAAAATAAATCAAATTGTTACTGCTGTTCTTATCCGTGCTTTCAGACCTTTCCACAACATGACACCAGCACAGATGGCAAGACAATAAGACAATAAATCCCATAGGAAGTTTGTTGCCATTGGACTAGGTGCAAATCAGTACAGAAGAAGAAGATCAGTACAGAAGGTTTGTCCTTATGTGCAAATGCCTCAGTCCTCCAAAGAAGCTCAGAGCTCGGATCTGTGAAACTTATTTATCTATTCATCTTGAGTCATTTCTAATGCTGGCTGACCACAACTCTTGCTCAACCTTCGGGGAAACAAACCATGCATACCAAATCTCTCCTGATTATTCTGATGTACAAGTACCATAGGCCCAGATCTACAAGTTTTGTTTTTAGATGCTTAATTCATATTGATTTAAGTAGGGCTATGTATCTAAGTGACTTTGACATCAAAAACATTCCCTTCTGCTGTTTATTGCAAAAAAAATGACTTGTCTCTTGAACTTTTAAATGAGACTGTACGCAGTAAAACATGAACTCATATTTCCTTTTCCATGTTATAGAAGCAGACACAATTCTACATGTTTCTTTCCTTTTTAAGAACAATCGCATTGTATGCCATAATAATGCATTCATTTCCAAAGGTTGAATCCTACTCCTGTTTAAGTTTATGGAAAAAAAAATTAAATTTATAGCTACATTTAAAATAACAACCAACTCCCACAGGAGTAAGAATTAAACTAAGTGCTACTTAATGTTTCCTGACTTTTTTGCTGCATCAGTTAAACATGTACTGTGAATAAAATCTGTGCAATATGAAGCCTTTTAGAATCACATAGCAGTGTTCTGTAAAGATTTTGAAACTGTAAGGAAATCTGGCTTTTCTTCTGTTTAAAAATTTAATTCTGAAAAAAAAATAAAAATATAGACTATCCAACATTTTCAAGAATGAGGAAAACATGCAATTTTTTAAGTTCTTGTCCAATGCACTTCAAACAATTTTGTTCAGCATTAATCATATCTCATTATGTTCCAAAACACGTTATGACTGACTCAGCCTGCCATAATGCATTCTGTTTTAAAGTGTCAGCTCAATCTCAGAAAGAAAATAAACGTCAGAACAAGGATGGATAAAACCAAGAAAGGTACATGGGATGTTTAGCTGAAATATTACTAATCTTTGGGAGAACAGGAAGCTAAGGTAATTCTAGGTAGGAAACAAAACGGTCTGAGAGAAAAACTTTTAGGAAAAGTTAGAGTCGATTTCAAGTCTGAAAGGAAGTCTAAAACCACATCGTTGTCTTTTATATTGAATATTTTTCAAAACTCTAATGTTTTTTCACTTTACAGTAATCCCTTCTACAATAGAGAAGAGAATTCCCTAGTTTTCTGATGTTCTAATATATATTAGGTAATGCTCTACTGTATAAAGTCTGGTGTATATAACCAATTGCCACATCAGTTTTATCATAAAACACCTGGACACATAGAAGTATTTTCTTTCAATTCTGATTCTTTTTCTTGATTAAAAAACAAATCAAACTTTTTTTCTATTACTAGTATGGGTGTGTTCAAAACATTTATATTTCAAGCACCACACTGGTTGAAAGAGTATAAACATTCACAAGCTGAGAAAGTGTTAGTGTTTTGATGCACAGTTACTACATGCTTCATGCCAGGAGAGAAAATTGGACACACTTGGTTGTGATGAATCTCAGCAAGACTTTCACACATGAAATATCAAATGGTAGATGTGTTTTATCTGTGCTAGATGGAAGAAGAATATAAATGAGGTAAAGAGTTGTGCGTGTAACCTGACATTTCAGGTAATGTTTTTTCAGACTTGTGTTAGTAACATTTAGATTTGTCACAAAGGAGAATTGCACAATGCCTCTAATGTATTACTAAAGAATGATTTGTGCCAGGGATATTTGGTTAATTATACTACTTGTAAAAGTATCCCAACTTGTGTTCTGGAAAAAAGAGTGGGCGTTGTAGGACTTCACAACTGAAATATGATTTCTATTTCATTAATGTTGATTGCAATAGCTATGAATCTCTAATAACTACACTCAAATCTGCTCTTTGACAGAAGCTATACTTTTATTTTCATTTCCAAGCAAGTGAACCACCGTTTCTACTTCATAGGAAGGTGTACTATGAAATGTTTTGTATCAGATTAAAGAAGATAAGAAGATATGACTTCTGTCAGGAAATTAAAGTTATTATAGTAATTACTCCTGGAAAAAAACAAAAACAAAAACAAAACAAAACAAAACAACAACAACAAAAAACAAACAAACAAACAAACAAAAAAAAAACAACAGAAAACACTACTACAGTGAGAATAGTTACATATTTTTTTCCTTTTGGTCATGGTTTAATTTAATTTATGAAATATTAAAGTTTTATTCATACTGTTGACATACAAATTTTAGAATCTATTTAAATCATAATGAAAAAAAGATGACTAGAGACAGAGGTGAAGAAACAAGATCCTGCCATATGCAAATAACTTCCACTATTTTAACTTATACACATAACATTTGGCAAGACTCCAATATCACTTCATCACCTTATGCCAATGTGCTCACTGGCATAAGCAAAACTGTTTTTTATTTCAGAGATTACATTCCTAATGTTTTCAGGAAGCTTGGTGGTAGAAAGCTGGAGAGTTCCTCCTTAAATAGTCAGACTTTTAGCTCTGTATCTTCTTTAGGAAATATAGGACCTCAGTGAATATGAAATTATCATTTACAAATTGAATACATAAAAAATAATAAAATAAGGCAGAATGGGAAAAGGATATTCATGATTTCAAAAAAAAATTGCAATAACCATGAAAGGGTTCATTATAAAAACGTTGTTATAGAGATCTAGCAGGATTTGTTCTTTTTAATAACTTTTGATTCTCTGGAATAATATCATATTTTAGCCCTCCATAACCTGGTGAGGCTATTATCAGCTCTTACTGATAGGGAAAATAAGTTATACTTATTTAGGTTATAAAGAAGTTATACTTAATAACTGAAAAAACTTTTATTATTGTCTAACAGCTTTAATTATCTCTGTATAGTTGATATTGAGCACATCACTACTCAACAAATTTGTTTCTAAGCTAACTAGAAATCATAATTTATCACAGAAAAATTGAATTGGAACTTTGAATAAATAACTGATGTTTATTCATTCTGATGAGCTTTCATAGCATACCTTAAACCATAATCAGAAAGTCAAACCTGAAATCTACAATAATTTAAATTAAATCTTAAATCTTAAATTAATTAATTAATTAATCAATCAAACAAATAATTAATTAATTACAAATCTTACATTAAATCTTAATGTAGATCTGCTTAGATGCCTGAAGATAGGTATGGATACAAGTCTTTATGCTAGAAGAACAGACAAAATAAGCTTGGAACAAGAAGGTTGACTTCATAAGTATAAATGAAATCTAGTACAGTAAGAATTAAATCTTGTATGCAATTCACCCCCCCCCCCCAAAAAAAAAAAAAAATCACTTCCCAAAACTGATTAGATTAATTCTTAAGTGTTTAGAGTTCTTCAGATTAGCCCTTGACAATGATAATCTGAGAATTTAATATTTAATTCTATAGTATATATCCAAAAATAAAGTGAGATAATATGTTACTCTTCCTCTCTGCTTATCAATAGAGACAAATTTTAACTAGGAAAAGGAGAAGCAATAGTTTTACTACTACTTACACTGCTAGCTTCTGAATATAAATTACAAGGAAAATGATGCATCTTCATCAGTTTTCCTGTCATTGTAACATATTGGATAAATGCACCTGGGATGACTTTTATTTATTTAATTTATTTATTTGTTTTATATATTATTATTATATTATATTATATTATATTATATTATATTATATTATATTATATTATTATTATATTATATTATATTATATTATATTATATTATATTATATTATATTATTATTATATTATATTATATTATATTATATTATATTATATTATATTATATTATATTATATTATATTATATTATATATTTATTACTTATTATTATATATAATATAATAAATAATCTATATATATTATAATATATACATAATATATATATAATACAATATATATAATACATATTATGTATATATTACTTATTATTACTTTTTGTAATATAGTTCAAAAATTAACTTATGGTTTCCTATTCTTAACATTCTAGAGCTTTGTGTTAGGTTAAGCAATATTATCCATTCAGATATATTTATTTTCTTTTAATTAGAAGTCTTTTAAAAATTTATGCTCAAAATATGAGTTATTTTGTTTAAAAGTGCATCAAGTTCATGTATTCATCTGTTTATATCAGTGTTATCTCAGATCCATGGAGTGGACAGAAAGATTGGGTACTCTCTGACCCTCTCTGCTACTTACTGTTCTTTCATCGCGATTTTTAGATGTACTGTCATTATTCACTATCTTGGAATGTCTTGACTAACAAGGATAAAAACCTCTCAGTAGTAATGAAAAGAGCTAACTTTGAGGAAAAAATATTTTCTTGACAGGACAGTATATTTCTTACCACTGAATATACAGATGTTATTGTAACTAGACAAAAAGATGGTGTTCACTCTAGTCTTGGTCATGACTGTGCTAAGAGTAGTAAAAAATAATAATATCCATGATGTTATTGATATGTAATTATAAATTTCATTTAATTTAAAAAAAAATTATTGATTTAGACATTATAATTATTTTTAATGCCATAATATATTTTTCAATACTTAGTGTTACAGTAATTAATATATTCCAAAAAGAATAGTAGCATGGAAAGTAGTCTTCAAATTTGCAATTAAAAAAAAAAAAAAAAGTCCCTACAGATTTATGTATCAATATGGCTTTTGATTTTCAGTTTGAATGATTCCTTGAATTATGCCTCAGTCTGAAGTTGTGGATTGATCATGTCAGACCTCTACAGCTGATAAGACACAAGACAAAACTTTTGAAAGCAGTTGTAAAGGAAAAAGTGGGTTTAATTTTTCATTTTGTATCTATAATGGGAAATCTTTCTAACTCATAGACATGAAAAGGAATTTCAAATGTTCTTACATCATCATTTTGAGAGTGTGTAATCCTTGCTGCTGGTAATTCCACTGTTTTTTTCTGATATCTGATAGGCATCACTACTGACTCTGGGCTTTATATTGATGGATTTGGGAGTTGGAATAAACACCTTAATTATGGAGAAATTTATTTTATGCATCAGATATTTGTGGTACTTGAGAAAGGAGCATATTAATTCACAGTAGATGTTTCTTGTTTTTCATATGCAAATAAACCTGTATTAGTCAAACTTAGAGTTATCATCATGTAGCTTTCTATTATGTCTTGCCAGCTACCGGCAGTGCTTAATTCACTGGCTTTTGGCAGTAAATATTTGCATTACTACATGCTGATTTTTGAATTACTACACACAGCTGATTTTTGAATGTAAAGATCTAGGAGGACATGTTAGCAATAAAAAACACTGATAATGTGTGCATGCAGGCGTGAATACCTCAAAGTATTACCAAAAAAAAATTAATCATGATCCACTTTCTACAAGTATTCCATCCAATGAGTTCATTAGCAAAAATGTTCATCGGATTTGGTTTTGGTCCTTGTGCTATTGTTTAGTTTATAAAGTTAATTTGGAGTCTGTAAAGGCAGGTCTGACTGTTGAAAATATTTTGACCATGGTCACTTACCCAGCCTAAAAAAGGGAGCACACCATGAACAGTTGAATATACATTCATTCATTGATGATGAGATTGTGAATAACTTAGAAAAATGTAAGGAGAAAAAAAAAAAAAAAAGTGCTCACTGCATACATTCAAATTGAGACTTGTTACATTCACATTGAGATAAAGAATGTGACTTAAGAGACAAACTCAATAAAATTGTGTCCTGGTTACAGACAATTTGCTGTAAATGAAGCTTGAAAAATCCATATTACATAATTTCTTTATTATCCCAAATTTTACGTAGAAGGATGATCTTGTGATTAAGGGAATGGACCAGAAAATAGGCAATTCTTGCCCTCCATCTATGATATAAAAAAATGACATCTGGTTCTAAAACTGCATAAAACTGGTTCTAAACTACATAAAATCACAATTTATAACAAATTTGAAGTCTTTCAGAAGCCTAACATACAAACCAACTTATATGAAATACAAATTCTAAGTAATAATTTTAAATTAAACTTTGATTCTCAGTGAAAAAAAAATATACATGAAACACTTATTTATTTATTTTTTTCAAATTGCCCTTCTGGAAGGCAAAGAAAAAGCCTACTCTGCTTTGGCAATTGGTGTGCTGATTTTCTCAGAAGAAACAAATATTTACTGTTAATCTTTTAAAAACATGAAAATTCTTATCTCAACAGATTATAATGGAGATCATATCTTATACAGGAAGTTAAAAAATATTGTTAGTCTAACAAAAAATCTTAAATAATAATTAAAATAGAACAAAGAATGTGTTGTGGTTAGTCCAATTGCAGTGATGCTACCATTTACACTCTAAATGATCTAATTAATGCTAAATAAATTTCATTAATACAGTTATAAAATGCCATTGAGAAGCTTACTAATATGTACCCCTGTTTGGATGGTGTAATGCCTATACTTCTTTTCACTTTCCAGGCAATCAGACTGCCAGTACCCATCTCCCTCACAGAATCTTTCAGTGAGTTGTCAGCATTCAAAGTTCTTTGGTGAAGTGACTGTAATGTCACAACTTTCTCCCCTCCCCCCTTTTTTTTTCTTGTCATCTTTGCCTGTATAACTATCATATTGATTCTTCTTCCTCATTCTAGAGTCCAGTTTAGAATATTTTCATTATTGCTTTCCATTTTCTTCTTTCTTCATTCTTTGAATCTCCACATTGCATACAAATTTAGTGTATATGTTTTCCCATTTGGATACCCAAACCAAGTTTAGACCAGCTCCCAGGTCTGAATTACTTCAACTGAGTATTGTTGAGATAATCATTGCTGTGGGGCCTCCAGTGATACTCTGCATGTTCTTTTGTCATCATATAGCTAGTATAATTTCATGGAGTAATGGTTTAAAACTAAAAAAAGGGTAGGTTTAGATTAGATATTTGGAAGAATTTATTTACTCAGAAGGTAGTGAGGCAATGGAACAGGTTGCCATCCAGGAAGCTCTGGATCCCTGGAATTGTTCAAAGCCAGGTTGGATGGTGCTTTGGACAACCTGGTCTAGTGGAACGCGTCCCTGCCCATGGCAGGGGGTTGGAATTGGATGACCTTTAAGGAGGTCTCCTCTAACCCAAACCATTGTATGATTCTATAAAATTAATATAGGATAAGGGCAAGAAAGTAGGGACAGAGTCACAAGAATCAGCAGAGGCAGATGACTCAGAAGAGGTTTGTGATTGGACACATATCAGTTTTGGACACCAGATTGGACACAGGTTCAGTTTGTCTGAGGCAGGGAAATGAAACTGCACTGTGATTACCGTCCACAGGTGTGGGCAGATGCTATCCTACCTAGTAAGTGTGGAGTTTGTGCCTGAGGACAAGTAAAGATGGAAATTTGCCTATTGGAATATTGTGTTCAGTCTGGTTTTCATTCTGTTAATCACAAGAGCTGAACCATAACATATTGCCCACACCTAACACATTACAAACCCTCCTCAACACATTTTAAAAAGTTTTGGTGAACATTGTTCTGTTCCCCAATAGCTGAGAAGGAAGTGGAAATTTCTTACAGATACAGATGTAAAACTTGGAAATACTGGCTCCTAATACCTCTGTCCAGAATATGTTTCTTTCTGTGCAGACAAGCTATCTGTAACTCCAAAGCCTTAGCTGATTCATGCTTATGCAGTTGTGAAGTAGACAGTAAAGTTAAAAGTGAAGGAGAACAGGCCTCCTTTTCTTTCACTGATAATTTATATCAGGAGTCATGTGTTTAGGTGTGAAAAATACAATAACCACTCCACCAGAGTTTCCAGTAAACTGTTTTGTAAATCATTGTTTTCTCTTGAGAAGCTGCAGGAATTTAGTATATGTATTTTTTTTTGAGATTTTATTTTAAGAGGAATAAAGGTTTACCCCATAAATTCACAGATTAAAGGAAAATATAAAGCAGGAAAACTGATGGAATTATGGGTATTATACATTTTATAATAAATTGTCATTGTGAATGGTTTCAAAATCTTCATGTTAAGCCAAAAATATGACATTGTTATTGAGTTTTGAGGGTGGTTTTGCTTTTAGTGTTTTCAAAGTGCCTTAGAAGTCAAATGAGACTCTATTATGGATATGAGAGTTAAATTACCTCAAATTATCACAGTTATAGCTATTATTTGTCACAGTCAGATGTTACAGTAGGTAATTAGCTAATATATATTTAAAAAAATAAACAATTATTTTTCTGGTAATGTTGTTATTAATTTATATTTGTCAATCATAATAAAATTATGTATAAAAAGGTATTGAGTTGCACATTTTTTGCAACCATTAGATACAACCAGTAGGCACTAAAGAAGGATGAGGATGTGAAAGAAATATATAGTTGCTTGTGGTTCCATTAAATTGTCATGTGTGCCACTAAAACAAATATGAAGTTTTTGAGTTTGCTGGTGATAACAGTTGAATCTGCTTGAAATTTTTAGTTTCACAGTTTACAGAAAGGTACAGATTTCATTGCATCTGTAAGTGTGCCAGAAATCAACCTATATTCCTATATTAACCTCCATCTAATGGAAATTAAAAGAAATAATAATAATAATAATAATTTAATCATTGCCAAAATGCCTACATTTGCAGATATATTCTTATTTTTCTTCCCCAGAATTCTATCCATATATATTGTAGATTTATATCACTCTTTCCATGCTCTTAAGATGTCAGAAATAATATTTTTTTCCCCTTTGAAAAATATTTTTGATGTAAGGTGATTTATTTGCCTATTTCATTCCTGATTTATTCCTGTTTATCTTATTTCCTAAATTCCTAATGTTTGCTTTTCCATTTCACTTCATTGGTTCACAGGAACAGTAAGATAACAAACATAAGTGTATTTGGCAGCCTGTGCCGCATGCAAGGATGGTTTCAATCTTACTCCTGAGAAAACTTACCACTTTGTGAACACAACTATCAGCCTTTACCATAGATAACAGAGATCAAATTAAAAAGTTAAGGAGGATAATAAATATTCTAAACTATGTCGGTGTCCCTTCAGGAGTCAACATGACAATACAGGAAAGGTTACAGACATTTTCTGGTATGAATCTATGCAAGGTTACAACAGAAGTATAACAAACAATTTTCCAGGAGTGCTTGTTTGATGAAAGTATATCAAACTTACAAAAATCTGTATTTTTCTCTACAGGTGGGCAAAAAGCTTTCAATAGAAAGTTGAAATATGACAGTATCTTGTCTTTTAAGGAAAAAAAAAAGATACAGAGAAGCTGCAACATCAATAAATATAATTAAACAGATTCCCCCTCCCCACCCCCACTAAACTGAAGAGCCACAGATTATCTGCTTACTAGTATTATAAGGCATTAGAAACTTTGGAGAGAATTTTAGATATGTAAATAAGTTATAATCTATAATTCATTTAGATATGCTAATGTTTATTTTAGTACAAGAAATTACTTTTTGATAATACCAGTAATGAATATGACTGCAATTGAGCATCTTCTTGTGAAACCATGTTCTAATTTGACCAATTTCTCATGAATTCTATTTAATGACACATGGTTTTAGGACTCCTAAGATCTGCAAGACTTTGAAGAGTATTCATTGTTTAATTAATGTGCATAAGCCTCACTGTTTGTATATAAAAACTCATGTCTAGGAAAAAAATGTGGAAACTCATTTTCTTTCAGCATATATCTTCATTTTGAACAGTTCATTAAGCCATGATAATTTGACCACTAATACATCACAAACAGCATTCAGAAAAACAAACAAACAAACAAAAAGGTTTTATTTGATGGAAGCCATTTTTGTCTTCCCTTAAAGGACAATGTCTGTAAATGGTACAAAACAGTAAAATGGCAATGCCTGCAGAATAACTTACAGAAATATATAGTTTATTTTTACATGTATATACCTTGTACACTTAGAGAATTATATATTGTATTTCTTTGTTTTATAAACAACCCTGGCATCAGTTAAAACCCAAGTGAAATTCCCATTAAATTTAATGGAAAGCAGTTCTCAGCTTTTAAGTTCAGATTTGGACTGACTTAAAACAAAAGTTAAAAACTATGTAACAAGAAATTGATTCTTGCTGCCTAGATTTTTGCCATATGGTATTAAAGAATATGTATTTATTTGTCTCAGGTGTTGTAAACTTTTAGAATGACTATTATACACAATTAGTTAAAAGAGAGCTACCATGTTCTAATATCTTTATCCTCATCAGTTTTATACTCTTGGTTGAGGATGATATATTGAGGGACACATAAGCTAAAGGAAATAGAATTATGATATTGGGTTGCAAACATTTCTACTTTTGTTTTATAATATCTAAATAATTTTCATTTATTATTACTATTATTGTTTATTTATTTATTTTCCCCACTGGGGATTTTGTTTTTTTTCTTTTTTTCTTGAAATCAATTTTACCACAGAGATTAAGTTGATGGATGAAGACAACAAAATGGACATTTCATATGGAAATAAGGGTGTGTGTACACTTTAATTCTTGAACTGATTGCCATTAGATTGATCAGGACAATTCTCCGATTTTCTTGTTCAGTAGATCAGTTTTCTGAGGCTAAATTTACAAAAGAGATGTGTTCAGGCCCTATGGCTAGGCCATTTCCAGGTCACTCATTGCATGTGTGGGCAGCAGTGGTGGACACTGACCTCTTGCTTGTTGCTGTTTTTCCTTCTCTTGATACTGCCTACCTGGTGAATTGCCCATTTTTTTTTTGTCTAACACCTGAAGGAGAATCAAGTGCCTATAATTGGAAATAATTTTCTTAACAGTACCTAAAAAAGTGACCATTAAGAAGACACAGAGCAGAAAGAGAATGAAGAGTGAAAAATCACAGCTTGTTTAGCTGAAAGCTTTGCTGATAGAAAGGATGCAGAAACATCTACTTTAGGCTGGAAAATGATTTCTGTCTTCACTTTGAATTTTCATCTCTAAATTCTCTCTAAAGCAGATAACCTGCCCCTGTCTTACAGAATATACTGATTATGCATATGACATCTGCAAAATGATACCATAATGCCAGTAAAATACTGTAAGCTGGTACTTCAGTTTTTCCTGATGCAGTTAGTTGTTATCTCTCCCATTTTGTAATTCACTGGGCTGGAAGGAGCAATGACCCCCAATTCTGAAGTGCATTTGTCAGAGACAGATTATCCTTTTCCAGAGCTCTGTCCCATAACACTTGTCTTCTTTCTTTTAATTCAGTAAGCTAATTTGACAGGAACAATTTGAACTGAAATTTACATTGTTAAATATATATTTTTTAATTATGTCTCAAGATTAAAACAAAAATAATTCTTACAAAGTTCATAAAATCGATCAAACATTCATTTTCAGCTCTATTTTGCAGTATGTACCCCTTTCCTACTGTTGATACTACTAATGATTTGGGATTCCCCTCCCTGGGATATGAAATTATGAATTTCATATTTTTTTAAAAAATGACAGTATCAGCTAGGTAGTGAAAAGAATACAGTGCTGGCAGTTACTGCACTGAGTATTACAGGTACTAATGAAAGTCAGTGTGATAATTTTGGATGCTATATTAGGTAATTTATGCATGTTGTCAGGTTTTCATTTCAAGTGAAAAAAATATTTTTATCAACATATTCTTAGACTCTTCTGTTGTTTGATATTTTATTGATTTAGAGACAGAAGTTCAACTAAACAAGAATATGCCATTTCATCATGAAATTTTGATAGCATGAAATTTTCAGGAATTACATATGAGATGTTAATTCTGAATTTTTAAGTGTCTGAGGGAATTCAGCTACAGAATTACATACCAATGCTGACAAATAATCTCCAAGCTGCTCTTGGTTTAATTTTGATACCATATTTTAAGGAATCTACTCCTATAGACTTTCTGGGCTAGTGTTTTTTTTTTATATATCTTTTCTGTATTTCTGAAGAGGATTTTTTACTCTGCCCGATCTGAACCTGAAGCAGAATTAAGCATAAAGCATACAGCTCAGGTTTCTTCTTAACACTGAATTAATGCAAGGAAACTTCTGCATTTGAACATAGGGAACAGTTGTTTGGTATTGTTGACATGTAACAGCTGGTAAGAGAAAGCAAGGAATCACCATTAAGAAGTAAAATGTTTTTGTTTTGTTTCAGCTTTCCATCTTTATTTACATTAACCTTCTCATTTGCTTTGCATGAACATTTGTAGATAGAGAAAGCAATATGGTGGCCTTTGGCTAACTGGAGTTAAATCATCAGAGTACATAGGAAGTTTCTTTCTGGATGAAAGATTAGTAACACTTCATCACCTTCTTTGATTCACAGAACAACCTCTTATGCTGTTTGCTGGCTTTATATGCAACCAATTTCCTAAAGCTACAGCAGAAAAAAAGACACAATGGGCAATTCTATTTCTTAAATTTTGTGCCAGAATTCACTGCACATGTAACCTTTTCCCATTTTTTCTTTAAGCATCCCTACTTATAGGGATGTTTTTTTATTTTTATTTTTTTTCTTGCATATGTTCCCCATTTTTAGCATGTTTAGATGTTTCAGCCCTCAGGCCTCTACTTTGAAATTTAGAAACTGTAATTCTTGGACTGCCTGTCTTATCTTTACAGTCTCTTCTCCTGTATATATAGCTTTTCTAATTGCATAAGTGTTTTCATTGAGCTCCTATGGTACTTGATCACATCTTTGAGGTTAGTAATGATTTTTGAAAAAGTGTTAAGCATAAAATGTTAATTAAATAATGATGATGGTGATTAATAATAATAATAATAATAATAATAATAATAATAATAATAATAATAATAATAAATTAGTTGAAAATAATTAAGCATACTAAAGTTACCTCATGAAAGTTGAAGGATAAAATAGAAAGTCAAAAAAAGAGAATCTGACATGAAAAATATTTAATTAACAGTGTTAAAATATATCATTTCAACTCCTGAACCAACAAAAATATTTCAAGTATGTTCTACTCAGGTTATTTATTGTTACACAGAGAAATCGTATGTCTCCCTTTACACCCATTCTCTACAGTGGTCTATGCTACCCTTTCACCTGAATTGCAGCCGAAATGTCTAGGTTTTGGTTGTGGTGGTGGTGAAATTTTTGGAATTAGATTTCTGTTTCAGAATCTGCAACAATCGTGAAGTCTTAAAAAAAAATTTTGTCTTTGGGAGGTGTACCAAAGTTTGCCATGGCCAGGTTGTTAGCCATTTAATTTATCCCTAGCATTCCATAATGTTCCATAACATATACTTAATTCCATAACTTAATAATTAATTACACTGAATTCCATAACAAACACCTAGCCCTTATCTATATTAAAAATACAGTGATAAATCTTAATATTTTTTCTTTCTATTGTTCTTCATCACTTGTTTACCATTGGTAGAGCTAACATTGATACCTGATATATGATACAATATCTGATACATCAATTACATTGATACCTGGCCCAGGGCACTGTACCTTTAAACACTGATTATTCAAGTGTGTGCTGTGCTAATGTCATGGTCTTCTGTTGATTATTCATTCTTCCATCCACCTTGTGTTCTGCAACAGACCTATTGCTTGCATTAAAAATGTGCCATAAATAGATTTTTTGTTGTTTCTAGGAGTCATATCTGTAGCTGCACTTACTCATGGAAAAGGACAGAAAAAAGACATAAAAAAAAAAAAAAGAAAAAAGAACTAGTTTAAGAGGTTATATGAAATTGATACACAATTCAAAGCAATGCACTTAAATATGTGTTTTCATGGTTTTATTTTCCAGGCCAATTGCACATCATGATTGAAAGGAAAGAAAAGGAGAAGAATGGTTGTAGAGAGTAGTAGTAGTAGTAGTATGTGCATTGCCAGGCTTTTTATTTTTATTCCATTAAATCTTACTGTTTAACCTGTTTTTAAATAAGGTGTATAAAATTATCAGTAAGTGTTAGGCTAAAACCTTGAAGAGAAAGAAAATTACACAAGGCTTATGACCACATCACACCTATAATTTATACATGTCTATTTCTCTCTTCATTAGTTTGGTTAGGCATGTGGGAAGGTTATGAGAAAAAGACCATCAGGTAATTCTATACAATGATTTCTAATAATCTGAAAAAGATTTGCTTCATTTTCTTACCACGAAAGGAAGCTGAAAGATTCATGGGATTAAAGCATTCAAATGAAGAATTTGTGTATTCAGTTCAATATCTGACTTTCATGAATTAGGTACATCATTCTCTAAAATTTTGTCATTTTTTCAAAGCAGTTGTGTTCTTGTATTTGCATGTGGCATGGAAGAAAGGAAATTAACAGTTAGTAGAATGGCACCAACAGTCATTGTTTTTACAGTAGACTGAGCCAATATTTTGCTCCCAAGTTTCATGTTTAATAAATAAATAAATAAAAACCGAATACATTCAGTTGAGAGCCTCAAAATTACCCATATGACTTCTTACAGGCCTCCCCCAAAATAGCATATGTATGCCTTCTCTAAGTCAACTGGTGTCAAAATGAGAAAAAAAAAAATATTGCCAAATCAATTATTAAGTGCTATATTTCATCTGAGTTAGTGAGGTTTTATTAGAGTATGCAACTAAAAAAAAAAAAAAAATTTAAAATCTGTTTTCTGATTTAAACTATCTGAACTATCTGTTCAATCCTCTGACTTCCATAACTTATTTATTATTTTCTAATTGCATTGAAAAATCCTATTTTTCAGAATCACAAAATTCAGTGTCATTTTGGAGAAAATATCTGCCACTGGACAAACAAAAGAAACACAATGAAACAATTCCCAAAACAGTACCTGATTTGGGAATGTGGAGGTATAGGAGAGAAATAAGCTTTGTAGATGTTTAAAAGAGCAGAAGAAAAATTGCACTACTAAATTCATGGTAAAATTCTAGCATTCATGTGTGTGATTAGAGTTATATGACTCAGATAACTGAACAAGAATTTTAATGCCTTGAGCAAGAATAGCAAGAATTGTGATTGAACATAATGAATGAATGTATGCAACAGCTTCTAAAAAAGACATATGCCTTTGTTGTGTGTGTTGTGCCATGAAATGCTAATGATGGTCATAATTTTTCTGGTTTTGTTTCAGAAGCATTTTTCTACGTCTTTCTTTCCAAATAAACGAAAATTACTTTTCCATGTCACATTTACAGTATTTCTCCATCCTGAGGTGAGGATTGTCTATTATTGGCATTGCTCACAAGCCTTAACCAAGGTACCACAGTAGCACTGTAGTCACTTCTCTAATTTCAGAGTATCATCATCACACATTTAAAAATATGCTCTGGTCACAGCAGTTTCCATTCGTCACTCTACTGCATGAAAGTTCCTAAATGCAATGTTATATTAAAATAACTGCTATGAATACGTATACAATAGTCTGTAGTACAATATCTACTTTTTTTGGTAATGCTGTTTACATTTTATACTGACATTAGAAGAAATGCATGGAACATCTTGTCTGTGACTGTTCAGCAGCAGTCCTCTTACATTTATTCTGTATTATGCTGTAGAAGTCTCACTTGTTTTTGAGCGTTAGTATTGTGATAAAAATGGGAAAGGTCTTGAAGTACAATATATTCTACCCAGGTATTAAAATTGCATATATTTTTAAGTCTACATCATTTCTCTATTATGTAATTTCTTATGGGAAAAATTTCTATTTGTAAAATTACTGTCAAACTTCTTCAGAATGTATTTTCAGGGTATGCCTGTATAAAAGAAATCATCCTCGTAGTGACCGCATAGGACCCCTTATGGTCCTATGGTCCCCTAATTGCCACATTGCCTCAAATAACTCTCTTAGTGAACTACTTATAGAAAGAGTATGGCAAATAATTTGTTACTAATTAATGAGGGAGGAATAAAAATGCAATGGAAATATATATATATATATATATATATATACACTGATACATAAGTTATTGCAAATAATATAGAATAAAAATGTAGTAACATTTTCTTGTAAGTCAGTTACTGCTAGTTGGGTTACTGCTGCCCCTGGGTAAACTGACATTTTCATATGCACTAATTAACAAAGAGGTCAAATAAAATTTCAATTAAAGAAAGTTCATTTGTGTTGTTCTGCCTCTATGGAGAAACTAATCAAAAACAACCTTTGGAATAACGGACAAAATAAAACACTAGGTGTACATTTTCTTCCCACCAGGACTGGTTTATTATCTACATCTAATTAGCTTCAAACGAGATGAGAAAAATACATTATATATATATATATATTTTTTTTTTTTTAACATAGACGGAAAAGGAGCTGTATTCTGAAGTATGAGACATTGTTGCCTGTGTACATATACACACTTGCTTTTGGATCTAATCAAAGGATGGTGTCTGTAACAGCAATGCCAAGGCTATCCCAATGAACTAAGTCTAACATCTTTTCTGCTTGCTAGTAGGCATGCCTGAAATGCTGTATGCTCATGTTGGCAACACAAGAGAACTCTTTGTTAATTAGTGCATATAGAAATACCCAATTACACAGGAGCAGTAGCGACTTGAATAAAGACAGCTGAAATACTAGAAAAAGATATAATCTGTATTTCCAAACTAGCTACAACCTCGCTTATTGCTTTAATTGAAGAAATCCCCAGCTAAAATTTCCAGCTGTTGCAACAGTAATTTTTATCTCCATGAAAAATGAAAGAATAAATGATAAAGTATTTAGCAATAACATTTTCCATACTCAGAACGGGTGTCTACAACACAAGTAGGATTATAGGATACCCCTATACAAAATAGCAAAATTTATTCCCTGTTTTATCTGAACGAAAAGCCAAAAGAGTGCCTGAACTCCAAACCAAAAACCATGGTGTGCCTCATTTCCCTGGTTTCTTAAGCACACTTTGCTCCTTCATGAGTTTTTGTGCTCCCCTTGCACTGAAGGAACAGTACAGAAGTAACCACAGAAAGGTTTTTGTTCCTTGTTCCTCTTACACACCTAAGGATCTTAAACGTCTCCCTCTGCACGCAGGATTGTTTTAATATTGTATTGGAAGCATGTGTATAAGGAGTTCCACTCAGCTGAAATAGAGGGCAAGTGTGACTCAGCAAGTGTGACTGAGCTAAGCAGACCACGGTATATAAATCAGCATGAACAATGACAACAACAACAAAAATGCTAGAAAAACCCTTCCATATATAACAGGAAATCTGAACGAAAACAATTTCTGTTTCCATCACAAATTGCTCATGGTTGTACATGTTTATGCATAAAAATAATATAAATTACTTCAACTAAATCCCAAGACTGTTAAAATCAGCGAAATTGCTATTCAGTAAGCCACAAATTTCTGCATAATTAGTTTTGAGAAATACCATCTGTATCTCCACAAAATACTTTGAAAATATGCATCTTGTTGTGAAATGGTCACTTAACTGAAGACAAATATTTGTTTTAGTTTCTAATGAAATAAAATCATATAGTCATAAATGCATGTGGCATTTCTTTGCAAACTGACATACATATAAATGTGGTATTTACTTTATTTATTTTATTTATTTAAGTGCTTTTCATTCAATAATTTTCACTACTTAATTATCACCATTCATTTTGTATAGATGGATTTGCTTGTCAGTGCATAATGATGTATTTTTAACATACTAATATATCATGCTGAGACCATATCACATGGTCTGAACTTTTGGGTAGACCTATGCGGTGTCAAGAGTTGGACTTGATGATCCTTAAGGGTCCCTTCCAACTCAGGATATTCTATGAT
This sequence comes from Aythya fuligula, assembly GCF_009819795.1. Lineage (NCBI taxonomy): Eukaryota > Metazoa > Chordata > Aves > Anseriformes > Anatidae > Aythya > Aythya fuligula. The sequence continues at coordinate 24,066,476 of NC_045562.1, read as the reverse complement.
TCTATGATTAGATTGTGCTGTTTTAAGGTATAATGGTTTCATGAGGATGAACTTGGCAGGAGGGTTTCCCATATAAAAGTTAAAATAAAAAGGCAATTTTAACTTTAGTAAAGCCAGAAAGGGAGGTCTTTGTCAATAGGAACTAGTAAAAATTTTATGTCATGATAAGATGTGTAAATAAGTGAAGAAAATGTATTTTAGAAATGTTTACACAATTTTTAAATGCATAAAATGACATTATTTCATTTCAATCTCCATGAAGAATTAATAACAAGCAAAAACAATAATAATATGAAACTGTCATTTAATACTTTTGAAATACCTTAAGATATGCTTAGTGATTTCTTCCCCTTATATAAAGGTAATTCTTAGCCTAATAAAAATTCAAAAATCCGAGATAGCTAAACAAAGTTCAGTTTCTCCTCTTACCAAGGTAGGTGCTATTTTCTTAGTATTTTCTTAATAAATGTTTGAAAATGTGGATTATCAAGTAAAGATGAATGAAACACAATAAATGCAATTATTTTCCGGATTTTTGGTATCATGTGCTTTTATCTCTTTCTGTTTCAAAACGTTTATATATGTGACTGTAATTTTTCAGTAGACAAAATAACATATCAACAATCTATTGTTATAAGTATTATACTGCTGACAATTTAGTCACTTTTCACTGCTTTCTCTGGATTATTTTATCTTCCTCTGAAATCATTGAAAACCTTTTCTCAGTGTTAAGAGTTGAAATATAACAGTACATAGAAATTTTTGAGGTATTGTCAACATTTTTCAGACTTCATCTATTATACTTCTATTCAACTATATTTTGAGCAAGAACAAGTCCTTAAATGCTGTGCTGTGCTGCACATATACACTGGGAAAAAAAAAAAAAAAAAAAAAAAAAAAACTGACTTTTGTTCTTTCAACTCTTGTTTTATTTTAAGATTATTAATGCTTTGAATTCAAGAATATTCAAGGCATTCGCATATAAATCATGTTCTTGCTTTGGCTTGTCACTTTTAGAAATATCTAAAAGGTTGAAAAGTTTTAATTTATTTTTGTATCTAAAAAGATATTATATTTGTTTTACGTTTCACAGAGGGCAAAATCTTTTCTTTGCTGAAGTCTTTGGAAAAAGACTGGAGCCAAGATTTCCTCAGAGACTTTTAATGACAATCACTCTAAATACTTTAAAAATAATTATTTTCTGTGCTGACCTAATTTTTTTTGCCAGGTAATACATGAAAAAATCGTTAATCTTCATAGGAATATGATTTTGATTCTACCTTCAAAAAACTTTTTTAAACCAAATTAGTAGTTCTAAATCTTTATGGTGATTGAATCAGCATTTCCCATTTCTTAAAGTTATGCTCCCACAGCTGCAGTCAGCTTTCAAAATATAGACTTACATTATCGACAGTAAATGGAGTTTACTGTATTTGTATTGTAATGATTGCACTAACATTTATAGGTTAAAAAAAAAAAAAAAAAAAAAGTTATAATGATATTCATGTTTATAGTTATTGTTTTCTGTTGTTGTTGTTTTTGTTGTTTTAGGCAAATAAATGAAAAGGGGAAATAGAGTTCAAAAAATCCTAATGTATAGTCAAGCATTACTGTTCATATATGAAGCACCGAAAGAGTTAAGAGCAGATTTATTTCTTTTGTGCAGTTGAAATATCTCCTGGACACATTGAAAACAGGACCTGGATTTAATCTAAGGCAGTTTTTGGCTAACTGCAATGTTAGCAGCCTTCATAATATGTTTCAGGATCTCTTGGACTTGCCTGATGTTGTAAGTCTTGCATCAGCCCGTAGCCGTTTCTGGCAGCCAGAAAGTGCTACCAGGTGATGTCCCTTGTCATTTTGCTGCCATTATCATCAGTAAGTTAAGTGTCAGCTCCTAAAGTAAAAAAGATTAAGTAACATTTGCAGTTTGTGGTTTATTTGATGGGAAAGGGAAAGGGAAAGGGAAAGGGAAAGGGAAAGGGAAAGGGAAAGGGAAAGGGAAAGGGAAAGGGAAAGGGAAAGGGAAAGGGAAAGGGAAAGGGAAAGGGAAAGGGAAAGGGAAAGGGAAAGGGAACGGGGAAGGGGAAGGGGAAGGGGAAGGGGAAAGGGAAGAGGGGAAGGGAAAGAGGGAGGAAGGAAGGGAGGAAGGAAGGGAGAAAGGAAAAGAAAAAGAGAAAAAAAAAGGTGACTACAGGAGTATTCTGCTTGCCTGTTAATTAGTTATTGCCATGGAGGCAAAGTCTGAAGAATAAGAATAAGTTTGCCAGGCCTCTGAAGTATATTTTCACTTGTACACATTGCATGATAAAATGATGCTTCCAACTGTGAAGATAAACAAGCATTCATTATTTTAAAAAATTACAGTTTAGGTTTTGCAATGAACAAGACTGTATGATGGGGAGGTTTGATGTCCTTCCAATGAAGGTGAAGGTAAATTTTTAGGAAGCACACAATTACTGCACTTGACAATACTATTCCTCTTGGATGTTGCTTTTGACAGCATTTTGGTTCTTCTAAGTGTCCTGTATTTAATGTATTTGTTGATAATCATCTATATGAAAAACAAAAAAAGAAAGTTGCTTACCGATTCTTTACATAAATGATATTTTAATATATTTGCAGTAATCAGAGAATGGTGAATCTATTTTAGGAGGAAGAAGTTGATAATACAACAGTCATTGATTTAACTTGTATTTCCTAGAGTTAACAGAATTTATACTCATATGTAACACATATAAGCTCTTCAGGTTTTAGTCAATCACTGATAAACTACCACCTCATAGAAATTAAATAAATATAAATAAAATATATAAAGATTTAAATAAGATAATGTTATGACTATGTCCAATTAAAAGCATAAAAATCTAAAACTTTTTATATAAAATGAATCTAAGTTAAATTTTTTAGCTTTCTTATACAATGATGCAGAGCTGTTAAAATAAATAAATAAATAAATAAATGAGAAAATGAGGAAAGAGTGCACAGTCCTGAAAGCCTTTCTGTAGTATAGTGCAGGAGGGACGAGAACTGAGTGCAGTCTGAGATAAGGACAGTTTAATGTATGTGGCATGTGTGCATGTTCAGGGTTTTCTGTAGTAGTGAGATACGAAACTAGCTCTGCTCTAGTTCAGCTGAGCAGATAAGACTGGACTTTTCAGCCTACTGTAAGCGGCAATAACATTCAGTGGGCCTACAGATATTTTTAAATCTTAGAAGTTGTACATAACAAGTCTAATATTAAATACAAATATATGAACAATTATTTTAACACAAGAAGGGAAAAAAAATGGAGCTCTGTATTGCTTAAATCAAACTACTGAGAACTATGTGCTATGAAACAATGTTTTGACCTCACGATAAGAGACTTAAAGTCTTGAAAACTGATAGATTATTTATTCATGGAAGAATTTAACTCACACTTTGAAAAATAACCCCTTACCTCAATATATATGGTATTTTTAACTAATATATGGTATTTTTAACTTGAGTTTCGAGACACCTTTTCATTGCTCATTTCATGATTGTCACCTAATGTCTTAATCAGTAACCCAACTTCAAAGCAGAACATTTTACATCTAAAACAAAGTACAGTAACACCTTTGTTCTAGAAATTTCTTTTGGTAACTCTTGTCTGTTCATTCTAGAGTTGCCCGTGAACTTGGTTATTTGTGTAATGGTAACTAGACAAAATACTGAAACATGTTTGCCTACAATACAAATACTCTTAATCTGAAAACACATAACAACAAAAATATTTAAATTAAATTCATTGATGTAGAGTGAGTATATAAAAGAGTAGCTAAAAATAAACTGTTTCATCTTGCAGGGATACTAGGAGAAGAGAGGTGTGTGTGTTCAGTCAAAAAGTAGTCTCCTTATATCTACAGATTTATGGAAGAAAATAAGCAAAATGCTGACAAACTATAACAGCAGTAATTTTTCTCCAGAAGATTTGACTGTTAGAGGATTGTATGAATAGTAAAAGTTGCTTTTCAATGTGTAAGTATTTCTAATTTCTAAAAAAGCCACAGGAGATGGTTCCTTTTTCTAGCATTTGAAAGATTGTCTGTATTCTGCTGATATTTGTAATGTAGATAACCTCCTGCTGTCCCAGGGAAATTGCATGTAAGTGGTGCTGCCTTTCAGAATTGGGAGCGTGTTTATACAAGCATTATATCTGGCTACAAAAAATAATTTCACAATATTTTCATCTGCTGCTTTTATTTATGTAAGATGTTTCTGCTGTTATTGTGCAGTGACACATTAGGCTAGGCATGTAAAGTAATGTAGTGTGTCTGATACAAGCTGATGTTACACTTCACAGCACAATGCTTCATAATGTGTTAAATCAATGAGAGCACTTAAAAGAGAAAAAAAAAAAAAAAGTAATTCTCCAGGAAGAACTAACTAATAAAAGAAACCAAGAATAACCTTCCCTCTCTCCTCCGCTCATCTTTCTAAAAAAAAAAAAAAAATGGAGAGAAGAAAAAAAAAATTTTTGAACATAAAAATAACTTTTGGATGATCCATAACAGTAGATCATTGTATAACATACAGAGAGATGAAGAAAGTGAAGTAATTTTTATTTGAAAAAACTTTTTTAGAGAGTAAGAGTAGTGTATTTAAAGGTACTTTAGGCTGTTTTAGTTTATAATATGTATTCTCAGTCTCAAACAGAAACATTGATTTTATACTGAATTTTCTTCTCCATTATTGATTTTGAAATAATGTAAAAAATCTTCATCCTAAGTATCAATTCACTGTGTGTGCCTTTTTTTTCTTTGATATTGAATTTTTGTCTGGTTTTAAATGTATGTTTTTTATTTGGTTTATAAACTATTTTTCTTGAAGATTACATTACTCTACAGAAACTACTGTGGTGTTTTTTTTTTCCCAATGTTTTTGCAGACTTCTTGCAATATTTTCCTGTGAGCGCTCCTAGAATTCAGAAATCTTTCCATCTTTCTCTCAAACTTAGTCTTACTACATCAAACCATTTAATCTGATTGCTGATATTATTCATTCTAATTGAGCACTTAAGCACTATTTGATGCTGTTAATTTTCTGCCCTGCTCAGAGATTTAGGGAAAGAGGGAGCATATCCTATAGCTGGTGGAGTACTCACACGGCTCAATGGATATTTTTTGCACCTCTGGACTGGTGCACTCCACATTTTTAACGTGCATCTTTTTCAGTGCCAGTAGTCTGCATAAGTGTTAAATTGGTCAGATAGTCTACTGGAAATCCCTAGTTTTAATGACATGTTACTGTAAATAGCAAGTTGACTTTTGTCACAAAATATCACAAGACGGTCTCCTGTAGGCCACCTCCACTCCAAGAATAAACTGAAGCCATTCCTCGGAAACTAGAGCAAGCCTAAGGCTGATGTTCCTGTGTTAGAGAAGCTCAGGCACTCAGTGGCTCTAGCCTGCCACACCATGGTGTGCTTTGGGAAACACAAAACCCACTACGCTGCACCAGTTCTGGCTGCTAGGAGGCACGGGACAAGGGGCTTGGGCTGTGTCTTCAGGAATGGATATCATCAACTTCTGCATGAACCAAGGAGAAAGTTTAAAGGGGTAGAGGGAATAAATGCTGTCTGTATTCCAACACGGTGCTCCACACAAGACAAACTTAACTTGAAGGAGCATAAAGAAGTTTCTTGAAATCTGGATATGCAACTTGATGTCCTCTTAGAACAGACGTTAACCATAAAAAAAAAAAAAAAAAAAAAAAAAAGCAAGAAAGCAGTTGCAATTGGCAAGTACTAAGAATTGCTGTTAGGTTTAGATCTTCATGCATTAGAATTGAGATCTTACTAGCAAATGTGCTCATGATTAATAATAATAACCAACAACAAAAACAGAACAAAATATTCCAACATGGAAAGTAAGTTTCTTAAATTAATTTGACCTGGAGTTTAGTAAAATTCCTTGATGTTATACCACTTTTCACAAATAAAGGAAAGACAAGTTCAGAAATTAGTGAAATTTTAGCATTTAGAATAAAGATGGAGGATTTAAAAACAAGATTTTTTTGTAATTATTAGCAAAAGTGTTTTCGTTTGCAGACCAATCTTTTTGATTCCAAGAGAAAAAGTATCCTTTAGTCCTTCCTACATTGTTTCATTCCCTAAAAGACTGATTGTCTGAAGATCCATTTGACACTAAAAGTGGGATTTAACTAGGCTGCCTCTTTATCAGTGCAACTCAGATACCCAGGGATCATTCAATAAGCCCTCTTGCACTTTATGAAGACAAATTGTTCTTAACCTCAGCCTCAGCCTTATCATCATCTTAGAGTAGCAGGTGTGACCTTCCTATGAGAGCTAACAGCTGAAGAACAGGGAATGCCTTCTAATTTTACTGGGTCTCAGAGATCCAGACTCATTATACTCATTTAAGTAATTTAAGTCAACAAAATAAGCTGTTAATCTATATAATTAGCAATTCCAGATAATAAGGTCTTCTATTGCATTCTCTGTACTGGGTGTGTGCCACGTTATAATAGTTTAAATTCCAAAAATAATAATTAAATTGCTTAGAGACACGTCAAAACACAGAAGGCTGCCTAAGACCTTCTTAGGCATCATTCTTCCATCATTAAGAGGAACTTCCTTCTGAGTTTTAAAAGTCAATAGCAAAACATCTGCAGCAAAGCCCACAGCCTCCTGTGTTATCCCATTTCCAACATTTCCAACACCAGTCACAAATTTATATTTTTGTTTCTTGAACATGATTGATTGTGACTAAGATCTGACTGAGGAACAGACAAAAATAAGTAAATAGCTCTGTGTCTCTATACATCAACAGGATGTAGGTAACTTGCCAAATATGTCAATATCCCATTTCACAGCCATGCCATATTGACCATAATCACAGTGCTGGCTAATATAAATGAACTTTCATCACCTACACTGTTTCCAGAAAAGATGGAGCTCCTAGAATAAAACAGAAGTGATACTACATTTTCCATGGCTGCAGTCCATACATTTCTAGAAATCTGGTTATTAAAGTTATTCAAACATCTTCTGTGATATATTCTTATCTTCATTGTATGGACATTTTCCAACAGGCTGATCTTAACAATCAGATGTCATTGTTAGGATAGTTTGTTGCTATTGTGAACATGATCCAGTTTCAGCTGCTCCAGATAGTTACAGATTAAATTAATTTTACACTTCATTTTATAGTTATATTATGACAATCTGTAAAGCAAAGCTAACAGTAAGAAGTCTGTAATTTATGAACTGATACACAGTCACTTCTGTTTCCTTGGAATGGAACTGGTTTTTCTTGTCCAATACCGAATCATCCGTTTTAACTATGCAGAGAAAAAATGTAATAGTTTTCCTGGAGGTCTAAGTTTCTTTAATGTGTTTACTTGTGTAACTTGCTTATTTGTTTTTGTTTGTTTGTTTGTTTCCCAGAACAATGTCAGTCTGTGGAGTCCCATGAGATTGCTTGGAACAATAAGTTACAAAACCAATATCAGAGACAAACAAAATGGTTACCAAGAAAACAAGAACCGATAAATAAACTTAATTGTTTGAAAACATTAATAGGTAGTTTTAATGTTGTTAGAACTTCCATTTCTAGAAATCTCTGTTAATCAGTAGCTTGTTTTCCATCAGACAAAGAAACTAGAATAGTTCTGGCAGATATGAACTGCTTGAGTGGCTGAAATAAGAGGCATATAGTGAGAAAAAATCTACAGGTGAGTCCTGAATTAATTATGTCCATGTTGATGTAGCTCCATCTTGCAGTCTGGCTTTGCGTGCTATTTGCATGTTGCCCCTTTTGAAAGATACTACCCATGCTGACTGCCCAAAACAGCCTGTACTTTGTAAAAACCTCGCATCTATTGCATTTGGATAAGAATAGTCAGAATTTACCATTGCTGTGCTGTTGTTGATGTTTAGAAGCACTGAAGAGTTTGTGCTGTGGGATTTGCTTTTTTATCTTTTGGTCTACATTGTAAATATCTATATTTATGTTAATCAACCTCTTTCACCAGAGAAGAGAAACAGGCAGTTTCAGAGACCAATTTATCTCACCTATTTTAGGTACATGCTTTACATTTGAAGAATCAGTCACTAGTTCTCTCCAGGAATAAAGTGAGTCCAGGTACCAGCATATATGACTTTTTATGATCTGATGAACAGGACATACTGGTTCTTGGTAAGAGTCCCAAATGCAGACATTTGAGATCTGTCTAATCTCAGAGATATCCACAGTGGGGAGTATGGTTACCATATAGACACAACACATGCATTCGGTGAATAGCCTCTCTTCACTATGAAAGAGACCTCTGCTATTTCTACGTAGTAGTTGCAATTAGATATCTGAATTAAAGGAGGATTAAACCGGGTCCACTATATATACATATGTATATATATATAATCATTTAATTATCCACTATTTTGAAAGATAGCAGAGGAAAAATAAGTGCAGTATTGTCCCTTTTCTTTGACTACAGGCACTAACGGGATTGAAATATTGCTTATGTATATGTATTACTGCAACGTCTCTGCTTCAGAAAAGGCAAGGAAAAAAATAAAATAGGTGGTGGGCCAGCAGCAAAGCAAGGGTCTGTCACTCTGTCTGAACACAGCTGGAGGGCTGCAGGGAACAGACGCTGTGTTACAAGTGCCAGCTCTGATAGTTACATGTTGTAGTACAGAGCAATCCTTAGTCAGGTAAATGTTTGTGTACAGAATATTTCACGTGAATTTTAGTTATTACTGGCAGGCTGGGTAACATCAAAATCAACATAAAAAAAATGACTAAAGGTTACAACGTTTGGCATTACAAATCTTTTACAGTTAGCATGTAGTCCTCTGGTGAGGGCAGGGGAGATTAGTGCAAGTGTTGTAACATGAGATCTGACATCACCTGATTTATTCATGTGCTTGCATGGTGGGATAAGTTACTTACTTAATTCATCACTTAAAAGGGTAATTAACTGAATCTTAGACATAGCCACTTCCCTCCCCCCCCCTTTCCTCTCCCCCTCCCCCCCCCCCCCCAAAAAAAAAAAAAAAAAGGGGGGGGGAGAAAAGGAGAGGAAGGGGAGGGGAGGGAAGGGGAGGGAGTAATCTTGGAATGGACCAGAGAAGCAGCTCACTGGTATTTGAGTTCATAGAATCATAGAATCACAGAATGGTTTGGGTTGGAAGGGAATTTAAGACAGTTCCAACCCCCCAGCCATGAGCAGGTATTCCACCTACAAGAGCAGGTTGCTGAAAGCCCCATCCAAACTGACCTTGAACACTTCCAAGGATAAGACGTCCACAGTTTCCCTGGGCAACCTGTTCCAGCACCTCATCACCATCTGAGTAAGGAAATTCTTCCAAATATCTAATCTAAATCAGCTCTCTTTTAGTTTAAAGCTGCCACCCCTTGTTCTATCACTACACTCTCTGATTAAAAAGTCCCTCCCCAGCTTTCTTGTAGGCCCTTTTTAGGTACTGGAAGGGAGCTATAAAGTCTCCCCAGAGCATTCTTCATGTTGAACACCCCCAACTCCCTTAATGTCTCTTCAGAGGAGAGGTGTTCCAGCTCTTTGATCATCTTTGTGGTTCTACTCTGGAATCACTCCAACAGGTTGAGTTCTTATTAAGAAATCTTATTTGCTTTTGCATAAATAATATTATGGGTGAACATAATGAAAGGTGCTGGTGTGTAAATAACTGATGACCTCTATTTTCTTTTCTCTGAAAGAATGGGGATATCTTCCCCTCTCTCCTGCTATCTGCTGAGGAGACATGGAGCATATAGAAGAAAATTTAACACATCTTTGCAATTATCTCACAGGTGAAAGAGGTATGCCCCACCAGGAATTTGCATCATCATAGCTTATTTTTATATAAAAAATATTAAATATTTAAGATGATTAAAATTTCCAGTGGTTTATTTTTTGGGAGACTGTAAGAAAGACCATAGAGAAACTAAACATACTCTACTTTGAAAACAGGGTGTACTTTTCTATTTTTAGGTCTTCAAAGTAGGAAGTACCTATACTTCCACACATTGAAGAACAACATTATGACTGGTTCTTCACTGTGTTCTTTGCTTAGAAATGATAAGACATGTTTACCTCAGCACCAAGAGATATGATATGCTATTAGATATGATCATGAAGAACAAACCACTCAAGCTCCATGTCTAGGTCTAATATAAAGTATTAATGAACATATTACTGCCTTTAATTAAAATAATTTGAATTGCTTTTGTCTATTGTTTATACCTACCTGAATGAAATTCTATAGATATGCTTTCAGTAGATTAATTTACATAGGGTGGAATACCTAACCAGGCTAATGCATGATCCAGATCATATTCCTCTCTGAGGGCAACTGATAGTTTATTCATATGTTTCTGTCCTAGACCTTTTCTGATAATTATTTGACAGCTAGAATAATGACTATTAAATACTTTTGTTTTCTTATGGTTAAAACATTTTTAAATGCATGTGGAGGGGATTATTCTATCTTGTATCTATTGTTCTATCTCATATTTTGGAAAATGGGACTGTATTCACCATTATCCATAGGCATTCCATAATAAACAAAACAAAAAATAAGAGTTTTAATTAGAATAATATATTTGCCAGCTACAACATTAAACAATATTTCATGACATTTTATAAAACATTTGTTTCTCCACTTACAGCTAGTCTGTGTTTTTGATATCACTCTTTTTTGTGTATGCCTAACATTTTGTTTCCAAACTTTGAATTGTTTTGCTAGAGTTTTGCCCTTTACTGGCAGTGAGATGCACTCAAAGGTAGTGTTATTTATGAGGACCAAGTGTCTCTTAAGGAAATTATTTCTGGTTAAAAAATGTACATTTCTGAAAATTTTTGGAAAAAAAAGTTTTTGAAAATTGATAGACGGTAGAAAATATTGGAGAAAGAGGAACAGAGAATAACAACATTAATTCTCTGGAACAAATGTAGGCTGGAATAATTTGTCTTAAATAGGTAACTAGTACATTAATCAGATTCTACTTCTAATGGAAAAGTAAAGATGAGTTTTTGGCTGGAGTAGAAGGTATTTTTCATACAGACATGATGAGTGTCAGTGATGAAGTGAAAGGATACAGAAATAAGCTGTGACTATGCATGATGTGGAAAACTAAAAGGTGAAGCTAGTAGAGACCTGTGAACTCACCCCACCACTACTGCATCTTCCAGTCTCTCTCACCTTTGCTGAAAGAAGCAACAGGGACTCTCAGAGAGCTCTTCTAGTCAGCAAGGGTATTGTAACACATAAAGGAGGGTTGTAAAGGCTGAAGTTCAGTGTAACCAAGGCTCAGGAAGTCACCTTAGGCTAGTCAGCTGCAACAGCAGCAGCAGGCCAGAAAGCCTCAAATGGATTTTTATGGGAAGGTCAAGGAGCTAGCTAAATCTTGAAAGAAAAGAGCTGGAAAATATCTGTAGCGGGGGAAAAGAAAAATCATTTGTGAGGTGTCAGATGTGGACAGTGTTGCTGGTCCATTTGTTTCTAATTTAATCATATAATGTAATTATACCTAAGGAACTGTGCAACTTGTATTTTTTATCTATATATTTTATGATTTGAATTTTTATCTGTAGAGCCTCACAGGGAACATGAGCTTGGTGCTTGCCAGCCCAGGAGTATTCACTTGAGTTTGCAACAAAGGCAGCAAGGTTTCAGAAAGGCTTCTTGTACTCAGCAGGAGTGAGGAGACAGCTGGTGACACGGGAGAAGAGAGACAGATGCCTCCTGCACTTTGTAAGCACTCTTCCCTCCTACTTTGCCAGTTTCAGAATTAGATCTGGCATGGATGCAAGGACAGAGAAATCTGTCCTGAGTCCATCCATGCAGTGACGTCCTGACCTCTTAGAGCAGCCCATAGATACTCCAGATTCCTGTTAGTCTTTCAGCATCTCTGCAGATATCTGAGGGGAAGGAAGCACAAAATGCAGCTTCAGCACTTGGCTTCCATTTCCTATTTCAGTTCTGACTGGGCCACAATTTTAGTGATTAACTACTCACACAAAAGGATCAGTTATATGACTACACTGTCTTGTTTTAACTGAAATGTATCTTAATTCTTACTAAGCATTACTATGCTAGCCTTGCCTGGACCAAATTAGGCAATTTTGGCTTAGCCATGTACTTGTGCTCAAATGTTTTAACGTGGTAGGTACCTTTCCTTTATTTTCTTAGTTTATTAGTTTTTAATGTTGTTTTCTTTTTTTTAGTTTTTAGTCCTTAAGTCCTGATAATTTGAAAATTTTATGGACTATGAACATAGATTGAAAACATATTGCTGTTAGTACAGACTTAGCATTTGCAGAAAGCCAAATCTCAAGGCACCAGAGAAAATGTTTTATATGTGTAAAATTCTTTTTAAATTAACTTTTTTTTAAAGCTACTCCTCAAATTTTGTTGTAGTTTTAGGAGAAAGTACATTTTGGGGGGTTTGAAACCTGCATTTTAAAATAAGAGTAATGATATCAGATAATTTAGTATGTGTTTGTAAGTGAACAAATATCTTTTGGGATTTATACACACCTGCTATCCTTCCAACCAGCTTTTACAGAACTGCAGAGTATATCTGTACAAGAAAATCTCAGTACAAGTTTCCAACCCTTACTTTACTCACATGGAAATGAAAAATACCTCAGCAGCAACTCCTAATTATTTAAATAGGTGTAACGGGAACTATTTTATCCTACTCTACCATTTTGTGGCAGAGTAGAAGGTAAGAGCACTTTGCACTATAAACATACAGGATCACAAAGAAAATACATTAAAATATATATTTTTTTTTCTGATAAAAATAGTACTGATATCATGTCAGTCATCACTTCCATAATGTAGTCTTATTTAACAGATGTTTTACTGAAATTTGCATAGTGTTGCTGAGGTTGCTTGAAGCTTTTCCTGCAGCATATGTTACTGTAGGTTTTTTTAGGTCAGTGATTACTGTACACACAGATGAATACAGAGAAAAAAAAAAAAAAAAAAAAAGAGTATTCCTGTTACTTTTTACTCTGTTTTGCTGATGGTAAATCAAAAAGCAAAATGCAAAAGAAAATCTTGTCTTCTAAAAATCAGTTTCATTGTTTCCATCATATTAAGTCATACTTCTATAAAGCTTCTAGACTTGTTTTTACAATTTACAGTTTACAATTAATTAATCACTAACTAGGACTAAACCATAATTCACAAACTTTATATGCCTAGCTTGTCATTCACAAACCTGCCTGTTAGAGATTTGATAGACACCTCCACAGTTTGCAGTGTCTTATTTTTATATATAATTTTTATCTGAAAGCTTTCATCTTGTCACCATTTCTGTCTAAACTAATAAAATAGGATAAAGGCAGGTCAATAGTTAGATGAAGGATGTGCTATCTTACAGGGTGTTCTAGTAGCAGCAGAAGTATAAACTGTTATACCTCCTTTAGCTCTGAATCATTGTCATTCTTCTGCAGACAAATTTGCTAAGACATCCAACATAAAGATCCAGCTTATTTGGTGTTAGAAAAAATAATTTTTTGTGCACATAGACATATCAATCTCAGTCCTAGAAAAATTCCAGGCTGGATATTCTTGCCTAAACCTGTTTTCTTTTGTTCTTGTGTTTTGTTTTGTTTTGTTTTTGTTGTTGTTTGTTTGTTTCTTTCTTTCTTTCTTTTTGTTTTTTGGTTGGTTGGTTTGTTGTTGTTTCTTAATTTATTATTAATTGAGTTGAGGCATTTTTTATTCTGACTAAAGAAGCTTATTCATTTCACTGCTATTGACTTCTAGCTCCTAAATGACTTTACAGATAAAAGAGCAAAGATATTTATTTTGAGTTTAAGAATTATCTGAAAATGAGATAACCCTTTTTAAATTTCATCATCCAAATGCAGATCTCAAAATACTTCACAGAGTAGAAAAGTGTTAGAGGACGCATGGCCAAAAGCACGACAGACACCAGCAGAGTCAGATCATTGCCCGAATAGCCTAACTTTTATAGTGAACTTAACAGGGGCGGATAGTGTTTTCACACAAGATTATTGGTCAAAAGCACTCAGACAAAACAACTAGAAGAAAACATCCCCACCTGCAAGAAAACAACCCCCCTTGTGATTAGCAGTCAAGAAAACAACCCCCTTGTGATTAGCAGTCACGTAGATCTTGTCCTTGAAGCCAGCTGCTGGTAACAATATTTTTCTGCATTTCTCAATTGGGTGATGTGGGAATCATTGTCGTGGGAGCTTCTCATAGTTACTGAGCTTGGTTTCCTCAGCTACGGCAGGCCATAAGATTTTCTAAGGCCTACTCCTGGTTGCTTAAGGCAAGCTCAGATCAAACAATTGTTCCACGGACTCATGTCCACGCCCTGTATGCCAATTCCCAACAGAAAAGAATCATTACACAGAGCTGAGGTTCAAGGCACTGCAAGTACCACAAGACCACCCAAAAAGAAATAGCCATAGAAAAGGTATTCCTTCAATGTCTGTCTGATGACTTCATAAATCCAAGCTCTTTGTAAGAGTTTGTGGACCAGTGAATAAGTTGTTCAATCCCTAACACAATATCTGGAGGTGGATGTGGAACAATATGATGAAAAAAAAAGTGAAACTGAAATGTACAGCTGGAAAAACTCATTAAAAAAAAAAAAAAAAAAAAAGTAGAAAAAAAGTAGAATATGCCAAAGATAATAGAATGAGCAGATGTTAAAATTATCTTTTCACTTATGATTATATTCTGCCTGCATTTTACATCTCTGTAAACACATTTAAAACTAATTGCTTTTTTTGAGATGATTAAATGACTGACATCTTCAGTCTGCCCTAAATAAGTATCTACTGTTCATAATCACAGAGATAATTCAGCAGAAACAGGTAATCAAGAATTGTAGCTACTGTATTTATTTTACTAAATATTTCATATAATATTCATATATAATGAAAGACACTGCTAGGTGATTTTCATCATCTTTTGCAAACTCGGAAGTTTACAATTCTGCAAGAGTACATTATGTACCAAGGATCTAGCCTGATCATTTTTGTTTGAAATGTGTTATCATAGTAGAAAAGCACAGATAGTTCATACTTCCAATTTAAAAAATTAAAATAAAAATTTAAAAATGTAAATTTAAACATTTAATTACCTAAGTATTACACTATATCTACAAATTTTCATTTGAAGTGTTTAATCTTGCAACAGGTTATAAATCTGTATCTCCGAGTGTATTAGTGAGTAATATCAAATCACAAAAAATCTCACAATATCTGAATGATCTGAATGAATTACTAATGTACAAACTAGTTTATTCCCTGTACAGACCAGAGATTGTTGAGCTGATATGATAATTTGATTTTGTGTTGTTTTGTAAATCCGAAGATTTGAAAGAAAAATTTCAACCCATCACAAACATCAGAACACATTGAGTCTATATTGAGTCAATCACACATGGTTTGTCAATATTCTGTTTGAAATAATCTTATCTGATTTTGAAGATACATTATTCAATTTGTGTTTTAAAAGTAAGTTCATCACTTTCAACTGTAAATAAAAATATGGAAAAGAACTAAGATTATTTGAGGGAAATAAAAAAAATTTTTTTTTAATGTTAGTTTCTGTTTTTATATGTTGAGACACTCTGAAAATTCTGTTTTAAAAATAGCTTTAAATATACTTGCATTAAGAGAAAATGAAAACATGGTGGATTCTGAGTGAAGCCAGAGAGAACTATTTAATAATGGGTTAGAAGGAGGGCAGACAAATTTTCAGCTAGGGTTTCCAAATATATAAGTAGTTATAGCAGCTGAAAGTAGAGCTTTTAAATCATTTTGACATTCTTAATTGGATGTTCTCTTGCTATCTCACCTGCTTTTATTTCTAAGCATTTGCTTTTATTTCTAAGTTTTTCAGGATTTTTGAAATCTTGGTAACGTTGCAAAAATAATGCACTGAAATATTTTTAATGCATGTGAGGTCAAACTGAGTGCACAGCACAGAATCATGAGAATGAGTGGAATTATACCTGGTGATATTTTGTCCCCCTCATTTAACAGTCAAGACAGATAATCAGATATGTACACTCTTTAAAAAATCTTATTTTTGCCAGAGGTTAGATATGTGAAGAATCAAAATGACAGTCGTGAAGGTTTTGGTACAGAACAGAAATAGTATGAGCTGTTCAACAGTATATCTGTGTGCATGTGTATGTGTGTCAGTATATATGAAAAATGTTTTTCAGACAAATTTTTATCCTAGAATTTAGATTATAGAGAAGCCATTTCACATGATATGTCTCCTCAGTACTTGTTTTTCAGCTGGTGCTTTTATATTAATTTGTTAGTGTGTGATATGGGACTTGTTCATGGTACAGTGGTATAAGAACTCCAAGCATCTACTACAGAGATTTCAATCACAATAAACCTGTATGCAGTAGGAAAGGAAAGCATGGTCTTAAATGTGTTTAAAAAATAAATAAATAAGAGCAATTATGAGAGGAAACGAAATGAAAAAAATCCCCCAAACACCACATCTTCATGCTAGTGGGTATATCTGTAATTTATTCCTGGTCTTAAAACATTAAATACTGTTTGTAGATGTAATTGAAAAATTATAGAGTACAATACAAAATAGGTTCCATGGATGACAAGTAGGCTGAGAGTTTTTCAATTTCAACTAGCTGAAGATATGAACGTGGTTTATAAAATCATGACTTACATATACCGGTATCGGTATTCATTGTGTCTTGGACAACAAAAATGAATATCAAGTTAAGGTAGAAGGCAGCAGGTCTAACACTAGTACAAGGACTTTGGGAACTTTGTACAGGATGCTATGAATTACAGGAGTTTATGAGAGTTTAGACTGTGATTGGATGAGATCATGGAAAATAAATTCAGCAAGCATAGAAACCCATGAAGAGAGCAATTGTAGCCAGTATTCAGCTTTGCTGAAGTACTCAGTTTCAGATCCTCAGAAATTTTATCCTATGATATTTGCAAATTTTCATGGTGCATCACAGTTATGTTTTTTGTTTCTTTGTTTGTTTGTTTTGTTTTTCCAAGGAAGCAAACTATAAATTTCAGAAGAGGAGAAATGAATACTGTGGGAACATTCATAAGCACTGAAGCTGAGAGGTATACAGTACAATGACTGCCTTAGCTCAAAATTTAACCCAACAAAGTGTATGAAAGTTTTGTGTAGGTACTGTGAGAATAAAGAAGTTAGATGGGTGTTTTAGTTTTTGGTTTTCTCTTCTTCCTATGGCTAGTGTAGTTATGAGGAAAGGAAAAAGACAGAGTTTTCGGAAGTACCGAGTACATAAAAAATAATCTAATTATAACATATTTTTCTTTTATTTTTTTTTTAGGTATAATGTCTTTTAGTTTATGGGTTTTGTTGTGAGACAATCTTCACAGAGCTTTTGCTATATGCACTTAGCTAACCAATTTCACTGTAATTTCACTGAAGAATATTTCTGTCACCTCTAAATAGTGGCAGCCCTAACTGGTGCCACTGGAAAAGATCAGTAGCAAAGTGGCCACCTTAAAAAACTCTAACCTTTGTTAAAAAACTCTTAAAAAACTCTAACCTTTGTTAAAAAACTCTTAAAAAACTCTAACCTAACTCCATCCTTGCCTGCATGTTTCCATTGAATGCCAGCCACCCCTCTCAATCCAGTCTGATGGATTCCTTCCCTACAAAACACACAGCACACCCAGCTAAACTTACTACCACAGATATAACATTTCCATCTTTCACAGATGGAAAAGTATCCTCCATAACAATTTCATGCACTGATAAATGGTGAGATTTGTTCTGCCCAAGTGTCACACTTTCTCTTCCTCCCATTCAAGAAGCATTTCCATAGTGCTGTTATCACTCATGTCCACTGGACAAGTTAAGGCTAGAGGCAGTATCCAGTGAAGGCTTTTCTTTCATCAGCCTTCAATGTACAAAGCAGGTTACATGAGGTAAGTGACAAAACTTTTATGTTTGTATTGCTTGTTACCAAAGCAAGAATTTTAGGAATATTTGGCTCTGGGAAGATACAGGGTAGGGCAGGAGTCTGCCATATGGCAAGTAAGGGCAATGTATTTTATATCAGTGTGTCAAGAAAAGAGTTTATGAATGATTTTCATTTGTTGTCTCTTTTTTTTTTTTTTTTTTTCCCTCTGTAAGAATATTACAAGAAGCAATGTAAAAAAATAAGCAGCAAGTGGATAATAGAGTATATACTTAAAAACTGTGCTTGAACTTGCCTTTTTTCTATTATAACTTATGTTCTAAATAACTTAAAGCAATTTTCTTTCATTTTGTTTCTTTCTAGAGCATAGCTGCATATAAACGATAATGCAAACATAGATTGTAATGCAAACGTTTCCAGAAACATAGCTTTTCAACATATTTATTAAAGCACAATATATTTGCATACATATTCTGTCATTGTTTTAAATGCTAACTGGACCATTTTTCCCCAAGAAAAATATATTTTCCTGAAATAATTTTCTTGGGTTGGTATTAACTACATAAAAATTTCTGACATTTTCATCTTTTCCAATCAAGTCTACTTTTCAAATTCTTCTGAAAATTGTTAAATTGATCTTTTTTTAGCTTGCCTGAGGCTCACCTCATAATTTCTAAACTTCTGAAAGCAACATCACTGGCCTTTTAAATACCATATGTACCCCATTACATTTATTTCTTTACTACATGATGTTTGAAATATTTCAGTGTGTTGGTAGTTAAGTGTGGATGTGGCCAAACTTATTGAATTCCACATTCTTGGGGCTTTGTACTTTTTTTTTTTTTTTTAATTTCCCCACCCCATTCAGTTATATAACCATGTTTTTTTTTAAATGTTTTCTTCAAAACATTTTATCTGTTTAGCACAGTACATCCCAAGCTACTGAATAAATCAACAAAGATAAAATGTGACAGTAGTAGCCTCAGGTTATTCATAAATGGACAATGTTCATAACTGAGAAAGTGGAGGAAAAAGCGTGACTTGCTATGCTCAGTGGTAACTGAGTTAATTATTTGCTGACATTGATATTCCACGATAATTGCCACATTTCACAGGATTTCACAGAGATTCCTAGGTTAACAGCTTTCAAATCTGATTAACCAAACTAAAGGAAATAAAATCAGGAAGTTCCTGAATTGCTGATTGCTGGAAACAGTATGGCAGAAACCACAACACCACAAGCCTGTTCTCCTCTTATTACCTTCCTTAGGTATCTATTCTTGAGCAGAGAGAGAGAGATGAGTATTGGGCTACGTAAGACTTCATGGCCATCCACAGAGAATCTAAGACATCAGTATGACACTTTGACAAAGTATACTGAAAGTGATGCACAGCTAACAGATGAAAACACTGAAAACCCACATGATTCATAACTTGTTTGACTTGTGAGTGTGACATTTTAATATCTATCTGTCCAGCTGAGATACTGATAACCTGGAAATCCTTGACCAGTAGCAAAAGTCCTTTTTAGTTCCCCAGAAAGTAGAAAAGAAACTCCTGGACATGTTAGGAACTGAGCATCTTAGGTAGAGGACAACAATTACCAGCAGCTGAGAGAAGCAAGTTTTTCAGAGTAAAATGAGGAGGCAGTGTATATAGTGCACTCTTTTTTGGGAATACAGGTTCTTCAGCTTAAATATCTGTAGTTAAGTATTTCAAAACTTCCAAGGTAGGGGAAGCAGGGGGTGTGGGGTGTTATGTTAGCACTTGTGTTAGCATCTGCAGAACATTACTGCATTGACTATTTTGTCTACCTTTCTCTTTTTCTTATACTGACAGTAGGCGTCCGCTGGTTTGCTGTATAATGGGATAATAAAGTAGGACCTTGGAGTTGATTCTTTTGATTCAACAAGTACAACTTATTAATTTGTTTGTTGTTTGATACAGCTTTTTTTGTGTTTCTATATCCAAGCTGTGAAACAGAATCAAACGATGCACATAAGTGCAATGAAGCGCATAAGTGCTCCTAATTTTTGCACTGGTCTTTTTAGCCTCAAGAAAGTCAAGGTTACTTTTGGAATTTTTTATTTCATTTTATTTATTTATTTATTTTGTTGGAGGGTGTGTCTGTGTGTCTTTTTTGGAACTCAAGCAAATTAAGGAAATTGATTAAATGTGATCTTAGTACCTAATAAGCAGAAACAAAACAACAAAACAACAATATAACAATAAAAAACACACACACACGCACAATCCCCTCTTATCTCAAATGATTTTAAAAAGAGTCAAATATAATGACCTTTATTTCAAAAAGTTCATTCAAGATAAAAGTGGTTTATTTTATTTTCCAGAGTCTCTACTGCTGATAATGAACAGATTAGTTCAGAGCAACGAAATTAGTAGGAGTGTTGTATTTTGGGAGAAAAGGTGAATGGGGTGATAAGTGAGGACAAGGACAGGACTTCTGTGCTTTCAGCTACAGTCTTGGTTGCTAATAACAGGTAAGGGTTTTAAGCTAGGAAGAGGTTCATTAAGAATAGTTTACAACCCTCAAGGTGAAAGCTTCTTTCTGAATTTAAGCATGCAGATGCTTAGTCTTTGTTCATGCCCATATCAGAAAAAAAAAAAAAAAAAAAAAAAAAAAAAAAAGTTTTTAGTCTCAGCTGTGCTGTTGTGAAAATGTTTGACAGGTCTCTCTCCCTACAAATGTCTGAATAATTCAGTCATTGCCGCGCTCTGTGCAGTACCTCACAACCTCAGGGAAAAGGGGGCTCAGGAACTTGCCCAGTCTCTGTAAGGGTTTGCAGCCTATGCCTTTTGGTTCTTTTTCACTACTGACACGCTCAGATTACTTGTTTAAACTGGTTTGTTAAAGCTAAAATTAGTAGTCATGTTTGTTCATTTTCCCAAGTGTTTCTATGCTTTTCTGGACCATTGTAGGAGGCACACAGTTACGATAATGACAACTGGAGCCATACTGTGATCTGCATGCTTTCAGCAGCTCTCTCAGGTAATTTTTATTGTTTTATTACTTTGGCTACTTTGTTTACTACCAGTGTAGTTTCTTGCTACAGCTTATAATATTTTCATTAGAATGCAAAATGTTCATCAGTAAATTTGGTACTCTTTCTTATTATAAAACTTGCTGTGTTTCCTCATATATTAAATATAGTCCATGCAGGTCAGGCAACTTGTATCTCCCAAAAGCACTGCCTACTTGCTAACCCATCTAGTGTAAAAAGATACTTCTAATTGGACATCTTTTCCAAGAAAATTCCTTCTTTAACTAAAGGAAAACATTTACAGCCTGTGTTCAGCGATTTTGTGCTTATCCAGAAACAATGGATTTTAGCAGGCTGGAGGTAAACAGAAGTTAAAATAATTCATCAGATTCCCTGAGGTCACCCCAGACACTATACTGTAGGTAACGTTTGTCTTTGTACACTTGTACGATCCCTTTTATAACCTCCCTAGCAGAACTTTGATGTATGTTCCCACATTGTAGTTAGTCTTGGGGGTTGAACTATTTCCTACTACAGCCTGAGGTCTGCTTTGCAGGGCACAAGTAGCATTTTGTTCTGTGTACAGACACTGAATGCACCCATTGTGATCAACCAACTGCACTGTACTCCCAGCTATTTCCTCATTGCTCACACTTTATGAACACCTGAGGATGTTGGGGATTGCAAAAAAAAAAATTCTGACAAGGTGAGCTAAAACTTTTGAACTTGGGCACTTCCATTGTCTAGGTTTAAGGATTTGTTCAACCTTTTTAGAATTTAATACATTTCAGAAATAACCTGGTGTCAAGATTTGCCATACTCAGTGCTTATGGTTTAACTAGTATATGCTTCAGAGACACTTTTTCTGATCTTGAATTGGGTAATCTAGATCTCAACATAATTTCTCAGACGAAAGACTTTATTCAGACTCTATTGTTAGAGAGTACAGGAAGATTCTTTGTGTCCCTGAAGACACCCTCTGTTCCCCAACAAATACCTAACTCAAAAGAATACTTCCCTCAAAGGAAAAATTATCATGCCTTAAAATTTTTAGAGTATTTTAGGGCATTCAGCAATAGAGAAGAGTGAGAAAAATTAAATGAAGGTTTGAAAAATCTATCCTCATCATGCTTTATTGAGTTAAACAGTAAGCATTTGAATAAAGGTTAAAAAGCATACCTTTATATTCATTTTTTAAAACACAACTGTTGATAAAAAAAAAAAAAAAGGCTGTTAAAGAAGCACCAATTTTCTGAAAGTCCTTTATTAGAGAAAATGAAATACTGCAAAAAGATAATCTAATTATCATTCCATGAATTGGAGATCCCCAAAATATCAAATTCTGCTGTGCATAACAAAAATGACTCTGAGTTCATGACCAGGTATATGTATAGCTGTAACAAGTTATCATACCCAAAAGAAAAATATACGAAGTAAAAATAAAAATTACCATTTTCTACCCCTCCAAGTATATCAACTGTTTCTGTCACATCTTATTTTCTTTCCTATGGGACTGTTTTTTGTTTTGTTTGTTTTTCTTATTTTACATCAGCAGTGATACATTAGTTTCTGGTAGCATTCATAAACCTCATGGAATTTGAAGGCTGTAAACCTTGACCTTCTTTTTTATTGTTTCTATATAGGAATGAGGGCATCATCTGACTTGGACATGCCATATGTCCTTGCAAATAGCATGTATTACTTGCTACAGGTTCTCCATGGGCACAGCTGTTCAGTATCTCAGTTTCCTACAACACACTAAAATGTGATGGTTAACCAACATCCAAATTCTCAGGTGCTCAACTTTTGCAAACCACAGCAAGACATCTGTACCTATTTGTAAGAGGTGTGAAACCACCTTCAAAAACTGATCAAGTGAAAAATACTTAGTATGCAGCTGGAGCGAGCCCAAAGCAATTCCTGTCTTTGGGGTTTCCTCTGTAAACATAGGCACCATTTTGTTCACTTTTACCTGGTTATCATGTAAAGATCATCTGTGAAATTGGTGTTATTTTTAAATTCCTTTTTTTTTTTTCTGAATGTGTTTGTAAAAAAAAGGGGGGAGGGAAGAAAGAAGTCTGGTGTTAAGTACTTACTGTTAGGTTATGACATCCCACTGGAAAGCAGCTATCATGTTGCAGCATTACATTTAATCAGGCATTAAATATTAAATAATCTTATGATCAAAACAGCATTATACTATTTATATAGAAGAGTGCAGAAAAGTTGGATGCTTCCCTTAGGGCCCATAATCAAGTCATCTACTTAGTTGAGAATGATTAAACAGCTGAGAGTCATAAAAGAATAGGAAAAATTTTAAGATTTAGAAAAATTAAATATGCTTCAGTTTTTAAAAACAAATTCACATAGTTTTCTTAAACTTTGTTGTTCAGTCCATGAATAAAGGAAGGCAGACTTGTAAGGGCACAGAAAGGAATTGTGAAATGTCGTTCTGGGCACAGTTCAACTCAGAAGCCGCATGCATTTTGTGTGAAGGGGTTAATTTGTGTCACATGCTTTTCAGCTATGAACACACAAACTTAAATCCCAAAAGTGTTTTTCCATTGTATTAATTGAATTCTGAGAAAAGCATGTCCGGCAATGCAGAGAGGATTTCACTGTCTGAAGAAATTACCTCATGAAAGAGGGTGGTAAAGAGATGAGTGTCGACTGTGACAGGCTCTGCATTATCTCCAATATCAATAACATCAGTGGGCAAGTGAACATAAGCTATTACTGTTTCTTTAATACTTCACTATTTTTTATGTTTGTGTTTCTCCTAATTTAAGAGTCAAGTTAAAAACTACATCACATCTCATCTTTTTAAATAAAGGTAAGCTGCTCATAGGAAACTTTTGTTTGCCATGGACTTTTCTCTTTCTTTCTATTTTCTTTTTATTTTATTTTTTTCCTTTTCTTCCTAGACATTATTTTCGTTACTTACTGTGATTTTGAAAATTCTGAAATTCTAGTTGCACAGAGTACTTAAAATGCAGAGTACGAGTGCCCATCACAATACATTTGCTATACATACACCAGGAGAATTGTAGTGTTTTAAAAATTACTACATATCACTTTGATGTCAACCAGTTATCAGTAAGGTATTAAACATGGAAAATATCATGTGATAGGTAGAGCCTGCATATTGGAAACACCCTGGTCATTCGACAGTTGGTCTGTAGTTTGATTCCGACCTTGTACTATGCTGCTGTGTGCTATTAAAACCAACAGATGTTCACTCTAGGAATGGCTGCACTTCATTTGTGAACAAAGTGATTCCTGTGTGTGTTATGACAAGGTGTATTCTCTGTCATACCTTGAAACTCAAGCAAGTCCAACTGATGTAAAACTGAACTGAATAATTGAAACAGAATTTAACCTACATGTTCCCATTGTTAAACATTTATGATCCATGCAAATGAAGATAACTCATGCAATGTTATTATTCTAATTACCTCTGCATATGTCATAGTAAATATTGATACTATTAATAAAGTTAAAACAAGATGGAATTCAATATTCATAACTTAGCTCACAGTACACTACAGATGTTTTATGTTGAGAATTAATGCTGTGTGAAGTTATATATAACTTTGATAGACTTTAATTTCACTGCTTATGTTACCTGCCATATGTCTGTTCTGGTCTTGATTATAACCTGGCACAAAATATTGTCATCTATGAGGTTTCCCACATGAAAAAAAAAAAAAAAAAAGTGCAACAGGCACTATAAATGAAAAAATCTTAGGTTAGTCTTATTTTGAAGAGCTATGACATTAATCTCAAGGGCTTTTTGCTTGTTTCATCATTAGAATGAGGAAATAGCATAATAGCATTTGTTTGCTTTTTATCTTTTCCTCTGCTCAGTGTAGTTGATTTTTTTTTTCTCCCCCATTGGTTTAATATGATTTCAGCATTGCAACTTGCCTTTGATTTTTAATCTTCTCCTCCTCCCTATTTTGAACATTCCAGATTTCTAGAATTTCAACAGAAAAATCCTGTGTAGCATCCCAAACCTTTGCTTAAACTGAAGTATCATCTCTTGAATCCTGGACATCTGAGAATTAGTCTTTCTAAATCTGAACATGCAACTACCTTCTTTCAAATTTCTCTTTATTGACTCACTTCTCTTGAATTTTTTCATTTGCAGGCTTGCTTTTAGACTTTTGGTCTGTCTTTCTTCTCTCATCTTCATTGATAATTAGTTCTCTCTCATCTTCTTGCATTCAACTTCATCAAGTTGCCATTGCTCTCTATTATCATTCTTCCTTTTTTGTTTGTTTTCTTCCTGAGCTAGTGGGGAAAAAAAAAAAAAAAAAAAAAAAAAAAAAAAAAAAAAAAAAACCTAAGGTCTGAAAATACTTTTAAAAAGAGTCTTGTCTTAAGACTAATTCTGCTCCTTTTTCATCACTGTTTGTTTTCCCTGGAACACAAACAGAAAAATCTGAGAAGGCCCCATTTCTTTTGCTTCTGCCTGTCCCCTTGCAGTTGCTGCAAAGCTAGCATTAATTTTTTAATTTTGTTTCTCCTTGAAGAAACAGTTTCACAGACAAAAACAGTGTCTTAGCATAAGCTGTTCTCTAGAGATAAGTGGCCTGCATTTTTGTCTTCTTTCATTCTTTCATGTTTGTTTGTTTGTTTGTTTGTTTGGTTGGTTGGTTGGTTGGTTGGTTTGGTTTGGTTTGGTTTGTTTTTTTGATTTTTTTCCTTCCTGAACTACTAGTGTATTAACACAATTGTAGTGGTCTCTCAGGTCTTTTAAGCTCCTGTATAATTCATTATACTTTCAAGTACAACTTGATAACTACAGCTGATACTGTAAATAAACACATGTAATTATATGCACTTATAATTTTATATGTATATATATAAACTAAACCAATAGAGGAACTAAAAAAAAATGCTAATTCTTTTCATTTTTCAGGCAGGAATGTTCTGACACCAAATGATAAATTGAAAGGAATTAAAATAGAGAGTAAGAATTGAAAGTAATCTTCAGGAAAACCCAGAAGTACATATGAAATTATGCTGATTAAAACACATTTCAGCAGATGCTTAGATTGAGATAAATAAATTAAGAATAAGTTTAATTTGTTGTAAAGCTCACAGGTATGGTTGTAAAGCTCACAGGTATGTGGTCAGAGTACATTAAACTAAAGTTTACTTCTAAATGTTCTTCAGTTCTGCACATCAGGCCCTCAGGATGATATTTTCTGGATGCCTGATTACATTATCTGTGTTTAGCAAAAAAGTCCTGAAAGTCTTATTTAAGTGACCATCTAAGAATCCCTTTTTAAAATGGGTCACAAGCATAGACAGGATTTGGAGAACATAGTTCTCCAAAGCAACATAAATTATGTTGCCTTAATTATCAACTCTTAATTTTTTAAAGAGCTTTCTGCCCCATTTAGAACACATATTTAAAGAAATAATGCAGAAATCTTACTGTTTAATTCATAGATAACCTTGAATCCTCAGGTGGTTTGTCTTTTGAACCAAACAAGGTAATGGTAAGAAGAATGTAGGAGGAGGAAAGGGCAAAACCTAGTATGTATTTGTTTTCTTACTGACACTATTAGTATATTTACACATGCAGTGTTAAGATTTTACATATGATAGAAAAATATTTTTCTTTGATTTCAGTACTTGAATTTAGTATGATCATTTGTAGATAAAATGTATGTACCTTATATATACCGTATATTAAAAATTCAAGCCTCAAATGTCTGTATTAATCAGATATGTTGTCCTGCATCTTTGCAATAAAATAGCTCCTGTACTTTACCTCTCTGAAGCCCTTTTTCATTTCAGATCAGATTTGTAAACTTCATACTGTTTTGCTATTCTATTAAGTTTTACAGCTTTTTTACTTTTGGAGTGACTGTATATTTTGAAAATTTTACTGTACTTTCGCATAGCATTAACAGTTTTAAGGGTGTCTGAATGTGTGACCCTGTTTATTGTTCTCCATTTCATGTAGTAGTATTTCTCTGCTAATTTTTACTCTGTATGATATAAAGCTTGGCTTTGAATAAAGGATATTGTTATCTAATTAAGCATAAGAATGTTGATATTAATTATAGATTCTGAACATAAACACAATTAAGCTTTTGGTTCATATATAAGTAAGTGTATGAAATACCTTCCTCCAACTTTAAAAGTATTTCTTAGCTAAATGTTTTTGTGTTAAACTTTGTTTTAGATGTTGGTTTTAAGTTAATGAAGATAATGAAAGATGTACAAATGTAACAGTGTTTAGATCCATTCATCATTCATTTCTAACAGCTATTTGCCATCACATTGAAATAAGTTCAATGTTACAATATAGTATATATATATTATATATAATATAGTATAGTATATATATAGTATGTGTATACTATATGTATAATAATACAGTAACAATAACATTACTACTGAAACTGTCTGAGCCTGCATTCACGGAAACTCATTAATCTAAATCTAGATAATGAAAACAAAATAGAGGAAACAACTGCTTACTTAACTGGGGTTGGGGTACAAATTTGTTAAAGAATTACAGTGGAATCACATCTTCAATTTTCCTAGGCAATTTTTATGGGTGCTGCCAATATAGTCTGTGGACTGCAAGCTTGTTATTACTTTAAGAGCATCCTTATTCCCTGAAATATTTTTTTGTTTGTTTCAGCTCTCTTGCCCCTTCAGTGAGATCAGATTTTGATAGGCTATTAGCTGAGAAGATGTCATCCTTTTTGCCTGACACCTTTACAAAGATTTAAATTAGAGAAAGGCAAAAAAGATAATTAGAGAATATCCATTTGAAATCTGGATTAATTTTGTCCATTTGAACTGTTGTAGAATATATAGTCAGTCAGTCTCTAGTTAGGAGAGAATTGTAGCAAAACTTGCATCTCTTCCAGCCCAGAATTATATTCATTTTTAAATACAAAAATTGTGGAAAGGTCAACAAACAACAGGTACACAAATTAAAGCTTTCTTGAATTTCTTATCACAATTTCTCTCTTTAAAAAAAAATAAGTAATAATAATAAAATCTTACCTGGTACTTCATGTTATGCCAAGTACTATCCAAACTAAAGCTGCAATATCCATGAAAACAAAAGCATTATGCATAAATACTAAGGACTTGTAGTCACAAGTGTCTTAGAATTACACCCTTAAAAAACAAACAAACAAAAACTTTAAGTTTCTTTTTAAACTATATCATAGATTTAAATTTATATCTTTTTAATTTCTTATTAAACCAATATGTAGAGACACGATTTAAGAACTGAAGTAATCACAGTTTTCGAGCTGGACATTTTAAACCTGGAGAAAATAAATTGGAACTTTTCTGTGCTCTGTCTCATACTCTACTTTTGGACTTATTCTGGTTTGGATCAGCCACTGTTTAATTATTCTGAAAAATAAATAAATAAATTGGAGAAACACAAAAGACCAAAGACAAAAGTTTTTGTTTTAAACCTGGATTTCAGAATTGAGAATCTTTTTCTTTTTTTTTCCTGCTTCTCAACAGGAGACTTTGGGCTAGAAGTGTGTTTGATGCGTTATTTAAAGTTCTTTCTGCTCTATTTGTTTCTCTAGCTTACTGTGCATGCAATAAATAAATAAATAAATAAATAAATAAATAAATAGATAAAAAATAAAAGCAAGCAGAAACAAAAATTTGAACACTGCAGAAAAAAAAAAAAAAAAAAAAAAAAAAGGTAATTGAAGAAATAATTCAACATCTTAAAAAAAATAATGATATAGCTGTGCAGTCTGTTGGGACTTACTCATGGTTGCCTTTATAGTGAAGAAATAGCAGAACAGAAATACTGCAGCCAGTATTTGGAAAACTTCAAGTGCTTCCAAAAAAATCCATGTGAAAATAATGAAGATTGAAACTGTTAAGTCTGTTTAAAATGAATTGGATTACCCCTTGGAAAAATATTACATTGAGGCTACAAAGTGTTTCAAATTCTCTTTGTGGTGATGGGAGGAAAAGTTCACCTTGAAAGCCAGAGAATTTTACAGCAGAGACAGATAAAACAGAGAGAACTGATGTGACAGCTCAGTCTAACAGAAACATAATAGCTTATTCCCCTCAGTTACAGCTAGTGAGATGTAATGCAGTGTCTACTGATGAACTCAATTACTTTATCATGACTCACATACTTAGCTCAATAGGTGGCATGTACATGTAAAACTGTAGATATAAAATTCTCTGTGTTGTAATACACACGCAAAAAAAAAATAATAAAAGAATTAAAATGCAACTTGCCGTCACACTCTTGCCTTATAAATATTTATCATCCAAGAAAATGATCTACAAGTGCTTTCTTGCTTTGATTTTTTTTTTTAAACCAGCAAATACCATGAGTAGACATTCAGACTTTTATCACAATGATGTAATATCACTAATACAATGTCTTCTGTGAAAGAAGTAACAAGGGAAAGGCATTTGACATTTTTTCTTCCTGCCAGATAAGATAATATATGACAAAGCCCTGGAAGGGCCTAGGAGACCAATTATCACATTTCTTGAACTTAGTCTTTATGTATTTTGTTTTCTTTTTTTCCTTCTTCCTGTTTGTAATTTAGGAATCTTTCTGGACAAGAACTATGTATAATAATAAGTATATCTTTGGGCTGGAAAACACTTTTTTTTTTTTGTTTGTTTGTTTTATAGGTACTATTACAACATACAAGTACTGTTTTGAATAATGGTATTCTCATTTAATAACAGTAATTTGGTGAACTCATGAAGCAGGGGTTAGAATATTTTCAGAAGATACAAAATCAAATAAAGGTGTAATTTGTCTCAGTAAGAGTGATTCATTATTATCTGAATTGTGCAGTTGTGAATTTTACTCAGTTTTAATCTCACAAGATCCTAGCGCCTGTCTGTTCTGAACCTTCCCCCACACTTTGATGCTGTTGAAGATGAGCTTTTCCAGCTATAACTTGGGCACAGTCTTTAGGGAGGAAAAAAAAAGAAATCAGACTTTGTTTGATGACATTACTTTTGTAGGAAAACCTTTTTATTTCTTACAGATGTTGCATAAAACATGAACACATTATTTTAATTTCTGATATCTTCAAGAGCATTTTAGAAATACAGCTCTCCTTTATTTTGTTATGTATTTAAATGTTTGATTTGCTCAAATATATTCTCTTTTATGCAGGCTAGTGTGTACACTGATTAAAAGTTGCTGGTTTTTTTCATTTATGTGGGAACTTTTAGAACAATTCAACTAGAAAATGTAAATGAGGTTACTTTGAAGGTCTTTTCTACAGGAAAGTAAGAAAATTCATGACATTACTGAAATAGTGTAAGAACTGACTTTGAGCTTAGAAGCTGGTACTTCTATAAAGTGACTTCAAACAAATAGATTTTCTGGTAATTGCTTCATTATGACTCAATACTAAAAACCATTATACATTACTGTTAAGTTTAAATGTAGTTCACTGGCTTATTATGGGATTGTCCAAATGATGAGAGCATTCTAATTCAATAAAACTACAACAAAAATCGGGAATTTTGAAGCTGTCATATAGTTTTGTGGGGGATTTATAGCCTAAATCTCAAACAGATTCTCTGTTGTAGAGGTTTCTTCTACATTTCACAGCTGGATGTGAGTATTCAGCTAAATATGAATATGAGTATTCAGCCAAAATCTGATAATTTCTAAATATTCCACACAGAATATATACTACAAAAGAATATGATTTAGCTCATTAGGATTGGAAATCATGTACATATCATATAAGATGTTAAGACAACTTGAAGAGGAGGACAAAGGAAGTCTATTTCCACTGGGCTAGGAGAATCTTGTATGGTATAAATGTCATTGTTTATCTATATATGTATTTATTTAATTTGAAAGGTAGGAGTGATTATAACAAGAAGTTATAGAGAAGCAATTTGAGCATTTCCAGTTGAAATCAACTTTTGATTCACTTTGCATATAAACTTCTCCAATGTCTGGGAGTTTTGTTAGTTTGTTTGTTTTGTTTGTTTTGATTTGGTTTAAGTGGTTTGGCTCCTTTTCTGAAGTGCATAATACTTTGTACTGATACACACTTAAAAATAATAATAATGTTTAAAAAAAAAAAAAAGAAGAAGAAAATAAAAATAAAATAAAATAAAGAAAAAAAAAAAAAACAACGGCTAGACTTTTCAGTTCTGTTTTTTACCCTGGAGCTAGCTGCCCTCTAAAGTTAAATTTGGCAGTTCTTGGTTTGTGTCCCTGAAGTCCCTGTTTGGATCTAATCTAAAGAGCCTGACAACAAAATAAAAACATGAAATCTCTCTTCTAAAAGCCACACCACATTACCAGTGCATGCAACCTCATTTTTATCTTATTTATGGTTACAGCTCTAAAAGCTAAGGACTTCTAGCTAAAAGTTAATAAGCTAAATAAGGCTGCCTTCCTTTTGAAGTCAAGAATACTTAATCCAAAGATAAAATTGTATAGATAGGTGATGAAAGAAAGAAAAAGAAAGAATGAAAGAAAGAAACAAAGAAAGAAAGAAAGAAAGAGAGAGAGAGAGAGAGAGAAGGAAAGAGAGAGAGAAGGAAAGAGAGAGAGAAAGAGAGAGAAAGAGAGAGAGAAAGAGAGAGAGAAAGAAAAGAAAGAAAGAAAGAAAGAAAGAAAGAAAGAAAGAAAGAAAGAAAGAAAGAAAGAAAGAAAGAAAGAAAGAAAGAAAGAAAGAAAGAAAGAAAGAAAGAAAGAAAGAAAGAAAGAAAGAAAGAAAGAAGGGAAGAAAGAAAGGAGGGAAGAAAGAAAGGAGGGAAGGGAAGGGAAGGGAAGGGAAGGGAAGGGAAGGGAAGGGAAGGGAAGGGAAGGGAAGGGAAGGGAAGGGAAGGGAAGGGAAGGGAAGGGAAGGGAAGGGAAGGGAAGGGAAGGGAAGGGAAGGGAAGGGAAGGGAAGGGAAGGGAAGGGAAGGGAAGGGAAGGGAAGGGAAGGGAAGGGAAGGGAAGGGAAGGGAAGGGAAGGGAAGGGAAGGGAAGGGAAGGGAAGGGAAGGGAAGGGAAGGGAAGGGAAGGGAAGTAATCTTAATGGTCCTTTCCAAGCTAAATGATTCTATGATTATATGTAACAAAGAAGAGGAGGGAAGTAATTTTACTCTCAAGCACTACTCTGGCTGCCAGTAGGCCATCTGAGCCGTTAGAATTTCTAAGCTCAAAAGTTAGCTCTTTTGCTGGGCTGTGGAGAGCTGGGCATGTCTTTCTATAAACCAACACAAAAGCAAGGGCATTCCCAACCAGTTATCCAGACTTGATCACTTTTACCGTTAAAAAGTTATAACTACATGAATTTGTGTTATCATTCCCCAGACAAAGCCATCATTGTTATGAAACTGAAGATACAGGAAGATAAAAGCCTCTAGGTTTACATGTAAAACATATAAGTCCCAACTTAAATGAAAACTTCCAGTGTACATATTCCTGTGCTTAATTTAAAAGTAAAAATTTTCACTTATGCCTTATTTAGAAAAACTATTTGGAAGATAATTGAAGACAGTAAAAGGGCAGATTAAAAAAAAAAAAAAAAAGTAAAATAAAAAGAAAAAAAAGAAAAAAAGAAAAAGAAAAAGAAAAAGAAAAAGAAAAAGAAAAAGAAAAAGAAAAAGAAAAAGAAAAAGAAAAAGAAAAAGAAAAAGAAAAAGAAAAAGAAAAAGAAAAAGAAAAAGAGAGGACAAACAATCAATAGTCATGGTGATTTTGCAAGCCACTGCTTGTTATCAGGTTGAATGATCATACTATTTGTTACATGTCCTTAGAAAGTGTAATTGAATAAATCTTTGCTAATTTAAATAGCAATTTAGAAACAACAGAGAAAAAATCTGAAATAATTAATTTTCTATTTAAGCATTAAAAAAAAAAAAAAAAAATAAATAAAAAATAAAAAAAAAAAAAAAAGAAAAAAAAAGTTAATTGCATTTATAAAGCATTATAAAATTAAAAGACTTTTGAAAAGTAACAAAAGAAAGAATGTAAAGATAAGCATTACCGAGTCTAATGAAATTTACTGTAGAGTGCAGAATAAATTAGCTAAAGAAATCTCTACCATATTAGCAATTATGTTTCCAAATCTGTGCAGGTTACTGCATTTCCACAACTTTAGAAAGTGAGAAAATGGAGTATAAACTAATCTACGTAAATATCAAGACTGAGGGGGAGAGGGGAAAAAAACTACAGAACAGTTACTAGGAGCTCACTAGCAAGTGGGAATATCCTCATGGGGACAGAAAACAATTTTCTAACATTTTAAGTGTGTTGAAGAAGATGGGGTGCTGACACTTTGAAGACCAGATTGGAATTTAAACTTTGTATATTTTCTTTTTTATAATTAGGAATGGTAAAATAAAATTCAAATCAACATGCAATTAACAAATGAAGCTATTTCATACCAGATTGTTAGACTAAAAGCTCACCATGAACTAAGTACGTTAATAAAAGTTTTAGCTATAAATTTAAATTCAAGCTTTCAAAAGGTGGTAAAGTGCTTACTAGAGGTCAAATAATTTTTGTTACTGCAAGACTTTGTACTGTTCGGTATTCTAGAAACTGGAGGAAAGTATATGAAAGAAGTGATCCTACTGCTTTGGATTAATGGAATGTAACTGTGGCTTTTTTTAATGTCACTAGTTTATGAACCCCTGGGAGACAGCAGTAACTTATACACAAAATAAATCAATTTCAGAACCCAGTTTCTAGCTAGATTTAGAATGGCTTAGCACAGCTTGAAACACTGTTGCTTTGAGACATTTGCTAAAGCATTAGAAACCATAAAAAGATGTGGAATACCATGTTTCTTTTCATCTCTATGTATATCCAGGTAATAGGAGTAACTGTTCTTCAGACATGTTTCTGAACGTGGGGCTAGCTGGAATACTGAAAGATCTGGCTAGAAATCTTCCAACTCCATAACCCATTCTCACTCATAAATGTCTAGTGACTACATACAGAAATGACTCATTTGACTTTTATCTTTCATTGGTAACCCTTTGTTTAACACCAAATAGATAAATTTTTAGAGAATACTGTCATTTAGTGTCTATTATCTCTCATTTCTCCTTTTTTTAATTCCAAATAAGAAAAGATTATTATGTTTGCAAATGTGTACAGGCTAGATATGAGTTTAGACTCAATTAGAGTTTAGATCTGTTTTGATTGTATCTTCGAGGCAAAACTACTCACTCTTCTCCATACTGAAGGTGGAGTAAACACTAGCAGACTATGTTTCAGATTCAAAGATTTACTCATAAATTGTGTTCTTCCTTGTCTATATTTAAAAGGTGAGAGTCCTTGGCATATGAGATTCTGTGGTTAAGTCTTGGCTTATAAAGTCTGAAAGGGACCTGGTTGAAATTAGGAACATGTACCATGATTTCTGAGAAATTAACATCTTGAGCTCAGCAGGTAACTAATTCAGCCATTCACTGAGTATTAGAGTATTACAAAATCTATTTCTATTCAAAAGACAAAGACAGTATTTAAAAGTTCAAAGACACTATTTAAGAAAATTTGATTGTCAATCTTTTGTAAAATAATACCTCTTCCCATTTTTATATATATTTTCCATTCTGGAAATTATTTAGTAGGGAAAAAGCCCCTCAGTACCTCTAATAACACAAATTTATTAATCTACTGAGATCCCACGAGTAACACTGTATTTTAAGAAAGTATGAGCTATGTTTAATGGTCTTTTGATATATAGTAGACAATTTTGTTGAGAGAGCTGAATGCTGAAAACTGAGCCTTTGAAAAATAGAAAGAAGTGAAACAGAAAGAAGTGACTCATTGTTGGGAGCCAAATGCTGGAAATAGTATCTTTAAGAAACAAATAAATGACTCATTTGTGAAACAGAAAGCAGCTGATTTTCTTAAACACAGTAAAGACCAGAGTACTGATTGGCAAAAGTGGAAATAATACTCTGGAAACCAAACATCTGTACAGTACATATATATGTAAAGTGGTTTGACACATCAGTTTCAAAATTGCAGTCTTCTTATCATGTCTTTGAACTTCTAAGGTAATAGAATGTACTTCAACTATTAAAAAAATAATATTTTTTTAAATGGATTTCTGACTCTTGTAAGAAAGAACCATGAAAAGCCTCTCATACTGAACAACTGAATACTTAAACAGATAAAGTCCACATTTTCTTTATTTTTTTTTCAAATATAATAAAGATATAAAAAGATAAATATACTCCTGAGTAGAAAGATTATTTTTTTTAACAAAATTGGTGTGTGTGTATGTGTGTGAAGTTCAATTTTAAATCAGGTAAGTTATTTTTCATATTGTGAAACTGTTTGGATCTTTTTTTTTTTTTTCTTTTTCTTTTTTCTAGTTATCAGAACTATTGAAAGCATCAAGGACACCAGTGTAACACCTTGCTTCTTTCACAAACATTTTGTAAATATAAAGGCCATAGTAATAGCATGACATACCTCAACTCAAAATTTTGAAAAACCTGAAATTTTCAGATTCCTTTTGGCATATATCATCAATATTTCTATATCACACAGTAGATGAGTCTGTAAGGTACATTGGTAGAGCCTCTAGATCCTCTAAACCCTCTACCAAGGGATGACTTCAGGAAACCAAACACCACCCCAAACAAAAGTAATACAAAACATTAAATCATAATTAGTTACTGGAATCTCACCATTACATAGATGATGTTTCAAATTTCAAATCATTACAGTTTAAATAAATGTTAAGCAGGTTGCAGGAAAAAAAAAAAAAAAAAAAAAAAAAAAAAAAAAAAAAAAAACAAGCAAGTATACACTATAATATGTTACTTTGGTTTGATATATATATAAGTATGATACACTTCATATAGACATACCAGACAAAAGAAATTCCAGCTCATATGAAGAATCATTATTATAATTAAGGTAAATCACACCTCAATTTAATGAAATTTTGTATTTACCATTTTTTTTTTTTTTTCAGATACAATGACAGATTTTCATCACCCAGTCTCAGAAAGGGATTCAGTGACTGCTAACTGAGCAGATGGAGCAGTACCAACACGTGAGAAGAAAACATTCATCATCTGAGCAGAGCTCTATACAAATGGCAATCCTGCTTCTGAAGGCTGAGTACCCTTGCTCATCACTGCGGCACGGTGAGTGGGCAGCCAGCATGTTTGGAGTAACGTCACAGCTTTCTACACAGATCTGCATATCTGTAGGAGATCGATGAGTACACAGTGCTAGTCACAAACTTTGGTTCACTAGTTTTTGAGTGTTTTTTTTTTTTCTTCTTTTTTTAACATTTCTTCCTTGTCTTTTGAATTCTTTCAACAACTCCCCATTCCACTTTGTCTAATGACTTTGCTTGGTTGAATCCATTAGACTGACAATAACCTTGCTAGAAGCACTGGATATTTCTCTATAGCACACCTCTTTGGGAAAGGTTTCTGCCCCTCTCTCAAACCTAAGCAGGGCCCCTAAGAGCTAAGATGCATCTGAAAATGCCTCCAATAAGTCCTTCTAGAGTCCTTTCCTATTTACATTTTTTGTTGGGCATGTCTGTCTCTAAGTGGCCAAGATCTGGATTTGGCTTTTTCCACTATGATGCATATTTCCTGTTCATTAACAAAACACCCCATGTGATAAAGAAATGCATATACATTGCCACATAATTACTAAGATTACAGAAAGCCACTAGAAGGAAGACATACTTCATTCCAAACCTGCAGGATTTCAGGGTCCTAGTGAAGTACCCTTATACACAGGCCACTAGAAAGTAAATGGAGTCACCAGGTCTCTGGTAATATATAGTCTCCAGGGATATAATATTAAAATATAACTTAACACACAGATCAAGGAAAGTGTAAACCGAAACTTTCCAAGTAAACTTTGTCAGAAATTCAAAATCACAACCCCTTGAAAGTATTAACAAATTCAAAGCTGGACAAATAGCTGTGAAGATAATTTTCCTACCACTTCTCACTAGAAATGCAGTTAATTGTCTGGTTTAGCATACCTTTGTAGATTAATATGATAGTTCCTTGTATAGTTACTGCTAATATTATGAATTCATCTGTAGTTTGAAGGAGTTCAATGCAGACATACCCCTCCTATATGCCAAATCTTGTATCTGTCAAAATCTATTAATATTCAGAACAGAAAATGAAGTATCTTTGGAGCAAGCTAGCTATATAAACTTTTCCACTCATCTTTTTTTTAGATTCACTACTTGAGAAAATTTGTCTGATTTTTCAGGGGTCTTAGCCTGATTTTTTTCTAATCAGTCATGAGCCTGATGATTTTGTGTACATGTGTGTGAGAGAGAGACAAAGAAAAACAGCCAATTTAATTTATTTGCATGACCATGAGTAACGGTCATGCAAGTTTTTAAAATTTTGCACTGAAATCTTCCTTTTTATTAAAAGATAGACAAAATAACACATCTAAGAGTTTTCACTGTACTTTTACGAAACTGCATCTTATGGAAATTGAATTTTCTGAATGTTTTTGTATGTAGCAATTTTATTACTTCCTCATATATGTAAAAAGTGTATATTCAGTTCATGGGACACAATGCAAAAGCTAATCGCAACAGAGCAAAAAGTATTATAGGCATTTGAATATCTTCTATCTGAAAGTTTGTTGTTGTTGTTGTTTGCTTCTTTTTTGTTTGTTTTTGGTTGTTGGTTTGTTTTGGTTTCAGTCAGAAAACAGGGATTTATTACTTGTCTTCTGCCATGATACAAATAAGGCTTCCTTTCCTGCTTATATTGTCTGTGTTTAGGGATTAGATGTTTAAATTAAGTTGTTGGAGGATGAAAACACATCAGTATATGTCCTATTTAGTGACAGTCACACTTTTAAAATAGATAAAATACTTGTGAATGTTCATAAATAGATTTTTTGGAATTGATGAAAAAATGTATCCAGGGTCTTTGAAAGCCAAGGAATATATTTAACAATTTACAGTTAATGTGAAGTGCTGGTTTTAGTAGTTTGATGAACTATCTATATATTGTGAGAACCACCATTATCACATTAATGAGCACAAAAGTCCACATAAAAAAATGTTTGCTGTTCCATTACATTTCATCACCATAAAGAGTCATACAGCTAAGATGTATGACAAATAAGATTACAACTGGGAAATATTTTTTGAAAATAATTAGGTCTTATTCCAAATTTTATGCTTCTGATTCATTTAGAGTCAGTCCATATAAGGTCAACTCAGTTTTGATTTCATTAGGGATGAACATACGTCAAACATTGTTGCTTGAGTTGAGACTCAGATTTTCAAAGATCCACAAAATCTAAACTACAGTGACCTGAAGTAACATTGATGCTTGTCACTTCAAATGAAGATCAGCAAAGGCATTGGTACACCAGAGCCTATAAGGAAAGAAATATTCAGTTATGACAAGGCAAACCCAGAGGCATCCTATTCTGGCTTGAGTAGAGACTTCCTTTAGATTAATAATGTTTAGTGAGTTGATTGCCACATTTCCTCTTGGATCTTAAATGGCTGACCCTTGACTACATTTTGACTTATTGCTGTTTCATGCTTCATATTCACTGCCTCTCTCAGTGATCCCAGGGTCAATGTGATTCTGTGTGAAAATTCACAGAGCATATAGAATGTATATTACAAAGCTACAGGCTAAGTTCTTTCACCATGTATTCTTAAATAAAGTCAATTCAAATTGATGATCATTGTTCACATTTTTCTGGATGCCCTGGATGATCCTGCTCAGAGTGAATTCCATGTTCCTCTCCAATTATTCGCACTCTCACTCTCCAGAGCTCCCTCCATTTTTTCCTGACCTATCTCTTCTACAAAACAATGCTCAGTATTAATTTCTCTCTCAGAAATCTTCACTCTCCACCATCCTTCTCTTCCCAGTGCCAAATTCTACACCCATGTTTTGTGGTTTGTGAACTTCCTTTTGGAAAAATAGATCATTTGTTATCTTCTGAAATCACCTTTTTGAAATTTAATCTCTCCAAAATAAAAACATAAAGGCCAGAGAAGCTACACTGTCAAGTTTTTAAGCTTACATCACTTTGAGACTGACAGCATATTACTTTGTTTCACTCAGGTCACACAAACATTACTTCATGAAAATCCCTGTGATAGATTTTATTTATATACACTTATTAATTTTTCAGATAACTACCGTTCAGCCAGGTGTGCATGTCTGTGTAACTGTATTTTGTGACATGCACACACAAAAATGAAAAAAAAAACACCCCTACCAGCTTCCCTGAATATTAAAAATCTAAAACACTCATTGATAGTTCACATTCATAAAATAATCCAGTAATGACATTCATAAAAAAATCCACTTTTTGAAATTCCTGTTTTAATTCCTTGTCTCACAGTGTTTCTTTAAAATGGATCCTTTTTTCCTTTTTACTTTTTAAAATTCTGAAAAATCAAAAAATATTGTTCCTGAAGTGGGGGATGGGGCCAGAGGGAAGGTAGGGGTGTCCCTGATCTGAATCTAGAATCACACGGCAATCAGTATTATGGCACATTGAAATAGGGAATCCTGTCCTTACTCTTCAGTACTTAACAGGATGATGTTGTTTCCAAGAGAATTTATATAATGTATCTGTTTTGTATTACATCCCGATTTCAAGAGTATTAGATATCAAATGGTGCACAAGTTACTCTATAAAATTTCTCCAAAACACTTTTGATTTAATCATTGCACATACTATCCCTATCTTTAAAAGCTGCATTTACTGAACTAGTAAAAGCCTTCTTAGCTAGACACAGGATGTAATGCTATATTTGAATCTGCCAGTGTGATTCAATTTGTTTATAAATTTCTGTCAGCTTCATTAAACCAAAAGACCTCGTTGGGTACACAGTGTGCTGTGTACCCATAAAGGGACTAACTCATCTCAGAATTGGATCCAGCACCCTGCCTCAGTAGCTTCATCCACAGCTGAACTATCTTTTGACTCAGGCCTGCTCCTTTGAACAGTTACAACCTTGTATGCTTCTGCCACCCTCTTGTGTGTCTTTTTTTTTCCTAGTCTCACCATTCCATTCTCCTTAGTAGGCGGCTTCTTCCTGAAACTACTTTTTTATTTAGAAGATTCTGAGTAAGAGGTTACCTGATGGGGCTGTTTCCTCCAGATAACCCATCATATGTCAGGGGGCTTTGTTTCTTCTTTAAAGTTTGGTGCCAAAAATATTTTTGTTCTACTTGATAGAAACTTTTTTGTAAATATTTATATATGGTTAGAGAATATTGAATCTTGATTGTTCTTAACTGTTAGGATCCATTCTCTTTCCTTATCCTCATTCTTATCCTTATCCTCATTCTCCATTCCTCAAAATTAAAGCCCAACATGGAGGTAGTGATAAAATGATATTATATCTCACATTCGAAACTTTTTTTTTTTTCCTGAAAAATACAATTACTAGCATTAAAATATCATTCCTAAGTCACCCCAATTTTATT
The DNA here is from genome assembly GCF_009819795.1 of Aythya fuligula. Classification (NCBI taxonomy): domain Eukaryota; kingdom Metazoa; phylum Chordata; class Aves; order Anseriformes; family Anatidae; genus Aythya; species Aythya fuligula. The sequence goes on along the minus strand of NC_045562.1, from coordinate 24,026,069 downwards.
CAAATAGATACCATCATGTTTTTATAGTATTAAAGTTACATTGGTAAAACCTCTATATCAGCGGGACAGGAAAGTTTGAAATTCACTTTTTTTTTTCCCCTGAGTCCCCACATATTTTCTCCTAATGTAGGAGGTTTGCAATATCCCAAATAAAAGTGACATCTATCTGTTAGTATATAAATAGTTAAATGATGAGACAACTCAATAAATGTCTCTTTGCAATGTTAAAAGGAATTCACCAAGGTGGATATTATATAGGAAACTGTTGCCAGCACATATGCTTTAATAGCAATATGGAGTTAATAGATAATCAGTCTAAAAATAGTTACTACATGTTTCAGGACAAAGATAAAATGGGAATTCTTTCCCTAGACCATAATCTTGACCTGAAGCTAAAATGCTGCTTCTTAAAAGGATACAGTGCAATGTAAATCTACATTCTAGAATGATTTCAGCCACCTGAATAGTGCAAAAGTCAAACATCTCCATTGGCATTCCCTTGACGGCTGGGACTCCTTTCACAACTGAGTCTGTTTAACTTATGTTCTGTGTTCATATGATCAACAGTCCTATGAGAGAGAAAACAGCCAGGCTGGTTTAGATGCACAGAACCAGCCAAACCAAAGGTAGTGGGAATCTGTTGGTTTGTTCCTCTGTTTTCTATCATTACTTCAGAACAGAGTCCACATCCTTGCCCTGCAACCTTTAAGGAAGACCAATAAGCCCCAAAGTGTGTGATTATACATCATGTTTTTTACAATTCATAGCAAGATCTTAAATATTCTCTACAGCTGTAAGGTTTCATGTACTGTTAGCCCCAAATTAAACTATATTAACCAAGGCCTAGACCCACTGTCTTCTGAAATGAACCTTTCCATTTACCACAACAAACAGCACACACATAATATAGCATCTATAAAGGCTTGAAATCTCTTGTCACAGCATAGTTGCTATTATGTTTTTGTTAGTTTGTTTCTGTATTTGGATAAAAAAGGGAGGACAAGAGAGATACCACGCCATTTCTTATTTTTGTAATCTTTCTGCTCTAAGAAAGACTGAAAACATCTACATGTAAAATATTCATTTATTACCTGTGAGCACTAGATGAATACAATGATAATATAACTTTAAAGTTACTGATCAAGATTTTCCATGTTAGATAAAAGCAAGACACATCTTACCACTTACTCTAAGTAACTGCATTCTTTTCTACTCCTAGGCAACCAATTTCTAAATAGCTGTTATTCCCCATTATTCACTACATCTTTATGACCCTTTCACTGCAGATACGTTGCTGCTATATAAACAAAAGGTCACACAATGTCTTAGACTGAGAGGAGAAAATATTATTGACAGAAAGTTGCTCTGATGTCAGATGTAGAAGTTGTACAAATGATTTTGATATAAGTGAACTAAAACCAGCTTATGCAGTTTATATATATATATAAACACAGTTTATATATATATATATTTATGTATATTTATATATATAAATATATATTTATATATAATATATATTTATGCAGTTTATATATATATAAAATAATAATTATAGTATAATACAATAAATACTATATTATTATATTATAATGTAATTATTATTATTAATAATAATAATAATTAAATAAAAATGACCTAGAATACTTCATACTCTATTCATATTAAGTTTGGGGAATTAAACACAAATGTATCACCAAAAATGACCAAAAAAGGAAAGAAAAGATAAATTTTCATCCTGATACCACAAAAGTGCTCTGCTTTTTCATCCAGATAAGAAAGAAAAAGAAAAGATAAAAGAAAACTATTTTTCCCTTGTATAAAAAGTTAGAAAAAAATGCCTTTTCACAAAGAGGAAATGAAAAATTAGAAATTCTGAATAAACATAAAGGGAAGAAAGATATAAGTTATGAAGGAATTAAAGGAAAACAACATGTTGTGTGTTACTAAAGACAAGTAAAAAGCTTAAAGATACAGCAGAGAGATCTAAAAATGCTAGCTATGCACGCAGTATTGCCTCTGTTCATAGTCATTCTAAATTATTAATGTCCCACTTTAAAACAAACAATGAACAAACACTTAACTTGAAACAACAGTTATTTTAACAACTGGGCTCCACAACAGGCATAATAGAGGCAGGGCTCTCAGGACCTTTAATATTCTGCTTTCCACAGGTATTCTGTGATTAAAATTTAAATTATGTAAAAACAAGTAGGCAAAAAAGCAAAACAAGTCCAAAGGGTATGCTGACTAGCTAATACAATGGTCAAAATAGAAAAAAATCAGAGTGATTACTACAGCCAGAGCTCTTGTGATGTTACCTTACATTTAGCAGTTTACATCAATTTTCTTCAGATCAATGTTTTAACAATATGCTTTCATGAGAGAGAATCATTTACAGGAAATTAGGGAAAGATGATCAGTGACATATGACATATGACAGTCATTTGGTTACTCTTCACAGAACAAGAGTCAAAAAAAATATTTTTAAAAGTCCAACTTTAACTAATTGTTTTAATTGAACAAAGACAGAATCCAAGCACCTAATATAGCTTTAACGCTAGTTAAATTTGTATAAAAGGAAGACAGCAACACAAATCAAGTCATCACTGAGATAACCACATTTCAATCAGATTTCAGCTAAAGTCAAAAGTAAAGCAATAAGTATGTCACTTCTTGACATACAAGGTTTTTATTCTACTTTCTAACAAACCTTGTTATTAAGTGGGCAGCTGTAAGACAAGAGCAGAGAAAGCAAGAAAAATAGCAAAACATTTTATATTTTCCTCTTTTACAGGTGTATACGCTTTTCTGAAAAATGATATTCTGAAAGGCCTTGTATTCCAGTAAATATTGCTTGCACCTGGCCACCAGCTTGTTACTGAACTCTTGTGGGTCTCAAGATTTGTCAGGGCTTGTCTTACCCTGCCTGGAGCTGTGATTTAGTTTGTAATAGCAGCTAAAAGAAGGTGACTATTGCCAAATTTGTTTTAACTTGTCTTTAGCTTTGTACAGGTGTATGGTGTCATATCTACTGTTAAACACAGGGTTTGTAGCACACGGCAAGTAATTTCAACTAGTTATTATGCGTAGTATTAACTGCCTCTGACTGCAGCACAAAGCACAATGTACGTGAGTATAGGTATGGGATTATAGCAGGAGACTTGAATGTACAGACACAGGATGCTACCAGAGGCCCTAGGGCTATAAACTCACCTGTGTTACTCAGCAGCGGTCAGTTACTAGTTATCAAAGAAATGCAGCCCTGGGAGATGAGCAAAAACAGTGCTGGGATTAACAAAGTGAACAAACTGTATCTCACACATATAGAGATAGCAAATGTGGATGCACCATGGTGCTTTGAACAAAGGAGGACAGCAAAGTGCAAGTGTGTTAGCAACTTGTAAAAATGACTTCAAGTGGGTTCTTCCACGTGAATGAAGAAACCACCAAAACCAAAGTTCTCCTATACTGAAAGACCAAAGACATCAACCTTAGAAGCTGGGGGGCAGTGGAAGGGAGGCAAACACAACAGAAAGTGGGTAGATACTCAGAAGTTATATTCGTGTTAACTGTATTTCCTTAAAAATCTAAGTCCTAGTAACATTGCAACTGGGTTAATAATAATGTTTTGATTAGACTGTTAAGACCAGCTAGACTGGTCTAATCTAGACTTAGCATGTAAGTTGTTCTCCCCTTCTTGCACAAAAGAGAATTTTGAGTATAACAAACATTTTTTTAAATATTCTCAGGAAGAGGACGCTTGGGGAAATTCTATCAATGTGTGAAAATATTGGGGGAGGGAAGGGGAAGGCTAGTAAAGAAGATTGTCTTAGACTCTTCTCCGTGGTGCACAGTGGCAGGACAAGAAGCAATAGGCACAAACTGGAATTCCAGGATATTCCAGATATTCCATTCAAGAATCAGAAAGAAAAAAGGAAAAAAAAAAAAAAAAAAAAAAAAAAAAAAAAAACAGGGTCTGTGTCAAGTGGCCTGTACACCCATAGGTAGTTGGATTTTTTTATTATTTTTTGCACTTCTCCATATAATACTTTGAAAATTAATTAAAACATTCATACATAACAGAAAAATACATGCAAAGGTCAATATTTTGTATCAAAAAATACAACAAAGTAAATATAGAATATGATAGAGAAATTGAGAATATATAGTATTGAAGAAGGTATAGACTACAATTACATTTTGTGAATCTTCATCTGTCATTGCCTTTGTTTTTGAGTTATTTTTCCACCTATAATAAGACTAATAACCATTTTTTTTTTATATATATAACATGCTGTTCTCTGGTAGGATCATTATAACAGAATGTATTTTTGAGTATGTTTTTCATTTAATATGCCTGCATAAACATTCCTGTTCCAGCATAAAGAGGAATCACTGGGAGTTTTGCCAGCCTACGTCTGAACAAGGTATAAAGAAAGATTCTCAGCCTCTGGATGCAGTCGGTGGTGGCAGTTAAAGGAGATATGATAGCTCCTTCACAGATGACTTAACCCAACTTTTCTTAACAGAAGAACGATCACACATTACTTTTTTGTTTTGATTTTAAACTAAGGGACTAGGGCAAGCAAGGCTTTCCAGCATCTCCAGTAGGATATAAAGGTGTACATATTTCAGTAAGGAAGTTTAACGAGTAGGGATGTTGTCAGGCTATATGATTATTTGGGACACTGTAAGTTGTGCTTAGTTTTCTGGCAAGCACAGCAACGAGATGTACTTCTATATAAGGAAATGAATGTGCTTATAAAATTTTAACAATTAACTTGTTGACACCAGAGTAAATGCAATAAACATATGCCTTTGTCAGCTAAGATTTAGTTGACATCCTTTTTCAAACATATTTATAGACCAGGTATTTTTTCCTTATGCTGTTATCATTGAAGGTTAGATCAAAGGAAAGTCCTTCTAAAGTCCTTCCTTAGAAACACTTCAGTTAGAATGTTGAAACTTTTCAGTAAAACACAAGAGGTAAAACTTTTAGTAAAACTTTTCAGTAAAACACTGGAGTGACTGTAACTGGACAAAGTAATCCAAGATGAAAGAAAAAGTAACTAAACGTCTTGTTGATAGAGCCTTTGGGCTGCAAGCTGCAAGTTTAAAATAACTCTGTAGTTCTCTACATTAATAAGAAATAAGAAATAATAAGAAATAAGAGTCACCCAATTACCTACACTGCAAAATGTTATAGAGTTAGTGCACTGAACTGTTCTTATCATCCATCTCCTGAGTGGCTGAGCTCTCACGTCCACCCTTTGGTATGGATATTTTTCTTATCCTGCTATATATATTATGTATATTATATAATATTAATATATATATATATTAATATATATATTAATATATATTATATAATATACCAATATATTTATGGTCACAGAAAGACATAGTCATTAAGAGGAAAGGAACAGTCTGCAAAAATTCCCAAATGTAACTTCTTAAGATTTGTAACTCTTTAAGATTTAATCAGAGTAATTTTCACTCAGCTGGTAAACAGTTCATACATTTCTACAGGTCCTCCTCCATAATAAGCTATCTCCTCTCTTTAAGAGTTGTTGTTTAAGGAGGTAGCAAATGGTAATTCCATACGAACAATGATTTGATGAATTGCTGATGCCTGGAAATCATGGCCATAATCCAGCATATGAATGAAAGATTCAACACTGTATACACCAGATCTAGCAATGAAAGCAATCGGAAATGAGGAACATCTGTCTGTATCACTTCTGTTTCAGCATTGCTCCCTCAGAGCTGAGCTGCTGTAGCAGACTAGCTGAAATTCTGTCCTTCTCAAGTCTACACAAAAGCCTTCTCTAGGAACAGGCAAGAGATGTGGTTATGACACAGCCTGCCTGGCAAACAAGACTCTTTTTATTAAATAATTTATAATAGATTGTTGTATAGAAGCTGTTTAAAAAAAAAAAAAAAAAAACATTGTGAAAGAACTAGGCAAGGTTCTGCTCATTTCTTTACAAGAAAGAGAAAACATCTACGCCCATGAATGGGTTGCAGATGGAAGATGCATCTTCTTGGAAATATAGAAAAAACAGCCTGGGAAAAAGACTAAGATCTTCTCTGTTTATTTATCAGGCAGTCCTATGTAGCTAGTGTCTTCTTTCAGGAATCTCCTACATAAGATTTAGAAAAGACAGTTTTAAAATTTCCCGGCTCTTTGGAAACACTGCATTTTTATTTCTGTACTGACAATCAGGAATTCCAATTATTTTGTTTCTAGCTTTTAGATTAAGCTAGCTATAAGAATATCAGTATATCATTATTATTGTTATTAAATTATTATTATTAAATTATTATTATTATTATTAATAATAATAATAATAATAATAATAATAATAATAATAATAATAATAATAATAATAATAATAATACAGACTGATTGAAGTCTGTAATGGAGACAGAAGAATGGAGTTTCAAGAATCAAAAAAGGAATCCTTGTTCCTGCTTGGTAAAGGATGCATTTGATGCTAAGGTTCATTTAATAGTCTAAAACTGGAAACAAGGAAATGTGTGACATCAGATAACATAGATAAAAGAGCATGTATGTCATAATGTTATACAGTGATATCACTAGTCATATCCAGTGATAAGAAGAAAAATTATGTCAGGCAACAGACTGTGAACAAGATAGTTTCATGTTTTTTACAACTACCTGCATAGCAATCACACTGTATGTAAATTCACTCAGACATTCTAAGTAGACACAAACATTTGCTCCAGTTACACATACTTTTCTAAGAAGTATTACTATCATTGTAAACAAGATGCCTTTGGAGATGGTGAGAGGGAGGCAAAATGATTCTCTTATTAAATCAGACTCTATGGAGAAGTATAAACTGCTAATAGAATGAGACTGGTAGCAAAGCATGAATTTGTTGTACTTGTATAAAAATACAATGGAAGTGGGAAAAACACATCAGCCTTCATTTCACTTTGTAGCAATGAAAACTGAAACAAAATCAAGTGTGAGAAAATAATACCTTATATTTACCTTTCAAGCTCTTCAATTTTCTCCTACTCTCCCCCCCCCCCCCCCCCCCCCCCCTTCTTGTGCTCTCCTTCAGGCTGCTCTTATCTGCCTTTGTCTTTCCATTCATACAAACCCCATACCAACCCTTTACTGACAAATTACCATTCTGGGTAGCAATATTCCCTCTCATTACTAGTTTATCCAGTCTCTTGAACTCATAGGACTGTCCACTTTCGACTCAAGAAATGTCATTAGTAGTGTAAGTGCTGTGAGTGCATATCTATATAGTTTAACTGTAGACAGTATTAGAAATTTTCAAGACATTCAGTTTTCATCATTCTCCCTTACCTTCCCACCCCAAGCCCCACTTCATGGTTTATGTTACAGATGATAGACTTATGTGTGTTGGACTTATGGGTATAACTACCAGTAAGTCATTTCTGATTGAGAACTGTGTCCTATTCTCACAACACAAACATGAACAGAAGAATAGTTTGCAATTTTTAAGAGAAACATTATAACAGTCCACCAGTTTTTAAAAGTAACCTATTTTTATATTACAAAATGGAATAAGAAGAGAGAGTAATCAAGGTCCTCAACTCCATCATCATTAAAAAAAAGTAGTCTACTGATATTACAAAGAACAGCTACAAAATCTTTCACCTTCAAATTCTCAGAAATCAGAGATAGAACATGTATTTTCCCCTTCTGCTTAAGGACCTGCAAATTAGCAGCTATAGTTTTTAGCCAACCAACTAAACCTCCTAATTTGCTTCCTTCTGTTTGTCAGGTTTCTCATTAAATACCTCCCCTAATAGATTCTTACAGGAATCTGTAAGAGAAAGTATCACATGGTGGCATTCTAGATTTGGTAATTAGCTTCTATTGTGCTATATATAATCCAGGTAAAGAACTTCATTCATAATCTCCTTCCAGAATATGTTATAGACAAGAAAAACCTCTCTTCACTAGACTTTCTTTTAAATCATCAACTCTTACTTGAAAACACACATCTGATTGGATGACAATGCAATATAATAGCACTACTAATAATAAACCTGGAATAAAATTACATTTTAAATGAATAAAGTTAACAATTGTGCAAATCATTGCAATATTGAAAATTTGTGAAGATATATAATGAAAGCTTAACACTTGATAGAATAGCACAAGTAACCACAATATTTATCATCCAAACTTTTAACTCCTTTGATGTCGTGGAATTTAAATAATAATAATAATAATAATAGTAAAATCTTGAACAATTTTAGCTCCTTTGCTCTCACTTTATGAATGGAAAATCATACACAGAGTCAAGCAAAATTCAAGTGAAATTTACCAGTACTAAAAGTATCATCAGAAATATTTTGTTAAATTTTGTTCAATTTATAAACACATTTTAATAAAAAATAAATAAATCAAAAACAATCAAGCATTTCTTGAACAATCACCTCCAAAGCAGGTGGAGGTGATTGAACAATCACCTCCAAAATTTTTAAAAAATGTGTACAAAAGGCATTGGTTCATATTCCTTCACCATAGTGGTTGTTAGAACTCAACCTTGACTTAAATTTGGCAAAGCGAGATGATATTAGTATTTTTTTTAATTTCTAGGCTGTTTACTCATCACACACAAGTGTGGTGGTTTTACTCAGGTGGGCAGCCAAGCTCCACCACAAACACTCTCTCACTCCCCCTCTCCTCAAAGAGGAAGGGGGAGAAAATACAACACACAGAACTCGAGGTTTGAGATGAGAAAGGTTTAATTAAAGGGAAAGGGAATGGGGAGAAAAAGAAACAAAAGAAACAATAAGTCCGCGTGTAAGCACAGAGAAACAACACATACTGCTTTCTGTCTTCAGGCAACTCATTGTATGGTGGTGCCTCTTCAGCACAAGTTACTTCTTCTGTTAGTGCTCTGCCCCCTGGCCAGTCCATAATCTCTTCCAGGATTCCCGGGTGGTTGGGTTTCCCCATTCGAGCCCGCTGCTTAATTAACGCTACCCATTTACCCCACGTAGTGTCGGTTGCATGATGTGTACTGGGGATTTTCCCTTTGAACATCCAATGTAACACAAGTAGCCCCGGGGCCAAGAGTTGTGCTTCTGTACCAACAACTTCTGAAGTGGCTTGAATCCTCTCATATGCTGTTAATATTTCCTTTTCAGTTGGGGTGTAATTGACTTCTGATCCTCTATAGCCCCGGCTCCAGAACCCCAGAGGTCAGCCTCGAGTTTCTCCTGGGGTCTTCTGCCAGAGGCTCCAGGTGAGCCCATGCTCCCCAGCTGCAGTGTACAGCATGTTTTGCCCAGCTGGTCAGGTACGGACAGGCCCAAGGGCTACTGCACGAGCTATTTCTTGTTTGAGTTGTTCAAAGGCCTGTTGTTACTCGGGGCCCCACTTGAAAGAGTTCCTCTTTCAAGTCACTCGATATAGAGGACTCACAAGCTGACTATAGCCTGGCACATGCATTCCCCAAAATCCCACAAGGCCTAGGAAAGATTGTGTTTCTTTTTTGCTAGTTGGCGGAGGCATAACTGTTATTTTATTGATCACATCTGTCGGAATGTGGCGACATCCATCCTGCCATTTTACCCCCAAGAACTGGATTTCCTGTGCAGGTCCCTTGACCTTATTCTGTTTAATAGCAAAGCCAGCTTTCAGGAGAATTTGAATTATTTTCTTCCCTTTCTCAAAAACTTCTGCTGTGTTACCCCATACGATGATATCATCAATGTACTGCAGGTGTTCGTGAGCATTCCCCTGTTCCAGTGTCGTCTGGATTAGTCTATGGCAAATGGTAGGGCTGTGTTTCCACCCCTGGGGCAGTCAATTCCAAGTATACTGAATGGAGTCTCAGTTGGTGCGATATTGCCACCGGTGCACAGTTGTAGTCGCAATTGTCACTTGCTGTTCTTCAATCCTCAGCAATCCTACAGCAGAAGGGTCTTGTGAGAGACCGGGCAGGGTAGACAGCTGCTTAATCTTCTCTGTGCTCAAGGCAGCTATGCCAAAAGCCCACCAGTACCCTTTTGGATCCTTGAAGTACCCTTTCTTGAGGTAGTCTATGCCAAGGATGCACGGCGACTCTGGGCCAGTCATGATGGGGTGCTTTTGCCACTCATTCCCACTTAGACTCACTTCAGCTTCCAATACAGTTAGCTCTTGGGATCTCCCCATCACTCCAGAGATAGAGATGAGTTCTGCCCCTTGGTGGCCTGACGGCATTAGGGTACACTGTGTGCCTGTGTCCACTAAAGCTTTATATTTCTGCAGTTCCGGTGTGCCAGGCCATTGAATCCACACAGTCCAGTAAATCCGGTTGTCCCTCTCCTCTACCTGGCCAGAGGCAGGGCCCCAGTAGTCCTGGTTGGAGCATCTATCAATTAATTCTTCCAAATGTGAAGCAGAAGTCTCTTCGTCAGGGTCAGGAGTAATACTAGCCCTTTGAGATGAGAAAGGTTTAATTAAAGGGAAAGGGAATGGGGAGAAAAAGAAACAAAAGAAACAATAAGTCTGCGCGGAAACACAGAGAGAGGGAAATAATTATTCTCTACTTCCCATCAACAAGCGATGTTTGGCCACATCCTGGGAAGCAGGGCCTCAAAACGCATAGTGGTTGTTCAGGAGGAACAGCCCCTTCCCCCACGAGAGCCCCCCTTTTTATTGCTGAGTGTGACATCAGGTGTTATGGAATATCCCTTTGGTTGGTTTAGGTCAGCTGCCCTGGCAATGTCCCCTCTCCATCACTTGCCCACCCCCAGCCTGCTGGCTCTTGGGGGCTTGGAAGGAGTCCTGATGCTGTGCCAGCACTATGTAGCAATAGACACAACACTTGAGTGATATCAATGCTGTACCAGCTACGAGGGCAGAGCACAGCACTGTGTGGGCTGCTGCAGGGAAAAGGTGACTCCAGCTCAGATAGACCCAACACAACAAGATGTGCAATAACCACTGACAATAGTGTTTTTCAAAAATATATGCACAGATTTTTCTGGCTTATTTTGGCTTCACTGTAATTGAAGGAAATCCAAGTAAACTACTTGTGTGGTATCCAGAAAATTCTGATGGGATCCTTGTTCATGGCTTTTAGTTTGGAGCTTTTGAACTGTAGACAAGACTCAGAGTTTCACAGACACCTTCTAATATTGTTTATGCATTTGAAAGTAGTAAAAAAAGTTACAGTATCCCCTAACACCTAGTCTTTCATCAGTAATCAGCCTCTACCCTCTTTTCTTTTTTTTTTTTTTAATTTTGTTTTAAGTGAAGGCAGTGAAACAAATCTAAACAAACCTGGTACAGAAGCCACCATCCCTTGGGCTCTGCAGTATCAGATTATTTTTTTCCCCATAAATTGGCTATCAATATTCTCTGAAACTCACAATTAAATATTTTAATGATCTAAAAATGAACAGTATTTTTATTGCAAATTTGAAATGAATACATCCTAATTCTCAAAGGTATTTCAGTCTGTTCTTAAATTTAACAAGAGCCTTGTTAGTGAGGAAATCCCATTAATTTCAATACTCATGCTTTAGATTCACAAATCTATTATTCAGTTTGACAGAACTATGCAGGATTGAGACTTGGGATATTGTAATAACCTGCTATCACAAGACTAGGGAGAAAAAATTATTAATAGGTTGTTAATTAGTTGAATAGGTCTACTCAAAAATACTGAGGTGTCAAAACCCTGTCAAGTAAACAGACTGTCATAAGAATGAGACATCAGGCAGGAACTAATTGAATATATATAGTTTATTTTATAATCAGAGAAAATAACAAACCAAGACAATATTTATTGAAAGTAACAAACAAACATTGCTCCATATCTCTGTTAATCAAATTCCCAAACTTAAAAAGTCCTTCCTCAAATAATTCCCCTTTCCCTGCTTTGAGGGCTGTTAAAAACCAATGTGTCTGATGCAACTTGTTGCTATGGATGAAAGACCAAATATTTTTGCACACTGCAGATGGTGTTTTGCTGTTTTCACAGGCAGGTCACCAAATACATTCTGTTCATGTTTTCAGATGCACAACAGTTGCCAGATGTTATATTGAACTCTAAAATGTTTTAAACATCTCCTTGTAAAAACAGAAATTAGAGAGAACTAATAACAGCAGCTTTGACATCATAGAAAATATAACACAAAACATGCCTTAAACAGGTTGAGCAATACAGGTATCACAAAACATGATAGTATTTAAAAGCAGCATAGACTGAATACTTGAAAAGTATTTTATATGATATAGTAAGGCAGTAAGTCTTGGAAGCAACTTAAAGTACAAATTTTACTTACCTTCTAATTGATTTGGGTTTGATAGCAACAGTGCAATTGTCCACTGATCTCAAAACAAAAATGGAAAGACATAATTGATATTGGTTCACTTAAAATGTATCAAAGGAAAAAATCAGAAGACTTAAAATTTTTACTCCCTTTTCTCCAAAAGCTTGAGGTGAGAAATCTTTCATATCATTTTTTTGCATTGTTTTACGTATTTGCAACAGTAATACATAAACTTCCTGTGCAAAACATTCTAACTCCCTTGCAAAAAGATGCCTACTGACCCGTCACTGATGTGCAAATACATGTAACAGGTTCAAGCTGTTAGCTAACAAAATGGACAATAAGTAAATAGGTAGGCATATAGCTCAATACATTTAATTCACATTTCTTAGAATGTGTGTTTTTTTTTAATGTTCAGTTCCTTTTTATAGTAATTTAGAAATAGAATAACAACTTGAATATCTTTATGTTCTCATGGAAAACGTGAAAAAAAAAAATTCTTTTTTTTTTTTTTTTTTGCAAATGGAATGAAGAAATCTACACATTCCACTTGTAGTCATGCACTGGCAAATTTTAAGAAGTGAGCCATTAATCAGTATCATCAGCTAGTCATATGTCACACATACAGTCAGAGCATCTGAACTTTAAATGCCACACCTTTAAATCATGACAAATGGAAATATACAGAGGGTTTGTAGGAAAAAATAGTTTAAAACTGGCAGAAAATGATAACTTCACAATTTAGTAATTTAATGTAATTGTATATACTAAGAGAAATTTGTGTCTGTTTCTCATTCATTCTGTTGCTTTAAGGTTGAACAAATCTTATACATAACTTTTTCTTTTTTTTTTTTTTTTTTTACAAATATGGTTTCACCACAGAAAAGGCAAATAAGAATTCCAAAAATCTAAGTAATAAATTCCATTATGACAATGTGATAAAGTATGATCTATAAGTTTTTATGTGCTCCTTAGGCCACTGGCATGAAAATACTCAAATACTGGTTTAAGGTTTGCTAACATTAAAATATCTAACACCACAGAGAACTTGAAACTACAGTGGAGAACTACGACTATAAGGTAGCTGCATAGAATAGAGTGCAATAGATTCTAATACATACATGTATACTTAGGTTATCAGCAGCAAGCAACACAAATATCTTATATAAAGAAGTATTTTCATTTGTGAAATTACTGTTGTCCTTCCCATTTGAAACAAATTTGTTCAATATAAGACTATACAACAAAACAAAGAAAAAGAAAACCCTAGCAAATCACAAACACAAGAAAAGAGATTAAGCATATGAGCAAACAGAGAACATAACATTGAGAAAACCAACTTATGATTTTGCATACTTTCATATTTAAGTTTCATATTTCATTAAATTATAACATTATTTAATGACTAAATACATTTCTGCTTTTCTCAATGTCATTTTCTTCTCCAAAAAGAAAGAATTCACAATTGGACACTTCTAGAAGCTTACTAGTTAAACTGCTCAGTTTAATAATTTATGTTTCAGATTACCCTGATTTCATTAAACAAACAAATTTAAGATGCTGTTCAGGGCAGTGCACTTTGTAAATGTGGAAAATAAGGAGCTTGACATTTTTCTAGTGTTAGGACAAAAAGAAGTTTTGATTTGTATGAAATGAACCCTTAAATAAGGGTTCTAATAATAAAAATAAGGCACTTGAATAATGGGGGGAAGGGAAGGGAAGGGAAGGGAAGGGAAGGGAAGGGAAGGGAAGGGAAGGGAAGGGAAGGGAAGGGAAGGGAAGGGAAGGGAAGGGAAGGGAAGGGAAGGGAAGGGAAGGGAAGGGAAGGGAAGGGAAGGGAAGGGAAGGGAAGGGAAGGGAAGGGAAGGGAAGGGAAGGGAAGGGAAGGGAAGGGAAGGGAAGGGAAGGGAAGGGAAGGGAAGGGAAGGGAAGGGAAGGGAAGGGAAGGGAAGGGAAGGGAAGGGAAGGGAAGGGAAGGGAAGGGAAGGGAAGGGAAGGGAAGGGAAGGGAAGGGAAGGGAAGGGAAGGGAAGGGAAGGGAAGGGAAGGGAAGGGAAGGGAAGGGAAGGGAAGGGAAGGGAAGGGAAGGGAAGGAAGGGAAGGGAAGGGAAGGGAAGGGAAGGGAAGGGAAGGGAAGGGAAGGGAAGAGAAGGGAAGGGAAGGGAAGAGAAGGGAAGAGAAGGGAAGAGAAGAGAAGAGAAGAGAAGAGAAGAGAAGAGAAGAGAAGAGAAGAGAAGAGAAGAGAAGAGAAGAGAAGAGAAGAGAAGAGAAGAGAAGAGAAGAGAAGAGAAGAGAAGAGAAGAGAAGAGAAGAGAAGAGAAGAGAAGAGAAGAGAAGAGAAGAGAAGAGAAGAGAAGAGAAGAGAAGAGAAGAGAAGAGAAGAGAAGAGAAGAGAAGAGAAGAGAAGAGAAGAGAAGAGAAGAGAAGAGAAGAGAAGAGAAGAGAAGAGAAGAGAAGAGAAGAGAAGAGAAGGGAAGAGAAGGGAAGAGAAGGGAAGAGAAGGGAAGAGAAGGGAAGAGAAGGGAAGAGAAGGGAAGAGAAGGGAAGAGAAGGGAAGAGAAGGGAAGAGAAGGGAAGAGAAGGGAAGAGAAGAGAAGAGAAGAGAAGAGAAGAGAAGAGAAGAGAAGAGAAGAGAAGAGAAGAGAAGAGAAGAGAAGAGAAGAGAAGAGAAGAGAAGAGAAGAGAAGAGAAGAGAAGAGAAGAGAAGAGAAGAGAAGAGAAGAGAAGAGAAGAGAAGAGAAGAGAAGAGAAGAGAAGAGAAGAGAAGAGAAGAGAAGAGAAGAGAAGAGTAGAGAAGAGAAGAGAAGAGATGAGAAGAGAAGAGAAGAGAAGAGAAGAGAAGAGAAGAGAAGAGAAGAGAAGAGAAGGGAGAGAAGGGAAGAGAAGGGAAGAGAAGGGAAGAGAAGGGAAGAGAAGGGAAGAGAAGGGAAGAGAAGGGAAGAGAAGGGAAGAGAAGGGAAGAGAAGGGAAGAGAAGGGAAGAGAAGGGAAGAGAAGGGAAGAGAAGGGAAGAGAAGAGAAGAGAAGAGAAGAGAAGAGAAGAGAAGAGAAGAGAAGAGAAGAGAAGAGAAGAGAAGAGAAGAGAAGAGAAGAGAAGAGAAGAGAAGAGAAGAGAAGAGAAGAGAAGAGAAGAGAAGAGAAGAGAAGAGAAGAGAAGAGAAGAGAAGAGAAGAGAAGAGAAGAGAAGAGAAGAGAAGAGAAGAGAAGAGAAGAGAAGAGAAGAGAAGAGAAGAGAAGAGAAGAGAAGAGAAGAGAAGAGAAGAGAAGAGAAGAGAAGAGAAGAGAAGAGAAGAGAAGAGAAGGGAAGAGAAGTGAAGAGAAGGGAAGAGAAGGGAAGAGAAGGGAAGAGAAGGGAAGAGAAGAGAAGAGAAGAGAAGAGAAGAGAAGAGAAGAGAAGAGAAGAGAAGAGAAGAGAAGAGAAGAGAAGAGAAGAGAAGAGAAGAGAAGAGAAGAGAAGAGAAGAGAAGAGAAGAGAAGAGAAGAGAAGAGAAGAGAAGAGAAGAGAAGAGAAGAGAAGAGAAGAGAAGAGAAGAGAGAAGAGAAGAGAAGAGAAGAGAAGAGAAGAGAAGAGAAGAGAAGAGAAGAGAAGAGAAGAGAAGAGAAGAGAAGAGAAGAGAAGAGAAGAGAAGAGAAGAGAAGAGAAGAGAAGAGAAGAGAAGAGAAGAGAAGAGAAGAGAAGAGAAGAGAAGAGAAGAGAAAAGGCAATTTGAGCTTTCAAAAATACTTTCTGGAATAGCCCAGATTTCTGTTACCATTAATTTTTTATATGCTAACATTAAATGACATATTTTAAAGCCCAGTGGCACAACAAAGCTAATAACGTTTTCATAAAAATATGTATTTCCTTCCGTAATGCTGCAACATACTCTATTTCTTCTATCATCACGAGTGCATCCTAGGGTCATCTAAAAATAGGAATCTCTTACTAAAAGTGGAGATTCCATCTTTGTGGATAGTATGAGTCATACATGATTACCTAATGCAAGAATTTAAAATGTTTTAGTACTTTTCAAAAGACTAAGAAACCTAGAATTGAAATGTCCTCAAATACCTTTCTGTCATACATTAAGTAGTGCAGCAGATTTTCAGATTTAAGGGGCTGCTTTAAAATCTTTGTACACAATTCTGTTAGATTCAGCTTTGGTAAATAAAGACCAAGGACAAACATTGGATTCTAGCAAGTTTGAGAGCAGCATGGAGCAGTCTCTGGAGAACAGCATAAAGGAAACAGATGTTGAGCATAGAATTCTATTTCTTTTTCTATTTTATGTATCAGGTTTTTTAGTATTGATATCAGAGTAATACAAAATAATGAATACTAAACTACAAATTTGTCTCAGAGACAAAGGTGAGAAGAAAGGCTTTTCTTTTGCCACATCTCTAATTTTTATATTTCTGTATCTTGAAAACACCCAATGCACCTGACAGCTTATGGCTCTACAAAGCAATATGGAACAGAGAAAATAGAATTGTTTCAAAAAAACTGCCTTTGCATACTGTCAATGTGAGGCTGACAAAAGAAAATGGAATCAAGAGGAAAATGGGCAGCACTAGAAAGGAGGGGCAAGCAAGGAAAGAAGTTAAGGAATTCTTTCCTTAACCTTCCAAATTCCAGACGTTCTTCATGCCCTCCTTTCCAGCACAGATTTTTAGATTTTTTTTCTTCACCTACAGTTGTGTTGTGAGGTCTGACTTGTAGACGGTTTCCAAGTCAGAAATACAGACAAGATTGCTAACTAAGGAAGAATTTAAATGAAAAAAGGCCAGGCAGAAAGATTAAGAAATGTTTTGGTCATATTCATATTTAGCTGCATAACTTAATAAACACAAAGAGATATAGAAGAGTAAGGTAACAACTGAAGCATGAGGATTTATCAACAGGAATAAAAGAAAATCATATAGGTAGGGACAACCAAATCAATTAACGATATCAGGCAAGTACAATACATCTCTGTTTTTTAAAGTATGATAATTTATATTTTCATACTGAAATAAAATCCTTATAATTGCAATAGAAAAATGCATATTACATTCAATGCATGAGTCTGTAAGCATTGGGTTTTATTGTGGTTTCAGCCAGCAGGCACCTAAACAACAGAACTGAATGCTTCCTAAGTAGCAGAATTGAGGAAAGTGCACCAGGTTTGGCTCTTTCCCTATGCAACTCTTCATAAAATTCCATCAGAAATATATCCTCATTTTACAGACACTTAGCATGCAACATAACAATATATAATAGCTTTATGGGTACAATGTGAGGCCTAGTAGAGACACAAAGTTGTGTTTTAGTTCACGTGGATATAGCCACCCTGCTGTAGAAAGGGTTTGCCTTTAGTGGTGTGGACATGAGCCAGGCCAAAGTATATGGCCTCAGGAACAAAGATTGCACCATGGCCCTCTTATTCAGCAAAATATGCACGCATATAATTTGGGAAGTCAACATTTATGCTAGTCTAGGGGTCAGGCAAAAATAAAACAGTAACTGACTAAACAATATTGCATGCCTAGTGGTTTTGTCATCTATAAACACACTGGTCATATACATATATGAGTGTAAGCAAGACATTTCTTCCAGTCTCATTTATAACCACAAGCTAGCCATCACCTCTGTGGCAGAAGCTCAGCAAGCTGTGTGCCCAGTTCTAAACTGTAATCTTATTCTCTGCCTCCAAGATCTCCTCACAGAGGTCATGTCATCAACTAAAGGTGAATATGACTGAGCAGTTTGCTTGCAAACCCTGCAATGATTCCTAATGCTTTCTCAGTTGCTGTTTGTAACATCACTCTCCTGATCTTCAGGCTATCCTTTCAGCACCAACCTTTAACTGATGCCTTTCTGCACAATACCATGAACATATATCTCTCACTGCCCACTTTTCTAACCTACACTCCCAGACAGGCTCATACTTTGGAAACCTAAATTTTTATTTGTCCTAATCCTTTGCACATAGAATTTATTCTTTCTCCACAACAGTGCAAATGAGTTTTTCTGATTATTACTTGTGGTTAAGCAGAAGATTGCACTATTTTCTTATTATAAACCATAATGCAACAGTGGGATTTGCTGTGGAACTTGTCACACTATATGGGACATGTCTGACAAATAAGGTTTCATGACTGGGTGCTGTCTGCAACATTATATCAGACCTTAGAAAAGTCCACAGACTATTCAAGCTCTGCTGCATACAGGATCATTTAAAAAACATCTCGGACATCTTCAAAAACTGAGTTTATAAGCCACTATTCTAAAACATTCTTTAGAATTGAAAGTCCTGCCAAGATACTTTTATTTTCCTTGGAATGGGTTATCTATAAAAATGTAAAAATATTTAATTACATTTTCCATCACAGTTCTTTTGACATATGCTTCAAAACAACTAGTAATATTTGTCCTTCTGTTCCAGAAGGAACACAAATTGCCAACACCTAAAGAGAGAACTAGGCAAGCATTTTACTTTTTTTTTTTTCCTACCAGGAGTGAAAACTGAAAAATCCTGTTCATTCCAGAAATTTAATAATCTTTATGTTAAAGTCAGAAGGAATTTTACTCTTCATTTCTGACTTCACCATGGAGTCTTGAGTTTTCATCACCAAAACGAAATCTAAATATATAAATCTATATAATATTTATAATATTATATTTATAATAATTTATAATCTAAATATATAACATCTAAATCTAAATATATATGGTATCAGACATAGATCTATTATTAAAAATTCCTTACATGAGTAAATGGTAAGTTATTACCATTGCCCCATTTGTTAAATTAGATCAGAATCTATTCAGAACAAGGAGAATACACATTACCATCACAAACTGTTGAATATTCATCACAAAGGATGAGTAATTGAAGTCAGAAATGAACAAAAGTCCTTCACATTACTGGTAGACACCAGCCAGACAGTTCAGCCTGCTTTTCGCTGAACACCTGTATTCTATTATAACGTCAGTGAAAGTCTTGATGTGCTTTGTATTTTCAGGATTTCTGTCTGTATTTTCAGAATTTTCAGGACTTCTACATAAATATGCTTTGTTACCAATGGGGAACGTTTTCTGAAACATTACTGTAATGTTCAAGAATTCCTAACTGAGCCAAGACAGTTTGCATTCCTTAATTGCATATGTACTTTTGTACTTTAAGCACTTAGCAAAATGATGTAAATTGGTTTTACATTTAAAAAAAAATAAATCATTTTTGTCCTAATCAAAGCTTCTTTACTCATACAATGGTTTCCAGTGCTCTAACTGATTTCCTCTAAAGGTAAAACACTTTTCATTTTAAATTATTGGAGTGGAAAATTGCAAACATTTAAAAATTTATGAAAAAATATGTAAGGGCCTGCAGTCTCATACAATATTTATGATATAGCATCATATCTATTCTACCTACTTGTTATATTTGCTTAAAGTGCCCACAGTGATTTGTTCGGCAGAATATACCTCCTTATTTTTCCATAAAAGTATTCTTTGTGTCTTATAAAGTATAATTTATTGTTTAAACTGTACAAGGGAAAAAGAAAACATAACATTTCAGACTATATTATCCTTTCCTTGTTAAAAGAGGATAACTGCTAGTGGAAATTTAATAATAAAAAATAATTTTATAGAGGACAACTTAAAATGGAAAAGTACCTATGAAACAAAATAGCTTTAACAATGATAGTTTTTACATTCAACTGAAGTTCTTCATCAAGCTATGTGAGCCTGGAAGGAAAGTGTTAATTCTATTTAGAGATGACATCATTTCAGGTAGTTTTAAATATATGCTTGACTTTTGAGGAAAGTAAAAAACTTTCCAGTTAAATATCAGTATCAAAACTATTCAATAGGATGAAAGAGAAAATAATAATAATAATAATACCCTTCCCCCTTGGACAGAGCAGAATTTTTCCTTTCATGTTAATTTAGTATTTTCTCTCTCATGTATGCTAATGATTTTTTTCAGTACTTATCAAACTGGCAACAATATAAATAGTACTTGAGAAGATCCTAAAAACAGTCAAAGGAAAATAAACTTTTTTTAACACTTTATCTTTTCATTAAAGAAAAAAAAAATCTACTTTCTAAATGTTGAAGTAATTATCAGTTCAGTTTACAATAAATTTCAGTTTACAGTCCATTTTCAGCTATTATATGACAGTTAAATAAATGTAGTGAATGAGCCTTTGAAATAGACAGTATTACATATAACTGTAAAGTGATACAATTAATTTCCTGAATGTTATAGATAAACTACAGAATGAGAGTCAAAATTTGATATCCTATTAACAGATCCAGAAGAGATTAATGTTTTTGCATTCAAGGAACAGTGACAGAATCAACACACTGCATTTCCTCTAGGATAATGCTACACTACATATTTTCTTGGTTAGATTTTTGTGTATTTAGTTTTTCTTTTATGAGATTTACTGCTTAGAATTTGGCTTGACAGCATTGCTGCAATTTTGCCCCAACCTTAGTAGTTCAAACTAAGATAAATAAAGGGTACACCTGCAAATGGAGAGATCTGCCAGCAGAGGAGGAATCCCTGTGCCACAAACTGGATCAATACAATCCCTTGAACATTCCTAAGGTTCCTAAACTGGAATTATGGTTTGTTTCTTGGAACAACTGAGTCTTCATAAGCACAGCTCATTTCTGCAGATAACTCCCCAAACTGACACATGAAGAGACCCCAATTGCTTAAATTCTTTATGAGCCCTTATTCCCTCTTCAAGGTTTTCTGAAATTTAAACCAGCTAAAATCAGTGGGACTTTTTTTACAGTTTCATTTTGCTTTGACCTCTGTCTTGGTGAACTCACTTGAAGTCCTTTCTTGAAGAGGACTATTCCCTCAAAATTAAATCCATTAGTGATCTTGGGAGAATATATCTTTTCTAATAACATTCTAATATACTAAGCACTAATGTAGGACATACATACGAAATCCTAGTATAACCATAACCATCAAAGTTACCATCAGTCATATTTCAGAACATGTGAAGGAATATTTTAAAAGAACACTAGTCAACTTTGATTCTGACAGGACAAGAGGCAATGAGCCTAGAGCACAAGAGATTCCTGGAACACAAGAGATTCTATCTAAAAACCAGGAAGCACATCTTTACTGCACAGGTGACTGAGCTCTGGCACAAGTTGCCTAGAAAGTCTGTAGAGTCTCTTTCCTTGAAGACCTTCAAAAGCCACCTGGACATAGTCCTGGGCAACCTGCTGTAAGTGGCCCTGCTAGAGCAGGGGTGTGGGCTAGATGACTTCAGGAGGTCCTTTCCAGCCTCAAACATTCAGTGATTTGGTGGCTGCTGGTAATACGTATGCCTAAGAATGGAAAAATTTGCAATGAATACCGACAGCATCATTTCAAAAATAAATCTCTCTAGCAATGTTTTATTCAAGAAATAAAATTGAATAAAAATAGAAAATATTTATTTCTGAACCAGACTACAAAAGAAACAAAATGTAAGCAACAAGTAATTTACAATGAAGGTGAAATGTTAGAATCTTTGGTCTTTTAGATTATCTGAAGATGAAAAAGCACATATATTTCCCAAGAAAACTGTTGAAATCTCTAATGAGGTGCAAATAATTCTACCTTGCAGGAGTTCTTGTAATTTTTTCCACCTTTAAGACTTCAGTGAAATTGTAAAAATGCTCGTGTCTCTTTGAATTTGAAATGTCACTGAGTCATATGATCTTGCCTTTTTCACTCTGACAAAAATAAACTGAGTTTTGTTAGCAAGTAAGTCTTCAAGAGCGCTTCTTGTCATATCAGCTTTAGTGATTTTTTAAATTATTATTATTATTATATTTATATCAATAAATATAAAGTATGCATAGAATATGCATAGGTAGTCATTGACCTGGACCATAAAACTCTTGATTTAATATTCAGTACTGTGTTTAAACACATGGTTAACTTACTAAACAGAAGTAGTTAAAAAATATGTGAAATATGTGGTTGTAATTTAATGTCAAAAACAAACAAACAAACAAAAAACACTAGGAGTACTGAATAGGAATCCATAACTTTAAAAAAGAGTTATCCCAGAATGTGTTCACATTACATTCTTCAAATAAAGATCATAAGTATGATCACACAAACAAGGCCATGATGTTTTCAAAGCCTTTTTTTATGAGTCCTTAAATCTTCATAATAGAGAAAGTAAAGAGGCTATAGGAAGGGATAGACCTACAGGAAAAAATAAGATCTCTGTATTCATCAGAGCACAGAATGACTGAGCTTTCTGAGACAAAAAGAAACATACCATTAAATTATCTGCCACAACTGAAGTAAAGCAAATTATAGTCACTTTTAAATGTCAATTACTCTTTAAGTTAAACTTCAACAGATTTCCAGGAAGACATCAAAATTAATTAATCCCAATGAACTTTCAATTAGTTAGAGTGTAATTTTTACTGAAAATTCACATCCTGGATGTCCAAGAACATCAAAATATTCTGAATTTTCATCAAGCATCTTTAGGCAATAATTAAATTCAAAGGGTAATTTTAGTGATACTGGAAAAGTTGTAAACAAAAGACTCTTTCTTAACATGTTGTTCTGGAGACAAACAAACAAATTACACTTTTCTCCCTGTTTTCTTTTATCTGAAAATAAAGGGACACAGGCAGCATCTAGCATCTATTCAGGCTGCTCTCCAGTCTTGATGTCTTGATCATATTACAAACAAGTGAGAATGAAAAAGGTAAATATCTTTGAATCTCAAAATTTTGATAGCTCAAAATATCTTGTCTAGGTCCCCCAAGATGCATGATTTCTTATGACCCTAAAAATGTATTATAAAGGAGAGACTTTATTTCAATAAACAAGAATTTAAAAGGTGCACCATCATATTGAGGAGTGTAAGGGATAATAGAGGAAGGAAAAAAATAAAATAGAAGTAACTTGGCAATACAGATAGGAAATGTAAACCCACAACTGACTAATTATCTTCATGTTTTCATGTAACCTGGAATATTCTTGGAGTGGGAGGAAATCAGTTTCTAATAGTATATTATATACCTTACTTGCTTAAAAAATTAAATTGATAGTTAAATGTTCATTTTTCTTAATGGTAAATACTATTAAGTAAATACTATATTTCTGCTACTTAGCTTTCAAAAGTTGGATCACATTTTTATTTGAGGTGATTTCAACTGTGAATTATGAAGTTTTATAGATTTGAAATGAAATTTCTTTACTAGTACTCCCCTTGTGCAAAGTCTATTAGGATTTTCTGTGATTGGTTTGACAATAACACTTGCTAAAATGCAAAACTTATTCCTATTTAATTAAAGTCCCAGCAAAGGACTTCTGAATAAAAAGACAAACTATGCACCAAAGTACTTCCCAATGTCAGAAGAAAAATAACTCCACATTTTTAGTATTTGCAAGGATTATAAGGATTAAAGTCTGTGATATATATATATATATAACTTATCAAAAATGAGGAAATCTTTTCATCCCAGTAAATTTGCATTTTCATTGCAAATGAAAAGATACAACTAATACATGTATATACTTTATAACCATGTAAAATTAGTGTAGCTTGATATTTCTAACCCACAGGCTTTATGTTATCTCTTGCTACACCTCCACACCTAGCAATACAAACACTGACATGTGTTTTTAAAAATAAATAAATAAATAAATACTAACGTTTGTTTTAACAAAACCTAATGATAGATGGTATTAAGGGGAAGGGGCTGGCACTAAACAGGCTTTAGCATATTAAAGAAAGTAAGACTTAGAGCAGGTGTGAAAGTCCTCACTTGACAGGTGCTTATAGTGTAGATTAGTCTGCAGATGCTGCACCATATGCTTAGTCACAATTAGTTACCTTTAAAACTGATACATAATACACAGTATGAGTTACATGTATGAGAACACGGCAGTCAGAACTGTGATTAGCATGCCTTAGTAAATAGAATAATAAGAATAATAGAATAATAGAAAATAAACTTTATTTAGCTTATTTTGGAAAGAATTGCAGCAAAAATTTCAAAAGTACAAACCATCCATGTATATACAAGGAATTCCCACATACCTCAATCAGTAACAGGATGTTGTTCTGTTAATTAAATCATGTTAGCTAGATTATAGGTGCTCTGGGTCTGAAAGCTTTGCATTTCTACTGAAGAGATGGCTGCAAAATGGATTCACTAGTTCTTTATCACAGCATATGAATAGTAAGACTGAAAAATATAGATGGTATATAGAAAATATAAGTAGAAAAGGAAGAAGAATGTTTCAGTAAGAAGGAGGAAAACTAAAAAACTTAAAAGAAAGCATTCAGGGATAATAAACACCAAACATTTGAATAACTACTGTTATACAATAAGATTATTGTGTATTGTATACAGTCTCTGTATAGACTATATCTTTAGCTACATAGAATATGTAAAAGTTTTAGTTTACTAATGCATTAATTTAAAAATCAAACCAAGCTAATATAATCATAAACCTTCATTAGATGATTTAACCTCTTGGCCACTGTGCCACTTGTTTTAGTGCTCAACTTTTTGATTTGCAGTTTTGTAATGTCTTGACTTTCTCAGGATTATATTTTTGTTGCTGTTGCAGTAAATTATATATTTTGAAGGAGAACCCTAAAATGGTTCATCTTTGCTGCCTGTTTCTTGTAAGCCTGCATTTATATTCATAAATACTTACAAGATTACAAGTAAAGTAGTAATGATAAGCTAATTTAATCAGCAGTATCATATAAAGTCTTTAGCAGGGGTGTATTAAGTACAAATTTATCCCGCAATGTATTTTTTAACAAGAATTCAGAAGTTTATATATTACTTGTGTAAGGAATGTTTCAGCAATTCATGTCTATAGAGGGCTTAAAGGGTAAAGTCTCTGATATCTGGGGGGGGTTCAGAAGAACTAACTATTGTGCATTGGACACTACGCAAGTCTCTGATATCCAACCAAGATGGACAAAGGAGAAGGACAAGGAGAAAAGCCTGGGAGACTACAAGCACGAGACCCCTAGAGGGACCACTGGAGACTGTTGCACATACGCCAGTGGGAGGGTTCAGATTCCAGGAACCTGCCTTTTCTAGAAGTAGTAATGAACATGTATTAGCCTAGGAGCATAAAAACCAGCCACCTGATGTAATGTATGTGTGTGTGTGTTGGAGGAGCCCAGACTCCCTGCACACCCAGCGCTGTTTACTTGCCGTTTAATTGACCCCATAAATAAATCTTATAAAGCTAAATTGACTCAGAATTTGTAACACTTGGAATAAGAAAGGATATGTTTTAGTATATATTTGGCCATAGATTCATATTTTAATCTATGCTTTAAGTTCTAGGTGATAAAAAAATGATGTATGAACAAGCATTCTGTATTGCCTATTCAAATAATATTTATTTATATATTTATTTACTGTATTAAGATGATCATCTTAATCATCTGTGGTCTGTAAATGATTTGGAGTGCTAAGCCAGAAGCGAATCCTTGACAGAAATACTCTCTCAGCTGGATATCTCCTGTGAAGATACACCCTGTTATCAGTATTATTTGTGTTTTACAAGACATAGCAATATTAATAAAATGGCAAATGGATTATTTAAAATTACATGCTTCTCTGGATTCCATTTATTAATTTGGTGTTTTATTTGCAGCTAGTAACAATAATAGCTGCTGGAAACAGTTTAATATTGGGAAAACCTAGAAATAATGAAGTTTGAAAATGTGTTGTCTTTGTAATCTGTTTACAGAATTTACTGAGAAACATAAGTAAACAAAATATTTATATTTTGAAGATGAGAGGTGGTTAATACATATGATTAGCTTTGTTTGAAGAAAAAAAAAAAAAAAAGTGATGGCAAATGGCATTCCCAGGAGTGATTTCTCATGGATAATTCCTTTAGAGTTCTTCCAAATGGTTCGTGCTTTGGAATATGTGTATGCTTAAAGGTAATCTAATTTTCACTTTAAGGTGTCTTGTACAACAAGATATACATTTTGAGAAGTAGGATTGGACAAAATGAAAATGGTGTGTATATATAATAAACAAGTGAGCCAACAGGAAATGTTTTGGTGATAGAGTTGTGAAAAACAGTATGAACTACCAACCCTTTGCAAAGTGAACTTGCATCTATCAGGATGCTAAAGTACAGTCTTAACTTAAAATGATACATTTTCAAATTTTAGTATAAAAATGCACTCAGTCCATGAAACTATTCTCTTTGGAAGTTTGTTTTTTGATTCACTTCTATTACTTTGTAACCTTCTCCTTGATGTTCCTGCTGCACAATAGCCAAATGGAGACACTTCCTGGGGAGGCTGAGAAAGCAGTTTCATATGTTTCCCATGCCAAGGAGTGAGATTCTGCTGGGCAGCAGAGGTTAAGAAATCTTATGGGGCCCTTTTCCAGAATGAAATGTGTGTAAGGAACAGAGTGGCTGAAAGATCCAGGAACTTTAATCACTTTAGCTACTTAACCCTGTATCTCCCTGAAGAGATTCATCTTTAAAGGTTTTGAACTGATGGAGTTTTAGTGATTTTATTTTGGAAAAAAAAAAAAAAAAAAAAAAAAAAAAAGAAACTTCTTGTAAAATTTTTGAGATAGATCTAAATTCTATCTGTTGCATTTTAAAGGGTCTCAGTCACTGTTTTTGACCTTTGAAAATGTCTTGTCATGGAAAAGTGTTTATTTTTATATTTTATTGTTCTTTCCTTTTAAACATGATAACATTTTGTTTTTAAATACCTTTATCTCATCAGTTTATTAGAATCAGCATGAGAGATAACTTGAGAATGAACAATTTTTATTATGAAAAAAAATCACTGTATACTAAAGAGACAGTTTCCTAAATCTGGGGTATAAATTAGGCACATGTTTTAACAGGGAGGGAGATTAGTCACTGGAGAAATAACAAAAGGAAATGAGAACTTTCAGTCTTTTGTTAAAAAGGGTAGATGACTCTGTTTTTTCAAAAATGTCTTTCATCCAAACAAAAGTTATTTGGATCAATAATGAGATAACTGGTGGAAAGTCGATACCCTGAGTCATAGAAAAAGTGACACTAGATTGAATGCTCCTATCAGTGGTATGAATAATGTATAAAAGTCTCAGGAAATTTTTGCTTATGGCTTGCATATATTTCCCCTTTCATAATCATCTTTCATTGTGCTACAGCAGAACTATTTATGTTAGACTGAGTAGTATTTCTCTTATTATCAAAAGTACTAGAACTTATATTTACTTTTCAGTCAACATTATTTTTCACAGGAAAAAAGTGCTGTTTAAGTATTTGGGGATATTTTCTAGTTAAAAAAATGAGAAACTTTAGTAAGTAAAGAATATGCACTTGGGTACTTTTTATGAAATAAGCCTTACTGATGTCTTCTTTTTATTGTTTATTTTATGTTAAAAAGAAATCCCATGAATGCTTTCAGATTTCTGCTGCCTATTATTAGAGCTGCTACACTGGATTCTATGGATTTGTTACTACCTAAATACAAATCAATATTTTAATTTGATCATATCTGGCAGCTAAAACCTAGCTCCAAACTGAGAGACTATCTAGAATTGCAGCTTTCATTTCCTGAAGGACTTTTCCTACCCATCTAACTCTCAAGAAAGACCTTAAAGTTCAAAATGAGCAGGTGAAGTCTGAGCATTTCTGATATTTTGAAGCATTATTCTGACCCCATTCACAGGGAGTTAGAGATATCTGAGCGCTCTCTCTGACTTAAGCTGTGATTTTTAGGATTTCCAGCTTCCTGGTGAAGATAGAAGGATTTAATGCTCTTAGTTCATAACATACATAAATCCTTCACTTATACAGGCCATGAGAGACCCAGCTAAGTCTGAGAGAATTAAGATTTTAAGTCTTCCTGCTACAGAACTGAGGTCCAAGACCTGACTAGAGACTGAACTTTCAGGGCTGTAATTAGGTCTCCTTTAGAAGGATAAAACTGAGAACTCTGATTTCCTAATTAGTCTATTAGGTACACTGGTTGGAAACAAGAAAGTAGTTTAATGTGAATTCACAAAAAGTAGTTTTTGTGAAAATGACTCAGAATTTATGGGTTTTCCCAAGTCTGTATTTAAAAAAATAAAATAAAATTTAGGCATCCCAATGCTTTCATTTCTGTATTCTGAAGTATATATGGGTGATTAATGCTCCATTTCTTTTTCTTACCAATATTACTACTAGTACATTTGAAATATAGCAGGATATGTATGAGAGCAAAAGTGAATGTGACACACACACAACATACCTACCTATATATGTATACACACACACACATATACAAATTTTACAAATGTAAGCAGAAGCAAAACTGTGTAGCTATATCTATGGATATAGGAGCTGAAATTTAAGCTACAAATGTTTCATAGGTTTGGTCTGAATTTAATGTAGAGGTAGCCCCTTGCTGTCCTTTTAATTCTCTATGCCACTGCTGAATTTGGTTCACTTGTTTGCTTATTTTGAATCTCAATCAAAACATTGTAGGTGACTGCATGCATTATAAAATGATTGGAGGTACTACAATAATTTATAGTTGTTTAAAAGTATAACTATTTTTACATCATTTACTACTATATAGTCACTTCAGCATTTATGACATATTGAAGACACAGATATTCATACCCTTTTAAATCCCAAACCCAAACATTAACATTAGGTTCCATCATGAATACAAAACACAAAAGTCAAATCAGAGACTCAGTATAACAGTTCTCTAACCCTGCATTCATCTGTCTATTACCAAATGTAGAAGCACACACACAAAACTAGAAGTGGATTTTTCTGTCACCTCACATTAAAAGCCTGATATTCCTTCCCAAAGGTAACTTCTTTAAGCCCTGACATATGCAGATTTCTGCCTCTTCTACAATACCAGGCAGAAATTTGACATCTTTCTGAATATTCTTGCATACTTTTATATTGAGTTTAGGCAGATTTTATGCATGTAAGGTAAAGACAAATATAGACTAGTACTCCCAAGTTCAGCTTGGGAGCATTAAAATCTATTTGATTTCCTTATATACTTAAACAGAAAAAGGCATGTTTGCACGGTTAGAGCACTCATCTAGTTAGAGCATTA
The DNA here is from genome assembly GCF_009819795.1 of Aythya fuligula. Taxonomy (NCBI): domain Eukaryota; kingdom Metazoa; phylum Chordata; class Aves; order Anseriformes; family Anatidae; genus Aythya; species Aythya fuligula. The sequence continues at coordinate 23,996,707 of NC_045562.1, read as the reverse complement.
CACCAAGAATTAGTGGTCTTAATTTCTAGATCCTCTCAGATGAAATCAAATTAAAACTTCTCTCTTGTACGTTCTCACATTACATCACATGAGTTAACTCTAACTTCACATTCTCAATAGGTCTTAGTCACCAGTTTCACTGCTGAGGCTGAAAATATTCAAAACAAACAAAAAAACAAAACAAAACAAAACAAAACAAAACAAAACAAAAAAAAACAGCAACAAACTAATTTGTTATATCTTGGACTCGATGATCTTGAGGTCTCTTCCAACCTAGAAATTCTGTAATTTATGTGAACATAAAGATCTACAAAAATAGGCATCAGAGAAGACAGGATTGTCTTCAGAAGAAGGACTCTTAAATTCTGAACTAAGACTTACCCTTGCTCAATGTGCTTTGTGTTAAGGAATACATGGGTCGAGTACAGAAAAAACAGGTAAGTAGCCTCATCCTGTGAAGACAGCCAAAGTCAAAAGTCTTTATTATGCAGTATCTATACATTTGATAGATGTGTCTGAATAACAGCTGTAATGAAAATTGAAGCCATTGCACAACTTAAATCATATGCCTGAGTGCATGCTCCAAGCATGGCCTGCACACTTCAGTACTAGAGATTAAAAACAGAGGTATGCTACTTAAGAATCATGCATTGTTTGGGTTGGCAATCCCTTGTGAATAATATTGATTTGCACATATTCTTAGAAAATATCTGCTCTCTCATATATAAATGCATGATTAACTGCACCAAAATTAATATCCATCATAGAAGAGTGAGACAGTTTTGGACGCAATCCACTGTGGTGGTATGTAGTGATGGGGCAAGCAGATCGATTGCTTGTAAAGAAAAGATGTGCATCAGAAAGATGATGAGAAATGTGTGTTTTTCAGGTGCAGGCCAGTCTTGGTTTATATTTTTGACATTCTAAAGGTCCTGTTGAAGACTTACTTTTTTCTGCTATTCTACTCACTATACTAGCTGTTTTCAAGAGCTATTGTACTGAAGATAGTTCAAAATAGAAATTTATAACCATTAACTTTATAACCATTAACCATCCTTGTGTTGGAAAAAATCTAAGAAATATGAGAATCAAGAAAGCGATCCAGTTGTAATTTATGCAGAAATAGCTTCCTTAGTCTCCAAACTGAAATAGTAGTTCTGAAAAAAAGTCAATGAATTGTTATGTGAAATTAATATCAATACTGCCTGGGATTCAAATGACAGAACCAGACTCACACATGAGATTTTACTTACTTGGGACACATGAAACCCAGCCAACCCATTCTATACCAGCAAGCAGCTTCTTGCACATGCTTTCCCAAAACAGATTCCTACCATTCCTGAGAGTATAAACGGTAATCAGGGATACTTCTCTTAACTTCTACTCAAAATGACTGCACTGAATTGCCTTGCCAAGATTCATAAATATGTTTACATGAATGCACATTAAGGCATCCTGAAGTAAAGGAAGAGACTTTTCAAACTGACTGTGAGAGAGACCGAACAAGGTGGCAGGAGGAACGATAATTGCTCTTTGTTTTCGGCATGTTTCTCACAGATAGAAAACAGGCAATTCTTTACATAAGTTAGAAAAATCCTTTGTGCATGATTTTGTTTTGGTTTCTTTTTCCATCTTTAATTTCTAAGACAAACACGTTTATCAAATTCCAGATGTCTTTGACAAACCATTTGAAAACACAGAATGGTTAGGAAAATGAAGACAAAAGCACTGGAGCATGAATTACTGCCAGGAAATGCTGGGCAGAAAGATTTGTTAAGACTTTGTAGAATGCTCTGGGTTGTCCAGTAAGTTCCCACATGATACAATTTCATTTTAGAAACTTCTGGATATGTAACAGTCTGAACACTGAATGTAATGCAGGCAGGCACAAAAAAAGTGTTCTCAGCAGCCATCATACCTACTACTCATAAACCACTCAGTTGCTCTGCATTTAGATTTTGGATAGTTCAGTTGGAAGGGACCTACCAAGATCAAGTCCAACTGCCTGACAATTCAGGACTAATAAAAAGTTATAGCATATTATTAAGGGTATTATCCAAATGCCTCTTGAACACTCACAGGGGAACAACTCTGGGAAGCCTGTTCCAGTGTTTGACCACCCTCACAGTGTAGATTTTTTTCCTGATGTCCAGTCTGAACCTCCCCTCGTTCCAATCCGTGCTGTTCCTGTGTCCTGTCATCAGTTCCCAGGGAGCATAGACTAGCACCTCTATCTTCACTTCCCCTCCTCAGGAAGTTGTAGGGAGCAGTGAGGTCTCCGCCTCCTTTTCTCCAAACTAGACAACCCAAGTGTCCTCATCCTCTCCTCACAGGACATGCCTCCAGCCCTTTATACAGCCTTGTTTCCCTCCTCTGGACATTTTCAAGGAGCTTAACATCATTTTTTTATTATTGAGCCCAGAACTACACGCAGTATTCAAGATGAGTCTGCACCAAGGTTAAATATAATGGGAGAATCACCCCTTTTAACTTGCTAGCTATGCTGCATTTAATGCACCCCAAAATGCATTTTCCCTTCTTGGCTGCCAGGGTCCACTGCTGACTCACACTGGGCTTACTGTTGACTAGCACCCCCAGATCCCTCCCTGTGTGGAGTGGATCTCCAGCCATTCATCTCCCAATCTGTACTTGCTTCCAGCATTACCCTGTCCCATGTGCAAAACCCAGCATTTACCCTTATTGAATTTCATGCCACTGATGATTGTCCAATACTCCCATCTAACTAGATCCTTCTGCAACACCTCCCATCTCTATAGAAATTCAAAAGCATTTCCCCATTAAGTGGAATCAGCAAACTTGCTGAGGATGCATTCAACTTCTGCTTCCAGATCATAGATTAAAATGTTGAATGTGACTGACCCTAGAATTGAATCCTGGGGAACAGGATTCAATTCTGTATCTGGCTGCCAGACAGATACAGCCCCATTCACTATGACCCTTTGAGCTCTACTATTCATCCAGTTCATCACTCATGTTCATCTCACAGTTGGACAAATCATCCAGAAGGATACTGTGAGGGACAGTAGAAAAGGCTTTACTAAAATCCAGAGAGATTACATCCACTTCTTTCCCTTCACCCACTAAATTGATGACCTTATTATAGAAGGATGTCAAACTACTAAGACAGAACATTCACGTCATGAACATGTTGGCTATGTCTAATAATAGCTTTGTTCTTTAAACACCTTTCAATAGCACCCATGATAATCTCCTCCATAACTTTTACAGGTACTGAGGTTAGACTAACAGGTCTGTAGTTTCTTGGGTCTTCCTGTGCTATAATAAATAGCAAGGGCACATCCAAGAAGCTCTATGTGAAAGAAAATATCCAAATACCAGCATTTACATGTTGTTTAACCAAAACCTGAAAATTCCTGCTAACAAAGCTATCAAGGGCAACATTATTTTTTTTTTCTCCCTAAGTTTCCCAACCAACTGCCTAACTTTAACAATTATCTAAGTTCTGGAATCCTTCAAGGAGAAATATGTTTATATGCATTTTCTATACACTTGCAACATTCACTGCCGACTGGAAAGTCATAGATTAGAAACTTTTTTTTCCAGAAAACTTCATCACATACCAACCTCATTTTCCTATTTCCAAAGCTCAAATATAACAAAAAAAAAAAAACATTACAATATAAATTAAATCAGTCAAATTTTATCCTTCTCTTCTCACAAAACAATTTTTATTGCAAATTATAGATTGCCTTTAAAGTACATAATTACCTATTACGTACTACGTCTTTATCAAATAATGCTGTGCAAGTGAAAAACTGAATTTAAACAGTAATTTTCTACTACAGAAATTCATCTGCAATTCAGTGGAACAATGTTATTTATTTCACTAGGAAGCTGAAAGAGCAAGGGTCGCACAACAGAGCAAAGGAGAATATATGTAATTTTCTAACAAAACAAATACAACAACTGTGATGTTAATTTTATCCTGAAGCTTTCATCTGATTTTGAAATATGTCCATTAATGAGAAATTTATTGTTTACTTGCAGTTATGTTCAGAATAAATTGCCTAGAAATGCATCCTCCTATCTTTATATACAGTGAGAATTTTAGGACAGTTACATGTAAAAGCCACATAATTTTAAAAACTTATATACTAGTATACTGGCTGATACTTTTTCCAGTAAATTAAATTAAGAATTACCAAGTTTCATGCTTTCAACTCAGTTTAAAAGTGCCTGACCTGCTTTTTAGTTTAGTGGTGCTTCTCAAAATGTCATAATAAGCAGCACTTTCTCAATATCGATGTTCTCAACATTTGAAATAATCCAGATAATGTACAAATATGCTCTGTAAAAATTCAAAAAATTCATTCAAAAGTGCTGATTTTATGTAGACAAGCGTTTGTTGTACTGGTATGCATTCTGCACAGACTGCTGACTAATAGACAGTACCTGGGAGTTGGATGAGGAAGGATTCTAACCCTGAGATTTGTATCAGGTGCGTGTCCCTGGTACTGTAGGTGATGGTGAAAATCAGGCCTTTCCCATTGTATGCTGGGGTATAGAAGGGAGATGAACTGGAAGCAATGGAACAATGTGTAAGGATAGAAAGACTGTAAGTTAGGTCACTCAGAAGCTTCTGCAATGTGAGCATACCCAATAAGGAACAGCCCCAGAGCATCTACATAAATGATGAAATCTTCTCAGTTCTGCCCTGTCCTCAGTTCTGCCCTGATACCTATCAGGACAGATAGCTATCGAGACAGATACTTGGCTTCCTTCTATTTAAGTAATGTAATTTTACATATAGGTAATGTTTTTGGGATCACAACTATTTTGCCCCAATTGCTTTAGGTCTATTTCATGTATTCAGTTTAAGTCAAAGGGAAAATTAACAACAACCAAACAAAACCAAACAAAACAAAATTACATTTAAAACTGCATAATGGAAAATATAAAATTATTGCTTCACAGGAAGATGAATATTGTTTGAATTATATTTAGGTTCAACTGGCAAATACTAATATATATTGCTTAAATTATACATTTTAAATTAATTAATGTGGGATTATTCTAGTAGTTTTCTCATTGTGTTACAGTTAGGTTGATCTTGCTCTTGAGGGAAATCTTTGTTTTCGTTGACAGATGTCTCCCACACAATCCCTTCCCACTCCACCTTCCCCCTGTAAACATCTACACAGAGCTGCTACATTATTCTGGAAAACATGTTTTTCTTCATGCAGCCTCTAGGCTCATTATTCAAAAAAAAAAAAACCTTATTAATGATGACATTTGACTTATTGAGAAAATACAAGGGATCCCTGGATAACTTATATGCACACCTACAAAAGTTTTGGAATCTGTCTGAATAATCAAATAACAGTGCTCTGGGAAAAAAAAAAAAAAAAAAAAAAAAAAAAAAAAAAAAAAAAGTAATAATAATAATAAGTAAAAATACAAACAAGTAAAACAGATAAGTAAAAACAAAAACAAGCAAACAAACAGACAAGCCCAGTCTCAGTTTGCTCACAAGTGAAATACATGCATTTGTTTTACAAATGTGTTAGCAGTAAAAACATCTACTTGCATTAGTACCAACTCCTCTCCCTCTCTCTCACTCCTCAGCACAGCCCAGGGAAATCAGCCAAGCAGGTGTAAGCAGCTCTGGGAGCTAAGGCAAAAGAGAGGAACAGAACCATGAGTTTAGCTATTGAGGAACTATGGCTCAAAAATTCATGGCAAACAGGAAGATGGAATGAATATTCCCTCCCCCTCTAACCTCCAACCCCACATTCTTGCCACCCTTAACAAGAGAACTTGCTCAGCTTAGATGGACTCCCTCTCTTTCTGGATGTCATGTCCTCAGGCCACAGAGTATATTTTACACAGTGATTTCTTCTTGTATCCTTACTGCCACTCACAGTGTGAGTCTCAAAGACTGTGGTGAGATACAACACCAAAAGCTAGGCTAAAATGGATCAAATCTGAATATGTAGAGACATTAGCACCACCCTATATACAAACAAATGCCAAGATTCCCAAATTATTAGTGCTTTTACCTCCAAAATTACACTTAATGACAGTTTGTTTTTTGTAAATTCCTCTATTTTGTTAATTCACGTATCTTAATTATTTCCGTACTAGTATTATATAAACTTATATAAAACTTATATAAACTAGTATTATATAAACAATTTGCATGCTATTCCATGCTAATAGCTTCAGTCTCAGTTTCCCTTATATTTTCCAGACTTTTGTTTATTACTCTCCAAAGGCTTCTATAATGATTTCTAATTTATATAGCAAAAATTTATTGTCAGTTATTGATAAGATGCTGCGATATTAGCTCAACCAAGCTTCTAGTAGAAATAAAATAAATAAAATAAAAAATAATAAAAAAACAACACTTTTTTAATCTTTTAAGGAAGAAGAAATTATAGAATTAAATTGGCTTAAGAATGGCTTAATTCGACCTTGCCAAAAAGGCATAAAAAAAAAAAAAGCTACTACTGAGGTTGTAAGATGAAAAAAAATGGCTCTCTAAGCTTCTGATAAGCCTTTTTTTATTCATTAAATGAGATTAAGCAATGAGTTGTTTTAAGCAAATTAATTGTTTAAAAAAAAAAAACAAATCCAGCATCAGAGTAATAAATTGTCCAATTGACAATAATTCTTCTTTACCACCTCCTGTAACATTTTCAAAATATCCCTAAGCTGCACACAGACCCATAGCCCCTTGGAAATATTCAAAGGTCAATTCAGCTACATACTGTACCATGCAGTTTGCTGCACTATTCAAACGGTAACACTCATGTGTTACCGTTTGAATAGTGCCTACATACTGAACAGAGTTTACATGTATTCAGTCAGATACAGATATATTTGCCTACTCTAAAAAATAGAAATAAAAAAAAATAAATTAAATTAAATATAATTCCACCACTGATTCCAAAGTGAATTGGACAGGGATTCATAATTCCATATTATGCTTTATGTCACATACCGGAGTGTACTAAACAGTTTGTTTTAATGAGGATAATTATATTTCATTATAGACCTAAATCTTTATGAAGTGTGCCATTCTGAGAAGCAAAGTTCATATAAAGCAAGTAGGAAAATCTGTGCTACATACATAAAAATAAAGATGTGTAACACATTTCACTGTATGAGAAAGACTGAAAATGAGGTCAGTGAGGTGAGGGTTTATTTGTTCCTTTTAAATGAGTTAGAGACTATGAAACTTTTTTTTTTCTTTCTTTTGATATCTTAAATTAATAATAATTAAGCTAAAATTTATGAAGTTGTTTAGCCAAAGACTTTCTTAGTATGTGATACTTCAAACACTGACTACAGTAACAGTCACAACAAGGTAGTTTACCGTATTCAAAGTAACCTTGTCAAACATGAAGACTCATACTATGCTCAAATGCCGTAGTTGGTAACATACATACTTTAATAAAAGTGATTTCTTACCTTAGTCCTGAAAGGTAGCAACATCTTTCAAAAAGAAGCCAAATAATTAATAAACATAAAATAAATAAAATCATAATAAAATGTGAAATTCCTGTAAGTTTAACAATACCAAGTTTTAGTTAAAATCCCACTTCTACTGGATAACCTGTACCCCTACAAAATAAATAAGGGCTGCTCATCTCTAGCTGCTTAATAATTTTTGTTTTCCTCATTTTATTTTGAAGATTAAAACTCAGGGTGCATTTCAGGGGATAAAACCTGCATTGCAAGCTAGTTCTGGTCTCAGAAGCAGCAAGCCTTTTATCATCACACTCCCCACAGCCCAATTAGAAGCCCTGTTGTAGCAATCACATAGCATTTCAGTTAGGCTAGTTAACCTTGCTGCTGGGCATTAATGTGTATTACATTAATGCAACTACACAGAAACTGAATGATTTAGGCTACTCAGACACTTGTCTCAGAGGTGCACTCTGACACATTGGCACCTTCTCATTCAACGAGCATAAAACAGAGATTTAATTTGATGTGAGAAAACTGAGATAGACATTTTGTTACACAAAGAATGTATTCAGCAATGACTGAGATCCCCACGAATCCAACAAGATTCAACAAGATACATTTCTGAGGCTAGAGAAAACTTAAACTAAATCCTCAGACAGAGGGAGGAAGCAAACTAGAATCTCTTGCTCTCTGTTACTCTAACCACTGAATAATCACATCAGATTGATATTACCATCTTTTCTTCCTGGTCTCTTCATCCCAAATCTCTGTGATTCAAGTCTGAGAAACCCAGCCAGATACTCAGATCTGAAAAATGAGTGGCCATTAAAGCCACTGTCCATTTAGAAGTTTCTACACAGTTCTGTGGGTGTTGTGTGGCAATAAAAATTCTTAAGAATTGCAGTATCCAGAAAGTGCTAAAATATTTATCACTTTCCTTTCTTTTCATGAGAACAATCCTGCCAAAAAAAAAAAAAAAAAGAAAAATCTGCTGATGTGAGTAACTTTTGTTAGTGACTTGAACAGCAACATTCTCCCTGCGTCCCCTAAGCTTTCCTTAAGCCCCAGACCAAAATGATCTTTGTTCAATATCTGTTTTGTCAGAACTTGGTTTAGTTAATGCTAGAGATGTCCTTGTCCTTTCTCAAAATAAAAGTGTTTATTTTAAGCCTGTTTAGCAGGCTTAGTCAAGAAAACCTGGTCATTTTCATGTATGCATTAAGGCAAAACAAAAAAAAATATAATACAATCAGCTTTGCAAAATCATGTAACTTTTCATAATAAAACTTTTTTTTTGGGGGGGGTAAATTGACATTTACAAATCAAGGTGACAAAATTCAAAAATAGCAAGGCAAATGAGATATTACTGGTCTTCTTGATTTCAGTAGAGTTCTACTTAAAAGTTCTACTTAAATACACGTTGAGGCATTTGTTATTTTTACTGATATGACTGGCAAGATCTGGAATGGTAACAGTTTGTTATTTACAGAATTGAAACAACCAACCTAAGGGGCTGGTCTATTAAAATACCATTTTTTCAATACTTCACATCTCCTTGATGTCATAAAACAAACTATGTGCAGCAAATACACAAATAGTAGGATTTATTTTAGACTAATGTACTATTGCTAGCATTAACTTACAACCAGCTTTCATTTATTTCTGATATTTGCTGTATCTCAAGTTTGCATGGAAAGCAAATACTCGAGGCCATGCCAAACTAGACAATGGATTATCATTGCCTGGATGCATCTTTTAGTTCCAAAAAAGTCTGATGTTCTTTTCTCTTTATTTGACGCTCTGTATAAATAAAGGCCTGTTCAGATTGCTTTCCATTCAAGATACACAAAAATTATAATGAACATTGATGGAACTGCTTCCAAAAACAGTTGGAATTCACTCTCACTTACCGATATCTTGAGTGGGAGTTTGTTGCTGTTTGCTATTGTGCTACAGCTTGGTATGCATAATGCCTTCATAGGTTAATGATAACAGGATCATTTATTGGACTTACCTGTATAATTTAACAATGGGTTTATTGATGTAAAAATATCTCATGAATAAAATATACAGAATCAGACAACATTACAAAGATCTAGGAAATCTACAAAATTCTACATGGCAGAAAAACAAGCTCATTCCATACCCATTTATGATTAAAAATAAATAAATAAATAAATAAATAAATAAATAAATAAATAAAATACACATAGTAACATTCTACTAACAATAGGTTGTGTCTACAAATGAATAAACACCTTACATCTAGAAAGATTAATAACACACTTTATTCAAATTAAATTACTTATAATCTGAACCTAACCATAATTTAAATATTTTTGCTTAAAATACTAGTGCTACAACAGTTCCATAAATAGAGGTGATTAATTTAAAACTCAAGATCATTCTGATACAATACATATCATTTAACTATTACCATGAACCCCTGTTGAGTGATTTGGAATTTATAATTGCATGCAAACTATATTTTCCAAAGATTTACCATTTAAAAGGTGATCTTCAAAGAAATTTTTTTAAATCTTCAAGAATTTTCTCCTAGCATATACCCAAGGAAAACAATTTGTTTCTAAACTGATTTTTGTCCACATTAATCATTTGCAAGTTATATATTCAGTCTCCTTGCCATGACTGTAATAAAACAGGAAACTAATAAAAATACAGCTCAAAATTTTACATAGGTGCACAGAGGTGTTAAGGAAGATGAAGATGAATGTCCCAAACAGCAATGGCATGTTTAGATTTAATTCAAGGACAATAAATGTAATTTACACTGTTTTCATTGAGCTTGCACCAGTCCTGTGATAATTTATATCAACTGCAATAACATTTATCACTTTGGAAGTCTACTTTCTCTATTTTGTGGAAGATTTTTATTTATTTGTTTATTGGTGCCTTTTAGTGCTTTTAGTGAAACTGTATGTTTACCTCTTTTTTTTTCTTTTTTTTTTTTTTTTTTTTAAATCAGTAGATAAAATGCTGTATGGTAGTTTTAGAGGAACACTTTTATATGATGCTTTCTGTCAAAATACTACAAGATTGTATTAGTTTAAATATTCAAAAGCATCATCCTGTGAATTGAAGTCCTTGGCCATCATGAATAACAATAGCTTAAAATTCTAATTTCTGTGAAATCTCTGTACTAGAGATTAATTTTGCATTTATGACAACCTATTTCTCTTATTTTACAACAAATGGAGTGGTGAAAACAGGATAAAAAAAAATAAAGAAAAAATTAAGCAATTTTGTATGAAAAAGTAGGATTTATATACACATCTTATAAGAGAAATATTAACATCCCCTGAAGGATTCCTTAGTCTAAAAAATGGCAGTGTTAAGGTCTTGAATGAGTCTGGTTGTACAGATTTAGTTTTGGAAGGTCTAGACCTACTCTACGCCACCAGGCAGAAAAGGTGCTGAGTTTGACTTTCTCTGTACAGATTCCTGTTTTAGAAAAAAAAAACAGAAACAAAGTGATTTGCCTAATTAATCGATGAAGTCTTGTAAACAGGAATCCTAATAAGTTTACACAACTGATCTGCAGTACAAGAATTATTTGCTGGAGAAATCAATGAATTTTTATTAGTGAATAAATCTAAGTTTATTGTATCTCAGACATTTTCCGGATGGTGAAAGGAACATGTATTTATTGAACAAATTATTAATCTCTCCCTAGCTGCAGACCATAACATCAGTCCTTGGATATGATGTGCGTAACTTTAAGAAGAGCTGTTGAAATATTTTAACAAGAGGTCAGTGTAGTTCTTGTCCACAGAAAAAAATAAATAAATAAACGAACAAACAAACTTGTTATTGTAAAATCTCTAGGCAGATTTTTTTTTTTTTTTTAAGGAGCAAAACAACTGTTTTTTTCAGAGTGTTTATTTTCAGGTAAAAGAAATTTTGTTTTGTTTTGTTTTCCCTTTAAAGGGTTATCTTGAAGGCAGACGGTAAAAACTGTCTCATATTTGATACAACTGAAAACAACTTTCTTCATTACTGTGCCATCCAGAACTTGATGACTCAATGTACATATGTATATGTGATAATCAATACAGAAACAAGTGTAAATCTTTATACAGTCATGTTGTTCAAAGGTTAAATTGCATTGTGACCCCACAACTCAAACAATACTTTCTTTTTTTAAAAAAAATAATAATTAGTCTCAAGTCTCTTCACAATTCTACTTAAAATGTTGTCATTGTTATGAAGTTAGGTTATTACTTATAGTTAGACTAATAACAGAGTGTAGTATTAGAGTCACCTGTGCTAAAGTTTTCCATCACAGAGGAAGTAATTGAACATCACACGCCCTTTCTGAGTGTATTGAAAAATACCCATGGCAGTGTTGACACCATGGAAATCGGGAATGTAGCAGCAGGCTTTTATCTAGTGTTTATTTCCTGAACAAAATAATAAAAGTAAGGATTCCAAATACTGTCCATAAGCAGGTAGCATTTATTAGCAAGTTAATAACTAGGAAATATATTTTCCTCTCACTTTGGAATGGAACTGGACATGATTTTAGGAGAGGAAGAGGATTATTTATCCTTCACCTATCATCTAGAAGCTAACCAGCCTCTCAACTGAAATTTTCAGTCTTTTAATCTCAATCTGTTAGAATACCACACCAATACTGGAAACAAAGGTAAATATGTAAAATGAAAATAAATTCCCTTCTACAGCTTGGGAGGGAAGCACAAAAACATATACCAAAAAAAGAGGCAACAGAAAAAGGACAGAGCAGGAAGGTGTAGGTGTTATTTCCCTGACATCAGAAATTGCAGAAGGAATGCCTCTGGAAGCAGACAAAACACTTCTCTGTGTGTTTTCAACAAGAAGGAGTTGTTCTAAGGAACTGAAAATATTTTCAAAGATGATGGATTTGGGACAAACTAATCTTTCTTTCTCCCAAATAAGAATTTTATCCCATGACTATTTGATTTGACCTCAGAAGTATAAAAGTCAAACTGTTCTGTGCTGCACTAAAATGCTCATTGTCATTTCAGTGACAGAAATGGCTTCAGTCCCTGCAACTGCATTGTTCCAAAGAAAGTTTTACATACTGCTGGCATAGCTGTCAAGTTCTGGAGATAAACCAGATGGAAAATTTATAAAGGTGGAGCAACACATCACAGATAGCTAGTACAGGTGAAAAAGCAGAAATGTTTTCAGATGCCTTCCCCAGACTTAGTAAGATAAAACTTCTCCGTATTTACACGTGTTTACACTTTCACGAATGCCGAGGAACTATGGTTTTTTTATAGATGCCTATTTTATGGAGCATAAATGAAAGCAAACAGGGACGTTACTATACTACACCAGTGAAAGGTCCTCTCATCCCAGACAATTCTTCTGAACCAGAAAAGATTACTTAATATATAAAAATAGAATAAGACACAGGACAGAAAAAAAAATAATAATAATAATAATGAGAAAATGAGTTCTCTTTCAAATTAAAAGAATGTTGTGAAGTTCAAAGCCCAGTTCCTACTGTTCCTGTCTTTTTGCCCACAGCCAAGTGTATATACTTGTGTATATACTTTTTATGTGTATATACCTGTGTATATACACATGTATACTTTTTTTGTGTATATACCTGTGTATATACTTTTTACTTTTAAAGTTTTGGCTTCTGCTTAAATTACCTCTTTTGTATTTCTCCCAACAAATGTTTTATTTTCAGCTGGGTTTTTGTTGTGTGAAAAGCAAAATTTTTAGCTGCAAAAGTTATAAAATATCTTCAAAGATGAGCAACCATCACCAACATGCAAAAAATTAAGTTTGTGACTGCAGAGCTTTTTATGACTGGACTCAGGAACCTTACAGAACCTTAAGATTGTAAGGTTTCCAAGGTACGGATGTGGCCATAACTTACTATTTCTCAGCTGCAATAAGTATTTAACAGATCAAGAGTAATAAAATGTTCACAGCTATAGAATGATGAAAATGTCTGGCATCGAGGCCACTCGGGGGAGCCGCCGGGACCCGGCTGTCCTCGCGAGGGAGGCTGACGAGGCGAGGGCGGAGCCAGCAGCGCCCCCTCCCAGGCTGTTTATAAGTTGCTCCTAGGGAGCGCGAGCGACCAGGAGCGCGGCGAACAGGATGGGCAAACAGGGCGTGGCACGTCGAAGGGCGTGGCAGTTTGCGCGGCAGTTCGCGCGGGCAGGGCGAGCGGGGGGCCCATTGTCGCTCTGTTGCAGCTGCCTCTCCCTTCGGTGCTTGTAACCTGCTTGCGTAGAACCTGACCGTGGTATCAACCAGGCAGAAAACCGTGGCCTCCGCATCTCGTGCAGCATCTCCAGCCACGGTCGCCAGTGTGGCTACTCAGACGGAGGGCTCGGGGAAACACACAGCCGTCCAGGTCCTGGGCTGCAGAGTGTGCCCCAGCCTTCTGTCAGTCTCCGACAGCAGTGGTGGGTATGCCTGTGGGAGGTGTGCCCAGGTTGAAGAACTGCTCAGCCAGGTAGCGGAGCTCCAGGAGGAGGTGAACAGGCTCAGGAGCATCAGGGAATCAGAGAGGGAAATTGACTGGTGGAGGTGCGCTCTACCCTCTCTGAGGCAGGCTCACGAGACTGCCACAGCACAGGCGTCTCCTGTTACACAGAAGACGGAGGTTCCCTCCTCCTGCCAGGCAGCGGGAGGAGACCTAGATCAAGGGGGGGAATGGAGGCAGGTGCCTATTCAGGGTGGTAGGCGAGCCCTCTCTCTGCCCACCTCACCTTCTCATCTACCCTTAAATAATCGATATGAAGGACTAGAGCAAGACAGTCTAAATGACAAAGTAGACAAAAACCCGTCCCAGTTGGAGGGGGCGCCTAAGACAATGCGACCTACAGGTCGCATTGCCACATCATCCTTCAAAAAAGAAGGATGCTATTGTTATGGGGGCTATTGTTATGGGGGGCTCCCTTCTGAAAGGGACAGAGGGACCAATATGCCGACCGGACCCAACCCGCAGAGAAGTCTGTTGCCTCCCTGGGGCTCGGGTGAGAGACTTTGCCAAGAAAGTCAAGCACCTGATACGGCCCACTGACTACTACCCGCTACTGGTCTTTCAGGCTGGTAGCGATGAAGTAGCAATGAGAAGTCCGAAGGTGATCAAAAGAGACTTTAGGGATTTGGGGCGACTACTTAGAGGATCAGGGGCGCAGGTGGTGTTTGCCTCTGTCCTTCCGATAGGGGGGATCGAAGCTGAAAGGCGTGCTGTTCACATAAACTCGTGGCTTCGAGACTGGTGTGACCGGCAGAATTTCGGTTTCTTTGATCACGGGAAGGTCTTTGCTACACCGGGCCTGATGGCACCGGATGGGATGCGCCTCTCTCGGAGAGGGGTAAGGATCTTTGGTCAGGAGTTGGCAGGGCTGATAGATAGGGCTTTAAACTAGAGTCGAAGGGGGAAGGGGCTAAAACCAGGCACACCGGTGAAGACCTAAGGGATGGTATGCTAGAATCAGAGGGGCTGTGTGCCAGTGAGGTCCTTCGGTCAGATCCACAAGGTGCTGAGTGTAAGGAGACGCACTTGAAATGCTTTTACACAAACGCACGCAGTATGAGGAATAAAATAGATGAGCTAGAAGTCCTGGCCCAGTCCCACAACTACGACATCATCAGCATAAGCGAAACCTGGTGGGATGAGTCCTGTGACTGGGGTGTTGCGATAGATGGTTACAGGCTCTTCAGGAGGGACAGGCAGGGTAGGCGAGCTGGTGGGGTGGCGATGTATGTGAAGCAGGGGCTGGACTGTGTGGAACTTCAGGTCGGCGATGGCAAAGTTGAGAGCCTCTGGGTAAGGATCAAGGGACGAACGAATAAAGGGGATGTCATTGTGGGAGTCTATTACAGACCGCCTGGCCAGGACGATAGCGCCGATAAATTATTCTTTACAGAACTAAGAGAGGCCTCAAGATTAACTCCCCTTGTCCTTATGGGGGACTTCAACTTGCCAGATGTTAACTGGGAGTGCCACACAGCTGACACGAGCAAGTCCAGGAGGTTCATGAAGCACCTAGATGATAACTTCTTGGTGCAGGTGCTAACGGAGCCAACTAGGAAAGGTGCCCTCCTAGACCTGTTGCTAGAAAACAGAGAGGGTCTGGTGGGAGATGTGGTGATTGGTGGCCGCCTCGGTCATAGCGACCATGAAGTGGTTGAGTTCAAAATTTATGGTGACAGAAGGAAAAGTGCCACCAAAACCTCATCCCTAGATATGGGGAAAGCGGACTTCAGGCTGCTCAGGGAACTAGCCAGCAAGGTCCCCTGGGAAACTGCTCTTGAAGGCCTCGATGTCCACCAGTGCTGGTGTCCTGGTTTCAGTTAGCACAGAATTAATTTTCTTCCTAGTAGCTGGTGGAATGCTGTGTTTTGGCTTAGAATGAGAAGAGTGCTGATAACACCCCGATGCTTTAATTGTTGCAGAGCAGTGCTTATACTAAGCCAAGGACATCTCAGCCTTTGCTCTGTCCTGCCAACGGGCAGGCTGGGGGGTGCAGTAAGAGCTGGGAGGGGACAGACCCAGGACAGGTGACCCAAACTAGCCAAAGGGGTATTCCATACCATCTGACGTCATGCTAAACAATATATAGGGGTGGCTAGCCGGGGGGAGGGGGCCGGACTGCTCGGGGTTAGGCTGGGCATCGGTCAGCGGGTGGTGAGCAATTGCATTGTGCATCACTTGTTTGTACATACTATTATTACTTTCGTATTATCACCATTGTATCATCATTATTATTATTATTATTATTATTTTCCTGTCTTATTAAACTGTCTTTATCTCAACTCACGGGCTTCACTTTCCATTTCTCTCCCCCGTCCCAGAGAGGGAGGGGGGAGGGTGAGCGAACGGCTGCGTGGTGTTTAGCTGCCAGCCGGGTTAAACCACGACAGTCTTTTTGGCGCCCAACGTGGGGCACGAAAGGTTGAGATAACGGCAGATCTGACCAGAGTGTGTTAAACTAAAATTGGTATAAGTATTAGACCTGCTTAATAGTCACTTGTCATAATGCTGATTGCTTTAATCTCAACTGTGCTGCGCCTGTTTTCCAAATTGAGTATTATAGCACGTTATTTTCCGTATGTGCTCTCTGTCATGTTGTTTATCCTCTCCGGGCCCTGGTTTCAGACCATTATGGTACTGTGTGTTGTATCAGTGGCTTATGAGATGATGAAATATCTGGCCATGACTCTAACCTGGTATTTGTACTCAGTAACATCTTCGATTCTATACTTTGGAAACTGTATTTTGGAAACTATTAGCAATTGTATCTGTTGCCTTTTTTCATTAGGGAGTCAATCTGTGGAGGGGAAAGGGGAAGATAATTTTTCTTACTTGATCACTCTCCCTTTCTCCTTCACCACCCCTGTACCCTCCTTGATCACTCTCCCTTCCTCCTTCACCACCCTCTTATCCTCCGAGTTTATTACAATAGCTCTCCAAGATATTGAATATCCTTGGGATACTCAGACCAGCATAGTCCTGTTGTTCTGCCTCCTGAATGCACTTCAGGTTCTGCTTAAAGTTAAACAACTACTTAGGAAGCTCATCCGGAGATCTGCCCGGAGGCAGTATAGTTGTGGGTGGCAGGGAGTATGGGAGGATATGGGCAGGCATCTAGACCAGTTGGCACCCCCAGTGTTTTGGAAATTCACCCCTGAACAAGTGCAAAATCCTCAAAAACTGGCAGAATGCTTGAATAAAAGGTGTCGCGATTCGGGAAGTTCCAAAGTAACACAAATCATTGTAACATGCTGGGGCCTGGCTTATGCCTATCGAGCTGCCATGGATACTGCTATCAACTTAGTGACAGACCCTGCGGCCACTCCAAGTCCCGTGACAGATCCAACGGCCACTGTGACCCCTACGGTGGACTCTGCAGCTGCTCCAGTCCCAGTTCCTGCAGTCGCTCCAGTTCCAGCTCCGGCCGCTACTCCAGTCCCAGTTCCTGCAACTGCTCCAGTCCCAGCTCCTGAAGCTGCTCCAGCTCCAGCTCCTGAAGCCGCTCCAGCTCCAGCTCCTGCAGCTGCTCCAGTCCCAGTTCCTGCAGTCGCTCCAGTTCCAGCTCCGGCCGCTACTCCAGTCCCAGTTCCTGCAACTGCTCCAGTCCCAGCTCCTGAAGCCGCTCCAGCTCCAGCTCCTGAAGCCGCTCCAGCTCCAGCTCCTACTGCTGCTCCAGTCCCAGCTCCTGCAACTGCTCCAGCTCCAACTCCAGCTCCTGTAGCCGCTACAGCTCCGGTTCCTGCAACTGCTCCAGCTCCTGTAGCCGCTCCAGCTCCTGTGGCCGTGTCAGAGAAACGAGCTGTAGCAGTGCAAGTTGACCCTGCAGAGGGCATTCCAACCCCTGTGGCAGACCCTGTAACAAAGTCAGAGAAACGAGCAGTAGCAGTGCAAGCTGCCCCTGTAGAGAAGGTGAAAATATGGTATAGAAATTCAAGTCGTTTAGAACGCAGAGAGTCTTCTGCCAATCCAGGTAAGGCTTCTGCCAAAACTAAGTATAGAGATGACGAAGATGATGACGACGCTGGGCCGTCAAGGATTCAGGAGGAGGAAGATGAGGATGCCGAAAGAGCAACAGTAACTACCCGAAGCCTAAACGAGCGCGAGCTACGAGATGTGCGAAAAGATTTTGGTCGCTGTATAGGTGAGCAGCTTGTCACCTGGCTGCTCCGGTGCTGGGACTCTGGAGCCAATTGTGTGGAATTAGACGGCAGGGAAGCCAAGCGGCTGGGATCCCTTGCTCGAGACGCCGGCATTGACAAAGCAATTGCAGATGGAGCACGACCCACCAGCCTCTGGAGGCGTCTCCTCTCAGCTGTGAGGGAAAGGTATCCCTTCAAGGAAGATATTTTATGTCTACCAGGCAAGTGGACCACTATGGAGAAGGGAATCCAGTACCTGAGGGAATTAGCCGTACGGGAAGTGATTTATGAGGATCCAGACCTCAAACAAACATCCACAGATCCAGATGAAGTCAAGTGTACACGACCCATGTGGCGGAAGTTTGTACGGAGTGCACCATCATCATATGCCAGCTCATTGGCAATAATGGCCTGGAAAGAGGATGAGGAACCCACAGTGGGTGAAGCGGCTAAACAACTCCGGCAGTACGAAGAAAGTCTCTCCTCTTCCTTACAGGCCTGCGTCTCAGCTGTGGAGAAACTTTCTGAAAAGGTTCACCAACTTGAAGAGAATCTATTGTCCTCCCCACCTGAAGCAACCAGTGCCCACCGACCAAAGGAGAACACTTGGGAGAAACTTTCTGAAAAGGTTCACCAACTTGAAGAGAGATTATTCTCCTTCGCACCTGTACAAAGCAGTGTCTCAGCTGTCAGGGGTAGGCGTTCACCCACACAAGGAAGACGATATGGTGGGTACTCACCCCGTGCCACCCTGTGGTTTTACTTACGAGACCATGGAGAGGACATGAGAAAGTGGGATGGAAAATCTACCGCGACCCTAGAGGCACGGGTACGTGAGTTGCAAAAGAAAACAATCAGGAAAAAGGGATTCTCCGAAAAGTTTGCTGCTCCAACTTCCAGCAGACAGTCCTTCAAACACAGAAACGAGGAAGATTCTGACCAGGATTAGGGGGGCCCTGCCTCCAGCCAGGGGGAGGAAAGGGACAATCGAGTTTATTGGACTGTGTGGATTCGATGGCCTGGCACATCACGCGCACAGAAGTATAAGGCTTTAGTAGACACCGGTGCACAATGTACTATAATGCCATCGAGCTATAAAGGACCAGAGCCCATCTATATTTGTGGAGTGACAGGGGGATCTCAGCAGTTGACTGTATTGGAGGCTGAAGTGAGTCTGACTGGGAATGAGTGGGAAAAGCACCGCATTGTGACTGGTCCGGATGCTCCATGTATCCTTGGCATAGACTATCTTAGAAGAGGATACTGCAAGGACCCAAAAGGGTTCCGGTGGGCTTTTGGTATTGCTGCCTTAGAGACAGAGGGCATTAAACAATTATCTACCTTGCCTGGTCTCTCAGAGGACCCTTCTGTTGTGGGGTTGCTGAGGGTCGAAGAACAGCAAGTGCCAATTGCTACCACAACTGTGCACCGGCGGCAATATCGCACCAACCGAGACTCCCTGATTCCCATCCATAAGCTAATTCGTCAATTGGAGAGCCAAGGAGTGATCAGCAAGACTCATTCACCTTTCAATAGTCCCATATGGCCAGTGCGAAAGTCTAATGGCGAGTGGAGACTAACAGTGGACTATCGCGGCCTGAACGAAGTCACGCCACCACTGAGTGCTGCAGTGCCGGACATGCTGGAACTTCAGTATGAACTTGAATCGAAGGCAGCCAAGTGGTACGCCACAATTGATATCGCTAATGCATTTTTCTCCATCCCTCTAGCAGCAGAGTGCAGGCCACAATTTGCCTTCACTTGGAGGGGAGTCCAATATACCTGGAATAGGCTGCCCCAGGGGTGGAAACACAGCCCTACCATTTGCCATGGGCTGATCCAGTCTGCACTAGAGCAGGGGGAAGCTCCTGAACACCTGCAGTACATCGATGACATTATTGTGTGGGGTGACACAGCAGAGGAAGTTTTCGAGAAAGGGAAGAAAATAGTCCAAATCCTTCTGAAAGCCGGTTTTGCCATAAAACAAAATAAAGTCAAAGGACCTGCACGGGAGATCCAGTTTTTAGGAATAAAATGGCAAGATGGACGTCGTCAAATCCCAATGGATGTGATCAACAAAATAACAGCTATGTCTCCACCAACTAACAAAAAAGAAACACAGACTTTCCTAGGTGTTGTGGGGTTTTGGAGAATGCACATCCCAAATTACAGTCTGATTGTAAACCCACTCTACCAAGTAACTCGTAAGAAGAATGAGTTTGAATGGGGCCCTGAACAACGACAAGCCTTTGAACAAATCAAGCAGGAAATAGTCCATGCAGTAGCCCTTGGGCCAGTTCGAACAGGACCAGATGTAAAGAATGTGCTCTACACTGCAGCCGGGGAGAACGGCCCCACCTGGAGCCTCTGGCAGAAAGAACCTGGGGAAACTCGAGGTCGGCCTCTGGGGTTTTGGAGTCGGGGATACAGAGGATCTGAGGCCCGCTATACTCCAACTGAAAAGGAGATATTGGCAGCATATGAAGGAGTTCGATCTGCTTCGGAGGTGGTCGGTACTGAAGCGCAGCTCCTCCTAGCACCCCGATTACCGGTACTAGGCTGGATGTTCAAGGGAAGGGTCCCCTCTACGCATCATGCAACTGATGCTACATGGAGCAAGTGGGTTGCACTGATTACTCAGCGGGCTCGAATAGGAAACCCCAGTCGCCCAGGAATATTGGAAGTGATCATGGACTGGCCAGAAGGCAAATACTTTGGGATATCATCAGAGGAGGAGGTGGGTCGTGCTGAAGAAGCCCCACTGTACAACCAGTTGCCAGAGAATGAAAAGAAATATGCCCTGTTCACTGATGGGTCCTGTCGTATTGTGGGGAAGCATCGGAGATGGAAGGCTGCTGTATGGAGTCCTACGCGACGAGTTGCAGAAGCTGCTGAGGGAGAAGGTGAATCGAGTCAGTTTGCAGAAGTGAAAGCCATTCAGCTGGCTTTAGACATTGCTGAACGAGAAAAATGGCCAGTTCTCTATCTCTACACCGATTCATGGATGGTAGCAAATGCCCTGTGGGGATGGTTACAGCAATGGAAGCAAAACAACTGGCAGCGTAGGGGCAAACCCATCTGGGCTGCTGCATTGTGGCAAGATATTGCTGCTCGGGTAGAGAACCTGGCTGTGAAAGTACGCCACGTAGATGCTCATGTGCCCAAGAATCGGGCTACTGAAGAACATCAAAACAACCAGCAGGTGGATCAGGCTGCTAAGATTGAAGTAGCTCAGGTGGACCTGGATTGGCAGCATAAAGGTGAATTATTTATAGCCCGATGGGCCCATGACACCTCAGGCCATCAAGGTAGAGATGCAACATACAGATGGGCTCGTGATCGAGGGGTGGACTTGACCATGGACGCTATAGCACAGGTTATTCATGACTGTGAAACATGTGCTGCAATCAAGCAAGCCAAACGGTCAAAGCCTCTTTGGTATGGAGGACGATGGCTGAAATATAAATATGGAGAGGCCTGGCAGATTGATTACATCACACTCCCTCAAACTCGCAATGGCAAGCGCCACGTACTTACAATGGTGGAAGCAACCACCGGATGGCTGGAAACATATCCTGTGCCTCATGCTACCGCCCGGAACACCATCCTGGGCCTTGAAAAGCAAGTCCTATGGCGACATGGCACCCCAGAAAGAATAGAATCAGACAATGGGACTCACTTCCGAAACAACCTTATAGACACTTGGGCCAAAGAACATGGTATTGAATGGGTGTATCACATCCCCTATCATGCACCAGCCTCCGGGAAAGTTGAACGATACAATGGCCTGTTAAAGACTACCTTGAAAGCAATGGGCGCTGGGACGTTCAAAAACTGGGATACGCATTTGGCAAAGGCCACCTGGTTAGTCAATACTAGGGGATCTACCAACCGAGCTGGACCTGCCCAATCAAACCTGTTACGTACTGTAGATGGGGATAAAGTTCCTGTAGTGCATGTAAAAAAATATGCTGGGTAAAACAGTCTGGGCTACTCCTGCCTCAGGAAAAGGCAAACCTATTCGTGGAATTGTTTTCGCTCAGGGACCTGGATATACTTGGTGGGTAATGCAAAAGAACGGAGAGGTCCGGTGTGTACCTCAAGGAGATTTAATACTGGGTGAGAATAGCCCATGAACTGAATTGCACCATGTTAAATAGTATATTATACTGTATATTATCACTACCATGATTACTATAGGTGACTAATTAGAATGTATGGAAAAGAGTGTAACCTGAGCATGACATAAATGGTATGGAATAAGGGGTGGATAGATGTCCTGGTTTCAGTTAGCACAGAATTAATTTTCTTCCTAGTAGCTGGTGGAATGCTGTGTTTTGGCTTAGAATGAGAAGAGTGCTGATAACACCCCGATGCTTTAATTGTTGCAGAGCAGTGCTTATACTAAGCCAAGGACATCTCAGCCTTTGCTCTGTCCTGCCAACGGGCAGGCTGGGGGGTGCAGTAAGAGCTGGGAGGGGACAGACCCAGGACAGGTGACCCAAACTAGCCAAAGGGGTATTCCATACCATCTGACGTCATGCTAAACAATATATAGGGGTGGCTAGCCGGGGGGAGGGGGCCGGACTGCTCGGGGTTAGGCTGGGCATCGGTCAGCGGGTGGTGAGCAATTGCATTGTGCATCACTTGTTTGTACATACTATTATTACTTTCGTATTATCACCATTGTATCATCATTATTATTATTATTATTATTATTTTCCTGTCTTATTAAACTGTCTTTATCTCAACTCACGGGCTTCACTTTCCATTTCTCTCCCCCGTCCCAGAGAGGGAGGGGGGAGGGTGAGCGAACGGCTGCGTGGTGTTTAGCTGCCAGCCGGGTTAAACCACGACAGCTGGTCACTCTTTAAGCGATGCCTCCTAGAAGCACAAGATCAGGCAATTCCTAAATATCGCAAGTCAGGCAGGCAGGGCAGGAGGCCGGCGTGGCTGACCAGGAACATTCTAATGGAGATTAGGCGGAAACAGAGAGTGTTTCGCTACTGGAAGGAGGGCCAGGCGTCGTGGAAAGAATACAGGGATGCTGTTCGTGTTTGTAGGGAGAAAGTTCGTGTGGCCAAAGCACAGCTAGAGTTGAAGCTGGCTGTGTCTGTGAGAGAAAATAAAAAGGGTTTTTTTAGATATGTAAATGGAAAAAGGAGAACTAAAGAATACATAGGGCCGCTCCTTGATAGGGAAGGTCTCCTCACAGACAATGACATAGGCAAAGCAGAGACGCTTAACGCCTTCTTTGCCTCTGTCTTCAATGCCGATGATGGGCTTCGGGACCCAGGGTGCCCTGAGCTGGAGGACCGGGACGGTGGGGATGACAAACTCCCAACTAACCCTGAACGTGTGCGGGATTTGCTACTCCACCTGGACCCCTACAAGTCCATGGGTCCAGATGGGATTCATCCCCGGGTGCTGAAAGAGCTGGCGGACATCATCGCGGAACCTCTTTCAATTATTTTTCAACGATCCTGGGAATTTGGAGAGGTCCCGGTAGACTGAAAGCTGGCAAATGTTGTGCCGATTTTCAAGAAGGGTCAGAAAGAAGACCCTAGCAATTACAGGCCTGTCAGTCTCACTTCAGTGCCTGGTAAAATCATGGAGAAGTTGGTTCTCGAACTTATTGAGGCGCACCTGGGGGACAAAGCAGTCATTGGTCCCAGCCAGCATGGGTTTGTGAAGGGTAGGTCCTGCCTAACTAACCTGATTTCCTTTTATGATAAGATCACCCGTATGGTGGACCAAGGGAAACCAGTTGATGTGATTTTTTTGGACTTCAGCAAGGCTTTTGACACGGTTTCCCATAGGATCCTACTGGACAAAATGTCCACCATACAGCTAAATAAAAACATCATACGATGGGTGAGCAATTGGCTAACGGGCAGGGCCCAAAGGGTTATGGTAAATGGGGCTGTGTCAGGCTGGCGGGCGGTCACCAGTGGGGTCCCTCAAGGCTCCATTTTAGGGCCGGTACTTTTCAATATTTTTATAAACGATCTGGATGTAGGAATAGAGGGTATTTTGAGCAAGTTTGCTGATGACACCAAACTTGGAGGAGTTGTGGACTCAAATGAGGGCGTAAAGGCCTTGCAGAGGGATCTGGACAGGTTGGAGAGCTGGGCGATCACCAACCGCATGAAGTTCAATAAGAGCAAGTGCCGGGTCCTGCACCTGGGACGGGGAAACCCTGGCTGCATGTACAGACTGGGCGATGAGACGCTGGAGAGCAGCCTAGAAGAGAGGGATCTGGGGGTCGTGGTAGACAGCAAGTTGAATATGAGCCAGCAGTGTGCCCTGGCAGCCAGGAGGGCTAATCGTGTCCTGGGGTGCATCAAGCACGGCATCGCTAGTAGGTCAAGGGAGGTGATTGTCCCGCTCTACTCTGCGCTGGTGCGGCCTCACCTCGAGTACTGTGTGCAGTTCTGGGCACCACAGTATAAAAAGGACATGAAACTGTTGGAAAGTGTCCAGAGGAGGGCTACGAAGATGGTGAAAGGCCTGGAGGGGAAGACGTACGAAGAACGGCTGAGGTCACTGGGCCTGTTCAGCCTTGAGAAGAGGAGGCTGAGGGGAGACCTCATCACAGTCTACAACTTCCTCGTAAGGGGGTGTCGAGAGGCAGGAGACCTTTTCTCCATTAACACCAGTGACAGGACCCACGGGAACGGGGTTAAGCTGAGGCAGGGGAAATTTAGGCTGGATGTCAGGAGGGGGTTCTTCACAGAGAGGGTGGTTGCACACTGGAACAGGCTCCCCAGGGAAGTGGTCACTGCACCGAGCCTGTCTGAATTTAAGAAGAGATTGGACTGTGCACTTAGGCACATGGTCTGAACTTTTGGGTAGACCTGTGCGGTGTCAAGAGTTGGACTTGATGATCCTTAAGGGTCCCTTCCAACTCAGGATATTCTATGATTCTATGATTCTATGTCTAAGTTGGCATCTCGTATAGTGTATATGCCAAAAAAAAAAATTGCCATTCCTTTGTAAAATTACTGCTCCAGTGGAATGAATAAGAGGCACTTTCAGGTGGAAAGTATTTGTGTGTTTTGCAGGTTGTTTTTTGTTTGTTTGTTTTTTTTCCAATTCTTCCAACCTCTGAGAAGAGTATATATAAAACAGTGATATTTTTATTTATTTTCATAAGTAGTATTTGATATCCAAGTAGCTGTGCAAGTTCTCATTTACCAGTATTCATTTTAAAATAACTTCACTGTCACATCTACAATTATAGAAAGTAACTGATACAACTCTGCACCTTTCCAAAGCAGTTCACCATCATCTTCCTATTTTTCCAAAAACTGCAAAAATTGTCCAAAAATCCAGAGGTCAGAAACAGAGTAAATACAGAGAAATAATATTTATTTGAATCTGCCTCCTTTTACTTCAATAAGAATTGCTATCAACATCTGGTAAACTATGAAGCAAATAAATTTAAGCACTATTTTAGAATTTAAGTATTTCACAGTATCATATCTTTAAATTCATTTGACAAGATGCAGATGTTCTGGAAAGATTTGCTAAACAGAACTGTTCCCCACACTGCTGATAGTCTTATTTAATATTTAATTTGTGAAATGTGCGTTTATAACTGAATTAGAATGTTTCTTTCACTTTTACCACAGATCAAGCTTGGTGACTACTTCAAAAAAAAATAATTAAATAAATAAATTGTATTGCTTTAGATAGACTATCTTTCTACTATGCTAAACTATGATATTGTTAAATCTACTTTATCACCTCCAACATGTAAGGAAAGCAAAGTGTTGTATTCTTTTCTTCCTGAATTTGGCAAAATTGTATTGGAACAGAATACAAGGATGTATTTATTTCATGTGGAAATGGAAACAACTGGGAGGAAAGAAAAAAAAAGGTAAAATATAAGGAATCACTAAGAGAACTCTAAGAAGATAAGCATACTAGTGAAGACACAGAAATCAGATATCATTTTTAATTTCAGCAGCAATTGAAAGTTTATTATTGTACTACTACTATTAGAGAATAAGCCCATTCCCATTTTACTTCCTAAAAAACATTTTTGTTCTTAAACAAAAGGATCTAAACTGAAAAACATTCCAAAACAGAAAAGATATCAAAAGTTTCATTTAAAACCTACCTACATATTTTTATTAATTTTGTTGTTGTTTCCTTTTAAAAGTCTTCTTTTCTGTAGTTGGTACCTACAGTAACTCACAGACTAATCTGTTACTTCTGAAAATCCTTCTGCAGGAAGGTTTCATAAAAAGGTTTCTACCAGCTCTCTTTAGTTTTTGAGGCATCTAGTATCTTCAGAATACCTAAACACATCCCAGAACAAAGATTTTTATACTGAATTGATTTTACAGACTAAACACATCACAAACAATTTGTTCCCTGTTTCTCGGGAAATAAACAGAGGCAATTTCAATCTTTAAGGAATTTCTCTGGGGAAAAAAAAAAAAATGGACTGAGATTGTTATCAGCTACATTATAATTGATATGCTTCACACAAACATAAGACATTCTGTTGGCTATCTGAAATATTTTTAATAGCTAATGTACATGAGAGCATAAGAACATTGTTAAGATTTTAAAGTTTACTTCACACCCATTTTTATAGTTACTATCAATCTGTACCAGGCTAAGTGCAATCTTAAACACATTCACCTAAGTGAAATTGAAGTCCATCTTGCCCTGCGACTTCTAGCTTGACCCAAATAGTTTGCAAAGCCTAGCTAAATGTCATCACTTGACTTTTTGTAAGCAAAAGCCGCCACCATCATCACCACTATGCAAGTATTTGGACAAGACTGTTTTTAAAGGACTTCAAATTGCAATGATAAGCAGCTGATCCACCATATTTTCTGCTTCAGGGAAACCAAAGAGTACACAGCACAGTTGATGTACTGTCTAGAAGTCCACAAATAACTTGCAACAAGTCTATAGCACTAGGTTTGTTTAGACAGAACACAGATCAATAAATCCTCAGTCTTTTTCTCTATATCCTTCTATATAATGTAGACTTATATAATGTAGTTATGTAGACATACGCAAACATACCACATAAGTCCTATTTTCCTTTTACCAGTACTTCATAGTAAAGTTCATCTCCACTTATATTGCTTTTCTATGCCACTTCTTTCTCCCAGAATTTTCCATGATTTACATTATAGGAACTATATTTTGCTGAAAGGCTAGAACAGAGAAACTGGGGTAATAAAAGTAGTAGGAGTTACTTCAGTGTGTCAGAATACTGGCAGAAAACATTAATAGTAGCCACATAAACCATTTGTCCCAAATGTTCTGACCTAGTTATTTTCAGCTATAGGCTTGATCGTTTCAGAAAAGATCATGAAGTGAGAGTCTGAGAGCCTGCTTAAACTTTGTTTATAGTTTTTGTTGTATTTCACTATTGGGCTCTGCCCTGCATTGTTTTATTAAATGCTTCTAAATTTTCAGTAAGTGATTTTAGAATTGTGGCAGGTTATACATATGTTAAATTTAATACACACACACAATGCAGGAAGAGAACAGAGATGTCCCCAGGTTCTGCTCCTGCTTAATGCAATATTTCATTTTAGCACAGACAGAAGAGAATCTGCTACATCAGTCAAATCAAGGTCTGTTTTAAAACACCACAGTGAAAAAAGAGAGCCTACTTCTGCTAGCTCCTATATATAAACAAAAACAAAGATAATTTAATTTAATTTGGACATCATTTCATGCTTTGGAAACCAAGGAGACAATTTCTCATAATTTGAAAGAGATCAAAACTAACCCTCCTCAAAAAAAATTAAAAGCAGTAGGAGTAAATCTGCTGAGACACCAGGCAGATAAATCACCTGCCTCATCTCTGTAAATAAAAGGAAAAATCCATAGCAACACAGATTGCAGAGGAACCTGTTTTATAAACTGCAACAACAATCAGTACAACTGCAAGTAACAGAATTAAAGTCAGATTCTCTCCTGGGGTGTCTACTTAAGCCATGCTGATATTAACAAGAGTGTTAAATAATTAGTCAGAAAAAGTTCCCTGTGGCACACAATAACTCCTGAAATCCATTGACTTAGCACACACCATCATTAAGAGAAAAACCTTTTACTAATTGTTTTAATCCCCAACATACTACACATACTACTGCTTTTCTCAAAATCCAGCTAGGTTTCAGAACAAACTACATCTCCTCTCACCAGATACAGAATCATACCGCATCATACCCAGCTAAAACGAGGCAAGAGAAACTCCTCAGCTCTGAATTAACCATCAGTTTCCAGCACTGCCCAAAACAAAACACACACCCTTTCCCCACTGATCTTAAGCCACTGTCTGAGACAAATTGAGACAGAGTGGTGCAATGCCTTGCATTATTACATCCAATAAAGTAGGAACACTGTCTCCAGCTACATTGAAGTCATAAAAACAAGTTTCTCTGCTAACACTGAGATAGGACCCTTTGGTATTTCTCATAGCTTTGAGGGTCAAATGCTACAAAAAGAAAAGGGAGAATATAACCTTGGGAGACCCCAGGTAACCCTGCAATATTGTCCCTCTCTGTGCCTCTAAATACTTGAATATTTTCAGAACTTTGGCAGAAACATTTAAGTTGCCAAGCAACCAGAGCTTTAGAAGCAAAGCACTGGATATCCACTTATTAGTGTGTTATTTTTAAAAAATATATTTATATATTTATATACAAAGTTTATATATATATATAATATATATATTACAGTAAATAAATCATGATTCCATCTTCTATCAAAAGTGTGAATCTGTTTGAGATTGAGATATCAGCAATTCTTGACAGATGAGCTACAGCAGATAGGAATGAAAACATAATTACACATTTTCTCCATCTCTAGTATAAGCATACACTTGTTAAATGTTAGTCAAAACTAATTCAATCTGTGTAAAGATTACAGAATATAGTTTAAAAAATGAACTTAATGTCTCAATAGATAAATTCATTATAAAAGTCCCTGTCTAAATACAGATGCTAAGTTGAGGAGAGCTTAATACTTCAACTAACAATTAACATTTTCTGGATAAGACAACCTTAGATCTGTATAATAATCTAGATCATTTCTGAAGAATGAGTTTGTGGGGAGAGGGTAGGAAAAAAGTTGATCAATAAACGTATACAAATATATGCATGTACATATAGCTAGATAGATGTGTGTGTGTATGTAATAAATATATTATACAAACACACATACCACCAAGATACTGGTTCTACTGAAAACAGTGATAACAGCTACTGGATGCAGATTTATAAATGTAGATAAAAGTTAAAATGCATTTAGCATTTGTTTTTAAGATGTAATATGATCTCAGCAAGCAAACTTTAAAAATTATAGATTTTTTGAGTGCTAATGTCTGTGATTTTGGAAACACAACTCTTTTCTTTCTGTAGCTTTTGAAAGTCTTATCCTTTTCTCTTGTTCACCAAATGGATACACTATAAAGGAATTGCACAAGCACAACAGAATTCAAAGGACTGTATGCATATTGTGTGCATATGTATGTATCGCTGTTTCAGAAGTTTAAAACAACAACAGAAGCAGAGGGGATTGTTTCTCACAAAACAATTGTTGCCTCACAAAACAATTGGAAGAGGCTTAAAATTTTTGAAGTGATACTATTCAGTTCTTGGATGTCTGGTTAGTTTGGACCAAAATGGGATAAATTAGTCAAACCAGGTTCATGTTAGCTCCATAATTACTACACTCTACAAGATCAGTTAAGTCAATATCTCAGTAACTATATTTACTATTATTCACTAAATTTAAGCAAAATGCACTGGATTTGTCCATTTATTGGAAAGACACCTTCCATGTTAACAAGAGAGACTCTCCTGAAATTATATAGGCATTGTCTTTCACTTGCTCAGTTTAAGTTAGAATTTCTTTAGATATAATTTTAAAATAATATAAAAGCATATTATATTTGAATTACATGTATTTATATATCTTAAATCCATATTAAACATAGACATTATTTTTTTATTCTAATATATGGAAAATAAAATCCTTTATGAGAAGGCATATAGGAAACTGCAAGTGAAAAGGGACTGCCAAGAGAAACATCAGCACATAGTACAGAAATTTGCAAGTTATAAATAAGTTAATATCTCAGAAATCCATGAGTATGACCCCTGTCCCCAGCCCCAGTTCCAAACACAAAAGACCCCCACTAAGACCCCACTCACAGAAGACACCGGTGGCTAGTGTGGCAAGGGAGGCTACCTGCTCCAGCTGCCAAGGACCTGTTCCATGGACTCCAGCTTCTTGGTACTGGAGGGCGAATGGAGGGCCACCTCACTGTGCCATGCCAGCCTTTCACGGCAGTCTTGGCCAGCTGTAGGGTAAACCATGTTCACTAGTGGCTACCCCTGGAGGGTCTTCAAGCTGAGACCATTGTATGGAGCAGAAAAAGAATCCCTTTTCTGGGGGAGTGGGAGGAAGAAAGACAAAGGCTTTTGTTCACATGAAACTTCATCATCCACTCAAAACCCAGCAGATTCTGCCTGAAGAGAACACGGAGAACAGCCATTTCTATGAAAAATACAGGGGGTGGGGTAAAACAAACCTTTTATTTGCTCTCAGGCCCATCCTTCTTGGAAGGGAAGTGGTAGTGGAGTCATGCTTGATGATTTTAAGAGTTAATACGTTCCCTGGAGTCTTGGTTTCTCCTGATTCAGTGGCCAATGGCACCTAGCTCCACATTTGTTTCCAGAGAAGTTCCTTCACTACTCATGGCTCAAAGCCCAATCTCAGCTGAAGCACACCAAGGGAAACATCAGTCATGACTTGACACAGTGGAAGAAGAGAAAGATAGAAGCATGGAAAGGAGTCTGCCAACATGAGGATGAACCAAAGACTAGGAAAAAAAGTTGATGAGCAATAAGGCAGCTGCCGGGCCTTCCCCTACCTCCTGCTTCACCATCACCACCTTTTGGGGAGCCACCTTCCACACTCTCTCTCCAGCCCATACTGGGACCTACGCTCCTCTTTCCCAGGCAGCTAGGGCCTGCCCAAAAGCCAGGCTCAGACCTTGGTCCTTCAGTGAGGGCCTTTCTCCAGTGAGGGCCTGTGGCCACCTCAGATGAAGGATGAAAAGGAGCTGCTAGAAGTAACTGGGATAGCCCAGGGAAAGGATAAGGTCACAGGAGATCATACATGGGACCCTAACATAAGTATCCATGAAGA
Source organism: Aythya fuligula (assembly GCF_009819795.1). Classification (NCBI taxonomy): domain Eukaryota; kingdom Metazoa; phylum Chordata; class Aves; order Anseriformes; family Anatidae; genus Aythya; species Aythya fuligula. The sequence continues at coordinate 23,965,405 of NC_045562.1, read as the reverse complement.
CCTCATGAAGGTCCTGGGTGCTCTGCTGGTGCTCACTCAAATATCCAACTTCACATGACACACGAGCTCTAATGCTGCTCTGCCTCTTACATCATTTACTCACATATTCTGCTAAATCTCACTGAATTGCATTAACTCTTTACTGTCCTCATGCTGGGAAGAAGTGGGGAGAGCACACGAAACTTGAAACCTTTGCCTCTGTTCTCATCTTCCTGTTCCTCTTTGAAGCCAAACATAAAATTTTTTAGCTCTTTCGAAGATAAACAAAGAAAACTGGTTTCCTAGCAACAGAAATTGCTGCAGAGCTCTCTGAAGTCTCTCCTGGGTGTTTTCAAGGCTTTGCCCGTTTTCTAACATCTGACTAAAAGTACTCACATCATGTTATCATGATTTGTTCAAACAAGGACAAACCTATATTGCTTTTCAGCACTGAAGATGGGGTAACACATGGAGTTAAAAGACTTCATATTCATATATTCCTTCAAAAAAATAGCATAGAATTTCCTTTCAAAATTGCAGAAAAAAACAAGTAGATACCATATATCTGGAAGGCACAAGCAGCTTTATTTCATTGAAGCATAGCGTACTACCATGATCTACAAAACCAAGCATGCTCTATTTCAAAACACAAACCTAGCAATACCTTGAATTACTGAACAGATAATTTTCCAAATTTATGAAACTCCATTCCAGGTGTATCATTACAGATATACTGTTGTCATTGTCATGAAAAAAAAAAAAAAAAAAAAAAAAAAAAAAAGCTGACTAGGACTGTCTGAAGGAAGAAAAGAATTAAATAGAAGTATTTTATTTGACCTGCTTCAGATGCTTTATGACCTTTGAATACAACATATTTAAACATATTGGGGGATATAAAATTTTGATTTTTGCAAAATAGTGCTGTCTTGAGGATTTAACTGCCAGGAGATGCCACTGAGATTAAGTGCTTAGTAACACTAAAATAAAATGAAGAGAACCTGTGCAGTTATATTAATCAAAGTAATAAAAGGAGGTAAGGTGTATTCCTTAACGTATCTGTAGGCCACTTCTCGTCAAAAGTTGCAAAGGACACTCCAGAAATGGCCATTACAGGATGTAATTAGCCATTTAAAAAAAAAAAAAAAAAAAAAAAAAAAAAAAAAGTAAATCAATTTTAGAATAAGAAACTAAAGTGTCTATGAATCTTCTCTAGTATGGAAATAAGATACCCATACTTTTTTTTTTTTTACTGGAATTATATGTGCATATGTGCATAACATATGCACAAAGAAATATTTGCACACTTCCTGTTTTAAGGACATCTTTGTTTCCCCACCTTTTGATTATTTAATATCAAGAAAAAGCAAACAATTATATAACTCACAGATAAAAGATAGAAGCAACTGCAAGTTTTATTTTCCTTCGGGGAAACAAAATGTGTGGAATCACAGGGGAAAAAAACAGAGAACAGGAAAAAATTTTGCAAAGGTATACGACCGTGACACAATTACTTATTGAGCATGAAGTTTTGGTCCCTTATTCCAAGGGAAAATGTAACAGGACTAGAAAAAATAGACAATAGGAATAAATAGAGGTATAACAGGTTTTTCATATAAACAGCAGGTAAGAAGGCCCATCTTCTACTAGACATCACTATAAGAAGTTCATAAGAAAATTACAGGCTGTTTTCTTCATAACACATTCAAAAATACAGCTTACTCTACATATTAAAACTAGAGGTTGCAAAACCGTCTCTCACTACTTCTGTCATTTGTCATTCTGAAAGGTTCCCCTGAGTATTCAGATAAAAGCCATCCACCAGGACTAGACTACTCCAGTCACCTCATCAGATACAAATTCCTAAGACCCTCCTTTATTGCACCCATCTTTAAGATTTCTATGAATCTTCCTTGAATTGCCCTATATATCAGCTGACATTGTTATAGACTTTTATAATTACATTAGAGTAGTTAAGAGTGAATTGGTGGCCTCCCAAGCTGTTTTCAATTAGCAGTTGTCAGGTACAAAGACATTTAACCCAAATAAGCTCCACCAGAAGTAAATATTTACCAGCTGGTTGTAGCTGCACGTAGTACCAAATCTGAAGCTTGAAGAAGAAACAGAGATTATGCTGTTTGGCCATTCTCAGTGTCATCTCCTTCAGAGGAATTGCTCATGCTTATGTTTTTGAAGTCACTGCACTAGTTTTATATCCAACTTCATAGTTATGATTGCCCTTATCTACCACACTGTGCAGCTAGGACATGGATCCCATCTGCTTGGTTACTCACTATCTAATTAGAAAACTGTAAGCGAGAGTGATCCCAGAGTTTCTGTCTTTATGATTAAGAAACATGTCTGGCAAAGTTCAATGTTTTGTAAGGCTTGGCCTGATTGAACAGCTAAAAGCTTATTAAATGAAATAAAAAGAGCTTGTCACTCACTGGCAGCTATACCAGTCTGGCCTCTTTTCTATAAAATCACAGTACCATAAGCTGTCTTTAATTATGTATTCACGTTCACTATTTGTTATACAGGGAAGAACAGTTTCTTGCTGACCACAGTTAAACTGGCCATAAAGTTTTATTCATGAGTCATAGAAATAACAAATTTTTACCTAAAATGCTGCATAGTGTTTGCCTTAAAAATTCATGATGCAAATGTGGCACATTTATGTTAACACTAAGTTAACATAACTTAGTTAACACTAAGACCCAGTTCAGAACAATTCTGTTGTGTTTTCCACAGAATAGGCAATTCAAATTCCCTTCATTACAATTCATTGACTCAGCTGCCGACAATGAAACTAAATCCACTTTGTTCAAACAGTATTAAGCCATGCTGGCAAATTGACACCTGGCATTAAAGTGTGCTGTGCAAAAGTCTGGCTGTCCATTTCACTTATCAAGTAGAAATTTGTCACAAAACAAAGAGAAGTGCTTCTAGGATCTTCTTAAATAATGATGGAAGGGGGAGGGGAGGATGGCCAAAAGTTGCCTCTGATCCAGACAAGTGTTTAATTTCCTTTTTGATTTTTTTTTTCTAATTTCTTTGTATGGAATGTAGATATCTTTCTTCTTAAAAAAAAAAATAAATAAATAAAAATAAAATAATAGTAGAAAACTAATATCTTGCTCTTTATAAATGTGTACATAGAACAGCATTTCAATAAAATTGTTTCCTTAAGGAAGGAAGGCAAGGAGAACTCACTCAAAATCATGCAACAATATCAACTCATATTTGCTAATGCTCCTAGTCAACATGAAAACATTTTTGGACAATAAAATATTTGAACAAAACCATTTCACATGGCTTTGGGTATCAGCACAGTAGCAAATTCTTGGTCTATCTCTGACTATGATGTATCCAACATATTTTTCTATTTTTGCAAGATTTTTCACCATTTGCACAATTTACACCATTTGTACAATTCACTTCAAAATATTCTGCTGTTATTTTCAGGAAATAAAGAAATACAGTCACATCTTAGTAAGATGAAACTGCTTTCTTTTCTTATTTTTATAATACATAGATACCTATGAGGAGACTGGTTAAGTCAGCTGCAACACAAACAAGAAGAATAAATTAAAATAGGAAATACAGAGAATAACTAAGTAAGGAAAGCCATACAATATCTTAATTTTACAGGTAGTAAACTGAGTCCCTTCAGTTGAAATACTTGAGACTCAGTCTGTGTCTGAGCTGTTACTTGAAATAAGTGAATACAATAAAGGCCCAGACAGGTAAAATGTATAATGGTGTTCTGAAAGCAAGATTAGCAATCTAGACTTATATGCCTGCTGTCGTGCTGCTATGAGTATTTTATACTTGCAATTTGACTGTTTAAAATACCACATTACAATGTTTTTTTGATACCTTTTTGAAGAGCAGTAATCAATATTTTTTTCATGCTGTATACCAACAATATTGCTGTCTCTGAAGTCCCACACATTGGTTATGCTTGCAAAATGGAAAGAGACATGATGTGAATGCTGAGAGCAACTCATCTAATCAGAAGAAAAAAGTAGCTTGCATTCATATAAACTCCTGCAAAGCCATGCCACATTTTCAATTTTTTTTTACCCTGCATTAACATTTCATGGAAAGGCAGCACAAAGATAGAAAGCAAACAAACAAACAAAACAAACAAACACAGTGATTCTTGAAACAAAACAAACAAAACAAACAAACAAAACAAATGTAGTGATTCTTGAATAAAAAACGTTATTAATTGTTATAAATGGAAAATACTAAGACAAAAAGTTAACATTATTCAATACAAATTCTGAACTTAATGTTTTAAGTGGCTTAGAAAGCAGGCAAAAGGTACACATTCCAATGTGTACATTTATGTAATATATGTTTACTGATAATATGTTGTATTTGTATTTATAGAAATAGCCACAACTTAAAAGAAGGAAATAATAAAAATACTTTAAAAAAAAAAAAACATGTTTTAGAAAGAAAAATGTGTAATATCTACTATATTGTTATTTTGATCCCTATTTAAAATTTTAGACAGAAACCATAGAAGTTTTATATTGTTCCATGGGAGACAATTTTGTGGCTTGCTAGAGGCATATACATATTAATACCTTATCATTAACACCATCAGTGGCTGTTGAGATCAATACTGAGCACTTCTGGGAAGCCCCCTAATCTTTGATGGCAAATGTGTGTCCCCTGACCCTTCCTCTGTAGAAGTCATATTTTCCTCTAGCCTGGAAGTGTACAGCTGAAGATAAACAATTATAATTTCTAAATCCTACTTTCCCTTTGATCATAATCTTCTGTATCCCAAGAACCTTGAAAATATACTGTATATACTACATGAAGAAAATTAGTCAAGGTAAGAGCAAAAATTTAAAAAGAAATAAAGAAAGAGAAAAAAAAAAAGAGAGAGAGAGAGAGAGAGAAAGAGAAAGAGAAAGAGAAAGAGAAAGAGAAAGAGAAAGAGAAAGAGAAAGAGAAAGAGAAAGAGAAAGAGAAAGAGAAAGAGAAAGAGAAAGAGAAAGAGAAAGAGAAAGAGAAAGAGAAAGAGAAAGAAAGAAATGTAAGTCTGAGTATAAGTTGCAGTCTGAGTATAAGTTGCAGAGTGGTTTCCATGAGCATGTTTGCTGTACATCAATCTAGCTGAATGAATCTGGCTGGTAGCAGAATCACATTGAGCAATTGCACTTGCGCAAAGGAAAAGGGGGCATAAAATTTGGCTTTTGGCCACTTACCTAACAATTATTTGGCATAGATTTCTGATGTCATTTCAAGGCACTGCCCACCTGCTTCTTATCAGGTGAGTTACAAAACCAAAGAAATTCATAATTTTTATATTAAAGTACCTAACATCTAGTTCTACTTATTCACTCCGAATCATGTGGTATTTATGTCAACCCCACACAAGCAGACAGTCTTTCAGCCTTCTAGACCACTCAGAAAATATGCTAGTATTTTTGGGAATCTTTACAGAATGATACCATAGATTGCATTCCCTTCTCTACTGCAATAGGACACACACATGCAATGAAGTTACTGAAGAGCCTTCAGCTCTTTACAGATGAATAAAAGTCTTCACATTAAACTCAACAGACATATTGATTCTTCTTTGTTTTACTTTCCTGACACTTTGTAATTTTGCCGAGAATGCATGTCATCCATGCATTCCAGACAAAATTACAAGTGTCAACTGTAATAAGCAACAGTAAACACACTCAAGCAAATTCTTCTCTGATTTTAAAGCTAATGAAGAAAAAAAGACAGAGGAAAAAATGTCACAAAGTCAATATTCCATATCCTTGTATTCTTGGTGGGTAGCATACTGAATTTAGCTTTCAGTGGCATATTATGACATCTTGTCATTCATTTTTTTACTTCCATATCATAAGAAAAAAATATATATTGGCACCTAGAAAGGTGCAAATTGATTTATTTTTTTTTTTTAAACATGGAAAATGTCATATTTTTAATGCATCTTCAGCATCTTCAGAAAGAAGGGATAGAATAACTGGAAACTAAGAGAATGGACAATAAGCTGCTTCTTTTTGCTAGGGTTGTTACAATTTAGTTTGATAATGAGATAGCTAGTTTTTCTTTTGTTTTCTTTTCTTTTTTTCTTTTTTTTTTGTTCACTTTAGACAGGTACATTGTAACCTCCTTCAAAGTTTTTATTAGGTAGCCTATTATTCCCTTGAAATAAACTGTACTGTATGCATTATTCATTAGGGATAACAAATCTTCACAGTAGCCACATAGGCTGCAGTATCGCAGAACTGCTTAAAATTCTGTAACTTCCTTTTCCATTTCTGTTGAATTCAGGTCTGGCCTAATCTCCATGTATAATGCTATATCTCTAGCTATTTCAGATATTTCAATGCTGAATGAAATGTGTATTCTTTACTTTATAAGTGCTGAATAAAGTACCCTAATTTTTATTTATCAAATGCTTGTAGTTCACTCTATGTATGATAGTTTCTTTTCTCTTTCTGTTACTGATGTATACATGTCTACTTCCAAAAGCACTGGAAGTCTAAATACAATATTTTAGTGATATTCTCTTCTCCTAAAGTTCTTTTTTTTTTTTTTTTTTTCTCAGAAGTCTGTGTAACGTTCCATCAGTAGCTTTCTCTGCTCATTAAGACTACACCTATATGTTTCCCTCATAGTTTCCTAACCAGCTCATATATTATACTCTATGAAAGGAACACGCGTGAAAAAAAAAAAAAAAAAAAAAAAAGACAGAAAATGAAAAAAAAAAATCCTTTCATATGACAAATTATATTGAAAATGATGCAGATAGTGAACTAATAAGTCAAGTAGCTTTCTTGGGTCTTCTGATTTCTCTCTCTAACCTCTACATGTTTCATCTAAACAATGTAATGTAAGAACAGTCAAAAACAGTATAGTTCAGCAGAAAGGCCACCGCAGAGTGGCACAAACCTTAACCCTGTTCATGACTGCACTATTGACCTTCCATGAGTCACTTTTATTTTCTATTCTACTCCCTTCATCTAGTGCTTTTTTGCATCATTTCTGCTTAGTGCATAAATAAGAACATCCAGACTGTTGCTTTCTAGCAACAGTCTAGTTACAAACACTAGCAAAATCCTCATCATACCAACAAACTCCAGAAACTAAAAAGAAAGTCATTAAAAAAAAAAAAAAAGCTTTTTTTACCTCCAGTCACTCACCTCATATATCTTGCTCTTAATTTCCCCTCTTACTTTTTTTGTCACCGTCTATTTTCTGACACTACTCCCAGTTCAGCTTTAGTAAAGACGTATAGAATTCTGGAAAATCAGAAGTATAGACGTTTAGAAAAGAATGAGAAAATAACTTGATATTACAGAATGAGAAAGAACTCATTATTACAGCCCTGGTGATTTACACCCCTGCAATCTTTCAAACTAGAGTATCTTTGCTACATTAACTGCTGCTGTAGTCCTGTGCAATTTTTCTGCCACTTTTGAAGCCAAATATACTACCACAAATTGTCCCAACTGAAAGTGTCCTTCTTTACTTGACTAGCTTTTACATAAATTATGAGACATAGAAGTTCAAAACATGTCTTCTGTAATATTGTTTTTCTATTTTTATCTCTGTTTCTTTTTGATCTCTGGGTGAAGAAAAGCTTTTTTTTTTTTTTATTTATTTAAAGAATTCAGATTCTAACTGGTACCATTATGTAAAAGAAGATCATAAGATTTTCACTTAACCTATATTTTATTCAGAGAGATGGAGGACTATCTATAGCTTAGATTATGGGACTAGAATATGAGCTCTTGAACTGACACAAATGTTTAGTATTTATATTTTGCAGAGGATAAATTTTCACATTAAATATACAGACACTCATACTGAATGTCATTAGGGATTAGCATAATATTTCTGTTAGTAATAGTAGCTTATTTAACTGAGCTACACAGTGTAGTCAAGTGCAAAGCAATGTGATGGTGAGAATGAGCTTAAAGCTCATTTTCAGAATAGGTTAAGGAGGGAGAACGACCACTTTCAGAGCAACAATTTTTACCTTAACTACTTTATTTTCAATAAAAAGTACCTGTTTGTAACTACTTGCCCTCCCTTCTATATTCCAGGCTTTTCTCCCTTTCTCTCTGATGCTCCTCACTGCAGATTCTTCACCAAATAATATGTAAGAAACTAAAATTCTGCACTAGAGTCGAGGAAAAATTAAAATGTTGTATTTTAGGGTACTTGATGGTGAAAAACAGCCATCTGTGTGTCAGATATACTTTTTTCAATGTTATGTAACTCTCAAACAACAAATACAGTATTTTATGTTATTACTATTGTTATTTGCTATTGCTACTGCAACTGAACAATTAGGGAAAAATATCCCTTTCTTAAACACTTCAGTATTAATTCTATATCCACGATTTCCATGGTTGTTAAGTATGTTTTGTTTTGTTTTTTTTTTTCAATCCAATCCCACTCCTTACATTTCCAATAAATGTATGAATGTTATATGAGCAGTGGAGATTAATTTTACACAGAGGATCAGAGAAGGAGACTGTCTTTGATGTTCAGAAAGATGTTGTGACTTTGGTAGAAAGCATAAAAATCAATGTATCTTTTGTGAGCAATGGAGTTTCATTTGGAAAGATGTTTCCACAAGGAAGATCTGGTGTTCCTTGCATATTTTCAAAAAAATGCTGCTAGCTCTATTTTTTTTTTGGTTTGAATCAGTCGTCATTCTTATTATAAAAGCATGTTTACCTGAGAAAGGCCAAGACTGATAAGTTGAATACAGGAGAGAGGAAAAGAAACAAATTAATCAAGGGAGCCAGGACACAAATTGATCTGTCTTTAACAGATAGCTCTAAGGTGGAAAATTCTTTTTGATCTCTGCCTCAATTTTACTCTAAATCATATAGAGAAAAACCTAGAGACTTCATACTGCTTTGTAACCCTATGTAAATACAGTTGAAGCGATGGAGAGTTGTTCCATGTGATAAAATACTGACAATAGTATTTCTCTATTTGGATATGCAATTATATATGCATATAACTATTACACTACAGATATATTTTTCAGATAAACTTACTAATTCATAGTTGGAGGAAAGGAAGCAAAATATGCACAAAAGGAAAGAAGATGAAATATTCCGGGTTGAAATTTGCTTCAGGTAAGTGCAACATGGAACAGGCTGCCCAGGGAAGTGGTGGAGTCACCATCCCTGGAAGTCTTCAAAAGACGCTTAGATGTAGAGCTTAGGGATATGGTTTAGTGGAGGGCTGTTAGCGTTAGGTTGGAGGTTGGACTCGATGACCTTGAGGTCTCTTCCAACCTAGGAAATTCTGTGATTCTGTGAATATGAATTATTTTAGTTAAATAATGATAGAGAAAACAAAAACAAAAAATTTAGATGTCAGTAGTACCCATGAAAAATTAATATTTAGTGACAAAACATAATGAATTGATACAGCACATAGACCCCACTATGCCATATAGATTTTGTGTCAAATTAAGTCAAATCAGAAGGAGGGTGAATATGAATAAATATTCTAGATTCCCAGTTCATGGATACGGATTTCAATTATTTTGCAAGTTCACTGCAGCATAATACATCCAAGCTGGTCTTCCTTGCCTGAGCAGCAATTTCTGATTACAGCAGACAGAATATCAGAATTTCCATTCTGTTGGGAACAGAACAGGAAGGACGGGAGAAATTGTTTGATTTTGTAGCAGAAAAAAGTTTGAAATTTCCTGATGAGCAGAAGATTCATTTGATGTAACTGAGCACCATTTGCTACATTTTCAACAAAACTGAGCTTGTCGGTAGCTGTCCCCCTGGTTCCTTCCATACTCAAGAATATCCTCATGTTGGTAGCTGAAAGTCATTATCAAGATGACTGCACCGATGGGCTGAGGTCAACTGCATGAAGTTTAACAAGGCCAAGTGCCGGGTCCTGCACCTGGGGTGCAATAACCCCAAGCAGAGCTACAGGCTGGGAGAGGAATGGTTGGAAAGCTGCCAGGCAGAGAAGGACCTGGGAGTGATGGTGGATAGTCGGCTGGATATGAGCCAGCAGTGTGCTCAGGTGGCCAAGAAGGCCAACGGCATCCTGGCTTGTATCAGGAACAGCGTGACCAGCAGGGCTAGGGAGGTGATCGTCCCCCTGTACTCAGCTCTGGTGAGGCCGCACCTCGAGTACTGTGTTCAGTTTTGGGCCCCTCGCTACAAGAAGGACATGGAGGTGCTTGAGCGGGTGCAGAGAAGGGCGACAAAGCTGGTGAGGGGCCTGGAGAACAAGTCCTACGAGGAGCGGCTGAGGGAGCTGGGCTTGTTCAGCCTGGAGAAGAGGAGGCTCAGGGGTGACCTTATCGCTCTTTATAGGTACCTCAAGGGAGGCTGTAGCGAGGTGGGGGTTGGCCTGTTCTCCCACGTGCCTGGTGACAGGACGAGGGGGAATGGGCTTAAGTTGAGCCAGGGGAGTTTTAGGTTAGATGTTAGGAAGAACTTCTTCACTGAAAGGGTTGTGAGGCACTGGAACAGGCTGCCCAGGGAAGTGGTGGAGTCACCATCCCTGGAAGTCTTCAAAAGACGCTTAGATGTAGAGCTTAGGGATATGGTTTAGTGGAGGGCTGTTAGCGTTAGGTTGGAGGTTGGACTCGATGACCTTGAGGTCTCTTCCAACCTAGAAAATTCTGTGATTCTGTGAAGATTCCCCAACAATTAACATTATTTAGACCCATGAATGGATGACCAGTCAGAATCATTTGCCATATTATTTCACACAGAAAAGTTTTGTTCTCTTTCTTCCAATGTTGATGATCACATGACCTCATGCACAGATTTTCACAACAAACAGGAAAAGTCCATCTCCTTTACTTGCACTACTTACTTTACCAGTAGTTCAGGTCCTCAGAAAGCCTTTTTCTCATAATTTCCTTTCCCTGTTCCATCCTATGAATTATTATTAAGCTTTATGACTATTGCCTTCACATTGAAAGATATTCTGAAGACACTATCATCTGCCTTATCATTCGTTGCATGTTTTTCTAGTGAAGAGCATTATGCTGAGGCAGTCTGTCATCACAGCAATTCTCTCAACACCACTGCTTTAAATATCTCAGCTGGCACAACAGGAGTGTCCACCACCATTGTGTATCTCATCATCTTAGCAACAGGAGTTCCTACCATGACAATAGACCCTTTGATGTTTGAACATTCTTCCCCATATAGTTTTCTCAGATATTTTTACTGAATAATCTTCTGTAAAATTACTACTGTCTGCTGAGGGCTCATTATTCTTCTATCTAATATATTATGAACATGCATAGATTTACAAATCCTTATCACCTAGTCCAAAACTTAGCAAAGATTTTTCTCTAAGACCTCGTCTGTGTTCCCACAAACATTCTGTTGATAAATTTAGATAAAATTTTAACAACAAAAAGTAAAGTAGATAAGAATCAATTTTTCCTCTGAAGCCTAAAAGATGTCTAAGAAAATTTAATAAAAATATTCAATTGATACTTTCTGTTTGACACAATAATAAATATATTTATGTATTTTGCATACTAGCTGTACATTTTTATTAAGTGCCCTATGGCTATAGCTTTGATCCACATTCTTTATATATATTTTGTTTGTTTGTTTGTTTGTTTCCAGATTACTGTAAGTTAAACAAAAAAGTGAGGTTTGGCACACATAAAAATAATTAGCTCTTGCAAAATGTTTGCCCCAAAAAAACACATTACACTGGAATCAGAGATATTCTTTATTTAATGCTAAAACCATTTGTCACTTTTTTGATAACTTTTTTTTTTTTTTTTTTTCAGGAAGAAACAATAACCATATCTTAATCCTAGGAAATCCAAGGAAATTGTGTTATTGTATGTAAGAAAAAACATTACTTGCATTTTTCCTTTCACAGTAACATTTATTTTTCACATAGACAAACTAATCCTGTTTGAAGTTCATAAAATGGCTAAGAGATGTTGAGCAAATGTACAATTATTTAATCAAAAAAAAAAGCCTTATTTTTCAAAATAAAGGCACCTCTGAATATTTCCCAATCATTGTATTGGGAGTCAGATTACAAAATGTGAACTGGCATTCAATATTGCCAATTGCAAGACTGAGCAATAGCTTCTATTCAGCCCATGTGACTCATGAATAAACATGGATTGACTTAGAAAAAACACCAGCTCCAGGGTGTTTAAACCTTATTAAATAAAAACCTTAATTAGATCAGAAACATCTGTGATACCAGAACAAAAAGGCACCTTTACACTGCATTCATTTTTTAATAGGAGTGATTGAATTTTTCATTGTTGAGTAAGACATTTTGAAATGTCATAATTTCTCATAGAGTCAAAATTCTTAGTAGAACAATATTGCAACTTCACCAGAGAAATCGCTGTTCTATGTATCTCAGTTCTAGGTGTTGATGTTGAGCACAGGTCACTGAGATCAGTGTGTTGCCAATATTTCTTCTTTAAGTATACATATTAAGTACAGCCCTTGTAAGTATATAAATCTCTTTTTTTCTTTCTTTCTCTCCAGCATTAATTACGTTTCACTTCTCAACAGAGAACTTCATATAATACTTTGGAGGACACTAACCTCCAGAAATGGCTAAGAATTATGAACCTCTGAAGAGTGAAGGTACCTTCCTGACTCAAGGAACAGTGTACCTTACTTTCTGCAAGGTGCAAGATTAAGTAAGCCATACTTGTTGCCATTTTAGTATGTAATTTGCCATTTAGTGTGAATCTTTGGCCAATACACCTAACATTCCAAAGGACTGTTTCTTGGAATTTTTCCAACTGACAAAATGGCTAATAGTTTAATTTAAATATTGCATCATCTAACTTATATTATAACCTATTCAAAATCTATCATGCCTAAGCTTCTCTGTAAGTCTTCTGGCTCATAATTATCTTGATCTTGAGAATTCAACTAAAAGCAGCCAGGTCTGAAAATTATAGCTTATTGTACCAGAAAATAATTTTGGTAATATCCATTAAATTTCTAATATTTATATATTGGAGAAAATAAAAATAAAAATCATGAACCAGTCACAAAAAAATATCTTTATTACATCCTCATATTCATGAGGGATATAAATTTCTGTTTTCAAGAACTGTGTACAATATTAAAAAAAATCTTATTTTTCTAAGATCAGGATTCCTTCTAGAAGGGATAATTAAGATTGAAGACCATATTGAAAAGATGATTTAACACTCCTAAGCATTTGTAGAATTTCATTAATTTTCTTATTGTTTTCTTTTAATTTTTTTTTTTATTATTTGTTGGTTTTCCTCATATTATCATTTGTTTCATCTCATCCAAAGCTGTTTTTACTCTATCCATGAATGCCTTAAAGAAGGCTAACAGTCTTGAAATGCTGATATACAGAACTTGAGTATTTAGATTTTCTGTATTCCAAAGTGGTTAGAAAAAAATAAATATATCAAAGTATTCCAAAGTATGTTTTTAAATACATGATAACATAAGTCTTTATATATATATACACATATATATATTATTTTAGATGAGTTTATGGAAGAGCAAACTAGCTTTGCTTTCTAACTTTCGTTAAGATATATGATTTTTACAGCCCTAACAGGGTTTATCTGAGCAGTACCACAATGACATCTTGTGGCTACTTTAAGCTAATATTGCAGTGTTTTATATGGTGAAAATTTCAACTGAATTTCCTAGAAATCTTCCTTGCATAAATAATAATAATAATAATAATATTAAAAAAAAAAAAAAGTAAAACTTGGCAAAGAGTCTGTACAAACCATCTGCCTATGACAGCAGGTCCTGGTCCATCTAATTCATGAGCAACCATTCCAGCTCTCCAATTTTTCTAACAGTGACTAATTAACTTTTAACTTTTTAAGACTAATTAACTTTTCACATAAACCACCTTCTGTGAAAGTGGCACTACACTGAGTGAGTGATGGCTGACTGAGATAGCTGATAGATGAGTTTAAACCTGCAACATTTTTAAAAGAATTGTAGATAAATGGAAACTGAACATGAGAGAGTGATTTACAAAGTTGGGACAAAAATAATGCCTTGCACAATCTTTGGAAAGTTCCTCCATTTTATTCTTTCTGTGTTTTGAGATATACGACTGCTATGCTCTTCAGCTGTTTGCACTTTTTAGTTTTCTGACAGTCCTCAGATATTTGATCAGGTATCCATTCTCATTCACTTTCCTTTCTGCATATATGAATTGCAATAAATATGTTGGTTTATGTTTTAACCTAGAGATATAGACTGAATGTTGACATTTGTATGACTATGTTTTCTGATGAGAAATTTATCTGACTCCTCATACATATTTCACTCCATTTCTATATCTTCAGTGGCTTCTAACTTTCAAGTGAACAATTTCAGTGACAGTTGCATTTTTTTCCACAAAAATTCACTTGCTAATAATTTGAGAAAAGCATAGTGGCCATGCAGTTAACTTAGTTTTCTCAATTTATTATTGCTAAAATATGGTAGCCCATAAGTCAAGAAATGAGAAGGCACACACAGATCTTTTTACAGCAGATTACAATTACAGTATTGCTTGTTCATTTATGTAAACTAACATCCAAAACAGAATGAGAGTAGAGCAATTTTGTCCAACTCTACACTGGGAGATGCCTTAGATATCCGCTGGCACCCTTCACCAAAACACCTGAAATTCTGCTACTGTATATGCCAGAAGGTGCCACTTTCTTGGCAGAGGTAGGAATCCAGTTGCCTCAGGCACTTTGAAATTCAGGAAATGAACAGTGTCACACCTCAGTTCCCTAAGGAAAATGAACCAATATGCATGCTTGGTACACTGACATACAGCAAGAAATTCATTTCAAATTGCCTGATTAGGCAGAAAAAGGCCACATTTGCAGAAGAGCCTAATGCAAATTTTGCAAACTAGACATGTGCAACCCACCTCTAGACATAAACAATCACAGGCAGGTCTTGACAGCAATTGTGCATATGTTTTGGGTTGCTGGACAATAGATTGTTACTGGCTGTAGACTGGCAGGTAACATCAATCAACTCATCAGAAGCTCATGTCTCTCCCAGACATGCTTCTCACAAGGTCTGGCTAAAAAACGCAGACAGTTCTGGACTTAGGTCCCCGCTCAGGACACCAGAACAGGACCAAGGGAGCCAGTACAGTGATGGTGACGTGATAAAAGTTACAAGAGAGATTTAGATGAAGGCGTGGTTTGGGATCCATTGCAGTCAAGAATAACAGGAATGAGGAGCCGGGAAAGAGCATGGAATTGGATTATTGTCACTGTTAGAGAGGGTGACTAGCATCATGTACACAAACTCCAAGACAAATTGCATTTCACTATATCTTATCAACCTTTTCCTCACTAAGAATTAAAAAAAAAAAAAAAAAAAAAAAAAAAGGAGAGAGAAAAAAAAAAAAAAAGATAAAACAATGGGATTATCCTAGCCACCAAGTCATTTCTACAGTGGAAAGCATTAAAGCATTCTTTCTGTGCTTCCTGTTGAATCTAGACAGAAGTGCAGCAGAAGTGCAGCCAGGAATATGAGAGTCACAGGCCTAAGCATGATGACCTTAGACACCTCTACAGCACTTACCTGAGAAGACAGAAAAATAGAGCCCATTTCTGCATTTCTAACGTTTGTTCACATTAGATTTTTTTTTTTTGTTTTGTTTTGTTTTTTGTTTTGTTTTGTTTTTTAATTTTAGTTAGATAGAATCATGTATAATCCTAAGATCATAAACAGAACACAGCTTGAACTCTGTTTCAACCCTTGACAAGATTTCTTACAAAACAGAAATTTCTGTTATTTTCAAAATCATTATATCCTCCCTAGGAGGCCTCCCTATATTCTAGAATTCAGGTCCTCTCTCCAGCCTTAAAACAGGCAAGTCCTTTTAAAGCAGTCTTGTATCTGTTCATTGTAATGGATGTCCTATCCAAGTCCTATTCAACTCATTTCAATATTTCATTGATGGGACAATCTAGGCTTCTGCAGAGGTTCAAAATATCACTGCCCCAGAACCACATCACCTATGGGAAACTGTTTATTTTCTATATGTTCCTTCTAATCTTTTGAGCGCAAACTATAAATGCCATACTAGGACAGAATGGCCCCTCTTCACTACCCAGGTGTTTGATATCATAATCTAAAGTGAACCTTTAAAAGAAAAATTGAATAACATTAAACTTTATTGCTTCTGTAAATTGTCCTGTAGTGCGCGAACTATCCCTTTATTACTTTCTTGCTTACAACTAAATTGCACTTCTCTGTTGTATCAAAGTTAATGAACCAATAGAGTTAATGGAAGTGCTACGAGCTAATAAAAGTCTTATTAAGTTATGTGTGCAATTAAATAGCTTTAATTAATGTGTTTGTCTTACTGTTAATAAAAGTACTCTGCCATCTACACTGAAGGGTAAGAATTGCTGAGATTGTATAATAACGTATCTTTTTAGTAATAGAAATTCTCCAATATAGACCATGTTTCAGAGGATCAAGAGCAATACTTTCAAAAGCGAGCATGTAAGCTAAAACAAGGCCTGAAAAATGCGTGTACTTTTTACTGGAGCCATGTTATTGATTCAGTCTTGAGTATGTAATTTATAAACAGCTTCAATAACACTAATGAGAAGGATATTTATTGGCCCCAAAACTTATGGAAGTATGCAATGGACACATGCAGTGTTACATGGAAAAGTATATAAAAACAAATGTAATATGTGTATCTATATGGCCTTAATTAAACGTGGTGCTGGTTTTGACTGGAATTTGAGTATCTTCTTAGCATCCAGATAAGAAGCATAAAACCAGTAGAAATGGCATGATAGAGACATGATAATACAGGCTCGTAATTAGATGAGGAAATAGATGTAGGAAATGAAATGTCCTTGATTTAGGATCCATAGCTCAGATCCAGGATGCTGGGTGTCTGGTTAAATGGTCACCAGTACACACACCAGTCAGTACACTTCTTACCTATTCTGATGTCCTACTGCAAAATAGTGGATGGCAACAGTCAGGCAGAGTTTAGCTGTCAAAACACTCTGACCTTCTGAGAAGTCAAAATTAGAGCCGACCCAGGAGCAAATAAATTTAGCCAATAGGTTTGTATTCTTCCCAAGGTAGTCCTCAACTTGGAGACTCTGAGTCTGAAGTCAAACTCACATCTTATTTAAATTACTTTATTTCATTAATCAAGGTTTGGAAACCTTAAGAATCCAGGTCTGCTTAAGAATCCAGGTTGCCTTTTCTCTGTTAATTTCTTGCTCCCTCCATTACTTGGCTAAGTTACCACCAAGTAGCAAGACAGGAAGAAATAAAAGACAGAGAACATCAAAACATTTTGTGTGTGTGTGTGTGTGTTTGTTTGTTTTTAGATTTTAGCTGAGGTAGCTGAGATCTTTTTAGCTAGGTAGCTGAGATCTGTGAACAGAAACACAGCAGGTTAGTAGCATCAAGAGCTGAAATAATGAACTCAGAACTGGTTTTAACAAATAGAAGAAGCCTCGAGTAAGCTGGCACAGGTGATGTGCTCATGAATTTCATGGAAGAACACAGGGAGTGACTACAATTACTTCCCTTAGCAAAAAAAGAGGACTAGTGTGTGGCCTTCGTTTTAGATAAATGTCTGTACCAGTTGAATGGATCAACTGGGTGTGTAAATGGCCTTCCCTGTGTTAAAAAAAAAAAAAATAGGTGTGAGTGTCTTCATGAGATAGGCAGGCTAGCAAGGGAGAAACATATAAGTGTCTCAGCCCAACAAAGTGAATAAGAACTGAGCAACCAACAAAATTAACTTAGAAGACTAGGGGCTTGACCTGTCTTCAACCTATGTATTCCTCCCAACTGATCAGGATGTCTAGTGTTGTGACAGTGAGCAGAGATTGGTAATAGAAAACAAGCTTTTATTGTGATACAATTTCTATATTGTGCTTGTACTGTGTTTTCAATACATTGCTGTATTCTGCTAATTCAAAATCCTTTGTGGAGTCAAACAACTTTGATTAAGTAAATTGAGTATTAAAGCATTAATCCCTCCATGTGTGGAAAATCTAACAGAATCACAGTAGAGGGTATTGGGCCCTGATATAACCTGGCATGGTTATGTAGAAATCATTGAAATTGGATGTACGTGTGCTTAGCTTGCAAGCAAGCAAATGTATGCAAGCCTCTTCTTTACTTGATTGAGGCATATTCAGTATTTCTTCCATGTCTAGATGGTGTGTAAATACAGCACATAGTTAAATTAACAAGATTTATTAGGGCTTGGGTTCTAATACCATGCATTTTCTACTTCCTGTATAATTACATCTATCTCTTGATCAAGCCAATGCTTATCTTACTCTTTAATAAACAAAAGCTTTTAAAGTCTCTTTCAAATATGTAAGTGGACCCGCTCTGAAATCTTTTGTGTCCCTTTTGAAATAAGATTACTACACAAATGTAATAACTAGGCACAACATTCTAGTAAGAGAATTCATTAAACCATGAATATGTAAAATCTTTTATTCCTATTATACTGAGTTCATAATTTCCTTAGTTCTGATTAACATGTTGTTGGTTTTTTTTTTGGTTTTGTTTGTTTGTTTGTTTTGCATTTAATTTTCTCTCATATTATTCTGCAACAGCCATTCTTATTTGGATTCAGCATTACAAGATGAATTTATAAGGCAACATGTTTTTCCATAATTAGAAAACTAGAAAGTTAGAATTTAAATCTAGGGTAATATAACATTAGACAAAGGAAGCATAAGATCAGTTTTAAGTCTAACAAAGTAGAAAGTATTGACCCATGCTTACTAACCCTTAGGATTAAGTTATTCAAGTTATTAAAAGAAGTCTGTCATATATTATACCTCACTTTGAAAAGATAGCGTTTTCATGACTATTTTATTTGAATCCCTGATTGAAATGAAATATCTATTCCATAAATTTTGCAGAGTACAAACTATAACCTGAATCCTGTAAAAAGCAAACCTTGATAAGAAACATCACTTCATCCCCACCTTGTGGAAATCTTCTGCATACACTATTTTTAGTATAAAAATGAATTTCTTGACATGATCTAAACCATGTCAATAATGTATCTGTAATATTTAGTATATTCAAATAAATCCTCTTAAATTTGTCCTATTATGGACTTTACAGATCCAAAAGTGAATTCTTAGTTAGATGAGCCTAAGCTCATCACCAAAATCACCAAACGAGGGGATAAGAGGTGAGGAGGGGAGATGACAGCAGATCAAAATTCATACCCACATTATTGAATGGAAAGCTAAATCTGAGACACAGCTACTAAGAGTTGAAATGTAGTGAATAGATATCATAGGATGTTGCAAAATACCACTATATTTCTGAGCATTAATCCTACCCATACTCAAAACAATTCAGTGAAGCACTGAGTATCTCATTTAAGCGGAAAGAGACATGGATAAATTATATTAAAAAAAATAAAAATAAAAAAATCAACAACAAAAAACTTACCTTGATCTGAAGATAAGAGAACAGCTGTGTAAAACTTGTTTAACTGACAGTTCCCCTGTAAAATCCTCATCTCCTGTTTCTCTTCTGGCACTGAAAATGCGCTTTTCCTCTGATATTGGAAATGAAGGCAGAAAAGGAGACCTAGAGAGATCCCTGCATCCCTAAAGGGATCACTGCATTCAGTTCTTTGCTATCATTAAAAATAAATAAATAAAATAAAATAAATAAAAGAAGCAACCAGATTTTCAATGTGTAAATTCAGCTTTCACCTCAATCAGAATGCAATCTTAAGTGCAAAACATATAAACTGGCTTCCTGCAGGATGTTTTAATTAATATTTTTGAATAAGGAAATTAAATTTTTATTTGATGTGTTTCAATGTGTCTCAAAGCTTGACAAATGGTGTTGGGTGCAGGCCTGATGACAAAAAGAACTTTAGAAGCTTAGGGCAGCAGTAGTCCTGCATTGCATCAGAATGCCAGTAATCAACCTTGTTTGGGTTTTTGGTTTCTGTACTAGAACTCTTATGGATGTTTGTTTGTTTGTTTTGTTTTTGTAATAGAACTTAATTAAACTATCCTTATCTCAACCTATGAGTTCTTTACTTCTTCCCCTCTTCATCTAGGGAGGGGGAGTGAGAGTGCAGTTGTGGTGTTTAGCTGCCTAGAACAGTAAAACCACCACAATTCTCATTCATGTGAGGCACAGCAAAATAATTTATCGAATTAACAAAACATTTCAGTTTCAGAAATAGAAGGTAATAAAAATACAAAAGGATGTGTTCACACAATACAGAAATCAATACACTTTTAGGGTTTTCTCTCTTTCTCAACATATTCATTTCATTTACACACACAGTAATATTTCTGCATTTTACTAAGTTCTGACAGCCACTTCCCTCCACTTATTTTAGTATCCTCCAGCTAATTTGAGTAAACCATTAAAGGATGGGCCAGAAAAACCTGTATGACACTAAGCAATCTTTCATAACTTTGTTTGCTATCATGTAGCATTCTCAGGCCAGCATATTTTTGTGTTTTGTGCTTATTGCTAAACAAATATAGGATTAAAAAAAAAAAAAAAAAAAAAAAAGCATAAAAAAAGCATTCCTGAGAGCTGGAAACTTGTGTAAAAGAAGATGCAGCAAACAGAAGGAAACTAGGAGATAAGACTAGATAACAAGAAAAGCTGTGGACACTTTACCACCTACATTAGTCAGAGAATCCCACCATTTGAATGAAATATTCCAGTCAGGGAACATACGATTCTTATCACCCCAAATAATTATAAAAACATGAAATAGAGAGTCAGATTAGGACAACTAGAATGATTAGATAACAAAACAAGCAGATATTAGAAGAAAAATATTTGTGCTGCCTTGTCTTTCACCTCTTATCACAGAAATTTCTCAAGTGAATTTAGAAGGTTTTGAAAATAGCCAAAAAATATATTAATAATAATAATAATAATAATAACAACAACAACAACAATAACTGGATAAGCTTTTTGAAAGCTGGACAAGCTGTGTGTTTCTTGGGAGATCAGATTGTCCTGCCTGGGCAGTGTTGTAAGCAAATTCATTTGCCATAAAGGATATATCTTGCTGGTAATGTGAAAATATAACACCTTCTGAACCTGAAAGCAGGCATTTGCACTATTTTTAATTTCCTTGGTTTTGTTGGGCTAATCTTTTCCATTATGACCACTATTTTTGTAAAGAAAAGTAATTAGCAAGTGGTACCAGCCTAATCAGACAGTCTGCATAGCCCTTAGTGTTCAGTGGTACATTAGTAGGTTTTGGAAATGTGAATACTCAGTCTCTATAAGACTTTTTCAATTTCTGAAGTCATGGGGTAAAAATGCAAACTACAGGAGACTGATTAAACAATAGTATCAAGTAAATTTGCATTCTTAAGGAAAGAACTTGCTTGTTTTATTTGCTCTAATTATAAACTGTATAAATTCTTAATACTCTACCCATCTTTTCTAGAACACAACAAAGAAATTCCACATATATGTGGTGGTTTTACTCAGGTAAAGGAGCCAACCTCCACCACAACTACTCTCTCACTCCCCCTCTCCTCAAAGAGGAAGAGGGAGAAAATACAACACAGAGAACTCAAGGTTTGAGATGTGAAAGGTTTAATTAAAGGGAAAGGGAATGGGGAGAAAAAGAAACAGTAAGTCCACATGGAAACACAGAGAGAAGGGAAAAAAATATTCTCTACTTCCCATCAACAAGCGATGTTTGGCCACGTCCTGGGAAGCAGGGCCTCAAAACGCATCGTGGTTGTTCAGGAGGAACAGCCCCCTCCCCCATGAGAGCCCCCCTTTTTATTGCTGAGTGTGACATCAGGTGTTATCCCTTTGGTTGGTTTAGGTCAGCTGCCCTGGCAATGTCCCCTCTCCATCACTTGCCCACCCCCAACCTGCTGGCTCTTGGGGGCTTGGAAGGAGTCCTGATGCTGTGCCAGCACTATGCAGCAATAGACACAACACTGGAGTGATATCAGTGCTGTTTCAGCTATGAGGGCAGAGCACAGCACTGTGTGGGCTGCTGCAGGGAAAAGGTGACTCCAGCTCAGACAGACCCAACACAATATAAAACCTTTTGCTGCTTGTTATAATTCTGGTCTTATAAATAAATTTGAAATTCTTATTTCATTCCATTCACCACTTCTATGTGATCCTCTTACATGGTGTCAATGACTGAGTCACTTTGCAGTGACTCACAGAGTCCTAGATCTTTCAGCTTTCTTTTAGCTTTGTATTTCTTTTAGATATTCCCAGACGTCGTACTGTCAAGAGATACTTATTATCTGTAAAAATGAACTCTTTATTTCTTACTTGTAAATTGTCCACAGCTTTTTTCTCTCAGGACTTGTATCTGGGATCTACAAACACTGCTAAATAGTTTCACATCTCATCTAAACTTCTTCTTCCATGTGTTGTACCCCCCCCCCCATCTCCCACTTATTCAGCTCTGCCCTCCAGTCTCCTATTAGAATGTGATTATCACCTCCTTGGCTATCCACTCCATCCCTTCTTCCTGGCATGACTTGTCCCTGCTCTGTGTTTATTCTCAAGGCTCCCTGCTACACTGCATCAATTTCTGATTCATTTTCATCCCTTTAAGGCCTTTAGTTTTTTTTACCCTGCCATCTTTCATTTTGTCTTGTCTTTCCATTGTTTTTTTTTTTTGTTTGTTTTGGTTTGTTTTGGTTTTTAAACACATCCTCTTTATCCTAGTAGCAATACCCATTTGCCATTTTCCCATTTTTCCCTCATTTAATTTGCACATCAATTCATCTACCCCAATTCATCAGAATTGTTTGCTTTCCACCAGCTCCTGTCTCTCTCTGGCATAGGCCTACACAAATCATCAAAACATCAACATCACGCATCACGTATGGAAGCACTGGTGGTTATGTGGCAGCTAAGGAGAGATACTGTCACCATCAGCATAAGTATTAACATGTGGAAAGTGCAATGAACCAGAGGGGAAAAAAAAAAAAAAGAAAAAAAAAAAAAAACTCAGATAAGTATATTTTAAAATTAAGTGCCGACAGTCCCTTTATCTGCATTTAAGCTCAGTTCCAGGTCTCTTTCCAGACTACAGAGACTGACAGAAGTAACATTGAGAGGAGAGCAGGAAGATGTTTCACACATTTTTTATGACATTAATGTCAGACTTTCACAGCTAACATGCTTTAAACTCTGCCAACATTTCCACTTTAACTAGAAATCCAACTGGAGATATTTTGCCATTTAAGTTTATGTAGTCCTTTATTCTGGTGCCTTATCCTGTACATAGAAGGCTGACTTTCTTTGCAGCCAGTTTTTAATTACCTTTAAGATAAAATGTTTGCCAAGAAGCCTATGTCTAACAAACTTCAGAAAGGAAATCCAGGGTTCAGGAACCCAGGCAGGATTCCTTCTCATCTCACATTCACTGATTTCTCTCCCTAGCTATCTTTTCTGCTTAAACTATACAGATCCAAATTCTGTACTGCAGTCCTGCTGCTCTGCTTCATGTGCTCCTATTCCAATAAATTCTTTTCTCTAATATAAGGTACCTAAACTTCAGCCTTTTTGCCTCTTTCTTTTTGCTTGTATGAATTGCCATGTGCTGCTCTCAGGAAAACTCCTCTTCCCTGTGCTCTGTGCATGAAAATTATGTTAAGGAGTTTATCTTTGGACTTGTGTTTATTTCATAGTGTAACTTTTCCTTTCAGTTCTGGCCTTTAGGCTTCATTATAAAACCTTAAAAATACAGCCCCATCACATTTGCTGGAAGAATGTATGCCTGAGTCTGGTGAAATAGGACTTCTGAGAGGGAAAACAGCTCCAGGCATATCACTAAGATATTACCTCTTATATTTAGGATTTGTGTGCAAAAGGAAGCAAACAGTATAGCAGACCTGGTTCTAACATGCAGGCAGATAATGGGATAATGTGCTGTACATCAAACTCCACCTAGATGGAGAGAGGAGATCTGTATCCCAAGTTTTCTTGGTTACCGTGTTCTAGTTAAACTAGCTCAAATACATAAGGTTGTGTGTTTCTTGGCTTAGGCTGGGCTTGCTATAAGAAAATACTTAACATTAATAAATAAATAAATAAATAAATAAATAAATAAATAAATAAATAAATGAAACCCCTTACTACTCCTTTGTCTCTGTAGTTTTTGATCAAGCATTTAGTCTCCAAATAACGCTCCTACCTCTGGAAAATTCTGAAGTATTAGAATGCTTATACACCTAAATTTAGGTGTTCGTATATAAGCAAAATTTTAAGATCTCATTTAGAGATTAGAAGCCAGTTAGATCTTAGGCTCAACTCAGCATCTAAACATATGTATATGAGATGATGCCTTAGAATATGCATAGGGCTGGCAGTTGTCTCAACAGATTTGGCACAAAACCTGCAGAAAGCTTATGCCTTTCTGCACTGGCAACTGGAGGCCAAGTGGGATATCCTAGAACTCCTCAATAAATACCTATGGTTAGGCAATTGAATTGAGTAATATCAATAGCTGATGGAACTTGCAGTGTTACAACTGGCAAATTCCTGGGCATTATCTTTCACTGTTCTGAACTGCTTAATAGACTCCACATGATAGATGGGAACTTAGGCACTAAATAGAGCACATCCAGACCCCCATGCATAAGGATGCATGTAGTTGTCATATTGTGGATCTGAATCCCACTCTTATCTCACTTAATAGCAATACATTTGAATAATTTCAAACAATATTTTTGTTCTAGCCTAGAAGTTTCTTCCTGGAAGTAACTATTCACTGTTAAACTGAACTAGGGAAAAGCTAAGAAAATTACATGTTTGGCAAGACATTCCGCTAAATTATTTATTTTATTTGCAAAGGTTTTTCTCCTCTTTCCAAAATGTTATTCTGATGATGATTTAATTTCTGAAAAGCTTCCCTTTACTTGAAAATAACATAGGTGAACTGAATTCATGTGTTTGTTGTTTTTGTTGTTGTTTTTTAGTATTTTTTCTTGATATTAAATTTAATTAAAATTTTCCATTTCAGTCACTAAGTATGCCTTTACAAAGGTACCAGACCATGAAGGGTTAAGGTTCTCATCTGCCCTAAAGAGCAACCCTTTATTAATAACCCTCAATTATTATTTTAGTAATTAATTTTGTTCATATTTGTAATAGTCATAACCACTAATGAAAATTTTATTACTTCATATCTGTACTTTAATCATCTGTTAAGGGGAAATGTTCTATCAAGAGCAGTGCTATATATGCAATGTATGTACACGCTGTTCCTCTGCCTGGGATCCTGTGAGAGCTGGAAGAGCCACAGATGGGTTTGCTTTTGTTGTCTTGACAAAGAGCCCAGACTAGAGGGCTGAGCCAGAGACAGCAGCAGCAAGGTTGGCTCTACAGCCTTTCCTGTGCTGAGAAGCCAGAGCCAAAACACTGGGGATCAAAAGATGTAAGAGTCAATTACCTAAATCTAGTAACTTAGTGTCATTGCGCATGTTTTAGCATAACTGATACCCTTCACAGTGCTAACAGGTGGAAGATATATCCTGTCTGAAACCATATCTAGAGTGGCAGCTGAAGACCAGAAGAGAGAGCCTAGGGCATCCAAAATGACCATAGGCATCATCTGGTCTAGTCCCCTTAATGTTTAAGGTTCTAGTTATAACTCAACTTGTTTTTGAACAACTCTTTGACTACCTAGCTGTCGAGGTAACATGTAATTAACTTCCATGTCTGTGAAGGTAACACCACTTACTGCAATTCTTATGAAGCAGAGTTTTCTCATGGGATGTCACAATCCCATCACTTGTGAACCAACCACACCCACTGCTTCAAGTGAGTCTAGATTTTTGATTGTTGTTTTAATAGAAAATAGGGTTAGATAAAATAGTGGATAGTGCCACACATTGATTTAAAGTAAATGTATGTTTATTCCAGAAAGTGATAAAATAATTTTTCAAAAGCTAGCATCCTTGCTTCCCATCAGCTAACATAAGTAATTATCATAAATACCGTTTTTTTATAAAATTTACCTGCAATATTTAGAAAAAAGAAAAAAAAAAAAAAAACACATATAAATTAATACTTTTTTTATTTTCAGATAATTTTCCTGCAACAATAACTATTAACAATTGTTATTTTTAAAGTAGGTGGGAAAAAAATTGCTAAAAAATAATAATTAAAAAAAGTAGAATAATAAGAAATGACAAGAAGTGAAGTTCACCACTGAAACTCTTTTATAATTCATTTCCTGAAAATTTACCAATTATGACTAAGACTTAAGGATAATTCTACCTATATACTTGTAGAAAGAAATACTGTTTTGACAGTTATTCCAAATTCCAAATATACAGAACTAGAAAAGGAATAGATTAGAATAATCTACTGAAAGTCATTATTCCAAGTCATACTCTGAAAGTGACTAAATCTTCAAGTAAACACAGCTTTCTGCTTTAGGTGTTTTCTTCCACCAGGTGTCAGTATTTTACAAATTTTATTGAGATTTAACAGTCTCCCATTTAGCCTCCTCATTATCATTAAGTTGCAAAATATTACCTTGCATGGATAATCTCCTTGTGCTGCTTTTTTTATGTAAATCATATGTAAATTTAGTATTGAATAAGCATGAAGATCAAAGACTTTACCTACAATAGTGTCTTTTATTGCTTTTACTGGAACACTCATCTGTCATAAGGACAAAAAAATAAATATATGAATTCCATAACATTTTTACTGCTTTTAAGGAATTAATTGATGGTTATTTAACTTACATCAAACAGAGTGATCATCAAGGGAGAAACTGCCTGAATTTCATAGGAAGGTTGTTTAAACAGCATACACAAGCCAGCTGCACCGAACACTGACATGTAGCTCAGAACAAACTGTCTAGAATTTCTGTACTGCCACTGTACTTTTACTTGATTGCATCCGCTTTTGTGTAAATTAAATCATTTAGGTGAAAGATTCACTTTGAACTTCGGACACCTGAAAATTGTAATGCTTTAAAAGGAAATGGTAAGCACATTTAGTTAGATTTCTCAGTACAAATTCCTTGAAAGAAATAGACCTGAGATTCTTGATTTTTCAAAAATTTCATGTAGAAAAAAAAAATCTATTTCAAAAATAATCAAAAATGGTTTTAAATGATGAGAAACTTCAGTATCAAACAAATGGAATCCCACTGAAAAAGTCTCCCTACAACCTAGAATAAATTAAATCAGGTCAGTATATGAAATCAGAACTGCAACTGTCAAAATGAAAAATATAAAATAAGGGAAGATACCTTCTTGCAGGAAAATGAGATTTCTGACATCATATTTTCAAGGCAATATAGTCTTTTATTCTGGTTGAACATGGTCTTTGCTTCATAATGAAGAAGAATAATCTTCAAAACATTTAAACATACAAAATGAATTGTAATATGAGGTTATGTATTTTTTGTGTATTTTTTTCTGAAAACAAATTTGTTTTCACTCAGAAGACTCTCTATAATTTATTTATTTATTCATTATTTTTTAGGAAAAATTATTTTAGGAAAAATAATTCATTATTTTTTTAAGAAAGAGCATGACTACAAAGAATGGATGACTGTGGAGTTAAACCTCCTGGGAAAATCTATACTGCTGAATTTAACAATAATTTTACTGCAACATTTTATTTGCACACAGTCTCAAGTTCTGGACCATAAACAATCAAACTGTCTGCATGTCTATTCATAAATACCTGTTTTACAGATCTGGCCCATATCCTAGTCCAGGAGCTGAGTAGAGTTGTTTATCAAGAACTAAACCCTGTAAAGAGATTAACACAGATAAAAACCTCTCCATGAAACACAAAGAAACCTTAGGTAAGAGGAGATGACTTTCACGAAGTTTGATGGCTCCTTCGATGCATATGGTTCTCTATTCTATTTTAATGAAAGGAAATAGAAATGGATGTATGAATCTGTGTATTTATTGTTAAAATGCAAAAATATCATCTCCTACACAATTTATCAAAACATTACAATGTGTGTAATTCCTGAACACTGTTATCCAGTTCTGTATTTTAAACGGGGAGATTTTCTTCTTTTTTTTTTTTTTTTGCCTTTTATATAAGTATTTTTCTGAGATAAAACAATGAATATCTACTACTATTCACTTAATTGTCACTTAATATATCACTATATTGTATCTTATATCTTGTGGTATAAACACACGTTGTTACTTTCAACTAGCGTATTTTTTTTCATGAAAAAAAGTTTTGTTGTTTTGATTATCAGTTGCTTTGTCCCAGTGTAACTCTCCACGCAGTTTTATGAAAATAATCTATTTTCAAATCAAACAAAATCATACCTAATAATGACCTAATAATGTTAGAAAGAAAAGCAACAATAAATCTTGAGTACTGTTTGAAAATTATTGCATAGCACAGATTTGTATAGTACCTAAGGTTTCTCTATTCCCCTCCTTCCTGACTTTCCCATGTTTTTACCTTAAGAATACTGAAGGACGATAGAAATTCCTTTAAGAGGCTCAGCTTTTTCTCCTTAGTTAACAGGTTCTCCATAGCATTCACAGGGTAACAACCTTACCATACTGAGCATATTCCCCAAATCTAAACAGTCAGGATAAGAACATTCAGGAAAAAAATATGATGAATAATTATGGCAGGGTCTTAACTGGGCACAGCTTCACATTTGCTCGGTCGGGTAACATCAGTCTTGATACCATTTTCAGGTACCTGGGGCAGACCTTACTTGCACAAATGAAGGTGACAGACAGGCACAGCAATGGTTTGCCTGAGGACAGTGATGGTTTGGTGAAGGAGCTACCAGGAAAAGGACTGGACATAAGTAAGCATGAAGTTCCAGCACCCAGGGTTACCCCCCAGAGACTGTGAGGGAAGGGGAAGAACAGCATTTAGCTGGTTAAATTAAGACAGAAAAAAAAAATTTTGCTCATGCACATACACATTAAATTCTGGGAGAAATCCTAAGTAGTGGCATGCTTAACATAACTGTCAGGTGGTTTGGAAGAGCTAAAGGGGAAAACAAAGAAAAAAGAAAAAAGAAAAAAAAAAAAAAAAAGCATGAAGGATGAAGGTCTAGAGGCCTGCTGTTAGCAGAAATCAAATCAAGCTGAATAGACCCACAGAGAGCCAAAGCTGCTATTATTTTTATAGATGATCATATCATTTGCACAAATATCTGATGATTATAATAGAGTAAATGCTATTTTTAATAAGAAAAAAAGTTCACTTTATCATTGAATTTTCTATGGCAATAGAAACGGCGGGTCTTCAGTGATGAAACTGGTTGCTGCTCACCACCCATAACACAAAGAGATCAAGAATGATAAAGATAAGACAAATTCAAACTAGGAACTACGAAAAGAGAACCACGCTACCCAAAAGACTGAGAAGTCCAAAACAAACATCATTGTAAAACAGAAATGAATACTCCTTCTGAGAGGGAGGAATGTGTCCATGCAGCTGCAGGAATAACAATCCTCAATGATGAATCCAGAAACTGAAGTCCAGAAATAACCTTCCTCTCATTTAAGAACTGTCTGATTTATTACCTGTTAACATTTAATTTTTTTTTAACATGTATGAGAACTTTCCTATGGATAATTAATATTAAAATACTTTTGACAAGAAACCATGTGAAAATGATGTTTAAATAAATTGGGAATTAATCAGACTGTTGATATCCACATGGTTGCTGACATCTTCAAGGGACTCCAATAGGTTTGTTAATAGACTTCAATTTATAAAAAAAAAAAAAAAAAAAAAAAAAAAAAAAAAAATGCTTTATTTTCTCAGGTACCTGATTTATTCAGGTACCCATTAATTTTACCCATTTTTTGCTGTAGTTTCTAGAAAAAAATGAAAAAAACAAACAAACAAACTGATAACTGACCACTGGTTAATTGCATACTAAAAACAAATCAAACAGACATGTTTTATCAGACAATGTATTGTGTATCTATGTAAATTATATGAATACGTAATCACTTAACTTTTAACTATTACACTGCGAAAATCCTAATATTTGTTTTTCAGCAAATGATATAAAAAACAGACTTCCCAGACTGCTGACCCTGAAATTCTGACTTTATTCATGTCTGTTCATAAAATGGACCCTTGCCACAGTGGGAGCAGGATTATGTCTGTGCAGTAGTAGCCCTCTTCTGCATCATGCACTGATCTGCTTTAAATGACACAAGCTCTACCTGCTTGTTTCATGTTGCTGCACATGCAACACATCTGCTATGCCATCACATTATTCATGCTGGGAAGGAAAACCAAGAGCACACCACAGGGGAAACCATGGCCACACCACCAGCTACTTGGTCCTACTGTGACAATTAAAACTACAACTTGCAGCTACAGGTTTCTCTCAGCCATCTGTTCTTTTAAGGATAAATATGCATTATATCTTTTATGGATAAATATGTACATTCAAATCTGTGGGATAAGGCTAGAGGTTTTTGTTTTTGTTTTTGTTTTTGTTTTGCTTGTGTTTTTTTGTTTGTTTGTTTCTTTTCTTTTTGCCTTTTTTTTTTTTTGAGGGGGTGGGGAGTCATTCATCATTTCTATTTTTGCTAACATGAAATTAGCAAATTTCAGTGTCTCTTGTTTTTAACTATATAGACAAACTACATGATACATTGCAAGGCTGGCTTAAAAATCACCATTCTCTCCATGCTTGTTATGGACATTCATCCCTGCATCTGCGGTGAATTTCATCATTGCCAAAATCATGATGATGTAGATTTCTGTGACTTTGCTGAAAACAGAAACACTGATATGATCCTGTTGATATATAAAATACCTTGGAAGGTATTCTTCCCTTCTGGGAAGGGAAGGGAAGGGAAGGGAAGGGAAGGGAAGGGAAGGGAAGGGAAGGGAAGGGAAGGGAAGGGAAGGGAAGGGAAGGGAAGGGAAGGGAAGGGAAGGGAAGGGAAGGGAAGGTGATAGGGATAGAGATAAACAGGTGGGAAGGTTTTGTAACTCAAGCAGTTTTTGCATCTATTTTTTAACATGCTATTAGCACTATTGATTATCCATCAATAGTGCTAATAATCAATAGTGCTAGTATGTTAATAATTGATTAGCGATGGTACTAATAACACTAATGGCAAACTATGATGAAAATAAGAAACTGAGGACCTAGGGTTGGGAAATTCTTAAACTGGAGCCTTCATTGAAGTGCATCCTTTTCTGCAGCAAATAAAATATAATAAATCAAATAAAATATTACTGTACCAAACATTTATCTACAATTGATTTCCTCATTTCTGAAAAGCACAATAGTCACAGTTTGACTAAGCACAGAAGTGTCTATAGAAATCAAGATCCACGAAACCTACCACAAGATAAGTTAGCCTTAGCTGCCAGGAAGCAGAAAAGAGTTTGGAATAAAACAAATATGTGTACACTTTGAAGTGAATCAGTTATGACTGATGTGCTGTGTTATGGGAAGCTCTGCTGCTTCCTTGGCCTGTGCTACTGATGAAAAATTGCTATTATGGAACACGCTCTCATCAAGAGCACAAAAAGAGCTAAATAACAGCTAGTTTAATGAGAAGTAAACACATTTGGGATTTATATCATAATTACTTTTCCTTGTTATCATGTTAATTGACACAGACAGAGACAACATTTTCTTAACCATTTAAATTACATTACATGCACGCAAGTAATGCAGAATTGTTATCAAGGTTATAAAGTATTAGCCACTGTAACTTCCAGGTACCAGTATCTTCAGTACTCTCCATGTTGATGCCAGACCAACTTCTTGTAAGCTGTTCCAAATGAGACCTCAGTAATGCCAATCTTGTGCACTTCTCATGACTGACAGGTTAAAATTACAACAAGTATGCCCGTGCAACCTTACTCTTCCTAGACTATGGTATTCTGCTCTTTTATATATACATATATTTACTCTCTTATTCTTAGTATATATAATTTCTGATCCTAAATGTTCTTTAAGACATTTGAAGAAATTTACACATTGGGAACGGTCAGGAATTTTAATGAAGTACCCATATTACCTATAACTGAATTTCACATCATGGGAAAGTTGCATATTTTACTTTTACTGTATGTGATTAGACAGAGGTACAGTCCAGAGAGAATTTAGAGTCAAGAAAGGTATGAAAATATCACTCTTGGTTTTGGATTTTCTTCCACTGAAATTATTATTTTTTTAATCATAAATTTGACAAAGATATGTTCTATAACACATGCAACATCTCCAGATTATTTTTTCTAATTTTATTTTTTGCTCTCATAATTTCTGCCAGAGGATCTATATCCTGCAACATCTGAAAGTGGACTGTACAAAAAATATATACAACTGAGAATACTGTTCCACTATAGCAAGGGCAACAGAAGGAACTGGCTTCTTCCACTTCTGCTTACAGTGATTCGGTAAGTATAGGCAAAGAAAAAAATTACACAACACGAACAATTAATAAGTACACAAAGTACACAAGTGTGTTTATTACATTTTTGCAAGCACTTTGTTCTACATTTCAAAAACGCCACCATCAAGCTGTTGGCACATTTATGTACAAAACAGATTAATTGTAATGCCTGCTACAAAGCATTCTTTGTGAAAATACAAACTCTAATACCAGAGAAGAGCCAAAAGCATTAACATCATTACATGAATTTAAAAGACATAGTTTTAAAAATCAGCACAAACGTTTTAAGACACAAAACTGAAACACTACAATATAGAATCCAAAAGAGAGGTTCCTAATATTTTTTGCAGAACTGTAATACTGGTACTGCACATTATCAGAAAACTGTTGACCCCAGTTGACAAAAAAAAAAAAAAAAAAAAAAAAAAAAAGAAAACAAAAGAAAAAATATATAATAAAAAAAAGAGAAAAAAAAATCAATCAACTAATACTACTTATTGCATTATCATGCCACAAATAACTATAGTATTACCCTCCACTTACTACAAGAATTGTTAAAAATTACTGATGATGCATGACTAGTAATAGTACAAAGAAGAGTTTTACTCAAGAAATTTTATTAGAAATGCACTTACACTGAGAGAGAATTCACAATGGTCCAATAAGTGCACAAAACTACCTAAGATTTTTAACACTGACAAAAATGTCTTGTCAGGCTACATCACTTTAAAAGACACTTTACAGCATTCTTGTAGCATTAGAAATAGGCCAAAAAATAAAAAAAAATAATAAAAAAAAAATCCACCAAATTTGGTCCAATAATACAGATTTTGTTTAAATAGGGGTTTTTGTTTCGTTTTTGATACAGGTAATTCTTTCAAATTAAGATGACCTATCTTTCTGATACCATTTTCCTATCAAAATAAATGTTCAAATATATTACTACACTTTCAAATAATAAGCTCTGTAGTGGTCTTTCACCTTACTTTAACATAATACAGGTAAACAAATATGTGTAGGAAAGCTAGAAGCCAAGCTATAACATTTATGGAAGTATTCTTTAATATATCTTGTACAGTTCAGACAGGTGCAATCCATTTAAATTTTTAAAGCAGGTAAAAAGACTTCTGACTCCTACGGTCACTGTATTTTTGATATATTACTTTCATAAATGTAGCTAAGCAGTAATTTCTCACATCATCACATGAACAGCTCCAATTTAGCATAACCATCATTGAATTAATTAAAGAGAGATCATTCTGTAAAAAACTATGGATAACTATATCACTTAATTAACAATTGTCTATATACCATAACTCTTTAACAGGTAACCGTGGTATTGAATTCCTTCAAAAGGCAAGTGGCCATGCATTGTTAGCACCACGGTCTGCATGCTCACAATACAAACAGGAATTATCACCCATGGAACTTGGAACAAGAGAATATTCTTTAAAAACATCAATAATAATACCATGTTAACAAAGATAAGAAGCACTTTTTTCTTTTTTTTTTTCTTTTTTTTGTCTTTTTCCTTTTTTTTTCAATTTTTTACCCACTATTACAAATTTAGAAATTGCACCTTTGATTGTTTAAAACTTTCTTAGGACCTTCATTCACGTTGATCAGGGTCCACCTGGCAAGATTTCCAAATATAAAGGAAAGTCATTAGTGTTTTCTTTATATATTGTACATCATGTACAATGGTCCCTTTGAAGTATACCTGTAGTTAAAGTAGTTATTGAACTCAAAACTAAAAAGTATAAAAAGCTATCTTTTTTTTTCAAAAACATATAAGAAACAATGCAAAAGGTGTTATGCATAACACATACAAAGTGA
The DNA here is from genome assembly GCF_009819795.1 of Aythya fuligula. Taxonomy (NCBI): domain Eukaryota; kingdom Metazoa; phylum Chordata; class Aves; order Anseriformes; family Anatidae; genus Aythya; species Aythya fuligula. The sequence goes on along the minus strand of NC_045562.1, from coordinate 23,931,183 downwards.
TTAAAAAAATCAAACACATATTTGTATTTGACAGTAGTTTAGTATCCTTCATCTAGCAGTACTAATTAGCTTAAAAGGATTCAGGAAAGGCTATTTAGGAGCTCTGTGGTAGAGAATGGTCACACAAAGTAAGAACTAATTAAGAAACCAAGTGCTAGACAACCAAGAATTGTATATGGGTGATATGTCACCCAGACTATCTTTTGTGAGAAGCACTTTCAATTGTTTTTAAAATGGTTGAATGACCTTTAGTTAAACAACAAAGCATTCACATGTTAGAAAGTAAGAGAATGTTTCTTTTATGTGTAAGCATTGAGCCTCTCTTTAGAGCGAGTAGAATGAATATCATGAAGCTCTTGCTCTTCCTTTGACTTAATATCCTCATATTTTTGCATTCTGCAAGCATCTTTCACATAGGCCCAGTTGGCAGACAAGACCATGAGATAATGGACCTGTAAGAAAGGTAACATGGAGTTAGGCACCAACAAACTTAGTCAGAATACATGTTCATGCTTCAAAAACTAGAGGATCGAGTTTGGGATTTTATCAGAAGGGAGGCATTGCTAAGTCAAGACCTACTAGTACAGCAATATGACACAAAGTTCAACCCTGAGGTTTGTTAATCTTAGCTCATTTAATCAATGCTCAAATAATCAATGCTCAAATAATCAATGTTAATTACTTAGCTCATAGCTGAGTTACTGTTAGTGTGACTAGCAGTTGGTAGCAATGAGTGTAAAAATTTAAAAGAATTGAAATTCAACAAATTTCACCAACTTAGTAAGTCTGTAAATCTATGTGGAAAAATGCATTCTGGTAATTTCTTTCAGAGCTTTACCTACTTAATTACTATTTGTTAAAGCAGTTGCTTAAGACTGAAACTTGCCATAGATACTCTGCAGCCTTATGACTACATAACCAATATAATTATGGAGATATCTGCATTTTTCTTAAAGTTAGCATTGCCTTTCCATTTAGCCACAATTTCTTTCTTCCACCTATAGCTCTAGTTATTTCATCAACCTTTATTTATTTATGTATTTATTTATTTTTACAGGGAGTTTTCCAAGTGTTCCATCCAAAAACTAAATACAAAAAGATCTGAAAAGAAAGGGAAAACTTCCCCTTCTTATAGTGGGTATTGGAGATTGGATCTGACTTGCTTGCAGCCATCACAAATCACTAGATGAGCTACAATGATATATCCACGAAAATCTTGGTTTATTTATACTAGCAAACAGGGAGGACAGGATGTCTATGAATACTTTTCAGGATTAAACACCAGTTAAAGGATATTGGCAATTATGTCACATCAATAAATGTTTTCACTCAGCTTTGAGTAAATTTAATCTGAGAGTTAGTGAAAGGTGTTTTAGCAGTAGAAAAACTACATTGTGCTCTTGTTTTCCATTACAAATAGAGGATGTAAAATAGCCAATTCCTTTTGAGATGGAGCTTAGTTGTTTTAAAAATCACACAGTATGGATGTCAGAGCTTAATGACCTGATGATGTCCAGTCTTTTGAACAGTGGCAATTAATAAACAAATGAGTGAAAAATTCTAACACAAAGTCACTAAAAAGGCTGAAGCTGTGGTCTCCAAGGAACTGCTGCCAAAAATACTTTTTTTGATGTTTCTCCTTCAGAAGCTATCTGCATTCAGTCCCTTTTGTAGTTTTCTTAGTCTTCACAGCTGTGGCTGTCTACAGTTTAAATCTACAGTTTAAATCTACTCCAGCTATCTGTTTGAGCAGCAAGCTGCTCTCCTGTTCTTCATTTGACACCTATCCGAGGAAAATGATCTGAGTTGCAGTGTCATAAAATAGAAACAACTGTTCAGAGAATCTGTCCTCTAGGGAAAAAAAAAAAAAAAAAAAAAAAAAAAAAGAAAAAAAAAAGGTACACATATCAGTATTTCTGTGTATCCTTCAAAGCTTCTTAATATCTATAGAACAATACAAGCAGCAAAACGTGACAATAGTGCAAGTGCTGGAGATGGTAGTGTACGCTGTGTTTCTGGTCATCATTTAGTGCACAGGAAAAAGAAATGCTTTGTATCAAGCTAAACTATTGAACTATTGCAAAAGTTATCACCATGACTAGTATCTGGGTTCTAAATCAAACGAGAGACACTGTTGTCAAATCCCCATTAAGATGAATGAAGTCCTTACCTTACCCACTGCTACTTCCCCTCCTCCCTCCCCAGTAAAACTCTTGACAAAATTCCAAAACTCAAAGAAACAGGCTGGTAACCCTAATCATTTTGTATTCTCAGAGAATTACAATTTGCAATGGATGAAAACAGATGCTATTTTTTTGAGGGCAAGATTTCAACTGAAAATAAAATATGAACCTCGCAAAAATAACATCTAAGTACACAGATGAGAATTCTAGAAGTGGAGGGTATCTGAGCAGTGCACTTACATCGTCCTGACTTTTTAAAATATATAAACCAGAAAACTTTGCAGCTTAAGATTATGATGAAAATGGCATGTAGGCCCCATGTGGGGAAAAATTCTTGTAGACTCAAAATATTTGGTAATATCCCAGTATGAGTCAAATTTAAAACTAATGTCTTGTATTTTCACTTGGCATTTTTCTTAAAAAAATAAAAAAAAATAAAAAAAAAAAAACACAAGTACATTGAAAGTACATTGACCATTGACCAAAACTCCCATTTTGTTGGAGTTGTTGGAAACAACTATCTTAGCCTATATAATAATGACAATCTCAAATACATATTTATGATATAATTACCTATATATTAAAGAACCCCACCACTTTTTTTTTTTTTTTTTTTTTTTTTTTTTTTTTATTTAACACCAAGTTCCTAGATAACATTATCACACAAAGGAGGTCATCTCTAAGTGGCTGTCTAATTGCATTTCACACTTCCCTGACCTGACTAGCCTGAAGCTAGCGGGGCCCTGTCAAGGCTTATTCAAATTGAAGCAGGGCAGCTTCCACACTCTGCCTCGGGATGTTCAATTACAGACATACAAAAGACAACGCAGGGTCCTTCCATATTCTATGAAATGTTCCTGCTTAGACTTCTTCCTGAAGATAAGGTATGCTTCAACTTTTCAAATCTGTAGAATTTGCACCCAGTCTAGGAAGGGTTTGTTTGTGTTTTTCCTTTTTTTTTTTTTCCTTTTTTTTTTTTTTGTAGGGTTGCGTTGGGTTGGCTTGGGTTTTTGTTTTGCTTTGTTTCTTCCTTTCCTCAGGAGGGCAAAAGTCTGAAGAACTTCTTTTCCCCTTACCTGCAGTTAATATCTTTCAAAAGAACACAGTTACACCTGGAGGGGAGGAACTAGCCCACTTATACATTTCCCTGCTTCTTTTTTCAGGATAATTGATCACCTCTTCAGAGAACCTCTAGAGGACATAACTAAACTCAGTTTATGTGGAATTTTAGGCAGAAGAATACTGCTCAGATACAAACTTTCCCTTCCTTGAGAAGGAAAAATGTATATGTTATAATTCAGTTTTGGTGTAGTGGTGTAGTATATCACAGGTGGGATACTTGATAGCCAAGCAACCCTTTGGGATGGCAGTGTTTACGTTTAAACAACTCTAAACCGTCTGGTTTCTATCTGGCACAACATTGAGAACAATAAAACTAATATGCATTACTTCAATGATCATTTGTGTATCCTGTTATTTCTATTCAGACACAAGTAAAAATAGTAATGTTCATAATCATACATAACCCAAATTTAGTATAGTTCAAAATCCTGACTAACTTTTCTGTGCTTAAGACTCACATATAGCACCTACAACATAAAGAACACTTTTAAGGATTTTTTCATGTCCTGCTGAAGTCTAAGAATGATAATTTTTCAAAGTAAAATATTTGACATTTTCCTTCTCTGCAAAATCAAGTTTCCCCTGCCATATAATCTTGAAAGTATGAATTTTTCTATACTTCAACTAATTTATAGACCAATTCTCTTTTTGAACCTAAAATAGCATTCTCTCTTGGAGACTAAACAGGTCTCCAATTAACTGTCCAAATAAATAAATAAATAAATAAATCAACATTCCTATACAAACCTGAGACCAAAAAGGTTTAAAGTAATAGCTATGCAAAAATTGTTACTTATAACTAAATGTCTTTGCAAATTCTAACAATTTTTTGGTTGTTTTTGCAATAAGCATTTTCTAATATGTTGTATTTTAAAAATACAGACTAATGAAAAGTATCTTGCTGATAGATGGTCTTAATGTGTATGAGCAAACTGATTTCTTTGGTAAATTTTATGACGTCTATATCTCCAGAACTGATGATAGAGTGAAGTATATCAATGTAATGACCAAATGTCATTTAAAAGACATAAAATGGTGATTTTACCATTTCAGTTATTCAGCAGTTTCATAGATGGTACAGTATTACTGCTGGTTGATAACAGATACAAAATGCTTACTACTTCAGTCAGATGGGCTGTTCTTGTTTAAAGAAAATGTCTGTAAGAAATATTTTCAAGTTGCAATAAATTCACGCGCTTTCCTTTTGTAAAGGACAGGTATTTTAATTTCAATTTTCTGTTAAGAAATCTCATTAAAATTCACAGACATGGAGACTTGCTACTTTTGTGAATATATACAAAGACACTAAACTAACTTCATCAACTTAATATATTCGTGTTTATTTTTGCAATAGCACATACAGGGAAGGACTTTGTTTCTCCAGTGACTTAAATGGCCTCTGCACACTTTGTTCCTTACCCTAGCCACCTGTTGACACCTTCTGCTGATTTGAGCACAGGATCTTTCTCCTTGCTATATGAGGCATTTAGGACACAAAATACATTCAGCTGCTTGTTGTGATTTAGACTGGTGGGCAGCCATTTGCTCACTCCCCTCCAGATAGAGGGGGAAGAGAACTGTGGGGAAAGGGAGGATAGTAACCATGGGTTGAGGTGAGAATAGCTTAAAGAAAAAGAAATGAAAGCAATAATAATAATAATAATAATAATAATAATAATAATAATAATAATAATAATAATAATAATAATAATAATTTTATTATATATTTATTTTTAATTATTTTTAATTTTAATTAATATTTTATTTTTTAAATATTTTTTAAAAAGAAAGAAATGATGCACAGTGCAATTTCTCACCACCTGCTGACCAATGCTCAGCCAGTCCACTGAGCAAGAGCAGCCCCCCTGCTAACATCTCCAGCTGTTATTGCTGAGCATGCCACCACATGGTGTGGGACATCACTTTGGGCAGCTGGGGCCAGCTGCCCTGGCTGCATCTCCTTCCAGTTCCTGGTGCTGGCAGGGCAGCATGATGAGCTGGAAAGGCCTTGGCTTTGTGCAAGCACTGCTGTGCAATAACTAAAACCACTAGTGTGTCATCACCACTATTTTAATCAAAAATCCAAAACACAACATCATATAAGCTACTAGGAAGGAAATTAATTCTGTCGCAGCTGAAACCAGGACACTGCCCTAAATTACTTCTTTTGAGAAATTAAACTTCCCTTAAAGAAAGGGAACCTGTTAATACCTGCTTGTCCAACTAGATTCTGAGCTCTCCCTTTTGTTTTGTCCCGTCTTTTGGCTACCATAGAGGGTGAAGCACACTGCCCAATCTATAGAAGCGGTCTTGTTTTAAAATTATGACCATTGAAAAGTAGAATGTGCTAGTCTTTACTTTGAGCGTCAAAAACAAGGTAACAAATTCATGAACAAATAAAAATACTTACAACACAGCTTCAAACATAACGAAGGGTAAAAAGACATAAATCTTGCTAAACAAGCATTTATCAGTATTTGAACTTTACTAGCATTTGAACTTTACTAGCACTTATGTCCTTAACTTATATTTCTTCTTCTTAACTTGTATTTCTGTTGAACTCATTAGAGTGTTATCATGCTTGCTCTGTGCAGTCACAGAATCCAATAAAAAGCATATTTGGATAGGGGTAACCCTTAAAAATATGATAATAGATGGGAGCCATCAAAATGAATTCCTAGTGGATCAGTGCTTGGTGTAGCACATCTAAGGTATTTTTGATATGGTACTGTGAGCTTTTTTAAAGCTTTATTGAAAGTATCATGTATTTGAACTTACATGGCTCAATGTACATACTAAACTTGTTTCTATTGAAGGAAGGTATATTCAGTTCGTTTTCACTGAAAATCTTTTGGTAGCTGAACTGATTCAAAAATCTTATTTGAAATACATAATTGTTATCTGAACAAATTAGCATTTAATAATTACTAGTGAATAAAGTTCAAAACAATAATGCAGCACCAGAGAAATAATATTTTCTTGGACATGTTTTCATAATACTAATATATATATTACAATCATTACTATTTAGTCTTCATTTTCTTCAGCTGGAAGAAGAAAAAAAAAAAAAAAAACAGATTTAGGAAACTTGATGAAATTATTAGTATAAAGCACTATTACAGAATCACAGAATTATCTAGGTTGGAAGAGACCTCAAGATCATCGAGTCCAACCTCTGACATAACACTAACAAGTCCTCCACTAAACCATGACGCTAAGTTCAACATCTAAACATCTTTTAAAGACCTCCAGGGATGGTGACTCCACCACTTCCCTGGGCAGCCCATTCCAATGCCTCACAACCCTCTCAGTAAAGAAGTTCTTCCTAATATCCAACCTAAAACACCCCTGGCACAACTGTCACCAGGCACATGGGAGAATAGACCGACCCCCACCTCTCTACAGCCTCTAATGTACTTATAAAGAGTGATAAGGTTGCCCCTGAGCCTCCTTTTCTCCAGGCTGAACAAATCCAGCTCCCTCAGTCACTCCTCGTAGGACTTGTCCTCCAGATCCCTCACCAGCTTGGTCGCCCTTCTCTGGACTCTTTCAAGCACCTCCATGTCCTTCTTGTAGCGAGGGGCCCAAAACTGAACACAGTACTCGAGGTGCGGCCTCACCAGAGCCGAGTAGAGGGGGACAATCACTTCCCTAGCCCTGCTGGCCACACTGCTTCTTATGCAAGCCAGGATGCCATTGGCCTTCTTGGCCACCTGAGCACACTGCTGGCTCACATTCAGCTGACTATCCACCAATACTCCCAGGTCCTTCTCCGCCTGGCAGCTTTCCAACCACTCATCTCCCAGCCTGTAGCTCTGCTTGGGGTTATTGCGCCCCAGGTGCAGGACCCAGCACTTGGCCTTGTTGAACTTCATACAGCTGATCTCAGCCCATCGGTCCAGCCTATCCAGATCCTCCTGCAGAGCCTTCCTACCCTTGAGAAGATCAACACACGCACCTAACTTGGTGTCATCTGAGAACTTACTGAGGTGCACTCGATCCCCTCATCCAGATCATCGATAAAGATATTAAAGAGGACCAGCCCCAGTACTGAGCCCTGCGGAATGCCACTAGTGACTGGCCTCCAGCTGGATTTGACTCCATTCACCACGACTCTTTGGGCCCACCTATCCAGCCAGTTTTTAACCCAATGAAGCATACGCCAGTCCAAACCACGAGCAGCCAGTTTCTTGAGGAGAATGCTGTGGGAAATAATGTCAAAAGCCTTGCTGAAGTCAAGGTAGAACACATCCACAGCCTTTCCCTCATCCAGCAAGTGTGTCACTTTGTCATAGAAGGAGATCAGGTTTGTCAAGCAGGACCTGCCTTTCCTAAACCCATGCTGACTGGGCCTGATCATCTGGTTGCCCTGTAAGTGCTGCATGATGACACTCAAGATAATCTGCTCCATGAGTTTCCCTGGCACTGAGGTCAAACTGACAGGCCTATAGTTTCCCGGGTCTGCCCTCCGGCCCTTCTTGTAGATGGGCGTCACATTTGCTAGCCGCCATTTGACTGGGACCTCCCCCAAGAGCCAGGACCATTGATAAATGATAGAAAGAAGCTTGTCCAGCTCCTCCACGAGTTCTCTCAGTATCCTCGGGTGGATCCCATCCAGCCCCACCAACCTGCATACATCCAAGTGCCGTAGCAGGTTGCCAAACATTTCTTCATAGGTAGTGAGGGCCACATTCTGCTCCCCATCCCCTTCCACCAGGGAATGGGGATGGGGAGCATTACCCTTCAGGGTAATGTGTATCCAGAGAGCAACTGGTTTTGCTGCTAAAGACTGAGGCAAAGAAGGCATTAAGCACCTCTGCTTTCTCCTCATCTTTCATAACTAAGTTCCCCCCTGCATCCAATAAAGGCTGGAGATTCTCCTTAGTCCTCCATTTTGCATTAATATAATTGTAAAAACATTTTTTTTGTTGTCTTTGACGGCAGTCACCAGATTGAGCTCCAGACGAGCTTTGGCCTTTCTAATTTTGTTCCTGCACTGCCCCATAACATCCTTATAGACCTCCCTAGTGGCCTGCCCTCTTTTCCAAAGATTGTAAACCCTCTTTTTCCTTCTAAGCTCAAGCCACAACTCTCTGTTCAGCCAGGCCAGTCTTCTTCCCCGTCAGCTCATCTTTGGGCACGTGGGGACAGACCACTCCTGCACCATTAAGATTTCCTTCTTGAACAGCGCCCAGCCTTCCTGGACTCCTCTGCCCTTCAGAACCGCCTCCCAAGGGACTCTACCAACCAGTGTCCTGAACAGTTCAAAGTCGGCCCTCCAGAAGTCCAATACAGCGGATTTACTGGTCCCCTTCCTGGCTTCTCCAAGAATGGAGAACTCTACCATTTCATGGTCACTCTGCCCAAGACAGTTTCCAACTACCACATCTCCCACCAGTCCTTCTCTGTTTGTGAAGAAAAGGTCTAGAAGGGCACCTCCCCTGGTAGGGAGGTGCCAGCTGTGTCAGGAAGCTATCTTCCACACTCTCCAGAAACCTCCTAGATTGCTTTCTCTGGGCTGTGTTGTGCTTCCAGGGTATATCTGGGAAGTTGAAGTCCCCCACAAGAAAAAGCACTGATGATTTCACAACTTTTGTCAGCTGCCTGTAGAACTCCTCATCAGTCTCCTCATCCTGATTTCGCAGTCTATAACAGACCCCCCACCAGGATGCTAGCCTTGTTGGCCTTCCCGCTGATCCTAACCCATAGGGACTCAACCTTATCATTCCCAGCCTCAACTTCCATGACATCAAAACTCTCTCTGATATAGAGAGCCACACCACCACCCCTTCCATGCTGCCTGTCCCTTCTGAAGAGCCTATAGCCAGGCATTGCAGCACTCCAGTCATGAGAGTGGTCCCACCACATTTCTGTGATGGCAACCAAGTCGTAGCCTGCCTGCCGCACGATGGCTTCCAGCTCCTCCTGTTTGTTACCCATGCTGCGTGCATTAGTGTAGATGCACTTCAGTTGGGCCACTGCCTTCTCTCCCAGCCTTGCCATTGTTACCCCTGGCACAGCTCTAACAAGCCTTGTTTCAGCCCCGTCCCCCTTCACACCTAGTTTAAAGTCCTCTCAATGAGCCCTGCCAGCTCCTGGCCCAGGATCAGTTTTCCCCTTAGAGATAGGGACCCGTCTGTGGCCATCAGGCTGGGTGCCAAGTAAAGCGCCCCATGGTCAAAAAAAAACAAAATTTCTGTGTTGGCACCAGCCTCTGAGCCATGTCTTTATCAGGTGGGCTTTCCGTGTCCTCTCTGTACCCCTCCCTGCCACCGTAGGGATGGACGAAAACACCACCTGTAATCCCGCTCCATCCACTAACTGTCCCAGTCCCATTTTGATGGGACTTTAACGTCCCATTTGATGGTCTTCAGGCTTCTCTTTTCAATGTCATCACTGCCAGCCTGGACTATTAAAAGAGGATAATAGTCAGAGGGGAGAACCAGGTTGGGAAGCTTTCTGGCAATGTCCCTGACCCTGGCCCCAGGGAGGCAGCAGACTTCCCTACGGGTAGGGTCAGGCCAACAAATAGGGCCCTCTGTTCCCCTGAGAAGGGAGTCGCCCACAACAATCACCCTTCTTTCTGTCCTGGTGGAGGCAGTACTGAGGTGTGGAGTTTACTTCCTCGCCGTAGGCATCCTCCTGGGAAGACTTTCTACCTCTTCCTCAGCTACTGGTCTTCTCAAGTTCCAGGGCCTCAAACCTGTTGCGTAAGGGCACCTGGGAAGGTGGGGCTGGTGGGGGAGGGCATCACCTGCAATGTTGAGCAGGGACCTGTTTCCATTCTTCCTCAACTCCTAGGCCCCCTGCCTCTGCCCAACAGCAACAGGGCAGGGGGTCCACCCCCATTTGGGGTGTCTCACCTCGATACCTCTCCTTGAGGCCCTGCAGGGAGTCGCTCCACCAGTCTATCTCCCGCTCACACTCCCTGATATCCCTCAACCTCTCGACTTCCTCCTTGAGTTCTGCCACGAGGCGGACCAGGTCATCCACCTGCTCACACCTCACGCACACAGTCTCTTTGCCCCCCACAGGTGGTAGCAACAGGCTCAGGCACTCCCTGCACCCGGAGACCTGAACTGCAACAGTTTTGAGCAGGCAGTTGGTCTGGGTGTGTACAGACTTCCTGGAGAGCACACTGTGCCTGGTGTACACCACTGCAGCTGAGTTAGCAGTAGACCGCCATTAGAGGAGGTGTTCGTATGGGCGGGGGGGAGCGCTTTGCCCTTCCTGCTCACCCTGCCTGCGCAAACTGCTGCGCCTCACCCTTCTGCCACACCACGCCCTGTTTGCCCATCCTGGTCGCCATGCTGCTGGTCACTCGCGCTCCCTATGGGCAGCTTATGAACAGCCGGGGAGGGGGCGCTGCTGGCTCCACCTACGCCTCCTTCTTGCCTCGTTCACCCCTCTCATGAGGGCTGCCGGGTCCTGGCGGCTCCCTCCAGTGGGCTCTGTGCCAGAAAAGTTAGCCCTGTCTGTCTGATCCCCCACTCCGCTGCAGAACGTGTCTGTCCCAGAGCCAATAGCCTCACCAAGTCGCTCATTACACTATTGTACATATTATTTATGATTTGAAACAAACAACCACAACAACAAATTTTTAAAAACATGTATTCTTCCTTCAGCTCTCTCTGCTTTGTTTTCAGGGTGTCATGTAACATTGAAAATACGGCAGGGAAAGCCAAAAAAAATCAGTAATGCAACAGGAATACTAGCTTCATTGAATATTTTCTGGCTGTCTCTTTTTATACATGTAATTCTAGGGAGAACAAAAAATGTATGGCTTTAGGGTTCAGTGAAAAAATATCAATAGCAATAGGAACAGCAATCACCACCACTAAAGGTTCTCTTACGAAATGCATCAGTGCAGAGTAATAGTACTTTTTCCTTCCATGTACCAACATGTACCGTAGCAACCTAGACCATACAGTACCGACTCTAAAATTATCTTGATGTTTGGGCTTACAAAGCAGACAAAGACTGTTAGTTTTACCCTACTGATGATGTGTTGTTGCGCTAGTAATTCTTGCTCAGGTGTTGGGAATTGGCATACAGGCCGTGGACATGAGTCTGTGGAACAATTGTTCGATCTGAGCTTGCCTTAAGCAACCAGGAGTAGGCCTTAGAAAATCTTATGGCCTGCTGTAGCTGAGCAATCCAAGCTACCAGAATAACTATGAGAAGCTCCCACGACAATGATTCCCACATCACCCAATTGAGGAATGCAGAAAAATACTGTTACCAGCAGCTGGCTTCAAGGACAAGATCTACGTGACTGCTAATCACAAGGGGGTTGTTTTCTTGACTGCTAATCACAAGGGGGGTTGTTTTCTTGCAGGTGGGGATGTTTTCTTCTAGTTGTTTGTCTGAGTGCTTTTGACCAATAATCTTGTGTGAAAACACTATCCACCCCTGTTAAGTTCACTATAAAAGTTAGGCTATTCGGGCAATAAAATGGAGCATGATCTGACTCTGCTGGTGTCTGTCGTGCTTTTGGCTATGTGTCCTCTAACAATCAGGGCACTAGCTCACAGACTTTTTTTCTCACTGTAATATTCTCATTGGCAAGAGTGTTGTCAAATCCAAGGCAATCTTTGTTATAAAATGGCAGAAATTAGTCCTGAAAGAAAAGATGACACATTCACATGCATGTACATTACAGATAAAAGGACCCTGCTCTTAAAATAACAGCATGGTAATCCTATGAATACCCAGAAAGTATAGATCATATAAGGATATTATTATGGTCATGAGAGAGACACAGGGTTTCAGACACTTGTTTGAATACAACAAAAGAGAGGTAAAAATTCTTAGGTACTTGACAGTGTTTTGTATTGAAAGAGGTAGTCATGGTATTCTACTTCAAAGGGAATCCAACAATATAAATTAAAAAATAAAAAATAAAATATAAGAGGTAGTATTGAATTACAGAAATATATTATACTAATAGCAGGTAAATTGAGTAACTGATACTAAGCAATACTCAGAATGTATTAGTGATTCAGATGACAAAGGAAATAAGTGGTTTTGGGAAGCTTACCATAGCAATGACTGCTGCTCCAGCTCCAGCAAGTGCCACAATGAACAAGTGGAATGTCATGTTTAGCTGCAGAGGGGGACAAAGAAAGGAACTTTTATGGTGGTAACATTAAACGAAAACTGAACAAAAAGTCTGAATAACATAGAGCAAATAACTACCTTCCTGCTACTACATAAATAATGATTGCTAATACTTTTTCCAAAAGATTGACATTACTACATGACATTGTACACATGCCTGTGTTGTTACAATACTCATATCAAGGAAAAAATGTCATAGAACATTTTAAGAATATATTATTCAAAAATAAACAGAGCCACTTTAAAAAAAAATAAATATTTTTGCAGTACTATAGTTTCTTTAGTGGCAGTGACATCCACTAAAGCCACAGTTCAGTCATTGTAGTTTTCTAGCCTCATATACTGATTTAATTCCCTCCCAATTTTTCCAGTAAAATTTGTGCACGGTGCTTTAATAGAAACCAATTTACTTAAGTAATCAAAGTTGACCACCTTCCCCATCCCATCTCAAACTAAATAATTACATCTCTTTTTCATTTCAGTGATCTGGTTTACTCAGAAGTCAACATAGTGACTGTTGACTGAACAGCCAGGGTTACATAGATGCTTTTGGTATAAAAGAAGGCTTATTGTGTAACTTCATGCTAGGAATATTTATTCAGAGTAAGACCCAGTGAAACATTTAGTGAAGCACCTTCTGACTTCAGAGGGATTGAGATTTTAATTTCTCCTTTTGTTTTATATAGGCATTATTTTGTCTGTCCTATCTTCATCCTGATCATATAAAAACAAAACCAAAAAACCCTGCTGCAATGAAATGGGAGGCCTTTGCCTAAAGGATAAACTACAAAGAAAAATGTATGAGGAGTTATTATCCTAACACACTGCAAAATTTGGTCAAATCCATTTGAAAACATTATTCTCTTGTCACAACAGTAATCAAGATCTTCAAATAGAGATTCCATATATAGACCTCTTCATTGTGCAGCAAGTGCATTAGCTTTCAAAAACATCACAGTAAAAATATACATGACAATGGAATTCTTAAAAAAAAAAAAAAAAAAAGATATTTAGAAAACTAATGGCTGGAGAAACAACACTGAACAAATCCAGTACATAGTAAAAGAGCAGGAGAAGTACTTGATGACTATATTTTCCACTGGGAATTTTTTATCGTTCTAGGAAGAACTGGAATATAAAAAGTGAGAAGACATATATATCAGTTATTTCCTATACAGGTTTGACAAAAGCATCATCACATTTACTCACCTCATTAGAGTCACACATCTTGATAAAACTTTCTGATGTGGTGCAAACCTTCTTTTCCTCTCCAATTGTGACAATACCTGGAGCAGAATAGATATTCACGGTATTTAGTGTTCCTAGCGCATAGCTTTCTTGGCTTTGAAGTAGGTTGCTAAGAAATACAAATTCCTGGCTCCTATACAGAAATTATTTAACAACAACATGAAATTTTCCTAAAATCAGTCATCATAAAATTAACACATCAACTATTTAGTAAAAGCTTATTAGGAAACATGTAGGCAATAATTTCTTGGCCAATAATAATAATAATAAAAAAAAAAAAAAGCACCTTTAAAGCACCTTTATTCCTTTATTCTAGATTTTAATCAGCACAATAATCAAAACACCAGAAAATAATCTGCAGCCAGTGTAAACACTTACCATGCCAGTATATTCATAAATATTCTCTACCCTCATGTTGGGAAATGTGCTGTATATTGTATTCAGATGCGTTGATCTTGTACAAAGCTTCATTCAAAAGTTATATAAAAAAAACAGCACTACCCAAACACATACTTTATTTTAATAACAGTTTCTATCAGATAGAATAAACAGAATTTATACTGCTTACTTCAGCTAATGTCCATGTACAAAATCAAAGCATGAAGAAAAATTGCTGTAACTGGTCAATCATGAAATACGGTATTTTTATTTCTTGTTAGGGATGAGCAAATTTTACACTGAATTTATAGGAAACAGATATAGTCACAGAACTTACATTTTACATGTAAGTATACATATGTTCATTTTCAATAAAATTAGTTTTTAAAAAATAGCAAAACAAAAGCTCAGAGAGAAGTACAAATACTTTTGATGAGATCTGTGCAGACAATTACTTTTTCACCTGTCATATCGGGGTGCAGGAGGGGGCAGGCAAATATAAATAAATCTAAAAAATTCCTCAAGAAAACATCAAGAAAATAATAATTTTGAACTATTTTGTTTCAGGGTAAGTGAAATATTCAGCATGAACCAAACTCCTTCATTCTTATGTAATCCAGTAGTTTTATATCTTGAGAGCAATTAAAAACATACCACACATTTATATTAGGTGAAGGAAAAAAAGGAACGAGACTCACAGACGTGTCCGACAAGAATAAGATTCAACAAAGCTTTGTGGGCTGAGAAACCATCAAGACCAGAGTATCTAGACTTAAGTCAGTCTTGTGGCGGAACAGAACTGAGTTATCATCACCACCCCAAGAATTCTCAGACTTTTTAAGATTCCAAACCCCCTTTTGTCCAAATTCCCCATCCTTCACAAACACATGAATGCCTATATTGCAAATTTTTTTTTTTAAACTCCGTAGCTCATCCTGTAGTCCCACTTTCTTCCTCCAGTAGCATCACAGAGAGTTACTATATGTATTGTTCTGTATATTCATCAGGCCTGAAAATGCAGTGACTGATATACTGCCTTGATTTGTGGGTAAAATGGTAGAAACAAGCATTTTGGAAAAATTGAAGCGGATCATTTCAGATACATGGAAATAAAACAACATGACATTTTCTATTGTGAAATCTTGCACGTACCATACTGGCGAAGATCCAAGCAGAGATTAGCTCCATCCACTAAAGTGGCATTTCGGCAAATGGTCCACAGATTGAAGTACATGTAAACAGGCAGAGAAGTGAAAGCCGTAACGCCAAGCCAGGCCAACATAAAGATGTATGTCAGCATAATAAACTGTAGAAAAGGAGGGAAAAACAAAACTAGTGGTAAGTCAAAATTTAACTGACACAATTAAAAAAAAAATAAATCACAAAGAAAAAAAAAAAAAGGCATTTCTGATTGTTTTCATCTTTTTCTTTGTTTACATTATGGTTTGGGTCTGATAATCAAATCATGACGTGATCAAAGTGAATGACAGAGCACTAACGTGATGTTTCTGAAGAACAAAGCAGTGATACTTCCAGAAATGCAAGCTTATTCCACATCTTGTCATTCTTGGGTCTATGATTGATGCAAAGCACCACACCTAAAGTACTGACAGTATTGCATGCTTTGTGAAGCATAACTTTACATCTCTCCCATCATTACTTCTTTAAGACAAGAGACTACTGTGATTGGTTTTACTGCAATCTTTCATGATACAAAATAATGAAATAATGAAATACTATACACTGTGCTTGTTTTCACTATTAAAATCTGTGTCTTAACAAAAATGAGTCATCCATGGATATCACAGAATCTCACTAGCATTGAATCAGTGAGACCATCTATTTGTCACTTTGTTACTATATTTAGACATATGTGGGAAAGAAAGAAATACAAGAGAATTAGTCACAGTGAACAAACTAGGGTGCTTACTGCTGTTAGTAAGGAATACATTAAATGATACGCTTTGTAACACATATTCTCCAAAGGCTACACATTTTCTTTTTTTAGCCCTGAGCCTCCAGAGTATAGCAATCTGCATGTATCTGCCTGTAGGAAGCATTGAACTCTCTTTGCCTTCTGGGCTGGTAGTTGCTGGCATACCCTGCCTCTGTAAATGTGTAAGCATGCTACATTACTACTCTGCTGCTAACCTGAGACAACTACCAGACACATTCATCAGTAACAAATTACCTTCTCATCTTATACTGTGGAAAGCATACGAAGATGCTACATGGTTAAACGTGGAAGGTAAGTCAACTTCTAAATGTTGAATCCAAATAGCACCAAGATTTGATGGCTTCAGAAATGCTGATGAATCTAAACAGACTGCTGAAACAAAAAAATCAGCACACTGACTTTTTTGTAACTGCTTGCCACAAAAAAACATTGACTCCGAGAATAGGAAATAAGGTCTATTTTTGAAAGCAGAATAAGCCAGTCCACAATCTGCTTAAAAATAAACTTTAAGCAGTAAATAAAGGGAAAATACAAACCACTTTGTATTTCTGTCTAAGGCAAGATCTCTCACATCAGGTGAGAAAGGGAAAAGCCTAATATAAATGCAGATTTTAGTTACTGAAACCAAATAATTTCAGATGCAAAGTGCTGTAAACAGTAGTGAAAATCATTAGAAGCATAGTTTGTCCATCTGGACCTGTTCAGGCAAAACAACCCAAAGCAACAAAAGGTTTGAATTTTAGGTGAGGAAGTTTTATTACTTTGATGATATGGGATGGGCATTGTCAAGCATTATTAAAGAGACCTTAATTTGATTTATCTTAACTCACTTCCAAAGAATATTAACTAAAAGCCATTTTAATTCTGAGGAAGTGTATTTACCTAGGGTTTTAATGTAGTTTAATTAATCCATTTCCAAATTTGATTCAGATTAATTTTCTTGATTGTCCCTAGGTAGATGAGACTTTCAGCAGTAGTTTGAAAAGCTAGTGAATTTACAGCACTAAAAGTAACTATCAGAAGGATGCAAGAAAGTAAATTGTGAAGGTGAATAAAGAAGAGAAGCATTTTTTCTTCTTTCCATGTTACAGCTGATGAGCCAACATCTGGTTCAACCCAGACACTCATTTCCAAGTAATTACTTGGAAAATTACTTGGAAATATAGATTCACGTATAGATTCACTTGGAAATATAGATTCACTTAAGGGCTATGAATTCTCAACTGAAATGTTATGTCTGATCTTAATTTATTATCAAGCTAAAGAGTTGCATATAGCTTTTCTAAAGTAGAAGCAACAAATAAGAAAGAATGTTCTCCATGTGTTCTCAGAACAAACTATAAATTCTCAGTTTACTATTTTATGTTCTCAGTTTACTGTTTTCTAGCAGTAATTTAAAGGTAAAGACAGCTTCCTCAGTTCATATGCTATGAGTTTGTCAAAAGCAGGTAAATCTAAGGCCTTATTTTTGAGCCTTTTTCTGAAATTTTGGAATAACATTTAAGAAATTTAGTACAGTACTTAGTGTAGAACTTGTATGATGATTTAACAAACAGAAATAAATCCTTTATATTAGTTATATTACTGAATCGTTATTCCTGTTTATAAGACTAGGATCCACACAAGTTCAGGAATCTTCCCAGTCTGTGATTACCACCAAAAGGAATAAAAAGATCAAGCTTAATATGAAAGTAACAATTCCAGTTTAATATTGGTAGTTCTCTCTATCTCTCCATAGTCTAGAACAGGAAGAAAAATCTGTACTGACATAATGCAAAGCACTACTATAACAAAGAGGAAAAAACAGGGCTCATTAGCCTTAAAAGGAAAAAAAAAAAAAAAAAAAAAAAAAAAAAAAAAAACACTTCCCTGGGGCATAGAATAAGAACAACAGAAATCTGTCAGATGATCACTGCTGGGAGTCACAGGAACTGCCTACTTAGAATTGCATGCTTGTTTATTTTCCTTTAAAAATATGAGTCTTTGGTTTAGTGGCTCAGAAAAAGGGGATCAAATGTTGGTTTAATTTAAAAAAAAAAATTACAAAAAAAAGAACTTCATTTACTTCATTTTTCCCTCCTTTAGCCATTTTACTAATGAGATGGTGGCCAATTATGCACTTAATTCCATGTCATAATAAAATAAAGAAATTTCCTTATTTTCACATATCTAAAGTGCAAAACTCCATATTAAATCTATTGGAAGTTAATATCTTTCCCTGGAAGCTGCTACTACTGCTATCAGTGAAGCAATAATTAGTGAAGCAATGCTATCAGTGATCTGGGCAATAACACATTTTCTGTTCTAGAACACTTTCTGCTGTAGTAGCAGTAAAATACAAAAGGTTTACCTTGCACAAGTTATTATATTCTAGCAACAGGAGAAGTTAGCTTATAAATTCTTGTTATAGTTGAATGAAATTGTGAATATTTTTGTTTAAAAATCACAGGTGACGGACAAAAACATATATATTTTTTAATAATTTCCTTCTTAATCTACTCTCTTTGCTCCAGAAGGCATATGAGAAATACTTCAGGAGCCTGTTCATTCTAGGAATTAAATTCAGAACTCAGTCTCTGAGATTCATAGGGATCATTCTCCTTTGAAGCAGCATTCTAACATGTGACAAGCCAAAGACTCATGAAATAGCAGTACGTTATCTTTAAGAGGTACCACAGTTTGTTCTTTTCTACTCTGTGTATTTTATTTGTAGTGAAAATGACTTTCTCTGGTCAGCTCAGTTTTCACTGTAAGAAGCCAAACACACAAAATAAAGTGGAAACAATGGCGAAATTCATTTTACAAACAAGAATAACTGAAGTAGATAATCACGCTAATGAAACAAATCTTTACCCTTTGAAGCAGTTATTCTTGTATCACCTTCACGGCTGGTAAAACCCTCCCACCAGGTTTTACAAGCTTTCCATTGCTAATAACAGCTTACGTCAAAGCAAGCAAGTCATCAACCCTTTTGGAAATATTTTATTATAAAACCTCCACAGATAAGTGGAGATTTCATAGTACATTCTGAAATGATATGTATACTGCACAACTTTCATGGCAGTCACAGCTGGGTGGAATCCTGTTTCCACCAAAAACATTAACAAAACCCTGTCAGTTTTAATAACCTGATTTCAGGTACTCCTTTCTTTTTAAAATCTATGGATACTGGGCCCATGAAAAGCATATTGATTGACTTTCTAATACTGTCTTATTTTAGTTTTGTTAAAAATATTTTAATACTCCCTAAAGAAACATTTTATGATTGCTTCAGTCACTATGGAGACAGAGATTACAAAATGTTTAAAAATTCTGTTACTACAAAGAGATGGATTGAAATGCAAACAAAGTAAACTTCAGTTGTTACTCTAGACATTTTACTGTATGAAGACATTGCTGCTCACTACAAAATAAATGTATCGATCTATATATACAGAAACATAGCAACAAATTCAGAAGTGCCTGAAAAATTGCTCAACTCTAAAAACCTGTTACTGTGTAATTTTATCTGTTGCAAACCACTCAGTACTAACGTTTATACTTGCTCTTAATTTAGTCATACTCGTTTTATATGAACTCCCTGACATGAGCTCTAAACCCAAAGAGTTGTGAAAAGATGGATGCCTTGCTGTGTTTATATCTCGTTTAGATTTATTATCTACTGTGATACACCTATAAAATGTTCTTGTTTATTTTCAGCTTGATGATCTAAGATGTTCCTTCCAAAACTCTTCAAAGGCTTAGAAATTCTCTTCTGCAGTTTGCAGATGGCAAACCATAAGCATTATCAGGAAGATCTTTTCAATTTCTTTCTAAATTGCTCTGTCTCTCTAATGTCACACTTGCATTCAATCATCTATAGGTTTGACTTCAATGCTAATAAAAACCTAATTATACAGATATCTTTAAACTCACTGATATATCAATGTTTAAGATGTTACAGATCGTTGTTTGTCATCCTAGCCATCCTCCCTTGGCATTCAAACACTTTCTTCTTAAGAAATCTAAATATGTTTAAGGACTGTTAAGGAGCTTACAACCAAATGGACTCCCCTAGTATTCTTCATTCTGTGCTAACTCGCATTTCCTATATTCATGCCTCATGCCTCATTCCTGAATAGAAGGAAAAGATGAAACACGAATATTTCCACTTATCTCATTTTACATATAATGCTACTGGAATAAAGAGACTGATTTTTTGATAGTACTGCTAAATGTGCTATAAATCACGGAACATACACACTTGCAAAGTCTTTTCTGCTTGTTCTAGAATATCACACTCACTACTCCTAATACGCACTTGTTGGTCTTTTATTATTGCCTCTACAAAACATGTTCATCTTCTCTATCTCTGACATGTTATATTCCTAGGCAAAGCTCCAAGATTCTTGTTGAAACATGGTTACATTTCATGCTATGTTATTACTCTTGTGTAGTTGATTCTTCTTGGCTGGCATTCAAGTCAATTGTTTCAAGAAGGGAAAAAGAAAAAGAAGAAAAAAAAAAAAAGCCAGTAATATTGCAATATTAGTCCAAATTTCTTTTAATAGTGGGGCAGACTGTAACAGCCAAAATAACTTCTCAGGTTTGCTTAATTGCAGTTCATTTACATAGTAAAGAGTTGACAATATGACATTCTCTAGATTGTTAAAATCTGTTACCAGAAAATAATCAAATCCTTAAAATTTAAACTTTTGAAGTATGCATTTAATGGGACTGTTTTTTAAACACTTATGTTTCATAAATATTTTAAATGGATGAAAAACTGATCATGATAAAATTAAAGTCAATTATCACCATTACTTTCCTCTTTTTGGCTGCATGCATTTTTTTTCTATAATTCCTTTAAATTCCTTCCCTTAAAGGTTAAAATATTCCAGACATGATGTCTCATTCTTTTAAATGAGTTAGTAGCCTATAAAAATATTTACATTTCTAGTGTACTCTGAATTGATTTACTGGTAGAAGTGGGGGAGAAAAATTACACAGCTGCATCACAAATATAAAAAGAAGATTTTCTAACAATTTCTTTCATGTTATTGAAATTTTGCTTTGTAAATAAACATAACTACATAACCATGAGAATGCACTCAGTTTTAAAAAGATCAATCTGCAATGATGGATGACTAGGTTTTCCCTGAAGATTTTATGATTTATCCCTGTGCTACTTTCTTGTAAACAATATATTTGATTTTATTATTTCTGAAATTTCTTTATTATGTTGATGGTTTTGTAGCATTACGCTACTTAAAAATTTTAGCATTAGCTAAAATGACATTAAACATGTCATTTTTTGTAGTCTGATAGATTTCTGAAGTCCTACATAGAGCATTGGACCTTATCTGCTGTTTAACAACAGCAGAATTTCCTGTCTAGTTTTGCAGTGTTCCAGATAGGATTTTATTTCTAACACAGTGATGGTTTCAAAACACTTCTTTCTCATAGTTTGTTTGACATTTGTAATTACTTTTTCTCAAAATGTGTATGCTTACATTTTCACATTCTCAAAGTTTTCCTCTTCTTTTTCTTCTTTTCAGTGATCAGCTTGAGACTGGAGAAGCCTATCAGAGAATCAAGGACTATGGAGCTTCCCTTTTTTTGTTGGCTGGCTTCCCAAGCAGTGAAAGTCAGTGACTGAGCTTTTAATCAGCCAGAAGATTCTAAAAGTGTGACCATTCACACTTTTGAGAAGTATTACCTTCCTGAGACTGCAGGATCTTTTTATTGCTGCTCATGCTACTAAGATTTTATTCATAACCACAGTATGATGGAACTTATTAGTTGATGTTTAGAAATTGTTAAAGCTCTTCAGATGAAAGAAGTATATTGTTAAAAATACTTCGTGTTGCTGACTTGGCCTAACCAGCTTAACCTGAATGCTAATCATTACACATGACTAAAAGGATACAAGCAGTGAGGGAATAAATTTAGTCCACAAAATACTACAGGTTACCCCCTTCTTCCTTTTCTGGGACAGCAGGCGCAGAAAACATTTCTCAGTTATTACCAAGAAAATACACCTATAAATTTATGAGACACCAATAGCAAGATGCAGTTCATATGAAGAACAAAAAGCTGAATATGGTTTTGGCAGATTTTGGTGATAGAAGTTTTCTGTGGGAGAACTGAGAAACAAACAGGCCAGAAAGCACAGAGAGTTTATAAAGAATGCACCTTCGACCACTGAAGTGTGAATTTATGATAATGCCACTGACATTCACATGTTTAAAGAACTATAAAAAGAGTTAGATGTCTACATGGAGTGAAAAAGACAAAGGCAGCCAGGTGAGAACAAGGTTCAGTGATGATCATCTAATGAAGTATTCAAGTTAAAACTGAGAAAGATGATCTAAACCTGGGGAAAATAAAACTAACAGCTTGACTAATTTTTGATGTCTCATAATGGAAAGACAGAGCCTGTGCAGAAAGGTTAACAGGTACCACAGTCAAGCAGACTTTGGAAACATATGACAGCACGTTTTCAGGAAACAGTTCCATTAACAAAAATTGCTTATTGACTGGGCTTACATGCCAAGGAAAAATGCTGTCCTCAAAGTGAAAGATGTACTTAGAGCACAGTTTAATGCTAAAACAATTTTGTCCAGTTTATCACCAACAATACAAATTCTGTCAGCGAGCAACAAGCACAAGAGAATCGGACAAGCTGCTAGCAAGGCATGTTATGATGCCTCAGACACTCTATTGAAGGAAACAATGAAGCCTACAGGCAATAAATGATCTCTGTTATGATCAAACAAAATTATGATTTTAAGTGTGATATCCCTGACTGTGAAAAACTGGAAATATAAAATAAATAAAAAATAATCATTAAAAAAAAAAAAAAAAAAAAAGATTACAGAAATAAGACAGACTGAAGCCATCTATAAACATAAAACAATTTTTGGAGCTCATTGCAGAAGATTTCTACAAAGTATGTCAGACAGAGAAATAAAAAGAAAAAACTTACATTCACTGTTCTTTTTAAGAAATCATATCTGTATTAACAAAGAAGTTGGAAAAGTAATGGCATAAAAATGAGAGAGACACTTAATAACCACTCAGCCTTGTCCTGAATTATTGCTAGGGCTTTTCCTTCCTATTTCAAGAATAAACACAGAAGATTACAAGGAAGCCAGTCTTCTAAAGAAATTATAACACTGTTCTAGTATCCAGAACTAACAAGGCTTCCAGAAAACATAAAACCATCAATACATTTTATTTTTACTATTTCTAGAAGTGTTTAGATAGCAAGCATTATTTACCTAAACTTAAATTAGAGGGTTAAAGTGGGATATATCCTACCAAAATTCAGACAGTAGACTGAAGTGCTTAATTTAAAAGAACTAACTGATAAGAATTAAAGGCCATTATCTTTGCTGAAAAAAAAAATAATATATATATATATATAGTCACTTGCAAAAAGAAAAAAAAGGGGGGGGGTCATTTAGCTTTAAACTAAAACAGGATAGATTTAGATAAGAC
Organism: Aythya fuligula; assembly: GCF_009819795.1. Taxonomy (NCBI): domain Eukaryota; kingdom Metazoa; phylum Chordata; class Aves; order Anseriformes; family Anatidae; genus Aythya; species Aythya fuligula. The sequence continues at coordinate 23,907,693 of NC_045562.1, read as the reverse complement.
ATTAGGAAAAAAAAAAATTTACTCTAAGGGTGGTGAGGCACTGGTACAGGTTGCACAGAGAAGTTGGAGATGCCCCATTCTGGAAGGTTCCCTGGCCTTCAAGGTCAGGTTGGATGGGGCTTTGAGCAACTTGGTCTAGTGGAAGGTGTCTCTGCTCATGGCAGGGTGGTCTTTAAGGTCCCTTCCAACCCAAATCATTCTATGATTCTATAACTACTGAAGAAGCATAGGCCCTTATCTTTGCAACCTCAGAGGCATTCCAAGTGAGGGGGGATACATCTGTGTCGTAACATATTCCCTCTGAAAATGACTTTTCTGCTACTTTCTGGATCATTTGTGACAATAATTTGTGATTTTGGTTTTGAACTATGCAATTTGAAAGGTCAGGTCAACATATGAAGCTCACCTTATCCATTTCTTGTCAGTGGCTGAGCTATTTAAAGCATTCATTAGCATCTATGTGAATAGGAGTTTTTGTTGTTGTTGTTGTTAAATGCTTTCCATAATGAAGACTGGATTAAGGGAGTTCAGACCCAAAAATATATCTGCTTTATTAGAGAGAGCTTTTCTATTGCTATAAATGAAGGAGCATTCTGTATGAAGAAGCATTCTGCATCAGATACAGTAGTATTCAATCAGAAGGAAGATGCAGCTGTCCGACAAGTCGGTATTTTGCCATGAGAATACCCAGATATGGTATCTGATTTTGAGATATGAGCTTCATTTCTAGCATTCAGAAATGATGCAACTGTTCTGGGTGGGAAAACCAGCTGAGCCTGCACTGAAATGTGTTCCTTTTGTTACACAAAGAATCAAATGTCAATATGGTGCAGTTTCACTGCCTCTAGAATAACTTGTCTGGTTAGGACAAGATGAAATGACACATTCACATCCCTCAGAGGTATTTTTTCAAAACGTTTGTGAATCTCTCATGGTTTTCCTTGCAAAGCAAAATCTGTAAATATTTCAGAAATTTCAAATTTTAGTTTAAACACTTGAAAAACATGGACAAAAAAGCACACAGACATTTAGGTAGCCAATATAATTTTCAATGGCAGAAAAATCTCTTTCACACATTTAAATACAAGGTTCCTAAACACTAATATACAGAAGATAGTACTAGTGAGTGCAACTCACAAGATTAAACATCTTTATATGGAGACTTAATGTACATCTTTTGAAAGCTAAGATACAAATATATATATATATATGTATATATATATAAATAAAAAGTAGAAATACAACTGCTCGGATGAAACTTTAACCCAACATTTTTGACGATATAAAAAGAAATGCTTTCAAATTTCAAAACATTACATTTTTATAACATAAATTCTGACAATTCTGGAAGGGCATGATAATAAACTCTATTATTAGTATTGTTATTGTTATTATAGCATGCTGTCCAGTGTACCTTAACACCCAGAGCTAGCTGGCTACATTTAACCATTTATCTTTCATCAGAATATATGATGTAATGATACTGATGTTTTTTGCAGAAATATCTAGCTCCAACAGCTACCAAGTGTCCAGGCCTCTCACCTGAGATGCAGAATACTCAAACACAAAAAAAAAAAAAAAAAAAAAAAAAAATTGTAATAACTTACCTGATATTCTACAGGCCCACCTGGAGATCTTAAAATAATCCCAGACCCAAATAGTCAGCCATTTCACTTTGAGAAACCTTTGTTTAAGTTCAAATTAGAATTTTTTGAATGAAGTTTTCCAGGGTCATAAGTCAATAGTATCTTCAAACCAGAGATAATATAGGAGGAAATAATAGGCTGTTTCTCACTTAAAAACAAAACAAAACTTGATGACAGGACTCAACTTGTCCTAAAGAGGAATGGGCAAGATTTCTAAACTAAAAGTGAAAATATTAGTAAGAAAAATATTTCTTGCCTACTACAGATGAAGGCATTATAAACTTTTGTTTGTGGCCCAACAAGCTTATATTGCTGAGAATGCATTTTCCTAATCAGATGTTAGAATTAATTTATTCCTAACTATAGTTACTTTCTGATTAACCAGTATAGAGAGCACTTCTAATACTCTATTATCCATTGCTATGATTCTTCATAGCAATGTGCTGCTACCACTGAAGTATCAGAAAATGTTAAAGAAATAAAAATGAATAACATCACAATGCACTACAAACATACAAATCATGATGAAATTGTTGTAAGTACAAAAGTTGTCTTATCCACTTACCCAGGCACTGACACATCTGCCACAAGTGGTGATTTTGAAATCCCCATAGAGATCCTTGATGGCACCAGTTGTAAAGAATCCCTCCACCATCAGCAAAATGCCATATACAAAGAATGCAGCTGCTACACCATATATCACATACTTGAAGATGTCAATCCTGTATAGGAACAGCAAAAGTTATTTATCTGCATAACTGTTTAAAGCTGACTCTGAAATTTCAGGGTGAATTAATCAGATTCTAAGCAGCAACATTTCTACTCTGGAGTCAGCCTAAGCACTGATTTCCTATAATAACAGCTGAAGCTGAGGGCAGGAGTGAGCTTTGGAATAAAATAGCATTGATAGAAAAAAAAAATGGGACATTTAATTTAAAAAGTTAAAGAATGATTTGTGTAGGTTAGAGACCAATTTGTCAGAATAATTTGAAAAAAATATATATTTTTCATCAGATAAAGTGGCAAAGTTAAAACAAAAGAAAAAGGAAACAAGTACCTGGAACATCCCTTGAGTCACACAGTGCACCTAGCACTGAGGTTTGACTTCATTATAGACAAGGTATTTTGTCACAGTCTTCAATAAATCTTACTATGTGTACAGGTAGTTCTCAAGTTGCAATGCCAATCACTGCTATCTTCTCCTCATTATTATTTTTCTGCTTATTACCCAACAGACAAAGTGTCTGACACATAATAATGAAGTCTTTAAAAAAGATCCCTAACTTCAAACAAGAAACATTCTTCTCAAAATCAGTAAGGTCAGATCATCTGACATTCTCATACAATGAGGCTTTAAAAACATTATTTCACGGACCCAAAGGTCAAGAAATGGAAGAATGGCTCAGAGTATACCATTCAGAGCCCAGAAGGCTAAAGATATTAAAAAGAAAATTAATTGGGCTGTGCTGATTGTCCTGCCTAGCACCGTCCAGAAGTTCATGACTTCTACAAGGAGATGCTGCCTACTAAATGTTCTCTCATGACAAAGATTTGTGTAGAGATACTTGAAAGGACCTCTCTTCTCTAAGTGTATTTTCTAAGCTTGGAAAAAACCTGTGACCTTTGCCTTGGGTCACCAGTTTTCAATATTTCATGCTTGGATTTCTCTAAAAAACTAGCCAAGGTGAGTTTTTGGTTTATCCACATGATATGGCAGCAGTAATGTGCAGGCTTAAGGTGTTAGTAATTGCAGTCATATGGTCCAGGTCAAGATAAAACAGCTTATTTAAAAGTACAATGCAAAAAAAGCCAGAGACCTGCAAGATGAATTTTGACATGCTTCAAACAACTACCCAAACTGAGTTTCTCAAGACATAAAGATCAATATCTTTGCTGTTATGAAAAGAATTATTTAATAACAGTTCTTTAGAATCACACTTTTAATTGTCACCCAAAAGATACAGAGTCACAGAGTGGTTGAGGTTGACAGGTACCTCAGGATCTATCTAGTCCAAACCCCCTGCCAAACAGGGTCTCCTAGAGCACATTGCACAGGATCATGTCCAGACAGGTTTTGAATACCTTCAGAGAAAAAGACTCCACAATCTCTCTGGGCTGTTCCAGCACTCTCTCCCCCTCACAGTAAAGATATTTTTCCTCATATCAGATGGAACTTCCTCTGTTTCAGTTTGTGCCCTTTGTCTGTTATCTTGTTGCTGAGCACCTCTGAAAAAATCTGGCCCAATACTCTTGACACCCTCCCATAGCATATTGGTATACATTGATAAGAACCATTCTCAGTCTTCTCTTCTCCAGGCTAAACAGACCCAGCTCTCTTGGTCTTTTCTCATAAAAGAGATGCCCCAGTCCCCCGACTCATCTTCATAGTCCTCTGCTGGACATTCTCTAGTCTCTATGTCTCTCTTGTACTGGAGAGCCCAAAAATGAATGCAGTACTCCAGGTGTGGCCTCACTGGGGCTGAGAAGAGGGCCAGGTCTCTCGACCTGCTGACAACACTCTTCCTAAAGCACCCCCGGAAACCAACGGCCATGGCCACAAGGGCACAGTGCTGGCTCATGGTTAACCTGCTGTCCACCAGAACTCCCAGGTCCTTCTCCACAGAGCTGCTTTCCAGCAGGTCAGCCCCCAATCTGTACTGGTTCATGGGCTTATTCCTCCCTAGGTGCTGGACCCTGTATTTGCCTTTGTTGAACTTCATGAGGCTGTTCTCTGACGAACTCTCCAGCCTGTCCAGGTCCCTCTCAATGGCAGCACATCCCTCTGGGGTATCAGCCACTCCTCCTAGTTTTGTATTATCAGCAAACTTGCCAATGGTGCACTCCGATTCTTCATCCAGGTAATTGATGAATAGATGGAACAAGACTGGACCAAGTACTGACTGCTGGGGGACACCACCAGCTACAGGCATTCCAACTACACTGGACTAGATCACAACCCTCTGAGCTCTGCCATCCAGCCAGTTCTCAATCTTCCTCACTGTCCACTCATGTAACCCATACTTCCTGAGCTTACATATGAGAATGTTGTGGGATACAGTAGTGAAAGCTTTGCTGAAGTCAAGGTAGAAAACATCCACTGCTCTCCCCTCATTCCATCATAGAGGCTATCAGGTTGGTTAAACATGATTTTCCCTTGATGAATCCATGCTGACTAGTCCTTCCTTTCCTTCACATGCTTAGAGGTGACATCCAGGATGAGCTGTTCCATCACCCTTCCAGGGATGGCTGATTGGATCCCCTTCCTTGCCTTTTTTGAAGACTGGAGTGGGACTGTTGTTTTTTGTTGTTTTGTTTTTACAGTTCTCAGGCACCCCTTCATGACCTTTCAAAGATGATGAAGAGTGGTTTAGCAATAATATCTGCCAGCTCCCTCAGCACTCATGGGTACATCCCATCAGTGACCATGGATTTGTGCACATCAAGTTTGCCTAAATGACCTCTAATCCAGTCCTCCTCAACTAAGGTAAAGTATTCCTTTCTCCAGAGTTTCTCTCTAGTCTGGGGTTCCTGAGGGCTGACCTTAGCAGCAAAGAGAACATTGAGCATCTCTGCTTTCTCTGTATCCTCCATCACTAGTGCAAGCCTCTTCCCTCCCCAACATTCAGCAGTGGGCCCACATTTTCTCTAGTATTCCTTTTACTACTGTATTGAGAGAGATAACTCTCAACACACAATTTACAGTAACAAGGCTGGACAGCCCATTAACATATCTTTGAATTTGAACGGTTTTCAAGAGATTCAAAGTCAGATTCAAGTTTTCAGTTGATATTTCAGATGTAGAAGTGTGACAACAGTTTCAATGAATGCATCTTAAGCTTGCTTTATTCTCATAAAAACTCAGTTAAACTTATGACCTAGCTGGCGAGGGGTGGGATGGAATGTATAATAAATGAATGCTGCTAGCATCTGTTTTAGCATTTTTCACAGGGCAATAACAGACAGGTTCTAGGAATAAGAAAGAATATGTTTTTTTCTTTTATTTCCCAATAACAAAGTCCTCTCAACTTCTTTCCACATCACTACATTTTATAGACAAGTGAAAACCAGGCTAAGTTGATATTTGTATGGAATAGATACAGAAACTATTCAAGATGGTGGAATAAATTTAGCAGTGTTGACAGTATTAGATGATGCAAAGATGATATTAATTCAGCTGGTATAACACTGTTTTAACAGTGAAATGATGTTTTGAGCCTATCTTCCCATTACTGACAAAAGTTAAGTTACCGTAGGAAACCAACAGCAACTTTATGACTATGCCGTAGGATCTCTTCCAACTCTTATATTATACTCCTTATAAAGCGTGACCTCCATCAGAGGCTGAAGTATGGGGGTTATGCCACAAACAGCTCCTCACAGACCTCAGCGTGCTCAGTGCTGTAGAAAATACAAGCCAACATTGCCTTAACAGGATTAAGGCTTTGGAGAAGTCCAGAGACTATTTCACAGTCCTTGCAACAGCTCTTTAAACCATCTGTGCTGAGCCTCCCACTGAGCTGCTCATAACAAAAAGAGTACCAAAAGATCTCTGCTTTTTCCTCAGCCTTATGTGCAACTAAAGGAATAACTTTCATTTAAGCCTTCTACAAGGAAAATATAATTAGCTACACACTAACCAAATATAGAAATCAATTTCTTCCTGATATACTCTCTACAGAGACAAGTAGGAAAATCTCCACTGATCAGGCTACACGAGATGAAACAGCCAGAATTACTGCAAGGAGAAAGGATCTCACATGATGTAAAGAGAAAAAAATAAATGACAGGAGTGAAATATTCACTCCACTACCTTTTAAGAAGTCAGATAGAATTGCATTGCAACATAACTATTAAGAATGCTATATTTAAAGAAAATATATTAAAACAGTAACAAGTTAATCACATATTGGTTTTGAAGACAGTGTTGGTATTAAAGTATTCTGCAGCATCTATATTAATGCTGCACATAAGTTCACATAAACTTTGATCTTCCAGTGAAATTATAATAGTTTATAAAATGTAATTCTTTGTGAATGAACTCAGGGAGATTAATTGCCATCTATGTTTTAGTAAAGCCCCAAATGCTGCAGATGCAGCACCAGAGTAACCAGGGAGGTAAAGGGCAGAATGAATGATGAACAGAAGCCAGTGGGTGAGATGGACAAGGGCAAAGCAGAAGGACAAGCACAGCTCACAATTGTGCAGGCTGGAGTGGAAGGAAAGAGGTATATAACAAGCAAAGAAAGAAGAGAAAAAATTATAGAGGTAAATTCTGTGCTTCTGATAGTATTGGAAAGACATACGTCAGGTGAATACTAAGGATACTCTGAAAAGAACAATAAGAAATCTTGCATACTTATTCACTAAATGCTGGAGTCCTGTGGATATTAAATAATGATATATTTATTCCTCAACTGTAGTCACTGATGGCAGCCATAAGTGCTAATATCTTAATGAACAGGTTGTCACTGAGTACATAGTAGACTATCCCAGCAGAGACAAGTCAGAGGTGAGTAAAAACATTCTCAGAGAGATGAATGTGACAAATTTCCTACTGAGTATTTTTGTGGCACTTTGACAAATACAAGATTGAAAAAGATATCAGCAAGCAATAAGATTAATTGATGAATGATCTTGTCTTTGAGTAGAAGACTTTTTTTGTGGAGAGTGCTAAAAAAAAATAGTTATTTTGTTGTTGAGACTCCTTCAATCAAATGAACACATAAGTAACACATTCCATCTTGTTATAAGTGCATTTCAATATTCAAAACTAGCTCCCGTTAACTATGTCTAGAAGTAATGTTTTGAGCTTGAGAAACTTATTGCTTCACTGGAGTAAATCAGTACCGCTCCACTATAATAAATGTGTTTACTACCCCAACAGATAAACCAAGAAGAACAGTTAACATTGACCTTTAATTCCAAAATGAATTACAATTTTAAGAACTCTGAAGTCTTTACAATATCCAGTCTAATCATGGTACATTTTCTACCCTCAGTGCTAAAGATTGGCGCTTAACTACTGCACACCACTATATACTTTTGTATCAAAATTATTTAATATTGTTTTCGAACAATCAACATATGATCTAGGGACATTTTTCTCTAATTTAGTTAAAATATGAACACATTCCAGACACTTATTTTCAATTAAGAGCAACAACAACCACTAAAATTGATCTATCACACGTGATTCTCATGCTGTCCAGAAAACCTTTTTATTTGAACAATATATGTGTACATTTCAGCTGGAATGTATCAGAGGTTTTGAATGGTCTAGCCCACCAGTATACCAGGTATTACTGTGGAAGCAGATTTTTAGCATTTAGAATTCTGCTTCATATTTCTCTTCCTGAATCTATAACAAATTCTCCAAATATAGATAATGTCATTCAAATTCCACAGGTGCATGTAATTGACACCAAACTGTATGTATATTCAGTGAATGCAAGTACATTCAGACAATTATACATATTTTCAATATAATAATTTTAAAATAAGAAAAGTACCAAAGCTATCAAAGACACTAAAAAACTAGTTAAATTATCACAATAAAATTTCTAATTTAACATTGCAGCTTTTTTTATAGCTGGAATAGACAGTTTAGAAAGATAAGTACTGATTGTAATTATCACCACTAGTGTCAGTCAGTTTTCCTATTTTTTATTATTATTTTTTCCCATCACAAGGAACTTTAATCTTCACACCTAGAATGCGCACTAATCTCTGTTACTCTGTAAGAAAGAAAACTGGCCTTTGTGATGATCCTTTTGCCCCCAGACACACTGATCCTAAAAGGCTGAGAGACTGAGATAGCAACCTGCTTCCTCAGGCTATCTCCAGCTTTTAGAATCAGTTTTGCAAATGTGTTTTTTGAAAATAGAAAAGATATAAAGGGTAAGCAAGGTTTGTACAAGATCTGTAGAAGTCATGGCTCATAGAAGTTTTTAATTTCTTAACATAAATTTAAGATACTATTCACTTAAACAGTTTAAGCAAACAAGATAGTACCATGAAGCACAGGGGAATTGTTAGCAAAGGGAGGAGACAAGCAGACATTTTTTCCTTTTTTGAATAAAAATATACAGTCAGCAGGGAGAAAGAAGGGTTAATAGTCATGTACTACGTGCAGAGTAAGACTAAAAAACTCACTATAAATGAAGTAAGAGACTAAAATATCCTCAGTATGGAGAAGAGAAAAATGAAACTGGTAAGAAAATGTCAGCACAGCTCCTTAAGGGATTTTTCAGAGATTAGGTTAATAAAAAATCTAAACTTCTAAAATACAGGTGGGAAGAGAACAAAATTGGAATATAGGATGTTCAATTAGAGTTTGTAGGAAAATGATAGAAGTAGAAAGAATTAAGAGCAGACAAAAGATAAGAGCAATGAAGGCCTAAGAGTATTTATTTTTATTTAAGGAAGAAATAACATTCACTAAAAAGAAAACAGGTTGAGTAGTATGTCTTCTAGTTCTGTATTTCTGGAAGAACTTCTGCATAATATCATATGCAAATTTGCTCAAAGATAAAGCACATTGTTAGGACTATATAAGGAAGAGACCATAATTTTAGAATATGCAAGACACTTGCATTCTGCAAATGTCAAGTTTTGTTATTTTACTCTGAATAGCAGCCATGTGCCACTGTTTTTAACAGATTAATTTGTGAATATATGTTGTATGTGTACAACTCAGGGTAGAATTCTGCATTCCTTTACAAAGTCATTCTACTCTAAAATTTTGTTGGTTGCTTCCTTCATAGGAAATGGATAGTTGAGCTGAGATTTCAAGGAACACTTCCAAAAGCAGCAGGATTCACAGCCTAATGGAAGAGGAGTAAGAGCAGCACAAACCATATTTCTGCCCTTTGAATACTGTAATGTTCTTGGAACAAGAAAGGATCTTTAAATGTTTATTTAAGAATTCAAATGAACACTAACTGTTTGAGACTAAAACACAAAGTCTTGACTATAACGTGGATTAGAATGGGTGTCAAAGTTGTTTCTGATAATCTAGGCTTGTTCCATCTTCTCACCTCTAGCAAAACTACTTGGAAAAAATTTTAAAGATGATTACTACAGAGGAAATCTGGAACCCTCTTTGCCTGAAGAAGGACAAAAATAGATTGGAATCAGTGCACAGCAACATGCAGACTTCCAGAAGAATTGAATATGATTCTATGATTATATGGTGTTGTACACTGTGGATATTGAATTTCCATTCAACTTTCCATAGGAACTAGCACAAAAAGACATAGCAAATCCTAACACAGGATTTCTGTTTCATTATTACAAATGTAAACTTGGAGTCATGTGCAGTAAATAGTAATAGGATAAAACCAATAACTTGATACTAAAACTCTAGATTGGCATGGTAATGGTTAATTCTACTCTTTTCAAATCTTTTGCACAAAGACCAGTTGTCTTAGTTTTTCATGGCACATAAAGGATATAGCAATATGCACATGTCCTGGTTTCAGTTAGAACAGAGTTAGTATATACATAGGTATATACATTTTCCATTTTATGTCTGTAAGATTAATTGGATAAAGTAAATTAGGACTAAATGGAAATAAAATTGCTTTAAAAAGTCATATGGAGATGAACTACCTGCTCAGAAAGGCCTATTGCAAATGCTTCAAATCACAGGCACACAGTGATAACAGTCAATCTAAATTCAAGTCAACCAAGTAAAAAATCTGCTTAACAAAAATTAAATAATACATCTGACTGCTTAAAGCAGTGGACTGTATTGGCACCGATGAAGACTAAAACATTCTTTATGTATTCTCTGCTGCTATTAACATGTGCTGCTAAGAATTCCGTTATTCAACTGTTTGATGAAATGAGAAGTGCATTTTTTCAGGTACCTTCCAAATACCACACTTTACTTACATAGCTACTGATTTTGCTTTTAACAGAACATTAGGCTACACAATATAGATGCATATGTAGCAAACATTACTTTTAATCACTGTATAATCTTGAGATGGTCATATTCTGAAGTGCTGGTGTGTTTTGTCATATTTGGAACATCTACTAATTGATACCAGATCTGGACTGCTATGTTTTGCATCTAACCCTTAATATGCTGTTTTACTTTCTACATGTGACTGAACTATTCCAGGGAAATAGTGTCCTCCTAAGTAAAGTAAACTGCATTCTTTTGAATGGAAAATGCAACCTTCAATGATATTGTGCTCTCATTGGTGGTTCCAAATTATAACAAACTAACAAGGTACATAGGTCAAAGATAGGCCTTCCTTCCAGAAACAATTACATTCTCCTACACACAGTCAGAATCCAGACCCAAGACCTCACACAGTGCTGTTAGTGGTAATTCTTATCAGCCTTATTAACATTTTTACTGCTGACCTGAGTGAAGGTCAACCTTCAGCCTTTCAGCAGTAGGGATTATGAGCTCACCCCCACTAATGTTTTGGCTCAGAAATGGATTTTTTTTTTTCCTTTTTACTGTGAGTCCCTCAGATGTCCCCACTTCTTGGGATATGATTTTCATTGTGTTTTAGAGTGTACAGTATAGACTCCTTTGCAATGAAACTAAATAGGATATATGCTCCAGGAGTGCTCCTTCTGAACTCCAGCTGCTAATGGATGTTCAGTGCATTGTATCAGACATGACTTCATCCAAAATAAATGAAATGAATATAGTACAAACAAGACATTAGCACCAAGCATGGTCTACCCATCAGTTTCTGTAGGGCTGATACTACTTACAACTCCATTATGTAGATATAATATACATATATATGAATAAATACAATATATACATAAATATAATATAAATATATAATATATACATATATTATATATAACAAGCTTATAATAAATTTAAGCACTGGATTTTTGTAACAGAACAAACATGTATAGGGAAAAACAGTATTACTGCATGCTAAATAGATGACTAAAACAGAAATATCATATGATCTAATGCAAATATTTATAAACATATTTCATATTAGCTAATCTTTACTGCAGGTCTCTCTGTAATATTTTTCACAGTATTCCATTAATATTAAAGCAATATTAATGACAAAAAGACTACTTTTAGTGGTACCAATATTTAACTTGTGATAACTGCAAAACCAACACAAACAAAGAGAAGATCAGAATAGTATTCCTTCATCTACCTGAAAAAACACTGTTTTCAAACAGTAAGGGGTAGATATAAAAGCTTCCATGAGTGCTCTTATTCTTCCTCAAATCAAAACATCTGCAAACACTATTTTACTAGGTAATATCCTTTTAATAAACCATGACTATACACCAGCTAGTCATTAACAACCATCAAACCTGGACACTTCGACAACCAAATCTGGGTCTTCTGCATTTTGAAAAGAAGGAAATTTTTAGCCGTAAGAAGATGGCTCCTGTGGAGTATCTATAGCAGTTCCAATAGTGACAATAGCTAATACAAATTTACATATAGTAACTTCATTTAGTATACTGTTTGGTATTGCACCTTTAAAAGGAAGTGAATTTACAATGACCTGAATTAGTTCTACTTGTAGTAGGAAAATGTTGCTAATGATACTGTCAGGAAGGTTTCTTCATTTTCTACTCTAAGAGCATGATTCCCTTGTTTCATGGCCTATATATCACAAACATGACAGATGGCACCAGCTGGCCCTGTACACTAAAAAGAAAGAGCTGTGAAAAGTTGCTATTGGGATATACAACAAACATACCTTGTGCTGCTTATTGCCTAAAACTATCTTCTGAAATTTGCTCCAAACACCAGAAAAACATGACAATTGAGTTCATACAATATAGTTTTGGACAATTGTCCATCAATTTCTCCTGACTTTGGAATCTTATCTAAGTCAGCTATTAAGTGAACCTAGCATCCATTACTTCACAGATACATTGTTCAATGCAGTTTATTAAGCCAGCAGAGAAATGACCGAACACCACATCTGCCTGAAGCAGATTTTCCAGTTTCCGTGAAGCCTACAGAGTTGTTAAATTCCAGAGCGGGCAACATAAACCATTGACCTTAGAGTTAAAATATTATAAAGGCAGTTTTAAGGGTAAATTGAACCACCATATTTATGTTCTTAGAATCCCTCTGAATTACAAGGAGCTAAAATATCCACTCTACTTTCACTTGAAGGAATTTGCATCCCAAACACAGCTTATGACTTCTGTATTTTAATTCCCTGAACTTCTTCAGTTGGAGGAAAAAAAAATAAAAAAAGAGGAAAAAAAAAATAATGTATCCCCTAAAAAAGTTATCAAGTTGGTAGTGAAGAAGTCTGAGAATGAAGTTTCACAAAAATGATTCAGAAACCAATGAAGTGATGTAACAGAAGGTAGTCCTTATCAAAAGTCCACTCACTGACAATTCAAAGTGTTTTGATTGTTTTGGTTTTCAGTAAACATCCAATTTATTAAAGGTCCACACATTTAGAAATGACTGTAAAGAGTGAAGATCTACGCTCAGCTCTGTGATTTTTGAAGATATTCTCTATCTGTAAGGACTACCTGTTTGTACAATATGTACATGTATTTTAATACTTCTGATTTCTCTTAATTTCCAAGAGTTTAGAATATTTGATTTACCCACACCACTTTGAAGAATTTCAAATCAGTCTGTAATCCAGTACTCTGAGACAAAATTCTTTTACAAAATCCTTGTTACTTTTTAGAACCTATTGGTTTTAGAACCATATTATAGACCAGGACTGTTTTTTTTTTGTCTGTTTTCCAAACAAGTGTTCAAAAGGGAGTTCATTACTGTAACCCATTGCTATAAAAGCACTATTTCTACCCTACCTAGCATCTCTGCAGGATGTTTCCAGTATCTTAAAATATTAACAATGATTACTCCATAATTTAACTTGGGAAATCATCAACTTGAGGAAATCAGTTTAACTGTCTAGTATTTAAGGAATTTTAAAACCACCTGGAAACCCACTCTTAATCTTTCAAAATTATGAATATGTGCTACTCATTAATATTTTCAAAGCAAATATGAAATGCAGCTGATATGTACAACCTGACTGAGGGTTCATGAATCTAGAAGGAAAAAACATGTATGCTCTGCTGAGCTAGTGCTCAGACTGCCTCTTTTGCCTCACAGAGCTGCTGCTATTGGCTGAAGCCTCAAGGGCAGGTCCCTCCAAGGTGACTTGAAGGCCTCATTATAGGTTTTTAATTAATTCCACCCTCCCCAAGCATCAGAATACTATGTGGGATGGGGGCCATGAGCTGCTTCTCATGGGGCTGGTAGGGCAGGATTGTGGCCAAGGCCCATCCCAGCACCCCTGCTGGGGGCAGCCCTAGTCCCATCACCAAGTGTCCCTGTGAGGCACCAAGGGAGGTGTTGAAATGGGTAGGGTACAGGGAGGCTGGGCCCTCATGGCCCAGTTTTTGCTGCTGTTACTGTGACACTGACCTTTCTGAATGCTTTGTTGTACTTTGGCTTTTCTTTCCAGGCACATAAAGTGTGCTTCAGACATCCTTTGTTTATTCTCTAGAGAGAAGCTCCATTCTCTATAGGGGTCTGCTCCTTCTTTTAAATTGCAATGAGTAACTATATTGACAAAGATAAAGGATGCTTTGTGAGCTGTTATTGAGCTCAGAACAAACACAGTTGTGGTCACAGCTAAAAAAGCCCTTATCTCTTACCACCTGCACAAATAGTTCTCAGATATGGATTGATTTTTATACTGAATGACATTTGAAATCCACCATGCTAATAAATATATATAGACAGCAACCATTAGCATGATGAAACAGAATCTAACACGCTTCGCTCCACTGCAGCATTTCTCTCGCACGTTTATCACTGAGGGACGGGCTTCAGGTCAGCCTGACACAGTTCAGAGCAGCAGAAACATTAAGAGACGAAATGGCTTACATAACCTAAGTGTAATTTAGTATCACAACCTGTTAGATCTTTTTATTCTTATTATTTGTAAACAGAAAAAAAAAATAATAATGTTGCTTTTCCATTTAAGTATGCATAGTTTTAAGAATGTAGAAACTGCACCACTTGTTTCTACTTTTCTGCCTTTCAAAAGAATAGAGTTACTGCAGGGCTTTTGCATTGCCAACTGTTAATCAATAGTTATGACAAAATACCGAGCACTGCATCACCCTACAGTATTATTTATAAAGCAGAGTACTATCTGTTTAAGCCGGTAAAAATTTGACAATTGCATATTTCCTAGAGCTTATCCAGTTACCAACAATGGCTCATCTGCTTTTAAAAATATTACCTTCTCCTCCCTTTAAGACATAATTTTAGAGATATCTTTCACAAATGAATAAACTGATCTTTTGATCCTAGTATATCTTTCAAATAAATATTTTGTTTTAGTAAGTCTTTAAGTAAACAAATGGACAAACCAAAAAGCTCCTGGAAATGCCAAAAAACTAAATGACAAGAAAAAAAAATCACCTTTACGCTCTCTTAATCATTTCCAGTGAAATTTGAACAATATCTCCAGTTTGATATTTTCTTTATTTGATAGAGGGAAGCTACAAAACTTTCTGTAAAGAGAAAGCATCAATTTGTGGCTGTTCTGCACTAATGGCTTCCTAGGGACTAATAAAATAAGTTAGAGCCTAGTAAGAAGATTGATCTTTCATTCAGGATAACAATGAACCTTAGCTGCCAAGTCAAGTCAGACCCATTATTTTAAATGACAAGTCAAAAAGCTCAAAGCAGAAGTCACATATTTCCCATCAACCTAATATATTATCATACAAGAACATTTAAATTCCTCAGTCCTAGACAGAAGAAATTTGCATGTGGTGAAGCAGTCATGTACTTATTTAGTAAATTCCTCCTTCTGGCTACTAGTTCCACAAATATTGCTAGGGTTCACAAAGAAGCTTTGGGAAGGATGTTGACATAGCACTGCACAAGTCAAGAGATTTCAGATTCATGAAATGTGATACATCATGAAAACAGTGGAACCAGGTCAGACTGTACACCTCTCTTATTCAATTTCCTATCTCAAACAACAGATATAAAAGAGTAAGAACTGGCAAGACAATAGGATAATTCCACATTGCTCTTTCAGCATCTGGGACTTCCTGAGCTGGATAAGTCTATATGCCATTAGAAACTGTCAATGGATTTGTTTTCCAAGATTATCCATTATTTCCAAGATTTCCCTTGAAACCATATAAGATTTTGGCATCCACAGTATCCAGTTAGTTCCACAGGTCTGCTATACAATTGAAAAAACATCACTCCTTCTGCCTTTTGATCCTGACACCTGCTAGTTTCCTCTGATACCTCCTACTTCTTGTACTGGAAAAGAGACAATATATCCTTACTTCCTTCAGGACATTTACAGACCTCTTATTCACCTTTTCTCTAGCTCTAGTGTAATTAATGTTTAACCATATAGCCTCTATTACAGAACTCTAATCATTCTTTTTTGCTTTCTGTGGTGTATCAAAGTTGGGGGGACAAGAACTGTGCACAGTATTCAGGATATGGATGAAAGGATATGGATTTATACCATACATTTACCATTATAAAATTCTGTTTCTCTATGACTTTCCCAGTAATTCTTGTATTTGATTTGATTTTTGACAACAGCTAAGCCCTGAGATTACATGGAAGTATCCATTGCAAGATATCAATGTTTTGATGGATGATCAAATCACTTCTCCAAAAAACATATAAGGAAAATGCTTACAAAAGTGTGGGTAGGATTCTTCCACTTTAGTTAGGAATACTAGCAGCCAGATAGGAATTTGGATTTCAATTACCCAGGAAAATCACATTTGAGTGAGACAATAAGATTATAATGTTTAGAGTAAACTTCTTTATTAAATGCTATTAATTTACTTAAGTGAAGGAGACTCCCAAAAAAAGTAACATTGAAAATTTTTCACAAAGGCCTTCCATAAATAAGTTTTAAGAGTAGAAAAGCATGAAAGCTTCAAAATAGATGAATTCTAGGAAAACCAGAGGCAACAAAAGTTTGACACTACAAGCAGTAAGGTTCTGCACAACACTTCAGTTACTTCCCTGTTGCATTTATTCCCAGAACTGATCTGTTACTTGTTATACACACCTGCTTCATTTGCTTGGACTGCAGAGTAGAAAATTTTACACGTTTCAGCAAATAATTATCACAGGATAAAAACAAACATGTTGTATGGAACAGGCCTGTCAATATGTGAAGTACTCTTAGTATTAAATGATAGTAAATTGCATTAAAAATTGCTTGTAATTAGAAAAAAAAAAAAAAAAAAAAAAAATCAGCTCTATCAAAACTTCATCTGAGCTTATCCAACATTAAATAATTCTTTCTACAATGTTCATTACAACAAAATTTCTTGAGTTAAATTTATATGCCACATGGAATTTTTCATCAGTTTTCACAGAAAATGAAAAAAATAAAATAAAGTATTAACTTACATGGTAAAGACATCAATAACATCTCCTGCAACTCTTGTCATCTCAAAGTAGGTTTGCAGAATGTTGACAGTTCCTGAAAGTGCTTCATGTCCACAACCACAGAACAGCGCAACGCCAGCATACAGCAAGATGGTAGCAATCAAAGATGCATAGGGAATACCTCCCAGGCATTTGATGCAACATTCAAAGCACCCTACATGAAAAGAAAGTTGTACGTTAACATAACAAGTAAGGAAAAAAAAATAAAGAAAAAGAAAATAAAAAAACTTTTTCTTTTGAGAACTGCTTCTGTAAAGTGAAGAGAGATTTGATCAGATATAATAATCCATCATTTCAGAAAAATCTGTGAGAGGACAAATGTTAATTGAACTTCTGAGTTTTCTCAGTTGATACTTGACCTATTAAATGTAGAAGGCCAGCTGATTAACATGAAATTTTAAATAGTGAATTCCTTGTACAGTTTCATGTTTTTTCTCAGAGCAGATTAGTGTCAGTTCCAGGTTATTCCAATATTCACAATACAGCTGTTAGATTACTGAGGAGGTTCCTCAATAATAGGGAACCACAGAGAGTATCCTATCCAATTCCTTCCATCGCCATAGATTTACTCCATGTTTTTCATTTGCACATACCGACAACAGAATTTCTCCACCCCATAGCACCATTTTGAGGGTGTAACCAAGTGTTCACTTGCTGGAATACCTCACAATAATAGATGAAGATATGCACTCAAAAGGCACAGATTAAGAAACAGTTGTAGAAACTGAACTTTCTTGCCACTTATTTACCTTACTAAGTGAGGGCAATTGCTCTTGATTTATACCAGGACAACCCTTCCTCCAGCCATTGATCTCTAAACTGATGCTTAGTTCCACAACAAACCCTCTCCCCAGCATGCATGCTCAAGTTTCTGGCACTACTTTGCTTAGTTTGACAAGCAGCTTCACAAATGCAAAATCTCTACCAAATCTCTCCAGTTCCTTAACAACTTTTACATCCTGTAGAGCCCTTCTTATTACCTTCTGGAAGGACAGAAAAGACAAAAAGGAACCTGTGGCAGAGGTAGAGCAGACAGAATTGAGTAAACACTCGTTTATCATTTATCTAGTTCTTCCACAGGCCTACTGGCTACTTACTTAATGAGTAATTCTAGAGTTTGCAGTGTTGTCAAACCAACACAAAACTAAAGAAAAGCAATGAATCTTACAAACCAGATTTTAAAATGGATATCACGTATCATTCATAAACCACAAAAGGTAATGAGCTGTAGGTAACATTTGCTCCAATTCTTTTCTTTAAGCTGTTCAGAATGTGAAAATAGCTGTTTAATAACAGAACAAAAGAAATGCTGTTTTAACTAGCAAAATGCTTTTGAACCACCAGTACAGAATGTGACTCAGCTGTACCATGTATGTATATGTCTGTATGACAGTGACAGCCATTCAGAGCTCTGAACACCATATTCACAAGGTAGCTACAACACACAGAAATAATTGCTAGAAAAGATTTTTAAAATTGTATAGGGTTTTGATGCTTGTTTTCCTCTGGAAATAGAGGCACCAGTACTTTCAAACTTTTTACTCTGCAAAATGAGCCTATTTAACCTCATACAGTTCAGCATTTATACTTACTATTCTTAAATTTACCAATATTTTTCCTCAGGCAAAAATCTAGATCTGCTGGGACTATGTATTTCTACACAAATGATAGGAAGTAATTCAAAGTACCATTCTTCTTTGGTACTTGAAACAGGAAGAACTGCATTGATCTTTTTTTTTTTATGTCATTACACAGAGAAAATGTAATAGTTTTTGACAAGACAAGGAATTTTATTTTAAGTGGATAATGTTGAACTCCAAATACCGGCTATTTTTAGCTACCAAAATTAATGTTTCATCGCATACATCCATTATCCAGTCAGAGAAGATCTCATAGGCAGCTACCTCAGCTCCTCTCAGTAGAATCTTTACTGTCTATTATTAGTAATACTCTTGGTATAGGTATATAAAATTCTGTTTTAAAAGGCTTGTAAAGTGTTCTTTACACAGTCTTTGTCTAGACAAATCTGTGTACTATGCTTACACTTTTTGTGTGTATGTGTGCAAGTATTCTAACGTACATCCAAGTGCACCAGCCAAACTTAATTTGACCTCATCTGTTTATGTGATCTTTTTTCTACATTAAGGAAAGAAATGATTCAGACCTTGAGCAGAAGCAGAAGCTGTGATTGTGATTTGCTAATTATCCACACAAATCGCATCATCACAATCATTTACCTTCTTGTGCTTGAGTGATATGTGAACTCTTTCTCCTTAGTGCAGGATATATAACCGACAAATAATTTTCTTTCTATTTCTAATTCTTCTAAATTTTCTTTTATGTTTGCAAAACCTCCTTGTGAAAGTGCCAACAATAGTTAAAAGGGAAAAATGTATTGGAAAGCATTTTTTTTTCTATGGGAAAACAGTAGCACAGTCATCACCACAACCTTCAAAGAATTACTTTGCAAACGAATTTAAGACTACCTTTTTAATTCTAAGTGCATGTATAGATTGTGACATTATTTCTGTTCACTATTATTTTCATTGAAAAGGGTGTGAAACTGTAGGTTATATAGCATTTTAATAGTGCAATTAGTACAAAACAAACCAAACAAACAAACCAATGCACTCCCTCAACTCATATTGATAGTCTCTTGTTCTGAGTCATGGATAACAATGGCAGCTAAAACCTAACAAGGGCAACAGACTTTGTAATTTTTGTACACTACTTAAAATTAGCTATAATTTCATCCAGAACTGTCCCTTGTTTTTATTAACTATTCAAAATTCCAGTTACAATTACACATTGGAAAAAAAAAAAAAAAAAAAAGCTTTTGCTAGAGAAAAAAACCCAGACCAGTAAGATCATTAATAATCTATCACAGTATCACAGTACATTCTATATCAGAAGTATAAATTAGAATTGCATTTTCATCAGATGCCTTCAACATATTTGTTCAATTATATTCAAGGTAATTAAATCTCAAACGGATTGCTTAAATGGGTTCCAAATAATTCAGTTTTAATGCACAGTGGTACTAATATGAAATATGCTTCCCAGTCAAAAAGAAGAAATATTATTTCAAGAAGCCCACAATAGAATAACTGTGCTGTTCAAACAACTATATTTAGCAAATCCACCTGTCAGAGAGATCTATAATTTCTATGTTACCACCATCTGATATAACAAACTTCCAAAGACAAATTAAAGATGTATAATTGGGCTAAAAGATATTTAAAAGACAGTTTTCAACTAATATTAAAGACACACCTAAATTTAGTAAACATGGTTTTAATTCCTACCAAGCACACAGCATGGCAATTTACACAGCAAGCAATAAAAGGTACTTTCTTTCTCCTAGATTAGGAGTGACATATATGCCATTACTTCTCCCAGAGATAACAAACATGTTTCTGTTGTGTTCCATCCTCCTGAACTATACTGAAATCTGAAAAAAAAATGACTGCCTCTCTTCCTGGGAAACTGATACAGATTTGGATATGGGTAATATATATACATAGTTCTATCATAATTTTCAACATGGAATAGAAATAAATTTATATATATATATATATATATTTATACATACACACACATTGAATTGAATATATCTACAAAAGTAAATAGGGATTAACAAGTACATACTGAGCCCCCCACCTCTCAACCCCCTCCCAGAAGACTGTGTTCAGCTCTGGGGCCCCTGACACAAGAAGGACATGGAAGTATTAGAATGAGTTCAGAGGAGAGCCACAAACATGATCAAGGGGCTGGAGAACCTCTCCTGCAAAAACAGGCTGATAGAGTTGGGGTCATACAGCCTGGAGAAGAGAAGACTCCAGGGAGACCTTAGAGCAGCCTTCCAGTACCTAAAGGGGGCCTTACAGGAAGGCTGGAGAGGGACACTGTCACGGAGGGTAGTGGTGGGACAAAGGGTAATGGCTTTAAACTGAAAAGAAGGTAGATTTAGATTAGGTACTCTGTCACACTAGCCTGTACTCCTTCATCAGGCAAGATTTTTCAAGAATAAATACCTTGTTGGCTTTCTCTGTGGCACCAAAATACTCTGATAAAGTATCCTAAAAAATGATGAGAATTACTAGATACCAAAATGTCAACAAAAGAGAAGGCTACATGATTTGCCCTTCTTAGCAGAACACAGATCTAAGCTATTGTGATAGCAGAGAATCAATGATTTGGCAGTAGAGGTTCATCATGAGTCATGACCAAAGGCCTAGATTTCATGTAGTGAAGATGCATTTGAAGGTTTAGCTGGGTAACATCACAAAGAGCCACTCTCTGCACCTCTTCTACTACACAAGTCTTGGCAACATGGGAAAGCTGTCTTGAATTGACTGGAACTACATGTTTAAAGCAAAATGCCTTATCAACCTTGCTAGTCAAACTGAAATTTAGCCTTTCTTTTCATCACTTTTTTTTTTCATATTATTTGACAGGTAAATGATCATCCTACATGCTGTATGCTTCCTTTAAGGTACTAGTGCCACCTTTCCCAACCCTGTCATTTGTAATTGTAACAAAGAACTTAAATAAGTGAAAGCTCCTGGCTGCACATCTCACAGCTTGTCAAGGAAATTGGCTCAGTTACCACTTAGGTGCCTACACAAACCTCCATTTGGTAAGGTATTGAGAATGTGCTTGACTGTAAACATGTGGCCTGTCTCATAAACTTAAAATCAAATTAACACTATAACTTCAATAAAAGACAGAATAGGAGACAAATATCTGACAGATATCAGAATAGGAGACAGACAGATATATATCACAACTATGTCCAAATAGAATGACCTCATCCTTGAATAAATTGTTCTTTCTAGTAATCACCTATGAAAACACTTAAAGTCCACAAATATAAGTGACAATAAACAGTACTAGTTTGTAAGTGTTTTTATGCCAATGACTTTTTTTTTCTTTCTTTTTAAACTTATTGGAATGACAAGCCCCTATAAAATACTTCCCATCTCCTTGTCCTTTTATCCAACTGCCACCATCTTTGCTGCTTTTCCTTAAGCCTATTTATATTATTTGACAGTTGTATTATACAAGTAGCTGCAAAATCTAATAAGAATGAGAACCTGGCTGCTCTATATAAAGAATAATTATAAAAGTGGACACAAACTGGACATTTCCTAACATATTTAACACACTAGGACACTTCCATTATTACCAGGTACTTACCAGCTAATGAAAACTGTTGTGTAGCTCAGAGCTCACCTATGATCTGAACTGTGCTTTGAAATTGTCTTGTTTCTATTTTTCAGAGAAGGAACAGGAGTGACTCCCATTCTTTATTCAGTGCCTGGAGTTGTAATGGAAAAAATTGAGGCCTAAAAAAAACTAACCTTAATTTTGTTTTTCCAAAATATCAAAATCAAGTCTCTGCCTCTGTTTCCTTCCAGCTTTTTCAGGCAGCCAGCTCAAGTTTTAATAATGCCTTGAAGACTACAGGCAATTTCAGTGGTGGCTCTATGGTAGACTTTTTGCTTGAGGGACAATATGTATTTGAATGATGGAATGGTTCTAGAATGATACTGTTTTATAGTGACAATATTAATGATGTTGAAATCACAGCTCAACAGAATTTATTCTTAATGTTGACTGCTGATGGTTTAGCAGAATGGCGTAGGGATCTGTACATGCTTCAGAGTATTTTTTTCTTTTTTTCATTATTTTTTTTATACCTGGACAAATGCATTTTGCAGTGTGAACTAATGCAAAATTTCCAGAGAAAGTACTAATTCAAATTTTTGATGCAAATACATATAAAAACATATTCACTCACACCTTTGAATTAATCTATGAACATAAATGAAGACTCATATTTATGGGACACTGACAATTGTGACAATATACAAAAAACTGGGTTTTAATTAGCTGTTATATACTCTTCAGTACATTAGGTTTATTGCTGTTTAATGAGTCAAATCTTAATCTAACAGTTCATAAGCATTAAAGTTATGGACACAGAGCAGTCCCCTCCTGAAACACAAGCCCATAGGGTATAACATGCTCAATCTTTGTTATTTTTAAAAAATACTACTGCTTGAGCTAACACACAATTGTCAGCTTCAAAATCACTCTAAAGCTAAAGGGAATGAAGGAAAGTAATTCCCCAAAATACGATACAAACAATTTGGTCCAATTTTCACACTAACAAAGTTTCACACTAACAAAATATAGCAATTAAAATGCTTTGCCCATTACATTTACTTTTTATATCATGTAATTTAGATTTGTGTGGTGAATAAATTGGTTATTAATAAATAAGTTAAAAACTTGTTATATGTATCAGTAATGCATAGATGATGACTGAAACTATTGTAGATGCCTATAACCATGTTTTTGATCTGCTGGAAACAATAACGATTTGTAAGAGAACTGATTTTATATAACATTAAGAATTGTATTCTCATTATAAAGTGAATGGCAATGTTATGGAACACAAAACTAGAAAATAAGTATTCTTTTCATCCCTCTCACTTAGAGTTCATAGAACTAATTCCACCTCCTCATCCCTGAACAAAGGTATTTCTCCCAAATGGAAAACTACTATGTAGCATGTACTGAAATGTGTGATTCTGCACTATTTTTTCCTCATTCACAAATAGGCTGAGTTCCACTGGGCTTTAAGCAACTTTTTTTTTTTTTTTTTTTAGCTCATTATCCAAATCTTGCAATCCAGAGAACATTCTTCCATGAATTTTCTGTGCATTCATCTGTTTAAGTAGAACATTATATAAACTTTCAGTGGTATTCATAAATTACAACTTTTAGAGAAGGTAACATCCCCTTTCTTTCAGGTGGTGGAACAGAGGAACAAATAGGGTAATTAGCAAATAACTTTTCATGGTAGTCCTCATGATAGTATCATAGAATGGCTCTGAGTTGGAAGGGACCTTAAAGATCATCTAACTCCAACCACGCTGCCATAGGAAGGGATGCCACTCACTAGATCAGGTTGGCTAAGGCCCCATCCAGCCTGTCCAGGTATGGGGATAGCTTGAATATGATTTTTCAGAGTACTTACATTTATATAAGACCTTTATGTGATCAAAGCACACTTTACTGATGTCATTTACAGTTGTACATGCTTAACATTCAGAAATAATGAAAATGCAATTAGAGGATTTGTGAATACTTTGTTCTCAGCAGCTGTTCAGGACATAGAGGAAATAAGTATATAAGGACAATATCAAATATTCAGCTGCTTTAAATGATCTCTAATTCTTTATAAACTTTTCCACTACTAAATCTGATAGTGCACGTAGGTTTTGCAGTTGTTAGCTGATAGCAGTGAAATGCTGCATCTCTGAAATACTGAGCTCTTGGATGTGGTAGTGAGTGAAAATTTCTTTCATCTGGCATCACATAGACCTTGCTTTTTATTCCACATCATGTGCAATTTCTGATCCTATATCCTCCTATTTTCCATTGTTCTTATCTCAAAATCGTCTTTTTGACTTTATCTGCTCCCTTTACCTGCAGACTGTCTCCACCCTACTTTCATCCCTTTGAACACATATTTGCCTGAGAAACAACCATAACAGATAATCGTGCTCATTCTCTGCAAAGCTGAGAGAGAGCAGGATCATCTGCTCTGTGGGATGAGTGGTGGAAATGCAGCTTCATCTCCCTCTTCTCCCCCCAGCCTTTGTTCTACCTACCTAATTCCATCACTCCTCTCCAAGGCATTGAGATACTCCTCAATGAAACATGCACACACAGTTTGTATTTATTATCCAAAAGGACAGAATAATGTCAACTAAAACAGAAAAAAAAAAAAAAAAAAAAAAAAGTAGAAATAAAAAATAGAAAGCTCCTGTCTGAAATTTTGAATATTCTGAACATTTAGGTCTGGCAATAAAACTATAGTCTTTTAATGGAAGCATTAGGTAACTTTATATATGACTGTCATTTCAACACCTCAAGAAAAAAAAAATAAATAAATAAAAAGATGAAGGAATAGACAATGATGGGACAGACAAATGTCAACCTTCTGTGTTGTCTGAATAATCCAGTCATGACCTGACCAGTTTTAAGGACAACAGTTCCATAAAACTAATGAATGCCATCTTGTCTATTTTTCAGAGTAAGTATGTGAAAATGTGTGAAACTTTGAATGTGTGTTACAGTCCTCTATATGACAAATAATTCTTTAATCCCATTTAACACAAACTTTTGAATCTATCAATAAACAGTTTTGCAGACAAATAAAACACAGAAATCAAAGTGTAATTAATTTAGAATAAACAATTTAAAGGTATGATTTACTCAATACAAATTTATCCATTCACTTTTTTTCAGTTATAACAACTATAACCATACAGGTCATAACCAAAGTCTCTAATGATCATATTAACCTCAAAAAAAAATCACTTGAATTGAGTCATTATTGACCAATTCCTCTACCAAGATCTTGAAATAAGTTATGTACTTCTTTTGAACAAAAACATCTGTAGTAGCCAGACATCCATTGGCTTCAAAACAGACCATACATATAAAACCTAAGCCAGATCTCACTAGAGTTAGACAACATCTATTACTGACTCCAGCAGGAACAGTAATTTCAGCAAGTACTCAGTGAAGGGACAATTTTTAAAGAGTAAGAGTATGAAAATCTGTATCAAGGAAAATGACCCTAGATGCATAAGCTCTCATTTACCATGTATCTCCTGTTCCACTGATGTGCTATACAGCATATTTACTCTGTAGATCTTCACAGTTATTCCACTGCTATGGGACGCTCTCTAATCTCATTTTTCACAGCCAAACATACCTACCTTCCTGTAAATTATTTCACTGAAGTAGTTCCAGAAAAAGAAATGAAGCAAAAATCAAGACAGTATAACATATGCAAAATAAAACCAGGGATATAATGAAGCAAATATTAGGACTTGAGCAGTGGCAGTCTTAAATTCTGTTAATAATGTGTAATATCGGTATTAGATTTCCCTTATTTAAAACATTTTCATTTTTTTTTAAGTTTTTATTTATTTATTTGTAAACCAAAGAAAATTTCCAGGTAGTGTGCCAGTCTGCCTTTGAGGTACAGATGACTTTTGCTTATTCTCTCAAAAGGTTTGAGCTTAAAAGATTTCTAATGTAATATATCATCCTATCAAACACACTGGTGATTTAAAATAAGGTCACTACAGAAAGTGAACAGCTGCTTTAGGAATAGAATCATAGAATCATAGAATCATAGAATATCCTGAGTTGGAAGGGACCCTTAAGGATCATCAAGTCCAACTCTCGACACCGCACAGGTCTACCCAAAAGTTCAGACCATGTGCCTAAGTGCACAGTCCAATCTCTTCTTAAATTCAGACAGGCTCGGTGCAGTGACCACTTCCCTGGGGAGCCTGTTCCAGTGTGCAACCACCCTCTCTGTGAAGAACCCCCTCCTGACGTCCAGCCTAAATTTCCCCTGCCTCAGCTTAACCCCGTTCCCGCGGGTCCTGTCACTAGTGTTAATGGAGAAAAGGTCTCCTGCCTCTTGACAACCCCTTACGAGGAAGTTGTAGACTGCGATGAGGTCTCCCCTCAGCCTCCTCTTCTCCAGGCTGAACAGGCCCAGTGACCTCAGCCGTTCCTCGTACGTCTTCCCCTCCAGGCCTTTCACCATCTTCGTAGCCCTCCTCTGGACACTTTCCAACAGTTTCATGTCCTTTTTATACTGTGGTGCCCAGAACTGCACACAGTACTCGAGGTGAGGCCGCACCAGCGCAGAGTAGAGCGGGACAATCACCTCCCTTGACCTACTAGCGATGCCGTGCTTGATGCACCCCAGGATACGATTGGCCCTCCTGGCTGCCAGGGCACACTGCTGGCTCATATTCAACTTGCTGTCTATCACGACCCCCAGATCCCTCTCTTCTAGGCTGCTCTCCAGCGTCTCATCGCCCAGTCTGTACATGCAGCCAGGGTTTCCCCGTCCCAGGTGCAGGACCCGGCACTTGCTCTTATTGAACTTCATGCGGTTGGTGATCGCCCAGCTCTCCAACCTGTCCAGATCCCTCTGCAAGGCCTTTACGCCCTCATTTGAGTCCACAACTCCTCCAAGTTTGGTGTCATCAGCAAACTTGCTCAAAATACCCTCTATTCCTACATCCAGATCATTTATAAAAATATTGAAAAGTACCGGCCCTAAAATGGAGCCTTGAGGGACCCCACTGGTGACCGCCCGCCAGCCTGACGCAGCCCCATTTACCATAACCCTTTGGGCCCTGCCCGTTAGCCAATTGCTCACCCATCGTATGATGTTTTTATTTAGCTGTATGGTGGACATTTTGTCCAGTAGGATCCTATGGGAAACCGTGTCAAAAGCCTTGCTGAAGTCCAAAAAAATCACATCAGCTGGTTTCCCTTGGTCCACCATACGGGTGATCTTATCATAAAAGGAAATCAGGTTAGTTAGGCAGGACCTACCCTTCACAAACCCATGCTGGCTGGGACCAATGACTGCTTTGTCCCCCAGGTGCGCCTCAATGAGTCCGAGAACCAACTTCTCCATGATTTTACCAGGCACTGACGTGAGACTGACAGGCCTGTAATTGCTAGGGTCTTCTTTCTGACCCTTCTTGAAAATTGGCACAACATTTGCCAGCTTCCAGTCTACCGGGACCTCTCCAAATTCCCAGGATCGTTGAAAAATAATTGATAGAGGTTCCGCGATGACATCCGCCAGCTCTTTCAGCACCCGGGGATGAATCCCATCCGGACCCATGGACTTGTAGGGATCCAGGTGGAGTAGCAAATCCCGCACACGTTCAGGGTCAGTTGGGAGTTTGTCATCCCCACCGTCCCGGTCCTCCAGCTCAGGGCACCCTGGGTCCCGAAGCCCATCATCGGCATTGAAGACAGAGGCAAAGAAGGCGTTAAGCGTCTCTGCTTTGCCTACGTCATCGTCTGTGAGGAGACCTTCCCTATCAAGGAGCGGCCCTATGTTTTCTTTAGTTCTCCTTTTTCCATTTACATATCTAAAAAAACCCTTTTTATTTTCTCTCACAGACACAGCCAGCTTCAACTCTAGCTGTGCTTTGGCCACTCGAACTTTCTCCCTACAAACACGAATACATAGCTGTTATCACCCATAGAAAAAATAACAGACATTTCTCTTTCTTACAGCAGTGATTTTTACCTAACATTGTTTTTGCAAGTCCCACGGTGAATAAGGTCAACCATTACTTGATGAGTATTACATTTGTATTATCTACATTTTATAAGTCTACTTATTCAGAAATCACAAACTGAATAATGTGAACTCCTATTTAAAATATAATTTTAATATTATGTATAGTTTAATTAAAGCATACAAATGAAACAGAAACTTTAAAATTTAAAAAATCAATGGCATATATATGTATACATATTTCCTGAAAAGGCTAAATGTTTAGTGGAAAGGAAAATATATAATTCTCTAACCTAAAATTAAAAATGTATAAGTCACTATGTAAAAACAATTTTAAAAGAAAAAAAAAAAAAAAAAAAAACTTCAAGTGTTACTGAGATCATGTATTACAGTCTCTTCAACACCATTCTAATAGCAGTATATTTTACTACTGGAAAATTTTTCTGGAAAATTAAAAAAAAAAAAGTTAAAAGGTCAACAGAAAGAAATGTTTGAAAAAAATAAAAAGATAAGCATATTTGAAAAAAAAAACTTAATGTTAAAGATATATATCTGTTACTATCGTACTTACCTGTAAGTATCTACATAATTTAAATTGTATTTTTAACAAAGAGAATGTGTGTCTTTTATGCTGTAGCATTTTTGTGCTCTAATGAAACTAAGTAATCCAAAATACTACCTGTTGAAGAGAGGATATAAAAGTTTAATCACAGGAAAAACTTTTTAATTATTTTTTAAAGACTCAAACAATATTTTAATTTATTAATTCCATAGATTTTTTCTAACTAATATTAATCAGGCAACAGTTATATAACTTTGTCAAATTCTCCATGCCAACTCAATTACTTCGTATTTTACAGATTGTTTATTTATGTATTTCTTCTACAAAGAGTACTGCCATTTTACCATTGATGATAAACAGAATATATTTTTATCAGGACTTCCTCTGCGGCAGTCCTTTTAGCTTCATTTTTTCCTCCTTATTTCTTTTTCAGCTTTTTCTATGGCTAACCTCTTCACCTACTGTTCATGTCAATTTTTTTAAAACTTCCATATGAAACTCTTCCATTAAAATGCATTATTTATAATTAGTAATTAAACTGCCTTTATATTTAATAACAAAGCAGAGGCATAGTGCTCATAATACCACAGGATTCTTATAAAATGCAAAGGTCAAATTCTGTCCTTAACTGACTTTGGTGTTTTGACTTAGGTAAACATTTATGCAAAATGTGGCCCTTAATTTACTGATCTGTATTTTTTTTCACTGTAAATACAGAAGAAAAGGAAAGAAGCCAAGTTCTGCATTCTTGTTCCTTAAAGTAATGGATAGAAACTGTAAAATCCTATGCAGGTTTGGTGCAAACACTCTTGAAAAATCTGTTCATAAAAGGTCACAGTACAGTCACTGCTGTTCAAGGAAAAATAGCAAGAAGACTTACAATTGTTAGGTCTAGATTTGGGAACACAAGGATGAATCCTACCTCCAGGGATTACGAGTATGCCTCTTCATTACTGCAGGCACACACCTTTTGTGGGAATGGGAAACTCATTGTGCACAAGAACAGAACTATGTTGCACTGCCTGCAGTGTGCCAAGAGGATACAGTCAGGGCACCCACATTTGCAAATGGAAGAATGCAAATGGAAGTCTTTTCTGCCTAATATCATCCCCACACACCAAAAGTAGACAATATCCTGACTGCCTCTCGACATTATTTTTTTTAAAGTGAGGGGATATTCATAATGCCATACAGTCTGGCAAGAAGGAGTTCTGTCCATATTTAATGATATTTTAATACCTTCCCCCACCCTCTAACACTCCAGAAAATATTAAAAAAAAAAAAAAAAAAAAAGTTTGAAGGGAAAAATATGATGTTAAGATATTTTTCAGACCTTTTGTCTTTCAGGACATAAAAAATTTATATGAGGCGTACAACTCCTGTTCTCCTGTTCCTTTTATTTTAAGACACTGAGAAAACACTATGGGAACAGTTTTTGGGACATTATGAAAATATGTATTATTGGTTTTCTCTGATGATTTCTAAAACAAAGTATTAAAATTAAGATAACCTTGCTACTTTGCCTCTTCCATTACCTGTTCTGTGTGAAGATACTTAAAGAGTACTGAACTTCTCATTTGTAATTACACACATTAGCTGGATCTCAGAAAAGGTTGTTCTAGTTTACTTGCTAATACTTGGACTCCATCTTCCATGAATGGGCAACACAGAACAGAGCCCTAAACTTCACATTGGGAGGTACTTAAGAAGTTGGAAGAGGGCTTTCTGGCAAATAAAATCCTATACACATGGGAAATGAAACAGAATTTGTAAAAATCTTTCTTATTAAATTTATCGGTGCCATTGTCATTCATGCTATTTCAGAACACAACTTATTATTTTTCTTCATTTTGCTAACACCTACAAACATATTTCCCAGGACAGGCAACTCCTTCTTTCTCATGCTCTGCAGTCAAATTCTTATCCCTTTAGCTAAAGAGAAATGGTTGCAAGTGGAAGGAAACAAATAAAATCAGGTCTCATTTTATAAATGACATACAAAGCTAAGCCCCAGATGCAATGAAAAAGCAGAGACTGTGGTCAAGCAGGGCAACAATACAACATCTGAAATTTAGTCCTCATCTTCTCCAATGATGAAAAGCATTTTCTCCTTTGAAAAGAGCTAATAGTTTTCAGCATGTTAGATGTCACCTTCAAGAAATTGCTGGTAAGTCAACTATCAGTATTTTGTCGATTTGTCTAGGGAATGGTTCTTTAAAGGTAACATAGTCTTGAATTTTCAGTGAACTGTAGTTATTCTGATTAGATATCAACAACACTGAGAGCATACCAACAAGCAGAATACTAAATATGCATAAGAGAAAAAGAAAAGTTAATGGCATTCATGTTCTGACTGACAGTTTACAACAAGACATCTTAGAAGACAACAGTACACACATTTTCTACTTTTTTTCTTTTTTTTTTTTTTTTTGAAACACTGTTGATTTGACAATTTATATTGTATGAACAGGAAATATATTTATATTTTATAATATATTTTATAATATATTTATATTGTATCCAACATTGAAAGCTGCAAATGTCTGTTTGCTAAGATACACAAAACACAAGCAAATTGCAAACAGCTCATGCTTTAAGTGTTATGATAAAGAATATTTGAATTGTACATTCTTTGCTGATAACAATGACTTTCAGTGACTTACAAGTTTGTTTCCACAGTTTACTAAAGACAATGTCTTTTTCATTACAGACAGCCAAATCTAAGAGCACCTGAGTGCTGAAGAATGCCTGCAAGTTCTCTCCAAAGTCAGTGATCTCTCTCCCTAAGCAAGGATTTCAGATTTGTATGTGCTGCAGGCAAACATCACCAGGGAGTACTATGAAAAGTGCTCTAACTGCTATTGTAACAAGTGGAATTGACTATAATTCCACATGCTGCAGATAAATATCATCGGAAATTTTCAAAATTATGCTCAGATCACTGCTAGTCATTCCACTGCATTTTTATAAAAATTAGAATCTGATATTCAATTTTATTTTAATTCAGGGAGCATATCCAGTAAGTTACATGCAGTAGCAGAAAGGTTTTTGCAAATTGCTTTTCAATCATGCATTAATTGGAATTGGGCTAGGTTACAGCCACAAGCACACAGGGAACAAGAATTCAGCTGCCTCCAGGGATTTCATCAGTTTCCTGACCTAGCAGAATTCACCCAAAGAGATGATGAGGAAAAAAAAAGTCAATTTGTGGTAAACGATTCCATCACTGAACACCCAGAGCAGAGTCACTTTTTGAATAGCTACACAATTCCTGGTGGGCAAGTCTCAGCGTGGCTGCAGAACATATGGTCAGGGAGGCAGCTATATATGTACAGAATTTTTAAAGGGAAAATATTTAGAGAAAAAAAAATGCTACAAGTTTACCTTAAAAATAACATCCCAGATAAAGTCTCCAAACAGACACTACCAACTAGTTTCCATGCTGAACACACAAACACATAGGGAAGCTGGAAGCAATATATTTCATCGTTACATAATTTCTCACATGCCTTTGCTTATCCTTGTTTCAACATTTCATGCCAGGAGGTTTATACAGTTAAAGATACAAAGAAAAAAAAAAAAATATATATATATATAAAAATATATGTATATTTGCTTTTCTGTATATGAAAAACCACCAAATTTTTTTCATCAGACTTTGAAATCTGAAAATTTAGGCCACTAGCAGTGGACTCAGCTATATGCCCAATTATTTACAATTATGGGAAAATAATTTTGTGTCCGTTGTTTTATTTTGTTTTTAAAGACAGGTTCATGAAAATCAGATTTTTAATAAACAGTCAAAATATGCTGAGTAGGGTAAGATATTGTAAATGATGTTTTTTTCCTTAAAGAGTCAGTGATGACTGTGTCACAAAACATTTAGCAGAAATAAATGTGTATGTATATGTATATATATATATAATGTAGAAGTCATGAACTACCCAAAGTGCAATCACCACTCTAGGAAGGATCTTGTGAAGTGACTAAGTCCATTCTCAGATCCTCTAGGATAACTTGTGACAGTTATTTACCTTATATGTTCTTCTTTTTTACTCTAGTACTCTGGAGTTTACCTATTTTTGTGTGTGTGTGTGTGGTTTTTGTTTTGTTTTGTTTTTTTCCCAGAGAGCATGATAGCAAAAATTCATATTTGTTTTGTGACCCACAAGCACATGCAAATTAACAGAACTCTGTTATTCTAGTCAGTTGCTTAATGTATTTACATGGTCAGTAGTGCTGCCTTGCATTTGACATTGCTGAATTTTCCATATCATTTAAAATTTATTTTGACAAATTCAATAAATCTAAGTTTGTTCTCCATCATCCTGCCAGTCTGGTATTAATTTTGGTATTTTCTAAATATATCAGAAAACATCTGTATCAGAAAACATCTGTGCAAAGGTGAAGGAATGCTATAAAGATAAAATATCTACTATTTTGTATGCAAGGGATCAGAGATGGTTGCAATCTAAATAAATAGAAAATAGTATAGTACAGAATTAAACTCATCACATATTTATCATCCTCAAGTGTATGATAGACATGGAACTGCACAGCCTGAGAATGTTCTCTATTGATACAGTGTAGGTATTTTTTATTATATGTTCAGTTCTCAAGCATAGATTTCCTAGCAGGCCTCACACATTTACATGTGTTATGTTTTGCATTAATGAAGAATTTTGTCGGTTTACACTATATGTAATTAAAACAATGTTGACAAAGTCCAGATATTCAAAAACTGTACATCTTAAGAGAACAGAACTAGTAAATGTTATTTGTAACAAAGAAAAGAACTCTAATGCAATTAGGAAACAAAAAACAAAACAAAACAAAAAAAAAAAACAAACAACAATAACAACAAAAAAAACACTATTCAATCAGTGTTGTTAAGGTTGGAGGAATTGTTGTAAAGTGAATTTTAGTGATACTTTTAGTGATACTTTAAGATTCCTGTCCAGACAAACTCATCAGCACATAAATGATTTAAATAAGTAATTAAGTAGGCAAAGTATTACAATATTTAAAACTTGCAGAACCCAGACAAGTTAATGAAGTAGTACATTCATGTATAATTTGCCATCCTTCCCTATTCCCCCACTATCCTAAGCATTAGGCTTGTCTTTCTATGGAGCTGGATCAAAGCTGCTTTTTTTATTTTTATTTTTTTTTTGCTCATCTGCCAAGGTTGCAGAATGATGTGGAATAAATGAACACCTGCTCTTGAAAAGGAAGCTATCTGAAATGCCAGGCTTTGGCATGATCATTGTAGAATGTGCATTATCACCCAGAAAATCTGTTACAATGGCCAGTTGCCAAAACATTTGTTCCCAATGAAGCACAGGTCAAAATTGCTGTCAATAATTTGTCTTTATAAGACAAAGAATCAAGTAGAAACCAGCCAAAGTGAGTGCATATACATTTGTGCAAATAAATTAATAGAAAGATCTGAGATCCTTCACTCCTACTAACACTAAACAGATAGGAAATAGTGTATTTTCATTGATACACCAAGTAATGATTATGTCAGAACTGAGTCATGAGTTCATTATTCTCCTTGGGGAAGGAAAAAATGAAACTACTTTATTAAAAAAATAAAAATAAAAAATAAAGGAAACAACCTAACAACCTTTGATAGCAAAAAAAAAGTGGTACAACATCTCCCTTAATTTGCAGTTAAAAATATGTATATAAAAAAAAAATGTATATAACGTTTAGTTTAATTACCTGCTCTGTTTTGAGACATGCAGTCTTCCTTGTCTGTTCTGATACCCCATGTGTGTAGCACTTTGTTAAAGATTAGTGTGGGATAAGCTGTAAGATTTCAAAGCTTTCTGGCTTTCTTAATTCAGACAAAATGAGTTCTTACACTCTATCATTTCCTGATAGAGCACTGGCAAATAACTTCAGGAATCTTAGGAATTATATTTGCAAGTATATTTGAATTCAAAAGCTACTTCTGCAACGATGAACAGTGGTCTAGCAACTTTTATTAAAATCATACTTCTAAAGTAATGTTTTGAATGTCAGAAACTACTTAAACTTAATGGGGACATATACTTTGAGTCAATAACTAATTTATGGTTCTCAAAAGCTATGTTTTTTTAGTATACAATGACTTTAAAGCCACATACCATGTATGCTTAGAAGTCTTATATTTAATGGCTTGGATTATTCATTCAAGCAGATTAACTTAGTCAAATATATCAAAAATTTAATATAAGAACTTTTTTATCTATGGATGTTTATTCAGAAAATAATTGTGCATCTCATAGCACTCCATATTTATATTTATTTTGATCATAGTAATGGTCAAAATAAATTGACCTTACAAAAATATTGAAAACATTCCTAACGGAAACTTTAACAATAAGTAGAGCAAAACCAGGTATCCCTAAGGAACAATTTACAAAGCAACTTTCAAAGAGTAAAGGGAAAGACAAATTTTGGTATACTTATTATCAAAATTATCAATATTCAGCTAAGGGATTCATTAGGCAAGTGTAACAGATTCATGCTAACAGGATGATACTTTGTATTAACAGGGAAATTATTTTCATGGATCATTATCAAATTTCTTCTGACTTAGTATTTGTTTAAAGATAGAGTCTGCTCTGTCAGCATCTTTCAGAAATCTAGTTGTCTTGGAAGTTTGCAAAGAATACAACTTTCCAGGACCTATTTGGCATCCATAAATGTGATACAGAATCTTAAATTTTATTTTGAAGACATCAAAAGGATAAGCATTTTTCTCCCTGTTTTAAAAAGAACAGTATTAAATAAAACAGTAACTTTATTCTAAAGATGATAACAGTAACTTCTCTTCCTTAACTGAAGAAAAAAGACAGTTAAGGGTTTTTGGTTTTGATCTTGATAAAAGCATTTGCTGTATTCAAGATTAAGTGATGAGCTGGCTTAGCTGAGCATTATTTCCAGTCTTCAGCCAATGGTCTGACACTAATGCTTTAGCAAAATTCCACCAACTTTTTTTTTCCTGATACCATTATCTCTGTGTATTGGGTTGAATCTGAGAGCTCCTTATCTACTGATTTTTTTTCCACAAAACGTCTATGTCTTGATGACTGTAAAACCAGGTCATTGCAGAGTTTGGCTAAGTGTAAGACACATCATTGACATCGTTGTCATATAAACCTCTGGTAGTCTATACAAAACTTTAAAGAGAGCATAAAGACATGTACAAGAAAAGAACCTGAATGACAGTCCATCTCCATCATTTCGGGGTGGGGGGGGGGGGGGAGAGAAGTATGAGTGTGCTCTCCTACAAATAAAGGAGCTTATTATAAATGTTAGTGTTTGTCATATTTGTTTGCTATATTAATTATTTCCTTCCCTTAATCTCTTTCCTTTCCTTCCCTTAATAGTCGACATACTATTTGTCTTGGGACAATTAATTACACGTCTTCTACCACAGAAGTAGAACACTACATTTCTCACTGACCATCAAAAATCAGTATGATAGATGTTGATTTCACAGATAATAGCTTAAAGGTATCTCAGGGCTTCCAATTGAGCAATTAGCTCAAACTCTAACCCTTATGGATTCCTAGTTGTGGCAATCTTGCTTCTTACTTGTAAATCTGATTTCATTCTAACCTCTATACTATCATTATATCAAACTTTAGTTTTGAATATTTTTTCTTTAATTTTGTTCTTGTTCAAAGGATTTAACAGCTTTACCATTCAAAACAGTTCTATTGGTCATAGCATGGACTACACAGCTATGTCTGAGTAGATGGGTTTTTTTGCTTTCTCAGCTATGGCAGCTATAAAAGCAAAGAGGTTCCTGGCACTTCACAAACTGTGAAGAGCAGATTTTGTACTAGCTTTTTACTTTTTCACACAGTTAAAAGAACCATAGTGACCTACCAAGCTTGTATGGGTTATAGGTTATTTTCAGTGCTAGCATTCTGATGATGCAGAGTTGTAAAGCTCTACTAGATGTCATGAGAAAGGTATAAAAGGAGTAAAATATGCTGATTCTCTCTTTACTCCCTAACCCTGAAGGGAACAACAGAACTGTCTGGAACATCTACACTAAGTATAGTAATATTTGGGATGTGGAGATTTTCACTCTATCATAAGATAGAAGATGAGAAAGAATACACCTCCAGAAGCCATCTAGACCATTTCCTGATTAAATAAGTCAATAAACAAGTTTTCATGTTTAAAACAATTTCTGTAAGCATGCAAATATTTCGTTGTCAGCATTTCTACATCCACTAATTTAAGGATGTTCCTGGTGTGAAAAATTGAATGTCCAAGATCTTACAAATCAACAATGAAATACAACATTTGTGGAAACTAATAACAAACACACACCTTGAAATTCAAGAAAATATTTTCATGTGAATGTTTTCATGGATATTTATACATCTAGAACAGTTAAATAACTGTTTCTTCATCACAGATGAACATAACAGTGACACACCTTCCTGATTTTAAAATGGTAAAGAATGTTCTGTAGGAATACAACTTCTTAACTTTAGATAAGCAAGAATTAAGATAATTCTTTGAAGGTCAATGTTATTCTATCACTCTTTGCTAGTATGTCAGTATTACAACAAAAATACATGAAGGCTTTGAATGTACTTTGGAGAGTAACAGAATGGAAAGCTCTTGTGTTTTTCTCAGCTGAAATGTTATAAATAAACAACCTCCTGACACCTAAATTCTAGATACGTCAAAGCTCTCCTTCTGCATTAGATGCCATTTAAGATTTTTGTTTTCATTAGCACTACTATGAATCTATTACATTCAGTGAGGTAACACAGATAAAAGATTTCATTGATACATTTAGTTTATCCGAATCTCCTAATCTATCAGTATGTCTCTTTTTCTCTATCAGAACTGAGAGAGATCTTCACAATGGCCTTCTCAAGTTTGCAAAGCTGGAAGAAAAAAACCAACCAACCAACCAAACAAACAAAAACAAACATATCCTATTAGATGATATAAGCACTACTCTGTCCTGTAAGATACAGGATGTAACAACTGAAATTTTAGCACTAGTTTTGCCTGCAAAAAGTACACATTAAATGCAAGGCAAGATCTGGAACCTACATTCATTTCCAGAAGGTCACAGAGTGCAGATATTTTCACTTGCACAGTCCAATGAAATGGGGCAGTGGAAGAGCTGTTTTATTAAGGTCTCTACAGCTGCAACCTAGAAAGAAAAAGGCTTTAATAGACAGGAGAATTCTGTTCCAGCTGTTCACTCACTTACAGGGAAATCTGCTAGCAGAATAATGTGAAAATGCTTTGAAAAATGCTGAATGAGAACTCCTAAACATCTATTGTTAGGAGAGAAATAATTCTTCAAGAGGAAGGGATAATGTGGGTTGGATTTTTGCAAGTTGGCAATATGCACATTTCAGTAATTTACTGTCCTTCTAGGAAGTTTAGAACTCTATCAAGCCTATAGTATGTATAGAGTACAGAAGGCTTATTTGTATTTCAGGGTATTTAAATAATATAAAATAAAAATAATTCTTTAGCAGGAGAAGTACAAACTAGAAAAAAAAATAATGTATATTTCTGGAAGCTGAAGACTTCAGGCTGCACTCTGTAAAATATAATAAATCACAATGCTACCTACTTTACTGCAAATACACTGCAGAACTTAAGTAAACAGTTCCTGAAGAGTCAGAAAAACCTCTAGGTATTTTCTCAACTGTCAGGAACACTGCAGTATTTCAAACTTCAGATATTTTAGTTTGAGGATATTTAAACAGCTTTTGCTGCAAAATCCATTCACTTATCAGACTCCTTCATTCTCTACCCACCTCTTCTTGGACATTCTCTTCAATCATTTCTATCTAAACTCATTGAATGCTCAGAGTTACAACAGCCAGTTTGATTTTTGTTATACTGATGGAAACTGGCATCCAACACAACCAGAATACTTTGTTACCAGATGCTTTAATGTCCTTCACTGCATCAAGTCACCAAATCATTCACATATCTAGCATCAATATATTTCTGCAACTAGCTTTTTCATGGAAATACAGCTTTAAAGAAACTTCAAAAATATCCAGTAATAATCCCAGATACTGCTATAACTTTCCCTGAATATGTTTGTTCCTTGCTTGTGCCTATCTGATATGCAGGGTATCCAAGGAAATCTGTAGAAAACAAAATCCCTCAACCCAAAATAAACCTCCCAAAGTGTTCATAAAGATTTGTGTTCACTAGGAACCTTCAGAAATAGTGGCAATGAGGAAGAACAAAATTGAAATCAACATACTTGGTTGTGTTTGTTTTTTTTTTTTTTAATTCAGGAGCTGGCCTAGTAATGGTGGTAGTTTTATTATCATGCATAAAAAAACCTGAACAGTCATGATGTTTACAAAAATTACTCATGATAATATGCATGCAAATTCAATTGTCTTCGCAAATAGCAAGCTATGATGGAAACCCTGAAAACAGAATCTGTTTTTTATATCCAGCATTAATGAGAAAAAAAAAAAAAAAAAGAAATATTAGAAACTTAATTCTGTACTATACTGATATTGTAATCAATTTATGAAATATAAATTCCATAGAAAAACATTCAAGTTTTTATTCATATCAGTGAAGGCAGAAGACATCAGACATTTAGCATCAGACTTTTAGTCAGTGTTCACTAACCTAGGCATAGTTTGGAAGAATTCTGGTTAATCATTAATAAATAAATAAATAAATAAATAAATAAATAAATAAATGATTTTTTCATGCTCATTTATTGAAATGCATCATCCTCTAATGCTTGATATATAAAAAATCAAAAGCAGTAGATACTCCTCTTTATACATAATTACTTAATGGCTAAATTCATGGACAAGCTGCAAGTAACACAGCTTTATGCCTGAAATTATTTGACCGGATTCATTTCAGCTGCCACTGGGGATATGACCAGAATATTAATTCTCTCTAACACAACCTACTTGTATGAATTTTTCCTGTAGGAGTACTTTTTCTTAAAAATTAGAATTCGGAAGTGTATTATAGAACAGTGGTAAAATAAATAAACAAACAAAATTAAAAATAGTAATAAAAAAAAAAAAAGGTTTATAAATAAACAAGAGATTGCTAATTGACTGCCAAAAATGGTGGCAAAGATCCTTATACACTCACTCGATGTCAGTAGGCTTTTCTGCATAATTCTTTGGACATCAGATATCTTTTTAATGCACCAAAGCATCTATAAAAAGGTTATAAATGCACATTGTCAAATACACAAGCATGTGCAGTTATAAGATACAAAGGATATTTGTACCTTACAAAGACTGTATCTGAGATAAATGCAGATTGGTAACTCTCAATGGAAGACATTGATATACAAACAGTATTTTATTAAATATTCATATTTCTCATGTAACATGAAAAGAGAAACTGCAACATTTTATTTCCAAGCACATTTTTGCACTTATAAGAAACTAGAAAAAATAGTCTTAATTGTTTTGATTATCATTACAAAATATGTAAATGTTTTCTTGCTTCATCAACTACCATTTAACAAGGTGAAAAAAGAAGAAAAAAAAATCTTACAGTTTGATAACATTGTGAACTGTCCTACCCATATATTCTAGGGCCAGAGGTGTGTGAACATTTGTATTTCTTCACTAAGGTGCTTCATAGTTCCAAGATTATACAATGTATATACAACACTTCCTTCTCACTGCAGGCTCTGCAGGATTACAAGTCTGCCTACTCCAGCTTAG
The DNA here is from genome assembly GCF_009819795.1 of Aythya fuligula. Taxonomy (NCBI): domain Eukaryota; kingdom Metazoa; phylum Chordata; class Aves; order Anseriformes; family Anatidae; genus Aythya; species Aythya fuligula. The sequence goes on along the minus strand of NC_045562.1, from coordinate 23,867,165 downwards.
TTCCCCTTGAGGGAAACACAGACTTCTAGCAAGTCACTGCTCTACATTCAGTGTTCCTTTCTGGGACACGGGGACCATACACATGGATCCATCACTTAACTCTTCACCCATCATATTTTGTATTTATCCTTCTGTATGCTGGACATGCTGTTCAGAAGGGTACTGAGATTTGTTTTGATCTATAGGCAAAAGGTGAGTGTATGGCCAACACCACACCACCCTGACCATGACATAAGCAGAGAACCCTGAGGGAGGTTGCACCATGAAACTCTAGGGAAAAATGTGGGGCAGTGGTTCAGCAATCAGTGTGAGTCTAGGCCAGACTGCAGGTGGTACTATCTTAGCAGTACCAGTACCAGTCCTAGGTGGAAAAAAAATAATAATAAAAAAATTCTTCTGCTTAAACTGAACACTAACAGGTGGCACATAATTGGGTGTATCTGTGTGGGAGGGGTCAATGTCCAAAACTGAATTTTTGAACTATTAGGCAGAAGCTTGCAACTTGCCAGCTGTTGTCAGTACCAGCTGATTGTAAATTTTGATAACACCTGGACTAAAAGTGGCATGTCCCAAATCCTCCAGTGTTTACACATATGAGACTATCACAAATTAGGAGGCTGATCCCACGCACAATGGCTGCTTAGATTGGGAAATCTGGGGTCCTGGGATTGTGGGTAGAAAAGGAGGTCAAAAAGAAAAAGGAAGTCTGGAAAAGATGAAGATTCTGGCTGAAGGAAAGATCCTGGAAATAGGAGAAGATACAGGAGATCAGCAAACTGGATGAAGGCAAATGCTGGGGTACTTTCAGGGTCCTCAGTCTATGATGCCCAATATATACATGTGCAGGCAACACAGACACTAGCACAACTTTCTGCCCAACCATGATGGGCCAGCAGCAACCTTTGAACAAGGAACTTGAGATTTACTGAAAATTGTGCTGGGAGGTGGTGGGATGGACTTCACTGGGTGGACACATTACTGAGCGAGAGTGTGAGATAATAAAGCATGGGAAAAACTCTAGTCCTGCTGTTTCTTAAATAAATCCTGGTACTCAGATCCACTATGAGCTGTCTTTATACCAGTAACATGTATTCATATATCAATTTCAAGAAACACAAGTATAAATCTATGGATGTTTTTTTTAAATGCAAGTAATTTCAAAAACACAAAGCATGTACTCTGATATGAATTACAAATGGACATAACCAGAACTGTAAAATGACATAAAATAAAGGGTTTTTCATAGGGTTTTTCTGCCTTACCAACTAGGGAATTCTGCTAAAGTAAATATTGAGATGCATTTTAGTCCCATAATATATTAATTATACTTTCCTTACCAATTTTCCCTTTATATACACATTTCATCCTGAAACAAGACAAAAACAAGAGAAATTCAGGGAAAAAATAAAATCCAAGCCTTATCAGGATTCTAGTCAGGTAAACAATTGCTGCTCTGCCCTCCTGCTCCTCATTTGCAGATTTTCACAGCTGCAGGAGCTTAGAAGAGCACAGGAATTCACAATGTACAACCAGAGTATACTGAAAGCCTTCTGGAAAAAACTAGCTCAGGCTTCCTGAGATCATGGTCAGGAAAGATATTTTTATTTCCAGTGATTTTGGCTACTAGGAGGAAGATATTTCTGGTACTACAATTGACATTGCTTTCAAGGCTGGTGATTAATGGTGTTCAAAATGTCTAAATGGCTTCTGACTAATCTGGGGACAGTGACATCTATATCTCAGATGGACGCTTTTCTTTCTACTGCATATCTACAGGCACTTGAAACAAACAGCAACAACAAAACCAAACACAAGCAACCAACAAAAAATAACTCTCTTCAAACAGAAGAAACAGACAAATTCATATTTCATAGAAATTTCATTATTTCATATAAATAATGTGCTTACTTTGGGGAATACTTTTACTGGATGAGCCTGGGGACAAAATGTATGCCAGCTAAGAGCTGGTAGATATCAATCTGTTCACTTTACTTTTTATTCTGATCAGTCATCACTGTCTCATTCAGCTCAAACAACAGCAAATATAATAGGGACTTATGACAGCAGGTATCTGAAATGATGGGCTTTGTTAAAATCCATGTGCAATAGATGCCTTGCCCACCTCTAAATGCCTGCATAACTGACCCTTTAAAATGTTCCTTGAAAAGCGTAACTAATGTCACACCCAAAAACACAGATAGAGCCATGTATTACTGGAATACAGAATTAAATATCAAAGACACAATATTTAAATAAAGTATCACAGTTGCATCATGCATCATTATATTATACTATATAAGCTCACTGTCACAAGAATCTCATTTCAATTCCAAAGACCTTCAGTTTCAATGCACATCAGAATTTGTGAAATCCAGCATGTACTGGATTTGTAATAAAATATGAGTGAGTGACACTCTCACTGCAATTAAAATAACTTTCTCATTGCCTTTAGATGATTTATATGGAGCAAACTTACCACAATTAAGATTATAAAAGATTGTGAGCACCATCTAAACATACAGAGAAGTGTTTGGTTAAAAACCAGTTTATAAATTCTGACCTAAAAGCCTGGACCAAGATTAATTTTGCTTAGGTCTACAAAAAACAAACAAACAAACAAATAAACAAAAAACACTTTGGTCAAACTCTTCCATGTTGTGAACCTTCAACAAAATGAACAGATTAGTTTGTTAGTTCCTTTGTTCATTTTGAGTGAAAGGCAAATCTGCCTCTGAGAATAGAGGTAAATTTTCAGAAGCAAAGTTTCATTTCTAGGTCTCACACTAAGATTCAGTTTAATCAGTAAGGTGATATGGGCAATCATATTTGCCAGCCCTTTTCCAGAAACCTGCTGTGCTGTGTTTGTACCCCTGGGGCTAGTGCTTAGTTTCCATGTCGTTCTGAATAAGCTCGGACTGCCTACAAAATCAGTGGTAGGTATCTTGAATCTCTTGGGAAGGATGCAGGGCACCCTTTTGTCAATGTCAGCCCTGTGAGGCTGGTGGCTTCCTGGACATATGTGCATGGCAGAGAAGTCCACCCAATCCAGTAAACAGCAGACCTTTGTAAAGAGAAATTTCAATCAAATACCAGAGAGCCAGTTCAGGATGCATTTTCAAGGGCACATATTACAGAAAGGCAACTATTTTGTCCTTGAGGCATCCCTGGAGGCCCCTCTGCATGAGAAGTGTACACCAGCTAAGGGAGAGTGTTGATGCATCCACTGTGCCGCGATTCCATGTTCTCAACAGATGACAGACGTGATTAAGAGAGCCAACAGTGATGCATTATAATGTTGGACTAGGCTGGAAACTCATTCTGCCTTGCATAAAGCTTATTTAAATGGAAGTTGCAAGATTTATTTATTTTTCCCCACAAAAGACCACCTGAAACCATAAACAGTCCACAGTAGCATTTCAGTATATACAAAGTTTAAGCTATTAGATACACACACAGCATAATCTACCTGAGGTTGCCTGCATCGTCCATATCTACCTAACTTAAACTTGAGTTTGCTCCCATCAAATTTCTTCATCACAAATCATTGGAATCGGATAGCATTTCAACTCAACTTTAACTCTTGCAAAACATTAGGAGAGTGTCAGGAATGTATAGGTATCTTTGACTTCCCCATTCAGCAATTAATCTCTCTCAAAAAGATATTTTTTCTGATCTGCCAAGTGAGAAAAAAAAAGGGAGGGGAGGGGGGAGTACAAATACTCATATCTCATGATCTTTGTATAGTTACAAGGCAAGCAAGAAAGTAAAGGCTTACTTTCAAGGTGTCTTACAAAAACTCATGCCAAAAAGCCTTCTAGAACAAAAAATACATAGCAGAGAGGAATTACAGTTCCATTTCAAATTACTCACAAAAATAATGTTCCATTGGAAAATCTGTTCCATTAAGGGGAGGAAAGAGATAATATATGCATGAGGTAGTGATGTAAAAACTGTCAGCATGCTCTCTTACAGAGCACTAATGATCTTTCTAAATACATATGTTTAACCCACTGCACGTCACCTTCTATTTTATGTCCCATGTTTTCAAATTATTTTATGATTTAAAATTATTTTATGAATAATAAAATATAAAATGTATGTATTCATATTACTCTGTGCGTGTAAAGTCAAGGTCTTGCCTACCCAAAATGCAATGTACAGCCATGTGCCCAGGCACCAGGACCTTCTGTTCAGCAAATCCACTGACCAATGACTTCGGGCACTTAGCATTCACACATGACTTAGATTGCCCACTGCAATCTAAGTGCTGATGCCTTCTGGGGACATACCAAAACAGGGAGGGTATACAAATTCCCTCCTGTGACAATGCTACTGGCAGTAAGTTTTTCACTAGTGGAGGGAGTTTTTCACCAAAGGAAGAATTTGGGAAAGCAACTCAAACTTCTTTTCATGTTAAATGGCAACTGTCTCCTCCTGAAGGAAACACATGAAAGAATTTCAGGAAAAAAAAGATTAAATCAGTCAAAATCCCTGAGAAGACTTGAAAGTGATTGGCTATAAAATCTAAACACTTCAAGAAATAAAAATGCATGGAAAAAAAGCCAAAACATCTGCTAACAGTCAGGAGGGAAACAAAGCAAGTTGAAGAATGAAGAGGAAGAGTCATATGTACCATTACAGTAATAGATTAAGAGCAATTTTTGTTATGATTCTGTACACAAGCATTTTTTCTGCCTGTTTTAAGTTTGTATAAATAAATGCTTATACTTGCCTTTTTATTTACTTTGGTTTGAGTAAAATATGATTTCAGGGAATAGATAATAGCAAGGAAATTCACACAAAAGAGTTTGGATATAAGCTTATAAGCTTGATATTGGAAAACCTTAATATATCCCTCATATCCGCAGCACATCCTCCACAGTATCAATTAGGTAACAATGCAGGTCCCCACTGGAGCTGCACAGGCCATGTAAAAGCTGATATAGCAGTGGTCAAAAGTAAAAGAGACTTGAGTAAGGTTTGAGACACACTGGCATTCAATAAAATGCTCAGATAAATCCTTGAATCTCAAGTATAACAGAAACAGAATGGGGGTAAAGGGTAAGTGGTCCACAAACCACTGCAATGAGTTGAACTACACAGAAGGTCACTACCACAGGTTTTCCAGCAATGAATTACAGAATTTGTGTCTTCTGAACATCAGCATGCCATATCCAGAATAAGAGAAAGCATATTGTAAGTTAATAATATAACTAACAAAAAATAGACTAACTTGGTTCAAATTGTATTTCTTCAAGACTTTCCCGTTTTCTCAATTTCTGCTGGTTTCCAGTAGTTTGGAACTGGAAGGTGAATACTGGCATATTAAAAAAAAAAAATTCTCAGTCCTTTCTATTAGAAAAATTAAAATAAAATAAAATAAAATAAAATAAAATAAAATAAAATAAAATAAAATAAAATAAAATAAAATAAAATAAAATAAAATAAAATAAAATAAAAAGGAAGAAGAAAAAATAATAAAGAAATCTGAGGTAAGATGTAATACATGACTGTTAATAAAAGCATATCCTGAACTCTTGCTCTGCAACAAGCTTTTAGAGCAATTCACTCAAATAACATGTCAGGAAACAAGGTGTGGAAAATGAAACCCATGAAACCCTGCATCTCCCAAAATAAAACCAAAAGCACATCTTTCACTCACATGTAAAAGCTTTTTCTTTTTTAATTTTAAGAGTTATCATCCCTGTGGGAGTTGGTGGAGAAAAGAGAGAGAAAAGGGAGAGAAAATTCAAGACCAAATTTTGTTTCAATTTTCCACAAGAAAAAGACAACGCAAAATTCAAGTGATTAACACCTTAGGATTTGGCTCTCATCCTTTTCTTTTTAAACAGCATTAATCTTACCTATTTAATATCAGTTCTAATTTCTCTTTATCTCTTCATAATTAACTAAAAGCTTTTATTTCCCTTACCTTTCCCCTTACCATTTCACTAAAATGAATTCATTTTGCTTTTATGCTCTCCTGATATTTTTTTCTTTTCCAGTTTAACTCATGCTGATATTATTTTTATTGTTACTTGGTTGCTTCCCTTTTCTTTCAGGAGCTATTTTTTTCTCAGCCTTACATCTTTAACAGTGTATCATGAAGGCACTTGGCTTTTTTCCTGTTTCTTTCATTCTGTTCACTTAGAGATGTGATCAGTCATGCCTTAACCAGTGTGCTTTTTAAGACTGCTCAACTGTGTTCCATTTTGGCAGAATTTTCTTTCTCATTTTTCACTTTACTAACTGAATTCCTCATTGCCTTTCATATTTGCTTCCCAGATTCTATATGTGACTATTTGCTATTATAGCAATTGCTTTTAGGTTGAATCCAAGATGACTGTAAAAGCTAAGAGATGTCCTAATTTCATGTTGTTTAAGTAATCCATAAGAATTTATTTTATGATCATTTTCAATAGTTTGCCTGTTATTTACATATTTTGTAATCAAATTTTCCTGTGAAGTTTAATCTCCCCTTCCCCTCTCGAGTATTGTAACTTAAAATAAAGAAAGAGTAAAAAAACAAATGTTCAATCATACTACAAATACTCAGTCCTACTACCATATGCTGAGAACATGATGTCATAAACTTAAAACACGATATAAAAATAACAATTCAAAGAAATTTGACAACAATTTAAATAGTATGTAAATAAAGGAAAGGTTTGTTTAAAAAAAAATAAAAACAAAAGAATTCAATTTCTGCTTCACAAACTACTTTTGTAGAATTTCTCTGTTTCTGATAGCACCATTACTGTGCTTGGCACTTTACAGATGTCTTTGAAAATGAGGTCACTGCCTTGAAGAGCTTATAATTAAAACCCCTGTGAGTTATATACTGAGTAAGTGAGGGTAGAGCATCTATCTGCCTGTGAGCTACACAGACAGCATTATTCGGTGTTACATATTACATATTTATATTACTTTGGGTTCCAGGTTTTGTGTTATCTGGCGTGAACATAAAAACAAGTAAATCATTGAAGATTTAAGAAACCATTCTAGTCAGGTTACCGTTTTCTCATTTGCTTTTTCATAGATGTAAGCAAAATGAATGGGTTACCAAGACAACCATTTGTAAAAATCAGATTGTCAAAACCTGTTAGGAAAGAAGAACTCTATAAAATGAGCCTTTGGCTAAAAGAAGTCAGCTGATATGATGTAACTCTCAAATTATTTCACAATTTCATTTAAAGCTACTTCAAGTATGCGAGTGCTGACCATTATCACAGTCCACAACTGTCATTCTCCAAATTATTAGCACTGAAAGTAAATAGTCCAAACTCTAGGGAATTTATAAAATCACAGCAGTTCAGCTATTCCTTTTTCCTTCCCACTCTTCTTCAATACTAATTTTCAGTGCTGAGCACCACAACTGAAAGCATGCTTTTGCAGAGCTAGAAGAAAAAAAAAGGTTACAATTTTCCCAGCCAGAAAGCTGAACTGAAGAGATTGTTTAGTATTCATAATATCACTTCTTCTCCTTCCTTACCCTGTCCAGGCAGCTAGGGACTTAGATCGTGTATATGTAAGCCAAAGAGAATAGGCTGAGAAATATAAAGGGCTTGCAATTTTGTCATCCTATTTTTGCTTGTCTTTTTAAAATTTTCACATCTAAAATCAGCATAAAGTTGTAACTTGCCAATAATATAAATTTGGAATCAGTATTGCTATCAATAAATAGAATGATGTACTGAGATCATCACAAACTAAATATCCAAGGGAATATATGGCATTTTTTATTTTTATTTATTTTTTGATGCTAGTTCATGACGCTGACCTCTTTTAAATGTAAATGTTTTATACATCATTTTAAATGTAAATGTTTTATACATCATTTGATGTATAAAAACACAGAAATACACACACATACATACAGAGCTTTAAAATTATGTGCTTCTTATCTTACAATGCTCAGAAGATGTTCTCCTTTAAAAATATATTTCGGCTTAACTATAGGATCTGAAACATTCTGGAATTTCTTTTGGTAGTATTTGTGGAGTCTCTTGAAAACACTAAGAGCTCCAGATGGAAGAATTTTTTGAAAAGCTTGATTCAAAAGACTTCTGAATTTTGGCAGATAAATGCTGCATATGTTGTGTGGAGGTGATCTCCTGTGGGGGACAGGAAGATGATCTCTTAATGCACATTCACCAACTGTCATAAGGCTGAAAAGAACATGCCTGTATTGTATGAAGATACTTATCAAAATTTCCAGCCCCTGTTTTTCAGTGCAAAAGCTGAAAGAAATCCTAAAAATGAACTGTCTTATTCTTAAGAGGATGTATTAAACATGCTGTTAAGCCTATACACTGTTTAAAAAAATAAAAAAGGTCTTTTTTACCCCATATTTTTCTCTTTCTCTCTAATAAAATAAAATAAAATAAAATAAAATAAAATAAAATAAAATAAAATAAAATAAAATAATAAACTTCCAGCAGTGTGTTGTTTTACTAGGTGAAACAAAATCTAAGCATGCCAACATCACATGCAACAATGCAGTTGGGATTTTCAGCCTACGTGAAGGTAGTGACAATTCTAAACTAAAAGTAAAATAAGCAAACCAAATAACCTGGGACAAAAAATAAAAATAAAAAATAAAAATCTGTTTAAACATGTGTAGTACACTAAACCCTCTACCTAAAAGTTTTACCAATTTAAATATGTGTAATCCTTTAAAAGCATTTAGAAATCTGTGTGTAAACCTGTAAAAATTTCACAGTAAAAACCACCATAATTTCCTGTGGGACATTTCTATTGCAGTAATACACAGAACTCCCATTAGGACAAAACCAGATTTCAGTCTGATTCAATTGTGCCACTTCTAGATGATACACACAGATTTCCCTCCTTACCCAATAGGTCAAATCTTTAGTCAATAGGTCAAACCTCTATACCAGGATTCAGTGGCACAGCATATAAAACTGTTTTGGAAAACATTAATAAATGTGGTTTTACTTAGAAGCCACTGTATGCTCTTAGAGGATGCAGAAGTAGGAACCCTATAGCACATGTGGATCTCACTGCTCACAAAGAGACATTATTAGTCCCCAGATGGCCATCTAACTCTTAATAGTGTCCTGTAAACTCTTTCAGTATAGTCACCAAACCCTTTCCTGTTCAGCAGAGCTATACACGAAATTGGTAAATAGCTTTTGAAAAACTAAAATCATTTAATAGAGCCACCCCCACTGCAGACTTTTTATTATCACAGGTTTTTTGCTCTGCATCATCACCTTTTGAATTCATTCTGAATTCTTTGGTTTTCATTACTTCTGTAGGCTTCTGTTAGCTATTTCCCCAGGTACCCATTTCACATCTCCTGTAAGAATAAAATGCCTTTCTCATAAGTGGTCCTATGTGAAAGCCAGTTAAGTGAAAATACTGTTTTTAAGATACTTGGATTCAATATGCAGCTTTTGTTACTTGCTTTTCTTTCAGAGCACTGAGGAAAAAAACAATGGGTACTGCATGTACCCAAACTCATCTCAAAATCAAGAGCATACAAATGACCTTGAAGCAACGGCTTATGCTCCACAGAGAGAATAAACCTGATGCCTCAGGCCATTAAATGAAGCTTATACCTTATCAATTCTCTCTTAGCAAGAAACTGTACTCACAATATAGAACCAAAACATGCAAAATTTGGAGAGTTCTTATACAGCAACTCAGTCACTGAGCAAATTTCCAGAGAAATCCATAAACTCATTACAACAAACAGCCTTACTGCCTCCTTTGCATATCACTATTTCATGCAGTATAAAGCAGACAGAAGAAAGAAAAAAAAAAAAAAAAAAAAAAAAAAAGCTTCAATCATCAACTTTCTGTTTAAATTCAAAACTTCTAGAGTCCAATTAGTATAACTTGTTGTTGATAAACACACTATTCCAGCATATATTGTATCTCCTATGAACATGAAGAGCATAGAAAACAGAAAAATAGGTACCTGTCATAAAAGCTTCCTCTAAGTCTCCGTAAAGTTAACATATGGAAAGAAGTCTCATTGAGAGGAATTATACCGCACATACAGAAAATTGATTATCCATTATTGTAATAGTAAATTAAATTAACAAATTATTCCCAAAATTCAGAATAAACATTTTTCATACATGAATTTTATTTTTCTCAATTTGAGTTACAATGCACGTATAGCACATTAAAGAAAGTGTTCAGAGTGAACATCCCTGAAGAATGAATGAAGATCCCCAAAGAGGTTCAGTAGCTTTATCACCTTTGGTCTATTATTATCCTGAAATTCATTGTGAAATAAGCCTGGTCAGCGTGCCTATAAGGAAATGTGCAATAAACCAGTTTGAAAATAGAAGCTGTCAATAACTGCCAATTGTACTTGAAACATGAGGCTATGGGGAAGATCCAACAGAAGATACAAGGTATTCACTCCAACACAGATTTAAAATCCATATATTTGAAAATTTCCAGGCAGCTTTAAAAGATGGTGTCATCTAAACCAGGCTCAGCTGCTGTCTTGGTTTCCAACACAGCCAAGATGACTCAGGGAGATCCATCATGGACCATAACATGTGGCAAAGAAAACAATGTCCCCAAAAGACAAACTTTGGGAACTACTTTTCTAAAGGCTACAATCCAGTACAATAAGGACCTATGTTGCAATAAAGGTTTTCCTACAAATCTCAATATCCTAAACTTTTGACACCCAGTGTGTGAAAAGTGACCACTATGAAAGATATTGTTTGTACAGGAAGGTTGAAGCAACCTGAAATATATAGTTCAATGAAATATTTTCTTCCACAACTTCATTTTAATATTTACAAGGCTAAAGTAGTATTACCATAAATAAATAAATAAATAAATGCATAAAACTTTTATGAAAAATCAAGATCATTCAACAACTAGGCATACTAGGCATATGACACCTTTACTAAATACATCCAAAAAAAAAAAAAAAAATGAATCTTAAGTCTCTTACCTATACAAATGCTCAGACATATTTAACTAAAGCAAGAATGTTATTTTCTGAGTGAAAATCATGTACCTTTAGAAAGATTCAAAGGAAACAAAATGCAATTTCCTTAAACAACATATGCCAAGATTATTTTTCAAAGGGCAAGTGCCTTTAGTTATTTGGCAATAAAATTTCATTGCCATGCAGTTCATTTCTAAAGCACTTGAGGCAATTTACAAATTGCTTATAAACATGAGGTATATCCCAATTATTGTTTATGTTAAAGTTATTAAAATAGAACCTGAAATAAACCCCTTTCCCCCAAAGGTTTTAGATCAGAATATCCACTTTTTAAACACTAAATTCTGGATTATTTGCACAGAAATCAAAGTAAACCTTTTTATTCAAGACAATTTTATGAATGTCCATGTTTAGTTCAGGCCAGAGGCCCTATGGCATGACCTCTACAACCTGCTGTTGGCACCTGTTTCCAAAATAAACATTTTGGAAACAAGGTAAGGGTTTTCTGGTCTTTCCTTTCCCTAGTTTTCTATGCTTTGTGCAAGGTAATGGAAATCTCACTAGTGCAGTCCTGCCCCTTTTCACCTCTGTCCTCTCTGTTAACTCTCTCCAGCCAAACAGTGTGTTTGTAAATACAGTTCAGAAGAATTTGTCCATAATTTGTCCATAAGAATGAGTTTAAAATTAATGGCATTCGTACAAAATCACTACATTGATTTGACTGGACCATTCTGCCTACATAGCTTAGAATGCTGTTAGATATAGGAGAAAGAGGCAACAGTTTCTATAGCAACAAAACTACGGCTGGAGCACATCTTGCTAATGCCATTCCTCTATTTGCTGACAATGCAGAGCACTGTTATGTGGTTAAGTAACAAGAAGAAATAGCAACAAAAGAAATATTTTTAAATTTTACTGTTTCTAAGCTATGAATATATTAAATAGTAGGTCTGAAGTCTTTTCTTCTGAGCAATTTACACTTATCATAAATGAAATTCAAGTGTCAGAAAACTGGTACTCCCTGAGAATTGGCCACTTTTCAGCACCAGCCACCTAATATCCGTTCTTCTAATTTTCAAAATATGATCAAATTAATGGCAATTAATATCACAAACACAAAGCTTTAAGAGCTGTAACTAGCTAATATGTACCTCAAAGACACTGTCTTAATATTTATTACTTAAAGGAATAGAATATTCTAATACATAGAAATATGAAGCTTTTCCAGAAAAAGCTAAATAAAAAATAAGTTAAAGTTTAAAAGCACGTGTGCAAAGACTTCCAAATTATTTTAAAACAGCTTACTACATTAACACAGGTATTGCAGCTTCTTGAAATAAACATTTACATCCATGTGTTGGTCATACATGCATTTGTACTTTGCCTTATCATCTCTTCCTCTTACATACAAATCAGTGCCTCATTAAGAGCTGACCCTTTACTTCTGATATACTATATTACAACTAGGAAAGAGAGAGTTACTGCCACTAAATATCTTAAATAGACATCAAAATAAGTTTGGTAATAGCAAATATATTTAAATAAGTATAATAGTCCATGGCATTCTTCAAGGATATATTCTTCAAATCAACCAGTTTTTTGCTGCAGTCAGCTAATTGATAACAACTTTGATACCAATAACAAATTGATAACAAGCTGAGTAAATAATAATGTAGTGTCTTATTTTACAAGCAATATCAGTGAGAAAGTAGTGCAAACTGTACACCCTAGGAGAATTTTAGAATTACAGGTTACTCACTATGTATTATTTATGATTTAGGGCTAAAAGTAAATTTAAATTAAAAAAAAAAAAATTGCTAAAATAATACGGTACAATAAGGCTTTTTTTTTTTTTTTAAATAGTACTTCTGGAAGTATTGGACAACAAGAAAAAAACATGCACTCGTACTTTTATTGCTGTTTGTACTTGGATTTTATGTCTACATCTGTGTCTTTTCTGAGCTTATTGTTTAAGCAGGAAAAAAAATAAAAAATTGTTTCCCAACTTCAAAACAAGGTATAAAACCAGCACATCTTAGATATTACTCAGTTGTTAAGTGCTGGCAAAAGCCTTTTTTTGTTTTAGTAATGACTACATTTTAGTTCAGAAAGAAACTGTTCCACATAGGTTGAAAATGTAACCTTCATTAGACAGATCTCCCAGCCTTGGGGTCCTGGCACATAATCTAGCAATGATTTTATGTATTTTTTTTTTAGTTTTAATTTCCGAGATGATGGTTTTCCAATACAAACACCTATCTAAAACATGAAACTGCAGCAGTAACAAAACCATAAAATAGGCAAGGTAAAAGGAAGTGATATTGTTATACAAGCTGCAAGGAGAAAAATCTTGGATGGAACACAACAATTAAGAAAGGGAGAGAAATGGTGGAGATGTTACTACGCTGTAATGTCTTTATCAGAGAACATGTGTACTATGTGGTCTCTGTCCCAATAACTGTTATTACAGGAATGCTGTACACAAGACGACAGTTTATCAAGAACACTTGCCCAACACTTTTTAAGACCTTTTAACCTGGTTGCTTTAAAAAGCTCAGAGATATTTTTAAATGGTATACTCACTGGTTAGTAATTATCTGTGGAAAGCAGAGAAAACCAAGAAAATAATCTGAATACTTGAAAATACAGCTTGGACTTTTATGCTTAGGTTAGTTAAACATCCAGACATAATTTCATCTGCTGGTGAAAAAATAAAATAAAATAAACAAACATGGGGAATTGTATACTTTTCAGCTAAAATATACTGTACTTTTTTCATCTAAAAAACATTTTGACTTGTTGAAGCTGGCCTCTCTGAAGATGGCCAGAATATGAGCAAGTTTTGCAATCTGAACTCCATTAGTAAAATCCAGAGAGAAGCACAGACGGTGTTGTTTCCTGGAATACCACTGAACAGCGAAATTCCCTATCACCTACTATTGTGTATTTTAGGAACTGCTTACACACTTATAAGATATAAAATGTGTAAAGCTTCTTAATCAAGAAGGCATACTTAAGCTATATTAAAGCACTGAACAGATTAATTTCCAAAATTCAAAGCTACCATGATGCAAAACCTTGAAAGCCACAATAACGGTATCCAAGTCTTTTTAGAAAGACAGAAGATCTTAATTTTAAGGCCATGTATCTGTTCTGTTGGAATGCAAATGCGAATCTAGGTATGCTTGTCTGTATCTTGGTGAATTCATGTATCTTTAAGAAAGTACAAAAATACTTTCTATATTCTAAATGACTTTTATTTTCTGTGGCAAATGTTTAGTTGTAGTAATGATAATTCAATTGTATGTAACAAGGCAAGAAAATGACTTTTTTGCATATTAACTAGTAGTTAATTTCAAAAGAAAAATGAAAAAAATCATGTCAAGTCTTTTTTCATATAACTCATTCAAAGTGGGTATTTATCATAACATTTGGCATACAGACAGTGACTCAGCTACTTGAGAGCACAAAAGAGGTGAATCCAGATGCAGCTGAAAAAAAAAATAGTGGGATTTAGACTAATTAGCACAGTTCAGAAAACCAAATTTTGGATTGGTTCCAAAGAGAGTCAGATGTGAAAAAATCTCTCTGGGATGCCTTAATTTAGTTTATGTATAGCTTATTCAGATACTGACCCTAGGAACATTACAAAGATGGGCTTTAAAAAATAAAAATAAATAAGTGTCCTCGAATAAAATATCCTCTTTATTAGCCTACAGACAGCCTTTCCTTCAAGGGCAAAGTATGAATACATTGACTATTCTACCTACTGCTTTTCATCCTGGAAATCTCTGAGATGGGCAACATCAGAGTAGTACAAGAGTGCTACTAGAAGAGGAGTATTACTATTCAATTGCAATTTGGTGTTTTCATCCTCTTTAGACAAGAACTATATATGCTATAACATTTAGTGTCCTAGCACGACATGGTAATCACAGCTGAGTTAATTACTGATATGTTCATCTCTATCATCTGTGAAGTGAAAGACAGATTATTTAGACCTATCTTTTTCACATGCTAAGAATTCATGCCTGGGGTGGGGAGTTCAACATAATTTATTCAGGTCACTTAATTAACATTGGCACACCATCCAGTCAGGATGCTAATAATATATTCTAAAATTCATAGACTCATATAAAAGGTGATTCTAGCAAATAATCACTAGTGAGTACTGCATTAATAATAATAATAATAATAATAATAATAATAATACCTGCCAGATGACCAAAAATGTTCTATGTGTGTTTAAAAGAGGTGACCAAGAACACAACCAACAACTAGGACAGCAGCTGCATAGCACCAGTGGTGGTATTTACAAAGACAAGTCTTCTTTTTGGGTCTCAGAAGAATCGGTGTAAGGATTATTGACACGAACAAAACATGAAGAGGTAGCTCTTAAAGAGTAAGCCATAAATGCAAATTGATTTGGTCTTGAATGAGCTGCTGCCCATACACTTCTGATATCTATTCAAAATAGGAGCTTTACCATATGCTAATGCAGATAGAATACCAGACATGCTAATGCAGAGGAAGAGCAGACTAGCACTTGACTTTATGGTTCAAATTAAATAGATAGGGCTTAAATGGATTATATCACAAGTACCTTGTGCATACAGAATGCCTTCAAAACCTCCCTAGAAAATCAAGACAAGTGTGAAGCAACTTTAAGGTAAAAAAATACTTTATTTTACTAGTAAGCCCTAAAGAGTTAATCCAGATAAATATATTCAATAATTTATCAGGCCAGCATTTCAAATATCAATAAACATAGAATGCACATGCTGAGCAACTTCGTGTTACTTCTGAAATTTTTAGTAAGTGCTACATACCTAAAAAATTTAACATGTAGTGTTTTGAAAGTGATAAGTACATCACTGTCTGCTGTAAGTAACTACTACATATATGTATATCAAACCACAACTCATAGAAAAACAATATTTGATTATTTGATTATGAGATCCACACAAAGCACCAGCACTTGATAAATAGATAGAATGGACATCCCAATCAAAAGCTGAAATAAATGTCTAACGCTAATATACATGCACTAAATGTTTGCTTTATTGTCATTAAAATGGCAGGCTGATAGGTTCATCACAAGACAAGCCTGTCATCATCACTGTTAACTACAAGATTTCTAGGAGGATGACAGTGGATAAACAGAGTTAATTGGGAAAGACAAATGTTAGGTACCTGTAACTAACAATTTCATAAACATTATTTTGTTTTTGTATTTTGTGCTTATTGACAGTATTAACAGGAAAAACAACTTGAAGAACTGTATTTGGTTCTTCCTCTGGAAGTACAAACCAGCAGTGTCACCATAACATGCAGTTTTGTAATGGCAAGCACAAGAGAAGTGTCAGTTGTCAAAAAGACAATCCAAGCTTCTTAGGAAAAAAAAAAAAAAAGATGCAAACCCGGAAGTCAGTAAGACATCTCACCAAGCAGCACGCAAGCACATCAATCTACATGTCAATATGTCTATCACAGCTCTGCACTGCGAGCACATTTACAGAGAATTAAATTGAATCATATACTTGGATGAAAAATACTGAATACCAAGTACTAAAAATACTTAAGAAAAAGAAATCGATATAATTATGGAGAGAGTTCCAGGTCCAGATTGCAGTTGGACAACCACAGTATTTTTGAGCAGTTATTACTATTTCCACGTGTACTGGCCAAATTAAAAAAAAAAAAAAAAAAAAAAAAAAAGAGCTACCAAGTATCTCTATTAGCCAGCTTCAGACTAATTTAAGTCTAGGTCCACAGCTTGATTATGAGCAAAGCTTAAGGTGCCTTGTGGTTTTTTAAGTTAGTAAAGAAAAGCAGAAATCCAAGTTAAATTATTAAAGAAAAGGAGAGATCTCTGTCTTAGATCAGTAGCATGGCTCTCACCAGAGGCTCTCCTATTAAGGCTGGATTAAGGAACAGTTTGGGGACTTTCATATTCTGATGCAGCAGAAATTAAATCACCAAAGAGAGTGCAATGGTGGACTCTACAGGAGGTGAAGGGCAATATGCTTTTCTGCACTAGCTTCTTGTATCAGTTGACACTTAGGTCAAGAAAATGAAACTCAGAAATGAATTTTATATGAAGAAAAAAAAATAAAATTCCACCACGCTAGCTACTGTCCTGAATAAATTCCTGAGAAACTTATCTGCTTTGGCAGCCCAGCTCAATAAAGCATGCCAGTAAACATAACACCACTGCAACGCTAACGCTGGATGAACAAATTAACCAGTGAAGGAATTAAAATTACAGATTACTCAACAGTTTGGGAGAGGCACAGTCATATACTTGCATAACTTTGGCTCAAACCATTGAAACCTAAGTAGATCTAACCAGTTAAATAATATTGAATGTATTTGGAGCAATCTTATCGGTATTTATCTTACATTCTTGTAAATTTTCATGTAATAACATAAAATATAAGTATATACAAGACTGGTTCTTAATCCACTTTTGATCGTTTCTAGTAGTTTTTTGTTTGCTTAAAAGGCCAACTTCTAGGCTGACTTTACTGATCCCTGTTTTATTTACACAAACATTTAATAACAGCAACATATATACAAATGAAGCAAAGCAATATACATATACATAGCCTAATTTTGAAGGGTATGTGTGATTTGAAGGTGATTTAAAGTATTTTTATTATCATGACATTTCTACAATCTTCTATATTAAAACTAACTCTATAACATTTAATGATGGAAAACTAAAATATTTTGAAAATTTGTGAAGGTTGCAAAGATACAACTAGCAAATAACTGAGGACACCCAGATTGTGCACAGAATCGAGCCTTTATTTCCAGCTATCAAAGTTCACTGCAGCCAGCTGCTTCTTGCAGCATGCTTACATCAGCAAATTCAGATAATGCTAGAACAAGGAGAAAAACTTGTAATGAAGTATTGCATAGAACAGAGGTGCAACTACTCACTACAACTGAAGTTAATAAGAAATCTGGACATAATAATGACAGTCACAACTACTGTTGATTATGCTGGTATTATAGCAGATACTGCTTTTGCACAGTTTGTTTACAGATTTACAGGTGTGTGTATATGTGCGTGTGTATATATATATATACACACACAGCCTGGCAGCCACCCTAGGCACATAAAGGATTGTTACTCTGATTTAGTATTTCTCTTGCTACTTTAGGCTAAGGTATGAATAAGTTGTCTTCAGTGCATATTAAATCTTTCTGCACTTGGAAAGAATTGTTCTATGCAATCATAATAATGTATTTTTTACTGGCAAACTAAGCACCTTCAGTTCAATTAGCATAAAGTACTGCTTCATATTTTATGGACAGTCAGTAAAATTAGGCTTTATTTTTACTATTACTGATTAAAATAATGATCAATTGTGATCAGTGTAGCTGAACTTCTCCAGACAGACAGAAAATAAATTCTGACCACAGGAAAGTCATAAACAGTGGTATGAACCCCAGTGAGGACTACATTGGAATGAACTAGCTACTCAGACCATAAGAAGACTGGTAAGTATAGCTGTAATAGTAATCATTTAAAAACAAACAAAAAAAAAAATATTTAAGTTATTTTCCTTTTTCCATGTTGGTTTGCTTTCTTTGAAAGCTCAATATGAGTTATTTTGGATGTTAACAAAGCCATTTTCTTCCAGTCTCCTCATCCTATTTAATACCAGTCACCAAAAAAAAGAAGCTTAAAGTGATTTGGAATGCATTTACATAAAAAGAAAAGAGATAGAAAATGACAGAACAAACAACAATTTAAACTTTACAGAACTTTGTTACTTTATCACATTTCACAGAATTATTCAAGCCTCATTTATGAATACTTCATTTAACAATGAGCTATAAATAAAACAACTTCATATGGAAGATGTCAGAAAAAATGTTTTTCAGTTTCCTTTGTTATGTCTCACTCGTTATATGAGCTTTGTTTTTCCCCCAGCATATTCATCTTAAAATATCTTCCATTAACTCCTATGAACTACTACTTTTATTTTTCTACATCTCAAAGGAAAAAATACATTAAATATTAAAATGCCTAATATTTGCATGGGGAAAGTGTCAACAAGATGAGTACATATTTCATGTACAGTATCATTTAAGATTTAAGCTGTTTAGGCAAGAGTTTATGTTTTATTATATATTTGGCCAGATTGAAAGTGCTTTAATAATATATACAAAATGCACCCATTAAGGTCTTGAGTGCTTTGTCCAGTGTATTCTAATGTGATGGAAAAGACTGAAACTAGGTGTGCATGCTAATTGAACCCCATTGTAAAGATTTTAAAAGAGTAACAACCACAGAAGCTGAGTATCTGAGAGTAATTAGCTGTATTTTTAGAGGGCTTCACATTCATCGTATTACATTTCCAAAAAACAAAACAACAAAACACAATCCTCAAGACACAGTTATTATGATACACAGTGACTACTATTTCTACATTACAAATGAACTTGACAGATTATTTTGTTTTAGATACACCTAGACATACGTCCAAAGTGAACCTTGGTATCTCATCTCTTTTACAGTACCCCTGAAATCCTCAGAAGATACAGTTTCCCTACAGAGGGCTAGGGCAAGAATTACAAGCATCAGAAGTGGGATATCACCATCGGAGAGCCCAGCACAATAAGCAAACTCTGAAATTCTTATTTCAATAAATTAATTTAGGGAGAGCTTATTTAAAACATGCATGAAAACACTAGGCTTCATAATAATGCTCTCTACAGCTCCATACTCTTTTTTTATTTATTTAATCCACTGAATCTACATACAGTCCTTTTCAGTAGAATCCAACATCAGCAGAGATGGAAGGAGTCCCATTGTAAGCTGACCTACAGCTAGATTGTTAGAACATACTCAGGGACAGGGAACATGCGGGTGAGAAAGACACGTCAAGCACATTCTGTAGCCATTAACTTAGCACTCCCCATCCCAAATGTATTTTTGGATCACACTTCACAGGCTAAAACCTGTAAGTGAGCACAGGCAAAGCAACATCCTGCACACAGATGAACTGCATAAAGATGTGAAACCTGCTAAGCTAGTTACTGGCAGTTCCACCTCTAGGATGTCTCTAATGCAGCTTAAATATTTTGGTACATACAGATTTTAGAAGCCTCCAGGATTAGGCAAAACTTTGTGAGCTTTACTGAGAAGTTTAAAATGCACATAACCTAAATTCTAACTCCATTTGGATGGGTCCTGAATTGTCCACGTGTTTTACATGAACAACTGCAAGAGATTGAGCTGAGAACCTGAAAATACAGAGCTACTGTCCACCATAGCCACATGAACCACTGCCACAGATACCACTCTGTGGACAAGCACCTTGGAGCCTTTGGAGAAGATGGAGAAGGAAAAGAATAAATCAAACGGTTTTAAATCTTCTTGTTGGTATTAGATAGCTTATATTCACACATTTGCATAGAGTAGAAATAGCTTTCATTTATCCTAAATCATAGATATGCTTTAAAATTAGTCTGTTTGGAAGTCAAAGATGCAAACACTTGATGTAAACCACTGAGGAGCAGAGTTGAGTAACTTGTGGAAGAAAATGTCAAGATTTACAACTAATATATTTGTGGTTTAAAGCTGCATACATGCAAATGTATTTCTACTTTCATATGAACTGTGACAAAATTATGGTCAAAACCCAGCATCTGTATTTCAGAAAGCTATCTCAAAATGAAAAACTACTCTTCCTCTTATTCCATTCATATTTTTTACTTCATTTTTAATTCTGTCCTGCTACAGAAGCGAAATGAAAAGAGGAACTTCAAGTTTCCAAGAAAACTTGAAAAATAGAAGACTACTGTAGGATATGTTCCAATAATATATCTACCGTGAAAATGGGAAATGAGGAGACAGATGATTACTGGCTTTCCATTAACTTCAGTAATATCTCAAAATACAGAAAAATGTAAAGAGACCCTGTGATATTTAAATCCATTAGGCTATGGTCTCTTTCCCCAAGAATACAGCAGAAGTTATATCTAACACTTTCAAAACCACCAATCCAACTAAACATAACTGGAAAATATACTGTAAGAAGTCCTGCCTTATGGGATCTCAGGCTCTACGGGGAAAAAGGGTCTTCACATCTCTTCTAGAGTGCCTTAAATTTCTTTCTGGTTTAACTTTCACTTCCAGTAGGCTATTCAACAGACATTACAACCAGCCCCAGGAGAAAAAATAATAATAATAAAATAATATTTAACAAAAAATATAGTTTTAATTTCAAAATACCTTTTTTTTCTGAAAAATGAATGCATTATTTTAAATATACAGCAAATCACTCATCAAAATTGAAAGTGCTAGGATTTTTAGGCTTATTTTGTTTGGGGGCCTTGGCATTTTTATTGAATGAGAAAGTTATTTTCCTTAACCTCTTAAAGATATCCTTGTCCCTAAGACACTTTGCTAATTGGGACCTGGCATCACCTTCATGTATGCTCACTGTTGTCCATCTGTTAAAACAAGATATTCAGTGAGTACTGAATATACATCTTGCTACAGGTACTAGCCATCTCTAAATATGCTAACTGAAGGAGGACAATGTATCACTACAGGTGAACAAGATCAAATTCCCAAATCTTCTGTAAATCAAAAGTTCATTTTGGAAGTACATAATGCATTGGAAGTTATGAAGCTACAAACAGGAAATAAAAGGGAGAGAAGCTGTGAGATTTAAGACTGTGCCGTATGTCCTGTGCTATCCTGTGGACCCACTTGAACATAAATTCCTTAAGCACAGCCTCCAGAAATCTGAGGCCCTCCTGCAAACAACTGGAATTGTGGCTTGTTTTATTTACTGACCCTGTTGTTTTTGCAGCTCTGTCCCTCCCATTCTTTAACTTGTTCCAATGAAATACAATGTACTCATGCCTTAAAGAAATTCAAAGCACTGCAGAGGCATATTATTTAAGGTCTCCCTACATAATAGTGGGGAAAAAAAAAAAAAAATGCTAGTCAAAAGCTGAAAATGTTTCTAGAAAAGATTTCCGCCCACTTATTCAAAGAATACTTAATTATTTCAAATGACATGGAGTTCCTCCAAACATGCACCCAAAATGAATGAGAAGAATGTTCTTTGATCTTTTGACTAAGGAAAACAAATAGACCAGTTAGTATGTGTATACTGGCCTTTTTATACGGGTATAAAAATGCTTATATATTGTGTTTATACTTTTTTTTTTTTTAATTAAAAAGTTTTTAATAGCCTAGGTAATAATTAGGCAATAAAGGTGAAAGGTTAAAATAGACAATTTAACTACTTTAGAAACTGTAATAATGTTAAAAAAATAAAAAAAAGAATCTGAATGCCCCGTTCTTCTCCCTAAACCTTTTTATTACTAAAAAAAAAAAAAATCAACTAATTTTAAAATTATTTTATTAAAAGGTGGGTTTATTTAACTATGCAGAGCAAGAACCAAGTCAGACAGAGATAGTTTCTGAGAAAATAAAAGAGAGAGAACCTAAAAAAAAGTATTGAGAGGACCAAAACTTGTTAACTCCACATTCTTCCCCCTTTTGCCTAAAGTATATGCAGAGCATGAAGTGGCATTGCACCAGTGGCATTGACTTGGTGTTCATCCACCCTCAGTTCTTAAGTTTTATAAATATCTTTCTCACTCTCAATTTTCAGATATTTTGAATTGGAGCTTACCCACTTCTTCTTCTTGGCAGTCCAGTGTGCTCTTTGTTTATAAGCATGGATGTTTTGAAATATTTTAAAACCCCTCTAAAATCCCCAGTAGTTTCAACTTTTGTTTATATAAAACAGGGTTCCAAACTGTATTTTTTATGCTAGTTCCAAAACATCTGCAGGTGTGAAGGGTCGAGAATGCTGGTTACCTCTTCAGCAAAAATAAGTGATATTGGATAAGCTGATAGGAAAAGGAAGCACTGCGAAGGTGACAAGAGTTACATGCTCTGTAAGGTCCAGACATGCAACATTACCACACTGTAGTTCCCAGTGGTTTGGACTAGCTGATTTATGTAAAAGGTATAGGAAAGCCTGGGTCCGTATGTCAGTAGTAATGGTAAAATAGAGCTGCAAGCTGCTGCTACTGTAACCAGTGCAAAACTGATAGTGGCAATTCCTTTTTATTTTTTTAAATAAACAAGTAAGAAAAAATAAAAATAAAAATATATAACTACAGAACCTGATATGTCCCTCAGCTTAGTACAATACTTTTAAGTTGATTTTACCAATGCCTGTCAAATTAACAGTAATACCCTCTCCTCCAGTTACCAGCAACTTGACTGAAGCAGATGAACACATAGTCCATGGAGCAATGTCATTAACAAAGCCAGCTTCCTGTAGATGCGAGAGTTTAATTGATGCCTTGAATTGGTCAAGAGAAAGATTTCAATCTCCATTCAATTACAAACCTCCTTCCGCTTCCATTCACAGCCCTTCTCTTGCAAAGTATTTTAGTGGTAATATTCAAGTTTAATCTTCAACTGTAGAAATCAGTTAATTTGGTCAGCTGTGAACTTATGGATGTTGAAATCAGTTTCCTCTGTACTTGAACTACTTTTAGGAAACTGGCATGAATTCAATTATTGCCAATTGCTTTTGAATGTTGGATGCCTTGTTTAAATTAACTTATATTAAAGATTACGATAAATGGCAGTTCTTTCTTCTCTGGGCTTTTCTAGCTAAATCAAAATATTCAGCTTATAGTATTAATATAAATGCTAATAATAAATAGAAAGTGCTAGCAACTTATATTCCCTTTGCAGAATTTTGCAATTTTCTACCCATTTGAGAAAAGTGACTAAAACAGCAATGAACAACACTACTAATTCTCATCTTCACTTGCAAGTGAAGATGCTTAACTTATGGAGAAATAAGCATCTCCGGTACAAAAAAGACAAGTATCTCTTTTCCAGAGGAGTCCAGAGGAGGGCCACAAAGATGATACAAGCCCTGGAGCATCCTCCCTATGAAGAAAGGCTGAGAGACCTGGGTCTGTTCAGCCTCGAGAAAAGACTGTGAGGGAATCTTATTAATGTTTATAAATACCTGAAGTGTGGGAGATAGAGGGATATAGCCAACCTCTTTTCAGTGGTTTGTGGGGACAGGACAAGGGGCAATGGCCACAAAATGGAGCACAGGAAGTTCCGCATCAACGTGCAAAAGAACTTCTTCACGGTGAGAGTTATGGAGCACTGGAACTGGCTGCCCAAGGAGGTTATGGAGTCTCCTTCTCTGGAGATATTCAAGGCCTGTCTGGACACCTACCCAGGCAATCTGCTCTAAGGAACCTGCTTTGGCAGGGGGGTTGGACCCAATGGATCTCTTGAGGTCCCTTCCAACCCCGACAATTCCGTGATTCTATGATCTGCCCTATGCAGTTTAAGAGCATTTCCCATACATTCCTGCCCATTAAGGTTCTAAACTGGTACAAGAGACTCTGAAAATAATGACAAACCTGTAATTTTCAGGAAGGTAAGTATTTTATCTATTATGGTTCTGAAATATTCAACTAATTTCAGATATGTTGCTGGGACAGAGGATTCCTCTTCAGTAAGATACGAAGGAATTTCTCTCCTTGCTTGAGATTTTTGGAGCCACAGATTCCAAACCTATTTCAGTTAAGCAAAGATACTGCATAGCTCCCCTGTCTTTATTTTTCACCATGCAGACACGTAGCGTCCACCTTGTGCTGCCTCTTACTAAAGGTGGCTTTACACAAGTGATTTTTACTTAACTGGTGTTTTAGCTGCTGTCTCTAAGGATATCAAGAACACGCTACTACAAACACTGAAGATGAAACCAGTCCTAGCTTTATGGCGTGTTTTCAGTTTTATTCTGGAATACCATTTCAATAGCATATATTGATGTAAACATAAGAAGGGAAGGATAAACACGCGCACGGCCTGACAGACGGACGGACCCGCCACCCGCGCGCATGCGCGGCGGGGCGCTGCGGTTGCCGCGGCAACGGGCGGGCGAGGAGGGCCCGGCCGCAGCGCCCTGACCCAGTTTCGGCCCGGCTCGGCCCGGCCCTTGCAGCGGGTGGGGACGACAGTACTGGGGCCTCAAAAACAGCACAAATACTGCGCCTTGAATTCACATTTCAAAACGATATATGGTTAGCGGGTTAGCTACGTGTTCCCTATGGTGTGCTGCACCTTCACAGGCACGTTACCACAGACGTGTTCAGGCTTCAGCTTTAAAGCTTCCCCCATCGTTTCCCTGTTGCCTTCTGCTACTTCCATTCTCCGCATCCAGATTGTTCAATTTAAATAATTTGCTTTATGAAACTGGCAACCATCAAGAGAAACAAATGTACATAATGGCATATTGCCAAATGCAAAGATACATATTTAATATATATTTACCTACATTCTTTAGTTTCTTAGCAATATTGCCCCGGCACTTTAAATGAAAATCAGCAATTTCTTGTTTTGTTTTGGAGGCATTTAATTCCGTATAGTAACTGGTGGCATCTGAGGAGCCGTGCAGAGAGCAAAACAGAGCTGCAGCCTTCTGCAGTCTCTGTAGAGAATGCTATTTTTTAAACCACTGAGGGTTTATTTACATATTTATTCCTAATATTTTGCATATACATCTTAGTTGCCTGACAACATGAACGCATACTGCAGCAATCTGATGTTACCACAATTACATAATCTTCCTGCAGCACTAATAGTTCAGTTAGTTGACATAGACGGCGAGCCACTCACAATCCTTTCACTTCCAGCCACCTTTCTTTCAATCCAACACTAGTGAGCATTTAGTCCTTCCTCTGTGCTTCTGACTTCCTTTCTTTCTTTTTTTTTTTTTTTTCCTCCAGAATTAAATCCGCACTGTTATATCTTGAAAATCCTCCCTAGGCCCATGCTACTATGCCATGCAAAATTAAGACATGGGCTCTCCTTTCTGGCTTCCAGTAGGATTATTTTTGTCTACAGTCTTGCCTTGTTCCTAACACAGCGTATTCATCTCCATATTTGCTGTTCAGAACATCAAATTATTATTATAGTGCTTTATAACATTATACACATTAATAGTTTACACAACATATATTTTATCAAACCCATAACCTCTCATTCTTCACAGATATTCCACACCAGCAATACAGATACATACCTATGTTAATTTGCTATTCCCACGCCTTTCGCCCGCTTCTTTATGCTCAACTTCTCTCAGAATTAGGGACTTCCATCATTCTGCCAATATTTTCCATGGTAAAACACTTGAGTTTATTTAGTCGTTTTTCTAAATCAATTATTTAGGATGAAACTGTTTATGTAGGGTATCCCTCTAGGCTAAAGTCTTTAAAGTTTCAGCCAAAAAATCTCCCGCTATTCCAAAGAGTGAAGTTAAAGGAAAACACGTTAATTTGCCCTCAGGGTGGGAAACCTAGCAAGCTTTTCTTTCAAAACTTTAGGATTTCCTTTAGGCTTTACAGGAGGGACTTGAAAATAGCAATAGGACAGACTTAATTTATTCTTTGAAGCATTCCTAAATATCGCCTTGGAATTGGTCCATGAAATTTGTGGTACACACACACACAAATATCCAGCAGTGATTTGCTGTGTCTGTGCAAATTCTGTCAGGAGTCCAATCCATGTCAGATGGGGCACAGCATGGTTTCTCCTGCATCTCTGCAAAACTGGGCACTGGAAGAATTACCTGAACTGACTGCATCATGTTCAAAGCCTGTGGTGCCCTGGTAAAGAGGGAGTATCTTCTAATTTATATTAAAAAAAAAAAAAAAAAAAAATCAATCACCATGATTTCCAATTCTTGTTGATTTGGTAAGAATTTGTGCAGCACAGTCTGCTATCCTTGACTGCATGTGAAGCTTCTACATATTTCCATAAGATCACCTTACTTTAATTTGCCATTGACTAAAAGCTAGTACCTTGGTTTCCCTTCAACATATCTCTAAATGAGAATCATTGTGAGAGAATGATTTCAGAATTTTTGATTGCCTTCATGGAAACAAAGCTTCACAAATTTTGCTTGGCATTGATGTTCACAGAAGCACTTGGGAAGGGAAGAAAGTACTACAGCTTTCTTTCCACTTCTGAAACCCCATGTAGAAGGGAAAACCAGACTCTGTCTGCTTTCACTGTTAAGTAGCTTTCTCCTCTCCCCTATGCAACTCTGACCCGTCTTCCTAGTTAGCAGCTCAGGGAGAATTCCCAGCAGATCCCAATCCAATGCCTCCAATCTCCATGAGAAACCACAGAAAATACATTCACCAGTAACAAATGCTTTCTGACACTGTGCTGCATTTCCCAAAGCCAAAGGCTGAGGGCAGTAAAAATGAGATAATTTACGCTTTTGTACTAGAGGAACACTTTATGATTAATTGCACATGCTGCACTCAGCTTTTGGCAAATATCACCAAAGAACAGCTTTATCATTGGACTATGTTTAAGACTTATTGCTCAAAGCAAAGCAATGTTTTTATAAAAATTAATGTGCACATCCTACACAGCACTACAAGGTAACTAGTGATACAGGGCCAAGAGTTCATGGGAACTCTTCAGCTAGAAGCAGACTTAGCATTTTCTCTCTCTCTTCTGTTGTTGCCCAGGGAAAATGCTAAAGTCCTCAAGGCTTCCTCTCTGGCTAAAGTCACAGTGCCAGTGCCGCCCCCGACACAGCTTTGCACAGATTCAGTGTAACTGCTACAGAAACGCCTTCTAGCTGAAGAGGGATTCTGGCTTTCTTCTTTCAGCTTTGTGCTTTGATAGCAAATAGCAAGAGTAAAATATCATGCAGATATCCTATTACATCCCCTAGACACAGAATAAAAGACAAGAGACCCTCTAATTTAATGGCTCTATTTTTACATTAAACACTTCTAAGCCATCTATTTATGTCAGAAACTCCAGCAGCTCCCTCTCAACCATATAACACCATACAACCCTGGCAGTCTCTGAGCTGTCAGACATGCTTCATTTTCCAGTGGCTGCAAGTGTTGAAGGTCTTCACTGAACAGATATAATGACCTAACGTTATATGCTCAGTATCTATCCACCCACTGCATTTTACAACTCCCACAGACACACAGCCTCTGAGTAGATCTGTTATTACCTGCTTTAGGAGCCAGAAAGTCCATGTCTCAGTGAAAGGAACAAGTGAAGGACAGCTCTCACCCAAGCAGCAGCAGCAGGGTCACAAGCTTTGCTGTTGTAGACTAATTATCTGTGTAAGACTACATTAATTGCCATAAACTGTAAAGATACCAGGGCTCCATATCCCATATCCCCAAAGTGGATGCTGAATACTTAAAACAAAACATTTTTTTTAATTGAAAATGAAAGAAAAGTTTGCTTGCTTGTACTCTTTGTTTTCTGATTCCTGAGCCTTCAGAACCCATCTGCTTCATAATGTCATAAATGTAGAAAACATCTTGAAAATAAGACTGATATTTGCATTTAATCCTTATTACTTGGAAATTTTGAAAACTTAAGCAGCCATGCCATACAACTCCAGGCAGCAGCCACCTTGTGTGCTGCATAGCTGCTCAAAATTTCCTCATGATGGAAGTCCTATTCACTCTGTTTTTTTGTTCTCAAGTGGCAATGAATAATGGCAATCATTTCTTTCTTCCAGATTAGCTCACCCCCAGACCTACTTGGCTTTGCTCAACAGTAGAGCATGGGAAAGCTGTGATCACTTTCCATTTTCCTCTCTCCTAATTTAATTTGGCAAGAAATACCAACAATCAATTGTGCTCTATGCATGCTGCTAGTAGAGAAAGACTTATTGGTCTCTTCGATATCACAACTCTGAAACACCTAACGCTTGGGTCACAAGAAAGGCGGGTACTCTACAAAATGCACTTTTTCCTCCAAATATTTTTTAAAGTTGTATTCATCGTCGTTTATAGAACTTAGTTGGTACCACAGAATCTAGAAAAAAAAAAATATTCTGCAAAAATTTGTGCACGCTGCTTTTCTGGCAACTGCAGTATTTACAAAATGGTATACAATAGTTACTGCATACCTAGTACAACTTAACATGTACTATGACTCAAGAGATGTGTCACCAAGTAATTTTATCACCAATGAGGTACAGAATATTTCCTTTAATGAAAAAAATGTATTAGTAAACAGAAATCCAGGCCATGACACGTAATAAACATGTAGTCACCTCTAAACAATTTTAGATAACAATCTGTGTGTAAAATAAGTCAGGACATTAATGTAATTCCTGTCCCACATAGTATGAAATCTGTCAGAGAAATAGAAAAAAAAAATAGGGCCTAATAGTACTAGTTGTATAGTACTAGTAAGTACTATTTGGATCTACTAAACCACAGTTTCTCCTTGTTGATAGATATGAACAAAGTCTCACAAAATACTGAAATCCCCAAAACCTCAAAATTACGAGGCATAAGACAAAGGGTTGTGGGTTTTGTTGTTGTTGTTGTTGTTTTTCTGCTATTTCTCTCAGAGCAGATAAGAAACCCTTCCCAGATCTTTATTAGCAAGTACATTTTCTGTCTCTTTTGAACAGAGCCTTCATCTCATCTCATCTCATCTCCCAACTACCAATTAAACTCTGTTGCCTACCATCACATACAGCCACCTTTCTTCCTCATTTTCCATCCTCCTTCCTGCATATCCCCTTCAGCTGCTTTCTCTCTGTGATCTCCAGATCATTCATGAGAAGCTCCAGCTAAGCCACCCCCACTGTGCCTCAGCCGGAAACAACCTGTCTTTAAACTTGCTATCCAGTGAGTGTGCAAAGCTGCTACTCTCTAGAAAGCATTGCCTTCAGAGAACAGAAATGAGGAGGTTCAACCTCAGCTATATTACACCTGTTCCACAGCCCTGTTAAATATGGTAACTTTCATGGATGGGGCCCTTAGCTTCATATAAGGCATTTGAGGAAATGAGGGGTGCATCCTTGCTTAGTTTTGACATAGCCAGGAAAATTTATTTCACGTTTATATATTACTGGTTGGGAGACAGAAGGTGCATGAAAAATAAAATTGCCATGACTTCCCACTCACCTAGCATATCTAGGTGAAAGACCGCAGGCCCATATTACATTTCTATTCTGAAAACCTTTTGCTACTTCATATATACCTCTGCTCAGAAAAGCATTCTTGTTTTTTTTTTTTTTTTTTTTTTTTTTTTTTTTTTTTTTTTTTTTATGACTAAGCCAATCTGCTGTATATTTACTGCCCTTTTCTGCAAAGTATGTATCTCTCAGGAATGGCAGTGTTTACTTATGGACAAATAACAGTTTGTGTGTGTCAAAATATAAAGACAAAACTTACAGCAGGAAAAATAAATAAATAAATAAATAATAATAATAAAACTCTCAGCCTTCCCAAGAAACTGCCATAAGATTAGATAGAATTTCTAAGAGAATTGTGTTTTTCCAAAATTTTTGAATTACGAAAAGTAATTCAAATTACACAAGTCTGTAGGTTTGTGTCAAAATTATATAAAATTCATGCAAAGCTTTCCTTTGAGTTCTTGAGGAAAAAAAATGGAAATACTTGGAAAAACAATTTTTCCACTTGCTTTCTCCTTTTGCCACTCCCATTCTCCTCCTTCACATTTCTAGCAGAATCAAGTACTTAGTTGTACAGTATTTCAGGGTACTGACATTTAAAGGCCACTCCAATTTATGTGTTACAAAACCTCCTTTTTAGACCCCTTAAGGAAATGTTTATTATCTCTGTAATCTAAGATGTCTAAGATGTTGAACATATAGCAAAACAAAATGTATCGATAAAGAAAAAAGCTGGCTTTGCAGAAAGGAGACAATTCCACAAGATTATCAACAAGTATTTGTATTTGCTGACGAATAACATGCTGATGAATATCACTTAACTCAAAATATCACATAACTCAAAATGATCTAGCATGACCAAATAACTTACTTGTGGTTCTACTGTTTGTGAGCAATGAACCATTCCAAGTTCACAACTTTAAAAGTTTCCTTTTGCTTGCTTTTGGTAATCTGCCTTTGAGGCATAGCAATTTCTTCATGTTTTCTTGTGATTTACAGGATTTAAACAGGCCACATCCTTCTACTGTCACCAGAATACTAATTCAAAGAGCTCATCCTGAAAGTGATTGGATCAACTTTAAGGTAGTCGTTACAAGCAGTGGCAAATATGCCAATATATTATGACTAGTCTACATTCAGATATTGGATTATAATAAAAACTCTGCCATTCACTTCTTTTGTTTGTTTGTTTTTCCTAAAATTTACCTCCCCATCATGCAAGGAAACAAATGCTTATGGACTAAATAAAATTACAAATGTAGGAAATTCACAGTCCTCATCAAACAGCAGAAGGAGAAGAATTCTAATTCCTTCTGCGAAAATCACAGCAGGAAGCCACTTCCCACTGACACTCTAAGACAGTTGACCAGCAGAAACAGTCATAAAGCTGTCCCCCTCCCTTCTCTCCCACTTGAAAGATGTACCTTTAAAAAGCATTTTTGTTTTCCAGAGCATAAGGAAATAGAGTTGAGACAGGACTCACATACACAGTCCTCACATACACATCTGGGATGTGGCACATGAATTGGTGACTTAGTGGACTGACTGGTTAGCATTATTGTTAATACTCTCCAGCAAGTTTCCTCAGCTTTTATTATTCTTGACTGGATGTTGAAACAAAGTTCCATCCTCTTTTCCCTCATACTAGAGATCCTAATTTCAGAGACCTAATTTCTACTGTTTCCTTTGTAATAAATCCTACCTTCTTATTTCTGTGTTTAGGGAAATTGATAATAGTTTGACATTGTTTTCAGTCATTCTGTTCTTGACACTTACTGTATGCAATCAGACCCCAATGAAGGTAGAATTGCTTGTCACTGTTGTACAGTGTCTTAGCTGCAAAGGCTAGGTCCATCACGTGCTTTGGCCCTAAAATTGAATTAAAATCCAAAACCCTGAGAACTACACTTATCACAAACAAACAAAAACAGTATTTCAAGTTATTTGGAAGCATAAGTATAGGACATATGCACTTAACCAGCATGGTCAAAACTTTTGCATAATGTGTCCCGTGGATGGAATAAGGTACATACATAAGTTTAAGAACAACTTTTCCTTTGAAGTCTTGAAGTGCACACTTGAACTGCAGAAATTTGCCTTTAAAATGCAATTGCCAAGATTTTCTTCATATCATGTGACTTCAAGAGCTGCTATTTAAGAGTACTTCAGACTTACAACAAAACGAGGGGCAGGACATGCAGGAGGCTGCTTATTTCAATGCTTAATCTAGGCATACATCTTGTTAGACAGCAGTGTTAAAGAAAGATGTATAAACAACCTTTAAACAAGGTAGCTTAAAGAACAAAAACAAATCTTGCTCTAACACTACAGAGCTCAACACAGTATATCCACTAAGATAAATTAGATGGTGGTATTGTTTTGGGTTCTGGGTGGAGGCTGCCGTCATGGCGGCCTGATAGGGCACTCATCCTCTGCCCAGCTGGGGAAGATGCTTAGAGTCCCTTCTGGTGAGGGCAGTATGTCAAATGGATTTACCTACTTTCTTTGAATACAAGAAACAGTCTATTGAAGATATTTCTAATGAGTTAGGTCTGCTAATCTCCTTCAGTCTGAAATTTTCTTTGTATTTGAGGTTAAGTTCAATCATGCTGTTAATAGAGGTATGTTTTCAGCTGAAAAGACAAAACAAACTTGTCCATCATTAGACAAAAACGTGATCACCTTTGTAAAGAGAAAAATATTCTTGAGAAAATGCATTATTTAAACAAACTAGCAAGCAACATGGGCCAGTTTGTCACCATTAGGCACGCATCAGTTCCATGAAATGAGCAAAAAGATACACTGATCATATTTGTTCTGGACTTTTCATATCACATGTCTATTATCACTAAGAAATGAAGTTCTACTGAAAGGGACTGAAGTTACAACTTTCTGAACTGTTCCTTCTTTTGGCATACTGAACAGACATCCGCCATATGTATATCACACCATTCTGCTTAGATTATGTCTCTGCTAAAAATCAAGGTCTATCACTCTTCATTTTAACGACACATATGCCATGTGCATAATGATTGCAACTCCTTTAGTTTTGTTCAATTGAATACAATATTTGGTTAGAAACTCTAAAGTGGGACAGTCCAGACAAGATACTTCAATTACCCTTTATTTCACATTTAATACAAAAAGAACACTAATTAATGGCTGTACTTTTTTTAAAACAAATCAGTAAGTATTCCCTTGCATACTTTATCTTTCTGTAGTATGTAGAGGCCTCAACTAAAATGAGAGTCCCACTGTAGAAGTGGGAAGACTATGACCTACTAACGCAATAAGCAAATCATAGAAGAGGTGGAAGAAAAAAAAAAAAAAAAGTTCTGTTTATTTTTGACAGGTGGGAAACAAAGGCACAGTGAGATTTTTTTCAAAGACACAATTTTGTAGTAATTCCTATAGGTCAAATTGAAGAATGCAGAACATACATAAGCCATAATCCATACAAACAAAATCTTTCATATCTTGATCCAGTATCTTAACATTTTGTGAAATTTCTTAGGACACCATTATCTCTAAAACAGTAATGTGTAAGTTACTAGCTTACTTTTTAATCCAATAATACAATTTTTGATTGTATTATTGTATCACTACTGCAATGATTTCATTCAGTGAGTATTATCAAGCACGCTGGAAATTATTGCTGTGATGTTTTTAATAGTTTACTCTTACTGAGGTTTCACACTTTGGACAAGCTGCCAGACCTTGAACTGATGTCAGGAGCACAGGGCCCAACAGAAAATGGCCACTGATATTCTGGGCCACAGGATTCTTTTTGTCCTGCTACAGGTGAGTGAGGTAGATTTCAGTCATTTCCAAGTTGCGCAGTTTACCAGCTTCTGCATTATCCTAAAGTTTCATTTAAAGCTATTTTTCATTCATATTTGCCATTAATAAGAATAGGATTAAAGAATCAGAAAACAATATTTTAAACAAACTGTCCTAAGGTGTTATATTTTCCAGTACAAAAAAATAGCTCTGGAACTGTGAACTGTTTAGAGGTTTTCTTTAATAATATGGTTATCAGTTCTTTGAATATTCATACCTATTTTTGAACCTTCCTGCACTGCTAAGTAATAAGCAAGACCTGCTGACTATAAATGCTGAGCATCTCAGTTCCTTAGCTTGCAGATATTACACCATCACCACTGGAGATAAAAAGGCCCAGCTGGTACCAGCTGCAAACACAACCCACCCCTTATAACTTTCTAAAATGTCAGACATGAGGGCAGATATTTATCCTCTACACATAAAAGCCCAGTTCTTCCTTTATTTAATACATTAGATTTATAATGGCTTTGTTGGAACATACAAGAAATATAGGGCTGGACATATTTTATTAACTATAGTCCTAAAACTGTACATTGACAGGAGTATTTGCCAAGCATTATGTCAGAGAAATCTAGTTTCAAACCATTGCAGATTATGGAATGAGAGCAGAAGAGGGAGAATGAATTAGTCATTTCCATTAAAACTATGAAGTAGAATTGCCTAGCAACCAAGAAAATTAATTCAGAGACTAAAATAAACACTGTGACACTGACAGAGCAACTGCTATTCTATCCCAACAACCATAAAGGCACTTAGAAAACAGACCACTGTTTCCTCCATTTTTCTTAACAGAAAAAAAATAAATAAATAAAAAATAAAAAAAAAATAATAAAAATTAAGGACAGTAAGGCTGACTGTAGTAATTTAGTTTAATGACTGCTACTCTTATATTGGTTGTTACATCTGGACCACTGTGTAACTCATTGTCCCTGAAGGACTACAAAAAGCCTAGTAAAATTATCCCTTTAGAAATAAAACAATCACATTCTGTAGCAACTCTGAAGTCTATTGCCTTGGCAGGATATTAGATTAAAGGAATGATTACAGATCGGCTATTTTTGAGTGGCAGTACCTTCAGATCTCTAGTAGTAGACAGTCAGTCTTTCCAACTTTAAGTACCGAGTTTGTACACACTCAAAACAGATCAGGAATTATGAGGGCAAGAACAACCAAAAGAGAAAAATGAGATCCCAGAGGACATCACAAGATTTAGTAACTGCAGAATCTATGTCAAATCTAGTTGAGTCTACATTAAAAGGTAATAATAATAAAAATAAAACTATATGAGAAATAAATCAAGGAAGACAAGTAGGAATAACCGTAAGTTAAAAGAGAACTCCACAAACATGTACATAACTGCATTCCTCTCTCAGGAATAGAGAACAGAATATTTCAGCTCTCTGAACATCTGTAATATTCACAAAATACATCAACAGACAGCTACAGGTACTTTAAAATCTTTAAACCTGCATATTTCAGATGCATTCAGGAAAGGTAGTGGTGCTTGAGCTGGATTCTGAAAGTAACAAGGCTGTTAATAAATATTTAAGAAAATACGTGTTTTCATGTAGCATGGGGTATGACAGGTAATAATGGAAAGATATCTGTTGGAAGCACAGGCAGTACAGATGATGGTATGGGACGTGTGCCAAAATGAAGAAAAAAATTAACAGCAAAAGTCCCCCATGTGCAAACACGTCCACAAAACCGATAAAGGACCCCCAACGTACATAACAGGTTCCCCTGTGTCTTAAATATTTAATGACTGCAGCAGATGGGTTAGGCAAAAAACATATCTTGTCTGAACCATTAGCATAAACACAGCTGACCTGACAGGCCTACTCACCACTAGGTTATAATTACTCCAGTGTTTTCACTAGTGAACACTGTTCATAAACCTATAATAATTTTGAAAGATGACATCTTTGAGAAATGCCTCCATATTTTGTTGAACAGCTGCAATAAATTTCCTTTTATTTTCTGGCCTTGGCACTACACGCCCTGGGTGTGATTGTAGATACATGTTTTACTAAACTTTGGTTAGCTACATTGACAAGCATCTTTTGCTGATTAATTTTATCTGCATAAGAGAATGGTATTATAAAACTAGAAGTTTTATATTGCTATTTCTATAAATAGTTGAAATTTGTTATATTTTTTTCTTTTTAAGATTTTAATAGGACAGTTAATTAACATGGCAAAAAAAAATAATCTCAAATATCCATTTTCTGTGTTCACATCAGACATTGATGTCAGAGTCCACTAATCAGAGACAACCACGTAACAGACACTCAATTCGGAAGGCTTTAAAATCAAAGATCTACTGCACTCTTCCCCGCAAAGCACAGGCAAACAACCAGCATGCTGCATCAGATCTGCATTGAAAGACCGAAAGTTTCACTTATAATGCATTACAGGATAATAAGAAGTATAACACCAGTTTTGCATGTGCTTGCACTAGCAGCATGAACTTTATGAAATTAAGCTCCCAGATAATCTTAGAAAGCAAACCATTCCCATATTACAGAAGAAAGGTAAAAAGAAGGTCACTAGCAGCCTGCCTTGGGCAGAATTCCATCTGCATGGTAAATTTGATAATCAGCTTGGCCTAAGTGTGTGAACAAGATACACCAGCAAAACATTTCAATATTGCTAGAAGGTCCATTTTACTCTGCCCAATAGTGTGTCCAACCTCTAGTAATTCAAAGGAAAAACATAAACAAAAATTAAACCAGCCAGAGAAAAAGAACAGCATTTCTTGGAACCTACAGATGGCCCCTGTAGACCTCAAAGCATATTAATTTACTGTAATACCATGCAAACAAGCAAAAAATATATATATATATTAAAATCTCAAATTCCATTCAGCCTTCCTTCCAGTCTCCTCCCAGACCCCATTTAATTGCTTCACCATGTCCTCTCACAGATTTCCTGCCAAAAACCTGACAGCTACATGTAAATTACTCTGTGGCAACTTTAGGACCTAATCTTAAAACCATGCACATGCTTCATTTTTGCATAAGTGAATAATCTGCATAAAACCTATGGGATTACTGACAGTGCATGACAGCAAAAACATATATGTAAGTCTTAGGATCAGAGCCCTGGTTACTGATTTTCCAGATACTGAAGGTACTTAGGTCTATTATTTCAGTGGCATTACATTACACTAAAATCAAGAGCAATATATGAATCTACAATCAAATGGTACTAATTTTTACAACAGTGCTGGGTAGTGTGAATCAAAGTGGTCCTTAATATGTACTAGGACCATGAATTTTCTAGCAAAGGAAAAGTATTATGTAGCAAATGCAGTCAAGACAAAATGGAAGAAGCATTTTATGGCTTGAAAAGGAGCAGATCTCAAGCCAGTTATGAAGGAACACTTGGAAGACAAAAGATTGTTCCCTCTTCCAGTCTAGTTCAGCAATCTTGTTAGGCCACATGGTATTAAGATGCTTTTGAAGAGCATGACAACTACAAACAGAATCTGCAGAGGTTTATAACAAAATACAACCTATGAAGAGGAAAGGCAGGGAAAGATCATGGATATGCTTGTTTATTATTTTGAAAGAGTTTAAGAACGATCAGAATGACTGGTTGATCAGAGGTAGCCAATAACCTCTCAATGAGAAATCACAAGGCTGGGAAATCTCTGAAGACAAATGTACTGCTATATTGAAGCACCCCAACAAATAGGAAAAACAGTTTATAAATCAAACACGCTCAGACTATTTCACAAGAAAGTAAATCACTGTATTTGTACCACTGAGCTAGAAATGTAAGCTTCCTTTTCTATATATTGTGGAAAATCAGTAAGTCATGAATGCAAGCAAACCACATATAGTGGGAAGCATTTCCTGCTAAAGCTACTCTGTTTAAAAATCAATAATACACCATTCAATAATATAAATGAATATCTTTATGAACAACAGCAGCCAGTAGTCAGCGGTCCTTTTCTCAAGGCAATTTCAAACATTTACTTCCATCCTCATCTATGCATATTCTGTTACTATTTACATTAACTTAGCAAACTACTATCCCCATAAATTCAACATGTATGTGCTTGTTAATGGTATAACCCTTATTTAAACACTATCCTTTAAAAGTTTGTCAGTTCTTTTATGCCACATGCAGGATTCAAAATGGTATTATTTACCATTATTATTATCAGTAAAAATAACTATAAAGATCTGCTCAGGGAAGTCTGCTCAGTTAAAGGTTTTTCCACAATGGACCAATCCAATGGCCCAGTAGCAGCTACTACATCCCCTTTCTCCTACAGCATCTATCTGCCGTATTTAACATTGTACTCAGGTAAGGTCTAGAAGCATGGGTCTGTTCAAAATAGCTGTAGCACCTTCTGCTCAGTTGTTCCCTGCCTCCCTATTAAAAAGGGAGCATATCAGGTGTAAGCATCCCTGAGAAAAGACTCAACCTCCACAAAGAAAGAAAAACACCATCAGAAAGAAAATAAAAACACCCCAAACTGCAGATGCTTACTAATGTGAAATGTTAAAGAATATCCCTAAGAGTCAGGACTTAATTACTGACAGAACAGAAGAGAACTAGCAACAGTGCCAGATTTCCATAGCCTTTCCATAACCTCCAGTACAGTCTTGGAGGATTCACTCAGAGTAGCTGCAACAATGTCTTGCCCACCACAGTCCATATTCTCTTTGTTGTAACAGAGAAACTTATGACAGCATCCACTATGAACTTCTGCATGCAGATTCTAGCCTATAAATATTAAGTACAACAAAAGCATCCAACATACTGTTGGTAACCTGCACTTTATAAAAGTAGAAGAGCTTTTGAAGGTGAAGGGTTGTCTGAGATGAGATTTCTAGTAGAAAATTAGAGAAGATGGAAAGCAAGTGATTTGGTAGGTGGAAGCAGAACATGACAAGATGTATGCATTAGCTATTTTGTTCTGGAAAGGCAAGAATCGGAGCACCTTGTCATCCAAATATTGGCATGAGGACCTGGCTCCGTTAGACTTCATATATCCCCTGAGATAGACCAGATCCATGTCACCACGATCTCATGATCTTCTGCTATTTCCCTCCAGTATAAAAATTTGGAAGCCTAAATTTTTAGCTACAGCCAAACATGTTCCAGTACAGCTCACTTAAGAGTTGTAAAGAGACACCAGACTCTTCCCATGGTAGATTTCTAAAGGCTTTTAAATTGATCTAAAAGTGTGCCGTCTGCTTGCTATTGCGTATAGCCTAACAGAGTCCGAGAAGATTTGGTGGAAAATCAGGGGGTGGCAAGTTTTAATGATTTGCACACGAAAAGCTTAAGCTGATTCACCAGTAGTAGATGGTGCCACTACAGTGTGGAACCTCCCACACTGGCTACATCACCTTGCTAGGTGGGGTGTGCAGGCTGGCTTCCTTCCCCAGAGAATCTAGGCCAACAGGTCAACTGTGATCACATTACTGCAGAAGTTAAGTGATATACCCTCCTTTTCCAAGCAAGAAAGTCTTCCCTATCTCTCAAAATTTTGAGTTAACGTAAAAACAAATTTGCTCTCCCTCTTTTCCTTACCTGTGCATAAATTCAAAGTACTAAGACATTGCTTGCTGTTGCAATATTACTCATATATGCAGCTGCCATGAATGTAGCATGTTACAGGTTACTCTCAGAAGGAAAATACAAACAAGAAAACAAAAACTGTTAAGCTACACATGCTCTATTTTAAAAAGAAAATCTGAACTTATGCTTCTAATTTATTTTTTTTAAAACTTCTCAAATGATTCATTTAC
Organism: Aythya fuligula; assembly: GCF_009819795.1. Classification (NCBI taxonomy): domain Eukaryota; kingdom Metazoa; phylum Chordata; class Aves; order Anseriformes; family Anatidae; genus Aythya; species Aythya fuligula. The sequence goes on along the minus strand of NC_045562.1, from coordinate 23,827,596 downwards.
CAACATTAATCCACAAATGTCAATCTATTACTACTCTGATCAGAATGCTTGTGTTTGAGTTGTTTTGTACTAAAAATTAATGAATTTGATATATGATATCAACACCTTAACAGGTTTTTGGGTTTTTTTGTTTGTTTGTTTGTTTTTTCCTTCAAAGACAAAATGTAAAGATTTGGAAGCCATTTAAAAACACACCACATCAAAACACAAGTTCTGTGCATAAAGTGCCAGAATTCCCATTAAGGTCTTCTACACGTCTGGTCTGAAAGACTAAATGTATCTTTCATTCTTTCTAGTCAAGTACTGTCTTCCAATCTTTCCATAGCATTTTCAAGCTTCTGAATCCCTTCAAAGGTGTTTCAAGTCATGCCTCTTTTTCCTTCCCTTTTTCCATCATACCGCCTCACTTTAACCTCTACCAGCATAATTACCTCTTCTTCTTTCCCCACTGTGCCTTAATACAAAGCAATCCCTGCTTAATCACTTTGCTATGCTACTATACTGTCTTCCTTCATATTTCTCCATAATGTGTGATTTAATTCATAAATTACCTATGGAAAAATCACCCTGTTGCAGTTAGAGGAGTGGGATGTGAGCAGCTATGACTTGCTTAATAAAGATTAAAACTCCAGATCACCTAAGATTCTTGTACTTTATTATAACCGTCTCCTTCAGTCCCTCATGTAGTACTTGTTTTGATTTCTTCTGCGAACATGTAATACACGACGCTGTAGGATTTCATTTTCATGCATTCCAGATGCTAAAAAGAAAAGGGTTCCAGAGAAACAGAAAAGCAGGACAGTAACCTCAAAGATCTTTGGTTTTGGTTTTGTTTATGAATAGGAAAAAGAAAAACAAAACATTCTTTGGGGTACAAATGGGAAGATACTAAGAAGTGAGGGATACTTATTGGAGCTGCAAATACTATACTTTGAGTTTTATTTATACTCCAGCAGTAGCACCTTCCTGCAAAGGTATATACCAAAACTGCAGCAAATGCACCTTCTGCTAAAAAGCCTGAAGTCACAAGTGCAGCAAATAGCTTCCCTCACACCCCAGTTAAAATGACAGATTTTTGCTAAAATTGATACTGACTTTAATAATTCATTTATTTCACTGATGTACTGTTATCACCACCAGGGAACAAAAAACAAAACTACTAGAAACCTCTACTATGTGAACCAAATGAAAATTCTTCAGAAACTGTTCAAGTGCAAATATCAGGAGTATTATAAATGCAAACAGAAAAATAAATTCTTGTACTCAGTAGTAGCTGATGATTTTCTACTTCCTACACCATATGAGACTTAACAGGAAAGACCAGATTCTCACCAGTTGCAGAAGACAGATTGAAAAATCACATTGGTAAAATTGTTTAAAGTGCTGATCAGAAATGAAGGCATAGTCAGAATATAAAATAAATAATTTTAGATATATCAATTCCATTTAGCGCCTAACCACCAAACTGAATCTAATTTATTTTTGCTATATGTGAAGATTTTTGTCATAATTAAATGCCGATTTTTTTCAGAGTAATTAGAAAAAGAGCATACTGGTTTTCCCCCAATTGTGGTGCAAAATCGTGCAAAGTTTTGCACAGATTTATAGTACTATTTTGATACTGTATCTTTTAAACAATTGGTTTAAATTAGACATTTGGAATACATTTGACACTTTTTTCTAAACATTTGCATATCTTTCATATGAAAGAACTTTCTTCTAAAATAGCTTATTTATGAAGTTGACACATAAGTGTCAAAATTACCAAGAAGTCTTAAATTCTCACACACTGAAAGAAAGATTCATTTGAATACTTTTGCCCTGTAAGAATTCATAGAAAAGTACAATTAGGTCATATTAATGCTGGATTTTCATGTCTATGACTAGTATCACATTAAGTCAGTAAGAAATACTGTTTTCTGCTATTAAGAGAGACACTTCAATGTTAAAGATTAAATAAACAAGGAAGACTAAATTTATTTCCATCATTGATTATCTGTGGATAACAGCACAATTTATTGAATAACAACAGATATTCAAATTACAGCTCCTAACATAAGAATCTTAAGTAATGTATCCAGTAGTTATCACATTAAAGGAGAATAACGTACAATTTTAGAACAATTAATTCCAAATTCATATTGAATGATGTCATGGCATTTTTATTTAATAAAAATAATTGATTAACCACTAAGGAGTATTAATCAAGAAATATAAATGAGTGACTTTGCCAGATGCTAAAATTTTCTTCCATATTTAACATTGATTAAGAAGGAAAATTACTCTGTTAGTGGCTTTGCAATTGTCAAGTGAGTATTTTATCTGACTCTTACCATACACACACATACATTTTTAAGAGCAGGTTAATAAATATGTTGAAAGTTAAGACCATGCTACTCTGAAGGAACCTGTAAAAATACAGCCTGAACACAAGCTTAGATCTTAAAACATATTCCCAAAGGAAAGAGAAATTGACCTCTGCCCATCAGGTTTTCTTCAAGAAGCAGTGCAAATCCACGTTTTGAATGAAAAATATCACCTGGCAAAATTCTTGTACTTGCTACTTATAAGACCAAATTAAATATATATATATATATAAAAGTTTCAAAATTACTTGTAAAACTGATTATAGTTCAGAGGTCCTAGAAGGCCAAACAGAGTGCTAATAACATAAGAATCTAACTGAAGATACAAGAGTGGCTCACACTTGTTTAGCATTTACATTACAGGATGGAAATTAACTCTTTGGTTTTATTTACAAATATAGGCACCCACAAAAATCAAAGTGCCAAATATTGTGATTTGTTCATTTTTGTTTTAACCTACTTAAGAGCAGTAGTCAAATGAAAAACTGGATGACAACTCTCTTTCAGAAGTAAAAAGATTTAAAAGACTAACTTGCAAAGGATGTCAGCAATGGTTTGACTATTTCTACTGTTATTTTATTTCTGAATAGGAAATAAAAGTCACTTTCAGTATGTTTATATTATCCTACTAATTCACTCCATATACCAGAGTAAAAGGAAGCAGTTAACCTCTTTCTCATGACTTTCTCATGAAACAGAGTATGTGTGTACACACTAATGAGATAGCACCCTAGACTCCATGACATTCTTCTGAAACTGCTTAAAGCTCTCCTTCACTGGCATGCTGTGGACCAAACCAAAAGAGCTTTGGTAATAGACTGCAAATCCACTGAGATCACTAATTCAGACCAAATGCTAACTCACTAATTCTAGTATACAACCATTACCTGTCACAATAAGATTATGTACTTCTTCTCTATGCTACCAGTGTAACCTTTTCCATCTGTGTCAGGTATGCTACAGCCAAGAAAGCTAAAATAAAATCATCTCTTCCCTGTGCTTGCTGCTATGCAAACATAGATGCTCTGTCCATTCCCAATAGTTTATTTTATAAAGGAATTCAAACTACTAAAGTTATGGATGAGCCATAAAAAAGCATATTTGTTTTCAAGTGGTGTATATTTTGCTGTGCTATAGATTTTTTTTTCTCCTGAAATAGATATGTAGTGAGAATAACTCTAAACTCCACACTGCTAAGTGCCACACAATGCAAAAATTACAGTGCCTGCTCTCTGAAGTTTTCTATCATGGTGAATGACTGGGGTGGGGAACATCATTGCACTCAGTGCTTTCGTGGAGGGAGGACCTGTTCTGCAGGAGCTGGAGCTTTTTCCACATAGCATAGCTGACAGTTTGACGTCATTGTCTTTCAGACACTGGCAGTTGAGACCTACCACTAACACACATGCTAATTTATGCATGAGATTTTCAAAATTAGCATGCATCCCTAAAGACATGACTTAAACTTATGCTTCTAAGTCGACCTGATCATTTCTGAATAATAAGCCAGTCACCAAAATTACAGGCTTTAGTTATCTTGGATTATCCAGACAGCAAATTTGCAATCAAAGTTATAGTTCCTAGGCATGAAGCATAATGTCAGTGTTATGGAAATTGTTAACAAGTTGATATTTCTGAGATGTTGTGACTTTTTACTTTCTTAGAATATTTTAGCATTTTTAGCATATTGTAGCACACAGTTCATCCAGACTTTCTATGCACCTTCATTTCTTGGACAGCTACAGATAGCTGACTAGAAAATATATTTGAAACGTCCTCCCTGACCTGCACTGTCTTACAAACCAAAAAAAGTGATACCAACAAAGGAAAAAAAAAAAAAAAAGTCCAATACTTTAAAGCAGAAGTATAAATACAGATTATACGTGGTTTAGATTTTAACAGTCTCACACATGAAAACTGCTGGACAACAGCATTATTTCAGCATTATTTCCATTTACCAAATGAAGGATACTGATGCAAAAAGAAACAACATTTTCCAAGGCCAATATAAGGAAATATCGGTGGAAAAAAAATAGGTCACTTTCTGATTTCTGATCCTTATTTGAACTGTATCATTTCCAGTAGTGCATTATTTACAGAAACAAGATGTGATACATTCCCCAGCTGACAATTTTACAAGTTAAAGCCATAAACAAATTGTAAGTGTTAAACGCTAGAATGTACAGAGATTGTGTAAGACAGAAAATCATTATTTGGAATCACTATGGTAAGAATTATGTTTTCACATATCAATATCTTATTGCATAACATACTGTAAAATAACAAGACTCCCGAAACTGCAAGGCTTTTATTAGAACTATCGTTATCATATTTATGAAATGCATCAAACTATTCACTTTCATCATGGCTGCTAGGAAGACGTAATGCTGTTCAGTGGGAGGTTCAAAACATCTGCTGTGAAGAGCACAGGAGTTGGTAAGCAGTGGCAATTTACACTCCCATTGATTTTGTAGGAAGCAGAGAAGGAAGAAAGAAACAAACAGTTCCACTCAAAATGGCAGAAGGATGAAAATCAGAACATAGGAATTAAAGTTCTTAGGGCACTATAGTCAGAAGAACTAGTCTGGAACTATACTAAAGATATCAGTAAAACACATAATAGATAGATTATGCTAAGTAAAAGCAGAAAACAGGCACTATGAGAGGGGAGTATCAAGTAGTCAACAGTCAACACTTTTCAAGTACAAAAGTTCAAACCTTAAAGGGATCCATGATTTCATGATCATCCCCTATACTTTGCTAAAATTCCAACATCTGCATTCAAGCATCCCCCCATATTTATTTCTCAGGAATTTTTCTTTTTGATCCTAAACCATACATTTTCTTCAAACTCTAAATACATTTTAAAAGTCATCAGAATCCAAAGTAGGAACACGACAGGTTGAAATGACAGGTTCACAAATATGGTGACAGCAACTAAGCAGTACCCCCTTCCACACCAGTAAGGAAGAAATATAATTTGTCAGCTCTTATCATTCTCTTGTCACTGTCCATGATGACAGCTGGGTACCAATAAAGGGGAAAAAAGGCGAAACACATGGCTTTGTAAATGGGAAGGGGGGTGGAGGGGAGGCAGAATAAGTAGTGTTAGCTGTTGTAATCACACTATTAATCACACCATTTTGCCTGGCTATTTGGTCATTCAACTGCTTACCATATGAACAATGAGGACACAGTTCATCAATAACATGTGCTTTTAATATACAAATTGATTCATTTTTTTTCTCTGATTTTTCCCCCCCTTAAGATTTAGAAACTTTGCATTTCACACTGTTTATTCAGGCAATAACAATGAAACATTTTGATTCAGTGATCAAACAGTTGGATTTACTTGTTCTAAAGAGAAAAAAAAAAAGTCTTTCAGACTTAAAAAAAAAAAAAAAGCATTTCTTCAATTTCTAAATGAAAACCTAAGTAATTCAAACATGTAATGAAAGCACTGATTTTATATGCAGAAAAGTTTTATTTTCCCATTAAGTCTGCTATTTGCAAATAAAATTTAACCGAAGGAACTGCTGAAATCACCTGCAGATACTAATCTATTTATATATAAGTATGCATGCACCAAGGGTGCAGATTTACCCTTAGTGTTCTCTTTATATGTACCGTGCATCTATACAAAATTAAGAGCATAAACAATCCAAAGCTGTATTCTGTCTAAATGGGTCACTTATAATGAGAAAGCATGACATTTACATGTAGCAAGCAGATTGATCAGGGAGTAGAAAACAGAGTATGTCATCAGCTCAGAAAAATATGCCTTTGCAGGCAATTTATATTAACCACCTTGGTGAGTTCTTAAATCCTCCTCAGAAATGGAAATAAATGTAAAATGAAGAACATACATGATTTAATGTAGCAAATATTCATCAGGATTACCCTTTGTGCTTGCACTAAAGTGAAAGGAGAAAAAAAAAATCTTGATTCCTTTGACTGTAATGCTTCTTGTACAGAATAGCATTTAAGTATAGGGACATTATGAACACTGTTTTTCAGAGATTCACAAATTAATAAACAATCAGCAATAACCTTAAATTGCATCTTTAAGTGCTAACATCCCCTTGTGTTCAGTTATTATCAACTTGACTAGAAACCTTAGAACAGAAATGCTCTGAATGTGCTACGTACATCTTGCTAAAGCAATTTCAGCTGCAATGTGCAAAATGAAATTCAACAAGATCCAAATTTGCACAATGTAAATAGCAAAGCTGCTTCAACACATAGTGAAACAAAAGTGGAAAAAATGCAGAGAGAAATATCAGTACTGCCTAACTATATACAACATATATCCCATGTCTTTGTTCAGACTGGATTCTCATTCAAGGTGTAAATACTGGTTACATTGTTAGATATTCAACAGCAACTAGCTCCAAATATTGTGTGAGTAGCTCTCTCATAGTTCACACTAGGCTCCCTTGACCCAGCCAGACAAGCGTGAAAACATGAAATAAATGAAGGTTAACAAAGACTGGTCTGGCAGGCAGTCTGCACCAAATGCTTGCAAAATTATAAGTATAAATGTGAAATTTGATGTTTAGATCTGTTTAATATTAAATATAAGATGACAATCACTATATTAATGCTAGGTGCTACTGCAGAGAGATAAATGAACGTAAGTGATACAGGGGAAAAAAAAAAAAGGCAACCTTTCCCCATCTGCCACATAAGGATATTCACTAACCTTACAGCATGCTGCTAAAGCAAACAAGGAACTGCAAAATAATTATCTCCTCACAAACAGAAAGCAATTTTATCACAATACCTTTCTGTGTTTGTCCCTCTTCCATATTCTCTTCCATGGCTACCTTTCTTCACTAGAAACAGCTACACAGAATTAATCAAAAGCTTCAGTCAGATGTAGGAAAAAGTGTGGATTTTTTTTTCCCTGGGAAGCTCCAACAGCAGAGGCTTAGGCAAGTCCTCAGAGCTTAGCTAAGGCTCCCTCACTCTCCTTGTTTGCTTGGAGACGGGCTGTCAAGTGTAATTTCATTCAAATTACTCTTCCGTGAAGATTATCAATTTTTCTTCTCAAAGCTGCCCATTGTGTACCACTGTAAGCAGGTATTCAAATGAACAGCCTGTGAATTTTGGGGGGAAATTTGGTCTGAGCCCTTATGGCAATGACACCGATTTGTAAACCTCACTTTGCATATAAAATGGAGAAAAGAGATTGAGGTTTGCATTGAAATCTGTGTTTTAAATTGGAAACAGACTGTACTGAGAACAGATGGAGGGGTGCCCTCTTAACGTGAAGCAGACCACCAACCCATAATTCCCCCTATTTGCTACAGAAGTGGGAAAGCCCAGATGCCTGTGGGTTCTTTATGCTGTATTACTTGTCTGTCTTTCTCTCTCTCTCTCTTTCTCCCTCCCTCCCTCTCCCCTCCCGTATCAGCACATTTAAGAATAATACGACTCTTCATTTCCCCCTTCTCACATATCGATATCATCTGGAACTAAAAACAAATGTACACTATTACACTTATTTTTTAATATCCTAGAAAACCTCTTTATAAGACTATCATTTTGTACGCATGTGGGTGTTTATACACACATGCAAGCACAATTTAGTACGATATTAATCACTGCAAATTATATGCACCCCATATATTATTTGTCATCAATGTTGCAATAAAAAGGAATTCGGTGGTGGCTCAGATTTAAAACAACGCTTGCACCAATTCTTTCTCTGATTGCTAATATCCAAAATTATCCGTACACTTGAATTCCCTGTTAAAAAATTGGACCTTCTTAAAATGGTGAAGCACCACATGTGTGAGTGTACATGAGGAAGCACATAGAAATATGCACAGTTATGAATTTACTCAGGAAAATCATAGGTTAAATACACTGTGAGGGCACCTACTCATTTGGGGAGCTCTGCAGTCTGATTTGGAATGCAAATTGGACACTGCAGTCTAGCAATAAATTAGCATTTTTGTACCTTAGTCTATGGGTAATGTAACATTTTTAAAGTCTCATCATTTCACCAAAACTGCAATGAGAACACAATTTACACTTTTTCTGTAGAATTTGCACTTCTCATCCTTCCGGGGAAAAATGTGATTAAAACTTACCCACAAATAAAAACTACTATGGCTGAAAATTCCTATTTACATATAAATGATAACTTTCTCATTCATTTTCTTCATGCTGCCTAAATAGAAGGAAGCAATAGGTCAATCTATGTCACTAAACAAAAAAACAAACAAAAAAAAAGTTTTGGATAAATTTGATATATAAACCTGTTAAAAATGATTCATACCAGAATAATTTCTATATATTAAGTTACATTTCTATATATAAATTAAATAATTAATGCATAGTTATTTAGTCAGCCAGTGCATTTTCTACCCCTCTTTTCCCCTCTTAACTGACCTTTCTAGGCTTCTATTTTCTGGACTAATTGAAGAACAATGTAGTTTTAGCACTCAGATCTAATTGATTGTCTCGAACTTAACACATCGACACTGCCTATACACATGGAAGTGCTCTGACATCATAGCATCTCGGTGTCTTCCCCCTTTCTAGGAATAATTTGAATAATTTGTTCATTCAGATTAAATATATATACATATATATTTATTTTTTTTAAGAGAAGATCTGTGCAAATCTCCCCTGCTATAGAAGTGACATTTACCTCAATCTCTCCAGCCCCTCACCTCTTTTGGGAAAATAATAATAATAATAATAATAATAATAATAATAACAATAATAACAATAATAATAATAATAATAATAATAATAATAATATCTCTCTATACACACACACACACATATATGTGTGTGTGTGTGTATAGAGAGATATTATAGTATGTATATATTAGTGTATATATATATATTATATATATATATTAGTGTATATATATATATAAGATCATATGTGTAGTCATATGTGCATATATATGATCTGACAGAATCCTGGGGTTGGAAAAAATGAGGAGTTTTGTACAGAAACAAAGAGGAATGGAGGAACTTGTCTCGAGAAGAGAACAAGTCTAGAAGACAACATGACTTTTATTCCCTCTCTGCACTGCATTCTTTTAATCCCATACACATGCAAAACACAAACATCCACTAACTTAAACAATGTTACTGGCACTTTTTCATGCATTTTCTTACATAAATATTAGTAAATCTTCATATTTACAAAAAGTCTGGAGAATATTTTTATTATGCTGGTACTTTCTTCTAGAGTTTGTTTCCTGTTGGTAGTACCAAATACTGAGATAACCAACATCTTTAACAGGGATGTTTGCAATAATTGAATCTATAGGTTGCTTATGACACCAAATAGCCTTGTTCCTTTACACAATTGTATAATGATTTATTGTTTACATTTTAAAAGCATCCAAAATAGAAAATAGGCTAGAAAGACTAATTGGAAGAGGATACAACATATATCTGTATAATCATGAGTGACATAGGAAGGGCAAATAAGAAAAACTTGTTTTAGTTCAATAAAGGGAGAGGGCTGAAAAAAAAAAAAAAAAAAAAAGGAGACAGAAGAAAAGAAAGGTGTAGTAACACAGCATGTAGTTAAACTGTGGACATTGTTGCAGCAGGGTACAGTGGTAAAAAAAAAAAAAAAAAAAAAAAAAAAAAGAGAGAGAAATGAGAATCTGGATCACAAAAAATCACAGATCTGAAGATGCACCTCTGGATCAGAAGATCCCTGAGGCGCCAGCTATTGGATGGTAGAGAAATATTTTGTAGAAAAAAAATATATATATTATTTGTCCTGTATTACTTCCAGGAGTATCTGCATTGGGACACAAGAAGATGAAATGCTGGGTTAAGTGAATCCTTGATCTAGTTCCTGTATTCATTTTCATATCAGGTTCACACACACCTTGATTTTTATGATGGGACTTTTCACTTCCTAAAAAGACTGCATTTTTGTATCAAAAGTTAAGCTGAAATCACAGTGACTGGTGAAGCAAAACTCAGCACTGTCAAATAATGGCTTTGAGGTGTGTTTTTTTCCCCCTTGCAATGATCAATTTTTCTGTACATATATTAATACAATAATGGCACTAAGAGCTTCACCTGGTAAAGATCAAATCCTCCAAACTACATGAGTGTTGAAGCTCCTTCTTAAGAGGACTCTGATAAGTTTCAGGTGTTATTAACTGCCATCCATACAGAGAGAGAGATTTTATATCAGCTTCCTTCACATTTAGCTGCATTTTATTGACATATTCACTGTACAACATAAGTCTTTCTTTCTAGACATGTAAGAACTGTTCTGAGAACCTTTGCAGGTGAAATTATGACTAGGTGTTAATCCTAAATCAAACAGCAGAAGAGTTCTGCAAGCATTAAGAGTAACAACAAAAAACAGAAAATGCTAACTTTATGCAACTAAGGTATATCAACAGAGACTTTCATTCTTCATTGTATTGTGAAAATCGTTTGCCACTAGTGATGTACAAGGTACATTAAAAGCATAACCAGAAACCACTCAAAGCTGCTAGCTTCCTCTTGCTGGGCATGCTTCTGGTGTGGAAAGAAGTTATTTTGGTAGGAACTGCAGATGACTGCCTAAAATTCCTTCCTAGTATGAGATGAGATTACTGGTGCAAGTGATCATTGGACACCCATGCCATGTGTAAGCAGCAAAGCAAGACAGAACATCCAACTGTATAATGAGACTAAATAAACAGTTAATCAAGAGAATAATTGGAAGCTGATGACATTAACAGATCCCCTGGTATCCATTATGATATTATGAAATGTGGTTGAGCACTTACAGCTTTAAACAGCATGACAAGACACCTGACTTTTACTCCCAGTTTTATATGGCCTACAAATCAGTTTATCACTCCATCCCTTAATCCTATTGATTTCCAACTACATAATAAGAATAATGCTGTGGTGCAATGATGTCTTGATCAACACATGAAAATATTATTTAAAAAGCATGATGTTATTTATGTTGCTAATACCGCTACCTCAATAACCGAGAAAGAAAAATCAAAAGCCAGCTAGAGTTATCCCAGCTGCATTGTAGCACCTTGCCCATGACTGCATGAGCAAGTTGCAAAGTTTAGCTGGATGGATCTGGGGAGTGAAGCAATACCAGTTCTGCCCATTTCAGGGGAACTAACTTCAGACTAACTCCAGACTGGTCCCATGGATTCATTGCCCCTAAGGTGTTAAGAGGTATTAAGTACGCTCCTGAAAAGCATGCTCTGATTTTATTATATGAAAAACAATCTAATTTATGGTCTCAGAGGACATTCCATGATACGAGCCCAAATACAGCAGGTGGAGAAAATCAGGGCTTTCATTTTGAAAACTCACTCCTGATGTGAATCAAAACACTAACACAGATACACGTGTAGTAGTTATTTTATGAAAATTAGGCATCAGCTTAGGGAAATCTGTGAAAGTCTCACAGAATAATTAAAATGTAATGATCAAATTTGATATTTAGAGTGTGCCACAATTAATATTCCTATTTTTGTATTCAAAATATTAGTATAACTATAAAATACTTTAACAAGAGATTTCATGTTTGGATACCCAACAGAGTAGATTTAGTGGAAGCACTGAAAACTTTAAGATTTGTCCAATTACACATTCTAGGATGCCAATTTCTTATCTACAACTTCACAATGTACTTGTCAAATAAATAGCACACAGTCCATCCCAGAGTTTAACTCATGCCAGACATTCATGCATGTGTCTGGGGAAAGGAGAAATACTTAATGATATGACAAATTATCAGAATTAGTAGGGAAATGGTATGTTAACAGAGAAAGGAAGGAAGCAGAAGGTAAAAATGTAACTTTGGTTGAATATTGTTGATCATCCCAGTTATGGTATTGTGTATAGCTCTATTAATCCCCAAAAAATATTTTAATGAAATGAAAACATATTCATCCAGATGAAAAGAGTAGCAATTTAAATCAGGCCATTATCAAAGAAATATAATCTAAAGACATTTCAGAACAGGCCTTCACTTGATACAAGTCCATTGCTACTTAAAGAAATATTCAGATTCTGACTAGTATCAATCACTGACTGCTAAACAGAGAGAAAAAAGAAGTGACATTCAAATGCAGAATACCATAAAAGAGGTTAAAGAGGTTATTATATTCCTATTTTGCTTAAGTCTGGATTTTACAACTGACAGCCTTCAACATCCTTATTCTCATTTCCTTTTAAATCTTTCTTTAACCTAATGCTTCTAGCAGCAGGGATTTTATTGAAGGGTAGGGTATGAAGGGGATGTCCTTGCATGTGGCTTTATTATGTTCAAAACTAATAGATATTAACATAATTATCGTGTTCAGGAAAAAAAAAAAAAAAAAAAAAAAAAAAAAAAAACACTTGAGAAGATTTCATCTGGTTGAAAAAAAAAAATTTCTTCAGTGAGAAACTCTTTCACCACCACTTATGACACCCTACCTTAAAACACAATAGCTAAGAATTTGTTTCTCTCAGTACTTAAATCTTTTCTATGTGCTTTATTAATCAAGAGGAAAATTATACTAAAAGACTGATTAATAGGACCTTTGAATCAGTCTTAACACACTTCTGATTATTATCTGTAACTATTAATAGTATTAACTATATCTTAAAACCTTCACTTTTGACTATATGTGTTCCATGACTGTAATTAGTAAGGTTTTATTTTTGGAAATAAGCAAAAAATTCCAAATTAAAAAGAGTTAACACTGCTAATACTATCCCCAAAGATTCTTAAGATTCTTGACTCACTTTGTCAGATAAAAACAGGAACATGATGCCTTTTTTAATAGGCCAAGTGTGAAGTAAAACCTTTAGGAACAAGAATAGTAAGCCACATTTCCAAAGGACATTGTTATTCAAACCATAAACTGAAAAGATGCCAACAGAGAAGAGATTGATGGAGGACAGAACACGAATGCTGGACAGCAGAATTCAGGGACACCCCACCAGCACCACCACTTTTAAACATAAGGTACTCTAAATTGCTAGATTTTCCAACACAGGCACTCTAAATAGGAATAATCGGAATTATACTTTAACTGAACATTTGAGTACATTCACGGCCGAACAGCAGCTCGCTGTTGGCATCACCTTTCAAAACTGGAGGCCATCCTATAAGTACAGTGTTGTGATCTTTCAATAGAGCTCTTTCCATCAAAACAGTATTGTGTGTATTGGATGTTCCAAGAACATTTCACAAAGTAGCATATATACACATTCTAGTTGACGCTGCTTTTATCAGAAAACTTGAACTACACAGTTTCCAGAAGTTTTCACCCACCTCAGCCATACTGTAATTCTATTCTATTATCCCCTACTACAGAAAATTATTGAAATATCCCATACAGTTTTTGGTGTCAGCAATGTAAAGTTGCTTCTATAAAAACTGGAGATACTTCCAAAAATGGTCACACACATGGTTCCATAAAACATCCTTTCATTTTTTAAACCTCAAAGTAATTAGTCTGGTAAATTTAACAAAAAGGTTAAGGAGCATCTACATTACAGTCAAAGTATCTGCAGGGAAATAGATCTAATTGAAAGCTATTCATGTTAATCAATATTGCTGGAATTTGAAAGACAGATCCATAGCAAATTAAAATCTTTTTTTTTCTTTAAAACATTAGAGAAATTTGTGAAGATTGATTTGTTTTTATTATTATTATCATTTTTTTTTTTCGTGATAAATGATCCAATCAAGATCTAATATTTTCCTAGTTACATTATGGTTTAATTTGATCATAGGAATTCTCTGATTGATTCCTGCATTATGCAGAATTTTGGTCTAGATGACCACACTAGTCCCTTCTGGCTTTTTAATCTTTAAATTAATTAAAGCTGTAATGAAGTTTGCTGAGAGATTTCATATCTTAATGTGCTGAGAAGCTCTGAGATTCCCTTGACTTCTGTGGTTTATGCACACCAAAGTCCACGTTGACACAGCTTCAAAATCTACATTCTGATGTACATGTATGTAAGAGTTAGTTACTACGAACGCTTCTGCTTTGTCTCCTCTTCCCAATGATTTTTAGGTGCATGTTGCTGACACACTCTGATGAAAGATATTATTTATCTGCAGAACTCAAGGAGGAGGTCGAGAGGTTGAGGGATATCAGAGAGTGTGAGCGTGAGATAGACTTGTGGAGCAACTCCCTGCATGGCCTGAAGGACAGGCCCCAGGGTGAGACACCCCAAATGGGGGTGGACCCCCTGCCCTGTTGCTGTCAGGCAGAGGCAGGGGACCTAGGAGCTGAGGAGGAATGGAAACAGGTCCCTGCTCGACATCGCAGGCGATGCATTCCCCCACCAGCCCCACCTTCCCAGATGCCCATCCACAACAGGTTTGAGGCCCTGGAGGTTGAGAAGACCAGTAGCTGAGGAAGAGGTAGAAAGTCTTCCCAGGAGGATGCCTAGGGCAAGGAAGTCAACTCCACGCCTCAGGACTGCCTTCACCAGGACAGAAAGAAGGGTGATTGTTGTGGGCGACTCCCTTCTCAGGGGAACAGAGGGACCTATTTGTCGGCCTGACCCTACCCGTAGGGAAGTCTGCTGCCTCCCTGGGGCCAGGGTCAGGGACATTGCCAGGAAGCTTCCCAGCCTGGTTCGCCCCTCTGACTATTACCCTCTTTTAATAGTCCAGGCTGGCAGTAATGACATTGAAGAGAGAAGCCTAAAGACCATCAAACGGGACTTCAGGGGACTGGGACGGTTAGTGGATGGAGTGGGAGTACAGGTGGTGTTTTCGTCCATCCCTCCGGTGGCAGGGAGGGGTACAGAGAGGACACGGAAAGCCCACCTGATAAACACATGGCTCAGAGGCTGGTGCCAACACAGAAATTTTGGTTTTTTTGACCATGGGGCGCTTTACTTGGCACCCAGCCTGATGACCACAGACGGGTCCCTATCTCTAAGGGGAAAATGGATCCTGGGCCAGGAGCTGGCAGGGCTCATTGAGAGGACTTTAAACTAGGTGTGAAGGGGGACGGGGCTGAAACAAGGCTTGTTAGAGCTGTGCCAGGGGTAACAATGGCAAGGCTGGGAGAGAAGGCAGTGGCCCAACTGAAGTGCATCTACACTAATGCACGCAGCATGGGTAACAAACAGGAGGAGCTGGAAGCCATCGTGCGGCAGGCAGGCTACGACTTGGTTGCCATCACAGAAATGTGGTGGGACCACTCTCATGACTGGAGTGCTGCAATGCCTGGCTATAGGCTCTTCAGAAGGGACAGGCAGCATGGAAGGGGTGGTGGTGTGGCTCTCTATATCAGAGAGAGTTTTGATGTCATGGAAGTTGAGGCTGGGAATGATAAGGTTGAGTCCCTATGGGTTAGGATCAGCGGGAAGGCCAACAAGGCTAGCATCCTGGTGGGGGGTCTGTTACAGACCGCGAAACCAGGATGAGAAGACTGATGAGGAGTTCTACAGGCAGCTGACAAAAGTTGTGAAATTGTCAGTGCCTGTTCTCATGGGGGACTTCAACTTCCCAGATATACCCTGGAAGCACAACACAGCCCAGAGAAAGCAGTCTAGGAGGTTTCTGGAGAGTGTGGAAGATAGCTTCCTGACACAGCTGGTTAGTGAGCCTACCAGGGGAGGTGCCCTGCTAGACCTTCTCTTCACAAACAGAGAAGGACTGATGGGAGATGTGGTGGTTGGAAACTGTCTTGGGCAGAGTGACCATGAAATGGTAGAGTTCTCCATTCTTGGAGAAGCCAGGAAGGGGACCAGTAAATCCGCTGTATTGGACTTCTGGACGGCCGACTTTGAGCTGTTCAGGACACTGGTTGGTAGAGTCCCTTGGGAGGCGGTTCTGAAGGGCAGAGGAGTCCAGGAAGGCTGGACTTCAAGAAGGAAATCTTAATGGCACAGGAGCGGTCTGTCCCCACATGCCCAAAGACGAGCTGACAGGGAAGAAGACTGGCCTGGCTGAACAGAGAGTTGTGGCTTGAGCTTAGAAGGAAAAAGAGGGTTTACAATCTTTGGAAAAGAGGGCAGGCCACTCGGGAGGACTATAAGGATGTTACGGGGCAGTGCAGGAACAAAATTAGAAAGGCCAAAGCTCATTTGAAGCTCGATCTGGCGACTGCCGTCAAAGACAACAAAAAATGTTTTTACAAATACATAAATGCAAAATGGAGGACTAAGGAGAATCTCCAGACTTTATTGGATGCAGGGGGGAACTTAGTTACGAAAGATGAGGAAAAAGCAGAGGTGCTTAATGCCTTCTTTGCCTCAGTCTTTAGCAGCAAAACCAGTTGCTTTCTTGGTTACCCAGTACCCTGAACTGGGGGAAGGGGATGGGGAGCAGAATGTGGCCCTCACTACCCATGAAGAAATGTTTGGCAACCTGCTACTGCACTTGGATGTATGCAGGTTGATGGGGCCGGATGGGATCCACCCGAGGATACTGAGAGAACTCGCGGAGGAGCTGGCCAAGCCACTTACCATCATTTATCAGCAGTCCTGGCTATCAGGGGAGGTCCCAGTCAAATGGCGGCTAGCAAATGTGACGCCCATCTACAAGAAGGGTCGGAGGGCAGACCCGGAAAACTACAGGCCTGTCAGTTTGACCTCAGTGCCAGGGAAACTCATGGAGCAGATTATCTTGAGTGTCATCACGCGGCACTTGCAGGGCAACCAGATGATCAGGCCCAGTCAGCATGGGTTTAGGAAAGGCAGGTCCTGCTTGACGAACCTGATCTCCTTCTGTGACAAAGTGACACACTTGCTGGATGAGGGAAAGGCTGTGGATGTGGTCTACCTTGACTTAAGCAAGCTTTTTGACACCATTTCCCACAACATTCTCCTCAAGAAACTGGCTGCTCGTGGCTTGGACTGGCTTACGCTTCGTTGGGTTATAAACTTGTTGGATAGCTGGGCCCAAAGAGTCGTGGTGAATGGAGTCAAATCCAGCTGGAGGCCGGTCACTAGTGGCGTTCCGCAGGGCTCGGTACCGGGGCCGGTCCTCTTTAATATCTTCATCGATGATCTGGATGAGGGGATCAAGTGCACCTCAGTAAGTTCTCAGATGACACCAAGTTAGGTGCATGTGTTGATCTTCTCGAGGGTAGGAAGGCTCTGCAGGAGGATAGGCTGGACCGATGGGCTGAGGCCAACTGTATGAAGTTCAACAAGGCCAAGTGCCGGGTCCTGCACCTGGGGTGCAATAACCCCAAGCAGAGCTACAGGCTGGAGATAAGTGGTTGGAAAGCTGCCAGGCAGAGAAGGACCTGGGAGTATTGGTGGATAGTCAGCTGAATGTGAGCCAGCAGTGTGCTCAGGTGGCCAAGAAAGCCAACAGCATCCTGGCTTGTATAAGAAGCAGTGTGGCCAGCAGGTCTAAGGAAGTGATTGTCCCCTGTACTCGGCTCTGATGAGGCTGCACTTCGAATACTGTGTTCAGTTTTGGGCCCCTTGCTACAAGAAGGACATGGAGGTGCTCAAAAGAGTCCAGGGAAGGGCAACAAAGCTGGTGACGGGTCTGGAGAACAAGTCCTGTGAGGAGTGACTGAGGGAGCTGGGTTTGTTCAGCCTGGAGAAAAGGAGGCTCAGGGGCATCCTTATCACTATTTATAAGTACATTAAAGGAGGCTGTAGAGAGGTGGGGGTTGGTCTATTCTCCCACGTGCTTGGTGACAGGACAGGTTGCATCAGAGGTGTTTTAGGTTGGATATTAGGAAGAACTTCTTTACTGAGAGGGTTGTGAGGCATTGGAATGGGCTGCCCAGGGAAGTGGTGGAGTCACCATCCCTGGAGCTCTTTAAAAGACATTTAGATGTTGAACTTAGTGATATGGTTTAGTGGAGGACTTGTTAGTGTTATGTCAGAGGTTGGACTTGATGATCTTGAGGTCTCTTCCAACCTAGACGATTCTGTGATTCTGTGATCTTTCCAGCTGAATTCATGCTCCTTCACTTCCATCACTATTTGGTGTGTTCAAGTGTAAGCAACAAATTTCAAGTTAGCACTAAAACATAATTCTTCTTTAAACCTTATCTTAAGGATCACTCTTTGTTACCCATATCCTGCCTACAAGATTCAAATGGAAGAGTTTATCTACATTTAGTGATGGGGGGGCATATGCTGTTAAATATATATATATATATTAGTTTAAGTCTAAATGACTCAGACTTATGACTCAACCTCATGACCTACATAAAGCAAAAGATTAATCTATATAATTTTGTGATGCACTGCTTTTTGTGATGTACTTCTTTTACCTTTGTCTTCCTAGCTTTATGCTCATCTGTTCCGTCTGCTTTACACTTCAGGTTCTATGCTTTCTCTACATGAAACAATGCAGAAGAAATAGCCAAACTTCTGAACATGTGAAACAGACAAACCACAGAACCAAGAGACTAAGCTACATAATAGAACACCTGCAGTACCCTGGACCGGTTGAAGTTATCTCTGTCATTCTACAAGTTGTAATTTAGACTTCTTAGTTGTAGTTTAGTTTTTGTTTACACATTATCTGACACAAAAACAGTCTTTATAAACCTTTGCAATTAAGACTTCTGATATCACAAGACATAAGAATAATAACAAGGAATTACCAATGCTTGGCTTTTTATGTACTGGAGTAAAAAGTTGTGTGACGTAATATAAATGCAAAATATAATTATGAATGATACCATGATACCGCCAGATTTTAAATCAGAAGTCCATAGAGAAAAAAAAATAAAAATCTTCCAAGCAGTCAAAGCTGTTATTTTTTTCCCCTCAAGAGATACTCAGAAATCACAGAAATGAAATATATAATCTCAAACTATGTTCTGACAGTTGCTTTTTTGAAACTAAAATATATAGCCACACATTTGAAAAGAAATACTACAGTCACTTTTGAGACTTTTTCTACTATATAGTCATGATTTTCTCAGGAAAAGAGAAGCGCATTATGGGTTCTAATGAACCACATGGAAACACTAATGAAAATTATGCATCTAAGACCATTCGCACATCACAAGTGTGTGGGAAGCACAGGCAGGGTGCTGAGGATGTCATTTTGCTTCAGAGAGTTGTCGTGTCAGCTAATACAGCATTTTATGGAAGATTCAGCCGGGCTTTATGCAATATAAGTTTGAGAAAGAAAAAATATTCATAATACAACAAATAAGATGTCCTTGTAGAGGCAGTAAATATTTGGTTGCTAACGAGTTCAGATGCCCAACTGTGGACTCTTTACTTCAAGGTCTGGCTAAGGAGCAGTTACAGTAGATTCTTTGTGTAGGTGCCAGCTACATTTTCACTACCACTGGCCTTCCCTCCAACTGCATCCATTTCATCCAAGAGCTGAAGGGAATAAGAAAAACAGCCAAAAAAGAGGGGGTGAGGGGAGGGGGGGGGGGGGGGAATTAACAGTAATGTGAAAAAAGAGAAACAAAAGCCTGCTGGGTGAGTCCTCCCACTGGCACAGAAAGCTCAAGGTTTTTGGACAATTGTGAAGCTGACAAAAATTCTAGATGTTGAATGCTTTATTTCAAGGTCAAGTTTAGTTGCTTGTATATAGTTGTTAAAACTGGAGATAACACAAATCAGTGATTCGCAAAATAATGCAAGCTGAACTGTGCTTATAACAATTTACCAGCAAGCTTTTTACTCCTTAGTATATCCTCTAATGAGCAATGCATCACTCTCTCTGATGGTCTATAGGTGACAAACAAAAGCAGTCTTAAACAGACATCATTGTCATTCTCTTAAAGTAACTGTCACGACAAAACTAAATAAAAACAAAACTTAACTTTGCTAAGAAAGTGATAGACATTCACTAGTTGTAATCTGTTTTTTCCTGCATTAGAAGAGAGAGAGGACACATCCATAAAACATGCATACACATATGCATATAGGTATATACATATGTATATGAATATATGTATATATTTTATGTATCTGAACAGAACTTCGTAGGCATTTTCTATGTATACACATGTATGTAGATACACAAATATATAAGCCACACACACTCCTATGTAGTTCTATTTAGCTACAAAGTATTCAACAAATTAGGGTTTTTGGCAATATGGATGCCCAGCAACAAACAAAAGGCATGTAAATCATGTCCTAACAGACCATACGGTATGTGAAGTGCTGCGCTACATCTCTCACCCCACCCCTTTATCATTCCTAGAAAATCAGAGAAAGATTTAGAAACCATAACTAAAATGGACCATGCATTCACAAGCTACAAAAGAACAGTTTATAAATATCTTCCATGAGCACTGATTTAATGATGCTGGTTCAGCAAACTCTCTGAATCCTCTAATCCCTTTTTTAATCTCTGTTATATACTTAGTGCCTTTGAAAGGATTGAAGTAGCATACAATATCCTTCTTACACAGCAACACTATAACGGCACAGCTTGGGGGAAAAGGAAAGATTAAGAAAACATTTCTGAAGTCGTGCATTTTAGGTGGTATTCAAGCTAGGACTCCTTTGCAAACTCTAATTGCAATTGGTTAACACAACATGATTAGAGGATCTTCCTAATCTGGAAAACTAAATCACATAAATGGATTGCAGATCAGTTTTCAGATGACCAAAAAAGAAAAAGATCCCATGAAGAGAGTAAAAGCAGGTGATCAAAAACAAAACAAACAAACAAGCCAACAAACGATGCCAAAACAAAATATATTTCCTGAACCATCTCCTTTCCTGAGAAAATTCTAAAATATTTGAGATATAATACATCTATTACTTCTTTGTACCGATTAAACTGCAATATTTTAACAAGGGAAGAGTTGTAATCTCTTCTAGAAATTTGGCCAAATAAAATGTAATAAAAATATGTTTTCATGAATCCTTGGATAAATATAATAATTTTAAATCCAACACTTATTTTTACTACAGACTCTAAAGAATTTTTTTCTAGCCTCTCTCTCGAATTATGGTCCAAAGTATAATTTAAAAAGAAAATTCTGTCTGAACAAAACTTTAGTTGTTGTTATGCTCATGACATCTATCCTACTAGCAGAAAACCAAGTGATTTTGTTTTTCCATCAACGCTTCAGATGTGGGTCACAGTAATTTGATCATTATTTCCTACATCGAGCAATACATTGAAAATATGAAGATTCTTTAAGTCTTCCTGAATTTATCTTTTAGATTAATAGAATGCCTATCCAATTCACAAACTATTTTCTAACCATTTCTAAAATGTCTTGTATACTTAACAAGCAGCACCTGAAAGAAGTAATATGAGATGTTCACAGGTGTGAAATAGTCTCCTGCACAACCTTTTTTAAAAAAAAGTTTAAGGCAATACTATCCTATTAGCACACTTTTTCAAATTATAGCTATCAGAATTTTCCCCCACATTTTCCTTCCTCCAAACAGTTAGGTAAAATTAACATATAGTGTCACATC
Organism: Aythya fuligula; assembly: GCF_009819795.1. NCBI lineage: Eukaryota > Metazoa > Chordata > Aves > Anseriformes > Anatidae > Aythya > Aythya fuligula. The sequence continues at coordinate 23,805,868 of NC_045562.1, read as the reverse complement.
TGCAAGATCTACCTCTTAGGAATTCAGCTGTAGCCATCATTCACGACTACCATTATAACCAGAAATTTAGAAGAAGGTCTGAAATACCATATCAGAGCAAAAGCAACCATAGATACAACAGGAAGAAAGTCTCCCTTGGAAGAAGAGACATTACGTAATTTACTTCTGAAGTATAATCCCTTTTAACATTTCACACTGTCTCAGAAGTAACACATACCTTCACAGTAGAGACAGAAATTCTGTACTCTGAATCATGCTTACTCTCCTTCTGAATAAGCACAAAAATATGTTTATTTATTTTCACAGATATCACATGCTTACGATGTGTCAGTTCATCTTAATGTATACTTACAGCAAAAGTGTTGTAGTGGGAACCATGTTGGAAGATGTTATAACAAGGAGAAAGTGGTCCTGATGTCTATGCTGACCCTGCTAAGCCTCCCTAGCTAGTGCCCATTCTTAGACTGAGTGGCCGCTGAATGACACCACCCCACGCCCTGTTACGCTAGCTTGCAGGTATTGTGGAGGATGTGCAGATGTTACAAGAGGATGTACAGATGGTCCTACCTGATGTTCTGACATGTATGACCTGTCCTTTGCGGACATTTCACACTCTTTAGGTGAGAAATTAGTGGTGGGAAAAAAGATCACCTTTAGCTGAGTGATTAGTGGGTGCCTGGTGAGGAAAAGGACTCTAAAAGTGTGGCAGGTGCCAAGGTGTGCTGAACCTCTCCACAGATAGGAATTCTGTGCAGCATGCCATGGCCACCTTGAAGAGGATTAATGCTGACATACCTCAGCAGTCTTAGGATCAGAAGGGACATAGGGTGCCTCTCTCTTTCTATTCAGTAAATAGTGTTTAATCACCTATGTTTAAGTCACCTTTCTTACTGAGAAAGACGCAGTCTGAAAAATAAATAAATAAATAAATAAATAAATAAATAAATAAATAAATAAAAATAACTTTCTTTCTTAAAAGCACAAAAGCTTTTGTAGCAGCAAGTATCTTTTTTTCAGTCAATGAAAGAAGAGACAATAAAAACTGTATTTTTTCATCAGTAACTTAACTCTGCAATTCACACATATATGTAAAGGGATGAGCTACGTTTTTGTCATGCAATTTTTATTCATTTATTTCTAATTCATTCTTCCTTGAAATCATGACCTCTTTTTTCACAGCAGACAGACTAACTGCTTCTACATGGTAAAATACACTCCTGGTGTCTTCATATCTGCCAATATTAGTTTCCTACTCAGACTTTTCAGCATCAAATTCTAACGGACATAAAAGAGAAATAAAAGGATGATAAAGAAAGGATGGCTGTTCTTCCATGAAGTACAACACTTCCAGTACAAAACCAAACTTACAATGATGGGAAGACTAAAAAGAAAAGCAGAACAAAGAAACCTACTCAAAAAGAAAAAATTATTTCCATGACAACAGAAATACATGTACATCATTAAGGGCCAGAATACTTCAGAAGAATTTGTTTTCTTCTAACAGAGAGTACACTGGTTGCATTTTTTATTTTTAAACCAAAAAAACGCCTCCTCTGGAGTCTTCCCATTAAAAAATAAGAGAATACAAGAAAAATAGTTTCTTTTGATATGTAAGCAAGAAAACCTTACTGCACTTAAAGGGAAGAAACAGTCATTGCAAGCAAAACTGAACACATTTGTCTCCTAGAAGTCCACCAATTAATTAAATACAACTAGAAAAGCAACAAAGTTCTCTCACAAGCATTCTAATTAGCTTTAAAATTTAAAGAAAAATTAACTTTAATTTTAGAATTTAAAGCATGTTCATTTAAAAAGTGCATCCATATAGTTTTGCTACTGAGATTGTTGTACATTGTTAGTTATAAGTACATAAATTTCCCTTCTCTTTGTTCATTATACGTGCACAGCCACCATCTCTTCATGATATGTATGCCCCACCATTTTACATATTTATCTAAGTGCACAGCAAGACAAACAGGATCATTTTTCCCTAACTTGGAAATTATACACCAGTCTTATTTTATCTATACATCCCCTTAACAGAGATCCCTCCTGGGAACAAAAATGATCTTTTAAGTTTTAGTTACCAAAACACATAATGCCTTTCTTTACACTGTTGAAAGAGAAACACACCCCTCGTTCGTAATGCTGTCTTCTTCTTGTTATTCTCCCTGATTTCTTCCAGCCTTACACAATTAAAGGATTTTAGCTATATACCAGGTTCACTAGCTGGACAACATCTTTTATTGAATGAAAGTTTTCTGCTATATCCTGATAGTAATATAATTTTAGGACCCAATCCAACTTCAACATTGCTAGTACCTCTTTTCATCTTACCAATGCCATTCAAGAAGAAAAATCTCATCTCACTTCATAGCTTTTTCATTTCTTGTTCTTCCAATTTCTTACATATAAACTGTTATTTCTGGAATTCACTTCTATCTCTGTTGCACAAAGTGACCATTTAATTTCTTTCCCCCTCCTTCAATTTTTATCCTCTCTTCAAAAACAAAATGTACAACTTCCACTACTCTGAAATACTGGTATACAATCATAAAACGCAGGCACTTTTTAAACATGCTGGGAAAATATGCTGCTAAACTTGCAAAGCGATGTACTCTAGGTTGGAATTGTTAATGTGTTCCACTTGAATAGATGTCTGCTTGAGACCTGGAAACTTATGGAAACAAATGAGACTGCTACATTTGTAATATAACATAACAATACATTATAGAAGTCCTGCATTCGTGAGACACCTGTTAACATGAGCAGATAGGTTTCCTATCCCCACTGTTTGCCACTAGCAGTTCAAGCTTTGTGGGGAGTAATAGTGTCTGTTTTGTTCAATGGAAAATGTCAGGGTTCAAACAAGATAAATAGACCAACACACATATCCATAACTTAAAAACAAATTATCCACTGTAAAACAGCAGAAAATTCTAAACCACAAAAGATATCCCTGTAACAGATAATGACACATCCATGTTATCAATCCTGTTAAATGTAATGATGGAGAATAATGACCGCCTACAAAGAAGTCTGTTTAAATTTTCTGAGATACAGGAAAGGCAAGAAATACGTCTCTGGACCAGAGAACTGGGTGACAGTGACAAAAAGTGGTGAGGTCAGACATGACTGAAAAAACACCAGGACTGAAAAGTTATTCAAATCTTATTTAAATTAAATAACTACAAGTGCGTAACTTTGGATAATTAGCAGTCAGTAGTACGTTCTGTCCATTCAGTGGTGGGATTTTTATCCTTTGGAGGGTATACACATCCTTCTGAGTCTGACCAAAGGAGGCTATAAAAACAGTGGGGTTTTTTGTTTGTTTTTCAGTTTCTTAGTTTTAACAACTCCATATAGGACATTGGTCACTCAAGTTCATTTAAGTACTGCCTGACAATGATGAACTTCCTTCAAAATACCTTCCCAGGCTTCATGAAGCATCAACTCTGACTGGAACCTAATGAGCTACATGCTACAAAGTTGAAGAGAACTGCTGATATGTTCTCATTATAGTCTTCATTGGAATATATGAATATTTGGGTGTAGAAAATTTAATAAAATAGTAATTCCATTAAATCTAAGTAAACTACCAATCTGTTATCTTAAATCCTAAATATGTAATTGAAACTCACTTTACTACCACTCACTTTGCAGTGCAATAGTATATAGAAAAATCTCTCTATTTCAGAAATGAGAGAATGAGAGTGAGGACATTTGAGTAAAGACTCAGCAATTGAAGTCCAAAGTAGTTCTTGCTGTCATTTTGTATTTTATATATATGTAAATATAATATAGATCATATGTATTCAAGTAGTACAAAATTACTTCAGAGAGAAAAAGATTTTTCTTCTCCTTTTCTTGGAAAAGGAGTATAAAGCACTAAATCAAACCAGCAAATATGGCAACTTATTATGAAGTAGAATACAAGTTTTCTTCTCTAGTAGAGTTGCACACAGAAAGTAGTCTATTTCATAGATAAATAAACAATAAAGCATAATGTTCAGGTTTTTATCTCTACATCATCTTCTATCACTTGTTCACTCTGACAGGAAGAGTTTAAAATTATAGATTTTTTTTCTTAAATGAATAGAAACACTTCCATGGTAAATTGAGGCAACTTTCTCACCAGGCAATAGCTACAGCAAAATACATGTGTGCGTCTTGAATTTCATTATACATGCTTAGAATGTGTAAAGAAAAAAAAAAAAAAACAAGACAGACAAGACAGTAAACATAAACGCCACTTCTATCTTTTCTATTGTGCTATCAGGTCTACTCAGTAACGTGGATACAGGCAAGTAAAAACAGACACAAGTCACTCAAGACATACTATGCATGCCAGAACTCTAATTTTGCCCTCTGCTACACGACTTCAGACTACTCTTCTTTCTGAAAGAGTAAACACGCTAAAATTTACGCCACAGATAAATGTGAATTCATCTTAGAGAGCCCGAAGTCACAAGACAACAGTCTTACAGAAGGAGGTATAGAAGTACTGCATACTCTTATATTTGGATATAAAACTTACAGGGGAAAAAAATGACGTGCAAAGTGTTGGAACACCACCACTGTTTAGTTTCTTCTGTAATACCCCTGTTAAGCATTACTGAATTTAAATCTTTTCTCTGAATACCACATAACAACATTTTTATATCTAGAAAAGCAGGGGGTAGGGGGTTGGGGGAGGGAGGGGGAGACTAAGTTTTAAAAACAAACAAAAAACTATACCCACATTAGGGTGTTAATTTACATATTGTGTTAAGTACCATTAACAAATTAGAGGTCTGCATTAAAAATTGAATACATGATGTAGAAAGAGATATCCTGTAATTTGAATAGTGTCAGTGCTGGGGGAGGCACATTTTTATCTTAAAAAGGACAAATCTGCTCAGGCCCTATCAAAGCATCAAAGTCATTAGTGGTCCACTTTCTATCTAACTAGAGAAAAGTCACGCTTTCCAAATAACCCCTGAGCAGTAGAGGACAGGCAACATTGCAGTAAAAACTGAAACCGCTTCCTAACTGAATTATAACTTTAGAGCTTTAAACAGAGAAGAAAGAGAAAACTAAAGAAGAGAATGTCTGAAATTGATTGCGTAACAGTATCAGTTTGGGGTCATAAATAAAGATGACACCTCCAAATCCACATACCGTTCCATAAAGACAACCTAAGGGCGTAGGGATACCGAAGAATGAAATCCTTGGCCAGAAAAACTGAGCATGTGAGGAAACTATATGAGTATCTTCAGGGCATTTTTTGCCACTTCACATTTGTGAGGACAGCCCAATATCTACCTCCTTTTTTTCAAACCACAGTCCCAATTTCCTTGACTAGCACAGTGCCTGCAGCTATCTTTACTGAACAATTGTCAAAACAAGCTATAACCCAGTGACTCTGAAAAGCTTCTTTCTAAAGTAGTGCTTTGTGAAATGTTCATAGCAGTATAGTTTTAGAGGCAAAGTTACTGGCTGGCTGTTCAGTCTGGCTGGGCTCTCAAGCACTGCTATCCAGCAAAGCAGGCCTATTGCTATATACTCAACACCGAGAGTTTTATGTTTTCCGAACACCTGTTCATTCCCAATAATGCCCTAATCTGCCAAATGACATACTACTCCTGAGGCTGCTGGCCTGTTTAAGACACCATCATGAACTGTGATGGATAGCACCCGCTTCAGTTATTGGTTCACCGCTTGTTATCTGTAAGCTCTACTTACATATGGGCCCTAGATGAGTATAGCTGAGCTGTGGAGAGGGGGGTTGTCCATTTGCCTTGCATTTGCTGCTGCTAATGGGGAAAAATTGAGCTTTTTGGAGGTTGAAAAGATTGCTTCAGTGAGCAACTGTGCACATTCATTTGGCAAATGCTTACATAGAGCACAACGGGGGCAGGCTGTGGCTGCGAAACAAGGCAGGCAGGAAAGCTGCCAGGGTATGCACCGAGGGAACCTAAAAAGGAGAAAGGAGCACGCTGCCAGCCGAGCCTTAGAGATGGCTGTAAAAGCTTTGCCCAGGGAACCCAGCAGTGACTGCATTGCTTACTGCAACCAAGAATGTCATTGAGACATATCAGGCTCACAAGGAAGGGGGAGGAAAGGATTCATCACTCATTTTCACTTTAAACTGTGATACCAAACAGATCTGAATTTCTATTTCAAAAGCTACCATATTTTAGCTTTTGTCTCAATAAAATACATCTTCACATTTACAAATTTGTTTTGTGTACACACTTTTAGTGATTTTCTGACAAAGAGTCTCATCAAACAGAACCAAAGAAAGTGATCCAAAGATCTCTGACATCCAAATAATGCCTGAATTCAGGCACATGCCCACCTGTGAAAAGGCAGCTGATGTCCACCACCTGTGCTTATGACCATTTAAAACTGCCCCCTTTTCACAAATTGCTAGGAGCTACTATTTCCTCATTTGAGCTCTGAAATAATTGTTCATGTCCAGAAAATTGACTGAAATTTTAACTGATACTAAGTTTACCTCCCAGGATGCCATTTTCTTGAGCATTTTCATCAACAGCAGCACGATGCAATGGAAATCACACTTATTCTATTTGCACGTCATACAGATTGAAGGGACTACAAGTATCTTAGAGGACAGAAACAGAATATAAAGTGATTTTTACGTACTGGATAAGTTTTCTGAAAAAAATTGTAAATAACTGCATTAAGGTCAAATGTAAGATGTTACAGAATCAGCTGCAGAGAGACTACAGTTCCACTGAAAAGCTTTAGGTGATTGTAGTGAATCACAAAACTGAGCACCAGTAGGTACAATACTGAGAGAAAGATAGACATCGTATTGGGATGTATAAATAGGATTTGTAGGCAAGAGAGAAACTCTCCTCTGTTTAGCATTCCTAACACCACAGCTGGAATATCACTTCCAGCACTTTGCTTCCAAGAACAATGCTAAGAGTCCAAAAAGAGAATTGGTATGATTAGGGTTTAAAAAAATGTAAAGTACAAACAGAAAGATCAGAGAAGGAAAAAAAAAAAAAAAAAAAAAGGAATGCATAAGTATTAAAGAGAAGAACCTCATGTTACATTTTTCTAGAACATGAAAAACAATAGTAAAAAAAAAAAGAAAACACTTCATTTTCATTGTTTGTCTGTTGTAAATTTTATGGAAATAGTGGCTAACCTTTGTTAAAGTCGTTAGATATCTTGGAAATCTTGGCACTGGCAAAACCAGTGAAGTGGAGTCGTGGCACCCATGTCAGTTGTAGAGTTTCCATCCAACTGATGTCTTCAAGAACAGATCAAAAACAGATGCTCACCTAACATAGTTCAATCTGCTTTGTAAAAAGGGGGTGGACCTCACACCATCTTTTCCATTCCTTTTCTATGCTAGCAGGAGACCATGTTTCCAAACAAGATATGTAAGAGGCAAATGACTGGCCTTGGTACATTCACATGATATAAAACCTTATTCATTACTGCCAAGATCTGAATCTTCATTCCTCCATTCACAGTATCTCTGGGCTTTGGAGAATGAGATAGGCAAAACCCTTATTATAATTATTCCTTTACATCTTTACCTCCTCATTTCCTACTCATATACATTTTCTACATAAAAATTGAATGGGACTGTAAAAAAAAAAAAAAGGGGGGAGGGGGGGGGGGAAGAAATGAGATGGTGGGGAGGCAGGAAAAGTACAGGAAAAAATATTTTTGAGACATGTTTATTTTTCTTACTAAATATTTCAAATATTTTCTAGGATATTATTTAAATTCTTAAATTAAAATGATTTACAATAATCTGGAGTAACTCTACTAATAATACCTTAATACTAGATTTTTTCCCCTACCTGATACAGAAAAAGTAACATCAAATCCAACACTTCTATGAATTACAACAGGGTTCAAAGACATTTAGCTAACTAGGAAAAGATGCACATTTCACATCCTCCCACAATTGTTTTTGTTGAAGACGACGTTAAAAGGAATAGCATATCATACATGAAAACCCACATATCTAACCTGTGACTGACTGACTGGTTCACCCTTCCCTCCTTCTTCCTTCCCCACTCCCTCTCAAAAATTTTGGTTCCATCAGTGCTTTTTTTTTCTTCATTCTGAAAGGGCTCCCAAGTTGTATGACCATCTCACACAGACCTATCATTGCCTCACTAACCACTTACTCTTAGTGATATCTTACGGCATTATAGTCAAATTTTCTGCTATAGTTCTACCGTGAAAGGAAAAACATCACTAAATGCAGTACAGCAGCTTCAAAATACAATCAGGAGAGAACTACTGAAGTTTTGTCAATTGCTACTTTGAAAAAGAAACGAGACCCCTGCAGACCCATGTTAGGGAGTATTGCTTTGAGAAATGAATAAACATCTTTCACTCCTTCCCATTGACATCAAGAAGAAATGATAAAGGGAACTTGACAGAGGTCACACACTAACGTGAAGAGCTCTGTAGAAAAATCTCTGGATTGTAATCCAGACTGACAGCCATCCTATTCTTCACCAGTGTTACTTACAATACACACACAGCTCCTATTTCAGAGTCAGAATAGCCCTCTAACAGTAATTCTGAAGGCAGAATTAATAGGCTTCGTCCCAGTCTCCTGAGCCAAACTACATGTGAATCAACTATTTACTTGCCCATCTGGTAGTCCAAGACAGCATGTTAAAAAAAAATTAAAAATAAAAAAAAATAAAGCATAAATACTCAATATGCATTGTATTATTTATACGGTTCCAAAGGGCTGGGGGCGGGGGGAGGGGTATTCTCAGCTACAGCTTATATCTGCCACACATCTTTTCTATCAATTTTCAGTTCCACTAATTCCTACACTCTCTACTAGAGACCAAAACTGATACAAAGCAAGTGTAGAGAATGGAACGTTCCTACCAAAGGCTTAAAAGAATCACTTAGAAGGATTCCCAATAACCTTGCTATTGCCAGTTAAATGCTGATAGTTACTTCTACAGTGATGCAACAACAGTTTACTGAATTTTGAACTTCTGAGTTCTTTTGAGCATGGATAATTTGACTAGCTGCAATGCTTGTAACCAAACTGACAGCATTTTATACAATGAGAATGTAGACTTTTCATTGTGTTGCTCAAAGGGAAAACTATTTAGGAAGCACGTTCATCCACTTATTGGAAATGTGGTTAGAGAACTAGCAGGCTTAGCCTTCTTCTTCCCTACTTCTATTTATAAATCAGAAGTTACTCAGAGTTTACATTGTAATAAGAACCGTTGGGGGTCCAGTCTCAGAAAAAAAAAAAAAAAGAAAGAAAAAGCTATTGTAAATTAACATTAAGAGAAGACAAGGGGCTTGTCTAGGAATAAAATTAGTGTCTCAAATGAGAATCAATCTGTACATTTAAAGTGAATCTAAAACACCCTCATTCACCTCGCTCCTATAATCCATCTGTTTATCATAGCAGTTTATCATAAAGCAAAGTCTTTGATTCCTTGCAATTAGGTGTTTGTCATTCCTATTACGTAACTGAAGCCAGAAAGCACATGTGTTGTAGAATAACAATGAATTTTATTTTTTTTAATCTTCTCTCCCTTCCCTATAAACAGCAGAGGTCAACCAAGATGATGTTGCATGAGAAAATAGCAAAGTAAACAGAAAATTCGTTTCACGAAAACTTTGCTCATGGTCTGGAAATTCTAATCTTTATTGTGTGCCCATGATCTCAAACAAAACTCTGAAAAAAATACCCATAGAGGCTTTTCTGAAAACATAAGCATTTTTTCTTCAGCAGTTACAACAAATTCTGGAATTCCTTTTCAATGCAATAAATAAATGATAAGAACAGTTATAACTTGTGCCAGGAACTTAACCCAGCTAGCTCATAAAAAAAAAAAAAAAAAAAAAAAAAAAAAAAAGACTTGATTAACCATATGTTCCTTGGCATAGAGAAAACAATAAACTATTTGGGCATAATACATTCAGAATTCAGCAAACATTTTAACTGCTGCCACAAGTTACTTGAAAATTTACAGTCATAAGCACTTTAGTTATTTGACCTTAGGAAGTTATTAGCTGAAATGAGTTGCTCAAAACATAGGGTAAAAAGTGAGTGAAATGGGAATACCTCAAAATATTCCTAGAACTTCCTTTTCATTCCTCAGGAAAAAAAAAAAAAAAAAAAAAAATCTTCAAAAGGGGACGGAGGGGAAAGATAGTGTAAGAAAAGCAATTCTTTTCTTTGAAAATACTTTGTGCCAGAATAGACATGGTAACAGACAATAGTCATGGCTCTGACAAAATCCTGAAATTCAAGATTCCAATATGTAAGCCACATAAACCAGATTTTCTTATCAGCTCTACAGCTTGTATGCACAGCAAACTAATGAAATGGATATTTGTTTATTATATCATACTTCAGGATGTGACTGGGTCATCTCAGATCCTCTTCTTTCTAGCTAAATGGGGCACTGCATTATCATCATGTTTCATTATAATTGTTGATTTTATATTTTGCTCCAGATCCCTGATAAAAATGTTAAGCAGTATATAATCAATCCCTTCAGTCCTGTTTAAAACACAGGACATAGGTACCTATTCCCTCTTTAAAATTAATATGAGATCCATCAGACAACTCCTGTTTAAAAAGTGTACCATTTCAAATTTGTATCACATCTTTTTTTAATCAAAATGTCAAGTTCCAAAAAAAATTGATTTTTATTTCCAGTGTCCCCTGCCTGCTTTTAAATACATCCTTACATCACTTTTGTCAAGCAAGATCTACTTTCCATTAACCCCAACTGACTGCATTAATTATACTATATTCTTTCAGTTTCTGATTAACCAAGTCGCATAAGAACCATTTAATCACTTACCTTGGATCAGCATTACACTGGTAAGAATACAAATACTTCCTTTCACTCATTGCTTCTCCAATATTAGAACACTTTCAACATTATGCCACTTTTTGGAAGCTACTAGTTCTGTTTTACAAATAAGGTATTTGAACGTGGGTTTTGTTTGTTTGTTTTCCTGTTGTGGTTTGGTTTTATGAAACCTAACAGGGCTGTCTTTTAAAAACTATAAGTCTTTTGCAGGCTACTATCTCATCTCTTACTTTTGTTTTATCTCTCAGTATAAGAGAGTAATTGCAAAATGCACATAAACAGGATGCTTGCTTTGAGAGTCAGAAGGGTCTCCAAGCATCATCTCCTCCAAGCATGGAGAATAAAACTAGAATCATAGTATGAATTCACAAAAGCTAAAGTTCATTAATATGTCTTTGAAAACAAAACGTTGGATTTTCAATGATACCTGACTACATAAAAAGTAAGTCTCTGACATCAACAAATCCGGCTGCCAAGCAAAATTTACAAGCTCTTAGGATCAAATCCAGCATTTAGAAGTTGCATTATATTTCATGACCAGTAATGACTCCATATAATTATTCAGCTTTTCTTACAACTTAAGTTCACTACATACAAATTAGTCTGGAAATATCAGTCTATAAAGCATGCCTGTACATTTAAGAGTATGACCAGGCCAATTGTTTTTGATAGAACAATTCACACAACCATCTTATCTTACTGAGTTGGAGACACAATGGATTTAAAAAATAATAATTTAGTGACTATTCTATTGAATTAATCATGCGATAAATGTTGTCCTTGATTATATTTCCAGAAAAAATAATCATGTACTTCCTATATTCTCTGCAATAGTAAACACTAACTAAACAGTACAGACATTAGAAATAATTCAGTTTTTTAGGTGACACTGATATAAACCTGAGAGGCTCTTGGGATTTGAAATTAAATTTCAAAAGCATGTATACGGTATCTCATATTTCCACTAGTCAAGTGACATGATAAACCACAGAACAACATAAAGTACTCATTTTTTGGAGGAGGAGGTCTCTGACTCAGTATTATGTAGCTGACTGCCACAAAGAAAGGACACTAACTAATATTAGCATGAAGAAAAATTAATTTCTATCACTAAGCACTAATGCCACACATTTAAATCAGTAAGAATGCTGGGTGATATTTGCTGATAATTCTGAAGATTCAGATATTATGAACAGAAACACTGTGGAAGTTCCTTTTCTTGAAGCGTTATTTTATCCTAATAAAATTAGCATATTATTAAAAGAGACCAGACAATTAATATGCAGTTTTCTGCAAGCTGAACTCTTAATTAGTCTAATCATTTAGAAGACACAGGAAATAAAGGAGTTAATTTAGGCAGTCTGTACATGAAAAGAATTAAAAGTTAACATTAATCATGCACCAAATAAAAGTGAAGCCAGATGGCATAACCTGTGAAAAAAAAAAAAAAAAACTCAAAATTTTCATTTTCATAAAACTGTAATGTGAGCAGCATCTTGTCTACTAATTAGCAGTACTTGATGATCCCACTTTCAGTATATGTAACATATGCACACGTGTAACATATGTATTTCAGCATATGTACGACTTTATATAATAAATATTGATAGAAACACCATACCATTTATTTGATCTTTTTCCTGAATGCCTTCATATAGCATCGGAGGAAATATACAATAGTGTATACAATATATATACACATTATATTCCTAATCAACCAGGAATGTTAATTACATGTAGAGTGAAAGTGAACCACAACATTTTTATAGTAATACTGTGGTAATGCCTAGAAATTCAGTCAAGTAACAGAAACCTGCAGTGCCATACACTGTGGGAATCGGAAAATCAGAAACAAAAGCCATGCCCTGAAGAAATTTTAACTCAACTATTAAACAAAATCCTCTGTTGCAGAAAGAAGAGAAACAACAAACCACTTAAATATCCCCATAAATAGACCTAAAAATAAAATGCTAAGAAAAAAAAAAAAAAAAAAAAAAAAAAAAAAGAAGAAGAAGAGGGAACCGAGGTGTTAGAAAAGTGTCAGAAGATTAGGAATATAGATTTTATATTCATAATTTGAGTATGATACTTGGTAAGCTCTTCATCTTCAGAACATTTTGGGACTACAATACAAAATTCTATGAAAGATCAAAACAACAGTCACGTTTATTTGCATCTCTGTTTTCAGGATAAATTGCTGCACCTAACCCCTCAAGAATTACTGCCTATACAAATCCTCACTTCTCCCACACCTTCTGTAAGCAGGAAGTAAATTATCTGGACTTAAACACCTGCTATGGTGTTAATTGGATTTATTACACCTTGAACTACACTCTCATTTGTGATTTGGTGACTAGCTAGGCTATCTAATGCAAAAACAACACTGAAATAACAGGCTTAAAACCTGTAACTCTATATCTCTACACCAAGTACATCCATCTGAGGAATTTTCTCTGAGCAACTTACAGCAAGAATTATATGTCTTCTGAGTAGATGTCTGTCCTTCTATTGCTGGGTACAGTAATACTTCTATTGTGGATACATGATGTATCCACAATACTGAATGGTTACATTAATGTATGACAATTTGTGCTAACAGTTTGCCATCAAACCACTTCCATCACTGGAGTGTGATGGCAATTCTAATTTATTTTTTTCCTGCATTCAGAGTAAGGATAAATATTACTTAGAATATTTTTACTTTTATATCATGATGGACATGAGCCTTTGGTGCTCTTACAGAAAAGCCAGAGCATGGATATTTCTCTGCCCCTTCTGATGCTAAAATTTCTGTAAGCTCTATGATAAACCAAGTTTGCAAGAATATGTGTAAAATACACATATTCTTGCAAACTTGGTTTATACAAAAATACATCTACAAAAGATGTATGATTTGTTAGAAATGGTGATAAATGCTTTCATTATGTTCAATGTAAGAATTCTTGTTGCACTATCCATCATCAACTACAAGTTTTCCCCGCATATTTCTAACCTGAAAAGACTGTCTACTTGAAGTATAACACTAGAAAAGCCAAAGAATCAAACTAGTCAAGACGCAAATTTTTAATTAGCAAAACTGAATTTCAGACTGAAAACAAATCTTCATGTTAAAGTTAGATGTCATCAACTCACAGTGTAGGTAGTCAGAGAAGTCTTCATTAAAATGAGATATATTAATATCTGATGTACTTGTTCTTCAGGTTTCTGCTAATTCTGTCCCAAAGAAACTATGAAGCAATGAATCAAAACAAATTGCAATGCAAATTGTAGCTCTTTGCAGCTTACTAATTCCTTTTTTACTGTATGCCTTTGGTAAACTTGCATTTTTTTATTTATTTTTTAAACGTAAGATTCAAAGTCTTTAACACACACACACACACAGTGCTGTTGTGGGTTCAAGCAGGCAGTCAATAAGAACCTTAAGTAGCCAAATCTTTGTTTAGTTATTATTGCAGCTATTATCCTTACCAATGCAGTGTGAGTTACTGTGTTAGCTTCATCAAAGAGGATGAAGTTATCTATGGAAACACTTAACTCCAGTTTATACAGAATATATTAGGGACCATCCCCATGTATTTTGCAACACTAGTTGTGTTTATATTATGACATCAGGCTGAACTGCTACCTGAAATTATGACACCATTTACATAGTCTTGATGCTCAGGGACTCATGGACCTTGGTGCTAATGGCCTCATGGACCTATTAAAACAAGTCCAGAGGAGGGCCACAAAGATTATCAAGTTGCTGGAGAACGTCTCTTACAAAGACAGGCTGAAGGAGTTGGGGTTGTTCAACCTGGAGAAGAGAAGGCTAGGGGGAGACCTTAGAGAGGCCTTCCAGTACCTAAGGGGGTCCTACGGGAAAGCTGGGGAGGGACTCTTTGTCAGAGAGTGTAGGGATAGGACAAGGTGAATGGCTTTAAACGGAAAGAGGGTAGGCTTCGATTAGATACAAGGAAGAAGTTCTTTACTCAGAGAGTGGTGAGGCACTGGAACAGGTTGCCCAGAGAGGTTGTGGATGCCCCATCCTTGGAGGTGTTCAAGGTCAGGCTGGATGGGGCTTTGGGCAACCTGGTCTGGTGGGAGGTATCCCTGTCCATGGCAAGGGGTTGGAACCGGAGGGGCTTTAAGGTCCCTTCCAACCCAAACCATTCTATGATTCTACAATCTACTAGTCTTCAGTTTCCAAATGAGTAGCCATTCCAGTTTCTTGTTTTCTCTTGAAAGTGATCAGCAATTAACAAACCCTGATTCACTAATTATTAGTTTTGCTAAATACAACTTAAAGTCTAACCCAACCACACACCATGCTATTGAGGAAAATTGTGAAAAGCTATAATGCCATACTACAGACTTAACAAACTGAAGGTTTAATAACTGAGGGTTATCAGAAGCCATTAGTAAATTAGGGATACTGAGCTCTAGGGGCCAAAACAGTCATATCATTGAAATAACTAAGCTAAGCCACAGTAACTGGAAAGGAAGAGATGATGAGGAATAGAGGTATGTTCAAAACTGGCAAGAGTATAGTAGGGGTTAAATGTAGCAAGTAGAATAACATTTAAAAGTCTTCAAAAATACATCATTAAAACCTCTTACATGCATTTGAGGAAAAATATATTATTTTCTATATATACTTTTATACCTATCATCCAGACAGGCACATACACAGTTATTTCTTCCAATGGAAAATAACTTAAGTAAGCCCAGTAATATAATAAAGAGCAAAGCAGTTCTTGGAACCATAAACACGGCTTTCAGCAAGCACTAAGGGAACTGAGTAAGAGCAGAAGCATACCTTTTATAATTTTAATTTTCATTAAGCCATTCCCTGCCAAAGAAAATGACTGAGTGGTTCCAGGGGCTAGAAATATTTTCAAGGTCTATTAATAACAAGATGAACATTTTTCATCGAACAAATATTATTCAACTAAACTTCATTCAACCTATCACCTCATTCAATGTAAAAGAAAAAAAAAAAAAAAAGACAAGCCAACACTGCATGCAAGAATTATTCAGATGCATGAATAAGGTAAGGTATTCAAACAATAGGGTGTGCCTTAAATATTGACTACACATCCATAGACACCTCAGTTTTTAGGTATTGCAGAACACTTAGACAAGGGACAGTATTAGAAAGACAGGTAATTTCTTTAGGTATACAACATTTGCTTTTGTATCTGGCACATTCTACACAATTGTTTCTTTTGCCCTGGATTCAACTTCTGTGACATTTCTGGAAGCTGTACCTAGATTTTAGGTCATAGTGTAGGTACATATTCTTAGTCTGTCAGATTCAGACTTTTATTAAAAGCAGACCTATTATCAGTTCTTCAGAGATCATTTGATTTGTCCTTATGCAATGAGGCTGGTTGAACACACTTATATGTTTATCACAGCACCAGCTCCCCAGCAGCACAGATTTACCAGAGAGCAGCAACCTACATTGCCATAGATAAATACTGTAGCCAGAGGAAATCTGGAACATCGCTATTCTCTAGTGCCACCAGACTTCTCCCCAAAATGGATATCTAGTAAAAAAAATAAAAATTAAAAATTAAAAAAAAAGTTCTAAAGGGGAGTTTTGTACTTGCAAAATTAGATTTTAAAAAAGCTCCATGGAAGAACACTGAAATTCAGAAAAGACTTATTGTATTCTGTAATACCATGAAAAAACACCACTCCATCTCCATCTTTTGTGGATCGCTCCTTATACCTAAAAAATTACCATTACACTTTCCTTAGCACAAGTGTTGGTGACGTCCATAGTAGGATAGTAGGAGGGGAAAAAAAAAAAAAAAAAAAAGCATTAAAAATTAAGCAGGTCACTACAGGGTGCCTTTGCAACTCCCAGTTTAATTAAATCTTTAAAATGTAAATCTTAGTCTCTCTCATCAGAAGGTTGGACTGGCTTTAGCCCAGAGTGTCATACAATGGTTAAGGTCTAATCCTTATTTCACAGTTTGGCTAAGTAACAGCTTTGACTACCTCTCTAGCCAAAGTGGATAGAATCAATTGCAGACTAGATGACCAAGTATGTGTTAAAAAGCCACAAAGAAAGTAACATTGGCTGCACTACTGACACTAGCAGCAAAAGTGAATAATAATAGAAAAAGTAAAACATCCTCCTCAGAATCAGTTTCATGCAATCTTTTCTGTAAGAGAAGTCAAAGAAAAGAGTAAAAACAGTAGTGAATCAGAGGAGCAGATGAGAAAAGAAACAAATGAAGGCCAGACTTGAAAGGAAACTTAGGAAAGACAGCTTTTATAAACAATAATGCCCCACTCATTAACTATCTAATACCAGAGAGAAAAATATTTTGGTCTGTTGCTCTCATTATGTAACCAGATGTAGTTAGTATATCAATTCAGATTATTTCAGTTTGAGATCAGCTTACTTTATAAAAGTTTAAACAATTATATGTGTTTCCAGATAGCTAAAAGGGTTTTCATGTCACTTTATTATGCTACAATAAAGTCCCTAGGGAACTGAAGCAGAAGGCTCTTATTCCATTCACAGATAGGATTCACATAATGGTCTTTTAAAAATTTACTGAAATTAAAAGTATATGTATATATGTAAGATATTGGTTTATTGGTTTGTTCTTCATTTATGCAATGTATCTTTAACAGACTATCTAGCTGAGGTATGACACCTCAGGAAAAAGAAAAAAAAAAAAGGAATGGAGGGCAGGAGGAAACTGTTCTGTCCCCAAAGAGCAACTGAGTATGCTTAAGGGGTAGCTACTTTTCTCTCTACTTTGAATAGAATTTGTCGGCTATTGGTGTACTGGTCCTACAACTAAATGAAACTATTTTTTTCCCTCTCTGCTTTGCTGATATGAATATCAAACTGCTAATAAAGCTTACTTTAGATGCACTGCTTCTTCTGTGTACAGTAGCCAAGTTACCCTGACAAACAAAATAGAACATGTTCCAAAGAGAAAGAATTATATTGGCTGGCCCAACACTTCAGAAGTACATACTGCATTTTGCTTCTCGTGGGACTTCACCCATCCTTCTCCAACCCTCCACTTGTTTGGAGAGTGTCATCCATTAGCACGGTAATTATTCTAGGGCCCTGCAGACCTAAATGTCTTCGATCTTTAGCTCCTCTGCACTAGTGTCTTTTGCTAGTTGCTTTTTAAGGATAAACAGCCAATAAATAACCTTATTTGAGAAGACTGAAGCTTTAAATGTATTCTCCACATCAGTCAGACATTTCTCTTTACTGCTATAAAGATCCTTTTTAGCAAACATACACACCTATTCCATTCATCAATTATTGTAATTCATTTAGTATCTTAACCTTCTCAGCCCTATCATTTTCCTGCAATTTTTATTGTTTTGTATTCTTTGAATACTCTTCTTTGTTCCTTATTTTAACATATCTTTCTATAGCATTCAGATCATTTGGGATTTCTGGTTCAGTCTCACTGTTCTATCATTATTTTCCTGTCATCCCTCCACCTCAGGATAGCTTCAGTTCACAACTTCCTTCATTAGCAGTTAGATCTTCTGCATGATAGTTTTCCAGCAGATGGTCATCCTGTAAGTTCTCAGGTATGCTGAAATCTTTTGACACCCCCTTTTTTAAAGGGTCATGAATTCTAACTTGCATTCATTTTCATCTAAATTCTTACTCAGTTTTTCATTTCAGGAAAGTCCTCCTTTCTACTAACCAGAGTCAAATCAAAGCTATCTCCCTTACTAGTTTTTCTACTTTTGAACACTCCCTTACTAGTTTTTCTACTTTTGAACAACAGATTTCCTACAGATATGCTCAGTGCATCCCCTATAAACTTCAACTCAATCCTTTGCATGTCATTCTCACTGATTTTGCTATCTCCTTTGCATTAGTGATTTGAATTAGGCAGACTTCTACTATTCCAGGCATCAGGAAATGACAAATGAGGTAAAATGAGGATCTTCTGTTACAGCTGATTTCACTTGATCTTGAGTGTCTGTTGGCTCTCAAATTTGAATTCTATATTTGACATTGAAGGTAGTAAATATTGGTATCTTGTTCTGTGATCTATGGGAATAAAGACAAATGGCAGTAGGAATCCAGCACGAAGAACAGAATCTCTCTCAAAGCTCCTGAATTTCAGGTTGCTATTGAAAGGGGAGATAAGACTGAATAGGGAATATGGTGTTCTGTGGAAATTTACAAGAAATTTTGGTAGTAGTCTATAATACCTAGAGAATGCTTCTTTGTAACAAATGAAATATTTTGGTACACTTCACTTCTGTGTTTTCACAGTGTTTTTTTAAAGCCTGTCTAATTCTCATTCCATTAAATCTATCATTACTTTCACTGTACATCTTTCACTGATGTAGGCTAATTAAACTAATTTTGTCTAGTTTTTCCTCTGCTTTGAACACATATATATGTTAACCTCTCAATGACAGCTGGTACTAAGAAGTGCTGAACTGGCTAGTGAAATTTGAATATCAGGAACTGGATTCATTGCTTCCATTTGTTTCCTCAGTCAACATAACCTAAGCAAAAGTTCATTAACTTTGAAAACGTACTGTAGTCAGGCACCATCTTTGATCAGAAGTCTAATTTGAAAACATTATGCTTAAAATAGAATTTGGTACAGTCAATTCCAGAATTGTTATTTGAAGCTTTATGCAAATTTCATGTATACTTAGGGACTGTACAGGCATATTTTAAACATATGTAAAAGGATATTGAGAGATCCATTATTACACCTTCTACTTATTGTTGTGAATGATCTGTTCCCTGCAGAATAGCCCTTCACTTCCTTCAGCATTCAATTAGTTTATTGTACTCAGTATTTATTTCTGAAGTATAGTTTAAAAGTGTATTTTAGAAGAAACCTGTACATCATAGTGGAATAATAATAAACTATAGTCCAAATACTATTGAGAGGTGAGGCATTAAAGGACATCTCATTCATCTTAAAATATTGTATGTTAAGCTCTCAGTTTATTTTCTACTTAACTCTAGCTAAAATCACGTTCCTATAGCAACTCCACAAACAAGTAGATATGCCTGGAAGAGTTATTTACGAGTAAGGTTTCTGGCCTCCAGTGTGTACAGGGAGGGCATTGCAATTTAACAACACCTTTGGGTAGTAGCTTCTATTTAAGGATTGACAAAAAATCCCCCTATCCATTCCTTTAGGGGAATTATGGTCCTGTCTTGTTCAGCCATCTCAAGAGCCTTACTGTTATGCACAACCATCTCTTCCTCACTGTTAGCAACCTCATTACTTAAATCCCAATCTCATCACTTTCAGCTGGAAACATCAGATAGTTGATCAAGACACTGAAAATAAAAAACATCATTACATCTCCCAAGGTCCTTATAACCTTTTTCCTTTCATCGAGCATCTGAATAATATTTTCATCATGAAAACACTGTGATGGAAAATGTAATGTCTGACAAGTAAGAAATTAAATGCTTTTGCGGTGTTTAAGAATAACCTTCTCAACAAACAAAAAAAAAAGGTCTCCATTCTTTCATTATACTTCCTAAAAGCATTAGGACATTGGGATTAGGATGACAGTAGATACAATATGTAAAGAATGCAATGGCTTCTCTAAAGGCCACAGATATTTTGATGGATTTTCAAAAACTTCAGCCTCCCGAAAGTATCCGTTTTTAAGACTCATGATCTGCAAGCTACTTTTTCAAATGATCTAGCAGATCTTCAACTGGAAAAAAATATTTTGCAATGAGAAAATTCACCGTAAGTCTGAGAAAATCACCTCTAAACAGGACAGTTATATTCTAGAGCTGTATTAGGTCCATGAAACTATAAACCCTAATGGCAGCTTCACACATGCAAAAGAAATTGATATCCATTCCTTTGGATTCCTTGGAAAGCATTGCCTAGGTTGGCATTTAATCTACTAGTCCCTCAAAGAGCTTTGTAAACTTTGCAATTTCTAGAATCAGAAGAGAATAAAGTATTAAAACAGGATATTGAACAAGTCTCAAGAAGGCTTCTGAGGTAATTTCACTGGCACCATGCTTGTTAGGTGACAGTTCTTGCTGCAAAAACTATTTATTTCTAAGCAAAGCAAATAATTTTGAAGCAACACCACAATTTATGTGCTATTTAATAGACATTTTTAATCAAATTTACACTATTATGGAAATCTGAAACAGTTAAAATATTAATTATTTGCAATAGAACTTACTAGCCTTGTCTTCATTATTCACACTGTATACTAGAAATTTTGCTAGTTAAGATAAAAAAAAAAAAAAAAAAGAAAATATGCTACAGCAAACACTGCAGCAGGCAGACAGGGAGGAGGTGGATTATTTATAGCCTTGGTTATAGCGCACTGGTATAGGGGTTATGAACAAGGCCTTCTGTCAACTACTTCTCGAAATGATTTAGTTACTATTTAGCCAGGAATAGAGCTCCTACAGGGAGCTTTACAGCCACCACAGTGATGCTTCAGGTGACAATAAAAAAGAAAGCAGTAGGCTGTAGAAATAACACTGGTAATACTCAGTCCTAAATAGCATTGAACTTTATTCTGACACACACTCAGCACTTCCTTTGAACCAGTCTATCCCCACTGATTTCAGTAGGGCTGGTCATGACTGACCTGGAGAAAGACAGATGAAACCCTACCTTTTCACTTTGTTCCCACAGATCACAGAACAAGATATCAATATTCACCAACTTCAATGTCAAATATAGAATTAAAATTAGAGAGCCAACTGACACTCAAGTGAAATCAGTCATAATGGGAGATCCTCATTTATCTTTCTAATTCAAACCATTAATGCAAACTGCCACAATCTTCAAAAGAAAATACAAAATATCATGGAATTCCACAGACTGCAAACTATTCTCAGCTGAGTGCAGCAGGAGATCCATATATCTCAGAAGAGAAGACCCTAAAAACACTACCTGATAAGCAGGAAAACATATTACTGTGTAGAACATTTGTTTGTACTCAGTGTAGCACTGGGTTTAGCAACCTTCCACTGACCAATCTTTTGAACTGATAATCTAGCATACAAATAATAAGTACAACAAATAAATAATACAAATACAAATAAGACCAATACTTTAAAGTATAAATGGATCACAATGCTGAGGGATAAAATAGGAGGTGATAATCAGAGGAAAAGGGAAGACAGAAAACCTTATCAAATCATAGTTCTTCATCTGTCATGGCTACACTATAAAACATCTTGGCCCACAGACAAAAATAACATTTCAGGCTAAGTAATACATGTGCTACTACTTTAAAATCTACCTAATCAATTAAGCAGAAAGATCTTCAAGCTCATTAAAAGTAAGAACTCTATCCCTTAAGGATCAACAAAGCTGGGTCACCCCAAACTAGTAAACAGCTTCCTGGGATGTTAAACCTCTATGTCGCATATCATCTTGCATTGGACATCCTATATGAACAGCGTAGCAGAGATTTTCTTTGAAATCCACTGATTTGACCTCACCCACTAAATCAAGACAAAATTAAAATAACACGTTGTTTAATCTGATGTTGATGATCTTTATTTTTAAGGCTTTCCTGGTACTTTATGCCTCTGCAGGCATCATGGCAATGTTCTAACTTGCATGAGGATTATTCAGTCAGAATTTCATCAGACCATTGAGGGTGGGGAATTAAGAGTTTTACAACCCACAGCACATTTTCATCTTCAGCAAAGATTCAGATAAGGAAAACACCAAATGACCCTTTTTTATAAACAAGACAAGAAGCAGTAGAACATTTAGAATATTTCTGTGCATTTTTATATTTTCTTTTGCAACCAGCCATCTGTTTCTTCCTAATCCAGCTACATAAAGAGGCTATAGTCTGAAGACTGTTCCTGAAAAGGATAAGGCCTTTAGGCCTATGATACAGATGCTAAAACTCTAGTCAAGCAATGAAGACAAAAAGTTATCCTGCCATATGTTAAAAAGGAGCTTTCTTAGTGGAAGGGCTTTGGAGATGGTCAGGTTTTTGTTTTGCATATGATTTTTAATCAACATATTCTACCTTAGATATCTCCTACATATGAATAATTTGGTATCTTGTTGTTCTGGTAGATCATAAAGTTTTATCATAAATTTGAGATTGACATGAAATAGCCTTGGGGATGTTTTGATACTGTAGCATACAGCTAGGAATTAAGAGATTTCAGAAGAGAAAACATGGTAACCTGCCTCAAGGTGAGGAGGCAAGACAGAACAGAAATCTAAATCCAGTGAGAGGGCTACCCTCCTTTGACAAAATCTTCATTAAATACACAATCTGAAGCAAAGACAGGGCTCAAGAAGAGCACTGTCAAAACTCATGAGATAACAGGAGCCGCAGCAGATCATGGTGCTCCCCTGCTTTTTATCCCCGACATCATTACTGAATGCCCATCCAGGGCCTTCTCCATGCTACCCTTAAAACAAATTTTTACATAATTTAATTAATCTAGGGGCTATTTTAAACTATCCTTATCACATACAGCCAGTAATGACGGCAAACAGAGCATAGCCCAGAAGATGCACTTTCTGACAACAGACTGTCAGACCTGCATATTCCACCAAATTCCAAAATCTGTGAATTTGATACTCAGAGCAGCTGGACATTTAACAAAGATTTCCGGTTCTTAGTACCATCCCTTTGAAAATTCTAAGCACAGATATAGAAGATTAAATAAATAAGAATCAAATTTATAGTTTTAAATAGGCACTACACCCAAAAAAGATCTCCATCAAGAAGAAAAATAAATTACCAAAACACACACATAACTGAAACTTAGACTATAGCTTTATAAAGATATAAAACAGATGTTCACGTCTATATACTGTCCCTCAATTAGAAGGCTACAGAAAATTCCAGAAGTCCACAGAGTCCACAGATGAATTCCCATTTAGGTACATAAATGTATTACAATTTCAAAGGAAATAGTGTATCTAGTTTCAAATGTTGAAAATAAAAAGAAAATGGAAGACTCACTGAAACACACAATTCTAGATGCTTCTGAGAAAGGTATGTACTAATTCAAGGGAGAGTGAAGAAGCATTCTTTTGTTAAACTGTCAAACTGGTAAAATCTTAAGAGTAACCACTTTTTGTGTTAGTCACCACAACAGTATCTATGATATGACTGATGCTGGAATGCATTTTTCTTTTGGACATCTATTGGAGACTGAATTAAAAATAGCAGAATATACTGCATTCTTCTGCTAACAGTTCTATAGGCAATGCAGAGATGGAAAGAAATACATAATTTTCCATTTAGAAAATATTAAATTAACTAAATGTAGTTTGCTGGCTTTATAAATTAAAAGCTATAGCCAAAGTATTACACCAAAAAGGATGGTGTGTGTAGTGTATGAATATCTAAAAACAGTCAATTCATTGTCATAAAATAGATGGCTGCATACCATTCAAAGTTCCTTAGAAAGAGTTCAAACAGATATTCTCGGAAAATAAATAAATAAATAAATAAATAAACAAGCTAATGTCTCCCAAACTGAGGATAAATTAATTCTTAAATTGTCCGGTTTCAACAGCAGAATGGTCTAAAAGCTTACCATACAAGACTTGGTCACAGCAGTCACACCAGTACACAGAGGGATGATCTCCTGTATAGTCTTTATATACACCAGCATACTCAACTGAGAGTATTCAACTGTCAGTAGGAAATAGATAGTAAGAATACAAGGGCTGAAATATATCCTTCCATGGAAAGAGCCTGCTGCAAGCAAACCCACAGTAAATTTACAGTACCTAGAGTTTACCATAAGTAAACCCATCTTCCTAGAACTCTTCTCAGTTCAAGACAATACAGAGAAGGCAGAAAGAAGTAGCTAACATATTTAAGTAGCCAGTTGGTAAGCACAGAACTGCACAACTTGAACATTTAAAATTGATTTAAAAAATGCTTAAAGTTAAAAAGAGTTTCAGCACTGTCAAATCCATATGTTCTTCAAGGATAAAAAGCATTATTCATTAACTCAAACCTGTGTCAAGGGAAGAATAACTTAAATTCTATCTTTGATTTAGATTTGAAAAAACACCTTACTGGAGAAAAAAAAAAAAAAAAAAAAGTTTTTGTTAGTATCATATACTTCCTCTAGACATTTTTTTTCCCCTAAAAATATAATCAGAATGACACCAGGGAATATGGAACAGACCATGAGAGCAAGTGAAGGAATTCAGGTACTTCAGGAATTGCTTCAGGTGTCACCTCTTCCCTTTTTCCAGCTTTTTTATAAAATCCATTTTCAAGCATATTTTTTACTTGGATCCAGTGGTATACACATGAATCAAGTCACATTAGAGAAAAATAGTTAATATTTTACTAAATCTAGATATGAGAAGTCCTTCCTCCCTAAACAACCATCTGAAAATATGCATTCTTTCCGATTGCCTTTCAGTTCATTGTCCCTCATGAGACTGATTGTTTACCCAAACATGAGAGTAACTGAATACTGGATCTTAAAATAGGTCAGCTATCACCAAAAAATACTTACTGGAGTAGATACATAGTTAATGCTTGTAGGTATTTAAGGCTGTGATTATCCCACTTCCACTGAGTTATGGCCTGCCTCACACTTGGCTGCTGCAGCCCTAATCACAAAGAAATCCTGAAAATTGTTTAAAGTTTGATGAACAAATACAATATATACTGAGCATTTATATAAAAGTTGAATATGGCTCTGGCTATGCCTTCATAAACAAACAGCATAGCACAATACAAAACAAGCAACACAGCACAATAGAGCTGATGCAACATAGCACAAAATAGCTGATGCTGCTGGGAAGGAGGTGGGGATGGAAGCAGAAGTTTCCAAACAAAACATTAAAAAATGTGAAAAGCTGAAACCCTTTATTTCTCTATTTAAAAAATAATAATAATCATCATCATTTATAAGGTATCTCGGAAGACTTGGGGATTACTAAGAAGGACGCTACCAAAGGCTTTTGAAGATGCACCTCTTACACCAAGCTGCAGGTAGAAGGTGAATATCCAGCTGGGCATTATCTCAGGAAGAGGTAAGTTGCAAGATACAATACTGTTCCCATATCACCTTTAGAAGACAGTATTACTTTGCTTCTACAGTACAACAGTAGATTTGAATTGGACGATTTAGGCAGACAGCCATTAAAAGTAAATTTTCAAACACTTAGAAGAAGAGCAAAACAGTGTATATTTGAGCTAGCTGGAATAGTTTATGCTACCTGAAAATAAATAACTTTAAATTCTGATTCAAGTGTATCAAAAGCTACAGGAGTTTAAACAAAACAATTTTGCCAGTGTGGATCAGACAAAAATACCAAGGGTAATGGTATTACTATTCACACTTAAAAATAAAATATATATTTTCCTAATATCCATGTCAGCTTTTCTGCCCCAAAGTATTTGACAAGCTATATTTAATTAAGAAAATCTCAGCTGACACATATTTCCAAAGAGGTACATCTATATTTCTTTTAAATCAGTAGAGATAAAGGTATTAAATACATACAGATATTATAGTATGAACTACTGCATGCTAAAGCCATATCGTCTTCTATCTTTAAAATAGCATAAGTATATATAAATATTTTCAAATAATGGATGAATGGTTCTTAGAGTAAATCTTTTTGTAGATTTCCTTAGAACTCAGAATGCAATGGCAGTGGCAATTCTAAAATAGATGCACTAGTAAGGAACAAAATTATTTTAGCTTGCCTGGAAGGCACTACATACATTAATACATTAATAAAAAAAAAAATCTGATTTACTTTTAGAATATAATTTCTACTATAAATACAATTTCAGTTCAAGACTTACTGCATTTCACTTAAAGAAATAAAAATGTTTGCACTTCGGAGCATTCAAAGTAACATATGCAAGTAAATATACTACTTGTCTTGGATAATGTAGCAGTATATTTTGACATACACTCTTATTTCCATTTATATAGTGGGGCTTAGTAAACTTAAAAGCAACTCCTGCATTCACTGTCACTTGGCAGCATGGCTACTCTGCTTATAGTATTGCTCTAATAACAGGAATATAAATGTTCAAAGAATAGTATTTAAAGAGTCATTGAGATTTGAAAATCTTTGCTGTTAAAAAAAAAAAAAAAAAAAAAAAAGGAGGGGAGAAAAACACCTCTAGAAAGACATTTTAAAAGTCAAATGTGTTACAAACTTTTCTTTAACTGCTAGATATTTATGGTTAGAGCTACTGACTCAAAGTAATTAAGCTCCTTTTCTAAAGCCCAGTAGAAGTAAGCACTGTGAACAGTATCCCTTTTAACCCAGGGAACACCCTAGCACTTGCATAAAAAACTAGGAAGACCAAGATATGTTAGGTATACCTACACTCTGCCTCTGTAACTTAAGGCATACTTTGTAGAATACGAATGTAATGATTTTGCATCTTTTGTGGTTCTGACTTGCAGAAGCCCTAATACACAAACAATACATGAATTATGCAGTCAAGAGCACAGACACATTTAACAATGAAGTGTGTGAAACTAGCAAGGAGGCTAGAATGTAGTAAACATAAAATAAAAAGACATGAAATACAGACTAGATCTTCAGGCATAAGCTAGGATAAGCTTTAACTCTTCTAATTTCATTAAAGACCTTATGACAATGTCTGTCTCAAAAATATTAGAAAGGAAAAAAAAAAAAGTTTGTAATGCTCCCAGCTGTTACAAATATATGTCCTTTGTTCCAGGAAAAAAATAAAATAAAACAACATCCAAGGTATAATTTAGGATAAATCATATATTAGATGTCTTAGTTACATGGCTAGCATGTGCTCAGATGATAGTCTCTGCATGCTCTGTGCAAACATCTCAGAAGTGAGTTCTACATCCAAGCAAGGGATGCAACAGTAATTAAGACATCTAACAATTAGTTGGGGATCAGTTAGATTTAATATCTCTAGATCTAATACTATAATCATTCTATGATCCAAAAAATATGATAGATGAGGATTGACTATCAAGGATTTATTCAATATCAGATCATAATGTCTAAATATATCTGATGGAAACACTAATATTAATATTTTTTTTTGCCCTAGTCATTAAGTTAATTCATATCACAGTCTACAACTTCCTCGTAAGGGGGTGTCGAGAGGCAGGAGACCTTTTCTCCATTAACACCAGTGA
The DNA here is from genome assembly GCF_009819795.1 of Aythya fuligula. Taxonomy (NCBI): domain Eukaryota; kingdom Metazoa; phylum Chordata; class Aves; order Anseriformes; family Anatidae; genus Aythya; species Aythya fuligula. The sequence goes on along the minus strand of NC_045562.1, from coordinate 23,777,902 downwards.
CAGGACCCGCGGGAACGGGGTTAAGCTGAGGCAGGGGAAATTTAGGCTTGACATCAGGAGGGGGTTCTTCACAGAGAGGGTGGTTGCACACTGGAACAGGCTCCCCAGGGAAGTGGTCACTGCACCGAGCCTGTCTGAATTTAAGAAGAGATTGGACTGTGCACTTAGTCACATGGTCTGAACTTTTGGGTAGACCTGTGCGGTGTCAAGAGTTGGACTTGATGATCCTTAAGGGTCCCTTCCAACTCAGGATATTCTATGATTCTATAAGTAATTATTTCTAGGAATTTGTTCAAGCCTCAAAGAAAACAGCACTAGAATAAGAAAAACTACTTACACAAGTAACCTCTACTTGATGATTTGGGATCAGTTTGCGTTATTCACACGGGTCCCAAATCAGTGTGAATTCAGAGTTATTTTCTGTTTCTTTTTTTCTTACATCCATTCAATAGATTATAACATCACATTTTAGAACTTGAAGATCTCTTTTTGCTACATAAATATATAAGAATCAAAGCTAGCAATTAGTTTTGCTTTTTTTTTTTTTTTCCTCGGAGATTTTTAATATTCTTTCATGATTGCTACTGAGCCCATTACACAGAGCATAAGGGACCACCTGAAGTACTACAAAGATACTCATGCTGTGAACAATGATACAATATGAATTCACTAACAGCTAACAGGCACATTTTACAGAAAAATTAGACATATCCTTCACTGGCCTAACTTTTGGTAGGATCTTTCACTCTTTAGAATACCTTCCCACTCATAAGCAAAGAAGCCTAGTTAAAGCTCTACCAGCATGGTAAAACACAAAACCACTTGAAGCCCTACTGGATCAGAACAAAACACCTCACTAGCTCAATACTCAATTTTCAACAGGCTCATAAAATCATTTAGGTTAGAAAAGACCTGCAAGATCTTCTAGTCCAACCTTTAACCTAGCAATGTGAAGTCCACCATGAAACCACATCACTAAGCACTACATCTGCACATTTTTTGAAGACTCGCAGGGATAGTGGCTCAACTCAACTACTTCCCTGGGCAGCCTGTTCCAGTGAAGAAATTTTTCTTAATATTCAATCTAAACATCCCCTGGTGCAACTTATAGCCATTTCCTCTTGTAAGGAACTTACAACTTATAACCAACTTACAGCCATTTCCTTCCTTCACTTAGTGCTTGGGAGAAGAGACCCACCTTCCTATAGACTCCTTTAAGGTAGTTAACGAATGCTTTTAGAAGTAAAATGAGGAATATATCTTTTATACAACACAGCCTCATAAATCATGGACATTTACTGTGTAGCACCCTAAGAAATTCCCAGGAGCCCTTTTACCCCTTTTAAAAAATAACAATGATTTTTAAAGAACCTTCTTTTACTATCTACCACTTACATAGTATCGAGGCTGGTTGGAGTTGTAGGTTAAACACCACAGATACCCATTTAGCAACTTCAGAATTCTTTCAGTATTCTCAGATGAGTTCAGTTTGATTCTGGCAATTGGCCACTATCTTACTCATTAAATACCTCTTCTACTGCATGTAATTTGAGGTAATGCTTTGGATTTGTTCTCCATTAGCTGGGTTCTTTTTCCTCACAGTCTGGTAAATAATGATTGTAATGATTTAGAGCTTTATGCATTATGGATCATCCAGTTTCAACCTGCCTGCCATTGGCAGGGACACCTTTCACTAGATGAGGTTTCACAAAGCCCCATCCAATCTGGCCTTGAACACTTCAGAAGAAAGACTTACATTAAGAAATATTTACATTAATCTCAAATCAGAAGCAAGATTTTTAAAAGCACTTTAATTAAATAATTTGAAGAAAGCCACCTTTATAGCAGTTTGAATGACAATTATCTCAATAGTTTTCAAATTATTTAAATCAGCTTTCTCTATGAACTGTATTTTTCATTGTATACTGCTTCACTGAGCCAATGAAATGTCATAAAAAAGAGTCAACTGACAGAACACTTACGACATGGCAATCAGGACATCTGTATTTTGCAGTTAACCTCCAAACTGATAAATGGATGACCTGTATTGCAACAGTTTTAAAATAGTTTGGCTTCTATAAAGCAAGAGATTCTATATTTCTTAACTTAAATTTTAACTCCAATTTAAATCTCTACAAATTTGCAAATCTCTATCCAAACCACATAAGGAAAGACTATTTTTGATTCCTGAAAACACAGATTACTAATAGTCAAAAAGACAAAGACATTTTAATTAGGCATACTATTGTTGTCAGACAAGAACCACAATGGAAGAAATTCTCACTCTTTACATTCAACTTTCCATTGCAGGAACCTAGTTAGATAGATAATCTGTTAGTATAGACAGAGCATGGGAGGTGGGAGAGTTGAATAAATAAATAAAATGTAAATATTATTTGATGTAACAGAATATTGTAAACTAATAAACTACAATATTAAGACAAATACCTGTTTTGCTTAGGGAATAATTATCAACAAGTTTTGTTGATAGGTTTTGATGGCACTGATCATCAGCTGCCACTGACTTCCCTGTTGTTTATGTTTAGCACTTCTTTGAAAACACAGCATTTTTTCATTCATGACCTACCCCGCAGTTACTGCACTTGAGCAACTCCTCACTGAAATATAGAGCTGCTTCACCCGTACTCAGCTGTAAAACCTGAGTCCTGCATATTGCAGGTTCTTCAGGACAGAAGTTTTATCTAATCTGTTCTATTACTCTGTAAGGAAAAACACATATTTGCATAAGAGAAAATTAAAAGTATCACAGACTTGACATTGATAAAAACTATTTGTAAACAAGACCGAATTGTAATGGATGTTCAGTACGTCGTCTTTTCTACAATAGCTACTGATCATTTACATGTGCTATATAATTTGAAATGAATTCATCAGCCTTGGATACGATACATTCCATCATCTGAGACACTCCCTTGACACAGATCTGAGCAGGTATATATTTAAAGACTTATTTTTTTAATAAAATTGAACAGATTAAATATGATGTGCTAATGTGCTGCTTCAGGATGTGTGGTAATAAAATGCCAAAGAACAAGCTGCTTGTTACTTAAGATACTCAAAGAATTAATTTTATGCTGGCATATACTGTAATTAGAAATAGCTCAATGCATCATGATTAAACTAGTAGCTATGGAAACCAAGGCACACTAGAATAAATGTAAAAGGAGAATACTGAATAAACCAATCATAAATCTCCTTTAATCTGTTTATTTTTAATCTTTGTCATAATGCAAACTGAAATACTAAGGGTAGATATTACCTTGTTTTTCTTAACATTTGTATGTTTGGAAAGAATAGTGCTTCTTATCAAAGGATTCTTATCAGATTTTGTTTTCACATTAGAACTTCACAGCCCACACAATCCTAGGTGTCAAAAGCACATGATTTTAATGACCCATTTTATATTAAATAATTGTATATATTTATCCCTTTATGAAATAAGAGATCTTTGGTTTCAAGAGAGTAAAATCCCCATTGTGCTCAGTTCCTTTAGCTATCCTGGTGGCTGACTGCTGAACTTACTCCAGTTTGCCAGTCTCCTTATGGGTGATGGTAAGGATGGACATACACACAACATTCTCCTGATGCAATCTCACAAGTGCTTACTAGAGGGGAGGATCACTTCCCTTGCTATGCTGACTACACTTACTGTGGCCACCAAGCATAGAGATAGCTTTTATCTCACAATACTGACTCATATTCAGCATGCCATTCACCAGGACTATCAGACCATTTTCTACAGAGTTGTACCTTAGGCAGTCACTCACCAGCTTGTGCTGTTGAATGGGGCTATTCCTGCCTGGATGCAGGACTCTGCATCTGTTGTTACCAGATTTCACCTGGTATCTTTTGGCCCACTCCTACAGCTAGTCAAGGTCCCTTTGAATGGTAGCCCTGCACATAACCCAATGTATATGCCTTCCCCACCCATTTAACTTTCATCCATGAATAAGATAAGGGCACCTTCCATCCCATCATCCAGGTCAAAGATGAAGATGTTAAACAATAGTTGCACCACTATCAATTCCTGAAGAGCATCACTTGTAATCAGCCATAAATTGGGCTTCAAGCTGTTCACCTCTGCTCTTTGAGGCATACATTCTCTTTTGTCTCTCTCCAATTTGGCTTAAAAAAAAAAAAAAAAAAAAAAAAAAGAAAAAAAAAACCACTATAAGAAATCATGTCAAAATACTTGATTAAGTCGAGGTAAACATCATTCACTGTTCTCCCCTCATCCACAGAGCCAGCTCTTTCATCACAGAATGTAATCAGGTTAGTGAAGCATGATTTGTCCTTGGCAAATCCATGCTGGCTGTTCTCAATTACCTTATTTACCTTCCTGTGCCTGGAAATGGCTTCCTGGAAGATTTATTCCATAATCTTCCCAGGAATTGAGATGATACTGACCTGCATACAGTTCCCTGGGTGTCCTTCCTAATCTTTTTAAAGGTGGGTATGCTATTTGTTTTTTTTTCTAGTCACTACAGAGCTCTTATAACCATCACAAGCTTTCAAAAATTATAGGAAGTAGCCCCTCACAATAGGAGCAACATTGGATGTGCCTCCAGGAATCCTAGTTTGCTTATGTGGACTATAACTTGATTTTTCTTGGTTATTGATAGCACTTCTCTTCCTTGAACTATCCCATTATGCACAGAGGTCTGGGAGTCTAGCAACCAGAGGCCTGGCTCTGAAGAGAACATTTTAAGGATTTCAAATATTAAAATGGGAAAGCAGTAGGTACATTACAGAATCATAATATGTATCTACCTTTGTGAAGTGACAACTTATGACAACATTTTGCTATCCTATTAGGCTGCTAATGTTCAGGCTTTTCAGAAGACGACTGTTGCAAGATCTGGTCCAAATATATGCCATTCTCTACACTGTTGCAAATGATGAATAAAGATTTCAGATATTACTACCTTCAGGCTTAAACAAATTTTAGATAAGAAAGATCTGATATTCACATGGTCAGAAAATATTTCCTTGTTAATTAGAACTATTTTTTTAAAAGAAAAAATCATATAAAATAAGCTATTTTTTCCTGACCACTAATATAATCAATACAAGAAGTTATTGTTAAGTTATTACACTTTCAAATCTCTTTTCAAGAAAGCACTTGGCTAAAAAAGTTTATTTTTTTCATTCTCACATAATATCCTACAGTGCTTTCCTGGACTATTCCTTCTGCTTCCTCTCTATACCAGCACAAATATTCATAAAACAAAATATGCAGAACAACACTTTGAAGGGCACAGCCATTTTTATGTTTATTTTTTCCTGCTGCTTCTGCCTGTGTTTTTTTGCTTCAAAAGGTGTTTCCTACTAACATCCATCCCCTGCTTCATAGGAACTAACAGCACTGCATCACTGTGCTAGAGGAAGGAATCTAGTAGAAATGGCAATATCAACAGAACCTCATCAAGTTTCATCATACCAGTAACACTTGAGTAAGGAAAATGGTCATGATACCCATCTTTAAATACAAAATCTGCAATCTACACAGTAACTATATAGAACATTTTTTCTGCATTTAAAGTCACACTCTTAACAGAGGTCTTTCCAATTTGGAGGAAAACTAGTTATAAATCTCGTTTTGTTTTTTCAATAATATTTTTAGAATGGAAAGAGAACAGAATGTAGAAGTCCACTTCTACAAATCATGATTAGCAATGCTCATTTCTCATAGCTTATGCAACATTTGTACAGAAAGATGGGGAAAACTCTCCAATTAATATCTTTATTATAAGAATGGTTTTACTTTTAGAACACAGTTGAACATTTTTACATCTCAGATTTCAGGTTGTTGCTAATGAATTTTAAGTGTGAAAAGAAAAGAAAAGAGAAAAGAGAAAAGAAAAGAAAAGAAAAGAAAAGAAAAGAAAAGAAAAGAAAAGAAAAGAAAAGAAAAGAAAAGAAAAGAAAAGAAAAGAAAAGAAAAGAAAAGAAAAGAAAAGAAAAGAAAAGAAAAGAAAAGAAAAGAAAAGAAAAGAAAAGGAGCATCGTTCAAATGAATTAGTATCCAGGATAAAGAAATCACGTCTAGCTAGAATACCTGTAAAATTTTATCAGTACTGTTATTAAAAGTAGGAAGTCCTAAACATAGTAGTCACTAGCAAAATATTCACTATTTTTTCCTATGCTATATCAGTCCCTTGATTTGTTTATGCTATTATCATCCTCTTATTCCCCACATTAACTACAATGATTGCCCAAGCTTTCTCATACAGTATCTAAGCATATCTAACAATACTGTGACCAATTTCACCACTAGAAACAGGATTCTAAGTGAAAGTCAAAATGACTCAAGAAGATATCACAAAAGGTTGTTTCTTTTTCTTTTGTTTTAGACATGGTTGTTGTTTTTTTCCGGGTGGTGTGGGGGGGAGGTGGGGTGCACACTCAAGAACACTTCTTTTTTGAAAGATCACTGAAATGCTGCATATTCCACAAGCAACATTTTGGAACAAGCTTTTTCCAACAGACTCCCTCCCACTCACTACCAGCAGTATATATTATTTAACAGAAAACATTACTGCAATTTTGTTGAGCCACTGCTTACCCACCTCAACAATATCTGAAGCAACCACTTCACATGTTTAGAATGACAGAAACAGTCACCTACCAGCACTAAATAAATAGTTCTCTTGGCAAGAACCTGGGTGCACTGGCATGATGCCACCAGCGCCTACTGTCAGTCTGTGCTACTGACCTGCGACAAGTCCTGGGTCACAACAGTCAGCACCACTATTGCTGCTGTTTGGTGATGTTTGGGCACCCTTCCCATGTCTCCACTTTTACTAAGAACAGCTTTAATATGGCACAAGTGGCAGTTTAAAACAAGTGCTCCTACACAGTATTATCATTCTGTATGCAGCATATGATGATTAATAACAGAAATATGCACAAACATACAGAAATACGTTCAAAGCACTGTAAGAATCACCTTTGCATTTTTTAGATCTATTTCTACCAAAAATACAGAGCACATTCTGCAATTTCAATGCATGCTGGCTGGCAGTGCAAAAGCAGATCTACATGAAAGAAATCAGTCCATCAAGACTGAGAAGCTGAGAATGCTGAGAAGCACAGAATATGATATGAAGAGGCTGCACTTGAAACTGGAAAAAGCCCAGATGTGATATCAATAACACATTTGCCTTTCCTTCATTACAATAAAAGGATTTCAGAAGATAAAGAACCAGCATGAGAACATTTAAACTATTTTTTTTCAAGGTTCTGCTCTTGGAAATAACAGCTGCAGTACCTTGAACCACTAGCACAACCAAAGAAGTTTCTATTTTTAGCAGCTATACCAGACTGCATTATTATGTGAATGCCTTTTACGCACACATATGATGTGCCAGCAGTTGAACAATGAGCAAGAGTAAAGTACTTGAGATTCTATACATACTTCACATTGTGGAATTACAAATATTCCAACTAGAAAAAAAAATAATTAAATTATTTTATATTAAATATATTAAATATATTCTTAAATTAAGAAGCTTAACCTGTGTTTTTTATCTGGGTATGTCTGATTCTGTATTTAAAAAAAGAATCATTGATAGGCTTCATAAGAACAACATTATAAATACAGATGCTAACATTTTCTTGATAGCTGACAAAAAATAATTTACTTTTTCTGCAGGGCACAATCTGGAAAAACTTTAATGCATGTATTCTAAAAGATGCTATGAAAACAACTTATCTTACAGACTACAGTCAAATGGAAGAGCCATTCCCATAGAAGTGACGTGGAAAGTTAGATATCATTATTTTATTATGACTGTGGAGATGAAGACAACTCCACTGAAAAGAAAATCTTTAACATTTTCTACAATATTCACGTCTATGAATGAATAACAAAGTTGAGTCTACAGGTCTGTGAAATTGTGACTCTTCTACAACTGAAGAGGGAGCCATACCCCACTACTACTAATATAATGCCATATTATACAATATTTTCTTTAGAAGAGTGGAGCTTGAGGGCTCTAACTGACAGGAACAGAGATTTTTCACTCTGACTCCTTGTATGAGTATATGAGCTATTCCTCAACAACATAGCAGACTACAGTTGCCAAACTCCAGCTTACGACACAGCATTTCCAAAACAAAGTGAAATCACCAATACCTAGGTTGGAAAACTGTGTGGTAACCTTATAAGCAATCCTCACTCATTTATCTCATTTATCAAAATGTCATATTTTTACCCAGGTTGAATAGCACATCATAATCCACATGACTATCTCATGCTGCACCACAGTTAAAAGCTCCTAGAACAAAAAGGATGTAGTGTCCGTTCCCCTGCTTTTTTTTTTTTTTTTTAATGCCAGACATGATACCCAAAACATTTTCTAAGCCAGTATCTGTGTAAAAACCTGCTGATCTGAAGTCCAAGGGAAAAAACAACCCCTCCTTGAGGTTTTTGAAGGGACTGAGACTTGGAATCAGAGTCACCTGAAAAGTCTTGCTGGGAAATAAGGGAAGGTGAACAGAAGGACATAATGAGGCCTTGTCAAGGTCTTTATCAAGACATAATAGTATTTTTAGGTTCTCTACCTCTAAGCAGAGATAGCTATAGTGCCCAGATGATTGTATTTAGTTTATTAGTTTAGTTTTTTAAGAAAGGGTATGAGCCAATTCTGTTAGTGTATTACTATAAGCCCCTTGAACATTAATCTAACCCATTGCAATCAACATCAGAAAGGCTATTTTAAAAGAATTAACACAACCTCTTTTATTTTCATAGATGCTGAGAGAGAGGTTCTTTCTTTCCACATGCAGGTTCATAAAACAAGTTAAGCCGACGCAGGGCTCCTACAACACATGTGTTTTCCTGGTCCTTGCTTTATATTGTCCTTAGTTACCTATCACCAGCTTGATACATGCTGGCTTCAATACAAACTGCACTCCTCCATGAACCAAACCAACTCTAACCAAGCAGAAAAAAAAGAAAAAAAAAATGGCAAATTTTGTAATAGCATTAGTGACTTGAATCAAGATCAACAATTTTGACTTCAAGAAATTCCTATGATTAGGAACTGTGTTGTCTTCTGTGTCCTCCCCCATGACGTGCTCCCTGTCAGACCTTATCTTATCCTCCAGTCCTCCATCTGCAGGCAGGCAGGCAGATGCACCCACATTCAGCACGTCCTGCTGAGAAAAACATTATCAGCCTGACTTCACTCTTCTCCTCAAAGAAAAAGCATTTCCATTCACTTTAAAAACAGATGATGAAGTCATTGTGATTTTTTAATAGAACAGAAGTGACTACCATAGGCTACAGGAAAGGGGAAGGCAGAAATAAATGTCATAAAGAAAAAGCAGGATGGTAAGAGATAAAATTATTCTAGATAATGTTCCCATTTTCATTTAGTTCCATTGTCTTTAAATGCTCTGTAGTTAGAAACTGTGCTCCACTTCTCACGAATTCTCAGCGAATTTAAAACTAAAGGGAAAGATGAAGGAATGGGAAACGGTTTATAAAAACGTTTTCGAATCTAAACCAAGAGCATCCTTCCGACTCCGGAGCAGAAGGCTCCTACCGGTTTCCAAAAGCGCATTGCCCTCTGCTGGGCGCGCTCCCGCACAGCAGGACTCTGCAGCTCCTGGAGCCAGGCCGCCTGAAAGCACCAGGGCTGGCAGGACGTGGGTGTTCCTGTGTTAGTGCTTTAGATGTGAAGTCAGCTGCTGCAGAGAATAAAGTCTGGGGTCTGTTTGTTGTGCTTTTTTTTTCTGTTTGTTTGTTTTGTGGTTTTTGTTTTCTTTTGTATCAGGAATGAGTGGTTTCAAGGAGCCACATATCTTATTTATTTATCTATTTATTTATTTATTTATTTATTGCTAGCTCTTGCTGTAAAAGGAGACCCTGCCACAAACCTATTATCCACACTTCCCTGCTGCTCTACAGGACACCAAAATAAGCAGTGTTTAAGTTCAGAGAACCCCAGTCAGTCCTCTGAGTTCACTCAACAAATGGAGGAGTCTCAAAATCTTAGTAGCCAGCCGGCAGATAGCAGGTAGGAGCATTTGCAATGCTCCCATGTTTACAGGGTCTGGTTTTGACCTCGTCTTTATACAGCAGTCACAGCATAAAAGAAGCTCCCGTGTACTAACTTTCATAATGAGGAAATACTTCACCAGGCTTTAAACCTGCTCTTTTTGTGCAGGCTGGAAATATCTGCTCAGATAAATTGTGTCACTATCTATTTTTATGCTACAGTGCATTAGAAGATTGTAAAGAAAGCCTTAAAGAAATCCTCTCCACTGGCCAACAGTCAACTCACCTTATTCAGCTGTGCCAAATTAAATACATCACTGACATATGCTGCAATTCAAATATAAATTGTCTGCATGTGGTGCACCAAATAAACAATTTCTGAGAACACCAATTCAAAGTCAGTATCTTTTATGCTGATCTTTAAGATTCCCAAGTCAAATAATCCTGAAGGAAAAAAAGCACTTCTACATCCTCAAAACTAACCCTGCTGATGCTACATTTCTCAGCAGTGCTGAATGAAGCAGTCAGCCTCAACAAGCAGTGTGTAAAGCTGGGAGATGAGGTCCCAGCAGGAAGGCAAAAGCTTTGAGCCAATTGCTGGAGAAGAGTGTTCTGAAATCTGCAAGATTTGTGGTTAGAGAGGAAAACTCACTTGGCTTATCTTTTCTAGAGCCACAAGTAAATGTACCAAGGATTAAGGAAGGAAATAAAAAAAAAAAAAAAAAGAAAGGGGGGGAGGAGGGAAGGGGTGGGACGGGATGGGAAGGGAGAAGGTCATATAATGAAGAGCAAAGATTCTAAAAATATCCTTATCTATGATTTGGTTTGGATATCATTGTCTTAAGCTTCAGTTACACAGCAAAGGGGACATTGTAATGATTTCAGATTTGGTAAATCGTATGGTACAGAGTATTGGATTAGGACTGTGTTGAAAGTAATGGAGTATCTACTGAAACTGGATTATGAATGTTCAACATTATGAAAAGCAAAACTAGTTATTTTGTTGAAGAATATATTACTCTTGTTTAGGCAAGTCAGGCAGATATATGTAACTATTTAACAAGTATAGCAGACCAAAAAATGTTTTTGCCTTATTATCAGTTGCGTTATATAAGTTTTCAGCAACTGATAAAAAAAAATGCAATTATTACGTTTCACATTCTGTATTTGCACAAACACACATATATATATTTTTGCTTACGAATTCTGGAATGAAAGCAGACCACCATTTTTTTTAAATGTTCAAAAAATCTGAGCAAGACACAGCCACAGAATACAAAACACATCTTCAGAGCTGTTAGAATGCCAGTTGCAAGAATTAGCAATATGTTTACAGAGTGCCAAACAAACTCAAATCTATATACTATGGGCTACAGAAAACTTGACTGTTATCCTTCATCTGAAACATGTTTTCTAATTGCACATAAAAGTAGATTGTTACACTCACATATTTAAGATGGTAAGTAATATGAAGAATTAGCATTCTCCAGGAGGTTAAATTGTTAACTAGAATTACAAGTCCAAAAACTCATCAGCTCCATCCAAAACATTTGATATTAACCAACACAAAATTATATATATATATATATATATATATATATATATATACACACACTAAATAACAGCTACAGATAGGTATTATTCTTTAAACATTCTGAGTAAACTATCAAGATTTTACAACACAAATTCCACTACCGGAAAAACAAGACAGTGTTTCCACAGGAAACTGGTTTAGTTTAAGGGGTTATTTTCCTGTCAGAGATGTTCAATTTCATGTATTTCATCAAAAAGAAAAGCTTGCTTTTGACAATGCCGAACATGTTAAAAACTTACATTTTGTAAAATGGGGCATCTAGTTGGAAGGCATCTGATGAGAATTCACTGCCCATGATTATTTCTTCTATTAATCACATTGACAGAAGACAGCATGAAAGCCCTAGCAGAGAATAAATTGAACAGCTTTCTGGCCCCTAGACAAATTCTTAATGCCAGCAAAGAGTTTTTATCTACAATAGCTGTACAATATCAACCACTGACTCTGAAACATGTATACATACCAACATCAGAGGCTAGTAGAATTTCTAGTATAGTTATTATTAGAAATTAACATATTGATAATTTTAATAGACTATGGAAATATGTACTTTCAAAGATAACAAACTCTAAAACTCACTGTTAAGTGTCTAAGTGTCACTTAACTGTGCACATATACGCAAAGTATTCAACTTTTTTGCTTCCATTTGTTGCCAGGATGGATTAGACCAGTATGAATATCTGCACGCTTCCCACAGGCAAGAGGGACAAAGATTATTTCTTGCTATTCAGGTTAAGAGAGCAAGTTAATAATAAGCCAGTGCAAGTCTTTCCCTTTCACCTCCCATTTTGTGTTAAAGCTAGCTATATATTTTGAATCTTTCTCAGGTTTGTTTTTTCAAGGCATCAAGATAAATTCAGTTTACGTTTCATTTTTTAATTTGGGTCTTCTTGCTAGCAAACTAATTTTACTATAAGTCTTAGAAATACACTTGAAAATACTCCAAACAGAAATACATATAACTGCTGAAGTCACAAAATGGAACAGAAATAAGCAGCTCAAAAGGAGTAAAATGAAAACTCATGCTCCATGAGCAATCACATGCAGACTGAAAGAAATTCAGATTCTTAGTGTAATATTAAGCCCATCAACTAATCAATATATAATACTCAATTATAAATTATAATTTGTGCCTCAAACAAATATTTTCAAAACTATGCCTACCCCAATAATAAACGAACTGTCACTTGCACTTATATCAATGAATAAGACTGAGTTTGTACATATGATTAGGCAGAGACAGAATACATAATGTCTATGGTCAACTGATTTTTGTTTCCACATTTAAATAACGATTTGCAGATGAAAGCTACATTTCATTGTAACACCACAGAAGTCTAAAAGCAGATGCGTTCTTTCTTCTCTTGCAAAATTATGCATAAAAGAAGGTATGTTTCCTACGCTTTTGAAGGTTTCAGACCTTTCATAAGAGCTAGTGGGAAGTTAACATATTTTATGTTGATGATGCGCATGTCAATCTTAACAGTCATCATTTATTTCTCTCTTGCTATTTACTTACGTTAGAATTACACTCTTCAGTAATTTAGTACTGCACCTACAAAAAACAAGAACTTATAATGACATGCAAATGAAATTAATACATCTATATAAAGCACAATATCAACCTAGTAGCAATTCCTCTAGGTTTGCCAAACACCAGTTTAGGATATGCTTATGCATAAATGAAAATTTTAAAAAGGTAAAAAATTAAACAAATGAATATTCTAACTAGCTTGTGTCAGACAAGTTTTGAACAAATTTTGTCTTTTCCTTCCTCTGTTTTGGTTAGGATAGAAAAAATTACATGGCAGATCAAAACAGTAATACAACCAGACACATTAGTCTAGATTACTATAAATCTGAGCCACTGTGACAGCTCTTGAAAATAGAGTTCATTAACTAGAGCTCAAAAATGTACAGTTTCCAACACCTTAAATTGAAATGGTACAATGCATTTATGTACTACAGTAGTTCTGTTGTACTTGCCTAGCAGTATGTTTGAGGTTTCAGTAAACTGTGAAGTCACAACAAAACTGACCTTGATATTCATCTGTCTGTTTCAATTACCTCCAAGTGAAATCTTGCCCCCACTGAAAACAATGACAAAACTTTTGCTTGATATAATGACAGGCAGAATTCATTATCCCAGTAGCTCAGTACTATAAAATTCTCTAAAAGGCAAGTTTTTTTGGTGAAATGCTTCTATAAAAATTGTTACTGTACATTTTATTTAATGTAGATTACAGATTTTTTTCAATATGAAAACAACAAGGTCTGAGTTCTGGATATTAGTCCAGTTCCAGTTACATTCACTATGTTCCTCTCCTGAAAAACACTGATTTAGCCTCCAGAGATGAGTAAGCAAGCATGAAGAAATTACACCTGCATGAAAGCACCTGACAAGAAATATAATATCCTATTTTATTCAATGAAAACTGAAGGATTTGAGTGACACTGAGGTGATAGGAGGGCGGATATAGGACAGGGAAGATGCTGGAAATAAATGTGAAAGAAGTAGAATTGTTCTTTAATCCTCTATTCTCTGCATATGAAGGGTAATACTTATACCATCCTAGTATATATAAGAAGAGTATGTGAAATCCAGCTGTTGGGTTTTTGTTTTTGTTTTCATTTTTTTTTAATTCTTCAGATGAAGAATTAAACTGTCACTACCTGATATCACATTCCTTGGTATTGACTAAGTGATCATCCCGTACTTACGCTGCTAGTTTTCAACCTGTAATCAAGAGAAAATGACAGGAGAAGAAAGGCAAAACATTCAAGTAAGAGAAATCCTGCCAAGGAGATGCTACAATAAGGTAGATTTAAACATTAGAAAAAAAGCATAATAAGACAAAAGAGTTGGAAAAAAAATGATTAGCTGTGCACTTGGTCCCTGAAAGTCTACTCAAAGATAAAAGAAACAGAAGAGGGGCTGAAAGGAGTAGCAAGGAAACAAAATAGGCGGGGACAACTGAAGTTCATGGGAGGACTCAGCCAGAGCAGTGAAGAGATGACTTCACAGATCCAGAAGGGCAGAGATCAGACTCTAGCTCTCCCTCATGATCTAGTGTACAAACAGTGAACTCATAGGACTATCTTAAAAACAAAGTTCTAGCACGAACAGTAAATTGACTCCAGGCAACTTCTGGTCTTTTTCTCAAAAAGCAGTGAGGTATGTCCCAACACATGCCACAGACCCTGCAGTGGCTGCATGCAGCACCATTGCATACCCCCATCCCACTGTGTGCCCCAGGGAGCTCCACAGCCCATACATGTATCAACCTTAGCCTTGGCACTGAATCTGAACTCATCAAATCCACCATATCTGGATCCAGCTGGGGTTGTCAGAACACGACAAAAAGACTTTTCTAGCCAAAGTAGTAACTTCAGTCTTTGTGTCTCAAAGCTGATGAATCTGGGCCTTAGCAATGCTGTGACATCTGACTACTTGAGACAGGGTCAGGCACCCTGTGAGACACTGTTTCCCACTTCCTGACATTAAAACACTTCGGTTCAACCTTTATAAACATACATAAAGAAGCACTCAGCAACTGCTTTGCATGAGTGCACAATACAAGCAAGATTTCAAATGCATGCAGGTGTCTTTGTAGCATTTTTAATAATGGCCAAACCTTTTAACCTGAGCCTGATGCTGATATTGCATGAACAACATCCCACTCATATGCTAGCCACAGCCTCCCACAGCCCTTTGAGGGGAGCCGTGGTTATGGACTGTAAGGGCACAGCAAGGCCTGCTCTATCCCTCCAGTCATTCATGCTGAGACTCTCTGCACTTCACCGAGATTCACGACACATCATTCTGCCTCGTGGCATCTCATCCTGTCTCATGGCACCTCAGGCCTCATTTTCTTATGAACCTAACTTGGGGTTACTCCGAATTCATTGTAAGTGATAATATTTGCAGCACAAACAAGGATAAATTTAAGCCAATTCATCACAGTTGTAGTAGCATTCACAATATATTCTTCATCCTTTCTACCTGCAAAGAGTTACTGAAAATGACTAGAAAATATATTTATCATTAAAGACTAAAATTACTGCTGTTTTCTGCAATTATCTAAAACTAAACAAATTGAGTGCTTTGTTATAAAATTTAAGCAACTCATAACAGTAGCTTCTGAGTCAATGCAAATATTTCAGACTTCTTTATCTATTAGTTCAAATTAGTGCCAAGATATTTAGGAAAAAAGAAAGAAACACAGTTTACAGGGTTTAATTCATGCTAAATGTAAGATGAGAATAATTGCTTCAAGTTTAATTTGAAATGTATGAAATAAATCATTTGAGAGAAAAGATGATTGCTACCTGTGTAATAGGAAGTGTTGTTAGTGGGACTGAATGACAGGATAGTTAATACCCTTCCCTTTCTCTTTATATCTCCAAAGGCTATAAAGAGGAAGGAAGCAAGCAAGAGGGAAAATACAACATACCTTGAAACCAACAGGTCTATTGACTACATATTTTGTAATATCTGGGAAAGTTATAAATGTTAGTTCTCATATTTATCATTTTAGGTTTTTCATTCACTTTGCACTTGATATTTAGTTATGCAGTACGCTGTAGTGGCCTCTGCAGAAGACACTTTAAGACAGCAATTTCAAGCAAAATGTCAGCAGTATACCTTGGTTGTACAGACCTATATGTTGATAGGAGTGACTGCTATATGACCTGAGCACACACAGTGACATGTGCTGCCTTTTACAATACAACTTGTACGTACAAACAGCAAGAATTCATTCAAATGGAAATGAAAATAATATCTATTATCCTTCAGGGGAACCCAGAAAAGAAATGAAATGATAAAAATATTGCTTACAGGAAGGGTGAGCACAAATGCAAGGTGTTTGAGGGGTAGGAATTAAAACACCTGATAGGTGATAGGTGATGCATGCTGTCCTGATGCAGAGGCTAATAACAGGAATATGAGGAACAGGTAAGAAATTTAACAGAACAGTTATGAAATATGAAAAGGACTATACTGTGAAAAGACAGCATTTTTAACTTCCAACACTGCTTTAAAATCCTCAGATAAGGTAGAAATTTCTGATTCAAAAACAAACAAACAAACAAACAAAACAACAACAACACTAAATGAAATTGTCCATATTTAATTGATAGGCAACCTTGAGGCAACCTTGACTTATCTTAAAGCCAAACTACAGCAACCAAATGGCCCTGATAGGTCTCTTCATTTTGTTTTACAGGGTGATCCTCTCTGGAACACCAACTTGAAAAAAAGCAGCCAGTGATAGAATTGTCAGATAGAAGCTGTCTTTCTGATATTGCTGTCAGATAGAAGCAATAATGAGAATTGTCAAATTCAGCAAAGTTTTTTAAGAGTAACAGAATGAACCTAGGAACTAGAACCTAGTGAACATTAAAGGAGGATGGCAAGGATAATCATTAGAGGATACTCATACCAGTCCAGTAAGTACGCTTAACAGCTGTATTCCAGTATTTCTAAAAGTTAACCCTAGCAAATGCATGATCCTAAGAAAGGTGCTAGTAACACTTAATAACACATAACGCTTTCCCTTTATGTTATGTATATATGGTTATTCAATTGTTTCTTGGAGATTAAAAAAAAAAAATTAAATGATTCGGAAGTCTGTAGAGTACTGATGAAAGCTTACAGAGGTTAATGGCTTATGATTGCTAACATTTCAGAGCAATTTCCCAAAAATTCACAAGTCACATGGTTTTCAATTGGTCAGGTGTAAGATTCTTTCTGCATCTCAGTAAGAGAGGTGGCTCAACATGTATAGGAGTTTAAATGCTATTTCCTGAATATTTAGAATGCGAGAGTAAAGAATGAATCCTATGTCCTTTCTGATGCTAAAACTGCTGAGGTGTGTCAGCATCAGACAGTCCTCTTAAAGGCGGCCATGGCATGCTGCACAGAATTCCCATCTGTGGAGAGGTTCAGCACACCTTGGCACCTGCCACACTTTTAGAGTCCTTTTCCTCACCAGATAACCACTAACCTCTCAACTAAAGGTGATCTTTTTTCCCACTACTAATTTCTCACCTAAAGAGTGTGAAATGTTCGCAAACGACAGGTCATACATGTCAGAACATCAGGTAGGACCATCTGTACATCCTCTTGTAACATCTGCACATCCTCCACAATACCTGCAAGCTAGCGTAACAGGGTGTGGGGTGGTGTCATTCTGTGGCCACTCAGTCTAAGAATGGGCACTAGCTAGGGAGGCTTAGCAGGGTCAGCATAGACATCAGGATCGTTTCCTCTGTGTTGTAATGCCTTCCAACATGGTTCCTACATGTAAACAAAAGCTGAGATTGTGCTATAAAGCAACTATTTGTGACTTAAAATATTAAAGAGTTAGAATATTAAAATTTTAAAAAGCCTGGACAAAATAAGTGCTGCATTTTTGATCACAGAAGATGAAGCTAGGGCTTTGGATGGGCAACAGATTATTTCTGCATTTTTAGAGTCCTAATTCTGAACTAATTTGGGTTGCAATGATTGTACTCTGGCTTTACAAGCCTTAGCCATTTCCCTGTCCTCAGTAGTCCTCTAGCACTGTATCTATTCTGGTCTATTTAGAAAGGAGAAACACATAATTGCATTTTCCAGACCTTTGCTCTTTCTGCCTTGAAGGAATCCTGCCAAACCAATAATACCCAGAGAAGGGAACAAAATATGCCTTGGCGCTTTTTGGATTCTTAAATATTTGTTTAAACTACCATCAACGTGCCCTTAAAGTTATTTTTTCACATTTGGTTGTGTAAAAAAAAAAAAAAAAAAAGAAAAAAAAAAAAAAGAAGGGAAAAATATAGCAGAAAGGGAGGTGTTTTGCACCAGGAGATTCTGGTTAGTTGTTATCCCAGTAAGAGGTGCACCAAGGCAGTGAACAGCATTATTTAAAAGGCTATTTATTAGAGTTAACAAAAAAAAAAAAAAAAAAAAAAAAAAAAAAAAAAAAAAAAAAAAGAGAGAGAGAGAAAGAGAGAGAATAGTATAGTTAAACTTACCTTCCTTCAGATGCCAGGAATCCCAAGCTGAGCAGCATCAAATAGGCCTCTGAGCAGAAAGCAGCACACTGTGCAGACCCTGTCTGTGGAAAAGGTATCCCCATGGTGGTCATTTGAGTCACTATAGTATTTTCTTACAAGAAAACAACTCTATTAATTATTTCCACTGCCAAACAGAAAAGATGTTCACATGAAGACTTCCTGCTGTGGTTTTAGATAATGGCAAGGATAAAGATAGATAAATAGATAAAGGCACGTGCTGTAACTGCCAAGTCCCAAGCAGAGGCTGCCTGCAGGCTCCTCTCAATGAGCTGGCTGAGTTTATCTTGCAGCTGAGGGCACCTGCACCACAACACAAGCCTGAGGAGACCTGGCCTCCAGCAAACCGGGGTGCTCTGAGAGACTGAAAGATCTTGGGGGACTCCTGTGAGACACTGGCTGCAACAGCAGGTTAGATACCCACAGGCAAGTGCGGGTAAGTGCTCCAGTGTCCGAATGAATCTCACCCCAGTGCGAGATTTTGGAGCTAGGGCCTCCCCGCCAGCCGGGTCGAAGTAGTGAGCACTCTGGGTTGTTAAAAATGCTGCTTTTTGAAAAATATTGCTAACCATCAGCCAGAAAGAATCTGTCATTATTCACTTCCCTAGGTCATGCAGGATCTCTGCGTTCAAAATCTAGCTAGTACAAGTCATTATGGGCAAGTGGGACTTCCTGATTTTGTCTGATCTCATTTGCAAATGTTGGATTCTGTGACAAATATTCTACTTCCAGAAATTAATTCTAGGCAAACATAATGCTGTAACTACCAAGTGACAGCTTCAACAGTCCTACCAAGGTGGCAGCTCCTCCCAAGGAGTTCATTCTGGATTATTAAAAGCTATTGATTTTTGACATAGCAGGGACTGTATGCATGTAACAAAACAAATACATGAACTAAATGTAAGGAACAAAACTTCTTTCATGTATTTTCTTTTTTGACACCATTCTGTAAGCACTTCTCAGCAAGAATGGAGAAAAACCATCAGCAGCCTGATTGCTACATGGAACCCTTTGCTGAAAGCAGTTCAATAGCTAACATGAGATAAAAATCCACACGATCACTGCCAGGCAGCAGGATAATGATAGCACAGGATGACTAGTGGAAATAAAACATTCCTATTGAAAAATTAAAATAAATTTGTATTTGCTGACTCCCACCAGAGGTCAGTCACATCATAGGAATAAAACAAAAGTCAGCAAAGTTTAAATACTCATTGATTCTACGCATGGTAGAAACTGAAACTCCATTTTGGACCCAATCTAAAGTTCCTTTTCTACTCGTTTTATTGAATGATTCACATCTGGGATAAATGCTTTCTATCTTGATTTTATAAAGCAAGTAAAGGAGAAACTATTTAACTCTGGTAAGAAAAAGAAACAACTAGTTTGGCTTTCAGTGATGGAGAAAGAGCAAGACACGTTTCTGTAAAAACCTAAGGTTCTGGTAACTATAACTAAAGCCCCAGATAAGATTTTGTGTGACAGAAGTAGATGGCAAATAAACCAGCACATTTCACCACGATACCTCTTGTGATCTTGAAGTCACAGAGAAGTGGATTTGGATTTGTCCTTAGTAGTGCAGTAGAGAGACACCTTGCATAAAGGAGTCTGTACGTATGCTGAGATTAATCACAACTCTTGGCACTTAGCAAAAAATTGCATTATTTTTCTAGCTAAATAAAATAAAACACAGCATAACAGACTTTGTAGGAAGGAAGCAATTACAGCAAAAAATTTCTCTGTCAGGTGGTGTGTGTTGGAGCTGTATGCTTTCCATCCAGTAAACCATATATAAAATGAGATTCTATCTACTTCCTCTCAATTTCTTCTGCTAAATATATATATATATATTTGTATAGGAAGTGTCAGGAGTTACACAGTAGGACAGCAGACAGCACCCATCTCCTCAGGCAATGGATCCTTTTTATCCAGAGAACAGAAAAAGTAGACAGTTTTTTCTTATTTGAACACTACCTGAATGGACTCCAACTGCAGGATGTTGAGGTAGTTTTAATTAAAGAAATCGAGAACTGTCTTTGGAGTTGTATTTCCCCAATTTGTAGGCTATACCCCCACTATTTGTATTGCATTGACATAAATAACAGCACTGGTGACACAATGAGTTGAATCAGGAAACCATTCTGACTAAAAAATAATCCAAGGAGAAGCAGCTGTTCAGTAAACAAATAAAGTTTCCCAATGCAAGTCACCATCCACCTGCACAAACAACTAGAGGAAGAAAGAAGTAGAAAAGGAAAACAGGTAGATGGGAAGGGACATAACTGAACAGGGCTACAAAGCTGGTGAGAGGCCTGGAATGCAAGTCCCATGAGGAGCATCTGAGGGAGCTGGGGTTGTTTAGTCTGAAGAGGAGGCTCAGGGGAAACCTTGTTGCTCTCTACAACTACCTGAAAGGAAGGTGTGGGGAACTGGGGGTCAGCCTCTTCTCACAGGTAACTAACTAGTCATAGGACTAGAGAGGATGGCCTTGGGTTCTTCCAGGGGAGGTTCAGGTTGGAAATCAGAAACATTTCTTCTTAGAAAGAGCAGTCAGGCATTAGAACAGGTTGCCAAGTGAGGTGGTGGAGTCACCGTCCCTAGCGATGTTTAAGGAAAGGTTAGACGGGGCCTTAGAGACATGGTTTAGTGGGTGACGTTGGTGGTAGGGGGATGGTTGGACCAGATGATCTTGGGAGGTCTTTTCCAACCTTAATGGTTCTGTGATTTTATAAATGAGCGCTGTTGTCCAGTAAACACCTGTGGACTGAAAGCCCACAAGAAGTACCTGATAGCTCCAGGTAGGTGGCATTAGGCCCAGCAGAGTGGATGTCATGACTTGTTGCTGATGGGATTAATCTGTGTGTAACGTGGGCTCTACAAATGAGGCACTGATACAGCTAAATGGCTCGGGATTCATGTCATCTTAAAATGCTTAACTTTTTCTATGATCAGACTGGGGCTGCGTAAATACCTTTTAACTGGAAATTTTTAACAACGGGAAGTTTTGAAAATGAGGGCTGAGCGCACAACCACCCCCTTAGCCTCCACCGGACGCCCGGTGGGCTGCGCGGCCAGCGCCCCTCGGGGATGCTGCCGATCCCTGGCGCACTCCCAACCCCTCCGAGCCGCCGCCGGTGGCGCTGCCATGACAGAGCAGCGGGCAACCGTCACCTGCCCTCCCCGCTGCCTGCCGTTAACGGCTCCAATCGGCGCGCGGCGGGGGCGGGCCGCCCGGGTTGCCGAGGCGACGGGGCTGGGGCGCCCCTGTGCGGCGGCGGCGCTGGCGGTGGGGCTGCGGGCGGGCAGGTGAGGGCCGGGCCGCGGGCATAGGGGGGAGCCAGGGGTTGTGCTGGGGTTCGGGGCGCCCTGCTGCTGCGTGCGTTGTCTCCGCGGGTGTGGTTGCGTGGAAACGGACGCTTAAAGTCGCGGAAACCAAGGGGGAGCGGTCTTTGGAAGGGGTAAAAAGGCTGGAGCTGCTCGTCCTGCCCCCGGAGGGAAGGAGGGAGAGCTCTGGGGTTCGCCCTGCTTCCTTTGGCTGGGAGGGACGGATCTGGATTGGGGGCAGAAACAAGCACGGAGAATTAAAAAATTCTCCAAGTGCAAAAGCAAGGCATGCGCTAAGCAAGCAAAGCTCACGAAGGCCAGCTGAAGCAGGCTCTGCAAATCACAAAGTAAATATTTAAAGCTGCTTCCTATTAAATAGTTCCTCTGATGTCTTAGGGCTGTTGTTTTATGGAGTACCGATCTGCTTTGGAAGGCTTGAAAGCAGCAGGTGTGAGTGACATTCAAGGCTGGGAGAGTTCTTCGGTTGCTTGGGGTGCTGTAGTAAAGGTCATGGTCCTGGATTTCAAAACCAATAAGGGGCATAGTGCTCTTAATTATTTTAACCACACCATGATGTAAAACATGTATAGCTGAAATTTTGTTTTTGTCACCCAAACTGGCTGTTTCAGGAATATCTTTGATGGACATACACTCAGTATTTCAAAAACATGTGGTAGAGAGTCCATTATGCCTCTGATTCGTTCTAGGGTTTAAATCTCTACTAGAAGTGTAGAGCTTGTAGTAATTACTCTCCCTCACGAGGTATCTATTATTTTCTTTCATCTCTTTGTTTCAACCAGTGTCATCCTTTGCACTCTGTTGCAGCAAATCTGGGAGTCACTGGGCAGCTCTGGCTATTTAAGGGAGCCAAAACGCAGTGATATAACTGTAATTTAGCCCTTTGCTATAAGGAAAATTTTCCCATAGGAAGAGCATAAGTCCTCATTTTCTAGTGAACTATTTAACTCTGTGGGCCAGTATTTATTTTCAACGGCACTAATAGGAGATAGTGTAGGGAAATATTTCTTCTTCCTGCAGTCCTTAAGTCAGAATTGACGTGGACAATACTGCCGCAAATCCTGGTGAAGATACGGCATAACTTATATTTTGCTGTTTTGCTTCTTTTTTTTTATATGCAGTAAACAAAGAGATGTGGGCATCAATACATTGAAATTACAGCAACTGGTTATAAGTGCTGAGGATTCACCGGTAGGATATAGGTACTTCAGTGACATAGAGTGTCATTCAGGATAGGAGTTACTTATGGTAGCAGCTGAGCTGTGCTCTGGGCACTGGAGAAAGAGAGAAGCTTTGTACGGTATTTTTTCCCCATTTAAGTACTATAATAACTACACCCTGGCTGAATCCATTGGGGCTGTTTATTCCTTATCCTGTTCTGGCACAGATTGGAGAAGTTGTTTTTGCTGCTGTGTGTGGCAATTTGATGGTCTCTTGAAATCAATCTCTACCTGCAGCATTTAGTGAATGGAATTCATTGCATACTTTTGATTTATGTTCAAAAATCTTAAGTTTTGTTTCTGTCTTGGGTATGGTTGTTTACTTTACTTGCTCCAATTGCACAACATGGTTTTTGCCTCTTATCCAGTAGCTTTTTAATGAGACGTAAACTTCCTAGCTTGCTGATATCCTGAACCCTAAACTCTGGTTTAGACTTTTCTGTTTTTTCTTTTGCAATCTGGTTAAAGAATTATTTTGTTGTTGTTAGAGTTGTTGTTTTGTTTTGTTTTCTTCATGTAGACAAAACAAGATGTAAGAACACTAATTAATGCTACAGTTTTCATTCTCTAAAATTTCTGTTCTAGTTGCTACCAATTATCTGAAAACAGCTGTATTGGGAGACTGCTGATGTTGGAATGAGAGAGGATCAATCAGATTCCAGAGATAAATTTCATAAATAAGTTGATATGCCAGAATATAAAACTAAGACTTACTCAAGTGGGAGGTTAGCGTTGAACAGGGCTCTGTAATTGTTTGTTACTAACTACAGAATGTTTTCTGTACTTAACTTGCTAGTTCTGAACATGCAGGTGGTTGTATCCCCTTCAGATTTCTAGAGAATGGAGTGTGGTCTTGTTGCAGGTAAAGGGTTTTCTGGTGACAGTGCTTCCTTTGGGTCTTCTTGCTTCTGTGGTTGGTAGCGCACATGTGGCCCCTTCAAATGTCTGAACAGAACTGTTAAATCTGCAAACTGCCCTGTAAAAATTGTGTTTTAGAACATTATCTTGGAGACAAACATAATCCAGCATTGAGCTGTTTTCACGGAAAAAACATCTTGGTCTTGCCTGTGTCCAGCTTTACCTAGCTTTGTCAGTTAGCATTGGCAGATAGGCAAGAGAGTACAGTTTGATCACAGACAGCTGGATGCCATCCACACTTTTTCTATTCAACTTCTTGGCTCACCAAAATCTGTTAATGACTACAGAGAGATGATGAATAGCACAGGGACACGACCAAGCTCTAAGGGATTTTAAATACTTGCTTTGAGCTTCACAGACAGAATTATTTCTCTATTTTTTCATAAATTTTGTCCTACTTGTAAGTTATGTATTTTTTCTTCAGATGCTGAAAATTGTTTTTTGCGAAGTAAAGTTCTTGGCGTGTTGAGATAAATATTCTGAGGAAACCTTTTATTTCTAATTTATATTTAAATATCATTTCTATGGCAGATACTAAATAGCAAGTGCCATTATCTTAACATCCAAATCAGAAAAATACATTTTTAAAAGTTATTATTAATATATTTTCTTACAGATGTGATCATTATCACTCCAGAGACTTGTACTATCACTGTCTAAACTTTTTTCTTTGAAAAACATGTTAGAATGGAATGACTTGCATTCTAGGTAGACACATCCTATGGACATGATACAACAAATACAGGTAGTGTCTTTCTTGCTGTGCTGTCTGCTGGTAAACAAATGGGTACTTAGCTTTGCATATGTCCAAATTTAGTACATGTGCAGTGATTATGTAACTGAGACAAATAATTCAGTATAAAATTAGTTTTAGGTTATAAAGTAAGGTTATAGCTTTTCTCAACACATAAGTGGTGTGCCCTTTTTGTGTTTTTTCTAAGAAACTTAAAAATAAGAGATATATACATTTCCCATTTCTTAAGTTGTATGTGCTCTTCACTGAATTTGAATGGAGGCATTTATTGAGCAATAGTAACTGTGATACTGCGTACATACCCGTTTATATTTTTTTCTTAACAGGCGTTAAAGTTATCTACTTAAAAGGAAAAAGTAAAAAAAAAAAAAAAAAAAAAAAAAGCAACCAAAAGTTTCATTGGATTTGTTTTTCAAGATCCAATTAGGAAGATACATGATCAAATTGTTTCTATTGTTGGCAGCTAGAGCTTAATCTTCATAAACTGATAAAGCTTAGTCTTAAAAGAAGCTAAGACTTTGTCCTTGCACCCTTACAGGAAGGTTGTTGTAAAGTTCCACCCCATTGCGAATCTGGTGATGATGGTGCTGTTGCATATGTGTTACTAACAGCTTATTCTGATCCCTGTGGGGTGGCCTGGTCATCCTGTTTGTCATCTTGTCCTGATAAATCCATACAGCTTGTTGGGAAAGAGCAAACGGGGAGGGGGAGGAGGAAGGAAGTTCAACTGATTAGAGCCCTGCTTACGTTTGTACCATCCGTAGCTTGGGATGAGTAGGGGGAAACCTAATTGCTAAATGACCTCGTGGGACGTAGGATCACTGACAGGTTAGCTGTGTTGTTATCCTGTAATTGCTTATTGCACAACCTTACTGTAAACACTTATTTTAGGATTTATTTTAGCATATTGAGGATCTGTACACACTTCTTACTCTAACTGTAAAAATTCTTAAAGCATTAATTAATAAATAAAACCTGAGGATTTCTAACTGGTTTCTTTACTGTAGATACTGATGCAATTATTTTACATAATGCCATACGTATTACGAAAGAAAAATAATGCATTTCTATGCTCTTGTAACTTAAGTAGTTTTTTAGAAATTTTTTGTTCTTGGGTTTTTGTTTTTCTGTCTTTTTTTTTTTTTTCCATGAAGACTCATTAATTCCTATCCTAAATTCTGTGGCTTCAAAATATGAGAAAAGAACTAATGCAAACTTGTAGCACTAGTATATAGTCAGTAGATAGTTTCAGTGCTGTGACAGGGTATAGTATGAAATAACATCTACAACCTGGATTGACAGAGAATGAATTTAGTGACCTGGATATTCTCTCTTATGACGAAAAGGCAGAGAGAGCTGGGCCTGTTTAGCCTGGAGAAGAGACGGCTGAGAATAGGTCTTACCAACGTATGCAAGTAGCTTCAGGGAAGTTTCAAGATGATGGGGCCGGACTTTTTCCAGTGGTGCCCAGCAAGAGCAACGGGCACAAACAGAAACAGAGAATTCCTTCTGAATGTGAGGGAGAACCTCTTTACTGTGAGGGTGATGGAGCGCTGGAACAAGTTGCCCAGGGAGGTTGTGGAGTCTCCCCTCTGGAGATACTCAAAACCTGCCTGGACATGATCCTGTGCAAGGTGCCAACCTCAGACACTCAGACTGACTCTGTGATTTTTTTTCACAGAATTTATTTAAGTGAATTCAGAAATGATGTGTAAATATAGCCCAATTATTTGAAAATCATTCTTAATTTTGAAATGTGCTTAGTGCTACTGTTTTACAGTAAGCATGTGTCAAACCTGCCTGTCTTAAGAAACAATGTAGGCAAGTGTCTGAGTATTTCTCTGTATTAGATTTAAGCAGAAACCTAAATATGGTTACAAATCTATTTGGAGAAAAATAGAAGCACATAATTGATTTGACACAAGATATCAACTACAGTTTATTAAATAATAGCAAACTGTCTGGAAAAAGTGGTACGTTAAGATAGGGAGATTTCTTACCCTCTTATTCGTGAAAGTCTTTTGTCAAAACTGAAGTGAGTTCTTGACTTGAGATGTTTCCAAATAACATGAGAGAACATTGTTAGCTTGTTTGTTACATCTGAAAATAATGATCTAAATGTCACTGAAATCTTCTATCCTTTGTTTTCTAGATAAGCTATGTGTGTATGTTAGATTCAGGAATATATTTTAGTGTATAGGGATTGAGGCCACAATACTCTTCAGCTTATCCTTTATGACACATCCCATGTCATGCCTTTATAGAGGGCAGTAGCTTAATCTCTTAGTGAAAAGTTACCTGCACAAGAGTGTCCCGAAGATCAACTTTCATATCATAAACAAATGGAAGAAAATCATTAATTTTGTAAGTCTTGAATTTTGTAACTCTGAACTTTACCCACACATGTTGATGTTTTTATGCTAAAGTATCACAATTTACCATCACTTCGATTTTATCCTTGTCGTTTTTGTTTTTGTTTTGGTGTGTGTGTGTTTATGCCTTATAAGCCAAACTTTGGGGCTAATTACTCATCTGTTTTATCTGCATTACTGGAGATGGTGACCAGCTCAGGCACTGTCATTATACTGAAATTGTACATCTATCCTTATTATAAAAAGCAGAATGATTAAAAGCAGTTGTAAAAATAAATAAATAAACAAAAAACAACAACAATCCAAAACCTATCTTACTCTTGTTGGACTCTGTCTTAAAGGAAATTTTATAGTGTATGTGCTTTCTGTGTTGCTGAGGAGCCACCCTTAAAGTAATCAGAGGTCCTCATTGTCAGTGAAGTAAGTCTTCATTTGCAACGAAATCCTCTTCTTGAAGCAAGAGGAAGCTTCTGATTCTGAAATTATATTAAACAGTTTAGTATTCAACTGCTTTGAGACTAACTTGACTTAGGAATGCAAATAAGGATTAAAGACCCTTGTACGTGTGGTTGAATGATCTGCTGTCACTTCATACTCAGTAGTTCTGTGAATATGCACATTTTCTGTTATCCTTGACAGATTGTGCTCAGAAACTAGAAAAGCAATTTCATGTGAAGTCTCAATATCTGAGACTACAAATGTTACTAAGTGGTAAAGCTGAAAGAAAAAAAAATAGCATAGCAGAGTACAGACCTGATTTCCCCAATATACACACGTTATGTGAAGAGTTCCCAAACTTATTGGTTTGTGTTCTGAATTCTATGGTAGCACACAGCTGCTTACTACAGTTGTGCTGATCACATATGTAACATCCCTCATAGGAATTGCTTGTATGTGTAAGTAGAAATGGCCATTATTACCTCCTGTATGACCTACCCACCCAATAAGCTGTGTACTCCATCCTTTTCCTTTATCTGCCTAGTTTGTGTTCTTCATCCTGAATCAGCAAGCTTCTATGAATCCCTGTAGCTTGTGGTTTCAGAGCTTGCAGTTGTGGGGTTCAGTCCATCTACACTTTATATGGTCTTTTGTTTCAGTAGAGGCTTGGCTTATGGAGCATCCAGGCATATTTGACACTGGGGAGCTAGACAGTATAGCAGGTTCCCCCCGTCCCCACTGTAGCTTTCACCTTATTAACCATATCCTTTGTTCCACTTCTGTCTGTCTACCCCATTCTAACTCGCTTGGGAGATATCAAGCAGATCAAAACAAGAAAAAACATCTCATGGCACCAAGACAGAAGTTTTTATTTCTCTGTTGAGGTGGAGGATACCAGTGACTCAGTAAGCAGAGGAGGTTTTCAGAACCCACAAGTAGTTGAACATTACCTTCTCAAAGCTAATGCTGCCAGCAGCAGCAGCTTCTTGCTAATCAGTGTCATGCTGTGAGAAGATAAAATTGGCCATAGGGATGCAAGCTAAAGATCCTTCTAAATCAGAATCCAAAGGTGGTGACCTCTTGCCAGCCTACAGGAGTGCCTGACCTGTTGGTGATGTGGATTTGAGAGTGCTGCTACTCTGCATCTCCTGCTTCACCAACACCCAGGCTCTCGTTGGCCTGAGCAGCCCATAACTCTCTCTGTAGTCTCCTGTTGTAGGTACCTTTTTTTTTTTTTTTTTCCCAGTGCTGGGAGTTTAACACCGTGTTCACAGCAAGCTCTGCTTTGGTGCAGCTGTATAAATTTGGATCAGACTGTGAAAACAGCTAAATTTGGGGAAAGACATGTGAGAAACCTTGTCTGGGACCTCCATTCACACACCTCTGCCCACTGGCTCTAGAGCAGTATTAAAGCTTGGGCCCCTGTCTTTGTCTTTTGCCCAAATTGTGCCATGAGGATGTTGTGCCCGGCCTTGCTGGCTTCATCCCTTGGTCTCAGATTTGCCTTGTCCTTGTGAACCTGTCTGGTGATCCCTGGACTATCAGCTGAACCTGGTTGTCATCACCAGACCTCTTGACTACCAAGGGACTGTGCCCCTAGTCAGCAAGGCCACCCCCCTGTGTGCCTTGCTGTTACCTTTGGCTCCTGGCTTCAAATCCTTGCAAAGCAGCATATTCGTGATGCACCCTGTTAGTTTTATCACAAGTAGGTAAGAGCTCTTCTCCTAATGGAAACTCATCCTACAAGTCCAGACAAAGGGATAAGGAATAAATATTGCACAGTTATGTGAAGGGGATAAAACAGTGTGATCCTGCATTGCCAGACTACCTGTGTGGAGCTGTAGAATTTGGCCTGGCTCATTCACAGCCCTGAAACACAGTCTCAGTGTAACAGTGGGACTTGGTGAAGGCTGCGGTGGTTGGTCTGGACAGCACTCTTGAACACATTCTAATGTAACTGCAGATGCAGAAGGTGCTAAGCATTGTGAAGTTATCCAAACCAGCATTACATCCAGAATACTATTTTTGTATGCGTTTAGTTGGTTTAGTTTGCATATCTCACTTGCCTTATAAAACGTGCGTGGCAATTTTAAAAAGCTGAAGTGCTGCATCTGGCAAGATACCAGAGTATGATCTTTGATTTCTCTAAAATATGTTTTTATAATTGTATATATTTCTCTCTCTTATATTACAACTCATAGCAATGCAATTTCCACCCCAAATGATAAGTTTGAGAGAACTAAACATTAATGGATCTTTTTGACTTGTATCACACATTGACAATATTATTTTCTTTGTATCATATGTTTACATATTAATTAATACGTATGCATAAAAACTTCACTTTCTAAAATACAGTTACTTTATCAGAATTGTTCCCTAGGAGGTAAGTCCTGACTCTTAAAAGTGTAAAATAATTCTTACGTTTGCTGAGTACCTATTTCCAAAGGGAGGGTTGTGAAATATTTGCGTCGTAGCATTTTTCATTAAGTTGATATCAGCTCAAGAATTAAAAAATTATTTCTGCATGAAATGAATAAGATTTTTTTTATTCCTTCTGGAATATTTTAAATAGATGTATTGGGCCTTCTGCTTTAAGGCTGTATACACCTTAAAGAAGTCTCTTTTGGTCTAATCTATTCAAATACTTTACTAATATCCAGTGCTTGAACAAAAACTCAGTTTTTCAGTTTGTTGTATTAGGACTTTGATGTCATGGTACCTTTGGTTGCCCTTAAAAGAAAGAAGAAAAGAAGACTTGCTAGCTGTACAAGTGGATTTTTGGTTAACTGCATGCTAAGTGATTTAGGAAACGTTTAATAATGTTAAATTTAGTTATAGAAAATTAAGGGATTATATGGTTTGAGATTTTTCACATATCTTTATTGCAATATTAGTACATGGAGTTTTACTTCATCCTCCACTGGATGATTACTGTTTTTTGCCAGCAGTTGGAGACGGATGCAGGAATAGGCAAAGATAATTGGCCTATGATGCATTTGCAGCTACTAGTGTTTCTTGTCTTATTTTTTTCATATATAATTGAGACAAAGCTTTTTGCTTTATTTACAGGTAATCATAACAGTTTTCAGCAGTTTAAGTTCCCATCCACTGTCACGTGAAGATTTTAATTGCATCTATACCTTTGAGCTGAAAGTATCACCAGTTTGTTGAAAGGGTAATACAGTATCTCTATTCATTTAGTCCCTGATGATCCTGACACTAAATGTGAGCCGGTGTTAGGTTCTCTTGACAGACTTGTCATACTAACGTGTTGGTGCTCAGACTAGAAAACTCAGTTCACGTACATCGTGGAACTGCTGTAGGCTTTGAACAGCAACAAAGCTCAGTTAGTGCTTAACTAGGGGTGATGATTAACATCGTTCAGAATCCTGAGCAAGGTGCCCTTATACAGGGGCAAAGCAGCCTGTAAGCAAAGGCTTTCCTAAAAATAGTAATATAAATCTGTTTGAAATTGTGATTTTAGGGTATAAGAAGCAGTAATAATGCGGGTATGATTCGTTTAGCATACTGTAGAATTTTCTTTCCCAAGAGAGGTACATCAGCAACATCTTTATCATTTAGTCATAGACCAAGACTACTGTCAGGCATTTCTTCAGCTGTGTGAGATGTGTCTGAATTAATCCTGTATTTCCCATATATTTTATGAGATTGCAACATACACAGAATTGCTCATTGTTTGTGGTTGAGGTGAAGTCTTGATAGGCAAATAATCTGAAAAGTTTCAGTAGTAGGGTGGGAAGTTCCTTTTCATTCTCGTGTGTTTGTCTGGAATACTACATAACAACAAACCATCTTTTGTTAATCTGGGAATGCCACTTTCCAGAAATGTAGTGGGTGTCTTGATTTATTTTATTTCTTTTTCCCCTGGGGTGTCATAATTTCTGACTAAGAGGTTAAAAAATAAAAGTATTGCTTCTATTCTTTATTTGCCTGCTGTGTATTTGAGAACTTAACTTCTTTGTGATAGTCTTAATGGAAACTGTGCTGGAGTAGGACTGGTGCTGACACTGAGGTGCATAGTGATGTTGAGGGAATTCTGCTCTTTTAAAACAGAGTAATGCTGACCACCAACACCGAGTTAATATCTGACACTTCAGGCTGCTCTTTTCTCACTTTGCTTTGTTTATTTGTTGACTGAACAATTCTAGCTTTTGCATTTGTTGTATTAATAACTGGGGAAACAACTTGTTAATCCAGTCCAGAAGGGCATGGGTTGTCTGGGTTATAAGCTTCTTAGGGAATTGGGATTTTTATTTTAGTTCTCTGGAATTTCTTGAGGATTTGGTAGTTGCTGTAACCACACAGCTGGAAAGTTTTGTATGATAACGTCCTAAAGAGCACAGCTGATGAAATGTGCTGCTGCAGTGCTGAATTGTGGTGTGAACAATACATTTTTTATTTCCCTTCCCACCTCTTTTTTTTTCCTTGGTACACTGCGCTGTCTGACATGAAACTCAGGAGCATACCAAAAAATTATAATTAGCTGCAGAAGGAATAAATAATCAGATCTATGAGACTATCCTGAAGGAGAGAAAAGAAGCATTCCGATGAATTAGGGAAAATCAGGCTTTCTACATTTCCCAGCCCCTGCCGCGAGCCTTTCAGGCTCTGCTGGCTGTGATGGAAATACAGTGCTTTTGTGGGTTTTTGTTTGTTTGTTTTTTAATGTTGTTAAACATAGGATGTTCTGCATTTGCAAAGGTTGTGACCACTCCTCCTCTGCCAGTTGAAGCCACTCCCTACATAACCCAAACACGTTACACGCCATGATTCTGAAGGTATTTTACATTTTAACACTAGCTTTTGTGCAGTGAACCACTTTTCTTACAGACAGTACATTTTGGGGGGGGGGGAAGAAAAAAATGTTTGTTTTTTTTTTTAGGAGGCAAATAAGAATGATTCAAACAGCACCTCGTTTTCAGAGCTCAGAAGCACTGTAAAATCAAGCTTGAAACACTGACCAGCTTTAATTTAAAAGACAGCAATATGTAATTCATTAATTGTTTTAGTGCTGGTTTCTGTGTTCCAGTTCAGAATCCTATACATAGATAGAATGTAAATTGCTGCTAACAGCATTCAGATTATATGTTTAAGAATTAAAAGCTTACTGGTATAGAATCATGTCATAGAGTTCAGATCTGGGTAGCGTTTAGTTTTGAATAAAGTTTAGCACTGAGCTCATCATACTTGCATATGTTCAGGTTTTGTATTTTTAGTTTCCACTGTGCCTTCTGTCATGGCTTGGATGACTTACATTTCCCACTGGTTTGATGAAGATGATTGGTATGAAGGACAACAACGAGTAAGATTTGTTTAAATTAATATTTTTTCTTATCTCCATTGTTTCTCTTCTTTAAGCTGCTGTTTATTACATTACTAGCACCAAAATTAATGTTTCCATGGTACTAAGAAGGGATTTTTTTGGTACTTTTATTGGGATCTAGAATCATAGATAATGACATCAAAAATGATTTTAAAATGTTTCTAGCTGGATGAAATATATTGGAAGTTCAGTGGACAGCTGTTTGTATTTTTAGTTTGCATAATTTAATGACTAGAACCCTTTAATATCTAATGAGATAGAAATAGAGCACTTAAGCTTCTTGTATGGGGAGGAAAGAATATACTCTGCATGGAATAAACTAATTATAGGCGTTAATTGAATAAAACCAAGCAAAATTGGGGGAGATGAAATTCATCTAGGTTCATTTCCAAGTTGTACCTTGGATATTTGTGCAGTTTTTTTCCTAACATTTTTCTGTAGAGGAGGAGTGGTTACTATAGCAACATTTGCAGGATATCTTGAATTCCTTTTATGTTTGTTAACTGCATGCCTTGGGCAAGCTTGATCTACTGCTGCTTTCATAGATTTAGGGTGAGAAGTGAACATAAGTCACATTTCTTGCACTGTATTAAGCTCCTTTACATAACCATGTATTTTTGTAATTTCTATTCCTCATTTTGATAGTATTTTCTTAGCTGTTGAATCGGAATGCAGATGATGCTACTGAAACATAAGGGACAGCAGCTTTTTTAATTGTATTGTCATGTATCACTTGGTAATGTCATTTATATGTTCGTAAATATTTAAAAACTAGCAGATTTTTAATGCTTTTTCAACTGTTGTAATTTTACATGTCTCTTACCATATGAATGTCTCAGATGTAGAATAATCTGTTAATCGGTGTTCATCAGGGACTTGGATGTGAGATGTGCCCAGAGGTAAATTCATCTGATATCACAAGTTCTTTCTTGGCAAGTAGCCAGCACAAAAGCAATCTTCTGGTGATTGTGGTAGCTCTGGGTTGGAAGATGAGAACAGAATTCTTATGGAGGGAATGAGATGTTTTATAGCGAGATAAG
Source organism: Aythya fuligula (assembly GCF_009819795.1). Taxonomy (NCBI): domain Eukaryota; kingdom Metazoa; phylum Chordata; class Aves; order Anseriformes; family Anatidae; genus Aythya; species Aythya fuligula. Next base: position 23,743,791 of record NC_045562.1, on the reverse strand, counting down.
ACGTGGTTATATGTATTATATAAGGCATCTAAAAGCTGGAGTTCTTGTACCAGATAAATAATAAATACTCTAGTTTTGTTACCACTGTTATGTATCTCAGGTTGATTGTATGTAGCTCAAGATTCCTGGAGATGTATTAATGAATCATCAGCATTTCTCCTTAGTCTGTTTCAGACCCTAGTATTTCTATTTAGATTGTCGTTGTAAAGTTGCACATTAAAAGATACTCACATTAAACTATACAAGTAGTGTAGTCAAGAAAGTCAAGAATGCTCCTTTGCAAAATTTTTGCCAAGTTAGTTTTTGTAATGTTAAATTATTATCCTTACATTTTCTAAGCAGGGTATCTGTCTTAGATTAATGTTTTTGACTTTAATTTTTGACTTTAATTTCAGATAAGAATTTGTATCTGCTTTAAAATTCTAATAGTCATGTCCATGAGATGCTTCTCTGTGTGTTGTGGAAAAGGAATTTGAAATTGTGGAGGGTTTATGAGTGTGGATTATAAATATAAAAATATATCCTTAGTGATGTTTTCATAGCTAGTCGAAGTGGCTGAGTTAAAAATTCATACAGCACCTACTTTATTATAATTTCTAATACCTGAGTGCTTGGCTTTGAAATAGTGTTCTATTACTGTTGATTCCCTTGGATATGTTTATATACTTCTGACCTGATATAATATAATTATATATTATATATATAATTATAATATATAATTATATATTATATATATAATTTATATATATAATATAAATACAAAGAGAAACATTTGATCAAAATTGTTTCAAAAAAAAATTTTTTTTGTCATTTACTACATATCTTTGCCCCATGTCTGATGCCATGTCATCAGACATGGGCAAAAATACCAGTCTGCAGAAGGACAACTCTGATTATAATTGCACAAATGATGTATTCGTGCCTGTACAAAGGGATTAGGGGAGCAGATAAATGGAAGAATCTCTGTTTGCTGAGCTGGCACATAGTGCTTTGGCTTTGTGTTTATTGTGGAGGTTTAAAATCATTGTGAAAACTAGTAGAAAGTTTTTCTTTTTCTTTCTTTTTTTTTTTTTTTAAAGGTGTGCTTTTCCTAGTCAGTGTCTGACTAGTGTCATAACTGATTATGCTCACTTTGAACACTTGTTAGGTTGTTTTCCATGCATTAGGAGATTTGCAGCCAGCATTTGCCTAACATGAATCTAGCCCAGGTTTTGGATATTTTTGAAGAATCTTGCTAAAATTCAAAGTCGTCTTCAATTATTCAGTACACCGAAAAACTGCTCTGTCTTGCAGACATGAAGAGACTTCTCGTTATGCTTAAAGACCTCCATGTTTTTAACGAGGTGAATTCTTTGTCTATTCTCCGGTGCTTCGAACTGGCAGTTGAATAGGGCAATGAATGTGAAATGCTGTGGTTCACACATCATGTTTTCACCTCTAATGGATTTTCCTACAAAGTTGGACGCGTATGTCGAATGTTTTTTAAAGAGACTTTTTTATGTCAGTAAAGTAGGTCTTTAATTATGACATTATCATTGACATTCCCGAAAAATGGGGACGATGGACTGGATGAGAGGTAATACTGGTGCGTGCCACCCCTACAGGTGTGACAGCAAGTTTTCTTTGTAAGAAAACATACACACTTAATTGAATGATAGTGACAATAGAACTAATGGAAGCAGAAGCACTTGACACCTGAGTACATACAGCTGCTCCAGCTGGATTGACCAGCCTTTTGGTCTATACAGAAGTGTAATGATTAACGTATGGATACTGTATATTCACTTCTGTGCACATGCCACTTTGTAGATGTACTCATATGGACCCCAGAGGCTCACAGTGTGGGTGCACGTTATTTGTTGTGGTTGATGGTTGTAAGTTTGGGAATATTTGCAACGTGCAAGCATAGCTCCTGGTAATTAAAGGGTGCCAAGTGATGGCTTTAAACAGCTGTTATTAATGTGTAAATGTTGCTGTAGTAGTCAGATAAAAAACAACAAACAATGAAATGCACTGAGTACCTGAAGCAGAGGAAAAGGAATTAGGTTGAAATTAAAATGGTGCCTGTTAAAGAGCTGCAGTTGCCAGGCTACTGACACCGCTGCTGTGTGTGTGGTGGGTGCGACACAATGCTCAGTCTTTTCTCCTGCATCCTTTAGTAACTGCATTATTCTGTGAACATCAAGGTTTAGTTTCTTCATCTGTCAAGTTAAGTGATATAATTCAACAACCAGAACAAGATTTTACATTTTTGGGAGCAGCAAGGTATTGGAATGAACATGGAAATTCGTAAGTGGTTTACAAAAAATGATACCTATGCTAAGGTAGGGATTATTAGGCATTTATCTCTAAGTCATTGATATATAGCCATGTCTATGTATCTAGTCCATTCAGATGTTATTTTTAAATAATATTACCTCTGTGGAATACAGAATTTCAATTTATTTTTTTCCTATATTTAGCAGCAAGGAAGGACTTTAAATGTTGCTGCTCATGCCAATTGGGGAAAAAAAAAAAAAAAAAAAAAAAAGGTTTTTGTTGTCCTCCCTCTTCCCCTCATCTCCTTGGAAACTGTGGGCATCCTTTGATAGCTTTCCCAGTGCAGTATTTTTATATTCACATTTTTTTCCAGTGTATTCTTCAGAGCCTAGTATAACTGTTTGTATATCCTTTATATTGAAAGAAAATATTTTTAACAAAAGATGAAAAAAAATCTCCATTATTTAAAATGCAACATGTATAGTCATATATATGTCTATAATATATATTCATTTATATTGCATTTGTAGATTTTTGCCATTTTACTCGTGTTGTTTTGGTGAATGCTGTTTTATCCCATGTACTATAAGCATGTCCAACAGAAATTTGTAATGGCTGAAAAGACCTGCAAGAAACTGCTTTGATACAAGGTACTTGAGAGACGTAACAGTGTCACGCAACTGCAATTTCTTCTTCAAGATACAATTATAATGCATTTCAAAGCAAATGTTTCTTACTAATTACAATATATTTAAAGAATAGGGAAAGGGAAATATTAACAAGGTTAAAACAGCACATATTAGCAAATCAAGTTTAAAGTGCTTGTTAAAATACAGCTCAAAATATTTTACATATGCAATGTAGTTTCAGTTGTGAATATTTTTATTTTTTTTAACCTAAGGAAAAAACTGTATTAGGAATCAAAGTTTAATAATGCTTCCTAAGCATAAGCTACTAACTGGAGTGAAATAATGGAGTATCACAAAGCAGCATTTTTTATCCAAATGGTAATCTTACTGAGGGGACATTTTCATTTGGATATCAGATCTTAAGAAAAAAAAAAAAATACAATATCAAAAACAGTTGCTTTAAATTTAAGTTATGAGTGAAGTTTCTTATGGTGAATTTCTTCAAAAGAATTAAAGCTACCTTTTGTCTTTAACGTAAGTGTGGAATAAAGAGAAAGCATAGTCAGATGTGTTCTTTTATTTGGAAAACAGTACTTGGTGCAGCATACCCAGTAAAATTTACAGGCATACATTTAGAACTAGGCTGAAATAGTTTTTTAGCTTTTTTTTTTTTAGTTTTTAGTTTTTTGATCATGATTAGTGTAGCCTGAAATCTAATCAGTGACGAATGCATTTGAAGACTTAAAATATCCTGAAACTACACAAATGTCCTGATAAAACAAACAAACAAAAAACATGTTAGGTCTCTTAGGTGTGTTAATAAGCAGCATGGAAAACATGGATATAGTACTAATAATGGAACCACCTCCAAACCCAAAGTGCTAGTCAGTTTTGTGTGATGATGGTAATTGTAAATACAGCAGGTGGTGGTTGTTCTAGATTGCAGCATTTACGCTTAAAATCCTTCTCAGCTGCTTAGAATAATATTTTCTTATAGATTAATTTTCATATAGTCAACAATTACGTTCCTCTCTCATATGAAGGTGAAAAAGACAATCTTCTGATTATGATAACAGGATTTTTTTTTAATATAGATTACTGTGGAATCCTACAAGACAGGTATGCCGTTACTATGGAGAGAAAAAAAAAAAAAAAAAAGAAATTCTGGTTTATCATCTATTTGAGTTTTTAACTTCCAGTTAGTTTTGCCTATAATCAAACCATGAATAAAACTAGATTTAAAATATTTTCTTAGAGATTAAACTTCATCAAATCAGGAATATAAAGATTCCAGGTAAAGAAAGAAGTTTGTTTTTGTTGTTGTTGTTGTTGTTTTGTTTAAAAAAAAAAAAAAAAAAGAAAAGCAAGAGAATATGTACAAAATATGAGACAAATCTGTTAATTATATGTATTTGTGGACTATTAATTTTTAAAGAAGAGTTCATTTTTTAATCACTTTTATATGCAGTTAATCTATAAATTAAACCTATGAAAATCTAATGTTATGTATCTACCTTCTGATTATTCATGTGTTTAGGTTTTGTTTGTTTTTTCCAATTTTCATTATTTTTGTGTTCACAAAAATTTTTTGTATCCACAGTTTTAATTGTTAGACCATTACTTTCTGAGTTTTAGCTCATTACGCTATTTTGCGTTTTAGTAAATTTTTATGTAATCAGCTGGATGACTTTAATTTCAGAAAACATGGCTGTTAATGGTGCCAGCTATTTTTTTATTGTGACTGGAAGAAATCTTTGTTGCAGTTCTAAATGCCCAAAACACAAATATTTCTGAATGTGATTGATACTTGTAAAGAAAGGGCCTTTGGATTTTGTAATCTTATTAAGAAGTAAAAGACTAAGTGGCAAATTCAGAAACTTGGAGACTATTTACTTTTGTCAGTTTGTGAGAGTGGGGGTAGCGATGATGATTCGTTAATTAATAAGATAAATTGATTTCCTAGGGACTCTTATTGATAGCATGAGAAGGATTGTAAATGAACTGCAGGGTAATGCAATTTATAGCATTTACGGAATGTTTATGTGCCAAGTATATGCCCCAAGCACGTAAGAAAAAAATTAAAATAAAATTAATCATTCAGCTTCGTTTTCATCCCTAGTATTGGAATTTCATTTTAATACATACATAATACTTTTCTCATAAGTTTTTGTCGATATAGCCTGATAGTTCCCTTTGCACTATAGGTCACTGCTGTAGTTGTACAAAAACAACCCTTACACTTAATCAACAAATGCTTTTAGCGTTGCTTCATATCAAAAGTCTTTTTTTTTTTTTTTTTTTTTTTTTTAATTCCCTCTCCTTTGTGGGGCTTAAATTTACCTGATGCTTGGTAAATTGACCATAACTCTCCTCACCTTTTACATTTATAGGCACAGTTCCTTGAATTAAAGACCCCGTCCTCCTTACTCCATGTAGTGTTTTTCCATATAATGTCCTTCAGTCTGTTTACCTATCCACAGTATAAGTATGTCCTTAAATGAGACATTCTTTAGTGTAGTTGCAGATGTAAATTGTCATGTGTGGACCTTACCAGAGCCCACGCTGAAGCACGCAGCGATATGGTGAAACTCAGCTAAATTTTCCTCCACCCATCTGCCCAAGAAGAATCTTTTCTATGGGTGCTCTTACTGATACAAGTACAATAGTTTTCCTTGGATTCCTTCTGCAGTCATTTGGACTTTGTTCTGACACTTAGATCACCATGTTGTGATCCACCTAGTCATCCTTATCAGCCTCAGTTGCAGTTGTTAGGCCACTGGAGTGATCAAAAAGTCATAAGTATGTCTTCAGGTTGATGGAGTTGGCATTGCATCCATTTGCAACTGGGTTGAACCTGGCTTTGTGTCACATGAGGACTGGTTTTTAAGTGATTCAGAAATTCTGTAAAAATTGGTGGCCTTCCCTACTCATCTGCTGTAAATAAATTTACCAAGGCTTGTTGTGAACGTTTTCTTACATCTCAGAATCACAGAATGGTTGAGGTTGGAAAGGACCTCTGAAGCTCTAGTCCAAACCCCACCCTTGCTTGAGTGGGGCTGCCTGGAGCAGACCATGTCCAGACAGCTTTTGAGTATCTCTAAGGATGGAGAGTCCATAACTGCTCTGGGCAACAGTCACCTGCACAGTAGAAAAGTGTTCCCATATGTTTGGGCAAAACCCTGTGTTTCAGCCTGTGCCCATTGCCTACTGTTCAGCACCACTAGAGCCTGGCTCTGTCTGTACAGCCTTCCTTCAAATATTTGTGCAAATGGATATGATCCTCCCCAAGCATTCTCTTCCCTGAAGAGTCCCAACTCTCTCAGCCTTTATTCGTGAGAGAGATGATCCAGTCACTTGCTCATCTTCAAGTTCCTTTATTACATTCTCTCTACTATGTCCATGTCTCTCATGTACTGGGGAGCCCAGAACTGGACCCAGTATTCCAGGTGTGGCCTCACCAGGGCTGAGTACAGGGGATAACCTGCCTTGACCTGCTGGCAGCACTTCTCGTGCAGCCCAGGATACCTTTAGCCTCCTTTGCCACAAAGGCATGGTCCCTCCAGTATTCTTATTACTACTACTTTCATGGTTTATTTATAAAAATAGCACTAAAAAATTGTTAACATACTAAATAAATAATGAAGTGAGCCTCTCCTTAGCGGAGACGCTTTTTTGGTTCAAAGTGTTCTGGTTTATTCTTGTAAGCATGTAACTATGCTTCATAAATAATAATTTAACTAAACTATTTCTGGATACTTTCATATCTCATAAAAGAAAACTTTGAGTTTTCTGCTTCTTAGTGAGTTTTTACTCTGAGCTCCAAGTTTGATATGGTATATAAATGTAATTATGGTTGAAGTTATGCCAGAATGTACTTCCATATGCAATAACACTTGCATTTCTCAAATATATAAAATAAATAAAAAATTTACCTCAATAAAATAGTGAAAGGCTAGTGCCTGTCACTAGTATATGCATATGGAATAGCCAAGCTATCCACAGATAAAACCTTAGCAGAATTCTTTCTTCACATGCATCTAAATGACTTGCCAGATTTCCTTAATAAATAAAACACAAACAAGCCCTGTTGTGTTGCTTTTGTGTTTTTTCGTTTTCTAAAAAAGCAAAATAATTAATGAAGTCCTGATGAAAAGTGCCTACTGATAGGAAATTATTTTCCTAATTTAGTGTGCTTTTAATTGAAAGTATGTGTTTGTATTGATTTGTTATGTTTCATCTTGGTAGCATTTAATATATTGAGCCTTTGTGTTGGTAACAGTGTTTTGGTTGAAGATATTGCAGCACTTTGTTAATGATCCATAGTCTTATAAGGATGAGACTGAAGTGAATTGTACTATAAAATTGAGAATAACAGTATGATAAAAGTATTAATATGCAGAGAGTGAGTAAAGGTTCAGCAAACAATTCCTTTGTAAATGTGTGCGTTCTTGGTATGTCAATGGGGAAATGGCCATGCTCATGCTCTATCTAGCCAGCCTTTTGACATTACCATTGATCAAATATTGACCTAGGCATGTAATTGATCTGGCTCAATAGGGCATTTCTTGTGGTTTTATGTTAAAGTCCCCTCATTTTAAGCACAACAAGTAGTTTGAGAAACAATATTACAAAAATGTCTAGTATATGTTGGTTTTTTTCTTACTATTTCTTGTGTTTCACTGTTCTTACAAGGATCTTGTGTTACAGCTTTTAAATTCCCTGCAAGTGGATATTTCCGTCATACATAGCAGAGAAAATTTGCACTCACAGTAGTGGTCAAATATTGTTTGTGTGATTTTGTGCAGAGCATTATGCTTTTATTTAGAAAGTTTTGAACCTGAGTGTAGGAGAAAATAAACATGGTGAAGAACAGCTTCAGCTACTGCAAACCAAGATCTATTCAGGTTTTCATGTGCTATCTTCCACTCCCACAAATAGACTCCTGTGAGTGGTTATAAAATCCCTGCCATGCTTCACACCGAAGCCCGTGAATGTCTGGTCAGTGTATTTCTGGTTGTTTGTTTATACCTCATAAACACAAGATTTTACTGTTAAAACATGAAGGTTAGCTATATTGTTAAGATACGTATGCATTAAGCATGGGAACAAAACTGCATTGTTCTTTTGTTTAACATTCTGCCTTCATGTTGTAGTTAATGATTTTCTGTTTTAAAGGCAAAAATGTCACAGGTGAAACAAGTGGGTCTTTTAGCTGCTGGATGTCAGCCGTGGAACAAAGATGTGTGTGCTGCTAGTGGGGACAGATTTGCCTACTGTGCTACCCTTGCTATTTATATTTATCAGGTAAGATTGTTTATATTTAACAGACTAGTTATTTTACATTATTGCTTATCTCATTTTGAGCCCTTTCAATATATGTTTCTATTATGCTTTTGAAAGTATGATTACTGCTGAGAAGATATCTGTATAAAACTCAATCTCCCATTCAAGATACCTCTTTCAAAGTATTTTTTTTTCTGCTAGTTAAAAATAGTGCATAGAGTTGACGTGTAAGCATTGTATTTGAAGTTGTACGTATCTGGAATTATTTGTAAAAGGCTCTCAATCCAGCAAATGTCTGAGATGAATGAAAATCTGTCAAAGAATAACAGCTTTTGAGAGAGAAATGAAGCAATTCTTTGGTTTCATTTGAAGCTGTAGCGTAGAAGTAGTAATTTGAAGCAGTTTTTAATCCGCTCTGGGAAACTTTGAAGATGGAGCTACAGAGCTGTGGATTCAGTGGCCCACGTTATCTTTGGTTTGGAATAACTTATTACTTTCTTTGTTTCTGAACTGCACAGCAGTGTGGTCATTTACAGTCCCCGATTACTGTGCATCAACATGTAAAAAAAAGTATAAATGCTATCACATAGAATTTTCAGATTGAGAAATACTGCATGAAATAAGGATAACCTTACTTGAACTTCATGAGTTACGCTGCTTGTGGGATTAAAATAAACTTTTCTGTGTCAGGTTTGGGGTTCCATGTTTGTTTGTTTTTTTGTTTTGTTTTGTTTTTGTTGGTTTGTTTGTTTTTGTTTTTTTTTTTTACTGCACCAAGCAAATTAAGGAGTTAGGTTTCAAACTCAAGGGATGGAACATGGAAATGTAGATTAACTGTAAAGAATGCATTTTAGTATCCTTATATAAAAATCATGTTAGAGTGCAGTTTTTAAAGAAATATAATGAGCCTGTTGCTACCACCTGTGGGGGGCAAAGAGACTGTGTGCGTGAGGTGCGAGCAGGTGGATGACCTGGTCCACCTCATGGCAGAACTCAAGGAGGAAGTCGAGAGGTTGAGGGATATCAGGGAGTGTGAGCATGAGATAGACTTGTGGAGCAACTCCCTGCATGACCTGAAGGACAGGCCCCAGGGTGAGACACCCCAATTGGGGGTGGACCCTCTGCCCTGTTGCTGTCAGGCAGAGGCAGGGGACCTAGGAGTTGAGGAGGAATGCAAACAGGTCCCTGCTCGATATCACAGGCGATGCCCTCCCCCACCAGCCCGACCTTCCCAGGTGCCCTTCCACAACAGGTTTGAGACCCTGGAGGTTGAGAAGACCAGTAGCTGAGGAAGAGGTAGAAAATCTTCCCAGGAGGATGTCTAGGGCAAGGAAGTCAACTCCACGCCTCAGGACTGCCTTCACCAGGACAGAAAGAAGGGTGATTGTTGTGGGCGACTCCCTTCTCAGGGGAACAGAGGGACCTATTTGTCGACCTGACCCTACCTGTAGGGAAGTCTGCTGCCTCCCTGGGGCCAGGGTCAGGGACATTGCCAGAAAGCTTCCCAACCTGGTTCTCCCCTCTGACTATTATCCTCTTTTAATAGTCCAGGCTGGCAGTGATGACATTGAAGAGAGAACCATCAAACGGGACTTCAGGGGACTGGGACAGTTAGTGAATGGATCAGGAGTACAGGTGGTGTTTTTGTCCATCCCTACGGTGGCAGGAAAGGGTACAGAGAGGACATGGAAAGCCCACCTGATAAAGACATGGCTCAGAGGCTGGTGCCAACACAGAAATTTTGTTTTTTTTGACCATGGGGTGCTTAACTTGGTACCCAGCCTGATGGCCGCAGACGGGTCCCTATCTCTAAGGGGAAAACTGATTCTTGGCCAGGAGCTGGCAGGGCTCATTGAGAGGGCTTTAAACTAGGTGAGAAAGGAGACAGGGCTGAAAGAAGGCTTGTTAGAGCTGTGCCAGGGGTAACAATGGCAAGGCTGGGAGAGAAGGCAGTGGCCCAACTGAAGTGCATCTACACTAATGCACGCAGCATGGGTAACAAACAGGAGGAGCTGGAAGCCATCGTGCAGCAGGCAGACTACGACTTGGTTGCCCTCATGGAAATGTGACACACTTGCTGGATGAAGGAAAGGCTGTGGATGTGGTCTACCTTGACTTCAGCAAGCCTTTTGACACCATTTCCCACAACATTCTCCTCAAGAAACTGGCTGCTTGTGGCTTAGACTGGCGTACGCTTCGTTGGGTTATAAACTTGCTGGATAGGTGGGCCCAAAGAGTCGTGGTGAATGGAGTCAAATCCAGCTGGAGGCTGGTCACTAGTGGCACAAGTGTGTTTTAGGTTGGATATTAGGAAGAAGTTTACTGAGAGGATTGTGAGGCATTGGAATGGGCTGCCCAGGGAAGTGGTGGAGTCACCATCCCTGGAGGTCTTTAAAAGACGTTTAGATGTTGAATTTAGCAATATGGTTTAGTGGAGGACTTGTTAGTGTTATGTCAGAGGTTGGACTCGATGATCTTGAGGTCTCTTCCAACCTAGACAATTCTGTGATTCTGTGATAATAGTTTATAAGTGAAAACAATAGAATGCTAATAGTGCTTGGGATAATTGAATATTTGACACCTTTTCAGTGTAAGTAAAATACATAGGAATTTCATTTATTTAAATGTCAAGTACTGAGAATTGTTAATCCACAAAAATTTCATTTGTAAGCCTGTTACATGAGCAGTTCTCTGACCCAACAGTATTTAAAGTGAGCTTTCAAAATATGTATTTCTAAAATGAATTTTTACTTTTTGTTTAGCTGGATCACCGTTACAATGAATTCAAGCTCCGGGCAATTATGTCTGAGCATAAGAAGACAATCACAGCCATATCCTGGTGTCCGCACAATCCTGATATGTTTGCAAGTGCCAGTGCAGACAGTTTAGTAATTATTTGGAATGTGACTGAACAGAAAGTTGTGGCCAAGCTGGACAACACAAAAGGTACTTCAAACATGGAGATCTATTTTTCAATAAAGTTCTTTTCATCTCCACGTATCAGAAATACTTGACATAAAGTAAATTCAAAGCATTCAGTAGGCCAGTGGTTTAATAATTGCATAACACAATATTCTTCTGATTGTTATAGTTCGTTTTAGAAAATTATGATAGTGTGTTAGAGGAAATTGCTCTGAAGTATCTAGTAATTGGTGAAAAGTTTATTTTCTCTAAAGTACTTGACCAACTGAAGAATTTACTTTGTCATTGATTATTGGTTGAGCAGAAATAAACATTTTTTATCATAAGAAATAAGAATAAATAATTAAGATTTAAACATTGGATCATGTATTTTCATGATAACTTTACAGTTAAAGTGAAAAATAAGATGTAGCATTCTTTACAGAAGTGAAAGCAAATAACATGTAGTGTTCAGCAGGTTCAAGTATAAATTATCAACGAAATTGAAAAATAGTTTTTGTTTAAATACCTTAACTCTTGTCCACCTGCATCTTATCTAAGGACTTGAAACTGCTGACAAGATTGTAATAGAGGTGTAGGGGGATTGAAAGTCTATACCTGTCACCTTTCCCTGCCCAGTTCTCACTCATTCCCTTCAGTCAAAACCAGCACCTGTATTTCTGTTCTTATAGGCAATCTCTCCAGCTGTGCTTGACTCCTACATTTGCTTTCTTGGAAAATAGGTGTAACCCAAGGACAATCAGTATCTCAGGTTCTTCCAAGATATTTTGGGACTCTCTACTCTGTTCTTTTCAGCGGATTTAGAATACCCCTGAAAATCTTGTGTATCATGCATATCCTGCAAAAGGAGTAAGTAGGGAAACACACGATGATTTGATCTAATCCAAACAGAATATTTGCTCAAATTATGCATTAATATGAAAGCTGATATTTATTTTTCAACACATTGCTTGCTTAAAAAGCTACTTCAGCCAGTGAATACATGTGAAGTAATATTTTTTCTTATTTTAAATTTTCTAAAATCGTATTATTTTTAGGATAATATACTTAAACATCCTATTAACAAGGTAGTATTAAAGAGAGCAAAAATAGCATTAAAGTATCAAAATAGGAACAGTTGTGAATCTTCATCTTGAGAAGTTTGTCTTACTGTCATTCACCCCTTCAGACACATGTTATTAAATTATGGGGATAATTAGCGTTGGAATTGTTAAGGTCAAAACCTTTAAATGGCAGTCCTCACAGGTAAGTGCTACGCAACAGAGTTAACTGGCAGATGTCCAGAAAGAAGTTATCAAGAGTTTGCTGTAACTACAGAGTTTTCCAGTTCTATCACAAATACCTGCCTCTGTTTTATTTATCCCTAGATTAAATTATGTTTTTTGTTTGTTTTTTTTTTTTTTAAAAAAAGAAAATTGTAAAATTGTCAGTATTTTACTATTTTACTAGCTTAATAGCAAATAGCTAGCAATAAAACAATAGTGGTAGATGGAATTGTGAATGAATGACAGGATTGTTTACAGGATCAGATTTAACCTCTTTCATATATGTGATTGGCTTTGGCACTAATGAAATCAAATGTAAGTATCATGAAATACAGCCGATCAAAGTAGTATTAAAATAATTTGAGAAATATTTCTGCTTTCTGCATATGGATACTTGTAGATTACTTTTATATTGTTTAAATTTCAGTCTAATAGTTTTTATGTAGAAGAATAATTGTTTCTACAGCTTGTCAAGACAGTTGCTGATACTGGGCCCAACAGTAATATACTGAATTTCCTATTCTGGTTCTAACAAGGTTTACCTGTGTGTTTCAGGAATTCCTGCGTCACTTAGTTGGTGCTGGAATGCAGGTGATGCAGTTGCATTTGTGTCCCACAGAGGTCCCTTGTACATTTGGACTATCTCAGGACCTGACAGTGGAGTAACTGTACATAGAGATGCACATAGTTTCTTGTCAGATATCTGTCTATTTAGATGGCATCCGAAGAAAAAAGGAAAAGTAGTCTTTGGACATACTGATGGAAGTCTGTCTATTTTTCAACCAGGTAAAAACTGATACTGGAATATATATGTATATATTTTTATTATTGTCTGTTGCCTCTTTGCATGTAATTCTGTTTTTTTTTCATTTAGGTTTTAGAAATATAGGCACATACATAAAACTTGTTCTTAATTCATAGTATTTCTCTTCCTTCTATATCACAGAAATATATTTGTTTAGTTGAAGTGTGCAGAGCATTTTCTTTCTCGCTTCCCCCTTTTGATAAGTCTAACAAACTTTTTCTGGGGAATGATAACAGCCACAATTTTCTACTGAATTTTCTGTATTTCCCAGTAAGTTTGTTAATCCAAATAGACAGACTTGAATTTTTCACTAGTCTCTTACTTTGATTCTGTTTGTTCTAGAGCCCCCTGCTTCATATTCTAGAGTCTGCTGACTTTTTCATTTCATTTAATGAATAACAGTGTGTCAGAATTTGTGTTAGAGAGTTTAGGATTCTCTTCTCAAAGAGACTACTTGGGCAAGAGTTTTTCTCCTTATGTTTGTAATGCACAGCGCATGTGTATGCATACTTCATTAGCAGAATACTAGACTAATTAAAAAAAAGTGTTTTGCTGAATAAGGACCTGTCCTTTCAAGTTAAAATTCGGCACTCTTTCATAAACAGTTTTCTGTGAAGACACATAACAATATGAGATGGACTATTTAGATTTTTTTTTTCTTTTCTGTCTATTTCTTTTTCCTCCACTGAAACATGATTTTTCAACTTTGAGAAAAAATAGTTCTTTAAATAAATCATTCATTTTACACAATGTTATATTCCAACAGCCATTGAAAATTTGTTCCCCTTCAGTTCACTGTAATAAGTTGTCACTAAGGATGTCACAGAAAATAAATTCCCTTGCTTCAGCAATGCTGGCTGACTTAGTACTAGCATAGGGAAATTAAAATCTGTTTTAATATCACCTCTAAATATGTATCAAACAGAGTTTTCATGAATAGTTTGCCTAGAATTATTTCAATATGAAAATAGCATTAATAGCAAAAGGATTTAAAATGTCAGAATTTTTGTCATGCAAATAGAACATTGGCTAAAAAGCTGGCATCAATGGCAGTTCTGTATGTACCACAGTACAAGTTCCATTATTTTTTTAATTGAAAATTGTTCATACTGAGGGGGGGTGGGGGGTAGACAAAAATTTTGCTTGTATCTATTTAGAGTATTTTTTTATTTCGTTATTATTGTAATATTATAAATATTTTCTAAGATCATTTAAAAATAAAAATAAATAACAGTGGTTTTCTGTTTTTAATCTATATAAAATTATTGGTTTCCAACAAATTGTAAATTTATATGCAATTGAGTGATTTTTTTTTTCAGAACTTTTCCACTGAAATTCCTGGATATAAATAATGCAGGTTACTTCTTAAATTATTTGGAACTGCAATTGACACTTGAAAATGAACTTCTCAATTTTTTGTTTTTAAATTATTTAAAATTTTACTTTTACAAAATTTTTCAAGGAAATTAATGCATTTTCTGTTGGATTCTATTGTGTGTGTTGTTTTTTTTAATTCCGAACATACTTCTTTTAATGAATTGGATGTAAGATAATTTAGTCAAATAGGATTTTTATTTGTTTTTTTTAGTAACAAATAATCATGGATCTGCAGAGGTCCACTTACAAATTAATTGTCAGAGCTAAGTAGCAAGTTTTACTATGTGGGATGAATTAGTTTGACAAATTCAGATGTATTCAAGACCACGCACTAACTGAAATACCATATTGCTGCCATTCAAAGCCCAATCTTGCATGCAGTAAGAAAATTGAGTATTTCAAAGGATTATATTCCTGAAATTAGGACAATGACATTTGAGCAATCATAATGATTATGAAAGTACACAGGCAAGTCCTAGTTTCTTTTTCCAATGAGTACCCTTACTGTGGTTACATCTTCATGAATGACTAGTTCTTTAAATGTAATTGCACCTTCATGAACTACTAGGATGTCTTAACATTTGGATATAATTGAAAATGTAGGCTTATGTAAGCTAACTAATTTTATCAACCTTGGTTTTCTAGTTTACAGTTTATAGTCATTATTGATCAGATGTTTGTAACTGGTGGCTTCTAAAAAATAACAGTACTTCGAACAAAGGGATGTCAGTAGATTAAATATAGGTCCTTTGTGTTTATATTTTTATTAAAAAATAAAAATAAAAAAGAGATGGGCAGGGAGCTGGCAGTATCCAGTACAGGCTAGTAAGCTAATATTTTGCATTCTGAGCTTAAAGTTCAGCCCTCATGTACCTACTGTAAAATGTGTACAATGGCTTGTTGGACCAGGACTTACTTAAAAATCAATTTAAAAAAAAAAGTTCCTTTTCCATTCTTTTAAAGGGTCCAGTCCTTTTGCAGAATAAGTAAAATACACTTATTGTGGACACTTACTGATTCTACAAAACACTCTCTAGAGAGAACCTGAACATCCACAGCTTCCTGTTAAGTGTTTGAGAGTGCAGTGTGTTGACTTGTTGAAGAATCCAGTCTTTCTGTTTGAGTCACTGCTGAATAATTAGCAGACTACACTACTTACGTCTTTCTCTTGTAGTTATACTTTCTTTTAATTAATTCCAGATTATCCATTTTTGTAGCAGAACATTTAGTGTGAAGAAAATACAGGCAAGGATTTAAGATTAGTAACCTATTTAAAGAAATACAGTGCAGTCATTTAGAACCAGGTGTTCTATACTAGATTACCTTTCATTTGTTCTCAGAATTAAGTACAGCTTACTTAAATCACCTGTGACTCAATCACATGATTCACAGTACAATTGCTTTCTTTTAATAGAAGATAAAATTTAACAGTTAGGGGTTCCCATGAGCTTTTATTCCTGATGCTTGAGAAGAGATGACTACACCTTAGCAGTTTTCTTGTATAAAAACATAAGTGGAATGGAGGAATCAGTTTATGCAGCTGTTAGTTGTAAAATCTTAATTCATTTGCTCAATTTCTGATAAATGATGGATAAAGTTAATGCCAGATACAATGTACAATAACAGAATTTTTATTAGAAAATAATAGTTATTTTAATATTAAGAATGTTCCACAGTGATCAACATTGTTTCTTTTTTGGTTCTAGTTGGGATAGGCTTTGTTCTACACAAAATCATAGTATTACTTAAGTTGGAAAAGACCTCCAAAACTATCAAGTCCAACTGTTTAATCTAGCCAAATCTGCCACTAAACCATATCCCTACGTCAATCATTAACTAATACAGTCAGGCCTTGGCATTTATCAAAATATGATTAATTATATTTTTTGTTATTAAAATTGAAAAGTAAATTTAAAACTGAATAGTTGAAGATGTAAATTAATTATTTCTAGAAAAGTGGTGCAAAATAGTGGATTTTTTTCTTAATACAAGGTTATCTGTTATGCAGGTGTCAAATTCGATATCTAATGGCTTGTTCTGGCTTTAAAATGTATGAATGCTTCATAATTGCACAGGTAGTTTTGGAGAACCAAAAAATTTGAAAGCAATTGTTTGTAAACATTACTTTGCTACTATTTTTTTCTTTTTCACATTGCTTTTCTTTTGCATATTTTTGCTGTTGTGCAAATGTAATACGCCTGTTATGCATATTTGCTTATACTAAAATAGCTCACATCTTCAACTGTGCTGCATACCTCTTTGCTCATGGAAATTATTTGGACAATGTATATTTAACATATTTTTCTTTAGTATAAAATTCTGTTGATAAATCTGAAAGTTGTTTCTATCTTCTGCTGTATTAAAAAAACAAAAGTCTTATCTGATGGAGCTAGGACTACTTTAAGTCAAATATTGCAGTGCCAGCTTCGTTGATTTCACTGGTACAGACAGTAAGGCAAGCTGCTAACAATTTCAGGGAGAAACAAAAATTAGATTTGCAATCCTTGTAAATATCTCAAGGATATATTTGATTTCATTTTGAAATAACTGTATTCTCGTACTCTTAAAGGCTCTAAAAATCAGAAACATGTCTTAAGACCAGAGTCTCTTGAAGGAACAGATGAAGAGGATCCTGTTACAGCGCTGGAGTGGGACCCTTTGTCAACTGACTACCTTCTTGTTGCTAATTTACACAATGGCATACGACTAGTTGATTCTGAATCTTTGTCCTGTATCACAACGTTTAATTTTCCCAGTGCAGCAGCATCTGTTCAGTGTTTAGCCTGGGTTTCTAGTGCACCAGGAATGTTTATAACTGGAGGTAAGCCTTTTCTTTCCTGATTTATGGAAAAGTAGTGAATATAGCACTGAGTCTTCTGTTTCTTAACATTTCTACAAATTAAAGTATACATGTGTTGTACAAAGAAAAAGATGTATGGAAAAGAACATGAAATGACAATAAGCAGTTTTTACATATTTTCTATTTGTGGGGTACAAAAAAGTGATATCAAAGTATTTATGCTAAATAATGTTTTCCTTATGCACACTTAAGCAATATCATTAGAGTTTTTTTATGGAATAGGAATGAACTGAATTGGCACTGAAGGGTGCCAATTCTTGTTCTTCTGCTTTTCTTTCTCTATTTCCAGAAGGATTTTTTTTTTCCTTTTTCCTGCTTCTTTTCTATACTGTAGTTTCAAGGTAGTATAGTTTCAAGGTAGGAGAACCAATAAATAAGGAAAATGAAACTATGAGATTATTTTTATAAAGAGAGAGTTTCCATAGAGTTTATCAGCTGAATTTTAATTAACTAATGTTACTAATTGCTATTGTTAATAGTGAAATTACCACGGAGACAACTGTGCCTGCCTATAAATATTTTTAGGATTCTAAGTTTAATTCATTGTCTTTTTTTTTTTTTTTTTTTTTTTTCTTAAACAGACTGTATACATTAAAAAATTAAAAAAATAAATTGTTCTTTTTTAACCACAGATTCTCAAGTTGGTGTGTTACGTATTTGGAATGTTTCACGTACAACACCTATAGATAATTTTAAATTGAAGAAAACGGGTTTCCATGGTTTGCATGTACTAAGTTCTCCTCCAAAGAAAAAGTGTAAGTTTACATTTGATTGTTATTCATTACAGTTAGAAGTAAGTTAAGAAAATATTTTTGTGAATCTTGGTATACCCAAGATGATCTCTGAAAACTTTTCTTGGCTCTCTAGTTCTTAATTAAGCAAAGTGCTTGCTCTCTGGTGCTGATGGGTGGGACAAATGAATGTGTAAAGGATCAAACTCTTTATAATGTCCTTCTTTAGTAGGCCAGGCTTTGTACAGCAATTGTCCATTTATTTTTCCTTTTTAAATCTCTTTGTAATACAAAGCAATTTCCTCTATATAATTATTATTTATTGCTAAATGGAAAATTAAAAAAATAATCTTATGTTTCTATTTTTTCTTAAGCATTTTTATCACCATCTCCAACTAAAAATCATCATACATCCTCGACAAGTGAAGCTGTTCCTCCGCCAACTTTAACCCCAAACCAAGCATTTTCTCTTCCTCCTGGTCATGCTGTCTGTTGTTTCATGGATGGTGGTGTGGGCCTTTATGACATGGGAGCCAGAAAGTGGGATTTCCTTAGAGATTTGGTATGTCTTATCTCTGTCTTTGGAATGACAATTTTGCTTATATAGCTTTTCTTTTTTTTTCTTTTTTTTTTTTTTTTTTAACAGCAGAAAACAAACAGGAAAAAAAAAAGGAATAAAGTTTTTATAGGAATCTCAAACAAGTTTTATCATTAAAAAAGAGACTAAATTTGTTGTTAGCCAGTAAAGATTTAAGGGTGTTATGGTGGTGGTGGTTGTTTTGCTTTTGTTTTATTTCTTTTAGCTAAAATTTTAGTTTAATTTCATCATCTCCACTGAAATATTACCTAAATGGCTTTCTATAATCCAGAATTAAGGTTCTAGTCAAATCTGAGAAAAAATAAAAGCCACTCAAGTGGTGAGGTCCCTCAGTTTAAAATGACAAAGACCAAATTATTTTTTTTTTTAAAGCAGAAATTCAAAACTGAATTTATCACATATTAGGTAAGCATCTTCACTGGTCTGTTGGTTATTTTTGACGATTTCTCTCTTTTCCTCTTTCCCTACTCCCTTTGCACTGAAAAATGCCAGTAATTTTCAGGTGTACTCCAGTAGGTGTTTGAATAGAGGTTAGTGTTCCATGTTAATTTTTAATAGATTTTTTCTGTAAAGAACCTGAGGCTTAACATTTTTTATATTATCTATTTTTCATGCGTATGTCAAGTTTAACGAGGACCATGTCTGAGAAAACAAGCAGTTGAGATGCAAAACTTCTGAATGATTGAAGTTTAAATTTCAATAGAACAGTCTGTTTTAGAATACAGAAAATTTGCCCTAATACTAGTACATTTTTTTCAAATATAATCAAAATACAGAGCTTTATTATTTCAGTCAGTTTATACCTGAAGAACAAAATTATTTCTGTTTTACAATTTATTTTTTCTTGTTTTTGTCTAGTGTTTTTTTTTAGCGATATTCTTAGCAACTCATTTTCAACGGGCAATGCTAATGCATCCCTGGCATTCCATCACCTTGTTGTTTTAAGGCAGAATGTTTCTGTTTTTAATAAAGATCTATGAAGGGAAGGAGTGTTATAGTCCAAGCTATTTTATGTCTTTTAATTTTGACTGATTAGCCATAACATATAGATTATAATATGGTTTATTTTAGAGTTTGTTCTAGAGTTGGACTTCTGGAAGAAAAAAAAAAAGTAATAAAAATGGATTCAATATTTGTTTCATTTAAGGGACATGTTGAGACCATCTTTGATTGCAAATTCAAACCTGATAACCCTGATCTTCTTGCTACAGCTTCATTTGATGGCACAATAAAAGTTTGGGATATAAATACTTTAACAGCAGTTTACACATCTCCTGGTAATGAGGGGGTTATTTATTCCATTTCTTGGGCTCCAGGTAAGAATATTTTACTTTAAGTCTAAATGTTCTTTGAATTAGCATTGACTTGCAGCAATTTGTGTTATAAAAGTATTAGTTTTAGGTAGGAGGTTGTCTTAAAAGTTTATAAACATAACTGAAGTAATATCTGTAAAACTTGTAAAAACTAGTGCTTCAGAACTCGTTGAAGCTCACCATTATAAGGACTGATCTCTGCCTTTCATACTGAGACTAGAGGAACAAAGCTCTGCAAAGTTTTTCTAGCACTGCATTACAGAGATGATGAGGCTTCCTATGCACAGTAGGCAAATGATTAAAGGAATTTAAATTCTATTTTATGCTGAAAAAGTGGAATATATGTGTTCAGTTCAATCTCATCCTTCTTCAGGTAGTATTCTAATCACTGAAGAGCTCCACTTTTACTTTTCTATTTTTTTTTCATTATTATTTTTGGGATAGGGAGTAGCTTTTCCACAAAGTGTCTACTCTTCCTTAGAGAAGCCACTGAAGTTGGTAGGAAATTTTCTTGTTAGAACTGTTTTGCAATCCATTTAGATGAACCTGAAAGTACATTTCTGATAAAGTTACTGATGTCAGTAGTTGATGATAAGAAAGCTTTCTTGTGATTTAATTATTTGGACAGCAGATACAGTTGTTTGCTTTTTTAATTCTTAATTCAGCTCAGTGCTTTGCTCTCCTATGATTCTAGTGGGAAGCTTAATGTTGTCTGTATAAGTGAAATGAGAAGACACTTAAAAAAAAAAAAAAAAAAAAAAGACAAAAAAAATCTTACACCATGTTCCTCTTCACAGATAATTTTTTGTGCTACATGGAAATTATGACAATATTACATATGTTTTTACATCTTTTTTGTTATTTTGTTCCAAAATTTAAATTCAGTTTAAATTCAGTATCTTGCATTAAGAGAATAGTTTGTTCATGATGGTGAGGGGAAGAATGGGGGTGTTTTTGTATTCTAAATTATTAAAAAAGTAAACTTAAGCCAATTGAAAGTATGTCCTTAAACTTTTGCTCTTAACTTGTTCTCCTTACACTTCATTTTTGCCCACTCCAGACAAAACTTTTCTTGTTTCTTTCACATCCCATACTCCCAGCAATTTCCTCTCCACCTTGTACCATCATATTTCTTCATTCCTAAAATACAATCCAATGCATGCCACCATTTGGATTTGGTCTCATAAGACCTTTAAACATGGTGATACCTCTTTTTTTTTTTTTTTTCCCCTAACTTTCTCCTATCTGAATCTCTTATGTATGTATGTTCTAAACAGCTTTCTAGACTCCTCCTGTATGGATTGCCTTTTTTGCCTCTGAAGTACAGTATAAGTATATGAAGTACAGTATAAAACAACAGTGGAAACTTACCTGTGTCACAGGGTTGTTTAGCAAAATTACAGCTAGATAGATGATCACTGGGGTGGGGAAGAGCCAGTGGCTGTTGGATTAGGCCCAAGTTATGTGACCTGTAGCATTCTCCCTGATTTGTCTTTAGTATATATGGAACTTTAAAAGCAAATGCTTTACTTCAAACTTGAAATATTGAGACTGTATATGTTTTTCAGTTTCAGTCGTATGCATAATGGACATGACTTTTTTGTCACCTTAGTTGCAAAGCTTTCAGCAGGCATTGACAATACTTTTGCAACTATTCAACTTCTGGTTTGCCCTTTTTTCAAAATAGGAATGCAGAAACATAGGTCAGGCTTTTGCTGAAACTGTTATTTGCGACTTAATATCAAATGCTGGCCTTAAAGCATGGAAAAACTGCTGTTTATGTGCATTGATGACTTAATATTTTTTTTTTTTATGAGAGCTTATAAATGTCTTTTTTTAAAGGAGATCTGAACTGCATAGCAGGTGCAACATCCAGAAATGGTGGCTTCATCTGGGATGTCCCAAGAGGCAAAGTGATAACCCGATTCAGTGAGGTATGATGAGCCTGCTTCTCTTTTGTCTATTGCATATAAGTTAGTCATTCCTTCTAGTGCCAATAAATGATGATCTGTCACGTGTTCTTAAAAGACGATATAACAAAAATGTGTAGAAAGATTGATATGGGTGCCAGTTTATCTCTGAGGCAGGTGAAGTTTTTCTTACTTCCTAGGAGTAGATTTGTGACCTGAGAATGGTGAAGCACCAGAAGGTCTCCATTATTTTAAAATTGTTTCTGTAGCGATACATAGGAAAAGCAAAGACAATTTTTTCTTAAATGTGTATGGACATACAAACGTCAAAGCATAAAATGGTGAATTGACGTTCCAT
This sequence comes from Aythya fuligula, assembly GCF_009819795.1. NCBI lineage: Eukaryota > Metazoa > Chordata > Aves > Anseriformes > Anatidae > Aythya > Aythya fuligula. The sequence continues at coordinate 23,721,481 of NC_045562.1, read as the reverse complement.
ATTTTAAAATGTAAGCCCCCCCAAAAAAATTTAATTCCCTGAAGTCTAGACCAAGAAGCTGCATTTTGCAGCACACTAGGCAGTATGGTTTATTTACAATCTTGCCTTGTATTACCTGTAATATATGCAGGCTTTTACAAGTCCTGAAGTGGTACCATAACTAGTTAGTGGCATAAAGAGCTATTTAATAATGTAGTATTCTGTACTATTTTGTATATTCTCAGTATATATATTCTAATATTATGTTAGACAGACATAGTTAACTGTGGCAATATCTGCATTGGAGGAAAGGGCTGCTCTTTAAGAACACCGATATGGAGAAAAACCTTTTTTAATAAAATAAAGCAAGCAAATGAACAACAACAACAACAACAAAAACATTTAGAAGTTCTCAAGTTTTAACATGTAGAACATTGGAACATGTGCTACTAAACATCTGTTCTCAAACACTGGTCCTGATGCATACCCCAGTTAAGTTTTCACATACCACAATTATTCATTCCTACTAATGTCATTATTAGAACAAGCAGCTAACCTTTATTCAGGCTTCAGATTCATATGAGTTGCTCATTCTTTGTCTCTTGGTTCCTGGAGAGTAGGACAGTTTTACTGTCTCTGTCCCTCTGTCCTCAGTCCCAGTTTTCTGGGAGAAATGGGCTGAAACCCATAGGAGAACAAAATAAAGCAGATGAGTCAATAGATAAGAGAAAAAGGGGTGAATTATTTCTTATTGATAGGTATTTTGCATTTTTTGAAGCATGGAAAGAATGGAATCTTCTGCATTGCCTGGAGTCATAAAGATTCCAAAAGAATAGCAACCTGCAGCGGTGATGGATTTTGGTGAGTGTTACTGGAAGAAAAAAAAATAAATTAAAAAAAAATAAAACACCAAATGTACATCTCAAGTCAGTGAACTTTGGCAGCACCATCGGTGATTAATTTTAAAACCGTTCTCACTGGCCAAAATTTGGTGTATATAAATCTCCTGTATTGTTAGGCTATATTTTTCATGATTTTAAGAAAAAATAAAGGAATTGTATCCAAAAGGAGTAGTTTCACTTTGATACTGAAACCGATTACTGATTTCTACTTAGCCAAGAATATTCTTCTAGGTTTCTTACCTGTAGGCATAGAGGACACTTATCAAAAAGCTATCCCTCTTGTCTTCATTGTTTTGTTTTGTTGTTTTTTTTAAAGTTTGTTATTTCAAGGACTAGAAATCACTATTGCAGAGCAAACTAAAAGTTACGATTGTATTACTAGAGGAGGATAATAGTTTATTTGCAAAAATGATCAAATGTCAAGCAAGAACATTGTTGTGTATATTTTTTCAGTACATTTTCAAACCTTTTTTTTCCTTTTCTGCCCACATTCTTTAAATTCTTTCTGTATGCTGTTTTTTTTGTTTTGCTTTTTTGTTTGTTTGTTTTGTTTTTAATTTACTGCTATTTGGCTTATTTGTGTATAATCAAACTTGAGTTTTGGATAGCCTACTCAGAATGGTAGCTTTTTTCCTCCTAATATTCTGTTGTAATTGGTTTCAGTATTATTCGAACCATTGATGGCAAGGTTCTTCACAAGTACAAACATCCAGCTGCAGTGTTTGGCTGTGATTGGAGTCAAAACAACAAGTGAGTAAAAATTAACCCTAATAATTGATACGTAGTATTTAATTGGATTAATGCTATAAAGTAACACAAAGTTATTGATTTTAGAATATGATACTTACTGTTATATTAGAGCACAGAAATTGTTTCTGTTTCACAGTAGGATGTCTGTAGTAGCTCTGCATTTCCAGTAGTGTTCATTTCCAGTAGTGTTCATTGTCTGGTATTCTATTTTTTTGTGTAAGACAGTCTATTTAACTTCTAAAAAGGTTATCTTTGTACTATCAGGAAGAAAACATCTCTGGTTTTAATTCCATATAATGGCAAACCTATATGAACAGGTATGAGATAACCACTTTGTAAGGTTTGGGAGATACATAAACTGCAATGAAATAAGGCATGGGGATCTCTTAAGCTACTTTTGAACACCCTGGACATCCACTAAGGCACTGCATGTTACAAAGAGATACCAACTTCAACCCTGAAATGAATGTGATTATGTCAATGATATTGTGCCTGAGACAGTAAGTTTCAGTCCCTCAGGTGATATTTATTTCTACCAAAACATAACAATGCAAAATAAGTACTTCTAGTTCTGGCAACCTGTACTAAACAGAATTACAGATTAGAAATATGCTGTTAGATCCTTCTCAGAACTGAAGCTTAATGTAAGAAATTTAATATGGTTTTAATACATGTCTAATTATTGCTGGTTGTCCAATTCTGAGAACACTTTGATAGTGATAAATATCCGTAAGTAGCTATAAGAAAATTTATGTCTAGATAAGTTGCAATTCTTCGAAGTAAAAAATTCCACATTAATATTATTAATAATATTAATAATACCACACATAATGTCATCAGAAGGAACCCAGTATGCCTCTACACTTTGGCAATAGTTGATAAGTGTGTAGCTGAATAAGAGCCATATTACAGCTCTTCAGTTATTACATTATATACTTAATTTGAAATCAACTCCCTGAAGATGAATCAAAATGTAACTTGAAGTAACACACTATAATTTTAAATGTTTGTACATTATGTAATCTTATAAATTGATAAAAAGAAACACTGAAAATACGTTGCAGCATTCTTCCTGAGTAACAAAAAATAATATTTGAAAAACTGAATCTATCAATATAAGGCTTATTTAAATATTTTTTCAAAGAATTGTTTGAGAATACTCCACATTCTACTATTTGGCTTTTGTTTAGTGATTTTTTCAATTACTTCCGATGACAAAGTAGTCATGCTGTTCTCTACATCTCTTCTGAATTTTCAGTTTTGTCAACTTGTTTCTTGGTGAGTTTCCTAATACATAGTTCGTTCCGATAGTGTCTATAAAGTTTCAAAAGAGAAGAGGAAAAAAACATCTGTTTTAGGACTCACCCTCCTCGACTACTTGTTTCACTCACCCATACTTCATGGGAATTGTAGAAAGCTATGTGTTCAGATAGTTACAGTCTGTGAGGGTCAATGTTTTTCATTACTTGTGCTTTTCTCTGTGTATTTCAGTAAATTATAAAAACATGCAGTACGTGATAAAAAACTGTATGTAAAAACAAATACAGATGTCATTGCATAGACTAACCAAAGGATTACAAGAAGTTTAAGAGTTAATTTAGAATATGTCATTTGAGTGTGACAAGAACACACTTCTTTTCTTAGATAAATACACGAAAATGCAAGGAATACAGTTGTCAAATGATTTCTGAGTTATAAAATTGAGTTGTACTTGTCATACAAGAGATTAAGCAGCAAACTGAGGTTTCAGTGTATCTAATAATAGGAATGCTTTTTTTTTTTTCTAATACTAATCCTAGCAACAGAAATAATTGTCTTCAGACCGTCTAGTTTTCATGCAGGTACGGACAATTTTGTGTTGAATTTTTAATATAAATTTTTACACCAGGATTTGAACTCAAGTTTGTGTTAAGGGAGAAGCATTGCAGGGGAATTTGGTAGCTGAAAGCTGACTTACACGTGCTGGCCATCGAGGCATGGAAAAGAGCAGATATTCAATAGCAGGAAAGGGAGACGTTAGATTGGCTTCCTTTTAGTGACTGCTAAGCTGAATATTTAGGAGGCAACTGCAATATTGTGCAGATAATTGCTAATACCAACATGAGAATTTGTTGTCAAAACCAGTTATACGGTAGTTCAATCTACTAATACTTCTGTGCTGAGTTCTGAATAGAGTATACTATTTTCAGAAATGCTTGGTCAGACTGTAGTGCAAATACTATTCCCTATTGTAACTAATGGATCTTGGTCTTTGTCTTTTTTTTTCCTGATTTAATCTGAAATACGCTTATCAGTAGTGACATCATAAAGTAGGAGCAAAATAAGATACTTTAAAAGTAAATTGTAAAATATGCATCATACTTACTTCTAAACTCAAAACCCTTGAAAATACTTTTCATGATTCCAGGGACTGATTTTCCTGTTTTATTTTGCAGAGATATGATAGCTACTGGTTGTGAGGATAAAAATGTTCGTGTTTATTACTTGGCAACCAGCTCTGATCAGCCACTGAAAGTTTTTACAGGGCATACTGCAAAGGTGTTTCATGTACGATGGTCTCCTCTGAGAGAAGGAATCCTCTGCAGTGGCTCTGATGATGGGTGTGTATATCTGAACTATTAGGAAAATTTAAGATCTTTAGTTGCACTGTTTCTGGCACCTTAAAAAACTCTGTGAATAATAGTACAAATCTCTGTTTTGGTCAAATTAAATGTTGCTCTTCTGTTAGTTTAACACAGTGTTTTGGCAGCAGAATAATTATCTAAATTTGTCACAACTGCTGTATCAATGCATTTTTCCAAATGCTTTCCCAAGAGCAGAAAGTGCCTGATGCTTGTTAACAACAGGAGTGAGGCAAGGATGATACTACATGCTTATTCTGCATTTAAAGATACAGGTGCAAGCTTTGGTCTTGAAAGAGGAATTATTTGAAAATAAATATTCCTAGAAATAAATATTCTGAAGTTTGAAATGCTGGCTGGAGACAGTCTTATTTCAGATAGGTGGACATAAATCTTTTAATGGACATAAATCTTTTGTATCCTTTTTCAGTACTGTTCGAATATGGGATTATACACAGGATGCTTGTATAAATATTCTTAGTGGACATACAGCTCCAGTACGGGGACTGATGTGGAATCCTGAAATTCCTTACCTTCTAATATCTGGCAGTTGGGACTATACAATTCGAGTCTGGGACACAAGAGATGGAACGTGTTTGGACACAGTTTATGATCATGGTGCAGATGTGTATGGTAATATTTTAAATATGTTTTATTTCTGTATTAAAATAAATTTTAATCAAACTGGCTTTTAGATAAACTTAATTATTTGACTATATTTTTAAATGCTCTCTCTACTAGGATTAACATGTCATCCTAGTCGTCCATTTACTATGGCTTCTTGCTCTCGGGACTCCACTGTGAGACTCTGGTCATTGACACCTCTTGTAAATCCTATACAAATAAATATCTTAGCAGATAGATGTTGGGATGAGGTTATTGGTAATATAGGTAAGTAAATTGCATATACAGTTTTTTTTAATTTTCTGTATGTTACTATACTTAAGGAAAAAAAAAAGTCTAAATCTTTGTGTTTGTTAGATCGTGCTGTGGAATCTGGTGCTCCTCCTTTGCTGTGTGGTAAAGTTTCCAGGGATATTAAGCAAGAAGTGGAAAAACTGACAGGAAATCCTCGAGGAAAGAAACTAAGATGGTTTTCAGAATGTTTTTCAGTAAGTATTCTACAAACTTAAGGATGTCAGTCAGGTTAAGGTTGTCAGTGTTCTCTACGCACTCTTCTGAAGTTAATCTCTAAAACAAAAGTTGCTTTCTCCTCTACCATTTTCTCTCTTAAAGGAAGTTCAAAAATACACAGAAATCAGCTCTCTTAACAATTCTGCTTGTAAAAGCATCCATGACTGAATTGTCACTTGTGAACATCAAACTTTCATAAAGGAAGATAGGTGGGATAGCTTAATTTGTCATAGGAATAGTTTGCTTTAATTAGAATCTTCCTTTGAAGAAAATGAAAAAAATACATTTTATGAAACTACATTGGACTTTTTTATTTTAATCCATTAAAGGAACACCTCCATTCTGGATGAGGTTTGAACTACCTGAGTGTCTGTGCTTGAACTGTTGGGAGATGTGGATCACTCATGCCCCAGTATCCGTCTAGTGATTTTGCTCCACTGCACAGTAACATTTCCTATAAATCATTACAGCCTTTTTGTGCAGTTCAGTTAAAATTATAAACTACTAGATACCTGTGAGTGCCTACCTACATGGGAGCTGAAATTGATGTAGAAAAAGGGCAGAAATGTCCTAGAAATTACAGTTTGTGTCAGACAATTGTTATTTAAGTGAATGTTCTATCTACAAAGATCAAACAAAAAATACAAAATATTTTCAGTATGTTCAAACAAATGTATGTTTTGATTTCTGGCTAAAGTTTAAGGTATAATGCAAAAATGTTGAAACACTTTTCCTCAATTACAAATCCTGAAATTTCCTGACTTTTATTAAAAATATTTTTAATGCAATTCTTTGTTTTACAGAAGTTACACATTTGGATGTCCTGTATTAATTCTTGAGTAAAGCTATTATGGAATATTAGAATTTTCTAACAACAAACTTTTTTGATCATCTCTGTGCAGTGCTTTTTAGAGTCCAGAAGCTAAGTGTTATGCTTACACTATTGTGAGTCAAATGACAGCTTTCATGGATTGAAAAAGGAAAATTGAAAAGAGAATAGTGATTTATTTTTTTCTAGTACATTCCTCTGCTTTTTACCAGTTCAGAGATGACTGGGCCTCTAAACATGTATCCTGTTATTCTTTAAAAAGCTCCTTCAGGTTAAAGTTTTAATATTTTTTCTTTTCATCCTTTTAATGACTCATTCACTTCTAGACTTCATTGAATGTTAAGCCATCATCCTTGTTTTACAGAGGGGAATATTCAAATATTAGACCTATATGAATGCTTAAAATTTCAACGACAAAAAATTTGCCTTGAGGACCTGCAAAATTTTGTGTGTATACTGTTATATGTATCTATTTTAAGATTTTAGTGTTGTAAACTGAATTGTGGCAGCTGAGACTTGAAGTTGTTTCTTTACCTCACCCATTACTTCAAAAGAGAGTAAACAACTACAAAAGAGAGTAAACAACTGTTTGGGTAGGTCTTGCACTCCAGCAGCTGAATGTTGTTTTATGCCTGCAGTAACCACCACATAGCTAGTAAACATCTGGGAGCACAAGAGAGAGCTCTAATGATGAGCTCTCAGCTGTGGCCACACATAAGCAAGAAGGTGAATTCATGAATCCTAGTGTATCTTTAAGTCTTTGAGAAAAACAAAGAGGTTGTAGTGTCTTGAACTGTCATGTCTTCATGGTAAAGCTTCTAATATTAAAATGGTCTGAAATTACATTTCTTGGAATTGACTGAGAAGTATTTTCAAGGTCTTTACAAGTTTAATTTCTCTTGAACATTATTGTAATTCAACTTTATTTTTTTCCCTAACAATTCTAGCCTCCAGGAGGCAGCAAAAATTTGTGGGATTTAGTTGCTGTAATAAAAGGACAGGATGATAGTCTGCTTCCACAAAACTACTGCAAAGGAATTATGCATATGAAACATCTCATTAGATTTAGAATGGTAAGTGAGTAGTAAACATTACCTGGTTAATAATACACTCAGTATTTCACTCTTTAAAATTAGCACTTGATGCTTTACAAAAGGATTAGAACTTATCTCGTGCCTGAAGATATTTGTGCATTATCAGTTCTCTGTGCAATATTAATCTGTTAGAACAATGGCATCTAGGTGAGTCTGTTTGACTTCATACATACTCAGTGTTAAAATGCTAGGCTACATATAGAGTACTTCTGTATTCAGTGAAATTAAATTCTTTGTATAAACACAAAAGTTTGTAGTTGTGTTCAGATGCAGGGGCAGGAATTCATGTCTGAAAATGGAGGAGAGGCAGCAGAGATACGCAAATATGCTCTGTGACTCTCTGGAAGGAGGAGTGGAAAAGAAAGAACCTGTCATTAATAGAAATACACAGCTGAAGAGTGACTCGATTGTGAAATTCCAGAACCAGGCCACAGAATTATTTGTAGTTGCATGTGTTGAATATGCAACCAGATGTACAATTTGTACAGAATATGGGGCTATGTGGTTCTTTCAGGGACTTCTCAGAGAAACTAATCAATCCTATTCTCTAATGACTGGAAATAGAGGAAATAGAGGAAAGCAATCTAGTGGTATGGATTAGAACATGTTTAACTGTCCCCTCAGGTATTTATTCCCCCTTAGGAATAAATACCTGCCAGGTATTACCTGATGTTTGTTGTCGTAGGTTGTCTCTTTTGCATAACTTACTAGACTCTTAAAGAATGACTGAAGTGATGGAAATTTTCTACTGGTGATATTGACTATAATTATAGCAATTACTTTGCTAATACTATGAAAGAGACAAAAAAAATAAAAAAATAAATAAAAAAAAAAAACATTTATCTCAGCCAGCTAGCCTATGAAGAAGAAATTCATTCTTGATCCCTGCAGTGTAAGCAATCTCTTATCCATGTAACCGATGTTGTGAACTTGTAACAGGTGAGTCAGAATAACAGCAGTAAATGCTGCTTGATCTGTGGTTAAATGGTCCCATCAATTAAAAGCATTTTGTTACCTTTTTGTCGATTTGGAATCCTGCTTAAGCCCTATAGGAGAAGGTAGAGATAAGATAGTGCTGACATCCTCTGTATATCTGCAAATATCTTTTTTTTGTTAGGAAATTGGGTAATGTTTAATAACTGGTAAAAAACATTGCAGCAACTAGACATTTCATGAGGAAGTAGAGACCTAGAGCAAGTGTGCTTTTTGTTTTTTGGTTTTTTTTGCTTTTCTTTTGTTTTTCTATTTCTAGCAACCAAAGTTGATTTATTGATTTATTGGAAATTTTAACATAAAAATGACACAGAAGATAAAGCTGCCAAATAAGAAAGTAATGTTGTTTGTTTAAAAAGAAAACAAACAAACAAACAAAAAAGATGCTTTGCCTTTCTTAGCAGAAATTATTATTTCTTTATTTGGAATTATTATAAGAGTAATAAGTCATTTCCAGCTCTATGCTGGAATTTAATTTGCAGCTCCATTCATAAATATTTTCAAAAATACTGAGATTTTTATGATGGACAACTGGGTGGCTTAGTGTTGCATATGTGAAAATGTTTGAGAATGAAATGAAAGTATGTAAAAGATGAAAGGAAGATAAGGAAAATGTATATGTGCATCAAAATACTAACAGTTGTTATAATGATATAAGTAGTTCACTGTCATTTTACTGTAATCTCTTAGAATTAGTATTTTCTCTAAAGGATTCTTTCTTATAGCTTTTATATTTTATTGTAATGCTTGATTAAAATTCATTAAGAAAACTTGTTTTCATCACAGAAAACCAACTGTTGTACTCTTTAATTTTTTTTTATCAGTCCAAAGCACAAGAGCTGACAACAGTAAAAATGTCCAAGTTTGGAGGTGGTATCGGTGCACCAAGCAAAGAGGAAAGGCTTAAAGAAGCTGCAGAAATACATTTAAGATTAGGACAAATTCAGCGATATTGTGAACTGATGGTAGAGCTTGGAGAGGTAAAATATCAGACCATTATTGAAAACAATAAAATACAAAAGTTTATGAAAACCAGCTACCCAAGCAAAGCTTGTATAGGAACAAAAGGGATAATAAATCCAGAAATAATTGATTCAGATATATTGTTTTTAACATACACAGACTAATAAATAGCTAATTAATATTTTAAACCTTTTGATGAATTTATTGTAATGGAAGAAACATGAAATATAATTAAAAATACAGCTCTTTCCCAAAATAAACTGCTCAGATATGTAGAATGTATTCCTGCTTTCTTCTAGTGGGACAAAGCTCTCTCAGTTGCACCTGGTGTATCGATGAAATACTGGAGGAAGTTAATGCAAAGGTAAAGTGATAAAAATACAGTGCTGAATTGTAAATTCTGTTCATAAAATGACATAAGTAGGAAAGATACCAGTAGTACTTGGGTTCTCTGACAAGATTATAGTGATGTTATGTTTTGTTCAGTAAGGTTTGGGCTGGAACTGTCAGGGATTTCAACAGTGATTGGGGGTATGTAAATCAAGTTAAAATGTTAAACATAAATTACAAGTTTGACTGGAAAGTTATTATGCGGTAGAGAGCAGTATCCTTACAACTTGGAAGTCTTCTGAGATCTGGTAAAGTAGATGTTTCAGTGAACTTGAACTTCATCTAACACCTGTACCATAAAGTTTGATGAACAATTTTATATGTAGATCTTTCTTGTTTGTTTATTCATTTGTTTAATTAGGAGAGCTGATCAGTTGATTCAGGAAGAAAATGATGATGTCATCCCATACTGTATAGCTATTGGAGATGTAAAGAAACTAGTTTCTTTCTTTACTTCAAGAGGCCAGCTTAAAGAGGCTCTGCTTGTTGTGCAGGTATTATTACATATACCAGTGTATGCAATAGCATTTATGTATTCATTTCTATTCTGAAGATGACAAGCATATTTAAAAGGCTAGCTCTGTTCACATTTGCAAAATGGCTAAATAATGAAACCCTACTCTTCACTTTCATTCTTTATTGGCCAGTTTTTACTCAGAAATTGTAAGAAGGTATCTCATGCTTACAGATTTTAAGTCTGATTCTTCTGAATTGCAGTCAAACAACTATAATGAGAGCTGATATAGTTTTTGGTTACGTAAAAAAATTAACTTGATTTTATCAGTCGGAACTGCCCTTAACTTTTAAGGCATGTAGGATTTCACTTGCATTTCTACGAAGGTCTTGAGTATACTGCTTCTTCTAGAATCTTCAGGCAAAACCATTCAATTACAGTAGAAATCAATATAGGAAATCAACAATGATTCTATCTATGATTCTAACTTTTAAATGAATGCAAAAAAAAAATAGTGTAACCTATTACCAAGAGGGACATGTCCCTTCTGCTTTCTAATGTAAGCACAAGTTAAAGGGTGCACAAAACATGCAAGACTGATATTTTGTTTCACTCTTTCTCCCTGTCATTTTATTATTTTTTATTATTTTTCTTTGTCTGCTTAGTACAGCTTGTTAAATAAACTGTCAAGATATGTACCTGGCACGTTTTCTCATGCCTACCTGTTCTCAAGTGTTTAATTGGCTCATACCTGGGAACTTGAATAATAATGCACGAGAATTGGTCCCTTAGAAACTGTCTATCTGTATCTTGTTAAATTTAACAAGTTATAAATTGTGAACCTCAAAGCACTTTAACACTTTAAAAATATCTTCACTTAATTTTTGGAAGACAGGCATTACAGGGTTTGCTTTTATTACAATTAACAGAGTAGTCTGTGTCTCGAATGTTTAATCAGATAATGTTAAGCAATAAAATGCCAGGACTTAATTACCATTTTAACTGAGCCTTGAATTTTAATGGCATTATACAAGCTGCACCTTAAAGGGCATGAAAGAATTTCATTTTAAGCCACACTGATCTTTTTCACTTAACATTAGAAATAATGTATTTCAAGAAACAAAAGAGGTTTGTTTTATGCCACTATATAAACTTTCCAGATTGAATGGATTGGCTATGTGGCCATGCAGTTCATCCTCCACTCTAAGCCACTTTTTCCTAGGAGAGTAAAAATCAAGCTTGCAATCTTCACTGTCCATTTGAAGTTTATTGAAAAATTGGAAGAATGCAAGGCGTAGGGAGGAAGAGGTCTCTTGCTTCTGTAGAATTTCTTGTATGGCTACATAAAAACAGGCTAAGATTTAGCTATGTATAGGTTTGTTGGTCTAAACGTTTCCTTTGTTATAACTGGGCTTTAGAATTTTTACAGATCTCAAATTTATCTTTGAAAATAACATTTAATGTCAGTTTTGATTGGCACATTAATGAATCTCTCATTTTATTCACTTCTAGGCAGCTTGTGAGGGAAATATACAAATGTCACCACTCTCCACAACAACTGGATCTTCACATTCTGATTTAAACAATACAGATGATTATAATGAGTAAGCTTTTCTAATTTATAACTAAAGCTTCATTTTGGTGCAGTATATAATGTCATCAAAAAACATAAACCTTAGTGGTTTAATTTGGCAACAGCAATGTAGAATTTGACAACAAAATATTACATCTTCTAGTATTTAGTTAATAGGGAGACAGTTTCAACTAACTGATTCTACAGTGTATAATTTCCCCACTTGCCCTTTCTAGTTGCATTTGTCATATGTATTATATAAATATTATATAGGTATCGTATAAGTATCTTTTTTTTTCTTGATCTTTAAGGAGCTGCGCTATTCCTATGCACTTAAATATTTTTAGATTTTTAGTTTTTTTACGTTAGAACTTTTGAGAAGTGTAGAGTAAGACTTAGTATCTGTAAGACCCTGTGTTTTATGCATCTTCATCTGAAGGCTTCACTGGTTTTCATCAGTGAAGTTTCTAAAATTTACACTAATAGACATATTTTCTTTGTGTGTGCTGACAAAGAAGCCACACATCTCTCCTTGTTTAGAACAACACTTAAAAACTTAAATCGCGTTGTCATGCTGTATGTATAGTAACAAAAACAGTTTGGAGCCTGTGTAGCTACTTCATTTACATGCACAGTTTTTGAGTAGTTGGAGTGATATTTATGCAGTGTTCCCAGGTACAGAATAAATATCCAAACAGTTGATCTCTCTTCCCTCAGTCTGAAGAGACATTTCAATGCTGGTGTGGATTTTGTGAAACTGACCCACCTGAATGTGTACCAACATAGGTGGATTCAGCTCAAACCAGCTACATTTTTGACTGTGTGTGGTGTCCTTATATGTAAGTCAAATATAAAAATTTTAGGGTACATAAACAAATGTGACTTGTATCTAAATACAGAACCAAACAACTGCAACCTTAAAGCGATCTTGCTGAATTCATGTTTTGTTACTGCAGGCTTCTTCAAAAAGTCAGTAAAGAATTGGCAGAATGGTATTTCCAAGATGGCCATGCGGTGCTTGCAGCATGTTGCCATCTGGCTGTTGAAAATATAGAGGTAACATTGACTTTCTTATTACATCTTTACATATTGACAGTTTTTTCAAATATGTGCCACATTCTAAATTCTACTAACTAAACTTATTTGCTCTGTATTTATTTATATTGATCCTTACAGTATTGAAGTTAGTGGCAGAACTCCCATGATTGAATTTAAAACAAGGTTTCTCTCATGCACAGAACATATGTTGTTGTTTAATTGAATTTTAGTAAATAAAGTACTTTTTATATCAGAAAATATGCGGTACATAAGTACCTTATATATATACATAAGTATTATTGTTTACTGTTTATGCTGACTAAAAAGACCTACTCAGAATTAAAACTTTGTTGTACTACAATGAATGTAATGTCCATCAAATTTGCAATATAAATGAAGTAAATAGGGAAAAAAAAAATCAGCCCAAAAAATATGGCTGATGTGTGAGGAACATTATTTTTTTTGTTTGTAGTTTTACATATTATTTCTTTTCCTCATGGACTTTCCACTGGAATTTGTTGTTGTGGACCCAATACGTTCTTCCTTCTCTGTCCCCCCAAATGAGTAAAATTCCATCTTAATATGTTGTTGAGAGAAAGCAATCAGTTAATGCCTGTATTTCAAAACAGACACGTTTCAAGTTTTGTATAGTCTCTTACTGTTTAATATGCTATTATCCCTATCAGATACTTCAGTTACCCAAAGAAAATATGAACAGGAAAGTCATTCCTGTTTTTTATATTCCCCATTTAATCAAAAGAGGGGGAAATATGTACTCTGAATACTACTGTCCTTACCTAGGACTAAAAGGAAACACTGTCATGCTTGTTATGTATGACGTTTAATCTCTCAATAAAGGAAGTTTCTGCTAAAGGAAATCTATTTGGTTATTTGAAAACTAGTACACATGGTACGTGATGGTCTCATTCAAGAGGCCCAAATTTTATATGAAAGTTCCTTTAATTAATGCTTATTTTGTCCTGTAAAAGGCAGTTTCATGGATGAATGTCATATGCTCAATGCAGTGAATCCACAAAAATGCTTGTGTCCCTTAATGATATAACTTTTTCATTGAGCAAGCTTGCGATGGCAAACCTGATTCGTGGAAATGAACTGGAGTTGGCAATCAGTGTGGGTACTGTCTTAGGAGAAAATGCAGCGCAAGCAACACATTATGCCCTAGAATTACTAGCAAGAAAGTGTATGACAGTAACAACATGGTAAGAACTTTTTTTAATCCAAAGATGATTTCTTTCTTTTTTTTTCCCCTGACAAAACAATTAAGGTGTTTCTCATTCTGATACTTATATATATGTCAGACCACTATGGGTAGATAGATGTCTGCTTGAGTAAAAATTAAACTTATGAAGCATGGAGAATGCAAGTGTTCCACTTTATTCTCAAAATACATTATGTATGCATTGTAAGGGAGAGAAGAGTCCTTGTCATTTGGAGTACAAAATGTGCTGAAAAAGCTAGGTACGTACTTGGGCAATAACTAACATAGCAAGTCCTAGTCTGTACTCAGTAAAAATGACTGCTTCAGACAAAGTGAGGCTAGAATTGAATTATAAAGTTAATAAGCACAGAAGTTCAGGTAGGATTTGCAAAGTGATTTTAAATACCTGCTTTACAATATAAAACCCTGAGAGACTGATGTATTATTTTACACCTGTATTGGATATACAGGACAGCTGACAAGATCTAAAGATGAAACAGGTTTACTGTTTAATTCACTTACTGTTAATTTCTCTGTTGCACGTAGGGGAAACTTCATCCCTCTGCTAAACTTTCTCTTCTTCCTCATGGTTGTTTTACTTTGAAGGGTACAGTTTGTGTCTGTTTGTTGTCCACCAATGAAACAGAAAATCTTGCTAAGATATATTTGGAAGCTGTACAGTGTTTCAGAACTGACATTCAGTAAACAACATGTGTTTAAACAGATACTGTAATCAAGACTCAGTTTTGCTGCTGAAGTTGGTATTTGCTCAAGCATCTGGGGGTAGCCTGAGAGAAATATAGTGGAACTCATTTCTACAGAGCATTTAGCCTAGAAAAAGAAGCAATGCAGAAAAGGATATAATAAGAAATGGATGTCTTGCTACTTTGGATTCGTAATGATTCAGCATGTCCACATTGCACCAAGTCTAACAGAGTTGTTCCATCAACTCCATCTGCATCTTCTAAAGTCTCTGAAGCTGTTTCTCTGTTCTCCTTGCATTCATTGTGAAGATTGTTTTTCACCTGCAGTGCTTCCTATTAAAGGGTATTTCACAATTGATGTATATATCCAGTTCCATAGTTAAAACTTGTTTTGATCTCGGTGCTATAAGAAACACTAGTAAAAGTACAGCCTTTACATGTAAGTATGTATATAAAATTTCTGCAAGCCTATGGCATGTCTACATTCCAGTCTATAAAGGTACACATAATAAAATTTTAAACTAGTCTGGTGTATGTTGCCCAAGTATACATCTGGATTTATCAGTGTGTTCCATATGCTATACAGAATATCTGTTACAGCTATACCATGCAATCCTTGATTCTGATTTGCAGCCATTACAGCGTATTCTTCCATTCTGTAGAAAAGATCAGAGATCTATATTTTGTAATAAAGAGATGCTAACAGCATAGTAGTATAAGTATTTAGTCATCTGCATGCAGAAGATGATGAATGGTGAAGCTGGAGTTCGAGGGCATCTGGGCTATTCGTTGAAGGCCTTGCTTTTTCTTTATATTGATTATTATGCTTAGGGAAATCCACCAATCAAAAGCATTTCATTGCCGAGAAACAATTGTGTTAATTAACTTAATTAATTCCTCAGGGAATACCAGAAGGCCAATTGCTAATGAAATTAATTATTGATGGAATGTTTTTCTAGAAAAGCTCTAAAATATAAAATCCAAACAAAAAAAGTCAAAATCAAAGATGCATACCCTTCCTAACCAATCCAAGTCTGCAACCTTTGGAAAAAAAAAGTGGGCATTTGGGAAAAATGAGTGAACTTAATAAGGCCATTTTCATTTTATGTGTGTTTAGTGCCTAAATACTGCTAAAATGAACTTCCTTCTGCTATTTAGGCTAGTGGCATTTCACTTGAAACACTGAATTCTGCATATCCTGACTCAGACACCTTATTTTGTTCTTGGGGCTAATTGTCATTTTTTTTACAATCCAATTCTTAAAAAAACATTCCACATAACACAGTTTGAAGCCATTATATGAGGTTTGCTCTGTGTTTGTTGTTTTTTTTTTTTGTAATAAACATTTGATTTCAGTTTTCAGCTGAGCAGTTTCTAGTCACTTAAAAAATTACTACATTTGAAGTTGAGTACATGTGACTAACTGATCTTGAAAATAGTCAAAAATTTTGAAATATACTATATTCTGAAAGGGCCTTTCTGTATCTTAGAAAAGTGGCTATTGCATAATAGTAATAATAATAAGATAACACATTTTCCAAAGACCTTTTGGCATTAGGTTTGTTAGGTTGTTAAAAGGCATTGGAAAGATTTCTTTTTTCTTAAACACAGTCAGCTAACTTGGCTATTAGATTTGCTTTTGTAGATGTTCTATTATATTTTTCTTCTGTATACAAAGTTAAGAATACAAAACAAAGTTTTATTCATTACTGTTTCAATGTCTTCCTTTTAGCTCTCCATCACTTGGATACAGGTATTATGCTTCTTTCTAGAAGGAGAGATTAGAAAAGTATGTGACTTCACTAATGCTAAAAATAAATTTAAAATGTGTCCTCATTATTTAATCATAGATGGGAAGTGGGGTGGAAAGTAGATATTGGACAGCAACTTGCATTTTTAAGCCAAGGACTGCATTCTGACAAGCCAGGGGAACTCAGTAGGAGATTTTGCCTTACACAGTGGCAAGTCAGTCTTGTGGGTCACAGGAGAAATAATGCCTGCATGAGTAAAAGAGACATAAAACAATAAGAATAATTAATTATTTAAAGCTCAATATTATTTTTTTTTTTAAATAATTTGCTAGTATTTATGTGCGTTCTCTCCAGCTGCTTCTTGTGTAAAGTAGGATGGGGAAGTAAACAAATGGTAAGAAGTAGAGAATACTTCAGAAACATCAGTCTGCTAAAGCCCATTTTTTTGTGTTTAATCAGAAGGATTAAAATAGGTATCATTCTTTTCTTGTATAATCTTTTTTTATCACAGAAGCTGTAGCCATTCTGAATGACTGAAAGATGTTTTTTGCTGATGTCATGGTGCTCTAAAAGCCTTTTACCCTCAACTTCTGGCAGTTTGACTGAGGATATCGTTTCAGGACAGAGCCACACCACCCTCTTTTTTTCAATGGGAGAGGTCCTACTTTCCCTTCCAATCGCTGCTCATGTTTTCTTCCATCTCACTTGGAGGTGGTTCTTACACTTGAGGATTGCACAGTTGTTTAATTCAACCACCTAAAGCAACATTAAAAAAAATCTAGAAATTAAATTCTCAAAAAAGAAAAAAAATAATTCAATTTTTGCAAGGTAGTGACCTGGATCTGCCTACCTAGTGATGATATGTGCATTAGAGAAATTGATGAGGGACGGGATGATGCCTTTGAAAACTGGAACAAAAAGATATAAGAATGGAAGGGAAGTGGAGATCTAAAGGAAGGAAGAGGTAGAACCTCCTTCTTTAGGCCTTAGTAAGCTATTGATTGAAATCTTAAGCCTCATTTATTGTACCAAAAATAGACTCCCAAGTTGCTTCTGATCTTACCTGGAAATAGCCTTTTTTTTTTTTTTTTTTTTTTTTTTTCCTCCCAGTAAACTCATCTGTGTAGAAGGAATGTAAAGGGAAAACTGTTTCATTTTATTACAAACTATCAAGAATAACAACATGTTGTCTTTGTGTTTGTGCAGGGATTTAGCAGCCGATCTTCTTATGATGATTCCTGATAATAAACTGCATTTGGTAAAGCTATGTGCTTTTTATCCTGGATGCATAGCAGAAATAAATGACCTACATGAAAAGGTACAATGAGAAAGAATTTACCTGGATCCTAAAAAGAGGTTTTGTAATGATTTCAGAATGTATAATGCCAAATAAATTTAAGATGTTTTTTTCACTAATGTTCTTACATATGTTCAATATATTTTTTTCTCTTTCAGTCTTTATTGACTTTATTTTCAGTACAAGAACTTTAGTTCTTTAATTCTAGTGTGTACAGTATTTTCATGGCACAGGTTACTTCCAGAAGTAGCTTATGATCTTCATCATTTTTTGTCAATAGGATTTATAACCTCATCACTGAAGTGCAGCCTAATCATGTCTTGGCAGATCACCTTTTTGTAGTACCCCGAATTGTTTTACATCTTGATGTCTTTAGTCTCCTTAAGCCCTGCCCTTCCCTTCCCCCCCCCTTCGTCTTCAGCAGCAAAGGAGTCTGCTCCACTAACTCCCTCCCTTAAACTCAGGCTGCACATCTTCAAAGGAATAGTAACAAATTCACAAAATCACTAACAAGTGAAGCTGATACTTACAGAACCTTCTCCTTCAGCAGTGTCATCTCTACTCTAGATGGCTTTTTAATGCCTATTATATGGAGGTATGTCATTCAAACATTATCTTCAGAGAGTTTGATCTTAATGATATATAAGAGCTTCAGTATTTCTGTACATCTTAGATGGTTGTTTGAGTATTAAAATAATTCTTTAGCAAAAACCTTGTTTTCTAGTGTAATCTTCCTGATGCAGAAGAATGTATGCGATTGGCAGAGACAACTGAGGCAGACGGAGATATATTTGAAACTATAAAGTACTATCTGTTAAGCACAGAACCAGAAAAGGCTCTCCCTATTGGCATTCAATATGTGAAAGGTACTTAAATGAAGAAACTTTTTTATGCATAAGTAATTTTGACAGCCTGCCTCTTTAGATATTTTTCTATTATTTCTATTTCTATTTTTCAACAGAACAACTTCGTGGCTCAGATTGGACTTTAGATTCAGTCTGCCCATATCTTGACCTTCTAAGTTACATACGTACTGAACAATTAGTGTTGCATAAATGTAGCAAGTGAGTATGTTTTACCTGTTTTTAGAAGTGCAAGCTTAATTAAAGGAAACATTTGGAATAAAAAGCTATAGGTACACATCATTAAAGTATTTTTTGCTGACTAGAAGAGGGCTACAAAAAGATTACAACAAGCAGGCTAATTCCCAGTATGGAGAATTGAATGTGGAATTCTCCTAAATTTAGCAAGAAGGAAAAGGTGTTTTTCTTCTTCTTTCTCTGTGAGGCATTTACAATGGGTGAGTCAAGGTTGGCCGTATTTGAAGAAGCTCATTTGGATCACAACTTGTTTCCGTTTCCTGAAGAAAAGGAGTAGTGTACCACATACTATATGGGTTTTTACGTCAAGGAAAGTTGTTACTCTTAAAATTAACTCTGAAATATTTGGAGTGCTGTGGTTTGCCTTTCATAAAAAATGTGGTTGAAGCTAGGTGTTGGGGGTATCTGCACAAGTGTATGTGTGAAGAAAGGAGCAGAAAGCTTAACTCTTACCTCTGGTCTGTGGGGAAAATTGATGGTACTGAAAAACATACAAATATGTGAGACAATTTTATTTACATTTTTGAGTTTTATTACATTAAAATGTCTGAGTGCATTCTTTTCGCAGCTTTATGTGATTGGGCTTATTAACTGTGTTATACTTGCCATTTAAATGTAATAACTAAAAATCAGTACACAGCAGATTAAATCTTTTTTAATAATTACATCACACCACAAAGAAAGTGAACAGTCAGCTAACGTGTATTACCCATGAAAGATGGACTGATAAATCAGTTTTTAAAATCATATACTTGAATATGAGTTTAAGGTTTTTGCAAATGCTTGAAATCTTTATTGTTTATGATTAATACTTGTCCATTTATAGGTTTCGGAATGAGTTGTTGATTTTGTGTGGTTACATTGGTGCTTTACTTGCTATCAGAAGACAGTACAATAGCATTGTACCTGCACTTTATGAATATACAAGGTAATGTTAAGTTTTCAATAACACTTAGAAATCTCAATCCCTAATACGATGTATGCCATAGATAGTCCACACTTCTCCCCCACAAAAAAAAAATAATCTGAGGTCTCAGTTCTGTGAGTGGTGTATAGTGGTGAAGCCATGCCTCCTATGGAGCCTTCTTTACTTTTTTTTTTTTGTGTGTGCATTATGTTAATAAAAGTTTTTGAGTTAGCACAAGTTGTGAATTCAGGATTTCACTCAAACTTGTAGTTCTTTATGAAAAACATTATTAGAAGTAGATGAATATTCAACATTGCCTCCATGCATGATTAGAACTGTAACTGTAAATATATAATTTTGTATCAGTGTAGACCACTTGGGAAGACTTGTTCAGTAATGACAAGGACAAGCTGTGACTGTAGACCTCATGACTTGCTTGATTTCCCACTAAAACACCTGTCTTGACCTTCTGGCACTTGCTAAGCTAACATCCCTATCTGCAAGCATTTCACTTTGCCTAGCCCACTGACTTGGCCCAGCCCAGCCTAGTTACTTGACTTGACCTGACTTACCTTTATCCACTTGATGTGACCTGGCCCATTTGACTTGATCTCACCAACTTGACCTGACCTGACTTGGCTTAACCTCATCCGCTTGGCCCAACCCATCTTGACCCTACCTGACCTGGTCCGCTCAGTTCACTGGACCTGATCTGACTCCATGTGGCCTGACCTTATTCGACCCAATCCAACTTGTCTGTACTTGACCCAACCTGGCTTGACCTACTTTGACTTGACTGACTTGACTCAATCAACTCAACTTGAAAGGAGAAAAAAATAAGTTCTATAATCTCTATCTTATCTGGTAAATAAAATAGGTTTATATACAATATTTTAGTATTCCTTCATCAAACTATAACTATTATTTAGTCTTCCTCTCTGATTTATAAGGACACTGCTGTCCAGATAAGTAATTTCCATTTATAGCATAACCTCTCACTCACAATTTGGCACCAACAGATCTTTTGGGTTTTGTCACCCATTTTGCTGTGTGGCAAAGCCATGTCCAAGATGTCACTGATTTTGTAATGTGGTCTGCTTTGGCATTGCTCCAGCTTATACTGTGACACTACCTGCAGCTTTGCTAAAAATTACAGCTCGTTTATAAATGTTGCATGTTGTCCAGTCCTTTTGAACCCTAAACTGTGAGTTTTCCTGATGTTTTATCATAATTTTCTACCAGCAATAAATAGCATAAATTTAACAGATATTAAATCTGTGTATTTGCCCCATTTCTTTGACTCCTCTCCATTATATTCTAGACAGCACTCCTTTCCTCTTAGCTACCGTCATCCCTGAAACCTGAGTGTACAAACAGGAAAAGGAAATAGCACTGTTTTTATTTCTTTTATGAGCCACAGCTTTACATATTGGGGAAAAAAAAATACAAGTTTCTACAGAAGGGCCATTCTGATACAGAAGCGAATAGGCTAATAACAAACAGAGACTGTGATACCTTGACCGTCAAGCTTTAAGTTTTCTTGGGATTTAAAGAACCACTGAACAAAACTGCTCTATTTTTTTTTTTTCTCAGATTGCACAGTATTTTTGGGATTCATAGGTTTTTAGATTTCAGGCCATCTGCAACTGGATACTTGTATACATACATGCTTAAGCTGCACATTTTTAAGGCAGTCCAACAGAGATGGAAGCTTGCTGAATTAGGTCTGGTAGTAACTGTCACTTGTATTATATTTTAATTTAAAATAATAATAATAATAAATCCAATGAAAGTTTTTTGAAACTCTGTTTTCCACAGGTAATCAGATAAAACAAGGCTATCCCAGAGCATGTATTAAACCACCATCATTGTAACCATATTTTTATCACATATTTTTGTGCCCTTACTTCTAGTAAACTTGTCATAAGAAAATAGAAGCCTTAAAATATAGAGGCCTTAAAGAAAAAACAAAACAAAACAAAAAAAACAGATAATTGAAGAGAAGCTTAATGAAAAAAGTATACTTTTTCTAGCATACTAGAATATCTGGTAATTTACTATTTCTATGGGTTTATATTGATGAATATATTATGATGAATATATTATTATCCTTCATATATTATGAAGGATCAAATGCTAAAGTTACATCAAAATATTTTGATATTACTATTGTCTATCTTATTTTTCTTTCAAGAAAATATTAATTGTTAGAATTAATTTGGAATTTAATTATTTTCTTATTTTCTTTCTTTTCAGTCAGCTTTTAAAAAGACGAGAAGTATCTGTACCTTTGAAAATTGAACAGCTCGCGGAGGAATTAGATGCATGGCGAGCTTGTACTCAGTTAAGCAAGTAGGTGCAAAGTATGAAATTAGCATGAATGAGACTGCTGGCATTTAAATGTTTATTTGTAAATACAGTATTTATCCTTTTGTAAAATTTTAACCTGAATGTAAAAAATTGCTATTGTGTGGACGTTAATTTCTAATGCATAACGTACGATGGTTGAAAAATAAATGTCTTTTGTTCATAGGCCAACGAATGAATTGCCACGCACCCCACCATCTGAATCACAAAAAATGGTGTATTCAATACTGGTATCACGAATACAAGAGGAGCCTCTGAAAGGAATGGTTGGGCCAGACTATGTCACTGGATCAAATCTTCCTAGTCATTCTGATGTTCACATCTCTTGTTTGACGGGGCTAAGGATACAGGTACAGTTTCAGAGAGCCAAGATATTCTGTCTTGGTGATAGTGTTGGCTAGTTGTGAAGTTACCGTAAGTCTAATGTCTAGCCCGTCGTGGGAGGAAGAATCTTTTTCTTGTTGTCAGAGTAGCAGAAGTTAAAGAGGACAAGTGCTGAGATCTGCTGTGTTAGAAAAGCTATATAAAGAATTGTCCAAACAAATGATTGCCCAATTTCCCAAACCAAAACTTTTGAATTTCCATGGGAAAGACAAATTTGTTTTGCCAAATGTTCTTTTTAAAGTGCTTTCAACTTATTAACTCCTACCTCACAGCACTTTAAATTAAAAAAAAAATAATCCCGTTTTTCTGTTTTCAACAACATACTGACATTATTCTATTGTTAGAATTAATTGTTATGGAAATGCATAATATAAAACTTAAAATTCATTAATTAAAGCCAAATATTAGAAAAGTAAATATTCAAATATATTCATTTTTCACTTGCATAGGGCTTTATGATCAAAATGTACTAGTCCTTTTAATGCTTCTTTGGTATATGTTATTATTTTCACAAACGGGAAATTGACAGGGCCTGAAAACACTACTCAAAGGCTTCTTTCTCCAAGCACTGGTTCAATGCCAAATTACTCTCTTGTATGAGGCTATTTCCACTGTCCAGTGCAAGATGCCAGCCCAAAGAATGAGAGGGTTGTTGAAGGATTAAGAGGGATGTTTTTGTATCAGAAATTGGAGATCACAAAATGCTAATGAGGTCCTTGAGGTAAACAGAATTACAAACTGAGCATCCTCAAGTCTAAAAGATTTGCTGCCAACGCCTCCACATTAGAACATAGTCTTTGCTGTGTCTCAGAGGAAAATACATGCCCCATGTTAGTTGTTGTTAACAGCCACAGAAAGATGTCATTGTTATAATCCATTTGACAAGAATATCAAGTATGGTATCACCAGTTTGTCGTCTACAATATCCTAATCTCTGGATTAGCTAATATTAGGAGTTACTGCTTTAGGCATGCGGATCAGCTCACAATTCATTGAGTTAATACTAAGGTACAGTAGCCTAATTGCTTGGTTTTACAGTTTTAAGTGGTAAATTCAGAGAAGAAGGCACTTAAAACTAAATTGCAGCTTTGACACTATTTTATCAGATGAGGAAATTAGCAGATAGCTTTTCTCCCAACAGATAAATTGGTGTTTTGTCCTTCATGTTTTTCATAGCGAACAGTTGAAATTTTCCTGTAGACTGCATGTACCTTCCATGCAGGTGTTATATATATGTGTGTGTATATATATATATATTCATATTTATTCAGTTTTAGGATGAAGAAACCCAAAGATCACCACAGATAATTACAGTGAAGTATGTATGATATTCTGAAGAGAAAAAAAAAATCTTATCTCGGACTCTTACTCTACAGTTACATTTTGCCTGAATTACTGGCAAACATATAGAACACAACAATTATAAAAAAAAATAGAAAGATTACAAAATGTTGGGTCTCCAGGTTTTAGAAGATAACCAGTTCACTTAACAGTTGTGCATTACAAATTCAGCATCAAAGCTTTGAGTTGACCAGGTACTATTTTTGCATAAATTTAGGTGACAGATGTAAATCTAATTTTTACATGCTTCTCAGATGTAACAAAATGTGCTGGTCATTCTGGTAGTCTTTACTCAATACTTGTGTACTTTGTTTTTTCCCTCTCCAAACATTTTTGCTGTACAGGGTCCAGTGTTCTTCCTTGAAGATGGAAAATCTGCTATTTCACTGAATGATGCTTTGATGTGGGCCAAAGTGAATCCTTTTTCACCACTAGGAACAGGAATACGACTTAACCCATTTTGATGCGGTGTTTTCCTCTGTTCTTTGTAGTGCTTAGAATAACAGTTTAGGGGTTAATAGCAATTTAACCTTGCTTGTCAAAGGACAGAAAGATGGCAGTTGATCCATCCTGAAAGGCAATTACTTGGACTTTGAAAACTGTAATATGAGAACAAGAAAATGATTTCTATATAAATGTTTCTTGATAATCCAAAGAAAAATTTGAGAATCCAAAGAGAAAAAGTCCTAACTTAATTGACAGCCATGCCTTTTTTTAAAGTAAGAACTGTTGTCAGACAATGCAGACACATTTCTGTTAAATTTGTGTAAACAAATGCCTTGTAAAGCAGTAGGCAACTATCTGCACATTATCAAAATACAGATAACAAACTGTGAAATTCATAAACACACTTTTAAATACATAGTGACTTTATGGATAGCCACTGCAACCCATTTTTAGAATGACTGAAATCCTGCAGCTGATTAACACATTGTGTCCCCCTTTTTAATTTTAACTAGTTTTTACATACAGAATTCTATAGCAAAAGTAATATTTCAAGTGCTTAGATGACTTTTTCATCCATTATTTACGTGCTTTAACAGTAATACAAATATGTTTATTAATATTTTGTTTAGATAGGTTTGAATATCTACATTATAATACTCTATTTTCTAATAAGTTCGTCTTTGGCAACTGTCCCCATTATAGTTTCCTAACCAGAAACTAAAATGTATAGAAACATTTTTTTTTTTAAAAAAAGAGGGTTTGTAAGGGACAAACAGCAAATGTATTGAAATTATTTAAATACATTATATACATTTAAAATGTTTTCTTTTTACATTTTATATTAGTTTTAAATACACATATAGTATGATGGACCAGAAACAAATACTTGTGCATATATTTTTATTTACTAATGCTGTGCTCAAATGGGAAGAAAAATATGTCAATAGAATACAATGAATATTTAAATTTTAAAGATGTATATAGTATGGAATTTAATTATAGGAGAAATCTTATAATTGGAATTATTCACCTGTAGAAAAGATGCCTTGGTTCTTTTCAGCTTGATGGCCCACAGTCAGAAATCTACCTAACCCGTTGTTATGTTTTTTGCTGCCACTTTAAAATAAATTTTAAAATCCCGCTAGTTATATGAAATATAAAGTTACATTTAGAAATAGGCAGAATTATTTCTAGAGCAACTCCTGTAAAATAAGAAGTAACACAAGGTCTTTTTAACATACCTTATCCAAGACAACCCTCAATGGGTCAGTAAACAATGCCCTCATCTAAATAGAAGTAACAATGCCACAATGCCAGAAAGATGGGATGGAGATCAGAAATCAACAAATCCTATCTTTTTTTTTCCATTTTATAAAAGTTAAGATTTCATTTTGTCTGTTTTAGAATATTATTACAGGATTTCTGGTATAAGATTATGTTGGAAAAAATAATAGCTGCTTTGTAATCTATACAAAAAAAATTCTGTACATACCTAGGTGTTAGAAAAATTTTTCACTTTTTGCAGGTATTGTTTGGGAGATGTTTTCCTTTGTCCAACCCTGTGGAGCTTGGGGAATTAGAGTTGGATTTCAGAAATAAAAATTCATAGTTTGTGAAATAATTTTCCAGCAGTCAATAGCTGATGGGTTGCTTGAAAGACTAGTTATCTTTTAGTACACACAGGATTGTGTAATTTAATACAAAACTGGAGAGCACAGGTAAGAACTGAATGTGCAAACCTATGTCTGATGATAGGATCTAAAAGATTAACTGAACTGCCACTCAGCTCTATTTCAAACTTATGCTGTGTCTTAAGGATTTTACGAATACATCATAGGTCAAGTATCTTAGAAGACATAGTATTACTGCATCAATTGTTGTGCCTAAGTTGTGCCTTAACATGGAATCTTAGACAAATTTACTCCCTCTTTAAACTAGAGAGTGAGGGTTAATAATTGTTGAAATACATTGTTTGAAATACAAAAAATAAGTCAAAGGGCACTTTTATATTGGGATCCATCAGGTAACAGTCATTGTGAATAAAATGAGGTTGCATTTCTTTAACATAATTGTACCCCATCTGGTGAGTGAGGGGAACATGCAAAAAAAAAAAAAAAAAGTTAAGTGTTTCTGCTGCTAAAACTGTGGTTGCAACTGTCAAAACATAGCTACGTTATTTTCAAAAAGAATTTCAGGTTGTTTGTTAATGTGTGACTTCATTGTCCAACACAGCTAGTCAAATACAAGTATTTTCCTTTAATATTAAAGAATCCTTTGTCTTCAAACAATCGTTTGACTCTTCTGTAAAAATCAGTATTTCTGTTTGAATGAAGAAATTTAGCAAGCAATTTTATTTAGAAGCTTTTTAAAGCATTTCTTTAAAAGAAATTTAGAAGCAATTTACCAAGTGCTTCCTAGTTACTATAAATCTCAGTATACCTAAGGTAAGATTTTTTTCCATGATTGTATCCATGTATAAAATCATTGTTCTATTGAAAGAATCTGACCACTGTTATGATGTGTCTGTAAGCTTCACAGGCTGTAGCCAAAGGTGAGATCCTCAGAACAGAACAGCCTCCTAGGTGGGTTCCAAAACGATAAAAAAAGTGTCAAACTATGAACCTTTCCCATTGCAAACACTGCCTTTAAAAATTAGATATGACACTTTAAATCCATCTTGTTGAACTCTTCAATGGGAAAAAATATTAAATCCCAAATGGCAATAATTTAAGATTACACTAATGCAAGAAACTGCCGTCATTCTTACCAGAGAAAACAAAAGTAAACTACAAAGTCTAGAGACCTGTTTTTTCAGATTAGGTATTAGTATTTTTAAAATTTGAAGCTTTTATGTTTATATAGAAAAGAAATAAAATTCAGAATTAACTTTGCTTTAGGTAAAAGTACTAGACCAACAGGAGGAAAAATAAAGCTTTTTTTTTTTTTTTTTTTAAATCATTTGTGAAGATCTTGTCTTCATGTCTTCCTATCTTTGTATACTTCCATGTAGTAGTTATACTTTATGGGTTCTGATCTTGTATCAATATCATCTGTATCAGAAACTTATACTGATAAATATCAACTCTAATGAAGCTGAAAAGGAAACTAGGCACTATTATAGAAACAAGTAAATTAAACTATTTTTAAAATAAATAATAACAAAAGCTGTTTTGTAGAATGTGACTACTATTAAACCAGCTTTTTCAATTTATTTGGCTTAAAATGGAATTGTTCCCTAACAGGCAGTAAACTGAGATTTTCTTTGTTGATTATACAGTCAAGAGAACTGTAATTGGAATGAGGTTTGTGTTTCAAAGTTCCACATCTCTCTGGTTAATCCGTTCAGTGGTATCCTGGAAGGTGCTAAATAACCATCATAACAGAGGATCTGTCAGCTTGTTGCTCTTGGAGTTCTTCTCCACATCTGTTTTGTCTCTCTTTCCTGAAGAATCTAGAAGCGATTCAGAAAAAAATGTAAAATTATTTTTTTTAAAAAGGAGGGGGTGTGAAGATTAGAAGTATTAAAATGCTGTAATTTAAAGGTCAAAGCATTGTTTTAATCAGATTTAAATGTAGCGTACAAACTTATGGTTAAGCTTTTAAAGAAGGCTTCATTTTCCCCTGTGAAGGCACCATTTTAGCCCTACAGATGAGGTCGAAGCTCTACTATTTTCTGAGGGTATGTTTGTTTAAATTAATACAGACTATCCTTGAAGGGAAAATGGAAGAACATATACAAACAAGCTGTAAACTTATTAGTCAGCTCAATTTGTGACAATTGTTATCAGTGCCCGAAACAGCCCAACAAGATGACATCTGTGTGCCTAGGGCCATCATGTGGTTCAGCGTACACCAGGCTTAGTAATTTGCTACAGAGCTGACTATGCTGATTCAGTTCCCACTTCTCCAGGACTAAATTCTACAGTTCCCTATGCAGTCAAGCTTATTGCTTAAGTAAGGACCACATCTACCCATTCACACGTTCAACAAATTGAAGATCTCCATTATGTAACGAGCAGGAAAAAAAAAAATATTTCAGTATGGTGAATGTATTCAAAATAAAGTTCTGAGGAAAGTAAGAGAAGCACTTTTGAATGTCAGAATAATTTCTGCAGATGCAAGACCAGAGAAAACCTTGAAGCAATTTTATGTTAAAAGAAAAAAAAAAATACTACCAAACTCCTCTAAGCTGTCTGTTTTCTAAGAAATTGTAGCTGATTTCTTCAAGTTTTTAAACATGGAATCTTTTGGTTGCCTGTATAGCTAAAGTACACCCAAAACCACCCAACATTATAATCTGAAAAGATTAAATTGAGAACTTAAATGATGTGAGAAAAAAACTTACATGATGGAGCAAATGCTTTTTCCTTTGGGATACTAGCTATGTTTGTAGAAGACGTTGTGCAATTAAGATGGTAAACTGTACGATGTCTGAAACTTCGTTTAATGTTAAACCGTCCTTTAAAGCAAAAATCACAAGTTGTTCATTTCAGCAGTATGTCAAGCAGAGTTGATCAATTCCCCAGTTTAGTTGTAAACAGTTACTGTCCCCCCCACTTGACTTAAACACCCAGACAACCATGGCAACTGTATAAAAATAAAATAAACCCTCTAAAGAAAAGGGGAATTACTAAACAAGTTGTATAGTAAAAATTCCCTGTATCTTGTTTTCAAGCATAGTATTTTTCATATGTTTAAAAAAAATAAAATTAACTTCAGCATTTTGGGACACAATATGCATGAGTTCATAAATTAGCATGAGATAAAATGTTGAGATTGCACAGGTATGTCTTGAAACCACACATTCTGAATTTCAACAATTTCAAAATATTTCAAGATGTCTTGAAACCACACATTCTGAATTTCAACAATTTCAAAATATTTCAAGAGTATAATCATTAAGTCAGTGTAGTTAAACATACTACTTGGAAAAGTAGGTCCTCTACTGGAGAAAACAAAAAACAACAGAGAAAAAAAAAAAAAAAAAAGGAAAACTTATATACATCCTGATGTGGATCCAGAACAAACTCTTTGTTTGTTGTCTGTTGATCAGAATACTGAAGCCTCTTCAAACACGTTAAAGATTAAGTTAGAAGAAATGCTACTTGAAATGTGATTTCTGATTTCTGTCTGCATAAGCTTTGCTTACTTCTGCAACTACCGTTGATATCAAGAAGCTGGAAGAACTCTCAGAACTCATACTCCCAGTACATGCAATGCACAAAACAGAAAAAAAATTAGAAGAGACCTCAGCCCTGGTCTATGGCATAGAAGAGACCAATCCTGTAATGTTAGGCTCAGATTTGGTGCCAGCATTTTTAGAAGGATACTAAAAATTCACAGAAGCATAGAAAAAGGTTTCAATATGAGAACAAACCAGAGAACTCAATCTAAGTTGTGAAACGCCATGGGCATAGGCTTGATATTTTTTAATTGATACAGAGCATCTTTGACCAAAGGAGGTTGAACTACATAGCCTGATGATCTCTTCAAACCTCAGTATGGGTGAACTGGTTGTGATGAGACTGATCCATGACTGATGTATGTGCAAACATCTGCAAGACTGAGTTTTTTGAAGGTCTTATCCTTTGTCTTGTAGAAGAGAAGAGTAATAAACATTACAATGAATAGAATTATAATAATTGATTTTTAAAATGTTTTTGCTCTGTTGAATGTTGAAGATCATTTGATAATGCCAGTGAAAGGCAATAACTGGTCTGATTCCTTATCCAGTAAGTCAAATTAACCTAATAAACAAAAGGAGGAAATAATCAGCTGTTATATTATCCTTTCACATCATCTTATAGCTGAAGAAACCCAATTCTTTTCCACTTCTCATACATCATGTGCACCAGCCTTCTAACCACCGTGGTGGCCCTTCCTGGACTGACTCCAGAATGATAACCTGTGTTTTGTACTGGGTAGTCCAAAACTGAGGACAGTACTCCACATGCAGTCTCTTAAGTGCCATAAAGGGGCTAAAAATCAATTCCCAAATGACTGACATATTGATCTGTTACTAGCAACCCAAGATGCTGCTGGCCTCCACTGCTGCAAAGGCACTATTCAACTTGTCCACCAGGAACTGTTCTTTGCAAAGCTCCTCTTTAAGTGGCTGCCTGCAGCCCGTAGCAGTGCATAGCTTACTCCATTCCCATGGCAGGACTTTGTGATAAGCATCACATCCTGTCAGCCCATTTCTCCAGCCTGCTGTGGTCTTTCAACCTGAAGGGACCTTCATCCAGCATGAATGTCCCCCACTTGCTATGAGCGGCCTCCATCGCACCATCCAAGTCACTAATACAGACATTAGGCAGTGCTAGCCCAAAAAGTGATATCTGAGGCAAGTCACTCGTAAGAGGCCATCATCCAGACTTCATCTAGACTTTGTCTACAACCAGTTCCTTGAATCTGACACTCCAGCCAATTTTCCATCCACCTTGTCATCCACTTTTCCACTCTATGTCTCAGTAATTTGACTGTAAGAATACTGCAGGTCTTGGCTAAAGGTAAGATATACAACATCCACTGCTATCCCTGTGAACCCAGAGCTGTCTATTTCTTCAAAGACTAACAATGTTAAGTTACAGCATCTCTGGGTGTTGCTTCAACAAAGAAGGGTGAAGGAACTCTGCAGCTTCTTTCAGTAATATGAAGTATCAGAGGGAAATATTAATTGTCTTAATGGTGGAAGTGTTATTAAAATTAACTTTGACTCCAATAATATAACATTGATATACTACCCAAGGAACATTGAATGCAGCCACACAGTGGTCATCAACCATGAAACTTCAGAAAAAATTCAAAGATTGTACTCCCAACGCATCACATCTAAAGGTTCTCACAGTATTCCCCAGCCACACTGAGGCAAGCAAGACAAAGACAACCAAAGCAGGCCAGCTACTTGCTGCCTTCAGCTGCTGTTCAGAAATTTCGAGCTGTAGCTATGGGAAAATGTGGCTGTCCCAAGCTCTGGTCCTGCTTCAGGAAAATAAAAAACAAGAGAAACACTCACGTGGATCCTCTTCCCTCTCTTGCATTCTCATTCTCATGTGCATATTAATGACAGCATTAGCCTTCTGTCTGTTTATGGTAACACTGGGTTCCATCATTATTTCTGTCAGCCTAATGTTATTCTTGATAGCCTTGGAAGCTGTTGATCTGGCAACCATTGGTAACTGTGTCTGGTAACAGTAGTCTGTAAAATCAATCTCCCTGTCTTGAAGGCTTTTAATACTGGGGAAAAAAAAAAAAAAAAAAAAAAAAAAAAAAAAAAAGTGTTTGGGAATTAATTACAGTAAGAAATGGCTAAATATTAGTTTTTGCAGTTCTATAATGTATGTTATTTTCATTTTCAACAAATAGAAACCAATACACAAACTAATAGCTTGACTAAAATGATACATAAAGAGCCAGTCTAGGAGCTGAATGGAATCAAGCAGCAGTCAGTACCCAGGGCTGTGGGCTCAATCCACTCAGTTACAGCTCCTCAAGCTCTTCTTCCAGAGTCAAATTTCACATTAAAATATATTTTTCATTTATGACTGTGCTATTTCTTGCCAAATTAGGATACGGTAAGAAACATTGATTGATCAACACCGTTGAAGCCATCTATAGGCATCATCGACTCACCATCTGTTTGTCAGCAGGGAGTAGATGTCCTGCACCAGCCTTTCTGCTGCTCCTGGTTTGCAGTGAATTGTTCCCTCTATCAGTTCCTGGGCCACGCTGAGGTTATATTTTGCAAAAAACTTTATGCAACAGGAAAAAAATACATATATATATACATACATATATATATACACACACATACACGTATCTTCGTGCATGACCAAGTGCAAAGATGCCTGTCTTTGAATTTGTTACCCAGATGAGATTTTTCTTGCTGTCCCATGAAAGGTTACTTCACCATGACAAGCTTTCAGCATGAAATTTGTACCAACCAAGAGGACAACAAGCCCAGCATTCCCGACAGCAGCAGCTTATCCCAATTGTGCCAGTTTTACACACCGCATTCTTGTGGAGCAGGAGCTCAAAATGACAAATGATGCACTTTAGGCCTCGTTAAGAAGCCCCAAACTGTCCATTAAAATTTTAGGGGGCGGGGAGGGGGGCTATAGCGCGTTGCAGCGCGGAGCCCTCACCCGCTGCAGCCGGGCCCAGTTGCTGAGCTTGGTGGGCAGCGAGCTGCCGGTCCCGCAGGCGCGGCTCCGGATCTCGGCGGGGAAGTAGCGCGCCAGGATCTCCGCCACCAGGTACCCGTTGGAGAAGTCCCTGCCGAGACAACACGAAGGGGCGCTGGCACCGGTTCCCGCTCCCCGAACCCCCCTTTGCCCGGCCCGGCCCGGCGCACCTGCGGCAGTGCCTGGGGCAGGCGGGGAGGTCGAGGCTCTGCAGCCAGCGGAGCACGGCCCGGGGCAGCCCGGGCTGACGGGGAGCCATGGCGGCGCCGAGCCCCGCTCCTCGCCTCACGGCAACGGCCGCAACGGCTCCAACGGCCGCAACGGGCAGGGCCGCGCGGCGCTATGGCGCTGGCAGCACCGCGGAACGGGACGGGCCTCATCGCCCCGCCGTTCCCCATGCGGCCGCACTACGCCTTTGTTTTATTCATACAAAGGTACGGCACCTGGTGAAGAAGGATCCTTGTAAGACTGGCTGTGTTGTAGTAGTTTCTTTGCCAGGGTTCTGGCTTGGTTCAGTATTTGTTTCAGGTCTGGTTCCTGATGTTTTAATACGTTAGCTAAAATGTACCTCATGCTAAGAGTTCAACCCATCAGAGCTCCCCTGTACAAACGTGACAGTTTTCTTCAGCTTCTGGCTAGACAAAGGATCATTTTTTGGAAAGGATTTTACGGTCCGCTAAGGTCGTTTGTTTTGTTAGCGTGTGTTTCTGGTATGTGGCATTAGAGTGGTCTGCTCTGCCAAGGACCTGTTCCACTACGCGGTCCTGCCAGGGCAACAACCCACGTTCCCTATTTTGTTTGTCCCTGTTACATAGTAACAGAAGCCGTTCCCGTCCTCAGTTGGCTCAGTTGGCTCAAGTGACTCTATTTTCATGTTATTATCTGGTAGCAGAAGATTAAAGATTATGTGGAGAACTGTATGTTACCTGAGATTGAAGGCATAAAAGTACTACTGCCAGCTGGTTGGGGTTTAGTCTCCCTGCTAGGCTACCCTGCTGTAGAAGTAAAGAGGAAGCAGATCCCAATAGCTGCAAGCAGTTAAAATGATCTTGTTTGCTTTTTGGATGATTGCAGGGATCAGTGGTAATAGACACTGCAAATGCCGTGAGCATGTGAACATACCTAGGGGAGGTGAGACAAGATGGTAGGCACTGTAATGTAACTCTCAGCAAAAGTAACTTGTTTTCCCGAGTCGAATTTGAAAAGTTCACACCTGAGGATGACAGCCTGAGTGATCGTGTTCCATATATAAATGTCCAGTGGTGCTGTGGTTGTTTCTTGAAGTAATATACAGTAATGGTATTGTACATAAAACCAATAAATTACTAGTTTCTGGGTGAAAAACAAAACTACTGAATTTGCTCGCTATGTACTCAACTTCTGTTACGAAGAGTATGCACAGTATGGGGTCCTAACCCATCTAGCCTGCCTTTAGAGTGACTCCAGAAGGGGCTCACACTGGAGCTTTTTGCAAGGAGCAGATGTAAATTAATATTCCTTTTAACAAGTATAGGGGTCAGAGAGCTGGATTTTATTAGGTGCACATAAATTAGCAACTGAGTAAGCATTCTTCTTTGTGAAAACTTCCTCTATAGTTAGTTCCTCGCTTAGCATCTTTCCATAGTAACGTAACTACTGAAAGGAGTCACTAAAAAGGAATGGAAGAAGGTGAATCACAAGGGCAAGTGGTAAAATTTCAGGTACCATGCTTTGGTTTGCAGGAACTGAGTGCCTGTCACTTAGGAAGTTCTCAATGAAGATCAAATTAAAAGACAAAAATTAGGAGTGTTATATTTAGATTATCTAGTCAGATCACCTTTTTTGATAGGACTAGTTATCATTACCGTGCAAGAGCATGAGTGCAGTAAAAATCTTTTGGATTTTCTGATGTCCCCTGGAACTGTCTGCATCCCTTCTCTGGCTAAAGAGTTGAAAAATATAATTTCAGAATGGTCACAGAAATGCCTGCATTCTGGGATTCTGAAACACTTTTTTTTTGGAATTGGGAACCTGTTTATGAAATAGACAGTGGAAGAAATAATAGCTTTTTCACTGTGAGACCTGCCACATTACAGGGAATTGATGTATTTCCAGAGCCTTGCATCCACCTCCTGAACTTCAGGTTGAAGATGTAGTAGCCTTAAGAAACCTTGCAGATGCCCTACAATCATGTCTTTCTCTGAGGCAAATAATTAATATGCCCCTAAGTTATGATAGAGTACTGTTATGAAAAGATATGGAAAGAGCCCAGAGAATCCTGTTACAAGAGGGTATCAGAAAGTATCTCAGAACTAAAGCTTCTGAGGGATATTCTCCTAGAGTTTGTAGACTTGTAACTTCACTAATTTTTAAATTAGAGAATCTACAAACTATGCATGTCTGGGAAAAAAAAAGGTCATAGCACAGAATTCCAGTTCACAGCACAGGCAGTATTAAGGGAATTTTTCACTATCATTAATGAATTGTCTATATAAAGAAAAGGAAGAAAAATTGATATGTATTTATTTTTTATTTTTTTTTTAATCAATGGATGTAGCATACCTACTAACAAGTAATTTTAGGTACACAAAAAACAGAAATTTAAAAACACATAAAATAATGACTCCAAATGGACAAACTTAACAAATAGTAATGAAGAAACTTTTTGCAGTTCAGGTGTGTCAAACAAATTTTAAAGTATAAATACAATTAAAATTAACAGCACTAAAGCTAATTAGTAATTAGTGTTAAGCTAAAGCTATACAATCATTTCCCAGAGTATCAGCACACATTCAATTCAGCCTTATTAGCACCTTGGTACCAGTTGCTGAATGGCTCCCAATTATTATTACATATCAACACCAGGTGTCAAAGATTTGTTTTCTTAAAGTAATATGCAAAAGGCATTTTTTTTCTGCCCAGCAGTTCTTTAGGTAAAATATACAATAAACAGAAAGAAGAAAAAGTATTTGTTATTCAAGCTTCTAAAGGTTAATTACTATGTTATCTATACTGTAAGAAATTCTTCAGTATTGTTGGCAACTGGAGTTGTGGCACAAGATGCAGTCTGGCTCTTCCCATGTAATTTCTGATACGTAGTCGGCAGAGCTGGCAAAGAGAAGAAGGTGTGGCTGCAAAGAAAAAAAAGAGAGAGATGTATAATTATATAAGAGCCACTGTTTTGATTTGCAACAGCCTTGCACAATAATGGTATCTCTAATGTAAATTCTTTATCCTTTTTATTTTCCTTTATGGCCTTTTTCCCCCTCTCAGAGATAAAGACTAGGGGAAACCTTATTAATAAACAGGCAGATATTCAAAAAAGCAAGGTCAGGGAGGTTGAGCAAATAATTTATTTTTAAATAAAAAACCTGCACACAGAAATGATCTGATTACCTTCATGGAGTAGCAGCAGTCTCTCCACTAAACTGCTTGGAGCAGCTAAATCTACAGGCCTCTCAAAATCTGTATTTTTGGCATTTATGTCTGCCCCAAATTCAAGGAGTAAGTTTACGATCTCTGTACTTGAATGCTGGGCAGCAGCATGGAGTGGAGTTTCCAAATGCTTTCCTTTCTGCACGTTGGCACCTGGTGGGTATATGCGTGTAAAGAAACGTAGAGAAGAAATTAATTAAAATTGCAATTGACTAAATAAGATGCTAAAAAAAATATATATATATATATATCCACTGTCTGGGGATTCCAACACTTATTTTAGCCATTTTATTAATTTTATTGTATACAACAATAGCTAATCATATTAGTGATTCTTCTGATCCCATATACTTTTCCTAGATAGTTTTATTAGACAGAACTAGATTTTAAGGGAAAACACTTTATAAAAAGGTGAAAAAATCAATTATAAAAATTATAAAAAGTACATGTATAAAAAAATTTGCTACAAGTAAAAATAAACTTTTCTTATGTAAATGTTTAAAAAGAATCTCTAAACTGGAGTATTTCAATTAAAATGGACTAAACACAATTGCAATAATGAATGTCTATTCATGAAAAAATGTCCACAAAAGAGCTAAACAAAATAGATAGCATGGAATAACTTCCTTGATAAGCAAGCTGTTACTCCCTCCTAAAATTAGGTTTACCTCAATAGTTTTCTAGACTGTCTTGTAAGATGAAAAAATAAAATTAAAAAAAAAAAAATAAATCTTGAGAGATCTACTGAGACCAAAAATTAGCTTCTGTACCAAATTTTCCAACTGATAAAAAGTTTTTGGCCCTTTTAATTCTCATGTGAATAAAATAACTTTAAAATATCACAGGCAGAGCAATTCAATTTGAAGTCCAAATAGGTCACTGTTAGCAGTATTAACAACTTGAGAATATTTCCCCAGTATAATTCTCTTGCCAATTTAATTGTCTATTTGCTTTTCACTTTCTAATACACTCTCACAAACTGATCAAATAAATTCAGATAGATATAAATAGTTAATTGTATTGTCAATTTACATATCCTATTCTACATTAGGGCAATAATGAATCTAGAATATCCTGTTACAGTTTTTATTGTGTGGTAGTATTCGAATCCCAAAACATGTTAGTTTTATTTCTGGGGCTCTTAAACCTAGAAATCATGAAATAGGATAGTTAATAAGACAAAGAAACTGACTTCAAAAGAAATAATTTAACTGTTCACTTAAGTAACCTGCAATTAACTAGAAAAAAAAAAAAAGTGCAAAGATGGCAAGGCTGTAATTATTCAAGTATATATTTTCATTCGTTGTTCTGCAGGATATTTGGAGAAGCATTCTGCAGGATGCAAAAACCTTGTATCTCATTGCCTGAAATGCAACAAATAAACCTTTCTGCAGATGATGTCCCTGGACTTTTTCTGAAAGAAATTGAACCTCCAACTTATATTTTTGTTGATTAACTACATAAAATGAAGTTTAGGACTAACTGCCATTTGCCTTACCTCTTGTTTTTGCAGCTCGGCCTTTATGCTTTGTAAAAAAGATCAATCAGAATATGCTGAAGAATGAAAAAGTGTAGGACTACATTGCTAAAAAAAAAATCTGTTGAAAACACAATCGTTACTATATTAAAAAAAAAAAAAAAAAAAAAACTTTCTCAAAGCTAATTTGCTAATTTTTACCTTTGTTTTTCCTACAGAAAGTGAACATCTACAAAGCTGAGGTACGTGCTGAAAATTCTGAACACCCATTCTTATTGGTCTTGTTCCCTTTTCCCCTCACATGCTTGCTATGCCGCAAAATAATGAAAGATATGGTAAGTTATTATGAGCAAGCACACACTACAGTAAACTTGCAAATACCACCCCGCAAGCAAGGGTTCTAGTTTTGTTGATTGAGCACAGCTCACTTTAAAAGTGAGTACAGCATGCATAATTCTATAAACTAGCAGTACTTTTATTTAAATCATGACGTACCTGCATAAAGAAGCTTTCGAATACAGTGGATCTGTTGTGAAACACACGCTACATACAGAGGTGTTCCCAAATGGGGCAGGTCTTGGTCAACATCTATACCCCAGGATATCAGTACCTCCAGACATTCACTGTGCCCTGTCAGTACAAAGTAGAACAGGTTGCTCAACGTCAGTAAGCTGTCTCATTGACAAAACTGGACACACTTCTTAACACTGTTATTGAAACATTTGTCCACTACTCCATGTTTGTTCAGAGGGTAATTTCTTACCTCTGCTGGCCGCTTCATGAGTTGGGGATGGAAGACAGGACTCCCACTGAGCTTTGGCACCATACTCTAACAGGAGCTCAGCGCATGCTGCACTGCCTCTTGAACATGCGTTAAATAAAGGTGTCACTCCATCAATTGTTGTAGCATTTACCTAGAATACATAAAATATAGGTAAGAACAGAATTGAAAGAAAAAATATTTTTTAAAAACAGAATATGGTTAGAAACTGCTTTAAAATACAAAAAGAAAACAAAACAAAAAATGTTTAGAATAACAATTTAGGATAAAATAGCTTAACTGCTCAGTCCCTGTGCTACTGTCTTCCTCTCACCATACTCCCCAGGTGAAATCAGTTTACTGGTACTCTTGTTAAACTACATCAAGCAAAACAAAATACACTTGGTATACTGAAGACTATTTGGGCAGCAAATAACTGTTTTCAGAAGTCATTGCACCTAGCTCTTTTAATTGATACAAAAAATCCACACCTTGTATCCTCATGGGGACCTTCTCTGTAGCTCTGTGAGACTGCAAGCTCCATGTGGGAATTATTTGCCATTTTCTTCTATGTTTTTAATCTCTGTGTTGGAGTGATATTTCATGGGACAAGACAAGGCTAATAGTGCTTGCTGTTCTGATACCAATGTAGCCATCCCTCAGTTTAACTGAATATTCTCAGTATGAGAGAACGATGAGAGAGAGTAGGCAAAATCGTGAAGGCTGGTGATACTAAAGTACAGGTATTTGGAGAGAGGACTCTTGCCTATCCTCTTCCATGCGTCCCCAAACACATGCCAACAATTAAAAGTACTACAAAAAAATTAAGATAGGAAAATAAAAGTTGTTCTTATATTTTTGTCTATAGTTTTGTATCTATAGAATCCTTGTGCTAGCTGAAGTGGATAGGAATTAGTTTTTGGAACACAACTACGTTTGTTTTTTTTTTCTATTACTTACACATATTCTAGATGTTTCTGAAAATTTAATTGAAAGGACAATAAACATTTCCATTGCAAAGATAAGAGATCTGGGAAACTATAATTGATGGGGAATCTGATGTCAGCACAGATTGTAGTGAAAATTGTCTGTGAATTCTTATTTTTGATTTGGGATAACAGGGAGTCTGTATCAGGAGTACCGAAAATAGCCAATGTTCTTCTGTACTCAGACCAAAGAATTTTAAGAGCACACAAGCACAATGTGACAAAACATTCCCAGAGGTATTAAAATATAAGTCTCTAAGAAGCCACTCAGTGAAAGAGGAAACCAGCAAGGAAAGACGCATTCAGAAGTTCAAAAGATAAATGACGTAATGAAATTCAGAGGAGAAATAAGGCTGGTGACACACTGCTAGCAGATTCTCTCCAACTCATTACTCTGTCTTTGTGCCATCCCACCTCTCATCTATTTTTCCTGTTGCTGTTCTTTTGTTTGAGATCTACTCTTAATGTGTTTTTTTTTTTGTTTTTTTTAACCTTACATCTCTCTAATGAGGCTTCTTTGACCCATCACTTTCCTTTGCTGGCTTTCAGATAGCAACTTATCAGCTTATTGTAATTACATTAAGTAAATGCAATTAATAGAGAGAGTACAGAGAAATATCAATATAGAAAAAAATCAAGGAATATATCCTCAGTTAAACCAAAGTTAGCATTGGACTTCACATACAAAAACACCCTTACATTTGCTCCTGCTTCAAGAAGGATTCTTGCACATCCTACATGATCTCCCAGGCAGGCTTCATGAAGTGGAGTTACTTGGTCAATAGTTAGTGTATCTACATTGTAACCCTAAACAAGATATGAATGACATATGAAGACACATGAAGCTTTTAAGAGTCATTTGCTCATACTATTCAAAGGAATAATTCATAACACTCTAAATAGGCTTAAAACTCTACTTGCAGTAATTAAATCCTCAGTGAGCATATAAAGAATCTTTCAATCAACGTAGATAACAATAAGTTGTCATTTTTTTTTTTCTTTAAATCAGTTATATTAGAACCAGAAATAGGGGTTATGAAGAAGGAGCCTGACTCTTGACAGCAACAGGACAAAAGTCAAGAGACACAAGTTGGAATGTGGTGAAATCCAATTAATTATATGGGGGAAAAAATCTCACTGTGGAGATGGTGAAACCCTGCAACAGGGCTTCAGAGAGGTTGGGGCATCTCCACCATTGGTGGTCTTTAAAATTTAAAGCCCAATAAGGCCCTGAGTCTAAACTGCCCCATGATTTTAAGATTCTCTGATTTACAGTTCAAAATGCCTAGGGAAATCTAATAAATTTTAGCAAGGAGAACACTTCGTTGGTTGATAAAAACACCAAGCTCTTGAAATTTGCTACAGTAGATACTGTTCAATTCTTAAAAGCTAATAACTGCATTCATCGAATGTTATTTAGTATACTTTATCAGCATTGTAGCAACTAATATGACAATACTGTAATATTAACATGTAATGGTATACAGTCCTCTCCCTTTGCTAACAAAATCCTTTTTTTAATCACAACTGTGCAACAAACCTAATCTTCCAGTGACACCTCCCTCTCAATAAGTATCTTCCTGGCTAGCTCTATTTCCTAAGGACTTTTTAAAGCAGTGGAGCAGATGATCCTTGTGGACCCCTTCCAACTCAGATAGTTGATACATTGATTTACACCACACAGGAGGGGAAGACTGATAGACATTTAGTTACAGCTTTGGTAAAGATTAATTTTTTGAGGTTTTAAAACATACAAAAGAAATATTTAAATATTATATCTTATTGTATCAAAAATTTGTAAATGTGAATTTCTCTGAAAAGTTTGGGTGAATGAAAGCAAAGCAAAACATACTAAATCTGGATTAATTATCTATGCTGAGAAATTAAGTAACATTAAAAAAGAAAGCAATTTTAAGAACACAGCCTTCACCTGTGACAATAAAGTCTTTAGAGAAAGAAGACGTCCTTGACTGGCTGCCTCATGCAGAGGTGAGCGATCTGCCCAAGAACCTATATAATAACAACATTTATTGAGTAAACCATAGGAATAAGGAGGCTTTTGGAATGCACAGAGCAAAGCAGAAAATATAATGCACAGAATGAAGTCAACTGTCCTGTGGAAATAACTGTTCCCCTTTAAAGACTATTCAAAATGATCAGTTTATAAACAGTAAAAAATATATTAACTGTATTATATTGTTAACTGTAAACATCTATAATAAATGATTATGTAGTACAGAGGAGAACAAACATTGCTATATTGATTTCACTGCTGTGATGTAATAGATGCAGTGATTGCCATATTTCTAACTTCTACTTTTTCATTATTTATTTTTAAAAATCATATAATTTATTTTAGCAGCTATCATATAGAAGTTTACAGGCTTCAACAAATTGGTATTTAAACCTAAAACAAACATAAGCCTGCCTGAAAAAGTGCAGAAAGCACTTTTTTTTTTTTATTAGAAATACAATTTGGAAATCCCTCTGCATGATGAGATTAATCTGCTGCTACATAAATTCAAGAAGAGAAATACAGTGAGAATTCATACTGCAAAAGGTTGCTATAGTAGGAACAGGATATTAAGTCCTGAAATTATTAGCACTTAGAATAGGTAGTTATGCTTAAAGTAAAGTTTTGCATTTATTTTCAAGGCTTGTCCTGCACCCCTCTCCCATCCAATTAAAAAAAAAAAAAAAAAAAAAAAAAAAAACACAACTCCACAACCCCTAACTCCAGCCCAAGTCCCAGAGCTCTCCTGTGGTTCCTGCTGAAGAGCCTGCCCTTTCCTCTAGAAGACTGGCTACTGACAGCCCTTTCATAGCCAGATAGAGTTGCAAGCATAACCGGTAACATTTTATTGTATGAATTTTGCAAATGAAGTTTTGAAAGACTATGTAAGAAAGAGCCATCTTCAAAATACATTATGAATTATCGATATTTATTTCTGTTAGAAAAAGTCACTTGAACTCTAAGGTGCTGATGTAATACTGGTGAAACCTGCAGCTTTCTAAATCTTGCAGTTCTTCCTAACACTGGCAGATATTTTTTTCTCACCTAGCTGTCTGGAATGAACATATGGGTTAGGACTAGGACTTTTTTGGCTTCCTTACCAAAGTTTATACGGTATTTTTAGTTCACCAGTCATAAAGTCTTTGTTGATTAGAAGCAGACAGCCACAAAAATGGCCAGCCATGTTTATCATCATTTAATTATGGCCACTTGAGGGCAATCCCCCAGCTGAGTGACTTTATGTCAACTACCTGCAGAAGCTGCGGTTCCACCTTTGGAACCATGCTATGGATTTGTTGCCAGCTATTACCATTATGTTGAAATCATCCAAAATGTACAGTTGTTAAACAGTATGGTTCTGACTTTGTTCTTTATCTTCTTCCTCTACCAT
Organism: Aythya fuligula; assembly: GCF_009819795.1. Taxonomy (NCBI): domain Eukaryota; kingdom Metazoa; phylum Chordata; class Aves; order Anseriformes; family Anatidae; genus Aythya; species Aythya fuligula. Next base: position 23,679,020 of record NC_045562.1, on the reverse strand, counting down.
TTATTTCTCTGTTCATAGTTTTCTCACAAGAATTGAAATTGGAACTCTAATTAGAAATAACTGTATGAGGAGAACAAAAGGAATCCTAAATGGGCAATTTTGTAATATTACTGTTAGCAGCCACTGTGTTACAGATTTATTTTAAATCAGAGTGAAAAGTTAATGTTACCTTTTTTTTTTCTGGTGTAACTTACTAAAACAAAAAAAAAAATCCTTGCCAAGATTAAATGCAGTATTTTTCAATTTTTACTTCTAGTAGGAACTACTGAGCTAAAAGACATACACAAACTGACTGGAATTTTAGGGAATATTACACAATAACTGAGCTCAGAAATCTTACTGACCTGATTTTTCAAAATACCAGTATTTCCTCTCTGCCATCCCAATAAGCTCAAATACAGTTACCCTATTGTAGTAGCTTGAATGTGTGTGTAATCACTATGAGAATTTTGACTGATGTTTTCCTCCTTCTATCCTTCTATAGCAGTATCTGAACCAGTACTCATGTTGTTCTAATTCAAATGAAGCTAAATTCATTAAGTTCTCCTTTTGGCAGCTGCAAAAAATCCTCAAAAAGAGTTAAAAACTGCATTTAGAGGCTGCCTTTGAAATGTTTTCCTACTTTCTCCTCAGATAAGAACTTCTCTCTCTTGATGGTTTACCCTACTCCTAAATTAACAGGAAGAAAAAGACACAACTGTTATATAGAAAAACAAAACAAAACAAAAAAATAATAATACAAAAAAAAAAACTAATAATATTGTAAAGTCTATAAAATCTTTATCCCTATTAAATGTACTCATACTTTGGACATTTTTTGTGGCTTTGTATAATTCTAAACCAAACGAAGATGCAAGCAGAATCTGAAAACACCGTTATTCCTGAACACCATTATATTTGAAAACACCTTTCATTCCTCCATCTCCTTCCCCCATGGATTGCTCAGAAGAATAACTGTTAATATTACAATGTCAGTGAAATTTGAAAAGCAAATGATGCCAGATCCCATTCTTAGCTCTGTTTTTGCCCACCTTATATCCCAGCTTTCAAGTAGGCATCAAGCAGCTCACTGTTTCTGTTAAATCCATTAAAACCTACATGTTTGTACCACCTCTATTAGAAAGAAAATCTGTAAGCAAAATACTGCAGGAAAAAAATTGTGCAAACCAGGTTTGGAAAAATTCTTTCACATTCCAACTAATTTATTGGTACGCATAATAATCATTAAATATCACAGGTACAATAATACATTAAAAATAAATACAGAGCATAAATAAACATCAAAGTTGTCTTAAAATAAATTCTTTGTCTAGCTCACTGCCTTCTGCTAATCTACAAAGCTTGCTATGGCTCTTACTTAGAAAGCATTCACGAGAATATAAATAAGGAAAAATTTTAATTCAGCGTTGTCTGTAACAACAGTATTAGCAAACACAGTCTGTTCCAAAACTGCTAATGTATTAAGTCCCTACTGATGTAGTCCCTGACAGACGCTGAATACAAAGCATCTCAAACTATATTTAGAAGCCACACTAGTTCCAAGCTTGCTGGCATAGAGTTTACCAGGAAGGGCAGCCTGCACTGCTTTGTAAACACTAATAAGAAAGAATAAATATATTTAGTGTATTAACAGTCATAGTTAAAAACAAAATTACAAAGTATCATACAGTACCTAAATCTCCGTCTCCCCACGGCACTTCCAACCAATTGCAATTATAAATCCTACTCATTTCTTTCAATCTGAAAAATAAATAAATAAATGAACCTGCTCTTGCTAGTTAGGCCTGTTCTCAATACTCTCCAGCTATGTTTGGAAGGAGATCAGCAGCTCACTGTAACATGAACTTTCACCCTGCAGTAAACACAGCTCTGAAGATATGAGCATGTGCAGTTGCCAGTTTCTTTTCTTATGCTAAAGGACAGTGGCCTTTTATTTTTTTTCCCACATTTCCTTTTTTTTTTATGTAACAAAAGTGCCAGCATCTGTGTATTTGCTTCCCAAGACAGCTTAACTTGAATTTCAACCCAAGAGAAACTCCTAGTGAGATCAAGAGAACCTTGAGCTAAGTAAGATTTGCAAAATGAACTCCCTTTTTAATCTCATTCAATTAGTTGGTATCCTCAAACATCATTATTAGTGCAGAGATTTCTAAGGGAAGCACTGGCAAATGTTTATAAGTCATTTTCCTATTTTCTTAGAAAAGAAAGAAGCAGAGATATTCTCAATATGTTGCAAATGCTGCTTGATTTGCTCAGTGGAATGGGTTTGTATTTTAGCAGTTCACTATTGCCTATTATGTTCTTAACAATTCTTGGGCTATTAAACTGTTTTTAATAACTAATCTAAGCAGTGAAAGTATCAGTCCACCCCTAAAATTGAGGATTTGCAGTTCAGGTTTTGATCTATTTCTGTCATTAACATTATTTTCTTCCATTTTCATATAACCTGCACTCCTCCACATCTACCTACAATTACCTGTAAGCCATTCCTGCACAAATAATCATAGCAGTAAAATACTAAGTAAAAATATTTTAGTTAAAGTCATTAGACCCAGTCATTTCATCCATTCAAGTGGCATTTAGGTATTTCATTTCAGTATTTTAAATCATCATTACTTTAATTTGACTTTATGTGTTATAACTTTATATATATATATATACACACACACACAAACGTGTAAATATACACAGACAAAAAAATGAAACTTTGGTTGATTCACACCAATATTCTTTCCAGTGCTTATCATCACACAGACTTTCAAAATGAGGGGATTTCATTCCAACTGCAAAAGACAGCAATATCCTATTCCTGAAACCACACAAAACAAAACTTCTTTCCTCACACAGTTTTGTTTGTCCATCTACATGACATGAATGCACATTATACTTGCCATTCTGGTGCTATATTTACTGAATTAGTATTCAGATTATTTTATATATCCATATCTAGTAGCATCTTCCAACCTGAACATAATATTTAATAATTGTATATTGTCTTTTTAATAGCATTCTCCCAATACCATAAAAATACTTCAAAGCCCTTATTTAATCCACGTTCATAGCATCATCCATTCTATGGAACTATAACTATTTGGTTCCTATAACTAGGAACCAAAAGATGGAATTTTAAGGCTTGTAGTGGGTTTACGTGGCAAAGTTTTGGTAGCAGGGGGCCACAGGGGTGGTTTCTGTGAGAAAGATCTAGAAGCTGCCCCATGTTTGGGAAGGGCCCCATTGTTTTCCAGATCTGAGCCAATAAGCAATGTTGTTTTGCGCCTCTGTGAGAGCTAATTGAAAGAGCTAATTGTAGACTGACCATAACCCCCATTTCCCCGTTCCCCTGTGCCGCTTGGGGGGAGGAGGTGGAAGAGGGTGGATGGGGGGGGGAAGGTGCTTTTGGTTTCTTTCCTTTGTTTCTCACTTCTCTAGCTTGTTAGTAACGAGCAATAAATCTTACTATCTTCTTATGCTGAGGCTGTTTTGCCCGTTACAATAATTATTGCGTGATTTTCTCATCCTTATCTCAACCCTTGAGCCCTTTTCACATATTTTCTCCCCATTCCTCTTTGAGGAGGGGGAGTGAGAGAGCTGTGGTGGAGCTTGGCTGCCCACTAGAGCGGAACCACTCGAGCGGAACCACGACAGGCTCTAATTGGAAAACTAATATAATAGTGTTTTTTTTCTTTTTGTCTCTGGAGTACTTAGGTATTAGAGTGTACATTGAAAGCATGGTTTAATTATAGCTATGAGAGCACCAAACTGCTGAAATTTCATGCTTAGATAATAACCACGACCCACCAACAAACTTTTAGGTTAGACGACTGCTTTTAAAACACACAGGGGCCGCAAAAAAGACAAGAACATAATTTTATTTTAGGGATGGGGCATAAGGAAGTTAGCTCTTTTTTCTTGTGGATTCCTGCCGTTGACTACATTCCTTTCAACCTTTGCAACATACAAGAATATGGAGGGTGTATTTCTTCTGTATATAAACCTAATGCATTCTCAGAACATCATCCATCTTGCACATCAAAGAAAGTAGGAGCTTTGTGGAAAAGTACAGCAGGTGAACCTGTTGTCAAATACTGTTATTGGGCATTAGAGGATCAAATCACTGCGGCCCAAGCAACATTGCTTTTAACAATTCCTAAATCCTGAGCACTACATTATGCTACGTGAAGGCAATGATAGTGACGATGGCAGCAGCAGCAGCAGTTGTTGCTGCTGGCTCAGAGCCAGGCCTCTTGCACACCCAGGAAGAAACATGTCAGGCCCTTTCTCCTGTCACATGAGAGCACAGCAACAGCTCCCCTGCCCATTACTCATGCACAGTCTGTTTTTTCTGTCTTTTTGGAGAACCAACGACAGGCTGGATATTCCTCTGGACCAATGTAGCTTGCAAACTCTGTGTGCCATAGCTAGAGCACCAAAATCTAAAATCACATTAACCTCTAAATCAGTAGATACTTTTAGACCCACATCGGATTTGACAAGCATGTGGAGCAGCTGGTGACATTGTAAGGCTAGTATTGTTTCCTTGGACTTTTATTAAAACAAGTTTTTCAATGGACTGTCAACTGGAAGCTGACAGAAGAGGAATACTGGCAATCTGAGCTGACTTGGATCTTTGGAGCATTTCCGCCTGAAGTAATTTTGTTCATCAAAACCAGTCTCGGCCTTAAGCCAGACTGCCAGCAATTTGCCCCAAGCTGTGCGCAGAATTGTCCGTATTTTCCCAGTTTGACAGAGTGCATGCAACACGTGGTGTAATTCCTAGCCATAGAGGCAGTAGCTCACTGGCCAGCAAAGCTGGGGCTAGTGTGTGCTGATTTTTGTCACATCTAGGAGATTTTGCTCAAATAGCCTGGTTACGGACCCTCGTGCCAGTAGGCTAAAAACCTTTTCATAACCTGGCTCTATTTTTTTCCCTTCTACTAAATCTTAACGTTGACATGCCTCCTGCCACCCCATCACTTTTAGCCTATTTTCCAGTCTGCGTATTTCATGCATTGCTGTATGACTTCCTCTTCCTCCGTTCTGCTAGGGTGCCTGGGGAACAAAATCAGGATTCAGTAACTCTCACAGACGGGAACAGAGAGGGAAGTAAAGTGCCTTCTTCAGATTTAGTATTAGATATACTTGTTATTCAAGTGAACGGCGACAAACAGAAGCATCAATTGCAACAGCAGTCTCCTGGTACTTTAGGCTTCAGTCATACACCCCGCTAGTTGGTCACAAGGAGGCTGTAAGTAGCTAAACCATGTTAAGATAAAATCTTCAGAAAAATTTACTTTCTGTATTTGGCTGGGATTTTGAACTTTCCAAAACTTGGCTAACTGGGGCTAATACGTTTTAAGATTAGAAAAGGAACCCTAACCCTCAGGGAGCAGCTGGTGCTAACACTGGTAGACAAAACATTTGTAGAATTTCTTTTCAGTCTGATGAAGAAAGTTGTTTTTTGCGGGAACTGCTGACTTAAGTAGCTGAAATGTTCATAAATAACAGTTACTATCAGGAAATCTTAGCCCAAAAGGTGAACAGTACCATTGCATTCAAACAGCTACTTGGGAAGCTATGGTAATTGTTGCTTTAGTTCTTGAATATTGCTTAATTCTAGAACTGTCAGTACTGGACAAAGGTATTTCTGTAACATATAGCTATGTTTTACATCGTAAATTCATAATTATGCACAACATTAGCAAATCTCTCTTTCCTGTCTCCTGTCCCTTTAATACTCTTATTTTCCTTGAGTATTTTAACATCTCCACTTCTGAAACACTTAAATTTCATATAAGATAAACAATACAATTTTTTTTGTCTTTTTCCCCCCCCCTTACACAGCCTTAGGACATGGTCAGTATTACTTATGACCATGATAACCATTTAAAAAAAAGTCCGATTAGACTCTCATGATTACTCAAAGCTCCCTTTTACACATTTGTTTTCTGAAAACAAAAAACAAAAAAAACAAACAAAAACAAACAAACAAACAAACAAACAAAAAAAAAACACAAAAAAAAGGAAAATGTGGCTCAGGCAATAGCAGTCCTAAGCACTTCTTTTATAATACAGTTTGTTCTTCATTGCCTAAACTGCCTGTGTGCAATAACTTAATTACCTCATAAGTACTTTTCTTTGCAAACCCTTAGAATTGTAATTTTCTCCTTAGTATCTCAGTTCAGGACACAATAATTCTGTCACTTGTAGTTCTTCCATTGCCTCTTGCTTCTGTTACCTGTAAACTGCTCTTTATATATAAAGTTACTCCTCCCCCTCCTTTCATTCTCTAATTTGCTGTTGTAAATAATTAGCCTTCAGTATCCAGTTACCTTGTGTCCGGACAGCAAAAGTCAGGGTAAGTCAAGCCTTAAACACTGCCATAAAACAAGTAAGACAGATAAACAAGAAAGGGTATTTTAGATACCTGATAAGAGTACAGAAAAAAAAAAAAAAAAAAAAAAAGTAATAAAATATCCTCAACACCCTTGAGTTAACACATGCAAGAAAGCAGAGTGCCTTTAACATAAACATGCATTTATATTACAGCTCAAACAAACAACAACAGTTTAGACCTAGAACATGGTAAATTTGGTCAGGTTAGCGTATTTCAGTACACAGTTTCTGAAATGGCTGCTGTACTAACCTTGGCTGGTCAGAATACCCCAGCTAGGTTTTCGTTTCGCAGGACACTCCCCTATACTTTCTAGGCGTCTTTTGGGGAGATTGTGGCTCCTCTGAACAGCAGTGCTTGTTGTCATTGTTTGTTTCTGGAGGGAAGTCTGGCTGTCATTGCTGCAGGTATTCCGGTCTGACAAACATCCACAAATGGATTTCTACTACCTTTTTTCCTCCTTTCGTTTTTTCACAAAGGCTCTTGTACTTACTGTAGAGTAGCTACAACACTGAAATCCATTCAGTAACATTTGCTAGCTTGGACTAATGGGTACGTAGCGGGGGAAGGGAAGGATTGCTCTAGCATTTTCTATTTTTAAAGCAGAGAAAGAATCAGCTTAGCTACAGCATGAATCTTAACTGTTTACACGATTTAAAAGGATAGAATGTGTTAATTTTTCAATAACTAAATCAAAAAGAAAGAGATTATTAAAGCATAAGTATTCAGTGCTTTGTTTCTTGAATAACAAGCAACCTAAAACAGGAAAACTAAATCTGTTTTTATCACACTGTCAAATCTTATAGTAAGAGACAGAAACAATAATTATTACTGCAGCAGGCCTTACTCGTATGTAATGTGCAGTTAAGAGGGAGATTTTGGAATCCAGAAGAAGCTGTGAAATTATTTTTTTTTCTCAAGTAGGGGAGAAAGGTATCCTATAGATGTCAACTAGAAACTACATCTTTAATTTAAAAAAATGGTTTCACTACCAAAAAAGACTACATTGGTTAACTTCAATGGGTCTGATCCCATTATGAAAGTAAGGCTGCAGTCTTGTCATGAGAAGCAAAAGCTGCTATTTCTTAAACAAATAATGAAAACAAGGACAACCAACTACTAGTAGCATTTTTGTTTGTTATTATGTATCACACTGATACTGCACAACAGAAGTCTGCAAAGAGAAGCAATCCACAATAAAATTCCAGCATGCTATTTCTTTATGATAATAACAAAGATTAAATGATTTCTAAGTGATTTCTTTGTAATAATAACAAGTAGTTGTGCTGCCTTTACTTCTGCCTCCCCACCCCCTAATACTTCCTTCACTAACCTTTTCTACTAATACAAAAACTGGCCATCTGTAAACTTTATAGAAGGAAATTAACATTACTGGGGTTTGCTGGTACTGTTCTTTTCAGGTTTTCTTTTTACTTGACAAAAATGAATCCCTAAGATACTGGAATTATACAAATGTATTTCATGAGATTTTCTAGATCCCTCTTGTTTTTCCTTAAGAGAAAATCAGAGGCAAGTTTATAGTTGGGTGGGGTGAGGGGATGATGAAAGAGCAGCCACAATTTTTTACCTTGAAATTACAGAACATGAGAACTGTCTTACTGGAACAGTGTTACACTGTTTACAGAACAGAAGTAGGTGGGCGACTTCTATTCTCACAATAGAGAACAAAACTGTGCTCTCCCAGAGGTTATGCTCCTTTCAGAAAGTTCTTTTCCTCAGATATTATCTAGCTGAATCAGCCAGAATGTCTAACCAACTGTGATAAGTACCTCTATATATCCAGCAATCAAACTCTGCAAGTAAAAGCTGGAATAGAGCTTTTGCAAAAGGGTTTGCAAAAGGGTGGACATTATATATAACCTTAATACTAAAATTAGTCATCAACTCATCGTATCTTCCTCAAGAAAATAAGTATGAGAAAATACAGCAAATCAACAAGAAGCCTTACTAAGAACATGTATACACGTGTCTGTGTCAGGAAGATATCAGCACTATTTTCCATGTGAGAATTAACTGATGACAATTTCTGTACTTGGCATGGCTCAGAGGCTCATCTCAGTTTTACATTTTATTTGCATTTGGAATGGAATCCCAGCGCTTTCAGGAGAAGGTGGTGAGGATTAGGATCAAGCAAAGCATTTGGCACTGTAGGGCAGGGATTGACAGTGGGCTGGGAAGACAAGACCTACATGTTTCTGTAGGAGTGGGTGAAGTTGTCAGCTGACAGTGAAGCTGGGTCCTTCAAGTGGAGTGCCACAAACAACATGGACGTAGGTCATACTGCTTGCTTCCCACAGATATTCCAACCCACACGTTATTATTCTCACCATCCACACAGGTGTGACCACGCAGTAGCAAGAAAAACACCACATACACAGAAAGCTTTCATGGCTTCAGAGAAGACTCCCTGGTGAGTCAGCAGCACCTGCTCATTCTCCTCTACAAAACTGCATAAGAAGCAATAAGCTATCAATGAAGGTAGACTACCCCAAAAATCTGCCAGCTTCAAAAATATCTCTATTCCATAGACACTTGCCATTCCAACATAGTTGGAACACTTTGAAGGACATCAAAGCACAGTAAAAATGTATGCTGTTTCTTCGTGCTGTTTCTTTAAAGTGGGCAAAGCTCTTCATATTCTGGGCAAAAGTCATATCAAAACTGTACGTAAATAGTGTTTGTTTTTTTTTTTTTTCTTTGAAGTGAAAGCTAGACCAACATCAGAATCAACTAAAAATGTATTAAAAATATAACTGTGATGTTGATATGAAGAAAAGATGGACATATACTTAAAACCGTGTGGTAAGACTGAAGAACCAGGTATTTCATTTCCACCCCTTACATGGAATTGCTATGTGATCTTGCTCAAGTCAGCCATCCATGCACTGTGTGCATCAACTTTAAAATGAGCATCAGTTTTCTCTCAACCTCATTAAGTAATAAAGCCACTACTACTTGAAATTACTTGGGTTTGGTACCTAGATTATGTTCTTCAGATTTTTTTTTTATTATTATTACTTTTTTGCTATTGAAGACAAACATTTCCAAAATCCATTACAAAACCTGTAACATAAATCTAAGTAGACACCTATGTATGGAGAAAATATCATAGACCACTATTTTGCTGCCCTGGTACACAACTAATTATGGATAGTATTCATGTTATGTATATGTCCATTCGTATATTCATGTACCCATGGGAGCAATGCAGCTAACCATCTGAAAAACTACAAGAGGAAGGGGCAGACACTACAGTTACAAAAAATGGAAAATGGAGGATTTTACTGATGAGTTTGGAATTCTGACTTAATTTAACTGACAGGCTTTGAGTAAACCACTACGTTGTAGTTGACTTATAATTAGTGCTTTTATATCCCAATAGGCGAACTGTTAGAGGAAACTTCAAAGCTATTTTCTTCCACGATGTTTTTATCCAGATTTTTATTTAAAATAAAATCAGTACAGTTTCAAACATTTTTTGTGTCAGCAACAACAGCTCTGAGTTTACAGGGGCAAATTCCATTGGGAATTCACTCTATTTTCAAGGCTATTCGTAAGGCCATGCAGAGGCAACTACGATAACATACAAAAAGATGCTTAAAAAAAACAACCAAAAAAAAAAAAAAAAAGAAGAATCCTTTCAACACATGATAAAGCATGATGAAGCCCAATGCAGTATAGTCTGAATTCCAATAACATTAATTTATCTTAAGAAGGATTGGACAAAATTGCACTATTTTCATATGTCACAGATTGGTGTTTTTTTGTATGCCATACTCCTGAAGTAAGCCAACTAATGTGCCATTTAGCTTCCCAAAGTGTTTTGTACTTTTAGAATTGGTCACTCTACCTTTTTGGTCAGTATTATCAGTCAGTGACTGCATGGAGACTACCATGTTATATCCTGGAACAGGACTAGAAACTGGCAGCAGCAGGACAGGAAAGGACTAGAACCCCCTTAACAACAACAAAAAAAAGATGCTTGCATGTACTTGCGTATTTCATGGCCAATTCAATGATATAATTAGCAGTCAAGCAGAAGCTTAGGCATTACCCAGGTGTCCCCAACCAGTTCTCTGTCCTCCACATCTTGACAATGCCAGCAGATATATGTATGTAGATAATGCTTAAATGGTTCTATTTATTTAACCAGAGATGGCTAGTTTTCTATGCCACTATAAAGAAAACCAACAATCCTACTACAGACTCCATTTTACAGTATTCTAACTCTCTGTTAGCTGGAAATCCAAAACAAACCTGGGCTTCGGATATTGACAGAGAGCATAAAGGGCCAAGGCATGAGACCAGTAGTTCACGTGGGAATGGTACAGCACACCCCAGATTGAATCTTCAGACAATTAACATGAGAGCCTTAAAGAGTGAGATGAGATCTATTGCCAGAAAGGCTCTAGACATAGCGAAAAGTAACATCCTCTAGTGCAACAGATGGAGCATGCCATAATGGATTTATGACCAGCCAGGCAGCATTGCTGCAATCATGAACAGAGCTCAGTACTTAGGCACGTAATGCATTCCCCCAAAGCCATCATCATCCAACCCTGGCAGAAGTTCACTCACTGCTTGCTTGCATTGCAAATGTTTGAGAACAAGAGAAGAGTGTGAATAGCAGAACTCTGGCCATAACAAGTCTATGGGTGCGGGAAGGAACATCGCCTTCAGGGAGCTATGCTATTTTGGTATCCCCATGATGCCTATGCCATGCTGCTGCTGTAAAAAAAAAAAAAAAAAAAGCAAATACAGGTGGTGCATTTGAGCTTGCCCTAACCCAGTTCAGGATCTTCCTCATGGCTTTGTTTTTTGAATAGTTGCCTGCAAGGCCTTGCAGGTAGATTCCTCTATCATTTGCTCCAGGATTATATTTTCATTTTATTGCTGTGCACCTTTAAAACTGTAGGTTTTAAGCTACAACAGAGTTCAAACAGTTTTGTTTGTACTTGTTATTCATCTTATTATTCATCTCACCCAGAAAAATAAATCAATTGATGAAGGGAATTTCCATGTGAACATGTACGCAAATCAAGCATGTCAATAGGATCTGTGATGGTGACAAGTTAAAGTCCACCTTCAGAAAAGACACATATTAAGGAAGCACACATGAAAGATACTGATCGTAATATACAGCCTGCAGTGATGGTCTTCCCAAGGAGGTCCTAATGTACAAATACAGACAGGAATAAAATAAAACACAAAGGAACCTACATGATAGGATAACTCACTTCCCTTCAGGGAAGCAAGCATGAAAACAGGCCCCAGCAGATACATTCACTGGAACCTTCTGTAGCCTCAGAGATTTTCTTTAAGGTGGGGAAAGAGCCAATGCTTGCCAACAGTTGTGTTTAGTTTTTGCTACTACAGACAGGTCAGAGCTCCGGTTGCATGAATTTCCATGCCAGTCTAGTTGCATCACATAGCCTTCACCAAAATGCCTTTAAGGTATCAAAATTATGTTCTTCAGGGGAGAATGGTTCTGGTGTCTTGTAGATGTTGGTGTGATTTGCTCCACTCTAAGCAAGTGTCTAGAATCTTGAGATTTACTCAAGACTCTTCCTTGGCCGTTATTTGTCATACTAGGCAAAGTTATTCCGCATGTAAGAGGGGATGACAAGCTCCATCAAAAAAACTCCCTTCTGAACTTTTCAAAAAGAACATTCTCACTATCTTAAACATTTTTACACCATTAGCTTACGTGCTGCATATGAAAAACAAATGCTAAATGTGGCGCCTTACACTGAGTGCTATGGTGAATAGGTATGCCATACAATATTCCTATCATTACTAAATGAATCTCTATTGTGTCCAGGAAGCTATTAGAGGTCTTATACTGCTTTTATTAATAGAACTGTGATCTCTGTGGAATGCAAGTTGAGAAAATGCCTCGTGCCTATCTTCCCTACCTAACAACTGTTGCTGAGTGACATTATCAATTGCAACTTGTTAGAGTAGAATAATAGGAAAACTCTTCTCTAATCATTTGCTACAGTTCAAAAATCAAGCTTTCCACATAGTGGATCTCTAACAGTGTAACATAGCATTATTTCCAATTTCCAAGTTGTATTTAATGAACCTGGTTGCTCGGGTCTTCCCAAACAGTGCTCAATGTACAAGAAAAAGCAGGGAACAGCAGACTTAATACTATTTACTAGTCTCATAATCTTGAAAGGAGATGGGGACTCCAGTCTTAAATGGCATAATCCTAGCCATTGGCTTAATTTAGGATAACTAGGAATAACTAATGTACTGGGCATTTCTACCATGCATGGCCATGGCAGATAAAGCAGAGAAGGGTAGCTTAAAACTTGCCATGTTCTGAGATATTCCAGATACTCCAAGAGTATCAGGAGTAGACTTTTATTTTTTTAACCTATAAGAAACAAGAGCATGTTCACCTCTCCAGTTCTACAAAAATAGTATAGCTTTGAGAAACTGTACACAAACACTACAAATACAAATTCTGCTTTCAAGTAATTTTCAAATACAACTTAAAAATAGTATAGTTATGCATAAAGTGATAGTCTATGAAGATTTTTGCCAAGTTGACTTAATTAAAAATAGGATATTAAAGAATAAACATTTCATGTTGTCAGAAGTACTTAACTACTGTACATACCCCACATACCTTTCTAAGTGCATGATTAGTTGTTTGTTGCTTACATTAACTTCTGCCAAGTTATTATTTTAAAAGAAGGTTCCTCTGAACACTTTCTGCTTGCAGCTAAAAGCACTTTGACAGCTACTGAATATCAGTTTTAATTTTGATAAAATTAATTCCAGCCTAGAGAAGAGAAGGCTCTGGGTAGACCTTAGTGTGGCCTTTCAGTACCTAAAGGGGGCCTACATGAAAGCTGGGGAGGGACTCTGTCAGGGAGTGGAGTGATGGGGCAAAGGACAGTGGCTTTAAACTAAAAGTGGGTAGGTTTTGTTTAGATATTTGGAAGAAATTATTTACTCAGAGGGTGGTGAGGCACTGGCACAAGGTACCCAGAGAAGCTGTTGATGCCCCATCCCTGGAGGTGTTCAAAGCCAGGCTGGATGGGGCTTTGGGCAACCTGACCTGGTGGGAGGTATCCCCACCCGTGGCAGGGGGTTGGAACTGGGTGGGCTCTAAGGTCCCTTCCAACCCAAACCATCCTGTGATTCTATGAAAACAGAATTATTTTGCCTTACACAGTTTTATGAATGGGAATTATAACTCCAACTTCTATTATATTATCTATATTAATCATGTATGGACTCTTCCATATAAGCCAAGCTCTCAGCAGTATTTCCCAGTAGAGTTTATGTCTTATGGTCCCCAAAACATCTAACAATTAGTTATGTCTGAAGATTTTATGCACGTACTTTGAAACCACAGGCTACTACCTCATCCTAAAGCAAAGGAATTATAAAAATCAGCTCAATCTCTAACTCAGCACTTATATAGAGTACTTTCATGGTATGACCAGCTGATTGGTGTAGTAGGAAGAGCCTAAAGGTTGCTTTGATCTTTGGGTTTCTGTCAAGCAACAGATGTACAAAAGCCTGTTATTAACTCTTCACAGATCCGGAAATACTGCAAGAGAATTAATCATACTGTGCAGGTCACTGTCACTGCAGATAGCCTATTAAGGAGCTAATTATACCCCAAATTAATCTGCAAGTAAGTTCATTTTTGTAGGTCGGTTTATAGGGCACAGAACTTTAAAACTGAATAAACATACATGTGCTTTGACATTTCCCATAAAATAAATTAATAAAATTATTTTTATAGAATAATTAATAAATACATATTCACTTTAACACAAAAGCTAGGTAAACATAAAAGCTAGATAGACAGAAAAGCTAGGTATCATAATCTATTTATAGCACAGCTATAAGTGCCTGATTGCAAAGCACTTAGCTCTAAATAACTAATCAGTCCCTTTCAATTCAATGGGGCAAGTATGTGTATACGAGTAAGTGTTTACAAGATCAGTGCCAAAGTAACTGATCCAGTAAAATAATCCAGTAAATTGGACCTTTACAATAGAGTGGATGCCTTTTTCATTTAAGTCTTTTATGCTAGTAATACCACTGACTTCACCAGAGGAAAAAAAAAAAAATAGAGAGTTTATTAAGACATAGTGTTTAATCCACTTTAAACAAATGTAAAAGACTGCATCGTTCTGTCCTGCATTTGGTGCTATTCAGTGTTTTAATACTGCAAATACTGATGATAGACTATTATGTTTATTTTTTCTAAAATCTGTGGATGACACTGAACTGCAGGTGCTGTAACTGCTCAGAGGGAAGCAGTTAAAAATAGATTTGAGTAAAATGGAGAAATTGCATGAAGTTAGCTGAAGGCAAGTATTATACTTAAAGGGGAAGAAGCAAATGCATAATACAGTGACACTGTTTTAACATGCGGTTTATAGTTGGCTACAATCCATAACACTATATTGTTGGGAAAAAAAAGCATCACCGCAGGAGGTATTACATAGGGTATCACATATACGGCACGTGATATGTGTCCCACTTTTGTACAACCAATAGTTCCACTGGGTACACCCATAAAGTGTCAGCTGGAGCGCTCCGTTTAACATGAGAAATTAGATGTGAATAAAGATGTCTGTGAACTGTATATGCACTGGCACAAGTCCAGACAAGGCAACTACAGTAATTCCAGGTCTAGAAAACAAGATTTAACAGACCAAGTGAAATCCTTTGTTCTAGAAAAGACAAAAACTACAGAGGTGGGAACATGCATGCTAGTAGTCTTTAAATTTCATACTTGGAGAAAAACTGATAAAATCATTCATTATATAAGACTTATGTAGATCTCAGGTTAAGTGGGAAGCATTCTAGTGATGAGAAACAGTAAAAATTGGCATCAGTTGCATAAGGACACTGCAGAAATCACTATTACTGAGCATTTTAGAAAAAGGTTAAACAAATATTTAACAAGCGACCCTTTTATATTTGGTACTTGAGGGTTGAAATTACCTCTCAAGGTGCCTTTTAGCTGTACAGAAAAAAAGTTTTACTCATACTTCATCTTCATAAACAAACTATGTGATTTATAATTAGTAGAGATTTTATACACACGTTTCTGGTCTTATCTGATGCTGGACACTGACCTAGTTCTTATATTTCAATGCCACATACACCCTATAATAATTTAAAATTAATTATGGGCGTTGTCCCAATCCAGCTGTTCACATACATGTGAGATCTAAAGGATAAATTTAACACAGTAGACCGCAGAGAAAACAAGAGAGAAGATATTTCTGAAATCTGAAGGAAGAAAACATGATCTGTTTCACTTCTATCTAGCAACAAGACTGCAACAGGCAGATGATACAGGTAAAGCTGTCTGCTTGTGTTCAACGAAGAAAAAGTCACAAAACTAAGGCAGTCAGCCAAGAAACGTGTGGTTCCTAGGGCTCAAATCCTGTATTGACCCATACACCTTCAGTATGATAAAATTAGTTCCATGAAGTACTAGTGCTCAGTACCTAAAATGTCCTCAATTATTAAAGCTTTGTAAAAAGCATGGCTTATTTTAACTCAAAAACTCAATTTGCTAAGTATGGAATAATTCCTGTGGCTAGTAGCACATTTCCAAAGGCTCTTTTCTTCAAAATTATAACACTCTATCCTAGCTAGCCTTTATAACAGCAAAAAGTAATTTTGTAATATTACAAGCAAACTGAAAATACGAGCGTTAGCAGAATTTTAAGAGTAATATAATCAAGTTAAAACTAGAAAATGAAAACTAACGTTTCCTCTAATAGGAGCTACTCCTAAGATACTATAAACTTCAATTAGGCAATGATAGGCTATTTTTTTTTTTTTTGTGGGCAGGTTTCCTGCTGAGACTTATCTGTTGCTTAATAAAAAACACATAACAGGATTGGTAATCAGGTAGATATTCAGTATTTAATTTTATTATTTAATGGTTCAAGCTGTGGCTTCACATGACTTATTGAACATCTTCCAGATATTAGTTTGAACAGGACATTTTGTTCACTGTATTTTATAAACTCTATTAAGGTATCTCCATACTGTACTTCACAAACATAAAAAACCAAATGCCACAACATGGTGTGAGCTAAGACAATATCATACCCCCTTCTACAAACACAGAGCAAAGATGTAGACAGAGTAAGATAAAATCATGATTTTGAAGAGTCTTATTAGCATCTCAGAGAGCAAGGACCAATCCTGTTAATCATGACAAATGGCTGAATTTGTAGATTATGAAACATTAGCTAAACACTTGCTTAGAACTGTTCCAAAACTAGACACAAACACTGCAGGTTGGACAGTGAAAAATACAGTTTACACACAAAATATTTGCATTAACTGTTCCTTGTTTGCTTGTTTTGTAATAAACCAAACAGAAAAACAGAAACTCCACAGTATGTGTGAGATTTTAAAATCAATATAAATGTCTGCTACCTGAGCAAAACAGCAACCTGCAAGAGTGACAGATTTTCGTCTTTTGTATGGGCTGACTACCAGAAGGCCAAACATACATTTATTTGGTTATAATAGCTCAGACATCTGATGACTGACCTGGATTCAAAAGATGACATAGGGAAGACTATTTTGCTTTTCATCTTGATGCATTTTATTCCTTTCCCTTTATTTTTCCCCCAGTCTTTTCCTTCCTTACTCAGATTTTGTGTCTGTCTTCACAAACTGATCTGCCTTAGAGCTAAAAGGAAGTTTCTGACAAAAAGTTCTTCTTGATTTAAAGCAAGGGCTACGTACCATGTACTCTGTGAGTATTTTTGCCAGTGGGACAGATGGTCAGTCCTTTCCAACCTGCTCTAGTGAACACATGTACATACATACACCCACACATACAGCTATACATATATTCACACACAAGCACACATACGTAGTAGTTCAAATGATCTGATTAATATACTCAGATGTAAAAACCCTGGGTTTCAGAACTTTCTCTAAATCACACAAAGAAGACATGATATAAATACACCTCAAGTAAATGTTCTGCAAAGCAAGCTAGTTTTTTCTAATTTTCCCCTTCACATTTAACTCAAATTATTTCTAAGGTAACTCATGTTACCTAGAGATGAACGATTAATGTGATAAAAAACAAGACAAGTCTTCCTGTTTCATTACCAAACTCAAACTTTCAGTCATCTCAGAACACAAGGAGCAATCAAAGACAAGTGAAGCAGCAGGGATCCCATGCTGAACAAAAGCACGGCTCAGTCAGTTAAGAAAAGAGATTTCTGTCTTCTGTGGCCAATAAAAAGTATTGTATGAAAATGGTACTGGCTCACCAGAGATGAGCTTGTGGCAACAGTAATGCCCAGTTCTTCCAAAGTTCTGCCTGAGCAAACAGGAAAACGGAATTTTCAAAAGAGCTTTCAACCCAGTAAAATGTGGTTTTCACACAGATGCCCAAAAGCTCACCCTGACAGACAGTAAGGTTTTCTGATGCATTCCAGGATGCTCATTCAAGGTACAGAAAGGACTGTTATCTTCCCCATCCCTCCATGCGTTCAAGGACAGGTTGGATGGGGCTTTGAGAAACCTGGTCTAGTCAGAGATGTCCAGGCAGGGAGAGGTAGAATTAGGTGATCTCCAAGGTCCCTTCCAACCCAAACTATTCTATGATTCTATGATTCAAATAAATTATATGATAACTTTAACCTAATCAAGAAATAATTCTCAGAACTATCTAGACTAGTTTCACTAGAGTGTTGCAAAATAATAATATGCCAAGTGTGGAAAATTTCACCCACGTGTGGCTAAAGTGGGAGCAACCTTAGAAGCAACTGGGGAAGAAAAATGTCTTAAACTAGAAAGTGTTTGGCAGCCTTAGGCACAGGCCTCTCTCCTAACAGGACATTGATTGTAATACTTCAGTTTTATTCTGAACTTAATATTAATATGCAAAAACATACTTCTACTACTAATAATAATTTGCTTAAAGAATCTAACAGTGTTCCTTAAGAATTTTCTTAAAAATAACAGACAACTATAGAAAAAGCCTTCCTCCTACATATCATTTGACAAACTGAATATAAAAAGGCTAGCAGATAAGTAATTGCCTGAAAATAATAAATAAATAAATAATAATGCTTAAAACCCACACAGCAACAAAGAACACAAACTTTAGTGATAAGATTGTAAATACAAATATACCTTGTCCTTGAGGAACTCCATAAAATTCAGCAGCTATCCTTGCTGCTTCCTTGCGGTTCCCTTTCACAATGTAGAAGTGACTGAGTATAGCAAGGCTGATCTTCACAAAAAGTTTAAAACAAAAAAGGGAAAGTATAGTAAAGTAGACATTGGATAGCTGCTGGGCAAAAGGGCGACTTTCTTCTATGACAGTCATTGCTGCAGCAAAATCTCTCTCAGTGTTTGGGTAGGGCTCTCAAATGTGTTGATAAGATCATATGGCTCCAGCTACGCACTCTTGGGAACAACTGGTGCTGAGGAAAGAAAATATCAGCTGGTCATGATGCTTGCTGCTCAAAATATGAGGATTATTTATACTGTACATAGTATTGAGTTCACTACCACTCCTGCTGGCCTGGTGATATTCAAGTGGGACGGAATATAACAGACACAAGTTGCAAGAGCCTGGATTGTACTTGTTCCACTTAAAAGGTCTGTTTAATTCCAGATTCTGCATTTCTAATTCATTTATTTATTCTGTTTATACACGTTTAAAAAGACACTATCAAAAGTATTATTATTATAACCTACAATTTCATGTACTAAAACAGCTAACTCAGGTAAATAAGTCAGTTTCTGCTAAAATAAGTTCTGCTTAAGTACAAGTGCTCTTTTATGTTAATTCATTTTGTGTTTAGCTAACATTTCTCTTTAAAAAAAAAAGAGAATCACATCAGTAAATACTTGAAATACACATTAATAAAGATACATAGATTTTAAAATAGACCAATTTTGACAGCCTCTTGTTATTTTGTTCAGGCTGAATAAAATAGCTAGTATGCATGGCTTATAGCATTATGAAAAAAAAAAAAACAAAACCACGACACAGTACTCAGAGCAGGTAAGAATCAAACTCTAACATGTGCTTATAAATAAGATCTCAGAACATTTTAAATAAAGGCAGTAGTAAATATACAGCATGGAAAATTTCTAGTGCTTATGATACATATTTCGTTGTGCTGTATCATATTATTTTAAGCTAATGATATGGCAGGTTTTTTTCTTGGCCAGTTTTAGAAAGGGCAATCAAAGTTCCTCAGATTTTTTAAGAATTAATTTGCTTATATACCATAAGCTGATTACTCATAGTTATCAGAAGTCACACACAAATTGTTCCATTAGTGTGAGTAATTACTAATGAGTAAATTACGGTGTCACAACATGACACAAACTGAGGAGCCACAGAACAGAACTAGATTTCTAAGTAAGCTGTGGCCCTAAAATAATTGTGGCAGCACAGGTGAGGGTCCTATTTTAATTCCATTATACTTCTTATTAAATAAAAAAGAAATAGTGTCATTATAACTAAAAATACTCTTAAAAAACTCTGTAATCTTAAAGTGAAACACGGTTTCTATTCTACTCTGGATTCTCTTGTCTGATAGTCAAAAAAACAACAACAAACAAACACATTTTAGAATGTTGGCAACTGTCCATGAGGAACAGTGGGTACGATCCCACTGTGCATCCAAAGATCCCCCTGCCTTTAATGAATAGCATAGCAGACATTAACAATATTATACAAAATCATATTGCTAAAGGAAAAGAAGGAAAAAACAAAACAAAAAAAAAAAAACCACACTCTTATCACCTGGCTCCAGGAGTAATTACAGTAAGAAACTGTAATGTTTTCTGAAAATTACATTCAAATAAAACTTTCAAGTGAAGAAAAGACAATGATAAAAGAAAAGAAAAGAAAATAAAGTGTGCTTATAAATAAGTACCAGGATTTTTAGCAGACAGGAACTAGACTGTGCTTATCTTGAGAGAGGCAAACATTCAGTTTTTTCTTGAAAAAAAAAAAAAATCTATGCAGAAGTCAAAATAGTAACTAGAAAAGGAAATAAAAAGGTAGTTTACACTGTAAACTATATTAGTCTGTGAAAAAATATATATGTTTTCTCTTACATTTTGTTTATAGACATTTTCTCATCTAGCTAGAATAGGAACTGCTCTCCTCATACCATAGTTAGAAGTAGAAGTGAGTACTTAAAATACCAAATGAAAATCCCTTTTTATATTTGGCACATTGTTATCTGACACTGAATTGTGGTGTCATGTTTTCCATAAGGATAAATAGGCATTATGTTCTGAGGTAGCACTGCCAATTTCCGTTTCAATCATTAATAGAAATGGTATTTTCCTTAGTAACATACCCAGTATTGGAATTTCAGACTTCCATATTTCTATGTGTATTACTGAGCCTAACTCGATCAGAATTCCCAAGCCACCTGAAGTACTTGTTTTTGCAAATTTACAATGCAGAATAAGGAAGAATCAATTATCTCATAGGAAATCTTTATTTTCTTTACAATGTTTTTTGTTTTTGTTTGTTTGTTTGTTTGCTTTACCTGACTGCATATTGTGTCATCCAGTAAGTGTTCTTTCTCATCTGGACTTCTCCCATGTTTCATTAATTAACAAAGCAGCATTTCTTCGTAGACGTGAAAATCCAAATAGCAATTACTATAAATAACAGATGGAGTTAACAGCAGCACTCAGAGTTAATCTTCCCCTTACAATCGTGTTTCCTACTTCTTACAACTGATGTAGACAAATCACTGAACAGAGAAATTTCTTAGGTGTCTTCTTCAGGTTGAATTTTTCTGTAAAGCATCAACAAAAACAGTAAGAGCCTTCTCAAAATAAGGTTGCAGATTCACGTAATATTTTGTAACTAACCTTTCAGAAAATCCCCATTGATCTGTACATCTTCTGCTTTTAGAAACAGCACAAAAATCGAGCAGGAGAATTAGTCCTGTATCAAAGCTTATCTTCCGTCCTCTCATAAATTTCCTTCCACGGCAGTAAACTATATACTGACAAAAGTAATAATAAGTTTTGAGAATTTCAGTTCACACATACAAAGAAGCTTGCAAAATTACTCTCCTAATAATACTTCTACTTTCTCTATAACTCTCTCATATTTCTAGCTTTACTGGAAACACTGCAACTGCACAGAACTGAGTTTACCCTAGTCTAAGGCTTCTAAAGCTCACCAGAAATTGCCATTTATAGCTTGTTGGCAAACTCATGCTTCCAGGCATGCAGTTATGAAAACAGAACAACAGTTTAGATGTTAGCATTCATGTGGCATTTTGAAGGAATCAACAATGTGAATACTGAGACTTGAACACAAAATAGCTGAGAACAAGCCGATGCAGACTGGGTGAACAGGAATGGAAAGCTATGGATGTTGGAACAGAAATCAGAAAGTAGAAGCACAAGTAAGGAATTAACAATGATGCTATGCGAGAGCAGAGAAAAATGGCCTGTAAATGTTCTATTGCATGGCAATGTGGAGCAATTGGAGTCTGATCTGCAGCAGTGCAGAATACAGATAGCTTCCAAATAGAGATGCATCATCAATATGCAACAAATATACATTATAAAAATATAAAAGCATTTGAAAACAACAGTGATTTAATCTGGACATTCATATTTAGTGTATAATTTTGACACCTGAAAATGAAATTTCTCTGTGCCTCACTTCCTCACTTGGAAAATGGGTTTAGTAGGACTACTTAGTAGCAGGATTCTGAAGGTTACTTCATTGCTGTAAACAAAACAATCAAATATTACAGTGAAAGCAATACTAAAGCTAATTAGGTACTTAATTTTTCTTTTAATACAAAATTTGGATAACAAACCTAAACAGAATGAAATACTTCTGAACGATCACTGATTTCATGATTACATCATAAGGGATGTGTAAATTATTCTAACATTTATGGGTTTATCACAGCAGACAAAGAAATGGGACCAAATTACACTGAATTACACTGCAAACAAACAGTATTAAAATTTTTATTTTGTGTAAGAGCCGTCACAGACAAGGATCTTCCTTGCTTGGCATGCTAGCATATTCTCAGCAAATAAAACAAGTATAACATAATCATTCATCCTGTGTACTTTCCTGTTTTCTAGCAATTAACTAGCATTTTAATTTTAAATCCATGTAAAATCTTTCAGATGCTGGACTTCATGGTCTTGTATTTCTTTTTAATGTAGCTTGCTGTGTTATCATTTCTAACGAACATACTTCTGACTATTAAAGTTAGAAGTATTGCCATTTATAATGGCAGTAAAAGTGGTTAATGTCAAGCTGTAGTCCTGAGATTAATAGAATGCCAGACAATGCCAGACAATGCCAGACAAAGTAGCCTGCCCTTTAATATATTACTGAGTAGTGGCCAAAAGCAGAAAGAAAACATTCCAGCAACAGCATATGATAATTTAAAGTGTTGAGGAAATTTAATGCAATTTACCCACAATCCAAGCAAGTAACTTTTAGGAAAAATGTATGCTCTGTTTTCTACAATTCATTACATAACCACAATAATGAACTCTGCATTATTTTGGGAATTCTCAATACTTAGAAGAGTGGTGTGCTTGATTTTCAGTAAGTTAAGAAAAATAACATAACTGATGTAATATTTAGTTTTTGAAGGCATCTTTAAATACCAAAGACACAATAAACGCTTAGGAATACAATTTCTTCATAGCATATCCTGTGTATTTACTTCTGGAAAATACACTTCTCATTAAATCTTTTAAAGCAGTATCTTTAAGTTAGATTAATGTATGCTGTAGAAGTGTAATTATAAACAAATTATTAACAGACTTCAGTATTTTCGAAATGCATCTAAATATCTGAAAGCAAGTATTTTTTTATTATTTTTTTTTGAAGATGAAATATGCAATACAGCATAAGGAGTTACTTG
Organism: Aythya fuligula; assembly: GCF_009819795.1. NCBI lineage: Eukaryota > Metazoa > Chordata > Aves > Anseriformes > Anatidae > Aythya > Aythya fuligula. The sequence goes on along the minus strand of NC_045562.1, from coordinate 23,655,683 downwards.
TATGACACTCTGTCTGCATGTCTTTCTCTCTCTATACACATATATAAGAGCTCCAACTAAGAATATACCAGATAGTCATACTGGTTTTGAAACTTTTGGTTTATATCAAATATAACAAAATATAATTTAATGAAATAGGATGCCAGGGAGAGGAATGGAAAACACTTAGATGCTTTGAAGATTGCATTATTTTATACAGTATATATAACCCACCAGTAGAAACTTCAAAAACAACAACCTCAAAACTTAGTTCAAAATAAAATTAGAAAGAAGTCACTAGTTCTTTTACTAAGTTTTTGATGTGACCGTTGACAAAAGACTCAAAAATGCTGAGAAGCTAGAGCTACTAAACAATGTCTAATTCAGTAAGAAATACTACGTGCTTTAGTGACCTGCTGACTTGTATTTTAATAGATGCATGAAATGTTAATCCTCAATGCTAAAAAATTTTATTTGACTCATCTAAAGCTGTTGAATGTTGTCGTTTCCTCCTGAATATATATTCTGAAGCATTACTTTCCTGTAACTTCCCGTTTGAAGCAACTGAACTAAATTTAGACATAGAGCAACTATTTTTTAAAAGGCATTTGATCACGTGTGTTGTCATGCAAAATGTTGACATTGAAGGTAAAGCAAAAAATGACACACATACAATGAAACCTTTAAAAATATGAAATGTTCTTTTCAGGAACATCTGTAATAATTAGTAATAATATTACACATCCAAGCTTAAGCACAGAAAAACAAACAAAACAAAAAATCACCATTATCTGATAGCTAGATGGATAGTTCACAAACTGGAGTGATTGGAGGGCATGAAACAGCTACTGGGTCCTCTTCCAAACAGGAACTGAAGCTCTGTAGTACAAGCTTTGTAAAGAAAGAAAGAGAAGAGAAGAGGTAGTGGACCTACAGATTTAGTGTTACTAGTTTGGGGGAATGAAAAGAAGAAAAGTGAGAGAACACAAACTTTGGTCTGAAGAAGTCAGTTTGACTCAGATCCAATGCTTTTTCTCTGCATCCTGTTGCTATCTTTAAAAATTATTCAAACCACATGACACTGCTAGATTGTCCACACAAAAGCCTTAGAGTTGTATTGCCAATTGAAGCAACACTAAAATAAATAAAGGCCTACATCTCCTTTTTACAGCTTGTTTTCATCCTGATGTACCCTAATACCACATCTATCCAGAATCTACACAAACAATGCAATGTGAAGTTGTAATTGATATCCAGAGCTATGTTTCTCTCAGACTTTTGCAGTTTTTATAAGTTATTCTAGTCTCCTGCTTGTCCAGATAATGCCATGCAGTAATATCTTATGTGTTGCAAAAGGGGAAAATCAGGATAAGCATAAAACCCTTCCCTCAGTAGTCATGCTCTGATGTCTGACACATACTCCACTAGAGGGCTATGTATTTAGATATCATTTTTCTTCTCTCATGAGACTATGAAACATATCAGATCATTTAAAAGCCTTGAATGCACAAAAAAAAAAAAAAAAATTGTCCCAAGCTTTATTAGATATGTAGTTTCTCTACTTATTTTGCTGTAGAACATTATTTTTACTGGCTCTCGAATTGCTAAAGAAAGTCCAGATTCATGCCTTCGGGTGGATACAATCACACTTTTTCTTTCCTCCGCTGTTTTAAAACTAGTACTCTGATACAGTTTAGGTTCTATATAAATCAAGCTCTTCCAGTATTGAACCACATGAATGATGCAACCTTGCCTTTGTAGTATCATAAAAAGTTTCCTTAATCTATTGATAACTTTTAATGACTTTAAATTGATTTTATTCAGGTGGTTTGTCTTTCCTGCCTGTTGAAAATACTACTCCTGTCTTTGGAAAATAGTTCTGACATACAGACTTACATATCTTCATTTCCTGAGAATTGAATTACTTCTCAAGGATTTAAATATAAATTGGTATCTCTCGACATTCCAGATTTTCTCTGTATCACATATATTTAAAATCACAAAAAAGTGATTATGAAATTCCAGTTTTTCTACTGTCTCAGTTCTTTTAAAGAATACATAGAAGTTTTAAAGCTGTATCACTTTGTTATGCACCCACTGGATAGCTGCTTGTCACAATGGTGATAGATTCCACTTCAACTACAAGTCTAGTATCAAACAATCCCTGCTATCAGCAACATTATCGTATGAGCATGCTTGATCTGCTTAACCACTCCATCTAATTGCTGACAGTAAAGTCTATATCTGCACTACAGAAGTGAAGCAGATATAACTGACCTGCTTACAAGTAAATTCAATCTGAGTTCTGCTAAGAAACATTTTAAGTTTGTCCTACGATATTTATTTCAGTCCTGTTGAGGCAGCTACCACAACCCAATTGTTAAGAGTTCCATAGCAGAAGATTCCAAGAGAAGTCGTGTGCATACTTGGAGACATTACTAAAACCAGAAACATGTCAGATGGCAGGCGCACACAGATTGTTGACAGATAAATTCTAAACCTCGGGGGGGAGAGTCTTGCTAAAAAGTTACCATCTCCAGCTGCCCATTCCTGGAAATCAACAGGAAGTATTGATATTTAGCCACTCCAGTTCAAAATGTGGCAATTTAATTTTAACTGCTCATTAAACTAACCTACTGGACATCACAGTGAAAAACACGTCACCACCCATTCTGCTACAGAGATTGTAACCTCCAGTTAATGTTTTTGTTACAAATGTTTTCGTTTCCAACCATATCTATATGCTTGCTTCCTCTGCAACTAATTTGCCCACTTCCTTAGGTATGAGGTACTACAGCTAATATGTGTTTGATATTTTGAACCACCCTGACAGACCTAATTTTGCTATTTCTCTAGTAGGCAGTGCAAGCACCCTCTATTAATCTGAATTAATGTGGTTGAATATGACATTTTTCATTTTTTATAGTTAATCTTTTCATTAAACTGCACAATGTTACATTCTTATTAAATAGCTGTCTATTTAAAAATAAACAAGCCAGACACATTCAAATACTAGAACAGCCATGATTTGTTTTTATTACACATAGAGTTAGTATATATCTAAAAAATAGGGTTGACAGAAATTTTGTTTCAATTGATTGATTTCAAAAGACCAGTCTTGCAACTGTAACTAAAGCCTCTCTGCTGTCTTGAGGCCTAGACAGACCTCAGCTGTTTGAATTAATACTTTCTGGACTTAACTAAACTATTTGGGATTTATAGAATATCATTAATTACCTATGTGTGAGACCCTCAAACTACGTCATCCAGATGAGATGATTGTTGATTACTCCAAAGTGAAAAGTTTGCTTGAGATGATATATCTGAGTTGTGAATGTTTTTTGTCACCAACTTGAAATCCTTTCATAATTATTAAACTTTATTCTACACTAGGGTCTTTTTTTCATTCACCTTTTAACTGTTTTTTTTCTTTATTATAAGTGGCTTCTAAAAAAGTGAAATCATCAATTTCTTTTAACTTCATACCCACTTTCTTAATTTTTGTTTTGACAGGTTTTCTTCTAGACTAAATAAAAGCGGCTTCATTTGTCTCCTTTTTGAGTAAAGTATATTTCGGGTGCCTATGAATGGTATTAATAAAAGGAAACTACTAAGTCAATTTCATAACTTGGTAGGGCTGAGATGATACCACGAGCATATGTCCAGGGTCACTATACGCTGACTCCCATGGCTAGTATTAATATCAGAAAGGTTTTTCCATCCACTAAAATTGGTATCAGTTAAATGATATCATCATGGCAGAGCTATCAAAACATTCTTTTCCGCAAGCTGAGGCATGACAATCTCTGCTTGGAGAGATCTCTGCTCTCTTACAGGAGATATAAAAATACTTGGTGATGAAGAACTTGTAACTGACTTAGGGAATGAGGTCAAATTAGTGTGAGGTGGATCAGTAGCACACATGCTTCTTGCCACAGAATGCAAAGCACACTGAAGAGTGAAAGCTTCAGCTAAACCAGTGATGCATGAGAGGTCTTTACCTTACATGGCTGCATATGTCATGGAATGGGCACTAGCAAGTCTGCTAGAAGCCAAAAATGAACTGTGGTGGGTGCCAAAACATACTTGGTTGGTTATGGAGACAAGAATATCTGGTCCCATCTCCCTGTGCAACTGAATGAGACACTGTTATAAAACATCAAGTTCATTCTGAAATCAGAAATTTTAAATTACCTGATATTTTCTTGCTGAAGCACTAGGAACAGTAATGTAGGTGCAAGTGAAAATTTTTGTTTGGCTACCCTGGAATTCTCCATACTTTGTAGATCCATAAAGAAAAAAATAGAGGTGAGAAGAAGATTAGAAACAAAAACCCTTTGATGCAGTCCAGAAAGACTACTCCGTTAGTCACAGTCTTCCCACATCAGTTGTAAAAATGGCCCAGTCAGAAGAGGTGCTAACTGAAAGGGGGCTTTTGCAACAGGGATGAAAATTCCACAGGCTGCTGCTCATGGCCACATTTGCTCTAATATCTGATGACATTTATTTTAATCTTTATCTGCATACCGCTCTCTCTCAGAAGACTACCATCTTGAGCTGCTGACGGGGATCAATCCTCTAGAAATGCTGATGCTACGCAAAAAGAGCGCATGATTAATACATCAAAGAGTACATAAGAACACAATTCCAAAGTGGAAAAAATTCTGGCGAAGGGATAAACAAGTGAGAGTTCTAAGCTTCAGATCTGCTCCCAATCCCCTCTCTGCATTTTATTCATTTCTTTTGTAATGAAAAATTGAGAAATTTCTTGAAACAAGAACAGCCTGAGCACTGCCAAGACTTAGTTGCTTTGCTGGTCAGGAACTTAGTACAGTGCTCAGATATACTGGCCACCTTACAGCATTACATCTTGGAAATGGTCTCCCAAACATTTCCTTCTCTCCAATATTGTATACATTTGTTTTAGTAATTATGGTACTTGATCCATTCAGACTTGCACAGCTTATGTAGCTGATACTAACTTCTGATACTAATATGATGCCACTATTCTTTACAAAATGAATGGATTTCGTATTTTTCACAGAACAATTTTTAACTTACAAGCAAAGAGCTATTATGAATAAACCTCTTCTCTTCTTCCTTAACACCTGCCTTCATCCTTCCAAAACTTTTCTCCTCTTTCGATTTTGCAAGATTTCAGTCACAGAAAAGCTACAGATGGCTTCTTTGTTCTGAAAGAGTAATACATTGGTCCTTGCATAAGCAACACGATTTGTCTTCCCCTGCATACTGTGCTTATAAGTGACATTTAGTTAAAGGTTCTCTTAAAATACATTCAAAACAACATGAGCAACAGCCATATTTATTTGTCATAAGAACACGGAGCTTACATGAGTTCGGCTAGATCTTTTGATTTCAACTTGCTTTGGTTACTTGAACAATGCTTTAGAAATTTTAATAATTTACTCCTACAGTTTCCACCTCAATTGCCTAAGTTTTCTGCAACAACAGATTTCTCTAATATCGAATATCTATTCTCACTACAGGAAGGATATCAAGGTGCTGGAGTGTGTCCAGAGAAGGGCAACGAAGCTGGTGAGGAGACTGGAGAACAAGTCTTACGAGGAGCAGCTGAGGAAGCTGGGGTTGTTTAGCCTGGAGAAGAGGAGGCTCAGAGGCAACCTTATCACTCTCTACAGGTACTTTAAAGGAGGTGGTGGTGAGGTGGGGATTGGTCTATTCTCCCACGTGCCTGATGGTAGGACAAGGGAGAATGGGCTAAAGTTACGCCAGGGGAGGTTTACGTTGGATATTAGGAAAAACTTGTTTACCATAAGGGTTGTTAAGCATTGGAATGGGCTGCCCAGAGAAGTGGTTGAGTCACCGCCCCTGGAGGTCTTTAAAAGACGTTTAGATGTAGAGCTTAGTGATATGGTTTAGTGGAGGACTGGTTAGTGTTAGGTCAGAGGTTGGACTAGGTGATCTTGGAAGTCTCTTCCCACCTAACAGATTCTGTGTGATTCTGTAATGAAAAACTCTATATTGCAACTATAAGAACTAGAAACAAGAACAAAGACAATCAATCCCTTTGTGTGTAGGTATAAGAAAAGAACAGTGTTCATATTTGGAACTGTGTTTTCAATTGTAGCAGAGATTATGTTACTTCTGAAATGTTTAGTTTTCCCAGTTTGCAGTAAGAATTTCCTTTTTGCTTCTACGTCTTCAAATACCCTGGTGGAAAGTACCACTTTCCAGTAACAGTTATCCAAGGTTTCAGTAACACTTCATTTTAGACCATAGATAAAAACCTTTACCTCCCAACCTTATGTTTTGAATAGCAAATCAAAACATAAAACTATAATGAGTTAAAAACCTTTACACAAGCAAGTCTCTGTGTTCCGTGAGCTCTTCTGGTATGTGAGAAAGACACAGAACTACCAACTGCAAACCAGCAAAGAGTTTATCATCAGCACACTGCTAAGGAGCCCATCCTGTTTAGGTCTGCAACTGATTTCAGTATGGCAAATGCATGGGACACACAGAAACCAACAGCACGTCCTCACAGATACCTTCACATCCTAAAGTTAATAATAGCGCTAAACAGAGATGTGCAACAGGTATTTCAGCTGGGTAGAAACACACAGCATTAGTACTATCTTTTTTTTTTTTTTTCCTTCTATCCCCTACTTTTATCTGCAAAGATTTTATTTCTTCCTTGGATCTCAAACCTGACTCCTGGCCAGTTACAGGGGAGGGAAGGAAACAGCACCATAAAATATACCTATTCCAGAATGGCCTGGCAGCCCATACCTTCTTCCCACGGTGTCGTTAGGCACCATGAGGCCTTTTTAGACCCCTCTATCTTAGCTCCCGTGCCTACTCCTTGCATTGATAGTGCTGGACTTGCAGGGTGGGAAGTGAAATAGAAGTGAACCACTGCTGACACCTGTTGTCCACCCTGGGGAATGTGTGTGAATCAAGCCTGGTCTACTTCATACAGTTAAATACACAGATGCTGTTGTACAGGCTCCCCAAAAGACAAAAGCATTTCTCACCTAGGCTTACAGTACAAAACTAGAAGGAAAGGGAGAGAAAATGATGTCGCCTGGACGACACCCTCCGTCTTCCCGGTTCTCAGACTCATAACCTCGCAGGTCCATAGCACAGGACTGGGAACCCAGGAGGGGCCTGGGACGATGAGCCAGAAGCCACCCCACTAATTAAGTGCAGCGTTGCTAGCACAAATGCTAAACATTTCAAAGCGAAATGTCAACCCACTCACGAGAGCAGGGTGGAAGGCTAATGTGTGGGACCACTGAGCCCTTTGGTGAAGAGAAAAAATTCTAATGGTAAGAGGGTTTATATACTAATGCATGTGCGATCAGGTAGAAAGCAATAGGAATACTGTAGGAAACAGTGTAACGAATGGCAAGGTGAAGTGCTAAATTTAGTAAGATAGAAAACAAGTAAAAAAAAAATCGAGCTTCACTTCGTGTTATTTCCATTTTATTAAAATAAAATTGCCTTAAAATAAAACGCCAGAGCCCTGTGGGGACCCGGCTGCCACAGAGCCCGGCGGCTGCGCGCGGCGTCATTCCCGCCGCGGGCGGGCGCGCAGGCGCGCGCGCGGTGCGGGGCGGGGCGAGGCGTGGGGCGTGGCGGGGCCGGCCGGCGGGGGGGGGGCGTGCTCTCGGCGGCGCCGCGCCTCTCCGTGCCGGCCGCGCGCCCCTTCCTCCGCGGCCCAAGGCAAGGCGTCGCCGCCGCCGCCCGCCTCGTCCCAGGCCGGCGGAGCAACCCCTCACCCCACCCCACCCCCCCCCGCCCCGCTCACACCCCGCGCCCGAGCAGCGGCTGGAGCCCGGCGGGCCGAGCCGAGCCGAGCCGAGCGGGGAGATGAACACGGTGCTGTCCCGGGCCAACTCGCTCTTCGCCTTCTCGCTGAGCGTGATGGCGGCGCTCACCTTCGGCTGCTTCATCACCACCGCCTTCAAGGAGCGCAGCGTGCCCGTCAGCATCGCCATCTCCCGGGTCACGCTGTGAGTGCGGGGGGCGAGGGGCCGCTAACGGTGGGGGGAGGGGGTTAAAGGCCGGGGCACGGTAGCGGCCGGGGGGTGGTAACGGCTGGCTGCGGGGCCTGCTCGCGCCCCTCTCTCCCCCTCGCCGTTAACGCCCGGCTGCCGGAGCAGCCCCGCTTCCTGCCCGCTGCCCCCTGCCGCGGCCAATGAGGGAGCCCCACGACGGCGTCCGGCGCCTCCCGTCCCGGGCGGAGCTCGCGGCGGGCCGGGGCCCCAAGTGGCGGGCGGGGCCCGGGGCGGGCGGCCTGGGGCGCGCTGCGCCGAGGGGCCACCGGCAGCCCGCGGGTGCCCTGAGGCGGGGCCGTGGCTTACACAGGGGGCAGGGTGCATGGCAGGAAGGCTGTGTGGGCTGCGGGGACTTGACTGCACCGGAATTAACATACATATGTATACAGTTTAAATTGCTAGTTCCCGCAGATGCTCCTTCTAGTAACGTATTTTCCCCTTTTTTATGGGGTGTGGGCGAGTTGTGGAGCAGTAGGCCGACCCGGGTGGCTTGTCTTCCTGTGAAACCGACCAGGTGTGGAATATGTAACACCGCACCGAAAGCGCCTTGCCCACATGACACAAGGCGAACTTGTGCCAGCGGAACTGTCTTTTTCATATTTTTTTTTTCAAAGGAAACTTTGTCACAGGAAGCTTGCATCAAGTTAAGCGTGGGGCTGTAGTTTCACAAGTGGTTGAGCTCCCGCCATCAAAACCTGAAGGCCTCAACTCGGGCTTCTGGTGGCGTGGTCCTTTACCAGATGGAACACGAGAATAGGGCACACTGGACACCTTTCTGAGCTGCTCTAACTCCCTGTTGAGTCAAAATGTAGGTTTGTTTTCTTACCGGTTTTGGTTAGTGAGTTAAAGCAGCTGATGGAGGTTTAGAGCCACCCCAAGGGAAGTGGCAGGAGTGAATGGCTGGCAGCAGCCTTTGAAAGGCAAGATGAACCCAATTAAAGAGTGGGAACTGCAGTCACCTTTTGGATTGGCTTAATACCTCAAGGAAGCAAACCCATACTTCTAGTGGGTTGAGGGTTGCAAACAGCATAAAACTGGCATAAAGAGAGACTTAGAGTGTTCTGGTGAGCTTGACAGATGTGAGGTAGCATACTAATGCCTAATCTGGATGAAATTTATACTTCCAGTCCTTTCAGTGATGCGCAGATCTGATATTAATGAGAAGAAGAGGCATTACACCTTAGCTGTTTTTTCTTAAACTAATAAAAAGTTCTGCAGGCTCACAGTTTAAGGCTTAATACTTACAAAGGTGTTGATTTTTGCAAAGGGTTGGAAATGTCTACCAAGTCTTAAACTGGTCAGTTTTGGTGGTATTTTTCTTGACTGCTGTCTCCAAAAGTGTTTTTTCACTGGTAACCTTTTTTTTTCCCTCTGAGATTATTAAATGTAATTTTCCTGAAATTATATTTTACTAATTTTCACAGTGAAATAAATGCAATTGATAAATTCATAATTACTGATACTTTTGTTATGTGAGAAATTAGGGTTCATAGTTCATTGCCAGCCTGCATATGGTATTCTTGTAGACAGTGAGTTTGGTAAACTGATAAACTTCGATAATATGAAAATATCTGCTGTGCTTCAGTGTTATTTTCCAGTTTCTTTTTTAATGCGGTTTACTGTGGCAATGTCAGATATTTCTCAAACAGCAGATTTGTAATAAGGTTCCAAAACCGTACGGTAGAAAAAAGTAAGCATTTTCTTTCTACTGCTACTTAATGACTATAAATGCCAAGGAGAATTTCTGTAAGTTGGGAGAACTGCAAACATAAACGAGAGTTTATCAGCACCTTTGGAGTGTCTTGTATGAGACTGAGCAATAGAGGCTTTTTATGTAAAGTCAAGAAATGTTATTGAAAATGGTTGCCAGCAGACAGCTATGCTGCTGGTTTTCGAATCAGATTTATATAGCTTGGGATGGGTAATGCACCTTTTGCTAAAAACAAAATGTAGTGTAGTTGAGGTACAGACAAACGCAGGTTTTTATTAACAGGCAGAAAAAAAAAAAAAAAACACCTATAGGCCGTTTGTATAAATTACATTGAATTCTCTGGGGGCAAGGCTTGTCATTTGAGACTGGGTCTCCAAACCTTCTGGAAGGCAGGCTTTATTTTATAATGTGGTTATATTTTAAACAAATGTGTTTAAAAGAAAGTACAGGAAATGCATGGGGGAAGTATGCAATAAGAATAATAATTTATGTAAAGTGTGAGAGAGAAATAATGAGAAAAGATAATCTTGTGTTTTGTTTTATCTTAGAAAAAATGTGGAAGATTTCACTGGACCTAGAGAAAGAAGTGATCTGGGATTTGTCACGTTTGACATTACTGCAGATATCCTTAATGGAAAAAATGGTTTGAGAACATTCTGAAATGAGAACATCTTGACATTTATTTTTGTTACCTTATAATCTTCAGATATTCAGGACTTGAGGAAAACCAGCAATTTGTCTTAAAATCTAAATTTAAAGCAGTGAAAAATAGTATTTTTATGGGGCATAAAAATAGAACCTGGAATAGTTGTTACGTAAATGACACTGGGTGAGGTGCTTCCTCTCCTTTTTGATACCTACTTTTAAAATAAGGTTCTGTAGGGAAGTGCAGTGCATCTAATAATGGGAATTGCATTTTAACGCCAGGACATCATTAGCATTAAGTGACGGTTGTATTGGTGGTTTGAGGTGTGAATTAATTGTAGGGTTTACATAACACACAATTTGGACTGTCGTACAGAGTCTAGGAACTCTGATGCAACTTTCAAACTTGCTGTGAGGCTTTTAAAATTCTGGCCACGTAGTAGCTGTATACAAGCACCTGTCTTCCTTTAAAAGATACTGCATCCTTTTACTTTCTTAGAAGTTAAACTGTCAAATTTTTATTGTATACTAATGTGAAATTCACCGGGAAGCGTATGAGGTACTACAAACCTAATCACATTAATTTTTGACCTCTTTCGCATTACTGATGCCTTTGGGCAGCTTTTCTTTTTGTATTTTTCTTCTTGACTTCCCTGTTAGTCTGCTTTTATTGGGAAGAGAGAGTGGTTTATGGATGTTCTTTGTTTTTGTTTGGGGTAGCTTTTTTGAAGGTAGAGGGGAATCATTCTTAGGATTCAGGATCTTGGTATTAAAATAGTATTTTTCTGCAGAAATCGGTACTGAATATAAGGCATCGTGCTTTACCTTAGGTGATTACACTAAGCCTTGCTTTGAATCAGGGTTTCAAGAGATTCCTGGGATTTTTCCCTGTCTACTGTTTTTTGTCACTGTGTTAGAAAAGAGGTTGGTTTCCTCTGTGCTTCAGCTTCCCTGTTTTGGAGAATGATACACTGTGTAAGCAACTGAAACAAATAACAATTCCTGAATGAACGAGAAAGCTGGATAAACAGGTTAGCCAGATTGTTGCAGGTGTTTGTTGTGCAGGAATGAGAGGGATTAGTTTTATCAGCTGGAAGCAGGAGAGGAGAACTCCTTATGCTGAGTTTTTTTCCTCTGAAATTCTTAAAGGTATTAAAACCAGAGACTGAAATTATTCCAAAGTTGATGAAATAAATTGTATACAGTGTACTTGGGAACAGAACAGGGCGAGTCAGAACAGGACCTCTGGAAGACACGTTCTTATTCAAGGGTTAGTCTGCAGCGTGTGGATGTTAAAGATTTCATCTTTTATTAATTTTGTTTAATGGTAGCAGTAGTTTTAAATTTAATTATAAAAATCCTGAATTAATCTTTCATCCTTGGCATAAATAAATCTTCCGGTGTGTAGAGTTGTAAAATACAACTTTCTGATAGTTTTCGTTGGATGAAATCTGTAAAAAGATATTGGTGCATTGGCTGCCTTAACTAATGGACACAAGTTGTTAGTCCTAGTGAGAATTAAATGAAATAACTGTTAAAAGAAAAACCTAGGGAAAGAAAAGGGGAGGAGGCAATTCTCAAAAGCTGTTATGAGTGTGCTTAATACATAGCTCACTTTAGCAGTTATTCTGGAGATCTCTCGTATGGGATTTCTTGTTTGTTGTTTTGAGTAGATGACTAAAATATTCAAGTGAAATAGCTCCAGCTATTCTTGTGGAAACAGCATTTAATTATGTAATTCTTTAATTTCTTGCCTTTTGTTGAATTAGAGGCTTAAAAACATGATTCAGACTCGGGTAAGTGGGAAAGAAAAAGAAAAAAAAGTTCTGGATAACTGGAGAATACTGGAGATCTGTTCTGGATACTGGAGAACAGAATAAAAAAGACGGCATTTTTGTAGGTTGGAGGAATAGAAGGTTACAGTTAATCTTTATTGTCAATTAAGAGGTATCAGCAATCACACATGGTGTGTTTTATTGCTAAATAAACAATAGGCAAGTATTCAGAATATCAGCTTTGTTATACTGATGGTCTCAAATGGCAGTTGTCAGTTCTTTACCATCAGTCAAAATCTGGGTAGAGTTTTGTTACAGTCTAATACACTGGTTTTGTAGTAGGTAGGTAATTTGATAATTCCCGATGTCCCTTCCAATGTGATAGATTCCAATCTACTGATTTCTCTAATGTTATCGGCTCTTTGAGCTCTCTACACTCAAAATTTTGTTTGGTTAATGCTATTATATCTTGATCCACAGTTGGATACCAGTGTTATTTGATAGTTTTTTGTTTTTTGTGTTCAGTGTTCTTTGATAAATAACAGTTTTGAAGGTATTTTCTGAAGAATTCTATCTTGCATATTATATTTAAGATTTTGTAGTAGACCAACTAGCAATAGATTATAGTTACTGATTTGTAATGTTAAATATGGAACTCTTAAATCATTAGAGGAAATAGCTGTTAGTTGTGTTGTTATTTTTTGTCTGATTAATGAACCCTGTTACTTTAAAGTGATGGAAGTATATGTTAGAACTCCTGGAAATGTTCCGATTTACAAATAAGATGAAGTATGTTGAAATGTAAGAACTCACTGTAATTATCATAGTCTAGTTAGATCTAGTAAAAATAAAATAAGATTATGAAAGTACAATATGGTGTTTTCCTTAACGCACATACATCTGCAGAGTATATTTGACTGGAATGTTAAACAATTGTTTCTATATTTGTCTGCAGAATATTCAACAAAAAACAATGTAAGTATGAAAAAATGTTGAAGCTATTACCCATTTTGTACTGCAACTATTTTTAACATTCTGAAGTTCTGCTGGAAAGAGTTAAGGCACCAGTGTTTCCTACTGGCTTGGACTGTTTTCACTAGCCTTTATGGTTATTATTTTCTTGACAGTTTAACTGCAGGGTTGGAAGTTCAAAAGCTGATGAAACTTGCTATGTATCTAGCAAACAGGAAAAAATGTAACGCATGCCTTGCTTTTCACTTAGAATGGTGGACTGTGGCATATTCACCTGTTTGTGCTGTCTGTTTAACTTTTCCCTAATTTTGCAGTTGACTGTTGTTAGAGATACAGTGGCCTTTGGTTTGGCCAGATTTAGTGAGTCTTTTTTTTCTTTGGTTACATAAATGTTTGCCCAGATCAGCTACTGTAGCCTCATTTGTTATCTCATCCGATTTCTCAAAGTAATTGGTTGTTACTGGTACTTCACTTTGGATAGTTTTTTTCCACTGGTCTGAAAGGATCTGTGTGGAACAGCCTATGGAAGTTAACTTTAATCAACTACTGTACTGCTGTGGTAACACTGAACGCTGTTTTAATCTAGTATACTTATATTGCAAGGATATAGTGAAGGCTTTTTTATCTGGCTACATAAAACTATTTTTACACTGTATTTTTTTTTTTAAATATGCTAGGTGTTTTATAAATGCTGGTGGGTATTGCATTGTGCTAAAATAGTTTTTAGGTATTTTTATTAGAGACTGGAACTTCATTGTTTTGCTTCATCTTTTAGTGTTTTGTTTTTGTTTTTGTTTTTTTTTTTTAACTTAATTCACCAGTTCTCATAAACATTGAGAAATACCTTGTCTCATTTGGGCTGTATGGTACTAAACAAGACTATAAGGATACCCACGTACCCTTCTTACTGTGCAACTACTTAGAAGAGCAGTATTTCAAATACTTAAGAATGTTTGGATCCATCTTTTAATGTGTTGATACAACTCTTTGAATTATGCTTGCAATTCATGCAGAGGTTTTTTCCATTAAAGTCAGCAAGAATGTTAAATACCTGGACAGTGTAGCTCTATTTGTCTTTTGTTTGAGACAAAGTCTAAATGCCACCTTAGATTAGAAACAAGTTTTGCAATTCAAAAGGAACACCCATCATACTTTGCGAGACTTTTTAAAATAGCATTGTCATGTTGTATCAAGCTATTCTTTGTTGTTCCATTTATTGTGCTGCACTTCAGTGTTCAGTAGTAGTAGTTTTCCCATTGGTCAATCATTATTTTTATTAAGTTAGTTGTATGAATTGGAAATATACTTCAAGGTTTTTAGGTGGATAATGCCTTGAAAATTCAGTGACTGGAAATTCTCTGATAAGTTACCTTGCTGATTTAACTATAACTGCATTTTTAGGCTCTGAACCAAGTGGTCCTTTGGGACAAAATAATGTTGAGAGGAGATAATCCAAGACTGTTCTTAAAAGACATGAAGTCAAAATACTTTTTCTTTGATGATGGAAATGGTCTTAAGTAAGTAAATCATATTTATTGTTTGTTTGTTTGTTTTTTTAATCCTGACATCTTGATTTATTTGCATTTTAATGTATTTATATTGCTGTGGTAAGGTAACTATATTCTATCAGTCTATTGTGTCTTCATAGTGTTGGGATACCGTGTATCCCAAGATTGTCATCTGCTTCTGTAGACTAGAAAACAAAGTACTTCCAATATTCTTGTTGGTCTCTAGAATTGGTTCCGTGCTGCCCTAAATTCTAAAGGAGTTGAATAATAGTAAAAAATAAAAATAAAACCAAAAAGAGTCTTATCCAGAAAATAGATAATATTTCATGAAGTAACTACATAAAATCAAAAAGTTGTTTCTGGACCAGGAGGACTATTTGTATCCCAAATAAATTAATGTTTGTATTTGTTAATTAGTTAACTTCAGTACTTATGCTGATGTTCTTTTGTTGCTTTTGCAGGGGAAACAGGAACGTCACTTTGACTCTCTCCTGGAATGTTGTACCAAATGCTGGCATTCTACCTCTTGTGACAGGGTCAGGACATGTGTCTGTACCTTTCCCAGATACCTATGAAACAACAAAAAGTTATTAAATTATAATACCGAAGCAACATATTTTTATACTTGTATATTGTGAATAAATTTTATTGCAATTTCTTCTCACATCCCATGCCACCCTCCAGTGAAAGGTACTTAATTTCCTCAGGTCTAACAGCATAGGAAAGAAAATGAAAGGTTTTTTTTTTTGTTTTGTTTTGTTTTTTTTTAATAAAATATTGAAGCTGAAACTTAAAGGAAAGGTAAATCATGAAGTAATGGTTTTGGGGGGAAAACTGAGGAATTTTTTTTCTTGGCCATCTGGGTACAAATCTACCTTTCTTTTAAATAAACATTTTTATGCCAGAAACTAGTCTTACTGTTTTTTTGAGGTACTGATAGTTATTTTGTTTGTGCAGAACTCAAAAACATTGACAGGAATGAAATTTCTGTGAGTGCCTGGAAGTTCGGTTTTAGAACATTTTTGCTAAATGCATGCTTGGCGTGTTGCTGTGAGGTAACCTTGGCCCTTTCTAGGACTGCCAAGAGCTACTTTGAAAAATGATACATCATTGTAGTCAGACTATAGGTCTTGTTTTGAGTGTCATTGATGCAGCACATTTGCAATACCATACTATAAAGCATTTTAATAACTTTATAAAACAGATAATACAGCTATTCTTATTGGAAGAACTAAAAGAAATCTCAGTGTGTTAAGCTTAAGTCAATAAGGAATGTAGAAGCCTTAGCTGAACATTTTATTTTTGTTTATTTTTATTAGGATCTGCTCAGCGAGAAAAATGAGCACAGTGGTTCTGGAGAGGACTGGGACAACTATTAGGGGGCCCTTCATAGCAAGGAATGAGACATATGTTCTCCAAAACAGTCTGGGAAAACATCTGAAAAATATGGGATTTCCTATGGGAACAGAAATTGAAACAGAATATGGGCAGATTTACTAGCTTATATGAGTGTAACTATACCTGCAAGCCCACCTGTTCTTTTATCAACCACAAAAGATAGCAGTGAGTAGCAGTTTCAGGCAGAACCTCTGCCACAACAGTTGTGGCCTCTCACTGGTTGCATAAACATCCTGCTCTGCGTCCGTCCACAGCTATGGGCACAAATGCTAAGAGGACAGAAAGAAAAACACACGGTATCAGGATTGTCTTTTGGCAAAAAAAGGTAGTTTATACTGATCAAACAGTGTTTCTTGCTCATCAGGTATCCAGGAGAAGGAGCACTTGACATTATTGCCTTCCTGACATAGTTACTAATATCATGTGTATACTCAAACAATGTATGGTGTAAATTAATTTATTGCCAAACACAAAATGTTCTGGATGTGTTGGAGATTTTCAAAAAGAGCAAATAATCTGAAATTAAAGCTATGAAGAAATTTTTTACTACTGTAAATCATGGAAAATGATTAGAAGGGCATTGTGTCAAACATCTAGAGGTATAGATGCAAAACATTGAAAAACTGAAAAAAGACCACCAATAGGTAGTGGTTCACCAATAGATGAACACAGAATTATGTCTAGATAGAAAAATGGATGTTGACTTCAATTTGCTTGACTTTTTAAGCAATGCGAAAACTGGAAGACTGAAATCAAAAAGACTCGTACCGTGTGCAATATTTAGACAAGCCACGTGGATATAAAATTGCATCTATGTGCTGCCTCTTACAAGTAAGGTGATATGTGATGAGACAGCTGCAAGTAGGGAGAAACTTCCCATAGAACAGGCTGTCTTTGATAAACCTGCTGTTCTATAGCATTAATTTCATTCTGAAAGATGTTATGTCCATTGTCAGAAAGGAAATGAACAATCTAGACAGAGATAATTGATCTTTGACCCTAAAAGTGTACTAATCAGATCTTGTTCTATTTCTCCATGTGCTTTTTGTTCACCATCTGGGGGGGAGGAGGGAGGCCTGACTAAAGGGGGCTGTGACATTTTTACATTTTTTTTTTAAATGGCTGAACTGGAGACATTAAGTGAAACATTCAACACTTTCATATGTTTCTTAAGATGGCTTATGTGGTTATTTTAATACTCTGCAATTGTAGTCATGCTTTATAAAGCAGCTGATTACTAAATGTGATGCTTTTTAGCTACAGAAAAGAAAAAAAATAGAAGGCTGTTAGGTGGAATTCTGTTCTTCTAGTGTTCCATATTGAGAGTTTCCATATTGAGGTCATAGTATGGTATTGTTGATTTGGGGTACAGATACCATCCCTCAGAGCTACCGGTGGACTAGGGGACCCTGGAATGGCTTGGAGCATTGCCAGTCGAATTCAATTCATGGCTGGAGTGATCTTAGATCCTGTCTAACACAAACCAAAATCCAACAGAGATGTTGGATGTGTTGTTCTGTGATCTCACTTTTAATTTTATGCTGCAGAAGCTATACTGCTGTTACTAACAAGCCAGCTAATTGCACCTGCTGACATTAGGACACTATTGGCATACAATTGCTACAGGATTCATTTCTGCAGAAAATGCTGTTTTGGGTATCAATGGGACCTAAGAAAAAGAGAGGAGGTTGGAGCCATGAATAATACAGTGCAAGTAGTACATTCTAGGTAAAGGGTAACTACTAAGTGGGGCTCATTTCTTCTGAACCATAGAGGGACTACAGATGACCCCTGGGTATGAGGACAGATGAACAATGATGTGTTCTGTTATGACTTTCAGGGAATGTGGTGTTTGTACTGAAAATAACACCTTTTTAAAAAGCAGAAAAAGCAAAACCAAAGCAGGAAGGAGAACTACTGAGTGTACTTCCTAAATTTAAGGTAAAAAGTAGTGTGACAGGGTACTTTCACAATATTTCCACCACTGGAAAGGAGTTAACTTCTGTTTGCTGCTTTTGGCTGCAAGGGAAAGTGGTCTTCTCCTTTGCTGGGAGCTGACCCAAGAGCTGGCTGATCTTGAAGAGACCAGCTTGCTCTTTAAAAAGGAACTTTTAATATTTATGAATTATCCCCAACTGACTATTTACTTGAACTATAAGTAGGTATATTCTCTGTTGGCATAACAATCAGAGAGCTCTTAAAAAAAAAAAAAAAAAAAAAAAAAAAAAAGTCCAGAAACTTTGTCTTTTAACAAGCAAACACTTCGGTTTTGAAGTGTGAAAAATAAAAACTATTTTAAAGTCCTATTTTAGGACAAGTTTTCATTTGTACCCACCATGCTTAAATGAATGTCACTTCTCTGAACTAGTGCTGTATTCCACAGATTAGCATAATCAGCACTCTGAAATACATCCTGTTTTTAACATGCTTTGATATAATTTTTTTTTTTTTTTTTAATATTATAGAGAACTTAATACAGTCATAGAGAAGAAAAAAGGTCTTTTTAAATATAATTGGGCAAAATAGTGGGGGGATTTTTTCCCTTTAGTTTTGTTTTTAATTGAGAAATAAGTGTTGGTTGGTTGGTTTATCCACAAATTATTTTCTTGAAATGTTTACTGAAACTTATTTCTTGTGGCTTGGCATTCAACCACATCACTGTATGCCTTTGGCAGCACTCGTCCGATGAATGTAAAGACTGTCTATGAAGTAGATGTTTTAACTTCAAAGACAAGGACCCACAGTCAGAAAACATTGGAGAGAAACCTGCCTTCATTTCTGAAAAATTGTATATTCCTGCCAGCAGACAGTACCAGAATTTTGAGATACCAGAATTGTAACTTCAAGCATGATGCCTGCAGCTTTTCTAGCCTTTTTAGGTCATTGCAGTGTTTGAGGTAAGCTCAGACTTACCTGGGGCTGAAGAAGAAACCACAACTTCTGAGTTTGTGCTCAGGTTCTCAGAGGCAAGAACTTGGGTTTGTCCTGAGGGAAAGGTCACCATAGATGAGCACTTAAATGGCACCGTAAGTGCTTGCTCCTGGCTTCTCAGCCACCTACAAGAACAGGATGTTCCCTCTTCCCTTCTTGGTTCAGGGAGTAAGGAGGCAAATTCCTCAGCTGGTCTCTGTAAGGCCTTTCAAAAAGCCAAATGACTACTGTATTTTGTTGTGATAATTCTCAAACCATTCAAAAGAACCCTCTTTTAGGGAAACAAATGGCCTGTGGTTCATATAAAAAGAAGCAAATAGCAGCTGATTGTTCTCTTAGATGTGTTACTAACTAAGTAATGCCAGTTTATTTAGCGATATGTACAAAGCAACCAATTTACTTAATGTGAAAGGGCTTGAAACCCCTCTGTAGGAAATTTAAACCAAACCCACCCCCGATGCATTTCAGATAGCAATTTATTGAGGTGCTGAAGACAGTTCTTGTCTAAGGCCAAAAAAATGTGAACTCTTACAGTAGCTTTGGTTTCTATTTACTGATTTGAGCATGCAGCATGAAACAGAAAGCACTATGTGCATGAAAGGATAATAACTATTTAGAATATCTATTTAAACCTCTACTGCCCTGCACGTAGTCTTATTTATGGATTGACACTATAGATACTGAAAATAGAAGGACATGTAGAATATAAATTACTAGTCATTGTTTACGTTTTTTTTAATAACTTCCTTCTGAACAATGAAGCTAAAGCTGGTTGTTAAATTGCTTAACAGCCAGATTCAAATAGAGTTCCTGCATTATTTTTGGATTACATACAGAAAATACCATCTCTCTCGAAAGGGTTTTAAAGGACATTTTGCAGAAGCAGTTCTATAAAATGAAAAAAAATAAAATAAAAGATAATACAACAAAAATTGGAGGAGCAATTGCATTCTGAATTTGTCTCAGAAACTACATAAAAAGTAAATACCTGACAATCTTTTGAATTGGAAGGATGCTATTCCAGTTTATTTGGCTTCTTCATTTTGGAAGAAATTTGAGACTTTCCTCTCTGAAAAACAATTTAACTTCATACAAACACGCATATGCTTTTTAGTATGAGTCCCACTGTTAGAACACATGTAAATATATGTCTTACGCTATTAAGATCAGGCATATTTTTACTAAAATAAACAAAAAACATCAAACAACTACAACAAAAAAGCCCCAAACTTAGCTTGAACAGCTGAAACTACTGCTGGATCTTATTCTGGGGCCCACCCTGAGTGCTCTCAGCTGCATTTTCTGATGTCATTTTTGTGTACCTACACTTTCTTAGAGAGATGAAGTAGGCATACCATTGTTAAGGTTTCTTATCCTGTTAATAGTGTCACGCTGATAGTCCTTCCACATAAAATAATATTTAGTTTATCCACAAATAATTAAGTTGTTTTTATTTGCCTGGAAGGATAACTAGAACCTTTTTTCTCTCTCTTTTTTTTTTTTTTTTTTTTTTTTAATTCTAACTTCAACATCGTTGCATTTCTGATATCTACTGGGTGATAGAGGGAACAGTGAAATTCTAATTCCTCCATGTGCAAAGTATTAAGGAACAACAACAGAAAACAACCACTCTCTGAATCAATCTCACATTAACCAGAATTACAAGACATTTGAATTAAAAAAAAAAAATGGAGCCAAAAAAGAGGAAATTTCAAAACTCAGAAGTAGTCAAAGATGCCATTTGACCCCATGTCCTTTACTCCCTCCCCCAAGCTCTGTGCAGATGAAGCCCACCAAAGCCACCTGTAACTCTCAGGTGCATAATCAGCTGCATGCCCTGGTTAGCAGTGCCCCAGGCTGCCAGTACTGAAAAAATAGCTGGTACTCCTTAAAATCACAACTGGTAGAAATAGATCAGAGAGAATGTGTTTATTCCCAGCGCTAGAGGCTGGTGAGAGTGAACAAGCATTTTTGTAATTTTGAGACATATTTATATTATGTCCTTAACATTGGTAACAGTAATTGTCATTTCGCAGCAGTAATCCAGTGTTTCAAGTGTTTTACAATAATTATCTGTACTTATTTCCACAGACAGGCTGGCATTCTGAAGCCATATCAGCACTGCTTTTGCAAGTGACCACCTCAAAATTACTATGAAGCCCTTTCTAGAATAGTCTCTGGTGTTCGACCGACCTCCTGCAGGATTTGCACCACCTGGCTTCACAGGTGCTTGCTGGGTAATAATTACCTAGGGGTAATTGTTGAGGGCTCCCTTTGCAGAACCAGACTTTGGGCATCATGTGTAGGCTTTTGCTTCTGTGCTGCTAAAGGGAAAACAGGTATGGTCTTATTAATTTGATCTGATATCTTGCTCATAGTTTCTTCTTGCTGTAAGAGAGGGGTGGTGTTGCTTTGTTTTTGTTTTCCAAATGGTAGCTATGGTCTTGGGTGTTTGTTCTGGGGGTGAAGGAGGTGGGTTTGGCATGCAGGAGAGATTTCACAGTGAAGTGATGTGAGTTATTATGAGAAAAAGTAGTTTGGATGTGGCTACAGAAGATTGGGAAACGAGTGTAGGACTTCAATGTAAGAAATGTTTGTCATTAAGAATGACTTGCATTAGGTGTAATGAAGTAGTTGACAAGTCAGGAAGAGAGAAATTTTTTTCATGTCAGGTAGCGATTGAAGATTAAGATGGAACTAGTTTAACTGTGATTGGGAAGTCACAGTGATGAGGTTGGTTGTAGCTGCTTAAGTGTCTTTTTCACACACACACCCCACCCATCCCCCTCCTTTATTTCTGAAAGGTAATTTCTTTCCTTTTTCTATATGTTGTTGAAATCATATTGAGAAACGTGGAGGGATACTTGTGCTTGCAGTCTAGCCATATATGTGGCAATGGCCAATGCTGATATTCCTCTCTCTTTAGGGTTTCCATTTATTTACTTACTTATTTTACATTTGCAAATGTTAAGATTCATTGGTAAAGTGACTTGTAAAACTTAAAGCTGTGATTAAATTAAATTAAAATTACCGTAAATTAAATAATTAAATTAAATTACCTCAAATCATAGATTTCATCAGATATGTCATCCGAGTTTCCTATAAGGACTATCTGATTTCTCAAGTTCTGATCCACTTCCAGATGGCAGATGAACTTTACTTCATTGTAACCTCTCTGTATTCTCAAGTCTCCTAAATGGAGGATCTCATCAGAACTTGTCTTTTCAAAGGTGGTCAAAAAAAACAGAGCTTTGTGTATTTATTCATAGCAGCATCCCTAGAAGTAGTGAAGACTATCGTGCTGTCTTGATTGAAATAAAACTTTTGACCCTGCCTTCTGTGATGTTAATGAGTCATGAAGAAAAGATCATTAAAGAGGAAAATACCTGAAGATAAGTGTAAAACTGTTTGGACGATAGTACAAAAGTAGTAACTACAAGGGTTTCACTATCGTACCAGAAGACTACACTGGGGTTCTGAAACTTTTTTCCTTTTCTGAAACTTGTGTTACTCACTAGTCATTAACAGTGGGGATGATAGAATAGGAATTATGCATTCAGAGATTATGCTAAGAATAGAAAATTGTAATTGTTCAGAGAGCAAAAGTAGTTAGTAAATAAACACATAAGAAGATCTATTTAATATTATCTGCCAAACTCACAGGTGGGTTACTTTGGAAGTGCTTTAAGTGCTTTTTGACTCTGTTGACTCAACTTGAAATGCAGAACAGGAATTCACTTTTTTTTTTTTTTTTTTTTTTTTAATGGGGAGGTGTTTTATTTTTACAAAATATTTAGGAGTACCTTGAGTTGTAGATCTTGACATGCGCAATACTTTACTGTACATGGGAAGAAAAATAAGTGTCACATCTCCTCAGAGTAGATGATGGTAGAATCTGTTATCTTAAAATATTTGTTTGAATATTTAGTCTTAAATTCCTCCTCACCCATTAAGAAGAACTTTAAAAGGTTATCACATACTTTCTAGGAAGGTATCTCTCTAGAACTCTCTGGAAATAACTTACACCAGTATCTATCTGGGATAATTTATATCTATTAGATCTTGCCTCTGGGAAAAGTGGTGATATAGATTAAATTGTTCCATTGAGCATACCCAACTTTCATGCTTTTCTCATGGGTTTTGATGAAGACAGCATTCCCTGTGCATTGCACTGTGTAAGCCATTGATATGGGCACCAGCATCCCACCTCTACCCTGAGATGAGCATAGCAATGGGAGAGTAGTTGAAGCTGTGTCTTCCTTGTCGTGATGCTAGGGCAGCAATTCATTCATTCATCTAAAGGGTTCAGTGGGAAAGACTGTGTGGTTACAAGTTGGCATTTATACAATCTTAATGTAAATGAAACTACCCCAACTGACCTGAGCATATGAATTGATCCTCCAGACAGTAAATTCATGTTCACAGAGCAAGGATTCCAGGTAATTCTGTTTCAAAAGTTAAAATTGCAGGCTGTCATGAAGGATAAGACAGCAGTTTTTTGAAACTGAAGTCGGGTCCCAAAATTTTGGTAGCTTAGTTGCCAGTTGCTGAGACAAGAGTTATTCACTGACTCTTCAGATGCTTGTAGTGGATGTGACTTTGTAAAATGCTTCAGGAATGCAGTCTTAATTACTGCATACAATCTTAGTAGCATACAGCTGGTAGAAATAGCTCTAAACACAGAAAAATTACAATCAATTTCTAACTAAAATACTGTTATTTTGTTGTTGTTGTTTGGGATAGGTAGGGGAACAGTTGCCAAGAGGACACTTTTAATGTTGATGGTTTTATTGCTTTCTAGATTTAAAAAATTTTGCACATGTAAAAACAATGTAATATCAGATAACAAAAACAAGATGTTTTATGAAGTACTTGTGATAGAGCATTTATCCTTAATTTCCCTCATCCTATTCAATTAATCTTTATTAGAAATCTAGGCACTAATGTCTTGAGCAACTGATTAAATGAATGACTTAGAGATGACTGGCTATGTTTATAGACTTTGTGATATTTAATGATAAACTATTAATTTATTGCTTAGTAGGATTATGCTATATTTATATATATATATATACACATTTTCTAGTTAATGCAAGTTCATTGTATTGTATTTAATTTAATTTTGTTGCTTGTAGGTATCCCATTTCATAAGTGTCTGCAATTTAAGTACACGTGCAATCGTATCCTCATAATCTAAAGTACAGATCAGAAATGGGATTTTAATTGAACAGCTTAATGTGGTAGTAGACCTGGACTGAGTAGGAAGTGCTACAAGTACTTCTTTCGAAAGATGTTCAAGTGCTTTTTGCCAATAATTATATATTAAAGGAACTTTCTGATCTCAAGCTGAAAGTGGCTGGGAAATTTGCTACGTGCAACTTAGCATATGTCACTGAAACATTTGTTCAGTACAGGCAGAAATTCACATAGATAAGACCAATAAATACTTTATACCTTTCATAACTGTGGAGTTTCACCAGTGGATTTGGATCTAAGAAATGCATTGGTTATAATTGCTAGAAATCCATGAAGATAGATGAAGTAATAATTCTGATCGGCTCCAAGTAAAATAGTGCTATGTCTTGGGAAAAGGCCATGCTAGTCAATCATTCTTTGATGCTCTGGCATCTAGAATTGCCACTTTTCTGTCGAAATTGTAAAAAAAAAAAAAAAAAAACCTAGAAAGTCAGTCAGGCCCTTGATGCTGGGCCAAAGTCCATAATCACTTTTATTCCACATTTGTAGAACAGCTATATGGCAGGGTGTAAAGTAGTTTTTGCAAGAAAGCAAAGCATGTTTTTCAAACTTGGAGAGTCTAAAACCAGAAGTCTGCGCTGTTTCAAGAATGTGCTGCAGCTTAGCTTTAGAATTAAAAATAATGTCTTTGACCAAGATATAGAACATGTTTGTGGGTTTTAATGTCTCTTGCATTCCTACAAGCTTTTAATGCATTTCCTTGCTATATAAATAAACATTAGTATCCTTTTTACTGTTTAAAAAAGTAAGTTTTAAAAGCTTAACAAATAAGAAACACTGGCAAAGGAACTCCATACCACATTATTCCAGATTAATGGTAAGCTATGTGATGTCTGAAGTCTCAGAGGTAAAAAGGATTGCAGATTTGACGTTCTTAATTATCCTTAAATAAATGGATTTTGTTCTTGCAAGCACTTAAACCTTCCACTTGGATATTTATATGAAAAGTTAATGAAACTTGGTGACATAAAAGCATATAGGTATTGTCTTTGACTTGGTGAATAGTCAGCCCTATTATTTTTCCCTGTTCCCCATTTTTATCTTATCAATGAGAAATTTGAAAAGCAGCTGTTGATGCCATGAAAATGGGCCATAGGCTACTCCTTAAAGGTAGATAATTTCATGTAGGACCTCATCAGTGTTAATCAAAGTCAGTGAGTATCCCAAGATGAAGAATATCTATGCTTTCCTGGATACTTGGCATAGCAACTATACGTTAAGTACATTAGTTCTGTTTCTTTTGTTTAATGCTTATGTTATCCTGTCAGGATAAGGAAATGTTTAAGTACTATAAAAGAATCAGACATTTTAGTGGTAAATGAAAGTTCTACATTATTTTTCTTTATTTTATGTAAGTGCATTGGTTATCAGCTAAGAGTTGGGCCATCAACTGGTTCACAGGCAGCGTGGACTTTTTCTCTGCTGACTTAGCCCTCTATCACATTGTTGGCTATACTTTCTGAACCTGTGGAGGCAAAGGGAGAGCAAGAAATTTGATTCATCCTTTAGCATTCATAAATGTGTATTAGGGTGGAGTAAGATCATGAGGTAAACAGTTATTTCTTCTGATAGAAGAGATGAAGATATGTGATAATATTTTTTTAAGTAGGTGTATAAGAGCTTCATCTCAGTGCCTGCACAAAAAGGACTCTGGCTTTCAAATCTGCTTGGTGAGCAGCTGAGGACTGTCAGTGGAGCGTGAACCCCCAGTACTTCCTGGGGATTCATGAGAGACTCATTACTTCATATAGTTAAAATCTGAACTTTGGTATGTCTTTTTTTTTTTCTTTCCAAAAAGTATACAAACTGTTATCCTTTCATTGAGACCCAAAAACTGCATATGTGTATCTACAGCTCAGTGTAATATTTTAAAGAGATCTCAAGAGAATTTTAGCAATGTGATTTTGGTGCTGCTTATATATCTGGGAAATCAGTTTCAAACACCAAGATTTGTCTGCCCTATTCTATGTAACATAACACAAAATTAAAATAAATTAATAAAGGACTGGAAGTTACTAAGAAGCTAGAGCATATATAAACAACTGACTTGTCAGCTCCAGAAAAACACAGACTTAGCTGCCCTTTATTTATTTTGTGAAGCAATAGTTTACTACTCTTCAATGATCTTAAAATTCATCTCTTTGTTTTGGTTGTTATCCTCCTTTTCCCTCCCACCAAAGAGAATTGCAGATGGTTTGAATTCAGAAAAGTTACATGCACTTGATATTAAATTCAAGGTGCTTTTGTGCTGTCTTTGTGGCAGAATTGTAGCAAACTATAGCTTTCACGTTGCACACCTTCAGAATGGTACGTTATGACATAAAGACTGAGCAGATGTTCTACAGGATTGTTTTCTTTAGTATAGAGATCCAAAAAGAAAATAAACATGAGTGGGGGCAGTAAATTTTACTTTAAAAAAAAAATAAATTATTTTCTTAATTTCATTGGGTTTATGGTGATAATCCTGCAAGGAAAGAGAAAAATCTTGTCCCTTTTTTTTTTTTTTTCTTGAAAGATCAGTTTTCATGGCTGAAGGGGTTCTGTTATTTGATACCCATAATGGTCAGTTGTATAATTTGGAAGTTCTGATTTTTTTTTCCCATTTTTAAGTCTTTTTTTTCTTTTTTTTCTTTTTTTCTTTTTTTTTTTTTTTTCAAATATAGCATTTTGTTTTTGATGTATGTATTAAAGAATTTGTAAAATGTTATACATGAAAAGGTGAAACTAAATGTTTTTATTTCTTCTGTTTTCTGGCTGTTGGCTCCTTAATGCACCATTTCTAAATGATATTTTATCAAGACATGGTGTTATACAGTCTCTTTATAAAACCACAGGATCGTCCCATTTTTTCAAAAATACATAACGACCCGTTAAAAAGACCCGTGTCTTTTCACCCTTTCATGAAATGATGAAATACTGAAAGTCTTCACTTTATCAGTTTATCAGCTTTGGTACAAAGCTTTTGTTGCATTTTCTCCTGCGGTATCCTTCATTTTCTCCCATGTGTTTGCTGGCTTCTGAGAAGTCTTCTTAAATAAAAGCACAATTGTCTTTGTCACAGATGGGACTTTTCTAAGTCTGTATCTTAGTGGGCATTCCTATAGTCCTGCTGGTTCAGTTGGCAAGTATATTTTTTTCATAGCATGACTGAAATATTACAGATTACAGAATAGTGTAGAAATAGCTTTCTAAAAATGTTCAATCTAAACAAAAGTACAAAAACACTAGAACTGCCTATGTTAATTTATTAGAAGTAATGTGCACAAAAAGGTGGGGGGAGAGGGAGAAAGACACTTTTTTTGAGGATTGGATTTGATCACCCCTGCAGGAAAAGTTTGTAAGAAAGTCTAAGACAATTGCTATCTTCCATCTAACAAATAAAAGTAATTGCAATGCTGTTCAGTTTTGAAAACACATTACATCGTGACAGCAATAATTTAAATCTCTTCTTATTTGAATAATGTTTATCTTCCAAAGCATCTTCCTTAATCTAATGGCTAAACTAAAGAATTTGATTCAACACTCTCCAGTTTATATAATTACCAGCAGATGTCAGGCATTCACTTTACAAAACAACTGAGCTCAAAAAGTGTCCACATTCGCAGAAGGATATAAGAGGCTTTCATTTTAAGTTTAGGTACACAGCAGTAGTGTGCAGCTTCTCACCTTTAAGTTAATAGTGACTTTTCAGGGTGTTATGTGTTAAACAGTGGTAGGCTCAATCTTACTGTGACATTTCTGAATATTTGGCATATTTATAATGCTATATATAATAGGGGGAAAATATATGCACATGTACATAAATGATATTCTTGCATTTGCCTTCTCTACCCACTAAGTGTCTGGTGATATTTAAGACAGTGCTGTTTAGTTTAACCCTGGAACTTAATTCGTAATCTGTTGCAAATGAAAGAATCTTTATAGTTAAAGCCTATTCCTGGAGTTAGGACACAGTGATATTATTCTTTGCTCTTCTATAGATCTCTCACAGACCAAATAAAGAAGTTACAAATGACAAAACTATGGTTCAGAGTTTTAAAATATATAGGAGCAATAGTTGATTGCCTCAAAACCACCTTGAAACCTAATTTATTGTGAATGAAAATAAAATTTATAAACTTTGAACTGCATGGATAAAGAGTTGCTGTGTGGAGTGACAAGACCAGACAGCATCATTCAACCTGTTTTTTTGATGGTCCACTGTTTTTGTGAATAGCTTTGAGGCAATTTCAATGCATTTTTAACTGCCTGTTAAATGTTTCCTGTAAGAAACAAAATAAAAATATTTTTCTTAAATATCTGGGTGGTAGAGCACAAATGGCTGTCCTTTGAAGCTGGGTGGTATTTCTCTACTGATAATCATACTGACCCCATTCCTTAAGGTAAAGGTCTATGTGCTGAACATCTGCCTGTGCTAAATGGGAACAGCTGCTTCTCCAAAAGACAAGATACAATTCAACTGCTAGTGGGGCAGCAGCAAGTCTCAAAGCAACAAGATTCAACATGAAATGAGAACAGCTGCCTTGGCAGTTCCCACCATACTTCTGTTAACCAACCATTGTTTTTATCCTTTCCCTACCAAACTTCAGCTGCTACAAATAAGGACCAAAATAACTGGCATGAGAAAATATTATACTTTATGTACATATGGGAAAAAAAAAAAAAAAAAAGAGGGAGGACTGTATATTCAGCTCTTCTGTACCCATTCTAGAAAGCTGAGTTTTTATTTCTCATGTACAAGTGCTAGGAAGGCCTTTTTGGTCAAAAAAAAACAAAATGGAAAGACAAAGACTGGATCTACTACAACTAGGGATCAGTAGTGTTGATAACGTACTTTGAACGTGCAACAGTAGAGCTAAGCCAAGATAAGGTATGATATATTCTGTAAAGGTGACGGACTTAGAAGGGAATCTTATATGCCTCCTTCACATAATACATCTTGGCTCAAGAGCAGGTGCTCCTGTAGCATGCAGTAAGTGGTAGGGAATAATTTACTGATGAACACGCTTTTACTCTGAACAAGTAAAGCATAGCTACTCTCACATCGTGCAAAGAGAATCAGTTTGGGTCTGCTTAAAACCATGCTTCACGGAATCACAGAACAGTTGAGGTTGAAGGGATCTCTGGGTCCAACCCTCCTGCTGAAGCAGGGCCATCCAGAGCAAGTTGCCCAGGAGAGTGCATAACCACCATACCCAGGTGG
Organism: Aythya fuligula; assembly: GCF_009819795.1. Taxonomy (NCBI): domain Eukaryota; kingdom Metazoa; phylum Chordata; class Aves; order Anseriformes; family Anatidae; genus Aythya; species Aythya fuligula. Next base: position 23,626,263 of record NC_045562.1, on the reverse strand, counting down.
CTTTTGAGGTTCTCCAAGGAGGGAGAGTTCACAACCTCTCTGTCAGCATGTGCCAGTGGTCCACCATCTGTGCAATAAAGAAGTGCTGGTGTTCAGAGGGAACCTCCTCTGTTCCAGTTTGTGTCTGCCTAGCAGTTTCTGATACTCAGTGTTACCTTCTTGTGACTGACATCGTGGTTATGTTTGCATATCTTTCCCTTGGACCTCAGTCATTTCTGAACTGCTGGAAGCTCAACCAAATGTTTACCTTCAGTGGCTGAGTCCAAAGCCTGAAAACAACTCGGCCAAAGGGCATCCCACCCTGCCAACACATGCACAAAATAACTTCTGGCAAGGAGCAGTATTTCATAGATTGCTTGGAACAAATAATGCATTAAGAGACGAATAACAGTAACACTGTCATCCAACTAATGTGTGTAAACTATGACAGGCTCTTTGGAAATGTCCTCTATTCATGGTAGTATTCACTATAAACCTGTCACAAGAGTGGCTGGAGGCACTGCAGTGAAATCTGCACAGTCTGGGGTGCACACCCCTGGGCTTGTAAAGCTGAGGGGAGGGAGCACGCCAGGGTTACTGCCAGGTTGGAGTTGAGTGTGACTCCACAGCACTTTTATTGCTTTTGCAAGATGGAGCTGGAGCAGCTTCTTCTGCTCGCTGCTGCTGTGGGGTTTTGCAGTGCATCAGAGCAACAAGCCTGGATCATGGTGGCACAGCTCACCTGTGGGACCGACCTCTGCCCAAGACAAAGCTGTAAACAGCTGTAGCGGTGTGTTGCTGTTCTTCAGCCCATGCCCGTTTATTTTTGGCTCAGATCTGGCTTTTCTGCCTAGCCTCGAGAGTCGTATGTTCATAGTTTTGAGAGTAGTGGTATTGATCGAAGTGTTGGCATGTTAAGACACGCACCAGAACAATGTTCACTTTTAAATGGAAAACACATAAAAAGGCATATAACTGTACAGAGCATTAGCAGCATGGTCTCTAGTCATACAAATAGTCCTGTTGTAATCTCTTTCAACGGAGAAAATACTAGCTTCTATTTCCTACTGATATAAAGTTATTTTTCATTAGCAATATTATAATGTACCAGTGTGACTTCTGAAGACCTAATGAAGAAAATCCAATCACACAGTGAAAAATATTCTAAAATGGCACAATTAATAAAATTCCCTATGTTATTAAGTTACATTAATGGTTCAAATAATCTTTTATTAACACCCTCTAACACACTGAGCAAGGTTTCATTTCAGAGTGCTTGAGGTTATCAGCACTAAACATCCTTGCAGTTTGTCACTAGATGGCACTCTTACATAGAGCTCTAGGGGGCTTTTTTTTTTTTTTTTTCTTTCCTTCAAGAGCATCAGCATGTTTTTAACACTGAGAGAAAACAGTTTTGGGGACAGTTTTCATGGATAAGTGCAGTTCCCCAAAACAGACACGTTAGCAATGCTTGAAGTCAGTCAGTTGTGTTTGAGGACCACCAGTAGATAATGTGAAATAAAAATTGCAAGATGTATTTATGCAGTTTGTGTCATAGTGCTCCTTCATGGAAAGGCAGTTTGAAAGATCTTAGCATCTGATTATTTGTGGTAGCTGCGTAATACTGTGTCTAGCACTGGCAACGTGTTAAAGCTTGCAAGACCATTCCCCTTATTTTCATGGCTTGTGTGGGTTTTATATTTTTCAAACCTCTAGACCCAATTTTAAGAGAGTTACTGAAACCGTACGAAAGCAGCACTTGGCAGAGCCCAATGTGCAGATACTGTAGTCGTATCATGCTCAGAAATTCCACTAGTGTCAAAAGGAACTCCACAGACAGGACACACGAAGGGTCCACAATGCAAAGACTGCATGAAATGAATTATATGGGGGAAACTAAGCTTTGCAGTTTCCTTCTCTTATCCCAGTGTGCCTGGCTATTGCACAACGGATGGGGTCAAGTGACCTCTTAATGCAAATACAGACCAGTGCACATTAATCTTGAAGGGAGGTAAAATTTCATGGTATGTAGGGATGGTTTTTTCCTCTCGTGCTGAAATAGAGAGATACAATAGGGAAATGAAGTCTTGATGATGTATTCACTTTGCACAAATGCCATATTACATTAAGATAAAATCATATTCCCTTTCCTTCTTGTTGTAATGGATCATAAAACGTTGTTGCACAAGTTGAGTGCGTTTTATTTGCTGCTAAGAAGTCACATTGCTGCAAAGTTTAAATAAGTTTGTCTTAAACAAGGAAACAAAATTATTAATTCCTACATTTAATCCAAAACATTAGCAACTAAAATTAAATGTCTACTTTGTTGACGTGGCATTTGAAAATCTATTGCAATGGTTTTCTCAGTCTTTATTACCAATGGATATGTTTCCATTACTGTTGTTCATTCATGAGAACAAGGGAAATGATGCAGGATGAGCTGGTGAGAAAATTTAGAGGAAACAATAGTAATGACTCACATCTGAAGTCTGTTCTTTAAAAATTCCCACCTTTCAAAGAAGGTCTGCTAAAGAAAACTCAAAGTAATGTTCTAGCCAAGTCAAAGTTATACTGAAGAAATACTATGGCATGCAAAGTATTGTTTTAAAAGAGGCAAACCAATCTGCTTGTAATCTTGTTCTGAACATTTTTAGATAAATAGAAAGCTAAAAATTGCTTGCCCAATACATTGTCTTCAGAGACTTCCCTTTCTTTGGAGACTTACAGGAGTTGAAACCTGCAAAGAGCTGGCTGCTTTCTCTGGGGTTAAGTTTCTTCATTCTTTGGAGTTGTGTTTTGACGTGTTTAGCAGAATATGTTAAGTACTTCAAAGGCTTAGGTCTTTAAAACATTAAATTCAGTACAACGTTACAAAAAGGAGTGCTAAAATAGGAACACAGTGGCCAAAAGAAGGGAATGCATCGCAAGATGGCAAGCAATAGATCATGATGGATTTTTGTGATTTAGTTTTCATGCACTTTACATATATGTGATGAAGGAGAGCTGTTTTCAAACAAACTCTCAATTTTTCTGACCCTCTCTCCCTCCAAGTTCTTCTTTGTTTGTTTGTTTGTTTTTTGTTTGTTTGTTTGTTTGTTTTTAGCTAACATGCTAAACTCCCTCTGGAGTTTCCCAGACACTTCTCTTTGTGACTACACTTAGGAACAAATTAAGTTAGCCACCTTGTTTTACTAGTGACACACATTCTTAAGTGAATAGTTGTTCTTTTGTGTTGGAAAATGGGACAATGTCATATATTGGAGAAATTTAGTTCAACATAGCAAGATTTTTATCTGCCGCTGGTATGTATCTCTGCATATGGCTTCTGTTACATGACAGTTTAGAAGACATATTTTCTCATGAATGCTTCTAGCTGTCATGTTAAAAGAGTCTTTTGTTTATCTGAGAGATGAAGTTAAAATTACAGAAGTTGTATTTTTAGTGGTGATTTGATGTATATATAGCACTGAGAACACTAATAGGGTGAAGTTGTCTGTTAATCCTCTAAACAGAAAACACTCTGTGTCACACACAGTCATTTTCATGTTAATTTATCAGTGCTCCTTAACTATGTCTGGCAAACTCTTTAAACTGTCATCTAGAGGAGTTACTCCTATGTATGTGTTCTTTGTATTTTTATAGTAAAATCACACTGAGACTTTTTTATATAGGTTTGTTAATGTCACCAAGTTACTGGATATTTCAGTTACTTGTCTACTGAAAAATCTTTAAATATGTTGTAAAGCGAGTGATTTAATAAAAATATAGCCTCAGAACATGCACAAATGTAATGAAATATGAAAGGTAATGTAAGGAAATTCACAGAGCAATACAGGCATGCTATGATATATTTATTAGGTGTGCAGTGGATCACTAAAAATGAGATAATGTTTATAAGAATGGATGGCTACAAGGTCAATTTCTGTGAACATTTCATTCCTTTGTATCTGTATACTGATCTTGGAGATCTTTTCCAATCCTAATGATTCTATGATAGTTTTTAATTTATTTTTAGCTTCAGCTTTAATCTTACGTGTGATATGGTTGCTCTTTAACAATTTCTTTGGCCCTCCCCCACTCCAAAAGCTTTTTTTTCTTTTTTTTTTTTTTTTTTTTTTTTTTTTTTTTTTGCCAAGCACTCTGAGCAAATATCTAAGATGGTACAACATCCTCCAAAGAGGGTCATGAGTATCTTCCTATGCCTATGAATATCTGTATTCCTGGAAACTTTGTCCATAGGACAAGGTTAAATAAATAAATTGAAAAATCTCAAAGCTTTGTTGCTTTAAATCGTTAGTTCAGTGTTTTTTGTTTGTTTGTTTGTTTGTTTGTTTAAAAAGGCTGTTTTGTGTAAATTTGGACTTTCAAGTGGATACTTATAAATGATAATCCATATTTATAATTATAAATAGTTAAGGTCCTATGTTATTTTCAGTTAAGCTGATGAACATTTTTCTAGTAGAAAAATGAAGTAGGAAATGCAAAACACTTCTCAGATGACAATTTTAAGGAAATATTTTTGGGAAGAGAATGTCTTAAAATGCATCCTTGATACTATAGAACTAATCAAATTCTTATGCATTAAAGCATTACATTGTTGAATGTAGAAATTTTAGTGAGAATTTAAAATGAAAATTCATAATGTATAAAGGCATGAAAGTACAAGAGATGCATGTGATTGTGGAAGGAGGAGAAAACCTTTTTTTTTTTTTTTTTTTTTTTTCTTAATGCAGAATTAAGAAAAATGGTTATGCAAATGAAAGAAGCTAGCTCTTAACCTCCACACAAAATAAAAAGAATGAGCTTCTCCACATTCTTTACTGTTTTGCCCTCAAAGACTTTGAAATGACCACATAGAAGTTTCACTCAAAAGGAATGATCTTCAAGTGCAGGTGTAACACGAAGTGTACCAAGTGTCACCCAGGTTTTACTTTTAAAGAAGAGGTACCTTATTTTCCATCTCCATATTGCATGTGATATTGTGCAGCCAACATGATTAAGCAGCATCTTGTGGTGGTTCCACCATGGCTGGTTCCATCATGCTCTTTTGTTCTTTTGACTGGTCATTTCCTTACTTCTATACAGTTAAATGTGTAATAGTTTTATTTTATTTTATCTATTTATTTATTGTGCTTGGCCATGATTTGCTGGTGAGAGCTGTACTCTTTCTCAAATATATCATGTTATGCTACCATTTCTGGAGCTGCTGATCTTCAATAACCCATAATACAAAGCTTTCACCTTTATCTGTAACATTAGTATTAAGGTTTCAGTAACATAAGTAACATTAGTATTAAGGTTTCAGTTCCTACTACAACAGTCCCTGTTACAGCTGCTCAGTTAGTGGCTCCTCATAGCCATACAGCCAAGCTGTTGTTCTGAAGCCTGTGATGATCATCTGATTAATTTAGATGTCATTTAGTATTATCAAAGATGATCAATCGGGCAATATAATGCTATAGTTTAATTTAGGCTGAAATTAGTAAATTTTCTCTCTACCAGTAAGTTACTTTGTTCTGAGGTGCTTGTCCTGCTACTTTTCCTGGAACTAGCTCAGAGATCTCTACACTGTATTATAGCATATAATGTACATACTCTCCTGTTCCCTTGTGAGTCCTTTCTGTGAATCTGTGTTAAGTGTGCTAGCTGAAGCAGTAAGAGAATAATCTGTAATGTGAACTGTAAAGTAGATTGTAATAGAAGCTCTTAAAGGCAAACACATAAACATGAAAACTAGTATCCCATTTCTGGAACTACTGAATTCTTTGTGGCTTCAGAAGAGTAATTTATTCACTATCGTTATTTACTCATTTGTGAAAGAAGGATGATAATTATTTACCATTAGGTTATAATGGCTCATTAGTCTGTTTTCAAAGAGTTTTGTGACAGCTGAAGCTGACCAGCCTACATACATACAAATGTCCAGTGGCCAGGACCAACCAGCTCAGCTATGCTGACCCTTGTCCAACTAGCTGTCTCCACTTCTGCAAGCAAACTAAGGCTGGCTTCAAGATGTCCTCTCTTTTTCCCATGCCTGTCTCAGATTTTTAAATTTATATGCATATTTTTTTGCAGAACCTGTTCTGTAATCTTTAAATTAAATCTTTATGAAATTTATTTAATATTAAATATTTATTTATAAATATTTATATAATAATATAATAAATAAATATTTAAATATTTATTTAATATTAAATCTTTATTAAATTTATTAAATTAAATCTTAAATTAAATCTTTAAGATTGTTCCCCAAAACCAAACTAAAAAGATCACTACAGGAAGGTGATCCTGTGACTTTTAAAACTATTAAAGAACAGAGTTTTTCAGAAAACTTATGGTTCAGGTTCTGTAGTAAAAACATGAAAGTTTGACCTGCTTGCAGGGAGGGGGAATAACTACCAGTGATGGTAGAAATAAGGTAAACATGAATATTATTGGTCAGTTAAAGTTAATAGAATAAACATAATAGCATCATTTTCTGGTAAAAGTGAAGAGAAAATCAGAAAAACACCTAGACGAGGCATATTTCGTGGCCTATGCAAATAAAGACATAAGATGTATTGCATTAGCAAACGTGGCTGTGTTTGCCTTTGGAAATGCAGTTTTCAGGGTAGGATGTGTAAGTCCTATCGATGATAAAATCCTCCATCACATCTATCTACCACAAAAGACTACTGGTTTCTGTGGTTACAAACAAGATAAAAGCTGCTAAAATGTTAGTATGAAAGGTGTAATGATTTATTTTTTTTTTTCTTCCTGTTCAATTAAAGCAGTCCTCAGGCCCTTTCAGAAATGAGAAAACTGTGAATTAGGGTTGCAAATTCTTGTAACTCTGACTGCTTTAGTTATTTAATACTCAAGCTAAAAACAAATGTTCTCTTGTTCTTCTGTAATCTGCAAACCAATTGGTTTAGGTAATATGACATAAGTTCTCTCCTGCCTTTCTTTTCCTGTGGATTTTAAGGTCTTAGCATTACTTCAAAAATGGGAGAGCTGAATTGTGCCTCAGGGTCAACTCTGTCCTTCTGGACCTTGACACCTCTGAAGTAGTTTGAATGTATTTGTATATTCTTGACAGCTGTAGCAGGAAGAAAAAAAAAAAAAGGTAAAAAAAATGTATCAAATATCAGGCCCAGTCAGTGTGGGTTTATGAAAGGCAGGTCCTGCTTGATGAACCTGATCTTCTATGACAAGGTGACTTGCTTAGTGGAAGGCTATTGATGTTGTTTACCTAGACTGTGGTAAAGCTTTTGACTGTTTCCCACAGCATTCTCCTGGAGAAACTCATGGCTTAGATGGGTATACACTTTGCTGGGTAAAATATTGTCTGGGCAGCCAGACCCAAAAAGTTATGGTGAATGGAGTTTATATATAGTTTGTGGCTGGTCACAAGTGGTGTCCCCCTCAGTACTGGGGTCAGTTCTCTTTTTTTGGGAGGTGCCCCGCTAGACCTTCTCTTCACAAACAGAGAAGGACTGGTGGAGGACGTGATCGTCGGGAGCTGTCTCGGGCAGAGTGATCACGCAATGGTGGAGTTCACTATTCTTGGCGAGGCCAGGAAGGGGACCAGTAAAACCGCTGTATTGGACTTTCGGAGGGCTGACTTTGAACTGCTCAGGACACTGGTTGGTGGAGTCCCTTGGGAGGCGGTTCTGAAGGGCAGAGGGGTCCAGGAAGGCTGGGCGATCTTCAAGAGGGAAGTCTTCATGGCGCAGGAACGGTCTGTACCCACGTGCCCAAAGACGAGCTGGCGGGGAAGAAGACCGGCCTGGCTCAACAGAGAATTGTGGCTTGATCTTAGGAGGAAAAAGAGGGTTTATAAGCTTTGGAAAAGTGGGCAGGCCACTAAGGAGGACTTTAAAGAAGTAGCGAGGCTGTGCAGGGACAAAATTAGGAAGGCCAAAGCTCATCTGGAGCTCAATCTGGCTACTGCCGTTAAAGATAACAAAAAAATGTTTCTATAAATGCATCAACACAAAAAGGAGGACTAAGGAGAATCTCCATCCTTTACTGGATGCGGGGGGAAACTTAGTTACAAGAGATGAGGAAAAGGCGGAGGTGCTCAATGCCTTCTTTGCCTCAGTCTTTAGCAGCAATACCGGATGTTCTCTGGATACCCAGTACCCTGAGCTGGTGGAAGGGGATGGGGAACAGGATGTGGCCCTCATTATCCATGAAGAACTGGTTGGTGACCTGCTACGGCACTTAGATGTGCACAAGTCGATGGGGCTGGATGGGATCCACCCAAGGGTACTGAGGGAACTGGCAGAGGAGCTGGCCAAGCCACTGTCCATCATTTATCAACAGTCCTGGCTATCGGGGGAGGTCCCAATCGACTGGCGGCTAGCAAACGTGACGCCCATCTACAAGAAGGGCCGGAGGGCAGACCCGGGAAACTACAGGCCTGTCAGTTTGACCTCAGTGCCAGGAAAGCTCATGGAGCAGATCCTCCTGAGAGTCATCATGCAGCACTTGAAGGGGAAGCAGGCGATCAGGCCCAGTCAGCATGGGTTTATGAAAGGCAGGTCATGCCTGACGAACCTGATCTCCTTCTATGACAGAGTGACGCGCTGGGTGGATGAGGGAAAGGCTGTGGATGTGGTCTACCTTGACTTCAGCAAGGCTTTTGACACTGTTTCCCACAGCATTCTCCTCAAGAAACTGGCTGCTCTTGGCTTGGACTGGCGCACGCTTCGTTGGGTTAGAAACTGGCTGGATAGCCGGGCCCAAAGAGTCGTGGTGAATGGAGCCAAGTCCAGTTGGAGGCCAGTCACTAGTGGCGTCCCCCAGGGCTCGGTGCTGGGGCCGGTCCTCTTTAATATCTTCATCGATGATCTGGACGAGGGCATCGAGTGCACCCTCAGTAAGTTCGCAGATGACACCAAGTTAGGTGCGTGTGTCGATCTGCTTGAGGGTAGGAAAGCTCTGCAGGAGGATCTGGATAGGCTGCACCGATGGGCTGAGGTCAACTGCATGAAGTTTAACAAGGCCAAGTGCCGGGTCCTGCACCTGGGGCGCAATAACCCCAAGCAGAGCTACAGACTGGGAGAGGAATGGTTGGAAAGCTGCCAGGCAGAGAAGGACCTGGGAGTGATGGTTGACAGTCGGCTGAATATGAGCCAGCAGTGTGCTCAGGTGGCCAAGAAGGCCAACGGCATCCTGGCTTGTATTAGGAACAGCGTGACCAGCAGGGCTAGGGAGGTGATCGTCCCCCTGTACTCAGCTCTGGTGAGGCCGCACCTCGAGTACTGTGTTCAGTTTTGGGCCCCTCGCTACAAGAAGGACATCGAGGTGCTTGAGCGGGTGCAGAGAAGGGCGACGAAGCTGGTGAGGGGCCTGGAGAACAAGTCCTACGAGGAGAGGCTGAGGGAGCTGGGCTTGTTCAGCCTGGAGAAGAGGAGGCTCAGGGGTGACCTTATCGCTCTTTTTAGGTACCTCAAGGGAGGCTGTAGCGAGGTGGGGGTTGGCCTGTTCTCCCACGTGCCTGGTGACAGGACGAGGGGGAATGGGCTTAAGTTGAGCCAGGGGAGTTTTAGGTTAGATGTTAGGAAGAACTTCTTCACTGAAAGGGTTGTGAGGCACTGGAACAGGCTGCCCAGGGAAGTGGTGGAGTCACCATCCCTGGAAGTCTTCAAAAGACGTTTAGATGTAGAGCTTAGGGATATGGTTTAGTGGAGGACTGTTAGCGTTAGGTTGGAGGTTGGACTCGATGACCTTGAGGTCTCTTCCAACCTAGGAAATTCTGTGATTCTGTGATTCTGTAATATCTTTATCAGTGATCTGGATGAGGGGATTAAGTGCACCCTCAGTAAGTTTGCATACACCAAGTTAGGCAGGAACGTTGACCTATCTGAGGATAGGAAGGCTGTGCAGAGGAATATGGAGAGTCTGGGCTGAAGCCAGCTGTATGAAACTTGACAAGGCTAAGTGCTGGGTCCAGCACTTGGAGTAAAACAAATTCATGCAATGCTACAGGCTTGGGGAAGATTGATTGAAAAGGTGGCTGGTGGAAAGTGACCTGGGAGTATTGGTCAATAGCTGTCTGAATATGAGCCAGCAATGTACTCAGGTGGCCAAGAAGGCCAATAGTATCCTGGCTTATATCAGAAACAGCGTGGCCAGCAGGACTAGGGAAGCGATTGTCTCTCTGTACTCAGCTCTGGTGAGGCTGCATCTCAACTACTGTGTTCAGTTTTGGGCCTCTCACTAAAAGAAGGACATCAAGGTATTGGATTGTGTACAAAGAAGAGCAATGAAGCTGGTGAAGGGTGTAGAAAACAAGTCTTATGAGGAGTGGCTGAGGGAAGTGGGGTTATTTAGCCTAGAGAGGCTCAGGGGAGACCTTATTCCTTTCTACAACTACCTCAAACAAGGTTGTAGCTGGGTTGGTGTTGGTTTCATTTCCCGAGCAACAAATGATAGGACAAGAGGAAATGGCCTCAAGTTCTGCCAGGGGGGGGTTTAGGTTGGATATTAGGAAAAATTTCTTCACTGAAAGTGTTATGAAGTATTGGAACAGACTACCCAGGGAAGTGGCTGAGTTACCATCACTGGAGGTATTCAAAAGATGTGTGGATGAGTTGTTTAGGGACATGGTTTAGTGCTAGACTCAGCAGTGCTAGGTTAGCATTTGAACTTGATGATCTTACAGGTCTGTCCCAACCTAAATGATTCCATCGTTCTAAATATTCAAACATATTCAAAACAGCTTTATGAAATCAAATGGTAATGAGTTTTCTACTGGTAATGTTTTAATATATTTTGTACAACTTTTATATAACAAGTTTTTGGCTGCCATTTCTGCAGGGAATAGACTTAGGATATTATCTACAATTTATTCTACATGAAAATAACTGGAAAGTTTAGTAACAACATTCATATTTGAAATAATGAAAAATCTTCAGGTTGAGAGGTAACTAGTAGCAGTTTGGTAACTAAGATGTTTGTGATTATTTCTCTTTTCTCTTAGACCAAATTTTGGCCTTTTTTTTTTTTTTTTTTTTTTTTTTAAGGCAAGTGTTATCCTTCTAGGGTTTTCCATATACATATTTTTAAAGTTATTCTTCCCTAATATTATGACTTTCAGAAATCATTCTCTCACTTCCTGATATTTTTAGAGTACCGTCTGTTTTGCTTGCACAGTGATGAATTTTTTGTAATTACGGAGCCTGATGCTTTAGAGATGTTTCAGCTGGAAGCCGTTTCCCAGACTATTTGCTGAACAAGGACTCTCCTTAGGAATGACATGAAAAAAACATTTGCTTGAGTTCATGGGGTGATGGCTAAGTAGTTGAAAGACTCACTTACCTTCTACATGTTGATAATAGAATGTAGATATTAGTAGTGAGTTTGACATATAAATATAAAATATAGTTATATAAAATATAAATATATATTTATATAAATAGACTAGTAGTGGATTTGATATCACTGCCAAAGGTTAGATTTAAAATGTAAATTATGGTTACAGAAGTAACCACAATGTTAAGAATTTTACATCATTTTCTTCTTCCTAGCCCAAAGCTTTTCTCAGTGTGGTGGAAGAAGGATTTTTTCTTGTTGTTGTTCTTCCTTATCTCTCTTGAGTTCTAAGGCATGTTGTGTTTCAGTACTGTGCGGGGACCCCTGAAGGCCTTTTCATCCTGAAAAGATCATATCAAAGATTTGCACAAAGCAAAATTCTTTCTTCTGGCCCTGGTTCTATCTGTGATGATAGCTTGCTGAATAAAAGCATTAATATTTAAAATTGATGTAGATGAACAGAATACTGACTAGTACTTGCATGATTACCTGTTTCCTGTTATCTGTTTCCTCTGACATCTTTTCATATACATATATATATAAATAATTTTAGCTAGATATTTAGCCTTGCCGCTATTTTTGTTGTTGTTGTTGTTTTTACACATTGTACAGCTGAATTCACTGGACTCCTTTTTAACTTTAGAGCTTCATTGTGTAAAACTGCTGTATTTCACAATAAATACAATTTATCTCTTCTTATATTTCAAAATATTCAAATATATATTCAAATTCATATTTCAGAAATATTCAAAAATTCAAAATTCAGCAGATAAATCCATAAGCTAGAATTTAAATGTTGGCTATCCGGTGTTTGGATCAAGAGTAGAGCTGTATAACTAAAAATGAAATTGTTGAGGCATAGCAGGTTTTATTATTTCAGACATTGCACAGTCTAAAATTAGTGCCAAGAACCTCTAGAGTTGCACTGCTTGTCTGAGCACTTGCAGAAACAGTACAGAGCTCTTCAACCCCTACCTCTTGACTGTGTTCCTGCTCTCTCTTACCTCCCCCAGCAAACCCAGTAAGGCAGACCTTGGAACAGCTGATTGTGTAGAGGGGTGCAGGTATAGTCACTAAAAATATCCACAGCCTATCAGCAAGAAAATTTAACACTGAATTATGGTGGCTTTACCCCCCAGGTTAGAGACCATGAGAATCATAAGCTGTTTGCAAATCTAAAACCTTTTTCTTTGTCTCATGGTGTAAGAAGTGAGTTGATGTCCAGAGGCATTTCTGGCAACGCTCAGCTCTCTAAACCTGCAACTGTGGGACATGTTTTTTCTCTCTGCACTATAGAAAGGGGGAGCAAAGCCCTGTAGCACTCTGGTAACACCCTTCCATCTCTATGGGTTTTGCTGGATTTATGTAGGAGAATTATTTAATTGCTTCAACATACTGATTACAGAGTTTGTCAAGGGGGCTGTGGAGTTCAGTAAGGATACTGCTGTTTTCCTGTGGAAGATGTGTATGACTTTTGAAATAACCAATAAAACCATCTTTCTGACCAGCTAAACTACTCTAAATCTTAATGTGGAAACATTTAATTCTTCTTTGATTCTTGAGGTGACCTCAATCTTTCAGTGGGAACCTGCTCAACTGTTGCCAGAAAACATTTGGGAGATGGTTGAGTGTACTAAGATTTCCCTTAATACAGCATTAAGCTTTCAGATATAAAACCTGTTACACAAACATGCTATAACTATTGGTCATTATTATTATTATTATTATTAATGATTAAAGAAAGCAGATGTGTCCAGGATCTGAAGTTGTTGCAATTTCTTGCCATTGCTATTTAACATGACAAATGTTAATGGAGGTGAGGAGAAAAGACCATGAATTCAAGACACCTTTTTCTTTTTTCTTCTTCTTTTCTAAGATTTCTAAAGTCAGTCTTCTAGTCCTACATTTAAGATAGTTTGAGAATTTAAATGAAGTTTGAGTATGTAGTTACTTATCTTCATATGTGTATATCTATCTCTATATATGTAGTTACTTATTTTCATATGCTGCTGAAATTATTGGTAGATCTAATAAATCTTAGATCTTTTATACCTCAAGACAGTCCCAGTACCTAGAATGCACCTAGTTTCATGAGCTGGGTTATGTGAATATGAAACCCTGGCCCCTTCATGGAGTGATGAATGCTGTAAGTCCATGGAGATACCATGGAATCCATGGAAACCATAACTAAATATAGTATCCATTGTTTCTTCCTGCATAGGAGGATGTGAAATAGGCAGAAAAAAACTTAAATCTGTAAAATTTATCTACCTGTATAATGGGTTAATGGCATTTCCTTCCTTTTATATTTATTTTTTCTTTCTTTTTTTTTTTTTTTCTTTTTTTTTAAGCACTCAGATCTCTTGGTGAAGAATGACGTATGAGAACAAAATAGTATGGTTGTGAGTTTCTGCTATCTTAAATAGAAATACAATGCAACTTGCTTAACTTTTATTGGTTTTAAAGTCTCCTTTCAGTAGGTAAACAAAATATGAAGTAGAAACATTGTTTGTTTGTTTGTTTTTGTTTGTTTGTTTGTTTGTTTTTAAACAAGTAATTGCTCAGACTGTTCCCTTTTTAAGGAAATAAGCACAAGGCCATAGATTAACAATAATTTTCTGCCAAGAGTCAAAGCTGAAAATGCCATAATTTAAAAGGCTATTTCAGTTACGGTCTAATATGAGTTGAATTTATTTCCAGGATACATGATACAGCTAAGAGAATTTTACAATATCTTGTAATGCTGCAATATGTTATTTTCTGAGGAGGTTTCGTGCCAGGCTCTGTTTTCTTCCTTTTTGAGTCAGATAGAAATAAAGCAGCTAACCAGCTAAGGATTTACTGATTTTATTTAAGAAATCATTGTTTGTATAATTACTGCAACATGTAAATATGTTTGTATAATTGCTGTAACATATATTCATCGGGACTAATATTCTGAGTTACTTGAATCTAATTTACTAATAGAATAAGTCCTTGAAGAGTATGTAGCTTAAATTCGAATTAGGAGTATTCATTTATGTACTATAGCTATAAAGAGGCATTTTTAAATACACATATTAAAACATGAAATGCAGTGACTTTTCTTTAAAAATAGTCTATGTGTTTATGTGAAGGGTGGAAAAACATGTGCTGCTGTTGAAATAGTTATTTAAATAAAATAAGAAAAAAAAAGCTTACTACAAATGGTAAAATGTCTATAAATATCAGGCCTTATTAACACCACCAAATATAAAGTTTATTTGAATACTAGGTTGGAATTGGTGATTGCAAGAGGTCCCTTCCAACCTAAGTGATCCCGTGATTCTGTAATTTCAGTACCTTAGGAACTTGGTGTTAGTGTAATAGTACATAGTCTTTAAGTCATGAAATCCCTGAATAATTCAAGGAGAAAGCGACTTCAAAAGGCCCAAACCTCCTCTCGAAGCAGGACTGTCTTAAATATTAGGTTAGGTAGTTCAGGCTGTCCCACGGGAGGGCAGGGCCTCACCAGCCGGGGTCATCCCACCACCCCAGTCAGGGAACAGGGCAGCCAGGGATAGCCCTGGGCATTGGGCACCTCCCTGGGGATGGGGACAGGCTGAGGCCATCCCTGGACATCAGGGGATGGACTTTGGCCCATGGGGTCAGGGCCCGCAGTCTGGCATGGTTTGGCAGCAACTGTCACTTGGGTAGGCCCTGGCCTAAAGTGGCAGGCAAAGGCTGGGGCTGGCCAGTCATAGAAGCTTTTTCCCATGGCTATTCTTGGCCATATACCTTGTGTTGGCAGCCAGGGTGAGGCATCCAATGGTCCTTGCTACGGTCTTGCCCAGCTTGACTGTTTTCTGGTACTTTTGAGGAGGACCTACAGCCCTGATTGCTCTCCTTGTCTGTATCTACGTGTCGCTGACCTATTTTAAGAGGTGGTTCTTTACAAATGTCTTTTAAAATAAGAAGACCTTTAGGCTGCAAGAAATTGTTGAGTTATAAGTCTATTAGCTATCTACGCTGAAGATGTTATTTAACATAGTATTGTGAACTATAAAATAGGGTTTCTAGTTCAGTTGATAGTATCTGATATCAAATTAATAAGTCTTCACATTACAAAATTGTGTGGTTCAAGCTTGTATATATTTGAGCTGTTTTTCTTGAAACTAAAACTGTATGCTAAAGTTACAGTAATAGTGGTTACATAAACTATACCTCCTATCGTTGACTGGGTGAGCTTTCTTTAGTTTGGATTGTAATAATCTGAATCTTTAAGATGTTGTTATGATTGATACTGATCCCCTTATGGTGGGGTCAGGATCTTGTGGCTGAAGTGAGAAGTATGTAGTTGCTCCAAGAGATTTCTATTTCCTTCCTGTGTTGGCAAAACTGTTGTGAATTTTAATTTTGAGTTGGGTTTAGCAATTTGCTCAGTGAGTATGTCTGTCTCACAGTCTTCATTAATCTCTTTCCATGACATCTACCATTTTGTCACCTCTGAAGTAATGGGGGTTAACTGGTGATGTGAACTGAGCGATGTCTATCTGCTTATTTGTCTGCTTTCTAAACATGACTGTTTCATGCCCATGCCAGTCCTATATGTTCATATTCACAGTCCTTTCCCTCTTTACTGTTCCCACAGGTTGCTATGATTAATTATGCTGGTAAGTTGCAGTGATTTACCGTGAAGGAAGGATGCTGATATAGCAATGGCAATGCCAAACAATATTTAACTTCAAAATTTTAAAAAATCTTGCATGCACATTGTAGAAATGAAGAAAATAGGTCAATGTTATAAATCCTGAAGGTATTCTTAATAACGACTTGCAGTCAGAGCAAGGTGAGAGGGCAACCATGTGGCAAAACTGCCATCCTTACACAGGGGCTATTGCTCGGAATTGTCAGTCCCATCAACTTATTCCCCCTGCATTTCTAGTTCACTTTAAAGGAAAGAAGGAAAGCTACGAAGAAGCTTGAAACTTCTTTTAGTGTCACCCTGAGCGTGTTAAAAAAACGGTCTGTGTTTTACCTTCAGAGACTTCAGGCTGAATGGAAATCTTATCAACATCAGCAGATTCTTGTGAAAGTACTCCAAGGTATTGTCCCACATATTTTACTTCATACAGCTATGAGTCTGTGCAGGGTGAAAGAGTAGTTCTGGCCTGTAGAACCATCTAATATACTGCTGATACTTGTGTTATCAGTCTCTATGGTATGAATAATAAATGCATTGTCCGTGCTTCAGGATTTGAGACTGAGGGTATTTTCTGGAAAACTTTCAAAAGAGATAATAACAACACTACTTCTCCCCCCCCCCACTCCCTTTTTTTTTTTTTTTTTTTTTTTAATCTTCAGTGCTGAATTATTATTACTAATCTTGTTTTTTTTTTTTTGTTTTGTTTTTATAACATGTTATCTGTGACATTTTTCATTATTTTCCGACTCTGAGTGGAATTTTAGCTGGAAAGCTGCTGATCAAGTAGCCAGATCTTGTAAAGATGGTGTGCCTTTGTTAGGTGGGTTTTCTCCATGCATGTATTCAAGCATGAAATTTTTTATCTTGAAGTAAAAATAATATATATGTACAACCTTGTCTGCCAAGGCAAGTGAACGAAGAACATTTGTATTTCTCATTTAGACTGAATATTATTGTTTTTTGTTTATACTAATCCATTACACCTAAGGCTAAGGGTGTTATGTATGTGCCAATTAGGGCAAGTAGAAATAAGTAAGACTATGGAAGTATATTTCTGGGTTGAATTTTGTCAAACATATGCTAGTATTTGTAAATATTCATAAAAGTTACATCATCTCATCTGGCTTTTAGATTTTACTTGGACTTGTAGGGTAGAAGTTTAACATTCTTTGCTGTTTTAATTGTAAGCTATATGTTTGATATTAAAAGCTTTTAAAAATATCTCCGAGTTTTTGAAGATTTGTAAAATAATTTTTAGAATCTTTTTGCTCGAAATTAAAGTTAGTGATCTTTTTAAATTAAAAATATACAATAGTGAAGTACAATTCACCTGTATAATTAAAGCAGAGAAGGTTAATTTTGCTATGATTTGCAGTGCTGAAGTTGAACAATTTTTTTTTTTATTATTATTTTTTTTTTGCTTTCTTTAACTGTAAACTACGTACATCATATGGAAAGCATTTTTTAGAAAGATCAAAAACATCGTTAAGGTATCCAAGATAGTTTTCAGAACTTTTGTGCAAATTCAGCTTACTAATCTTTCTTTTTAAATCTACAGCAGAGGAGTATGATTTGCTCATATAAATGATAAGGTTAATGATTTCAGATCTTTTTATTTTAATAACCCTATTTAGTCTGTAATACTACTGCCTGCAGAAAAGTAAAAGCTTTCTCATGCTTGCTTAAACACTTTTAATATAGTTAAGGTGCAGCCTTCAGTGATTAGCATAGTATTTCTCGTTTCCTAGAGACCAAGTGCTAAGTCTATTAGACATTTCCTGCTATTCTTTTGAATTGTAAATACTATTCTTGTAAATTGAAAAGACCAGTGTAGAGAGATAGTCATGCAATTTCCCATCTATTAAAGATGAAGATTTGAGAATGGAGAAACAATAAAATGCAGTTTTACATAGAAATTAAGACACACTATAGATTGAATTCACAGGAGCAAATATTTGGAATGCCAGCGTCAATTATTTTCATTTTCTCATGATCTGTTTGAAGCAAATATCAGTACATTACTAGAGCAAATGGTTGAATCTTGATCACAGCTGTCCTGGAGGAAACTCTGTAGCGACTCTTTTTAGCGTCAGTGAAATTATTCAGTGACATAAGTGAGCTCAGAATTTGGCCTCCTGCTTTATCTTTTCAGAAAGTCCTTCAGTATACAAATGCAGATGTTGTAATTCTTAAATTAAGCTATTTGGCTAGTGTTTGGAATAGCAGCCAGTAAGAACACAGAGAGCTCACAACCCAATGTACACTGTTCTGTAAGAATTAATGTTTATAGCCGGATACAGCTGATTTGGGAGCAGGAGAGAATGGAGGGAGAGGAGGAGAAAGAGGAGGGGGGAAATAAAGTCCAGGGAGGGGGAGAAAAGGGAGAATGAAATCACACAACCTACTGAATGTTAGCTCTGTGTGTCAGCCTGAAGAGGAAGGGGACCACCCATGGGGAGGACAAGCGAGCTGAGACTTTTCTTCAAATTCTGGCTTTCTAAAATATGCAGTATCCCATAAAAGAGCTGCAGCAAAAAGTGTTAACTACCTTCAAGTGCAGGTATCAATTTAATGCTGTCCAGACTTAAAACGCGTCCTTTCAGTTATATTTATATACATTGATCTAGAACACATGAAATTTATGGATTTGGTTAATCTGTGTTGATGTAGGAAAGCTCAGAGCTGTGTGCCCCTGCTGCACTGCAGGAGCCAGGTGGTAGGTGTATTGCTTCCTTCTCTAAGGATTCTGCCATTAATTTCATTACAGTTTAGATTCCCAGGAATTGTGTGTGAATATATGAATATACATAATTGACCTGCTTCTTGAAGACTAAGCCCAAGATACTTCCACACAAATGCTAGCAACTTCGTGTGGGATTTGTGTTAGTTCTAGCTTGACTTTTAAAGATCTTCCCTTTTCTAGACAGGGCTCAAAATGAGCCCTTTAGATTATTCCACCCTTGTGGCTACAAAGCCTATAGATTTAAAACAGTTTTGAATAGTTTGCCAACAAACTTAAAGGCATTGTACAGGATTTAGCTGCAGACTGAAGGGGGCATGACTATAGCATAAGGACAGAGGGGCTTGCCTCTGTTGTGCTCAGCCTCTTACTCTTCTGCAAATTATAATAATCTGTTCCTTCATTATAATAATTTCTGAGCAACTCACTTTAACACAGATCTTTTTCTGTTGCCTCTAGGCGTTTTGTAAGTAACCTACGTTTTCCTTTTTTGCCTGACTGAAACCAAAACAACTTGGGATGGCAACAGCATCCAGAATTCTCTACATCAGTTTTGTCCTTTAAAAAAAGGCAGAAAACAGGCAAGGTAAATTGTAAAGAAAGAGTAAGGGCAGCATTGCACTTCCTAATTGACAAGGTTTCAGTTTATTCTGCAGCTTTGGCTTCCAGGCATTCCTTATGAAAGTGTAGGGCAATGCTTGTGCTGTGGTAGAGAGAGCTTGCAGGTGCAGCTGTGTTTTCCTTTCAACATTTTGACTGTGAAAGAGCCCCCTTTCTTTCTCTTACTCACAGTGGCTATGCTTTGTTCTTAAAAATAAATGTTATACAGTTTACAGAATATGAATGGTTTTTGTGTTTTGGTTTTCTTTTTTTTTAGAGCCTAGCTGTGAGGCCTGGTTTGATGTCGCCAATAGTTTGGTCTTCAAAAGCTCTTCAATCTCTGGAGGTGGTGGAGTGGTGTCTTGTTGTAGCTCTCCTCTGCTGGGGGGAGAGAGGGGCTGGAAAGAGGAAGGCGTTCAAGAGGGATCACTTTTTCATTGACAGAAACGTTTTGCTGCCTGACTAGTAAAAGCTCTCTATAGAAGCCTACAGACTTCAGCACATATTGCTTCTTTCACTTGTGCAATATGGCAGACTTGAAAATGATCCACTTTGCACTTATTAATGATATTTTCCATGCACTGCATATATTTACAAATTGCATATGCCAGTCAATAATTATAGAAAACAGGCTGTATGGGGGAAAAAAAGAGAGAAAAATGTTTAGTGTGTTGTGTCCTGTATAAAGACTCTGGAGCATGCATTTTACAGCTGATTACTTGGATTATAACTTTACCTCAAAGTAGGATGTTTTTAATTAAAAAAAAAAAAAAAATGCAGAAGAATAAAATAAGATGTCAAATAGCCTCTCTCAATAAAAATGGTTTAAAGTAGAGATGGTGTCTCTGATACAGGAAGTCACTAGATTGCAATTCAGTTGGAAATTGGGTGAGTGTTCAGGGAAAGTATTACTATACACTTACTTATCTACTCTTTCCAGTCATTTTTGTCACTTGCTGAGAGAGAATGTCCTTGTCCAGATGATCCTTTGGCCTGAGCCTGTGCCCTTTTGTCACTGGAACCTAAACACAAACGTCACTTATATCAACAAGAAATAGTTGTTCTGGTTGTATAGCTGGTGGAGATTTTTTGTTTTAATTTTATTTTATTTTATTTGGCTACAACCTGGCTTTGTTTGTGGAAAGAAAATGTTCTGACTGTGGAAGCAACAAGAGAATACTTTTATTATGACATGTTTTAAAAAGTGGATGAATAAACATTGGTATTAGTGGTGTTCTCTTGTAAATGTTTGGGGCAGTAGTTGAAGTGGAAAAACAGAACAGTCTTGAATAGTTGCTTGCAACAAATCTAGCCCTTATAAATCAGTGCTGGGAGCAACGCATAATTCAAAACTAGCACAGCTGGGTGTCAGCTAGCATTGTGTGGTTCTCAGATATATTTTTTTCAAAAACCATAGAGTCATAGAGACAGGTAGTTAAAAACAAAATGTCAACCTTATTTCTGTGGAAAAGCAGAACAGTTTCTTTCCCCATTTTAAAAAATAATCCCACCATGTTTTTACTAGCAACCCTTTGAAAGCCATTTCACTTTTTGGCACTGGATGTGTTGAGAACAACTGTGTTTTGTATTACTGTGTTGCACTGGGATATCCTGGTGTTAAAGAATATTTTCCTTTTCCCATAGATACCAGCCAAGACATTCTGGGGGCAGAAGAACTATTATTGTGTGAAAATTATCAACTATTGTGCTTCATAGCTCTTATTCCTGTCTGCTAATATTTTCTTTCTGAAAGTGCTTGCTTATTCATGTACCAGATTTCAATCAGACAGCACTATTAAGACTAAAGTTGCATTACTTGCTGCTTCATATTGGCCCTGATAGCTACAGGAAGCTATCATTTGTGTGACTGTTAGCTTGAATGGAAGGCATTAGGTGTAAGTGTCTAACTTATGGAAGTGGTTAGGTAAGGTAGTTTGCAAACTACTGTGGAAGAGGGATACAGCAAGGCCAACACTACTGTACCAGCTACAAGCATGAAATAAAAGTCAATTATATTACAGTAATGCTAGTCCAATATCATTTCCCAAAGATATGTGACTAGAATATGTATGTATGTATATATTATTTATTTTTATTCTGAAGATACATAAACAATAACCTATGCAGAGCAATGCAGAATAATCAGTCTCTTCTTAGGAATGACTAAGTTAAGTAAATCTAGATGAGAGAGTCATGGAAAAAAGCCAATATAAAGGAATAGGAGGCTAAGGTGTTCATCTCCTCCTTTCCAGCAAGAAGAGAATAGAGAGGAAGGGGAGGTTTGGCCACCTCTGGCAGATAATGAATGAAATATATTCAGCTTCCACAGTTTCAGTTAGTTAGTTAATTTGGAAGTCTGCATAAAAACATGCCATAAGAACTGTTGGAACTTAGATTTTCCTGTCCAAGTGTAATAAACAGACCACTTAGAAAGTAAAATGTTTTGGTTATACAATATGTCTATCCTGTCCCTAATATTATTTCTACTTGGATGTAATTCTGTTGACTCCATACCTGCTCGTAGAACATAATGGATTATTTATATATTTATTAATAAAAGCTTTAGCTAAATACGAATAATATTTAATAAATAAATTAAATAAATAATGAAAATATTAAATAAATATGAATAATATTTAATAAATAAATTAAATAAATAATATTTAATAAATAATAAATAAGAATGCTTTTTTTTTTTTTCTTTTTTTTTTTCTTTTTTTTTTTCTTTTCTTCCCCTACAACTAACATCTTCTGTGTTTTGGTCAGTCATTTTACATAGGACAGATAAATTGTTACTATCCTTTAACTACATTCTTGAACTACTAATACTCTCTTATGTACTGCAATACACCTTGGTGGATTCTCAGTCCCATTTCCTGTTGGTGGCACTGTGTGATAGGAGTCGACCTGAAGCCATTTAGTAGGAGGATTCATATATAACTTAATGGTTTGGGTACCTATGACTTACGTGACAGGCCTTAGGGTGGGATGCAGTAGCTTAAGGCCAAAAAAAAAAAAAAAAAAGTTAAACACCACTAAAGCCTTTGTATTGAGCTGGGAAAGGAGGCCTGTTTGCACCTCTGGCTCAGTATTTTAATTGTTACAGCCCTGTATTGTTAGGAGCCTGAAAGGAAATATTTATAAGCTTGTTCCAATGTGTGCTTCACCATTTAACTTTGCTAGCAAATACTTTTCTTCTTGTGTCAACCAACTGGCCTGTGAAAGAATTTGCATGTTTTTAAGGCCTGTGTTTTATTACTTTTCAAATTCATCACTTTATTTGATAGCTTTACGTGTATCCAATTTATCTAATTCAAAACCTTCTTACAGAGGAAAATAGCGGGTCTGTTTAGAGGAAGAGCATCAACATCTTCTTATAACTGTTCTGTATTCATTACTTAAAATTTTGAAGTCTGATATCATATTATTTGCTCTCTTAAAGTTTTCAATGTTAAGAAAAAGAAAGGCCTATTATTGCAGTGTTTCTCTGGCTGACAGGGATTTGAGGTTTCTACATAACTGTTTTCTGGTTTTGATGAAATCACCGATGTGTTTGCTGGCTGTGTGTACATCAGTTTTGGCTATGTCACGTTGTATTTCCAGATGGCATCCACCTTCCCAATTTGATGTGGAACCTGCTCAGCTCTTCTGCTGGGAGCCAGCTGTAGTTGCACATGTTGTCTGTTATGCTGTGTATATACGTTGTGTATATACACAACAGGGAGAAACCTGACCCACTGCCAATCAGAAATGGCTATTTGTAATGTCAAGGACATGAACAGCTCAAACTAGTTTACTTTCAAGGTTTTTTGTAAATAAACAAATTCCTTCTCTTTTCCTAAAATAAAATTTAGTTTTCTGTTTTAATGGTTGTGATGCAGCTACACTACACTTGCTTTTTTCACAGGCAATATATTTGCCCTAAGCTTGTTGAAGTTGAGTTGTTAAGCCTGTTAAGCTTAGTTCAGACCTTAATATACCATGATCCCAACAATGGACGGATTGTGGCTGGCTTCAGCTGGTGCAGGGGTTTGCAGACTTCAGCACTGTGCCTGTGGTACGGCCACTGGTGTTTGTCCCCTTCGTTCCGCATCTGGGAACTGCTTTGGGATGAAGGAGCATGGATAATAAATTGTTTCTGACATCTGCAGAAGGCAGTAGCTGTAACTCATGATAGAGGTCACTGGTGGGACAGGAGGTTTGTATTGTCTCCTCTTTTCCTGCTGCCAGTCATTTACTTTTTATAGGCATTAAACGTTAAAATAAAAATGATTGTACATTATAAGCACTTCCTTTGATGAAGTATACAAATGTTGTTTGAAACAAAGTGAACTAATTCTAAGACTGATTTAGATTAAACATTCCACTGGAGTACCTTTATGTTAGGGCTTGATTCATTTACATCTCAGCTGTATTTAACCACTGATTTTTCTATTAATAGAACGCAAATGGTAGCCTGTAGAAAAGGCTTGAGGTGAGCCTACTCCATGTGCGAACTTTTGAAGGGCTGTATTTCTTTGTCTGTGTATTGCATTTGCATCGATTGAGAGACTTTCTGAAGAGAGTTGTAGCTTAATTTTGAACGTTATTAGGACCAATACAGTCAGTCTACTTTCTAAATCCATGTTTTTTTGTTTTTTGTTGCAGTTAAATATCTTTTCCTCACTTTCAATTTTTGTCTCAGGTCTGGTGCGATAATTTTCTGGTTAGCAGCCTGTATCATGGTGTGGTTTAGATTTGTGACCACAACAGTGCTGATAGCACTGATGTTTTAGCTATTGCTGAGCAGTGCTTGCACAGTGTGAAGGTCTTCTCTGTTTCTCCCCCGCTTCCAGGGAGTAGGTTGGGGGTGGGCAAGGGGTTGGGAGGGGACACAGCTGGGACAGCTGACCTGAACTG
Organism: Aythya fuligula; assembly: GCF_009819795.1. Lineage (NCBI taxonomy): Eukaryota > Metazoa > Chordata > Aves > Anseriformes > Anatidae > Aythya > Aythya fuligula. The sequence continues at coordinate 23,602,081 of NC_045562.1, read as the reverse complement.
CCCAAAGGGATGGTCCATGCCATGTAACGTCACGCTCGCCAATAAAACTGGAGGGGGTGAGCTTCTCCAAGGTAGCTGTTGTTTGGAGGTTGGCTGGGCATCGCTCTGCTGGTGGGAGGTGGTGAGTGATTGCCTTTGCATCACTTGTTTTTTGCTTGTTTGTACGTTTTTGTTTTTCTTCACTTATTAAACTGTCTGTATCTTGACCCATGAGTTAGTCTCACTTTTGCCCTTCTGATACGCCCAAGTGGAGGGAGCAAGGGAGTGACTAGCTGGGAGCTGAGCTGCCCACAACAGTATTAAAAGATTCTGCATTCACTTATTCTGAGGTTGCTATAATTTTGACATTGCAGCTTAAAACTTACAGATTTATGAGCTTTGTACAGAGGGAGAGACAGCCCAAGTACAGAAACTAATGCAAACCCTCTTTTCTTGTGCCAAATCTGAAATACGTTGATATGGGAAATTTCTTTAAATGTGTAGACAGAAGTAGTCTCAGCTGCAAAAACAATGAAAGCTTTTGAACAAACTGGGGACCTTACCCAGAAACTTCAATGGTTTTAGGAGAAAATTATTGCTTGCCAACTGCAATATACATAGGGTATCCTTTATTTCTTCATTAATGAACAAAGCCAAGATTAATTCTACTAGTCAGTTGGTTTGGATTTAGGGTAAAAGAAACATGAGCACAGAAACTAGTCATAGAGCTTGTGCTTTCACCTTGTATTAAGTCAGTCAAACATTTTCAAGCTTTAGAACAATATAATCTTACATGAGAGGTGTTTGAAATACTAATCAAATTTAATTCTTGGTCTCTGATCTCTCTGCTGCAGGGCTCAGAGGAAAATGTAGCTGAATAAAACTGGGCCATTTTAGAAGTAAGCAGAAGTAGTAACTTTGGGGGAACCTCCCAGGAATTCAGGTTAGATCAGGACCTTCTAAATTTGGTAGTGTATTCCTAGCTGTATGTAAGTGGTTTGAAATAGTATATGGCAAGGTACAGAGTGAAGTCTGTCAGCTCCTGATGTTGGTAGTTGTTGCAATTGTAGCTGGTGGAAAGTTTTTGTAACACCCAAATAGGAAAATTAGATTATAAAATACCTTCAGTAAAACTGCTGGGCAGATTACATGGCAAATCAGTTTGTGAGAATGAGAAGTATAAAAACAAACAAAACAGAGCAACAATCTGCAAACCTAAAACTAAATAATGGGGTTTGGGCTGCTCTTCTGTTACTTACAGGGACTCTTAGAGAAAGTAAGTTTTTAACAATGAAAGATGAAAAGTATCTCTGTTATAATAATGTCACAAAAACAGAGACATTGAGGATTTTTTTCCTCTCTGACAACCTTATTTGTTTACCAAAAAAAAAAAAAAGTTTATAAACTATGTAATAATTTCCCCTGTGACAAATGTACATTGGACAAAGCTTCACTCAAGGTTTTTCAGAACATTTGATCAGTGTTCACATGATCGCATGAGGTTATTAAATGTGCAGTCTCATCTGCAGACAACCTCTGTTCAGCTGGGAGTAGACACCTGCATTATAAAAAGAATGAGTTATAAAATGTCTTCTGTTGCCAGTGACTGGGAGGATGAAGTTTCCATCAGAGTTTTTACTTTGTATTTTAAAATTTGTATTGCTTTCCTAAAGGCCAAAGAGCTGCAGGGTTTCTACTAAATATCAAATATATTGATTGATTTTCTTCTTCTCTGACATGATCTATGGAAGATCTCACTGAACTCCTTATATGTGAGAAAGATGGTTCAGTAGTTTGGCAAAAACTAAAAAATATTAAGCACAAGGGTGCAAAACATTGGCTCGATACTGGCTTAATAAATATATCAATGTGCTGCATCTGTTCTCTTGCTTCTGTCTTGTCTCTTTCTGATATCAACAATTTTTATGATATTCTTGAGTAATGTTGAGTTGTTTGAGTCTGTGCTTTGCTTACTTTTCCTCTCCAGCATTGCTTTGGTCACTTTAAACAAAAAGTTATGAATGATTGTCTTCAAGTATATTTAAGATTTTTCTTATTACATAAAATAAATGTGAAAATATTTGAATGCAAATGTTTATAGCTTCCCCAGAAGACTTTTTCATGTGTATTGCTTTGGTTACTGTGCTAACATAGTTTGTAGTTTAAGTATTTAAAAGATATTATATGGTTTAGAATCAGGTTTATAATCCTTAATAATCCTTAACAATTCTGAGACCTCACCAGAGGATGAGCTTGAGTGGGTTGTCTCCAGTCTCAGTTTTTCTCTTTGTTCTGTTCTCCCCTACTTGCATTATTGTAGGTCTTCTTAAGCAGATCACTTAATGGTTATGTGTTAGAGAGCAGCCACCCAAATATTTATGCTGAAGAAATGGCAGGATACAGGTCAGTGGGCAAGAACTTGTCAGGTCTGATACCTTAACCTTGCCACTGGAATAGCTTGTTTAACGATCAGCTCTAAAAAGAAATTCTGAGAAAATTATTTTAAAGAAAGTCTGTTTTAACAAAGTTGAAGGAAAAGGAGAGGGAAATCCAGACCATTTGTAAATGGAAATGAGGTATATGAAGATACATGTTGATGTGGCAGACTTTTGTGTGTTGAAAGCAGAAAAGATGTGCTTTGCTGTGGTAGAACTCAATGAATTAGAAAACTTTGCAATAGCTTTTAGAATAGCTTTTTTAGATTTGCAAAACTGGCTGTTTTGAAGTACTAACAGAACAAGTTTTCTCTTTCATATGTTCCATAAATACAAATCTATGTGCATATGTAATGGGCTAGATAGTCTAGAAGACCCCACCTAATAGTATTTGGTTAAAAGTTATTGTTTCTTTCTGCATTTTGTTGCATTTATTTATACACAGGCAAAAATATCTGAATGCTATCAATGTTGGTATTGATATTTTTCCATTTGTCCATTTTAATGGATATTAAAATATGAAGTTCAAGATTGTAGTAAATTATCAAGATTAAATTACAAATTATCAATATAGTAGTAAATAAAAATTACTTGTAGAAATTTCAGAACTATTTCCCTAGCAGTCTGTTTTTGTCATATGTGATTTAATGTCATGCAGCCCCTATTTTTTCTTGTAGACTCCTGTACAATAAGGTTTACTCCAACTAACTGAAAACTTGACCATACAGAACTTTATTACGGTGTACCTGTACAACTCTCAATGTATGATACAATTTAAAGGACAATTGTTAATTCTCAAGGTTCAGAAATGTTAATTTCCAACCCCCACTTCCATACTTTCTTCATCTTTTTGAAGTCAGATACAGCTTCAACCAATATATTCAACCAAATACACAGGAAGTGTAGTAGAACATCATCTGGTTCTAACCGACAGGTTTCGTAGTGCAGATGTGAGGACAGTAGGGTTTCAATTTCATTTGTGTTGTCACATTGATGGATTAGCCATCAAGCCAACCCTTGCCATGGGTTATGTGCCAAGTGATGTCTTTTGAATCTGATTTCAAAGAAAACAAAAGGCTTTCCAATCAATGAAAGCCATAAGGGGGTTATTTCTCAGTCATCTATTATTTTTAACAGCTAGCAAGTCAGGCACATCAAAATGTACATACTGCTGTGGCCACTGTACTTTACATACTGGGTAGAGAACATGAATCAATTTAATATAATCTCTTGACCTCCATTAGAAAATTGTTCTCTAGAGATATTAAAATCTCTTCTGAAAAAAAACTGCACAACACATTCATGTTCTATACAGGGTCTTCAGGTGGTGTCTATTTTTCAGAGCTATTTGAAGGAAACATCTATGTGATTTGTTTTTGTGGGATTTGTTTTATACAAGGTGGGGTACATGGTATTTATAGCCTGTTTGTGCCATCAGTTAGGGGGTTAGAATTCACATTTCCTTTAATGGGGATTACATCAGAGCACCACAACTGACCTTTTGAACCTTGGATTTTTGGTTTGGTCATTCTGGACTTGTTCCTGTGCGTGGAAAAAAAGAATTGACATAAAGGTATGAGAAAGTAAAGAAAGAACTAAAGAAGATGGCAGTTTCAGTGGGCTGAAGGGAGATTAGTTAAAAAATAATAATAATAAAAAATAAATGGTACCTATCAAGATACCATGCAGTTCCTAGTAAAGGTGCCTAACTATTTGTGATAGCCAAGCAAGCTCATTGAAAGATAATCAGCTTCTTTACTTTATGCTGAAAAGTGCTATAGTACATATATTTAGGGCAATTACCTCAACACATTGAATTATTTTCATTTAGTTGAATTTCTTCAACTAAATGAAATAGAGCAGGGCAAAACATGACAAAAAGTGGAAAATGAGATCTGTGATGTCTAATAGACTGGATGGCTTTGATACCCACACAAATGGGTATTTTTCACTCTTGTCAAATTTTGCTTTAATAGCATTATGTCTCATTCACACGGTTTTATCAGCATTCTGTGAGAAAAGTATTTCCTTCATCTGGTATAAAAATGACAAATTTAGATTAGGTGGAATCTTGTTCTTCTGCAGTGATATAAATATTGCAAAGTGTCACTAAAACTTGTACTGCTGCACTTGCATACATGCAGCATATTTGCACTTGTCTACATCTCTTTCAAAACTGATGAAAGGTTCAATGAGATATATTCTGGAGCTTTGTGTTCACTGTATTGTCTGTAACAACTGGACTTCAGAGATCAAATTCTTTGTTGCTCAGTTACTGATAATGGCAATAGGTATGGGTGAATTAGGAATTTGGCTTCAGATATTTTCAGTCTTCTCATGCCATGTTTACTTTCCTGTTCAATCATCTCATACTCCTGATAAGTGCCAGGCCCCTCACATGCTATTTATCTAGCATAAACTGGAGCAAATCCACATATAGCTGTCTGGATTGGTTAAAACTGTAGGCATCAGACTTCTAATAGTTTTACTAGGCAAGCTTGAGGGATCATTTTGCTTTTTGTTATGCATGACAAAACAAAACAAAAGCCAAAACAAACAAACAAAAAAAAACACCCTTCACATGAAAAGTTGAATGCAAACTCACTGTTGAAACTGGTTATTAAATGGCTAATATGTCATGCTGGTATCCAAGCATGTTCCAAAAACTTTTGGGGTTTCATGTTGTTCAGTGATTGCTAATGAGATTACTAATTCTGTTAATTCTGCAAGGCTCTTCCACTCTGAACTGTGTGTTTCTTCTGCATGTATATTTCATACACTTAAGAATGCCAACCTCAAAGTGTTAGCTTTGTTTCTATACTTCCAGTCACGGAGCTTATAGGTGAAAATCCTTCAAGCTTTTCTGACTCCTGTAATGTAGCTGTTATAGAAATCCCATCTTGCTCTTGAAATTCTATTCTGTCCAAGGAGGAAGCTTTGTACCCCAAGCTAGCTCATGTCTCTGGAAGAAACCTAATGTGCCTAAAAGCAGGGACCAGAAATCAAGTGAGCATCTGAAAGTTACCATGTCAGATGAGTAAGATAGTTGAGAATATGCCTGGCAACGTTTGCTGAGGAGGGGAAGGAAGAGGGAAGTATAAAAGGCTTTGTTCCCTTGTCCTTGTCCATGAAGATGCTCCAAGTGTGCCTTCAGTTTTGCTTCCTGTAACAGGATGTTGAAGCACCTATCATGATTGTCATATTACGGCACTAAATGCTTGAGCTTTCAGCTGTGGGTTGTTTTGAGAATGGAAAGCCTTTCTGAAATACTTGTTTTGGTACACTGTGACCTTTTTCATCTTCTTTTTTTTCTTTGTTAAGAATAAAGGCACTAGGTTTTGTTCAGACATAGTATTTTATAAGCTTTTTTTTTCTTTATTTTTTACAAGCAAAATTATCAACATCTGGCTAATAATATAAGCTAATTTCAAATAAATTTATTAAGAAAAGTAGAAAATGCAAGTTCCAACCACATTGCAGAGGCGTTGTTTAATTCAATATACTGTAGTCTGTGCTGCTACTTAAATAGTGATGGATTAGAAACATATTTGGTTTCTCCTGGAAAAAAAAATGAGCTCAAAATATATTCCAGTGTGTACAAGATACAAAACAAAAACTTGCTTAAAATGTAAAGAAGGAAAATTATGCTTCTATGCAGGCCATTTATTAGGTTATAATAATAATTATATTTTTTTATTTTTATATGGAAAACTATAATTATGATATGAAGCCACTTCAAGTATTTTTTTTTTTCAGAAAAAATCAGTGTACCTGTGTGATATTCATTCAAAATTAAAAAAAATAAAATGTTTTCAATCAAATCTAAGAGATTTTACATTGGGCTTATAGCTAGGATTTATCAAACAGTGAAGAGGTGATGTTAAACAGACCAAAAAAAAAGACTGCATGACATTTTCTTGTTTGGTATTTAGTGTCGCGATGGTACCAATATGACCAAAAATGGCTGCTTCCTGGCATGGCTGTTCTCCAGGGCTTGATTTTTCCTTAATGGTACTCCAGAAGTCAAAGCTAACACTTGAAAGTGGTGTCAGGGATGGAGAAGCTTTGGACCTATTGGCTTATCTCCAAATCAAATAGAAGTGTTGTGGTTTTTGCTGGGATAGAGTTAATTGTCTTCTGTGGAGTTGTGTTTAAGAATTTGGATGAAAATTTTCATGATAGCACATGGATGTTTTAGTTGTTGCAGAGCAGTGTTCACACGCAGCCAAGGACTCTCCAGCTCCTTGTGCTGCCCTGCCAGCGAGGGGGCAGAGGGTGCCCCAGGAGCTGGAGGGGACCCAGCTGGCCCAGGCTGCCCAAAGGGATGGGATGTCCCACACTACCTGGCGTCACGCTCAGCAATAACAGCTGGGGCAGAGAAGGAGTAGAAAGGTTATGTTTGGAGTGATGGTGGTGGGGTTTGTTCTTCCCAAGAAAGCATTACACGTGATGATTCCTGCTGTCCTGCAGTGGCCAGCACCTGCCTGCTGGTGGGAAGCAGTGAGTGGATCCTGATTTGGCTTTGCTTGTGTGTGGCTTTTGCTTTCCCTTGTGCATACCCCAGCCCATGTGTTCTTGCACTTTTGCCTACCCACTTCTCTCCCCATCCCACTTGGGGAGAGTGAGCGAGTGGCTGGGTGGTGCTGAGCTGCCTGCAGGATTAAACTACAACAAAGACAGATGTGATACTTTGTTTTCTCTGCTGGGCCATCAGGTTTTTGCATATTTTAGTAGCCCATTGTATGTTTATGCATTCATTGCCTTTCAGTCCCTCAGTGGCCAAAATAGACAGCATAAACAATTTCCAAATTAAAGCTGAAAAGGGAATTTGTCACAGGAATATAAAGAGAGTTGGCTTTAAAATAGTAAAATAAAAGTTGTTGCTTCCCTCTGAAGCATGCCAATAGAATATTGGTATATTGTTTTAAAAAAGAATGTGATTGAAAATTGCACATTTTTATAAATGTGTGAGTTACAGCAGCTTAGAGAAGCTGCTGCTTTTGAGAAAAACTGATTAAAAATTACTCTTGTTTTTCTCCCAGCTTTTCAGCACAAAGCCTTTATTAATAATTCAAGACAAATTCACACATTTCAATTTAAGAACAGGTTGGGAACAATTGCATTGAGGTGAGTTATGGTAGAAAAGTGTTTTTAATGCAGACTATAGTATGGGCTTCAGTTTGGAATATCTAAATGTAGTGTAGATTATTAAAAGAATTGGTTCAGTTTTCTAGGTGAACTTTTAGGACTATTTACATTTTTATAAATTTATTTGTGAATCCATATAAAGTACTTTTGGGTTATGGTATATTTTAGTTTTCATAGTTAGAAGGCTGTGTTAAAAGACAGTATTTTTCTAAAGCAGATCTTTTAATTCAATGCTGCAATTAATATTCAGCATTAATCCACCTCTTGTAATTGAACTGTACACAAAAATGAAGCACTTTAAACAATTTAAGAAAGGAACTTACTTGAAATACTTGATGGATGTGAATGTGGTCCAATCTGGCAACTATAACTAAATAAAGAAACAGTCTTGTAACTGTGTTCCCCCCCTCATCTACACTAAATGTGACTAAGAGGGAGTGTGTTCTTCTTCACAATGAGAGGAAATTTCATTTGTTATGTGGCAACTTTTAATGTTATCTCTGTAAGCACTGTTTAAGCACAAATTACAATACCAAACACAGATTTAATGGGAAAAACATGTATTGAACATGTGAAAAATGTATAGTTTGGTCCTATGAAAATTACTGAGAATTTTTAGGTAACCTATTCTATACTTTAATAAAAATAAATAAATAAATAAATAAATAAAGGGGTGAGAAACTGTTTTCTTTCAAGTCCCCATGTTGGTTCCAACAGATGTTCCATGTTTCATCTTGTAAGTGATACTTTAAAGCCATCTGTGGTGTTGTTAATGCTGAAGATAGTGACAGAAAAGTAAAGCCTTCATTTTAAATTTTGGAAGAGGTTCTTGGAACTAGTCCTGCTATCTATGTTGGTGATTCAAGAACTGTTTGCTACTGTGTTTAACTAGCCCTGAATGAAACCTTGAGTCTCCAGGGAGTGCATCCAAAATCACGTTTAGTTAACTATGGTAGTTTAAAAGAAATTAAAAGATGCAATGCTTCTTGAACTCCATAGTTAAGAAATGATGAAAATGATATATCAAATATGATATTGTGTGATATGGCAAATATGAGCCAACACAGAAGCCTGCTTTTGTAGATGATATGTAATGGTGTGGTTTTTTTTTTGTTTTGTTTTGTTTTTTCAAAATTTCTGATCTTGTATAAACCTGCTGAAATTATTGGAGAGTATTCTGTACTTTATTTTCTTTTAGGTTAGATAAATTTTTAATGGCTTATGGATAAAAAAAAAAGTGTATTATACTTTTAAAAGAAAGAAGATAGTCATCATCAAAAGTGATGGGTTTATGTAAATTGTACAAGAAAACTAGATATAAGCAACTCCATTTCTAGGTTTTTTTTTTTTTTTTTTTTTTTTGTCTGTTTTTTTGCCACATGGAAGTCGTTTAGCTTCTGTATAGCATTTCTTCTTGTTCTATAATATGAAGTGACTTAGTCTTTCAATAGCACATCTTTTTGTAAATATTACTATTATTAGCACTACTATTTAGTTTTGTATGCAATTCAAATCCTGTTTGCAGTTGCTTTTTGACTTTGTTCACGTGAAAGATTCTAATTGTCCATACATTCAACAGAATATATTATAAACCAATACAACAAAGTAAAACAAAAAGGAGAAAATAGTTGGGGCTGTTGGGGCTGAAATAGAAACTGAACTAAATGAACACTGTAGCATAAGTGCAGTACACAACAGCTGTATGATGCTGATCCAGAAGCTATTTTAGTGCCTACTGTATATTTATTTCCTTTATGTATTTAGATTTTTTGTTCATTGTAAATTTCACTTTGAATTTTATTAATTTGTAATATTGGATTTTGACGAAATTGCACATCCATATATTGTTTTTTTCTCTTACTACTGTTGATGCATGCTGTTAAATTTAACATAATTCTTAGGGAAAATCCACATAAAAATACTGAAATCATAATATTTTTAGTTGTTGTAATGCTTTTAGTAATGTTTAAATTTGCAGTCAGAAATTAATAGAAGAAAACAAAAGATTTGGATTGAATTATGCAATTATGGTCATTGCAAATTTGTTTGATGGGAACCATCATTGATTTTCCCCTTTTACTTTGCTCTGGTGATGCCACACCTTGAGTACTTCAGTTATGGGCCCTTTGGTACAAGAAGGACATTGGGGCCCTGGAATGTGTCTGGAGAAGGGCTACAAACCTGGTGAAGGGCCTGGAACACAAGTCCTATGAAGAGTGGCTGAGGGAACTGGGGTGGTTTAGTCTGGGGAAGAGGAGGCTCAGGGGAGACCATATTGCTCTCTACAACTGAAAGGAAGTTTTGGGGAGCTGGGGGTCGGCCTCTTCTTGCAGATAACGAGTTTAGGTTAGAAATTAGGAGATATTTCTTCTCAGAAAGAGCAGTCAGGCATTGGAATGGGTTGCCCAGGGAGGTGGTGAAGTCACTGGTCTCTGGGAGTATTTAAGGAGAGGTTGGACATGGAGCTTAGGGACATGGTTTAGTGGGTGATATTGCTGGTAGGGGGCTGATTGGACCAGATGATCTTGAAGGTCTTTTCCAACCTTAATGATTCTGTGATTCTATGATTCTATCAAAGTAAGTGAATGTAGGGGTGTTTAGAATAAGCAAAAGGTCTCAAGTTTTCTATGACCGCTGTCAGGAGGAGAGATCGTTTATAAGCAGCATGAACTTATATAGAGAATCATAGAATCATAGAATATCCTGAGTTGGAAGGGACCCTTAAGGATCATCAAGTCCAACTCTCGACACCGCACAGGTCTACCCAAAAGTTCAGACCATGTGCCTAAGTGCACAGTCCAATCTCTTCTTAGAGAGCAGATATTTTTAAAAAAATATAATTTTTTTCTACAGATAAACAAACAAACAAAAGGTATCTCGTACTGTTGCCAGTAATTTAGAGCTTTTCTCAGGAAATTGCTTTGCTCTTTGTAGTTTCTGTATTAGAAATGGTGCAAATAGGCACATGATACATAAAACTAGAAAAAGAATTTGGGAATCTGGGAAATAGACATTCATGAGTGAAGCCAAGTAACCTTTACAGAGGTGAAGTTGATTTATTGCTTTGGTGACTGGTTCATCTTATGTCTCTCTGCTTCTTGCAACTCAGAAGCACTTTCTTTTTATTTTTATTATTTTTAAAGGATTTTTTTTTTCCTGTAACAGAAATCATAGAAAACAGGTCTTGAAAGCATGTCAACAAGTTCTCTAGCTTATTCTCTTACTCCAAAGAAGTATCTTCTGTATATGTGTCTTTCCAATGAAAATTTAAGATCCAACTGGGCATAGACCAGTCTATGACCGGTATGTCTAGAAGATTCCTGCAATGTTTTGATGTTCTTACCACTAGAAATTTCAATTTCAATATAATCCAAGTGTCATAGTAGTCTTTAGCACCTTGGCCTTAAAATATTTGCTTGATTAGATCTCCAAGATTATATCTAAATTAAATGTTTTAGTTGTTTTGAAAGGGCTTTTTTTTTAGAATGATAATTGTCTGACTGTGTTATAGTCCAGTAAAATGCAATTGTTCTGAAACTACTTTTTTTTTTATTTCTAAAATCAGTCTGAGATAAAGTCCTCCTCATTATTATTTTTAAATATATATAGAAAGCCTGAAGTGTGCTAAATTAGAGATTTACAGAAATTGATTTCAACACTAATTATATTTCCAATAGTGAATGAATGGTTAGGAAGCATGTTCACAGGGGAAGAAAAGAATTTGTGTAGATTTATGAAAAGCAAAAATTATGGGCCAGATTTAATAAGTGAGAATGGTGGCATATTTTGTTTGGTAATTGCAACCTGTTTTATCAAATCACGTGGTACATAAATGAACATCTTTTGTTGAAAGCTATGCCAAAACAAACTAAGTTAAAGCGGATGTCTATTCCCCTTCAGATTTATTTCATCTGAAACTGAGATAATAAATCATTGAAGTGAGGCCAGAAAGACAGTCAAGATAATCACTTCACCAGACCTTAAACAACTCCATTCATTTATTGGAAATAAGTTTTAATTTCACTGTGAATTTATTTTAATTTATTTTAATTCACACTATGACTTTGATTAGGCTGTACTGACAGTATTAAATGCTTTGACAGAGTTCTAATTAAATGACAACTTGGATACCAATAAAGATCAAAACACAGGAACAGCTAACTTTTACTTCTACTTGAGCAATGTACAGCAGTTGTTTCCTTAACTGTTCAGTCCAGTAATTAGTCTTGGTGTGTGTACAAGATGACCATAATCAGCATTCTTTTCAGATTATGAACTACTAGCCATGTTTTGATGTTCATCTAGTTTTCTCTCTCAGATAGCAAACCAGAAACTTATTAGTTTAATAGTCAAGAATATTTTCTGCTGTAATGATCCTCATTTATTTCACAACAGTAGATATCAATGTTATAAATGATGCATGGACGATGTAGGAAAATTAATTCTTACATCATACCTGGAAAGTCACTGCTGTCCTGTTCTGAAAAACAATAAAAGCAACAATTTCTTGAGACACAGGAAGATTAATCATATCTTCCTTTTTTACTGGTGAAGTTGCATGGATTTCAAGGCAAAATTGTTCTTGCAAATGAGAAAAAGGTCTAAAATGTTCAAAAACCAGTTTCTATTAGGTGATAAATATAAGGTTTTGATTTGAAATTTTAACTGCAGAATCTGAATCTAATATTTAGACACTTCTCAACATCAACTTAAACTGTCTCCAAGTATAGAAATTAAGGTAGTATGATGCAGCATAAAAAGTGTTTCAGTTCACAGAAACTTTCTTGATTCCTGAAAAAATAATCTGTAGGCAAGCTAGACTTTCTGAGAGTTGAATTTGATAAATCTTCATTACCCACTGACATCCTATGTAACAAATCCTCAAAATAATAGTGAAGAAAACATTAAAATCTCTAGCCAGGGTTAGATTGGTTCAATTCTTTTATTTGCTTCTGACCTTTTCAAATGACTAATTTCTATAATGGGCTCAAATCTGTTATCAAAACAATAACTTTGTGAGGGTTCCAAGGAATTTCTTTATCTGCCATACAGGAATAGCTGATATCTTATTCACACTGGGGAGCAAATAGCATACCACTATTATACAATAAAGTGACATCCAACTCACTGTTATCAATAAGAAGGTGTGTAATATTTCACTGGGTATCTGCCTCAGGCTCATGTTGGCAATAATTACCAGGGAAAATATTTTGAGAATATTTTGAAGTATAATATTGTGTTGCAATGAAGCTGGATCTTCAGCCTTCTTATTAAGATAACTATGTATTTTCTGGCTTTTGAATCAATCAGCCATTGAATTAATGAAGCCAGAAACACAATGAGTATAGTAAAATGAAACCTTATCCGCACACATCTCCAAAATTTCATCTGAAAGCCATTGTTTTGTTTCTCTGCGTGGAGTCTTCACTGCACAGCCACTACAGGATTCTCTGATCTGAAGTCAGACCAATTAGTAAATTTAGGCTGACATAAGCATATTAAATATTAACAAATTCACATTGATTAAAATACAATTATTCAATTTAATAACCGTTTTTTTAATAACAAACTCCTCATCTCTTTCTCACACACACCCATACACATGTTTTTTATAATATTTATTGGATGTCACTTGTGAATAAACTGCACCACAATTTAAATAAAGCATTAGTTCATAACCTTAAAACGCTATTTAAATATCCAACAATACTCTGACTTCTTTAACATTTTAAATATTTCATACATTTTCCTAATGTCAAAGTTTACTTTACAAGGAGCTGTTTCACTTATAATTTCTAAGAAAGCAAACCAAAAATGAACATTTTAAAAGGCTTTAAAACACTTATTTGATTTTGAAAGGAAACATGAAAAGAAGACTAATTAACATTAAGGAGTGTAAATCATACAACACTTTATTTATTTAGGTAGGTAGTCAGAGTTACGTGATAGGGTGGAGGCAGGATATCCTAGTCATCATAAATTTTTCCCATATAATTATGAACCCTAATCAGCATTTTGTGCGTACTTTTCCCTTGTGCAAACACCCAATGAAGTTGACAGTACTTTTTCTGAAGTCTAAAATCCTGTAGTACTTAGAGCTAACTCTGTGACCTCTGTATTTGTTGGAAAAGCCTACCAGTGGATCTAGTGCCTGCAACTGGAGAGGCCAGCCTAAATTGTGGGTAGATCAGAGCAGATCTTGCTCACATGCAAGATGGGGGTGAGCTGGATGCAGAAGCATATAAATTTTGGAGGGGGCAGGAGAAACAATTTCAAAACTTCTGTCCACTGGCATGGAAGGAGCTGTGGGAAAAAATGTTTTTGGTGATGGCAGAAAGAGTACTAGTATAATTTGCCTACTTGGTCTGGTGGTTTTTCAAAGCATGAAGGAAAAATGGCTGAGTTAATTAGTTAAATTAGCTAATGTCAGGGAAGTCTGAATAGTCCTGAAAACAGGTATGGAGATAGTTGGTCATTACACTGCATTCTTGAATGGAAAAGGTTTCTCTTCAAAAGTAATGAAGTAAAAACATTAAATTGTCAGATGCACCTTTTAAGGCAAAATTGTAAAGATACTCCAAATCTGGTTGCAAGTTCACCTTATGTACCTGACAAACACTTGTTATTTGTAAAAACAATCAAACTGTTCTTATTTAAGACCTTAGCTGTCTAGATATTTAGCTTTTACTTTATCCAGCCTCCATGCTGAGATCCGTACCAGCGTTTAAGAGAAACTTTATGAAATTGGTGGACAATACATAACTAAATTTGTCAAAGGACCTTGCCTAAGAGTCATTTTCTGGAAATGCTTTGTATTGATGCATTATCATTGATGATAACCTTTTTTCCTCACTTTTTGTCTGCTTCTTCTTTGTTTTGGATACATTTGTTTTCCATGCTGCTTCTTTCTGCTCATCTCTTTCATTGTTGCTGAAGTTAAGTCTAAAGAAGAAATTGCTGAGGTATTACTTTGTAAACATGCAGTGAATTTTAGTAACTCTCATGCCATTGGCAGCAAAATAATACTTAGTACAACTGGAAGGGAGAAAAGGCAGTCTCAGAAAGGTTACAGCAACAAATTGAATAATTTTGTGGCTTCTCTTTAAAATACAAATCTTATTTTGTCTGAGAAGAGTCTCTGTACTTCTGAGCCTGTTAACTGTGAGTTGGTCTTGTAGATTTATATAGGGTAGGTACTTTATTGTTTCTTCAATCAAAAAGCAGCAAAAATACAAGGTTGGCTCATCACTGGAAGCATAACATAATTTTGAATGTCAGATGTATCCTTGGGTGTGCTTTCTTATATTAGACACATAAAACATTTTGAACTTTGATTTATTAGTAGTATTTTTTTCCCATTTGGGATTACTTTTATGTAACACTGGATATCTTTTCAGAGCAGTATTTGTTTAAAAAAAAAAATAAATAAATCACTTTCACAGAAAAGTGAACATGTTTAAAATAAAAACAAATATATATACTTGACAAAATAAGTCTTTTCTGTCTGGATGATCCTGTTTTACAACCAGCTCTGAGCTGATGTTTATCATTCATAATTTATTACATAAATTATGAAAACAATAATTTTCTACAGAGGTTCAGTATTAAAAATATATAAATATAAATAATTAATCAAAGCCAACTGTCTCTTCTGAGGTATGATAGGCCATAGTATGTTTAAGTTTTAGCTTTCATATATTAATCAAATTGGAGTTTATAAAAAAATCAAACACATACTCTTTTAGGTTGCATGGCTGTTTACAGGTAAACAACAGGTTATAACAGACTTCAAAATATTCCATAAAAAAAAAAATATATATTCTGTTACATCTTTTAAATGGGATTTAATTAGATGCTTTTCTAGTTTGTCAAAGAACAAGTATATAAGTAAATAAGTAACAAAAATAAGAACAAGTATATAAGTAAAAATTAAAAAAAAAAAAATCAATACAAATTTCTGAAATGGCAGATCAGAAGAAAGGAGATACATAACTGTATCTATATATTATATGTTTAATTGTCTGGAAATTACACGAGAGAAATACCAGTATGGAACTTAGTCTGTTTGTTAGTGATGATTTAGATATGATATACTTCATTTCTGTTAAATAAACTAGTTCTTTCTGTTGTCTTTTGAAGTGTAACTTAATTTTAGGAATAACTATAAAGTGTAGGACGTAAACAAACATACAAAAAAAACCCTACCCCTTTATTCATGCTTTCTCACCACTGCGTTGTGCATGCTTTCTGAAATTATACTGTGGTATGCGTGTGTGTGTATGAAACTGATCAATTCTTACACTTTCTGTTAGTATTTTCATATCTTGGATGTTTTCATAGGCTGAATAATATCTAATAATAGAAGTTAAGTACAGGAAGGTATTTGTAAATTTAGTTTAGATTCACTGGGTGTTTCCTATATTTCATTAAGATTTTTCACTTTAACAGCTACAATAAACTAAAGTAGTTGAAGGTAAGGTTTGGTTTCCCCAGTTTCTTTGGCTTTACAAATGTAAAAAACAAGATGGATATTCTCTCAAAAACAAATATGTATAATGCAATTACCCACATATAGTTTATATATGCATAGCCTCTGTATATAATAATAATATAGCCTATAGTATGTAACAATATATGCAATATAATATTTTAACTATACATTTTTTTGTGTGTGTAAAATCTCATAGATAAACTATACACTGCTATGGTATATGTAATTTTTTTTTGATAAAAAACAAACAAACAACAACAAAAAAACCCACCATCTTAGTGTTGTGTTATTTTGGCTTATGTTTTCTATACTCTTCCAATCACTGGGAAAAAATATCAAATATATATTAATAATCAGTGTTGCTGTAGAATATTTTTGTATCATTGGAACCTGTTGATTACACTTTACTGTCTTATGGCCTTTTCCTGAAGTACATAGCAATCTAAATGCTATACAAAATTATCTTTGATTAACATTTGTGCAGATAACTAAGTGCTCTTCCTGGGTTTTCATTAACAATTTATTGAAGGATAAAGATTTTAATGGAGATTTTTTGCCTTCTTTTTCCCTTTGCGCAATATTAGAAAAGCTTACCAATGTCAGAAATTGTACTTTAGATAAGCTAATCTGGTCACTTTGGCACCTGGAAGTATTAAAATAGTAAGGGATTTGTGGATAACTTATTCATATATTATAAGTCTGTGGTCTGTGTTTCTAAATGAGACAGTCCCAAATAATACTTCTTCAGTTTACTGAATTTACTGAACATAATTACTAGGAAATCTAAGTTTTATCAAATAAATTGGCTGAGATCTGATTTCATTTCCTCTGTATTCAGGTAGACCTTTACCCTCAGGAACTGAGCTGTGGGTTTTTACTTCTGAGAGCAGAAGGAAACAGGATATTGTATTCTCTTCTCCTCAGTACTTGAAGGGAGTTCATCTGTAAATTGTTCGGTCTAAAATTCTAAGTGCTGTTGCAAGACATTTGAAGATGGGAAAAATGTTGTGTAGTGCTTGTCTTCCTTCCATTGCTTCCTGAGTGCCTTCATTAGCAACCCCGTAAAATCCTGTGTTTTATCAGATTTCATTTATCAGCATTAAGGATGACCCCGTCGTGTTTGCCCATTGTCCACTTGCTCATACATTAGCTCACAGCTGTCAAACAAGTAATAGGTGGAGGTCCAGTGGGCTGGTACTTCCTGCTCACTTCCAGATGTACTGATAAAAGAGTCTTTGCTGGGATGTCCCTCAGGGTTTGAGGAGCTGTCAAACTAAGGCTGAAGGGTTGGTTTTTCTCCCTTAAGCACACATACAAACATATCTCAATATTGAGAGTGTAAAAACAAAGCTCCCAAATCTAGAAATACAAACTTGTATTGATACGCATTTGCATTCAGAGTGCCTTGTATTTTCTTTAATCTTAATAATAATAATAAAAAAACTATGGTATTTTCTTTTATTATTGAAGAAATATCTAATCAGAGGAAATACAAGCAGTTGAATGACAAAAGCAAGAAGAGCTACTGTCTAAAAAAATCTTGTTATTTAAAACCTTATGCTTGCTCTTCTTATGCATACACTCATGAGTGAGCAAGAAAAGGAAGCTGAGCACTATCTATTTTATTCTACTAGTTTTGTTTCCGTAATAATCATAGAGAGCTGAAATTTGGTCCAGTACCTTAGAAAAATATGGCAACACATATGCTATGATGATTAATTAAGATTCAGCAGTGATTTGATAGACAAAAACTGCCATTAAATACCAAGGTAAGTGAATGATAAGGGGGACAAAAGGGAACACATATTTGTGTATACATTGACTTGATTCAAGCCTTCAGTTTAAAAGCTTCAGATTCATAAAATGCTGTATTGGTTTTGACTTTGAAATTGGATCTAGTTAGTATAACATCTATCAAACTAGCTTGCACCATAGAAAATCATCTTAAAATAATCTTGGCTCTGGAGTGTTGTATAGAAACTTGGCAGCTCTCTCTGGCTATTGTGATGCTTGAATTGAGCAGCTCAATCCCCACTAGGGTGTTAACTAACTTCATCCATAAATAAATTGAGAAATTATAGGTAATTATAAATGCACACAGTTGGCTCTATATATCTGTAAAACTTGTACTGCAATGTTTGAAAGTCTATTGTCAAATTCTTATTCTGGGAATTAGAGGGTGGAGTGTTTAGTGTTTCAAAAATAAATAAATAAGAAAGGGAAAGGGCATGTATTGTTCTTGATCAATTACAAGGCTGAGTTTGTAAGTTGAGAGTCTTATGCACTTATTGGCATGGACTTTTGTAATGGATTGACTGCACGAGTATAGTATGAGGAAGTGTTAAATACTTAATGCTTGACTGGTAATCTTCTTCAGAAATATTGATCTTCCAAGATGCAATGTGCCTTCTGCTTAAATGGATGTGTATCAGTAGTAAAAACCACCAGCACATTTGGGAGAGTCCCCAATAAATTCTGCATACAGGAGTAGAAGAAAGAGGTCAACTTCATTTAAATTTTTCATCCATGACCAGATATGTGGAAAAGTATACAAATCACAAATCTAAAGGGTTATTTGGTGTAAAGTGATGCTTTCTATTATTTATGTTTATTGGAAGAGTGACGTTCTACTTAGGTCTGTCCTAGAATGCCATTGTTGTTGGTATCTGCACGTGAAATGGACAGATATTGGCTTGTTGGTGAGTCTGTTGCTGAAAGTCATCTAATGAGGACAGAAAGCAAGTGATAACCCTGGAGGTGGAGAAAAAATATAATAATAAAAAAAAGCAGGCTGGGAGAAGCTGGATGTTTAGGCACAGATGAGAAAATTTCTCAGTCTAAGGTGAGAAAAAAAGTCACAGAAACCAGTAGCAGAAGAAACAGGAAGGCGATGAACTAGATTATAAAGAAAAATAAGTTGATATTTTGTGGAAGAAATTAGAATTGGCATGGTATGCCAGTAGGAACAGAGACTGGTACTTGATAAGAGTTGGTTATGCAGAAGTTTGTGGTATGAGATGGGGGATCAGGCTGTGCAGGGAAGCTTAGTTCTAGATCCTCATGATTGTTGAGTGCCAAAAGTAAATATAATCAAGTTATCTCTGAGTATAATTATCATTGTCTGTCTTTTGAACCTCTCAGTTCAGAGCAATATTGGTAGCTTTAAATTAAAAAGCTATGTTTGGGGGGTAGTCTCAATGCAGAACAGCATGATAGTATGCTGCTACAACTTGTGCCTCCTGACTGCAATGCAGTCAGAAGAGACATTGCTGAAAAAAAAATATCTCACTTTCCAAATAAGCCTTTTATACTTTAATTATTAACTAAAAGAAGAAAAAACAAAACAAAACAAACAAAAAAACCCCACAGTGGTTTAAATTGAAATCACAGTAGGTGGTTTAGTTAGGATCTTATTTACAGACATTTCCTACAAGGAAAATATTTTCCACATAACTCTGCCTTTTGACATCATTGCCAGGATGCTTAAGGTTTGCTTTGTTCTAATATCCTCAAGGAAGCTGAAACGATCTTTTATTTTTAATGTGAAATAATGTGGATTTGGTGACTCTTTTTTTTTTTTTTTTCTTACATATAAATTTTAAAATATTTTAAACGTTGAATTACTTACTTGGTCAATTTTTTATTTTTAATTTTTTAACTTCAGTAAGTAATATTTTAGCACAGCAAGGTTATGTTTTAGTCTGTGGTTCAAAATAGATGTTAAAGAGATCTGGTAATGGGATTTTTTGAAATTATCTTTATGGTGGTCAGTGCTAGGGTGAATATTTTTGCATGTGTTTGTTCTGTGAAGACAAAAACCTATTTAAAAACAAAGGTTTTTTTTGAGTGTGTTACTTCCTACTTTGTCTCAGAAAGTATTTTAAAAACATGTATCAATTTATGCAAATTTGTCTAAGATTAACAGTTTACTGTGCTGTTCTCATTTTTTTTCATTGTAGTTGAAATGTCAGAGATACACATGATTGCAAGTCTGAGCTTGCAGAATACTAGTATTCAGTATGAAATTGAAGCTTGTGGACAACATTTGGCTCATTGATTTTGTGGGATTTGAAGTAATGAAGTGATCTACAAGACTTTCAGAAGCATTTTCCCTACTTTTTGAGCAAAGACCTTTAAAAAAAAAAACAAAACCTACATTGTGTCTCAGTCTACTGAGTCTATCTCAGTCAGATAAGATAAGTATAGGAATATCCTCTGTAAAGAAACCTGTGGTAGTTTATCAAGGTAGAAGGAAACAGCTAAAAACTTCCTTGATTGTTGAATGTTTGAGATTCTCTTTGTAAAAATGGATGTACCAAGTATTAATCAGTTCCATCCCCTTTGTGTCTGATGACAAATGATGAAAAATAGCTAGACCTACTCTAGACTTACTTTTCATCATGTTTATATATGGTTTCTTGAAGAAAAAAATGAAAAGAAAACCTTCTTAAATACATCCAGTTACTGATAACTATCAGATTAACTAGATGTTAACTAGTTCTTAACTAGAATTTATGAGAAAAGTAATAGAAAAAAAGAATGATATATTTTCAGAACAGATTTAAATGAATTAAAATATGCAGTAGGTTTTTATTTTCAGTGGTCAGTCTTATATATCCTTATGTATTGGACAGAGCAGTGGTGTTTTTTCCTAGTCTTTTATTCTTTTATTGACTTTTTTTTATTTTTTTTTTTAATTTTAATAATATGTGACACTATCTAAAGAGAATTGCTCATTAACATTTTGTAGAGAAGATACAAACAAAATTTGGTTACTATTTTAAAGATGGGAGAAAAATGAAACATGCAAGCAATTTATTCTTGGGATAAAACAATAGGGATTTTTCTTCATTTTGAAATTACTAATTCAACTTTAAAAATCAACTTAAGTTAAAAATTAAAGGAGAAAAAGGGGGAAAAATAAATTAATCAAAATAAAAATGAAATGTTACCTCTTGGATTAAGATAAATATTTCAGGTAAACTAAAATACACTCCTCCCTGCCCCATTTACACATACCATTTTGAGAGCTGAAAGATATAATTCATTGCATTTCAACCTTACCAGACAGGACCTGCTGTTGTTGTGATTTTGAGAGTTTTGGTATAGGAGGAAAGATTATAATGGAGTTCCATTGACTCTTCTTTGAGACATCATAGAAGACATTTCATAGGCAGTTACTTTTCTACCAAAGTCACAGCCTCAGAAATGTTCTGAACAACAGACATAAAATATTTTGATCTTTTCAGTTACTACAGGAGACCTAAGGGAGGATATGGGTTACCATTACATGGATTGTTATTAGTATTTCTAAGGTTTGTTTTGTTTTGTTTCCTTTTCAGCTAGAGCTGTTGCCTCCCTTTACGTTTGGCTGATTACAAACCCTGGACTAAGGCCATCTGGCTTAGCTGCAATCTAGATAAGGTTGGCAAGGAATAATCTTCTGAGCAAATGTCAAAATCTGTAGCTGGTCCCTCAGTAGATAGTGCCTGTCTGCAAGCTGTCACACTGGTTTACAGCAGTTTAAACCTTTGCAGTATCATTTTTTTCCTTATTTGAGATTATTGGTTTTTTTTTTTTTTTTTTTTTTTTTTTATATTTAGTGACTTGTAACTCCTCATTAATAAGTGGCATAAAGAGTTTTAAACTTTAAGTCAGTTCTCTGATACCTCTTTGTGGGTGATAAATCGCTAGAAATGTAGTTGGAGCTGGGCAGCAGGTCTCTTATTCATCAGCATAAAAATGACGACCGACTTTGTGCTTGTTTATGGAGGTATTTTTGGTGCAGAAGAATATTGATGAAGGCTTTAGGACATAAGATACAAGTTCAGAACAGGGCAAAAGAATAGAGATTTTCTATGAAGACCGCCAAATGAAATTTGTGAAATACAACTGAAGTTTTCAGTTAGTGTTACATGTGAATGCCTCCCTCTTGAGAATAGAGAGCTGTAACTGTTCTGGACTTTGACATTCAGTATTACTCAACAGTTACTTAAAGGGTAAAATAGAAGCTTTTAGTTTCTGTCTATGTCCGTGACTCCAGGCTCTGCTTACCTAAAATGATGTATTTGAATTTTAGGTTTCCTGAAAGGGCTTCTATGCATGTGCCTGCATAGAAGAGTGGGAAGTGGTGGATCAGCTGGGTTTGGTTGTAACACTCTAACCTAATCTTGACTCCAAAATGTTAAAAAATAAGATAAAAGCTGTGTTCTCGTATTCACTCGCATGGGAGAAGATCGGGGTATTCTATATGAGTTATGTCAAGGCAGCAGATGAATTTCTTCCTTAATGACTGTCCTCATGCTGACTTCTGTTGCTATGCTGATCTGTTATTAATCCCTAGCCTAATATTTAGTAATGATAACTGACTCTAAACTGACTTCACAAACACACCCCTGCACTGAAAAAATTCTCAGGCTACACTGATTGACTAAAAAAATAAAAACATGGGAAAGCTATTCTTGTTTGGTTGATATAAAGAAAATCCAGCAAAAATTTAATCTGTTCTCTGCATTGCATAACCTCTCTTTGAGATCCTAAAGGTGTATTTGACTAATAATTTTCCATTCTCTTTTTGTGTTTATAAAAAATAAACCATTCTCTACATGAAAATGAGAGGATATTTCTGTATGTAAGACTTCATGAATAGAACAGAATAGTTCAGTTGAACAGGACAAAGGTCATCTAGTCCAACTGCCTGACTAGTTCAGAGCTAACCAAAAGTTAAAACATGTTATTTAGGGCATTGTCCAAATGTCTCTTGAACACTGACAGAAATAAGGTATCAATCACCTCTATAGGAAGCCAGTTCCTGTGTTTGACTATCCTCACAGTAAAGAAATTTTTTGAAATGTCCAGTCTGAACCTCCTCTGGTGCGCTTTTACATGCTTTTACAACTGAGAAGATATTAAGTGACTTCACTAGAAGCTTAATGGACCATGAAAGAGAACTCAGGATTGTAAAACATTGCTTTTCAAAGTATGATATCCAGGTTAAATAAGAAATAAGTCATTCAGTCAATAGCATTCTTGTGGGAATTAACTAAAGGGTTGGGAAGAATGCTCTGCTCCTTATATTCCTGAGGTTTGCATTTCTTAAGAATCAGATCAGTTTTGATTCTTGTTTGTATTAGTATTTTTTTCATTAATGGAGGTAATTCTTTATTTTTGATTAATTTGGGCTTTAGTAGGCTTGATTTATTTACTACTTGTTTGCAATATTACTTTCTACCTTTTATTTGTTTTTTTTTTTTTTTTTTAATTGTTATTTTCTTGATTTCTGTGAAGCTCTCATAAACTCTAATAAAACTTTTTACAACAAATTTTGCATGCCCAAAAGGTTAATTACATATCCCAATGATATATGTTTGGGCATTATTTCCAAATTAATACTTAGCTTGCTTTACACAATAATGATAATGATGTACACGTAAAAACATGTTTAAGCAGGTATTTGGATGATCCATCTTTTAGCAATGCAGCCAAGAAAAAAAAGGCTTCAGGGAAAAAATAGGTTATATAGTAAGGGCAGAGAAACAATAACATCTTTGGTTGCCAGCATATGTTTATACTGGGTGGGCTTTTGGCACAAGTAATCCTGAACTCTTTTATTAAGTGCATTTTTCCTGTAAATTCCCTGTAGCATGTTATATTTTAGTTGATGGTGTATCTAACTTGTTTCTAAGGCAACTAGGCTCACTTTTCAACTTCTGAGAGAGAAAGTCACAACATACATATGGATATGCTAGAACAAGAGATGTCAATAAGAAATCTAAATACTATCCACAGGCTTTTCATTCCTATCTTCCTGTCTAATTCTTCTTGCTTGTACGTAGGGTCCATTCTTGTAGATCTGGCTCAGATGAATATACTAGTCATATGAGTTTTCACAAGTTTTCAAAAGAAGGCATCTGCAAGACCCTAGTGGTTAAAAGGAAGAGGCTTAGGTTGAACAAGTTGTGTATTGTCATTCAATGGTCTTTTGGAAGAATAGTCAGTTCATTGTTATGAGCAAATATGTGATATTTAGAATTTTACTTTTGCTTTTAACTCATAGTTTTGCTTTGTTGACCTTGCTTTATCTCGCACATGAAAAGAAAATAAGACCTAGGTAGACGTACATGAGGCGTCTACCCGCGTTTTCTCTTATGAGAGAAAATTAGGGGGAAAGACTTTGTTTATTTACCTAAGATTGCATTCAGAGGTTTTTATTTTATTCATGTCATGTTCAAAAATTTTACTAACTTCTTGGTTTATGGTGTATTGAGGGATGGTAAATTTATAGACTTAGGTGAGATTGTCTTGATGGAACCTTCCTGTAGAAAGTTGCACTACTAGGAAAATATGTTATTACATTTCACTATCGAATGTCTCTGTGCGGTTCATATACTGAACTTCCTATTGGAACTGAGAAAATTGTGTTAAGAATTATAAGCGATATATAGAAAAATGATGCTGAATAATAACTGGACAGATAAAGCAGTTTTTGCATTAAAGCTTCTGCAACGTGGTAATTGCATTTCAGTGCAATGCAACCTATCCTTTTTCCATTTCAGACGCTTACCCTCCCTGACTGTCAAATCTGTGAAGAGCCAAATAATATTTCAAGAAAAAAAAAGTTCATTTTTATTTAAATATGTTTAATAATTTACAAGAAAAGAGATTCTCTTTAGACTTTATTTGTTCTTGGAAGGTTAGGTTGAAATTCAGTGACTAGATATCTTCTGATGGAAGAAGGCTCACCCAATTCATGGTTAATTTATCTTTACTGAGTACAAATAAGGAAAAAATGGGGCTTTAGCTGTTCTTAAAATATGCCACTGTAATGCACTACCATTGAATATTGCCAAGTTTCTGAGCTGCCAAGTGGTCTTTGTATTCATGGCTCCATGGAAAAAAAATTGATTTCATGCCATATGATGACATATAAATAGGAAGGCATGTTTCCTTGGAGGATATAATTTTGTTTTACCTTGAGAGAATATTTTATCACAATATCACAGATAGCTCTAAATGTTATCTTGCACTTCATGTCTGTTTCTTTGGTTTTGTCTTCTGTCTCTTTTTGATGAATGTGTTCTCTAGGGGTTATCGTGTATGTATACATCTCATTTATGTATGATAAAAAACGTTGCTAGATTTAATTCTGATTGTAAAGCTCTTTTCAACCCTTGCATGAGTTTACTTTGATTCATTGCTTTTCTTTGTTTGGTGCCTTTACACAAGCCAGATGTTTCTGTAACCAGTATTAAAAAAGCGTTAGTGTATGATTTGGTTAAGGTCTTGCTCCACTCTTTTTATACCAACACAGAGTCTACAGACATGCTAATTTAGATAACGTTTTCAAGGTCAATATAACTTTTTTTTGTTTGTTTGTTTTCTTGTCAGTTCATTCTCCCTAACCCTGAACAACTCCTCCTCACATATCTAAGGAAAGATGTTGTCTGGTGATTTTCAAGTCATTGGCCATCAACTTCTGAGTC
This sequence comes from Aythya fuligula, assembly GCF_009819795.1. Taxonomy (NCBI): domain Eukaryota; kingdom Metazoa; phylum Chordata; class Aves; order Anseriformes; family Anatidae; genus Aythya; species Aythya fuligula. The sequence continues at coordinate 23,576,546 of NC_045562.1, read as the reverse complement.
TCTGACCTTCTTAACCTTCTTAGTACTCACCAAGCAAGACTTTTTTTTTTTTTTTTTTTCTAAACCTTTAATTTAATTAGAATTTGGATAGAAATGTAGATGAAAGAAAAGTTATGTATTTAAATATTTACTACAATTCATCTCCCTGGAGGTATTTTTCCTCCAGTATTTGAAACAATATTGCTGTTATGAACCTCTGTATTTGGTATTTGTTAGTTTAAGAGATTAAGGATGAATTTCACTCCCCTCTCCTTTTATTTATTTATATATATTTTTTAAATCTTTGGAGGTATTTTCCCTCATCTTTGAACATATTAGTTTAAAAAATTTTTGGAGACAAAAATTACTGGTGACTTTTTGTCAACTGATCTCTTAAATATACACGTACATTTTTTAAAAACTAAACTAGACAGCTTAATTAGTTTTTACCCAGAACCTGCTATTACTGTTTGTTTCATCCTGTGATCATTTAATGTTTATGACAAAGTAACACATCAGTAGTATTGTCAGTGAAATGATATATAGAGTTCCCAAAGATTCATAGCAAAAAATAATTGATAGAATAATGGTTTTATTGATAACAGTCACTCATTCAAAATGATATTTCTAAGTAACAATGTGTCAAGTATAAGTCAAGAAATAAAGGCTTAAAATAGTTTGTTACCAAGTCAGAGAGATTAAGTCAAGCATGTTTTCACAAGAAAACAAAACAAAACAACAACAACAACAACAAAAAGAGGCTATTCTATATGTAAGAATGATGAGAAAGAAAGACAGTCGGTTTGGGACTTATCTGATGTAATATTGACATCCATAACACAGATATCTTTATCAGAATTAGTCATCTGGGTTCATTTATAGACAGAAGAAAGAAACAGACATTTCTATAGCATGACTAAACTCATTCTAAAATTGGTAAGAAAAATGCACCCTTTAAGTGACTTCCGTTGAGTGTGAAGGGACACAGGTAACTAGCTCAGGTATAGCCAACCTGTTGTGTTACTCTGCACAGAGATATCACCATTCAACTATCCATATATACAGCATGTAATTGAAACCAGATGTGACTATACTGTACTCTTCATAAATAATACAGACTTGTATTATTAATACATACTCTGCTAAGAGTAAAATTTAATTAGATTTTGTTTTCATATTTGTAGACTTGTAGACTTCTAGTTCAATACAAATTAAAAAAGAAGAGAAACTCTACATGAACTTCTTAAAATCTGAATTACGACAATGATTACTATAGTTATTCTGTATTCCTGTAGTTTTGAAGTTCCAGTTTGTTTTAGCTTGCTAATACGAAGATTGCAAATGTATTAAAAATATTAAAGCATCTAATAGGCTGGTGCAATAGTGTTGCTCAATTACTATGAAAAATGAATCATGAAGGATGTTCATGAAAAAGGAGTAAGTAAAGGAGCTAAAACTGATAGTAAAGTAAAGGCAGTTATGATGAATGCAATTATGGTCAGGTTTGCAATTTCACCTTTACATATTTGGGCTTTGTGTTTTATTTATTTAAGATTTAGTAAATGATGTCTTTATTCTTGAGAAAGCTTTGTAGTTTTGTGATTAATTAAATTCCATTAGATAGAGAAGACTGAATCTCTGGTTCCTTCATAAGCAATTCATTGATAAATTTGCTTTGAGGCATTGAAAGTAAGTAAATGAATGATGCAGTGAACTGAAACAAGACCTCATAGCTTCCAATGGGAAATGTCTTCCTTGTTAGGCTACACAATCAGATTGTCTTGCGTATGTTAAATATTTGAATCCTTTTAGCACAGGGACCCATTTACCACTGAGGGGAAGGAGACTTGTCCCATTACAGCCTGCTCATAGCTTATCAGTTGGGAGGGCTTGTTACTTCCTGGAAAGGTTGACGGTGCAAAGATTGTACAAAGATAGGTAGCCGCTACCATTTGCAACTGGTTTTGGCTCTCTCCAGGGCCGAAACCCTAACTGACAAACCTGACTACCTTTAGCATTGGGTTTGAACAATGTACAGTAAAGAGCAAAATTCTACATAAAGACTCTAAGAAGAAATAATAATTTCGAGCAGTATTTATGTTCAGCAATAAGTTCACTGTAAAGAACAGGAGTGCAATTAAAAGAAAGTATTATGCATACTCCCTTTATGCAAAGGCATAGATTAACCTGGACAACTTGAAATTAGCATTTACATGCTAGATTTCAATGGTTCTTGTCAAGTTGTAAATTCTTAGATATATTTAAGTAGTATGTATGCAGATACATTGTGGAATGTTTGATAAGGTTGCAGTTTTCCAGTCCTTCTGATCATTCTTATTGAAATTAAACAAACAAAAACAATAATACATCCATTTCAAGTTTGAATGTAGTAGGGTGGTACAACTGAAATGGAACTTCACAAGTATGTGAAAATCAGAGGCTTGCTTAATCATTGTGTTTCTTCTTCCTTTTTAATTCTAGCACAGTTTTTCCTTCTTGATAAGTAAGTAAATATATAACCTACCTTCCCTATCCACATCTGCAACTGTCCTTCCTTGAATAACCATTGCAATTGGAGAAAGATATGAAAGGCGACATATAATTATCAAGTATCATTATCAAACTGTGCTCAGGGTTGTCTAGGATTATCCTGTTCTGGAAGGGTGGGAGGGGGGACAAAACCAAAACAAAATTAAAAACAAAAGCAATGCCAACCTAATTGCTCGATAATGAGTTTGTTCCATAGTCTTTCAGCATGCTTAAGACAAATAGAAAGAAGGCTTCTGGTAACTTGAAAAATCTGGGAACCTAGAGAGTCACATTTAGGGGCTTACAAGGGTAGCCAGTCCTACCACTGGGCTACTTTTGTTCCTGCAGACAGGGTCCTTCTTCCAAGCCTGAAGCAAATTATGTTCATTGCCTTAAAGAGTGGGACAAAGGAAAGGAGGTCCTGCCTTGGCAGCTGTGGGCTTTAGTGTAACACTTCCTCTGGTGACATTCTTATGGAGTCAACATCCATGAATTTAATGAAACTCTGACCACAATCATATCATACAGATCAAAAGAATTACTAACAAAAAGAAACCCAGAAAAACTGGATTTCAATTATAAAAGAAAAACAAAAGTGAAACATAGAAAGCTTCTGTTAGGAGCAGTACCAGAACACACTAGGTGGTGCTGTAATCCTAATAGCAGTTGCTCAGTACGCATCTGTTGTGCTTTCCTACTGTCCAGATAGAACTTGTTGCAGTTAGCTTTTTATATATTTCCGAATACTTCTGAAACTTCACATATTTTCTGTGTATTTTTAGATGCTGTTACTGATCTTTAATTTGGTGGAAACATCATAGCATACTTTTATTTCTCGTTTTAATTTTTAGTCTAGTGAATCAAGGCTAATACATTTTGATTCTCATTGTACTTCAGATCCAGCTTTTGGACATAAACTTACCTTCTATTTTGTGATATGATGTTTATTGTTATGTATGCATTTTAATAATAGGTACTAATATCACAACGTTATTCTATGTAAAGTGGACTATCTTTCACTGTAGAATAAAATGTATAATAGAACAGTAAGGGCAGAGGATGGCAGTGGAAGCCTTAAAAAATTGTACTAGAGGCCCCAGTGCTGTGAAGTGCACCACTGCTCACCACAGAAATGCAGCTCTGGCAAAATTAGCGATAGGGACTACAAAGAGAAGTATCTGATATATTGAATATGTCATATACAGCATATTTGTTGTGGTGTGGAATTGTAAACCGGTGATAAGATCAATATGTAGAACACGTTAGAAAGTACATCAAAATGGTACATAGATGTTAGAGAGGATAAATAAAACTTTTTATTTGATCTCTCTCTCCCCCCCTCCCCCTCCCCCAGTTCTGGTCTTGATTTGTCATGATTTCAGATTGGAAAAAAAAGCAGGTTGTAATTGTTAATTGGTAAGATGTGTTTCTTTATCCCATGTTACCTGCACTAGTTATAGTGCAGCAAACTGACTAACAACAGAGGCTGTAATCTGGATGCAACATCTCCAGCAGTTCAATAGCACTGTGTTTTACTTCCCTGCCTTGGGGGTCATTGCACAAGGAGGGGAAAGAAGATAAAATATTAGGTAGGATGAGAGGAAGAGGAACATACCATATAAGTTTTCAGATGTAATGTTTAACAACTCTTCCATAGTGCTTTCTTGCTCTTCTGTAGTCAAGGCGTGTCTATTTAAGACAACATTAGTATGTACCATTGTCATGCATAATGTGACAACTTCTGTATTCATTGTTAGCAAGAAGAACAAAAAAAGAGTACAGCTTTCAAAGAAAAAAGTCATCAGAGGGATGAATTATATTGGAAATAGTCCTAGTACTCATTTTTATACATCTGGATTAAACAATAGTATGTGTTCACAGTGGTCCTATTAACAAGTCAGTAACAGCTGGAAATACTCTGTAGTTATGATGTGAACTGAGAATGGTGTGGGGAGATGAGAGCTCTCCAGTTCAACATTTAGATTAACATTTTTAGACAGTTTGAACCCATACCCTAGAAGAAAATCAAAAGAACTACATGTTTTTATTAGTTCTGCACAAGTCATATATTATTTTACTGTATCATATTTTGTTTAGGCTATTTAAATACAGTTCTTTTGTCCACTGTCCTGTATTAGTATACAGTTACATGCTGACATCCATTGACAAGGAAGGGTTTAATTGTATGTTTGCAATCATGTTAGAAAGACTTCTTTTTGCTTTGGGTAGCCAAATATTGCAGAAATTAAATTAAGTCTAACAATATAGAAGTAATGGCATACTGTCAGCACTGTTTGCATTTGATTTCTCCAAGTTAATTTTAATACAGGAAGTACCAACATCCATATCAGGAAATCTTTGCTCCGACTTTAATTTATTTGTTTATTTTGTCCATTCTTCAGTAAACAAGGAAACAAAACAAATAGTTTTCTCTACATAAAAAAGGAAAATCAATAGAAAGCAAACATTTCTCCCAGAGTGCTCTTTCTTACCTGTAGAGCTGCTTCTGCTTACAACTTTAAAATTTTTACATCAGCATCTCTGAAACAAAATAGCTGCATTCAGTGCCCCACAAAAACCTAATGTCTTCCTTTATAATAGGTCTGAAATCTTATTCTTTAAGCTATTGTGATGCTTCATGAGAGTTAAGTTCACATATCTCATGCTTTCATTATATCTGTTTGCCATGTTTCCCCTCTAGGTTATATGGTTCATCATGGTCACGGTAAATATCCTTTGTTATAGTGACTCAGGTAAATGGACAAGTGTAGTGACACTAAGAGCTGTAATCTGTTAGGTGAACCTCTTGAGCAGTAAACTTTAGTTATGAGATTGTATAAAATCCTTGTGATTTCTTTCTTTGCCTCTTTTTGTAAAATGGAATTTATAAAAGATTCCATAATTAAAAATAAAATAAAATAATAATAATTAAAAAAAAGCCCCAAAACTCAAATTTCCAGATTAAAATAACAGGAATTGAGATAACTCGTATTCTCAGTCTTTGGCTGCTGAATGAAATCCTTTATGGTTCTCAGTAGTATTTGGTAACTATGATTTTTTATTTTATTTATTTTTAATCACATCTTCAGGCTAATTTCAGTAGATTAGGAGAATTAGGTAACTTGTAGTAATTTGAATGAGCTGGATTGTTACATCATGTAACACAGCAGGCCAGGGTAAAGGAATACCATTTCCCCATAGGAAATTAAAACAATGTACACCTAGTTTGAGATGAGAAAGATAACAATCAGTTTTAGACAAAAGATCTTCATATCTTATAATTTTATGATTACACAATAAGTATAATTAAAGCTGGAAAAAGTAGAAAGTACTTTTTATGAGTACACTGCTAGCAGCTTAATAAAGCAATGTTCTAAAAAATCTCTGTAAGCAATTTAGAAAAGTTCATACCGCATCCTTCCTTGTTCTATAACTGTTCTCTGCAAAAAGTGATTTTTGCTGGTAACTTTTTAGCTTTAGTTTGACATCCTCTGTGTATTATCCCTTCAGCTGACACAAAATGCAAGTTCTTTCTGTTTACTTAAGAAATAAAACACGTCCATACTTATGTTGCTGATGGCACTGATATATAAAGACAGGGCAAAACTTAGGCTACTAGAGTTTTCTCTACTATTTCATAATTTCTCTAGGTAGAGTTCTCTAGGTGTTTTTGTTTGTTTGTTTGTTTTTTTTTTCCTTAACTTCAAAACAAAGAATTCAGAAAATTATGATAATTAGGTATCACTTCAGCTCAAAGGTTAAATCTGTAGGGTCCCTCAGACTTCATCCCTTCCAGTGTATCTCTCTTTGATACATGTATCTCTCACAGTAGCAACATTCTACTGGAACCATCTAGCTGTTAATACAGGTGAGGTTCAGGAATACCTGTTTTACAGAAATTTGGCCAAAATTGCAGAACTCTTCCTGCCAAAGATGATGATGTTCAGCAATTGCATTCTTCATCAAAAACTGCCAAATGTGCTTCTTGATTAGTTCCTTGGCATACATGGAGGAAAAGCCTGCCAAGGATTCAAGGATAGAAAACTAGTGAAACTAGTTGTAGTCCCTTCTCCACTTCTCCTGTTGGCTAACCAGCATGCCCTACACTTCACACTAGTAGTGATAAGATAAGAACAAAGATGACATTTTCATACTTTCTTCTAATGTTGGTTTTTATAGCAAGCGTAAACCTCAGAACCTTAATATTCATTATTCATAACTTAAAAAAATCAGTCCTTGACCAGTCCAATATAAATATCCAAATAATATTCTTCCTATATGAGAATATTCACTAATGACCTAATCTGTCGTGTTTTTGTTTGCTTGTTTGTTTTGGCAAAGTACTTTGTGAAATCATATCTTTTCTATTTACAATTAATGTAAGATAATGGTAAGATAAAAATGAATTAAAGGTTGAACTTTCAGAATAAATCTGTAGTTCTATAGAAATCTATTGAATTTAGTTCGTGAAACTGTTTTCAGAATCCATGGCATAACAAAATTCCTAACATTTTTGCATGTTAATCACAGATATCAAGGTGCCTTAAATACACTAACCAGTCTTATCCTCTAGCTTGCAGGTATTTGAAAGTTTTAGTTTCTTCCTTTTAGGTTCATACTTTACTGAAGTTACTGAGAGATTTGCATTAGAAATAGGATCGTGTTAAGTTTTAGCTTTTCTATTTAGACCTCTTCAATTTTCTGCAGCAGTTTACAATTTTGGAGAAAAAAAAAAAAATATCTTGTATTCATTTAGAAAGAGGAGAACTGGGGGAATACTTAAAATTGGTATTGGGATAGGTTTTGTATGCTATCAATAATACTCATCATTACTACAAAGTAATAATGATTAGGTTGCGCGATATTTATCAATCCTACTTCTGTAAAAACTTAAAATGAACATATAAAAGCCCGTAGTGTAGAAGTCCTCCAGAAGTATCCCTTTTGGTTTACATCAGCAAAAATGAGAGAAGGCACTAAGTAATTTATTTCTGCAGAAAATGTACAAATATATTCATTCTGTCAACAAGTTTCATTTTTACATTGCCTTTCAACCTAGAAGATCTCAGGAGTTTTAAAAGCTTCACCAAGCAATTTGTAAGAGCAACCTAAGCCTGAACTATGGCCAATGTGCTAAATCTTTCGTTTTTGTGGCACTGAGTACTTTATAGTAATTTAGGTTATTTTTAAGGTACAATCAGAGAGACAGGATTAAAAGACTAAGTTGGTTAAATGAATTCCTGTGGGAGTGATAGTGATACATTCACTTTGTAAAGAAAAATAAGAAGCCACATCAAAAGAAAGAGAATTCCTTTGGATAAAACATGTAATATTGCTCTGAGTAAATACAAGTCTTAAATCTTTCAAGCTCTAGAGGTCAGGAAAGTCATTCACATGATCAGTTTAATTCCTACTCAAAGTATGCTAATGGGGCCTAAGTGTAAAGTAGAAAAAAGCAAACAAGGCATAAATATTTGTACTTATGTCCGTTGCTCTGAGTAGTGTCGACGTGAATTAAAATTTTTCTCTGCTTATTTGTAAGGACTAAGAACAGATCTTGAATAAATTTGCCTGTCATGTTTTAGAAGGAGGTGGATTGAGTTTTCATTTGATTTATTGTGTCCCATCAACCTCTTAGTGTCACCAAATCAGAAAAGGTATGGTTCTTTTTTTTTTTTTTCTTCTGGTTTTCTAGTTTGTGCAATCAAACTGCAGTGATAGTAACTATGACTATTTGCTAGCTTAAAATGTAACCCTGTTAAATATCAACCAAAACCTTCTGCAGAAGGCTGCCACCCTCAGCTTGTGCGTGACTTGGCTGTTTACAGAAAACTAGCTGCATGTTTCTGGCTGTTTACAAAGTGGCTCCGAAGGTTTACTTAGCAGTGGTCTGCTTTCAACAAAGTTGTGCTCACTATTTCTGACTGATTTCTGTACTCCCATGAAAAAGGGGAATAGTTTGAGTTTACTTGTGCCTAAGCTTCACTTGTGAACTGATTTCAGAGTGTATTTTAGGAGAAAGTGTTGGTCCTTCAATGAGAACTGTTTCTAGAGGAATTCTCTTCTGGGTGGATATAAAGGTTTAGTTGGTACCTACCTTGGTTTGGGATCTGAAAGATGATTGAAATGGGGTGTGTTAGATGTTGGTTTTATATGTGACTTATTGCTTTCAGTGGGATGTGGTACTGTTAGAAGGTCCTCAGTGAGAATAGGAAGGTAAGAGAAGCACGCTTTTATTGACTGCTTTTATCCAGTGATCTACAAAAACACATCAGAGTGTCTTTATTTTAGATTGTTTAAAATGGGCTCTGGGAGGTGGAGAAAATAGTTGGAAATTCATAAGAATTTTATTTAAACAAACAAGCAAATAAAGCTAGAAAGATGTAAATAAGCTTTTAGAAGGCATGATCCCATGAAGAAAAGTGGAATGTCTTGAGATTGTTTAGGGGAAGAAAAAAAAAAAAAAAGAAAAAAAAAAAAAACAATGATGACCTGGTTGAATGGTGTTCAAATCGATGTGGGAAAAACTGCTTGAAAATACAAACTTTTTTCTTGTTTTTAGATAACACAGAAATCAATTGGCTTCAAATTGCACTGAGGACAGACAATTAGGGCAAGACAGAAACTTATCAATGGTAAGGACAGATGGATAGAATGCCTAGAGGGCTGTGAAATCTCTATAATTGCTTATTTTAATATTTCTTTGTATTTTTGAACTTTTCTGTTAAGGAATGATGTGAGTATGGGTGATTCACACCTTAACATATGGAAATGTATTAGAGACCATGCTGAGGATACTTAGAGGATCTTTCTACAACTGTTTCTTCTTTTTCCTTTTTTCCTGCTTGTGTTTTCACTCTACACAATATATAGTCTGTCATCTTACATATATTTTGTAAGTGCTCATGGCCAGTTTAAATAGAGTGGGACAGAACTGGAGATATATTCTTCCTTGCATATAGTAAAAAATTAAGATATAAGAAAAAGGAACAAGATAATTTACCACATAGAAATAATGAAGAATATTGTTAGATATCCTTGGGTGCTTTGAATATTATAATGTCAACAGTTCACAGAGTCTTTTAAGAAAGATTGTAAAAATAAAATATGACAAAATATGTGCTCTGGTTTAAAAAAAAAAAAAAAAAAAAAAAAAGCAGATTATAACAAAGAAAAAGAGGTATTCTTATGTTGTGGATAACCCTCCACATCTGGAATATGATGGTATACATCACTTCAACTGTACAACTGTTTCCTTGCAGAATAGCGTTGTGGCTGATGTATAGAGAATAGTTCTATAACTAGATATTAAGCTAGTGTTTTCTAGGACTAAACAATAGAAAAACTGGGTATTAAAAGAAGTGACACATATCTACTCTTAGTTCTTTCAACTGAAAACAGATTCAAATTCAAACTCATTTCCAGGGATGTAAGACAGTTATCATGAACTAACCTGTTATGTGTTCCTTTGAGCTGAAAGAGAAGAGGAGAGGCAAAGAGGAGAAAACCTCTCTAAGACCTTAAAAATGAAATAATATAGAAGCAGTAGTCAACTTTGCAAATTGTTCTGACTGGTGGGCATTGTGTGCGTTTTGTGCAATTCTTTGGCTCCTAGTAATTAGGAAAATAGTTTCAGTCAAGTCATAGAAAAAATATTTCACTTGTGTATGTATTGCTTGAGAGATTTTGATTATATTAACAAATAGTGGTGTACTTAATTTCTTGTTTAAACTAACTTGGTGATTAAAGAGAAAGCATTCTTGAATTATTAAAAGCAAGCTTGCAATCACCAAGAGCCCAAAGAGCCTACTGAGTGATTTGTGACTCTTCCTTTTTTTTTTAATAACTTGATGTCTTTTATAAAATTTTTAATACAAACATGATTCTGATAGATGCAGTGGAGCTGTAATATAGTTTCTTATTTAGAAAGTATGAGGAAATAATCCAAATTTGTAAAGATGCTCAATAGATGTTGAAGGAGGTATTTGTTGTAAAAAGTACACATGCATGGAGCTGTACTTATGGAGACGGAAGAAATGAGGTGAATCTACTAAACTGCTGCAGTAGGTTCAAGACTGGCTTATGATTTGTTCCCTTGTAGTGCTCTATAAAAACAGTTTCCATGTGATTTAAAAGCTAAAGTCCCAGTTTTGAGAATTATACAGGGGACCTATACGTCATTGAAAATGGAAGGTAACAGTCAAACTTGGTCAGATTGAAAAATTATGTTGTCAGCCTAGACTCTGAAGAACAATGAGCAGTTAACATAGCTTTCCAAGGACAATAGCAGGAAATGCTTTTAAGAGAACCGTTAAAGAAAAGCATTTTTAAACTGCCACTAAGTCATTTTTGACTCTGTCTTCAGTTCTGCCACAAGATGACAGTAGCTCAGGATGTGACTGTTAGGGTGTTTATATGTAATGTTCAGTAATGTTATGGTGTAACCTTAGATAAAAGGTGTGATCTAAGAATAACAGTATTTTGCAAGGGAGCATGCAGAATTACTTCTTTGTGAAATCATAGAGGTGAAGAGGGTAGTTCCAGTAAATTCTCTTATGAGTCATGTTAAGAGGGAAATGAAATTAAATATCTGCCTTGAGGCCTCATTTTGATAGAAGTAAGCTATGGATTGAGAAATATGCGTGGACAGAGCAAGAGGTGTAGTGGGTAGCTGCTCTTGCTAACCCCATTATGCTTTATATAACAAACAGGTCTGATTGAGGTCTCATTGATTTTAGTCAATAGAATATACACAAATTACATATATATATATGTATATATATGTATACATATATATTTTTTCCTGTTCAACTTCTCCCCTCTGAGTAGCCTTTTCAGGTTAATTCTTTGTTTCTCAAAGATCAGGCTGCTGCAAGTCATGGGAGGGAATATAAAGTATTTGTTACAGTTTAGGAAGCATAAGAAATTTCAATTACTGCAAATAATGGTACTTGGAGTTGTGTCGTCCTTGGCCAATCCACAGATGGTAGTGAGGAGACATAATTCCTGTATATTAAGAGGCTGAAAGAAGGAGACTCAGTTGTGGAAACTTTTCTCAGGATACCTTTAACCTTCCTGGTGCAATTCATGTAAAATTTGGTCATAAGTAAAATAGTAATTTCTATGAAACCACCCTGTTGGAGGAGTTAAAATGAATATTAGTAGTTTGAATAGCTTCGTGGTGTGGAAATGAGAGGGGAAGTAAAATCTCTGATGGCATGTGCAACACCTCCAGCTTCTGGCCTGTGAAATTTGCTTCCAGACTTGTTTCTAGATATTCATTCAAAAGAATCATTTACATGAAAGAAATTAATCTCATATATTTGATAGCTTTGATTATGATAGTAGTTTGGATATTTAACTTCATTAAACACATTTTAGACCATATTCTCTACCTGTTGCTTTATCTGAAAGGATGGTAGTTCCTCCAGAAGGACATGTGTCTTCCCAGTTACTCCATTGAAATGCATATTACCAGTCTTCTTGATGAAATGTACTGCTCCTTTTCTCACAATGACAGCATCCTTTGAGGTAATTCTTCCACCTCGCAGTTCTCATGCTATTCACTTTCAAAAACTTCTGCTAGGATGTTCTTTTTGGAGCTTTTCCAACATCTGTGGTTAGTCATTGGAACATGTTGCCCAGGGAGGTGGTATTGTCACCATCCCTGGAAGCCTTTAAGGAAAGGTTGGATGTGGTACTTAAGGACATGGTTTAATGGATAATATTTGTGGTATTACCACAAATTATAATATAATATAATTAATATAATATTTGTGGCATTACCAAAAAAACAGATGTAACAGGGAGACAGTTGGACTAGATGATCTAGGAGGTCTTTTCCAACCCCAATGATTCTATGAATTTATGGTCTATGACATAACATGTATGAGGTGTATGGAAAAGCCAAAAATAGACACATTCTAGAGAAACAGCAGAAACAGCATAAAGCAGAGCTCCTATTTCGCTTTTAAAATAAATTTCACTTTAAACATAAATTTTAATTTCTGCTTTCATCAGAAGAGATTTGTTTAAAAAGTTACATTAGTGATTTGATGCCGCAATTGTCTCCAGAAACCTTTTAATGAAACAAGTGCTTATTATCTTACCATTGTAGTTTAGCAGCAGACAACATACAGAATTTTAAAGGTCAGTGCTTAGGTAGCTATCTTCTAAATACTGAGGGACTGGAGTAGTGGAAGAGGGACAAAGATCACTGCTTTGGGAAGCTTGCTTTGCTCTGAATGGAAATAAAAACCCAAACAAACCATAAAGTCTTAACAATCACTTTGTGTTCATCATGATTTAAAAAGCTTTTGCAAAACCTCTCTCCATTATGAAGCCAAGCAGGATTTGTCCCTTTATGATGATTGTCTTAGAGCAGTTAAAATGCAGGAAAATGAGTTTAGCAGCTGTCAAAATTAGCACAACTCTAGGGACTAATAAAGAGAAAAACTGTAATGTTAACACATCAAATAACATCCTTGGGATGTGGGACAACACCTAATGTGCGTTTTGTCTGACCTACTATATACGTGTGTGGCAGCCCTTGAGTATAATAATTAACTTGAAGAAGGACATTCTGCTTAGGCTTCAAATTGTGTATACTACTTAAAAGAGAATAAACATTTGACTAAGCCCAGGAGATCAAAACATCATCTGAATTTGTGGAGAACTACATTTCAGTATTAATACGTGATTAAAATGTCCCTTAAAAAAATATACGTGCATTTGTTATTTCTTCAGTGTACGAATCTGTTAATATATAACAACACAAAATATTTCTAAAAAATTTACCAGGTTATGAATGACAAAAAACAATAAGTATATATGTTCAATGCATAACAACAAATTTTAAGAATTACTAAGCGTGTGTTCTTCAAATATATTTCCAGATGCTAAAACAAACAATAAAAATATACATAGAAACTATAAGTATGATTTTTTTTCCAAAGTAAAATCTAGTACCTCTTGAAGTCAACATCCAAAATTAATTAATTAATTCCAAAAATACCTTTTTAGGGAAGATCTCCAGGCTTACTGGGGTGAATAGTGATTTAAGAAGGAATTTCTTGCCTTTGCCACCTCCTCTCTGCCCCAACCTCCATCCTGCAAGACAGCGTGAAAGAAAGCCATTTCTTGTAGGTCAGATGAAGTAGAAAGAGGTTAAAATTGCCAAAGCTTGGGCTGAAACAGACTTTGCAGGGAAATTAAAATAGACATACATTCTTCAGATATACCTGTATTGGTCACAAAACAAGAACAGTGTTTAGATTCAGTTTTAAACAGCGGTGCAAAGAAATCTGCAAAAGCCAGATGGCTAGTCATTACAAATGTGTGGCAATGGAAATCACCTCCCTAATGATCAAAATAAAGCTCAGGATGTAATATGTTCCGGATGGATTATTGGTGGGAACTGGATAAATTCTTTCAAGATTTTTGACATTTCAGGTCTAGCAGCAAGTATTAAGAAAATAAAAGGAAAGAGAAGTAGAAAAACAGAGTGAGGGACAATTTAAGTTTATCAATAATATATCTTCCTAAACTAACAGTCTTTGATAACTTTTAATTCTGGTGATGTGTGTAGGTATTTTCTAGTCCCCCCTGAATGCTGTTCAAGCATTCAGTATGCACATGCCTTCTGTGCATACTGTGGTCATTGTAGTTTGCCTTTTGTATTAAGTGTTTTCCACTTTCTGTGGAATAGTGGGGTGTTTTATGCCTTGTTTTGTGCTGGAACTGTTGTTCTGTGGACTCCCGAATTTCTCTTTGCTTAGTTGCTTGGATTCTGGGAATGACACCTTATACCTGGAGGGAATTCCCCTCCAGGGAACTTCCCTTCGCTTTTGAAAGATGCTACATAAACTCTTCACTGTATGAATTCTTTACATGGAACTCATAAAAAGATGTCTTCTATGTAAACATGTATAACATAAATGGCATTGTCATTACAACCATAACCCAATGCTTCCTGAATTTTATTTTTGGATTACTAATAAGGGACAAAATAATAGCAAATGGCTGCCTGCTTGCATACAGAACCAACCTGCCTTTGCAGGTTTTTATCATTTGCAAGGTTGAAAACAGACTATCAGCTCTTGAAATGTAGGATTTGCAACTCTACTGTTTTTAAAGATCTGGAGAGGGATTAAAGGCTATGTTATGAATGTATTACAAATACTAGTTGTTAATGGAAGTCACCGCCTTGACTACAATGAAAAACTCGTGCTCTCAGGGAGCTTGGAGAAAGTCTGCTTTCCGAAGGCACAATTCACTTATTTCAAGTGGTATTGTAGAAAAAAGCCAACAGCTCTGAACCACTATTTCTTTTTCACAAGCAACGAAGAAAATTTTTATTAGATTTTTTTTTCCCCAACAGACAGTAGCTACTATTGGCTGACTGTATTCAGAGAAAAAAGAGTGTAGAGGACTGACTAACAAAATATTTCCTGATACTTAACTAAAGGCTGGGATGTCTACCATTTTTACTTATTTATTATCTTCTCTTTGTCTTGCTTGGGTCAACTTATGTTGAATACCGCCTTCTCTGAATGTACCTCTGCCATTCTTAGGTAGACAGAAACAGGATGATTACTAGAAAATAACAGCATGGTTGGTCTGTTTGCATCAGTACATTTACTAGAAAATCCGTTGGCTATGTTATGAAGTATTTATAAAATTACTTGCTTTGAAGTATTACATAGAAAATAGATGGAATTTAACATGACTAGAGCACATGACTGTATTCTTAGGTGTTTTCTTTGCTCATATATCTTTAATCTGCATTTAGTATTGATGAACAGCTTGAAAGCCTTATAATGCTGTTAGCACAAATATTTTGTGTCATCTTTACAAGTAAAAGCAGCCTCTGGGTGATAACTTAGTCTATTTCTATTTTAAAAGAGATCTGTGTTGACATTGTATTCATGCTAACTGTGTTGATAGACCTGGTTAGATTCTTTGCAGGTCTTGTCTGAAGCAATGTTTTCAATGTCATACAGACTATGCCATGATCTTCCCTCTGAAATTTGTTTAAAGCCTGTTGTAAATCTATATGATCTTTTTAATTCAGACCTCCATAATGTGTACTTTCAAACGAATTATTTAAAGAACAAGTCAAATATAAAGTCAGTGTCAGTGGGATGTGGTGAAATTTTCCCTTCTTAACACGTGGTGGCAGGACATGAAATCAGGTAGAGATCAAAGAAAATGGGAAATGAGTACAGACCCAACAATTAGGTGTTTGGAGAGAACTCACAACTATACCAGTGTTATACTCAGGTAGAAAGTGCTTTGTGTGAAATGCAAAATTGCCATCAAGTTTTCAGCAGATGAGGTTGTCTGGGTTTCTATTCAAAAGAAAATTTGCACTGACTCCAGTAATTTCATGCAGGGAAAGCCCTGGGGCTGCAGGAGTTAGACTGTTCAGTCTGTCCCAGAGGTGCGGCCCTCCTGAGGCAGTTACCTGCCAGCCAATATGGAAGCAATGAACAGGGGAGAGAAGTGGAGGTCACCCCCTGCATGTGATTAGCAGTTAGCTTCTTCCCTAACATCAAGTTGTATCTGTTGCCATGGTAGAAGAATGTATTTTGTTCCCCCCGTGTAACATGTATAATAAATGTGTTTTTTGATGAACTAGCCCTCCCCATTGATGATGTGCCCTACTTGTAAGAAATTCTGTGTTTTCTACTGCACTTTCTGCCATAAAATTTCAGTAACAGAATGAGATCTTGACCTCCTCTAAACCTCTCTGCTCTGCTGCTTATTTCAACCTTTTCCAAATTCTGCGTGAGCCACATAAAGAGGCTGCTCTCTGGATGGCAGTGGACGCAGGAGTATGCCTGGTATGCCATTAGTACCTCCAAAGTTGGAGAGCTTTGTAGGCACCTACACAGAGAAAACCTGACTCTCGTTACATTAGTAGTTGTTTGTGGCATGCTCTTCCTAGACCATTTTAGAGAGGGAACTAAGTTTACATTAGTAGTAATTCAGTACAGCTCTGGCTAGACAAACAGCAATAACGCTGATGAGTGGAGCTGGTGAAGCAGGGAAAGAGCTGGTGGGACCCTTCAAAGAGGGTCTGCAAAGATTTGAAAATCTGTCCTGAATTACAATGTCTTGAATTCTAGTTTGTGTGCTTATTACATGTATGATAATTGCATCTTAGGTGTCAAGAGGTTTATCTTTTCTCTCTTTAAGTGGCACTCTCTAAAATTACCGCTGATTTTATAAAACATGACTGCAACACAGGCTACATAACCTAAAGTTTGGCATACTCAGAAGTCAGTGCTAGTGCAGAATGCTGTGGTTTCCCTATTCACGGATGCATGTGGTATGCATGATTAACCTTTGCCTTCAAGAATACGTTGCTATATTCTTTCTTTGTCATATTTAATGTTTTATCTGGAGAACACAATTTGAAAGTTTTTAACTCTGGTTTTTAGTTTCTATAACATCTCTATCTAGGTATTTTTCAACATCTGAGGACTTGCATTTGGTATTGTCATTTATTTAGGATAATTTATAGCTTAAACGGCTATTTTAATGTTGAGGCACAGCCTATTGGGTGGTTTTAGTCTCTATTGTGTTCACACTTGCACATTAAAATATTTTAGCTTTTTTTTTTTTTTTTTGTGTGTGTGTGTGAATACCTGTTTGCAATTGATGGTTTCTTAAAAGGTGGTTATAGGTTAATTTTGCTTTAAGAAATTCTTAGTTTGGGTGATATCTTAAAACAAAAATGAAAAAATGAACAAAAATGATGGTATTTGGTATTTTCATTCCAAGTATAAATTTAATATCAGAAAATAAAATTGACTGAAATGTTTGCAAAATAAAATTATTACCGATATATGGAATATTTTCTGTAATCATACACTCCTTACAGGTTTAAGGAAATGAAATTTCATTCATGTTTGGCATATCATGTGCATAACCCCATAGAGTTCAAAGTTTTGTTTTACACTTCAGCACTGGGAATCGGGATTTCCCAACACAATGCGGTCACGAAAAATGAATTAGCGCTGACGCAGAGCTCATGACCTCCTTGGCGCCAAGGGGCTACATTTAGCCAATTTCCTGCAAGAATATAGTTCAAGGAAAGTTTCTCACTGATGCCTAATGTAATTTATATGATCACACATTCTTTTAACTTCTATAGGAGTGACTTTAAAAAAATCCATTTTTAATACTTATATGAATACCATTCCCTGGCTGAAAATGAGATTTAATTCCACCACCTTTGTATATGCCCTGTTTAACTGTTAAGTCTGATGTTTTGTTATTTCAGCAGACTTCAAACATGTAATAAATAAATTTCCACTGGGTTGGCACTTCCTTTTTGCTTCCTGATGTAGGGATTGATTGTTCTTTGGAAGTCTCTAGGGATTTTATGAGCTTTCTCAGAACGACTGACTTGACCACAAATTCAACCATCATAATTTTCAGAAACCGTTCACACAGAAAATCCAATAGAGGCCATTTTTAGAACAATAGCAACTGCTGCATATTGTATGAGATCAAATGCCTTCTCAGGTGTAATAGGAGATACAAACAATGATGGTGGAATTGACTCAAAATATTGTTAGTTCATGGGGTTAGAGAGTTGTGGGAGAGGTTGTTATGAAAATTTATATAGAAGAAGTGTTACTGAAATAAGGACTTCTCACAGGTGGTGTCCTTATGTATATGCATGAAAATACTAATGTAGTCACTTAGACTACAATTTGAAAGCTTAGCAAGTATTATGGAGAAAAAATAAATAGGTTTTAAAGCTACTTATTGAACCCATCTTAGGATAAGTACATAGTAAAATTTTGGTCTAAATTAATCTAATCTAAACTAGAATCACAGAATCACAGGGTTGGAAGGGACCTCTGGTTGGGGTCGGAAGGGACCACATTGATTTCAACCTTCCTGCTAAAAGCAGGTTCCCTTAAAGTAACCAGGTTGAGCAGGAATGCTTCCAGGCAGGTCCTGAATATCTCCAGACTTCGGAGGAGACTGCACAGCTTTTCTGGGCAGCCTGTTCCAGTGCTCTGTCACCCTTGCTGTAAAGAAGTTCTTAGACGTGTTTGTGTAGAACTTCCTCTGTTCCAGTTTTTGTCCATTGCCCCTTGTCCTATCACTACACGCTGCTGAAAAGAGCCTGGATGGAATCAAGCGTATACACATATATGTGGTCAGAAATGAAATACAGATTCTTATTAAATAAGCATGATGAATAAAATTGGTTCTTCAGAATAGCTCAAAAGACTTGCTTAACACCTGAGATTTCATATATCCTTCCTTCTTAAGTACTTTTGGCTACAGCTCGGTATAATTTCTCTTCCCTGCCAAACTGTGCAAAATATGTAGGAAGATGTTTGTGTCTAACGAAGGAAAGGGAAAAATTGTCCAAGTGGTGAATACTTAATCACAGAATCAAGAATCATATAGGTTGGAAAAGACCTCTAAGATCACCAAGTCCAGACATTAACCTGAACTACCGAATCCCATCACTAAACCATGTCTCTTAGTGCCACGTCCATACATCTTTTAAATTACTCCAAGGTATTTAAATACCTTCCAAGGAATGATAGATTTTCTAAACTCAAAAAATGCTTAAAGAAGTTCATATTTCAAACTCTGTTAAGCTATTGCTCATCATCTGTCTTTGTTGGTAAGACAGTTTCTTCAAAAAATATATTAAAGAAAATGTTATTCTAAATGTAGAGTAAAACTATTTTAAATATTAAACAGTATTTGTTAGCAGATATGCTTTGTAAGGGTGAAAGATGCACAGTTAGCATTCCTAGATTCACTATTAAAAACAATTAATAGAAATAATGTTAAGTGACCCAGAAATAAGCATGAAATGTGCATTTAATTTATATATATTTTTAATTATTATTATGTTTTTTAAATTTATTTTTAACATCTTACCATTGTTACATAGTATATCCTGTATGGGTTGGAAGCCAAGTGGTCATTCTACCTGTGTAGAATGGGTGTACTTCTTTCCTTGCCAGGCACCATGACTCCTGCTAAAAGGAGTAATAAAATAAGTCTGCAATCTCTACTTGTTAATTCTTAATTTATATTTGAATCAGTTAGTGTTGGAATGGTCCATATGTGACTCTTAGAAGCCTTGGGTTTTAGGGGAAACTCTCCCAAACATAAAACAATGTGTCTGACACTAGCAGAAGGTGATGGCAGGGGATGTTTGAGGCAGAGGTTGACCTTGGGCCTTGGTGTAGGTCTGGACCTGTTGCCCTGGGGCACCTGAGGAGAAGTTATCCCCTCCAGCTTTTGCACCACTCCAGGGCTCTGCCTTCTCTTGGCTCTTTGGGGAACATGGTAACCTGTGACTCTTAGCAATGTGAAGGTTTGGGCATGTGACTCATGGATTGGTGCAGTCATTCACTTGGGAAGAGGTGGGTATTGGACTACTGTGCAGATATTATACTAATGAAACTGAATACAACATAATGTGATTTTCCTATGTTCTGACCACATGAAAAAAAAAAGGCAAGGGCTTTGATCAAAAGTAATCATGTTTCTCATTTTTATCCACCAGTTTTACCATGCTGTGGAAAGACATGGCTGGAATTATACATACTATATAAGTAATTACTATACAAGTTTATACATGGGAAGTAAACGAGCTTGGAAATATTTTTACAGACTGCCATTTGCTGAAAAGAACTGAAACAAATTAATTTGTTAATGCATCTGTGCCCTTTATAATCAAGATAACTCAATCATTTTAATAACTTTATGCCCAATAGCATAACTTTTAGCCTTCAGATGTGACTAACATGTAACTAGTATTATGGACTTAACATGAAATTAGAAAGGGTAAGCTACATTCAGCAGAGCAGTTTTTTTTTTCTTTTTTTTTTTTTTTTTTCCCCACCCACCTGCATGATTTTAGATCTCTATAAAGAGAACATAACTTAGTTTGATCTGTGTTGCTCAATAGCCAAAGTGGAAGAAGCTATGTATACAGTTGTATGAAGATTAATATTTTCATTATCATAGCTTTTCAAAGAGAAGGTGAGATAGGAATCAGTCTACTCTTTATGGACTACTTAGAAAAAGATGGTCATCTCTGCAATGTATATTTCTGATATTCTGATTCAGTGAGCTAAATTTTGAGACTTTGTGGCTCTATTAGGAGAGAAAGTATGCAAAGTTACATTCAGGCCTTCTTCCAGTGACAGCTTACTACTGTGGAAGGAGGAGAGGCAAACGAGGTTGTGTGACGTGGCACTGGCTCTCGTATGAACAAGGGGCAAGTAGCAATCTGTCTCAGTTTTGGAACTGGGCAGATTACCCCAAGCAGCAATACAGCAATGATTAAAGGACCAATGGTGGGACTTGAATTGCTACACAAGGATTGTGTATGAAATTAAGTGCACAAGGAAAAAGGTAAGAGAAACTCAAAGAGACTTGACCTAGCATTTAACATAAAATTAAATTCCAGTAGTACTACATAAAATATATTTAGAAAAACTATATGTATATAGATCTCTTACAGGTTAAACAATAGCTGGTAAATAAACATTTCTCTAAATTCATTCATAGTATGTACTGGGAGGAGAAAATTATGAGAAAATGGGACACATACAAAAAGGTTTGAGAGTTGCTGCAGTTTCAGACAGGTAATCTCATCAAAGACCTACTACAGGGTTCATTTCTTTGCTCAGGGTAATATCTTGTCTTTTTTTTTTCCTTCCTTTCCATAGTCATATATTGCCTAATACAACAAGAAGCAGCTCAAAACAATAGTTTTTCCCCAGTTTTCCCTTAATTTCAAAACTCAGATCTTGTATTTTTTGGCCCTTTTTATCTGTATACGCTTACATATACAAATATATGTATATACACTTCGCTTATACATATACATTTATAAATATGTCACTTCTGTATGTCTATATTTATAAACATGTATTATATCATCCTTGGCTATCTAAATGCAGGAGTTGATCAGGTATTAGCCAAGATAGTAGAAAACCAGTTTTACTGTACACTTAAAAAGGAATATTCATGTTCATTATGTTTACAGAGTAAGTAAGGACATGAAATACAAAAATTACATCTTAAAGTGCTCTCAGAATTATGCCATTTTTAACTCACTGATCAAGAGAGACTTAAGTATCTGTTTGTTTGACTTGGATGTTGGTACCTTCTGCCTATGAAGCATTTCCCATTCATAGCATGTCAGAATCTGAGATCTACTTCTGTGTGTAGATTCACTGAATTCAGTGATTTCAACAGAAAGCAGAAGGAAGGTTAAAAAAAAAATAGCCTTCTTGTGGGAAGGGAAAGATGAGTTTATTACTATTCTGGTATCATTACGCATTATTTTTCTCACTGTCTTTTCTCCTGTCTTTCAAAGACAACCATTCCCCATTCCTCAAGAACTGGATCAATTAAGAAATGGGACCAATTAAGAACTGAGCGTTTTGGATGTGGGTAGCTTCCTGCAGCCATCTGAGATTGTGTAGTAAACTAGTCAGCAGTTCAGGTTAAATAGACATTGAAGGTAAACTACTTTTTCTGCAAGATTTTGTAACAAATGATGAACTTTACAACTTAGTAAGGTGTGTATAGATGTGGCTTTTTGAAATTCTGTTTGAAAGGATGCAAAACCCTAACTAAGACAGAAAAGAGACTGCTGCTTCTGAAGATAATGGTGTTCCTCACAGAAAGAGTAGTTGAGGAAAAAAAATCAAAATGGATCAAAAAGGTTGGCCAGAGGCTGAATTGCTATTGTAGGGGAATCAGGCTATATATATACTCTATATAATATATGAAGTATATATGACACACAGTGAGATCTGTTTGTACAATGCTTTGAGCATTCTTCATTCCCATCAAAGTCTGGAGTGAAATAAGAAGATAGGTCTTCAGTAATGTGTCTTGTCATAGGAATCAGTCTACTGTTTATGGACTAGTTAGAAAACAGATCAGCCTAATGCTAGTCTGAAAGAGCTAGTTAGAGTGAAAAGCCACTTCTCTTTTGTTTTCAATGTATATGTCATTTTTTAAAATTTATTTTTATTTGCTGAAAATTTATGAGATATATGAATAGCACCGGAACCATGATTTTACTGAGTAATAAAATCGTGCAGTGTTCTCTGTCTTATTTGCAGTTAAGCATCTCTAGAGAATATGTTTAACATTGATTTTTTCTGTTTTATTTTGACATGAGAGGGAGATTAGATCTCTATTAAAAATACATAATGTCTGTCAGATTAAAAAGCAAACCCAGAGTAATCAGAAATCTAACTAAAGGAAAAATATTTATATGCAGTATGAATTTTTAAAGTTCATTAAGGTCATATTTGATGTTCCTCTCATACTTGCTGTGTCTCAATAGATGGCAGGATCCAGACGAATAATTTCATTTGCGTATGAAAATGTTTTCTACTCAGCGGTGTTCAGTGGCAGGACAAGAGGCAATAGGCAGAAATGGAAACAGAAGGTTCTGTCTGAATTCCAGGAAGTGCTCCTTTACCTTGTGGGTGACAGAGCACTGGCACAGGCTGCCTAGTGATGCTGTGGGGTCTCCTCCTTTGAGATCTTTGAAAGTTGCTAGGACGTGGTCCTGGGCACCCTGCTGTGGGTGGCCCTACCTCAGCAGGAGGGTTGGACCAGATGTCCTCCAGATTCCCTTCCAACCTCAACCATGTATTGGTTCTGTGAATCTAGTGCATACCAGGCAAAGCTGAAAAAGGCAAATGAAAATTACGAAAGCCACAGCAAAAACACATTTTTGTTGTTGTTATTGTTCATTGTAAAACAGTTGCAACTCATGACAGCAAGACGTTTAATCAAAGGAACAGAAACTTGTCATATCCTAGATAAGAGAAGCATGACATAAGTGAGAAATTGAAATTATTTGCATGGAATAGGTGAAGAAAGTTTATTTCCATGCTTGTCAAAGCTCCAGAACTATGAGGTAATAGCGAGTGATAACATCCAGGACAGTTTAGTCCTTTCTCAAACATTGGCTGGCACGTTACAAGAACAAGACAAAGATGTATGTACTGGAATTCAGGTCTTTCTGGTTTGTGCATAAAGACTTTAGTACTTTCTGAAAGTCTTCCAGCTTTTACTTTACAGGGTAAATAGAGTCAATAGTTCATGTATTTTGATGGAGGTTAGGCATACAGTTATGTTTTACTAACAGCACAGACAGCTATAGGCGTTTGCAGAAGTGCATCATCGAGGTAGGGAAACGTGCTTTGAAAACTTGCTTCCTGTGAATTAGTGTCAAATGAATGAGGATTTTTAGTCAAGTTTGGGATTCAAGTACTTCTCATAGTGATTATATAGTCAGTTGTGGATCTAATCCTTTTTTTTTTTTTTTTTTTTCCTTTGTACATCCTTTGTGTTTTTTTTTTTTTTTTTTTTTTTTACCATTCTTCAGTGATAAATAATGAAATTTTAAATGCTCATTCATGTGTACTCATTAGACTTAATCAGTTGTTTGTACAGCATGTGGCTATGTTGCAAACACTCGCTGCACGAAGAATATAGTTAATAGACCACAATGCAGTCTAAAGTATCTGTTTTAAAACTTCTTGAACCTTATATAAAACAGTTTTGCTGTTGGTATGTGTTGTTTCAAATGCACTTAATCTTAATTAACACTTCATTAATGCTGGGATGTTTAATTTTCTCTTACTTTTTTTCAGTCCTCCATAAAGCATGCTTTGAGCTTAGCAGTGTTGTTCATTCCCCCTGAAAAGTTGACAAGAATTCTAGTAGGCATCTGTGTGCTTCATTTTGTGTAAAGCAATAGCAAAAGTTGTGGATGATGTTTGCTCAAGCTGCACTATTCTGACAGCTATAGTTAACTCTCTGGTAACAGTTAAGAGATTTCAGGTAGAATGATGCTATATTTGTGATTATATGTAGTTCTTTATTCCTTGAGCAAATAATGCTGTTGGAACAACCTGTAAAGAACAGGAGTGCTTGATGACATTTACCAGGCCTTACTACTGTGAAGACTGATCACAGTCTTAGAGTCATGCCATCAACATGAGTAATACCATTTAAATCAGAGGAAAGAATCAGTGATGTCAGCAACAAGTTGTCTCCTGTAGATGTAATGGTTTTGATTTGCTTTTAGCTAATTTAGCTTATTGTTCTTCTCAGAGGTCAATATATATCTATATATTATTACTATTTTATTTTTTATTTTTTGGATGAGTATTGATTTCTCTCCTTGTAGTTTGAGAATCCCCTTGTCTAATACAGATATTCTTCATGGTAAGCTAAAACTAGGTCAAAAGAGCTGCCCTATGGGTATGCTCAATTGATGCCAGCACCTTAGAAGCACTGGTGGCTGTAGCCTCACCCCCAGCTTGATGTCATTTGGAGGAAGGATGTTGGTTTAGGAACCCACACACGGTATAGTGCAGGATCCCAGCTGGTGATAGAGGCAATAACAGAAATGTGGTTTTGAGAAGGTAAAGTTTTATTAACCTGCTACTTTGGGCTTTTTGTCATATCACAGTTAGCGTTACTAAAATAAAAGTAGTTATTTTGGAAGTATTTTTCAAAATAAACTACAGTTAAAGAATATAAGACATACAGGAAGTATGTTTTAAGGAACAATGAGCAGTACATAATAAAGTAAAGGGAAATGATAACTGGTAGATTTTCAATAGCTAAAGACTTGTGATTGTAATGATTTGTAAAATCTGAATGTTTGTAAACTTAACAAAAATGCAGTAATGTACTGGAAGACTAGATGAACTTTTAGTGCTTTGATTCACTAAAGCATAACACATTATTGATTATTAATCATACAAAAGAACAAAATACTAATTTATATGAATATACTTGCAGAAACATTAAAATTCTTTTTATTACTCATTGTCTGTTCTTGCACATAAATGTGAAAGGGCTGTCAGTCTTATGATTCCTCCAGAGATGACAAATATGTACCTAATATGTATTTAAAAACTCATTCTCTTATTTTTGGAAATTATCTTTGATAAACACTTAATCTCTACATAAAGCATACATATGTATATTTTTTCATAGGTTGGAAATGAAAGTAAACGTTAGTCCTACATCTTCCTCTAATAGGTGTAACTGACTTGATTTTGTTTCAGAAAAAATATTTCAGCGTTGCTTCTCTGAGCTTATCTTAATTTTAGTTGAGTTTAATTCCAGATAGGCTTTCAGGCAGCATGCCTATGCATATATTTAGATTTTTATTTATTTATTATTTGAAAGCAATACAAATCCAATATGTCTTCAGTAACAGGTTATATGCTGTATTGTAAAATAAATATCTCTTAAATGGTTTATTAAAAACTGATTGGAGCAACCAAAACCAATATAGCTGTATCTACCTTGATGCTAACCCATGGACTAAGTTGAACCTGAAGTGTTCTGTGACTTGGCAGCTCTCTGCATCCAAACTACTAGTTGTGGACAGGGAGCAGGCTGGTGAAAAACACATTCTCCTTATGAAGGCAGTTTACCAATACTACCATGAACTTACCAGTACTACCTATCCCTAAAAATAGCATTACCCTTCTGGGAAGGAATCTGTGACCTCATTTCATCTCTCTTCTCTCTTCACAGTGATTATAAACACAGAGGTGGGTAATTCTGTGATAAGAAAGAGCAAAGAGCTACAGGTTTTGTGTTATGTTCCAAAAGTCACCTTACCTGCCCATAAGCCCTGGATTTTTTCCAGGCAAGTGTGAATGAGGTGAATGTAAACTCAATTTTACAAGGCCAAACTGCTGTGTTGAATGTGGCTGGGGACTGTATGAGTGCAATGTTAGACTGGAGAGAGTGTCCAGCAGTGTTCAGAATTAAAGGTGGTATTTTGTACAGCAAAGGTGATATAAATTGCCTTTTATGTTTCAACTGTAATTTGTTAGAGTGGTTTCTGTAGGTGTTAATTTTATTTGCAAGTTCGCTTTGGGAGTCTCTCAACTGCATTATCATTTTTATTATTATTTATCTTGGGCAGATGGGATTTGCAGTCTTAGAATGCGAAGTTTCAAGTCATTCACTTTCAGACTTCTTTTTGAAACTTGTTCTTTCACGTATGTATAATTAAAAGTATCACTAGGCATTTAAAATGGATTAATCCACTTGTTTGGATGATTATCTAAAATATACAGTAGAAAGAGGTTTTAATGGTAATATAGAGGAAGACAATTACATTTTTAGTGGGAGATAAGACATAAAAAGCAAATGGAAGGGTTAGAGTTAACAGTGATACGTGAGAAATGCTGAAAGAGAACTTCAGATATTCTTATGGGGAGACTGAGATATGGTCCAGAAATCTAAGAGAAGTAATTTAAGTTGAAAAAGGGGGCAAAGGGGAAGAGTTCAAGGACCACGCTTAGCTGATACAAATGTAGGGAATGGATACAGATTTTGCTGAAACTCAGATGAAAGGTCAGTGTCTGTCACGAACAGATTCAGACCCCTTACCCAGGAAAAATGGCTGAAGCTAGAAAGTGTGATTTTCATTAGTGTTTTGCTGAGTAGAAAAAGGAGTAAATGGTAATACACAATTTTCAGAGATTTCCACACTGGTTTGCCAACAAATGGCAATACTCATATAAAAGAGCAAAGTATTGTGATTAATTTTTTTTTCTGGAACGTGCTGTTTTTTGTGATCCAATCCATTCCTAAGAATGGTTTCTTGATTCCTAGTTGCAGAATACAGATAAAATGTACATTTTTATAATGTTCAGTTATTGAAATGTTAGAAATTATGCTATTGTAACTTTGGTGTTTTTTACTGTTCAGATGGTTACAGATACATTACGATTATAAAAATGTATTGATTTATCTAGAGCCTTTTAATAGCTCTAGTGTAGTCTGGACTCTTTAGCCTGAATTAATTAGTTCTTTGTTCATATTTATTACATAAATAAATACCTGGTTTATATGATGTTAGCACTTTGTCACTCAGAAGGTTGTCCTGCATTCTTTCACAGAAGTTTTTATCTGAAATGGAAAAGGAAAAGAGAAAGAGAACAAAAGCATTCTTCTATGAAATACATCATCAAATATAATTGTCACTTTTTGCAATAAAGTAAAATTAATATTATAAATTGTGACTATATTATAATGACTAAATTACAAAAGTTGAAAATTCTGAGTTCATCATGTTGAAACTTTTCTACTTGAGTGCAACCTTTTTGTACCTTCAAATGATTCAGTATATATTTCAAAGAATATGTTCCATTACTCAGGCTAATCTGTTGATGCACTTACTGGCTGCATAAATTAGTCAATTCCTAGCTTTTGGCATAGCTTATTATCACTGCAGAAGATCAGAGAGAATGATGTTAAAATTCAAGGGCATTCATACTTACCATTGAGATCTGAGGACAGTAAATAAGAATATCAAAAGTAATCCTAATGCTAAGCCTTTCAAAATGAAGTACCATTTACATATTCAAGATTTATACATATTCAAGATTTTGTGCTGGTCTTTCAAATTGACTTAACAGGTTTAAGAGGTTTACTTGTTCAACACGAATTAAATGTCAGCAGACGAACACTCATACTGTAAATGTTATCTCCTTCTGTTAATAAAGGTAGAGAGGGACTGTTTTGCATAATTTATGGTCTCTATAAAGTATCATAATTGAGAGAGTGCAGGAACGGCTGTAAATTCCTGATGAAATGCAAGCATAAATCTGTTTACTATTAAACATGATTTACTGCTATTTCTCTCTTTTTTTTCCTCCTTCTCCCTGTATTTTTTTTTCTAGAAGGTGCACAGTTTTTACAAAAAATGGCAATATGAACTTTATGTTCCACAGTTGGCATAGAATAAATTGTATCTAGGACTATCACCTGTATTTTGAGATCTTCTTTTAGGTTGTATCTTCTGTATCTTCTTTTTTTTTATATATATATATTTAATGAGTTAGAAATTAAGATGAAAATTGCAAGGGAATTATAATGAAATAACACCTCTAACTGAAAATAGTGTAAACCTATTGGCTACTCTATATGCTTGATGCACAGAACCACCTATTATGCCTCCAGTAAATTATTTTTTTCTTGCTTAAATAGAGATGACTGATTTTGTGCCTATACTGAGATAAACAATCACATTTTATCACATAGGGTGGGAAATCTGTAGGCTAATACTAATAATAGTTGTAATATATTTTCTTCTTATGCATAATGTATTTTTTTTTTAAAAAAGGAAGCTATTTTAGTGTAAAGCAGAATTGGAAAGCATGATTACCAGAAAATGCAATCAACTACTTGCATATATTATTCTACTTAACTGTGTACCTCTGAGAATGCCTGGCCAGTCTCTTGCACAGGCATAAGCCTCGTTTGTGGTAACTTTTAGAATTCAGGTCTTTGGTTTCTGTATAACTTAGTTTTACTTGGTGATTTACATTTTTTTTTTTTTTTTTAATTTTTTATGTCTAAAGGTCTCTATATCTGGAAAGTTAAGAGACTGAAGAAGGTACATTCAGAAAAGTCATTTTAATCAATTGCTGCTGGTTGTAATAGTTTACCTGCCTGTTCAGTGCTGTCACTTCTAAACTGCCTGACTTCTCTTCCCCACACTGCTGGGTTTTATGATTTTGGAGTGTAGTTTTTGAGTGTAGATTGTGGTAGAAATCCAAATATCTGGTTAAGCAGAATGACTTTATTAGCTCTGTTATTTTAATGAATGCATTTCAAATTGATTAGACAATGTAAGCATTGCGCTGTTTGGTAGTTTTATTTATACAGTATTATAACATTCGCTTTTTATAATCTATGTACTTTCTGGAATGCAGTTTTGCTCTGTTGCTGCTTGTGCCCTCCTCCTTTTTAACCACAACTACATATTATTTTCTACTGACTTACTTGGCTTCTAGTCCTGGTTTCAGATTTGGTTTGTCCGTCCACCGCTACCTCTCTCCTGTATTGGACATGGGTAGATACGAGGAAACTTATTTTAGAAGCTTCACCTACATTTTGTTTTCTCAAGACTTCATTAAAGTTTGCTCCTTAATTGAAAGAAGCATAAAATATTTTAAGAAATCAAGCAGCTGGCATATATAAAAGTAAATGTCTGGATCTTTACAGAATCACAGAATTGTCTAGGTTGGAAGAGACCTCAAGATCATCGAGTCCAACCTCTGACCTAAATCCAGTATTTAGTAATACTGGATGAAGTTTTGGCTATTAACCTCTTGATATTAGATTTTCATAGCCAACAATTTAGACACCTATGAGAAGTTGTGCGTGGTTGCATTAGTATAAAGCTGTATTTAGATGCTAAATTGTCAGTTCTACCTGCATTTAGTTGCTGAGGCAATATACTGATAAAGACATTTCTCAGTACATGTATGCCCAAACTTCATCCTATTTAGCTAATAAATAGTTGGTCTTTTAGAAAGAACTGTGAAGATAGCAGATGTACAATGAAAACTGTGATCTCTCAAATAACTTTGCGTCCTGCCCACTTATTAGACCTATCTCAACTCACAGTGGAAATAGTAACTAAAAATAGCCTTCACTCATTTTAAGGAGCTCTGATAGCTAAACATGAAAAAACCTAGAAAAGCAAGCCCCACTTCCAGGAAACTTTCTAAGTAATTGCTACTCAGAACCAGCACTTGGTTGAGAAGTAATTATGACAACTAAAAATATTTTTGTAGATCTAGCCATTATAGAAATCTTGCTTTTAAGATTTGATTGTTCTATTTATGCAAACCTTATTGGGTGCAGAATTTAACAACTTCCTTGGAAATTCTGAAATATTTCAATTTTGAATAGGTTGTCTGTGCACATTGCTCTTCCCATGCAAATTAAAAAACCTTACCTTTATTTATTTATTTATCTTTGGAGTTGAAGATGTTCGATTTTGCATTCTCTTTAACTAAGAGTGGTCCTGACTATTTTTTTTATGTACAGTAGATGTCAATTCATACTGGACTCATGGATGTCTTCTCATGTTCCCAGTGGAATGTAAAATGTACTATTTTCCTTCAAAGTATTTTTGCACATGCAGATTTTTGACCAAGATAACCAACTGTATGAAAGGGTAAAAGTGCAACAAAGCATTCTGAATTATTTAGTAGTATATGGCCTGTAATGTTATATAAAAAGCATAGCTGGTGTTTCTACTTTCATACTACTAACCTTCAACAGATCATGGTTTTATACTATTCTTTAGGAATGCTAACAAGAAATGAAATGAAGGGTGTATGTAGTGGAATGTGAACAGTTGCTGTTGTCCTTATCCTTGTGCAAGGTACAGGATCTCCAGTGTTTTCATTAGTTATTAGCTATATTTGCTTTGCTAGTTTCCTTCTAAAGACAAGTATATCACTGGATTATGAAACACTAAGTATAACTCCTTATATTTCATATGACATATACAACAGATTCAAGAAAATGCCTGTAGTCTTCCTCTCTTAAAAGTACTTCCTTTTAACATATTTCTCCCCATTTTTAGGACTTCAGTAACATAGCTGAATTGTAGTTCCTTTCTATAGGTAGATGATCAAACGTTCTCAGCATTATATAATACAATTTCCATTTTATTTTAAACATACTTTGCATGATATAAAAATATTGATCACAGTGAGCTTTAACAATTGTTACTGCTATAAACAGAAATGCTGCACAATGGTTTTAGTGGAAATAAATTATATAGTCATTATCTCTTTAAAAAAATCACAAGAAGGAGAACCTAGGCTGTTTGGTCATTGGCATAAAATAAGTCCTTATTGAGTTCTTTACAAAACTTGAACCCCAGTTATTTTCTACATTTGCTTTCCACATCTTCAGAAAAGCACAATGTATCTGTCTCTGAAAGCCCCACAGGGTCTCTGGTGAACATTTAATTCCAAATATTTGCAAAGTTTCTGTTGTTCTTTTGTTCTAGTGGAAAAATGTACACCAAAATAGCAAGTAGTGCTCTCTTCACTAATTCATAAGTGGTCTTTTCCAATATGTGGGTACACAGCGGCATACTTCTTCACTAAAATAAAATCCAGCATCACAGCGTTTCGTTCGAACTGTACATGGCGGTCTGTAACAACTAAAGAAACAAAAAAAGTGGGCATTAATAAAACACAATAATTTATATTAACCTGGAGTATAAATCTGTGTGCATTTACATTGCCGTTGCTCAATGGAAAGTTTTATTCCCATGAATACATATCTTTTGACTTCTGTTTGTGTTCTGGGAACCCCTTTTAATTGGCCTATTCTTCCAAGATAATTCCAAAAGACAATGGCAAGAATCATGAATGTTATGGAAAATAAATAGTTTCATTGCAAGAAATACCCATGAATTAAAGTGTTGCCGGGTTGTAACTGCAGTCTAACCTTCAGTATCACATCTTTTTTTTCTCCCTTTTAATTTTGAAAATACAGTAATATTTTTGCATTTAAATTGGCTTGTGATGAGCTTGCATACTGTATCCTGCCAGGTGGCAACCTGGAGTCCTTTCGATTGTCAAAAGTACCATTTTCCTACCCAGTACTGTTTCTTACCTTAATGCAGTGGGCATAAGAGATTTGTTTATTTTTGTTACTCTGTGACTCTGATCTTCAAAACGAGAACGTACTTTCTTCAGGCTGCAAATTCCTACACCACTCTCTGAGTTCAGTAGTGTTATATCTATCTATACCTCATATTGCATCTATCTGCATTCTAAAGTAAGGTCAGAGCCTGCATACTTCTGATAAATCTGACAGGAAAAAGAGCAGAAATAGCCTCTTTTAGATTAAAAAAAGTTCAACAAAAATAACGCACAAGTAGCTAAAAAGCAGGAAAATTTTTCGTTAACTGAAAAATAGAAGTCATACAAAGATAATATCTGTGGTTGTCCCTGAACTCCTCTTCCTTTTCCTTTTTTATTTTTTTTTATTCTTTTAAAACAAGAACCTGACCTAAAATAACCTTGCAATAACAATGCTAAATACTTTCTGGTGTATAATGAAGACAAAGTACAAGTCTGTTTTTTTGTTTTGTTTTGTTTTCAGACACTGGCAATGAGTCAAAAGACAAAAGTATATGTTTCAAATTTCAACAGAGTTATACTTAAAACTTGTATTTAAATAATGTGTGTCTGTGAAATAGTGATATTGCTAACTTCAGTTTAAAGACATTACATTACACTATACTAAGGCAATTTCAGTATCCTTTTCCCTAGGCAATTTTTGTTTCAGGCTTGAGGGTACTCTTATTATTGTTGCAGATAAGATAGTATGTCGCATGCTTGTTTTGGATACCAAATTACCACTTTGCAATAATTTGTTTATGATATGGGGTCTGGATTACAGTTACATTAATTCAAGCTGGTTAGTTCAACCAATGAACTTGGCTATGAAGAAAGCAATAAGGAATGAGGAAGGCTGCAAACATGGCATTTATCAACTAGTCACGTCTTGTTCAGTGTTTTCAGTGTCATTAATCATAGCTTATTTCACCAGTGTGGTCTCTGTAATTAAGAGAGTAACTTTACTTTGTGCTAATCTAAGTCTTTACGTAGATACTTGAGATCAGCCTAACAGCTCAGAGGAACCTGTCAGAGCCCTACTGACCTTTTGCCCAATCACGTTTGGAAACAGTGGTAAAAGGCACGAAAATCTCATTGTCACTAGAGAGAGAGAAAGCAAGGGAGCAAGTAAACTTTACTATTATGCTTGCCAAAGGATCTAATACTCTGCAAATCAGCCAGAGGGTTCTACTGGGAAAAAGATATTCCTTAGTGATGCAATGGATGAAGCACTGAACTCTGTCTTTTTAACTTTCACGGCAGAGACAGGCAGACTACTTACTGTACTGAGTGATAGTACAGTGAAATAATAAAAAAGAAAAGATGATACACAAAGTCAAACTCCCCTATGACACACTGCACAAAATGAAAAGCAGTCATGTCGTCATTAAATATGTGGAGTCTGCTTTGTTTAGGCGTCATGCCTGCTAGTGAACTGTGGACTTCAACTCAACTTGCAGTTGAGAGATGCTATAAAGCATCTCTCCCAAGTGAGTGTCTCAGTTCTGGCAGCAGTCACACTCCAGTTACCTGCAGTCATATCCTTGTTTGGGACACTTCAACAGAGCAAAAAATTCCCTCTGCTCTCCTCCCTCTAAAATCCTTTGCAGATAGGCACCCAGTGATCTGGCCACACCATAACTGGCCAAAATCAATTTTTAATGTAATGGTACAGAGTGAATAGTAGTACAATAATTGTAACTATATAAATGTGACTTTCTTAGGAAACTGCTGAACAACAGACTGGGTATTTCAAAGATTTAGACTGAATATTGTTTATTCAGGTATTCTATGGGCGCTCTTATGTGGCTGATGTCTGTTTTGATGAGAACAATCTGAGCATGCTGGAGTGTGCCAACAGTATGTGTAGTGTTGGGGTGAATCAGTGGCAACTTTTTATTTGTGGTCAGTGATTGTGATTTTTTGCTACCAAAAGAAAAATAAAAAATCCAATTCAGGTGTGAGATTTTGGAGAGTCTAACATCTCCAAAGATGAAACTGAAGTAAATATGCTACTTTTAATGATGGTAGCACCTTGATAGTAAGTTTTAGTGTTATTTTATTTTATTTTTCCCTCCTATCCTGTGCTTTGTAAATGGGTTTTTATCCCTGCCCTCTGGAGCATGTTCTAACATTATGTATTGTACCTAAAACACCTCTGCCTCTAAACATTTAGGTGCTTCCAAACAAGAATCTGTAACACTGCTCTCTCTCTGCACAGGGAGCTGTCTAGGACAGCTGCCTAGGTCTTAGAAATCTAATTATTAGAAATCTTATTATTAATCTTATTAGAAATCGTATTATCCTATTATTATATATTTATAATAATAATAAGCATTATTATTATAAGAAATTATTATTAATCACAAAGTTATAGAGCAGCACCTCCATTTACTTGGTCTCATAACAGGAAGGGATCTTTTTTGCGAAAGACAATGTTGTAGGTCTTTTCCTTTTTACAGAAGGTTGTGGATTGTGGACAGAGCTAAAATGCAAATAAACTACACTAAATCCTTTACAACCTAGTCCAACCTCTGACCTAACACTAACAAGTCCTCCACTAAACCATATCACTAAGCTCTACATCTAAACGTCTTTTGAAGACCTCCAGGGATGGTGACTCAACCACTTCCCTGGGCAGCCCATTCCAATGTCTAACAACCCTTTCAGTAAAGAAGTTCTTCCTAACATCCAACCTAAAAGTCCCCTGGCGCAACTTTACCCATTCCTCCTTGTCCTGTCGCCAGGCACGTGGGAGAATAGACCAAAACCCACCTCACTACAGCCTCCTTTAATGTACCTATAGAGAGCAATAAGGGCGCCCCTGAGCCTCCTTTTCTCCATCTGTTTCTTATATCATATTGTCTTTGAAAGTAAGAAAGAGATTCAAACTCTGTTATGTCAACCACAAGAGAGAAAAGCAGATAATGTTAATTATCTGCCAGTTGTTAATCTTTTTTTTTTACTCCTTTCTTCAGCACAGCTCTAATTCCTGATATTAGACATGTTGTCTTAATTAATGATAAACTAACGTGGACATAACTGTCAATTACATGTTTTATAAAAAAGCATGTGGCTTACTTTTGATAAGCTACAAATTACCAGAGATATTTAAATCTCCCTATTTTCCATTTCCAATGAATGGACATTTCTGGAAGTGTTAAGAGTAATCAATACAATAGAAATAATTATGATATATTAATAAATAGAAGTGATCCTTCTCCTCCAAATAGCATAGTCTTATGTTTTAACAAATTAACTTTGCAGAAAAACTTACCTCATCAAAATTATATAAGGCAGAAATAATATTGTTTGATTCTTAAAACCTAGACATTTAAATATTTATGTATATAGACTGCTACCTCTGTTGATGTAGCAGTCATGGAAGGAAAAGCTCCTGTGATATATAAATAAATTTCAGAGTTTCTTGCCTGGCCAAATCCCATTTTAAAGGATGAATGTGTGTATATAACTGTAAAATTACATATTGTGCCTTTTCACAGAAATCACTCAGAGCTAAGAGACTTTTTGTGTACTCATAAATCTTTAGCATCAACTGAGTGAAATGAAGAATATGCAGAATTGTGGAAAATAAAACAAATGATTATATCTCCAGAACTGACTTCTGAAATCTAATTAAGAACAATTTTGTTCCTGGAAATAAAATAAGTGGTACTTTAATCTTCCTTTCTTTCTCTCTTTCTGTCTCTTTCTTTCTTTCATGTTACTTAATTTTCATCAAAAGAAAAGAGATTAAATATGAAGTACTAGTAAGAGAGAGCATAAGAAACTAAGCACGCTGTAAAATATTTATTCTGCCTAGTAGTTTCCTCTGAGATATAAAAGCTATAGAAGATAAAACTGAACCTAAGAGAGGCTTACAATTTATGGCTACAAAATGATTCAGCAAAACAGCTAATAACACAACCTCAAATTTTATACCTTAGGCACACCAAAAGAGATGAAGACTGATGTTTTACCTGCATGTCTGGTGATGGAATCTTTTTCCTTTTAAGAAGCATTTATTGGGAGATTCTATACATTCACAGATGCATTTTGCAGGATTTAGTGGCTGATGTTTGGGACAGGTCTTTTTACATACACACTGGCACTTCTCTTCATCAAATTCTTTGTTGGGTCCACAGGAAGCAGGGAGAAGTTTGTTTTTGCACATGCACTGACACGATGCTCTGTCTAATTCTTTGTGAGGTCCACAGCTTGAGGGCCGCATGCCTCCTTTGCAGACACATTGACAGGTTTCTTCATCCAGCTCTTTGTTTGGTCCACAAATATGGAATCCATCAGATGTGTCTGGAAATACAACAAAGAAGTTACACAAGTATCAGAATTTTGTTTCATCCTATTCCCATATTTTTAAGTGCAGAAATGATAGTAAATTCTTACCTTTCAAGGTGTCTGGAGAAGAAACAAAAATCAGAAGACAGGCAACATTATGTAATACCATTAATAAAGAAAAAATTTATTTAGGCTGCCTAGAGAAGTTGTGGATGCCCCAACCCTGGAGGTGTTCAAGGCCAGACTGGATGGGGCCCTAGGCAACCTGACCTAGTGTGTGGCATCCTGGCTTATGGCAGGGGGATTGAAAGTAGATGGTCTTTAAGGTCTCTTTCCAACCCAAGCCATTCTATGATTTAATTCTCAACTCTTAATTTCTTTACCTTCTTTAGGTAAGTCAAACAATGGAACTACATTTAATCTGCTAAGCAAAACTACCTACCAGAATCGCCAAGGTGAGAAGAGAAACCAAAATCATGCTGTGCCAAACATCTGCAAATTTGATTATTCCAGACATGATTTTTTGGACAGGTCTTGTTTGCCATGTGACACCTATAGAATGAAATATACAGTTGGTTTATTGCCATATGAAATCAAGAAGAAATTGTTTTTAGGTGCTGATTGCATTTTTCCCTCCATTACAAAATGCCTTTCAAAGGTTCATTCATGATCTTGTTTTTAACTCCTATCAAAGTCTGCTACTAGTTAAGGTTCCCCCAAGTAGGGGAATCTTTAACCATTTGCTGAAGATACCTTCTTACATTTCAATTTTTAGCTTTAACTTCTAGAAACTGATACTTGTACTTTCTAACCCTTGAATGGAAGCCTTATATATAAAATAGAGCAGTATAAAAAGTGTTTGCATGTCAAATACCACATAGGTGGCAACTGGAATAATTTTTTATGTTGCTTTTTAGCAGGACATGATGACAGTTGATAACAGTTTCTGAATCAACGGTGTAGACCAAACTCAATTTTCTAAAATGTAACCAGATTCTCTTCCCCTTTATATGATCGTTGTGTGTCATTAACTGATTATTTCTCATCAGCCTCTCAAATCTCGGCCAGTTTTCTTGACTCTGAAGATTTGGACCTCAGCAGTGATGAAGTCACTTTAGAAATGAAAGAAAATACACAATTTAACAGTTTAGTGCTTTGTACCTGCTGGAGTTTTGTAGCCAACATAGTGGTGCCAAAGAAAGCAAAAAAATCCTAACAGTAGCTAATCTCTTTACAGGATGTGAAACAGCTAGTAGGTCCACCACATGAGAATATTTATATGTATTATCTGATCTTCCTTATTTGCAATTTCTTTATCACCACAGACGCCCATTACAACTTTTAACGAGTCATGCCTAACTTCACCCATCCAGGCTGTGTCGTTAATTCATTGTGTCTAGAATATTTCTAAAATTCTCATGTGTTAAGACAGCTCATACATTACCCATTTTAGGCACTTTCTCATTTCCCTGAGAGCAGCAGCATTACTCACACATTCAAAAATGCAGGTGCTAGGACATTCTTCCTTGATTATCATTCAACCACATTAAACAACTCTTTGCTTCTAGTTCAACATCACCCTGTAACACCTCCTGTTTTATCAAGCTGGTGTTTTCTGATTTCATTCCGCTAATGATCTCATTCTTGCTCCTTCACTTGGCATATATGCCTTTTTGCCTGTCTCCTGTTGCAGCTTGAGAATGTACAGGCATGTAATTATATTCTGTTAACCCCTCCGCCCCAAATCACACCTGGAGCAGAGAAGGCAATTGTCAGAAGGGTGACACTGTGTGAAAACACCAAGAACACATGAACCATAATAAGACGATGCCGATATGAAAACTAAGAACTTGAAGAAAACCATATGTATTTCAACATCAAGATTGGAAACAACTAGCAAAAAACCCTGCAACTACTTTCCTTAGAAATTCTTTGGCTGCTGGGACAGAAAATTACTGGGGGACATGGCTCAAATTTTAAAATCTTATTATAACTTTTTTGGAAAGTTAAGAAGGCTTAAAAATCAGAGGAAAAAAACTTTGAAAAAAAAAATCATTACCTTCTTTCCTAACCATTATCAACTCAAAATAAAATAAAACAAAATATAACAATAAAATAAAAAAGCATGCTAAGTCATTACCTGTCATTGTCAAGACAGATGACGCACAGGAGGGAGAAACATTTAATGTGTACAGCATGCACACAAACCACATCTAAAATACGCCTGTCAGCTCTGTAAGTACCTATTTACACTACCATGGAAAAAAAATGGTCATCATAGAGACTTGAATCTGAATGATATATATATTAAAGACCATGCCCTCCTCTCCTGCTCCACTTCCTGCCCCTCCAAAATCACCAAGCTCCTAAAATAAAGTAACAATTTTCTAACTGAGTTGCACATCTTGATGAAATTCTATACAGACAGAGAAGGGTACAGATTAAGATGCCATTAATCCAGAAGGTATTCGGAAACATTGGTTAGCATGAACTGACATGCCTCAGCCCCATAGGTATGTAGTGCTAGCTACTACTTATTAAAATGAAATAAACAGAACAAAGTGGGAGAACAGGCAAAGACCTGGACCTTAATTCGCATGATAACGTTGTGCAGAAAATATATTTTATACAAAAAAGAGCAACTATTTATATTATGTCTTACAAGTTATTTTCCTCTTTCTAACATGTGCATCATGGCATAGTCCAGCCTTCAATTCCTACTAGATGCCAAGTTTACTACCCTAAAACCAGAATTTACACTCTTAGGCTTTTCTTTCCATTAATACATATGCATATTATTATTGTACTTCTGTTAAAATGAGAGGTGCAGAAATACATGTACACTTGCAGATCTACCACTGTGACAAGAATGTAAATTAAAAACAACACCAACAAAACACAAAAAACAGTGGGATTCTGAAAAGAATCCAGGCACTCATCAGCAACATGTAAATGGCTTTAAGTTTAAAAGCAATGATTTATAAAATGAAAATACGAAAAACAAACAAAAACAAAACACAAAAAACAATGAGCCTGAGTGCCTCAAGATTCTGGAAATGAAAGTAAAGATAATATTTAACAGTAGGCAAGGCCTGTGTGTGCTCTACTACTACAGAATGCTACTATATATTGTGTTCTACTACAGCATACTACTGCAGGACAGTCAGCTGGCCAAAGTCTGGTATGTCCATGCTTACTTCCCTTTAAATATAGGTAGCTCTTTCATGCACAGAATAAACTCCTGTAATAGTAATTATAATTGTTCTTAGATACTGAGAAGCTGCCAACAGTCAGCATAATTTGTCTTCATTATTGACTCTCAGATTTTGACTTTTTACAATCCATTAATTATGCAATCAAACTATAAATAGATTTATTCCCTAGTATTTTTCTAATCCACTGTTTATGATCCACGTTTTGATAAAAACATTGAACATTCACATTTTAACTGAATGAACAAATGAAAAGAGAAAGACCTAGCTTGCTTCTATGGGTGTTTTAAACTATTCGCTCATCTTATTAAAAATGTATATAATTGATTCCAGTTTAGGTTTTAGTCATTCATCGTCTATAATGCAACTGGTAGCCTGTTAGGTATTTTTGTCCTACTAAATATGTATGCACCATGAAATCACCACTCAGTCCTGTGAATTAATGGTAGTAAGTTCTTCAAGTGTTTTAATGACAATTACTTCAGTGCTAATACTTTTGTGAGTTTTTCCTTTCAAAATCACCAAGCCTATGAACTACTCAAACAAATCGATACGTCAGTTTGTCAGTTTTGTGGACTGCTTACCCTTCCCGCTCTATTTTGTTTTCACTTCTGGCATATGAAAATGTCCAAAAAGATTTTTAGTCAAAGATTCCCTAAGGACAGGAGTTTTCTTTTAACAGCTTTTAAAAAAATATTATTATTAATATTATTATATTAACAGTAAAATACAGCTTGAGGGAGACATACTACCTGTTCCTTATTTCTAAAGTCAGTATTTTTTGATAGCTTTCTTTTCTTAGTGTTATTCTTTTTTAAGAAGTTGATTTTTTTTTTTTCCCCTTAGCTACATTTTTGCTCCTCCGTGGGGGAAAACAAACCAACCAACCATTATAATTTTTTTTTTTCTTCACTTTTTATTAGTGACCTATTCCCAGTTTACCCACTGGGTAGAAAGGTACTGTGTTAATTGCTTTAGTAATGTTCTTTCCATGTAAACCACCATTAGCTCCTTTGCAAAATGTATTCTGCTATTACTGATGTATACAAGGTCACCTATCTTAACTGTGAAAGCTTCCAGCAATATTTTAAATTTAATTACATATGCTTGCTCGTAAGGCGAAAGGAAAGACAAGTCTCATACTTACTGGGTTTGTGTTGCTGGCAAGGAACGTCTTATGATAGAATGAACTTGTCTGTAAACATCCAACTTAGACATGCATCGGCAGGACGTGTGATTGGCAAAACTGACGGTTACAGGTTTGGGGCCATGAGAAAGAGGCACTGTAATTTCAAACAACTACAGAAGGGAAAGCAAAGAGAATAAAAGAACTTTTTTATAGACCAGTAACAGTACAACTGAAGATATAATGACATAGACAAAACGCCATAGGGAATTTAAGCTTCGGTTTTTGTTCTCCACTATCATTCAGTTCAATATTCAATGATACTGCTAAATAATTGCTAAGTTAAAAAAAAATGAATACAGTATCTATGTCATAACAGTTAACATTTTTAGTGTTAAGTCCTGTTATATGCCAGTTTGCTTACTATGACATTCAAATCAAAGATGTTAAAAGATGAAAATTTATGAAGAACTCATTCTTCTAGA
This sequence comes from Aythya fuligula, assembly GCF_009819795.1. Taxonomy (NCBI): domain Eukaryota; kingdom Metazoa; phylum Chordata; class Aves; order Anseriformes; family Anatidae; genus Aythya; species Aythya fuligula. Next base: position 23,535,409 of record NC_045562.1, on the reverse strand, counting down.
GGAAATTACTTCAAATTGGCAGCCTTTTTAATATCCAAAACATAGTATTTGAAAGACTCTTCAAAAATTTGGAAAACAATAATAATTTAAAAAGGGGATCAGCTACGACATAATACATCAGTTGAAAAATTACAAAGCTTGTATAAAACAGCAACATACTGAATTTAGATCAAAACATTTTCATATAAGTGAGTTTTGAGATACACATACCATATTTTTGACTTTCTAGTATTTATATCAGTGAAAATTATATGGTCACCCTAACAGAATGCATCTTGTACATTTCCAGAATATTAAGAAATGATATATTTTAATGAAATATTAATGTATGCAAATGAACAAAAGCCTAATTTTAGTGGGAACCGTAATTAAATGAGTCAAATAAGATAACTTCAGTGATGCCTTGTGGAAAAACTCAACATGGGATAACAGAAAACCACCCAGGTCATCTAATTTTAAGAAATTAAGAAAATTTCAAAACTAAAATCTCAATAGTTTACCGAAAAGTTAGGACAAATACTTTAGGTCAAAGTCTTAAAAGCTATTTTTGGTGGTATTTTTAATACAATAGCACACTGTTGCCTTTTAGGTGTGCAGTCACATTTCCAAATGCATTTAAGAATATTTCTGAATAGTCTGGGGCCTTCAAAATATGGTCATTAGTTATTTTTCCAGTTTCAGTTGATAATTAATTTTTAGCTGGAATCTGCAATGTGTTTTTATAATATATTTTATGCTTTTTTTTTTCTTTACAGTCAGTAACTTTATAGTATGGCATATAGGAAGCTTGCAAATGTGATTAAAACACTGATCATTTTAAATTACTCAAGATGCAAAGTACATCTTCAGGATGTCTTGAACACAAAATCTTACAAAGGAGTACACAAGTGAGCCTGGGTGCTAATAAGCCTGCAGGTACAGCTGTATGGGGTGTATTCACCAAGGACCCTCAAGGTAAAGGGGTCTTGAGGTAAAGGACCCTCAAGGTACAGCCCACAATAAAGTTCATATCATTGCCATACCTAAATTAGGCAACTTAAACCTAAACTTTGTGAAGGGCTTTCAACTCTGACAAATATCTATTTTACAAAATGAATTTTGGAAGCATTGAGTGACTGTATCTTTAAAAAAGTTTAATGTTGTGAGTGTCATCATAAAAGAACTGAGTTGGCAGAAGTACTATATTTGTATCTTATTCTGTTTCAGAATATTATAATGCTTTCCTGCAAGAAGTACTAAATCCTTTATATTATTATTTTTTTATTTTTTATTTTTCCCAATAGAATCTAAAAATGCAAAATGATATATCTTTGCTTCTGTACAAGGAAAAAACAAACAGAAAATAGTTTCCTGCATCTTCCATGTACTGATGGAAAAAAGCTCTCCATTTATGGAGCTACCATGGGAAGAGTTTATCTTGACAAAGAGGCTTCTCAACAAAGAATATTAACATTTGGATTCCTGTTCCCGTTGCAAAATAAATAACCCTTATTAAATTTTGGGGTCATTATAAAGGCACAAGTCCACTCCTAGTTTAAAGTTTGGTACTAATAAAATGAATGCAAAATCAGTGTCTGCCTCTCTTAAACATAACTATCACCAGGCAAACTTCCAGGTTTTTCACTAAGTTCGATATAGATTTCTGGAAAGAGAAATTTTATCAACTTTTTATTATTCTTATAATCCTTGTTGGCTTACAAATCAGTATTGGCTCCTTTACCCTCATCTGTTATAAAAGTTTTTAAATTAATCACAAAAGGAATTCTCACCAATGTCTCATCCAAAGAGAGCAATAATCACAACACAGTCTTTTCATACTAATATTTTTTATATGAAAATAAATTTATGTACCTATTTATTTCTCTTAAAAATATCCATCTATTTGAAGACCATCATAGGTTTGGAATTAACACACACACAAAGAAATCGGAGGAGAGTGTAAAGACAGAAAGGACCACATTTATGATAAATAGCTTTCACTTCTATATACAGTACACATTTGAGAAAATACATGCTGAGGTTTTTGGCTATCTGTTTTTTAAATCCTGATCTCTAAAGAGATGGCAAAAGTCAAAGTCACCTACGTATGCAAGAATTCCATTTTATATACTTTTTTAAACAATTTGTGCTTTTGGAAGGACAGTACAGCCATTAAGGCCTCTTTAAAAAAAGGGCATCTAAGAACTTATAGAAGCAAAGGACTTTATAATGCATTAAATATCTTGTAAAAAAGATTTTTAGTGCATATATGAACTGAAGGGCAGATCAAACACTAGGGCTGGACAAAGAATATACACTTAATCACACTATTACACATATAAAGAGAATCTTCTGCTTTCTCTGTTCTCCTATGACAACATGAATTTGCTTTTTCAAAGCTGAAGTAAAAATCCACTAAAAACCACTAGTTCTAGGGAGAAGTAATAAAATTTAGCAGCTGAAGATAAACATGATTCTTTGCATGGACCAAACTACAGCTTCTTGAAAAAAGAGCATGGTCTGTTCTTCCTTTGCTCTAGGAATACATCAGTCTGCCATGCTGTGAAGTGTAACAGACTCCAGACCACTGGAGATGGCAGTGTAGGACCACTGCTACAATCCCCAAGCACCTGTTGGGCTTCTGGAGTACACTACGAGAAATTTCATTAAAAATTCTAAGACTTCCCAATTGTGAGCTGAAAAGAGGGTGGGCATGAATTTTCTTCATCTACATTTATCCTTCCATTTAAACTGTGAAAGGTATCAGTTTAGATGTGAATATTGCTAACAACTATTACCATTCAGTAGTACAATACAAAGTACCCTACTTCAGCAATGGAAAGGTAAACTAGTTTCCCTATTCTCATAGAATAACCTTCAATTTGTTAAATAAAATTCTGTTAACAGCATATTTTACATCACCCGCTTGCAGCTACTGCTTACAAATAAAGCCAATAACCCAAACTCACCTATTTATGTTAGAGATTATAACACATTATATTTAGTATTATATTTATGGGCCTCACTTTCAGAAAGTGCTGAAGATGATACATGGACTAGCATTTTGAAAAAAAAAAAATCCTTAATGGAAATGATAAAGGATTGGAATTATTGATTTGTTCTTCCTTCATATTTTAGCATGTCTGCACATGCTATTAGGATACTATATTCTGATGCATTCTGGAAAAGGAGATATTTATTCTTCTCTTCTGATAATGCAAAATATATCAAGAAGGGATTTCACAAGAAATACATTATTGAAAAGTAATCTGCTACAGAAAATGTATTATATAACTCCGAATAATTCTGCTTAAATAATCTCTGGCATTTTGAAATAGGATCCATTCTAAAAAAAAATGCATTGCTCTCAACTGATAGCAGCATCTCTAAATCCAATTAAGTTATTTAAGTGAAAGTGAATATACATACACAGAGTTTGAATTATTATGTCAATAAATCACTTCAAGTTAGGTAAAATCTGACCTTCTGTAATGCTTTCTGGTTTTGTTAATATCTCTAATTTATTTCTTCCTAATCTTCTTCATCCAATAGAGCAATATGTTTAAACAGCTGTTGTCAACTACAGGGCATATTTAACAATACTTAACAGCCAAATGTCAATATCCAGAAAGGACTGTTGTATAAGAAATGTACCACAGCATCTGAGCAGGATGCTGGTTCTTGACTGTCTTCTTTGCTGGCACCATTGCTGGGTGTCTACTGTTGCTGTGGGTACCTCCTCTCAAGAGAGCAGATGGTTAATATTTCTGTCTGACTGCCCCATTCAGTAGAGGATTGGTTTCACTGTATTCTTAAAGGCCCAAATCTGCCCTTCCTTCTCAGCTTCAAATGATAGTAAAAATCAGGCTAATTCATGCTACAGACAATAAGGGGAAAGACATTTCCACCAGGTCAGTTCTTCAGGGGCTGTTGCATAAAGACAGATACTCAGGATGAAAGGCTGCAAAGAATGAGCTTCAATCTCCTGAAGAACATGAAATCTGATGGTAGGAGGTATTAGGGTAGTTGTTTTTTTTCAAGGTGGAGAGCTTTTATGGCTCAAAGTTTTGAGAAAAATCTAAATAATTATAGTACATTTAACAGCAAATTAAAGTACGTGCAATGAGTATTACTAGAGTTAGAGGCAAATACTCAAAATTTAAAAGAAAAAATTAGACTCAACTTTCCCATGCTGTTCTGTATTTACATGCTACCAACACTACATTAAGGTCAGGAAACCAATGGAAAACAACCATTGGTTGTGATATATGTGATATATGTGAAATATGTGATATATGTGAAATATGTGATAACTAAAGAGTATTACATATATATATATATATATATATATAATGTTATATATATATATATATAACAACATTAAAAAAATAATTACAGTTAAAGCTCTGTTCCAGCCTCTTCCACGTGAGCTAATACTCAGCATATATATTAATAATCATAATCAGCATATATAATAATAATCAGCATATATAAATAACATACTGTATATATCAGTATATCACAAATACTAATGGAATCTCGACACAATGGAAGAAGAGCTATAAAACATACAGAGTTAATGCATTTCACAGGAACTGAGCACATTCCATTCAGCCAGTCTAAGGCTGTTTTGCAACAGACAACTAGCCTGCAGGTCTTCCAGTCTTTCTCACCCCTCCCAGTATTCCTCTACAAAGCACTGTGTTCAGCCCTTGTTTCCTTAGGTCTACACCCAATATGATTCTCCATGCCAGCCTCCCCTCACTTCATCCCAAACATAGCTTTTCTTTCAGCCAGCCAGCCAGCCAGCCAGCCAGCAAAGCTCAATGCCCTTCCCTGGTTTTGGTCTCCTTAACATAATTCTTAGCATACGCAAATCTTGTCCCAGCTCCTTCTGAATCAGCCAGGTTCCATCCCTCCCACCATGATAAAGATAGATGTATTAATGACTGGTTCTCCCTAAAAAAATATGATTTAGGTGTCTATATCTGAAACTGCATAGTTGTTCAACTCAAAGTTATGAAGTGCTCTAGTCGCAAATAATTCCAACTCTCCAGTTTCATGCCTTTCCTAGGTCTTAAAAAAAAAAAAAAAAAAAAAAAAAAATTTATTTTTTCAGGCTTAAGAGCATGCAGATTGTCCTGAAGATAACAAAACACATCTTCCTACTACAAATTAACAAGCGTCATATACTTTGCCTAAAGCCAGGAAACATTACAACTTTTTCAGAGAAAAAAAAATAATCTAATTTTATTTTGTTGGCCCCTTTAATTATCTTTAAGTTTCATTTTATGCTGACACCTCAACTACAAGAAGGACATCGAGGTGCTGGAGTGTGTCCAAAGAAGGGCAATGAAGCTGGTGAAGGTGAAGGATCTAGAAAACAGGTTCTATGAGTACTTTACAACTACCTTAAAGGAGGTTGTAGCGAGGTGGGGAATCAGGCTCTTCTTCCAAACACCAAGTGATGAGGGAAAATGGCCTCAAGTTGCATTAGGGGAGGTTTGGGTTGGATATTAGGGAAATTTCTTTACTGAAAGAGTTGTGCCGCAATGGAATAGGCTGCCCAGGGATGCAGTTCAGTTACCTTACCTCGAGATCTTCAAGAAAAGTGTATATGTACAACATAGCAGCATGGTTTAGCGGTGGACTTTAGTACTAGGTTAAAGGTTGGACTGGATGATCTTTGAGGTCTTTTCCAACCAGAATGATTCTACGATTCTCTCTCATTCTGGTCTAAGAAGCAGCAGAATCACCACTTTTGCTGAAGTTTTAAAGCAAAAACCAAGAAAGTAAAAACAACGCATCAAGTGTCTGGCACAGACAACATCACCTATTATTAAAGAATAGCAAAGTTAGGCTGAGAATGAAAATAGAGTAATTACCTAATGAGGTAATTTACCCAATGGGGTAAACTGGGTACTCCTAACACTGCTTAAACTATATTTGTTTACCATTGAACATGATAGTGTGTGACTCTGATGTTTTTTTCCTTTTTTTTTTTTTTGTGTCACAAAAAGATCGAAGAGCCTCGCACAGTAAATTGCAAGAAGATCATCCACTTTTGAGTAAAAACTATAGTGTTATTAAAGCAAGAATTTTGTGCCAAAATCATTGCAGTAATTGATACTATGTGGATTTTCAAAAAGCTTTGGTTGCAGGGCTTTTTTTTTTAAGAATACATATATTCTGTAGTTTCTACTGACCATTATCGAGATGACTTGATATTCTTTCTCCTTGTACAGAACATACATACTGAATAGAAAAAATATTTCCTATATTTAAAATGAGAGATTTGTATTTCCTTTCCATCACAACTTTTTCCATGCCTATAGTATAAGAAAATGTGATTTAATTATTGATCAACAACACATGTTAAGTTATCATCAAATCTCATGTATCTGCTAAATATACTCTAGATCTTAAAGCTGATTCTTCTTCAGGTACCATCTTTTTTTTATCAAAGTCTCTTCAGATACTAATGGTCATTTTTACATTTACTTTTCAAAGCATTAGGACTATGTTTAATAACAGAAGTGTTAATTATCAGATAGGCTACTGTGAAAGTCAGCTATGAGACTGTTGTTTTATATTGAAAAAAAAAATGCTTTACTTTCTGCAGAATCACAGAATGGCGAAGGTTGGAAGGGACCTCTGAAGGTCATCTAGTCCAACCCCCTGCCGAGCAGGATCACCTAGAGCACATTGAATAGCATGGCATCCAGGAAGGTTTTGATATCTCCAGAGAAGGAGACTCCACAACCTGGGGCAACCTGCCCCAGTGCTCTGTCACAGTAAAGAAGTGCCCTGTAATATTCAGCCAGAACTTCCTGTGCTTCAGTTTGTGCCCATTGCCTCTTGTCCTCTCACTGGGCACAACTCAAAAGACCCTGCCTCCATCCTTTGACACCCTCCCCTCAGATATTTATACACATTGATGAGGTTTCCCCTCGGTCTTCTCTTTTCCAAGCTAAACAGGTCCATCTCTCTCACCCTGACACATGATAATGTGCACTTTACAGTACTTAATTCTATATTTCTAGGTAAATTTTTGTACAATAGTTTCCCTCAGTAACTATATACACCTGTTTTTGCAATTTCGATTATTATTTTTTTCTGTGTAGGAAAACATAAACAGGTTCTATACTTTTATTAATGCTGGCTTTCTCATGTTAATTAAAACAAGCAAATAAACAAACAAAAAAAAAAACACACACAAACAAACAAGGAATAGTCTTTAAATTTAGACCAAAACCTGATACATCTTCTATTCGGTCAGCTAAATTCACCAGTTGTGACTGATTTTGTTATCCCTGCAAGACATTTACAAATTTATCACTGGATATTTGTATTTATAGAAAAGTAAGATTTTTATGTACTGTATTTTTACAGACTTCTACAGCTATCATTTTGCATTAATAAAAACAGAATCTAAAGATCATCTTACAAGACTGATTTTTTGACTAAATTCATCTGAGCACAACACTAAACGTAAAACAGGAACAGAAAGAGAAAATGATAACCTTTCTCATAAATGAGTATACACAAATCTATCTACAGGTAATACTTTGAATATAGTATCTTCCCCATCATAAATCTTTCAACCTAGCCAAACATGAAATGCTCATCTTCAAAAACAAAGAAAGATAATTTTTCTTTGTACATTTGGACTACAGGCTTAGAGTCTATCGCTATAGTCCATAAATATTTTTACAAATCTCTGGGCATTTAATTACTTTTTATTCTCCATAGGACTGATTTGAAGCAAAAAAGTCAAGTAGTTAGTTCACTATCTAATATATTTCTTAATATATTTCTTATAACTTTTCAATGTCAACAAGAGGTATCTGGTCATCTTGAACTCATAATGTCTTAATTATAGAATATGTGTAATATTAAACTGCATTTTATTCACAAAGCACAACGCTAAAATACATACCATACATGTACTTTAAAAGGTTTGAAAAGGCTGTTTTGATTTTCTCTCCTCCACAGCAGGAGACCTGTAATTTCAATGGCAAATTTCTCTACCTCAGACACAACCTATAATCAGGTATATTTTAGGCTAAATAGTTATCATTCATTCCACTGCACCAGCCAAAACTAAAAAACTTGTCCTACAGACCTGAATGTCAGCTGCTTATGCTTATATTTTCTGCCTCCTGGTACAGACAGGTATGCAATTAAAGAACTTTTCAGACTAATAAAAAGGTAAGAGGATAATTAGATCCCTTACAGAATCGCACATGCAATTATCAAACCATTTTTTCCTGAATTTTCATTTTTTTACTTGTAATTTTTTAAAATTCTTGAAGTTCAGCGCATATGCTCTGTGCTGTGCTTCTCGAGTGAGAAATACAGTCAGAGGAGACATTGCAAAGGTGGTCCTGACTTGTTCCATCCAACCCAAATGGCCTTTGGCACTCTGCAATTACTGTGATGCCAAGTGCATCAGTCCCCTTTTCTTTTCAGCCTCATTATTTCTTTACTCCTCTTGCAAGAGCTTGCAGGCCAGAACTTTGTGGTACCACAGACCACCACATAGAAGACTTCATAAATGATTTCATAAATGTTTAGCATGCTAGGGTTCCTTATTCTAACTTCTTATATTTGAATCAATTTTCTTCCAATAGATTTTAACAACAACAACAAAAAAAAACATTTTGAATTTATATTGATTTATCTCCCACTATTAATAGTAGCTACTTTATCATTACGATCACCAGTCTAATAGAGAAAAATGCATGGGAAAAGACATAAATGGTAAAGTTCAAAATGACTGAAAATTCTTGTGACAAATGCATCTCCAAATTGTTTAAAGGAACATCACGTACATCTCAAATATGGCAAACAACATCAAGCTGCTAGCTTATTTCCTGTGAGAAAAGCTCCTCTAAATCTCATCTCAAACTGTTTGGAAAGATGTTTTCCCTTAAGGGATTATTACTGTAACCATGAAAAAAGATTTAGGATCTTTACATCAAATAATGTGAAAGAAGCCAAAAAACTGTCCATCCTGCCAGCCAAGAGGAAGAATGGAATGAGATGGCTCATTTTTGACATCTCCTCACTGCTTCTCTTTACCCTGTAAGTAAGTACTTCTAGGTGGGGCATACAAAAAATACAGCTCAGGGACAGCTATTGTTGCACCAGGTAGTTCCAATGTTTGTAACTGCTGTTGAATTACTCGTATCAAAGAAACAGAGAACGGATATAGGATCAATAACAATTTAGGAACAAAAAAACACTACCACACAAACCGACCAAACAAACAAACAAACAAAAAAAAATCACCATAAAAAAATCAAAATCAAAATACAATCAAAACCCATCCAACCACCCTCCTCACAGACCTTTATTAGATAAGCCACCACTTACAAACCTGGGCTATTGCAGTGTCATGGATAAAGGAGAAGAAATGATCTACGGCATTTTATGAATTAGCCTAAGGGGATCTTCAAATGTTTTCATAGACCTTGTACCGCATCTTAAGGAACTGTCTCATATCCCAATCGTGATTGTATAAACACCCCTTAGCATTACAAAAACAGTTTTTGTTGAAATTAAAAGCAAACCTGAATATTTTTCTATTTTTCTCTTAATAAAGTTAAGTAGCTAGAAAGGAGAAGCACAGCCAGCACTGGAGAACTGTTGAACTCTCTCTGGACCACCACAGCATTCCACAAGCCAACCTGGGAACAGCTGACCTAGACCATTCTCCTGCCAATCAATGATTTGGTCTCCATAAAAGTAATTTCTATGCTTAGCTCTTTTCTTTTTAATTAATTACGAATAAAGCCAATATCCATTTTCTTTAGATTTTAATGTCTGGAACCAATACCAAGGTTTGCCCTCACAGTAAGATCTCCAGCTGAAAAGCTCCTTTGCCATTAAACACTTTTTCTGCAAGGTGACCATAAGGCTTCTCTTATGGAGTTTATACATCAAAAAATAAGGCTACCAAAAATGCTGACTTATGAAAAGAAACAGAAGAAGCCTGGTTACTAACCATTTGTTTTCATTTCATTCAGGAAATAAAAGGAAAACAGTAGTGAAAATAGGTGTGCAGGGTACCTGAATTCCACAGAAGGGTCTTGAATCCAACACTTTTTCTTCCTAATGCTCATCTGATACAGGGCAAGCTGTAGTCACATAACTTTAAAAAGATTTGAGATGATGACAGATGAAGAGATATAGCTATAGCTCTCTTCCTTTATAAGTATTTTTTTTTTTAAACTGCATTCTGTCAAGGACCAGATAAAACTGGAAAGCAGAAGCGAGATAGAAAACTCTGAGATTATATTGCTTGCTTTTACAGAATAGGTAAGAAAGCAAAACAATGCTGTCATCTCTTCTTTCTGACAAGCCTTGTAGCATTTTCCTTTTCAGTCTCTCTCAAATCTTTAACTACACCTGTATCATATCACCAATGACATCACGAACTTAGAAAGAAACTCAGTACTAATCTAAACATTTTATGCTAGGCAAAAAAATTGACTAATGACTTCACTCAACAGGTATAAAAAGAAAGATGAATCAAAGGGGATTATTTACCCAAAGCTTACAACGTATTCCAAGACCAGGAAGTCTGTGCAAAATGCAAAAACTGTCTCCAACTAGATCATCCTTTCTTCAGGTAAGATAAACTTCTTATATGCCAGATAATAATAATAATAATCTGGCCATATTTCTTAGTTTGTAACATGAAAAATATATATCTTTCAAGCAACTGGAATTAGGACAGTTGTTGGGGGAATAATATCTATGGAGCTGAATGGTATCAGTGTTGTAGTTTTCCTTGTTAAAGCTATTTGAGTTGCATTATCCCTGTGCTGTGTGGCTGCCTAGCACTAGCTCACACTCAGGATTAAAAATTTTTGGTAGAATACACCATTTCACATAGACAGGTTTCATGAGAAATGAAGACAGAAGATGTATTTAAAAAAAAAAGTTTGCTTTTGTTTTCTGAATTTTTCTTAATCTTCTCTCAAGAAGGCTCTGAGCAATAAGAATTATCGTGACAAGGGAATGATATTTCCATGGGCTACCATTTAATCATTGGCTATGCAGTTACATATCATACTTATATATACATATGGATGTCTTCAGCTAGAAGAATCTAGTTGAAAAAGGAAACTAGATTTACTATAAAATCAGTTTTCTTCAAAGCATTAGAAAGAAGTGTAAAAAAAAAAAAAAAAAGCCCACAACCAACAAAAAGACCAAATATTGTAACAAGAGCAAACCCTAGCAAATATTTTGAAGTGTGACTATTTTTACACAACTTTTGTGGAAACCATTGTTTTAAGATGATATAATAATTGTTATAGATACCTAAAATAGAATATGGCATGTATATTTTTCCTTTAACAGAAGCTCACAGGCTCAATGCACAATCCCTGCACACTCTTACCTGTTCACTAGCCTTGAGCTAGTCCTGAAGAATAAAAACTGGACATATACCTGAGGATGTTGCATGAAAACACACAAAAAAGCTACTTTACACAAGTATCTCTTAATATGCCAAGGTTCAGCTCCTAAAAGGCTCTCTTTGCAATGTGAATCCTGTCTGCACATGTCCTAATACAGTCTTCACTAACAAAATTACAGGCTAAATACAGCAAACAGATAAAATTAAGTTTAATGGAAAATGTCATAACAAAACTGGACATCATAATCTTTTTTTTTTTTTTTTGAAAACCAAATATATTTGTGGGTTAAGCATTTTCTTCCTGGCAGTAGTATCTTCAGCTGTTTTTCCTATATATTTTAAAATTTATTTTTTTCTTTCCGCATTGTGGCAATAAATAAGTTTTAAGTATGCACGGCCATAAACAGATTTGCAAGGAGCACTTGGATTGTAGTAAGAGTGAGAACTTACTGTCTTGCTGATGTAATTTGTGCTGATATTCATGCACTGGAGTCCTTCACTGTTGCAACAACCTCCACATCTGTAGATGGATACACATGGGGGCTTAAAGAAGGTGTTTGTAGTTGCTCCAAACTCTTTTCCCACATCTACGCACACTTCACGTGGCATGCACTGAGTTTTTCTCCATTCAGTATCAATACCTGCCAAAATATAGGGAATTTCATATGTTATAAAGCAGCTGCTTAAAAACAGTACTCTTCTGCAATAAATAAGTAGCCTTTTTTTTTTTTATGATTAGAAACAGAATATGCATTGCAAGAGTCCCACCCTTTATTCAATGAAATACACATTGTTCAGTGTTAACTTTTAGCTAATTTTCTCTTCAAAGGCATGTGCCATGGAGCAGAGGCATATTTACAATGGAGCTGTGGATGCTGAAGCTGCATGGGTTCCTTCTTTGCTTGAGTTAAGTCCCACCTTAAGCGATATCTAGAGAAGTACTGCAGATTTCAAATTAAAATTTAATGGTCCCAACACTGTACTCCATTTGGAGTACTATACATTAAAAACAATAAATTTGCTGAATTACATGAAATAATATTACATGAAATAATTACATGAATTACATGAAATTAATTTGAATACATTCACTTTGTTAACTACAAGAGTGTAATTTAAAGCAAAAGGCTTTAGCTATCATGCACACCACGTGATTTAACCTGAATGGTGGTATATACACTTAGATCATCCACATAAATTTCAGCCAGTATTTCACATAGTGTTATACAGCCTTTACCAAAAGCAGAGTTACACTAAACAGCCATGAGACTTGCAGTTGTACAGGCCATTTATTCTCTGATGGAGCCAGTATTTGGTAGGCAACTCAGAGAAAATGGGCTCCATTAAGGTACATGATTTCCAATATCATGTCAAAAATTACTATTATAAATCTTGTGTTCCTCTGCCTGCAAGCACTTGCTAAATTGTAAGCTTCAAGTCACATAAAATATTAAGGGGGTACTGACATATTTGTTTGAAAACTGTTTTTTTCTTATTTGAATATAAGTCAGCTGTCCTCTTGTAAAAGGAAAAAGTTACAAGTGGATAGTTTGACCTCCTACAGCAATAACACATAAGAAAAGAAAACATTATCAGCCATGACTTAATTGCAGAAAATGAGCAGAATCAGTTACTGAATTGAACTATTAGTGTCTCCTTTGCTTTTTACAAATTTTTTATAGCCTCTACAAATCAAGATTTCTTATACCTTAAGAGAAACAATTTCTTACATTTACCGAGCTAAGAAAGCAATCTATAGCTTTCTGAGAATGGATATACCAAAAATACTTCTGTGGAGCAATTCATTTCACTGTGAAAAGTTGACAATGAAGTTTTTTTTATAATCATTACATCAAATGAAACTGCTGAGAGTGGTTTACTAATGATGCTGAGCTTTTAACATATTTTTGATGTAACTGACAAGTCTTCAGATTTTAATTCATCATGTTATAACCTATTTTATAACTTGTACTTACTTTTCAGGATCTCTGCGTTATAGTGTGCTGCAGCAAATTTCAGTGAATCATCTGATCTTGTGTCAAAGCTAGACTGTTCCCTGTTGTGTTGCCAACCTCCTTTCCTCAACTGACATTTGAACATTTTCCAGTATTCGGGGTAAAGTACTGTCATGAGTTCATCCACACTGGACACAGATCGCAACTGATCTTCCAGGTCTTTGCTTGCATGAGCCTGTCAAAGTAACATGTAAGATTAATTATTTTCTCTATTACACAAGGTTTGCTGGAAACTAGCCTGAAAAACAACTCATGCATTTTAAAGTTTTGATCAAAGGGGTCCTCATTTCAAAATCTACTTTTGTCAATTGATGTTGACATAACACTATATTGACATATACTGAAACATTTTGCTTGTGACAGTAACTCTTTATCATACATGTAGTTCAAAACACCTGTGTGAGAAAGAAGCTGTAGAATTATGCGTATCCAAGCACAATTTGCAGATTAAAACAAAACAAAACAAAGCATTTTTTCCCGGAAACAAAAGCTTTCATGATACAATTTGGAATGCTTAAGTCCAAAAATATTGATATGATGCTCACATTATTTAATATTTAACATTATTTTTTCATTTTCCAAAAGTCCAGGAAAATGAAAACACCCAGAAATACAAAAAGGGTGAAAGCAAAATTAGAAAAATAAGAAAATAATTAATACGATTTTTGTATCCTTTTATGGAAAACCCTAGCAATGTGAGCAAATTCTTATTATAAAGGATTAACCCTTAAATTTGTATGAGTCAAGGATTTTGATACCTTTAAAAATCTGAACTGCATACTCCCTTGCTAGTAAGACTTTCAGTTGAAACTCTTCAGGACTAAGGACAAGGCATAACAGCTTTAAACTAAAAAAACGGGAGAACTAGATTAGATATTAGAAATAATTTCTTTACTATGGGGGTGGTGAGGCACTGGAACAGGTTGCCAAGAGAAGCCTCATTCCTGGAGGTGTTCAAGGCCAAGCTGGATGGGGCTTTGGGCAACCTGATCTAGTGGGAGGTGTCCCTGCCCATGGCAGGGGTGTTAGAAGTAGGTAATCCTCAAAGTCCTTTCCATCCCAAACTCTTCTATGATTCTATGAGTATTATGCTTGGTAACATATTATTTCCAGAGAAGCCTCAAGTCTGGTAATCTCATTTTCTTATATGCTGTTTTTTACACAAACTCATTGCAATGGCATTTTCTTAAAAGACTGACTGGGATTTACATTTTAATTTCTCATTTACTCAAGATTCCTAGATTTCTCTATCCCCTTAGCTGAAACAGTATCAAGGGACAGCTGTGATTTCTTGCCCACCCTCTCACCCATGGATTGCTGAATTCCTAAAGGGAAAAGAAGCAGAAAATATTAAAGAACCTTTAGTCACCTTCTCAGCTTACATCGCCCTTAGATGGCAGTATGAGACACGAAATATAGAGGTATGCTTAGTAAGGTGTCTAGCTGTAGATTTTGTGTATGCTGCTACAAAACTTGTTTTGTTGGTCCAAGAAACACAATGTAAATAAAATGTACGTCTAAAACCAGAAACATAAAACTACAGAAATTAAAATGTAAGATTCAGTTCCTTATCAAACTCCACTATTAAGAAAATAAGAAATTCTTTCAATTCAGTGATTAAGTTCTTCAGTGATGAATTGCCCAATTAGCTTTCATTAGCTAACAAGAAAGGCTCCCAAGTAAAGCAACCAGTTCTAAACAAGCTCACGCAAACCAAAACTACTAAACTACTTTTTATCTCACAAACAACTAGAAAAGTACAAAACGGCACACAGTGTAGCATCCGCTATCTTACCAGGTACCAAAACCAGGAGAAATGCCTCAGTAAGACAGGCTCACAGAACTCACTTCCATAACTACTAATGCCGGAACTAATGCAGACTTCAAAATCATTTCATATGTCAAAGTGTTGTGGGTTAAATAAAATAAATATATAAATCACTACAGCCCTGCTAACCACAATGCCATGACAGACTACTTTGTCCTCGATCATTTTCACAATCAAGCTTTCAGTCTCAGAAACACACATTCAGGACTTCATCTCTTTCCTTGCCTCCCTAAGAAGGGCCTTCTCTGGCCCAAGCCATGCAGCAAGCAGTATCTTGGGCATTGTCTTCAACATAGTTGGCAACACAGAGCATCTTGTGCTCCCATCACTCCTGCTGTCCTTGCAAGACACCACACAGTTTCTCAATCCATTGGTCACAGGCAAAAATCCAATCTTAACAAACAACTACTTCAGCCACTGTCTGCTTGCTTTCATCTCTCTAAGTACATGAGTCTGGAGCACCTCTCCTATACAGAAAGGCTGGGGACGTTCAGCCTGAATAAGAGAAGGCTCCAGAAAGACCTCATTGCAGCCTTTCAATACTTAACGTGGGCTTATAAAAAAGATGGAGAGAAACTTTTTGCTCGGGCAGACAATGACAGGACAAGGGTGAATAGCTTTAAACTAAAAGAGGGGAGATTTAGATTAGAGATTAGGAGGAAATTCTTCACTCTGAGGGTGGTGAGGCACTGGCACAGGTTGCCCAGAGAAGCCCTGTCCCTGGAGGTATTTAAAGCCCAGTTGGATGGGGCCCTTAGCAACCAGATCAAACAGGAGGTGTGCCTTCCCATAGTAGGGGCAGCGGAGCTGGATGTTCTCTAAGGATGATCTCTTCCAACCCAAGCCATTCTTTGATTCCATGAAAAGAGAACGGTTTTTGAGTAGCCTCATTCCCATCAGGTAGTTTCCCAAGCATCCTGCAGCACATGCACCTTGAGAACCAAGTTGTTGATGCACTGTACTGTAGTAACTGACATGTGATGGTAATATATGTCGTGGGAGGTCACAGCATGGAGGCTCCCTATACATCTTGTCACAGGGCTGAATGCCAGTTCATTACACAGAAGACAGAGATAGAAACTGTTAGTCATCTAATAGCTGCGTCCTAGCTGAATGGAGGTGATGTGAAAGTAGAAAGTGAATTGACACCTTCCACACTTTGATGACTTTCTAAAAACAATATGGACCAGTGTAGAAAAAGTGCTAACTAGTGCTGTTTCAGTTATTCAAGGTACAGGCCTAAATCATCAGAAAAGTAAGTACTGAAACTCAAAATGACTTAGTTGAAAAGATAACATGGTATAGAGCAGAAAAGAGGTTGTATTTACTACGTATAATTCGTGTTAATGAAATTCTTTTTGGTGAGGAAATCAAGTCATATCTTTCCAGCTGGACAGCAAATTCAGTATACACGGGTTAAATGCATGTGAATAAAGGAAAGCATGAAGAAATAAGTGGCTTTATTAAATTACATTCAGTACTTTATTAAAGTATTGTCTCCAAGTGCATTTCTTCCTAAATGTTCCATGGGCCTCAGAGCTATGTGAAAGACAGAATAACAATCTGCCTACCAGATAGCCTACAATCTCAAGTGTGAATATATGGGTATGCTTTTTTTTATTATTATTAAGTGAATCCTAATTATTGCATTGGAATTACTTTCTGTTGAGTTTTATAAAACCATTTGCTTGTAAAGGTAACTTCAATTCAAATTTATGAATACTCTGTAGAAAACTCATTGACTAGAAGGCTTTTGTTCTCTCTAATCTTCAGATTTAGCAAGAAAAGAAGGAAAACCATGCATGTATACTAACTGTGGTATATGCAGTGTTCTGGATTGTGGATATATATGAATGTCATTTTTGAATATGTTTCCAATGTTACCTTGACACACAGCTCAATGATTTCTGCTTGGTGTATTCACTGCAAGTCTGTGAAAGGCATATATTTTTGAACTGTGTCAAATTACTCTCAGCTGTGTCAAACTGCTCAGAGGAATATAAGCATAAGAAGCTTTTAGAGTGATTCAATTTTTGCATGACAGTCAAAATTTATTATTGACATGAACATCAAGCCAAATGTTAAATTTTCGTTGATTAGAAGAGTGTGCGCTACATATAGTAAAAACACCAGATCATTAAGAACTGCTAAAAAGAGATTGCAGTTTTTTTTTTTTTTTTTTTTTTTTTTTTAAATTGAATGCAACTGCTTTTCTAAATGTAAGACTTGCCTGGCAACATTTCCTATTTTGTCCAAATTTTGGTTAATTTCACAAAAAATGCTGACTCTATATACCTGTCTTCCATTCCAAATGATAAAGTAATAAAGCTTGCTGACAAGATTTCTTTCATTAAAAATTATTTAACTTCAGAATGTTTTATTCTGTCAAAGTAGGTTTTTCACAATGTGGGTTTCCACAATTGGAATGTCCAGTTTTTCATAAAATTATACCTAACAAAAGGAGAGGCGGGACACAAAGCAGACTCCATAACCATTAAAAAAAATCAGATCTATAATAGATTTTCCACGCATTATTTGTCTTTCATATCCCCAGTGTCTGCCTCTATTATTAATAACAAAGGTCAGAACACTTAATATTTGGCAGAATACATGACACATAATTGATGGTGCAATGTGCTATAATGGTACTTTATGCATCTGTTCCAATAATAGTTGTCAACTCACTACATTTTCAAGGATTTTGTTGACAAATCTTAATAAGAAAATTCTGCCTATAAAATCCTCCATTTTAATATGCTTATATCCTGTATTTATTGACTGACTGAAATGCAGTAAAAATCAAGTAGTTAAATTACAATGTTGAAACAGTGTGCAGGCAAATGGAAATATTGCAAAAGTATGTATAAACATTTCACTTGCATAATATTTTATTGAAGTCTTCATGTATTTCAGCACTATTTTTTGGAAGTTGCTATGAGGAAAAAAAAAAAAAAAAAAAACCAGAAAATACGCTAATCAGAGAATATGTCTTAACCATACTTAAGAATTAAAATTAACTTTTTTGTTTGTTTGTTTGTCCTTACAGTAGTGCCAGAATAGCCCTGATTTTGATCTCATATGCACTGATTTGGTACTAGCAAAATTGAATGACTTTCCAGAATTTCAAACTTCAAAGTTCCTGTTGGATACTGTTACAAAACAGTGCTTTACTGAAATTAAATGTTAACACTGAGCATTTTTTTTTTTTTATTTCAGATTAAAGAAGTAGTAACACCAGTGCAGCTAATTTGAACTAAATCAGAACATCATAATAACAGCAGTAATCTCTCTGATCAAAAAGATCAGTCTCTGCTCCAAAAGAACTTACAAAATGCATTGGACAAACACAGCAAATAAGAATGAAGGTACAAAATAAATAGAAAGTAGAAAATGAATAAAATGGTATGAACTACCTTACGCTTTAAATGACCTTCATTCATTCTGGCATTTTAAATACCAAGAACAACATGAGGCAAAACAAACAAAAGTAAAATATATAAAATGGATGGGGAAGGAAAAATAAATGAGTTTGAGGAGATATGTGGAAGATGGAATTTGTTAAAAATAAGCTAAAAATTACATTGGCTATGAGGACAACCTTAAAACTACAGAAGTTTCACTCCTGTACATCTTATCACATCTTATTTTGTTCAGAGTATTTTTGGTGAGGATAAAGTACTAGAAAATCATCCCAGGATTCCATTAGTATTCTTCTATTTATGAGTACAAGCATTTAAGTGTTTAGCATACAATTTCCACTTTGTGGGAAACCCCATTTTTATATGCATCAACACTTTGCAGTAAATATTTTATTTCAATATTCTTAGAAAATGTTGAAAAATATTCTAAGATTGTATATTTGTACAAAGGTATTTATGCTTGGTCCTTTAGTCAACATTTCAGTGCTCCTGTGGTTCTGAAATGCACTTCTTGGCTTGTACTTATTCCTCAAGTACATGCATTCCTGAACGGTTCTCAACATTCCCTAATAAGACGGCAGTACTTTCATCCAATCAATGGCAATTACTTATGAAAATACCACTTTTTTAATCTAAGTCTGATTTCCCTGGGAAGCAGAGAGAGAGAAAGATCATTCCTCTCTTTCTAGAGCAACTCCCCGCTCCACTCAGTGGTTTCTTTAGAAACTCATCTTAGGTGGCCAATTCTCCCAGGTTTCCATGAGCCTAGGCAATTAAGACACTGTTGTAGGTGACACGATATCTGATACAAGTAGAGATCATAATGCCACAGTGCACAGTGAAAGAAATCCATAAGATACAGACCTTTGTTTTTGAATATACGTGACTGTGTGTGTAGACATAGGAAAAGAAAAGGTGTTAAACACCCTTCCTGAAGGAATAGAAAGTAATTTTGAGAAAGAGGTTGGTGGCACCATAGCCAGATCCTGAATATTTATGACCTTTTCTGAAGCAATTTCACAACTACATTATAACAACAGAAAAGGCTTTGTTCCCATGCCTGGTCTTTGAAAATCAGCCTTGTTCCACAGCAATAGCTCTCGACTTGTGGTTAGCAAAAACCTACTGGCTATTTCTAGGGATACACCATGTAGTAATTACAAAATAAATTATGAAAATCATGCCTGTTTTCAATAGACTCGATTCACTATTCAGGAGCTTGTGCTAGATGAGCATACAAATTAAAGGTCAAAGGCTGTACTGCAGTCATGGAAATTTATGGGATAACCATTTGTTGTGTAAGTGCACCTGCATCTAGATTCTTTAATTGATTGAAAGATTCATAGCAGGGTGTCCTGGTTTCAGTTAGAACTTCCACTAGCATTACAAATAGATTGGGAATCAATAAGGATTTGGATTATTGCCGCTGAAAAGCTTACACCTGATTAAATCTTGGAGACACCAGGCAGCACATTCTGTAGCAGAAGAGATGCATGCATTTTCTTGGTCATCTTCAGGTACAGTGATCAGTGGTGATAAATGGCAAGGATCACTGGGACTAGGTGCATGATCAGAAGAAAGGGGAACACGTTTGAAAACTAAAAATAAAGGAAAACATTGTGATGACTACTGCATTATTAAGGTGGCTAACAGACAACACCATCTACCAGAAAGGAGACAGCTTGCAAAATCAGCCCTGTGTCCCCTGCAACATAATTACTGCAGACTGTCAGTTTAAGTCATATATGTAACTTCTATAACATATATATGACTTATATGAGGGAATATAATGTTCATTTTTAAGAATCGAGTTCAAATAAACAACTTTTCATTAAGGATGAAAGTGAAGCATTCAATTCTGAAAGTACTTGGAAACTGAACAGAAATTGAACTTTGACTAAAACCTCTGGTTCTAAGACCTTATTATCCTGGAAAAATGGTAAAATGCCTGTTACAAGTAGGGGTTTTTTTGTTTTGTTTTTTTTTTTTTTGAATATGTCTGTTTTAAATGCCCTGCAACCTTTTGTTTTCCTTCCAACAGTCAGACATACCTCATTAAAATCAGTACACAAGAATAACCCACCATGACTTTACAACAAGATTGTTTATTTTCAGTCTTTAGTGAGCTTGCATTGGTATTATCATGACTTTTATTAGCAACTGCCATTAGCTTTGTCAGTAAAAGCAAACAAATATGGAGACGGTTTTTGAAGAAAACTATTAACATCGTAACACTGCAGTTATCTGTCATCACTTTGGCAGATGCAATACTGGCAGTGATATTTCAAGGCTTTTAAATTATCAAGCAGAGATTTACTAGATTGAAAGGTAAGGCAAAACCCCATTATTTTAATCTAAATGCCAGCCCACTCTGGGACAGTACCTGAGTCACACTGTATGAAAACATCCTAGACCCCAGAAAGAGGTGAGAATTCTGGTCATGTATCAAGCGTTGGACTTCAAAAAGGCAGTTGGTATAGATTTTCATGTAATAATTTCTATTCTACAGATCAATAGTGCATATGAGGAGGTTTTCCTAACAGCTGGAATAAGAAATTGCACATTCTTATGAACATTTCTGAATTATGTTGAACACATATGGCTACATCTTCTGGGACATTCTCACCACAATGACAGTATTTAGTTTTAAATTCAACTTTCTTGTGTATTCTTGAATTTTTAACAATGTGGCTGTTTATAGGACAGAAGGATTACATGAACACATCACCTCTTATCATCTTTGTATAAATTTCTCTCACTGCTAAGTAACTTTCCTTTTCATCAAGTTTTTAAATCACTATTTAAAGCTCTGAGCAAACATAATTAATCCATGGTCTAAATATTTAGCAACAGGTCACAGAAATTTCTTGAATTAATTATACTTTTAAAGCAGTACTTAAAATAAATAATTTCACAGGCCATGAAACAAGATCAATTGGATTTCAAAGAAAAAGCTGAACTTTATTCCTAAACAAATGTCCTAATCTAACAGGACATGATTTCTGTATTGTTAAACAAGCTTTACACAGTTTACAGATCTGTACAGAAATATTAATTAGAAGACCACCTACCTTGTTACATTGCCTATTTCAACAAATATGCCCATTATAAACATAATACAAAGCTCAAAGTTCAACAAAAAAAAAAAGTTAAAAGAATAACAAGCAATTTACAACATAGTAATTCCAGTTGCAAAATCTTTGTTTTAAATTATTCTGGGCAAGTTTTGCATAAATGAAAAAAGAAACAAAGGTTCTTGAAAACTCAAATTTAGTAAAATGCACAGGTTTCTAAGTGCATTCTATTAAGATTATATTAACGTCTATTTCTTTTATTTACTATCACATTTCTTCAGTTCATTTTACAAAAGTCATAAAAAAGTATATTTAGTAACTCAAAGTAACACACCAGACTAACAAACCACACAGCTAAGTCTTTGTTAACTAAGCTATTACATTCTGAGATTTCATTAATACACAAAATGCTGTAAGCTGCTTTTATTTTTGTTGTCAAACCCTTACCCAAATATTTTATATAAAAGTTCTTTGCTAATGTATGAAAAATAAAGAGATCATCTGAAATTCATTAGCCTGAGGTAGGTAGGCACAAAGGACTTGCTATCCATTGCCTACTTGTGCCCATTCTGGTAATCTGGAAATTTGTTCCATCCTAAATTCTGCGTGGAACATTCTTTGGATCACCATTTGACATCTGTTACAGAGAAATTATACAGGGAAAAAAAAGCACTTGTTTAGACACTGAGCCCGTATTTTTTTTTGCGCTCACGCTTTGATGGTGCATAAAAAAATAGCCAGACAACAGAGAAAAGCACTATCCAATCTTAATCCCAAAATTCCAAATGGATTAGAACAGTACAAAGAGAAGAAGATTTATTCTCAAGCCTTTAAGTACAACATTACATTGAAAGCAGTTTAAAAACAAAAGACAACAACAAAAGCCTTCACCCCCACACAAAGCCATATTGTCCCATTACGAGCAAATTATTTAAACACAAGTAAATACAGCACTTCAACACTTCAATATTTAAGAACTACAGTAGTCTGGCAGGGAAGGAGACCATTGTGTTCCTCCTATGTTTAAATAGCCTGTACCAGATTCACACTTCCAGGGATGGCAATCAGCTCATGCATTCATGTACCCCTACAGAAGGGGTAAGAAAGATGCCAGACACACCCACTTTTGCTTTCTCTAATGGGCTAACTTTATTGCAACTACAGTGTAAAAGACCAGTAGTTCTATGAAGCTGTCACATCCCTTCCATACAAGGGGGAGGAAAAAATAAAAAAACTACATTTTTGGATCAGAAAATGAGAACACTCGTGTGTCATTGAAAGAGAAAGCTTACTGTACCATGTAAAACCTGACAGGTATTAAGGGGTTTGTCAGCAAGGCATGAGAGATGGGGAAATGTAAATGAATCCTCAAGACCAGCAAATCCAAGAACCAGACTGAGACTTCCTCACAATTCCCTTTCAGGTAACCAAATCAGGACAAATATATATTGCCCATTATTTTTGGCTTAAATTATTCTGAATAGTATATTGTACCGTAATGTCACTTAAGAAAGGTCAGGGAACATCAGCACTATTCAACAAGACCCTAATTTATACTGACAGGACACAGAGTAATCCAATGGTGAACACGGAAGACTTTTCGAAGAGGTCTTGACTACAGAATGAAGTTTTTACATTTACAAAATACAGAACAACCATTGGATTGCAAGAATATGTATAATCTCTATTAGAAGTTACAATACGGCACCGTAAAATCCATGACAGCAGCATTAGTATAAACTTTCCCTATAATATCTTGCTGAGTTGCCAGTATTCTTACCCAGGCCTAGAAACTAATGAAAAAGAAAACGGATTTATAGGGATTATATATATTAAAAGGAGGCATACAGAGAGCAGAAGAAAGGGGAGCAAAGGTTCTAGTTTTTCAAAGTCTGTGGAAAGATACAAGGAAGATATTTAAAATTAAGCTAATTTTAAGGTAAATTAAGCACATGCCAGATCTTCCTGTTAGATTATTTTCTCACGTTAAGCTTTTTATCTGTTTTAAGAAATAAAATATTATTTTGTGAAATAAACCTGTTTTGGATCACTGCATTTTGTACTCACCTGGTCACAGTGTCATGGACAGAAGAACTTTAAATCCAGGTACCAAGGAAAATGGGGGTAAGGATGGAAAATAGATGAAAGAGTAAACTTAGGTTAGTACCAGGACAGTGCACCCTAACACCCAATCTCAGGCTCTAAGCACCCTGAGGTGCTTACATTTACTTTCAGAAGTAAACGTACACATCTTGATGGGACAAGATGGACTTGAAAGTGTAGATGGCCTCTAATCACAGTTTTATATTCTAATACAAGAGGAAGAAATTAAATCAAAGTAAACAGGTCTGGACTTTCTGAATAAAATAGATCCTAACACACTTCTCAGCTTTCTCAAAATAAAAGTATCCTTTTTATTTTTAAGATTTTAGCAGAAGGAAACGTCAAAGCAGTAGAATTTATGCAGAAGAGAAGTATTTGAAGTTTTCTAGCACATCCAGCAACCCTTAAGGGCTTTTTTAAGCATAGGAAACCATCTCCTAAAGTCAATTTGCAGAGATTATTTATAATGACTTGCATTTTAAACTGTAATAGAGATATGTGCATATGAAGTTAATGTAGTAGAAGGATTCCTTTAACTTTTTTCCCAGCAGCTTACTGTGTGTACCATAAGGCACACATATGCTTTTACAGGACCACAGGCCTGCAAACTAGAATTTGCAGCATATACTTGCTAATATCAAGAGCCCATTGTAGTCACTAAGGTTACCCTTTATAGGAAGGGACCATGAAACAATTTCTGTCTGTTCTTGTGCACATTTCTAGGATTTCTTTTACTGCAAACTGTAATTTCATTGATCAATCTTTTGATCATCAATTCTCTGAGACAGCAGCTTTTCAAAGAAAGCAGGTTCAGACCCATGGAACACACGTCCCACTACAATAACCGGCAGTGAGAATGACACTTCCAGTATAATGAATTAAATTTTGCTTCAAAAGAAAGTGCTTTGTTTATTTACAATGTTATGTTAACTTAGATGGTAACAGAGGGAAAAAAAAAGTAATTGAATGAATCTCAGGAATGTTTTGCTTCATTCTTACATAGTTTTAGAACAATAACAACAGCAATTATTAATACAACTTTAAAAGCATGTAGGGCAGATGTTGCTGTATACTTTTATTAATTTACCCAGATATTATTTCTGACATCCTACACAATAATCTGTCTTCCATTTCTGAAAAGTCACTTAACCGACTCCCTATATTATTAGGGACAAAACTAGAACACTATACAATTCCTGATTTGCCTGAGCAGGAAATGAACAAAGAATGAAGAATTCTGCCATTCCATAAGACTCAGATTTGACAAGTGTGGCCTTTATTCGTGTCTATGTGACTATCCGCATTTATCATTTAGATCACCCAGAAATTTCACTATGACATAATTGTATTTTTTTTTTTTTTTTTTTTTGAGATTTCTTTAAAATTGTCTGTGCCTTTAAACAAATGTGCCCAGATGCTGTGGGTACAGCTAATCACAGGCACAAAGACCCAGTCAAGGTCAGTCTGCAAGTTTGTCTCTAATTGCCCAGTTATACATTCCTTGTTCACCCAAATCTTCTACTGACTTCAATGGGATTTTTGTTTAGTGAGGATTACAGGATTTGGCCTCCTAGCTTATTTAAGTATTGCATCTATACATCACCATGTGTAGCATGTTTCAGTCCCTACGGTCACAATAGCTGTAATTTTACTAGCCCTAAGTATCACATTGAGCTTTTAGAAATCCTTGCCCCTCCAAAAGCCTTAAAACAGATTCTTTTTGTTATACTTAAATTTCCTATTTCAACACTATTGGACTTTTTTTAACATGACAGCCAATATTTGTCTCATTGCTGCTATATTTTTCATTTAAAACATGCTAATTGCTTTGAAAACCTATTTACCTAACTACTGTTTTATTGACCTAACTACTGTTAAGTCATTCTGATAAAACACAAAGACAGTAATTTTCCTACCCTAGTTTTTTACTTAAATTCTCAGTTACACTTCAGCTCCTTACTAAAGCAGTCTGCTGATTTTTAGATGATCTGACCAATGCCCATAATAGCTTTTGTTGACTTCTCTAAACATTTTTGCCTGTCGCAGCATGTTTGTGTGATTAATTCCCAATTCAAATTTTTTTTTTTTTTCAGATGTTTACATCAGGTCGCCTGCAGTCCTTCCTTAGTTTACCCCCACAGCATATGTTCATAAAGCATTTTTTCATCATTATGCAAACACTACAATCTAGACAAAATGCATGCTATAATTTTTTATCAGACCAGCTGTACTTCTCAAAGGCAAGGGTGTTTCTGTGTTGTCAGCTCAGGCCTGTTGGTCTCTTCCTCATCCAAACCGAATACATGAGGAAACCCAGACACAGCTGACAAGACAGTTCACTCAAGGACCTGCTTCAAACAGCACAAACACAAAATGCCATGAGTCAAGCTCAACTGTATCCCAGCTGGTCTGGCATCCTCAAAACTCACAAGCACTCACAGCATTTCACAGTGCAACACCCCCCTCCCCCCCCCCCCAAAAAAAAAAAAAACAACAAAAAAAAAACACACAACTCTAAAACCAAACAACCCTCTAAAGAAACAACAAAATACAAAATTAATTACGCCTCTGAGATGTTACATAGGGCCCAAGAGACCCATATAAAGTGCTAGGCCAAGTGCATGTGGGCAGCCTGCTCAGTGATGCAATATTAAGCTCCAGCAACAGCAACAAGAGTTGACCCAAGAGATCTGGGGGCCACTGTTTGCTCTCTGCTACAGTCCACAAAGATAGCCTAGACACTCTCCTCTTTAAGAAATAGCATACATGAGAGACACACATGGTGTGACCTTTTGCAAAATCTTGGTTAACTCCTCATACCTCACAAAGTAAGGCCTGGCACAACACTTTCCTGAAAAGCGGGAACAGATCAAGGAAGTTAGGAAACAATGCATATGATTTACAATGCAGTAACTCCCATGCAGGTTGAAGCCAAGCATCTTCAGGGTGCTGCAGCTTAGTCTAATAACTGTATTGATCCATATTAATTTTCTATTGTGCTTTTCAAGGTACTTCCCAGATAAATTTATAGGAAATGGTGGGCTTTTACACAGTATTCCCTACAGAGGCAGGGCCTTAGTGAAAATGTAGCTGCCTCAAACTCCCTAACCAGCTATATTCAAATTTTCTCCTGGATTAAATTGAGAAGTGTTAATGGTGAAAGACTTTACACATCACAGACTGTGCTACTGCAAGAATTTCAAGCAAAACACCAAGAATAACCCAGATGGGGTTGTCCAGGTAGAAGGCCAAGTACCTACTGTTCTTACTTCAGGACATGACTTGCCTGTCTCGCATCCTCTGATCTCCCTTCAAAGCTGCTCATCCTATCTCAGGTCCCTACTGTCTATACTAAAATAATATTCTCAGTTACTATATACAGTTAATATTCTCAGTATACTGTTGTAGCAGTATACTTTGACATAAATATAGAAAATCAAAATCTGTGTTAGGGGACTACATAGATTCCAAAATGGATTTTCAAGAAAAAAACACATTCAATCAATCAGAAAGATGTACTGGAGAACAATGAATGGATGAATTACTATATTAAGCATCTAGATTTAAAACCTTCCCCCCCCCCCCCAATTCTTAAAGGTTTTTAAATATCATGTCTGACAATCTCTCCTAGAGACTTCGTTTCTACATAGGCCCATGGTCTTCAGTTTATGCTGGTCCTTGGACAGCATCAAACGTTTTTGTTGGCCTCAGTTTTAACTATTCATTTCTGATTTGTGAGCAACACATTAACTGTGCACCACAGACTGAAGCTGGGTGTTAACAGACTGATTTTTGTCTTGTGAGAGGCCAATACTCTGTTTTTATTAGTACAGCCTCTCTTCTGTACAACTGAATTACAGCATTTTCAAAGAGGAGAAAAATCACATTCCCTTATCTACATTTTTGTGGTTAAGCATATCACTGTAGTCATTTTCCTTCTTCTGGTGTACATGCATTGCAATATAATTTTATTTGAACAAGATTTTTTGAGCAGTAGATGAAAGATGAAGAATGAGCAGCATGAACTACAATGACACACTGGAAAAACTGTATAAAGCATATCCATTTAGTTAGAAAACCACCAAGCAACAAAATATCTATAACCACTGTTTGAGATTTCCCAGTTTCTCTGATATCTCTTTGTGAGTAATCTGAATACGATTTAATCTGGTTGACTTTCAAGGTTACATTATGTTCCAATACGGTGTGAAACAGTCAATGTATGCACCTGTATTTTTCATGCTTGAAAACCACATGCTAGGCAAGAGATGTTATCGTCTATTTACTTTAAACACACACAAAAAAGCACTTAACTCCTAATAAAAAATATAGGACACAAGCTCAGTGCTGTGTTTGAGACTCTGCTACATGTCTACAGTCAACAGGCACAGCCAGGTCTTGCCCACATACAGGAACAGCAGTTAACTTGTGATTTCTGGGCTGCAACGACCAGCCTGACTGCTGTACTCATCCCCCTAGGCATATGCAGTAGCCGCAGAGTATATAGCTAGTTGTCAGATGATACCCTGCTCACCAGATGCCTTCTGGCTCTGCGTGAGTACTTCTAGCACTCCTTCAGTCTTCAGTATCATGGTATTTCGTCACATCCAACCAGGGACATCAGATAACAAGAACTGGCAGTTTGATTCAGTTCAAAGGCTAGGTAACTGTAATTGCCGTTCTGTCTGTAAGCAACTTAAAGCACAAACATGCTGGACATAAAGCAAAAATGGACAACCCAATTTATGGAAAGTAACTAGCCCTGCTAAATAAGTGCACATTTTTAAACTGAACTCAAATCTGCATCTTTTCCATGATTCCAAATTTTTTGTTTGGCTTATTTTTTGACCTGCTAGTAAAGCTTCCACTAAGCCATGGTAGCTTGTAGCCTACGTACAGAACAGAAAATACATCCTCTCTGAAATACCTGGATGCATCTTTTCCATCCTCAGTTTTTTTCAAATATTTAACAAATACCTGTCATTTACGGACTCCCATCCGCTAAATGATTAGCTCCTTGAGCTTAACTCTAGCATTCCCTCAGATCATTACTTAGATAAGATGAATACAACCCTTCTGAACAGACTTTAAGACAAAACACGTGCATTACGGTGTCTCAGCATGGACTGAGACAAGGAACAAAGGAACAAATACACATGTTTGTATTTTATATCTGACTCTTGATTTCTAGTTATGTAATACTACAGTAATGCAGTATCCAATATCCCACAAGAAAGCCCGAGAAACAGAACACGTTTAACACCTTAATAGTTGAATTGAATATCAAAAACTGCTGTATCTAAAAGGAGATTTCTGTTGTTGTTATTTATTCTTTTAAAGAACAAAATTTGTCAAAGTTTGTGACAGGAATATGTTCTTTCTCCTGATATGCATTTATGTGTAAAATACCAACATACAGAATATAATGCAAGTTATTAATTATATTGAGCAAGTCATCCGTATTTGAAGAAGAAATGTTAAGATTAGACTGAGAAAGCTGATATCCATAAAATTTCACCCCAGGAAGGACTTACTTTATCTTGAAAGACAGATGAACTCTACCACAGCCATTTAACAACAACAAAAAATAAAAAGAAGACCCAACCCAGACAAGTCTCCCATTCTGTCTCTTACATTGTTTTAGAGTCTGTGTCAGGGGACTCCTTTCAAAAAATCTTCCTTTCTACCCCTCCCTATTCTTCTTCTCCTGGATCTGCAATTTTAAATTCAATTTCTCTGGTATTTCATCTTCTTTCCTTTAGTATTGACTCAAGAACAGTGTTTCACCCTTCTTGGATATCATCTAGGAAACTGGAACTCCTATGTCCATAATGAAAGGATTAAAGGATTAATGTCGGTAGAAAATATATCCTTATCAAGCCCACATATAAAAACTAGAGCCTGGAGAACAATAACTCAGTTTTATAGCAACTTTCAAGGTGACTTTTTTTTTTTTTTTTTTTTTTTTGACATTTTTGACATCTGCGTGTTCCCCATCAGAATATGGGAGTGAATTACATGGTTTCTGAAAATAGGAATACATGTGTTTCTCTTTGTATGTCATACGTCACCCCCTATTACCAAATAATAGTTTGCACAAACCAGTGCTATTAGCATTTGTTATTTGGGTTTGGCAGAAACGTCTGAACAGAAGAAGGTTTGAGAGTTGTTTTATTTGTTTGTTGTTATTCTTGTTTTATTTGTTTGTTTAACATTGGCCAGTGGTGTTTACTCTCTATTCCTTTTATAATCATAGAATCATTTAGGTTAAAAAGGTCCTCTGAAAGACATCTAGTCAAAACTGCTGATCAAACCTCCAAGGATGGCCATCCACAACCTCTCTCAGCAAATGCTTCTAATTCTTAATTGTACTTCTAGGAAAACAAACAAACAAACAAACAAACCCAACACTAACTCATTTTCCTTATTTACTCTTGGAGCTTTTCCTCTTTCAGTTTATGACCGTTGTCTCTTAGGCTCTTCACCGAAATACACAATATTATGAGATACACATCTCTATTTGCTCAGTATCCCCCTCAAGTGTTGGAAAACTGCTATTAGTTCCCACATTCAGATTCTTCTTATACAGCATCTGCTCCTGCCCATTTTTGCATCCTGCTACTAGAATCACTCAAGTTTACCAATGTCTTGTACTCTTTTTTGTACTTGTTCTTTTCTTTTCCCCCTATCTACCTCCTCAAACCCCAAAATTGGATACAGTACTCCATACTTAGCAGTTTTAAGTCAAATAGAGTGGGATAATTGCTTTGCTCAATCTGCTGGCTGTACACTCCTCTCAATAAAGCCAAAGATGCCGTAGGCCTACATTGCTAGTAGGGCACGCTGCTGGCTTGTGTTCAACTTGTCATCTCTAATATCCCCCAAGCCCTTTTCTGTAGAGCTGTTCCCCAGCCAGCCAGCCTCATCCTCTGCAAGGAGCTCTTCCTTCCCAGGTTAAAGATGTCACATTTGTCTTTACTGAAATTAATCAGATTCCTGTCAGGCCATTATTCCAGCCTGCCTAAGCCTCTCTGAATGACAACCCTCTACTAAAATCTGTCAGCTACACTACCTTTACAGGTTGGTGTCATTCACAAAATTTATACAGGTGCACCCTGTCTCCTCCAGAATGTACCCTCTTCTGTTATTGATGAAGATATAAAACAGGATAGGTCTCAGGAGAGGCCCCTGAGAAAAGATACTTGTAACTGGGCTCCAAACAGACTATGAAACTTCAACTACCTCATGGAACAGTCTTCCAACCAACTTTCATCGTTTTTCCACCCACCCAGACCAAACATCCTAACTCGAATACAATACTGTGAAACACAGCATCAAAAGATTTGCTAAAGTCAAGCTAGATGATATCCACTGCCCTCTTCCACAGATTGATTAATTATAGATGGTGATTAAATTAGTCAAGCATGATTTACCCTTATAACCACTTTGCCTCCAGAAGAATGCCATCTACCAGTTCCGTAAATAAACCAAAGTTTACACTCTCAGTTTAAAATGCAGACTCTGCTACTTGTCTCCCTCATGATGTTAAACTCCATTAATTTGTGGTTGCTAAAAGACAAGGATGCTATTGACCAGTTCTTCTTTATTTGTGAAGGACCCACGTTGACTGCATATTGCATCTACATTACAGTCCCTTAGCAGTCTCCAGAAATCTCTTGGGTTGCTTATAAGCCACTTAGTTGTCCTTTCAGCAGGCAACAGGGTGGCTACAGCCTCCCCTATGAACAAGGGTCTCTGAGTTGCTTAAGTATAACTGCCTTCTTCCTCATGCTGACTTAACGATCTGTGACACACACTCACTGTAATGTCACCCACACCAGCCCCTCCTCTAATCCACAAATACTCAACCAACCCTGTTATCAGCTCGTCCACTCAAACTGCTTCACTCTGTAAAGGGAAGCCCATATCTCTGTTCCCTCCATGCCTTTCTATATCCATTCATCACGGTTGTTCCAATAATGCCTTAGTGATGCATCTGCATGCATCCTCCTATTTGATTCCCAGTTTGTGTGCATCTCTGTGCAGGCAATTATTCCCTGACATTCTATAAAACAGAAAATTTATGAGAGCTTTCTCCTCAGATTTGACCATCTGCTGATAATACTTTTCTGTCCGTCATCCAAATTCTGGATTCTCTTCCCCCAACGTTTTTTTTTCCTTCTCTCTAATCTGTTCCTATTGCTCTCCATTCTGACATGAAAACATTAATTAAAA
Source organism: Aythya fuligula (assembly GCF_009819795.1). Lineage (NCBI taxonomy): Eukaryota > Metazoa > Chordata > Aves > Anseriformes > Anatidae > Aythya > Aythya fuligula. The sequence goes on along the minus strand of NC_045562.1, from coordinate 23,503,325 downwards.
AGTGTGTATAGACAAACTGACACAGTAGCAGTTTGCCTGGCAGCTATCACATTTTCAAATTAGCATTACTACTTTTGGGAAAGCTGTACTGTAGTAAATCAAAATGATGAAAAAGCTGTAGAAGTCTATGCATTACAGCTTTCAGTACTATATCTGCAGACAATGGAAAGAGTCTACCAGATAAAATCCCAAGCATGGCTTAAATCTGTTCTAACATGGTGATTTTAAAGACTATCACAGCAAACTGAAAATAATATATTAGATCGACTGAAGAGACATATAAATACAGCTATGCTGCTACTGCCCGTAACAGTTACCCTACATGTTTTTATGCATTGCAGTGCTGAGATTGTTGAACTCCATTGTTTTGTGGGGGATACTCTCTGGACCAGGACACAGACTAGCATTTCAAAGTAACTGGAGCTATTCCTTTGAAGCTGAACTGCTTGTGAACAGCCATTCTAAAACCATTCTACAAGCAGGACACTACTCTTGGGGAAGGTGACTTTGTGTTGCTCTGCCACAAAAATGCAGAAAGAGTGGCTGCTTTAACTTTTTTGAGAGGCATAAAATGGCTCGCAGCACTTATCCTACCATGCTTCAGAGCACAAAGCAACAGAGCTCAAAACATGTCTTATGCCAGAATATCAGCAGGGTCTCACTTCTGCAGAGGATATTGTCCAGCTAGACATGGAAACACTGAGCAACAGTCAAGAACACCATCCCTACACATCTTGAACTACATTCCCACTATATTTCCACTTCCTTGGTGAAGCTGGCAGGACAGGTTCAGAGAATGATGGGGAAAAAGATTCATTTATTAGAAATGTATGCTGTTTCTCTTCCATCTAAATCAACTGACTGATAGTCACTTAGTATTTGTGCAGTGAATGGAGATGTTATTAACCCTTTTAGTTATAGCTCAGGGAATCTTGGAGAGGAGGGACAGACACACAACTCATCATGCTGAAAAATCAGTATTAATGTTGATACTGAATGGAAAAACATTTATTGGATAACTCCCATTGGTGGGCTATTGCTACAGTATTGGAAAAATTGCAGATCACTCATTGCTCTTCATAAACCACATAGTCTCAATCCACATTTCCAGTAGTGAAACCAACTGCATCCAGACTTAACACTGAGACCACTTTTACCATTTTTTTTTTTCTAATTAAGGAAGGAGATAATCACCAAGATTAAAGTAAAGCACTACATGTTTGTAGGAGTAGAGTACAGACTATCTATTTTTAAATTTTATTTTTGAAACAAAGCTATTAAGGAAGCACACATGAACATCATCTGGTGACTGCCCCTATATAAGCGTAGAGACTCTTAAGCAAGATTGTATAAGCACTGAGTATAATTTTCTTTGTATTGCTTGGTTAGAGAAAGTTTCTTAGAAAATAGGTCACAGCATGGAAAAAAAAATAGAAAAAAACAAACATGCAAGATCGAAAGATACTAAGTTCCTCATCACTCCATTGAAGCCCCTTTTCAAAATGCACACAAAAGCAGGTTGCGTAACATAACTCTAGCCTAACACCAGAATCAAAAAAAAAAAAAAAAAAAAAAAAAAAGGCAACCCCTTTGCTAGAAGTGCCTGCAGATCAAGAAACCCAATCAAGATATAGTTGAAGGCACAATTCTGTCTTTACAGCAGTTGTGAACATTGATTTTAGGTGAGTTTCGCTATTTTCAGCTGTTGAAGATCTGGTCTTCTAATTTAAATTCTGTCTTGACTTTGAGTAATTCTGTTGAGGTCACTAGAACAGGGTTACTCAGGACATAAATTTACCCCAAGGGCTTTTGTTGCCTAAGCTATATTTATATTACATTAATGTATAAACAGAAAATGCCTAACAAGTTCCAGAAAAGCAATTCATGTAATTAGTTTTTAACTTGTGCTTATGTCTCTCAAGGGTTACTGAGGGTCGAATTAGAGAAACATATTTCTGAAAAGCACAACTCCTGAAATAATAAAGCTTCAGTTTACACTTTTAAGCAGTAGCACCTGTCTTATTTCTTCTAATTATCTTTTAAAAGAATATGTGGATTGAAATGACAAAACAAAATACAGAAGAAATGACAGAACTTCACATTAAAAGTCAACTTGTAGTTTTGTGAGTTTTCATAAATCAAAAAAAATGCTTTAGTTAATTTTCATGTAAATGCAGAACATGAGAAAGGCACACAACACAAAAGTCAGACTTTTAAAAAATATTTTAAAATAAATACTAAAACAAAACAATCCAAACAAAAAAGTATTTTGTGTTATGTGTAACCTATTTCAGTCTGGTGTTGAGAATTCAGTAAAACTTGCATTATATACTGCAATATGTAATTTAGCAGGATTGGGGCCTAGAAATTAAATGTCATTGGAACCGAACAAGACTTAAGTGAACAGATGCCATTTGTCATATACATGAACAGAGCAGTCCTGTCTTCTTTTACAAGCAGCAGTGCGTTTTCATTTTTAGAAGTCCGTATAACTTGAAGGTCAGGAAACAGCACAAGACATGCAATATCTATGAGAATGCCAGCATACAGAATTTTTATTAACTAAACCTGTCTGAGAACTCTAAATAGCCACTAAAATAAAATTAAAATAAATTACCAAAGGTCACCACGCACCAGTTGTTAGTTTGGATAACTATAAAAGCAGATACCAGCTGTTGATAACTCTCATTTATTGAATTTATTAACGAGCTGCAGTAACGTGCTTGTCATGTTACATGACTATGCATATTCAACAAGTGTTGAATTCAACTTCACTTGATTCCATTTTGCATACTCCACAACCATTCACGTGATGCAAATACTTAACAATTTTTTTTAGATCCTATTACATAACACATGATATTTACCAACATACCTATTGGTTACAGAAAACTGAGAAGAAATAGTAAGGAAATGCAACCTCCTTTAGCCTAAAGAGGACAGATCAATCGTGATTTTCATACAGCTACTTGCAGTATGTAGATCACTGGATTTACATGTTTACTTTGTCAAACATCTGGATATTTTCATGCTAAGTATACAATCCCCTTATTTAACAGTTGCTGACAAAGCATGAACTTTGAAAGTGGAGATCAAAAGGAATAAGACAGTCAAATCTGTTTCAATCCGGTTAACAATACAAAACATGATGCTTCCAAATATAGCTAGAACACTGAGTGATGTGGGCAGCCCCAAGCAAATCAACTTTAATGGAGAAAGACAGAATTACATATTTGTAAAATGTGGAAAAAAAAAAAAAAGGAAACTTTTTTTGCATACCTCATGAAGCATAGCAATTCCTAGTAATATGAAAGTATTTGTGATGCTGTTTTCAGGTTTCATTATAATGTTATATTTATAATGTTCCTAACTTGTTAGTGTAGATAAATTGCTATTTTGTAACTGTAAATAAAAAGGCCTTTGAAATCAAAAAAGGAATTCAACCAAGTCACACAGTTCAAACCAAAATAAAAAAGAAATATTATTGTTTCTGATTTATGGGGGAAGAACAGCTGGCATTTATTATGTCTGTGTACTACATCAATCACCAACAACACACAAACTCTGATAAATCTACCTTATGTCCCTACAAATACAAAGCTGTTTTTCCTAGAACAGATTGTTAGCTTATGTAAAAGGGTAAAGCTCAAAATCCAGCCCTCTCTCTTCTAATCAGTTCAAATGATTTACAAGGCAAAAATTTATCTAGTTTAACTTTTACATTTCTTTCCCCCCCTCTGAGCAATTGAGTTGTGAACAGAACATACTTGCAGGATAAACAGGACTGGTATGAAAGACCATCAGTAAGTATGACTGACTTTGGTCAAAGCTGCAATTATAACAGATGCCATTTGCACATATCTGCTGCAGCACATGCTGTTTATAGACAGACATCTATTGCAGGTGGAGAACGACAAGACTGAAAAGAGTAAAGGTGGTAGTAAGGATGTTAGCCACAGGAAGGTGAGTAGGATGCAGCTTCTCATGATCTGACCAACCAATATGCAGGACATATTAGTACAGGGAACTGTGCTTTAACTTGCCCATCTGCTGAGAAAAAAAAATGAAGCAGAACAGATTGTCCAGCAAGTTTCTGTTACATACTTTTTTTTTTTCTTTTTTTTTTCTTTTTTTTTTTTTGACAGAGAAGATAGAGAAAACAAGTAGAGAGCAAGTATTTTGAAATCTGAGTAAAACTTTAAGGCAGAACTTAGTCCAGAAGTCCAGAATGTGAAGAAGGAAATAGAGTTTTTGACTAAAGTGTCCATTAAACTTCAAAACAAAGATGATGATGGACAGAAGTTTATTGACAGATTAATCTGAGAAGACAGACTTTTCAGTCTCTTTTCAGACAATTTTTTTTTTTTTAAACAAAAGCTCATTTGTAATTAGCTGACATAATTAACACAGTGACAAAGAACTTCAGCTAAAATTGGGAAAGCACAAAGTGTTCTCCAACATGTTAATCTGGATGCTTCAAAACCAAATGCCTTTGTCTAGTTAGCCCTAAGATACTTTCAGATTTGACAGAAGCAACTGCAGAGCTATTAACTGCTGTCTTGGAGACCTTCTGGAGTATTGGTGGTTTCAGGAGACTGGAAAAGGAAAGCAGAATTCCAAAGCTCAACGCCAATTGCACAAACACAGGAACAAACAATAAACAAACAAGTTATTTGCAAGTTCTTGGGGAGTGGGAAAAGAAGAATCCTTGCCCCCTGTCCTCTCAAGGGATTGTAAACATCATGGCTGCGTATAACACACAAATCATGTCAATTTAGTATCATTATCTTTTCCTTTCATGACAGTGAAGTGTGTCACACTGATAAGGAAGAAGCAATATGAATCAGATGAGTTAGGATAAAACCTCTGGAAGGTAAGCAGCACTCTAAGATTTACACGTGGGGAAGTGCCACGCTTTCTCTTTGCAAGCCAGCAGCCCAGACTCATTGCTCCCAGCACCCTTCTCCCAATCTCTGCATGGAAATGCAGACTCCAGTCAGATCCAGACACCTTGTGCTTCTAGATTTACCATGGATGCTTTTTAAACCCCCAGCACAATGAAAGCTTTCAGCCAAAAACTGCATTAGCTGCACACCAAGCACTTGTACAACACAGACTTTTTTTTTCCTTCACAGTCCTACCCTGTGCATGATTTTGTGAGGCCCCATGGGTCAGAGGGACCCACTAAAAGATACTGATAAGCAAACACAGCACTTTCTCCAATGTGTTGCACTGGTAAGGGACTAAAAGAAACAGAAACAGTTACCATGGAGCTGCACTTCCTCTTAACAATTATTCTTGAGAAAAATCAGTATCATTTTTTTTCTGCTAGCTCAGATGCCTGACCCTACTTTTCTTGGAAAGCTTGTGACCTCAGTGTGATTTAGAAGTCTCATTTTGTCCACTCTCTAATTTATTTTGACTTGAGTAAGACTTTTTCCTTGATATTCTAAGATGCAGGAAATTTGGTATAGAGGAAGTTACTACAAAGACAGAAGCAAATCTTTTGGAAAACTGTATGCTACAATGTTTATTAGTGGTTAACTGTCAAAGCGAACACAGCTGTACTCATGGTGCTGTTCTACTGAACATATTATTTACAGATTTGGGTGGTGGAAGAGGGAGATGCTTACAAAATATGCAGCCAACTCCTTCGTGATAAGCTGTAAAAACAGGAAGACAGGATTGGAACTCCAAAGGAACTTTGCAGACAAGAGAAATACTCAGAGAAAACTAAAGATGGTAAATTCATTAGGACATATCCAGTCTTCAGGATCTTTTAAGTTCTGTCCTCCAAGAAGGAATACTCAATTGGACAAATACAAGTTGAAGAAATTCCAGCTTTGTACTCTGCTCTCCAAAACAGTGATCTATGAGTCACAAGCTGAGCACTAGTTAACATCCACAAGGAACAAACTGAAGGAACTAGCATTGTTTAGTCTACAGAAGAGAAGTCTAAGGGAAATAAAGGGCTAAGAACTAAGGAGAAGGAAATAAGCCATTCTGCTTGTCCACATTAACCAGGACAGATAGCAGTTGACCTAAATCTAGAGCAAAGAACATTCACATTGGATGTTAGGTAAGAGAGTTGTGTTGAATAATCCCCCTGTTCTAGATATTTGTACAATAGTAAACTTTGTACATAAACAAAGTTTACTAGTTTACTATTTCTCTCGTACCAGTCTTCCCTTTACTGTCCCATATGAAGAGCATATAATAGCAAACAAAAAAATGCTGTGAAGCTTTTAATCAAGTCAGCATCTCGTGGTAAAACTGTACCACTACAGATGAAATCAGACTAAACAATCAAGACAAATTTATTTAATGAAAACAGACCAGCATATCCTATTAAAAATTGTTACAAACTAATATTCCAGTGTATGTAACAAAATAAGGACATGTAATTTCATTTGTTCTGGCTTCAACTAGATTCAGTGGACCAAATATTTGTTCAAAATTGGTATAGACAGCTCTATATGGGAAGCTACAGGACACCTGATCCTAACAAGTGGAGTTTAATTTCATAAAAAAGTGGTCTTAAGTGTATGCATGTGTGTGTACACACACACACACACACACATATATATATATATGAAGGAAAGTAAAACTGCTTTAAAAATGCAGACAAGCATTGGTATATTGGCTTTCAATAAATCTGTTTTACATAAGCAGCTGACAAAATCTCTTTATGAAAATATATCAAGTCCTTCTACACTATTATTTTGTGCTACAGTTAAAAAAAGGCCTAATAAATGTTGTTTTGACATCTGTTTCAAAATCAAGACTCTGTCTATCATATTGCTACCTGGTACTTTAAGAGGGTATGGGTAAGGAGAGAGAATGAAAGGTAAACAGATCTTCTTATGACTAATGAAATAATTCCAGATGCTTATTTTAGAAGCAGTATCACTCTCATAAGGAGTATAAATACAATTTAAAATGTAGTTCTGTTTTCTTGATGTCTGCAGAATTCATGACAACTCTCAGACTACAAAGTCCATTGCAACCACGTAACGCAACATATACAGGCATATATAAAAGTCAATATTAGAACAGGTAGAAATGTACTTACACTTTAAGTAAATAAAACAAGAGCACCACAGCAGTGAAATGCTTTCAGTCATCAATACACACTTATATTGCTGTCTGGCTACTTTTTCCATTCATGGATTCAAACATAAGCCACCCATCCCTGTGCTGGGTCTACATAAAAATCTGATCTCTGGCTTACCCACAAGACTACCCTCCATTCTAAATTGCATCACACAGACATTCAGCAGAAGCCAGCTCTTTGTGTAACAAACACTCACAGTTGCTTGATTTATTGACCCACTACAACAATCTTCAGTTCATTACAAGAAGGAAATGTAGTCTTAAAATGATTTGTTCATAATACATGCACCTCCTCACCAATACTTCTGTCTAAGGCGTAACATAACATTAAGGATCTTTCTGAATTAAAAGCTTTGCATTTAGACTGATGATACATTCCTAAATAGTTTTTTTTTTTTTTTTTTTTTAACTAGAATTAAAAGAAATCATGGCATAATTTTCAAACATTATTTTGCCCTTTTGTTTAAATAAAATATTTTGTGATAATAACGTACCTTAAATAATGAAAAATCTTGAATTTTATTAGTTTGATGAAATACAAAGTAAATTGTAATATAAAGTGGTATCTTACTTTCAAATAATGTAAGGCAGTAGAAGGAACAGCAAAACAGAAATCATATTTCCTTCTCTTGAAAACAAAAAGCTTGTATGCGACACAAAACAATGCAAGTGCATTTTGCAAGTGCAAAACAATGCAAGATTTGCAATGAAGTCTGCAAATCACGCTTGGACAAGTAAAGCTTCTTTTTCAGATACCAGTTTTCAATGAAAGAGACATTTGCTACACAAATACACAAAGTTGGTCCAACCCCCACTGCTATCAGTAGTGGAACATCCATTGGTTTTGATAGAAGATTAACCAAACATGTGGGGTGCCTGAATCTATAGAACGAGATTTAAGACTCTAAGAATGAGTACTGCCTTCATAACCCCAAAAATCTTCAGCCTGTGGATTACACAGAAAGTGATCTGAAGTGGAAGATGTAAGAAGAGGAAATAACATGAGGGGCATTAACCAAACTCATTCAGCTTTGCTGCTGTTTGCAATAATTCATACAGGCTAGTCCACAGTTAGTCATCTCCTCAAGAGAGTTTACAGGAGCACTTACAGGAGCCTTTGCTATGGACCTTCTTTGTTTAAATAAGCCCATAATGTAGTGATAATTGTTATTTACATTTAGTTTATGTGCGTGGCTACAGTTTATCTTTCTTACATATGATCACAGTAAGAAACAAATTTTAGCAAAAGCAAATTAACTATGAGTAACACAAGACAGATAAGAATTCTTAAAAATGAGCAATTAGAACATGACAGCTTTCTTTCACTTTCCAAATGATGCTTTAAAGCACTTCAGTATTTAACTACAGTAGAGGCTTAAATCATAATACCAGAAGCAACTCAACTGTATTTCAGGAGTTGGAAAGTGAATCAGACAGGAAACTAAATGATGCATTTAAATAAAGTGCCTTTTTAGAACCATGATTTTCCAATCAGCAGAACCTTTCTTAAGTTCTAAAATTGATATAGGTATGAATTAATCACATCAAAATATATTCAGCGTCACATTATGGCTTTAATCTGGGCAACTGTGAAAATCAAATCATCGGTCTATTTGAGTTGCATGGCAATTTAAACTTACAGCAAGCATCTTTCATACTAATTATGTAATATGGAGCTGCAATATCTGCTTTTGAAAAAGAATTCTTCCCTATGATAAAGATGCTGTCGCTGAAGTCCTGACTAAGGTAAGTGAGCTCATGTGTTTGCTATTTTATACTATCTCTAGTTTTTAAGAGAAAATAAAATAATAATAATAATAAAAATATTGGCCCTGCTTTTAATATAATTCAATTTTATTTTAAAGCACTTGCAAAAAAATAAATTTTACAGCTACATATCAATGGTCGTATTTTATTCTTGTAGATCACAAATTGTTCCAGTTGTGAAGTAGGTAAGCATACACACAGAACTGTTAAATGAACCTAAGAGCAGTGTAGCTTTTTCTGTCTCTTCTGTTTCTTTATTTTTTTTAAAGCCTTCTGAGGCAGGGTTCTGCCCTTGCTACTACAAGATGTAGAGCAACAAGACCAATCATGTTTAAAGACCTAAGGAACATTTAACAATGCTAACACAGCTGCAGTATCCCTGCAATAATACTGCTACGTGAGTATACAACTAAGGCATACAACAAAAATGCACACAAATTTTTTTTTATTTTTTTTTGAAGTAAGGATTCACTAACTCGGATAGTTTTTCTACCAAGCCAGAAGTGATGTGCTAAGAAGCAAAATACACAAGCAGAAGCCTTCAACAGTATAAAACTCCAGGATTTCCCAGAACACACTGCTTATACATTTAAATTATTTTCCTTTCAAGATGCATACTACAATAGCTAAGTGACAGGTATTTTCCTTTCTATTCACTGCGCTAATAAAAACATAACTCAGAAGTTATGACTAAGCAGAAAGAAAAGCTTTGATAGTAAGAAAACAAATGCGAGTCAACTAAAATGCATGATCCATGTCTCCTGTTTGTGGACATTTGCTTGGCATACACACTCCTTTCTAAACTCCTCTCTGATATCATTGTTTTGATTTTCATAGAACAGCTTGGGTTAGAAGGGACCTTAAAGATCTTCTACTTCCAATCCTCTGCCATGGACAGGGACACCTCCCACGAGACCAGGTTACCCAAAGCCCCATCCAGCCTGGCCTTGAACACCTCCAGGGATGCAGCATCCACAGCTTCTCTGGGCAACCTGTGTCAGTGCCTCACCACTCTTGGAGTGAAGAATTTCCTCCTAACATCTAATCTAAATGGGTCTTCCTTTGGTTTAAAACCTTTCTCCCTTGTTATCTGCCTGAATAAAAAGTCACTCTCCATGTTTTGAAAGGACAGGTTAGAGATGGAAAACAGCTTGACTGCCTGTGTTCATAAAGCAGTAAGGAGAATTTAGGAAATATAGTATCATCCTGTACTCATTTGCACTTTCTTTGTGCTTCTCAGAAGACTAGAAAAAAATACATTCTAATAGTTCACCTAAGAAATGTGAATCCAGTATTTCAGGACTGTTTCTATCAGAAATTCAAAACCACCGAGGGATTTTTACCAAGTCCCTAATTCAGGGCATTGTCTTGCTCCATAACTGGCTGTTGCTCAGGGTTTCTCCCTCCTCCCTATCTGTTCAGTGCCTAGAGGTTAACCATGATATCCTGAGTGCAGGGCCACACAGTCTGGCCCTTAGCAGGTTTTCCTTTTTCCCCCATTCTTACTACTGATCAGATCCTTCATCTTTTACCCAAAAGTATAACCAACAATAAAGGAGTGAGATTTGTACTAGGGACATTGGCTACATATTTTGTTTCTTTCTACACATGAATCTGCACGTAGGTCTGCACTTTATGACAACAATACGGGTCAAGTTCCGTTTGCATGTTAGTGCAAACCCATAGTAACAATTGGCTTAATAGATTTGAGATATACAACTGAATAAATAAGAGAATATAAGCCAAAAAACTCGTAGTTTTTTAAAAAAAAACTCTTATTTTAAAATCCTTAACAATTTAAAACCATAGTCAAATCCGAACAATTTTAGATATTTTAATATATAAATTGTATTCTCAGTTGCTTGGCATGCTTAGTCTCTGAAAAGTGGTGTATCCACATTTAATTATAAAACAAATTATCTAAAACAAAACACTGCATGAAAGATTTTTTTTTTTCCTTTTAGCAATATTGCCAAATCTTATTTTCATCTTCTAACATGGCCTTTACTGTTTTACTTAAAACTTCTGGAGGCAATCACAGTTCGAACTTTCACACATGCTATTAAAAAATAAGAAAAGAAACAACAACAAAAAACACAGCCCACAACATAGCAAGAACAAAAAAAACTCTAAAAAAAATTAAAAAAAAATAAAAAATGTGATACTTCTTCCAAAGCCAGTAAGGTCATTTGGACTGAAGTGCCCAAATTACTGACTGGATTTGGCTCACTAGAATAATTCCTTCTGTACATAGCTACAGCTTACTCCCTCCTGTCCTCTTTTTCAGATACTGTTACATATGAATATAGGCAAGCTGGGGCTGCCTGAATTGTTCTTACAGCTTGCTCCCTACCATATCATTTATGGGAAGTTCACAGCTTCTCTCTCTTCACTTAATTACAAACAGGCACATCATGATGATAGCTACTCTAACTTACTGAAATGTAAGTAAACATTTGTCCATCATACAAGTACACATTCTTCTTTTATAAGAGGATACATAAGGACAGGTAAGAGGCAGCATACAATCTCCAATCAGGTGATGAAATATATATTCATTACAATGGAGATGGGCACCTGTATGTTATTAATGAGCATCTTGGGATGAAGACACTTGAATAAAACAGGCTTCTATTAGCTGTTGATTTGACAGGACATAATTGCATTTTGGTCATGTATGATTATATTTCCAATATTTTCCATGTTCTCTCACATCATGTCATAACCAGATCACCCCATCTCAAAATGCAAAGGCATAAACACAAGAATGGCAACCCACAAAGTCAAGCTCTTTCTGGACAAGAATTATAAAATCACAAGTGATAAAAATAATTATACACTATTTCCCACAGAACAAAATCTGATAGAAATCTAAAGAAACAGACAAACTACAGGTCAAAAACAAAGAAAAATGAGTTAGTTACACATCCCCACCAACACTCAAGCTGGTTGTGCAACACAAGCTTCTTGCCATGTAATGCTGTAGAGGCCAGGGCTATAAAGCAGCTCTAACACAGGAATTAAGGAAACCTGTGGGGATGAGCGGATAATAAATGTGATAGACTGGAGTCACTGCAAGGATAAAGCCAAAGGATAAAGCTGGGGTGAGAGGCGGCAGGAAGCATCTCTCCAAACACAGCCCTTCAAGATCTCAGTATTCACAACGCAGTCTGATGAAATACCACCAAGTTAGGTGCGTGTGTCGATCTGCTTGAGGGTAGGAAAGCTCTGCAGGAGGATCTGGATAGGCTGCACCGATGGGCTGAGGTCAACTGCATGAAGTTTAACAAGGCCAAGTGCCGGGTCCTGCACCTGGGGCGCAATAACCCCAAGCAGAGCTACAGACTGGGAGAGGAATGGTTGGAAAGCTGCCAGGCAGAGAAGGACCTGGGAGTGATGGTTGATAGTCGGCTGAATATGAGCCAGCAGTGTGCTCAGGTGGCCAAGAAGGCCAACGGCATCCTGGCTTGTATTAGGAACAGTGTGACCAGCAGGGCTAGGGAGGTGATCGTCCCCCTGTACTCAGCTCTGGTGAGGCCGCACCTCGAGTACTGTGTTCAGTTTTGGGCCCCTCGCTACAAGAAGGACATCGAGGTGCTTGAGCGGGTGCAGAGAAGGGCGACGAAGCTGGTGAGGGGCCTGGAGAACAAGTCCTACGAGGAGAGGCTGAGGGAGCTGGGCTTGTTCAGCCTGGAGAAGAGGAGGCTCAGGGGTGACCTTATCGCTCTTTTTAGGTACCTCAAGGGAGGCTGTAGCGAGGTGGGGGTTGGCCTGTTCTCCCACGTGCCTGGTGACAGGACGAGGGGGAATGGGTTTAAGTTGAGCCAGGGGAGTTTTAGGTTAGATGTTAGGAAGAACTTCTTCACTGAAAGGGTTGTGAGGCACTGGAACAGGCTGCCCAGGGAAGTGGTGGAGTCACCATCCCTGGAAGTCTTCAAAAGACGTTTAGATGTAGAGCTTAGGGATATGGTTTAGTGGAGGGCTGTTAGCGTTAGGTTGGAGGTTGGACTCGATGACCTTGAGGTCTCTTCCAACCTAGGAAATTCTGTGATTCTGTGATTCTATGTCTTAAGCTTTTTTGTACTTGTAGTCAGACTGAGAAGGATTTGACGTGCCATGCTACATGTGCCTGTACAAGGATGGTATGGTGCTTGAGGAGTCAGGTACCACAGAAATAGATCACCTACTTCAAATTCCTGTGCAATGGCCATTTCCATATCTCAGCACTGAATCTAACATCTTGTAAACTTTAAATCTCTTAACCTGAGAGGCATCTAGACTTGATAATCAGAAGAGATTGTCAAGAAGTCACAATTTTCCTTGTCAGTTTATTCCAAAGTTTAGTCACTCAAAAAAAAAAAAAAAAGTACTAATATTTCAGACTTCAGCTTTTAATTTTGATATGCACTTTGCCACTTGAAATTTTCTATTTACCAAAGATATCTGCATGTTTTTCCCAGTCACCATTTATTTAAGATTCTCCCTAGAAGCTATTTTCCTCTCTCTCTCCTTTCATAATTATATTTCTATAACTATAGAAATAGTTATATTTCCCTCTTTTCCAGGGCAGGCTGATCCACAGACATCAAGATGAGGGGAGGAGGGTACTTCCCTGGTGCAGCTCACTTCTTCCCCTTCTACATGCACTATATTCTTATGACACCTCTCCCGTGACAACACTCTAACGAAGGATCAAATAGAAATAATTTTTCCTGTGGCCTTAAGTCTTTCTACTAGTACTACTTGCCATAATAGTCTTTTATTATCTACCAAGTACTCAACTTTAAACACTTGAAGGAATACCTACGCAACCTAAATCAGTTTTGTTTTAAGTCTCATCAGTTTAAAGTCTATATTTTGTTTTGCCTGGTTTTTCACACGTAGGACTCTATTTTAATGCATTTTAAAAGAGCAGGGTGAAAACAAAACTAAACGATCTTTAGAGATCCTCTTAAATTAATACTCTGTTCACCTTGGGCTTACACTAAAAACAGAATGGGAACTGTTTGTATGGGATGTAGCAGATAACATAGGAAATACTTTTGCAACAGTAACGTATGTTTGTTTTTTACTCTGCCTATCTTTATAGGTTGTCATTTTATAGGCCATATAAAACACAATTGTGATTTATTACTAAGGCCATTCAAGCTGGCACAGTAAATCAGTTGAACTATTTTTAAGATAAAGTTTCCAGGCTTTCAAGACAACATTGTATCATCTAATACTTCGTTTCTGCCAATGCTCATTGCCAGTCATAACAAGGAGGCCTGACAGGGTCAGTATTATCATGCTGAAAAATTAGGGCACTCCACTGGATTAAAGTAAGGGTTTTAATTGATTCATTGCCAATTTCCTCTCTAATGAAGTTGAACAGCCTTTTCCCATTTAAAAACAAAAACACGCCATGAGTGGGAAATGCAGGGAGTTGCATTCAGTGTTACTCATTTGTCATATTTTCTATGAAACTACCACTTGGAGTGCTAGTGTAGAGAACAACATTTCAAGTACAAAGTACAAATTGGCTATTTTTTTAAATAATGGCCTACTTAAAGCATCTTTCTTTCTATTTAAAGCAGGAAGATGCATTCTGTTGCACTTCACAGTTTGGGGACAAATATGGGAAACAACTAAGGTCACTGTGAATCACTTTTGACTTAAATGAAACGAATAACTGTGAGAGGGTGACACAAGTCTCATTTTTCCACTCAAATAAAAAAAAAAATTATTAAAGGAGGATGAAAATGAGGGCAAGTGTGAAAGGAGCAGGAGTGAAAGAGAAAACATGTTTGGCATCTAAGTTAGGAGAGTGTAGGCAATTGGTTCGTTGGCACAGCTACAAAGATCTCAGAGTGTATTTAAAGGTACATGTGTGAACAGTCACATTTAATCATGGAAGGAACTATGGAACAAACTATAATCATTCTTGAACTCCTATCTGTGCAGATCAGGACATAAAGACCTGCAAAACTGAAGGCATCAGATTAACAAAAACAAGGTTATTCAGTTCATCACTTACATCTCATGCATATCTTTATCAACTTTTACAACTATGAAATGACATAAGACAACAATTAAATGAGAGGATCCAAAGTTAGCTCAACACAGCCTACTAGTCATTCACATCAAATAGAGCTGACACTGATTTGAGTGAGAGTCAGTCTTCTAACAGACAGAAAAGCTTCTCTTCAAGAAGACACTGCTTTGGCTTGCAGGTGTGTCTCTGCTGTAAATAAAAACCATTTTCCTGACAATGCACATTTGCTGCACTGGATTATACTAGATTTCAATAGTATATTAACCTAAGAGTATATAGACCTAAAAACTTGACATTTATAAAATATTAATAAAAAGGAAGTAAATATCCTGTACTCTTAACAAATGTCAGTGTAACATCTTATCAACACTGTAACAAACATAATAACCAGCTCCTGAATAACTTGTCTGCAATGCGTCTCCCTGACATGGGCTTGTCAACTTTACTAGAGTTGACAAGAAAGCTTCAGGCAGTGTATAAAATAGACAATTATTTTTTTCCAATATATACCTTTCTAAAGACTATTTCCATTTTTAATGGATTTTCCCTATGATGCTGAATTTTGCAAATTGTGGCTGACCTACTGGAAATAAACCCATAAAATTACAAGACTTTACTTTATGGGAAAAAAAAGTATTTTTACTTCAACTGTAGCAGAATTGTTATCTGACATTTTTAAGCGTTAAATATAATGAAAATAATATTTAAAAGAATCTATGTGTATTGATATGTCTACACATACCTATGTGTATATATGGATATATATACATTTTGTGTGTGCATGCATGTGTGCCTATACATACAAGGGTGGGAACAGCATCATTTTATTCTACAGTTAGAGCTAAATTAAGCAACGGCATCCGGATACAGAACAATACTTTAAAATAAAAGTATATGACCTCAGGAAATACCATACTAAAATTATCTCCCCTTTCATACCACTGTATTAGCATTGAACACTAATAAAGACAACAGTTGACTTTAGGTATCAGATGTATTGATCTAAGTCACAGTTTATTTATTGTTTTCAAATATACTTTAGACTCTCTCAGCCTAGAGTATCTTGGTATATAGTGTTCGTATTAGCTTTAGTTTCTAGCTGCATATTGCTGGAGCTCAGGGAATAATTGCATGGCTGTTCCCCTTCACTTTCATCCTCTCTCCTCTGCTGCTGCTTTTCTTTACCCCTGTCACCCTCTCCTTCAGCCACTTGCTATTTATAACTCCACACCAACCGACAGGATTTAAACTACAAGCGATACTTCAGCACTGCATCTAGCTTCACCAACTTCAGCAAAGAGGACACAGAGAAGAAAGGATGGAGCAGAAAATACCTTCTCTGGTTACGTAAGAAACAGGTGCATGTGTGCACATAATTATTTCATTTAATACCCCCCAATCAGTATATGCCCACTTCAAAGTGATAACTTCTGAAACTTGAAAATTAGAAAACAACTTGAAACAGTAGCCGATGAGATAGTGTCCTGCATTCCTCACAGGTGCCTTTCTCTGTCTTCTAGTTATACAGAAGTCCAGACAGCATGAATCAGTTACTTAACCACTAGGCAGATAAAGTGAGATAAATCCAGCCAATAACCACAGGTGTTTTTCAAAGGATTACTGCATCCTTCAAGACACTTTCTGCTCTATTGCTATTTTTCATAGTGCATTGCAAAATAAAAAGAAAATAGGCCCTCGTGACAGAGTTAGTTGTACCGCTGTGATCTGAAGTTATTGCTCAACAAATACCCTGGGCTAACACCACAACCAATGCTCTGCTCAGTCTGCTCCCAGCCACTTATTCCTGCACCCCCCATGTCCTTGAGCACATATAAAGTCAAGAGGTAAAACAGACTGAAAACGTGGCCTAACAGACTTACACGGGCTCTCCAGCAGGGACAAATAAGCAGGTGGGCAACAGGAATGCTATTTTGGCTAGCAGTACCAAACAACACTGGGTTAAGCTGTTAATTTCAGCTGGACCTGGTCCCATTTTTTCACTTATAAGACCTTGTTTCTAGTTGTTTATTCAAAGATTTTGACAGACTTTAACCTGAAGCTCAATTTTTTCCAATGTGGGTCTGTCCTAAAGCCTGCTTTTTGTCCGCATTAAAATTGTGCAGCCTCCTCTCTGGAGATTTGTAGCATCTTAAACTGACAGAGAAGTATGATCTGGAGTGATAGAGAAGAGAAAGAAACACAGAGGGTGCCTTAGGGGCATGCTTTATTATCTTTAGTAAAACTTGCCCAACAGATAAGTTTTCTAACCATTGCAGCTCACAAATTTCTAACAGAGCCTTTGGCAGATTACTCTGCTAAAGCAAGAAAGCTTGAACCAAGGATCAATAGGCTCTCCCTGAAGCTGCTGTCTTCCCCGTGTGTGTAGAGTTCTGGCCTGCAGCTGGTTATGAGGTCACAGCAGTGAGATTTTTCTCTCTTGGGCAATTCCAGAGCAGGCAGATGAATGGGGGAAACCTGAGTGTAAGGGAATAGAAAGCAGAAAAAGGCTGTCCACCCTGAGAGGAAGATGGTAAAAAAGGAAGGACACCAGGAGAGGGAAGGGAGCTAGAGTTTGCAACTGGGTGTCAGAAGAAAGAGCCAGGGAAGTAGGAAAAAAGTGATGCCAGCTCCCAGATTACATTCAGCTCAGCTAACGTGTTGTGGTGAAGGTGGAAGCAACTAGGTTGGTGTGGTTTAACACTCCCTAACCCCAAGCCCCATTGTGCCATATAGAGAAACAGGCTGAATATGGTGGGTGGAACCAGACGGGATGTGGGATGGCAGCAGGGAAAGGAGGACAGAGCTCCCAACACTCCTGGAAGCTGGTCATACAGGCCCATGCCCACTGAAAACACTGTATCAGGTACAGATGATACAACTGGGAGCGTTTTTGGTAGTCTTTTCAAAGTCCCTGGAAATTACTCAACTCCAAAGTGTTAATATAACACTGGGAAAAAAAATAAAAACTTTAATTTTAGTTTTAGTTCTAGCATTGGTTTTAATTCTGTCATTTTGTAAATTCTGAATGCTTGATTTTTATTGGAATAGCAATCTAATACATATTTTCATATACCACAGTTGCAGTGTCCATCAGTACTATTATATAGGTAGATTTAGCTTGGCTTTAGGGTGGTACATTATCCATGTGGAATGACAGCAAAATAGCAACCCTAAATCTTCTTCAGCATAGCTAGAGAAAGGTTTCCAGATGCTGAACTCATGTCACTGTCAGCCTGGGTATAAAGTAAAAGGGAAGCAAGTACTTGCTTATACGTGTATGTTCTTCCTTAGTTTAATATAGGTCACATGTTATTTAGAGTACTTCTATAGAAAACATTTTGGACAACTGCCTCCATTCGACATGGACAAATAATAACCAACCAAGGGATGGGGTGGCTGTACAAACTATCAGGATAATTTTAGCTGCTCAGGAGCAGAATTAACATTATTGCAGTAATTAACCTATTTACAAACTTAATTAACAATATCTCCCTGGTTCTCCCCGTTCCTGGGCCACCTTCTGCTGGAAACATGGATGACTAGCCAAATCTAGTTAAATTAGTAATGTGGTCCAGTATTACCAGTCCTTCACTGCACTGTCACTAAACTTTATACACATATAAGAAAAAAGTGGTAAATATAAATTGAAGATCAGATCATGTTACACTAAGAAAAGAACTACTTCCATGTAAAGTTTTGCCTTCATCTTTTACTTCATATATTGTAACTTCTTCCACATAAACATAAAAAGTTCAACAGGAGATTTTGCTGCCAAATAAAAACCTATTTTACTCAAAAAAAAAAAAAAAAAAATTAGTAACAACAACAAAATTCTCTCTCTATATAAATGTTTTTTTATATATATATATATATATATTTACATACACACACACACACATATAGTAGAATTCTCAAGTTGTCTTTCCCAGGTACAGATCTGCCAGAGTTTGGAATAAAACAGAGAAATTGCCCCCCAGATTAGTGGTAGAAATTCCTCTGTTATGATCAGCATTGAGTAGAGCCAGACAGGTTGTAGAATTTGTTTTTCTTTCAATCTTCCAGAAGACTTTGAAGCCAATATTTTGGTCCAGCTAAAGTATCAGGACACTGCTTGCAAAATGATTCTAATTTTATAGAAGGACATTGGTAAATAACTGGTAAGCAGTGGATAAAAATAGTTTTTGTATGAAATTCAGTCACTTTAATGATTACCAAAAGCAATGTTTACTAATTCCATTTTTATTTTAAGGTTACTACTCAGATATCAGTGCAAGTTTTACGATAAGATAAGCAATTCCATATCTTAGCAATACTTTGCCTTTACTTTAAAAGTCTCAACACTGCACTGTAACCCATAAAATAGAAAGGAAATTCCCATTCTAATGAAACCAGTTAGCTAATGAACACACCCTGCTTTGGCTCAGAATAAACTTTCAATTTTATAGTTTCCTCATAAGGCAGTTGAAAAATTAAATAGACGGCGATTATAAAAATGTAAGCCTATACAAGCGCATTTGTTAAATAGATAATCTGTAAATTAGGGCTTGTATGATAAAGACTATAACAGGGATTTTGAGGAATGTATTGTACATGTTATTTATGGAGGAAAAAAGAATAAAACTGAAGTTATTCCAAATACAGTTTTCAGAGTTCTGTAAAAGAATATGTAGAACAATAGCAAAATGTAATAGGTTAGCACAAACATGGAACAGAGACTTAGAATAAGAAGCTGAGGATTATTCAGAAAAGACTATCTTCCATTTTATTCACTGTATCACTTGCCAGACAACATCTAACAAATGATCACATGAATTTAAACATAAATGCATTCAGAACCCTTAACAAAATGCACAATTTCCTCAGAGAAGTAAACTTTACTTCTCTACTGAGGGAGAAGGAAGATATCCACCATTAAGAAAAAGCCTAGATGAACTAAGAATCTTCTTTGGGATAATACAGATGTTTCTAAAGGGATAATGCTGGATATCCTCTGAAGTTCATACTATATATAACCCTTACCTGAAAGTTTTCCTTTAACTCCCTTACCTTTTCCTTCGTCCTGGAAAAGTAGATAGGGGGAATGAACGGAAATTTTGGACTTAAGTGTGGACAACCCAACTCCTTCACCTTCCTTCTCTAAATATCCCTGCAACTCTTCCCACATTTTTAAATGGAGTAGGGCATCAAGACCAAGCTAGGATCCTCTGCTTTACCCCTGTACTCAGTGTACTGCAGTTGTGCTCATCAAGTGACATTTGGAATGTGGAAGTTCCTACAAACAAACCCCATAATAAAAGTTCCCATCAACAAAGCATCTTTAAAGAGGCCCAGATTTTGATTCTGACCTGTAGTACTCTGGGAAAGTACTGTACTCCTTTGGAAAAGTTCTGCACAAAGTTGTCAAAACCCCAGGCAGAAAGGAACTGAAAAGACATTGCACATATAATAAATGTCTAAAGCTTGAAGTAAAAGTGGCTTCTCAATGAGAGCGGTTGTGAGGGGTGGGAGGAAGCAATTTGACATTGGCCCTAGTCCCTGTGACTGGCCAAAATACATTTGTATTTAAGTATTTTTTGAAAGAATCAAATAATACTTGTGTTTCTTCTTTAGACTTTGAAAATCTCAGGACACATATCCCAGATCCCCAAACAAACATTAATTTTCTTCTCTCGCTACTGAAAATTACTTTTGTGTCTGATTCTTGTGATACACAAGACTTAAAGGAATAATAATAATAAAAAAGAAACAAACAAACAAACAAAAAAAAAAAAAAAAAAACAACAGAATATAAGCTTCAGAAAGCAAATAAACTGAAAAAAAAACAACTCTTTATAAATATTGCTGGTCATCAAAATCAGAGACACTCCTGTCACAGTCGTGGCCTGAAGTAGCTCTAAATCTACTGTGTTGTCTTCAGTATGAACTGAGACAAATCCATGAACAAGATGTCCATAAACAGATACTAAAGAGAAGGGGCAGTGATGTATCCTCTATGAGTGTTAGGACGGCACAAGTGAGTGACTTGCAGAAAGAGACTAAGCCAAAGTGTTCTCCCTAAACAGCACGCTCTGCTGAGACTGTTAGAGGCAAAACACTTGTCTAGGCACACCTCAGAAGGGCATTTTGTACATTTGATGCTTTAGGCTAGGCTTGGCACAAATCTGAAAATTTGCAAGCATGGGTGGGTAGATTCAGGATAAATTTGCTTAGTCATATGCACCTAGTTAGTGCATATAACGAAGCTCTCACAAATCTTGCCCAAGAGTCACGTTTTATTGTTAACAGGTATAGACAACCTTTACAAGCTTGCTGGTATATTTTACAGATTATTTTGAGAACACATTTCTTAAAAAAAAAAAAAAAAAAAAAGTCATTAGGAACATTAAATATACAACTCATGGCTTATAACTGGCTTATAACTCGGAAGATAGCTAGTCCCGTTAAACCTCTCATGCACATGTGGCAGGCAGAAAAACTCATAGCATTATGAGCACGTAAGTTAAATAACTGTACATTGTCTTAACAGAGGCCTCTAAGAACAGCTTTTATGAGAACTTTGAGGAAGAAAATAACTACAAAATGTCTTCCCCCATCTAATCCTTCAATATAAATACTTTTAAAACTTCTTTAGAAGAGGCACTTTAATCAAACTTGTGTCAGACATGTTACGAAATACTCTCCAATCAAGAGACTTAAAATAAGTGGAATTATTAGGGAAAAGAACAAAACATCATTGTGTTCCTACACACATCCGTGGTGTCCCATATCCGGAATACTGCAGGCATTCCTGGCTTTCCCCTCTCCTTGTTCTGCCATCTTACAGAGAATTAAGAAAGCTATGAAGTCAGATGATCAAAGGTAAGAAGCGGCTTCATTACCAAAAGCATGTTATATAAATGAAGGACTATTAGCCAGGAAAAGAACAACTAAGGAGAGAACGCAGTAAAATCACAAGTGGCATGGACAAAATTGTTCCCTGCTCTGTCTAGGATAAGGACTAGGGATGATTCATACATAACTCACAAGTGTCAGGCTTAAGACAAATTGCTTTCAGTTTCATTGTTGTTTTATATATATATATTATATATATAATATTGTCATTATATATATATATATATGTATAACATTTATACGTACATATAAACAAACAGAACAGCCACTCAAAACTAAAGTTCTTAATACAAAGAGGTGTCGATGTCAAAAGCCTCTGTGTGGGATAACACACAGAAAAGTCAAGTGAAACATTAGAAAAATACTTCCCCCCATCATTTAAGGGGGTGAGGCCCACAGGCTACCCTGCTGCCAGCAGTCTGTAAGCATGTCGTGACACTTCCCATTTCGTTTGCTTAGAAGGAGGTTGTCAAGTAGGTCCTGTAATTTGGCAAGGCTTTAGATGGTAAGGGCATAAATTAAAAAGGAAAGAAAAAGACCAGCCAAAAAACAACCTAAGAGGTACTGAAAGGGCCAGCAGAGTGGCTGTAGCCAGGTGCATGTTACCATGGTTGCCCTCTCACTCCAAAAAAACATCATGAGCCCAAGACTCTGCAAGCGTCTCTCTCCACTGCCCCTGTCAATGCTTGCTGTCAAAATTTTCCAGCTTAAGTCCCCAGTTGGCCATGGAACCAGCAGCAAGTACATGTTCACACACCAGGGCTGCAGGCATTCCCCTGAGCTCACTCTGTGGGATGCAAAGGAGAAGAAACAAAGCAAACAGCTCATGAACCCGCTGAGCTGTTTCCATGGCATGGTATGGGGACAAACCAGCTGGATGCTATGTGCAGGGGACAAGCAGGGCAGCTCACCAGACAGAGGTTAGAAAAGAAATTTTGGGGGATCAGGACTCAGTGGGAACAGTCTTACTGGCTACAGGTGGAACAAACTGGGGGAGAAGCATGGCAGACTGCTCCTCATCACAAGAACATAAAGGGCTAACCAGGCATTTTGTCTGACCAGGTACAGCCACCATTCTTCTACTTTAATGTCACTTCAATACTCAAAATAAATACCACAAGCAAACTATCAGAATAACACATCGACTTAAAGGCTCAAGAGAAAAACACAGATCATCCATCTGTCATAAGAGATGAGGATTTGAAAGTTTCATTAATTTTCTGAAACTGTTAGCTATGCTAAGATATTCAAAGAGTTTCATTACTACAAAGACCTTTTTATGCCATTAATCCAGATTAATGACGACTGTTCAGCTTAGAGTTTGCTTAACTCTTTGGTTCTACCTCATGCAATAAGGCATCCTAATTCTCCCTTCCTTTGAAGAATGTGGTCCTGGCCTCTGAAAATCCTTCCCCGCTACTTTCCCCATTTCCCCATCTACTTCCTGCTGCAAGATCGCAGTTCAATATGCTTTTACTGCCTTACCAGTCCTTCCACTGCTATTTGGAATAATAAAGTACTCAGAACTCCTCTCCAGGGCTTTACTCCTTTTTGTTTCTAGTGATTTGATCACTTGCTGAGCCAGCCACCCAGAGAAGAAAACAAGCAGGGTTCTCATTAATCTTAAGGATCCTGATCATTCTTCACAGTTGATGATCAGGGCAAAATAGGTAGGCTCTTATTGGGTAAGGAGAAAAAACAACAAAAACAAGCAAGCATTTTTTCCACCCCTTTTAGTTGCACAGGCTGCATTTAGTCTTTTTGATTGCCACAGTCCTAGGAAGGAATTGTACCTGCAAAGACACCACTATATAGCACAATTTGCTATTCTGAGACAGCCTGATCTTCACCTGAGCCCAGACTGCTATCAAACCCACCTTCCCCAGTGCAGACACAGCAAATCCCCTCCTAAGGATGGTCCAGACAATTTCACGTGCCCAGCACTATGGTGTTACTGTTTGGCAGGGGAAAAGTCACACAGCCAAGAGCTGCCCAAGCTGCTGGGCTCTGCTGAGCAGCAAGTAAGCAGACCTTTCCGAACTGTATGTTCAAAAAAGTATGTTCTCATGCCATAGGTACACCTGGGAACACAAGGCAGAAGCCCCAGATTCAGCACCACTAATGGTCCATCAAGGAGATCCCCTGGAAATTTGATTTTGAGCCTAACTTCTTGACTTCTGCTGCCCGACAGTTTAGATGAAACCTCTGTGAAAGGATATGAAACTACAAAGGACACAGGCCAACAGTCATGATACGCAGTCATGTCACTGTTAATGTTCTCCTAAAAGGTGTGCCCAGTGGCCCATACGTCATGGTTCTTGGTATTTTAAAATGAAACTGACATTTTGTTCCTCTA
This sequence comes from Aythya fuligula, assembly GCF_009819795.1. Taxonomy (NCBI): domain Eukaryota; kingdom Metazoa; phylum Chordata; class Aves; order Anseriformes; family Anatidae; genus Aythya; species Aythya fuligula. The sequence continues at coordinate 23,479,164 of NC_045562.1, read as the reverse complement.
TAGACAGCCAGAAACACGCCCAAGTAGAAGGACAAAATAATTGTCCATTGCTATCTTCCTTCCTGGAAAAAAAACACTTCTCCATCTTTACTGAACCTACAGTGATTCAAAAATAACAGCCTGCTGATTATTAGCAAGATTATCTGACTTCTTCCAAGTAACAGAATATTCAATACTGAAGATATAAAGGAAATAAAAAAATCCTTACCAAAAAGAAATATTGAGATCTTAACAAGAGTGCCTTGACATCCATGAATAACAAAAAAAAGAAACATGAAGTAAATGGTCATGTTTGTACCACAGCAGCATTCTGCCTGTTATGCAAGACTTGCTGGGGAGCAGATGGGGAGAAGAGGAAGTCATAGGCTCTGCTTTTATTTGGAAACATCTGTCCCTAGGCAAGAGACAAATGTCAGTAAGCCGCTACCTCACAAGTACATCTCTTAGTTTCCTTGGTTAATTACTCTGTCACTCTAACCGTAAGTAGGAATTCTGAAAGGGATACACAGTGTGTCTATCTAGAGTCTTGGCACTATTAAATTCACAGGCAATGTTTCTTTTCTATCAAGTTGTCTGCTGCCAGATACAAACATCCATAACCAGAACAACTGATGTTACATAATTTGCCTTTTCTGCATTAGAAATAAAGAGAAATAGTAGGAGTGATGTTCTCCAAGTAACAGAGAGACTGGAAGCAAGCAGAGATTTTTTCATCAGTATTACATCAAATAAACTATCCTTTTTAGGGATAAGAAAGGCAAATGCTTTTTTTTTTGTTTTTTTGGACTTCCAGTGAAACCCACTTTTCATGGTGTCATCTTAGTCTCCAGATTACAGAAAATACAATGCTGCTGCAGTTTGCGATACTTAGCAGATGTTGGTTAAGAAGAGTGAGAGATCAAGTCTGTGGTGAGTTCTCAGAGCAATAAAGGCAAGATTTCCAGAGAAAATCTGATTTTTATTTTTAAAACATACCAAAATGATATCCAAGAATTGTAGAAATTTCTCTCCCCCCATCCCACTCCCAAATGAATAAACGAAAGCAAAGCCGTTCAAGCACATTTCCACTTAAAGTTTTATTTGGTTTAGGCTCTCCTTATATTTTAAGCTATTCAGAAATTTTTCTTTCTCCATGTTAAGTTTCTGTAATATGTATACAGCTCAAAGTGAGAGCACCTGGACAAGGCAGTTCCTGGAGTTCAATTTTTAGAGCACTTCTAAGTGCAAATAAATGTGAAACCAAGTCCACAACTCCTCGTCTTGGTGTTTATGAGCACCTTGAACATGAAAACAGGTTCACAGCATTGTCTGCTTGGGCTGGCTTTGGGTCCCAGGGGGCTCATAAAAGGGAATCCCTGCAAGTTGCCATCAACCACTTCACCAGCAAGAATCCCACAAAACTGGACTTACAGTCAGTGGAGCAGGAACTTGGATCTCAACATCTGTTGGCAGCACATGGCACACAACAACTATCAAACTTTCCTCACATGGCTGTGTATACGGATACTTGGAGGTAACAAACATTAAGCCACTTATTTGGAAAAGGAGGGATGGGCTCTTGTATCAGAATTACAAAAGCTCTGCCAAAACTAATGTTTGACCTGGAAGTAATACCTCAACCTCTACAATTGTTTTTCCTTGTTTCTCTGATGAGAATGTTATTTTTTCAGCAGACTGCAGAAGTTACTACTAGCTGCATCTCTCTTGGCCAATCTGGAAAACCAAAAACCACACCCATAAAACCCCCAAATCACAAACATGAGTAAGTAGACAGCAGCTAACGTGTGAAGTTTCACTTGGCCAGTTTTTCTCTTGGCTCTAAGTATTGCAACTTGGCTGTAAATAGTGTGATGCGGCAAGTACACTCTAGACAGCTGGAGCAGTCCACCACAAATACATTTGGGTCTGACAAATTCTGCAGTCAAAGAAAATTGAAGGGCAGCTAGGGATTACTTTTGTTTCTTCTGAATAATCTCTAGTAGGAAATCTACAGTTTTACATCTTTACAAAGTCCTGGAAATTTCACACGTGGAGGTGCTACAGATTTCCTTTGGAAAAGACTGAGGAAATTATCAAGCACAACTACTGTTCAAAGAAGTAATCCCCTCTGATAAATTGCTCTTTTCTCTCTGGCAACTGAGCACAGATCTTGGATGAGTCAAAAATTGAAGACATTATACGGTGTAAAGGACTTTGCTTTGGATGACACAGGCAGATGTCATATCATTGTTGAAATTGCTTATGTCACAACACAGCCACAAGCATGCAAGAGTAACACAGGGGATGCAACATCTACAACACCAGACACAACCACCACCACCCTCCTGCAGCCTTCTGGTGTCTTCCAAGAGGTCTCCAAGCTCTTCTGCAGTATTTTCCCTTACCCAGGACAAAAGGCCTGCTCTTTTCTATGAGGAACAGGATTTGAACCAACTTCAACAGGGTTCAGGGTGATGGCGATATCAGAAAATTTGTGTTGTTAACTTCCACAATCAATGTTCATTGAAGTTAACCCCAATCAAGGAACCAAGAATTCCATACAGAGGTAACTACTACTTCTGTAATACTCAGTAACCACTCCTAGGAAGACAACTCATCCTGTAAGAAGATGACAAAAACAGAAGTCACCCATACCTGGGGAGAACTACAGCCTAGCCAAAATCTACTAACTACTACTATTAGATTTTTTTTCCCCTCCAGTTGTCAGCTGTTTTTTCTTGTGCTTTTTATTTTCCTTCTGAATGAACTGCATTCCTCCTGGTTACTTTGCTAACTGGAGCACCTTACCAAAATATTCATTCCACCAGCAAATAAACTCTCTAAATATCTGCAAGGAGTTTTAGCCATCTTAAAAAGATGGCTAAAGAAAATCAAGAAAATTAAAAAAAAAATATGAAAGAGATAGAGAGATTGATTTACAATGATGACAACATGAGAACAGAAGAGTAAATGACTTATGATTTAGCTACTTCACAACGAAATTCTGAAATGCAAAGGAGAGCAAACAGAGCAATGCATTAATATTGAGTCATTGGAAAAATCTTTTGGTGACATAAACAGAAAACAGTTTTTAATACTATGAAAAAAAGCTGACAAATTCATATAAAATAAGAATTGAGACAATCCCTTCGTGATCCCTCTAAGCTATCAATGTTTTAAATTAAAACTCTGTTGCAATTTACGCAGCCATTACTGTCTTTGACACAGATTCTTATATGTGCATGGTACTTAAACATCACTCAGGATGGAAATCCCTTCCTCCCAAAGTACAGCTGTTGAATATGTATAATAGTTAATGAAACTATACTTATCCCAGTTACTAAACAAAATTCAAGACTTTATAAGACATAACTCTTCTGCAACTCTGAAGGAGCTTACATCTTTCAAACAACAACCTTACTTGGAATTTCTTATAATTCATTCTACACACAGCTGTAGCACATTTTTTACATTAAACAAAGATATTAAACTTGATAGGAGACCAGTCTGACTTCATATGGATTTCCTTTGTTCCAAGCATTTTGTTTTAATGAATCACTGACCACATTCAAAAAGGCAGCAGCTGAACATGAGGTTCTAGCCAGACTGCCTATTCTGGATGCAGGGTATCAACGGGAGATGATTATAACCACCACTCTAGCTACAACAGCAAAAACAGCAAGTCTTGGTTTATTTTTTCCAAAATAACTGAACACACACCCTTGAAGAACATGCAGAAGCTTAAAAGACGTTAAACCTAAATGAGCTTAAAAATAATATTTTTGAAGGGATGTTTCTGTAAGCCTTCAAGCACTGCAGTTAGTTAAAATAATCCTCAAAGGGTTTTTTTAGAGCCTTCAGAAACGCGGTTATTTGTCAGCAGCAATCCTGTGAAATCCCTCACAGACACATAAGTGTGCTTACACAAGATACCCAGGAATGCACGTACATACACCAAGAACTAGGAAGTGCCATGAGCTCTTGGAGCTTAGTATTGTACTCTCCTCACACAGAAAACTAGGCAAAGGTTTAACAATTTCACTTGCAGAAGCTCTACTTAGTCTTCACAGTAGGTCCTATTACATTACTCAGATTCATCTAGTTGCATTTGATACAAGTCATGCCTCCCAAAAAGATAGCATCTTTGCATGTTCATCTGAAAAAAGAGTGGCCACATTTATAAAAAGTTGCAGGAGACAAAATAGTAACAGCAGAAGAAAAATAACCTTCTCCCTGCCTATTCATTTTAGCACTGCTTGATTACTGGGCATGAGGTTTATGAAAAATAGCAGTGCTCTAGCAGACCGGAAAACCCAGCCTCATTTCTTACTAGCGTGCGTAGCAAGCATTGAGGCACAGAGTAAGGCACACTTCATAAACTTAGAGCTGGCCATGGCATGGTAGATTTGAGATACCATCAGGATGTAGGAAAAGGAAGAAGTCTCAGACTCTGACAGACTGCTTTCCTCCCACTCCCACATGAATGGTATTTAAACATCATTAGCCATCAACTGGTAGCACTTTATGATTAGGTCAGATTTAAAATAAAATTAAGATGATAAAGGCATGTCTCAGCAGAGATAGCATCCAAGATAATGGGAGCTCATGTAAGGGCACCTATTTTCATGAGGGTAGGAAAAGAAAAAAAATCCACAAAATCAAAGCACAAAGACTGTTCTGTATGGCTGTGTGCACAGAGGGGCCCCATTGCTACTTTCAGGGACACACCTAAAACAGTGAAATAAAATCAAATTTTCAGTTGTTATTCAAATTTTAATGCAAAACTAAGAATTCTTGTGTATTTATAGTTTCAAACTGCCTGAACTGATGTGGAACAATTGATCAACACTGCTTTTGCATTGCCACATAATCCTAAACGTTTGACTACATAGCAAGACGAAGGTGGGACTTCAGCAAGACTTCCCAGCTGTGTCACTAGCTTCTTCCTCACTATTGTTACTGTGCTACTGTTACCACTATTGTTACCATAATAACCTATTCCTGCTATTGTTACCACATTCCCATTAATTCAGTCTAAGTACATGCCACTGTCACGCCTTCATTTCAGTAACTTCAGAATTTTAGTTCATACCCAAAATGCCCACATAGCCCCTCTAGCTCGTTTTTAAGCTTTTGCCAAACAATAAGGTATTATTATTATTACTAAGTACACTTTGACCTCCTGGGTAGGCAGCACATATTCGCTGCATGTTGTCGATTTAAAGACGTGCCACAGGCATGAAGCACTAGGGGCATGGCTGGGTGCCAGGGGACGAGGCAGCGGAGCCAGCTGAGTGAGGTTCTGTGTGCTGGGGGAACTCCCTGGTGGTGCAGGAAATCTGAAGGAGATGATTTACGGGCAAGGGTCGCTCCCCATCCACTGATCAGACAGTTCATCTGAGAAGTCTTAATCTGGGCCCTGTAATCTTGTCAAATAATGAACACTATCCTTTGGCAGAAGAAAAAAAAAAAAAAGGGAGAGGAGGCAGTGTTGCACAAGCTTATCGGTGGCCAGCTGCAGCAGAGCATGCCTTTGCAAGAGCTATGTATGAAGACGCACTACTATTTTTATCTGTAATGCTTCCAAGTTGCTGCATATCTCCAGGACAAAACTAATACATAACACTCACCTGCATAAAAACACAACACTATTTTCTGCCTCCTGTGTTGGAGGACCCTCAACTTCACCCATACTCTAGAGAAACATTTCTAAAGCTGACCTTCTTAAAATAGGAAGCAAAGAGGAATAAAAGTTGTAAAAATGTCAACCCAAAAGGCTATATAACTTGCACTTAGGCATCAGAATAAAATGCAGCAGTATGGGGTAGAAAGTTAAAACAGAGGAAGCGTAGTATCTACAAACAGAAGTGATCATGCATTTTTCATTCAAGTTCAGAAAGTTCAAGCAAATATCTTTTTACTGACAATATAATCATATTTTCCTTGAAACAATTACTTACAATTTACTTATTTAATCCTTTCTAATTACTTGAGAAAGTCATCCCACATTCTCTCATCACAGCAACAACTGTGCACAATACTCACTCATTCCAACAGTTCCACCAGAAGCAACAAACTCCCAGCTAAAGTCTCCCAACGTGACTAAGCCTGCTGGGATGCACACTCTCTCTCACTCTCTGCTACTCACCAGTAGCCAGGCACAAAAACACTTTTCTGTTAATGTTATAGCTTAACACACACTATCCCACTCACTTCCCTGTCTCTTGACCTTTCTTCCTTTGGTTTGTTCACAGTTCCCTTCTTTCCAGGGAGTGCTTGCACTTCTGTACGGTGCTCTACAGCGGCAGCTCTGAAAGACTTTGAAGTTTCTTTAAGAAACACAGTGACTGCCTACAACACGTGCATGGGAATGCACGGCATCACTCTGGCATTTCTTCACAATCAGCTGTTCGATCTCAGCCACTTCAGTGTGCAAAGGATGCACCATGTTCCAGTTTTGTTTTGTTGTGTTTTTTTTTTCCCTACCTTTTCAGCGCAAGATAGTCTGAGGGCACACACCTCTAGCATCAGTTTCACTCAGTTCACTGGCTTGTAGTCAGTCACATGCCGGAGAGAGTCCAGGTATTTTTACCCTTTTGTAATTTTTTTTTTTTTAATAGCCTAAGTGATAAGAGTGACCAGGTTTATTTTGTGTTCCTAACTTTTAATACTTAGATTTGAGGAGTACCTAGTAAACATTTAAGCAATAGGAAAGCTGACAGCATACTAGCATTTAGAACATTACAATTGACAACATTCATTGGTAATTAAAATATTTGGAGGGAGACTACAACATACTCAGCAACCTTCTCCATACAGAATATTACTTGAAATGCATGAAGCCTGTGAACAACATATGGTCTGCAACAGTCTGGATATCCAAACTACATGTACAGCTAATGTGTACACCGTCAACACTTGACTTCCCATGTAGCTACTGTAAAAACTCCCAAAACTCCTGTTCAGTAAACCAAACAGCACTGTTACATTACGTTTATTTCTCCAACCAAATCAAAACTATCACTGCAAACCTAGAAAAAAGAAGTCAGAATACCAGCTCAGCTTGTAATCCACACACTCCCCCCGCCAAATGAATAACGAATAAACTCGATCCTGATTGCTTTCCAAAAGCATGACACAAGTCTTCAAAACAATGAGATGAGGGGAAGAGCTGTTACAAAGCTCAGACTTCAGAGGTCTATCTAATAATGTCACATTCATATACAATCACATTCTATGCATCATTTTTACGCATCAGCATACCAAGAACTGCAAAACCACAATTACTGCTGAGATGTACTCAAACACTAAGTTACAAAATTTCCTATGCAAATAGAAGTTAAGGCAGCCCTGCAAGTATCTGTGATTAGAACTGGAGGATTTAATCAGGACCCGATCCACATGCCTGGGCAAGGTTCAGATTGGTGTGTCACATCACACCTTCTGTACGCGCTGTCACGCAGCACTAAGTCATCCGAAGTGTCAATAGCTCCAAGAGAGACTTTTCAACAAGTGGAAAGTCTCCATTTCTGCTGTCACCGTCCCCCACGTTTTCCTCACTGCTCCATCCCTGTGCCCAGCTGCTTCTCGCAGCCCTTCCTCCAGCAGCACCGGGCTCCTTGCACCTCAGCCCGCTGAAGGGAGCCGCCGGCGCTGCCGGGACACCCCAGCTTCTCTCATGCCGGAGAAGCCCTGAGCTTTGCCGGCTCGGGAAAGCTTCTGCTGCCGGGCACAGCCCCATCCCCATCCCCATCCCCGGGACGCGCAGCCTCTGGGCTGCCCATCAGATGCTTCGCGTTTCTTTGGGAATGCGGCTATTCCCTGTGCAGCCTTCTTTTTTTCTTTTCCCTCCCTCCTAGAACACCTCTTCCCCTCCTCCCCTTCTCCCCAATCTCTTTTCCTCGCCGGTACGACTTATGAGCGGCGCACCCAAGGGGGCTCGGAGCCCGGTGCCCCGTGGGGCAAGCTTGGCATCCTCCGCGGGGCACGGCCTTACCTTCGGCTCCCCGGCGTCGGGCTCCTCCTCGTAGTAGCCCTGGCCGGACTCGTAGGCGGCGGCGGCGGCCGGCTGCCGGGGTCCCAGGAGCAGGGCGCCGGCAGCGAGGCAGCAGCCGAGGGAGAGCACCTCCAGCAAGTGCATTGTGCTAAGATGGCAGGGCGGGGGGCCGCGGGGCGGGCGGAGGAATGCGGGCAGAGCTGCGGGGCTCCTTCTCGTCCTCTCTCTCCCCACCCCGGCTTTCGCTGTCCTGTCCCCCCCTCCCTCCCCTCGCAATATCCAAGGCAGTAAAATCCGCGGGATGGAGAAGATGCGGTAGCAGCAGCAGCAGCAGCTCCTAGACGCCTGCAGGGGAGTTCCCAACTTTCCCGGCCGCTTTGCGGATTCTCACCGAAGTTATCCGGAGTTTGCCAGGTAAAAAACCCACCAGGAAACCGGACATCCGAGGCCGCGCTCACTCAGGAGCAGGGGAGGTGGAAAGCGCAGAGAGGAGGAGGAGGAGGAGGAGGAGGAGGGAAGGAAAGAGAGAGAGAGGGAAGGAGAGCGGCACGGCGCAGCCACCCGCAGCTCCCCCTTGGCGGCGCGGCCCCTGCGCGCCCTCCCGCGGGGCCCGGCCCGGCCCGCAGGGCTCCGCAGGGCTCCGCGCAGCGCTCGCCCGACGCCTGTCAGCGGCGGCGCGGCCGGGGGGTGCACGGCGCCTGGGGCCGCGCATGGCGAAAGCGCCCTCTGCCTGCGCCTCCGGGCGGAGAGAGGGGGCCGGCCTTCCTCCTCCTCCTCCTCCTCTTGCTGCTGCTGCTGCTGGTGCGCCGCCTGCCGCCGGCGGCCCCGGAGCGGAGCGGAGCGGAGCGCAGCGCCCCGCACCGCGGGCAGGGAGAGGGAGAGGCCGCCCCGCTCCGCCAGGGAGCGGAGGGGGAGCCCCAGGAGATGCGGGTGGCCGAGCCCGGCTTGTCTAGCCCCAAGCTTTGCGCCTCTGCCAAGAAAAAAAAAAAAAAAAAAAAAGCTCGCTCTAGGTCCCAGCCCCGAGGGGGAATCAAAGTTCCCCGCTGGCTGCATTCAGGTCCGAAACCGCTGGATCAAGTTGGTTACAATGCACTCTGAGCCCGTGTGAAGTTTTGCAAGATTTGCCTTTAATCCTAACCAGCTACTTGTTGAGCAGCATTGGCAGCTCTCTTTGAGAGAGCGTAGCAGGCATGCAGCTTTTTTGGCTGGAGAGAAAACATTTGTCAAGTGAAAAACCGAATACCCCACAGGGTATCTCTTACTTATTTGCAGCCTCCCTATCAATGACAGCTTGGAGCCACCTCGGAACAGAAGTGCCACCCTGTTCAGAGTCTGAAGTAAAACAACACAGACGCTGTGCTACGGGGTAACACTGATCAAAGCTTACAACAAAATAAAAAGTCAAACGTTAAACCAAAGCAAATTGCACAGTGCTAATGAAATAATAGAGAACAGCCTGCCCAAACCTCTGCTATGCAAACAGAAGAAGTTATATTCCCTGTTCCACCACTGCTTGATGTTAGAGCGTTTTTGAAACACGTATATGTTTAAAATTGCTTTTCAAACTGTTCCGCATCCCTCATAAACATCTTCTGGATACAAGACTATATCAAGACTATATGGGAACATACCGTGTGGGCAGATCCCGGACTGCCTTAGCTGGCTGCTGGCACCCTGCTCATGTTTCACTGCTCCTCTCCTTGGGAGCCCCAGTATGTGACTCTTCAGGGAGTGCCAACCTAGAGTTTACGCACAGGGGGCTCTAGCAGGCCTGTAGGCACCTTCTGTTCTTTCTGTGTCATTCCTTACCCTTCTCAAAATGGCATTTCACAGCTTGCTGCTGCACAAAGGAATTATTTTGATGCTAGGAAGCAATCACTTCACTTGCAGTCAGAATGAAATCTCAAGTTTGGATAGAGAGATGTTTATAAACAGTTTTCATAGTTACTACAAAGTTATTGAAGCACTAACAATTTAATATCTGTGGGACACAGTGAAGCAATGAATAGATGACAGTGGTAGAAGTTGAGTAAAACCCTAAGAAGACACCAAATAGTATAATTTACAAAGCCTGTTGTTCTTCAACAGACCCTTACAGTGCTACAGATCAAAGCACAGGATTAAAGCCAGCAAGCATACTCCAGGATGCAAAATCCATCTAAACAAACACAGCATTATTTGATTGAGTTTTAAACACTCAAAAATCTCTCAGAAACATCATGTTGCTGCGGAAAGTGACAAAATCATGCACAGATATTTCAATGGAGTGTCACGCAAAGAGCATCTCTTCATTGCTAAATCACAAAAAATGGAACATGATGCTCATGCTATGTTATCACTACATCAGCTGGCTTCCTCATCTCTTTTCCCACTTCAGCAGCACTCTTTTCGCTTGATTCACAGAACATCCTTCATGGCATGAAATACTTTTACACGAGAGAGCATTTCCACCAACTGCTCTGTGTAGTGAGTTTAAACCATCATGATGGAAAGCTCATAATCACAGTTTCATAACACCTCAAGTCATAGTCTAAACTTAAAGGTTCTAAAATAAAAGTATCATAGATTTCAACCACCTTCAGTTTACAAGTAAATGAATACTACATTGGCTTGGAGTCATTTGACAGACTTCTGTCAATTCAGGCTGTATTTCTTTCAGTCCCCTAAAAGATGGGATAATTTAAAGTTTTGCTGATTTAAAATCTTTTCTCCTTTCTCCAATCAGCTAGCAATAGATATCCTTCCTCTTATTTTCAAATTACAATACAGAGGTTATTTGATAATTTTCAATTATATGAAAATATCCATACAAGGCCTACAGGAAAATTTAATTAATTTTAAGCAGCTCTTAATAGTCTTGGCAGTGAACTGACCTTATAAACACAAATGACTAAAGAGATATCTCCAGTAGTGTAGAAATATAGTTTTAGCTCTTGGCATGTTATGCTTTAACAGTGGTAATAGCTACTATTGGCAAAGAAAGGAAGTTTTTCATGTCAAGTATAAAATTCCTTCAAATGAATTCTCTTGGTCTTGTTTTAAAATTGCTTTAAAATATATCCAGGCCTCATTCTGATGGTGAAGTTGGTGTAACATACATCTATGAAACACATTCTTCTACAGCATCTAGATGTATCTGTTAACAGTCCTCTCCAATATATTTGGCAGATATATTTCACTACTTGCTTTCATACTGCTAATGAATGGAGATAAAAAAGTCAGAGATGAACCACCGTAGGAAACATGAGCCAAGAATGGGGAACAGAAAAGTGTCAATAGCAGAAACAAAAGTCAGTAGCATGCTGTTGTAATTTGGTCTGTTTGCTTACTATAGAGTTTGCTTATTTTAGATCTTTCAGAACTGAAAAACAAGCTGTTGAATGTTTTCCTTTCACACAATGTCATTTCCATTCTCCTTATTCTTAAAGCCCTGCATTTGGTTTGAATCCATCTCTCTTGTGCTCTGCTCTTAGATAGAAACATATCCAGGAGTTAAAACGGCAAGTTTGCTTCTGTTTCCACAAACACATTTACTGGTGAGTTTTGGTGGTATCTGTATTTAATGTAAATCTCAAAGATAGAGACAATTTTCCCCAAGCTCAGCAACTTGAAGTGCTATTATGGAGTAACTCAAAAGAATGAAGGTGCTATTTTAAACTTAGTCCTTAATTCTCCTACAGATATGACTCTCCCATTGTTCCTCCAGTGCTTAAAAGTATGGAAGAAAAAAAAAAAAAAAAGGATGTTAATTAGTATCTTAACTAGCAAAGTCCTCTGTAAAATACTGTAAATAAGCCTAATGTATGAGGGGAGAAGGCATTTAGGGTTCAGTGTCAAACTATCAGAAAATTCACTACTGATCAGCTGTTCTGACAATTGAATCTTTCAGTTCCAACTCCTATTACACATTTCTTATCCTACTACTTATCTACCATGTGTAACTAGTTCTATGCAAGGGAACAATTAGCTACTGAAAAAGACGATGCAGTGGATTTGAGGCTGTAGTCCACTTCTCTGCCACAAATCCTCTTGTTTACATAAAACATATATGATTTACTGGAAACATTTTGGAGTACTGAAATTTCATTGTTTGTGTGCATAATGGCCTTCCGCATTCCTCACAAGCGGATTTAAAGGCATAATTTGTACAGGCCCTCAATTAGTATTTCCTTATACTATCCTAGAAAAGGATTTAAAGAGCGGGGGCTTAAAGATCACCATAAGTAACTGAAATCTTTCCTTGACTTTGATCAGGATTCCTTACTGTACAACTTCACCCATGGGGTACTGTTCTACACAAAACGCCCAACTAGGGACTCTGAAATGTAACTTTAATCAGAAATATTGACAGGATGAATAGCTTTAATTTAATGAGAGGTGGCATATCTGCAAAGTCATTTTCTATGATGCTTTGCTTGGCCTAGTGCTTTTCATTTTCTGGATTTTTATTATTTCCAGTATTTTTTATTTTTTAAAATCATCATCTGGAAATGTCTCTTTCTTTTGGTATAGGCATTCATCCGTCTTAAAAATTAACTGACAAGACAGAAACCTTTTGTCTTCAGCCCTTTGACACTCATTGATATTCAAGGATTACAGGATTATTAGAATTTCTTTGTTCTCAGGGATCCTCTTTCTAAACTCTTAAAATCAAGGCTATTGGCATTTAACATTAGAACTTCTTTATGCTATTGACTGGCCATCTGCAATAGCATAAAACACTATCAAACCTTGCCATATTAAGGAGATGTTATGATGTAAAAAGGTGCAGCGCAAGGCAGCATCTCAAGGAAAGGAAAGTGTTTGAATTCCCTGAGCCAAGTTAAATATCTTGGAAGTTGCTCTCATGCATTTTATTCAGCCATCTTACATTAGAATCTCTCTCTTTATCATAGTGCCTCTTTCGTCTTGTGTTTACGGTCTCACACATGAGCAGGCACGCAGAGAACATTAACTTCCTGTAAATTAACCTCTCTATGTAGTGATGTTGTTCGTAGTTATAACCTCTGACTAGAAACAATAAAATGACAGATTGTAAGCTTATGTTACCTCTTAGCTGAAAGCTGTGTGTAAACTAAATTGTGTATAACTGAAGCCACGTCACTATATAAATAAAATTAGATTCAACAAAACATAGTAGGACTCAACACCATATGACCACTACACACACAAACTCTTGCACTGTTACAAACATTCCAGCAGTAGCCTTCCAACTGACAGCCTAATAAGACAAAGAATGTATTCAGAATTCTCCCCTTTTCCTATAGTTGCTAAAACAATGGCCCAACTAATAATTTCTGTAAAGAGATGCAGTTTCCATTAACTGTGTTCCTGCATACCTCTTTCTCCACTAGTGTATCTTCAGGTGCATTCTCCACTTTTTTATTCAGCGCCTCGTCTTCTGTTCAATATTGTGGCACTTCTGAGAGTTTAGAATATGCTGAACCCTTCAACTAAAAATTGAAGAAGTATTAACTTTTGGTGGAAGACTTATCAAGCAGTATCAAGATGAATTCATTTCCAAGCCCAGAACAGTGCAATGTGTTGTTACTTGTTATGATCTACATTTTTTCCTTATTATTTAATAGGTTCCTTACCAAAGTTAATTCTTCTCTTACCCTTTTTATAAAAGCCTTTTATGTATTTGAACACTTACTCCCTCCCTACTTAGCCATCTTGTTTTAGGCAAAATAATAAGCTTTTCCAAAATTTCTGCACAGATATTCATTTTTTTTTTTAAGTTCTACTCATCCTTATAATTGTCCTTGGAATATTCTTTAATTGATCCAGACATCATTTGAAAGATGATGTCCAACACTGGAAAAGAGTACTTCAAAACTGACCTGTACTGAGCAAAACAAAGTGCTGATAATAGTACAGTAATAAAACATCCTTCTGCCTGTATGTTCCTATATGGTACTTGCATATTTGGCAGATTCATATTCAGGTTGTGGTCAGATTAAACTTCTGATTTATTTTATTTTATTTTATTTGAGGAATTTCTACCCAGCTAGATGTTCCCTTTCCTCCAATTATAGATCTGACTCTTCTAAAGCAAGTAGAGCATTCACATTTCCGAACAGAACGGTGTCCATTATCTCCCATTTCTTCCTGTCATTTCTTGACTTTATGAAAGTTATTTCCAATTTGAAGTCTACATGTCTGTGCTGTCCCTGCTAGCTAGATCTTTTCTGTAAATATAACAAACTAATAGTATATTCCACCTACATCACCCTTCATTCGTTAGGGTCAACAATAGCATTGTTAGTGATACACTGCAAGATTTGGCTGAATTTCTAAAAATTCAGGTGCTGGTTCAGACTTTGGATTTCACTTCAGCCCATGTTACTGATTCAGAAGTGTGAAACACAAATCAGGAGACATGCAGATCCAAGATTCTTGCTTAGGTTCATCTTCATTTTTCACGAGGAAACTAGTTGAAAGTAGTTAGAGATTAGTTTAAAAATGATGAAAGGGAGGTTTTTGGGGGTTCTGTTTTTTTTTTGTTGTTGTTTTTTTGTTTGTTTGTTTGTTGTTTTTTGTTTGTTTGTTTGTTTTTGTTTTTTTTTTGTTTTTTCCTCTCAGGGGCAGGGGTGGGGAAGATATGTGTTTTTTGTTTGAAACACCAGGTAGCTAACTTCTGAAATTTGATACTGTGAGAAGCTGTGTAGGCACACATAACCACAAAGTTTAAAAAGATCAGAAAAATAATGGAAATCAGGACAATAAATGGGTACTAAGAATAAGTGAATAAATAAATAAATGATGTAGGAGTGGAAGACTACCACCATGCATCCCTAATTCAGTGGATACAGGTGCTGGAAGAACATGAGTGAAGTGGACTGCAGAAAGCAGACAGTCTTGTGTGCTCTCCCTAAATAACATTTCCAATTGCAACTGTTGGAGACAGAAAACTAGATAGACAGTCTAGACAGACAGTTTGTCTGAGCCAATAGGGCATTTCTTATATTTTGAGGCAAACTGAATCAATTCCTCATTGATTCAGGTCCAAACCACAAAGTAAATTTGTTCTTGTCTTTCAGTCTCATGTCCAGACCACGTACGCTTAGTCATAACAAAAAAAAAAATTTTTACACATCAGTATTGCAGCAGAAGTCAGTCCAACAGATAGGGTTGGAAGCAAGTACACAGGAAATCCAATCTGTAAAATATTCTTTATAATCCAAAATGAAATTAATAACAAGTGCTATTGCCATCACAATGGAAAATAGATTTTATCATTCCATCTTAAAAAGAAATATATATATATACACACACAAACACATCATTTTTGATGAGGAAGTTACCATTACTAACAGTTTGAATTGGCACCATGCTTAACTCGGTCACTATGAAGGTTTGTCTCTGCTAAACAATTGCTTAATAAAAACCATAACATGTTTCTTTCAAAAAGCTGTGTTTTGTACTGAATCAAGAGTGTTATTGTTGCTATCAGACCTAAGGATATATTCTGGGCTCAAGACCAGAGGATGAGGATCTACCATGTGTGAGAACTCAAAATTAAATCCCCAACCGTTTAATTTTCCAAGATCTACTAAAAATAAAATAAAACAAACGTGATGACAAAGAATTAAAGAACAAAGGTGCATTGATATGCAGATTGCATCAGAGGCCACAAATAATTCCCTCCTTCACCATCTAGCCAGGAAATTTCATTTTCCTAATCACATGACATTAACACTGAGTGATACAGATCATAATTCCCTGCAATATGGCAAAAGCTGTGCTAATTTCCCCCCTCATCATTAATTATTTAATGAGAGACATTGTTAGACCAGTTCCGAACTGTTTCTGCACAACCTGTTAATATCTTTCTGGTCTTTTCCAACCATAATGATTCTTTGATTCCTTTAGCCTCTTGTTGACTTTTAATACTTCAGGCTAGACGAAGCAGCTGATGCATATAACATGGAACCAGCTCACCACTGAGCAAAGCAGCCCTCAGTACAGCACATCCATCATCCTTCTGCTTGCTTATCTCTTTGTAACCTGAATTGAAGCAGCTACTACTGATCTAAAAAGCGGATAGCATGCTGGGCCTAATCTATTTTAGAAATTCCTATCCCATCACAAACCTACAGCTATACTCCACAGGGACACTTCAACTAATCTGTCCCAGCATAAAACTCTTGAGTGCAAAGGGTAGAGCAACAGACCATTTTCAGTAGCAAGTTCCAGCTGTGGAACTCAACCTAATCTTCTCTATTGATAACGAATATAAGCCTGAGTGTATTCAAAACTCAGAACAACTCCAGCCTCTTAGTAAGACTCCCTGCAGCGATGGCATCTTCCCAGGGCAACCAGGCGATATGGAAGGAGGAGGAGGAGGAGGTTAAAAGAATGGATAGGTAGGTAGATGCATTTAAAAAAAAAAAAAAAAAAAAAAAAAAGTGCAGATATTCTATATAAGAGGACAGGTTCCAAAATATAATATTAAAATAATTTTCAGAGATGCACAGAATTCACTTTAAAAAAATAAAACAAAACACTCTGAGCAATCAAAAGAGCCTGCTTAGTCATCACTAGTTTTAGAGCCAGATTTTGTTTTTCCTCCTTAATAATGCCAGAAGGTTAGTCATAATTCTGTTCCTGTCCATTTGTATAACTTATAGGGCCACTCATAGCTACCTCACCTACACAGGATACAGAAAAGCCCTGCTCATACATCCATCTCATTTTTCTTCACCACTGAAGCACTATGTGGTCAGGGAATGTGGTCATGGCTTCTGAGTTGCCTCAGTTGCAGGATTATGGAGAAGGTCAGACAGTCAGAGAGCCTGGTCCCTAACTACATGCTGCTGCTGCCAGCTACAAAAGCAGCTACTCAAGAGATTATATGAGCTACACCATAGTTTTAAAAATCTTTATAGGCTAATGAGGGAGTACAGAGGGCCATACCACATACTTTTTACTCTCAGGTTACTCCTAGTAAATCACTCAGCTTTTATAAATAAAGTAGATGTTTTCTGGTGGATCTTAATATTCTGGATTCTTAATATTCTAGTTGGCAAAGCTATATAGAAATTAGAGTAGTCCAAAAGCACATTTATTTCCACACAATTCTGAGATGAGTATTTTTCACCTGATAGCCTAACATCTATAGTCTACAGTCTTTGCACCAAAATGTTCAAAAGCAGCCAGTGGGGATTAGGAGCAGCTCTTAATTGCAATTAGATCCTTATGAATTGCAATAGGCTCCTTTCAAATCACATCTAATTTTTAAAAGTGATTTTCTTTATCCAAGTACGTTGACTATCTGAAAAGGATAAGATTCTTTCTCACTCAGTTGGGAAAGAGATGTATTCAAATAGTGATATAAACAGTAAGTCTGTTCATGTACATAGGAGATCTTGAAAATTCAAGTTTTAAAAATAAAGAGGAAAAGCATATTCTCTTCCCCTCCCCCAAATCAGAAGTAGACATCATAGTACAGCAGTTGAGGTTTTTTTTTTTTTTTTGCATATTTATTGTGTGACATGTTTAGTTTAACAGTAGCAGATGCCTCATTAAGTAATAATTCTGAGTGCCAGCAGGAATAAAACAACTTCTCAAATTCAATCTATTTGCAGTCAAGTTGGAAAAGAGCTAGGACAAAACTCAGTGAGTTTTCAAAAGGTTACCCTAAATATACAATATCAAAGCTGATAATTAAGAAGGCTAATTTCAGTCAGCTTCATGTTTGCACAGCAGTGGGAGTAATTATAACACTACTCATTCTTTCAGGTTGGCTTGAACACTTGACCTTATAAGCAAACTCCTTTTCCCCCCTCCCCCCAACCCCATGATGCAAAGCTAAACCATTTGATTTTAACAAAACAAATGTCAAATTGACATTTTGATGCACATTTAACTGTTTTCTTTCACTATAGATTAGGAAAAAAAAAGATACTTTCTAACATTTCTGCATATATTTTAAAAAGTTCTTGTTTGCTTGAGCTTTTCTTCAGTTCATCAGTTGAACTGTACAATGCACAGAAGTCCCCAAATTCATGCAAATGCCAGGATGCCTCCAGGGCACCGTTGCCTTATTCCACATTCCTCTTAAATCATGCCAGCATTCACTAACTCACACAGGGCCAAAGAATGCGAAATCCAAAAGGAGAATTACAATGGTTCTTAACAGTAGTCATATGTGGGCACATTTTCAACTAAACTAACCACACCCGGGAAAAATAAAACATGGGGAAGAGGATCCTACCTCCCTGCTGTCAGAGTTAAGGTTCTAGCCTAAAGCCAAATGTCTGGTCAATGAAGAGCAATAGGCCCTTTCCAAAGGGGAACTCATTTTCCCTCTCTTTGGCATTTATTTTAGGACATGTACTAAAATTTATTTGTTCTCTGTTAGTAGCAAGAGGGTGAGGGTGGCATAACTTAGACTATATACCCAACTTTGAGATACCTAAAGTTATAGAAGTCTCACGTGGAGTATCTGCATCCTGTCCTTGGGAAGCCCCCACATTATAATGAGAAGTCAAAGAAGTATACAGAGGAAAGTGGGCAGGAATATGATTGAGACACATAATTAAATCTATGGAATTAGTCTCTATGTTGATAATTTGACTATCAAAATGGAGCAATGGTAATAATAGCATATTTGATCAAATAGGAATGTTTCTCAACTGACTGACTTTAAGCCTTCATTTTAGAGTTATTTCTTGTTCATTCTTTTTGGTATGACAGATCTCATAATTTTTGGACATGTCTGAAGAGAAGTTCTTATTGCAAACAGAACATGCCTACCTGTGGATGAAGAAATTCTACAATTATCCATGCTAAGTTTCTTGTGCAATAAATGCAAACTGCTCAACTGAATTAATAGCAGAGAAGAAAGAGAGAGCCAACTGAGATATAACTTCCGTGTGAGAGATTTGTTCCTCCAAGGCACTGTACTTTTAATTTCCATTTAGGATGCTGAATTTCTGTTACAAAATTATGAACAGACAATAATTCTACTGAAGACATTCTGTTCTCCTGAATTTAGTTGGTCTGACAAAAATAAATTCCACAGCTGTGCTAATATTTCTTTTTCATTCCCTTTTAAATTATACTATGTATATGGCCTTAATCATTACACAATTAAGTAATGAGAAGCACATAACTTGCTTTTTACATCCACTACAGAGGCTTATACTCATTTTTTATTTTTTTTTTAGAACAAGGAAGAAGTTATTTACCTTATTATTTTTATGATTTTTGCCACCTATATGAGGTAGTAATTCTAGAAGGTCACAGACTGTAATTACATTATGGCATTCCTTATGTATTCTTACTTCAAAGAAGCAAAAAGTTGCATGAAGTAACATATCCTATTAATCACAGAGATTTGAGTCCATCTAATCTTTCTCGAGAATTTTGGGTGGAAAGCTATTATAATGTCAGATACTATTAGTGAAGCCTTAGCTACTCAACACATGCAGCAGACGTTCTTGCATGAGAATTGACTCAACAGAGTTAGGAGACAATGAAAGGGCAGCAGGGCCTGTGGCCTCTGCTCTCCAATTCAGTAAAATGAAAAAAAAAGAGAATTCACTAGGAGCTGTCAGCAATGAAACATCTCAGTTCAACATGATTTCACCAAAGATCAAATAGAAAAGGCTAATCTTGTTTTCTAGACACTTAAATCCCATTTTCCCAGGCAGATTTACCCCCTGGCTTGTCCAAAAAGTGTCTTAAACAGAATATCTTATTCCAAGTTCTGTTTTTTTGTTTGTTTGTTTGTTTGTTTGTTTTTTTCCTCCCCTCTCTTTAATACAACAGGGACAATAGCACTGAATACATCGGTGTCACAGTTACAGTTTCCAAAGATCAGACAGAATGTCATAATGCATCTACAGGAAATAGAAAGCATGTCACTAATACATGTACAGTACATTTATACTTCATGAAATTATTTGTTTACACTCACGTCAGAAATTTTCAACTTGCTACTCTCACAGACTTCTAATCATCCAGCAGAAGAAGAAAGCAACAAACCTTTATTAGGTCTTCTAGGGCCTAAAAGTTTTTTGGCTTATGTTCAAGATTGACAGGAGTACAATTTTATTAATATTTGGCTAGTGTTTTGTACATGAAAGACATCCTGCTGCTCAGTCATACACATGCTACCAGAATACATAATATCGAATTAATGAAACATGTAGCCATGTGATTTGGTAAGTGGCAGTTACTAAAATGTTGCTTAATCCACAGGGGTGGGGAGGGAAAAAAAACACATCACCCTGCATGCTATTTATAATATATAAATTTAAATCCAATTTAAGGTTAAGGGATTTAAACAAATATCTGTTTTTCCTTTGACACCTGATATTTACCTAGGAAAGCACTGTTTTGTTCTGGTTTAAAATTTGCTTTCTCCACTTCCCCAGTTCCTTCCATGCCATGATTTCCATTCAGAGAGGCTTTGATTTGTGTTCAAAGACCAAAGTGTTAGGATGAAATATGAATCAATTTTATACTTAAGTAGTAAAAGCACTTATCAAGTTTTATCTGTAAATTTGATTCAGATCAGCGTTATGGTTGAGAATCCTGTTTTCGTTATGGCTTAGGAAGAAAAAAAAAAAAAAGCGGGGGGGGGGGGGGGGCGTTCCCAATACTATTGCTAGTAAAAGCCAGTTTACCTAACAATATTAACAGTTTTCTACTATCCTCACTGAGAAATTTAATTCCCAGTGTTTTGCTTTTTAGGCAGAACACTATATAAAGAAATCTATAGATTTCAAATGCCTTGGCAAGACAAAATTGTTTTTGCAACACAAAACGCTGTCAATCTCTGATTCTCCATCAAGTTCAGTCCTGTATTGAAAGCAAGGGAAGTGTTCCTCTTTCAACTTGGCATACTCAGCAACATAGCTTTCTATTTCTTCATTCTATAGGAATGAAAATGTAATTTAAGGACAAGATGAGGCTTACAGTAAGCTGATTCTATCATGACAAAAGTGTTTTCTTTCCTATTTAAAAATACTATTTATTTAGATTAGAAGAAAGAAAGAAAAAGACTCTAGGCACATAGTGCCATTCTAACAAACAACTCTCACAGAAATATTCATCTTAAACTATGGTAATTTACAGGTGCATGCATTCAGGAAGCAAGGACAAGGCTAAAATGGTTCATTTCCCTCTGTTAAAGCAGGACTTTCCCCCACTCCAACACAATGGCTGACGGAGAAAGGAAACAATGTGATGCACAACTCTATGCTTCTGGAAATACTTATACTTGGTGACTGATAAAAAGAAAATCAAAGGAACAAAATTCTTCCTCCAACCCCCAGCTCCAAAAAGTAGCGTGGTACTTTATCTTGCAACATTGAAGAAGAAGAACTGTAATAAGCAAACAGTTTATAATAAAGGAAAGTGTCTCCAAAACCACAAGTTTTCTCTCCAGATACCCAACACTTCCTATACTATTTTTTTTTTTTTTTTTTTTTTAAATTTCAAAGATGAATTAATAAATTTCTTTTAACTTATTATGCACTTGTTAAAACGTTAAGCAAGGGTAATATAGTAGTGCTTCCAAAGCCATAAAACTTCATCAGACGCAGTGTAACCATGTATTTCTCGAGCAATACAGTTACGAATGACTACCAGAAACCAGCAACAAACCACTACAGAACAGAAACCTGAAATCAAAACCACATATTACCAAGTTTCTTTTACTTGGTATCACGTAAAACATAATTTTTATTTGAAACTTCAGCTCATAAATAATCTGGTCCTATTTTCTAAGGTCACACAAAATTGCCTCTTATTTCTATCAATAGAAATAAGGTATTGAAATAGTAAGTACTGTTACATGACAAAGCATGAATTAAAAAGAGAAATCTTATTTTCACAGGTAATGGACTGTCCACAAGCTTAAGCTCCAGGAGTTTTTAATACAGTGCATATAGTTGTAACATTGTACATTAAGCAACTCTAATGAAATTAATATGATTAGAAAGAAGAAAAATGTGAAGTGCATAGTTCAGTGCTGTCAAAATTTAATCCTACAACTGGAAAATGTTTTGTGTGGATTCTTAAAAGAAATTCTCTTAAATGAATTGGGATTCTGTACAGAAATTTTCTCGCTTTGAAAAGTAGGGGAAATAAAAGGAAAAAAAGAATTGGGGCAGAAGAAAATAAGAGAATTATTAAACTAGTAAGAAAAATGGTTAATAAAGTAATCTCAGTTCAGACAAAAATAATTAAAAGAAAAAAAATATAACAGATTGAAAGATTTTAAAAAAGGAAATAAAGCATCTATTCCATCTCCCTTATGGCCACAGTATTTTAACTTCTGTTAAAGAGAGGACATGACAACTATAGTAGCATTTCAGGCAGCATGTAACAGATGAGTTACTTTGCTCATATGTAATGGACACTAATAGAACTTTTTTTCAGTGAATATAAAATAGATTGCTCAACTTTGAAAAGTATATGAAATGTTCACAAATAAACCAATAAAGGTCTGAGAGAATTTGAGCACATTAAAAAGAGCAAATTTAATTTAATAACTAATATTATAAATATTATATAATAAATTATTAATATGAACATGAGCTTCTTAAGAAATAAAGATGCAAGACATTTCTGGATCGCCTGTATAAGATAAGATTTCAGGAAAAAAAAAAAAAAAAAAAAAAAGACGTTGCACCATGACAATGAAACTGTGCTGAGACTCCTCCAACCAGGAAACTTTGTGGAGATCCAGGATTTATTTAGAGACAAGTCAGTTAACATCACATGTACTGAAAGGTACCCATCATTGTACATACGCATGCACTCAACCAAAAATAGTAAAACAAGAAGCATCAAATTAACATTAAGGCTATCTCAAGATAGCCTTAGAAGAACTTCTGTCTCAAAGCGGTATTGATATTTATTAGTGCCTAGAAAATTCCCATTAACATGTATCTGAGAAAATTAAGCAAACTTCAAATTAAGCAACCTTGAAGTTGATGGTAGTTTGACTTGAAATCACAGATGTTTCCATGTGTATTTTATGTGCTGTACCTCTTATATGTCCCATATAAGATTTGGGCAACACATTCAGAATATTTAATGTAATACAAAAGAAGACTGAGCACCATCTCTGCAATTGCTCTCACTGCTGCAATTTTTGGAGGAAATGGTACTTTTTAGGTGTCAGTTCCCACATAAAAGTCTCTCCTTAGTGATGCTAAACAATGTCTCCATTTCAGGGATCAGTGGTGGAGAGTTAGTCCATGACTATGAAAGGCATTATATCCAACTACTAATGGCACAAAGCAGAAACTAATTTTACATGAGAGTACTGACTGAATGTGGTAATTATTTAGTAATTCTTCTGATCTCTGTCATTCCCAGTGTAAATTCACACATAGCAACCAGAACCTTTCCAGAACTCAAGATCACATGCAACCAATCACATACTGTTGGACAAAAGAATTTTACTTAGATATGGATTCAAAATTCAATTGTGTACAGACATTTGAGAAAAGATAGAAAGAAAAGAAAAGAAAAAACAGCTAAGACATCTGAAAGCTGAATAAAGATGAAAAATTACAGGTCTTCAGGTGAAGCATATGACCATGACTCTGCAGAATTTATGTTAAAAAGAAAATTAATACGTTTAAAAATCATTATCTATTTCTGTTGTACAAATAAGAGAAAGTTAAGAAGATTTTAAAATTATACATGCTGATACCATCTAGGGTTCAAGGAAGAGCAACATATACTGAATTAATTGATTTAACATACATGAGATCTTTTACTGTCCTCTTTCTTTTAAGATGCAATCTTTTTACAGAAAGGTACATTTTCATATGTTGACATTAATAGATTTTTAAACAGTGATCCTTGTTTAAATATTTTACTGAAAAAGGTGATAAAACGCTTCTGTTCATTACAGCAGGCAAGAATTAATTTACTGTGAATATACTGCAAGAACTGTTTATTTAGTTAATACCAAAGAGTTGGATTGTTTCTACTTCTTGTGCATTTTTAAAGACCTGCAACAGGAACTGGTGAAACAGAATCAACAGAATCAGGCTAAGGTTACTTGGTCATGACAGGCTACAACATGCAACTTATCCTGCAAATTGTGAAAAAAAATATCTGCTTTGTTTTCTAAGAATAAGTGATATTTATTTTGTGAATTTCAAATGCAAGTATGTATATTCTCTCAAGAATACAAAGGAAGAAAATTGGCCTTATTTCTTCTGTACTACCATAAGTTATATTGCTAATTACATATCATACTATGCCTGCTTTCTGTATTAAGCCGTAGAGTCTGTAACCTTTTGGAGACATAACACTTGACTATTTTTTATTTTTTTTTTTTAAGCATTTAAACAAAGATTTTAGATGGTCTTTTACGAAGCGTCTGATGGGAAAAAAAATAACCAAAAGACCCTCCAAACATTATTTGCTATATTGCAAAACCTGCTCTTCCTAGATTTTAGCATTTTCAGTATTGCATTGTCATGGTGCAACGTCTTCCCCCCCCCCCCCCCCGAAATCTTATCTTATTCATACAGGCCATCCAGAAATGTCTTGTATCTTTATTTCTTAAGAAGCTCATGTTCATTTTAATAATTTAGGCTTCTACTCTACTGATAAGACTCAAATTTGCATTATAACACGCAAAGGGAGCTATCAATACTCTTGCTAGTAGAATCAGAATAGTTGCTACCATTCCCATCTCTTCTTTCCCCAGGTTACCTCACTGCACTAGAAGCCTTTTGCTATGTAATGGAGAGTAACTTATAGTAAACACCTGTAAGATCTAAGTGAATACATACAGAAGGTGAATGTGCCTCTGCAAATGTAAAGGCTGAAGGTGATGTACTGATCAGCATTATCAGAGGAGGCAACTGACAGTGACATCTGTCAAAGTCATTCAACTGACGGTTATTTCTGGAAAATTACATTCATAAGCAAAAACGTGTAATTGTAAGATAAAGTGTTCAGTTAGGTTCATGGTAAGAGGTCGTTTGTGGCTGCCAGCTCTCAAAAGATTTATAATATTCAGTTTGAGTTGTCTATTACCATAAAAGATAATTGTAAGCACTTGTTTTGGCTTTTAGGGTTTGTCAAAGAGCAGAAAAACCTAACTGATCAAGTACAATGTAGGATACATCTTCAGGCTTGCTGCAAACCTACTGTTGCCTTTATTTTGGGCATTTCGCTTTGAAAAGCTCAAAACAAGCAAGATAAATTCTCCAAACAATGGATGTTAAGAAATTAGAATTTAATCTAGCAGAAATATAACTCCAACAACACCCTGAAAACCAAAGCAAGTACTAATGAAAATAAATCATCTGTTTGTAATTGGTGAGATGCTCACTGAAACACACTACCACTACAGATCTCCCAGTCAGATGTGGGCACATTTGAATACATACTCTAGGATACAAGACAAGGTAACAACTTCTTATATGCTGTGTTATGTTTGTCTGATCAGACTCAAATCTGGGAGCATAGAATTCATTTCACCCACCCCCCAGGGAAAGCTTCCCAGAAAGATGGCCTTGCTCTTGTTGCTGAGAAAATACAAAGTGCATGGTAACAGCCTGAAAAGAACATTATCTTTCTTTCAGAATCCATACATGTGAACATACTGTATGTAAATAGTATTTTGGCACCAATATTTTCAGCAAAAAAGGCGATAAAACAGAAGACATTCATTACTGTTTAAGCCCACATTCACTCACACTTGTAATATGGATTTAGAAATTTCAATATGGCTTCAATTGTCACCTTGCAAACTGTGCAATCTTCAGATAAAAGTTCCAGCTACATTAATTGCCAAGCTGCCAGTTGTAGTTTCCTGTTCTCACTACTTTTCTGTTTCTCCTTTTCATCTGCCCATCATGGAAAACTTAAGCAAACACAGAGTAAGTGACAGAAATAAGTACTATTTAATATCTATCAATGACATAGGGATTGAGTGCACCCTCAGCAAGCTTGCAGATGACACCAAGCTGTGTGGTGCAGTTGGTACAGCAGAAGGAAGGAATGCCATTCCAACAGACCTTGGTAAGCTTGAGGAGTGGGCCCATGTGAACCTAACAAGGTTCAACAAGTCTTAGTGCAAAGTGCTGCACCTGGGTTGGGGCAATCCCAGACTTGTACAGACTGGGCTGCATCAACAGGGTGAGGGAGGTGATTGCCCTCCTCTGCTCTGCCCTTCTGAGGCCCTGGAGTGCTGCATCCAGGTCTGGGGCCCCCAGTACAAGAAAGATTTGGAGTTGTTAGAGCAGGTCCACAGAGGAGGGCCACAAAGATGATCAAGGAACTGGAGCACCTCTCCTATGAAGAAAGGCTGAGAGATCTGGGGCTGTTCAGCCTGAATAAGAGAAGGCTCCGGTGTGACCTCATTTAAGCTTTCCAATACTTAAAGGGGGCTTATAAAAAAAGATGCAGAGCAACATTTTGCTTAGTCAGATATCAACAGGACAGGGGGGAATGCTTTTAAAATGCTTTTAAACTAAAAGAGACTAAGATTTAGATTAGAGGTTAGGGGAAAATTCTTCACTCCAAGGGTGGTGAGGCACTGGCACAGATTGCCCACAGAAGCTGTGGATGCTCCAACCCTGGAGGTGCTCAAGACCACATTGGACATGCCCTGGACAACCTGATCTAGCGAGTGGCATCCCTGCCCATAGAGGTGGGAACTAGGTGATCTTTAAGGTCCCTTCCAACCCAAGCCACTGATTCTATGAAAATTGATGTGTATGTGCTAAGGGTTGAACTAGCAAGTTAATTTGCTCAAGTGAGTAGTAAACAACAAGTGGGTAATAAGCTCCATCTCTGACATGCTTTACTTCTTGATTCATATTTGCAGCACCTCTGAAACCCTACCTAACAAGAAGACTTTTAAAGTTAATACCTAAACAGAACTTCATAGAAGTAGAATATAATTAAAGAGAACCATCAAAAGTTTCTATTACCTTTATGGAATCACACAATATAAAATAGTAATATGTTTAAACATGTCGAGTTATAAATTATGAAAGGTTTCCTTCGAATTTCCTTTTTGATTATTTGGAAGATCAAAAGCATAGATATATATATATATATATATAGTTTTGAAAGACTAGCAGGTTATGCTTTCTCTAACTGAAACACAGAAATGTAGTTTTCTTGTATTTCAGTATGAATTACTTCACCTGAAGTGATTTATTTTTAACCAGAAGTCTTCAGTTTAAACAAGAGGATTTTATGATTGCTTTCATTTATACCTTTGTAGTTGGACTTGCAAGCAACTTACTATTGCCACTTAAGAATAAGACAAACTATCCTCTTCGGCAATAAGACTTTCCTTGTCCTCCCTTCTATGTACACAAAATCAGTATAGGAGGGTTATCTTAAAAAAGATACATGGCACATTGCATAATGTGTGAATTCATCAAGAGTTAGACTGGAAGGAGAGCCTAAGAGCTAACTCCTCCCCAGCAGTTAAAAAGGGAAGGAAAGAAAAGTGCTGTGAGTGTTAACAACTCCAAGTAACAGAAGTAACAGCTCTGGCAAAAGTCCAGAATTTTTTAAGCTACAGCTCGACCAGTGTGTAATTTTTTTTTTCTCTGATGGCAATAGTATCTGTAGTCTTTGCTGAAACTCAAGAAATTCTTTCCCATTCATTGTAATATACCCTGTAATATAACAATAATTAACAGTTGCCACATTTTTCAGACAAAATGCTTGAGTAATGTGGTTTTCCAAAAATTCATTTCACAACCAGTTCCCTTGGCTGAGATTACTGTGTATTGCATTGCACCCACACTTTTAAAGCTGTGCTGTTACAGAGGAATGCAGGTGTCAGAAAGACATAGCTATTGATAAACCTTTGGTAATTAAATAGGTATTGCTAGAAGGCTGGGTGCATTTTTTTTTTTTGGGGGGGGGGGGGCGGGGGAAGAGTTCTTGCCTGTTTTTAAAGTAGTATTTACTCTAAAATACTGGGTCACAGGGAGTAACATCTAGGTTGTTTGTTTCATAAAAAAAGCACAAAGGCAAAACACAACTGTCAAGGGAGGCTTTTTTTTCTTTCCTTAAATTTGGTCCTCTGAGGACCGAAGGATTGACTGCTGTGTCAAGCTGCTAAGCAGCAAAATCTTATGTATTATTTGCTGGAGAGGACAAATTGATGACTATTTGAAGAGATGCTAGAATGGAAGAGTGATTGCTTGCAGTAAACTCTCTCTTTACACTAGGTGACAGGTGTGGAGAAGACAAGGGAGAAAGTGTTTTTAGCTACTCCAGATGCATAATGATTTCCCTGCTTTTGAATAAAAGGACTTCTTCCCCATGCATGAAGTGCAAGCTAGTGTATATAAAAGAATTATAGTTTGTAAGCATTACAGCATAGGAGAAACAAATCTGGGTGCCAATTATTTTTCTTTCCCATGTCTGAAAACAATAGGAAAAACAGTACACAGAGACTAAGGGGTGCAGACTGGTAGTTTGTGCTCAAGAAGGGAGGGAATATGGAGAAAGGAGGAGGCATTCATTCCTGCTGTAAGGAAACATTGTCAGATGAAGCAACCAGAAAGACTTTTTAGCAATCCCAAAGAGCAAAGCATCTAGCATTATACAGATGTTTCACACTATAGTAGAAAAAAGTTTTTATTTGTTTAATAACCATCATAATAGATGGATAGCATAGAGTCCAAACAGAACAAAATAGAAGAGAGAACAAGAGCGAGTAACTCTCTGAAGTCATCTGCATACAGCAGCACATGCTGGAACATTAACCATGCACCATTTAGCAGGACTTCACAGATGAAGACACTGCAGAGATCTTAAAGCATTCCTAAGATGGAAGACCCAAAAACCCACCTGGAAAATCTTCTGCAAATGCAGAAGAATAGGAATCTGTTTCTCCTAACTGGGCATCTGACCATATTTTCCAAACTTTAGTTGGAAAAGAAAGTGTTAAGTGTGATTTTTCACCATATTGAGAAGAGAGATCATTTATCATTTGCAGACAAGGTAGAACAGGTAGTACAAAGTCATGCTATCAGTACAAGAGGTGGTAAATGCAATACAAGTACACACTACGAGCGTCATGAGAAAAAACACAATTGACGGAATAAAAACTCCTCCCTGCCACCTTCCAGTTTTCTAATTCTAAGAGTCTGGAATAGCAGAATTGAAAGCAAGAATGAATGTTTTTAAATTACTATCATAAGGTGATTTACTGTATAAAAACAGTTAATAAATTTTATTACATATTTATATATATACAAGCACATAACTGTGACGGCATTATGGAGCAAGCAGTTAGGAAAAAGCAATGAAGTACAGCACAGTTAGCTCATGAGTTAAAGAACTTGAGTTTACTGGATATAGCCTCTAAAATACAAAGAAAAGATTTTGTAGGGGTCTGAGGTATACTGCCTAACCCAAAGATTAGAACGATTTATTGCTGAAGTGTCTATGATACATAGCATAAAGGAATTATTAGGGCATTCAATTTAGGTTATATATACACATGTAAATATTATTGTATAATCCTGTATAGTAAATCATAATTTCTACAAACTCTAGATAATTTTCTAATACAAACAGAATCAGGTCCCAAATACAATCTTTCCAGAAGACCACAGATTAAACATTGAGCCAGAAACTAGTTACCTAGGGACTAGTAAGTATGGCCTGTTTATATTACAGATGAACAGAGGAAATTTCCAAGCAACACCCACTTACTCATTCTCATATATCACATGTATAGTACATCAAAAGGACTAAACATTCAATGATCTTGGTATAATGAGCCAAAGTTAGCAGTAGGCTAGTAGAACTACTCCCAAGAGGTATGAGTGTTGGTATGTGGGCCTAGGAACTTGAATCATATTCCAACTCATGAAATGACAAATAGCATTACAATCATTGGTATCTTCCAAAGTGAGAAGCAGCCCACATGATCAATAGGCTACTCGACTTTCTGTAAAACTAAACAGTATTTTAAAAGTGAGCACTCTGACCTGCAAGTGCCCATCCCTTCAAGAGAAATTAATAGTTGGACCTAATCTATGAAGAGCTATGAGCCATGTATAGGAGAGATAAAACATTGTCAAAGCTTAACTTTAATTGTCACGGCTGACAATCAGTAAACACAGGCGTGCCATATCCATCTCAGAATTACAATTAAACTGTTTAGCTTAAATAGTTGCTCTTCATTTTACCTTTTCCATGCAAGACTACAGTTGTATCTACTGCTAAAGCATGTTATGATATGTAAGTAAGCTGCAGTTAGAAAAGCACATTATATTCCAAGTTAGAGCATTTTTCTGAACAGCTGTAATTTCTTACAGCAAGTTAGCAATATCACCAATAAAAGAGCAATATGAATAAATGTACAAACCACACAGAAGAAGTCGCTCCTGGTCACTATTGCGATACTAGTTTTTCCTTCTGTCTAGGTTTGTCAGTTGTCATTCTACTTTTGCTCAACTGGGATATAACAAAAAGCTTCAAGGCAGCAGAGACCTTTTAAAACACTAAGCATGTACGTTCAACCCCACTGCTCAGGATTGCTGTTCAACTACATGCAAACTTTCTCAATCACAGGGCTTTGCATAATAAAAGCAAATATTTAGCATAATCAAAATTATGAAAATATTTTTCTGAAGTTTACTTGAGATAACTGGAGCAAAGTTAAGAACTGAAATGTGATTTTCATATAAGTAATGATAAAAATAAATGATTTTTTTTAAAGTGAAATGAAATGTTTTTCAATGAAATGAAAGTACTGCTTTACTTGACTACTAATTATTCAGTCACATTTCTTCTCTTATCCCTGCCTTCACCCTTGAGATAAAATATTTAAGTGTATTTCAAAAGGAAGTTAAATTAATTACATATTAAGATATTAAATATTTCAGTCACAATATACTCTTCTTTTTTAGTCCCCATCTCCATAAGAAAAGGTGGCAAAAAGGAAATGCTTGCAAAGATTCTGAGAACAAAGCTCAGAGATCTGGCTCATATAAAAACATAAGTAATATATTTGTCTTATACACTAAAAAAGACAAATAAATATGCAACTGGAAAAACAGTGACATTCTGCAGAAATGGAGTGTCCATTAAACAAGTCTGGATGACTTCTAGAATTGATGCGAGGTCCCAGGTATGGACTCTTATCCTAATCATACTTCACCATGACTTGCCTACTGTACCTCATGCACTTTCAGCAGTATATGGGGAAAGAGATCGGCAGAGCTGTGTAAGAGAAGCTCTTTGCTGTGGTAATGTCAAGGTGGGCTTTTCCTTACAAATCAAAATAAGTTTGTCCTGTTAAGTAATGGACAAGAGCCACCCTCTCTCATTAACTCCATTAATATTTGCTAGGTCTACAACATAATCTTTTTTTCCCCCCCGTTGTTGATTTTTGCACTCTTAGGATCCTGCTCTGCTACCAGACTCTTCATCAGTAGTAATAAGAAATTAATCTACAAACTAGATACCTAAATAAATTTGCTTGACCATTCTCACCTACTATTGATCTAGGATATTTGTGTATATATATGTATTAATATAGCTCTTAAAATAGCAATACTTCGGGAAAAAAAGAAAGGTCTATTTCGAGTACTAACATGGAACCCTAGGTAAGATAGAGATTTAAATATCCCTTAAAATCTCATTGCCAAGAGTCTTGAAAGATCATCTTACAGTGTTTAGCATACTTTAAGTAAAAAGTGTTAAAATGTTGCTCAGATCATACTCAAGACTGGGTAGGAGACTGCATTAAAATCCCTGTTTGTGTTCAGATTTTTAGCATATTTTTGGATTATTTTCCTTGCTCCTTGATCCAGCAGCTGCAGTAATAAATTCCAGATTGTTTGGCAAAATCCTTTCCTTCATCTAAGAGATACCTGAAGTTAACCAAATTTGTTCTTTTTGTCAGGTAAGATATGCAAGTTATTCATATATACTGCATTATATACTGAGATTTTAAGGAATATGGAAAAAATACCAAGGCATATCCCAAGTTGCACAGAGCATTTATTTTCATAGTTTTAATGATATCTGTGAAATCACTGTTTCACTTCAATCACTGAAATCACTGTAGGCTGCTGCTTTAGGTAGCAAGTGAATTATTAATTAGGAACAAATTACTGAGCAAGTATATCATTCACTTATGAGAGCTTAATCGTGAAAGTGAATTTTTCCATTCACATTCTAGCAGGCCAAACAGTCTCTGGAAGTACGACTTTTAAAGGAATTTTTAAAACAATTAGTGTTGAGAGAAGGCTCACATAAAGCTGCAGGGGCACAGCACAGGCACATTCAAAAGGTTTTGAAGTGGTCATACTATATATACACAAAAAGGCTAAACACTTCTTGTTTCTGGGTCACAGGCGATCAAGACCTTTCACCTTCAAGCTATAGATCTCTTATGCAGGCAAATTACTTACACCGCAATACTTCATAAACAACAGAAGCCCTAAGTGTCCCACCAGGCACTACAAATAGGGTAGGGTTACATTTGGGATAGATTTGATTTGGATGGAAATGAGCCTCCCTGGGAAGTCTGCTTAAGCCTTTTAAATAATGCCTGTGCAATGGCATGATGATTTAGTTTTTGAATTGTAATGGTGATGCTGCTTTGTTTTAGGAATGTAGCTGGTCTGAGTTACCATAAACATTTAATTCGAGTTTGTTTATTTGTTAGAGATATGACATAGCAGATGAAAAGGAAACCATCAGCTCTCCATCCCTAATTTAGTAGAGTGATTTTTGATTTAGCTGAATTCAGTATTGCATTTTATATGCAGTCATTAATAAAAATACTTAAAATCTAATGTAGAATCAGGAAAGAAAATGCAGGTTAGAATAGCAGCTTGTCTAGGTGTCTATATTGCTACTGCATTCAGAAACATGTTAGTTTTATGCATACAATAACCTAAAATAAGGTAACTTGCGTTTTAGGGGGTAAAAAGAAGCTCATACTTTCACCAGTAGAAAGGAATAGTTACTATTTTACTTTTCACCATCTGACGATATGCATATATAACCCTGCCATATTTCAGTAGATGATAAAGTGAGAAATGAGATAGTTCTTGCTAGAATCATTCCCTCTTAAATTGCATTAAATCTCACTTATTTTTCCTTCAGTTCAGTGCCTTTGCAAACCATACTGAAATCACCAACAATTAATAGGTATGTCCATATCCAGTACTCATTATTGGGAATGGGGAACTCATCAGGAGTCCAGAGACTGAAATCATCCTCCCCCTAACCCCAAGGTTTAGGCAACAGAATCATGTTTACTCCTTGGGTAGGTAATACAAAAGTTAAATGCTTATTTTTTGAATAATTTGCACAAAGCTTAATACTGATATTTTGAAAATAATTTCCTATTTTAATGAACATTTCCTGAACATCTGGTAGGGCTATTATGACATTAAAAACTGACTTCTTCCTGTCCTTAATTTAAGAATGTTTTTTTCTTCTATGCCAGATGCTGAAAATTATGTTTAAAAATAAATAATAGTCTAGCCATGGGTAAAAGAAAAAAAAAAAAAAAAAAAAAAGGAGGGCTTATCAAAGAGACAGAGGCAATGGAATTCTTGCAACAGAATGACAAATCCCATTTTTAAGTATTTCTAAGTCACCACAAAAAAAATATATATTTTTTTTTACAGTTATTTTCAATGTAGCAACTGTTTCTTGAGTGCCTGGTACTACTTGGTCCCTATTCTACTATCTAGTTCAAACATTAAAACGTTGTTCTATAATTTTGTTGCTCATCTTCCCTTAAGAAAAGGCAAAATTAAAGGAAATCCACATAGCTGATCAATTTGTGACTTTCTATTCTTTTTATATTTCTAACTAAACATAATAGGAGTCTAATAAGTCAGATAAGCTTTATAAAGTTTTAACTTTTTTGAACACTAATTTAACTGTGGTATTCAAAACAACACTAAGAAATCTAATAGACTAAGAACTTAAGTGATACCTGGTTTCTGAATGTCTTTTCATTGTATGTGCAAAACAGTAAGGTCAACAGCATTATGCTAGAAAAGGAAGTTAAATAGATGTAATAAAATTAGATGCTGTATGTAATAAGAGGTATCCCAGTTGCAGAGAGCATCCCTTTAGGTAAACCTAGTCGGAGTGCTCAGTACTATATTAACTGACCTCGAACTTCTTATTTTAGGCAATATATAACTAATCAGAGGGACTTTTCATAGATAAAATGAAGAAGGTTTAACTAAGAAGGAACAATTTATTCCACAGTATGCAGAACATAGCATTACTCTATCTTTTTTTTAAATCATAACTATGGGCTATTATGTTTCATTTTCCCCAAGTTACACAGTCCACACATGAAGCATTTAAACATTTTACAAGATTTCAGTTTTCAAATACAGTTCCTAAGCCGCTTATTTCAGCTATTTACTAACCATGTTACGTTTTAGATCCCTTATCCAGTTCAGGCTTCCTGAATTTCTCTGTTTTGCCTTTTCATTAAATACTGAAAAAAGCATAGGCTTATCAAGGAGACTTCAGGAATAAGGTTGGACAAGCCCTGCATGACAAAGAGATTACCATTTTTTTTTTTTATTATCTTAGAGTTACCTAACAGACCACATAAAAACCCACAAAGAGTTTAAACAAAATGATATATATATATATTTATAGTAACATCTTCCGGGAACGATTATAGAAGTTCAGTACTGTGACAGTCTCTCTGCCCATGTAGAGCTGCTAGAGGCTTATGATAGATGATATTTTTGTTTGAGGACAGGATAGGTATTGTGACCTTTTGAGTGCTAAGTAATTAATTTTTAGGTGGTAAAAAAAAGCATTGTATTTCAAGTGCATTGTCACCCATTTACTTGTTACTGCAAGAGCGAATAAGCCACAAAAACCTGCAGACTGACAAATTTTCTATTTTTCTAGCATGTAAGAATTCTGATACCTCTAAATCCTACATAACTTGTGTTATTATCTTATTAACTGAAAATTACTGAAAAATTGATATTTTAATAAGGGACTTAAACACATGTTTTCCATGATGTACATGATGCTATAGATGGCACAAATGCATACCAACAGAGTATCAGCAAAATGGAATCTGAATCTTTGGTCTTTTGCTTCTAGATTAATATCACCTGAAGTACTTTAACAACAGAAACAACAACAAGAGCACCTGCAAGGACAACACAGAATTAAAGTGACAAGAATATTAGCTTAAGAGGCATTCTTCATTTGATTCAGGATCAGCATATTCCAAAATGAACTGAGGTAAGGATGTCTCTTCAACCAAAAATAATTCAGATTATCAGTTAGGGAATACTAGATTCCCTTTCCAGCTCCCAAATGTCCCACACATTCACTGCAAGTATTTCCATCAAAAGTTTGTAGTCTTCTTAAATAACTAGAGTTGGATTTTTTTAGTACATAATACTTGTTTAATGAAGTAACAACATTTTAAAATTCAGAAACAAGCTCTCTTTATTGTATTTAACACCACATCCTTCCTTACTGAAAATGCAAGTACACTCCAATCAACTGTTTCAGCATTATTCCTGATAAATGTAATAACATGTGTAAATCAATAAGGGGGGGGGGGAGAGGGCGGAAGGGATGTTAGATATTTCTGGCTTCATTTAAAAAAAAAAAAAAAAAAAAAAAAAAAAAAAAGAAAAGAAAAAAAAAATAAAAAAGACTTAGGGCAAATTAAGAATCAAGGTAGAAGATTCTAGATGAAACATTTTGGAAAAATATCTTCCTAGATGTTCTAGTCCCCTTTCTTTTTTTCTGCTTAGTCTTTTTGGTCAAAATTTTATCTGCATGTGATCAACCTGCACTGTGAGGCTGCATAGGAGTTAATAAAAATAGCACTAAGCCTGAAAAAATATGAAATTACATTTTGTTTTTCTTGATCTCTTCCACTGAAATTTTCAGGAATTAAAAATAATTATCTGTTTAGGCATGATGGTATTTGTTAAGTAGATGTTAGCCTGCCATATCTGCAAATATGAGGAAAAAAATAATAATAAAAAAATAAGCCTATGTTTGAACTTTAATTGCTCACCATGAAGGATAAAGAGTCAAATTACAGATTATGAACTAGCACATTTTACACATCTAAAATTGCCTTTTCTTGGTATGCTTCGTATTAATTTGCCCAAGTCCACTGAGCAGGGCACAGTAAAGTAGTTTCTTAGACTTTCATGTCCCAAAGTATTAATAAGAGTAAAAAACCTGACAACAGTGTAAAACAGGTCCAAACGCTAAAATCTTAAGTAAGAAAAACACCTTTCTAATGACCACGTTTTCAATCTGAGACGAAATAGCATTTTTTTCCACAGGAAGATCTCATTTCATTTGATTTTTTTCTTTTTCTCTACAGTTACTCCATTAGTTTTCCTCCATTTACCAATTGTCAACTGAGGTTCAATTTCTTTCATTTGACCATCCAAGTTCAGTCCCCCCCATCCTTTTTTTAAATGACCTGGGCCACTCAAATTGCATTACAATATATCTGATACATCTATTGAAAATTCTTTTAAGGGAAACTGTATCAGAGTGCTATGGTTGCCTGTGTGTTGACCCAACCAGTGAATCCCAAAGGATTAACAGGCATTCACACAGCTCCTGAAGTGGCTGTTTCTCATTCTGTTTACCTACTAATTCCAGAAATACACTCACTAATTAAAAAGGTATTGGAAGAAAGGGTAAAAGTTGCTTTCAAAGTCCCTAGATAGCACCTACTATAAACAGTTTTCCATTTGTAAATTATAGTACTGTAAGAAGAAAAAAAGTCACCATTAGTAAGTTGTGCAGTGTTAGACATAATATGAAGACATTCACTGAGGCGAAGAGTTTTCAGGAAGAGCTGTCTAGCTAAAACATAATTATACAGAGCAAGGTAGTAAGCTCGATTGGCCTATATTTTCTCTCTCTACACCAGTGAAATCAATCTGTAAAATGGTACATTTGTCTTAACATCAACAGAGATGTACTGATTTTGCTTGCAAACTGTCACGACATAATTTATATATTCACTCCTGTTGATCTAGTTTCACATTACAGAAACATTATTCCAGAAATACTTAATTTTTTCAAGTAAGCATATTTCTTGTTCATGATCTTACATTACTCTTTCCTCCATTCTTTCTGTTTTATACTATTTCACTACTCCCCTACTTAAAGAAGTAAACAAAGCACTTAGATGAGAACACAAGTGTTTATTAAACTACTCACATCAGCAGACATATTTCTACTGAAATAAGAACTTTGCCTATGAGTATAATAAAATCAGGTCTGAAATGTTCACACAGACATATACTCCCTTAACAACATATGGACTAATTCCTTTTAAGCTTTTCTAAACTCGTTTCCCACGTGTTACACAGCAGAAGTTTTATTGTCAGGAGAAACATAATCAACATTTGTTTATCACATAAATAATATTACCATTATAGTTAAGTGTCTCGGTCATTCTGGGGACAAATCTAAAATAGATTAACTACAATTTGATCTAATGACTGCAAGAATAACAAGTTCCCTTAGGGGAAAAAAAAAATAAAAAGTTTTCCTAAGGTTAAATCCATATATTCAGGCTTCATTTTAGAGTGTCACAAATATAAACCATTTTTTGCACTGTAATTTCTCTTACAAAATATTGAGAATATTCATGTTAACTTTTACTCTTCTCCTAACATACTGAAATACTAAAACCACTGAAATAATAATAACAACAACCACTACTACATGAATACTGAGATACATTTAGGATGAAACAGGCATTAAGATTTACAAGCGCTTCTTTACTTCACTTCTATTCATTCCCTAAGGCTTCTGGGTTACGTAGCCATGGCTTTAGAATAACATAAAATCAAAATTTTTGGTTAAAAAAAAATGACAGAAGACCTTAGTAAACTAGGCTTCCCCCCCCCCCCCCCATCAGGAAGTACAAATCCATGTATGCAACTACTCTGTTAGAGGCAAAACAACACCACCTTTTATACAGAAAATTAACACTCTAACCTTAGATAGATATTATTCAACACTTACACATAATAAATAAATAATAATAATTAAAAAAGCCTACCCAAACTTCTGTAGAAGCAGTTGTTGGATATTTGAGACATCAACTGATGGATATGAAGGGCAACTAGAAAACTCAGAGAAATACTGGCTGCAGGGGCATGCTGATTGTTCCACAGCTGGGCAGCAGTACTTCATCAGCGCACAGGAATTAAAAGTAAGTGACAACACCTGCATCTTCTTTTCCCTGCTGCTCAGCTTTGAAAGGAAATCAGATTAGGAGTGGCTGGTTTGTGGAGTCCTAGTGGGGCTGAATAAAGCTAATGACTGTTGAAACAGGAGGTTGACTAATAGTGGTGGTTAAAGCTATCTTCTTCAAAAGAATAAAGATGTTCTCATGAATTTAGAGCAGTATAAGTACTTTTTACATTGGTTGGTGAAACTAGGGAATTTTCTAATAGAAATATCTGTGTAAAAATAGTAAGGGAAAAGAGGGCAAAGGTAAGGCATTGTGTTATTTACAGCCTTCACCTCACCTGAAACTGAACAAAGCATGCTCTTTACTCAGGTGAACTAATTCTTAATTGCCGATTTCAATGTTTAATAGCAGTTTCAACATATTGCACTTAGCTGCAAAAAATAAGTACAAATCACAATTTGTGTAATGTGTGCTGCTCTATATGCTATATACTAGAACTTCTCTTGAATACTTTTAATTTCATAATGATGGCCAGTGTATCGCCCAGCAAGCTGCACACAATTACTGCACAGAGATTTGCTCCAAACACATTTCAATGTATATATAAGTTTATTTCTTTTCTAGTTTTATTTGCTTTACTAAGTATGTTCTTCAGCTCAGAATTGCACTTATACTTAGGAGCTTTGCTGGACTGGAGCCCGGCTATTGCTGAGTATGGTTGTCCAACAATGGCACTTTAATGTTCCCAGTTGAAAGCCGTATATTTTCACATACTTGACTGTCATCTTTTCTAGGCTAAATAAAAGCAATGGACTTTGCAGTGCTTCCTTACCGTGTTATCCTTCCACTTGTAGTACATAGGCCACTGAGTAATAGTATGTGGTAAATCAAGGAACTGAACCTAATTTTAATAACTAGAAAAACATTAGAGGCCAGGGGAGAATTTTTAATTCTTCTTTCTATGTTTTACTTCATTAGCTAAGTCACTTAACTAGGAAGACTGAAGCCACAGTGATATTGATTTGATTTTTTGTGTGTGCTGTTTTGTTTGTTTGTTTATTTGTTTGTTTGTTTTTCCACAGTAGAAATATCTTGAAAATGAAAAAAGGAAACCTAACACGCAACATAAAAGCAAACAAGGACAAAGAGAACTTGCTTGGAGGCAAGTAGACTAGGAGAAAAGAGCTTCACTTGTGTGTTGCCTGACTGCTGGTTTGAATTCATATGTAGGAAGTAAATGATCAGCCATGGCTTCTTTCATTTGGATTACTATGCATGTTCATATACTCTATCAGACTGATAGCCTGATAAGTAAAGACTGATATAAGTCTGGCAGAGTGTTGTAATGTCAGTTTGTCAGACTGACGTAAGCAGAGACATTCAGATAGACAAGGTATATCGTGAGAAAAGTTTAAGACCGTGCTTTCACCCTGTAAAGTTGTTTTGATCAAATTCCATGCCCAGACCAAGCAATCAGAAGAACCCTATTCTCAGGTAAATATTAGCCAGTTCATTTTGGGAAACATGAGTTTAACCTAAATTCACTTAGATGAACAGTAAGTTCTCCTTTTTTTACTTCATAATATGACTGTAAGTGTATCAATATTTTAAAGATCAATGGAAAAGATGAAATAAAAATGTCAAGTCAAATCTCAAAAAAAAAAAAAAAAAGTCTCAAAAAGCTTGTTATAAAATCTCAGAACTGTAGCTTCAAATTCATTGCATTTTTAAACACTCCATAATTTATTATTTTTTTAAATTATGGTTTCAGGATATCTTTGCATGGTTGTCCTCAGACTGCTGCCCACAAAACCAACTTTTCTATGGAAGTTTACCGTTCAAATATTTTTTTCTCTATCTCTATTCCTTGTTTCTTATAGCAGACATATTAGCAATAGCATAGACCTTATAGTGATTTACTTTCTGTACTGGCACACCTAGGAAAAGAGATCTCTCAGTTGTACAGGATTGATATTCATCTCCTGTCCTTTTCCCAGCATTAGCCCATGTATCATAGCTCTTTCCAGTGTATCTCTATACAGTTT
Organism: Aythya fuligula; assembly: GCF_009819795.1. Taxonomy (NCBI): domain Eukaryota; kingdom Metazoa; phylum Chordata; class Aves; order Anseriformes; family Anatidae; genus Aythya; species Aythya fuligula. Next base: position 23,438,960 of record NC_045562.1, on the reverse strand, counting down.
CCCACGTTAAACACTACTGTCTTCTGCAAAACCAGAACTGTGCGGTATGTTTATCTATGTGAAAAACAGGTGCTGAATGCAACCCAAATGGTAGTGTGAGTAAAGAATTGCTCCAGAGAGGTGTTCAAGCACATGCTCTAGCTTTCTAATAGCACCTGCCCAAATCCAGTTGCTGACACATGAAGTGGTGAAAAGCATTTGACAGCATAACTCTTCAGTAAGTCTCGCTTCACAATTCTTAAGTAGGGAAAAAAAAATCTTTTTATCTTCATAAATACTTCTGGGCCCATACAAGAGTCTTATTTGCAACACTTTAGAGAGCATTCATACTTCTTTTTTTATATAATAAAGGTGTAAAACAAGGCTTGAGTTGAGATAGTGACTTTCTGGCATTCAAATCAAAAACAATAAAATCAAAAAACACATAACCAGCTACAGTCCAGGAGAACGACTATGACCATGAAGAAACCTTTGTATTGGAAATGTCCAAAGTAGAAGGTGACAGGTTGCAGAGAATATGATAGAAAGGGTCACAGTAGTCATATGAATGACAGATTTTTTCTTTCCTAGTCTCCCTATGAAATACGATTTTGATATGCTATGGGGCTGTAAAACAGTTAAATATTCATGTTAATAATAAGAGAGTAGAAGCCCTTATTTCTCAGTCATGTTTTAGAAAGAGAGAAATAATAAACAGAAATGTAATATAAGACAGTGTGTGCAAAAGTTAATTCCATTATTAAAAGAATTAATTTGTGACTGTAGGTTTTGATCAATGAAAAACACATTTGGTAATGCTGACGAGAAAGAAATTTTTATTACATATTAACACCACATTTTTATTAGGAGTACTTGCTCTTGTTAAAATAAAAGTGAAAAATGACCTCAGAATTCCCTGTGCTTACTTTAGTGTGCCTTGGGCACTTTTTGAACTTTCCTAATGCATTCAAAAGTTTTATAATATTATGCACACCATTAACTAAGCACATTTATAACAATATTATTAAGAATTATGGACTCAGGAGCTAAGCATATTTTTTAGTGTTGCCAAAAATGCAGGCAACATTAATCACCATGCCTTCTTTTATTTTCCCTATGGAAGGCAACAAAAAAAACCTGCTGAGGTTTCACAAGAGCCATCTGGGAAAGTTCCCATCTTTTTCTCTTCTCAGAAGGAAATCTTATTGTGAAGATGGATGTTGACTATAACAACTCTAGAGCCTTATGTATCATAAAATCAATTTTAATCATATGATCATATATTGTAAAGGATACAAGAAGTTTTTATTAAAGTGAGCCAGATTTTGCCTAGAAAATCTAATTCAGGAGTTGAGCTGGGTATTTTTTTTGTTGTTCTATTGCAAATAATTGTTCATTTGACTTCCAAATACAATTCTACTTATCTCAAACTACTTTTTGTATTTGTAATTGAAGCAGATGAATAGCTTGGACATTAAAAAAACATTTTGGCATGGGATGGGATGTTCTCTGAGTTATTTTATAACTCAGGGTCAGGAGAACTCATCGATGACAGAAGAGCCTGCAGGGATCCTCTCATCCTAGACAGTGCTTTACCTGTCAAAGGTAAAAGGCCAAAAATACTTTGGGAATTTTTCTGAATCTCTTCTGTAGACATTCTTCCATTTTGAGGAAGAAACTAAGAAAGCTGTAATAACAAGTCCCACACTGATGTCTTTAGAGTAGGTTTTAAAACTGTAAATTAGTGATTTAGCTTAGGAAATTCCCACTCCCATTTTGTCTCCAGCATCTCATTCTCTTGCTCTTTTCACCTTCTCTCTCAACTCAGGTTGATACACTTGTTTGGAGAGTGATAATGTAAACTGGATCACAGAAAAAAGTTCTTAACAACAAAAAAAGAAAGTTAACTAAAGAAATATATACTTAAGAAATAATATACTCAACGTGTGTTTTAAGTGATTATATACTCAGTTTGAAAACAAAACAAAGCAACAATAAAACAAACAAACAAAAAAAAACACACTTGAAGCATGCAAATTTCCTGTAATGAACAGATGTTTTTAAAAGGCAGCCTTTAGAGTGGAACTGTAATGGTACAATATTATTCTTCTGAGAGTTTCTTATAGGGCATATAAAAAGAACTATTCAGCATTTATTTCAGGAAGTATTTAGAGTCATATACTACACAAGCATTTGTGTAAACCCTGGATTACATTTTTTCTACATGAACAGGTAGAAAACAGATAGAAGCATGATTCAACATTTGCTGTTGGATGACTTACAAAGATAGAAAAGTAATAGCAGAGGAAACAATAGGAGCTAAACATGCAGTTACGGTCCTCAGTCTTGTTCACTGGCTAGCTTTACAGGGCACAAAGATCCTCAGAAGAGAATATTGCAGTATATGAAGGAAAACAGAGGTTTTTAATTTGTCTTATTCTATTGTCTCACAGTTCTCAATACTGTTGCAGATTTATTTTAGGTCTTCCATGGTATGGTGATGTTTGTTCATAATTCCCAGACTAACTGCAGAGCTCAACCACTTTCTTTGGGACTGCATGGCTCAGAAGGTCATGGGTGTTTTGTGCTTCGCTAAATCTTAAATTGCTAATGTCGGTGAGGATGAAGGGAATAACTGCAGCTGGTATGCCTTCCTTGTATATGTTTTCAGACAGGATCCCTCTATACATTCCATAAATGCTTTCAAAATCGGTTCCCATTAAACAAACCAGCATGTGCTTAGGGATTTCAGTAGCCGGCAAAAAGTAATTTTCTTCCAATCAAGTCAGTTTTAAAAGGGTATGTGTTTCCTCTATTATAAACATGCTGTTACGCTTTGGAAGACAAAGCCCTAGTTCTCCTCTCCCCACTGTTCCCTCCCCTTCTTGAGTATACCCCCTGCTCTGGAATGCAAGACTTTTTATTCATGTTGTCTTTCATTCCAGAGTTTTCAAAGTCATGCCATATTGCTGGGAACAGTGAAATCAAGCAGCGTATCATAACTTTCACTTAACAACCAGAACTCAAAGGAGATGAACATGCAGACTGAAGAATTGTGTTTCTTGGACTGGGGACTGCTACAAAACAAAGCCTTTCTCCCCTCTTGCTGCATTAAGCTCATATAAAATAAAAGAGAATGTATGAGATAATGAGTAGAATAATTAATAGAATAAAAGTGTTATACTATCTAAACAGTTAAGTTTTATTTCAGTGTACATACAGTTATAGTAATGTAATAAGTTTAATATATATGGATATGCTGCAGAATTGCCATTCTCAAAAGTAAAGTACCTAATTAAGGGGAAGGGAAGGGAAGGGAAGGGAAGGGAAGGGAAGGGAAGGGAAGGGAAGGGAAGGGAAGGGAAGGGAAGGGAAGGGAAGGGAAGGGAAGGGAAGGGAAGGGAAGGGAAGGGAAGGGAAGGGAAGGGAAGGGAAGGGAAGGGAAGGGAAGGGAAGGGAAGGGAAGGGAAGGGAAGGGAAGGGAAGGGAAGGGAAGGGAAGGGAAGGGAAGGGAAGGGAAGGGAAGGGAAGGGAAGGGAAGGGAAGGGAAGGGAAGGACTGGTTGTATTTTCTTTCCCTATCTATTGAGGTTATGTTTTATTATTCTTTGACCTAATACAAAGTGTGTACTCTGACTATCACTTCTCTTTGAAGATATGAACAAGCAACATTATGAACCCTAATCTTCAGATCGTATCCTGAAGAATATTGTTCTACATGCTGCTTGTCTCCTGAAACTTGTTATAGGTTACTACGTCTAACAATTTACATTGCACTGGGCAGCATGTGTCTCAGGCTTTCTGCAATGTTTGGTTTTATGCTCTCTAATATTTAATGCTTTGTAAATATATATTCTCAAGTTTATTGGTGTTTGGTGGGAAAACAAGCTGAGGACTATAAATTAGAAACCTCCTAAGAGCAGCAAAGTTTCCCATTTTATATTCTATATTCTATTTCAACCTTTGGTTTCTTTTGTATGGAAGTAGGATATGACTTGTTATTGCTCGTGGAATACAATCTAGAGATGAAGGTACCTAACAAATTTCTTACCCGTTGCCTCTTCTTTCATAGGAGGAGGCAAAGAGGAAGATGGACTTAAGCAAAGAGACTTCAGCGTTGCATTGTTATGTTAGTTGCAAGTACAATTACTGCTTTTTGAGTCAAATGGTAAAGTAATTCCTCTCCTTTAATGTTATCCATTCAGATGGTATTTTTCCAGTGAAGGACCGAATAAAGACTTAAGGAACTGGGAAACTTTAAAATTATTACAGCCAGAGAGTTTGAAGGAAAATCCAGGAAGATTTAACTTTTTCTTTTTTTTTTTCCTCACGATCTGTTTTTTATTCTTCACAGACTTGTGATTTGGATGAGAGCCATGATCATGATGCTCCCTGAACACAATCTAATTTGGACTGTATTGTATGTCCCAGTAGGAAGGTATAAACACTGCCACAGAGACTAAGAGAAAGAGTGTTGAATAGAGGATATGAAGTAGCAGTGTTTATTTATGTTCCAGATCACAGTAGCTTAAATACTCTTCCTTTCACACTTAGTAGCTTTAATGATACCTCTTACTAATATTAGCATGATGTACTCCTAGCAGCTGGTGCCAATGCATTATTTGAGAATTTGAGGACAAACTACAGAGTATAATGCATTTAGGAACTAAGCTTTATTGTCCATTAAATGACTATTAAGCAGCATTAGAAATGTGAAGATTTTTCATTTATGCATGCTTTACTTGAAGTTAAATTTCACTTTAAAAATGATATTTTTTTTGTTTCAGGTAGAATGTACATGTTATAAACCTGTACTTCATCCTGATGAGACATGGCGTCAGATTTTCATACCTATTCTATTTTCATCATAATATACTACAATTTTTGCAGGACAATTTAAAAAATATTTTTATTTATACTTTTGAAGTTGATAATTTTGATTTATCAGGTTATTTTTAGTTTGCTTAAAACATAAAGCTAAGCATTATTCAGTGACAAAACCTTGGGAAAAGACATGTATTGACACCTATAACTAAAATTCACATATGTAAAAGCTTATTTTAGGAAATAGGGTCTCCTTTTCTGTTCCACATACAGAATTCCTCACAGAATTGTTGGAATTGCTGTAGTTATGAAATAATACCACTTAGCTGCTCTTTCTGCCACAGAGTTTCAGTCAGGAAGGATTCTTTACATCCTGTTCTAAACCACTTTGCTGCAATTAAGTTTAAGTGCCACTGGGGCCTTCTGGGGATAAAAGTAGCTATTCAAGTGCAAGGTCATTAGGAAAACTTGGAATTTCCAAGTTAGTTGTTACGCCTCCTGTTGTGAAAAGTATCTTTAAAATTTTGTTTGAAGAGCCATGACATCTGAGGTGCAGCAGGCAAAAAAAAAAAAAATTGGCCATGTTAGCATTGAGTTAACAATACAACATGATCTTGATTCCAGACATAAAAGCAGTATAATAAGAGTACAAGATATCTTGATATTTTTTTCTTAATTTATATTCATAAATTTATAACTTAATTCATTTGGGAATTCTGAAAAGTCATGATTCCCTTCTTACCAAATTTGGATGGGTACCTAACTAGCAGTTATCTCCATTCTTAATGACAGAAAATAGATGATTTCATTGGCCTACTGGTTGGTACAAGATGGTAACACCTCGTGTATTTCTGAAAAGAAAATAGAGAAATCTGTTTCTTAAAAGAGACTAGAAAAATAATATTCATGAACCCTCCTTAATTATCAGACCATCCTAACCCAGCCAATTACTGGTTCAAGGGCTACTCTCATTTGCTGGTGACTAACCATCTTCCTTTTCCCAAAACCTGTAAGTGAATACTTAAAAGGTGGGGTTTTTTGTTTGTTTGTTTTCTCCCCTGTAAACTAGACAAAGACCATCATGTAAAACCTCTCTAAACGATACAACCATACAAGTGGTTGATATAACCTCCTTGCTAATAGATACAGAATAGAAAAAAAAAATGTAGAAATAGAAACAAAATAGAAATACAAATACAAAATAGAAATAGAGAAACAAAATAGAAAATGATTCCAAAATACTTGTAGCTTTTTGTAGATAATGAATTTTGTGAATAAACTGAATATTCCTTAACTCTTGAAATTCAGTCAGATCTTGGTTGGCATGTGCTGGTTCCTTTCTTAATCAATGGGACTCTTTGCCAAAATAAGTGCTGCTTCTACTGCTGCTGCTTCTGAATGAGTTTTTTTACCAAGTAATTCAGGAGTTGAATAAAAATGCAGACTTCAATGTATCAAAACCCCAATTTATATAATATCAAGATCTGAATTGTGCACAAGGTGCTTATTATTATATTGTGTCAGTTAATATACATTATTAGTAGCTACATAAACATCTCATGACTGATCAGTTGAAAACTCTATTATACTGCTAACATTAGAAAAAATAAAAAAGTCAAATCTATTATTTTATAAAAAGATATGTGTGTGTGATTTTTCTTAGAAACAGATAAACACGTTAAAAAAATATTGCTTAAGCTCAGTGGTTCTCTTTATGTAACATGACCCTTTTAGGTTGTATCATTCAGACATGTCTCCTTCACTGGTAGAGAATGAGAGGAATCATGATGGACAGGGAATATTTGTTTAGGTTTTGATTCTGATAACCAAAATTGGATCCAACTGGCAGAATGTTGTTTCTGATATTTTACATGCAGTCTGGTCTATCCTTTGTATGGCTGTGCGATGGAGGTCAAATGACTTGCTTGACAAAACGATAAGCAGACATAGTCTCTGTCTTGAAGATCTTGCAATAGATAGCTCAAAAATATAGATCATTTACCAAAAAAAAAAGCTTTTATTGAAGGAGACCACTTTAAAAATCAACAGCAACAAAATAAGAAAAACAGTCTAACAAATGAACAAACAAAAAACCTGCAACAGTCTAGCACAGTAAAATATTAACAGTAAACGTATATGAAGGGTAACCCTGTTATTCCTAAAGACTAAGTCTATATGGAGGATGACCCTATTACTCTTAAGTGTTTGTATTTGTAGGACTTAGAGGGGAAAATTTTAACATTAATATGAAAAATAAGGATGGGGAGGCCATTCCAAATTAAGTTATAACCTTCTGTATGGCCCTAAGCAAAAAGTGGACTGTGAAAAAAAAGAGTGTAAGAAGGAAAATTTGTTGATGGAATGAGGATAAAGAAGTACTACAGTGAACAAGAACAAACTTACATATGGCTGAAACTTGAACAGACCTTTAGAGATTAGGACTAAGTACTCAAAGAAAACAAGTCAATGCTGAAAGTTAATCAAGATGCAAGTCCTAAATCTGGATATTAATTCAAGCTGTTGCTGCCTTAATGAATGGAGGCAAAGAAGGTAGAAATGGACGAGGTTAGATGACTAGTGACTAGCAGTCACAATTAACATATGTATGAAATACAACTTGCATTTAACACCTATTACTGTTTTATAATGCTTCTGATGTGTCATTAGAGTGTCTACAGCTAACTTGCTCTTTGAAAATCTATGTTACTGGTCCCTGTTTACCACCAGATTATTCATGTTTTTTCCATGTGAAACTCTGGCTTAGCATACCTCAGGGATGTTGGCTATATAGTGCTACTAGCAGTCACACTACTGACTTTTAACCACCATGTTGATAGTTGACCCCAGCATTGTCCTGTTTCAGAGGTGTTGCCTGCCTTGGCTTGACAGAGTTTGCACTGATACTGTACTGAAAGATATACCAATCAGCTATTACTAACACCCAAAACTAGACACTGATGAAGAACACATGGTGAATTTGACTTAAGGTTAAAATATTTGATTCTCTTGAAAGACACAATCAGTTTTTCTGGTGTAATATTATCAGCCTTATGGACTGGACTGTGAAGTTATACTAATTTGCCTTCTTCATTAAGATGGCTTTATCTCATAATAGCATGATGTACATACAGTTCATGTTCAGAATCTAAAAATGCCACAAATCGTGTGGAAAAAAATGAACAAATACAATTATGACATAGCTAAGTTCCCTGTGACTTCCTCTTGGTTATCGTGAATACAATTGTATTTTGTAGAGTCCAGTCAGCTGTGTCCAGCTGTTTTGTCAGGACACCTTATTAGCAAACTCATTGCACCAACATAAAAATGTCTGTTTTCTTTCATTTTTTAAATCATTTTGTACACGAAAATAAGTATAAAATTAATATACTGTTAAATAATCTTTTATTTTTTTCACATAGAAAAAAATGTAGTCACAAGAAAGTGTTATGATAATTAAATATAAAACCATTAAAAAAAAAACCCACACATTTGTTGTGTTCTTAGACTTCTACAGAAAAAATAGTTTCCTTTTCCTCATTTCTCCACTGCATTCACACAGCCTTAACAGGCATCTCCCTGCAAGTATTTTTGGCTAGATAAAAGAGTTTTACAACTCTGGGGAAAATAACCTTACTATTGCTCTTAACTATCCCCTTGATACTTTCATAAAAATGTTAGACCAAACAGAATCTCTCCAGGAAATTCCTAAACTCTAACCTTTCAGGGTCAGAGAATGCAGCAGACAGTTTGTTGTCTTGAACAGTGACCTCAGTGCAGTCCTACTCCAAACAAACGTTTAGATGCTATCTGTGTATTATCTCAGGGGAATTCAGTGCTAGCCCTTAGAGATCAACAGTAGCACTTTTCGTACCACTTTCTTCACTTTCTACAAAGAATGAGGAAATGACTCTCAAATCCAATGTTTTATATATGTTGTAATTATTCTCTTAGAATAGGCTAATAGAATAATTATGCAAGATTTCTGTATTGCAAAAGATTTTTAAGATAAAAACCTGCAACATTTCAGCCTTTGTGATGTGAATGATTATTCTGAAGCCAGAGCAGCCTTTGTGCTTATCACAGGACTGAAAGGGATTTTCTGGGTTACAAAGAACATTATATGTTGTAATAAAGAACATGTTGTATAATTTATTCCATAAATGTAGGAAATTCCTTTTTAAAAGTAGTTAAAAAAGGTTCCCTTCCTGACATGGTGCAACACATTATAAGCTAGAATTTACCTCAGTATTCTTACATGAAAAGAAAATCAAAAAGACATTGCAAAAATCACTATTTCTGTTCTTTTGTGGAAATAATCTCTGGAAAAAATACCTTGTTTGACATTTACGGAGATTTCAAATTCTGCCCACCAAAACATAAATATTGCTTGTTACTTCATTAACATACAAATTATGCAAAAATAAAGTTTTGCTCCATATATTTATTCTTCAGAAAAGAATATTGAAAAAAACATCTGTAGAGAGGAAATTATTTAGTGGGTTTGTCTAATACGCTAAAGCTGTCAAAATGCTAGCAATTGTTTGGCTGAAATTATATAATATAATCTTCATAAAGTTCTACAATAATAATGAATTCTTTTTGGCATAATTGAGTTTTCAGCCAATAAATAAGGTTGTTTTGGAGAGACTCCTATGAATTTCTGGGGTTTCTCAGGACCAGACACATTCCAAACTTTGATCAATCTCTTCTAGAAAAATTGCTCAATGACATTTTTTGCTATTTTATCCACTAGTTTCTCCCAGAAGGCCAAAACTTGAAGATCTCTGTACTGCTCCAGCTGTAAAAGCACATCTGTTAGTTTAAAATAGATCGACAGCTTCCTATAGTCAAGGGGCAGACTAATGCCATTAACCTTCAAGCTTTACAAGAACTTTTCAGTGTTCAGTTTTCAAATGCAATATACAACAACTGCATGTGAAGATGATAAATGCCATGAAGAGTCACCAAAGTACGTAGTAAAATCCCTGCCAGGGACTTTAGCTGAAGATATATATTTTTGTAATTTATAAGTATGCATTTACTAAGTAGTAGATTTTTAAGAAGAAATATGATCTTTGACAATTAACTGTAATCTTATAAACCGTGGACTAGTTGGGAGCAGCGTTCATTTGGATAAGGGAAGTATCTCTTGAATTTCTAAGCCTAGCAGTGTTAACTGTAGAAAACATACCTGTCTTTGTGGCTGTCTTACATTCATAGTCAGATAGAAGGAAATAGGGAGTAAAAATGACCTTTTCCACCCTCCCCATAATGAGCTTTATACCTGAAACATCCTGAACATGGTATGAACAGTCTGAATTATCTGTGTAGCAAGGAAACTGGTAACGTGGTAACCACTACTCCACAGCAATAGATTGGATTATTGTGCCTTCAATAATTAAATAAAGTTTCAGTTTGACACTTTAGTCCATCCTTCATATCTGTCATTTATGAACCTGCATATGGACCTCATTAACAGTGCCTTAAACAAAAGCCACATCACAGAAGGTGCTTATCACTGTCATACATAATACAGTTAGAATGACAAAGATACATGGGTAAGCTAGAGAACTACTTAGACCACTTTTTTTTTTTTTTTTTAAACTCTTCCAAAAACTACAGAACTAGGGATCAAGTTTTACCAGAATAACTATTATATTGTCACTTTTAGTTGAAGATCTTTACAATTAGGCTAAAATGCCTGCTTACTTTTGTGACATTCTCTCTGATTTAATAACTTTGCTGTTTTTCCCTAACAGAAGTTTAAATAGGAAGGATGGAAATGGTACTATCTTTTCATGACCTATAGGTTGGTCATTTGGATGGGAATTTAAAAGCTGAAAGAATGTAGTTTCAGATTTCTCAGTGAAAATATTGTATTGAATTTGGATTTGTCTTATTTTAGGAGTGTGCTTTAACCAGTAAGGTACTGTATAAAAGCAAAAGTGAGAGGGCATCACTATCACCTCTTTTAGACAGGTTTTGAAAGAAAGAATACAGGCATCTATCTGAACAGTAGGATTTGGGCTGTGAAACTTGAAGGGGAGGAGACACTTCTCTGCAAGACTGAGAAAAATACCTAAATACAGGATAAGGGTTTGATTTAAACCACGTTCCTGTTTTCAGTTTTATGTTGGGCCAGCAGAAAGTGGCTCTCTGCTCCAAGTGTTGTTGATCATTTCCTCTGCACAGTATAGGAATTGTGGAGGGGATGAAGTGAGAGTTAGGCACAGAGCTGCTCAGCACTGTATCACCAAGCTTGTTTGTTATTTTTAATCCGGCCTGAAGTTCCTTTCTAAATATTGCACAGGAAAACTAGTGGAACCAGAGACTGAAAGGGTATCTGCCAAGTCACAGTTCCCTGCCATAACCACAAGGCCAACATTCCTAACGAGGAGCTACAACAGACATGAGTCACTGTGGTTGTGGTTCTGCAAAGTAACGTTTTACCTTCTAATTTAACAATTGTCACATTACACTTATGTTAATTTGTACTTGTGAATAATGGTTTTTATTTGGCTTATGATTTTCCTCTTGTACTATTTGGTTCAGAGGAGCTGCTGGAAAAGTTCTATTTCAAAAGAAAAATATTTCCTATAAATTGCATATAGTACATCTGGAAATAAACAAAGCAATTCCTCACATTTTTTTATGTTAACATTTAAACTTCATTATGATATCTCAGAAATATTACCAACATTACATAAAGCACATACGGGTAAGTAGCTTTTTGCTAAAACAAGCTTTTAAAAATCTTTATAATAAAGATATTGAATGCATAAATTTTGCCTAGATGTAGTGACTTCTAAGGGCTGCATTTCACTATTTAGTCATGGAGTTGTCTGTGACCAGACATTAATAAATATTTTGTTGCTTATTTACCAGTGTGTACAGCCATGTTCTCTAGTTTGACATTTTTCTTCCCACTTCAAAGATGGCAGGTTTTCTAAATATAAAACACTTAGAGAATTTTCCTTGGTGCTCATATATTAGTACTACATAAATACCACTAAAAGACCCCATTAAAATAAGAAAACATCTGAGGTTTTGATCCGTTAAATATTTGGACAGCTCAGCTGAACACTAAAAGTCTACATTTACCAAGTCAGTACACAGTGGTATCTGAAATACTAAAAGGGTAAGAGGCATTATCTTAAAACCCACGGTGTGGTAACTGCTGGGAAATGGGCTGTCTTTTTAAGTAAAGACAGCTGACCACTAGGCACTTGTAACACAACAGAAACATAGCTGTTTTTAGTCCATACTGAAAGTATATTCTGAGTTAATTGAGATCTCCAGTAAGCAAACATCTCTAATTCTCTTGCTAGCCAAAGCAGGAATTTTTATGTGTCTCTTCCATATTATCAGTAATCTTTAATGGAATGTCTTTACAGCTACGTAATCTACAAGAAGTGCCAGAGAAGCCTGTCCTTTTGCCCTCTTCTTTATACCTGATTGCTTTAGAATCATTACCAACTAATGATACTAAAAGCTGTGGGAGGTCAAACAGCTACGGGGATATTTTGTTACCTTTTTAAAAATAATTTACAGATTACCCTCAAATCCCTCATGATTTCTTCTAGTAAAGGGCACCCTATGTCTCACAAGAGATGAAACCTGGCAATTGTGTTCAGTGGAATTCTATAAATCTATCCAAGCATTTACTATTTAAATGATGTTTCAGGCTACAAGTACAAGTCAATTTTTCAGAGGAAATCCTAAAAACTGCTTAAAGAGAAATACTTTCTATATAGTCAGAACCCACCCCCAGTAAAAAAACAAACAAACAAACAAACACAAACACTATTATTATTTTCATTTCAGAAATACTCTGTAGTCCCAGTCTGCACAGGACTCTGATACACAGATGATGCAAACTGTAAAAAAAAAAAAAAAAAAAAAAAAAAAAAAAAAGACAAAAAAATACCTTGAATACTTTTATTTATATTTTATTTATATTTTTAATATTTTGAATAATTTTATATATTTGAATAATTTTATATTTATTTTTATATTTTATATTTTATTTATATTTTGAATAATTTTACTGTTCTGAATAAAAGAATAGGCATTTCAGTTGTGTTTCTGAAACACAAGATAGAAAACTCTTCTGACTTAATATACAGAGTAGAAGCCAAAACACTCCCATAACAAACGGGTTTCTTGAAGTTGTTCTTTACATTCGGTATCCTTTCCTTTTGCTTACGCTTTCTCAATGTTCATATCACTTGACTGTGAAAGAGCTTATTTTCATACTAAATTATAACTTTTTATTTAGATAGTGTATGCTTCTGTATTATACTAACAATGAAAAATTAGCAGACTTCTGTTAATTTAGTCCTAAAATGTCCCAGAATTTCAAAGTGTTCTCAAATGCTTTTCTTCTCTAGCAGGGATAAAAACAAGCAATAGAGTTTACAGCTTGTTACTTTAATTGTTATATTCAATATATTTTGTAGTTATGCTGAACTGTGGTAACCGAAAACTGAGTAACCAGTAATGTGATCCAAGTTGAATTCAAGCTTTGCCAAAAATAATGTACATATTTCAGCATATTTTTGGCTGTACACCAAACATGAAAAGATTTGTACTGGACTATTACTTGTTGAATTAATTGTCTTATCCAGATACAGATTTATTTACTTTAAATGTAAGTTTGCATATCTTCTTTTAGTGTAATAAGATTATATGATTATATAGTGTAATAAGATTATATAGTGTAATAAGATTATTTTTATATATCATATAAAAATATCATATTATGAGATAGTATCAGGCAGTATTATGTAATACTCTAAACCTAACAGTTTCTTTCTGGATGCATTTCATAAAGTGTAGGAAATCACTTGCTGTAGGAGTCTAGCTCTGCAAAGCTACTGTAGAGATCGTAGCACTCATTGAAAAACTTTTGTATTCAAGCAAATTCGCATGCATTTCTTTATTAGAAATATAGAAAATGTTTCATTAAGACATGTTATGTAAATCAATGACACTACATATATATAATCAATCATAAATTGTATATGCTATATGATGTGATATACATGGTATATAGTATATGCAAGATAATATATAGTATATATATTACCTTATATTTTATATATAATATATATTATATTATATATTATCAGTACATATAAAATACAGTATGTATAGATATTATAGGGGTTGATCCAACCCTACTGAAGTGAATAGTTCCTAAATGAAGCTTCCTTGAATGAGCTTTGTTCAAGGTTTTAGTTAAATAAACAAAGCATGTATGGTGCTTTAGATTCCCTAGGGGCAATAGATAAAAGCAAAAGAGGATTTCTTCATTTGTATACTTTGATGTTGGTATGGTCTTCAACCAGTTAATATCAGAATAAATCCCAACCATACGTGACATTTGCTGATCTCCATATATCTTATGTTAATCAAAATCCAAGGAGTGGTAGTTAGCACAGGCTTTAGCTCCCCTATGATGACCAAGCATAGAGAGCAAAAACTGTATGAATTACTAGCTAATAGGGAAGGTATGAAACCAAAGATAAGTATCTTTTAAATTCAAATAAACATTAAAAAAAATAGTTTTCAAAAATAGGAGAAGAAAAGTAGTTTTTTTCCTTTCCTGGGTACAGTAAGAGTTCTAACAAATGCAGTGAGAAACCACATCCAAAATATCTTCATCTTGCCTTGTGTATTGCTGAGAGACTAGGCTGCTGTGCTTGTGTGTATATCTTTCAGTCATGGGTCAGCCTGGTTAGACACAATAAAGCTTACTGTTGCGTATGTTCAAATTAACTTTGTGAGTCTTCAGAGATGACACAGCACCTAGTATAAGTAGTGAGATTTAGATGTAATTGGACAAACAAGTACAGTATCTTCAAATTAAATCTTAAATAGAAGGCATTTCTGCCCCTGTACTTCAGCTTTTATTTGATTCTTACTGTCTAAAAAACAACCAGGTGATTCTCCTCTGTTCACCAGTCAGGACTAGTAACAGATGCTTTTTTTTTTCCTTCTCATCTATCAGCTCACATTCTCATTTTTATCTTCTCTCAGAGAGCTCCTACTAGCTGCCTTCCTGAATTAATGATCTAGCAGGCATTTTTGCCTTGGTCCCAGCTCCTGAGTGCTGCTCTTGAGTAGTGAATAGAAACTTGCAATAACACCACCCATGCCTTTGCTTGACTGCCAAGCATCTTGGAAACATTTCAGTTTTGGTACTGCTTCATGCAGTCACCACTAATCCATCCCTCTCCCTGTTGCATTCTCCGCTATTGCTGTGAAAGGAGAAAAAAATTACCAATGACTATGAAGTCCCAGATTCATTCTTTCATCTGGTACTTGAAGGAAACCAGCCAGGGTGTGCAATCTGATGAAAAGTTGCACAGCCTAATGATTTTCATGATCATTTATGATTTAAGAGACAAACTTCTAGTCCTACATGTGTCTTTTGTTGCCCTGGGGAATATAGCCCTGGGAAAGTCATTATTGCCATGGTCTTCTGTTCTGTGACCTACAAAATGGGGCTATTGCCTTTACATCCTACACAAGGTACTTCGTGTGGTATTGGTGGACAGCTTTAGAGAACAGCTTGAAACTAAAAAGGTAGTAAAGAAATGCTTAATAAACAGCTTTTCCATAATAATGAAACACTACTGGCAAAGTGTCAACTATGACTGTCAACCTGCAGACTAGGGAATAAAATGGTCAGTTCATGTTAAGAATATTATCGCAACTGTGGGACATTTTTTGTTGGAAGCATTATTTTATATTTTAATTGAAGGTTTTGAAGGTTTACCTGAACAAATCATAAGAAAAGTGAGAGTATGAAATCCCACTGACTCAGTATGACCTCTGCTGGCCAGAATCCTATGTCAGCAGAAAAGAAGCAACTCGCATGTAACCTTCCAAAGGCCTGTTAAGCTGGTCATCTATTAGCTTTGAATAAAGGTCGATTAATAACCCATATATTTGTAATAAATTTCAGAACTCAGCTGCAAATTTCTGGCACTGGATTCTGAGAAAATTTTAGTAAAATAGAAATTAAAAAAAAAATCTCAAATAAGTATTTATATAGGATATGTTCAAAAAGTAAATGTAGCTCTGTATTTTTACACTACACTAAAAATCAGCTATACAGTACATCACTGTAAGGATTAGAACAACTTACGATCACTCAATAAAGACTTAAATAGATCTACTACATTTTTAATCATCAGTAAATAAAAATATTACTTTTACTTAGCTAATTCACCCTTTCTGCTATACTGAAGTATAGCATGCTTTTTGTGTAGTTATGTTGTAGACAATAAAAATTGTCCGTTCCTTTACTTCTTCAAATCTGTGTTGTTTTAAGATGATGTTAAATTTTTTGGTCCTGTAATAACTATCAGTGAAGCGACTTCTTAGATAAATGAAATGCATTGTTAATATTTTATTGTTAGCAAAGTTCTAGGCAAAAGAATGGTAAATGTACGTCCTTCAGTTGTCCCTCAGTTTGTAAATATATCAGTTGGTAAATATTAATCAGGTTCTGGCAAAAGCTAGAGGGTTCTTTCAAGTACATATAGCAAAGAAAACTGCTTCAACATCAACAATTGCTAATCCAACAGCACACATACATGAAAGCTTTTAGGTTTTCAGTCCTCGGACTCTTTCCTGAATTTAAGACTAACTGGTGAAAGAAGAATAAGCAAAACAGTGAAAGTAACGGCTGAGGTGAGGTCAGTAGCTTCTGTCTCATTATAAAAAATTTTATTTATTACTGAAGAATAAAATTTTGTTTATGTGCTAGATTCATAAAAAAGTTAGAGAAAGATCACGAATGAGATAGCTGTCTATTTAAACTTTTACTGGTTGAATTTATTCTAAAATTTCAGTCTCAGGGTCTCACCCTGAAGGTACCTGAAATCACTGAGCATGTAACATCTCTGTTAGTGAAGATAACTACACAGGAAAAAAAAAAAAAAGCTTTTTGTAAAAGCTAGAAATGTCCAAGAAAAAGCTAGAAATGTCCAAGAAATATTTACATATTTGAGTAAGCGCTTGCTTAAGAGGTAGGAAAGGAGCTCAATAAGCTTGCAGCTGTATTTAGTCAACAGGTAAAATCTGACTTGGCAAAAATGGTACTGAAAAGGCAGTTTGTGAGCATGTTTTGACTGCACTGCTAGGTCTCTGATGTGTAATCCAACAACAGAGTTGTTGAAAACTAGGCACAACAGGTATTTTTAAGGAGGAAAGCTCCAGCATACCTATGTGCAGGATTCTGAATTCTCATCTAAACAGGCACCTAATTTTTTATTATTTTTTTTTTTTTGACAAATTGTAAAGAATGTATTTAATAGTAAAATAATTCAACAATTACTATACAGAACGGAAAACATGAGCCTACATCTGACCAGTGCTTCTGCAGCAGCTAATAGGGTTAAATTTTTGAGGTGGAATTTTGAAGAATGCAAGGGATAATCTTTCCCTGTACAGTAATCTTGGAACATAGTGACATTAATCTCATGCTTATGGTATCCAACAGCTTGGACCTTTGTAGTAATTAATAAGACTTTTTCTAGTTGCTGCTAAAATTAGCTTAGTCATGGTTTCCAACTAATACATCTCAGCGAAAAGCCTGCAGAAGATTGTTGATATAACATAAATTATATATACATATATATATATATATATAAAAGCAGTACAACCATTTTTCCCAAATATTTCCCCCAAATGCTGAGTATCTGCATTTTTCCTATGCTGATACTCAGAAAACTGACAATGCAACATATCACTGCATTCCACGTCCACAGGAGAGCAGTCTGTGCTGTGTGTTATGATGTTGTAGCATTAGATGAGCAAACAAAAGTTGGTTGGCTCTGCTGCTAAGAAAATCTCATCCTATGTCTCACCACTGTTTACGACAGAGACATTTTTATCAGGTGTTACGAATGAACACCCTAAATCAGCAAAATATTACATCAGTCTGTCTTCTGTACACTGCAATATAAATTAATGAAATGAGACAATTTTATATGTTCAAAATGATCCTCTTGCAAATATGAAATGAAACATTTAACCTACTGTTGCTATTTAAGCATATAACAGTTTATTTAAGCATATAACAGTTTAGAATGAGGAATTCAAATGTTTTGTGTTGGTCCAAGAATCAGGACGATCTGTTACAGTTGTTTGGTTTCCCTAAGAAAGGCCAATTGAGACATAGTTAACATATTTTATTATTTGAGAATTTGATCAACTTATTTGTAATTCAGGCCTTGCACTGATATTGCATATTGTCACTCCTAGAATTCCTTGAGACAGAATTTTGTCTGTAATACTTGAGTGTATTTCCTTAAGTGCCCATCCTGTACCGTAGAACCCCACCATTAAAAGTAAATACACCTCCATTAGCAACACTGTTATTCACAGTTCCTTAAAAACAGGCCAAAATTAATAGAAATGACAATAAAATCGAGGAACAGTACATTTTCCATGTACTTTTTAATACATGTACATGCTGTGATAAGGCATGTATATAAATCACTGCCTTGTTGAATCTGTTATGAGGCCACCACACTCTTATGAATAACATAACTGAGCATAGAGAGAGAAAGGTGCTTTAAAAATATATTGTCAGTATTCCTTCAGTTTCATTTTTCTGGGGGACTGCCTGTAATACAGATTCTATCTGAACTGCTGACCTTATCCTATAACAATGAGTACAATGTTTCATGTCAGTGTTTCGAGAAGTTTGAATTCCTTCTAATAACAACAGCTAAGACTTTTCTTTACAAATATATTTCAGAATCTGAACTTCACGTTCCCACTTGAAAACAGAAGTAATGTGAACAAATATCTTCCTATTCTGTGGGGACTGGGATTTATGATAAAAGAAAAACAGGCACTAAGAGCAATGTGTGCTCCACTAATAAAAAGGGAACAGTCAGCTAAACCAGCGTTGTGATGGAAAACAGAGTGGCCTTTGATAGATATGTAAGTACATATTTCTTCATCTGAGGAAAGGAAACATTCTGGAGTTGTG
Source organism: Aythya fuligula (assembly GCF_009819795.1). Taxonomy (NCBI): domain Eukaryota; kingdom Metazoa; phylum Chordata; class Aves; order Anseriformes; family Anatidae; genus Aythya; species Aythya fuligula. The sequence goes on along the minus strand of NC_045562.1, from coordinate 23,420,144 downwards.
GAAAGATCTGTAAGCTCTAGCACTAAAATTCGTTTCAGCTCAATACACATCAGGAATGCAGTGTACTAATAAACTGTAAAAAGAGATGGAGGAACGAAGGGAAAAAACAAGGTCTAGGATTACTTCCAAAGGATATGGACTAATTTTACTTAAACCCTGCCATACTTTTTGGCTTGTTAGTGCCGAAAATGTCATAATATTTTACCAAGGCCCTCAAAGCAGTAATATAGGTCCATTTATGGCATGAAATACATAAAAAGGCATGGAATTTTAATCTTCTAATTTAAAAACTTTCTATAATTTCATCTTAATGATTTATTTCTACTGAAGAACATATAAATCCTCAGAATTACTTAGGTACCTAAGCCCTACCAAGGCACATAATTCCCTCTTTGACAATGTGCCTAAATGTATCTTAGTACCTTATTGACATGTTAGGCTTTAAAATTTTTCTGTATGTCATTTTTCCATTATTAAGGAGTAATTTCTACGTGAAGTATTCTTATGATATGAAAACTTAAAAGAAGGTTCCACTTCTTTAGTACTTAACAACTACCTTTTTGCCTAAGAATATTCAGAAAATATTTCATAATGATCATTTCAGAAAGGTAATCGCTTATAATCACTTGAAGAAAAAAATAAATAAATAAAAGACAAAAAGAGAGAGAGAAAGCTAATCATTATTCTTCCTTTCCAAATATAAATACTTTAAAGAACTTAAACCCTTATAATAGCAAAATTAGTTTATGGATGTAAGATCAAAGCATGGTCAAACTTGATGATGCTGAATTCAGTTTAATCTTCAAAATAATTAGTTTTTCTTTTCTGGCATCTTGAACATGGATATCACAAATGCTTAGTTGCCTATTAATATTTTTGTTGTTTTGGGGGGAGATCATGGAAAGATATCCACTGTGACAATGGTTTGCTTGGCACCAAGTAAAAATTGTAAGAACTGTAAATTGTGATAGGGACATTTTCTCTTAGATCATAATTCAAAAGAATGTATTCAGTCAGTCTTATCAAAATGGAATTGATAATTGATTCTTTGTCTATATAAAGCTTATTTAAAGAATGTCCTGAGATATGGAATGTGAATTTGCATCAGCTGCACAACTGTTACAGTTTGAGGGACCATGTATTTTCTCCTCTAAATATTGCTATGAAGTAAGGATATTCTACTGAATCTAACCTGTTTCTGTTTTGTATTGAGAGGCTGCTTTTTGATAAATGTTGCATAACTAACACAGATGTTTAATATCTTCACCAATCTGATAACATACAAATTCTTGGACTTCTAGATCTCATTGCAGTCTGTGCTTTTTTAGATAATGATTGCATGTTATGCTTACCATAATTTTTAAATTTAAGTTGGTAGGAAGAGAACAATTTATCTGAGTGAGAAAGGATAGCTGGACTACCAAAATTTAACATACCTACTGAATATGGGTGATTTATGAAACTTTCAGTGTTCTGTCTACATGAATACTCCCTAGACTTTTCTTCTTGTTTATGAGAGTGGCCAAAATTTCAACAACTTAGAAAAAACAACAACAACAACAACAACAAACACAACAAAATAAAACAGCTAGATAGGTCAAACTCTACACTCAACTATACCAAAGCCATCCAAATTTCACTATGTGAAGTCACAGATAAAAAAGGGAAAGCAGAATCTAAATTATTACTTCCAGATAAGGAAGTTCCTGAATTAATATTCCCTTAAATTCCCTTAAATATTCCCTTAATATTCCCTTAATTTTTCAGAGTTAGAAGTACAACTTTTTCTTATGCTAAGAATCATTATTTCTTAGGATCATAAACTGTCTTGGTTAGCTGGTTAACATTAGCCATGCCATTCATGTCATTTCAGCTAAAACACCTCTGCAGTGGGGAAAGTCCAAATGTGTTTCCGCCTCGAACCAAATATCATGTTAAAGGACTAAGAATTTACAGTATTTCATGGATTCCTTTCCAATATATTCGTCTTTTTGTACTCCAGAATTTTCTTGAAGAAAGTCAAACGTCTCCTGTTATTTTGGGCATGGACATGGTGATGAACAAATATCATGGACAAGGTGATGAACAAAAAATCAAATAGAATGTTTCACAGGGTAAAATTACATATCAGACTTGATTTTTAATCCTGTAATGCAAGCTTTAACTTAGCAATCTGATATACAACCTCATATATGTTAATTTTTGTTAATATCGATGGACTCATTATCAGACTCTGGATCTGGACAAAATTCATCAAAATCACTAATTTCCTGAAAGTGAAATGGATGTTTTTGGGACTGGGACTATTTGTTTGCCAAATCCATGAGCTCTACGTTAGTTATATGATGAATATCCCACATAATTAGCCACAGGCCTGTTTAGAAAGTTCAGTCTGGTTAAGAAATTGATTTAATATATCTTCTATGGCATTTACAAATGGTTATTCACTTCATACTTGACATGAAATGCATGTGTATATAAAATAAAACGTCTGAAAGTCAGGCTTCCTAAACAAATTTGTGAAATAGTTTTCATACACAGAAAAGTGCCTTGATCAAATGCTATCATTATTGAAGACTAACAATTTTTTAATCACTCGTTCTTGAAAACATCAGCCTAAAAAAGCAGGATATTTTCTGCAGATATTGAAAATTATCAGATACTTTAATTACTTCCTGTATCTCCTCTTATTTTTTTTCTCTCAAAACATTTTAATGACTGAGTGCATTGCCATTTGGCTTTTATTCAGCAACTAGAAGTTATCCAGCAGTTTATTTATAAAATTTGACAGCTTGTCTCCTTATGACCTATGAAAAAAATGGATAAGGCAAAATGATCTGAAGAATCAGCTTTCCCTAGGTAAACAATAAGATTCCTGCCACCTAAGAAAATACCCCTGGGAAGAGGGATTTTCTTTGTGCAAAAAAATTAGAATAATTCTGTTATGACTAGCATAATGTAATGACCCATCTCAAGGTATCTGTTAAAATGGAAGTATACACTCCTGTTTAGCAGTATGTGATCTGGTATTTAAACAGAACTTTAAAACTTGAATAAAACCTAATTTACCTACCTTGATTAATAACATGCAAGATTTTTCATGTACAATGGGGACTGTACTCATATTTTTTGACAAAGTATTTCCTTACAGGACAAAATTCTGAAAATATATTCTTTAAGAAGAAAAACAGATCTTTTCTAATGGTGAATGCTTAAAATGGTTGCTTCAGTTTAACAATTGATAAATTGTACTGATAAATCTTAAACATTCTGACAGCGTTACTTTGTTATTTATGTAAATAGTACATGTCAGCAAAATATGTTAAGACCATGAGAAAAATCTAAGTACTACTGCAGTAGATTTTATGCTGCTCATAACTGTCTCATGTCACTGAGTCAAAGTTGATATGTTAAGAAAAAATCCCAATTTCCCTAAATTTTGAATCTACTGTGACAAGTCTAGGAAATTTAGATACAAGGAATAATTTCCCATATGTTAGACATTCCAGGATGACAGCGGTGCATTGAGTCAGACAGACTAGTATTCTTTAACATGATAACAAGTATATAAACTTATTTATATACTGAATTCACCAGAAAAGAAACAAAAAAATAATACTTCAAGTATAACTTATTTTTTAGACTAAAAAAGATGTCTAAAAACCTTTGGGTTAAATTTTATGTCTTATGAGAATTTTAGCATACTGCAGTTAATTTTTAATGGTGTCAGTACCATCACTGTATCTAAAATAACTTATTTTATTTTAATGAAACACCAGTAATACTTATCACTTCTTGAAATGAAAGACACAATTGCTTTAATCCATATATTAGAAATTTCCAAATTCAATATTTTTTGTACAAATTAAAGTTGATAATGGACTTTTTTTTTTTTTTTTTTTTAAGAGTGGTCCAAAGAATCTTGAAAGTCTTTAATATGTCTTATTCTGACCTACAAAAATACTGTATTTGGCAAGATGATCTGAAGAATCAGCTTCGTCTAGGAACAAAATGTCTAGCACCTGAGAAAATCCTCCTAGGTATTTTCTTTAAGCAAAAGATAGAATAATTCTGTTATGACTGGCATAATATAATGAGCCAGTTGAAAGTATGTATTAAAATAGGAACAAGTACACGGTTCTAGTCTTTTTCCGGTTTTGCTATAATATGAAATCATGGATGTATATAAATATATACATTTTGGCTTCTCTAAATTGAAGCCAAAATGTTTCTTCATCTAATAGCCCAACTCAAGTCATATTTAAACTTCTGTTGCTACAAGATGAAGAGTAAGGGTCTAATTCTAGATTTATAATCCATCACTGAGATTCTTAAGGTTAGAATGTATTGAGGATTTTTCTGAGATGTTTTGACAGCTGATTTTGAAAACTCTAGTGACATTGCTACTGGCAGGTCATGCCAAGCATTCAGTGGGAAGTTGGCATTTGCCTTTTTTCCCAAGGCTGTATAAATGTCTGGTTGTTTACATTGCTGTTATCTCAGGAAATAGGCTAGAGTGTCTTTCTGCACTATAGTTCATCTGCTCTAATTGGTATTAGTAGAAACTACAATAATGAGGCATTACAAGATAGTTATTGCTAATTTTAGATGTAATACCATTTTGTTTTCTCCTTATCAGCTTTCATATTCCTGTATTTTGCTGTTCTGCAAAAGATATTTGTTAAATTTGGGCTTAGTACTGCTGGATGTGACTATATACATTACTACAGTAATCTATGCTTAAAACGTATAGCACATGTGCACATAATAGAATTTAATGGCAGATATACTATTACTATTCACCCAATTAAAACATTTTTTTGTTGTAGAGAAAAATGGTAAAGTTAGGGAAAATGAAAGTTTAATCTTCAGAAATAATATTCTTTAACTTCCCTATCTATCTATCTAACTACTTACATATACATACATGTATACATTAATTTTTCTTTTGTTTTGTTTTTGTCTACCTTTATTTACTCACTGTGACTAGCAACACAACTAAGGCACATTCTGTAAGTATGGAGGTTTCCTTGGGTGCACAATACCACAAGTTCTCCAGTTTTGGGAGGAGTATATGAAAGTAGAACTTTTGGATATTGGGCTTCTAAAGTAAAGTGAAGTCATTCTATAGCAAAATAATATACTTAAATGTGATTTTTGGACACTTGATTAAGAGACACAATGCAGAGGGATTATCTCTATGGTATCTGTTAGACACTATCAGGCTGACTGAATATCAAAATGATTTGAAGGACCAGTGAAATGGGAAAAAGAAAAAAAAAAAAAAGTAAGGAGAGAAAAATGAGGCAAAGGTAATCCTAACTACACACAAAGAACTAAACAAAGTATGAACTACAGTATTAATAGACTATATATTTCCTAACAGCATCTCATTTACAAAACTAGATAGCTCACTTTTCTTAGAGATGGAAAAAAATCTCATTTCTGGGGCAGGATGCCCCAAAATTTATAGACAGAAAAAAATAATTAGGACTTCTAGTATGCTTCTGTATCTGACCTAGCTTGAGCATCTTAAGGATGGAACTTCTGTCACTTTCCACAAAGTCCACTTTATCATAAAGTCATGATTTAGTAATGAAACAAAGCCCATGCAATTAATTGAACATATTTTTCAAGATTTAATAAATTATTACTTCAGAGATTTTATTTAAACACAAAATGATATTTTTTGTACTTAATGTGTTTCACTTTGTTGTAGAGAAGTTGAATTACAAAAAAATATGACCACTTCAGAACAGATTTTTCTTCTACGTTATATCAGATTTATGGTTTAAATGATTTTTTTTGTTTGTTTGTTTTCTAACAAGACATTTCTTACTTTGTTTAATGGCAACAACAACAAAACAAGAGAAATCTAAATGAAGCATTTACTCATGGAATGAAGCATTTACTCTTGGGACATTTCTCATAGAACAACTGATGCTATTTCTAGTGGAGAAAATGGACAAATCATGGTTACATTTGGAATTTATATCTTTTAAATTCAAGTTTCTTTTTCTTTTTTTTTTTCCATTATCTTCACTTTAAAAGTCCTCCTTCATTAGCCTTTGCAGTCCAAGTTTCACAAATAAAACTTGTGTTAGTACTTGGCATGTTTTGAAGATTTTTTTAACTCATTTCCTGCTTTTAATTTCAAACAAACTTCTGCAAATTGCCTTGGCAGCATTTTGCAGTAGCCAGTTTGCTTCTGCAAATACTAATTGAGGATAAAAAGCACATTAAATAGTCGATAATCTCAACCAATGTAAAGTATTTGCTCTAAAATTCTTTGCACAGAGATTTTGATGTCTACATATTTCTTTTGGGGTATTTTGTTTCACTTAAAATACTTTTTTTCTCTTATGCAAAAAGCAACCCTAAAACACAGAGAACAGCAGACAATAGCAGTGTCTTGTGTTTTCAGTTATTGTGATAATCAATTAGTACTGTCTATGGAAAATAATCAGTTTAGAGAAAATACAGATAAACTAAAAATGAAAAATGATTCCTTTTCCAAGGGTACCTGAATCTGAAACACAGCTTGTCAGATTAGGCAAAGTATCTATTCATTATTTGTGTATTAGCAATAAAAATTGAATATGATATTATCAATTATTCCTAGCAAGTATCACTGAATCAAAGTAGTATATGGCCAACAATATCTTTCTTTAAAAAATAAAAATAAATCACAATTTAGCCATTTCTTTAAATTGCAAATGTAGCAACGTGTGGGACTTTACATGCCGTATTTGGTATTCACACTTCTTCAGACAACGTAAATGGATGTTGTTGTATTTTTCCTTTAAAGGATGACATTTCCTTATCTCCTTTCCACTTTCAGAAACACTTGTTGGAGCTGGGCATCAAAATTCAGCAAATGATTTTAAACTAGGTAGTGCTCCCTTAAACACAGCTCTACTTAGCATGTCTGTTTCTAACTATTTAGTGATTTCAAATAAGACAATTCCTTTCCTATAGTATAGGCTGTTTCCATGCTCTTTCCAAAGCATCAATTGTTTCTAAAATAAGATCTTTTCAAGGACAACTAAATAATTTCCTGTCACATCCATATCTGACTCTTACCAGTACACCAGTATGGAATTCAGTTATCAGCTGGGAAATGCAGACATACTAAACCTCAGACAGTGCTAGAAGGTATTCTGCATGTTGTTAGAATAGGACAATACCAGAAATGACATAAACATCAATGCCAGAAATATGAAGCACTTAAATTACTTACTCAGAATCATATTTTTCATTACTTTGTTGCTGTTGTTGTTTGGTCTGGGTAGTAAATGTAAAGCCAGACTTTTTCAGTACCTCAGCCAACGTTACAGGGATTTTCCCCTACAGACTTTGGGAGCCATTCTAGCTATCATTCTTTCCTGAACAGAGAAATCTGTCACACCACTGTTCCCTCCAGATATTTTGTATCTCCAGTGATTACTGGTAAACTCCAAAAGAAGTAACTATAAACAGCAAACTCCATGAACTGCTCCAAGAAGCTATTTTTAAGGTTTTTCTTCTCTTGTTTTGTTTTACTTTTTCCTCCCTCCTCAAGGAAGGAGGGTGAATTAAACAGGAAAGTAATTAGATAGAAAGAAAATCATACCAGGAATGAACCACATTGCTGGAATTTCAGCATGGGTTCTGCTATATACCAGGCAAATGCTGATATTAGGTGCTGCCCACTTGTATGAGTATTTCTTTTCAGTTCATGACAACATCTGGAATCCTTGTTTAGAACAACTCCAGAATGTGCTTAATGAAATTAGTCCTCAGTATTCAAGACAAACTTTATTATTCTGGAGACTAAGCCTGACAGTACTATAGGTAGATAGCATCATTATTTATTACTATTCTAAGACCAAAATATTTATTTATGAATGAAAGTTCCACTATGGAAGACGCTGGACAAAGAAGTAACAAAAACCCAAAAAAAGAAGAAAAAAAAGGTACTTACTGAAAATCAAAGAGGAAAATTGAAATGTAGGATGTGTGGAGGAAGGAAATAAATAAATTAACAAAATGTAGATTTTTCTGAAAGCAATGTTTCAGCTTTCCTAGTTGCTAGTAAGTAGTTATCACAGCAGAAAGAGAATCAAACTGTAATATTTCCACATACAGGGAATAACGTATAAATTGAGGTGGAAAAAGCACTGAGATGATTGAAGGAAAAACAGGCAGGTAATTAATTAAACTTGAAATTGCTGACTTTGGAAAACTGGAGTCTATAAAATATGAGTTATTTTGACGCTGAGACTCTGGCTAATTAGTGACTGCCCTTATAGACAAAGGCAAGAATAGTAAGGACTCAAATCACTCCCATGCTATTTTAACCAATATTATTTAAAAACAAGTCATTGTTTTCAAAAACACAGTCATTATCTTCTCAATATTCATCAGGCCAGACATCCATCAAAATACACGGTAGCTAATTATAATTCCACTTGCTTGTTTGGCCTGCATATTCACTAACAATTCCCCATGCCTATCCTGTTTTGATGTAAGATATCTTGTATTCAAAACAACCAAATATGAATCAACATTTTCATGTACAGATTTTAAGAAATGATTGTACAGTTTTCCACAGATTTTCATGCCAATATTGTCAGCTAGTAAAATCAATACCTGCTGCATTTCACAGAGTTAGATGCATTAGGAAGGTTCATCAAAACTATCTGAATGGGTAATCTATTAAACTGGCCTAGAAGTAGGATGCAATCCTAAACCTGCATCCTAAACCTCTTTTCTAGGAGCAAGATGATAAATTCCAGTTTTCCTCATTTGTGTTTGCATGAGTATAGTAGGAACGGAGACAGAGGGAATAAGCAGAAGCATACAGTTCTTACGTAACAAACGTGGCTTAAAGATTAGTTTAAAATACTCAGGACAGATTTAAATCAGTATTTTACCTATCTTGACACAGGAATATCATTGGGTCATTTATTCTACAGAAATATTTATTTTTACTGTAAGACTTCCTAGTGCACTCGCCTTACGATATAATTAAAAATATAAATGGTTGACCAATACCTGGAGCAATTTTATCATATTCTGTTTGCCTATTTCTGGTTCAAACACGCCTATGAAATTGAGTACACTGAGGAAGAAGGTGCTTAGACTGGGAGTCTTCCTTTGTGACTAAGCTTCAACTAAGACTTAAGATAACAGTGGTCTGGAATCAAAACTTACGCCAGGAACACAAACTCATGGGCAGAAAATGAAATGTAGAGAGAATGTACCTGCCTCTAGAGAGAGGTGGCAGTTAGTGATACCAGTGTTGCCTAAATGGGTAGCTAAGTGCCTAAAGTGGTGTACATTATCACTAAAGTACTTTTGAGGAACCCAGCTGAGTGAAAATCCAGCTATACATCTATCTTTTAGGTATCTTTTTACTAAAACATTGTTTTGTGGCAGTTTTATTTTGGTCATATTTTGGCTTTATCTCTTCTCTTCTCAGGCACAGTATTTGTTCTAGTAAACTCTGATAAAAAGAGGTCAGCTATGTTGTTTATGTAACTTCTATTTCTGTCTTATTCATGTTCCAACACTACCATTACACTTTGCAATACTTGAGCAGAGGATTATGAATTCTTGGTTTCTGGCAGTTCTCTTGAGCTTTTTGACAGTAAGAAAAAATCAAATAGAGAGTCTGGAGGAGGTCAACAGTTTACAACTCTTAATTATTTTAACAATAATAGCACTGCAGTTTTGCCAAGATTGAAATGTCACTGGCATTGTCAGTCTAAAATGCAATCATCCCTCTGCATCATTCATCAAGTAAATCAGGAAATACAAAAAGATATGTATTTATATGTAGATATATGTATTTCAGTAATCTTTAGCAAAATAACTGAAAGACAACGGAATGAACTTGTTCTACATGCTGCAGCTACCAAGCTGTTTATCCTGTACTAAACTGTACTTCATTGCACTCACTCATTTATGGAATATGTTTGGCACTGATCTGACTACAGCAAGTATTTTAAAACAACCAGTAAACATGTATACATAGGCTTACATACAACCTGTAAACCTGTGTACATATAAACATACATATAACATATAAACCTGCACACATAAAAAAACAAACATAACTATATGCATGAATACCAAGAGGTGTGGAAATGTCTGGCCATTTTTTCATCTTTGGTATATTCACTTTTAAAACATACCTTTGAATTAGGTATCATTATTAACCCTTTTTTATAAAATATAGAAACTACAGATTACATATATAAAGACGTTAAACTTTGAAGCTGTAGGCATTGCAGTATTTGGCTTTTAAAATCTACAGTAAACACAACAGCTATTAATTAGGCAAGTTAAATTTATATACTTAAATATAACCTGGGAAGAATTAGCATGGAGTTCAGCACAGTTAGGGTGTTGGGCAGAGGTCACTTGAGCTATGGATAAATAAGCTGGACTGTTTGAATAGCCCCTATTTGAATAGCTCCATTTCCACTGAAAGGTGTATTTTTTTTCACCAGAACAAAATCTTCAGCTGCAGACTAGCACCACAGTGCATGCTTCAGTCACAGTATTTTCTGCCTCTGCTCTGGGACAAATGTTCTATTCATTGCAGAAAAGTTTCTCTATATAAATCTTATCTCTTTAGGCCACAAAATCTTCAGTTTCCTGTGAACTGAAATTTACATGAATGATTCTAGAAAATGAAAAGCCAAATTTTAAATAAACAATTTATAATGTGATCTGCTCTACTGTACATTGCAAATAATGCCACCATCTGCATTTCATCTGCATTTGATTTTTTCTGTGTGAAGGGCAATGAAGCTGGTGAATGGTCTAGAAAACAAGTCTTATGAGGAACGTAAGAATGTGAGGGAACTGGGGTTGTTTAGAGTAAAGAAGGCTCAGGGGAGACTTTACTGCGCTGTACAATTACCTTAAAGAAGACTATAGCAGGGTGGGAATTGGGCTCTTCTCCCAAGCATCAAGCGATAAGATGAGGGAAAATGGCCTCAAGTTACACCAGGAGAGGTTTAGATTGGACGTTTGGAGAAATTTCTTTTATAAACTGAAAGAGTTATATGGCCTTGGAATAGGCTGCCCAGGGAAGCAGTTGAGTCAACATCCCTGGAGGTTTTTAAGAAACATGTAGATGTAGAACTTAGTAGCATTGTTTAGTACTTAGACTTTAAACCTAGACTTTAGTACTAGGTTAAAGGTTGGACTAGATGATCTTAGAGATCTTTTCCAATCTGAATGATTCTATGATTCTACCATTCCATGAAAAGGTTCTTCACTGAGAGGGTGGTCAGGCACAGGAACAGGCTCACCAGTAAAGTGGTGATGGCACCACGACTGCTAGAGTTTAAGGAGCATTTGGACAATGCCTTCAGATATACGGTCTGATTTTGGGGTGATCCTGCGTGGAGCCAGGAGTTGAACTCAGTGATCCCTGTAGGTCCCTTCCAACTCAGGATATTCTATGATTCTGTGATTCCAATACAAAGCTTTATGATTTTAAACATGCTTTAAATGACCATATATTTGCACAATTTACTAGTTCTATTAGTATAAATTGTGAAAATGTGTGGTCTTATTTACTAGCAAGTGCATTATAATGCCATAATTGATTTTAACTTCTGGGGTTTGTGTGAGACTTAATTAAAATGAAACTCAGTGAAACTGGCAAGGCATAAAAACTTGTATTTCATAACTTTTCTACACACAAATACCATCAGGAACTCTATGGTAAAGAAAGAAGTTAGAAATGTGCCAGAGTTAGAACGATGCCTCAGATGTTCTGCAACAGATGCTTGGAAACAGTATGAATTAGTATGAACAGAAAATAAAAACACAAAATGTTGCTTTTCTTTACAGACAAGATAAAAGTCATACAGCAAGACTGAAGGGAAAAGGTTGGCAAGATGGATGTTGGCTGGAGTTTCTGAAATGGAACCTTCCTTCATTTGTACTTCATGTCTAAAGCTTTGTATTCAGCCTTGGCTTTGTTTCAAGCTGGATGGGAAACAGTTTTACAAAACTATTTTCTCTCAAAAACAAGTGAGACTTCAGTAAGGGACAAAGAGTGAAGAAAGACTAATCTGGCAATTTGCTTGATTATATGAGTGGAATACACTGGTTGTGCTATTCTTACATTTCTCTTGTGCCTACTTTAAGTCGTGTATCTTTCACTGCACATGTTTCTCATCCCCAACTTTCCTCTCTGTCACAATGGAAAAAGATTGCCATGACAACAAGTTTGTTTTTTTTTTTTGATATATTTTATATGTAACTGTTCACATATTTATATGTCACTTTTTTACTTCCCTTTAGAAAATATCAGCGATCCATTCTTTCACAGTGCCAAATGTTATCTATAATTATTTCTACATTATCATTTGTTAGTTGGAACTAGATATACTCCAAGGAAGAAATTCAACAGCAACCTTGATAAGAATACCAGAAGAAGCAATACTCACACAGAAAAAGATTATTATTTATAGTGATATTGTGCTTGGAATTCATTGAATTCACAGACTGAATAATGCTTACAAAATATGCCCAACTGCCTAGTCACTACAAGGCCTGTCAGTGAACTGATTGATTCTTGTCCCACTTTACCCATACTGAAACCAATGGAGATTTCATAGTTCAGTTTATTACTGATCCTTTGTACTGCTATTACTTGGAGTCTATTTCACGGAAAAGCTTTTTAGCATAAGCAGCAAAACTAAATAGAAACACTGAAATTAACATTCTGACAAATAGAGATCTATAGGAGTTATATGAAAATAATTTTCCTGACTGCAGCAGCCACGAGGCTATTTCAACACACCTGTAAGATTACTTCCTTTAAATGTTACTTTCATATCAAGTCATAACTATTTTTTGCAGTCTAGTTATATTTTTTAATGGATGATTTAACATTACCTTGAATTACCAATGCCACTAATTCTAGAGGCAATAATAAGGCAATAATAATCGAGCTATACCGCTTGTGGAGTCAACAAGGTATAAAATACCTATAGCATCGTGGAAATACCACCTTTAAAATCCTTATCATGGTACTTTCCCATGGTAATGACTCTATATTTACTTAAGTTAAAATGCATGTAAACCAGAAAAACTTATTAGCAATCTAGTCCAACTGAGGTACACAACTTCATGTCACAAAAAAATAAATTCCTATATCTTATGATACACTTAACAAAAGGGTGGACAATTTTGGTCTACAGTTCTATCTCTACTCCACCTTCTGTTTTTAAATATTGCCTGGTGTCTAAAGATTATAGTATTAAAAAACTGTTCTAGAAGCAATTTTTGGAGTATTCCACATCACTAGCAAAACTAGAGCCTCTTTAAAAGCAGGATTAAAATAACTCTGCAGAAACAGACTAACTGGAATAACTGTTTTTAGAATGGGACCTGGATCTAGACTGCATCTTTGGAATGGCTATCCATTTCATGCTTTGTAAATGCAGTTTTCATAGACAAGGGATTGTGATAACATTTGAAAAAAGCATCAGTTTGTTCTAGTATTATTTTTAGAAACAGTCTAATGAATATTTTTATCAACATTGTGTTTTGATGGAAAACACGTTTTGACAATACCAAAACTATTAACTAAAGTATCATTTCTCCATGGAAACATAGAGTTGTTGAAAAATAAAAATTCTTATTTTGTTAAAAATGAATATATACTGGCCAAATTACAAAGTATTTTAACATACAATATGCTATTGTACTGACTGATAAAAGATGTAATTTCATTTTCTCTTTTGTATCTCCTTAATGTACCAAGACAATTCCTCTTAGAGAAAAACTACTTTACAAGAAAGCCACAGTGAATCAAAATATAAATAAACTTGCTATATCATTTATATAGCATTTAGAGAAAAAAGGACAACTACATTTTCCATCAAATACTGAAATGTGATTACATGAGAAATATTTAATGAGTTAGATACTGCCTACAGAATGTTGAAACTTTGTTCTCATTAATGAAAATAACAGAGAAAACTTATTTTCCAACAAGCAGTAGTTAACTTTTTTCTATGATTTTGTTGATGTATAGCTGCTTACAGAAAAGTGATGCTTTTATATTTATATAATCAAGATCATATATTACTTGCAGTGTTGTTAATATTTGTTCTTGGAGATCTACATGGTGCAGTCACAGTTTACTGGGAATGTAGCTGATACTGGTACTTGGGTGAGTGTTACACAGAAAAGTTCTAACAGAATAAAAACAACTTTTTTTCAGCTGGGGCAAATACCTGGACACTGGAATCCAAAATTTTCTGTTGACATTTGGTAGCTTTTTGCTGTCTGTGTAGTAGCAATAGCCAAATATATTTTTCTTGATATATACTTGGTTAAGAAAGCATAGCTTTCTTTTTGGAGATGCAACTGGAAGAATAACATAAACAATCTTCATTCATACATTTACGAATAAAAAGTAGAAAGGTCATTCTGCAGATATTTTATCACCTTCCTAACTACTTGGATAAATACTGGTAAATATTTTTGCTGTGCCTGACATGCTCAAATGTTCATGGAGTAGAATGAAAGCACAATGAGAACAGAGTGAAATGTACAGATGATATTTTTTTCTGCTTGAAGAGCATTTGTCACTAAGTCAAAAAGCTGAAAAAACACCTCAAGATTCAGGTGATCAGTTACATCTACTAATAGGTGTACTTCAAAGTTTATTTCTAAATTAGGAATATTTTGCTATGCTAATTTCTATTTTGGAAATTCTTAAAATCATATAACTGCATGAATAACATACTTAATTTTGTTTATAAATGTCTCTAAGAATCAACCTTGGTGTATTCCAGAAACAGGGCAATATATGAAAAGGGCAAGAGGTGATCTGAAACTAAATGTTGCATAAATCTGAACAATGAACCTCCTAGCCATATATTACTGCACTACTTTGGGGCAATTAATAAGTAATTATTTATAGCAAAGGATGACAAGTCCCTAACAGCAGCAAGTCCTGCATTTGTGGCATTTACTATAATACAAGATCCCAGTGTTTTAACTGACTTATTTGAGTCTTATAAAAAAGTGTAAGCTGTCTCTATTTATCTACAGATTTGGCTAGAAATTGTAGTCTGGATCTAAGAAACACTTTTCCAATGAAAATGTTCTTCCAAAAAGGTTTTATTTTTGCCAAAATAAGTTTTTCTTAGGGGAAAAATATGAACATGTTCCCGAACAGTTTTAGAGATGATTCATGGCAATAAGCTGCACTTACACTGCAAGACAAAGCTGAGCTCTTTAGTTCACTTGTACTGCTTAAGCAGCTGAAGTAATAGACTGAAGGTTGAAGACTATTATCTCAGAAATACTTTTACACTGACACAATATTTCTTACCATCATGAATCTATTTTTATTGAGTTACTAACTAGATCCAAGACTATCTTTGTGGTTTGTTCTACCATATTCAGCTTCTGACAGTGAACTGCTGAGGTTCTGACAGTGTATAAAAATTAAAATAAAAAACAACAACAAAACAAACAAACAAAAACCAGGACTATCCATTCAACTTCTTTAACAACTGAAAAGTAGTATGAGATAAAGACTTGAAAAAACTTTAACTTTGCCTCTAAGCTTGCCAAGAACTCATTAGCTGGAATAAATTGTTCATCAACCTTCTTACTGAGTGAAACAGAGCTTTTACAGCATTTTAATAATACATCTAATCTCAATTTACCAGTTTGCTACTGTGCTTTGTTGCTCATTTAGATCAAAATATTCAAGCATTAGGGGTGTCAGAGAAGCATTTGGTTTCCTTCTGTCCTAAGTGTCCATTTCAATATGGTAGAGAAGAAGGATATAAGGTAAGTACTCTAAAGAACTAGAGATTGGTCTTCATGGAGTCCAGCAGACTCCATGACATTTCAGTTCTTGCAGCAGTCTAACTACTCCAGCAAAACACCTCACCACAGAACTGGAACCTAGTATGTCAGATTTCCTCTTCAGTTAATACGTAGTCTTTTTTTTTGTCTTTTTTTTTTTTATCTTTATTAAAGTGTTTCTTTGTTTTTTGAACATCCACAATCTTTTGGCATTCCAAATGTATTGATGTGCGACAAAGTGCCCTACTGCCTGATAATTCATTAATATCCCTAGATATTAATTGGAATATGTAGTAAATTTTGTTTATTTTCTACCTTTTGATTCTGTTTTTGTGTTTGCTCCTGAGCACTGACTTGATGCTTCTACATCATTCTTTCCTGTACCTTCAAGATCTTTTTTCCTAAATAATAAATATCAACTGACTAATAAGTATTTATTTAATGGGTACTGACTTACATTTAACTATACTGAATTCCATCTGTCTTTTTATTCCTCTTCACTCAAAAACTTCAAAGTTTACCAGAGCTCTCTGCAGCAGACTTATATTTTTACTTTCCTTTTATTTCAGCAAATGAATTAATTTATATCAGCAAACTTTTCATTTATTTGCTAGTCTCTATTCTAGATCAATTATATAAGACCACGAGCAGATGTTTGTGAATCACAAACTCTCAAATTTTCATGCCTTTTTTTCCTTCATTTATTCGACTTTCAAAATTTTGTTCCATCCAAAATGTTTAGATTACTCCATTTTTCTTATTTAAAATTTCTCCATAAACTAGGTGTTTTCATGTTCTATAAAAATCTTTGCATTGATCTATATGCTGCTACCTGAACACTTTCTCTTGTCCTGTTTCCTCTTCTTTACTTTCTTTTCTTTTGCTCACTTTTCTCCCCTCTTCTACTCTGTCACTCTGTACTAACTACACCAGTTCAACTGATCATGATTTTTTTTTTTTTTTAAATAATAGTAGAAACTGAACAGACATACTCTGTAAGAGAGGAGAATAAGAGGGCAATTTAAAAGATACTACCCAACATCTAGACCATGACAAAAAAAGTTGCTTAATAATGTTGTGGTGCTGACATCACAGTTTTAGACAGTAAAAAAAAAAAAAAAAAAAAAAAAAAGTAAAAAAAGGTAGCAACATGATAAGAAACTAAACAGTGTATTAATGGAAAGGTTAATGAAGTATAATTTGGCTTGGGAACTGATATTTTAGAGCTATTGAACAATGTTCAAACAGATGCCAATGACCCTCAAATCCCTTTACACTGTCTAAGTAATTGTTGTGTGTATTCTCAGCTTGACTTCCATTAGCCAGAGGGTATGAATGAGAACAAGATTACCTCGTCATACATAAATAAATAGTATTTATCTAGCATAGGCACTTAATCATTCTTGAACAAACTCCTTAAATCTTTTAAACACATGAAAATCCCCCAAGGCATTTTATTCTCGCACAGGGTGCCATTTTTAGGCCTTCTGATAAGTCTTTGATATTGGGGTGAAATTTTGGCATCACTAAGGTTAATAGGTGATATTAACCTTATATAAATATATAAATAAGGTTATATAAATAAGGTTAATATCACCTATTCTAAATATTTAAAAATATATAATGAATATATATATACACACAGGATTCTGAGACAGATTTATATACATATATAAATTTGAGTAAAAATATTAATTTCAATTCTGTGATACTGTAATTGATTTTTTTTTTAAATCTTCTATAGCCACTGGGACATTACAGTGTCATATATACATTCTAAATAACAAAAATTATTTGACCTCTAATGAGATTGTCCATATGACGTGTCCTTTTGATGCATGGTTGCTGAAATAATGTCAGTTTTAAATGAATGCTAGTGACATATTATAAACTCTACCATGATGAAACAACTTTATTTATTTATCATCAGGGTTTCCCTTGCCATGATGGATTTTGCACTTATTTGGTGTGACATCTAAATTGGAAATGGTGAAATTTGAGAAGACACAACTGAATTTCATCATACTGTAAACACAATAGAGCTAAAAATGAATGAATGAATGAATGAATGAAGAAAAATAAATGGTTTGCATAAGCCAGCTGTGATTTTTAAAACTCAGTTAGCAGGCCAGCACTTCAGCTGGTACAAATCAGTGAAAAACCAGTGAAATCATCTGAGCGAAGCTAATCTAGATGAGACAAACATTTTATCTCAATTTTCTTTTTCTTCTCCATCTCATTCAAAATCAATTTCAAAGCATAATATTAAATATAATTTTATTGTTTATTTTATTTTCATTATGCTTCAGTAATGCAGTGGACATAGCTACATCATACATCCTTGTAATGATCAGAAGTGTGTGTATGATTTAACAAAATAAATTGGGGTTTGGATAAACTGAAATTGATTGTGATTTGCAGTCATATTATCTTTCCAAGATACAAAAAATTAAATTTAGCTTACAGTATAATTATTTTTATAAGATTTTAAAATACATTTCCTGTTTCCCTAACATACTCTGAAACTGAGTATGAGAAAAGCAACCAGCTATTAGCACTGTTCCCAACACAAACACTTCTTCCAGACCAACATCTAATCCACTGTAAAGCAACCAGAAATATCCACTCTGATGAGAGTCTCAAACATTAATCATATCTAGACTAAAAGTCGGCTTATATTTTTAATAGAGTATGACAATTTAAATACATTTTGTCCCATTATTAATAAATTATTTATCTAAGCTTCAAAAAAGGTCCATTTTACTTTCCTCTGACCCTAACTTATATAAACATTATAAACATTACTAACAATATTCCTTCATCCATTCTGAATTATTCTCAGTTATTTTGAGAAGTTGTTTGTGATCAGGAATTTTGCAGGGCAATTAAAATGCTATATAAGTAACAAAAATTAGATTACACAGCATATAAATGACAGCAGTGCTAATGAAACCTACATATGAAAACAAATTCTAGAGATGAACTATAAAATACCATATGTCACAAAGCTGTTTCAAAGATTTTAATAAAATCTGGATCCATGAAATTATCATTAGTGCAAAGCACATTGATATACATTTTTCCATACTATAACAGCATACCACATGAATAGATAACATACATGGATAGGATAGTAATTTCTCACACATGCTACACTTAAGTTTTGCTGTGTTAAGAACTTCATTTCTGAAAATTGGAAGAAGATGTATTCCAATGAAAGCGACACCGAGAAGCACTTTAGGAATAAAAAATTCTACTTCTGTTACTTCTTAGCTACTACAGTCTATTTCAAAACATCTGTCATGATTTAAACTCCAGTTGAATCCAAGTTGTGGATAAACCAAGGACAATAAAAAGTAAAGCTTACTCTTGCCATCATTGAAATAGATGGGAACTTTGCCTATTTGGCTTCAGCAAGTAAATTATCATAAATTGAATGTACTTATTCATACATGTACCTAGCTTTGTATTACAATGCTAAGATAAAAAGCAAGAGCCTCTCTTAAAAGCTTGAGGATTACAAATTATTAAGTGATTTAAAGTGTCTAAAAATGTAGACAGAGTTGGTGTTTCAAAAGTTCAAAGTTAAGGAGCCAGGAATCTACCAGTTCATTGAAAAACCCCTAAGAGAACTGTGTGTCTTCCAAAGTTGCAATTATCACATTATAGAGTAGGAAACCCCCTTTTTTCTGTGTGTTTCAGCCACTGTTCCCCTAAAATGCCACATTCTCTAAAAACAACAACAACAACAAACACGCAAATATTGGCCCCCAAAGTTAACAAATAAAGGTCTTTGAGGTCAAAAAGGAAGAAACAATATGAACTGTGGTGATATGCTTTGATGAACAGACTATCAGAAGTTATTCCTTCTGTAAGCAGGAAGTAAGAAAAAGTTGAAAAGGTTTCTCGAGTAAGAAAAAGTGGAAAAATTGGTCCAATTATGCATTTATTTAAGGAACCACTGTTTCATACTATGTAATTAAGCCTTTAAGCTTAAGATTGCAAAATAAAGAGAAAAGGTGTCTAGAAAGTCTTAAACTACCAAAAAGATCAAGTAAACAGAAAACTTAATCTTTATTACTTACAGAAAACAAGTTCAAACAGTATTTATTTTTTACTGCTAGAGTATGTTCAATAATACAACAATATTACCTAAGAACAGATAAAGGTCAAATTTACACCACAATGTAAGGATAGTGTTTCTTTAGGAGAACCAGGAATTATTTTTCTATATATCAGTTCAGAATACTTTTTTTTTTTTCCCCCATAAATTACAGCACCTAATTCACCTTTGAGCTGGTAAAAAAAAAATAAAAATAAATAAATCAGAAAATATCTTAAAAAAATAAAGCTCTTCCTTCTTTACAGAGTTAAAAGTTTTTGTGTTTTTTGTTTTGTTTTTTAGTTTTCTAGTCTTTTTAACAAGTTTAATAGTAAATTTAAACTCCTGTTGACAATTTATATCAAAATTATTATTTTGGCTGGAACATTTTCAATTTATGATGCCATATACCCAAAATGCAAAAAAAAAAAAAAAAAAAAAAAAAAAATCATACTAAGTATTATAAAAATAAAACTAATTCTTAGCTAAATTTCCATGCCTTTTTTTTTTTTTTTTTTTTTTTTTTAAAGTCAAGCTATCTTAGTGGATTTACTTTGAGAATACTTAGAATATTAATATTTATTAAAAGAGAGAAAGTACAAACAAATTACAAATAAATATTGCATAAAGGTTATGCTGAAATTAAATGTTTTTCATTATAGGCTACCTTTCATAGCTTCACCGTGTTATTTGTTTGCTTCATAGTGACATCACTGAAATAGATACACTCTTTTACTCATTTATGAGATTGTGTTTCCTCAAAAAGGAAAGTTCCAAACTCCTCACACAGTTGAGAAGTTACCTTACCTTCAGTTGCAGAGTATGCATGCAAGCAATGAGAAGTAAAATTTGAATTTCTTCATCCTATTAATTATTAAAAATTGTAACTATATGTACAACCTATTATTTTACTGCTTTATAGATCCAGTTAGATTTATGGCTATGATCCTTGTGGCCATTCTATATACAAATACATAAAAACTCTCAGTAGAAGCCATATAATTATCAACATGGTTGAAGTTTGTCACAGCACAAATATTTGCTAGGTCAGTGCTTATATTACACTTGTGTTATGAGCCAGTCCTTTGTCTCACAAGGAGATACTAATTTCTCTTATCTAGGATTACAACTTCAATTCAACAAAATAAGACATATAACCTGGCCACTGTAAAAAAATTATTTCCTTTACTCGGCCTGGTGAGAGGTTACAATTCAGGGTGGTCATAAATAAAATAGTTATATCTGGTTTTGACAAGTCAAATAGATTGGCCAAAAATGAAAATAGCACAGCTTGTGTTAATGAGAAAATTAAATAGTGCTGGTTCAGATAACTCATGATGCTGATTTAAAATCTTTATGGTTTCTCAATTGCCAGGAAAATATCATGCTACCTTAAATTTAAGTTTATCATCTCTACATAAAAACACTTATCCTAGGCACAGACTTAAATCTCAGTATTTTCATGAAGTATCTTCCAGAAAAAATAAACTGTCCATAATTTATCCTTGTAAAAGCTTCCAACATTTCTAAGTAAAAAAAAAAAAAAAAAGCTTATTAATAATGAATGCTGTTATTTTGACAAACTAATCTACTGATTAAACAACAACAAAAGGATGTTTTATAGCTTATATCACTTTTCAGAAGATTTGGCTGGTCATTAAAGATATGGTTTATGATTTATGATTGCAGCTGATTCTGCTGCAGAAACCAACCAGCTCTTTCACCATTAGTATAGCACTTACTGTTTCATAAATGATTTCTAATAACACATTTTTTTTTCCCAAACAAGCTAAAGTTTTATCTTTTGAAGCATCTACCTGATCCCTGTATCTTAAACTCATAAAACACATAAATTATTAAGGTAAATAAATACAACTTTTATTTGTCTTTCTTATCTTGACTCCCATTGGCACTACTAGCTGTCTATTAAATAGACATTACATAGTTTTATCAACTGTATACTCGGTTTTAGGGAGGGGGATTATGCAAGAGGAATCCAGTTGCTGTCATTAGAATGAGTTCTGCATCAGAAATTAACAATTCTCACTGCTAACGGAGTTAAAATAAGTATATCTATAACTTTTTCTATCTATCTATATAAAGGAAAGGTGCATGTCAAATTCAAGATTAATACTATTCCTGTGGTTGTTTATGTGTGTTTACGTTTACATTTATACCAGATTCTATTCCCACCAGGTTCTATTCACACCTGTCCTGTTTTCCACACTTATAAATTAGTCTCAAAGCCTAAAGAAGGGAGAAAATCATTGGTTTACTAGTTCTAAAAGAGCAGAACTATTAAGTGGCTGAGATACCAAACAAAATGTTAATTCTTAAACTCTATACCTGTGTATCCTTACTACATTGTTACATAATTACATTATTAGTATGATGCTTCCTTGTGACTTACATATTCATAGGCAAATTGTACAATTCTCAGGGCATATCACAGACTTAGATATGCATTAATGTTAATTTCTAAAACTACAAAATCAGAGTATGTGCAGTCAAAAAAAAAAAATCCCACGTAAAGGAATTGTAAAAATTATAAAAATTTATATGAAAATCTGTTTTTCCTTTGGATACCTTATTTCTTTGAAACTTATGAATTATTTAGCTTTTAATTTAGTTAATTTAATACATTTTTAATATTTCTCAAAATGCCAGTTACAATATATTTTATAGAATATTTTGAAGGACAGAACATGCAGTGACAATTTGGAAAGCTCTCATTACTGTAATCTCTTTTGCAGCATAGTATGACTGGACCAAAATTTAGAATTATGGAATATTTTTTTCTTCCAATTTTATGTCTCTTTGTTCCTGGCTGCTGCTAAGACTCTCTTTCTGTTTCTGCAATATAACGTTGTAGCAAGAATTGTACTGCATATTTTTTTTTCATCTGGACTGACCTTTGGCAGGCTTCCTCTAGCACCAATATATATGTATATGGGCTATCTTGGACTGGAGGAAATAATTTCCTAAAGGAGAGTTGTAGAATTGAGATGTTGTCTTCCAGAAACATTTGAAAATATACATACTTTGGCCTGTATTTGGCTTTCTCTCACTCCTATGAGCCTGTCCAATACTGCACTATATTTTACAAATTCTGATGTAAATTCTTTCCATTCAACAGGAAGCCATAGCTTTCTGCTTCATCCAGCTGTTGCTTCACTTGGTTACATGTTATCCCAAGAATGTTATTGTGGTCTCATTTTCCAACACAGAAGAAAACTTGTTCTATTTGTTTTGGTATACATGATAACATTAAAAATGAAAAACTTTTCTAAATATTTTTAGGAGAGATGTGGAACAAGATGTGATTACTTTAGTAGTAATATATCTGAAGAGAAGAAGTACTGAGGAAAGGTTTCCAGTTCATGAAGGACATTCAGCAGGGAATATATAGCAATGGGAATGTGCTGTCTTTTCATGATATGAAACTAAAGGAGTCTGTGAAATTTGGAACATTTTTTTCTCAAAAACAGTGGATACCAGAATTGTCTCTGATAAAACTTTTACTGCATTAGAGTTTTCTAGCAGATATTTGTCAGGTTTCCTAAATTTTACTTGTGTCCCTGTATTTTATGTCTGTACCATTGGCTTGCCAGCCACCAAGGTAACAGTAATCCATGCGGTACATTTACAGCAGCCAAAGAGACAAGTGGAGTCAGAGATTTCAAGGCTTCCTTGTATGTTAGCTCAGCAGCAAATCTGGCTCAAAGGTTTCTAAGGAAACACAGTTTGAATGGAAAATGACAGTTCATCAAACCTGAATACTGTTTAGAAAAAATAATGTGATTCTGTGAACCACAGACAGCTGACCTTACAGTCTACTGGAAATGCCATACTTCTGGGTTGGTGACTCACACAATGGTCTGGAGATCATCTGGTCCAAACCCCCTGCTCAAGCAGGGCTGTCAGTTGCCCAGAATCATGTCCAGACAGCCTTTGAATAACTCCAAGGAGAGAGACACCACAACCTCTCTGGGCAACCTGTTCCAGTGCTCAGTCCCAGTCATGGTAGAGAAGTTCTTCCTGCGACTCAGTCAGTGCATACTGTTTCTTGTCCTGTCACTAAACACCACTGAAAAGAGCCTGGCTCCATCTTCCTTATACCTTGCCTTTGAGTATTTAAATAAGATCCCCCCAGAGCATTGTCTTCGCTAGGCTAAATAGTCCCAGCTCTCTCAGCCTTTCCTCATATGAGAGATGCCCTTACTCATCTTAGTGACCCTTTGCTGGACTCTCCAGCATGTCCATGTCTCTCTTCTACTGGAGAGTGCAGCAATCAACACATTACTCCAGATGCTGTGTAGAGGGGAAGTATCACCTTCCTTGACCTCATTTTTCCTCCTTCTAATACAGCCAGATGGTCAGCCCCAGAGAGTACTGGTGCATGTTTTAGTCTCTCCCCAGGTGCAGGGAGAATCTTTGCACTTCTCATTGTTGAAATACAAGAGGTTCTTGCAAGCCCTTTTCACCATCCTGTCACGGTCCCTCTTGATGGCAGCACATTCCTCCGGTGTATCAGCTACTCCTTCCATTATTTTTTTCCTTCCCCCACTGCACTGTCATCCTGGTGTTTGATTACCCTCCTTGCTAGTGCTTGATTAAGTCTGGGTATCAATTGCATGTACTAGACTCATACATGTTCTTGTATAATGTACAGTTTGTCCTTGATATTTTCATTGCATAAAGAAACCAACTGCCAACTGATTCTTCTTGCAAACAGTTGCAAACTGCAACCTGTGTCTTCCTCAGAGTAGGAATTGTTAAAAGGACAATTGAGAAGCCTATGACTAAGAAATTAGTCCACATATCAAGGTACCATCTGTAGAAGCTTGACTGAGGCAAGAGATAATTCCACAGGAAAAGATTATCTGTATCAGGACATTAACCTTCGGTTCACAGAAATTTGCAATGAAGAAGCAGAGCAGGTTTAATCTGAATGGAGTCTCTCTAAGAGACTTGTGAATAAAATTATCATTTGTCCAAACCTTTATCTTCTTTTATGAGGACAAGTTTAAATTGTCCAAAAGGTTAGAAAGTATTGCTCCATTAAATCTAGTCAGACAGTTTGAAAGGTGGTTAATGTCAAGTATCTGTATGGAAGAGATCCTTCTGGTAATAAGGAGAGGCTTTCTTGCACGTAACAAGACAGTGGCAGCAACACATTAGGTCTAATGGTCTTCAGGGAGGTTTGCAACAGCTAATGAGAACCAGCCAGCTCTAAGTACTGGATGCGTATGCAGAGGTGAAATTTCCAACAAAAGGAATCAATTAGTAGAGATAAGGAATTTCTTAAAAAAAAAAAAAAAAAAAAAAAAAAAAACAATAACAATGAAAATAAACAAAAACAAACCGCCAAGCTTCTATGTCAGTCTATAATATGTGGATAACACAACTAATAGCTCCAAAGATATAATTAGATAACAAAATACTTCTGTACAATGTAAGTCACTGGGTGATACTTGTAAATATATCTTTATGCCTACCTTTGCAAATCAGAACTGTTGAGGATAATGCTATCATAATGTCACTAAGACAGCAAACATATAAGAACTTATACAATAAAGTATAACATGTTTTCATGGTTGTAACCAAGAAGTTACCATAAAAGACAACATGCATTCTTGATTTGAATTTGGCATACTAAGGCATTATATTAAAAAATAATAAAATAAAAATCCTGAGGAACAGTCCTTCAGTGCTTTATAAATAGAATATTTATAATAAAGTTACTGAAACTGTATGTTATATGTCTGGAAATAAGATATATTTTTAAATGCATCAGCAGACCCAAATCATCCATCCAAATACATAGACCCTCTAAAGAAGATTCTGACTTCTTCTACTTAAGACATTTCGGAGGGTTAGTAAAACTAAGAGATGAAAGCTTGAGCTGATATCATCACAAATCTGGTAGATAAGTTTATATTTTCTCTTTAGTACTGGGCTAGGCTGAAAAATCCTAAAGATAGCAGACAATCTGTTCAGAGTTCTGCAGGAATCAGATGCTTGAACAACAAAATGTGAATATTTGATGAAAAAATGACACCCAATTAGATCTAGTCCATCTGAATAGATAACTAGAATTTACGGTGGGAAGAAATTCAGAAGAAAAGCTTAAAGCCAGCCTTAGTCAAAGTGCTTTTGCTACCAGTAAAAGGGAGTCATGTTCCTCTCCACCCTGCCCTGGGTCATATTACCTACATTCAGCACAGGAATGTTAAGCACATTGCCCTGGAGTAACCAATTGCACAATATTTGTATTCCACCAAAAGCTGAATAGAAAGCAGAATTATTCTGAATTCTTTTACAACTCTGAAAATGGAAACTTGGTTTTATATTTACAATGGTTATTACTTTACAAACACAAGCCAACTCATTTCACAGAGGTTGTTTGCATACTGGCTTCTGTATGAGGTACCTGTGCTATCTTTTAGATGACCACCTGGAGTTTGGCTAGCAGCATCACTATTGTAGCACAGCAACATAGAGCTGTGACCAAGCTAGCTTACTTTTGACCACATTTTGAAGACCTCATGGGATTCAAACACATTGACTAATTCATCTTGACATTGGTGGAAACTTAGAGAAAAACTAGCAAATATCTACTGTAAGACTAAAGTTTATTTTGAAAAGCACTGTAGGTCATTGTTGTTGGTGTTCATCCAGCTCTATAAAACTTGGTGCCAGAGACAATGATTCCAAACCGTTTGTGCAACAAATGTTAATCTGTGAGTTTACAGAGATTAGCTCAAATAGTTTAAATTGAAACATGTAATACAGTTTAATATAATCTATACCTCTTTTTGTTGCCACCTGTAGTAGAGTAACTATGTCAACTCTTTTAATACACCAGTAAAATTCAAGAAATCAGAAAGAATCTAAGCTTTGCTAGCAACATTGTGGAGTCTCATTTAGGTAAAACTTCTTGCATAGTTAGCAAAGAAAGGAGATACATGTATGAATAACAGTAATGTAACAACTTTCAGTTTGTTAGGCATTGTAAGGACAATAAACTAAAAAAAAAAAAAGTCCTCCCTTGTTAAGATCAAAATATATTCACACTTTAAGACTCACTACAAACCAATTTGAATAAATTCGAGGAAGGAGTCCATTAGTAAGAAACCCCAATGTAATCAAAGAAAAAACATTTATAATACACTTAAAGAAATGGGAGTAATAGGTCCAGTTGGAGTATGTTGGGGGCTACATACCAAAAGAACAGGAAACAGTGGAAAGATGAGGAACTACGATGAAGTTTCAGAAAATGCCTTTAATTGTAGCCGAAGTGAGGGATTTTGAGAATTATCAGCTAATCTGGATGCATGTGACCACCCATCTCTTTCCCAACTTGTTGCAAGGGCCTGGAGAGCAGCACCAGGCCCTATTGTTCCTGCATGGCCCTGATGGGACTGTGGGATGGGACAGGCTGCCAGGCTCTGCCCTGCCACCCCATTGAGGGGTCCCCAGCTGATGCAGTGCCCTTGCACTAAGCAGGGAGTGCAGGCTCAGGGCCAGGGCTGACCATGGCTCCTCTGCCATGGACTGGTGTATGGGGTGAGGCAGGCCAGGGTCATTAAGACCTATTAGGACCCTGATACCTTCCTGGATGAAAAGCTCTTAAAGCAAATGAAAAAGCCACAAACAATTAAATCCCAGCTTGCCACTTTTAAGCTAATTTAAGTACTTCTATACTATGCTGCAAAACACAAATTAGCCAGATAGAAAGATTCCTTAAGTTAGTTCAGAAATATCAGTTTAACCTGATGCACAGTTTAACATCTTACATTTTCTAAAAGGGATAAAAATAGTTTAAAAAATATTGATGTTATTGGCAACTCTGGTGAATGTGAACATGTAGTTTAGGAGTAAAGCTTCATTTATTTTCATTTTCAGGAAGTTATACATAGAGTGGATTATAACTGTGATTGTACATTTTGAAATTGAAAAAAAAAAAAAAGAAAAAAAAAAGAAACAAAACTCCTGTCCTTGCTAGCTACAACTTCCAAGAGCCTAAGCAGAGACTCCTGTACCATTAGATATGTTTATTCTTTTAGAATACCACTGCTGCTATTGCTTTTCTCTTAACCATCTGTACCATAGCTGGGCATCCAAAAATCATTACTATTTCACCCTTTAAAATTATTATCATTAAGGTGTTATTTCCCACATTGGTATATACTAATCACATAGAAAATCACAGATGGGAAACCTGAATGTAATTTGCAAAATATATCAAGAACGTGTGTCTTATTAAAGATCCTTTATAAACTCCAGTGACCACAGAGAGAGGGATTAAAGGTAAAAACTTTCTAGTCGGTTTCATTTTGGTGGTATTTGCTTATACACCTTTCAGTCTCATGGTTTCTGATCAGATGTTCATGCCTACTACAGCTACAATATGCTTGTAATAGATGCTGAAAATTACTTAATAATTCAGGATTTTTCCAGGATTTGAGGCTGACTGCGGTTGTTTTGGTTTCAGGACATCAGTTGAATCACCTCCAACGGGCTGGATTCATGCCCAGTGAAAGTCTTTCAAGTTGGTACCAAAGAAATGCAAGCATCAAAAATCATTAAAATGTTTTTGAAAGTAATTGCTTATGCCTACATGCAGAATAAACAAAGCAATAAAAGTAATCAAAATCTTACTGAACTATTTTAACACACACAGTCTAAGGTCTTTGAGCAATAAGGCAAAAAATAGTCCACAGTATTTTGAAGGGCATTACCAAATCTAAAGAATGGAGAACAAAAACATATATGTTTCAGAACTATGCATGACAGTGAAAACCTAGTATCTACAATATGGTCTATGTTTGTGCACTACCTTCACAACAAGCATTTGTTTCAAAGGAGAAGAGACTAGTTTGAGGTAAATTGTTGTTTGTTTTAACTTCTTAGTGTTACTCACCTCCGTGTTTCCTTGTAGAAAATAGTACCATTCTCTTGTTTTCTTGTAGAGAGTGGTAGCATTATAAACATATTTGAGTAGATATTCAGAATGTATCAATAATTAGAAGCACCTCTGTGGTTTTGTTGCACATGGTTTGCGAGGAATGAAGAAATGGGTGGATATCATATCAGAACAGCATAATTTTTCTTCACGATTCTGTGAAGATGCTTTGCAACAAATACTGTGCATATGCATATAGTGTTCTTCAAATGCAACTAGTAAACATACTACAACATTCGTTTTAGTCACAGTTTGACAGAAACTAAGCAGATTGTTTATGAATTTTGAATCATCATTTGATGAATGTAATGATCTTCAATGAAATACAATAGAAAGTAGTTCAATTTAAAGACCTACTGAAGAGACGAAGAAACAATTGTTTATAGCTTCCAATCAGTAACAACTAAAAGCATTTGGCACAAGGGACACACCACTTCAGAAGCCTCTATCCACAGAAATGTGCAGAAAAGCTTCCTGGTAATTCAGCCTGGTCACTTGAGATTAGGACCACAATTTATTTAGCTGTTTGATAGCCAGCTGTGGATGATTTCAATTACACATGACAAAAGTTCAGGGTCTGTATCTGAAAAAGGATTTTGGCATCTAAAATCTGCGTCCAAAAATGTAGTCTAAAATACCATACTGACTGAGCATCTAGACGCTTTTATCCCACTTGAGCCTGTCTGGGACACAGCAAGTAGGTGGAGTGTTGTATGTTTCTGGGGATGCCTGATCTGGTTCCAATGAAAATGTAGTTGTGCATTCTTTACGGTACAAATTGATGACAGAAGGAAATTTAAGTTAACAGTGTAATGGTGAGAGCACTTGCCCAGACAAGAAGAAACTAGCACCAAGACATCTTACCACCTCAGTACCCCCAGTCACTGGATTTCATAACCATTTCTCCTTCAACATTTTTCTTTACTGGTAGAATGTATATTTTATTGTTGTTGTTATACACTTCAGAATGAGAGGAAGAGCAGTTATTGGTAATATATATAATGGTAAGTATAATGGTAATTTTGTATTACACTTTACTCAGGTTGATCTCAGAATGCACAGATAGATTAATTTCCTTCCTTGTGTGTATATGATCCTTGTAAGACGAGGATGTTTCTCAGAAATACAGGGAATCTTATGGTTGCCTGATAATCAGCTGTAAGTACTAAAATTCAGAATCAATGGAGCATCACTACTGCATGTACAGAACCTCTGGAGAAGTCTTGGATCAGAGTAACTGTTTGATTTCTATTAAATTATTGTATTGGAAGGGTGCTATTGAACACCACTAGCACTTAATAAATGGCCTGACCATATAATTGGCACAGTATTGTTCATCTTTAGGCTGTCCATATCATAATGTTAAATGATAAAGGCTAGTGTACTGACATAAATCCTATGTTGAATATGAACAATTATTTTCTTTTGATGATAACGTACAAACAACTACTCCTGGCAGTTTTTCATGTACAAATTGTAAAATGGTCTTATTTTAACTTTTATATGACACCAAGTACATTTTTCCAGCAAATAAAATCCATTAGGCTAATAACCATGCTGTGAAATACTAACAATGTAGCATCTGGGACTTTGCACTGTATCACTTTATAAATATTTGTTATGTGAAATTTAGTTCATTCCTTGTAAACTGCCTTGACTTGGGGAGCACTGAAAGCATCAGCTGCATAAGTTTAATGTTAATGTCAGTCTTTGACCTCTAAAATATCTGTCACTGTTGGCAATAAATTAGTGAATTTTACCATAATAATTTTGCCATATTATAAATTTCTTCAGTGACATGGAACCACTGTTGTTTAACAGAAAGGGAAATACACATTTAGGTCAGGAAGAGAGCAGACTATGCGAATTAGGTTGCAGAGTCTAAGTTCTCTGTTGTAGGCTTTGCCCCAAAACATGATGTGGGAGCTATCAGCATAACATATGCTACATTTCTTTCTTTACTGAAAAATTGAAGAGCTTTAATCAACTTGTAAAGATTTTCAGACTACTCTGACGGGCTGTACATGCAGAAACTGTACATTTTTGAAAGCAACCAACCCTCCCCTCCCATTAAAAGATCTTAATTTAAGTTGCTTACAGACTGAGATAAAGATATGAGTTGGATGAAAAATAGTTGCTTAAAGAATGTGGCAAATGAAACAGTGGCAAAGAGAAATATATTTGACAAGGAATCAGTGTAGGAATTTGAGGCTAGCTAGCCAAATTGAACATAGCAAGGAGGTAAGAAAATGGGGGCACAAATTGAAGAATAAGATCAAGCACATACATGTGACTAAGAGGCAGTATTGACTGTTAAAATAGAAATTAGAGGAACAGCTGAGATAGAAAGATTGAATGCGTTGACTGTAGAAAACAGCCTGAGATATTAAACTGGCAACAGAAAGGGAACATTATTTTTTATTGTAATGGGAAACTGAAGGATTATACATTCCTCAAATGACTAATAATATTTATGAAACTCAGGCTAGCAAATACAATTTCCTAGCTATAAACATACATCTAGAATTAGAATAGAAGCATATGTCTAGAATTAAATAGAATAGAATAGAATAGAACAGAACAGAACAGAACAGAACAGTTGGAAGAGGCCTACAAAGACCATTGAGTTCAACTGTCAAGCTACTTTGGGGCTGATCCAAAGTTAAAACATATCATTAAGAGCATCACCCAAATGCCTATTAAGCATGGGGCATAAGACACCTCTGAAGGAAGCCTGTTCTAGTGTTTGTCTGCCCTTACAGTAAAGTTTTTCCTAGTACCTAATCTGAACCTCCCATGATGGATCTTTGAGCCATTCCCACACATCCTGACACAAGATACCAAGGAGAAAAGATGAACACCTCCTCCTCCATTTCTTCACCTTAGGAAGCTGTAGAGAGCAATGAGGTCATCCCTCAATCTCCTTTTCTCCAAGCTTAACAAACTTGTCCTCAGCCTTACCTCATAGGACATGCTTTCCAGCCTTTTAACCTGATTTATTGCCTTCCTCAAGTATCTTAATATCCCTTTTAAATTGTGGAGCCCAGAACTGCACATAATTCTCCAGGTGAGACTGCACCAATGCTAAATACATTGCAAGAATCTCCTCTTTTGACTGGCTGGCTATCCTGTGTTTAATGTACCCAAAAATGCCGTTTCCCCTCTTGACGGCCAAGGCACATTGATGGGTCATGTTGAGCCTATTGTCAACCAGAACCCCCAGATCCTTCTCTGCAGGGTTATTCTCCAGCCAGTCATCTCACAGTCTGTAATACAGCATTAATTTGTCCCAAGTACAGAATCTGGCATTTGTTCTTGTTAAATTTCATGCTGTTGCTGATGGCCCAGTGTTTCAATCTATCTAGATCTGCCTGCAAAGTCTCTTGTCCCTCAAGAAAGTCCACAGCACCTCCCAGTTTAGTAATGTCAGCAAATTTACCAAGGATGCATTCAACTCCTACATCCAGATCGTTGATAAAAATATTGAACTGAACTGGCTCTAAGATTGAGCCCTGGAGAACACCGCTAACACCTCACTGCCAGCCAGAAGTAGCCACATTCACTACAACCCTTTAAACCCTACTGTTCAGCCAGATCTTTGCCCCGAATACCATGTGCCTGTTCAATTCACAATTGCACAGTCTAGATATCTGTCAATAACTTAGCACTATTTTCTGTTCTCTCTACAGTGCTGGAACTCTTGTGGTATGAAATTAATGGTTCCCAATTAACTGTACTAGATAATGGAATTCTTATTCTTGCCATATTTCCAAAGAAAACTAAGGTTATACCGTTGCCTTTTCTAATACCTTTTTTAGTCAACTGGACATTGTCCACCAAATTTTTCAGATAGGAAGTGGTCTTGTTTTGCAACATATTTTGTGAAGTACAACAGCTGACTGAGAATACAGAACCCATCAGTGATCTTCTGGAGAAAAAAGAGAAAACAAGGAGCCTTGCTGGTGGTATTGTGCTTGCCTAAGTAGCTCCTCCTAATCAGTATACATGCAGATTTGTACTGTTGAGTGTGTTGTTTTCCTGTTTACTGGTCAACTTAAAAAATAATACTAGAATTAGGTAGAGCTACTGGAATTTCATAAGAGTAACTATAGAGAATTAGGGTATCGCAAGGAAGTAGCAAAAGGCTGGAGATACTGGAGGACCTGAAGGCAGGAATAGGAGCTACAGGACACTAAAGATAATGGAAACTAATGATAAGATGATCATCTTACCCTGATGAGCAACAGCATCCAGTACATTGTTCCCTCCAGCCCACAAATTCTGATGCCAAGCTTCATTGAATTCCTGTATAACTGAAAGCTAGAACAATTTTTTTTCTAACTCCCAGGAAATGGCTCACATTCACACTCAAAATTGTACAGTGAAGGAATGTGAAGTTAGAAATTATTAAAACTAGTCTCCCAACCTCAGTTTGTCCCTTGGTGCATCAGGCAGTGGTGTCCAGTAGCATTTCCAAAGTATATATACCTAAAGACCTTTGAGATTCAGTTTCTGTTTTTCTAAACATTGTTGAGTTTATTTTCAAAATTCTGTACTCTGTAGATGAGCAACAAAATAACAACAATAATAAAAACCATTAAAAGGTTCTCTGCATGAAAATGGGTAGTACTCCTCATGTTATACTTAAGTGCATTCCTTACCTGTATAGTGATTAAAATGTTTCAATATTGTTATTTAAATACTTTGCAGACTTCCATTATAGAACCTGCTAGTTAGGCTTTAACCAGATTGCTGTGGGAAACCAAATTATTTCTTGGCAGCGAACTAATAATTCTTTACCTAATTTCCTTAGAAGACAGCCAGTGCAATAATTTGCCTCCTTTCATG
The DNA here is from genome assembly GCF_009819795.1 of Aythya fuligula. Lineage (NCBI taxonomy): Eukaryota > Metazoa > Chordata > Aves > Anseriformes > Anatidae > Aythya > Aythya fuligula. The sequence continues at coordinate 23,386,383 of NC_045562.1, read as the reverse complement.
TGGTTTACAAAGGCATAAAATATAATAATAAAAGTAAGGCAGAAGTACGCAAGCTGGTTAAGTGGATGTAGTCAAATGGTTGCCTGCTTTTTTCCTTCATTTTTCACAAAATATTCACTTCATACTTAATAAACTGGTTTTCTACTTCTTAAACTTTGTTTATTTCTTGGATCTCTCTTAGACTAGGATTACAGGGAATGGGTTGCTTGGCAGAAGTTTTCTCCTGTTCCAGTTTATCTTTCAATTCTAGTAACACTTGGTTCTTGGCTAACTGAAAATATGTTTCCCTACAGTTGAGAAAAGCATTATGCAAGTTATAGAAAAATCAGCTCTGTGCTCTCCTGCTGTCTTGAAGATCTGTTTGGTATTCCCAGGAGCATGAAGTGATTTGTATCGAATTTATTCACTTCTGACCACCACAGAGTGTAATAAATGTTTTTCAACACAGTAATACTATCATTTTGTAGTCCCCTGTGTAAACAACAATTGATTTGTACAAGTATTACTTTGCATTGACTGTGCAGTTGTCACATTAAACATCTTTCCTTGCAAATTACATAACTCACATCTGGTCTCTTAACCTTGGGATCTCTGCCATGTACTGCTATATCTATGATTACTCTTTTGGCAGAAACTTTTTCTTCTACCAGCTTTCAAACTTCAATGCATACTTTATACATATTGTGATAAATACACACTCTAATTCCTGACTTGTGCCAAGGTCAGAGACAAATAGTTAACTTTTGCTCTGGCTTTGACAACTCATTAAAGACAATACAATTCATACAATACAATTAATCCAATTCAGCACCACCAGCATTTCTGAAGGTTTTTTTTACTTTGCATGGCATCCATGAAAAATTTTGGAAAATAATAAAAATAATTTGAACATTATTTTTGCAAGTTAGGAACATTAATTAATATAGCAAATTGTACAAACAATACTTTTAAACTCAAGAGATGTGTTTCAATTTCTTAATAGGCTTATGGTGAATATTTACTATGTGATTTTTAAGGACAAAATAAGTATAGAGCTGGTCCAATAACAGCGGATCAGATTCTCTCCCACTCTGCATAATTTGTAATCATTTTACTTTGTCTGAACTGAATGCAAAGCATTGCTACTTTGTTTATGTTTACCTCTAAAAATGTAAACAGCTGTGTATGGCACCAGAGAATATTACCTACTCTTTTGTTCCAAATTATCATCATTTAATTGTTTCATATTTTTTTTTCTGCTAAAATATGTCAAAATATACATTTCTAAATTTTTTTACACTTTTTTTTTTAATTAAGTGCTCATTTAGACCTCAATTAAGTTCAATTGCTCTCACCAACCTACAGCACTTATTTTTCTGTATTTTTTCACTTATTTTTCTGTATCAGAATCTTGATAATAGTGAACATGTCAAGCAGGTAACATTGGAAATTGATAGAGGTGACTTTCAGTCAAAAACTTCAGAAGATCAATGACAGTTTTCAAAAGATGCTAAGACTTTTTTCACTGTAAAGTTTGTACCAGTATTGTGAGCCTGTGATCACTACGGTTTTGCTCTGATAAACTGTAAATAACAGAATTCGGGTCTGAAATCCAAATGCTATTATTCTGAAATGTTTTCTTTTTAGGGTTTAAAAAAAAAAAAAAGGTTTTGCCAGTGGAAACATTAGAGAAATTTCAGAGTTTAATTTTGGAACTGTCATAATGAGCTATTTAGAACTGAAAAGCTTCCTTTTGACCAATCCAGCAAAATATTCAAAATACTCAATTGCATTGTTTTGACCAGCTGTAATATCCTGTGTCCCCTACAACTTTCCTATTTATGAGAATCAGGTTATGTCAAGTTACCTGATGTAGCTTGAGCAGGCAATGAAATACTTCATTTAATTTCTGAACAGGAAATATATTTTTTTTTTAGGAAACAGGCACTTAACTAAGCAAAAAAATGAAATAAAAATTAAAAGAGACGGTAAAATAGGAACTAAGTCCATTATTAGCAATCTTTCCTGTTGCGTATGTTACATAACACTGAAGTTTTTATATTAAAATTATAAGTTTACCCTAACTTAGAAAATATCTTGATATTTCAATCAAAGTAAAAAAAACTTTGATAGTGTTATTAAACCCATTATTTTATCATCTCTAACAGTATCCATATACTGCCAAAATACTCAGAACAACTATAACTTGCAACAACAAACTTCCTTGAGAAGAACAGAAGCTTCCATAATCTTTACTCAGAGAAATAAACAGACCAATAGGTTTCTTAGAACTCCAGGTTATAAAAAATAATCTTTTTTTTTTTCTCTTTTCTTAAAAAAATGGTAAAATAGATATTGTAGCAGTACTTATTAATTAAACAAAAAATGCTCTGTTGCAATGATATGTTGTTTAATTTATGTTTGGTGCTTCAAGTTTAAAATATTAACAGGGTTGTTTGTTTATTTGTTTTCCATTTGGAATACATCAACCATGTTTCCCCACCTGTCCTGTCTTGAATTGAGAGCAAACTGTACTGAAATAAGAAATACAGTTTGACAAATGAACCCAAATGAGTTTTGAGGTTTTGGGACTTCATCCTGAGAAGTTTAGAATACTACAATATTTTTAGTGAACAAAGATTAAAAGGCAAAAGTCTTACAAAAAGAAAGGAAATAGAAGAAAACACTAAATACGTTTTTGTTTGTTTGTTTTAAGTCTTGGGATTGGGTTAATGATCAGGTAGAGTGAAACAGTCCAAACTGTTGGAAAAAAATAGTTGTCTTACATTTAAAACAGTAAGGAAAGAGATATATAGAGCAGTAAAATGAAAAAGGCCCATTATTTCTGCAAAGGGAAAAATAATCCTATTCTATCCAGTAGAAATTGTTTTAGTGTAAGTTGCTTGCTTACAAGTTGCTGGCTTGCTTTTAAAAAAACACGCTAAAGAACATATATCCAGTCCATTAAAAACCTAGAAAGGAAAATAGTACCAGGAAAAAAATCTTGATAGTCATCACAAAACACAAAATGAAATCCTTTTAATTATTGTCAAAGTGCGTTCATTCATCATTCATCCAGAGAAGCAAACACACCAACAAAAAACACACGATATCTGCTAAGTGCCGAATAAGCTAAGTGCTGAACTTAGGTATTTCCCCATAGTGAGCTGATATCTGACAGATATCATCACTCAAGTAAAATTGTGATGTCTGAGACAAGAATGTGTATTAGGGGATTGGAATCTGGAAAACTCTTTTTTTTTTTTTTTTCTAAACAATTTGCTTACCAGTTTATTAAGAGAATACAGTAGCTATGCCAAAGCAAAGAAGAAAGCACTTCTCAGAAAGTGTTTTACTATTACAACATAGAATAGTCTATTTTTGGAAATCCAGAAAGCATATTTATATTTTTAGAATTACTTCCAATGTGTTTTTTATTTTTTTTTAAACTAGAACTGTATTCGTGGTACAGTCCGAGTAGCTATCAACAGATCTTTGAGCCACAATAAAAATGAAATGTATTATTTTCTACATATCAACATTGCAGACAAATGTTGACTTAGTCCAGAAATTCATGTGCAAATTACAGTGCAAAGTAGATGTAGGAGCCTTTGATATGTATTATCTACCTCTGAGCATATTTAGTGTATGTAATTTTGCAAAATAAACTGAAAATTTGAAAGGTTTCTGAACGCAAGATATCTGCTTGCTATATTTATTTTTTATTTAGCTGCTTACGTACATTTAGCTAGACTTTTTAATTTGTGAAGCAAATTAAAATATATTGCCATCAGACCTTCCTTTAGAAACAATGCAATCTAGTTATATAGAATGTATCAGTTTGTTTTTGTTTGAGAGAGCATGCATCATTTCTTATTCACCGATTTCTCATGATTATCACGTCATTATTTATTTATTTATTGTAATTACTGTAGCAAGTTACAGTTTTAAACTCTATGGAGTTATTATAACTTACTTAATTCCTAGTTTTTAGCAGGCAGAATAAAGATAATGACATGTATTTTATTTTCATTTAGCAAAAAACTAATGGGCTGTGAATATTGCAAAAGGACAGGAAAAACTGTCAGGTGATTTTGCTTTTTTAATAATTATTACAAAGTAAAAGTTGGAAGCAAATTTATTTCACATTCACCTTTCAAAAAAAAAAAAAAAAAAAAAAAAGAAAAGAAAAAGAATCCTAATCCCTTTTTTACATAAAGTGTTTCTAAATTTTTGAGTTTCAGTATAAAAAGACTGTTCTCTGTGCAACTTCATAGGTACTGATGTGTTTATTTCAAGCTAATGCCTCAAGCATTTCTCAAGGAATACATACAGCTCTCTTGAGAAAATGTCTTAAATAAAATAAGAACAAACATCAAGAATTCCAAATAGTTTCTGCATACTGCTGATGGATGTCTTTCTAAGTTACTAGTTACAGCTTTTACCTCCTGTCTTCTAGATTATCAAAGTACTCCCTCCAAAGGCAGCTAGTTCAGAAAAAAAAATATAAAAATCTCACAGTTAAAATTGATTAATCTGTTCTACATTCTAGGCTGAAACCCTGCCCTCACCTGGGAAAAACAAACAAACAAACAAACTAAAACAATCAAACAAAAACCAGTAGCTGTCCTGACTCAATAAATTTAAAAATTCCTGTGAAAAAAAAAAATAAAAAATTCCTAAGAAGGTGTGATAAAAGCATTAAGATTTCTACAAATAACTCTTTATTGCCCTCATTATTTTTTTTTGACTGTTTGCAAAAAACAGTAAATGTAGCACTTTATTCAACTATCTCAACATAAAGCAGCCCATAATTTGGGTACTTAGTGATTGCACAATACCTATTTCAGTTCAGTGACACCGTTTCCACCTAATTTCATTTTGTGTCAGCCTACAACTGAGACTCAGAGTCATGAAGTCACTTACTGAAAATGATTACAAAAATGCATGATGAATATTATTATTACCAGGTAGGCTAGGTTTTCCATCAAGCAAAGGCACAAAGTCATTATTTGAAAGAAAATCCTTGGATGTAAGCTCAGGATCCGGAGGGAATAGCTAGCCTTTAATGTTCCTGTTTGGCCTCTTCCAGGGCCTCCTCCCACCCTGCCCACAGGGTATGTTTGGGGACAGTAAATGGCTGTATGTGTTTAAGAAGCCTCATAAAAATCAGTCTTGTAATTGAAGCTATTGTAACTACAAGTGATCATTTCACCAGAAATTTGCAAACACGGTGCTGAAAGGATCTAACCAAATTTATTTCAGATCCTCATTTGTTATTACACAAGACTATTAGATGTTTGTAGATAACAAGCAAGAATAAAGTGCATATGTGAAAATCATCAATTTTAATTATTTCTAGGTAAGAGCGTCTAAAACCTGCACTGTTATGGCCCTCTTTGAACAACCTGAAGAGAAGTTTTATACCAGATTAAAAAAATACATACTCAATAAACATACAAAGTAGTTGTAAAAAATATTAGTAGAAAAGAAGAAAATAACCATTATTCTGGAACTTCAAAACTTTCCTAAGGTGCTTACACCACCTCCAGGCTCCAAAAATTAAAAGAAAAGGCACTCTATATTTTCCTCTGTGTTCAAAATTACTTCATATTGCATTTTCCCTTTTATTATTATTTATTTATTTATTTATAGCTTTCCCTTTCTATTTATAGCTTTCTTCTTCTAAGTAAGCTTATAATTGTTACAAGGAACCCCTTCATCTTTACATATTGTTTTTCACTCTACTTCCCTATATTGTAAAAAAGTTGAATTTAAGATAAAATAATATAGCAGATACTGCAGAATATTCTGATATTACTTATATAACCTCTTTAAACTAAAGTTACCTCAACACTCATCGTAGGAAAAGCAAAAATCACATTTCAACAATTTACTTGATTGAGATTTATTTCTTATGTTTATCTTGATTTCCATTACAATATTGCTGGATTTTGTTGAAAACCTATGTGATTTCTGGACAACTCTTTTGGCTCTGCATTTCAGTATGGCCAGAAATACATATCAAAACAATCTATTTGTTATACGAAAGCCACTGAACTCCTGTCACTGAAAATTGAATTTATTTTCCTTTCTAATTTATTTTGACGTTCTATGAGAACGTCATTAGACAGCCACAAACGTCTTCTTCTGAATAGACCATTTATGTTTGTATAACAAAAAGCATCCATGTAGCACATGTAGATACGTAGGTAAATTACACGCACTGAGAATGCCCTGTCCCTAACTTTCTGAAAGCCTCATTTTTCAGTAGACATGATATCCTCATTAATTCCAGCTGCTGGAGAAATAGAGATAGTCTCTAAAACAGCTAGACTCCATGGACAAGTTAATTCCAGGTAGGTGATACTGCGGGGTGTATGTGGGGTTAGGGATATGACAAAGAGACTTGTGGAAAGAAAATGACAAGAAAAATCTAAGACAATAGGACTCAGAAATTTACTGTGTACTGAATAAACTAAAAATTTCCACCTTACTGCAGGAAAAGTACATTGTATAAACACAAAAGCAATGTAATAAACTGTTCTACCTTGAAAGTCACACAAAAGATAGTAGTACTCGCAGCAAACAGTTATTTAAAATAGTGCTAGGAGTACCACGATAAGATAATTCAGGACTTAGTCTGCTCCTGACATCTAAACTACCAATCCAAAGCTCCTCAGCTTTTTAGTGCAAACCCTAGACCCCTCTGCCACTCCTGGTAAAGAGATGTGATGAAACAACATTTGTAAAAAGCAGAAGTGTCTCTCAAGGGCACAAAGAAGTGTAGTAGGACTGCTGGTGCAGACTTCATCGGTTATTTGTCAAAAGTAGGGTAATTTGTTAAGGTACTTTGTAACTATAATTATTAAGTTATGAAATGTTTATGGGTAGTGCATCTCAATGGGAAAATATTATTTAAAATGTTTATACAGAATAATAGCCAACAGATTGGTAAATAAAGATTTCCTGTCATACTATTTCAGGACATCTGAAGTCTCATGCATGAAGCAAAACAGTATTTCATAAACCATCTATCTGGGCATGTCTGGAGAGTGTATGACATTGGGTTTCCCACATCTATTTACAGAGCTAATTTTCTTTGGGTTTGGAGTTCTTCCAGAGTTCATGTTTGTTTTTTTTTTTTGCAAAAAGTAGCTATGGTACTGGCCCATTCAGCCTCATTTCTGTTACCCTGATTTCAGAGACATCTGTAGCTAGCAAAGTGATTCAAACGGTGCCATTCAATTCCAGAAGCTGGAAGTCCATATCAGTTGATAATAAATGTTGTTTTGTAAGCTAAATATTATTCATATGTATTTTTTGAAGCCATTGTTTAATTTTGACAGCCTGTAAGTAAGCTTACCACAGGCTAGAAATGAGCATTTACCTTGGAATCAATAAAATTACTTTTGAAAACTCACAAATAACTTCTGTTGCAAATTCACAGATATTCAGTCCCCTTAGAGGTAAATGAACATGGTCTGAATTTTTTATATACCTGATGAATAACCATTGGGCTACACCTGGATCCAAACTGTCTCTATCTGCTTTGTGCATAGATTACTTTCATTATATTACATGAAGTCTGCTGCAACTTATTCAGTAAATATCTTATTCAGTAAATGAATAAGATTCTCATTCATATGCAAATTATTCCACATTCCATAGGATTTGGTATTGCAACATAATCACGTAATTCAGAAGCCTGTTTAATTCCATCTATATTTGCCAGGAACTGATGTTACATTATTTTTCTGTGTTACTATTTTCCATTTTCAAAAGTATATGAGCATGGTTTTAGGCGATGTCCACAATAATACTACCTTCCACGTGCAAAGTGCTCCATGAATTTTTGAATAGAAAAAAAAAAAAAAAAAACAAAAAAAAAAACCACACCACAAAAAGATTTCTGCATAGAAATGCAACTGACTACATATAATCATTAACCTGTTTAAAATGGGCTGAAAATAACATGAAATATCCCAACCCTGGTGGATTTGGAATTTATTTTTTTAAGTGTAGTAGGACATCATAGTTTTCATGACTTCATAAGCTAAAGTTAGAGTAGTAGCCACTTTAAAAATACAAGCTGCAGTTTAAACATTTTGGATGAAAGCAGACATGAAATATTTCTTACTTCAGCTTCATACAGTTAAGGAATTATCACAGTTCTAGATATATCTTTCCATAAATTCATTGAAAAAAAATAAGGATTATTCTTTGTATCAGGGAGCAGAGATGGATAGTAGTCTTTCTTTCTCTGGGGCATATCCTTCCTACTTGAACCAACTTGAATGGTCTTTCCCTGTTGGGAACATGAAATACTAACTAAGCATTTGTTGCTTTTTGCAGCAGCAGCAACAGATTCAAAGATATTGTTGCTACTAGTTTTTGGCAAAAGCCATTACAAACACATTCCAATATTGCCTTTATTTGTGAGGGAGCTCTGCTGTAATGGAGAGACATAAACCAAATATTTTCTTTGGTTTTTCTTTCTTTTCTTTCTTTTTTTTTTCTCTTCGTACAGAAAAATTATCCCCATATTAAGGGCTTTTCTATTTCATAGCAATTGCTCTACCATTCCAGTTAGGAGGTTGATTTGGAGCCTTAAAACTATGTTGTGCAACCTGTAAGGCATAATGTATGTTTCCCATTCACGCAGTTCAGAAAACAGTATTTAGTCATTAATATCCAGGTCTGCTTCAATGATAAATTCCAATCAGAAGTCAAGGAGATGGCATACATTTCTGATACTCATCTGCTATTATTGCAGAATCTTGCTTAACTTACGCTAAAGCTAAGACGTCTGTCTAAAACTCACTATTTGCTTACACACTGAAATGAACTTGGGAGATTTTGTGTCATATTGCCCCCTGGTGAAACTTTTTGTACAATTTCTATTTCAAAACTTCACTTTTATTTTTATCACTGTTATTGCCATATTAATGTATTCTTGATGACTAAATGTAATTCTTTTAATATTAATAAACTTGTACTCATTTAAAGACAAAATCCTCATACTCTGTTAAACAGGAAAAGCTAGAATATTCTTAAGTTATTTTTTCTTAATCTCATCACTGAGATTTTCAGGCTAGACTTGCAATAGGCCTGGGTTCCAAACTCACAGTCACTTTCATACTTAAGGTCATATCCGTAATAAATTTCAAACTTACCGATATTTTTATATAATACTATCGCACATAGCATAACATTTAGTACCTCATTTACCAGACTACAATAAAATAGAAAGAATAAACAATTCTATTGAAGAAAACACAATTAAAGAGAACACTGTGTAAAGTATAAACTGAACTTTGGCAGGACGTAAAACACTGAAGCTGTAATTCTGCATCCAAAATTAAGGTCATGCTAACTGCTTAGAGGAGGATTATGCGCTGCAGTAGGGATTACCTTGAATTCTACTCACTGCCTATAAAAGACTACTGCTAGGCTTTTAGTGACATTGACTCCATCAGAAATATTAAGGACAGATATTTCAGAAGTGCTTGGAATTCAGTACCTCTTATTTGGTCACCTGTGACAAATTCTTGAAGACTTCTTAAAGATGAGCAACTGCAATCACCTGTCACAAAAGGAAACAAGTAATTTTTATGTATATATTTATATATAAATATGTAATATATATATATACATAAAGCCATATAATTACACCAAGTTTACTTGAAAAGTAAAATAACTTTGTCATTTGACTAAATTCATTTTTTCCTCCATCTTAGATATTATTTTGATTTCCACCTAAAAACAGAAGCCACTGTGAAAAGTCATTTGGCACCAAGGTGGCAGTACTGTCATAGAAGAGGCAGAGTCTACTTCCTGAAGACCTTGCTTTAGACTCAGCTGCTGAGTGGGCAACTTGCCAGTCTAACAGATGGGCATCAGTAATGGCAGTAATGTGCCCTTGCCCGTGTCTGTGCAACTACTGCATTTGCCTAGGGAAAGGCTTTCATCCAAGATTGTCCAAACAGCTGTTCATTCTGAGTTCCTATCCACGTTGTTAAGAAGAGATGTCAACACTAATCCGTTTTCGAGCTATAATAATTATTTTTTAAAAGAAAATAAATGCAGCTTTATAGCTGGTAGAGTATGCACAGTGAAAAGTCAGTATGTTTACACAAGTACATCATCTTCATAAGGCTCTCAGCTCCATCTTTCAAATGAAAAAAAGAAAAAGAAAAGGCATGATTATGCATGATAAAACAAGGCAGCAAAGCTATTTCATCATGAATACATCCAAATACAAATAAGACCTGGTTTAGTGTGATACTATAGCTGGATCCCAGGATTTTTGTTTCTATGACCAAGTTTTATGGAACTCTGTTCCATACAACAGTTCTTAGAGGGATCATGCTCCTCTTTGAGTTTTCTCTTTCTGATAGCCTTTTCATAAAAATGCCACAGTTTTAGTGCAAAGGAGGCAAAAGAGGACACAATAATGAGACAGTGACAAACCATTAAGTGCCTCGTACTGCTGTACCAAGCCTAATCCTACCTCCACTGCAGTGATGGCAAGTCTCAAAATCTGCTTTCTATGGTCTTCCACTTTGCTATTAAATCAGTACCTAAAATCCCACATCAGAAGATCAAAAGGCCAAAGCTTTTCCTATTGACTGTTTTTTTTTAACTGATGTGACACAGATGACTATAGATGATATAGATGTGACATCTATGACTAACATCATACAGATGACATGTTGGGCTGTGAACTTTCCAGATCTTGGTGCTTTCAGACAATCCATTCATACAGTTAGACAGCTGACTAATGACAGCTCTAAAGTTCCTGTCCCTGGTATCACCACTCTCTTGGCAACAGAAGCTGTCAGGCTTGCTGAATGGACTCCAACAGGGTCAGCTGAATGTGTGGATACATTCAAGCACTGTGTTATCCAGTAGTTGCTACATTATCTTTCCCATGTTCAGGTTCTGGTTTAGGTTGGAAATTAGGAGACGTTTCTTCTCAGAAAGAGCAGTCAGACATTGGAACGGGTTGCCCAGGGAGGTGGTAGAATCACCATCCCTGGGGTTGTTAATGGAAAGGTTGGACCTGTTGCTTGGGGACATGGTTTAGTGGGTGACATTGGTAGTAGGGTGATGGCTGGACCAGATGATCTTGGAGGTCTTTTTCAACCTTTATGATTTTATGATTCTATCTTTGGGTTGACAACAAAATGTAGGCTCTAGGGACTGACTTAGGACACTTAGCATGTGGAGTTGATATAAAAATGTTGATTTCTGAAAATTGGTGGGTTTCTCCTTTGGATTGCAGGACCTGTATAAAAAACCCTTTCTAATTATGTGGACCTCATTTGCAATTATGTATCTCTACTACTTCTATCTTTTATACATTTTTATATATAACATTTTTCTTAGATGCTTGAAAAGGTGAAAATATCACTGAGTTAAGGACTAGAAATATATTGTAGACATTTTTCTGTACCTCAGTAATATTTTTTCTCCTAATTTGTACATATATCCTTCCAGTAGTATTTATTCCCTCTGTTGAACCTGTGTTCTTTTTCATTTGTAAACCATATCTGATATGCAAAAAAGGTCCCATAGAGTTATTTTTCAAAGACGTATTGAAAAAAATAGCATGTTACAGTATGCTATGCTTCCAGATATGCTTCTAGCCCAGGTTCCAATCTAACCCTTCCTTCCTTCTAACGCTAATCTTCTAGGGGATAGTATATAATCTACCCTAAGAAGCAAAACAAAAAGAAGCATAAAAGTGACAGTATTTTCTGTGGTGTACTAGTGACAGTACATTTGCTACCAGTTGGATGATATGGGTTCCAATCTGCCCCAGTGCAATATAAATTATATTTCTTATAGTTTAATAGCCTACCAATAGCTTTTATGATGAGTATTTAAACAAAACAAAACAAAAAATCCTCTTCCAAAACCACGTTACTAAATAAACTCACGCTAATAGGCAGGAACATTTCAGGTAAAAGAAAGAGGGACATACTTACAAGTTCCCTTTGTATCGATGTTAAATTGTTTGTTTCGTTAAACATTTGAATCCCAATGTATGATATAATCACATCATAAATTTTGATGTAATTAAACAGTGACCTTCCCTGGGAAACTAATGGACTTCTGGAAAACATCCCTCAATAAGATAAAAGATATGCTCCTTTCCCATTGAATTAATTCACATGGCCTTCATGGAATTTTCATACGATCACATTCCAGTTTGGACTGAAAACAAAAAAAAAAAAAGGTTTTTCATATGATATTACTACTTTAAAAAATCTTTAATGTGTGTAGAAAAGACCCAGGCAGATATCTGGAACACAATTCAGAAAATGATCGTACTCCTTTCTGCACGATGTCAAAACAGTCTTTGCCACCTATCATTTTTAATGTTCCTTGAAAACTTATTAAAGCATTTACAAATAAACTTTCCACATCAAAACCCAGGGTATCCTTTTAGTGTTTTGTTCTATTGTGAAAGCCACAGCGATTACAGATTAGTCTGGTAGATCTTTGGCTCCTGCCTCCCCAGTTTTCTAAAGGCAACACTTTCTATTGTAACTCATTATTGTTTGTTTCCTTGACAATCTTTCTCATCTAGCCTTCATTGCACAAATAACTACAGACCTGGCAGCATTAACAGATTTCTCATCAAAAAAAATCCACAGAACCTTTTGTTAATTCTAGCTATGTTGGTGTCAACACAAGCAGCAGAAAAAGAAGAAAAAAAAAAAAAAGTGGCAGGAAGAACTTTTTACTCTTCTGCTGCTTGAGGAAACGAAGTGCATAAGTATCTATATACACACCTGTAAATATTCCTCTATGGGTACATACCATGAAATATTCTGTGTTGTTCTTGGGGCAGCATAGTGCTAGGACTTTGCTCCACAAATCTCTGCTCCTTCATTCCTCCTAGCATGGCAGCGAGATTTTTTCACTGCTGAAATTGCTTCCTGTATTGAAATGCTGTTACTTCTAGGAAGGCAGAGTAATGTCTGATCCTCTAAATTTTATTCAGCTTGACTTAAAGGTGACTGAATAAAAACAATTAGACTAATTCAAAGTCTTCAAAGTGTCTTTTATGCCAAGTGAATCTTGTGACTGTACGTATAGTATTGTATCTTACAGTTTTGTGCATGCACAAGCAGAATCAAATATGTTTATACAGACAGTTTCACATATAGATTATTCTACACTCACACTACACAATTTTATTTTAGTTCCCAAAATGAAACCATGATGATCAGGAATTCTTGGGGGGTGGGGTGGGGGTGGGGGGAGGAGAAGGGATGATGGGTAATCTTTCAGGCATAAGAAAGGGCAAACAAAGAACTGTCATACATTGATTGATTTTATCCCAATATACCAATATAATCACTACTCCTTACTTTCATGTCTAAGAAAGAGAAAAGCTTCCTGCTTTTCATGAGCAGCCTGTTTTCAATCATTGAATCATAGAATGGCTTAGGTTGGAAGGGACCTTAAAGATTATCTAGCTCCAACCCCCCTGACATGGGCAGGGATGCCACCCACTAGATCAGGTCAATGCCAAACTCTTGGCTTGTTGATGTTAAGTGCTGAGTGCTGTGGCTATTGTTGAGAAGGTGGCCAATTCCCAGTAATAACAGTACTTGATACCATTTTCAGGAGCCACAGGAAGCCTAATTCACTGCACTCCACTCTTCACTACTCTGCCTTTGCTCCATCTTTTTTTCTACCCTTCTGAGACAAGTTGATTGTTCCGCATTGATTGTTCCTGCTCACTGTCAGAAGATGCTTCTGAGAAGGTATAAGCCAGCTCTGCTTGACAATGCAAGCTTGGATTCTAGGCACTGTGAAAGCACACACAGAAAGACAGACCTGTTTCTAAAATATACCATAAGGGAATACACAAAAACAAAGCATAAGAGAAAAGACATATTATGTATGGTTTGCAAGGGAAGAACTGAAGCACACTGCGATTTACTTGCTACAGGCAAAAGCAAATAATCACACCCTAGATTTCTTGAATCACTTTTGCCACAAAACCATTGTCTCTTAATGCCATTTGCAGCCATATGTTAAAAAGACTTACAGATATACAGGGGGTCTTCTGTAACAGCATCACTCTGACACTGCTGCAGGATTTTTGGTGAGGATGAACTTTACCTGGGTCTGTTCTACAGAGTAAGAATAGGGACTGAAGAAGGTAAGGAAAAAGAAAGGGGACAAGCGGAAAAGGGTTACAGATTACACATTTCTCTTAACCCCTACACACTGTGGGAGAAGCTAAAGTCCCTGTAGTGCATGTGGGGAAGTGGATGGGGAAGGCAGTGTGGGTTGCCCCTGCCATGGGAAAAGGCAAACCCACTCGTGGGATTGTCTTTGCCCAAGGACCAGGGTATACCTGGTGGGTAATGCAGAAAGATGGGGATATCAAGTGTGTGCCTCAAGGAGATTTAACACTGGGAGAAAATTAATCTGTTATCCAAGTTATGTGTTGTAGGAGGACACTGCAGAACCAATGACAGGTCAACTTTGCAAGGAACCGGGCAAGTGCAACAGTGATGTGAGCTAAGCTGGTGCTGGTGTCAAGAAAACCAACTTCGCCTGCCCTGAGTGACCACTTTGACAGATGAAGCTGAAACCATCAACAGTTTTTATGAGCATTTTGGGAAAAGACCTATAGAATAAAGAGAAGTACAGACATAAAAATGCTTCAATGGACAGAAAACAATGGTGATGAGAACATCTATATACTAAACTGTACCCGATTGTGACACAAATGTTATGGAATAAGGGGTGGAAGTTGTGTTGGATCTGTCTGAGCTGGAGTCACCTTTTCCCTGCAGCAGCCCGCACAGTATTTGGAGCATGTATTTGGAACATGCTCCAGCCTAGGCCTCATGTTTTGAAAAGGCAAATAATATCAGGCGTTTGATTTTGACCTAAAAACAATACACAAATAACATGCTACTATTTCTCTTGCTAGGCACTCAGAAAAATGAAGAGCAGAGATGCATAAGAAAAGTTACAAATTAGAGAATAAAGCACTTTTTTACTTCACTGTTTTACTTTTGCTAAAAGGATATTAGCAAAACATGAAATACAAGGTATTTTTTCAACTGAGTAATTTCAATAATATGTGTTTCACAACAAACACTTGTCATGGGACCTTTGTTTAAAAGTCAGCTGCATGTTAGATTAGGGGTGTTGGTAAGAAGGCAACTTTATACTCCATCTAGATAATGACATAACAGAGAAAAGATATTACTCTCATTTTCCAATTTCAATTTGGTGTTTATTAAGATGGATTTTAAAAAAGTAGATTTATTTCATTTCTTCTTTGTCTTTCATTGGAAGTAAAAATGTTTTTAATTGATCTGAACTGCATTCCAACACCTATTCAGATAGAACATTAAGTGTTGTAAACATTTAATTTACATCATACATTTTCTTTGAGTTCCCTTTCCAGTTGTGTATACAATTAAATATTATGTTTTGAATGGCACAGAAAACAGGTGTAATATAGCATTCACATGTTACTTTTATGAAATAGTAATTCTGAAAACTTAATTGAAATTCTAACTACAACAGGCAGATGGTAACTTAAATCCACTTCACCTATTGTTTTGAAAAATGTTTTACTTGGGGGCTAATGAAGATATAAGTTCACTACTGACTGCAAAAGTTTTCATACGGTGCAATTAAAAATGTAATCCAAAATTCTTTAACAGTGTTTTAGATCAATCAGACTGTCTACTGGAATATGGAAAACCTGAAACTTAAATTTTTGTTTAGAATCATTATAGTAAAGCACATCTGGACTCTTGTACCCATTTTGCTAGGGGATCTCTCTTTTTGACAAAAAATCACAGACTCTGATTTTTCAATAACACGCAAAGCATTGTTGAGACTAACTTTTTTTGAGACAACTGTTTGTTGGCTTTTACAAGATGCTGTTTTCAAAATAATGTTCCACTCAGCTCTAGTTTCTAGTATTCTTTTTAACTCCTCTGCTTCTTTAACGACGTTTTTGATAGTAACTTATGGAATGATACTACTTGAGGTGTTTTTTTCTTTTTCTCTTTTATTTTTTTGATATGGTTTAAAAAGCAGTTATTTATGTTGCTCAGACCTTGAAATAGTTTTTTTTTTATGTTTATGCTAATGAAAAGATAGAATCTTCTATTAAAGTATCTACTACCTGCAATTTATACAGTACTGTAAGCCCTACAACATATTATCCCTGGAAGTTTATAAATCAGAATCCCCACTGAAATGCAAAATTCTTCTTAAAAATCAACAGCAAATTATAAATGAACAAGACAATGGTCTACTATGATGCTCGTGATGCAGCAGGCAGGTATTCAAACTCTCTTAAACCTATTGTCCAATCTAAACAAGAAATTCTATCAAAACCGGGGAGGAGTTTGACTTTGGATCAGTTTTAGACTTCTCATCTGAGTCCAATCTCTGTTGTCAAACTTAAAGAAAAAAATAAAATAAAATAAGCTGTTCCTGAAACAATGACCAAATGAATTCTTTGCTATTTATTTCACAAATTGTTCCTTTCAGTGAATCAGAGAATTTCATTCACTAGCATTCAAACCTAGATATGTCCTTCATCCCAGGTCTCTAGCTAAACCCCAAAATCCATGTAAGGTTTAAATGACTCATCTTTTGCAATGGTGTTCAAATCTAGCCATTTTTGTCTGGAGCAACAAGCAAGATCTTTCTTCAGAACTTACTTTGATAACTAAAAACTTCTCCTGATGCTTTTAGGCAGTATATTACATGTAGGAATTTATTCTAGGATAGTGTCTCATAGAAACATCTCATATGTGCTCTGCGAAGTAAAAATACAGTAACAACACAAACACTAGGCTTTCCTTACATTCCTTGATTTTTTAAAACACTCTGCATTCCTTATTACTTGTTTTTTCAACTAATTTTCAGGTTTATTTTATGGCACACTTATCATGTATGCTTGTGTGTGTGTGTATGTGCACAACCACATCTATACATCTGTACATATACAGCGCAATATATACAAGGTACAATAGTATCTTGTTCAACAGAACTAATAAAGAAATTTAGGATTAAATTACATAAACTATCAGTGTAACATCTGACAAAAGCATTCACCCTCAAGCTTTTAAGACACGTTATTTATATAAAGGAGACTTTTGGACATAATAATGTTAATTTGTGAGTCCATAACATTCAGTGCTGAGTTTCTTAACATTATCCTGATGACACTCAACAACTGTGTTGATAAGAGTCAGCATGTAGCAGGAAAGGAACAAACTACTATTACCAAGGACTAGATCTGCAAGATTTGGATATTGGCTCACATTACAGTTTTCAAAGGTCATGGATTTAACACAGGATGAGTACACGGTATTACAGGTAGGTAGGAAATTAACAGATAAATTTTCCTGTAATTAAACAAATTAAATGTAACATATGTACATATGTACGTAAATGAGCTTATCCTTTGCCCAAAAACAATGTTCAGAAAAAATGATGTTCAGAAGAAAAAAAATTGACATCTTACTCCTTTTTAAATTATAAAAGAGGTAGCATTTTCCCTTCATTCTCATTGTTAATGCCTCAGCTTCATTTAACAAACTGGGCAAATTCAGCTTCCTTCACTTCAGCTTCCATATCCGAGACACAGATGATTTTTATCCCCAAGAGCTGACACTGAGGACTATGAGGTAATGACAATAATAGCTAACACCTTTTATCTTTATGAGGATTATAATCATATCCTCTACTTGTTTTGGAAAGTTTGCTTTTCACAAGAGAATTCTGAACCAAAACTGCTTCTCAACTCCTGGAAGAAGACTTGTAAATGCTTTCTCCTCTACACTCCCCCGAGACATAAGTGTATTCTGCTTTCCCTAAAAAAAATAGGCCATGTGGATTCTAAAGATGTTACAGGGTGTTCCAGTCAGGCACCTGGTGCAGCAAATGAGAAGAGGACTACTGCAGTTTGCAAGTGCCTGGCACATTAGGCACAGTCAGCAAGGACTCCGCCAGAACAACTCAAAGTGCCTGGATACATACTGTGAGGTTGTCAACAGCCTGCCCAGGGTGTCCAAACAAAAATGATCTAAAGCAAAAGCATGTGTTTAACAGCTTTACCAGGGCTGTGATTCTTTTCAGGCAGATTATTCCTAACTTTCCAATAATTCTTTCCTCATTCATCTACACAAATCAATCAATCAATCAATAAATAAATAATTATCCATTTCCAAAATGTTTTCTGCTTAGACCCATATGGTCTCTGAAAATAAACAGCAATTTCTTATTAATTTTCATTACATAGCCATGTAGTGAAGGCAGCTAGAAAATGGAGTATGTGTAGCTTTAGATTACAACGCAAATACTTATTTATCAAACACTATTTGGAAGAGATCGCTACAAAGATATGGATAGGCTACTTGGATAATCTGGGTTTTAACCAGAACTGCTTTGTATGCACTACCTGTGTGCTTAATATGGCTCCATGGATTTCCCTTACTTCAAAGAGCGCTTAAAGTTGTGAAAATAAAGTCTGCAATTAAGAAAACAGGAAACTTTTTTCTTTCTTTCCTGTATCCTTTTTCTTCGTTCCCGTATCCTTTTTCTTCTTTTTTTTTTTTTTTTCTTTTAGGAAGGTATGCTCTTTGCATAGCTTCTAAGATGATGTACATAGTCTTTTCTAATAAGGGCTGTAAATTCTACCTAAAGCTCTACTGCAGTATCCCTTGGAAACTGAGTTTAAATGAGGGTTTCATCATGCTTGTGTAGTCATTTAGTCTTCAACTGAACACATTATTCTGGTTGTCCTCAATTAGTTTTCACACTCTAGAGTTCTGACCTTAAAAAGTTGTCTTTCTCTTCTAGTTATGAATACTAATGATGTAGCAAATATTTGGCCCTTCTATTTTCAAGAAAATGTTTCTAATGCTGAATTTTACATCCATAGTCTATAGCTTACTGCACATTATGCCCAACCAGATGGGCAGTGATTTTCTAATGATAACAACAGTTTCATACCTAGTTGAGATGCCTTGTGCTTTACTAGGCCCTGCCAACCGCATTGCCTCTGCCAAGAAATTTCAGAAAGGTCTCCAAGGCTTTTCAGCTCCAGCAGTTCATAAAGCCAATGTGAAAAATTAGTTTTGAGGACTAATGACCACATGTCCAAAAGATCAATCCTTCTCTTCTATTTCTTGTTACATGCATGTGATTTTATTTATATTGCATTATGAGAAACCACTACTGCTGGAATTTGGAGGGCAGTTGAAATCTATACATTTGACTTGCTCTTCAAAAAAAAACCAACAAGTTTGGATTTCCCCAGACACATTCTCTTTTCCATAATCTCACCCGAGAAAAACATGGAAAAGTGGACATTTACCCTGGATTTCCAAATGTCCAACAGTTCAGATGGTATAACATTTGCATATCAAGAAACACCAGAGAAGTTTTCCATGCATTTGAGTGGCTCATGTGTTGACCTTTTGCATTTCGGATTTCAACCCGACATATTATGTGGCAATAGGTTGTTCACACTCAATACATCTTGGTATAAGGTACTGAAAATGCCCAGATTACTTGAATAGTACATGTATCAGACATCTAAAACACAAAGGTTTTGTAGAACCTTTGCTGAGCCCATAGTTTGCACATATTAGTAAACTTCTGACTTGAGACAAATCAGATTCACTGCAGGTTTTTTTTTTTTTTTTTTTTTTTTTTTTTTCTCCTTGAAGCAAAGGCATCTACAGCACAGAAGACACCTGTACTCATCAATCAGAAATAGGTGCGAGTCACCTAGACAAATAGAGATACGAACTTAGGGTTATGGGAAGTGGACTATGATTCTGTTGACTAAAAGCCCTTGACTGTGTAAAGAGCTTCACACGACAGGCTGAGATGTGGAGATATAAATGCTAGGGGAAATTAACCTCATTTTCTCAATTTGTGTGACACAGAACACACAAACATATTTATGTCCAGGAACTCACAGAAAGACATATAGATGCTCTAAGCTAACTTCTGGTAAACTCTGTTCAACCCATTTATCATTTGCCCTCGAACCCTGTAATTAACATGGATGAGCTGGGAATCAGTTCTCAACGGCCTCTGCATTAAATAACACATCCAACAGCATGAAATACACCTTGTTCATACTTTTGATAGCATGCATTAAAATTATGATGTAGAATATGTAGATTTATATCTAAATTCTTCTCTGATTATACAGTCAGTGAAATGCAGCTTTAAGTTCCCAAAGCATATGGTATATGTACTTTGAGTAACTGCCTTCTTAATAATGAACTTCTGCATGCTTGCACTTACAGCTTTATTTTTTGTGTGTGAGCTTAGAATGTGTAACAGCATAATGTGATAAAGATAACACAGTTAACGAAAACTTGCAAATTAGAATTATCTCATGCTTAATATAAAAAATACATGTGAATGTGAAGTATACTGGTGCTTATTTTGCCAAGGTTAAGTCAGCTTGAAAATCTAGAACATTTATACTTAGGTATCTAGAGATATGATAATTGCATATCTCGATATAATATATATATATATTATATAATTTTATATTATATATATATATAGAGAGAGAGAGCATGCTATTATTATATATAGCATGCAATACAATGTAACTTATTTACCTGATATCATGTGAGGAAAAACATTCAATGCACCATAAATGCTCTTTTGCACATGCAGCTTTTTTCAGTTCAATTTCCAAATTTACTTTTGGTTCTGATATTTTCCTCAGCATTCCGGATAGTTTCTTTGTAGGAAACTGTCCTCAGAATTCACAGATGCATGTAGGTATTCAATTTAATCACTTCTCCATTTTTTAGACCTATTTCTTCTGTGTATAAATAAAGCTTTTACAACTCAGAAGGCATTATTTTAATCCTAATATATCGACTAAATTGATCCAAACAATTAAAAAAAAAAGAAAAAAAGGAAATGTAAATTGTAAATCAGAGCAAAGTCATAGTGATTTATCTAGACTAGTTAATCTAGAATGTTTGTTCATTATTTACTTTCATTGTACTTGCTTGTACTGACAATTTTTGCAATGGAATATTTGTATTTACCATGTTGGTTTATTTATGTATAAATAAAGAAAATCATATATTTTCACACAGAAAAGCATTAAATATGCAGCTGTTGTCTATAAGAAGTTTAATAAAGAAATGTTGACTGTTTTTGGAAGTAGAGCTTGCAACATATGTATAAAAAGTTAATTTTCTTTCTTAATCAGCCTCTATTGATGCTGGTTTGATTACCCATGATAGATTTTAATTAATATTTCTAGTATTAAAATTCTGCACTTTCCTATCTTACTCTGATGGGAGTTCAATAACGACAACAATTAAAAAAAAATAAAATCAAACTAATTATGTTCATGGAAGATTAATATAGGTACCAAGTTAGGGACAGTAAAGAGCTTAGAAATTATACTGCAGGAGTTAAAGCCATATGAAATGGGTTTTTGGTTCTTGGACCAATTTTCATTTTCATTAAGTAGAAATCACATCATTTTCCAAGTTGCTGAAAATGAAGTATGTAAGGAAATTGATTTGACATCAGTTATATCTGGTTTGCATTTGGAATATTTACATAACATTAGAAGAAAATAATACTTTGAAAAATTATTTTTGGTATTAATTAAATTTGTCCAGCAATAATATTCTGCTCCAGTTCATGTTATAGGGCTCTACTTAGCTGTGAATACTGACTTTGGTAGCTGTAAATCACCTTTTCTTTCTCTTAACAGAGTGCTATTCTATTAGCGATTTTTTAAAGGTCTGTTGGAATAACAAAACACCAAAATATTGGAATATCATTCCCTCAAAACGTTTAGGGATATAAAGGCTAGAGAAGAGAGGTTGTTTTGATAATCTGACATGACATAAAATCATACATATATATATATATATATGTATATATATATATGTATGTATGTATGTACATATATATATATGTTCTTTGTGCAGAAAATACTGCAGGCTAAAAAATGTACTAAGCACACCTGAAATGCATACATTAACTTATGCCACCATTTCTAAGACACCACTTTAAATTATTTAATCACCTATTCAGTCTTAACTTTGTTGCACAATATAATATTATGTTACACAATATAGCCTCTGAAATGCAAAAAAAGCACAAAGATTTGATTAACTGATGAAAACCATGAATAAACAAAGTAGTCTGGGCTACATAAACAATCCTGTGCTAATATTCAGGCAGTTCTGCATATCTTATGTTTTTTAGTCATTCAGACTCATTACAAAATACCAGCTGCGACTTTATAAAGGGCTTTTTTGGCACACTAGATTTCTTTAACCACATTCTGGAAATATTTGATTGGCTCTGACCTTGCCTTCTTATACTTCCACTTTTGCATAATTTGGACACAAGAATGTAGAAAAACTGTGCCAGGTAGGATTCAAGGCAAAAGATAGCTGTGAGATTTACCTTCAGTAGATGCTTGTTAGAGCAAACCCAAAGTTGTTCTAACCTGGAACAAGAAATCAGAGCTCTAACTACATCCTGGATAAGTTCTCACGCTGCTGTAACCAGTGGAAAGAAAAAAAAAAAAAAAGGTCTATTAACCCAAACAGACCACAATGACTTATTTTGAGTATTAAATACAATTAATACAATGAGTATTAAAAAGGGTAACTAGATACTGTTGTGACTGATGTATGATAAACCGTAAAAGAGACGGCACGGTGTTACTGGAGCACATTTGCAACAAATTAAATAATCATCTGCAGCATTGCCAGTAGAACAAAGAAACAGAATTGCCTAAAACACAAGGAACAGATACAGATAATGATAAACGGGAATAAAGAGAGAGAGAGATAATTCATAGGGATCTTCATGACTGAATTAAGCTGCTTGAAATACAGTGCCAGCAATCTTGAAGTGAACAGGATGAGTACATTTTTTGTTAGTGATTTGGTTTTCATATATTAGCCAGCCAACCCACACTTGCTGTCATTTCAGAATAAATGAAAGTAGGCAGCCAGATCTATCACTCACACTTGCTCTAACTCTGAAACAAATGACAGGCTTCATTAGGCTACAAAGAAAATTGCAATCAAAATGTTGGAATATTTTTTACTGAATAAATATAAATTGCTGGAGCATGTGTGCAAAAATATGAACTTATGGCATACATCATAAGAATTTCAAAGTATTCACGCACCATGTTCATGGAACAGGAAGAGATTTGCTTGTCACTGTTCTGCAGTGGAAGACTTACTATTCTGCAACACTCACTGCTTCTGTCTGCCCACTGTCATACACTGCAGTGATGATATTGCCAGTCATCATCTTCGTATGTTGATTAATCCTTAATCAAAGCCAATATGTGCATCTTCAATGCAATCCTCATACCATCACCACCATGACTCAGAACCAAATAACTGATTATTAAAAATAATTTTTGAATATTACTTATACAAATTACATCTACATGTATTTATTACACCTATATGTATTTAAATAAAATAATACAGTTTATAATTTATAAATCATTTTAATAAAATAATAAAAATAAATAATAATGTATATGAAAAAATAAATAAGAAAATTTTCTAACACAAAGTTTTGTATTTCCATCATTTTAAGTAGCTGTTTTGAAATACACTGTAGAGGTCCAGTATTTCATGGCTTGAACTGGAATAACAAGCATGTAAAGTAACATTTGTTCAAGATATGCCAAAAGGAATTTTTTAAAATGTACTTCTGTATCTAAGCAAAATAACACATCACTTTTAGAAGAGGACAAATAGATTTTACAAAGCTGCTTCTGATCATGATGTGTTTCATGTTCTGCCAAATGACTGCCATACACATGTGAAAGAATGAAAAAAAAAATCCTTCTTCAGCAAAAGAATTCAAAAAATCTCACTCTCTAGAAAACGATCAATGTCATTATAAAATGTCATTTTAAGGTGAGGAGAAGGTTAACTCTATACTCTGCTTAACACAGCTGAGGTTTTCACAACCTTTTCTAGTGTTTCATACCTCTTAAATCACCAACTACCACTGAGTACAAAATTCTCACTATCTGCAATTTTTCTTTGTATCCAGAAGAAACAGTAAAAATTCACTGAAATAAATATGATAGTTAAGTTAGTGCATTATTATACACTGCATGGAATAACTTATTTGTGGCTACTTCTAATCTCCTAATATTTGGTATTCAGTTACAGTGATATAAAATTCTCATCAAAATGTTGCCAATATATCTAGACACAATTTCTCCTGAATTTTAAGGACATCCATATCAAATCCATTCAAATCTAAATCTGAAACATCGATCTGTTTCTAATTACAAATATATAACTGTTTACATTTTTATGGATAAATAATGAATAAATACATATTTTTTCTGGATAAATAAATAAATAATGGCTCATCTTGAATGGATATTACATGTTGGAGAATTAAGTTTTAATTAAACAGAAGGAAGGATCTCCTGCTTGTTTTATGCATAACATCCATTATACACGTATTATAGAGACCTTGACTGGAAATAAAGATATTATCATAAAATGCAAAAAAGCACCGTAAATCCTTTTCTTCTGACTTAGACATTCTCCTGAAATATTCTACTGAAGAATCATAACAGGAAGACATTGGGCACAATCACAGCAATGTCATCACAGGCATATGCCAACATTTTGGTCAAAGTCAGCCTTCGGTACCTTCAGTCAGCTTCAGTAAGCACAAGAATAGAAAGGTCTGGATAAGAAAGCTATTTTAAGGTTCTAGGTACGTCATCTGAGGCATTGAGCTGAGCTTTTGTTGTACAACTCGGATTTTCTTAAGTAGACCACAAGAATTTCTGAAAATCAACTCCAGATGGATTTGTTGTAATGACAAGACATTCCCAAATGTAGCAACATTGGCAGTCAACTCAGTTCCCACATCTCCCACAAAATCCCAGTTAGGAATAAAAGGATTACTGGAAAAAGGATTACAGTGCCTACATTTCACTAACTTAGGGATACCTATATCAATACATCGCAGAAAAAAAAATGCAGAAATGTTTAAAAAATTAAAATGAAAAGATTTGTAGCATGTAAGTCATCGGAACACTATGGCTAGTCAGGTCTCTGTGCTCTACCTGCTAGCTATGGTAAGGAAAACGGGAGCCTGCACCCATGATTGCTTGTGAGGCCAACAACAAAGGTAGGATGCTTAACCGCATGCTACAGAAACTCTAATACACTGGTGAAAAAAGGAGTTGGAATCAGACCCTCTTAATTCAGCGTTCCCTCACAGGAAAACCTGTACCAAATAAAAGCATAATTTGCTGTCAACAGACAGCACTCATTTCTGCAGCTTCTGCTCTGTATTGTGAAATCTTGCCGGGGCTCCATGACCTACACTCTACCAAGGCCTACCGGGATCTCTGGGAGGCCACTGATCACGTGACACGTTTTCTTTGCTTCCAGCACACGCTGCCCTCCAGCCTGTACTCTTGCTTTTGCCATGAACTTCTACCCCTATCTTGCCAAAAATGAGAAGAAAGGTTGTGAGACTTCTCCTGTCCTGCAAATGTGACTATTATGTAGGGGAGTTGTTGCTGTTACCTTGAGTGCAGGAATGCATGAAGCAGAGTATAAAATAACACGTTTGGTTATACACAACCCCACTAGCAGTTATGTAGCTTTTACAAATCACTTTCCATCTATAGACCATGTGACATTTTACAGAAAAGGTTATGTTTATTCTCTCTTTACAGATGGAGAAAAAAAAATGTACAAAGGGTTTCTAAGGACCAAAATATAGTTTAAAGAAGAACCAGAACAGAAGTTAGACCTTGACTACCAAACCTATGTCCTGGAGACCAAGTAACTATTCCTGCAATTTCTAGACAAGCCAGTTTTGATGAGATGTTGAGTAAGAGTTACTGGTTTTGTTTTTCAGGTTAACTAAACAGTATTTTGAGATGACGGCATTTTTGCATTGCCCTACACAGAATGTAAAAAATCAGTTTTTGCCAAAACAAATTGTAATACCATAATGAAATATTCTGTGTCTCAGTTCCTTCAAACTGTAAGTTGCCTAGATACTGCAGTAAGTAACACATACTCAGAAAAGTCTCAGTAATTACAAATTATAGTGTTAATTTCATATAGACAATATGAATGATGTTGAAAACAAAAATGGCTG
The DNA here is from genome assembly GCF_009819795.1 of Aythya fuligula. Lineage (NCBI taxonomy): Eukaryota > Metazoa > Chordata > Aves > Anseriformes > Anatidae > Aythya > Aythya fuligula. The sequence goes on along the minus strand of NC_045562.1, from coordinate 23,360,199 downwards.
AATTTTCGTAAGTTTGAAAATGCATCTACTGTCAAAAGCTGGACACAAGAGGTACATAGAAAAATGAAGAAGAAGACATATTTTAACTTTAAGATAAGAAATACAGATTTCTATTCAATAGCTAGCAAGATGTTTGTGTTCAGTAAGAGCTATCCTAAAGATGTTGTCAAATCAGGAGAAAACTAAGCAGTTCTCATTCTGTCATAATACATTAATGCTGATGTTACAGGATGCATAAAGAGTAGAGGTAGATTTGAGTCTAAAAAGAGTAGTAGGTTTCATACATATTTCAGAATTGGTGGTGGCAACTGTATTTGAAATAAAATATAAAGCAAAAGTGTCAAATAAAGTTCAAGAATTAGCCAAGAAATACAGCAATACATGATGTTGAACTGAATGTAACTGGGATTTAACAACTGCATGGAATGTAATTTTTTGACTGAGGAAAAAATTGAGACTTTGAAAATCATTTAGAAACATCAATTCTCAGATGCAAATAAAGGTATTGTGAAAAGTTTTAATTTGATCTACCTTTTCTTAGATTTTTATTTAATAACAGATCAATTATAATACTAAAAGAGAAAAAAAAACTGTAGGAAATGATTGCACACTAAAGCAGCTCTTAAAAGACCCTTTATGATTTATTGCTGGGAAATCATATAGAAACTGTGAGATGGATGCTGAAGTGCTCTTGATCAGTTTGGTATGATTCACTTCATAACTGGCATTGTAAACAAGTATGTAGGTGGTTAAAAATGGTGCTGAAAAACTGTCAGAGTATTGATCTTCCTTATGTTATGAGCTGTACCTGAATTATAAACCACAGTCCAGCAGGTGACAAATGACATATGCCTGATCCCTCTATAAGTCTGTCATTTTTTAATGTGTGTGTCATAAGTCAAGTTCTTCCCTTAGCTATGCAGTGGAATTCATGTTACCTTAAAACAGAAGGTAAAGGAAAGTCATATGTAGCAAAACACTATGTAGTTTAAAAGTTTTTGACTTGGGACAATGAAAGGCAAGAAAAATATTCCTAAATTCATGTGTCAATCTTTCTCACTAGAACTGATTCCAATTCTCATTTAATTCCAGACACATTCAAAACTAGAAGTATGCATGTGCTTTATACCCTACAAGTAAATATTTCTTGCTTAAAGGATTTTACAAGAGAATTAATTCTGTTGCATGCATGAAATTGTCAGCAAACTTAGTTTTATACAGCATGTCTGGTGTGTCATTTGTAAACGTCATTCTCAAAACCCTTTCTTCCACTGTGTTAATGAAAGTAAGATCTGTGTGCTGAAAGCAGACACAAATTTAAGAGCTTTCTTGAATGGCACTTTTAGCAGTGCCCTTCATGTAAATGATTAAATGCTAATTTTATTGCTACTGTATTGCTACATTCTTTCTTACTGAGTTCTGTAAGATTTCACACATTATGGCAAAATTAGCTATACATCATTATTTCTATTATAACATAATCCATGAGAAACTCAAGTTTAAGAACTCTGAACTATGGAGAATCTTAATACAGAGTGCAGGAACTTCAAGCTATTGCACCTGTTTGAATTTTCCATTATAAAGAACCCACATGATGTTCTCCAGTTAGTATTTGAGGAAAAAAATGTATGTAGGAACTTTGTTTCATAATGCTAGTTTTTCTTTGATAGACTTATTTAACTACATGTTAATTCTTTAAATTTGCAAAAAGTTTTTTTTTAAAAAGAACAAATGATAGATCATGTAGAACAAACAACAAATTTATCTTGATTATTCTATCCAACAAGTTATTCATCTGAAATATTACAAAAAGAGAAAGTGTTATCATTAAACAGATTTGAAAAACAAGCTGTATGTAATTTGTCAAAGCTTTGAAAGGCTTTTAAAGAAGAGAGCAGAAAATAATGAAATACCAACAAACAAAATGCTTTGATATTACACATATTTGCAAACAAATAAGATATAAAGCTTTCAAGTAATTCTCTGTCTTATCATTCCACCTTTCCTATCATATAGTCTCAATAATTCTCCTCCATCTTCTCTGAATATTTTCATTCTTTAAATATATTTCTCAAAAAAGTTAAGTTTTTCACTTAGAAAGCAGCTTAATAACTGTTTTCTTCAATTAAGTAAGATTAATTTTTAGAAGACATTAATAGAAGTTTACATTTTGATTTACAGATTATCACCTTTTAGAATCAAATGGAAAAAAAAAAAAAAAAAAGGAGAAAAAAAAAAAGAGGAGAAAAGTTCAGAGATAAGATTTTCAGAGATAATCTATGAAGTCTCAAGGGAGACCTTACAGTGGTCATCCAGTTCCTACAGGGGCCTACAAGAACATTGGGGAGGGTCTCTTTATCAGGGATTGTAGTTATAGGACAAGGAATAATGGCTTTAAACTAAAACAGGGGAGATTTACATTAGATATAATGAAATTCTTTACTCGCAGGGTGGTGAGGCACTGGCACAGGTTGCCCAGAGAAGTTGTGGATGCCCCATCTCTGGAGGTGTTCAAAGGCTGGATGTGGCTTTGAGCAACTTGGTCTAGTGGGAGGTGCCCCTGTTCATGGTTTTGAACTGGATGATCTCTGATGTTCCTTCCAACCCAAATCCTTCTATGATTGTATGATTGTATGAATTCATTTATTCTCAACACCCACAACCTGATTTTTACTGCTCCTCTGTCATTTTACTCATCGTGTATTGGTAAGTTGCAGTATGATCCATAAAGGGCAGTAAAATAGATTTAATTATTTATCCAGGAAAATCTTTTCACATGAATTTATATTGCTAGGCATAGGAATTATGAAGGTTATATGACTGCCTTAATTTAATATTGTTGGTTTTATAAAAGCTGTCAAAAACTATAGACTATAGAACATAATACTTTGATATAATTCCTTTGCTTTTGGTATAGACAATTGTTTTCCATTCCTGCAAATTCTCTCCCTCTCTCTTCTTTTTTTTTTTTTTTTTTGTCTTTTTGTGCATATGTGTGTGTGTGTGATTTTTTTGTTGTTTTTAAATCTGTGATGCAGCAACATAAGCCTTCTCTGTCACATGAGCAGTGGTGTGGGTATTTCACCTCATGCTCTGTACTTTATTGCCAAATAATAATTAGCATGACTAATGAATCTAGTATATCTCACATGCCCAAAATACATTAAGAGCATGTTAAAATGAAAAGTAGCTTAGACACTCATATATTACAAAATTTGAGTACTGAATTCTTCCATTTGTACATTAATGTATAATAGTCTTTAATTTATCTTTTTTTTTTTCCAGTACAACTTCTATCAGTGGCTAATTTTTAAAGAACAGTTCCTAATTATGCTTTTTTTTATTGCCAATGTTATACGCATAATATAAGACTTATTTATTGCCTGCTGTTCAATTGTTCAATCTGCTCTAAATGTAGAATTAAGCTCCTTTATTTTTTATTTATTTATTTATTTTTTTTAAATGTGGAATTATACTATGCTTATTTCAAAAACTTCATGGGCTATAGGAAAATAAGGGCACATTCTGCCTATATTCTCCATCATTTAGATTTTCGTACCTGGCATAACCTGTCACAGTTTCAAGTTTAAACTTTGCTCCAGGACAGGGCAGGATCCAAGAGCTGCTGTGCCATGTCACCTAAAGTACCCAGCACTGTATGTGTGTTCTGAGTTTCCTTAATAAAAGACAAGACTGAATCTCTCAGAAAACACAGTTCTTGGTATATTTTATTTTATTTTTTAAGTAGTGTTACCTTTTCACTTCTACTCCCAGAATCGGTATGCTCCACAGATTACAAAGTGCCACCATCACCAACTATGACAGAAAGACGTGTATACTTGAAAATCCCACCTCCCAGAATAGAATGCTCTGCTCATCAGGCTAATGTTGCAGTATTCCCTTCTGCACATCAAGATTAATAGTGCCAGAAATAAAGTTTTGCAAGAAGCCTGCTAGGAAGTCCATTAGTCTTTACCGATGTCCACCAAGACTTGGACGATAATGGAATAGTAACCTATGTGGCTTACGTAGTGATGGCTACCTCTGTGGAAGCTTCGTCAATTCATACTATTTAAAGGAGGAGAATTTAGAAGATGGTTTAGGAGACTTTGATCACCTCTTTTCCTGAAAGTGAATTTGCCTATCTTACACTGGCTAGTCACTGATCTTTGGGAGACATGGGTTGTAAAGCTTTATAGGAAGAGAGCTACTCTCTTAGACATTGATTCTTGGACTAGGAACCAGGACACAAACAAATACTTTGAAATTAAACTAGAGAATCCTACTCATTTTCATTCTATTTTGGTTTGATGAATTTTTAATTCTTTGTAGATGCACAACATTCACGGGAGAACTACTAGTGTATAGATCCACGTGAAAAGGATGCTCTTGAAAAAGGTAGAAATTTAAGGAAATTTTATACCAAAATTAGTCATTCTGAGTGAAAGGAAGGGCATGATCACTTATTAAAAGGAGAAAATTGCATCCTGTGACTCCCACATAGTGGGAGGCTCTTAAATCATCTTAGAGCTTAATCTATACTTTGGATAGGATATCTGCTCAAGTAAAGAGATCTGATCTGGCCATATTTATGTTGTGTTCAGGAACTTGGTTGTCCAAGATGGACTGATTCTACTTTGTGACATTTAATTTTGTTCACATCAAGTAAGCAGGTTCAGCATCTAACTTATTGTGGCCTGCGTTGCAGAGTAGGTGACTGAAAGAGAAGTGGTACAACACACAGCACTGCACCACAGAAATCCTCTTGTAAAGACATTCCAGAGTGTTATCAGTTAAGCCAATTCAAATATTTCTCATGTACAGTAGTATTTGCTGGACAGAGCTCTGAGTAGGTGTTGAGTAATAATAATTCTTCATCTTAACTTCAATAATGCTTGGAAATTCACTGGAAATTGTGATGTATTGTATTGAGTGAGGGAGGCTTTAATCTGACTACAGGCAATTCAATTTTTGGATGATTTGTACACAGTATTTACACAATTGCTTCTCTTTTTCACTTGCACTCATAGTAAGCAATACTGACAAAATTATCTACATTTATTCTGAAAGATTTCAAGTTATAGTTTCAGTAAGACTGATCTCTATCAACAACTAATTTATCACAATCATTCAGAAATTGTAAGATGAGAGTACAAAGGTGAAGGTTATTTGACCTCACTTAACCAAAACAGAAATGTAACTTGAGTACCTCATTTGATCTTCTAAATCAATAGATAAGAAGCATATTGCTTTATCAGCAGAGACTTCTCATCAATACTAAATGTCTTCTGTTTACTTTCCCTTATCTCTTCACACTACAAAATTTTAATGACAAAACTTGATTATTTTGGCAAAAGTAAGCTTAGAGTGATTTTTGAAAGAACTACAAGCATCAAAGCAATAAGCTACCACAGTTGTTAACCTTTGTAATTGTATAAATAAAGCTAAATTGAGTGGTTTGCAAATGGGTTCATTTCCAGGCATTTATAGATTGGAAATAAAAACATTTCCTTTCCATGTATCTCAAGCCTCAAATTAAATATCTGCATACTCAAAGAGAAGTATGCAAGAATTCCTCAACTGACAGGGATAACAAGTATTTCACCTGGGGGAGACGGGGTGGGTGGGAATGAGTAGATGTTCAATATCTGGTTAAAGCTTTTCTAACAATATATTTGATATAAACATCACCATTTATCCATATACAGTTATGACTAAATAAATCCAAATATGTCCTAGTTATGTATTTAAAACAGATTAGCTGAAACAAGACAATCAATCCATGAGTTACTGTTCTTCAGGGAGATTTCCTATTCTTCCTTGGAGCTTAAGAAGATTGTACTTCTAGGAAGGTTACTCTTATTCACCCTTAAAAGCCAAACAGCCAATCCAGGTAGGGCAGCAGTATGACTTTGTTTCCCTTTTGCCTTGAAAGATGGCCTAGCTAGTACCACAGGGGAATTCACAAAGCTGGGGCTGTAATTTTGGCAAATTACAAATTAGGAGAAAAACCTGTTTGCAGGCCCTACAATCTACCACTTATTCTGTAATGTTTGACAGTCAATCCTGCTAATGATCTGATCATACAGCAAACAGATCTCTACTTCTCATAGCAATAATTTAGAATTTGTTAGAATTTCCCTTACTGCTGCATTGTATCTAGCTTCTCCTAGAAACAAGTTACATTAGAGTAGCTTGCATTTTTTGTAATCATAAACTGCAACTGTCTCAGTTTGAGAAGTCACAAGAACGTAAGAAAGCCCTGAAGACCTAATTAGCTCCTTATCTTTCCACAGGTAGTTAACAACAAACAGATATCAAGAAGAAGTACAGCAAACATTGTCCTCTCAATTGCACTTCTACTTTCCAACAGCTTGTAACCTCTGTTACGTCACCCTGCAGCTGTCTCCTTTCCAAGTGGAAAAACCTTATCTTCAGCTTTTCTGTAACTTTCTCCTATCTTTTATATTACTTCTACTTCAGCAGGAAAAACAAGGGGATAGCAAGGGGGTGAGGGAACCAGGACTGTGCAGAATGCTCAATAACGTAATGAATACTCAGCAATATGGCATAGCCATAGGCTTTTTCTTTTTTTCTTTTCTTTTTACATTCCTACTAACTCATATTATTAGTATTTTAACTACTACTAAGAAATGAACTTTGTTCTGGTATTGTCACAAAACTATCAGTTATAAGCCCAAATGTTAGAATAACGTCCATCACTTTATTTTTTTATTTTATTTTATTTTTGTTCCAAACCAAGATGACTCTGGTTAGATTTATACATTTTGAAGTAAACAATTAAACACTTTGGAAAGTCAGTCAATTAAAAACAGAGAACAAGGACTTTTGTTATCGGAGTCTGAAATAACCCAAACTGGATTTATTAAGCATAGCCTGTCAAGTGGTTTTTTTGTTTGTTTGTTTTTGTTTGTTTGCTTGTTTTTTAGATTTGACGTCTACTTAGATGTTATTAACACTAAATGCAGGATCCAGAGCAGTTCTTTAATATGCGATTTAGAGTCAGTGCTGAACCATTTTGGAATTCTTCCATAGAATTCCATCAGCAATAAGCTACGGGCTTTCACAGATTGCTTTAATTAGACACTCGAGGCCTAATTTTCTAAGGAGTACTCCACAACTGACTGTACATTCTGAATTACTGGTTATTCACTTTCCTATGTCCTTAACAAGGGACTTATTTGTTCTCTTCAGAAATGATGTTCTCAGCAGCCGAGGTCATAATCTCAAAAGAAAAAGCATTCCCACAAGTTAATCACCTTTGATTAGAAACAGTCAAATGGCCTATTCACTCCTAATTTTGAACTCCTAATTCACTATGGGAGTTCTGCCACCTAAATGTGTAATAGGTACTTTCCGTCCAAGTAGAGCACTGAAGTCATTTTCTTCAACAATGACATTTCTTCAGAGAACAAATATTATATATAATTTTCCATACTTTATCATTATTATTTTCTTGAAGGCAGAGTTTTCTAAAAATTTGTTTTTCAGGCACTTAATTTTCTTATAACTTCCTCAGAATTCTGTTTTATAAATGGATTTTATTCTCACTAGCTTATTATCTGTGCCATAGTTCTCACTGGTGTGATCTGGATTGCACTATTCACCCAATATGTTACAAATAATGGCAGTTTAAATTGAGTAAGATGGTACTACAGGACTATTACCAGATTTAGGTGATAAAGGTGGAAACTTATTGTGTTTTACATCCAAGACAACAAAGCATACTGGATCAACCTTTTTTCATACCAGGTATTACGAACTGGTTAGAAACAAGGCAATCAGCATGCTCCTACTCTATTCTTAAATAATTTCTGTCTGTGAGACACTGAGATGTTTTGTAGTGAAGGTAATTATAAAATGACACTATAGTAGAAGAGGAATTAGGAAGACTGAAGGCTTGCATGAACTATTCATATGCTTGACTGCTAAGCTTCTCTTCAAAACAAGAACCGATTGGCTTTAAAAAGGAAAATGACAGAGCTGAAGGCAGGATGACATACAGCTGTGTTAAAATTTTATCTTGCTACCTGAACACTATGAAGATATGGGAAATTATTTTTTACTAAACATTCGCTGCTATTCAGTCATCTTCTTTCATGTGCCATCTATGTTCTGCCTTGCTACCACAAACTATACCATCTTAATGCTAAACCACCCCACATCTCCATATTCCTGCTATCCAGGGTTCAATTGTATATCATGACCTTCATCGTTCCCCTTTTTACATTATTAAGTTGAAAAAAGAAACAGTAAATTGACCAAATTCTTCAGATTATTCTCTGCATCTCCTGGTACACTTTTCTGCAGAGTAGATGTAAAAATAACGATTAAAAAAAAAAAAAAAAAAGCCATGCAGAGCTTGCATGCTATGAGCTGCAGACTGAGCACCAATTTTGTCTTTCATATGCATAGACATAACCTAATAGGGAAGATGTCTTTGTCTTTGGCACATTCATCTGTGCCGTAAATTGGAAGGAATATCTCATACTCTGCTTCTAGAAATAGACAGTTATGCAGATTGTCTCTCAATGGTCAAAAAGAGAATTATGCCTTCTGAACACAGTAGCTCTGGCCCTTCAGTGAGTGTAGAAGCATAATTTTGTAAGAAAGTTTACTGATCTCAAAGCTCATTACACATGCTGCATGCATTATGTCCTTGTTTCTTATAGCAGGCTTTCATTAACCTTATATTATTTGAATAAGTATTTCATACTCATTATGCAGTTGATTCTACCTCTCATTTCATTTTTCAACCAGCGCAGCCTTATTTAAACTATATTTGTTTAAAAATAACCAATTTTCAGATGTGCCAAGGGATGCTTCTCTCATTAAAAAGTCTATGTTTCATCTTATCTACACATCAAGTCTTATTATGTAAAGGCAAGGGTTAACAAATATCCACAGAAATAGTCATTTTCCATGGGTGGAAGTAGAATCAGTTGTTTGTAGAAGATGATTCCAGCAACCAGAAAATAAATGTAATGTCTCATCTAAATGTCTGCTTAGTCTTTCTGAAAAACAAGTATTAAATTTAAAAATACATGGACTTAAATTTGTCTAAAGCATAACGTAATGACACTAAAAATATGAAAAAGAGAACAGCCCCTGGAAAATGCTGGCAGCCATTTACTGAAATATGAATTCTCCTGAAATGAATTGAGATAAAGACAGTTTAACAGGACAGAACAGGAAAGAAATATAACAACAATAACTAAAGAACAACTGATGCACAACGTAATTGCTCACTGTTGACTAATACCCAGTCCATTCCTAAGCAGCCCCTCTGCCAATTCCCCCAGCTTTACTGTTGAACATGCCAACATGTTCAACATGGTATGGGACATCCATTTGATTTGGGCAGCCTGGGCCAGCTGTGCTGGCTGGGTCCCCTTCCAGCTCCTGGTGTACCCCCAGCCCACTCGCTGGAAGGAGCTGGAGTGCGAGGAGCTGGAAAGGCCTTGGCTCTGTGTGAACACTGCTCTGCAACAACTAAAAAATGTGTGTTACTAACATTATTTTCATCCTAAATTCAAAACACGGCACCATATCAGATACTAGGAACAAAATTAACTCTATCCTAGTTCAAACCAGGACAGCCTGGTCCTTTGGAAGGGCAAAGTGGCTTCAGACAAAGTAACTTTGAATAAACTAAGTTTAAGAAGTAATTTTGGCTTATAGAAACAGAAAGAACAATAAAATACACTGCTACATACATTGCTTATTTAGGTCTCTGATTCTAATTTGGCAACAAGTGCTAGCGGGTACTTTACTGTGATACTCTAACCTGATTCTGCAACTCAATTGCCATAACACAGGAACAGCAACACCACCTCAAGTCATGTAGCCTACATTTCAAATAAATGCACGAGTGCTTGTGTAACATTCAACTACTGTAAGGGAATAAGAAATCCAAAAGTCCACAGAGAAACATATGATACCTTCCTCAAGTGGGATTTGAATGAATTTAGCAAATAAAGCACCGGACCACTTTTAATGAAAAATTTTAAATTAATATTGAGTATTTGTGTACTGAATGAGATTTGAGACTATTTTTTAGGAAAACAAGCACAAGTCCTTGTAATTAAACTCTATATCATAACATGTGTGCAGTTCCACTGAAGTTGCATGTGAAACCCAACTGTTAATCTTCTAATTCTTGGCCTTGCAACATTAACAATTCTACTGTAATATTTTTCAAACTAGCAGATTAACCTCTGCTCCTCTACCACCCCAGCAATTCTCTCATGACATTTTTAAACACTTGGATTACAGATCAGGACTTTTTACTCTACCATATATGTCTTCCTTTTCTGTTTAGAGAGACGGTACACAAAGAATGCAATGATTATGCCAGTTGGAATAGATATGAAACAGATCATCTGCCATTGTACAAGCACTTATCATTTACTCAAAGTAGGGGGTAGGAGCAGACTTTTCGCTTAAAAGAATATGTCAAAGCTGATCAAAAACAAACCTACACAAAGAATAAAATTTTATATGTGAGATTTGATCTAATCAGTTCACTCTACTTGCACTCTCTCTCCTTCAGGAATTCAGTTTTTAACCTAGTATCAGAGAGCAAATCCTTTCATGTCAATTAATTCCTATGTGCCTATTAGATACATTGTAATAGTGGGTATTTGTTTTTTGCAACCATAGTGATGAAATGTGTTTTTTGGCTAAAGTCTTAAGAACTCTAAGCAAGTATCTGCCTTTGTTTAATTTCAGAAAATCTGAACAGTCATCTAACACCAAATAATAGGGATTTGGGGAATAGAACTTCAAAATAAGTTTTGCAACATTTTTCAGACACCAGTCTACCAATGTGATTTTTCGATTAATTGAAAAATATATACATGTATTACAAAATATGCAAAGATAAGACAAATCTGATTATCTTACTGGTTCTTTATTTAGTGCTGTATTGTGGGTGAATTTTCTTTGAAATACTTCAGATACTTATTCTTGAAGACGTTTTATTTCTGTTAACTGCTTAAGGTCCTACATTTATAACTTTTAGATCTGTTTTATCAAAGGCTAACAGAAATTACCAGATAAATCTTTGTTACTTGATTTTAAACTATAAATGCTTAAGGGAACTTAAGCATTGGAATGTTTGTTCCTACTTGACAATCCAGAGCTCACGATCCATCAAAGTCAATAAGACTCTATTAGCTCAGTTGGTCAGGCTCATAATGAATGGCAGATGCTGTATAGATCAACATTGAAAAGATGATATCACTCAAGAAGGACTGCCAAAGATTCCCAGCATCTTTGTATTGATTTATATAGAAGAAAACATAAGCATTGTTTATTTTAAGGCTGTTTAAGAATGTAATATGCCACAACTCTATACTGAAAAACAATATAAATGGAACAATCTATACCTGATGCCAAAGTTACTAAAGCATAGACTGAATTCACTTGGAAAAGTCTTTTCACTCTAGTCCAAATGTAAAAACAAATGAACAAACAAAAAAGAAAGAAAGAAAGAAAGAAAGAAAGAAAGAAAGAAAGAAAGAAAGAAAGAAAGAAAGAAAGAAAGAAAGAAAGAAAGAAAGAAAGAAAGAAAAAGAAAGAAAGAAAGAAAAAGAAAGAAAGAAAGAAAGAAAGAAAGAAAGAAAGAAAGAAAGAAAGAAAGAAAGAAAGAAAGAAAGAAAGAAAGAAAGAAAGAAAGAAAGAAAGAAAGAAAGAAAGAAAGAAAGAAAGAAAGAAAGAAAGAAAAAGAAAAAGAAAACTAACATTCAACAACAACAACAAAAATCACCTTCCTACTCTAGCATGGTTTAAAATGCTTGGGGGTACAGAAATTGTAATCACAGTATCAACTAGAGACATCGTGGCAGATGCAGGTTCCTTTAATTCAGTGATTTACTTTTCAGTGATCTGTATTATTTCCACTCCTTAAAAAATTTAACATCTACCTCTTCTTGCAAAGTTATGGGAACAATTTAAGCATTTTCTATAGTACACAGAATAATCTAGCTTTCAAGAGAATTCGCAACAAAGCAGAAACTCTAAAGGGATACAATTCTATTCTAGTTTATTCATTCAATACTTGTTTTACAAAGTCTCTTACATACATGAAACCACACAAAATAAAACAGTATGGTTCAGAATGAATTACAAATACACTTAGCGTCTTCTCACTGGATTAAATCCAGTTGACTAAAACAATGGAATAGCTCTTGATTTATAAAAATGTGACTGAAAATAGAACATATTTCTTTCATTATCAAAAGAATAATTCCCTCCAAAAAAAGCAAATGAAAAAAAAATAAAATCCCTCCTTTTCTCCAACTGCTATACATAATCCAGTAAAATTATCCTGACAACACTTCTCAGCCGAGTTTTTAAATGAAGTATTTTAAAGGTGTTGGGTATCCTTATTTTTACATGGTCTTAGCAGTCAGGAATTAGAGATAAAGGTCCTGTGGAGGAGCTCATGGTGACAAAAACTGTAGAAATTGACATGAAATATGAGACTACATTATTGTATGCATCTCAGAAACTGTACTTTTTTTTTGGTCAAAAGCAAAACTCAAATGACTGAAATTACACTGAAATGTCCAGCTGATATTTCTCATATATAGAAGAAATGCAAAAACCTTAATTAGGGAAGAGCTAGAAATACACAACTAATATTTCAGTTTATCCTATGACATGACAAACTATGTAGCATATAAACTACATGGCATACAAACATCTGGGGCAACTACAGATACAATCTTTTGACGTGAAAGAAACACTAAATACTGTCGGTGTAGAAAAAATGCCTTTTACCACCACTAGATCCTACTCCTAATTACTTTGAACTTTATATCTTACATGTTAGTTTCACATTCTTTTATGGCAAGAGTCTTCTGCCTGAGAAACAAAAGGTGTACTACCACTTAGTTCTGTAAATATTCTTCTGTCCAAGTCCTGATTTCCACTTTGATGAGAAGGCCCAAGTGTATCCACAGCTAAACTACTGCTAATGGCTTATCAATGCCAGTATGAACTCCCAGTAGGATTTCTACATAAAAAGTTCTTTGTCTGTCTGGTTGAAATAGTGAATACATGTTTTAAATAGATGAATCTCTTCTGGCTAAATAAATTGAATTGGCATTGCAGAAGGCCAATGATATCAGATAACAGCAATTATTATTTATAAATGTTATAATAATTTCCCTTTGTCTAATTTCTGTTTGGAGTACTGAAACAAAGTTTCACAAGTCACCCATCACAAAACAAAACAGAGGGAAAATGAAGTATCTGACCTTGATACTTCAGATAAAATTATCCTTATCAGTTACTCCTTACTATAGCATCCCTTTAGGACACCACTATAATATAGACAAGCAATCTGATCTTACACCTCAACCCTCACATTTCTAAACACAAATTTTGTCTGTTATGTAATTCCATTATAGTCACAGAAACGTACTGTCACTCAGCAATTGAATTTGTCCACAAGTTTTCTGTTCAACATTTAATTTACCTTGTATTCTCAAACAAATGCATGACCTGATAGATTTGGCACTGAACTGCAAGAAGTAAACACAAGCTCCTTTTTTCCTCACTATGCTTAAACACAAGATGTTACAGATTTTCAAAAGGACATCTGAAACAGCAGTAGGGACAGAGAGTGTTATCCATCTTGAAACAATTTGTAACTCCTTCAATAAGAAAAATGAGAAAATCGTCCTTTTAAGAAGCAACCCATTTTAACCCTCGTAGCTATTACAGTGTTAAAGCATGATTCTCAATAGTTAAAAATCAACATGGATAAACAGAACATTGGAAGACTTGATTTTTAAGTTATTCTCATCATTTTGGAAGACCTATCTTTGTTTTTAACATTCCTGAAGATGGAAGTTACATGTAAAGAATTTCAATGCTAACTTACCAGTTACAAATCCCAAATCTGAATATTCAGTTTTTGACTGTTTGTTCTTAAAACAGACCTATTGCAATTTAAGGTAGTTCTTAGCTAGAAAATATTTAAATGCTAATTTTAAAGACCCCAAAATTTTGTTCATGGAAGTTGGAATTTTATGAAAAAAAAAAATGTCCTTTACCATAGTTTTCATTTATCTTGTCTTCTAAAAATTTGCTCTGAATTTATTAACTTGCCATATGATTATGAAGGCACTGTATCTAGAATCACATTAGTGAAGGTTCTGATTTGAGTAAGCTCACAACAGCTCTACTCAATGTATGTGAAAGAAACCTTTTCATTATACCTAGATTACTTAATTCAGTTCCCTGAATGTGATACACAGCCTGATCTTTAGCCAGTTAAAAAAACAAAACAAAACAAAACAACAACAACAACAACAAAAAAAAACTAATGGGCACAAACAACAGCTTAGGTAAGTGCAAGCTGATTAGTTGCATTTAAAACAACTGTCAAAAATAGCTCTATAAAGCTATAAAGTGTCTTAGTAAAACTAATTTATCCAACGTCAGAGAGATACAAGAACCTGTACTTGGCTTGTCTTCAGCTTCACTGTTCTCACACTTCAAAGTGATTTTCTTCTGGCTAAGAAGTGTGCAGAGTATGCATGTAATCACTCCAAGAGTCTACCTAATTGAGCCAATCTTTGTGACCTCACATCAAGCTGTATCATAAAACAAGTTAAACACCAAGGTTTCCTGACATTAGGCAAGTTTATAACGGAACCATGTTAGCTAGGTATTAAAATTAATGGTTTATGTTTGCATAAGGTTCCCAGCACCAATTAAATGGTATTTCAAATGATAAATAGTTATTTTTCAGTGAGAAAGAAAGTTTGGAAAGGTGCTTCTTGTAAATACAGTCATTAAAGTATATAAGGTTAAGGAATATATATTAACCATATAAAGCAATATATTGGGTCCAGTTAGTTAACCACAGACTAAACCCAAATCACCTGAGCAACCAGTGAGTGCCCAGAGGCATCAGGGCAAAACATTTGCAATGCTCTGAATTTCCCAGAGCTGATAGGGCAGGTTAGTGTTAATAACATTGTGTTAGTGCATATTGCAACCATAATTGCATAAATCAACTGCATTTGAGATGTTTGTAATAGGGTCTTTATAACTTCACTGTGTATGCAACTTCTGGTAAAAAATACTCAGGTCCTAGTATACTAGGACACTGGCATATTAATTAGGATACTTACCCTACTGCAAAAACAGTCATTGGGAGAATTGATGATGTTAAAAAAGTTGCTTCTAAGTCAGAGAGCACAGTTTAACTGTTTTCATTTATTTTAATCAGCAGTATAATGAATGCCTTTGTTAAAGAATGTTTTGCATTTTACATGTCTTTTCAGAAGAAGAAAAAAAAAGAAATGAATAAACAGCAAATGAACTCTGCTCTTTCGAAGATGTATAGTATTCAATTTACAGCAAATACACTCTTTCAAAGATGAATGATATTTTCTTTCAAAGATATAGAAGTTATTTCCACTGAGAACTGTAAATTGTTACCATATATGCTAAATAGCTTCCTATTAAATGTATTTTATTGAATGATATTTGAACTAGTACAGAAAGTATTACATGAGATGCTTTCTATGACAGTTGAATAACTGATAAAGAAAATATAGGGAATTGCAATTTATAATATGGAAAACACAAGATAAAAGGATTCACGCAAATGCATAGGGGTTAAATTCTGAACCCCAAAGTAGATATCTGAGCTCATGTAATGAATTAGGAACATATGAAAAGACAGTTAGAGGTTGATAAGTATCTGAGAATGAAAGGTAACGAAAGAGTAAGGCATAGTTATAGTTATACAGCCTGACTGGAAATAACTTCAGTTGTGTTTTCATCAAAAACTTTCCTGAATTTGATTTCCTGCTGGAGGTCATCTGTTGATGAAGGTCTTTTTTGACAAAGTAGAAAAAGAAGGACTCTCCAAACCACAGAATGAGAGAAATTGCCTGGATGGGGAACAATAGGTTCAATCTCATTTTCTGTGTAATGCAGAGCAGTAACTTGAACTATGCTATGCTAGGTGAGAAGACTGATATCCATGAAGGGAAAAGGTTCTCAGTGACAAGGTTTCTTCTACTGACAATGTTAAAATTTCTAAATAACAAAATGTTCATCAGGGTACAGGACAAGTGTATGAATGATCGTATATCCCAGCACACCTAGGACGCTGGAAATGACATGCATATTTTATATATATATATATATATATATATATGCAATAGGAATATAATCCTATTTCATCTGAAAAAAAATATACATACATATATATTCTGGGTGAAAATAGTGAATCTTTTGGAAAAGTTCATTTGCATTAAGAACATGAAGTAGATGTCACTTTGTAAGTTTTACATACAACATCAGGAATACCCCTAACTATACAAAAGCCTAACAATAATTCATATGATTTTTCCTTGATCATGCAGACCTCATCTCTAATAAAATACAACAAAGCTTGTATTCTTTCCTTCCATTGATTTTTTTTAGTGCCTTTTGAACTGTTTTACCTCATTCTTAGTCTTTCTTCATGGTTCTTATTTTTGCCTTGTAATTGAATAATTAAAAATATGTATTGTAGGCATATATCAACTGCATATTGGGGTGAGACAGAGTAAAAATGGGACTATTTATTTTTCCTACTTGTTGAAAAAAAACGTTCTCATACTATAATGACAGACTAACAAACAAGTGCAATGTATCACCTATAACTAAAGTAGTAGAGCATAGTAAAATGCATACAGGCAAAATCAAACATTGTAGATGGGAAATCTTTCTATCATCCCCCTGCAGCCTTCTTGTTTTGTTTTCTTTGTTTTCCTTTTTTTTTTTTTTTCTTTCCGGAATGACAGCTGACATGTGGTACATGAATAAATAATTTACTTTCCATATAAAATAACTTCCAAGTTTTCAAGGATGTTATCTCAGGAAGAGTTAAACTAGCATTATCCAAAGAGAAAATAAAGCTTGATGTCCTAGAAATTAAGCTCAAAGTATTACAATCTTCTCTGACAGACTATTAAGAATTTATCCAAATTAGAGGTAGCAGGAAGAACTAAATTTCTCTTTAAGAATGTAGTTTCCAAACCACATTGTTTAATTAGGCAATGTTGCCTCCATTGTTTTATATATAAAAAATGTAATAACAACATGGGTAATTATCACCAAAAAATATTCTTGTCACCCTGAAAAATAATGAGTAACTACAGTATTAAAAATGTCAAATAAACACACTATGTTTTTAGAAGGTTGTGTAAGAAGTTCTATATGCACATATCAGTACTGCCAGTGGAATTAGAAAACGCAGAGAAAGCAGCACATTACCCCCAAACTGCTGAATATGGCTGGGAATATCTGATCTGAACATATATTTGTGCATACATCCTGATTTTATACAGATGGCTAGCACAAACAAATTGTGTCTTTCAGTCTCCCATTACAGGTCACAAGATGTCTGGATCGTAATTGATTGCTTTACCAGATAAAGATTAGGTTCTTATAAACAATGAATGTTCCATGTGTCTAACACATTAGTAGATTAGACATCTGGCTGTAAAGTGATCTCTTCAATGACTAAAAATAGTTCTAATTACAGTAATAATAAAATGCATTATTATACTTTCTCTACCAAACAACCTTATAAAAAATAAACAGATGGTGACATTTTATATGAAATCATAAACATATTTAAAAACCTGTCTCTCACCTCTAAATATACTCTGCAAAAGAAGATAAAAAGTTCTCGTCCATGCTAAAAATCTCAAAGACAACGTCATATATTTGTCTAGCAACCATCTGTAGCTCTTCTCAAATAGGCCCAAAATAATTCTTTACACAGAAATGCATATACAAGCAGATTTAAATGGGTGAGTTTGTAAAGGACCTTGTAATAATATGTCTTCTTTTACTTTGCACTTTCATTAAGTGTTAGGGTGTACAAACAGTGCCTTGTAGTAAATTTGAAAGGATATTTTTAATTACTGATATGGTAGTGAGAACATTAGTTGATATGTAATTTGATTTAAATTTGGGGGGATCTTCAAATGCTGTTTAGAGACCTCAGCATTATTACTAGTCATACATTAAACTCTTTCAGTACTTGTATCTAACAACTTCCTTCAGAAATAGTGTTTCATTTGCTCTATACAGCAATTTTTCACAATGCTCAAACATTACAATGTTAATGCATAGGTTAAGATTATATGGTCATGTCTCCCTCTAGTGCCTGTATCTGTTCTGTATAGTTTTAACTGGATTTTAAGAGGTTTCAGTCTGTAGATCCTGAAGTTTGGTATAGTCATCACAAAATTCAAAGAGAAATAAGGTAGAAGTGAGGTATTTGCTAGGTACCTATAAATATTTACTTTTCTTTTTTTTTTTTTTTTTTTTTTGGGGGGGGGGGGGGGAGGGGGTAGGTGTAAGGTAAGAGGCCAATAATGCAAATATGAACCGAATTCATATTTTAATTTAGTCTTCATCATTCTTTTGATCTCTCCTCAGACTTTATTTTAGATTTAATAACTAACTTCTTCCCTACCAGTGGAAGGTATCACTGAAAGGTTAAGATACCTTACTACTAAGATCTTTTATCCAAATCTCTACACTGTGCAAAAACACTCTGTTACCATAAAATGTAGAGAGTATTTGAAAAGTTCTTGTTTGGATTCAAAACAGAATCACAAAACTTGGTTGTCATAGACTTTCCAAACAAGTGGCCTCATGCAAAGTCACAGATGCAAGGATGTGAAGTTTAGAGTGTTCTTTTTTCCTACTCCCTTTCATTACTGCTTAAGCTCCTACTGATAGGAATGTTTGCAGTACAACACATCAGTCATATATCATGTCTTCTGTTATCCAATACTACAGATTCTAGTTATTGCTGTTTAATGGCATATTGTAAGACAATGGGAAGTGGTCAAATACATTAATTTGAAATTAGTTTTAATATTCACCTTTCTACAGAAAGTTGCATTTGCAGAGGTAACTGAATGCAGCTGCACAATTTCTTTGTGTCTGCAGCCTGAAACATAAAGGAGTTCACAACCCACAGAGCCAGTGTGAAATCATTGCAGTACTCTGACATCTCTTGTATTGAAAATGTTAGTATACAGCCTATAATACTAAGTCATTTCAACTCTGTCAGAGTAAATAAAAGTATATTAACCACTTGTAAGTTGTTTATTATGTCTAGTAACAGACACTTCTTTTGTACCAGTGCTGAATTCTGCAGGACACTCTCTCCTAAATTCATGCACAGAAAAACATCTTGTTTAGCAGTATCATTCATCCTATTTTTTATATCAATTAATTAATTAAGAAATGGTAAATTCATACCCATCGAACATGAAGTAATAATTTAAACATTTTTCCTAGGTATATCAAATATTGAAAAAAAAAAAAAGTCTATTCTTCTGCTAGTTAACACTTCTGTTTTTCTTTTGTCACTCTGAATAAATTTTCACTCTATACTCAGCCTATCTACTTTACAACTCACAAAATAAAATCATCAGGCAGTAAATTAGAAACCTAGGTCAAATTAATCTACCGTATGAACAAAGAGAACACCAAGGAATTCAAAGTCCTATCAAGTTTCCCACCCAGTGAGATGGGTGAAAATGTTTTATTTGGAAAATAGTTTTACTGACCTTCTGACTAGCTGTTTTCCCAACATCCCCTTGTGTTTTGGATGAATTTTGGTCAGCTATAATCATTTACTTTCTCTGTGTTCATTTTCTGAAAAGATTTGCATGAACAATCGCTAAGGTAGAAAGCAATTTCATAGAGCTATCACAAGTATTTCTATTATTTAATATTATTATTTAAATGAATATGTACAGTATCAATGGTGAGAATACTAAAGCATCTATAAAGTAAGGAAAACAACCCAGTTGCAATGTCTAAATAATGTTCAGTATTTGTAGAGCTTCATGATTTTGAGCTGAATGGAATGAGGAAAATGACATAAACTGCTTTTAATTATAATACAAGAAATAAGAGATGTTTTCATACATTTCATTACAATTAGATCTACGTATAAAGTTACTGTCTTGGGTTTGAAAACCAGCTTAAGAACAGGAATTCTTAAAAGAAAGATAAATTTTAAATTGAAATACAGACATTATGAATAGAAGTAACAGAGCTACCCTTATCTGGGACATTTACAATATGATTGCTCAAAGCCTCGTTTTGCTAGGAAATGGGCAAGAAAGTCTGAAGATTTATTACTCTGTTGTTTAAATGAAGGTGTCTGTGCACTGTTAACAACACTGTGCCTGCCATTCAGTCTCCAAACAATTGGAGGGCATATGCTCTCATGCCTGGATTGCCGAAAGAATAAGAACTGAGTACAAAATTTATGATGTTAAATAAGTGATTTTTTAAAACTATTTCAGCCTAAAACTAGTCTATCACAGTAAGAAAGTAATAATCCCCCAAGAGGTATTGGTAATTTTCTTCTGATGTGTCAGAAGACCAAATTTATTTGCTGAGATAACATTTGCAATAGCAGAGTATTTTTAGATTTATCACATATTTTAAATGGGAAGATAACTATTTTTATATTACTACAATCTCCTTCTCTCCCAGCATTCTTTCAACTTCTCTCCCTTTCAGTTTAACATGTGTGTTTCTTTCTATCACATCTGAATCATTCTTAAAAATAATGAAAATGGTGCCCTCTGAAAGTTGTATCTCAGTTGTATAACCCACCTGCATATGTGTATACTAGTTGAATCTCAGATCCAAAAGGTAGGGAGAGAGCTGTTATATCATTCATTACATTTCTCAACCACAGAGATGATACTTTGAAGAAAACCCTATGGATGCTGAGAGTGTTCTATGCACATTAATGTGCCTTCATGAGTTCAATAAAACATTATTAGGCAAGTTAAAGTGGACTGTCAGTGTAAGTGCTTTTTATATTGCACAATCTATTTTTCACAACATAAAAATGCTTCTTAGAAGAAAGCCTCTAGGAGCAACGGAGTTTTTACATCAAAATGTTTTCATCAGGAGTATGCACACACACACACACACACACAAGTGAGATGCAAGCCTCTGCACAGGGGGCTTTGTATGCCTATGGGCTCTCCAAAGAGCTGGAACAGAATCTGATGTCACTACTGAGAGTATGAAGAAAAATCCAAGCTCTTATCCCTTCTGTGGGAGTAGCTGCTCAGATGTCCAGTTATGCTCTCATCACAAACAACAATCAAGCTCACAGGAACATTGGCAATCACACACTTCTCCGCCTTTAATATTGGCCTCCCTTTGTTCAGTTAATTCAGTTCTCATCTTCCATCTTAGCTTCAAACAAAGGCTTGGGAAACAAGAATGAAAGCCAAAAACCAACTGAGTCCAAAGAGATAATGATCTCTCTTTCTTCTTGTTAACTCTGATGGATGTGACAAAGTTCCTTTCTCAGCCCTCGCAAAGTCAATAAAGGATTCCATTGAGTAGAACTAATCAAGCTTTACTAAAAATTGGCAGTTAATTAGACACCGAATTTTCTTCCAGTTCAGACTGGTTTTGCATTTTATGACAAAGACATCAGAAGATACAAGGTCATTTTGTATCACCAAAAGAAGGAAGAGTCACATGCATCATGTTGTATTAATATGTTTCTTTTTTATTGGGCAATTAAAAACCCTGAAAGTGGTATTATAACACTTGCTGGTCAATTCATCATCTGTTACACATGCAGTGGGTAATCAGCTCAGTGTTGCTACTTGCTTGACATTCTCAAAATGAAAGTGGATAGGCAGTCTGCATATTTGAATGCACAATGCATGAGCAGCATCAGATTGTGATCTTGACCTCACTAACCCTGGATTTGATCTGAGGTAATACCAGTCATATAACACAGAGTTTGCTTACATATCTGCTCTGTAAAAGGAAGAAAAAAAAAAATGACATTTTCCTCCCACTTAAATTAATCAGCTTGCTTTCTGTTGCAACATAGTATATGTAGGCCAGGATCTAAAAAAAAAAAAAAAAAAAAAAAAAAAAAATAAACAAATCTTTGTAAATCTATGCGTAGACTTCTGTATCATATTATTTCCCGTAAGAATAACTCTATTTACTTAAAAAAGCAAACCTTACTATGGACATCCTATTTTATATTGCACTGTGTTTAAGAACTGTACCTATAAAATTCATGCAGACCTTAGCTGTAATTGCAACACATTTATTAGTAGAATGGAAAGATTTTCTACCCATTCCAATGTACATTTGCTAAATCTTTAGAGGTTACCTTTAGGGTAAGCTTTTAAAACAGCTGATTTTAAGCTACTGGACTTCATTAAGATGTTTATTTTTCTAGGTCAAGCATAATTTCCGTGTCCAGTACAATGCAACATATATTAAGGCATGGATGTTGGTGAAGGTATTCACATTGGCTTAATGATTTTCAATATACAACTAAGCAAACAAAAGGACTAGGTAATTTCACTTGATTTTGAAGCATCACCATTGAATGGAAAGTGTTCTGGTATTTTTTTGAAATTGTCGCCCAGCTTTTAGTTTGTTTTGGAAGCAACTAACTATCAAAAACTGAAGGTTGTCTGAAGAGAATGTACTCTTCTGCTACTTTAGTTCTGCAGTGTTTTTCCTCATATTAACAGAGAAATGCATGCATTGCTCTATCACTTTTAATTGACTGTGCTTATGGAGAACCATAAGATAAGGAGATACATTAATGGAGATAAGGAGAATGCTTACAGAGATATATGAAAGTGTTATTTTTCCATAATTAATTACAAAGACTGTAATTTATTATTCATAACCAAAATTGATATGACTTGTTAGATACCAATAAACTATATCCAGTACATTTGGCACTCCTAAGCGTGAAGAAATCATTTTAAGAGAAATGTTTTTCAGTGTTGAGCTGCAGCAAAATAAGGAATTCCTCAGCTGGAATACTGGACCACTGGAACAACAGTATGGAATATCAGATCAGCGACAAGTTCTGATACTATTAGCAAGAAACAGTACTTTGTAAATAATCTTATTGGCTTCACAGGAAAGCAGAATATTGCTTCATGTGAATAAATTTATTAGGTTATGATCTTTCACCAAGTTGAACATTCATTATTATTCTTCCTCTCTCCCCTCATGTACATGCTTGCTTTATGGAAGGGTGAGGTTAGGCAAAGTACCTAGCCATTTAAACAACAGGAGATAAACTGCTCCCTACAAATCAGTGCAATAATCTCACAGTCCCACACCACAGCAAGGGAAAGGCAGAGGAGAAATGATGATTCTGAGTCATAATTCTTTTCCTAAATGGACTCATGGACTGAACAGCTTCTCATTACACCTTTGCATAGGGTGGGTCAGAGAAATACGATTTTGACAACAAATATTAGACCTTAAAAAGGGATCAAGGGATATAGTGAGGGTCAGCTATAACCGCAACACATACAGCCTTCTGCATACAAGCTGAAAGTCCACTCTTTGTACTTGACAGAAAAAAATCCTACAAATATTTACTGTAGATTTTTTGAAGTGATCAAATTAATCCAATTAAATGGTGGAACCATTTGACAAACTTCAGACAGAATGATGCTTTTATCAGAAGCATGTACTTCAATTCAAAGCAGATAATTGCTACATTAAAAGTGGTTCACATGGACAAGCTCTTGCTGATATTTAAATTGGTCCAAAGCATATTCTTACCCAGGACATAAAACAAGCAAGGGCAGTTCATCTCTGCTTTTGGAGTCCTCACCTGAGTTTCATGAGTTCCACATTTCATCTGAAGCTGCAGTACCTTGCCAAATACTGTCATGTGAAGTAGATGACAAACTAAAACATCTTGGATTGAAAATTCTGCTTATCATGCAAAGGCAAGATGTTTGCAATTTTGTGACGGATTTTCCTGTATCGAACTCATATCTACAGATATTTAGATTTGAGGATGCTTTAAAGTCCAGGTTACTTTTTGACTAGTATTTTACTTAACACTTTTGCTGACTAAAAAATGAGTAAAATCCAGTTCTTTGTAAACTACACTAGCAGTAACACTTCAGTACCGGATATCTGTACAATACGCATAGTATTTATACCCCCAAAAAAAGAATTCTTACAACAAAGGAATGCTGACAGATAGAAGATTAATGAAATATTATTATTTTTTTCTCCTGGCAACAGAATTCTGTATTTTGCTAAAAATATTTTAACTGATGAGTGTATTTTTGTCATATTCATATATTTTTCTGCAGAGAAAATATCAGAAATTTACATGAGCAAGAATCAGTCATACTGAATGAATATATCATAAAAAAAAAACAAGTCAGAAATTCTGCCTAGCTCAGGTGATTATACTTTTAGTATCATATTGATATATATGCTGAAATATATGATTCAGAACAGTCCACAGAAAGTATTTTCAAGGTTATAACTCCTGAACATTGTGTATAAAGTCAGTTGAAATGTATTTTTTAAAAAAGAATTTAATTAAAAAAATATTTTTCATTCTAAAGTAGATTTACACAATTTCTAGGAAACATTTGAAAGAGAAACAAACCAGTAATTTCAAAAAAAACTACTTAAGTCGGAAGAAAAAAATATTCCGCTGTGACAGAAGAATAGGTTTTGCTTTCAGTTAGAGTCACCAGATCAATATTGAATTTTCTCAGCTGTGAATGATAGGACACTCGGGCATGAATTTGTTACGCTCAGTAACAAGCCAGTTTTTGCCTTACGTATGCATTTTGGAGAAAAGATTTGCATGTTTTCATTCTCACTGAACACTCTTGAGAAAGCTGAGAACAAGCAAATTGTCCCCACAGCTTACATGAGGAAAAGATTTCTGTTTATCATAATGATCTCTCACATAACAACTTTTTAATCCTCTGTTAAGAGGAACAAGGCAGCTGCATTTGAAGCCCTTCCTCCAGCTGTGTATTGCTCAGTTGTTGTTTTTTCAAGGAATTCAGGGACTGGTGTAATTAGGCTGAAGGGACCTTGGGTCATGCTTAACAGTTAATTCTGCTAATATAGCTGATGTGTCCAAATGTTCCTTTGGGGCACGTGTGTAAATATCTTCTCTTGGTAATTCTCTACTCTCTACTTATCATAATGACTTGGCAGCTCCTTCCAATATCTACAGTCCATGTTTAGCGAGTTTTAAGGTAAATATATTAGGATGCAATTTCTCATTTATTAATTAACAGTGCAAGCAATATTACAAGGATACCAGATTATGAATTTACACTACCACAAAGTGGACTTGAAAATAATGCATAAGGAAAGATTAGGAATTCTACACTGCTGAATACTTCTAAAATTGCAACTTCTTTGACTCATCAATGACATGTAATTCAAGTTGTCTTACAACCTTTAATTCAGATCATTTATGTTCTGAATCCTTCTTCAGATCTTAAATTCAGATCATTTACGTTCTGAATACTTCTGATCCTGAGCTACGGTTCAAGTTAGTAGACGTAATGGAACTCAGTACTTTACAGAATCAGGCCAGAGACAGCAAACTTTGTAGCTCCCAAGGAGCTATGCACAAGAAGGGCCAGAAAGATGTTAGAATAATGGAGTATGTTCCAAAACAAGCTACCATGAAGAAAAGAAAAAAAAGTAGCAAGCGATATTCATGAATGTTATACAACTAAATGATGCATCATGTTACCATCACACAGTAGTGGAGAAGGGAATAAATAATTCAACCAGGAAGAACAGCAACATGGAGTCAACTGCCAGTAGGCTAAAGAGACAAACATACTTTTCTTTGTTTCAGTACTGAAACAAGATAAGGCAGTTCACCTGTTCTCTTTCCCGTCTGCTATTCTGATATTATATTCTTCAGAGCCACATCCCCTGATACGTTTTGTACAGGACAGCTCCTTAATCACAATTATAATCACCAGGAATGATTCTCATACAAGGAAAAAAAACACATATGAGTTGGTTATGAATTCTGTTCTTGAGAATGGAAATAAAACCACAGAGAAATAACTGGAATGTCTGAAAACAAAATTACAATTAAAAATCTAAACACTGGAAGTACATGACTTATTGAGTACAACACTCTGGATCTCCCCCTGTCTCTGTATCATCAGGCTATTCCTCACAGAGGGTGTCTGTATTAAGGTTTTATTTTAGATCTACATTACACTGTTCGCATGAATATCTCCCTCACCCCCAACAATTACTGTACTTTGGATCAGAATTTCATTTCATTTCGAGGAAGCTCAACTAGAAGATTCAGTCCAATTGTCATCAAGTGCTCTGTATGGTAGATTCTCACGAGAATCAACTACCACTGGCAAGAGAATCACCATTCCTTCCCTCCATGTTCCTCATCTCTCATTTTGTAAATTTTAGTTAGTTTTAGAGAAAATCAAAACATATGGTGCAACAGAGTAGATAATAGCCATTTGATTTTTCAGGAAATATTATTCAATAACATGACCAACCAATCAAAGTATAATATTTGCACCTATTTAGCATACTCCAATCATTGCTAATAGCGTCAGAAACAAGAACAACCAATAAGGGGTTTGAGCAAATCCTCACAAAAATTATATAGCAGTAGAGGAACAGCATGGTATGAAATTGTCACCATCATCCTCATCATCACCACTTGCAGCATTCTTTTTCTCCTGAATTATCTCATGCTATTTATGTCTCTGTGTGCCATCAGCTACAGACTCCACCAAGAAACCTTTGTGTCTGTCTCAACATCTTGAGTTTGTGTGCAAGTGTTCTCTCTGCCTTCTACAGTGCATTCTGTTACTTTCCTTCCACCCACTAAAATAGGGAAGAGTGCTTCAGGAGTTTCAAACTAAAACAAAACAAAAGAAAAAGGAGGGAAAAAAATCAGGCACCAGTGAGATCTTCTTGATCTGCTAATACAAAATCTTGCAATTCACCAGTATCAATGAATGCAGCTCTATTGTAGTAATGTACCAATTAAAGACAAAAAGTCTTTTCCTGCCATTAGCTCATAATGAAAGAGGCCCTGCCCAACTAACAGTGTTCTCACAGTGTATGGGAACTTTCTTCAGCTCTTGAATCATTCTAGACATGCTGTGAATAGCTCTGTCTTCATGAACTAGAGGACGGAACTGTGACGTGGAGGGGGAAGATAAGACTCCTCTGGAATAGCTCAGTTTCTGCCGTTCTGGCCCATAAAAATCTAGGAACATTCCTACTTCCTTTCCCATGGTCATAAACTCTGGATAGAATGTGGAACTTGTGTCAAAGGGGAAGACTACTTAGTTAGTGAGTTATGTTGCTTATCCTTATTTAAGAATTTGTCTGAATCAGACGATCACTATCAGAAACATCCTCCTTTGCTAAGAACCGTGGGGGTATTTTTGTCTTGTAGGTTTTGTTTGAGATGGGGAAAATCCTAATTTAAGACTTCCTGGACTCCTTTTCTTCTTTGTCTCCCATATACAATCTTGGCTCACCAAGTTGTGGTAAGGCCTCTCATATTTTAATGCTCAAAAAGACCAAACTCAAACTGAACTGTGTAACGATATTTCAAGTTAGTTGATAAGGAGTTGAAAGTTACAGGAAAACCAAATGAACAATGAGAAAGTGCTGGACAGAAAGGACAATATAAAGGCAAACTAGAAAACAATGTAGCATAACAGATGAATAGAGAGTTAAAACTTCCTCTAACTGATTCGTCTGCTTCTGCCTCTGAAACCTCAATCAGTAAGGCTATCTTCTCTTGGAGTCCACTGATTGCCGCTAAACCACAATAAAATGTGAAGAAAATATGAAGAAAAAACAACTCAACTTACCGAAGTTGGTTGTACAAACATTCTCTTCCCATCTGTTCTTGAGAAAGTAGCTATTATGGATGGCAGTGTACGGGTCACTACTCCCTTAGGGACACTGAATACTAGCAAGAGAGACTGGTTTTATACTGGCAGTATACTGGCAGCATTTAGCATTTTTCTACATTTGGATAGATTCCAATCATTGTTCTGCTTTGAACAAGTAAGTGTTGGGGCACTGGGTGTATAACAGATTATTTCAGATTATTTTTATAGCACCTTTTATGAGCCTACTTTTTTGGATTTTTATGTGTGTTTTTTTTTTTTTTTTTAATCTGAATTGATTTTTTTTTTTTATCAATTTATAAATTGTACATCAAAGAAACAACATTCAGTATGTAAATCAAAACTATAATTGTATTACAAGATTCATAAAATCCAAACAGTGAATATTTTCATGAGACTTTGTTAGTTAATTATTAGCTGTACAAAAGCAGTTCAGATTATCACTCTTTCATCTACAAGTTTGCATGACAATTCCTTGGCTATTCTGAACAAACATCACCCACTTCATGCCAAGAATTCTCACTAAAGTGTAACTTGACATCAGCTATTTCTGATCATTTTAAGATAGAGAGTTGTGGTGCAAATTGATCAACAGCGATTAAAAGCTGTGACTCAAAAGTGCTATTTCTCTAACCTAATCCTTTCTATCCCTTTTCTAGGCTGAGGAACATTCTTGTTTCACTTGCCACTCCCAGTGTGATTTTCTGTGTGAGCGCTCAAATCTTGTGGGCTTTGCTACTCCAAGGAGGCACTGCAAACGCAGACACCACACAGACAACAAGTATACAGAACAGTATGTGCACCAGAGTACATATGTACCAAATATAGGAAACACATACTTAAATATTCAGAATATCTAACACAGAATTTTAAATTAAATGAAAGCAAGAAAATTAAAGGAATACCTTGGGATAATCAGAACTATCTCAGTCCAGCACTTTGTGTTTTATTCTTCATGAAAACTAGCAAATTAAAGAGAGAACATTCAAAAGCTTGAACAAAGTCAAAGACAATTTAGAGTTAAGACTCATGGTACATACCAGTAACTCAATGACTGTTTGACTGTTATAATTACCTCCAATAACATGTCATTACTATAGGACTGAGCTGCAGCTTTTTGGATTGCTTAGCCAGGCAGCTTAGTAGCAACTGGTCAAATAATATACATGTAATTTCTTAGATCTTCATGTTCAAGAACACATCCCTTTTTCCCTCTGGGAATAATGTTGTTATTAGTACTATTCTGTACAAATTATTATTATTTTCTTACAGCAATACATAAAGGTGGCAGTCAGGGAAACTTGATTTACAGTTATATATTACAGTTATAATTTTATCCATGTTGATGGTGACTATGTCCTACAGTTCCCAAGAGTCATTCTAGTATAGACATCCCACTGGCACCTCTCCAAAAAACATCCTCCCTGCCATCACACAGCAGACCTTCTAGGATTTGTTCCAATTCCAACCTTTCTACAACTATTCTACAACCTACAAAGACAGTATTACATAAAACATAAAGAACTCTACCCACCAGTGTGCCATAGCAAATGTGGGGGAAATCTTGCAGCAGGACAGCACCTCTGCATTACCAGTTTTCTCTATTGTCCTCCCAGGGCCCTTCTGCATCCTGGAAGCTGACAGCCTACAGTAGATAGACTGGCCTGTATCTGTCTTCATAGGGTTGGCCTGCTGGAATATCTACAACAACCAATTTTTCCTATGCCCATCCCATGCTGACCTCATGTCCTGCAAAGGCAGGGCATGCCAGAATGCCTCATGTGCAGACTCTCTTCACCACCTGACAGGTTGCATGATGCTGGGCCTTAAAGAGAATCTGTAACCCTAACCTGGCTAACATCACTGGGGTACAGAGCAAGCTGCCTGCAAGGAACAAGTAGGCAGAAATCTTTCTTTAGTTTATGCCACAATATACTGCATTCCAAAAAAAAAAAAAAGCCAAAAAGCCAAACAATGAACTGCCCAAAGGGACCCTGTCTCTTGCCCAATCCTGGGGCACTCTGCAATTAGGTGGCCCAGGAGTACTGGGCTCTTATTTCCAAAAGACAAATGTACTTTATAATACAAGCAACATCAAAAGAAGCCTCTTCAGTCATGGCTATCAGTGAAGAGCATTTGACCTTCAGGAACACTGATTGCTGCCACTGATGCTGCAGGGTCAGTTAAAGCTTCAGACTGGTACTATTACAGTAAACACCTAATTAAAGTATCTGTAAAAAAAAAAAAATACTTAAAGAGATATGCAAGTGCAAGCCTGTTAACTGTAAACCTACCTAAACAGGTAAAGTAGTGAATCTATATTCTAGGAGTTTTAAACCCATCGGTATGACAAAAATTCTGCTCTCCAAAATATTTCAAAAGACACTGCAATGGATTTTCACCTCTATAAAGCAGACAAGTTTCATTGATCTTACTGAAATTATCTTAATTGATTCTTGATTTCTGTTAACTCTTTCACGGTCTACAGATTTATTAGAGTAGCTCAGGCGGAACGGTGACATGGGAGAATGCTATGCACCTGCACTTCACAACACATTTAGTAGAACTTAGTACAACATCCCGTCCGAGCAGCCAGATTATTTAGCCCTTTGTGATTGACAGTAGGACAGTTCATGTAACCATTCTACCTTATCAAAAACAAACAAACAAACCACAACCATAAAACAAATGACAACAACAAACAAACAAAAAAAAACAAAGCATTATGAACTGTAAATAATTTAAAAGCTTGTAGATATTATACATTATTATTTCATAAACTATGCCATTTTCTAATAAAAATGCTGTTTAACTAACAGATTTTTAAAATACTTTGTCTAATTTTCAGACTGTAGATAGGTGTAAGATGAATACAATGATGGATAGAAAATTAGTACATAAAAGAGGTCAGCTACTCCTACTAGAAGATCACAGAGATTAGAGCACTTGTTTTGTTAGTACATGCAGACTAAGATTCTGGTTCAGGTTTGACTTTTCCTTGCACAGAACTCTGTCTGCTACCCCAAGGGCCCGTGAAATATATTCTCCTGTCTGATTCCCTGCAAAAGAAAATGCTTTCACATTATCTGTGATAAAAATGAATTTTCAAGTTCCCATATAAGTAACAAGGAAGGAAACCTCATTCTTTCTAGTGTTTGTTTAGCAGCTAGACTTCAAACATTCTCTGAAAAGCAGGAATGCTTTTCAACTGCAGGAAAAGGAAAATTGAAATACAACAAGCACACTGAACAGATGAAAGGTCCTTAACTGCATCTACAGATTACATAATAGGTTAACAATGATGGGAACCAAAAACGTGGTTACAAATCCAAGATAAAGAGGGCAACCAAACTACGCAAGGTTCACGACAAGTATTAACTCCTTTACAGTTAATTTTGTAGGGTTACTGTTCTCATTTTATACAACCTAGAATAAGAAATTTCTTGTTTGAGCACAGAGTGACCATGAAGATTCAATGTCACACAGTTTATTCTTTTAATGTTTGTGTATGAAAAATAGCAGCTGAAAACATTTGCATTTTAAGGAAAATTAATAATTCTGTATCAGACAAATGAGGAAGTCAATCAGCTATTGTTTTAGCCTACGACAAATAATCTTAATTCTGACTCAAACTGATTCATTGTCCAGAAATATTTCTTTGCATTTTTGCATTGAAAAAACAAAGCAAGAGCTCCCTCTGTGTAGCTCTGTATGTATTACTTTTCTGTATTCTGTATTATAGATGTTTGTTTTGTGTGTTAAAAGTCTTATTGTGTGAGTAAATTATGTATATAAGGTAACAGCAAAAATATGCAAAAAAAAAAATCATAGTCCCCAGTTCTAGACTGAAATATTTTCTTTCAGTAGAAATTATAGAGAACAATTATCACCTAAAAAATGTAGGCTTGTTATAATAAATGATTTGGTATTAAAGGTTCACTGAAGTTACAGAGCCAGAATTTCAGATGAAGCATGCCTACGTTCTGATACACAAACATTTCTGCTTCAAGGCAAAATAAACCAAACTATTAAGAAATATCTGAGGAGGCTCATTATTACTACAGTCAGATGGCAATAGTATTTACTATTCTCGGCTATCTTCCTCGTATCTCTGTCTAAAGCTTCTGATCTGACAGCATGAATGACCACCACAGATGGTTTACCATCTCATACAGCTTACCATACCAAATTATATTGGTGCTACTTAGGGTTACTTTAACACCCTGGGTAGTAAACTGCAGTTGTTTAAACATGTTTCAAGTGTGGATGCTACTGCTGTAGGAGCAATAAACTTGCAGAGGATGCCAGGCAGACAAGCAGTAATTGCTTCAGCCAAATCAACTCCAATCATTTGTGTTTGTAAATTAAAACTCTGAATACAAAGGTGATTTTTAGTGATGTGTTTTAGAAATGGGAATCATTACAACATTTCCAGCCTCTCTTTACAAGAATACTCCTGCCTTATGTAAACAATTCCTACAGCTATTTGTAATTTTTCACAGAACATTGGCAGACAACTCCACAACTGAAGTGGAAAAAATGCTTTTATTCATGAAAAAGAATCAATAATGCATGATGACAGTGAGTAGTCCTAGCATATAGTTAATGTAGATATTATTCACTGCCTTAAAGCTATACAAAACGATTCCAGATTTCATTGCATTTTCTAAGTAAGACAAAGTCATCCTTTACCCATCCTTTCAATTCAGGATCAAAACTTTTGCCAGCACATTTCAAATTGAAAATGGAAAATTAACTTCTGTCTTGAAGTTTGTGCCAGTTCTATTTTAAATTTAGCAAGCTCTGAGACTAAAGTGGTTAATGACACTGGTAACTCCCATGTTATCAGTATGCAAGTCTTACTATTTACTTGGAGGTTTCCTCCCTTTTTCTTCAGTAGCTAGGCAGACCAGCATTATGCTCAGAGCTATGAAAAGGAGAACACTGAATGCTTCTGGTTCATCGACTTCAATAATTCCTTCCTCATACCCTGAGGAAAGCAAAAAAAAAAAATAAGAAAAAAAAAAATCTTGCCTTCAGAATCACTGGTTACCTAGCAAAAATATTTAGTACCTCAACACCAAATGTTCCAGCAAAATGCAGCACTTTGACCAGGGCACTTGTCAACCTATGCTGTTGAGAAACTTGTAACCTAATCTGTGAAGAAATCCTCCAAGACTACTTTCAAGACATTCAGATACAGGGCATCCTAAAAAAGGTTGCCTTGCAAGTCTCAGGACCTAATCACTGTAAGACTGATAATATCCAGTCTGGATCATTTGATTGCAGACCCTTTCCATGCTTGCATTTTGTATAGGATATCCATCTCCTGAAGGATGGATTGCGAGAGGCTAGGTGCCTTTCAAATTAGTAATTGTCTTATGCAGATCTTCATATCAGTGGTGCATTGCTGAGGTACTAATGTGTCGCTGGCTTCTGGCTTATACTCTAAGTAGCTTTGTGGAATTTGTTATGTTGACACATTCCCAGTACTGAATGCACGTTCAATAACTGCTCATCTGAATAACCCACTACTGTTATAGTGAACCTTCTGGACAACTTGTAATATGTAATGAAAACAAAAATATGACATGGAAGATACTTCTCTACATACTACTGATAAATCTGGAGATGTAACAAGCAATATCTTCGATTTCAATTATACAGTTGTAAAGCACAATCCAGATATGACTGCAAGACAGGTGGGATAACCTGCCCAGTATTAGTAATTTGCTGGCAACCACAATATAAGACCTCTGGCTTCTCTGTGCAAGTTTTTGGATTGCTTAAGCCTGTACAGTCTTTACTGTCTTTGTGGAACTAACAAATTTCACTAAATTTACCTGTGATGTGATCACATAGTTATTTGGGCAGACAGGCCTAATGCAATTACATCAATCTTCCCAACCAACAACAGAAATAGTGTGGGGAAGGACAGCCGGTATAGAAGAACCCTCCTCAGCTGCCAGAACAGTGAGGGGTAGACCACTGGCACCTGCTGCATGCTAGAGGAAGTAGCCTTTCATTATAAGATTAAGTATTTTCTTCAGGGTCTAAAAGTGTATACTGAGAAATTCAATCCAGTAATTAAACTTTTAGAAGAAATATATTGTGTTGATTTGTCTCTACTGAAGAAGGACATCTTAAAACTGAGTTGTATCTTTTTTTTTTTTTTTTTAATATTTAAATATGGGTCAGGCAACACCAGTGTGAATTTGCATTCATAATTCCTTTCTGAAAAGATAATTTGACATGCTCTCCTTTTTCACTTTGCTGCGTATTCAGCTTTAGCTGCAAAGATCATTTACTCTGCTAATGCCTTTCCCCTTCAAAAATGTCTGTGGATGCCATGTCTCATGATGAATACCCATTTGTAAACAAAGTAGTGATTCATTATTATAGCTGAAGGGCATCGTTTTACCTGGATGTAAATTCATCATTTTTTAATGCCTCACAGCTTGATGCTTGAAATCTCATCAAGCACTCTGAAAGCTTTGTTGACATAGACTGATGATCCAAACAATTAACTTAATAATGGCATCAGCAACTGGAGGTTGGTATCAACCAGAGAAAGTGAGCCAAGTTCATTCCTACTGTAAGCCTAATAAAGTCAAAGGAGGTACACTAGGGTTCTATTTATTGCAAACAATGTGTTTAACCTCCTTTTTTGCTGTTCTAACTAATTTTATGAGGCTAGCTATACTTCATTAAGTATTCTGTAGACAACAAATTGAAACATTATTTTTTTGAAAAATTAGGTCCTACACACTATGAACAAATCTATTTTCTCAGAAGGGTTTCAGAAAAGCTAATCATTTGTGAATATTCTGTTAAAGCTCAGCTGAGAAGTGGTTAACTCCAGATGTTAATTACTACCTCACACCTGAGATACGTGGTAGCTGCCCATATATGTAAGTTCTGGTTTGCTCTGATGCATAGCTAAATAGCATCCAGTAAAACCCTCACCCTGTTCCTTTCCTGGCTTATGGATGGTCTGTCTCAATGCATCTCTACATGATGTGGGAATCCACTGATGAACATAAGGCATCATTTGAATTCAGGCTAAACAAATCACAATTGTC
Organism: Aythya fuligula; assembly: GCF_009819795.1. NCBI lineage: Eukaryota > Metazoa > Chordata > Aves > Anseriformes > Anatidae > Aythya > Aythya fuligula. The sequence continues at coordinate 23,325,317 of NC_045562.1, read as the reverse complement.
TTGAGGAAGATCTGCTACAGACTTTGAGGGATTCTAAAATATTGCAATCATGACAACCACCTCATTATTATAGCCATGGCTATCAATCTTTCTACAATGTATGTTACATTAACATCAACCTTTAAAGAAATCAAAAGTACTAACTCTTAAAATTAGGAAAAGTTCGTTCCTAGAACTCTGTGATAGTTTACCAGTGAGCCTGATGTGTCATGTCAACTGATGTAATCATATTGGCAAACAGTGCCTGGGAACTGCTGGTTTCAAGCTGAAGACTGACAAATGAATAGCTTTTCTTTCTGAAGAGAGCCAGGTGCATGAAATTAGATGTGAAGGGATTAGGTATTGCCTTGAAGCTAAGCTGTTTCATCCTCTCCTTGATAGTAATAAATGGGAAAAAATCATGAGTCATACAGAAGTACTCAGACTCCAAAGATGACACCTGCCACATCCTGTCTGCCGCCTTTTTTTTTTTTTTTTTTTTTTTTGGGGGGAGGAAGGAGTATTGGTAATTTCCATAGCCTTGTCACTACTTTCATCTACCATAGTTATTTTAACTCAGATTTAGAATAAATTCTTCAGATATTTCACAGCAGTTGATATGTCTTTAATGGTACAGTTAAGGTTCCCATATTAACAGTAATCCTTTTCCACTTGTACATCTGACACTACAGAAAAAGCATGAGTGCTTAGCTATGTAATTTTCCTACCTGTAAGAATTCAGGCAGAACTATGCACAGCCAGCTGCTTGCATTTGACAGGTCAGTTGCACATATTAATGACCTTGCAGTTGCAGTGTAGTTGTAGGAACAGTTAATACTTACATGTTAGATATAAAGATACTATTCAATAGTTTATTGGTAATGATTCGTAGTAATTTTAGCACAGTTATTAACACAGCAAAACAAGCACTGTGTAGCTGTACTGAACTTTCTTGAAGTAAGATGCTATGTACATTCAATACAAGGTTGTTTTCAAGAGAAGTAAAAGTTTGATAGTGATTGTACACTAAGACTAGACTATGATATTCCATACATAGTCAACAGTATCTATTTGTTTACTGGAGTTCAATGCATAAAAAGTAACTACTGATGATGGTGATTGACAGAGCAGGGACAAAAAGAATAAGAACTATTGGGGAGCATACTAACATACAGCCAGATCAACTGTAGATAGACTCATGTTCCTATAACAACATAAGCTGTAGGGAGGACAAGAATGCATACACTTTCATATATTTTAAAGTCATTTCCCCAAAATTTTTCTAATTGTAGATGAAATACTTTGCTACTGCTCATAATTTCTGAAAAGCAATGTATCTAAGTCAAAGCTGATGAAGTAAATCTGTTCATTTTCTTTTATAATACAAAAGCAAAGAAAACTGAAAGACAACATGTATGAAGTTAAAACAGAATATTTTGTAAAAACACTTATTTAATACATTGAATCACAAGATAATAATTAGGTGTTAGGAACAGACAGAAAAAGCAAAAATCTAATGAAGATACTGTATTTTAATATTTTCTCTAGTGTAATGTTTTCATAGATGTAATGAATTATAGTATTGCCATACATCATAACAGATGTTATGACAAAATGATAAAAGGAAGTGAAAGCAGAATAATACTATATATTCCCTTATTCAAACTGCACTGTTTTCACAGCTCTTATACAAAACAAATCATGCATCATAACTTAAATTCTGATGGCTTCAGCTTTTAGCATGCATCTTAGTCAAGATCTCCCCCTTCTTTCATCCTTATTCCTTTTTCTAAGGCAAATGTGTATGGCTGTTTTGTTTGTTTGTTCATTTGGTTCTGCTGTCTATAATAGACCATTGAAGATTTATAAACAGAACAGATAAGAGAAGGCAAAGTTAATGTTGTGGTGCATGATCTGTAATACACAATTGTTCTAACACCAAAAGAGTATTTTCTTCAAAAATTGCTTAAATTGGAAGAAACAGTACCATGGTGACTAAATATTTTGTCCATCAACATCTCCATATGAATTTATTCTTTTTGTTTGATGAAAATATGTAGTTCCTTATGAAGAAGGTTAAGAGTATATATGTGTATGTCCAGCCCTCATGCAGCAGATTGGCACAGCCCAAGCACCACTGAACAAGAGAATATGCCTTACAGGCTTTACTGTAAAGCATCTCCTTTGCCCATGAGGCGTGTATAGAGAACTGTAGTAGAAAACTTTAAAATAAAGTTACTTTAAAAAGTAACTAGGTCTTATTCTTAAAATAGAGCTACATGTGTAGCTCACAGTATAGGAATATGCTGTTAAAAAGCACTATGTTATTTTATCTTATACATTGTTTCAACTTCTAAGAAGAACTTAAAATTAAAATACATGTTATTGGTTTGCACTGAGAATACAGAAAAGACTAGTAGTATAAAACATATTATGCTGTTTTATACATGTAGACACGGCAATAATGAAAACATTGCTAAGGCAACGACACTCGCCAACTACTGATGAGACTCAAGAGAAATTCCTTAACAGATGTTTCCTACATCAGAAAGATACTTTGCCTTCCCTGATTACGATGATCTTGAGAATTCATGATTTGATTCAATGATCAACACCTCTTCAGCAGTCCCATAAAAAACAAATTCTTGCAATAGATTTTCATTCCACACAGCAGCTGGTAAAATATATTTACGACCTTGAGTCCATTATGGTGAAGTTGTATTACAGCATTCTTGTGTTCATGACACAATTAGTGTTGTGTCAGCACATCAGTCATACACTGATGAATGCACATCCTATTTTCTTTACCATTTTATAAGCTCCTATCCTCACAGCGACCAGTGACTACCATATACTACAAGCTGACCTGACAACTGACATACTGAAAATTTCCACTGCTGTGCTCTAAGATGATTTATTACTACTTACTGCAAGCTTACTTCAACAAGCTTTCTTTGACAGCTGATATTTGTTATTTTCGGATGCCCCCTAACCTGCAATGCACTGAGTACTACTCCTAGATAACTTTTTTTTTCTTTTCTTCAAGTTTCGTCATTAAACATTATTGAGGTGTCTTTCCAGAAGAGATATTGAGCTCATTCTAGAATAAGAAGTCATCACCAAAAGAAAAAGCATCAGCAGCTTATACCTATGACTGCAAGTAGCCCCATCAGAGCAAAACAATAACAACAGTTTGAGATGCTCAGTAAGCCTGGAAATATGGACGGTCAAATGAACAATGCTTTAACATTATATCCAGCATCTACTAAGTTTACATTTTTTATTTTACTTTAGGAATCTTCAAATCTAGGATCATACTAATAACCATACCTATAACATACATTTCATCCCAACAACAGTTGCTCAGCTCACAAAATATACTTTGCATATATAACAGCAATAAAGTACATCCATTTTTACAAAAAAAAATACCTTGAAACAGCAGCAAACACTGAAAATAAATTCTTGCCAAGGAAATGTGAGAAATCCCTTGATTTTTCAGACTGTTAAGAGATTTTGAGTTATATTGTAGCTTTTTGTCAAAAGTATCCCTTCTATTTTCACTGATTTTCATAAAGAAAATACTACAGCTCAATTTAAGTTTTCCCCTACATTTCAATTTCTTGGGCCAGGACAAAAGGTCTTCTCTTAAAAAAATAAAATAAATAAAATCTTTATAATAACTATTTTTAATTGAGTTAATCTCTTTCAGCTTTAATACGTTAAGTTAGAAGTAACTGCTATTGAAATTTATGAACCTTTTTTGGCATATAACTGACATAAGAAAAACAACCCTTTGATTCTCAATAAATACTTTTCAGTAGCAAGTCATCCCTTTCAGACTGGATCACAAGAGATACCCAGTTATTCAGTGACTTGCTAAGTCCAACAACATGTTTTTTGTAATTATAGTGTTCATCCTGAACAACAGTGAAATTGAACATCTGAACTCAGCTTCGCAGCTTAAAACATACACTTCAAAAATATCACCTTGCCTACTTCTTGCACATAAATCATGGAATACCACCTTGCCTTTGCAGCCCTTACCTTCTCAACTGCTAAAAATTGCTGGCATCATTAACTCACTTCATATTATGCTATTTCTCTTTCTGTCCAACCTGTCACCTCCTCATTTTCTCCTGCATCCCCCCGTTTGACAGATGCACTCGTAGTAATACTTCTCTGTTTCTTGACTTACTCAGATTCTGCTATATCGCCAGCTTCCTCCTGAGAGCGCTGCTGTATCACGAGCCTGCTTCCTGTGCTATTAAGTAGAACTACAGTAGACTTCCAAGCACCACAAGAACTGCAATATTGTGTCCTACAGATGCAATACTTATTTCAAACTTAATCTATGCTGTGCACATTTATCCCTGATTTATAAAAACTGACATGTCCAAGGGAAAAGCATACAGCCCACATTATTGGCACAGGCACACAAGCAGGGAACACTCTCTCTATGTATACAGCCTATACAGATTATTATACACAAACTACATTCACAAATTCTGAAAAATCAAGCAGATTTGTTTTGTATTGTTTGATTTTATGTACCTGATTTTTAGACCTGATGATCATAACTACTCTTTTGTGTAGTTTACATGGTCTTATATACAAATTGACACATAGCAAAGCAAATAAGTTTTCTTTTCCTTTTAAAAATCAAATTTAAAAGGGAAATAAAACAATACCAGTGATTGCAGCATGGACAGATTGATATGGAACCCATTTCATGAAACTGTTGATTTAACATTCAGTAAGGAATTAAAGTGGAATTAATTCCCTCCAAAGAAACATGAAAGCAAACTAGCAAATCTTATAATCAAACAAGTTTGGTGATGAAGCAAGAAAACAAAACATACAACTTCTCATACCTTATCCTTTTATCTCTGCTAAAAACAAGGAAACCCTATCTTGTGCAACTGGTTACTTCTCTCAAGGTGATGAGTGTTTACTTAAAAGGCAGTGTTTAAAGGTACAGGTAATACAAATGGACACACAGTCACAATCTGCAAAATGGTTCAGATGTCGCTGAAGGCAAAGAAAAACTTTTTTTCCCCATATTCATCTTATATTCTTAATACTAGTCTTTGCTTTTAGTCTGCCTTTGCTTCTAGTCCAGCTAGGACCTTAGAATTATTTTTGTGTAATATCTGCCAGTTTAATTAATGGCCTGCTAACTCCCTCTTCCAGATCATTAATGAAGATGTTAAATAAGACCAGGTCTAACACTAATCCCATGGTGCCTTGGCAGACACCTCTACACAAAACATAATTCATCATACCTTTTGTTTGGAGGAGAGTGTTTGGAAGATATAGCAGATGTAAAAGGAGGCTGCCCACCTGCTTTGCTGTGTTAACCACAGGGAGCACATTACACCAATTACTAAAAAACTTCACTGACTTTATTTGCTTCTTGTTGCAAGTCAGAAAATGAAGAGAGTTGACAAGGTTTAAAAGATCTCTAAACCTTTGGATTCTTGACACCTGAGACAGTTCAGCAATCAGCTCACTGTAAATGCTCTAGATGAAAATACACGGAACCAGATCCCTACTTTCTGAAACGAAGCACTGCTGAATTACCTGAGATGCAAACTCTGAGTTAAAGAGAAAAAGACTCAAAAATTCCAACTTCTAGAAGAAAGCAAGCTATTTTTCTTAAAGCGCTCCCAAACCAGCATATTAGACTGAAAGTGATGTATAAGAAGTCAGCATCCTCTACATCTTTAAGGGCAAAACCTATTTAACAGTAGCTGAACTAATTTGGACAGAGCCTTCTACAGGTGGAGGATTCTCAAGATTCCCCCTCCCCCCTTCCAGGTAACGACACAGGTAATGTTGTTCTTACCTATATGGTATAATTGACTTTTTTTTTTTTCTCATTAGCAGTTTGCAACTTTTCCTATAATCTTCTGTCATAGCTTGTTGGTGTAGTTTTCCTTTCTAGTAATTCAGCCTCCAGATTGTCAAAGCAATATCTGGGGAAAAAAAAAAAAAAGTATAAAATAAGATATTTAGTGGTTATTGTGAGTCTCAACAATTTTTATTCTATCTATGTAATTATTCTATAAAATCTCTTGTGAACCACAGTGGAACCTTCCCACAATTACAAAAAGAGTCGTCTCAAGAAAGAATCTGCTCAACCCCAGAACTACTACAGTATGTTATTTTGGGGGCAACTTCTTACTCTGTACTTTCACGATTCATGTATTATGTTGTTTGTAGATATAAATGCCATAAGTCCTCATTCAGTGTGCTTCTGAAGTGCAGTTATAGGCCTTCTTTGTTTTATTTTATGCAGTTCTGTGTTGTTTTTTTCTCGCCAGATTCTATTTAGTAACCAACATTAATCTCTTCCTAGCTATTCAAGTGTCAAAAGCCTTTTACTGTGCTGACTCTGTTATTCATTGTTTTATGTAGCTTCTCTTTTCCTTAGATCTGACTTACAATCATGCTACTAGGAGAACAGGCACAGTTCACTACTACTTTCTCAACAGTCCTCCTTAGCCTGTGATGGGCCACACTCTACTAATACAAAATTCTAATCATTTATGAAGCCTGCATGAGGAAACTAAAAACAAAGGTTGAAATACAGTAAAGAGAATTCAAAATACCCAAAGGCAAAAGGAATATAACATTTCTAATATTGTAGTATTGCCAACACTCAAATTGAGAAAAAGAAGAAATATATATATCCAAAACCAGGGTTTTGTTGCTTTTGAACTTTCTAGTATTCCTGTCAAACCTCTTCCCCATCAGCTTTTATTAGGCTACACACTGCCAAGCTGCCTTGCTGCTAGAGCAACAGTCTCTCCACTTCACAAATCATGAGGAACTTTATTGCACGGAAGCCCACCTCTTACTGCCATAGCAGTTAAAACAGCAACTTTTTATTAATAGTCCTCTGTTAACACTTCTTAAAAATAGCATTTCAGTACTAAAAAGGGGGGGAGGGGAGGAGCTGTAGCAGGTGCGAAACAGTTTGAAATTCAGCTAAGTAACATGAAGTATCTCACATAAATTTCAGAAACAGCTAGAGCTCTCTGTCTGATAAGCAGTATGGATCTCAGACTCATAGAATGCAGAGATTGGAAGAGACCTCTAGTGTTCAGCTAGTCCAGTCTCCTATGCAAACCAATGCCAAATTCAAAGTCAGATCTGGTTCCCCAGGAATATTCTCTAATGATGGATATTTTGTATACACCCTGGAAAACCTGCGTCTGTGCTTGGATCTTCTTTGTGAATTTCATTTTTTTCTTACATTCAGCCAAAAGTTCCCTTGTGTGTGCTGCATGGCCTTTTCTCCTTTTGCTGTGTACCTCTCAGGAGAGCCTCTGTATCCTTAATAGCTTCCCCTTTCATTAAGGAGGTGACGACAGCAAGTGGAGAAGCGTAGAAAGCCTTACCTGTCCCTTCTGCTAAGCAAACCCTTCTCTCAGCCTCAGTTCACCATGCTCCAGCCCCCTGACCAAACTGATGGAGCCAGACACGGTTTCACGTGCGCCACCGGAAAGAGAAATCACCGTTTTGCTCGGCATGCTGGCTGTATCCCTCCCAAGGCAGCGGTGCATGCGGTTAGCGGCCATGGCCACAAGGATGCGCTGCTGACTCATTTTCTACGTAACCATCCGCCCTGCAGAGGATCCCGTCCCGCAGAGCTGCTCCTCCCAGCTGCTGGCCTCACTTTGAAAAAGACGCTGCTGCATCATGCCCCATGTGTGTTTCCGGGTTTCCTCGAGTCTACAGAATACAGAGCAAAAAGACACCCCACGCATACGCTCTGAGCACCCAGCAAGTCACCTGGTCTTTGAGTGACACTTGTTTTCTTTCCACCTGCTTCCTACCACTTCTTACCCCTCTGGGGCAGGGAACTTTTCACTGGTCCTTTTCCCCTTCCAAAAGCCAGGAACAAAATGAAAACCTCAGCTATACTGCTGATAGGCTGCTTTCCAGCCAGAAGCAAAAACCTTTCTGCTTTCTACAAGGAAAGGCAGAAAATCTTATAGAGCTAAGGCTTTCTGTTCTGTTTCAAAACTGTCTCTAGCCTTCACCAAACTTAGCAAGGTCTATCCTCTCCTGTTACCCTTGACAAGAATAGTTCAAGAATGGTTCAAGAATAAAGTAGTGACTAAGCTTTCGGGCCCATGGCTTGTATGGCTTCCTCGTGAAGCCTGACACCACTTTTGGACACAGTGAAGTAAGTATTTTGGAAAATGAAATAAATGAAAAGTAGAAATAAAGTTCCCAGGAAAGGACATTCACATTACTTTCACGAGCCAGTGTGAGTTCTGTTACTGCATTCTTACCTAATCGCTGACAGGGGCACAAGTAAAGGTAATAAATAAATATATGTATGGAAGGCATCCAGTTTTGTTTTATTTATAGGCATTGTTTGAGAAGCTATGCATCATGTCAGAGATTTAAAAGGATTATTCATAGAGAAGAGTACAACCTTTCTTCCAATGCACCAGCTGTTTAAGAAATTTCCATATTAACAGTAGCTTTTAATTATATAAAGAACAGCAAAGCCTTTTTAGCTTCATATCAGTAATGCAGCTTTGATTCAAAAGTTGCTAAAGAGATAATCCTCAGCCTTTTTTTTTTTTTTTTTTTTTTTTTTCTTGGCAAGGCCAGTGTGAATAGCAATAGCAATTATTTTAATCCCAATGTTGTTTTTTTTTTTTTTCCTTTTTGAAGGAAGGAAGGAAAGAACAGTGTGGTCTTCTTCCCCCTGAATTTGGACTGAAAAATTAGTAATAACACTTGGAAAACAGTCTCACAAGAATCCTTCAAGAAATGCTACCAATGCTTAAACAAATAGATTTAAAATAAAAATATCCAAAATACTGCAGAGGTATGAGAAAAAGAAATTATCCTAAAGAATCTAGTCCAACACTATTCATAAGAAAAAACAATAACAAGAAAAAGAAAAACCTCTCTACCTACAATTGGCATGTTTTGCTAAAGAAGGATATCTTTTTAGTAATTTTGAAGGCCCTGAAAAGTCAGTGAAAATTACACTTCTTTATCTTCCACTCTTCCTGCCTCTCTCTGTGATTGAATACTGGCTTCTGACTGCTTAATGCTTATTCATTCCTCATTTTCTGGGCAGATCACTAGTTTGTGAAGATAATTAGAGACCCCTGCTATTCCTTCTAAGCCTTGAATCTTGAAGCTAATTAAAATGGAGTGCTGCATGCAGATAGGCAGCCGATAAAGGCTTGCAGCAAGGTACAAAAAATTCTACTGTTTGTGTAACAGAGAAGTAAAACCAAGGTGCATGTGCTAGGTCAGTTTTTGCTACAGCCCTCATTGCACTTTGCACTGCAAATCTCACTTTGCTCTGTTATTGGAGCTTCATGGACTTTATAATAATATCTAAGTTTTTTAAACAAATATTATTCTAATGTTTTTCAGGATAGCATTAAAGTACAACATCTAAACCTGAAGTAAAGATGGCAAGTTCTTCAACCCATGATCACTTTCTTCTACCTCATCTTTCTTTGAGGTGTTACTCTTAAAATTAATCCACAGTAAAAGAATACATCTCAGAGCACTGTATGTATAAATACAATGCAGGAAGGCTATAAAGAATGTTTCTGCCTCTCTCCAGGTACCAATTTCCTCCTTTTAGTCTGTTTTAGCATGTAGATAGCCTAGGGCTATTGCTGGACACTTTCTAAAATATCTTCAAGGCTTTACCCTTTGAATAAACTACGGCAAGTTTTAAATATTCTCTTTTCTCCTCCAGAAAAACAAAGTAAATTTTACTTCATTTGGGAGGAGACAATATGCATCAACAAAACAAACAAACAAAACTCCTGGCACTGAACTGTGTCTCAAGATGCAGTAGCTACAGTGCTGTTCTTAAACTGCTCAGTAAGTTGTCTGTACTTATTCAATGAATGCTCAGCTTCAGTAAGATCTACTTACACCCTGAGGCAGTTCCACAGTGCTGTCAAACTTCTCTAAACATTTCTCCAAATGAAGTTAAACTATGACTATAAATTAGATTATGCTGTTGTGAATGGTCAGAGGCACTTACGCTGGTGGACCTGGCTACCTTAAAGCAAGCAGAGGATTTAATTAGGAATGGAATGAGAGTAAGAGAGTTTATAATTTCCAAAACAAACATATAAAGTATCTTTTTTTTTTTTTTTTTTTTCATGCTTTGGAATTTCTAAACATTTAATTTGTGAATTTAGAATGTGTCTTACTCAATTCTTTTTCAATACTTCTCTGTCATTTAATAGCTGTAAAAGGTGTTTTGCCCCTTTGGGCAAAGAAAAATTTAGGAAAGAAACTGGGATGTTGCTTGGTATGGTTATAGAACTTTGAAATGTCATAACTCGTATGTACTACACAAAACATTTCTGAAGGAATCCATATGTCTTCTGATCTTTCTTGTCCTCCAAAAAATATAATACTTAGTCTGTAATAGTTGGATCTCTGAGGTCTGATATCTAGGCATAACTTGTCCAAAACCAGGCCTTCCTGCATTCAACTTTGATAAAACCTAATGAAACCTAACCCTGCAGATAGATACCTGTGTTCCTGGGAAGCTGTGTTTCTGTTGTGGCCAATTTTCTCCCTTAGGATGTACCCAAGCATCCAGACTTGAAGATACCAGTTTCTTTATACATCATGTGTGGATGGAATTGACTAGGTAATCTGTGTATGTCTTACTTTTGAAGTCTGCTCCAAGAGATGTAGTTTCTTATGTTTACCAGGCCAACTCTTGAACAGAAATGTAACAAGAATTATTGTGGCCTCTGCAGCTTTCCTGCTGGCTTAAAATACTTGCACAAGAAACAGTATATCTAGGTTCAAAGCACTCAATCTGAAGTGGAGCAGCATATGGATCATTGGTCTCCTGCCAACAAAGGAACTGCCATTATTACTGAGTTACTAGGCACTTTGAGAAAGGGAGAGGAATCTCTTTAGTAGTAAAACATTTCCCTTTAATAAATACATATATAAAGATGTAGATGAATACTGAATACTTAATAACATAATAACTACATCATTAAGACTCAGATTCACACCCAACATGACAAAATTATATTCCTACTCTCATAAGCTCCTGTTAGAATTAATGGCAAGATCACAGCCTAAGATGAGAATATCCTTCCAGAGACAGTTATATTACAAAATATGAAGGCTGAGGCTGCTACGTTCAGCAGTCAGATGCTGAAAACTAGGTTTGATAATGCCAGGCTAATCTAAATGACCTTGGTTCCTGTCATTGCTCTCGTTAAAGACTAAGTACATGTATGTTATGCAAAATAAAAACACTTTGACAAGAGACTAAGTTAACTGCAGAACACTGTATATCCTATTTCCTGCATATTTTCTCAGGAGTCTGAAACTCTAGGAACATTTTTTTTCTAATTCCCAGGGAAGGATGTGCCAATAGGTTATCCAAGTATCAGCAGACTACTGTAATAGCTTAGATAAAGCTGCCACATTCTGTTTTTTGTTTGTTTTTAAATTTTGCTGTGCTTAGGTATCAAACTAAAGGGAGTGGTTCACTGCTATGAACCCAGAGTGCTCGCAGGCACCTAGCCAACTTTGTGGCACTTCCAGATAGTTCCCAGCTCAGCAAACATGTGAATCATATTCTTATACACAGCTCTTCTTATACTGCATAAGGAAAATAGGTGACTGCTTGAAGTAATGCAGAAAGATGTACAATAGCAGGAACTGGCATTGTTTCCTGTGTGGCTAATACAGAAAAAGACGCCATGAGGCCTCCACTCTAAATCACTGTCTGGTGAGGTGCCTACCTTCTGCCATTGATCAAATGGACCATAGTCGATGGACCTCTGTGATTAGTGAATAGCTTGCCTCTCTCCTTGTAAGTCTAAGCCTTTCTCATGGATTTAACCCTTTGGTCCACACAGAAGACAAATTTGGATTTAAGTTAGATTAGTTTGGCTTTTTTTTTTTTTTTTCCCAGCGGAAAAAATGAAAGTTTAATACAGTACAAAGGTGACTGAATGATTTTTGGTGTTTGAAATCAATCCAGAGCTAATTTTCTATTCCTGGCTAAAAATGACAAAATTACTTTGCTGAAAACTAATGCGTCAAACTAGCCAAGATATTCAGGGATTATTATTTGTTTATCTCTAGGGAAATCAAGAACTGATGCAGAGAGAAGATATTTTTTACTAAGTGTCTTGCAACAGTCATTTATTCATAATGCTCTAGTAAGCTCTAGTCAAGAAAATCCTTGTACTGTTGTGACAATGTCTATATAAAAATATATATATTGATAACTGTACACATAATTTGCATCCTCTATCTGTCAAACTCATGTCCTGTTTTAGCTACCTAAAGTGCAATATATTAAACTTATTTATAAGAAATTGACTTTCTTGTTTAGTATAAGAATTGGTACACTAAGAATATGGTTCTGTGTACAGCTTTCAACTTGTGTAAATTAGGATGGTAGTGTTAAGAGAGACTCAACTCTCTCTCTTACTTCCAATGCATTAATCAAAAGTATTTTCAACACATACCCCATGTTCAGTGAGAATAGTACATAAGCTGTAAGTAGCATTTTGTTGTGACTGCAATAATGCAGAAAACTCCCATGCTAAACTGTCACTCACAACTTAGTTAATAATGTTATTTTGATATTTTACTGCAATTTCCAAAGCTCCTCTTTTAGTTTACAAAAACTGGAGCTTTAAAATACTAAGTTACAACAACATATTTTCTCTAATGGAAAGTAAGGACTTTACAAAAACAAAAGGATTTCACCAATCAAGGCATTATTTATTTCAAGATAACTAACAAAAAAATAATTTAATTATGCCTCTATATCAACACCATGTGACTTTCAAAATTTTCTGGCAGACCAGGAATCCATAACTAGAACACATTCCCTTAACAGCACAAATATTTGGATTAATTGCATTAAAAAAACTAATTTAGGAGGACTTGGGAATGTTTTTACAAGGTTTAGGAAGGATTTCATTAGGATTACACGATCAGTAACTTTCAGTGTACTTAACTGTTCACATTAACTCTCTAGGCAACCATGAAACAGATCAGTCATCTGCTGCTTATTAATTCTTATCCAAGATTTTGTCACCATAAAGGGAATGTCTTTATAGTTCATTGTATACTTCAGCCAGCCAGAATTAAAAAACTGTGCCTTAATGAGAATCTCAATGCTGACATGGTTCTTCTGACTGTTGGATTTAAAAGAGCAGGGTGCACTTGTCTTCTGCGTATTTCTGTTTTGTGTGTTCCATTCAGAGAAACTGAACTTTAGTCTGTGGCTTAACATGACATTTCAGTTAAGTTAGTCTGCTTTTGTCACATGATAATATTCCTTGCCAACATCTTTTTTTTTTTTTTTTTTTTTTTTTTTTTTTTTTTTTCAAAGCTCTGTTAATTGCAAACTTAACAAATGTATTTAAACTATGTGCCAGTGTTCTAAGGACAACACATTAATCCAAGGTAGAAAATGCACATAAAACAAAGAGTTTAAGCAATTGGATATTGGTAGCTCTACTCTTGCAAATTAACCACATCGGTTTTATGTCAAATGCCCTGAGCTAAGAACTGATACAAGGCAGGGAAATTAGGGCTCTCGTGAAAGTTCTGGAAAATGGAAACAAACAAATAAAAAAGAATGTGTATGCTTCTCATAATTATGGGAAACCTGATTTTTTAAAAATAAATGTACTTTTGATTTGATTTCTAATGAGATCATAACTGCAGTAATGTGCCAACTATGTCAGGAACAATATGAGTGTCCAGTTGTGAGCACACTGTTCTATTGTATGCTAATATCTGAATGTAAATATTGCAAATGCACAAACAAATCAAGAAATGTCACCCAAGAATGCCCCTGGGAAACGTAACAGAGGCAGCTGTGCAAACAACTGTAACAACAGGGAATAAATTTATGAGCATATGTAGATTTACTCAGTTTCTGTTGCAAAAATAGATTTTACCTTTCACCACAGGTGACTTGTCATTATTTGCTACATCTATTATCATAGTACAATAGATCGCTATGATTTCATTGATGGAACAGCAGACAGGAAGTATAAAATGTTCAAATATTAAACTTATACACTCATGGGATTTATATGCTTGTTTGTTCTTGAAATTTGCACATTTAATTTCTTTTTGGAGATATTATTTCTCATGGCCATTAGATTTTTCAAAGTCAAAATAAAGTGTAAACAACCATTGATGAAATTACCTGCCAAAACATGTTATATTTTAGCAAAGAACTTGGACATAAATTAAGCAAAAGCTTTTATTTTATATGCAATCCATCAGCATCCTTTTAAAATTTGCCTCTTACAAAATACGTTCCCCTTAGTCTGACTATCTTGGAACTGCAAAGCTGAAACTGAATGGCAGCAATTGAGATTTCCTGTCTCAAGGAACTACTGTTATAAAGGCAGCTAAGATTATTCTGCTTAGAACTTTGTAAAACAGAAGCATTTATGTATTTCTCTCTTGACTGCACTACTACATCATTTTTAAAAAAAACTGTGTCAGCAATAATTTTCCTCAATTACTGTTGCTCTTTCAGCTGCTGTTATTGAGGTACTTGTACTTCACACTGTGGGACAAAAGCAATGCTCAGCATTTAGCATTTGTCTGACACTATGAAACTGTCAGACTGGTGTCTCCTCCTGTGCTGTTACTGCTCCTCTTTGTTTCAAATGTATTCTTAAATGCTTTTCTTAAAGTAAAGAAGCTCCCAAATGTTTATCAACTCTCACCAAACACTTTAACATAAAGCTCATCAACATTTTGTACAAAACTTGAGTTCAACTTTTTGTGAATAAAAGTGCATGCAATAGTTGAGTTACTGTAGAATCTCCAATTAAAATTCTCTTGTGTATGTGAGTGAAAAAAGGGGCAGAGAACCTTATTAAATGCTGAGTGTCAGAACTGCAGATGCACCTGAAAAATTAGATGTGGAATTGAAAACCCAACCTACTGTAATATGTTGCACCAGCCATTCACTGAAAAATATCCAGTTAAACTCCCTTATCACAAAACACATTATATTTGATAACAGGGACCGTTGGTATATTTTTAAGGTGCTTAAATGTGACTACAGAAACCAGAGTTACTCAGTGATTTCTAGCTGCCTTGGAAGAACAGTAAGGCAGGACTCAAGGGCATGGAATGGGATTACATATAGTAGCATTTTCTAATTTTACTAGCACATCTGAAATCATACTTTTATTTCAGTGAACATAGTAACTTTAACTTCATTTAGTCAAATCCTTCCAGGGGAGAAGAAAAACAAACAAAAAACCCTTATCCTCTTAGGAATTAGACACATTTTATTCAAAGCCAGTGCCTTGATAACAGATTGGATGTGGACTGTTTATATAAGAAATCATAGGCACTGAAAGACAAATGTGAGTGTGCCTCACGAGGTGGATGTTAGGGGTGGCACCTAACCGCCTACCTTCTGGCACAAGTCCCCTCAGAATTTCCCAAAGCTTGTGGAGTTTATTACATCCATGCTGACTTAGGGTTTCTTACCAACGCAGCAGAGAAAATAACATTTTCTATGTGTAAATAGACACGGGCTGGCTGCAAATCCTATTAAATATTGACTCTTTTAGGGCCGAAATTAACTTCCAATTGTGCACCGAGTCTTACGATGAGATGTACTTGTAGGGCAGCTGTAGAGAATAAAAGGAAGCCTGTGGCAGCTAACTGGGTGTTCAAAGCCACTACAAGTTCACGCTTAAGAGCAAAACTAATAAGAGATACCGTGTTTTCTCTGAAGGCTCTCACGACACAAAGCCTTTCGTTTAACCTTCTTAGGGCGTTTTGCTGCCGCACGGGGTCGCGATGACAGGGACTGCCTCTTTTACTCTCGCCGGGTGCTAACGGCCCGGCCCAGCCCGGCAGCACCGCCCCCGAGCCGAGCGGGAGATTTGAAGGGAAGCGGCGGCGGCAGCAGAGCGCTCGCGGCCATGGTGGAGGGCCCGTGCCTCGCCCTGTTCGCAGAATGGCTGCGGGCCCGCGTGCGCCGCGGCCAGGCCGTGCGCGGGGCGCGGGGCGGCGCTGCGCCAGCCGGGGCCGGCAGCGCGGTGAGGGCTGGGGCTGAGTTTGGGTTTGGGAGGCCTCTGGGGGGCCGCGATCAAGCTTAGGGGCGGGGTGTGCAGAAGTTGTACGGCTGCGTGTGTGGTGTTAAGGGACTTAGTTGCATGTCAATAACCTTTTTTTTTTTTTTTTTTTTTTTTTTTTTAGCATCGTTTTAATTAGACCAGCTATTCAAATAAACAAAGGCTGTGGCATCTGCTCTCAGTACAGGCTGTGTAATTTCTCAACTAGTTTTTATCTTTCTAGCTGGCAGCATAAACTAATGCAACAGTATAAAACTCTGCTGGGGCTTTGTGAGACCTTCTGGTAGCAAGCTCATATAAATGAGCAGGTCTAGCTAATGGGCTGTGACAATCCTGGGTCTGGTATTGATTATGGAGGCGACGAGGTGTTTGGGTTTTTATTTATTTATTTTCTCAGCTGAATGAAATTGTATCACTCAAGTCCTAAGTAAGTGTACTAGATATCTTCAGACAAAAAGTTGGGGACTGCCCCTCCAACACCCTTTGTGATGTAAGAAAATTTATTAAGGATTAAGGCTGAATAAAACAATACTTAAATGAACATAAGAAAAATGTGGCTCAAGATACATCTGTTTAAGATATGCCATCAACAGATTGGGCCTGATGGCTTTGTATCCCTCAGGACTAAGCTTTTTAAAATTAGGGAGTTACTCTTACAATTTCATAGGAAAATTTAATGCCCTTCATTTTGCATAACTTAGTACAGCAGAAGTCAGCTCAGGGTTGACTTTATTCATCAGCAAATGACCATCATAAAGCTCTTGTGCATTTCAAATCTCAAAAGCAGCTGTTAACCATAGCCTAAGCTTACGCCATTGCTGAGGACTGTAGTATTTAAGAGCATCCACACAGATTTAAACAAACCTGAGTGCCTTAAATCCAAAACACTTTGTTGCATATGGACTTCCTTTAATACTTTTATTGGAAGGAATGATCAGTTTATGCAAGAAGGAAATTTTTGCTTTCTTATTTTGATAATAGGTGAAGTAAATGATGTTGGTGTAATGCAATATATATATATTTCTACTTGATAGATTAATAACGGCAAAACCCTCTGAATGTACATAATTTCAGGGTAATAAGAAAGTGGGGAATTATTTTGAAAGTAGCTTTCAAATTTCACTAATCAGCTCAAGCATTGCTGATTTGCTGGAGTTGCTTTCACATATGTTTATGCTGCAATTAAGCATTGTTAATGAAGCTTTGGTACTTGCATTTGGTCCCTTGCAGTTAGGGCTTCAATGACCACGGGTATATTGTTTGCAAGTTTCATCAGTGTCTGAAAAGGACCTTTCAGAGTCCTCGAACTGCTATTCAGAGGGACACATTGAGAAAAATGGGCTGGCAGAAACTTGTGAAGTTCAGCATTTGCAGGACTTGCAAATTCCTCTACCTGGAACAGAATGATGCCATGCAATAGCAGGGGCATGAGTGCTGCTCAGGTGGAAAGTGGCTCAGTGAGGTTACTACTGTGCCCTTCTGGGGAAGAGGGCCAGCTACCTGCTGGGCTGTGTTAACAGTGTAGCCAGACAGCTGAGGATGGTGATTCTGTACCTCTGCTCAGCACCTCTGAAGTTGCATCTGGATTACTGTGTCCAGTTGTCAACTCCCAGTACGAAAAAAAATGGTAATGTACTAGAGATAGGCCTAGCAGGCTGAAATGTGATGCGTTAAGAGAGGCTGATGGAACTGGGTCTTTATTGCTCTCTTTGGCTGTTTATAAAGGAAGGTGTGGAGACAGCTAGGCCATTGTCAGAAGTGGATGGTAGGATGAGAGGCAACCGATACAGGCTACAACAGGAGAAATCCTGATTAGATGTTAGGAAAACTTTTCCACCATAACAGTAGCCAAGCCCTGGAACAAGAGCCCAGAGAGAGGAGAAACACCACCCCCAGAGATGCTCAGAAGTTGACTGAATGAGGCCCAGGACTGCCTGATCTAAGTTAGTCCTGCTTTGGGCAGGTGATTTGGACCAGATAACCTGTAGAGGTCTCTTATTATAATTGTAATGAAGCTTCATGTGCTATGCAAGAAAAGATCATTGCTTCAATTACACAATTATTATCATCTCTTCTAGTAGTGTCCTGCTTGCTGTTCAACATCATCTGAGATTAGACCTTCAGCTGTTAGGAAGAGAGAAGCATCTCTGTGAAGGTTATTCTGTAATATGCAATGTGAAATGCTGAAAGCATATAATTAGCATGGCTAGAAATTCTGGCAAGAGGTATTTGGAGAAGGGTGGAGCCTTGCAAATGGCAGAAAGTTGACACTCCGACAACTGTTTAATGTTCAAACTATAGCCATTAGTTTATATCAGCTGGGAACTGTTTTTGAATTCATGACTTGAAGGAAAAGGGATCACAGAATCACAGAATTTCTAGGTTGGAAGAGACCTCAAGATCATCGAGTCCAACCTCTGACCTAACGTTAACAGTCCCCACTAAACCATATCCCTAAGCTCTACATCTAAACGTCTTTTGAAGACCTCCAGGGATGGTGACTCCACCACTTCCCTGGGCAGCCTGTTCCAGTGCCTCACAACCCTTTCGGTAAAGAAGTTCTTCCTAACATCCAGCCTAAAACTTCCCTGGCGCAACTTAAGCCCATTCCCCCTCGTCCTGTCACCAGGCACGTGGGAGAATAGACCAACCCCCACCTCGCTACAGCCTCCTTTAAGGTATCTGTAAAGAGCAATAAGGTCACCCCTGAGCCTCCTTTTCTCCAGGCTGAACAAGCCCAGCTCCCTCAGCCGCTCCTCATAGGACTTGTTCTCCAGAAATATAAGGATAAGATACGTTGATTTAAAAAAAAAAAAAAAAAAAAAAAAAGGTTGATGTCTAAATTGGAAAATTAGTTCATACATCTACTTGTTGAATGCATACTGATGCCGGTATCAAAGTATTATAAATTCTGTTTTAATCTTTATGCATATGTATTCATTTTCAGACTGCCACGAGTGGGGAGAGAACCTCTGTTTATAATTTCCTTACTGGACATGTTTACAGGGGTGTGGAAACATTGGGAAAGGAACTTTTTATGTATTTTGATCAGAAAGCTTTGAGGTAAGAGGAAAGAAAAATGTTTTCTACGTGTTTGAACTGTGTGTTTTCAGGTTTTTTGTTGTTGATCGTGCTATTGTCAGTTCCATATATTTGGAAGTTAGTCTTATGGAGAAACTTCTCTGCAGCCTCTGTTTAAGAGCTTGAAACACTAGATAGTCACTTAAATTGTTTCAGATAATTTACTGCTTTATTCTTAGTCTAAGATTCCGTGTGGAGGTACCTGAAAAGGACAGTTGTTCCTTGAAATGCTTTGTTTCTTTCAGTCAGGAAACATAATTCTATTTTTTCTAAATCTTTAAATAAGAAAACGGTCTTTTCTTCATTCAGTGTAGTCATTGTCAGCTAGTGACTGATCTTGAAAAAAAGTGCCAAGTCATGATTTTTCTTCATTTAAAACTGATAAATAGTTTCAACCTTAAATCACCTTAGAATTCTGCAATGTTTTGCCAGTGGCACTGCTGTTACAGGGGAGAGATAGAACTGAAAATGCTTGGCTGGTGGTACAACAGTTTACAATGGCTGCACACTGGATAAAAGCAGTGACATTAGAAGTTATCAGGGATGACGCGTAGACAGATCTTTGGTGGCAGGGGGCTGCTGTTTATCAGGTGTAGTGCTGTATGCCTATTTCTTTTAGTGTTAGAGGAATGCATCTTAGGAACTTGTATGTATGTAAGTGAAGTAAACACATGGCTTTAATAGTAATTAATACTAAAACCTTTAACAACTAATGCTAAGAAAGTGCAATGAAAGAAAAAAAGTGATAAAAGTTGTACACCATAAAACAAAGCCAGAAGCCCCAAATATGATATGTGATCCTGTGAAAAGTCTCCAGGAACAAAAGAGAAGTCTACAAACCATGAAAGTATCCCAAACTCTATAGCTGCTTATATAGGAGTCTTGAATCTCTTAATAAAACTGTTGGCATAGTAGTTACTGCTGTATATCAAAAGACTCTTCACTTAAAGTTAATTCTTAAGGATATTACGTGTAGGTCCTGATGATTTAAGAAACTGCTGTTGTTGTATACATGAATTCTTACTGCAATTTTAAGATGTTTATATTTTCTAGTTTTTAATTAAAACAGTGTTGGGGGGACATGGGAATTAGAATGTAATAAGAGGGGAAATATAGGGATTTACCAAAGATGCCTGAAAGTTCAGTGCAAAAGGTTGGGATATCTCCTGGGAATTGACCTGGGCATCACCTAGCTGAATCTTAATGCAGAGAAACAAAACATCCCCAATATTCTTGTTTGAGAGATATGTACCAGTGGTCTTTTCCTGGTCAATTTCCAATCATATAATTTAGAAAAGATGTTTAATAAAATATCTAAAATGCCTCAAACTTTCTGTTAAAAAAAAGATACAGTGCTTATGACTGTATTGTATGTATTACAAATTAATTGCATAAGCAAAGGAGTGAATTACCAAAAATAATGTTTTTTTTTATTGTACAAACTGAATTACAGTATAAGGGGGGGGGGGGGGGAAAGGCTATTACTCTAAGAAATGTAAGCAAGCATTTTGCATAAGTTACCTTCAAAGAAAAAGAATATGTGGCTAAGTTCTAGTATGGAAAATATGATCTTTTAGCCCTCAAAGCTATTAAATAATTACTAAGCTTCCTTGTCAGTGCAGTAATATACCATACTTTGTGAAAAAACAGAATCATAAAATGGTTTGGGTTGGAAGGGACCTTAAACATCATCTAATTCCAGCCCCCCTTCCATGAGGAGGGGCATATTCTTCAATTCTCTTTTGATAATAAATTTAAGTTTCACCAATTCATCATTTAAATTAACTCTAGAATTGCATTAAGAAATCTTTTTAGTTGCATTGATTATTTGATAGGAAATGTTGTGAAAGTTATGTACAGGAAAGGTGTCTTCTACATGGGAGACAGAAGTTACCTGTTATCTGGTAGTTAAGATGTTTGTTCTGATCTTTTAAAAGTGTATGTTGTGCATCTGAAACCAAGTTGTTGAGGGGAGTAAGAGGAAGGCTTCAGAAACTCTATCTAAGATTGTCAGGATTGCTCTTGGAGAGGAAGTAAGGAATAGGTCTTCAGAGGATATATTCTTTATTAAAGTAAACTCAAATATAGGACACTATTGTCATGGGGGTTACCACTACACAGATTCTGTGTCTGTACCGTTTCTCAACATAATAAAACCAGTTTTTCTCATCTGCTGAGATTTCCTGTGAAAATGTGGTAGTGATGCTGAAATGTTTGTCAGACAAACCTATGTAGCATATCTTGTGAAAGATGGGGCCATGAAAGGTAATTAACTCATATTGTGGGTTTTCTCAAGTGGGGAATGGCTGCCTGGTGGAAGAAGGTAACTTGGTCATGGAATTGTTTAATACAGTTTGACTACTGCTTGCCTGACTTGCAGATGAGGCTGCTTCTGAGTTATTGCCACGTTAATGGGTAGCAAATAGCCAATGAGGGAAGTCCAGGATGCTTGCAATCCACAGTGGGCAACTATTTAGGAGTACAAATAATAATGAGGAGAAATTAGTATTTCTACTTTTTGATTCCTGTTTAAACAAGGTAATCAAAGTCTCTGAAGAAAGTCATGTCAAGTTTTTAGGAAAAAATAGATTTTATTTTTCAACTTTGTCTTGCAAGTCACTTAAAAAAAAAAAATCAAAGATGAAAAAAAATATCTGTGATACTAGTGAGTTGTGCTGGAGAGGCCTGCATGGATTGCAGGGTTTGCTAAGGAAATGAAAGTTATGTGAGAAAGTTTGTACTGGGCTTAGTTTCTGTAGTGTGCTATTAACATTTATTTGGAGTCAGAAATGATTTGGAAAAGCTTCTGAAAATTAATAATGTATCTATATTTTTGTATAACTGAAAACAGATGAAAATGTTCTTAGGAAAGAGATCATAATTATTGACCACAAATGCCTTAAAGAAAAGACATCCACCATCTTGACTGGGAATTACATGTTGGCACATAGAATGTGATAATGTGAATTGTCAGTGTTCTTCTTACATTTCCTTGTAATATATTGACTCTGTTGCTATTTAACTCTTTTTAGGGGAAAAATAGTTTAAGCCTTATGATATTGTGTAACACTAATTCTAAAAAACTTACCCTTTTACTTTAAAACAACAAAAAATCATATTTTTTTTTTTTGCTATTAGCTGTCATTTAATAATAGATCCTAAGTTTAATTAATGTTTTTTTCCTATTAGTCATTGTTTTGCCCGATTTCAACATATCAAAGATAATGAAACAGAGTAAAATCTTGTAAATTTCTTAATGTAAATGTGTAGCAATGATCATAAATTATTTTTTCTATTAGTGAACTGGCAGGTCACTATAGTAGCTAACAGTACTGACTTCTTAACATTTTTTTTAAACAAAATTTGGTTAATAGAACCACCAGCTACTAAAGTGAATGCTGTTTTTTAAAAGGAACTTTCTGTAAATGTTAGTGCATTCCCATTTGGTAGCAGGATGCAAGAGTTTGGTTTAATCTTTTTTTGACTAGTTAATCTTGTGTAGTACTGTTCATGGCACTTTAGAACAGGAAGTGGCTAACAAACAAAACCAGCTGAAATATTTTTATTAACGGAACTGATTTCCAAGAAGAGAGCTCTAGACACAGGTTTTTGAAAACTAAAGGAAATTAATGAATAAATACTATGAGGATGTTACATAAAGAATTGGCTTTAGTCTATGCTTACTGAAATATTTCCTTAACCTGACGGCAAGTACTTAAAATGCCCATCCTTCCTGATGTGTGACATGGAGACATTAAAAGGACATATGCTTTGACGTTCAGCTTGTTTTGTCATACGAGTAGATTCATCTGTTAAATCTTTTTTGCAGCTACAAAATATTGCACCTTTTATGATATACAGTATTTAATCTAAGAAGTAGAGACAGGATGTGAATGTACCAGGCAAATTTGTAATAAACAAAATTTATGGGACTACAGTCAAACTTGTCCTTTGCTCAAGTATACTAGTTCCCAGTAGAATATATTATAAAATGTAAGACTTCTTAAAACATTAGTGATCTGTAAAAGAAATCCTTGAAAGTGTCTGTTCCACTCCTTTGCCATATGTGTGTGTTTCAGTTTTTCTTTTATTAATTTTTAATTGACCTGATGTCATTGCCTTGGTTGTAGGTTAAAAAAATAAAAATAAAAAAATCAGAAAACAGCATATGGCAGATGTTAATTACATTGTTTATGGCATTATTGGAAGTAGCTGTGATATAATGTAGTGTTGGCAGAGAAAGGACTGAAATCTTTGCTTTCACACCGGATGACTTCTGCCTGATTTAGCAGTATATTGTCTGAAGCAGTCTCATTTCTTTCAGTCTCCCTGAGGACTTAAGAACCTGTGTAAAGCTAGCATGTTGGGTGGAATAAAATGCTAAGTGCAATACACCAGAAAAGTGTGTTAACAATCACTTTTGAGTTTTGCATAATGAATTTTGAAGACCACTTGAAAACTGCTATGTTTTGGAGTGTTTCTAATTTAGGGATGGGACAGTTCTTCTCTGGAGACTAACACTATGCAAACAAGTAATTTGTTGCTATTTTACTCTACCAGAATTTATGTACGTGCTTACTGACTTTGTTAGGTCAGAATAGTTCATAGATTAAATAAATAAATAGACTAGTTTAATGCTTGGAAACATTTTTAAGATTAAATACACATAAGAACTCTCTTTCTTTCCAAGGATTCACTTTGGTATAAATGGTTTCATGCGCATTAATCCCGATGGAAGCAAAGACAGAAATGGTGCATTACCAGTTTTGGAGATTCAGCTTACTGAAGATACTATTTGTTTTTTTGGGGTGACAACAGAATATAGGTAAAGTGAAAGCTAACTAATTTAAAACAAACAAACAAACAAAAAACCTGCACGGCTTGGTTTAAATGTATAACATTTTTTTAAGAATGTAGTAGAAAAATCACACAATGTTAAGTGTTTGGATGAATAGATACACAGAAATAAATTTAAACTTCCTAAACACAACATGTTTATTTTTATGGAAATCTAAATTTGTTGGTTTTGTATTAGAGTTTACATACAGTTAAAGTAGTTCAATACTGTGGCCTTATTAGGTAGTGTTGAGACTGGGAATTAAACTTGGATTTAATTCAGTCCTCTTATCTGAATGCGGAACCCTATCACTTTAATTGTCGTGTTGAAACTACCAAACCCATGTAACTATACAGTTTATTATAGTTGATGTCCAAACACATGATTCCAATGTTGGAAGTAGTTTTAAAGCAAGGACCTTACAACTAGTTTCTGAGCTAATATGAAGAAAATAGGAATGATTTTTTGTATATAGCTTGCAAGTTCTGTGCATGTATCATTAAGCTGCTTTGTGAGGGAGGGGTTAATACCATTTCTGTGCCTCTTCCTGTGACTGGTATTTTCACATTTTGTGTTACCTGTGTATACTATTCTATTATACTTTCATATGTTGTTTTAAAAACTGTGCGGATATATTAACATACAACTGAAATAAATAAATAAATAAATATATATATATATATATATATATGAAAGTTTATTTTTCTCTTCCAGAAATGCAGCAGAGAGTGAGCAGAAAGTGAGAATGATGGAAAGCTTGGATGTCTGCTCTCCAAAGTTTAGCTTCTTAAGAGCAGAAAGTGAGATTAAGCAGCAGAAAACCCGCAGGTTGTGTGATGTGTTACTGGATCAAACAGTATTACCTGGAGTGGGAAATATCATAAAAAATGAAGCACTATTTGACAGTGGTCTTCATCCAGCTGTTAAAGTAGGTGGACTGTACCAAGATTGTTCTTAATGACACCCAAATATTAGAAATGTAAATACACATTTATATACTGTTTTGTCATCTTCTTATCTTCCTTTGTTTTCTCACCTATCATTTCTTAAGTTATTTCAAGGCACTGAAATTCCAGTTTAATCATTATAATTTGTCATGGCTTTCCTTGGAACCTGTTGCAAGTTGCTCCTGTCTCCTAAGTTGGACATACTGGTTGAGGCCATGCCTTCAGTCTTACAGCTTGAAACTTCTTTTCTAGGGAGTTCATTTACCTTTCAAATCCTGACCTTGTCTGGCATCATGTTGTGCTGCCTTTCAATTGATAGCCCATAAATAAAGTGAAGAATGCTCAGGTTTACTTAGTTACTACCCAAATAGTATGTAGTACAGTTGTTTGTCTCCTCCACTTACTTTTCTGCTAGCTGGCATAGTGTGCTTTTCTGCCATTGTTTACCATACTTTTTTGGTAAAAATCCTCAAACATGCATGTTGAAAACAAGTCTGATGTTAGCAAAACAGACTGAGATTATATAGAATGTAAAGCAAAGCAGGTGAAAATAGCGAGAGATTTAGTTATATGTAATATTTCTGGAAGTTCTTCATAGGATCAGTCTGGATTTTATTCTTTCCTAGAGCTGTATGATGACATCCATGGATATGATGACTGTCCATTTGAAGTGAGTGGATATTCATCTAGGTCTGAGGACGCTCAGGTGCATTCTCAGCTGTTTATAAGTCCTGATATTTAAGTATTCCTATAAAAATGAGTCTTGGATCTTGATTTCTCTGTGGGATGTTACTCAAAAATTGCATAGATTCTACATTTTATTCATCTGAATTAAAATTTTATGTCAATAGGAGCTGCAGCTTACTTGTGTATCCAATAGTCAAAGTAAGAAGAACAGGATGGGGATCTCACTTTTGTTGTTGAATGTATTAATTAAAACAAGTAATGAACCATGGAACTGTCCTCCTTAACCTTATTGATGCTTGGTTTCTTTGGAATATGAATGCAAGTTCTACTGAAACTATGGAGGCATCTGTTAATTAAGTTTCTCTGGCATATCTTGTTTCCAACCCATTTTTAATAACATCTGGAAGGTTATCTAGTCCAGTGTCCTTCTTAAAGCATGACCAACTTTAGAGGTAAATCAGATTGCTTAGGGTCTTATCCAGAAGTTTAAAAATAAAAATAAAAATGCATCAGGTGACATTTCAAAGCCCCTCTGGACAAATTGTTTCAGTGCTTAATTCATCCCGAGATACTAATCAAAGTGCATTAGTGTGTATCTGCAATTTGAGATGGCACAGGAAATTAAAATATGACTTAAAATTGGAGTTCATAGCAGAAATATGGTTGATACATCTCTAACTGTGATGCCTCTGTCTCCAGCATTCTTCCTGAAGATCTCTCACAAGGAAGAGTTTCTAATGATAGGTAGATTTTATAAAATCCACAGGGAAATTAAAAGGTAATTAAGAGTGTTTAACTCCATATGATTCCTGTGATCAGGAACTATTAGGTCAACCACTGAATTTTTAGTCAATGTTTTGCATGGTTGAGGCAAAGTACATTGTTTGCTATTCACAGAATGAGTTTATGTAGTGTAGAACATGACTAATATTTTACTGATTTTTCTTAAATATATATAAGCAAATTATATAAATTATATATATATATATAATGTGAAGTCAAATAACTCATCATAACAGGATGCAATGCAATTCCACATCAACTGAAGGTATTTGGAATGCCTGTTGTTATACATCTTTCTACTGTTGTTGCTTAACAATATTGTGAAAATCATGCCTTATTTACAGGTTTGCCAACTGACAGATGAGCAGATACATCATTTGGTGAAAATGACACGTGACTTTACTCTGCTTTTTTATAAGGTATGGACACACATTCCTGAGAAACCTCCAAAACTTGACTCCAGCATATGTCAACTGTATTTGATCATCTAGTGGAAACTGTAAAAAGATGCAACAAGACAAGTGTTTCAGTGAATAGGAGTCTTGCTTTAAGTGTTCTTTATTAATTGCAGATTGTCAAATGATGAAAGGTGGAGTCTCTAGATTGTAAAAATATGCAGAATGTTGGCCCAGTTGCAGCAAGAAGACATAAGCGTTGCCAGAGGGCCAGTTCAGCACAGTTTTGCTTTACATGGGCTGTAATGTTACTCGGAGCGTGTCAGAACTGATGTAGGTTAAGCATGTGCTTATAAGGTAAGATAAGGTCGCTCTTCAAACTGGGAGCTAGAGGTCACCCCAGGAAAGTATGAAGATAATTCAGTTCGTGCAGCTTCTTTTATGAAACTTGAAAGTATATCTATTTGAGTAAATAGGTTGTGAATTCTAACTTTTTTTCCTCTAACTGAAGCAACCATTTTGGCTGCTGAAGTGAAATAAACTCAAGGTTTTCCCTACTGCCATAACTCTTCAACAGGATTTTATTTCTTCCTGTATAAGCCCTATAATTTCTGATTGCTCTTTATCTTTCCAAAAGAGAATGAGAGAAGTGGACCTAATTCTTGCATGTTTTTTTTTTTTTTTTTTTTTAAACTGCATGCAGAGAAATGAACAGCAACTGTGCAATGATTGTTTCTCATATTTTTCATGAAGAGCAAGGAGCTAGTTTTGACAGAAACTTGTTTTTTGGTAGGCTAAGAGGAAAGCACTTAACATCTTAACATTTAATACAGTCTTTCAATTATAGAGGTTAAAAATGTACTTTGTTTAATAGTCTACCTAAATCTCTGCTTTCCCCCAACACACTGAAGAGTAGTGTTTAGTCTGTTGCCTAGGGAAATCTTTTCATTTTCCGTTCTTGACTGGTAAAGAGATAAGCAAACAGGTTGGCATCTACTTATAATACTAAAAGACTTGAATGTGTCACAGGATTTTAGACTGACAATAAACAAACAATTTGAACTTTTTGTAGCTCAGGTTACCTATCTTACACTTTCATAACCTGTATCTACCAACTATTTACCAGTCAAGTGCTTTTAAAGGATGAGATAATCCCCCAAAGCCTCTTAAACGTAAAAGCATAATGAAAATAAAATCAAGGTTTTCCCTACTGCCATAACTTCAACAGGATTTTATTTCTTCCTGTATAAGCCCTATAATTTCTGATTGCTCTTTATCTTTCCAAAAGAGATAATAATGAAAATATGGTAATAAGAGTAGTAGTGCTTGATCATTGTTTGTATAATGTTCTTATACTGTAATTGTTGTAGTAATCATACCATGTTATTTTATGTAGTGTTAACACCTTACAGATACAAAGATCTTGCAATCTTGTTCTTATAATAAGCTGTTGCTTATGTCTATTTTTCAAATAACAAATGGAATGAAACTACTAATAAGAAACTAATGTAAATGTTAAGGAGAAATCTACAAAAAAGCAAACTGCTTGTGAATATTCATGCCATACATCCATAATTCCTTCTGATTGAATTACTGGATTATATAGTCAAAAGCAGAAGCGGTTCTTGTTCACTGAGGCTGATCAATATGGGCACAGCAGAAGCAAATACGCTGTGCTCAGACACTTGTATTTTGGGGAGACTCCAAGAGTCTTTGTCTTACGGAGGTAGAGATACTGATCCCTGCCAAAGGTGGGCTGGTATTATCAGTCCAGCTGTGGTGGTGTTTTAGCTGCATTTGAGGAACTGAAATTGTGGTACAGAAACTCATGTGGCTCTGCAGAGCTGGCTGCATCTCTGCTGGGCTGCTGTTTTTTTCTGTTTTTTTTGTTTTTCTGCCAGTTTTAGCAGGAGTATGTCTATGCTGACTCCACATGAATTGTCTCCTAAAATGTGGCTGCTTGTCAGCCCTCTGGGAGCTCATTCGGGTCACTCTACCCTTTGGGCATGTACTGTACTGTACTTTATTATGACTTTCTGCCAGGTCCAGAGGCGCTTGACATAGTGCCAAGCAGCTTTTCACAAGCAGCTTTGGTCACCAGTGTGACTAGCGCCAAGATGAAGCTGAGCGTTTTTACTGGGCTCAAGCTGATTCCTACAGAATCTCTGGAATACTTCTGCATTGCACTTGCATAGTTCTTCAGGTCAATATGCCTTCCCAAAATCTAGATTGTAGTAGTATGAGGACTGAGTTGGCTCTGTGGTAGGGATATTTTTGTTTCTTTTGTTTTTGTTTTTCTGTGCTACGTTGATTGGAGCTCATGAGCTCTCCAAAAACACTCCTGCAGGTGCCTGGTCGAAAAAAACTGGTGCTGAATCAGATTTAGCTGATCCATCTGAATTCAAGGGAACCCTAGCACATAACTGCCTATGTCATGCTACTGTATTTTTTTTACTTTTTTTTTTCTGTCTATTATTCCAACATGTCAAAAATTCCAGATCCTGTTATGCCAAATTTAATGGCAATTATTTCCATAAAAGAAGATGAGATACAGGCAATCACTGTTATGAGCTTGCCTTCAATATCTTTGTTTAGTCATTGAGCTATCAGTTTACATAGGTGTTTTTTATTATTTTTTTTTAGTTTCAGATGAACTGTAGAAAGGCTGACATAAATGTTGGGACTGTAACTTGGGTTTTAAATGTTACATTTTCAGTGCCGCAAAACTGGATCTCCACTCTACAAACACTACAAAGTATACAGGTGCCGAAGTTGCGGTCAGTGCAATGGGAAAATCACTGTGTGCCGTTTAGGAGAGAACAACAGGATGACTTACTTCTGCTCTCGATGTCAAAGGGCTGATCCCCAGCTTGTCAATGTTAGGTACGAGGTAACTTTACAATGCTTAAACGTTGATGCACTTGAAGTGCTGTTATGGTAACAATGAATAGCAAATAAAATGGATGCATGCGAACCAATGTGCATTTCATATCTAAATTCACTTGTATGTATGAAAGAAAAATGTTTTGGCCACTGTTATTTTTAAATGGTTAAAAGCCTTGTTTAGAATACTTCTTTCAAAAGTCCCTTCTCTTATGAACTAGCTGGTGCTCTAATCAAATATGGGAATCATAAAAACAACTCAGAGTACTCAGAATTACTCATTGCTTCTGGAGAGATTGCCCCCTGTTGTTGCTGTTATAATAGGCTTGGATATTTACACATAAAAGGGTTGAAGGTTGAATGGCTTAAGGAAAGTAGGAATTTTTGTCTCCTTTCCTTTCCATAGGAAGGCCTCTTCAGTCCAGGAATTTCTAGACAACTGTGCATAAATGCAGGTTTTTTTCTGGCTGTAGAGTTACACTGAGGAAAACTAAAAAAGTAAATTCAGAGTGCAGCAAATACCGTAGCGCTTAGGACTTTTATTCCTCCGTATCAGTTTTGGAAAGCCTTTACTACAGGTGTGCCACAGAGACTTTCAGTGCCACATAAATTGTGCTAGCAGCAGCCTTCTTTCTTTTATTTTAGAAAAGCACAAAATGTATTTGATGTCACAGAGGGGCAAAAGGTAAAAGTTTCAAAAGCACCTTGACTGCAGACTCTTCCACACCTAAGTTGTTCTTGAAAATTTTCATCTGAGGCCTCAGAATCTTGCCTTTTAAGTTTGAACTCTGTCAATCTGATAAGAGGCACTACTTCAGTTTAAAAACTTTGTCTTCATTAGAGTGTGTGTGTTGTGTGTGTATACATATATTTAGATAAGATTTACAGAACACATAAAACTCTCTTTCTCTGCCACCCCTATGCTGTCTTCTTTCAAGATTCAGATGGTTTATGGGATTTTGCTTAGAGCTTAAAAATCATCTCTCAGTACAGATCAAACATTCAAAATTCCAGCTTGGAAGATAAATATTTCACATGCTGATAACCCCAATCTGCTTTCTTTTCTGAAAGTTTTAATGAGAAATCTTTTGCAGAATGGTAGAAGGTGGCAATGTTCCATTGAGTCAGATAAATAGAAAATGATGCAGGGGAAAAATATATTTTTCTCTCCATATTAGAACAAATAGGGCGGTTCTGAAAACAAACAAACAAACAAACAAACAATGGTGTACTTCAATTATAGATGTGGTAATAGTAGCTGTAAAATGAAAGATTGTTTCTATTCTGTTCTCATACACTGAGAACAGAATCACTGTTCTACTGCTCTGTTTTCTATTATGCAGTAACTATTACCACATAAAAGTACGTTTAGCTCTCAGGTGGCTTATCTGCCATTCCAAGCTTTTCACCTTTGAAGGCTAAAAGGAGGCCCTGAGATCAAACTGACTTGCTACAGTTCATAAACAGTAGAATTTAACTCAGTTGTTCCTGGGTCAAGTCCAATAGCTTTATGATTTTGCTCAACTGAGAAAATGAAGAAAGCACTTCATATAAGCTACTTCATCAAATTCAAATGTACCTTGAATTTTTTAAAATACACTATTTTCCTATATTTCATCAACCCCAAAAAGGAGAAATGAGAATTATACTGAAAAAAAGACATACTGAATATATTCAGTCTGGTAATGCATTTTTGATAGCTGAGTAGTAGAAATGATTTAATTATGTAAAAATATCCATTTTTAATACTTCCAGTTCATCTGTTTTGTTATCTAGCCCCCCAGTATTTTGCTGAATGGTATTGTAATGTCTATTCTAACTCTTGATAGCACAGTATCTCTGGTATGTCAACAGTTCTTATTAGCCTCCATATCTTTCCTGTTGTGGAAGATCTGTGGTAGATAAAATATCAATACTGTTGAGAAAAAAAATACTGTAGAAATCTGGCCTGTTAAGGAGAGTGATAATTACAAAATAAATGGTAAGTCTAAGGAATGTCACAATTCACATAAATGTTACTGAACCGATCAGTTCATGTTACATTTAACATGCTAACAACATTTGAATAGTATGACAAAATTAGTCCTTGGTAGCATGCAGTGACTGTGAAAGAGGAACTATGACTCTAAATAAATGTACCAACAGAGGGGAGCAGTAATTTACAGGAAAATAACTACAGATCAGGCTTATAGAAGTATTTGCTGTACAACTTTGGCTCATCAATTACAGCAAGGATGTTTGTGAACTCTGATGAGAAGAAAAGAGCACAAAAAAGAAAGAAAATTCTTAAATCTAAACAGGCTCCTAAGTGTTTAAAAAAGTAAATCACAAAATGGTGTCACAAAAGAAAGACTTTTTAACTTCAAGGTTTTCAATTTTGTTGACTGTTAACAATAACAAAGTGCCCTAACGGGTACCATTTAAGCAAGAGCCAAAATGTTTGATAGATAGTGTGGCTGTCTGTAGTTCAGCTTCTGAACAGTTCTTCATTCAGTAATATATTGTTAGTAAGCATTCTGTACAAGGGATAATGGGAGTATACTGAAACAGTTGTCCTTTTTTGCCAAATTCTTGCTGCCTTACTTGAAAATGATAAGGAATTTGAGAGAGGCTGGACATTGTGCTGTAGAGTGTATCAGTTCATTACTAAATTTCTGTCCATATCAGATGGAATATTTTTATTTGTATTACTTCTGCAGTATTGGGAAAGATTTGCCCTTTAGGTAAAGAAAAAATTCAAACACTTATCATGACATGCTGTCCAAGCTATGATAGGCAGGTATAACACTGTACTACTTGTTCTCTAGCCCCATGATTTCCTGCACATAGTGGTGTAAGGTAATTTGTAGAGGTAACGTCACAAAGGACTAACATCATTCTTCTGTTTCACAGCAAACTGCCAGCTAGAAATAGCCTAATTGGCTGGGCATATGGCAGGGGGTCATGTTCTAATGAACACATAGCTCAGAAATGTGAAGAAGAGTGGACGTGTATGTGCTGTACCCTAATAAACAAGCCTTCTGCTGAAGTTTGTGATGCCTGTTTGACTTCAAGGCCTGAAGGTATTGAAAGGTTGTCTGGACCCTGTACTGGGGAGTGGGGAGAAGGGAGGGTTGTGGGTTTGGTGCAGATTTTAGAACTACAGAACTGTAGAAGTGCCTTGATGTGAATTGTATTTATGTAACTTTAGCTAACTTAAAGTCAGATTTGGGGGAAATCTTACACAGACAATTACAGAAACTGTCATGTCTTCAACCCTGAAAGCGTCTTGCCTTCCAGCTTTGTATGCAGGTGGTGATTCTATAGACAAGTCTCCAGGGTAATCCTTTGTTATTGCTGGGGCAAGGACTGAGACAAAATACCATGCTTTAAACTCTTATTAAAATCATTAGAAGTTGGCAGTAGATGTCTGACAGAGAAATCATCAGGGGGCAGAAAAGTAATTATCATTCTTCCATGTGAACAAAAACAGTAGGGGACTATATATTTTGGTACGCTTTCCAAAGGAATGTTTGGTTTCTTAGGGGCTAGTATTTTTCCTCTGAGTACAGAGTAAGGATGATTGTGGAGTTAACAGCATTTGTTGTTTGTACCCTGGAGCTTTAGTGCTACTCTCTAGACCTGTAGGTGGGCAGAAACAGCTGTGAATGAGACCTAGAAAGGGACATGAAGAGGGAATGAGTAACAAGCCAACTTCTGTCCAGATTTTTGTATAGGAATTTAGATACTAGGAAGGGATAAGAGGGGTAATGGACAGACTTTCCACCCATTTTCTCTCTGAAGAGGAGATCTGTATTCTTTCACTTCTTTAACTATACGCTATTATTGCAAGTAGGTCTGAATTTTGAAGATCTGTTGGATTTTAGTGGAATACAGTTACAAAAATTCTCTTTTTTTTTTAAAGTAACATTTTTTTCATTGTAGGAGTGGTATTTGAGACTTTTTAACATAGTTTTTCTTATCTTTCTTTTCAGACATTGAGATTTTTCTACCTTTGATTTTTTGGCTTTTATGTTGTTTCTAAAATTAACTGTTGTTTTTAGAAATGTCTCCAATTTGAGGATAGAATTTGTGTGGTATGTAAGTTTGCTGTGACTGTACAGCCAAAAGAATTCATTCTGTTGACAAAGATAACTATTTACCATTGCCACTCAGTTTCTTTGCTCCTTTGCTAAGTACAAGGCCAAACACCATTCTTAAACAGTCTGAGTGCACTGAAACAGTCTGTTTCATTGTGTGCAGCAGTGGCAAATAAAATATGTCTGGACACAGGTAGCATTCACAGTAATTCTAAGAATTATTACTTTGTTTCTGAGTGAGAATGCCTTTGTACTAGAGAGTGTGCCACTGTGTATACCCTTACCTACCCATTTTTCTTCTGGTTAATTCCCTCTTGTTGTGTGGGTGAAGGGAAGATGTACAGAGATGCTCCCTGGAGATGGTAGAAAAGAAAGTAGTCTATTCTTGAATACTGTGGCTTCACAGCTACTTAAAAAGATTGCACACAGAACTCCGTGTTTTTCTTTCACCCTTTTTGAGGAAAGATTACAGTAATATATTAACCCTAGTTTGTTTGATGATTGCCCATGGTGCAGGCTTCTGTTTCAATGAAGAAACTTACTGTTCAGGTCAGGAAACAAATGCAAAATATATGTCTGAACTTCTTGCTTCTGAAGCCTCTTATAATGAGGGATCAAGAAGTTTGGATCCACATTGTGTTTGGAAAGGATAGAAACTGTGAAAGCAGTAGAAAACCAAGCAAATTCCTTTTATGTCAATGGTAAAACAACACTTAAAAAGGGATGATGTATTGATGTTAGAGCTACCATACCCTGCAATCTCTCACTGCAATTATAAGGATTTATTTTGAAAAATCTAAATATTTTAATTGCAGTGTCTGTGCTAAATTCCACTTTGTATAGTTAATTGTCTCATAGCTTCATGTACAGATTACTCTTCATTCTGATCCTATTCAGACAATAGTAATGTTAGCTTGAAGCATATATTGTACGTGGCTCCAAAAGTACATGAGCTTTTGTATTGAAAGAAATTTGGTTCTACAGCTAATCTATGACAGGTTTTTGAGATCTTTCAATATGGCATAGTAAATTTACTCTTTCATTCTCCATATGAGTTATAAGTACAGGAAATAAATACAATTTATTATTCTACACAGATGGCTTATAACTAATAACTTGTTTTTCTCTAGTCCCAAAGACACAGAATGCTGGAGATTCTGCAGCCTTTAACACAAAGCTCATGAAGTACCCCTGTAATGAATTTGGAAAACCAAGCACAGAAATAAAGATTAATAGGAGAGCTGCATTTGGAACTACAACTCTTGTCTTAACAGATCTTGGTAACAAAGTAGTTTTGAAAAATGATAACCAAATATCTGATGGATGCTCTGAGTATGCTGCTCCAGAAAGCAATTGTGATCAGACCCACAATAACGTCTATCATCAGGAAGAAACATGGACAAGCACAGCTCAACAAATGTAACTGCTGTGGCTTCACCTTCCTATCAGGAACCATTCTCTCTCAAACCCATAAAGAAAAAGCAGAAAACTCATCATGTACCTTCTGTTCACCAATACGATGTAACAAGCGGGTAGGTATTCTAAAATGTGAACAAGTCACAGAATCACAGAATCACAGAATTTCCTAGGTTGGAAGAGACCTCAAGGTCATCGAGTCCAACCTCCAACCTAACGCTAACAGCCCTCCACTAAACCATATCCCTAAGCTCTACATCTCAACGCTCTTGAAGACTTCCAGGGATGGTGACTCCACCACTTCCCTGGGCAGCCTGTTCCAGTGCCTCACAACCCTTTCAGTGAAGAAGTTCTTCCTAACATCTAACCTAAAACTCCCCTGGCTCAACTTAAGCCCATTCCCCCTCGTCCTGTCACCAGGCACGTGGGAGAACAGGCCAACCCCCACCTCGCTACAGCCTCCCTTGAGGTACCTAAAAAGAGCGATAAGGTCACCCCTGAGCCTCCTCTTCTCCAGGCTGAACAAGCCCAGCTCCCTCAGCCGCTCCTCGTAGGACTTGTTCTCCAGGCCCCTCACCAGCTTCGTCGCCTTCTCTG
This sequence comes from Aythya fuligula, assembly GCF_009819795.1. NCBI lineage: Eukaryota > Metazoa > Chordata > Aves > Anseriformes > Anatidae > Aythya > Aythya fuligula. Next base: position 23,289,506 of record NC_045562.1, on the reverse strand, counting down.
CACCCGCTCAAGCACCTCGATGTCCTTCTTGTAGCGAGGGGCCCAAAAACTGAACACAGTACTCGAGGTGCGGCCTCACCAGAGCTGAGTACAGGGGGACGATCACCTCCCTAGCCCTGCTGGTCACGCTGTTCCTAATACAAGCCAGGATGCCGTTGGCCTTCTTGGCCACCTGAGCGCACTGCTGGCTCATATTCAGCCGACTGTCAACCATCACTCCCAGGTCCTTCTCTGCCTGGCAGCTTTCCAACCATTCCTCTCCCAGTCTGTAGCTCTGCTTGGGGTTATTGCGCCCCAGGTGCAGGACCCGGCACTTGGCCTTGTTAAACTTCATGCAGTTGACCTCAGCCCATCGGTGCAGCCTATCCAGATCCTCCTGCAGAGCTTTCCTACCCTCAAGCAGATCGACACACGCACCTAACTTGGTGTCATCTGCGAACTTACTGAGGGTGCACTCGATGCCCTCGTCCAGATCATCGATGAAGATATTAAAGAGGACCGGCCCCAGCACCGAGCCCTGGGGGACGCCACTAGTGACTGGCCTCCAACTGGACTTGGCTCCATTCACCACGACTCTTTGGGCCCGGCTATCCAGCCAGTTTCTAACCCAACGAAGCGTGCGCCAGTCCAAGCCAAGAGCAGCCAGTTTCTTGAGGAGAATGCTGTGGGAAACAGTGTCAAAAGCCTTGCTGAAGTCAAGGTAGACCACATCCACAGCCTTTCCCTCATCCACCCAGCACGTCACTCTGTCATAGAAGGAGATCAGGTTCGTCAGGCATGACCTGCCTTTCATAAAGCCATGCTGACTGGGCCTGATCGCCTGCTTCCCCTTCAAGTGCTGCATGATGACTCTCAGGAGGATCTGCTCCATGAGCTTTCCTGGCACTGAGGTCAAACTGACAGGCCTGTAGTTTCCCGGGTCTGCCCTCCGGCCCTTCTTGTAGATGGGTGTCACGTTTGCTAGCTGCCAGTCGATTGGGACCTCCCCCGATAGCCAGGACTGTTGATAAATGATGGACAGTGGCTTGGCCAGCTCCTCTGCCAGTTCCCTCAGTACCCTTGGGTGGATCCCATCCGGCCCCATCGACTTGTGCACATCTAAGTGCCGTAGCAGGTCACCAACCAGTTCTTCATGGATAATGAGGGCCACATCCTGTTCCCCATCCCCTTCCACCAGCTCAGGGTACTGGGTATCCAGAGAACATCCGGTATTGCCGCTAAAGACTGAGGCAAAGAAGGCATTGAGCACCTCCGCCTTTTCCTCATCTCTTGTAACTAAGTTTCCCCCCGCATCCAGTAAAGGATGGAGATTCTCCTTAGTCCTCCTTTTTGTGTTGATGTATTTATAGAAACGTTTTTTGTTATCTTTAACGGCAGTAGCCAGATTGAGCTCCAGATGAGCTTTGGCCTTCCTAATTTTGTCCCTGCACAGCCTCGCTACTTCTTTAAAGTCCTCCTTAGTGGCCTGCCCACTTTTCCAAAGCTTTTTATAATCCCTTAAACTATCTTTATCCCTGAAGATGAATGGAATGTTGTGTTGTAAGGTTCATAACTGTGGTCTTTGGATTTCTGACAGAGGTAACTTGCTCATGAGTAACTAAAACTATTATGATTTCAAAAGCACTGAAAGACCTAGGCTGTTGCTGGAGAAGTCCTGGTTTTGGCATCTGGCCAGCACACAGTTCATAGTTCAGATATTCCCATGGAACAAAATAGTTTAGCTCTAATAGGTAAACCAGTACAGTTCTACCAAAGGAGTTGTCCAGTCACTGCTTGCCTTAGCACTGTAGTTGCTGTTTGCTTGGAGAGGTCTTGAAGTCCTTGTGAAAGATGACACATATAAACTGATGACCCTTACTAAAGTACTTATTAGACAGGTGATTATCATTTCTGTCTTAATTGTTAACTTGTTTCCCCTGTCTAAAGACAAGTATCTTTTTGCTTTCATTATTTGCAAAAATAATTATACTTATGATATTTGTTAATTGCAACCTAAAATGAAATGGGTTTATGACTACTAAAATGTGTAAGCTATCTAAAAGTTAGGTTAGAGTCACTGAACAATTTGCTATCTCATTTGAAATGTGTGAATTCTCATACCAAAAGGAAAGTAACTGAATGATATATTCTAACTAAAGCAATTTGTCAGCTAGAAATTTTCAACATTTTTCCATGATACAAGCTTCTGTTCAAGGTAGCTGGATGAACCTCCCATCTCTGTTTTGTTTTAATGTTCCTTCCCATCCTATATATATAATTATTTCAATGCTTCACCCATCCCAACTTTTTACCTATGCAGCCCTACTCAGGCACAGTCTCACATTTCTCTTCACTAGGGAACCCATTAGGATTGTCAAGGAAAACTTGGGCAGACATACCCAACTGTAATGGGAGTAAAAGGTAGATGTCACTTAAGGTTGTAAATAATGTAGGGTGAATGTGAAAGATATTCATGTTATGCTACAAAATAATTGGTCATGTTTCTGAACAGGTTATGAAAAAATTATTTCTTGCATTGTTGAGGCACCAGTTTTGAAACAGAATCTCACTAGTTAGCAAAGTTAGGGTGTATGGATACATGTTCTCCTTGCTGACTCAGTAGAGGACTAGAGAGGACGTAGGTGGGATAAATGAGAATGAGAGGGAGTGCAAAGAAGAAGTTAGACATCATCAATCACAATAACATGTGATAAATAATTATTACCAGTCACCAACTTAGACATTAAAAAAAAACAAAACACTTTATACTGGATTTTTTTTTTCAGGGGTGGGGATCCACGTTTTAATGAGGTGTTAGACAAAAACTTTGATGTCCACAGGACTGTAGTCTTCCAGACATAAAAGCAAACATACAATTTCTAAGCTGAAGCTTAACAAGAATGAAAAGAACTAATTAGTTGTTTGTTTTCCCTGTGTTTTCATCACTGCTTTTCTGCTCCATAAATATATTAGAAAGACACATTTATGAAGTATAATATTTTTCATGTTACTATTTTTAAATAAAGCCTCACGTATTGCATTCAGATAATCTCTATCTCAATTATGATGAAGAAAGAAACATGATCCCATTCAGAGAACAGTATTCCACCCCCTCAGCTGGATTACTTCCTGTCAGAATTTGATTTGGAGCATTGCAGTAACTTTTTAGTAAAGAGGATAGGAAAATTCTGCTTTATTCACAATTTATATTGTAATCTGTCATTACAGCAAATCTCAAGTTAATATAACAGATGATAATCGTATAAAGATGGGTCATCCTTGCTGCAGTAAACACAGCCGCCTCTGCAGCCTCAGAGTTGTGAGAAAGGATGGAGAAAACAAGGGCAGGCAGTTTTACACTTGTCCTCTACCCATGGAAACTCGGTGTGACTATTTTCAAGTAAGTGTAAGACTTCAGGACCTGTATTCTAATAAGTAAGACTGCTCACTTTTTTGCTTAAATCAAATACTTGTTCATGCAGCCATCTCAACCTAATAATCTGTACTTGTGAACAGATATGATCCATTAAAAGCTTGAGATCATTGTAAATAGTTCTGCACACTGAATTGAAATTAAGAGCATAATCATAGTTGCAAACTTTTTATTTCAGTTACTCCTCTTACAGCTGAGCATGTACCTGCTTGTGCAGATGTTCTTAATCTGCTTCATTGTGATGTAAGACAGATGCATTGTAGAAATGTTGGTACTTGTAAAACTCATTTATTTCAGCATCTTGCTTGAAGTTGGACTAATGCAAACTCTAAATCTGGACAACAGTCATGTCTCTGTCTAGCCAAAATCTTGAAAACCTCCACAGATGCACATACTATAGTCTGGACAACTGCTTCCACCATTGCACAGTCATAGCTTCAAGTGGTGGCTACAGCTCCTTGCTGTGAACGTATGTGACTGGTTGCTAGAATCATAGAATGGTGTTGGTTGGAAGGGACCTTAAAGATTATCCAGTTCCAACCACCCTGCGATGGGCAGGGACACCTCCCACCTGACCAGGTTGCTGAAAGCCCCATCCAACTTGGCCTTGAACACTTCCAGGGATGGGGCATCCACAGCTTCTCCGGGCAACTTTGTCCAGTGTCTCACTACTCTTATAGTAAATAAATTCCTCCTTAGAACTAAATTAAGCCTACCCTCTTTTAATTTAGAGCCATTCCCCCTTGTCCTATCACTAGAGTCCCTCTCTAGCTTTCCTGTAGGCTCCCTTTTGGTACCGGAAGGTCTATAAGATCTCCCCTGAGCCATCTCTTTTCCAGGCTGAACAACCCCAACTTGCTCAGCCTGTCTTCATAGGAGAGGTGCTCCAGCTCCTTGATCATCTTTGTGGCCCTCTTCTGGATTCATTCTAATATTGCCATGTCCTTGTGCTGGGGGCCCCAGAGCTAAATGTAGTACTCCACATGGGGTCTCACAAGAGACCTGCCAACATGTAGATAACAGATGAATTCAAGGCAGTAATGACTATCATGCCTTAATTTGAAGAAAAGTCTGCATTAACATCAAGTAAACTTAGAAAGTTTGTTACAATATTTAACAGCAGTTAAAAATGCATGCAGTTACACTTAATGTTGAGAAAAACAAACAAACAAACAAAAAAAAACTAAAATCACTGATCACAGAAGAGATAAGTACCAGGAGTTTCTGCTAAGGCCTCTCCTGTAGATCTATCTCAATTGCTAATTTTAAAATACGGAACTCACAGCCATGTCATATACTATAACTCTGTCTAAAAACTGTCTTTTTGCAGTGGGCAGACTTGCATTTTCCCTTTTGTAACCATGGCAAGCGATGTGTTATGAAGACAGTGCTGAAGATTGGTCCCAATAATGGAAAGAACTTTTTTGTTTGCCCTTTTGAGAAGGAGAAACAGTGCAGCTTTTTCCAGTGGGCAGAAAATGAGTCAGCGATGCAGGTTATTCCTGGATGTTGATGTTTTGGTTATCAGTTCCTCAGGATGTCTTAAGTATGTATAGTTTTCCTAATCATTTCTGTTTTGTTGTTAGTTTTGTTTGGTTTTCCCTAGTCGTGGGTTAATTTTTAAAAACAGCTCCTGTAACAGTAAAAAACAAACAAACAAAAAAAACCTACAGATTGGGAAAGAGCAATTTTAAACAGTTATTTTTAAAATTTAAATGAAATTAAACACTGCTTGTATGTTACATATTATTCTGAAATAAATATCTTTCAATATACTGTGACATACTGTGTTATATTTCCAGTCAAATCATTGAACTTTTCTCTGTTTTCATATAATTTTCATATAAGCGTCACTGCACTGTCAGTACTGCAAACTTTCAACCGTATGTGATATATGGAATGGATAACAATGTAAATTCATATTTGAAATGGTGTATTTAAAAGTCAATAAAATATACTATACTTCTTTATACTTCTTATACTTCAGCTTCATGGTTTATTTCTTCAGAGCTCAAAAATGAAACAGCAACAGACTATACACTTCAAATTTTATCATAGTTGAATGTGACCTTGCTGGATGTGGAAGACAGACAAAAATTGCCCCACAATTAGTAATCTAAAATTAGTAATCTAAATCTAAAAATTTCTTGTAAATGGTCCACCATTCTGTGTAAATAGTTCAGAATTCATTGTATAATTTGACAACTGATTTTTCTTTTGGGGGGAGGGTTGGGGGGAGGAGAGCATCAGGGAAGAAGCACCTTAAAGAGTATTCAGTTTTCCTAAGAAGGTTGTGGAACTTCAGTCCAATTTAAATCTTCAGTGCCATGCTGCAAGTGAAACCAGTTAAATTTGTCTTAGCTAACAAATTCAGAGGCTTTCTTCTTCCCCCTCATCAGTAGCCTGTTACACCTTTCAAGTACTAAATCTTTCCTTCCTTATGTGAAAGTAGTCTTTCTAATTAAACAGTAGAAAGTATAGTCCTTATATTGTTTGATGCACTATTTGCATGTCTTTCATGAAGATATTTTTATTTGAAGTGGGGTACAGAACGCCACCTGAGAACAAAACAAGCTACTTCACATGGTAAAGACTGGCTTATTGCTGTCTTTTTATATGATACTTATTTTTACAATGGTATGTCACTATTAGCTTAGCTTATACATCTAAATCTTAAAATTGTTATCTAACCAGTTGCTCAGTTGTACAAATCATTACTATGATAGTGTCTGATAATTTTTACATGCATTTGGATGTCTTTAGTTGTTCAGCTAAACAAAAATCAAAAAGAAATACAACCCTTTTTGATTGCTTGCCGTTAACAAATGTTAAGATCTCACTGAAACAGAGACTTAAAATGACTTTTTCTGACTTTGACACTTCAAAGATTAAAAACAACAACAACAAAAAAACAACCCTTAAAGCCTAAATGTTATCTTACCAGCCAGACAAGAAGTGAATAACTGTTTACATATAGCACATGCAAGCTTTAAAGAATTAACTACTTTTATTAGCTACTGCAGTTACTTTCCATGTTGTTATATTTCTAGAATATATGTGAAAATAAATGAATGCATAAGCAATATGAAAATTTAACTTGGACAGTGGAGCAGTGATATATAAATTGCATTTACCCATTAAAGATGTAAAATCTGAATCCTTTAATGAAATGAATCTTTCCTCCTGATTAAACTGAGGACTAAACTAAGGAAAAGTGTTTAAAACAAAATATTTTGTCCTGATCATTAGCTCATCTGTTTAACAAGTCATTTTTTCTGACGTTTGAATAATTTAAATGTATGAGAAATAATATACATTATTAAAACAGTAAAAATTTCAACTTGAATTTTATTTTAAATATCTTTCTGCATTGTCTCTGATTAATGATACCACTTCTGGCCAAAGAGTAGTCTCACAAAATGGATATTTAGCTCAGAAAAAGACCTTGAGACATAATCTAGCAGATAAAGTGCAAAATGTTTGAGAAGAATTCTGAAACTTAAAAAATAAACTTAAGAAGTTTAAACAGGAAATAAGGCAGAAGCCATACAGAAAGACAGGGCTATTATGTGCATAATGAAAGTTTTGTTTATGGAGTAAATAGAAGAGTGAAAGATCTAGACCTGTGTAAGGTTGTCAATATTTGGCTTGCACTGAGTATTTTTACTTTTATGTTTATTATATAAACAAAATTTAGAAATTAACATACAATTTTTGGACTGCTACATCTTCCCCAAACCTCATGAAGGTAGGGTATACTGGTGTCCTCTTTTACATAGGTAATGCTAACATGCTTTTCATTAAATAACATGAAGACTACAAATTATTTAATTATAACCTCATCTCTCTCCTATAAATAAGAAAACATATCAGAATAGACACCCCCTATACCTCCCATAAAGGATCTGCAATCAAGGGGTCAAAGCAGGTCTCAAAAGGATCTCTTGTGTTTGCTCAAAATAAAAGTCTTGATTTTGCTGTTTGTCCCAGTAGCTTACAAATGTGTGGTGTGTCCTCCTCCAACGATTTATCTATTATAGTGCAAATGATGGAACACACTTGTTTTAGATTCTTATATTGCTTACCCCTTTTAATGGCTTGTGTTGCATACAACCAGCTGTTAAGGGAAAAAAAATAAAGCCTTAGTTAGAAGAAAGAACTACCTATACTAAACGTTTTTTCTTTTTTTTTTTTTATTATTTCTTTCCTCATGAAATCCAGTATAAATGGTTTTAAAATGTCATTCTTAGATGCCTCGGGGTTCTGAGAGAGTTGTTACTTTAACCTCCAGTATCTGTACACAGCTGGGAAATGGGCTCTGTTACAAGTGGCTCCATCAGGACCGACTGGCTCACATAAGCTTCTTTGGCTTGATGCATTTTGAAAAAGGGCTTAGTGAAAAGACCTCTATAGTGAAACGCTCTACAGTGAAAAGAAGTCTTCTAGTAAAGCTACCTTCTAAATACTCTTGCAGTTTTTAGAGAGCTTTCTTAGACATTAGCATTACAAAGTGTGATAGCATGACTTGTAACAGAAACCAGTGTTTAACCCTGTGCAGAGAACACTTTTTCTGGTTTTGTATACAACAATGCCATCCTCATAAAGCTTTTTGAACACACCTGAGATGCTATGTAAAACAGTTCTTAAAGGATCACATCAAGGTCACACAAGATGTGAAGTAAAAATTTTAAACTTAGAAAGCGCTAACTAGTTTCTGCTTTATGGTAGCACATTAGTTATTATTACTGTTTAAATTTAGGAAGAGTAAGTCTTTCACTTTCAAAGTAATATTTATTTTCCAATTGTGACATTCTGGTTAGAATCAAGAGATATTATGCACATTTTCAGTCCTTTATATCCTTATTTAAACTACTTTTATTACCAGTTATTTGTTAAAGGCATGCATTTTTCTTAATCTGGTCATGCACAGCTACCATTTGATGGTAATATGAATTCAGCAAATAGACTGAGGGCTGGAGCAAAGGCCTGATATTACTAATTCACTAAGAAATAAATTTACACCCAAAACATGCACTCAAGTTTTGAGACATGACTATGTCACAGTTGTAACGACAGAGCTTTACTATTATTCACGTACAGATTTATTTCTGCATCCACCTTACTCTGGCAAATGCAGTGCTGGTTCTCACTTATTTTTCTGGAATGGAAAACAAATAAGAGGGTGTTACCTCGGTGGGGGAAGGGGACATTCAAAGAAGTGGAAGATGCCATCCTTTTATCTGCTGAATATGAGTACCAATGTTCATCATTAGTGGCTAAGTATCTTTCACATGGAATCAAAAGGCTTCACAGAGTCTTTCATGGACTTCACAGCAACTGCAAGCCCTCTTTCTCTCTAAACAAAATCCCATTCCTAGATTTAAAACTTAAACTGTCTCCTGTATCTGCACCATGCGATTTTATTTGCTGTCAGCTACATTTGTATTGATGTTTACTGATGACAGCCTAAATTCAGCATCTACTATGTCAACATCTTGCATGTATTTCTTTTTACTCCTTTAATGTTTGAAAGGCTGTTTATTGTCTAATTTTCACTTAAATATTCAAAACATATATACAAAATCCATTTAGAAAAGGCTGAAAATATTCCATACTTTATATTGAGCTCAGATTAAACTGGATTTAACCTCAGTTTATGAGGTAAATCCAACTGCATGCTTCACTGGATTAAAAATTGGCCTTTGCATAAATTTTGCTGACAGATCTATGCTCCTGTCTGACTCCAGCCACCTCCAAAAATATTCGAAGTGGACCTTACCATAGCAGCTTGAGCCTCATCTTCAGATCAGAACTCATTTGTATTCCATCAGTTTGTAGTTTATGTAGAGCAAATACGGATTTTTGAAGAAAACTATGTATACATCCTGCACTAGGCTGCAGCTTGAGTAAAAGCCACCCCCATATTGCAACCATAGGATCTAGGAACACAGTCAGGTTGGAGGAATAGTAATTTTCCTGCGAACAACAACAAAATCCATTTTTATATATTGCACTTTAACAAAATCCAATGCCACTTAAAAGAATGTATTCACATGTCTTTAGACCTAGAAGGAATTAACAGTGATCACCCAGTCTACCCTTCTACAGAAACCAGGTAGATCTATTATGCTCTTTTAAACAGCTTTAGCAGTTTTATGTCTACTAATTTTCCTCCACATGCACTGAACCTAGAAATTCTTTGTGGCTGTTTCCTTCAAATATGGTTCAGTATTTCTCTCTGGTTCAGGAAATACTTGATAATAAGAATAGTGACAGCAATAATTTAACATTAAAAAAAAAAACACAGTTTGTTAGAGGCCACAATACTGTAGTGTGTAAAAGGAGAAAGAACACTTGAAACAGGGAAATCTGAGAAACGTGCTCTGAGCTTTATCCAGAAAACAAAATACAGCACCACAGAGGGATAACTACATTTAGTACCCCTAACCTAATTAGGTAGCATTTGTAAGGTGCTTCTGGTAAGTGGCTTAGTTGTAGATGGAAATATTGGTCTAAAATAATATTCAAACCTTTAAACCCTAATGCAATGTTAATCAAGAACTAGAGAAAAAAAAAAAACAATGTATAAACTCTGACGAAAATCATTTAGACGTTATTTCTCAGGGTACAAATATTTTTATATCAGTTTTAATCAAAAAGAAACAAATGGGATTAAAATTTAAGCACAATCTAAAAATGCTGTAGAACTTCATGATAACATACAAATGAAAGTTTTGTAGTGTCTTTAGAAAAACACTGAACTTACAAAGTATAAATGGAACGTTAAATCAAAATTTCAAATTTAAATCTGAATCACATCTTAAGAGCCAGTTTAAAATATAAAATGCAAACTCAGCATTGCAGAGTCTGTGGAGGTAAAGAAACAAAACAAAACAACAATTTAGCAGAAGTTCCACTCTCAGGGCAAAGATTGTGGGTTGTACTTCTACATGAAGTTGTCTTGATGGTAGGAGTGTAATTTGATTGCAACTGAGAAATGGTGTTTAAGCAAATACTGGGCTTAGTAGATGAACAACATAGAAGTAAAAAAAAGGCCTTCAATAATGAAAAATACAAACAGGATTAAAATCCATTTGTGCAAAGAAAAATTAGAAAAAATGCACTTTATCATTTTTCTTTATATTATCACATAGACAGAATATGTAGTTTACCCTTTGCTTTCTCTGGTAGTTCATGTTATTTGTACTGTATTTGCCACTTCTCAGCTCCTTTCCAAAGCTCACTCACTACCTAGTACTGCAACACTTCACATCTTCCCCTAGAAAGATGTCTGATGTCTCACGTTACACTTCATCTCTTCACTAGAAAAATAGGATGTGCTTATTTTTATTGTCTAAAATAGTACAGTAAGACAAGGTTTTTACAAATACAAAATAACCTTTATATAAAGCAGATTTTCAGCAAATGTTCTTCTTAAAAAGATTACCTGAATCTAAGTAGACCAGAATAGAAATATTTATAGTTACAGCTGCTTGAAAGTTTGCTTTAACAAAAAATGATTATTTTTTTTTAATTAAAAAAAATGAAGAACTTTCATAAGTTCCTCAGAAAAACTTTAAGTAGGTTAATCCAGTGTCAGACACTAAGTGCAGCAGCAACAAATAATACAGGCAATTCACAATAATAAGAGGTTTCAGAAAATTACCTTAGAAGCTTACAAAACAAAACTTTTGTATCTTTACCAAAGATATGACACTACTGACAAGGAATTAGAAGTCAAAAGGAGTACCTAATCATACCAAAAAGGTTTTCCTCTTAAAATAAAATAACAATGATAATAACGGAATGTATTAGAATAGAACTATGTATTATGTATGAATGTATCAAGCATGTAACCCTGATGCTGGCTACTAAAGGAGCTTGGATTCTCACAGGGACCAATACTGACATAGATCTATGTAATGACTCCCACTGCAGAGTTGGGCTGTAAAGCTTTACTTCAAGCCTTGCTTGTTTCTACACAGCAAAGCAAAAAGAACCATAAGCATAAAAAATTTTGTACTCTTGCCACAAAACCATTCAGGTATACAAATACTACAGCAATTTATATTTTGTTAATTTTTACTTGTTTTATTAAACTAGGACAGTAATTATAATGACACTGAAACGCAGTGGCATTGGGATAGTATATTAGCATTTACAGAACTCTAAGTAATTATGGGATGAAACAGAAGGTGGAATTCAGGCAGAGGAAAAAATAAAACAAAAATCCCTGAAACTGTAGTGCAAACACAAAAGGAGATATTGAAAAGGAGCAGTTAGAGTACTAACTGTAAACTCAAAACTTTATTTAGCAAGTCCCAGCTCTGTGTGATGGTAGTTCAAATGTAATAAGTGTAAAAAATGTATCAGGCACTGCTGCAACTCAAAATGAATGACTTTTTTTTTTTTTTTCCTCGTTTTTCTACACGATGTAGTTTGGAGTTTTACCTAACATACATTTGTTTTAAATTCAGTTTAAAGCCTCTGATTGCACAAGGGGGATTAACTTTATTTTTGATTTATTATTATAATCAATATATGAGACGCATGACGAAATTCAAGTACTTGAATTGTTACTTAAGTCTCCAAAGGCCAGCTAAAGCCCATCTTATAATATTTCTTTTCACCTGTATCTATTGTTAAGTCTTTTCAAAATAATGCAGTATGCAGGACTGACAGCTCTGATGGTAATAAATACTGGAAAAGGCAATTCCTGAGATAGCACCATTAATCAAGCCACACTCAGCTATTCTGTCAAAAATACTAGTTGTGTTAATTGCAAGGCTTCAGGTGACAATCAGCTAGCAGGCTCTGCTGATTGAGATGAATCTTTTAATGATAGCTTAGGTGATTATCTTCAATCTATATTTACAGATTGCTTAGGCTGCTTGATTGAAGAAATTACTGATGAAAAATTCACTGAGGTTGGCATTGTTTCCTAGGATACTGGGCAGCAAACAAAACACACCCCAGTCTCTCAGCTTCCGCTCCTGTGGAAGTACTGCAGGCTCAGCTACCAACCTGCAGCAGACCACACACCTGCTCATGACTGATGATTGATGCACTGCCCATTCACACTAGCTGTTAAGTGTCAAAAAAGCATATTTACATCAACTTTGAAAGAGAAAGTTACACCCAACTTACTCCTGAAGTATTTAAAATCAACTGTACTTCAACTTTCTTGGAAACTATCTCTGGGATTCCCATTTGCTCTCCATTCCTTTTCTTTTCAGAAAAACACATTGAGGATTGAGGAATCTACGTTCTTTCAGTCTCATTCTATGTTTAGAGTCCAAATAAATAGACTACCATTATAGTCTATTTGATGTTCAACATGCAGCAAATTCAGCATTAAATATCAGATTTGTTCTCACTCTTCTACTCAAAACCCACAAGACCTGCAGATTTTTTATTTATTTATTTATTTTTAAAAGCAGCTGTTCTTAACAGGAAATTTTATCTTATTTTATTACTTTAGCTTTCTTTATTGAGAGTGCCTAAGTTAGAGAATACTGTCTGAAAATACTGTTTCCTAGCTGTTGCAAATAGTGAAAACCTTGTGTGCTGGAAGTGGACTGTGAGATAAATGGGAATGACCTGCAAATGTCCTTTATGCCCATTCACAACCATTTTTTGCCATAACTGTTTTATGATAATTTCTTTATGGGCCTGCCAACTGCTCCTAATTCTCTTCTCTGGCACAGGAAAACTCATATATATATATATATATATATATATGTGTGTGTGTGTGTGTGTGTGTGTGTGTGTGTATATATATGTGTATATATATATGTATGTATATAATATATATATACACATATAATATATATATAATATATATGAATACATATTAATATATATATATTGAACAATTCATTAGTTTCTTTTTGAAATGGTAAGAGGCAAAAAATACACTTTCTCCAGAATTTTTGAGGGCTCCCAAAATAATGCCTAAGACTATCAAGATTAAAAAAAAAAAAAAAAAAAAAAAATGCAGGTCCCAGCGAGGTACCCTAAGCATTCTTGGATTTAAGAAAGATTAACTATTCAGATTACAACGGGGTTAAATTGTTCTCCCATGAATAGGCTGCTAGCATTAGCAGAACTTCATTAAAAGCATTCATATTTGTCAACAGTGTAAAAGGATGAAATTTGTGGTGTTCTCCACACAACAGGTGATAGCAGGCCTGAAACTGCGTGACTGCCCCGTAGCAGTTCTGCCTAGTGTGGCAGTCAGTCTCATACATGCTTTGAGAGTAGTATCTACTCAATTGCATTCCATAGTTATGAGTGAGGAACACCTACTCGATCATACAGTGGTGCTTCACAAGTCTTTATAGCATCCTTGGAAACAGACACTTAGGAAACATAATAGATGGGAACTTAAGGAATCCCAGTGATAAAAGATTCTTGATGTCAGAAACCTATGTTCTTTACTCTCCAAAAGTTGCCTTTAATAGCCTGGTGTTGGTGAACTGCCCAGGAACTGAGCCTATTTTCTGAGCTGAGTTGATACTCAAAGAAAGCTTGCCAAAAGCTTGGTACCATGTACTGCCTATTACTGGCATAGGAATGGACATATATCCCAAGATGTATACTTTCATGAAATCTTACTTTTGCCTTTCCAGAGAAGCAGATCTTCAACTGAGATCTTCCTCAGTACTTCAAGTTTCTTGCTGAAACTGTTCCACCTTGTATAAATGAATTGCTGCTTTCTATACAAGAATAAAGAGGAAAACGTTATTTTAGAGCACTGAGGCCAAAGAATCAGGCAAGTTACTACTTGAAGATAGATTTTCATGTTTCACATACAATGGCATAATGATTAGAACAAGCAAGTGCAACAAACTCACTCTAGCCATACGCTGAGCAGCATTTAGTATGTCTGAATGCTCTTAGAATGTTGGATTCAGCCCTCAAGTCAAAAGGTAAGAGAATGAACAGAGCTTGAGGGCCTAATGAATTCCTAGCAGTAGGAGTTATGGGTTTATGTATTCCAGCAAGAGAAACACGTACAGATGTCAGAGGCCTACAAAGTTAGAACCTGAGCATGAAGTACTCAGCACCTGAGATGAAGTACTGACATCCTCATAGAACTTGAAGTGTTGCACTCAGGTGCTTAAATCCCTTTTGAACCTACCAAAGAAAGGACAACTTTTCTTTTTCAAAGGATGGAGCATTCAGATCTTTGCATACTAAGACTAAATGCTTTTGTGGTTTTGTATTGTTCAGTGATTTTTTACTCACTGCCACTTACGTGAGATTGTCTAATATTTGACCAGATTGCCTCAACTTCTAATGTGCATTTAAAGTTCTTGCATGTTAAGTCTGGAAAAATCATAGCTGCAAAGCAAAGCATAATGCTTAAATGAGACATCGATTGACATGCTACAAATATTTAAGACCGATCAAAGGTACACCCATGGTAATTGGAAACTACAATTGGAGTATTTATGTGACATTTGTACTTAGAATATAGTGACACACTACATTGTTTTTGTACAACTTTATGCAAGATCAAATTTCTTAACTCTGAGATACTTGATTTTTCATTAATTTAGAGTTGTAAATCTATTGCTGAACGCAATTGAAGATGGTATCTTAGCTCAGCTAAGCACATTGGCACTTGTCTCCTGCTTAAATGTCTTTGTGATTCAGTAACCATACACCCCTGTGACAGAAACCCGAGAGACCAATACAGCAGTCAACGCAAAACACAGTAGCTTAATACAAAGCACATCTCGCAGTGACTTTCAATTAGTCAGTCAAGAATTCATGGTGCTCTCATTTTCACAAAAGCTCTGTAGTAACTCCACCTGCTCTGAAGTATTACATCTGTAGTTGTACAACCTCCTCATGGGAAATTCAAGTTCCTATTTTAACCAAGAGAAGGCCCTCAGAAAATAAATATTGGAGATTGCACTTTCCCATCCTGAAGATGGGAAAGTGATGTTAAAGAATTAACTGTTTACAAGACAGAAGAGAATATTAGAAACATGAGCCTGTTAATGATATTCTCCCTGAAGTAATAGAAACCCGGTATATAAATCCCCTGATTTCTCACTTCTTTTGCTGAATTTTACTGGGAACGAATGGTAAGGATGGGCATCTAGCTTGAGGGTTGATGTATGAGATCTACTGCAATCTGCAGGTAAGTTTTGAAGAGTCTGCTTTTGCCAATTTAAGTATGTGCCGTCACCAGCTGAATAACTTCCTGCATTCCTCAGTCCCTTGCTGCATACTCCTGCAGTCTACCTTGTATTGATATTAGCAGCTGGGTGGCGGTCTGGTAAAACAGAACAGTTTGCTTATCCGCACTCTTGAGAAAAAGGAAAAAAAAAAAAAAAAAAGGGTTAGTTTTCAGCCAGACCAGAAGGCTGATCCCTTTTGTGGACCTGCATAATCACCAAAACCAACCGCATAACTGGACAAGAGAATGCACTTTGGAGGATGCAGGTAGTACCACCCCTTCAGGTGCAGCAAAATGTTTATCCAACTGAAACCACACTCCAGAGATGGACAAAGCTAATAACATAACCTTGTCTTCAGCACTTTATTAACTAATCATTCTCTGTTCAGTGTATTTTGATGGATTTTATTACCACCACTGTGGCAACATGCCTAGAAGCACAGGAAGAAATGAGGATGGTATTCTGTACATACCTGAGGGCTTTGATACATTCTCCTCCAGCCCTGGAGCTGTTTGCTACAGCACTTTGATCTGAAGTTATGAACCTTACAGCAGAACCAATGGAACAGGATGCAGGCATCTGCTATTGTCAGCACAAAGTGCAGAAAGAAGTCAGAGAAGTTAGACAGCTGGATCTGGCATGAAGATGTTGGGGTGTGCATGCACTCTGGTCTGCCAGTCCTGGTACAGTAATCTTCAGAAAAGATACAGAAGACAGGTAGGAGGATAACATCGCAGAAGGCTGTTTGTTAACATCCTGAAACCCATGCAGCTGTGATATTACCAGCCTGAAGTCCCATTTTGTGGAACTGTCACTTTCACTAAACAGCAACTGAAGTTCTCATAATTATTGCCAATAAGCAAGATCATAGGACTTCTCATGTTGACAGGTTCATAATGGCAAAAGATTGAATTTAAGCAGAGTTTATTAATACTGCAGCTACTCCAATATATTCTTTTTCTACTTCAGACCATACAAATCAAGTCTTCAGTAAAAAACAAATTAACAAAACACACTTGACTGCGTATGAATTAGACTGTTTATACTTTTAACATTTGCCCTTTTAATCTGCAATGCTTTAATCTATTACTGTAAAAATTTCAGAAAAAATCTTACATTAAGATTGATTACACAACAAAAAGTAGAAAACTATTCCATGTTGCTCCTCAATGCTCAGAAAGAGTGCTGTAGATAAAAATATTGATTTATGGAAAGTTTTAGTTGCTTTACACTTTTCTATGTATCAGTCTGCCAACCAAACCTCCATCCTCACTGATGATCTATTACAACTTGCCTTGGAATTTTTCCTCATAATGATGAGTGTCCAGGATCAGTTTTAAGCTAGCAACACAATCATTTTTATTTTCAAATAGCCTGTCACATCGTACTCAGTAAATAAGCACAAATACCATAAAGCAACTATTTGTGAACAATAAGCATTCATGACCTAGCAAAAGTATAACCTGAAATCTGTAGTATTGCAATAGTGCAATCTATTGTGATACTGCTTCTCAATTGTAAGAGCTTCTCCCTCAATAATTTAGCAACAAATAAAATTCCAGCTGAAGTGTACATTGGAGTCTGCCTGGAAAGTATACAGCAGTGTTACAAAAGAGATCATCACTTCTGAACAATAAAAAGCCCTAATATTTACAACACAACTATTTTTGCAAAACTTTACTTCTGAAGAATCAAAAACTTAAATTTCAAAGATTTTTTCCCTATCCTATTAGGAAAACATAAATGAATGAGAACACTAGCAAGAGAAAAACCCTCATCTACCGGCACACTTTGAAGTTGATACTGTTCTTATTTCACATACCACTACCTGTCACTGTAAATATATCAGTTAATCACAACAAAACAGAGTGTATTGTACCAGCCAGCAGGTGTATTTACCTCTGCTGATTCCAACTGTCTAGGGAAAACAAAAGAACACAAAACCACGGCAAATATTTTTAAATACACAAACATCTATAAGTGTTTGCTGCTTGACTTAGCAGCTCAAAGAATAACAACACAAGTCATATATCAAATCCAGAGATTCTGCCCTATCTCCGTGGTCATTTCAGTACTGTTATTTCCCTTTAAACTTAATGGAATTTATGTGGAGGAATGAACAGGCCCCCTAGTGAGAACATTTGTAGTTCAACACTTACTCTATAGCTGTAATACAGAAGCGATGCATTAGAGTAAACTTAACTTTTTCACTGATGTTCCCCCCCCCCCCGCCACAGACTACAGTTATGTGCAGTGAAATCCCGCACCCATTGTTTCAAAAGTAGGATAAACAAGGTTGCTAAACAGTCGCAACAGTCATTCAGTAGCAAAAGCCAAACAAATGCTAATAGAAAAATTTCTCAGTTAAAAAGCAAATCAGCACCACTGTAGTTTCTTCCCCTTAAAGACATAAAAGATTCACTCCAATTCATATAATATTATTTGTAGTTTCTATTTCAAAGTCCAACCTTGATGTCTTTGAAAATCTGCGTAACTCCCTATTGAGGCAGTTCCAGATGAAAGGAAGCATTTCAATGGCAATCTACAGTGAAATGACAAGTTTTCTTCAATAAAGGCATACAAAACATTGTCAGAGTTCACATAGTTTTTTATTAATGAAAAATTTAGTGCCATGGAAAAACATGTCACAGTTAGATTTAGGAGCCAGACCACATAGCGAAGAAATTCTTTATTTGTCTACATTAAATAATTCCCTAAGAAATTTTAGAAACAAAAATTAGATGCTAAGGTACTTAGCAGGATTCAGGAAAAAAAAAAAACAAAAACAAAAACAAAAAAAAAAAAAAAAAACCTTTATGGACAGAATGCATTCAACTGTACTAACCTGAAAATCTCATATTCTATATATATTTTTTCCTGTATTTTGTAGTAAGTCAGAAGTGTAAAAAAAAACAAACAAAAAAACCTGATTTCATGGGTTTTTAATTTTTTTTTTTTTGCAACCACAGAAGAAACTGTCAGAGTTTTTGCCTACTTTTGTCAAGTGTTTACATATATAAAACCTTTCTTTAAAAAGGAAAAATCACACCTAGTAAGTGTAAGAGAACAGCACTACTATTAAAAACTTAAGAAAATAATCATAGAATATACAAGTTGGGATTGTCCATAACATCAGAACAGTACATTGATAATTTAAATATACTGTCAAATTAACAACATATTCAAATAATTCACATAAACTGTTTCATTTAGAACTAATTCAGCATGACAAAAACAACTTACATTATTAAGCCATGTGTATTAATGTGCACATCTCATGGAGATAAATTTTATTCTCAGCTGTAGATGAGCTGACTCTACAGTAAGTCAGAATTCTAACTTAGTGACTTAAAGTACATTTTTATAGACGTATTATCTATTTACTCATCTTTTAGCATGTGCAGTCATAACCTTTAGCTGTATATGCTAGTTAGCATACAGTGGCCTAAACACACTAGAAGTTCTCTTGCAAATGAATCCTTCTGGATTCAGCTGCAGTACTCTGAGACATTATCACTCAGCTGCCAGGACTTAACCTCCTGTGTTCACAATCTACAACACTATCTTCAAAGTAGCAATCACTGAAATTTTATTGATCTGTTTGTATTTGACTGCCTGAATTTACAAGTACAGATGCTGTTCCATTCAATCCATCTGAAGATACAGTAGCCAAAGCAGAAGGGTTGTAGGTATGACAGGTACAAAACACCATAAGCCACCTCAGACATACACTGTAAGAGCTCCTTTGAGAAAAGCTTGGTGTGACCTACCTACAGCAAACAATATGCTAGGAGAAAGAGGAGCCAAAGATCCAGTGACAAAAGTGAATCCTCCAAATAAACAACCTTGTTGATGAAGTTCAACAGCAGGCCATTGAAGGTGACTATTGTCATTTGAATGTTGCTTGTTTTTTTTTTTTTTTCCCAGCTCTTACACCGACCAAATTGGAACATAAGGCAACGATCATTCTAACACACTGTACACAAACATCCAAACAAGCTTACTTATATAAGATACATTAAAGCGTGCTTTTATTACCCAAAGATTTTATTCAAGTAGACAAAGGATAATTGAAGTGTTTATGACAAGGTGTAAACATTTTGCCTTTTTTTTCCCCTTTTAATTTTTCCCTACCAATCTCAAGTTTAGTAAAGATTCAGTCAACTGATCAGCAAGCCACCATGTTAGGAAAAGTTCAGACAGACCATTAAACATCTATAAAACAATCCTCAAGATGCTGAAGTGCTATAATAAATAAAGCCTTTTATCTCCAGACATAGAAGGAAAGTGACAAACGCAGCTTTGTTAGCTATGGATAACTGTCACGCTTTAAGTAAGCAACTGCACCTTTTCAGTGATAATATACTATAGGAAAGGGCAAGCGCATGGCATATCCATGACAAGCAAATCACTGTGATTCAGATTTGTAATTTATTTTACACTACAGGAAATCTGTCTAACTTCCCATTACAGTAAACATAATACTCCTTGAAAGCTTGTACTGAAATAGCAGGGATGTATATGGGGATGCGACTCCATCCAAAGGCATTCTCAGCTATTGTGACACAAGTTCTCTCTTGCTTGTCAATCTTTTAATTAAGAGTTTGAAATGTTTTCCACTACTCTTCAATACCCTTTTCTTGCTTGCTAGCATTTGCATGTAATTTTCTTTTCAAGAGAAAAGAAAACCAGGACTAAATCTTAAAAAGACAAACATTCTCAAAATAAGTCTCCCTTGCAGAATCACAGAATAGCTTGGGTTGGAAGGGACCTTAGAGATCACCCAGTTTCAACCCCCTGCCATAGGCAGGGAAGCCACCCACTAGATCAGGTTGCCCAGCACCTCATCCAATGTGGTCTTGAACACCTCCAGGGATGGGGCATCCACAACTTCTCTGGGCAACCTATTCCAGTGCTTCACTGCCCTCTGAATGAAGAATTTCCTCCTAACCTCTACTCTAAATCTTCCCTCTTAGTTTTACACCATTCCCCTTTGTCCTGTCATTGTCTGACTGAGAAAAAAGTTGCTCTCCATCATTTTTTATGTCCCATTTAAATATTGGGAATCTGGAATTATGTCATCCCTGAACCTTCTCTTCTCCAGGCTGAACAGCCACAGCTCAGCCCTTCTTCGTAGGAGAAGTCCTCCAACCCTCTGATAAAGTCTATGGCCCTCCTCCACTCTAACAGCCCCACATCCTTCTTGTGCTGGGGGCCCCAGACCTGGATGCAGCATTCCAGGTGGGGCCTCACAAGGACAGAGCAGAGGGGGGAAAATCACCTTCCCCATCCTGCTGGCCACTCCTCTGTTGATGCAGCCCAGGATGCAGTTGGCCTTCTGGGATGCAAGCATGCACTGCTGGCTCATGTTGAGCTTTTCATCCAACAGAACCCCCAAGCCCTTCTCCACAGGGCTGCTCAGTGAGATCTTCTCCCAGACTGTACTTATGTCTGAGATTGCCCTGACCCAGGTGCAGCACCTTGCACCCAGACTTGTAGAGGCAGAGTCCTTCCTCCCTCCTGCCCTTTATTCCAGATTTCTGCTAAATAATTGCTTTTAAATGTGAAGGCAAAGTGAATATCCAGTTCAATAGCTATTATCCATATCCTTTGATTATTTAGTTCTTAAGAAAACAAACAGACTAGAAGAGCTGTTAGACAAAACAGCTGTTAAACAAAAAAGCTGTTACCCCAAAAGAGCAGGTGACATTTGGTATTACTCCGAAGTATTACTTGATAACTTAGTGGTATTCAGATCCCCAGTTTGTTGAGTTTGCAAAAGTTTAGGAATTGTGTTGAGAAGTGAGGTAATGTGCACTAAATTCCTGACTTATTGATATGCCTCCCTACAGAGGCCACTTTTCATCCATTTTACTTAGACGTCAATTTTTAAACAGAGACAAATCCCTTATGTTAACTGTGAAAGTATCAGCACTAATTTTGCAGCTATATTAACTTTCCTGATACACTGCAGAGTCCATTTTCAAAAATCTTGTCCTAGATTAAAGTACTGTTTACAATAATTTAGAATCAATGTACCAAGTAATTAGGATAGAAAGCTACAGCACTACACAGAGCTAAAATAAAGCAGAACACAATAAAAACAGTGAAGTAATATCTTCAACATCAACATATCTTTGCACTTGTTCACATTATTATGGAACAGTGAATAAAAAAACAAGAATTTTAAAAGTAACACCTGCAGAACCTTAACACTCTCCCCCTCTATGTTTAGATGTCAAGAAGGCAAAAGAAATTAAACGCAATCTACTACTTGCTCAGCTGCCTGACTTAGCAAAGGGTTATAAACCATGAAGTGAAACTGAGTGAATCCTGGAATTTTATTACATGCAGCACCTAGGAAAGAAAGAAAAAAAGTGTAACTTACTACATTTAGGATTAGTGCCTTTGTTAGTGTGCTTTATCATCTAAAGATGCAGTTTTTACTGCTACCATGTTGTAATTATTCTTTTAGAATCTGTTTAACCCCAGACATCTTGAAAGTATTTATTTTTAAAGTAAAAATACAGTGCTACTGACTACTGTATAACTTGAAACAGTACCATAAATTAGGAAAATCTCTCTCTTTCAATCCTGATTAACTTAATGAGTTCCTCCAAATCTTATCTCTTAAAACACAGAGTTATGCGAAATAAAAGATCAAAGAACAACAATAAGTAGTCTACCTAAATAAGCTAGGTTGATTAGCAAATTGTATTTGCTAGTGATCTGCGAGTTTGGAAATGAGATGCCTGGCACAATGACCGATCTTGAAACTGCTTGAAGCTATACTACCAGACACATTCTCCCTGCCTTATGCCATATCTAGGGGAAGCATAAGCATTTGTATTTAAAAAAACAAAAAAACAAACAAACAAAAAAACAAAACAAAACAAAAAAACAAAAAAAACCCTTCAAGATAATCATACACAATCCAGGAGAACATGTAAAGGTAGAAAAAACAAAAGCATTTACAAAGTTTTACATACATTTTGTGAAAGTCTAAGACATTCAAATGCAGAGGTAAAATTAAAATATCTTAATTCCACACTAGGACAGCTGCCCTGATAACCGCCATTTGATATTATGAATTGTCATACTGCTGTACTGAATAAATAATTAAAGACTGGTGCTTTAAAGTCCACCTTCATGTTTTATTTCTGTGACTACCTAGGTAGGGTCAACAGAATTGGCCTGTTGAGCGAAATACATACCATAACTTCCGGTTGTATTGGCACATATAACGGCACCAAAGAACTCTGGAACATACTTCTGGATTCTGGAAATAACTTTCTGACAGGCTACTGTCGGGTCCATTCCCATCCTCATATACTCTACAGCTTGATAGCTAAAAGCAAACAACCGAAAACAGACACACATTCCCACATCCAGTTAGCCCTACTTAAGTTATGTATTGCATTGAGATCAAGATTTCTTTGAGTAATGCAAACATAATACACAACCTTTAGCCAAACTTCATATTGGAACTTATTATTCAATTCTATGTAAAATGTAATTAGAAGCAGCACTAAAAGGGACTGCAAGATGTCATCTACACCATCAACAATTCTAAGGCAATAGAACAACTCTGATCATTTACAGAAGAGGCTAAACCACGCATCAGTTAAACAACTGCAAAGAAGCAGCTGAAGAGTCACTGGCTTTGTCATAGAATGACTAAGTTTGACATTAGAATTTGGTACTAGTTTTCATGAAGACATATATCAAGGTAGTTTTGTTTTTTTTTTTTTTAAACTTATTTTAAGAAAATTGACCTCCAGAATTACACTCCTCCTACTGATTCTAGTAAGCATTAAAAATATGTATTTTTTTTCCTAAAACGTATAAGTTTCAGAAAAAGTCAAAGTTAACAGAATTCGTTTCATAAATATATGTTTTGATCATGATTTCAAGCCACTAAAATTTTTGCAAGATGTTTTTTAAAAAAATATCTTACTCTAAATGCAAAAGAACCAAAATGACTTCATGGTATCATTAGAAAAACACGTGCAATGTTTGAGATAGATCACTTGCATTTCCAAAATATCCTCAGAAGGGAAAAACAAACAAACAAGCAACCTTTTGTTGTCGTTTACTTTCAGAAACAGAAGATTAAAAGACAATGCATAATTTAGTTAGAAGCAAACAATGTTTTGTTTTGATGAAAGATACATAAAGACCTCAACGTGCTACACTAACACTCATCTACAGATAGCATTAACTATGATGTTATCAAAGTGACTCAGAAGAGAACTTTTCTTGCACTTTCTGACACCCTACTACCCTTGATTTTTCATGCTGATCAGTTATATGTAGATAACTTGAACCTTTCTATCTGAATATAAAGCTGTATTTCATAGGTTCCAGTAATCAAAAACTGAGCTAAGATGTTACACTATTCCAAAAAAGGTGGTCAGAAAACACTAGCAATTTCACCCTTCAGTTGACAGTTCCAGACTTCTGGCAGGTCAATTTATTTTTTTGAGAATGTTCTTTTTTTTTTTTTTTCCCCATTTGAGAATATCTAAATAGTATAGAATTAAGAATGTCTGATCTGTAAGTAACCTGTGATCAACCATCTAGTCTAAATTGTTTTGTAGAACCAGCTGGTGCAAACACAAAATGCATTACAACCAAATCCTTCAAGCTGCTAAACAGCAATGTAAGTTTTTACCAATTAACTTCATAGTGGAACCCAACTCAGTACTATTGCCAGTACCCAATTCCTCAGAATAATTCATGAAGTTGTCAGTTGCTTTTTATTTCAGGACTGGTCTGCAATAACTTCACACTCATTAAGGATTGTAACTTTTATATATACACATCTGCTAGCAGGCATTTATAACTACCAAAGTTTTAGAAGCAGTACTTGAGTAATCTGAAGGCCACTACTTTAGATTCCTTCAAGCATCAGTGCTCATTATGTACAGCACAGACTTCCATAAAGCATTTCTTTTGAGACTGACCCACAAGAATGACAGTCAAGACTCAGCGATGAAAACAGACATATTTAACAGTTTATGCAACCACAATGACAGCACTAAAACACCTCTTTCAGTTTCAAATTAGATACCAATTTCATTGTTACAATGACTCTTCTGTTAAAGAGCGTGCACATTGGTAATATACTCATTATTGCTGTCTGTTTGCTCTCAGCTTGGCAGTATTAATGGGATCTCTCATTAAGGTACTTAAGCAGTCACTTCTTTTAAGACAGCTTGTAATGATGACTTGATTTTGCTACTGTTCTCTTCCCTTCTAATCCTTCCTCTCCCACTTCAACCACCAGGAAGTCAGATCATCTTTCAATCAATTACTTCATTTGCTGAGTTCAATTTTGCTAGAGAAAGCTAGCAAAGTCTGCATTAAGGACAAACCTGGGTAAGAAGCGCATCATGATGTCACCATCCCCAGTGGCTGCAGCTCCTCCAGCTGTACTATCAGCATAGGATCCTGCTCCTGCTATTGGAGAGTCTCCTACACGGCTGTAGTGAACAATGAAGAAAAAAGTAATTCTGTGGAAGAAAACTGAAAACTTTATTTACTAATGCCAGTGAGATTGCATTAACGTAATAGCTCTTGGCCCAATATCAGCAAGTTCTTACAACTTGGGCACACTTCTAACTTTGTCAGCCTTACCACCTCCAGCAGGGTTAATGCTAAACCCACAGAAGAACAGATAAAAAGGTCACTCTACGGTAATCAGAAGTGGTCTGTGATAACCTGACTGACCTAAGGCTTAATCCCACCTTCACTGTGACCCTCTTTGTTATTATACCTGCTATATGGCAATAAGGCTTAGCCAGTGGGCAACAGTAAACAGCTGGGGATATCATTTTGTTCAGTTACTTTTGCTAAATACAGAAATTATCTGAATTAGCTGACAGACAAAATTCCTAACTGCAGAGAAAAACAATAAACAAAAAGAAAAATCAAAGACAAAACATAGGCCTGGGGCTCTAATTCTACGTACACCTCTTTGGAGACTGTAGACCTTTCCAAAATGCTCACTTGTCTCTTGCGAGGTTAATTATAAGGCAAGGCATCAATGTGCCTTTTTATTTTTTATTTTTTTGTCTGTCTGTACACTGAATTAAACCAGCTGAAAAGCAACCACTCCCTCAAATAAACCCAACTCATCCTACAACTACATCAGTTTCTTAGTATTGGATTTATTGCAGCACAGAAATAACCAAGGCCATTTTCTGATCCTCACCCTCTAAAAGATACACTGTTTAACTTTTACATAAGCTTAACATCAGAAATGAAACAGAAAAAAAAAGCCTTTTTTTTTTTTTTTTTTTTTTGTAAAACCAGATACTTACCCTGGAATTTTGTGGACTCCACCGTTAGTAGATGTCCCAGAAGCAACAGTTCCATTCCCACCAATTACAACCATACCTAAAATTTTCAACAGGGATGAAACACACTCAGAAACACTTCTGACAGATTTGTTAAATTGGCACTATGGTTTTCATTAAACAGAACCGTGACATCCAGACTACTTAAATTGCTGATATACTGAAAAACAGAAAAATCATACGCTTAATAAGTTTTGTAAAAACAAATTTGGAATCTTTCTGGATGTACTACAGGAGGCGAAAAGGAATCTAAATCAGTGACTGACACACCATTCGGACCTGCACATTAGTGCTGTCCAAGCAGCCACTGCCTCTTAATATACACCCATGTTACTTGGTAGAGAACCAGGACCTAGTGTCACCATATTGGGCACCAGTACCATCATAACAAAGTTTGGGAATTCTATAAATAGTATTTGATTTGGGGCAGGGGATAGGGGTGGGAAGGGAGAGTAGAAATCAAGTTAGAAGATGAAGAGTTTGGCAGTTTCTCTGTTTGGCAAAACTGAAATACAACCTACCAAAGAAATCAGAATTACACAACAGGTAGTCAAATATGTGGACTAGCCTATTCGTTGCTAATTTTGTGCTGATGTGGAAGTCATTGCCTCATATTACAGTAGCTTACATTGACAATTAGGACATGATTTCAGATCCACTGCTTTTCCACGAGGTGATACTTCACCTCTTTAAGAGAGGGCAAAAATTTTTTTGGCATCAGCTTCAGTATAAAGTGAGAGCCAAGAAGCAGAATTCTAACAGTTGAATTCTGGCTCTCTGTTTTCATTAGGCCACTATCTCTTTCTCAGAGAAAAGTTCTCTGATCAGTGAAATTGGAAAGTAATAGAGGCACTGAGTCTATGGCCACCATTATCATCTACAAGAAGACTGGAAGGGCATCAGTTCCTAACAACTTCATAAATGCATCCTGAATGAAGACTCTTCTCAAAATGTCAAGGAGGCATTTCATATAGAAAGCAAACAATGGGGTGAGAGAGCTTGAAGTACAAATATAAGCGCCAACATTTACTACAAAACAGCTTAGGACTACTTAATGATATATCGTGTCCTGAACTGTATTTACCAGACTCCCCTCTCAGCCTGACACTCCACAATTTTAGAGCTTTTGAGAACATATTAAAGACTATACCAGTAAATAAAGCTACCTACCAGCTTCAGAATTTGGTAGGTTGCCTGACTTTCAAAGAACATTAATTTGTTGTGAGTAGGGTGGACTGGAAGTAAACAACAAAGATTCCCCCATGAAGTGACTTGTTAACTCTTGGTGTTGCAAATACTGTCAGGCAGAGAGTTCTGAAACACTGAGGAAAACCCAGCTTAAAACAAAAAGTGTAAGTTTCAAGACTGCAAAGCTTTGAAAGATATGCACCTGTAACTGTTCCAGATTCCACCCCACTCCCTTAACAGTTGCTGTCTTGTCAGGTCTGCTCTTTAATCAGCTGATAGGCTTAGCAATTAAAAGTCCTGAGTCGGTAATCTCTTAGTCTTTGGGACTACTACTGATAACTGTTTTTAAGGACAGCAGTTCCTGTAGAAACGTATTGATTTAGCCAAAAGCCAGTATAGAAGAAAAATAAAAGTAAGCCTTGTTTTGTAAGTTTAAGGACAATTTGACAAACACTGCTTTTGGCAACAGGACTCTTTACTCACTTCTTCCACCTTTGGCAAAGCCTTTTAAGTTGGTCTGACAGCTACATAGGAGAGTTGACCTAAGTTAACTATAATCAGAATAAAAATAGTTATTTTTAACCTCGATCAGTTTTCTAAGCATCTGTATCTGCCCAGCCAATTGTGCTAAGGTAGCTGAGGGAGAAGTAGTAAGGCAACAAACAAGTAGCTGAAGTCAAAAGATGAAGCAAGTGGCCATGCAGCAAGTGCAGTGAGAAAAAAACAAAACTACTTTTAGGCACTTGATCCTAACACATAAATTACACAATCTTGAAACTACTATAAACAGAAATGAAACATTATGAAATAAGTTATTGATATCAAATATTTTGTTTTAGACTCAGAATGACTTAGGAGGAGAATGAGAAAAAGACAGGTTTAGAGTTACCAAAGGTTGTTACCAATAGTATCATGATTATGAACGTTTCTTTGTGAGATGGTCCATTTTTCGCAAATATCCTTTTCAAGTCGTTTATATGGCCCACATGATTTTGAAGAATCTGGTACCACATTCTGTAATTATATGCATGAATAATGTTATGCTTCATTACAGATAAACCTGTAAACATTACACTCAATACCAATGAACTACTACACAAGTATCACATGCCCAATATTTAAATTATAATACCAATATCCTAGAAATATTTTGTTTAAAGAACATAGATTGACTTCTGGCATTACATGGTAAGAAGGTTGTCCTAATACACAGTTATGTTCATCAAATTAAAGATTCACTTTTGCTTAACAGACTGATCAAAAAAGTTCATTTTTCAGCAAAATTAAGAAAATTTTAAAGCTTAAAAAAAAAAGGATGAATCGAGTCTGCTTTAATAGTGTCAAGATAATACATCAACATATTTTCCCCAGTTGAAAAGGAGAATATGTATTGAATTAAAGTGGCTCAGCAATACAGCATTTTAGATGCAAGAAATAATAGAGACAATGTACAAATATGCAAACCCACAACACCTATACCAAAACCAAACCCACCACAACAGGCAACGTTGGGTCAGTGCAGTTATCTGTGTAATGTGTTCACGGTTCTACATAAAGCCGCCCAATTTAAGGACATTAATTACTACTGTAAAAATTCATTTCAGGATTTTATACATGCATCAAAAAATACACTCACTCTTTGTTTAATCTGAGAAATGTCCAAATATGAAGTTAAAAAAAATCCCGTATCAAAGCACTATCGCAGAATGTTCAAAACCAGTAAAAATTAAGAAGCAAGACCTAGTCACATACTCTTCCTGAGTCTACCAGGTTTGTTCTGCGCGTTAGGCAGAACACTTGCAACACTTCCTCACTTGCAAAGCAAAACTTCAATATAAGCTGGAAAAGACACGACATTGCATTAATGGCTTTCTAATCCTCCCCCCTTCACCACAACCACTGCACTGTACCTTCCAGTAGTTTGGCTGACAGCTTTGATTAAGCCACTTTGAATACATCGAAAGAGATTTTGGGGTAGTTAAATCTTCATACGGAAACCCCATGCGTACAGCAAACAGGGAGGCTTTAAAAACAACAACAAAATCAAAACCATTATTTTATTTGTGTTTTTATATATTTTATGAAAATGCATACATGTAACTTTCAACGAATTCTACATCCTCTTTAGGAATGAGAAGTATTTCTTTGGAGAACGATACCAGCCATTATAGTGAGGTACTACTGCAATAACAAATTCTCCCTTCACGGATGAAGATCAAATTTCCTCAATTCACTACAGCTTTGTTAACAGGTATAAGTTTCAGTACTGAAAGAGAGAAAAATTCAACTTTGAAAAAAAATATCAACTGGACACAAATAATCTGGAACACAAGTAACCTGAGCTGTGTGCATGACAAAAATATTAAAGTGAAAACAAATACTATATTTACTTAAAAAGCTGGCCTTTTATGAAATATGAGCAATAGCCAGTGTCACAATATTTAATACTAGAACACTGATATGTGTAGAAATCCATAGAGCAGCTTAAAACGTATTACACTTCTTCCTTGCACCTTTAAAATTGACTGCTCCCTTGTTTTGGAAATTAATACAGTAAGTAACAAGGGAGCAAAACAAATACCAACACAGGTAATGGAACAATGCTGCAATTCTGTTTTAAGAAAAAGGAAAACAAAGGCTGTTAGTTAGGGAAAGGACACTGAAACAGAAGATCAACTGTTCTCTCATTTTATTTGTAGATAACTTTGATGTCACTTAGTAACAGATATTGTTGCTAGATTTAGATACTTCAACAATTTATATTACCAATCCTTGATAGACAAATAACATCACTTTAACACAGATCTGAACAGGCTTCTCCAGTCCAGACATTAAGAAAAGCCTTCAATTATTTCTGGACAGCTTTTCCATGTTTTTCCTGAAAACAGATGCAATTAAAGTCTCTGCACTCAGAGGGAAGGTAAACTGACATCTTCAATGAAGCATACTTATGTTCCTATTTCTAAAAGAGCAGATTGCTTTTTGAGATAAAACTGTGAAAGGATGACTGACAAACATGCGCAACCACAACTTTGGAAGCCTTGTTTATATTTCAGGAAGCAGAGTTGTTCGTTTTTACTCTCTGGACTTTTTTTTACTTGGATATTCATCTAAGTATTGCTAGGACAAAAAGGGAAAAGGTCAGACACAATGTGATTATGAAACTTTCTCGTCTACTACAGACCTGCAAATTTATCAGATGAAAACCGAAATATCCCTCCTGTCCTGTAATTATTCTGTACTGAACGCAACTCACCAGACTCAAAAATTCTTAATGGTGAGTCAACTAACCTAACTCGTATGCCTCTCTGAAATGTACATCTCTTTTGAAATTATTATTATTCTAACAGCAACAGATCACATTGTAAAAGCTTAATCATTCCTCAGGTTTGTTATTGCTTTTTTATGGCACCTAGGAGAACAGCTCCAATGTGATTTTTTACATCAAAGTCTTCATTAATATTTTAAAAACTGTGAAATACAGTAATTGTGCTTAATATATATTAAAACAGTAATACATAACTGTAGCATCTTAATTCTGTCATTCTTTAGACAACGTTACTCCATGCTTTTAAATGCAATATTTGCATTTAACAGCTTCAGCTTCTATAGTATCTTGCATCAAATTTTTAATATCTGTTATCAGTGTTATTAGCAAAGCCTTGGAATTACAAGCTTATATTTGCAGTTAAATTGGTGGAAAGACTGCAAGACTGTATTTATCTTTTCATGTGGAAATAATAGAATAAAACCTAATTCATACTCATATAATAATATAGTAAACACTTCTAATTTATTTTACTAGATTCACTTGATTGTCAGGGAATCCCTCCACCCATATTACCAACATTAATGAATGACAGATTTTGTTACAGCAGAAGAGTCTAAGACTTGGAAATAGTAAAAAGAATAAAATTACCTGACTCTCCCACTAATAATGTATGCTTAGTGTGCTCAATGACCTTTCGTGCTACACCAATTGCATTTTTGACTCGTCTGAGATCTGCAACTGCCCCAACTTCCATAGTGTTCCTGGAAACAAGAAATATTTAGAACTTATTAGAAAATACAATAATATTTGCACAACTTTTATTAGACAAAATCTGTTCTCATCTAAGTTTGAAAGTCTGCTGCTTTAATATACTGCTTTAATTGTTTATGCCATAGGCAGGTGGCATCACACTAGTAGGTAAAAACTTTATACATATATTGTTTTCTTGCACAGGTTGGGCATGTTGCTCAAGTAACAATAACTCCATACATAATAATATTTTTGAGCAATTATCTTGCTACATAAGCTCTTTACATGAAGTACTTGCAATTATTTTCAAGCAGACAGCTTTAAATAGCAAATAAAGTACAGAAGACAACTGCTACAAAAATGAAATATTTTATGGAACACATCTAAAAGGAAAGCTTACAGTGCTACAAACACTGCTCTGCAGCTGCTATATCTAGAGCTGAATTACTGCACTACATGTGAAAAGTCAATAATAAACATAATTAGTTACTCTTCCACCACTTAAGCACCGTTCCCAGTTTCACAAGTCAACAAATAACTTGCCCATAGTCAGCCTTAAGCCAACAAGATCTCCGTAACAAATCTGACATTAAAGTATGCTAAAAATTACAGGGATTGTTCTTTTCTCCACACAGTCTTCTTACCCATCCATAATCATTGCGTCCAGTGTTGTTTCTCCACTTTCATCTGGGCTTCCTCCATATCCCACACTCCCATCACATTGGTCAATCTCACACTGACCACAACCTTTCTCAACTGCATCCAGCTCAGAACCACCCAACTGTAATACTCGCCATGCTGTAATCAACACAAATAATTAAAGGTCACCAATGAAAACAGACTCCATCACTGCTTTAAGAACGTTGGATACTCTGATGATGCACTCTAAGTGGATTAAAAAAAAACACATTATTTATAGGTGAAATAAATTCAAAATACAAACATATTCAAAAGAACGTAAAGCATTACTTTTCTAAATGCTGTTTTCCTTGCATATTTAATCACTGTTTCTGACTGAGAAATTAAGCTTTTTTTTTTTTTCCTGACTGGGGAAGTATTATCTACTAATAAAGAATTCAACATTTATAAATTAAATAACCTTGTCCTCCCAGAACCACCAAGTACTTTATCACTGTCTATTAAAAGCCTTTTGTGGGGGTAAGAAGATAAAGCAGGCTAAGTAAAACTTTTCTCTCAAAATAAAAAAAAAAGTTGTAACAAGCAACCCTCAAAAGACTCCCATAAGAGTACTAAGTGTTCAGCTGCAGAATAGAAAGATCTAAAACTGGGAGATCTAAAAGATCTAAACCTACATCAGTAACTTCATAAGAGCAAAAAGAAACTTAAAAAAGTATGCAAAGAATATTCTGCTCAGTCCTTAGTCTTCTGTTCCTTACCATCTAGCTCATTGTGTAGTTTTGTAAGACATTACAGATGTTCCAAATGTACATGACTTAACCAAACCAGGCCTGAAGGCTTTACACACATGAAATATTTCACAAGGTTGGACCTGAGGCAAGATTTTCCTAGATGTCTGAGCTTGCTGCCATTGACAGCTGCAATCCTGCCTCCTCCTCCTTGTGCTAGCTCTGGTGCTCTGCCATCTGCCAGACCCAGCAGAGGGACGCACCTCTGCTCCTTTTGGCAGAGGTGAACTATTTACCCTGTCTCAGCCATCTCAAGAAGCCCCATCTTCCCAACACTGCATGCAGTTCCTATTACAATTATTACTGTAAGCAGTCTTAACCCATGCTTTCAAAACCTGCAGCACAAAGGCCTTGTAGTTTTCAAGACAGTATTTCAGCTGTGACCTATACAAGCCTCTACAGGTAACCCACCTCACTAGCAAGACTTACTAATGAGTTATTTACAACCCAACTATGCTAAAATAACCTATAAGCCTTTTTAAATTGGTATCCACAACTAATTTATGTTGGCAGCATTGCCATAGGCAAACCCGCTTTGACCGTTAATAACGCATCACAATACAACAAGCTCCAAAAAATATAATATTCAGAACCACCTAAATCTTGGGGGAGGTGAATGAATCTCAGAAGGACACCACTAACAACAAATCGCTATTGCTAACCACTGCAGAAGCATAAATCACCGTATCAGCGACATTTTTAATTTAGCTTTTCCACAGACTTTTTTTTTTTTAATTATTACATTTTTTCCCAACCTTGACCAGCACACCACTCGCTGGCAGGGTCGCAGGGCTCCGCGGCGGAGGCACTCAAAGCTCCGCTGCTTGGCCCCCTCCCCCGGGCACCGCGCCGCCCCCCCCCCCCTCCCATAGGGCGACATTTTACAGCTCCCCTTCCGGATCGCTCTAACCCTTGACAGGAGCAGGAAGAAGCCGGGCCCCTCAGCAATTTAATGGCCGCATGCTCACAGCTCACCCCGCGTTTTTTTTTTTGATTTAAAGCACCCGAAGCCCCCTGGAGCCCCACTAGCCCATCGGCGTGGAGAGCGCAGCAGGGGCAGCACCCAGCAGCCACCACTACCCCGCACGGCGCAGCGCTGCCCCCCGCCGGGGCACCTGTCTCTGTGGCTTTCCTAAACGCCCAGGTGTTGATGACTACGGGCAGGGCGGCGGTGGTGCCCGCCCCACACGAGCCCGCCAGCTGCAGCACGACGAGCAGAAGCTGCGCCACCACCGCCCGCCGCCCGCCCCCGCTGCCTCCCGCTGCCGCCGCCGCCATGGCCGCGCTCCGCCCCATGGGCGCCGCAGGGACGCCGCGGAGGAGGGAGCTGAGGCGGTGCATGCGCCTAGCGCCCGGCCGCGGCGGGGGGAGGCGGTTGCCGGCTGGTGGAGGTTCCCTGAAATGGCCGGGCATGGCATCGGCCCCTCAGGAGTGTGTTTGCGGCAAGGAAGAGCCGCAGGTGTCATCCAGACGGGACCGCGGCTGGCCCAGCGGCGGCCGGGCTGTGGGGTAGTGGGCTGGTGGGATCGAGAGACTGAGATAAAGCGTGTTCCTCAGCCAGCTTCTGAATAAAATGCAATCACAGCGTGTGCTCAGAGGTCCACGAGCATCTCTTTTACGTGCCTTCTTGTTAACTTGTATGCTCTTTGTCGAAAGCATCTTGTGGCACAGAGAATTTTCTGTGGATATACTGTGGCAAATAGTTCATGGACTAGCTTATAATCATAGAATGGCTTGGGTTGGAAGGGACCTCAAAGACTAACTACTTCTAATCCCCCTTCCATAGGCAGGGCCACCACCCACTAGATCAAGTTGTCCAGGGCATGCAGCCTGGCCTTGAAGACCTCCAGAGACAGGGCATCCACAACCTCTCTGGGCAACCTGTTCCAGTGCCTCACTGCTCCCTTGAGTGAAGATTTTCCTCCTAACCTCTAATCTAAATCTCCCCTCTTTTAGTTTAAAACCATTCCCTCTTGTCCTGTCATTATCTTATTGAGCAAAGAGTTGCTCTCCATTTTATTTTTGTAAGTTCCCTTCAAGAACTGTTGCAACCTTTCAGTTCTTTCATTTCTGCAATTCTTTCATTTCAGTTCTTTCATTTCAGTTCTTTCAGTTCTGCAATGAGGTCATTCTGGAGACTTCACAGATCACAGAATTGTCTAGGTTGGAAGAGACCTCAAGATCATCGAGTCCAACCTCTGACCTAACACTAACAAGTCCTCCACTAAACCATATCGCTAAGTTCAACATCTAAACGTCTTTTAAAGACCTCCAGGGATGGTGACTCCACCACTTCCCTGGGCAGCCCATTCCAATGCCTCACAACCCTCTCAGTAAAGAAGTTCTTCCTAATATCCAACATAAAACACCCCTGGCGCAACTTTACCCTGTTCTCCCTCATCCTGTCACCACGCACGTGAGAGAATAGACCAACCCCCACCTCTCTACAGCCTCCTTTAATGTACTTACAAAGAGCGATAAGGTCGCCCCTGAGCCTCCTTTTTTCCAGAAGGAACAAACCCAGCTCCCTCAGCTGCTCCTCACAGGACTTGTTCTCCAGACCCCTCACCAGCTTTGTTGCCCTTCTCTGGACTCTTTCAAGCACCTCCATGTCCTTCTTGTAGCGAGGGGCCCAAAACTGAACACAGTACTCGAGGTGCGGCCTCACCAGAGCTGAGTACGGGGGGACAATCACTTCCCTAGACCTGCTGGCCACACTGCTTCTTATGCAAGCTAGGATGCCATTGGCCTTCTTGGCCACCTGAGCACACTGCTGGCTCACATTCAGCTGACTATCCACCAATACTCCCAGGTCCTTCTCCACCTGGCAGCTTTCCAACCACTCATCTCCCAGCCTGTAGCTCTGCTTGGGGTTATTGCGCCCAGGTGCAGGACCCAGCACTTGGCCTTGTTGAACTTCATATAGTTGACCTCAGCCCATCGGTCCAGCCTATCCAGATCCTCCGGCAGAGCCTTCCTACCCTCGAGCAGGTTGGCACATGCACCTAATTTGGTGTCATCTGCAAACTTACTGAGGGTGCACTCGATCCCCTCATCCAGATCATTGATAAAGATATTAAAGAGGACCGGCCCCAGCACTGAGCCCTGGGGAACGCCACTAGTGACCAGCCTCCAACTGGATTTGACTCCATTCACCACAACTCTTTGGGCATGGCTATCCAGCCAGTTTTTAACCTAACAAAGCATACGCCAGTCCAAGCCATGAGCAGCCAGTTTCTTGAGGAGAATGCTGTGGGAAACGGTGTCAAAAGGCTTGATGAAGTCAAGGTAGACCACATCCACAGCCTTTCCCTCATCCAGCAAGTGTGTCACTTTGTCATACAAGGAGATCAGGTTCGTCAAGCAGGACCTGCCTTTCATAAACCCATGCTGACTGGGACATATAACCTGGTTCCCCTGTATGCGCTGCGTGTTGACACTCGAGATGATCTGCTCCATGAGTTTCCCTGGCACTGAGGTCAAACTGACAGGCCTGTAGTTTCCTGGGTCTGCCCTCCGGCCCTTTTTGTAGATGGGCGTCACGTTTGCTAGCTGCCAGTCAACTGGGACCTCCCACAATAGCCAGGATTGTTGATAAATGATGGTAAGCGGCTTGGCCAGCTCCTCCACCAGTTCTCTCAGTATCCTCGGGTGGATCCCATCTGGCCCCATCGACTTGCATACATCCAAGTGCTGTAGCAGGTTGCCAACCAGTTCTTCATGGATAGTGAGGGCCACATTCTGCTCCCCATCCCCTTCCACCAGTTCAGGGTACTGGGTATCCAGAGAGCAACTGGTTTTGCCGCTAAAGACTGAGGCAAAGAAGGCATTAAGCACCTCCGCCTTTTCCTCATCTTTCATAACAAGGTTTCCCCCCGCATCCAGTAAAGGCTGGAGATTCTCCTTAGTCCTCTGTTGCGCATTAATGTATTTGTAAAAACATTTTTTGTTGTCTTTGACGGCAGTCGCCAGATTGAGCTCCAGATGAGCTTTGGCCTTTCTAATTTTGTCCCTGCACTGCCTTGCAACATCCTTATAGTCCTCCCAAGTGTCCCACCCTCTTTTCCAAAGATCATAAACCCTCTTTTTCCTGCTAAGCTCAAGCCACAACTCTCTGTTCAGCCAGGCCGGTCTTCTTCCCACCGGATCATTTTTGGACACATGGGGACAGACCACTCCTGTGCCATTAAGATTTCCTTCTTGAAGAGCGCCCAGCCTTCCTGGACTCCTCTGCCCTTCAGAACTGCCTCCCAAGGGACTCTACCAACCAGTGTCCTGAACAGTTCAAAGTTGGCCCTCCGGAATTCCAATACAGCGGTTTTACTGGTCCCCTTCCTGGCTTCTCCAAGAATGGAGAACTCTACCGTTTCATGGTCACTCTGCCCAAGACAGTTTCCAACCACCACATCTCCCACCAATCCTCTTATGTTTGTGAAGAGAAGGTCTAGCGGGGCACCTCCCCTGGTAGGCTCACTAAGCTATCTTCCACGCTCTCCAGAAACCTCCTAGACTGCTTTCTCTGAGCTGTGTTGTGCTTCCAGGATATATCTGGGAAGTTGAAGTCCCCCATGAGAACAAGCGCTGACAATTTCACAACTTTTGTCAGCTGCCTGTAGAACTCATCAGTCTCCTCATCCTGGTTTGGCAGTCTATAACAGACCCCCACCAGGATGCTTGCCTTGTTGGCCTTCCCACTGATCCTAATCCATAGGGACTCAACCTTATCGTTCCCAGCCTCAACTTCCATGACATCAAAACTCTCTCTGATATAGAGAGCCACACCACCACCCCTTCCTTGCTGCCTGTCCCTTCTGAAGAGCCTATAGCCAGACATTGCAGCACTCCAGTCATGAGAGTGGTCCCAATACGTTTCCATGAGGGCAACCAAGTCGTAGCCTGCCTGCCGCACGATGGCTTCCAGCTCCTCCTGTTTGTTACCCATGCTGCGTGCATTAGTGTAGACGCACTTCAGTTGGGTCACTGCCTTCTCTCCCAGCCTTGCCATTGTTACCCCTGGCACAGCTCTAACAAGCCTTGTTTCAGCCCCATCCCCCTTGCCACCTAGTTTAAAGCCCTCTCAATGAGCCCCACCAGCTCCTGGTCCAGGATCAGTTTTCCCCTTAGAGATAGGGACTCGTCTGTGGCCATCAGGCCAGGTGCCGAGTAAAGTGCCCCACGGTCAAAAAAACCAAAATTTCTGTGTTGACACCAGCCCCTGAGTCACGTGTTTATCAGGTGGGCTTTCCGTGTCCTCTCTGTACCCCTCCCTGCTACCATGGGGATGGACGAAAACACCACCTGTATTCCCGCTCCATCCACTAACTGTCCCAGTCCTCTAACGTCCTGTTTGATGGTCTTCAGGCTTCTCTCTTCAATGTCATCACTGCCAGCCTGGACTATTAAAAGAGGATAATAGTCAGAGGGGAGAACCAGGTTGGGAAGCTTTCTGGCAATGTCCCTGACCCTGGCCCCAGGGAGGCAGCAGACTTCCCTACGGGTAGGGCCCTCTGTTCCCCTGAGAAGGGAGTCGCCCACAACAATCACCCTTCTTTCTGTCCTGGTGGAGGCAGTCCTGAGGCATGGAGTCGACTTCCTCACCCTAGACATCCTCCTGGGTAGACTTTCTACCTCTTCCTCAGCTACTGATCCCTCAAGCTCCAGGGCCTCAAACCTGTTGTGTAAGGGCACCTGGGAAGGTGGGGCTGGTGGGGGAGGGAATCACCTGCAATGTCGAGCAGGGACCTGTTTTCATTCCTCCTCAGCTCCTAGGTCCCCTGCCTCTGCCCGACAGCAACAAGGCAGGGGGTCCACTCCCATTTGGGGTGTCTCACCCTGGTGCCTGTCCTTCAGGCCACACAGGGAGTTGCTCTACAAGTCTATCTCCCGCTCACACTCCCTGATATCCCTCAACCTCTCCACCTCCTCCTTGAGTTCTGCCACGAGGCGGACCAGGTCATCCACCTGCTCGCACCTCACACACACAGTCTCTCTGCCCCCCGCAGGTGGTAGCAACAGGCTCAGGCACTCCCTGCACCCGGAGACCTGAACTGCCGCAGTTTTGAGTGGGCAGTCGGTCTGGGTGTGCACAGACTTCCTGGAGAGCACACTGTGCCTGGTGTACACCATTGCAGCTGAGCTAGCAGTAGACCGCCGTTAGAGGAAGTGTTCGTATGGGCGGGGGAGAGCGCTCCGCCCTGCCTGCGCAAACTGCCGCGCCACGCCGTTCTGCTGCGCCCTGTTCGCCTGGCTTGTTGCCTGGCTTGTTAACTGCCGTGCTAACTGACGTGCCACGCCCTTCTGCCGCGCCACGCCCTGTTTGCCCGTCCTGGTCACTCGCCCTCCCTAAGGCCAGTTTATGAACGGCCGGGGAGGGGGCGCTGCTGGCTCCGCTACGCCTCGTTCTCGCCGCGTTCACCTCCCTCGCGAGGGCTGCCGGGTCCTGGCGGCTCCCGCGAGTGGGCTCGGTGCCGGAAAAATTAGCCCTGCCTGTCCGATCCCCCGCTCCGTTGCAGAACGCGTCTGCCCCGGAGCCGATCGCCTCGACTTGTCTTCTGTAGACTGAACAGCCCCAGCTTTCTCAGCCTTTCTGCATAGGAGAGGTGCTGCAGCCACTTGATCATGTTTATGGCACTGATCTGGACCCAGTTCAACATCCTTCTTGTGCTGGGGGCTCCAGACCTGGATGCAGTACTCCAAGTGGAGCCTCACAAGGGCAGCTTTACAGAAAGTCTTGTATTACAGACACAATCAGTCATGTTGCCGTAGTGGTCTGACAGACCTCAGCTCCGCGGGTCCACCTGCTGTTGGTGGGATGCACCGATTTGTGTGCAAGGGCTGATGACATTCAGGGAGTTGCTTATCACCAGCCAGTTGTTATTTCTGAGCAATGTTAAAAACAAACAAACAAACAAACAAACAAAAAACCACCAAGTTTCTGTTTCTACCAGAAGAAGTAAATATGAAATCGACTACTTTACTACTTTTTAAATTTTCAGGTCAGTGCCATTAACCTTTTGCAACATCTGATAGGCCAAACTCATTTACACTTTACCAGCAATGTATCTGGTCTTGTATTTGTAGTATTTGTAGTAAGAAGACACTTGGACCTCGTGCATGACAAGGCTGAGATTGTTAGGCACACATAAACTTTAAGTGTGCCCAAGCTGGTTTAAAAAGCCTGAAGCAGTATTATTTTTATTATACCAAAATGATCCACAGACATTGGAATTAAATGGTAGTCACAAAACAAATGTATTATCCTTTACTACAGAAGTCAGAAAATAATAAAATACACTTACACCATTGGGTTTGAGTTCAGTAATAACACGGCCTTGTTTTCAGCTGGTTCCCCAAAGTAAAACTACAGGTAGTCTGGAGAAACCTTGACTCAGGTAAATATTGTTAGCTGATTTATTTCTGATATTGCTGTTCTTCTTTCTGTCACGTATTTCTTTGAAAAGCTTTTAGGGAAGAGAAAGGAACCAAAATAAAAATCTGATTTAATGTTACTAAAGGAAAACAGAGGAAAAGATTTTCAGGAAAGTAATTCTAGTAATAAGTGAAAAGGAAAATATAATCAAACTGGTTCTTAAAATTGATACATTAACGACATTTTTCAAATATTGTTTTCTTTTAACCATCTAAAATAGACCATTGTGAAGTAACAAGACTTTGATATGGGTGTCATTCATATAAAAGTATTGCTCGTGGTGGATACATTTGCAGGCTGAAGCTGCAAATCAGTGGAGAGGATATTTTGTAAGACTTGAAAGAGCATATCAATATGCTTTGACGCCAAAGTTGGAACTCAGTTGATTTTATTTCTAACTGGCATTCAATAGTGAATGATTTCCTGTTAGAAATAAATACAATAATGAATTCATATTCTAATGTATACATATTTAATGTACACATATTTAATCTGTACAAAGCTATTTAATAGCATATATCTTTAATGTAAAGTGTGAAAAAGATTCAAAAAGCAAATTTTGCTCTGAGATATCTTGTGTAAAATCAACAGCAAAATGGTGAGGAGGATTTAACCAGTATGTGTCAGGCTCTACAAGTCAGTTCTGCTGCATCTATCCAGGCTCTTGATTTGCCTTCTGTCAAATACAAAGTATTTCAAAATTGGTCTTTGAATTTAAAACTCATTTGTATTTTCATAAACATTAGCTGGTCTTTTCTGTTAGTTCTTCTTTCATCAGCTGAAAAAAGCACCTTAATCTGTTTGTCTCCTGATACTTACTGGTATCTTACAGCCTGTAGCTAAGATAAATGGTGAGACCAGTAGGCTTTTAAGTGTTTCTGCAGTAGAAAAGCAAATGAACAATTCCATGAACAGAATCTTTCTTCAAGTGTATAATATTGAAAGAATATTCTAGAGAAAGTCTTGTATGGACAAGGGATTACTGAGAGGATCTACCACAGACAATACTGTGATTGAATGGCACTGAGTAATTAATGAAAATCACAGGAGGAAATTCACCTCTTTCACTCAGAGTGTCTATTCCTACAGTGGCCAAAATCTGACCTCAATTATATCTGTGTGACCTTATCTAGCACCATCTGTTCAAAAATGCATGCCTAGCTCCTTTTTGCTGTCTCAAATTTTCCATAACTGTGCTTTGAAATCTAATTAGGCATTGTAGTTATATTCATAATTTGTTTACTTTTTGTCTTATTTTACTTACATATTTGAATATTAACATAAACACATAAAAATTATCATGAAAATGATTTTCTTAATAAAAATATTTGACTGATAAGCTTACTTGTGATTATTTTTTTTTGACACCTAGAGTTTTGAATCCATCTTGCTTGCAATTAAAATGCATTCTTAAATGACTCTAAGCTGTAGTTTTCTGTTTTGAGTAGGTTCATGGAAGCACTATGTTATGTTTCTGAGATTCTATTTTTTTTTTTTTTCCCCCCAGTTTCTCTTTTGATGCCTTTCATGGCTTCATCTCATGTTACATATGTTGTCTCATTCCCTAAATGACATTGGAAGGGATGACAAGATTTATTGTGGATATCTCCATCACCTACCTATTAAATCTTCTAGTTTCCTATGCTCTCTCTCTCAAGCATAGCATGAGAAGAGCTATCTGTAAATATTTTCAAAGCTACTTAGTTATCCTCCTCTGAATCCTCCTTAAAACTCAGCATCAGTGTGAGGTCTGTCAAAATGTGCAACGTTGAAGTCGCAGCATTAAGATCTCTGCCTCCCATACTCTTTTCATGTTTTTATGTCTTTCTCAGCAATCTTTTCCCATGTTTTACGTGTTGTCTTTTACTTGCACTTTAAGCTCTTTTGGGTATGGGTTGTCATTTTAAATTTGTGCAGCATGTAGCACTGGTGTGTCCTAGCTTAGCACTCCCTGGCAATATGTTAATAAGCATTAATATACATAAGAGAAAAAATACAGTTGCTAATTAAAGTAACCAAGCAGCTATTAATGGTAACTAAACAACA
Source organism: Aythya fuligula (assembly GCF_009819795.1). Lineage (NCBI taxonomy): Eukaryota > Metazoa > Chordata > Aves > Anseriformes > Anatidae > Aythya > Aythya fuligula. Next base: position 23,247,428 of record NC_045562.1, on the reverse strand, counting down.
ATTAATACTCATGTCTCCATTGACAAATCTGCTTTTGTTACCAATGTTTTTAATCAGATTGCTAAATTGCAGTGGCTTACTTTCTTATTTGTAGTCACAAAGTAATTATTATGTCTTACAGAATAATATGTTCTCACAGTATTATTTTGGGCTGTTGTAGTGTTCTGTCTCAAAACAAGTTATGTGTAATATATTTCCTATTTGTAATTGCTGTACTGGTCTACTGCAGTAATAAAGTTGTCATATGGAACATGCAATGGACCACTTTACATTGTTGGAACGGCTTTTTTTATTGCTACTGTTTGTAACTTTATGATGTCTTCATAAATGTGATCCATGGCAATAATAAAGATGTTGGACAAATACAGCAAGTTAGTATTTGCTTCCCCCAACTCTGAAAGTTGTCTTGGCATTTTTAAATGAACATACTTTAAGTTTTCAGTGGTGAAAGGAAGGTACCTAGAACCTTGTATTATATATACAAACAATATTTTAGAAATATAGCAACTTACAGCATCTACATCTATTTCAAGTGATTAGAGTATATCTACCAAGACCTTTAAACAGGATCCTCACTGAGTTACGATTATTTAAGACTAGAAAGCGTACCAATATACATGGCACTGTGGTGTTTTCAGGGTTAGAACACCTCAAAGTAGTAAGTAATTGTTTTGGGATATGATTTACAATGTGTGAACCCCAATTTCAAAAAGAAAAAATGTGTGATGTCTATGCAGAGCGCTCTACCCAAGTTAGTTTCTCTGTAGTAGCTGTTTGTTTAAAATGCACTAATGCTGGTCTGTGCATGTATTTGCACATGTATTCCTTTGTTAGTCTGTGCATATTGACGTATTGCCCTGGTTTTACACAGGCTTCTGTGTGTCATATTTAAGTTCATCCACATGAAGTTTGCTGAGGTATCACAGCCTTGTAATGTTCAGTGTAAACATGGTTAAAAAACCTTAAAGACATTTTAAGAAAGGGGTTGAGTAGTGGTAAAGAGCTAGTTCCTACTTCACGATGTCTGAACTGAATGTATCTGTGGCTCTGCAGTGCTTCTAAACCACTGAAGAAGTGTACAAATCAGGTCAAAGTCATTTTGAGAATCTATTTCAGCAATGTACCAACCATTCAATTACTGTCCTTTGGAAGTTCCTCTGGACTCTGATACTAACCACAGGGGTTATTAACTGGGAAATACATCTTTTTTGGCTTCAGACTGACAAACTAGAATCTCTAACAAAAACCCTCTAGATAGCATTTTACCAACTATATTTTAGATGAAATGGCTGAGATACAAAGCACAGAAATACAAAGTTATGAGCTAGCACTACATTTTTAAGTTCACTTTTGTGCCAGAAATTGACCTTCTGTACCGATTAAATCATAAGATATGATACCTTGAGACAACAGGGCAAGCCAACGGTTAAGCAGCAGGTATGGCTCTGAATTTATTTATGTTGTGAGGATTTAGTCTGATTGTTTGAATAGAATAATCTCAATTTTTCCTCTTCACACAAATGCATAGCCACAGATTGCAAAGGAGACTAGATTGAAGCAAGAGCAGAATTTTGTTTCTTCAATTTTTGTGTTTTCATTTGATGCAGCTGTTTCTCAAATTCTGGAAGCTTTTACTTCAGATAAAGGAATTGTTTCACACACTTTCTGTCATCTTTGATGTTCACTTTTGGTATAATTTAATGTTAAACTCATTACAAACCCTAGATAAATTTCAATATAATTTATCTCTTCATTTATTTTCTTCCTTCCAGGGTTATGATTTTACAGTTACTTTTTATATTTAGACTTCAGAGTCACATCGAAAAGCTAGGCTACATTGCTTTTGTAATAAAAATATTAATTCAGATCATGAATAAATAATAGTTAAACTGACCTCTCAGACAGTTACTGCTGCGGATGGTCCCATTAGATTTGTTGGAGATTTATCCAGTAAATGACTGCTCCCTTATCAGCAAAACTAGTTCAGCTAAGAGTTACATAGTGGTAGTGACTGGAGCTCTTTGCCATGCAGGGCACAACTAGCTAACTTAGGGGGTCATTTGACAAAAAGGGAACACATTTTTGTCCTTCTGATCTGGGGCTCTCTTGGTCTGTAACAGTTAATGGTAATGGTGTGCAAGGCAGCAATTACTAAATTCACTTAGGATTGTCTATAGTCATCTTTTCATTGTCTTGATTTCCATGAACACATTCATATATACCTTTCCAGAAAACAAAACAAAACAAAACAAAACAAAACAAAACATTTTATTTCTAAGAAATTTTATTGTATGTCTGTTACCCAAATTATTATCCATATGTTTTGGAACGGCATTTGCATCCTCCTGTCTGCTTAGTTTTTAGTTTATGTACCAGATATTCTCCTCTATTAATCCAGTCTTACACAAGCTAAACACCATTAATTGGTGTGTTAAACACAAGTATAATATTGATGTAAGAACCTATGGAATTAGAATGTATGTTATCTGATTTTATTGGATTTTTCTATTAAGAAGAGTTTTATAGGCAAGAATGGGGATTAATTGCTGGAATTTTGATTAAGAAACTTCAGAAGCTTTATAAAAATTGTGAATAGAAAATGCACTGCTGTGTTACATTTTACCGTTGGTAACACTGTACACAACACAACCATTTGTGTTTTCTAAATATGTCAAATGTTTATTTGCATCTACAAGCAAATACAGGTTTTTCTTTCAGAAATTTCCTGTACATACATGAGCACGCACACACACACACACACATTTAAATAACCTGCCCAAATTGCCAGATCAGGTTATAGAAAAGCAGAAATCTATTAGCACTTTGTTTTGTTTAGCATATGTAGGATATCCTAAAACTTGAAAACCTGAATAATGTTGTATTTAAACTATGGAGTTGCAGTGTAGACCTCCATCCAAGTAGATCTTAATTTTGAGCTGCTATGGTACAAGATGTTTTATTGTGACTCAGTATAAATTGTCAAGCTTCTAAACAGAAATAACACTTTTGGGGGTTGGTTGTAGAAAGAACCTGCCAGAATTTTTACTTAAAACGTGTATGTGCTACACTACACTACACTACACTACACTACACTACACTACACATTTTTTATGAAGAGGAACTATGTTAACAGCTTTGCCCTGTTTATCCAAACATATTTGTTGTATTATATATTCTACTATGTATTATTTGCATTTGTATATGAAAGGCAACTGTATAGCTTGGAGATTCAAATTCAAAATGATAAGCCATAAAAATACGTGGGTGTCTTTCATTCTACAGACATTACTCTATTAGATTGTTTTAGTGAAATCCATTTTAAGAATAATAGCTAGTGCATTGCTGCTTAGATTAACCCTTGCAATGGCAATTCACCCACCAGAAAACACCCAGAATTTGCATGCATGTGTTGCTTAACGTAATAGGACTAATTTATCATGTCTATCTCCCTTGTAATCAGAGTTACCAGAGATGTAATAACAAAAACATAGTTTATATTTACAAGTTTTTATTTGAAGGGAGTACCATATGACATTTCAGATATATCGTATTTTGCAGAAGAGGCGGATTCAAAATGGACCTAGCCTAGCATCTGACTAGGCTAGGTTCCCAAACTACCACCTATGTGAAACTATGAACGCAAAAGGAAGAAGGACTACACAACCAATGTGACCAATGGCTGTTTTCTGAAAAAGGAGACTGATAAGGAGAGTAAGCATTTGAGTCCAAAACAGTGAAACCCAAAATAGCTGCTCATCCTGTGCTTAAATCTACAGCTATCTTCGCACACTGGCTCTAATTCTACATCTTCTGCATTCAGGGATGTGCAAAATGACCTGCAGCCTCTTAGCCTCTTTCACATCAGTAAGACCTACATGTAAGCATTTTCAGAAGACTCTGTCCTTGCCTCCACCAGTGCCTGTGTAGCTACACAGCATCTCTAGGATGAACAAATGAAGACTTGAGGTTTAATGTGGTTGTGTGAGTCACTGAGGAAGAGCAGCACACTAATGTGTAATGAGACAGAAGTAATGACTAGACATATATAGAATGGCTGAAATACTGGAAGACTGAAGTACATCCACATTTTTTTTTTTTTTTTTTATTTCTCACTACACAAGACATCTTAAATGAACTTCACTGAAATATTATTTTTTTCTTTTATATTGGGCATGTCTTTCTTTTCTGTATCTATCCTAGTATGAACTCAATGCAAAAAAAATGTTTGTAATGTTCTTTTCCACACCATTAAAAATTGCATGCATTACTTGAAAGATAAACAGTTTTTGAAAACATATCAATTTAATGAACTTTGATTAAACCACAAGTTATTGGGAGTATGGCAGCAGAAAGGAGGAGCATGGAATCATGAGCAGTTGCCCTAGCCCTGTGTCATAATAAATCAAACAAAATATGGCTGATTTTTCTGTATTCTGTATTTATTTATTTTGTTAAGCTCTAAATATTTCCCATAAATACTGAATTTGAAGTTTTCACTTAATCCATCAGTGACACAGTATTTAATGAAATTTTGTCCAAAAGGCCTATCCCAATAAACAGTGTTTAGGATTAAATCATTTGCAGACTTTGAGAGAAAATACATCTTATTCTTTGTATAGAAATCTTTTCTAACATTTTTTAATTTCATTAATCCTTGAATTGAAAATATGGTCATGCCTAAGTAATGTACCACCTGGGAGGTACTTTAATCAGTAAAATTGTTATGAGAACAAAGATGGCTGTTGTTATTTCAGCTATGACTGAAAAAGTGACATCACTTTTCTGTGATGTGATTGGTAACGTTGCTTTTTAAGTTATTTTGAATGTTTTTATGAGAGTTTGCCCCAATCAAACATGCATTCTAATAGATTATAGTGTATAATTTCATATCAGACATACAAATTTTGTCCACTTTACACACAGAAAAAAAAATACAGAATCAGGGATTGTGCTAATTTCTAATACTGAGAATATCACCCAATGATTTTTTTATAAATGGCTTCATCAATATAAGACAGTGATGGCCCTTTCTTATAGGTGCTTACTCTGGGAAATGATTCACATTCTGTGTGTGACTGACTGGTGTCAATCTGGTTTGTGGTGTTTATCACTTCAGCAGTTTCAATTTTCTTTCTTGTAATATATGCGTTCAAAATTAAATGGTTACTATTTTTGTCACTCTGTTTTTTCTACCATTTCCCCATCAAGATTTGTGTACTGCTAAACTGTCATATGGTCTGTGACACTACCTATTTCTACATATGTATGTAAAATAAATGAGACTGATTCTGTTTATTCCTTTGAAATTCCTGTCGTGCTAGAATATTAATCAGGTATTAAATAGATCAGATAATGTGAAATGAGTAAATCTATAGTTTTAAAAGTTTAGCATGTCTTTTTCTGCATTTTTTATTTTATTTTATTCATTGAAAGATGTTCCAATAAAAGCACCATCTTTGACTCTAGGAGTATTTACTCCTAGAGCTATACAGGCATTAGTTATAAGTAATGCCTCTGCTTGTTTTTAAAGAAAAATCATTCTTTAATTTAACACATATCTGGCTTTGAAGTAGCAAATACAGACTCCCACCAGTCTACAGAAAGTATGAAATTATGATTCTATCTACAATCTGTAAGAACTAGAAGATGAAAGAGAATGTTATTTCAGTTTCTCATTCATGAAAACAGGTTTCAGTCAAGGAGAAAAACAGATTACAAATCAATCCAGGTAATAAACATAATACTCAGAAGCTGAAAAATATATCTAAGAGATATAACAAAATTCCCTTGAAAACCAGATGGGACATGGAACTTCCTCTACGTTCAATATTGTCAGGTATGTGTGTGGATTTTCAAGCAGTATTTTTCATTTTTCGACTTATGAAACAGAAGCAGCATCTGGGTCTGTGAACTGCATGTATTTGACTACATTCAGCTTGTTTTATACTAACAGGAGTGAACCTAACTGTGTAAGTATACCACTGAGAATGACCTTTGATCAACAAATGACTTTGTAATTAGATACACAGCTGGATCATCTGCATTTGAATGTGTCATTCACTATTATTCTAGAGAACAGTAAAGATTAAGAAATGTAGTGTATATATATCCACACACACCAACACACTTTGGAGCTAAAAACATATTAATTATAGGTTACTACTTACTTTTGTCCTGATGTATCCAGTTAAAATGAAGGACATCATTGCAAGGAATGTCTTTCATTTCCAGCTCATAGTGAAGCATACTTTGCTGTTTACTACAACAGAAATCCTAATTACAAATTCAACAATATCACCAAAAAAAAAAAAAAAAAAAAAATCTGGGCTGACATATATGCCATGAATAATTTATACTTGTTTCATGTTTGTTAGGAGTTGTGATTTTGTATGGCTATATCTTTCAGTATAGACACAGAATATACACCAACAACTAGTGCATTAAATTAGCCTTTCTATGCAAAGATCCAGAATATTCCAGACAGACAATCCTTGTCATATAGTTCATTTTGTCATCTTTCTCTTAGGAACTGGATGTTTCCTGCAAGAAAAACTAATGACAAACTGATCCTTAAACTTCTCACGTCTTGACCTTGCATGCTCAGTGGAGAGTGGTGGTGAGGAAGATGTCATCTGAAACAACCCTGTTGGCAGTCACACTGATTGAGTACATTCAAAAGTTTTCACTGTGCAGCGCTGCCTTATGCCTTCATAATCTGTGATAAGTACATTTTCATTGTGTCTACTCTTGTCTGGCATTGCCATGTCCCATGTCAGTCCCTAATCTGCCTTCAACATGACATAAAAGCTCATATGGAGGTTGTCAAGATATCACTTGCAATTTGTCAGTCCAGGAACTCCACCACAGATCTTTTACCCACACAGTCTATGTTGGAAACCATGTCAAATCTTCTGGTAGGCCAGCTTGTTGGTAGAAGAATCCAAGTAAACCAGCAGAGTCTGATAGTTGCTACATTTTTATCTAAGCAGAATCTGAACTGTCTCATCACTCTGAAAAAATCAGATTTAATGTCACCTACAGTGGTGTGGTGACAAACATGGCAGACAGCACCACATAACGTTTCTGTTCTTCCTTGACATTGGTGGCAGCAAATATATATTTTAAGTGGTAAAACTTATGTTCATAAAGTGCTCATCCTGCGAATACAATCATAATTATGAATATGCACACTGTGACTAGGCAGGATAAGGTACACGTGCACAAACACACAAACAGACCCAATGAATATAATGACTAGTGAACATGGGATTATGTACCACGTAACTATCATAGGGGAGTCATTGATCTGTGAATTTTCAGGACACCTTTATTATAAAATTACTGCTGCACGCTCATTTTATTGTACTTGAGTTTCCAAGTTTGTTCGCTAGGTGGCAATGTAGTATGTAATTTGTAGCACATTTACAGCAGAGCTGATCAGAAATAACTGATCAGCTGATCAAATGTACTGATCAGAAATAACTGCACCAGACAACTGTTTCACTCAGGATTGCAATAAAGAATAACTTTTTCTTTCTTTCTTTTTTATTTTATTATTTTTTAAAATTTGTAATATTAATTTAATTATATATATATATATATATATATATATATATTTGTGCTTAGAAGAATTCAGACCCTATGTAGAGAAGACATGAGGTTGTAGTGGACTGCAAAGTCTACAAGAGTCGCATGAGGTATTTCAAGGTAGCTCAGGAAAGCCAATGTACTCCTCATTACCTCTGGTACTTACATGTATGCCTGAAGTGTCATGGAGTTTGGCACCAACAGGAATGCATGCAGCTCTGTCACTTCAGTGGGAAGAGTTAATTTCAGTCCATGAGAGAAGCCTGGTTACAGCCAGGGATTAGAAACATTTGCTGATTAGAGGCAGAACAAGGTCTGCACTGCAGGGCCAGAAGGCACTGTGGCAGTGGAGACAGCCAGAAGGACCCGTTGCAATTCCCCTTTTAAGATTCACCGTGCATACAGTAGATAGGCTGCTTGCATGATTTGATCACTTCAGTGTTAAATCTTCTTTTTTATGGGCATAAAATGTGAAGTGTTAAAATACAGATACTATATTATACAGAGCCAAGATGTTCCTTTTCTCTTTTGCCTTGTGAATTAATGAAATATTTTATGTCATACAGATTCAATCTTTGCTGTTTTTAAGAATGACCTCATGTAAGGCTAACTGCCTGTTCAGTTTTCTGTAGGCAGCCTTTTGTTTTCTTATATTTCATTATATGACTTGATTGCTTAATTTATTGTCTTGTAAGATGTCCATACTTTTTACTCCAGGGCAATAGGCAATGTTTATGTTGAGGAGTTTTTACTGCCACAGTGCTTTATAACACTGACAATGTATTCTGTCTTACCCAGTGTTGTTTTGGCCTGGGCACTTTCTGTCAAATTGTCTCTATTATCTCTGCATTACTTCAATAGATTGTGCCTTTGCTGTAATTGTCAAGTGGACAGTAATTATTTAAGACATTTCATTATTTTTGGACTGGGCCTGCTGTATATCTCTGAATTTCTGATGTTTATGAATGATTTGTTTTGTTAGGGGACTAGCTAAGAAGTAGCCATTGGTTATTGTTAAAATGTATGCTGCAATTCAGGAGAACTCATACTATATTTTATATTTCTTTTTGCTGTCTATATTCGTTTTGCCAACCCTGCGTTCAAGAAAGAATCTCAGCTTTCAGCTAAACAAAAATGTACATTTTAATCTTCATAGTAGCAGGGGAAGGTTTGAAAATATGACTTGAATATACCAAAAGGCTTTTAAAGTCAGAGTAGAAAAGAAAGATAAATTTATTCTAAAATTATTATGATATTTAAGAAAAAAAATGTTTTGGAAAGAGTGTGATTACTGAATCCTGGGCATTCAGGAGACAGACAAAAGAGCTTCTAAGTGGAGGCAAGACATTCTAAAATCCTAGCAGGCAAAATAATCCTGTGCATTGCTGTTTTCAGTGAAGTTGACTTTCCAGGTAGCTGATAAGAAAACAGCTACTTTCTGGTAATGATAGAATTAGTGCCCTGTGCAGTCAGTATGAACATAATACCTGCCCTAAGAGCGATAGCAGTCCTAGAATATAACAGCAATGGTGTTTACATTATGTATACTAGGCAATGAGACTGGTCAGAGGCTACTGACTGGATTCTCAGGGCTTTTGAGCATTGATAACAGAAGTTCTTGAGAGAGTACATAGCTGGTAATAGCAAACTATAATGGTTGCTTTTTTTATATACATTTGGATCCATATCTATTGAGCTGAGAGAAGTTGATGTATTTCACCAGCATTATGACGTTGTGAAAGGGATGAAGCAGAATGGAAAAAAAAAATAAAACTGAGTTTAATCAAAGATACAGAACAGAAAGGGAAGCTAAATAGTTAACAGTTCTGAATTTGTCTTACTTGCTTCTGTTGGAGGAAAATACATCATGATGGATCTGACAGCCTGAGAGAGGTGAGGCTGCTGCAGCTCCATGCCCCCAGATCACAGTGAGTTTCGTACCTGGACACTGGGGCTGAAGCTCTATGGAACAGACCTGGGATGGGCCTGGACGGGGTGTTTGCTCCATGTGTGACTGTAATTTGGGATCTTGCCTGCACTTCTGCCCTTGGTCTTCTGGGCTTGTGGAGGTGCATGATGGGTCTAGGAGTAGCCCAGCAGGGCATTATTTAGGCTCTCCTAGCCATTGTCTCCCTGGGTTCCTTTGTGGGTATACAGATGAGCTTTTATTATGTATCCTAATATGCTCCAGTGGTACTTCCTTAAAAAAATAAAAATAAAATAAAAAAATCAGCATATTTCAGTTTCTGTATGTTAAAAATGTTTGTAGATAGAATATGCTGCTTTCATGAATTGTGCCATCTAGGAAAGGATGGTTATAGTATATTGAAAAAAAAAAGCATTTACTGCAATTTTCACTGTAAGTATAAGGTGAGTATATGCTATTACATTTTCTTGTTTTACAAAAAATTCTGAAATTTAAAACAGATGAAAATCTATCACAGATATAGCAGTCATGTCAAGTGTTGGACTAAATTTCTTAAGGCTCATTCTAGCCTTATTTCCTAAGATACTTTAATGAAGAGAAATAAAGAGTGTGTGTTCTTTATTAGCTTTGTCATTGAAGCCTGTTGGCTAGTGGCTGTAGGTTGGAGTATATGGTTTTTGGTACTGTAAGCACTACCAATCTTGTTTACAAGCTATAATCCTTATAAAATAATTTGCATTAGAGGTATTGTAGTGTTAACTCTGTCTTTTTAGGCCAAAGTGAAGCTAATGTTTTTGATTAATTTATTGAGAAAATTGAAGTGCTATTATGTAACATATTGCATTTATTTGGAAAATCATTGGAAAATCCCCCATTAATATTGGTACAAAACAATAGTGTTTCATAAAATAACACAGAGAGGACTTTCTGAATGCTTTTAAAAATGTGGCCCAGTATGCTTACAAGAAGTTATAAGTAAAAGGTCATAAAGGGCCGAATCTTGAGGTTCCTACTCAGGTTTTATTATCCCTTACTCCCATGCAGGCTTTGCCTGAACAAATACTGAGTAAGGGTTACAATGCCAGGATTTAGCACCTTTCTCCCCCCTTCTCACCCCCCCAAAAAATTAGCTCAGGTCACCATCTAAGCTTTCTGATATAATTTATCCTCCACTTACTTATGTTATAAAAGTGCAGAGGTGATAAAGAAGTCAGCTCTTGGGTCATATAGCAGTTTAAACTGCTATGTCTCTGATTAAGCATCATAGACAAAAAGGGATAAGAAGATCCAAGGGAAGATAAGAAGAGTAGAAGTAAAAAGCTTGCACTGCTATTGGAAATAAGACTTACATTATTTTGCTACAGACTCAATAGGAGCATCTGATCCCCATTTCTTATGAAGTCTAGTTCTGACTGCCCCCAAATTGCTTTAAACATGAAAAAGATGAGACCACTGTGCTTAATAATGCTGTTAACACTGTATCTGAAGATTTGTTTCTTCACTCTGTGGCACATAAATACTGCTTGGTCTTCATCTGTACAAAATGTAGAGGTAAACTTTAATTGAGGGCTTTTCTTTGGGGATCATGTGCATTCAGGGGGAACAAAACTCCTATTATCAACCTGGAAATATAACAAGTTTGAGAGTGTTGTCGCATAGAGATACTGAAACGTTAATTCAGGCTTCTCTGACATCTTGTCTGGATTACTATAATTCCCTGCTTGCAGGTCTCACTCAGCCCTCCTTTCACAAAACAAGAACTTGTACAATAATGCAACCACTGAGATTTTAAGCATGCACAATAGCTGGTCATCATATGTCTCTGTACTGAGATCTCAGTGCTGCCTGCCATTAGGTACTGGATCGATTTGAAGATCCTGGTGATGTGTTTTAAAACACCACATGTATCCAAATGAGTTTTTGGTTCCCTGTTGTCCAGGCCCAGTTTTACTTAACTGTAAAAATGCTGGGCTTTCATTTGTTCAGAGGGAGAATTATACATCTCTGCATCCCATGGCTTGTTCATGCAGCTATGGAATGCACTTTGCCAGAACAGATTTGGAGTGTCATTCTTGTCATTGACTTGAGGTCAAGATGATAGTGTGTTGCTTAATTTTTCTTTCTCCCACCAGTGTCTCTGTTCATGTCAGGACATATTTAATGGAACACTCTAAGGCTTCTTTTTTTAAAAAATGTTTCAGAGTTGCAGCATCCCTGTACTTTACAAAAGGGCTTTTCAAATGCTAGCATTGGCATTTATGATCTTTTACAAGTCAGAGGAAGATTTTTGTACAAAGAAATTTAACAAGAAAATAACAAAGGTGTTTCTAATGCAGATGTTGTTCTCTATCAAGAGGATATGCCTACCTTACATACACTTTTTGTATATCACAGATATGAAAGGCATCTTTAGTTATGCGGTTGTGCTCTTCCTTCCTTTTACATGTTGGAATAGGATATAAATGGATCTGTTTACATTTATTGTATACTTAACACCAATACCTTCAGAATTTGCTGTGCAAACAAGACCCTCTTTATAATAACTTATAAAAATACTTTTCCTTTAAAAAATGTTATCACACAGACTGCTTATTGGCTGCTGTATTTTGGTCTTTTTCCTATCCCTATTCTTGCTACTTCTGACTGTTATACACTGCTTGTGCTATGTACAATATTTGCATCTTGAGCCTACATTTTGAAACATATTGTTTCTGCCAATAAGAATGATTAGTGCAAAGCATCCATTAATAAAGCATTAAGCTCCATTAATAAAGTTGTTATAATATATATATATATATCTGTAGCCACACAAACTTCTGGTTACTTAAATCCTATTTAGTATATAACTTTCTATTGCAATGAATGACTATAGGCAGCTTGACACCTAAAATAACCCTATGGATTGGTCCCTAAATGCTTTGTCATTCCTTTATCCTTGCTCAGAGCCAGCATACAGTACATTTCTATTATTTTCTAGCATTTAACTTTCAATATAGGTATTCTATCACATGCATATGTAATATTCCTTTCAAAGCCAGGGTGATACATACCCTTTTTATTTAACTTACTCTCTAGTTTCTTCTTGTCAGTTACTGTTTTGATGGTTGCAATGATGTAAAATAAAGGTTATCTTCTAGCATAAAATATATCATCTAAAGTAGGTGAAGAAAGGGCAGAGTATTAAGCTTCCACACAAGTTCAATATACTGTTATTAGCAGATATGCTGAAGTTAGCAGCTTCAAGTCTAAAGCCTACTGTCAACAGCACTTGGTTTCTCAGTTAAGAAACAAAAGGGTAGACCATACATTGTGTCCCCAAAGAGTAACAAGGTTATACTTCTGTGGAATTTTTTTTTTTTTTTTTTTGATAAAATATCCTTATCACTATTATAGACTTACAGGCATCCTGTGCTATGTCATCTCATGGATTCTTGTATTTTACATCTCCAGTGGCCCTAAATAGGGTTGGATTTCATAGGATACTAGTGCTTGCTGTCATCTGGAGGCATTTTACTGCTGCTAGCAGTCGTGTCGGATTTTAAGCAATTTGGTGAAACTTTCTTTTCCACAGGAATTGTAATGTCAATCTTTACTGCTATTCATGTTTGACCCTGAATGCTAGGAAGGATGTATCATCCTCCTTGCTGTGCCTGTTCATTTCTGTGCTGCCTATACACACATTCAAAGCTTCTCCACCAGTTAAATTTTTCTTTCTGTGGTTGATTCAGAGTCTGTATTCAAGGCCAAATTCAGAAGTTGTGCATGTTACTCAGAACAATTCAGAAGGTCCCCTCAGACTCTGCGAGATCTATTTATACCATCTCTCTATCTGTGTGTAACATAGTCTGTAATTTACATGCCAAGGAATTGCAAGAGAATTTCAATTTAAATAACAGAAACTACTTTCATTTACACCTACTCATGAATCCTCATTATAAAAGCCGTAGCAAGTCAGATTGACATTTGATGAACAAAGGGCAATTGTCTTCAACAGAAAAGAACAATAGTGTTCCAGTAGTTTTGTGAAGCATATTTTCACTCTTATCACTGTCATTTTCATCTTCTAGGGTTTGGTGAATCCAGTGTTTCATCCAGTGAATTGATATTGATCCCTGCCAGTCTGTATTTTGCAGCTGTATAGAGGAGAAAAAGTCTTCTTTTTTTTCTTTTACTTTTATGTCATTGCCAGAATATATTTCTGTCGGTTTGGTGTGTAGATTTGGAATGTCTCTAGTTTAGTACATTATAGCTTTTCCTCCAGCTAGTCTGCTTAGCTTAGTACAATGTTATGCACTATACAGAAATACTTTTATTTTATTTTATTTTATTTATTTTATTTTATTTTATTTTACTTTATTTTATTTTATTTTATTTTATTTTATTTTATTTTATTTTATTTTATTTTATTTTATTTTATTTTATTTTATTTTATTTTATTTTATTTTATTTCATTAACATATGATAAAACTTAGCTAAATTCCAAAGCCTTTGTGTGCTATTTATCTTTCATACATCTTATTCTTGTGGTTAAAACATAATTACAATGTGAGTTAGCAGGTAGTTCAGAATAGTCATATATTGGGATGCACCTTCTGTGGTTCCTTATCAGCCAGTCCAGACAAACACACATACCTTCTGAGAGGCAAAGAATGATCCTTTAGGTTTATAGTATGAGGGGGAGATAGATGGTGAAGGAAGGAAGGGGAAACTCCGATTTCCCTCATCAACAAAGATGTCACCAACTGGAAATCACTGGGAAATCTCCCTCCACTATCCTTCACCTCCTAGGTTATGTATGTGTGTTTAAAGGTTATCTGGCATTAGGTACTGTCTAAGGGAGAAAGGATTTCCACTTGTTTCCTTTGTGTTCATTCTGCTTTGTGGACTTCCGTCCTTGGTGTGTATCAGACTGCAATGCCTCTATAGATGAGGTGAGTTAGAAAAGCATTAGAGATTACAAATGTTGTCCTACTCAAATTGGATGTTAACTGGAGCTGTTCTTCTGATGTTTGACTTAGCACTTTTCATTTCTGCTCTACTGACTCTGATAGTGACCTAAGAACAGATTTTTATTAAGGCTGCCGGGAGTATTAAGGCTTCTCAGTAAGGCAGGTAGGCTCAGTGTAACCAAAATATTTCCTTCATATTTGCTGAATTTAGAGAGTTTATAAAGAAAATAACTCTCAATTTTTTTTTAATTTTTTTTTTCCCTCTCTGAGACAACCTTATCTTTGTACCATTATGATATTTCATGGCAAAAAGTTGCATCCTGGACTTGAACGATATACTTTGGCTTGTCTGCTAGCTGTCTGTGTTAACAGCTTGCAATCTCCATATCCTTAATAATGCAAAAGTGATCATTAAAGATTCCTGTGAAATACAGTATGAAAAGCCCTAATGACAATAGCAAACATTCAGAAAATGTACATATTCTTCCCAAACTTAGCAGTGGAGGCTGAAGTAAAAGTAAACGTCTCAAACATCTGTATTTCAGATGATAGAGACAACTGCAATTCTTTCAAATTCAGGTAAGCTTGTGATAGTACTAAAGTTTAAGTTTATCCCCCCATCTCTTTCTTGTAATTAATCTTTTTTATTTATATATATATACATATTGTTTTTTATTTTTTTATTAAATAGATTGAAAAGGGACTACTGCAGTGGCCACCTCTCTGCAGTAACCATTGTATCTTTGGAACTCCTTTAGTCTCTGCTTTCTCATAGGAAAGAAGGTGAATGTCTGATTTGTCTTTCTGTCATGTCAAAATACATTTCTTTGCATTTCTATGGTTTGGACATGACTTGAAGCATGTTGTTTTAAATCACTCTGAGCTCAGATTTGCATCCTGCTTGGTATCTTCTGCAGTTCGTTGCATATCTGCTGCCTGTTGGCTTAAATGGGAGCTAAAGCCACTCATTACTATGCAGGATCAGGCCCTTTATGTTTGTATATATATATATATATATATATATATATATATATATAACCATTAGAGAATGCCTTACAAAATGGAAGGGATAAAGTCACTACGAAGCTACTTTTGTGCTCCTAATGACTGTAAAAAATCTTCAGGGATAAAAAGAAAATCAAGTAAATACAGCAGTACTCCACCACCTTTCAAAGGTAAGATCAAATCACCCATAAAACTGTGTGAAAACAAATGTCCAACTAATCCACAAATGAAACAGCTCAGATTATCTGTTTTAAAAAATAATGAATAGTGCTGTTCTTATTTGGATGATAAGCAATAAAGATTGTCTTCTGTAATTAAGGGTTCATGGTGTTGCTGTACTGTTGGAATGAAACCTTTTAAGTAACTTTCCAGTTTCCAGACCACTGAATCTTTGAAAAGTTAATTTTTGTTATCTGCAAATACAGGAAGCTTAACACAACAATAGTAGTTCAAAGCCTTCCAGGTAAAGAGCCTTCAAAGAGTAATTCATGATACAAATTCATAAAAGTCAACAGTTTAGACTGCTCAATTGCTTTTAAGATTTTCATCAAATGCAACTCAGCAGTTGAAACTTACCACTGATGCCTCCCAACTGAGTTAAAATCAGAAAACACTGACAATGTTACCATTCTTTTTCTGCGTTTTTTAGGCAGTGAGAGATAGTAATTGAACCTTGCCACAATTTACTTCATAACTTCTCCTTAAGGATCTGACCAAAAGTAAGTCCATAACTGAAATAATCTATTTAGCACAATACATTTGGAATTTCATGCTATTATTGAAGTTTTAAAATACTAATAATAGCACATGAATTGCTCAAATAGTGAATTGCTCAAGCAATGAGTTGATCATATAAATGTTGGCTGATCTGTGTAATTAAAATGATTTTAAATACAGGCAAGTGCTTCCAAAGTTTTTTCTAATGTAAGAAAGATACATATTCTAAGATCAAGATTATTTTGGAAGACATTCAGCATTTTTGTAACATTCTAGGCTTTCATAAGAAGATGAATAAGCTTCTCATCAGTGGGACAATAGTGTGATTTTTTTCGCAGACAGTAGTAGAAATTTTCCTTCAAATGTTATAGAATTGCAGCCCAGTTTTACTGATTCATGGTGCATTATCTTGGAAAAATCAGAAATTAACTATATTACCAGAGAAGTGGAATTAACTGCTCTGTGTCTGGGATCATTTCTGGCAGGCAAGATTTTCAAAAAAGAGGTTGGTGAATTGAGACATACCTTTAAAAATTTATTATTATTGTTCAGAATTAAAAATATTATTTAACTCAGGCATACTTCCTCCATTTCTGCCTTACACTAGTCATTTGGTTGTCTCTTCTTTTGTAAGAATTTTAAGCTCTTTAAAAGATTCTGTATCCAAGTACATTTAAATGTGTGTCTGTGTCTGTTTATACCTGTGTGGACATATGAGTGAAGAAACTTGTAATCTTCTGGAATGAAACGTTCTGTATTAATTAGAAGCCTTTATTAGTATTGTTCCAACATTCTCTGGTATTGCTGTTTCAAGAAGATCCCGATGACTGAATAACTCATACAACAGTATACTCTGCCTGTGGGATAGTTACATTTGCTTAATAACTAGTAGGACTGTATCTTGGAATAGCAGTATAATAATATCTATTAATTATAATAACAGCATGGTGGTGATGAAGTGAAAATAATATATATATATTTAAATTTTCTGATTACTAAAGGGTACAAATGCCCCTCTTTATACAAACCTTTGAGCCCCTTGCTTGCACAAGGCTGCTGTAAGAGGAGAAGAGGCTTTCCCATGAGAACTTGTTTTCTCTCTTTCCATCAGGAGAAGGAAAAAGAAAAAAATACACACACACACACACACAAAAAAAAAAAACAAAACACACACACACAAAAAAAAAACAACACTACGACCAACAAACCTTTAAAATATTGTTTTTATATTTTGTAACTCCTTCTGGGAAAGTCAGAAGTATAACAATAGTATAAAAGAGCACTTTTTTCATTTTTTTCCCTTTTGCTTAGCAATCAATCACAAGGTTCAGCTTAGGTTCAGCTCTTCTGTTTAGCCTTGAGGAAGCAGAGGATTTTCTGTGCAACTCCATAATCCATAGAAAAAAATCAGAGACATTCTCCATACCATTGATGTAAGGGGAATCATTTACATCTTGAGCTTTTTTCCACTTGTAGAAATGGCAAGGAAGGTTTATTTTCAGGCACTGTTCTTCCTAACATGTTTCTAAAATGCTCCAGGGATGCCTTGGTGTATTGGCTGGAAAAAGAGGACTTCCCCATTTGGTAAAAATAGAGTACAATTAATTTTTTGTTGTTGCTGTTGTGGGTTGCAGGGGTTGGGGGTTGATAGGAAAAAGCCCCTCAGCAAGCTCTGTGGTGCCTTGAAGTTTTCTGGTAATAAGTAGCTTTTGTTAGGATGCTTCACTGGCCACTCTGGCATTTTCTCCCTGCCACACAACCACACTTCTCCCTGTGGTCCCTCTGCCCAATGAACCCTGCAGCTGCTGGTCCACCTGTAACAATGTTCCAGTGATACCCTGATGTCTTTTCAGTTGTCAGACATTTCCTCCTGGGATTCATACTAGAAATAATCGGAGTTCCCTGCAGTTATGTCATGCAACCAATCTGCCAGTTAAAAAAACAAATATCTTTAACATTTGAACCTGAATAATTTACCAACCAGAAGTCTGATCCTGCAACACACTGAAGGGAGTCTTTGCTGCTTGTACAGTTTGCCCTGTAAAGTTCATCAGAGTATTTGCATCAGCATGGACAAGGTGAGACCCAGAGCTGGTCAAATCATTATTAAAAGATAGAAATCATAATGAAAGCACTTGAGGTTTGGGTGAGAGAAAGGAAGATTTAGAAAATAAATAAATAAACATAAGATTTCAATTAGGATTTCAGCAGTCAGGATTGAAAAGAACAATGTGCTAGGATATACTAGGGATTTGCTCCCGGGGATTCGTGCCGAACCTATATAACATTGTAGTAATGAAAAGTTGTATATCAGAACATGAGCTGACTCCCTGTCAGTCAAAACATTTCCTCTAGCTATCAGAGCAAATAAGAGAGGAATTTGGACTTCATATACGTTGTATTAAAATTCTTATTGGGAGGTGTCTATGCAAAGTCAAAGACAATATTGTTTCAGGTTTGTTTTATTTTTCTTTTCTCCCCTTTACTCACAGTATATAGCCAGTATATGCTCAGTTTAACTTGGCCTCTGGCTTTATCAGCCTGCTAAAGAACAAGAGTTTTAAAAACTAAAATGAGAAGGGTACATGAGAGGAATTTTTCCAGTTCACATGACTCTTTAGGTGCTTGATGGGATTTTCTTGTAACATATGTGAAATTCCACTGGGCTCTCCTTCCTTATGTTAGGTATGCAGGCACTTGCACATCTCTGCCCCTTTCTTAAGCTGATGCTCAAAACTGGCTTGGGAACTAATGTCCTACCAGAAGTCAGTGGAAAGCACCCCAGTCATACTTTCAGGCAGGGATGCATAGTGAGCTGCTTTGTATTCAGATTAGAAATGAGAAGTTTGGATTAAGCACACAGAGACAAAGAAAAACCCAACTCCCTTCTTTATGTACTCCCTCTGCAACCTATTTTGCCTTTGTATCAATGGTAAAAGTGTTCTCTTTCTAAGGTTATTACTTAGGAGCAACCCATCTCTATTTTTTCCGCACAATTACCTCTGAACATACCTAGGTTCTTTTACTTTGTTTCTGCAATACACATCTCTGAGACAATTGCTCTGTTTATCCTGAGTATTTCATCCTTCCCCATTTCCTCCCAGCCTGCTCCCACACTGTGTCTGCCTTCCCCAGCTACATGACTCTCTCCACAGGAGTATTGCTTAGGCAGGACAGGGCAGAAGGAGACAGCTCTTTAGCCACAGCTACAAAATAAGCTCCACCTACATAAAATGATGCTCTCTCAGCAGGCCATACAGGTATTTCAGATACAGTGGCATAAAAAGTCTTACTGGTTTTGTCTGGAGGATCCGCTCTAAAGCTGCTGCAAGCTGCTCTGATTGGCAGTTTTAAATTTGTTAAAGCTCATAATAAGTAATAAAAAATATTATTATTGAATTGCTTTTGGATGTGTTATGCAATCAGTTTAGAAGATGCTGTTTAGTCACTACAATACTGTATATTTTATGTTGATTGCATTTAATATTGTCCTCCCTTTCCCATTCATTTTTTCCCTGTCAGTTATTATTATCTTGATGTTTCCATCAACAGACCATTCATAAATACAACCGATAATATTTTGTGTTACAAGAGCACTTATGCAGACATAACTTGTATTTATTTTTTTTCCCAATTCACATGTTCAAGCTTTCTTGTGTAACAGCAGGGTTAACACTCAAGACAATTTTACTGAGAATTGTATTAGTACCATTCACCACAGAATCAACTGTACAGGGGTATATCCATTTGTGAAAGCCCATGTTTTAAAAGAAAATTGTGTATTGGGTCGTGTCTTCTGAAAATGAAACAGGAAGGGAAAACAGGACTGTGGTTTCTTGGTAGCAGCCAAGTATCTTAGTATCTTGGAAAATGGTAGAGGGACTTGAAATGATCTTTTTTCTTGTGTGTGAAATTATCAGAAGATAATAAATATATAATGAAAAAAGTTTTTTTTTTTTTTTTTTTTTTTTTTTTTTAATGAGCTTATGTAAATTAAATGAGATTTCAGAATAGCTCTAAGCAAATAAACAGAAAATAAAATACATAAGATGCTGAATTCAAAATAATATTTTTTTATTCCATGTGCTTGAAAAATGTTTGCAACCAAGCCCATGGCATTAATTATAAATTGAGACATTTCAATTGATGAGATGTTTTCATTACAAGGCTCAGATTTCCAAACTTAAGAAACCCCCGGGTATACTCATATATTTAATGCCTGTTTTTATGTCTTTTAGTACATATATATATATATATATATATACACACACACATATATGCACATATGTATATGCAAGTGCATACCCCATATATGTATGTGTTATTTTTCTTGGAAAGTATGAATGTTTTGCAGATCCAGCAGCTTTGTTGATATAATATACTGTGCCTAAACAATGCTATGGAGATACTCAGCAGTCTTGTCCTTGAAAGCCAAACATTTTGCATGTTCTAGTCAAGTGCATCCTTCGAAGCCTGACAAGGTCATGGACACTGTCAGAAGCAGAGACCCAAAACAAGGAATACAAGATTAACAATAGACAGTTTAAAATGATAAGAGATTAATTTCTTTAGCCTCAATAACATTGTCACTTGCGATTAATTTTAACTCTGAGCTCAGAAGAGTATGGAACAGATACTTTGAAAATGAAAATGAAAAACTGAATCAAGCAGTGAGTAAGGGCTATTTCTACAATTAAATTTTATTACTATATTATATTATTATATTAGATTCTGACTTTTCTAAAAACTATACATGTCATGGAAGCTAGATAGATTGAGAAGCTAGAGGGATCTCTTGTACATAGTTTAATATTGGTGTTCCTTATTACTTTACTTTCACTATGATAAATATTTTGCTTTGGTACCTATTATGTTAATAACTGCACAAAAATTACAATGTGTGGTTCTTCAGCATTTTTTTTTTCTCAGCTTCATTTCTTGTGTCTTTTGGTGGGGGCATTTTCCTTAGCATAAAGAACACACTCTCCCTTTCCTAAATTCCTCCTTTTAGACATTTCTACCTTCCTCAAAGGTTGTTCTCATTGAAGAATCTTCATTATTACCAATTTCTTATAGGCTAAAGACTTAAAACAACCATTATTATGTTTTCCAATGAACTGAAATCCTCCTCAGGTATATCTGGTTGTTCTATATTCACATACATGTATATCCTTCAGCATAGTCTCTATCTGTTGCAGTAAGGGCAGGTGGACACATTTTTCTCTTTTGCCACCTGGTAAGCAAGGGTTAGAGTTCAACTTGTCCCAAATCAGCTTATCCTTCTACGGGGTAGTCAAAGCCCACTTACAAACACTCTACCGCAGTTTTACATTTTTGCCTCCCACCAGCATTCAAACCTGGGTGAATGTCTTTCTCTGTCAAAGCAGCAGTGGGAGGTGAAAATGAAAGTCCTTTTTTTCTTTCCCTGAGAAATTGGACTGTAAAAAGCTGTCAGTTTAAAAATGACATAGTGGCACAGCATTTCTATAAGGTGGCTCCTTTCATTTTTGACTCCTGCTGTCTCTCTGACAGTTGAAGTTGCAGCAGGAGGTAAAAACTAAAATGAGCACTGCTGGCATTTGCCCTCAAGCACAAAATTAATAATGGAAGAAACAGGACGACATCCAAAAACACCTAGTATCAGGTGTCAGCCAATGAGGTTTCAACACTTCCATAATAAGGTGACCAGAACTATGCCCATTATTCCAAATAAGATCTTATTGTCTATTACTTGCCTAATGTTGGATCTATTTTCCCCATCATATATTTGATTCCCCACTTTGTGAGTTATAGAATATTTTAAATTCTATTTAACACTATGCTATGACTTTATGAGTTTTCCCCCTCTACAACCTACAGCTGGTCAAAATTTTATGGATGTTGCCTGTTGTCAAGCTTTATACCTCTCAACCTTTCTATATAAAGGATTCCTGAATCACTGTTTGAAATATCCTACCATGTCCTATCCATATATATGTACAAAACTCAGAACCTATTCAACTGATAGTTTTGGAGTAAGTAAACAGTCACAAGATCAGTAACCTGAGGTGTTTTTATTCTTGAAAAGTCAAAAGCTGTACATTTCCTGCTATCATTAAGGAAAGAAAAAAAAAAAAAAAAAAAAAAAAAGAGACTCATTATTAGGCTCAGAGAAGTAAGATGAATCAAAATTTCTAGCAGGTTATGGGTCGTTCTTCATTCTTAAAAGACTCAATGGTATATGCAAATCTTATCAAAATTAACATAAGTAGGCAGAAAGAATCTGTTAGAAAGTACAAGTATACAAGGTATATGTGTAATTCTTTCTGAGCTAATTCAATCATTTTCTGATTTTATCAGCATTTTGGTGGTATTGACTATTTTTGACTATTCAGGAGAGGTAATATTTCAGGGCTGTGACTGTTGATTTACTGGGATATGATGTTCCTATATCACATGTTCTTATACCACCATATCATGCAGTCCTTTTGCAGAGCTTAGCTTTGAGGGTTACCTGTGTTTGCAGTGTACCTAACTTTTCTCAACAGAAACCGTTTACATTTTGCTATATTATATACCTGTCCTGCTTCCTTTTCACTTACAGCTTTGCTCCTGCTTTTATTGGCATATGTTTTGCACAAATCAAGAAAGGGGACAAACTTTCAGTGGATCAGTGATGTGAGTAATTCTCAAGAGCTGACAAACACACAAAATAAACACACTATGAAGAAAGCATCTTATTTTTTATTGTGCTGTTGCTTTCAAGCATTATGCCAGTCATCTAGCCCACAGCTTAAAACAGCTTTTGTCTATTATTAGAGAATGGGAATGACTCAAATGCTTCAGCTGAACCCATTGATCTCATTGATTTCAACATCTGTTAATGACAAAGGGAAGCTGGACTGGATAAACACTTCTAGTTTTTTACAATTACCTTTAGTGGTTCCTTCTATATTTTCTAAAAATCCTTTATTAGATGTTTTAACCTGATCTGCAATTTAACTTTCATTCTTGTCTTCCGATTTTTTCCTTGAGACGTGTTTGCAAACTTAATTCTATAATCTTTCTTAAATCTTATTCTATTCTCAGTCAGGTTTTTTTGCTTACTTGCTCATCAGGGTTAGTCTGTTTTTCTCCAAAATTTCATTAATTGTGGGAAGAGTCAGAGAATAGTTTGGCATGTATATTAAATGTTTTTCATTCTCTGTTTCTCCTCTGTACGCTTCCACTCTATTGCTCTACCCCACACATTTCTGCCTGTGTATTCCATGTCCCTCCAAGATTTATTCTGGTTAGTTGGAGACCCTTTATCTCCATCTGTGTATGTCCACCATTCTAATTACAAACACATATTGTTTATGCTTACTATTGTCTAGCTACACCTCCACCTTCACAGACTAAGCATGTCTCTGCTTTTCAAGATACAACTACACAGTATTCCCTTCCCAATTTCCTCTTTCACATATTTTTTAATCTGTTATGTTACTCTTTCTGTATTTTATCCCAGATTGTTTTCACTGATTTCTCCTTCTGTTTAATGTATTCTACTTCACTGGTTGGGGAACTACTTGAAAATTACCATTGCCTGTACAGGTTTTCCCTTTTAAGAACTTCTATACACATATTTAATATGTCATCAGATCTTGTTGCTTGTCTGTTAATATTTGGCTTCTTTTTATAAGATTGAATTTCAGGCCATAATTCTGCACAGAGATATACTCTTTTTTCTCTCTAACTTTAACATTTTGTAGGATTGTTCACTCAGGTTTTGTCAGAGCTCAAATTTGCTTCCATCAGTGGGAGAAGAGTAGGACAACTATCTTAAATCATATTCTTCTTTTTTTTTTTTTTTTTCATACACTTCTTATTCCAGTCTAGGGTTTTGCTTTATCTGTAGAAGTAGGAAATGTTTCCAAATATTCTGCTGTCAGCTTTCATAGAATTTGTAAAAATATTTTACTAGCACGTGGAGGAATTAATTTTTCTGAAAAAGCAAACTAGAGAAAATGTACCCTTTTCTCTTTGGACGCCAAATTACTTTCTTAATTAGTTAATCTATGTATAAAGGGGCCTACCTTCATCTTTACCATTTGATTCATTTTAGCATTAGTTTATATAGTATGATATATATGTACATGGTATATCATGATATACATGATATATATGTACAGTTTATATAGCATATAATGATATGTACATGGAATGCAGTGAGGGGGGATTATCCCAGGTAAGCTAAAATGCATAACACAGCTGAACTTTCTGAGAACATGTACTGTTGGGGAGCTGCTGATAGCAAATCTCCTTTTTGCCTTGGTCTGAGAGCTGGCTTCCAGCACAAAAATTTTTCATTGTATGGCAAAGGCAGGAAAAGCATTTGGGGTGAAGAAAGCTGAGTAGTGAGCTCCTCTCTGGGGTTTGAAGTCCTTGATTTCTTGAACACTGTCTGTGCTTCTTCCCAACTGGTGTATATCTGGTGGACAAAACAGTGTCAGCTCTTTGTGGACAAGAGAATGGGGAGGTGTTCTTCTCTCCTCACTACAACACTCCGAAGGGTAGAGTGTGCTGCTCTCCATGTGTCTGCTCAAATGCAGAGCTCCCTGAGCTAAATAATCCTGCTGATTGGGCTCCTGCAGGATGAGATGTCAGGGCCCTTTGCTCAAGAGCAAATAGACAGGAGCTCAGCAAAAAAAGGGGGGAAAAAAAAGGAGCAATATTGAAGGATGCTCAGTACATAAGACTAGTAAATGCAGAACATCTGTGGAAAGTATTGGTTCCTTTTCCCTCACAAATACAAATGTTTCCCTGTCAACTCTGCAGACACATTGATATCAGCCCATTGCTAATTTCTCTGGAAAAGCTGCTCAAATCCTACAAGGTATGTTTCAGAGTCTGACACCACAACACTCAGTTTACAGGAGAGGAAACAGAACCAGTGCCTATCAATACACTGATTTAATTGGATTTTAATGCCTGCTCTGCATTACCTTTCCCTGTTGTACTTTGCTTACTTGGCTGTAACTCATG
Organism: Aythya fuligula; assembly: GCF_009819795.1. Taxonomy (NCBI): domain Eukaryota; kingdom Metazoa; phylum Chordata; class Aves; order Anseriformes; family Anatidae; genus Aythya; species Aythya fuligula. The sequence goes on along the minus strand of NC_045562.1, from coordinate 23,222,240 downwards.
TACGTACTTTAAAAGTCCCTAATGTGCAGTTACTTCTGCTCCCCTCAAAAAGCATGAAACACATGAACAGCGGGACACCTACTCCATTTGTAGCATATGACCAATTAGCCTAGGTTTTCCCTAAAGTGATTAATAACACTGCAGTCTGTCCAGCAACAGTTTAATAAATGCTTGTTCTTTTTTTTTTTTTTTTAATTATTTATTTAAAATTATTATTATTTTTAAATAATCTGAGTGTCAGTCTGCTTGAAACCATCTCCATTAAATCTTGAATATCTGAAAAAATTGACATACCTAGAATCTTGACATATTTCTGTCAAATCATGCCCAACTGCCATGTTAGGTACACAAAGTACGCTGTAAATCGCAACTCCTTTTATAATAAAATTAGAATAAACACCTGTTAGTCACATAGGCAACTGATAACAATTTTTTTTTTTTGTAAATAATCAAATTCACAATAAAGATTCAATTACTTATTTGTAGATTATATTTTTTTTGTAGATTTAAAATTTTATTTTAAATGCTATGGTACTATACAATTTAGAAATAGTACATAGGAAGTCTTGTGTGGGGAAAGAAATATACTGTGCATCATAAGAATTTATGCTCTGGTGTTTGCCCCTTACATGAACAGACTGCTGTGCTTCTTGAATGACCTTGTTGAACTAATAAGCATGAGTATGTTAAAAGTTTGGAATTATTCTTATCTTTCTGAATAGACCAAAATGCTGTTTAAATATCTCACTTTATTGCCAGTCTTTTTAAAAGTTGCTATACCTCAAGTATATTCACATTCTGTGAACAATCCTCTGGTCTGATATTATTGTTATTCCTGACCCATAAGATATTGTTTCCCTAAGGGATATTCTGAAATTAACACCAGTTGAGAATAATTAGTATCCGATAAGCTTTAGTAAATGTTGTGCTTTAATAGGATATACTGTATATACTGTGTAGTGCAAATTGTATTTACAAGTGAGGATTTTATTACGTATGTCAAAAGAATCTGGATAAATCTTCTGTAGTAGAAAATTATGGGAAGGTAACACCCTAAATAAGATATTTTTTCCCAACAAGTAGATTTTATTTATTATTTTATTTATAGCTTAGGAAGGGGTGAAGAGGGAGGCTAGAGATAAGAAGGTGATGGTATCTCTGAATTTATAAAAATTATGAATAAATTTATATTTACTGCATACAGTGCACCAATGTGTTTGCACTGAAGGAAGCACAACTTATAAAGTGCCTGTTACACTTCACCTTAAGAGAGATTTTATTTCTCTTTGGTAGTTATGGTACATATATTTGGATAATAACTTTTGTCCTTCCTAATGCTGCTGAAAGAGTATTTCAAAATAAAATTCAAATTGAACCAAACAGCTGGAGTAATCCCATTTTTGAGGACTTCATAAGTACACTTCTTTTTCCTGTCTTGTAATGCATCATATATTTTTTTCAGTTGTGTCAAACAGAAGACAGTCTTGTTTCTTTGTCAGCAGTATATATAATTTCACCTCACAGACTTCATTTTCCCTTTATTTCTGTTACTTCTACTCCCCCCCCCCCCCCCCCCCCCCCCCCTTTCAGGTTTTGCCGTGCTTAAATCCTCGGGGATAATTTAATCGCTCTGCCGCTCGTTTTAGTTTTAGCACCGTGTTACAAACCCCCTCAGCTCCTTGAGGCAAGACGGGGCCCTCCGGAAGAGCCGGCGCCGCCCGGTGCGGCCATGTCCCCTCTGGCCACCAGGGGGCAGCAGAACCCAGTGCTGCAGTCCGTCGCCTGGCCCTGGAGTGCCTCAGGAGGGAAATCGCCCCGAAAGAACAATAAAAATAAATAAAGAAATAATTATATATATATATTTGATATTTATATTTATATATACATACATATATATATATATAACGCTACATTTGACAGACTCACAGCATCTGCTGCTTTAAAGAAACTTCACAGCATCTTCAGCTTTCGGTTGCAGTTCCTGAGAAGAGGGGAAGGGACATTTGCTGAAGGAAAAAGTGAGCATGGCTCAAGCAGAGGCTGTGCCACAGGAGGTGCTTGCAGTTCAAAGGCAGCCTTTCCATCCCGTTTGCTCCCCAAGCCACTGCTACTTGAATGCAGGCCAGGATTTCGGAAGGTTTCATGTCTTGGGATTTCCCTGCCAGCTGCTGGAGAGATGTGGCTTCCCTGGTCTTTAAGCTTAATGTAGGTGCACACTTCACTTTGCCTCCTGAGACTCATACTTTCACAACCTGATATCTAGGATCTGAATCCTGAATGAGCCTTTGAAGGCACCCCACCAGGCATTGGTAAAATGAGAGCAGAATAGCAGCTCTGACAGGGCAGGCTGCTACACACCTGGCTGCTGGTCCAAGTCGGTGAGGACCAGGATAAAAAGAGACATGAAACGACTGTGCTTTGGTTCTTGAAACATGAAGAAATTGTAATGAGTCAGGAATATATTGGGAATTCCAGATCTTTAGCAAAGCTGGACAGTGGTTGTCCTTGTACAACTGGATGTTCTTAGCAAAGCAGGACAATTAGATACTAGCCAGAGCAGTCAGTCATGTGTTCTGCTCAGGTGTGGTAGCTTCATTTCATTGTCTCAAGAGGTCTTTCTCTCTTCTCATGTAAAAACTATTTGTGGCATGGACACTACAACTCTGCAGAGCCTTGCTGTTGGTCAGAATGGACTGAGGTTGCTGTACCAGGCTACTGTGGGCTATGTGAAATGAACTCCATTTTAGAAACTAGGTTACCATAAGCAGCTCAGCTGCTGGTACATACTTTTTCTGAGTCGTCTGTTGGAAAAGCATCTACCTGTTGGAATTATGATAAGTGGAACTGAAAGAAGTTATTCCAAGAAGAGCACACCAGGAATAGCTATATATATATATATGTTTGGTTAAATGTAGCATATTCCTTAGATCAAAGAGAAAGAAGTTCAGTCATGATGTAGGAGTTACTTGGTAAATTTCTATGGTCTGTGCAATAAAGGAGGCTGAAATACTGATAATAGTCCATTCTGACCTTAAAACTTACACTTTTAGGAGACATCTTTTTCAATATGAGAGATTCAAGGCTGTATTCTAAAAAGGGATCTACAAGGCTCTGTTTTCCTTTCTGAAAGCATCCTGCCATTTTTCATTTTCTTCCTGTTAGAAAAGCTGATTGTCATTCCATTATAATTTCCACTTTGTTACTATTAATGTTAAGAGTCTGGTTTTGGTATACTAGATATATTCATCTATTATATTTTATATATAGCTATATGCCTGTCAAACACTGAATATAACAGGCAAACGAATAAAGAAAGTAAAGCAAAAATTGTGCCCTTTCTTTTGCTATTCCTGTTAACACGGACAAATATTTCAGAGGCTGAGAAACCTAAAATAGAACTTCTTTACAGATAGTGCTACTCACCTTCCTTGCTTGATTCCCCTGAACCTCAGTTCAGTAGGTTTTCTTGCACTGAATCACTGCTCTTTGGATCAGCCCTGTGTTGTATTTGATGACTGCCAGCTGTTATGTTGGGGTACATTCGGGTATAAGGGAACAGTGAACTGTTGAGGTAGGTTTTGCAAATGGGGCTGAAACAAAGCAAGAAAAGTACAAGCTTGCTTCAGGGGAGAAAGGCAATAAGACTGCCTCCCTTTTGGGGGTTAGTACCTAGCAGTTTATAAATTGGCTTGCATCAGCCAAGTACAGCACAAAATGTACTGCGCAGAAGAGCAGCTATTATGTACAGTCGCCACTTCACTGATTGCAATCAATGTCACAAATTAGAGTGATTTCCTGGCTTGAGATGTGTCAAAGCTGAGGTTTGTGTAGTGAGTCATGCTGTCTGGACACCCACCTTCTAAGTGCTGTTTTATCCTCAGCAACGTTTCACTTTTTGTCTTTCATTTATTGTAAATGGATTTGTGTCTGCTTTTACTATGTAAATTTGGACTGTTTGTAATTATGCCCAAGTGATATTTAACACTAAAAATAAACTCCTGTCATTGCTTCTTTAGTTTATCTTGATATACATATATATATATATATGCATATATATATATACTGGGTTATTAGAGAAGCAGAATTTGAGTTCAGATTTCACAAGATTTGTCAGCATTATACAGAACTTTGAATAGAAATTTAATACTTCCTTGTGCTTGCCTCTTGCTGTTGTATTTCTTTTCCAAAAGGTGGTTTTCAATTCTGGTCAACCGCTCTCCTAATATTCATGCCGTACTCTGGATACCTATTCTGCTGAATCCGATGGATTAAATTCATTTGTAAGAGCAATATTTTGCACACTGTTTTGTTCATAGATTTTTATATTTTGCCAGGTGAAATATCAGCATTCACACAAGGACAAAAGCACAGCATTCACACAAGGACAAACAACTGAAGCAGTACAGTCTGACTAGAAACCTTTGGTCTATTCAGGGAGAATAATGTATGGAGCTGCTTCTCAGTATCTTGCAGTACCTGTACAGATATCTGGAGGAGTGTTGTACAAATAGGAAAAGTTTATCTCTTTGGTAGTAGAGGAAACTTGTTCCCATGAAAGGCATGCTCCTAGCTGGAGAGCTTTCCATTGCATACTACACATATTCACTGTAGTAGTATACTACATACATACATTGTGTGTATCCACACAATAGATGGCAACATCTTTTCAAGATCCTAACCTGGGTAGCAGATGTCTAGCTAGCTCTAGTGAGATGCTCATGTAACACTTTATCTTCTTTTTTTCTGAAAGGAGCTGGGCTGGTCAAAGGGATGATAGGTCATCCTCTGTTCTGCAAGCTGACCTGAAAATTTAGATATGATTGCTGCTACCTGGTTACCTGAACTTATTCTGCCATGAAGATATAAACACATAATGGTTGGGTATGGGTGGGTCTCTTTTACCTATCCACTGGACTGAATTCTGGTGCCAGTTTAATGACACTTTTTCTCTTAGCTTTGTTATCAATTTTTGTAGAAGTTCATCACAGTTATAGGTCTCTATCTATACTTATTTAGTATTAACTTATTTATTATTTTAGTAGAATGACCTCATGTCACGGGTACTACAGGTGCATTTAATTGAACTCTAAGAGCTAAAAAATATCCTTTTTTAAACAATGTTGTATTTCATTTGCTGTGAATAAATTGGAGCATTATGAGACTCTATTTTTGGCCCAGAAATAGCTTTTCATGTTGTCTAAGATGTGAATAAAAATGCCATTTTCCTCAACATAATTTGATTCAGAGTTTAATAATACTACCAGTCTTTGGCTGACATTTCAGCATGTAAGTGAGAAGAAAAAATAAAAAGCAACACATAAGGGAGAGTCAGATCTTTGCCCATCATACAAATACTTAGAAGGGAACATACAGCTATCCCTGGCCACTGGAAATCAGGGTGATGACAATTCTTTGCATATTTGCACTCCTGTCTTTCTTGAGCTCTTGATTTCTGAAGGACTGTATAGATCTGGGAATCTGCTAATAAGAATAAAAGAAGAATGGACCTGGAGAAATATATTATGCTGTCTTCCATCAGAATTTGATCCTTTCCTGAAGCAGATTAAAGGAGAGGTTTAGCAGAACACGGCTCAGAGAATTTAAACTATGTGGTGATGTGGATCAAAATCCAGGAGGTTAGTAAATTCTTCTCAACAACAACAACCACAAAAAAGACCATTTTGCAACCTCTTAAAAATAGAGGATGATAGGATGAGATGCAAAAGGCAGTGCCAAATAACTGTAACAAGAAGTACGTGAGGAGTATTTCTTCCTTTTTTTTTTTTTCCTTACAAGGTTTATAGCCGTCTTCCTCACTACTAAGGGCTAGTCTACTTTATTACTGACAGATATTAGCTAGCATTATGTGAATTTCAGGATCACTCATATCTGAAAGCAAGTGGCCATGGAGGGACACACTTGTTCTATGATGATTTTTCACTATTTGCAAAAATGGCAAGATCCCAATTCCAACGTGTAGCTTCATCAGATTGTTCCCACCTCTTTCTGCATTGTCTTCTGGGGTACAGGAGAGATCATTAGGCAACAGATAGATATATTCAAAAGTGGAGAAATAAAATATCACTGCTCTTAAACAGGTGCTTGTGAACTTGCGGATAAAGCTGTAATTACCTATGAAAGTTTCCTTGGCATCTTCTGTCACCCTTTTTGTTAGATTAGTTTATCAAAAACTGTAATCAAATATAATGAGAAGATACAATCAATGTGGCTCCTGAGAGGTGGAGTTACCCAGTCATCCACATAATTTCAGGCTTGAATGTTGTGTTAGGAAATCAGAGGCCAAACGGGTAAGTGTATTTCAATCTGAGAACAGTAGCCAAAGCAGGAAAAAGGATTTAAACGAAGAGGACAGTTGTCACAATCCTAAGGAAAGTCAGCAGTTTATACAAAAATACAGGAAAATATAGCGGAAAGGGAAAACATCCTAAACAGACTAATTTACTTTGTGATGTCAGATGAAAGCAATGTTATATGATATAAGACTGTAAATATAACATGACTGTGCACCCCCAGTGGAGTTTGTAGACAGTTCTGTGCTTTAAAATGTGTAGCTTGGGTCTGCCTATCTTATTTTTGACTGCAGTGTGTTAACTTTGATCTCTTCTATATTACCATTTTGGTTTGCTTTCTTTTTTTTTGTTTCAGTCACCCCCTAGCATATTTTCTGACCTTTTTTTTTTTTTTTTCCACATTGTGACACATAGTGTCTGGTATTTAAATTATTACTGAAAGATATTCTGGCATAAAATCTCCATTTAATTAGTTTGGGCAAGCATATTAATTTCTCTAAGAAGTCTCAGGAATCCAATCCCCACTTTGATTTTGATCTTTGCCTCATTCCCTCCACTTATTTTTTTATATATATTTATTTTTTCTGTGATCCTTTCAGTAAATAGAACAGACTCTAGTAGCTGAAGGACATTTTTGACCTCTAGAAATGCAAAGTTAGATAAATCTAGGGATGTATAACATGTACATGTAATAAAATATGCTTCAAGGACTTCGCAAACATCTTTTATATCTCTATCAAGAAAATACTAAAATGAGATAATGACTGACAAGTTCACAAGCACAAAATCTGCAGTGCACATGGGGTTTTAAATACCTGCTTCAGCTCTCTGCCATGTGGTTGATTTAGACACATGATGTGATTTATTTAAAGGGACACAATCAACTTGAAAATAACAGTGCTGTCTGAAAAATTGTTACTGAGTGTAATTATAAGTAGCAACCAAGATTACTATAATTGAAAAAAGTTAATGAAAAAAATCTCTGCTTTTTTTGATTGGTTTACTTTGTGCATTTGACAGCTCTCTGTAATAATTATAATACCTACCTTTTATACAGCACTTTTCATCAGTAGACCACAGAAGCTTTGCAAAAATATGGTCCATTTCCCATTATGTATAGACAGCTTCACTGTTTCCTGCACAGTCTGTCAATTTCTTCCTGTCTAAAAGACTTTTATAAACATCAACTCAGAATCAAGAAGAAATCCAAGACAGTTTATGAAATGACAAATGTACTCTTTAAGAAAAGATTGCTATCAGCTCGGTTTAATTAGCCACACTATAAAGAAAAGGTTGAAAAATATCTTTGAGACTGTAAAATCGGAATAAGAAGTTGATCATTTAGTATCTTAATAATTTAAAATCTGTCTCAGATTTCTGGTGTTAAGTTATTTTCTGCATTCCATTAAACTCTTTTCGTGTTGCATTAGGTATTCAAGAGGAGAACATCACAAACCACTATGAAAACTAACATATGCGTGTTAGAAATGAATTGACTGGGCATCACTTATGTTTGTAAAGACAAAGATACCTAGAAACAAAGGCTTTTCCTTCTTTCACATGAAACTAATATTTTCTTTCTCCTCTTTCTCTGTATTTCCTAATTTAGAATCTTAAGCTCTTAATTGTTTGCTGCTATTGTGTGCAAAATCTTGTATTTCCAAATTTCAGTTAGAAAATATCTTGCCTCTTGAATGTGAAGTTTGTGAAGATTGTTACTATTGTGGCAGAATGCACGTTAAATGCTTCTGAGCTGTTCAAGTGGTGAAATAAATACATGGAACAATGTTTGGTACCTTTTGCTTTTCAAAAGACTTTAGATCTCATAACTACACTCTCTTAAAAGCTTTTGCCATACACTCAGCAGCATATTCTGCTTTTTTGTTAGATTCATCTTTTTGGCCTAGTTTTCAAACTATATTTTAACTCAAACTCAAACTCTTTTCCCTTTCCTTCTATTTGCTGAAGCTAGCAATCCCATGCTGAGTAAATAATCTATAGTCCATGATCTACTATCCTATCAGCCTTGTTATCCTGGCTCCAAACCCCAAAATGTTGGATATCTAGCTGATAAGTATTCCCAGGAAGGCTTCCTAATGACCTTCCCCACTGGTTACTATCATCATTGCTTATACACAGATAGAACTACCTTGTAATACACTGACTATATTTGGAAAAATTAATTGGGAGTTCTTATGGTGTTTTTGTTAGGAAAAGTGACGTTTTTGAAGTTAAGAAAAATATCCCAATTCTCTGTCTTTCATTAGATATAGCAAAACATTGCAGGAGAAAATATATTCCCAGATGTAATGGTACTTCATTCTCTTGCAATAAAAGCAGCTTGGGATCCAAATCAATCAGCAGATGAGATTATTGCAGTCATTTGGCTGTCCTGCCATTTTTAAAACACATTTTGACTGCATTTATAAAGCATTTAATATATGCTTAAGTGTGGCGCAAACATACCATTACTTATTAAATTACAGAACATAATGAAAAAAAGGTTTATACATACATTAAATATGAGGGGAATGAAAATTACACTCTGCAATTGATAAAATGTTATTTCAGCTCAGCTGGGAAACCTACATATAAACCTTACACCTTTAGTAATCTGATTTGAAAAAAATGTGAAGTCTTATGGGAAAGATTTTTTTTCTGGGCTAGATAGAAGAATTTATAACTCAGCCACTAAGGGTTTAACAAAATGTCCTTCTTCAGGTATAAGAATAAGTGGTGCGGTTCTTTTAGTATTTTATGTTGTCTCTGGATAAATGCAAAACTAACAAGCATGCAAGAAGTGAAGAGAACCAAATCATTCTGCACTGCTGACATCCAGACATTCAGGCAATATCATTCCATTTGTGTGTTTATGAAACAGATTTCCAAATTGAGTCTGCACTTATGTCTAGGTCAGCCAGCTAGACCTTAAGTGTGTCTTTAATGATGCACTGGACATAGGTGTGGATTCAGGGTTTTCTGAATAGCTCCTTTATTTGAGCCTTTTACAAATAAAAAAAATCAGTTTTCTTGGATGTCATTTAACCAGTTCCCTTTCCTATTAGTCAGGAGATTAGAAAACACTGAAAAAGGTCAGTTATATGCAAATTGGCGTACTAATTACACTGCTAGCTATTCAGCTATGGTAACAGATAGATTGCTTTCACCTGAGAGCAATGAATTCCATGTTTAAAGCTGGAAAATGTGATAGATGAAAAACCTAAGGAAAGGTAATTAGTTGAGTATAATTTGCTAAAATGAGTCACAAGTAGGGCTAGACTGGTACACTAGAAGGGGTTTCCTGAGTGCCAGGACCAAGGCTGAGGTGGCACACTGAGGTGCTGCCTGACACAGTGCATTTTCAGTGTGGATGTGGTAGCAAGCCACAGCACGTTCACACACAGCAAGTTCAGCAGCAAGCACTTTGCATGTGCAGGATGGATGCTTCAAAGTTGAACATCTGCAAATCTATTAGTGACAAAAATGCCACATGGTTGTATAGTGTTAGAATAATATCACTGCAAACTAGGCTGCTGTCCTTCCCTTTTTACCCTGTCTCATATCATAATGTTGATTTACTCAAATGGTGGAATGGCAAAAAATCTTGACCACACCAACATCACTGTCTTCGGCTCTTTCAGACATGCATAATCTTTGGAAGCATGAGAAAGGAGCATGAACTGAACCTCCAATGAATCTGAAGAGACTTTCTTTGTGCTGCACTTTTTTTGGAGAACAATTATGTTAAGAATTCATTAATTCCTTATATCCAGGAAAGCTGATCAGGATCTGACCATAACATTGACCTTACCTGTGAAAAGTGCAGCACAGAGGGCAATACTCTGACCAATCAGTCAGCTACGTCAGAGTAGACCTATAAACATAAATGTTATATTCAATAGTGAAATGTGTCCTAGTGAGATTCTATTTTGTAAGGATGAACTGGAACAAGCTGCAATTATTTTGGTAGGATGTTCAGAGAAATTCTTTCAAAGAATTAATTTGTTGAAAGTGATGAGATATTTTTTGAGAGCTTTACAGATTTTTATTTTCTTATTTTTATTTTTACATTGTTGAAAAGACACAGAAGCAAGTGAATAATTGGCAGAACATGGGATGTGTAACATGCTGTGTGAGAACTAGATTTGTTCAAATCATCAGGTGTCAGAAATTAGTCCCTATACTGGGACCTTACAATTGAAAATGTAACGAAATAAATTGAACCAGGTTAACTTGTGTTCTCTCCTCTATTTAAGTGTGGTGAGAAACATATTTTAAGCTATACAGTTGCTCAGTTGAGCTTTTTTATTATTATTATTATTTTCCTGAAATAAGCGTTCTTAAGGAGCAATCTTTTATTGAAGTTGTAAATATGATTTGGGGTGTGTTTTCAGGGCTAGCCTCCAAGATTAAGATCTCTTAGACTCCCTGTGTTTAAGAATTCAAGGAACCAAGGAACACAGAATAGTAACTTACTAACTTTACTTACCTCTGGGGATGGGAAGGGTGGGGGAAAGGGCTAGGGAAAAGCAGCTACATACCCATAAATATAAAATAATAACAGAAATCTAATTGTGATTGATGGAAGGATTTCAGACAGTTCTTAAAAACAAACAAAAATACAACAACAAAAAAACTAAGGGAGAGACTGATCACACTCTTCTAACTACTGCAAAACGTTAAAAACTGAGAAAACTGATTTCCGAAGGAAGTTCACTGATATAAGAATTGCTCTCGCAGATGAGAACAAACTTCAAGTTGTGAAGGCTCTATTGCCTTGCAGTTGCCAAGTGAGTACAAAAGGCAGATGAAATGCTACATCTCAGGCTAGTATCAATTCACAATCTCTTTCCATGTGATTTTGCTATTTTATTGAGTTAAAGGCATCAAAAAATCTGTTTTTCTCTTTTTCCCAGAGTTTTCATTCTTTGTTTTTGTTTCATGAAGGTTTTATTTTCAGCCCTGAATGCAAAGCCCAGATAAGGAATTTCTTTCACTTTATTCCTGCAATTGCTTTAATCTGACAGAATATTGGTTCCAATATATGATTTCTTTGGCAAGGGACTGTGCCACATTTTTTCCTTTCCAACATTCCACCTTCTCAATAGACACTCTGTATCCTGGTTCTCAAAAAAGGGGATATGACCTAAATATTATTTCATGTTTCTGAAGCAGACAGCAACAAAAGACGCCAAACTTTGACAAACACATTTTTGGAAAACACAATTATGCTATGAACAGTTGTTTTACCTCAAATACACTGCCCAACAGAAGAAAAAAAAATATATTTAATTTTAAAGAAAGTAAATAATTTAATAATTTAATCATTTTTAAAGAAAGTAAATAATTTATCTACCAGGTCTCACTGATTTGTGGAGATATTGGATAATCTGAGGCTTGGTATTAACATGTACTTTTCAGTGACTAATGGTTGCAAAGGCACACATTAATTCATGTTTAAGATATACTTCTATTGATGCTATCATCATTATCATTAATATTGACTTTTCAAAGCATCTACAAATTATATTTCTGGACCAGCTTATCATTGTATTTAGGTTATATATATATATATTTATACATTTATACATATATACACGTGTATATATATATATACATATGAATGAACCATAAATATTGATCAGATGATATTCACTTGAAAACCATAAAAGCCTGATGTAAAAATGTTTATATATATATCAAGATGAGATTCATGTCTCCTGACATTCCCTAATAATTTCAAACTTAATGATATATTTCAGTAAGATAATTTTGATCTCCAAATAGAAAATAAAAATTTAATCTCTTGTCCCAAAGTACTGTTCATTCACATTTCCCATTTAGTATTCAAGCTTCTAGCTCCAGGGTCACCCATTTAAAAAAGATCTTTTTCCTAGCCTACTTTCTGGTAGGCAAAACTTTAAATTTGACAGAGATGACTAGGAGCAGTCTTGCAGCCATCATCTGTTATATAGCTTCTTACCTTATTTTCTTGCTTTCTAGAGAGTAAATTCCTCCAATATTTCCCTTTCTCTTACTGTTTGGGGCATAGTATACATTTGAACAGCATGTTTATACATGTATGTGAGGAGAAAGTGTGACAGCAGTGACAGAAGTGGGGGTTGCAAAGTTTTACTTATTTAAGAAATAGTAGTTGGTTTAAGAGATCAAGATTTTTTCCGTGTTTTTTAGTGTCTGTCAGTGGGGAAGTAGACTGGATCTAATGTATATGAAACAAAGTTCTGTGGGAGTTCTGCAGGCATAAATGTATATAAGCTGTCAATGTTCTCAGAGTCAAGAAAAACAAATCTGTATAATAAATCAAAAAACAGTGGTTGGTGAATGATGACAGTGACTAATGTGTGGATATTTTGATTAATAGAATCTCACTGTATGTGCACATGCTCTTACACACACTCATGCACTTTTTTTGGCATGAGAAATGCTTTCCCATCTTTGCTCTCAGCCTGAGCCATTGTGCATATGTTATACAGTCATCTATTTTTACCCTCTTGTCTATGGAGTTCACAAACATTATGAATGTGGGTAATAGAGTGAGTACTCCTTGTTTTAAGGTAAGAGTTGATGAGGTGTTTTAAATGTTCCTGATTGCATCCATCATGCAGATGAAGATGTCCGTTACAAATGCATATAATCAAATCTTACAGTCAGAAATCTAAATTGTTTGAACATGTAGAAGGTAGACCACTGTTTTACAAAGCCTTTTTTAACAGCTGAGATTTGTAATAAATATGATGGCCAGTGTATGATCAGATAATTTATATACTTTAGTGAATAGTGAGATTCATTTAAGTTAAACCAGTTAAAACAGTATATTTTCTGCAAGGAAGATGGCTGTAGAGAACAATGATTGATTCCCACAAAAGATGGTCTACTTTTGAAATATGTAGAACTTGTGGGTGATAATAAGAATAGTGGTATTGTTCAGATGTAAAATAAAATAAACAAATAAATAAAGATAAATGTCCCTATGGAAAAACTCCCAGTTACTGTTTACAGTCATATCTTTTGAGGTATTATTATATTCTCTCTTTATAGAAAAATTGAGATTTAAGATCATGGACAACAATTGTTTTCTGTTTTTACTTTAGTTTTATATTTTCCTAAAGTTGCTATTTACAGTAGACTCATTCCAGTTTATATTTGGTGTGACTTGAGGAAGAAGTCCCTTACATGTCTTTATGAGCTTCAGGAAACTTGGTTAAACTGATAATCCCCTGTATTTTCAGATGAGATAGGAAGATGATTTGTAAGGTTCTCCATTTCATCAAACATGTTTTCCAAAATCTCTTAAGACTAAACTCTATGTCTATGTATCTATTTCTTGAAATCTTGCAATATGACATCAGGTGCTTTAGTAAAATCCAGTTCTGAAGACATTTGGCATGTGATAATTTTTTCCTTCTTGTGAACTTTAAAGTATTGTCATTTTTTTGGTGTGAGAAGGCTGATAACAGTTGACTCAGATGGTTGATATACTATTCCCAGTGCATTCTGCATCAGCAACCTTTAGGGTAAGTATGAATTCAGACTAACAATAGTTCAGGTCCTCTCAGACATACCACTTCTGAAGCAAATCCAGAATGGATACTTTAGATTATGAAGATATTTAAGAGTAAGGGAGGCAGTGAGTAGGAGCATAGAGTAGTCTGGCTTAATTTTGTATAACATATCTGGAGTTATACAAAATTATACTCTTCTCACTGTGAAGATAGTAATTTGTTGAAAGGAGATTCAGCAGGGGAAGGAAAAATAGAGAGGCAGGCTGAAAGAATTCTGGTGCTCTCTATTTGGGAATTAAACATATATATATATATATATATATATATATATATATATAAGTAAAATTATATATATTTTTTCCTGTTTCTCTCTTTTCCTAGTCTTTTTTGTTCATTTGATTGAAACAGCTAGGGAGGTCAATGGACCCCATGATATATAGCTTGACTATGTTACCTTATATGTTTTGAAATAAAGCTGTTGTTTAGCAATATGGCCATAATTCATCAAATGGAAAAAAAAATATGCTCTGTGGTACTTGACTACTCTTGCTTCTGAGCACCTTCATTTTTTGTTGAGCTGGTTTCAGGCCTAATATAAAGCCTTTCTTCTCAGAAGGCATGGCAGTTTTTCTTCACAAAGTGTGAAGACATATATATTCTACATCTTAGGTAGAACCCAGTGCTGCAGTTCAGTTTGATCATGGAAATGGTTCAGGATCATCTTAGAAGAGCTTGTGCTCTACTGTACATTAGGAGAGATAACACTTAAGTTCCCAATGCGATCATCATCGCATGATGTGATTTCTCTACACAATCATGTGAGAAATGTTTAACAGGCCTTTCCAACATGGACTGAATATCTTTTCTCTTTTTCTCTGTGAGATATAACTGGTTAATTTCATGTCTTGCCATAATTATATTGTCATGGCATAGATCCATTAACAACCTGGTGGTTCTGAATACTTTTCGCTTTCTCAGTATACTACTAAGAAATTAATGTTTTGTTCTTTGTAAGCAGGTGTGAGACTATGAGTTATGCAGACTGTGGCCTCCGTGTAAGGAATAGATTATTCTTGAAAGAAAGGACATGTTTTGGTTCATGTTGGTATGAAGACACAGATGGGGCAAATAAAATAGCAGTGAATTTGAATGCAGATGCTTAGTGGTAGTTCATTAACAATATAATTTGTTCATGTAAAATAACTAGGATTCTGTGTATTTCCTTTTCATGGAGATTAGGGTGAGCCTAATAGAGTAATCTACAGCTACAGATTACTATAACCTGCTGTATTTGTGGCTTACATACAGAGGCCATTAGCTTAATTCACACCATTGTGCACAAGAATGACAGGCGGTTATGTTGTCAGGGCTTGCAGGTCACCAGAGCAGTGCTGAATCTTAAGGTACAGACTGTTCATCTTCCTTGAGTGTGAGAAAGAAAAGATCTTTGCTGTAGCCAAGGTGCCTTTGGAAATACATGTTGTGGAGATCATATTTGCTCCAGCCAAGACCTGGTGATACAGTCAATAAAGAGTGAATACAAGTCAAAAACAGCCTATAACAAGCTTTGGCTCAATCCCAAAGAATAATTCACTCAAGAATGAGAGGGTCAGATGAAATTGAGGACATTTACCAAACAGTGCAGTGTAACGTAATTTTCCACCTGATCAGTGCTGCAGAGAAGAATAAAGAGCAACAGTTGCAGCACAAGTCCAGTGCAGTAGTTCATCTACTTTGGACCAGAAAAGAGTACGGTGGGTTTGCAACAGATAAATTTTGCTTAAACAGAGAAATACAAAAGCCATATCTCCTCATCATGTTAAGGAACAAAATGAAAGTTCAAACAGCAAAGCAGTAGTCTGTGACAACTTTTGTCAGAACGATAAAATAGCAGCTGCTTTATGTTTTAGTAAAAACATTTTTTCTAATTTTCCCTAATTTACTTTCTTAATTAGTTATTCTTAATCTCAGTTTCTCCTTCTTTAGTTTAGGAAGGCTGCAAAACCAGAGATAATTTTATTCTGAAAATATCCTGAAGATGGCACAGTAAGCACATGCTGCTGTACAGTTTGGTTAAGGTCATACTGTAAGATGAATTTTGCTAAAACAAGAATCCTTTGGAGAAGCTCTTTAAAACCAGAATGAGAAGAGAAATTTAAACCTTTTTAAGTGCAGTCTATCAATAAAACTATTTTACAAGTGGAACACAGCTGTTAATTTCATACTCCCTAGAATATTAAAATAAATGGCTGGGCAGACAGGGACCTGTCATAGTCAGGTGTTATCAGCAAGAGTTGTTTGTTTTTTTTTTTTTTGTTTGTTTTGTTTTTTTTGTTTTTTTTTTATCAACACATTTCCTTTGTAATTGTAAAATAACTGAGAACCTCATCTGTTATCTCCTGCATAACATATAATCTACGTCTAAATGCCAATTTTTATGAGGCCCATTATGACTTTGGAGAAGAAAAGATTACTTGCACAATCTCTGTTTTATTAAAATATAAGAAATATTGTGGGACATTTTTATTAAAAAAAGAAAATACTGAGTGTCATGTTTTATTAGTAAATGAATAAATCTATATTATAGATGAATTAACCATAAATTTTCTCTCCCCAACTTTCTTAGGTACCCTGCTAATATAGAGTTTATAAAACATGGGAGTAATTTCACAAATGTACTATAGCTAAGGGTGGTTCAACTCATATTCTATACTTGGATTTTCAAAATGTTTTTTTAACAAAGGCCCTGCACTGAAAGCTCACATAGAATCAAAGTTGTTGTATGGCAAGGGGGGAAACTCCCTTTGTGGATTGTTATATGAGAGGTAGAAAAGAAAGAGTGTAGGATAAACGACCTGTTCTAGAAGGGTAAAAGGTTGTCAGTGGAGACCTACAGGAGCCTTTACTGACACCTCTGGTCTTTCACATATCCATAAATGATGAAGAAAGGGAGAAGGAAGTAAGTTGACAAAATTTGCTTGTCAAATAAAAATGAAAGGCAGTGCTGGATAGCTGCAGAAGAGTCCCCAAATTTTCAGTGACTGAACAGTGAAAGGATAGCTGAAGACCAATATGAGTATTTACATTCCATATGATTTGCATGGGGAAGCTAACTGGAACTGTGTTCAGTAATGTTTTATGTTAGCTATTACCACTCAGGAAGGAGGTATTGTCAGTATCTCCAGTAGTGTACAGATATTGTAAAATGTTGTTTCCTGCTGTCATCTCCATTACAAGTTGATAACAAGCAAAATCAGGGCTACATACACAAAGGAAAAGGCCATCTGAAAGAAGGCTCCATATTGAAGTCATATCTGGCATGTATGAAAGATTTTCTTAGTTGCCATCTACTGTGGCAGTTGTATGGACTCCTAGGAGTGGAATTCATCTAATGTAATTGATACAAATATTAGGTGTCTAATTTAAATATCTGTATTTAGTCTCCTTTTATTGCCAATATAGATAGCCATGCTCTTTCACTGTGTGATTCATCCCATCTTGAGTCTAAATAGATGAAATGCTCTACTCCTCTCTGTGGTCAGTATAGAGAACCAAGACATACTGTAACTTTACTGTAACTCACATTTATGCAACTACAGTCAATTAAATGAATCAAGTGTCTTAAATTTCCTCTGAATATACACCTAGGCTCTGATTTTACCCACAGGCCTGTTATAGTATAGGAACATAAACTGTTGCATCCTTTTTTTTTTTTTAATTATTTTTTATTATTATTTCTTCTTCTCTTCCACCTATTTATCTGCCTCCATGCTGAAAAATGCATTCCGTCTACTTGTTCCCACCTGTGTATTGTAAATCTCTGAGCCTTTCTGCATGCTCTCACAGCTGATTGAGACTATTCTGTTTGTCAGGTTAGTGAAGTGATTCCAGCCAAATCACATTCTTTGGGACGTGATAACTAATTGTCTGTTTTATAGCAGAATCAAAGTAGCACTGCCCCACACCTGAGGGTGTGTAAAAGTGAGAAAGGATGAGAGGAGGGAGGAGAGAGAATGGGAACTTCTTCAGCTGGCTTCCTCACTGAAACCAGTACTGTAGGCTCTTGACTGCAATGAGCAGTGCTTAAGTGCCTTTCTGGTGCTTAATCCCAGCCAGGGCATTCTCGGTGGAGCCTCTTTTAATCTCTCCTCTAGGAGCTTTTTCTCTTTGTGTAAATATTCATTGGAGCACTGACTGAAATGCTGGCTTCCCAGGAGAACGGAGTACCCACAAGACTGCATCATCTTTCTCACTCTGCAGGCTCATGTATTTATTTCTGTATTTTAAATGCAGTGAAACAGCTTCAGAGAAAGAGGCTGAGGGATCCCATTTACAGGGCATCCGCTTGCCCCAGGAAGAGGGGAATGTGGTTGTTTTTATCCATGCCAATGATTCTAATGTATGATTTGTATAGCCTATATGAATGCTATAACCACCAGACATTGAATGCTAGTGCGTATATTGAACCAATATCTAAATTTTTGGAAGAGAAATGGCTTAGGACATTAGGTCCAAGAAAGATTCCTGACAGTGGATGATAAAAGGGAGAACAGACTTATTCCACCAGATCCTTATTAGGGGATGGAATTTGTTCTTCCCCATCATCTTGGTGTTTCCTATAAGCTGGTATAAACAGCCCTCTTTCCAGTGCAAAGGTTTTGTTGAATCTCTCTCCATAAAGCTAATTCTCCATCTGGTTTATATTTTTCTTACCGTGAGTGCCTGGTTGAAGGCTGTGAACTCTCCCAGGTGGTTGGAGCTGGAGAGGAAATGCCACTCTGAGTAGAAGAAATGCACAGTGGACAGTAAGACTATGAGAGCCACCCAGAGTCATGCTCCAAATGGGTGCTAGTTCACACAGGCTGTGAATATAGGGCTTTTCCTCCTTTCCTTTTCACTGGCCACTTTGTGCAGTTCTGCAGGCCATATTTCTCTTTATATTTTTTTTAGAGCTTCAAATGGTTACCTATGTTTATGGATATAAACATAGTCCTCTGCAGGATATTTGTGTCAAGAATCAGGCTGCTCTGCAAGGCAAGGCTGGGAGTTGAGGGTGAGGGCTGGGAAGACAAGGATGCAACCCCTGAACAGGGCAAGTGGAGCGGTGTCAGTGATGCTGACCAGTGTCAGCCACAGCATACTGGTCATCAGCCACAGCTGTGGTGATGGGGCTGGGGCTGCTCTAGCATCATGCAGGGAATGGTTAGGATCAGTGAGGTACATGGCATGGACATAACATCAGCAAAGCTCAGGCAAGGATGAAGGGTGAGGGTCTTGGTTTAAACACAGCTCCTGAGCAAAGGAAGGAGGGCCAGGTTCCTGTTTAAGGAGGGCCAGGTTCCTGTTCCCCCCTCCCCCCCCCCCCAAGAAAACAATTGCTTTCACATTTTCTGCTCCATTATTAATGATTTTACCATCTCCACGTTATTCTCTTCTGTTCCATTGCCAGGTTTTCTTCTGTTCCTCTGAAGGTGACTGTAGTTAAGCTGCCTGCTTTTCATGGGAAATAACTACAACTGCCCATATGGACAATTAGGGCATTCCAGCTGTGTGTAGGGTGTAATTTCCAGCTGTGGGGTGGTAGTAAACTGTCGGGGGTGGTAATTTCTCAAACTGCTCCACATACATTCACAGCATATGTCTATGCCCTAAGGATTTTCAGTAAACTAACTGTAGTATTTGCAGTATTTAGAGCATTTATTATTTCAAATGCAAAAAGTAAAAGACAAAATTGCAGATTCTGAGGTAACTTAATCTTACTGTAAGCAAAACTGCCAAATATTTAAGGGCAACAGCTGTGGCTATTTTTTTTTGCTTGCAAGAATTTCTATTACCAGTTGAGAAGAGAGAAAACAAAATATTATGGAAAATTATACAATTCTGTAACACACTTCCTGAATCTACTTAAACTCTTCTGCTCGATTTTCCTAATCAATCAAGTTTGTTAATAATGCTGTTAAGATTTATAGTATAAACTGAGTACAGTGCAATTCTGGCAGACTTGTCAAGTCTTCCTGACAATTACTGTGTGTTAATACTAAAAATTTTGCATTAATGGATTTACTACGAATATTCAGTTTTATAACTCTATAGACTAATCTTGTGGCACGTTCCTTGCAGCCTGTCTCTTACAGTAATCTTGTGTAGTATCCTATAAAACTAATATAATGCTACTAAGATATAAATAGCAAGTCCTAGTCAGCTGTGGAAACTGATATGGTAGAACAGAGTGCTGTTCTGCACACCTGTGACTACGCAAGATTCAGGGCTCTGGAGGATGAGAACAGCAGCATGCAAATGCATAAGGCACTTGGTGGTGGCACTTCTGCCATGATGAGATTGCATGTGTCATGTAGGGCAACTAGCAGTGCTAAGTGTCTGTGAAAAGGCCCCTGATTTAGGGTCCTAAATATAGTTTTTGTGACTTGCTTCAGGCTCTTAATTTTGACTATGTTGACTTAGCTGCTTGCAGTACCATAGTTTATCATTTCTGGTGAAATGTTCAGCCAACTTACAGGAGTTCATGCAAAAAGAGTTGTTACAGAAATTCAGATAGACCCCAAACTGTCACACACATGCATTTTACAGAGGTATTATTATAAAGAATTCTCAAGGGAAATCATAATTACCTTGCCTTCTTCCACTGTCTGAAGTTTTTCATACAGTTAGAAAAAACTTGTGGCTGCAGAAAACTAGTTCATTTGAACTAAGCAAGCAGCTGTAATGATTTTACACTTTTTGTTGCTATATGATAAAATGGATTTTTTTGATAGCTTCAGCGCAGTAATATTCAAAAGAACTTAACTACTGATGTTTTCAGAATACCATCTTCTACTGGTGCGTTTATTGTTTCAAAATATTTTTATATGGAATAGTAATAATAATAATAATTCATGCATGTGATTCCTTTCAATTCTGAATCTCAGAGTACATGCATTAATAAATTAAGCCTCACAGCAGCTCTGTAATTTAGAGGGTTTTTATCCATGTTTGACAGATGGGTAAACAGAGGTACTGAGAATTATAGATGCATTTGCAAAGGTGTGATTAGACTGCACAGGAGAGAATATGAATGTGGTATTCGAGGTACTCCAGATCTATGGAGAGTTTTCAAGAATAGGAGGTATGGTCTTTTGAAAATGTGGTCCTCCTCAGGGTGTGTAGGCGAGTCAGCATGGCACTGCGCTGCTCTTTCAAATGTATTGATTCGACTCTGTGCTCTCTCCACTGCTGCTCTTTTTGTGTTATAGATTGGTGTTCTGAAACCCAGCTCAGCAGCAGACCAATATTTCAGTGCTCCACTACAAGCTCATCCTCATACTTGGATAGATGTAAATGATACTTTTTTATATTGTGAATAATTCCCACAGTGCCAATAACACTGCAAACATGCACAAAGCAAATGACAATTGCTTGCATGCTTTTTGTCACTAATCAGGAGGGTAACAGAAGAGTGAGGTATTCCTGTCCTGGTCTGGGGGGATACCAGCTCTGGCGACAGAAGTAGCTCCTGTTTTGTGCCAAGCAACATATGCAAGCCAGCTCATACTTCAGGCAACACATGTGCAGCTGGAGATGTGCACACTGAAGAATGGGAACACCTGCTCTAGTCTAGGTCAGGGCTGTTCCTGCTCATGCAAGTAGGAATGGACAGCTTGGACACTGCAAGTTTTCTGGGTCTATGCAGGTTTGGCATGTTTCCCAGGGGACAGAAATTCTGTTCAGCTTCATGTTTCATATCTGCGGCAACTCAATGACTCTTGAAAATTATTTAGAAAAGGTGAACACGTCAGCATTAAGGCACCATTAAGTCCTATGACATCTTCCATCTAAAAATCCTGGTATCAATCCTCAAGTGCTACAAGTCAAATCAGAGACAAAACAACATTTTTTTTTTTTTAGCTTCTGAGGTACTCTCCTTGCCTGTTTGCAGATATAAGGAAAACCATTCTATTCTAATCTTTTGTTCTTTTTTCCATACAGAACTAGGACAGTATTTAAAACGTTGAAAAGTAGAACATGCATTCAAAACCAGATGAATACAATGGCTCTTTAGTTTTTGATAAAATATTAATTACTATCTATCTGAGGTAGACAGAGATGATTGAATCTAACAGCACTTGTCACTTAGTGTTTGTCTTATTCTCAGAGTTTGAACCTCTCATTTTAATGTCTCTTTTGAAGAAAATAAGTTTTAGAATATTAGAAATACAGAATTATTTACTGCAATTGTTCTGTGGATGACTAAGAGCTTCTTTCAAAAATCGTTTTAAATGATTAACATTTACTTCAATATTCATTTTGTTAAGGGTCCATTGAAATAAGTGGAGGAAAAAGTCCTGTAAATAAATTTCCATCCATACGTTACATGCAAATTTCTATCATAATAAAAGCTCTGCAGTTCTTTTGTAATATATTATGCTAAAATCAGCTATGAATGTGTGGGAGAGAAATAAATTTATAGGACTGTAGAGACTGTTCATGTTCTTACTGGACTGTAATACCAAATATTTATGTTTACTGTTTTGTTTCTTTTATTTTTTAACTTTGTTAATTAGCACTTTCATGGAGGAAAAAAAAAAAAAAAAAAGATGACTGAATCTCATTGGTCCCATTGACCTTAAGAAACCTGTCATGACATTTCCTAAGGATACACATAAAAACTCAGAAATTTGAGCACAGTAAGCTTGAAAAAGATGATCTAATAATTAATATAAAATAATGTGATTTAAGTTTAAGTCTCATAGTATTTCTTCTTTCCCACAAAGACCCAAATCCTGAAGGCCTGTCTTTATGTTAGAATTACAGGAATTTAAAAAATCCTCTAAATGATATTTCTAAATACTTTAGTTGCAAAAAAATATAAAATGAAGACTGAGGTTCAAAATCCGAAGGCAAAGAAGTTCTAAATATGTCTTTGAAAATATTTTACATATTTTACTTGATATTATGATTGTGAAGACATGGGTCTTTTTGGATTTATATTTTTTTCAATTCACAAAGGGGGCTTATAAAAGAGGTGACCTATGTAGTGGGGGTTGGAACTAGATGAACATAGAATCATAGAATGGCTTGGGTTGGATGGGACCTTTAAGATCATGTAGATGATCTTTGGATGGACCTTAAAGATCATGGATGCCCCAGGGATGGGGAATCCACAACTTCCATGGACAACCTGCCTCACCATCCTTAAACTGAAGAATTTCTTCCTAATGCATAATCTAAATCTATCCTCTTTTAGCTTAAGACCATTGCCCCTTGTCCTATCATAATCTATCTGAGTAAAGAGTCCTTCTCCATCCTTTTTATAAGACCCCTTTAGGTATTGAAAGGCTGCAATGAGGTCTCCCCCAAAGCCGTTCTATGATTAACCGCTTTAATATTTTTGTGTCTTCATTTTCCACATCCCAGGGTTTACAGTAGGAAGTACAAACTGCTTGCTCTGGCTTTATGCTGTTCAAGGACTCCCTGCTCTGAGAAACTCTTAGCTGCTTGTTCAAGGCATTGTTAAGTGCCTATTGTGCTACTGGAGTTAAAACGTTTAATTAAGGCTGAGGCTCTTGCCTATTGTTTTTATTTAAAAAATATTTAGGCTACTGATTAGCTGAATTTGCTCTTCTACATTTCCTTATTTAGAAGACCTCTTTGCATTTCTTTGGTGCATTTCTTTTGGATTTTTTTTCCCCCATAGACCTGCTGTGCATAAAAGTAAACACATTAATGACGTCTCAAGAAGGCTTATGAGGAACACAAATAATATGAAAATGAACTCAAGTGAAGAGAAACATAGCATTTATACTCACATTAATTAAATTATGTGGTGTTTTCATGGCTATATATTGTAGTAAATTTCTTTACAATTAAGTGAGAAATAAAGTTTTAAGACTACTTTACTGCATCCAGAGCACTGAGTTACAGAACTGTCATTTCCAATTCTTTTTTTTCCTTTGCTTTTCTGCACTGTCTGGTTGATGGATAGATAACAACAATGAGCTATTTAGCCACCTTCTTCCAGTGCTTTTCCCAGTGCATTCCCTTGTCATTAACATCCCACGCTTGAGAGCAGGCTCTTTTCATTTTTTGCCTTTTTAGTGTTTGAATGAAACAGAATTACTACACTTTCAAGTGAGTTTATGGAAACTGCTTTGGTGTCAGTGAACAGATAAGAAGTTTCTCTGTTCTGTTCTTGACAAGTTGGTCTTATTCTCATACAATGATTTTATTGGAAGTGGTGCCAGCTGGTGGGGATGCATCCTTCTTAAGTGTATCTTAATTCTTGGATTATTTTTTTAGGTATCTCAGTACCCCTTACCTTACAACTCTAGCTGACTTTTACATTTTAAATGGCTTCTTTTCCTGTGAGTCCTAGCAGCTCTTACAGCTACATTACAAAATACTGCTGGATAATAAACAGTTTTTGTTTTGTTTTGTTTTGTTTTGTTTTTAATTCTTGAGTCATTTTTGTCTACCCATCAACTATTTCATCTTGCCACTCCTTGCTTTTCTTTTGAAGTTCCACTATTTTTTCCCATTTTCTAGTATTTTTACTGTACTACCATGTTACTTGAGACCATACCTTCTGTCATTTCCTGTTGTTTGTCTTTGTTATTCATTCTTCATGTCCAAGTTATCTACAAAGTCTATCTGAAGTAGTGCTGAAAATTCTTTTTTTTTTTTTTTTTTTTTCTCATCAGCTGTAACCTCTTTGGATCTTATTCCATGTCATCTCATACTTTCCCTACCCCTTCCTAGCATTTCATTTAGATTACTGTTCTTAAAACATTGTCCATTGTTTTCATATTACTCTTTGAATCCTTATTTTTGCCATTCTAATATATACATATATATTTTTTCATTATTAAGACTTAAGAAATTAGATCCCTCTTCATTCAGTGTTGACAAAAAACAAAAGCAAACTATATATATTATTTTTTTCCATCTATTCTGCTTTGCCAGTAATGCTTTTTTTTTTTTTTTTTTTTTATCAGTCTTCTTTATCTCCCCTGTTCATTTCACCTATCAGCCTTCACGTTTCTGCAGAAAAGTGTTAAATATCTAGGAGATAATTTCATGTCTACATAACTACAGTCCAATCAATACTGTCAGATATCAACCTTTGAAGAGTAGTTGCATCAATCAGACTGTGTCCTTATTCTACCATTAATCCACAGTTATGGAATACTGAATACCAGTGTTTATATTCCCTGGGGAAGAGCTCCTAATTTCTGTTTCAGGAAAGGATTAGGTACATCTATGTATGCGAATATGTTCAGGGCAATGAATGAACAGAAAAGAGAGAGAATTAATTCTGAAGTTCTCTCCAAGTATATTCTCTTTTTCTAAAATACCACTTCTTTGGTTCCAAACTCCATACTTAAATATGATGTATGAAACCAAATGCAAATGTTTTCCAGGTAACTCACAGCATGTTAGTATTTGACTTTGTGTACAGTGCTTTTTCTTTAGCTTTCTCATGGTCATGGCATGTCAGGTATTGTACATTTCAGATTTCAGTAAAGATACATATAAAGAATTCATTTCCTTCTCTAATAAGTGGACTAATTTCTAGAACTACAGACCTTTCTCTAACTCAGTTCACATTCCTTGCATTTTTGAACATGATTGAGCCTTAAAACTGCCAATCCAAAGGGAAAATCTTAATAGTCATTATTAGTATGCTTAATACTACGGCAGATTTGGACAATCACATGCAGAAAGTTTCTTTTAAGCAAGAGTAGACATATAAAGAGCAGGACAAGAGAAGAAAATAATGTTGATGTGCATCCTTGAACACAACTATAGCTGATTACAGTGTGTATTTGAATTAAAGTGTTGTATACTTGGAGAAGATAAAGTATGAAAACAAATGGAAACCTTTTGCACTAGAGGTCACTAAACACCTTCAAAGGGTCTGTAAACTGTGCTCTATTTTTTATCTTTAATTCTTTTTATTAACCGAACAATTGACTTAAGTTACTACGCTTATAATCCTCAGGATCTAGTAGTAGGTTAGTAGGTCCCGTTTATAAATGGGGAAGGTGGGAACAATGCAGTCGCTCAGATGAGACCACCCCTCATGATGCAGCAGCGTGTACCTTCCTGATGACTGATAAGTAGGATAAAAAGATATATCACTTTATTTCACTTTTGCTCCAACTTCGTAATCCAAGTATGGCATAAGGAAACTAGGTAGGTTTTCAGACAGGTAAGTGTTTATATCCTTGTGGGAGAGGATAACTTGGAAAAAAATTCCTTTAAAAAAATAAACTTTAATTCAGAGTCCAAGCAATAGGTGAAATTGCAGAGAAAGAGACAGATTATAATGCCTCTTTATAGTTTGAACCTTAACAGCAATATTTTTTTTAGAGACTTTCTGTCTTTGATGAAAAATTTTTCACAAGACTTATCAAGACCAAAAAAACCTTGCAAAAGTTCTAAACCATCAAGAAATGAAAGAACTATTGGATATCTGGCTTTGGATTTGTTGGAAAAACTAGCAATATGTGTGGTTAGTATGGTTGTTTTAAATGTCTTTCTCTAAACATTTTCATAGCTATCTGGCATTATCTTTCATCTCTTATAACATGTAGTTTCTGTGGGACAGAACAGGATTATCACAAGAAAAGGTGTGGAGAAGGATTGGGTCAGGGAAAGAGATGAATCACTCTTGTGGGGATAGAAGGATGCAGACAACAAATGTCTTGTTTTCCAAATTTTCCAAAGAATGAGTTGTCTTGCAAAACCTATACTGTAACTTAGGAATCACATGCAATTCCATGGATACTAACAAGTACCTGAGAATCTCACTGACCAGAGCTGTTAAATTATTGCCACTGTCAACTACTCTTTTAGCTGAAGTAACACAATGTTTTCCCATCTTGATGTAAACTATTGCTGCTGTTGTGGGGTTACTCTGGGTCGTGCCTGAGTGCACGAGGGGAAGGGTCTGGGGTGCCTGCGAGCACAGTGGGAGGGGTTCTGGGTTCCTGGGTGGGACGCTTCGGTGCTATATAAGATACTGTCACGTAGCAATAAATTGGGCTTATGGCACAGAATGCTGGTCGTTGTGTCCGTTTGTCCCAAGGCCTTTTCGGTCGGGTTATCTGACAGCTGTCAGTTTCATACCATGTAACAGAACTGTATTTATTTTTTTTTAATCGGAATCGTAGATATTTCCAGTAAAAAGAACCCTTGTAGAGATTTTTATTAGCATCAAAATAGAAAATCTTGTCATAGTCAGATGTCATAGTCAGGAATCTTCAGAATCCACTTTACTTTTCTAATCATAGTTTTCTCTTCTGAATATACTAAAGGCTTTAATTGTATAGTGTATACATTTTTAATAAAGAGTCCAAGTCTTTATATAAGAGTAAAGAAATACTCATTGAAGGATACTATTGTATATAGACACCAAATTAGTAGACCTTGTTGACCTTAATTTCTTTGCTCTTCAGTTCTCTATGGTCTTGCAAGAGTGTTGTGAACACTGGTTAATTAATATTTTTAATTGTTTAGGTACTGTGGTGATGAGCACCAGAGAGAAACTCAAGAGGAAATTAACAATTCTGTCTTGAGAGAAGGGTTTGAATAGTGTGCTGTAAATAAGGCCTCGGGTCACACGTTGAAAAATGAGGAGAAAACAAAATATTGAGTAGTTGCTCATTATGTGAACATTCGGTGCACCGAATGAAGCAGAGGTCCTGTGGAAGAGAAAAGTGATTGCATAATTAAATTTTGTCATGATGCTTATGCACAAAGAGAGCTGAATGAAGAATGCACAGGGAACTTAAAGATGAGCATTTCTTAACATTTGAAAGCTTTCCTCCATAGTCTTATGGTGTTTCAAAATAATTATTTGGACTTTGTTGTATTTTTATGTGTGCATTTGTTTTATGTGTGTGTGCAAAAGGAATTTCCCATTGCTTTGAAATGCATGAACTTTTAAGAGCTGACGTGATGCATCCTGAATGAAAATTCAATCTTATATCTGGCCTTTTCAAGGAGAATTTGAAACATAAATAATAAGGTGAAGAACACATTCTGTGTCTTTCAGAATAGTTCACACCTTTTTCCTTGAGCTTGTTTAAGATCAACACTTGAAAATTTCAGGGCACAGTTGCAAGGAAAATGACTTTTCTTAAAATTATTCTTACAATATTTTTTCTACATCTCTTTGTGGCTGATGGATTGATCTGACTACACTCTGAAAATGCCAATCTAGAAAGAGCTGTTCCCTGTCAAAGATTACCTTTCAAGTAAACAGTTAGGTGTAATGACATAAAAAAATGTATACTTCAAAGAAAATTAATTTGAAGACAACCAGCTAGAATTCATTTTTTATCAGATTATGAAGGATTTATAATGTATAGTCACACCTACATTTGTGATACCAGCTTAAGAAATTTCTGGACACTGCAGGAAATATAGGCTTTATTCCTAGGGGGAGAGAAAAAAAAAGAAGTGACAAGATAGTTACTGGATTCTCTGTCACTAGGTCTATAGGAGAGGTTATCAGATAACTTCTTTGAAAACATGATGAAGAAGTGAATGTAAGTTTTTAAGCTTTCATTTGACAATAGACATTTTAAAGGAACTTGGAAGCTGTGGAGTGGTCAGGTAGAGTCCAGCAAACTTTAGCTGGGATTTTAAATTACAATTACTAATTCTGTAACAGGCCTCTTCATTGAGGAAAAATGTATACTCAGGTTTTAGATGAAAAAAAAAAAGGAAAGAAAACAAAAAAAGCAATGCCACTAATGCATACATAAACAATTGAAGATAAAAGCTAAGAATAGTTTGAGTTTCTATATATTTCTGAAATGATAGATAATAAGAGATACTTGATATATAGAATGAGATATGAATTATGGAAACTTTCTAATTTGTGCCAAGCTTTAATGTAACATCTTGACATAAGTAGGTAACCAGATTTTATATTTATATGCTGTAAGCCAGCACACAAATTTGTTGGCTACTACAGAGAAGAATTTAGAATATTTGTTTTTGTCTTGAAGAATCATAGCCACAAAAAGTAAAAAACCAAGCTGTAATAAAATGAGCATACCTGTTCAGTAGCTCTAGACATTAGAATCTGTTCTGAAAAATAATAGGTCTTATCCCAGCTTTCATATTAATATTTCTTGACTTAGTTTTCCTGACTAAAGCTTTTGTACTTGATATTTCTCTTTTAGCAATATCTTTAACATATCTTTACAATAGTTTTTGCCAAAGAATACATTGAAAAAATTATTCAGCAGTTTTTCAATGTAAAACTGTCCTACTAAGATTACCTGTGATTTGGCAATCATCTTCACTGCATAGCATTTTGTAGAGCTATACAGTTTCTTCTTTATTCGTAATATTGTTTCAGAAATCAGGAAATAAATTTTTATGCTTGGTGATTTGAAAATATTATCTACCTTAAAAATGGAGCTATTTTCTTCCCAGGGAATCTAAAAAACTACACAGAACAGCAGACTATACCTTCAGTAATACTTTTTACTGTTTCAAGATCAGATCTGAATGTGTGGGCATTTCTGTCACATATTATTACTGGGGAGCAACTGGATTTTCTAGATTATTTTGACAGTAAGAGTAACAATGACTATATTTCTTTTGATGTTTTCTCCCAGATAGTTTATTTTTATCTTGACATTTTGCCCATCCTGTGAATTTCATCATGGGGAAGAAACAGCAGTTTGTCTCAGAGCAGTTCAATTTCAATCTCTAGGTGACAAGCTGATATTTCTTTCCTCTTGAAGAAGCTTTTAATATGATGTGTTAAATGTCAAGGAAACTTTTCAATATATATTGAACTTTACTAACCTTATTTCTCTTAATATTAATGACATATTGACAGCATGTTTTGAAAAATGAACACAGATGTCAGGATTCTATACCTACATTATTCCTACAGGAATCCCATATTCCAGTTGTTATTGTTCAGAATTGTAGACTTTTACAATGACTTTTTTTAACAAAAACTTTTACAGACATTTAAAATTGGATTTCATATGTTGTTATTGGATGTTGACAGTGCTAAACTAATGGATAAGAGGTCATAATTTTGTTTAGTAAGTTTGTAAATTAGCTTTGAAAAATAATTTTAAATTTGAATCTAAGGTTTCTGAAGATAGCTCTGTTATGCTGATTTATTGATCTCATAAGTTCAGCTGACTAAGTATGAGTATCCTATAACTGCTATTAAAAGTGAGAAGAAAGTGGAAAACACCACTTTTATCCTGGAAAACAGCAAGTGTTTGTCAGTCTCCTGGTTCATAATAAGCAGTGCTGAAGACTCATAGCAGAAAATAGGAAGACATTCAAAGAGGACCCTCAAAGCTCACTAAATAGTCTTAGGTCTTGACTGAGTTTCCTGAATATTTACATCAAGAGCCATTTGCCATGCCAAAGGTTGAGATGCCTCTTATCAGGTGGAAAAATGCAGAGGGAGAACCCAGAGCCCTTATGCAGCTATGTTTGGCATGTAGATTCTGGCCACCCAAGGACACCTGCAAGAGTACTGTCAGCCTGTAGTTAGATAACCAAGATGAATCCCTGGTAACTATCAGTAGAATAATCTTTTCTGGGCCTGTGTATTCTACTGACTGTAATGAAGTGTAGCTCAAATGTAGCTGCCTATATATAGGTGCTTATGTTGTCTAAATACACACTGAAATGTAGCCAGAACGTCTCCTTCCAGATCAGATTGTTAAAATACCTTTGTCTAGCTTTTCATCATCTTTCTGTTTTGTTGCATGTTCATTATACATTTGTGTATTCTTCTGGACAGATAAAAATAAAAACATTCAATATCATCCTATTTGGACAATATTCAAATGAACATGTAAATGGAAGCAGTTATACTTTGACCACATTAAATCCAAGCTAAGGATGAATGTTTAAAAAACTGAATGTTTACAAGGTTTTGACATTCTCTATTTTTGGCTCAAAATTCATTGCTTTTCTGAAACCACTCTTTGCATTCAAATGTACTTGATAATGAGGTTACAAGAAAACAGAATTGGTTAAAATTGGATGGTTTTAATCTCAAACACCTGTAGCATTTGGCAAGAAATGAGGTGATACTCAAATTTCAGTTTGACTTACTATTACAGATCTGTCTCAAGATTTAGATAAGTTGTTAAAATATATAAGCCATAGAGCATAGCTATAGAACTTAAAATGTTTTATTTGTTAACCATTTACTTTCTTGTTCCTTGTTTCTCTTTTTGTCTTTGATGAATGTACTAAATAAATTGCCTGAGATTTTGCATTGACTGTATTGCACTGAAAGAGAAGTCTAGGTATTGAACCTGAATTCTGCCGTATAGTTTTGTGCAGATCTTACTTTCCCTTTAATACAAGATAATATGGTATTAAATGCAGTTTATGTCCAAAACAAGCAAATATGTAATCTCTATGACAAGAAAATATAATTTAATAAAATTAGTGTTTTGAAAATGTTTGTGAGGCTCTTACATTACACAGAGACACAAACAGCTACAAATAATTCAGTATTTTTTTCTTGTCATTAAAAAAAAAAAAAAGAAAAACTCCTGAACATACCAGCAATACATTCAGAGTTATATTTATTTAAATGTTGTTATTTAATATTTATTTTTTAATGGGCAAAAATCATTAAGAGAGAAAAAACTTATTTAATTCCTGTGGAAAATCTGAAACACATTATAAATATATTACATCTGTCTGAAGAAAAGCAGATCCTGCTCCCTTTTACAGTGTATTGTACTTGCTTAGAGTGCTAAAAGTATTTGTATGGAAGGAAAGGGATCAGAGTTAGCAGCAATGTGCAAAATCCATTTATTTATTTACTTATTTATTATGAACTATTCAAAAAGATCTATCTTGTGTCTGGAAGTCTTCATGAATATTAAAAGTTTAACGTAAGGATAAATATTCTTAGCAGAAAAAGTCATGATTGCCCAAGGCCACAACATTCCGTATCAGTACCACAGATAGGTTTGGTTAGATCTCAAATCCCATACCATGAAGAGTAATGTAAAGTAATCAGATGTTTCAGGCTGCCCTTTGAGAAAAATACAATAAAATACAATAAACTATTTGTCATTATTATTCACAATTGTTATTCCAACAAAATCAAGGGAAGTATTTGTTCATGGATAAGCAAAGAAGGGTCAGAATCGATGCATGAGCATTATGCTCTGTCCTGGTCCTGAGAGGAAGGAGCATGGGAAAGCTTTGAAAAAGCTGTGGGGTCTCTAAGCTGTGTCTAGACTCCAAGAGCCAGGAGCACCTCTTGCTTCCTGTGGCTGCCCCTCACATTCCTGCCTCTGTTGTTTTTGGGATGTACTGCAGAGCACATCTGCTGAACAAATTACACATAGCCTCAGAGATGGTCAGCATCAGACTGTGTTGTAAGGAAGAAAACATGATTGCTGAATGTTGGCTGCAGGGGAAGTGTCTAGGTCAGCACCAATCCTAGAGCTGGGTGAATTGTCCCTCATGGACAATGTTACTACTATCACTTCACTTTGCAAATAGAAAAGAGAATTTTAATGCTCTGAGTATATTTTAGTTTTCTGCAGAGAGTTATAAGCTTCCACTGCTGTAGTACCATGTCCACTAGGATATGTGGGCGGTGTAATGTGCACTAGGGAAAAAAAATAAATAAATAAAGATGGGAGAAGCCTGGCTTCTCTCTAGCATAATATAAAGGCAAGGCTGGAGTTCTTCAGTTGCAGAACTGAATGCTTGGGATCAACTGGAATTAAGAAGTTCAATGTATTATTAGCAACTAAATATCGAATTCTGATTTAAGTTACACTAGTTATAAAGTGGAACTCCACAGAATTCACAACAGGTAGCGTGGATGTATGCGAATACATCAGGGGATAGTATCTGGCTTTCTGTTCACATACAAACTAATTTGTTCAGCTTTCAAGAAATAAAGGCTTCATTTAGCAATGAACCTTTTTTGTTGTTGTTGTTATTGTTTTTGCCATTGAACTGTATGTATCCTTTACATATTCAGAAAGCAATCTGTGGCTATTCATAATCTTGCAAACTGGATCAACCATTCTGTTCCTTGGTGTTCCATTTAATGTGAAAATGATGGAGAGGAAGACATTGTTAATTTTAATAAAATTAACGGTGTAGTGGTGTTTCAATGCTTTATAATAAGTTTATATGATGCTCCAAGGGCAGCTGCATTTGTACTGAAGTATCTTGATCGCAGTTTTGTTAGGGTAGAATCACTTGGCTTTATTTTCCTTTTTTTTTTTTTTTTTTTTTTTTTCTTAATAGCCTGAACTCAAGCTGTTTTGTAGCTGCCCTATGATACAAATAGATGCACTCTTGGGGCACTGATTACAATTTGTATGTTTTAGAAATAAGTTCCTATAATCATTTTGGCACAAGAATACCTCTAAACAATTGGTATCTGTGCAATTTTCAAATCAAGGTGTAAACAGAAAACATTCTGGAGAACAGATAACTTATATTCTTTTAAAAATACTATTTATGCATACTAATTACTTGTAACCATGGGAAGCAGTATTAACAGTATACTTTTCATTTTAAACCAGGCTCTCTTGTGCTCCACTTGATTAATTGTCACAGAGTGTAATTTTATCATAGTTAAAACTAATTCAAGCCCATTTCCCTGTAGTAATATATATATATTTTTCAGTTTGGAGAAATTAATATTCCTCAAAAACTAATTAATGATCTCATAAGAATCATTTGCATAAAGGATGTTAGAGTTTTACAGCAATTATACATTGTATGCAACTCATTAAAAGGTCCATTTTCATTACTGGATTTAGTGATGAGGTGACAGGTGTAACCACTCCAAATGGCCAGGCAAAATGCAAAGTGAGACTGGGAAATCCTTCAATCTAAAGCCATCAATGTACCCAAATTATTTCTCCACCACGAAATTTTGAGGAAAAAATGGCTCTGGAATTAACAGTAAGGTCCTTTGAAGGTTACTTCTTGTCTGATAAAACATGTGGTATATTCCATTCAAAAGAGGTTGCTTCTGATGATATGCTGAGGGCCCCTGTTTGCAGCCTGGATTCTGTTAATCCCATCCTCACTGTATATATGCCATCAATGGTTGCTTGAGGTTAGAGAGACCTACTGAAACACAAGATGCTATGCAAGTGTGAAAAAGGGTGGCAGGCAGCCACTGATGGGCAATGAGACTTGATCACAAGCATGAATGTTTCCAACCTGTCAAGGGTGTTCCATCACTCTTCTGATATAGGGAGAAATTAGAAGCACCTTTCTTTTATCATTTTTTAAGTGATAGGTTGCATAAAAATTTGACTCAGAAATGGACCTATCATTCTGCTACACAGGGAGTGACTGTGCATAACAAAATTTAATCTGTTTCGTTTGTCTGAGACACCGTTAAAGCCCACCAGGCTGGCTGTGCACAAAGGCAGCATAATTCATGGCAGACAGAAGATCCATTCATTATTCCTGCCATAATTACAGCAAGAGGATTATTGATAAATCAAACAGAAATAATAATTCTTTTGAAAAAAATGCAGTGTTTGTGGCTTTCTAACGAAGCAGGAGGATACTGTATGTAAAATCAATCTTCCCAATCACACATTTGTTAGAACTTCTGAGATACAGAACGAAAATATTCTCAGCTTTTCCCTGCATTTCAGGCATGTATTTCGTCTCAGGCAATTTTAATATAAAAAGAGCCAGATATTAGAGCTTGAAACATGCATTTTCTCTCTTTCACCCCCACATTCCCCAATAAATCAGTGTTAATAATATCCAGGTCCTAATCCAGCAAAACACTTAAGCACATACTTAACCTTAAACACATGAGTAGTCTCATTATAATCAGTGAGACTCCTCATGCTTTAAAGTTAAGCTCATTTTTAAGTGCTTTGTTGAATCATAGCCAAAATGAAGTAGTACAAACCAAGGTGTTTTCTGCATTGAAATACAAGTACAAAGACATGGCATTAACACTGTGGCTTACACTGATGAAAGAAGCACTCCTGAAAGTGTGAATTACGAGAGCACTATTAATTCACCCTCATGGGGCTTTCGTCTAGCAATGCATGCTCTACATTGGGGAATTTCAAGGCTGGATGTATTTAGAAGTGCTAAGCGAAAGCAAATAGAAAAATAGTTATGCTGGGAATCAATCATGATTCCTCAGTCAACTACAGTTTCTAACATATCTAATTATACCTTTCTCTATTGTTACCA
Source organism: Aythya fuligula (assembly GCF_009819795.1). NCBI lineage: Eukaryota > Metazoa > Chordata > Aves > Anseriformes > Anatidae > Aythya > Aythya fuligula. Next base: position 23,187,184 of record NC_045562.1, on the reverse strand, counting down.
TGTTCTCACTATTTTTATGTGTTTTAAGTCCCAGAGAGTGTGATTCCACCAGACAGGTAATATCACAGTGTTATTTGTACAGTGGGTCCCTAGCAGTGTTCGGACTCACAACGAAGAGATACTAAATAACAGCAATCTTTTTGTGGTACTGGAAGGAGGATATTCAGATGACATAATCAGGTCTTTGTGGTGTTTTTCTTTCATTGTTGTTAGTTTTTCTTTGTTAGTGTTTGGAAAAAACACCCCTCCCTTTTTTTTTTTTTTCAGATTCCCAGAGAAGTGTTCAAGTTGTGCAAATTTGCTCCAAGTAGCATGAAATGAACATAAATCTTTTTTTTTTTTTTTAATAAACATTTTTTTCCTTTTTCTTTTTATATTTAAAAAGATGCATCTAATGTGCAGTCCACTTCAGAGTAAAACTTAGCCTAATGGTAATCCTACTGGAGTATTAATATTTTACAAGTGTGATCTAAGGCTAATTTGTATCTGCATATAAAATGAAGTCAATTAAAGAAGGAGGGAGGAAGGAGGATCTGATGTGTCCTCTCTCCTATTATTCTTGATTAATTTGGATAACTGTTGAAGACTAATTATTTTCTATACTAGGATATTTGAGGTAACATTTCATCCTTCTGTGTATATTCAGTGATACCTTAATTCTGCCTAAAATTGAATGGTAACTGTAGAGTTTGTATACTTGTTTATCATAATCCAAAATGTTTTCTCTCCCTTTGGTGATCATTGAACTATGCTGTGGCTATTTTTGCAACAGGTTAGTTAAAACTAAAATAGAAACATTATTATTAACTAAATTGTTGTGAACAGTCTAAAAGACTTATATACAAATATTATATCTAAAAATTTAAGCTAACTCATCATTATGTCAAAAGATGAATAGAGTGCTGTTAATATCAGTTAATGTAAGTTGCATTAAAGCATCAAGAAACCGCTTAAATACTAGTGGCCTCCCAGTTCTTGGGAGCTTCACTTTTTTTTTTTTCCATATTTATCTATGTACTCTTCCCCCACAATCCAGACCAGAAGTTAGTTTCTTGATGAACTGCTATTTTCTCCAGATATATACTATCGTAATATTTTGCTTTTATCTCTGAAACTCATTCAGAGTTTCCATGTAACTTGCAAAGGCCAAAAGGTGCCTTTTGAGCCTTCAAATACTTGAGCTTCTGGTTAATTGGTGTGAAGCTGATACAAACTTGTGTGGACCTGAGGGAACAAAGAACAATAGAGACTGTAAATAATACATCTCTGCTAACATAGCTAAGGAGAAGGATTAGAAGGATACATATCAGAAGATAATAGTTTTGAAGGTTGAAAATAAGAACTACTGAAACACCAGCCTTCATGTGAATACACCTGTTCCTTGTAAATGGGAGACAGGACAATACTCTCCCTCTTTCTTCCCACATATATTATATTATATTAAAGGTAGTATGCATGGCCATTGAAATATCCAGTGTCTGGAGAAGAAAACCAGACAAATGCAGAGCATCCAGAGCCAGCTTTGCATATAGCGTTAAGCTGGCAGTAACTATTTTTAAGCAAAAACATCCTTCATCCAGGTTCCGCTAAAACATCCTTCATCCAGGTTCCACAAAAACTTGTTAAAAATGATATAGAGGAACAGATGTAGTCCAGTTACCAACTCAGTGAGCAACATACAACAGCTGTTTCAGAGAAAGGTAAGATGATCTGCTAGCTGGCAACATTTTTGAAAAGTTTCTAATGGGAGAAATCATTGTATGTCTGAAATATAAGGCTTTACATCTCTCTCACTTATTTTAAAGCAGTTTCTCTCTTATGATTTTTCTTTGCCTCTTCCTAAGTGTTTCTAAAATCATGGCTACAAGTCTATTTTTGGCAATAAGACTCACGGGATATTTTATTTTATTTTATTTTATTTTATTTTATTTTATTTTATTTTATTTTATTTTATTTTATTTTATTTTATTTTATTTTATTTTATTTTATTTTATTTTATTTTATTTTATTATTTTTTTTGCCACCTTTTACCATCATGAGTTTCTTTTTCTACAGGAAAAAAAATCCTTTCCTATCCACTTTCATTTGTCTTGTATTTTGTGTATATTTCCCCTGTTTCTTTGTAGTTTTCTTTTCTCTGAATTAATATGTTCTAGCTTTTCCATTCTCTCCATAGATTAGGATTTTATGAAGACTGTAATTATTCTTGTCATCTCCACATGCAGTTACTTTATTCCTAAAACAAATGAAATGAAATGAGCACAGTTTAAGAGATAAACCTATGGCACTGCCATGTATGTGATGGCATCAAAATGTTTTCTGCAGTGTAGTCATTTTCTTTCTGTATACATTCTAATGTTTTGTTTACTTTGCTCTATTGGGGCACATGGAACAGAAGGTTTCTGTGCACTGTTATCAATTCTCGTGAGTTGAAGTTGCTAATTTATGGTCTAGTCTTCCTATGAGTTCTGGAGAATTTATAGAAAAAGGAGAAGGAAATAATGAAATTCAACTTTCACTTTTTAAAATTTATTCTTATAGAGAGAGACTATTTTCTGGCATGACTTTTGCAACATATTTTCCAACTTCTTTCTATTATTACAGTTGTTTAGTTAATGGATTATCAAGCCTGGAAACTTACATTGGTCAAGGAAAGATTTATTAGTTTTAAAGAGTTATGTACTCTCTTATTTGATACTTTTGTGGTAAGGATAAACTATTGCATAAATACATCACACATGATCATTCAGTGGAGATGCTTAATGATCTAATTGCTGTAGGATCTCTTAAAAGTCAATGGGTAGTGAAGGGCAATCCTCAAAGGTGTTTCAAGTTTGTTGAGTGGAACTGTTTTCTGTAGGTGACTTTCAGGAGATGACGTAGCATCCAATTTGACTGTCTCAGGTAAGTATACCCAGGCTTATAAATGTTATGGATTAGGTTAGACTATCCAAGTAACACTATACCAGTTAAACCCTATCTAGATTACTGCATTCAGATCTGGGGGCCCCAGCACAAGGACATGGACCTATTAGAACGAGTCCAGAGGAGGGCCATCAAGATGATCAAGGGGCTGGAGCACATCTCCTATGAAGACAGGTTGAAGGGGTTGTAATTGTTCAGCCTGAAGAAGAGAAGGCTCTGGGGAGACATAGCAGCATTTCAGTATCTAAAGGGGCTATACAGGAAAGCGGGGGAGGACTCTTTGCCAGAGAGTGTAGTGACAGAACAAGGAGTAATGGTTTAAACTAAAAGAAGGTAGGTTTATACTAGATATTAGCAAGAAATTATTCTCTCAGAGGGTGGTGAGGCACAGGACCAGGTTGCCTGGAGAAGCTGTGGATGCTCCATCCCTGGAATTGTTTAAGACCAGGTTGAGCAACCTGGTCTAGTGGAAAGTGTCCCTGCTGGGGTTGGAACTAGATGATCTTTAAGGTCCCTTCCAAGCCAAATCATTCTGTAATTCTATGATTTACCAGGGGAAAAAAACATGTACTAAACCTTCAATGGGATCACTAAGGCTTGTACTATGTTTCTATCTGCAAGAAAATGAGTGATTTTAAACAATAATTATGTAGTCTCAGAAATCAAACTAAAACACATTTAAAGTCACTGAAGATATTCCTGTTGATAGTGTCTTCCTATACAACTATAGGATAGTGAATACAAGATGCAGTTGAACAAAATTTATTAAAATAATCAATCAATTAATTGAGGGTCTTTATTTTTTTTTTTTTTTTAATTTGATGTAGTATTTGTTGTCCACTCATGTGTTCTGGGAATTGATTAAACATTTATTAATGCTTGCCTAGTAGTATGTGAAGATAATTTTCATTCCAAAGTTGTTTCCAAAATATTCAGTATTCATATTCACTATTGTTCAGTCATACTGTGTTGTTGGTTGCATAGCACACTTCCTTCTTATGGACTGCACACCTAAAAGCTATTAATTTGAGCATAACAAATGATGAATCAGTAGCAATAAATGGAACTCCAGTACATATATGGGACTCTTGAGATTTGCAAATAGTTTTATGACTGTGAGCAGTTAATAGCAGCATTTCTGAAAGATTAATATGATAACACCACAGAAGAGAATTGAATAAGACTGCATTATGAGGGAAAAATATTTGTTGCTATTTTATTTTTTGACCTATGTGCATATGTGTTTTTTTTGTTTGTTTGTTTGTTTGTTTTTCTTCTAATATATGTGATACACATACATGGATGCTTCTGTGGGTGTGTAAGAGAGGTTTAAAAGAATATGAATGATATTAGTACTTAAAATTTATTTATTAGCAATATATGACAATGCATGTGTAGCTTCTACTGAAATCATGGGGCCATAAATTCTAGGCCAGTACTTCAACTCTAATAATGGAAACTACTTGTCATTTGCTGATTTCCCTGTTCAAAGGTCTGTTTTGTTTGTCTAGTTTTCTCTAGGAGTCTGGATTACCTGAAATAGATGAGACTGTATTCTGTGGAAACAAGCACTTCAATTTTTTGACGTGACAAGACAGAAAGACCACGTGGAAATTTATGAATATGTTTAGACCTAAATTAAAATGGCCACACAGGTGTACAAAAGGATATAAGTTTGAAAATGGCTTAGACTGTCCCATGCTCAAATATTATATATCTCTGAATACGGCAGGCTGAGCTCATGTAAAAAGAAGAAAGAAGGAGACCTGGAAACCAAATCTTCTAAAGTCCTTGGATGAGTACAAATATAGAAGAGCAAGGTGGGAAAGCTACTTTTTTTTTTTAAAAAAAAAAAAAACTGTGAACATGATTTTAGACTATGATTCTGTCACCATGAAGACAGGTCTGAAGAACATGGTATTTCAATTGGTTGTTAAAATAGCAGCTCAATTTTTAAACTGGTATTAGCAGGAACATGAAGGATTAAAATAAGTTATTTGAATAATACTAGTTGTCTTATCCCTAGGGAGTAAGTTTCTTTCTTTCTTTCTTTCTTTCTTTCTTTCTTTCTTTCTTTCTTTCTTTCTTTCTTTCTTTCTTTCTTTCTTTCTTTCTTTTACTTTTTTCCTTTTTTCTGCATATCACTTATGAAGCAGTACAGTACGTCCAACTCCATTTACACATTCACATTAATTGCTAATGGTTTCCTTCTACAGATTCTAAATGGTGGATTTATTGAATCATACTAAATTTGCTCCTCCAGGGGGTATGTAAGAATAAGCTTTTGTTTCCTTAAGAGCTAACTGCAAATGAGCAGTTTTAATGCTGCTTAAGATCTTCTGTTGTTGCATTATATATATATATATTTAATTACTAACATATATCAAGTTTATGTTAATTGTATGAAAACTGAACAGAAATATTCAGTAGCATTTAAGAAACTTAAAGTAGTTAACCTAGTTCTAAGCTGCAAAATGTTAGAAGACTCAGCACATTAAAGTAGGTGCAAAATTATAATTAAAATTATAATTTGCTTTTACTTGTATTCAGCTTTTATATGAAACTAAGTTAAACTTATTTTCCTAAATGTGTTAATGAACCTTCTTCAAATCATCTCCTTTCCCTTTTTTCTCTCTCACCCCCATAGATTTCTTTTTCATCCTTGTGCAATCATCTAAAATATCACCTTTGCTTAATTAGAAATGTCACTTACATTTGTTTATGCTTCCTCATGTGCACAATACAAAGCATTTATTTTTCACTCTGGATGATAACTTAGTAAATTTTTATTCAGAACAATAAAGAACAAATATATTTTTTGTAAGAGAGAAAATAACCAGGTGGTCTGTCACCCTGAAACAATGAGTGAAAAAAAGATCTAGCATACCACTCACCAGCATATTCCCAGGGATATGCATACTATGCATTCTGCATAGTAGTGTACAAAGTTGCAAAGGGAGAAGAAAATCTTACATCTGCATATTCATTTGAGGGCAAGTAGATATTGGATACTACAAACTAATGGTTATTAATCTCCTGAAGTCTTGGTTTATTACTTCCTCTGAAAATCCTTCTTTATCCTTTTCAGAAGATACTGATGTTTTAAATTTATAATCAGGCATTACAATGTGTGTGGGCTCAATAGATATAGTGAAAGACTACGCATTTCCACAGTGCGCCAGTGCTGAGATATCCTCATGTTGAGTTATGAGAAAGGTGAAATGGGAACAAAATGAAACAAATTCCCTAAATTATTCTAAGTGTTGCAGAAATACATGAATCAGGATGTATTTTTATGTGTCTGAAAATATATCTATGCTGATTTTAATGAACGCATTTCAAAAGAAGATGAATATCTGTCAAGTTAGACGTCTGTTTAAAAAAAAAAAAAAAAAAAAAAGTTGTAGAAAGTTACCATGCAAGCATTTTCTATTGCCTGTAAAGACAGAATAGATAGGGAATAAAAAAGATCAACATGAACTACCCACACACCAGTGAGAACTTTCAATAAAAAGTGTGTTTAGCTTCTGCATTGCAAAACTGCTTGAGTAAGAATGCAAAAGTCATGACCAATCACTTTTTCCTATAATGTAAAAGCATCATTTTCTCCTTAATTGGTCCCTGAGAAAAATCTGTGGCTTTGCTTGAAAAGTGATCTTTTTGTTTAGTTTTAATGAATACAGTGTCTCTGAATGGTCCTGTATTGACAACTGTGAAGGCCTGTATCATCTCTTTTTATCTACAGAACCGTATACCTGGGGCAGTGACATTGCTTGTATCACCAAGGTGCCATGCTTATACCTTTATCTCAAATAATGACAGGTTTGTTCTGTCTCCTTGACTTATCATTTCCTTAGCTCCCTGTTGTGAGAGAGGCCCAGCTTATAGCCAATTAGTATTAGATGTGGCAGTGATGTTTCTGAGCCTGCATATGTTTGGCCTTTGGGAGCTCAGTTGAATACTCCAAACTCCTGACAGAAGGCGTGTTAACACCTATCTGATAGCAACATGATTTGCTCACTCTTTCCTGTCTGACCTGGATGAAGTCTGAGCTGAGAACACTGAATTCAAAGTACAGAGGCTCAAATATCTTTTTGGCAGGTAATGACAAAAGAATGCCAATATCATCAGAAATGCAAAATTTGTTGCAAAAGCATCTCCTTCTGGAGTAAACAACCATTTCAAAACTAATGATTGCTCTCTGCTTCAGGTAACAAAACCAAGCATGGTTTCTCTAGGAAGTATTATAGTAAGCTCTATTGAGTCATTTGGTAAAAATCCAAACTTTGCAGTTCTAACTCTCAGCAGATTTTTAAATTTAATCTTATACATTCAAAGCATCATGTTTGCATCATCCTGATTATTGTTAGATGGAATGAAAAATGGTGATTCTGCAAGAATCCTGTCATTTAATTTGCATTTAAAATTCTTGCGAAAGCATTTTAATTAACATTATGTTCCACATCACTTCTTACTGACAAAGTGGCTTTAATCTATATGTTTTTAAGGAATGCTATTGAAATCTAGGGTATACAGTAGAGTTTTGTAACAGAGCTCAAAGAATTCCTTTCATTTCAACAGGGGAATAGTCTGTGGAAATACCTTTGTCATACCTTAGTAATGACTGTAATTAAGGCATGAAGAATGTAGTCCAGTCTCCTTCTAGCCGTTCTGTTAATACTTGTAGGAGAAATAATGGAAAGGGCATTCCTATGGGCAAACTTCCAGTTCTACTTTGTTTGTACCTGAAGAGATGAAGAGGACCAGTTCTGTGTCTGCTCCACCACCGATAGCTGGCTAAATGTGTTTAAGAAAGCATAAACTTAGGGTTCCATGAATTCTTTTCCTCTGAAGAAGAAAGATAATTTTTTTCGGGATGCAAAAATATTTTTCACAGATATTATCACCTCCAGACCTGGGCTCTCCTTAAACAAAAGTGGTTGTGATCTCCTGTCTTGCTAAATGTGCAAAATATAATTTCTGTCAACTTTAAGCAATTAATATTCTGCTCCGGAAATCCTTCTCTTCTAATTGTTGTGTTCTCACCCAGTAGGCAGCTAAGCAGCCCACAGCTGCTCTCTCACTCTTCCCAGGTGAGATGGGTGAGAAAATCATAAAGGTAAAAGTTTGAGAGCTCATGGGTTGAGACAAAAACAGAAAAAACTGTTGAGACAAAAAGGTTGAGACAAAAAACATAAAGCAAAAGCTGTGTGCACAAGAAAAGCAAAATAAGGAATTCATTCACTGCTTCCCATCAGTGGGAAGTGTTCAGCCACTTCCAGGAAAGCAGGGGTCAGCATGCATAATGGTTTGTTGGGAAGACAAACGTTATCACACTGAACATCCTTCACTCCCTCCTTCTTTACCCCAGCTGAACATGACCCCATATGATATAGAACACATCTTTGGTCAGACTGGGTCAGCTGTCCTGGCTGTGTTCCCCCCAGCTTCCCATACACCCCCATCTCCCTGACCAGCAGGGTGCTATGAGAACTAGAAAAGTCCTTGGCTCTATGTAAACATTGCTCTGCAACAACTAAAAATGTTGGTGTGTTATTACCAATATCATTACCATGCTACTTTCATCAAAAATTCAAAACACAGCACTGTGTGAGCCTCTATGAAGAAAATCAACTTTGTGCCTATCAAAACCATGGCACTAATTCTCTGAGATTTTTGAGCTGGTAAAAGGCAGTGGAATCCTACGTTTCCGGCTTGTCTCAGAAGAAGAAAAAAAAAAAATTGTAAAAATACTCAAGTATGGGAAAAGCATTTCTTGCCTAGATGGTGTTTCCAAATACCTTCCCCTCCACCCCACCACAGTGGCAATTGTATTTTAAACAGAACCTGATCGCCTTTATCTATGGTCTTTTTAACCTTTCCCTACTCTCTTCTCTTAGCTGAGCCAAAAATGCTCATGGGACTGTGCTGTGAACAGAATAGAGCAAGTGACTGAGGTTAAAAATACTCTTGCAGAGGAAATAATATGAAGATTTCTTAAAGTAAAATCAGTGGAGTTCCAAATCATATAATTAATGTGCTGGTGGGAATGGGTTTCCAAGACTGAAGTTGCAAAGTGAAACCCATAAAAATGGCAACAGCTACTAAGAAAAAAAATTCAAGGTATTGTAGAGTTCAGGTATGTGTTTTAATGAAGTTGCAGAGTTTTTGTGTTTTCCATAAGCATCTCTGGAATTTCCTAAATTTGTGTTTTAGATTTTTCTTGACATATTTCCTTTCTTTCCTTTGTACTTGAATGTGGTCCATTCATTCAGGAAGATGAGTATGCAAAAGAAAAATATTAAATCTTATTCAGTTGTAAAAATGTTTATTACAAGCTTAAATTGCATGCCTGTGGTGCTTAACTTAAGGCTAGGTATCTATCTATAGGACATGGGCATGCAAGAAAGGGTTTATAGCTTTGTCTCTAGTTTAGCAAAGTGCCTTTTAAGTAGGTTGACCGCAGACAAAGTAGACTTGCAAATTAGAGCTTTCTTAACTTGTGCTTAATGTAGGCAAAACCTTCTGTAAACAGTAGCTGCTAATGATAATGAAAAATGATTCTAATTTTGATATAGATAATGTAATAAATAGGAATGAGCTCTTGTTGACATTATTTATAACTTCTGTGAACATTCTCATTGACTGTCAAAGGAGCCACCTAAGTGTAGTTGGAGACCTAAGTATTTGAGCTAAATTGTCACTTTTTTTTTTTTTAAAAATCCACTTTCTGGGAAAAATAAAATGTAGGAATGATAAGCCTATAAAAACTCTCAATCAGAAGACTGTCTCAAATGTATTCTAAGGTTATTAAGGTGTTAAATGATACAGGGGGTACAGCTCAATTACTCCCCACCTAATCACCTCTTTCTTTGCTGACTTACATTTTTTGACAGAGTCTAGATGAGAATGAAGGCTGTTACTGCATAAGACTGCATTAATCTTGCATGAGTTTTTACATTTATTTAATAAAAAATGAGAACATTTCAAGCCATTCTAGGGATGAAATACTCAATTTCCATTTTCCAGAAGGAAAGAGTTTGTTTTGACTCATTTCAAACAAGATATGAAAACTGTCAATATTTTGAGGGAGGGAGAAGGAGGAGCTGAGGAGGAGAAAGGGAAGGGGACTCATTGCTTCATAGCAGGGTTTTTTGATAAAAAAGTCTCTATTATCTGTCTGCTCTTGACCAGTCAGAATGAAAGATGTTAAGGAGCTTGTGTTTAAACCTGTGGAGACTTCAACTCACAGTTCTGTAGGAATTCACCTTTAATGTTCCTTGTATTTCTTAATTGATGGCTTTACAGGATTTTATGTTTTTGATAGGATTTCATTTTATATCATGTACTTTTGTTGCCTTGACTTGGAATTCAGATGAGTCTGATGCACAGTGCAGGCAATATGGTTAGTCTAATTCAAGCTCAGTAAGATAGACACTGAAAGCAGGTTGTAAATGCTACAGTTCTGACATTTCAGTATTTATGTTTTTCTCTTTTAAATGTCAGAAATTGCACAGGTGTCTTCAAATGATTAATACCCCTTGCTACCCTATATATTATATATGTATATTCATATATTAGGAAGTAAAGAATGATGGTGGGTTACAGCCATCTGGACAGATTCCTTTCCGAAGATGGCTGAGGGCAACTCCAGCATCATATGTCATCATCTATTGCCATTACTGTGAGTTCCAGAATCTTTCAACCAGCAAAGCATGATAGCACACTGGCAGTATATCAGACTTTAAGATGTTGAACATCATTGTAGTAGTCTGTTAGAGAAGTACTTTAATAAGAATAATCCCCTTCTGGAAATATTTTATGGAGATGCACCCTGCATCATGGGGGTCATCTGCACACTATCTGTTCTAAGCGTTAATTCTGATACAAACTATTTCTGCATTTTTCTCAAATAATTATCATATCCTAAAGAAAAATGTTCTGTGTTGCTCATCTTATCCAATGCTGTCTGTGCTATATTGTTCATAATTAATACCAAACTCCTCATGGTAGTTTTAATATGGTTAAAGGCTCCCAAAAAACATCGTGGTCATTTAATGCAAACTTTTTCATAACAATGTTGTAGTATTTGACAGCATTCATTCCTGTTGAAACCTAGATAGCTCTGTTGAACTGGACAACACCTTTTTGGAACAATAAATAAATAAATAAATGAAACCCATGTTGAGTAAAAACCCTTCCAAAATTCTTAGAAACCTCATTAATTACTTTCAGATATTACCTGGTTTCTAGATTGTGCTTGTATTTCAGCTGCTAGCAATTGGAGCATGTTAACCTCATCTTCTAGGCTGAGGGGTTCTGTTTTATTTGTGTTGATGTGATCAACTTACCTTTTTCCTTCTCCTTGGGAGAAACACTGTTAGTGCTTGGAGACTTTGGGTCAGTACAAATTTTTCATCCTCCAGTCTTTCTTTGTTTCTTTGAAACTCCTTTTCAGCATTTTTCTTGATCTGTGGATATGCAGCTAGACATGACAGCAATTAAATGTGTTATGTAGGTGTTCTCTTATAACAAATATTCACCTACTTTTACATCTAAGGGGTTGTGCTATTCTACTGGACATCTTAAAAGCTCACATGCAGCCTATTAGTTGCTGTAACTCTTTAATCTTTAATAACAACATTAAAATAATATAATAAATAATACAAATGCAATAATTAATTATAATATAATAATAATATAATATAATGAATAAATAATAATTAAAATACTATTTAATAATAACTCTTTAATCTTTTTAATCTTTAAAATAACAAAGAACAACAAATATACACCAAGGAAAGATCTCTGGAAACACAACTAATTTTAAAATTAAATTTCCCAATCTTAATGAAATTCTAATACTTGAATTTCCTGTTTATTTTATATTATTGTAGTTTACATATACATATACATATACATCTTAATAGCAGGACTTCAGTTATCATACTGACCTCTATATATTTCAAAAAAATTATTGTCTTTTACACAGCTGCCAAGTTGACGTTTTGCAGATTTTGTGCCTGGGTATTTGAAACTGTATCCAAAACATATATAGTGCAGTTTCACCTTAGACTTCATTTCCACTACCTTGGAAGCAGCACTTATTTTGCATGGAAAATGTTGCTGAAACAAGGTACCAGAATGCTAAACCAGAAAAATTTCAGTGCTGACAGGCAGAAGAGGTTCCAGTGTGCTGTTCCAGAGGGTTAAGTCATATAATTAGCCTTGCCTTAAGGAAAATGTCAGCTTTAAGAGCAGTCTAGCCCTCCTCTGATTTAACTTGATAGTGACCTAAAGTAGAGCACAGATTGCGTAGCTGGTATCTGCTAGTTTTGTCTGCTGAATTCATTCCGCAGATCAAGTGTTCAAAGTAACAGCTTCTATTCATAATAGATTAGGTCCAAGCAACAACTTTATTTTACCTCAGTAAACAGTGATTGATGTCAAAGAGGGATCCTACTTTGGCAATTTTCAGTTCATTTTTTCCTCTTTTTGTGTTCTTGGTTATTATTCACCAAGACAGGAAAAAATGCAGTATGAACTAGTAGTGGAAATATGCTCCACAAATAATGTTCAGGCTGAGTGGGGATCATCTGACAAGAGAGATGATATTGACCATTTCTTTCTCATGTGGGAGACTACTATTTGCTGCACACAGAAGGTTTTCTTTGACCTCTGCTTGCTGCTAGACAGACAAGAAAGAAGCATTGAAAATATGGTTACAGTTACCAACATTTTAACTGTGAGGCTTCTCTAGGTTTTCTGCTGACTTCTAAAGTGGCAAAACTGATATGCATCCCCTAATAGGTTCAGTACCATTAAGGTAATTACACCTATTGAGTAATTACTGGAAATTGTATTCAAAGGAATTAAAAATTTGTTCTATTTTCAATAAATGAACATTGATATATTATATGCGTGTGTGAATGTGATTCCAGAAAAAAGGTTCCAAATCAAAATCAGGATTAGTATCAAGTTAATATAAAAAAAGAAGTATGTCAAAATGGATTTGAGTGGGGCAGGAAGTGATTTGTTTTTGACAGGCTCATGGTAGTTATATCACTGTCAGAAATGCACCAGTACTTATGATGTCTTGGGTCTCCAAGTCCTAAAGTCTGTTACTCAAAAGACTTCCATAGTTCACATTCCACTACCCATTGGTAGCTGTGCTGAATGCACTTAGCACATTTCTCAGGGAGAAGAAAATCTCTGATCTTAAAGCCAACATAATGCCATCGTTAATGACTTCAGTCCTTCAGTTACAATTGTGTTTGATGAGAGGGGACAGAGCAGGCTAAGGAGTGATTCAAGACAGGAAAGTAGAATTAAGTGAACTAGAAGATAAATGAAAGATACCTGTTGTAGCTTTAAGCCTATGCAAAACAGTGATTTTTTTTTTCTTGTTTTTACAGTTTTCCTTGACTTCAGCACCGAATTCTTTAAAGCCACATTGCATATGAAAATTAAAAGTGAAAGCAGGAGGAAAAAATCCAGAAGACATTGGATGCTTACCAGAAAATATCCCTTTCCTAATACTTCCTGAGCACTGGTTTTGTAGAAACAGCAGCTGAAATAACTGTTTATAATTGTACTGTATCCAGGAGAGAAATGAGAGGTTTTTATTTATTTAAAGCTCATAACACAGCTGTTCTGTCAATTACCAAGTAATGGAAAGGCATGCAGTTGAGGATATTATCATTACAATGCATAAAGAAGTGTTAAAAAGATGCTTTTCTCTTTTTTCTGTATCATTTTAACTACCAACTTCATCATCTGTATGAACTCTCCTAGAAGAGACCATGTCTATATTGCAGAATGGATCTCAGTCTTGATGTGCACCTTCATGCTTGCAAAGATCATGCATGCAACTCTTTGTTCCTGGTGTGGTTAGGTTCTGCACTAATATTTCTGTGGATACTGCTCTGTCCAGAAGTCTGAGAGAAAGCTTACCTGTCTTGCTGTGTGCAAATACTAAAGATACCGTGAATAGTATATTTCAGTTTCTTGAATACATTGTACTGCTGAGCATTCTCAGCAATATCAACTGGTCAATATTTGGACCAGTACAGGTATGGAGTAGGATGCTCATAAAGGGCAGGCCGCATTTAGGAGTAGGGAGCAATGATTTCTGAAGGCAGAGTACAACATAGGAAATGTTGTTTCTTCTGGTGTTTCTTCTACCAGAGTTCCTGGTAGAAGAAACTGCAGTTATGTGGGGTGGTAGTAGCCTGTATTTTTGATAGACTGAAAGTAAGATGGCACTGCCTACATCTCTGTGGGTATAGATACAGCAGTGTTGTCAACAGCATGACTTCATACAACCTGCACAAACAAGATTTTATTTATTTATTTATTTATTTATTTTCCCAGTGATCATAGTAGAGCACAGAGCATTTTCTGACCTTGTACTAGTAATTATGAGATGTCATTGTCGCCCTGTGGCTGCTCTTAATAGTGCAAAGATGTGAATTTTCTTGTGTGGATGTTGTCTTGCTTTCCAGGTATGCCTGAGGGAATGTAATGCTATGAACTGTTGTATAATATGTATCCATTTGTCTACTATTACTTTTTCAAAAGCTCATTGTGGTTATTGGTCTTCAAATTTCATTCCCTGCTGTATATTTTTCCCAGGAAGCTTCATTCTGACAGAAGGCAGAGCAGAGTATTTTTTGTCCTCTTTTTACATTCATTGTATGGTATGCTAAACAGGGTGTTTACTGTCTTTCATTTCTAAGTGTTTGCTTTTTCCAATATGCTTCTACTGGGATTCCTGGCCTGTGTGCACTTCAGGAGACATTTCAGTTGTGAAAAAACATTCAACTTGACTGGCGGGATGGAGGGAAGCTGCTAAAACCAGGGTCCTGTTACTACTATTATTTTAGGGGGTAGGATAACATGTGGGGAAAAGTCCTCTGTGACTAACCCTAAGGAGAAAAAGAGTCAAATTTTGTAGCTTAGGGAAAAATATTTATTTATTAAAAGCAAATTCAGATGGATGTCCGAATACACAACTTGCACTAACATACATACTTGAAGAAAGGAAAGGAAAGCTACAGGGAGAGTAGTTAAGTGTCTGTTCTCATTAATTGCCTCGAGTATTTTTATTTTCCAACTTACAGTGGTCTCCCCCAGTATACATTATAGAAATGCAGTGACATTGACTACTTAATGAGCTGCAGTTTCAGTTCCTGGTTTCATTTTTTGCTACATTTTTTGTTACAGCAGAGAGCTGCTCTCTCTGAGCCTGCTCTCTAATCAGGCTGTGAGAGTATGGCCTTAAGGCTATCTGTCCAGGTTTTGGGGCTGTTTCAGCAGGGAGACCTGTTTCAGGGGTTAATTTCTTTTCCTCTACCTGATTTATTGATTGGCTTCCCCTTTGATGCTGTTGTCTGTACCTTCTGCCTATAGTGTGAAACACCTACTAACCCTGCTCAAGGGCTTGCCATGCACAACAATTAGTTGAAGGCTGTGGCCAGCATGCATTTGAACTTACTGAAGAGGGATGGAGATGAAGTGTGCCAGGGATCACCATTGTACAGGCATCCTGAGGTTTTTGAAATGTTCTTTTAACAGTGTAGCTGTCCATTTAATCTTTGCCTCTGCCAGGCTTTTCAATATACTTTTGTCCTGATGGTGATTAAGAGTGCATTTCACACAGTTGTGTTTGCTGCACTTGCATGACAATGTGACTGAGATCTTTTGGCAAGGTAATGGCATGCTGAGGCAGATCTTTATATATGGTGATCATAGAAATTGTGTTGGCTGAGTGGAATGATTAACGACCTGTATATGAACACACAGGTGGCCTCCCGGGTGCTGGAGCTCAGAGAATAAGCACTACCAACAGAAAATAGAAACCTGGCCAATTGTGAAATGACACTGCAGAATAAGCTGAGTATTTTTGTCCCAGCTATAATTCCACTGTAAAGAAGTTGTTTAAGAACTGCCTTAAAGCAAAACTTGGCAGGATCCATACGAACACTTCAGCATGAGACATCCTGGATTCAAAAGCCGTGTGACATGTTTGTGTTTTGTGTGAAGGTGGTATAGAGATTTTAAACTAGAGGCTGCATTAGAGACTAGCTATCAGTAGCAATCCTACATTATGACACAGATGACTGGTATGTAATATATCTTGGAGCAAAAAGTCGAAGTTCTTTCATCAGACAAATTCTTGTTTAAAGAAAGACATTTTTGCCTGACAAATCTGGAGGCCTAAGAACAAATACAGGCTGGGTAGAGAATGGATCACGAGCAGCCCTGATGAGAAGGACATTGGGGCTGTTCGTTGATGAGAAGCTCAACATGAACTGTCAGTGTGTGCGTGCAGTCCAGAAAGCCAACTCTATCCTGGGCTGCATTGAAAGAAATGTGACCAGCAGATTGAGGGAGGTGATTCTCCTCCTCTGCTCTGCTGTCATGAGACCCTAGCTGGAATGCTGTGCTGAGCCCTGGGGCCCCCAGCTCAAAAAGGACATGGAATATTTGGACAAATCCAGAGGAGGACCACAAAGATGATCAAAGGGCTGGAGTACCTCCCCTATGAAGACATGTTGAGGGAGTTGGTATTGTTCAGCCTGAAGACGAGAAGGCTCCAAGGAGACCTCACTGTGGCCTTTCAATACTTGAAGGGAGCCTACAGAAAAGCTGGGGAGGAACTCTCAGGGAGTGTAGTGACAGCAGAAGCAGTAACGACTTCGAGTCCTGCACCTGGGAAGGAACAAGTAGATGTATCAGTACAGGCTGGGGGATGACCTGCTGGAGAGGAGCTCTGTGGAGAAGGACGTGGGGCTCCTGGTGGGTGACAGGTTGACCATGAGCCAGCAGTGTGTCCTGGTGGCTAAGAAGGCCAATGGGATCCTGGCATGCATAAAAAGGAGCGTGGCCAGCAGGTCAAGGGAGGTGATCTTCCCCCTCTACTCTGCCCTGGTCAGGCACTGGACCCTGGCGTACCGTGTCCAGTTCTGAGCTCCCCAGTACAAAAAAGAGGGGGATCTTCTAGAAAGAGTCCAGCAGAGGTCAACAAAGATGGTATGGGTCCTGGAGCATCTTCCCTATGAGGAAAGGCTGAGAGACTTCACACACAGAATCACAGAATTTCTAGGTTGGAAGAGACCTCAAGATCATTGACTCCAACCTCTGACCTAACTCTAACAGTCCCCACTAAACTATACCCCTAAGCTCTACATCTAAACATCTTTTAAAGACTTCCAGGGATGGTGACTCCACCACTTCCCTGGGCAGCCTGTTCCAATGCCTCACAACCCTTTTGGTAAAGAAGTTCTTCCTAACATCTAACCTAAAACTCCCCTGGTGCAACTTTAGCCCATTCCCCCTCATCCTGTCACCAGGCACGTGGGAGAACAGGCCAACCCCCACCTCACTACAGCCTCCTTTAAGGTACCTGTAAAGAGCAATAAGGTCGTCCCTGAGCCTCCTTTTCTCCAGGCTGAACAAGCCCAGCTCCCTCAGCTGCTCCTCGTAGGACTTGTTCTCCAGGCCCCTCACCAGCTTCATCGCCCTTCTCTGGACCCGCTCAAGCACCTCAACTTGGGCCTGTTCAGCCTTGAGAAGAGAAGACTGAGAGGGGATCTTATTAATGTTTACAAGTATCTTAAGTGTGGAAGACAATGGGATTTTGGCAACCTCTTTTCAGTGGTTTGTGGGCACAGGACAAGGGATAATGACAATAAGGAGCACAAGAAGCTCTGCACCAACATGCGAAAGAACTTCACGGTGAGGGTGATGGAACACTGGAACAGGCTGCCCAGGGAGGTTGTGGAGTCTCCTTCTCTGGAGATATTTAAGGCCTATCTGGATGCCTACCTGGGCAACCTGCTCTAAGGAACCTGCTTTGGCAGGGGGGTTGGACCCGATGATCTCTTGAGGTCCCTTCCAACCCCTACAATTCTGTAATTCTGTGATTCTTATATTTAGAGCAGATATAAGGAAGATGTAACTCTCTTTACTATGAGGGTGGTGAGGCACTATACCAGGTTGCCCACAGAAGTTGTGGATGCCCCCATCCCTGGAAGTGCTTAAGGCCAGATTGGATGGTGCTTTTAGCAACATTGTTTAATGGAAGATGTCCCTGCCTATAGCAGGGAGTTGGAACTAGGTAATCTTTAAGGTCCCTTCCATCCCAAACCACTTTATGATTCTATGGTTCTACGATTTTCATGTTAAGGGAAAACTGAAGCCCTTCTTTTAAAATTGCTGTTCTCAAAGGACTATGAAAATTAAGACAATGACATAAAATTATATCCTTCTAAAATTAGATCAAATTTGGTAGGAGTATATGTTGTTCTTTTTTGTTTTGTTTTGTTATATTTTGGGGAAGTAGGTCAGAGAGGCCATGTGGGTGATAATAATAATACAATGTGAATAATTAATTCATTTAGCACACCAGCTGTAGGGTGTAGGGGACACAAGCTGGATGTAATTCAGCAGCTACAAGGACTTGGTTCTATCTTGGAATAAGTTTAGACACAGCAGTGATGATTCTGATGGCATTTTGCACAGGAGGTTCTGGCACTGCATATAGAGGATGCAAGGAGGCAGGGCTGAATTCTCTAATTCCATGAAACAGAATTTAAAACTTTTGTGCTTAGACCAAGTATTTCACTATCTTGCAGCCCCTGCCCTCCCATTTTATGCAGTGTTGTTTTGGAAATAATACCTCGTAATTAAAATCATACAAGATTTATTGACAGTGGGGTGGAGACAGGGACTTGTGTTCAACTGGGTTGATATATTGCTTGAGAATTCAGTAGTACTAGTAAGAATATGAAAATCCACTCCAAATATTGATGATGGATGCTGCAGCTGTTACTAATGCTAAAACTTTGTGGGCATCTAGTGCACAATGATTTAATTTCAGAATGACTTTTTTGAGGAATGTGTAGAATAGGATTACTTTGGTTCAGATGTCATGCCCTGAACACGGATAAAAAAGGATGTAAAAGTAAAGGATGACTAAATAAGTGTAGAGAATAATGCATTAGAATCTGTTAAATGGTAGTAAGACATAAACAGTAGTAAGTAGTTAACATAAACAGTAGTTACATAAACAGTAGTAAGACTGTTAATAAGTGCTAGTGCATTTTTATCTGAATAGTCTCTGACATTGAGGAGTCGGATCATTTCCACTATAGATCTAGAGCTTTACATTTAAAGTATTTGAGGCCAAGAGTAATAACATTAGCTATAAATCTCCTGTTATTTGAGCTACAGAAATTTTGCTCTAACTCTTTGTCTCCTGTTTGTATTTGTGGACTGATTTTTGTCTGCTTGAACACACACTTTAATGAGTTGTTTGTTTTCCTTTCCCTGTCTTTTCGTTTATCTCAAATTTCTCCCTCTCTGAAGTACTATTTAATTCCAGTAGGAGCTCTGAGATGACAGACTGCATAATCCTCCAAACACGGGGATTCTTATTGACACAAGCAATTGACAAGTAAATCTTGTTGTAATTTTCTTATTTATCAGGTACCTGTCTAAATGATCTGTTGTTTTGAGGACCCACTTGTATAGTGCAAATGAATACTCAGAAATAAAACTCTCTGCCTACATTCAAAGCTATCAGTCCTTGTAATGTCATATTATTGTATATGTTCTAACTCTCACTTCATGGACTATTGTTATTAAGCAAAAGGTTCAAAACTTACACCTTTTATAAAAGTATATATTGGTTTTAAGTCATAAAGGAAAGCCTAAAGTAGGCTTACAGGCATCTCCAGTAGGCATTTCACACTTCCTATGATGTTTTAAATTAAAACAATATTATGATATCTCAAACCAGTCTCTAGTGATTTGGGGAGGGAAGAAGGAAGCCATGGGTCTGAACCTTTGGGGCCAGTTAAAGAAGCTTTTACAAGCACACTTGTTCCTCTGTTCTGTATATCTGTATATTCTGTAATAAGCTGCTTAACATTCCTCTGTGAGTTTAAAGCAGGAAGCTTTATTCTCTCCTCTATCCATTTTCAAGTAAGATGCATAGAGCTTTCAGAAATAGCATCTTTCTCCCCTGTGTCAGATTCTCTGTGGGATGAAAGTGAAGCCTTTCTAAAGAAGAGTTATTATTGAAGCATCTTATAAGTATGTCAGAACAAAAGACAGCTTGTTCATTTCCTATTATTAGTTGGGCCTACATTAAAATCTTTTCTGCTTTTTTAGTGTAAGGAGTTTAGACTGTCACACTTTTGTGTCTGTAGTATGCATGTCTGTCTCACCACACCCACAAAACATGTCATCAGGTTTTTCTCCTTAATTAATAAATGCAACCAAAGAAATTCAAAGTTTGAAATGGAAAGTGAACACAGAACCCCTTTCCTCCATCACCATCTCATAAGCAACAAAAATAATAAAAAAGAATCATGTCCTGTGACAAAATTTCTTTAAAGTAGGGCAGGTAGAGCTGATGTTTCTATTGTTTTCATTTGCTCCTGTCACCTGTCTTCCTGGGACTCCATCAGTCTCTTAAAAAGCAAACTGTTCTACCTGTCAGCTTTCATCAGAAACCACAAGAACATCAGAAACTAAGCTCAAAAAAATATCTTGCTTGTGATTTGTTCATTTTCACGCTAGACTTGAGCTACACCTTATTACTTTCTATACATGCTGTTTTGCCATTCACCTTGGGATTAAAAAAAATATATATGTATTTATTTTGGGTTGGAGTGTCACTACATACCCTGCAGTGTTGTAAATATGAAACTAAAGTAAGAGAAACTCAGGATTCTGCACAAAAGCAATGACAGCTGAGCCTCCAAAGTCCTGATTTCTGTGTTTAATATGAACCCCTGCCACCTCGATCTCCCAAAGGGAGGGAAGCAGTTTTAAAAGCATCAGTTTACATACTTCTAAGTATGGAAGTGTTTGCTTACATTGCTATAATTATGTCAGCACTTCCACTGCCAACTTTTTATTTTCACGGATATAACATTTGACTCTAAAAACGATCTTGGCTGAACTTTTTAAATTAATGTTGATCTATCCCCCATGCTGCTGTAAGCTGAAGTTATTATACAGGAGCTGAGAAAGAAGAAGAGGAAGCCACGCTTAATACTTTATGCTATCAGTTGCTGTTCCTATGATTAAAAAGAAGTAGAACCCCAGAATCTATTTGTATGAGGGCAGTTCCCTCTCTGCAGGATATTTGTGTGCCTAGTGGTGGAAACATATGTTTAACATTTGAAAAGCAAAGGTACAACTTACCTTGCTGCAAATGGTTCTGTTCCCACCATTACCGAATATGATTTGTGCATTACAGAAGATTATTATTTTATTTTTTTAAGAAAGAAAATATTTGCCATTCATCTGAATTTACTGCAACCTTTCCTAGCATTTTCAATGTGTTAAATCACATGCCATTTCTTCTTTGCCCTGTCTGACCCTCAGACCTTTTGTGCAACCTTCTTTCTACTTCCTACTTTTCCACATCAACCTGCACTTCTCCATGTGAAATCAGATATGGTGGAAAGTTCAACAACTTGTTTCAATGGTTTGTCGTTGTACGAAACCTGGCTCTGCCCCTGCAGCTCTTTTGTTTTTGTTGTTTGTTTGTTTGTTTGGTTTTGTTTATTTTCCTTTTGCCCCACTCCCCACTCCTCCCCATGCCTGTGTAGGCATGCCTTTTTTTTTTTTTTTTGTTAAATTAGGAAATTTAAAAAAAAAAATGATTTTTTTTTTTTTTAAAAAAGCCTCTCAGCTGTATTATCTTAGGGGTATGATCTTCTTTCTTGCTATACTTGGTTTTCACTCTGAATTCTGTCCAAGTCCTAACTGCAAAAGAAATATGATATTACATTAAAAAAAATTAAATAAATAAACAAACAAATGGACCAATTAGTTCATAAAATTGTGATCAAGATAAGTATTGAATAGGTGTCATAGAGCTTATGACACCCACATTACTAAATGGGAAGATTTCTAGCTACAGAGAACATTAGTTAGTACAAAGAGCTATGTGATCACAGCTTAGGGCTTCCCTCCCCATGCTAAAAGACAGTACCTTATTTGTTCCATGGCCAAGGCATATACTGGGGAAGGTGAAAAAAACGGTTTGCTGGGATGTCTTTTCCCAAGACTAAAGAGACAAGGGATGTTTCAAGGGAAGTGGTGGAATGGAGGGGGGGGGGGGGAAGAAAGAAAATTGCAACACCAATATAGACAAATAGTACTTATCAAAGATGTAAACAACAAAAGAGCAAGTTAAGTCCAAAGAAAATACAGACAGGAAACAAATGCTCTACATTCAAAATGATCCTTCTATTGATACGGTTCTGATTCTAGTAAGCCAAGGAGTCAGAAAAAGAGTCTTCAGATAACTAAAATTTGTATTAAGGTTGAAGATGAAGAAGGCAAAGAGAATTTCTTTGATCTAATGAAAACTGCAGAGCCAATTTGAAACAGTAAAAATTAAATATTTGCTTGGTCATCCAGATGAAGTGTCAGTCATTATATGGCTTTCTTTATTTAAATATTAAAAAATAAGCTTTCATAACTCTTGTGAACTTTTCTACTGAAAATGTCCTTTCTAGAGGTTCTTTTTTATAGTCATTAATGACTTCTGACACTTTGCTTACCAAGAAGAACAAAGTAGTTTGAATATTATCATTTGGATAGTTTTTTTTGCTTGTTTGTTTGTTTTGTTTTCACTGTGGTGATGGCTTAAATTAGTATTATAATACATATCCCTATGTATTTACACTAATGAAATCTGAACTAGTCAGACTGTAAGAAAAAAATGATCAATGCAGTTTATAAAGAATTAATCAACAGATCTTTAATCAACAAATGATACTGCATAAGCCTGGAAAGGAGAATTATTTCACCTATCTATAGTGTTAACCATGTTAAGTATTCTAAATAATAATAATAAAAAAATCTGCATATTTGGAACTTTTTTATAGTTTTACATGCATACAATATTCATGTAGTTGGTAAAATAAATAATAAAATTAGAAGAAATATTCAGCTGATATTGGATTTCATATATAAATTAGATTTTTTTCTTGACTACCTTGCTCCAATAACCTGAATATCAAATATCTACAAACATCCATGATACAAATTCAGCAGCTGCATGCAGTTAAATCACAAATTTAGTAACAATATTCACAGTAAGAATGAAGAAAAAACAATTTGGGAGCTCAGTGAATGAGAGTTGGTTTTTGTTTATTTTCAATAACAAAATAGAATAATCCTCACTGAAATTTTATTCAAGAGCCACATATCCACTAGTACAGCATAGAGTTGATAATGATTAGCAGAGGAATTTTGACAAGAGAAACATTTCTTTTATGCTTCCTGAAAATGTGTGATAATTTCGTTCCATTACAGTTTTAACAGAAAAGATACGAAACCTTTGTATATCTTTTGTATTAAAAGTGTAGGAGTCATATTCAGTAGAAATTGTCAAATATTTATTTGAGAATAGACTGTTTCCTGTTCATGAGGGATAGCTTAATATGACAGCCTGTCAGAGAGTTATTGTAATGACAATTGCAATAAGATAGTGTAGATTTCAGTTAGCATTGTTAGTGTCTTAAGAAAAGAGAGAAGGGGGCTCCAGTCACAGTTTAACATGACGAGTAATTATTTGTACTAATTGTACTAAAAAACAAGTAAGAAATGTTAATAGTCTAAAAAACTGCATTTCTGGGTATATTTCTAAAGGCTATTTTGATTTTACACATAAGATTTATGAACTTCACTTGTGTGCTCTTATTTCATTGACAAACCGTGAACTCCAAACTTTTCATTTAATAACAACATGAGCCAAGTATATTTCTGGGGCAATTTTTTTTTTTTTTGTTTTGTTTTGTTTGTTTGTTGCTAAAATTGCTTACAAAGTTTTACTTCCCTGAATTTGGTAGGGGAACATCATCAACAATAGCAGCTGTTTTGCTATATTAAACTGCCAGCCAATCTGTTCAGAAGATGATGTTTTCCTATGTTCTTTTAAAAGTCTTGCCATGAATCTTTCACATTGATTAAGGAGGAATCTTCAGGCT
Source organism: Aythya fuligula (assembly GCF_009819795.1). Lineage (NCBI taxonomy): Eukaryota > Metazoa > Chordata > Aves > Anseriformes > Anatidae > Aythya > Aythya fuligula. The sequence goes on along the minus strand of NC_045562.1, from coordinate 23,163,239 downwards.
TACTTAACATTATTTTTTTAGCCATTTGCTTTTAACATTATTTAACATTATTTGTTTAACAAAACCAGGAACTGATCATGGCTTTTCTTATTCCTGTTGAAGAGTTTGCAACGCATCCCTTGATTTTAATTATATGTTAGATTGGACCCTAGGCTAGAAGTTTACACTTCTCGGCTTAAAAATGCACAGTCTTGGCATGCAAAAAGTTTTCTATGAAATGTCATTTTCATGTGCTAGTGCCATTTATTTTTGTTATACTTGTTGACTACTGAAAGCATTACTCAATGTTCACCAAATGAGATGGTGTTAAACTACTATTACCTGTTTAATTAAACAAATTGTGAAAACTTTCAGCTTTACAAGCATAAAGGAGCATTCCTAAGGCATAGGGAAACTGGGGGATTCGCCACTTGCCGAGGCGATCGGCTCCGGGGCAGACACGTTCTGCAACGGAGCGGGGGATCGGGCAGGCAGGGCTAACTTTTCCGTGCACCGAGCCCACTCGAGGGAGCCGCCAGGACCCGGCAGCCCTCGCGAGGGAGGGGAACGAGGCGAGAACGAGGCGTAGCGGAGCCAGCAGCGCCCTCTCCCCGGCCGTTCATAAGCTGCCTCTAGGGAGTGCGAGTGACCAGGGGCGTGGCGCGTCACAAGGGAGCGGTGCGGCAGTTGGCGCGGCAGTTCACACGACGAGCAAACAGGGCGTGGCGCCGTAGAAGGGAGCGGCGTGGCAGTACGAGAGGGAAGGGCAGAGCGCTCCCCCCCGGTCCATACGAACACCGCCTCTAACGGCAGTCTACCACTAGCTCAGCTGCAATGGTGTACACCAGGCACAGTGTGCTCTCCAGGAAATCTGTATGCACCCAGACTGCCTGCCTGCCCAAAACTGTGGCAATTCAGGTCTCTGGGGGCAGGGAGTGCCTGAGCCTGTTGCTACCACCTGTGGAGGACAAAGAGACTGTGTGCGTGAGGTGCGAGCAGGTGGATGACCTGGTCCGCCTCGTGGCAGAACTCGAGGAGGTGGAGAGGTTGAGGGATATCAGGGAGTGTGAGCGCGAGATAGACCTGTGGAGCAACTCCCTGCGCGGCCTGAAGGGCAGGCCCCGGGGTGAGACACGCCAAATGGGGGTGGACCCCCTGTCTTGTTGCTGTCGGGCAGAGGCAGGGGACCTAGGAGTTGAGGAGGAATGGAGACAGGTCCCTGCTCGACATCGCAGGCGATGCCCCCCCCCCCCCACCGGCCCCACCTTCCCAGGTGCCCCTACACAGCTACAACTTGGTTGCCCTCATGGAAACATGGTGGGACCACTCTCATGACTGGAGTGCTGCAATGTCTGGCTATAGGCTCTTCAGAAGGGACAGGCAGCATGGAAGGGGTGGTGGTGTATCTCTCTATATCAGAGAGAGTTTTGATGTCATGGAAATTGAGGCTGGGAATGATAAGGTTGAGTCCCTATGGGTTAGGATCAGCGGGAAGGCCAACAAGGCAAGCATCCTGGTGGGGGTCTGTTATAGACCGCAAAACCAGGATGAGGAGACTGGTGAGGAGTTCTACAGGCAGCTGACTAAAGTTGTGAAATCATCAGCGCTTGTTCCCGTGGGGGACTTCAACTTCCCAGATATATCCTGGAAGCACAACACAGCTCAGAGAAAGCAGTCTAGGAGGTTTCTGGAGAGCGTGGAAGATAGCTTCCTGACACAGCTGGTTAGTGAGCCTACCAGGGGAGGTGCCCCGCTAGACCTTCTCTTCACAAACAGAGAAGGACTGGTGGAGGATGTGATTGTTGGGAGCTGTCTTGGGCAGAGTGACCACGAAATGGTGGAGTTCTCCATTCTTGGAGAAGCCAGGAAGGGGACCAGTAAAACCGCTGTATTGGACTTCCGGAGGGCTGACTTTGAACTGTTAAGGACACTGGTTGGTAGAGTCCCTTGGGAGGCGGTTCTGAAGGGCAGAGGAGTCTGGGAAGGCTGGGCATTGTTCAAGAAGGAAATCTTAATGGTGCAGGCGTGGTCTGTCCCCATGTGTCCAAAAATGATCCGGTGGGAAGAAGACCGGCCTGGCTGAACAGAGTTGTGGCTTGAGCTTAGCAGGAAAAAGAGGGTTTACAATCTTTGGAAAAGAGGGTGGGCCACTCGGGAGGACTATAAGGATGTTGCAAGGCAGTGCAGGGACAAAATTAGAAAGGCCAAAGCTCATCTGGAGCTCAATCTGGCGACTGCTGTCAAAGACAACAAAAAATGTTTTTACAAATACATTAATGCGCAACAGAGGACTAAGGAGAATCTCCATCCTTTACTGGATGCGGGGGGAAACCTTGTTATGAAAGATGAGGAAAAGGCGGAGGTGCTTAATGCCTTCTTTGCCTCAGTCTTTAGCGGCAAAACCAGTTGCTCTCTGGATACCCAGTACCCTGAACTGGGGGAAGGGGATGGGGAGCAGAATGTGGCCCTCACTATCCATGAAGAACTGGTTGGCAACCTGCTACAGCACTTGGATGTACGCGGGTCAATGGGGCCAGATGGAATCCACCCGAGGATACTGAGAGAACTGGTGGAGGAGCTGGCCAAGCCGCTTACCATCATTTATCAACAGTCCTGGCTATTGGGGGAGGTCCTGGTCAACTGGCAGCTAGCAAATGTGACGCCCATCTACAAAAAGGGCCGGAGGGCAGACCCAGGAAACTACAGGCCTGTCAGTTTGACCTCAGTGCCAGGGAAACTCATGGAGCAGATCATCTCGAGTGTCAACACGCAGCGCGTACAGGGGAACCAGGTTATATGTCCCAGTCAGCATGGGTTTAGGAAAGGCAGGTCCTGCTTGACGAACCTGATCTCCTTGTATGACAAAGTGACACACTTGCTGGATGAGGGAAAGGCTGTGGATGTGGTCTACCTTGACTTCATCAAGCCTTTTGACACCGTTTCCCACAGCATTCTCCTAAAGAAACTGGCTGCTCATGGCTTGGACTGGCGCACGCTTCGTTGGGTTAGAAACTGGCTGGATAGCCATGCCCAAAGAGTTGTGGTGAATGGAGTCCAGTTGGAGGCTGGTCACTAGTGGCGTTCCCCAGGGCTCGGTGCTGGGGCCAGTCCTCTTTAATATCTTTATTGATGATCTGGATGAGGAGATCGAGTGCACCCTCAGTAAATTCTCAGATGACACCAAGTTAGGTGCATGTGTCAACCTGCTCGAGGGTAGAAAGGCTCTGGCGGAGGATCTGGATAGGCTGGACCGATGGGCTGAGGTCAGCTATATGAAGTTCAACAAGGCCAAGTGCTGGGTCCTGCACCTGGGGCGCAATAACCCCAAGCAGAGCTACAGGCTGGGAGATGAGTGGTTGGAAAGCTGCCAGGTGGAGAAGGACCTGGGAGTATTGGTGGATAGTCGGCTGAATATGAGCCAGCAGTGTGCTCAGGTGGCCAAGAAGGCCAACGGCATCCTGGCTTGCATAAGAAGCAGTGTGGCCAGCAGGTCTAGGGAAGTGATTGTCCCCCTGTACTCAGCTCTGGTGAGGTCGCACCTCAAGTACTGTGTTCAGTTTTGGGCCCCTCACTACAAGAAGGACATGGAGGTGCTTGAAAGAGTCCAGAGAAAGGTGACGAAGCTGGTGAGGGGTCTGGAGAACAAGTCCTGTGAGGAGCAGCTGAGGGAGCTGGGCTTGTTCAGCCTGGATTAAACGAGGCTCAGGAGTGACCTTATCGCTCTTTATAAGTACATTAAAGGAGGCTGTAGAGAGGTGGGGGTTGGTCTATTCTCCCACGTGCCTGGTGACAGGATGAGGGGGAACAGGGTAAAGTTGCACCAGGGGTGTTTTAGGTTGGATATCAGGAAGAACTTCTTTACTGAGAGGGTTGTGAGGCATTGGAACAGGCTGCCCAGGGAAGTGGTGGAGTCACCATCCCTGGAAGTCTTTAAAAGATGTTTAGATGTAGAGCTTAGTGATATGGTTTAGTGGAGGATTTGTTAGTGTTAGGTCAGAGGTTGGAGTCGATGATCTTGAGGTCTCTTCCAACCTAGACAATTCTGTGATTCTGTGATTATTTGTTCACAAAAATATTTATATATATATGGTTTTGTCTGAAATTGGAGGAATAGTTCTTCATGGAAGCAAGGGAGGAAGAGACAGGTTGTAGCAGATGGAGCTATTAAGTGAAATAGACAGTAGAGTTTGTCACATGAGAGAAGACATGATTTACCAACCAAGTATAAAGGTGATGCAGCTTATATCAGTCTGGCTTATCTCCTAGGAAGCATTATAGAAGAGCTTGTGATTGTGGCCTGTGTAGTTAAGAATGGTTGAGAAATGGACTGGAAAGAATTTATGGAGACAACTTGGAAAGAAGCTGAAAAAACAGTACTCGTAGGTGAAATTCTTTGAAATACTTCATTTTTGTTGGGCAGGATTCCAGGGCATATCTGGAGATGGAGAATGCTATTGACTGTCTGAGCAGATGATGTGAGCAATGATTCAGATTCATCAGGAACTGGAAATATTTTTCCGATTGTCAGATACATAGGAAGGATAGATTTCAGCAGAGACATGAGGGATCAAATCTGCTACCACTTTTGAAGGACAGTTCGAACTGAAGAGTCAGGTTAGATCCTGCTAACCCAATATGTGGGGTTTGGTGGAAGAGGCCTGCCAGACAGAGGCTCACCGGCAGTGCTATGGCCCCAGGATGTTAGTGGGGGCACACCTTCTGGAAATGAGGCAAGGTGGATCTCTAATCTGACCTGCTCTGACTGCTTTTGTCTTCTCATATAACCTGGTGTACCCTCAGAACTGTGTTACCAATCCTGAGAATAGGCTCAATCTGCCCTAATATCCTTCAAATGCTTTGTTTTGGTTGTGATACCACTTGACCAAGGGCAGGTAGGGAAGGTACTCTGAAGAATTTCTCACAATCCGATGAGATGAGTGAGTGCAGGTCAGTCTTTGTACAACTGAAATAATTAGAAGAAATGTCATATTCTGCACCTGCACCTCTCAGGTTAGGATGAGCACATATCCTAAGAACACATGTATTGGTGACATATGTGATCGAAGTGTAACTGAGCAGTACAGCCACAGAAAGAAAGTAAAGTGTGTTTGATGGTACTGATGTTTATGGAGAGAGAGGAATTAAAGTACATTATATGTACTTTATATGTATATATGTTTTTAGCTGGGACAGAATTAATTTTATTCATAGAAACTCTTATGATGCTGTGTTTTGGATTTTTGACAATAATAGTGAGGATAACACACCAGCGTTTTCAGTTTTTGCAGAGCAGTGTTTGCACAGGGACATGGACTTTTCAGCTTCTCCTGCTGCTCTGCCAGAAAGGGAGCTGGGGGTGCACCAGGAGCTGGGAGGGGACACAGCCAGGGCATCTGACTCAGACTGATCAAAGAGGTATTCCATACCATAGGACTTCATGCTCAGCAATAAAAAATGGTGCAAATGAAATGTAAGTGGTGAAGATACAGGCATGTTCCAAGTGACGGCATTTGTCTTTCCAAGAAGCCATTACATGTGATGAGCCCTTATTTCCTGGAAGTGGCCTGATGATGGGAAGTACTGAATGAATTCCATTTGCTTTGCTTGTGTGCATGTGGCTTTTGCTTTATTTAGCATCTCAACCCATGAGTCCTCGCACTTTCACCTTTCTGATTCTCTCACCCATACTACCTGTGGAGAGTGAGTGAGCAGCTGTGTGGTACTTAGCTGCCTTTCAGGTTAAAGCATAAAGAAGTATAAGAAAACAGTCAAATCATAAGTATTACTTATTTCAGAGCCAGAATGATATAAGGCAGATATATTATATACAATATGTGCCTCATCAATAAAACAGCTGATTAAATCTTCTCAATACAATAATGGCAATTATATTAAGTAAACAGCACTTAGTCATGATACAACTAATTCACAGATGTATGATAAAAATAAAATATCTTGGTCAATTTATTGAGGTGAAAAATCTTAACAGCCATAGGAAATCAAGAGGCAATTATGAAGCTGACAATGAATGAAAATATCTCTAGTATTAAAATATATCCAAAGATGGGCTATTTTTTGTGAGTGTGTATGTGTGTATTTGATTCCTCATTTGCTCTGCAGGTTGAATATTGCAACTTTGAGTGCTTGAGGGTAAAATTCATTTTTTAAATCTCAAATCATTTTTTGAGATTTAAAAAATCTTCATTTTTTAAATCTCAAATTCAAAATAATAATAAAAAATGAATTTACAAAGGGGAAATCAGATGGACTTATAAAATGCTTGAGTTCTTAGAGCAGTAGGTGATACTGATTATATAGACAGACTTTTTAAAGATATAATTTCAGGTGACATTTTTATCTCAAAATGATAAAAACAAACAACAGGTGGTAGTTGAAAACTGTCTGGGAATCAATGTTCTGTAGTATTTATGATATGACTTAAATAGAATTTTGAGAACTAGAATAAAAATCTGAAGAAAAGAGGAGATAGGTTCCTTTTGTATGGATTTCAAATAAATGGTTCTGATTTTGCTTTCTAAGTGCAACAAAAGTATTTCTTTTACAAAGTTAGCAGAGTATGAGGAGGTAGGTAGGATTCCAGCAGAGTATGAGGAGGCAGGTAGTATTCCAGATAGAACTTGAAAATGAAAATCCTTCCTATTATGCAATCCAGATAATGACAATAAACCATACATATGGTTTATGAATAACCATGTAATGTAATATGTAACATATAAAATGTAAGTAAAATAACTCTGATTCATTTAAAGATTCATAGCATAATATTTATTTCCTGAATTTATTTATTCTCTTCAATCTCAGATGAATATAATATATATAATATAGATATATAGCCTATATAGATAATTTATTTATATAAATATAATATATTTATTATATTTGAATAATCTGCATTTTTCTAGAAATATGTATACATAAGCCAAAGTACTGTTCCATCATCTAATGTGCTCTCATCATAATTTCCCTGGTCTGAAATGCTTTAAAAAACATCTGGTAAAGACTGTCCTATTAAAGTGAATGTAGCAAGTCCAGAACAGGACAGGTGAGCTTGTCAAAACCAAATGAAAGAAATGGATAGATATATGATGTTGATTCATTATTTCCAGAGGAAAAAATAATATATATATAATACATATTTGTCGATAGAGGTTGAGAGATACAAGTCATCTGTGAGTATTAGTGTGATCAGGGCTTGCAGGTGTCATCTTAATTTTTGAGTTTAACACAAGGTTCTGTTTCTGAAGAAAACCTTTGCAAAACAACACCATTCCTGTGGAAATATCTACAGTTATTAGTTGATTCAGCTATGAAAGTCACATCAGGAAAGAAAAACTGTTGTATGATCAGCATGGTTTTGCTCTAGTAATGCGAAGTGGTGAGAGTTCTTCTGGCTGTTACATTGTGTTTGGAAATTCATGGAGGACTGAAGAGGACAGCTGGTTCTGTACCAGAGTAGCATAAGTGAAGGAAGCTTTACGGGCAAATTCCTAGAGAACATATCTAAGTCCTTTTGACTACAAAATAATGCTCTTCAGTTATTCTCCCATGCTAAGGTCATGGTTTGGGAGCCCTAATCTTTAATCCCTCACCTGCACAGGAAAGGAAAACTCTAGTTCTGTTTTTCCTGCAACAGTATTTTTATAAAAAAGACTTTACTCCATCTTTAGAGTAGTAAATCAGTTTTTATGACACAGTATAGGACTAGATCTTGAGAATCTATAACCTGTGATTTGGACTGTGTGGTTTGGGTTCATAGCCAGAAATTTCAGAAATGTTTGGTTTGTAGGAGATGAACTTAAAACTTAAAAAGGTTGTAACAGTATCTCAATAGCACAGACTTAAAACAAATGAATTAATATATATGAATAACTAAGAATTTCCATGAGATAAAAATCCCTGAAAATGCCAGGTTATCTAAAGTCCATTAGTAAAAAGGCTGTAGCAATCATTAAAAAAACTTGCATTACAAAATAGCCAATGATTAAGAATGCAAATTATAAAGGTAAATTAGCACTGGCAATGCAGGAATAGAAAAAAAAAATCTATCACTAATAAAACTTTTATAAAGCTGTAGTAGGAAAAACACAGCTTAAATGAAATCATCAAGTGTTAGATTTACAAGTCTACGTGAACTTTTAAAACTCTACCCTTCACATTAAATGGTTCCATATGATTCACTACTGTGAATATAACCAGAGACTTTGTTATGCAGAAGGTATTGCACTCAACATGAGATAAATGTGGAGTTAAATAAATCACCTGGGTTTTAGTGATTGCCTAGTGACTAATCTTTGAGACCTGATTACCTACAATTCAAACAAGCAAGGGAAAGTGCTAATAACTGTACTGTATATAATCATAGAATGTCCTTTGTTGGAAGGGACCTCAAAGATCATCTAGTACCAATCCCCTTGCCATAGGCAGTGATACCACCCACTAGATCATGTTGCTCAGGGGCTCATCTAACCTGGACTTGAAACGTGTATATATATATATATATATATGTATATACACACACACGTAAATCAAAATAATAAATTCAAAATAAATTGTTGTTTCAGAATTTTGCAAATATGAATTTAAATGAGTAACTGGCAGGAAAAAGAAAAAGGAAGAAAAAAAAAGAAAAAAAAAGAAAAAGAAGGGGAAAAAAAGGAAGACAGAACAAGGATAAAAAGGGGAAATTCTCTAAGGAAAGATTATACTACTACATTGAAAAGGAGGACAGGTTTGGTTAAAAGCCTGTGATTGTTTCAGGAGCCAATAATGATATCAATTAGAAATAAAGAAAACCCTGCAGGGTTTTAAGGGAAGAGGTTATAAGGTAAATTCTGCTATAAATAGGAATTTTCAGAAGAAAATAAATATCTAAAGATATTATAAGAAAAGAAATACTTAAAGATATCAAGGAAATATCCATAGGTGGCATTGTAAAGGATAATATAAATTGCTTTTTTATAGAATATTAGAAAAAAATGAATCTTACAACTGATACGAGCAATATAATAGGTAGAGATGGTAAAATTTTACAGTGACATTGAAAATGCTGAAGTGGTGAATAAGCCCTTCTCTACCTGGAAGAAGGGGGATAATATGCTTATATAATGTACTCTCCAGTCCCTTAGTAACTGGAGAGGATAAAAATAACTATAGGCCAAACTTTTAAAATCTGCAGGTCCAAATCACTCTCTATCAAGAGTCCTAAAATCATATGACAAGTGCATCTGGCCTATTGGTGAAAGTTATTAATATATATTGAATACTGGATGTGGTACAGGATGCCAAAAGAATGAGAACACAGTGCTAGGTATTCAAGTGTTCATCCCAATTCTATTAAATTCAACAAGAGCAAGTCCTGGATTCTGCACCTGGAACAGTGCAACTGTGGCTATACATACAGAGGGGGATATGCGAGTCTGGAAATCAGCCGTGTGGAGAGGGATCTGAGGGTTCTTGCTGGCAGTAAGATGAATATGAGCCAGAGGAAAGGGCCAGCCATATTCTGGGGTGCATCAGACATGGGATTCCTAGCTGGTCAAGGGAAGGGATTGTCCCACTCTGTTCTGCACTGGTGCAGGCTCACCTTGAGTGCTCGGCTTATATTGTGGCACCTCAAGTTTTAGGTGCCACAATATAAGAAGGGCATGAAACTATTAGCATCTAAAGGAGGGCTACAAAGATGGTGAAGGGTCTGGAGGGCAAGACATATGAGGAGTGGCTGAAGTCACTTGAATTGTTCAGCCTAGAAAAGTGGAGACTGAGGGTAGGCCTCATGGTGGCCTACAGTTTACTCACGAGAGGATTGGAGGGACAGGCACTGAGCTCTGCTCTCTGGGGATGGCGACAGGACCCAAGGGAATGGCATGGAGCTGTGACAGGGGAGGCTCAGGCTGGGGGTTAGGGAAAGGTTCTGCACAAACAGGGTGGTTGGGCACTGGGACGGGCTTCCCAGGGCAGTGGTAACAGCACTAAGTCTGCTGGAGTTCAAAAAATATTTGGACAATGCTCTTGGGTATATGGTCTAATTTTTAGGTGGTCCTATGTAGAGCCAGGAGTTGGGCACAATGATCCTTGTGGGTCCCTTCTAACTCAGGATATTCTGTGATTCTAAAAAAGAAATCAAATGGTAAACTAAGTTGCCTAATCTAATATTACTAACAGGCAACATAAGCAAAAAGTGGTACAAGATTTGATTTTTAAACATAAGAATGGAAGAATGTTACTATACTCAATAAGAAGTAATAGAGTTTTATGGAATTCAGGATCTATCAGATCTGATTTTATATTTTAGATATTTGTTTTTGTTGATTAAAATTAGCTGTAATTACTCTTACATTTTTGTCTTACATCAGACATTATTGAATAACTGTGAAAGAATTAGGTGATATGAAATAAATAAAAGCAAAATTGATGAGATTGAAACAGTGCTAACATAACCTGGCACAGTGGTGCCAGTGAATAGTCAGCATTACATCGGTGAGTTTGTAATGTGTTTTAGTGATAAAAAGTAGCTTCAGGGATAATCTGGAGGATAAGATTAAGTCAGTTTTTGTTAAAATTTGAAGAGAAAAGGTACTTGGCAGGAATGCCAATAGCAAGATACATACTGAGCTGGTTGCATCCAAATGCTAAACAATATCCATAGGAAAATAGGAAGCCACAATCTGTAGAATGATGGAGTGCTGAATAGTGACTATATAAAGGATTCTGGCAGGGTAATAGACAAACATTTTAATACGAGCTCCTTGTTTGGTGCCGTGACATGTAAAAATAGAAGGGAATAGACACCAGAAGAAATCTAATGATATATGTGATTGAAGAATCCTGCTATTTCATCATTTAAAAAATAATGTTGAAAAACTGAAAAAGATACAGAAGAAACTTTAAAAGAATAAAAATCAAGAACTACAAAGGATGGGTTAAAAAGCATAATGAAGATGAGAGAAGTTGTGAAAACTTGCTTAAAGGGGAAAAAGGGCATTAAAAGCTGCAGTAGTATACCAAAGAAACATTGAAAAAACAAGGCTGAAAGTTGAACAAGAACACAAAAATTAGAAAAATATTTTTAATATTGATGAGACGTTACCATTGGAACAAGCTGCTAAAATAGATGGATTACATATTTTGTTGTGACAGTAGAAAAAAGAAGGTATGTGTCTCCTGAGAAGTTATCTCCCTCAAACAAGACCCAGGCTAAATGCTGATTTAACTAGATGAATTAAATATCCTCCAGTGCTAAGAAGTCAGAGCACAGTTCCAGTTGTTTGAATGTGCCTACTAGTTATTTGTTTTTATATACAGTTTTGAACGCCATAAGCATCAGTTTTCTAAAATATGACAAAAAAAAAGTATCCTTAAATTCAAATCTTTTAATTAAGCAACAAAAAAGGTATTGGAAGAAATATTTGGAAGAGTATTCAAAAAAAATAATGGAGTAGAAATAAGAGAAAATGCACTAAAAAGAATTGGTACAACATCACAGCTATGTGAAGTACAAAAAAGAATGGGATATACTGAAAGAATAAAATCATAGAGTGTGATAGGCCCCAAGTCTACTTTATCGCTAAGAACATCCCTGTGAAAAACTAATGTGCTGTGTGATGGCCATAACTGTATTAAGAACTACAAGGAGAGCTAAAAATACCTCTTATCTTTGAATTACTCTGTAGCATGGAGATGTCACCTTGAAGACAGAAAGAAAACAGCTATTTATTTTATAGAAGAGCAAGAAATAAGTCTTTGTTGCAGCTGTACAAAGTGGGCATTTCCTAATTAAGCACAGTGTAGTTAAGGTATAAGGGCTTGGAGTAAGTTTGCTGCCAACACTTCTAAATGGTCTTGGTCAGTTATATTTTTAATGGTTTGCCAAACTGAGTATCTATTCTTGAGTGGTTAGTATTTGTCACTAACAATGATGACAATTGCAGGGTCAACCTCAAAACCAGTCCTGAAAAAGCAGTATAATGCTATATGTTAGTCTTATCTTGCTCTACAGTATGTACCAACTGCACTCAATTTTTTTTCCTTCAAATGTATATGGTTCTGTCTCTTAGAAAATTACTACTAGGTACTAGTTATGCATAAGTAGGACTCAAATAGGAATAAATGATAAAGAATTGCCAGTGTTAAATGAATATAGTAGTGGAAAAGGAAAGGAAAAGATCCCCTCACACCTTCTTTTTTTTCCTCTGAGAACTGATACAAATGTGTAAGCTTTAAGGAAAGTAGAAAAAAGTGTCACTCATAATATTTCCAGTTTACCTAGGTCTGTGTTAAATAATTTTCCTTTTATGTTCTTAGTACTTTGTCTATTTTCTGTTATTTTAGAATAACATGACTTTCTCCTCATTTGATTTCTGAAGTGATAAGTAATGAGTTTTACAGCAGCACAGAAGCTAAAAATGCTTGTAGTATATATAGATTTGGCTGGCTGTGTTTGAGTTCAGTTTTAATAAAAAGTAAATTTGGAAACTGTTTCCCTTTGGATATTATCACCAGCTGGAATAAGATAATTAAATTAAATGACCATGTACTCCCTTAAGGAAGCTGTAGTTTCCTTTCAATCAGTCTCGTAGATACCGTGACTTTACTTTATAACAAAGCAATTACTACAGCATCTAAAAATGGATTTATTTATAGATATCATTTTAAATACAGTATTTCAAACCACTTTTAAACTAATTGCAAAGAAATGTATCTGAGGAACTTGAATTTATGAAATCATATTTCTGCTCTGGTTGTATTATCCTGTTTGGCAACCTGAGGTTTTACTTAGAGAAAATCTTCATGTAAGAAGCAATTTGCTCAAGGTGAAGTTTTCTTACTCAGGTGCATATGAAATTTACACACTTCCTAGAGGCTTGTATTACTTACTTATTGCAACTGTCTAATAAGCTAATGACCTTGCCATAAGCTTCCTCACTGAAAACTGACATTTATATTTGTATGGTTAAATAAAACAAGTAATGAGGGAAAACTCTAAAAAGAACTGATTACAACTCAAAGAAACATAACATAGATTTTATCATCTTTGCTGACAATCAGAACCCATGTGTAATGATGATGTCAAAAATAATCCCTGTTAATTTGATTTCCTTTTATGTTGAGCTTGACAATTCAGAACTAGTGTAACAAAATGAAATAACACTGATACATATTTCAGACTGGCAGATCAGTAAATGTAACTGCACTTGGTTATGTTTTCAAACCATGATGTTGACTGCTACAACCATCAGGGAATTCCTCAGTAGTATGTAAGTGTCTGAAGTAGATTGTAAGCAATAATAGTATAATGCTGAAGTAATATGGCACCCGTGGGCACCAATGTAAACATCTGTTTCTTTCAGTTAACTTGAGTTTTTAAGATACTATTTTGTTTTTAAATGTGTGTGTGTGTGTATATATATATATATTTATACATATAAATATATATATATATGTGTGTGTGTATATTTATATATATATTATTGATAGGCTTCCAAGCAAGGCATATTAAAAATACTGAAGAAAAAAAAAACAAAAAACCACCTTTGAAACATGTTCCATTAAGCTGTTTTTTGTTTGTGTGTTTTTTGTAAAGTAACATAAGTTAACATAATGTTAACATGTGTTATGGCCAACAGCTGGTGAGCGGATATGCCACAAAAAGAGAGGGAATTAGGTTAGTAGAGGATATGAAAACTGAGAAACCAGGCAGCCTCCTCTGATTGATCTCCATCAACTGATAAAGGTGAACAAGACGAAATGTGTTTGCCTTTGTGTATCAGTGTTGATCACACTCAACCCCCTTTGAAAATTCCCAACAAGTGTTCCAGAAGTTTGTGCTTTCTTTTGGGGTTTTACCTCACAAAGCACTGGGATGTGTAAGTACAGCTTTGTTACTGGTAGTAACAGGCCTCAGGCTTTTTACTGGCTTAGCAAGGCCTCACAGCTGAGGTTTATCAGACTTTGTCTACATTTGCACTGCCCTGCCTGGAGTTTTATTGTTTTGTTGTTGGTGGTGTTTTTGCTTGTTTGTGTGTTTTTGTTTTGTTTTGTTTAGCTGGAACAGCTATTTTTTTCTGATGGCCTAGTGGCTATTCCTGGTTTGTCTTACTTTAGAACAAGCACTTAACAAATACAAAATGTGTGATATAGAGTCAGTGTGGATATAGGGTCAGAGAAGAAAGAAGAGTTGTAGTCAATGTTAGCAGGTACGTAAGAAGCCCAGGTGGTTTCTAGAGTGGGAAGGAGGAAACCAAACCTATCACACTCCTCTCAGGAGGGTGGGCATGTCGTCTGAGAAAAAGGAGTAGGTACTGAGAATCATTGGGTAATGGTTTTAATTTTATTACTGATTATTAAGGCTAATGTGTTTTTTTTTTTTTTTTTTTTTTTTTTTTTTTCCACACTCTTTCTTGGATAACATGATCAGAACTAATTATTCTTTTATTAAACAGTTAAGATTTCTGTAATTTTAACAATCAAATCTTGGCATTATGTATAACATATTTCCTTTTTGCTTGTTACAAGAATTCGAGAATAACAGGATGCTTGCAAGACACAACGTAGAGATCTTTGAATTGCACAGGGAATTTGATATATCCACAGGAAAAAAAAAAAAAAATTAGAGTGTTCAGGTCAAACATGTTTAGGTACAACACTGGTGCTAGGGCACCAGTTCTATCTGGTTCTATCTAAAGTTCTATCAAGGGCATATCTATACTGTATGCTAGTGTGGGGGACAGCCAAATCTATTATCTTCAGTATTTGTCGGAATTTCAGCCCAAATCTAGTATGCTTGGAGAAAAGCAAAGAATGGAAGGAAACAAACTGAAAATACCCACTCCTATTATGACTGAAAAAAGCTGTATAAACATTGTATTGAGAACATAACTGTGGAAATGATGTTTTATCTACACAACAGATCACTGTGCTTATATTTAATATTTCAATATTTCAGCTCACTGAAAGAGCCCATTGTGGATGTAACAACATAGTTCTCACTTTTCAACAGAATTCTGACTTTTTGAACTGAGATTGCCAATAGTGACTGGCTTTCATGGTGGTAGATTTGGTAATGGAAACCCAAGCATCACAGTATTTCATGTAGACACAGAAATATCAATGATAGCTAGTCAAACTAACAGGCAGACAGATATAAAAATGTAGCACTCTAAATTAACACAACATCTTGAGAAATAGTTGAGAAGAAAAAAATTAAGTCTCTAGTCCTGTGTAGTAAGGCATTTAAGTCCAAATAAATGCACAAAAATACTTTAAAAAACAAAGAGCCAAACAAAACCTCTCATTTTAAATCTCCTTTCACTGACATACTGTTTCTAATATCCTGATATCAAGAAACACAGGAGTTTAAATGAATAAGTGCCAGTGTATGAGGGCTGGAACTAGGGGAACAAAGTTTTATGCAAGTTAGTTTCTTGTGGCTGAGTCTTACCTCTGAAGGTTTTCTTGTGAAAGGAACTTAATGATGAGTAAGGTAAGGGTTACTACAGACTTTTTTCACATAAGATATTTGTTTGTAATGAATTTTTATAGACTGCTATATGGAACTGAGTTATATAGCCCTCTCCCCTTCTCCTGAGTTTTCCTGAAAATAGTCAGTGGACTAAAAAGTTATTGTACTCTGATGGACGAACAGACACTTATCTGTGCAGATAATACAAGCTTTATTTCACTAAGAAACTCATCCTTCCCAAGGGGTAAAACTAATTTGATCTTGCTGTGAGAGACATAAATACAAAAATTTTCCTAATCCCCAGTTACTCAGTTTATCAATGAAAACTTTTTGTCCAACCAAATATGGCATATATTTAGGGAGGACAGTAGTTTGAAATCAGTCACAACCAAAATGTACCAAGAGTTTATGAGATCAATTTATATTTTTCTACAATGATATCCAGTATCTCACTTGGAATAAGGTGTGTAAATCAGTAAGTGATGCAGGACTCTAATGTGATTAGTTATGAAGGTTCTAACAGAATGAGTGCACATATCCACATCAAAAGGGGTCCAAAGAAGAGAGCATAGAAAAAGCTGCGTGTTTTGCTGTGGTAAACTGTAGATTGGTCACTCTTTTCTAAAGCTCTCTCCTTTTATTGATGCCTGATTTAAACCTTCTGTGTCTTTACTAAGATTTTCTATCAAGGTTTCACATCTTTGTCATTATCCTTCTTATTTTATTTTTATTGGTATATATCATTCTGTCTAGTATCTGTGTACAGATTTTTTTAGTTGCAAGTGACAAGTCTTTTATTTGTATCGTTTCCCTCAGGGGAAGAAGAACTTGACTCTTTTATTGCAGTCTCTCTAACCATAATATTTTCCCTTTTCCACAAATTTGCTCCAAGTCAGAAACCTCCTACAAGTATCAAGTATACACTGATACATGTCCAGACCGCAAAGATTCCTGTGCATATCAGAGCAATATACAAATTTCAAATACCATTTCTGTTTCAAAATGAGAATTTTCATTCATAAGACAAGTCTTTAGCTCTCGTGGTTTTGAGGAATGGGTGGTCTGAAAACACAGTGGCTGTGTTCAGAAATGTAAACACCTAAAAAGTAACTGAAAAAAAGTTATATGCATGTCTAGGTGTTTTGCTGTTGCCCTTACTTTATGAGGGTTGAGGAAAAAAAATTAAAAATGTCTGCATTGGGAATCTCATCAGTTCTGGCAATCTGGGTCTATTACATCCTCATGGACTTAAATGTTCTGAAAGGGTGCTGAAATCTACCTATTCTATTCAAGCTGTTCTAAGTGGGAGGTGGAGAAAAGTCTCCTTATCCTAAAACTTGAACTGAACTTATAAGGAGGCATGCAAACAAATGCTGTTAAACTCAAGTGTAAGAAGAGCAGACAGACACAGCTGCTTGCACAAAACATGCCATACATGGAAAAGGGTATGCCACCCCTGGATTTGTTTAAACCTAGAAATTCCCAGTAAAACCTTCAGCTCACTCAATCAGATAAAGACCTTTATTTCACCTTCAGCCCAAGGCAATCATAGAATCATAGAATTGTTAAGATTGGAAAAGACCTACCAGATCATCCAATCCAACCATCCCCTACTATCAATATCACCCACTTAACCATGTCCTTAAGTACCACAAGTACCTTTCCTTAAATACTCCCAGGGACAGTGATTCCACCACACCCCTTATCAACCCAGTCTAATGCCTGACTACTCTTTCTGAGAGGAAACTTCTCCTAATTTCAACCCGAACCTGGTGCAACTTGAGCATGCTCCTTCTTGTCCTATTGCTAGTTATCTACAAGAAGAGGCCAACCCCCAGCTACCCACAACTTCATTTCAGGTAGTTGTAGAGAGCAGTAAGGTCTCTACTGTGCCTCCTCTTCTCCAGACGAAACAACCCCAGTTCACTCAGCCGCTCCTCACAGGACTTGTGTTCAAGACCAGTCTTGTAGCCCTTCTCTGGACATGCTCTAGGGCCTTGACGGCTAAGTTATTCAGAAGAGTTAATAAGAAGAGAAATAAAAATCTTGAAGAGTCTTATTTTCTTTCCCCTGAAACTCAGGAGATATCTTCACTGTTGAAGCCATAGAAGAAAAACATGATGTTTTAAATTCTGTATCTACATTTCTTATTATGGTACAGGCTTGTTAAAACTCTTGTGTGTGCTAGGTGGCTTTATCACTGAGAGTTGTGCTGCCTGCTCTGTTTAACTGGACTATAAACATTTAACTCTTAAAGAAATGCTGTCAGCTAATTTTTAAAGTCTGCATATATGCAAAAGTATATTTACAGTATGTGTCTGTCCACTTGTAGCTTGTAGTTTATGTCTAGCAATAAACTGTCTATATGTCCTATAGCATCTGTATAGAATAAGCAAAAGCAGTGTATGATATGTCTTTGGAACATTTAGTCTTTTAATATACTGTCCATAATGATCTGAAATCTTTTGGTTGCTCTTTCTTCTGCTCTGTGACAATTTTTAGCTGAGCCTTTGTGATAATATCCTCTCTCTAGGCTCATGATGACCACCTACTCTGTGCAGTAAATTGAAAGAAAAATTTGTCAGCCCATAAACTAAAACTATTAAAAATTAATTAATTTGTTCTTCTCTGTATTTTCTCAACAGTGTTGTATTATTTTTACACAGATTTTAAATCACAGAAGAGCCTATGCTAACATTTATGGTGTATACAAAAGCGATGAATGTTTGTCACATTTTTTCTGTCTCTGTTGTGGAGTTTAAACTAGAAAGCAGTTTTGTATCGGGCTCCTGATATTTTTCCTTCCAACCAAATCATGTTTCCTAGAAATATCATTTTGGTTAGGTACCCTGAATCTGTTTTCCACTGGTTACAAGCCAGTGTACTTCATGTAGTCTGTAGATGTGTAAAGTGATATGCATAATCACTAATGTCTGTAAACTCCTCCATATAATTCTGGATACAGGCCCTGAATTAGATGGGAGCCCCATGATACAGATGTTCTATATAGAGTACGTCTTTTTACAGAAATTTGCAATCTAAAACAAATTGCTTGACCCATGGTTTTACCTAATGTATATCTTGCTGCATACAAAAAACAAAAACAACCCCCCCCCCAAAAAAAAAAGAAAATGTAATTATTATTTCTTTCTATAGTGAAGGAACTTAACCCCAGAAAACTTCACTGTTTCAATAATAATTATTCGTTTTTGAGTAAATCTATGATCTAATTCCTTCCTACTCAGTAATCTTATGCAAGTATGCTCTCTACATCTAAATGAATGATGCAATTCACAAACTTTAATACTTTTTTGAATTTTGTACTTTTTGATAGTATACCCTTCTATATACAAAAAGAAGTATTCATTCGCTGAAAGTACATTTATAACTGCACTGCTGAGCTTTGGCCTAAATGGTTTGTTTATAATCCATACTTGAGCCATGTCCTGAATTTAATTTCTGTGATTGCTAATCTAGCCTTTACCATAAAAACCTCTCTAATGATGGATTTACATAGGCAAAAACTGCATCAGTGAGTGAAATTCAAATTGCAAGAAAATTAATCAAAAGAAAAGATGCCAGACAAACCAAAATCAGTCTAAAAGTATAACTGAAATTCAAGCTTTTCTGCTTGACATTTACTATTTTACGTGTATTTATGAATCCATCTATGAATTTCAGTATATGAAACTCTTTTGTCTGCTTCTGACTAGCTTGCACATTAGTGTTTTTTTAAAGTGTAACCCTTTTGTGTGTCTTTATATCTCCAGTATACCTCCTGTGAGTGTTGTGGATTTTACATGTCCTCTCCATTCCATTCTTCAACACTGGTGTGGCATTGTGTGCCCTTCAGCCCTCTGGTGCTCCCTGCCCTTACTGTGCTATTAAATTTGGCCAATAGTCTTCCCGTTTCTCTTCCTGCCTGCTGCAGAACTCTAAAACATAATGCCTCTGATCCTGGAGCTTTCACTGCTTTGTATAGCTCTAATTGCATAATTAACTGTTCTGTGCAAAGTGAGGAGGACTTTTAATATTTTTCTTCTCTGTTTTGGATGTTGTTTTTTGTCTTTTTTTTACTCTTGTTTTCCACTTTTTATTTTCTGTCACATTAACCTTCTTTGTCTCTAACACCAGGTTATCTCATTTCTTCCCATTCTCTGTTTGCTTTCCATGAATGTGTAAACAGAATAACCTTTTACTGTATATCGCACTTAATCCTTTTTTAAAAAAAATAAATATATATATATATATAAAATTAGGAGCTTCAATGCATTCTTTTTTAATTATCTTTTTTTTTTTTTTTTTTTAATAAACCTTAATGTTTTTCTGTACTACTCATTGTTTTCTTGGCCCTAAGACCAAGCCCTGGTGCTTAGATGTTCAACAAAGCATACCTTTTTCTCTAAACATTCGTTGCTTTGTGTTATTTATGCCCAAACTCTGCTTTATTCATGATTTATTTTTACTAAGTAACTTTATTATGCATGCATTATTTGTCTTTACTAAGTGCATCTTGCACCCATCAGGTTGACTTAAGCAAGTTTTTTAGTTCTTTTTTTTTAACTCTATTTTTATTTTGATTACAACCACAGCAATATTACCTCTTTCCACCTCTTTGCTTTTATGTCTTCAAACATACCCTTTGCATTATTTCATTCCAAGAAGACCACTATGTTGTTTGTTTTTTTTTTTTTTTTCAGGCTTGAATGTGAATGTTGTTTGGTATTATATGTGTGCATCTACCTGTTCTTTCAATCTCATTACCACATTTAATGTACTCCAGGCTTTACCTAGGTAATAAAAATCTCCCTTTTCTTATTAGTACTTTGGCCTTTTTATACTTTTCTTTTATTTTCTCAGTCAGTTTATAGTCTACTTGCCCTTTCTTTGTTGAGGAATTATAATACGTTTCTGTAACTACAATAGTTTGCACTTCAGAACATCTACAATCTCAGTCCATAAAGACTTATGCGGATACATGTTTCACCTGAGCCTAATAATAGTGGTAAAATGATCTAATAAAAACACATACGGTTAGCAAAATATGTGTCTTCTGCTGTTTGCATTATTCCTTTATGCTAGGTGATACTTAGAGATATAAATGCTATGGTAACCTAAGATAAACTTGCTTTACAACTTATTGAAACCTGTCAAGTGGTATATTGCAATGCATCCTGATGTCCAGGAGATAGGTACTGACCCATTCTCCATTGTTCCTTGGAAGCTGCTATTTTAGAAGTGATAAAAGAAAATGTATACTGAGTTTGGTATGGACACTTATCTAATGGAAAAAAGGAAAAGAAAATAAATACTATCTAAAGAAACAATCTTGTGCCAGAAAGAGTGTGATAGTTTAAAGTGCATTAAAGATGGATGTAGATACTCAGTATCATTCTTTGGTATTACACAACTGAAGTTTAAGATCACTACATGAGTCTCTCAGGTCAGCACTGTTAATAATTCCAACACTGGTTCAGTAGTGCTGCTGAAAATCTACTTTGTTTCGTGTTTCTGCTGACTTTATTTTGTTCAATCTCTGGGAGATACATGTATATTCCATAGAAATTTTGTTCACTTTTCTGCAGAAAAGATTTTGCAATAAGATTTACTGATTTCTAGATTGTAAGGATTTCTGCAGTATTATTTCAAAACTATTCTTAAAAAAAATTAAAAAAAAGTATTTTATTACTATTATTTTATATGAAACAAGTATAATAATGAAATAATATTTAATAGGAGCACATGTAGCATTCAGTTTTCTGGAAACAAAGAAACAAATATATTGATATTAGAAATATTTTCACTGGGTCCTATCTTCTCAAGACACCAGAGATGCAAGGGCATTTTCCTATTCTGTGTAGGAATATACGTTAGGTAATGGGTATAATGAATATTTTCTGTCTCCAGCATTACTTCTTAGACTAACTGATTATGGCAATCATTGCTTGTTGTCTTAGAAATGGAGTAGAGAGCTCTATCACATCAATGACAAGCATTCAGTATTTTATCTCTGAAACTATCCTGTTTCCATTTCACCTCTTTCAAAGTATACATATGTTAATGGCTGTCCCTAAACTTATTTGATGCTTTCTTTGGTAAGGACCAGTGTTTACATATAATTTATTTATTTCTCCAGTGTATTCCTAGTATCCATCTTTCACTTTATCCTTCCCTCCACTCCCTTCTTTCTCCCTCTCTTATAATATTTCTCTAAAAGACCTCAGTGTTGGGCCATGGTTTGTACCCAATGTATCCTATTTTACTTTTAATAAAAGAAAGATTGTTTAATGTATTGTTTATTCTTATTTTCTTTTAGGATTTAGTCATTAGGATCTTTGGCTCTAATACTTTGTAGATTATAAGAGTGCTAAAATCACCTTTTAAGATGTTAGCTGTGTGTGGTGGTTCCACTCGAGTGGGCAGCTGAGCTCCACCAAAGCCGCTCTCTCACTCCCCCTCCTCAAAGAGGAACGGGGAGAAAATACGATGAAAAGGGCTCAGAGGTTGAGAAGATCACGCAGTAATTATTGTAACAGGCAAAACAGGCTCAGCATAGGGAGACAGTAAGATTTATTGCTCATTACTAACAAGCTAGAGAAGTGGGAAACAAAGGAAAGAAACCAAAAGCACCTTCCCCCCCATCCACCCTCTTCCACCTCCTCCCCCCGAGCGGTGCAGGAGAACGGGGGAATGGGGGTTATGGTCAGTCTACAGCGCTTCTTCTCTGCCGCTCCTTCTCGGTCACTCTCGTCCCCTGTGCTGTGGGGTCCCTGCCATGGGATGCAGTCCTTGATGAACTGATCCGGCATGGGCTTCCCACAGGCAGCAGCTCTTCCAGAACTGCTCCAGATATGGGTCCGTACCACGGGGTCCATCCCTCAGGAGAAAACTGCTCCAACCTGGCTCCCCCACGGGCAGCAGCTCCTGCCAGGTCACCTGGTCCTGTGTGGTCTCCTCTCCACGGGCTACAGGTCCAGCCCGGAATCTGCTCCGGCAGGGGTCTTCCACAGGCAGCAGCCTCCATCGGTGCAGGGCCACCTGCTCCACCGTGGTCTCCTCCACGGGCTGCAGCGTGGAACCCTGCTCCACCGTGGTACTCCATGGACTGCAGGGGGACATCCTGCTTCACCATGGTCCTCACTGCAGTGGACTTCTGCTCTGGTGCCTGGAGTACCTCTCCCCCTCCTTCTTCACTGACCTCGGCGCCTGCAAGGCTGTTCTTCACTCCTCTCACTCTCCCAGCTGCTGTGTGGTGCAGCGTTTTTTTCCCTGTCTTAAATATGCTCTCACAGTGGTGCAAAAGAACATCGCTTATTGGCTCAGCTCTGGTCAGCAGTGGGGCCCTTCCCAAACATGGGGCAGCTTCTAGATCCTTCTCACAGAAACCGCCCCTATGGCCCCCTGCTACCAAAACCTTGCCACGTAAACCCACAACACTGTGCTATTTCCAAGATGTGCTTTGGTGTTAGCTGAGTTCATAATGGTAGAACTAACTTTGCTTGTTAAAATGTTTCTCGATGTAGCAGACCATGCACAGTGCAGATGGTGGAATGAGGAAAAGAGATAGTAATCTCAAGAGACACTAGAGTATGTCTATAATGTGCAGTGTGCTGCTGTGAAGAAATCCCGAAGCTCTGAATGAGATGGTTTTGGAACTGGAAACATTATGTCATGCATGAGGTAACTGAGGGCCCAAGCTTGGCACTACTGGATATCATGTGGATATATTAGTACTCTTGGCATTAATTCAGGCATCTCTAACATAACACTGCTATGAAACATCTGTTCTTAATTTCCTATCCATTTTTAATCTGTGGGATTAATGCTGTGTACTGAGGAACTACTGTGCAGGCTGTATTCCATATAACTGGGAGGTTAATCTGGATTTGTGCAAATGGGTGAATGTTTTTAAAAGTTTAAATGACAGTCATGGGGAACACATTTTCCTCTATGAAAAAACTGTCAAGCCATAGTAGTTTACAACCACTGATTTCTAGAATTTAGTTGTTAAGAAGAATGGCTCTGATGCAGCATGTCTCTGTCTCACTGCAGACTTTGTTGCAGCTGCTGGACTAACCAAAAATTAGACCTTTGTCTGTAGGAGGCCTTCTTTGAGTCTGTGGAAATTGGTTCACTGGCCAAGGTTGAGTTTCAAAATTTCCTTTTAACTTTCAGTTATACAGATGCACAGTTGTTCAAATGAACATTTTTTAGTTTGCTTTTATGTAATCACCGTTAATAAATTCTGGGAGGTAGAGGGTGGCTGGCAGTGTAGAATGGGTCAATTGCAAATACATTACTTGAGTAATTCTCTGCTTTTCTTTCCACAAATTGTTAGAAGAAATAATCCCAGTATCTCCAAATGCAAATAGTTATTAGTTAAGCCAGATGATTTGTGTGAATACATTTTAGCCTGTGGCTCTGTGGACATTGCTTCCCTTTTTTTATGTGGTGTGTAATCAATTAATTAAGCCAATACCATTGACCCAAATTCTTATATTTTCAAAACAATGGAATAACCATTAGTATGAACATATAATGATAGTACGTATTTTGATTATGTTTGATAATATTTTGACTAGAATTTATTTTCAGTAAGCATGGAAATGAGTTTGATACCAGAAATGCCAGTAAAGCAAGCGTTCTTTTCATTATACTGTTAACAAATATATTTTTTAAGTCACCAGAGTTTCTTCCTTTTACATAAGTGCAGGGTCTGTCCTATAAGCTTTCTTCATTTTCTTTCTTTGAGATCAGCCATCTGCTTCCGACAGAAGATGTCAGAACCAATTATTATGCTGCACTAAAGTGTTTTCTTAAGTACTCCAGATTTATTTTTGTTACAGCTAATCATAAAAAGAAATGTGCAGGAGCTAAATCAAATAAAGAGGGATTTGGAGGCAATAAGTATTTACAATTGTTAGATAATATTTTGAAGTTGACATTCAGGTTGTTTGCATTTGTTGGTATCCACATATTGTAAAACATTACAATTTACACACACACAAACTGCACACATTATAAAAGCATAACAATATTTTTCTTTCATGGTTCTGACATGAGAAAAATACTTCAGATTCCCTATCACAGTCTACAGTGTCATCAGCCATTATTCTTATAAAATATACCTCTGTGCAGAGCAATGGAATATAATTTACTTTATGTTCTGTTTTACGCTTTTTTCAGTGCATGAAGAAAGGCATGTTCATAAGTCATAAGTAAGCAAAAGAACTGGCATATCTTAACTGATCCTTGGCTTCAGACTCACTGCAGTGGATGCTGCCATTTGTAGAGTGTTGCCCTTGGGCTCAGCTGCTGACTGAACGAATGGAAGCTGGCATCTGCTGGACATTGTTTTGTCCTGTAACATACAGAGTTTTTAGTAATCCGTATAACAAACATAGGTACAACCAAAAACTAAAAGCTGAGCAGTGCTCTTATTTTACTTATTTTACTTATTTTACTTATTTTACTTCACTTACTAATTTTTTGAACACATTGTGTGTTCAATTCTTACAACACAAACCAAATGAAAATGTATATGAACATTCACCTCTGAAATTTCAACCTTCAGTACCACTAGAGTAGCAGTTAGAGTATGTTTTAAATTAGTATATCTAACTGTATATTTGATTAATTAGGATTTTTGCTGCTTGGTAGTAACTTCGCAGCAATGGCTGTGTTCTTGATGATTACTTCCCATGTTGTGCTGTTTCTGCATTCTAGCACCTCAGCATTGCTGAAAAATTTATTTAATGCAGGTAAGAAACTGTAAAACTGAGCTTTTTTTATGACATGGAAAAATAATGCTCAGTCTTCTCTTCAAACATTATTTAATTCTTCAACTGTTAATCTTCACTGAAATGGTCTGACACAATTCTCTACGTGGTCAAAATTCTGTTTGTCAGAGTGTAACTTCTTTTCTTGAGATATTTGACTGTGCTCCCTCTCTATTTCCTTCCTTCTTTCTTTCTCTCTCTTTCTTTCTCTTTTTAGCTGAAAGAGTTTCTACTTTGATAAACGGTCACAGTTTTTGAGAGGTAGTCTCAGTCTTAGGATGATTCCTCTAGAAATAATCTGATTTTTTTTATTTTATTTTATTTTCTCCTGTATCCTCAGTAAATCATCAAAATCTAGTAGAAATAGATGACTAGCTGACAGGTGGATAAGATCCATCTAATCAGCAGTCAGTGGTTCTCAAGTATTTTCAGCAAGGCCTCAGCATCTGTTTGCTCAAGTTCCAGATCTGCTTCAGTAAACTCAGAAGTAGTCAGTTTTAACCTCTCTCATTTTTCTCAGAACTGTTTGGAAGCTCACTGCTCAAGTAGTACGTGCTGAAGATTATTTTTTTTTTTTTTTTTTTTTTTCTTATTGTCTTTATTCACCTCTTCAATCTTCTGATCTCCCAAAGATGTCTAGAGATCCATTCTGAGCCTCCATTTTTAAGATGGATATGGCTATCTGGGAAATGCATCATTTGTGCATTGAGGAGACAGTTAAATAGCATGCATAGTTCAGCCTATATGCACAAACGTCCAAAGAGTTGTAGCATGGTTAAAATTCAGGTGTAGCATCCTGTCCCCTTCCCTTGATGCCCCTATTAATTCCAGAACAACTTCCATGATGACAATGCAAGCATTTCAAAATGCTGTTAGGTTTCCATTATTGCTATCTCTAAGGAAAGTAAGTCATACTTTGAGTCTATGTGCATTTCATGAAAATGAATGATTATAAAAGACTGCATCCAAATGACCTTGGCAGATGTCAACACCAGCATTGCTGATGCATTTAAGTGCCTTTTCTAAGTGGGAGTCATCAGCTATGCAATTATCCAGTAGTCAAGGAGGAATTTTTTTCATGCTAAGTGAATGATATAGGACTTGCAAAGCTTGACTGTGTGGTTACAAAGTTATCATGCCATTACTCCTCAGATCCCTGATGACAAACTCCATATATGTTTGTTTTTTTTTTTTTGTTGTTTTGTTTTCCTTTATTTTTTTATTATTTTTTTTAAACTTCATCTTGGAGTTTTTATCAAAACTATAGAAAAAGTAAAAGTTAGACATTCTATCATCCTGACAACAATATTTTGCAATATCGTAAAAGCAACTGTTAAAGGTACAAATCTGTATATGTATATTTATTTTAATGGAATATGTAATATAGAATAGAATCATAGAATATCCCAAGTTGGAAGGGACCCACAAGGATCATCGAGTCCAACTCTTGGCACCAAAAAATTCAGACCATGTGACTAAGTGCACAGTCCAAATGCTTCTTAAACTCCAACAGGCTTGGTGCAGTGACTGCTTCCCTGGGGAGCCTGTTCCAGTGTGTGACAACCCTCTCAGTGAAGAACCTTTTCCTGATCTCTAGCCTAAACCTTACCTGCCTCAGCTTGACACCATTCCCACGAGTCCTATCACTGCTGACTAAAGAGTATAGATCTGTGCCTTCCCCTCCACTCCCCCTTGTAAGAAAGCTGTAGACCATGATGAGGTCTCCCCTAAGCCTCCTCTTTTCCAGGCTGAACAGGCCAAGTGAGCTCAATATAGATAATTTTGAAAGTGAATGAATTCAAAGTTCTTGTTTGGAAGTGACTTCTATTTACCTCACAAAGTTCAAAAATCCCCCCCCCCCTTTTTTTTTTTTCCAAGTTAGAGAGGCGTTAACTTTAAAAAGTGTTATGAAGTTGGTCTTCACTGCATAAAGCATGAAAAACTGTACATTCATCCTAATGCATCCAAGTCAATTTCATCCATAAATCATGATTTGAAATCTCACAAGACTAAGCTTAGATTTACAATATGTCTTGATTCCTCTATGATGATATTTTAAGACTATACGCCCTTGACTGGCACATTACCTGTATGAAATACCAAAGCTGGAATCTTTCTTTCTAGGAGTTTCTTTTATCTTGGCTTTAATAACCAGAGCTTGAGAAGTTCCTATTATTTGAATTTGTGTGAGTTTACTTAAATCACACATTGTCCATTATTAATATTAGCACAGGGGTAAAAGGTCAGACTTTTGTCTTGTTATAAACAGTGCAGTCAGCAGTGAGTGCAGTCTGCTTTTAACCTATTTTTGATAACATTGATGTAAAAAAAAAAAAAGTGCTAGCTGAAATTAAGCTGCAGTAATATCAGAGATATTTGTAGCACAGACTATTGCACAGTTTGTTAGAAATGTCAGACTTTGACCCCAAGGCCAGAACAGACATGGGTCATGAGTCAGGTGAATTCACAAACCTGTGTGGAATCCCACTCTACAGGTGTCTGCAGTACAATTAACAGAAACATTAATTAATTAGACATCCTATCACAAAATTACCCCCTAAACAGTTATTTCTGAATGTCTTAATATCCCTGCACAATTGTGTCAGAAGCCATGGCAACAACATCACTAAACATATGGGAAGATTATCAATGGCTTTCTGTGAAATTTAGGAGCTTTTAAGAAGCTAAGTAAAAATAATTGCTTGTAGTCTAAATGCTTACTTTAAATGCTGTGTTTGATGTCTGCCAAGATGAAGGGATAGACTGCATATGTTGTTGTTGGCTGGAATATGTATGAGGTAGCTGTGGATTAGAGATGAATGATGAGTAGGAACAAAATACTGCTCTTCAATTTAGGAAGTGTGAGATTTGTTTGTTTGTTTTTGTTTTGAATTGGGCATGCTGATAACTTTTTTTTGTGTATGCTTGTGTTTCAAAGAAATTCTATCTTATGGACCAAAACTGCAAAGTAACAACTGCACATTTTAACACTGAATTTTGCAAAATTGGCACAGTTTTAGCTATGTAACTAGTAATCATAATTATGGTTAAATAAATACAATGTGAATTTCTTAATGCTACTTTAGTCAGTAGCTTTCAAAAGAGGATTTTAAGTACCTAAAATGAAAGAAATATGACATACCACATTAGACTGATCCACAAATTTTAGGTTCAATCAAGGGCAATACAGGTGAACAAAATGTCTTTGATGTCTAAGGTTGACATGCATCTGTTATACTCAACACTGAAAGGTCCCTCCTGAATAACTCTATAAAAATGAGTAGAACGGGTTAAAACAAACACACAAACAAACCAGTTAAACAGTTAGTGGGTATACACAGATAACAAGTATATGAATAATTATAACCTATGTGAAGGGAGTCACTATGACTTCTGCAAAGGGAAAAATTGTTTTTTTCAGTGTTCAACAAACACTGTGTGTAAAAGTGATTTAGTTGATATAATGTACTGAATTTCTTCTGTACTTCTGAACAGAGCTCTCACCAAATACTTTTAAGGAATCTAACCAGGCATTTTAGAGGGTCTTCTCATAGGTTAGTCATTATTTAAATTGACCACTCAATTTTATTATTTATTTATTTATTTATTTATTTATTTATTTATTTTTATTAAATAACAAGAATGTGCCTTCCTTGAAAGGAGGGAGATTACAGTGCAGTTTTGCAAGCATCCTAACCTGGAATCTGTGCTGGTCAAAAAATGACCTCGGAAAGAAAGATAAGCAGTGAGATGGGAATATTTGCTGACACAGTTATTTACAGCAATGACAGTGAGAAAGCACTGAATAATTACAGAAGGATATTACGAAGCTGAATGACCAGCTAACAAAACGGCTTATAAAATTCATAGTAGGCAAATATCAAGTAATGCATATGTAAAAAACTTCTTAATTTTGCATACCATAGAATGAAGCTTGAAGTGACTGTTACCACTCGTGACTGAGATCTTGTGGCAATACTAGATTGTCTCATCAAAATATCAACTCAGTGCTCAGTAACAGCCAAAAGGCATTCCAAATATTAGTAACTACTGGAAAACAAATAGGAAGTCGATCAAAGAACCTTATGATTACATCCTGCATCAGTAGTGGGTTTACTTGTCAAGGTTTTGATAGCAGGGGGCCATAGGGGTGGTTTCTGTGAGAAAGATCTAGAAGCTGCCCCATGCTTGGGAAGGGCCCCATTGTTTTCCAGATCTGAGCCAATAAGCGATGTTGTTTTGCGCCTCTGTGAGAGCATATTTAAGACAGGGAAAAAAACGCTGCACCACACAGCAGCTGGGAGAGTGAGAGGAGTGAGGAACAGCCTTGCAGGCGCCGAGGTCAGTGAAGAAGGAGGGGGAGAGGTACTCCAGGCACCAGAGCAGAAGTCCCCTGCGGCCTGTGGTGAGGACCATGGTGAAGCAGGATGTCCCCCTGCAGCCCATGGAGTGCCATGGTGGAGCAGGGTTCCATGCTGCAGCCCGTGGAGGAGACCACGGTGGAGCAGGTGGCCCTGCACCGACGGAGGCTGCTGCCTGTGGAAGACCCCTGCCGGAGCAGATTCCGGGCCGGACCTGTAGCCTGTGGAGAGGAGACCACGCAGGACCAGGTGACCTGGCAGGAGCTGCTGCCCGTGGGGGAGCCAGGTTGGAGCAGTTTTCTCCTGAGGGATGGACCCCGTGGTACGGACCCATATCTGGAGCAGTTCTGGAAGAGCTGCTGCTTGTGGGAAGCCCATGCCGGATCAGTTCATCAAGGACTGCATCCCATGGCAGGGACCCCACAGCACAGGGGACGAGAGTGACCGAGAAGGAGCGGCAGAGAAGAAGCGCTGTAGACTGACCATAACCCCCATTCCCCCGTTCCCCTGCACCGCTCGGGGGGAGGAGGTGGAAGAGGGTGGATTATGGGGGGAAGGTGCTTTTGGTTTCTTTCCTTTGTTTCTCACTTCTCTAGCTTGTTAGTAATGAGCAAGAAATCTTACTATCTTCTTATGTTGAGTCTGTTTTGCATACTGCATACTGCAGTCCATACTGGTCTCATCTCAGATTATTTTTGCATTTTGAAAGACAAGAAAACAAGAACAGCTAAGTAGGTTAGAACTTCTTTTTTTTTTGGGGGGGGGGGAGAGGGGAAAGGTTATTTAGAGGAGACATCTTAGAAATATATCAAATTTTGACTGTTTTTAGAAACATTTATAATATTGGCACTCACACAGTGTTGTGCATAAGTACTTACAAAGAATGCCACAGTTAAAAAAGCTTATAACCATTACTGTTTTTAATAAAATGCATATTACAAATGCTTACAGAATAATAATAAAAAGTTTACTATGAAGATTTATGCTTACTTAAAATGTTAATTCAGTTTGAGGTACCAAATACCTCTGAATAACAAGCTGTGTTGAAATATTCTATTAAAAAAAAGTCAAATATGTTGCTCTTTTATCAGTTCTAATCCTGCAAACCTTGGTAATTTTTCTTTTGTATAAAAGGTCTTGAGTCCTTCTTATGAAGCTGTTCTATATCATTAACAAAACAAACACTGGTAAAAAAGTCATATTTCAGGAAGTGAGTCACAATTGTTATGACAATTTTTAGAAAATATTGGTTTGTTAGATACCAGAAATTTCACAATAAAAAATCTGTAATTTGTAGACCTCAGACTGGATTAATTAGAATTTCAAATATTTCTTGACTGTTACAACACACCAATTTTTAATCTCTTTTGTTAGAAATTTACATAACTATATTGTAACTGAGAAAAAAATATTAAATATACTTTAGTAACTATTTATAAATACCTATGTATAAGTCCTGACCAGTCTGGAAAGAAGCAAAAGTTTCTAATGTAGAAAGATGATCAACTAAAGTGTGGGGCCTAAACTAGAAGCTGAGCTTAAGTTTACAGACTTAAAAGTGTTCTTGTCCTCTCTCTCTCTCTGTTTAATACCACTGTCTCTGAAAAGAAGAAGAATAGTAGAAAATTGTTCTATTGAGATTTGGTACAAAATGTGGGAGATCTCTGTTCAGTTATGTGTCTAGCCAAAATTTTCTATGTGAATTTGAGCAACTAACTCTATCGCTCTGCATCTGAGTTCTCTTATCTCCTCCCGCTTCTGAGTAAGTCTCATGACCCTCACCTCTAAACTTTTTGGGGAACTGAACTCCTATTCTTGGTTGAGATTTCTACATGCTCTTATTATGCAAAGGGTGCTTTCTCTGGAATTTGGATTCAAGTTTGCATCAGGTTTGATTTCAGCCTATATATTCTTGCATCTATTGTAAAAGCATGATACCAGCTGGATGGCATAATTTTTTTTCTTAGTTGCTGCACTACAGGTGTCTTTTGTACTGAAACACAGAGACCATATTTCTCTCTCCTTTCTTCCATATATTATTGTCTTTTTGTTTGCGCCTTAAGTTTTGTCCTGAGTGCTCTGGTGATAATGATAATGTATTTGGAGTGATCATAAGAATAAACATTAGTTTGTTTAGTGTCAGAATCTTGCAGAAAGTGAGGGCAGGCTGACTTAGCAGTGGCTGAGAAAGACTAGGAGATTTTGTCAGTCTTTTATACGAGTCAAGGATGATCAAATATAGGTTATGAAAAATCATGGATATGGAGCAAAAAACTCAGAGACTTTCTACCAATGCAATCAGGAATGTGTCTACTGCCTTATTCCATTAATCAAATTCCTCTCAACTCTTCTAATTCTGTAAAGTGCAATATAATATAAACAGTGATTTATTTCTACATGGCAATATGCTAACTACTGATATATCAATTTAATTTCTTCCTTGCTATTATGGAAAGCCTTGTCATGACTCCTGAGTTAAGGAGTTCGATTTTGCATTTTAAACAGGTATTGAACATCTTTGCTTTCTTTGAGAAATACTACATATTCTTCACAAAATTACAACGTTTATTCTTCAGGCACTGAACTGACTAGTGAAGTCATTAATTAACTTATGTTAATTACATATTAGGTCCTTAGGAAATTTACCATCTAAGTCCATCCTTGTCACTATAGATAACAACAAAAAAGTAGAAAATCTGTCTATGTATCTGTAGAACTAAAATGGGTTGAAATCTCATTGAGATTCTTTATGCATAGTAATCAAGATCAATTATTAATGTTTATTGTATTTGTGGTCATTGTAAAAGCAACAGGTATTCTGAACTATGACTCAGCAAATTGTTAAGGCTGTTGTGAGAGCAGAGGTAATGCAAACACTTGACTCCCTTGTAGAAAGGGGAACGGCCACATGGGTGGGGCATAGGTTAACTGCGGCCCCCCATTATACTGGTTTCTGGAGGCTCTGCTGCCCTGCATTACTCATTGATTAAAGCAATGTGGGGTGTAGAAAGGAAGCCCAGCAAGTGCAGCACTTTTGTTGTTTGTTCTTTCATCTTTAAATGGGGAGACAGCCTAATAAACTAAGGATCAGATTCAACTTCTTTCTCTGGTTAGGCAGCCAGCTCTTGCATCAGAGCAGTCTCCTTGCTCTCTGCTGTTCACTAGCACCTATGAATCTATCCTTGAAATAAACCATAACAATAAAAAAGACTTATTTTTAATACTTGGTGTTTTCACTTGGCTGGGGATAGCATATAGTAGCATTCATTCTGAATTTCTTTTAAGCCTTCAGGGAACTAAAAAAGACTACTAAGGCAGGATATGTGTGAATAATTTACAGGAATTTTGCAATTATTTCCATAGTAAGTATTCAAATCTTCTAAATTAAAGTTAATTTACTCTTACAAGTATTCTAATAATTTTAAAATCAGAAGTGTGAGATTAAAGCCACCATATAGTCTTAATTTGGTCCAGCAACGATACCTCATGAGAAAAAATTTATCTGTATAATAAAAAAATATGCCATTAAAACCCAGCTAAATCTAATCTGGGATTTCAAACTTTAAAACGTATTTTTCATAACTATATAGTTATTACCTCATGTCACTATAAAGCTGAGGTAAGGTTATTGCTTGTAGCATCTTAATATATATTTTATCTGGGAGTTACATACATAATTTATATTTATTAAAATAGTTTATTAATATGTCCAAGGTGAGTCAGTTGACCCTGAAAACCACAGTTTTAGGCCTTCTAAATGAAGCTAATAGGACTGCTCATCTGGTGCTATTAATGTAGCCAATGTTACAAAGATAAGAATTAACACATCAAGCATGCATTGGGATTTTCACTCCTTCTCTGTCTTGCTGTCCTTCCTTCTCTATCAGTGGAGACCTGGTATGGGTAGTAAGACCAACACAGGACAATAAATTCTACCAGGACAAGACAGAGCTTGCTATTGAGAAATATAACCTGTTTCTGTAGTTGTTAATATTTATTTATTTACTTGTAAATAATTTTTGAAAACTGCTTGCTTTTTCATCAGTCAAGGGGTTTCCATAGAAAATCTATTGATATGGATAAGCCAAATTGTACAGTAACATATACAGTAACATGTTAAAGGAACAAAGTTACATATTCTTGAGCACAGTTCTGTGGATCTGTGGTCAAATCCAATATGATGAATATTGTCACCCTATATTAGGAAGTATTCAGATAGTATTTTTGCATTTAGATGGACAATAGCTCAATAGCTAGAAAGCAGAAGATGAGAGATTGAATGTTGACTCCGTGTTTCTCCACTATGAACTCAGAGAGACAGCAACCTTTGAGGCAGATGTAGCTGTGACAATCCTGTCATTGTCCATCTCAGGCCAACTCACTGAGAGGAGTCTCCTTTTTATTCAAACGTCTTGTTTCTTACTTGCTCTTTTGTTTCTGAACTTTGGAGAGCATCCTAGAGTTCAGAGTTGATATTAATCTAATCTTAGTATTATTATGAAGATAGAATATTTGATTGTTCACATTCATAATTAATGACAAAGGTGTTTAAGGGGGCAGTATGCTTAATTAAGGATTCCTACACTTCAAGAGTGAAGAAACTGCCTTTGAAAGGAAAAGTGGCATCAAAACTTCTAAGTTGTTGAAAATCCATTAAGAATGGAAAGAAAAATGTCAAAGGCTGGGTGCAAAATGGGGAATGATGTGGGTAGGCTCTGGCCTTCCTCACCTTAGTGACCAGGTCTAATACTGGAAATATCTCTGGCCACATGATGTGTGTGTCTTTGTAAGGCTACCTTTTGTCTTTTTCTCACATGCATCCAGTAAAAAACAAAACAAAACAAAAAACAGAAAAGATAATGGAAAGGGAGATTAAGAAAACAAACAAACAAACAAAACACAGTAACTACATAAAGAGAAAGGAAGATGTACTGGGCACATCTTCTACTACCCTAGAAGTTTTTTGCTGTCACAGCTACTTTGGTTATTTCCCAGCTATTTTATGATGCAGTCAGGCCAACAAAGCCCTAGCAGAGCTGTAGATATACTAGCTCTTGACATGTTAGCATATATTGCTCATTGAAATAAGAGATACCAGGAAAAACACTTCTTTGCAAATATAACTATATCAATAGAAAGACAGTTTTAGTGTCAGAGCTGTGGCAGTAAAATTAAATCAGCTAAACACTTAAATGTCGACAAGTTTGGGTGAAGAGAAACTTCCAAGGAAAAATAAGTAGACAAGGAGCAGGGGCTTGAGGATTATGCAAGAGAAACAGAAAGGTAGAATAGTTGATTGCACATGGTCTTTATTTAAAAACAAAACAAAACAAAACAAAACAAAACAAAAAAACTCAGCAGCTGTTTCCTGTATTTGAAATGGCATGTAGCAGTAGAACTGATAGTAAAACTAACCCATAAAACTTAAAAAAAAAAAATGTGTCTGTCATGTTGAAATGAAGAGTAAATCTTACATTTGGAAACTAAAACACTTGGAGAAGTAGTCTCTGAGCAAATCGGGAAGCTGTTTTTATGCTGTGAATACAACAACACATCTAAAAGTTGCTGGCAGTCTGGCAGCTGAGCTTCCACTTGTGAGCTGTCTTTCACAGAACTAAATATTTAGTGTATGTGAACAGGCAACAGGATTTCTTTCCAAAGAGGAAGGGTCAGTTCTCCTTTTGGGATACGTTGATGTGTAATTCACTTTGATGTACTGTGACTACTACACAATAAGGTCTCATATATGATTCTATCTCTCCTCAGAAACTCTCAGATTATGCTTTTCCCCATGAGTAAAGATCATCTTTCTTATTACTTTTTTCCTCACTGCAATCTGATTACCAGATAGATTGAGGTAGAAATATTGACCTATGGTAGAGTAAATACTCTTCATCTGAAGTAGCAAACTTTCTATTCTGCTATGTGGGAAAGTATAGGAATAGTACTCTTTTCTGTATGCATATTTTTTCTATGCCTCATTTCTGAGTTGACATTATTCAGTCTATTCATAATTAATACTTTGAAAAGATGAGATTAATAAAGTTTATTTTTAAAGCTAAAAAGTTAGTATTTTCCTCAAAACTAATATTTTAATAAATAAATAATAAATCCAAGATCAAATGAGTATAAAGTTCCTTCAGGATGAGTCTTGGCAATACAACAAGGTCCTATGGAGGTCGAGGAAAGTTATCGTTGTTAAAAAGAGGCCCTGCAAATAAAAATATGGCCCTGCAAAACACAGTGAAGAAGGAAAAAAGAGGTCGTGAAATGAGTCTGAAGTGGTGTGTGAAGAGTTTATTCATTCTGTATGCT
Source organism: Aythya fuligula (assembly GCF_009819795.1). NCBI lineage: Eukaryota > Metazoa > Chordata > Aves > Anseriformes > Anatidae > Aythya > Aythya fuligula. The sequence continues at coordinate 23,127,327 of NC_045562.1, read as the reverse complement.
TTGACTGTGCCAGGTCTAACAGTGATGACAGACATGGTAATAGGTTAGTGTTAGACCATTTCACAAGGTGGATATTAGCTAATCTAACTTGGTAGCTCTTAACCTTTCTGCCCCACAGCTTCCTTTTCAGTCTCTCTATCCATGTGAGATATGGCTGTCACTCACTGCTTTCAGTAATAAGGCAAGGGCAGGCAATCAGGGCTTGCAGGTTGAAAACTCATTTGTTTTCCTCTGAAAAAAGCATTTTTATCTCTCCCAATTCAGAAAACCAGTAGACAGTATTTGTTACAGTGGTTTTGTCTTTCATACATCTGCAGGAGCAACAAAAAAAGATAAGACAAGATCATCAGAATGTTAGCCACATGGGAAAAATGGATCTTTGTAAAAGAAACTACCAAAAATACTCTTTATAGAGGCACTCCATACAAAAATTGTTACATGAAATGAACAGTGTTCCCTGCAAGTAAGATAGCTCTGGATAATTGAGATCTGACACATACTGCATTTAAAAATAATTTAATCACAGTCTGATCAAAGTTTCATAAAACAGATAGTGCTTTACATTTCCTTAAGGCTTATGACAGTTAATTATAATTTTGATTATATCACCATGCTTCAGGCTTCTTTATAAGTCAGAAGAATTCCTCCTCATATTAGAAAGAAGTATACTGTAGTTTACTTTTACTTTTCTTTGATGAACTGCCTGTAGAGGACAGGTACCCAGTGCCTATTCACTTGAGTGCGTATGTTCAGTAATGACTCTGAATGACAAATGCAGTGTAAATCATTTTTCTGTTTTTCTGTAACTGTGAAATAACATTTATAGGCTGATTATGTGTGCTTAGTCAAAATATACACAGATAAGACAGCTGTGCTCTACTTTTGTTTTACCAAATCTAGCAAGTATTTTATTTGCAATAAAGAAACTGAAGGGCCATCAAAGTTGTATACAGCCATCTGCTTCTGAAATTAGTTTCGTATTAGGGATTTACACCTTGGTGATGCTCTTCTGTACAGGAAACTGAAAATGCTCTTTTTTGCTTGTTTTTAAATATAGAGTTGAGTATTAAATGTGTAGAGTATTGTTAACAACACATAGCTTACTCCTGTGTCTCCTCATCTCAATTTGCAAGCACTGCTCTGCTATATGGCACAGATATAGTTACAAATTGAAGCTTTTGCATGAGACATAAATTGTACCACTAGTGCTTAGAAAAGTGCTGACATCCTGATTAAATAATAAGAACCTTACTGCTGAATATGATACATAACGTGTGATAATAATGGTGTGATATAAAAGCTGGTAGATGAGAGATCAGGTGTTAGGAAAAGCCAATGAAGCCAACTGTGGTATCTGCTATACCGAAATATTACTGCTGTGATACCAGCTCCAACTTGTTAGACCAGCAGGAAAAAACATTAAAGTCCCATCTATTACAGCACTTAAGGTAGTCCTAGGAAAGTAAAATGGGACTTACCACAGGGTTGTTGATTTTGTTGTGAACCACATGATATTTGGGGAAGGTTCACTACAGAGAGTTAGATTCTTTAGGTGGCAATTAGGCCACTAAGTCCAAATTAAGTATCACTGGCATTCAAAAAATATCCCCATTCAGCTGTTGCATTTCCTTTGTGAGCTCTGAAGTCCCTCAACACTGCATTTTCTGCCAGAACATGTATAGAACTGCCTAAATCTTTAATTGCCTTGCTTTTGCAGTATCCATAGTCTGGGAGGGATTTAAAAACAAGGCATTTTCTTATTTTATCCATCTCAGACTGCATGAGCTAGGAGGTGTGATAAGAGTGTACTGTGTACATACTTGTGATTTTAGTCCTTCAAAAGGTTTGGATGAATAAGAAACAGAAAAAGAGATGGGAAACGCAGTAAGGAAAAAGGGAGAATTGGGTGAGGAAAGAAATGCTTCTCTCCAAAGGCCACAATTAGATGAGCTGTCTGGACCGTGTGAGAGCCAGGCTCAAACCCCTGCTTTGAAGCAAAGGCTTCAGTTTTAGCATCGTACCTTCAAGAACACCCTAGCAATAGACGAATGGGTATCCTGCCATACAACTCCCTTTCAACTTTTCTTTTATTGAAGTTGCTTTATATTCTATAAAGTACATAACTTTTGCCAGACTGCCAGACTGTTACATTTCCTTAGCTAAAGAAATAAGCTAATGGCTAATGCTGCAATGCAAAATAATTATTTGTTAGTGAAGGTATTGAACTGTGTAGCCTAAATTTAAGTCCCCTCTCCAGTGACTGCCTTACAAAAACAAGGACAGCTTCAACAAAAGAGACTCAACAGCACTGTACTTCAACTACTGTGGGGTGATGTACTTAGTGATGATCTAGGTTTGACAAGGAATAGAATAGTCAATCCTGACACACTGATCAGATAACTGCTTTAAAAGAGATAGGAATATTAGTTTTATATAAAATTGCAAGACTGCTTAAGCTGAGCAAGAAAGCTTCAGTTGTTATGACTGTTGAAATCCTCTTTGACAAATCGGGTTTAGGATTGTTCTGGAGTTTACTGTCTGATTGGATTGAAACATCTCTGTCTCTCCAACTTTTCTGTGTTCACAGTCACAGGAATTGGATTGTGAATCTCAGTGTTGGGATGTTTCTGAAAGTCCCAGTTCCTGAAACATTGGAATAGATTATTTCGATTTTAACAAAACGTCTATTCAGATCATGCAGCATATTTTTAATTTTTATTTATTTATTTTTATTAGCAGGGGCTTGTTTTCACTTCTTCTGTAGGACACATTTATAACAAAATAAAGTTGGATTTATCTCCCAAGTAATCTGAGAAATGGAAAAAACAGTCTTAATACCTATTCCTGATCTTTCGTAAGAAAGAGAAATCTATCAGAAACTGTTAACATGCTAGTAGAAAGGAGGATGTCAAGTGTTATTCAAATTAAGAATAGCATCAAAGATACTTCTGAAAAAAGCTGCGACTTTGTGACTTTGACTTTATTTAGCTACCAACAGTGGAGCCTATAAACACTAATTCCTCTCACATGACAGAGAACAGTCACAAGTTCAGGTTGATTAAAACTTGTCAGGAAAACTATGTTTAAAATACTAAGTTTGTTCCCAAACTATAATTTCTGTGTAAATGTTTTTTGTTTGTTTGTTTGTTTGTTTGTTTTGTTTTTCCAGTGGGGAGGGAGGGAAGGAACACTGTTTGTCATGGCCCTAGCTAATGTCAAACATATCTGATGTGGCCTCAGAGATATATTTTTTTTCAGTATTTTTTTGTGTTCATTAATTTTGCATTACTCAGTCAACTTGTAGTATTGCTATTATTGCTCTGTGCATCGCATATACATGTAACTGGCTTTTGGTTAACTTTCAGTTCCCCAGAAGCTGTACAGATCCAGATAAACTATTTAGGGTCAAACTTTTCTTGTATTTCCAATGACATTTTCTACATTCCTATTAAGAGGTTGGGACAAAAATTTTGTTTCTCTTTTATAATCACCTTATTGTCTTTTTTAGTGTGTCTTTCAGTGACAATGACAGTTGAAAAATCCTTCAGTATTTTTACATTATTTATCAGGGCTGTTGTGCACCCTACACTTCTTGCAGGGCAACCAGGACACACTATAACCAATTTTGTCATACAATAATTTATACTTATTTCCAGACAATTCAGTAAATCCAATTACAATAAGACTAATTGTCCGTGGGGCTTGGCCATGTATCCTGCACTCAAGATAGACATCTTGGCTACCATTTATCTTTGCTATAATATATTCTGGGAGAATATTCTTTTTCTGCACAGCCATAAAGCTCTCAGTTTCTCTTCTCAGTGCTCCTCTGACAGTGCACTTATAATTAGCCATAATCTCTTTGTGAAATTTTCTAAAAATTCATGTAGTTCTTTTCTATTAATTTATGCCCATGTATATATTCGTGTTATCTTCCTAATGACTTGCTCTCAGCAGGACTATATTCCTAATTTAGTTTTGGAAATAGATCCAAGATGTTCTATCTCATACACTTTCCTGCAGTTACATACTTTTGTTCCACAGTATCAGGCCATAACTTCATGCAGTACCTGCTCCTAGCCTCCTGTCTTAATAAAATACCAGAACTGGGATAGATATATGTTTATATATCAGTTGTCTTAAATATATTTTACTAGTTCAACTTTGCTTCAGCAGACTCTGTAATTCCTAAAACATTCTTTCTGGAGTCTTTCCCTGTTTCTTTATCAATCTTTTGCTTATAAAGAACTCTGAAGAGCTTTCAGTTTCCAAATCAACCTTTTATTTCTCTCTCTTTTTTTTTTTTTTTTTTTTTTTTTTTTTTGTGCTTATACTATTGTAACATTTGTACAGTTTCTTTGAGTACCTTAAGATATCTATATGGTTCAACCTAGAAGTTACTCCTTTCTCTTTCAAAAATGGTAAAAAACTACCATTCAATTAATATAAATTTTATTGTGGCATCATATTTCAGGGAGTCCACCTGAAAAATGTAATGTAACCTTCCTTTTAATAGTCATTAATTAAACTTCTTTTGAATGTCTCAACACTGTGTACACCTGAAAAAAGAGAGACAACAAAGAATCAGAATGACAAGGAATCAGCCTGAGAAATTCTGTGTTTTTATTTGGCATTTTATCACTATACTCAAAGCCTAGGTGTATCTTTGCTATTACATATAAGTACCACAAACATAATAAGTGTTATTTCAGGCACTCCTAAAATTACCTTATTACACACATATGGTTTCATATAATATCAACACACATGAAAGGTTTTTCACTTTCCTCAATACATCTTTGTCACTATAAAATAATTCTTCACCATTTTCCACTCACTGACAACACTTAACCATTCTTCTCATCATTTCTACTACTGAAAAAAAACCATACATGATTATATTTAAAAACCTCACTGTTTAGTCTCAGAAAGTTCTTTTGGATCATGAACAAATATTTTTTTTGGTTTAAAACTTCTAGCTTCCTTTATATCCTTGCCTGTGTTTATTCTAGTGAGCATTCCTTATTTCCAGTTCACTTTTATAATGCATTTATAAAGCTCTTCCTTTACTTTCAACAAATTAGTTGCCATATCCTCAGTCTTCTTTATCAAATAGGCTAAAAAATATCAAAAAGATCATTTCCAAATACTGCTTTCCAAATATTGCTAATTCTTTGTATTTCCTCAGTTCTGCTGATTGTCTCAATAGCTTCAGATCTTCTCAAATTCTGTGATATTGCAATATGAAATTTTTTTTTTTCTTTTCACATGTATTATTATTGATCTAATACTTTCCCCTTTATCTTGTATCTTTTATTTCAGCCACTGGATCTTCTCACTGATTTTTTTTTTAAGTTTTTATTTTTTATTTTTTTATTTTTGATGTGTTATTTATTTCCCACAACATTCTCTATTACTCTATATAGTCAGGACTATACACTATGATGAGTCTTGCTAATGTATTACTTTTTAGCTGTCATCCTCTTATGTAAAATATTAACAGTTTTTGCATGATCTGCCTAAGTACTTCAAAGCACAGAAAATGTCCTTCCACTACTTTGCTCAGCATAGAAATAGTTTCTTTATCAGATTGTGACCATTTCTTTTGTTCTTTCTTCTCAATATTTTGGTTTCTAAGAATGACCACCTGCATTTACAAAATGCTGCTTAAGTTGTGTTGCCAGCAGCAACACACATTCTCTTGATGTTTCTATAGTTACTTGATGATGAGTTAGTCCCACTTCAGTAGCATGATAAAACCTGCCAGGCTACATATTCAAAGCAACATTATAAATTGCCTTGCCATTTTGATTTTACTTCACCATGTTGAGAATGATGTCTCAGGAATGCAGGGTTCCTAAAATCCCTTGGAAATTCTGTTGTACTGTTAACCTAAAATCAGAGTCTAGACGACAAATTGCATTGTTCTAAGGAATATAACCACAAAGAACTAAATGTTTCTGACTTTAAGAGTTAAGAATGCAGTTGCAAAATATGGAACTATGTTATTAACTTAATTGCAATTTTTATTATAATTTTTCTTCAAAAACAACATGCAAAATATTGAAATGTATATGTGCCAGATTCTCTGCTATAGAGTCCTTTTTTCATGTTGTGTATCTTCTAAGCAACATCAATTAATATTTAATCTTTAATGTGTTTGCTTTTCTGCCACCACTTCATTATTTATTATTTTTTTTCACAAATTCTAAAAGCTTTCCTCCTGTCTTATTTTATTGTGAGGCATGTTAGACTTACTAGTATATGTCTGGCAGTTTTAATGATAGGATTAATTGCAAAGCAACGAAAATGCAATGATGTAGAGCATTTTTGGGTGTATATTCTGGAAAAGCTGAATTTCAGCTGGATAATCATAGAAACAAAAGAACAGTGTGTTGGTAAATAAGTGTAACCAATGGCTATTGTCCAAAAGCTATATAGAACACAGTGACTTTTTCTGTGTCAGCTGACACAACCATGACATGGTTACACCATCAGATGCTCCCAGGGCTGCATTTCAAAACCTTTATTGTTTGGTTACTGCTGTCCAATTTCAGCAAACAGACTGAGGAGACTAAATAATCAATTAACAGAGGACTGAAGGCTCACAGCTAGACATGTCCACTAATGAAAGCTTTTCTGTCTGAGAACACATTTGCTTGAATATGGGCTGAGGCAGTACAGCTTGCCTCCAGAGTCATACACTGAATTTTAGGAGTAAAAGTTCAATCCAGATGATTGGCACTTCCAGTTTAAAACTTAGATTATTTTAGTCCACTGCAATGAGCCACATGATAAAGTCATGTGTAAGCCAGTAGCTGCACCCTAGTGTTACACTATATGATAAAATACTTTGGGTACATGATCTGCTGTAAGATGAGCTGCTCTTTGAGTGTTTTTCTTGGTGGAAATTAAAAGGCCCTGTGTGTTACAGACACCGTGGAAGAGGCATGGGGAGACCAAGGAACTAACAGCTGTGGAGACATATAGCCTGCAGCTCACTGTGAAAGCAAAACTATTGGTCTAAATGAAAGTGACAACTGGACTCAGACTTTATCTCTGTGCCTTGTATTTGTCACTGGGGAGAGACATTTTTATTCAGGACTCAGTGTTGTCTAGGGACTTAGCTGGTTGTAAGATCCTTGGAAAACTTGGCAAACTAATCAAACCCATAGATAACTTTACAGAATAAGATATATTCTCTAAGGAAGACTGAGGGGGAAGAAAGAGCTTCTGTTCTTTAAGTTAGATAAGACTGTTTCAATTTACACTTTAAATATTTTTAGTAAAATGCACCTATTTGTACACTGAGTGTTTTTTTTTTTTTATAGAGTACACTTTTCTGAAGGGATCTGGAAGGCTGTTACTAAGATATTTTGATATTTTCATTATAAGCTTGAATTCTGTATTGCAGGTTTTATGGGACTAAATCTTTTTATCCTTTTTTCTCCTGCTTCACAAAGTGCCAGCCCATTATTATTTTTTTTTTAATATATATATATATATATATATATATATAAAAACAAAAACATTTTATGAGCACATTGATTGTGCCAGTAGTCTGGGAAGGTCTCTGAGATGCAGAGCTCTGGTCACTTCTGACTGGTCAGAGTAAACACTTAAAAGTGAGAAGTAGGGATTGAAAAACAGGAAACGCAAGCTGACATACAGCAGTAAGAGAAAGTGCAATATTTAAAATGAGATTTTTCAGCAGCTTATGACCTTCCTGACAGTTTGGACTTTATTCTACAAGATCACAAAATTAGTTTCAGAAGTTGTTGCAGGAATGAAATCATCATTCTTTGGACAGTTCTACCATGATGTTTTCTAAAAGGACATAAGAAGCTGGAAAAGTCATCTAATTATTTGCACTGGTGGAGCTGTGCTAGTGAAGCCAGTGAATCAAATGGTTAACCTGCATGTGGTTGGGGTGCAGTGCCTTTCAGGAGTTTGCTTTCTCAAAACACATTATGAAATACCTCAGTCTCTTTACAGTCTTAATCAGCATTATGGTTATTTCTGAGCTCCCACAGATGTTTGACATAGGAATGTGTTGCACAGCATTTAAAATAATAATACCAATATAGTGGTCAGATATAGAGTAGTTTTGAAACAAAAGTTCACATACAAATTAGAAAATTAAAAACAAAAAACAAAAAACAACCCTATTTATCTAATACTACTAGAATGCTGCATATTTCAAAATAACAAAATTTTTCTGTATGTTTAAGTTCTGTGAAAAGTTGCCTGAAAGGTGATAAGGTGATTTTTAAAATCTGTCTCACAATCTTTTTTTTTTTTTTTTTTTTTTTTTTAACATGTTCATTTTAAGAAAATGCTATTTCTGGGTGGGAAACTTGTTTTTATGTGATCTGCAGTTACTTTAAGAAAAAGAGAAAGAGACTTTAAATATACATTTGCAGTCAGAACCCTCTTAAAAGCTATTTTCTTCCTTATGCAGTATTATATCTATCAAAGTACTCAGGTCATTCTCCCTCTTCCATGCTTGTTTTTTAAGCATAATCCACATCCAGAAAAGTATCCAATCCCTAACCTGGAGATTCTAACTTATTTAAACAGTAATGAATTCCTATTTGAATTATAGTACTGTTGTTGGGTGAGTCTCTAAATGAGTAGTAGTTAGTAGTTAGCACTAGGTAGTAGTTAAATAAATGAATTGATTGTCCCTCAAAAGAAGCTGCATTTTCTTAAAACATAACTGTGTTAAAAGGGGAGGTAAATTTAGACAGTTTGAACAAATTGTTGCTATCTACTGCTATACACCTCTGTGTATGAGGGAATGATTATTTTTAATGACTTTTCTTGTTTTCAATGATTATTTAGATATTATTTAGTCATCTTTCCTCATAGTGTACTGCAAATTATGTTCTTCCACAATGATGATATTATAATTAAGAAAAGAAGTTACATTCATATTATCCTTTGTATAGTTTGACAAAGCACAATTAAAAAACTTTCTGTGGGGAACAATAAAATAAATGAAAGAAAATGTCCCACCAAATATTTCCCTTTTGGTATCCCCTGTTAATATTTTTACGAGCCTCTTAAGCTTATCTAAGAGATTTTTAATGCAGCAGGGTATGTTATTAGGCTTGTATTTTTTTGAACAATATCATACATTTCACTCTTTATCACAGTGGGAACAATAAAATAACAGACCGCAATGCATTAGCATCATAAAGAAAATGTAATAAATGTCTTTATAACTGTAGTAAAAGTTGCATGAGCACCAGCAGCTGTAACAGAGATGTTGCTACAGCAGCATTTTATGACCTAATAGCACTCAGTGGGCTGATAATATTATGTGTGTGTGTGTGTAGTGCCAGCAGTTTCCAAGGCCTAGATTTCAATTCAGATAAATAATTGAAAGCACTTTTAGACTTTTCCATAAAATGTTTAATAAGAGATCAAATCCTCCCTCCCTGTAGTGGAAAATTAAATAGTTTTTACAAGGATGTTTTATGATGAAACTCTAACTATTATCTGTAGGAAGAGAGGGTATTGGTTTCATTTTTTTAAAATACTGTTGTTGGAAATAAAATACATTTGAAGCAGCCCTTGTTTGCTTTGTCTTTGAATAACAGTAGTAGAATACAATACTTGTTTTTACCCTAGGTTTTCATTCCATTGGAGACAAGTACTATAATAATAAGATTTACAGAAATACCTTGAATATGATAGTAATCATGACACAATATGTCTGCATTTCTGTAATGAGAAAAGGACTAGAAGGCTGCAGAAGAGTCAATCTTTGGGAAATGATGGTATTGATAATCATATAGTATAAATGTGCAATTCACCTAGAGTTCTCTAGCTTAAAAAAAAAAAAAAAAAAAAGTGATAACTATTTTCCAATCTCCTTCTCAGAAAAGATGAAATGCAAAATGGCTGTGGGATAAGTGGAGGAAAACATCATACAATATACAGTACGAGAGATCAGAGATCATGTTTCCATTTAAAGCACACCTGATACATATTATTCTACTCCAGTTTAAATGGGATTTTTGAATTACTTTTCTTCCTCTGTTTCACAAAGGCTTTATTTGTTAAAAAAAAAAAAAAAAAAAAGAAGAGAGATGGGTATATATTACATTAACTACTCTGTTAAATGCTTTTGTTTGGCACATTAATCTGTTCCTTCTATTCTAATCTTACTATTCTGAATGCTTCATAGTAACTAATGTAAAATAACTTGTTATTTGTCAAAATGCATTTAATTTGATTTATGTAGCCTCCTTTCAATGTGTCTTAAAACATCTTTCAAACTGGACAGAACTAGAACAATTTTGAAAGTGTGGATATTCTAGGATCCCATTTATTTCTCACTTGGAAACTCTCTTCATCCTTTTACATTAGCCAAAGATAAAAGCAGGTGGTGTGGATGAACAAATGAATTCTCCAGCCACTTTTTTTTTTTTTTTTTTTTTTTTTTTTTTAATCTCCTCCTTTCCATCCTCCCAGAAAGGAAGGAGAAAAAAAAAAAAAGAAAGTTTTGTGGCTTATACAAACGAGCTTTATTAGCATAAAGTTATCAAGGTCACTTTAAATAATTTTATATTTGGATTCTGGAAAGGCTGACAAAACATGGGTGGAAGATAATGCCTCATGAAGCAGAGATTACAGAAAAAAAAAGGGCAAGAGGACATTCAGAGGTAAAAGAGAAGGCAGTTGAAATATACATGTTGAATTCTTTTTGGAATTATTACTTTAATGTGCTTCTGAATTTTTATATTATGGATGTTATAATAGATCATTTCAATCCTCTGAAAGGACTTCTTTATTATTTTAAATCTAAATGAATCAATATAGTAATAAAAAGGTATGGAAATAGCATTTTTTTAAATTCATATATATGTAAGGAAAAATCCACATAATTATTTTTGGATGGGTTTAATACAGTTTTGGGTGGGACAAATTCCTTCATGCTAATCAAATATAAGTAGGTATGATTTTATCTCATGCACATTCAAGTCAGCTGAAAGGTTTTTACTGAGGCATTCAACCTTCTAACTGAGATGAAATGTAAGTCACATATCTGCCTTTTACTATTTTCTCTTTGCTAAATTGTGAACCCAATTACCCAGTTTGGTAAAAGTAAAAAAAAAAAAAAAAAAAAAAAAAAGGAAACAAAGGAAACTGTGAAACTGTGTGGCAGCTTGGTTATAGTATGTAACAGCAACATTAAAAACATTAAATGAAAAATTAAGCTGCCGTTTTGTTTCAGTTACTCTGAAAAACAAGGCATTTTCTGTTGCTGACAGTCAGTTAACAATAGAAAAAAGAAGAACATTTTCTTGAGAAAAAAGAACATTGTGGTTACTTCCATTTCTGTTGCAGAGAGTTTATTTCAATTGCATCTCAAAAACAGCATGAACTAAAATTACTTCAGGGTTGTCTAAAGAGTCAGAGATAAGAAATCTCCATATTTCACAGGTCTTCCATAAGAAGTTTAACTGTTTCACAAATGATTTGTTCTTTGCATATAATGCAGAAGCAAACACAAATGACCAGCTTGCTTTGCCTTATCATTCTCTACTGAGTCAGATGACTATTTGAAGTCATCGCTTTTTAAAATTGTATTTATGTTACTTCCAAGGTGAATACGATATAAATATTCATTTTTGCTATCAAAACAACTGCTACAAGACAGAAGTAATAAGTTATTACTGAAACATACATAAGATTTTTATGAGTGTTTCATTGTTCCGTGAAAAGAAATATAAACTGTGTCAGTAAAGTAGACAAGCAAACTCATGTACACTACAAATTAGTTATTTAAGAGCAATTATTATAAACTTCACTAAGTGTACAATAGGTACAGAAAGGAAAGAAAAATGCCCATGTGATTCCTAAAACAGGAAGGAAGCACTAGATTCACAGATGTGCAATTGTGTCATGAGATTATATTAAATAATATATGATTTTATATATTAAGTTATAAATCTATAATTTCTGTTGATTGAGCTGTAAGAACTGTGCACTAAATATTCATAATTCTCCAGCCAATTAAACTGGATGAGCATAGTTTCACAACTGAAAGCAGTATTTAGAACATCTTAATTATAATGGTTGAAAGGATTTTAAAGGAAATGGTATGAGGTATGTTTTACAGATTAAGGCTCTCGAGTTTTGTAATAAACACTGTATCCTTATTAAAGAGTTTATCCTTGTTAAACAGTTAAATATGTAAATACTACCAATTCAATTCACTTAATTTTCATTAAGGAAATCTTGTGTTTCCTCAGAGTGCAAGAACTGATATAACTAAGGCCACTAAATGAATAACATATAACAACTGGAGGGGGGGAGAGGGGGAAAGAGTTTACTTTTAGCTTCTTCTTTTTCTCCACTCCAGGCTGACACACTTTTTCTCCAATCTGACTAGTATATGAAGGCAGTGCTGTTGGGATATTTGCCTTTTTCATAGATAGCTATCAATACTCGATTTTCTTGCATTGTGCACAGCTTTTCATGTTGTTAACCATTACTAGCTTTATACGGGTAATTTCCTTGTAAACACAATCTTAATGAAGTGGAAACAAAAGGTCTTTGCAATTTTGAGTGTCCTTTGTAAGATATCAGACAACATACTTGTACAAATCTTCTTTCTGTCTCTAGAGGACTCCTACTCCATTAATATGAAATTGATACTTGGCCTCACCTATTTTCTTTCTAAAGGTTGCTTCCTTTTTTTTTCTTTTAAAAAAATATCTGAATTTGACTGTAAATCCAGGTGCAGCAGCTCACACCCAGTGGATCTGGTGACAGAGAAAGTATTTGTGAGGTCTCTGAATAGTCATTATTAATGTTAGTTTACTGTATGAGAGAGAATAGGCTAATTCTGAGAAGTGAATGATGTGTCCACAGAAAGTATTTAATATCCCAAATAAAGTATTTCATGTAGCATATGTCTCCCCCAGCCTGAGTCCTACACTTACAAAGAAATCTATCAGCGTAATATGAAGGGATACATTCACTGTTTCATCCAGTGTATGCTCCAATCTCTAATTTTCTTTCCAGGTACAGATTTTGATTTATAAAGACCTCTGTGATTACTATCTTGGTTTCCTTAGAAACCACCTCATATTCATTCTCCATTTATGTTTTATAAAAACAGGTGAAATCAGCTGAGGTGTTTTGATAAAAGAGTCTGGATGAGGTCTCTGAAGTTACTGGTGACAGAATTGTCTTGATGGACACTCCTTGCATCTGGTAAATGTTTGGTTTTTGTTTGCTTGTTTGTTTGTCTTCTAAGAAGGTGTTTCTAAGAACACCTTAATGATGTTTGCAGCATGATTTATTGTAAAGCTGTCCTCTATATTCACTTTTTATCTAATGAGGCTGATGGGAATACAGATTAAGTTCAATTTATTTGACAATAGTTAGTACATTTTGCATATTTATATTAGTACATTTTCTCCAGATTTACTAATGTTTTTAGTAATTAGACTGTGGTGGGTAATTTATTGATGTGTCTTTATATTTTCTATGTTGTTGATTCTCTTTAGAGAAAGCAAGGATACTTGATATTTTTTGCTTGACATTTTCTTATTTATAATGACTATGCATATTATTATGTTGATCCTAATGTAACTAATAAATTGAAGACAGAAAGCAGTTTCCCACATAAAAAAATCTGAAAACGTTTGCAAAGATTTTAAATTTTCTTCTGTATGTGTGCATGTCTATAATATATTTCCATATATTACTAAAGGCTCAACTGCAATATCCCCACAAAAAGTACAGAATTAAATTTATATATTAAACTTTTGTTTTGTCTTCTCCTAATTCTTGTATCACCTCCTGTGCAATCTGTAGTCTTTAACTTTCTGGTAAATGACACATAACATAATTTCTTTTTCTTTTTCTTTTTCTTTTTCTTTTTCTTTTTCTTTTTCTTTTTCTTTTTCTTTTTCTTTTTCTTTTTCTTTTTCTTTTTCTTTTTCTTTTTCTTTTTCTTTTTCTTTTTCTTTTTTCTTTTTCTTTTTCTTTTTCTTTTCAATTTAAGTCTCACTCAAACAAAATGTTTGAGCATATGATTAGTTGTATGGACCAAAGTTAAAATTAAAATATGTGCACACACACCTTATCATTTTTTAAATCAGAATTGATTATATACTGTATATTTCCTTCCTGAAAGTGCATTTTATACTTGATCCCAAGTGGCATCATATATGTTTCATATTCCTCTGTACAGACAGATTCAAGGGGGTCAGCTGGGAATATTTTCACTTTCACTCCATGCTGCCTTTATTTCACCAGAGGTTAGGATGTCCTTGCAGTGTATGTCCACTATATCTGGAAAGTCTTCACAATTCAGCTGTCAGTCTGAAAATAAAATAAAATAAAGATACAGTTACATTTATCCCAGTTTTTTACCCTGTTCCATGCTTAAGCTCACCACCAAACACCAGATAGATACATCAGAGTATCTGTTCTCACCATGCATATTGCATATATGAACATAATACATGATATAATATGTTAATGAAGAGTTAAAAGTGCTTTTGTTAAAGGAAGTTATGCCTAGCATTTGAATAGAGCAAAACCACTTGATATAATCTGTCTGAATTTCCAAGAGGCATTTCACAAAGGTTACTGGTGCGGCCTCACCTTGAGTACTGTGTGCAGTTCTGGGCACCACAGTATAAAAAGGACATGAAACTGTTGGAGAGTGTCCAGAGGAGGGCTACGAAGATGGTGAAAGGCCTGGAGGGGAAGACGTACGAAGAATGGCTGAGGTCACTGGGCCTGTTCAGCCTGGAGAAGAGGAGGCTGAGGGGAGACCTCATCACAGTCTACAACTTCCTCGTAAGGGGGAGTCGAGAGGCAGGAGACCTTTTCTCCATTAACACCAGTGACAGGACCCACAGGAACGGGGTTAAGCTGAGGCAGGGGAAATTTAGGCTTGACGTCAGGAGGGGGTTCTTCACAGAGAGGGTGGTTGCACACTGGAACAGGCTCCCCAGGGAAGTGGTCACTGCACCGAGCCTGTCTGAATTTAAGAAGAGATTGGACTGTGCACTTAGTCACATGGTCTGAACTTCTGAGTAGACCTGTGCGGTGTCAAGAGTTGGACTTGATGATCCTTAAGGGTCTCTTCCAACTTAGGATATTCTATGATTCTATGATTCTACTCACCAAAAGGTCTTAAGGATGCTGAGCTGGGTTATTATTGTATGTAAGTAGAGTTATTATTGAATAACTGGTTAAGGGGTAACAAAACTGAAAACAAATTCTTTTGGGGGAGACTAACCACCACTAGAGATTGAAAGGATTCAGTATCAGTGCTTATGATGTTTAGCATATTTATAAATGATCTGGAGAAAAAAAAAAAAAAAAAAAAAGGAAGAAGTGACCAACTGTGGCAATGATAATAAATTGTGAAAAAAGACTGTTTAGAATTATTGATGTACTTCATGATACCAAGCAACTAGATAATAAAATGGCAGGTGACATTGAATGAGCACAGATATTAATGAAAGTCAGGGGAAAAAAGCTATTCTAGTGATAGACTGTACAATCTGAAAAGGTCTTTGGTATTTATATTTGTCTGTGCTATGAAGAGATCAGTTTGGTGCTTGGTAACAGTTAACAAAGCAAAAGTTAACATCTACATCTTAACATCATTGGAACAGAAGATGTCTTTGTGCTTATAATATTGAATGAATCCATAATTTCTGCTCATCTTGGATTAGGAAGTGTGCTGTTCTTGCACCATCAAAAATTATGTGATAAAACTATAAAAGACGCAAAGAGAGGTGATGAAGATGATGAAAGATATGGAGAGGTTTCTGTAGAGAAATTTTTAGGGATCTTCAGTCTGGAAAATAAATGACTGAGGGGAGATATGGTTGATAGAAGTCTATAAAACTATAAGCAATATTGAGACAATGATTACAAATATTTGTTTAAATCACCTTCTAATTTGAGGAATATTTTTTGCAAAATACAAAATACAAAATGAAACTGTCAGACAGCAGAATCAAAATGAAGGAGTATTCCACACAAGACACAGTCTTGTAAGTGGCAGTCACAGCTTATGGCAAAGTATCACAACTCTCTCAGGAGTATCTATGGATACTAGAAAAATGTATTTTAAAACAAAAAAATAAACAATGAAACACTGTGGAGAGGTCATGGAAGTAAAATCATTTAAGACTCTTAAACCACAAGAAAACCACCTCTAGCTCAGAAGATGCAGAGTGCTGAAAGCTGAGAAGACATGCTGGTGAAGTATCCCTGAATGTATGGCCAGTTTGTGTATTTTCTTAGGTGTCCCTATTAGCCAATATGAGAGAAAGGATGTTTGATAACCTGAATCCTTCATCTAAATCCAAATATTTGGTCTGATGTTCTCATACTTGCACTAATGTCATTACACGCTGTTATGTGTGACTTTGAGGCTATTTATTATTCTTTCCTCCTTTAAAAATTAAGCAGTTCAAATGAAATACCACAACATTTTTTTGAAAAAGAAAGTAGTAATTTCCATTTGTTTTGTCTTGTGTGTTTTCCTTTTAACGTCTAAAAAAAATTGTTTTTACTCTAAAATTGTATTTTTCTCTATTATTATTTTTCAGATAGGTGCTAGTTTGCTCTGGCAGAAAAAAAATGCATTAAATATCATCTATTTTGTCTAAAATCTACTAGATTAATTGAGAACTACCACCACTAAAGCAGAAAATAAGGTTGGATTTGAGTAATGAAAGATGCCTGGTTAATGATACTGTAGACCATTAGAGCAAAAAAGACACCATTTTCTCCACATAGGCTGGTTGGGGACAGGGTTAGACTTGGCAGGAGGCTGTGAGATGATTCTGAGTGAGAAGAATGTGTTATTCATTGAAGAGAGAAAAAAAAAAAAAAAAAAAAGGAAATTTGAGAAAGTAGTTTAAAAGCATGAGAATCAAAGAAGGTCAAAGAAGTAGAAAATCATGAACAAGAACAAAATAAGGCAAAAAATGAGAGAGCGACACAAATCATGAGCATATTAAAAAAGGGAAAAGAATGATTATGCTTGCTGTTTTCTGCCTTTAAGTTTGCAGTTTGCAGCAGAGTGTTTACAATATATGATCCTGGTTAGAATACCAGAGTGTTTACGACACATAATCCTGGTTAGAATCCCTTTCTTATCTTTCACTGGTGGAAAAAAAAAAGTACCCATGGAAAGCTTTGTAATAAATGAAAAATAATAAGACTAAAAAAAAATAAATGAAAAGTAAAGTAATTAACAAAGTAACTAAAATAATAAGATCCTTGTCTCTTGTTTACCTATACTAGTCCCTTAGGTTGGAGAAAACTTTTCCTTTCTCTTACGAGGCATAACCTTTTTTAACTGTCCTGTGGGGTATGACTGAGGTGACAAAAGAAGAGTACTGTAGCTTGATTAACTTCTATACACCTCCCTCTCAATTTTTACATTTTTATGTCACTCATTTCATTGCTTTTCTGAATCTAAAAGGGTGATGAAAAGATCAAGTGCATGTTTGACATTTTAACTCCCTTTGGAACTTTTTTTTTTTTCAGTTTTAGGCCCGGACTGTCTAGGCTTTTTTTTTCTTTTTTCTTTTTTTTTTTCGTTATTTTTTTTTCCCCCCGAAGAGTGTTACGTCTTTAAAAAAATCATATCCAGAATGAAGTGGTGTGGAAGTCTACATGGGATAAAAAAAAGGTTTTCATCCTAATTACTGTCAGAGGAAAATGACCCAATTTTTTTAAAGTGGTGTCAGTTACATATCACTCTATTCCTCCTGACCTTCTTCCTCCAAACAGGGATTGAAAACAGTATGGGCTCTCAAAATGTAGGACCAATTTATTTTCGGTACTCCGTGCATAATGCAGGTTCATACCTCAGATGTCTTTCATTTCAGACCCAATATGGTCACAGCAAAGAAATCTTTGAATATTTACTCCTTCTCTGGCTTAAAATGATGCGGCTAGTTTTTAGTCTTCTTATTTAGCTAAACTTTACAGACTCACAGCACTGCAAAATCCTCCTCAAGAGGCTGTAGCTGTGCTGATTTTGCCCTCAGTCATGTAGCAATGCAGCTTCTGGAGGCAGGGCTCGTGGTTCCTTGGATTGCAGTAGGCAGAGCCTTAAAACACCCTTTCCTAGTGAGGTGTCCATTAACTCATCTGTTCTTCTGAGTAGAAAACAGATTATGGGATGGGTTGGGAAACTGCAGATCTGTTATGCCAGCAGTTTATGACATGTTAATTTGAGTTTTAATCTCTTTACACTAATGGGACACATAGCTGTAGCACTACTATGCTAAATCTGGAACTGATGTTGTATTTGTGTTCAGGATCTGACTTAACAATAATAATTTTTATTAGCTTTCAAGTATTCCTGCTTTTGGTTAGTTAAATATTTCAGATATTCAAAACATCCTCAAAGATGTAAAGCACTTAAACATTAAAGATGTTTCTTCTCACTTCTACTTTTTTTTTTTTTTTTAGAATAATTTACAAAGCTGCTACAGAAATTGCTTCTGTTTTATATCTAAGATATAAAATAAGCATAAGACAACTGCCAGGTCTTTGACTGACATAATAAGGACTCAAGCACTTCACCCACACTCCTTATAACGATCATTTTCCTCCCTTATATATAAAACATACAAAAAATATACAACAACTATGTACATATATATATGTTAAATATAATGCTTTATAGATCTGCTTGAAAGTAAATAAAAAGAATGTACATTTGGCATTTCATTGAAGAAGAGAGCATTGTTGTCAAAATGACCTAAAATATACTTTGAGAACCATTAGCCACATACATAAGGATTGAAAAAAAATGTATAACAGAAATGACATCTGGGTTAAATTGCACAGAACACATTGTTTATCCAGTGTTATAGTTTTTTTTTTTTTTTTTTTTTTTTTTTTCCTCTCCTTTATGAGGTTTAATTTTATGATGAACTTCCAGCTTTTTTCCTTTCCCTTGCAAATCAATGCCACCAAATGATCTGCTTCTGTCTATAAATACCTTACTAATTTCATTCTGCACTGGAGGCTGAGAAAGTATCTTTGTGTTTTTTCTGAGTATACCTGATCATATTTTATTGTGAACAAGATAGGAGATGGTGAAAAACACTGGCTTGGCAATGATTTATCATTAACAACAAGATCGTATTACTGGCTTGGGAAACTAGTCTTGGATGACAGGGTGTCTGTTCTCTTTAAGTCTAAAATTACACTGCTGTTATGAATGTAAAACAAACAAAACAAAATAAAACAAGTATTTGAGATGCAGAAATTCTTATGCTTTGTAAAGTCCTCTTTATAGCAAATGCTTATTAACCTAAAATGACAGTACCTGTAACTAACTAAACTTAATTTACATTTTTTACTTAATACATTTTTTGTTTAGTTTGAGTTTTATCCTAATTAAAATGAGGGCCAGTATCCGTGAACATAGGCTAGAAGGCTAGTGATGCGGAGCAATGAGCTGGAGGCCACTGATGCATGGCATGAAGCTGGAGGCACTCGTGTGAGACATAAGGAAGAAGGTTTTATGGAGTAGCCTAAGAGGCTCCAGGGAGCGATGATATGCTTGAAAATGCTACCAAAGTACCAGAGTCTGAAAATTACTAGAGGAAGACAGATGGATGGGATGACCGACAAAGGACAGAAATCTGTAAAATGGCTGATTTGAGGGAACTGGTAGGCTGAGTCTATCAGAAGAAAAAGCCAAGCATGGAAGCCCACTGGAGCACAAGGCAAGTGCTAGGAATCACTGAAGTATAGTACAGGTGAGTATTCCAGAAGCTTGGTTAGCAAAGCACAGCTACTGCTTTGCCCAAGCGGGTCAGCCAAAATAAACTTTGAAACCTAAATATCACTCAAGTTAGCCATGAAGTTAAAAATACATATTCTGTCTCAGGTGAGAAATGGCAGACCAGGGAGAAAAAAATTACACTCTATTTTCATACACAATTGTAGTGTGCTGAGCCATGGTGATGCTGATCATTCAAGTGGTAGACCTCGCTCAGTCACAAAGTCACAGTGAACTATGTGGATTGTGAAAACACTGGAGGACACAGACTGAAGCTCAGTGCCAGAGTAGATTTGTGTGTTGTGCAGCACCCTACTCTTCTGGACGTTACTGTGATGCAGAGTGTATGGTGCCAAACACCCTTCTGCATTCAGCTCAGCACCTGAATAGATATTCTTGGATATCACTTTATGGGATAAATTAGCCTGCAAGGAGCTGCATCCTGCTGCAGCTATTCTGCAGTGAGGGTCTGAACCATTTCACTTACATATAGCCTCACTTTTATGTAGTTCAGGTATGTCTACCTTGCACTGAAGGCTATGATGTAAGTTTACTTATGAAAAAGTAGTAATTGCATTTCACTCATATCCTGTATCTTTTCATTAGCCAATGGCTGTATTCAGAAACCAGACAATTGTGAAGTTGTTACTATTCATTAAAGAATATTCCTTCTTAACTAAGTAGCTGGATCAGCCTTTTCTGTTATCCTTCTAATTCTCCCCTGCTTGTCCTATTATTGTTTGTGTTTGGAATTAAATTGTTGTGTCAGGAAAATAGCCATTTGCATTTACAAAGCATTTCTCATTCTTGTGAATGTTTTACTGACAATTTTTTGGTCTTGCAAAACCAGAAAATTGTTATATGAAAAAAGCAGATAACAAACTGGTGAAAATGCATATACTGTACTTACACTGTAATTTTATATTTGGCTTTCATTTCCTGACTGTTTTCATAACCACATCCAGGGAAAGATTTCATAAAATTTGCCTCATGACAAGTTTTAGAATTTGGGTTTGAATTCTGGTATATTTATAAAATTTCTAGTTAGATGGCCAAAATTGCTAAAAGTGCTTTGAAAGCAGAAGGTTCCTTATCTCTAAGAGAATGAATGAAAATTAGGGGGGGAGGTTAATATTTTTATTTTAGACTTCTCTTTCCCTCTAATGTGTGTATGCATGTCTTTTTTAATACTTATATTTATGGTTATGTTGGGAGATAGACTTGGACTAGAGATTCTCCTTGATTAACAGTATTCTAGAATTTAAAGAAGCCAAAATTGAATTAGGATCCAAACTTATAGTTTGATGGTATGATAATCTATAACATAAGAAACACTATTAAATCAACAGGAAATGAGAAAGACTGCAGTTAGCCAAGCAACCATCACTCACCACAGATGCTAAGTGATCCTTGAACTGGATGAATCAATCTAGGCTGCCAGGGTCAATGAGTTGCCATGCTGGAGAAAATATGAACACATGCGGTAGGAACCTAGCAATAAAATGAGCCATACCTGCCATCTTTTGTTAATAGGCGTTTTATCTGATTAAGGGAGGCAGCCCTTGTATCAGCAAATTTATACTAGCTTTTGGAGCAAATTGACTGAAATTGTTCAAAGAAGAGTTATGAAGTAGCAATGTTGCAGCATAGTTGTACACCATTAAGATAAGCTGAAAGGTACTGCAGACAAGAGATTTTAGTATCTCCATACACCTGAAAGTGTTTTAAATAGATAAGTTTAGTATTAAAAGATCTTGTATGCTACTTTATTTTTTGACAAGTTAGCTCTTCACCCTTGTACATTTTTTTCATACATAATTTAGTGTCTCTTTTGCCTTTCAGTCTCAAATCACTTCTGCTCCTCTCATATCTATTTCACAGAATAGGATTTGCATAATAAACAATTTTTAAGAGATTCAAAAAATATTTATTTATTTATTTATTTTTCTGACACTTCAATGAAAGAAATTTGAAAAAATGTGATATTTGTTATTGGCACAGTCAGCAGGGGTGAAAGTTAAGTTGTGTAGAAAGCACAGCAATTATGCTTTTCATTAGAACTCACATTTTCTCACTGACTGTGCTTAGTGCATCATGCAGATGGAAGACCTGTCTTAAACATGACCCATTATAGTATTTCCCACATATGAGCATAATAATTCACTGTGTTTTCAGTTACAGTATAAGACCTTAATGCTGGCTGCACTCATTTCTGTAGTCAAAAAACCTAGTTACTAAAACACCTAGTAGTGATAATAAGCACTGAAGGGAATTATATTAGTGCCTTTAACCATTAAGAACTCTTTCCCGCTCAACTGAGATTCTGGATTAAAATGTGATTATTTGAAAGAAGATAGCAGAAAGACTGCTTTAAGGACAGTGATAAGAAATTGCAAGGCTTGCTGTTATGCAAGAAGCCGCTGAAATGGAAATTGTTCCATCCTGAATGCCAACACCTGTCACTGGTCAAAATAAAAGCACTTGCAGCATACTTCTGAATGCTTTTTCAGAGTGGTTTTCATATGGGAATATGCATTTCTGAATGCCTTGATAAAAAGGCAAGAGTTGCAAGAGATACCAGTGGGTTAAGTAAATCTGTAGTGTGACTCTGTGAGGAGAGAGAATTTTTTGAGTTTAAGGCTGGATAGAAAGAGTTGAAGCCTCAGAAGAAATATGCTTTTCTTTTGGAATCCTTTTACAATTAGGAAACTTTTTTTCAGGTTCTTTGCAAGCAAACAAGTATGTGTACCAGACACATTTAATGTTGTTTTTCCCTTTCAATTTGCAAGGTCAGAACTTTAGATAACTGCTTATGTAAAACAGGGATATGCTAACCTGTAATCTTTGTGTTGATGAGAGATTTCCCTAAACAGAACCAACAGTATGAAAAATAGTCATGTCTCTTTTGGAGGATTTTTGGTGACCCTAGCTATCAGAAGTCCTACAGTCCAATGAATTTTGTCTTTCAAAACTACTACTCTATAACATGCATTATTGAAGTTCTAAACTGATGTGGTCAAGAATTGGCACAGTAAACATCTTCACAGGTGTCGTGGTTTAACCCAGCTGGCAGCTAAACACCACACAGCCGTTCGCTCACCCTCCCCCCTCCCTCTCTGGGATGGGGGAGAGTAATAACAATAATAATAATAACAATGATGATAATACTACTACTACTAATAATGTGTACAAACAAGTGATGCACAATGCAATTGCTCACTACCCGCTGACCGATACCCAGCCTAACCCCGAGCAGTCTGGCCCCCTTCCCCGGCTAGCCACCCCTATATATTGTTTAGCATGACGTCAGATGGTATGGAATACCCCTTTGGCTAGTTCGGGTCACCTGTCCTGGGTCTGTCCCCTCCCAGCTTTTGCTGCACCCTCAGCCTGCCCATTGGCAGGACAGAGCAAGAAGCTGAGATGTCCTTGGCTTAGTATAAGCACTGCTCTGCAACAATTAAAACATCGGGGTGTTATCAGCACTCTTCTCATCCTAAGCCAAAACATAGCATTCTACCAGCCACTAGGAAGAAAATTAACTCTGTTCTAACTGAAACCAGGACAATAGGACTCAGTTATCAAAAAGGACTCATACTTTTTCACATTTTTTGGAAAGATGATTTGAAAATTGTAGCCTTTACATGCCATCATAGTTCATAGTAAACATTACCTGTTCAGAGATAACGAAGGCAGTCTAGGAAACTATCCCAGAAAAAACACTTGGCTTATCCAAATTTTTTTACCAGACTTAGAGAAGAAAAGGAGTTAATCTGTACATCAACCAGTGGTGTACTAAAGTATAATCAGGGCTAACCATTAATCTATCTTGTATGAGCAGTAGTGTAAATGAAGATCCAATACATGAACTCTGGAGCAGGCTGTGATTGGAAAAAACTGTCACTCTGTCATTCATGGTGCCCTTTGCTGCCAGTAAATAAATGATATGTTTCACTTGTTTACATTGAGTGAACACGTTGTGGACATTCTCAGGGAGGTTTTTCTCAAGTGTGGTTTAGGATGTGTTGAGACTGGGAAGTGTTGGTGAAAAACAAGGTTAAATTGTTTCACCCATTACAAAAACAGAAAGGTTCATGAGGTATCCTTCAAGCTGCAGTTAGAGCTTTGACATAAGGTGTTGTTGATGGGACCGAACTTTTTCTAGCTGTGTACTGATTTCTAGGAGATTTATTATGTGACCATTTAAATACACTGTCTCTTCATGTTTTAAGATCTTTCTCTAGATTATGGTCTTCAGTAAGATACTTTAAAAAATATTTCTTCAGACTAACACTGGTGAAGTTACTTTGAAACTACACTACTTCCCAGTGTTTTGCAGATGGTTCTCAAGGTGATTAAACTGTGTGCTGCCTCTGTAGCTCAAGTATCAGACAGTAGCATTTACTGAGAATATGATAGCTCCAAAGGTCAGTGACAGGCTTCTGCTAGGGCAGCTTGCTTAGTGATGGCTAGGCAAAATGAACAAAATCAACCTCTTCTTTTCACATTTATTATTAAATATCTAATACTAATAGAAGTGATTTATTATTATTATTTAATATTATCAGAGACTCATCTGAAAATGTGTTGCTGAAAGTCCATGTCTCAGCTCCAACTAGCACTCAAGCTTTTTCAAATGATAATAATTTATAGGTGTGGTTGAATGCCCTTCTCCAGTGTTATTGGTGGGATTCTTAACACAATCTCAGCTCCAGTGCAAAGCTGAAGCATTGCATTTAATCTCTTTCAGCTACAATTAAAATAAATTACCTTTGGAAGATTCTTTGAAGCAAGAAATGTTCCCCAGTCAGGTACCTTTATACCTATGATAGTCCAGGAGTGTCTGGCACCTCTATATCAAGCCCCCAATAGCCAAGAAATGGGACAAGTTAGACATATTTTTTCAGAACATCTATACCTACTGTTACTGAAGATAACATTGTTTCAATTGTTGTGTTGCATAAAATTACTCAGAAGGCTCAACAAAGTGAGAGGCTGAATTAAGCTGCTGAAAAATGTTTACATGCAGAAAAGTGGAGTATTTATAATGCTAGCCAAGTGCTTCCCCAGTCTTATTCCAGTAGGGTATTGGAGTCTACTGCAGTTTCATAATTCCTAAAGACATTGTGAAAGAAGAGGAATCATGTTTATATATGAAATATATGAAATGTTCTTCTAAAATGATGATCTGTTCCAAATAGTTTTATCATAAGCATCTTTGAAAATGATCCAGACTGAGAGATTTTGGGGACAATGATTGCAAACTTTAGCAATGAAACAAACATAATGGTTGAAAAGCAATTGTGGAAAAAAACAAACAAACAAACAAAAAAACAACTCACTGTAACCTAGACTGGAAAGCCAGATTTGTAGGCAGTAGATCTTTCATGTGAAAAAAGACATAGTTATTACTTTAAAATGCACAAATCCTCCCTGTCCCTGGAATGAATTGAGCTAGCCTATCAAATATTTTCTGTTATT
The DNA here is from genome assembly GCF_009819795.1 of Aythya fuligula. NCBI lineage: Eukaryota > Metazoa > Chordata > Aves > Anseriformes > Anatidae > Aythya > Aythya fuligula. The sequence continues at coordinate 23,102,039 of NC_045562.1, read as the reverse complement.
GAAAGAAATATCAGATATACTGCATTCAAATAAAAAGATCTGTCCACAATCAGCAGAAATTTCCTTTTCACCCTGAAAAGACAGATATGCTCAATTATGAACGGGTATGGTTGATTAAGGTATCAACCAGATATCAACAAAACAGTCAAAAAGCAGTTCAAATGATCAATATGTAATTTATTAAAATCTGAAATTGTAAGTACTATATAAAGTTGCTTGGAATAGGAATATCCTTACATCAGTTTTAACAGCTGATGTTTAAGATTAAAATGGCATGTACATGATTAATTATTTACAACAGACCAACATAACTCTGACACTCTGATGTCCATAGCTACCACGTTAGTAAGTGTAGTATAAGCATGTGTATATAAAAATTTTTCAATTGTACTTCCAGTTGTAAGTCTTGTATTGGCAGTTCTTCCACTTTGCCTCCATGTGATGCTTCACTCTTTCCCTCCCCACCCCTCCATCCCCCACTTTAGGAATTTTTAGATATTTTAATGAGTATAGGGAAAAACAAAACAACAACAAAACAAAACAGTATAACTGCCACTACTTTTGTTCTACATATAGTGTAATTGCTATTAGTCTAGTAAAAAAGAACTGTTGTATTTTCAAGAATCCTCCTGAGCATATTTTTGCAAAATATTTTTCTGAAAAATGTAAATGTATCATTCGTGCTGCTTAGTCCTGTAACTTTACTGCCTGTTTCAATTTGGATATATCCCCACTGATCACTCCTACTACATCTGCTTTAGTGAACTAAAATAATAATAAAAAATATTATCCTAACTGTTCATCTGGTCTCCTTTTCTTTCCTGCTTTCCTCTTCCGCAGGATTGTTAACTTTAACCAGTAAATTCAAATGCACATTTTATAGTTTATTGCTCTGAGAATAGGGATGATATTGATAACACTCCAAGGTGTTTAACATGTGTCTTGGAATTAAGATTACAGTCGAGGGAGTGTGCAAAGAGAAAGGATTTACAAAATGTTAGAGGCCTAATTAAATGAAGGGGTATTGCAAAACTTCTTTTTAGACGCATCAAAATATGAGAAGATTTTCCCTGATGTTTAGCAGAGTGGCTTTTATATCACATTTTCTGTGAAAAGTCAAATCCCATTTTCCATACTCAAACACAGAATCTTCAAATACTAGACACTTTGTGATGAGAAATAAGTGTAAACTCTACAGTGCAAGAGTTAAGAGTTAGGATCATCCAGGATTGCACTAGGGAAGGCCTTTTCATCACTGCATAGCAAACTTACCTTCTGCTTTATATCCTCAGAAAAGATGTGAAATCCCACTCCTTTTTCTCCTTTTTCCCTCCACCCTATTTCAGGGGGATGTTTCTTTGAAATCTGTGTATGAACAGTGAATAAAAAAAAAAAAAAAAAAGAGGGAGGGAGAGACAAAAAAGCTTTATCTTAAGGGGAAGAAAGTTTGTATTGACTTTGAAAATGGAGAAAAGTGTAGTCCACAGGAATAAACAGCAGACTTGAGAAAATAACAAATGCTCTCAACCCTAATGTGTATACATACAGACATGAAGCAAATGCTCTCTACCCTAATGTGTATACATACAGACATGAAGCAATCAAACAAAAATGAGATTGTGCAGCTAATAAAATAAAACAGACCAGGCTAGCTACAGCCATGTACAAATGGCCATTGAGAGTTCCACATCAATTCTGAATGGCTACTGGCAAATATGTACCAACATTTGATCTCTCTTGGGAAGCTATTTAATTGATCTCCAAATCATCTAAGTCCTGGGTGGGTGTTTATCTTGTATCACTACGTTTCTTTTATTGCTAAAGGATTCCTCTTTGACTATTTTTTTCCTATATTCCCTCTTTATTTGCAGATTGTTTATCTTCAATTTTCTTACTCTAGGGATATATGTGCATAATTTGTTTGTCAATAATAAATAATGGTCACATTTTATTATGTGTTGCTAATAGTTCTGTGTAGGAGGACAGAAGGAAAAATCTTATAAAACTGCAAATGTACTGACTGCATAAAAAACCAGTGGTGTTCGGTATATATGTGTTTTTTTTTGTTTTTTTTTTTTGTTTTTTTTTTATTTATTTTCCATATTTACATTTTTATCTTTCTTTACAAGTATATATGCATACACATAACGTTCACTTCATTAATTGCATGTTAGGTGATTTGAGCTTTTCTCTTCTAAAGACAAAAAGTTTCTGGTTACTTCAGAAAATACAGAAATGGCTAAAAGTTTTGATATAATCATTTGATATACTTTATCATTTTCTCTGTCTATGACTCTAAACCTAAAATTCCTTTCTTCCTAAGTACACTGACTACTGCAATAAACAACCTGCACCCAATAACACAAGCTCAGGCAAGAATCTCAGTGAAGTAACCTTTTTATTCGCAATTGCAATGGCAGGGGTCCTGCAAGTCAGAACACACAGCAGAAGTGTACCTTATATCCTTTATTATCTGATGCTTGATTCCTTCCCTGTTTCCTCATTGGCTGAATACTACAGGTTCACAACCTGCCATCGTCCTTATTTTAGGACAGTGGGACCTTCCACTCTCCCTTTATCTGCTTAACATACCACCCACTGTTATGCCACTGTTATGCCTGCACAATCACTTTTGAATATGCAAGGTTAGTGGAATTTTCCACTGCAAAAACATAATTTTAATTCTCATACTACCTTCTGATTTCTTCTTTTTAATGTCTTCAGCAGTGACTTGAACTTACCCAAACTGTCTGTATTAGGTAGTGTTACAGGATCAAATCTTGTTGCCTTTGCTCAGTTTTGGTAGCATCCTGCTTTTCAGTTATTGTTTCCTTGAAGAAAATAAATCCATGAGTTATTGGCTCTTCTTCTGCTGCCAAGGTCCTGTGACACAAACAGACTAGACAAGAGTATACAGGGCTTCAGGATGTTCAGATGGGCACAATTTAAAACAGAAGCAAAGCTGACATAAAGACAAATATAAATAAAGATGCCATAGTGTTTAGTGTAATGGCTGTGATGCTGTAAAATACTACTGTCATCAATTATGTGATTCTGCATTTTGGGAAACAAAGCCCACATCTTTCCTCTGTGTGTCTTGCTCCATTCCAGTTCTGTGCTTTGGCTGAAGACATAAAACTTACAGCCTAGAAAACTCCCTGCTAGCAGCAATGAGAATGAACTGCCTTCACAGAACAGGTTCCTCTCCTCATGGCTTGGAGGGGACTTTTGGATACTTCAGTCTAAGACACTGTAATGGTAACACCATCACAGGGATTTCTCCTGAAAGCATACAAGCACTGTGTTTAAATATATTAGCCTTTGATCCTCACAATTGCTTTGAAAATTACAAACCTGTTCTAGTTTGTGACATATGTATTCACAGCAGTTTTGCTCTTCTTTTTTTTTGCTCTCCATTTGCTCTTCTTTCAGCACTGTCCTTGTCCTTAATATTTGTGCTTGATGTTCACTTCTTGATGCACTACGACAAACCAGTCATGTTGCTCTTGTTCTCCATTTTAGACTTCTGGGCAAGCTTGTCCATCTGTTCCCTTAATCATTCTTACATTTCTGAAGTGATTCCAGACCAAATACATCTTTTGTGGTGATGGCTCTACACACAGCTCCCCTGAGAGCTGTGTGTAAGAGCTGGTAACTCTTGCCAGCTTCCTGCACACTAGCCTGAAGATTTCCTAGGTTTACTGCAAAACATCTTGATGGCTATATTTTAAGCTTCTATTGCCTTTTCACAGGCATTACATTGATGAATTATATATGTAATGAGATCAAAACAAGCACCAATTTATTTTATTCAGTCATCTCAATCTACCATCTCCAGAAATCAGCATTATTTTATTCACCCAGAATGAGGCCTTATATTTTGTTCTATTTCTGTACTATTGTGTTGTACTATTCTGTGTGTTTCTCTCCATTTTCTATTTCAACCTTTATTTCAAGGTGATGCTTATATTCTTTCTATAAGGTCTGTCCTCCATTCATAATGCCTTTCAGCTTCATTCTATCAATAGATTTTATTAGGATACATCTATATTTCTCAGGAAAAAAACTAACTTTGATCCCATCCATATGATTCCGGTAGGGTCTTTCCAGATTATATCTGTGCATATTTTGACTAGGCTCTGAATTAAGAGCCACAACCAGTCAATGGCTTTTATGGTAGAAAGCTGTTCTACCACAAAACAAAACAAACAAACAAACAAGCAAGCAAGCAAACAAACAAACAAAACATTGTATTGGTTTCACTGTATAAATACCCCGGGTGTTCTGGCTGGTATAAAATCCATGCTAAAATATTCTTACATATACAATTATGTATATATATAAAACTGATGTGGAATTTACTTTCAAAATCAGTTGTGAATATAAGGCATGACTGCCACAAAACCAAAATAAAATTCACTGTTCAACATAGATGCATTCCTCACACAACAACTACAAGAATAGGTTCTGTGCCTTGATCTTTCCCTGGGAATAGAACCAACTCAGCTGTCTGTAACTAAGAAAATGTACATCAGTCTCTCAGTGAGGAACTGGAGTAAATTCAAGCACTGCCCACCAATGAAAGAAGGGTTGCATTAATGATGCTCCACAGATAAAGGTGGCATAATGAGAAGGAGGAACAATGATAACTAAGCTCTTCTATTTGTGTTTTGCTGAGAAATTTCTGAAGACAGACTAATATGACAGGTGTTTCTTTCATTCATTTGGCCTTACATCAGCTATGATTCAATTGTGTGAGTGGGGAATTACGATCCAATTCAGTAATTTCTTTCCCTCACACAGAGAGCTTTGGCTGGGATATTGCCTCACCATGGCTCGTGTTTCTCTGAGTTCTTGCTTATAGTTCTCATATTTATGAAGACATCAATGACTGACAGTGGAACAAAGAAATTATTTTGTTTCTCCTCAACTTTCTTGCGATCTTGAAAAATACATAAAGTGGAAATAAAATAATTTTATTTTAGCGTCAGGGATAATGCAACAATTATTGCACTCCCATGAATGTGAAGAGGTGGGAAAAATATAAATGTCACATAGTATATAATTTTTAATCTTCAGTATTTGTGCAATCATAGAGACTGGAAATATATTTAAAATGATTGTTCCCCAGAACAAGCCCAAATTCTGCAGGGCTTCAAGAATGGTGAGTTCTAGTCTTTAGTGGTTTTGTGTGGATATTCCCATGACTGATATCCAAAAGAATAATATATAAGCAATTATAATAACAAAGACTACAAAGAATCTGAGGTGAGACCTTTTTAAAGCAGAACAGTATGTTAAAGTGATGTTCTTCTGTTTACTTTAGGGAAGGATTATATGCAATGAAAGATGCCATGGGCAGCACCTGCCTGTTTGTGACATTAGATAAAAAAAGCTAAGTTGGTCCCATTAGTACATTTTCCTGTTTGTGGCTATCAATAGAATGTGCAAAGGGTTTAGTTTCCTTTTACAGGCAGCTTGGTTTTGAACAAATAGCCTTTTATTTCTGAGATACTTTATCTTTCTGTCTCTCTTTTTTAGATTATTATTATTTATTTATTTTTCAAACCAAAGATAAAGTAAATACTCCTAAAAAGAAATCCAGATATTGGTGCAAACAAAATCATACCTCTAGCAGTATCAGAAGTCAAACTAATAGCTTAAGTATGTACAGAAGAGGTGCTACTGTTTAACAAGACTAGATGACTAATAAGAATTATAACAGATAACCAACAGATAGGCAGTAAAAGTAGCAGGGATTTGACAGACTTTCAAAAATTTAAAGATAGTTCATATTAGTTATAGTTCGTATTTATAGTTCATATTTATAAATTTATAACTTCATATTAAGATCATTCAAGATAGTTCATATTTATAAATTCATCATTTCATAAGTGTTTTCCAAATGACTAGTTTAGAGATTCCTGTTTTCAGGTGCAAAAAATTAAATTCTAAGCTGATTCGCAATCATTAGTACTTTTCCATTCCCTCCTATAGGATCTTCACTTATTGGAGATAAGAGGTGTTACAGTGTCACTGGACATCATGCACAATAACAAGCAGATCATAGACACAAGTTTTTGCACTTATTAAACACTTGCATACCTAGATGCATAATTGAAATAGCATCTTCAGGCATGAATTGTTCTTTGTTCAAAATCCAACACATTACAGTTTCTTCGTAGTGGTTTGTTTTCCTGCTCTGACAGTGTGAGCTCTATTAATAATTTGTGTTCATACAGCCAGTGGCAAACCAGAAAAGTAAGTGATGTGGTGGCACAGTAGAAACAAGAGCTTTTAATCACACCAACACTGTTGTCTGGAGGGAAAAAGAGGAAGTCAGTGCTAGATGTGCAGAGGAAGTAGAGAGAGACCAGAGCAAGTCTGTAGAGGGTTTAATAATCAAGAAGTTCATTTTGCACAGGGTTCTGAAATTAATGAGGAGCCGGTGGAGTTGTCTGACAATGTCTGACAATGTCTGACTATGAGTTAGTGTCCAGGGATCACAGAAGTTATTCTGAGCCAAGACATATTGAATTGTTCATTGTTTTCTCCTACTAAACACTCTTATAATTCAAATACTTCATCTTAAAGAATTACCAGGTTCTCTCTCTCTGATTTCAGCTTTCTCGCCTTTCTCAGCTGGCTGATCATGCCTCAGATAATCAGACTCATCTCATCTCTCAGACATACATGTATATACCTGATGTCTCCACTGCCCCTCTGTGCCTGTCTTCTCCTTTGTACTGTAGCTCTCATTTCTACTTCATATTTCCTAGCTATTACCTCCAGTCTTCTTGCATCATTTTGCTGGAAAAATGGCCTAACTTACAGAATTAAAAGCAGGAAGAACACAACCTTAATTCCATGCCGCCCATTGCTATTTCTTTCTTATATTGTTCTGTCCTGAGTCCTTTTTCACTTTGTGGTATGCCATATCTCACTTGTTAGCTAGAAATGCCCTTTTGAAGCTCATATATCAGGATATTACAGATTTCACAAATCACACTTTTGTTTATGACCTCTTGTCTTTTGCAGATTGCATTTCCCAGTCACATCCTTGGTCATGGGCATCCTATTGACTTAAATGGAATTCTGCCTTATGCAATCAAAGCAGATTTCCCTGCAGGATATTAGCTCAGAGTTTTGACCTCCTTCACTTACTCTGAGTTTTAACATTAAAAAACAGAGTGTATAATATGTACAGAATTATACTTATCAGCCGGGAGTGCTCCCTGATTGCAAGGCTCTCTTACGTAAAAACATTTAACACTGACTGTGGAGAAGCGAGATGTAAGTGAGTAATAGCCACAATGGAGAATAACTAAAAATATCTTGGAACAAACAACTTCAAATTTTACTTCTCTGCATCTAATTATTCTTCAAATAAAACAATCAAATGCAAGATGTTCAGGAATAATTGTTTGGATAATTGTTTGTATCCTTTTCTTGAAGACAAAAGAAAAGCGAGATAATCACAGACTTTTCAGGAGACTTAGTAACGCACAAGTCAAATGGATTTATCAATAGAAACAGAAGTGCACCTTTTTGGAGTTAAGAGAAAAAAAAAGTATCCTGGCCCCACTGGGCTTTAAAAATGATAAATCTTTGGCACAAGGAAGGGCTTTTTTAAATTAAATTTTCTTTGCAACCTAAGGCTTTTATGATTTATACTATCTAGCCCCAAGCAAGGGTCTTAATTATTTTTGATTTATTTCCTTCATTCCTGAGAAAGGTCTTTCAGTTTTTCTTTATTATTATTATTATTTCAGGCTTTCTTCTCCTTCTCTAGGCATATCTATATATTTTTTAGCTCCTTTACTACTAGCTTTTCATGGTTTCTTTCCTTCTGAGGTGAAATAGGCTAAAGCCTTCAGGTCTGACTCAAGCAAGTCTGGGCTTGTTTTTAGAAATGTAATGGTAGATTTGAGTCTTTTTTCTCTTAATTTCAATTTGTTTTTGTTTTTGTTTTTATTTTTATTTATTATTTTTTTTACCATAACTTCTGTTACTTTGTTATAAATGTAGTGTGTTGTGCCATCTTTTCAAGCAAAAAGTTTCCTTTGGTTAATAAGGACTCTTTTTCCTTTCAATTGTTATTTTAAGGTAAAATATTCTGTACAAGCTTTGCAACATTTTCACTTGGAGATAAAATGGAGTTTTATCAGCTGTTTTCTATTCTTAATGAGATATAATTCTGCTTTCAATTTATATAAGGAAAGATATAAAAGGCAATATATAAAAAAATATTTTACGTTTTCTGTATATAAATGGAAAGAGTGTCTCTCTTTTGCCCTGGACACTTTCAGAAAAAATAGAGGAAAATATATGTGCACAGCAAGCTCAGAAATTAGAGCAATCTCCACAACTGCAAAACCTTCATTCAGAGAAAGGAATTGAACGTTTCTCTCTTCAGATTCAGCAAGCTCTGGATACTATATAAAAGGAAGAGCTATTTCTGAGGAGAGTTGATTCTTTTCTAGCCCCGCTATTGCAGGTTGCTGTGAGATGTCTTGCCTGAGATGGGTTGGCCACTTGCCGAGGCGATCGGCTCCCGGGCAGATGCATTATGCAGCGGAACGGGGCATCGGACAGGCAGGGTTAATTTTTCCGGCACCGAGCCCAATATTACTTTTTATATTTTATATAAAAATATATGTAATTAATTTATTTTATATAAAAATATATTTATTTTATTTTTACTTTTTATAGTCATTGTATAGTTAATGATTAAGAGAAGGATTTTTGAAGCAGAAGACTATTGAAGCACTGATACTCATTTCAATTCCCACTACATATCAAAGATATCAGTTAAGTCCTGATGCAGAAGGGCAAAATATCCATTGCCTTTGCAGAAAACAATTATAATCCAAAAGAAGGATTTTGCATGATCTTACTGAAGATTAGCCCAGTCCCAGACATAAAAAATAACATGATGAGTACCCAGTTATTTGACTTCACAAGTAATCAGAGGCAGCATTTTTGCAGCAGTCTAAGTGCCTAAAAAGCAAGCCAGCAAAAGCAAAATTAAATGCAGAAATCAAAGGGGAAGAAACATAACTTTTTGCCATGTCTTCACAATGACTGAAAACAGATTGACAATTTCAGGCCCAGGGCCTGAAGTTAACTTCAAGCCTTATGAAATTGTGTTTAAACATGCTTTGATGAATGTTGTTCAAAACAAAAGGTCATAGACCTGTATACAGTAATACTACTTTAACAGTAGCAACAAGTCAAGGCAGCAAAGGAAAGTGCTAAGGCACCTGAAACTACTATACAAATTTAATCATTGTAGTAACCTGACAGATTTATATCGAGATGGATTTTTAGGGTTTTTATTTTTGGTACAAGGAGATTTTTTATTATTATTTTTATTAAGAAATCTTTAGGGATGTGGGCTTTGTAGTAGGGAAATTACAAGGAGACAAATGTATTCTGATACGAAGCATGGAAAACCCAGAGTAGAGGATGGGATCTGCTGTGTAGGACATGTAAACCATGTAGGCTGTGGAAGTGTATACAAAGTAAAATTCAAGGCAAAGCCTCTGTGATTGCTCATTCATGCAAAGATGGGGTTAATTCAGGAAATTTAATTCAGGAAATACGTTTGCCAGTTATATATATGTATATATATATATATTATTATTATTTTTTTTTTTTTTCATGATGATAAATTAGGCTTTGGTGGTCCAAAGAGGAAGAGTAGAAATGTACGTGTATTGCCAGGATGACTTTACTTTCTTTTTAGCATTCTGTATGTATAGAATTTTGCATTGTATGTATAGCTCTTTGAATTTCCATACAGAGGAAGGGCTAAAACACAGAGATCAGTGATTCCAGGGTAAAAGCCCTCATGCCACTGCCTGTAAAAGAGTGTGGATAAGCTGAGAGTTGCAATGCATCTGCACATTCATAAATGTGAAATTGCTCAGAGCAAAAGCTCTGCAGTAAGGTAAGGAAAGACTCTATGCCAAGTTATTTCTGTTAATGTGGGACAGACCTACAGACATTTTAGATATCCCACCAGTCCAGCTACTAGTGCAAAGCTATCTTAATCTGCTTTTAGGATTGAATGACTCAAAGGGTACATGGAGTGCTGTTATTTGTCAAAATGTGACGTAAATATGGAAGGTAATAAATCAGAGAATGCAGCTTTGAGTGGTGTAAAATATGTCCCTGTTTTATTTGATGGCACCACATAAACAATGTGAATGCAAGCTCCAGAACTATTCTGCAACTGGGGGGTAAAGAGTACAGAGTTCTTTCTGGATCTTAATAAAAATGACACAACAGCAAATAGTATAGTAAAATTGGTTTTAATAATAAAGCAGAAATAGGAAGAGAAATATAGGCAATAAGCCTTACATCCCTGCAGGTGAGGAAATCCCAGGTGGACAGCCACAGCATGCTGCACATATCCTATCCATGGTGAGGGACGCCTTCTCCCCTGTACTGTACCTCTTCGTATCTAGTGTAACTAACAAAACTATATATCTTGTCTGGAGAGGTAAGAATTTTATCTCTTTCTTAATGCCCACCAGAATACATCCATCTATACATCTTTTGGATCTGTATCTAGGAACAACATGTATCCAGGGTATTCCAGCACATTCCTTTACATTGTTATATATATATGGGGTTATACTGTGATCACTCATGCTATCGTATGGGATTTTCAAGCCCTGAGTACAGGCCCTTGCAGAGCACATCAGGCTTGCTCAGGATCACTGACTCGTTGAATACAACTCCTTTCACAAGACTCCCAATACACAGGATCAGATCTACAAAACAGAAAAAAATCATAGGCAAATAAAATACAGCTGACGGGTATGTAAGTTCATATTATGGCAACAGGGTATTGATCAAAATAGAATGGCAATAACTGGACAGAAGTCAAGAAAAAAAAACACAAACAGGATAATCAAAAAAGTAGATGTTTAGAGGATTGTATTCACCCCTAGGGTATGCTGCTAAACATACATAATTCATCCCATTTGGAATGATTTAACTTAAAATAAATAAAGTATCAGGGTAAGACATTAAGGCTAGTGGCTAAGATAACTAGCTATAGCTGAGTAAGCTCATGTTTTATAAGCAAATACATAGGCAGAGCCTCTGCTACCTTTCTGCACTTAAGGTCATTTGCACTACAACCAAAGTTACTGTCCTATTGAACCGGTAGAGTCATCTGTGGTTTACCTTTGGCCTCATCTGATTACAATCCAAAATGTTAAGTCTTGCTTTGATATAACTGGGAGTTGGAATAGGACTCTAAATTTACCTTAGACCAAGACTGCAATATTGGTTCCTGAGGATGTAGTGAAAAGCTTGAACAGTGTTAGTGAGATGATTCTTTCTTAATTCAGAAGAACTAAATTGATCCAGAAAATGAACAAGTATTATCACTACCTTCTCACTATGTAATATTAAGTAGTTAAACACGGATCAAGGTTCTTATTTAAGGCATCTTAAATTGTTCACTGCTTACTCCTGTAGAATACATAATAAGGGAAAAAATGAGAAATGTAATGCATAGCATGAACAAAAGAAGTATATATATATACTTATTAAAGAAGAAAAAAAAAGAAATTGAAGATTTATAGAAGACAAATGCAATCAAAACCTGTTGGCTATAGAAAGGCTGCTAGCTAAAACTCTAGCTTTGCTAAAAAAGCCATGTGAGCAGGGAAGAAGTGGTTAATGTCAGCCCTGAAATTCAGCCTCTGAACACAGTGGTGCCGTTTCTAATTCTGATGAAATAGCTAACCAGAAAGAGATGTGTAGGCAGGATAATAAATTGTAAGTGAAAAGTGCAGTTTTTGTTATGCTCTTAGAATTCAAGATAGTTTATCAGTCACATACTTACGCCTAGTGGATATTTCCACCTGACAGGCATACTCTTGCAGCTAGCTATTCCTTCTGGTCCTGATACACTTTTGTCTTATATGTTTTCTGATGAGTCTTGTTGGTCCTTCTTCTTCAGCTGGTCTTCCTCATTGGAGAGGTAGATGGTCTGTCTTTCTGCTCACATGCAGGATTAATTCTGAAGTAAAAAATGGCAGAAAAAGGAAAAGGTATGGGAAAGGGAATGAGACAGAAAGGGATCCTTGCTAGTAATGGGGAATAGTACCCGGTTGCTCTATGCATTGTAACAATGAAAGATCAACAACACAGACAGGTTTTGCAATACAGCAAAACCATGATGGCTTTTTCCATGAGATTGTCCAGAAGCCCATTTCAGTCATTCTGGACAGTGTATCAGAACAACATAAGAGGTAGAATAGACCATTTTCTCATTATCTGCTCACATTAAGTTAGCTTAATGTTTAAAACAACGTCTTGTCTATTAAAATCTATTAAAATACTCTTACCACTCTTTACTGTATCTGAGATGAATACAGTCTATATGGTAACAGTAAGTTACTCAATTTGCATGTGTCTGTCTTCTACTTTTGGAGTTTCTGATATTATTCATTTTTTACAAGCTACAGAAGCATTTATGAGAGTTTCATCTGCTTCCTACATTCAGGTTCAATAACTTACACCTGATTACTATTAGAGTAGTAAGACATTGTAGAATCAGTATAATTACTTGAATTTTATAGTGTAAGTACTTGACCATGTAGGTTCTGATCTGACTGTGCTGAAGATTCTTGTGTAAAAACTGGATTAAATGAGGTTATATTTGCCTTGACAACTTGCATTCAAAATACTGAATTTCATATCCTCAGGTACAGAAGGAGGAAAAAAGGGGAAAAAAATTCTGCCAATTCAGTTTCTGCCAGCTAGCTGTCTTTCCTTATACCCACATTGAGAATCAAACTAAGAATCTCTAGAGAGCCAAGAAAAATGTTATTCACCCTCTTGCTCAAACTGAGCAATTGCTTGTCCTAGTGACTGACATATTATTAGAATTGCCTTTAGCATAATGTATAGGTGAGTAGATTTTTCTCCTTTAGTCGTTGTATTTTCTGGAAAAAATTGGGGTGCTGCTTCAGATGTTTCAGTGTACATTTGTCCTTTCCGAAGTCATTTTGCTGGGCTAGCAGATTATTTTTCCCCCCTCAAACCTAAGTTCCATTAAATTAGGTTAAATTTATATGCAGTGAAAATTTTATATTTAATTTTTTTTTTCATATTTAAATTTATATTTCAGTGAAAAGTGATTTTAAACCTACAAATGATTTATGCATTAAAAGAAATATATTTTTCATATCATAGAATCATAGAATCATTAAGATTAGAAAAGACTTCCAAGATCATCTGGTCCAACCATCACCTTGCTACCAATGTCACCCACTAAACCATGTCCCTAAGCACCAGGTCCAACATTTCCTTGAACAACCCCAGGGATGGTGACTCTACCACCTCCCTGGGCAACCTGTTCCAATGCCTGACTACTCTTTCTGAGAAGAAATGTCTCCTAATTTCCAACCTAAACCTCCCCTGGAGCAACTTGAGGCCATTCCCTCTAGTCCTATCACTAGTTAGAAGTGAGAAGAAGCTGACCCCCGGCTCCGCACACCTTCCTTTCAGGTAGTTGTAGAGAGAAATAAGGTCTCCCCCGAGCCTCCTCTTCCCAAGACTAAACCCCAGTTCCCTCAGCCACTCCTCATAGGACTTGTGTTCCAGGCTCTTCACCAGCTTCATAACCCATCTCTGGACACATTCCAGGGCCTCGTTGTCCTTCTTCTACTGAGGGGCCCAAAACTGAACACAGTATTCGATGTGTGGCCTCACCAGAGCTGAGTACAGGGGAACGATCACCTCCCTGTTCCTGCTGGCTGCATTATTCTTGATACAGACCAGGATACCTTTGGCCTTCCTGGACAGCTGGGCACACTGTTGGCTCATGTAGAACTGCATGGGGTTGTTGAGGCCAAAGTGCAGGACCTGGCACTTAGCCATGTTGAACCTCATCCCATTGGCCTCTGCACATTGACCCATCCTCTACAGGTCCCTCTGCAGGGCCTTCCTACCCCCCAGCAGATCAACTCTTCCCCCCTATTGATGTTGTCTGCAAACTTATTGAGGGTGCACTCAATTCCCTCATCCGAATCATCAATAAAGATATTAAAGAGGAGGGGCCCCAACACAGACCCATGAGGAGTACCAGTGGTGACTGATCGCCAGCTGGATTTCATTCTGTTCACCACTACTGTCAGGCCTCGGGTGTCCGGCCAGTATTTAAACCAGCAAAGAGCGTACCTGTCCAAGCCATAGGCTGCCAGCTTCTCCAGGAGAATATCATTATGGGACAAAATCTTGATTTTTCCTCTGTTGATAATTTGTATTCTCCCTTCTTTGTAAGGAATTTAAAAGGTTTATATTTTATTATCTTTCCTTTAGCCTTTAGATGTGACATGATTCTTGTCAATATTTATCTTATTTTGCCAAGAGCAGATTAAAAATCTAATTTATCTACCTTTCTTTGTTGCTGTTGTTGTTTGTTTGTTTGTTTGTTTTTTTTTTTTTTTTCCTTTTCTTCTTCAGTCATGACAATTATTCTGCTATTGGGTAGCAGTAGCACAAATTCTTTTGTTATGCCTATAATTAGCTTTGTAATTATTAACCTTACTTTTGACCTATTTATTCTGCTTAAATTCTGTAAGATGAAACCTGTCTGCCCATGGCTCTTACCAAAGGGGAATTCTGCAGGAGATAGAAGTTAATTGGGCTAAACTTTTTGAAGGCAAAAAGAAGAAAGGGAAAAAAAAGAAAGAAAAAGCAACAATTTTACACTGAAAAGTCTTCTTTATATTGTATAGTATTCTTTGACATTTGTATGGGACTGTGAGGGCAGATTTCTCATTGCTGTAAAATCCCTGAACTTGAAATTTAAAACAGAGAAAGTTGAGAAGACTATCTTCTCAAGTCCCAGGGAGGGAGCTAAGAGGATATCAGGAACATGATCCTATGATACATTGTAATATAACATAAATACTTGATTGAGAATAAATATCTCTATGTAAAAAGAGAACTATATTTTCTTTGGATTAAAAATAAATTTTACCAACACTGAAGACAAAATAATGCTTTAGCTCACAAATATTATTAATGTAATTTATTACTTGAAAAATTTTGCCAGAATTAATCACCACTTTATATAAAACAATATAGAGTTTACTGAGAAAAATATAGGAAGTCACAGAACTGAGAATTCATCATTTCCCAAATAACTTAATCTTAACCTCAATTCAACATGTTTCTTTTATTTATTGATCAACTTGCCTTTTGCACCCAGCTGACATAATGCCCCTCACTGTATGTGATATCTAGAAACTCTCGGTTTACCAAAAATCCATATACATGATCTTCTAGGCACTAATTTGATAGGCAATAGTAGTAGACATTCTCTGTCAACAACTCCACATCAATCTGTCAAATATTAATGACTGGAAAAATACTGACACCTCATTTTTTGTCCCCCCTCCCATCTTCCAAATGCAGTCCCTTCTCTGTTCCACTGTTCAGCCCATTTTTTTCATTCATTCTTCAGTGTTAACAGTGTTTATAATACCTGGCAATGTTTACCTGGTTCATCTGAACCATTTGACATGGATCAGATAACTTATCAAAGAATTCTGACTGTGACTGGATGAACTCTTGAAGGAATCAGAAAATACAGATAAGCATTATATACAAGTACTTGTTGTCATGGTTACACTGATAGGCTCACTTCTGACTTTTCCCTAGTCTTTCTGAATAAGTAATAGAAATCCAGAAAGACTTTCATGCCTCACTCAATGCACATTGCACATTCCTACAATTTTAAATGCACATGTATTTGGAAAAAAAAAAAAAAAAAAAGAGTAGGTGGTCTCTAATCCACCTACTTCATCTTCTAAAATATTTATAAATAGCAGAGTGTAAGTCAACATAAATAAAAGAAACCTGTACAGGTTGCACTACATTTTTTCAGAGCCAAAATACTGTTTTGCTGTCAGAGAAATCAAAATAAAGTTGTTAAACAAAGTACTGTAAAGAGAAAACAGAACTGAGTTCCTGTCAAAGTTTTATTTCACCAGACATTTTAAGGAACCTGATCTTTTCAAGAAATCCATCAGAAGAAATGCTTGTGCAGCTATATGCAGCAAATAATAATGAATCAACAAAAGGTGTGTTGCCTGTCCTTGAGAAGACTGTGCTGTGTAAAAACCAAAAACAAACAAAAACCCATAATCCTAGATTTTCTGTGTTTTAAGCTTAAGATATGGCACAGAAGTTTAAAAGCAAAGCACGTAATTTTGAGTAAGATGTTACACTCTAGAAATGGAGACGTTAAGTAGATATTTAATGCATGGTTATCTCCTCACCGGACCACCAAGCTCTTTTTTTTTTTTTTTTTAAATTTGTTTGTTTCTTTGTTTGCTTAGTTTCCTATATAGTTGCTGACATAAATATGTAAATGATTTTACTGTCTATGTATTTGCAGGTTATTGATCTTAGGTGGCCTCTAAACTGACCTGCATACCTGGTCCAAGAACTTTTCCAATCCTCCTATCTAGCCAGCATACAATTTTGACTTACTATTTATGGGGTGGATTCCTGCAGTTCTCTTTCAACAGATTGTAGTTACAGCATTCCATTTGTTGATTAGATGTGCCCAATTAAGGACCCATTGTTTGACGTACTTCTTTCCAGGACAGGTAGCTAGAGATGAAAATAATAACCTTCAACTTCATAAATATAGCACTGAAAGTTAAGAAATAAATTGCATAATAAAACAAAAGTTAAAAACATAAGCCTATATGCACAGCTATCTACCTTACAGCACACTAAACACTGCATTTGGAAAGACAGGTTAGTTCAGTTGCTGCAGACCATGCAGGAGAATGTCTGCTTATTCACTGTTCCTGAAAGAAACTGCCTGATAGTGCCCACATATAGAAAGAGACCTTTAAATATTGGTAATCCTTATGATCTGACTCCCAGTCTTGGCAAACATCTCTTGAAACCTGGAAGTTGCAAACTAATCCCTTCAACACTGTGTTTTTAAAACGTACTGCTATTAAGTTCATTTCTGGAGCCAAGCTTGATAGTACTTTTCCAACCACATTTCTGTTGCCTTGTATAAACTACACAGAATCTTCTTCAGACATGATTCCTTACAACATTTATTTTTTATTACAGAGAATATTTCAAGAATATTTCTTTGTGGCATCACTTAAAAACAGTCACAAAACTTTGTTCCCACTAGTCACAGTGGGAACTGCACTGTTTTTGAAGAAGTCCCCAGCTTTTCTTTTTTTCCCCCATCAAAATGCTAAGAAACCTAGATGTGCTCCAGGAAACAAGTATGCAATGAAATGTAAGTAAATAAGTCTGCTTAAATCACAAGGCTGTTATTATGAAGCAATACAGGATCAAAGTTAAAAATGTCTGGTCAACTATAACATTAATTTACATATATAGTGGCCTCTTATTTTATAAAGCATACTAATAATTCTTATTTCCTTGTTGTTTAGCAATCTTATACATTTGCATGCTGTTCATTGACACCATTATGCAAAATATATTTCTTATTAATATGAATACAAAGTGCTCACTGTGTTTCTGAAGTAGTTGCCTGGGACTATATCCCACAATTTTGCAATTTTAATTAATTATTTTTCTTGTCCCTTGTTTGTGAAAGACCTTGTTATTTTAATTTATATTTATTCAGCAGAAAAGGTTTTTCCCCAGTTTTACATATATCTACAGTTGCTCACTTTCCTCTCCTTAACAAGATGTTCATTTATTTATTTATATTAGTGTTCATAGGACTTTGCTATTTATTTTATTTTGACTTATTGATTATCTTTCCTGGATTGTGATGAGCTAGTCTATTCTTTCTGTTCTCTGTTCCTTTGAGTGTGTGTAAAGTAAGCCTATCAAGTACTGAGATAACTTTTCTTATTAAAATAAAGTCTCATAAACACTTTAAAAAGTGCAAAAACAAAACACCTGCACTGCAAAACCAAGCAGCTAACCAAAACAGAATTTTTCAGAGTGAAGCATGAAAATTCCTCCGCTACACATGTCAGTGTAGATTAAGTTAATAATGTGGTATAAATTTAAACACTACAATTTAGACACTAGACAATTTCTCTGCAAGACTGAAGAGGATGCTCTGGGTTAAAATAGTAGGAATATGATGTTATCTGGTGAATTGAAGTGAGAATATTTTACTTTCACTCCTATCCTCCAGGCTTTTGGGCAAACAGATTATTATGGATGATATCTGAGTAAAAAATGTGATGTTGGACATAGAAGGTCACAGTAGTACAGGAAACTTGAGGGCCTGTGCTTTAAAATTCAACTGCTTTTTGGGAGATACGTCTTTTAGTTTACTTTGGGATATTTATGCACTGTCTGTGGATGCTTTTATGCACTCTCTTCAGGCTATTTAAAATATATTATTGTGACCTGGCTGACCCTTCAGATGATTATTCTCCTTTGGGTTGTGCATTATTTTCCTATGTCTTTTTGAAATCTTCCCTTGTTTGTTGTTTGTTTCTTGAAATATTTGTATCATTTTGTCAGTAAAGGGCTTCCATCTGATGCCTCCTGCTCCACTATGCATTCAAACTGTTCACTGATGATCTGGTGCCTATAGTCTGGTAGATGAGATTTCACCTAAAACTGGTTAGACATGTGTCATTTATTTTTCTCTTATTGAGATTCTGCATTCTGTGAAACTGAAAATAAATAAATAAATAGATAATAAAAACAGAATAACCTTCAGTTACACGTATTCCAAAATTATGCCTATATTCTTTAAGGGATTTATCTTATTTTCTTGATTAGAGTTAGATGACCACAAAAGCCTGCAGGACTAGGAGCTCGGATATTCGTGTAGGGAGATTAGAGAAATGTATTGCCTATTACTAATAAGCTAGAGAAGTGAGAAAAAAGAAATGAAATAAAAAACACCTTTTCATCCACCCTCTTCCGCCTCCTCACCCAGGTGGTACAGGTTTGTGGTCAGTCCTATAGTGTGTCGCCGCTTGCCACTCACGTCACTCTCTGCCCTGATCCACCTGGTCCCTCCACAGGATGCAGTCCTTCCCAAACTGATCCTGTGGGGGCTGCCCATAGGCAGCAGCTCTTCAAGAACTGCTCTCACATGGCTCTGTACTATGGGGTCCATTCCCCAGGAGCAAACTGCTCCAGCACAGGTCCCTCGTGTGCAGCAGCTCCCCACCAGACCCCCTGTTTGTTCCTGTGTGGGCTCCTCTGCACGGGCTGCAGCTCTGGCCTGAGGTCTGTTCCTGTGGGGGCTCTCCATGGGCCGCAGCCTCCTTCAGCATAGATCCACCTGCTCCACCAGGGGATCTGCACTGCTGTGGGACCAAGGGCTGCAAGGGGACAGCCTGCTCCACCAGGGGCCTCTCTACAGGCTGCAGGGGATCTTCTGCACCATGCCTGGAGCACCTCCTGCCCTCCTACTGCACTGCTCTGCTGGGTGTCTGCAAGGCTGTTTCTCACTCCTCATTCTCGCAGCTGCATTTTATTTTTATTTTTATTTCCCCCACCCCCCCCTTTCTTAAATATACTCTCACAGAGGTGGAAACAACATTACTTCTTGGCTCGGCTCTGGGCAGTGGTGGGTCCCTTTGGAGCCGGCTGAAACTGGCCCTTACCTAACATGGGACAGCTTCTGGACTCTTCTCCCAGAGGCCACCTCTGCAGGCCCCCGCTACCAAAACCTTGCCTTGTAAATCCAATATAAAAGAAAACAAAACAATTTAAACAAGAAAAAGTAGGAAACATTTATTAGTTTCTCTTTAAGAATGATGGTGTAGCAGTTTCCTGGGATCTAAGATACAGGTTCAGGTCTTATGAATATAGATCTTATGTCTTGATCATCCATATCCAGTGAATATGGTAACCACAAAACAATAAATTTTGTTATCAAAGTTATGATCTTTTCTAGTTTCCTTTTGATAAAGAAAGTTTACAAGCTGTTTGGTTCTAAATTAATGGTTAACCAAAATCCAGGAAGATTTCTTTAGGACCCTGAACGAGCATGCAGTGTCCATGTAAATTGTTCCTTGTCATTATTTACAATAATACAAAATGAACATGCTGGTTTATTAGAATCAGATTTTTGTGTTTGTGTCAACTCTGTATGTGAAAGCATAGCTCTTTAACTTGAGGTTTTATTTTCTGTGAAATTAAAACACGTAAAAATTAGGTACTTAGAAAGTGTGTAGGGTTGTCTTCATGTTTCTTGGGAATCTAGCCTAACTGCTTACCTCCTAGCCTCTAGAACACGTGCTTGCAACATGGTGCTGTGCCTAACTGGTCTATCCAAAACACTAGCTTTTTAGCACCAAGTTTCTCTCAGATTGATATACACCACTTCTGAAAAGGGTTAGAAATTAATGAAGTTCTATTTTAAGATAGCTAGCAGTAGCCATCTAAAGCCAGCTTTGGCTGCCCTGTAATGGGTGTAGGCATATCATTATGTTATGCCCAGAGCACTGGGTTCATTTCTGGATATCATTTTACCACCAAAAAGCTGTTGACAAATTAGAGAAAAGAACAATGACACTAATTATGGTTACAAAAATTGTTGGAAAGCAATTATTTTTATGAGTAAATGGTGCCATCAATATGAAAAGTTGAATGAAATTAAGATACAAAATATTTAAAAAGAATATTAAGAAGTGCTTTCTGACAGTGAGATGTATGGAGCTGCAGAACAGTTTCCAAAGACAGGTGGTGGGACTCTCATCACCTGAAGCACTTGAAATGCACAGATAAAGAAATGTTAAAACATCTTGAGAAGTTATATCACATGGATATAAATGTTGTTTATTTAGATTTAGACCTGCACCTGATTCTTTCTAAAACTTTTCAAAGTTTCTGGTCATTCTCTTGTTCCATTCTTGTTTCTCCAAGACCAAAGTATGGCCTATGTAGACCTCTATACCTTAATTAATATATAAAAATTGAATATTTTTTCTTCACTATATCTTTGATGCTTATCACGATTCAAGTAATAACCTATAGAAACAACATTTCCAGTACAAACTTGGAAAATGACTACAAAAAGTTCTGTATTTTTCTCAGTCCTGATAAAACATCCAGCTCAGTAAATGTATTAGCATTAAACACTTTATTAGAAAAGAGATCTATGTTGTAAGTACTCATGTCAATCACTTGGATCTGCAGATACAGATTTCCTATGCTTCCACCTCCTTCCATCCTAACTCTGGGCTTTTCATGAGCAGAAAATATCCCACCTAATTCCTCCAATGACTCTCTTAAGGCCAAGGCAGCATTAACATTCTCTTCAGCCTCTGCAGGTTTGGAAAGTTATTCTAGATTTGTCTAATGGCTGGAAAATATTCAGCTTTTTCTAAATCAGAGTTTCCTTTGCTTGTGAAGCCAACTTCTGTTTTTCCTTCATTTTTATTTTTTATTTTTATTTTATTTTTTTTAATGGTTTCTTGACCTGTTTTTCAAAAGCCCAGTGATTCAAACACCTTTTTTTTGGCAGAAAAAAAAAAGTGTTTCCTTGCGCTGCTCTAAGCTGTATCCTTTCTAAATGTATTTGTCTATATATTTGTATTTAACTGGCATACTCCACATAAGAGGCTAAGCTGATCTTCACAAGACTGCAGTTTTCACTTTAGACACTTGCCTTTGCCTTGTTAGTGCTGACAGTATTCTCAGGTCTGTCCTGCATGAATCTTAAAAAGGTGTGCATCATGTTAAAAAAAAAAAAAAAAGAAAAGAAAAAAGAAAAAGGAAAAAAAAGTTCCCTTTGGAACTTTCCTGATGGTCTTGTGTACCTGAAGCATTGCTTTTGTAGCTTTACCCAAGCAACAGTGCTGGCTGTTTTGTCCTTCTGGCTCTCACAAGTGATGTCATTCAGTACAGTCTTTTCTATTTCACTCTTCCTCCCACATTCTGGGTCATAACATGGTTTGCCATAAAATGTGTTGGTGTTTTTTGTTGTTGTTGTTCAATTCAACTCTGAACTCTGAGTGCTTTTCTCACACAAGTGTTCTTTTTGTGTTGGTCATAACAAGTTCATATGTTGTCTTCATGGCAACTCACACTAGACTTCTAAAGACATGTTCCAAGTCTTCAATTAGCACCATTCCTCTGGGCTTATTTCTTATTGAACAAGCACCATCCAACTTCCTAACAAAATATCTGCAGCTCCCTCATTTATCCTTTGTGCAACTTTAAACTTCATCATCATTAATGTTCTTCTGCAGTCGCCTTTTTTTTTTTTTTTTTTTTTTTTTCAAAATACCACTGAATAAGAAAGTAAAATCTGTAAGGGTACCTTCACATACACATTCCTCAAAGACAGGATTTGCCCTCGTCTTTTCATGCTGCTCAAACAGAAATGCAAGCAATCAGCCTTTTCTTTCCTCACCCTTTCCTGAACTCTTCCTCTGCATGGGAATGTGATTCTAATTTTTTCTTATCTGCCTTCATTGCCTTTGGACTTTGTATTTTCTAACACATATCAAGGTTGGATTGACAGATGTGCTATTGATGAGGGGATGCAGTTCTTCTGACATTACTGCCAAATTGATAATGAAAGTTTTCACATGCTTATAGGCTGAAGTTAAAGAAGAAGCAGGTCATAAAAATGTAAAAATGTTACCACCTCAAACTGTATTGAGCTTGAGAGGAGGATCAGAGAGGTTTTTTGTGGGATAATAAATACGATAAAGAATTTTCTGGATGGTGATGAATGTTATTGAGAGAAAGAAGTTAAGGCAGTTTGATCCAGGAGTCATGGAAAAGGGACAAGATGACAGTAACTGCAGATGTAACTGAACCCCTGGGTAGGTAGACTGAGTGTATGTAATCCAAAGCCCACCCCATGCTATGGCTTAGTGTCTATTGCTTTTCCAGTGTTGCATTTTTCCAATTAAATCCTGATTCTGTTTCACTTCTTCATTTATGTTCATTTGTATCTATTGGAAAGAAAATTTACACTAATTCTTAAGCAGAATAAAATTTGAGTCCTGACATAACATTTTATATTGTATTTCTGCAAAGAATTTCAAGTTCCACAACAACAATTATATCCTGATCCTGAAAGAAAATCCTTTCAGACTTTTGAGGAGGGAAAATTCTGTATCTTGTGAAACTCAACAAAATTTTGGTTCGCTGACTTAGGCGTAAAAATATATCTTTAAGGTAAAGGAAAATGCTTCCTAATTTCACTTCATTTTTCCTTATCTTTCTGGAACAAGGTTAACCATGTTTAGTCAAACATACATTAGCATGTATTTAGCATACATTGGTCAGGGGCTTACACATTACGTAGAAAGTGTATTCTTAAATAAAGTAAACATCACATGTTATCTTTGGTGGCAGCATTCATTATACATGTACATATAAGACACAAAAGGTTAAGCAGCAAAAGGAGGTCAGAGTTGTTCTAACTTTTTATTTTATTTTATTTTAATCTTGTCTTACACTAGCTGCAATCATTTCCTATGAAAAATAGAGACAGATTCTAAAATTCTCCTAGGCAGCTACAGTATGTATTGTCAGGCAGCATGTCAGAAGAAAATGTTGTGGTACTTAAGACATGTAACTTTTCCAAATGACCCGTTTAACATGGAATTCATGCTACACCTGAAATTCATGCTACAAGATAAAGTAAAAACTCTGCACTGACTCTGGTTTGCAAAGTAAAAAAGAATTTGCCTCTATCATTTTGGGCTCACCCATGACATATACACTTCTCTAGGCAAATAAACCTCTTTAAAACATATAGAAATCTAGTGCTGGAGAGCTTTTTTAAGCCTTCTGAGAGGCTGTGCATGAACTGAAAATATTATTTTTTCACTGAATGTGAAGAAAGACTTGTTACATATGTTACAAAGCATTTACCTTCTATGCAATTGAAAACCCATAAGGAATCAGTATCAGCAAAACATGTTTTTCAGAAATTAAATGTCTTGTTTTCAAGCATTTGAATTCTGGAAGAACTCTAATTTCAGCAGCATAATCCTTTATGGCCTAGGAAAATGATCTGAAAATTCTCAGAGTATAGCAGGGATAAATGAAGAGTTATTTTTCAGTGAAAAGTCGAGAAAAACAAAGAGGAAAGGTTGAAAATGGCAACAAGAGCTGAAGAAGGCACCACTTATCCAGTTCTGTAGAATAATAAATAGTATGTTGTCCTTTTGTCTTTCATATTCTTGGAGTTAAAGAAGTGTTTGGACTGTGGTCACATGGTCTAAAAGTTTGGGTACACCTGTGTGGTGCCAGGAGTTGGAGTCAATGATCCTTATGGGTCCCTTCCAACTTGGGATATTCTATGATTCTATGATTCTATGATTATAACACTATATTTACTATTACGTTATTATTATTATTATTATTTATATTAATGTTTTTTATCAGTTAGCTACATTATTTTTATGTGATCTATGACATAGCATACTTTCAACCTGGAGAGAGAGATTTACTTTCCTCCTTTGACAAGAAAACTGGTATGAAGTGTATTTGATATGATACTTAAGAAGTATGATCAGTAATAGCCAATTATAAAGTGTACACTAAGAAATCTGTATTACAAATGGTGCAACTAATGAACAAATATTCAAATATTGAACAGAAGTATGGAAAAAGAACTGGGACGGTTTTCTAGAACTTCATTGATAACTATTAAATCAGTACTTCTTTTGTGATTAGCCAAGTTATCCAATGAACAGACAAAAATAAAGTAATTTAATAAAAACTATTTTTTAAAAAAAGAGATTTTTTAAAATGATATATCACTCAAAAAAAAAAAAAAAAAAAAAGTAAAACCAAAAATAAACAAACAAAAACCAAGAAAAAACTGTTACTGCTGTTGTACTGAGACCAGTCATGGTCCACCCTGCTCTGGTGCTTGCAAATGTTTCAGCAGGGGAAAAAAATAGGTCACTACCTCTGTCTTTGCCACACTTAACAGTAGTCAGTCAAGTATACATACAAGTATGCTTAAACATATTGTTTACCACGTTATCTGCGGGGGAAAAAAAAAATAAAAATGGAGGCAGGGGGCATTTGTATGCAACTGAACTATAAATCTTGTTTGAGTTACAACTGGCTTCTAATCTTGAGTGCTTTAGCATGAATTTGAACCTTGACATCTAGATGTTCATTGAATAATTTGAATTTTAATTTCTGATGATCTTTACTGTGAAGAACTATACATAGTAACCCTTCACATTCTTAAAAAATAAAAAAACAAACAAACAAACAAACAAATAACCAAAAAAAATATCCAACTGGAGAAATGCCTGGTGTTTTAGAAACCAAAAATAATTAAATCCCCACCCCAGAAAAAAGTCCTTTAAAATGTTCAGCGTATGAGCATGATCTACCTCAAATGTGCTGCTAAGAACTGTATCTCTAGAGATACAAAGCTGAAAACAATGATGCTGTACATCAGAGAGAGAAAAGATTACTATGCCTAAAGTAATCATCAAACTATGACATTTTAAGCCTGAAACTGCATTTTGCTTATAAAGTTTTTACTCTTCCTTCTTTTTTTTTTTCTTTTTTTTTGTTTTCCATATATTTTATGAAATAATACCTTTTCCTTAGAAGCAATCAAAATTATCTAAAGAATATAAGGAATATATTTTTTAAAGAGAACTAAACTCCACCTCAAAGGTTCGTTCATTTAAGGTTAAATTGTCTAAACATATTTTCCTCTCTCTGAAAGATAAAAAGAGAATGTTTTTAATATGCTGACTGTATGAAAAAGCAAGCCGGCATTTTAAAGACTGAACAGTTTCCCAGGCATGTAGTTAGTCCAAATGGAAATGCTAGCTGCTACCTTGATATAAATAAAAGATACAGTTAATTTGTTGTTCAAATTACTGAAAATGTCCTTGCCAGGAGAAGTTTGAATAATTCCAGATTTGACTGGTAAGACACTAGTGACACTCAGTTATTTAAATCAAAGAATTGTTACTTTTTATTACAGTCTTCCTGAATGGACCTTACTTCAAAATCCACTTCTAACCAAGATTTACTTATTATTGGCCAAGTGCTTCTAAAGTGCTTCTAAAACATAATTGTACTGTGATCTGTTTCTGTATATAATATAATATATGTTCTGTAAAGTAAAATAATGATCAGTAGGACTTGATTTTCAGTATGAAATCTAGTAAGAAACATTTCAAGTTATTAGCTAACTCTCATAGGTTACTATTGTAGCACAATCTGCCTTAAAAGATTTTTTATTTTATTTTTATTTTATCTCTAAACCAGCCTTTTCTTGTCCCCATGGTATACAGTGATTGTAAGGAAATACACCCTCTGCTTGTTTTGTGCTGTGTGGACTTCTCAGCCCCCAGCAATATTTCATATGGGAGAGAACTCTACCAGCAAGCACCTCAATAAATAAACCCTATCAGTATCCAGTTAGATCCATATGGCTAGAGATTGTGTAGACACAAAATAGGTGCACAAGCATCTTGGCCTATAATGGACTCATCAGTGGTGGATCTTGAACTTTTGGAATCTGAAACCTTTAAAACACAGCTTTGAATCATTTCCCCATGTTTCATGCCAAATTTTATTTTGTTTTCAATGGGGATGTATAATACAACCAGTGAAAACAGACAGTAAGGCACTCAATCTGAATTTACTGTAGAGGATAGAAGTAATATAAGCCATTGTTACCTTCAGTAACACATTGACTGCCTTCTGCAAATTATTTTTTGCAGAAATAGAACTTTCTGCATGGAAGACTGAAATATGATATCAGCAATAGAATCAAGAAGTTATACAATTTATTTTTAAAGGTTTTATGATGGCATTGTACCATAGTGATTATTTTCTTAGCACAGGCTGCATTGTGATTCTGTACTGTTTTTCTGAGAACCAGTTGCATCCCTTTTCTTTCTGTTTAGCTCAGCAGCTTAGTAACGTGAGCAATAAGAGAAAAGGATTTCTGAAGAAACTGCATTCTTGTTTTCTATTTATACTTGGTAGAAACACTTATTCCATATTTCTCACAAACTCATTCCTAGCACATCACTGAAGCATGACAGCAACACTTAAGTTTACAATAAACCATTTACCTGGTAGGAGGGAACAAAATTCTCTTCCAAGACTTACAGCACATCCTGGAATATTGCGCTGGTTCTTAATACAAAATCAAACTAGGCATTTCCCCAGCATTGATTGTGTATTGACAAGAATCTCTTCATTAGTGCAACTGAGGCAGGAAAAACCATCTAAACGTAGTACACAGTTCTTGGATTCTCTATCCAATTAATGACTTTGAAAAATGCTGAGACTGCTGAGGAGAAACAAGGACTCTCGATGTTAGATAGGGCTACTTAAATAATATATTGGGAGGTAGTAAATTTCAGCCTTTCCCATTTTTACAGATATTCTGTGAATGAATGCAGACTTTTGAGTTAGGCTGCTCTGAAGTTTAAGAGAACTTTTTATTTTTTATTTTTTTTTCCTACAGATTCTTTCAATCAATAGCTGAGATACCAGAATGAAAAGTATATTATGGAATCATGGAGAAGTGAAATTGTTGCTTGCCTGACTATTTTCTGTAGCCAGTAGAGCCTAGAATGCATTATTTATGTTGTGTAATTAGTCACACAATATTGGTTCTGCATCTAACCATTTTGTAAATAAATGCAAGGGCTGTGTGAAAGAAACCTTGATACTTATACAGACTAATTGCTAGGAGCGTTTTGCTGTTTCAAAGAGAGTGAAAGAAGATTGTTGCTGTCCCCTTTATACCTTTTCCTCTTGCTTTTCACAAGAAAAAAGTAGTACTTGTCTATATATGATGACTCAGGATATAAAAACCTAATTCCCTTCTCATTCTGGAGAGAAAGATATATAAACTATCTTGTCTCAGCTGGCTGTTTACAAAATATATACTCTATTTTGTCTTGTCACAACCAAATACAGTAATTGCATTTATATGAATACAACACTAATTGCCAACGGTTTGGTCACTCATCTTTGTCTCTCTTATTGGATTAATTGCCTGAGTGCCAGGGTTCCTGCTGGAGGGTTTAGATTGCAGCTGTGTCTATACACTGAGTATTGTTTTATCTGTTTACCAGACATACCAACTGAGTCTGTTGCTCCCTTTTAATGTCACTCTGTTGTAGGTTACTTTTCCCTTCATTATCATGATACTTATTGTAGAGGGAATAATACCATATAGTACAATGCAGCATTCAAAATTATTTTTACTTTGCCTTACTACTGTATTTTATGTATAAAAGTATGAGAAGTATTTGTACAAATACTCTGCAACTCTTAGACCTTCCTCAAACTTATTGCAGAAAATCAATAGGCAATAGGCATGGGGTAGAATAAATTCTTCTTGGTTAAGGATTTTGAGATCTGGGAGAAAAAATCAACAACATAAATTCTCTGAGAGAGAAGAAAAAAGAATTAGAAAACAGAAGTCTGGTTCATCTGGTTCAACTTTGAGTAGTGCTGCAAATCAATAAAGGTAGAAAGATATGCCTAGATGCTCTTACTGGGACAGAACTCCACCTTCACATGGCTTCATCTATGTTTACATTACATGAACATGGTGAGAGCCTTTCCTCAGCCTGTGTCAGTAATAACTATATCAAATATAGCTGAAATAGGAAATTCTGGACATATCATTCCTTCTTAAAAAGAGACAAGAGAAACTAGTACCAAATTGTTTGCCTAACTGAAATTAGGCCATGAGCTCTTCAGTTTTGAAATAATTGTAGCTCAGATGAGAGCATTCCCCAAAATCAGCAACTCATTGCAATTTGTCAGAATGTTTTCTGTGCCTTTTACATTGGAGGGTTTATCTGGATTTGGAGTCTACAGGTAGTTTCTGATAGGAGTATAACCCAAATTGTGAAATAGATTATCTCTGATACCACCCAGATTACTACCCAGGGATGTACTGTATCCTATTTTCTTGAACACTAAAGATAACTATCAACAAGGAAAAGTTAATTTGCCTAATGTTCCAGACCTCTCCTTCCTCAGTGCTATGTACAAAATAAATATTTACCAGTACTCCTGTTATTACTACTACCATTAAGAATTAGATAAATTGATATTTATGCCATCTTTTGGCTTGATTTTCAAAAATACTGGATATTCATAGCTTCTTTTGACTGTATAAGTGTTTAAGTGTATAAACATTTAGGAAAACTAAGATTTATAACCTCACAGGAGTGCAAAAAGCTCATTTTTATTTCCTAAAATCCATAAACTTGTCCTTGCAACTCAGTTCTCAAAAATATTATCAACCATTTACTGTGAGTTCAACAAGATGATGTATTACTCCTACAGATATTCAGTCCTACAGACTATGGTGTCACACAATCTCTTTAAAAATACCATATACACCATGATTCTTGAATTTATCACTGTATGGTATAGTCTGCAATGTTTTTATTAATTTTAAGTCTCTTTTTTGAATATTTCAATTTTTCAACTTTCTCTAGGAAGTACAAATATCAGAAATGAGCATGCTATTCACAACACACTAAAAAATCTGTAACTGTTTTAGTCGTACTCAGAATATGTCTTGGTAGACATTAGTCTGTTTCACGTAAAATTTGCATTCAAGTAATAATTTAGTAATTCTTTGGAACAGTCATCAGCATGGGCCTGGAAACCCTTTCTATTTTCTTTCTTTCTTGATTCATGAACAACTGTACCACTGGTGATACTAAATTGTAAGATATTTTCTTTGGTTTGGGTTATAAGTATGTCATTATCAGCATATAATACAAATGTTTTATGTGTTTTGGGCCCTTTTCCAAATGCAGAACAGAAATATTTAGTGAATATTTCTTTTATTTTTCATCGTCAGTGATATATATAACCAGTATGTTTTTCTAGCTCCTGAGCAATATAATTGCTAGGATTCTTTTTGATCCATAATTTGCTTGGAAAAATATATCTTTATTTTCAGCCTTAGATGTGCTAATCAGAGATTTTTCCATGGGTATTTTCTTCTTTTTATTCGTTATGGATATGTTTCCTAGCATTGTGTGTTTATCCATTGTCATTAGCTATTGATTAATAACTTTATTTTTCTTATATTTTGATAGTTACTTTAAAAAATCAATTCAAAATTCCTGTTTGTATATAAAAACCATAATCAAACCATAAGCACACAGTCCTCTGTGGAAATGGAAACTAGCTAGTTACTGCATTTAGTTCAGTAAGTAAAATATATGTGTTAATAGCTGAGATTTCTGTGATATGTTGTGTTTTAAGTTGCATTTCTGCCTGTGATAGAGCTTTTTTTCTCTACCTCTAGTCATATTTTATCTGTATTCACTAATATATACAGAAAAGAGCCAATCTTTTGGTCTATAGACCTAAATATGTGTCTGTAAATGATGACTACTATGACAACTACTGCTATAACCAGAAGAGGCACAAGATAGAACATTGATCCATAAGGATTCAAAGTTAATTGCTTCCAACCTATCAGTGATTTAGAATTAAAAAAGGACTGCATTGGACAAAGAAGGCCTGTTTGTTCTTTCTTATACTACCTTCTGCAATAGTTTATAACCACCAATGTTAATAATCCAGTCATTAATTCTCTTGGTTTCTCTAATGCTAATTAAGACAAATGTTTATTTATAAATGAGCAATTCTGAGTCTACTTATTCCCAGCATTGGCATATAAATAGTTAATAAGTACCAATAAGTATAATTCCCTTTTCTTCCCTTAGTGCCTTGGCTAATTTTGTAATCAATATCTTGCGTCTGATCTAATAGAAAGTTCCTTATTCCTCCTTGTGCCATTCAGTCTGGCAGGTTAGCACTCCGGCACTCTGCTGACTGCCTTCACTCTCCAACTCCCTCTCCCTCCCCCCTGGCAAATGGCTTCTTTTTAATCATGTAAAGGCAACCCAAACAATTGATCTCTGTCATCAACAAAGATCCCACAAGTTTCCAAAACACCATCAGTAATTCACTGCCTTTTTTGTTTGTTTGTTTTGCTTTGTTTGGTTTTACCATGTTTCCTTCATTTATCCTGACTAAGGGTTTTAGAGAAACATAGCACATAAGCCTTGGAGTAATAGCATATGTACAGAAGACAATGAATTTCTTATTCATAAACATTCCCTTTATAGAACTTTGACCCATGTGATCAGGTTAAAGAAAATGTATTGCAGCAGAGAAGAAAAGTCTGCATATTCCGTGATTGTGTTAGTTAAGCCAAGTTTAAACATTTTCTTCCTGTTCTGCTGAAGTCATTTCATGGTCTAAGTTTTGTTCTGTTTATAAATACAGTGAGCTCCAGGTTTACTCCTCCTTTTTTTTTTTTTTTTCAGAACTTTTTATATGGAATGTCACAGTGCACAGCTAGAAAAGTAAAAAAAAAAAAAAAAAAAAAAAAAGAAATCAAAGAAATTTAAGGATGCTTACTCTTTGTTCTGTGCATGATGTACTAGTCTCCCTTTCACTACCTTGTGGTTGTATCATTTTCATATATCTCTTTCAAAGTTTTGTCTTCTGGGAGTGTCATATTATCTGTGATAAAGGAACATGAAAGTGTAATTTGGAATAAAGCATTTTGTTTACAAATAAATACAATTTTATTTACAAAGGTAAACAATGCAGACATTCAGAACTGGATGAAGAATTTGAGCTTCTAATATTTGCTTCCTGTGAGCTGATATAATTTATGTTTTCTGCTGATACAATTAATCTGTATGGTAAGCTCTAGAATGAGTGGGGAAGTCTGTAAAATGATTCATGTCTCATCAGGTACCAGTGTATTTTTCCTTATTTCAGACTACAGAAACATACACAACAGCATTTCATAGGTGGCTTGCTCTTTTACCTCTTCTAGGAGTTATGTGTCGGATTATATTTGCTGTTTATTAATTTGCTACTTAACATGTAATGCTGTTCAATCTTTCTCCAGCCTGAACGTAAAGCCAGACACTGTTACACTCTCCTACACAATATATATACTGGGTCATACAGTGCCTTATATTTGACTGTTGTTGAATGGCTTCTGTGGCCTGTAGTAAGATTATGGTAGGTTACAGACCCAAAAATTGCTTTCCCTTCAAGGGTTAAACTATATAATGTAATTGTGCCTTATTCTAAGAAAGCTGGTCTCCCTGGGGTCAGGCAGAACACTGAGCTGCAATCATTAATAAGCCATTTTGTGTTTGCCTCTGTGATCAAAGAAATCTTGTCCAGAGTGCAGTAGCTTGTTTCCTTTGCATTTCAGCTTCAAATTTAGTTTCCAGAGAGAAGAGAGAATAAATCCTGACAATAACAATGGTGAATCTTTAATGGCACTCATTAAAGTCAATGTTTGATTTTTCAACTGTGCTACCTGAAATTCAATTTTTAGACCAAAAATGCATTTAAAAGCTTTGGGGCCTTTTGTAACAAACACCCTTTCACAAGTTATACTGATCCGCTATGTTGGATGGAAGACTACTTTATGTTATTTGTTCCATTAGTTCCTTTAATTTCTTTTATAATAGTTGAGCCTTTACAGCACCTAAAAAAAAAATAAAAATCTAATAGCAGCTTTGATCTTCAGATATCAGCTAGAGGGTACTCCACACTTGGATTTTAAATAATGTACTGTAGAAAGCTACCATCCAATGAAAAATCCTCAATTACTTTAGAAGCTACCCTTCACCGTGCTTTTACATTTACAGGCCTTTCTCCTTTTTTGAAATTTCAACCTCCATAATACCGAGGTGCTTTAAGCAATTATTTATGATAGCATTACCTCATCCTAATTTTCTACTCAGTGCATATACCAGAGTTGCATCTGCTTTGTTAGAGCAAGTAACATCATCTAGTTGATACTTGTTCTCCCTCTTCTCTGACATAATTGATGAAAAACACATCCCCAGAGGAAGCAGTACCTTTCTTTCTTTGCATGGGATGCAGTATTCCTTTAACTATGTTTCAATTAACACATTAAATGAAACAAAAATCCAAAGCAGAACACTGCATTGTAAGATGTTGCACTACAGTTATTTTTGTGCCTTTAGGACTAAAAATCACATAGATAAAACCCCAGGTTTCATATGCTGTATGAGTTAACATGCCTTTCACTATGTAACTATACCAACGCTATTCAGCACTTGTTTGTTTGACTATATGCACGGTACACTTACTGCCTGTGTGAATGGATAATGAGTGCTGCACACAGTATACTGTATAAACAAATATTCATATATAATTTTTCTCCTTAGAGCATAACTGATTAAGATAAAAATATATATTTTTAAAATAAAAATTCAGTTATGTTGGAAAAAGGGTGATTGATAAATAAAATAATCAGTAGGAAGGTTCTCTAGCTGCAAAGCCTGCCAGTTTCACCTGATTGCACATTACTGAAGATCAGAGGCACTGGAATGGGCATCTCCACGTGATGTGAGTGTAGCCACATGTTGTGCATAAAGTGCATGGGAAGCTGTATTAGATTCAGAATGGGAGCCTCAATAGACAGATCAATGTCTGTGAAATGCAAAGCAAAACAGGGTTTTCCATGCTGATTAAATGCCAGCTATTCCTTAGAATTATGAAATTCCTTCTATCATTCAGTATCTGTGCCTACTTATAACCAGAGAAATAGGCTTTGTATTAAATGTTGAGTGATATTAAAGCCCTAGTGTAAGAGACACAAAATCATGTTCCTGCTTGGATGGGAAGTGTGGCTTGAGTCTCATTTGAAACCACCAAACTGCTCACCATCTCTCTCACAAATATTTTTTCTGCCTTGTATTAATAATGGATCATGTTTGAAACTTGTGCCACAGTCTTGCTATAGACAATGTCAACTAAGTCAGTTCTTCATTCTTCCATTACTCAAAATATTTATGTTCTGGCACACAGTACTGCAGTCTCCCTCCTCCAAGGTGACTGTTTAAACCCCTTTGCTCTGGGATACACTCACACGTAATTTGCACTGTTGTCAGAATCCTAAGCCACCTCCCTGCACATTTTAACTCTGCTACTGGTGTGCTAGAGTATTTCTTATCCTGATTCCTGAGATCAGAGTACTTCTGAACCTGCCAGTCCTGCTGAACTCTGTTAGGCAATTAAATTAGAGACATGTCACAGCTGAGAGACATGTTAAAAGGCGTTTGCTGACACTACTTATCAGATCCCGAAACCTGCTTCCAAGAAATGGGAGACAGACAATCCCAGTGAGCTCTGAAGTTTTCCTTCTCCACTCTGTTGCTTACGTTCAGCTGAATTGTGAACGAGGTGAATGGTGACAGGACTGTCACTATTTTGTTTCATTTTGAATTATAGTGTTCCTAGTTTTCCAGAAAGAATATGATTTATTTTTTTTTCATACTCAGGATTAAAAAGTATAACAATAGTTAGATTGTTAATAAGAATTATAAGATGAAGAAAAAAAAAATCTTTTTTTCAGCCAGCTTTATCTATGAGTGTAAAGCTTTTTAAATCTGGGTCTCAAATCTCAAATGTTTTTTTTAAATTACATCTAAGGACTACTCAAATGTATTCATAATTAAAGTTAGAGACACATGTAACTTTCATGTTAGAATCATAATTTACTGAACAGAGGGTTATCCTTGAAGATTGCTTGGAAGACAGAATTGGTGCAGACACAGTGTCCATCTGTTTTCTGTCCTAAATCAAAATATCTGTAAAGAAACAGCTTTTCAAAACTGTTTCTTTACTTTTTTCATACTTTCAAAAGTAAAATGGGCTGTAAAGCTCATATATCCTGAAGTCGGTAGTAGAGAAAAGCAGATAACTTAGTCTTTCTTCATGGGAATATTATAAAATCCTTAAAGAGCTCCAAAGCTCAGACTCACAATAAATCTAATGAAACACATAACAAGCATAGAATGCATCCAAGGAGTCCTTCCCTCAGGTCATTAAAGTACTTTCTGCAAAGTGCTCCTCAAATCCTTGGACTGGAGAAAACAGAGATTTGTACTGTGAGATTTACGATGTGGTCATATGAGATTTGCAATTCCTTCATCAAGCTGCATGGCACTGACACAATGCTCAACAGATTTGCTTTTTTTTTTTTTTTTTTTTTTCCTTCTTCTTCATTTTCAACTGAACAGTAAATAAAATTACCAAAGTAAATCAACACAATACATTTCCATTTCTCCTCAAGGGATTTATATCGCTTTATATTTGATATTTCTTCCCATCCAGAGAACTAGATTTTACTCCTCCTTGTTTCCTCTGAAACATAGTGAGTAATGGATGCCCAACACTGAAGAAAAAAAAAAAAGAGAGAGAGAGAGAGAAAAAAAAAAAATAGTGTGCTCTTGGCATTGCAATTGTTCACATTACAGTAGTATCTTGGGACTTAGTTTGAAATCAAGATCCCAGTTTGCTATGTTTCTGAGTATAATAGAAGATAATCTTCACTTCAGAGCAGTTTTAATCTCTGTAGAAATGATAAATGGAAGGTAGTAGAAAGGAAGACTGCTATGTCTCTGTTTTATAGACAGGTTTAAAACACAGAATTTACTCTTACACTAATTTGTCATGCTGAAGGAAGCCCCGGTGAGGGAGCTGTACCACAGTGTGTCAAAGGCAGACTCCTCATGGAAATGTCAAATATCCCCAAACCACTGTGGCACACACAGAGTGGGGCCATTCTAATGTTTGGCTTGTGCTCCATTTTTTTTTCTCTAAAGGCTCACCTATAACCATTCTCATAACCTTAGGAGTGGCTCCCATGTGCTGCCATTCTTCTTGACTGCATTCACTGCATCTAAATGTTCTGAAAATTTACAAGTCCTGTGACTCAGGCAGAGTGAGAGAGTAATTTGCCTACTCCATTGACAGAGAAAGAGGGGGAAAATTATGACTTCTAATAATGCCTAATTCATCTCTAGCTTGGAAAAAAAATGCTTTTCACTATGCAGAGAGGAACTCTGAGTCACTGAAAGTGCCATCCTTGAGCTTTAATTCACTGCATTTGTGTTGTCAGCACACACTAAACAACATGTAGTCCTAAGTGTGTTGGATGATAAACAGTAAGCTTTCAGTATCAGGATATAAATTGGTATACATATTAGTCAGTCATTACTATGTCACACAAACGTTGTAAAACAGTAAGAAATATACTGTATAGGCTTTTCCAGGATAAATTTCCATGATACAGGACAGTTTTTGCAGCATTCTGGAGTCATGTCATGTCCAGCTGTTCATGGGCATACATTTAAAAAAAAAAAAAAAAAAAAAAAAAAGCAATTAAGTGATTATAATATGATTATATTATTTTTTATTTTTCTTTTTGGTGATCCTAAGAATGTCTGTAGGCTTCCTTTTTATGGTCCTATGGAGAGTCATTCCATTACCTCACTGGTCACCATGGCTAAACTAATGTTAAAACACTAGCTGTGTCTTGAAATTCTGAAAAATAACTTGCACACTCTATTCATAACATAACCAAAGATATGTGGCGTGAAAGTATCACACCACATCACCTGTACCGTTCTCCACCTTCTCTCAGCAGTGGTGGTTAGCTGCAGTTTCAGCATGCACCCAGAATTAAGTTTGTCACTGTTTCTGTTGGGTGACCACTGAATTCATCTTTGGGTGATTCATGTTCCCCTGCAAGTAGGTACAGGATTGATTTGATGCAAGGAAGGAAAATGTCATCAGTACCCAGGCAAAGGTTTAATGCACAGATATGATTTGTTGTCCTAGTTCTTCTAGGACAAAATTTTAGGCTGACCTAAAATTTGCAGAGTTATTTCCTATCTAAAAGTCATGAGAATTTTGGTACTGGCACTCTATGAAAGTTAGCAGTACAGAGAAGAAAGCTAAAATACAGAAATCAAGTCCAGACTAGTGATGCATGGTATTGTAAAGTGCAAGAATATTATTGAGTACATAGCTGATCTATTCCTTCCTAAATGCTGTCCAACATTTTTTTGGCCTTGTATACATAAATAGGATAATACATTTGCAGGAATTGCTGCCCATTCAGAAATCATGTTAGGGCAAAATGGTCAACTCAGTGTCTCTTGCCTCTTCCTATCTTTCAATTCTGCACACTTATTCTTCCATAATTTTTGTTCATCTGGAATGATAACTTTACATAACAACATGTTGATGTCTTGAAATGAAAACCTTTTTAGGGACAATTTCTATGTGTTGTAGGAATGCTGTTTTCATGAGGTAATGGCAGTTCCTGAGAACATAAATGTTATTAGATATATTTTGACACATCTGTCTCCTTATACACCTGTAAATACTCAGTCAGCTGTTAAAAGAGAAGGATTTTTTGTTTTCAGTGTTCTTTTGAGGAAAATATTGAAGTAATTACAGTTGGTTCAAAGTTGTTTTTCTACAATTGAATAATACGAAATACCTGTTTGATATTATCCTCTTTGAAAAGTTGCTTTATATTTTGTTATTTCCAACAAAATACAGGGCTGGGATTGGTTGGGCCAAGTGGAAATGTGTCCAAACCTATATTTAGGTGATTACTGCTTATATATAACAAATCATTCCTTTTCCAATTTGAAGCATTTTTTTCAAGAGCAGATTTGATATGTGCAATCACCCATCTAGCCAGGGCATTTTCTTACTACAGGAAATAACAACAGTCTATAACAGACAAATATGTGTGTGTGCTTTTTTTTTCTGTGTTTTTGTTTATTTTATTTTATTTTATTTTATTTTATTTTATTTTATTTTATTTTATTTTATTTTATTTTCAGGCAACATAAACAAATCTATATATAAGGAAAGGATTAATTTTTCTACATCAATAAAAATTACATCCAAACGGCTGTGATTTCTAATTGAATGCATATCCTCATTTAATCCCTGCTTAAAATAGTCAGTTTGAAAAATTTCCCATGAACTGAGAATCAGCAGTGCTCTTTTATTTCGTATTAGATTGGGATCTTCCCTATAACATCAATTTCTTCCCCCTTAATTTCTCCGTCAGTGTTTTCAATTTTCTTGCCACTCCATTGAATAGCCTTCTTAAGGGAATGCAGAACAGTTACATTCCACACAGTCACAGATATTATTTTCCCTGATGTTATTTGAAACTGTACATTCATTAAAAAAAAATAAAAATCTTGATCTATACAGTTCCTTAGTAGAGTTCCTCAGAAGTAATAAGCACATTTCATCCATCTTTGAGTTTGTCTGTTCTT
This sequence comes from Aythya fuligula, assembly GCF_009819795.1. Classification (NCBI taxonomy): domain Eukaryota; kingdom Metazoa; phylum Chordata; class Aves; order Anseriformes; family Anatidae; genus Aythya; species Aythya fuligula. Next base: position 23,063,910 of record NC_045562.1, on the reverse strand, counting down.
CAAGTATCACTGGCTTGAGTATCTTGCTAACTGATGTAGCAGTTTGGTATTAATTAATGTTATTTTTTTGTTTGTTTGTTTTTGTTTTTGTTTGTTTTTGTTTTTGTTTTGTTTTATTTTTCCGTACTCCTTGAATGACATAGTAGTTCAGAAGTGCTCTCCAGTGTTCCTATGAAGAATTCCAATGACCAGATGTGGTTTTTTCATCCTATACGTATATAATTTGTTTTTATCAGCACAGTCCATTTCAGTTCTTGCACCTTTTTCAGAACTCAGACATGTGTCTTTAGTCATTTTGTTTGTTACAGGGTCCTTTTCACATTAACCAAGAAAATAACCATGGTGCCCAATTCTTAATAACATTTTTAATTTTCCCGGCAGATTTTGGAGAAATTATTGTGCTGCTGGACCCTATGTGCTTCAGTTCTTACTCTGATTTCTTAGCATGGACCTTTTCTGTTACCTTTAGCACCTGTTTCATTCTACTCACCATATGTCAAGGACTTCTGGCCTCCACACATCAGTTTGTAAGCTAGCTGTGAGAGCTTCTGTTGCCTGCAGCTTTGTCCATCCTCCAATTTTGGAAGAACTTTGGCAGCAGAAGACTCACTATTCCTTTCTGCAGAGGACCTGGTTACACATCTCTCTTCTGGGAATGTTATGAATTCTCTAATACCTTTCTAGATACAAAACTAGTCACTCTCTTCAGCTTCATCTAGTGACTTCTGTGCTCAGTCAGTAGTAATTACTCATATGCAAACTACTTTGGCAGCAGTTTCATGACATTTTCAAATTGTTTTATTCCAGTTCTTAATCATGGACAGGTGGCTAAAAAGGGAAGCACTTCAACATAGGCTTAGGAAGATTTGAAAACTCCCCGAGTTTTCTTTTGTTTTTCAAACTCTCTGATTTTATATAAACTGCATATATATATAAAAGCACTACTCCAAATAATATATATATTATATTTATTTATATATAATATATATAATTATATATATATAATTTATTTATATATAATATATATAATTATATATATATTATATATATATATTATATATTATAATATATATATATATATTATTTGGAGTAGTGCTTTTCAAATTTCTGCAATAAAATATCATAGCTAACCTCCTGTGCCCTGAATTAACTGAAAACTGTTGAAACATCAAAGCTTTAAAGCCACCTATTGTTAGAAAGAGTTCCCCGTCTTCCTTTTTGTTAACACCTATGGCCAAATTGCTTTACTTTCTTTATCTTTTCAGCTGTTGTGAGGTTTTTAACTGTTTCATTCTTCAAGGTCTCTGCTTAGTTTACAGCAGTTCTAATTTGATTCTCACTCAGAGCCAAGAGGTCTGTTTCTCAGAGTGTGCAAATTTTTGCTAACACATCCGCAGCCTGGGTCCCTGCCCAGTACCCAGGTCCTGCTGCTGCTGGAGTCAGATGTGGATCAGAACAACACCTCTAGACAAAACATTGCAGGGGTAGGCAGTGGATTTGCAAAGGATGAATTTCTAAGATTAAATATTATCTTTGATATTTTTGAAGACATTTAATTACAATGTTAATCCTGAGTGATCCCAGAGATCCTTTTGATTTTTGAAGTGAGGATCAAGTAACTAATAACACGTACCAGAGAAATATTGTACTTTTTCATTAATGAGAAAATATTGTTGGTCCATTTTATCGAATGATTGTATATAACATACATAAAAGAATTCAGATGGTATAGAACCATTGCAGAGGAGACATGTATTAAAGACAGGGGAAGATCTGAAGTGAGAAAGACAGGGCCATATTTGTGTTCCCTTACTTGTGTGTGTGTGTTAAATTACAGTTTTATCCATTTCTGTAGATTGATTTCAATTATAGTTAGTTCCAATATAAAAAGTATTTCACCAGTTCTTCCTATGGAAAGCCCAATTTCACATGCATTTGCACTGAGATCTATTCAACTTAAGCTGGTACTCTTTACTCAGTACTCATTGTATTAGTCTTATGTTTTAAAATCAAGTTCACTCTTCCAGTATTGCCAAAGCAAAAAATTGTAGCAGTCACATTATAGGCAAACACAGGGAAAAAAAAAAAAAGAAATATCAAGAAATAAAGTGCTTTGAATTCCAGGGGGAAAATAAAAATGATTTGTATTAAAGGTTAAATATTCCCTAAACTATAATGCTACCAGTTTTATAGGAATGATGCCTTTATATTCTTGTGCAATGCATCATCAATCCACAGCCAAATACCACTGACACTGTACATTTTTTATCTCTACAGAACAATATTTGGATACCACTACCTCTGAGGCAGTTCTTCTGGAAATTATAAATATATTTCTTTCTTGGGATCTAAAGAAAGCACATCAAAATGAATGATGGAACCTACAAACTGAATTTGCAGCTGTTTTCTGTAAATGGTGAAAAAGTACAAAATTTCTTGTTTTAATTCACTCTACCCAGAATCTTAAAGATAACAATCTGAAAATGTTATTTTTGTAATATTACTTTGTAGTTCTTACCTAGCTTTGTAAAAGGTCACAAAAAAATCAGTCTTTCTTATGCAAGGGAGGACCGTGACAATATAAGCTTGAAGTAACCCCCATGCAAAATCCTAGAGCTAATTGTAGCTGGACTGGTAAAACACAACAGTTTAAAAAAAAAAAAAAAAAAAAAAAAAAAAAGGATTACTGAAGCAAGAGATCATTCTTAGTTACAAATTTGCACCAGATACTTTTAATAAACCTTTTTTTCTTCTTTCTTTTGGTGATCCAGAACACCAATGCTGTCTAAAAAAACCAAAGTTATCACAAGCTTGCTTTACTATAACTCTTTACCAAAGTCCTAGGACTTTGGTAAGGAGGAGATCTAAGACAAAGACATCTCCCTTTCACTAACTAGGTGTTGGAGAAGACTGTAGAAATCAGTGGTCAAAAACAACTGCAAATATTTTTAAAACTATATATATATACAATGATTCTATGATTCTAATTTTAATCAATTGCAAACTGAATCCAGCAAACATTGGGAGTATATAATATCTCTTGAATCTCCTTCTAAGATTTGTAGATTCAATGTGCAATTTTATCAATAAAACTACTGTAAAATAATCATAGTAATTTTATTTTTAAAAGATGCAGCTTATTTTCCTCTATTCAATTATGTGCATTATTCTTTCATAGTACCACTAACACAGTATTGTGGAAATACTTTTAACACAGTATTGTGGAAATACTGCCTTTGTGGATGCCATCTGCTTGGAAGTGAAGACCTAGACAATGGTCTCATGGCTAATTTGTAGTACATCTATCGTTGTACTATTGTGTGCACATGATGACTGTCAGTTCATTAGAATTTTAATCCGCTTATAAATATTTGATATGATTTATTTTTTTGTTAAACTTTAAGCCTTGTCTAGTCTAGTGATATGTTTATTGTCTAAATTATGCCTTAATATTTCACTTGCTCTAATGTTTTATGTGGCAATAGATTTTTGCAAGGGTTTGATAAGAATGGGTTAAGCTTGTTCTATTGTCATGGAAATGTGTGTTTCCTTTCCTTTCCTTTCCTTTCCTTTCCTTTCCTTTCCTTTCCTTTCCTTTCCTTTCCTTTCCTTTCCTTTCCTTTCCTTTCCTTTCCTTTCCTTTCCTTTCCTTTCCTTTCCTTTCCTTTCCTTTCCTTTCCTTTCCTTTCCTTTCCTTTCCTTTCCTTTCCTTTCCTTTCCTTTCCTTTCCTTTCCTTTCCTTTCCTTTCCTTTCCTTTCCTTTCCTTTCCTTTCCACTTTCTACTCTCATTCCAGTCCCTTTAACTGATTCTAAGAGTGAATGGCTCATGTGTTCTTTTAGATATAGTCATCTACTATATTATGGTGCTTTAACTATTTCATTTTTTCTTGACTTGATGCCCAAGCCATCAATGCAGCTATTGGCTATTCAGCTTGTTAATGAAGGAAAAGTGCAATTGTCATTCAGTCAAATCACAGAATATAGAAAAGGTCAGGGTTCATAGAATAATTCATAGAATATTGTACATAAAACAATATATTTTCCATTCTCTGATACTTCATTTCATAACAAAATTATTACAAGAACATAATATGGAATAAAATTAATCCATACTAAAAACAAAGCTTGCAATTAAAAAGGCTGAATGGAACAACATGAATACTTTCTTCTGACAATTATTAAAGTAATAAGGTTTTAATCTTGAACTACATGAAATGATAATCTTATAATTTCCACAGGATGCCACATATAATTTAAATCTACAGCAAGACAGAGATGCTAAAGTGTGGTCTAACCTGTCTCGTGAGAAGGACCCCAGTGAAAATTAAAATCCTATCTAGATTCATCTAAACCTAGAAAAATGTAAGAACCCAAATAACAAAAATTTTGATCAAGGAAAAAAACAATGATGAAGAATGCACCCCAGATTTTTTAACCTCCTGTTTTCTCATAGTTTCTCATAGTTTCAATCACCCATGATGGCTGGGATCATGTTGGCAGTCTTTGCCATGCAACTAAGCAAATATTCACTGCAATAACTGCTTTAAAACTGAAATTCTCTTATTGGAGCAGAAACTAAAATCCCATCCCTGGTATCAGATAGTAGTCATAGGACTACTGATTAACTTTCTAACTTACAGGAAGTGTAAGGCATCTATAGTCTTTCAGGCAGAGGAGAAGTTAATTCCATCTCTTAATTCTACAATGACTCTTTAACCACTACAGCTTGAGAGGAAAATAAGAGAAAGGACTAGATTTTAAGTGAAATAACACTTTTTTTCTCTTTCTCTCCTCTTTCTCTCTCTCTCTTTCTCTCTCTCTTTCTCTCTTTTTCTTCTTTTCTATTTCCTCATCCTCCCTTTCCTGGCTAGTTTCTTTCTGTCAGAAAAAGCTTAGTTAATTAATTCAAGAGTCTACATTGATGAAGATGAGAATTTTAATCAAGAAGAAACATAGAGATTAAAATATATTTTCAAATTTCCTAGCAGATGGCATGTTACCTATATTTTACTTGTTATAGAGAAGATTGTGAGACATTTTGTAACTCCCTAACTTTATATTTAATTCTATCCTTGTATAGCTTCAAATTTATATCTGAGTGTGGAATTTCTTATTGGCATTTTCTCCATAATTTTGGTCTTTAAATAAATCCTGCATGTCTACCTGGTTTTGTATTCTTCCCATCATACAAACCTGTTATTATTTTTATTCATACAAATATGGAGTTGTTCATGATGGTCATATAAATTTGCTTTTTTTCTGAAGCCTATAATTTCACTTCTATTGTCCTTCATTAAATGGAGCTACTGATATTGTAATGACTTGAGTTATTGGACTGTGTCCCTTTCAGTTATATCTTGCCATTAATTACACTCAGTTCATTAATATGGTGAATTGAAAAGTTTTCAATTCTGTTAGTCTTTTCTTCAGTATTCTGGAAAATTGGTTTAGTCTCAGTCAATGACAATTAGAGCCCAGTAGCAGACAGAAAGAGAGAAATTGAAAGTCATGACAGGTTGGGTCAGGCTCTAGTCTGCATCTGTTCTGTGTTCACAATAACTCTGAATTATGAGTTAGGTTGTTTTTAACCAGCTAAGGGCCTGTTTTACATTCAGTGCCCAATACCACAGGTAGAATAGGGCTGTTAAAGTGACCCATTAGTCTCTCTAAAATTCTTGTTTTACAAGCAAACAGTAATTGGGGGGGTGGAGGGTGGGAGCAGGGAGGCTTTTGGTAGCTTTTCATTCAACACATTTTTCATTGTGTTTCAAACAGTTTTCTTTTGTCAGTCACTTGAGGAAGTGGGTATGTTTGGGTAAAAATATGAAATTTTCTCATTATTTTAGTTCAGATGATACTACTGGAAATGAATAAGATTTGGTAACCGACTATTTGGTTTATATTTGAAGTTGTGCATTAACAAGAAAATAAAGGAGCATGTACTTCTACTTACAGTAGCTGGAATGGCACACATGATCCTGAAGAAATAACCTCACCTGAAAAATATCCCCTTTTATAGCCAAATACACTATCACAGAGTTGATATAATTCAGATAAAGTTTGGAAGTTGTCAAAACATCGATGTATCCATTGACAAATTTGCTTGTTTTTTCTTTTTTTTTTTTTTTAAGTAAGAGATCTAATCCTTTTTTCCAAACTCAGAATAAAGGGATATGAATATTAAAAACAAATAAATAAATAAATAAAATAAATAAATAAAGAGAGAAAAGGTTATGGACATCTTTACATGGAAAACAATTATAAATGAAAGAGTATTATTTCAATACCAGTATTGGACTAAGGACTTTCAATATTTCTAGGCATTTTTCCCTTCTCCATCCTACAACTTTACTGTATCCTCTCAACTTGTCTTCACAGTGCTTTAAACTTTTTTGTTCCTTCCCAGCCTCCCCCAAATGAACTATGAACCTTATAGTCTAAGGTTCTATAGTGCTTAGTCTAAGCACTTTGGAAGAAAGGTATGATTTATATGCATAAATTAAGGTATTACCCAAATACATTAATCAAAGGGATGAAGAAATGTAGAAGACATGTACTCCAATAAACCAGAGACATTTTAGAGCTGAAAATGCTGCTCCCCTTACCTTTCCAGCTGTGGAAGAAAAGGTTGATGGTTCTCTGGAGATCCTGTGATAGCTTAAGACATGTCAATGACTCATCTGTAAATATCTATTCCCCTGAAGCTAGCAAGGAAAACTCCACAGAATGTGCCTGATAATATAAATCTCATCATGAAGAAATATACATCCTATAATTGCCGCTTTATTGGGGAAGGCCAAATTCCCTGGCAGGTGTGAATTGGCATATCTCTGCTGAAATCACAGAACTGCTGTGTTACATCAGTTTGAGAGTCTGGACATCTGAGGTACTTTTGTCTTGCCCCTAAAATCAATTCCTTAAAGGCTAAGACAAGTGAATAAAGGAAATGACTCCCTACTACTGGGATATTGGCTATCACATAGGATCTTGTCCAGACTAAGACATTTAGGTTCTACTCTATTGTAAATTATAAAATATAATAAATATATAATGTGAAAAATGTAAGAAATGAAACAAAAGAAAAAAAATATTACATGACTTCAAAACTACAGTTCAGTGACTTTTGTTCAGTTTGGACTATTTCAAATGATCTGGAGGTGAGTATATTGAGAGTTACATTATGTAAGATAAATATGCATGTGTATATATGAAGCCAGTGTTTCCTTATCCATTCTTGTAGTTTTCAGAGTTTTGTCATAATTAGAGCTATAGGGTACCATACCAAACAACATTTATATGCTAGACATTGCTAACTGACCAAACATTGCTGACTGATCAAAGAAGTTTGTTTGTATGTATATATATATATATATATATATATATATATATATATATATATATATACTGGTGATACCTTATGGATATCTCCTTATTGATAGACATTTTATATTTAGTAGCATAAATGGCTTCATATTTTCCGTCATCTCTAATAAGCTACATCAACCAGTTTCATTTTCCATCTTTTTTTGTCAAATTACTTGTTCCATCTCTCATCCAGATTTCCTTTCTGAAGATTTACAAAAGCATATCAGGTTTATTTTAGAAATGACCAATGGTCATGCACAAAACAAACAATTTTGTGGTTAGAACTGTTTATGATAAAAACAGATCACATGCTAAGTCAAAGCAAAGAACTGGGAAGCATGACATTTTCAGTCTCACAGAGAGTGTATTTGCCCACATTTTTGAATTTTTTTTGAAGGAGTCAATAACTCTAGACTTGGTCAGAAATGTAAACTAGGTACAGTTGCTTAAAGGAGGAACAACTCAGAAATCCTGGGATAGATTAGATAAAATGGTTTAGAGGAGGAGGAGTGCTTCTTCAGGTGCTGGAACAGCTATCCATACTGCAGCCTGTGGAGGCTGCTAAGCAGATGAGCAGATGAGTATTTTCCGAAGGATCTGTAGCCTTGAAGAGCCCACAGTAGAGCAGTCTTGAGGGACAGCAGCTCACGGGAAAGCCTATTCTGGAACATGGGAAAAATGTAAGTGTCTGCAGAGAGAAACTGCAGCTATCATATGCTCCCTCCCCTCTGTGCTGCTCAGGGCAAGGATGTTAGATGACTTGGAAATGATGGTGTGAAGTTCCACACAAGAAAAGAGAGAGGTAAGTTGTTGTTTTAATATATGTTTGTTTCTCAGTACCCAAATCTGTTTTAACTAGCAATGAATTAAAATATTTTTCCCCAAACTGACTTGTTTTTGTTTGTGATAGTCATTGGTAAGCAATATGCGTATTTTATCATGACCCCTGAGCTTTCTCATCCTATTTTCTCACCCTATCCCCCTAAGAAGGGAGAGTGAGTGAGCAGCTGGGTGGGCATTTGGCTGTTAGTCAAGGCAAACGTACAACATGTTCTTAGATATAGATTAATTGTGAGTCTATAATACTTTGTCTGGGCTTAATTATGATCTGTTCACCTGCGATGGGTACTACACTACTATAAAAATTTTGCTTTCAGTATCTGTTGTAAGTTTTCTGGGGGAATGTCTGCACAGTGTTTCCATAGGTGTAGCTTAAATTTCCATTTCCTCATGTATATCTTTGAGGTGCAGGGGTCTGTTCTCAATAAAATCATTTGAGATCTGCATATGGAAACCAGTATATTTGAGCTGAGTTATAAGTTTTTGCTGAATGAGCATAGATTGTAATAAAAGATGTCAGAAACTGACATAATGTTTGGAAAATTAATGGGATATATTTTCTTCTTGATAGGCACATATATTTCCTATTAATGCTAATAGGAATTATATGTGTGCATCAAGAGAACATACCACTTTGCATGTAAATTTCACATTTTATTTTACAATGGATATGTAACCCTATTATCACCAGGATCTTAGTGCTGGCACGAAAATTTGTCCCAGCTCAGCTGGTTGGTTGTTCTAATCAAACATTAGAATGATCTAGCTGAGTCTAATTGTATTTTACCTTCCCACCACTTTTGTAATGAAAGTACTTTAATCCAAAGCATTTTCTGTGTCATGTGGACGAATAAATAGCCTCTTTCTTGAAGTTAAGTTGCTTCTAAACTCAAGCTAATAAAACTACTTCCATTTCCATCAGAGTTACAAGTACAGTTAAAAGGCTTACAAAATTTAGATTTGAAACTTTATTCTTCAGCAAAAGAGAAGGGTAAAATACTATATCCTTGACTTTTGAAGGTATATTCTAAAGCTGATACAAAATGGCATCTTTTATGAATTTTGTATTTGATCTAGAAAGCACATGTTTGTTCATAGTTTTTATTTTGTTTTGCCTTACGCTGATTTTTATTTATTTATTTGTTTACACAAGGTATGTAAATCCATGGTTGTAAATTTTTAAATAACACAAAGTCTTGTGCAAAGGATGTAATTTAGGGTAACAGTGACTGTGGCTTGCAAGCTGCATGAGAACTAGTGATAAGATTAAGATATTACTTCTCGCTTTACGACTTTCTTATTTGTAAGAAATTTCTTCCTATTTTGTTTACTAACCTGGCCAGTTACATGAGAAGCAGCTCCCTCTTCCCTGCTACATTCAAAAAGTGAGCTTCACATTAAGGAAAATTCAAATTCTGGACTTATGTCTGATTTAGTTGTCATTTTTATTTTCATTGAAAATAAACTTGCAAATGTTATGGAATTGCAAACACCCTTTTATTGAAATTCTGACAGAGAAAAGAATCCTAAAAAAAAGAAAATTAGATTTTCAGATTTTCCCACAGATAAGTCTGGAAAATTTAATTTGAATATATTTGAAGTGTTTTACCTTGCTGAAAACATATCAGTTTGAGAAAAAGGCCCATCTACAAGAAGGGCCGGAGGGCAGACCCGGGAAACTACAGGCCTGTCAGTTTGACCTCAGTGCCAGGGAAGCTCATGGAGCAGATCCTCCTGAGAGTCATCATGCAGCACTTGCAGGGGAAGCAGGCGATCAGGCCCAGTCAGCATGGCTTTATGAAAGGCAGGTCATGCCTGACGAACCTGATCTCCTTCTATGACAGAGTGACGCGCTGGGTGGATGAGGGAAAGGCTGTGGATGTGGTCTACCTTGACTTCAGCAAGGCTTTTGACACCGTCTCTCACAGCATTCTCCTCAAGAAACTGGCTGCTCTTGGCTTGGACTGGCGCACGCTTCGTTGGGTTAGAAACTGGCTGGATAGCCGGGCCCAAAGAGTCGTGGTGAATGGAGTCAAGTCCAGTTGGAGGCCAGTCACTAGAGGCGTCCCCCAGGGCTCGGTGCTGGGGCCGGTCCTCTTTAATATCTTCATCGATGATCTGGACAAGGGCATTGAGTGCACCCTCAGTAAGTTTGCAGATGACACCAAGTTAGGTGCGTGTGTCGATCTGCTTGAGGGTAGGAAAGCTCTGCAGGAGGATCTGGATAGGCTGCACCGATGGGCTGAGGTCAACTGCATGAAGTTCAACAAGGCCAAGTGCTGGGTCCTGCACCTGGGGCGCAATAACCCCAAGCAGAGCTACAGGCTGGCAGAGGAATGGTTGGAGAGCTGCCAGGCAGAGAAGGACCTGGGAGTGATGGTGGATAGTCGGCTGAATATGAGCCAGCAGTGTGCTCAGGTGGCCAAGAAGGCCAACGGCATCCTGGCTTGTATCAGGAACAGCGTGACCAGCAGGGCTAGGGAGGTGATCATCCCCCTGTACTCAGCTCTGGTGAGGCCGCACCTCGAGTACTGTGTTCAGTTTTGGGCCCCTCGCTACAAGAAGGACATGGAGGTGCTTGAGCGGGTACAGAGAAGGGCGACAAAGCTGGTGAGGGGCCTGGAGAACAAGTCCTACGAGGAGCGGCTGAGGGAGCTGGGCTTGTTCAGCCTGGAGAAGAGGAGGCTCAGGGGCGACCTTATCGCTCTTTATAGGTACCTCAAGGGAGGCTGTAGCGAGGTGGGGGTTGGCCTGTTTTCCCACGTGCCTGGTGACAGGACGAGGGGGAATGGGCTTAAGTTGAGCCAGGGGAGTTTTAGGTTAGATGTTAGGAAGAACTTCTTCACTGAAAGGGTTGTGAGGCACTGGAACAGGCTGCCCAGGGAAGTGGTGGAGTCACCATCCCTGGAGGTCTTTAAAAGACGTTTAGATGTAGAGCTTAGGGAAATGGTTTAGTGGGGTCTGTTAGCGTTAGGTCAGAGGTTGGACTCGATGACCTTGAGGTCTCTTCCAACCTAGAAAATTCTGTGATTCTGTGATTCTGTGAAATCTAATATCGGCAGACCCAGGATGACTCAGTAGACTTCATGGCAAGGAGCTAGCCCAAGAGGTATTCCATGAGTGAAAGCCCAAATAGAAATCATGCTTAAAAAATAATAATAATGAAATATATGTATATATAAATGTCAGCTGGCAAGACCCGATTGCTTTACTTCCTAATCAAGCCAGAAGCATTGTAGAAGTAAGATGGGAGAGTACAGCATTTGGACAATACCTAGAGAAGATCATTGCTATCGTATCAGTTAGAACTGATGTTTCAGGTTTTTACAGGGGGAAAAATAAATAAATATTCATTAGTTCATTTAAAATCACTGGACCTGTTTAGGATTTCATTCCTAATTCTGTAACCTGAAGGCAAAGGGAAATTTACAATTGACAGACTAGGTGCAGAATAGCTTTTATGTTTAGCTACAGGTAAATGCTTCTTTCTGATTTGGCTTCCAGTTATTTCTTCTGGGGGGCTGACAATTTCTTTTCTTGCTTCTCCATTTATTTATTTATTTATTTATTTATTTATTTATTACCATCTGTCTTGTACTGATTCTACTTCTGAGTGCTGGGTCAGATCCTAAGAAATTCATGTGGCTGAGATTACTCCAGCAGACCTGCTGTTTTCATTATCTCATCAGTGAAAAATTATAATTCTTTTTTAATAAGGTCTAAACCTTTACTGTCCTTTGAAAGTGTTTGTGTACACAAGAGTGTATTCATGCACTACATGGGTTTCTACCAATATTAATAAGGCAAAACAAACACATAAATTTTTTTATGATAATATAATTTAATATTAGCATGATCTTCTATTTAAATAGATACTTATTTTTCTTTTTCTTTTCTTTTATTTATTTATTTTTTTTTCTTTTTAATATTTATATTCCTTTATTCTGAGTTTGGAAAACAGGATATATAAAATTACTGCCTTGGTTCAAGAATCACTGTCACTGTTCCCTCAAAAGCATTTGATTTAAAAAAAATAATAACAATAAATGAATCTTACATCCATTTTGCTGAAGTATAAGGGTAATAAAGCTGATCATTCAAAAAACCCACAACCTGTCAGATTCTAAGTTCTCTCTTTTCATAATGACATAAAAATAAAAAGAAATTATAACATTTCTGCAAAAAATATTAAAACAAATTGTAAAAACTTGTAGTGGGTGCTCAACATTTTAAAAGACAATGGAGTTATTACTCATTAGTCAAAAAAAAATTAGAAAGTATGAAATTCCATATTAAATTCTGTAAGTTTTCAAAGAAAGTTCTATAGACCTCTGTGCAAATACTGGTCACATGAAATATCTCATTAGGCAAAACTTGTGTTATATGCAGCTAAATTTGTACACAAATTTTGGAATAATCTACAACAAATTTAATGGAATTTCCAATGTGGAATTTGGATAGAGACTATGCAGTCTTCCCTTTGCAAGAGCCAGCCAGAGCTAATGTAGGGAATGCTTTCTCAGTTAACTGAATATACACCAAGGTTGCAAGCTACAGGCAGCATGGTTGCCCATTGGAAAAAAAAAGTTGTCAAGAAGATCGTCATAGAAAGATATACAGAATGTAGGCTCAGAGAATGTATGGTTTCAGAGGGAAAATTTATGTATAAAGAGGTAATGAAAATTGAAAATATGACAATATGTATTTATATTCTACCTTTTTTTTTTTTTTTAATGTCAGAAACATCAAGCATTTTTCTACATAAAGCCAGTCTTTCATATTTAATATAAGATTTAATAATTATGCAAAATAATAAGATTTTCAATCTTATAACTATTCTTATTACAGAATTTTCTTTTAAAGTTGGATTGGAAAGTTTTGGTCATTCTATTAACTGTAATTTATTCCATGGATATCAGTGTTCTTCTCATAGGAGAGACAGAGGTAAAACACTAGAATAATTACTTGTCCTAATCAGTCCAGAAGTTGAACCAGAACATACTGTGAAATAAGAGCATCTGTAGTGTTAAACAAATCATAAAAGACTTCAAAAAATAAAAGTTAAATTCAAACCAAGATGGCAAAAATGCATTCTTCCTGTTCTTCCACTCTTAAAAGTGGGTTAGATTATTTGGGTATATGAGACAATGTCTATATTGTAAAGCAAAGATTAGCTAAAAAGGTGTCAGCCAAATTCTCTACCTAGTTCTGGATTGGAACCAAATCTGAACTTTCATGAAGGTCTGAGGTTCTATAAAGTTAATTCTTCATTTCATTCTGTGTGAAATGCCCTGAAAACTCATGCCTTTATCATCTTCTTGCTCCAGTTAACAGCCATATTTTTCAGATGTGGTCTGGACCTGCAGCTGGGATCAGAACTTGTAGATAGGAATTGATTAATGCAAACCTTTGTGTGCATAATTTTCTAGTACTGCTTCCATTAAAACAATTTGAAATAATCCGCCCAGTTCTCTGCTTGTTAATACTAACACTCCTCAGATCCTGTAAAATGAGCATATTATTCTACAATTGCTAACAGGAAACAAAATCATGATTTTCTTTTTAAAATGAAGCCTTAAATATTTGTCGTGGCTGTCCCCCTGCATTTTTGTGTTAGCTATTCAATCAAATCTCTTGGTATCATGCTCTTTTACTGAAGAATTTCTGTTAAAGGAGCTATGGTTTATGTGTGGACATTTAGGAGGTCAGATAGCTGTTGCCTCAGGAAGTAAGGCAATTTAATCCATATTTATGCTATTTAACATTAGCTGATATAAAGCCCTTTGTTTTGCAATATTTTTGTCTCCTATATTGGAGACCATTTCTTCTAGCTACTGCTACTAGCTATTTTCTACTAGCTACACTGATCTCCAGTTGCTGCCCAAACCTAATTCTTCTCTCTGAGAAGCATCACTACAGAAAATGATTAAAAATGACCAATCACAGGAGAGAGGCTTCTCTAAAGCTCTCACTGATTTAGGCTGAGAATGTGTCTCTGTATTCCAGTCCTTCCCCACAATGAACTTTTCAGCTGCTTGAGATTCATCCAAAATATTCTTTTTCTTTTTAATAATAACATTGAAAATAATCCTAGCACATTTACTGTGACACTAATATACCTCAGGGCCACCTTCTTACTGCACAATTTACCTACAGCATTCATTAACAGCTGAGAAAAACACACCCTGTCATGGCTTACTGCAACCTAACAGACTTAAATTGCATCCAGGAAGCTGACAGGACAGTGCATTATTAACTGAGCCTTTGAGACCCTTTAAACTGTATTGTATGTATGTTTATAGCACAGGGAGTACAGAATTTTAAACTTGCACATTTTAATGTATTTAATTTGCCTCACTCTGCAGTTTGCTTTGTGAACTGTTAATCTTTTCAACCGATACAGCAAAATGTCACTGTATTCATTTACAGAATATAATAGGCTTATATCCTGAAACAATAAAGTTATAATAGCCTGCCTGCTGCCTAGTGAAGTTATACAAATTCAGCATGTACAAGGTGTTGTGTGTCCTACTTACCCTCCAGGTTTTTAAAACTCATCTTCTCATACAAATGCCTCGAAAATCAGTAGCACACATTATTTTGCTGAGAAAAAGCCAGGTAAATGTCATGGATCAAGCTCTGCTGAATTCTGTCTCTCTCTGGAATTACTTTTGGTACCTTTGATACTAATACCTTATTGCCACCTCCACCCATAACAAACGCAAGCTGAAATCACAGACATCAAGGTCTGTTCTGCACCCGCAATACATGCAGTAGTCTGGAACTGATGAGTGATTCCCCCTCTTACAGTGGTGGCAGGAACCAGCAGCCAGGTAATCACAGATCTTAGGGAAGAAAAACTGCTGCTAAGCTGTTTGGCCTCCAGAAAAAAGGTTCTGCCCACTATCTTATGCTTTACTGGTATTATATTTGCCCTATATGCTTTCTCCTGACCGGTTCTGCAAAAATGGTAATCTTTCATTTCCTACAAGTATTATGAAAAGGACAATGTGATCTTTGTATTCATGGTGGGATCACAGTGTTTTGAATAGTAATGAATCATTGCCTGCAACAGAGAATCCTGCGTATGAAGATTAAGATGGTAACACTAGTAAAGAACATACTGACACTACCCATGCTATCATATGGAAAGAATATTATGTTTCATAAGACTTTTCTATTTATTTTTCTAATAAGTCTTGTTGGAGAACTACTGTATTGGTTGTTTCTATTGTACAATTTCCATCCTGAGGAGTGAAAATGTGTCATCTGACACTGAATTTCTGTCAGTTTGCTGACTGACACTGCAGTTGTACTTGGGCAACTTTATGCTCAGTCTATGAAGTGTTTAGTTGACCTGCAGGGCATATTGCAAAGCTCGTCTTTTTTAAAAAGCATAAACTTTCTGCCAGAGTGGAAGGTTCATGGGGGTTCTTTATCCATAGCAGGAATGACATGTGGGTTACCTGAGCTTTCACACTTAGATACTGTTAAAGATTATTTAGAAAAAGGATCTGGAAATGAACCAAAATGCAAGGAAAGAAAGAAAGAGAGAAAGAGAGAAAGAAAGAGAGAGAGAGAAAGAGCGAAAGAAAGAGCGAGAGAGCGAGAAAGAAAGAAAGAAAGAAAGAAAGAAAGAAAGAAAGAAAGAAAGAAAGAAAGAAAGAAAGAAAGAAAGAAAGAAAGAAAGAGAGAGAAAGAGAGAAAGAAAGGACTTTCCAAATGAAGTCTATGTTGTCTGGATCATTTCTACTCATAGTGATTAATTAAAATGTAGCCCAAAGCAGAAGCAGGTCATGCATCTCAGACCACAACTAAACAAAATCTTTAGGGAAGAATCAATAAAATGAGCCCTGGCTGATTTTATTAAAAATGTAATGTAAACAAAAAGAATATCCTCTAAACCAAACATAATACATTATTTTAAAAAAATAGATGTGGTGATAGAATGGAAATTTCTGTGTATCTTGTCCTAAAGTGGTTATAAAGAGGAGAGGGGATCCAAAAGGGAAAGATTACAATTATGGGAAAGAGGTAAGAGATCTACACTGATTTTTCTGACAACATAATTGTCCAAAGCCTGTACAAACCCATTTCTTCTGTCCTGTTGGACATAATTTCAAATAACCTGTGAAAGCACAAATTTGCTTATTTAACAGCCCTGATTGTGTAATTTTTTAAGTTTCTTTACTTGCATATTGAGTTCAGAGATTTCTATGGCCAAGCATGATTAATCTGAAACATTTAAGTAAGTATCTTCTAGCTGCTAATGAATTAATGAATTGAATATTATCTGGCACTGGATTGTACATGTTCCTTTTTGGCCTAGTGGACTTTGGGCACATTGGGTAACAAAACTCCCCAAGATACTAAATTTGATTCATAGGAACATGATTATAACTTTTAAGGTCTTAGACAGTGCAATCTCAGAAACATTAATTATTAGGAACTGATTGCTACATTTTGTATTTTTATGTCTACTATAACCTCTTGATTTATTCCTTTGATATTATCTCAGGTTCAGCAATCAATGTTGCTTTTGAGGTTCTTATCAGCTGAATGAATTTAGTGAAGTACAAGACATAAAATTATTGTAAGTAAAATCTTTTCTCATTTTTTGCTGCAGTTGGGGTCAGAAAGAGTTCTTAAATAAAATATTTAAGAACCATTTGAATGAGGACCCAGTGAGGATGTGTGAAAATTACATTTTTTTTTCTTAGACTGTTTTAACATCAAAGGTAGCGCTGGAATGAGGGATAGTCATTAAAAGCTGAATTTCTGAAAGTGTCAGTCTTGTGCACTTAAACACATTTCAGTCGAGTGAAATAATTTAAAATCTGAAGTGTGATCCAGAATCACATATGTCAATTACAATGTTGTCTGTAATATTAAAAATGTATGCAGCTGGAGGCTTAATTATATGAGATATCTCAGAGTTAGAAACACTTCATCATTTCCCCCCTTTTTTTTAAAGTATGGTCTTTTTACATACTGAGTGTAAATTATCCTCAAAATGAAGGGAAAGCTTTTTCTCTCATTTGATGCTATTGAAAGCCAAGATAACACTAGAGATTTGTAAAAATTAACTTTAAAATATTGTTGTGCCGATGGAATTCGATTACCTGATGATGATGTTGATTGACTGAATTTAATGATTTTCTCAAGTGGAACAAAGACTTTTTCATGAAGAATTAGTTAAGACAATGTCTACTGCATTTGTATGTCTATATCACTATAAAAAGAAGCAATTTTTACATCAAAATGATCAGTGCAAATTCTTGAACCACCTTCATGTTTGTTTAAAATGGATGCATCTGTTTCCTTTTCCTAACTTAAATCACATTTAAAAAGTGAACTCAATTCTACTGAAGTTAAAATGTTGTTCACTGCTCTGTTGTCTCAATAGCCCAGTGCTGTTTTGACCTTAATAACTACAGGAATGGTAACTATGATCTATCGCTATTCATAATGTCACTGTGTCTTTCCTTACATCATGATATGAGCTGGGGTCAGAAGACATGTTTTAGCTGGTGGCCTAGGGAGGAGTAGAAGAATAGGAGAACTGTCTTCCAGGCTTTTTGAGTCTGAGATGCACCTCTCCCTTGATTCTGGAAGAATAAAACTCAATCCCAAAGCTTAGCTGTTTTGGCTGTGAATGCCAGTACAAAGAAATAAATTTTCTCTTCTAATGGTCTTAGTGAATATCTATGTAAGAAATTCTATACATGTGTTGTTGTTGTTATTATTATTATTATTATTATTATTATTATTATTATTATTATTATTATTATTATTATTATTATTATTATTATTATTATTATTATCAATGGGCAATTACTCATTATATTGATCTTGGCTTTTAGTTATTTGCTGTAAAGTTCTCCAAATGAGGCATGAGGGAATCAAATGAAGCTCCAAGATGTGGGATTCATACAGCAAATTAGAAGAGATCTTTTTACTAGAGAGTCAGCATTTCAGGTGGCAAGTGGCCTACTCAAAATTTTATCTACCATATTCATTTGTGATGAAAGGGAAAGCTTCCTGGAGAGGTATAAAGTGATCTTTTTTTTGATAATGAATGTGATACAGAGGAAACAATGCAGAGATACAGATTTTCTGAGGTCACAGGGACAACAGTAGAATAAAGAGAGCTGAAGTACGGTGCACTCCTACCAAGAAGACTGGAAATTTTTTACTTGGATTAATTAGCTTAAGGGACCAAGAGCTGGACTGCTTGAACTGTGATAGTATGAACTGTTAGCATCAATTTTACAGTAACTTTTATTAATATTAGTTAATGGCATTTCAGTATTCAATATCTGAAAATCAATCTTCAGGATTCCATTCATATCATCCACACAGATGATCCAAAGATTTTTTTTAATCAGTTGATTTTGTTCACGTGAAGTATGATGAAAAATAAAGTGTTGTGGTTTGTTTGTTTGTTTGCTTGTTTGTTTTAGAAATTAAAGGAAAAGACTTGTGAATCTGCAGACTATATTTCATATAAGTTCAATATTGTTTATTCCCTTTTTTTGTTGTTTGTTTCCAATGTTTTGTTAACAGTGATTATTATGTAATAATAATAATAATAATAATAATAAAAGAATACTTTAAATAACACCCAACCTGTTAATAGACATAGCCAAGAACATTGCTTTCCAGCTGCTTTTGGAAAGTACAGTTCCCAGAAGGTTTCAATTTAAGTTAAAAGAAGGCCAGGATTTCTTGATTTCCTTTAAGTTAAAAACGGTATTTGAACTAGCCAGTCATCACATGCACCCTTATTTCTGAGTACTACATTTCAATTTACAGGATTGCATTGCTTCAGAAGCTACTGGAAACCCATACCTGGTCAGAAGCTTGAGTGTCACCTGAAAATGAAACTTGGCTTTTATAATCTGATTTAGGGCTTGAAATATTTTAGTTTGCCTGTCTTGCATTTTTTGCGTTATTGAATTAATAATATCTTAAAGTATTTAGTCACTTCCTTTAGTCTCCGTAGTTTTAGACAAAAACTGGAAGAAAACTTGTTTGTGGTTGAAACTATAAACCACACTGGTTCAAAGGGAAACTGTAGTTCATGCATCAACATGGAACGGGAATGTGCTTGTTAAGATTCTCACAATAGCTTACATTGGTCTTTATTATTAATTATTATTGTTGTTGTTGTTGTTGCTATTTTTATTATTATTTTCCCAGAAAAAAAAAAAAAAATGTTACCAAAGCTTAATGGTCAAGCATATCTCTGGCTCGTTTTCCATCAAAACTACATGGAAAATCTAGTCCTATGGTCTTCCTTTCAACTTTTAAGGAAACAATGTATTCACGCTTAACTAAGAACATGTCTCATTCAAAACCATAAGCAGTTCTCTATCCTACACAAAAACTGAACTTTATCAGCATCTCTGCTAGGTCATAAATCTGTGTTCAGAAAGAGTTCATATGGACAATATGTGCTGATTTTGAGCTTCTTACTGCAAGCCCGCATATGTTGTATTATTTATGTTTAGCTCAGGTAGGGGTTAGCTGAGATAGATTATGGTTATTTTATTTAAAATTGGTATTCTAGAAGGACCAAGAGGCAAACTACCATGAGGCACTTTACAAATAGAAAGCCAATGACAGCTCCTGTCCCACAAAATTTAAAATTTGCCTGTGATTTGTGACAATTAGAGGAACTGCCTGTAAAACAGCAAAATGAAAGACCAATTAATAGTGACAGCACTTTTCCAGCAGAATGCAAAAGTGGCTCAACAAAATCCTTCAACAACTTTGACCATAAATAGCAATTTTTGAGCTCCAGATTGCCAGAGCATACATGTCTACAAAATATTAGTCTTTGACCACCTTATTTCTCTGTCCACTGAATTGCATGGTCATCAACACTTGGCAAAATACTTCTGTGTTACTGAGCCAAACTTATTTTGGAACAGACAAAAGCTTTGACACTGTGCAGCTGAAGACAATTGCTGAATCCACAGAGGGCTCTCTTAAAATACATTCATGTTTCTCTTAGAACCAGCAGTCACGGTTATGATGACAGGTGACCTAAGAAACCTGAATTTCTGCCAGCACATTCTTCCGTCCTATTATAGGTATTTTTATAGAACCTGATGTAGGTTCTCTGGTATGACCTTCTCTGAAATTTACTAACTTTATTGTAAGTGGTGTCTTTCTAATACTGGCAACACCTTCATGCATTTTAATGAGCTGCCCTGAAAATAATAGACTTTTGTCAACTGGTTCAAAATATCTCAGCTCCGAAAGGAATATTTTGCATCAGCATCAATTCGTAGACTCATATTCCCAGCCTCTCCTCTTTTACAACCTAGAGGAAAAAATAGCTTATTCTCATCTAATGTGGCAAGAGACATGGTTTTGTTGTTTTGTTTATCCTCAACTTATGGTTTATTTGTGTATCAAACTAGCTCATTCTATTTTTAGTTATTTATTTTGTGCTACAAATATATTCTAGATTACTGTGTTCCTCTCTGTGGCTTCTTTCCAAGTAAGTCTGTTGAGCCAATGTAGCCACATGGTAGCCTAATGAAATGCTGGCACGCACTTAGCAGTAGTTTTCCAGATGTCAGTGGGTTATTTCAAATAATGCAAGTTTTTAAAAAAATATTACAATAATAAAAACATTGGTCCCAACAGCTACTCATATGAACTGATCTCTACTTCTACATTTGAAAAATGGGACATCTGGTACACTAAACAATGGCAAGGAGCTCTATATTAATGCTTGATTAGAACAATGCCTTATGCCTTATTCAATTCTTTTTTTTTTTTTTTTCTTTCTGTTTTGAAATGTATAGCACATAAGCAATACACTACATATTAAAATATGACAGACAATAAAAAAATCAGGTTGTATGATGTTTTTGTTATTCTTATCTCAGTGCTGCTCAGATAGATAGGCCTAGTACAATGCACCTTACTATCCTGATTGTCAATGAAATGAATAGCACAATTATTAAATAAATATATGCTGAATCAGAACAGCTAACCAAAGAAGCCATGAAAGACTGGAATTATTATTTTTCTCCAACACAAAAACCATCAACACAGCAACTAATTTCCTTAAACACTCTTAATGCACTATTAGAATTATATATTTAACTATATTAGAAACATAGTCATTAGAAAAATCTTATGGATTGCATATGTACACTGATCTTAATTCAGTGAAGTTCTTATTTATAGCTAACCATGTGGTAAAGTACTCTCAATAACTTCAAATATACCGCCCTTATTCATAAAGTTAGGCATTTATTCAGATGGCCTAGTGAACTAAGAAATTAATCATTTGTGAATTTTGAGATCATACTTCTAAAGTTATTGACTTTAGTGGAGAACAAGTCGTTACGAAAAAGAACATGCTCTAGAATACTGCAGTAGGGATAAATTTTTTATTACATTGCCTGAATGAAAAGTTGAGTTCATATAGTCCCATCTGGGAAAAAATAATCTAATAAAGGAGCAAGTCCTTAGCTAGGGGTTGCAAAAGTCAATAGCAATGACATTTTGTGAAACTTCACACATGCTGGAGACACACATCTATATGGGTTTTTAATACAACACTCAATATTACAAGCATTAGACAAAGTGTCTAACATAACATTATCAGCACTAGAAAATATCTCATGCACATATATCGGCAAAACTGCATCTTTGTGAGGTTTACTCTGTCTTTTGTTTTGAAAATATTCCTGCACTCTTTCACAGACTTTCTCTGAAATATATCAGGAACGTTGTTTTGCAAGAAAATCTTGAGAAAAACACTTGGAACTTTTCACCAGAATATTGTAACACCTCATTTTTTTAATTAATTAATTAATTTATAGCAAGGAATGTAGAAACTTAGGTAATCATAGAATCATAGAATAGCCCAAGTAGGAAAGGACCCATAAGGATCATCATGTCCACCTCCTGGCACCACAGAGGTCTACCCAAAAGTTTAGACCACGTGACTCAGTACACAGTCCAATCGCTTTTTAAATTCAGACAGCTTTGGTGCAGTAACTACTTCACTGGAGAGCCTGTTCCAGTGTGCAACCACCCTCTCAGTGAAGAACCTCTTCCTGATGTCAAGCCTAAACTTCCCCTGCCTCAGCTTAACACCATTCCCGTGGGTCCTGTCACTAGTGTTTACAGAGGCCACCTGCCTCTCCACTCCTCATCACGAGGAGGTTGTAGACCGTGATATAGACCCCCCCCTCAGCCTCCTCTTCTCCAGGCTGAACAGGCCCAGTGACCTCAGCCGCCTTTCACCATCTTCGTCGCCCTCCTCTGGACACTCTCCAACAGTTTAATGTTCTTTCTGTATGGTGGTGCCCAGAATTGCACACAGTACTAGAGTTGAGGCTGCACCAGCGCAGAGTAGAGTGGGATAATCACCTCTCTTGACTGACTAGCAATGCCTAGTCGGGATGCTTCATGCATCCCAGGATATGGTTGGCCCTCCTGGCTGCCACGGCACACTGCTGGCCTGATAAGCCTAATGTCTAATGTCTTGTTTTTCAGCAAGACACATGCATTGCCTAAACTACATTCCAGCTGAACTGGTGTATACTAAGAGGATCACAACAGTTGCTTTAGTCTTCACAGCGGTCAGTTGAACCAAAAAATCATGGAAGTAGATTACACAGGTAAAAATGAAAAAGCATCACGATCTGAAACTAAGTGGCCACTACTTCTCCTGCTTTTCCTGTTGTCTTGTCATGCTGTGGAGTTGTGATGCAGAAGACAAACTACAAAACTCAGTCAGAAGTTCTGCCCTGGTGCAGACCTGTTCTGTGGTTGCTTTTGCAGTGCAGTGACCCAAACTTTCTGTTTCAGGTGTCCAAAATTAATTAAATATTTTATTTCAGGTTCTCTGCTAGTATAAACTAATGCAGCACCATCAAAGTCAGTAAAGCTTTGCCTATTTACAAGAGTGGAAAACTTAGTCTTCTCTCTGTAGAGATCTTGTAGTTCAGCTATCATGGAAGACTGATTTCCTGTCAATAATAAATGTCCTCAGTATCCTACACAAGTCTTTAGTTTATCGCCTCTGGACATTTTTTAATAGCTGCAAGCCTCAAGATGGAAGCAGATTTTTATGCTTTATTTTGAAGGGTGAGGATTGTTCAGAAAAGATACTTCCTGAGCTGCCCAGGGAAAAGACTATTATAACACTAGCATGGTTCAGCCTATCAACCTAACTTGCGTAAGAATAGAAACTTATTTCTTTGTAACTTGTCTTTCATTTTCACATCCATTTGTTCAAAGACATCTGAAAGTCCCTGAGCACTGACCTGAATAAAATGAAGAAGGAGGCTAATAGAGTGTTCACCTACAGTATTGTTTCCTCTCTCGTTATTAGATGGATATGACCCTGTCTTTGATCTTCCTGCAGATGGTACAGCCAAGGATGCCTGGAATGAAGAGTGGCACACTCCTCCTAGGAGGAAAGAAAGAAAGAGGAGTAGAGCGGGAATATGCACAGGCAAGAAAATGTCCACTGTAGTAATTACAAGTGACAAAGATAAATGAGTAAGAATGTGTGAACATGTTCCTCAGTGGGTCCTTAAATAGGTAGAAAATGTAAACATTCAGCATGGGAATCTCTGAAAGTAAGGTGAAATTACACTGAAATAAGTCCAGGAATTTCACTTTGATTCAGTAACTTTGTAAGTGAAATGATTAAAGAAATGCAATGTTTTTACTTTGTTTCTATCTCCTGGTGGTTCTTTATGTACTTGGGCACTGCCTATTTTTCAAGGGTGTATCTACTTATTTCTGACTGCTTGTCAAACACTGAACCTATGTCTATTGTCAAAAAACAGTGAAACGCTAACAGACATAAGGGAGAAATAAGATAACTGCTTTGCTGTGTAAGACAGTATTTCAGAGAGGACATGTTACTTATTTGATCAAACAGACTACATATGTTAACTTCCTTATTGCATTTATCCAAGTGTCTTTATTTATTTCTCAGCTAGTAACTTTTTTTTTAACTATGCAATCGAAAATTTGAAGGAGTACTATTATTCCTTTGACATGAGAGCAGAAACTTCAAAGAGCTGATGTTGATCCTTCGTTTTTCTTTTTTTTTTCTTTTTTTCAAGTTAAAGAAAAACTATATATTTTTAAATAGAAATGGATACTTCTTTCTGGATTATAAAACATGTACAACTGGAGCAGGATTTGGCCATGTGTTTGCAAGGAAAAGTAACATTTGTTCAGGTTAGCTCCTGGTTTTCTGTCATGCAGCACCATCCATGTGAAATTATCATAACTGCCTGTTCAAAGACTTTCTTTCTAAGTATTGGAGCTGTTGATTCAGCTCACTGTCTGAAACTCTGTATCATTATCAATATGGTTTTAGCAACATGAATCTTGACCCAGAGAACACTTACATATAAGTTCCGTGTTATGGTTGGAGTCACCCTGTGAAGTTGCTGGGATGAGTCATGGGTGAGTTCATATTGTAGTTGTACTGCAAACTCTATCCATCTGTCTCCAAGCATAAATCTTGCAAATCCAAGTGGGTGGAGAGAGGAGAAAAAAAAAAAAAAAAAAGAAAAAAAAAAAAAAAGAAGAAGAAAAAAAAAGTTATGCTTGCAAATTTGTATAGATGGGAGTCAAAGGTAATAGAGAAAAACAAAGGGCTGAAATGCCCTTTTTGAAATCCTTCTGTTTCTTAGTACCTTGTATA
The DNA here is from genome assembly GCF_009819795.1 of Aythya fuligula. Classification (NCBI taxonomy): domain Eukaryota; kingdom Metazoa; phylum Chordata; class Aves; order Anseriformes; family Anatidae; genus Aythya; species Aythya fuligula. The sequence goes on along the minus strand of NC_045562.1, from coordinate 23,038,999 downwards.
AGCAGTGAAGCAGTACATTACTACTTTATGCTGACAGCCTCAGCATACTTCATCCCAAGGCTCACATAGACCTGCTGCCATTTTGCATACTGGTTCATACTATGCTGTATGCAAAATGATCTCTTGGTTAATTTTGTACCCACATACCTGGGACTCCAGACTGTGACAGCCTTTCAAATTTATTTTGACTGTATACATACTGTCTGGATTAAATATTATGGATAAGTGTTCACTCAGTGTGGACACACTGAAAGCAAATAAATTACATGAAACATTGGAATAAGAGCGAATGATAAAGGTTTCAAATCTTCTCTTTTGATCTTGTCTAAAATACAACTGTTATCCAATACTGGATAGGTATTGTCCCTGGCTCCACGATAAACACAGTTGGTGATGCTGATTGGGTCACTTAAACTCTTTGTATTTGTTTCAAGAGTCACTTACACTCTCTGCATTCTTTCTGAGAAAAAAAAAAAAAAAATGACACTTTGTCCCTCACAGCAGCTTTGTTATATTAAAAGTTTGCAAAATACTTTGAGGTCTTCAGGTAAAAATAGCTTGCCACACAATTCAGGAAAAACATTTCTAAACATGTTAAACTGCACATATTTAGACTGGCATTTGTTTTTTACCCTTAAATTTTATTTTATGCCCATATTGTTTTAAAGACAAATATATCAAATATCATATGGACCCAAATAAGAACTCTGGCATTGACTGTGATTAAAAACTGAAATATGAGCCCATTCTCTCATACCATCTGTTTTGTTAACCCACCAGAAGGGAACAACTTTTCTACATAGTGACTAAAGACTATGACAGATAATTTAATCCTGTACATTTACTGATTGATTGAAAAATTGGGAAATAGAGAATAAAATACACAGAATTGTATTGGCTTCTAAAAATAAACTGCCAGGGATGTTAGAATTATTTTGGAATGGCACAGCAGAAAGTTTTGGAGCCTGAAATATCTTGATTATCCCCCAACAATTGATTCTTGCACTTGGAGAACATAAAGGTACATATTATAAGTGCATATCTCTCATAAGAGAATCTTAAAAGCCTGTCTTCCATATGGCAGGGACTAAAGGGGAAATGTCAATGCTTTTTCTTTAAGCAACAAATAATTACGGCAAGAAATGAAACAAAGGTAACTTAGCAACACAGCATTCATTTTCTCATCTACCATTTTCTAAAGAATTGCTGCTGAGGCCAGCCCATGAGCTATGTGCTATTTATCTGCTTACCTGCATTTGAAGCTTTCCACTTCTTTTTAGCAGTGCTGTCTATGAAAATACAACAAAATAAGAACAGTGATTATAAACTTGAAGTGTAAAGGAAAGACCTTGAAATAGTATTAACTCCAGTATTTCAGTACTCTTTATAGATATATCTTCTGTAAATCTGGATGAATCATTTGTTGCAAGTAAGCTTTTTCACTAAATCTAGTCCTCTACATGTTTGTGAGGTGTCAGTGAACAGACTGCATTTGAAATTAATGTGCACGTTATTTTAAAGTGTTTGATAAAGGTTTTATCCAAAGTCCACAGAATCAATGGAAACACTCCCACTGACTTCTCTTGACAGAGGCCAAATACAGTGTGCAAACATTTTATTTGATGGATTGTTCACTAGCTGTTTACTACAAGTATTGTTTAGGAATATAATTAATGCCATTCAATGTGGTTTTATAGCAAATAAGTCTTGTCAAACAAACCTTTTACAAATTTCCCTCAAAAAAGGTGACTATGTAGCTGAATTATTACAAAGGCATTTAGCATGTATGGCTGAGGCATTAATGTATGAATATATAATTTTAATGTATTTAACAACAGAAATTCTGACAAAAAGATTAATGCTGTGAGATATCAGTGAGAAACATGCAGCTAAATCAAAAATTAATTAATATGCTGATCAAAAAAAATAACTCCCATAAATGGAAAACAGTTATTAAAGGGATTTTTACCTAGTGAGTTCTTGAAAGCTTTTGGTTTTGAATCCAAAGTTACTCAACACGTTCCTCTATGGCTTCTCAGTAAATTATATATATATATTGGTTGTTAAAATTTATGGGGGACATAAAATTGGCAGTATGTTTAAAAGGTGAGGGTAATAGACTGGTATGCCCAAACTAGTCAGTTGAAACAGACAAGTCAAACAACATAGCCAAAGTAAAGTTTTGCTTATCAAAAAAAAAAAAAAAAAGTAAGAAAAGTAGATCTGTAGAATGATGGAATGATGACATTGCTGAAAACAACATCTGTAGGGGTTGTACTTGTTGCTGCTGAAAGAACAGCCAAATCAAACCAAACCAAGCTTTGGCCAAAAGGGTTGTGTTGTCCTTGGGCATGTACGTGCATGTAAGAAGTAGCAGGGAGTTTGCCTGTGTGGTCAATACTTGTGAAATCAGTGCTACGTTGCTCCGTACAGATCTGGGGCTCAGTTTTAAAGCTGATGAAGTTACAAACCAGAGCCACAAAAAATGTCCAAATATTGTACAGAAAGGGTTGATGTGGAAGACTTGAGAAGTAGTATCTATTTAGACTATCAGAATTAAGATTGGAAGGTGACCTGAGTATCCAACAGTACCACAGGACATTAAAGGACTTTTTCTACTAGTGGAATAAGTCATAAGAAAAACCAATGGCAGGAAGGTGGAGAAAGCTGAACTCAAATACAAATTTACAAATACAAATTTAGTCACTTTTTATTATGTTTTACTTTTATTTTCACCAATACGAACGATTAATGACCAGAACAAAACTACCAAGAAAAGTAATGAGGACATCAGGGTAAGCACTGACTAAACACATCTGTTGTGCCTGGCATGCAAAAGGAAAATAAATAAATAAATAAATAAATAAATACAACAAACAAACAAGAAGTTTAATTAGGCAGTATCTTTATCAACTTAACTCAGCCAGGATCTATTAACAACAAATCATATAATGCAGCTCATATGTCTTTTTTCAATCGTTTCTGAGTTTTGAAGTTTCTGTGCCCCAAAGCAATGCTGAGGCCAGACTGTTTTTCTGCTAGAACAAGGAAGGAGCTAGAGGAAAGAGTCAGCTGTAGGGCTCCCTGAATCCTACTTCATAGGAAAAAGAAATAATTTCATGAAGTATAGAATCACCTTTGTAGGAAGTGCTAGCAATTATTTTGGCCAACTGGCCTCTGTCTGCAGTTAGTTGCCGAAGAGATAACATTTCAATTTTTAGCAGAAGCTGAACCATTCTTGCTCCCTGACATTGAGCTCATTACTGGGCTATATAAGTAGAGATATAATGACTTGTCATATACCAGAGATCAGATTAGATGATCTAACAGTTCCTTTTGGTTTTACTTTTTATGAGTCCTTCACAATCCTCTTTGCATGCTGCTTCATTGGTCCCTGGAATCACATGCTAGTGCTCCTGTTCCCAGCTTTTTATGACAGTGACCTTTATAAACAGGAGTTCTTGAATAATTTAATGGGAAGGGGGAAAAGTGTGAAAGCAATCTGAAGTGAGGTAAATGAGCAAGAGAAAGAAGAAAGCTTCAGAAATGTTAGGACATTTTAAACCTATTTACAGAGCGTAATAGTCTGCCTGCACATAGAGACACCAGATTTAAAACAGCTGTTTTCTTTCTTGAAGAAAAGGAATCAGCAGAATTGTGTGGTATTGCTCTTAATATAGCATCTCTTAGGAAAGTTCAATATTTTTACTCCTGCTGCTCTCATTTCCTTAAATTCCAGGCATATGTATGTTTCAGATGACTACATCAATTCTTAAATTATATTTAATAGTCAATATTTTTGACTAAATAGTGTCTTTCGGGCTTTGTCTGTTGTGAGAAGTGATGGTGTATTCTAGGAATACTTTGTAGGCTTCCTCAGTTATTCTGGAAATTCTTTAAAGGGTGTGACATTTTTCCCCAGGTGTAATAAAGTAACTTTGCTGACTGATGTGTGACCCAATAGAGCTTCTGTTCTATCTATTTGTTATTTCCAATATGTTTATCCTTAAAGGGAATGTTACTGCAGAAATCCCTGCTCATCTCTATGCAACAAAGATTTTATATATTGTTTATGGTATTGTGGAAATGGAGAGGCTTCCTGCAGTTGTGCTTGATGTAGCCTGTAGCTGCAGAAACACCAACCAACATTGACTGACATTGACTGGACTTAACTTGACTGGTTTTATGCTGTTTTCTCTTTTCTTTCTCTCTCTCTCTTTCTCTCTCTCTCTCTCTCTTTTTTTTTTTTTTTTTTTTTTTTTTTCCCTCCAGGGAGTGTTAGCACTGAAAAAGATCACTTTAAACAAACACACTTTCGTTTTACTTTCCAGAGTAACATGAACATATATATGTGTGTGTGTGTGTGTATATATATATATATACATATATATATATACACATATATATATATTTATACATATATATATATATACATATATATATACACATACATATATATATATACATATATATGTATATATATTCTTTTGGTTCTGGCCAGAACATTTTGAGCCAACATTACCTCGATGCATTCTAAATAACTGCACTATCTGGTGAGTTATTTAATTTTTTGCTGCAAGTGAAGTTGAGATGGCTTATTTCCATAGAGAAACCTTGCATATCTTAATGACTCTTAAAATCATTTTCATTCCCAGATGAGAATATTAATTACACTGTTGTGCTTTCTAAATTTTAGTCAGATATATCTATGTATTTGTCTTTTGTTAGTGCAACAACTTTAGTACTGTGAACAAAAATGAAACGGAAGCTTCTACTAAGAACTGCCTTGTAGTATAAATGTCTCTATGATAATAAGTCAAAATGGATGTAAACACAAACTTTCAGGAAAAAAAAAGGTTTAACTTTCTTTGATTTCAGTGACACATAGATGCCTTAATGCTTTTGGAAGTCTGTATTATCATTATTTTGATTTTCCCCATTAAGAAGAATAACAGATCAAGAATAATTTATCCTCTCTGAATAACAGGATACATGAAAAATTAATCCCTGATAGATACACATTGGGTTTCAGATCTATAGACAACAAGGGTGATTAAATCTTTCTAATATATTTTGTTAGATTGGTTGTAATGTAATAATAACATAAAGAGACATTAATTTAGATAATAAAGTGGGCACAGAAAGCTGTAATTATTTCATATTTTATATCTGAAGTGGAAAGATATGAAATATGTAAATATAGTCCAGCATTTTAAATGAAAACACGTGCATTTCCTTGTAGCTATGGACTAGGTATATTTTTCATGTAGCTTGGCGGTTGCATATTCCAAAAATCTTTGTACAAATATTTATAAACATGAATATATTTTCATATCATGTGGGCTTAATGTTGACTTAAGAAAAATCCAGTTCCAGCCCAAGGTTTTTGACTCTTACTACACCCTGTTTAGCAAAGATATACTACAACCACTGTGGGCCAACAAAGAGAAACTTTAGTGTTAGCAAAAACCTAACCTTCTTTGAATATAATACTAAATCAATATTTGTGCCTCTGCACTCCTTCCTATTCCATACCTTCTGACTGGTAATTATTTAATTTCAAATATATCTGAGTTCTGTTACCCAATGATTAGGGAGCAAATGAAAGGGAGGGCTAGTGAATCAATTGTGCGTGTGTGTGTGTGTGTGTGTGTGCATACATGCATACATACATGTATATATATATAAAGAACTTTAACTAGATTTTCTAAGAATAACAGGATTAAAATTCAGTGTGTAAAACTTGACCCCAAAATGGCAGATTCTCTTATTCAGTGTGAGCCAGATAATTGGCTCTGTCTGGGTTATTCTATTATGTACCGAAGAACACCTTTTATCAAAAAAAAAAAAAAAAAAAAATCACCAAGAAATTGGGTTGAACCTTCACCTTCTCCCCTAACTATTACAAAGCAAATAGAGAAGCTAGATAAAGAACTTATAATATGAAGAGTGAAATCGAATAAAGGGTAAAAGGAACAAAAATAAAAAGTCAAAAGAATAACAACGAAATAAAAGTACAACTACATGATATTATCTTTGCTGTAGGTGGCAACTGACCAATTAATATCTTTCTGAATATGTTTTTAAAAATTGATGGCAAATTGATTAAGGACTGGATTCTATTTCATTTCTCACACCAAAAAGATGGTGGATTTGGTTTGAAAGTTAGCTACTGTTTAGTTTTTTAAACAACATGACAGAACCTGGCCTAAGGTCTACCTTTGAAAAGTAGACAGTATGTACAAGAAAACCATCATATTAAGTAGATCTGCCATTTTAACAATATTCTGTAGCACACATATTAAGTCTTCCGTCAAACCACATTCTGCTCATCTTTCCACCTGGTGACAAAATGCTACTTTTTCCTCTTTCACTTCTACTTTAGCATTACAGTAAACTGCACTGTGGCCTCAGACACTAAGAAGTCAAACTGGGGTATATTAAGCTGGACTGTAAATGAAGATGAATGCATGTCTCAGCAGAAGGATCAGCCATAGGAGACAAATTAAAGATTGCTTTTCCTTTTCTTGGCAGAAGATTCTGCTCTCTGATTTCACAAAGGACCTTATAGATGGAATCTTGTAACATAAAACTAGAGAAATATGGTAAATCAAGCCCGTGGAGTACCACCTCACTTTTCCTCACATAAGGGTCACTTGTACTTGTATCTTCAATGCACTTAATAAGCAAGGCAAAGTCTGGTCTTTAATAAGTATTAATATTTACCATATATACTGTGTACTTACCATATATATTTATCATATTTACCAATATTTACCATATGCATTTACAATATGTATATATAGTAAATATATACATATATACTATATACATACATATATATCTGTGTGACATGGATAGGCTATGTTATGCAGGATATCAGATTAATGGCTAAACAGAACTGCTGTAAGTTTGAAACGCAATTCAGAAATGATATTTTACAGTTATCTTTATTTCTATTAAAGAAATTTTTATTTTATTTATTTATTTATTTATTTTGTCACTAACGCACCATTTTTATGTAGAAATTCATCTAAGTACATGTTTTGGACTGCTTCTGTTATAACAAAAAAGGCAAGCAACCAACCAAACATAACCCCCCACACACACTATTTAATGTTTGGGGGAAAAAAAAAAAAAAAAAAAAAAAAAAAAAGATACAAAGGGGAACTTTGTCTTACTTTCATTAGGATAAGAGGTATTTTACATTTTGCTAAAGTCACAATTCTGTACTTTGCTCAAGTTAAAGAGTGATTAAAGAACAGACATCTTGGTAAACTATCCCTGAGGTTCTCTCATCTTATGATGTTTCATCCCTTGGAAACCTTTGAGAATGTTTTCAGTTGTTATTTGATGTTTTGCCATCTATTTTACATGAAAAAATTGATTTTTGTTTCATTCAGTTTTGGTGATAGTGTTTAGTTTTTAGAAATAATTAAAAGCAAGTATTTAGAAGAATTTGAGAGAGATTATATAAACGATGAACAGCCAGTATTTAAAAATGTATGCCTAATTTTACTGATCTATGTGTATTCCTTTCCCTTACAGTGTTCTGCTTTAAACATGAGTTTGTATGACTTTCTAAACCTATGTTTCAAATAGTATTGCTTAATGTTTTAAAAGCTGTGTCAATGTTTTTACTGTCACCTTTAATAGTTTATTCCTTTTTCAGACCTACTTTTATCTTAATAGTCATTAATAATAAAAATAAAATGTTAACTCTGTATTAAATAAAATTATCATACAAGTTGATAGAAATGCAGAATTATTTTCTTTCTACATTTTGTCTAGTCTAGTAGATAGTCCAACCTTCTTATTTAGTGTATCAATTTAATAATTTTCCTCTATTGTGTTATATATATGAAATATGCACTATATTGATGATGAAGCATGTATCAGATTTCAGCACTATAACAATTTTTATAGATTGAATCTGTGTGTGTCAAGTAGGAAAATACATTGTAATCGAGGAAACAAACCCATTTTTGGTATTCCCAGACAGCACATGAAAATTAATAAGGATCATCAGTCATGTCATAAGAATCCATATTCATCTGATCAATATAATACAATTCCATTTGTTGTCATGTATTTCTGGTTTTGTCTGTTATCTTTTGAGTTAAATTGTCAGGACTGGGGTTTGGAGTAGTTTGTACATGAAAAGAAAAAAATATATTTCATGGCTGAAATATATTGCTATATGGTCTAGTTTTGAATAAATCATTCTTTATACACTACATTCATACTAATAGTTAGTATTTCATTGGCTGTTTGCCTGATCAATATTTTGGCATCTGGCCTTTATTACAAAATATCTTGGTTGGATAAAATGTTTATGTTTTGATGTACATGGCCTTTGGTAACTAAACATGGATGAGATTGAAATAGTATGGATTGAAGAGCATTTTTTTTTTGCCATAAATTTCTACATTTTTAATGCTGCTGAATATTGGACTGATTTTTATAAATCTTAGTTATAATTATTTAGAAACCTGAAAAGCAAATTATATAAAAATTAAAAATAAATAAATAAAAATAGCACATTTTTATTTCTGTTTTGTTTTGTTTGGGTGTTTGGTTGAGTTTATTTGTTTGTTTGTTTGTTTGTTTGTTTGTGAGAAAGGAACAAAATATGGTTTTAATTCAGCGGTTAGTTGAGCTGGACAAGTTTTCTGTTTTGTTTTGTGTATACAACATAGCGTACCTATTTGTTTGTAGCTGGACAGGTAACTGGATAGACAAGAAGTTTCCTAAGCTAGAGCCTGTAACAGACTCACAAATCTCACCTCCAGTATTGTGTGCAACTTTGAGCTCCACAATGTAAGAATATAAAAATATTAGAATGTATCCAAAAGAAAGCAGATAAAATGATGAAAAATACAGAAGATATGAGTGGCTGAGGATACTTGGTTTGTTCAGCTTAGAGAAGTGTAGCACAGCCATGGTTACAAGCAGCAACCTCAAATTGTGTAAGAACTACCTGGGTATAACATGAAGATAAAAAAGCAGCACAGTACATGTAGAATGAGACTGAAACAGAAACTGAGGACAGAAATAAATGGCATTGTAGCTGTTTTTACCTAAGACCAAAGAAAAACTTCACATTGTTCATATTGTGGTAGAGAATCAATTAGTTGTTCATTTAAGGTCTAAAACTGGAGGATGTCACTATGTTATTACAAGAAAAAGCAATTTATGACATGAACTGAATAAAATCTTATGAAGTAACAAAATAGAAACTATCCATACTTTCTGCTTCAGTGCCAATGTTCACCATATAGTTTAGACTGTGGTTTAGAAGAGTAGGGTCATAGAAAGGGATCTACAGCCTTTCTCCCTCTCTCTCTCTCTCTCTTCTTCTTTTCTTCTTTTCATTTCTTCTACTTTTTTTTTTTTTTTTTTTTTTTTCCTTCCTTTATTTCCAGGTGAGATTGCCCTCTTTGTTTGGTTATGTGGCTTTGACATAGGGGATGTCTCCTGGGCAATTCTGTTTTTTATTTTTGGTGAGGTGACAAACAAAGTACACTTGGAAGAACTGGGCTCCACGCAATAAAAATATGCAGTTAAATGTAACAGTGTTGCAAAATAAATGCTTAATTACAATTTTTCACAGACTGAGGAATCAACCCGGAGAAGGAATGTAAGCAGCTAGTTAACGTCCTCTTCAGTTCGTATCACTCCACTACAGTGAGAATCTGGATTGGCATCGCACACCTGTGATCACCTAAATAGCCACTGGATGTCACTGATGATCCACACAAATTCAGCTTAACCCTTTAAGCACGTTCTTGTAATGCATGGAAGAGTCAGAAAAGAGCGCTCCCATGACCTTGGAGATTTGAATTGCCCACCATCGACCTCTTCAACAACAAATTAATATGAAACTCTCTATAAGCATCAAGTATTTGATCAACAACAAGGCAAGGAATGAGTTAAGATACTTCACAATATTATTTAAATTCATATTCTAATGTGTTGGCTCGAAAAAAAAAAAAAAAAGTGTATGACTCAAAAAAAAATCATATCAAGCCATATATGTTCCAATACATATCCATGTATCTGGAGGGACATTTCTCTTTAACAGTGACCTGTATTCCTTTTACAGTGGATGGTCTGTGCAAGATGGGAGGAAATTTGTGGATTCTTGTTTAAATGTTTCAACAACTACAGGATCTTTCTGAAAGGCTGCAGAAATTCCTTCTTTTATCTGGGAATCCCAAATTAACTTAGGTGTTTTATGAGAAATAAATCATTTTCCTTGCATGTTGCTGGTAACTGAAATTGCCAAACCCAACCTTTAGGAGAGAAGAAGTAGATAGCCATCTACCATAGCACACACAGTAGTGGAATGAGAACATCAAACACAAAACATCTATAATCACCAGCAAGTGTTGTTTGTTCTTATAAGAGGCAGATTCACAATAGTGATGAATTAGTTCTTTCCATCCTTTACCAGTGAGTATATTAAGAGGAGAGGAATATCTAGGCTAAAAAGAAGCTGGTTTATTTTTATTTATGTTATTTATTTATTTTTATGTTATTTATTTATTTTTGTGTCATTGCAATCTGGACTTAAATGCTTTTTAGTTTTTATTCTTGATAGAAACTTTTTTGCTTCTTCAGGCAGCTGTCATCTCCTTGAGAAATCCATGCATCAATTAGCTTTTTTTTTTTTTTTTTTTTTTTTCTCTCTCTAACATTTCAACTTAATGCTTTACTTATTGCCTGATGTCAATGTCTCCTTTTGTTAGTGGATGGTACTGAGATACAGATCAGAGCTTTTAGAGACTCCTTTGCAGATAGAATAAGATACATCACAATGAGCTCTCTTCACTGATACAGTTTTAGATAGCTCATTAGCTATATGCTGTGAAGCCAATTGAGTCTTTAAAAAAAACATAGTATACTCTCCAGATAAAAGTGTATTTAACTGCCCTGTTACAATTTAAAAATGATGTAAAATGTGTCAAGCTGATAGTAATTTGTCTGTATAAGCAACTCAGAAGCTAGTAGATAGTAGTCTAGGAAATGAATATTGTTTGAGAGGAGAAAAAAAGATGTTGTTTAAAAATCTTAGTGGTTCCACACAGTAACTTTTGGTCAGCTCCATCAGCTCCATTGTATTTGACTTTAAACAATACCTTAAGCTAGGGAAGAAGGTAAGCCAGCCTCCAAACTATGCTACAATACAAACAAACAAAAAACAAAACACCTAGCCCATGAGTTGTTTCAGTTCACAATGAAGTGAAATACGCCTCCATGGAGATAAGTTATTCCTTGAAGTACATGCTTCAATAATATTAACATTAACTAAGTAACTAACTAAATTCCTATTATGGATTATAAAATTATCTTGCCTTTAAAGAATATATCTTCATGGCTCTTTCTAGCAGGTGTTTTCCAAGCAATGTGTTCTTTGGTGGTAACTATCTACTAATGAGAAGTGAAAACTCCATCCATTATCTTGAGAGGAATAGTTGTATTGTTCCTTCATGACTGAAATAGTGTAGAGGCACCTGTTTTGAGAGGATTTTCATTTGTTAGCTCTTGTACCAAAGCGGCACTTTACCACCCAGGGATGTAAAACCTGATGTAGGTTGAATGGGGCATGAAAATTATGGGAGATACTCTTATCCCACAAGTCTTCTATATTTGAGCTAGCTACCTAAGATATTTCCTTCTGTTTTGTTCAGAGGAAAAAGAAGAGCTCTTTGAGAGGTGGTTCAGATTTTCATAAAGCCATGTCCATTCTGCAAAGCATTACAGCAAGGGTGTTAAAAGAGTTAACACTCCTGTCCTGATGTCCATGTTGTATGTTTCACATTGGATTTTGTTTCACAGCTGCTCTAGTTTGGTCCCACTGACTGACTTTTCATTAGCAATTGGAACACACAAGGGATATATTTTTGGAGTACATCTCATAGTTTGTCTTTCTCTAAAAGGAATTTGAGTGCTCAGAGGCAGCTTCATGATGAAAATCAAAGCACAGAAAATAACGACTTTTCAGGCTATACACTTTATCATTCTGTCCTAAAAGGATCTAAAATGCTAATGTGGACGCACTATAAGAGTAAAATAAGCCTCTATGGAGATTGTACAGTTAGTACAGCCGGTGAATATATAGGCCTTCTTATTTCTATTTTAATCTATTAAATATGAATATTGTTATACACATTTAGAGTACAATTCAGAAGACACTCTGTCTTAGATTCTTAGATTACTATTTTTTTCTTCTTCAGTTTCAGAAATTAGGACCAAAGATAAAGGAGGTAGGATTTCACTTACTTTCTGTCAATGACTTATTTAATGATGGCAGGTAAGAAATTTAGAAGATGAGAAACTGGAAATTAGAATTTTATTTTGTCTTCCAGGGAGCATTCCTAGAAAACATTTCCTTTTCCCCTGTATTTTGTATCGTAGGCTTTGATGCTGCCAGATACAGTCAAACGCATGACATTATATTGAAAAACAATTATGATTTTGAAAAACTGTGAGAGACCCACACATGATTTTAAAAAACAACAACAAAAAATAAATTTCTGAAACTGAAATTCTTGTTCATGTGTTTCTGTTTATTTGTTTGTTTTGTTTTTTCCCACAGCAAATATTTGTAGATTAACTGCCAATGTGTGTGTCAAAAAATTACTGTACATAGATGAGAAAGTATATGAATAGAGAAAATGAAACTACAGAAATAGAATGAGCATTACAAACTGTGGTGACAGATTTATTAAACTGAGACCAGAGAAACTGAGACCAGAAAGAAAAATGTTTCAGAGAACATTTTAAAATATCTGGGCAATTGGTGATTCTTTTCAGGGGGTGGTTAGTACTAAATAGAAAATACACACACACACACACACACAAAAAAAAAAAAAAAAAAAAAAAAAAAGTGCAGCAGGAAGTGCAACTTGGGTCTTGAGACTTTCCTCCTTGGTGAAGTCTTCATGCACGTGCTTGTTCTGTTCAGTGATTTCCCGTAGAGGTGAGGTCTGAATTTTCTCAGTCAGCGGAAGAGTCTGAACTTAGTGCTCCATGAGTTTATGCACAAGCTGCTGAACTGTCACATGTAAGAGAAGGATGGTGAGAGCTCCTTTATCACCTTGTTAGAGGACAGAATCATTTGCTCTATGTTAACCTCTAGGAGAAGGTACAGGGTCACTCAGCAAATGGTCATGAGAATGGAAGTAAATCCTTTTAAATCCAAAATTTAAGGATTTAAACATGCCCTCTCACTGGAGTTTTCTTCTTCTCATCTCTGATCTCTCTACACACCTATGCTACTTTTTGTGAAGATAATTTTGAGGGACCTAGCTCCCTCCATCAAAGTCTGTGGAACCCAGCTCTCTAAAACTGCATAAAGAGTTCTATTACCAGTGGTCAGCTATCTTACCTGCTGTGTAGGTTTACTCTGTTACATTGAACGTAGAAACTCAGGGCTAAAAAGTGATTTATTTGGATTTTTTTTTTCTATGTTTTTTTCCCTGTCAGGTCTGCTTTTGACTACATTCATATTTGATGCCTGGTTTTCAAAATGCAACACTTTATAGAGTACTTTATTTTGTGTGTAATTGAGTCTGCTACAGTTAACAGCGAGGGTTGAATCCGATATATTTTAAGAGGTAAAAGCTCAGAATTTTCAAAAGTTATCTGCAGTGATTTGAGTAGTAAAATTTCTACTGACCTCGCCTATTGCCAAATTAGGAGAACACCAAGCCCCTCTGATAATCTCACGCTGAAGGTGACAGAGTTCTACAATTTTTAATACTTAGTGATGCATTATTATGTGGTCTAACATTAGAAATTTGGAACAGCACAGAAAGAAGCATGCAATTGTTTTGCCAGATTAGTCAAAGGACATAAAACACAGTCCTTTTAATGCTTTTATATCACTTTTTAATGCTTTTATATCACTTTTTAAGTGCTTTTAATGCACAGTCCATTTTAATGCTTTTATATCAGGTTTATACTGGCTATGGGAAGACAGAAGTCTTTTCATCCAGAATAAAGCCTTCCAGCAAGTATTCAAATCTTCTAAACAAATGTAAAATGGCAAAGTGGGTCTGTACTCACAGAGATGATGGAGTGAGGGAGAAGCATTTTCTGTCATGCAGCTGCAACATTTTTGGTCCAGTACCAGCTACCTTAAAGACGAGTTGGCTACACCATTCAGTCACAGCCTGAGTGTCTCAGACTTTGCCAGCATAATATTTAGTATGTGGATACAAGTGTCTTTGTGAGCTTTGTGTGGGTCGGATGGGATCCAGCTGTAATCTTGAAATTTTACAGCTTCTGCTGGCCTGGTGTTGGTTATGAGCTACCAGATCCTGCTAGGGAATTTATTATGTTATTTTAAGCTCAGGCTCATGTTAACATACTGTATGTTGTCTGACTAGATTATAACACTTATATTTGTTTGGGGAAAAAAAAAAGAAAAAAAAAGAAAAAAAAAAAGAAAAAAAAAAAGAAAAAAAAACCTTGCATGTCACTGCAAAATACTGGACAAATATGCCTTTAGACAAAAACAGTATCAGATGTGAAGATATTTTTTGTGGGTCACCTCTTTGAGAGGACAAAATCCCATAGTGCCAGAGTACATTGCACTGGCCTGGATAAGTTTTGAGCATTGTCACTTGCTTAAGCTAGTGAAAAACAACACGTGTGCCTAAATTCATGTGGCTGATCAAGAACTCATTTATCTATTTGCATGCGACATTTTGCACTTGCACACAAGGGAAAACAGGACCAAGTTCCCTTCAAGTAACTCTTTGTGGAAGCTGGTACAAGTAGGACAAACCAGGGCCAAAGTGAGTGCTAAAGTGAATCTAAATCAATAGCCACAGAATGTTAACTTCTGACTGCCACAAAGACTGCTTTTCTCAGGTTACAATCAGGACCCCAGGTGCCTATGCTGTAGACTACTGTGTTCTCCACTTACCATGGCGCTGTTCACAGAACTGCTCTGTGTACCCCTGACAGAGATCAACCTCCCAGTGGCAGTTGTTCCCTTCTACACAGTCCTGAAGCAAGTGTTTTAAAGATGATGCTAGGAGCTAAAAAGAGTAGTAACAGAATTTCTGTTTCAAATAAAATATACTAATTTGTTTAACCTGGAAATTTAAAGGTGTCTCAGGGTGTTGAGCTGTCCTAGGTTTACTGAAAGGCATCTGCTTTAGGGAGCCTTTGACAGTCCTACCTTTAGCTGAAGTGTCACTCTTTCTTTATTTATATCTCAGTACAGTCAAACTGGCCATGTAACTAGCCAGAGTGGCTTCACGTATGTCTTTAATCTTCGCCTTCCCCTGTATTATTAATTGCATTCAGTTATTGTCACATTTTCTCATAATTTAGAGCAATGTTTTCCAATAAATGATTCTAGTAAAGACATAGCTTCCTCTCCCTAAAATACTTTTGCCAGTAAAAGATATACTGATTTTTATAAGCATAGCATATCTCTGTTGTTAGATTTCTTCCATCAGGTATTGCTAACTGTAAACAGAAATGAAGTCTACTTTTAGCTGGCATTTATTTCTAAACCTTGGCCTTGACTTGGATGCTGACCAATACATACATTCCTCTGGACCTGCGTGCAGTCTTACTAACTTTATTGTGAAACTCTTCAAATAATTGGCATGTAAAACCTATTGACTGTATAAGTGGGGTCTACTAAGTGCTCTGTCATCCCCTGAGAGAGAAAGAGCAGCTTCACTAGGCTGTGATTCCTAATTTATCCATATAATTAAGCTCATTAGACTGAATTTAAACTCTGTGAATATCCTCCATATCTCTTCATGTATTTTTAACGGTGCCTAACATAACTATCTAGATCATCATGAAGGTTTCTGGTATTCTAATAGGAATACTGAAGAATAAATATCTCTATTTATCAGTCATAAGTTATCTTCTTTTATGAAACAAGCTTCTTACTATTAGGGAAAGCAGCATCTCTGACATGAAATCATTCACTGTTATTCAGTAGTTCTCTTTGTTTTCTCCTATCTCACCTGAAGTTGTCTTTTAACCTTTAACAACTCATAAAGCACGTGCAGCTCAGTCCAGAATTTTTTTTTTCTGTCCCTCTTCATAAGGATTCTGCATACTTCCATGTATATTACACAACTGTAAGGACCTCTTGATGAGGACATGGAGGTGAAAGAACAATAGCTTTACAGAATGTATTTAAATTGTAAGTTGCAACTGTCTTCAGCAGCACAGAGGGAAGTTCAAAAGCCCAGACATTGTAGGATGTTCCATCACCATTGCAGGACATTGGCCATATGAACAAACTTAAACACTTCGGACAGACTTTCTAAAGTCTCCCTGCATGGAAGGATGTCACAATAGGAACCATCAAGCAGGAGAACTTTGTCCTCCAAGATTAAAGATCTTTCTGTTCCTCAACATAAGTTTGTGATGATTTGAGTAATAATTTTGACAATTTTTTTTCAAATAAATAATATTTGAACTTCAAAAATAAAATGTTCTGTGGGTAATTCTGTACTTGAGTT
Source organism: Aythya fuligula (assembly GCF_009819795.1). Lineage (NCBI taxonomy): Eukaryota > Metazoa > Chordata > Aves > Anseriformes > Anatidae > Aythya > Aythya fuligula. The sequence goes on along the minus strand of NC_045562.1, from coordinate 23,022,491 downwards.
GCACAAGCGAGAACCAGTAGGCCATTTCTGATCTTTCTGTTTGTGTTTTCTGTGATCATAAGTGATTAGTGTGAACCCCCTATTGTATCTTAGTGGAAAAAATGATTTGGAAATTTACAGCTTTGCAGTTCTAAGAGATGCTGTGCAGTTGCAAGGGACACTTCATCACCGTATCTCTAACAAGAGGCCTGTACCTTGGAAATAACAAGAAAAAATTCCCAAATCTTTTTCAACTATTTTTTTTCATGTTGGTTACTTTTTCAGATGATCTTGTCTATAACTAGTCAATGCCCGCATGCCTTCTTGTCTATATGAATAATTCCAACAATTGTAAAAGATTGTTTGACTGGGAAATTCAATAGCTCTTAAACATTCTGTTACAGTATGGTCATATATCACGTGGATACTATTCTAAATCTTCTGGGTTTATGTGTGTTTCCTTTTTACCTGATGACATTTATGCCTAACTTTTATATCTATTTATAAATCTCTCTTTTTAGGCTTCTTCTAATAATATTAACCCTAGAAGTCAGTCATTTCCTTGATTATTATTTTTTTTTGAAAAATTTTGCTCTCTGCATATTTGAAATTTCAATTTCACATATTGCTCACTGCTGCACTTCATTTATACCATGACAAGGCAGCTTTGCTTTGTTTCTCTAATATTTACAAAATAATCTCTCAGTAAAATGTTTCTACAAGGATAAATTAGTCACATGCATGATTTAAAAATAAATAAGATGAATTCAGAACTCAGGGAAAGTTCAGAAAAGGTGCCAAGTTGACAGCCTTCCAGACTCCAGTCCTGTGTTTATTTACAGGGTGACAATAGTAATGGAAGCCTCTCCCCCTCTAATTCCTTGAAAATTGTGTCTTATAGCAGTTTCACTGTAACATCCCCCACATTCATTAAATCACTGGCATCTCAACTAGGGTTTGCAACAGAGTTGTTGTTGCTGCTGGTGTTATGTAACATGGAAAATTGTGTACCAGCAAATTGATTGAGAACACCAACTTGTTTGCAAATTTATATTTTTATAAATTTGTGTGCATCATGTTTCACTTCATAAGACAAGAGTGAAATGTACAGGCCTTGTAGTGGCTTTTAACTCCATGAATACTGTGTTGTAAATACAGTCTAGTAATAAAATTATTATGGTAAAATATCACAGGCTGTGTAAAACACTAAGTATGAAATATTGTGAATGCATTCACTGCTGAAGCACAAAACTCTCTACATTTGTCATACTCAGTAAGGGAGTTGATATCCAAATTTATCTTAAATTTTCAGACTTCTTGAATATACCCACACCATTCCATAATCACAATAGAATAATAATATAATAAATCAGTTTTATGAGTCCTGTCTCTCTATTAAATCACATGAATAGTAATTAAATTGTGCAATGAAGGAGCCACTGAATTCAATTTCAGCAAAATCATCTTCTTGTCCTCTTTCAGGAAAAAACGATTAGGTTTAGAGGTGAGCAGTAAATGGAGAGAGATAAAAGGAAGGGTGCTCCTCACGCTGTTTTTCAACTATGTTATTCATTATTTGGCATAGAAAGAAGTTTACAGTGCTAGAAGTGGACAAAGTAGGGGTAATTGAAAACTAATATTTGTAATCTAGAATCTGAAAAAGAAATGGGGGGGGGAGGGTGCAGGAGAATCTCTCTTTTGGTAATTAGCTGTAGGATTGTAATATGATGATTATTGTAGATACCCATGTGAGTCAACATGAGCTGAGATCCTCACATTTTAAATGAGACATTCTCCTTCCATTCAGCTTATATCTCCATCCTTATTAAACACATTTCTTCCACCTCATCTCACAACATGCTGAAGAGGTGTGCAAGACACTTGAAAGCATTGGCACCAGTTGGTGCCCCAACTGGCAATCTCAGAAAACACTCCAAGAAAGGAGACTGAAGGACTTCCCAGGTCAGCTTAGAGGCACCTTGGGCAAACATGGAAATTTTACAGTGCTCTTGCCTGTGTTTACATCCTTACCAGCATTGTCAGGCTACCACTTCTAATGAGCACCATTATTCCTTTCTGAATAATTGTTTTAACAAAAGTACCAAGTTTCTTCCCTGTTTGAGCTGTAAATACAATTGAAATTAAATCCTTTTACACATGCATGTATCCACTTGGTTCAGTGCTATGTTAAAAAAACAAGCCTTTATAGGAACAAATTTAACTCTAAAAAAGTTTGTCAGCAACCTAAGCCTATGTGGGCTATCCTACAAATGTTAAAGTTTGAAGAGGAGAAATCTGAATACTATGGAGGTGCCATTTCAGTTGCAAGTAATTTACTTAGTTAGTTAGTTAGTTTTCCAAACAGATATTTTAAATGACTGTAGCGTAAGGGCTTTGTGTTCATTTGATAGATATATGCTTTTCATTATTTTATTGCTACTTCTTCACCTATACATACAGAATTAGTTTATTTCAGCAGTTGATAACAGGGACACTGAGCAGTAGCATGACCTCCTCTTCAGCAGAAAGAAGGGATTTTCTTTAGTCTGAAGACAACAAAACAACATCTTTCCTGACCTTGTGCCATAGGTCCAATATGTCAGTTTTCATTTGCTTCCAAATGAGGTTTATTCATTTTTCAGTCTGACTTCTGACACTTTTAGTGGTCTGTATAACAATAGAGAAGAACTTTATACTTAAGGAATGATTTTAATACCTTATCTTCCTGATCCATTTCCATTAAGGTGACTAAAAATCTAAAGTCTCAAGTAATACTTTACTGTAGCTTTATTGAAAAACCAAACCAAACAAAAACATATTTTATGTATTTATTTTTTCTCACTATGTTCTTCCTGTACTACAGTCATTTGGCACCATTCTGGGATCAGCTGGGCCATTTTCAGAAAGGTATTTCTGTTGTGTTTAATTGCTACAGTCAGAAACTCAGTTGCTCACAGGACCAAGGATATATCTTGCTACATCCCAGTATTTGCTGGGTAGTATTCTGGGTGTATTCCATCCCCCCTCCCCATTTAGGAGTGGAGATGTCCTCACAGTTTGGACATATAGACTATAAAATATTTCCAGTCTCTGAGATGAACAATGTTTGTCTTAAAACTTTGATGCACTCTCTGCCTAAAGCTCCCAGTTGACTTAGAATATATCCTGAGTTGGAAGGGACCCTTAGGATCATCAAGTCCAACTCTTGACACCGCACAGGTCTACCCAAAAGTTCAGGACCATGTGCCTAAGTTCACAGTCCAATCTCTTCTTAAATTCAGACAGGCTCGGTGCAGTGACCACTTCCCTGGGGAGCCTGTTCCAGTGTGCAACCACCCTCTCTGTGAAGAACCCCCTCCTGACGTCCAGCCTAAATTTCCCCTGCCTCAGCTTAACCCCCGTTCCCGCGGGTCCTGTCACTAGTGTTAATGGAGAAAAGGTCTCCTGCCTCTTGACACCCCCTTACGAGGAAGTTGTAGACTGTGATGAGGTCCCCCCTCAGCCTCCTCTTCTCCAGGCTGAACAGGCCCAGTGACCTCAGCCGTTCATATAAGTACACAACTTTCATATAAGTATGAAAGTTGTGTACTTAAAGGCTTTGTCAAGTGAGGTTCCACATCCTAAATTATTTGGTATTTAAGGTCTAGTTCAAAATCAAAACAGAAATATCTGTATGGTTTCGTTACTTTATCATAATTTACTGATGCTCAGGTTCCCAAGGTCTCCTAGATATTCTCACCAGCATACTGAAATTGAATTAATCAGCTCTTATAGGTTTCTCCAAAAATTTGTATTAACAAATACAAGTTCTAAAACTCATTTCAGTGGGAGTGCTGAAGGGCAGGCACTTGATAAGGGTTCATACACAGGTTCATACACATACTCATTCTATTTGAAGTGTGCAAAGGGGGAGCTTCAAAGTTTGAGTTATGAAAGCTAATATAGCTGAATGTTCATATGTTAAAAGACCTGTGAAAACACTGTTTGGATATATTTCTGCAGATCCTTCAGTATTGTCATTTATGAGGGAGAGGTACAGAACTAATTTTGAATTCAACTTCAGAATACTCTTGAGTCTCAAACAGTAACTCCAAATTAATGGATCGCTACCTTAGCTAGCACATCTGAGATGAAAAGACCAGTCCAAACTCAGTTGCAGAGGTGAAGATCCCAACTGGAAGTGGAGTCATGGCTCAGGATGTGAAATGAGAGGAAGATTGCATTAGTACAGAAACTGGAAACCTTACACTGTAAGAGAAAAGTCCAATTTTATTTTGAGAATGATAAACACTTTTGGACTTCTGCATGTTTTCTTGCCATACAGTAAACAGTTTCTGAAGTCAAAACTTCTCTTCATAACTTCTCTTTTTTTCCCCAAGGTTGGACTGTACAGAGTACATTGATGACATTGAAAAGTTATTTAAGAGAAATACATATTGTAAATATTTGATTAAAGAGTTAAGACTACGCTCTTACAAATTTTGAAAAAAGTTATTGGTAGATATTTGGTCTAACAGACTGTTGAACTTATATTGCTCAAGATAACATTTTATGATGTAGAGGTTTTTTTTCTGGTTGAGCAGTCTGGATAATTCCACTTCTTATTGAAACCACTGAACCAAAACCACTTTATTAGTTAGTCATTTGCTGAGATGTGCACTTGTTTGTTTGACACTTAAGCCCTCTGTATAGATGTTCTTAAAGAAATTTTGCTTATCAAAAAATGCTGCTATGCATCACAGGTTCTAAAAGTACTTTGACCACCTTCAAAAAATACAGGAAAACAAGATAAAACCAAGAAGTTAGTCATAATGAGTTTTCTATAATGAAGAGTAGAGACAGTCACTGGTACCTTCAACATACTTTGTGGTGATATAATTTTGGCAGGTCTTCTATTAGTGTCCTACCAAAAAAAGTACAACTGTTGTGAAGCAGACTGTGTATTAACCCTTAAAAGTGCTATAAATCAAGTTGTTATATACTAGTACAGAATGGATGAAAATTGTATCCCTTCAGTACAGCTTTCTCTGCTATTGATAAAATTGCAAGCCCTTTGGGTATTACTTAATACTGAAATAGCTTTTTTGCAAAAGAAAATAAAAAGAGAATTTTTTTTAATGTTTGGAATCATTGCTAATCTATTTTTGTTGGAAATTTTTCTGATGTCTTTTTGTTTACAAATATCAAATCCACTGGAACTTGTGAGATATGTTCGTAGAAAGAAGCAATTTGAGGTTTAAACTTTCAGCATACGGTTTTAAGTTCCCACTTCCACTTAACAACAATTTGATTCTAACTGAAGAGAAATAGCTTATATTTGCTATAATAAAGGTGGTAGAGCTATTCAAATATTATTTCATCTGTATGCTTGTCATCAGTTCAATTATAAGGGCACATTTCATTCTAACAGTGGCAAGGAATAAGAAGGAATCTTCCTTTCTTTCCCCTGCTTCAGTAATAAAGTTCTTCCTCTGTTTCCTCTTGTTCCAGATTTCTAGCTTTTCATTTAAAATGTATCACTATAGGAAGAAGAGAATAGAACAGATTGTTAACTATGGTAATTATGGAACTCTCATTCCTGATTATTTCACTTTCTCATTTGTCCCAGATGTTGGAAACACTTTTCCTCATCACTTCTCTTCTAGGACTTGACATAAATTATGTCTCAGTCCCTTCTTTGTTGCATTGACTATCCTGTTGCTTCTTTCTGGTTTAGCACTTTGATGATGCCAATTTCCACCTTCAGTTTAAGGAGAGTGACTAAACAAGAGTGACTTTTTTACTCAACACCTTTGTTATTCTCCTGCTTCAAACCTCCTAATTCCTCATTCACTGAGAAGAAATAATACATTGGGTGACACCTCATGTAATACAAATAAGAGGCAGTGAATGATAAATGGCAAATAGAGGCAGCTCTTTATTATCATTTACCTTAAGGCCTCTTTTCACCAGTCTGGCAGTACAAAAGGACCTGAAATTCAGAGAAAGCGCCTCTTTTGAGGTCCCTTTCAGCCAACAGATGGGTGGAAAGTCACTCATAAATGTTTAAGTAATAGTAAACAAAAAAGAAACCTTACAAGAAAAATCATTCAAAAGACTTACAAATATGGATAAATAATATCTGAGTGTTCACTTTTGCAAAATAGATTAAGCAATTGTATTATATATCATATTTTCATGAGTAATTTCTCCCACATTTACACAACGGTCTAATTTAAGACAAAGTCTGAAGGCAAGAAAGACCAGACCTACTGTGAAAAGAATGAGGCTGCATGTCATTTGGAGATCATACTTCTATAATTACTGTGGACACTGGTATCAGTGAAGTTCTTTGAAGGGGGCTATCTACATAGAAAAAGAATCAATCTGTTATATCTTTTATACTGACTTGGGGGTCAGAGGCAATGCTATGCCAAGTTTCTCTTTAGTCAGAAATAGCAAAGGTGCAGGTGTAAGGGAATTATTTGGTATAGATCTGGTAACTGAGTTGGATGCTGCTTTAATCTGGGATCATTGGAAATGATTCCCAAGAACTACTTCTCAGCTGAACTGCCTGATAGTGCAGCTGTACTGTACTCATGGTTTCAGCCTCACCTTTTCGAGAAGACAGAAATCAAAATCAAGATTTTATTCAGCTTGGGCCACATTCAGATTTCCTGGAAATTATTATGACCTGCTTCTAAATTTGTGGGATGACAAGACCTGTGCCCCATGCTCAGAAATGATTCACTGTCACTCACTGGAACAATTTCACAATCCATTTCTTATAAAACTTAGGCAACACATTTGACAGCTTAAACGTTCAATGTACTCTGGGTCATCAACCCCACAACCCTTCTCTTCAAGATTTCTGCTCCTTTTTTTTTTTTTTTTTTTTTTTTCCATTCCTTTCTTTTTAAATGGAAAAGCAATAAAAAATGTGTAAAAAAAAAAAGATCCTATACCCCTGAATCAAGGGACTCTTCCACCCTTTATTCAAAATGCTTGTGAACATTTGCTTTATTCATTAACATTTTTATATCTGTAGTCACAAAGTGTTTACAAGGTACTTCTTTGAGACCCTTTTCTTCTGGATCTGTTATAACAGAAGTGACAAATCAAAATAGTCCCTAAAACAAAGTAATAAGTTTATATTTGTTTACATTTAGAGATATAAACAAAATATTTTGTCATCATCATCTTGGTGACCATGCTAGCAGTTAGATTGGAGGTAGTAAGAAGGGAGACATTACAGCATATAGTAGAATTACAACTATAAAGGTTAAATTTCACTTAGCTAAATCTATCCATTAATAACTCAGATCAAGTTTTTCTCCTAAAACTAGATCAATGAATTCTATTAAATGATTTTTGTATGGTTCATAATTTTTATTCCAAAAAGGATATTATTCAAAATTTCTATCATAACGCACCTGTAATTAACAGTTGTGGAAAAAATTATGAGCCCCTAGAAAGCTGTAGTAAGCAGTTATTCATGCAAACTGAACCACTGTTTCCACAGAGCACAGAGTTCAGTCTATCCCTAAACCACCAAAGTGCAGAGAAAAGTTTCTGTCTCACTTAAGAAGTTGCCACAGGGCTGTGCCACTAGTGCAGCACACTTGATAGGAAAACTACTATACTGCAGCAATGACCTGACATTTCTCAATGACTCCGGTATTAAGAGTAGTGATCATCTAACAGCAGTATTTCCTTAACAGCTGTATCTCTTCACACATACATGTCTTAGATATAAGGGAAATATCTAGCATAAGAATGTAACAGCATTATGAAATATTTCTGATGTTTTCTCTTTCAGCTCACTCTATTGTGTTTTCTGAATGAAGTTGTCAAGGAAAATTGTAATAAGAATTCTGGTTGAGCAGTTTAATTACTTTTTAGCTGAGTCCCCCTGTAGTGAAAACACTCCAGTTTCTCCTGTCTTTGACATGAGACTCTTCTGGCAACTGAAGGAGACTGGGGGAAAGGAAAAAAAGGAAAATGAATCCTCCCAAGTAATCCTGGACAAAGTAAAGCACTGCACTTGTCTTCTTCTCTCCCAGTTTGTGTCACAAGAAAACTTGCCTCTGTTTCATGAGTGAAACATGCTGATTCAAATTGGTACTTACTGTCTCTCTTGGCAAGTTAAACATCAGCAGTGGTAATATTTTTAATTGAAACAGATTCATATGTGCCAGTACAGTTCCTGTGGATTCAGTTTTGCACAAGGGAATGAGAGGGATAAGCTCAACAGAGCCAGGTACAAACCAATTACAGAGGTCAAGCTGAACAATAAACCCATTCTAAATGAAATTTTTCTGAGTTAAGCATTTGGCGTACAGACCCTGTCAGTACAGTATGTTCTGCTTCTAATATTCACCTGGCAGTGTTTAGTGCCAGGGACATTGCTGTGGGCTTTTGTTCTGATCTGATATCGCAGTTCTTGTTTTCTTAAAGATTGACCACTGGTGAAGCAGTGTTGTCCTAATATCCAAAGTCAGATATGACTAAATTAGTTGTTTGCTACTTTTAGAAAGTTCTCTTTACTTTGTTTTGTAGTGCTGTGAAGCAAAAGCATCAAAACTGTAGCTTAAAAAATAATCAAAAGAGACCTGCAGCTGATGGCAAGGACAAATTATTCAATAGGCAAGGGATTGTTTGAGTCTATATTTTCTGTTTTGAAACCTCAGTCCTTTTGCTTCAGATCTTGACATACAGCCACACTTTTTTCCAAAAGATTCAAAACAGTCATACAATTAATCACATAGCCTGCATGTGTGTACCACATCAGCCCCCCCAGTGGTGATTTTTCAGCTGGATATTTTATTCTTTCTACTTTTATTTTTTGAGTGTAAATTAAAACAAATTCATATTTTGTGCTTTGTTTTCAAAAGCTTGCCTACACTTTTTGTTGGCTTTTTGTTTTCTCCTTTTATCATTTGAGCAATGGGACATGAAATGAAGAAAAGAAAGATCAAGAAAATGGATAGAAGGTTTGGAAAGTAAGATCTGTGAGTGGAGAGAAAAGGTTAATAAGATAAATGGGATGTTCAATCTAAAGAAAAGAAGACTTAAAGAAAACATGATAGCTCTCTTCAGATATGTAAAGGGACAAGGGAAATTATTCTCATTAGTCCACCCAGGACAGAGTAATATGCCTGAGCTGTTGCAAGGAAAATGTAGGTTAAATATTATGAAAAACTTTGTAACTATAAAAAGAGATAGACAATGAAACAAACTGCCAAAGATGTTAGGGAGTCACTGTCTCCAAAGGTATTCAAAGTGAAATAGCTACTATCTATTAGAGAGAGTTTGGAATCTAAAATTAAAAGAGGTAATGTGATACAGGAGGGTTGAAATGGATGGACGACCCAGCAAAGGTCCTTTCAGACTCAAATACTTCTGTGATGCTGGGATGAATATCTGAAGGAATGATAAACACAATAAGACGTGAAGAAGAGTGCATATAAAGTGGTGAAAAAGGCAGAAATAGATAGAGGGCTTTTAGAAATCTGTAATGTTTAATAACAAAAGAAATGAAAAGTTTAATTTCTGATTATTAGAGAAGTAAAAGAATATCTCTTCACCACCATGAAGCCTTAATCTTGCAAACAGCTTTGAACAATTGTAAATATAGATATCTCCATAATACTTTGCAGTTGTCTAAGAAATACATTAAGATATTTTAAAGCTCCTTGTACATTTCAATCATGTTTTTGACTCTTTTCAGGTAAAATGGAAGGAAAAACAAAATAACATTTTTTGACAAAAGTATCACAAAACATCCAGAATTTCTATCTCTATATGTAAAGGGGAAATCTGAGTGGTTCTTTTACATTAATGTCTGAAGATGAGGTATTCATTCATGACTTTAGATTAAAAAAAAAAAAAATCTTTTTTTTTTGCTTTTTTTTTTTCTTTTTTCCAGAAGCTTAATTTTTCATAGTCATATGCCTTGTCTAGTCATTTACATGAGTCTGAGAGAAAACAGTTTGGGAATCAAGTAATGGAAAAAATCAAACTCTGTCACCCTGCACAAGTGAAAATAGCTCCATGATGTGTAAGTCAGTGGAGATTCTCATCTGCTGTCTTTCCTGTGCACATTGCCTTTTATTGCTTGCAATTACCTCCTACAGTTTGAACTCAGGAACACTTTTTAGATAAAAATTCTTGGTTATATTATAAAATGCAAAAATGTAACCCATGTAGGTAGATCTACCAAAATACTGAATGTCAACATTGAAAACGTCTCATCAGAAGACAAAATGAGTACTGCTATTTGCTAGATTTCAAGAGCAACAGTACTAACAGCCAGCAGCTTTATGAACATAGAGGAAATGGAGAAAAGCAGATAGGGTGACAGCCAACATGTACTAGCGCAAACATGAAAACTCTTGGATCCTTTTCGAAATCCTGAGGGGAAAAAAAAATTATCTTCTGTTACCTTCTAAACCAGCACCGTACTTAGCTGGGTTGATAGCTGTATAAAACTGCTTGCAGTGCTGAAGCAGAATTGTTCAAGACTTCTGCAGGAGAGGATGTGTTTCATTATTTATTTTTTTGGTTTGGTTTGATTTGGTTTGGTTTGGTTTTAATGTGTCAATCATGTACATGTATATTGTTTTCCTTCTTCTCTGAGTTATCGTTCTCATTATTTCTGTGGCTGTGTTTTCAATTAAGCCAGAGTTCACAGTTTGATGGGAAAAGGGCATGTGTGCTTTTCTATGTTTGTGTATGTATAATCTTGTGTATGTATAATCAAAAATAGGAAGCCCTGGAGTCAGGAAATTGGACACTGTGTTAGAGCTGTCTGTGTAGGGCACACAGGGCTGCTGTGCTCTACAGGGAGATTCAAACGAATGAGATAGCCTTTGGAAAACCAAGTGCAAGTACATTAAATGTAATCCAGAACTAGCATAACCCTGCAGATCCCTATTTTGATATACACATCCAGGCAGAGCCTTGTTAGTGGAGGTGTAGAGTGCTGTGGAATTACCATAGGAGGTACTCTGATTATTGTCTAAAAAACAAAATGAAACATTTTTAGGCTTCTTCATTTAGAGTCATACCTTGTTCTCTGTATAGCAATATTAATTTCAGTAGTGCCACTTGAAAATGAAGATAGTATGCATTATGAGGAGGAATGGTTCCTCCCGTCATGTGTAATAGCTATAACTATTTATTAAGCATGAGGATCATTTATGACTTCATACTTTCCATTCCCCTGAAAAAAAAAAAAAAAAAAAAAAAAAAAAAAAAAGATTAGGATATATTTCCTATACACTTTGGCTTGGTAATGCATTTCCAAGGTTTAAATTCATTATGAGTACTGACATTTATCCAGAAATACCAAATAAGGAAAGATTGCTTTCCACCTAGTAATATACTTTCATTCATATAGAAAATATCAATATGGTGATATTTGAGGACATATGAAACATTACTGCACCCTACATTCATGCTGATCAGGATGATGTGTTGAGAGAAGTGACTGACTGCTTTTATGTGTGCTGGAATCCCTGCAAATCTAGTGTGGCAGGTCTGCAGCCTTTGCTTGAACTCATGCACTGAGAAAGCAAATGAATGTTGCACCACAGGTGAGAAGGAGATGATTTTCTCCAGGATATGCGTTTGCATAAGTAGACAAGTTTTTCAGGCTTCTGGTATGGTGACTGCACTATAAACCTACACTCATGTTCAGGCTGGTGATTTCTTGCACATTTAAGGCCTGAGGAATTTTTGGTTTTGCTCTTTCACTGCTGTTTCTGTGGGTTTATGGGAGCTCATTCTCTGGTTTACAGCACTTCACTATATCTTTCTGTTCCATGACTTTTCCACAGGGGGACAGCAGGAGGAAACAGGCTTTACTCTGGGCATGATTACTGACAAGGCACTGGTGGGCTGCATGCAGTAGAGTAGTTATGGCTGTATCTCACAGAATTCCTCTGCTCCCAAGCTGGGTTTCACCCCAAACTGTGGTGGATCAGTTTAGGCATAATGGCACATGTAACTGTCAGAAAAATGGATTCATATTTGTTGCCAGGACTGAGGGACACGCAAACCAACGTACAGATCCTAGTTAGCTTCTAAACATCAACACATACATAATAACAATGATTTAGTATTACATTATTTTAGCTATTTTGTTTTTGTTATTGCTCACACCTCCTATCTTGCTCTTTCTCTGACTTACTGTGTTGTCTGTCTTGGTTCCTCATTCTTTCAGTCAGGGATCCTACTCTAAGGAACCTGCTTTGGCAGGAGGGTTGGACCCAATGATCTTTCGAGGTTCCTTCCAACCCCTTCAATTCTGTGATTCTGTTATCATGCAGCGTACTTAGAATAGAAAAAAGTGTTCTTGAAATACTGATAAACACAGTAAATTAGGTGATAACATTATCCATATGCCTAATATGTAAATATTATTATTGAAATACTGTTGAAGAAAAATCCAGCTGAAGTTATATCATTGTCTATCATTTATGTTTAGTCAAATCTATCTAGAAATAAAGAAATTAGAGAATAGGTCTGTGTATTTCTTTATGGATTATTTCTGCTTGGTTAATCATCTACTCTTCCATACACATGAAGACAGAAGAAGGTGCCCATAATGCTGATTTAGCCAAAGTATCATGACAGTCTTGCACTATCTTCTGTCTGAACTGCTCTGTGTTTCTATTAATATGGAAAGAATAATATAGAAAACTAGTTTATGTTGACATGACAATGTGGTAAGCATCAGTCAGTATTCCATTGCTTAATACTTCAATGCCTGTTGCTTGATTAATGTTTCCATGATTTGTAGGTGTCTTAAAATTTGAGAATAATAAAACTGAAAACTTTCTAATGAGCATAAATAAAACTGAAAACTTTCTAATGAGACTAAACACAAAATTAAACATCCATTAGAAAATTCAGATATTTTTTTTTTCTTATTTGAAATTATGATGCAGAAAATTAGCAAGAAATTTTTATGTTTATTTTTGGTGTTGTTTGTTTGTTTTTGTTTGTTTCTTGTTCTTTCTCTTTGGTCCTGGCTTTTTTTCAGTCATATTTCACAAAATCATCTTTTAATACTTTATAACTGCGAAATTTTTCAGCAACAAGGTCAGTGATGCAATACTATTAGTTGATACCCAAAGGAGATCATTCATTAATTTCTGGCTGTCAGATTTTTCTTATTATTAATAAAGGCAATTTATACATATTTTTTTTCTAGACAAACATAATTGAAATTTTTTAATGTAATTTATATCTTTGAAATTTAATCCTGTGAGAAAACTACAATCAATTCCCACTTCCCCACTAAAGTAATGAAAATAACACTTAGGGAGGATCCTGTGAGGAGGAAAGGCTAGCAATCTTTTCAGACAAGTAGGTTTAAGACCAAATATGTTTTTATATTGATATATATTATATGTTAATCTAGTTCTTAATACTTTTGCTCTGGGGCTTCTTAGTATATCCGGTACCACAAGAAGAGTACACATCAGGAAAAATTCAATTAATTGTGTCAAGAACTAACTGAATTCATACTAAATCCTTTCTTTTCTTTTTCCTTTATGTAAACTGCTGGTCTAGACTTTAAAATACATGATTTGGTTGTTTTTGTTGTTGTTGTTGTTGCTGTTTATTTATTTATTTATGGATTTAATTGTACAGCTAATTTAATAAATCTCTTGGGCTTTGTTCTGTGTAATCCTATATATCTGAAAGTATTTTACATAGCAGTCTTCTTGAAAAGTGAAGGTGATACAAGACCCAAAGATATGTTTAATGAACCAAGGACCTCTTAGACCTCAATTTACATAGCCAAATCCTTTCCTCTCAACCTTAAATCCTTAAAACACAATTTATTTAATCCCTGCTATAGTCAAACACACTGAGCGTGTGTAACAATATATCAAAATCATTAGCACAAAACCTTAAAATAGTGTATTGAATTTGTATAAAATAGCCAAATCCTTTGAGATCTTAGGTGTCTCTTCTAGACTTTCTGAAGTAAACACTGTCTTAAAAGTTCGTACCAAAATGATGTTGCTGGTTCTTGTGTCCAACTCCTATAAAATAATGCGCTTCCAGCAATAATTTTTCAATATCAAAAAGGGGAGACCAGACAACTCCCAGAGGTGATACTGGAGTATATTGCTTTTCATCTCTAAGGGGTTGGCCACACTGCAGTTGTAGATGTGAATTATGCTTTTATGGTATATTCAAGCTAGTTCTAAACTACCACAATTTACAGGTTATGTTGTAGCTGAAGGTCCAGCGCTGCACAAGGTCTGGTGTGGTTTACTGCATTTCTCTAGACTGGGTTAAACTCTGGTAAACCACGGGTACACTTCATGAATTCAGCTTGTGTATGAATGCTTTATCTGTGGTACAGAAATAGCTAACATGACTAGCTCAAATTTAGCCTAAAGTTCAGCTGATTTTATAATTTCCAGTACTAAAAGAATGAAATGAAATGGAATTAAGATTTCTAAGTCCAAATCTTGAGGAAGATATGACCATCTAATAAGCACCATAGTCATATACATCACTTGTGGGTGGAGTGAATGCATGGTAAATTGACCCTTTTTTTCCTGAACCTAACCTATTCAATCAAATCAGAGGCTTCTGTACTGTTGTTGTACCTATGCTCTGAATTTCAGGCTCAAGGACTGTAAATTTTTGACCTAGGGTAAAATTTTCTGAAACACTTTCCCTATCAGATAATGCATCCACACATAAGAGCGCCTAAATCCCAAAGCCTTAGGCTCTTGGATTGTTTGTATCATACTGAAAAATGGATTTGGAAGCCTAACTCCTCTTAGATGTCCCTGAGCTTTATCAGGTGTGTTCACTTGGTAAAATGCATTTTTATAGCTATCTGTGACATTAGCAATCTGGCTGAAAAAAGGATGTGAAAGTATTTTTGTTACAGTACTTACTGTAATTCAGCTTTAGAGAAAGGGGTACTATGCAGTAAGTGTCTGTATTCTGCAATGATTCAGTAACTATGATTCTGCATTTACACTGGATTGGCAATACAGGCAATCTAAAGAAAGATTTTTTGGAGGGTTTTTGCATGCTGGGGAGGTTTACAGCTTGTTTTTTTTTACACAGACCTATTTTTGCTGAAAGCTGGGACATGATTCATCATTGTGTTATTCTAATTTTATGCTGGTATAAGCCCATTTTCTGTAATAGAATTTCTTTGGTATAAAGCAGGAGTGATACAGTAGTAAAGCAAAGGCTACATTTTTAAACTGGCACAGTCAAAAACACCAAGCCTGATATATTTTTTTCAGTGGCAAATTGTAGCTACTAATTCCAGTCAAGATGAGCTATGTGACAATGCACTAAGCATTATGTAGGCCATACTATTAGGGAAAGATGTTTTTCTCCTCTGGTTGAAGCTGAGCCACTATGTGACAATAATGCAATATTCAACGCAGCTGTAGAATGTGCAAGAACCACTCTTACTGTTAGAGCTACTCCTCACAATACTGAGGTGTGTGAGTGGAAACCTGTTTTGGTTTTGATCCAGTGACGGTTGCATGTGAAATGAATAAATAGCCTTGAGGAAAAAAAGTAGGGTGGGCCTCATAACTCTCCTTTTCTGAAATTTTCTTTTGGCATATTGGGTTGTTCCACTTCCCACTGCACCTCTCTTCTTCCTCATAAGTAGGTTAGCCTACAGCTCAGTGAGTGTTTTCTTCCCAGAAGCATACTTCAACCACCAGATTAATGCCTAAGAGATAGGCAACAGTAGCTTGATTTTCAAGGATGTGGTGCCAAACTGAGGCACTTGTACAAACTTAAAATTGAAAATGCCAAGAATGTAATAGCAATAGTTAGGAAAGCACATCATGAATTTAAGGGCCACAAAGATGATCAAGGTAGTGGAGCACCTTTCCTATGAAGAAAGGCTGAGAGAGCTGGGGCTGCTCAGCCTACAGAAGAGAAGGCTCCAGGGGGGCCTCACAGCAATCTTTCAGTACTTGAAGGGGACTTATAAAAAAGATGGGGATCTTTTTGCTCAATAGAATAATGACAGGATGAGGGGGAATGATTTTGAACTAAAAGAGGGGAGATTTAGATTAGGAGGAAATTCTTCACTCAGAAGGTGGTGAGGCACTGGAACAGGTTGCCCAGAGAGGTTGTGGATGCCTGATCCCTGGGGGTGTTCTAGTGGGTGGCACCCCTGTCTCTGGCAGGGGGGTTGGAACTGCATGATCTATGAGGTCCCTTCCAACCCAAGCCACTCTAATTAAAAAATAAAAAAAAAAAAAAAAAAAAAAGAAGTTGTTGGATCACAACTTTTGACATAGGAACCTCAAGACAGCCTAAGATCTTATTATCTTATTTTAGAGTCTGATTTTGGCTATAGCTGGTGGTGGCTAACAGCCTAACTACTAACTACATAGAAGGCATTTATTACTTGTATATGGGTAAAGAAAAAGAGAGAGAGAGAGTTTTAAAGAAGACAAGGGTGATCTGACTTGCTTTAAGCAAGTGCAGGGACCAAGAAGTTTTTCATTATTTTCTCACCTCTAAAAATAATTAAATGACAAACACACAGATGCCACTTTACAGGACTCAGAGCTCAGGTTACTGGTGTTGAGAGAGGAACAAATAAAATTCTCCTGGTTTACTGAAAAGTTTATAAACCTTTACATCTTTCATCATATGGACTAATTAGAAAATGATATATGCAGGTACTACTCAGAATGACTGGCATTCCCTCATTTACATAGAAAGGCAAGTAAATTCTGCTTTTAAGAAAACACAGTGTTTTCCTAGTTTCATATGGCAACCACTCAACTTACTTTATTTCTTTGCAAAATAGGAACTTCAGCATTTCATTTTTTATCTTTTATCATTAGACTCCTACAGCTTTAAAATGATTTTTCCCCTAGAAAATGCAAATCTATTCCTTTGTAGTGAAAACCATATTATACATGCAGCACGTAACTTTCAAAACTTTAGTTAGAAGCAGCAAGGCAAGCTGTCAGACATTTCAGTAATTGAATTTCCTTGAGAACTGCCTTGGTTTGTCAGCTCTGACTTTGCTGTCAAAAGAAAAGAAAATAGCCAGGGAATTAATCTAAGATAACACAGGGGGTATTTTGATAATGCCAAGACACAAATATTAAGTGTTTTCTCTGGAGATGTTTTAAGGTAGGTTTCCCCACCCCAATCCAGGACGGTTCATTTTAGCCTTGAGTCATTATTACCTTGTGCAGAGTTCTGAGAATTAACTAATGACCTATCAAACTGCAGTACAAAGGATCCTTTCTTCCTGTATTAAGATGCACAATATCATTGCTTAAAAGGCCCAGTATACCCTTTGTCAATTACTTCATAAGTGCAATTCATCTTTTACTGCTTCCGCACTTGGATTGCTTGTAAAATGTTTAGTGGTTAATTAGCCTGGAAGGAAGTCTAACTTATGAAAAACCAAGCAGTGGGAAAAAATAGCCATAAAATTAATGGCTTACTCTCTGGTCCTTATTTTATAGGGGAATGTTAATCAGACTCTGTTGGAGCTGTACCTTTGACTACCATTCAGCCTCCTTTATAATCAGCTTCAGAAGTATTCCATCCTGGGATTTCCCCTTTGGCCTGTGCTTTCCTCCAAAGGACTTGAATGTATTAAGAAGAGATTGACAGCTCTCCTAACAATTGCAGCCAGTCCTCTAGCTAAAGGGAAACATGGGGCTAGTCACTTTTACTCTATTGGAACCCACCTGGAGTTATATTTAAGGTATAAAACTGTTATCTAAAAATTGAAACTAATAAAATATATACTGTTGTAGATAAAAGAAAATAGGCAATATTTGAGCTGTGAGACCTTCATTAGACAGTGGATAAAACTGGAAAAGGAGAGAATTGTATAGGGAGTAAATTATTGTATTTACAGCTAGCTCTTTATACCTGCAGAGAAGATTCCAAAATAATCAGGTCCCAGGGACAACTTAGCCACTGAACATGCAGTCCATTTTAGGTCAGTCAAAAGGATGTGTAGATGAAAAAAGAAATGTTAAGCACTGTCACTGGTGAAACGGATAAAATTTATTTATGCAAATTCTCTACACATTTTGGCAGTTATTCTGTCTGCAATTCTGTGATTAAAATAGAATAGTTGTGGTGTTTTTGTTTTTGTTGTTGTTTGTTTTTTTCCCCTAGTCAAACTGCCCTTCATTTTAGGGAAAATTACAAGTAGATTGTCAGCACCACTATTTTTGCTATTACTTTGACAATGGAAATTTTAATATGTTGCAAATACATATTTCAAAATCACAGCAATCACAACATTGCTAGTTAACTGTATGTGTTGGGCCTTACACAAAACTGCAAGTAATTGGACCCAGCATTTTTTTGTTATATCTTTATTTATATCAAAAAAAAAAAGATTAAAAAGAACAGGAAAAATATAAGCCATTTATAATTATTCCTTTAAAAAACAAAAACAAAAACAAAAACAAAAACAAAAAAACCTGGAGCAGCAATGTTTTTCCTTTCAGAAAATAAGTATGATCATAACACTTTCCCAGTATAGGTGTCTCATAATTCTGGGTAGATTTTCTTTCCATTAAAAAAATGTGCGGGTGCCCATGAGCCACAGTCAGCAATACCCTGTATCTGCTTTTCAGTTTCTCTTGAAAAAGATACCACCTGTGGACAAGAATACCATCAACTGTATATTCAGTAGTCATTCACTGCTTTGAGTGTTTCCAAATGTCTATGGAAACAGAAGTGCCCATTTATGGCTTTGCTTCTCATTAGGTTGCATGCGCTAGGGCATCCAGCTCCATCCACGAGACCTTGGCCTCCAGCTGCCATTCCAGAAGGACATGAATCTTATGCAAATCCTTCGTCATATCAGTCACACTGAACAGATATCTTGGGTAACCAAGGACATCTCCAAGGACAGTAGATTAATATGGGCTTTAGGCAACAGGTATTTTGTGTCAGAGGAACTCAGCCCAATGCCATGGTCATTAACAGAATATTTTCCTTGCCAATACACCGTATTATACCTAAGCCAATATTAACATACCACACAATTTATTGCACTTATAAACAGACCAACAGCTCAACATGTAACTGATACTCAGTTTTTGAGTGACTTGGAATTGTCACTTGGACCTGAAGAGCTTTCCTGATGTACTGGTACTACCCCTACTACTTGTCCCATTTGTTGCTGTCCCTGGTCTCCACTGTTTCAATGTTTGGTTCTTGCGTGACAAACTGAATTAGTGTCCCTTATTTCCCTTCTCACTCATTCTTCTACCATAAGTCTATATAGGGTTGAAAATTAATATAAGAACTCATGATATGACTGTTGTTTATGGCCATTGTTTCTCATCTAATGACACCAACACGATTTTCATATTGTGGTAGCAGCTCTCACAAAATTACACCTTTTCCTACCCTATATATAGCACTATTAGGAAGATCCAACTGAAGCTGATATTTGTTTCTAGCACTGACAGAATCCGTGGTTCCATTTTTCCATTTATTAAAATGCTGGCAGCTACAAAATCATGTTCAGCTCATGCTCTTCTGAAATTTAATAGCAATAAATATGTATCAGAACCAAGTTGTCCAGCTCTTTCTTGTAGGGATAATACTATTTTTACACTGTTTCTTTCTATGCGGTTGAACAGAGATGATGGGAACTAGCTGTTCCATTTCTAAACTATACTTAACTGTAAATGACTTAAACTTATACCCTAACATTGGACCTACTGTCCTATATTACACTGTCAAATGTATTGTCTAGTAAAAATAACACCTATTTAGTTATTATCTGTTCCTGTAAAACCTGTCTGCAGAGTGAGACAAAAGGGACAGAATACATGTAGGATTTGAAGAAAAAAATCGAAAATAAACCACTTTCAAATAGTGTTTTTTACTGGGATATCAACAGGAGCCTTTCCTTGATGTGGCCTACATTTTTTATATTTTTGCATATACAACAAGCCCTAAAATCTTTCTCCATGTCACTGTTCATTCAGGGCAACATAACACATAAGACAAATTTTACATTAGTTTTTTTATTGGTTTGTTGTTTTCCAATACCTGAAAAACTTTCTTGTATATTTTTTCTTAACCCATCACACCAGAATACATAGAACATCATCATCTTCATGTAGAGAAAATAACGTCACATCCAGTTGTACTTAATTACTGTTTGCAGGGCCTCAATTGCAGCAATAGTTCTGTTTAGTTACTTTGTTGTTGTTGTTTTTTCATTTGTTTCCAGACAAAATTATTGGTCATATTGGGCAGGGTGGGTGAAGGGTAGATGGAACATTTACAGTTCAGGATGACTTGATTTTCTCATGTTATTTGTTTAACGCATTAGATGTCAGCGCCTGGAAATCTTTTTTTTTTTTTTTTTTTTTTTTTTTTCAATTTTCAATTTGGAGAACATATATTTTTTGCTAAAATAAAAAACCCTAACGCTTTAGTGCTGACAGAGTATTTGCCAGGAAATTTATACCAAATTATTTATATTCAGTTCATCTATTGCTGACCTATAAATAAAGACATGATTTATTAACTTTTAATTTCTAAAATATTTGTATTACACTTATAATGCTAGCATCTGACACACAAATTCAAAGAGCAATGAATGCACAAAGTGATTCAGAGCCCCCCATTGCCAACAACTGTTCTCTTTCTAGTGTGCATTTCTTTCAGATACACAGTGAAATGCCATTTTTAACTTCAACCAGTTGTCTTGCATATTCATAAAAATCCAACACCTGGCAAAGCTTTCAACCCCTCCTTTTCACCTGGGCCATCATGGAGTTTAAACATGGAGGATGTTTAAACTCCAGTCAAAGGTTTGACAACAACTCACCTAGACGTCCTTAGTCAGCTGGTACTTACAGCAAGTCTAACTGCCATAGCATGGATCTCAGCATGGTCTAGCTACTAACGTATTTATCAGCTTCTCACAATAATCTGAATTGTGTTTAGATTTCCCAGACCACCTTCTCACCAAGTGTGAAAATGTCAGCTGACATCCCTCGCTATAACAGAAACTCAAATTTCATCACTGAAAATAATCTGACTGGAAGTAAGGAAATTCCACCTTGAAGTTATAAATGAATTGTACATAAATGAAACTCCAATGAATAAATAGCATTGAATTATTATGTCCATGCACAAAACTTATAATGATGTCCTATTGAGTTCCTCTGTAGCTTACTGCAGTATTTCCTCTGAAGGATGAACACGTGCATACATACCAGCATATTAAGTTTGCCTGCAATAAAATTTTGGGAGCTTCCACCTTATTTCTCAGAAGGATCTGTATTAGTAAGGCTCTGTAGAACTAGTCATTTTTAGAAAAGGACATGTAATTTTACATAACGCTGTGTAAGTTATACCTTTATAACTGAGATTTTTGCTGTTAGTTATTGTTGTTGTTTTACATAAAATATAGCTTCTTCTGTAAGTTTACATGTATATTGTCAACCCACTCGACAGAATAATTATGTAATGCAGTATTCTTTTTCATTATGTTGATATGATTTTTCTTTTTATTTCCCTCATTGAAAGAAACAGACAGGAAAAATTAAATCTTAATTTATTTTAATGGAAGGGGAACGTCAATTTTTCATGCTCATGATTTTCTGTTCAGTTCTACTTCCTAATTATAAAACTTAGCAAGCTGCAATGTGGCTCCCAATGAATAATAAAATTGCAGAATCTTTAAGTGTTTGCCCTGCAAAAAGTACATCTTTAATTTCTGCAATTCCTAGTTTCATCCTTAGAATCTTTCTTGACAAAGCTCAGAGATTAAGCCAGCCTTTTAATTTTAGTTCTTTCTTAGGATGAGTTTAAGGATGGCTACTTCATCCTATAGCTTCCACTGAACTCTCAGATGAAAGGCTGGTCCTTCTGATTGATTTCAATTGTATTTCTGAAGTATTCCTTTAAGTTTTTTGTTTGTTTGTTTTTGTTTGTTTTTTAATCTTTTTATCTCTGTTGTGATTTTACTCTCATTACCTGTAAAGACTAATCGGAGTATAGTACCATCCTCTCTGGTATAGACCCATGCCAATAAATCATTTATTTTCCCTGCAGACCTTTGATCCTGTTGATTGCCACCCTGGTGGTCTAAAGGATCCACAGTTTTGCTGTGGGATTCTTTTGATATATTTGAAGATTTTGTGATATGTTTGGTCTGTTTGTTCTTAAATCTTCCCTACCTTTTTTAAACGTACCTGTCAAGAGCTATGTTTTAGAGACAATATAAAAGAAGGGATAAAATATATGAGTAACATATTACCTAGTAATAAGGCAGCTTCTCTCCCCTCTTTTACATTTCAGCATTTACTTAAAGATCTCTCTGTTTCCATTTTCTTTCATCTTTCTACCCCCTTGGAACAGATGTACATGTACAACTGTTTCAGATGACAGGAGAAATTCTTGTTTCCTCAATACTGCGGAAATTGTTTAGAAAGAATGTCTTACCTGAGGAAAATTCTAGAATACTTACTTAAGTAAAACACCATGAGTTTTGTGATGGCACAATGCCTCTTGTACTGAAATTGCAATAGGAATGCCTGCAGATGAATATGGACTTGTTCTTTCTTAGATGTATTTTCCTGGAAAGATACAATATGCTATTCCAAATGCAGCTTTTCAGTTTAAGTAAACACAGGAAATAAATAAAATCCTTTGGGGGCACAAATTCTCAAAGTATTATCTATACTGTACCAGGGCAGAGAGCAGAAGCAAGATGTTAATCACAGACTGCAGCTGCTGAGGAGGCAACATCTTTGTTCTGCATCCTTGTTTCCAGGACAGAGTGGAAGAAATCATTCTCTGTGAGGCAGAATAAAATAGACATTCAAAGTTACAGAAAGTGAATCTGATGAGGAAAAGCGGTTTTGAATCAACTCCCCAACCAGCACCAAAGGTGTGAAACCCAGACAGAAAGTGTGAAGCAAAGACTTAACCTAACCTATGTACTAAAACCTTCACTGGCTGCTATGTGGTAATGAGTAAGGGAAATAAAATCTGATCATTGTGTCAATCATTTTATCCTCTCAAAATAAATAAATAAATAAATAGTCTTCTTCTATTTCTTGTTTGGGTTTTAGAATAGCAGAGAACTGAATGAGTCTGCCTTAGTACAAACCCTGGAGAGAAAATAATACAGGTCTGCATCCTCTAGAAATTCCTTTTGTATTATTATGGCTTATAAACAGAGATTTTAGTTTGGAATTGATATAATGGTGTTATTCACAAATCTATCAGAAACACAAAATATTTTTATTTTAGAATAGATGTAATTGAATGTGATAAATGAGTCCACGCAATTAGAGCCAAAACCCTTGGGGAATAATTATCCATTACTGGAACCCACAAAGGAATTTTAAGCAGCTGCGGAATTTTGAACAAAATTACAAAGAAATATCCTAACTTGGAGGTACACATTAAGACATGAGAAAGCAAAAAAATGATAACCAGGCTGGGTAGAGAAGTTTAAAACTTAAAAATGAAAAAAAAAAAGAGTAAATGCTGTTATGCTATAATAAAAGACGAAATAATGATTTTATTCCACTGACCTATGGAACCTCAGTGTAGATAAATTACCATTGCTCAGGTATTTTCAGTGGTGTTATGTCCATTTCTACCAACTGAAGCTCAATCTCACAGGCATACAAAAATAATTTCTGGAAAAATATGAGTTGAAAAATGTTTTAATACTGACATTTTTATTTTGGTGTGATTAAATATGCTTATGGAATAATATTTTTTTCAGTATTAGGCTTCTAAATCTTGTACAAATAGTTTATTTTTGAAAATTTAGTAAATGGTCTAAAAGTTTATTTCTTTCAGTAGTTTACAAGTAGAAAACTTTATTATGTCTTCCCATAAGGTAATCCAAAAAAACTGTCATAATTTTGGCAATAATTTGTGCTTCCAGCTCCAAGAGCACTTTGTCTAGAGTTGGTTATCAGTTATTTGTTATTCTTTTTGAAAAAAAAAAAATCCACTTTTCAAAGTAGTTATTTTCATTTGAATGGCACCATTTCCAAATGAAGGGAGCTGTTGAACTTGACTCCACTGACAGAAAATGTAGGATTTGAATATACATATATTAGTGAAATGCTCATACATATGCCTCTGAGGACTGTTTTCTAATCTTACTTATAAAAAAAAGTCTTACTAAAGTAAGTTTTACTTAATAAAAAAGTCTATTTTCAAAACTTCTAATCATGTTGAGTACCAATTATTGACACTTTTAAACCTGCAGGTTTTGAATATTTTTCATCACCTAGCAGATTTGTTAGACCCTCAAGTTTGTTTGTGTTTAAAGCAGCTAGGAGGAATTACAATTTGTTGCTTTTTTTGTTGCGTAACTCATCTGACCTCAGCTACTACACAGCCAAATATTAGGAGACAGTTGTTGGGTTTGGTAACTTCAGAAATACACTTGACAACAAGAGAAGCCCTGTCTTGGGGAATTAGATTGATTTTTATACAGTGTAGTCTCAGTTAAGGTGCTGGCAAGAGGAACTCTTTAGCTGTCCTGTGCATCTGGTCTGTTATTGAAAATATGCTGTGAGGACAGTGAGGTAATACTATATTGCTTCCATATTTCTTCATGCCTACATTTTGCAGTGGAAGAGCAGCTGAACCTAATATTACTCTTCTGAGCCAGAGTTATGTAGGGCTATGTACCATATTATTTAAATAATGAAACTTCAGTAAACTGCACATCTGATGTATGTAGTCACAATTATGTTGATTAAAATGGTATTTCCCCACATATAACAAAAGAGAATGTAGTTCTGTAATTATAAGATACTCTTTTGCAAAGAGTAGGTCACATTTTCTACAGTTGTAGATAAAGGCATTATACACTTGCCACAGTGGGAAGTAATCCACATATACCAATGAAACAGATAATATTAGAGTTGTTTCTGTTTGAAGCCTTTTGTAAATCATACTGTTATAACACCTCAAAGATAATATGTAGTGTTGGAATTGTTGATTTTCCAGTCACAAAGTGGTAATAAGTAACAATCCTCATGAAACTTTACAGGGATAAACGTGGAGTAAATGTAAAAATAAAGACCTGGTGCCTGAATTTGCTGGAGTATATTTTGATACATAGATTCAAAAAGAGTACATGGTTTAGGAAGAGAACGGAAAAATGGAAACCAAATGACTGATCAATAAACAGCATAATGAAAATGATTTAAGTAAATGTAAACACTGCTTTCACAAACAAAATGCATTTTATTTGTCCAGTTAGTTTTTATGTTTCCACATTACAATAATTGGAATATTTTGGAAAGTCCAGAACAACAAAAATCAGGAGTATACTCATTCTGCACAAATTTTAAGAGAGATGCTGAAGTCATCTGGGATCCTAATGAAGAGCAATTATCCCCTGCTTACACTATCCAGATACAAGAATTTTCATTTTTCACGGTACTGTCAAAAGAACTGCAGTCAAGAAACAGGGACTCAACTGTTATTTTTGTTTGTTTGCTTGTTCGCTTGTCTTTTTTTTTTTTTTTTTTTTTTGTCTCCCCCTTTTTAGTCCAGCTGCATTGGTTCATTCTGTTTGTAGATTTTTTTTGCACCTTTAACTTTGACACAGACTGGCTAAGTAATGTCTACAGTCTCAAATAGATTCATTTAGTGATTCCTCTGAAAAACTACCTGCACACACACTTCTGAAACAAGTAACCTTGATTTTTGTTTTTCAAGGAAGTTTACTGTTAAGTCAAAGATATATGTTGAGAAAGAAATAAGGGCTATTCACGTCATGTAGTAAATGGGTGTAAGTTTATAATAGGCTGTACAAACAGAAAACAATTTACTGGAATAGAGATATTTAACATTTAGTTCCAAGGTGCATCATGTGATCCACTTATTTGGCCTTACTTCTCATGCAGGATACATAAATTCTTTTTTTTTTTTTTTTTTTTTTTTTTAATAGGAAGCTAAGCTTACAGAGATGGATAGAAAAAATCCTATTTCTACTATGAATTTTGGATCTAAGTACGTAGTTCTTATGGTCCCAGAGAGAAGCTTATTTCACATGACTAGATGCAACATTGTCTAAGGTGATGTGCACAAATATTTGGGAAATTTCTGCCACTCTTGACTCCTGAACAATACTTGGAAATACAGTCTGTTACTAGAGCTTCTGCTCTGCCTGAGCATAAAAAACAGATGCGAACAATCTAAACATGATCAATAATTCAATAGTATTTGTGACTTTTAAAATAATAATTATAGAAAATGTTTTTTGAAAAAAAAAATTAAGATAACTTAACTAATGAGAAAAAGGGTGAATGAGATAATCTGCACATTCAGAACTCCTTACAAAGTGCATTTTGTGAGGTTTAGATACCTATAAAGACAGCATATAAGAAAGAAAAGCTATCACTTCAATACAGAAAATAGAAGATGATATTTTTATGACTTTTGATATCAGGAAACTAATCTAGGTGATTTAAATAGCCATTTCTACCTTTAAAATCTATGATTTATGAAAACCTTGTTTTCTCCAAAAGCATATCATTCAAAACAAGATGTTCAGTGGGGGAAAAATATAAAAGGGGTTTATAATTTCAAATCAATGGATATAACTTCGTTGACCTCAAAGAATTATACCTTCCATTCCAGTTTTCTCTGACATAGGGGTTGGTCTTTTTCCTTATTATTGCTGGAGAGTCAAATGTTTGTGCATCTTTAGAGTTAGTGGGTAAGATGTGTTTCTTTTCCTTTGAATTGCAGCCAAATCCTGCACTATGAGGTTCAGAAGATTTTCTGTTTATGAATGGTACGTTGGTGACACATTAAGGAGCAGCTGCTGAAGCAAGGGTAGATGTAATATACCCTTCTGACTGAGGCATGGCTGAGAAAATATTTGAACCAGTAAATCCTACAGAATCCAAGCACAGAAGAGAAACTCTATTTAATTTCCCCTTTAACTATTTTATCTTTTGAATTATTTGTAAGAGCTGAGTTTGTCACAGACCAGCAGTGTATCACAGAGAACTCAGGACTTGAGAACTCAGTGGAATACAAACAAATACAGGAACAATGAATAGATCCAAGGACATCAACAAACCCAGACAGTTGTTCACATCTTGTTTAATTGGCTGTTCTATAGAAAGCTCCAGAGAAAGTTGTACAAAGTGAGATATACATCAACTAGTGACGTAGTGAAATCACTAATTACATGAAAGGACTCAATTTTATATTCATTTAATGAAATTACTGTTAACTCGCCCATTTATGAAAGACCTTAAAGTTTCATGGACTTTGCGGAAAGACTAAGAATTCGAGCTACGTAAAACAGCTGAAAAGGAACAACATGCTTTCAAGGTCCCTTCCAATGCCTAGCATTCCATGGTTCTGTGATAACATGTAAAGGTATTTCTGTTTCATTTTTTTTAATTAAAAGTGTATATTGCTTCACCAAAATCAACATTAACAATGTCAATAGGTAAAACAATTAGAGGGTTATAATACCAATAATAGTAAGATCCTCGAAATGCATTCTGTGCTTTAAAATGTTTTGTCATGTGTGAAGATACAGATACTTAAATTTCAGGGGACAAAGGCAAGCCTGGCAGGAAAGAAATATGAATATTCTTCTTGGAGTCATTCTCTCACACACTCAAGTCTGCTATAACTATCTCTAGAATAACAATAGTGGGTGACATATGAATCATCAAATACATTGAAAAGCTCAGTTTTTGTATTTGTCTTCATGGATTAGATCTAAAAGTGTTTCCATGATGTAACTCAGAGATAAGAAACAACAAGTTTGAACATATGATGATCTGAAGTAAAAGCCAATATCTAGTGTTTTCCCTTCAGGACAAATGGAAAGTTTTAAATACCAGGGATGTTAGAAACTAGTTCCTGCCATAGATAGAAAAATGATTGGTTTCCAGGCAATGAAGAAAAAGTTGCTGAATGTCAACCTGATACAAAGAAAAGGAATGACAGTAGAAGGCATAATAGGAGGTAGGTAGGAGGAGAGGAAGTTCTTGTGGCATGTATCCCATATATAACCCATGCCTCAAGCAAAAGAGAAGAGAGAAAATTACATACACTTAGGCAATATAACAAAAGCAAATATATATATTTATATTATCTTGTTCATATGTTCATTCATAGGTTCTTGCATTGGTAACACAACTGTAGAATAAATGGACATACTGTCAAATATATGGACAAGCTTTAAAAAAAATAGCACTTACGCTGTTCTGTATTATTACATGTATATTACTTACTCTCTTTTCTCTCTTTTTGTAAGTTTTTCCTCTTCTCCAGCTGTATTCGTGTGTTGCTGACCTCCACAATAAGACACTCCGACAACAATATCCTGCAGTGACATGATCTTATTTCTCTTAATATCCCCATCAATAAGAAGTTGCTGGTGACAAAAGTCATAGTGATTAATAGGAAGCTACCCACAAAGTTTTGACTTTTCATAGCAGCTATGTAATCGAATGCCTGTAATGCCAGTTTTGCAGGACGATTGTAACCATCACACCAGTTACTTCATGAGCACCTGGAAACCTTTCCTCATTTGAGAGTGACTGATTGCATGACTAATGTATACTTCCTTAAAAAAACAAAACAAAAAAAACAAAATAAAACAAAACAAAACACATAATAGTCACCTACAAACACGTTCTTCTGAGGATTTGATAATTCATTGAAATAAATTGGAGCTGTTGCTGTTATGAGAATAGAATATAAAAGGGCATCTAATCTTAATGAAATCCTGTTTATGACCAAGATAGTATGACATAGATGCTTCCTATACCAGAAAATATATGTAATAGTTTTGTATACTGTCAGTTTGTGATTATTCATTGGTTAAAACAGATATATGAGAAGTCATTTAGAATGGTACAGAAATCCAAGGCCAGGTCAAACATATTTTGAATTTGTTTACAAGACTTCTTTTTCACAGTATTTTCTATATACAGATTCTCATCGCTCCTGCCTCAATCAGTTTAGTAGAAACTTTGGACAAGTTCCTCATGCTTAGAGTAAACCTTCAACAGTCTTTCAAAATTCTTCACAATAAAAACTTTTGAACCCTTCTCAAAGTTTTTAACAAGCTGTCAACATTTCTAGACTTATATTTATGTTCCTTTGTAGTCTGAACCTTATCAGTGCTATTCCTTGTTTCACAGTAAAAGACAAATAGTAGTACGGTCCACAGAGGGCAAAAGAATCATAAAGACCTAATATGAGAAAGGGATTGATTTCTGAGATTGGGGTGGGGGATGGGGGAAACCATACACAAAAATTTTGGTGATGTTTCTTGCTAGTTGAAGTTCTTACACAGGTAGTTCAGATACATCTAATACAATGTCAGATATTGCTTTAATATAAGACCTTTACAATATTTTACACTGTTTACCTTTTAGATGGGGCATGTTAAATGCCCTCATTTTTAGAGGGAGATGTAAAAACTGAAGCACTTTGAAAATTTTACCATTCTTTTGATAGTCAGGGGCAGTAAATCAAGACTTTTTTTTTTTTATTTTCTTTTTCACATTTATGACACGTGCATATGGTCCAACAGAATCAAAAACACTTGTTTTTTTTTACTACCTAACTCCAATTAGCTAGGTGATTTCAATAAGAATTCTTTCTGCAATTTCAGATGTATTATTAAGATTCTTCTAAAGCTACTATATATTACTGAAGAGTATATGTGAACTATGTCTTTCGTGGACAGTTTTACCACAGTAGGATAGTCCTGCATCAGTAATGAGAAGTGTCTGAATCATCTCTTTTGGGATTTTGCTTTGTTTTTGACATATTAGAATCATTATGGTTGGAATGCAATTGGAATATGGGAAGTATTAGCAGGAAACCTGTTTTAAAATGATAACTAAAGCTTTCATGCACAGTGTTAACATATACTGCTGGATCTCAGTATGCTTAAAAAGCTGTTTTCTCTTCTCTGACACCTTTCATTATGTGCACATCAAAAATGTTGTACCTTTATCTTCTCTCCCATTTTTAGGAAGGCAATATAATATGAATACAATAGTCAGATGATGCACAGTGACTGGTTTCCTATGGCTACCTCAGCAAGATAGCAAAGTAATATAAATTTAAGACCATTTTAACTTCCTGACATTCCCTAAAGAAACATACCTGACAGCCATGACCACCTTATAAGTGTGCCAGTCTTAGAAAAACAAAAATAAAAAATCTGCCAAGTTTGAATTTAATTTAATGCGGATTGTATTTTAATTTTTTATACAATCCACATAAGTCGTAAAAGTCTGTTTTATCATTCCACTGTTCAAAACCTGCTCTGGGTGCTATACCAGGGAATTAATTTTACAAAAAATCTCAAGGTGTAGATTCTTCCTTCTTCATAAAAAGGTATCACCTTAATACTCCATTGCTACTAACTTTCATGGAATTTTGTAACTCTTGATGTTAGCAAGCTGCATGTAATATGTGACTTGGATGTGTGTAGGATGTCTAATATTAAGACACAAGCTATGATTCAGACAGATATGTCCCTACTTATTGTTTCCTTCATTTCACTTCAAGCCAATATTTTTCAGTCTTATAGTACATTCCCACATGTCCTTTCATCTCCTGTATCATGTATATACAGTCTAATATAAAGCCTTTCTGTTATAACTTTTAATAAATTATTATAAACTGTATTACGGATTTCAAAAAACATTTCCTGCATATTAAATGGGTAATGTAACAGATTTTCATTCAGGTTTCACCAGAAGGTCCTCAGCGAATGTTGCATACACTATATAACAGAATTTTGAAAGCTTTCTCCCACTTGTCAATTCAAATAACTTGAAGGTTAAAAGTGACTTTAAAATTCTACGGAACGTTTGTTTTTGGTTTCCTGTGTGAACTGTATTTGTGTAGCAGCCCTGCTTTTGTTAGAAAGGAGATCATAGATCATATTGAGCACAACTGGCACTAATTGGCAAACTTGGCAGTTTGATCAGAAAGGCCAAAAACTAAATGAGCAAAGGGATTGACCTCCTTTTCTAAGTCAACACCAAAACACTTTGCTGAGTTAGTGGAGAGAAATCTGTTGACCCTATCCCTTTTCTATGGAGGGTTTTCTCCTCTGGGGCTGTCAATCCAGCCTTTTTCAGTAGCACTAAAACTACTAATAAATAAAAGTGTAGAAATACACTGCAAAAGACTTGAAATGTCCACATCCCTAGAAGTATCCATAAGGTCAGATTCTAAATATACACATCTAAAATGTATATAATAGAATAGTGTGGCATGGTCATCAAATATTGGGGCTGTCATATATCTTCGGTGAATCTTCTTTCAGTAAAGCCTGTCCTGTGAACTATATTTGGGAATGGGGAGATGGAGATAAGAGAGATTTATCTTCAAAATCTCCCATCATTTTTTTTCATGCGGGAACATCAGAGAGCATACTAAAAGTTGGGAAATAAGAGTGACTTGGTTTTGCTTAGCCTCCAGTAGCTGTTTTAAGCCTTCTGTAGCAGGAAATATATTACATTAATACTTTATTGCTTCACCTTCCTACATTAATACTTTATTACTCCACCTTACTAAAAAAATGACAGTTCAGTTTCTGCCTCATGAAAGCCCTATATCTACAGCAGCCCTCTCCTAGTTATGCCACAGACATATCTCAGTAGAAAACTTTCAAAGGTGTGTACATTATATCTTAGTATCTTGGTAACTAGGTTTGTAACTTGTATCTTAGTAACTAGGTTTGGGGCAGATATATATTTGACATTTGGTTTGTAGATTCAGTTGTTCTTGAGTATGTCCAGATCCAGGTCTTCCTAGCATGCCATCTTATATTTATTTAATGGTTTTGTAGCAACGTCTGCTGAAAAGATGTAAATACATATCTATTCCTAAATATTGTAATTTTTCATCTGTTCTTCTTTACCCTTCATAGTCATTATTAGCCCAGCAATTTCTGTGCTTTGCCATTTGGGAAATCACCCTGAAAAGACAAACACTGAAGATGAGTGACAGGCCTTTATCACCTTCTCCACCCCCTACCATCCAACTGGCTGCTTAGGAGACTCAGAATTTCTGCTTCAATGATGGCAAATACCTTTGCAGCACTTGTACTACGCCCTTGCTCACAGAAGAAATACAGGTGAAAATTGAAGATGTGTCTCTAATCTATTTACTGTCTTACTTCATGTAAGGCAGCCCCTAAATCTAAGAAAATATCATATGCTATTTGGGGAGATTCAGGCCAAGTCCTTACCAGCTCTGCAAAGACAATAAGAAAAAATTCTTAAATAGTCAGAAAATAAAAAAGATGGATGCAAAAACCATATGTGATTTATCAGGCAATGTGCTGCTCATAGCCTTTTGACCAGCCATGACAGGTATTCCTTTTAAAGCTCATTGATTATTCACTCAGTTTATCCAGGAAAATGTTTTATTTTAGAAATGCAAGCATTAGCTCATGATTAGCTAATTTATTTATTCAGATTTATACATAGACTCTAAGCATTTTGTAGGCCTTCACTTTGGCCTCTGGTTTATGCTATTTCTTATTCTTTTTAATTTACATAATGTTTACTGCTAATGACTTGTAGAACAGAACAACAAACTGTCTTACCTCATTATACGTTGGAATTCTATTAGATTACAACAGGTAGGGATCTGATCTAAGAATTTAATGTCAAACGGTATAATGTAGATCCTTTTTTGGTTTAAAGTTAGTACATATTGTTAGAAGAGTATGATTTTCTGCACTAACGCTCCATGTTCATGTTACATTTCCTGTATAATTCTTTGAGCTTCATTGAATATTACAGTCCCATTAAACTTTAGGTCATTGGCTTCAAAGCTACAAGGAAAGGTTACTTTATTAGAATCAGTTGTTATAAGCATTATAACTCCGTATTTGCCCACATATTGTATATAATCGTATCTAAAAATATAAAGTCCTATATGCACTAACTACCTTTATTGGACTGCAAAGAGTTATAAGCATAATGCAAAACACAGAGCAAGTCAGTCCATATTCAAAGATATTAATTCAATCTTTCACTCTTTTCAAACTCTTTTGACACATGAGTTTACAGGGAGCATATAGGTCACAGCTTCAAGGACCATAGGAAGCATATAATATTGAAGCTGTTGTTTCTTCTGTGAAGATGGCATTTGGGATTTTTATTCGCCTCCAGGCATCTGGTGGCCTTTTGCAACATTTTTATTTTATTGATGTCCCTAATCAAGTGCAAATGTGTATTGAAAATTCTTATTGTATCAACATTTTGTCCTTTATTTAGAGTAGGTAATTCATATATTTAATTGTTCTTACATGAAGTATGTAAGGAAAAGACTTCCAAATCTTTTATCCATCCTTTTTTTTTTTTTTTTTGACAAGTTAAATATTTTTAAAAGCTGTTTGTTTCGAGCCATACTTTTTCTTCCACTTTTTCTTCTGCAATGGTGTCTTATTAAACCAAACATTTATTATTCAGTTATACAGTAAAGATGCCAATACATAAGCCAATTTAAATGATTCTTGTATGCAGCTGTGAATCTGTCAGTGTTTGTTAAGTTATGTGATAAAAGCTTGTCCAGGCATCAACAAAGGAGCACGGAGAAACAATGGGAGAAGGGGAAGCCTAAATAACACCATGGCTTGGGTTTCCCCTGCCCATCAAAGGAGCCTTTCCATCTCCATAAACCCAAAGGAGAGCAAGGACACAACATGGCAGGCAGAAACTCAATTTAAGGACCCCAGAAAAACAGATACCTTCTCTGGACTTTCCCAGGGCTGTCCCAGCAGAGCTTCAGCCCTTGTCCAAGTGTGACATCCATCAAGGTAAGTCATGGGGAGAAGCTCTTTAGATCATCTTTTGGGCTACGGTGGTCACTGCTTGTGGGTGTGGGCCATGTTGCACAGGACTTATATAGGGAACAAAACAAAGGTGCAAAGGGAATTTAGATTTAGGTAATCTGAGGAGGAAAAGACAGAGGTGAAGGGCCAGTCATGTGTAAACAGTTGCCTGGTCAGTACACTGGCCTGGCTGTGCATTGCACCTGATCAGTGCAGTCTGTCCTATCACACAGATATCATCTTATTAAATTCCTTTCTAACTCTTTCCTGTGTGAGGGGCTCTCTGTTCTGTGTTCACATGTGTGTATGGGGATCTGAGTGCCAGCAACTGGAGTCAGACCATGAGTTAGCAGTGTCCACGTGTCCATGGTGCAGCAACTGGAGCAAGTGCCAGTGAGATTGCTAGTGAAGATCAAGCCAGACAAGCTGGTGAGCAGGTGGAGTGGCCCGGGAGCCATAGGGATGTGGAGGGTGCTTCAGCTTAAAGAAGGCAGTATCAAGAAGAGACGACAGAAAGAAGTATATTTAAATGAGAACTGTGCTGGTTTATGGTAAATAAATTATGCAAACTAAACTAAAGGGATGATGCTTACTCCTAAATAGTTACTGCTCTTTTTGGCATATGCTCTTAGAAGGCTGTGTAGTAGCAGTTTTGTTTGTTTGTTTGTTCGCTTTTTCCCTTCATGTGGAATATCTTTCTCTTTTGTGTTATCTCAGGTTTGTCTGAGAAATGTGGAAGAACACTGGCACTACTTTATTTGTAAAGTAGTATTTGCAGGGCAGTTAACACTGCAATTCATTCCCTAGATACTGCTCAGTCACTTGAAACATAGCCACTAAACTTGATGTGATGTTTTCAAGAGGAATCTAATATTTTTGTGACAAGTCAAAGACAAAGGCTGTCTCTGATATTTACTTCTTTAGCTGTAGGGTCCCCTACCTGAACATATACAGAGGGCCCTCAGCTGACCCTTTACCTCCAGCCACCACTTCTCCATCCAGCAAAAAAACACTCAGAAAGTTATTCCTCATTCCTTTAAAACATTACAACATTTAAAGGCAGAAATGTTCACACACAGTAATAGTCAGAGATGCAACATAGAGCAGATCAGAAGAGGGGAAGGGTTTCTGATTGTCTACCTCAAATTACAATAAATGCACCACTTGCAGTACTTGAAAAGTCTTTGTGAGATTGAACCAAAGAAAATGCTATGTGGCACCTATACCTTGGTACAGTCTGACACCCACATGTGCAGCTGCACCACAGTACCCTTAACTATGCTTAACTATTCAGTGCATGTAGATACACCTGCCTCTGTTTTAAGCCCAGCAATTGAGGTTCTAGACAACTTCACAGTCATTCTGATGCATGTTTCATGCAAACCAGCCTGAATGAAATCCTCTCAGCACAGGAGGTATGATGAAAGTCCATGCTGTTCTTTATATTTTTTATGTTTTTTTCAATATAGATATGAGCCAAAGCTAGCTTGATTAAAGGTACCCCAAGCATATCTGTCAGGCAACCAGACAATGACTTCTAAGAACAGTAGTAATACCCTAACAGCTGTAGCTTGAAGATGTATGTGAAGCAAAATTTTAAAGAAGTAATAGCTTTTATTAAGTATATTTGTAATATGTGAAAAAGCTTTCATCTCTCTCATCAAACTGCAGCCTAGCAAATCTATTCAGATTAATACCTGATGAAAAAGAGTGAGCAAGGTGGTAGGGTACCTTTTTGGCAACATTTATGCTAGCAGCGAACTCAAGTGTTCTGGAGATCCCCAGACTTTCTGCAACCAGCCTAGCTCTGCACCATCACAGAACCAAAGCTGCATGGAGGACATGAGCTAGTTTCTTTGTGACTTCTTTCAGAACTCAGAATTCAGAGTTCTTTTAACTGCATGCTTTTGCTCAGTGTAAATGTACCCAGCTGTTTACATTTGAAGTACTATTTTCTTGCATAAGGACAGAAGTTAAACACCCTTCCAAAGGTGCTTTCAAGAATCATTTAATGTTGTATGTGTGAATGTGAACATTATACAACTAAATAGCTCACTGGAGACTTTTCTTTATAGACTTAAAATAAACAACAGTAGTCATCACAATCCTAACTGAACTGTAAGAAGGCTAACATGTCTTTTAAATCCTTGATATTTTATGTATTACTTGAATTTTGTTAAAGGAGTGCTGAAGCTGCTTAATACAAATTAAAAAATATTATACTAGATGACAATTTAGGTACAAAATTAATAAAGGCTTAAGGAGCCTCGTTCCCTTTTAAATACTGCTTAATTTACATTCTTTTCATAGGTAGACCTCCCTGGACAGATCAAACGAGGTTGTAGGAGAACTTTTCAGATTCAAAACTGTTGCTATCAAAATATCATGGTGAACGTTGATTAGTGTATAAATTCAGTACCAAATGATTTGTGAAATTGCAAAGATTTAAAGATAATACATTAAAAACTGCTGCAGTCTACCAAATGCAGAACTATTTACCAGAGTTAGTTTAACATACCTAGAAAATGGTTATTATAAAATTAAAATAGTTTCTGTTTGTCCCTCTATTTTCCCTGATTAGTTATACTGACAAGTCTTAAAATCAGCAATATTTAAAATTATTCTGCTGCATATTTCTCCTGAATTCTTGTTACTTGCAAATTAAAAATATACTAATAAATGTATTTTTGATGGCATGGAATTCAAAATATACAGTTTGAAGACTTCTTATTTTTCTTGTGTTTAGATTATACTACTTACTAAACAAAAGAGTATGGATTTATAGGTTGAGCATGCTGTAAGCTTTGAGTGCATTGTTAAATAACATGAATTAATTAATTAATCAAGAGTGTAGCAGTATGACAGATGGGGTATGAGTCAGAACTCCAACAGGATCAGACCTACAGGGTGCTCTCTATCTTGTCTAATCATGGAAGGAAACTATCACTTTGTTTTGAATATGTTAGGAGAGACGCAATATTAGACAATGATAAAAGAGCCTTGAGACACATAAACTTGTGATATAGTTATCTAAATTTTCCATTATATAGTTATATATATGGTTCCATTACACAGTTAACTGAATTTTCCATTAGCAAGTCACTTCTATCCCATAGCAGAATTTAAAGTGGTGAATGAAATATGGCAAACCCAAAGCCTTATAATCCATCTGTGTGTTGCTAGTGTGAATATTGTTGCTGTATCTTGCCTTTATTTGTGTTTCCTGAACTCAGCTGGGTAACATGATCTTCATATAGAGAAGCACAGACTTGAGTACAAGAGATGAGGAAAAGGCGGAGGTGCTCAATGCCTTCTTTGCCTCAGTCTTTAGCGGCAATACCGGATGTTCTCTGGATACTCAGTACCCTGAGCTGGTGGAAGGGGATGGGGAGCAGGATGTGGCCCTCATTATCCATGAAGAACTGGTTGGTGACCTACTATGGCACTTAGATGTGCACAAGTCGATGGGGCCGGATGGGATCCACCCAAGGGTACTGAGGGAACTGGCAGAGGAGCTGGCCAAGCCACTGTCCATCATTTATCAGCAGTCCTGGCTATCGGGGGAGGTCCCAATCGACTGGCGGCTAGCAAACGTGACGCCCATCTACAAGAAGGGCCGGAGGGCAGACCCGGGAAACTACAGGCCTGTCAGTTTGACCTCAGTGCCAGGAAAGCTCATGGAGCAGATCCTCCTGAGAGTCATCATGCAGCACTTGCAGGGGAAGCAGGCGATCAGGCCCAGTCAGCATGGCTTTATGAAAGGCAGGTCATGCCTGACGAACCTGATCTCCTTCTATGACAAAGTGACGCGCTGGGTGGATGAGGGAAAGGCTGTGGATGTGGTCTACCTTGACTTCAGCAAGGCTTTTGACACCGTCTCCCACAGCATTCTCCTCAAGAAACTGGCTGCTCTTGGCTTGGACTGGCGCACGCTTCGTTGGGTTAGAAACTGGCTGGATAGCCAGGCCCAAAGAGTCGTGGTGAATGGAGCCAAGTCCAGTTGGAGGCCAGTCACTAGTGGCGTCGCCCAGGGCTCGGTGCTGGGGCCGGTCCTCTTTAATATCTTCATCGATGATCTGGACGAGGGCATCGAGTGCACCCTCAGTAAGTTCGCAGATGACACCAAGTTAGGTGTGTGTGTCGATCTGCTTGAGGGTAGGAAAGCTCTGCAGGAGGATCTGGATAGGCTGCACCGATGGGCTGAGGTCAACTGCATGAAGTTCAACAAGGCCAAGTGCCGGGTCCTGCACCTGGGGCGCAATAACCCCAAGCAGAGCTACAGGCTGGCAGAGGAATGGTTGGAGAGCTGCCAGGCAGAGAAGGACCTGGGAGTGATGGTGGATAGTCGGCTGAATATGAGCCAGCAGTGTGCTCAGGTGGCCAAGAAGGCCAACGGCATCCTGGCTTGTATCAGGAACAGTGTGACCAGCAGGGCTAGGGAGGTGATCGTCCCCCTGTACTCAGCTCTGGTGAGGCCGCACCTCGAGTACTGTGTTCAGTTTTGGGCCCCTCGCTACAAGAAGGACATGGAGGTGATTGAGCGGGTGCAGAGAAGGGCGACAAAGCTGGTGAGGGGCCTGGAGAACAAGTCCTACGAGGAGCGGCTGAGGGAGCTGGGCTTGTTCAGCCTGGAGAAGAGGAGGCTCAGGGGCGACCTTATCGCTCTTTATAGGTACCTCAAGGGAGGCTGTAGCAAGGTGGGGGTTGGCCTGTTCTCCCACGTGCCTGGTGACAGGACGAGGGGGAATGGGCTTAAGTTGAGCCAGGGGAGTTTTAGGTTAGATGTTAGGAAGAACTTCTTCACTGAAAGGGTTGTGAGGCACTGGAACAGGCTGCCCAGGGAAGTGGTGGAGTCACCATCCCTGGAGGTCTTTAAAAGACATTTAGATGTAGAGCTTAGGGAAATGGTTTAGTGGGGACTGTTAGCGTTAGGTCAGAGGTTGGACTCGATGACCTTGAGGTCTCTTCCAACCTAGAAAATTCTGTGAAATTCTGTGAAATTCTGAGTAACATGAGTGAGACAAACAGATGTTATTGCTTTTCTGGAGTGGTACTTCTCTTTCAGGCAACTTCAGGCTAGAACAGTCTGTCCGGTTTTGCTGATTCAAACAGAGCACAATAAAACAGTTGATTTCAATACTTGTATCAAAAAATCCACTAGTAAAATACATATACATACTTTTTTTTTTTTAAGAGTTTTTACTTCTATGTTCTTGCTGGATCTCTTAATGCTTGCAATTAGATGGACTTACAGCATTGGTGGATAGGGGAAAGAGCAACTGACATCTACCTGGACTTGTGCAAAGCATTTGACACTGTCTCCTATGATATCCTTGTCTCTAAATTGGAAAGATGTGGATGGGCAACTTGGTAGGTAAGGAATTGGTTGGATGGTTGCACTCATTTGCAGTCAATGGCTCAACATCCAAGTGGAAATCAGTAATAAGGGCTGTTCCTCAGGGGTCAGTATTGGAACAGGCACTGTTAAACATCTTGCTGATGTGGACAGTGAGATTGAGTGCTCCCTAGCAAGCTTGCTGATGGCACGAAGCTGTGTGGTATGGTTGACATGCTGGATGCCATCCAGAGGGAACCAGACAGTCTTGAGAGGTGTGCCTGTATAAACCTCATGAAGTTATAACAAGGCCAAGTGCAAGGTCCTGCATTCAGGCCAGGGCAATCCTATGCACAAATACAGTCTGGGTAGAGAATGGATTGAGAGCAGCCCTGATGAGAATGACAGTGGGGCTGTTGGTTGATGAAAAGCTCAACATGAGCCAGCAATGTGCACTTACAACCCAGAAAGCTAACCCTACCTTGGACTTCATCAAAAGAAACATGGTCAGCTGATCAAGGAGGTGATTCTCCCCTACCAACTCTTGTAGGCACCGACTGGGAGTACTGCATTCAGCTGTGGGGCCCCTAGTACAAGAAAGATATGTACCTATTCTAGGCATTGGAACAAGTTGCTCAGGGAGATTGTGGAGTCACTGTCCCTGAGGATGTTTAAGGAAAGGTTGGACGTGGTGCTTAGGGACACGGTTCAGTGGTAGGTGGATAGTTCGAAAAATTGATCTTGGAGGTCTTTTCCAACCTTTATGATTCTATTTGAATAAGTCCAGAGGAGGGCTATGATCAAAGGGCTGGTGAATACAGGCTCAGAGAGCTGGGGCTGTTCAGCCTAGAGAACAGAAGGCTCCAGGGAGCCTTCCAGTGCCTAAAGGGGGCCTACAGGAAAGCTGGGGAAGGAATCTTTGTCAGGGAGTATAGTGATAGGACAAGGAGTAATGGCTTTAAGCTAAGAGGGTAGATTTAGATTACATATTTAGATTACATATAAGGAAGAAATTCTTTACTGTGAGGGTGGCGAGGCACTGGACCAGGTTTTCCAGAGACTGTAGATGTCCCATCCCTGGAACTGTTTAATGCCAGGTTGGATGGGGCCTTGAGCAACCTGGTCTAGTGGCAGGTGTCCCCGCCCATGGCAGGGGGGTTGGATCTAGATGATCTTTAAAGTTCCTTCCAACCCAAACCATTCTATGGTTCTGATTCTAAATGGGAACAGACAAATGTCAAGATATTTTCCCTGTATGCCTAAGCAGATTGTGAGTTATTTATTGGTAAGGTTTTGTATTGCAGTATATACTAGGAACATAGGAATGTTGTCACAGAATTTTGATGAAGGTTATGCTGTCGTTCTTCCAAATTCTTTATGTATCTATTTTCAGGAAATACTAAGAAAATCAAGCTTAGCATTTTACCTTTTCTGTTGTGATCAAAATTTCTTACTGAATTTGATCTTTTGCATTTCTAATAGGATCCTGACGGTCATTAATAACTTCAGCATTTTTCAAAACTGTCACCAGACAGAGAGGTTAATTACCTTTGGTGAAAATGAAAAAGATATGAGAACAGGATTGCTAACAAAGCTGAATCTACAAAACACTGACAAGCCAGCTTTGTTAAAACTTCACAAATCTACAATATATGTTTCTATAAAATTTTAATGTTTATTGAGCTACATTAGATAGTGATTTAAATGTAATCCAACCAAGAATCCTTAGGACATGAATATCAGATGCCCAGCAGAATGCAGAGGGCTGTGAATTAATGACACTAGCTGGATTGAAGAGCAGGTGAAAGTGAGTTTTATTTTCACCTTTCGTGACTTTGTCTTCAAACTATATTGGGAGAGGTTAAGTGTCAAGTGAAAAGGATCCTGGGCAGAGCTTTCTCGATAGTTCATATGTTTTTTTGTACTGCAAGATCTAAACAACATCATGAATGCAGTCCATAGAGCCATCTGCTCTTATTAAGATCATCTGAAGGTATTTACTACTTTTTTTTTTTTTTTTTAAACAGAATTTGCTGATATTGCACTTAATTTAAATATTTTTCTTCTCTCTGATGTATTTTTTCTCCTCCCTTCTTCCCACTCTGTCTTCCTCTTGACTTCTCTGTGATCGTCTCACAAGTTACTCATCCATTTTACTCATGTAACATTGGATCTCTGTTTTTCTTGTGATGTTAGTAGCTTGTCCCTCTACTCTTTCCAGCTTAAACCATTATTTCAGGACTTTTTTTTTTTTTTAATTTTCTACATTTTTTACTATTATTATTATTTATCCTGTTCTTTGTTCCCCAGTTTCATGTGTCATCCTTTTCTTTTGCATAACCCATTCTCACCTGTATTAATGGGACCTCCAAATTTCATCATCAGTGTTCCTCTACTATCTGTGTCAGCATCGCCAATGGAAATACAAAGCAAGATCACTTTCCTGCCTGATCCTTCAAAAAAAAAATCTGCTATTAATCTTTCTCCAGCTTTCCAGTTTCCCTAGCATCAACAAATATTACCCATTTCCCCTTCCTTGAAATGTTACATATGTTGTTGAATGCCTTTACTAATTGTTATCTCCTATGTTTGTAATTAGCAGAGTCATGTATATACTATACATATGTATGTAAAGTCCAGGCAGACAAGATTTTCAATCACCTATTTAATCCTGTAAATTTGCTAACCAAAACTGCATTTTAAAAATATAATGCAGACTTTTTTCTTAACATCTGTGTTTAGATGAAGCACATTTTTCAAAGAGCACTGTATTTCTTGGATAATAGCCATAAAAGCTAGTCATTCAGATTTCCTTTATAGTTAGTAAAAAGAAATACACATCTTGATCCTCAAGCAATGTCAGATGAATGGATCCCTAAGAATTCTGAATTCTCTTCATTGAATGTACAAGGAACTAATTAAAAAATTAGTTCACATGCTAAGTATGATAAATTCTTTCCTTAATGTTAGAACCTTATGGTTTATATTATTTTGAGTCATGAAAATATTCAGTAGAAATTTGGGCTGAAGTCCTGACTTTAGTATCAGCATTTCCATTACTGGGAGTACAAGCAGAATTTTACCCTTATTCTTAATTTATTTCAGATGTAAACTGACTTTTTCATATTATATTTGAAACAAGGAGCTCAATTATTTTAAATACCATAGGCTAGGAAGCTCATATTAGCATCACTGTAGAGCTGCAATTTTTTTAAAGTTTTAAGTTTATTGATTCAAATTATGCAAGGCTAGGAGGCATCATTGCATCATCTAGTCTGTTCTATTGTATATTATTGTATATCATGGACCATTACATTCCAGACAACCTCAACTGAGTTTGATAATCTGCATTTGAATAAGGATCATTGACCAACATTTCCCTTTCCCTTTCCATCCTTTCTCTTTCCTTTTCCTTGTTTTTTTTTTTTGTTTTTTTTTTTTTTGTTTTTTTTTTTTTCAGCAGAGATTTGGTTTGCAATTAAATGCCTGTAACACTATTCTTTGCATCTTTTTATACATTATATGCTAGCTTATAGTGGGACCGTAATGAGAAAGTCATATTCCAGCCTGTTTTTTTCTCACAACCGTTTGCCATGTTAACTACTCATTCTGCTGCCCCACTGTTTTTTTTTTTTTGTTTTTTTTTTTTTCACAGAATTCTCTAAATTTTCTTTACGAAGAGAGCTGTGGAATGATAACTTGAATTTGAAGGTGAGCGTGGTATATTATTAAAGTCTCTTGAGCCAGTACTGTTAGTGCCTTGAAATAACCCATATAAATAATGAATCAAACAAGAAATGTACAAGCTCATTCATCATGTACTGACATAGGAATAAACTGATGAAGGTTTTTACCCAGAAGTCTGATTATATCAGTTTTAGAATTAGGATATGAATTTTTACAACGTATCTTCAACACTTTAATGAAGAGGACGAGTGGACCAATCTGGAAAAGAAAAAAGCTATCCCTAGCCAACCACCACTTCTCAAGCACAACATGTCTTACAATTTGTGGTGGTTTTACTCAGCTGGGCGGCTGACTTCCACCACAACTGCTCTCTCACTCCCCCTCCTAAAAGAAAAAGGGGGAGAAAATACAATGCACAGAGCTCAAGGGTTGAGATAAAGACAGGGAGATCATTCAACAACTATCAACATGGGCAGTGCAGACTCAGTGTAGGGAGATTAGAGAAATGTATTGCCTATTACTAACAAGCTAGAGAAGTGAGAAACAAACAAACAAACAACAACAGCAAACTAAAAACACCTTCTCCCCACTCACCCTCTTCCACCTCCTCACCCTGAGTGGCACAGGGTAACAGGGGAATGAGGATTGTGGTCAATCTATCTTGTGTCACCTCCACCACTCCTTCACAGTTGCTCTCTGCCCCTGCTTCTCATGGGGCCCTCCCACAGGATGCCATCTTTCCTGAACTGATCCTGTGAGGGCTTACTACAGGCAGCAGCTCTTCAAGAACTGCTTGAAATACGGCTCTGTACCATGGGGTCCATCCATCAGAGCAAACTGCTCCAGCATGGATCCGCCACAGGCAGCAGCTTCCCCCAGACCCTGTGCTCCTGTGTGGGCCTCCACGGGCTGCAGCTCCGGCCTGGGGCCTGTTCCTGTGGGGGCTCTCCATGGGCTGCAGCCTCCTTCAGCGCAGATCCACCTGCTGCACTGGGGGATCTGCACCGCCATGGGACCCATGGGCTGCAGGGGGACAGCCTACTCCACCAGGGGCCTCTCCACAGGCCGCAGGGGAACTTCAGCTCCAGTACCTCCTCCTCCTCCTTCTTCACTGACCTTGGTGTCTGCAGGGTTGTTTCTCACTCCTCAATCTCCCAGCTGCTGTTGCTCAGCATATTCTATTTTCCCTGTCTTAAATCTGCTCTTACAGAGGCACAAACAACATTGCTTATTGGCTAAGCTCTGCCCAGCAGCAGCAGGTAGCTTTGGAGCTGGCTGAAACTGGCCCTTTTCTAACGTGGGGAAGCTTCCTGTTTCTTATCACAGAGGCCACCCCTGCAGCCCCCCACTACCAAAACCTTTCCACATAAACCTGCTACACAATTTTACTCAATATTTGCTATTCTATGCCATTTTCAATCTTTTGCTGTCTGCAGAACCTGGAAGCTGATGAATCAAAATAAACAAGTAAAACTTGTAAGACTTTAACTTCCATGGGAATAAAAACATATATATATTTACATATATATACTATATATATATATATTTATTGCTGTAAAAGATTCCGTGTCTGACATTTTTCTACTCAGTTGTGAGATTATCTGTGTCTGTATCTCCATGTTGCTGCTCAGGGAAGTGGTGGAGGCCCATCCCTGGAGGTATTGTATTTAAGAGACATGTGGGCATGGTACTAAGGAATATAGTTTCATGATAAGACTCAGTATGTCAGGTTGATAGTTGGACTTGCTGATCTTGAAGTT
This sequence comes from Aythya fuligula, assembly GCF_009819795.1. NCBI lineage: Eukaryota > Metazoa > Chordata > Aves > Anseriformes > Anatidae > Aythya > Aythya fuligula. Next base: position 22,977,880 of record NC_045562.1, on the reverse strand, counting down.
ATATTCCAACTGACATTATCAATGATTCTGTGTTATTTAAGGACTGGCCTCAGGACTTCATGAGGGGTCACATCTGAGGTCCATAGCCCATATGTGGTCTTCTAGGCTGTTTTGTTTGTTTGATTGTTTGTTTATTCGTTTCTTCTTGTTTTTCAGACAGAGCATTCTCTGAGTTGGAGAGAGACAGATAGCCATCTTTGTAGGAAAATTTATGTTCACACTCTCCAGATACTTTGGCTAAACTGAGGTGCCTGGATTTGACAACTTGAGGTTGAACTCAAGCAGCTGGATTCCCAAGGGCAGTAAAGACATAACTAAGGGATAGGCATGATATGAATCAAGCAAATGAACTGCAGAACTTTTGGGACTTACAAAAGTTGTCACATCTATAGAAACTGGCTGAACCTATGCGACTTTGAAAGCTGGATATATTTTACTAGAGAGCTTTAATATTCATTTAAAATTCTGCCTTAAATAGCAAGCCAATTAATTCTGAAAGTCAATTGTTGGCTAAAAACATTGCACACAAGAGCCTCAGATATTTTTTGTACTCCAAATTTTTCAAATATGGGAACACTGGTAGAAATATTTATCATTTATGATTTATTTTTTTTTTATAATAACTTTATTTCTAAATTTCATTTACTTTGTTATTATCAACCCAACCTAAAATGACTTGGAGAGAGAGAATAAATAATAAAATTGGGCTCAATTTACTATGATATTTCTTTTATCAAATTTTTTTATGAAATTACTTTTTTATCAAATTTCTTTTATCAAAAATTTATCAAATTACTTTCATAATTGCAATGTAATTACATTGATTCAAAATCAGTTAAATGGGCTACACAAAGTTGTCAGTGCATTGTGAAACCCTTTAACAATTGCCATTCTATACAGTCAATTTTTAAAAACCATAATATGATGTTGTGCCACACTGCTGACATGTGTGTATGCAATCTTGCTCTATCAGTTATTGTTTTTTTCCACTGTTTTTGCCCACATTCAATTCAAATATCATTACCTCAAGTCCAAGTCCTGTGGAAAGAATTTTTAAATTACATGATGTGAAGACAGACTGTTTGCATGTGTTAACTTTCTCGAGATATATTCTGACATTTTGTCACCAACTGCGGCATAAAAATTGCATTTTATCAAGAATTCACAATATTTTTCAGGCTAAACCATCTGAGATTAAAAAAAAAAAATAATAATAAATATATAAAACATATTTACTTATTTATTTTAGATTTTTTTTTTTCAGTGTATTTTGTCTTCATGATTCCTTTACCTGATTGTGATGACAGAATCAAACATAGACATTCAATAGTCTTTCTGGAAAACTGCTTGATGCCTTAAATAATAATACAACAAATAATTATGTGGAAAGTCAACTGGATGTGACTGTCCACGTCTCCATGAGCATTAAACAAGCATTTTGAAGGTTTAATTAGAAAAAAGGTGATACAACAACAAAACAATTGGGAAGGGATCTATCTTACAAGATCAGCATCATGTTTAAAGCTAGTGTAGTATTCCCCTTGATCTAGCTTTTACTCCTGGGACTAGAGCAAGGCTTCTCAGGAATTTAGATCTTTTTCCAATTCCACTCATTGTAGTGCTTTCCATTACCGTCACTCTACTGTCTGGTGCCCTACTAACTGCACAGCTGGAGCTTGGATTGGAATGGGGAATTTTATTTAAATCCTTTGAATGAGACCTGTTTCCATATCTCTCGTTATAACACTTAAAGTAAAAGCAAATGTTACAGGTTGTTTTACTGGGGAAATATACGCTGTAGGAAAGACAAATAAACTATTCAGAACTCATATTTCACATTCAATTATGTGACAAAAATGTTTAATTTACCCATCAAACATGTGCTAACATGCCTCATCAACACAGAGTGTATGGCTCATTGACCTCAAAATACTTTTCAAAACTAAAACAATTGGCAATAGGCTGCACCATATCTAAAATCTGATGAATACACATGTACTATGGGAAAAGTAAATTTAGAATGATTGTGGCAGCTGGTTTGGAAGTCAGGGCTAAATTAAGGATCATTCAAAATAGACAGAATGAATGGAGGACATAGAGGCACAGAAGTGTGAAGAACATTTCATTTCACTAAATATCTAACAGAATATTTAAAAACAAGCCTCATTAATCAACACCAATGCAGTGTCCCATGAAAAGAACAATGGTCAATACATGTAAATATTGCCATATAGTTAGCTTTGCCCATTCTAAAACTATCCATTTTCCTTATTCAGTAGTCAGTCAAAGTCAGACAGGATGAGCTCCTGAGCACAACATTTTTCTTTGATTTTGGACTTCAGAATGCATGCTGCAGCTCTGCAAATCTTTTTATTCAAAACTGCAGTTCAGTGTTGTTTGCTCTTAAAATACTACCTCTCCCTTTTAGACCTCGTTATTGCTTTGAACTTTCCTTTGCAGTTTTCATTTCCCAAATGATATTTCAGCTTATCCATCACTCATTTTCAATGAAGTATGATAGCTCAAGTGAGAGTAACAGAAGTTTAGACCTGAAAAAAGAAATAATAAAAATGATCAGAGAAATCACTGATTAGAAGATATTAAAACATTTTCTAAATGGCAGTAAATTTGTTATTCCACAGTACATAGTGCAGATTTCATAAAAAGTGATTACATTGCCATGACATGGCTGGTGTCACCAGTTGTACTTTTTTTTTTCTCAGGTTATTTGAAAGTGGATCAACCTTTTATACCTGGCATGTTCTAAATCAGGATATTCAGTTTTATATATATATATATATATATATAAAATATATATTATATATGTATATATTATATATATATTATATATATATATAAAATAAATAAAATGATGTTCAAAATAATTGTCATACTATTTTTTCCCTGACAGGAATTTTAGCATAGTTACGCTAATCCACTCCAATGAGACTTGCCTATAGCAAATACCTATGTGTTTAGTCAGAACACATAGAGTCTAAAGAATGTTCCATATGCCATGAGGTTTATGAGTATGTTTGCAAGGACCTTGCAGACCAAAAGCAGAGTGCTTTGATTCATTTATCTTTATTTTTAACCCATCTTTTTAAATTTACTTAGCCTGAAATCATAGCCGTCTGTCTATAAGACTGTTTCACTGTGAAACAGTATTTCCAGAAAAGATTTCCTTTCAAAATGTTTTTTCAGTTCATGTATTATATGAGTTGTGTCTTCATTTGAAAATCCTTTATGAATCCTTATGAATGTAAAACCAAATTCTGCTCCTTTTTTATTTCTTGTTGCATAATATGACTCATTTCTATTTCTCTGGGATTTCTACTGAATATCACAAGTTCTTATGCAGTGCATGCTACTGTTGGGATAGTGCTTTTTTTTTTTTTTTTAATTTTGCTTAATTTTGAACTGTCTGACAAATCTGAGAATATTAATGTAATTAATATTAATATTAATGTTATTGATGTTATTTGTTATCAAATATTAATGTTATTTCTTCTTTTAAGATAAAGGACTAAAACAATAAAATAAAACAGTATGCTTCTCTGGTGTGAGAATATGGAGAAAATGGGACAAGAAGGGGAGAACATCTGGCATGTTCTTCCTTAAGAATTTTTTCTCCTTTATTTATTTTGTATTGAAAGGTTTCTGAAAAGTAACTGCTACCTGAACTATGAGAATTTTCTAGGATCTGTACAGATGTAAAGAAAAGCAAGTAGAATTTCTAAGGGCTTTTGGTACAACTTTGCACATTTTAATGTTTGGGTCTAAATTCTTAAAAATGTAAGCCACTGCAAACCTGGCATAATTTTTAATATCCTGAAAAATGATTTTATTCTGATATAAGCTAGTTGAAACATCCATGCTGCTGATCAGTACCTGGAAATCTTATCTTGTTTTCTAGAGCAGAACATTTTTTATTTATGTATAAGGAAGTTATCTGGCTTTCTACAAACAGCAGATATCTTAATCGAGAAAGATAGATACTTCAATTAAGAGCTGAAAATTTTAAAAAACTAACACAAATGCCAATCAGGCATTTAAACTATTCATTACATCTTTTAGGAGTAGGAAGAAGTACTGTATACTGATACTACTAAAATCAAAGTGTCAAATTAATAATGAATGCAAACAAAAAGTATTCTGATTAATAGTTTTCAGCAACTTGAATAATTTTTTTTGCCACTATTCTGTTACAATGCTACACTCACTTGCAGTTTCATGCTTTAAATTGGATTGTAAACTTTTCATTACAGACAACATCTACTACTCTGTGCAAAGCACTTCTAAGATTCCATCCTAATTGGAATCCCTGACAAGACTGTATCATACTAATATTGATAATATTAACTTTACACAACTCACTTGTAGTTCACAGTGTTTTTTATTTTGTTTGTTTGTTTGTAGAATTGGATTATGATTGAACTGTCGGTATTATGGTTAAAAGTCTGAAGTTAAAGAATGTTACTCACTGGAAAAAGCCCACATGTTCCAAGTACCAGTATCTTTCATTCAGCCTGGAAATTTCTCTTTGTCTGAGAATTTGCATGATAAAAGCAAATGATGAATGGACACAGAACTGAAATGTTTGGGAGAGGAGCCTGTGACAGTTCTTTTGAAGCTTTAACAGTTTATAATGTAAATATATATTTAAAAGATTATTAACATTCACATATTTTACCCGAAAGGCTTTCCATAAGGTCAACTTTTAAGCTGCTGAAATACGCAAGAAGAATTGTGAAATGTATGTGTGAACATATTCAAAGATTTTAGGGAGTCTGTGCTGAAGAATGTTTTTATTTGATTTTTAATATGATTTAATATATATCAAATTATTGTATAAAGTTAGCCAAAACAGTGTGCCATCAGACTTTAATGTAACGTAGGCCCTGGAGGTTCTGGAATTTAAGGAATTCCTTTTTACTTTCTTTTTTTTTTTTTTTTTTTTTTTTTTACAAAGTCATTCTTGTGCCAGAATAGAACAAGAAAAGAAACAATACTAGGAAGAAGATCTTTCAAATGAATGGGCACTGTTTTATTGTGGCCCCCAGAAAAAGTAACGTATTCTTCAGAGGTATAACTAATGCAAATTAAAGGCTTACACTAATACTCAAATGAAAACTTATACATACAGCAGTTACCTAAAACATTTATAAAAAACAGTCTACTTAAGATGTTCAGATCTAGGAGTCCTGAAGTACACAATCTAAAGTCATGAGCTGAGGCAAATGACCAGTGGAACTCTAATTTATACTTAATTTATTAATATATAATTAATATATTATTAGATTAAATAATAATGTTATTCTAATATAATGGCTTCACTGTATGTAATAGCTCTGTGAGACTTACTGATTTTGTTATATATTTTATTAATCTTTAAAAAATACTGTTATTTCTCATAAAAATAAATGATGTGAAAATCTAAATATTATATTTTAGCTACAAATGGCTGATACTCAACTTTTTCTGTTGTTTGTTTTCCTTTGCATACATGCATTCTGACCTGAAATTTCATTTCATAACAGTAAGTAGATCAATTAAAAAACATTTTCATGTTTTCATTTCCAGCTTTTTCTGTGGTGCTCTGTCACTGAATTTTCATCAATAACCATTGGTTATTTACTATTTACTATTTACATATTTACTATTATAACTTAAATCATCATTTTACATATCTGACAGGCATGAAAGTCAACCTTAACTAGTGAATTGGGTAATATTATGTCCATTCATACATTACTGAATTACTCATGCAATGTGTTAAAACTACAGAAAGTTGTCAAAAGGTGCTTTTCAACTGTAATCACCATTTGTTATTTCCCTTGTAATCTAATTTAATCGCAACTGTCACAAATAAATCAAGAATAATTTTTGCAAAATTAATATTCCTTTGTTTCACTTACTGTGCATTGAGGAATTTTTATCTCCCTTTTGTCTGTGTTGCAGCAGTTTACTTTATAAAGAGGATATGACAAAAAGCTAAGCAGAAAGGGAAATAAAAAAATATTGGATAGTACTCCTTGAGATAAGTTAGTTCAAAATGCTGAATTATTCATACACCAATAAAGTCACACCTAGGGAAGTGGAAAGTTGCTTATCACAAGGAAAAAGAAGGAAATAATTCGATCTGTTTACTAACATGTATAATGCAGCCATTCACTTAATTCTGCAAACATTTCCTTATCAAATTGCTTCTTAGCAAATGAGAAATAAATTGCTTGACTGTATTTATACTTTGCTTATATAGCAATTTTCCTGTAGTATTTGGCCATAAATGCACTCTTTTTTGGTTCTGCAGAAAAACAACATTACCACAGTAATGCCAAAGTCATGTGGTTCTTCAGTTTTTAAATAAAAAGGTTAGAAGTACAAATTGGCATTTTTCTGCTAATCTGCTGGATGGTGTCACACAATTAAAATGCAAACATGAAGACATGAAAAAAATTCTAAATTTGAAATACCAAAATTATAATATGAAAAAAATCCTATTGACATATAATAAGAAAAGATAGTTTTCATTATCTGAAAGTAGCCACTTCAGGCAGCTGAAATTAATCTTGAACTGCTGCTTCTAAGACTTTGCCACATTATTGAAATTTTATTTGAAAATGCAAGTACATAAAAACTTCTGCAATTACATATCTACTAAGGAAAAAAATACAGTCAACATGCACAGTTTCCTTCCACTGATTTTTTTTTTTTTTTTTTCCAGGTACAAGGAAAGTGTGCTGATCACAGCAATGGAAACAACACCTAGAATTTAAATGGTAGAATACCAGTGTTATATATTTTACTAAGAACCATTAATTGAAGGAGTTGATAACTGCATAGAAATTGTTATAATTGCTTAATAGAAATATTTATATATAAATGGACAGCAGTGGAAATTTAAATTAAGAAAAGCTAGAGTTCTTTCTGTTTAAAAGTGCTTGATATGTTGTTAAATGGAGGAACAATAGAGCAGAAAACTCAGAACACCCACTTTCTGGCCTGATGATTAAAACAGTAATTGCAGTTTCCATTCATCTACACTTAAGAACCGTGACTTGCAAACAATTTCTGAGTAAGAGATAGCTTGGAGCAGCTCAGATAGCACTGGACACCCAGGCAGTTGAAACAAGGCTCAGTTTTTGAATTGTAGCTGAATCCTGTCTACATTTCCCTGACTTTTACTGAGGTTAGGTGGTTCGTGCCATTTGAGAATGTGGGCATATCTTTTCTTTTTTTTCCAGAAGGACATGGGTCTCCTCTAAGTCTTCTAAGTCCCATGCCAGACCTGTATGGATGTCGTGGATACTCTGAATGATGTTGGAGAGAACTGACATCAGCCTGTTGGTCTGTTTTGGCAGAATAAAGCTATATATTCAGCAGAGAAGTAGAAATTATATGTATATACCTATAACAATAGTGTCTTAATCAGGAACCAAATCCCACACCATATATATTACATATATAAAACATTTTTATTAGCATTAAAGCAGAAAATTGAACTTATAAAGTATTAATTATTAGATGAATTTATAAGTTATTATAATCATGAAGGTCCATTGCCATAAGCACAACTCAAGCCAACTTTTTATTACTGAAATTTTGGAAAAACTGAGAAGGCAGAAAGAAAAGGAGAATGCTTTTGAAAAGTTTTCAACTCAGAACCAACTATCTTAAATGGATTTAGTCAACCAGTTTGGGACTGATAATTATCTGACATAGATCATCAAATCACTATAGTGAGAAAGGTGTCTTGAGTCTGTAACTGCTAATTTAAAGAATTTGAGTGAAAACTTTCCTGTGCAAGGGGAATTCAATGCAGCTTACAAATACTGGGGATAACACAAACATCAAACTAAAATATTCATAGAAACTGTAAAAATTATAAATGACAACTTTCTCACTCAAAAATTTAGATTTGACACAGGAAAATTTATTGGATCTTATCTTCATATAGTCACACAATCACAGAATGGTTGACATTGGAAGAGACCACTGGGGGTCTTCTGGTCCAACACAGCCAACCACAGCTAGATATCTTTTGAACATCTTGAAGGAGGGAGACTCTACAACCACTCTGGGCAACCTGTGCCAGTGTTCCATCACTTTCAACATAAAAATGTGTTACCTGGTTTTCAGACAGAACTGATTGTGTTCCAATGACCCATTGCCTTTTGTTGTGGCACTGGGCACTACTGAAAAGAGCCTGTCTCTATCTTCTTTACGCTTTCTATACATTGATAATATCCGTGTCATGTCCCCTCTCCTCCTCCCCCACCTCCCAAACTTTCCCTTCTCTGTTTTGAACAGTCCCAGTTCTCAGCTCTTCCTCACAGGAGAGCTCCAGTCACTTCATCATCTTCATGGTCCTTTTCTGGACTCTCTCCAGTTATGTCCAACTTTTGTCTTTCTCTTGGAACTGGAGTACCAAGAGTGCAGTACAAGAGTGAAGTAACTGCAGTATTGCATCCCAGAATTGGACCCATCACTTCAGATGTGTCCTCACCAGTGCTGAACAGAGTGAAAGGATCACCTCCCTCAAGCTGTGACAAGGACACAATGCTGGTTTATGTTAAGAGACAGAAAGTTGTGAAATTGATAACAAACTACAAATAACAATACCTAAAATACAGTGGTCGCTGAGCAAATGATTAGTTTGTTAGTAAGTAGGAAGAAATTAATCTAACAAACTCCTATATTCATGCTTTTAAAAGACCTGAAGGCAAAGCAAGCAGAATGTAGTGGGCTTACGTGGCAAGGTTTTGGTAGCAGGGGGCCATAGGGGTGGTTTCTGTGAGAAAGATCTAGAAGCTGCCCATGTTTGGGAAGGGCCCCATTGTTTTCCAGAGCTGAGCCAATAAGCAATGTTGTTTTGTGCCTCTGTGAGAGCATATTTAAGACAGGGAAAAAAAACACTGCGCCACACAGCAGCTGGGAGAGTGAAAGGAGTGAGAAAATAGCCTTGCAGGCACCAAGGTCAGTGCAGAAGGAGGGGGAGAAGTGCTCCAGGTGCCGGAGCAGAAGTCCCCTGCGGCCTGTGGTGAGGACCATGGTGAAGCAGGATGTCCCCCTGCAGCCCATGGAGTACCACGGTGGAGCAGGTGACCTGGCAGGAGCTGCTGCCTGTAGGGGAGCCAGGTTGGAGCAGTTTGCTCCTGAGGGATGGACCCCATACAGACCCATATCTGGAGCAGTTCTGGAAGAGCTGCTGCCTGTGGGAAGCCCACACCGGATCAGTTCATCAAGGACTGTATCCCATGGGTGGGACCCCACAGCACAGGGGACGAAAGTGGCCGAGAAGGAGCGGCAGAGAAGAAGCGCTGTAGACTGACCATAACCCCCATTCCCCCGTTCCCCTGCACCGCTTGGGGGGAGGAGGTGGAAGAGGGTGGATGGGGGGGAAGGTGCTTTTGGTTTCTTTCCTTTGTTTCTCACTTCTCTCGCTTGTTAGTAATAGGCAATAAATCTTACTATCTCCTTATGCCGAGTCTGTTTTGCCCGTTACAATAATTACTGAGTGATTTTCTCATCCTTATCTCAACCTTTGAGCCCTTTTCACATATTTTCTCCCCATTCCTCTTTGAGGAGGGGGAGTGAGAGAGCGGCTGTGGTGGAGCTAGGCTGCCCACTTGAGCGGAACCATGACAAGGAGGCAAGATATTTTTTTACAGATTCACATTAATAATAAGGGTGGATGACAAAAAAAAAAAAAAAAAAAAAAAAAAAAAAAAAAAAAAAAAGGGAAGTCCCCTAACTTGGTTTAAAAATGAAATGAAACTAAATAATGAAGTTATTAAAGAAGACAAACCACAAATGAGGAATTTCAGAAAACTAAAGAGGAAATCAGGAGTATACATGGAGTAATTTAGCCAAGCTAAGTTTTTGACAGCAATATATACAAGAGAAATTCTAAAAATAAATTTTACCCATTAATTGTCCCATTTATTTATTTATATGTGTTCTATATTTATGAAAATATTAGATGGTGTATTTAGATTATTTGATAAAACTGGAAATTCTTTCCTCCTTGAAAACTGGATGAATGTTGTGTAGCACGTGCTGAAATTTTTCATTTTTTAATGAAAGCCTCTACATAATTTCTGACAAAATACCTGACCAATGAGCATTTTGCATTATTAACATTGATTTTCTGTAATTCTTGGAACACTGGGGCAGTTCTCCAGAGACTGAAAGAAAGATGTTGTGATAATACTCAAGAAGGGTGAGTTGAATGACCTGGGTGATGTTAGGCCTGTCAGTCTGACATTGATCTCAGGCAAAGTAATGGAAAGAGGCTGATAGAACATTTGATTAATAAAGAAGTAAAGGAGGTAAATACAATTAATGCCAATCAAAACAAGCTTATGGAAAATAAATCTCATCAAACTGACTCAATAACTTTTTTCAACACTACAAGTTGGTTGATAATTAAAATGAGATTGATGAAATACACCCATTGCATCAAAAGCTTTTGTCTTGATATTGTACCACATTTGTCTAATAAAGAAGGAAGACACAAAGTCAGTGTTGCAACACTACATAGATGAAAAGCTGAAAGGTTTCAAAATTACCTGTGAATCAAAAAAAGTCATGTAACAGATAAAGTTCTAGCAGGACCTGCTGGATTTTTTATTATTATTATTTATTTTTATTTGTTTGCATTTTACTCTTTGCTATTTGTGTCTGTGAGGTCTCTTTAGTATGTCGATAACAAAATGGCTGAAATAATTGACTTGTCTTTTGTCATGTGCTAAAATAAGTCCTTTTATTGATATTTTAAAGTCTTATTTTTTATTAATAAATTTGGTTCAATCTAATGAAAAATGTTAAATTCACCTAAGTCAAAGGTCACAAACCTATGAATGAAAATATAAGCTGTATTTGCACCAGGATGGACACTGTCATGTGAAGCAGTGGGCAAAGGACTCAGGGAGTAAACTGGAGTTAAGAATAAACTTTCACTGCGATGCTGTAACTCAGGAATAATGTAAATTGCGCATACATACATTAAAAAAAAAAAAAAAAAAAAGAAAAAAAGCAAAGATCGAATATGTTAGGAGAACATCAATACTTTCTTAGCCTGTTTTTTAAGTGGTGTAATTTTAAGTCAGTAACAGCTAGTTTCAGAGTTCACATCAGATATGGATAAAATGGAATAGGTTAAATGAAGAAAAGCAGAAATAAAGAAAAGATTGGAGAACTTTCCCATTAAGGAAATAATTCGAGAACCCTCCCAAGGTGTTAGTGTATGACTTATATTGCTTGTAACTAAGATTTGTAAATAAGACAGATGTTTGGCAAGACAAGTTTCTTCTATCAGAAATATATATATATATATGTTATATATACATATATACGTAAAATAGATATATATATATACAACACTAACACCTGGGGGCTTGTAGTTGCAGATAGATGCATTCAAAGTAGAAATGAGGGTAACATTATAAAAGTAGCAGAAGACACATTTTGAACAAGAGATAAGCATTTGCTCTTAAATTCTTAAATGTAAGTTTGTTCCCCCATGCTGCTCTAACTCAAGAAGGAATTAATTTATAGTCTTATGTTACACAGAAAAACAAGCTGGATGATTGAATAGCCTTTTCTGGCTGCAATCCATGAATCTATAGCAACAGTGGGAGCTGACTCCTTTACTCCACTTGCCAATAAACTGAATTAAGTCTGATCTGTATAGAAAATGTTCTCCAGTAGAATAATAATTAGATGGTATGTTATTTTTTGATTAAATAATTATACTCATAAAATCTCTAGTGTAAATTCACCTATACACAGTGCAGCTTATTTTATTTTTTAAACCAAATAAACATACTGTTCTACACTGGAATTACTGGACTTTCATTAAAAGACTTTAAGCAAGCTTAAAGAGAAAGATCTTTTATATTTACATTGTGCCTAAAAATTATAGTAAATGATGGACTGACAAATTTAACAAGAGATCTTGGCAACCTGAGAAATATGTTTTGGCCAGTTTTATCACAAAATATTCTATGTTGAATTGTTCTTTATATCAAAAATGTGCCATTAAATACCCAGAAAAAAAAAAGCTCTTAAGCATTATAAACTACACTTCTTCTTCAGGTAATGTTTCTAATTTCCATACATCAGGAATAAGGGTTCTAAAGTAGGCCTGTTCCCACACTCAAGTCACATAACCACTGTTGGGGCATAATGGGGAACAGGCAGATTGAGGTGATGGTATTACAGCCAAAGCAGAGGCCCCTGAAACCTGCTAATTAAAATGGCACTAATCAGGATAGTATTCATTTTGGCTTGCCTTGATATAGACCCGGTGTATAGACCCACTGAAACAGTGTAACCAACAGCAATATATACAAATTTTGTGACAATGTGATGATATGCTAGAGACAATATATAAGCATTTTATTTAAGTGTGTGAACAATGTGAGCAGCAAAGGTCCAAACAGAAATACATGCAATTGCATGTAGGAGACACCCAAGTGACAGAAATTGCAATCCCAAAATAAAGAACAAAAAATGTGATAAGCAAAAGGGACTAGAGATAGATAGGGCACCCTGCTGTATATGCAAGGATGACTGTCAAAAGCAAAACCAAGATAAGCAGCAACTGAAGCAGCTGAGCTTTCCTTTGGCAAGAAATGTAAATGTCCATGATAAACTAAAAAAGAAGACAAACCTGCTTCAGTTCTAACTTCTGTCATCAAAGAGTTCTCAAGCCTGATCGCCTTAACTGTGGCTACTAAGAACCACAATAGCTATCATATGCTAACCATACAGCATCAGCTTCAAGTTATTTTACACTCACAGCTAATTCAGGATGTGATTCTTTATGACAATCAGTTTGCTATAAGATGTAATAATGATTAATTATATGTTAGAACTAACCATGAGCACAAAGTGTATTGTTGATGAATGAATTTAATAAAGCTTGGATTTAAAATTAAAAACAACAACAACAACAACAAAAACAACAACAACAAACTTGATCTATCAGTCAAGTCCCTAAATATTCGCATCACAATAACCACAAATTCCCTAATACACACAAACACTATCGCATATATGTAAATATATTAACATCTAGATATTATTAGTTCAAAACTGCTCATTGTTGTATGAGCACTTTATTCAGGAAAGCATGCTTAGACACTGAAATAAAAGGCTCCTAGAAGGTAAAACAGCTATTCTAACTTGCTTGTGAACTGGGTACATCTCTGTCTCTTTATGGAAAATGGCTACATCATTTCAGGCTACCTTTTTCCTCCTACGTGAACTTTCACTCACACTTATTGCTCTGTTCAAACCAGAAAAGCAGAATAAGAAGCCAGGGGCATTCTTTTCAATGCAATATGAAGACCTTCTAGAAAAATATTTATTATTCTCAAGTAAATTATGTTTGATGATGTTAGTGTACATATTTTATGTATTATTTTATCAGTTTATAAGATCGGAGAAAACGGAATGGCAGTATGTTAAAAAGACAACTTTTGGCAAGCCTTTGAGTCTTGTTTTCAAGCAGCATGACTGAGGCTCAGAATCTGACTGAGCTTACTATATACCACAATTTAACAACTTGTCATAGATACTTTATATTCAATTTGACCACTTCACTACTTTTCTATGAGCCTGGTGATAGACTTTGTGTCATGAAATGTAGTCTGTATACATACATGCACACATATATTTATCATAGAATCATAGAATCATAGAAGATCCTGAGTTGGAAGGGACCCATAAGAATCATTGAGTCCAACTCCTGGCACCACACAGGTCTACCCAAAATTTATATTTATATAAATTAATATACATATGTAAGAGCATGGATTAGGAGATTCTCATTTATATTTCTCTGTCCAGGAATCAAGAACAGATAAGAAATAGTAATCTGGTTTTGAGAGTAGAAGGAAAGTAAATCTGGAATTTATTAACACTCTGGATAACATAAAAATAGGCATACTCATCTTCTTTTTTTTGGATTCCTTTTCAAGGAAAATTAGGAAAGACATTTCAACACATAAACAAATAAAGAAACTTTGACAAGAGATACATAATTCAGGCTGCTACTTAAAAGAAAAAGTTCAGGAGACTGAAAAGATGTTATACCAGCTTCTCTCTGTGACATTTCACATTATTTGTTTGAGTCACCTTATTCTAAGCATAAAAGTTGTGGTGAATGCTATTCTGAGTTACCTAATTTTGGCCAGTCATTAACAAGGGAATTTAAACATCCACTGTAATATTCTCAATGTCACTTGCAGAGTTGCAGGTTAACTGCCCACACTGGCTGTATGTATGTATATACATGTATATATTTGTTGATGATCAATGTGGTTATATGGTTTTAGTTTTCTTTATACTGGGCTATTTTAAGATTTTTCCTTGATTTAGATAAAATGCACAATTTTAATTCAAAATTAGTCCTAATATTAGTGAAACACATGTCGTGAAAAGATCCCAAAGCCTCTCTTACTGCTCTCACATTCATGTCCACCAGATTTAGCATCATATTCAATACTGGTGCTACTTTCACAGAAACCAGGTAAACTCATGTAGTAGTATATTTCTCTGCAAGCCAACAGTTACTTCAGAAGAACAAACTTAGATACCTGTATAGTTTGGAAGGTATTCTCAAAGGAAGCTAATATGCAATATGTATGTGTAACTGAAGGTTTGGAAATGGAAGTGTTTCATCAATAGATAGATTTTTCTTAGTTTTTCATTCTATCCAGAAGACTCAGAACCACTAATTACCAGAATGGTTGTTATTTTATTTTATTCAGTCTATATATAGCTACAGGTAGGGAGAGACAGAAGGGCCAGAAAGAAAAGAAATAACATACTGGAAAACAAAACAAAACAAAACAAAACAAAACAAAACAAAAAAAAGCATTCACTGAACAGCTATATCAACAGAGAAATGGAGCATAGGATTATGACACTACCCAGGAGACAGGCTTATAAATTCAAAGAACTGAAAGCATGTGGCCAGATGACTCTGAAATTGCTCTGAATGAATTTTCCTGATACGAGTAGATGTGTCTACCTGAAGGAAATTTGGCACGGACCCTATTGAACTATTGTACTATGCTAATCGCAGCAGATTTTTTTTTTTTTTTTTTTGACAACCAGGTAGACATTTTATTGGATCTGCACTCTCACATCAGCTTTGTTGACTTTCTGAATTGTTTTAAGTACTCCAGCTGCTATCAATATTTGTTTTATAGACATTATTTCTCCTAGATACAGTACAGTCCAGTGATCATGTCAAATATTTTGATTTGGAATCCAAATTGCTAAAAGCTGCAAAATGTATAGGTGGTGGTACTTCAACAAGCATTGAAACCTCCTCCACCCAATACAGTAACATTTGTATGGTTAAGAGAATTCCTGCTTCCCTTCCCTTCCCTTCCCTTCCCTTCCCTTCCCTTCCCTTCCCTTCCCTTCCCTTCCCTTCCCTTCCCTTCCCTTCCCTTCCCTTCCCTTCCCTTCCCTTCCCTTCCCTTCCCTTCCCGTCCCTTCCCTTCCCTTCCCTTCCCTTCCCTTCCCTTCCCTTCCCTTCCCTTCCCTTCCTTCTTTCCCTTACTTCTTTCTTTCTCTCTCTCCCTCTCTCTTTCACTCACTTTCACTCTTTCACTCTTTTGCTCTTTCTCTTCTGTCTTATTATGTTTTTGGTAACTCTTCTGTTTTATTATATTTTTGGTAACTCTCTCTCTCTTTTGCATAAATATTTCTCTCTTGGTAATAGTAATGGGGACACCTGTATAAGCAAAATCCTTGCAAACACCTGTATTAACTATACTGAAACCCCTCTTAGCAAAAAGTAAAAATATAAAAGGTAGTAAAGCTCTGATCAGTGTTGGCTATAGAGTGAAGGGGGGAAGTGAAGGAAAATAAATAAAGTTTAGAAAGAACTGAAACTGTTTATATTACCAAGACCCCAGGAGGGGGAATGAGCAGTCAGGATCTTTCCAGGTAATCCAAACTTCTCAGTGTGTAATTCTGGCCTCATGATATGATAAATGAAGATGTCTTTTCCTGCCTTTTTCATTTATTATTAATTTATTATTAATGAAATACTGATCCCTATCAAAAAAAATAAATACATAACATAACATAACATAACATAACATAACATAACATAACACAACATAACACAACATAACTTAACTTAACTTAACTTAACTTAACTTAACTTAACTTAACTTAACTTATCTTAACTTAACTTAACTTAACATAACATAACATAACATAACATAACATAACATAACATAACATAACATACCCATATAGAATAATCAGAAGAAGTATTAAAGGAATAAAAATTTTCCTGTAAGGAAAAAATAAAATGATTGGAACAATTTGAGTTAGACACTATATAAGTAATGGAAGCCATAAGTATACAATAAGGACTAAGAAAAATAGATTTTTTTTGTACTATTTAACCTCTCATTACAGCTTTAAAACATCTAGTTAAACAGAAATGAAATTAAGTTTAAACTGGCAGTAGAAAACAGTTTTTAACATAATGCATCAAAAATCCTTAGAACTCATTGCTACAAATGGAACAAAAAACAGCTGTATATTAGACATATTTTGTAAATTTTGAAATAATTTGGAAAATAAGAACATATGACTCCTTTGAAGCTTCAAAAAGAAAGAAATAACAATTCAAATATACATTTTTTATAGAAAGATGTATGTAGCTTTTGGTACAACTTCAAGAACATAGGGGAAGAAATCATAATCCCTATGTCACATTAGTACTCAAAAGTTCAAAATTTTTATCTTTCTATTCTTCAAATAGATCAATAAGTGGGGGAACTGGTAAGAAGGAACTTTAGCATTCTCAGAAGTAATTTACTAGATACAAATGGCAAAAAGAATGATAGTCCTATATTGTGCATATGTCAGCTAACACTTGAGTAATTCTTTCTCTGATAAAGCAAAAAAAACAAGCCCAAGTATAATTTTCAGTAGTAAATAAAAGAATCACGCAAAATTGCCAGCTAAGTTGCCATACTGTTCTTTCATCTGTAGCAAAAAATGAAGTTAAGTGTCATTTGAAAAAGGAACTACCAGAGTGCCACTGTGCTTCCGGCATTTTAGAAGTGATAGGAAAATATTATTTTTATGAAATTAATACCTTTTGTCCTATTACAAAATGGAAGAAGGTGGCTACTCCTAGTGCTTTCTGTCAACTTAATTTAGCTTACATTTCCATGGAAAGCTATCTATGTTTATATTATTTATTTTTCTTCCTGGTTAATTAACATGTGTTATATTCTGTTACTGAAAACAAATGTAAACAATGTCATTAATTCTGTTATTTTCCTCTTTTATATCCCTAACCCCCAAATATGTTTTTTTTTTAATTTCATCACCCATATCAGCATTTATTTCTAAAGCAAGTTATGCATCAAGAGTCAGTTTGAACACTAGAGTAAGAAGAAAATTAAGTTTTGAAAGATAGCTAAAGGGGAGATGTTAACAGATAGTTTTCAAATGAAATACTTTTTGGGTAAATATATGTATGCCTTCTGTGAAATCCTAACTGCATTTTGTAAACACTTTGCAGGAAAACAAACAAACAAAGAAACATTTGAGTTGTTTTGGTTATGTGGTGTTTCTTTCCTCTTATCATGGAAAATTATGTTTAGTTTTGGTGTCTGGTAAAATCTGAAACTATTTTTTGCTGATTCTTTTCCTTTCAGCATATATCTCTCTAGAGCATGATGGACTTGTTTGTTTGTTGAGATATTTGCTTTGCTAAAATTTAAACCGAAGGTATTTATTCACCAATGGCATTTTCAGGACTTTTCATGAAATATCTCTGTGAAAAATAGCATGTAACTGGTGCATAATTCTTTGTCAAATATATCTCTGGAGGCTATGTGAATGTAAAGTATGTACTGATTACATAGCATAGCATGTGTCTTGGATAACACCTGCAAAAGACAAGCAAGTCTCTGACAGGTAAATTTAAAATCAAATAATATCTCAAAATACACATCTTGAAAATTAGTGTGCTTTAAAACTTGAAAAAGCTAGAGTTCTATTCCCAATAATTAAAAAAAAAAAATGGAAATAATAAGAGGATTTATTCTAACAGTTCAAGACATATTATTTTTATAAGACTATTATCATAGCATACAAGTTATTTTGTAAACATGTAATACAATTTAAACATCATAGCTACAAGTTTTTCTCCATTGACTGGCCAAGGACCAGAAAATTCTTATAATTTGACTTGATTAATTATGATTATTTAAAATTTACAATGATAATCTAACACAGTGACCTGCTGTTTTTACAGACACTATACTTTTTGGATACTGTTTTTGATGTTCTTTTATTCACTAATATTACTATTGGCAACTTTATAAATTAAAACAAAAAAGTATGTGTATAAGCTATATGTATACATATATCTCTTTCTAACTATTGTAAATAACATATAATACTGAAACTAGAATGATATGAATACATTGGTCACATATTGCAGAAATGGTCATATGTTGCTGAAACTAACTAGTTTTTAAAATATAGACAAACAATAAGCTTAAATTAAGAAATCAAAAAGTTTTGTCGTGAGTGGATAGAAATTCAGGCCGTTAACTGTAATAACTAAATATATAATGGTTTCAGATTAAATGAAGTATAGTTTGTGTGACAAAACAACCTAATATGCAATAATAACAAAGGCAGAGATTATAACTTGTCTGACCTGTAACAAAATACATAAATTTCAATTATTTCTTTAGGTATTTCAAACTGACACAGCTTCTTCAATGAAAATATAATTGTTTAGCTGCTTTTTTAATCACAGCCACATTATTCTTCAAGCTTTATTTTGAAAAAGACTTCTGTATCTTAAAACAGCCAAAGATCCCTACCTGTGCTTCCATGCTGACTTTGATAAATGTGCTTGAGTTTAGGTTCATATTGTCTGAGCCAAAATTTGTGCCAGTAGGAGCTCTGCTCCACACCACAATGTACATGTGACTCCTGTTTGCATCCACACCACATCTCAGCAGGAAAGAACTTGGACTTGCCAAGTATTCCAAAATCCTTTACTTCCACTAATTAAAGTATATACTTGACCTTACTCGTTAAATCTACAGTATGTTACATGTGAAGAGAAACCTATTTATCGGAGAATCCACATAGAAATAGTATCTGCTGCAGTGGGACTGGTGAGGCTATGAAAACATACTGGATGTTTTAGTGAGTGTTTTCTGTCATTGGAGGCAGAACTGAACACACACACACTCACACACTGGAAACACGCAAAAAAAAACCATTCAACCACACTCTTTTCTAAATTCATGGAAGGATGCTGAAGCCCTTTTAGCAAGGCAGTTACCATTTCCTATGCGCATGGGATGGTACACAGCTTTCTGTGGCTACAGCCTGGCTGTGTTCTGGAGAAGAGCTGCACTGTTTTGTGGGATTACATATCTTCCATATTTGATACAAACAGCCATACTAGGTTTTTGATACGGAAATGACATCTTTGATGTTTTGCACTGGGATCTAGAGTTCAGTCTGTAGTATGGTCAGTCACACTCCTATTCATATGCTGAACATCAGGATCATTGACAAAAATACCAGTGGCTGTGTTTGCTATTTTTCCAATGACATGATGGTCATAGGCGTCATTTAGTTTCTAATCTGCTGTTCAAGAGACTTAGTAACTTTATAGGCAGCAAAATATAGCACTCTATTACAAAGCAGTACCAGACAAGCTTATCACTTGCAGTACTGGGAGTTCATATTTTGTTTGTTAATCCAGTCTAGCACAGCTTTCTAGTACTAAGCAGGTACCAGGCTGCACATGCATCTCACTTTCTCTTACCTTGCCTCATGTGTCCATATCTAAAGAGCACTGCTTCTAAAAAGTTAGTTATCAGACTATTTTAGGATGGTCACAAGTTCATGAGGTTAAATCTCATGCAGGATTTTGTATACTTAACTGAAAATTATGAGTTCATTGCAGTATACTGGTATATTTGCCATTTTCAGTGAGGATACCAGGAAGATTTACCAGTTGGACAAAGAATTTTGGATGTCATTTGTTACAAAAATATTTTAGTGGGCTGAACTTAAAATGAAAGTGGTGTCTCTAATTTGCAATTACATTTCCAAATCGTCCAGCTGCATCATGCATTAAAATTGCAATTGCTAGGAACACTATTCCTCCCAGTAAATCTTCCATAAAATCATAGAATCAGGGAATGGCTTGCATTGGAAGAGACCTTAAAATACTTTAACCAAGAACATAAGCAAGAAATTAGGGCTGTACAAAATGAAGAGGGAGAGAAGCAGAGAAAGAATTAGTGGAGACACTGAGGAAGTGACTGCAGTAACTTAACAGAGGAAAGAAAAGTAATAAACATTATTAATAATATCATTATTGTTATTAATATTGTATTAGTAATATTATTGTTGTTGTTATTATTAATATTGTTTAATATTATTAAAAACATTATTAATAAACAATAAACAAATACTGTTTGGCCTCAATGCCTCATAGAATCATGGAATGGCTTGGCTTGGAAGAGACCTTAGAGATCACCTAGTTCAATCCAACCCCTGCCGTGGGCAGGGATGCCACCCACTAATCAGGTTGCCCAGGGCTGCATCCAAGCTGGCCTTGAACACCTCCAGGGATAGGGCAGCCACAGCTTCTCTTCTCACCATGATCTGAGTGAAGAATTTCCCCCTAGGATCTAACCTATATCTCCCCTCTTTTAGTTTGAAGCAATTCTCCCTTGTCCTGTCTTTGTCTGACCAATAAAAAGTTGCTCTCCATCTTTTTATAAGCTCCCTTTAAGTACTGAAAGGCTGCAATGAAATCTCAACAGAGCCTTCTATTCTTTAGTTTGAACAGCCCCATCTCTCTCAGCCTTTCTTTATGGGAGATGTTCCCTAGCCCTCTGAACAACTTCGTAGCCCTCCTCTGAACCTGCTTTAACAGACCCACATCCTTCTTGTGCTGGGGGCCCCAGACCTTGACACAGTAGTCCTTAATTTGTTCTGACCTGCTTTGTGTACAGCATGAATTATGTTCTATTTTCAGATCTTTCAAGCAGTGGTCTCATTCACTTTCCTGACTTATCTCACCTAAATTCAGACTGTGGACAAACACCAAGGCAGGTCATACTATGTCCAGATCACTCATCTGCGATCATCAGCTGCTTCTCAAAATAATTTTTCACATTCTAAATAACCATCTCATGTACTCTTCCTCCTTGTTACAAAGGATGTCCCTCACATCTTGGAATGTCACTTATGCTGCCCATAAGATCTCTAAGTTCTGGACTTACCCTCACAGGAAGTCACAGTAAATTTTCAGCCAGGGGAAACATGAAAACATGAAGTCTATCAAAAAAAGTTTGAATAGTAAGAGATCTTCAAAAGGCCAAACACATCTGTTCTTTCATCAGCATTTCAACATATGGCTAGCACTAAGCAATAGGAAAATGAATGCCAACAAGTGCATTACATGACAGAATGAAATTGAAAAAAGAAGCAATATAAAGCCTCCTTCAGGGCTCCCTGAAATAAATGTTCTAGGGTCACTTGTATGCCAACATGTGGCCTTCTGTAGTCAAGCAATTCAATAATGGTTATCTAATTGAGAGGAGCTGTTCAGGCTTTGAAAAGACTGCACTTCAATAATAAATATACAAGGGTTTCTTGTCTTAAAATAGACAACTCAAAAAAAAAAAAAAAGGAAATTTCCTTTCTACCCTGCTGTGTATCAAGCCAGTGTTGTGGCCTGGTAGTCTAAAAAAGTCTAAAAAAATGGAAGTAATCTTTCCTTTGGGATCCAATGCATTCATAAAGAATGCATTTCCTGGTGGGGGAAAAAATGACATCAACCACCTTATTTCTGCATTTGTTCTCTCTCTGGCAGATGTCTTCTGCCTTTTTGGCTTTTTCTGCCACACAGAAATGATTCAGGTATGTGAGTAGTAGAAGTTCATTTCAGTTTGCTGACCCTACCTTAAGGCCAGGTTTTGTCTTTTGCTTTTCTGGAAAAGCAGGTAAGAAATTCAGAGGAAGTATGCCTGCCTGAGACATCAGTAACAAAAATGAGCTTGATAAGTGACAGTTGTTGCTTATCCATTGACTGGGGCCTAGGGCTGAAAATCCCTCACAGGACCTGTGTCTGGCTTGATGTTCTTCAGATGTGTCAGCAGAGAAAAAGAAAGGCAGATAAATTAGCATTTAGAATCTGAAGACATGAAATAGGATTCAATGCTAGTCAGCTACAGCCTGCTGATGCCCTAACCTACCAGCCATACTTTGTAACTGTATCCTTTGTATCTGTATCCTTCAGCAGCTTCATCCCTTTGGAGTTGTTTTTTTCCTCTTTTGCTCTGGACAGACTGGCAAAGCACTCCAGCAGAAATGTTAGGAATTCAAGTGTCTAAGTCACGTGTGTCTCAATGATAGAAATGTTATGAATTAAACTTGAAATTACAGTTCTGTATCTTGCAGAAAGAGCTTCACTAATCATAGTAATAGAAGGAGGAAAATGGAGACTGTGCTCTGTGAATGAGGTGAGCTCTCAGGACACACTGCTGTACATTTTTCTAGCTTACTAGCTTAAGCTGACTGGTGTGAAAGCCAAGACTAGGCATTTTAGCAGTAGGAGAACAACGTTTACATCTGGGCATCTTTGTGAGCTCTCTGACACAATAATGAATACACCCAGCATGATACAGGTTTACTCACAACAGTCCAGGGGGATGCAGAACAATCTGGATTTTCTACTTCATCACAGTATTCCTTACCAGAGTATCTCCATTTCTGTAAGACAGTTAACAGACTGCTTCAATGGCATCCAAGAGCTCTGAACAGAGCATAGAGGTGTTAGTGAATGATAGTGCTCTTGGATGCACCATGTTAACAGGGAAGGCAATATTTTGAATGTGCTGTCTCTGCATACTTGCACAGTGCTTATGGTGCATGAGAAGAATAAAAATGGTCTTAGGGACTTTCAGAAGGATTTTCAGGAACTGCTCTCCTTTATACCAAACTTGTCTGAGACTCCTTTGTGAAGGCTGGCTCTAGCTGGGAGAAGGAACTTCTCTTTTTGACTTCTAGTGATCAAGGTAAAAAAAAAAAAAAGAAAGGGGTATTGAGAATTAACACTGTTGCTCTTCAGATCTCTCCTGAGGTTCTGAAGTTTCGGTTTCAAGGTTCAGGGCCATGTCCCACATAATAAGTCATGAGACAGGAAGGCAACCCAGCAAAACAATGTTCAGTGTGATAGAAGTACCTTGCTTTCATGTAAAATTATTATTATTATCATTATTATTATTAACCATAAAATATATAACGGAATAAAATAATAATAAAATCCTACTTTTTTTTTTTTTTTTTTTTTTTTTTTTTTTTACACAAAAATAACTTGTAACTTAAATATCACTTTTATCATTAGATTCATTTTTATTTTATGCATTTGCATGTATGTGACTGCATTCACAAGGCTCTACTCAGAGTCTGGGATCTGTTTGGGAAAAGATCTTAGAATGAATTACTACACATCACCAAAGCATATTGTAGAACAAATACAAATTATCTTCAGCAATACTTCTTTAAGAAAGTAGAGCTTTTACTTTCACAAAATTTTCTTTCACAAAATTTGCATTAAGTTCATTTTGTGTGGACTAATCTTATAAATTTCCTGAGCAGCAGTTAAAGAGGAAAGATTAAAGTTTGTAGATGAATGTGAAATAAGCACTTGTGAGGTATTTCTGCTATAACTTTAAGAAAAGACTTTCTGTAATTACACAGTGATTAACAACTGTATATGTGTTTTCTTATCTTGGTGTCATAAACATCCCCTTTTTTGAAGCTGAAATTAATATGAGTTTTCAAAAAGAGTACAGATGGTTTCTTGGAATGTTGAAAACTATTTTCTTTGAGGATTATGCAAATTAATTTTAAAGTCTCATTAAACGATAATTTTTAAACCCAGCTCTAAAAATTCTCAGTTAAAATTCAGATCAGTGGAGCATGAAGTTAGTAGGTAACACCTTCCTAGATATGTTGCCCATAGAGGTACAGTCTCTAAATATTTTAATTTAATATTTTCAATACACTAACTTTCTAATATGTCCTTCAGCTATTTTCACAATTTATTTATGAATCAAATAACATATTCTAAATATTCAGTACAATTTTAGATTCTTTTAGACAAAATAGACTACACAATAAAAGGATCTTTAGTCTGATAGTGAGATTCAGGCAGAAATATAAATATTTTTTAAGACAGTATAGCAGTATTTTAAAGATAATTAAGTATAAATTGGATTCTTTAATCATTTTTGTTGCTTAATCCTAGCCCTGAATACACAATAAAAAATACAACATCATTGTATTTTTCAGAGCAAAGTTCAAACAGTTCATAAGCTTCTTTTGTTGTCATCCGATGTGTTAAGCACATGTGACAATTGACTATGTCAAAATGTGTGTCAAATTAGACAGCCACTAAACAGATTTATTGTAAAACCATTTAAAATATCTTTTAAAAGAGTCAGGAGGGAACTGTGGAAATCCTTGATAAATCATAGTAATATTAAAGAATGTCAGAAATAAGCTGTTGGGGATTTGAGCCAGGGTGTCTACTCACTTATTATCAAAACACACAAAATTTCCTGCCACATCTGAGAGGGAGAGAAATTGCACTAGTCAATGCATGTATTAAAGGAAATAAGAAAGCAGCAGCCCCCAAAAGGCAAATAAATCTGAGAAAGAAGTTGGGAGATGAAGATAACATACTATTCCCAGATGAGTCATGCAATATTTGTTTTCCATTCATTTTTATTTACTGAGAATTGGATTCCTTCATAAATATAAAAACAAAATTACAAATAAATGAAGAAAAAAAGATAAATAACCTTGGACACTGTAGATTGTTTACAACAATCTGTTTGAACCAAGTAGTAAGTCAAAAGCTGCTTTGTTGACTGCTAACAGATTTCAGGTTCTGAACTTGTGCTTCAGCCTAGAATGTATTAACTGTGTACATATCGCTAATTGTAAATGTATTATTAAGCAGAAACACTACATAAACCTTCCTCTGTTCGCATTTCATTCTTTGAAGATCTATATACTGTTTGTCAGGAATTACTTTTCTTCTTTGGAACATTTCACTGATGAGCGACCCTTTCAAAAAGAACACTAGTGCTTTGATTTATTTTGAAGGCATTTTCATTAAACTGTGTACTGCTACACTGAAATACATGATTACTCTAAAAGTGCTGACACAAGTATTTTTTCATATTACTCTTTAAGTTTGATTTTCTGTGAATGTTAAATCAAGGACAAGAACATACATTTCTTCGTCTGCTTGGAGATGAGGAAGCTTCATATATTCATTATTTCTTTCTATGTTGTCATTTTTATGTGTATAGATTTTGTAAGAAAATACACGAAGCAAGTGTTTAATAAAACTATCAGTTTTATAACTCATGAAGCACTGTAATTTTTTAAAGTTCAATTACAGGAACAAACATATCTATTAATAATAGCTGTAGTAATACACAAGTCTATAAACATTTCAACACAATTGAATAAACTAATATTATCATTAATTTGTTTGTATTTTTATAGCTTTGCTGTGACTAAGTTATAGTTATAGTTGAGGAGTTGTTCTAATTTAACACCTGTGTAAGATGTTTATTTATTAATTTTCTACAAAACACTTAAAACAAAGTTTTTTAGGCTTTTCTGCATCCAAATGACTTTTTATTTTTAATGGTGGCTAATGCTTTTCAGAAGAACCTGAAATGTACAGAGGGCTTTCTATTTTAGACATTGGCTGTAAAAAGTTTTTAAACGTTAAGTGTAAAGAAATTTGAAGTGTGTTAGAAGAGCACAGATCGATTTTAGGACTGATTTTATTTTTTTTTCTTAAAGTACTAAAAATCTTGCTAGATTTTCTTGATTAAGAGAAAAACTCTCAGAATATTAAAAGATCATACTTTAACCAAGAATGTAAATAAGAAATTAGGGCTGTACAAAAAGAAGAGGGAGAGAAGCAGAGAAAGAATTAGTGGAGACACCGAGAAAGTGACTGTAGTATCTTACAGAGGAAAGACATAATAAACAAGAAGAAGCAAAAGAAGTAATAAACAATAAATAAGAAGAAGTAATAAACAAGGAAGAGAAAATGAGTCAGAGACAAGAAAGGTAAAGCATAGAAAAGAAGAAATCCGGACTATGCAATAAAGGATTATCTTTGAAAGTAATGCTGAACAAAAGCCAGTGGTTTATCAGGTAGAATATCTTTCTTTAAACACAAAAAAATAGCTGGAAGCTACAAAACTAGTTACTATTTGGCCTCAATGCCTCATAGAATCATGGAATGGCTTGGCTTGGAAGAGACCTTAGAGATCACCTAGTTCAATCCAACCCCTGCCGTGGGCAGGGATGCCACCCACTAATCAGGTTGCCCAGGGCTGCATCCAAGCTGGCCTTGAACACCTCCAGGGATAGGGCAGCCACAGCTTCTCTTCTCACCATGATCTGAGTGAAGAATTTCCCCCTAGGATCTAACCTATATCTCCCCTCTTTTAGTTTGAAGCAATTCTCCCTTGTCCTGTCTTTGTCTGACCAATAAAAAGTTGCTCTCCATCTTTTTATAAGCTCCCTTTAAGTACTGAAAGGCTGCAATGAAATCTCAACAGAGCCTTCTATTCTTTAGTTTGAACAGCCCCATCTCTCTCAGCCTTTCTTTATGGGAGATGTTCTCTAGCCCTCTGAACAACTTCGTAGCCCTCCTCTGAACCTGCTTTAACAGACCCACATCCTTCTTGTGCCCCAGACCTGAATGCAGCACTGCAGGTCAGGCATCGCAAGGGCAGAATAGAGAGGGACAATCACCTAACTGGTGGCCTGCCAGCCACCCCTCTGTTAACACAGCCTAGGATTTAGATGGCTCTGTGGGCTGCAAGCACATAGTGCTGGCTCTTGTCAAGCTTTTCATCCACCAGAACCCCCAAGTCCTTATCTGCAGGGCTGCTCTCAATGAGTTCTTCTCCCAGTCTTTACTCCTGTCTAGGGTTACCCACCACCTTGCACTTGGACTTGTTGAATGTCATTAGGTTTATGAAGGCCCATTTCTCAAGTTTGCCCAGGTCCCTTTCAATAGCATCTCTTTCTCCTGTTGTGTCAACCGCACCACTCATCTTGGTGTCATCTGCAAACTTGCTGAGAGTGCACTCAATCCCACTGCTTATGTCACCAATGCAGATATTAAATGGGATCTACCTGCACAAAACACTCAAAGACAAAACGACAAAAGACTATCATAACACTACTACAGTTTTTATGCATCTTTAACAGCTTTAAAGGTTACTTGTTTTATTTTGGAAAGAAAACAAAACTTTCATGTGATTTTGAGTGAAACAGAAAGTCAATCCTTCTGGTCAAAAGCAATCTGGTGAAATGTCAAAATCTCTACAAAAATCTTCATAAAATAATCAATAAACCACTGCAGAATGTCTTGAGTTTGAAAAACAGTGTATTTTGTCAGATTACATGTTGTCAAAAATATTTTCACCATTTTAACTTGTCAGTTTAACATTTTCTGTGGGATTGCAAAACTCATTCCTCCCTTTAGACTGTAACATGCCAGATCTGTTGCCCATCATTTCACAACACAATGGGAAACTGCTTCCTGTCATGGACTTTGTTGTAAGTAATTTCAAATTAATAAATACTAAAAACTTAATAAAACTGTTCCTAGTATGAAAGTTTGGAAACATCTTTTCACTTGTATTCAGCTGGTCTGGTTTGGTTCTGTATGTTTTGAACTGGTTAGTGGATTTGGCCTTGCTTGTGATTTAAAATTGTGTTGAAGTAAACATAAAAGACATTCAGGCTCCATGAAGCCTGAACAGTCATGGTACTTAACTTCAAGCTGGGATCCAGAACCCAGAAAGAGAGTTCAAAATATACACAATGTTATCGCTTAAATGACAGAAGTTAGTCCTGGCAAGACTGAGCAGCTAATACAAAGTACACCCAAATCCAGCCTTCTTAGTGTTCCCTACTATGTACTACATTAAATACTTTTCCTTTTTCCCCAGTCACTATGTAGATACATTTTCTGATGACTTCTTTGCATGAAAAAATAAATACAGTTCTTGCAGAGTGGATGATGAGAAATTAGGTTTTCCCTTCCTAACAACTTACTTAAAAAGTACTGAAAAGGAAGCCTGCTATCTTATCCTTTCTTTCTGGCCCAATAAATCAGGAATGCTTTTGCATAATGGAACATATTTAGCAGAAAACAGTGAAAATTGCCTATACTTACATGATAAAACATTTAAATGGGAGATATGGATTTCAACTAACTCAGGAAAAGGTTAAATTGTACCTAGATTTCCCATACTCTGGATGAATGTGCAAATCTTGGATCAAGCTAATAAAGAGACAGGAAGAGGAAGGGATATTGTACAAGAAAGAAAGAAACAGGTTTCGGTATGAATGCTTGCATTCCAGGTGAAGTTTCTCAGACCGAAAATGATGGAAAAAACGTCCAGCTACTGAATCACGACTATTTTTGCATATGAGTTCAGCAAAGGCTTAAAAACTTCCAAATGAGCAAGTAACCAGAGCTCTTAAAGCCTAAATTAAAGATTAAAAGCAAAACCAAACCAGCTTGTTTGATATATACAGTTTTGATGCCTCCAGGAGGAGATGACTTGTAAGTACTATTGACCTTGAAACCTCAGTTCTGAACATGGACATCTAAATTTTAGTCTTTTAGGAGGGCTTAAATAACACATCTTTGTGACTGGACCCTGAAAATGTAATTACAATAAAAGTTTTGTGAAATGCTGAGAACAAGAACGTAAGAGAAAGAGAAAGAGAAAGAGAAAGAGAAAGAGAAAGAGAAAGAGAAAGAGAAAGAGAAAGAGAAAGAGAAAGAGAAAGAGAAAGAGAAAGAGAAAGAGAAAGAGAAAGAGAAAGAGAAAGAGAAAGAGAGAGAGAAAGAGAAAGAGAGAGAGAGAGAGAAAGAGAGAGAGAAAAAGAAAGAGAAAGAAAGAAAGAAAGAAAGAAAGAAAGAAAGAAAGAGAGAGAGAAAGAAAGAGAGAAAGAAAAGAAAAGAAAAGAAAAGAAAAGAAAAGAAAAGAAAAGAAAAGAAAAGAAAAGAAAAGAAAAGAAAAGAAAAGAAAAGAAAAGAAAAGAAAAGAAAAGAAAAGAAAAGAAAAGAAGGAAAGGAAGTTAGTTAGTTAAATTCCAGAAGTATTGCATTTAATGAAATATTGCCCTGTAAGATTCAAAGAATTTTCAAGTATTTCTTTTCTTGCTCAATTTGTTCAAATACATGGGGGAAAAAATAATGTAGAACACAGATATATAATTATAATATTCAATTATATAATTATATATAATATTCATATAATATAATATAATAATATATAATAATTATATAATTATATAAAAATATATATAATAATATATATATAATAATTATATAATTATATGATTATATATTATATAATTGAACATAATATTTGGAATATGCTGGAATACCAAGTCTTTACCAAGTCTAAAAATCTTTGAGGAGAGGTGCAAAATGCATAGATATATACACACACCTTTTTTATATATGCACATAAACATGTACGTGTGTGTACTTTTAATATTTTCAGTGGATTTTGCTATTATTAAACTGTGGAGCTAATAACATTAATATTACTTTATACATACAGATATTGCAAAATCTTCATTGAATATCACCGGTCTATGTACTATAGCTGGTAGATAAATATTTTATGTAGGGAGTTTTGATAAGCAGCAGTCTGTTTCGGTTTCACCCAGGCATGTTAGAGCTTATACATGTATAGTGTGGCCGGTAATACATTTCTATACTGAACATATCTTTCATATGAATTTAACTTTCCAGTTCTTATGTCTTGTATTTAAATAAAGGAGAAAAAAAATACAATACTTAACATAATTTATAGATGACTCATTAAACAACCTATGAATCACTATTTATAGCACACAAATATATTAGATGGACTATAAAAATATTTGCAAGTGTAATATGCATACAAGCACATTTGTTTTTCTGCAGAATGCCAAAATCATATACAGAAATGTAGAAGGCACAAAATATATTGAACTTTTATAATTTGTATATAAAATTTAATTTACATGTGCTTTCTTTTAGCAGAAAAAGAAACAAACAAACAAACAAAAACTTATCAGTTTATATATATCTTCAGAAAACAAACAAACAAAAAACAACAAAACCAAAAATGAACAACAACAACAAAACAGCCACAACTGGCTGCTGCAGGCTTTCTGTATTAGCTTTAGAGGCATTTTCTTGATTCATTTTTCAAGAAGGGAAATGAAACCTCAGGACTGGTTATATGTAAGACTATAGAGTATTAGAAATCCACCAATACTGTTTGCACAAATTTAACAAAAGATATCAATTAAAGTTTCAAGAATATAAGATTAACTACTATTTAATGATATGTAATAATTTCATTGAAATCATTTTTGAATGCTCTGGAGTCCTTATGGTGTGGACATTAAAAAATAAAAAAGTACTTGTGAACCATTAGCTATGATAAGACTTAAGAAATATCTTTTTTCTCACTTACAGATAAATAGGTTGGACTTGCTACTGTTAATACTTATCACATGAAGGGTTGTCCACAAATTCAGTTTACAGCAGCATAAAGCCAATCTGATTTCATAACAAGGCATGAAAGGCTCTTTCTAAAACATATAAAAATGAATTACCTACCCTAGGACCATCTACATTTCTCTGATTGCTTTATCACTCAAAATTTATGTTTCCAGAAGAACGAACAAAGCCCAGAAAGCTTCACACTCATTCTGTTCTGACCAGTTAAATCAAGGCCCTTTTGCGTAGACATGAACATATGCAGTATAAATGGACTTATGTTAAAAACAATTACACTGCATAGATACATTTGAAGTACACATTGAATTGCAAAGATTTATTAGTTATATAATTCATTAAGAGCTGTGTTACAAAATATTTTCCTTCTGTTTCAAACTGAGATTTATATCTCCTTTTTTTTTTTTCCTTGGGAGAAAAAAAAAAATGACTGAAGGGAATAGCTATAGAGTTGCTCAGCGAAATAATGAAAAGGCAATTGACAAATAATGGTTTCCTTAGACCCATAACAGTAGTACATTGAAGAAACTCCCATTTATCGACATCCTTTCTCCTTATCTAGAATTTTTGTAAGATTTTGCCCCCCAACATTTACATTGTTTGACAGTATAAGGTCCAAAAGTAGAAATCACCAAACCTTTATCCTTGGATGATGCCTTTTAACTGCAGGGAAAGAATACAAAATGGATTGGGTTTGGTGCTTTGGAGTTCCCTCCCTTCACCCCCATCATCTCTTTCTTGTTATTGTTTGTGTCTTTGTTTTTGTTTTCTAGAGGTAAAAAGAATAACATTAATAAGTATTATTTCAAAATATGTATGTGCCTAAATACAAAGTTTATAACTTTATATTATCCAAGTGCAGAGAAACTCTTTTTGCTACTTTTATGGAATTGGGTAGTGTAAGATATACCTAATGGCCTAATGGCTTTGGGGCATCATTTTATATCAGGAGAAATGCAGTTCCAAGGGCATCTGGTATTAAAGAATTTCTCTTTTTCTCTTTCAAGGTCCATGTATAACTCTGTTGTATGAGGGCATTAGTTTGTCCAACAGAAAAAAAAAAAAAAAAAAAAGAAAGAAAAAAAGTCTTTGGTACATAAATTTATCTATTTTTTTGCAGCCATCTTAGCCTTAGGAAGCCCCAAGGCCATGCAACTCAAATAATATCTGAGAGCATCACTTTAGTTCCTTAAGTTTCAGCTGACAAGGTGCCCTTGGTGCAAAAAAGCTTAGGGCGTGAGACTAACATACAATTTTAGAAAACTGTTTTTGAGAAGACAGAAAGAAGGGTTTTCTTTAGAAAAACTCTAGGCTATCAGCCTTGAACTCCCATATTAAGTCAGGTAATTATATCAGACCCCTCAGGTACAGCCAAATAAATGTGCACTGCAGGATGTTAATCCATGCCAAATAAAAATACAACCAAATAAACAAACAAATCAGTAAGCAAACTTTCCCTAAGATGCCTTAGGGCACCAGCTTTGTTCAGGTAGTTTTTTACTAGGATACCCCAATGGCATAAATGTATAATAAAATGCAAGAGATAGATCTTATCCCAAGTAGTCTGCATACACATGAAATGAAAGATAATGGACGCTTGTTTTCACATGATTTTTTATTTAAAGTAGTGAAAATATGACTTGAAGAGGACAAAAGAAATGAAAGCTAATAAAAAATCTGGTATTGGGAATGGAGAAGGAAGAAGACAGAAAAGAGGAATAGAATGGTGGAGAGAACAGAGGGAAAACATGGTTAGAAAGAGAGGAGAAAAGAAAGCAGATGGATCTTCAGGGGTGGACAGAGGTTCTTTACATGTTATAGTATTATATGCTATAGTTTTAGGCTTTTATTATTATATACCACATCATATGTTATAGCAACACCTTTACAGACAAGCTTTTGATATAGGCAAGACAAGACATTTAGGAACAGAAAATAAGAGATGGTTTTATTTTCAAAAAATTCTAGTTTTACAGGAAGACAAGAGTATGCAATTATTGATCAGCCAGAACAGAGGAGCAATAAAAAAGAAGAAGACAAACATAAAAGCAGTTTGCATACAGCCAGGTCAAATGTATGCAATGAATATTCAAAATATGTTCAGAAGAGATTTCCATTTGTTATATTTATTGATTCCTGTAGGAGTCATGGCAAATGACTGTACTGAGTTTTGAGACAGATGAAAGTAGAATAGAAGGAAGAAACAGAAAAGAGAAAAAAAAAAAGTCAGTAAAGCAATAATGGCATTAAGTCACTGTCACTAATCTCTACCTTCAAAATACTGATAACCCTTCCTAAATATTAAACTAAGTATTGATTCTGCAATGCTTTATTTCAGCTTAAACTCAGAACGTTTCCAGTGAATGGTTGTAAATGTCCCAGGGATGCTGCAAACATTTTTGCTGCTGGTGTAGTCCACTGCTATGTTTCTAACCCATATGATGTTATTTACTAAATTTGTCTGTATAAATGAAGAGACACAATGATGTGGATTAAAGACCAGAATGTAACGTCCAATATTCTGTCTCTGTCTTATTTATACAGAATACAATGTAGAGTAATTTAACACTGGAACATTCAAAAGTAGTTTGTAGTAATTATCGAATTTGCCTTGTGAAACACATTACATATTGTTTACACTATATAGACAAGGGTTCCTGTATACAAACAGGAAATACATTTATCCCACAGATATTTGGCACTTCAAAGCAATGCAATCATATCTTGAGCACGGGTAAAGAAGGGCAACTCTATACACTCAGCAGGATCAAGCAAGGTGGCAATAGTAAAAGTTGGATTAAGCACTTGTGATGCATTAGATACAGGAATGTGCTCTCACTCTTTATGATCTTAATCATCTTCATTCTTTACAGAATTTTTTCATATACAAATTATTTTTCCAAAGTGATGTTCTTACAATTTCTAAGAAGAGCTTGGGTTACCTCAATTCCCCTGTAGTTTGCAGAACTTTCATTTATTTACAACTAGTTGCTTGTAGAGGCATTTGGTCTCTCTTAGGGAGAGATCAGAGGAAGAAAGAAAGGAATGCATTCTTAATTGACTTTGCCATGCACACAGGAAAATTATGTCTTCTGAAGTGAGAACTTCAGAAAAATCCAATGGAGAGACTTCTCAAATGCTGACTCCATGTAAGCTACTGGTTCTTTATTTGGTGGCAACTGAGGCAAGTTAATTATCTGAAGGGCTAGATTTCTACCAGCTGCTGAAAACCTCAGAAAGTTAACTTCCTGAAGTAGAACAAATGGTACATAATGGTTCTAGATGTCATGCTGACCAAGGGTAAAATAGGTCACAGATTCACAAAAGGAGATGGACAGATTATACACCTGGCAGAAATATTTTGCTAAAAGAATTTAATCTTCTTTTTTTTTTTTTAATATATATATATATAAATAGAATAACACATAGTTTCATAAATACTATAGCTTTTCCCTGCATAAACTATTTTAATATAATATTCTCTGCTTTTTTTTTTTTTTTTTTCTTCTGAGTTCTCTGTGATCCTTGAGGTCACTAAAGATTTAGAAACATTAAATGACAGTTAAATAATTCACCTATCATTTTTTCCCCCTTGTAGATATGTAGAAATAGATAACATTTTTCCTCTAGTAATTTGGTACAAGCCCCTGGAAATTTGTGCCATGAAAAGTTAATCATTGAAAATAGCCAAAATGTTGAATTGATTGCTCCTGTATTTATGATATGTTAAGATACATTATGATACGTTATGATACATTAAGATATGTGTAAAAAGTACATATAAGAAATAATCATTCTAATCATCTCATTTTTTAATATCTCAAATTATGTTAATACTCAATATTTAATGTACACCCTAAGCATTGAAACTAGTATAAAATGTTTATACATATTTTTTGAACTCTACGAATACTTTTGAAATGTTATTATGAATCAGTAAATACAGTAATGTTTCTTCTACTCTAGATGTGCTCTATAATGTACAAATATTCTTTATACTCTACAAATATTTGAATGTTCTTTATATAGATTTCTCCACTTGTATTTAAAGTCTTTAAATGCATAGTTTTAGCTTTAGCAATATGAAAAGGATGGCAGACTTACTGTGAGACACATGAATCCTTCCAGAGTGCTTTTTAAATTCCTACTGCAATAGTATTGTGTAGCACCCATCACATGGACACTTTTGAGAAGAATGGCAGCATATCACTTCTTTTCTAAACATTTCTAGTAGTACAAAACCCCTTCAAATTGTGTTGAAGGAAAAGAAGAAGAAAAAAAAAAAAAAAAAGCTGATGAGATTAAGGAGAAGCCTCTATACTCTGAGCAGTGAAAGGAACCTAAATCCTTGCACCATCTGCATAAAAGTGACATCTGAGTGAGATTGAGAAAGGAAGTGTTGAAAGACTATTAGATATACAAGGGATTAAGAGAAGGATTAAGCCTTGCAAAACAGATGGCATGAAAATTCAATTGCATGGTTCAGGTCAGTGTACCCTACAAAGTTGTCAATGGGAAGGGTTAGTGGCAACAGATAACTGCTAGTCATGAGATGGTGTAATTGGACAGACAAAGACTGATAACAGGACAGAAAACTGCACAACGCTAATGATGTAACATTGAACCTGGTTTGGCTTTCAAGTCCATTTAGCCTTCTCATTGTCAGTTTGGTCCTAAACTATGACAACCATTGAAACTAAAGTTTTGCATTGGCTTTATTTTGGGCTTGTGGGTCCATCTGTGTTTTCACTAAAAAATGAATCACAACCAAATGTGGATGCAAAACTTCACAGAACTATGAAGGAAAAGGGAAAGGGAAGGGAAAAGGGAAAAGGGAAAGGAAAAATAAAGGAACAGGAACAGGAACAGGAACAGGAAAAGGAAACGGAAAAGGAAAAGGAAAAGGAAAAGGAAAAGGAAAAGGAAAAGGAAAAGGAAAAGGAAAAGGAAAAGGAAAAGGAAAAAACAGGAACAGGAACAGGAACAGGAACAGGAAAAGGAAGAGGAAAAGGAAGAGGAAAAGGAAGAGGAAAAGGAAGAGGAAAAGGAAGAGGAAAAGGAAGAGGAAAAGGAAAGGACATGGTTGAATCTCTACAGAGAACAATTACCTAAACGGAAAAATATCATCCTCATAGTTTAAGAAAATATCATATATCACTATCCAACCCTTTGATCCTGTTTTTACAGGTGTGGGATTACTGTTCTCCTTAATAATATGCTTTCCTTTCCATCTTCCTGTTCCTTACCCTATATTTGCACCACAACAATTGGTACCATTTTTTTGGTTTGTTCATATAAATAGTTTGTTCAAAGATAAAGCCCTCTTCAATCATACTGAAACCTACAGATCTACTGGGAGAGAAAAATTAGTCATGGATCTAGAGATCCCAGGCAACAGAATATTATATAAACTACTAAGTACATTTTATTTCTTTCCTTATTTTTGCTTTCCATCTGTCAGTAACTTATACCTTAGAAAATTATATTTTCTGTATTTTCTTGCACCCTAAGCAGTCAGGTATAGTTTTATAGCAACTTTTTTCTCCTCTTTATCCTGGTATGATTATATAATAATTTCGCAAATACTACTTCTGTCCACTAATTATACTTGCAAAATATCTGTCGTAGCATGACTGCTTTTAAAATGTGTTTTTTGAACATGTCTGGTTGCTGTTAAGTGGTTTTCTGGTTCCTGAAACCATAAAATAACAGATGAGATGTAATTTTTGTAGTCAGTAAATGTTGTCCCTATGTAGTCATTATGGATACCACTTGTTTATTTGAAGGAGGTAGTGTATTATTTGTGGCTGAAGTGTCTGGGCAAGCACACTTAACATAATTTGAAAGTTTATTATGAAAGTATTTGAATGTTATGAACCATAATTGTCCCTATAGATGAAGATGATTTTCTTAGGAGAGCAGAGCAGCTTTTTGTTACATAAAATGGCACTTATATATATAAAACAAAAAGTCATTGGACATCTATTAGAGATGTCGAACCTTCTAATATATTGTAGTTTCCATTTGGTAAACATTTCCTAGGGAATAGGTTAAAACATTTATTACAATAAAGCTTTAAGGACAACATGGACACAAAT
This sequence comes from Aythya fuligula, assembly GCF_009819795.1. NCBI lineage: Eukaryota > Metazoa > Chordata > Aves > Anseriformes > Anatidae > Aythya > Aythya fuligula. The sequence goes on along the minus strand of NC_045562.1, from coordinate 22,941,088 downwards.
GCAACTTTGTATATATTTTTGCCATATTTCATTGACATTTAACTCCAGAGCTAAAGATATACAGATTACTGATCCGATTACTTACAGACAACAATACATAGGTGTAATCCTCAAACATTTATACATGTGCTTCCTCATATCAATGGGACTACTTATGAATTGCAGCCAATAGGTCTTTTTTCATAAGCACTTACAACCAAGCATCATGCCCACTATGCAAAGTGTAATGAATTGTTCATGGTAACAAGCATAAAACCTACCAATAAAGGTTTGTAGGAACAGTCATAAAAACATTTTCAGGATTAATGTAGTCTGATATTCTATCTGCAAATAAATGAAGTTTTCAATAAGAAAACAGTTGTATACTAATAAGAACGTGTATAGTAAAAGAGAAGACTGAGGGGAGACCTCATCAATGTGTATAAATATCTGAAGGGAGGGTGTCAAGAGGATGAAGCCAGTCTCTTTTCAGTTGTGCCCAGTGACAGGAGGCATCAGGCACAAACTGAAGCACAGGAAGTTCTGTCTGAATATGAAAGAGCACTTTACTGTGAGGGTGACAAAGCACTGAAACAGGTTGCCCGGAGACAGCGTGAGTCTCCTTCTCCAGAGATATTCACAGAATCACAGAATCACAGAATTTCTAGGTTGGAAGAGACCTCAAGGTCATCGAGTCCAACCTCTGACCTAACGCTAACAGTCCCCACTAATCCATTTCCCTAAGCTCTACATCTAAACGTCTTTTAAAGACCTCCAGGGATGGTGACTCCACCACTTCCCTGGGCAGCCTGTTCCAGTGCCTCACAACCCTTTCAGCGAAGAAGTTCTTCCTAACATCTAACCTAAAACTCCCCTGGCTCAACTTAAGCCCATTCCCCCTCGTCCTGTCACCAGGCACGTGGGAGAACAGGCCAACCCCCACCTCGCTACAGCCTCCCTTGAGGTACCTATAAGGAGCGATAAGGTCGCCCCTGAGCCTCCTCTTCTCCAGGCTGAACAAGCCCAGCTCCCTCAGGCCTTCTTGGCCACCTGAGCACACTGCTGGCTCATATTCAGCCGACTATCCACCATCACTCCCAGGTCCTTCTCTGCCTGGCAGCTCTCCAACCATTCCTCTGCCAGCCTGTAGCTCTGCTTGGGGTTATTGCGCCCCAGGTGCAGGACCCGGCACTTGGCCTTGTTGAACTTCATGCAGTTGACCTCAGCCCATTGGTGCAGCCTATCCAGGTGGGTTTCAAAACCCACCTGGATCCCATCCTACGTAATGTGTTCTAGGTGATCCTGCTTGGCAGGGAGGTTGGACTAGATTGTCTTCAGAGGTCCCTTCCAACTTCAGCCATTCTTTGATTCTGTGATAGTAAATAGAGATTTTTGTACTTTATAGTTTTAATGTCACATTAACCTCTCTGGAAGTCTGGGCTTCATTCCCAAGGAGTTTCACTTTGAAACTAGAAATGTGGAGATTCTTTTTGTTGTTTTGTTTGTTTTGATTTGCTGTCAAGTGTTATAAGCATAATAAAGTTGGTTAAAAGTTGAAAGAAATATTGAATTAACATCATTGTTGTATTTAAACCAATTCAGTTTATATCCTTTCAGTTCTCCACATACATCATAGTGAGTAGGTCTGTTGTCAAAACAGCTTCATATTAGAACATGAAAGACTGACGTACAGTTATAGAATTAAACAGAATACACTTTTTGTCTGCTTATCACACCATGAATACCTGGTTAAAAAGAGAATGAAACAAAGTTCATAGTTACCTTGCTTTGGCATTATACTTATGAAGGTCAGAGTGTTTTTGAATGAGGCAAGGTTTGTAAAGAAAGGTACATTAGTTGTTAGACTCTTTTGGTTTAACTTGGCAGGCAGCTCAGCACCACACAGCCATTCTCCCCCGGTGGGATGGGGGAGAGAATCAGAAATGCAAAAGTGCAAGAACTCAGGAGCTGAGATGAGGACAGTTCACTATGTAAAGTAAAAGCCACATGTGCAAGCAAAGCAAACCAAGGTATTTATTCACTACTTCCCATCAGCAGGCAGGTGTTCAGCCACTTCAAGGAAAGCAGAGCTCATCACACAGAATGGCTTCTTGGGAAGACAAATGTCATCACTGTAAATGTCACACCCTTCCTCCACCTTTACGCCATCTGCTATTGTTCAGCATGATTCCACATGGTATGGGATATTCCTTTGGTCAACCTGGGCCAGCTGTCCTGGCTGTGTCCTCTCCCAGATCCTGGTGCGCCCCCAGTTTCCTTGTTAGCAGGGGACCACAAGAAGCTGAAAAGCCTTTCGATTTGTGCAAGTACTATGTAAAGAGAACAATAGTGCAGCAATTTATCCAAGCAGGAAACGAGTAACAAGTGAGATGCTTGCAATGAAGTACAAAGCTCAAGTAATAAAATAGAACAATGTGAACTACTGGTGCAAGACAGAAATGTGGATATTACTGAGCAACAGAAATCTGAACACTAGAAATTGTAGAATAGAAATCATAAATGGGTTGTAGACATTGGAAAATGTAAATTATTCAGAAAAGCTAAAGATGGGTAGCAAAGATGGGTGTTATCACCTCTATTTTCATCAAAAATCTAAAACACAACATCATACAAGACTTTACAAAGAAAATTAACTCTATCCCAGTCAAAACCATGGCATAGACCAATTGATACATCTTGAAAAGAATGAGGTGGTCTTTTTAGAAACACCTTCTTCAGCCCATTATGTCTTTCATTTGATATTTTTCTATTGTGATAGACCAGCTATTTGATGGTCTATTACCTAGCCTTTCAAATCACGATTCCTTTATTTGTTTCATTATGCCTGTGCAAAGGAGCTGTAGTTGGTAAACTAGTTCAAGCTCACCTGTAACTGGAAATGTAAATCCTGCTGCTTGTTGTATTGTCATGTATCAACTAGATCAAAGCAGAATTTCAAATTCTGACCAGCCACTGCAGCCTTTTCATCAACAATGTACAGAAAAGAATATATATTACTGCATTAAAAATTAAAAGAGTTATTGCATAGGTTCATTGTTCATTTCTGGAAAGAAAAAAAAAAAAAAAAAAAAAGTAAAAACTATTTTAGTAGGTTATTTGTTCAAAAATTATTTTCACTATCCACAAAAAAAGCAGCTGCTGTCAACAAGATTGTTAGTGGAAAGAAAATCCGTGCCTCTCAGAAAAGTGTGTGCAGTAATGAAAGTTGCTTTCTATCACCTAAATTAATATCCACCTGAGCACCATCATTCAAAACTAGAAGCCTGTGGAATGCATACAACTACAAGTTTATCACCTGTAATTTATTAAAATCTTTTCTAGAGGTACATCCCTTTTTTTTTTTCTTTTTTTTTTTTTTCATTCAGGATACGAAAGGTATATACAAAGTCCTAAAGAGCAGTCAAGAGACTCTCTAGGTTCCAAATTCAGAAGCAGTTTAATCATTTTTTAATTGAGTGAAGCACATTCCTACATTTAACCTTGTGCTACACCACATTTTACAGAACTGACTGAAACACTGATATTGAAGATGAACAGCATTATAAAATTATGGCATTCTACAGTGGGAAAACTGAGAATATGAAAGTACAGAAAGCCATCAAAAGAATGAAGCTGTTAAGGATGAATCAAGCTGTGGGTGAGAAAACTAACCATATTCCCAAACACAAGCGTCCTCTCTTACCACAAAGTTTCCAGGTGTACAGCAGCAATCACAGAGATGCAGCCTAAAGGCATGGGGACTGCTGGTGATGCCTAATCAAAGAGAGGAGCAGGTGCTGTGCTAGAATCTCCCTCAGGCTTCAGAGAGGAGTGCTAGAAATCTTTGCAGCCATAGCATACCTTCAGCCCACGGGGGGTGGATTCATTGCAAATGTGTGATTTGGGTAAGAAAGTGAGACTAATTTTCTTTATAATTCCCTTTTCATTTATTTATTATTATTTTTTATGTACGTAAGTAAATTGTTATCTAGATCAAGAAATTGTGTTGGCAAATCACAAGTCATATGAGGCTATATTTGAAGGATGTGAGTTTATTCATACCTTCAGCTAGGGACACATGAATTATCCTTTTCTAATGCAGCTCCAGACTTAGTTTTATTATTCAGTTTTGAATGTTGCTCATCATGATCTTGTGAAGAGCCAGTAGAAGTATATATCTATATTTCTAAAGATGAAGAATATTTTGCTACCATCTTTCATGACGCATCCAGAAGACAACGTGTAAATATACATCTGGGGTTCATGAAAGCTTTAGGAATGTGTTCCATAGAAATTTTGCAAAATTACCCTTATGTTTCCTCATTCTTTAAATTCAAATTCTTCTAGATAAAAGTGTTTGCAATTAACAAAAATGGATTAGGAACTAAATGAAAGCTAACTTTATGTGAGCCAGGGGAACAACATTCAAAGTGCAAAGCTAGCAACAGCATATATCACAGCACCCACAAAACCTTCTTTAGTTCTCTAAAAATACATACCAGTGCACTGATGTTTATAAACTATGCTTGGTAGCACAATGCCAGCACCAGCATTACACAATTGCATACTGAAAGCTGTGGTGAATGACATAAAAATACAGATCAGGACAGACTCGGCATAACACCATAACATTGCATTTCAGATCTTGCACAAGTCAGCATGAATATGACAAAAATTCATATTAGAGTATGTTCAAAGTCATATCTTGAACTCTTACTGTTGTAGCCCTTCTCTTTTATGCCTCCTACCTTACTTTGTGCTTACTATCTTTTGCTACTCATTAAATTTTTAGTTCCCATAAAACAGAAACTGGTTCTCATAACTGATGTGTAAAGCCAGGTTACCCTATGGTGAAACTTGGTTCATAATGGATGCTATGTTAGCATATACACATGACAAGTTATGTTGAACAGAGATCTTATTTTCTTTCAGACTTTCTAAAGATAATATTTTAGCATATTAATATTTTTTTGACCAGGAAGAGATTTACATCAACTTTTATCTATATTTGGTTTAAAGCTTGAGCTTCTCAATACATTGAGCAATTTTAGCATTTTGCAGGGATGATAAATTGAGGGCATTGTGCTGCAAGATTCTGATTTCAGAAAGGACTGAGTTTGTTGCTACAAATGATAATACACAAAGCTAGCATATTGTTGGTGCTGATAGGAAGAAAACATATTAACCCAAACATTTTATTAATAACAGGTTTTTTATGATACCATTTTGGCCAAGCAGAAGCTTCATATAACAAGCATTTCACAAAAAAAGATGTTGTGTCCTACACTTAAGTTGGATGATGCAGATTAGGGGAACTGTTCAGGAGGAAAGAACACCTTTGCAGTTGTGTGCCCTAGCCTTAATTAAACGCATTATGTGTAACAATCTGTCAGCTGCATGCAGACCCTAGCAACTGTTAGCCAGAGGAATCAGTCTGTGGCCTCAAATCCTGATAAAGCCTTCTTGGTAACACTGCAGAAAGTATAAGGTATGGGTGAGGAATTGGGTTTAAGTCTGTTTCAGATTTCATTGATTCAGTGGAGATTTTTGGAGTCCAAAGGAAGAGAATAATTTTAAGAGGTTTGATGGTTTGATGCTTTGACCTGTATATAAACACGGGAAAATTCCTTTTTTTTTTTTTTTTTTTTTTGGCCTAACCCAGCGTGTAGCAAAATTTTTAGGCATTTATGTCCTGGTTACAAATGGCTGCTGTATTTTAGACACAGCAATCTCTAGTAGATCACTGCCGGCCTCTGTAGAGGAGAGCTACCTGGAAGGTAAAAGTTCATAAAAGCTTGGAAGCCACACTGAGAGTGCTCTCCTTGTTTTTATGGGTTCTTTCCTGGGCTGAAGAACTAAGAGGACAAGATGATATTTCTACTAAATGGACATTTGCAAAAGAGATCCTGGGAAATGTTCATTGAAGTTTTTACTTATTGTCAGAATAAAGGACATTTAGCTGTTCCAATTCAATAAGAGAGACTTCTCAGAAAGCCATCAGCATCTACATATCCAATAATTGAGATATCCACTTGAATGGAGAAATAATAACACTAGCACAATTCTGTGGTTGGATTATTTATCTGTTTATTTATTTATTCAAAAATGTAAAGGTAAAACCTTTTGCCAGCAGACACAGCTCCTTGTAAAACCTGAAAGCCATATATTGCTGTCTGAGAACAACTGATGCTCAGCTAAGCAGCAACTTTATATGTTTGATAATATTTTTTGTTGAATAGTTCAGAAGTAAATGATTTTTGCTATAAAATCTGAAACCTTGCTATTGCTTTTTCAAATTACTTGCTTTCTAAAACAAGTAGCAATAGTAACAATGCTCACTTCTAATATTTTTTTTTTCAGTTAGACATAGCCGCAGAAGACAAAATATATACTGACTTTAGTGACTTGTTACACCTTTCCAGCTGCAAATGCCAAGAATGGAAAACTGTTGGTCTTGTCAAATATTTGCCTAAGTAATTTAAAAGTTTCAGGAAAGAATAATGAAGAAGCAGCATTAAATGGAGGAGGGGAAGACAATAGAGAAAGTCAGATATGTGCTAGCACTGAACAGTACCTCCCCCCCAGAAAAAGTGTTATGTCCAATCGTTCATGTATTGTCCAAATATTCACAAATATTTTATTCAGTTCAGAAGAAAACCTGCATTTTATGTTACTTATATGGCAGATCACTCAAGCTGACAAGCATATACAAAACTTTTTTTTTTTTTTTCCAATGGCAGAAAGGGAAATAGAAATAATAATTAAAAACAAAATCTACCAAGATGATAATTGATTTGAAAAAAAAAATCTGCCCTTAGTGCTGTCTGTTGACTGATAAATCATAGATCAAAATCCCTACTATAAAATATTGAAGCAAGTCTTATACACCTCAGGCATAGATTGAGACTTTAATGACTTGCACATACTAAAGACAATTTGAATCCAAAATAAATTCAGAATGCTGTACTGGTGTCTGATTTTACCTCAATTTTATACCCATCTGTTTATAGTAATTCCAACCTTATTGTTTCTGAAAAAGAAATGGACATTCATTAGGAGCACATTTAAATATGCAAACTATGAGAATGTTCACTAAAAGGATGATTATTTTTTCTCCCTTAATGACCTCCAGATATAGGCTAAAATCAGGCTAGGACAGGATCACTAGCTCATATGTCTAAACTTTTCAGCATATGAATCATCTTTTATTTATTATTTTTTGTCTTTTGTTGTTGTTGTTTATTTGTTTGTTTGGAATCATGTATTGGATACTGCTTTTCAGATAGCAAAATTACATTTTTCTGAACGCCTTCCTTTTTAAAATAGAGCGTCTTCTGACTGTTCACAAATTACATTCCTCATCTTTACTAATAAAAAATGCGTAAGTGTACACAGGTAGAACATATCAAGCAGGTAATGAATTGCTGTCAGGATTAGCTTGCCAATGATAAGAACTATAACTAAGGGTGTTATAAATTTTCCTGGAGTCCTTAATTGCATCCCCAAATAGAAGCTCAATACAAGTTTATTCTATGTAGGTGAGGTCTGCAAAGTATTTAGTTGTCCTCTACTCTTTCAGTGAATTCTCTTTGGCTTCAAAAGATACACCAACTTTTTCATTCATCGTTCACTAGATTAACAGACAAAAACTATCAGCACAATTAAACTACAATGAGGCTTTGAACTAAACCATATGTTTCTTTCATTCCATAAAAAAACTTACTGGCCATTAAATGTCAAACCTTTGGCCTTAAAAATACTTTTACACTTTTATATTTTTGTTAGGAGACCAAGTCCTTTGATATAACTGGAGCTGTGTATGATAATCCTGAGCCCCAAAATATAGAAATACTGTATTAAAAAAAAAAAAAAAAAAAAAAAAAAAAAAAAAAAAAAACTGCGATTATTAAAAAATTAGCATTGTTCAGCTACCATAACAGCATCTCTTTCAATAGGTTATTTTAAGTTTAGTCTTAAATCCAACTGTTCTGGGTTCTTAATGTTTGATTTCAGAATAACAGCAACATCCTCATAGCTTATGTATTCTTAAGTAAGGAATGAATAATTTCAGCCATAACACTTTTAGTAAGACTTTTGTCATGGAGTAAATTTGGAGCAATGTTCTCTGCTGGGCTGAATTGTTCCAGTGACAGATTCAGATGATCCGTATTCAAAAGTTATGATAATACTGGAGAAAATATATTTTGTACTTTGGCAGGTAAACTTTCATAAGAATTTTTCAAGGCTGAACTATATGTGGCAGGACTTGCTAGAAAGAGCCATTGCAAGCTGCCAAGACATTGAAGAACATGCATTGGCAAAGAGAACAGTGGTATCCTAGAATTATCCATCAAGCACTGGTACATTCCTAGCTTCATCTGAATCCTTCTGGAACTTGCAAGGTAAGTCTGACAAGTTCAAAGAATTGTTGGCTTCCCCACAGAGATATGCTCCATCCGAATCATTGTTTTCCTCCTATTTTCCTCTTTGAAGAGCATATTTATAAGCCTACTACTTGGATCATGGCCATTCTGAATACAGTCATGTGTCAATTAGTCCTTTCTTTACCATTGTTTTTTTCCTTTCTTAGCCAGAAAAAAAAAAAAAATCCGTCCTTAAATCTGTGACCAGCTATATAGTCTGAATATCAGATTTTTTTATTTTTATTTATTTATATTTGTATTTATTTTTATTTTTATTTTTATTTTTTTCCTATGGTCAGATGTCTTATTTCTTCCCAGTCATCCCACTGTAATATTTCTAAACCTTTCATGTCGGCTTTGTTCCATTTTCTTTTTCCAGAAGACAGATTAATTGACTTCCTTGGCTAATACTATCATCCCATGCTCAGAATCATCAGATGGCCTCACAATATCCACACTAAGTTATTATTAGTATCCTCTCTGTCAGTACCAGGTACAGGTTGGCTGATGTTTTCAGCTTTTGCTTATAAATATCTGGTCCAAGATGCTATTTGTTCATTTGGCTACATAAGGACAATATTACAAAAATTTTCTTTTGTAAAGATGTTTCTGCATCTGCAACTTTCTTTATTTCTTTATGCAACTTCCTTCCTTCCCTTCCTTCCTTCCTTCTTTCCCTCCTTCCTTCCTTCCCTCCTTTTTTTCTTTTCTGTCTTACTCTTTCTTTTACAAAAAGCTGGCAATTATGTGCTGTATTCAGCAGGTGTAGAGGAAAGACTTGCCATGGTTCCACAGATTACAATTCCCAGGACTGTGCTAATGCTTTCCTTCTTCATACTGCTAGAAAGGTTATTTATGCTAATGCTGACATGAGCATTAATGCCAGACTTACATCTCAGATGAGTATTGCTATTCTTCACAGAGAGTCAGATTCTAGATATTCCAGCACCATCTGTAGATGCTCTACATACACAAAATGATGATGGTCAGACATGAAAGAAACCCTGTAAATTCGATATACTCTTTTACTTTTCCACCCACACAGCACTCAGTGTTATTTTGACCCATCCTAGAACAACTACTGAGGTATGTGCGGGTATGCCACTATATCTACTAATGGCATTGTACATATTTCAAGAGAAAACATTAATATGAATAGTAGAGCTGTCACGGTTCTAATTTCTTACACATGACATGAATTAGAAGCACTTCTCAGGAGGAAAGCAGGTAAATACGGGAAGCCTCAAGAAACCTAAGGGCACTTAAGATAGTCTCAGATTCCTAACACTTTCCTTACCTAAAGTAATCCTTGTTACCCATGGTACTAGTGTGCTTTACAGTCTATCTCACAACAAACTGTTGTGATGCAGCAGTTGTTGCAAGGTTATTGTTCAAGGATTGGAAACATCAAAATGAAAGCTACTGGGGGCCAGACTGAGGTATCTCATGTGATATTAGTCTCTTAAATGCAAATTATAAGCCTCAAAACTCTCATTCAGCTGCCATCTTGCTGTAGGGATTTAATGTCCTAAGACATATCTATGTAGACCTTCAGGTGTTCATGGTCTTACAGTTTCTATTTTAGGAGAAGCCCTGAAGTGCCTAAGGCTTGACATAATTGAACAGTTCAATATTGAGCACATGTCTAAATTTCTCTAGGATACATAATTTGGTAGTTTCTTTGCTAGAGTAGGAACCTGTTCCAGCTGGTATCCTCAGAGCATGTCTAGCCTGAGAGAACTGTCAGATAAACAGATCCCTTCTTTTTCTAAAAATACAACAACTGAAGAGAAAAATAATGGGGATGGTCATGCCCCAGTTCTTCTATAAAGGCAAGAGTAAAGCAGTCTGACGGGATGTGAAGAATCAGGATCAGCTCTCATCACTCTTCACCACCTTTCTAGAACTATTGTACAATCAAAGAGGGGAAAGGACAGCACTGCCACATTCCCCAGCAGAAACATCTATATTATAAAGAGAGAAAAGGGACAACAAAAGAGGAGCCAGACCTCTTTTCAATATTTTCCTACCAGCTCTCTTAGATGAGCTCTGAACACAGTACAATTATTACTGTGATTCGTGGTTTAAATCCCTGAGTCTCTGCATCTCAGAAGGAGTCATCACCCACAACTGCACTGTGGATTACACTGTAACTGAAGATGCATGAAGGAAGTATTCAACAGTTTTTGAGTACTTGAAATTTTGAACTTAAGTTCACTGTGAATATCCTTCCAACAGTCCTTTATGCCAGCACCATTACTGAATATGTTAACACAGTTTTGCCATAGTAATTTTAGTGGTTTCCATCCAGTTTTCATTCATTTTGCATAGAAGTGTTCTGATAAGACATCTCTTAAAACTATAAACAATCTACTGCTCATATGATAATAACAGGTTTTAACATCCTGTGTATGATTTTACTGCAACTAAAACATTTTGTGTTATCACCACTCTTTGCATCAAAAATCAAAAATACAGCACCTGTACAAGCCTGTGTGAAGGAAATTAACTCTATCCCAGACAAAACCAGGACAACACACCGATATTTTCACTTGTTGCAGAGGAGTGTTTACAAAGAGCCAAGGACTTTCCAGCTCATCAAGCTACCCTGCTAGCAAGGAGGCTGGGGGCGCACCAGGAGCTGGGAGGGGGACACAGGCAGGACATCTGACACAGGCTGACCAAAGGGATGCCCCATACCACCTGGCAATCATGCTCAGCAATAACAGCTGGGGCAAGGAAAAGGAAGGGGAATCTTCAGTGATGGCGTTTGTCTTCCCAAGAAACTGCAAAGCATTATGAGCCTCACTTTCCTGGGGGTGGCTGAACATCTGCCAATAGGAAATAACTAAAGAAGTCCTTCTTTTCTTTGCTTGCATGCATGACATTTGCTTTGCTTAATAAACTGTCTTTATCTCAACCCATTGTTCTTGCACTTTTACATTTCAGTTCTCTCCCCTGCCCCACCTGGGGAGAGTAAGCGAGCAGCTAGGTTGTTGTCCTGGTTTCAGTTAGAACAGAATTAATTTTCTTCCTAGTAGCTGGTGGAATGCTGTGTTTTGGCTTAGGATGAGAAGAGTGCTGATAACACCCCAATGTTTAATTGTTGCAGAGCAGTGTTTATACCAAGCCAAGGACACCTCAGCCTTTTGCTCTGTCCTGCCAACAGGCAGGCTGGGGGTGCAGTAAGAGCTGGGAGGGGGACAGACCCAGGACAGGTGACCTGAACTAGCCAAGGGGTATTCCATACCATCTGACGTCATGCTAAACAATATATAGGGGTGGCTAGCCGGGGGGAGGGGGCCGGACTGCTCGGGGTTAAGCTGGGCATCGGTCAGCGGGTGGTGAGCAATTGCATTGTGCATCACTTGTTTGTACATATTATTAGTAGTAGTACTATTATCATCATTGTATTATTATTATTATTATTATTATTTTCCTGTCTTATTAAACTGTCTTTATCTCAACTCACGGGCTTCACTTTCCATTTCTATCCCCGTCCCAGAGAGGGAGGGGGAGGGGGAGCGAACGGCTGCGTGGTGTTTAGCTGCCAGCCGGGTTAAACCACGACAGTCTTTTGGCGCCCAACGTGGGGCACGAAAGGTTGAGATAACGGCAGATCTGACCAGAGTGTGTTAAACTAAAATTGGTATAAGTATTAGACCTGCTTAATAGTCACTTGTCATAATGCTGATTGCTTTAATCTCAACTGTGCTGCGCCTGTTTTCCAAATTGAGTATTATAGCACGTTATTTTCCGTATGTGCTCTCTGTCATGTTGTTTATCCTCTCCGGGCCCTGGTTTCAGACCATTATGGTAATGTGTGTTGTATCAGTGGCTTATGAGATGATGAAATATCTGGCCATGACTCTAACCTGGTAATTGTACTCAGTAACATCTTCGATTCTATACTTTGGAAACTGTATTTTGGAAACTATTAGCAATTATATCTGTTGCCTTTTTTCATTAGGGAGTCAATCTGTGGAGGGGAAAGGGGAAGATAATTTTTCTTACTTGATCACTCTCCCTTTCTCCTTCACCACCCCTGTACCCTCCTTGATCACTCTCCCTTCCTCCTTCACCACCCTCTTATCCTCCGAGTTTATTACAATAGCTCTCCAAGATATTGAATATCCTTGGGATACTCAGACCAGCATAGTCCTGTTGTTCTGCCTCCTGAATGCGCTTCAGGTTCTGCTTAAAGTTAAACAACTACTTAGGAAGCTCATCCGGAGATCTGCCCGGAGGCAGTATAGTTGTGGGTGGCAGGGAGTATGGGAGGATATGGGCAGGCATCTAGACCAGTTGGCACCCCTAGTGTTTTGGAAATTCACCCCTGAACAAGTGCAAAATCCTCAAAAACTGGCAGAACGCTTGAATAAAAGGTGTCGCAATTTGGGAAGTTCCAAAGTAACACAAATCATTGTAACATGCTGGGGCCTGGCTCATGCCTATCGAGCTGCCATGGATACTGCTATCAACTTAGTGACAGACCCTGCGGCCACTCCAAGTCCCGTGACAGATCCAACGGCCACTGTGACCCCTACTGTGGACTCTGCAGCCGCTCCAGTCCCAGCTTCTGCAGATGCTCCAATCCCAGCTCCTGCAGCCACTCCAGTCCCAGTTCCTGCAGCCGCTCCAGTCCCAGCTCCTGAAGCTGCTCCAGTCCCAGCTCCTGCAGCCGCTCCAGTCCCAGCTCCTGAAGCCGCTCCAGTCCCAGTTCCTGCAGCCGCTCCAGTCCCAGCTCCTGAAGCCGCTCCAGTCCCAGCTCCTGAAGCTGCTCCAGTCCCAGCTCCTGCAGCCGCTCCAGTCCCAGCTCCTGAAGCCGCTCCAGTCCCAGCTCCTGAAGCCGCCCCAGTCCCAGTTCCTGCAGCCGCTCCAGCTCCAGTTCCTGCAGCCGCTCCAGTCCCAGCTCCTGAAGCTGCTCCAGTCCCAGCTCCTGCAGCCGCTCCAGCTCCGGTTCCTGCAGCAGCTCCAGCTCCAGTTCCTGCAGCCGCTCCAGTTCCAGCTCCTGCAGCCACTCCAGCTCCAGTTCCTGCAGCTGCTCCAGTTCAAGCTCCTGCAGCCGCTCCAGTTCCAGCTCCTGCAGCCGCTCCAGCTCCAGTTCCTGCAGCTGCTTCAGCTCCTGCAGCCGCTCCAGCTCCTGTAGCTGGGTCAGAGAAACGAGCTGTAGCAGTGCAAGTTGACCCTGCAGAGGGTATTCCAACCTCTGTGGCAGACCCTGTAACAAGGTCAGAGAAACGAGCAGTAGCAGTACAAGCTGCCGCTGTAGAGAAGGTGAAAAAATGGTATAGAGATTCAGGTCGTTTAGAACGCAGAGAATCTTCTGCCAAATCTAGGTATAGAGACGACGGAGATGACGACGACGCTGGGCCATCAAGGGTTCAGGAGGAGGAAGATGAGGATGCCGAAAAATCAACAGTAACTACCCGAAGCCTAAACGAGCGTGAGTTACGAGATGTGCGAAAAGATTTTGGTCGCTGTATAGGTGAGCAGCTTGTCACCTGGCTGCTCCGATGCTGGGACACTGGAGCTAATTGTGTGGAATTAGACGGCAGGGAAGCCAAGCGACTGGGATCCCTTGCTAGAGATGCAGGCATTGACAAAGCAATTGCAGATGGAGCACAATCTCACAGCCTCTGGAGGCGTCTCCTCTCAGCTGTGAGGGAAAGGTATCCCTTCAAGGAAGAACTTTTATGTCTACCAGGCAAGTGGACCACTATGGAGAAGGGAATCCAGTATCTGAGGGAATTAGCCGTACGGGAAGTGATTTATGAGGATCCAGACCTCAGACAAACATCCAAAGATCCAGATGAAGTCAGGTGTACGCGACCCATGTGGTGGAAGTTTGTACGGAGTGCACCATCATCATATGCCAGCTCATTGGCAATAATGGCCTGGAAAGAGGATGAGGAACCCACAGTGGATGAAGTGGCTAAACAACTCCGGCAGTACGAAGAAAGTCTCTCCTCTTCCTTACAGGCCTGCGTCTCAGCTGTGGAGAAACTTTCTGAAGAGTTCCACCAACTTAAAGAGAATCTATCTTCATCCCCACCTGAACCAACCAGTGTCCACCGACCAAAAGAGAACACTGTGGAGAAACTTTCTGAAAAGGTTCACCAACTTGAAGAGAGATTATTCTCCTCCGTACCTGTACAGAGCAGTGTCTCAGCTATCAGGGGTAGTCGTTCATCCACGCAAGGAAGACGATATGGTGGGTACTCACCCCGTGCTACCCTGTGGTTTTACTTACGAGACCATGGAGAGGACATGAGAAAATGGGATGGAAAATCTACCGCGACCCTAGAGGCACGGGTACGTGAGTTGCAAAAGAAAACAATCAGGAAGAAGGGATTCTCTGAAAAGTTTGTTGCTCCAACTTCCAGCAGACAGTCCTTCAAACACAGAAACGAAGAAGATTCCGACCAGGATTAGGGAGGCCCTGTCTCCAGCCAGGGGGAGGAAAGGGATAATCGAGTTTATTGGACTGTGTGGATTCGATGGCCTGGCACATCAGACGCACAGAAGTATAAGGCTTTAGTAGACACCGGTGCACAATGCACTATAATGCCATCGAGCTATAAAGGACCAGAGCCCATCTATATTTGTGGAGTGACAGGGGGATCTCAGCAGTTGACTGTATTGGAGGCTGAAGTGAGTCTGACTGGGAATGAGTGGGAAAAGCACCGTATTGTGACTGGCCCGGATGCTCCATGTATCCTTGGCATAGACTATCTCAAAAGAGGATATTGCAAGGACCCAAAAGGGTTCCGGTGGGCTTTTGGTATAGCTGCCTTAGAGACAGAGGGCATTAAACAATTATCTACCTTGCCTGGTCTCTCAGAGGACCCCTCTGTTGTGGGGTTGCTGAGGGTCGAAGAACAGCAAGTGCCAATCGCTACCACAACTGTGCACCGGCGGCAATATCGCACTAACTGGGACTCCCTGATTCCCATCCATAAGCTAATTCGTCAATTGGAGAGCCAAGGAGTGATCAGCAAGACTCATTCACCTTTCAATAGTCCCATATGGCCAGTGCGAAAGTCTAATGGCGAGTGGAGACTAACAGTGGACTATCGTGGCCTGAACGAAGTGACGCCACCACTGAGTGCTGCAGTGCCGGACATGCTGGAACTTCAGTACGAACTTGAATCGAAGGCAGCCAAGTGGTACGCCACAATTGATATCGCTAATGCATTTTTCTCCATCCCTCTAGCAGCAGAGTGCAGGCCACAGTTTGCTTTCACTTGGAGGGGAGTCCAATATACTTGGAATCGACTGCCCCAGGGGTGGAAACACAGCCCTACCATTTGCCATGGGCTGATCCAGTCTGCACTGGAGCAGGGGGAAGCTCCTGAACACCTGCAGTACATCGATGACATTATTGTGTGGGGTGACACAGCAGAGGAAGTTTTCGAGAAAGGGAAGAAAATAGTCCAAATCCTTCTGAAAGCCGGTTTTGCCATAAAACAAAATAAAGTCAAAGGACCTGCACGGGAGATCCAGTTTTTAGGAATAAAATGGCAAGATGGACGTCGTCAAATCCCAATGGATGTGATCAACAAAATAACAGCTATGTCTCCACCAACTAACAAAAAAGAAACACAGACTTTCCTAGGTGTTGTGGGGTTTTGGAGAATGCACATCCCAAATTACAGTCTGATTGTAAACCCGCTCTACCAAGTAACCCGTAAGAAGAATGAATTTGAATGGGGCCCTGAACAACGACAAGCCTTTGAACAAATTAAGCAGGAAATAGTCCATGCAGTAGCCCTTGGGCCAGTTCGAACAGGACCAGATGTAAAGAATGTGCTCTACACTGCAGCCGGGGAGAACGGCCCCACCTGGAGCCTCTGGCAGAAAGAACCTGGGGAAACTCGAGGTCGGCCCCTGGGGTTTTGGAGCCGGGGATACAGAGGGTCTGAGGCCCGCTATACTCCAACTGAAAAGGAGATACTGGCAGCATATGAAGGAGTTCGATCTGCTTCAGAGGTGGTCGGTACTGAAGCGCAGCTCCTCCTAGCACCCCGATTGCCGGTACTAGGCTGGATGTTCAAGGGAAGGGTCTCTTCTACGCATCATGCAACTGATGCTACATGGAGCAAGTGGATTGCACTAATTACTCAGCGGGCTCGAATAGGAAACCCCAGTCGCCCAGGAATATTGGAAGTGATTATGGACTGGCCAGAAGGTAAATACTTTGGGATATCATCAGAGGAGGAGGTGGGTCGTGCTGAAGAAGCCCCACTGTACAACCAGTTACCAGAAAATGAAAAGAAATATGCCCTGTTCACTGATGGGTCCTGTCGTATTGTGGGGAAGCATCGAAGACGGAAGGCTGCTGTATGGAGTCCTACACGACGAGTTGCAGAAGCTGCTGAGGGAGAAGGTGAATCGAGTCAGTTTGCAGAAGTGAAGGCCATTCAGCTGGCTTTAGACATTGCTGAACGAGAAAAATGGCCAGTTCTCTATCTCTACACCGATTCATGGATGGTAGCAAATGCCCTGTGGGGATGGTTACAGCAATGGAAGCAAAACAACTGGCAGCGTAGGGGCAAACCCATCTGGGCTGCTGCATTGTGGCAAGATATTGCTGCTCGGGTAGAGAACCTGGCTGTGAAAGTACGTCACGTAGATGCTCATGTGCCCAAGAATCGGGCTACTGAAGAACATCAGAACAACCAGCAGGTGGATCAGGCTGCTAAGATTGAAGTAGCTCAGGTGGATCTGGATTGGCAGCATAAAGGTGAATTATTTATAGCCCGATGGGCCCATGACACCTCAGGCCATCAAGGTAGAGATGCAACATACAGATGGGCTCGTGATCGAGGGGTGGACCTGACCATGGACGCTATAGCACAGGTTATTCATGACTGTGAAACATGTGCTGCAATCAAGCAAGCCAAATGGTCAAAGCCTCTTTGGTATGGAGGACGATGGCTGAAATATAAATATGGAGAGGCCTGGCAGATTGATTACATCACACTCCCTCAAACTCGCAATGGCAAGCGCCACGTACTTACAATGGTGGAAGCAACCACCGGATGGCTGGAAACATATCCTGTGCCTCATGCCACCGCCCGGAACACTATCCTGGGCCTTGAAAAGCAAGTCCTATGGCGACATGGTACCCCAGAAAGAATAGAGTCAGACAATGGAACTCATTTCCGAAACAACCTTATAGACACTTGGGCCAAAGAACATGGTATTGAGTGGGTGTATCACATCCCCTATCATGCACCAGCCTCCGGGAAAGTTGAACGATACAATGGACTGTTAAAGACTACATTGAAAGCAATGGGCGCTGGGACATTCAAAAACTGGGATACACATTTGGCAAAGGCCACCTGGCTAGTCAATACTAGGGGATCTGCCAACCGAGCTGGACCTGCCCAATCAAACCTGTTACGTACTGTAGATGGGGATAAAGTTCCTGTAGTGCATGTAAAAAATATGCTGGGTAAAACAGTCTGGGCTACTCCTGCCTCAGGAAAAGGCAAACCCATTCGAGGAATTGTTTTTGCTCAGGGACCTGGATACACTTGGTGGGTGATGCAAAAGAACGGAGAGGTCCGGTGTGTACCTCAAGGAGATTTAATACTGGGTGAGAATAGCCCATGAACTGAATTGTACCATGTTAATTGCTATATAATACTGTATGTTACCACTACCATGACTACTATAGGTGACTAATTAGAATGTATGGAAAAGAGTGTAACCTGAGCATGACATAAATGGTATGGAATAAGGGGTGGATAGATGTCCTGGTTTCAGTTAGAACAGAATTAATTTTCTTCCTAGTAGCTGGTGGAATGCTGTGTTTTGGCTTAGGATGAGAAGAGTGCTGATAACACCCCGATGTTTTAATTGTTGCAGAGCAGTGTTTATACCAAGCCAAGGACACCTCAGCCTTTTGCTCTGTCCTGCCAACAGGCAGGCTGGGGGTGCAGTAAGAGCTGGGAGGGGACAGACCCAGGACAGGTGACCCGAACTAGCCAAAGGGGTATTCCATACCATCTGACGTCATGCTAAACAATATATAGGGGTGGCTAGCCGGGGGGAGGGGGCCGGACTGCTCGGGGTTAAGCTGGGCATCAGTCAGCGGGTGGTGAGCAATTGCATTGTGCATCACTTGTTTGTACATATTATTAGTAGTAGTACTATTATCATCATTGTATTATTATTATTATTATTATTATTATTTTCCTGTCTTATTAAACTGTCTTTATCTCAACTCACGGGCTTCACTTTCCATTTCTCTCCCCCGTCCCAGAGAGGGAGGGGGGAGGGGGAGCGAACGGCTGCGTGGTGTTTAGCTGCCAGCCAGGTTAAACCAGGACAGTTGTGCTGAGCTACCTGCTGGGGTTAAATTGCAACAGTTATTCTTCCATATTTACTCATTGGAAGGACTGCAAATCAAACTTGTTATTTCAACCTTTTGAAACTATGTTTTTCATGTTCTAAAAAATTGCATTCTATCACAGAAAAGCTATTTTAAAATAAATATAAATAAAACTCTATATCATCATCATCAATGTGTCCCTAGACCTTGTTCAGATTTAATAACGGTAGCCCAAATGAATAGGTATAAAAGCAAGAAGAAATGTTGACTGTGAAAATTTGAAAAAAATACCTAAAATATAAAGAAAAATATGTTCAGTACAAAACATTGATTCATGGAAATGTTTAAGCATTAAGGAAAAATACCCACAAAACTAGAGGAAAATACTATTTGCACTGAAGAAAACTTCATAAGGGGAATAACATCACATTGTTAATTCAGAGAAGACTATTAAGCCTAGAATCCAAGTTCTTTTTATTATTGCTGGAGGACTGAGCAATGCCAGACTGAAGCTCAAACCACTGTAATAACCCAGGGTGATGAGAACCTTTAAAAAAAAAAAAAAAATCAGATGTTTTATTTTGTTCCGTGACTTGAAGATGGTTTAATGAGCAACTATATGGGGAAAATTTGTTATCTTCCTGTCTCAAAACTTGATGGACATACATGAAGCCAAGGTCTGATAACAATTCAGTTTGGCAGAGAATGTTGCTCAGTGTTTCTTAGAGATGTTTTTATGGTGCTGTGGGGAACTGACTGTACAGAAGATAGAGTAATTTCCACAATTCTTAAGTGGACATGAAGTTGAACACTGCTTAAAGCCTACTAACATTGCAATGTCTGAATAAGACACGATGTTGAATGCCTTTGAGCTTTAAACTTTGTCCTTACAGTAATTATACTTGCAGCTTCTGAGCCATAAACACCTTTGTTGTATGTCTTTTTATTTGATCCCCATACCGGTGCTTTCACATCTGACTATTCAGCATTCTATCTGTAGTTGTACCTGCTGGTATCACAGTAACTGCTGGATGGCAATGAAACTGTAAGATGCTCCAGTTCAGAGCCTTGCTAATGCTGACAATTGATTTAGCATTGTAAGCTACCTCAACAATGCTGGGCTTTTTTTTTTGTTCAGAGATTTCAGTAGGGAGTTATTTTAAGAGATATATTTCTTTTGTTGGGGGTAAAAAAGCACAGTTTGTCTTAATTATCCCTGACGTTTCAAACCTCATACCAAGCACTTCCTCCAGGGACAGAAACAAACCAGTCTCCTCCAGAAACCAAGTGTGAAATGAATAAATAGGCCTCTGGTTTCTCTAATGGTATAGTGCGGTTACTATTTTTACTGTGGGGGGATCATACTGTCTAGATGGTTTCTTTTTATCTCTGAGGAAATTTAGGGTATTGATAGGTGAAATATTGTGGACAATTAAGAAAGGAAAAAAGCTGGTCTGAAAAAGCAATATTTGGTATGTAGTTGGTTGCCTGGTATATTCATTCTGAGAGCTAAGTTTTTCTCAGAGGAAAGGGAAGGAACAGAGCAGCTATGCATCATGAACAAAGTCTGCTGTTCTTTCCATCTGCAGGCTGTTGAATGTGTTAGTAATTAGAAGCTCCTCTGCATCATTTTATACCTTTCTTTGTGCAGCTTTTAATGCAATTTTTGTTTAGATTCCATGTGTATTTTTAATGAAATAAGTAGTTGGGGAACTATTATTGTCACATCCCTGTGCAAAATCACAAAATCTTGCAGAGAATCTTGGTGAGGTTAACAGAAAATTAATTCCAATGAAACAGACTATTAAGGAAATTTATTTATTTATTTATTCTGTAGACCAACACATAAATTGAAGATTTTTTATTTTTATTTTTTTCCTGAGCTAAAGGCATCTATTAAATACTGTTTAAAATGGTCTTAAGGCTCTTTCACTTGGTTAGTAATTTCTACATTTCATGACAGGTACTGCATTGTATTGAAACAACATAAGCCAGGCAAAGAAAGAAAGAAAGAAGGAAAGAGAGAGAGAAAGAAAGAGAGAAAGAGAGAAAGAAAGAGAGAGAGAGAGAAAGAGAAAGAGAGAAAGAGAGAGAGAAAGAGAGAGAAAGAAAGAAAGAAAGAAAGAAAGAAAGAAAGAAAAGAAAGAAAGAAAGAAAGAAAGAAAGAAAGAAAAGAAAAAGAAAAGAAAAAGAAAAAGAAAAAGAAAAAGAAAAAGAAAAAGAAAAAGAAAAAGAAAAAGAAAAAGAAAAAGAAAAAGAAAAAGAAAAGAAAAGAAAGAAAGAAAAGAAGGAAGGAAGGAAGAAAGGAAGAAAGAAAGAAAGAAAAAGAGGAAGGAAGGAAGGAAGGAAGGAAGGAAGGAAGGAAGGAAGGAAGGAAGGAAGGAAGGAAGGAAGGAAGGAAGGAAGGAAGGAAGGAAGGAAGGAAGGAAGGAAGGAAGGAAGGAAGGAAGGAGAGAGGAAGGGAGGGAGGGAGGGAGGGGAGGGAGGGAGTTGCTATAATGTCACAAAGTTTTCCTGAGCTTGTGAAGTCAATAGCTTATCAGAAGAAAGTCTGTGTTGCTGCTTCTGATGCTTTCTAGGATTTTAAAATGAAAGCAGCACTTAATTGAAATCATGGCATAAGATTTTTGCTGTCTGGATTCTCAACAGCCCAGCTAGGTTCTAATTCCATGTCATAAAGGACAGTCTAGCATCTTTCTTTTACTCAACGGCTATAACTGCTTGTGGCATCTGTGTGAAAGCAATGCATGTTTGTGACTAATGAGAGAACTTCTGTGAGTTCTTATTATTCATTAATTGCATTGCATTTGATGGTCACAAAACAGACTTCAGAGAGTGGCCAGCTGAAGATGCAAGTAAAAAGTGGTTGTGGATTGCTCTTTTACAGAGATGGACTTCCAGGAATGAGAGCTGAAATGAACAGCTCTGCCTAGACTTCAAGAAATTTATGTCAAGTCATGTGGTACAATCTGTCAAAGGAAGTTAGTGAGGGAAGAGTGCTGCTATGCTTCACAGATCTTTAACTGTTGAAGAAGCTGAGAACATCCGCTGCTGAGAGGAAATCTTAAGCTAATACCAACTTGAGAAAATACTAAGTATGAAGGAGAGATTTCAAGGCTTTCAGTGTGTCTTCTGCCACAATCATTAAATTCAGTTATCTCGTTCTATATCCATAGTTTTATACTGCTAGTGCTTAATAAGGATTCCAAATTTGCTGGTAGAGATTTGCAAGAGGAAGCCAGAAAGCTTCATGAAGAAAATCTGTAACTTTCTCTGAATCTATCTAGCACAGTGAAATTCATACAAACTCCCAGAAGGTATTGTGTGCAAACTTTGTACCCACACTCTCGTATGCACAGCTGAATTCTAAACTCATGGGAGTATTTAAGCACTCCTAACCCCAAACAATGGAACAGATTATCAGATGCAGTTGGTGTGAAATGAATAAAATGCAAAACAGCTTTGAAAGGTCCTTGCCTGAAGACAGGATTCTATGAACAGCTATTCATTTGTTATTAGGAAGCATATAAGCTTAAATTCTCTAAACACCAAAATATTTTCAGGGTCATTCAAAAAAATCTTATTCATGACATCAACAAGAATGTAAGACTAGCAAAAAGACAGAAGAGATTTTAAGGATTGTATTGTCACTTCTGCCTAGTGTTTTATATGCAAGATCTTATAAGCCTTAATTTATAAATGTATAGTTTAATATGGTTTATCATGGTATATGGTCACTGGGATTATTCTTGTTCTGCTGATAAAGAAACTTTGATTTTTTTTTTTTTTTCCTGTTGAAAACCTGGCTTCAATAAGTCTCAACTGAGTGCCCCAATTGCCATTTTGATCACTTGCTTGTCGTGATTTTGATTTTCATATGCTCTTAGATATACATGTAGGGCAGAAGTGAAGAGGAATTCACTGATCATCACTCAGTCTCAATCAGAAACTATCATAAATTTGAATCTAGTATTCAATGTTTTATAATTTTGATCATAACCTCTATTACAATGTTGTCAAATGAAATTAAAACATCATACTTACATACAGAACTAAGTGTGGTCATTTAATTGCACAAAAGATGCATCACATCAGTCTATGCTACATATCACAATCTGTAAAAATACCACAAAATAATAATGCTAGGAGATAATAAATAATGTAATAAAGAATATTATATAACTCTATAGAAGATAAAAAGTGCTGATTATCTTTGTGATGATTAAACTAGTGGGACCATTACTTTGCTTCTATGACAATAAGGCCAATTACAGTTTTTTGTTTGTTTGTTTTGATATTTTGATCTTATACACTGCTGTCAATGGAACAGATCAAAGGAAAACAATATATTTCAAATGTCAGACTTACACCATGGTAAATCCAGGAGTGGTATGGAACAGATAGTAAACATAAATTATATTAGCTAAAATTATACAACAAATATATATATATGTATAGGATAGAGATATATAGATATTTTATAGGAATATCTTAGATGCTTAGATAAAATCATTGAAAACTCTATGTTTCTTTCATCTCATTGTTTTTGTAATTGACTTGTGATGTCAAGAAAATATTGCTATGTTTCTTTGCCATGTATTCCAAGGTTTTGTTTTAATGTTGTTTAGGGTTGTGTTTTGTTTTGTTTTGTTTTTTATTTAATTTTCAGAATATCTTTAATGATATGTTATTAATGACCTCACATTATGAGGGAGTTCTTCCTCATAGAATGTGCCTGTACAAAACAAACAAACAAACAAACAAACAAAAACAGTATTTGCACATCTGTGTGTGCACATACACAATGAAGTTTTCATGTGTAACACTAACAAACATCATTCTTTCAGAGTATCTGACAATATTTTCTAGTAATATTTATGTATTACAGATAAATTATCACAATCCAAATTTATACAAATTCATGACAAATGTTTCAGGAACAAGGATAAAGTCTTAAACTGATATATTTTTATCAGGCCAGAAAAATAACCAACCGTGATAACATGTGATATTCTATACAAATGATATTGACTGAAAACAATGCAAATGTCATTTGAAGTTCTTCAGCACCTGAGTAACAGTTATCTTGAAACATATAGGGACAAAAAAAAATCAGTATAAAATTTTAAATCTTTCCTGATTACATCTGCTCAAATGGATATGAGTGTATGATTTCCATTTATTTAATTATTTATTTATTTACTGTAAATCTTACATAAGAATTGTGATATGAACTGCTTGAATTATGTTGATTCTTCTAGAGATAGTAAAGGCTTTTAGACTTTTTTTTTTTTTTTTCAGAGGTATGAAATGGATATATTTTATTTGGTCACTAAACCTATGCTCCACCTAGGCACTATCTCCATTAACTCTGTTCTCATACCTCTTTGATTTTAGGAAGCATACCATAGCGTGCTTGTTGATTTCTTCCTGATCATTATTTACTAAGCTACAATACACTAAAAGTTACAACTGAAAGGCAGATTAATAATTCATACCTCTATTATAAAAATCCGTAAATTGTATTCCAAGCAATGAGCTGCATCTGTTACCTAAAAATAAGAAGACAGGCACAGCATGGTAACAATTTAGAATATGGAGCACTGCACGGCAGGAAAGTTCCCATTGAGATGACTTTGGCTTAGATGAAAGTCCTAGCTGTCTACCTTCTTTGATTGAACAGTTTCATTTTTTAAAGTAAACACTACTGTATATTCTGTGAATATTGCCAGTCTACAAGAATGTCAATAATTCTTTCTGACAAAGCCAAGCTGAAAAAGAAGAGCTTAAGTTAAGGGTATTGCACATATTGTCCTAAAAAATTAAGGGAAATTTCTTCAGGAAACTGTTTCTGATATTCAAGAAATATTTGCCTAGAGACTAGAGTTATTTGTAATGTATTCTGTGCTGGGAAAAGTAATAATTCATATCAACTGTAGTTTTAAAAAATTGTATTAATTGACTATGACATTTAAGATTATTTTAAAGACTGAAGCTAAAACTCACAGTATAATTTTAATTCTTTCTGCTCTGTGGTTGAAAAGGGGTAGTAGGCCACATTTATAAGTGGTGAAATCCAAAGCAATTATTCCAAATGTTAATGAGACTTTTGTCACAGGAAGATAGTGACAATCTCATAGCCAGTTTGCCACGATGTGCAAAATATATATATATATATATATATACAGACTTATAGAATATATAGAATATATATAGAATAATATATATAGAATATATAGAATATATATACAGACTTATAGATATCATCCTGGAATAAATGGCATTTGTATATGTTGATATTGAGGGCAAAGTTCCTATAGTTTTGCTAGTAAGTCACATCCAAAATGCTTTGACTTAACTTGTATTTCCCCCCAAAAAAAGTAAAACAAAACTTTAATGGAATACTTCACCTTTAAGAAGCTGGGTACAATAATATGATAATAATATATTATCATAGAATATCCTGAGTTGGAAGGGACCCTTAAGGATCATCAAGTCCAACTCTTGACACTGCACAGGTCTACTCAAAAGTTCAGACCATGTGACTAAGTGCACAGTCCAATCTCTTCTTAAATTCAGACAGGCTCGGTGCAGTGACCACTTCCCTGGGGAGCCTGTTCCAGTGTGCAACCACCCTCTCTGTGAAGAACCCCCTCCTGACGTCCAGCCTAAATTTCCCCTGCCTCAGCTTAACCCCGTTCCCGCGGGTCCTGTCACTGGTGTTAATGGAGAAAAGGTCTCCTTCTTCTCGACTCCCCCTTACGAGGAAGTTGTAGACTGTGATGAGGTCTCCCCTCAGCCTCCTCTTCTCCAGGCTGAACAGGCCCAGTGACCTCAGCCGTTCTTCGTACGTCTTCCCCTCCAGGCCTTTCACCATCTTCGTAGCCTTCCTCTGGACACTCTCCAACAGTTTCATGTCCTTTTTATACTGTGGTGCCCAGAACTGCACACAGTACTCGAGGTGAGGCCGCACCAGCGCAGAGTAGAGCGGGAATCCATTCTTTTCAATGGTTTTATATTCTTCATTATTTGAGTGCCAAACATGAGACCTTGATACAGGAGTCCTTAATTATACTGAGGAATTTGGCCCCATATCACAAAACAGGTATTTCAGATTAGTGAACATTTTATTTTGTTTTGCTTTCCTTTGCTTTGTTTTAGTTAGTCTCAGTTACCCTTCCGTTAAATGAAAATACAATGCATTTCTACACAAAAAATTTAGAAAAATATATCTATTAATACGTTAGGTATTGTGATGATGTAACATAATGGAGTATTTGATGGCTTTCTGAAATAAAGAGAAAAAATTCCCAGAAGCAGACATCAGAACACATCATTCAGGTAAAATCTATCAT
Organism: Aythya fuligula; assembly: GCF_009819795.1. Classification (NCBI taxonomy): domain Eukaryota; kingdom Metazoa; phylum Chordata; class Aves; order Anseriformes; family Anatidae; genus Aythya; species Aythya fuligula. The sequence continues at coordinate 22,914,989 of NC_045562.1, read as the reverse complement.
CTTGCTTGTATATGCTGTCTATAACTCAAATCTTTTTTTTTTTTTTCTGTACAGTGGAGCAATGCTAACTAGAAACATTGAGAAAGTATTTTTCCAATTGTCCTGGTTTCAGTTAGAACAGAATTTTCTTCCTAGTAGCTGGTGGAATGCTGTGTTTTGGCTTGGGATGAGAAGAGTGCTGATAACACCCCAATGTTTTAATTGTTGCAGAGCAGTGCTTATACCAAGCCAAGGACATCTCAGCCTTTTGCTCTGTCCTGCCAACAGGCAGGCTGGGGTGCAGTAAGAGCTGGGAGGGACAGACCCAGGACAGGTGACCCAAACTAGCCAAAGGGGTATTCCATACCATCTGACGTCATGCTAAACAATATATAGGGGTGGCTAGCCGGGGGAGGGGGCCGGACTGCTCGGGGTTAGGCTGGGCATCGGTCAGCGGGTGGTGAGCAATTGCATTGTGCATCACTTGTTTGTACATATTATTAGTAGTAGTACTATTATCACCATTGTATTATTATTATTATTATTATTATTATTATTATTATTATTATTATTATTATTATTATTATTATTATCCTGTCTTATTAAACTGTCTTTATCTCAACTCACGGGCTTCACTTTCCTTTTCTCTCCCCCGTCCCAGAGAGGGAAGGGGAGGGTGAGCGAATGGCTGCGTGGTGTTTAGCTGCCAGCCGGGTTAAACCACGACACCTATTTTCCATTTCTCTTACTGCCTGAGCTGCAAGGAGTTTGGTGTTTTGCAGAAGTCTCAAGTGTATATCTGTTTTGAACTCTGCATGCCTAAAGGCCAACAGAACAGAAACTGGACGTTTTTCTGTTTGGACAACTTTTCTATTAAATAAGCAAAAATATAACAGGAAGCTGTTTCTGCTTTCTTTCTAGGAAAAATAAAAATAAAAATAAAAATCTGGTCTGGTGGTCACTGACAAATCTAATAAACATATATCATTTTAATAGTATGATTCATTTGTACTAGAGCATTCCTGGTCTGTTTAGTGAGATTTCCTTGCAAAGCTCCTGATTTACTTACCCAGGACACCTCTAATAAACCAGTCCAGTAAGCCAGGACACAGTCCAAAAATTAACCACTTGGACTGGATGTGTTAGCATCACACTGAATGTCTCATTTACAACAAAGATTAAACCTTAGACCTGAAACATTTATTTTGCTAGCTAGGTAAGGCAAGCTGGCCAAGCCAATTCTACTGATGACTTAAAAGCAATAATGGAAGGTCATGTAGCTGTTTCTGCTAAAGTTACAGCAAGCATATTGTATAATACTGTGAGCTTCTGCAAATCATTTTTTGTATGCTATTTTGTCGAAGGTTATGCAGTTTTTGTAATTTGTATATAAAGGTGTTACATTATGTTAATTTCACAGAATCACAAAATCACAGAACTGTAGGGGTTGGAAGGGACCAACCCTTCATCGGGTCCAACCCCCCTGCCAAAGCAGGTTCCTTAGAGCAGGCTGCCCAGGTAGGCATCCAGACAGGCCTTGAATATCTCCAGAGGAGACTCCAACAACTTCCCTAGGCAGCCTGTTCCAATGCTCCATCGCCCTCACCGTGAAGTTCTTTCACATGTCAGTGCGGAACTTCCTGTGCTCTAACTTGCAGCCATTGCCCCTTGTCCTATCCCCACAAACCACTGAGAAGAGGTTGGCTACATCCTTCTGTCCCCCACCCCTCAGATATTTATATACACTGAGGAGATCCTCTCTCAGTCTTCTCTTCTCCAGGCTGAACAGACCCAGGTCACTCAGCCTTTCCTCATAAGGAAGATGCTCCAGGCCCCGTATCATCTTTGTGGCCCTCCGCTGGACTCTTTCCAGGAGATCCCTGTCTTTCTTGTACCGGGGAGCCCAGAACTGGACACAGTACTCCAGGTGAGGCCTGACCAGGGCAGAGTAGAGGGGGAAGATCACCTCCCTTGACCTGCTGACCATGCTCCTTTTAATGTACGCCAGGATCCCATTAGCCCTCTTGGCCACAAGGGCACAGTGCTAGCTCATGGTCAACCTGTTGTCCACTAGGACCCCCAGGTCCTTCTCCTCAGAGTTCCTCTCCAGTAGGTCATCCCCCAGCCTGTACTGATACTTTGGGTTGTTCCTTCCCAGGTGCAGGACTCTACACTTGCTCTTATTAAATCTCATTTGGTTTCTTCCTGCCCATCTCTCCAGCCAGTCCAGGTCTTGTTGAATGGCAGCACAGCCTTCTGGCATGTCAGCCACTCCTGCCAGCTTTGTGTCATCTGCGTACTTGCTGAGGGCAGACACTATTCCCTCATCAAGGTCATCGATGAAGATGTTGAACAAGACCGGATCCAGCACAGACCCCTGGGGAACACCGCTAGTCACAGGCCTCCAGCCAGACTCTGCTCTGCCAATCACTACCCTCTGAGCTCGGCCAGTCAGCCAGTTCTCAACCCACCTTGCCGTCCACTCATCTATCCCACACTTTCTCAGCTTTGCTAGTAGGATGTCATGGGAGACAGTATCGAAAGCCTTGCTGAAGTTGAGGTAGATGACATCCACTGCTCTCCCCCCATCTACCCAGCTGGTGATGCCATCATAGAAGGCAATGAGGTTGGTCGAGCATGACTTCCCCTTGGTGAATCTATGCTGACTACTCCTCATAACCTTCTTCTCTTCCAATTGCTTGGAGATGGCATCCAGAACAAGCTGCTCCAACACCTTTCCAGGGACAGAGGTGAGACTGACTGGCCTGTAGTTTCCCGGATCCTCCTTCCTGCCCTTCTTGAAGATCGGAGTGACATTGGCTATCCTCCAGTCTTCAGGCACCTCACCCATTCTCCAGGACCTTTCAAAGATGATAGAGAGTGGTTCAGCAATCACATCTGCCAGCTCCCTTAGCACACGCGGATGCATCCCATCGGGACCCATAGATTTGTGTGTGTTGAGCCCACGCAGACGCTCCTGAACCACTCCCACGTCCACCAGGGGGAAGCCCTCCATTTCCCAGACCCTTTGTCCTATTGCCAGGGGTGAGGAGTCCCAGGGGAGTGTCTTTGAAGCAAAGACTGAAGCAAAGAAAGCATTCAGTATCTCTGCCTTCTCAGCGTCTCCCATGACCAGGACACCTCCCTCATTCAGCAAGGGACCCACATTATCCCTAGTCTTCCTCTTGCTGTTTACATACTTGAAAAAAACGTTCTTACTATCCTTTAACTCTTTCGCAAGCCTCATCTCTAGGTGGGCTTTAGCCTTCTTCGTCGCGTCCCTGCAGGCCCTGACAACACATCTATACTCCTCCCAAGAGGACAGGACCTTTTTCCACATTTCATAGACCATCCTCTTCCTTTTGATCTTATTGATGAGCTCCTTGCTCATCCATGCGGGTTTCCTGCCCCCCTTCCCTGATTTCCTGTTCCTCGGGATGCACTGATCCTGAGCATGGAAGAAGTGCTGCTTAAATGTAGCCCAGCTCTCACAAGCACCCTTGCCTTCTAGCAGCCTATCCTATGAGATACTCCCAAGCAGGTCCTGGAAGAGATCGAAGTTGGCTCTTCCAAAGTCCAGGGTAGCCATGCTGCTTTTAGCCTTACTTCCTTTGCCTAGTTCCATCTGGAGCTCCGCCATCTCATGGCCACTGCATCCCAAGCTGCCCCCAGCCTTCACATCCCTAACAAGGCCATCCTTGTTGGTAAGAACAAGGTCCAGGAGCACCCCACGCCTTGTCAGCTCCTCCACCACCTGTGTCAGAAAATTGTCCTCAATGCATAGTAGGAACCGTTTGGACTGCTTGTGCCTGGCCAAGTTGCTTACCCAGCAGATGTCTGGGTGATTGAAGTCCCCCATGAGGACCAGCGCTCTTTTATTTACAGTAATTGTTCATATTTTCTGTGAAAATGAATGGAATTCTACTACTCAGAGCTTTGCTGAAGACTACATTAATTAAGATAATAGGTAAACTAAAAAGTTTTCTTCTTCCAGGAATGCAAGCAGTTACAGCATTCACTGTCAGGATTAGAAGGGTTAGACTGTAAAATGAGAAGAAAAAGTCTGCACTGTTTTGTAGAGTGCAAGTCATGTAGATCTGCTTGAGATATGTTGACAATTGGCACTGATGTGGTGAGAGCAAGCCTTGTTCTAATGGGATGCCCCTCTTTTTAGTCAGTGGATTAATTACCCTACCTCCAAAGTCTTGGAATGTAGGTAGGGAACAGAAAAAGTGATCTAAGCTAAGATGCTCTCAACTTCATTTTCTTATTCCCTCGTGGAGTGGGAGCTGCAGTACAATCACAGCACTATTAGCAGACAAATACCAAATAGTCTCTCTGGGACCCTTAGAGTGGTCTCTCCTACAATTAACTCATACAGCCAGTTCTGGATGACTACAGCCAACTTCTTTTCTAATATGTTTTCCTCAAAAGTCATTAAGCAATGAGTCCTTATGTATTAATCACGTGCAATAAAAATAAATTAAAAATGAAGCTTAAGGGAAAATAATAACATAAGGTTGTGAACCTAGATAGAGAAATATCAGTTTATTTTGTATAAGCATAAAATGAACCCCATTCAAAGCTTATGTTGTTTATTTAAGCTTGAAATACATCTTTAGACCGAGTAACAAAGCTTGGAAGATATAGTTTTGTTCCATAACAAGAACAGATTTGTGATACACAGAAGTTTATATTAAAAAAAAAAAAAAAAAAACTTTCCTGTGTGCCTCAGGGATCATGTGATCATGTGAGTACTTCTGTGTTCAGAAAAACCTTTCAGTTACTAGGATAACTTGCCTGAGAATGTGTTAAGTACATCCACCTGTGGGCTGTAACTAGGGAATTCTTTTTAACTAGTTTCATAGACCCTCCCTACAAAGTTATCTGCATTTCAACTGTAAGTAAACAGAGAGTAATTTTGTGATCTGGTGTGTAGGAATGGATATTCTCTCTACAGTCATCTGATAGATTAGGATGGGATAAACTGCAACAAGTCTGTAGAGAACTTCCAGTATATTCTGCAGCACAGAAGGGGCAAAGTCAGTCTACATTCACTTCTGGACCATTTCCACCTACCTCTGTGGGGAGAAAAGGCAGAATTTTTTTTTGCAAAGGTGATATAAATGATTTTGCAGTCTTCTGAAGGAGTGAAATAAGTTCAGTCATTGTTCTCCCTTTCTAACATCTTTGGTTTCTCCCCCTGTAAGATCTCAGTGTTCTGAGGAAAGTAGATAAGATGGAATCTAAGACCTTTTAATTCTTACCTATTTTTAAGTTCACGAGTGCCAAAACCAAATATTTTCAAATACATCTGTTCAGTTATAATCTTGAATAAAACTGTAAAATAATTCAATGGTTAGTAGATTAGGACAAGGTCAATAGTTTGGGTTGAAATGTGAACTCACTTCCCCTCCCTTTCCTTCCCTTGAGAAAAACTTTTGGTTTTGAGGTGTATAGCAACTAGTTCAATGATGTTCTGATACTGAAGAGTGTCTTGTGAAAAAAAGGAAAAAAAATATCAGAATTCCCAAAGAGGCTTAATAACAAATAAATAGTGGTTTAATGTTTGAGCTCTTACCTAGAGTTATCGTTAAAAAAATAATATTATTTATGTAAATGTAATGAATTTTAATGCATCCAGATAGAACATAAACATATAATACATAAATACTAACTGGGAGGAAGGGAGGAAGGTGGGAGGATTTAAAAAGTCACATATTTTTTTTATGTTTGGATTTTTTTTTCCTTATATATTCTTCAACCGGTTTTGGCACCATTCATGTGTCTGTAAACTAACCCAGTGTAAGTCAGAATTTTAATCTAACAACTTCTTAGTTTTATTATAATTCCAATAGTAAAATTGTTTAAACACTGTAATTGGACTGAGTATTGCTTTTCATTTGTGTGAAATATATTTGCTTTTAAAGGAATCCAACAAGCTAAGCCACAACTTGCTGCATAAGTAATAAAAATATTATATAAGTTTTTAATTAAAATAAACAAATATTAAATATTTCTATTTAAATATCTATCACAGAAAAAAAGGACATGAAAATGAACAATTTCTGAACTTCACTGAAATTACTTGGAAAATGATTATAGAGATTTATAGTAAAGAGAAAAAAATAAAAAATAAAAGAAAAAACAGATGAATTATTTGAAGCAGATGATTTGCCTGTGAAATCAAGTCCAATTTTATTTTATTGTACACAACCTGAGCAAAATTTTCATTCATTTTCTATTAAAAAAAAAAAAGATGTTGGTATGTCAACATACAGATTACTTGTTAAAAGGCCAAATGTCTGTGTTTCCATGGAAATTTTTATGCAGCTTATCACAGGGCATTTTCAAAATCTGCGCTGGGTTGGTTGACATTTCCTCATATATGACTGGTAACTCACATAGGTTTTATCTTCAATTTCAGCATCATTTTACTGAGCTCACTGTTCTGGCAAACAGTCTTAGTCATTGAACACTATGAATTTTAAACACTTTTACACACAGGAATTAAAATAAAATGGTAAACAGAATGTATTGGGAATAAAGTATTTCTTTTAGTGTTATCTATTGCTGTATCTTTTTTTCTTGGTTTCAAATATGCCACATCCTATAGGAAAACTACCCCATACATTCTTATTACGTTGTTCCTCTGCCAGTAATGTATACTTCAGTAGGAGGTGCAGGTGCCCAGCGACACTGAAAATTAGGCAATTAGTGTCTCTGTTATGATACTGAGGCCTGATTAGCCTCTGCCTTGTGAATACCCCCCTTGACCTGTGAGAATTATTTTCATGCAGTTTATTGCTGTAGTTTAATTCCCATTTTCAGCTGGGGAACTGTTTGGAGCTGCTGCTTTCTTTTTCTAGTAGATGTGCTGATATTTTAAACAAACCTTACATGTATTATTAATATGAGATCATATTATAAAGGAAACACAGACCCTGAGAAATACAGAGGACTTTTTCTGCTCAGCTGTAGCAAAAATAAAAAATAGAAAATAAAATAAAATAAAATAAAATAAAATAAAATAAAATAAAATAAAATAAAATAAAATAAAATAATAAAATAAAATAAAAATAAAATAAAACTCTTTTAAACTGAAGTGAATGAAGTGAAACAGGAACAGTATTTAGCAGCAAAAGGTGGGTTCACCTCCATGACACAAGAAGAAAGAAGAAAATAAGGAGGAGAAAAAAGTGGCAGCATACCTAATTTCTTCAGAAGAAAGGACAAGGAGTGATACTGGCTAAAAAGAGCATGGACAAGAGATTTCTGAGCAGAGTTTTGTCCAGGCAGTTCTTACAGATTGTGTGCCAATCATGCAGAGCCTATTTTTTTCCACTTAGCATTACTTAAGCAGATGCAGAGATTTCTAGAACTAGAGAAAATGATAAGAATACTAGATGTATCCTTACTAAATTATTTTCAGTTTTACATAAGGGACAGAACAGCAAATAGAATTTATTGACTAAACCAGTGCCTCCCTCTTAACTCCATATTTCATAACCACTGCCATTCTTAGTGTTTATTGTGGAGCACTGGTATAGATCTCTATACCTACATGCTGTTTTACTACCTCATCACTTCTCTGATAAGTTTTTACAGCTTGGCAACTACACTTTCAACAATTATAGCACTTGTTTTCACTGGTGTCTTAATTTTTACTAAAAACAACTTGAAGAAAATGACTTCATTGTTTTAAGACACAGAACAGGTGTCAGATGAGTAAGAAACATGGGCAGCACTCATGGCTTTTTATTTGTTAACAGCACCTTAGCTACTGCTGTAGTCCTCTGCATAGTCTTAGTTTGTTTTTGATGAAGTTTTCAAAAATACTATTTCCTTTACTGGGAGAAGAGTTTTGTCAGCACTTTGTGAAAATCATATGCTGAGTGCACAACCAATCATTAACTTGAATTTGAAAGCATAAATTGTTTAAAAAAAAAATCCTAACACTGTAGCAGCACCTGGTAAAATCCAGCATTTGGTACAGACAGCTACCATAAACAGGCTATAACATTTTTCTGGAAATACATTAAAAGGAAAAATGGGTGACTCCACAGGAAGTCATCTGAACATTAATGGTAAAATAAATGTCATTCATTTCTTATGTTTTCAGATAGTTTATGAAAAGTAGTATGAAAATTAAAACTCCAGAGATGCAACATCATATAACAGAAACCAAGAAAGCTCATGAAAACATGGTCATTAATACTGAAGTCAAATCTGGTGTCTTTGGAGCACCACTTCTCAAATAGACAAACTTTTTATTGAAATTTCCAAAGCTTTTAACACTAAATAAAGTATCTCCCTTAGCTCTTGAATTGATTTTTGGTGTTAGTGTTCATTGTCACAATCTAGTAGAAGTTGTTATAGCAAATATACCTCAAAAATATTGTAGTGATAAAGTAGCTTGAGCATTTTTTCAACATAAATGCTCGTAGTCAAAATTATGCAGACCCTATCACTACTGTTACTGAAACCTTCACAGAAAAACACCTGAACGGTTACAATCCATACTTTACCAACCTTTTCACAACTCCCACCCTTGTTAATCTCATCAGCAAAAAAAAATCTTGCTGAGGACCAACAACAACCATGATGAAACTGGTGAATGAAAATACATGAATCCTACACTACACATTCCAAAATGCAATATATTTTAATCTGGTTGATTAAAGGCCTCTCTAGAAATTAAAGGGATTAAATAATTCAAACATAATATACAAAAATAGAAATGCACAATCAGTAAACTGCAGAGATGTCCAGTTACTACTTGAAGATAATTTTTCACAAACAATGTTTTCTTTGACTTCTCAGTCTAGAAGTCTCAAGGGAGATCTACAAAAGTAGCTCAGAAGACAAGCCCAGGAACTAACATTCATACCTTATTCTGCATTAAAAGTTATTGACATCAGTGGAAATATCAGTTTTATGACATGTTATAATTTTTCCCAGTCAAAAGAGAATCTCTCCAGGTTCCAAAAAAGCTAACCATATTATTGCTTCTTACTACCAGTCTACCAAAAATTTGTTTTCAGATTAGCTCTGATAAATGTGGTCAAGTTAAATTCAGAGTTTTTGTTCTCAAACTATATTTATAAGAATAGCTGCTGTTTAGAAGTTGGAAATTTCTATTCCAAAGCTGAAAGACTGGTATGCACGGAAAAATTCTGATTTTTTCACCATATATATCTGCATGGCAATAAAATATATTCTGTTTTTCTACAGGTTTTACTATGAAATGCAGCAGGCTGACCAATGTCAACACAGGCTAAAGCTGAGCAACATTAATCACTAGGCACATATCTAGCTGAAGTCCCATTTCAATGGTAATAGGGCATGCTATCTCTTTTAGGACTCAGAGAAACAATTACCTGCTATGCCAAGGACCTGATTCCCGCTGACAGAATTTAATAAGGTTCCACTTGAAAAGACTGAAGTGGATAATTTTGTAGTTGAGGTCAACCTCTCATTTTTCCTGTCTTTCTCTATTGAGGGATGGAGAAGACATAGAGAAGAAATTCCTCAAAATGCTTATCACCTTTGGGTGCTGGTGTCTCCAGAAAGATTACATTGTACCACTACCCAACCTAAAAAAAAAAACAAAAAAACAAAACAAAAAAAAAAAAAAAAACACACAAAACAGGTTTTTCTTATTATTCTTCCATTTTTTTTTTTTTTTTTTTTTTTTTTTTTTTTTCCCCTTTCACTTTTGCACCAAGTTTCTCATTACTTTTTTATGAGCTTGACATGGACAGTTTAGGTGACTTCCCCTGAAGGTGATGGGGCATACAGCGTTTTTACCTGGTAGGTGGCAAAATTAGTCTGTATAGATACTCCACAGCTGAGACATACCATTAATGCCTTGCCACACCTTGAGCAGTAGGCATCAGTACGATTTCATTCTTTGTCTTCTGTGACACACTCCTAGACACAAGTGCCCTATTTGTTATTTCTTAATGGAAATGCAACCCTTAGCAGCCAGAATTAATAATGACCACTAACAGACCTCTAAACACATTTTGGCAGAATTCTAGATCTGGGCCTAACACTAGTTTTTAGGAGATATTTGAGAGGTACAACATATAATATAGCATAAACTACAAATTTCAAATCTTCATTCTTCTTTATCTGGAAGTACACAAAGTACACCTGTGTAGAACTAATTCTCCATATATTATTTTGTTTCAGTTTTATCTTAATTCAGGTTCTGAGTCCTGAGTCATTTTCAGTTATACAAGAACTTTGTGTACATGTTGAATAACCCTTGATTTACTTTTTCTGATTTTGGATCACCCTCACCTACACTTCTAGGAAAGTCATTCTGTGTTTTTCTTGTTTTATTCCTAAACCTTCCTCTGTGCCTTTCTGACCCCTTCTCTAATCCCCCTTTTCCGGTGTCCGATTTCTTAAGTAATTTTATATTATTCTAATCTCCTTTACTGCAGGCATAAGGGAAAAATAGCCTTAAGGTATTACTTTCTCCTACTATATTCTCTCAGCAACAGAAAATAAGATCTTGCATCATCCTGTTACACTTAAAACATTTCTATTAGATTGATATTAACAGAAAGAAAACAACAAAAACAACAACAACAAAAAACTTTAATAAAAATAACTCCTTAACATCAAACAGAATTCCCTGGGTTATCAAACATCAGAGTTCACAGCCATTCAGTCAGCATCTTGAAAAAAATGCAAGACAAAAATTCAGTAGGACAAGATAGGAAAAGGAAGAAGAAACCTTAGCTATATTTATGTTCCCTTTAATTTTCTTTGCTGAGCATTGAGTACTTTCACATTTAAAACAGTTTTGGAACAGAAATGCAAGGGCCCAGAAACCACAAAGCAAGAGCAAAAGCAATAGCTTTATCCTCTTTAAGTAAATATTAAGCAGATGTTATGGTTTCCTTGTCATTATAACACAAAAAATAACAGGATTAGGTAATAAATAGATAAATCTCCTAGAAAAATATCATAAAGGTACAGATTTGTAATTCAATACTTGTGACTGATAGTGTTATCAGTAACAGTAGCAATGTTTTACCTTCTGAAACAGACCTGAGTAAAATAATGAAGTCAAATATCAAATATGCATTCTCTATACTTTTCTAAAAAGTCTCCCTAAAGCAATATATTTTAACTCTTTTCACCATGGGTACTTGAGTAGGGAGAGGATATGAAGCTTTACTTATTTCTTTTTTTCATAGCTCACAGTATCCTACTCCTCTTACTTCCAATATCTAGAAATAGATACCCTGCTTTTTAATGCAATTCAAAACATGCCAAGCGAGTTAGAATTGTTATATTTTGCAAATATATATATATTATATTTGCAAATATATATATATATATATTTGCAAACATATATATATCGGATCTTTATCTTTCATTGCTAATACAAGGAAAGATAGTTTTCATTGTTTCATCATTTTCAGTCAACTGAAACAAACTACTACATACCTATCTTTTAGACAGGTGATGTTGAAACATCTACGTCCACTCTAACTATTTAGTACTCTGACATTTTATGCCTGTGGTTTAGGAAATTAACATGTTTTTCTGAAGAACAAAGTAAGACATCATGAATCAAATTTTCAAATATAGAGGTCTAAGAGAAGAGCTCGATCTTAGGAATGTGGAAATGTAAATATTTGAGTAATGTGGAAATGTAAATATTTGGATGATTTATTATCATTTCCCTGAAGCAAGGAAACAAATGGAATGTTACCTCCATCTCATGCAGTAAGGAGCAAGCCCATACAATGATACACAGAAGCTTTATTAAACATTCATTAGACTGTAGAGTTTCTCATTTTGTAATCAGAATTAAGTAGCTTTCTAATGCCATTATCTGAAAGTCGATTTAAACCAGTGTCAGCAGTTGCAACACACTCCGAAATGCTAAATTAAATGCAACAAATGTTTTCCACTTATTTTTTATTGCAAATATTAACATTTATGAACATTTTATATTATGAATCAAAATCACATTGCAGTGATTTCTTCTAACAAGTAAATTTCCCATTAATTTATTTACTAGTCATACTTGGATTGGTCATGGGTTCAAAGGAGTTTCTGAAACTGAAAACAGGAATCACATTTGCTTTTTGATCCAGTAGAATATTTATGCCTGGAAAAGTTCACAAGGTGATCATGTTTTTTGTTGTTGCTTTTGTTTGTTTGGTTTTGTGTTTGTTTTGTTTTTGTTTTGTTTGTGTTTTTTTTTTTCTTATTTAATGTACAGTTGTTCACCATGTTCCCTTGATTTTAATAGCTAAATGCAGCAAGCCATAGCAAAATAATCCTAGAATTAAGAAGCAACTTAAAAAAAAATAATATTAGCCTTTCAATATAAAAGAAATGTTTAATTACAAAGATTATTGACAATAGAAGAAGCTATGGTTCTTCTTACAAGTTTTTATATGTAGTTTGATTCTGTATTATGGTAGAAGCTGTGATCTCAAACAGCTGTTATTATGGAGAATGTATCCTTCTAAAAATATTATACCTAAATCATCTGTTTCACTAGATTTATAAAATACATAGAATGCAATGGGTTTGCAATATCAACATTTTTTTCTTAAGAAATTATTGGGTTTTTCTAAATTAGGTTTTTCAATAAAGATCTAATTTTCTGGGAAGAAGGAAATGCATACTTCTCTCTAAAGAAATGAATCTCTCTTAAGGAGCTCAGGCAAGGCATCAAAAATTACTAGAAACTTTAAAAAAAAAGTCGTCAAGTTGATTATGCACACATCTCAGTGATATTAAACAAGCTCATATATCAAGCATAAGTCTCTTGCCATATTATAAGGAGTAAGCAGTTATTCAAATGTTTTTTTTCTAAAAAAAAAAAAAAAACAGACAACCTCCTCTCCATATTTTATGTTTTAACATTTTCAAAATGTATAGAGGAATATATATTTCAGAGTCATGAGTTCAGTACTAGAAATGGGCCCCACACTGTACCTGAGTTCTTGGCTGTCCACTTGTATCTAAAAACTTGATGTTAGATTCTCCTCCATAACATGCATTACCAACTCTCAGACTCATGCATTAACAGTTTTTCTGCACATTGTTTTTTTTTAAATGGCTCCCTACAGGCATAGTCTCAATTCTATATTGTTGACTGGTCCTTCTAACGTGATGAAAACCATTCAATTTAGAAAATATTCAATCTATTGTACCTGAAAGATACTGGAGTCCCCAAGGAAGCTGCTATTGACTTTTATATACCATGTTCCCTTTCGTCTCAGTGATGAAAAATCAAACAAACAAACAGAATATTAAAATTTCCCTCTCAAGCTAGAATTGAATTAGTTCATTTCAGAGGCATTTTTTTCCTTCTTCTTCTTTCAAATAAATGGCAGATTTACTTCCGTTTGATTTCAGCTATAAGGATTTCTCTTGAACAGCAGCAACAAAGTGTCATAGAGGACTTGGCATCAGATGTAATATTTGAGAAAAAATATTTAAGAGGTGTGTAATAAAGGAGAACTTTGCATAAAATGGTTCTTATCTTCCCTAGTCATCTGTTGTACTAAAAATTATTTCCAAAACCAACAGTTCTAGAGAGGCTATGTTTAGAGATTAAACCATTTCAGTCAACACTTCATGACTGTCATCAGCCAAATGCCTGGAATAGGTTTGCAAAGAAGTGATCAAACCAAACTGAATTTGAAGACTCACAAAACAATCTCTGCTGGCATAAGATGTGTGAGGAGAAGGGAAATGAGGAAGACAAAAAGTCAGAAGAATAAGATATTTACTTAACATAGCCCTGTATTGCCAGTAACCTGCTCTTTTTTTTTTTTTTTTTTTTTTTTTTTTCATTCCATGACAAAGCCTATCCATATTTAGCCTGGATCAACAGTGTAGGAGAGAAATTCACTTCCTGGTCTCCGTCAACTGACAGAGCTCATGTAGCTTGGTTGAGTAATCACTAGGCTAAAGGCCTTTCTGAGAAAGAAGCAGTCCCTTTTCTTCACCCTTACAGAAAGCCCCAGTTTGAGGCTCAGGAGGCTCTGATCTTCAATGCCAAATCCTGTGCCATGTTACTATAAAATAGCATAGGAAAGTCACTACTAAGATTGCTAATTCAGTTTGATTTTGATGGTACATTACATTCATTTTGTGGTGATAAAAGTGCCAATAGGGGATCAGGCCTTGCAGTACTGAATGCCAGAATTACTGAGGTCTTGAGAAAACAAACAAATGCTCATTCCTTACTGAATTCTGGCCTTTCTGAAGCTGTAATCTTGTTGGGCTGTTGAATTAATTGTGTTTTATATTTCTATTAATAATTTCAATTTGGGAGTTGAAACAGAGTATTAAACACAATTTACAGATTATAATTACAGACAGAATTATACAGAAAAGCCTATTTTTGAAAAGTATGACAGGGAAAAACCTTTGCAATGATATCCAATTTGAAAGATGACTTGAATTTACTCCATGCTTAAAAGAGACAATATACAACTATGGTCAGTCAGGTGATATTTTAAACAGAAACATCAGAGACAAGAGAAAAACAAGTTTAGAAAAGTGTCATGGACAGAAAAGAAAAATTACAATCATCTAGAGTTTAAAGATGAATATGAAAAATTACTCATAATAGTAATGAATCAACAAGTACATTGGTTAGATTATATTGAATTTCATCCCATCTCTAACTCCATCTGGTGTGGTCACAGGACTTTATGAAGAGCTGAGTGAGGCTTTTCAATACCTCTTTATGCATACTACACCTCCTATGTGTTTTCTATAGAAGCAACAATCTTGTTTCTGCCCTCTATCCCTGACGTTCTCGTTTTCTTTTCATGCTCTAATTTCGTAAATGAAAAAATACAAGAATATATATATATATAATTATATATATAATATATATAAGAGAATACATATATAAATACAGGAGAAGATGCACTTTTGACCTCTGACTTCACTGATTGTTCTGTATCAAGACATTCATTTCAAAGGGATCTAACATATTTAGCATATTTAGAGCAATATTTAGCTATACAGTTATTCCAACGATGTTGGTACATAATGCTGAGTTTACATATACTTTTGAAAGATAGCATTTCTGGGCTAAAAATGCTCCACAAGACAAGAAATATTTTCCGAGTCTTATTCACTAATAATACTCAGCTTTAGAACATCCATGAATTGCAGAAACAAGACAGTGTTCATAAACGTGCAATACAGCCCCAAACTCTCCTTTCCTCATACTCTGGTTTAGGAAAATTCAGATAGTTTAAATCTATTTATACTACTTCATTATTTATTATTATTATTAGGATTATCTCCCCTACTTCCCTTTTAATCTTACAGTGATAACACTTATCTGAATTAATGAAACTAATTATTACAAATTTATCTTGGCATTTCCAATATTTAAATCATATCCTATGCAGGCTGAAAATTTCCTGTAAGGAAGAAAAACAAACAAAAGAACAAACTATTTTATGGTCTCTAAAAGCCATATTTCAAAGAACTAACTCATGACAATATAAATATTTTTTAATATGGCTGGTAAGGTTTGATGTCTATTGTAAGACAGATGCATCTCAAAGCCTATTAAAGAAGAGAATAGCCTATTTTTGTTCCCTTTTGATGGAATTATCCAGCCATAAAAGATGAATTTCTGTGGTTTACCATTTTGTTCCACTGATTATTACCAGCACAGTGAAGTGTTAAATACAAATGCTAATTTCAACATACTTGCAAAGCAAATTTTAAAAGTTTGATAGGCAGTCATGGTATTTTAAATTAAAATGCAAAATACTGTAAAATCCATTTTGTTTACAAACAAAAAATTACAATACAAATGCAATAAATGCTGAAATGTAAAGCTTATCAAACTGTACTAAGAATAAAAACCTGAAGGGAAAGAGAGTTAATACTTCACTGAAACAGTTGTGGGGAAATGAGGAAGGAGTATGAAAAGAAATCTCAGCATCATTATGGACAGTGGAACCATCTCTTAAAATAGTAAATAATAGTCACGTTCATTTTGGAAAGTTATGTTAAAAGTTTCCTTTTCTCCTGGAAGTTTTGCTGTACAGGCAGTGACAAAAGTATGTAGAAAACACAGGCAATTCAGGACAGCTGCCCTTTGAGACATGCTTACCAGCTTTTTTTCACTTTCTGCTTTGTATTTTCATATGGTTGCTTCTAGGCAGCTGTCTGTCAGGTTAAAGATTTTTTGTTGCTTCTTGCTTTTGTCTTTTTTTGAAGTATGTGCTTACTGGTCAATATAAAGTTTTTCCCTACAGGAAAATATTTTAGTACCACAAAACACATGCAAGATATGAAGGAATATCTTTTTGCCTCTCACTATTTATTTCCCCTGCATGTCATGTCTCCTTTCTACACACAATCCCATTAATGTGATAGGTAACCTTAGTTGCACCTGGTTAAGCAGGCAGTGTATGAAGAAAGGGTTTTGAAACAAAGAGTTTTGCAGCCGTGTGATGCTGGCAGCATTTAGGTTTACATTGAGCCATGACTGTTTGCCTGTTGCTCAGAGGAGAGGGTCTAGTTTCCACGATTCAGAGGCACATAGCAACAGTCAGGAGAATGCAGAAGAATATGGGGGGTGGGGGTGGGGGGTGGGCGGTGTACATTCTTTATTCCAGAGGAATAGTCAGCAAAGCTCAAAGGATTTCCAGCTGTGCTCTGTCTAGAATAACAGAGAGTTCAAGCTTAACAAAGCTCATTTGATTTTTCTCATTGATTTTCATGTGTATTTTACCATAATAAAGTTCACAAACTCTAGCGCTTGCAAAAAGTGAAAATAAAAAGTTGTGAAAATACTAAGGTTTGAAGAGTATTTACCAGTTGTTTTGTTTTGTTTTGTTTTGGCAGAGCACAAATACCTGTGCACAGAAGTCTATGCACAACTTAAATCCCATTTTGTTTGAGACTTCTATAAATTTAACTGGCACATAAACCTAAGACCAGTCTTTCCATTTTTCCTGAGCAGCAAGTTTGACTTAAGCACCCTCCTTTCTCCTCTTGCTGATTTTCATCCCTGTGACTTCCCATCAGCTGCGCTGATAATAACACTGCAAAAATGTGCTTTGAATAAATTTGAATAAATTCATCAGGCAGCTCTGAAGGAAGAATGAGTGGCAGGATACTGGAGCCATTTACATCAGCCTCGCTGCCAGGGGAAATAATACAGAGCAATAGTCCTGTGCTGACAAGATTTGAACAGACGTTCTCAGCACTTGCCAAAACTTTGAAAGAAGCATAGAAAACTGCAGAGCAAACCACATATCTGCTTTAGATTTGGCCTTTAACCTGCATGCTCAGGCCTAGTTGCAACAGGCAGTTGAAGCAGGAAAAGAAACAAACCACACAGCTAATTTAAGGAGCTTGAAGGGTTATGGCTTAAATATTTGTTTCCCAAAAATTTACATGCTGTGAATGTAACAGACTAATACATCTCTTACACTCTGATCATTAGTAAAGATAGTACAGTGATGATTCCATAAACAGATGCAGCATCAGAGGTACCCCAAAAGATACAAAAAGATACCAAATCGAATTGCCCAACTCTCATTATAAATCAGAGTTTCTATTAGATACAGTCAACATTAGCAGAACCTGGCACTCCATATGTACTGAATAAACTCTTAATTTTTAAATTCCTGTAGCATTAATCTGGCAGTTGTTACTAGAGGTAAACAAAAGCAAAAATAATTTAAGCAAATACATTCGAAGAGTACAAGATTTTTCTTCTCTCTGTGAACATATTCTCTGTGACAAGGGCCTCAGCTTATTCCCTTCAATCTTGTCAGTTTTCATCACAGTTAAATCTCTGCAGAAATTATGGGTTTAATCAAAAATAAATAATATGTTGAAAAAAAATATTTGTTTGTTTGTTTGTTTTTCCAAGGTCTTTGTTTTTAAAGAGTTTGCAAACCATTAAAAACATAATGTATACTATCCTTCTTGAATAACATTTTAATATAGTGTTACAAGTTAATGTGGAGTTCCAGAAGCATTCACATTAGTGAGAAATGAGTTCATCATAAGTACCATTATTACCATAAATACCAGAGGAATTAACAATTATTAGGATTATATTTTAAAGCCTTCTTCATTATCATGTATTGTTTTTTAAAATTCCAGGATGACAATAATTACTAAAAACTTCCCTTTGGGTAGGGTTCTTTTCCCAGCATTAAATGCTCCTGAAGTGCTGCTGAGAGTCTCAAAATGGGGTTAGGATACTTTGCACATACATCAACTTTGAGATTGCTTTCTCCACAGGGTAATAGCATGCAAGAAAGAAACACAAAGAAATGTGTCCAAAACAAACTTCATTTTTCCTGAATCTTTGCCTGGTAGCTAGAACAGATCTTTAGTATATATTGTTGTTAGGTTTGTGATAGGTTAAGAAAGTTTAAGAATGCCTTTGTAAATTCTGAGTAACTATACTTAGTCATTCATTAAAAAAAAAAAAAAATGTATAGCAAAGAATCTGTTCTGTTGAAAACCCACTGGAACTTTTAATTTTTAATAAGGTGTATAACAGTATGATGTTTAACAAGGGAACTCTTATGAAATGTATAAAAAAAATAATTATGGCTCTCCAACACGTTAATTATAGCAGCATGTAGCCTTACATCTACTTATACCACCTTATTTATCACTTCTGAATTTAGATATGTATTGCTTACAAAAGGAAAGGCTTCTGAAGGGATGAGGTGGCTAAGATACTTAATTCCTGATAATATAACCTACAGTGAATTGTAACCATGTAGGGTAAAATAAATAGTTAAATAAATAAAACATGTAATAGATACTGAAAACAAAGATTTATATGCACAATTTACATCAAACTGAACCTTCTGCTTCTTTGGATAGACCAAATCTTCCGATTTTTAAGATGGGAACATTTGCAGTAGTACAGAGTAGAAAAAGAAGCCAGATGTGAATTTTGAATCTGAATTTTAGTAGCTTTCCTTTTCTTTCCCTGACACATTTTATTTCTAGTGCTTGAAATGGGAGCAGGTGGAGCAGTTCTGCACACCTCATTCTGACACAGATTCAATTGCATGTCCTCAATAAGCTGACAGAGCTGCAAATGAACCAAAGAAAAAAAAA
The DNA here is from genome assembly GCF_009819795.1 of Aythya fuligula. Taxonomy (NCBI): domain Eukaryota; kingdom Metazoa; phylum Chordata; class Aves; order Anseriformes; family Anatidae; genus Aythya; species Aythya fuligula. The sequence goes on along the minus strand of NC_045562.1, from coordinate 22,895,885 downwards.
AAAGAAGCAACCAAAGATCAACTTCCAATGCATCAGCTCCGTATTTAACTATCGATACAACCACATGAGCTCAAAAGCTGGCATAAGGGAATGGGTGGGAATGTGTGACGGGGGAGAAGAAGAAACTACATGCTTACCAGCTTCCCTCTAACAGCTTTCTCAGGATATAAAACAAAAATAAAGAAAGCAAAAGATCTGCTGCAAGACAAGATCAATCCATATCAATCCTCTCAAATGGAAAAGTCAGTCTCTTAAAAACAAACTTTTTTGAAATAAGCTTCTTTGTAGAAAGTTTAACAACCTCAACTCCTGGTTGTGTTTTTTATTTTTTATTTTTTATAATTTCATTTTTGTGGTTTTTTTTTTTTTAGCATCAAAGATTTGAAAACTATACATTTCCAAAGAATCTAAATCATAAAAGCTTAAGTCATTGCTGAAAACAGTTTGGCTTATAAAACACTTATGTGTTTTTGGAAGTTTTATTCTGGACAGTGTAACCTACAGACAACAATAGTATGTCAACATTTAAATTAATTTAGTTAAAGGTTCATGCATGGGTATTAAAAGCCTATAGGTAGCTGATATTTTTTTTCTGTTAGATCAAATATCTGATAGGAAATATCTTTTTTTTCTAAGGAAACTTTTTTTCTGGTGGGAAGAGTGAAAATGATGGGTCCCTGGTTGCTCACCTAGAAGACTGCTATCAGATTCAGTTTTTACATGAATGGTCCAAGTTCCTGGACCATTTGCTGCTTTCAGCAGGGACAGGCAGCCTAAGCATCCGTGGCTCTTTGGCAGTGAGGCTGAAAGGATGAAAGACTCTTATCAATTTTTCTTTGTCTTCAGGGAAAAAGCAAAGCTTGCAAGAGCCTTCAATCTGGTACTCAGAACAATGAAAACTTCCTTTTCCTCAGCAATAAATATATATATATTTTTTTTTCCTGGAGATTCTATCACTTTTTAAAACTTTTGTTTATGCTTAAACAGAAGACTCTAAATCCTCTTAGCTGCTTCAGATCTCCTCTTGAGGGCTGATATATAGGCAAGTTGTATTTCCAGTGCTAATGTGCTGTAGTGTCGGGTTTGGTATGGACATCATCATGATTAGCACAGATGGGGAGTAAGACTTGAAAAGATTTTACTGAGGTTTATTAAGTTATGGCTCCCATTGTTAGAACTGTATCTGTTCACAGGTAAGGATATTTCTGTAAATCCAAAGCAGATTTTGTACTCTGCTTTAGGCCCTGAGTTGTGAAAACAGTAGTAAAGCTCAGCCTCCGAATAAAATAGAACAAAGAATTTAATAGATTTAAACAGAAAGCCTGATTATATCAGCATAAGGTCTTTGAAACCCGTAAGCAAAAGTATTTTTTAAATCTTTGTGGTTTTCTGTGATAAATTCAACATAAACATTCAATTAGCATGTAGAATTCAAGAAGTGCTAATATCTTTTAAGTGCTTATTACATAAATGCAAACATGAATTCCCTGAGTCCAGAGCTGTTGAGAGGCAATATCACATAGGTATTCTTTCCTTACTGTAATCTCCTTCTTGTTTTCAAAATTTTCAGCTTGTTTTATTGGTCTTCTCCCAGAAAGGATCATAAGTAAGGGAAGGACACTAGTGACTGAATAACATTTGAATTGCTTGTTAGGGTAGTAATAAAATCAAGAAGTTGAGAAGAAAAATGAACCATTAGAAAAGCCACGGATGTTTAAAAATACTTTGCAGCAAAATTAAAGGAAAGAGGTATAAAGGTCTTCATATTCTCTCATGTTACCTTGACTGGTAAAAGGTGAATTTATGGCACATTGAGAAATTGTGTATATTTGGGCAACTTTTATTAAATTAATACTTCTTTGGCAAGTCATTAAAAATTAGGTCCATTGCAAAATGCTTGTTTTTCAAGCTGACATAAATATTGCATTAATTAAATCTATTAAGAACATTGGAATGAGATTTAATTAACTAATATCCCCTATTAAGATAATTATGACTAATTATATTTATTAGACTAATTAGCTTAATCTTCAAGCACAATGTGTTATAGAATCACAGAATCACAGAATTTCTAGGTTGGAAGAGACCTCAAGATCATCAAGTCCAACCTCTGACCTAACACTAACAAGTCCTCCACTAAACCATATCACTAAGTTCAACATCTAAATGTCTTTTAAAGACTTCCAGGGATGGTGACTCCACCACTTCCCTGGGCAGCCCATTCCACTGCCTCACAACCCTCTTAGTAAAGAAGTTCTTCCTAATATCCAACCTAAAACAACCCTGGCGCAACTTTAGCCCGTTCCCCCTCATCCTGTCATCAGGCACATGGGAGAATAGACCAACCCCCACCTCGCTACAGCCTCCTTTAATGTACTTATAAAGAGTGATAAGGTTGCCACTAGGCCTCCTTTTCTCCAGGAGGAACAAACCCAGCTCCCTCAGCTACTCATCGTAGGACTTGTTCTCCAGACCCCTCACCAGCTTCATTGCCCTTCTCAGGACTCGCTCAAGCACCTTGATGTCCTTGTAGCAAGGGGCCCAAAACTGAACACAGTATTTGAGGTGCGACCTCACCAGAGCCGAGTAGAGGGGGACAATCACTTCCCTAGACCTGCTGGCCACACTGCTTCTTATGCAAGCCAGGATGCTGTTGGCCTTCTTGGCCACCTGAGCACACTGCTGGCTCATATTCAGCTGACTATCAACCATCACTCCCAGGTCCTTCTCCGCCTGGCAGCTTTCCAACCACTCATCTCCCAGCCTGTAGCTCTGATTAGGGTTGTTGCACCCCAGGTGTGTTGTGCTCCGGCACTTGGCCTTGTTGAACTTCATACAGTTGACCTCAGCCTATTGGTCCAGCCTATCCAGATCCTCCTGCAGAGCTTTCCTACCCTCAAGCAGATTGACACACGCACCTAACTTGGTGTCATCTGCGAACCTACTGAGGGTGCACTCAATGCCCTCATCCAGATCATCGATGAAGATATTAAAGAGGACTGGCCCCAGTACCAAGCCCTGGGGAATGCCACTAGTGACCGGCCTCCAGCTGGATTTGGCTCCATTCACCACGACTCTTTGGGCCCAGCTATCCAGCCAGTTTTTAACCCAATGAAGCATACGCCAGTCCAAGCCAAGAGCAGACAGTTTCTTGAGGAGAATGTTGTGGGAAATGGTGTCAAAAGGCTTGCTGAAGTCAAGGTAGACCACATCCACAGCCTTTCCCTCATCCACCAAGGGTGTCACTTTGTCATAGAAGGAGATCAGGTTTGTCAAACAGGACCTAACTTTCATAAACCCATGCTGACTGGCCCTGATCACTTGTTGGCCCTGTAAGTGCCACAAAATGACACTCAAGATAATCTGCTCCATGAGTTTCCCTGGCACTGACATCAAACTGACAGGCCTATAGTTCCCGGGGTCTTCCCTTCTTGTAGATGGGTGTCACGTTTGCTAGCCGCCAGTCAACTGGGACCTCCCCCAGTAGCCAGGACTGTTGAAAAATGATGGTAAGCGGCTTGGCCAGCTCCTCCGCCAGTTCTCTCAGTATCCTCAGGTGGATCCCATCTGTCCCCATCAACTTGCGTCCATCCAAGTGCCGTAGCAGGTCACCAACCATTTCTTCATGGATAGTAAGGCCCCCCATCCTCTTCCACCAGCTCAGGGTACTGGGTATCAGTAATGCCACCAAAGACTGAGGCAAAGAAGGCATTAAGCACCCCTGCCTTTTCCTTATCTTTTATAACTAGGTTTCCTCCCGCATCCAGTAAAGGATGGAGATTCTCCTTAGTCCTCCATTTTGCGTTGATGTATTTGTAAAAACATTTTTTGTTGTCTTTGACGGCAGTTGCCAGATTGAGCTCCAGATGAGCTTTGGCCTTCCTAATTTTGTCCCTGTACAGCCTCGCAACATCCTTATAGTCCTCCTCAGTGGCCCGTCCTTTTTTCCAAAGATCATAAACCCTCTTTTTTCTCCTAAGCTCAAGCTGCAACTCTCTGTTGAGCTAGGCCGGTCTTCTTCCACGCCGTCTCGTCTTTGGGCACGTGGGGACGTGCCATTAAGATTTCCTTCTTGAAGAGTGCCCAACCTTCCAGGACTCCTCTGCCCTTCAGAACCGCCTCCCAAGGGACTCTACCAACCAGTGTCCTTAACAGTTCAAAGTTGGCCCTCCGGAATTCCAATACAGCGGTTTTACTGGTCCCCTTCCTGGCCTCGCCAAGAATGGAGAACTCCACCATTTCATGGTCACTCTGCCCAAGACAGTTTCCAACCACCACATCTCCCACCAGTCCTTCTCTGTTTGTGAAGAGAAGGTCTAGCGGGGCACCTCCCCTGGTAGGCTCGCTAACCAGCTGTGTCAGGAAGCTATCTTCCATGCTCTCCAGAAACCTCCTAGACTGCTTTCTCTGGGCTGTGTTGTGTTTCCAGGATATGTCAGGGAAGTTGAAGTCCCCCACGACTCCCCCACCAACGATTTCGCAACTTCTGTCAGCTGCCTGTAGAACTCCTCATTAGTCTCCTCATCCTGGTTCGGCAGTCTATAACAGACCCCCACCAGGATGCTTGCCTTGTTGGCTTTACCGCTGATCCTAACCCACAGGGACTCAAACTTGTCATTCCCAGCCTCGAGTTCCACAACATCGAGAGATTCTCTAATATAGAGAGCCACACCACTACCCTTTCTGTGCAGCCTGTCCCTTCTGAAGAGCTTATAGCCAGTCATTGCAGCACTCCAGTTGTGAGAGTGGTCCCACCACGTCTCCGTGATGGCAACCAAGTCGTAGCCTGCCTGCCGCACGATGGTTTCCAGCTCCTCCTGTTTGTTACCCATGTTGCGTGCGTTAGTGTAGATGCACTTCAGCTGAGCCATTGCCTTATCCCCCGGCCTTGACATTGTTCCCTCTGGCACAGCTCCAACAAGTCTTGTTTCAGCCCCATCCCCCTTCTTACCTAGTTTAAAGCCCTCTCAATGAGCTCTGTCAGCTCCTGGCCCTGGATCAGTTTTCCTTTTAGAGATAGGAACCCATCTGCGGCCATCAGGCCGGGTGCCGAGTAAAGTGCCCCATGGTCAAAAAAAAAAAATTCTGTGTTGGCACCAGCCTCTGAGCCATGTGCTTATCAGGTGGGCTTTCCGTGTCCTGTCTCTACCCCTCCCTGCCACCACAGGGATAGACGAAAACACCACCTGTACACCCGCTCCCTCCACTAATCGTCCCAGCCCCCTAAAGTCCCGTTTGATAGCCTTGAGGCTTCTCTCTTCAATGTTGTCACTGCCAGCCTGGACTATCAAAAGAGGATAATAGTCAGAGGGGCGAACCAGGTTTGGAAGCTTCCTCGCAACGTCCCTGACCCTGGCCCCACGGAGGCAGCAGACTTCCCTACGGGTAGGGTCAAGCTGACAAATAGGGCCCTCTGTACCCCTGAGAAGGGAGTCGCCCACAACAATCACCCTTCTTTCTTTCTTGGTGGAGGCAGTCCTGAGGCGTGGAGTCAACTTCCTCGCCCTAGGCATCCTCCTGGGTAGGCTTCCTACCTCATCCTCACCCACAGGTCTCTCAAGCTCCAGGGCCTCAAACCTGTTGTATAAGGGCACCTGGGAAGGCGGGGCTGGAAGGGGAGGGTATTGCCTGCGAGGTCGAGCAGGGACCTGTTTCCATTCCTCCTCAACTCCCAGGTCCCCTCCCTCTGCCCGATGGCAACAGGGCAGGAGGTCCACCCCCATTTGGGGTGTCTCACCCCGGTACCTCTCCTTGCGGCCCTGCAGGGAGTTGTTCCACCAGTCTATCTCCCGCTCACACTCCCTGATAGCCCTCAGCCTCTCCACCTCCTCCTTGAGTTCTGCCACCATGCAGATCAGGTCATCCACCTGCTCGCACCTCATGCACACAGTTTCTCTGCCTCGTGCCGATGGAAGCAACAGGCTCAGACAGTCCCCTCATCCAGTGACCTGAACTGCTGCATTTTTGGATGGGCAGTCGGTCTGAGTGTATATCGTCTTCCAGGAGAGAGCACCGTGCCTGGTGGAGACCATTGCAGCCTAGCTAATGGGAGGCTGTCGTTACAGGAGGTGTTCATGTGGACGGGAGGGAAGGCTCTGCCCTTCCTGCGAACTGCCGCGCTAACTGCCATGCCACGCCCTCCTGACACACCACAGAAGGTTAAGAATTCTATGGCAAACTGAAAATCAAAATCATGACCAAATTGTTTCTAAATATTTTATACAGATACCATTGTATCATGGTATCTGTATATCACTTTTTTTTTATTTTTCTCTCTTTTTTTTTTTTTTTGCAATTCACCTCACACAGTGAAAGAAGTTTTATTATTATTATTATTACTTGTTAGTGATTCAACAAAAAGCATTACAGAGGTTCTGATTTTTAGAGTATAGGTGCTCATCGGCATAAAAAAACATTTATTTAAAATGTCTTTTTAAAGAGGGGAAATTCCACTTTCATATTCTACTCTTACCAGCAGTGCACACTTGCAGCCCAGAAGGCCAACTGCATCTAGAGCTGCATTAACAGAGGTGTGGCCAGCAGACTGAGGAAGTGATTGTCTCCCTCTGCACTGCCCTTATGAAACCCCACCTCGAGTGCTGTATCCAGGTCTGGGACTCCCAGCACAAGAAGGATGTTGGCTGTTAGGGGGTCCAGAGGAAGACCACAAAGATAATCAGAGGAATGGAGCAGCTCTCCTATGAAGAAAGGCTGAGAGAGCAAGGGGTTATTCAGCCTGAAGAGAAGGCCTTATTGCAGCCTTTCAGTACTTAAAGGGGGATTATAAAAAGAAAGAGAGCAACTTATTACTTGGGCAAGACAGGGAGGAACAGTTTTAAACTAAAAGAAAATAGATTTAGATTAGATATAAGGAAGAAATATTTACTATGAAGGTAGTGAGTCATTGAAACAGCCAAGAGAAGACACGGATGTCCCATCCCTGGAGACGTTAAAAATCAGATTTTTGAGAAAGCTGCTTTAGTGGTAGGTGTTCCTGCCCATGGCAGGAGGATTGTAACTGGATGATCTTTAAGGTCCTTTGCAACCAAGCCATCCTATGACTCTATGAAAAGCTTGTGGTTTTTAGGTAGCTTCACACAATCACAGAAATACTGTTTTGGGATATATTTGCTGACATCTCCCATAAAGAGGTATGTACAGTTAAAAAACTCATAAGTACATGAACTCATCTCAATATCTGGCAGCACTTGCATGATTAATTAAGGTGCAATTTGTGATCCTTGCATCCTATTCTGGGAGAAAACCAAAACCTCATCAGGAGGTAAAAATGCTGTGTTGTGTAACACTTTTTTTTTTTTTTTTTCTCTTTTTGCACCTAGAGACATTATTTAAGTTTCATGGGTTTTGAACTGCAAAAGTCAAAAATTTTTCATGAACCAGAACTGTCATATAATCAGAGCATGCTTGGTATTACCAGCTACCATTTAAGAAATCACACAGAGAAATGACTGAGTCTTGTTCAGCTCTTGTTCAGCTTTTGAGTCCTAGGCTGAATGCTGGGTAGGTAGACCAAGACCAAGGTAAGAGAGTCAATCCAAACCATACCTCATCCAGGTAACTGAAAGGAAAACAACCTCAGAGCTAACATAAACGTTAAACCTAAGTTTAACCTAAAAAGTTAACCTAAAAAAGGTTAACCTAAAAGTTAACCTAAAAGTTAGTTATTTTTTAGCCGTCAGGCTCCAGAGAGGAATCCAAACAAAGTCTGTATACCTAAAGAGTGTAAAATGACAATCCTTAGAGCTAGATGCTGTAAAGGATGATCCATCACCCTTTCTGTGCCCATTCAGAATAGCAAAACAGTGAGCAGATGGGGATATCTATAACCACTGTGCTTTTGGAACTAAGCAATTGTATCTCGAAGATTATACAGCAGACTGTTTAAAATGCTAAAACATTTGTGTTCCAGAGTCAGCATTGCCATTTTGCTCACTGATTCTGAAGATTTTAACATAGACAGTAAGCAATAACACTAATTTGAATATTCACTTAACTATGGAGATTCTAATAATTTTTTTACATTTATCAGTAACATTTTGGAATGGAGATGACAATTATTTTATTTTTGCAATGTTGTCACATTGCAAGATCAAGTCTTAATTATCTGCTCATGCCAAAAGTACAGAGAAAAAAAATATCTTTTCAGATATTTGAATCAGATCTGGTTCTTATGCTAACTGACCTTATTTCTCTGAAGGTTGACTCTGACTTATTGATCTTTTTCTGTATAGTTGATACAATAAGCTCTGTTCTTTTGTTTGTTTGCTTGTGTTTTTTATTATTATTATTATTTTATTTTTAATACTGTGACATCTGTGTTCTTTTTTTACCGTTATTTTCGAAATACAACTTTGTTGATTGTCCTATTGCTTTCAGTATGTTCTGTGATAATACTCCAGTTCTCCAGAAGTTTTCACATCTCATTCCTGTATAGTTTCCTAATACACAGTGTGTTTCTTATATCATAACAACTATACATAGCTACCAATTTCTCTGCTTAGTGGCATGGAAGGAAAACTGCATGTGTTCATGCATGTGTTCAATCAAGAGCTGGCATGCTCTATCATGGCAAGTTTCCTTTAAGACACAACTATTAGAATTCAGAATTTCTTTATCACTAGGTAGTAAAGCAAAGTTTCTGCCTTGGACACACGGCACAGAGACAGAACACAGGGGCTGACATGCTGAATCAGACTAATGGTATATCTAACATGATATTCTTGTGGTGATACTGAACAGTACAATGTGAAAGAGCTCAGAGTTGGTTTGCAATCCCTGTAAAGAAAGGCGCATGTCTCCATAACCGCAGGCAATCACTGTGAGGACCTATGTCATGAAGCATGAATGACAAACCAAGTATGTTTTTTAATCATTGGCAAGGTAATTGTAGTTCCTGTTTATACATATTTTTGTTCTTTTCTGAACCCTACAGTTCTTTGTCTCAATTCTATTTTATGACAGCTACTTGGGCAGCAAAAATGTGCTTATAAAAATTGTGCATGCACCATATTAAAGATGCCCAGTACTAGAGATTAAGAAATATTATAAGGAAGCTGCCCACACACTTTCTACTCTGTATTACCACATATTTTAACATGTTCACACTTAATTTTTTATAATATATTTTAACAGCACATTTTTCATAGCTCTTTTATTTCACCCAGTACTTAGAATGAAACCTGCCCTTGAAAGAACCTTCCCTGCCCGGAAAGATTGAGGAAAGTTTCAAGAAAAGTGCAAAAATTTCAAGCGGTGGAGGAAAAGCAGTCTAATTCTCCTTTGCCTTATTTTAACAAACAAACAAAAAAACAAAAAGGTATTCATCATCTAAACTGTAGTTCACAATCTAAGTAATGCTTGAGAAAATCAGGGGTTGCACAAATTTAAGAATCACCTCCTTTGTGGAGGACAAGCATTAAAGATTCATGAGATTCCCCAGTAGTTTCACCCTACACCCAAATGCCCCTATTGAGTAATAAGTAGTCAGACACTGCCTAGCCAGGCACTAATTTTTAACTTCCGCCCATACAGTAGTTATTTATTTTTACACTTCTTCCCTAGCCCCACCATTGGTGTCTAATCTACAGTAGAATTGGACTTAAAACCTGCAAATTTAATAGCCGGAGCAAGATAATAACAGCTTTTTTTTTTCTTCTTCTTTTCTCTTTTTTTTTTTTTTAAGTGACACATAATAAAAATAACAATGTGACATACCATAAAAATTCTACCTCAGAAATTTATATGCCATTTCTAAATATTGTAAGAGGCTTCAGCTAACTGAAGCAGAATGACTGCCTTGCACAGAATCCATGAGGATTTAATGTTATTTTTCATGTTCTATGTATTTTTTGTTGTTGTTGTTAATTTACTTGTGAATATCAGTGATTTGCAGCTCACAACATCATCTCTCATGATGATAAGCAAAAATGACTGACTTTCCAATTGTCCAATATAAATCAAATAAAATAATAATAATAATTGTTAGCAGTTCAGCTATTTCATTCATTCTATTTCTACTATCCAGTTCTGGCAAGTTATTTTGATTTGAATTATCACTTTGTTCTGGCATCCTCTCTTTTGTCATCTTGATCTTTGACAGTGCCTCATCTTCATTACTTGCAAAGAGTAGCTCTAAGGCAGGTGTATGTCTGGCAAGTGCGGTAAAGAATGATGGAAAGAACTCATTTAACTTTTCTGTAGTATTGAGGAAGAAAGATGGGTCTTTTTACTCCTTGAGAACCCAGTTTAAAATTGGTTCTTTAATTAAAACCAGTCAAGAATGAAAGAAAGCAGAAATAGCTCCACATGATCAGACCTTCCCCTCCCTGTTTTAAACATGCCAAAAATAATTTCATCACTGCCGACAAAAACAATCTGAACCTGACCAGCTGATTCTCTTCAAGTTAATCATCAGTGAGTGAGTCTGCATCAGCATTTTACTCAAGATCAAAAGTGCATTTTTGAAATAAAGGTCATGATATTCACCATTTTCTGCTCTCTGGTTTGCTTCACAAGGTAGTATCAAAACACACACACACCAAAACAAAACAAAACAAAACAAAACAAAACAAAACAAAACAAATACTTACCTAGGAAATATGGTCTGGGTGTACTGTTCATGTAACAGACATTCTGTTACCAGGAGCAGAGCAGAACTAGTCTGGTCTGTAAACTACCATGAAGCTATGTAATGCAATTGTCAGTTCTCAGCACTAGTGAGTCTGCCAGTTGTGCTACACTACTTGTTAATTTAGGTACAACTAATTCCAGTGTGTCTGCTTGCTAAAGGCAAAGTCTTCAGCAATTCTGTTTCTTACCAAGCAGATAGTCAGACATCCCTCAGTGGTTTCCTTGGTAGTCTAGTAACACTAATCCATCCATAGCTTCTTGGTCTTTCCCTGAGATATTAAGGTTATGAGCTTTTTAACAACATCTGGGACCCAGGAAGTCATGGTGTTTTTTGTTGTTTGTTTGTTTGTTTTCTTTCCAAGTAACTTACCTGTGTAGGAACTTGAATTTATATCACAAAATGGATCATATTCAGCAAAATATGCCTATCTGTGCCAAAGAGCAGTCTGCCAGCTAAGCTGTAGAAAGTAAGCACATGCTACAGAAGGAAAACAGAAATCTGGGATTTGTTGCAAATTTATAGGCATAAAATTGCTTCTGTTTTGATAACATGAATTAAATACATATATATTTTTTCCTGACTGGCCCTTTCCCCTTGTTTTTGTGTGACTATTTTCCTGATCCCTCTGTAAACTCTCAACATTTGCACTTCAGATTGCCTTTGAAGTCTCTTAATTTATGTTTTATCTGACATAATTTATTTTTCCTTTCTGCTTACCAAAACTGGATTTCAGTTTCTTCCTGGTTTGATTGATGCCTTCAGATTGTCAGTTAACCATGTTATTTTTATTTTCCTTTCTGTTTCATTTTTAAAGACACGACTGTTTAAACTGTTAAGACTGGTAATAGTTTATCATCAGATCTACATCTGTCACTGCTTTTACTGTCTGAGGCACAGATAGGTTCAAATCCCTTGGCAAATTCTGCAGCACAGATAGGTTCAAATCCCTTGGCAAATTCTAATGTTTTGTTGATTATAGTGTTGAGACTTGTATGAAACAGGGCTAAAGACACGGGAGAAACTTTAAGAACTTTTCTGCAACATGTTTCTACCTGGAAAATCTATATGACATTCAACAGTTCAAATGATGAGGCTATTGCACCCTCAGACCTTATTACCAATAGATTTGCTGTTGGGAAATTAAATATTTTGGTGATTACTAGAAAAGAATAGTTAGCTATACCCAACAAAATGAATAATCATTTCAGTTGCAACTTTTATTTATCTTCTAGACATTTATATTCCTGTATTTAGTTTACTAAATACAGTTCTGAAAGAAATTATATCTTAATCAATAACATTTGTCTAATCTCATTGAGAATCTACGGTGAAGTTAATTAACTGAATCGTCTGTTAGTTACTTTAGATATTTTACTGTTGTCTTTAAATATTTTCATTTGCATTTTTCTTTCATCACACAAAATTATTTTACTGCATTTATTATCAGAGATATCAATAAAACTTTAGCAAACCAGTGTTTGAATATCATTGTTATTCATTCAAAATATTTTGGGTAAACTTTCAAGAGAGTGTTGGGGTTCTGTACAGTTATTTTCTATTGATCTAGTAAGCCTTAAAGTGGTTTGCTGAATCCAGTAATATCCCATTTTAGGTTTCAAGTAAATCATCATTTGTTCTAGGGTCCTTCAGAAAGTCTGAAGAATGATACTTTCGTATTTCCATTTATGTAAATTGGTAGATGGTAATTTATTTATTAACTCTCATTTCTAACACAGCTTTTGAAAGCTGTGGGTGTTATTTTTATCTGCAGTGGGTTCATCCATAATATTGCCCATTAAGAAGTCTAGCTGCCTGAGAGCACCCACAAATCAAGTAATTTAGCTTCTCAAGCTTCAGTCCTTCAGACACATACATGCTCTGTTTTTTGCACATGAAATTGTCCCACTTATTTTAATAGGACTATCTAAGATGCTGTCAAGGCTGGGACATAAGTAAACAGTAGCTACTTCTAAAATCACCAGCTTTTCCTCCAGACTACAAATGGTAAAATTAGAGTTTGTATCTCGTCACTTATAATAAAATCTGAATAATATCTTATTCCATACTATAGCCTCAGATGAAGACATAAAGTTTTTTCTGTTCTTTGTATTCTAGCTCACTACTCCTAGCTAGTACAGTTTAGAGAATTCATTTTTCAGGGACACACAGGATTTGAGTCTCACTCATTGCTCCGGAAGAGGAATCTCCTCAGGACTATTGCTCTTTAAATATATTAGTCTTTAAACATATATATTTTTGCATATTTATATACATATATATACACATGCACACCTATTTTTTCATATGTATTTTACTTCATCTTTGCAGCCTCCATTGTGAATTATTGGGTATGAAGAGAATTATTCCTGCTGTCATGGAAAAAAAAAAATACATTATCTCATTATTTGCACAACTACCTTATTTTCAATTTCTCTCATCTGAGGTATTTGGAAAGAGAGATAATTTCGGTACTTACACAATCTAATGACAAGTGCTTTTTTCTCCTGGTGCCATAATTTCTTCTCATAGCTTTGATTTTTAAAAGCACCAGCATCAACAAAGGGAATGGAATATGTTTCTCAAGTAAAAACTTCTTTTGCTTATGGCAACAATAAAAGTAGCTGATAAAGAGCAACTAAGGCACCTTAGGCTTTTTTTTTCTCCTGCCTTATATATTCTATTATTTAATCAGTGTAAAGTAAGTGCTAAATAGCTGTCAAATAATTTTCCAGATTAAAAGCGTTCCACAGTCACCTAGCACTCACTTTTCTCAGGTGTGAGTGACTCTGTACTATGCAAAGCAGTGGAAAAATCAGACTCAGTAAATTGATAAGGCTGATAATAAAGGCTGATAATAAAAGCTTAGGGTCTTTTGAACCATCTAAAGAGGATAAAATGGTTGCTCTGTGAGAAAAGTTAGGTGACTACAAGCCTGTATCATCATACAAACTAAGTGTGAAAGCTGAGCTAGGATTTGGAAAAGCTGGGAATAAAAGTGGTGAGATAGGACAAATTTTTTCAACATATCTTGAAATTATGTATTTAGCTTAACAATGGAAATAACATTGATATAAATTTGAATAATTTGAATAAATATAAGCATTCATGAATATCGGGTGAGTAGATTACTCAGCGTATTATCTGACAATAAAATGATGTTAAGCAGTATCTGGTTTCAAGTAAGTTGTTGCTCATCTTAAACAAGGTCATGGGAATAAGCTCCTATTATAATTTTTTAAAAGAATTTGCTTCACTCTTTACAGGATGTTAACCTGAATGCAAATATAAGTACTTATTTTCAGCATACAAAGTAGATAAATGCTTATAAAAGATTTGAGTAAAGAAATAAAATAAAAGACATGCTGCTCTTGCACTGAGTTTGAAAATGAAAGGTCTGTATCCATCTGTAGAAGGTCACCATTTGTCAAGGATTCTCTCTCTCTGCCCACACTTGTTTTATTTTACATTCATTAGCAAAAATACCTTCCTAGAGAAACAGACTAGCCATTTCTCTTCCAGGTCTTTCAATAGATCTAGACCAGAGATTGTGTCTGGTAATGATACAAATATTTTGGAACACACATTTAGCATAGAAAATATACAGACACATTAAAGGAAACTTCCTACTTTTTTTTTTTTTTTTTTAAATAAATAAGTCCATGTTTACAAACACATTTCCCCTTCCTCTGTTGCTGAAACTTTTTCTCCATCAGAAAACATAGAGGAATGGTTGATGATTCACCAAGAAAACTTTTACATACCCTGTAAGTTAGTCTGCTATCTTCTGAAATGCATTTCTCATTCAGGAGCAAGTCCTGCCACTCTCCAGATGAAATAAACATTGCTTCTCTTTCTAGGAAAAACAGCTGTTGCTAGACTGTCATATCCAGAATTTCACAGATCAGTCCTCATCTCAGTGAGGAATAATACATAACATCTCAATTTTCTCTTTGGTGACAGTGTTCCACAATCAGTACATTGCTGCTGAAGTATAAATGAAGCCCCATCACATCTGCCCATCCTCACCTTGACACCACCTTTCCTACGTGCTTACACAAAATCTGGTTTGAGTCAGAGAGTCAACCCAGAATAAAACTAAGACCGCAGTTATAGCAGGTTGTGCCAACATGGAAGCTGCAGCCAGGGCTGGAGGCAGACTGTGGATCAGCTAGTTAAGCAGCAGTGCTAATTTCTGCCTGGACTGACTAGGAAATTGTGGCATCAGTGTGCAGATATCAATATGGAACTACATTATAGCTGACACATTTATTATATCAATCTTTGTATTAACAGATATACAAGTATCTAAACAAGACATATACATATGTCACTGAGATGAAATATGGTAGTTATCAACTGGGGAGATAGATATTTGGTGTTATTTACTATATTGTTCTTTTAGGAATAAAACCCAGCCTTCTTTGCTGCTGAACTGTAATTCTATACCACTTCTCATTTTGTATGCTTATGCAAGGCTTTTAAATTTCAGAGAAACAAATTTAATCTCTTCCACCTAATCAAAAACCTTTAGTAATGGTGTGTTTATGTTACAGCACAAGTTTTTGAAATAATCTCCTTTTATTTTCCAAACAAGATTTCTGCTGAAGCATTCAATTCTCATATGGCACTTACCTTTTTAACTGTTCATTTAATTCTTAGATAATTGCCATCAATATTTATGCTGTTGAACTTTTATCCTGCTACGTATTGTATAATTGCTACCATTAGATCATCTCCCAAAGGTTTTCTTTTCAGATTCGTATAATGTATCCATGTCATTCTTTTGCAAAGTGCAGATTTTTATGATATTGTTAAACTGTCTAATACTCAGTTCATACTTCGGTGCATAACTGAAGTTGATTACATCCAACAAATGTTGAATGCCTTTTTCATTTTTTAATATTAAAAAAGCAATATTTCAGTAATGTTGTTGTCCACTATTTTCCTTTGCTTTCTAAAATCAGGATTTCTTGGCAATAGATAGCTTAATAACCTGAAAGCAAAATACATGGAGAGGTGTAAGTTGATCATAGGTATAAATTAATCTCTTCCCTCTCAGTATTTTTCTAAATATTTTGCATGTTTCACAAAAGCTCAAAATTTAGCAAACATAGAAAATAAAATATTTTAACTTCCAGAAATATGACATGTGGAAACATGAATTGAATGATTGGAAGTTACAATTTTACAGCTGGCTGTACCAGCTCCCATAGTATTGGCTGATATTTTTCCCATAATGTTATGGGAACAGTAAAGTTCTTCAGTTTTGTAATAGAAAATTTAAGACAATGCATAAAGTCATATTTGTCTGATGCATGTGCAAAGAATGGCATATTTTGTCCATTGATTCTGTGACAGTCTTTTTCTTTATTACAAAGTATTCTATTGAGACCAAATGGACTTTAGTTAAGTTTCTAGCTATGAAAAGATAGCTTAAAAGAAGGAACTTCTAATTATATTAATTATATACTCCTGCAACAACTTGGAGAGGGAGGAGAGACTTATAAGTTCATGCATTTTTTTTAAATAATATAGTCTTTTGCATTCATTTGTATTAGGAAGACATATTATGGTGGTCTCCCAGCACCAAAGAGAAGAATATGACTTGGTTCTATAGACAAGATTACAGAGTACTGTACTAGGTACATAACCAAAGTCCACTTCATTGTAACACTTTGCCTTGAATTTCAACATGCACAAATCTTTGAAGAGAAACACAGAATACAGTGTTACATAAAGACTTTTTTCTACTTAGTGAGGAAATGGAGATGTTGTTGACACCAAGTTTATTATTCAAGCACCTTAGCAACACACTAATTTCCTTTATTTGCAAGCAAGTAGTTCTCTTACATTGATTTACAGAAGTGCAGATTAGTGTTGATAACAGGTTTGGGAACCAAAATACCCTCAGCTGTGGTTTTACATGATTGTGAGAATCTCACTATAAACCAGGGTCATCTCTCTTTTGGCCAATTATTCTTTCTTCTCACATTAAGCTTATGCTGAACTCTGTCTCATGGGCAAATTTAAATTCTTTTGCCACTTGCTCCTTTTAGACAACCTATGAATCAACTGGATTTCTTTTCCATGTGACTGGGGAAAGGCAGAATATTTTTGCTACATTTATTCTATCACCAATTACGTAATAGTGGCTCCCTAGTCCTAAGACTTCTATGTTTATTTCTTTTTGCTCAGTGACCCAAAATAGATCTCATTAATACCTTAAAAGTCATTACAGAACACCCTCTTTGAACATGTTACACTATATAATAGTAATTAAGAATACTTTTGGAAACCATTACATGCTTAACACTGATATTTATGACAGTTTCTAAAATCAGATCATTTTGCAACAAGTTTTCTCATGGCTGGCTCTGAACATCGCAGAAACAAGTTGTACACCAATATTATCTGTTATGTAGATAGTGTTTGAAGACCTAACATATTGCAGTGGGAATTTCCACTCTGGTGTAGTACAGTGGCATGCCTGGTGACATGTGATATTCAAAAAAGACCTAAACCCAGAGCCTAATTTTAGACCTGGGTCACAAAACACTTTCATAAAATAATTTTCTAGCCTTTTCTGCAGCTATACCTATGGCAAGAAGGCCACTACTATATATGAAATCATGGGAATGGATATATTTTTACTTTAAACTGGCTAAAAAGAGCTGTCTTAATTCCAGCAGCTGCAGTTCTGCCACCACTCAAACTCAGACATTTTCTATGCCCAACTCTTTCCAGATTTTTATAGTGTTACTGAGATAGTGTAAAATCACAGTGTAAAAATACATGGTGGCTAATAAGTTTTTATGTATATGTTACTGTTCCTGAGAAGACTTTGTATTTTGAATTATGGAAGTACATGGGTTTATGCATAAGAAGAATCTGATGGGTATTAAACTAAGAAATGTCTGAATGAAAGAGCTTTTCAGGTAACATACATGTTCGTGAAGGCCAGTTTCATATGCCAGAGAAAACATCTCACATGACATTAAATTATTCCTGAAAATCCCCACATGTAAGAGGATTATGAGCTGCCATTACATTAGTATAGTACAGAAACATGAATAATATGTCCCAATTGATGTCCAGGAGAGCCAAGTATATCATCTTGTTAACACATATGTAAATATGTGTAAAGAAATAACTGATGCAATTAAAAAAATAAATAAATAAAAAATAAAGGGGAATAAAATGTAGTGTTTATATATATACATGTTTTCAAAGACAGTTCTTTAAAAAATGCAAAATAATGAACTATTGCAAAACCAAGTACTTTCCAATAAACAAGAAAAACAAATACCATAGTAAGTCCAAATGTGCTATATTTTTCCACTCAGAACTAAATATAGATATGGTATTTTAGCCATAAATACTTATACAATTAGTGTTGTTGATGTTGATATAAAATCTGTAGGTAGTTATTAAGAAGATTATACACATCAGCAACAGGAGGGTGGTGTTCTCAGTTTTACTCAATGAATCATGCTGGAACATTTGTTTGATTTTTTTAAACAGTTTTTGATTACCATCTGTTAGTGACAGAACAGCAATAGTTATCATGCTTATCTATATATTGAGAAAAAAAAAAAAAAAAAAAAAAAAAAAAGAGAGAGAAAGAAAGAGACAAATTGAAAGCAAATACTGAATTGAGCCAGTCCCAAAATTCTATTAAAAATCTGTCTAAGAAAAATGACTGCAACCAGGAGATTAATTCATGATTTCTGGAAAGAATCCATGCTGCAACCTTCAGCAGTTTAATGGGTACTGCAAGGTTGACATGTGCTTGTCATTTGAGAGGCTTAAGAAACTTTGATGCCAACATGGTGACAAAAGGGCTTGATGTGGTGAGAGAGATTTGTTAAGTAAAGGGAGGAAAGTAAGAGCAAGAGTGTGTAAGGGTTTAAACCTCTGTCTTCACTTTGTTCTCCTGTGTGGCTGACCTAGAGGAGCTGCCCAGTGTGTGGGGGGGGCGAAGAGTTGTCTCAAATTCCCATTGTTACCCTGCACTAGGAAGGTAACAAAAGTGTAACCCTAATGGTTCCTTGTGCAGTTACTGTTTGGAAATGATGGTGTATAATGCTAACCTGGTTAAAGTGCAGAAGATGGGGAATAAAATGTCAGCTGAAGTTTCCAATATTTTCTTTGTCTGTTCTGTACAACAGCTTTGGTATTGTACTGTTCTTTATAGCAATGGCTCAGTCTTCTCACTTAAACTGATACTTATAGCAGTGTCACAAAGGTAAAGCTTTTGAAGGGAAGAGGGGGTGCTCAAAGAAATCTAATTCGATTAAGTTAACATGCTCAGATTTATACACAGATGCTCTCCCTTCTTCATCTTCTTTCTGAGATAATCAAGGCAAAGATGGAAATACTTTGAAGGTCAGTCTTAATGGTAGGGAAAGGGATGCTTCATTGGAAATACGGTACTATATTTACTACATCAAGCCTAGTGAGCATTTATTTTATCACAGAATCACAGAATCACAGAATTTCTAGGTTGGAAGAGACCTCAAGATCATCGAGTCCAACCTCTGACCTAATGCTAACAGTCCCCACTAAACCATATCCCTAAGCTCTACATCTAAACGTCTTTTAAAGACTTCCAGGGATGGTGACTCCACCACTTCCCTGGGCAGCCTGTTCCAATGCCTAACAACCCTTTCAGTAAAGAAGTTCTGCCTAACATCTAACCTAAAACTCCCATGGCGCAACTTAAGCCCATTCCCCCTCGTCCTGTCACCAGGCACGTGGGAGAACAGACCAACCCCCACCTCGCTACAGCCTCCCTTGAGGTACCTATAGAGAGCGATAAGGTCGCCCCTGAGACTCCTCTTCTCCAGGCTGAACAAGCCCAGCTCCCTCAGCCGCTCCTCGTAGGACTTGTTCTCCAGGCCCCTCACCAGCTTTGTCGCCCTTCTCTGCACCCGCTCAAGCACCTCCATGTCCTTCTTGTAGCGAGGGGCCCAAAACTGAACACAGTACTCGAGGTGCGGCCTCACCAGAGCCGAGTACAGGGGGACGATCACCTCCCTAGCCCTGCTGGCTACACTGTTTCTGATACAAGCCAGGATGCCGTTGGCCTTCTTGGCCATCTGAGCACACTGCTGGCTCATATTCAGCTGACTATCCATCATCACTCCCAGGTCCTTCTCTGCCTGGCAGCTCTCTAACCATTCCTCTGCCAGCCTGTAGCTCTGCTTGGGGTTATTGCGCCCCAGGTGCAGGACCGGCACTTGGCCTTGTTGAACTTCATGCAGTTGACCTCAGCCCATCGGTGCAGCCTATCCAGATCCTCCTGCAGAGCTTTCCTACCCTCAAGCAGATCGACACACGCACCTAACTTGGTGTCATCTGCAAACTTACTGAGGGTGCACTCGATGCCCTCGTCCAGATCATCGATGAAGATATTAAAGAGGACTGGCCCCAGCACCGATCCCTGGGGGACGCCACTAGTGACTGGCCTCCAACTGGACTTGGCTCCATTCACCACGACTCTTTGGGCCCAGTTATCCAGCCAGTTTCTAACCCAACAAAGCATGCGCCAGTCCAAGCCAAGAGCAGCCAGTTTCTTGAGGAGAATGCTGTGGGAGACGGTGTCAAAAGCCTTGCTGAAGTCAAGGTAGACCACATCCACAGCCTTTCCCTCGTCCACCCAGCACGTCACTTTGTCATAGAAGGAGATCAGGTTCGTCAAAGAGGATCTGCCTTTCATAAAGCCATGCTGACTGGGCCTGATCGCCTGCTTCCCCTGCAAGTGCTGCGTGATGACTCTCAGGAGGATCTGCTCCATGAGCTTCCCTGGCACTGAGGTCAAACTGACAGGCCTGTAGTTTCCTGGGCCTGCCCTCCGGCCCTTCTTGTAGATGGGCGTCACGTTTGCTAGCCGCCAGTCAACTGGGACCTCCCCCGATCGCCAGGACTGCTGATAAATGATGGACAGTGGCTTGGCCAGCTCCTCTGCCAGTTCTCTCAGTACCCTTGGGTGGATCCCATCCGGCCCCATCGACTTGTGCACATCCAAGTGCTGTAGCAGGTCACCAACCAGTTCTTCATGGATAGTGAGGGCCACATCCTGCTCCCCATCCCCTTCCACCAGCTCAGGGTACTGAGTATCCAGAGAACATCCGGTATTGCCGCTAAAGACTGAGGCAAAGAAGGCATTGAGCACCCCTGCCTTTTCCTCATCTCTTGTAACTAAGTTTCCCCCCTCATCCAGTAAAGGATGGAGATTCTCCTTAGTCCTCCTTTTTGTGTTGATGCATTTATAGAAATGTTTTTTGTTATCTTTAACGGCAGTAGCCAGATTGAGCTCCAGATGAGCTTTGGCCTTCCTAATTTTGTCCCTGTACAGCCTCGCAACATCCTTAAAGTCCTCCCTAGTGGCCTGCCCACTTTTTCAAAGATTATAAACCCTCTTTTTTCTCCTAAGCTCAAGCCACAATTCTCTGTTGAGCCAGGCCGGTCTTCTTCCCCGCCAGCTCGTCTTTGGGCACGTGGGGACAGACCGTTCCTGCGCCATTAAGATTTCCCTCTTGAAGAACGCCCAGCCTTCCTGGACCCCTCCACCCTTCAGAACCGCCTCTCAAGGGACTTCACCAACTATTGTCCTGAGCAACTCAAAGTCAGCCCTCCAAAAGTCCAATACAGCGGTTTTACTGGTCCCCTTCCTGGCCTCGCCAAGAATAGTGAACTCCACCATTTCGTGGTCACTCTGCCCAAGACAGCTCCCGACAATCACATCCTCTACCAGTCCTTCTCTGTTTGTGAAGAGAAGGTCTAGCGGGGCACCACCCCTGGTAGGTTCACTAACCAGCTGCGTCAGGAAGCTATCTTCCACGCTCTCCAGAAACCTTCTAGGCTGCTTTCTCAGGGCTGTGTTGTGCTTCCAGGATATGTCAGGGAAGTTGAAGTCCCCCACGAGAACAAGCGCCGAATATTTCGCAACTTCTGTCAGCTGCCTGTAGAATTCCTCATTAGTCTCCTCATCCTGGTTCGGCAGTCTATAGCAGACCCCGACCAGGACACTAGCTTTGTTGTCCCTGCCAATCCTAACCCAAAGGGACTCGACCTTGTCATTCCCAGCCTCGAGTTCTACAACCTCGAAAGACTGTCTAATATAGAGCCACACCACCACCCCTTCCTTGCTGCCTGTCCCTTCTGAAGAGCTTATAGCCAGTCATTGCAGCACTCCAGTCATGAGACTATATATAAGTACACATGATTCCTATGGTTTGACCTTCTGGATCATAAGGGGTTTTGCTCCTTGATGATGAACAGAGGGGGAAAACAAACAAAACAGAGCCATTGTATTTCCTTATGTTCTTTATTTAGAACTCTCGATGAATAAGATCTCCAAAGGGAAGGAGTCCTTTGCTCCTGTGCATTGATGAGCAAATAATATTTCAGACACAAAGGAATTATTTATGTAATGGTCTTTGGGAAGATATTTGGGAGTCACTATAATTTTCTAGAAACTTAGAATTGGTTGCATAATAGATTAATAGAAGAACAAAAAATTCTTCCACTTGGGAAGGACATTTAAACCCTACTGTGAGTCCTATTCCCATTCATATATATTCTTCTGTATTGACAATATTGTTGAACAGATAATGATAGGTATTTCACCTTGGTCGTTTATTATTTATTATTATTATTGTTATTGTTATTATTAATGATAATAATAACAATAACAGTAATTAATATTATTAATTATTAATAATTTATATTTTATAATTATAAATAATAATAATAATAATAATAATAATAATAATAATAATAATAATAATAATAATAATAATAATAATAATAATAATAATTTTCCCTGTCGGCTGCTATGGAAGAAGAAACCTATACTGACTCTACTGACTCACAGGATGAAGCAGCTGAACCACTTGGTCTTCTTACTCTCCTAGTAAATTAGTCTGAAATTGTTAAATCTCATTATATAATAGATCCTGAATTGGAAATACTTCAGACAGCTTTGCCTGAGGACAGCTTAGCTCTTGCTGGAAACAAGATGAATGTAATTTTGTAGGTAGGGAAGAAAGAGCTTTCACGGAACTAAGACATTCATCTATTGGATATCTGCATACATGACTACCATGTTAAATGACTGCAGCCAAAATTAAGATTGTGTTTACCATTCATTTATAGTTAAATCAAGGTTGTAGTTTCCATAGATTTATCTGTGCTTTTTAATAAAGTTTTCTGGGTTTCAAACATAGTCTTGGTGTATAAGAGCAATACAAGAGAAATATTTGGAATACAAGGCAAAATACTTAGTTATCTGAGAAAATCTGTATGGGGTTTCAGAAACACATTTCTTGTATTAGTAGGGAACCTGGATGTTTGCTGGTGGAATACCTGGCAAAATTTGGAGGACACATCTCTGGAATACCTAACATAAATCTTCAGTGGATCTGTGCTGCTATGACTGAAAACTGTTGCAACAGAAATGTGTGAGTGCACATGAAGTTTCAAGTTTTTTCCTTTTCTCTGCTTTGAAGTCAGATATCTTTCCAACATGAACACACACAGCAATACAGAAGTTTTGGAAGTATGGCATGAAGAAAAAAAAAAAAAAAGAGTTGCACTGATGATATTCCTCAGCTTCACCATCTGCCTACACTCTACTGCATTCAGTTATTCCAATAAAATCCCAGTGAAACAGAGATGAGATGTGTATCTCTAGCAGAGTTGGCAAATCAGCTGCTGTAGTGGAACAGCAAAAACAGTTAAAAGTTCACATTTGATACAAGAGCCTTCTCCCATGCAACACAGAGATTTGTTTCCTTCTGCATCTATTTGCTGTCTTGGCAAATGTTCAGAATGTATAGAATCCTCCAAACTAACTAAATAAGTGTAGGTCTGTATTTTAAATAAGCACTTTTCTTCTGCTGCTGCTTTTATACAAAAATCTGAGTGAAAAAAAATGTTCCACTTTGACAGTTCTGACCACCCTCCATGACAGGTCAGCAGATGGTGTCTGTAAGTGATGAATCTGACAACTTTTGGGGGTCAGTTAACTGAAAGTGAAATACTGTAAAGGGAAAATGTGTACTGTTTTTCAACTACCGTTTCCTAGTACTTTCCAACAATAACGTAAATGAGGATTCAGTGCTGGTCAAAGAAAATCATTTGCTAACATGTGACTTGTGGACCATTAATCTTGGTTGCCCATCCTCCAGCTTCAGTCTGAAAAACATTTTAGCTCAGCAAGTGATGTTGTCAGTGACAAATGAACAAGATTAAAATAAAGTGATGTGGACAAAGCAAACTGTCTCAAAATGAATCTTCCTCTTTCTGGAAACCGTGATGACTCTTGTCTTACTGGAATCAGTTCTAGTTGCTTTACAGACTTAAGCTAAAAGAACTAAGAAATAATTTTCTGTGATAGTGAATTTTAAATTAAAAGAAACCTTTATGAGAAGCAACTGTCATGTTCTTTGTAGGACTCAACTGAGTTTTTCAGGCTTTGCCTTGTCTCAGGGTAATTTGTTCACCTGAAAAGTAAAATGTATTGCCCCTTAAGCTAAGAGTGCCGTTACTTTCTATGAAATTTCCATACTCAATAGGTGTGACACATATGTAATAGGATACCATGCAATGTGCCCATGGTCCAGAAACGATCCATCACTGGGAGAACAAGATTGTGTGTAAAAGAGGAGTGGATGTGCATAGTATATTGTTTGCACTGAATGAGGAAATTGAGGATGGTGGCAATAAATCAGCTGTGAGAATACTAGCCTGCAGAGAGAGATATTGTTCACTATAGTAAAATGTGTAGAAGGTTGTAGCAGGAAAATTAATAGGAGTAGGAGGGGTCTAAGACTGTGCTGTTACTCCTTGGTGGATTCTGCTGTGCAGATATACACTTACAGTACAGTTAATGGACATATACCCATTGATACTTGAGGAACAAATGTGCTTCCCTTAGCAAAATATTCTTGCTCAAACATTGATGGTCATCTTTCTGCCTTTTCTTATTTAACAATCAATCGCTCCTTTGGATCGTTCGCTACTGTTTTCCCATAGAGGATGTTATACAATATAATTTTTAAATATTGACTCTGCAGACTCTGGATATAAGGACTACAACTACCACCTCAATTCCCACTTCATGTTGTATGCTCAAAAGGAAGAGGAAAACCTGTGCAGAGGAGGAGTTCACTCAGACCTATGTTGAGGATTGCTTTGTTCAGTATTTTTAAGCCATCAAACCATGAAGTTCTAGTCCAAAAGTCATTTGGGAGTCAACAGCATTGTTGTTACAGCAAGCTTAATGTTGAAAAATGTGAGTCTAGGAGAAAGAGGTCAGGAGGACTAGGAGGAACAGCTGAATATCCAGGAGATGGAAACAAATATGAATGAGAAAGAAGAGAAGGGGCACAAGAATGCCTTCTGAAACATGTTTTAGGAGCACATTTGTCTCTCCTCTTCACACGTATGAACTACTTTGTTTCTTAAAATGGTTGGTGATAATTCTGTATCAGGATTTCCAAGGTATCCTTCTTCAGTTGCAGCATGATAGCTAGCTGTTTTACTCTGGTCTGAGGTGTTAGTCCCTGCTCAGACTCATGCTCTTGAATGACTAAGTTGTGACTTATGTCCCTAATGTTAATGACAATGGTCACTTATCCTGGGGGTCCATGAATATTCTGGGAGAGCATCTATGAGATGCTTTGGGGCACAGTCAGAGCTGTTTTCTCTCAAGGAAATCCTTTCCTGGAGAAATAGAGGAGAGTAAGGTGATGGGGAACATTTGAAGAGGAATCTAACCTTATAAATGCAGAAAAATAGTGAAGCATAAGAGCAGGAAACACACAAACAAACAAAAACAGGAAGAAAAAATGTTGAACATGCAAAACTGCTGAAAAAAAATTGGAGTGATTAAATAAGAGATGGAAGGAAGTGGAAGTTAATCCTGGTGTCTACAGAAACTTTTCTTTGAATTTTAACACAGGCAATATTCCTTAGGATAATTTTTCATCATTTTTCCTGGGCTATGGATATCCATTGTCCTGGTGGAAGGGAGGAGAAACTGACACTGTTTCTAAATCTGATCTCTATATTATGTAAAACTGGGAGAATCAGGTGAATCTGTGCCCATGCTGAGCAGTCATGCTTGTGCAGTCAATGAAAATTTTGCTGTAGCTTTTGAAGAGAAATTCAGGTATAAGGCATGAGAAAAGCAAAAAAACAAAACAAAACAAAACAAAACAAAACAAAACAAAACATGATTTGTCTTTTATTCAGTGCTCTAGATATGCAGCTCACAGGGAGTTATGTAGATCAGTACTCCTTTAGGCTTCATATTGTGATTAGAATACCTTGGGAAGTTCATCTGTCCCTTTAGGCTTTCTTGAATGTGTCTATAATTTTCATCAGTTACTGTGACATGTATTATTTATTTATTTGCTTGTTTTTTGTTGTTGTTTATTTATTTGTTTTGTTTGTTTTTCTCCCATTTCCCTGAAGAAGGGATGTCTTTCTCTAGCCACTGTGGAAGACATTCTTGAACAGGATGCCTTTCTCTGTCTAACTTCACTTGGTTCTTTAACCTGCATAAATACAGTAACCTATATACCTGTTACTATGTGTGGTACAGGAAACTGTTGATTGCACTTCAGGACTGAACATTTAGGTTCTAGATCAGATAAGAAAAAAACTGCCTACAGATACACAAGGTCAATAACCTCTGGATCTAGCCACTTATTTGCAAATAATAGAGGCAGTATTTTGTGACTGGCAGAGTTAATTTCTGACAGGGGCCAGGATCAAGCTTCTACCAGAACTGATCCCCAGATGAAGAGAAGTGGATCTGAGGGACAGGGAAGGGTTTATAGGGAAGCTAGAAAAGAGAACATTGTCCTGTCTTAAAAAAAAAAAAAAAAAAAAAAAAAATAATAATAATAATAATAATAATAATAATAATAATAATAATAATAATAATAATCTGTGCAAACACAGATATCCCTCTGTATCAGTCTGAGCCATCTTCCGGAACATGGCTTTTCCATGATCAGATCTTCCAAGCATGAGAGACTCCTACTTTGTCTGATGAAGTACTTCCCTAAGCAGAAGAGGTCATCAGGAGTTAAGTTTTGCTTATTTTCAGATCAATAAAATTGTTGATGTCCTGTGTTTGGAAACTCTTGTAGGTAAGTTTTGGCATGGTTTGAAATATTGCTGAGAGATTTTCTGTCACGTAACTGAAGCCTATTTTTTTCTCTGGGGTGTGAATATAGGAATATGTGTGGCAGCTGTATGACCTAAAACCTGCCCCAAGGCCTGAAGGATTGTTAAGAATTAGAAGTTTCAGCTTGCTCCTTGGAGAATGATGAAGAAAATTGGCAAAATTCCAAAATCATCTAAATACTCTCTGGACAGTTGGTTTACGGGAGATCAGTTCTACTCATTAGCTGTTTGCATGTGTTCTGAGACATCCAAGATGTTCCCTTCAGTCTGTGTTCTTTCAAAATGCTAGTACGGGATATCCACTTTGAAGAGTCCCTAACCAACATGGCAAGAATATTTCTTCATGTGATATTTAAATGATGTCTAATGGAGGTTTCTGCAGTAACAGCCTACCTGGCAGTCCAGATTCTGTGCTGACATTTAACTTTGCAAATCACAAGGGATATGCTTGATTTACCTGTTGAAATTGAAGACAGGGTTTCCAAATGTTCTCTGAGCTCTTAGAAAATAATTTTCTTACAAAAGTCTTTTTTTTTTTTTCTTCTAGTACCCCTCTGAACAAGATATTTTTGCACTCACAGTTTGTGTAAGGAGGCATACCAATATTAGCAACTCTGAGTGTGTCAGAAAAGAA
Source organism: Aythya fuligula (assembly GCF_009819795.1). Classification (NCBI taxonomy): domain Eukaryota; kingdom Metazoa; phylum Chordata; class Aves; order Anseriformes; family Anatidae; genus Aythya; species Aythya fuligula. Next base: position 22,868,397 of record NC_045562.1, on the reverse strand, counting down.
ACAGGATGCTAAACTTAAAACCAGCATAGATATTTCCTTGTAAACTACCAATTAGGCAATAAGGCTCAACAGGGCATGCAGTTATCACAGAGTAATTATAACTGTGGAGATTTATATGTCATAGTAGAATTTAATGGGGTAAGTACATCAGTGATATGAAATGAAATGAATAAAAATCATTGATGATATGCTAAGTTCCTAATATATATATATAATATGTGTATATATATATATTTTTTTTTTTTTTTTTTCTAAGGAGTCAGAGTAATATTAAATGGACAGGACAATATCAGGTTTTAAAATTGATTATTTTCTTCTCTGTATGTATATGTTTTAATCTTTAAAAAATTTAGGTCAAATTCATGCAGTACCGGATTATGGTATCTTTTATAGTAAGGCTGCAATTAGCCCTCAGCAGCAGAAAGTCTTTTGGAGAGCAGTCACAATCCCTTCTTTTTTAAGGACTGGAGCCAACTGAAAAAGCTGCTCTGTCTGGAATGAAAATCCTGAACAGAATATGAGACTTGCATCAATAACAAGCTGTTCCTTCTTGGAAGAAACCCAAAAGGGAAGGCAGGTGGCAGTAGTACTACCTCTACACTGATGATATGGATTTCTCTGCAGAGGTGCAGGGGTTCAGTTCTGCCATATGAAAATATAATTTAGAGCCTTTTTTACTGGAATTGATGAATTTAGCCCTTTTGATTTTCCTTTCACTAGAAACAAGTGTTCTTAACAGAAAAAGTTGGGGAGACAAATCCTGTCAAAGCGAAGATTGTATGACCTGTAAGGATGTGACGAAATTGCAATAAGGGAAAGCACTCTCTATTTCCAGATTTAAAAAAAAAAAAAAAAAAAAGGCATACCAGAGGCATATACCAATATGTCCTGTGAAAATGCCTGAACAGCCTTGTTCCAAGAACAGAGGGACTTAGCCAAATAATGAAAGGGAAAAAAATATAGCTAAATTAACCTGCTATTCAGAGCTGGGTTAAAATATAAATGGCTTAGATGCGATTATTATGAAGAAATATTTTGGTGATCTAGCAGGCTACACACTTGTGGTGGTTTTACCGTGCTGGGCTGCTAAACCCCACAACCGCTCTCTCACTCCCCCTCCTTTAGATAAGGAGGGGGAGAAGTAAAGCAAAGAACAACTCACGGGTTGAGATAAGGATAATTTAATTAAAGGGAAATAATTATAATAATTAAATAAAGACTACCATGAACTAAACAATTTAACTAAGGGGAAAATAAAAGGGAAAGGGGAAAAAGGGAGGAAAACAAACAAACAAAATAAATGAAAGCTATATGGAAGTGCAGAGGAAAGAAATTACTCTCTACTTCCCACAAATGAGCGATGATTGACCACGTCCTTGAAGCAAGGCCTCAACGCACACAGCCGGTGTTCGAGAGGAGGACCGACGTCTTCTCAACGAGAGCCCACCCCTCCCCTCTTCTTCCTGTTTCCACCTTTTATTGCTGAGTGTGACACCACATGGTATGGAATATCCCTTTGATTGGTTTAGGTCAGCTGCCCTAGTGATGTTTCTCTCCTCACTTTTTTGCCCACCCCCTAGGAGGGTTAGAGAAAGGCCCAATGCTGTGCCACTGCTGCTCAGCAGTAGACACAACACTGGTGTGATAACACTGCTGTTCCAGCTACAAGTACAGAGTACGGCACTGAATGGGCTGCTGCCGGGAAAGTTAACATTCCAGCCAGACCCAGTACAACACTGTTGACAGCTGCCTGAATATGAGAGCCCATCCATCATATTTGTGGGCAAAAGAGTCATCAGATGACCTTCTCCCATTATGGAAAGACAGACTGAATCTATTCCCTTACAGAACACTTCAGCTCCCCTGAGAAGGAAGAAGGAGGTGGCAGTACAAACAAGGCAGGTGAAATGCCACTACAATTCTAAGGGGGACTTCTTGCCAGATAATTTACTTTCACCAGACAGACAAACAGAATAAAATTTCTGGTGTTTCAACTGTCTAGGTGCAGCATGTGTGTAATCAGAGTTTGGTACTTATACTTAGGTTGTACATAGAGCTCTGTTACCTTACAAACTGTCACCAAAGTCTGTAAATGACAACTGATCATATTACCACACAGTACCAGACTTTAAAAATGTCCTAAACAGTGCCTGAAAGTTGTTCAAGGAGACAGAATTTTTGTTTCAGAATTTGCAAACCACAGTCAATTTAAAGATATTTTGATTTTCTTGACACTGAGCCAGAAATTAATTTCCTGGGATGGGGGTGGGAGGTGGAGGTAGAAGGGAAAAACAGAAAAGAAATAAGGATTTCTCAGTTTTAAACCTTACTTTGAAGTGAGAGACTGCAAACACTCTTTTGGAATTATTCCATTTTGATTAATATGCTTAACCAACACAAAGTGAAAATCACTTTTTAGTCTCCCGGTTAAGTGACTTACATAGAAAGGAGGACATCATGCTTTCAAGTTCTGCTCTGCTGAATGCACATCTATCTATGTAAAGAGAAAGACCCTCATGGAAGACTGAGAGTATACTTCTATAACCTAGCTATTTAGGTGGTAGGTAATGACCTATTGATGAAGCTCTAAATCTTGAATAAGCTGGTCTGTTGAACTACAGTAAACAAAAGGATTTATTAATTCCTCAGGTCATGTATTAATCTATGTCCAGCTACACATGGTTTCATAGTAGAGAGAAATTCCAGGGCTTCGTTCTCTTAGAAGCTCAGCTGTGCCTAGTGGCTCTTGTTACCATCCTGGTAAGCACAAGACAGGCATAGAGTAAAGCAAAATAACTGACTACAAAGGAACTTCCTAGGAAGTAACATCAACTATCTATAGGCAGTGGAAGCAACAGAGCATCAGTGTTCTACTAAACAAGAGAGGACTTTTAAAATGCTAAATAACAAGAAACGTTGAACAGTCTTGCATTTGTAGATTACATCTTGAACATCTAGTAGTACATTTATTTTACTTCTGGTGATCACAAAAACAATATTTATTTTTTTTTTTGTAGAGAAAAAATACATAAATCCCAATTCATTCTGACCATATATTTTCTTAATTTTCAGTGTGCTTCACTGAAAAAAGGGTTTTTCTCCTAACTCAGAGGGATATTAACTGTGATTACTATACAGAATACTATATATTACATGTATGTTGCATCGAGAAAATGTCCATACAACTATCTTCACCATTCTTTTCCAAAGTAATTGCTTATCACATTCTGTGATATTGCATTCCTCAGATATTTTAAATATTTAAAGCTACAGAGCTCTATGAAAAGTGGTTTGTCTAACTAGTGCTTATAAAATAATTAATTTTTGATGTGTGTTTCTATTGTTGTCTTAAAATTTCCATCTCAGCTCACATTTGAAGATGTAAAGTATTCAATTTAACATGAATTTCTAGCACAAGCTCTGTTTTTGTAAATGGACTACTATATGTTATGGTTTCTTACTTCCAAAAGTAATTATCTGGCAAAACATATTTTGCAGTAGCTATTCATTTTCTGTTTCCCGTATGCATTTTCTTTGTGCATAAGAGATTCATTTTAGATGAATCCTCTGCAGTTATTTGGTAGCTTTTGCTATACAGTTGTTCTATGTACTTTTAAATCTATTACATGGCAGAATCTGAATTAAGCAATATAAGCATATTCATAACTTATTTTCACTTGAAATATGCATTTCTTGTAAAAGTTAAACTGCAGATTGCAGTTTGTTTTGTTTATAATAAATACTTATGAAACTATGACACAAATACTATGAATCACGTGGCACAAATCATAGATCAATACCGTAAAATCAGATTTTGCCCTACAAATGGAAGTAGATTTTATGGCAATGTGGTAAATAAAATATATTTTTAAGTTGGTTCAGTGTTGTAGGTATTATATTTTACTATAATACATTCCTTTTTAATTACCTATGCCGTTATCAACTTCTTTTTAAAAAGTCCTAGAAGTACTTCAGTAATGAAAATAACAAATCAGAAATATTTACGTCAGGGAAATATCAATGATAATCTCTCTTTCAACTGGACATAAATCCATAATCAGTGGAGATCTACTCGAGAAGTTTGCAATTCAGGGAGCTGTTCAGCTGATCATTTACTAAAATTGAGATATGTTTGCATAAAATGGTATTAGGAAGCTACATTTATGTGAAAATTGTGTATTATGTGCAAATCCTGCCCCATATTCCTGTTTCAGGGTTAGATGAGTCTTTTCAGTGTATTGACTGCCAGGTTGACTCAGTTGTCTAAACATGTTTTCTGTTCAACCTAAAATGGGCCTGTGTATCCAAGATAGCCACACAAAGTTGGGAATACAATACAGGACCTTCCAGAAGCTTGTGCCATTCTAAAATGATAGGTAGAAGCCATGCAGAATAATATAAGGAATTTCAAAAAGTAGTTAGTGTTTAGGCAGAAAACCCAAAGGTGGCTCTGAGTAACGGGAGCTTAGACATATAGCTCATATGTTTAGATGTGTCTAGAAGTGTCTTAATCATGAACTGATTCCCTGAATAAGTGTCAATAGTTATGATCTAGTGCTACTCTTAGGAGACATTTTGATCTTCTTCCTACTCTATGGGTCTTATTTTGCAATGGACTAAGCAAAGGAAATATTATAATAATTGAAATAATTGACAAATTTTAAACATTATTATAGTAGGTTACTTGCAGCAAATCAGAATGTGGTACTCAAATGGGAAAACTGATTCAGTTTCAAAAAGGTAAGCAATGCCTGACAGCATGTTGGATATGAAAATTCTAATATCAATATGAGATGCTTCAGTGCTTCACCACTATTTCACTGCAAGACTGATGAATGCCAGGAACTAACCCAAAGACTGGATTATATTTGTGCAAACGTTGGTTCCATTTCTATAAAGGATAAAGTCAGAATTCAGGAACAAAGCACATTTGCTTAAACTACACATCTTTAGACATTTATTATAAATTCAATGCACTGCATTAAAAGTTTCTGTTTGTTGCTGTTGTTGTTATTGTTGTTGTTGTTTTGAACATTTTTTTTTTTTTTTACATTTGAAGGAACTGATATTCTGGTGCCTGGTGCAAAGTGTAAAGTGTCAACCGTGTGTGTGTGTGTTTATCTACCTGTGGTGAAGAAAGCAGAGTCCGATATTTTTTCCTACCAAACACATATTTAACTATCCACCTTTATGCACTAATTTTGGGGTCACTTCAAGTGGATATATGGCTGTTCAAAAGCATAATAAATACTAAAATATTTATATAACTACTGATAATCAGAGGACCCAGCTGATGATCAAGATGTTACTCTGTAAATACAGTGTTCTGTTTGTTCTTCAGGTTTTGGCACATAATGGTTTTGATGTGCATAGTTTGCAAATCCATGTGGCCAAGACAATGCAGAAGCTGCTGTCAGATTCAATTTACTATGGACTTCTGCTCACGTTTAGAAACTACACATACAGTTAATTAATGTTCAAAAGAGTGGAATGTTGATTGCACGTATAGATTTAGATTTGGAGTACCTATGTGGAATGAAAGTATAATGCATGTTTTGTCAGGAAAAATTACTGATACAAACATGGGTGGGGCTGAGTAAAGATAGCAAACACAAGGGGAAGAAGGGAACTAATTTGAGCAGCAATAATTTTTTTAGGGTAGAAATAGCAGTTACTAATATGTACATTTGTAAGACAAATACAGTGCATGCTGTTCCTTGCTGCAGTTAAAGGTCCATTTAATTCCATACTTACTATTGTGAAGTTTTACAGAGACTAGTATTGTTCATTTAAATAGTGATTCTTGGCTTTATGTTCTTTCATATTGTGGCATGTGGGTGAATATTAGCATTTATTATAAAACCTTTCTACCGTGACATACTATCAGCAAAAAAGGATAAGGCAGTTAAATGAAGGGTACCTTCGGGCAATTAAGTATGCTGGCACAAGATCTCATACATACAAATTCTTCAAAACCTAAGAAAATCATATTCTTCATAGGTTGAACTTCCGCACACCTCTATCTCTCTTTACATATTCTCACTTACTTTCTTATAGTATATATGCATAGAGCAAAGCTATGCACAAAGAAGGAAACTCTTTTCAGAAAGAAAGAATTTAATAATAGAATTTACAAGTACAAACATTGCATAGGAAGTCTTACCGTTAGATGCAGCCCAGTCCAGTGGGTTTCAAACTGCAGGTGGATTCCAGCCCAATAGAGGTGATGCTGCTGCAGTGTTGTACTCCCAGGTCCAGTCAATGATTAGGCTGATAGGTATTAACAATAGGCAGCCGTGTGTACTCTTACCTACACTTGCACGCACATACTCAGCCATACACGCACTTGATCAGTCACACAGGTCAATACAGAGAGTAGTGTCTTCATTGGTACTAGCCATGAACGCACACTCTTACATTCTCCCGTGCTTGCTACCCCTGGATGCTACCTGATCCTTTTCTTGCCTTTGGTCTTTCCGCTAAATCTCATAAGAAGTTGTACATAGTCCATGATTTTTTTCCCCCTGCATCCCATAATAAGTCCTATATTCTTCCAGGTAATCACCCCCTCTCATTTGCACAACGTTCAGGGGAGACTGTCTTTCACTGACTCCTCTTGTTGGTTGGTTTCCTATATGGGACAATGGTCAAATCATTCTCCTCTGATAATTTTAGGAGTGGCCAATTCAGCCTGTACCATTTTCACTGATAATGTAACTTCCATCAATCTTTGTGTTTATTGTGATTAGCCTTTAATCTCATAATCTAACACTTCTTTGTGTACTTACAATGTGTATTGTCAATTTATTTGCCCTTCTTACCGACGTTGTACTGTTTTCCCATCTAAATTAGAGTCTGCATTGAAGTGATTGCCGGGAATATATTTGTGCCTGTCAGCTACAAGGTCCAAAGTTGCAAGGCTGCCACCTAACTCTTATTTGGAGGTTTGATTACTTAAATGATGTTAGGGTTTTGGCTTTACTAAGGTACTAAGAACATAAGAACTCAGTGGATATAGTTCAACTTTGGCTGTCTTCAGTTCTGTTTCTCAGTCAGTGGTATTCTCACAGAGATGAATAGATGAGAGAAGTTACAGTAAATTAAAACTCTCACTATTGAGAAGTAAACTGTTTGCCTGAAGAGCTGTTTGTTAAGGAGATATTACAAAATCACATTTCATATTATACTGATACTGATATGTCAGGTGCTAAGTGAAGAAATGTTCAGAAATAACTGATTTATGAAAATGAAATTTCCTGTGGAATCCTTTTTTCTTTGTTAAAAAAGAGAAAAATGAATTATTTTTCTACTGGCCATAGGGCGTATGTCTGAGCAGTATTCCCCAAAATATGCAGAACATGATGAATTCCAAATTAAATGGCTTTGTGTGTAGTGAACCATTTTTTTCTTTATAACTCAAGTGTGTTTTATTTTCCTCTTAAAAAAAAAAAAAAAAAAAAAAAAAAATTGTTAGCTTTTAAGCTGTCTTCTGCAAACAATGTTTGGGAAATATCACTCGCTTTTATTTAATTCTCAGAATTTTAATAAAGCATACTGAGCATTAATATTTAAACTCACTTATAAAATTATTTTTTTCCATGTTAGTATTTGCTCAGTTTTATGACTAACTGAAGTGCAATACATTTGCATTTCAGGGCTCTGAGAAGAATTAAGGACTTTTTTCTGCCACCATAGAGCTAAATCAAGCTCATATTCAGTAGCAAAAAGGCCTAATAAGATGCCAAAGAGAGAAAAATAAATAAATAAAAATAATAAAAATAAAATACAGAGACTGCAGCCTAGCAGAGAAGTCTGAAAAGGTGTGAGAAAAGACCTTGGAATCCTCTACAAAATTACTGTTTGGCAGCATTGTATTGGGACATTCAAATTGCTGTTCCAATGACTTAAACTATTGCCATGAAAAGGCAGATTAAATAATTTCTATATTCATGTATAGCTTTTTTATTGCTTAGTGTAATCTATATCGCATTTCTTAGAGAGAGACTCATTTCCTTACAGGTACGTGATGCCATCACTTTCCCAAGATCCATATTACGATATCTATTCTCCATATGACTTCAACAGAATTACTGAAATGAGATCCTTTTACTATATGTAGTGGTTTCAGATACATGTGGGAATAAATAATTTCTTTTCTGATATTTCTGATTTTATGAGGTTGTATTTCAGAAGATGGACAAATTAAATTACCACATGACTGTTCTTTTCTTTATTCCCAGATAGTGAAGAAAATACTTTGATACTATTGCCAAAGCTAACCAGGCCATCTACCATCTCTGCGAAGATTTTGAAATGATGAATAATGTTTCAAGAATTATCAAGAATTATTAAGTCTCAGTCACAGTGTAGCAATGCATTTGTTTCTGTTAGGAATAAATATTAGGAACAAATATCCCATTTATTGTCCCAGTATTGGTCTCTTTCTAAGCACCACTATCATTGTGTTGTCTATGGAAGAATAATCAGAACAAGAGTTGCCCCAGTGTCCCTAAAAATGGGGGATTTATCATCATGGCCAGACTATATTGTGATGTTGCCATGTTAACATATTGCACTTGACTGAGAAAAATAGCCTTAATTTACTGTAATCAAGTTTGTAGAGTTACCAGCTTCTGCAGAGTAGAAGCTCTTGACAGTCATGCAACAAAACTGAATGACAAATTGATTGAAAGAATATATGTAGAGTTTATCAAGACATTCTTGCAATTATAACCAGAAGTATTTTCTTACTATAAGTTAAAAATAAACAAAACAAACAAAAATAACAAACCTATGATATTTATTTTTTTCCAGAAAACTAAAGAAGCATGCTACTGAGTTTTTGCAGAAATTTGCTTTCATTTCTGAAACAACTGGTACTTCACTTTTCTTACAGTTAAGTAACGTGCTAAACCAGTATCCTTTTAATTTAGAATGCTGTTATTTATACTGAAGTAAGGAAGCACATGTTGATAAGTAGATTGATTTCTGATTTTTATGAGTGTGTCATTATTCCTAACATTACTCTGCTCATACATTCACCGTTATATCTGCGGACCTAGGCATAATGTTCTGGAGATATTCAAGATTCAGAGCAAGTTAATTTGAGATCCTTTCCATTTCTACATTTCTTTCACTTGCATGAAACTTTTCAAGTGTCTTTTCTCCAACCGGTTCATATGGGTTACTGCAGGACTTGACATCACACATGATATTGAAGGACATTTTTTTCAGTTTTATTCCTGATTCGCCATTTCTCAAAGATGGATGTTTCTTCATTTTCCCCTCATTTTTCCCCCATTCCTTTCTCATATTACATTTTACTTTTTCTTCTTGCTATATTCCCTTTCAGGTCCTTTTTATCTCTCAAACCAGTCTGCAGAGAGACTTAAACCAGCCATTTTGCTATAAGTTACAACAAAAAGCAATTCCTGAATAACCACAACAAAAATGGAAATGTTAGTTTTCATTCATAGGAAAACTAAAATAAAAGTTGTTTTTTCTTTTAAGTTGCTGCAGAGAACTCCAAGATCAAGTATTGATGTTCATGCCTCTCAGTAATTTCTTTCATTTGAACATGTAAGCATAGGGCTGGATGAGCTTGAAAATCAAGTCTAATGGAAGCAAAGCTCCCTGGCTTAAAATTTCACATATGCATAGGAAAACTGAATTAAAATCAGTAGAGAATTTCAAAGTGACAAAAGACTGGATGCTAGAAGGAAATGAATCTATCTGTTTCAAACAAAATGAGAAGTTTAAATCAATGCAAGAAGAATCAGTGGATTATATCAGTTATTTATGAGGTGGATGGAATTCATCAGTGAGAGAGATAACATCAAGGAAAGTAATGAAGTAACCAGAAAACTGGAAAATTAGACAATCATCCCACAAACATTGAAAATTAGTCATCACCATAAAGCCAGCAAAATCATGTATGGGATTAATGGCAGGCATGAACAGAAAGGTTAACAAGTCTGTATGAGACAAAAATAAATGCTTTCCTGATTTTTCCTTTCTCTGCTTCTTCTCTGCCATTGAACTGCAAATACACAGAAATACGACTCATCCAGAATACATTAGATTTAAAAGATATGACTGGATTGTTTCTGTGCCTACAGCATAGTAGATTTAACTGCACCCATATCATAGATTTGACATGTTCTCAATTCCTATTTGTCCAGAATTTCCAGATAACTTCAGCTGTTTCAGACTCTGATGAGGTATAAGAGGTCAAAAAATCATAAGTGAACAGCCGAAGTAGCCATGTAATTTCGAGCCAGGAATTTTGAGCTCATTTTTACTATATATCACTCTTGTTGGTACATGTCTTTTGCTTGTCAACCTCTCCTTCTTTAAACTTTAATAAAAATTGCTGAAAGATATGTGTTTAACTTATTGATCTGTATTTATGAGTAAGGACAGTATTTATCTGAAGAGTTAAAATATAATTTATGAACTTTTTTTTTTTTTTAATGCAATAGTCACAAAGCTTCTAAACACGATATAATGTAACCACACACTTATTTCAATCTTTTTATTGCAAAACGTTTTTAAAATCAGAGTTTTGAATAATTTTGGTGGAAACTTAATAGATTCCCAGGTTTACTTAAAACCTACATAATATCCCTGACAAGTAAATTATTAACTTACTTATAATCATTCATTTGAAGTCATCAGATTACAGTTGCTTCTTGAAAGGAGATGGAAATACAAGGAAGAAAAAAGTTGCTGAAATATTTGCATTGTTCATTAAATAAAACATTATAAAAAGTTGTATAGATTTGCTGAAATCACAAGAAATGACCAGAAATACAATATATTTTATATTAAAATTGAAGGATGTAGCCAGTGTATTAACATGTTTTTAAATATATCTAAGGTCAGCTTGAGTGCTTTTGGAACCTACATTTAACCTATATACACAGTCAGGTATACTGTTTGTAAAAAGAAACTGTGATCGCATTCAACAATGCTAATCTACAGGTAGAACAAAGTGCATTTCGGCTATCTCCATTTCTTGTATGAAATACACCCTCATAGCACAGGAAGTCTGCCCATGAACTGCATGTGTTTAAGAAACAGTCATACTTATAGTACTGTCATATGTTGTTATGAACAAGAAAAGCAAAGTAACCTAGTTTTTCATTCATTTTGATTCACCCATCAAAAGGTCAGATGGTCAAATACAGGTGGAAAAGTGATACGTCCTTCCCTGACAATCTTTCATCAGCAGGGTTGATTGACACACTCTTTGACTAGAAAAGAGCAGGCCCATCCAAATAAAATAATATTAATTAAATAAATAAACCACATTTCCATGTCTGTGATATATAGATGTAATTTGGCTTTTTTTTGGCTTCCACCAGTATGGTGGAAGGAGTCATACAAACATCAGCTCTCTACGGGTTAAACTCTTCTCTGTGCAACTCCTGTGCCTCTTTAGATGCAATGTACCCTTCTATGTGATCCCAGGGGTACATCTTGTGCAAACAGCATATGGAGATGTATATATAATGGAAGCTCTTTTTCCAAGACTTATTGATATCCAAGGAAAAGGGAGCAGAACTTCTAAGTGTTTCCAAAGATAAAGTAGAAATTTTCAGCTTTCAACTATTGCTTTAAATTTATCTCAAGTTAACTATAAACAAAGGGCATTACCATTTGAAGGTCTCTTGTGCATGGAGCCAATGATGCACACTTCTGTAATTCTATTGCAATAATCATACAAAACAATTCACAAAGTGAGACTATTGTCAAAGTTATAGGCAAACCAAGAACTGATACTTCTGTATCTAAACAGCTATTTATTTTTTTTCTTTGTCAGAAATGAATATATTTGTTAGTCTGGGATTTTTCTCAGAGTTATAAATTGATTAATAAAAAATAAATCAATAAAAAATCACAGAAATACACAGAAAAATAACATTCTCTATTATATACTTTACAATCCTTAATAAGCATCTGACTGTTTTGTGATGTTTATTAAACTAGGAATACAAAGTTCATTTTGTTTGTTTGTTTGTTTGTTTTGTTTTGTTTTGTTTTGTTTTGTTTTCTGAAAGCCATTGCCAGGGGCAGAAACAGATGTATTTCAGAAGCACAACTATTGATCTATGCTATTCTTAATGACAAGTGTTTTTCCATTTGTTTGCACATACATGTAATATATGGGGTGGACATGCTTAGATTTTATTTGAAGCTTGTTTCATGTTCTTCAGCCCTTCTTTACTCTTTACCTTAATTTCTTTCTGTCAATAGGATATTTAACTACAATTCAGCTCTGCTTTGAACACTTCTCTTTTTGAATCTCTTTGCCCTCTATGTTTTGAGATGATAAAAAGTTGACTCTAAACCAGTGTAATAAAGGAGGTTGCATTATTGAACTAACTGTGAGCATCACAGAGCTGAACGAACACCATCACACTAGTGATTTAAAAGCAATTGTAACTAAGTGTTTTAGGTAGATGAATAGTATGAAAATCTACTGTTTTCTTAACTAGCCCCAGTAAGCCACCTTTTCATTTCCTTGACCAACAATTTGTTCTCATTCTTGAACATATTCATCTAGTTATGCCCTCCAAACAGATGTTGATAAATATTTACACAATGCTTCTGGTAAGGTGTGCTGCTCTGCTCTGTGTTGATGTTTGTTCACTTTGGTCTGATTTTCATGGGCTGTTTTTTTTTTTTTCTCTTACTATGTTCACCTTTCCTGTACCGGCAGAGGACAAGACTGCACCTTGCAGCGTATAGCTGATACCAGCACTTACCACTTGTTCAAGCAAGCACTAAGCTAGCACTGGAACTATTCACTAGGCAGTACGGTGAGAGAGGAAAGGATTGTGCCATACTGACCTCCAATATCTACCATTACTACCATTACTTATTTATGTGCTAACTGAAGGAACAATGCTAGTTAGCTCTTCTGTTGTTCACATCTGATCTTGGTTAGAAAAAGCCAATTTCACATGGGAACTAGGGAGAGTGGAAAATAATAAGAATTTATGCAGAAATGTCTCAGACATGAAGAAGTATATCTGAAATGGATTTTCCTTGTCATCAAAGACATGTTGTAGACTGTTAGCCTACCACCTCTTTCCTTCCACTTGCACAGGAAAATGATGTTTTCAGTATATGAAGAAATAGAGATTTCTTTGAGATTCAGATTAATAATTTATTTCTAATCTTATCAAATAATTAAGTTAAGAATGAATGCCTCACTTTTTAAGTTAAAATCTTTAGATTTATGGAAAGTAAAGCATAATTCAATGTTTAAGAAATATCATTAAAAGGCAATTTGGTTGGTCTTATAATCTCTTCAATCTTAAAATAGACGATTTCAGCTATTGAATAACTCTAACCAGTGGGAGAAAAAAAAAAAAAATAATAATAATAATTTTGATAGGTCATGGGGAAAGTTCATTGTTTCAAGACTTTATAACTTATAAAATCCTCTTTGTGTTTTGTTGTTGTTCTCATTGTTGTTTTGGCCAAATAGAAACAAGTGAAAAGCATTTTCTTAATTACTTAAAAACTGGGAAGATGCTTCATTCCTCCAAAATATTTTTCTCTGCAGACCTCATTTTGCCTCTCCTTTGCCTGTTGTTGTTTCAGAAAAGACAAATTCACTTTGGTGTAACATTATAGGATTTCAGAAACTACAGATTTCCAGCAGAATTCTGTGTCATACAAAATGTGATCTTGTTTGATAGGTCACTGGAATACTAGTTTGAGAACTAGTCCACAGATTTCAAGTGCATTCCAAAATTTTGATGATAGACTCCGAAGACTGTGAAAAGTATAGAAACATCTCTCTTCCTGTGCCTGAGCTGGCAATATTAGGGGTGTTTGAACTGCAACTGCTTTATTTAACAAACAAGCATACAAACAAAAATCGCTGGAAGAGGGTCTTCTTAAAGAGTTCTATATTCTGGGCTTGGCTACCAAGCCACATGGTTGGAAAACTCACTGAAATACTCCATTTTTTTTTCTCCTTTTCCTGTTTCATAGTTAGAAGTGCCTAAGTTAAAATAGATATATTAGATAATATATATAATTAGATAATATATATAATAGATATAGTCCTTTTCGAACATAGTGCCATGATTTTTCTTTCCTCTCAAATTTTCTAATCACTGAATTGTTATATTTTAACATATTACATGAAAAACAAATGTTCCTTCTAAAGGAGAAACCCATAAGACTACTTTCTTATTTTCTTTTCTATTCCTTCTATCACTAAAAGGGTAAACTTTTATATACATCTATTGTTTGTTTATATTGTTATTATTTGTTTGGTTTGGTTTTTCTCTTTTCTTTTTTTTTTTTCTTGGTGCTTATTTATGAGAAGACAGTGGATATACACAAAGAATTACAGCTTTGAAAAAAGATTTTTTATTCATGCAGAAAGGGCCTTGTAAAAGTACAATTGCAGAAGATGACAAAGAATAAAGCTTAGTTCTAAAAAGTGCCACATCTTTTTAAAACTCTCATTTTCAAATGCTGTTGTGGGTTTTTGAATCAATATACAGTTTTTGAACTTGCTTTTTGCTGAAAGCTATTTAAAAGGTCCTCTTTTCAATACTCATCCTACAAAGGAAGATGTGTTTATTCTTAACTTGCATTGTTATATTTAAGAACAGAAGCCCAGTTTTTAAATTTGAGTGAAAGACAACCACTTGCCTTTTGGCACCTTGTATGATAGGTGCTTACAACAAACTCAGAGGATGGACTTTTTAATGTTAAAATATGAAATTGCTTGTCCTGAGACAACCAGAGAAACCTATCCTGTATCCTACTTACTGCATTAGGTGGATACTAGTAAAGCTGAATTTTTGTGAACCAAATTATTTTGTTGGTTTTTTTTTTTTTTAAGTGGGCCTTTAAGTGCATATGTCCTTCCTTCTTTCCTTCCTTCCTTCTGTCTTTCCTTCTGTCCTTCCTTCCCTCTCTCTCTCCCTCCCTCCCTCCCTCCCTCCCTCCCTTCCTTCCTTCCTTCCTTCTTCTTTCTCTCTTATGTCATTAGGTAAGGAAGTACAGGTAAATCAAGTGATGATGGGTGAAGGCTAGAAGACTAGTCTTCCATCCCTGTGACATCTTCCTAACTTCTCTCAAATGTTCTCATCTGATTCACCATTTTTTTTCTTAAAAGAAAACCCTTAAATGTCATTCATACTTCACTTTTGTTGCTTGCTTTCTGTATTCAAGTGGACTGATCAACTGACATAAAATTTCCATTCTTATAAGATAAACATTTGTACATAAACATTTTAACCAATGTTTTAAAGTGATGCAACTTAAAGATCAAATTCTAGAGAAAATTTATGTATCATGTTTAGTACTTATGTAAATAATTTCATAATAGCTTTAGAAATACAGCAATGTTTCACTGCCTTTCTCTGTAACAAAAACACATCATTATCAATAAGAAATCAACCAATAAAGAATGATACAAGACTATTGTCCTTTAGATTTACTATTGCAGATCATGCACAATAGTTGACCGATGTGCCCCATCAAAATATACAGTTAACCAATTGTAGTGGGGTTATGTGGCAAGGTTTTGGTAGGGGTGGACTGCAGGGGTGGCTTTTGTGAGAAGAATCCAGAAGCTGTCCCATGTTAGATAAGAGCCAGTTTCAGACAGCTCCTAAGGGACCTGTCACAGGCCAGAGCCAAGCCAATAAGCAATGTTTTTTGCACCTATGTGAGAGTATATTTATGAAAGGGAAAAAAAACAAACAAACAAACAAACAAAAAAAAACTGCTGCACCTGTGTAGTGGGTTTACGTGGCAAGGTTTTGGTAGCAGGGGGCTATAGGGGTGGTTTCTGTGAGAAAGATCTAGAAGCTGCCCCATGTTTGGGAAGGGCCCCATTGTTTTCCAGATCTGAGCCAATAAGCGATGTTGTTTGCGCCTCTGTGAGAGCATATTTAAGACAGGGAAAAAAAACGCTGCACCAGACAGCAGCAGGGCGTGAGAGAACAGCCTTGCACGTGCCAAGGTCAGTGTAGAGGGAGGGGGAGAGGTGCTCCAGGCGCCGGAGCAGAAGTCCCCTGCGGCCTGTGGTGAGGACCATGGTGAAGCAGGATGTCCCCCTGCAGCCCATGGAGTACCACGGTGGAGCAGGGTTCCATGCTGCAGCCCGTGGAGGAGACCACGGTGGAGCAGGTGGCCCTGCACCGACGGAGGCTGCCGCCTGTGGAAGACCCCTGCCGGAGCAGATTCCGGGCCGGACCTGTAGCCCATGGAGAGGAGACCACGCAGGACCAGGTGACCTGGCAGGAGCTGCTGCCCGTAGGGGAGCCAGGTTGGAGCAGTTTTCTCCTGAGGGATGGACCCTGTGGTACGGACCCATATCTGGAGCAGTTCTGAAAGAGCTGCTGCCTGTGGGAAGCCCACTCCGGATCAGTTCATCAAGGACTGCATCCCGTGGGTGGGACCCCACAGCACAGGGGACAAGAGTGACCGAGAAGGAGCGGCAGAGAAGAAGTGCTGTAGACTGACCATAACCCCCATTCCCCCGTTCCCCTGCGCCGCTCGGGGGGAGGAGGTGGAAGAGGGTGGATGGGGGGAAGGTGCTTTTGTTTTTTTTTTTCCTTTGTTTTCTCACTTCTCTCGCTTGTTAGTTGTAGGCAATAAATCTTACTATCTCCTTATGCCGAGTCTGTTTTGCCCGTTACAATAATTATTGCGTGATTTTCTCATCCTTATCTCAATCCTTGAGCCCTTTTCACATATTTTCTCCCCATTCCTCTTTGAGGAGGGGGAGTGAGAGAGCGGCTGTGGTGGAGCTCGGCTGCCCACTCGAGTGGAACCACGACAACCTGGGAAAGTGAGGAGCAAGAAAATGCCTGGCAAACCTGTGGGAAGCCCATGCAGGATCAGTTTGAGAAGGACGGTATCCCATGAGAGGGATCCCATATTGGAGCAGGGGAAGAGAGTGACCATGAAGGAGCAGCGGAGATGAATTGCTATAAACAGACCACAACCCTCATTCCCTGTTCCCCTGTGCTGCTTGAGGAGAGGAGACGGAAGACGGTGGATGTTAAGAAGTTGTGTTGTTTTTTTTTTTTATTTCTTGTTTCTCACTTCTCTAGCTTGTTAGTAGATAAATTTCTCTAATCTCCCTACACTGAGTCTGTTTTGCCTGTCACAATATCTGTCTCGGTTATTATTTCAGCCCTTGAGCCCTTTTCATTGTATTTTTTCTTTCTTTTCCTTTTAGGAGAGGGAGGGAGAGAGCAGTTGTGGTGGAGATCAGCTGCCCACCTGAGTAAAAACAGCACACCAATGGTGCCTGTCATTTTTCAGAGACTTTAAGGTCAGCAGGGCAACCTAATCCTGGTACAGCTCCATAGCATTTTACTAGTAAATGATGGGAGGGACAGACTTTGAGACTGAAAGATCCTTAGGAGGAGTCTGAAGCTTTGGACAAACAAGAACCATCCTCTTTTACAAGGTCTTCAGAAGTGAACAGATGGTCTGTTCTTGGATGTGCCTAGCTTGGGGAGTGCTATGAAAATAGCATGTACTCTAAATGAGTTGCTAGTTAACAGGGATGTAAACAGAAAAATCAGTAGGAAGATAAGGTGTTGGTAAAATACTCTATTTCACTGATATTGTTCCTTACAGCACAATTGTACGACTAGATTTATTTACTGTGTTGCTTTTTTATGTTTAGCAACACTTCATTCTACCACATCAGTAAGTTTGTACTGCCATTATGCTATCAAGCAACATATTAGTGTTCTACAGAAGCACTTAAAGAGCAGCACTTCCACAAGATGTACTGATTGCTGGTGATGAGTTTTATAAAACAGCCTTAGAAGCTTCTGTGATAACATTTGTCTTTGCACCTTGAGTATAAGACTACAGAGATTTGATGCACTGTGTCTTCTTATGTCTGCTTCTGTCAACATGTGGCTTTGTGTGGCTCATAGTGATGTGATGCGAGCTGTAATGCATCAAAGGATTACATGACTTAAAGTTTTAATGACTTAAAGTTTCTTCTGCATCCTGAACAATGACAGAAACTTTTGCTACATGGCTAATGTTATGTAATGCTACATATATAATAGAGAATCATTTGTAGTAGAATTGCAGAGTGCAGTTATGGGCATGACGAAGCGGAAGCAGGGAAAAGGGGAGAAATCTGTGCTCCTTCTTTGGAGCTCCTTCTACAACAA
Source organism: Aythya fuligula (assembly GCF_009819795.1). Taxonomy (NCBI): domain Eukaryota; kingdom Metazoa; phylum Chordata; class Aves; order Anseriformes; family Anatidae; genus Aythya; species Aythya fuligula. The sequence continues at coordinate 22,850,209 of NC_045562.1, read as the reverse complement.
TTTAAAATGAAAACATAATTAAAAAATTCAGAAAATCATAGTACATGAGAGAGATAATACTTCTAAAAGACCCTTTTTGAGAATTTATCAATTAAAAAGAAAATAAAGATTACAAACACATATGCTGGAGTTTTAGCTGTGAAATCTACAAGCTTGCAAACTGGTTTCAATGGAAAGCAGATATTTGTGGGTAAGAAAAATAATTATGTGAGAGAGAGACACAGAAAGAGAGGAGAGGAGAGGAGAGGAGAGGAGAGGAGAGGAGAGGAGAGGAGAGGAGAGGAGAGGAGAGGAGAGGAGAGGAGAGGAGAGGAGAGGAGAGGAGAGGAGAGGAGAGGAGAGGAGAGGAGAGGAGAGGAGAGGAGAGGAGAGGAGAGGAGAGGAGAGGAGAGGAGAGGAGAGGAGAGGAGAGGAGAGGGGAGGGGAGGGGAGGGGAGGGGAGGGGAGGGGAGGGGAGGGGAGGGGAGGGGAGGGGAGGGGAGGGGAGGGGAGGGGAGGGGAGGGGAGGGGAGGGGAGGGGAGGGGAGGGGAGGGGAGGGGAGGGGAGGGGAGGGGAGGGGAGGGGAGGGGAGGGGAGGGGAGGGGAGGGGAGGGGAGGGGAGGGGAGGGGAGGGGAGGGGAGGGGAGGGGAGGGGAGGGGAGGGGAGGGGAGGGGAGGGGAGGGGAGGGGAGGGGAGGGGAGGGGAGGGGAGGGGAGGGGAGGGGAGGGAGGGGAGGGGAGGGGAGGGGAGGGGAGGGGAGGGGAGGGGAGGGGAGGGGAGGGGAGGGGAGGGGAGGGGAGGGGGCAATTGAAAACGTGGCTATTGAAAAGGACACATGGTAGGAAATGAAAGCAGAACACCCAGCAAAGTACTTGTGATTTGGTCCTCAGAGAAGACATAGGAACAGGACTTTTAGGAAACAGAAATGAAGTGAGATGAAGTCGTATTTGAAGTAGGTTTTCTGGAGGAAACAGGCAGATCTTTTGCTTCTACTTTACAGAATACATGACCTACTATGTATTTTTATAATAAGTAGAACCAGTAGTTGATATAAATGTGTGATTTCTCCTAGCAACAAAGATCCTTCTTGGGGGAAGGCACACAATTTTGGCAGCCTTCTAGGATCACAGCTGTAAACGTATCTTATGAGACTACATTACTTCCATTTTAGATTACAGAATACAGTCAATGTGACCTTCACAGTACTGGTGATAGGATGTTAACCAGATCTCTTCCACATTTCCAACACACATAAGGAATAAGACAGCTAGAAATTCCAGCCCTGTGACATGTCAGTGTTCCGCATCTTTTGTATAACTGGCCTTATTGGTATATAAGGTGGGGGGAAAGGAAAATCAGGATCACTTGAAAGTATTACTGAAATGTGAAATATAAATAGACAGCACTGAACCCAGCTTTTAACAGTGACTTGGTTTTCTCACTGTGTTACTGATGTTGAAATCAGATGCACTTTGCAGAATCAGACATACTACATGTAACACAGTGCAATGAAAAAGAGAGTATAGCTTCCACTAAAATCAGAGAGCAGAGAATATTGTTCTCGGTGTCACTGTAATGGGTGTGGTATAAGTGTCTCAAACTAGAATATAATCAATGTGAGTATTGAAATGAAAACGGTATCTTTTCTGACACATAAAGAATATCCTGATATACTTCAGTGCCACTACTGGAGGATAAGTTCAAAAACTAATATATCTTTCTTAGATGGGTGGAATAATTTGGTTGCTCAGAAAGTATTATCATTCGTAATGGAAAAGAAATAAAGGAAAGAAGCTAGAAGTGCAACTACAGAAAAATACAGTCTTTGAGAGAGACACAACACATGGTGATACCAGAATCCTTTCTTTCCCCGGTTTTCTATATCACAAAACTTTTGTATTGTATAGGATTCCAAGAAATGGTCTGTCTTTTCTGCTGTTACAGAGAACAGGTCTGCAGAAATGCAGTAGTCACTGAGAAGATAAAAGTTATAAAACTGAGCCTACTCAGAGGAATGATTGTACATTCTGCCTTTCAAAATGAACACTAACTTTCTGAAATTTACCAAAGAATGTTTTATGGTAGGAAGGAGGTAAAAGGATACACTAAGAAGCAACAAATGAAGTTGGCTGCTGACAATTATTTATCCTATTGGGTATCAGTTGCAGGTGCAATATATATCAACTCATTTTTGTTTTGACGTGTGGGCTTACATTTTCTACAGTTTCAATTTAGTGAACAGTTTGGAGCCCAGTATGGAACTAAACCTCAGGAACTAATTATAACAACATATGGAGCTTCTTATCTTCATTATTCTTATTCTCCCACCCCTTCAGATATGAAGCATATTCACTATTTCCACTCATTATTTCAGTCTTGCAAAGGTTTTGGAGTGTCAAGTTGATGAATTAACCTTATTTTTGTTGTTGTTGTTCTATTAAATGTTTCTCTAGGTCACTCTTCTTTTTCTGGGCAGCTCTCATTTCCTTACACAAGACAGAAGTTATTCTTAAAGTCTGTCACTCTAAAAACATTTTCAACCTGGCATTTTAAAAGCATGTCTTATATATGTCCAGTGTGATATTCAATACTTTTTCAATATACTTAATAAATATCAACTGGCAGGTTCACATACTTCTTTTTTATTCAGGTACGGATGAATAAATAATTCACATGAGTATCAATTATAAATGGAGAAAAATGGGAAACCATTACATGTATGTCCATGCTACAGACACACGTTTTCTTTTTGCCATTTCTTTTAATAATCTAGGACACCCGGCTAATTAAATATTTTAATTTTTTTCTTCTATAAAAAGTGTTCTTCTTCTCTAAATTGTATTCCTTTCTGACACAAACATTTTTCTGTTCCTTATTTCAGGAGGAACAATATACCAATCACCTCTGCTCAATGCCGCAAAAATTTCAAGACTAACACCAGTGTATATGAAAACAGAAGTAAACTATTGAATTCAGAAAATTCACATTCTTCGTTTCTTCTTGTATTTCTCTGTACAGTTAAAAGGGCTAGAAGTTCTTACCAAAAGGGCTTACTACTCTGGTCATTATATATATAAACAAAGACAAGACACAACATGTCATTACAGATTCAGTACTGAGATGAAGTAAATTTAAGGAGCAACAGCAGGTATGCTTCCCACAGTATCCAGGCAAAGAGAAAAAGCACTCTATCAGGCTTTTTCTTTAGTATTTTGTATTCATTTTCACCACACGCAGTACATCATTTATGGTCACCATGCGGCAGGCTCCCAGAATTAATATGAATTTTGTTTATGGTTACCATGACTTTTATTTAGGGATGTTCCCAATAATATTTTTATAAACTCTGTACAGGACATTATTCATATTTGTTACATGGACAGTTTACTAGTTACTTGGCAGATTATATGTGATTTATCAGATGAAGGCTTTGAAGCCTAGAGCACCAGTTTTTCAAATTTGTCTGAAGTGGAAGTGAACTTGAGGCTGTGATATATATTGATTTGATTATCATTTTATAAATATTTTCTTCCTTATTAGAGAAATAAGAGTATGCCCCCTCCTGCAGTGTAACTACTTGTGAGAAAGAGTTAGTGCTAGTCATCAAATAGGACACATAAATCATTATTATTGAATACAAAATTTGTGGCTTGATTTAAAAAACAAAACAAAACAAAACAAAACAAACAAACAAACAAACAAACAAAAAAAACAGGCTCCTGGATTTCTTTATCAAGCTCAGCATTTGGAGACAATGTATTTTTATGTATTTTAATTCTTCGTGTTATTATTTATCTGTGAAAATTCTGGGATTATTTTTTTTTTTGGGGGGGGAGGATTTATATTATTTTATTCATTTTATGCAGTGAGAGATTATTTATATACACTGAAGTTTTCAATGATAAAAGGGTAGTTATGAACAGGATGTATGCTGTGTGCTAGACATTATTGTTGCTGTAGTGCATACTTCAAGCTCCTTCATGTATGTGCACCCCTTTGTCTATTCTTCCTTTACTTCCACTGTCTAAAGAATATTTATGTTGGAAAATAATGATAATTAAGCTGATCAACATAATAATGATAATTAAGCTGATCAACACATATTTATACAATACCCTGTCTCACATACCTAAAAAATGTATTTATTTTTTTTTTCATTCTCTTTTTTTCTTGTCTTTCTCTCTTCTTTCATTTTGCTGCTGTCCTAGGACATCTCTCTTTCCACTGTTTTAGAACCAGTGGTCATGTTCTGCATGGGCTTTCACATACAAATGTTATCACTACCCCAACCTTTATATATATATATTCTACTAAGTCCTTCTCTCAACTTATATTTCTTTTGTGGAAAGTTTTTGTTTTATTTTTGTTTTCTTCAGAACCTTGCAATATTCCTTATTGGATGGAATGCATAAAATGCAAAGAACACTTTTTAATTCTTATATAGTCTTGTATAACACAGTAACATTAATATTATTTCACTGATTCATTAGTTATATTTTCCTTCCATAAATAAGTAAATAAAATCATTTGAATATGTGTTGCTTTCTTGCTTTGTTGCTACCTAGAATATGACTTGTGCTCAAGTCACAGGATAAGTGTAAGTTAATACTTCTTATTCTCTGACTCCACTTACAGATCAGAATTTTGACTTGAACTGCAGAGCTCCCTTTTCCAAAACATTTTTTAATCTTTTGGAAATAATCAGATTTGCACGGGTCTATCTGTTACAAGGGCATCTCAGTTATATAATCTGCTGTTGCTGCTCATAAAATTCTGGTACAGCTCATTTTCTTCCATTTTTTACTTTGTTACTGGATAATAAGTAATTTTTCTAGGTCATCTCATTCTTTCTCTATCTAAATAAAAAAGGTTTTATCTATCTCACAGTGTCAGCATAGTCCTCTGAAAATTAAATCCACTTTTTTTATATATATATATTAAAAACAAGCAAACAAAAACAGAAAAAAAAAAAAAAACTGTGAAACAAACAGTGAACAGGTATTGAAGCTTAGATGAAGGAGGCATCAATCTACTGTCTTCCATGTCCTATCCAATTTGCCTTTCTGCTGTTCTACTGGATCAAGAGGCGATCTTCTGAATGTAGTCTAATATTATCTTTCTCTCTCCTTTTTTTTTTTTTTTTTTTTTTTTTTTTTTTTTTTTTTTTTTTCTCCTGGAGTAGTATTGGCCTTTGTTTGGCATATTGCCACAATTATGATTTTCCAAATCATGCTTCTCAGCATGGGGTTTTCAAAAATCTGTAACTGCACAGATGAACTCTAGTAGTTTAGTAATAGTCTGTGATTAGCTGTTATTAGTTAATTTTCTACTTAAAGCTGCACAAGAGATTTTTCTCAGTTTCACTGAATACACTAATAGTACTTTTTTTTCCTGAATGCAGATAATTTTGAAATCAGTATATGCGACGTGTGTGTATGTTGTTTTATTTTTTACAGTATTTATTTGAATCATATTTCTGAAACATCACAGTGTATCATTAGTACTCTGCTGAATACAGTTGTAGTACTTAGTATAAGTGTTTCATTTAATAATTGTGAATTATAACTTTATTTGTTGGCTCTCTTCCAACACCGATGGCTCCCAGTGTGATCTATTCTAAGGATTTGCAGTATTCTAGGAAGTGGCTACAGGTTCTGCAAAGTGACATGGTTGTCACTATACATCACATGGTAATATAAAAACTTCAGAAAAAGTAAAAAGGTGTAAAATAATTGGTATGAACCCAAGTTGTCATGTCTCTCACACCTGCAAGGCATTAGCAAGACTTAGGAACACTTTGAAAGGGACAAGCTCAGATCAACAAGAGACAGTGCTCCAAGGAATTCAGGGTTTTAATTCCCAGGTTTTTGGATAAGTGATAGAAAAGGACAGATGTGCTCCTTCAACTTTAGTCATCAGAGTTCCCTGAGGGGAAAGTTGGCAAGATTCATATGTAACAGTAACTATGGCTTACACAGAAATACTGTGTTGGACTGCTGCTTGCTAAGATGAAATAAGGAAAGGACACTAATCTTTGTGGATTTGATTTATTTTATCTGTTTTGTTGTTTTTTTTTTTTTTTTTTTCTTTCTTTTTCCTTAGGATTCTAGAAAAGGCCACTCATTTCTTCAGAATGTGTTTTTTCCTCTGTCAGACTGCTGATAATAGAACAAATTCCTTTTCCTTTTTCTGTCCGAGAGCCTCAAATCTATTACCCACTGTGGGGGACACTGTGAGGGTTGGTGGCATCGTGGGTGTTGTGGGCAGAAGTCTCCTTCTGCTTCAAGCTGAGATGAGGGTCCAGCTCCTTTCTTCTTGTGGGTGGTCAAACCCCCTCTCCTGCAGGTGAGCAGCTGGATCAGCTACTACTCTTTGCCAGGACTTAGAAGGGGGCTGCTAGGCCTCAGTAGGGGCAGGTTGACACCTCTTATCTGTCTCCCTCAGAGTCTCCCAAGAGACCCTCAGGCTGCCAATTTCTTGATTTCTTGGCTGCAGCTCTTACCAAACAGCTCTGCGCAGTGTGTTTTTGTTTGTTTGTTTGTTTGTTATTTTTTGTTTGTTTGTTGTTTTGTTTTGTTTTGTTTTGTTTTTGGGGGGAAGGGGGTGATTTAAGGGTTGGATTCATCTGTCTCCCTGCCAGGAGTCCACACTGCAGCCAATCCTCACGAGGTCCTCATTAAATATATGCTACATGCGATTTCTGTATGTATCAGTACAGGCTGGAGGACAACCTGCTAGAGAGGAGCTCTGTGGAGAAGGACCTAGGGGTCCTGGTGGAGGACAGGTTGACCATGAGCCAGCAATGTGCCCTGGTGGCCAAGAAGGCCAGTGGGATCCTAGCACACATAAAAAGAAGTGTGGCCAGCAGGTCAAGGGAGGTGATCTCCCCCTTTACTTTGCCGTGGTCAGTACTCAACTGGAGTACTGTGTCCAGTTCTGGGCTCCCCAGTACAAAAAATAAAAAGACAAGGATCTTCTGGAAAGAGTCCAGTGGTGGGCAACAAAGATGATACAGGGCCTGGAATATCTTCCCTATGAGGAAAGACTGAGAGACCTGGGTCTGTTCAGCCTGGAGAACACTGAAAGGGGATCTTATCAATGTTTACAAATATCTTAAGTGTGGGAGACAGTGGGATTTGGCCAACCTCTTCTCAGTGGTTTGTGGGGACAGGGCAAGGGGCAATGGCCAAAAAACGGATCACAGGAAGTTCCACACCAACATGAGAAAGAACTTCTTCACAGTGAGGGTGACGGAGCACTGGAACAGGTTGCCTAGGGAGGTTGTGGAGTCTCCTTCTCTGGAGATATTTAAGGCCTGTCTGGACGCCTACCTGGGCAACCTGTTCTAGGGAACCTGCTTCGGTGGGGAGGTAGACCCGATGATCTCTTGAGGTCCCTTCCAACCCCTACAATTCTGTGATTCTGTGATTCTGTGGAATTCATATGGAAGGAGCTTCTCTCTTTAACTATCTTATCTGAAGTCCAATATTAGATTTAGTATCATGGAGGGGTTAAACACATAGCAAAATCCTTAGGGTTTTCTTTTTTCAGAGCACTTTCTTAATGAATTTACAACCTCATTGCAGTCTTTCAAAATTTATTATTCTCACTCTACATTCAATCCAATTATTCCACTACATTACCTATAGAAGAATTGACTCAATGTTATACTAAAGTCCTGAATGGCTCTTCCCTGGTAGAGGGGGAACACCAGTTCTACCAGTAAATGTCATGGATCATCTTCTGCTTAACTGGATGATTAGTTTATTTATAATTACATGTGCTTTCTGGGATTCTCTGTCCTGCAATTCAAGCTTTCTATGTTCTCATCTTGATTTGCTTTTAACTTTTTCACTGGTCTCCTTTTGCCTGTGATTTCAAAGTTCATATGTTTTTATCATCTATTCAGTTAAGAAGATTCACTTGTGTTCTCTGTTACTCTACTGTACAATATAGCAACAGTTTTGTTTGTTTGTTTGTTTGTTTGTTTTAATCTGTTGTATTTACTCTCCAAGTTCTGCTCTGTAGGTTCCTGCCTTCCAAATTTAAGCAAAATGTTTTTCCTTCCTAATATTTTTTTCAATCTTCAATTCCTTCATGCTTCTTTTTTTATTATTATTATTTTTTTTTTCTGCTCTTCTGTATGCTGCTACTATATTCTATATTCTTTTCTCTCTTGTGGTTCTCAGGCTATCACCATCACATTTCATGTACCCTGTACTGAATAAGCATATGAAAGGGTTTCAAAACATTAGAACTGAACAATCTGAACTACAGACACTACAAACCCAAGACTGCAGACGTAATCCTGTGGATTCATTGCCTGATGTCTTTCTAAACTCTTATTCTTCAATTTGTGTTTGTGCTCTTTCCACTTTAAACCATATTTATGGAGGTCAATGTAGACTTTAGGCTAATAATTCTTGATTGGGAACAAAATGAATTCCAGAAAGCATTTACAGTGAGTAAATAACTATATTTTTGAGCAATTTACAAATTCTGAACAATTTAATTTTATAGGTGGGATACTGTGATTTTCACCTAGGTTTGTAAGGCTGCAATGGTTTTGATACTGTACAAAATTTCAAATTCATTTTGCTGAACCCAGAAGAATGTGCACAAGGCTAGAGGCTTTAACCAGCTATAATCTAGTTCTGTTTGTTTTCATACTGTCCTTAATCAGGAATGAACTTAGTGTATGACGGCTTATGTCATAACATTCCATCTCATCTTTTCAAACACTTATTTGCACCTGACATGCCCAGTGATTTTCCCCACCGCTACTGCAATCCATGCAATATGTAAAGACCATTGATGCAGAATAATCATCTCTGATATCTTGTGATATTAGTGAATTACTATTCAAATTTTAGTTCTTTGTGAAAGCAAGTTCTTTTCTGTCTGTACTCCCTTCTTTTTGCTTGCTTCTTGGATCATACAGTGGTGGATAAGAAAGAAGAAAGCCATCACTTTGTCTGCTCTCACCTTTGTGAAATTTTGGCTCTGAAAGAGAGCTTGGGGTTTCTCTTACCCCAAGGTCAAGTGTCCTTAGGAAGAGAGACACTTCATGCATACATGAGTATGCAGGCATATAGCTATTTTGGACACTCAGGGATTAGGGCTCAAGTGTGACATAAGAACAAACCATTCCAATAGTATAGGCAGAGCAAAGTGCCTTTTGAATAAAGGCTGATTTAAAAATGCTTGTGTACATTTTGAAAGCAGGGCCTTGATGTGTAGGTCAAAGAACAGAACTTAAATGTTGGGATACTTCTCTGAATTAAAACCACCTAGCTTTTCTCGATAACCATTGAAGCTCTGTTTTCCTCACGATAACTCTAATGTTTAAAGTATTTGGGTTGAACCACCTGGGAACATAGAACATATGTGAATGCACATAAATGCAGCCTTTAAAATAAAGGTTACTGCTTTTCCAAGTATTTTCTGATTTTTGTCAAATGTGACATGATATTTCCAGGTAAAGAATATTTTGAATTTATGGGGAATGTGAAGGTGAAAGGGGAAAATGAGTTGAACGAGTTATACAGCTCTTAAAAGGAGAAGAGGTTACTACAGATACTCTGTTCCCTAAAGCAACTTTGGCTTTTCATCAATAAACATACTGTGGTGAATCACTGGCTGATGTAAATAGGCATACTAACACTGCTTAGCTCCTGCTACATTCCTGCTACTCTACCCTTATCCTGTAATTTAGATTTTGCTTGGAATTCGGCCAAGAAGTGTGGACATTCCTTTTGTTTGATAATTTTAATGGTTCAAGGGACCAGTTAGGAAAATAATATGGAATACAAATTCTTGTGGAGAAGTCTGAAAACAAAACTCTTAAAGCAAAACCAATACTTAAGGAAAGTAAATGATGAGCTTAGGGTTCTGAAAGAGTCCTCTTTTAACTAAAAGTGTTGCAGTAAGCAAAGAAATAGCTAACAATGTTGATTTTAAGAAGGGAGCTTTTTTCACATCAACTGGGGTAACAGAGTTTTGTTGCTTTAATTATCTATCCAGCTTCCCTCTAATCAAATTAAAACTTGAAAAGTCTAAAACATGTTTCAATGCCATGCTACACGCAAAGCTAACATTCTGACTGAAGTCAGCCTGTCAGAATTAGATCCAAAGCCTTTGGTTCTTTGAGCATGATCCAGTGCTTCTTTTTGTGGACCATCCTGTTCTTGGCACTGTGGCTTCTTGTATCAGTTAGTGTTTGTTGAGTTAGCTTAAGCTAAACTATTTAGTATATAAGATAGTGTGCATGTCTGTGTAGCATGGGGTCATATATATTATGACACCTGCTTCCTGATGTCTCTTTAACCTTATCTTCAGCTGACTTAATTCACCAATTTTTAGTAGTCTTGCTTCTGTTATTAAGCTTTAAAATTATCATATTTTAAATAAAATTTGATCATCTCTATATAAATTGATTTAGTATTGAGAAGTATTGAAACCTTCCCTATATAAATCGATTTCTGTAAATCTAGGTATCCACTCAAAAATACATCTTTACTGGTCAGTCTGTCTTTGTTTCTGGTAGATTTTTTTTCCTAATTGCTTTTCTGTCTCTTCAAATCTCTAATTAGGATATGAAATCATAAGGATTATTTGACGATTCTTTGACAGTATTTCTCTCTGTGCAGTGTATAGTACTGAAGACAGAAACATGCACAGATCTCCATGGCACTAAAATTCTTATTCCTCATTTATATTTGTATTATGAATAAGAACAAAACAAAACAAAAAGTTAGGTTCTATGGCAAAATTTAGAATTACTAATGATAAAGCCAGATTAATTTTCAATATCCACAGTTCGGGGAACTGACAAAATGGCTACCCACCAATGATGCATTAATAGAAATTCCCCAAACTGGAGGCCACTTTCTGTACAAAGAATGAGAGATTAAATTACTATTTGATCCTTTTCGCTGGTAAATAACATCAATGTTTTGTTGTTGACTTCACAATCAAAAGGACTGACTGCTTCTCAGCCATTAAGGTGCCTCTTAGTGTTTTCATTAAACAGTTTTCACACATGAACTATGTCACGTTATGAGCAGGGGTAATAGAATCTGGTCCAAAACACAAGGGTTCCCTCTGCTTTAAAAAAAAAAATAAAAATAATAATTAAAAAATAAAATATTTTCAAAATATAATCTATTTAAAAGTTAGCTATTGAAAACACTAAAGGTTCTTTTGTCATTAACCATGAATATGATCTTCCAGCCCTACATTTGTAAATCCCATTGAGATGAATTGCTATTTTTTATGTGTTTGTAGTCATGGACCAGACCTTAAAGTAGAGTCATAGAATCATAAAATTATAAAGGTTGGAAAAGATCTTAATCTGGTCCAACCATCACCCAATGTCACCCACTAAACCATGTCCCTAAGCACCAGGTCCAACCTTTACTTGAAAAACCCCAGGAACAGTATTCCACAAGTTCCCTGGGCAACCTGTTTCAATGCAGCTGCTATTTTTCAGCAAACTATAGAATTAAATTTTCCATACATTTCAGGTTACTTTTTCTGATAGATTTTGGTTGTGAATTAGAAGTAGATATGAATCTGATTTGTGCCTTCGCTCTCAGAAACTTATTTTAGGATGACATTAATTGGGCTTTGAAAATGACCTGTATATCTAGTGTCTATGCAAACAGACTGCAGAGAAGCGAACAATTTAGCCTGGACAGGGGGTATGTGATATGATAAAATTAGGAAAACCTAAAGTGTGCTTTAGAAATTCTAAAGTTTGGGTTTGTTTTTGTTTGCTTGTTTGTTTTTAGTTTGTACGGTGTTTTTTTGTTTTGGTTTGGTTTGGTTTTTTTTGGAGACAAGGTATTTATAGATCTCCATGTACAGTCTAGACTGAATCTCAGGATTTCCACATGTACAGGAAGAAGAATGTCATTGAAAGTTAATAGGATATGTGATCCTAAATTGCTTATATTATAGTTTTAAGGAAATGCAAGATTTTTATTCATGCAACACATAAGAACCATATAGAATTATACAACAAGTGTTACAAGTATGCAACCATTATACAACATGGGTTTTTTTGTTTGTTTGTTTGTTTGTTTTGTGTGTGTGTGTTTGGTTTTATGTTTTTGCTTGGTTGGTTTATTGGTTGGTAGGTTTTGTTTGGTTTATGAGTAGCAGCTTTATTCTGAAGCAAGGAACATTTAGAAATTTTAAGTTAATTCAAATCTAAGTTTCATTTTTGTCACACTTTGGTGAACACGTGTGAATTTTTTCAGGGCACAACAACTAACAATGGATGTAAATATGGATTGCGATTTGTCAGATGTTCTTCTTGAAAAATACAGCCACTAAAGAGATTGCAATGGCTTATTTTTAACACTTTTTTAGTCACATTGTACTGGTTTTGAATATGTTAATCAAAAAGAAAGTGAGAGTAAAAAACATTTATTAAAACATTTATTTTTCTGTTCGCGTAGCAAATAATACTTTTCAACATTCATATAAATACTTAAATATCTTTAAGTATTAAGACCCGATGACCTTTCGAGGTCCCTTCCAACCCCTTCAGTTCTGTGATTCTGTGACTCTGTGATTCTGTGATTCTGTAAAAGGACCTGATCTGAACTCATAAAAAGCATAGATTTTGATGGACTTTATATATAAAAACATGCTTGTACTGAAATAAGTAATAGTTCAATTAATGTCAAAAAGAACAAAAGCTTCCTCCATAAGCTCAGACTTCAGGAGCAAAATGGACTTGTAAAATACAGTTGTGTTTTGAAATGATGCACAGAAGTTACAAGTTTTATTTTATCAGCCCTTTTGCCCTTGTTTCCTCAGGTGAGTTTATTTAGCTGTTCTAAAGAGCAATGTCAAACATTACCAATCAGGGGAGGAAGCTTTAAAAAACTGTTTTCAGAAAAATTTAGTAAAAAGGGAAGGCTTTGTGATCCATCTGATTTTGATTTAGGACATCTGTTCCTGCACAAGTTTGTAGATAATATTTAGATTTATTATTTTTTATTTTTGTATTTAAAACCATATTTGCCCAAGATGGTCTTTTTCTTTATATTTTTACATACTTTGCACATACAAAACTGAAAGAATCTTAATCTAAAAATACTGTTTAAAAAATATATATGTTATTTTCCCTCAAATTATTGAAATAATATTTGGAAAATATTATAAATTGTAAGTGTGCGTTAACATTGACCAACATATCTTAACTTTTTCGATTTATTTAAAAATATATATTTGCACTTTGTCTATTTTCTTCATAGCTTTCTACTACATTCTCTGCAAGATTTCTTTTAAGTGAGAAACTAAGAAGGCAGGTCCTATTTTCATGTACACCTTTAGTAGTGGGTTTTGTTTAAATTTTGCTGTATCATCTGTATAATGCTTTTTTTTTTTTTTTTTTTTTTTGGCAGTATAAACTTATTGTGTGTACTGCTAGATGGTATTAAATGGCCCAGCGGCATATGTTATGTTCTTGCATCTACCTAATTTTCAACTTGAAATACCACACAGCAATGTTTGTGATAAACTATACACAACAAGGTCAAAGCAGGTGCCTGCTGGGATGAGTAATCATCTTTATTTCATCATCTCATATCAACAGGTATCATGGAGACAAAGTAATAGCTTTTATGAGAGAAGCTTCACATGTACCTCTGAAAAGTTATGAGACACAAGACAAAAGCAACTAAGAGATAATGACTGTAGATTTGCTAGAGTGCCCTGCAGTTTAATTTACATTGCATCCTGAAGGGTACTGTGTAGGAAGGCCAGATTTTTCAAAACAAATAGGCCTGAAAGTAGTATCTAATCACTAATGCTCAAACTGTGTGTTATGCTTTTAGAGTTCCCTTTTGATTAAAAAAAAAAAAAAACAAAAAAAAAAAAAAACAAAAAAAAAAAAAAGATTTTTTTTAAATGTAATTTTAACTCTCCTGTTATTCTCTGTGGCTTGTAAATAGAAAATATATGCTCCCCCCCCAACTTAATTTTCAATACATATGCAGCCCTAATTGTCACATGAAAAGTGAGGATTTTTCATGTTTTCTGTACAGAAAATATCTTACCTCTGTAGTATGGCTAATACCTAAAGAATGATCATATAAGAGACCTGACGGGAAGCTGAAGTTTGAGTAAGGGTGTATAAGTATCTTTCAGAAGAAGAAGCTATCAGAGGTGAAAAAAATACAAAGTGAAATCTTTAAAAATAGGAAAAGATGAAAAATAATTTAAACAAAATCTGAGTATGTATCCCAGAGCTCAAGGGTTTGGTTGCCTGCAACCCATATTCAAGACTGTGAAGGACAGCTATATGACCTTGTCTCGGGTCTAGTGAAAGAAACCATTACTGAGCAGTGCAAGTGCACAAATCAAAGTCATGCAAGACAAGGAAAATGTAAAAAAAAAAAATAAAATTTATTTAAAAAAAAATATAATAGTAATTGAAAGGGTTCCAGAAAACCTGAGAAGGTGTAACACTTGATAAGATTTGGAAGACATCTACTCAGTGAAATAAAAATTCAGCCCATTCCAAGGATCTTGGAATTTTAGTGGAAAATATATTGTGTTAGACAGGACAGCTTGTGAGAGGTGAGGCTGCCACAATGCCCCCAGGTCCAAAGAGTGTTCAGTCTGAGAATGTATTCCCTGTTGGCACATGCACACAGAGCAGACATATACACCACATATATACACATACACATGTATACATGGCAGGCCACACAGACCACAGACAGACACATAGAACATTCACACACTGAATCACACAGAATCATCTAGGTTGGAAGAGACCTCCAAGATCATCTAGTCCAACCTCTGACCTAACACTAAAAAGTCCTCCACTAAACCACATCACTAAGCTTTAAATCTAAATGTCTTTTAAAGACCTCCAGGGATGGCGACTCAACCACTTCCCTGGGCAGCCTATTCCAATGCCTAACAACCCTTTCAGTAAAGAGGTTCTTTCTAATACCCAACCTAAACCTCCCCTAGTGCAACTTTATCCCATTCCCCCTAGGCATCCTCTCTCTGGCTGAGCAGGGTGGAGATCTGTTAGTGAGGAGTGATTGATCAATCGATCTATCATCTATATATCTCTGCCTCATCTCTATCTTATCTCTATCTCTATCTCTATCTCTATCTCTATCTCTATCTCTATCATCTCTATCTCTATCTCTATCTCTATCTCTATCTCTATCTCTATCTCTATCTCTATCTCTATCTCATCTCTATCTCTATCTCTATCTCTATCTCTATCATCTCTATCTCATCTATATCTATCTATATATGTACACTGTGAATCCACCCTACACTGTGGATCTGTCCAGCAACTGGGCTCAGACACTGAGTCTATCCCGTAGCTGCCCCTGGATCCCAGTCTCCTTTGTCGATGACATGTGGACATATGAGTTCCCCAAGGCCACTGCAGTGATCCAGTTGCTGGTACAGACTATCTCACATACTGGTAGGTCTCATCCCTAGAGACCCCCATATTCTGTGGTCTCTCCAGCCAGGACTTCCGTGGTCTACCCATTAGCCACATCCTCCCATGGTCTTGCCCATAGGAAAGAGTTAGAAAGAAATGTAATAGATAAGACAGACTATACTGATCAAGTGTGGGACATGGGCAGATAAGCAACCAACCAGCAAGCCATTTACATTTAATGAATTACTTTTAAACCTTTATGCCTCTCTTTCCCCACACTTTGTCCTTCCAATATCACATAGATCCCTTCCTTTCCTCTGTGGGAGTATTGCCATGGGGGTCAACAAGCCCCATGGTTAGTGATAACATCAGACTCCTAACTACAAGGCCATGAGGAATGTAAACAAGTTAGAAGAAACAAAGAAAGGTGATTCAGGGGAATTGCTTGTTCTCCAACCATTAAGACATGGAAGTTGCAAAATGTTTGCTGTTGCAGGGCAAAGTTGTTAACCAATGAATACTTAGTGAAAAAGTACTACTGTAGAGCAAATGGTATAAGGAAACTGTCCTCAATAAAGAGTTGAAGTTATTGCCTCAATATAGAAGCAGAAGTTATTGATCCCTAAAAAGAACCCTGGTGTCCATGTGGTCATTACACCACATTCCTTCACTAAAGATCCTTCAAGAATTTCTGTGCAATCCTGAAATACTCTTCCCCTGCATTATTTAATGAATGTTATACCACTAGACAGTGGTATAACAGTGCAAAAAGTGCTTCTCCAGCACTGACTTACTTATTTCACAGATGGAGGCTGGGCTAAGAGACTCCTGGGACAGCCCCAAAAGGGGCCTGGACAGGACATCCCTCCCTTTGAGTCCTTGATTTGGGTTCCTGTCTGCCCTGGGCTTGTGGAAATGGGTCTTTGATGGGTTGATGACTTCTGAGATAGGCCTGGCAGGAGCAGCAGCATAGTTTGTTTGGGCTTCCCCAACCCAGCCATTGTCTCTCATTATTCCTTTGTGGGAAAGTCCCACAAAGGAACAGCAGATAAGTGTGCAGATAAGTTCCTGTCATGAAACCTAGAAATGCGTTCTTTTGGCTGGGGGATAACAGTCTTAGTAGTGGGAGAGGACTCTATGTGACATAAGACAGTCTTAGACAAGCAGTAACCCTCCAAACTTTTAGTATCCATCCTGTCCTAAAAAAAGAAGTTGATTATTTTCAAAGGAGAGTGGAACACATTTTCTTACTCAATTTTGAGGCATCTGGGAAATTATTTTAATGAAGAGAAGAAATGCTAATTGTGAGCTGCAAACTTGTTTTGAAGGACAGGTAGAAAATGATGAGAAAAATACACTTACAGTGTTTCTGGACATAAAAAAAAAAAAAATCATAAAGATATAAAGATAATATTCTGGCTTAGTTTCTGTGCATTATCTGTTTTAAGTAGGCTGTGTTCTTTCAAACTTTGTTTACATTTAACAAAACATTCTAGTCTTGTTACAGTAGATTGCACATGTTATGGAACTGTTTTTAAAATAGGAGCACTGCACAGGAATATTTCCAAAAAGAGCTCATAAGATGTAGCAAGAGGTACATCTTATGATATTGACATCTTATGATCTTGATGTATTACGATTTTGATGTATTATGATCTTATCATGACATCTTATGATCTTGATGTATTAAATCTTTCACATCTCGAACCTTAAGAGGTAACAAAAGTTTTTGCAAGAGGTAGCAGAATGTGACTATTTCCAGCCAGGACATTTCCATTCCTGGTCCAACACCCTGTTCAGGCAGGAACACCTAGAGGTGTTTGTCCAGGATGGTGTCCAGATGACTTTTGAAGTTCTCCAAGGAGGGAGACCTCTCTGGGAAACTTGTGCCAGTGCTCTGTCATCTGCATAGTAAAGAAGTGCTTCCTCATGTTTAAATGGAACTCCTTGTGTTCCAATTTGTGCCCATTTTCTCTTGTCCTGTCACTGTCACTGTAGACCACTGAAAAGTGCCTAGTTCTGTCTGTCCTCTTTACACCATCCATTCAGGTATTAGACATTGATAAGATCCCCTCTGAGCCTCCACTTCTCTAGGCTGAACAGTCCCAGCTCTCTCAGCGTCTCCTCATAGAAGTGCTCCATTCCCTTGATTATCTTGGTGGCCCTCTGCTGGACTTTTTTCAGTATGTCCAGGAAAATAATGTAATTATGTCACAAAAGGTATCCATGCCCACATCTAGTCTAAAAGACTTCAGGGACCTACATGTATTTACTATGCTAAATTTTCATACTTTTAAAAAATGTGATTAACCTTGGATTCTCTCTTAACCCACATGAGTTGTATAATGGGCCTCTTTAGCAATGAAATAAGAATTATGCTTTCTTAATTATTTTCTAAAGTATTGGCTAGGCAAAAATTTAGCCAGCCCAGAAAAGAGAGATGAGTTGTTAGTGAGCAGATCCTGGGAGCATTCCTTCTACCCTGGGAGGCAGAGAGGGAAAATGACAGGTCAGGTGAGGTCCCCATTCACCTATGAAAAAACTTGTTTAATTGCAGAACCCAGAGGCTTTGGCAGCAAGCCACTGCCTAGATTAGGGTCATAAAATACGACTATTGGATAACCTGTGGCTGTGGCAGCAGAAGCCAGAAGGGAATTTTTCTGGGAAGCCAGACTGAACAAGACTGAACAGGTTTTTATCAGCCTTCCTGAAATCTGAGAAAAATTGGAGCTATGTGGACACAGGCTACTTTAATTCTGGTAGGTCAAACACCTTCTAGTCTACCCTCTGGACACAAAGATTAAGCTGAAGTTGTATGGACCTTAAGCCCTGGAGATTCTGTTTATCAAGGGTAACAAATATATGGTAATTTTGTATTTTAATCATGCAATCATTTTCTTTATTGTGAGTTCATGAAAAATCAAGGAGAGTTTCCATAATTCCCAAATGAAACACATGAATCAAACCTCAAATAGCTGCAAAAAAATCCTGCTGCACTTTCCCAGCTGTGGGAAGCTCAGTGCAGATTCAGCAACCAAGAGTGACACTATGCTTATTCTTCTTTGGGCAAGTAATTAAAACACTTGGTTTTCATATATTTGCAGTCCTTGATTTATCACAGTTAACAACAGAAAATGTGTCTGAACATTTCATAATGTCTTTAACAACCAATATGTGAATAGCAAACAATAATATACAGTTACAATGTGAGTAATAATGTTTCTACATTTAAAAAATAATAATAATAAAAAAAAAATCCTCTCCACCTGAATAACTTCCTCAGGATTATTTAAAACAACAGAATTTGTAAAGGAAAATACAGTGAATCGCTCTCTGACAAGCAGCATTTGACCAGTGACAATCTGTTGCAAGCTACATAGTTGTGTTGGGTCTGTCTGGGATGGAGTCACCTTTCCCTGCAGCAGCCCACACAGTGCTGTGCTCTACATTCGTACCTGGAACAGCACTCCAGTGTTGTGTCTATTGCTGCATAGGGCTGGCACAGCATCAGGACTCCTTCCAAGCCCCCAGGAGCCAGCAGGCTGGGAGTGGGCAAGTGATGGGGAGGGGACATCGCCAGGGCAGCTGACCTAAACCAACCAAAGGG
Source organism: Aythya fuligula (assembly GCF_009819795.1). Classification (NCBI taxonomy): domain Eukaryota; kingdom Metazoa; phylum Chordata; class Aves; order Anseriformes; family Anatidae; genus Aythya; species Aythya fuligula. The sequence continues at coordinate 22,831,191 of NC_045562.1, read as the reverse complement.
ATATTCCATAACACCTGATGTCACACTCAGCAATAAAAAGGGGGGCTCTTGTGGAGGAGGGGGCTGTTCCTCCTGAACAACCGCTATGCATTTTGAGGCCCTGCTTACCAGGACGTGGCCGAACATCATTCATTGATGGGAAGTAGAGAATAATTATTTTTCTTCTCTCTGTGCTTCCGTGCGGACTTATTGTTTCTTTTGTTTCTTTTTCTCCCCATTCCCTTTCCCTTTAATTAAATCTTTCTCATCTCAAACCTCAAGTTCTCTGCATTGTATTTCCTCCCCCTTCCTCTCTGAGGAGAGGGGGAGTGAGAGAACGGTTGTGGTGGAGCTCGGCTGCCCACCTGAGTAAAACCACCACAATAGTTTTGCACACTGAATAATCCTTCCCTCCCTTTTTGTAAAGTAATGTTATAAGCCCAAATTATTATTATTTGTTATAATAATTGTCCTTTTAAATGTCATTCATATGTGGAAAGTGTAAATTCATATGGTGAGTAATGCACCCAATGCAAGTACTGTGATGAAATAACAAGATTGGAATAATTAATGATAAACTATCTGATAACCAAATGGACAACTTATTACAGATGATGCATAAAGAATGGCAGATACAAATCTGTGTAAGGCTGTACATCTGTAACATTACAAATGCTTTGCCAAAATGTGTGCTGACTTTGGGAGTATAAAAGCTCCCTATTCATTTCCTCTGCTGTTGTAAATATGAATTAACTTTAATGGATAACATTTTCTGAGAGATAGTCAGGAACTGTTTTAATAATTTTTGTTCATAAGAGTTGCCAGATACCTACTCCTTCTACCCCATGAGAGAATCCACTTTAGCTTTACAAATGCAATTTTGCTAGACAGTACCCCTAGTAACACTGGCGGTAGACTGACAGCAGCAGTGATAAAAGGAATAGAAGTAGAGATATTATCAGCAATCATATGTCCCTCTGATACAGCTTTGATTGATAGTCCAGAAGTTCCAAGGCCTGTGGAACTATCTATCGATGCACAATGGAGGCTGGCTACATTTACCTTTATTACCTCTTGCAGTTTCAAATGCATTTTGCATACAGGATATATGAATACATATAGACAGTGTATTTTATACAGTGCTCTACATTTAGAAGCACCCCAGAGAACAATGATCCTAGCAAAATAAACACTTAAAAAAAGTATTGTTGTTCACAGCTTTAGAATATGATTGTTCACACACCATGATTGAAAGCATCAGTCAGTTATTGCTGAAAAAGTACAAAAATCAAGCAGGACATTCAAGATTTTTGCTGCTTATTTCTCTTTTCTGTCTTGTTAATAAATGCTCTTCTATTTATATTGATTTCTGGTTAGCAATTTTTTGTTCAAAATTTCTTGTTAGTTAAGTTGTATTTGGAAGATAAAAATATTTATATTAATTACAAAGGGTTCTAAATGAGAAAAATAAAAGTCAAAGATGTGACTTTTAACCTACTGAAAGGGTTTTTCTCACCCAGATCTTTTAGAAAAGCATTGACATTTGTGATTGCAGCATTTTCTTAAAGCCACACGATGGGATGGGAAAATATCTGGCTGTAGGCTCAGAATAGGCCCAGGCAGGGTCACCTGAGCATTCATCTAACCTTGTGGGTTTGGCTGATTTTTCCTGTCTTGTTTTGTCTAACTAGTTGTTCTGGTGTTATTTTTTTTCTTTTCCTTACAGCCCCTTCAGACTTCTTTAATTCTATTTTACACTCTCTCTCTCTGCCTTGTTACTCTGATTATTTTCATTTTTTCCACCTATTTATTGCCTCTGAAGTAAATTACTAAAGAAAGAGGAATAAAAAGATGCTAAAATCATGTTTGTTGTCATCTTGTGGTTCCGTCTGTGTTTCAAACCCATCTCTCTTTTTCTGAACAATGAAGATTTTTCTTGGCAGTGAAGTTTGAAGATAGTAACATTCACTGCTGCGCATTTTGTACATTGCCAAGAACCATGGAGGACTGGTTTAAATTGCTCTTAAATACTGCTATAATAAGAATGATTAAAACCAATTAACATTTACATAATTCTGTCTCTGAAGAAACCAGAAATAAAATCACAGAATCACAGAATCACAGAATTTCTAGGTTGGAAGAGACCTCAAGATCATCGAGTCCAACCTCTGACCTAACGCTAACAGTCCCCACTAAACCATATCCCTAAGCTCTACATCTAAACATCTTTTAAAGACTTCCAGGGATGGTGACTCCACCACTTCCCTGGGCAGCCTGTTCCAATGTCTAACAACCCTTTCAGTAAAGAAGTTCTTCCTAACATCCAACCTAAATCTATACCTGTAAGGTTCCAGTCCTCAATTTTTTCCTCAGATTGAATATTATTATATTTTGCTTCCATTCTTATCTAGTTTGAAGAGGACTAAGAATTATTTAGGTCAGGTTTGCCAATTCCTTTAAGCAAACATTGACCCACTTACCAAAAGTAAGCAGGATAAATCCAAAAAGACCTAGCTAACTACTGACAATAGCCTTATGGCATGTGCTGTTGGAAGATGTGATTTTCAGTAGCTGCACAACTAGATGGCTTTCTAGAGTACATGTCAACTAAGGTTTGTCCTACTGCCTATGTCCTTTCAAAACCTGCGTAAACTTTACTCTGGTCATAGAAAGTAAGGGGCTTTTTTTTTTTTTTTTTTTTTTTTAATTTTGTGACAAATTCTGTTTTTATTAAAATTAATAACTACTTGAAAATTTGGATGTGGATGCAAAATTGCTTTTTTTCAGGCTGAATAAAACCTATCCTTTTGAACACAAAGACTGAAGGTTAGTTCTCAGCAACTGCTGCTTATGGCTTCATCTAAGTTGGACCTCTCCAGGGTGTTGTGGCCCCAGGCTTGGACACAGAGTTAGGAGGAGATCAGCATGTTTCAAATGGAGTTCATACAGAGAGACATAGGTGTTTGCTCTCATTCCAGATTTGTTGCCAAAAGCCATTCCTTTTCATGAAGCAACAGAAAGTTAACGTTAAATACTTCTGAAAATCTCATCCACAAAGTCTTAATCAAAATGGCTCTATAGCTGAAAAAAAATGCAGTGACAGATATCTTTTACCATTCAACAATAAATAGCCTCTCTGGTGTCATAATAAAATATAAAAATAATAATAAAAATAATAATAAAAACCAACCAAACAAAGAAACCAGCTCAGTCATTTAAGGTGTTCGATATACTCTCCTGAGGCTATTTGAAAATTTACATGTAAAAAAGAATATACTGTCAAAATATCTTCAAGGAAAATATGGATTTCCAAAACAGCCACAATATCAAGCTAAGGTTTTGGCAAAACTTCCAGTAAGACTCTCCTAGGAAGTCTACAAATTATATTTGTGATATCTGTTTTTCTCTTGTGGCCTTATTGTTTATATGTCCAATGACGCAACATTGTGGTTTACCGTAAATAATAATCATAATCAACATTTTAAAATATTAATATATCAATATATTGTTATTATTATTGTTGTTGTTGTTGTTGTTGTTATATTATCATTAATAATATATTAATTATCTGAATAATATGTGAATAATAACTTATGTTAATAATAACTTAAAACACACGATTTTCCTAATACATGAAAACCTGGAAGCTGGTGTCCCCATTGTAAAGCAGAGCAGAAACTTGAACCTTAGGTCCTTAAGTTGCAACACTGCATAACATTTGTTCGTATCCTAAGAGATGGCAATATGTTTTCATTCTCAAGTTGAAGTCTTCCATCCTTTCATTAACTTTTTCCTACAGAAGTGTCTTTGGGGAGACTTTGGAGACATATGTTCAGAAGTGAATATAATGAACAAATTTGTATTAAAAAATAAATAAAAATAAATAAATAAATAAATAAATAAAATAAAAAAGAAAGAGAGAGAGAGAACAAAAACTGATGTAAATCTTTGATCTGACTTGCAGCACAGTCTGACATTTTTTTGTCAAACCTAATGGGGTAACAGGTAATGGCTTCCAGCTCCAAAGCTGTCTTAAGAAAACAAACTAACAAAAACAAAACAAAACAAAACAAAACAAACAAACAAAAAAAAAAAAACCACAGAACAGGAAAAGATGTCTCTGCTCCTGTCTAAATAGATATTTGACTTCTTGCTATTTGCTGTCTTGCAGTAGAATGAAGGTTTTGATCTTATTCTTTGCATCTCTGAACTAAAACATCTGTTCCCATAAAGAGCATTTCCCAAAAAAGTGGGAGTCAAAACATTTTCCCAGTACCTGTGGTCTACATTACAGGCTAGCAGTAAAGTAGAATCTGAAGGTTAACTTGAGTAATTTGTTTTCTTTAAGAGTTGTTAAAGCTGCTTAAAAAAAAAATAATAATAATAATAATTAATGTTATAAATGAAGTCTCAAGTCAATCTGAATTTTGTAATATTTATAAAAGAATATTTATACATGTCAAAGGTATAAAAGGCAAGCGCTGGGTGTGCGGGGAGTCTACGCTCCACCAACATGCACACACGAATATCAAAAATCCTAAATATACAGAACATTGCTTTACTTAGTAAATCCGAGTATGCCTATACAATCAGAAAAGGTAACTAACAATCCTTTAAGTTCCATGACTTAACAGTCTCTATTTTCCATTTCTTTTCTTGATTACTAACAAGTCTCCATTTTCCATTCCTTTTGAACAATATGTCTCGCTTTAAGTTGTCAAGCAACTTGCTCTTCAGGCCTTATGTATCCCATTCTTCCCAGATCGAAGAAAAGCATATCCATCTCCTTTTCAAGGCCAATAGGCCTGGGTCAAAAGGCACGTCCAGGTCGACAGGAGATGCAATAGCAAAATAGCAAAAGCCTTCAACTGCTGTAGCAGCAGAGGGGCCCATGGCATAGCAGTCCAATCAGTAAAGGAGGCCGCAGCTCCCACTGTCTGGTAAACCACACGTTTGTGATTGTGGCCCCACATGGCTCTTTAAGGCCTCAGAGATTGCTTGCCAGGTGCTGAGCAATCCCACTGCAACCTTGTCATTTTTAGTTGCAGAGTCCCACACCTTGACCTCAGTTCGGTCCCATATTTCAGGATCATACACTGTCCGACTGTTCATAAGGAGAATAAGCTGTAAGGTTACCAGGACAGTCTTTGTTTCTAAGGACAATTCCCCATAATGCACAACTGCTTATCATTGAGGGCATTTGTGTGCGCAGGTCTGCTTCTTTCAGCTCGAGCTTCTTCCCAGCTCCAGTGCGCCCATTTCCAGTGACTTTCTCTATGAACTTCTCTGAGCGGTTTGCTGAGTTTGGCCGAACCTATCTTCATGAGGCAAAGTGCCTGTTCCCGTCCTGGTCTCCATTCTGCTAGCCTGTTCTTTTTCATTCCTTCTTTTTGCTTCTTTATTGATGACATAACATCATCACATCATGTTGCCTTTTTTTTTTTTTTTATCTTGAGGGCAGGCTCCCCTCTTATCCCCTTCTCTCCACAGCAGTTCTTTTCAAAACAACTTTCTTTTCAAAACAACAGCAGAAGTTATACAGTGTGAGATAGATATATATATATAAATAAAAAAAATAATAATAATAAAAAAGGACATCTTAAAGGTATTGGAAACTGGCAACAAAGAACTGCTTTCCCAGGAGGAAGACTATTATCATAGGCTAAACAGCTGTTTAAAAGGAAAAGTTGCTTCAAACTAAGAAGAAAACAGATGCTTAACTAATTTTTAAACATTTGTCAGAGATAGGGAAAAAAAAAAAAAAAAAAAAAAAAAGCATGAAAATAAGTTTCCTTTAAATACTCAGAAAGTTTTATAGCCTAAATTGAAAAACAAACAAACATTTTCTAATGCAGCCCTTTTTTAAAAACCCTAGGTATACAAACGCTGTCCTTAGGCATCTATAGCAAAGCTTTCTACATCCCAAGAATCCTCATGCTGCTTCTGGTTTAGTTAACTGAGAGTTTCTGCAATTGGGGATTTCAATTATCCACAGCTGGTAATGTGCTGCTAGGGCATTAATAGCAATTTCCTTAGGTTCAGTCACAGAGGGCAAGTCCCTCTTTCGGACAAGTAAAGAAAATGATGAAATGAAAACACCTCCACAGAGCATTTTCAGTTTCTATAATACTTTCTTTATACATGATGGATGCTAACCATCTTATCCAAAGTCAAGTGATTTGTGACTGTGGTTTAAAAATTATTAGCTATTCATACAAAAAAATTAAAAATAAAAAAGGACTTTGGACAATTCTGATTGAGTTGAGACTTCATTTATAACACCTCTAAGATCCTGGACTTACCAACTAAAATGTATGTTACTTGATGGCCACAAATAAGTTTTTCTAAGTCCTGGTTTGAATGAAACAGTCATGGATATGGTTGTTACCTCTATTGAAACAGCTACATACGAACTTTGGAATCAGCATTTTGCCTATAACTGTATACTGAAGCCAGAATCTGTTTGACTAGGCTTATGATGCTACCACAGAGTAAAGCATTACAAACTAAGATAAATGTAATTTTTGACTATTTACATGGTCATATGGATTTATCTTAACAGACTATACAAGAACCTTTACAGATTCAAACAGATAAATGTTTTCGTAGAATATAAATCTGAGAAATACAAGAATTAAGTTTAGGTCCTTCAAAATCATGTTTAGAAAAGGACAAAAATTCTTTGTGTTTCTTTTTTTGATCTTTTTTAATTGTATAATTAATATTATTAATTTTTTTTAATGAAATCTATCCACTGGAAAGCACTTCTAAAAGCTGACATCTTTATCCAGATTCTGAACAAGATTCCTTTTGGCAGCTGCAGTCTTTCCAAAAAAAAAAAAAAAAAAAAACAAAAAAAAAACTGTCCCGTTAGAATTTTATGTGCAAATATCCATTCTGGTATCAGAGCTAAAAATATTACCGGAGGTATAACCCTCTGCCAGCTTCAGGATCTTTATTTGTCTTAACAATAAAAGCATAATTCTGGAAGTAATCTTGATCACTAAATTTTGTCCAATCTTCTGTTCTTGTAAAAAATCTTATTATAGAAATGAGGCTGGAAGGAAGCTTTAGAGGTAGTGTAGTTACCTAGTCTTTCCTTATGTTGTGTGGATCACAGGATTCAGAAATATTTGTCTAGCCTGTTCTTTAAAGCTAGCAATAAGAAGTTTCCCTAAGCACCTTACACAATCTATTTTAGGTCTCAATTGTTCATACTGCCAGACAGAAATCATTCAACACTCAGCACCAATTATTGTGCTAACATTGTCCTTTAGTTAAACAGTTTTTCCCCTACTTTCCTTCTAGACCAGCTATACTAGAAGTTATAAAAAGTAATTTTATTCCCATCTAGACTTCATTTTGCTATGACAAATAACTCAATTAACTCATCTCCAGATGAGTTAATTGGATGAGTTAGATGGATTTTTGAATAGTCAAAATCCAGTTTGCAGAGGACAACAGCACAGAACAAATGAATTGTTTCACAAATATATTAGTATCATCATTGAAAAACTTTCTAGCTAAAAGTAGGAAATGATTATTTCACTCTAAGCAAAATATCTCAAAGAGATGTCTCATTTAAAAGTAATAGTAACAATACTTTTTAAATTAAAAAACAAAAAAAAAAAAAGTGCAGAAAGGGGAGGTTGAGTTAAACATATACTGTTTTGAAAATGGATTATTTTTCTTCCTTCCAGATCTAAAGCAGAGAAAATTCTGGCAAAAATTTGCAATTAGATTCTTGTAAATCTGTATATATCTGCTAATAAATGCAGCAGCTTGTTTTCAAATATGATTTTCAGAATGCCTACATTATTTTCATTTAAGAGCATACTATCTTCATTGTTCTGAATAGACAAACCATTATATTTAACTACAAAACCTCTCCAAGTTTACTGCTCTCTTCAAACCTCTTCTCATTTTCTGCCTTCTTTCTCTTCCTTCCTATTTCTCCTCCCCTGAACAGGGTGTTAAAAAACTGTGACCAAGAGCTGTTGTTGAGCCAACGTAGCAGAACTAATCTGCTGGATATAGCTGAATAGAGTATTATAGAAATGGAACGTAAGAGTGGCTCACAGTAATATTAATTAGGTGGGAGAACAAGCGGGTTTTGAAGATCTGTTGTTGTTCATGCCAAAAGATGTGGGCAATTTTCTATTTCTCTGTCAAAAGTCTTGGTACTGTAGTGTGACCAGGAATAGAAAAGTGAAATATGAATGTGCCTGGGTCATATTTCTGAATTTTCTCCAGTAGAGCCAGTCTTCTAATACAATGTGGGTTGGGATTTGAGTCCATTAAAGAGAAATATTGCAAGTGTATGAAGAAACATTTTGCTGAGTGTAGAAAACAGGACAGAGCTTTCTCCAGTAGGTCAACTCTGCTTCAAAGATATGGCTGAAATTTCCCCTGGAGCCTACAATGCTGCAGAGAAATTAATTTAGCCTTTACAACTCTGTGACCACTGAGAAGCTCAGCATTTTTTTTAATGACTATGGTAGTGAGTGAAATTTGGAAATATGCAGAGGTCCTCTGAAAACCTCATGGATTCCAAAAGAGAAATGTCTCGAGTGATTTTCTTAAGCTTCTGTGAAGTCAACTGATGGCACTATAGCCTGTTCTGAGTAACTAGACACTTGTAAAGGGCTAGTCACCATTTACAGGCAGCAGTAATTTCCTCTGGCATATTTCCACTTTTTAGGTGTCTTTTATAGCTACTGATTATATATTTGCTTCCCCCAAAGAAATCATAACTGACAACCCATAAGTTAATTGCGGATGTCTTCTGGTTAATTCTCCTGTTTACAGTTTTATGCTTTAGGCTTATAGGCCTATATATATATATATATATAGAAGGAATCAGGCTGAGTACTAGTGAGATGAGAGAATACTTAGAAATTTCTTCATACTTTGATTATGTCTAGAGCCAAGGAATTCAAACAGTAAAGAGGTAGTGTAAAAATAAAGTAATTGACATTACTCATGAACTCTTGCCTATGCTCTTTTTTGAAAATCCTACTGTTATTACTATTATTGTAACAAATGAAGCCAACTTACTTTCCCATAAAGTGGAAATACCTTATGTGTTATCCTCTGTGGCGTTTCTATGCCTCATGCCAGCATTTCATTTGTTCTTTAAAAGATTTCCAGTCTGAACAGAAGCTAAAGATGTTTGAACCAGTGCAAAAACTGTTAATTATGACTTACATGGAAATGCAGAGACACACTTTTCAACTAACACTGTTTGAACCATATGAGTCCTATTATTTACTTTATGAGAATGGAAAACCTTTGACCTTGGGTATGAGGCCATGTTTGAATAATTCAGCTATGTATGCAGATATCCAGCCGAGTCAAATTTTAGAATTACTGTCCCTATTTTGAGTGGTCTGTATTTTGCTTCTGCTTCCCTCTGCTTTTTTAGCACTACAAACACTGTGTTTAGGGAGGATTTCTTTGTTCGGTATGGGGAGGTAAACTGTGAAATTAAGCCTCATCAGCACAGCAACTTAGTTTATTTAACACATTTTCCTGAGTAAAAAGTACAAAAGAACTAAAGTACTAAAAGTACTAGCTAAAAGTACTAAAGAGCTGAGGCGAATAATTTTCCAGTAAATTGCTATCTGCATTTCATAAATGTGTCAGTCTACAAAATTTCCCATAAAACAGTCATTATTTTTTTATATTTACATAACACAGCTAATTGCAGATACTTATGTATTCCTTCTCTGCTTTGCTTAAAATATTGGCACAAAAATAGCACTAGATCTATCTTGTGGCAAAATGCCATAGTGTTGTCCAATTTCCGAGGAGCCATATGGCAATGGTACAGCCATCTGTTTATCTTGATATTCCTTTCCTGGCAAACCTTGCACCCATATGGGTTATTGGTGCCCTCATCTGTGTATATCATGAAGAGGTTCAAAATCAAAATCTATAATTTTCCCTGGTATAACTTTTAACCATTACACTGAATATAAAGATCACATTATTCTCATGTTTAGCCTCATCCATTTCTGTTTTGTGCACACCTGCCTTCTTCTGTTAGATGCAGGAACAATTTGATTTCCAGAATCTGTGAAAGCTGTCATCGCAAGCTGTCAGATTTGAGGCATCATAATCATCTCAAAGGACTGATAGCTTGTGCTTTGTGGATTTGAAACTTCATCACTAAAGAGATGAAATGATCTGTCCTTTTACATGCTGACAGGGTAGCAATTTTGTGTCAGTGTAGAGATTCACGTATTCAGACAATACGGCCACCCGAATATATGCAGAGTCCTTTCACATTTTCTGTGACAGCCATTTTCAATAATGTCTAAAATATTTGACATGCACTGTTTAGAATAATTTTAAGTAAGGGAGAGTGTAAGCTTTCAGCCTGATGTATTATCAAGCCTGAGTGAAATCGTGTTTATATCCCATTTAGCAATCTGCTCTTTAATTTCCTCTTTATGTGAAAGAGTTGTTTCAAATTGGATACAATCAGAGTACAAATCAGATATTTTAAGTGTGTGTCTGTTTCAGGTCACTTCAACATATATAAACACATTCTTTGTTTGTTTGGGAATTTCCCCCCTTTTTTAAACAGTACTAACAATTCCATTCCAGGTACCAACCAAATGCAAAGATGGAAGGAATACAAGCTATTGCATTCATGGGGGCTGTCTTGAATTATGCACACAGTGAACTGTTTTGCAGTTCTTAGGTTTTAGTTGACTAATTAAATATATTGATTTGTTGCATTCCAGAAATTTGTAATGCAGATTATTTATGAAATTCATTGGTTTATCTGGCAACTTTATTGCTTTTTGTTTAAAAGATAATGTTTTGCATATGTTATACTGGTTACAATTCACATAAACTATATTTATGAAAATTTAATTAGATTATCTCTCTAGTTTTATGATAGTTTATATATATATATATATATATATATATATCAGTGTACTTCCTTGCATTTAAACTATTCTGTGGCTGGTTTTGATTTTAGTTTAATGAAGTTTAAGACAAAATTTCCCTTTGCTTCCCAAAGATTTCTAACATAACATTGTCTTTTTAAATCCTTTTATTATTATTGTTAATAGTAATAAACCAAAAAATCACACCTCCGGCTTTTCTTTTCTAGATGAATTTGATTAAGAGTCCATATAATTCATTTTACAGAGAAGCTTCTTCAGGCTTTCAGAAAAACTTTGACTACCTGAATTGCTAGCAAATCAATAATTAGCTTTGATAGTAGAAAGTCTTTTGTGCTGAAGACAAAAAGAGTGATACCTTGTTGAACTTTATGTGTTATAAAATATGGCACACTGAAGTATATGTGTTTGTACCTCCATTAGTCCTCTGTATAACCTATATCTATTGTCTACAGGCACAGTAAAAGCTAGCTGGTATTTCTAATCACCTCCTGTATTTGTTCTCACACATCTCTCTAATATGCATGTGGGATTGTATTCTTCAGAGGCAGATATTTGAATCAAATTTGGCAATAACTTGGCTGCATTTGTGTATAAAAACTTTCAGTGGAACTGAGAACAAAACATTTACAAAGCTGTTATTTCAAGGCTGTGCCAAAAATGGCAGAGTTCTAATGATTAAGGAGTTACTAAATCTTTGATCCTTCAAGAAGGCATCCTAAATTTAACCTGTGAATTTAACTGTGTTGTAGAGTTTTCTGTAACAGGTGCCAATATGCTCTACTTTTCTTTCTAAGCCTGTCTCAATACTCCTGAATAGTGTATTCCACCTACAAACATAATATCCCTGAACAATATTCAGATATTTCTCCTTTTTTTAAACTTTTTGCTAACTGAAGAAGTTTTCATTTAAAAAGCTATTTGCCAAAGATTCTATTTCAGGACATTTTGAAAATATCCTCTTGGTCCCAATTTAGTAAATATCTCTGTAGTTTCTCTCTGTAGTTTCTGTCTTAGAGGTGTTTCCACAAGTAAGAGGAAACTCAAACTCCAACTTTTCTCTCTCATTTTACCAACACATAAAAAACTTTGTCATGAAAGCAGGTGTAGGGCAGAAAGAATAAGAAAGTATTAGGATGCACTAGCTACTGATATAAAAAAATGTGGATAACAGTCTCTAGCCAAGTCTTGGTTACAGTTTCAAGAGTCTGCACCACAAATGCACTAGTCTCCACAAAAAAAAAAAAAAAAAAAAAAAAAAAAAAAAAAAAGTGGATATTGGAGGCAGTATACCTGCGACAGCATGTCGCTTCACCCAAACTAATACTACAACAAAAAATGGAGGAAATAGTATGTGTTTGAAGTTTATCTTGAGACAAAACTGTGCGGCAGGTAGAACTGAATCCATCATGGAGATACAGCACATGTTGGTTTGGAAAATAGACTTTTCAAATGTCCCAAATGTGGTGGGGACATTGTGACATTTAGGAACTTCTATTTAATTTTCCTACAGCTCCATTAGTAGCCTGTGTATCGCCTTCTGCAAACTGTATCTTGAGTTATTAAAAAAAAAAAAGACCAGTAAGAACTAGTATGACCTAAAAGGTTAGGCAGAATTGGAATTGAGGCTTTAAAATCTCAGTTAAGTGTCTAAGCTAAGTAATACTCAACTAAGTAACTTTGGAGCTAAGCACTCATCTAGGAATCCCAACCAACATTTTTTGAAACACAGAGAATCAAAGAAAATGCTGGTAGATCAGCAGTACACTTTTAATGAAATCACTGTAAGGTCAGCTTATAATTGTATTAATCAATGTCTCAGTACAGATAGAAATAATCAAATTAAATGGTCAGAGCATACAACTTACTGCAAATAAAGAAACAGGCTTAGAGAAGGCATTAGTGTTTTTTCCTCTCACTGACAGTAAGCTACTTAAATCTTCAGCTAATAAACTCATCAGGCATATCTCCAACTTCACAAGAAAACACAAACCTACCTTTTGAGTTACTATGTTTAACATATGAATACCATTGATTGGTAGTGTTGTCAGGAGAAAAAAGCTTTTAAGTGGCAGACATGTCACCTTTAAGTACATGTCACCTTTACCTTGAGCCTTCTGAAATAACTCTTGTTCCTGGACAGGTCTCACAAAAACTGTGAGAAGCACTGGCATTGCCTGAAAGCATGGCTGGGAGGCTCCTGGAATAGTACCTTGTATGTTATCTGTGGACATGTGGACATGTTTTGGTTTGGTTTGGTTTGGTTTTGCTTGGCATTTACACTGTTAACAAAAATGTTCATTTTCCTAAATGTATTCAGGCCTTGGACATAATGTTTAGTATCATCTATTTCTTAGGGCAAAAGCATAACTTATCATCTATAGAAACACTACAACTGCAGGCAACTTGAAAGAAATATTTAGCAAGTACACATTTTGGAAGACCTGAAAAATAACAATATTAATTATTTTTTATTAACATCAGATTGGGTGAAAATTGTAAAGCTTGATGTTTCATTAGAAAAAGGAAAAAGATGATACTGTTAATACTGTTTTACACAATAAATGCAGCACTTTCTGTCTCAAGAGATTCAGTGGTCTATTGCCAAAGTTCTAAGTCCTCTTTTGTGAGCTCTTGCTCTACATTCAAAAAGTTTCAAAGTTTTTTCAAAATAAGTGGAAAAAAAAAATCCTAGACTGATCAGGACTGATCAATTGAAAGTATTACTGGACAAGATAAGATCTCTAAACTTGATGTTGAAATGAAGTCCCAACTCAATCTGAATTTAGTAATATTTATAAAAGAAATATCTAAAAAAGGTATAAAAGGCAAGTAAACAGCGCTGGGTGTGCAGGGAGTCTACGCTCCACCAACATGCACACACGAATATCAAACATCCTAAATACAAAACATTGCTTTTACATGCTAAACCTGAGTATGCCTATACATACGTATAATCATGAAAGGTAACAAACAATCCTTTAAGTTCCATGACTTAACAGTCTCTATTTTCCATTTCTTTTCTTAATTACTAACAAGTCTCCAATATCCATTCCTTTTGAACAATATGTCTTGCTTTAAGTTGTCAAGCAACTCGGCCTTCGGGCCTTATGTATCCCGTTCTTCCCAGATCGAAGAAAAGCATATCCATCTCCTTTTCAAGACGAATAGGGCCTGGGTCAAAAGGCACGTCCAGGTCAACAGGGGGCGTAACAGCAAAAGCCTTCGATGGCTGTAGCAGCAGAGGGGCCCACGGCATAGCAGGCCAATCAGTAACGGAGCCCACAGCTCCCTCACTATCTGGCAAATCACACGTTTCTGACTGTGGTCCCACATAAGGACGTATGATTTCCCATAATGCGCAGCTGCTTACCAGCGAGGAGCAGTTGTGTGATTGGGTCCGCTTCTCTCAGCCTGAGCTTCTTCCCAGCTCTGGTGCGCCTATTTCCAGCGACTTCCTGTACGAGCTTCTCTGAGCGGTTTGCTGAGTTTGGCCGAATCTATCTTCATGAGGCAATCAATGTGCCTGTTCCCGTCCTGGTCTCCATTCTGCCAGCCTGTTCCTCTTCACTTCATTTTCCTGCTTCTTTATTGGGAGAGAAGCTCAAGCTGAAAGAAGCAGACCTGCGCACACAAATGCCCCTCGCTGGTAAGCAGTTGTGCATTATGGGGAATCATACGTCCTTAGAAACAAAGACTGTCCTGGTAACCTTACAGCTTATTCTCCTTATGAACAGTCGGACAGTGTATGATCCTGAAATATGGGACCGAACTGAGGTCAAGGTGTGGGACTCTGCAACTAAAAATGACAAGGTTGCAGTGGGATTGCTCAGCACCTAGCGAGCAATCTCTGAGGCCTTAAAGAGCCATATGAGACCACAGACAGTGAGGGAGCTGCGGCCTCCTTTACTGATCGGACTGCTATGCCAACAGCCCCTCTGCTGCTACAGCAGTTGAAGGCTTTTGCTATTACGCCCCCTGTTGACCTGGACGTGCCTTTTGACCCAGGCCTATTGGCCTTGAAAGGGAGATGGATATGCTTTTCTTCGATCTGGGAAGAATGGGATACATAAGGCCTGAAGAGCAAGTTGCTTGACAACTTAAAGCGAGACATATTGTTCAAAAGGAATGGAAAATGGAGACTGTTAAGTCATGGAACTTAAAGGATTGTTTGTTACCTTTTCTGATTGTACATATATGTATAGGCATACTTGATTTTAGTAAGTCATGGAACTTAAAGGATTGTTTGTTACCTTTCATGGTTGTACGTATGTATAGGTATACTCGGGTTTATTATGTAAAGCAATGTTCTGTATATCTAGAATGTTTGATGTTTGTGTGTGCATGTTGGTGGAGTGTAGACTCCCCACACACCCAGCGCTGTTTACTTGCCTTTTATAGCTTTTATACCTTTTATAGCTTGTATACCTCTTATAAGTATAAATATTACAAAATACAGATTGAGTTGAGACTTCATTTGTAACAGTATCCAACAGATGGAATGAGGCATTCATTCATGCTGAATGTGATTTAAAATATTGCACCTTTGTGGGAAAAAAGGGGGGAGGGGGGTGGGGGCGGGGGAGGGAAGAAAAAAAAAAAAAAAAAAGGAAACCAACAGAATTGTAACTGAAACATGTTTGGGTGTATTTGTTGAATCAGAACTGGAAAAAAAAAAAAAATTACAGCAGTTGGTGTTTCCATTTTTTTTTTTTTTTTTTTTTCTCCTGCTCCTTTTCACTTCTCTGCTTTGTGCCACAAAGACTCCTGTATGGCTGCACCTTCTTAGCAGGTCGTCAGCCCCTTTTTCCAGACGGAAGGAGATGTAAAGAATCTGTGGCACCTGGGAATGACAGCATGTGAGCGATAAAGACGAGATGCACACTATTTCCTGAAGGAAGGTCCATCCATTGTTATTTAATCTTTTATAGTCTTTAAAATTGCATACTCTGACACTGAGCAGCTAATAAATTGTTATGCACTTGAAGCAAAGATATAAAGCAAGCAAGCAAACAAACAAACAAAATAAACAAAGCCCTTTAGTTTAAATGTAATTGGAAACAAATAGAATAATCTGCTGTTTTGTCCAACTCAACAGAGCAGGAAAAAGAGAAGTAGAGGCATACCATCACTAGTACCATCACTAGTCCCTTTTTCTAGCACAAAAGAGAGGGTTACAATTTGTCAAGATATTCCTGATGTAATCCTGTTTCTGTTTCTAGCCTGGTCCAAATTATTTGAAAGGTATCTCAGAGAATTTCCACTGTAGGCATAAATAAAATATTTTCTTGTTTCTCATATGTTTGCCCATACTATGCCCAGGTAGAATACTTGAGTACATTGCAAAAGCCTGAATTGAAGAGGAAAAAGGTATTTGGATGCAAAAAAATCACACACACACTTGCACAAAATGGAAGCAGGAAAAATTACAATATTATCAATATATAACTGCCTCATACAAGTACTGTTGAACACCTTTCCAGTTTCCTTTCAAAACAAAATTCCAGTTAATTGACCTAAATATTTATGTATGTTGATTTTGGCAAGATTTCATATTTCATTTAAAACTGGACCTGTCAAAAATGTTGAAACCTACTGTTTTTGCAGGCTTAATGACTGATTTATGCCCCAAAGCACAAGAATTTCTAAATTGTATGATGGAACAATAGCAGTAGACCAAAAGTTTTTTATGGTGCAAAGGGACTTGTATGGGCCACTCATAACTTTTTGTGCTGGGAGTTGTTGCTATTTGTTTCTTTGTTTGTTAGGTTTTGTTTGTTTTTGGATAAGGTTATGTACATGTACTATGCCCAAACTAAATCATTGTCCCTATGTACATTGGAGATCATCTCTTCATTGATGTAGAAGGCTCATCTCTTCATTGATGTAGAAGGCCAGTTCCTAACTGCTTATAGCTCATTAAAACATGGCATATTTATCATATTATCCTTATTTTTACTGCACCTAATTAAAAATGTAAAATGTTATGGCAAATATACTGTTCAACCTATAATTTTATTATGTCCTGTTGTCCAGCAATTCAGTAGTTGACTGAATGCATTTTACTTATTTTTTCTAAGTTGTTAAAGTGTCTGGATTTATGAAAATTCGGGTTGATTTCTGTGTGAATTATGCATGCAATTATCTAAGACCACATTTATAAAACCTGCTGCTGTTTTGTGTTTAGAATTGGTGCAGTGAGATAGAGGAAAAAGGCTCATGCAGCAATGTCTCATGAAGATGTCATTTTCTTTGTCATTTTTTCTTATTGTAGCATAAAATGGATTTGTTAGAAAAGGAATTTTCCATTCTTGTTTCAAGATAAGATTCAGAAGATTAGTTTGGTTAAAAAAAAAAAAAAAAACAACTATGAGAGCTTATTCTCATTCAGTTAGAATGAAAGATATCTTAAAAATACACAGAACTGCATATTCCAAAAGATTCGTAGATAGTCCAAAATCCATAGAAATGCAATTGAATAATATATTGAAAAATGTTCCAAGTGAACACCAAAAATTGGTGGAGGGTGGTTGTTTATTTGTTTGCTTGTTTGTTTATCTTCTGTGGTTAGAAGTAAGAGAGGATGGAAAAGAATGAACTGGAAAATAAATAGCAAATATTAATGAAAGCAAATCTACATGCAATTAAAAAAGGTTCCCATTTAATTAAAATGAAAAGTTAGAGAGTTTGATAGTTAAGAGTTTCTTGGGGCTGGAAGTGTTATTATTTTTTCTTGTTAAGTAATACATTGGAAAGGTGTGTAAAATTCCAGGTAGACAGATGTCATAAAATTCTTCATCGTTATTTGGATTCTTGGCAACCATTTCAGAAAGATTAAAGGGTACCTGAGTATGGAAACAAAACTATTCCTTAGACACATCTAATTCTTCGAGGCAAGTGGGGTGGTATCAGCCATTGTTTAAGCCTTACAAGTTAGACAGTCT
Source organism: Aythya fuligula (assembly GCF_009819795.1). Taxonomy (NCBI): domain Eukaryota; kingdom Metazoa; phylum Chordata; class Aves; order Anseriformes; family Anatidae; genus Aythya; species Aythya fuligula. The sequence goes on along the minus strand of NC_045562.1, from coordinate 22,813,349 downwards.
TCAAATGATAGGTATGTGACGCCCTTCACAAAAGGAAATGTCACATTAAATATTGAAAATAATAAGGACAAAGTTAGACAAATGAGAAAATCTGAGAAAAAATGTGAATTAGCATATAGAATTCTTGAGAATGTCATGACAACACAGAGACAGACAGGTCTGGGCTATTTCATATCATTTCATTTGCCTTATTCTTGCCACCTGCCTCTCAACTTTCAATCCAGAAGAACAGATCCTTTGTGTGGCATTTTCATGAATTCTTTGCACATTTACTAGCAGTTGAACCCATTTTCTTATTGTTAATTTTAACACATAGTAAATAAATAACTTGCATCCTAATGGTGTCCAATTCTAGCTTTCTCCCTCTGGAAGAACACAGTGTTATTGTTACAGCATCATGTTTAGGATGCTCTAGTTGAGATTCTGTCAATACTTTCATTAACTCATAGTTTCAGGGGTTTCAAAACTTACAAAAGTATTCTGTGCACAATTGCACAGGACCTGACAGCACTTAGGACCTAAGCCTGGGGCCAAAGTCAATATAGCACTCTTAAGAATGAGTGAGCTAGATAATACTATACATTTAACGGGGTTTTGTTAAGTGATATAGAAAGATCTGTTATACAAAGATGTATCTAGCACAGAATCAGTCATGGGGTCTTTGAAGATGTAACTGTATTATTGCTTCACATTACATGTTTTTCATAAATCAATGGCTACTAGATAAAAAGTAATTATTCTGACATAATCCAATTCTTTTTATGATCCAGTGCTATATGCCACACATTGTAGGCATATAACTTTTACTAATAACCAAAACAAACAAACAAAACCAACATAGATGCCTGTCATTTTAGTCATAGTATTTTTTTATTTCCTGAGGAATATAAGTCTTTATAAAGCAGCAGCTATCTTCTTTAACATTATAAATTGTATAATATAAGAACTGTTATAACATTACATCAGTATACTACACAGCTATGGCTCTTCCCTCCTTTAAACCTAAACAATTTTAAGAAAACCAAAGACTCTAACCAGTTTGTATCAATGAGGCTATATTAGTTAATACATTGCTAACAAAAAGACCTGCTGAAACTCACTGGTGAGTGAAGCCTTAAAAACAGATAAATAAAAGAATCTTAGCCATTATTGAGTAGTATTTATACAAGCTGGAAAACTAACAAAAGTACACCAGGTATCAGTAGATTTGTACTATTTCTTATTACAAAATAAAGTGAATCTTTAACATGGGTGCACCTTGTCTTACATGTTACTTGTTGAGGGCCAAAATTGATTATATAGGAGCAACAATGTTCCAAAGCTGTGAAATGTCTTCCAGCAGAAATGCATATCCATCTTATGAATCAGAGGGACAATCACAGTACTTGATATGCTTAGCATCTGCTTTTTCCAAACTCCTCATGTCAGTTCCATAGAGTTTGAAATCAGGCTTCATTATATCACTTTTATCCATGTTTTGTGTCACACTTTCTTAACAAGACAGACAAAGATACTAATTACACAGGAAGAAATGTAGACACTATTTTAACTGGTATTTTGAAGACAGAATGTTCTTACAAAAATCTATCCCTTAATCTCACATGCCAACCCTGCTATCCCTTTTGGATCAATCTATTGAAAGACATTATATAAAGAAAGATTTTCATACAGAATTCATGATTTTCATAAAAATTAATTGTTTTGTATATGCAAATTTTCATATTAAGTATCCACAAGGCAATATGTTTGTTTCATTACATTTCAGCAGAAGAACATTAACAAGAACTTTGCATACCACTGGCTTCTAAAATGTGTATCTGATTATTGCTATGCCTAATTTGCAATCCTAGTTCATAAGTATTTTCACTGAAGAGAAGATTACAGACTTGATAGGTCATATAAATGCTTTCACAAAGTCACAGGTACTACTGAAATCTTTTAGACATTTTTACGGACCTTATTCTCTGCTGTTTATATGTCTAGCTGTGTTCATATACACTGAGGATACCAGTTTGCTATTTTGGACTGGGCAATCATCCATAGAAATCAGAAAGGTGGAGTCTTCTCCCAGGGATTAGGAAAATCATCTCATCAAATCTTGCTCAAAAGAGTGTAAGAATTCTTGGGAGAATTTGACATTTAGAAATTAAAGTACAGCAGTTCACTGTGGAAGTAGAAAGTGACTGCAAAACAGATGTTCTTATTTAGAAAATATGTTACTAAAAGAGCTAACCACTAAATAAGTCCCTGTCAGTAAGCCTGTTGTATAATCAGAGAGAAATATTAAACTGAAAAATTCACACCCCAAAAACCTTGCTGTAATTCACTATGACAAGAAATACTTCACTAGAAGAAAGAAAATTGACCACAATATCTATGATATAGTCCGAGATGGTATGGAAATAATATTTTGGCATACTGTCTAGTAAATATTGATGATCACAGAGCATCTTACATGAAAGTTTTTTTCAAAGTAAATGGGTACCATCTGTCCTCTTAGTACATTAATTCAGTGCTTCAAAATACTTTGTATTTTACAGGCAAATATTTAAAGATGAACAATAACAGTTAATGCAGAACTAAGTTATTAAAACATATATATGTATATATGGACTTGGACTTGGACTTGGACTTGGACTTGGGGGTCCTGGTGGATGAGAAGCTGGACGTGAGCCAGCAGTGCACACTTGCAGCCTGGAAGGCCAACTATGTCCCGGGCTGCATTAAAAAGCAGGGAGAGGGAAGTGATTGTCCCCCTGTAATCTGCTCTTGTGAGACCCCACCAGGAATGGTGGGGTTCCCCCCATGCAGGCCTAGGGCCCCCGGCACAAGAAGGATGTGGAGCTCTGGGTCCAGAGGAGGGCCACTAAGATGATCAGAGGGCACCTCTACTATGCAGAAAGCTTGAAGGAACTGGACTTGTTCAGCTTGGAGAAGAGAAGGTTCCAGGGAGACCTCATTGCGTCCTTCCAGTACTTGAAGGGAGCATATAAGCAGGAGGGGGAACGCCTGTTTACATGTGTTGGCAGTGATAGGACAAAGGGGAATGGTTTTAAACTAAGACAGGGGAGATTTAGGTTGGAAATTAGGAGAAAGTTTTTTCATTCAGAGGGTGGTGAGGCACTGGAACAGGTTGCCCAGGGAGGTTGTGGATGCCCCATCCCTGGAGGCATTCAAGGCTAGACTGGATACAGCTCTGGGCGGCCTGCTCTAGTTATTGGTTGGCAACCCTGCACAGAGCAGCGGGATTTAAACTAGATGATCTTTCAGGTCCTTTTCAACCCAGGCCACTCTATGATTCTATGGTTCTATGATTCTATGGTTCTATGATTTTAGTTACCATTGACATGAATAATATCATTTCCATTCACTTGTTAGTTTATTATTGTCTGTATCACCTTTCTTGTGTTCAAAGCTACTTGTGACTTCGGATGAAGTTCAGTACAGTACAGTAGTTTGAAATCAATGCATATTCTGGTTCATGAAGAGACAGCAGCAGCTGCTTTCCATGACTATGGCTAGACCCTTAGACAAGGTAAAAGTACTATTCTCTGCTTCATATATTTCAGTCTGTATTTCTCACATATGAAAAAAATAAAATAAAATAAAAAATATTTGCAAGATGATAATTTGTTCTGAAGGAAAAAGATCTCATTCTCTTGCTTCTATTGTTACGTTTGGTATAAATTATTTTACTAACAGAATATGGATGTTCCACTTTGCAATTGCAGTCTTTATATGAGGAGCTTTTCAATTGCCTATAAAATATTTAAATATTCATTGTGCCAAAAGGAAAATGTATGTCACCCTGTAGTCTCTGGCAAAGCTTAGTTTCTTGTTCTTGTTTCAGAATGTGTTAAGATGACTCATATATAGACAGAAAATGTCAAAATAAGGTATCCAAAGTACCTTATTCCAACAAATCTGGTAGAGCAGATTGGACTCTTTCCTATGAAATGTGAATGTCCTTTAGAACAAAAATGGAAATTCTAACTGGCTTTTCTATTTGCAGGTTGAATCCATTGGGATTATGCATTAAAAAAAAAAATAGTTTTAGAAGTCTTGATTTTTCTGTTTTCTGTGGATCTAGCTTGAAATATAATATTTAATGTAAAGTTGAAAAAATAATGTTTCTATAGATCCAGAGAAAATAAAGTCAGATTGTCATTTGTTCAGTGAAAAAAAAAAAAAAAAAAAAAATATACTGTAAATCAGAACCTTACTTTATCAATGTATTTGGCTCAGAGAATACCTAAGGAGCCATTATTTAAGTGGTTCTGTTCCTCTATTTCTGAAGCTAAAAAGGCCCACTATAAAGCACTCTAATGAGGAGCCTCATAATGAGGAGCCTCAGAAAGACACATGCTCTCTCATGCCATGCATGCATGAAACCAACAGTCCTCCCAACTGTCATTACCCATTAAAAGTAGCTTTGGCTGATCACAGACTCATAGAATGGCTTAGGTTGGAAGGGACCTCAAAGATCATCTAATTCCAACCCCGCTGCCTTGGGCAGGGATGCTCAGTGTTATAAATTAGACCACACAATTTACCGGTCTATTGAAATTATTTTATTAATCAAGTAAGCAGACACAAGCAAAACAGCGCTGGGCAGCTGGGGAGTCTCCGCTCCGCAACAGCACGCAACTTCCCTTTCCAGTGTTGCTGTTTTATAGCAGTTGAATTCCGGCTTATCAGGACTTGTTGAACTGGCTGAGGGTGCGCAGTCTATTGTTGAGAGGGGGGTCGTTGTTCCTCTGCTTCGTGTTCAGGTGGGGGAAGTGAAGCGGCAAAAAGGATGTCTTGTGGTAAGGAATTTCACAGAGTCTGGTTTCACTCAAGGATGTTTACCCAACACCCCCTCCTGGTATCTGCTTAATCCTCCCCCTTTATCAAGGCCATTAAATTGTACAACCTTATCTCCTCAGCAGATTCTCCAAGTTCCTCAAAGACAATGAACAAACCCCCCCTAATTTATCACACTCAGGGCCTCAACTTACCTGGTCTTGAGCACCAGGTGCACTCAGTGCACTCTAGGAGTCTTCTGGATTGCTTACAGCCCGCTGTGTAGTTTACCCAGCCTACATCCAGGTGGTTGAAGTCTCCCATCAGGATGAGAGCAAGCAAGAACAACGCTTCTTGATGTTGAAGCAAGAAGGCTGATGTTCACACAGATATTGTTAAGCAATAGTTCACATACTTCTGGATATTTATTAAGTCATGAGGAAAATCATTGAGGTCTACCTTGTTTTGCAGAGAAATAATTAATGATTTCAGGTCATAGCACAGATAATTAAAAATAAACAAACCAAGAGCTAGCTGGCTGGTAAAAAGATTTTATGTCATGATAAATTACTATTTCCTTTCCTGTACAAAAAGATTATTTTCAATATAATGTTAAGTAAAGTAACATAATATTGCCTACACTTACTGGAACAGGATGACACAGGATATAACCTGAATATCATGAAGTCAATTTTCCCAGTATGAAATAATCAAAGACTTGTACTAGTTTCACTCTTTACTATTTCTGTGTAAAAATGTTTGTCCACATAAAATTTTAAGCAGAATGCTTTGGGTTCAGATCAATATTTAGTGAAATCTAGCTTGTCCTCAGGTTCCCTGTGTATGTATGAGGAGATATCCTTTGGAGAGAAGGATTTTCAGGTTTCTTAGCAAACACAAAAAGAACTACTATTTTTTTTAGACATATGTGCCCCAAATATTCATAGTAGCATATTTCAAACACACAGTACTTGACAATACTCTTATGTTTAGAGGACAGAACATGCTACAAAACAACTAAGGATAGGGAGATTGTAAAAATTCAGTAAGGATTCAGTCTTGTGTCCATGATCTGTAAAACAGAGAGGCTAGGTCTGCTTGTCCCAGTGGGGGCAGATATGAAATGTGTTGAATGAAATGTGTTGAGAAGCTCACATCCATTCCCCCACATTTATTTCAGACCAGCTGCAGAAGGATGCTGTTGAAAAAATGACCATTGCTAGATGGAGAACATTCAGTGCACCCCTGGAGAATGCGTTTTAGTTAAATTTCATCTGAAAGGAAATGATCAGGGGACCAAATGAAGTAGGTATATCAGAAGACTGATTTTAAAAAACATGCAAAAATCTTGTAAGCATACCACCAATTTATTGGTCCAACTACTCTCTAACAGGTCTTTGGCATCTTGCTGTGAATCACATTCTCAAGGGAAGTTCTAATCTCTATTTTTTTTGCCATGAAACATGAAGACAACCTTCTACCTACTGTTGTTACCATAGCTTATAACATTTGAACTCATCAGAGGAGAACATTTATGTATGCAATCAAGCAGACACTTAAGGCTTTGTGGTGGTAGTAGATCACAGACACACACTTAAGGCATTGTTTGTGGTGGTAATAGATCACAGACACTAAGCATAAAAAAAAAATAAAATAAAATAAAATAAAATAAAATAAAATAAAATAAAATAAAATAAAATAAAATAAAATAAAATAAATAAAATAAAATAAAAATCCTTGGTATTTAATTATTCCTACAGTCAGATAATACACTATGGATGGAAAGAAAGAAAGGAAATAAAGAGTTATTTTATTTGATTTTTCACAAAGATTCTGCTCCAAAAGATACAGACATATTTCTGAAAACAAACAAACAAACAAACAACAACAAAACATAAAATTATTCACATTATGAATATTCTTAGTAAGCTGAAACGTCATCAAAATGTTTATCTGAACTCATTCTGTGATAAAACATTTTCCATCTCACTACCTTTCCCACAGAAAAACAAATGTATATTCCATGCACTGAAAATGATGTTAAAAACCCATAGGTTGTCAAAATAAGGAAATTATTTTCATTATAAAGAACAGAAAAGGCAGAATCTACAGGGTTTATACTGTCAAATTCTGCTTTTGTCCACTCTGATTGTCTGTGATAAACACATACTGTGAATAGAAAGCACAATAATAGATTTCAGTAGGGACGGGAAGCTGCTTCATACCTATAATTTAGCTCATTAAAAATGTATAATTCACATACTCCTTGTAGTTGAAAGCATTTTAGACCTTTGATGTTTCTATATTGGTAGGAACATAAATGTTATTAAGACTACCTAAGGTTGTAGACTAATAGAAATTTACAGGTAGCAACGTGTTCTTTTCAGTTGAGTATAGTGTCTGAAGCTTTCTGTATAGGTAGGGCTGGGTAGTGTTATCTTCTGTTAAAGAAACAGCAAATAGTGCCTCGAAAGGGCATCAGTGTCTCAAACTTAGCTTTTGATAACATGTTTTGTTTTAGCTCTTCTCCTTCCACAGCCGAACCTGTCCATTAACACATATTTCTAGGGTAATATTAATACAAAGACATACATTTAAACATAATAGTGCTATCTGCTGTTCATTTTTTTTTTTTTTTGATACATGCTTCGTTTCTATTCCATTCATGCATAATATTTTCTGGGATAATTGCCTTTAAATCTCTTCTTTCCCTAAGACCCGTGGCTGTGATTATGCATTTTAATTTATCACTTCCTAAAAGGTTGCTAGAAGTATTTCCTGCATTTGTGGCTGTAGAACACGATCACTCCAATTCAATTGTGACACCAGAACACTAGGACTGGCCAGTATCAGCAAAGATGTCAAGTGCTATAGCTGGTGTTAGAAATTTCCTACTTCACCTGCGCTGAATGAAGGAAGTATCTGAGCAACATATGTTTGGTGGATCTCTGATAATTATGTGTCCCACCTGGACAATAGAATAACAGGACAACAACAACTTGTTTCATCTGACTCCTGCTATGAGGAAGGAAACAGAGGAGAGAACCTCCAGGAATAATTGTCATTCAGAACTTCATGTTATTTTTGGAGACAGTAGCAAAAAAAAATATATATATATCCCTTTCCAGCATGGGATTTTATATATATATATATAGAAACATACACGTATATATACATATATTTGGCTTAATTTCCTCCAGCTTGTGATTTATGTTTTTGTTGTTGGTGTTGTTTGTTTTGTTTTGTTTGCTAGATATGAAAACAGTTCCCCTTCTATATGACAAAAATGTCAGCAAATAGTTCCACTGTTCCCCATCTTCACTCAATCAGTTTTAGCTCAAGTTGTGCAGGTAGACACCGAGACAATACTGTGAATTTGAGTGGAGTGGGCTAGTTCTTTCTCTCCTTTCTGTCTGTTTATTATTATTATTATTATTATTATTATTATTATTATTATTATTATTATAGTAATAATTTACTTATCTGGTTATTTATTTATTTATAACTGCATGTGAGGAAAACAGTGATTTCAGGATAGGATGAATTTACGTTCCAAGGCCAGACTGCTCAGACCATTTTAGCATAAAATGATAAAGATGGATAAAAATAGATAAAGAGTTGAGATATCCCACCTTTTCCAGTGACACTATTCAGGACCTCATTTAATAGATCCCAGACCATTTCTTTTACCGTCACTTTCCAAAACCTCAGTGACTCCACCTATTCTTCACATCTTTCTTTTACCTGTTCTTTCTATGTCTGAGTTTTGTCTGCAAAAGGGTAGCAAAACTCAATATCACTGATTATATTTTGAAGTATGATACTCTGCTTAGGCACAGAGTTTGTTGTTTGTTTTTTTCATTAGTTCATCTAAATATGCAGAAAGTAGAACAAATATCACTGCTTTAAATGTGACAGATAATTTATCATTGTTAAAGCAGCAGCTCCAGTGACCACATGAAAGTTATCTTAGAACTGTCAGTTTTCCATAAAGCTCAATTTGAAGACAGAGAAAGTCTGTGTTATAAAATAACACAATTATCTGTATTGAGGAATAGTTCCATTCATGCTTTTAAAAGAATGTGAAGAAGAGAGATGGACACATATTTTTCAAAGAACTCTTGTTCCAGAAACAGATACAAATACATATCAAAAAATAACTAAAAATTAAAAAGAATAAGCAAGCTTGAGAATATGAATTATTTTAAGCAGTGTGTAAGAAACTTTCTTAGAGATATGCATCATCATATTAATATAGAATTTATTGTAGCATGTAGTTTACAACAAAATAGGTCTTATCCATCCTTGAGGGATGGATAGGATCATCATCCTTTAGTCTGATGATGCTATATCAGCAAGGACCAACTCAGTTTCACTTTGGCTAGGGTCCATTAACCATGTCCCACTTGGCTTCCCCTTTGGCTTCTGCTTCTGTTTCCAAACTTCACTTCCAAGGTAGGACATTATTAGTACTCTTTCTTGGACTATATCAAAATGCATTTCAAATTAATTCAATGAATAATCAAAACGAGTTTAAAGAAATCTAGCTGAAACTGAGCTTTCTCTGTAAGCCTTTCTGCCATCATCCTTGCAAGCTTTGTGACTAACAGCTGACTATTTTCTGAAGCTACAGTTGATGACTTCACTTTTATTTGAATTCTTATCTCTTTGTAGCAACAATGTTCTGCATATTGATACTAAGGTTGTTTTAGGGGTGAGTTTGATAAAAAATGTAGTGCATCAGATAGATAGCACTATATGTGCACTGGGGAAAAAAAATTGATTTTTCTTATGGTCATGGTCAACTGAAATGATGAATTAAGTTTGGATTTGTTAAGTACAGCTGTTTTAAGGAGGAACATGACATCAAAACATAGAAGCCAATTAGCAGTATTAGAACTGTAAGACATGAACAGAATGGACAAAAAGAAATTGACAAGATTTTAAAAAAATGGAAGAGGAAAGAAAAAATATTATTTTGAGAAGAAATGTCTGCATGCAATTGAATTAAAACAAGTGGAGAGAGAGAGAGAGAGAGAGAAAGATTTGGTATTTTGCATTGTTTCCTGGAGACATCATTAGATAGTTATTTTCTAGAATAACTTAGGCACTTTGATGAATAATGTTAGATGATGTGAATAGATCAGCTATTCCCACCTTTGTGATTTTCCATTATCTTTATCCTGAGTATCTGGAAAATATCTAATAAGAGTTAATGTTTAGCCCCTGATATTTTTTTAGTACTCTGCGGTAACCAGATGAAATGATAGGAGTGCAGTTTAATTCATAGTGCTCTGTTGCTTGTTGGTTCAAAACAGGATGAACCTTTATGCACAGGAAATTGTATACCACTGCAGCTTTTCTAAAAGCTGACTGGTGATGTGTTACCTATTGGCAAATATATAGCATGATTTGTTAGACATACATTTTCCAATATTCCTATGCTGGTTCCATCAACAGTATAATTATTGCAAAATCAATACCATATTGAAAAAATATATTGTTGAAAACTCCTTAGGCAGCTGGCTTTTGGTGGTCTTTAATAAGTGAGAATGACTGGCAATTTTAAACCTTGCATATCAGATGCACAAGTATATATCAATTAAAAGGCTAAAGATGCTGAACAAGCCAATGTGTTTGACACTATTGGAGATCTACACTCAGCTGTGCTGATGTTTTCTTTAATAGACACCTGATCAAGGAGTTAATAAACATATTTTGTAGTTCACAAAGTAGGTGCAGAACAAGGTAAATTAATAAAATGGTAGTGTGTGAAACCTCCTTGGAGCCCTCATCTAGCACTTGTTTACATGGAAAGGTAACTCCCAAAATTAAGTAATCTACTTGCAAATGGACACGTACATAAAATCTCACATACATCAAAGAGCTTGACAGTTCCAGGTGTCATTTACAAGGGAGGTCTGTGATCTGAATCCCATAATAATGGAAGCAACCTGAGAAATATGAGATTAAAGTGGAGACAAACATCAACAAAAACATCAAGATTAATTGTATGTTTACAGGAAAAAAAATGATAGTTGAAGAATCTGCAATTTGCTAAGTTTGTAGTAAAAAGAATCTTCCCCTTTTCAGTGCTCTAAAATTATGTCTGGTGTTTAAAAGAAAAATCTCAAAACAAGAGTAATTCAGCAAGCATAGAGTTCCAAATTTCTTTGTAATCCTGTGACAAAACTTTTGCCATGCAGATATATTTTCCCTTCCTCCTAATATATTAAGGTTAAAAATGATTGAAAATATATTTTGAAGTTCCCCAATCCTCTTTTGCATGCATATCATTGTTTGAATGCATTTTAATAAGGTAGTGTCCAGAAATAACAGTGACATTATATGAAATGGGTGTCTGGCAGGCAGTGAGAGCCTATGGAGAGTCTATGGAAATGCCAGTTACACAGTCTTTATTGGGACAATAGAATCCTGAGTATCTGGGTTTTTCTACTACTTCCCAGATTACTGCTTTCTTTTTGAACATTTCATTTTTTATAAAATATTTCTAATCACAATTACTTGTGTGTGTGTGTGTGTGTGTGTCTCCAACACAGGCATTTACCCTACTTAAATATTCAAGCTGTGCCCACTATGTAGGTTACTCAAATTATGGAATTTTCATCTTTAGAGAAGAAGAGAATGTTCATGCAGGCTTATGTGTTCTCCACACAAATATTTGTGTAATGTACTTCGTGTGGCAACATATGATTGGTGAAGATAAAACATTTTATTCCGTCACAAGAGCACTTCTAGTAATGGAAATGAATGACAATCCTGTTTCTGTGCAGGTTGGGGCAGGAGGGAGGCGAGGTGGATGAGATGCATTAAGTGCTCTGTGCAAATTCCCAAAAGCTTATGAATATGCAGAGGTATCAGTGAGAATGTGTGACTATGGGAACATTTTCAGATGATAATTCTAGAGTTTTCTCAACAATCTGTATGTAGTTTGCCATCTGCAAAGCCTCTTAAAGGAGTATGAATATGGAGTAAGTGAAAAATGTAACCAAGGCCTATTTACAAAATGAATTGGCAGATTTCGTTTTGTTTGCTCTGGAGAACTACTTCAAATATATTCATTCAAAATTTTATTTAATTTATGCTAATAAAATAAGACAGATCAGTAATAAGGAAGGAAAAAAAAACATGGTAAAGCACTAATACGTGAGATTTGAAAGCTTCACGTTATCTTCACATTAATTTTGATCATACTATATGCCCACCCTTGGTAACTAGGAATCCAAAGTTAGAGTAATTGGTTAGTAGTTGCACAAAAAACAGATTTCATTTGCCAGAACTGCTGTACCAAATTTGATATGTTTTCAAACCCTTTCCATTTGACTGGCAATATAAGCAAAACACAAAGTCGATTATTAGATCCTTTCTCTACCATTCAAATGTCCTAAAGCTCTTGTGAATTGCCTTCTTTTATCCCTGGTGCCATTTCCCCTTCTGGTGCATGAGAGTAAATTTAAATACTTAAATCCCTGTTGTTAATTACATTTCTACTGAGAACCCAGTTACAACACTTTTGTATGGAATGCCTTTTCAGATGTAATCTGAAGAGCCTGCCCTCAACTACAACATTTTAGTAATCCCTGTTTACGTATTCCAAGGGATACCCACACCTGCAGGAAACAGAGATGACTGACAGAAACAGGAGAAATATTGCAGCTGTAGGGGAAGGAGCAAAGGCAAGGCTATGCCAACTGCTCTTTTCTTTCTCCATGCAGGACTCAGAGACTAAGCAATGCTGTAAAAGACATACATTAACCTCTGAAAGGAATTATGTTGATTACTTCCTATGTGTGTTGTCTTCCCAAGAATCTCAAAGCCTGCTTTTGAGCATCCACCATGTTGTTCCGTAGGTATTTGTCGTGGTTTAACCCTGCCGGCAGCTAAACACCACGCAGCCATTCGCTCCCCCTCCCCCTCCCTCTCTGGGACGGGGGAGAGAAATGGAAAGTGAAGCCCGTGAGTTGAGATAAAGACAGTTTAATAAGACAGGAAAATAATAATAACAATAATAATAATAATAACAATAATAACAATAATAATAATAATAATAATAATAATAATACAATGGTGATAATAGTACTACTGTGGGAATAGAAATGTTGTTTTTGCAGAGTTACATTGTTTAGAAGGAGGGAATGTGGTACTGAGATATGCTTACAGTGATAAGAAAAGTTTAGCAGGCAACCTTGTAAAATGCAGACAATCAGACTCCTTAGGACAATTAGGTGAAAATCATGGTGTCAAGTCAAGTCAGATAAGTGAAGAAACATTACCACTTCAAGCAGTAAAAATGTCAAAAGAAATTTGAAATTTAACAGGCCGGCGACTGAAGGCCATGCATTGTTTGTGAAGCATCAGATAGACTGTGAATCTGGATTACCCACTCAGTGGGGAAACAGGGGAGGGTCCTGCCATCAAAAGGTATATAAACTGTGTTTTGGAACTAGTAGATGCGCTCTCTCCTGCTTGTGGGGCGCCCGCCATTGCAATCGCGAATAAATTACTACTTCACTGAGATCCTCGCCTGAGCCTAAGTTATTGGCTACGGAGTGTTTCTCACAATTTGGGGGCTCGTCCGGGATCCAGTCACCTACTGGGGAGCCCCACCGCCGCAGCAGCAGGAAGGCATGCCCCGCTGATTTCAGCGGTCCTGTGCATCGACGGTGGCGGTTCTGCGGAAAGCTGACAGAGGGCCCGAGACTGGTTAAAGAGGCAGGATCCGTGAAGTAGTGGGGAAAGGAAGAAGGTAGGCACTCCGGGTTTTTAAGAATCGATCCGGTAACTCTGTGCACAGACCAAGGTAAGAAATATTAAGTATTGCCTTGGGGGTCGGGTGATCTGGTGTATGGTAAGCCCTTGCACGGGGAAGTGCTGGCACTACACCAGGGGAATCTGGTGTACAGTAATCCTTGCACGGGGAAGTGCTTGGAAGTACACCAGGGAATCTGGTAAACTCAGGTGTGCGGTAACGCTGGCACGGGGAAGTGCTTGGCGGTACACCCCCATCTTTCAGTACGTTGGTGTGTGGTACACTGCAGAAGGGAAAATTCTGTAGCACATACCGGCGAGGGTTAGGAAAGATGGGAAGTACGAGTTCCAGGGAATCTGGTAAACTCATAGGTGTGCGGTAACGCTTGCACGGGGAAGTGCTTGGCGGTACACCCCCATTTTTCAGTACGTTGGTGTGTGGTACACTGCAGAAGGGAAAATTCTGTAGCACATACTGGCGAGGGTTAGGAAAAATGGGAAAATATGAGTTCCAGGGGACAGGGAGATATCCCTGGGGGAGTGCCTACTAATAGTTCTTCCTGAAGAATGATAAGAAATTGGAAACATAATCCCAAAATTAGAGGGATTGTAAAAGAAAAATAATTAAAAAAAAAAAAAAAAAAGGGTTAAATATTGTGTATCAGTCTGGACAAAAGAACCAATTAAGGAAACAGCAGTATTTTGGCCAAAATACGGGTCTGATGAAAATTCAGGCTTTAAATTTATGTGTAAACAATAAGATTCCTTTTTCAGAGAAGGAGCCAAGTTATGCTCCCTATAATCTTAATATCGAACTGGTGGCAGCAGCAGTCACTCCGGGAAGGGAGACAGGGACTGTAATTAACACTGTCCCTAAAGAAGGATTGTACTCTAGGCTCTGGTAAGAATTAGAACAAGGTAGAAGATATGTTGAGAATTTTGCCTTCCCTGATACTAACAGTACTAACACTAACTGTGTATCCTCTTAGGTGAACTACCCCCTCCTCCTTACCAGCAGAGAGGTTAGGACTTTTTAAGAAGGAGAGGAAGTCTTTATTCAAGGACCCCAACAGCCTAGCTGAACAATTAGACCAGTTCCTACGACCTGATTTATACTCTTGGGGGAGGGAATTATGTCTATAAGTATGTTGTTTACAGGGAAAGAAATGGGAATGATCAGGAGGAGAGCTGCTATACAAGAATGGGAAAGAGCTCATCCTCCAGGACCAGGGGTAATACCGGCAGGGCAGAAATACCCACTTGCCAATCCTGGCTGGAATAATAATAGTGTGCAACACAGAAATTATATGAGAGACTTAGTGTCAGAATGAGAAAGTACTTGGGGATGAGACCTGAGGACCCAGTATCCCAAGGGCTCTTGAAAGTTCATTGTGTGATTAAAGTCTTGCAAAATACGCAGAAAATGCTTCAGAAGGTGGGGGAATGTAGTGAACAGTCACTGGGGGACCCTCCTGCGGGAGGCCCTGGAGGTGTGTGTCTGGAGGGGAGATGAGAAGGAAAAAAAAAAAAAAGAGATCGAAACTAATGGTATTGACAGTGCAGCGGGTAGTGAGGCAGAGGGTTGGAGAAAGATGAAGAAAATCTTCAGGGGGAGTCAGGGCCAGGATGGAAAGGAGAGGAAGAGAGATGAAGGAATGGCAGGCAAAGAGGGCTGCCTGTATTGTGGCCCGAGTCCTAGCAGAGACAGGCTTTGATAAGATGTTTTAAGTGTGGCCAGGCTGGCCACTTCGAATAGGAATATCTGGAGTGGAAGAAGGAGGAAAGAAGGAAAATGGGATGAAATATGCTATATTGATATGTTGTTTCAGTATCTTGGAGGGAAAAGGTATGGAATTAAGTTGGACTCTGACTGAGCCTTTGGTGCTGGTATTAGAAAAGTGCGGGCTGGAGAAAGATAAAGGAAGTGTTAAAAGTCTTGCCGAAGGTGTTAAAGGTGTGGCATGTAATATTTAACAGAGCTGTTTGAAGTTGAATGAGCAGGGAAAGGTGATGTAGGCGTTATCTAAGTAACAGTCTAGAAGTTTTGGTATATTTGCATATTTGCTGTGGTGTTTGGTCAGTTTCCCAAGCATCGGGGAGGGGGGAACAGCCTGCTCCACCAGGGGCCTCTCCAGCGGCCGCAGGGGGGTTTCGGCTCCAGCGCCTGGAGCGCCTCCTCCCCCTCCTTCTGCACTGACTTTGGTGTCTGCGGGGGGGTTTCTCGCTCTCTCAACTGCTGTTGAGAAGCAGGTTTTTGTTTGTTTCTTTGTTTGTTTGTTTTCGTGGATGTGTTCTCACAGAGGCACGGACTGTGTTGCTCATGGCTTGGCTCTGGGCAGCAGTGGGCCCCTTAGGGCCAGATGAAATTGTCCCTTATCTGTCACGGGGAGGCTTCCGGGTTTTTTTTTTTTTTTCTCACGGGGGCTGCCACTGCAGTTTCCCACCCCCCTACTCACAGCCCCCGAACCTTGCCATCAAACCCAATACACTGGGGAACAGCTAGGTCATTACTGACTTGTAAAGCATCAGGGATTAAATTAACTAATGAAACCCTAAAAAGTGATGGGGGTAGAAGGGGCTGGGATAACAGTGCCACTTTTGGGGGATACCAAGCTGAGACCAGGGGATAAAATGATCACTGGGCAATTATTGTATGTATCCAAGGCAGAGACTAACTTGTTGGGAAGGGATTTGATGATTAAATTGGGCATTCAACTAGTAAATTATTAGACTGGAATAACAGTGTAATTAATGGAGTGCTCTCAGGCCCTGAGAGCAAACGTACATGTATATTCACCTCTAACTGGAAAGACCCTGAAATGGGGGCGGAAGCAACAATATAGGTGGACAATTTTACCTTGGGGGGTTTACAGGGCCACCTATCTATATGAGTAAGTTTTAAAAAAGATTTTGGAGCAATTACAACCTCCCAAGGGGGTATTAATGTTACAAATATGTGGATCATTTTCTGTTGTCAGGACAGGAGAAAAGAGTTGTGAAGAAAGCTACTAACAAGCTATTCAACTTTCTGGGAAAGCAGGGCTTGAGAGTATTAAAAAAAAAAAAAAAAAAAAAAAAAAAGTTACAATATGGAGAAAGAGAAGTCAGGTATTTAAGGCATCTAATGTCTGAGGGAAAATGAAGAATAAATCCAGAGAGGATTCAGGGAATTGTTGAAAATTAAGAAAGAACTAAAAAGTTTTAAAAGAATGATTTTTTTAAGGAATCAGGAGCCATGAAGTCTGAAGGAAAACGGATACTCCCTGATGGGAGAGAAATGCTGAATAAAGTGATAATGAGGCAAATATTAACTGTTTTACATCAAAAGAGTCATTGGGAGGTGCAAGCAATGTGTGATATTGTGCTAAGAAAGTATGTCTGTGTAGGAATATACACTTTAGGGAAGCACATATGTAGAGGATGTACCATATGTCAAAAGGTAAATAAAAAGGTGTTCTGTAACCCATCTAGAGGGGGACGGGAGCCAGGGGTTTGACCTTTCCAAAGTATACAGGTAAACTTTAGTGAGTTACTTGTTTGTCCTAATTGACCACGTGACTAGATGGGTGTAAGCTTTACTGCAAGGGTTAAAGCAGGCCTTAGAGATTGAGTGGGATTTTCACAGCCCCTGGCACCCCTCCTCTTCTGGGAAGGTGGAGCGAATGAATCAGACATTAAAGAAGCAATTAACTAAACTAGTGTTAGAAACCCAACTTCCTTTGGTAAAATGCTTACTCCTACAGGTTTAAACAGCACCAAGAAAGGATATAGGAATTTCACCATATGAGATGCTGTTCAGATTGCCCTATCTGGGCAGAAGGGATGAGATACCACAATTCAAAACAAGAGAGTTTCCTTAAGAACTGTATTCTGGGGTTGTCTTCTTCTTTGTCATCTCTCAGGACCTGTGGGTTGTTGGCTCAAACCCCACCTTTGGAATTCCCCATTCACCACCATCATCCAGGAAACTGGGTCCTGATTCGGACCTGGAAAGAGTCAACTCCGGCCTGAATGGGAAGGACAATTACTGACCACTGAAACAGCCGTAAGAACTGCGGAAAAAGGTTGGACTCACTATACTTGAGTGAAGGCATCTGTCGACACTAGTACCTGGGAAGCTGTTCCTACAAAAGACTTGTTGGAAGTTGAAATTGAAGAGAAAAATCTCGTAGTGGACTCTGAGCAGGATAAGAGCTTACAATTGTAAACTAACCTTTTATTTTCACAGGTAACTAACGAGTGTGACTTGTGATTGAGAGAAAGGACAGACCTATAGCGAACTGCAGTGCTCCCAAGGGGGGGGTTGTTATAGTAGTAGTGTACACCTTATTTTTGTATCGATAATTATTTGGAAACCTAAGGTTTAAAAATAATGACAGGGAAAAATTGATTACTAATTTTGTTTTTAGTGATTCTAGGCCTCAGAGAAGGCCTCGGTCAATTGGTAACTTGGAAAAGGCATGACCAGATAATAGCAAAAACGGGATACCCCATCAAAATATGGGTGACTGTGACAGAGGGTTATGTACCACAAGCCGTCACGTTTTATGCTTGTGAGGTGTTAGCTTGTGGAGATTTAAATGCCCAATGACAATTGAGCAGAAAGAACAAGTAACTGGGAGAGACACAACAGCCAGATTGAGAATAGCTGTATGGAAACAATCCTCTATTGCCATCAGAGAAAGGGAGAAACTCAAGGAGAAAACAGGAGAGTAAACAGGAGGCCCTCTGAAATGTGGCAGTTCAAACATTTGAGATTCAAACAGGGTATGGGGACGTGAATGCCTGGATAGAATGGGTCAAATATACTGTCCAGAGTCTCAATCGTAGCTACTGCTATGCTTGTGCCTCGGGATGACCGATTGCCCAGATAGTGCCCTTCCCATGGGTGTGGACCAAAGACTCCCAAGGGATGCGATGTATGATTGCATTGTACCAAGAAAAGACTGCCTGGGGAAATGAGGCCTGTAAGTCTCTCTTTGCTGTTTCTTGCATGATAACAATATCACAGTTCCCCCTGCATTCTCTACAGCTATAGGTAACCATACAGCTTGCCTCTCACGGCAGGGTGTGAGTGCTACCTGGCATCTGGGAGAATTTGCCTTGTGCTACCAAGGACTTGATGGGAAACTGCTCAAGACTAGAGATCCCCAGGGCAGATCTCTGGTGGTACAGTGGAGGGAAGATCTTACGGTCCACCCTACCATCTAATTGGGAAGGCACTTGTGCACTTGTTCAATCAGCTATACCCTTCACCCTGGCATTTGAAAGAGAAACATCACAAATACCCAGAAGAAGTAAAGGAGGCTTAGGAGTATCATTTGATGATAGAGTATACATAGATTCTATTGGGGTACCTAGAGGAGTTCCGGATGAACATAAAGCCAGAAATTAAATTGCTGCAGGGTTTGAGTTACTGTTCTGGTGGGTAACAATCAATAAAAATGTGGATTGGATTAATTATTTCTATTATAATCAGCAGAGATTCATCAATTATACCAAGGATGCAATGAGAGGAATCGCTGAACAACTAGATGCCATCAGCAAAATGGCTTGGGAAAACAGGATAGCATTAGATATGATGCTCGTGGAGAAGGGTGGTGTATGCGTGATGCTGGGCAACCGTTGTACTTTTATCCGTAACAATACTGCCCCGGATGGCACAGTAACAAGAGCATTGCAAGGGCTTACCACCCTTGCCAATGAATTGGCAGAAAATTCGGGAGCAGACACTTCCATCACAGGATGGTTGAAATCTTGGTTTGGTAAAATGGAAAGGGATGGTAATGTCCATATTTACATCCTTGATTATAGTAGCAGGAGTTTTGACAGCTATTGGCTGTTGCGTTATCCCCTGTGTAAGGGGACTTGTCCAGCGGTTAATTGAAACCACATTATTGAAACAAATGACCATAGATCCACCACCCTACTCAGATAAAATGATATTAGAGGAAATGGAGAGCAAAGAAAGTGAAGAAGAGGAAGATATTTACCAAATTACACTTAAAATAAATAAATAAATAAAAATAAAAAGAGTTTTTGCAAAAATCAACAGTTTATAAAAAAAGAAAAGGGGGGAATTGTGGGAATAGAAATGTTGTTTTTGCAGAGTTACATTGTTTAGAAGGAGGGAATGTGGTACTGAGATATGCTTACAGTGATAAGAAAAGTTTAGCAGGCAACCTTGTAAAATGCAGACAATCAGACTCCTTAGGACAATTAGGTGAAAATCATGGTGTCAAGTCAAGTCAGATAAGTGAAGAAACATTACCACTTCAAGCAGTAAAAATGTCAAAAGAAATTTGAAATTTAACAGGCCGGCGACTGAAGGCCATGCATTGTTTGTGAAGCATCAGATAGACTGTGAATCTGGATTACCCACTCAGTGGGGAAACAGGGGAGGGTCCTGCCATCAAAAGGTATATAAACTGTGTTTTGGAACTAGTAGATGCGCTCTCTCCTGCTTGTGGGGCGCCCGCCATTGCAATCGCGAATAAATTACTACTTCACTGAGATCCTCGCCTGAGCCTAAGTTATTGGCTACGGAGTGTTTCTCACACTACTACTAATAATATGTACAAACAAGTGATGCACAATGCAATTGCTCACCACCCGCTGACCGATGCCCAGCCTAACCCTGAGCAGTCCGGCCCCCTCCCCCGGCTAGCCACCCCTATATATTGTTTAGCATGACGTCAGATGGTATGGAATACCCCTTTGGCTAGTTTGGGTCACCTGTCCTGGGTCTGTCCCCTCCCAGCTCTTACTGCACCCCCAGCCTGCCTGTTGGCAGGACAGAGCAAAAGGCTGAGATGTCCTTGGCTTGGTATAAGCACTGCTCTGCAACAATTAAAACATCGGGGTGTTATCAGCACTCTTCTCATCCCAAGCCAAAACAAAGCATTCCACCAGCTACTAGGAAGAAAATTCTGTTCTAACTGAAACCAGGACAGTATTAATAATAATAAATAAAATTAAAAGTAAATGGGATGCCTGAGGTCAGAGGCCTCTATGAATGTATACAAGCCATTTTTGTCTTCAGGGAAACAAACAAACAAACAAAAGGAGTGAATAGGGATTTCAAATCAACAGAAAACATTTGCAGATTTTCAGATGTATATATGGTACATATGTACAATATGCTCATGATGCTTATTATTTGCAATGTAATATTAAATAGCGATAATTTCATAATATTAGAAAAGCAAAAGAAAGTATCTCTGAAATAGATATACTTTTATCTTGATACTATATTGAATGTTATCTGAATAAGGTGCCAGGGTGCTAAAATGCAGCCACGAAGTCAATAGATTTTATTTACATGCTTTGATCCATCTCTAGTATTGCTTGATGTTTGGTTAGAAAGCCTTTATAAGCCATAAGTATTATTTCTCTGGGGCTGTGGCTTTCCTTTATTCCTCTTAGTTCCCAGATATTACTGTGAAATACATAGAATTGTCACATAGAGAAGTATTAAGAATGCCTTGTATCTATATCTCACTTTGAAGATATTCTAGTGTTTCTTGGACTTTGATCCAACAGTTCTCCTCACAAGCAAACACTACAAATGTATTTTATGACAGTATTTTGAAATAACTTATTTCAGACTAACTGTTCAACATTAGAAATGTTGAAGGCTCACTGAGCGTGAGCTATATAAGAAAAAAATATCTTCTAACAATGATTCATTGGGATTTTCTTTCAAGAAGTCCTTGAAAAAAAAAAAAAAAAAAAAAAAAAAAAAAAAGTGGTTTTGGTTTGTGTTCCTTCATTTTTGTCAGATAAAATACAAAATAAATGTGTCGTGTAGTTCTGAAATTAATTCAGAATTCTTATTTTTTCCAAAGTAAAGTGCAAGCAAGGTCCACCTTTTTAAGCAGTTGGAAATCAAGCTGTAATGACTGACTGTATCTTAAATAACTTGTTTTGTGCTCAGAATAGTAAACATACCTTGAAGATAAAAGGAAGGGGAATTAGGCTGTCTCAGATGTAATGTAACTTGGGCAGTCTATGGTGACATCCTCATCCCTTATGAAGCTGGGAGGATGATATCCTGCTCGTTGTAAGGGCGCAAATCCAGGTTTCTTTCTACAGGAAATCAGGGTGTGTGTCCAGTGCTGTCTATCACTGTTTGCAAGAGACAATCATATAACCGCTTTGTCAATGGTGTTGTGTTAATATTTTTATTTTGTATATGACCCCACTAAGCCTCTCCAGAAAGATTTTATTTCCCTTTGGGAATGGAAGCAGAATGCTCTTTTTTTTTCCTTTGGGGTAAGATGTGGACCTGGCAATTATGACTACTATGAATTCTGTATTTACTGACAAGGAAAGAAATGGAGCAAGGATGATGTGTACCTGTTTATCATGTAATTCTAGAGTCCAGAGGCAGCCACACCTTGTTGAGAAACACTCCGAGTCCCACAGTGACACATATCCTACAGGCTGGATGTCTACTTAAGCCAGACATTTTTCACAGTTCATCATTCTTTATACAGTTCTTTGAACTTTAGCCTCAGGTCAGTGCTAAAAATTGGCAGGGAGGCTGTTGGACTCTATATCCAAAAAACAACAAGCAATAATAGTGTGCTAGTATGTTTATTGCATTACCACAGATTTTTCATTTGTTTTAGACACAAATTTGGCATACATATAAACTGAATATTCAATTGCCATTAAAATAACAGTAAAGTACTGCTCAGGTTGAAATATGCACACCAAACTAGGCAACTTTTAAATCCTCTTTGAACACTGTCACTGGTGAAACAAGCATTAGACAGTTGAAATGACAGTTTTATGGAATTCCACATAAATGCCAGGAATCCCTTTGCGTAAGATAGATGAATTATTTCTTTAGTGGTAAGGCTAGAGTTTTCTGAACAGCGAGTGTGTCAAATTTGAATCTCAAGTGCACAGCAGAAAATATGGATAGAACTAGAAAAAGATAGGTGTTTCTGACTAACACAATTTATTTATTCTTCTCCCTTCCCTTCCCTTCCCTTCCCTTCCCTTCCCTTCCCTTCCCTTCCCTTCCCTTCCCTTCCCTTCCCTTCCCTTCCCTTCCCTTCCCTTCCCTTCCCTTCCCTTCCCTTCCCTTCCCTTCCCTTCCCTTCCCTTCCCTTCCCTTCCCTTCCCTTCCCTTCCCTTCCCTTCCCTTCCCTTCCCTTCCCTTCCCTTCCTTCCCTTCCCTTCCCTTCCCTTCAACCCAAAAGGCAGTTTTAACTTTTTAACTACTTTATTTTAACTTTTAAATTTTTAAATCATATACTTTTAAATTTGTATTCTTTCCCTACGAAAGTTTTGTGTTATCTTCTACTTGTGGTAAAAGATTTGTATTTTCAAGATTCTTGTTTGTTCTCAGGTATTTTGGCAAGTGTTTTCTTGAACTGACACCTACAGAAACACTTGCAAGCCATGAAGAGCTAAATTTGCCTCAGAAGCAATAAAAGATGTCCTACTGCTAAGGAAAGCAGTGGATTGAACAGTCATATAAAGAACATAGTAACCTTTGTAGGACTTCAGATCACAGAATTACATAATTGTTGAGGTTGGAAGGGACCTCTTGAGATTATCTAGATGTTGATAAGATGCTTCTGAGCCTTCTCTTCTTCAGACTGAACAGTCCCAGCTCTCTCAGTCTCTCTTTATATAAAAGAGGCTCCAGCGCCTTAAACATCTTAGTAGTCCTTCTCTGGAATTGGTTCAGTAAGAACTTTCTTGTACTGGGAAGCCCAGAAGTGGACACAGCACTCTAGATACTGCCTCCCTTATACTGAGTAGAGAAGAATGATCGCCTCCCTTGACTTGCTGGCAACACCCTTCTTAACAGCCAAGGATGTCTTGGGCCTTTTATTCCTCAAGGAAACATTGCTGATTCATAGCTTGTTGCCCACCAAGACTCCAAGGTCCTTCTTGGAAAACTGCTTTCCAGCTAGGTGGTCTCCAGCATGTACTAGTGCCTAAGGTTGTGCCTCCACAGATGCAGGATTTTGCATGACTCCTTGAACTTCATGAGGTTGAGGTTCCTGTCATCCCATTTTTCCACCTTGTTGCAGTCAGTCTGCATGGCAACACAAACCTCTGATGTATCACATACTTCTCCCAGTTTCTAACATCTCTTTACTTGCTGAGGGCACACTGATATATTTTCCAAGTTATTAATGAAGATACTGAACAATATTGGCCCAGAATCAACCCCTGGGGTACACCACTAACTACTGGCCTTCAACTGGACTTTGTATTACTGATTATTCCTCTAAGCTCAGCTGCTCATTTTTCAGTTCACCTTACCACCACTCATCTAGCCCACACTTCATCAGCTTCTCTCTGAGGACCTTACAAGAGGTAAAAGAATACTGTGTTGAAAGGCTTACAAAAATATAAGTACACATAAAAGTAGTTGAAGATCTGTATATGCTGCTTAGAAATACATGCTTGATAAGGTTCATTTCTATAAAACTATTGAAAATGAAAGAAGTTGATCAATAAAATTATAAGAAACAGCTGCAAATTTGCATTTAGTTAGATTGATAATATTAACACGACTAGACTAATTCTATCTAGGTATAATTCTATCTACCCAGTTCTTCCCTCCAAAAAAATATTATGATTATTTTTTCCCTATGGAGATGGGGTGCAGGATGGTTGTTAATCTCTTTTACATAACCTATGAAAGCATTTTACTGGGCAATGTTGACAATTGTAATTTGCACGTGTAGTAATACTCATTCAGAAGATCTTAATCCACTTTCATAAGCGACAGTCTGAAATCTGTTCTCTTCTCTTACCAGATCAGAGCAGGAGCTTTCCTTTATTTTGTTCACTTTTAAGTGAATAAATTAAGTTGTTAAAATTGTTCTGAAAGAGCAGGTAACATAGCACACTATACAAATAATTATACAGTGATCTCCATGACAAAGTAGAGATATTGGAAACAGGTACGTTTATTGAAAATTGATTAAAAATAGAAAAAAAAAATAAAAAAAAAGGAAGAGGAAGAGGAAGAGGAAGAGGAAAAGAAAAAGAAAAAGGAAAAGGAAAAGGAAAAGGAAAAGAAAAAGAAAAAGAAAAAGAAAAAGAAAAAGAAAAAGAAAAAGAAAAAGAAAAAGAAAAAGAAAAAGAAAAAGAAAAAGAAAAAGAAAAAGAAAAAGAAAAAGAAAAAGAAAAAGAAAAAGAAAAAGAAGAAGAAAAAGAAAAAGAAGAAGAAGAAAAAGGAAAAGAAAAAGTCTCTAAACCTATGGAAGAGCAGAAATTTTAGTACACATATAAACATTACTTAGTATGTGAATCTTCACCTTACATGAGAAGTTTTAAGTCCTCTATCGTTCTGTCCTTGGATGATGTGTAATTTGCACTGAAGTCAGAAGGAGATACATGCACAAGAAACACTAGGGAAGGTTTGGATGACTGACCTACAGCTGAGATTCAATTTACAAATAAACTTGTTCATGATCCGTAGATAATAATTTATCTTAACATGCACATACACACACTCAAATGAAAAAAAATAAATTAATTAATTAAAAAATCCAGTCAACGTAGAAAAACAAATGAGACATGAAAAAGATAGGATTTTTAATTGAATAAAACATAAAGATCCAATTGCAAGTACAAATATACAATTTCCTACTTAAATCAGTAATGGCTGATAAGGCATTGTTTTCACCCTCTTCCTTCGCTAATAACTTTCCTGAAAGAGTTAACAGAATCATATAGCAAGATATGGATAAGGTAAATCACTGCATATTCAATGAAAAGCCAATGAAAGTGTTCACCTAAAATATGTCTTTCAGAAACTGAATGCAGCAGAACAAAACAGTTCCATTTCATTTTAGCTGAATTCTTTAGAACCCAGTAAATAATGTCTCCTCATAATAAATAAGCATTCTCATGTTGTGTGTATGTTTTAGCTGTCATCCAAAGAAAAAGTAAATATCATAGTACCTCTTTGCAAAAGCCATTCCCAATTCTTCCTAAATGACATGTTTTTTGGAAAATAAGCAACCAGCTACCAAACATATGCATATTGACAAACCCCCACTGAATTCAGCCAAGCTCTGCCCATTTATACCAGGAAAAAACAGAAATATATAATAGCTTAAGATGGGATTTTAAATGTAAATGCATTTTAACAGTAAGGAATAATTTCGTATAAGAACTGCAGAACTAGTAAAATATACAGCTGTCTTAAGAATATGAAGGCTAAGTTTGTACAGCTGCTGGAATGTATGAATATCAGAAGCCCGTGAAGCACTTTTGTGTTGCTTGCATAGTATCTAACATAAGCATGTGTTACAGTACAGAAATTAGAGGGTCCTATATAGCAAATGAATAATGTATCTCACATTTTTATGGGACCTTCTTTCACAAACACACTGAAATTATACTTTGTAACCACTAGTCTAAAGTAAACAAGTTTAATAATCCACCTTCACAAAAATACAGATTATTAAAACTCGTTCTGTGATTTCCCAAAATGATTTTCTGCAGGACCAGGATATCAGTTCTGATATGCAGTTCCCAATGCAAAACATTTTGCCAGGATTCATAGTGAAAGTCTGTCATTTTAGCATATAGACCTAATTTCAAGGTCATGTTAAAATATTAGTGTAGCAATTTTTATAAGTCTATAACTTCTGCATGTCCAAATTCTGGAATCCAAATGTCTTTCATTACCCTGGTGTTAAAACTTAAATCACACTGACTTTCCTCTCTAACAATCCATTAACTATTTCAATTTGAGAAAACAAAACCAACCAAACAAACAAAAAGACATAATGATTATTGACAATTATCCATATATTTTAAAAACTTACATAAGTTCTATGGCTCATTTGCCTTATAAAATGCAGAACACTAGAACACTATCATTTTTTTCATCAGTTGGAAAAATGATCTTTATTAATCGCAGTAATCATCATCATCATCATAAAACTATCAAAATTTCACTGATATGAACACAATCAGGATTTGACATTAAATTTGCTAAAAAGATTTTTTTTCTCCATCACAAACCACTGAAATCAGGGTGGATCCAGTTCAAACGGTTAGTAACTTATAATCACTCAAAAGGTTTTTGCTTATACTGAGGTCTGTGTGTGAAAGTTATGGATAAAATTAGGACACACCTGGCAAATGTATATCTATGCTTAACATCTGTGTCTCAGGAACTTTGAGTTGGCACAAATTCATATGTAAGCTGGAAAGTAATATAGATTTGAATTGGGTATTAAAAGTTCTAAATACCAAGTTAAATTGAGTGTTGCTCTGTTTGTTTGTTTTCCCTCAGTCAAAGCTTACTATAGTACATTATCACAGAACCACAGAAAATGGGCTTTGAAGGAGCCTCAAGAGATTATCTTGTCCATCTCTCCTGCCTCGAGCAGAATCAACTTTCCCAGTGACATTTCTGACAGATGTTATTTTAACCTGTACACAACCTGTATTCTCACTCTTAATTGTACTAATGCACAGGAGTAACAACAATTCAAAACAAAGCAAACCAAAACTTTCAAACGTTCACATACACATAAGACCTTTGGCATTCCTGATTCTTTTTTAATAATTATTAACCATTCTGAAATAAGAAAGTAAATAATATTGCTGATTGTCAGCAAGGCAGGGGTAATTTCATTTTGTTATTTAGTAGCTACAACAAAGATGCAGCCCAAAGAGGGCAGATGCTTGATCTTCCTGGGTGGAAGCTGGTGCTGATTCTGTGAACACAAGCAGGTATTTGTACTCATAAAAATCACAACAGCTGTGTGGACAGAGCACATGCCCACGTTAGGATGCATATACAAGCATGGGTACGTGAGGATGGATAGATGCCTGAATGTCACCTCTGTGTATTTGAAATTTTACTGTGGTACTTTGCAGACCATAAATACCCTTGAAGGATTTTTCTCCCTGCTGATTCTTTGTTCTGTTTCTCTTTTGTGTAGGGATAATTATGGTGGTAATTTGACTACAACATTCTGAACTTGCATGATTTTTAGTAAGGACTACATGGATTTGAATCTGTCAGCTAGTCATAATGCTTCCTCAATATTACCCATTTAATGTCAATTATAGACAAAAAATAGCCCACTTATTGTCTCATATTAGCATCCACATCAATAATTGTGCAGAACAAAAGGCATAAACTGAGACCATCTGCTCTCACTACAATAATCTACCTAAAAAAGCTTAGCCAGTAACTCACAGTAAAAGATTCTGATGCATTTGACTGGGATCATGCTGTTTAAATGTCTTTTGTGATTAAAATTATTACTGCTCTGTCCCATCACCTATTAGGACATACATTTCCTCATTTTGAGTAAAATATTGTCATTGTATCTTTATTACCATATTAAATTAAGATG
Source organism: Aythya fuligula (assembly GCF_009819795.1). Classification (NCBI taxonomy): domain Eukaryota; kingdom Metazoa; phylum Chordata; class Aves; order Anseriformes; family Anatidae; genus Aythya; species Aythya fuligula. The sequence goes on along the minus strand of NC_045562.1, from coordinate 22,785,432 downwards.
ACTTCTACCGGATACATATAAGAAAAAAAATGTACTTTTATTTTATGCTTCATTGTCACTCTCTTTCCTGTTGATGTTAACAATACTTAGACATTTCTAAAAATAAAGAAATAAAAAATAAATCATATACGCTGCAGATTTTGACTGTTCTGATAAGTGCATTACTCTTGAGCTGTGCTAAATGCCAGAATAAAGCCATATAAAAATGTAAAATGTTAACCAAAAGGTCCATCATGACCTGGAAAGTAAAAAATAAAGAAAGAAAATAATATTTAAAAGCCTACAATCACAAAAGAGTGTTGATTTTTATAGAGAATATACTGTGACTTTTCTCAGTATTGCATATGTGGAATTTTTCCTGGCATCTTGTAAGAATAGATAGGAGTTTAAGAAACATTGACAAAAACATATAAAAGACAGATAAATCCATGTTGTTTTATACCAGTATCCCTATTTTATTTTCTAGTATATCAGGCCCATCGGGACATCTCTGTTTTCTCCTTCTAATAAAGATACATGTATATAAATGACAATAATGCACTGCAAATGCCCAACACATTTAGTATAATGTCTTAAATGCTTGCTCCAATCAAGTGCAGGTACAGTAAATGTTTAAGATTAAATATTCTCTAACTCCCAAGAATAATAGTTGAAACTTGATTACAGATTACTGTTGAATAAAGAAATATATATATTTTTTCTCCAACACTAAAATATAATGCTACACTTCTTATATCTCATTTGCTAATGTGCTAGCACACTTTTCCCCTCAATTTCAAATGATTTTTTACATGCTAGCATGACTAACAAGATATGAGATTTCTTTTTCCTCCTATTTTTACTGAATTCAGTAACAATTTGCTTTCCTATATTCAAAACAGTACGTGGGAAAGAAATCAGAGAGAAATTATCACTTTAGGAAAGTTGGGGTATAAACTATTGTTTTGCAAACTACATTACTGACATTCATGAACTGACACTGTGATATCTGAAAATAAGATTCAAGGGGCTACTCAAAAATCTATATCTATTTCCAGGTTTTCAAGTTTAGCAAATATACATAATTTATGAATCAGACAAATTTTAGCACATAGGCTAATGAAAAGAGGTTACTGTGATTATATTAAAGATTAATCTGTCTGTCTATTTATCATTCTCCCCCTAATAACAGTTGAACTGCTTGGTCAGTTTTAACTAAGTCTAATTGAGGATTAGCAGTGTCTTTCATATCATATTTGTGAATAATCTGAATTAAACATCACTGTGAAGAGAAGACATGCAGAGTTATCTAGTATATGTTGAACAACAGTGGTCAGTGTATGTAGCACATGTACATAGCCCGCCAACCAGTGTTTGTGTGTTTGTATCTTATAGGCACTTCAAATACAGAAATATGTTCCACACTTCAACCTTTTCTTCTCACCTTCTTAGGTAAGTGAATTCTGTTTATGTGTCTTGGATATTGCTAACTAGGTAGTTAAGGTGCCTATACTTGATAATACAGTAGAGTTTCGAGTCTTTGTTATCTTTCATTTAGAGCAGGAATTTGATCTATTTCTTCTCAAAAAGTGACTGAATAATATTACAAAGTCAGCTGCTCCTTCTATTCCCTAAATTCATAAATACTGAAGCAGTGAGAATACACTCATTTTTGTGTTTCAACCTGACACTTAGAAATACTTTGTGAAAAAAAATTAAAAAAATAAAAAAATAAATTAATGAAATGTTTGGGCAGTCTTGAGGTTCTCTCTCACTCTCTCTTTTTTTTTTTTTTTCAGCTCAACATTTTTCAAATTACAATCTTACTGCAGTAAAAAGTAAGATTATATTTTTTAATTACAATGGAATTCTCATAGTATGACCAAATCTGAAATAGTAATTTACAGATATATAATTTCATATATTTTTCTTCTTTTGTTAGTGATATTAGAAATCAACATTTAAACTGGGGAAATATTACATAATCTCAAAAAAAAAAATAGAAAACAGTTTAACACCCATCATTCAACTCAAAACATAAATATTGAATATTTGTTATCACTGTCTATGGAGATAATTAATATCTAGAATAATAATTTTAAATAAAGTCTTTCAGATCTATGTCTAGCTACACTAGTCAATGGACTATTGTGTTGGGTCTGTCTGGGATGGAGTCACTTTTCCCTGCAGCAGCCCACACAGTGCTGTGCTCTACATTCGTACCTGGAACAGCACTGATATCACTCCAGTGTTATGTCTATAGCTGCATAGTGCTGGCACAGCATCAGGACTCCTTCCAAGCCCCCAAGAGCCAGCAGGCTGGGAGTGGGCAAGTGATGGGGAGGGGACATCGCCAGGGCAGCTGACCTAAAACAATCAAAGGGATATTCCATAACACCTGACGTCACACTCAGCAATAAAAAGGGGGGCTCTCATGGGGGAGGGGGCTGTTCCTTCTGAACAACTGCTATGATGTGTTTTGAAGCCCTGCTTCCCAGGACATGGCTGAACATTGCTCGTTGATGGGAAGTAGGGAATATTTTTTTTTCCTTCTCTCTGTGCTTCCTCTCAGGCTTATTGTTTCTTTTTCTCCCCTTTCCCTTTAATTAAACCTTTCTCATCTCAAACCTCAAGTTCTCTGTGTTGTATTTCCTCCCCCTTCCTCTTTGAGGAGAGGGGGAGTGAGAGAGCGGTTGTGGTGGAGCTCGGCTGCCCACCCGAGTAAAACTACCACAACTATTGACTTGCCACATCTTCCAGAATTTAGAAAGAGCTTTTCATGAAGTGGTGCTGGGAAAACTGACAGTCACATCTGCTTGATCAACTGTATCTCATGATACAATTTATCTTCTTTAATGTGAACCAATAGTTACATTTCAGTTCAATTTCATAGTGTCTTTGTCTACAGTCTTTTACATGATAATGGTAATGGTACAGAAGATGACACACCAATTGAAATAGGCATCAAAAGTTTTTCATGAGTAATGAAGGAAGACATGAAAAAAAAAAAGTGAAAACTACAGGATGGATTTCAAAAACCTTCACTATTTATCTATTTGTCCTCACACTTAAAAAAATCCTAAAATTTCCGTTGGCTTAGACCTTGCTCATTTTTCAATGCTTGTCAAAAAAAAAATGACTAAGTGACCTCGGATTTTCTAATATTGAAATGTTGGATGCACAAATTTGGCAGGATGTATTGATGCATAAGGAAATAAAACACTGCTAATAAGGAAAGCCTCTAACCCTCTCCACAGTAAAGATGTTTCTAAGAACTAGTTTAATTTCTCCCCCATGTACTTGTCTTTCCTTGCATTATTGTTGTATCATGAATATTCATTATTATTTAATTACCAATTAAGATTTAATTATTGATTAAGACTTAATTTCTATGTTGGAATGCCATTTTTAATATTTTTAGAAGAAAAGTAATTATACGTATTCCTGCCTGTTCCAATCGAGGGCTCTTGAAAGCTGTCCTGGATCATGCAGTTTATTTTTCCCAAAGTCAGTCTACATATGTCTGCACAACTACAGTATGGGGTAATGTGTAGGTTTAGAGCTATGGCTAGCACCATGGCAGGTGTTCAACAAATTGCCAAATCACTATTTCAGCCTTCATTTGTTTAACAATGCAGGATTGTGGCCTGTATTTATGAGACCAGGGCTGAAATTTACTGTGGGCTGCACCTGTTCCAAAAATGATAAGCAACAGATAGCAATAGATATAATGCAGAGTAGTGATTTTGACTAGCCATGTAAACTAAATATTTAACACTTGTGTATTATGATTAATAATGAGCATTAGTGATTTTTTCTTGAAAGTGAAAGCCTACAAACCAAGTAGAAACATAATCAAAAGCACACAAAGCAAAAACTGTGTTTTTGTCCTATAATTGGAAGAGGAAAAAATTACCTAATGGTATGTATTCTTCTCCATAACTTTCCATTCACGTTGAGTCTGCAGACCTTTAAAAACATGATAAGTTATCTTGTGCAATGTTAATGTCATCCAGCAACAGAAGGGACATTTTTCATGACAGATAAGAGTCATATCCAAACTTTTTAAAACTACATGTAAAAACCTACCCAGTTTAAAAATTGAATAAAGGTGTATATATACATATACATATATATGCATATATATACGTATATAAAAGTATATATGTAAGGTATATAAAATTAAATGTATTTTATTTAACCAAATAAATTCATTTGCATCCAATTCTCTTCCAAAAACCTGAAGTTCACATTACTTTTCTCAGTCAAAGGGCTTTTACCACACTTTTTTCTCATGAACTCTCTAGAATTTTCATGTACAACAGGAGATAATGTAGAGACCATAAGAACAAGGGACTTCTTTAACCCCCCTGGAGTGGTTACCCTGCAACCTGACTATGTCCTGACAAATAAATAAATAAATAGAAGAGTTAGAACCATCCTTAAGAGTTAGATTATTGAGACTTTCTGATTAAAATGGTTTGCTTGATTTCCCTAAGATTTAGCTTCATGGTACATTAGAAAACACGAGCACAATACCTTAAAATTTTGACTTTGAAGAAAGAAAAAAATATAATTTAAAGTGCATAAAACTAATCTTTTTAATGACCATAGTTTAGGTACTTCAATTAATTGAAGGGGAGAAGAGGAGTTGCAGGGGAGGGGACTGGTGAAGTGCAAAATATGTCTCACCTGTCTCAATAAAAGTAGGCAACCAAAGCAGTGGTAAAGGTTTTAAGTTATCAGTGATAAACAGAACACTAAATTTTCACTAACTGTGGCTTTCAAGATCTGGAGTGACTTCCTATTTCATATTGTATCACCTGCTGAATAGCATGCCTTACAAAGTTATCTTTTCATGACCAGATAAAAATTATGAACAAGAGGAAAAAATAAATAAATACAATAACCCGTGTCTGCTGTAATGCTTTATGATCATTATTTTCCAAAGATTTTATTGTGTCTATGACGCCAGAATGGTGAAAATGTTAGTGAGTTGTTCCCCATTCAGAGAGAAATAGAAGATCTAATGTAACTCTGATTATACTGCAGCTGGTAAAAGGAGCAATATGAACTGTTTCAAATGTAAGTCAGTTGACACATAAGCACCATATTTCTGTTTGGAAAGTTCTGTAGGATGTGGACAAATTTTAACTTCCATTTCTATATAAGGCACCAAAATAAAAAACTTAGAGTGGTTACAGTTCCTAAGGAAAGCATACAAGCATTCCAAATATATATATATATTTGTTTGTTTGTTTTGTTTTGTTTGTTTGTTTGATACTTTGCCCACAGCACCAGTAAAAAGCGCTTTTCTTCACATCTGGCCTTGTTAGAATTAAAATAACCATCCTTACTAAAAGGAAGGCTCAGAGCTGTAAGAAAAACTTGCTGAAGGGTACTCATTCAAGTGCAGATCAGCCTGGACTGAGCTTTTGTCCCTCCTACCGCAATAAGGTGGACTGATAATCTTATGAACATAACTGTCTATGTACAGCCATCAAGGTATAATTTGTCATAATCAATGTAATCACACCAGTCTCCAGTTTACAAAGAACTTCTCTGAAGTACCAGTGGAGTACATGGAGCATTGCATGAATGCAATTTATTTCCCATTCTGGAATACTTATAAAAACAGGGGTATCTCAGGGTTAGCTTTGTAAGTGGAGAGTAAATCACAAATTGTCTTCAAAAGCATCTTTTGAATTTTTTTTTGTGAAAATAGATTCTCAGACAGTAACAAGAACAGTATGAACAATATTTTGTTGCTTTGAGTGTAGGGTTTTGTTGTTTTTGTTTTGAAGAAAATTGATAATTTTACCAGAATGTAAGAATTTACGCAGTTTTGTACAGTCCTATTTTCTTTCGATATATTTTTTTTAAGCAAAAATTGGAATAAAACTAAATAATGTGCTAACACCTCACTTCAAATGGAAGTGTTTTGCTAAGTGATGAGCATTCATAGTTCTTCCACCTAAATTTATGATTTTGACATCTTTACCTTTAAATGCAAGACATGTGAAACATAAAAATAACCAAAAGATTCTTTGGTTCAAGTAGTTCTTGTCTGAAAGACACAGCTATGCCAGAGAAGTCTGGTTACTACTTTTTACATGAATACACTGTAATTCAAATTGTTTTGGACTAGCAACTAGGTCCCACAGCAAAGAAGAGTCACAAGACAAAACACCAGGCTTTTCTGAAGTGGAAGGCTTTCTCGTTCTAATTTTTTGCTCTACTTAGAATATGTGACATTTCTTTTTTCCTCAGGAATCATTACAAAATGTCTCAGTTTGTCTATTCTCTGTCCGGATGATATTGCTAGCAATTTCAGAGCGTTCCCTGGATTCCTTATGTAGGTCCATTAGTATAAGGAAGAGGAAATATTTGCACCTGAATAAATGAATTATGTATACTTCTCCAGCTTCTTTTTTTAGCTTCAGGTCTAGTAAATGTTTTCAAAAGTTTGGGTTCTCTTGACTATCATTATTTTTTTAATATATTTTTTTTTAATTCTTATTCATTTATATTTATATATATGTATGTATGTATATATTGTCATCACATTGCTGTACTTCAGGCACTTGGAATATTTGGTATTCCAGAGTTTCTCTACTAAGATGAATATAAAGAGAATTATGGCAAAATTACTGCACTGAAAGCCCCTGCATGCTTTGGCTTTACAGCTCAAATCTTAGTTTCCGAAGTTTATATATATATATTTCTACACTCACATTTTTTTACTGTGAAAACAAGGGAGAAGCTCACAACACTAAATTAATTTTTTTTTCTTAATGCAGCTAGATGGCTCATTATGGGGTTGTATTGCAGTATTGTCTGTTCCCTAATCCCTTACACTGTTTACTCATTCACAAGTGTACTTTGCTGGAATTTTCTTCATTTTGTAAAATGTACTTTAAAAATTATATATATGCAGCCCAAATAAAATCAGGACTTACCAAGTGTGTTGTTTACTGTAGGCAAACATTATCATTTAAAGTCCATGTGTTACTTGCTCTGTTCTGAAATTCACTGAGTTAAAAATGGAAAGCTTTTTCTTCCTTTCAAGTGCTTTCCCAACATCTGCTACCAGGATATGTAAGCATGCAAAAGATAAGTAGGCTCACATTTTCAGATTAGAACCAACCTTTATTTAAACATGCATAAACCTACAAGGAGATTACACAAAGTAGTAGCAGAAATGGATTTTTTAACCTGTTCTCAAAGTTTGAGGGTTAAGAACTTACCAGAGCAATTATTGTCCATGAAGCAATAGTGTTACTAGTTTTGTAATTACAGTTTTGTAATTTATGGATACAGTCTCATCATCGTTGCAGTCCCATCATCACCTCTACAATGAAACATACTAATGATGTAAAGAGTATAAGGCATAAAACTCAAAAACCAGAAATTTAGGACTACTACTAAGAAATATCTCACACATATACACATATTCTTTAAATACATGACTGCATAAGTTCAGAATTTATTCCTGTCATCAGGAATGAATTAACTAGTTGGAGTAAGATAAAACCTTCTGACTACTTAGAAGGATATATTTCTCTGATTTAAATTTTTTCCAGGAAAAGATAAAGAGAAGGAAGGTCACTTTAAACTCAGCTTTCAACATGGTGATTCAAGCCTGTTTTTAAATGATATTTGGAGAGTGGATGATATGAATACAGATATATAGATATATCTATAGATATATATGTATATATCTATCTATATATCTGTATCTATATATATATAACATCTCCCCATATATACATATATATGGGGAGATGTTATAGCAGCCTTCCAGAACTAAAGGAGGCCTACATGAAAGATGGGGAGGAACTCATTGTCAGGGATTGTAGGGATAGGACACGTGTTATGGCTTTAAACTGAAAGAGGGTGGCTTTAGATTAGATATTGGGAAGAAATTCTTTACTTAGAGGGTGGTTAGGCACTGGAATAGGTTATCCACACAAGTATTTAAAGCCAGGTTTTATGGGGCTTTGAGAAACCTGGCATAGTGGAAGCGGCCTCTGCCCATGGCATGGGATTGGAAATAGATGTATGGAAATGATCTGCAAGGCCCATTCCCACCTGAATCATTCTACAATTCCACGATTGCACATGTGAAATAAACATGGGAGGGAAATACAGATTTTAAAGTTGTTTACTGCTTTAAAAAAATAAATAAAAAAATATTATTTTATATAATTTGTAGCAATGATGACAAATACATTCTGTATCTAAGTAAAGAATAAAGTTTTGATGAAGGAAGGAAGGAAGGAAGGAAGGAAGGAAGGAAGGAAGGAAGGAAGGAAGGAAGGAAGGAAGGAAGGAAGGAAGGAAGGAGGGAGGGAGGGAGGGAGGGAGGGAAGGAAGGAAGGAAGGAAGGAAGGAAGGAAGGAAGGAAGGAAGGAAGGAAGGAAGGAAGGAAGGAGGGAAGGAGGGAAGGAGGGAAGGAGGGAAGGAGGGAAGGAGGGAAGGAGGGAAGGAAGGAAGGAAGGAAGGAAGGAAGGAAGGAAGGAAGGAAGGAAGGAAGGAAGGAAGGAAGGAAGGAAGGAAGGAAGGAAGGAAGGAAGGAAGGAAGGAAAGAGAGAAAGAAAGAAGGAAAGAAAGAAAAGCCAAAAAGAGACACTTCTGAAAGTAGTTAGGAAAGTCTACTAAGGAGAAAAGTCCATAATAAATTTCAACTTTATTAATATCCATTTAAAATATTGTTATAAATAAATGTTTTATAAAAATATTTTTCAGAAGTGGAAATTTGAGCTTTTGTAAGAGTGAACACTTTAAAACAATACGGAAAAGACAAAAAATATTGACCCACTCTTCTGAAAGGATTTGGAGAGGTCTCATAACATATTTAAACACTTCATTTACCTAAAAACACTTTTAATTCACATTTGCTTGAAAACAAACAAGCAAACAAGGTCACAATGCTGTAGAACATACCATATCATGTCCATTATATCTGTTTCAGGTGTTACTCTGGACAGTAAGTCTCCAGTTCTACTATGCAATGCTCTCAGTCATATGGTATGATTTTTGGGTGGTCCTGTCTGGAGCCAGGAGTTGGACTTAATGATCCTTGTGGGTCTCTTCCAAGATAAGATATTCTATGATTCTGTGGTATGAAAGTTTTCTTCTTTGAGTTTTTGGAGTACAAACTGTTTTCCTTTATACAAAGACAATGAAGAAAATGAGCTTAGTTTGACTTTAACATGTCAGCAGTATCCAATCTTGAGTAGTACGGATGATATAGACTCAAGTATATTGTAAATAGACATTATGCATATATAATAATAACTAACCATTGTTGCTTTTTTGTATGTTGAGTTAATCTTTCCAACTTTTGTCTCCTTACTGAATACTTATTTATTGTTTTTCTACTTCTAACTTCCTGGCTAGTTAACCAAGCTGATAATTAAATTGTTCTTTGTCTTGCTTGATTTGTTTTAATTTTTCTTGTTTTCTCTTATCTTATTTAACTTCTTTGTCTCCACAATTTTCTTTCTTTCCTGACTGTGACATTCTGCTCGATCCTGAATTTTGAAACTTTCATCTTCCTCTTTAAAGTGTTTTTCACTGTTTCCATTTGCTGACATGTTCTAGTCTTCTGTTTTTTAAATTCTCCAAGCTTCCATGTAGCTTGTGGTGTTTGAAGCCCCCTTGAAGTTAGTGTCAAAGCAGGAATATCAAAATATTTCCTTTATTTGAGGGATTTGGTTTTGAAAAGAATAGAAGCCATATATTCAGCACAAGTCATAGTCCATGTATCTCTTTTTTTCAACAATTTTTTTTTTAAGTAAATTAGTTCCCAATAGTACTATGAAACCATTGAAAAAGCCTCTCTTTTACCTTTCCTGCAATATGCCTACAGCTACATTCTGAATAATATCTGTATGTATCCCTATACAGGGATGGAGAGTTCACTTACAGCAAATGAAGAAATTGCCCAGACTATGAAAAAATTTATTTAAAAATGTCAATACATTATTTCATGACTGGTCCCACTCTAAGAGAACACAAAAACTTCACTTTTGTGCAATTGTATAAATACTTCACTTTCATACTACACTTACTAAAAAAATAACACCTGGAGATGCTGGAGTGATAGTCTCCATTCTGTTGAACATGTTGATGAATGTACCTTCTAAAATGGTCTATATTCTTCCATTGCAGAGTTCATGTCTACATTGTTTGAATCATTTGTAATCTTGTTTTCTCTGTGGAGCAATCCACAAATCTTTCTACACTATGTGTAACCAAGCTGTAGCATTCTTATTCTTGTCTTGATCGAGATTATGTTGTAGGTCACACATTTTTTATTTTGAATACAATAAATCAGTGAAAATAATACTACCTTTTTAGTCATAAATCATACTGTATTTGTGTCTACCAGAGAGATGATTTTGTACTTAGTTTGTAAATGGAAATGCCCCACGAAATATTGTACTTGTTTTTAACAAAACTACTATGCATACTCTATTCTTTGTATGGTGTCCTTTTAAATGTAAACTTAACATTAGATGGTATGACAAAAAGCTGCTGAAATCTCTGTAATGTCTCTGGAAAAAAAAAATGACAGAAGTAATCAAACTTCTTGATTAGACAGAAAATAGACAATGATGTACACTTAAAAATTGTTGATAGATCTATCAGACTTGTTGAACTGATTTTATTCACTTGAAAATATAACGCGTCAACCAAAACATTGCAGGAATTTTTGGCAGTCATGACATGGTTTTTAGACTGAAAAATTACAGAAATAAAGCCAAAAAAAAAACCATATATAACAGAATCACAGAATGGCCAAGGTTGGAAGATACCTCTGAAGATCATCTAGTCCATCCCCCCCTACTAAATAGGATCACCTAGAGCACATTGAACAAGATGGTATACAGATGCATTTTGAGTATCTCCAGAGAACGAGAGTCTAAACCTCTCTGGGTAACCTCTTCCAGTGCTCTGTTACCTTCACAGTATAGAAGTGCCCTCTCATATTCAGCCAGAACTTCTTGTTCTTTCGTTTGTGCCCATTGTCTCTTGTCCTGTTGCTGGGCACAGCTGAAAAGAGACTGTCTCCATCCTCTCAACACCCTCCCTTCAGACAATTATAGATATTGATGAGGTCTCCCCTCAGTCTTCTCTTTTCCAGGCTAAACAGGCCCAGTTTTCTCAGCCTGTCCTTGTACAGCAAGAGCTCCAGGTGCTTATAAACATTAAGAATACTTTTTTTAACAGTTGCAACTTCAAGTGTATTGTTTAATATCAGCATGTACTTCATCTGTTTCTGAAACTTTAAAATGAAGCTACACTTACTTGACTAGCCTTGTCTAAAGCGTTTCCTATCTCGTTTCCCCTTCTTTTTAAATGCATATTTTTGGGTGATTCTGCTTTAAGATACCCACAAAGCTTAATACCCATAAATCCATGGGTATGACATGAGACATTCCCACGAGTGCTGAGGGAGTTGGTGGACTTTATTCCTAAGCCACTCTCCAACATCTTTCAAAGATTGTGGAGAACATGGGAGTTACCTGAAGGCTGGAAGAAAGCCCATGTCACTCCAGTCTTCAAAATGGAAAAGAAGGAGTACCCAGAAAACTAGAGGACAGTCAGCCTTATCCCCATCCCTGGAAAGGTGATGGAGCAGCTCATCCAGGTCATCTCCAAGCATGTGGAGGATAAGAAGGTGATCAGGAGTGGTCAGCATAGTTTCACCAAGGGGAAATCATGTTTAACCAATCTGATGTTGGAATGACTGGCTGGGTAGATGAAAGGAGAGCAGTGGATGTTGCCTACCTTCAAGGCAAGGCTTCTTTTTCCTGGAAGGCTTTTTTTTTGTTATTGTTTTTTTTTGTTTTTGTTTTTGTTTTTTCACCAAAGGGGAATAACCACATGGACCTGTACAGCTTGGGGATTGATCTGCTGGAGAAGAAGCTCTGTGGAGAAGGGCCTGGGCATCCTGGTGGACAACAAATTAACTATGAGCCAGCAATGTGCCCTGGTCAATAGTACATTAGGAAGAGTGTTCCCAGTAGGTCAAGGGATCCTTCCCCTCTGTTCAGTCCTGGTGAGGCCATTTGTACATGTATTGCATCCATTTGCAGCATGATCAATGTGATCCTGCTTGAGCAGGGGCTTTGTACTAGGTAATCTCCAGAAGTCCCTTCCAACCTCAACCATTCTCTGATTCTGTGGTTTTGTGAAGATGAGAGGGTAGCCTGCATACTTCAGAGCAAGTTTTTACCTGAGAAATTTCAAAAAGTTCTATTTAAGTTATCTAGATCCCTCTGACTCTTGTTCTGCAATATGTATATGGTGTACAGTGTTATATATGGTGTTTTTTATATATATGTATATATATAGTGGGTTATGTTGTTATTTTTTTTTAAATAGGAAAGGAAAACTATCTGCAGAAGAAGGAGAAGAAGGAGAAGGAGAAGAAGAAGGAAAACAACTCTGACGAAAAAAATATTATGTGTCTTTACGGCATCTAGTAGAACATGTGCTAACACCTGACTGGCATCTTTGCTATATTATGTGGTATAAATTGAACACTACAATGGATTTCTGGTGAGTAAATGGTGGTAAGTATGAAGCAAAGCAGGCTGAGACACTATGGTAAGAATTTTCTAGTTCTCTAGTATCTTTTTTTGTGTTGCTGGAGGTTTGAGCTCCATTTGCCATTGTTGGAGGTTTAGCAGCCTCCACACCCCAATCATCCTGCAAGGATTGTACCTGGGTACCTGTCAAAGTAGAAGGTTGCAGTGTTATGCTGTGAGTTTATTAAGTGTCTGTTCAACTCTCACATTTCCCTGGGCATCCCCACCCCCACCCCCAGATGGATTCATGGCGAGAGACTGAGTTCCCTAGGTTGGGATGGAATAGAGTCCTCTATCAACAGTAAGGGAGACAGTAAGTAGAGATAGTGCTTTAAGCTCCCTTGACACTATAATATTCTTATATAATTTATAATTTAGAGTTTGTTGTTTAAGAAAGTGGCAAGACAGTCTATGTGGGGGTGGGAGGGTTGACTATGTTAGGTTAGTTTTGTTTGTTTGCTTATTTGTTGTTTTTTTTTTTTTCTTCTGTTTTTAATGTAGTGTGAATTTTAAGGAAGATACGGATTAGAAAATTAATTTTTAGAAAGAAAAAGGTTGGAGCAAACTTCATTGTCTCTAATGCATGAAAGAAAATTTCAATTTATAAGAACTGACAAACATTTTGTAAGATTTTACTTTTTTGTTGTTACTTTATTCTTTCTTACATTAAATTATTCTTTCTTAAGTGTTATTACATGGCAGATCTTCTGTGCTAGGCTAAGTAGACAACTTGAAGTCTCTGTTACTTGAATTTCCTTAACTTATTTATATTTTCAATAGATTTACTTGGTGTCCTGTCAGATCTCACCCTTGTTCATTGTTGAAATATGAGATTGCTAAAATTTATTATTTTACCTATTGAAAATACATTGATGCATAAAGAAAATATTTTGCAAGATCTACTGTTGTGCTTTTAAAAATAGGATTTTTCTGATTAAAAATGGTACAGTAATTGTGGTTTTAAAAAAGGCTTAACTGAGCCAGTCGTGGATGAGGGAGTACAACAGGCTATTACTTTAAAACAAACAAACACACACACAACATAATAGGACAAGACTGAGCAACAAACAACAGCACTCAGTAATGTTAGATTTGCTGTAGTTTCCATACTACAGATGAGTGTCAAAGTCCAATCAAGTTTCAGAAAAAAATTGCAGGACTTTAGTGACCAGTTCTCAACTTCCATTTTCAAAACCAATCATGGATTCTGAGGTTTGTTGACTTGAGATTTGAGATCTCAATTGTCAGCATCATATTTGAGTCTTAAACCTTTTCCACATATGTATCTTCAGAGAATTCACTTACCTGGACTTTGTGCTGACAGGCCAGGAGCCTGTAATCAAGTAATGTATTTGCATTTTAACAGCTCTTTGCCCACAATAATGCACCAAGCTGCAAAGCAAAGTGTCTTGCAATAATGGGAGTGTATCTTCTGTAAGGAGCTGACTTACCGCCAGATAGTTAATCATGCATATGAAATGAATTCTCACTGTTGTGCATCCACTAGAATACACTTGTCCCAGACAGCTAAATTGTTTAAATCACTCTGAACATTTTAACTGTCACCAAGTACATTCTTACTTCTGACCAGAACTGATTAGATAACACTTACTAAAACACTAGCAATCAAACAAAAGTACAATATTTTTCAAATAAAATATACAGCAATTTGTCCTGTGTTATTCACTTTGGCCCAGTTCTTGCTTTTATAAAAGGATCAGCATTTCACTTGCTGCCATTTACAAAATTCCTTGATGCAGAAGTATAATGAAGTAAAATATCTTTGTTATCTTTTCCAAATGACACATGATGTCTTGCATCAATAATTGATTTGTTTGTGGCACTTAATAATTTTCAATATTGTACCACTTTTCTAACAGTAGTAAGTAGAACCATGAGTGTAGAAGGTTATTATTTACTAGCCGCAGCTCAGTGTACCATATAATCAAATCCTTTGTCAGAACATCCTGCCACATAATCAGATATTGTGAATTGTCCAAGGCAAATTTATAAATATATATATTCATTTAAAGCCTCAGTAAGCTTGTCATGGCATGTGATAAGCACATTTTTCTTTCCTTTTTTTTTTTTGCTTTTCCAGTTCTTTATATATGTAGCAATAGTAATTACATTGTCTTCAAATACAGTTTCTACTGTGCAAAGTAACACTCTACATCTACACTGTGCTTGTGTCTACAAAACCACAGCTATTAGACTGGATACTGTTCAGCAGGGGGATTGGACTAGATGATCTTCAGAGGTCCCTTCCAAACTCAGCCATTCTGTGATTCTGTGATAAGTAATATAACTTTCTGTATATATTCAAGGCATATTTTTAAATATTAGGTGAACTCAGTAGGAGGAGAAGAGAAGAGAAGAGAAGAGAAGAGAAGAGAAGAGAAGAGAAGAGAAGAGAAGAGAAGAGAAGAGAAGAGAAGAGAAGAGAAGAGAAGAGAAGAGAAGAGAAGAGAAGAGAAGAGAAGAGAAGAGAAGAGAAGAGAAGAGAAGAGAAGAGAAGAGAAGAGAAGAGAAGAGAAGAGAAGAGAAGAGAAAAGAGAAAGAGAAGAGAAGAGAAGAGAAGAGAAGAGAAGAGAAGAGAAGAGAAGAGAAGAGAAGAGAAGAGAAGAGAAGAGAAGAGAAGAGAAGAGAAGAGAAGAGAAGAGAAGAGAAGAGAAGAGAAGAGAAGAGAAGAGAAGAGAAGAGAAGAGAAGAGAAGAGAAGGATATTTCAATTAAAAATAAGAACAAAGCAGCTGAAGTGCAGATGAGTATTAGCTTTCTTCAGACAGCACAGACATTAAAAACTCTGTAAACACATTCAAGATATGTTTGGAAAACTGATAGCTATATCATGGAAAAAAGATAGTCCTGAAATAAGTAACTTTATAATATTGTCAGGATTTGTCTGTAACAGATCAAACAGTACATTTTCACATGTCCTATGTGAATTGCAAAAATCACTCAGTAAGAGGTTAGATAAACAGTAACTGATTCTTGACTACAATTACTTTAGCCTTATTTTTCTTTACTATCCTGATTATTGGATGTTGTGGTATGTTAATTTACTTTATACAAAGAAGAAAGAGGGGTTGTATAGTTGTATTTAATATATTTAATGTAATACCATATAAATAAGTAGTGCCATCTGCATTACGAAATCTCAGGGGACTTTACTTTGTCCTTCATTTAAATGACTTTGGAGTGTGAATAGCTGAAATGCATAATTTTTCTTTTTGTTGTTGTTGTTTTTAATAGCAAAATACAGTCACAGGGTACCTGTAAATTAGAAACCTTCTTTAGATAAAGGGACAGTTCAGGCACTTCTGAACGTATTTCCAAATTGCAAAGCTCCTCAGGTACCTATTTTTACCATAAGATATGAGGCCAGGTGCAATAGGCCAAGAGAGGTAAGGATGCTGCAAATTCATGCCCTGCCCGAGGCTCAACCAATAACAAGGCTGAAGATATATTCCCAGAAGACAGATGCAAACAGATCACACATATATGAAATGTATATAAATGGCTGGCCACTCTGTACAGGCAGACACACAAAGCACTCATGCAAACATAGACAGCACCAGCAGCCTGGTCCTGCTCCTCTCTGGCTGAGAAAGACAGAGGTCTGTTGCAACTCCAGGTGCTGCACCACAGTCACAGGGCTCTGAGTAATGGTCCTACACCCATGGCTGGTGCTTGGTGTCACTCACTTAGGGTCAGTAGCACTGAGCACACAGAACCTCCAGCCTGCATTACTAGCCCAGCTGCTGACAGCTAGACAGATACTTCCTCCAGGTGCTGGCCCCATAGTCACAGATGCCTTGTGACCTGGGGTCCCACACCAGTGGCTGACATTCCATACATACACACATGCAGACACAGCAGATAGAGTTCCTTACCTGAGAAAAAAGCTAGAAAAGAATTTAATGAGAATTCAGAACAGATTACACTGGTCAGGCACAAGGGCATGGATAGACAAGTGTGGCAACCTGTTTACTCACCCTCAGTCTCTTTCATCCCATTATCACTCTATTTTTCCATACTTGTCCCTTGCCAAATCACCCAGATCCCTCCCTTTCCCCAGCTTTGATTCCTCTTCTAAATATCCTATAAGTCTTGTACAGTCACCAGATATTATTGCCCTGCATCCCATAATGCATCCCTTACCCCTAAATGGTGGATCCCCCTCAGTCCTAAAGGTGCTTCTCTAACACTGACTTGCTTTGATCTGCAGCACAAGTGGTTGCTGGGGCTGGGATGAAACACTTGTTTCAGCCCTGGGATGTGCCTGGATAGGACTTCCCTTCCTCTGTGCCCTTAATTTAGGTTCCTCTGCCTTTGTGCCCATCTGCTCCTCTAGGCCTTATTGAGATGGGCCTTTGATGGACTGACAGCACCTGCAATGGGCCTGGGAGGAACCAGATCAAGTTGTTATTCAGGTTGCACTCCAACCATTCCCCTTTTGTGTTCTTATGCCAATGTGAGAATGACCTTTTATTACGTATTTTAATTTATATACCACAAGTTGTGTATGTGTCATTATGTCCACAGCTAAATACCTAAAAAAGTTCAGGTTTGAGAATAAATAACTATCAGTTGGATAGTGAATAGGGTGAATCATGTACTTATCATAGAATCATAGAATGGTTTGGGTTGGAAGGACCTTATAGATCACCTATTTCTAATTCCCCTGCCATGGGCAGGGACACCTTCCAATATGTCAGGTTGCTCAAAGCCCTGTCCAACCTGGTCTTAAACACTTCTAGGGATGGGACATCCACAGCTTCTCTGGGCAACCTGTTCCACTGCCTCACTACCCTCTGAGTGAAGAATTTCTTCCTAAAACCTAATCTAAATCTACACTCTTTCAGTTTAAAACCATTACCCCTTGTCCTATCTCTATACTCCCTAAGTCCCGTATCCCTAGAGCCTTCTCTTCTCCAGACTGAACAACTCCAACTCCCTCAGCTTTTCTTCATATGAGAGGTGCTCCAGCTCTTTGATCATCCTCATGGACTCTTAGGTCAATATCCTTGTTATATTGAGGGCCCCAAAGCTGAACATAGTACTCTAGGTTGGGTCTCACAAGAGCAAAGTAGAGAGGAGACAATCATCTCCCTCAGCCTGCTGGCCACACTTCTTTTGATGCAGACCGAGATACAGTTGGCTTTTAGGGTTACAAGTGCACAGTGCCAGCTCAGCAAGCACCCGGAATGTTCTTGAGCCTACACAAAGTCCAATGCAGACTGGTTTGTAGATGGTTCTGTCTTATAGGACATAGCAAACTTGAGGAAGGTGAACTGGAAATATATTTCTATAGCGTAATGGAAGAAGACATACCTAAGCAGTGAGGACACAAAACTATCTATTACATTTTGCTAGGAATTGGTCCCTACCCATCTTTTATTTACCAGTACAGATATATCCAGTAAGAGTAATGCAAAGTATACCAGGTGAAATACACTCCTAAAGATGTAATTAAAAAAACATTCCCTCAAAATGGGATTTTGTTAAATTGGGGAGGCTTATTGTATGAAATTATGCAAGGCTTTTTCCTGTTTTGGCACTACTCAATATTTAATTACTTGAGTGATAGACTGTGTAGTGCACCTTAGTAAGTCTACACATGACACCAGGCCAGGAAGAATATCCTTATGAAGGGCAAGGTTAGAATGCAAAATGATCATGATGGATTAGGATGTCTGTTGGAAATAAAAAAGATGCCTATCAAGAAAGAAAAGATCAAAGTGCTACACTGAGAAATAAACAACTGCAGAAAGAAAAGCTGAGGGAAATACTGGCCAAACAACAATTCTACATAAATGACCTGGGCTTATACTAAGCTTTTGCAGATTCACAAACTCATGCAGTCATAGTGCTGGTAGGGACTTCTGGAGGTCATCGAGTACATTCTCAAAGTCTCACCAACACTTGATCAGGTCAGCAATTTATTTTATTTTATTTTTTAAGCATCATGAGTAGACAATGTCCAGTGACCTGTAACATCTTTGTTCTCACTCAAACGTCATTTGGAGTGATTTGCCTGGGCAACTGAGTCACAGTCACCATCTGTCCCTAGTCTCTTCTTGAGCAATTTAGAGTGTGACACAGCGTAACAATAAAGTTTTTTGCTGGTACCTCCACAAAACGTTTGAAAGTCTTCATTTTCTCAGTCTATTGGCCTTTCTAGAGCAGAATTATGTATGCCAGTCATCCATTCTGGTCAGCAGCCCTATGGCTTTATGACACTATGTCTTACCATGAGACTTAATCAAGAATCTTACTAATAGATTTCTTAATAGCTGAGGCTTGCTGGCATAGTATTGGGCACTTGGGATTAAGGAAACAGCAACACTTAATGTAGATCAGTGCTTGAACATTACTGGAAGACTCCATAGCTCATTTGGAATACATAATTTATTTTAAATGGAGAAAGATTTGAACAGTTTACACCAAAAAAGGATCCTTAGAGTAATCCTATATGATAACGGTGTAGATGGGTAGGGTAAGAGGAACCCAGGAGGAACTAAGTTTGTATGTAAGAATCAAAGCAAATCCTGTGGCATGGCCAATGAAGCACTGCAACAGAAAAGAACCATTTGACTGGAACTGCATGGACTGTATGAAGTGCATCCTGTAGTCTGCTCCACACTGATAAAGCATCTAGGAGAGTTTTATATCCCCCTGTAGACATTATTCTTTCATGAAAGATAAGACAGGGTAACTGGTGAGAGATCTGTGCAGAATGTTAATAACAATAAGTGATCTAAAAGACCAAAGTATTTAGAGTGGATTAGTCTGGGTAAGATAATGCTAAGGATATCAAGATCAGACTGGTGGAAATGAAAAGGAGTAAACTCATTGTCATGGGAACAAGAGAAGACATCATGGATGAAAGCGAATCAAGGAAGGTACAGCATTAGACATTTAAAAAAATGTTGCCAACAATAAGGATAGTTAAGCACCAGTTTAAACAAGAAAGTTGTAGACTCTCCATAACTAAAGATTTTCAAAAAACAAATTAGACAAATGCATATATCGAAAGGCTTAAATAGAGTTGATCTTGCCCTGGGGCAGTGAAATAGTTTCTGGAGAGCGTGGAAGATAGCTTCCTGACGCAGCTGGTTAGTGAACCTACCAGGGGTGGTGCCCCGCTAGACCTTCTCTTCACAAACAGAGAAGGACTGGTGGAGGACGTGATCGTCGGGAGCTGTCTTGGGCAGAGTGACCACGCAATGGTGGAGTTCACTATTCTTGGCGAGGCCAGGAAGGGGACCAGTAAAACCGCTGTATTGGACTTTCGGAGGGCTGACTTTGAGCTGCTCAGGACACTAGTTGGTGGAGTCCCTTGGGAGGTGGTTCTGAAGGGCAGAGGGGTCCAGGAAGGCTGGGCGCTCTTCAAGAGGGAAGTCTTAATGGCGCAGGAACGGTCTGTCCCCACGTGCCCAAAGACGAGCTGGCGGGGAAGAAGACCGGCCTGGCTGAACAGAGAATTGTGGCTTGATCTTAGGAGGAAAAAGAGGGTTTATAAGCTTTGGAAAAGTGGGCAGGCCACTAAGGAGGACTTTAAAGAAGTAGCGAGGCTGTACAGGGACAAAATTAGGAAGGCCAAAGCTCATCTGGAGCTCAATCTGGCTACTGCCGTTAAAGATAACAAAAAATGTTTCTATAAATACATCAACACAAAAAGGAGGACTAAGGAGAATCTCCATCCTTTACTGGATGCGGGGGGAAACTTAGTTACAAGAGATGAGGAAAAGGCGGAGGTGCTCAATGCCTTCTTTGCCTCAGTCTTTAGCGGCAATACCGGATGTTCTCTGGATACTCAGTACCCTGAGCTGTTACCAAGAAAAGCACACTCAATGCTTCTAAACAACTCTACAGGGGGAAAACCCACTTTTATTTTAAGGCACTTAGAAATGAGAATATGAAATAAAAGTATTATTAGTTTTAGAAGACATAGTTCTGTATGAGTACTGATGTTGAACCTACCTTTGTCCTGTGAAAACAGAAAATTTCACAGTAATGAAGCTGGATCTGACCCTTGTTTTGTGTGTGTCATTGTATCTGCTCATGATGATAAAGAATTATATAATTTCATGAAGGAAAAGAAAGAAGCATTTGGCTAATTTTCTTATCAGTAGACTTTATAATGCTTTGATAAAAATGAAAATTTTAGATATATGAGAATTGAGACTGATAAAAAGCATATATGAACTGGTTTCTGGACTGAAATTGCTAGTCTTGCAAAAAGAGGTTGTTGTCATCATGACCTTCTGCTAATAAACATTAAAATACAGAGCTATTTAACTTAATTTTGTAGCTATTCCTGCAGTGCATGCAAATGGAATTTAATTAAATATGAAAAAAAGTTACATTAGATAATGTTTTTGACCTCCTGCCCAGTTACTGGCTATAAATATATTGACCTTTGTTTCCGGCAAACATATTGCAAATGAAACCAAACATACATTTAAAAATATATCTATTAAGTATAATTTGGTAGTATTAAGAAGTGTCAGATGGTCTTTAAACACACAGTAGAACATTTTTTGTCCCAAAGACCTGGTAATCTAAAGTGCCAAAGATGAGAAATACGGAAATAAACATAAGAAGCAACATTATCAGAAAAAAAAAAAAACTAGTCATGCCCAATACTTGAGTGCTTCTTTTCACTCTTTCTAGAACTGAACATACCAATTTCATCACCTCCTGTTCTCCTTAGTCCTCTTCAGCCGTTTTGTATTTCTCCAATATTAAGTGCCAATTTCAGTCCCTATGCTTTTATGTTCTTTTGATTAGTCTGAATGAGCTATAATATTGTATCCATTTGGAAATGAGGATGGCTGTCACTCTTTGCTAAACAAACATGTATATAACCATAAATGAATCTTGTCATTGGATTGTTTGTTTCTTTGGGTGTTTGCAAAGATGATGAGAATGCAAGGGAAAAAAAAAAAAAAAAAAAGAAAGAAGAAATAGCCAAATAGCCTTAGAATAATGGCTGTAATGCTGTAGTTTTTAATATGTCAATTGATTTGCCAGTTTTCAAGCTTTTCACAGCTATTTGAATCAGAATCACAGAACAGTCTAGGTCAGAAGAGTCCTTCAAGATCACCCATGTTTTATTGAACCGAGGTACAATGCACCTTACCATTCATTTCTAGAGGTGAATTTGCATCAGATCTTCATTTTTGTCCTCAAGGTTCTGCAATGTTTAACTAAGATGGTTCTCTCTTATCATTTCATGAAAAAGGACTGAAGTGAATGAAAACCTTGTTGAACCTTAAACCTTTCTGTCTACTGCATATAGAGGGAGGCAGACAAGTCAGTTTATTTTGAAATGTATAATATTCTGATAAACATTAGTAAATTAAAGTAAAAAGAATAAAGCACCTTTAACTTTGGACCTCCTTACAGATAAAGCTAGAAAATAAGAGTAGTTTAGATCCTCCTTCTGAAATCTAGTGATTTTAACACAACTTTTCAAAGTACTTACTCTACAGGGTACTGATAGCTACAGGAATTCTCAGATTGCACCAGAAATGTGTCTAACCTTTCCCAGTGGTGAACACAACTGGCAACCTACTCTCAAATTGCCATATGGATTTAGTAGTCAAAAATTTGCAACAGTACTATGTTAATTTTACAACAATCTCTTACAATAGTTGTCTTCTGGAATTATTTTCTTCAGACAGATTTTTTATTCAATTCAACAGTCTTGGCTATGTCAAAAACATTTGAAGAGAGTTGCCATCCCTAAAGAATTTCATACAGCATGACATGCAAAAAAAATTATTTTTAATATAATTTTACAAATATCTCATAACTTTTCCCAAGAAATAAGAATGTATTTGAAAAAATCTGGTCAACTATTGAAAATACTCTATTCCTGTCCTAATTTGAATTCGAATATTAGTGTCAATCAAAAAACTGTATTAAGGAAAAAAAATATCAACTAATCTCATTAATGTCAGAAGGGAATGCTTAAATACCAAACCATGTTCAGAAGACCTCTAGTAATACAATTAGGAGTAGTTTCACACAGAATGACAGAATCACAGAGTTGTAGGGGTTGGAAGGGATCATGTCCAACCTCCCTTAATTCTTTTTATAGAATTTATATAGAATTTATATAATTTATAGTATATAGGTTTCTAGAATCATAGAATATCCTTAGTTGGAAAGGATCCCTAAGGATCATTATGTCCAACTCCTGGATCTTCACAGAACAACACAAAAATCAGGCAATAAGTCTGAGAGCATTGTCCAAATACTTCTTGAACTCTGACAGGCTTGGTGCTGTGACCATTTCCCTGGGGAGCCTGCTCCAGTACCCAACCAACTGCGCAGTGAAGGATCTTTTCTTCATATCCTGCCTGAGCCTCCCCTGATGCAGCTTCACACCATTCCTTCAGGTCCTGTCTTTGGTCACCAGAGAGAAGAGATCATTGCCTGCCCCTCCTCTCCCCCTCATAAGGAAGCTGTAGACCAGTATGAGGTATCCCCTCAGTCTCCTCTTCAGTAGACTGAATAAACCAAGCAGCTTCAGCCTCTCCTTATATGTCTTTTTCTGTAGAGACTTCACCAAACATGGTGATGTTTGTTGCCCTGCTTTGGACACTCTCAAATAGTTTCATGTCCTTTTTATACTGTGGTGCCCAAAAGTGAGGCCAAACCAGCAAAAAGAAGTATGGTACAATCACTTCCCTCAAACATCTAGCAGTGCCATGTGTGATGCACCCTAGGGTATGCTTGGCCCTCCTGGCTGCCAGGGCACACTGTTAGAATCATGTTCAACTTGCTGTTGACGAGATCCCTTTCCATGGGGCTGTTCTCCAGCTTCTCACCTCCTACTTTGTACACATAGCTAGGGTTGCCCCTTCCCAAATAGAGAATCTGGAACTTGGTCTTGTTCAACTTCATATCGTTGGTGACTGCCCAGCCCCCTCTAACTTGTAAACATCTCCCTGCAAGATTTCTCCACCCTCAAAGGAGTCAACAGCTCCTCTCAATTTAGTATCATCTGACAACACTCAAAAGACCTTCTAGTCCTACATCCAAGCCATTTATGAAAACACCGAAGAGAACACATCATATTATATTTTTATCTAGCTGTATGCTGGACATTCTGTTCAGAAGGATACTGTGAATAACAGTATCAAAGGCTTTACTGGTATCATCTGTCTTCCCTTGGTCAACTAGATGAGTGACTTTGTCATGAAAGGAAATTAAGTTTGTTAAGCTGGACATTCCCCTCATGAACCCATGTTGGCTATGACCAATGACCACGTTGTCCTTCAGATGTTTTTCATTAAATGCCAGAATAATTTTTTCCATAATTTCACCAGGCACTGAAGTGAGACTGACAGGCCTGTAATTACCAGGGTCTTCTTTCTTGCCCTTCTTGAAAATTGGAATGACTTTTGCCAGCTTCCAGTCAACTGGGACCTTTCCAGATTCCCAAGACCATTGAAAAATAATTGAAAGAGATTTTGTGATGATGTCAGTCAGCTCTCTGAGTAGCCTGGGATGAATCCCATCAGGACCCATAGCCTTATTCATCCAGTGGAGCAGCAAATCCCACACAACTTTGGGGTTGGCTGGGAGTTTTTTGTTCCTGCAGTCACAGTCTTCCAACTCAGGGCACTTCAGGTTTGAGAATCTATCATCAGTGTTGAAGTCAGATACAAAAAAGGTATTAAACATCTTTGCTTTGTCTATATTCCAGTTTGTGAGATGACCATTCTCATCAAATAATGGACCAGTGTTTTCTCTGGTCCTCCTTTTACTGTTAAACTACTATTAGGAAAAAAAAAAAAAAAAAAAAACAAAACAAAAAACAAACAAACAAACAAACAAACAAAAACCTTTAACCAACTTTTTATTGTCCTCCACAGTTCTGGCTAGCTTCAGCTCTAACTGAGCTTTAGCTACACAAATTTTCTTCCCACAAAGGAGAACAGCATCCCTGTAGTCCTCCCATGTCACCTGATCTCACTTCCAGAGTCCATACATTTTCTAATATTTATTATGAGTTTATGATTGTACACAGTGAAGCATCTGCAATTTGGATCAGCTGCAGAAATCATAGAATCATAGAAACACAAGGTTGGAGAGGACCTACAAGATCATCTAGTCCAACCATCATCCTATCACCAATACTACCCACTAAGCTACTGAATCATATTTCATATCACCTTGTCCAGGAACTTCTTGAACACCACTAGGGACAGTGACTCCACCACCTCACTGGGCAGGCCATTCCAGTGCCTGGCCACTCTGAAAGAAGATATTTTTCGTAATATCTAAATCTAAATCTCCCCTGACGCAACTTGTGGACATTTCCTCAAGTCCTAACACAAGTTATATGGGAAAAGAGGCCAAGCCCCTCCTCATTACAACCTCCCTTCAGGAAGTTGTAGAGTACAATGAGGTCTCCCCCTTGAGCCCCCTCCTCTAGACTAAACAATCTCAGCTCCCTCAGCTACTCATAACACTTGTGCTCCAGACCCCTCATCTGTTTTGTTGCCCTTCCCTGGACACGCTCCAGGGCCTCAATGTCCTGCGAGGGGCCCAAAGCTGAACACAATACTTGAGGTGCGGCCCCACTAGAGCTGAGAACAGGGGGATCAGAATCACAGAACTGTAGGGGTTGGAAGGGACCTCAAAAGATCATCAGGTCCAACCCCCCTGCCAAAGCAGGTTCCTTAGAGCAGGCTGCCCAGGTAGGTGTCCAGACAGGCTTTGAATATCTCCAGAGAAGGAGACTCCACAACCTCCCTAGGCAGCCTGTTCCAATGCTCCATCGCCCTCACCATGAAGTTCTTTCGCATGTCAGTGCGGAACTTCCTGTGCTCTAACTTGCAGCCATTGCCCCTTGTCCTATCCCCACAAACCACTGAGAAGAGGTTGGCTACATCCTTCTATTCTCCACCCCTCAGATATTTATATACACTGAGGAGATCCCCTCTCAGTCTTCTCTTCTCCAGGCTGAACAGACCCAGGTCACTCAGCCTTTCCTCATAAGGAGGATGCTCCAGGCTCCATATCATCTTTGTGGCCCTCCACTGGACTCTTTCCAGGAGAACCCTGTCTTTCTTGTACTGTGGAGCCCAGAACTGGACACAGTACTCCAGGTGAGACCTGACCAGGGCAGAGTAGAGGGGGAAGATCACCTCCCTTGACCTGCTGACCATGCTCCTTTTAATGCACGCCAGGATCCCATTAGCCCTCTTGGCCACAAGGGCACAGTGCTAGCTCATGGTCAACCTGTCGTCCACCAGGACCCCCAGGTCCTTTTCGTCAGAGCTCCTCTCCAGCAGGTCATCTCCCAGCCTGTACTGATACTTCGGGTTGTTCCTTCCCAGGTGCAGGACTCTACACTTGCTCTTATTAAATCTCATTTGGTTTCTTCCTGCCCATCTCTCCAGCCAGTCCAGGTCTCGTTGAATGGCAGCACAGCCTTGTCAGCCACTCCTGCCAGCTTTGTGTCATCCGTGTACTTGCTGAGGGCAGACACTATTTCCTCATCAAGGTCATCGATGAAGATGTTGAACAAGACTGGATCCAGCACAGACCCCTGGGGAACACCGCTAGTCACAGGCCTCCAGCCAGACTCTGCTCTGCCAATCACTACCCTCTGAGCTCGGCCAGTCAGCCAGTTCTCAACCCACCTTGCCGTCCACTCATCTATCCCACACTTTCTCAGCTTTGCTAGTAGGATGTCATGGGAGACAGTATCGAAAGCCTTGCTGAAGTTGAGGTAGATGACATCCACTGCTCTCCCCCCATCTACCCAGCTGGTGATGCCATCATAGAAGGCAATGAGGTTGGTCGAGCATGACTTCCCCTTGGTGAATCTATGCTGACTACTCCTCATAACCTTCTTCTCTTCCAATTGCTTGGAGATGGCATCCAGAACAAGCTGCTCCAACACCTTTCCAGGGACAGAGGTGAGACTGACTGGCCTGTAGTTTCCCGGATCCTCCTTCCTGCCCTTCTTGAAGATCGGAGTGACATTGGCTATCCTCCAGTCTTCAGGCACCTCACCCATTCTCCAGGACCTTTCAAAGATGATAGAGAGTGGTTCAGCAATCACATCTGCCAGCTCCCTTAGCACACGCGGATGCATGTCCCATTGGGACCCATGGATTTGTGTGCGTTGAGCCCACTCAGAGGCTCCTGAACCACTCCCACGTCCACCAGGGTGAAGCCCTCCATTTCCCAGACCCTTTGTCCTATTGCCAGGGGTGAGGAGTCCCGGGGGAGTGTCCTTGGAGCAAAGACTGAAGCAAAAAAAGCATTCAGTATCTCTGCCTTCTATGCATCTCCCGTGACCAGGACAGCCCCCTCATTCAGCAAGGGACCCACATTATCCCTAGTCTTCCTTTTGCTGTTTACATACTTGAAAAAAACTCTTCTTATTATCCTTTATCTCTTTTGCAAATCCTATTGTGAAATGAACATTTTATAAGGTAAAGCCCTGTTTCAGACAGGAAAACAGTCCTGCCACTTATCTTCCTCCAGGTAATGGTAAAATTCAGGATTTTGCACTCAGTTCTTTTCATTAGGAAAAATTATAAATTAGCTTGTGGACATTAAGTTTTTAGGGAGATAGAAAACAAAGACTAATATCACATCTCATAACATGCACATTATGAAACAGGCATTTTACATATTGGTAAGTTTGTGTGAAATTCAGACTTACATGAGACAGATTTAAAAGACCTTACAAGGACTAGCTATGGTAGACATGGTTGAATCAAAAGTATCAAAGTAATCAAAAGGTTACTTTTAATTTTGCAATCCTAAAAATGTTAAAATTAAATCCAGGTATTTTCTATAGATGATAGAGCTCTGTTCTCAATGCCAGTTCCTTATGCCAGGCTTAACATGGTTAGCACAATTTGCACCTCCTGTAGTTGTCTATTCAGCTGGGACTCAAAGCTAAATGAAAACAAAATGATAATGACTATTAATTATGACAATTTTATTATTAGAGAAAGGCAAGACTAATTCAAAAACACAACTAAATAAAAGATATGATTACTTCAGAGAGAATCTCCTTTGCCTGAAGCCTAAAATAAAAAGTATGGTTTTTTTTTTTGTGTTTGTTTGTTTCTTTTTTGGTGGTGGTGGTTTTTTTTCCTGGTTTTGCATGTAGACAAGACTTTGTCACCTAATTTCCATAAGTTGTACCATGCTTTTTCCTTGTGTTCCTGATACTTAGAATATTTACAAATGTGCAAAAGAGTTTTATTGACAAAATTGTCAGTCTTGCCTTGGCTATTGCAAATTACCTAAAACATTTATTTAAAAAATCCTTAACTTTTATAAACCTAAAGTAAGCAAGCCAGTTCTCTAAAGAAACCAGTCAAGGCATTGTCTTGAGAGCAAAAACTGAATGTTAGATGTGAATTTAATTCCACTGTTTATTTTGGCTTACCAGAGCTTAGTTCATATATCCTCTCCAGAAATAAATGGTTCTGAATGACTCAGTGTTTAAGTAAATAATATTTTAGTCTTAAACATATAAAATCATATAAAATCGTCTAAACAGCTTATTCAATATCTTTGAAAGAATACTGTAATTAAGTAGAACTTATAACTTCATTGCACCTTTTTAACTTGCCTTTGTGAAATCATAAGGCATGCTGACCCAGGAACTTGCTGTGCAGATTTAGGCAGGTGCCGCAGGGAGGAAGGAGAGTTCTTATCTTCTTCTTTTCTTTCTTATGTTCTTATATTCTGCTTTCTTACACCACTGAGGAGACTGATCTGGGAAGCATGATCTAGTTTTTGAGAAAGAGGTCAAAGAAATGAGTTGGATCCGTTCCAAAGGTTTTTTAAGTGCTCTTTTTCTATAAATACATAGAAGAGGGAGTACCTCTCCCATTCATGTTTTTCTGGGTTCAGAATGAGCTGTTCTCATTATTTGTTTGCCTCCATAACTTCATGAGATATTTTCATTACACATTTTAGCTTACGAATAAGCAGTCTACTACATTATGTGCAGTGGGGTAATACTCTTCCATAAACTTGAGAAGTAAATAGTCTTTGTAATAACGGAGTATATTCTTAAAAAATTATATGTATTCATCCAGTTCATTTTCTAATAGATTCTTTCTTGTTTCATCAGTTTTAATAAGTGCTGAAATGTTTTTTTCTAATAAATCCAAACAGTTGTATACATATAAAAGCTTTTCAGCTCTTAATTTTTAATTTTTATTTATTTATTTTGCTAAAATTGGATTGTTAAAAATGTATTTCATTTTAATAGCTATTTAGTCACATCTTATTTAGAATAACTGCATTGGTTCTCCTCAGCATTCTTGAGGGTAGCGACCATTGACTATTACATACATATATATAGGAAGTTGCTTAACCACCATCAGAAAATGAATTACCAAGTTAATATGTTTTTTTGCTTGCTTGTTTGTTTTTATTTTTTTGTTTTGTTTTGTTTTTTAATGCTTATATGGCTTTTTTCTATTTGGTAGCCTTAATGCTCTTGTTTTATTATACATAAATAGTTTTATTACTGCATAGCAAAAGTAACAGGAAATTATACCCTATCATTTCAAGAAGTTTGTCATCTCAATTACAAAAGGAACTAAAAACATGTGCATTATTTGGAAGGAGATGTTATTTGGAAGGACTGCTAGTGCAAGGGCAATTCTCCATCTAGTGCATTGATGCCATTACATTACATATATTACGTCTACGTTGGGCAGGACATAAAACGGTATACAGCAACCCGTCTTTTAGGACATCCTTGAATCAATATTGTTTTTAGAATATTTTAGAATTGTTTTTGTTTTTGTTTTTATTAAATTCTGAAGTCTCTAGAGAGCCAAAATTAGTAAAAAAAAAATAACTGTTTTCAAAAAAAAAAAAAAAAGTTTTATTTTCAACTATTTTTTGCAAAGAGTACTAAAGTAAGGGTAATTTTATCACATAATCTACAGCCTTGAAAACATATTCCCTTTTTTGTTTTTCAGCATTTCTGCAAGCTCTTTCACTCTCTGTATATCCACCTATGATCACAAAATCTAGCAAGCTATTTTTTTCTGAATAAACAAGTATTCATATTTAAGATATGTCTCATGTAAGACGAATCTGCCTTTGATATGCCATTGTTTGGTCAGCTGGTTAGCTCTTAACCAAGATTTCTAACTTTGAAATCTGCTATGCACAGTATATTTAAAATGTACCCAAAGCTCAGGGACAACATAACCTTACCAATAAATATTAGTTCTTAAAAAAAAAAAAAAAAACAAAAAAAAACACCAAGTATAAAGTATATAAAGTATAATTAGGTGAAAGTTGAAGTAACATAGAAATTGATAATCTTTTATCAACATTAGTATTATTGACACTGATAAAGCAGACTTTATCTTAAATTAAAGAATATACAAAGCTATTAAAAGTCTTTGTTTAAACAAGATAGCTTATTTAGTGAAATAAAATACATAACAGAACTTGTGTGAAAGATTTGCTATGCACTTTAATTGTGGATATAAATCACATTGAACATTATGTAAAGTTCAGTAATGACCTTAAGTTAAAAGAGACAATCGTAATGGTTTTATCCAAAATAATGCTGTATTAATATTGAAATTACTTCCCCTTTGTCTACTTGGCAAGTTTTACCATGTGATATCTATTACCAGGGTTCATTTCTTCAGACCTGTTAATGGTGTTTTTCATCTTTATTTTCCCATGTCTTATCCCTCTTGTCTATTGCACTGTACTTTCTGTGATCTGAAAAAGCTCTAAACTTACAAGCAAAGGTAATTTCCTTCACTGTTGTCATTTGTCAGTTCCGCGTAAGACGTACAACAATACAGAAAACTTTCAATGCTTTTTGTTCATTGAAAGCACCTGATTTCATTCAAAGAAAAAAATCGGTTGTTTGAAAAGGAATACTGAAGAAAAAAAAAATAACAGCTTGTAAATGCAATAATTGGATATATTTTAAATATTTTAAATACAGCTGTTCCTTCAAGGACTTGAATATTTGCTACATCAAAAAGGTTTCCTCTGTTATAAACAATAAAATTTCCATTGGCACACATACAAAGAAGAATGAATGACATCTTGAAGAAAAACTGACACCGGGAGCTTTTTACAATGAAATTTGTGGCTAAATATCTCCCTGACAACAAAGGCCAATTTTAATATTATTAGTAGAGATCTTTTGCATTTCTTATGGGACGTCAAAACAAAGAAATGAAAGAATTAGAGATTCCTCACTAAAATTCTTCCTTTCAGTTATAAAAATGTTTTCAGACGTACATATGAGTGTGAGTATTAAGAGTTACATATGAGCACACTGATCATGCCCAGTACTTCACACCGCCAAAGAGCATGATCTGAGTAAAAGGTAACAGTTAAACATAAGCTCAGCTGATGAACAATGTTTTTAAATTGTATCATTTCAACCTCTATGGGACAGTTCACATGCTGAAAGCAGGCATGTTTACGTTTTCCTGAATAGTCTACAATCCAGAAAAGCAGTGAACATTTGCTCCTGCAGATGGCATGTGTAAAGTAAATAGACTCATGTCATGTAACGGAAATACCTTCTAATTAGTTTTACAGAATGAAAAGTTTCCTTCCACATTTTGATTTGCATCCCCAAGTCATGATTGAGTGATCATATTTTCTTCACAAGTACCACATTCATCATTGATCACTGAGAACTGCACAGGTATCATTCAGCTGGAGATTAATGGAATTTCATTCTAAATTAAATTTGGTTCTCTTTGTTCCCTTATGTCTCACTAATTCTATCTGTGTTAGGAAAAAGAGATATTTACTAATTAAAATCAAGAAAAAGATAAGAGATAAATATTCACATTTCCCCCTCCTTCTACAGCACTTTTATTAAAGAAAATGTTCACGCTTGGAATATATGAAGTTAAGGCTGAATGTAATTTTGTGTTGCTTTCTATGCAGAGTATATAACACAAAGCTATGTTAGCCAGGCACTTGAGTGGCTGCCTGAAAAGTACTCGCATAGGAAGACATTTTTGCTTAGATGTTCTAAGAGGAAAAGCCTGTGGATTTTGACATTTTTCCCTTTTAGATAGAGAATTAAATTATTCACTGAGCTCTCAAGGGGCTTCTGAGCCGGGATTCCAGAAGCTAACAGACAAAACAAAGTACTGTGTTCTGCTGTTGCTTCCCTCTTGAATATACCTGTGGATCCAAAATGTAGATGTGGAAGTAAATTGCTTAAAAGCCCAAGATTGTTTATTACTGTTATAAATGAAGTCTCAACTCAATCTGAATTTTGTAATATTCATAAAAGGAATATTCATAAAAAGTATAAAAAGCAAGTAAACAGCACTGGGTGTGCGGGGAGTCTATGCTCCACCAACACGCACACACGAATATCAAACATCCTAAATATACAAAACATTACTTTACATACTAAACCCGAGTATGCCTATACATACGTACAATCATGAAAGATAACAAACAATCCTTTAAGTTCCATGACTTAACAGTCTCCATTTTCCATTCCTTTTGAACAGTATGTCTTGCTTTAAGTTGTCAAGCAACTCGGCCTTCGGGCCTTATGTATCCCATTCTTCCCAGATCGAAGAAAAGCATATCCATCTTTTTCAAAGCCAATAAAGCCTGGGTCACAAGGCACGTCCAGGTCAACAGGGGGCGTAACAGCAAAAGCCTTCGACAGCTGTAGCAGCAGAGGGGCCGATGGCGTAGAAGTCCGATCAGTAACGGAGCCCACAGCTCCCTCACTGTCTGGTAAACCACACGTTCAAGACTGTGGTCCCACATGTCTCTTTAAAGCTTCAGAGATTGCTCGCTAGGTGCTGAGCAATCCCGCCGCTACCTTATCGATTTTAGTTGCAGAGTCCCACACCTTGACCTCAGTTTGGTCCCGTATTTCAGGATCATAAACTGCCCGATTGTTAATAAGGAGAATAAGCTGTAAGGTTACCAGGACAGTCTTTGTTCTTAAGGACGTGTGATTCCCCATAATGCGCAGCTGCTTACCAGCGAGGGGCAGTTGTGTGCGCAGGTCTGCTTCTCTCAGCTCGAGCTTCTCTCCAGCTCCAGTGCGCCTATTTCCAGCGACTTTCTGTATGAGCTCCTTTGAGTGGTTTGCTGAGTTTGGCCGAACCTATCTTCATGAGGCAATCAATGTGCCTGTTCCCGTCGTGGTCTCCATTCTGCTAGCCTGTTCCTTTTCATTCCTCTTTCCTGCTTCTTTATTGATGACAACTTCATCGTGTTGCCTTTTTTTTTTTTTTTTTTAATCTTGAGGGCAGGCTCCCCTCTTATACCCTTTTCCCCACAGCAGTTCTTTTCAAAACAACTTTTCATTGCTCAAACAACTTTGCAGATAACAGCAACGGCAAACACCCAGAAACTTCCATGCCTTAATGGCTGGAGAACAAGCAACCCAAGACTGCATGGAGTCTCCTGAATCACCCTTCTTTGTTCCCTCTAAACTCTTTTACATTCCTGTTGGCCTCATCGTTAAGAGTCTGATGTTATCATCAACCACGGGGCTTGCCCACTCCCATGGCCACACTCCCAAATCTCCCCTTTCTTTATTAACATCAACCATTTTCTCGACACGAATTATCACTCTATATATAACATTACTTTTTAAAGATTTCTTATTGCTCATTAATTAAAAAAAAATAATCCTAATATAATACAGTATTAGTTTTTGAACAACATCCGTCTTTATCATAGAATTTCTAGTCCTCCCAGCTTTTTCACTTATATATATTTTGCATCAGAAAAATAAGAAAAGAGAGAAAAAAATACAAATTCCATCCTTTATTTTAAAACATTTTTTTTTGTTCCTTATGTGCAAATCAATTTATAAATGTTTATAAAACCCTGAAAGAGTGAAGCTGTATTCTTCAGACTGAATGGAGGTGTGCAACTCAGGCAATCAAATGTTCTAATTTGTGTTTACCCTGCCTGGATGCACTGGGCATATCTCACTTCCCTGTCATGCTCTGATCCACTGTTGCTAGGGAAAGAGAATATGAGGATAAAATAACTTTCTGTAGTAAAATTGATTTAAATTACAACAGTCATTCTCACAATAATCCTTTTAATTGCTCCTAGGAATTATGAAATTAATTAAGAAATATCTTGTGGCATCCCCTCAATTTAAAAATAAAATATTGATTTAACTAATTGAATGATTAGTACCTTGTGAAAAGTAATCATCTTAGCTTTTATTTTTATTGAAAAAATAAAACAAGAATAAAAACAAAAACAAAAAAGTTGTATGTGCCTGATAAAGAAATATTTCTGTTTTGAATCCATTTCACTATCTCATGCCTTCCTTTATCAGCTAAACCAGATGAGATTAGTGGTGTCTTGAGTCCTATTAAGAGGAAGAAAGCCTTTGTTTTTTACTTGGTAGCACTCACTTTCCTGTCATTTTGTCTCTTTCTAAGCCTTTGTGTTCAACTTAAACTGCTGGGAAAACGCATTAACCTTTAAAGGGAAGTGGCAAAAGAATTTATTACGTGAAGAACAAAAGATATTTCCTTCAGCTGTAGGACTTTTCTTTTTGTATTCACTGGATATGCAGTGTTTACTGTTGCACACTATTAGCCAGGCTTTATTAGGTGAGATAGGACATAGAAATTTAGGAACAGAGTTCCTCCACGATTTATATATCCCACGAGTCAGATGATGACAGGATTTTCAAGTGACACTGAACTCGTACCTGCATTGCCCAGCCCTCCATTCCCTGAGTTCTGGAGTGCTGCCCCTGCTACACTAGAGTATCTTAGATACTCTAGAATAAAGATACTTTAGAGTATCTTCAGTCTAATCTCAAATCACATGGCTTGCCAATGATTATGAGGTGAAAAAAGAGAAGATATTCTTGCCCCTGCTCTCTTTTCTTTATTTACACCTCCTCTAGCAATAATGCAATGAAAAAGTAATCATTCTTTCTTCAGTGTACTGGAAAAATTCCATATTCTGGAACTGAGACTTTCACAGCAAATAATGCTGATCTAGTTCCACCAGATGTGTAACACAAAATCTGATATTCTGTACCTGGAATCTAGGTAAATTGTTGGGTTTTAGTTTTTAACATCCATTTTATTCATTTGTAATTCTGCTATTAAAGACAATGCACTCTGCATTTAAATTAAAAGCACCTCATTCATGAACAAAAATGAACAAAGAAAGAATTATAGTAAAAACGTTACAGTGGAGACAGCTGGGATGGGGGAGAAATTCTCTCTGTTCAATAAGGACAGGATTCTGTATAAGGGTCATGAATACTACTTAAGCAATGGGCCATTAGGGCGGTGCTGTTATCATGAAATAATCTCACCCCTGGAGAGATAACTATGGACCAGATGCAGCCATGTGCTTCTAAGCACCCAGGGGTGTAGTTATCATGATAATCACACCTGCTGATTTTGCTTCATTGACACTATAAAGTTCCTGTATTTTGTCTCAGGACAAATATAACAGTGTTTAAGTATATTATTCTGACCACAGAAAATTGCCAATTAATGTAAGAATAGTTAAGCAATTTAAGCTATGAAGCTACTGCAAAACCACATAAAAATCTGGCAGAGCCAGTAGGAAGTAATACTTATTAGGTACACTTGAACAAAATTAATCTTTTCAGAGGAGGAAGGGTCCATTTAAGGTATTTGAAAAGCAAGGCCATATCATACACTCCACCAAGACAAAGACAGAGCACCTGTCTTTTCTTCCACACTTGCCCAAATCTAACCTCTTAGTGGGAAAAATAAAATAAAATACTGAAGGACTCAGTACCTGGAGCAAAAAGCTTTAGGTAACTTTTTTTTTCTTAAAAAAAAAAAAAAAAAAAAAAAAAAACACTCTCTATCTATCTGTCCTTAAGTGCCAATCTCCTGAGAAATTCCAGAGATTTGAATTCATATCGTATGCAGCAAGGACCCCACTTTCTTTTGTCTGGAGACAATGGTTGGGATGGCTGTTGGCAAAATATTCACAGTTCCCCGAGGGAGACGAGCTGTCAAGTAATAATAAGGCAGCAAGGAACAGCAGGAAACAGGGCCTGGGCTTCTGTGGAAATACAGTTGAATCTGACTTGCTTTAAATGCTAGGGGATCCAACTAAAGAGTACGTGGTCTGCGCTCTTCACTGAAACAGTATAACCTGACACAAAAGAATATATTTGAAAATACGCAGATGGAGTTTCATCTTCGAGAAAATTGGAAAAAATAACTAAGGAAATTTAAACAGTAAATGAGGAAAATTCTATAAGTAATTGTTAAAATAAGCAAGAGAACAATCATATGTAAGATAATTGTTATTTTCTCTTCACCTCAGTGAATTAATGGTGTTCATGTACTGTTAGAACTGTATCTGAAGTTTCATTAGTTTTGGTTTGGAGAACCAAAATACGTTTAACAAGATAATGTTAAAAAAAAAAAAAGTGCTCCTCACTTTTCCACGTCTCCATTATTACAGTCCTTCATCATTTGCTTAGACTCCTTTTAACATGTGTTTCATATTTTGAGATTATTATTTTGAAAAAACACTTTTATTTACTTGAAAATATCTTTATTATTATTTGTGTCTCAGTGTCTTTTTTTTTTCAAAGAAAAACATGCAAAATATTTTCTCAAGACAAGACATACAATCAGAACAGCCATTCTTAGATATTTTTAATGTCCCCCCAAATTAATTTTGTTTTAATTCTTCCTCAAGGAATTTAAAATAAAATTGCTCTATCTATGGAAGGGAAACTAAAGTTAAGACCTATATAAAAATTACAGAAATTATGTTATTTACTATGCAGGATGTAATTCATAATACACCATCATTAAGGAGAATGGAAGATGAAAAGCAAAGAAAGGACATCTTTTGAATGACAGTCAAGCTCTGGCCAAGATCTTTGCTAATGCTGTGGACTTCAGCTCATGAGTTCATTCTCACTTGACAATTCAGTTTGAAATACAAAAGACATGAAGGGTTTTACCACTAAGCTAATAAATTGCTAGAAATATTGTTGGTGGTTTCAGTGCATATAATTTTTAAAGTCCAATGCACAGCACATTCCTTTTCTTTTAGAGCAGGGAATGGGAGAAAGCATTCAAAAATTTTGTGGTTGTGCTGAGTTTAAACTTTTGTAACAGGAACACTGGAAAGTGACATGCAGTTCTTCTTTGTCTTCCCAGTCAGAGAGCCTGGTATAAGAGGTGAATAGATTATGCATGTATAAAATATTTTATCACTTTGTTAGCATCAGTGAGACATTTATTTAAGAATCCTTGAGCAGTAGCACAGTTTTATCCTGATCTCTCTCTCTCTCCCTCTCTCTCTCAAAAGATGCTTAGACACCAGGTAAGTTTCTAGCAATTTAGAAGTATTTAAGAGTTAATTTAGCTGTTTACTTCTCCTCTTCATGTGTTCTCCTAGATGGATTCTGGGGTACAAGGAAAAAGGATGTAGTAAAGCAATTTCCTTAAGTAAACAGGCAGACATAAGATTTTCTAATTAACTCCTCTCCCGTATTTTAGCTTATGTAGATGTGAGTTACCTAATTGCTACTTTATTGGCTCTGCATAGATTGGTTGTCTTCTAATGGCATCTGTATGTTTTTTGCTTCACTGACATTATAGGACTTATTGCTATGATCTATATAGGAAAGCTATATTGCCTGAGCTTGACATAGGAGAAAATGGCATACTCAAAGTTCAACATACAATCTCATATTTTTTTTGCTGTTTAGTGTAAGAACTACAACATGCAAAGCAGGTAACAATCTGAGTCAAATTTAACTGCATCTATAACAGGCTGACTCACCTGTCTGTTCATACACATGATACCAATGGTGCTGGAGCATACAATTGGTTTATTTTGTTCTGACAAATAATATGTGCAAATAATCTGACTAATGCAAATATTCCACAACTCAGAACATTTTAATGCTTTGGTAATGTCATTAGTCATTCATTTGTCTTTCTTTCCTTTGTCTTATTTTAGCGTCTCCTCCTATTACGGTTCAAAATTGGAACATCATGAATAGATTTCCCAGATATAACAGTAAAATAATAACAGAGGACAGAAAAGTATGTGTTTAAAGAGGTAGAAAGAAATCAAGGATGTTAACATGACAACAAAACAAAATAACACTATTGGACAGAAGTATGAAAAGGAGAATCGAGGGTGAGGCACACAACATTATGAGTATTAGTAAGAATGGAAAAATACTGTGTTTCAGTAATAAAACATGCTAAAATTTAAGGTATTTTGAGCTCCTGGCTAGATGGGATATTAAATACAAGTACAGTTATATTTGATATAATGTAGAGAATTTATGAGATGGAAATATCTGTGAACACTGTTGAGAGGCCCTTTAATAAGGAGGGAACTAGATAGATCCTTCCAAAAAGGAGGAAAAGAATCTGCATGGAAATTAGTTATATGGAGAGATGACATTCCTGGAATAGGAAATTTGGATATGGAGGAATAAGAAGACACATAGAATCACAGCAGTATGGAAGTGATTTTCAACAGAGCCATGAAAGAACAGGAATCAGAAGTTACAGGGAATAATGAGATTATGAGTCATGCTCCTGTCATGTGTTACAGGCAGTGTGACTCTATAGGACTAATAGCATCACATAATCTTTTTAAGAATCTGTGTACAATACTTAGTATATACCAGTTACCGAGAAAGACATCGATCTAGATTTGGGACATGTTGATTTTTAAAGGTGTGTGTTTAAAGACAGAGTTAATGAGAAAGCTGTTAAGGTTTAATTTGTTTAGTTTATTGATTTATATTACTCTAGTAACACTGATACTTCTGGTCTTTAGTAATCACTTGAAAAACAAGATGTCTGTTTAGCAAGCAGCTCAGAATAGTAAACATTTTTATTGTTTTTCATATATTACTTTTTTTTCCACTGATAATTTAAACTGGTTCTTTTTTAAATTTATTTTCTGACTTTTATCAGCCATCAATCCTTCCATCTGAATTGAGAATGAGTGGTTTCTTCCAAAGAAAATTATAATTCTAACTATTAAATTCAAGGACATGTGGTATTCAAAGAAGAAGGTTGCTTTTGTAAGTGACTAAATACATAAGTGAAGCTGAATTTTCCAGTAGCCACAAAAGCAGTTTATTAAGACTATATGCTGTAGATAGGGAAAGTGTTACCTTTTTTCCTAGGGTGCAATGTCTTAAAATTTATAGAACAAAAGCAATCAGAATATTTATAAATATTTGTAAAATGTAAACAAATGTGAAATCTGTCACACTGAAGTAAATTTCACATCCTACATATAAATAAGGGATATCAGTGCTCTAGTGATCCTCAGGCCTCTTGATTAGAACATGCAAGAAAAGTGCCTTGACACAGACAAAGAAATTTCTTTAGGAAGAAATGAGTGCCAGCTTGTGTACAAGAAAATACTCTTTAGTGTTAATGAGCTATCTGCTGCCAAATCATTTCTCATCCTCACTACACTTAGGTTAGACCGCACTTAGCCTGACAGCCTTAATAATCACCTTTCATCTAAATAAGAATATGATAAAACCACTGACTAACTCCATCCCAAACACATAGCTCCATCAAAAAAAAAAAAAAAAAAAAAAAAAAAAAAAAAAAAAAAAAAGCAAGCTTACATAGTGAGTGAATATACATTTCTGGCCAGTGTTCTGCCTGAAGTCATAAAATCAAGAAGTACTGGTTAAATGGCAAAGTCAAACTAACGTGCATTGAAGTGCATTCCCTTCCTTAGTCATGCTTTTATTGCCATGTACTAAATTAAATCAAGGTTTTTGCTTACAGTTAGCCTCAGCTGTTGTACCTGGGCATAAAGAAAACCTCCTGGAAAATGGGAGTGCAAAACTTACAGGCTGATTGGGTGTGGCTTTCTCAGAATGAGACAGGTAGCAAAACTACATTTTGCCCTAAGGTAAAGAGGAAATTAAAGGGTTTTTAGGTACATACTGCCTGAAAAGGTCTTGAAGCAGTAAACAAAACAAAGTACCTTGCTTTACTGTTTGATTTATGCTGTGTTCAATGAATCAAAGCTTTATTTGTAAAGAGGACTTCATCAAGAGAGTAATGCCTGACTGAATCATAATTTTCTCATCATGAATAGAATGACTCACAAAAAAACTGAGTTTTGCAAGCTCTACAAAAGAAGAGACGATAGAATATCAGCTACAACGTTGAACTGCAGCCTCTTAGGACTTTTCTGACCCAGTTTTGGATTTCAGTTTCAAGTGAGTTCTGGCTGTGCTGATGGAAATCCTCCCTGATACTTCAGACCTTGGAAAAACAAACAAACAAACAAACAAATGAAACCACTAACTTATACGTTCAAATTATCTTGGGGCTAGACCTTACACTTGAGCTTAAACTAATGGATTCCCAAAACGATTTTTCTGTTGTCCTTCCCATTGAACTTATTAAGGAGTATAGTAGTTATTTCCAATCCAGGATGATGATACAATGATAACTTGTTCGTACCTGAGGTTCTGCTACACATGGTAGCACAATTAGATCAAGCCATTCAGCTTGTCCTATCTCGAGAATCAGATTTCAAAGATCCAATGTTATACTAAACATTTTCCAGAATCCTTTAGGAATCCTAGGTTCATTCATAATATTTAGTCCTTGATGCATTTCAGTCCTCTGCTTGTCCTCACTGTATAGTTCTATGTGTTTAGTGTCTGTCATTAATACACATTCACTACCATGTGCTCTGGTTGGCAGATATGGCCTTTTAACATGAAGAGAATGCTACTGCATGAACTTAGGTTTGGGAGCAGAGGAAAGCTCTCTGATCTTAAGAGAAAGAGCAGTCACCATAAGAACACCTTCACAGCATTCTAATTTGGGATAAAAGAGAGAGAGAGAGAAAGAGAGAAAGAAAGAAAATGAGAGAAAGAGAGAAAGAGGGGGAGAGAGAGAGGGAGAAAGAGAGAGAGAGAAAGAAAGAGAGAGAGAGAGAAAGAAAGAGAGAGAGAGAGAAAGAAAGAGAGAGAGAGAGAAAGAGAAGGAAGGAAGGAAGGAAGGAAGGAAGGAAGGAAGGAAGGAAGGAAGGAAGGAAGGAAGGAAGGAAGGAAGGAAGGAAGGAAGGAAGGAAGGAAGGAAGGAGGGAAGGAAGAAAGGAAACTGTCAAGGTGGGCTACTGTAACTGTGTCTCCATTAAAAGATAATTTCCTGTTACATACAGATTAACCCTATCCAGCTATGTTAATTACCACCTATTTAAACCTTACTTTGCACAGTCTGCGCTTTTCTTCAGGTGTGAATTTCATGCTAAATGTAAGTTGTACTGCTGTCTTCATGCCTAGAAAATGACAGAGCAATACCAAAAGCATTGCCAAACTCAAGGAAAAAGGTACAGGTTGTGAAGTAGCCATTTGAGGATGGAAGCTCTTATTTTTGCTTCCAACTTAAAGAATTGCTTCTGATTATTAAGGTAAAATGCATTTTTGCATTCTTTTTTGAATTCATTAATTTTACACACACACATGCACATGCGTGCACACACAAAGATACATTTTCAGATATAATTTCAGGGGAAAAACAAACAAACAAACAAAAACAAAAAAAAACCTCTTTGTAGCATGGTTTGGACAGCCAGCATAGGTAGAGAAGGAAAATTGGCAGTAGTATGTAAATTAAGTCGAATTTGAGCATATTACAAAGATACCAAAACATCACAATTGCTTAAACAGCAACTACTTATTCTAGTAACCTTTCTCTTGAAAATGGTAAGATGTGAATCACATTCTGGTCATGGGAATGACGATGAAAAAGCAACATTTCCACTGTGTGAGTTCACACATGGGTATATATACAGAGGTTATCCTCAAATGTTCACATAATGAAATTTCTGAGTCATCCAGAGTAAGCCCAAAAGTAATGCTGTCTATCTCAGCTGACCAACCACTACAGTACCAGCAGAGAATATTTCAAATGATAGTTGTCACAAATACTCCATAATATATACTCCAATATGTTAACTTTGTTTATTACTGCATAATTATTAAAAGATTCCAGAAATTTATAGAGCAACACATTTTTTCATGATCTATAAACATAAGAAGAAACAAAATGCATTACCGAGAAGAAAATGACTAATCTCTAGAATAAGTAAAATGTAGAAAAATATTTTACCTAAAAAATTAGTGCTGGGTACAAAATTATTCCTTAATTCTTTTTTATATTCTTTGTCTAAGTATGTAGTTCAAAAACATTATTTAGGCAATTATGAATTGCTTATTCTGTACATTACATGTTCTGTGAACTATTACGGACCTATACTGGGATGTGTGAGTAAGCGTGTGTGTGCATAATTCATGGTAGGGTTTATTTAATTTCATCACTTCTTTTTTATAACATTGTTTGGTTAACATAATTTTGTTATTGTAATGCCAAACAAAAGATATTCATAACACTTACAGGAGTATCATTGTAAAGCATAGGCAAAATCAGAAAATAGATTTTAATTTTCAGTGTAGAATCAAATCAAAAGCAGTTTTCTGTAGAATAAGATATCTGTTGATAGGCGGTCTATGTTGCATATAATAGCATTCATCTTCAAAGGCTTGCATTTAGAAACCATTTTTATAGGTATTTTACAAATTAATAGAAGATGAGATTAAATATCATTTTATTATGGCAAATAGTCTGTATAATTCTGATAGAAGATAAATTTAAAATAGCATTGATGACACCAGAAAAACATTGAATTGAGAATAAAACTGTTTTTGTACTGCCCTCATCCAAATATTTTTTTTTATAATTTGTTTAATTTGAAACATGGCTGATCTGTTTGTTTGTTAGTATTCTTATCTATGTTTGTCCAAAGACAAAATGGAAAATGTGCTCGTACCATCTGATGTACTGGTTTATATTTTTTTGCCTTGTTTTAATTTATTGATCAAACACTAAGCATAACCAGCAGTGAACAGACGTGAACCAGCTATGCCATGCATTTTCCTACAGTGGAGCTGTGCAATTATGTGATGGAAAGTGTTTATGCATTCAGTGTGGTTGTAATTTGGCCACAACAGTTGCACTCAGTTATTTTGCTCAATAGTGAATCGACTCAACTCAAAAAACACAGTCTTCAAGGATTCCCACCTGCTCACCTGCTAAATAAAATTCTACAAGGCAAGGCAAGGCAGGAAAGGCAAGGAAAGGCAAGGAAAGGCAAAAGGTAATCAGTGAAATTCCATGGTGGAATCAGAGAAAGAAGCAGTCTTTTAAAATGATTATATTGAAAATAAAAGAACAAAATATTCAAAGTTAAAATATGTTTCATTAAAATAGCTCTAATATTTTTCTAATATTTTTTCTAATAGTCTAATATTTTTCTTCTGCACCAGTAACATTTTTAACAACCTTAGAAGAGTTTTTTCAATAATCTGTTACAGTAATAAGCATGTTGATTATGTGTGGTAACTCTTAAAGATTGACCCTGTCTTTCTAGAAGCCACAGTACAACTATGCTTCCACAAAGCCACTTTATTGCACAAAATAAAGTAAAAATAAACTACTGTTTTGTTTCAATATTAGTAGAGCACAATTTGCAAGGAGAAGACTTTCAGGGCAACTTATGTTTTATTGACAGAGTATATGTTAGATACAGAATCACAGAATCACAAAATCACAGAATGGCTGAGGTTGGAAGGGACCTCTGAAGGTCATCTAGTCCAACCCCCTGCCAAGCAGGATCATCTAGAGCACATTGAACAACATGGCATCCAGACCCGTTTTGAGTATCTCCAGGGGAGAAGATCTCTCTGGGAAACCTGTTCCAGTGCTCTGTTACCCTCACAGTAAAGAAGTGCCCTCTCATATTCAGCCAGAACTTCCTATGATTCAGTTTGTGCCCATTGCCTCTTGTTTTGTTGCTGGGCACAGGACAAATAGAGACCATCTCCATCCTCTCAACACCCTCCCCTCAGATAATTATAAATATTGATGAGGTCTCCCCTTAGTCGTCTTTTTTTTTTTTTTTCCAGGCTAAACAGGCCCAGTTCTCTCAGCCTGTCCTCATACAACAGGTGCTCCAGTCCTCTAATCATCATACACGTAGCCCTCCTCTGAACTCACTCCAGTAGTTCTATTTCTCTCTTGTGCTGGGGAACCCATAATGGGACACGTTTCTCCAGGTGTGACTTCACCAATGCTGAATAGAGGGGGAGGATCATTTCCTTTGACCTGCTGGCAACACTCTTCTGAATGCACCCCAGAATATAAAAGAGATATCTGTTTAAAATTGTACAGAAAGCGTTTGAAAATAAATAAAGAAAAACAAACAAACAAACAAACAAACAAACAAAAAACTTAATATTGTAGCAAGTAAATGATTCATAGAATAGATGCATAGTAATATTCATAGAAATATGAATAGTAATCATAGTAAAAATCATAGAAATCATAGTAAAT
Organism: Aythya fuligula; assembly: GCF_009819795.1. Taxonomy (NCBI): domain Eukaryota; kingdom Metazoa; phylum Chordata; class Aves; order Anseriformes; family Anatidae; genus Aythya; species Aythya fuligula. Next base: position 22,741,404 of record NC_045562.1, on the reverse strand, counting down.
CACAGTAAAATTCATAGTAATCATAGTAAAATGAAATCATGGTAAAATCATATCATAGTAAAATTCATAGAAATAAATAGATTCATAGAATAAAATATCCTGAGTTGGAAGAGATCCTCAAGTCCAATTCCTGGTTCCACAGAGGACCACCAAATAATCAACCTATATATCTGAGAGCATTTTCCAAATGTTTCTTGAACTCTTTCAATCTCTTTCAGGTTACTGCAATGTAGGAAAAAAGTAGGTTTATTCTTAGCATGGTATTTCTAACCTGTTTACCAGGAGCACAAGCTCTCTCACTCAGAGACTGTCCCTGGTTTATTTAGGATTTTCCAACATTGAGTCTGTTTGGCTTATATCTTTTACAATTGAAACTATTTTTTTTTCTCTTCAACAGGTAAGAGCTCCAGCAGGGGACTGATTTACTCAACAGTCCACTGCAACTTGGAGGATGAAGTAGCCTTGGTTTGAAATCAGTGAAATTATTTGAAACCAGGCCTTGTATATATTCATATATGCCATATGTATCTATGTATAAGCAGGTTTGTACTCATTTCATGGGATTATTCTCGATTTCTGACAGTAAAACAAATTACAAATCAAAAAAAAAAAACAAAACCCTTTAAAATCAAATTTCAATATAATTTCAATCTTACAAAAATGAATTGATGTTTACATTAAGCAATACTAAAGACATCTTTGAACTTTGTCTAATCTGAGTACAAAAACCCTCTTGCCCTAATGCCAACTAACATAGCAAAAAAATAAAATATCAGATTCATACAATAAATTACAAATGGGGAATTGCTCTTGATCTATGTAGGAACAGATTCAGAAGCAGAGTTTTATTCAAAATGGTCATAGTAAATACAAACTTTCAAAAATGCAATTATAATGATATAAAACCATGTCTGTCTGAAGTATGAAATAGGCATAGCTTCCTCCTAATGAAGTGGAAATTTAGTTTGGCATGAAGATTGATGCTGCTGGAGTTAATTTCACCTGAAATCTGAAAGGTAAGGGAATAAGTACGGGAATATAAGGACAGTTGCACTGTCCAGCCTAAGATCTTTTTCAGAAAGTTTATTGGGAAGTACAAATATCCACATAGAAGCCATTCCCAGTCCATTTTTTTTTTTTCCCAAGCCTTTTAATTTCCCCATACCATTGTCTAAGATTTGATATCCAGATTCCCTAAAGAGAAAGGGTATGAGTCTGTGGTTGCTGACTGTAGAGGCAAAAGGCAAGACCAAATCTACACACTGCTGTAGAATTTTTTTTTAGCAGAACTTTATGTTGACCTTTTCAGACCTGTATTTTGTGAACTAGGTCAACTGACTTAGGGTGAGATCCTAGCTTTTAATGCCCTTTTGTTGCTTGCTGGTGGTACAACTAGGAAATGTTTTTCTAATCATGTGAGAATGTATTTTTATGCTGTTAGAGCAATATTTAGAGCATATAAATTAATGAAGGTGTGATAGAGCATACAAACTCCAGCAGGATTTAGGAGAGATGAGGTAGAACTGGTAATTTCGATCAAGAACCTCGCAGGAACCGGCTACAGCGAGGGCTCCTGGCGGGGAGACGAACGAAGCCAACCCCAAACCCCCCAATAACGCGGAACAGAGCCGCAGCCCCGGCCCTCCCCCGCCCCCCCCCCCCCCCCCCCCCCCCCCCCCCCCAACCCCCGAGCAGGCAGGAGCTGTGCTTGTGCCGCCGCGGGCGCTGACATTCTGAGGGCGCAGCCAGGGGTGACAGCAGCCCACCCACCCCCGGCGCTATAAAAGTAGTCCCTAGGGAGTGCCGCAAACAGGATGCGCTAACAGGACCGGCTTGGCAGTTAGGCGCAGGTAGTTCAAGCGGGGCAGGGAGGAGAACCTGGATGGACCTCGCCATGGTGGGCACCCGTCGCAGCGGTCGGTCCGAGGCGGCAACCCAAAGGGAGGAGATGCTGCCTCTCTGGGCTCGCGTGGGCACCCAAGTGAATCCCCTGAGGGGGGAGGTGGCAGTCCGGACAGGTGACTGCGGAGAACCTTATTGTTGCTTGTTTGTTTCCTTTTTAAGTACCATAGTGATTAAGAGGAAAAGTAAGACAAGTGATTTGTGAGTCAAGTCTTCACTTTTAAAATCAGTTTGAACTTTGGCTGAGAAAAGGCGGCTTTGAGTACGAATCATTACCAAGATTTTTAGGGTTATCCTCTAATTGTAGTATTCTGCCTGAAAGATGCACTTGAAATATTATGGTCAAATAATTTTTTCTCTCTATTCTTGCTATGGCCCTGAATGGCTTTTCACAACATTCAGATCATAACATATTGTGCTATTAATTACTTTGAATATTTGGAGCGAATCCAGATAATTTTCTTAAGATAACTTCAGTGAAAATTAACTCAATGCACTGACACTGGTACAGTAGCTGTTTTTCTTCTCTCTATCGTATTGGGAAATTTTAAAATCAGTAAACTGACAAAAAATTTTTGCATACTTTGAGATTCTAAGCAGATCTTGATAAGTACAGTAACCGTTATATATATTCTCTCTCTATATATATACTGTGAAATAATCAAATACTGCAGAAGGTAAATATGGAGTAAGTTTTAAAAGATTAATGGTAATGCTATTGCTCAAAAAGCATGGTAAAAAAAAAAAAAAAAAAAAAAAAAACTTCAAAAAGTCAGTAAGAGTGAATTAAAATGACAATGGAATATCAAATAATAAGGCTAAATCCTATTTGCTTTATCTTAAAGCACCATCATATTCATTCATAACTAATACATCTTATTAGGGACATAAGAATAAAATAGGATTTGGGGAAAGTATGTTAAGTACTCTACAAGAACAAACCAAAACAAAATAAGACAAAATTGTGTATGATTAGCCTCAAGTTCCACAGTGATCTTGCTAAATTGACTTCAGAGAAGTTGACTTCAGAACTTGACTGGCTGGAAAAAGCACATGTGCACACACATATACATACTCACACAGAAATTTGAAGCCAATTCTGGAGGCAGTTTCTATGCTTTCACTAACTTGGTACTTAGAAATAGTTCTAGAAATTGCTGTTGAGATGGCTCAGACATTCTTGGAGAGATGCAATCACACATTTCTTGAGCTTGATCTTGTAAGAGAATACAACTGTACATAAGGGCTCCAATTGCTATTCATATATTCATTGTGTTGTACTGGTTCATTTCTGTCAGTTGTTTACTTTAGGATTGCAGTGATTTATTTGTTATTAAAAACATTATGTTTCCAATCAATAATAAATATAATATGGGAAAAGAAACAAGCGAAAGAATAAACAAACAAACAAAAGAGATCAGAAGTCAGTGTCTAGACAAAGGTATATCTGTCTTTTAACAAAATCTGTCATAAAAAGAAGACCAAAGAACCTCATTCCTAGAATCACAGAATGGTTTGGGTTGGAAGAGACTTAAAAGATTACCTGGTTCCACTCCCCCACCACCATGGTCAGGGACACCTTCCACTATGCCAGGCTGCTCAAAGCCCAATCAAGCCTGGCCTTAAATGCTTCCAGGAACTGGGCATCCACAACTTCTGGGCAACCTGGCCTCACCACCCTCTCAGTAAAGAATTTCTACCTAATATCTAATCTAAATCTACACTTTTAGAGCTTAAAGCCATTACCTCTTGTCCTATCTCTGCACTCTGCACTGTAAAGAGTCCCTCTCCAACTTTTTTTGTAAGTCCCCTTTAGGTACTGGAAGGTCTTCTCAGCCTTCTCTTCTCCAGACTGAACAACGCCTGCTCTCTCACCCTGTCTTCATGGTGGAGGTGTTGTATCTTGTCCTGGTTTCAGTTAGGACAGGGTTAATTTTCCTCCTAGTAGCCGGTAGAGTGCTATGTTTTGGATTAGGATGAGAAGAGTGCTGATAACATGCTGATGTTTTAATTGTTGCAGGACAGTGCTTACACCAAGCCAAGGACTTTTCAGCTCCTCACTGTCTTGCCAGCGGACAGTCTAGGGGTGCAGCAAAAGCTGGGAGGGGACAGACCCAGGACAGCTGACCCAAACTGGTCAAAGTGGTATTCCATGCCATCTGATGTCATGCTAAACAATATATAGGGGTGGCTAACCGGGATGGGGGGGCTAGCTGCTTGGGAGTAGGCTGGGCATTGGTCAGCGGGTGGTGAACAATTTGTTTCGTACACAATGTTATTAGTAGTACTATTATTATTGTTATTATTATTTTCCCATCTTGATAAACTGCCTTTATCTCAACTCACAGTTTTCACTTTCCAGTTTCTCTCCCCCATCCCAGAGAGAGAGGGGAGAGGGTGAGTGAATGGCTGTTTAGCTGCCGGCCGGGTTAAACCACAACATAGTTCTTCTCTGGACTCACTCCAACAGGTCCATATCCTCATGCTGGGGGCCCCAGAGCTGAGCACAGTGCTCCAGGTGTGGTCTCACAAGAGCAGAGTAGAGGGGAACAATCACCTCCCTTGACCTGCTGGTCATGTTTCTCTTGTTGCAGTTGGCTTTCTTTTAATAGAGTTGGCTTTCTGGGCTGCAAGTGCACATTGCCAGTTCATGACAAGCTTCTCCTCAAACAACACCCCCAATTCCTCCTCAGGGATGCTCTCAATCCATTCTCCACCCAGCCTGCATTTACGCTTGGGATTTCCTCAACCCAGGTGCAGGACATTGCACTTGGCCTTGTTGAACTTCAAGAGTTCAAGCCTATTTCTAAAGATACATCACAGAATCACAGAATTTCTAGGTTGGAAGAGACCTCAAGATCATCGAGTCCAACCTCTGACCTAACGCTAACAGTCCCCACTAAACCATATCCCTAAGCTCTACATCTAAACGTCTTTTAAAGACTTCCAGGGATGGTGACTCCACCACTTCCCTGGGCAGCCGGTTCCAATGCCTAACAACCCTTTCGGTAAAGAAGTTCTTCCTAATATCTAACCTAAAACTCCCCTGGCGCAAAAGTATATGTTGTAAAAAAATATATGTTGTAAAAAAATATATGTTACTACTGGCTTCTGAAATTCTAGCCCCTCTGCACTAGGGCTTAGAAAGAGATTGAGAATGAATATATGATGAAGAGAGATTTAATGTTACAAACAAAAAATAGGAAGTTGATGTGAAAGAAACATTCTAGATTTTGATCTGATCTTCTTTCTTGTTTTGCATATTTTGAATAAAATCTCTATAGATCAGCATAGGAAGAAAAAATGCTGCAGTTTCTGTAAACAGTTTTCTAAAATATATGTCCTTGAAGAGCAGTAATTTTGGAAATTAATGGCCAATATATACAGTTAATATTCCTGCTTTAGTTTTACTTTATTCCTAGAGATTGTTCTTTAGTCATTCTCTTCATTTTCATTGTTATAGACTAAGCAATAGTTAAAATGTTGAATATTTACTTATGTTCCTTCCAAGAAATTACTTATGAGAGCATGTGCTTCCCAATAAAAGAGCTTTTATGCTAACTTAATATATTAGTACTTTTACAATAAGCAAGCTTACCCCTAAGTGCTAATGCTTTGTGTGTCAGCACGCTTTTCTCTCTGTGGCTGACCCAAAAAGCTTTAAGTCTGCTTCTCTTCCAGCTGTCTACTCAACTTTTATCATCGTAGGTGAGAGATGCAACTGTGGAACAGTTTTTTTTTTTTTTTTCCAACATTAAACTCCTCAGTTGGTCATACCAAGATTTTGGCCAACAGACTTAGAAAATATTTAAATAATAAGATACATTGTTGAGTCCATTCTCTGGGCTGAATTTTGTTTTATTTTCATCATCAGCTAGCACAGATTGCAATCAGTTTATGCTTTCCTAAGAACAGTTCTGAACTATTCCTAGGACAATGACATAAGCCTTGGATGCATTTTTCCTTTTCAGAAGAATCGCGAGAGATGAACCTATAATATCCCCTAGTGAATTTAGTTATTAGCAAAGTATATGAGAACTTCTGAGAATTATGAACATAAAACAAAAGCTTTATTTTATTAGGTCTTCCAGGAAGATTGTACTGAAGCTGAAAAGCTTTTAAAAATTACTGGGAATGTTACTTGAGAGTGATATTAGAACAGGGTGGCAATGTGGGTGTAGAATTCAGGGAAGATTATAAAGGTGAAAACACTGGTATATTTCTCACTATCTTTTAGAAGATGGATGCTATTCTTTAATAACTTAAATCCTTTTGCATTCTGGTATGTTTCTCACAGTGTTGCATCTTGCTTCATTCTATTCTATTTAGAGAACATCCAGACGGTCCTTTAAATTGTTTGGGGGAAAAGTAATCATTAGTTGAATCAAAGTGCTTTTATATAGCTGTCCTTGAAGAAATTAGATGAAAGGCTAAAAGGTTATTAAAGCAGTCACTGTGTCAGTGACTGATATTTTATACAAACTTGAGAAAAATTACTGACTTTTACTTTCCTTCAAAAGGTATGAAGTGTACTTGATAGTGATATTTTTTTCCCTAAAACTTGAAAGAACTGTTGTTCTTTCAACATTACTTACTTTTTAGTTCCTTTATGTATTTAGAAACTTTTTAACCATGCGGTTGATTTCATCTGGGCCTCTTTCCCAAACCTCCCTCTACTTACTAATTAACTTTAATGTCAGAAGTATAGCTTTTTGTTTTATTATGTTAGTCTGGTATAGCAAAGTTGTGCCACAAGACAGATTTATAAAACCTCAAGTAGATCTTGGCAGATGCCTTTGCCGCCAGGTGTCAAATTTATTCCTGTCTGTGTGTAGCCAATACTTTGTTAGAAGTAAAATTCAGACCACATTCCCCCTTCTCCCCATCCTTGTAGATTTCAGCCTTTTTTTTTTTTTTTAATTTAATTTTATTTTTTTATAAAGGAGTTAAGACAATACTTTCCTTTGATGTTTTACTTACTGCACTACTATCTGCCATTCAGATACTATACTCATGACAAGAGAATAAGGCCTAGTACAAATCCATTCCCGTTTTCTATTAGATAGCAGGTTTGATGTAGACATGAAATACAAATTGCTAATTTGTATTGAGCTGTGTAAAATTAATTATCTCCAAATTCAGATTTAAATGAATTTTTATTTAAAGATCTCTTCTCTTTCAGCTTCCTCTGGGTTTAAGAAAGCAATTAAAATTCTTTTTTTTTTTTTTTTTTTTTTTTTTTTTTTTTAGAGCTGAAATGATTTTATAAAGCATTACTTTTTTTTTTTTTTCTAATATAAATATTCTTTGGTTTTGTATTTTAACTATACTGAAATTGTGTTTTTCTGCCTATTATAAACCATAAGCATGAAAGAAACAACTACTGACCTAAGGAGATAAGTAAGCAGGCATAGCAGGGGAAAGAATTAAAAAAATATATATTACTATTAATGACAACTTAGAAGAGCAAGTGACCATGACACAAATGAGGAAAAGGAAAAAAAAAAAAAAAAAGAAAAAGGAAAAGAGAGAGAAGAAGTGAAAGGATAATACAAAGTAAAGACAGAGTAAGAGAAATACTTTCCTTTCTAAACACATTTATCTATATCATAGGAAAATAAACAAAAACAAACAAGCAAATACAAGGAAACAAGAACAACAGAAAATAAAAGATAGGAATTCAGAAAGTGCATTGGTAGAATGAATCATTGCATCTCAGCTGTTGACAAGTCTTGAAACAGAAGTTTAAAAAATGCTTCCTAGATTTTACCCAGACAATTTTTTGGCCATTTCTGAAAAATCCAAATTACTATATCAATTTTCTGTGGCTAAACATCCAAACAGTTAAATGATTTCTTGAAACAAACTAAATCTTTGCCTAATCACTTTTTCTCACTAATTTTAATTGGTCTGGTATTTCTGGCATTATTAATAATTTAATTTTTATTACAGCCTATCTAATGAGAAATGGCAGAATGATGGTTTCAAGGCGAATCATGATGTCTTTGGATGAAACCTTTGCTGAATGACCTGTGCTACAAAGGATAGGACAGGACAAGATGCAGAAGATTATGCACCTATTAATGTTTTTTTTCTCATTTTTTCTCTTATTGTAGGCACATTGAAGCAAAGACAGAAGCATAACCAAATATTGGCTATGCATATATGAACTAAGCTATATACATATGCCTGTATATGCCTGTGGAAACCTGGAGAAGCTGTGCCCTTGTCAGAATACCATCAGCTATTGACTTATTACACACTTTAAGGATAAAAGAATGGGGGGGTAAAAAAGGTAAAAAATAAAAAAAAAAAAAAAAAAAAAAGGAAAAAAGGAAAACAGGATAAAGGGAAATTGCTATAAAACTAGTTGTATGATTCTTCACCTGTTTTGAAGCTGCAGAATGCCAGCTGATAAACAGTCATACCAGGATGCTGAGTCCAGACTTTGACTAGGAAGTTTGACCAATATAAAAATACCAATCAGCACACAGTTCTTCACTGAGCATTAGGTAAGGAAAAATCCATTATTAAAACAGTAAACTATATGATCTGTTCCTCCACTCTTTTTTATTGGCTCATATTCAGCCATTTTCACTAAAAGAAGCATTTGAAGATACCCCATTCTGGATTTATTTATGTATAGTATTTCTGTGATGTTCTTTCAAAGTATGGTAGCAAAATTCAAACCCTGCTTTTAGGTTTTAAGTTCCATTGTGAAATGATTTTAGCCACATGTGTGAAATGCTGTGTCTGAGCCAATATTCCTGACAGGATCTATGAATTTATACAGAAATCTGTGCTGTTATTCTTTTATAGCATGTGGACCAGAGTTGACTCACAAACACTCTTCTTAAAGAATTGGTAGATGTTGACTGATGATGCTTAATTACCTGCTGTGGTGTGTTGTATGCTTGTGGGCCAAAAATTCAAAGATATCTACATGTTTTAGGATCTTAATTCCATGTAAAAGTTAAGTACCATTAAATACATGTGAGATTTCCCTTTCTCAGGATGGTTTTGTAAGGATGTGTATATGTCTAACTCCTAATCTGGTCTTTGTATCATTAAAAAAAAAATAGTTCGGAAGTTACTCAAATATTTTGAAAACTTTATCCCTCTGGATATAAAATAAATAAATAAACCTGAAGATATTAATCAGATTTTTGACACACAGAGTGAAGTAATCAGTGTGAACTGCCACTAGAACCGCAGTGGGTTGCCACATGAAAGGGAAAGATCACTACACAAAGGTAGACAGAATGTAAAGGTAACATAAAGAATCCATGTACCTTATAAAAGCAACATAAAGAATCTTAGGTGGATTGTCTATACTAAAATGTAGCATTCTTTAGGTCTGCTGCAGCTCTCAATACATTGATTAGATTGTTACTAGTGATTTAGATGGAACTTAGCTGCTGTTGGATGGTCTTCAACATATTTTTTATTCTCCCTGTCTTCTGCTGTCTCCTAAATTATAAGCTGATGCCTTAAGAATCTATGACATTCTGTTAAATCCATTTCCTTTTTTTTGTGCATATGGATATAACTGTGTGCAGATGTAAAGCTAAGTTTTAATTATTCAATTATTATTCACTCCAGCTCATCACTTAAACATGGTGTTACGTTGTTTTCCAGCTCCACCCAAAAACACTTCCTTGTTTACTCAATATAAAAATAGTTGTTGTATTACAACCTTTTTCCTAAGTGTTATTTCTGACTAAACTTATAGTAATTTTGACTACCTATTATGCATTTGAATCATTCTTCATTTATTATATATTCTTCTCATTTTATTCTGCATAATGCTTTTTAGACTTTTCCCAGGATCTTTCCCTGTAACCTTCTTTCCTCTGTAACCTTCTGTTATACTTCTCTTAGGCTGTTCTTCCAACTATTTGGTCCAGATACCAATGTTGGATTTGTTCTTACAATATCCTTTATTTTCAGCAACCACATTTTTGCCCATTGCCATGTCAGAGATCATAATGTGTTCTCATCCCACAGTTTTCCCTGAGGATCTACTGTGATACCAAAAAGAAATCAGCCAGATGATAATGAGAACAGTTAAAATGTTCTAGGTTTTGTTGTTCTTTTTTTTTTTTTTTTTAAATATTTTCTTGTTATCTTTTTTCTTAGAGCATAACTTTTTTTTTAATACTTGGTACTTTTTAACTTACATCTGGAAAATACTACTTACAAAGCTGATACCAACTAAAGCATACAATAGTAAGATGGACGAACATTCAGGTATTTTTCCAATAGAAATTATAACACATCCTTACTCACATAAATTTTTGTCAGGCCTCTAACCTCTTCCAGCTCTTCCATATTTAACTAGGAATTATTGGTAAATTCTTTAAAGTAGTCTGAAATTCTATTCTAAACATATATGTTACCTTGCAATAGAAATAACACCTTCTGACTAGCAAGTAAGTGTCATTCATTCCTTGGCTAAGACACAAAGGATTAAAATGATTTCTTCATAAAAATGTGGAAAAAAAAAATCTTAAAAATCTAAATAAACCTGATAAAAGTGGTTTCTTGTACAGTGACTCTGAAGCTGCTGTCCTAAAAGAAATGCCAATGCCAACTATATAATTGCTTCTCCACCCAGCTGGTGGGAGCCACAGGGATATTGCTACAACTAATTGCTGATTATTATAAACAAAGATTAATTATATATATATATATAATAATAATAATAAACCTTTTTGTTCTCTAGAAAGTTATTGTAATCACCAGGGAATGTAAGTGTTTATTTCTATATGATAATATAATTCAACTAATATAGAATGTAATTGTATTGAAAAAGGAGAAAAATAATCTCAAGTCAGCTTTGTGGGTGAGTGGGGAAATATAAAACCTGAACTGAACTTAATTGTTATTACAGATGAATGATTTGGGACTCATTTATAGGTGATTTGTTTACTTCTGTTAGTTATGTTTTACCCCTGTGTTATACATTGAGCCCAGGTGTTATGACTTAATTTTCATGTTGCCCTCTGTGTTGCCACTAAATAGTTATCAAATATCCACATAACCAGCAGGTTCTAAGTATAGAACAAGTTTAGATTTAATATTCACTTTTTTTTTTCTGTTTTTCTTTTTGTGTCTTTTGGGTCCTCTACCCTGAAGCAGTGCTTTTATGAAAAATGTAGCCTTTACATGCATTTTTCTTGAATGCAGCTTTCAGGGGCATTAAAAAACTCTTCCCTTTCTGCCTCCACCTCTTTGTTTCTTTTCTTTGAATACCCGTTTTCATTTTTACTCTAACATTTTCAAATAGTAAAGAACAATGTCCTGGAAAAATAATTTAAATCCTTATTTTTCATAGTCTGCCCTAATGTCATCAATTTTTAAAGGAATTTGGGCTCTCAGGGCTACTTCAGGTTAAATAGGAATCAAGACTTGTGTGGGTGGGATCTTTAAGATTTCCTTAGGGAAGATCAATTAACTTGTTAATAAGACTTTCAGATAATGAATACTGCAGATAGACCCAAGTATACTGGAAAAGTTGTTTTCTAATATATTATGAACTAAATTAAATCTATGATTGAGATGGAAATAATCTTCTATACATCTTCCAATGTGTGTGCAGAAGACTTTTCTGTTCACTTTAGACATTTTAGAACTGATAAGGACTCCAGCACACTCAGAAAATAATTTCTATGGTTTCAATGTAATTAATTGTGACTTTTATTGGCCTAAATTGTTAAAATCCACCCCAATAAAAGTAAAAGTTTGGCTTCGAGGAGTGTGCACGCACACACACACACACACACACAAAAGATTTTGCATGTTGTAGTTTGTGTAACAACTTCCTGGAGCTATACTGTTCATCTGCAAATGAATTTTACTTTGTGCATAAGTGCGATATACACACTGAAGGGAACTGGAACAAATTGGCACTTCACTCCACAATGGGAATAAAACATTTTTCCTGATAACAGCTTTTCCCAAGAACTAAGCAAATTAGGGAAATAAAGGCCATTAAGTAAAATTAGATTTTATGCTATTTAACAGGTGTTTTGGTCTATTTTACCCTGAGGGTAGATCACAAAGCAGTCCAAAAAGTTAATTGTTTGATAATTGTACAGTTTGCACATTTATTTCCAGTATTTTAGCCTATAGTATAGTTCTGTTAAACTTCTGTCATCTATCTTTGGACCTATTCTTTCCTTAATGCATCCAAGAATTATAAGCAACAATAGCTTAACACTATTTTGAGAGCATTTGCATTGGATATTGTCTGAAACACTGGTTAAACTCTCTGAGAAACAGAATTAAAATCAAAAGCTACTGTAACAGATTTATATTCCTTAGGGCATTTCTGAAAGAAGGAACAGAGTATTACTGCTCATTTTCAATAGAAATTTATTCCTGAAACATTATGAATCACAAATACAATAACTTGTCTCATGCTTCAAAATACAGCCCCTGAAGACGACCATGCACAAGAAAGACAGAAGATGGAGCTATTAATATAGAGGTATATGTTCACCCCCCAAAATATGTAGATATTTTTCACTGCACAATGATCAACTGTAAAAAATAGCAGCACCAAAACAAACAAACAAAAACCTTACTGAGTACAATGTAAGAATATCATTCAGCAGTATATGTGTGAGGAGTTGAGGAGCTAAGTTTCAGTTTTCCATATATACCAAAAATACAACATATACATCAATCATAATACACCATACATCATAATACATCATAAAAACACTAATACATCATAAAAACACTATTGTCCAGAAAAAACAAAACTCAAACTGAAAATGGTACAGCAATACATATGCTTTCTTAACTAGTCAGGAGCCCACATACACAACTAAAAATACTTTTTCATTTATTTTTTGTGTGAAATGGGGTCACTGGCAGCTTCTTTGTCACATATTAATTTTAAGCAGTTATTCAGATTACCATTATGTAAATACACATGCCATAATTTTGGCGGATTTCCTTTTCTTATATAAGAGAAGTAGGAAAACTGTCCAAAAGGGTAAATAATTCATAACCTGCTGCCCCAAAATCTAAATGTTAAGTATATACTGCATTTCTCAAGAGACTGAAGTCCCAAGATCTTTGAGCCCGTCAGAATTCGAGCACAGTTTGTAATCCCCAGAAATGCACAGTCCATCATTATCCCTCAATGATACTGACACAGTGCTTTATCTCATGGGCTGTACTTAAAATCAGCAAAATATTCCCTGTCCTGATTGGAACAGATGGGCAATTCTATTGCCTCTCATTTTAGTAAACTCCTTTGCACTGCAATTATTGATATCATTAACTAATATGATATTGCACCAGAAGTGTATTAGATACAACAGCTTTTTGTTGTTGTTGTTATTGTGCTCAACTTAACTCCTTTGTGATATTCAATATTATGCATCTAGGTTAGTGGTTATGAATGCTTCAAAATATATTTTGATATCTGTTAATATGATTTTTTCTTTCTTCTCTCCCCAGTTTATGCTGGGTCTTTAAACAGTGCCAATTTACAATGAGAATTTGGGACCAAATATACCAGAAACACATCTGTATTTGTTTTTTCAAATGGAAAATATAATATATATTTACAATGAAATAATTAAATACTCTTTAAGAGAGAAAACAACATGCTTCCTATGCATATGTGCAGTAGAAACAAATATAGTAAATAGAATGTCAGATCACAGAACTTTAGCCCAATCTATGATGGTATTTACATTTTATATAACTCAGTTTGTACTGAATGTGACCAATTAAGAAAATTTAATTGTAACATTATTCTCTTTTGTTCCCCCATTCTAACTTTGAAGTAACAGCTGTAACTTAAATAGAAAAAAATACAAAGCTGCGTGCTTTTCAGTGGATTTTAGTTCTTTAATATGTCCCTATATAATTAAATAAATTAAATTAATTAAATAAAAATGATTCATTTTGAAAAGAAACAGAGGAGTTGAAAATCTAGTTTGCCATAGCTTTCTCAGTGCTAAGTTTGAGAAGATTTCAAACCCAAACCACCACAGTCACTGCTAGTTCCTTGATATAGCACCAGTGTAATCACCATCTTTTAAATGACAGCAGTAAAAGCAAATAAATGTACAGTAACAAATATCCCATACTAATGAACCTGCAACACTGTTCTGAAGCATATTCAGGGAGAACTAAAGCAAATGACGAGAATAAGACCAAAATAATAATAATAATAATGTAACAGAAGTAAGAGTTACCCATGCAGTCACTGTTGCACAGTGACTCTTCTGTCTTAGCACTCACTACCTAGAATTCAGATAATCTTACACTATTATGTGTTTTCTTACTAGTGAAAGTAAATACTGCTTAACTTTAAATTCTCTATCACTAACACTGTCTATTAGTATTCTAAATACATATGGCATGAAAGACCAACATATTATTTATACATTTTAATACTGTGATTTTAGAACACGTTCTAAAGAACTTGGTAGATGGCCAAGTATTCGTAAGCTATTTGGTAGGTCCCCCTAATTGTAATTTACTAACCTTTTGGAAAGTTTTTGCAAATACAAAAGAATAAAATGCACTATACATTTAATTATCTTTGATCCACTGTTGATCGTACATATCATACATGTCAGGTTAACATTCCATAATTTAGTTTTGTTATATTTTTCTTCTACTGTTACTTATCACATAAAGCATCGGTGTAATATGTAATCTTTACAATCTGGTAAGGACTATAAGGACTATGCCCTTATTTATTTATTTATTTATTTATTTATTTATTTATTTCCAGCTGGGAATTTTCCACTAACAGTTTAAGGTGTTTCTATCAAATGATTATCATGCAATTTAAAAAAATATATATTATTAAACAGTTAAAAAAAATATATACTTTGCCTGCTATGAAAACACAGCTGACATGGAATACTATAGTTGGAATATATCATTTAAATTGTGTAAGTAATCACTTATTTCACATAGATTTTTTTCACAAAAAAATAATTAAAAAAAAAAAAAGGGGGGGGAGGGCAGGGCACCATTAGTTACAGATAGATATGCTGATCCAGAATTGATTTTGGTGAGGTTTTACTCATGAAACCAAGTTCCTGTTCCACAGGTTAATCTAAACCAGGGAGAAATGTTCATCAGATGAAGAATATCTACTCTAACCTCATTTCTTTACAAACTTGTAAAGACAATGACTTTACTAGATCTGTCCATGCCTCTTTGTTCTACAGGGTGCCATAACCACATAAAACATCATCCTATTCCTCTATTGTTTTAACCAAAAGGCAGCAAGTCAGCTTGGAGAGACCAGCTTTTTACAAGAACTAAAAACTAACATCATCTCAGTCTGTACCACTCAGCATTTTCTCTGCCTTCTCCCCTATATTGGTGAAAGCTGGAAATACTTAAACAAGGTACTAGCTTTTACCTCCACAAGTCCAGCATTTGAGACTGGGGAGAGTTAATATTCAGAGTTAATATTTTTTTCACCGGGTTTTACTGCATGTCATTTAAAGTAAACCAAGTAATGTCTGGACTTCTCAAACCTCACACTGAGCATGTGTTTGATTTACTGACCGGTACAGCTAGAAAATGTGGTGACAATTGTTTCTGTTCTACAAAAAAAATAGTTATGAACATTTCAGTAACTGTAAATATAATCTCTTTTAGTATCACTCTGTGCATTTCATTTTAGGCAGGCATTTATAGACTCAGATTGCTCATTGTCTTGTGACTTGAGTAATTGCTTTAACTTAGACAAATGAATTACAGAATTCTACCATTTTCATTTGGCAGTTTTTGCACAGGTATATATGATAGCATAATAAAGGCACTGAAATACATGTATCAGGCATGCTTATAAAACAAACAAACAAAAGCCTCTGAGTGAATTGTCATTGGTAGGAACAATTCTTAGGTGCAGGGAAAACACTTTACTTTAAGGAAAATACATTTTAAACACAGGTATACATTTTCCAGATGCAACAAATTTATCTCTGTACTTCACAGACCTTAAATCTTGATCTCCTGATTCTGCTAATATTTTGTGTAAGATGTCAAGGAGATTTCAAGCTCTTTTTTTTTTTTCTTTTTTTTTTTTTTTTCTTTTTTTTTATTCTTTCTTTGAGAAACAGACACATTTTCTTTATCAGGTATTGGAATACTGGAACATGTTTAGAATCTATTTTATGTCAGAAACTGAATGAACATGGACCTCTAGTTATTTAGCAGGTTGCTTAGTTCAAATTATGGATCACCACATTGTATTTAAAATATTAATTCCCAAAAGAATCATTGTCTTGAGCTCAGGAGAAACACTAAATATGGCTACAATGCAGACAAGGCAAATGTATACATACTTCAGTATTCTCCCAGAGTGTCAAATCTACCACACCAATGGTAATAATTAACAGATATTTTGTTTATTCCACTGCATTCTAGGAGAATGTTTTCAGCTGAATTTTTTTTTTTTTTCCAGCATGAGGGACAGCTTTCAAAGAAACAATTATACAGTGGCACTCTGGTGTATTTCTGTGACAATGCAGAAACCATGTAAATTCAATCCACTCATAAACAGATTAGACATCCTTGCATTTGGATCAGGTCATAGTATTTAACACTTTTTCAAGAACCCTGTTGTTGAGCTGCGATCATCAAATGAGACATATGCACATCACAGCTGGGACTGACTGACTGAGCACAGATGTGTATCTCCTAAATTGTTTGTGACAGAGACTGTAGTTAATTGTGATGGGTGACAGGTACTTTGGAGGCCAGTCAACTCAATGAACTGTTGACGACTGTGGTATGAGACATGGTATATATCAAAGACAAGTGGAAAAATTATGTCATAGATGACTGAAAATCCAAATCAAGTGCAGACAAGTAAAGCAGACAGGAGATGTTCATGGCCTTTTTTCTTGCCTCTAGTTTCTCTTTATCCTTAAATTTAGAATTAAATATTTTGTATCATTTTGTCCAAGTGTAGGTTTGTAAATCTCCTTTAACAGTGTAGATGACAAATGATTAAAAAATTGCGACAGTTTATTTTTGGATGAAAAGATGTGAGACAATTTTGTTTTGACACTTATTGAAAGCAGTTGTAATCTGCTTTGAAAGATCCTTTTTAACTTAAAAGGAAATTTGTACTTATCTTAAGAGTAGAATATTCCAGCTTGGAGGAGGAAGAAAAAAAAAAGTTATATCTTTTGTACTGAAACTAATATTTCTTATTATGTTAAGGAAAAAATGGGTTTGTTCAACTCCACACATTTTATTCCCAGAGTTTAATTTGTCTACTCAATCAATACAAGAGAAATGGCAAAAAAAAACAACTATTTAATCCCTATTTACCCAGTTTATTTACACTTGACCTGTGCCTGTTTCTTAGACTAGGCTTTTCTGCCTTCTTCTCTGCTCCTTGCTACAAGTCATCTTACTAACATGGTAAAACATCAAATGTTCTCTCTCTGTCCTGTTGTGAAATAAAAATGGTGTAACAATCACAATTCATTTTTCTAAAACTGAAGTTGGAGACGTCGAGATAGAATTGTGGTCATAGATGATTCAGTGAGAGACAGACATGATAAGTTTGAAGTATCTCTGAAAGAAGCCCTGTTAAACATTATTATCAGCCACAGAAGCTCATGTTAACAGTGCTTAGGACTCAGACACTGAATGAAGCAGGGCTGTCAAACTCATTTTGGGGGACAGAAATGTTTTGACTCAGGGTTCTGTTCTTTTGATATAGCCCTGAGAAGCACTGAAGTCACTTTGAGATTTCCAGATTAATCTCTCTAGAGACCCTATAACGTGTTCCGTAGTAGTTTGCCATAGCACTGAGATTTTTGCTTTACTATCATACTCTAGCATATGATACTCTGCTAACAGAGAGAAATGTTAATGTTGGTCTTTTAGAAATTAATGTTTCTAATGTTACAGAAACTGCAGGCAGTAAAATGAGCAAGAGGCTTAAAAGTGTGAAATATTCAGAAAACCGAATAGAAACAAACCATAAAAAGAATTGTCTCTTTTTGCTGCATTAAAAAAAAAAAAAAAAAAAAA
The DNA here is from genome assembly GCF_009819795.1 of Aythya fuligula. Taxonomy (NCBI): domain Eukaryota; kingdom Metazoa; phylum Chordata; class Aves; order Anseriformes; family Anatidae; genus Aythya; species Aythya fuligula. Next base: position 22,723,458 of record NC_045562.1, on the reverse strand, counting down.
AAAAAAAAAAAAAAAGATGCTGCAATAAAGTAAACTGTATTTTTGCTGTCTCCTAATCCCCTGCAATGCCTGAAAACAAACTGAATATCCCACCAGGGGACTGTGGTTGAACAGAATAATTGTCTGCATATTTTTTCTATGTGATAGGCATCTACTCCTCTCATGTATGTTTCCTTCTCTTTCATGGTATACTTAAACATATGAACTGAAGTTCTGCCATTAAGTCTGGGAACTCAATCCTTATTCAAGGTAGGGTAAATATTGTAAACAACACCCCATTCTCCTCCTTCTGTACTAGAACCTTCAGATACTCCTAAGGTCACTGGTTCTTCAAGAATTCCTTGAGGTTCATGATCATCATGGTATTGTAGCAGGGGGTATTGTTATTTTATACAGCATTCTTCTGTGTCAGCTCCTAGCAAAAATCATTATGGGTGTGGTGTTCTGCAGCCAAAAAGTACAGTATGGAGGTGGAGAACCACCTGCAGTTTAAACTTCAGCTAAAGATACAAATAGTGCTGATGAGACGTGTGTTTCTGTGGTATTCAATTTTAATGGGTTTATAAAGAAAGTACAGGACACATTACTTACCCCTTTTGGAGGCTTACTTTCACTGAATGGAGAGGTATAGCTGGGCTGGGATCTATACAGAGCAACTAATCACAGAATCACAGGTCTAGAGACCTCAAGATCATCAAGTTCAACCTCTGACCTAACACTAACAAGTCCTCCACTAAACCATATTGCTAAGTTCAACATTTAAACGTCTTTTAAAGACCCCCAGGGATGGTGACTCAACCACTTCCCTGGGCAGCCCATTCCAAGGCCTAACAACCCTCTCAGTAAAGAAGTTCTTCCTAACATCCAACCTAAAACTCCCCTAGTGCAACTTTAGCCCATTCCCCCTCGTCCTGTCACCAGGCACGTGGGAGAACAGACCAACCCCCACCTCGCTACAGCCTCTTTTAATGTACTTATTAAGAGCGATAAGGTCACCCCTGAGCCTCCTCTTCTCCAGGCTGAACAAACCCAGCTCCTTCAGCCGCTCCTCGTAGGACTTGTTCTCCAGACCCCTCACCAGCTTCGTCGCCCTTCTCTGGACTCACACGAGCACCTTGATGTCCTTCTCGTAGTGAGGGGCCCAAAACTGAACACAGTACTCAAGGTGCGGCCTCACCAGAGCTGAGTACAGGGGGACGATCACTTCCCTAGACCTGCTGGCCACACTGCTTCTTATACAAGCCAGGATGTCATTGGCCTTCTTGGCCACCTGAGCACACTGCTGGCTCATATTCAGCTGACTATCCACCAATACTCCCAGGTACTTCTCCGCCTGGCAGCTTTCCAACCACTCATCTCCCAGCCTGTAGCTCTGCTTGGGGTTATTGCGCCCCAGGTGCAGGACCTGGCACTTGGCCTTGTTGAACTTCATACAGTTGACCTCAGCCCATCGGTCCAGCCTATCCAGATCCTCCTGCAGAGCCTTCCTGCCCTCGAGCAGATCGACACATGCACCTAACTTGGTGTCATCTGCAAACTTACTGAGGATGCTCTCGATCCCATCGTCCAGATCATAGATGAAGATATTAGAGAGGACCGGCCCCAGTACCCAGCCACTAGTGACCTGCAGCTGGATTTGACTCCATTCACCATGACTTTTTGGGCCCAGTTAGCCAGCCAGTTTTTAACCAAACGAAGTGTATGCCAGTCCAAGCCACAAGCAGCCATTTTTTTTTGAGGAGAATGTTGTGGAAACCGTGTCAAAAGCCTTGCTGAAGTCAAGGTAGACCACATCCACAGCCTTTCCCTCATCCACCAAGTGCGTCACTTTGTCATAGAAGGAGATCAGGTTCGTCAAGCAGGACCTGCCTTTCATAAACCCATGCTGACTGGGCCTGATCACCTGCTTGCCCTGCAAGTGCTGCGTGATGACTCTCAGGAGGATCTGCTCCATGAGCTTCCCTGGCACTGAGGTCAAACTGACAGGCCTGTAGTTTCCCAGGTCTGCCCTCCAGCCCTTCTTGTAGGTGGGCGTCATGTTTGCTAGCTGCCAGTCAACTGGGACCTCCCCCGATAGCCAGGACTGTTGATAAATGATGGTAAGCGGCTTGGCCAGCTTCTCCACCAGTTCTCTCAGTATCCTCAGGTGGATCCCATCTGGCCCTATTGACTTGCGTACATCCAAGTGCCATAGCAGGTCGCCAACCATTTCTTCATGGATAGTGAGGGCCACATTCTGCTCCCCATCCCCTTCCACCAGTTCAGGGTACTGGGTATCCAGAGAGCAACTGGTTTTGCCGCTAAAGACTGAGGCAAAGAAGGCATTAAGCACCTCCGCCTTTTCCTCATCTTTCATAACAAGGTTTCCCCCCGCATCCAGTAAAGGATGGAGATTCTCCTTAGTCCTCCATTATGCATTAATGTATTTGTAAAAACATTTTTTGTTGTCTTTGACGGCAGTTGCCAGATTGAGCTCCAGATGAGCTTTGGCCTTTCGAATTTTGTCCCTGCACAGCCTCGCAACATCCTTATAGTCCTCCCGAGTGGCCCGCCCTCTTTTCCAAAGATTGTAAACCCTCTTTTTCCTCCTAAGCTCAAGCCACAATTCTCTGTTGAGCCAGGCCAGTCTTCTTCCCCACTGGCTCGTCTTTGGGCACACGGGGACAGACTGCTCCTGTGCCATTAAGATTTCCTTCTTGAAGAGCGCCCAGCCTTCCTGGACTCCTCTGCCCTTCAGAGCTGCCTCCCAAGGGACTCTACCAACCAGTGTCCTTAACAGTTCAAAGTTGGCCCTCTGGAAGTCCAATACAGTGGTTTTACTGGTCCCCTTCTTGGCTTCTCCAAGAATGGAGAACTCTACCATTTCATGGTCACTCTGCCCAAGACAGTTTCCAACCACCACATCTCCCACCAGTCCTTCTCTGTTTGTGAAGAGAAGGTCTAGCGGGGCACCTCCCCTGGTAGGCTCACTAACCAGCTGTGTCAGGAAGCTATCTTCCACGCTCTCCAGAAACCTCCTAGACTGCTTTCTCTGGGCTGTGTTGTGCTTCCATATATATGAGAAGTTGAAGCCCCCCAAAAGAACAAGCGCTGACAATTTCACAACTTTTGTCAGCTGCCTGTAGAACTCATTAGTCTCCTCATCCTGGTTCAGTGGTCTATAACAGACCCCCACCAGGATGCTTGCCTTGTTGGCCTTCCCACTGATCCATAGGTACTCAACCTTATCATTCCCAGCCTCAAGTTCCGCAACATCAAAACTCTCTCTGATATAGAGAGCTACACCACCACGCCTTCCGTGCTGCCTGTCCCTTCTGAAGGGACATTGCAGCACTCCAGTCATGAGAGTGGTCCCACCACGTCTCCGTGATGGCAACCAAGTCATAGCTTGCCTGCTGCACGATGGCTTCCAGCTCCTCCTGTTTGTTATCCATGCTGCGTGCATTAGTGTAGATGCGCTTCAGTTGGGCCACTGCCTTCTCTCCCAGCCTTGCCATTGTTACCCCTGGCACAGCTCTAACAGGCCTTGTTTCAGCCCCGTCCCCCTCTCACCTGGTTTAAAGCCCTCTCAATGAGCCCCACCAGCTCCTGGCCCAGGATCCGTTTTCCCCTTAGAGATAGGGACCCATCTGCGGCCATCAGGCCAGGTGCTGAGTAAAGTGTCCCATGGTCAAAAAAAACCCAAAATTTCTGTGTTGGTACCAGCCTCTGAGCGATGTGCTTATCAGGTGGGCTTTCCATGTCCTGTCTGTACCCCTCCCTGCTACCATAGGGATGGACACCACCTGTACTCCTGCTCCATCCACTAACCGTCCCAGTCCCCTAAAGTCTCATTTGATGGTCTTCAGGCTTCTCTCTTCAATGTCATTACTGCCAGCCTGGACTATTAAAAGAGGATAATAGTCAGAGGGGCGAACCAGGTTGGGAAACTTCCTGGCAATGTCCCTGACCCTGGCCCCAGGGAGGCAGCAGACTTCCCTACGGGTAGGGTCAGGCCGACAAATAGGGCCCTCTGTACCCCTGAGAAGGGAGTCGCCCACAACAATCACCCTTCTTTCTGTCCTGGTGGAGGCAGTCCTGAGGCGTGGAGTCGACTTCCTCACCCTAGACATCCTCCTGGGAAGGCTTTCTACCTCTTCCTCTGCTACCGGTCTCTCAAGCTCCAGGGCCTCAAACCTGTTGCGTAAGGGCACCTGGGAAGGTGGGGCTGGTGGGGGAGGGCATTGCCTGTGATGTCGAGCAGGGACCTGTTTCCATTCCTCCTCAACTCCTAGGTCCCCTGCCTCTGCTTGACAGCAACAGGGCAGGGGGTCCACTCCCATTTGGGGTGTCTCACCCTGGTGCCTGTCCTTCAGGCCGTGCAGGGAGTTGCTCCACAAGTCTATCTCGCGCTCACGCTCCCTGATATCCCTCAACCTCCCGACCTCCTTGAGTTCTGCCACGAGGCAGACCAGGTCATCCACCTGCTCACACCTCACGCACACAGTCTCTTTGCCCCCCGCAGGTGGTAGCAACAGGCTCAGGCACTCCCTACACCCGGAGACCTGAACTGCCACAGTTTTGAGCAGGCAGTCGGTCTGGGTGTGTACAGACTTCTTGGAGAGCACACTGTGCCTGGTGCACACCATTGCAGCTGAGCTAGCAGTAGACCGCCGTTAGAGGAGGTGTTCGTATGGGCGGGGGGGGGAACGCTCTGCCCTTCCTGCTCGCCCTGCCTGCAGGAACTGCCGCCCTAACTGCCGCGCCTCTCCCTTCTGACGCGCCACGCCCTGTTTGCCTGTCCTGGTCACTCGCGCTCCCTAGGGGCAGCTTTTGAACGGCCGGGGAGGGGGCGCTGCTGGCTCCGCCTACGCCTCGTTCTCGCCTCGTTCACCTCCCTTGCGAGGGCTGCCGGGTCCTGGCGGCTCCCTCGAGTGGGCTTGGTGCCGGAAAAGTTAGCCCTGCCTGTCCGATCCCCCGCTCCGCTGCAGAACGCGTATGTCCCGGAGCCGATCGCCTCGGCAAGTAGCTCAATCAGATGCAGTTTACCTGCAGAGACCATTTCCTACCAGATGTAGGTGTAGCAGAGGATGCTGAATTACATGAAAGCCTTCCCCAAAGATCCATGAATCTAGTAGTGACAGTATAAAACTGGCAAAAAGTTCTAATCAAAAGGAATAATGTTTCTGTTGCCCTTTCTCTAACCACAACTACCTGTGGTCTAGAGATGCTATATCTGGGACTTCAGGAAGATGCAATAATACCTGGGTCCTGACACATTAGAGAGTTTCTAAAATGCTTGCTTTTCAAATTGTGAGGGAAAAGAGAACTCTAATACTGATACTCTGATATTCTGATACTCTGTTTGCTGTTCCAGCCAGCACATATTCACTATGCTATGCCAAGTGCTCCAAAGCCAAAACACTATGGACTTCCAGAACTTTTTCTGTCAGGACAATGTCTGTTACATTGTAAGACGACAGAATGAGTGAAGTCAAAGATAACTTTTTCCATCTGCATTTTGACATGATTTAATTCCTGAAACAAAAATTGACCTGAAAGTCAGATTCATATTCAAATCATACATGCCAGAAGATAACATTTAAATTAGGCTACAAAATTAGAATAAAGTAAAATTAAATATTTTTATACAGCTCTACAAACTTGAATCTATGTTGGCTTTCTGATGAGAAATTTCTTTGCCATAAAACGAGACTCAAACTAAAATAGCACAGGCATTTTACTGAATAGTATGATATGTTTGCTGTCAATGGCAGGGCAAGCATGAGCAAAGAGCTCTCCTTTAGTGTGATGGATTGGTAGAGAAAAAAGTTTTGCTGACACTCTGATATGATGACTGTGTGGCACAGCTCTCCATGTTTATTATTCTTTTGTCTGAGCAGAGCCATGCTTCCTATCAGTCCTTATCTGGTCCAGGTGGCATGGCTGCAGTGCAGTGATTACAAAAAGGAGCTTCAGGGTGGCAAAGATAAACACACTTGTACAGTGAAGCTTGCAAAGTGACCTGCCCCTCTGAGTACGTCATATAATTAAGCTGCAAGTATGTGTTTATTTGTGGTGTGAAAAAAAGTGTTTTGGGAGGGGGTAAGAGAGGACAGTGGCTACATGCAGAGCAGAGTGAGTCTTTCTCCTATTAAAGACAAGTGGAAAAGGATCCAGGAGAGAGAATACAACACAAATGTTTTTACTTGAGGTTAAATTTTTAAAGAAAAGGGCAGGAGAGTCCAGCTTGGGCCAGGTTACTGTCTGTTGTTATGGCAACAGAGGAGGACATCTTCTGTTTGTGAAAGGGAAAGAGCGGGAGTGGACAGGCAGAAAAGAGAATTGTTTAAAGAGAAAGGCAGGATGTAGGAGTTTGAAAATGGAAGGAGAAAGAAGTTGAGTGTCAAGGTCAAGCAAAAGTAGCAGCATCAGTGGCTGAGCACCTGAAATGCACTCACAGGCCTTTCCTCTCAAGGGTCAAATTTGCTAGGGTTAATTCTACAGTCATCATGTGACTGCAAGAATGCCACTGTGATGCCCTGTCCTCCTGCAACCACTTCAGCTGAAGGGCTTATATTTACCTTTGCATAATACTTGTGAGAACTCTTTTCAGTGCTGTGTACCAAACGTACCATCTTTTTAATAAATTGAACTGATTATTACTTTTCTTGGGGTAACGTGTGATGAAAGCTACTTCTTCAATGTGGAAAGCTCCCTTTCTTTCCTGAGGAGCGAGCTGGTTAGAACACAACTACTGGGGCATGCAGATATCTGTCAGAATTAAGGTCTCAATACAGTATGGACCCAGTACAAGCAATGTTTTTCTCTTGTAGCAAGGTGACCCAGTAGAACAGAAAGGAGGACCAGCATGAACCAGGCAACTCGCTGGCTAGAGATGCAACTTACTGCTTTCCTGAACAGATTCAAAGTCAAATTTCTGAGGCTAGCTCACCAGAAGGAAACATAAAATGGGACAACACAGCACAAAAGTAAGACTTTTCAGTTTTCTTGACAGAAAAGGGAAGAAAAAAGTGGACAACAAATGCAATTTTACCACAGAATGATTTTTTTTCTTCCTTTCTATTTTTTTCCACTTCTTTCCTGAATAAAAAGTTGATGTAATGCAGCTTGTTCATGAGTCAGTGCAGTTGTGACTGCATGGCAGTCCCTGCTCCTCCAGCAGTTTTGAACTGTCTGGACAAGTTCTATCAAATCTGACAGAAAGGTAGTGTTTTCAAATCTTACATTCTTACAAGTTCTGTGAAAATAGATAGCTAAGGGCAGGAAAGAGACTATAGTGATACCTACACCAAGAGAAACACTGAAGTATGAATTGAGCTGTTACTGACTACACACACTCTTGTGTTGAAGAGTGTGGATAGTAGAGAGAGGTTAAAAATTGTTTAATTCTCAGAAAGACTTCAATCAAAGTTTGAGCTTTATTAGATACCATCTCACTTTCATTCTCTTCTCTTTCCCTCTTCATATGAGTTCTCTAGTGTTTAATAAGGACAGGAAACATGCTGCAGGCTTAGTTTACTTCATTTAAAAAGTCATTCAATGAAACACAAATCATCTGGAAACACAACTCTATTAGTTCCAGTGTTTGTAGAACTATTTATTATTTAAAGCAAATGATAGTTCCATTAGAAAGATCCCAGTCTTCTCTATTGTCTTTCTATCCCTCTTCATTTCAATAATTATTTACTATCTTCTCTAGAATATTCTTATTTTCCAGATTTTTCCATTAATTGCAGTTTCATATCACTCATTTCCTTGGAAGAAAGCATGAACACTCTTTTCTTCTTCCCCAGAATCTTCAAGTGTGAAATGTAATCCTCAACATAAATATCAGCAGATATTATCAGAAGATAGTTTATCCCATCAACTGATGTGTCTTTACTTTTACTTTCTTAAATTCTATGATCCAGATAAAAATGATATAGCATTTGGGCCACTTGGAATACATACAACAAACAAAACAAAAAGAAACAACAACCTGCAAATGGAATTTTGAGGCTCACAACTGAAATGCCAAATGTTGATGACTGAATCAGCTCAAAGCTGTCCTGATGAATACTGACAATCTTTGGAAGAGAGAATTCCTCTCAAGTCATTGTATTCCTGGTGAACTACAATCTATTGTACTGCAAAAAAATTCAACACAAATCATTCAACAAAATACAGTGACTTAAAATTAATTTGGTCATTACACTGAAAAGAAAAAAAAAAAGGACTTTAGTTTTAGATCTAGATTCTTATATGCAAAAGAACAGCAATTTTAATGAACCATTTGTTGTTTGATGCTTGATACAATTATTCACACATAGGTTTGAACAGATTTGATTGGGCTAAGGCCTTTTTGATATTGAACCAGAAAAGCTCTTATAATCAAAGCTTTTAAAGGCAAATAACCAAGCAATCACTTACTGTCATGGTTATATGAGTTTAAGACCAAATTCAGAACTAAGCAGCAGATGTATAACCATATTGATTTTTATCAGATTGCATATGTGTGAAAGGTGCAAGAAAAAGCAAAATCTGGCTTAAATACTTAAACTTCTCATTCTTCCCTTACTTCATCTGTAGACACAATTCATCAGTTTTAATTTCCCAATTCAGTTTAGTAGTAGTCTTTCATTTGTTTATGGTGTACGACCCTGAAAAATAGATGTTTTCCCTAATTGCAGTATGTTGTCTGTTTCTCCCTCACTTTAATGGCAACCGTAGGCTGTTCCCTATTTACTGCCTTCCCATCTAGCCAACCCATTTATTTCACTCATCCTTCCTAACCTTAGTTTTAGATAGTTTTTCCTTTTTGAACAAAAAGATTTTGTATGGGAAAAACTAGTCTATTATCCTTCTAGAAACAGACTTTTTGGAAAAGACAGACAGGTCTAGGGAAGTGATTGCCCCCATGTACTTGGCTCTGGTGAGGCCACACCTCAAGTATGTGCTCAGTTTTGGGCCCCTCACTACAAGAAGGACATCGAGGTGCTTGAGTGAGTCCAGAGAAGGGCGACGAAGCTGGTGAGGGGTCTGGAGAACAAGTCTTACAAGGAGTGGCTGAGGGAGCTGGGTTTGTTCAGCCTGGAGAAGAGGAGGCTCAGGAGCTACCTATTGCTCTTTATAAGTACAGTAAAGGAGGCTGTATAGAGGTGGGGGTTGGTCTGTTCTCTCACATGCCTGGTGACATGATGAGGGGAATGGGCTAAAGTTTGCACTAGGGGAGTTTTAGGTTGGATGTTAGGAAGAACTTCTTTACTGAGAGGGTTGTTAGGCCTTGGAATGGGCTGCCCAGGGAAGTGGTTGAGTCACCATCCCTGGAGGTCTTTAAAAGATGTTTAAATGTTGAACTTAGCAATATGGTTTAGTGGAGGACTTGTTAGTGTTAGGTCAGAGGTTGAACTCGATGATCTTGAGGTCTCTTCCAACCTAGAAATTCTGTGATTCTGTGATCTGTGATGTACTTTAGTCAGTCATTAGAAAACATTGATAAGCAACAAGTTCTAAGCAACCCAAGTATCCTTCCGGAAGACCATAAAACACTACTTAATAACTTTATGTCAAAACTTACTTTAATTTACTTTAATTGCTTACTTCAATGTCAAAAAAAAAAAAAAAAAGACATGCTCAGGTGTATTTTGTAATTTTAAATTTCACATTCCAGTGACATCTCAAGTGTCACTGACTAGGCATATTTCCAATATGTCAAAAATTAGAACTTTGGACTCAAAATCATTACCAAGAAACATATCTACCAGAATACCATGTCACCAGCTAAGCAAAAACCTATGATATCTTCACTAATAATTGTAAAATCTATGTGTATTTTGCACAAAATTTTATATAGGTCTTCATATATAAAAGTCTTCTACATTAAATGTTACACCTGAGGTCATTTTTTTAGTTTATTTAAATGTGATATTTTTGTCAATGCCAATAAATTAAAAACTTGTGATTGTTAATGTTATTCTAATGTGTTTTAGAATTTTTTCCTCAGCATTCCTTAAACATTTGTTATTGCTGTTTTTAGTTAAAATATGAGGGAAAACAGCCTGCTATCAGATTTAATGAGAATTCTATATATCAGCACAGTACACAAAAACAAATTAAACCCATTATTAACTTCTTAATTCAACATAGTACTAATTCTTAGACTTTTATCATTACTTTCTGTAAGTGGAAGTTTTAAATGCACAGTTTACCTTTAGTACTTTGGAATAGCTCCCTGACAGCTATTATATATTATGATTATATATATATATATATATATATATATTATATGCATGTATGCTATATAATAATTAACATGACAGCTGCTGTCCCTTCTTGCCCCAAAAATTCTACTGAGAATCAAACCGTTAATGTACTTGTGATCACTAAGGTGATTATATGTTTTAACAGCTTCATTAAGAGCTTTGCAAATATATTTCACTATAAAATTAATTCTGTTTTCTTCAAACTGTCTAAAATATAAGGAATTTTTGGTAAGAGAAGTCTAAGGTGCGATGTTTCTTTACTTTAGACAACAACCTATTACAAATCAGTAGCAAATGATGCACAAAAAAATCCCTCCGGTATCTTAAAGAGGGAAAAATTACATAGGTAAACAGATAAATCTTTAGTACATTTGTCTTTATGGGAGCAGCTCCTGCTGTTGGTCTCTAACCTGGAGGGCAATTATTCTTTTCTAAATTGCCAGTAGTGTCCCACAGCACAGTGATAAATAGAAACCACTGAAAGAAATAACGTTCATTCTAACACACAAGAACTTTCCAGACAGACATTGGCCTCTGAGAACAAACACTTAGATAAATAGATTAGTTGCAATTGCAGAATATTTCAGTCTGGATCCCTGTGAACAGATATTATCCCAGCTGTGCAAATAAGTGCCTTTATGCCAATCATTAAGTAATAAATACATATAAGAAATGGTCTAAAACTTCCAGGAAAACAGAAAAAAGGTATCTCTACAGCAGCTATGTTTGTTATGTAGCCACTGATTTATTCCCAAGAATTACTTTGAAAAATCATTAATAATGTAGGTTCTTCTGTGGTAGCTAGTTTCCTTTACTGGACAATTTATAAAGTAGAAAAGAAACAAGAGTTAAAAAATGCAATTAAAGTACTAGCTTAATAAGAAAATTAAAAAGTCCCTAGCAGCTTTCTTTCTTCTTTTTCATTTTCACCCAGAACACAAATACTAAGACATTTTTAATTTTTTCTGTAGTAACATTTAGCTAAATGATTCTTTTTTCTTTCCTCCCTCCCTCCCTCCCTCCCCTCCCTCCTTCCTTCCTTCCCTCCCTACTTCCCTTCCTTCTTTTCTTACTATTTTTTTACATAATTATTTGGTTTACACAAATGTTGCATACACTTCTAGACATTTTAATTTTCTTGATTATCATTTTAAAATACATGCTATTATAATAAAGGACTGTCTATGCTTTAATAATTCAGTAAAGTAATTCCCTCTTGACTTACCCCCAAAGTTCGGCAGTCATTTTGAGGCTATACAAACTTGTATTGACTGCCAAAATAGGCAATGGTTTACTTCCCTCCTATATCTGACTGCCATGGCAGAGAAAAGGCATGATAAACTAGTTCAGAACTAACATGTCAGAACTCCCCATAAAAAATAATAAAAGGCATGGAAGAAGCTAGGATTGGGCAGGAACAAATGGCCAATCGTTGTAAAGGGAGGATATAGCTTTTTCTCCTTTGTAGTTTATGTTGGTGTTAATTTTAATTAGAATAAATGGATTGTTAAGAGTTCATGTCAAATTTAGGTCCAAAATTTAACACAAAGGAAATACTTCCTTTGTATTCCATGGGCTTCAGAGGTAGCAGTGTCTATTCTCTGACCTGGTTTACTGGATACTTCTTTGACAATAACAAAAAATACAGTAAATATGGTAACTATGCTGAGCAACTGGATACTTTCATGTTCCAGGATGCTGCAGATTTCTTAAAATTCCAGTTGTTCTATCCTCCATCTTCTTAGATCACTTTTTTTTTTTCTTTTTTATTTTACTTTTTCTTGTTGTTTTGTTCTTCATTTCATTTTTCACTTTTCTATCATCTTTTCAATCCATCTGCTCTGGAGTGGAGTATCAAATCTTTTTTCCTATTCACTTGTTTCTAGGAATATCAGTCATCACAAAGGCTATAGTAAAAGATTTATAATTCTCTCTAGCTATATACATTTATTAATCATACTTTCAAAATACTGCACAAGACACTGTTTAGAAGACTGTACAGTACATATTTATTTACTCCCTATATGATTGTAATTCATTTGGAAATAGCTTAACTGGCAATAAACTAGCTAGTTTGAATACTGCCAGGAGAACTGTGCCCTCACAGACTTCCAAAATTATCTGGGAAGTTTTGCAAATAGTAAGGATATTGTTCTTAGTGAAGCCCGAGCTGCCATATTGATACTGCTGCATGACAACAATATCATAATCAGAATAGCTACTAAAGTGAATTCAAGTCTTAGAACTTGCAGTCAAGCTTTTGACTACAATATAAATTGCCCCCTAATGAAGTTACTTGAGTGTGCCTTTTGAACTTTGACATGGTTGGGATTTTAAGTTAGAATGTCATAGATAGACAACAGCTGCATGAGCTATGCCAGCAATTTTCCCTGACCTATGAACTATAAAGTGCCATAAGAGATGTGCTAGTAGGAAGTATTCATAGACGTTCATATTGACTACACTCACAGACTGCTTTAAGCATGGCTTTTTACAGTCCGTTCCCCTCATGCTACCTCCAATGAAATTTTGTTAGTATTTCTCTTGGAGGAAAGAGAAATGTCAAAACTACTTTAATGAGTATTTGTAAAATTTTCCTTCTTTTGTTTCATTATGTGCACGAAGAAGCTTTGTATACTCATCCTTGGGGAGATAAAAGTTCATACGGCATTTTAAACCCTTGAATAATTTTGTAAGTCAGTAGTGAATACACACACATAAGTAGCATAGGAATATCTCCATCTCTACAGTACTGGTCTGATAATAATAGTTTCCAGTTACTAACATCATTTTGTGTACAACTCAGATAAGCTAAGAACACACATTACTAATTTTAACTTATACTATATTAACAATTCAAACTTGTTACTCTTTGTGTGCATTCCCACCTTTTCGTGTTTCTCTGTTAAATGATATTTTAAAATCCGGTAGTCATTAATGCAGTTTCTCTCTAGAGAAGTCTGGAGAATTATGCAGAAAGAGGATTGAGAAGAAAGAATTTACAGAAATGGTAAGTAGACAAAAGTGTTATTAAAATTAAATAAATTACTTGTAGTAAGAAACCTGAGAGGAGAATAAACAGGTTAATGAGTATCTAAAATTTATGTTGATCAAATCTATTAATGATTTACTGTTTAAAATATATTGAAAGTCTTAAATTCTTTTCTGGAATAAAAATTTTATCAGAGAAAATTATCTGACAATGCTAGAAAGCATAGAAAGTATAAAACCAGTTGGTTTAAAATGCAGTATTTAATTAAGGAAATTGCATCAGTGAATCAGTGTTTTCAGATGAAATAAAACAGAGTTTGAGGATACAATATGAAAATGAAAGGAATATGGCTCCTAGTAATGAAAACAAAGTGGTTAGTTATGTGACTATATCAAATAAAAAGACCAAGAAAAAAGGCCAAGAAAAAAATGATACCTATTTATTCTCAAATTTATTCTCTATTCTTGTAGCTTTTAAATAGAAATTTAATAGATGAAGACAAATGGTTACAGAATAAAATGACATTAATATCTTTGGGTGTTAGAGCAATATTTACTGAATTGAAAAGAATTACAAAATGCTCTGTGAATGTAAGAAACAGTGGAATTACTAAAACATAACTAAAAATAAGAAATCCTCTGCCTAAATTCGTTTTTTGGGGGAATAAATCACACCTAAATCAGATCCAGCAAATGTAAAAACTAAAGATTGTCTGGTCTTCGTGGAGTACTGTCACCAGCTCCTCAAGCACAGCAAGTGAACACAAATTGGTGTAGCGAGCATAGAGCCAGGGAAACTGTCAGACACTAAACCCAAGGGAGTACATGCTGACTGGATTATGCATGAAATCCATTCTTCAGGGTAACCCATCAACCCAGGCATGTTTCCACATATAAGCTCCATTACACACTGGAAAAGGAGATAATTCAGTAGTTTCAAAAACTGGTTATTAAAGACGTGATAGTAGCTCTTCTATTTCCACTAAAACCCCGAAGACTCAGGGGAATATTCACATGGCATAACTCAATAGTTTCAAAGACAAGTTTATTAAAGATGTGATAGTAGTTCTTCTATATCCACTAAAGCCATGAAAACCAAAGGGAATATCTTGTGACAATCATATTTCACCATGAAGCAGTTTGGCATGACTGTTTTCTTAATCTAGGAAGACAGAGAAAGAACAGTCTGGGAAACTGATTAATGAGTGGAACTGCAGGAGGACATGGAACTTGCAGCTGAAGAAAGGGGGTTTCATGAACTCTGCAAAGACAGACAGATTTCTGAATGTATAAATGTAACTGTCTCAACATCTCTGCTTCCTGGTGATTTCACAGATGACAAGAAGGTCAGGAGATGGCAAAGTTAACACATAGAAAGGAAAGGTAAACCTCATTGTTTTTTTTTAGGTTTTCATGCTAAATGAGGGATACAAAAAAGCCCAGCAGAGAAGGAGTTGACCAAGTAATTAATAAATCTGTGCATAGGGAACCAATCTATTTCTTTTAACAAGTCTAATTTTAATTGAAGTAGACATGAAGATGGACAAAGTAAAAAATGATTTGACTTCCTTCCTGAAAGAAGTCGATGTTTTAAACTCAAATCCTATTTATTCTATAATTAATAATTATAATTTATTCTAAATCTTATCTATTCTCCCCAAGACAGAGAAATGGGTGAGGAGGAAAAATAAAATAAAATAAAATAAAATAAAATAAAATAAAATAAAATAAAATAAAATAAAATAAAATAAAATAAAATAAAATAAAATAAAAAGTTTGTGGCTTTAGGATATTAGTACATATTCAAACCAAGAACATTCATTGCTCTGATTTTTTTGATACAAAATGAATATATTTATGCATGAACTTTTGGAATACAGAACTCTAGTCAAAATAGTGGATATTGAAAAATAAGGGAAGAGAAAGGAAAGAAAAAAGTTTCATTTTCATTGAACGGTATTATTTTTCTATGAGGTTCTGAAAATACACATCGGGGCTGTACTTCTGAAATAGTGTTGTATATTGAATAGATAACAATACAATTTCAATCACTTTTGATTACTACCTTCCGTGTTAACTAGACTGAACTTATTAATTAAACACAATTTTATTGAAACTTATATTGCTTTATGTTCTTATATATCACTCAAAAAGGCTTACTAAAATCTATTAGTTAAAAAACACTAATGAAATTATTATTGGGGTAAAAACATATTCTAAATTATAGTGATTAAAATAATATTAAATTGA
The DNA here is from genome assembly GCF_009819795.1 of Aythya fuligula. NCBI lineage: Eukaryota > Metazoa > Chordata > Aves > Anseriformes > Anatidae > Aythya > Aythya fuligula. Next base: position 22,707,973 of record NC_045562.1, on the reverse strand, counting down.
ATTAAGGTTAGTCTAAAGACAACAATTATGCTTCTTAAAGTAAATTTTCAAGTTTAGAACTTCTTAAAGGTATACCCAAACACAGTCAATTTTAGAATAAGGGTAAGTGAGGCACTGCTGAGTTACAGTCATGTTCCAGCTACACTCAGCTATGATGTTTCATCAAAGCTGAACGTGTACTGTAAGATATGTATTTGGCTCTAGAGAAATGTTGGAAACAGCTTTTTTCACTTTCTTTGGAATCCATACAACATTTGACCAATAGCTAATTCTTAGCAGATTTTAGACAAATTAATTGACTAAAATGCATTTCTGCAGCTGAGAAGATACAAACAGAATGAATTTGTTTAGAAAGGTTTTGACTTCATCATGTCCTGAGGAGATGCAAGCTCAGTTTACGTTCTTTCCATGCAACAGGTAGATTACAGTCTAGGAAGCCCTCTGAAGGGTTAGAGTATATCTCTGCAGCAGTTTATGTCACCTGTAGTATGAAGGTATTTCCAGGTGACTAAAACTGATAGATAAAAGTGTGAGTAGAACACCCAAAATACAGTTTATATATTTCCTTGAATGTACTTATAAATCCAATTTATATATTTCCTTGAGTGTACTTATTAATCCATCCCGCAACTTGGCAAGAAGGTTTTTCATACCAAAGCTGGTGTGTTCATCTATAACTGCTTGGCTAGAAATGTAACTGTATCTTACTTTTTATGCAGGGTTTTCAGCACATTCTAAATCACAAATTCATTATTTTTCTTCTGAAACAACAAAGCAATGCCTTTTGCAGATGCTGAAATTATGTGTTGTTAAAAAAAAAAATATATATATATATATATATTTTTTTTTTTCTTCTGAGACAGGTTAGAAGAGGAAAGGAATCCCAAAGACAAGCCTATACTGTTCATGATGTAGGACAGGTGTCATCATAAACTGTGACCTGTTCTTGTGATTCTGACAAGTTATGTACAGAGACAGGAACACATCACAGTCTTATTACTGTCATAGACAATATGCTGGATATAATATGGTCACACCTAATAAACTGAAATTGAATAACAGGTCTGTAAAAAAAAATAAAAATCTTTTGTGGTAAGACCTTAGAACTTCAAGGATGAGATATTTTTATTGGTTTACAGACCTGTAACCAACAGTCTTCTTGATGCTCATTCAAATGCACTATAATAACTAGATGAAACTGAAAATAATGAAGCCAACAAAGCAGGAATACTTCAGTTTTGGACTTCTGTGGTCCATATTATACAGGATGAAAATCAACAGTCCTTGGAATTTGAATAATAAATAGAAGTGCAATCTATATGAAATTCTGAATGATCTCCAAGATGTAACATATCTAAGGAGGCAAAGTTGTGGAAGAGGACTAAGGTGAGCAAGTCACACGTATGACACTATAGACCTGTAAAAAATAACAAAAACAGAACCAAAAAAAATCGATTTTTTTCCTAGTTTGATGAAAAATTTTTTTAGACACAAGAATGACAATTCTACTAACAAGATAGTTCTTCCATGTTTTAACATTTGAGGGCTAATGTTTTTCTTTAAAAGCAACTATTATTAGTCACAGATATCCAGAACACTTTTCTGGCTCATGTAGGTATATAATACCTAACTGAATTCTATTTCCAAGCAGTTTTTATTTCAGTAATAAATTCATATTCCTATCTAAAAATTTGTTACATGTTTGTTCATTCTTCTTAGCTTTGTTGTTGTTGTTGTTAGACTACTTTAAGGTTTTGAATGAAAGGATGTATGGAAATACAAATTAATTCATAGAGCAAATCCAATTTTATTGTTGTCACAAAACTAAATGCACTTAATTTTCACCACTAAATTCTGGCCAGCTGTATGTTTAGACACCTGTAGATGGAAAACAAACCCCCACTGCTTAAACTGATATTTTAAGTAGGAATCTGAGAACACAGTACAATCAAGTCATGTACTATTTACATATTTCAATTGCAGTAACACTAGCACACTGAGATAAAAAGACTACAGAGAACAAGAGTGAATATTGCTTCTTATCTGTAATATCTCCATAATTTTCTAAAATAATGCCTTCAAAATCTCTTTAGCTAGACCTACAGACTTAAATAAAGCTAATCTAAATATTTCTAAAATAACAATTCTTTCTCATCCAAGTGCCTTCTTTGTTTCTACCCCTGTTCGCTGTGTATTAAATTGGTATATCCTTCTCCAATTGCACAAGAATTGTATGGGGGACCTCATCGCGGTCTACAACATCCTCACAAGAGGGAGTGGAGAGGTAGGTGACCTATTCTCTGTAAACACCAGTGATAGGACCCACGGGAATGGTGTTAAGCTGAGGCAGGGGAAGTTTAGGCTTGACATCAGGAAGAGGTTCTTCACCGAGAGGGTGGTTGCACACTGGAACAGGCTCCCCAGTGAAGTAGTCACTGCACCAAGCCTGTCTGAATTTAAAAAGCAATTGGACGGTGCACTTAGTCACATGGTCTAATTTTTGGGTAGACCTGTGCGGTGCCAGGAGCTCGACTTGATGTCCTTATGGGTCCCTTCCAACTCGGGATATTTCTATGATTCTATGATTGTATGAAAAAAAAAATGAGCAAACTATCCTCTCATTAATTAACAATGTTTTTATCTAATCGAAACTAGCTGTCAGACCACAAACAAAAAAAAAAAAAAAAAAGAATTCAAGACAAAGCAATACTGTTACTACTAATACTACTCATCTTGAATATTTTTATGAAACAGTAAGAAAATAAATTCCACAGCTGCACCTTTTTAAATGAGAATATAGAGGAATCTCCCTACTTTGATGATTAAAAATGGTGATGAAACTAACACTTCAATACTGTAATTTACAACCATATACAACAAACTTTCTGAGTACAGTCTCAGCTGCTTTTCCTTTCAACTTTGACATATTCTCTAGATATGACTTTTTATAATACTTTGAAAGAACAGGCCTTGAAATTTTGGTGTGGCCACAGTAAAGGTAATTTACAGCAATGCAAAAAGAAGAGGGATATTTGTTCAGTTCCTTTTCAGAGACACAATATGAAAATACAAATTATTAGTTCACTGACACTGATGTAATTCCAGGCTCCCTGGTCACAAAGTTTGCTGATGCTCAAAGCTGACCCTGCTTATACTAATAACATTATTCAGAGATCATGAAGAAAATACAAGTTCTGTTTCAAGCAGCAATACCCCTTTCAATCAACCTCATGCTGAGAACCATTTATTACCATAACATGTGACACAGAAAACCTAAAGAGGCAGTAAGGGGTAAATTTTCAGATTATCACATGCCATTCTAACTGTGACTTTCTTATTAACTTTAAAAGAGTCGTGTGGCTCAAATCAGCTCAAACCTCTGAAATGTACCCCTACACATGCCCAAGAACAAACCTTTATAAATATCGTAATTTTCCATATTTTATTTAATTCCTGTAAAATAACAGAATCTACCAGTTACACAGACTGTTCACACGTTTTCTTCAATGTGCAGATAGCCTTGAATTGTGTTTAAAGTATTTAAGTTTAAAGACCCTGTAGAGCCTATGGGTACAAGCCTAAGCCATTCAAAATTTCAGGTCAGTGAAGGATATTAAACAAGAGAAGATTCTGGCCATGATGCAATGATACTACACCATACAGTTAGTAGTGCTTAGTATTTAGTTCCTTTGAGTCAAAGAAGGTTTGCAAAATGCAGTAAATGAAAAATCTCTCTCTATATATATATGTATATCTAGAAACATGGCTAAATGAATGTGGACATAAGTATGAAGGAATGATTCTTTATTAGACAGATGCCTTGAGGTGCAGTATATACTTATACATTGAAAATGAGGATGTAAGAAGGATATGCCAAATTTTTATCCTTTCTGCTCAAACAGAAAGTTTTTTACTGCTGCCTACTCAAAGCTTGTTGTCTATTATATGCTCAAAGGCCATAATTATTTCAAAAATAGACTTTTGAGAAAACCACATAATTAGTCCAGTGCAGCTGGTATAAAAATTACTGGCAGGAGTAGTAGTATCATTAAAAAATTGGAACTAAAGCATACCGGCTATACTCCAGGGCAAGTAAATACACAGAGCCCCTAGTAAATATTTTAGAATCCAGGATAGTACAAACTGAGGGCACCCATTATTTTTTTTAACACCACTGAGTCAGACTCAACACAAAAAGAACTCTGCCAAAATGGAAATATAATGCAATCTGTTCTATGAAAGTTTAGTAAGGTGATTTACTTGATTCTTAAACAGAGTTTGAACTGAGTTAGAAGAAAGGCAGGTTTGTCCCTGAGTCATGCAATGATGTTAGAATTTCAGTTTTAATTTCAGAATTTTCTTCTCATAATGGAAATTAAAAAAAAAAAAAAAAGTTTGAAATCATAAACTGGAATGCAAACTCATTTGTATTATCTGTGTGACGTGATATAGTAACTTTTTCGCTAAGTGTTCCCCCTTTAGCTTATGACTAAATGATTTAAGAGATTACCATCATTCATTGTTAGAACTGCAGTGCTTATATCCACAACTGTTGTTCCATACATGTCTATTTAGCTGCTTCAAACCACAAAAGAAGCTGCACTTCTAGTAATGTCAACATATTTTGTTACATTTCCTATTTTTTTGGGCTCTGCTTCTTCTGTCTATGTGTGTAATTGTGCCAGTTTTTCTAAGACCAAGAATTTTCTGACTCTGCTAGTGGCAAAATGGGATTGCTGTACCTGAAAGGTCTAAAGGACCTGCAATTGCATTTTGAGCTTATCTATCCTGTCAGAAGCCAGTCTGATACCAAAATCTCAAAGGCAAAAACTGTACCTGCTTACACATTAGCCTAACTACTACAAAAAGTATTCTGGGTTTGGATTAAAAAACCCTCAGTCTTCAGATGCTCAGTCATATAACTCTACAATGGTGAGAAGGGCTGAAGTGACGGGAAATTCCTGACCAGTTTTTTTTTTTTTTTTTTTTTTTTTGCCATAGCTAGTGGAAGATTCATTAGCATGCTAGTTCAGGCACCAGGAATTCTACAAGTAGATAACAAGGTTTTTAGCCTCTGTTCCTTATTGTGCTAAACACCCCGAAGAGCTACAAAACAGCCCAGGATGGAGGGAGAATAAGGAACTACACAGTGCAGAAAGGAACAGCGGCTGGCCACAGCATTCAGTAGAAGACACTGAATAAACAAGTCTGAGTTTTCAACCACACCATATGGATCGTATTCCAGAAAGTATACATATTGTGGTATGCCCAGACTGTCTTGTTGAAAGTTGGCAATTTTATTAACAAAGTAAGGAAATCAGAGCCTAAACTATGTACTTTTGGACCTTCCAGTTCTTTTTTTTTTTTTTTCTTTCTACATTTATACTAACAAATAATATCAATTTTACTTCATCTTCTCTTCCATCTACCCATTCTATTTGTCTCTTTTATTCATCTTGCTTTCTGTTCATCCTGTTTCTTTCCTCTCCTTTTCCTCCATACCTTGTTATATATTCATATCTGTTTTCTTCCTCTGTCTGTGTGTTTTTGTGTGAACACTATTATTGCTGCCACTGCGTTTTTACTGCTCATGAAAAATAAACACTTGAGAAATAATCACTGCACAGTGGCCAAACAGACGGCAATCCTTCCTGTAAATACTACTTTTGTGTAATGGGCACGGTCAGATCAGTGCTAGAAATGTAGTGAGACCTATTCATCTACCTCAATTTTTTTCCTCTAAAGAAACATTGCTGTGGTTGTTTCATACTTTAGGGTCCATGCAGAATTTATCCTTGTTGTTCTTTTTTTCATTTGTCTTTTTTTTCCTTAGTTCCGGCACTTTTGTACTTCTACTTTATGAAAAACACAGACTTCTGTCATAAAGATCCTCTCAAAGTCATCATCATCCATGTGGTAAGACTTGTCTGTGCGCTTTCTTTATCTACATCAGTGACACACAGTTTTCTTTTGACTTTTCAGCACTTTTTGTTCTTCCTATTTTATAATGCATGCACAGTTGTGTTATAAAGACTCATCAAAGTCATCACTGTTCTACATTTATCTGCATTGAACTGTCTTTGTCATTTATTGGTCTTTTAAATGTTCTTTATATTTTCTATCTAGTTACATTCTCCTTCATTATTTACTGTTCCTCTATCATCTCTTTCTGATTCACACTACTCTGTGCTTTGTCTTTAATTTTCTGGGCCTCAAATACTTTCAACTAAATCTTCAAAGTCAAAAGTCTTGGAAATGATTTCATTGTAAGTTAGTAATGTGACTTTTTATTAATTGACATTTATTTGAATCAACACACTCTTCCCTGCTTTCAGAAGCCGAAGGCAGACTTTTGCAGCACTGTATGAGGATATATCCACAAGACACCACTGACTTTAATGGAATTTTACTGTTGTAATCCTGATATGTTTTGACACTTCAATTTGAGGATCTAACAGCACATTTAATACAATGGACCCCAACTCTAGATCCCAACAGCTAAGTTCTGCCCTTGAGCCAAAATGCAGCTTCCAATGGTTCATTGTGTGGCATGCCACAATAACGGATAAAGTTTTGCCCAAAGAATACATAATCCGACGTAAGAACTCAATTTCTTTTGCTTTATTTAACCACTAGTAAGAATTACAGGCACGGAGAGTTCATCTTTCCAATGATTTATTTGTTTATGTGTCTCTTAAGAAGGTAGCAATCTCCTGCTCAGCTTGCTTATCAATCACTTAACTAGTAAATACAAAAATACTTCTCTCTCATTAATTAGTTAGTCTTACCCTGTCATTTAGTCAGTGGGGGATGACCCTGGGTCACTGTAGTTCTACTTGGTAGGTAGACTATGGGAAAAGCTGTCACATTACCTTTCAAGATTATAAAAACCTATGAAAGAAAGAAACAGATTAGGAAGTGTATTCAGTAAGTTTATTGACCATCTGCACTAGGTCCAAAGCAAGTGTATTTGAGAACATCCATGCTGGATTTTTAACTTAGTCATGAAGTTTACTACAAGCACTGTGCAAAATCACAGCCAAAATCACAAACCAGAGACTAGTCTCCAAGAATGCTGAATAACATGTGGTTGATTAGCAAAACAGCTCCTTTACAAGCCTCACAGATTGGACACATTTGATACTCTTGCTCTAGAAGTTGCTTCCTTTTTTGTGAATGTGTACATGCCTACACAAGTGTATACAGGCAGAGTTCAGCAGTCAAAATGGCAAATAAGCTAAATTTACTAGCATTGAGGCAACATTTTTTTTTCTTCTGGGACATTTTGTAATTCTCACTTGCTGAGGTGTTTTGTTTCTTTGTTTGTTTGTTTGTTTTAATTTGTATCCTGCCATGGCCCTAAAGAAGATGTAAGAAGATGGAAAGTACCTCTCACCTCCTTTGCTGTGTCTCATTGAAACTGTTGAGCTGCAACTCTTTCTTCTGTCACAATTTCTTATTTATTTATTTGTTAGATTGTTATAGCCAAGAATTCTAGCAAAAGCTGATTTATCTAAGAACATTAGGTACAATCCTATTTTCTGCTGTGATAAGGAAAAGCAAACATAAGAAATTCAGGCTCATAGACTTCTGGAAGATAAAATATTTTTGGTAAATTGTTATCAGAATTGGTTGCCAAATGTTAGCAAAGCTAACATTTTATTTACTTATAAGAATGTAGGCTGTTGGACAGTAGGAACAGAACTATTTTTTGAAATCAGGGTGGAAAGATAAAGCAAAGAATATTTTGGTATTTCTTTCTAAAATTAAACAAGAATCTCCAGAGACTCCACTCTCTCGAAGCCTCATTTTTTTTCCACAAGAATGTTAAACCTGATTTCAGGTTGGTTTTCATAACAAAATTTGACAGATTTCCCTCTAGTAACTGTTGACAGTATGGAATATGGAAGTATGGAATATGGAATATGGAAGAAAAAAATATAGCCCTAAGTAGTATTCAAGTTTCACTAAAATAATTGAAAACTTGATTCTTATTTTCCATTATGTAATTGTCCACTCAACTGAAATATTTGTTAATAGATTTATAAATTTTAGTGTCATTTAATTCATCCTTTTTACTGCAACAAAACTTTCCATATCTTTGGAAAATGTGGGATACAATATGTCCATTTCCAAAACCCAGAAACCATTGAAGATGCAGCTTACGAAGTCATCAACCCATGTTCCATGTTGTGGGTTGCTGATATAGAGTGCAATATTTGTGAGGATAAATTTTTGATGCTACTTTGATTCCTCTTGACCCTTTCTTTTCCATCTTTTGGGGCTTCTTCCTTTTCAAATCTCAGGTCGATGAGCTAAGCAACAGGCATAAACTGAGGCACAGGAAGTTCTGGATGAATATAGAATAGAATCATAGAATCATAGAATATCCTGAGTTGGAAGGGACCCTTAAGGATCATCAAGTCCAACTCTTGACACCGCACAGGTCTACCCAAAAGTTCAGACCATGTGACTAAGTGCACAGTCCAATCTCTTCTTAAATTCAGACAGGCTCGGTGCAGTGACCACTTCCCTGGGGAGCCTGTTCCAGTGTGCAACCACCCTCTCTGTGAAGAACCCCCTCCTGACGTCAAGCCTAAATTTCCCCTGCCTCAGCTTAACCCCGTTCCCGCAGGTCCTGTCACTGGTGTTAATGGAGAAAAGGTCTCCTTCTTCTCGACTCCCCCTTACGAGGAAGTTGTAGACTGTGATGAGGTCTCCCCTCAGCCTCCTCTTCTCCAGGCTGAACAGGCCCAGTGACCTCAGCTGTTCTTCGTACGTCTTCCCCTCCAGGCCTTTCACCGTCTTCGTAGCCCTCCTCTGGACACTCTCCAACAGTTTCATGTCCTTTTTATACTGTGGTGCCCAGAACTGCACACAGTACTCGAGGTGAGGCTGCACCAGCGCAGAGTAGAGCAGGACAATCACCTCCCTTGACCTACTAGCGATGCCGTGCTTGATGCACCCCAGGACACGGTCGGCCCTCCTGGCTGCCAGGGCACACTGCTGGCTCATATTCAACTTGCTGTCTACCACGACCCCCAGATCCCTCTCTTCTAGGCTGCTCTCCAGCGTCTCATCACCCAGTCTGTACATGCAGCCAGGGTTTCCCCGTCCCAGGTGCAGGACCCGGCACTTGCTCTTATTGAACTTCATGTGGTTGGTGATCGCCCAGCTCTCCAACCTATCCAGATCCCTCTGCAAGGCCTTTACACCCTCATTCAAGTCCACAACTCCTCCAAGTTTGGTGTCATCAGCAAACTTGCTCAAAATACCTTCTATTCCTACATCCAGATCGTTTATAAAAATATTGAAAAATACCGGCCCTAAAATGGAGCCTTGAGGGACCCCACTGGTGACCGCCCGCCAGCCTGACGCAGCCCCATTTACCATAACCCTTTGGGCTCTGCCCGTTAGTCAATTGCTCACCCATCGTATGATGTTTTTATTTAGCTGTATAATGAATTTATTTAGCTGTAATATAATTTATTTAGCTGTAATATGAAAGGGCACTTTACTGTGCAGGTCACAGCATTGGAACAGGTTGCCCAGAGAGGTTGTGAAGTCTCCTTGTCTGGAGATATTCAAAACCCGCCTGGATGCTATCTTATTCAATGTGCTCTAGGTGATCCTGCTTGGCAAGACTAGATGATCTTCAGAGGTCTCTTCCAACCTTGGCCAGTCTATGATTCTGTGATTCTGTAAGTACAGTAGAAAGAACTTACTCCTTTACAGAATCAAAAATTGATCAGTTTTTATCTGTTTTACATTTTCAATAATGATTCATTAAGCAGTAACTAAACACAGAAATAAAGAAAGCAAAGTTCTGTTAATAAGGCAGCATATCAGCTATTGGAGTTTTTCTGTACTTAGACCATAAAGTGATGATAATATTAAATCACATTCCACAGAGGTCTACATCTTGATCACTGTGTAAGCTTTATTAATGTACTGCCTACAGTAATGTTGCAAAAGATGGCTTCCTCAGAAGATACATTATAAATGACAATTTCAAAAGCATTAATGGAACAACCATCAAAAGAAACACTTTAGGTTCAAATTACCACTGAAGTCTTCATACTATCTTTACTGTTTTTCATTTACCAAGGATTCTGTGTTCAGAACTTTGTTTCTACTCATGTAACATAAAAACTATTCCTAAATAATTTTTCCCTGCACTGATCACATCAATAGATTGTCCTAGATCATACAGACAGCTCTGTAACTTCACTATTCTGCATTGTATCATTATACGATATATGTCATTAGAAAGTGTTGTGATGAAGAAAAAATGTTTGATTTTTGCCAAGTAGCACATGCTGTGATATCATGTCACAAACTGTCTTCATGATATAAGGGAAGTCAGAAACAACCTCTTTTGGTTCTGGTCATTTACTATTCTATTTGAAATAGGGTTGTTGGCTATGAACAAAGGAGGTAAATGTTGAATTGAAGAATGCTGTTCTGTTGACTGGATATGAAATGGGGAGAGCAGAGTGGAATGAAAGGCTTTAACTTTCTTTCTGTCTTTTTATCTTGTGTTTTGTTTGAATGAATAAAATGTCCCAAAAGATAGAACAGGACAGGACAGGACAGGATAGAACAGAACAGAATAGAACAGAGCAGAATAGAATAGTTCTGTTGAAAGGGACCTTCAAAGATTGACTGCTCCAATTGTCTGACAACTCTGGGGCATACCAAACATTAGAGCATATTATTAAGGGCATTATCCATATGCCTCTTGAACACTGACAGGCATAGGGCATCAGCTCTAAGTCTGTTCCAGTGTTTAACCACCCTCACAATAAAGAAAGTTTTGCTAATATCAAATCTGAGCCTCCCTTGGTGCAGAGATCAGTATCTCCCTCTTTATTTCCCCTCCTCAGAAACTTGTAGGGAGCAATGATGATGTGAATGAGTTTGACTATAGTTGAAGGTCTTTCACAGCCAGTGAACAAGATTAAAGTTATCTGCTTTTACTGACTCAGTATGTTTTGTTTGGAGGCCAACAGATCCAAAGACTTTCTTGTCCATTCTCAAGAGTACATTCTAGTTAATTTTCAGGGTTGAACAAACAACATTTGCAGAGAATCATTCAATAATTCAATGAAAATTCATTTATATATTGAGCCTGATTCTTCATAGCTTTCCACTTTCCATCTTCTGCAGCTGAACAGGCAAATCATAACAGTGTACGAGACTCAAGCTCTAGACAGTAGAAACACAAATATACTAGATTTTAGGTCTATTTTTATATTTGAAATGAGATATTGAAAAATTAATTTATGAATTTCTTAAATTCATTTAATTTTCATTGAAAACCTCTCTTTTTTTTTTTTAAATGGGTTTAATAATTAACCTTCAATGGCAAAATATCATAAACTCTTAGAGAATACATTTATATGTGAAACTAGTCTCAGTTTAAAAAAAAAAAAAAAAAGAGAGGAAAAAAAAAAAAGGAAATTACCTCTGAAAACTATGAATTATATTCTAGGAAATGCATCTCTGAATTATGAGAAGTATCCTGTGCTCTGGTATCACCTTTTTCAAGTGTCTACACCATATGATACAGTTAGGTGTTAAAACATGTTTCCAGACCAAAGAATTAGAAACTGTAGAACATACAGCTGTGCAGAACATAATTAGTGAATAGAAATCCATATCCCTCTAACGTAAATTTCCATAAACAACTCTGTCTAATCAAATTTTCTATCCCAAATTTTTAAGTAGCCTCAATATCCAGTTATTTCAGTTTCTGTTATATGAACAAGAAGGCATAATTTTAAAGTAAAAATACTTTCGATGGACAATTATTAAAGGAATCAAGGACTATCAATGGTTTGAATTTTCTGAAAATAAATAAATAAATAGATAAACAAAATCCTACGCAGTATATTTCCTTTGAAAAAGAAGAAAGAAAAATTATTTCTCAAACAGCTTTTAAAGAAATTGATCATATTCTTATTCCAGATGATAGAGTGATGATGAAAACCAGACCTATCATGAAAAATCTCTGGAGCGGTGAAAAGTGTCTCTGAGCCAAGACCTTACAAAGTAGATCAATTGTTTCCCTACACAGTTGCAGATTTGATATAGCTATATTCAGAACTCACTTTATCCTCCTTTTCCAAAACAACAGTCAATAACCAGTGCAATTTTTCTTAATATAATACAAACCAAGCTTAACAGTTAATGATACTACCATTAGTTGTTAATGGTGCTCCACAGATAATAGTGTCTAGCAGCTCATATACATTTGAAATATAATCATTTTTCCACGTTTCAGGGTACTTTGATTTTCAGTAGACTCCTGTACTGTGCCTCAACTTTCTCTCTATATACTGAAGTTTGACAATAAATGTTGGCTTGTGACATTTAAAGTTGCACCTACTTTTAGTCTAACAAAGATGGAATGTTAGTAGACAGCTATTATAAATATTTGTCATTGTTTCACTAAGATATTTAATTGCATGTAACTTTTAACCTGAATGAAATAGATGTCTTGACTAAAATTAAACAGATTTAAACAAATTGCAAATTAATACTATAGGGGAAAGATCCTTTCCCACAGACAAGGAATGTTAAGTTGTTTAATGTATATTTGTGTAGTGTCTTTTTCATTTTTAAAAACAGATAGAATTAAATAGTACATATTTTACACAGTAACAAGTGAAAAATACTAATAAGAATTATCTGAAAATGAGATAACAGCAGGCAGTAAATAGTTCATTTGATAAGTGATGCACAAGTAAGTGCATACATATATGCATATGTGGCTAAGAGCTGAACAAAAATGAAAAGTATGTGATGCTTTCCATATACCAATAATTTATATGTAAAATGACCAAAAAAAAAACCACAAAAGTACCTGTAAAGACTATAAGCCTTTAAAGAATTGTTTTATATGGATTGTGAAAAAGAAGAATGGAGGAAAGTTGTGTTTATTCTTCATCAGTACCTTCTTAACTTCCCTCAGAGAAATGCAGGAGCTGCCTGGGGCAGATGGCATTACATCAGTTTTGGAGCACAGTTGCTGAACTTCCAAGAGTCCTCAGGAAATTAAATGTGCAAGTTGATGGAAGGTGGCAGTCATTTAGGTATTAGAAATTTGTACTTGTCCAAAAAGAAAATATGAAAGACCCTTTTTCATGGCCACAAATTCATAGGAATTGTTCTGTTTCTTTGTCTTTATAACTCAATTTTTGGTTTGATTAACAGAAAGGTGGCTGTGAATTCTTTTTATCACACTTAACTTATTGTGAATAACTAGATTTATCAAAAGGAAAATCAAAGTTCCATATTGTTTTGTTTCAACTGGAATAATATTTATACACTTACTGTAAAGCCAAAAACGCCTTCCCCCCATCTGTCCCCTTCCACCTCCTCACAGTGGTGCAGGGGACCAAAGGAATGGGGGTTGTGGTCAGTCTATAGCACTTCGTCTCTGCTGCTCCTTATCAGTCACTCTTGACCCCATGGGTCCCTCCCATGGGATGCAGTCCTTCCCTAACTAATCCTGCGTGGGCTTCCCACAGGCAGCTGCAACATGCCAGGTCACCTGCTCCTGTGTGGTCTCCTCTCCGTGGGCTACAGGTCTGGCCCGGAACCTGCTCCAGCACGGATCCTCCACAGGCTGCAGTCTCCATCAGTGCAGGTCCACCATGGTCTCCTCCACGGGCTGCAGCGTGGAACCCTGCTCCACCATGGTACTTCATGGACTGCAGGGGGACAGCCTGCTTCACCATGGTCACCACAGGCTGCAGGAGACTTCTGCTCTGGCACCTGAAGCACCTCCTGCCCTCCTTTTGCACTGACCTTGATGTCTACAGGCCTGTTTCTCACTCCTCTCTCCCAGCTGTTGTTCCACAGCACATTTTTTTCGTCCTTTCTTAAATATGCTCTCATAGAGGCAGAAACAACATCACTTATTGTCTCTGCTCTGGTCAGCAGCAGGGCCCTTATCTAACATGGGGCAGCTTCTAGATTCTTCTCACAGAAACCATGCCTATGGCCCCCTGCTGCCAAAACCTTGTCATGTAAACCCACTACACTTAACAAACTACAAAAACACCGATTATTAGTATATGTGGTATTAAAATACCATTGCCTCACCCCGAATTCTAGTAAACATTTCCATTATGCAATACCTTTTATTTTAGTAATTTCTGTCAGGCCTGTAACTGCAGTCATTCCATTCCACATTTTCTTCAGACTTCCTTTATTTTTCACTGGCAAATAAAGATGGCTTTAATATTTAGTATGGTGTATCACTAACGACAGTAGATTAGAAGTGCTTACTGATTATGGTTTCCAAGTTTCACAAAGTTTTAAGAAAAATAATCAACAAAGAAAAGTAAAAACGAAACTCAGAAGTTTCCGAGACATTGATATAAAAACTATGGAAGAGTGCTGGTATTCTATTTCTTTTGCAGTTAGAGTACATAAAACCTAATACATATTGCTGCAGCATGGAGAACAACAAATAACATGTTAAATTTTATCTTAAAAATCTGATGAAATCTTATGAAAAAATGTTATCAAAAACTCATGTCAAGAATCTTATGTTAAAAATCTGAATTAATAAATACATATGTCATAGTATGGACTTCATAGTAGGAAAAACTGTACAATTTTACAGTTATATCACATTCTGAAAACTGTCAAAATAAATTTTTAAAAAAGTAAAAAAAACAACAACAAAAATCACCCTGATTGCAGTAAATAGATAAGATGCATAAATATCAGTTTTAGACAGTCTGAAAATATACATTTATAGTCCATGGAAACGAAATGTTTTATTGAATATATAGATGGGAAAGGAAGTGGCATAAAGATGTAAAATAATTTCAATAGGGAGGAGATTGTCTGAATTCATATAAAGAATGTTCTACAGCAGAATATAGAAAGCAAAGATGGCACCTGGCATTGTCACTTAGTGAATCACTCTCAGAGATTACAAAGAGTTTTATCTATTTTATTCAGTTACAACCTATTTTCTTGTAATTTCAGCATTAAAGAAAATATTATTATTTATAATATTATTAAAATAATACACATTATTTTACACAATATTATTAAAATAATAAACATTAATTTATGTTCCATAATATACATGTATGCTATTATAAAAATATTGGGTAATATAAAGTGAGAAAATTGTCTGGGTCCAAGATACAGATGATGTGAAACAGTAATATTCTTAAAAATAACTATTTTAAACATAAATTATCTTAAATCTTTTTTAGTAAAAATTTTGTAGAATCTATATCTTTCCTTAGAGTCCTTAGTTAAGGACTTCAATTCATTTTGTTTATTTCATTTGAAGAAATGTATTATGGGTCTCAGTGGGGCACTGCCTTCTTATCCTTTTTCTTTTATTTATTCACCATAACACCATTTTAAGCAGGTAATAATTATTTTGAGTGATTTAGTATAAGTTACAGTGGCTTATTTCAAACACCATTAATCAATGACAATATGCAAAATTTGCCATTTTCACCTTAATCAAACTATTACATGTCTTTTTTCTTCAGGGTTGATATAAGATGTGTAATATGTGACTAAATGATCTCCTTTTCTCTTTTACTTTTTTTTTTAAATAATAAAAACAATTACATTTATATGACAATTTTATTTTTTCTGCTCTTCTTTAACAAAAATAGTGGATATTAGCATTTTTCTAAGTTGGTTAAAAAAAAAAAAAAAAAAAGAAAAGAAAAAGTAAAAATTATGTGAGCATGAGAAAGCAAGAATAATATCCTAAAGGTAGAGTTCTTAAATGCCAAGTGCCCTTTCTCAGCCTCAACCATTCATTCTGAAAATGGCCTATCAAAAAGGCTTAGAGGGAGCAGTTTAATTACTGTTCCTTTGACATATGTAATATATTTTCAGAAGCAGACCCATACATTTATTTAAGGCCAAATGTTGTACAACAAAACTGTCCTCAGAGGTATTTCATTCTACCATCCTATTTTTTTCCACCTGGCTTACATTGCTATTTTTTTCAATAACTATGTCATTTCTAGAGACATTTTAAAATTAGTATTAAATCATGTTCTCCTTTAACAGCACATCAGCTACCTAAGCAGGGTGGGAGAAAGAGAAAATTTGTATATATATAAAAAAAAAAATAATCACAAAGTTTTAATACTTTTTCCATAACAAAACAACCATCATCATTATCCCTGGGCTGGGCACACATCCTGCCCTGAACTTAAAAAACAAAAACAAAGAAAAAACAACAACAACAAAAACACCTGAAAAGGAAAGGGAGTACAATGTGCTTCCATATGCATTCTTACTCCCTTCTCTCTCTGGAATCTTCTTTAGTTTTCTGAGATTTAAAATGAAACCTAAAGCAGGCTGGAAGAAAGTTCTGTTACTCTGCCAGCACTGACACAAATCCTGAAGTTGATGAGTGTTCCAGAGAGGATGCAAAAGGTACCATACAATTTCAGGAATAGATCTACATAGATCTGTAGAAGGAATAGATCTGCAAAACTTTCTGCTTTTGGCATGTACTGAGTAAACTACTGTATGTTTAATTATCTATGCTTGAAAAAGGAGTGAGGGTTTGAAAAAATTTTTGTGGCAAGAATAAAATGAGGATTTAGAAAGCTTATATATAATATAAACTTTCAATATAAATAGGTTCAAACTCAAAGACATTTCTACAGAAAGTTTTTTTTTCAAATAAGTTCTATTTGTCATAAGATGCTACAAACACATTGGTTTTATCAGTCTCTGTATGAAGGTGAAATTTGTCTCCAAACCTAGAAAATTTGTCAATTAGTTTCTGAACACCATTGTGCATTCTCAGTATTCTGTGTTAGCAGAAAAATAAAAATAAAAACAGACTTTTCATTTTAATTTTGCCTGGATATCCAAAGAGAGTCATGTACCCAGTAATTAGAACTCCGTTTGGGAACACTTATGTCTGAGTAAGTTTCATATTGTAATTGCAAAATGTATGGGAAACAAAGGAAAAGGAAAAAATCTAATATTGCAGCTCTTGCCTGTACTCAGAGTTGCTGAATATAATTAAATTGTTTTTTTTTTTTTTTTTTTTTTTTTTGTGCTAAATTAAAATCAATGTAATTGTTTAATATTATTTTAAAATTGAAATGAATCTTTGAAAAACAGTTATACTTATGTTCTGAATTTAAAAATGGGCTATCAGATTGTTTTCAAGTAATAAAAAATAAAGCTAGGTGAAAGACGGATTTTCAGTTTGATGTAAACAAGGGACAGTTAATATCCATTTCATCTTTCCCTTCATCCATGGAGAACATAATATAATTTTCTTTCTCTGCAGAATGTCTAGCCAAAGAAGAAAAAGCTGTTTCTTGTTGTGCTTTTCTTTTCCGGATGTGTGTGATGATTAATCACTGTATGTGTCTAGACCCCATGGTAATCTCTGTCCCTGTTTCTGTCTCTACATTCATCTTTGGCATCATGTGTTTAGTTTTAATATAGTCCGATTGATTTGTTTGCAGCTACAACACTGTTTTCATTCTTTTCCCCTCTGAAACATCTTTATAGCACAAATACAAACTTGCCCATATTCTCAAGCTGTGTAAAATTGATTTGCGAGAACAGATTGCAAAACTTAAGTGTATGGTAATACACAGCCCAGATCTGTGATGCCTGCATTAAAGGATGGTGCAGTAGCATTAAGAAGTCTGTGATTTTTTAGGACTTTTCAGAAATTTCCATCACCTTTACTCATTTTCATCCCAACTGTCAAGAAAGAAATGGGAATCAAAATAGCCTTGTGTGGTGTAAATATAAATTTCTGAATTCCCAAGTTTCTGTCCTTTCACTCTCCCTGTCTTTTTCTGGCTCCCTTTCCCTCTTCCTCTCCTTCTCTCTTTCCCACTATCTCTATATCACCTCATTGAGGAAGTGAGGAAGATTAGACCACATAAACAGCATACAGTCAGGAAAAGAATAGCTGTATGAGGTCAAAATAATCACACAAAAGCTCCAGACTTTCTCATTTTAAAATGACATTGAATTTATTTTTTTTTAAATTTATTTTGATACATCTGAAGAGCAGAGACTTGCAACTTCCACTATAAATTTTCTTCTAATTTTTGATTGATTTTAATTGTTCTTGACCGCAACAATTTATTGGTAGATTTTTTTTTTTTAATCAGTTTTTAAAATGGAAGATATCTAAGCCTATGGTCCATTTAGTGCCAAGCAAAAAAACAACAAAACAGCAGTAGCCGTCTTAATTAGATGCCTAGCCCTAGAGAATAAGAATCTTAGAAAAACTGAACAATCAGACACCATTTCATTCTCATATTTGACGATAGCTAGAGGAATCCTAGAAAAAATTGACCAATTTGCCTGGTGTGCCTCAGAAATAATATGTAAAGGCAAATGTTTGAATTCACAGGCAAATCTCAGCCTAAAATTTGTCTTATACATAAACTCACTGATAAAGGGGGACTCAAAAAGCTAGTTCTAAAAATCCTGTGTTACAGGGGTCCAATTTCATTCCCCACCCTCTTCTAGCAATATCCAAACTAAAACACCTTTCTTTATAAGCACTTTTATTTGCCTCAGGCTATTTATTATTTGGGGCTTTAATATTGTCTCCTTTTGATGTCAGCAGGAGTTTTACCATTGCCTTCAGTGGAGCCAGGATTTTCTCAGTAGGTGAGTAAAAACAACAAAATAAAGCATATGATCAAGCTTGTGGGTAATTCTAGGGCTGGGAGCTGGAACCTCTTTCTTATTTAAGCTTCTACATACCTGAATGCAACTAATACTACTGTTTTCAGTTTAAGCAATTTGGCTATAATGTTTAGCAGTTACTCCTCTGTTTCTTATAGTTTCTTATACTGTTTCTTATACATCCTTATACTGTTTCTGTGAGACTTTTTTTTTTTTTAATATAAGTCTTACTGGAAGAATTATTTTACTATCCCATATGGTATCATAAAGAGTAATTACAGATAATATTTTTCATAAATTGAATGTATGTGCTCAACAATATTAGGAATAAATGTTCCACATAATTCTTCTGTGGAAGTGATGAGGAGAGTGGTCCAACTATGTATACAGAAGATATAGAATAATAAGTACTATGGATATAAAATCAGGAAGCAGAACTGAATATCTGGGCAACAGCCATGATATAGTAACAGTGAGCTGAATTTTACTAAGCTTGATTGACAGTGCTAGTCACAGTCACTAATTTGTATTGGAAACTAATTTTAATGTAATACATCTTCAAAACTATAGATATGGTAATTAATCATATTCTTAAGAATTTATAGATAAAAAAATAAGAGGAAAGCTATCATCACATAAAAGCAAAATATCTCTTTATCTAATTTCCTGAAAGCAATTAGGAAATGTGTATTAGTGAAATAAGATAAAAGTAAAGTCTTGAATTCTGCAGAGTAAAAATAAAGAAAGGTATGGACAGTAGGGTAGCACTATGGAAGGAAATATCTATTCTGCTTACACCATTGTGTCAAAATTTTAAAACTGAAATTTCTAAATCACATGTGCATGTAGAAGACTAAGTTCTGATAGGATAATGTAGAAGTGTATATTAAGTCAAAAATACATTTTTAATAGAGAATCGAGGGCTATGCAGAACGTTTGAAACACACACCTGACTGCTGCATCTCACACTTATTCTACTTCAAATAACTAACATAAGCATTATTTTCCTGTTTAGAAATACAAAGAACAGTATTCTGCAAATACCTGTAATACAAAGCAGATTTTCTTTTTTAAAAATAGAAAGAAGAAAGAAAGACAAAACAGACAGAAAAAGACAGACAGAAAGGGAAGGAAGGAAGGAAGGAAGGAAGGAAGGAAGGAAGGAAGGAAGGAAGGAAGGAAGGAAGGAAGGAAGGAAGGAAGGAAGGAAGGAAGGTAGGAAGGAAGGGAGGGAGGGAGGAGTCATTTCTTTCTGATGTACAGCAAAATTTTGCTTCCTTTTTTTTTTTTTTCTGCAAGTTCAGTAGATTAAAGCATGCTAGGTATTATGAATTCTTTAAAGGATGGCAAATTATTTATTAGAAAAAAATAATTTACATTGATGCAAGTTAGAAGAACAAATACTATTCTACTGAAGTTCAGCTGCTTCTTTTGTGTTAGCTTCCAAAGTAATTTCAATGTGTGTCTACTCTTCAGAGCTCTTGTATATCACAGCTACCATGTAATCATGATTAATAATCACTGATAGACCAGTGGGCATGAAATCAACCACTATATTTATCTCAGACCATGTCAAAGATGATCACAATTCCTACTCCTGTCTACACAAATTAATTATTATAAAAGTATATATGCAAACACCAAACAAAATGAATTCCTACATCAAAATATTTAAACCGTTTGACATTACATAGGAAACTATGCATTTCTTTCCAATACCGACACTTCTCAAATGATATTATTCCAATTCCTGCACTTAAAATCAGCAAGTTCTCACAGTCATTCTTTCTACTAAACTTTTATGGTTTTCGTAAAATTAACTGGAAATATTTCATCATTTATTTATTAAGGCCAGTGAGGTATACAAACTGATTTCACATTATTTAAACTAAGGGCATTCAAAACAAAGGAACCTCCTTTGACATAATATTCAGGATTAGAAAGAGTATTTGAATTAAACAGTGTAGTTATGTGAAAATGTACGCACTTATAATTTCTGAAGTATTTTCCTTTTCCATGAGGTTTGTAAATGCTCATTGTATCAAGTGATATTTTTATCTGCATATAAAAGTGTTCAATAGAGGAGAATACACTTGTGTATGTGTAAAGAACATAAAACTTGTCACTTTCCTGTGAAAGCTTATGTAAAACAAGCAATATACAAATGGGGGGAATTATAAAGTTAGTCATAGGACATTAGACTAAAGAAAATGCTGTCCAAATTAATGGTATCTCAATAAAGAAAGGTATATTTTTGTTCTTTTGTCTCCCTCAGGTGTATTTGGTATTGTTTGAAACAGATTGGTTTGGTATTTTAATGCATTTTGCATATTCTCCTAAATTGAATGTTTGGATTTAAATATGAAGATACTGGATTTAAATATGAAGGCTGGATTTAAATATGAGAGATTATATTTGAATGTGAAGATTTTTTATTTCTTAATAATAATAATAAACAGTTTGATATGTCATGAATCTACTGGAACTGTTTTAAAAGTTTTACTGGAAGAATTTCTTTACTGAGACGCCTTTTTTATTTTAAGGGCTCTTCATACTTTAGTGACACGTCTGCATTGAAATGTCTCTAACCTTGCTCCCGGTATGTATTTCTGACTGTACCATCTGGAGAAATTGTATCACTCCACAAAAGACTTTTGAATCATTCAGTACTGAGATCTGTATTTTGCCCATTTCATTCCCCTGAGCTTCACCTACCTGTTTGAATACAAGCCATGTTTGAATACAAGCCATGAACATGTATGAGTACAGTGAATTCAGTGTGTTTCTTTGTGCTCTGAAAATATTCAGTTCTACTTTATGCTGGCTTTCTTTATGTGGGCTAGTGACCAATGGGATCACCAGTAATGTCTTGCTTGCGAGGAAAGAGAAAAAGAATATTATCTGCATATTTGCTTTTTCAAGATACTCCTCAGAAGCAATACAGAAGAGATTATCAATTACCTAATTATGAGTGTTATCCACAGAATAAAGCTATCCATTGAACTGTTCTAATGTTCTTATACAACACTTTCAAAACCTTCTCTCATTAAATGTTATTTATGCCACAAATACATCCCTTAGGAATAATAATTGAAAAGTTTATTGTCTGTATTTGATATGAAATGTTTGTTTGATACAAAGACATACTGACTTCCAAATAATTTTTTTAAGAAACTTGAAGTATAAATTGAAACCTAATAATATCAGTATCCTCGGCTCACACTTGTAGTGATATATTTTTGGTACACTGGGCTTCCATCAGTGAATTCTTCTTTGAAAGAGTGTCACAGGCAATTTATGATTGGTCATGTAGTGCTGAGATATGGCAATGTTTTCTTCCCATATTCCAGTTAGGAACACCTCTTTGTGCCTCTGTAATATAAAATATTGATAACAATATCCTGCATCTTCAATGAAGAGCTTTGAATTAAAATGTTATCACACTGAACTCACAAATCAATGCTTAGTTCATCATTACTTAGATGATGCACATTCCTTTTATACTTAGAAGGAATTATTATCAATAAAGAACAGATTGGTGAAAGTAGAATTATCCTTTTCTGTAAAGTTGTTAGCTATTTTTCAAGAGTTCAACATAAGTGCAAAGTCTGTGCTAGCTTAATTTTGTAGACCTCCCCTGTAGCTCATTAACTTTGATTTGAAGAGATGAGAATTTATTAATGATCACCTCCATCTCTGGAAAGATGATGGAGAAGCTCATCCTGAAGATCATCTCCAAGCATGTGGAGGATAAGGTGATTAGGAGTAGTCAGCATGGATTCACCAAGGGGAAATCACGATTAACCAATCTGATTTGATGGGATGACTACCTGGGTAGATGAGGGGATGGCAGTGGATGTCAGCAAGGCTTCTGACACTGTCTCCCATAACAGCCTCACAGGTAACCTCAGAAAATGCAGGCTAGATTTGTGGACAGTGAGGTAGGTGGATAATTGGCTGGATGGCAGAGCTCAGTGTTGTGTTCAGTGGTGCAGTCTAGTTGGAGGCCTGTAGCTAATGGTGTTCCCCCAGGGATCAGTACTGGGTCTAGACTTACTCAACTTACTCATCAATGATCTGGACAATGGAACAGAATGCACCCTCAGCAAATTTGCTGATGACACAAAGCTGGGAGGAGTGGCTGATATCCCAGAGGGTTGTGCTGCCATTCAGAGGGACTTTGACAGGCTGGAGAGATGAGTCAAGAGGAACCTCATGAAGTTCAACAAATGCAAGTGCAGAGTCCTGCACCAAGGGAGGAATAACGCCAAGCACCAGTACAGGCTGGGGGCTGACCTGTACAGATCTGGGGGCTGAGCAGCTCTGCAGAAAGAGATTGGGAGTCCTGGTGGACAGCAAGCTAGCCATTATTCAGCCCGTGTGCCTTGTGGCCAAGAGGGCCAATGTTATTCTGGGGTGCATTCAGACGAGTGTTGCTAGCAGTTCAAGGGAGGTGCTCTTCTCCCTCTACTCAGCCCTGGTAAGGCCACACCTGGAGTATTGTGTCCAGTTCTGGGCCCCCCAGTACAAGAGGGACATGGAACTACTGGAGCAAGTCCAGAGGAGGGCTACTAAGATGATTAGGGGACTGGAACACCTGTCATACAAAGACAGGCTGAGAGAACGGGGCCTGTTTAGCTTGGAAAAGACTGAGTGGAGATCTCATTAATGGATATAAATATCTGAAGGGGGGATCTCAAGAGGTTGGAACCAGAATCTTTTCAGCTGTGCCCAGTGACAGGACGAGAGACAATGGGCACAAACTGAAGCACAGGAAGTTCTGGATGAATATGAGAGGGCACTTTACCATGAGGGTGACAGAGCACTGGAACAGGTTGCCCAGAAAGGTTGTAGAGTCTCCTTCTCCAGAGATATTCAAAACCCACCTGGATGCCTTCCTGTGTAACATGCTGTAGGTGATCCTGCTTGGTAGGGGGGTTGGAGTAGATGATCTTCAGAGGTCCCTTTCAACCTCAGCCATTCAGTGATTGTGTGATTCTGTGATCTATAATTATGGTAATATACAAATAGTTATGGGAAGGTTTCTTAGTAAATCAGGTAAATGTCGGTCTGTAGACAATATCCCCTGATCATCATGCTGTCATAGCTTTTCCATTTGAGCAGAAGAAGCTAGAATCAAATAAGCAGTACAGACTACAAAAATGCAGTCCTGAACAAACTACTGTAATGTCCAGTGGTAACCATCTCACGAAGATCACATATAATAGAATTATTTTAATGCATTTCTAGACTTTCTGAAATTCAATATAATGAATTTTCATCTTTTATCTCAAAGGAGCAATAGGTGATGTTTTCTGAGGTGACTTTTAATATTTACAAAATATTTCAAGAAGAAATATATTAGCCAGTTAATATTTTGTTTGAAGTTTCATTTCCAGTATTTCTTCCTACTATGGAAACCAAGAATTTAGACATACAGAGGTAATCAATTTTGTCTACCATCAGAGAATATTTGCACAAAAACATGGTTGCACATTACTGCACAAAAACAAACAAACAAATGAACAAACAAAAAACAACAGGCATGAGTTGATTTTTAATTCTCAGGCCAGGATTTATTAGATACCAAGAAGAAGACCAACCAAAAATTCTATTATAGGATATATTTTTACACATAGATGTGTGCAATGAGACACTTCAGCATCTTCCCCCCCCCCCCCCCCCTTTTTTTTTTCACAGATCTTTTTGTTTGCAGTGGTTTTACATTTATTTATAACTCTGTATTTACTTATTTATTTATTTTTAAACAGTGGTTCATGTGCTATTGTTCTTATTGAAGCATTAATATCCATGGAAATACCACATCATTGAATATTTCTGTTCTTTTGCTTCTTCCTTCAGGCAACACTTTGCATTATCATCCAGATGATTGTTTGGAAAGTTGTAATATGGATTTCATCTCAGTCTGATTGACTAAACTCCAGCTCATATGGTACTATATCCTAGAGCCAGGATTTAATCAGAGTGACTTGATAAATGTCTACTTCAGAGTTTTTCCCCCTGAGAAACATTTTTCACTGATAACAAGACCATTTCACATGTATTTGCACAATCCAATGAATTGGATTGATTAGCACTACTATTCAAGCAACTATTTTAGTGGACGGTTTAATTTTCTAATTTTAAGTCATTTATATTTGAATACTAGTCAATCTTATCGACAACACATATTACTTTTGGCCACAGATTAGAATACTGAACTATTCGAAGAGGTGCTACCTCTTGGGATTGAGATTGGTTTCATCAGTTTTGTAATAAATATTCAACCATGGAGACAAAAAATTTTCTCAAACCTGCAGGGTTACTATTGTACTAAATATTTCATATAAATATGGCTGAATACACTAAGACTTTGTCATGCTGAATATTATCAAGGAATTCAATTTACATGTAAACCATAACTTTTTCACTAGCTGATTTGGTTCATTTAGTCCATCAATTAACAAATATAATATTCAGCCATGTCAGTTTTGGTAATATCAGTTTCAGTAATTTCAGCACATAATGTAAATCCAGTTAAATATGATGATAAGTCTCTAAACCCAGGGCTTCATCATCTCTGTCCAGTTAAGTGATGACTCCAAAATTGAGTCATGAGTAGTCACATTTCATCAAAAACTAGTATGAGTCAAAAGTAACACTCAATGACACTGGCAAGAAACCAAGGACTTTTTCAGACAATAAATAAAGGCAACAAATGAAACAAATTGTTAGTATTAAAAAACTTCAAAAATATGCGTTCATCCACTAAAATGCCAATATTAAAAACAACAACAACAACAAAAAAAAGTTAAGAAAACTTCTAAAACCTTCCATGGTGCTGTCTCCTACTTGCCACATCTCAGAATAGGTATGAATCTATAAATACTTTTGTATTTTGGGATACTATCAATAACCTCATTTAAAATAATTATATTTACTTGGTTCTATTTTTCTACATTGCCACTGCTTTCAGAGACACTAAAATGTAGATCTCCTACTAAGTAAGATTCCTAAGTCATAGACTGCATTGTCATTCTGCTGCTTTTACTTTGTTTCAGATTACGTTAGTGCTTCTAACGAAGCAGAAAAGAGTTGAACATGGTAGAATGAGAGGGCTTTTTCCCCGAGTACTCAGGAGTGATTGTAAGAGACAAGAGTAGATTTACTGAACTACTTGTAGTGTAATGGAAAATGGTATTTTAGTGAATCCCAAACGTTGTCAACAATGTTGTACTAGAGCTGATTTTGCAGGAATGTCCGACTAGACCGGCAGCAGCAGAATAGATGTCTTGTTCAGTGATGGTAGCCATGTAACGCAGAGCTGACTCCACAGGAACAGCTAAGTAGAGCAATAGTGACAAAGCTGATGTCACAGCCCTTGACCACTATTTGGCCACTTTTGATTTAAACTGATGCAGGTTATAGAAATAATTTACGACATGCCAGCAGCATACAATTGGATCTGTGACTTGGGATCTTTCTAAAACAGGAGCCATAATGGGCATAAACATCACTGGTTCTATATGGATACTCCAAAAATACCAAATGGCTCTGTGTGTGTCAGGCAGCTGCAAGAATTTCTGTTCTCTGAAGAAGTCTTTTGGGCAGAGGGGAATATGTGGCAATGTTTCTTTCTGCCTTGTAGAAAGATAGACTTTTTGTAAATTATATTTAGAACCAAAGAAATATATCAATATAATGCTACTATAATATTTTTAATGTTATTAATAATATATTAATACCATAATGCCTTTTATTAATCACAAAATCAAATCCTGCAAACATAAGAAAGCTGTTTAGAAAAATGTAGACCTACAAGTTACATTAATTACATTGTTTCTCATGTTTAATCATTCTCTACAAAACAATGTGTGTCAAAACTTCAACAGTTAGCTTTCCTACATAAACCATTGCATATACTGCTGTAATATGACCTCTATCCTTGTACATAGAGTGAAGAATTGCACTTGAAGCATCTGTGATCTTTATATGTGTATAGATAGTGAAGGTAAAAATGCACACTGATTGGACAGGCAGGTAAAAACAGTACTTTTAGTATTCATCCAGTGGGTAGTGACTAGGAAAGGATGAACACAGAGCTGTGTCTTTTAATGCTTTCTTTCACATACCTTACTGAAAGATCCATGGAAGCAGCCCCAACCATCGATCTAAAGCTTCTCCTAAAGTCAGACATCTCTGTCTTTGCTTTCAAAAACTGAGCACAGCTGATTCTCTTCTGTTATATAACTGTTATATAAAAATATATGTTATATAAAAATATAACAGGTGACTTGTTACATCATGATTACACCACTTAAGAAGAAGGAAACTCATGTACAGTTTGGACCTGGATACAGTCCACAATACAGGATACAGGACACAAACCTCAAGCCTTCACCTCCTGGGATACTACGTTACAGGAGCCATTATGGGCTTTCTAAATGTAGACATATAAGACATACAAGCAGTGCCACTTAATGGTCAGGGCACTTGGATGGACAGAGGACATTTAGGTTCTAGAATTATTTTCTTCTTTTTTATGAAACAATCACTGCATGTGGTGGCTGAGAATCTCTGGAGTGGAAGGAGTCCTGCTGTTTGGAAAGACATTTAAATCACACTTTGATGTAAGAGGATAATATGTGGATCTTTACCAGTGTTCCTTCACTCTTTTTTTTATACGTATCAACACTTTGCCTACTACTAAAATGCATGAAGAATCACTCCACCTCTGTGTATTTCTGGAGTGAGGAGAACCAAAATCATACCAACTTTATCTCACAGGTATTTAAACATAACATGTGGCACCTGGCCACATGTAAAGTACATGTAGAACCATGTAAAGTAGTTGGTTCTACCACAGAACAGTCACATTATTATCCCATACTCTACTGAGGAGTCTTTCCAGTAAATTAAAAGTGTTTTGTTTTGTTTAAAAAAAAAAAAAAAGTTATTCTTGCCTCAGAAATTACTCATTCCTGCACAATCACTTATCCCCAAAGCCCCTTCATTATTATTGTATAAAGTTTGCAGCAGTTTAGTATCTGTGACTTGGCAACAGCTTTTGTTGCATGTCAGATGATTATGTTGCCACTTTTGGATCTCATTAGCATGTGGGTAATCTTTACCATTTCTAGCTTGTTTCCATTTCTTCCATCATGATAAATTATTAAAAATCCCCTCTGTGTCTTCATTAAATGGCTTCTATTCAAATTGGCCTCTATAGGTTAATGAGGGCTCTAAATATGCTTCAAATGGACCTGGAGTTCATAGGTTGTTGATTTATTATTTTCTCGTGACAGAACACTGCACTAAAAGCTATTTCTTTTCATTTATCTGATGTACTATGCTCACAGTCATTATGCAAAATACATCAAGATGTACTCTCTGAAATTAGAGATATTCCTTCATTTCCAACTATGCATGAATGTGCACATGTATTAAGAACATTATGGGATTCATTACCCCGGTATTTGAATCATGATGTATAGTGATGAAACAGGTTGTAACCCCATAAGCTATTATTTCCATTGGAGATAATGGCTCATGGCTATGAAAACTCTTGGGAAAGAACTAACTACAGGAGTGAAATTTAAGTTGTGCCACTATGGCATATCTTGCACCTAGATGTCTGCAAATCTTCAATACTGTAGGGAAAAAGAAACAAAAACAAAACAAAACAAAACAAAACAAAACAAACAAACAACAACAACAAAAACAAAACAAACAAACAAAAAAACAATAATAATTATGAAGTGATTAAAAAGTGAATGGAATAGAAGTCTGCCAATGTATCTCTATCCAGTCATTGCTTAAGACAGAATCAATCAAAAATATTTTCTCACTTTTTAATATTTATATATGACTCTTTATGAAAATAAAGTGCGTGCAGCATTTCCCCCAAAAGTCTGCTGCATCTACTGATCTGAAATGAAACAAAAGTCTTTTGAAAACTTAGATAGTTTAACATAGTCACAATGCCATGATTTTTGTAGAATTTTATCTATCAAAACGCTCTTCTCATTTTGGAGCTATTTTCATCTCTTTTGGTCCATATTATTTGGATTTCCAATTACTAATTCTCCTTATCTTGATGAATATAAACATGACAAAAAGTTATACGTTCTGAAGCCACCAATCTCCATCCCTTTCTGACATTCCAGAAACATCCCTGCATAAAAATGTAATATTTGTTTGCAGCAGCTTCAAGGTATTATGTTAAGTCCTTGCTAAGATTTCTGTTATACCATCTGAGTTGTTTGTTTTGTTTTTGTTTTTTAATGTCACACATTTAGCTCTGGTTCTATAAAATGACCTGTAAGAGTAATAACTTATATCTGTCTATACCTTTCAGAAAAGGGTCTAGAGCTGTGACAAAATAAATCAAGATTAAGTCATGGACTACATAAAAATGGAACTATTTTTACTTTCTGCTATACTTTTTCAGGGCAATCAGTATATTTTTCAGAGCAATCATACATGTTTACAGTATATTTTTCAGAGCAATCATACATGTTTAAGTACATCCAAAAGACTCTGAAATCATAGCTTTTGACAGAGTTGGTTATGACTTTTTCTTTTTTCCACTTTTTAGATTTTTTAGAACCCACCAGTATCTCAGCTTGAATGATTACTGTGCTTAGTAACCACAGCATAAACTCCTTTCTTACATGTACCCCTAATTACCTCATATGAACTTCCTCATATGAACTTTTTCAGCTGAAGCTGAAGGACTTAATAGAGATATATTTTCTATATGTTTTTTTTTTTTTTTTTTTGTGCTGATGATGAATGGTCACTTAACTTCTGCAGTTCAAAGAAGATATTCTGAGTATGTTTTTTCTCCAGTAGTCAGTGGAAAGAACACCAACTTCTGATACTGTATGTCTAGACCTTTTCAGAATAATGCAAGTAATCCTTCTGTGCCAAGTCACCTTAATTTACTGTGAATCTCTTATCCTCACTGTGTCTCTTTCAGCTGATCTCCTTACTTCAATGCCTGTGGCATGACCTTGAATATTGTCTACATCAAATTTATGGACATTTTCTTTTTTGCAGTACTTCAGTGTACTTCCCCCTACTGCTAATTAGAAATAATTATCCAGAAAAGAAAAATAGTGTTTCAAATAACAAGAAAAGGAGGGAAAAAAAATAAAATGGAAGAGGGGAAAGAAGAGCATAAAAGAAAAAATTAAGATGGCATACATCAAGGAAAATAGGAGTTTGGTAAGCATACTTAATAATAAACATCAGCTATGTGAAGATGTTAAATGAGTTAAACTATCTGTGGCAAATGCAATCAATAAATGCAAAATAGTCATTTCAGCTATGGTGTGATGTCTGGAACTGAAGTTAATTTCTTTCTCAGCATGTCAAATGAAATAAATAAAAATATTTAAAATCTTCTTTCTTTAAATATTGTATTACACTTAGTAAGTTATTGTCTATTTTTTTCAAGTAGTTATTGCAATAATAAAACAGCAGTTTCAAATCCCTTTCGTAACACATAGAGTAAAAATACTTCACTTGAACCATATTTTGCAGAAACAATTTTACATTCAACGCTGTATTTGTTTTAATTAGGCACAGACAAAAGAAAATTTGCATATTCTCAATTACATTCAGACAGTTTGCAAAGTGACATGTTGTTGTTTATTCTCCACTGGTATTAACTTGAAGTTTCTTCACAAATAAATTGTAGGTGAAACATATCAACCTTCCTAATCCTGGTCTCATTAGCAGATGAAAATTTCAAAAAGTCACTCTTTTTGTTTGTAGCTCTCCTGTGCTGAAAACCCCCTTGGTATGCCATCACCAAGAGTTTGGGGCAACCCTTTAAAATTATTTAATTTCTTCTTATTAAACTGTACTGTAATTTATAAAGATGGAATTTTATGCTAATGAAAACACTGATCAGCTATAAATCAAAAAACATTGGAATAGATAAATAATGTTAACTTTTCTAAAAGGAAAACAAATACAACAACAACAGAGTTAGGATTCCTGGGTGTTGGAAAGGAAATTGTGAAGATACAAAAGAGGACTAACATAAATAAATAAATAAATAAATAAAGTTAAATAATGTATTATTACTTTGTTCTGTGATTTTGTTACTGTTTAAAGTTGGTCATAGTCAAAAAGTTGTGTTTGGGCTAGTAAAAGTATTAATTTAAAAACTGTAATGCTGTGATTTTTTTTTTTTTCTGTAATGTTTTTACTGTATTTTACTTTCTTTATTCAGTATCATCTTTAAAGAAGAGATGAGCCAGTAGTTTAGCATTGTCTTTCAAGGCAACTGTTGAATAATCTGTGTGAATTTCAGGTCTGAAGTTGTACCTATTCATTAAGACACTTGTTGGGGCTTGCCAGCAAGAAGCTTAAAGAAAACTATTTTGCTGGCATAATTTGAAACCATGCTTTCAGACAGCAACTCTCCTAACCTTTGTTCAAGTGTATCTTCTATTCCTTGTTTATAATGGACTAGCAGAGAAGAAGTAGGAAACCATGCAGTATTTCTTTTTCACTAAAATTGACTTCGCGCCACTATCTTTTTCCTTCCCTGCAACTTACCTCTCTCTGATATAGATGAAGGGTCAGACTACTCATATTCACTGCATGGGACTTTTACAGCACCACAATATGTCTCTCAGGATGACACAAAAAAGTGATTGAAAAGAAATCTGAATGGTGTATAAGGAACTTGAGCTGCCAGTTAGAAAACAATTTGCCCTGATGAAATCTTGCCCCTAAATCAGGGTTGCAGACATATGTCTCTGCTCATTCAGCATTCAGAACCTGTGTCTAATAGTACCACTTTGGGTCTACAGTCTCTCTCTTAAATGTATAGCAGTCATTTACAATCCAAATTTAGCCTGCTGGTCTAATATTTCAGTAATCTGCTACCAAAATTGTCAAAGCTGTGAGTTTCTTTTAGATTAGTTATGTTTTACTTTGACATATCCAGAGTCTCATACTACACCTGGAGACCTCTGGAGGGAAAGAACACCCACATGACCTGCTCCATACCTTGTGTTTCAGCCTGCCTTCTTAAGGAACAGAAAATGGAGAGTGATTTGCACCTTCACAGAAAGCAGTAAGAACATGTTACACAGAGAAGCTAACTACAGCAGAAGTCTTCCATAAAGATATCCACTTAACAGATTTCTTAGCTGAACTATTTTTGGTGAGACATAATAAGGATTTTTTTACAGCAGAAGCAGACTGGATAACTTGAGTAATGGCTTCCTGTTTGTTTGAATTTTCCTGCTAAATTTATATTCTCCAAATTGTTTTGATCATTTTCCAAATTTGTATTTCTCATCTGAACAAGTTTACAGAAAGAACCCAAAAATGCGCATAGAAGCTTATTATACTCATTTTTATTTTGACCAGAAAAAGAGATATTAAATATGTTGCAAAGGACCCCAGGAAATGCTGTTAGAGTAGAAAAGAAATTCACACTGAAATGGCCCACAGCCAAAGGTATACCAAACAGGAATTGATTGGAACAGTACTCTTCAAGCAGATTAAAAATTTCTTGAGTTGGTGTACATTCTTCAGCCATGACTCCTCATATCACACAATATGAGAAATTGTTTAAATTCTAGTAACCTAATTAATGTTTGGCCAACATGTCCTTCACTGAGGCAGGTTTTATTAAAGTACACAAATATGGATATAAATGCAGATTTCTGTCATGGTGGCTCAGAGATTTAGCCATCCCCGTGCAAGTCCATTTGCTCTTCTGAAATAGTTTTAGTTTTCCTAATTGTTCTTTAATAGTACAGACATTTACAAGGCTGCTTTTGAAACTGTCAGAGCAAAGGCATTTGTTTGCTTACAGCACTGATATGACCCATAGCTTTTCTACCTATGATAATATGTAAACATGTTTCTTGTACAGTTTGCTTTTGCTATCATTTCAGTTCTAATTTCTCTCCTCAGCTTGGACAATATTGTTTGGAAAACCCTAGGAGGACTCATTAGTCCCCGCATTACATATATAATTTGTTGACACTTTCTTCAGTGTCACAAGGAGTTATCTGCCAACAGTCGATGCAGTGTTACTAGCCTCAAGCAGAATCTTATCCAATTGCTCTTAATCTCCTAATTTGTGTTTTTCTGAGAAGGAGATGCTAAAGATTTTGATTAGTTGTATTCATGCTCATATATCCCATTGTTGTCTGCTCTTAGCTGTTTACAGCTGATGCAGCTCCTAGTACTACAGATTCATTGCAATCCACTGACAAAATTCACTCTTCTCCCACAGACCAACTGCCTGTCTGCTTGTACTACACACTTTGGGTAATATCCCCTGTATTTTGCCTTTTCAGAGAAATATTTATCATCTAAAGAGCTGTATTTCACCTCGTTTCAAAGTTTTTCTATTTTTTCCATTTGTTGGAGTTTTTGGATCTTTTGTTACATTCAGAATCATGTTTATGGGTGAGGGAAGCATGTCATATATGTAAATGAAGCCAAACATCTATTGTTATCATAATGGAAAACTGAACATTCTAGTTCAAGAATCATCGCTAATCTAGATCCAATTATTAAGGAAAAATAAATAAATAACACAGTTAGAGTACTTATATAGAGAAAAGTATGCAATAACAATGATACAATTAAAACTGTAACACATATACTTAATTTCTATCCCTTCTACTCTTCAGGGTCCCACTGTTCTTCAGGGTCCTAAGGTCAGTGATTCCACCCTAGTTCTGCTGGCAGGGTGGTGTTATAATAAACTGTCAGTAAGTGAAGCCCTTTGGTGGGAGGAATAAGATGTTCCTGTTAATGGCTTTATTTTTTCTCTTTTTTTTTTTTTTTTCCCTTTGTGTGCATTCATTTATTTATGTTTGCCAGTGTACAAATACACATTTCTTTTACTTCAATGGCCCACAACTCTGAATAAACATCTGAAATTACTGCTTACGGTGTTCTTTATATATGTTAGATATGTTAGCATTTGTTAGATTTACTCTTTTTACTACCCCTAACACCAGTTGTGTCCAGCTCCATGTCAACAGTCATTAGTGAATTATTTGTGATCATGGGGTCCAAGTGTCAAGCCTGTACCTTATGCTTTATCATCCCATGCCTGTACTGCTCTACACCTGGGTCTCCTCTTCTCAAGGCCCTGGATATACCAGGCTTGAACATCTCTACTATGTCGTTGTGTTAGAGTGGTAAAGACTTCACTCTACCTATAACACCCTCTTGTCATTGCATGAAATGAACTGTATATACTACTATCTGTATAAAACTATGGCTATGCCATACACAGCTAAACAAAAGCAAAAGACATTAGTCCTAGCCTTGGACAGTTAGAAAAAATGTTGTCACAGCTAAACCAGTAAAATCAAGCTGTGGGCAGGTCAAGGGAAGTTCAGATGGAGCAAGACCAACTATCCTCAATCCCGAGGCCTTGCAAACTGGGCACAAAGCTGATGGCCTGTTATTAAAAATGCTAATACGTAGTTACAGGTTTTTCCAGTTACACTTCCCATGAAGTCCCTAACTGTGAAATGTGCTAGTAATTAAGCTGCTATGTTATTTTTATGCCTTTTTCTTTCCTCATTATTACCTAAACAGGATTGAATGTGCTGTATTGAATCACACTGCTGAAAGATGTTTACTATAACTTTTGCCAGTATAAGATTGGTATAAAACTGAAGCTGCACTGATAGGTAAGTGTAACACACCAACAATATATTATATCTTACTACTCTTTCTTTTAACATTTTGCAATTACAAGGATCACCAAGACTATGAACTCCAGTGGTAAAAATATTAACCTCTGGCCATTTTTCTGGCTCTTATTACATTTGGCCCTTCTAATATAATAATCTGCCTATATATTCAAAATAGGTATCCATAGATGATTTCACTTTGTGGTTTTCTCTCTTTAAGTAATGTAAGACTGCAGGATTATCAGTAATAGAAAAATAGAAATTATCAAATTGTTTATTTCATATTCTGATTCCTTGTTCTATTAGTGTTGAAGCCCTTCAGCATTGCTCAGATATTAAGTCCATGTAAGGCTAGAGAACAAATTGCTACAGTCAAACTGTCTCCTGGCAGCATTTGTGTCATGGATTCCATTAACACACTGAGCCAGGACTCTGTCTCTTCTCTGCTCTAATTTTCACGTAATTCTTTACCTTTCCTTTCCCTGGCAAGCTAATTTCCTAAGTCTCTCTTCTGTTTCCCTAATTCTTTCTTTTGAAATAAGGATCTGGATGATTCAGCCATCACACAAAAATAAATAAATAAATAAATAATATTAAAAAAATATATCTTTCCTTTCTTGATATTCTTATTTATTATCCTCTATCCTGGTCTTCTCCTGTAAAGATGGAAGAACAGTAAGTCTGTAACCTTTGCAAAATACCTTGATTTTACATCAAGGAAAATCCCACAGGACATTTCTTTGTTGCCCTTCTTCTTGTAGGAAAAATAAATAAAATAGCTTCATTGCTGCAAAACAATTCTGCTATTCCATCCCCAAAAGGTGTGTTAAACATACATGACAACCTACATTTAAACTTGCAGTACTGTTCTGGTTCTGCTCAGACTAGCAATTAACACTAGCCTGAACCCCTAACAACTTCCAAGCACTCTTGACTAATTTATTTACCATTTATTGCAATATTTTCTAAACTATTAAATATTATAGGGTCTGTGCAAACATTGTTTTTGAAGCAAGTCTAGATTTGTTTATGTTGCGTGATATCATAGCAACCAACCATACTGTACATTTTTAAATACTTGATATGAAACTTTGTCTAATAAGTTACTTTCATTAGTTCTACCTTTATTTATCTTTGGAAGCATAAACCAACATGTGAAGATTAATGTGACATTTTTATACCTCAATATTTTGTTCTCTCATGTAAAGCAAGACAAAAACAACATTGAAAGAATACATGAATTACAAGTATAATTCATGTACAGTCTTTGGAACAATGCCAAAAAGTCCTAATTTAGGTATTAACATTTATGTAAAATTGGCCACCAAACCTGGCAAATGTACTGGTACCTCTAATAAAAATATATAAATAGCATATTTACCAATGAGCAACATACTTGTTTCATTTAATTTACAGTCTGAAAGTAAAAAGCAGTAATCTTAATAAATGTCATACAAATAAAACTTGTGTATCAAAAATGTATTAAAAGTAATTTCCCTTCCCTTTTGTGCAAGTACCTCCTTTGGAAATAGGAAAACTTTAATTTTATTAATTTCAGAATCGTGCCATTTAAAACCAGTATTACCAGCTTGAATCTAGGTTTTAAAATATTGTTTTTAAAACCAAAGTTCATTGTAAACTCTAATCCAGCAAGGATTTACTAATGTTCATAAAAGAATGATTGTTCACTAAAAAAATGACTATTTGTATTTGACTGGATTTACTTTCTTGTTTGCAATAAAGATCAGCTAAATAGCATAAAAAGACATTTCTGTATTTGCCTTAGGAAATAAACATTAAAAAACAATTAAAAAAAAAGGTTGTTAATAGAAACAGGTACTCACTGTTTGAATGTAAAGAAATGTAATCCATAAGACTAATTCCATTTATGTTTGAACTGCAAGCTCCAAATTCTCTGGCAGGTTAAGATAGCAGCTATGCCACATCAGGACAGCTGCTTTTTTCCCTGTCTGAGCCTTCCTACTTACATAATGATCCAATATTGCTCATGCAATACTTCAACAGTCAGATCAGAGTATAGAACTAGAGACAACAATCTGACAAGTTTTTACAGATCGTGCCATAAGGAAGTATTGTTTTTATCTTTAATCTTACAATAGCTTTTATAGTCAACTATTTTGCAATATTTTAGGGAGGCTTGCTTATACTTGGATCATTAAGTTAGACAGGATACATTGGAAGATACTTTATCACTTACCAATAAGTGATCAACAAGCTTTGGACTTTTCAACTAATTTACAGAACAAATTAGATCTTATCCTATAATGGTAAGTTTTGTAATTAAAAACATATTTTTATTTTAAAGATACAGAAAAAAGTGAAAGAAGTTTTAGGAAAGTTTTAGAAAGAAGTTTTAGGAAAACTACTTTGAAAAATAATTTGTGATTCATGACAAAAACACTTGAAATATTTGTTGTCCTACTTTCCATTTGCCTTAAGAAAAACAAGACCATAGTATATCTCAGTGATATGAAGTGGAAATGAAATATTAAAATAGGGAATTGAGCATAGCATTATAAAATTTACTTGTGGCTGATCAAAGAGCTGCTATTTTTTATTTATTTAGAATCATAGAATCATTCAGGTTGGTAAAGACCTCTACTTATTTATTAATTATTACAGAAAAATAAAAGATACACATTGGGTTTTCAAGCATAGATTTTTTCTTTCATGTTCCATAAAGAAATGATTCTAGTGATACTGACTGATATAACTGACACACATTCTTATAGTACAGCACAGTATATATTGTAGTACAAATTATTAAACTCTTACAGAATTACAGAACTCTTACAGAAGTCTTTAAAAATGAGAAGATTAGAAAATAACTTCAAAGATTTACTCTTTGGTTTTCAGCCCTGATCCAATGCCTAGTTCATTGAAATTCCCTTGAATTAACTCCATAAAATCTAACAGACATTCAACATGGAGTTTTGTGAGTCATCAACTCAAAATGGTATAGTGTGGGTGGGTTGAGCCTTGAACAAGAGAAAAAGACTGCTAATTCCTTTCCTATCTCATCTGTGTAACATGCTACCTCTGCTACCTGAAGTCCTCCGTACACACTGAAGAGCTCTTATCTTGCTGGTGTTCATATTTAGTTATCACAGTTATGTCATGCAATTAGTCATGCTTCAACTAAAATAAGTGTAAATCCATCATAATTAATCATTTTTAAGTTACTTTTCAACTTTAGAAAGATTTAAAAGCAGCATATGTAAGTATTTAGTCTCTTTTTGGCCCTCCAACCTTTAATATGGATTTCTTCCCTGAATAATTTTTGCACCATTAAAAAATAGATTTTTTCCTGTATACTTTTTATACTGTTTACATTACTTTTCACTGCAGTTTAATATTGGAATGATCACATTTTATAGCCTCATAAAGTTATAAAGGCTATAGCAATTTCTAGCACAACATTTTTTATGGAAATGACAAAGATTTTCCACCAAGTCAGCCTTCCAAAAAGGCCTGTAGTGCTGCTCTCCACAGATGATAATAATAGCAATAATATTTATTTAGTACCTTTCATCTAGGATTGGCAAATAGGCTAGGCAAATTGGCTAGGCATGAAGTCCTAGCTCTGTGTTTGCTTTAGACCGTGCTACTGCATTTTTGTCTCAGCAGGAGTCTGGAGGTGAATCAGAGTATTGCTTTTATAGATGTCATACCCATTATGAGAATGTAAATGATACCCCTTTTGCAGAGATTTGTCCATCAGCAGGCATCTTCCTTCTTCTCTCATTTAAAAATAAAAGGTGGGGATGGGATGGGGGAGTGCTGAATACTAACACACACCACTCTTTTTCCTAGTTCTGTGGGGATATTTGTTTCCCGATTATGTAAGTCTC
Source organism: Aythya fuligula (assembly GCF_009819795.1). Taxonomy (NCBI): domain Eukaryota; kingdom Metazoa; phylum Chordata; class Aves; order Anseriformes; family Anatidae; genus Aythya; species Aythya fuligula. The sequence goes on along the minus strand of NC_045562.1, from coordinate 22,669,722 downwards.
CATTCTGCTGCACAATAAATAGGTATTTTTTTCCACTTTTCTGAGGGGAAAAGAAAATTGCAAGAATTAAGAGATCACAGATGTTCATATTAACAGTGAAGGATTTAGGTAGAACGCATTGTTCAAAAGGAATAGTTCTTTGTTCTAATGACTTGATCAGTACCTTTAGAACAAGAGCCATTTAACTTTGGTGCATATTTAGTTCACCCAATTTGGTAGCATTCCATATGATGTAAATGTCTTCTGCTTACAGCAAGGGATTTGAAACAATCTAATAATGATTTAATAATTGACAAAAAAACTATATCATTTTATAATGGCTTGATATTTTCTAAAAACAAACAAACAAAAATAATCTCCACGACTAGTTATTTATTAACAATTTTTTTCTCTTTCAATCATGAAAATGATCTACTTTGCCAGGGACAACCCTAGTCTGCTAGTTTCTTTCTGTTATTTCAGAATGCTTCTGGTGAAACAAGTTATATTTTAGCAGCTTTAATGCTGCTGAAGGTTTGATGATGTTTAATAAGATACAAATTTGGAAAGAACTCTCATGCAGTATTTACAATTTTACTTCTTCAGGGTAAGTTTTTCCTGCAAGCCGAAAGTTTTAGATCTCCTGAAGGCAATAAGACTGTTGTTGCTCACTTGATTTTGCACCAATTGAATTCTTTTGTGGTGTGCAAATAGGAATGTGGTATTGCAATATCCAGAAGAACCACTTCAGGTGGTTCCAAACTACATTAGTAACATCAGCTTATTACCATGGAAATGTCACTCATCTAGGATTTAACTCTGAAGACTGGAAATTATATTCTGTTGTGTAAAAGAAAGGACTGTTTTTTTGTTTGTTTGTTTGTTTGTTTGTTTTTAAATATTATTTTATGTACTTAACATAAGTAAATGAAAAATAAAACCAAAGACCAGCAAAATTATTGATGCTCTTCAAAGTATATCTTTGAGTTTTCCCCTCCCTTTTAGTGTTTCCTTACAAAAATCTGCAAAAGTTCTGAAAAAAAAAAATAAAATTTTTGATTTCTAGGGCTATTATGTGAACAATCAGAAAATATTCAGTTGATTTCACTTAATGTCGTGACTAGATTTTTTTTCTTTCACTACTATATACATATATATATATATAATTTGGACTCTTGTCCATTCTCATTAAGAGGTATCATCTCTTCATTCTAGTCCTTCAGCTCATCACAGCTGCCAAGATCATTTTCCTCTTTAACTGATTTATTACTGCCTCATGTTTTAATCTCTGCTTACTTTTCTGTTTTCCCACAGCAGCCTTGCAGCCCAGCAAGTATGGTATTACCATTATCTGTAACAGGCCACAGGCTTTGTACCAAGTTAACAGCACAGACTTCAAGCCTGTCTGGACCTGCCTGGAGATTGTTGTAGCTTGTAATATGTTATCTAATGATGATGAGTATTGCTTACTCTGGTTTATCTTTTGCTTAGTTTGTTAGAATTCTGTCCTATAACATCTGCTGTTATGTACTGTAGTTAATACAGTAACAAGTTAGTGGCTGGAATAATCTACGGCCCCAGGATAAAATGCGATGTAGAGGTCAGTAATACATGTGATGATGAAACAGGCCTTGAAAGTGTATGCACAGGATGACAACAGAGGCCACAAGGCTATAAAAAACTCAGCCGTGGTCAGTTACTGGTCATCAAATGACCAAAGCCTTCAGAGCTTGGCAAAATCAGCAGTAGAGATAAAAAGAACAAAGAACCAATACCCAACATATCTAATACACATATAATTTCCTTATACAGTATATTCAGATATATTGAAACTTTGCAGAAAAAATGAGGAAAGCATGCTAGGAAATTTATCAAAACCACCCCAAGAGAATCCTAGAGCTAGGAGGAAAAAACTGTCAACATTTATAACTTTATTGTCTCAGTGAAAGACTTGAATGCTGAGACTCGCTGTACATTTCCCTATGCATATTGAGTTGTTGGCTTTAGTACCCAGAAGGGTAGTGGAAGGCTAAACATAACACCAGAGAAAGAGGTAGGTAGGTGTTAGAAAGTTTGTGTATACGTCATTTTAATTATGTATACTTTGAATTGTGTATAATTGAATGAATTTGAAGAATTTGAAGAATTCTTCCATTACACCAGTAAGACTTCAATTAGACTAACAGTAATTATCGTTTTTTGCATATATGGCATGATCCTCTTGCCTGTAGAAAGATTCTGAATATAAGAAATAGATGACAATTCAAACAACCTGATCTGAAACTGATATGCAATGCATTGATTGCATTATTCAGTGCAATAGTTTCACGCTTCTTTCAATGCCCCTCATAACTTTATCTTTCCGTACTGTTTTTTCTCCTGTTCTCTCTTGTTGTTGTATACCTTTATTATTCTACCAGTTTATCGTATCTATCCACTCTTCAGGTATTTTCTTGGACCACAAAACTCCTCAAGAGAACACTCTCAAGTGTTTATCATCAGCTGATTAGCATCTCTTCCTTAAAATCCTTTATAAACCATAGAAAATATAAAACAATAAATGGTGAGTTGGTAAGCAGTGGGATTCTAATCTGATGTTGTATTTCAATTGCAAATAAATCAATAAAAAGTATACTTTATGTACCTTTATGCCTCCTGGGTTGCCTGCCAGATAGTTATAGAAAGAATGCTAAATTTGTGAATGGATTCCTGCCAAAGTCTTCTATGAAGGTGTAATAATTGAAGTAGCATACTTGCTTTGGTGCATATAGATGCAGAGTTCTCCAGACTCCCTGTCTGTAGCTGGTGTTCACCATTATAATGCATGCTACCACACTTTTTAGATGTCTATAATTACAGCATTTTTTTTTCTCAGGAAGAACATTACAAAGACATATGGAAATAAAGTTGGAAATCAAATTCTGTCTTTGCAAATCTACCTATTATAATATAGCTTTTCAATAAAAGAGTAAATCTGGCATTATTGTACAGTGTCATGAAGACATAATTTTTATGGAGGCCCTCTGCACTCTACAGTCATAATGATTCAAAGTTAAAAGAACTAAACTGCTTTTGCTCCTTTAATCTTTTTTTTTTTTTTTTTTTTTTGACGAAGAAGAAAGAATGGAAGAAGGAAGGAAGGAAGGAAGGAAGGAAGGAAGGAAGGAAGGAAGGAAGGAAGGAAGGAAGGAAGGAAGGGGAAAAAAATAGGATTAATGCCTCTTTTATATGTTGTGGGCAGAAAATGGCTAAGCAAACTAGATTATGGTATCCTTATGCACTGGACTTTTGGGGAGTAAATATTGGTTGATCAGCTTGTATATTTCAATGTCTTTGGTTTGCATTATTCTTTTTGCATTTTTCTTATGAATAGTTGTCTATTGCTTATAAAATTAAGATTGATAAAGTTTAATGATTCTAACATTTAATTAGCAATGCATTTTTCTGTAAGACTGCAGGCTACTGGCTAAACTAGCCTGTAGACTAGCAGCCACCATTTTTTGTAGAATGTCCACATGCTTCATTACATAGCTATTACCTTTGATTTACATTTGTTCAGTCCTGAAGTTGTTCCCATTACATTTCCTTATATCTCTGCAAGGTATTAGATTTCTGAAAATCCAGCCTCTATGTAGTAGTTTTATTGATTTAAGAAATGGCTTCTGTTAATTCAAACCCAGAGGCTATAATTGGTTACTGAGTCTTCATAGAGATCTGGTGGAGAGAGCAGTAAGTAGTAAATACTCTGAGTAGTTCAGTGTCCATATGCCATATCTGAGAGAATATTGTATGTGCCCTTTAGAAAAAAGTGAGACACAGAAAACAGAGAGAGAGGTTTTTGTTTTGTTTTGTTTTGTTTTTTCTGTGTGTGTTTCTTTTGATTGTTGTGCGTGTGTGTGTCTGTGGCTCTTGCCAGCAACAGACATTCTCCACACTTCAGGCTGGGGTACCTATGGAGGTAAGGAAATGACAGAAAAATGTGTTTGCTATCTGGAGCATCTGGGGCAGTCATGGACAGAACTGATCATTGTCAGGCTTGTGGAGGCTTTGGTGGCCCTAGCTGTATTGTATTCATTGTCACTAATGAAAATATTAATTAAAACTTCTATTTTGAACTGTTGTGCTCACCTGCAGCAGTGTACCCCCTCCAAACTCTCATTGTGCATGTGTATATATATACTTGTGTAGATTTTGCAGTTGCTTCAAAAAAGTCTTTCTCAGAACATTTAGGCATTAAACAATCTAAGACATTCTTTGCAACATTTGAATTGGCCATGCAGACCTTATAATTAGCCCTGTCTTTTTGAATAGGTGAAAATATTTCTTAACTAATCTGCCTCAGGTGAACATTTTAGTCTCATGAAAAATAGAAGAACGTGAAGAGCTGAAAAGCAAATTATGGAAAAATAAATCATATCATGCCACAGTGTCATCATCCTGCTCCTCAACCATTTTTCACTATCTTCTAGTGTCATTGTAACCTTCCACACAAGGTTAAATGTCAGAGTGTGGTTGTATCAAAATAGCGACATTTCTCACATCAGAAAAGTACTATACCATTGATAGTTTTCCTCAAGTCAGATGTCACAAAGACATGTTAGTACACTAAAAAGAAAAGCTAGAGTGATTTCAACATTAGAATTAAGATATGTCAATCACAAGAAATGGTGTAAATATGACCACATACTCAGGCCAGAAATTATTTCTTTCCATGGCAAAGAAAGCAGCCTGGGTTTCTTTGCTTTTCTGTGTGATACTTCTGTACAGATTTGTTTTATTTCAAATGCCATCAGATTTAGCTTAAAAAGCCAAAAGATAAAAATCTGACGATTTCACTTGTGTTAACTCCAAAAACAATATATATAAAAATAAAATCCAGAGATGATTAGTATGGAGAACAGAGGAGATAAATGTCTCTGGGAAATAAAAATTGAACAAGATGCTCAAAACACACAGAGCAGACCAAATTGCTCAAAACAGCATACAATATTTCTTAACAAATTAATATTAAAACCAGAAAGAACTAGAGCATACCTCAGACATCAGTGAAAGGTACTCCTAATCAAAGTCTTCTAAGGGATGTGATATCAGATGGTGAAATACAGGTAACAACATCCTATTTAACATGTGTGTTATATATTTGCCTTCACAAAGCCTTATGTCATCTGTCCTCTATGTTTTACAGGGAGCTGGGATCATTGCCTGATGTTTCTTCATAATCTTCTGTAACTCAGTACTGAAACATACAGATTTAGAAAAATTCTTTTTCACTATATTTCCCTCAATAATGTGTCCTTAATACATCTCCTTCAGGCTTTTAATTTTAATTAAAGTCCTCACCTTTTACTGAATTCTGTTTTTATTTAGTGTCTTTCTAATAATGGAGAAGCAAGCCAAAAATACAGTTCTTCATAACAACTTTTGTATGTCAGGATAGGGAAGAGCTCTATTATACTGAGGTGAGGCTGAAAGTCTCCTTTAGCCAGACTGCTTCATGCCTCTCTTAATGTCCTCCCTACAGTGAGGGAGGAAACATAGCTTGTCTCTTTCAGTACCCCCTTAGCCAGTGTGGCCTTTCTCTACCTATATTTCTGGTTATTGAGTGCTCTACTCATCCGTTGTTATTTTTGTCCTTCATATATCTATCCAGTTATTGATTTTAGCTAATACCTGCATGTATTGTTAAAACATGGAGAGCTGATTTATTTAGCCCTTTATAAAATGTTCCAGACAATGCAACCTGAACAACCTTACCTTCAGATTATATTGGAATTGAGTTTTATTCTGCAGCAAGAGAATAACAAAATAACAAAAATCATGTTTTACTAGGAAATTCCAAACTGCACAATTAATACAATTGTAATATGTATCTTCCCCTGATCCTCATTTTCATACAATATTTTTTCTAGTCAAAGCAAACAGGCATAAATTCCACTACAGCCAAGAACTGTTTCCTGGCATCTAATTTTACTCCTTTTTTGTTGTTGTTGTTTGTTTTGTTTTGCTTTGTTTCTTATTTAGATCCTATTAAATCTATTATTACTATTTTGTTCCTTCCTAAAAACTTTTTTTTTTTTTTTCCCTTTGGAGTTTACAAACTTTATACAGACACAATGTTACCAACTCCCTCCCTCTTCTGTTAACATTTGGCCAAGGTATACAGAATGTGATTTAGCTCTTACATTTTCCCTTCTTAAAATGTTCTCCCTCATCTTTTGCTCATTTTTCCTGCTCTGCTATGAAATGCATCTCATTTGCTCATTTACTTTTCTAGTAAAGTGGTGCCCAGAACTGGATGTAATATTCCAAGCTTATTGGCATGAGTGTTATACTGTGAATGATTATCATTTCCTTGGGTTTTGATGTCTCTTCATATGAAACCCAAAAGCTCATCGGACTTTCTTAATCACTCCATAGATTCATGCCTAATTTTCTACCCATTACCACCTCCATGGTTCTTTATCACTACAGCTTTCCAGGTTTCTCTCTCTCATTCCATAGCTATGTTTTGGATTATTTTTCTTCAGATACCATTAGCTTGTCTTTTTCCCAATTGAATCTCATTTTGCTGCTATGTCTATGTTTCTAATGCTGCTTGGTCCCTTTCTATTATTTTTGTAACATCACTGGTGTTTGCAACACCTCCTTATTTAGTATAATATGTAAATTTCATCAGCTTGCTGCTTACTCCCACTTTCAAACGAGGATGTCAAAAAAAAAATAATGGAACTAACACTAGTACTTTCAGTGCTTCTAGAAAGCTCCCCCACAACGTGATACATTGCTGTGCATCATTATCCTTTGTTAATGGCCTTTCAGTCACTTTTCAGACCATACGAGAGTGTCCCTATCTAAACGGCATTTAATTAATTTTCAGAGGCGGATTTTGACAGATAATACTTTTTTTTTTTGAGCGCCTGAGAAAGGATTAACAGAAAAATAGATTTTATTCATTTTCCTTTTTCTGTACTAAAATTAAAAATCTATCAACAACAACAAATCCATCTCTTTTTTTTTTTTTTCCTGACAAGTTCATGTTTCTCATTCCTTATCATTCCATAGTTGGCTAGCTATTCAGTGGACATTTTGCTCCTGATATTTATTTCCTTGCTTTATTCAAGTTAAAATTTATGCATATGGTCTGACAAACTGAACTCAATAGGTACAGAATTATTCTTAATTCTATTGTTTATTTATTTATTTATTTTTTAGTATTTCACAAACTCTCAAAGTTGCTCTCAATGTAACAGCAAAATAATTATCAGGTATTTTTCCTTTATTGTCCTTCCTCAAAATACATGCTTACTACAATCAAATTTTCTGTTACACTTTTTCCAAGATTTACCTTACTGTTCCCCTTGTCAGTAACTTTGTGAGTTGCTTTGAAATTGCCCAGCTTCTTTTCTTTCTTTCTTAATTGAAAAACAATCCATCTATAATCTGAGTCACAAATTTCCCCCATCTCTGTACTCAGAACCTTTATTAGGAGTGATGGTGGGGGGTGCCTTCTCCCAATCATTTTTGATTGCTTTCTCTGTAACCAGTGTTTTTAAGCAGATTTCTTAGCACTTAGAATTCCCCAGGAGTATAGATTCATAGATTATAAAGCTACAAGGGACCATTATGATCATCTACTCTGACCTTCTGCACAGTACATAACAGCAGTGGTTAGGGGAACCTTCAAACCACCTACTGTGAAAGCAAAATGATACATAAAATGTTTAGAGTAAAAATGTGCTCATTCATCTCTACTCTATTCAGATGCTCCTATTATAATCATCACAGTAACAACTCCTGCAAGAGTCAAGGGAACATCTGGTGGAACACATCTAATGCAATATGCCTTTCTTTGGATTAGCTTAGTGGGGGCTGTGGTTTATGAGAACACTGCACCTATGCTCTTTAACCGTTAAAAAAAAAAAAAAAAAAAAAAAAAAAAAAAATTTTTTTTTTTTTTTTAAAAAGAAGAAGAAAAAAGCCATCAAAAATCATGGTGAGCTTACAGGAACATTCATAAGGATTAGGAAAATAGTTCCATTATGGGATCGAGGCTGAAGAGTCCTTCCTTTTGTCTCCAGCATAGCTATCATGGAGTAGGTTGTGTTCTATTTAAATTCTGAGTACACATGGAGCTCCATCAAATATGTACAAAATCTTCCAGTTCTTTTAAGATAAGCAATTATCAACTAATGACAGTTAGAGACGGGAATGATGAAAGGTCTAATTAAATTACTGATGCACTACAAGATCTCACATCAGATCCTAAATTATATTTCCATTGGCAGTTTGGGCAGTGGCTGTGGTGATATGCCATAAAACCAGCACATTATGTCCTGATAACAGCACCATAAAAGAGATTCACTACTACTCTTATCCTCACTATTCACCAGAGTACATTTGTGGCAACCTTCCAACAAGATTGCAAACTTTTCTGCTTCTTTGCCAATTTATAGTGTTCAATTCAGAAGTTTTAAAAATCATTGTTATACACATACATAATATAATTCAGATATAGACATCTGACTATAGCTAGCTGCTTCAGCATTTGTATTTGTATGGGCAGTCCAACAATTTTCATTGACTGTGTTTTATTTCATGTGTCCTAGCATCTAAAACCTATGAAATAATGAACTCAAAGTTTCAAAAAGTGTCCTGATATAAAAAATGGCACTGCGTGCTTATGCACTACTTGGAAAAAAAAACAAAACAAAACAAACAAAACAAAAACAACAAACTAAGAAACAAACAAACAAAACAAACAAATAAACAAACAAACAGGAAAGTAGAGAATATCCACATGAATATCCACATCTTGCCAGCTTTTTTCCTAATTAGGCCTGATGTACTTTTTTTTTTTTAATTTATTTTTTAAGGAGAAAAAAAAAAAAGTGGTATCCTCGGTATCCCCAAAGCACAGGCTTTTGAAGCTTCCAGGGAATATCCAAGGACCTATCTGTCTCCCAAAAGAGCTTGACTGCACTTCTCACTGAAGTTTTGGACTTAGGGACTCCTCTATTCTCTGAACACACCTTAGAATATGTCCTCCAGCAATGTTGCCTAAATTTTAGAAAGTTAAAAATGACAGAAAAGCACATTTCAAGGGAATTATCCATTGATCTATAACATATTTATATAATAAAATAAAAGATGCAGTTTCTTAAACACCAATATGTAGCCCTTGATGTGTTATGTGTTCTGTGGAGGATATATATTAACTAAGGACCCTATTCATCCATCTGTCCACACCTTGTCTTATTATATGCGTAGCAAGTCTACATGTCTACAAAATCATTTTTAAAATAAAATTCCGCAATAATTAAAAATCTAAAAAAAAAAAAAGAAGACTGTTCACATTATGGTGATCTTGGATGAGAACAATACAAATAAATATCAGTTTCAAAAACAATGAGGTAACATACTTGTTTTTCAGTGATTTTCTTTAGTAAATTCCCCACTTACTGAAAACATGAACCTGTATAAATGAAGCACATAACCATCACCCTGAAGATTACTTGCTGTCTTCAATTTGAGATTAGAATACTAACTTTGGTATTAGAATACTAAATGTACACACAGAGAGAAAACTAGAGAGTATGTAAGAACCAATGGAAATGCACTGGGCACCAGACAAACTTTCTGTCAAATTCAGACAAAGAATGATTTAGCCACATGTCGGGGAATAAACACTGGGAAATTAAAACCAATCACCAAAAGAAAACACACATTTGAACCTGAAGTAAAAGAAGGTTTGCATACATGCATGGTAAGGAATCCATTGATTAAAACAAATTGCTTCTCCCTCCTCCGAGATGACTCTCTGTCCTGAGCAAATACAGAGTAATCCACAGTGAGAAGAAAATCTCACAGTACATTTTACTTGGAACAGCATCAAAATTATTACAACAGTTAATTTTTCTTGCAGTCACAAACATTCTAAAATCTGAAAATAACCAATGAAAAATGGAGTGGTAGCAGTTGGAACATATGAGGAAAAAGAAAGCTAGAAGAGGTTCTTTTTCTGTATGGTGAAGATTATATGTACCCAGACACCTCTCTGATTTTTGCATCTCTAATATTTTAGAGAAATACTCATTTCTCTAAATAGCTCATTAGTTTAAAAATGCATTATAATGGGAATGAGCAGGCTAGTTGCCAGGAATTAATAAAAAACAACAGATATTACTGGTGGACTTAACTTTAGCACATTAGTGCTAAAAAATAAAAATAAAAATAAATAAAAAAAATCACTTTTCAGGTCACATGTATTGACAAATACAACAGACTAAAATTAATAGAAGGAATGGTATTGTTAAGGCATAGCAAGGAAAAAAGTAAATTCTAATCCCTTCAATGGAAATAAACTTGTTTCCTACTTTGCATTCCTTATTCATTAAGTGAATGCTAACATTACACTTGCATCGAACAGAATTTGGAAATGAAAAAGGAAACCGTAATTGATCATTTGTCTAGGGTAAATGGTGTTAGTAACCTAGAGTTTAGGAAGCTGTAATATGTAGGGCTGCAACACACTACCTTGGGGGTATGTAAAATACCCAGACTTGAAGGTTTTTAAGTTTTTTTTAAGTCTAACTCATGGCTCTGATCTAGTGTTGGTGTTAGCTGTGCTTTAAGCAGCAGACTGAATGTGATGATCTCCAGTGATCCCTTCCAAGCAGCAGTTCTGTGATTCTGTGTCAAAATGCAGCATCTGACTTTATTATAGTTTCTTACATTATATAAATACATATAACATGAGGGCTTTAGAAGAAAGTCATGCTCAAGCCTCTCAAACATACTACAGTTCTAACTATGCATTGATTTCAACCTAGCTAGATCCCTAGATTCATGTAAAATTCCTTTGACTTAGCAGACTCCATCCAGCCACACTCAGACCAGTATTAATATTTCTGGATGCTGGGTAAAAGTACTCTCAAGAGACTTCTGCATCACTTGACAGTCACATTTACAGTGTGCATAACAGTATTCATGGAACATCAGTGAATGAACCAGTGGTGAGTGTGTGCAACACACCTAGCCTCTTCCTGCACACATGCTACATCTACACCTTCCCAACAACTGGTTTTCTGGATATCTCACAGCCCTAGAAAAACATTCTTAGAAAATAAAAGAAATGTACTGTGTCATGGTTGGCATTTTTCATGGCTGGCACTATGGACATGGAGCTTAATTGTGACACAGAAAAGCTCATGCTATATGGGATTGACAGATGGATCCTGGGAGACCTTGCAAACCTTATGACCATTGCCTGGTAGATTGAAGCCTCACAACAGGATACATGTTGCTACATGGATATCCATGTAGCAACAGGGAGGACTGAGGGTTTGATGCCAATGTTAACTTGATATAAGTCTTGCATTAATTCAGGGTATTTTTCAGAGCAAACAAAATCCACATAATGATAATTTAAACTCACTTATGCCCCTTGGAAGAAAGTAAAAGCTTTACACTTGCCTGGAAATAAAGAGGCTAAGGAAGTACCATCAGGAAACATGACAAGAGCAGTTACAAATATGGGATTTTCAGGTTTTCTGACAGCACACAGGTAGGAGATGACAATAGTTTTTTAGGTCAACTTTAAAAGTATGTAAATGACACAGGAGATGGTAGAGTAGCCTAGTCTTAAGAAAGAACAACTGACAATTATAGACGTTCCAGCTTCCCTGGGCTGCAAGTCCTGCCTCTAACAACCAATATCCAAAATATTTACTTCAAATACAAGTGTTTAGAAGCATGAAGCTATAATGTCAGTTCTGACATAAATACACACAGTGTACACACATGCATACATACTATTGTATAGGTTGTGTAACAAAAGCAAAATCCTTAAATCTTTAATAATCACTGCACATTTATACTAGTGCCTTTGTTTTCATTTCTCTGTGATCAAAAATCTTCCACACAACACTTTGTGCTTTGAGCATTCAGTTTTCTCTCTCCATTTAATACACACATTTTTCAGCTTTAGTTTAGACACTGATGTTTTAAAAGTGTGTCCTTTTGCCCTAGTTCTCCCACCTTTGGCTATGTTGCATCTGACTTCATCAACCCAATGTAAAAAGGAGGGAGAACGTGCCAAATGCTGCATATTTGATATCTGAAGTGTACCTATTGACCTTTGACTAGAATGGATATTTTAATCCCACACTCGAAAATTACCCTTCAAAAGACTTGAATTCAAATTGCCAACATGATATGTCATCTTCTAATCTGATGTGACTGGAATGATAACATTTGCTTTGATGTGCAATGTAATATGCTGTGACTGATCAGATGCAACCTGCCTTAACACTGCAAAGGGCAATGCATCATGCTCGGAAATTAAAACCATACTACTTTCTGGAAGTCACAGTAAAAGGAACCTACCTAAATTTCACCTATTATGGTTTTCAAGAGGTTTTTAACACAACAGTGACAACAGTTTTAGCTAAATTATTCATTTTCATTGTCTCCTTTGTCTGACTTTAGTTACTGCAGTAGCATCTGCCTTTTGGCTATTTTTCTGCCATGGAATGAACAAAATTCAAAACACTGCAGAATATCTAACAATTGGTTTTAAATTGTATTAGAATATTCTGCTTGGAAAGGATGCAGTTTTCATCTTTTAAACTCACTGTTTCTCCATCTGCTTGCAATAGTTGTTGCCACTACCAATGCAGGAAATACTTTTCTGTGATCTGAGATGCAGCTCCAGCTGCAGAAGAAAGCAGCATCAGAAATCAGCAGCTATTTATGTTTCTTCTCACATAATTTCAGATTACAGCACTTTTGTGGAAGATTTCGCGGAATCAATTGTCTCCCCATGTGATCTCATAAATTACTAGTAATCTAAAAGGCAAGCCTTATCCACAAAATCAGGGTCAATACTTTCTAATCCCCTGAAAATGACAGAAAACTTACATTCCAAATCAATGGTGGATAGGTGAAAATATGAGAGACTATCTGGTGAAGGATATGGACCAAACAGATAGTGACCATTTTAGTCTTCAGCAAGGCAAGAACCATTGAATTTGCAACACAGTTTTTTTTTTTTTTTTTTTTTTTTTCATAATTGTGTAAAATGCTGTTTGAATATAAACAGTTTTCTATAACAGATTTGCAGTTAAAAATCTGATCACATACAGAACTCAGGACTCCTAAAGATGCATTCAGCAGGCCAGGACATTGAACAAGTAGAATCAATGCTGTCTAAGCATGGGGATAAATAAGTGATGCACTTTTGTGTCCATTCTTTATATTTATCCACAGGTGAGTATCTCACATGGGAAGGACATTCATTTCTCAGACATATGGAGACTTGATATCAGCTGTACCCTTGTTTAAAGACTAAGTCACATAGGCTATCAAGCATAGTTTCTGAATAGGAAAGAACTGTAGACAATGAGAATGAGAAAATGAGCAGTTTTGAAAATAGAATTGGAGAATCCTATTTCCCTTAAAAACTTACATAGTTAACCTTAATTTTTCCTTTCTGACCAGAGATTCCTAGAGGAACTTACTAGGAACTTTTCTAGGTCCAGTTTGCTTCTACTCCATTTGTGTAAGAAATTCAGGGAGTTAAGAATGGGCAAACAACTCTTCAGCTGGTTTAGGTTTATGGTTTAGGGCATTATGCTGATATCAGACCACAACCAGAAAAAGCAGACTGATTTGGCAGCTCACTTCCCATAAATGTAATCTCTAAAAACAGTCCTCCTTTCAATTCAAATTTCCAAAGTGATATGTCATTTCCTAATATGAGGTGACTAGAATGATAATACACACACCCTGACGTGAAACAATCTTGTTTGACTGATCAGATCCAACCTGCCATAGTACAGCATAGGGCAATGCATTTCGCTTGAAATTTTAACACGAGAGAAACCTGTATCTCACCTTTATTGAAGGTTTTAGGACTATATTGTGTCTACCAGGTTGTCAGCAGAACGTGCTGATGTGATAGGCACCCATCTACCTATATATCCAAAGTGGAAGTGAAGTTCCTGTTTCCTAATTTGTACTGTAAAGCAAATTACAAATCCTTTTCCCCAGATACTTTTTCCACAAAGTCATCCTTACATGGGGAACCTTGTTGGATGACACTCAAGCCACCTTCCCCATTCAGTTCATTCCAGTTCATCAATATTTATCCTGACCGTGTTGTGCTTGCAATTGAAAGTGCAGTTATAAAACTGTGATTGTCACTAGACCAAACAATAAATAGACATTGCAGTTGAACATATGAATATGGAATGAGCATATTCTCACTTCTGTATTGTAACCAGAATTTTGAACTGACACTTTTGTTGCCCCTAATACTATTAGTGCTAATGGAAAAATGCCATAATGTCAAACCATTTTTACAGACATTAATACCAGATGTCTAGGAATGGGGATTAAGAAATTTAGTCCATATTTCTCATTGGATTTCTGACAACTTCACCTTTCCATTTATATAAATCAGGGAAAAAAATACACTTTGAGCCATTTCAGGAGATCTGGTAAAATTTTGCTATGGATATGTCTTTTAATTCTTGTCGATTTTCCCCTCTTTTCCACTGAAAACAATGCACCATGCCTTTATACCTACTTTATACCTACTCTTTTGCATAGCAGGGAATGAAGAAAACAGTCTGTGTTTCTTTCTTATAAAATCTAAGCACTCCATGGAAAAATTTTGCACCTTTTTTCCTAAAGATATATGTTTAGGATCTTATCCAGGGCCTGTGAAATGATTTCACAGGCTTTTAAATGATTCTCATTTTAGTAACTTTGCAATGGATCCTAATTAGAAGTAACATTACCAGAAGAGCAACTACATGATTTCATTGTGACTGAATAGAGAATTTATGAAATCAAGAAAATATAGAAAAAAATACAAATAGGCAAAGTGTTCTGGAATATAAGAACCAGACTTTCAATATGGACAACTCTTGAAAGAATCATCATGTTAAAGAGAAGAAGGTTGGACCAAGAAAAATTGAAAGACTGGAGTGAAAGGATAACATTGGGTGATTGCTTATACATAAGTAAATGCAATGTTTGGAATAACCTCTTTTTTAAACCATACATAATAAATACATATCCAGTCTTAGAGTAACGGAATTCCTGTAAATCTGCTGAACTGTGAATTTATTAAAGGTAAAGTTTTGAAAGTTAAAAGGAACCTATTTTAATTTAAAAGTAACTATACATTTTAAAATCCATCAATTTAGACAATATGATTTTTAAAAGTGCTTAAGTAATAATAATAATAATAAAAATAATAATGATGATGAAACGAAGTATGTATTAATCCAGAACATCTCTTCCTCTTTTTTTTTGAGGATGTTAGCTGTCCAACTTTACTCCTAAACACTGGTAATCAGAAAGATAAAACAAGGGGCAAAAAAATAGTTTTGAACTATTTCACAATATTGCACACACATATATTTCAAAAGAATTGCTGCCTTCTAATAATTCAAAGCACTGGTATGACTTTTCATTCTGTTGCAAACTGCTTCCCCTTAATGGCAAGCTTCATTTATCTTTTTTACTGTTTTTTTTTTTTTTTTTTTTTTTTTTTTTTACTGTAGCAATGCTACAGAATCTAAAAGAAAGGAAAAGAAAGAATGAATGATAGACTGAGAAAAAAATGAAAATCCTGACAACTGTATAATAAACAAGAATATAGAAGAAATAAATGGTGCATTGTAGCACTGAAGTTGAAAATTCTTCTTTTTGAAAAACATTCAAAATAACGGGTAGCTTATTAGGCAATACAGTAAGATTTCCATTTGTTTGCCAGGTTTGTAAATTATTAACTACCTATTTCTTGGAGAATGGTGATGGAATTTAAATGATAATAAAAGCTGAGCTAACATAATCACAACAAAAGAGATTCAATATCAGTATATATAGCTGGAAATATAAGAAGCAATAATACAAACATAAGGCACCATGCTGACAGGGACATTATTTGAACCTGTACAGAACGAAGCTTTTCTTCACAGCAGTGACCTGTTGGCAACGAAGATGGGAAGAACAAAGGCTTGTCCCCTTTTTAGCTTCTCTATCATCTACCTCCTCCTAAAGGAACAAGTATTTTCTAGAGGGATTTAAAGTGAAGCAACAGCAGAGTGCTTTACAGTCTTGCCCAGCTTATCTACAAGAGGGATCATATTCCCAAAGAGTCTGTGACACAAAGAAGAATGTTTTCCACTCTGTTTATCAACATATGACAATACTGACACACACTATCCATGACCTTATAGAATTTCTTTTTTTTTTTTTTCAGCAAAAAGAAAAAAAAAATTCTCATGAATTTCAGTTGTGTTTTTTTGTTGTTGTTGTTTGTTTGTTTCTTTTTTTTTTTTTCAGCAAAATATATTTTGTTATAACTTGTTTATGACATGAGGTAATTTCAGGTATTACTGGCAGAGATAGAAGCAGCCAAGAGGTACTCTTAATATTACACAGTTCCAATTTCCTCCAAAGAGGAGGAAATTTTATCAGACATTCCCACAAATTCCTGTTTTACAAGAAAGACTTTTTTTAAAGTTTGTTTGTTATACATGATGTATTTTTTAAACCCATCATATTTTTATAATACTGCTTATTTTAAAATCTTACCATATGCTCTTCAGTTGAATTAGGCATATGGTTCACATAACAATACCATATGTCTTATAATATTTTGCTGTACATTACAATAACAAACATTTTTAATTTGTAGAGGAACTCAATTAAAATTATGTTTTCTCTTTGCTTTATAATATATATAATAATAAATATAATATTTATTTATAAATATTTCTGATGACATTTCTGGAAAAAAAAAATAAAAATGAAAAACTTATAAATCCCCCAGTTTACTATTTCAAACGTAAAGATGTAGGCAGCATTTTACAGATAAAAGTGTGCATTCATTATTGTGAGACAAAACTACTCTCTTGTGATAAAACATAGAAAAAAAAAAAGAATAAAATTAAAATAAAATAAATCATTAATTCAAATTACAATGTACTTAAGCAGTTTTCCTTTTTGAAAACATATTTGCTACTGCCTCTCACCCCAAATACTGAGTGGCCGAAGTGGCTTTTTTTCCTATGATATATAGTTTTCTATTGAATCCATGGGGAAATGAGAGATGAAACACATATAAACCTGTGTGAGACTTGTCTTCCTTGAGACAAGATTGCATTTACACAAAGGAAAGGAAAATAATTCTGTATCTTCTGTTTTTTTGCTTTTTCTGTGGTGCAAGGATTCTGGTCATTGTCAAGATGTGCTGTGTTAGGTATTCCCTTTTATGAGATACTTACCCCAAATGTGGAAGTTGTGTCCCTCGACATGGGCTTGTAGAAGGAGAGAAAATATTTGTTTTTTGTTTGTTTGTTTCTATTTTGCAGTAGCATGATGGCCAAGCCACAGCAAAACGATGTATGAGTCTCACCTCATTAGAAGGCCACAAAAGGCAGTGACTTTGGACAAGGACACAATAAGGAAGAATAGCAGCTTTGTCTGGAACAGACTTTAACCTTCATAAATGGAGTGAGGTTAAAGTTTTCAAAGCCAGAAAAGATGAAGACTTTACTGAGACTGTTACTGGATTGGGAGCATCTAGAAGGTGACAAAGTAAGTTTGGAAATAACTAGAACATCCAATGATCCCAAGACAAGCCAAAAAAGGAAAGTAACAAATAACATAAATGGAATGCTGTTGGCAGTAGTTGCAGTGAACTGAGATATTGGAAAAGATTAAAAAGGGAGGATCAAGAATTCCTTTTTGAGGTTTAAGATGCTTACAAAGCACCCTGAATGAATGAATGAATGAATGAATGAATGAATGAATGAATGAATGAATAAATAAATAAATTTTGTTGACCGAGACAAAACTGAATTACAGCTGCCAAGAGTCTGAAGGCTTCATCTCTTTCTGCTGTGGAAGAAATTACTCCCCTCCCTCAGATGCTCCAGTTATCTTCTACAGGAATAAGACTTCCTGGTAGTCCTGTGATTATGCAGCTACTTGCCACTTCCTACTGAGCTTGCTGTTTATCAAGTGCCATGTACTTCCACCAAAGGACAAGAATAACCAAACTGTTATATAAGCAGGATGATATGTGTGTGTGTCTTCAAGAAAGAAACTGCCTTAAAAAAATGTTAGGCATTCTATTTACATGGCCAGATTAAAGAAGACACAGCTAGGTGCATAGGGAAACTAAGTGTTACTCTACTTACAGCTGTTTAATTGCAGTCAAAGAAATTTCATGCCTCACCATCAAAAGGCAGTAGGATTTTATAGGAGTAAAAAGAAAAATCATTCTTTGCATAGCACCTACTGCTTGTTCTTTAGCTTTTACTCTTTCAACTTACGTAGAATCAAAACAATGGGAAAAAAGTTTGTCTTTAATACCTTGATTGTTTACATTAGCTGATAAAAACAAAACAAAACAAAAAAATACCACCCAGTTCTTCATGCTGATGCTAAAACTTGTAATTGCTCCCTAGAAGAATTAGCATCAGTTTTGACACATAACCCTATCTTCATCCTAGGTAACCAGCCAGGTGACTGCAGAGTGATGGGACATCTGTTTTTAAATCTCTTTGAGGTCACTGTCTTTTCTGTAGATCTTATAATCAAGATACAAATGCAGCAGAATTTAGGCCTTTTGTCCTTTTCAAAAGATCTGGCAGATTTCAGTGAGAACACGCTAGCAAACCATGGTATTTGTATGGTAGAAAGCGACCTATGGAACACGACTATGGTGAAATTATTACATCACAATGTAAACAGGTATAACATGAGAATTTTCAGTAATACCTTTTCATCCAAGTCTTAAAAATCCTTTTTTGTTCATAATGATTTTTAAGGCATGTATACAACAATGTTTGCATAACCACTGTGTTAGCTTTTGATAATATGTTCCTAGTTTTTAGTAAAGTTGACAAAATGTGGAGAAAATATGGTTCCTGATCCAAATGATCTACAGCCTAAGGTAGTGAGTATCTGTTGCCACCAACCTGCACACAGAGCCCTTGATTTGAAAGCAAGTAATGAAGCCACATAAAATTGAGGCTATCTTTATTTTCATAACAATAACTAACAGTATCTTAAATGTTCTGCATATGGAATTTCTTATCTTTTAAATCTGTACCAATTTTTGCTGTTTTTTTTTTTTTTTTTTTTTTTTTTTTTTTTTTTTTTTCCACTACATCTACAGATGGATGTGCTAATGAAAGAAAGATCTTCTGTCCTGAGAAAAGACAAGGGTCTATTACATGTCACAGGCAATAACCATAGCCAGGAAATCAACTAGCAAATAACAAAACAAGTCTAAATCCAGTTCTCCCTTAAAGATTTGTTATGTCCATAGACAAATTAAAACACAGCTCACAAGTTCACAGAAATACAGTAACCAATGTTCCTGAAGGAAGAAGAATATCTTAATTTTTTAGTTTAAAACTCATTTTAATTGGGTACAGTAATTGTGTCACAAGTAGATGAATAGCTTATGTGGTAAATACATTCTTTCTCTTTTATTTCACTCGGCTGAGAGACAGCATTGATCATACTTTTCATTTCCTAGTCAGTTTTTATACTTGGCCAGAAGTCAAGTCTTTCCCTTAGAGTAGTTTTCACATTGAGATAAGATGTAAAACTGGTGTTCTAATATTTCCTAGCATTTTTCCTAAGCTGGACTTTCTATATGGCCTTCTTGT
Organism: Aythya fuligula; assembly: GCF_009819795.1. Lineage (NCBI taxonomy): Eukaryota > Metazoa > Chordata > Aves > Anseriformes > Anatidae > Aythya > Aythya fuligula. The sequence continues at coordinate 22,650,043 of NC_045562.1, read as the reverse complement.
TAGGGGAAAACTTATTTTCTTCTCTTCTTCAAAGGTTTTCTGGCCTCTAGATAGGACTGAGTTCATAACATTTCCATTCTTAAGCATAGTACATTAGTACATGTCAGATTTTGAATCATCACCTGTTCATTAGAGCCAGAGAAATAGGTGTAATGAACTCCCTGAACTAGTATAAGAAACATTGGAAAGCCTTATGAGCTCCTTCCAGTAATCTTAACTAAATTTTCAGGTTTAACATACTCTTCTTATGAGGAATGGTTGAAAGTTTGTGTTTTTTCCCTCTCAGAACTAAAGTTGTTACATATGCATGCTAAAAACAAGGCTAGAAAGCATGTTCCTGTGTCAATCACATTAAAAGAAGTCTTGGTTTAAACTGGAATGGTTTTTAAAGTAAACTTGGTTTTTACTGGAATGGGCATGAGAATCCAGGAAGATCCTTGACTTCCAGAAACATTCATGGAAGTTATAAAGAAGGTACGTAGCTTAAAAACATATACATAGATTTTTATTAATGCTGTGGCATTTGTTTTTATAATTGCTTTTGTAATATTGACAACTGTTGCGAATGGCTATATGACATTTTCAGTGCTACATAACACAGGGAAATCAGTCAACTTACCTTAGAAAAGGGGTTCTAAAGCATAATGCAGAGGAATAATGCATGTGAGAAAATCTTAATTTCTGGGTGTCATGATTATTTACCTGCTTGTAGGTGAGATGCTGTGGTTTCTTTGACCTTTTCATACAATGCTATTTTTCTAAGCAACTCCATAAAAATGACTGGTAGAATCCTTACCCAGGCAATTTTTTTTATTAACTTCATTTCCTTTTTCTTGAGTAATAAGTGCAGGCGGAAGACCAAAGAGTTCAGATTATGTTGTTAAAAGATGGCTTTGATCTAGAGCGACAGACTATTTAGTCATCTTCTGATTCATTAGTAGCAGTATTTTCATTATGGTACCCTACTCCCGTGTAGTAGTAAATCTTACAAGGTTAACTTTAAAATGTTCAGTAATGGAGTGTCATCAGTTTTCAGTAACTGCCTGAAGCTCACATGTTTAGTAATGACTTTTTCAACTTTAGTATTAATTTTATATGTGTTTTCACAGCTAATTAAAGTACCCGTTTACTAAAAATGTTTAGGATAATTTTGCCAGTCTTTAGAGATACAGCCTGCTTGGTTTTATATACATTCATGTTGAATACAGTTTGCAGTGGCAGGAGATGATTAATCATTAAGCTCAGGTTTTAATGTAGCAACAGTATATAGAAACTTGCTCTAAGGATATGATTTAAAAATTCTGAGTATCAATCCAACATCAGTAAGAGAAATACAATCACTTCTCTGCTTACTGTTCAGGTGTCTGCTCTGCTAGAGGCTCCAGCAGAGGACATAAGTTGCTCTGAGACTGCCTGAGTAACTGCATTCTAGTATAGTGACCCATGTTGAAGCTGCTTGGCCTTGAAACAAATGTCCTGAAGAAATATGGGAGTGTTTCACTTCAGATACAGAGAGCTGGTGATTTTATTTCAGGGAACCTTTCTGTAGATCTGCTTTCTGCAGCTTCAGCAGAATGTTCTATCTTTGAGTTTGTGACACTGAAAGTTGGTCTTAACAGTCTTACTGTTAAAGAAGTTTATTCATTCCTACTTTTTTTTTCTTTTTCTTTTTCTTTTTTTTTTTTTTTCTTGAAGTGATTTTCCTGTTGGTCATAATCTTTATATTCATGGTGGTTTGTGGAAGTCATTCATAAAAGTGATAACAAGCATTCTTTTCAGCAAAGGATTTCCACAGCTCTGCAGAGGCACAGGTAATTCATGCTGAAGAACAATCTCTTGTGTATAATACAATATTGATGATACAAAGATCATGGACTCCAGATTCTGGTTGCTGCCCTTTACATTACCATTTCCCCTCCTAAGTAGATGCTGTAGTCACTCCTGTGACAGATCTCCCTCCCCCCCACCCCCCCCATTGCCTTAACATTTACAAACTGCAAGTGAAGGACCAAATTGGGTGGAGGAAAGAGCACACAGATAGGCTGGACTTACTTCTTATGCATGTGGGCATACACTGCAAGATATGCCAGCCTCATTGACATTTCTGCTGACTACATTAGTGTATCTTACAATAAAATGAATCCTACATTTTCAACAAAACCTAAGTCCTACAAAAACTCATATACAACCCACTTTCCTACAGCTTGCTTTTTTTGTTTGTTTGTTTGTTTTTTGTTTTTAATAGTTCTGTTAATATTAATGTAAAACATGACTTAAAGGAAGATGTATGGTTTTAAACTATTGTAGTAAATTGAACCTGGCTGGCTGCCAGATCCCTACCTATCTACAGTCTCACTCCTGTACTCAACAGGACAGAGGAAGAAGATAAGGTGGAAAAGTGTATGGATTGAAATAAAGACAGGAAAATCACTTATCAGTTACCGTCATGGGCAAAACAGACAGAAAGAGGAAAAATCATTTAATTTACTGCCCAATAAAAATAGAGCAGTAGGATGGTGAGAAACAAAGACAAAACTAAAAACAACTTCCCCTTCATTGCCCCTTTTTTCCCAGGTTCTACTTCATTCACAACTATTCTACAACCTCCCTTGCCAAGCAGCACAGGGAGGCATGAAAAATGGGTGGTTGTGACCAGTCCATGACACTTCCTCTTTGCCTGTCCTTCCTACTCATACTTTTCCCCTGCTCCAGCACGGGGAAAAGTCTCTCCCATAGGACACAGTCTTTCATGAACTGCTCCAGAATGTGTTCTTCCCATGGGTAAAGTCTTTCAGGCAAAGACTGCTCCAGCATGGGTCCCTCATAGTCTGTAATCCCTGTCAGACAATTTGCTCCACCATATGCTCCTCTCCATGGACTGCAATTTCTGCCAGGAGCCTGTACCTGTGTAGGTTCTCCATGGGCTGCTGCTTCCTTCTGGACAGATCCACCCATAGCGTTGTGTGGTCCTCCATGGGCTGACATGTGAATATCTGCTTCATGAGCTGCAGGAGAACAACCTGGTCTTCTCCATGGGTTGCAGAGGAATTTCCACTCTGGTGCCTGGAGCAACTCTTCCTCCTTCTTCACTGACCTTGGTGTCTGCAGGTTTGTTTCTCACACATTTTTGTCACTCCTCTCTTTCACAGCTAGCACAGTGTTTTATTACCCTTCCTGAAATATATCATCACTGAGGTGCCAACAGCTTTGCTGATGGGCTCATCTGTGGCCTGCAGTGGATTATTTTTGGAGCCAGCTGGTACTGGCTCTGTCCAATACAGGTACAGCCCTTCGTCTCTTCCTACAAAGGCCAAACCTGGACATGAAACCCAATACAATTATTTTTGATATTCACAGATATTTTAAAAATAATATAACCAAGCAATAGATCAGAAAATGATCATTTTTGAATTAGATTTTTTTTTTTGCCTCTATGCTTGTAAGCCATGCTACTACAATTCACCTCTGAACTAACTTTCATGAATACATCTGTCACTTACTTCATTTCTTCAAAAGTTTCTAATATTCTTAAGCTTTAATAACTATTTTGTTAAATTCAGATTTCTAGTTTGAAATTGTCCTTAGAGATACTGAAGCATTCAAAGTATTTTGGTGCCATCCACTTCATGAATAGAGTTTTTCCTGATGATGGTTTAAAATTGTATTTCTTTTTTAAAACTGATAATTTATACTTTATCATTAATAACATATTAATAAGTAAAAATTCACAATGCTATATTCAATAGCTATCCACAAGTTTTCAGTGAAAATTAACTTATTTTCAACATTATTCTTCACTTCCTATCAAATATTATAGAAATTTAGCTCTGTGTTAATATTTACAAAATATGGACTATTGAAATTGTAGAAGGAATTTTACTACCTTCTGCAGTATAACATAGCATGCTTCTTAAACCAAAATGAATTTTTAAGGCAATATATGTGCAAAATAAAGAATCAAAAAAAAGGGTTTTTTTTTTTTTTTTTTTTTTGGTACTTTCAGCTTTTATCCATAAGTCCTTTTAAAAGGACAATTTGATATACTGTAATTTCTGTGGTTTGTAACTGCTCCTCAACTAAGATCATAACAAAACTTGTATGTGACTCATGCTCTCAGTTCCAAAAATAAACCTCCTTATTCTTGCAATTTTGCATAAATGGTCTCTGATAGGGAAAAAAGAATTATGCAAACTTTTGATATGCATTAAGGCAGCTGTTTGAGGCTTATGTGATTTCAAAAATTGTCTTGACTTCTGAAAGAGTAAAGTGCCTCTGTCATGACATTCTTTTAAAGGAAGGCTGAGCCTAGAAGCTCTGAACTTACTGTACTTACTGGAAATTACATAAAACTGGGTATTGATCCACTTTGTGTTAAAAAAGACAGGAAGATTTTATTGCATGATTTTTGGATTAAACCATATCTAAATAGGATAATATTGAACTGTGTCAGATGTACATCCATAAAGGAAAATTGTCCTCAGTTGTACATAAAGCTATTACAAAAAAATACCTGCTCTGAGAACTTCTGTATGCAATAGAGGATTATATGGAAGAGAAGACAGAAAAGAAAGAGAAACAAACATTTCCATAAAAATTGTAAAGGATTCCACAGAAAATATACTTCCACAAAAATAAATAAATAAATAAATAAATAAAAATCCTTTCTTACGGATGTATAATATTACAGTAGAGAAAGATGTATTACTCTGAAACTGGATTTTACTTGCATAATTCTCCAATTTAATTTAAAAGTTAAAAACCAGGAATAACATCAAATATTTTGTTTCCTTAGATCTAACACATTTATTTTTTTCAGGCCACCAAACCAAAAAAAAAATCAATCTTTTGCACAGCTCTCATTAATATAATAGGCCTGTCCTGACCTTCCAAAGAAGCTGTGTATAAACAAGAAATACAAATTCAATTTATAACTACAATGATGAGATGAAAGGAGGCAATTATTTAAAATGCACCTAAATAATTGTCCCCAACTAATTCTCATCCTTCATACAACAGCAAGAGATAAAAAGCAACTTTTCTGATTGCTTTTTGCCTGTGTGTGGATATAGTAGCAATCAGTAAACAGCTGCTACTCAATTTTAGCATTTTATTTTAATCAAAATACTTGTTGAGTATTTTTCAAGTGTATACTAATGTATACACTTGAAGAATTAAAGACTTTGTGTCTTACAAGGCACACTTTAATAAAGCTTCACAGTAACATTAATATTTTTTTCAAAGTGTTAAGTCTTTCATACATATATCTTATGATTCAGGTAGACCATAATAAGAATCACAACAAATATGTGAATAGAGATAAACTATATTGTAGCATTTTGAGAGTTCCAGAGGTATGTGTTTAGAAGTTAGGAAATGCCAGAATCACATACAACATTAAAAGATCATGAGTACCCTTTCTATTTATTATTGTATATTCTTTAGCTTTGTGAGCACATAATAGTGGTTTAAGATTCCTCTTTCATTTTGTGCATAGGATAAATGTCTCTCATTTAATAACATTTAATGCTATGCTTTGTTTCATTTAGCTCTTTTAATGTATATCTGTAGTACTTATTTAATGAAGCCAGCTCATACTCAGAAGACAGATTTGTTTTTGGAACTTTTCTGTTCCAAACATGAAAGTATTACTAGAACTCTTCACAAGTGTTAATTCATTTGTTGAATAATTATGTTCACAATGTTCCTCTGAAATAAGAGCAATATTATAAAGTCTTCGTTACAGATGCAGATATGAATTGTAGAGACATTTCATAGCCAGGAAAACATGTGGATGCCCAGTTTCTAGAATCTGAGTTTCCAGTCTGAATACCATGTTATGTTCAAATTGTAACTGTTGTACCATGGACTCTTAGCTTTTATATAAATGTGGCTATAGAGATGTCAGAAAATGGAAAAAAAAAAAAAAAAAAAAAAAAAAAAAAAAAAAAAGAAAAGGAGGTTTTACTTTGTTGCATGAAATTAGCTTTCACTTTTATCACAGCAGAATCTATTAGAAGTTATCAAAAATAATGAGCCCAGCTGTAAACTTTGTCTTAGGGTTTTCTTAATCCATAAGAAAGGATTCTCTGTAATCGCAGCTAAATCTTGGTAATTTTCCATGCCTCTTACACTCTCTCCAAATAACCACTACTGGCCTCATACAGAGACAGAATGAGGATTAACTCATTTTAGCCATTCTTGTCTGGTCTTTGAGCTGACAGAAGTAATTGCTTGTCTCCTTTTGCAAACTTCTCTTAATTCCTGCGTAGAAAGAGATAAAATACTTTACCACTGCTTTTCACAGGTGTTTCTGACTGAAAAACAAAGGTGGAATTCAGAAATTGAGTTTGCCTTTGCTCTTGTAATCAAAGTAGACTCTAATAAACTAGACTTCCCGTTCTGTTATTCCCAGTTACAATATCACTAACTCTGTCTCTTCCTAATTGTCTTTGCCAATTTATGCTTCTTCATATTAAGCCAACACTTCTTGCATATTCCCAGGCTCCAAGCCAAGATGTTCATCCCATACACAGTACCACCAGACCCTCATCTTCTTTTTCCAGAATTGCCTATCTGTCCCTGTCCCAACATTTAACCCTGCTCTGCCAGTCTCCATGTCCACAGATTGTTCCTTTCTGTAACCTCAGTACATCTCTTTCCCTGCTCCTAATTGCTTTGTTCCCTCCATCTTGTCTCCAGTTCTCTCTCACTCATGCCCATTTCCAGTTACACCAATGTCTGTGTTCCTCATGTTCTTGGGAGTCTCATGTCACTGTTCCAATGTAGGATTCTCACCTAGTTGAAGGAATACCTAGTTCTGTTCAACACTGAGCCTGTTGGCCTTCCTAGCATGAATCCTCCTGGAAGCAAAGTTAATGCACATGCTGAACAAGGGGGTGATTTGGGACAGCCAGCATGGCTTCACCAAGGGTAAATCATGCCTGACCAACCTGGTGGCCTTCATTGATGGAGTAACTATCAGTCAACAATGGAAGACCTATCAATGTAATCTACTTGGACTTCAGTAAGGCCTTTGAAATGGTCCAACATAACATCTTAATCTCTAAATTGATAAGATATGGATTTTAAGAGTAGATCATCTGGTGGATACGGAACAGGCTCGATGGTTCCACCCAGAGTGGTGATTAATGCTTCTATGTCCAGGTGGAGGCCACTGACAAGTGGTATCACTCAGGGATCTGTCTTGGGACCAGTGCCTTTCAATATTTTCATTAATGACACAGAAAATGGGATCAAGTGCACCCTCAGCAAGTTTGCAGTTGACAACAAGCTGAATGGTGTGTTTGATACCAAAGAAGGTAGAGATGCCACTCAAATGGACCTGGACAGGCTGGAGAAGTGGGCCCATGAGAAGTGAACCTAATGAGGTTAAAGTCTAAGTGCAAGGTGCTGCACCTGAGTCAGGGCAATCCCAGACAGGAGTACAGGCTAGTAGAAGAACTCATTGAGAGCAGCCCTGCAGAGAATGATTGGTGCTTATGGAGGATGAAAGGCTTGACATGAGCCAGCAGTGCGCACTTAGAGCCCATAAGATCAACTGCATCAAAAGAGTCATGACCAGCAGGTCGAGGGAGGTGATTGTCCCTCTACTCTGCCCTCTTGAGGCTCCACCTGGAGTACTGTGTTCAGGTTTGGGGCCCCCAGCATACAAAGGATGTGGACCTGATAGATCAAGTCCAGAGGAGGGCTACAAAGATGATCAGAGGACTGGAACACCTCTCCTATGAAGAAAGACTGATAGAGCTGGGGATGTTCAGCCTGGAGAAGAGAAGACTCTGGAGAGACCTCATTGCAACCTTTCAATACTTAAACGAGTCTTATAAAAAAGATGGAGAAGGACTCTTTACTCAGATAGATAATCATAGGACAAGGGGGGATGGTCTTAAACTAAAAGAGAATAGATTCAGACTAGACATTATGAGGAAATTCTTCACTGTAAGTAGTGAGGTACTGGAACAGATTGCCCAGAGAAGTTGTGGATGCCTGATCCCTGGAAGTGTTCAAGGCCAGCCTGGATGGGGCCTTAGGCAACTTGATCTAGTGGGTGGCATTCCTGTCTGTGGCAGGGGTGTAGGAGTTAGATGATCTTTAAGGTCCCTTCCAACATGTTTAATCTTACAGCTCATAGTCTCATCCAGACAGATTTCACTGTGACAGAAAAGGCACATACTGTAATAGTTTGCCAATTTTCAAGTTCAAATCATGAGTTTACTTAAAGGTCCTCAAAGAAAAGGTCACCAGATTTTTTTTTTTTTTTTTTTTTTTAGTGTGGGCCAGCCAACATATTTTTCACTGGTATCATTCTTGGAAAGAACTAAACCACTTTGGCTGGCAAAATCCAAACAAATGCACTTTGTAACAGGCACTCAGCATGAGAAATTTCAGTCTGACTGGTTAGCTTGGCAAAGTCATAAGTGCCTGAACATAAGATCTCGCAGTAGGAGGCATTGGCTCCTTAATGACATGCAGCCTTATAGAGTGAAGGAGAGAATAGATTCTCCTTCACCTCTTTGATTTCTTTGGCTTCTCCTCCCACTTTTCTGTTATTCTTAACTGCTGATTCAAATTAAACATTTTCTCTTCCCTTGAAGAGATAGCCAGAGCCTAATGAAGAGAAAATGCTGAACATATACAGGAACATATGCTGAATTCTGAATGGTTTTTGCTTTTTCCATTTTCACAGAGACTTGTGAGCAGCCCATACAAAGAAGCTTAGATTTCACTTACTGAAGCATAACTTGACAAATGTTTATGAATTCAGCTAGGATTTTCTATATTTATTTGGAGAAAGGGAAATATAATTTTCCCCTTTCCTGTCTCCTCCCTCTTTCTGTTTCATGTCTTTGCTATAACTTTTCAAATTGAAAAATAAATATAACATTATATGTCCTAGACCCTGAAACTAACCTAGATTTGTATCTCTAAAATTAAATTACTCTCCTGGATGAGAATACACAGTTCTTGAATTCTCTGATTATTCTTACTATTTACACCCCTGGGTTTCTAAATCCACATTTGCACTCAGCATTTGGGGCCCGTTTATTATATAAGGTTCAGTAACATGCCATATTCCATAAAAATTCAGAAGAGGAAACATAGCGCACATTTGGATATACATGGTAGAAATATGCCTCCCCCATATGGAAAATCTCTGACTCTTCTGCATCTGAGGAATCTGAACACTGTTCGCTCCCACTTCCACTGGAAAACCTGCAACTCCAGAATATATAAGGCACCTGTTGCAATATCCTGTGTAATCTATTCCAAAGCCTACAGGTAGAAGATTTTAATTGATCTTAAAACTTAATGTGAAAAAGCGCATATCAGAGTAACCTTCTAATAAGAGGCCTGACAAATGCCTAGAAAGACAGCATTGTCAGACCAGATTTATTTGCTTTTTTATGCAGTTCAGAATAGACTTCTGTCTCTTCTGCTGAGCTTACCTACAGTATAATATTCCAAAGAATTTCTGTCATATCACTTTCCCATCGCACAAGCATTATAAAAAGCACCAGACCACTAGCTCATGGCAGCTTAGCAAATTTCTTTTAGAAGATTCACCTTTCAAATATGTCATGGAAATAGGAATGAAAAGAGTTTCTGAAAATTAATAAGAATCAAGAGATCTCACTGGTAATGGTTGTAGGAAACCCTTAAAACAGTCCTCAGGGGCAAAATAATTGCCTTCACTTCAAGCTGAAGAAATAATGGCCACAGAAAGTTTAACTCCCTTCAGACTATACTTGAACATGCTGAAACAAAATAGGGAGAGTCTTGGCACAAAGTTTGTTAAAATCTGTAGAAAGTAAGAGGGTTCCATTAATTAAAGTACTTGATGAAAAAGGAAAATAGTAAAACTGTTTTGAGTGTCAGTTTAAGTAAACAGAAGTGTAGTTTCAGTGGAGGAAATACTAGTCTACAAAAATACAGCCTAATTTTGAGATCAAAACAAATTTAAACAAAATATAAATATCATTTTTGCCTATAATTTCACAATAGCTTAAAAAATAAGCTGAAATAAAACAAATGCTAATACTGTACTAAACTGCTTTTTTTTGTTTGTTTGTTTGGTTTTTTTTAGTAACATTTTGGAGAAGTATTGGGCAGTGTTGTTAGTATACCTGGGAACAAAAGAACCCACGGGTGTTACTAAACCCTTTAGAAGATGCAGAATACTTCAATTGGATAAACCAGGGAGAGTTGTGATGAATCCATTTTGGAAATATTAATTTTGGAAATGTATGCCCTAAAAACAGGGACATTCTGCATAAGGGAAAAGACTGTTGACAACACAAATTAATTCCAAGTCTATCAAAATAAACAAATATAACCTATACCTTACATAGGCTCCCATAACATAAAATTTAATGAAAGTGGATTTGATGGGGACATACACAAGTGGTCATCTTTGTTAATATTTGAGAGAGAAGCTGAAGAAAAAGGATGCTTTGATGATCTGAAAATACACAAGAGTAAATGGTGAAGATTAAACAACACTGAATATGAAAGCCCCTACACAAATAATGGTTTGAATATTTTAAATAGTTTTAAAATATTGTCTCATCTGTATTGTTGGAGAGATGTTTCCTCCTCTGATTTTTGTTTGTTATTTTTGTTATTTTTGACAATGTCTTGATGTTCCTCCTTCTCCTTTTGGACATTTATTTGGTAATCACCCAGGAAGAACTCATGGTTCTCATCAAGTAAGAGACTTGAGACGGCTTCATGAAGCTGGGTACTAACATTTTTGCTGTTAAGCAGACCATTTCTGCCAATACATCTTTAAAATTGTCAGTCAAGAGAATATAATTTTACTATTCAGGCAAGTCTTTATGCAAGCTTTTTCTACAAATCCTAAATGTATAGATTCCCTACTGTTTGCAGTTGCTGTTGATGGTAAATATGGCTTGCACATAATATACATATTGTGAGTGATACTTTGGAAGAGATATACTTGTCTATTTCTCATCTATTAAATAAAGAAGAAAAGTGGCACACCTGCCATATTGCATTATGTTCATTTCTAAATCTATAACATTCATTAAAAAATAAAAATAATATAGAAAAATTTGAACATCTAAACATCTGTGGAACCACATAGAAGTAATAGTGTAGCATGTAGCAATTAGAGGACTATAACAAGAGGTTCTCTCACATGTAGAATATAGAGCCAGTTAATATTTCAATTGTGTTATCTATGATTCATAGTGGGGAAAAACAATGAATACTAATCTGGCAGCCTTTTGATAATGCCTCAGTGGAAGTGGTCAGTCATAGATCATGAAAACATAAGGAAATAAGAATTTCTAAAATTTATTATGTCTGATGTTGTATGATTAGGTTAGAATTCTTTCATCCTAAGCAGAAGATGAGTGATAGGAATTGTTTCTGTTTCCTACTTGTCTCCCAGAGATGAGGACAACAGGCAGGTTTCAGATAAAATCAGATTCTTCAGTTCATAGGTCTCAGATGTTTGGAGCTGAGCAAAGCTATTTTTACCTGTCAGCTCTGCCCTTTTGGACAGCTATATAGTACACTCTTTGCCTAAGAAGTTCTAGTAGCAATGGCATGGCGGGCGAGTTGATCACAGGTTTCTGCAGAAAAAAAAAAAAAAAAAAACTACTACTAATAATAAAGATATTAAATTGAAATGAAGGTTGTTGTCTTTTCCAAACATTGATGAAATACATCCTGTCTGTCTACTGTCATATCATACCTGTGAGAAATAACTCAACACAGGAGCTATTTAAGCATCCCCCCAATACAAAATGGGACGATAAGGAATCCTGAATTCTCTTACATGATCTTCAGAAGATTAATTGCAAAATATTTTCTAGGGCACTAAGTAATAATCCATTGCCTTAATTGGAAAGAAAACTGATCACTAAAGTGATTGTACTGGGAAAAAAAAAAGTATCAGCAGTGTTTAAAATAGCAGTGGTTATATGTTGGAGTTATTTCAGTCTTTTGTGGCATACATATGTTTACATCTGTAATGAGAACTTGGAGGCATTTATTACTGTATGAACCTTGTTCTCAAACTAAAATGGAACCTAAATGTCTTGCATTTTCTTGAATACCTTTTATTTGACTTTTTAGAAAAAAGAAGAAAAAATGCAACCATGTCTCAATTTACCTTTAGCATTTTTGCAAACAATTAAATGAGAAAATGAGTTTAAGTGTTTCATAGAGGGTAAACAGCCTTCTCCAGGAGTAGCAGTAATTAAAAGAAGCAACAGACAATGACAGACAAATACAAGAGCCTGCTGTGGTGATATAGACAACAAATTCTCAGTAAGTCTCTGGCCATGTTAGAAACAGATAGCAATGAATGTGAAAGTGAAAACAGTCTTGACAAGGTAGATAAAGAGAGGCAAGCATCTGTTTCAAATGAAAGGGCCTTCATCAAGAGGATGTCAGCTGGAACAGGAGAAGAATCTATCAACTGTGAACCTGAAGATTGAGATTGAAAAAGGCAGCTTCTGTTTGTTCAATTATACTCACCATTGGACTTCTTCAGGATCTCTTTTCTATTGCTGAAAACACTAACAGCTATATTAACCTTCATAGTATAAGACTTAGTCTAGAAAGTAGGATGGTCAAAGAAACTGTTTGATAATCTGTTGATAGAAATGAAGGTTAGGAGAAATCACCCAATCAGATCTCTGGTCCTATTCGGTTGCTGACACAGTCTGAATAAAATTACTGGACATTGAGGGAGGAAAATCAAAATATGCTAATTTGATTCAGAATGCTGGAATCCATTCAACATATTTTTCTAATATTTACATATATTGAAAAAAAAAAAAAAAAAAGAAAAAATAAATCCCACATAAGGGAGCCCAGCTTTTTACTTCAAAAGTCTTCACGTGCATAACAAAGTAGTGTCATTTGTGCTTTGGGGTCCCCATTTCTTGGAAATGTCAGTATGTCTTGCCATATCCATCAGTCTGCTTTTCAAAAGTCTGTAGACATCCATCCAGAACAGACCTATGGTAGAGGAACTGCCTGCTTGTAGACTTTGAACAGCACAAAGCCAACTTTCTAGTTTAAGTACAGGAAAACAGACTCCTAATCTACTCACTTACATTTTCCATAATTCTGCACTCTGAAGGTTCATTCTAGGATAGCAACTGTTAGAAAATCTATTATTCAATCAGTTAAGGATGTATAAAACTCAGTATTTCACAGGTTTACTACACAGTAATGGTGGAGTAGGTGTTCTAGAAAAAATTCAATCTGAGATGTTAGCGGGTACACAAGAAAAATCTTATATGACAAAATGTTACATTAAAGATTTCAGTGCCAAAGTACTATCATGTATTTTCTAATTTCTACAGAAAAGAAAATATTTATATTTTTGTATCTTAATGTGACTCAACTTTGTTTTTCTATCATTGTCAGAAAATGAAGATTACAAGAAGGTTATGAAAAAAAATGTAGGCACATTTTTGTCTTTGCTTTCAAAAGAGAAAATCCTTTACTGAACAGCACATCTAGAAACAGATCCCAACTTAGAGATTTGTACACAAATATGCCTAATAAATTACCTTCAAGAGCAAACCACTCTCTCCTTCAACCCATAGCAACCTCAGAGATCTGAAGCTGTGTCAAAGCTAGTCTTTCTGATTGCAATATAATAGTGACTAGTGAAATCAGGAAGAAACATTTCAAAATAAAGACAGTAACATTCAAGAGCTAGTAAAAACCTGAAGAAATATGTTTAAAAAATTCACTGAAATATTTTCTAATTTCTAGTAGAAATAAAATAATAAATTATTTATTTTGACTACTTATACTCCTGCCTTTGCTACCAAATTCTGGCATACTGCTATTTTTTAAAAGTGGGTATTTTTGTTTACATGAAGTTTAATTTTTGAGATTTGTGAGCTCTAAGAAGCTGTCATAGTCCTCCTTATGTGTGGCAGAAGAAAAATTACTTAATGAGCTTTGCTTTATCTGTCTGTAAAATAAAACTGTCATCATGTTCTCATTAGGTATCTTTGTACATCATAAAGATTATTTAGAGGATATAAAATTACTGTTAATGTTTCCTCTCAGGGGCTGCTTGCTTGTTCATAAATAAAAAGTTCAGGCCTTAATGATGAATAACCAGTACTTGTAATTTATTCAAAGCTGATGCACTCCAATCTTGCATGTCTAGTGTTGGGGGAGGGGGGGAATGGAACATTTTCTAATTATTTCAAAATTTTTATATAATCCCTCCATTTTAAGCATTTTACCTGTCAACAATATAGTGCATAATCTCCAATTCCTTTTTTTTTTTTTTTTCCATAAAAAACATGTAACCCAACTGTGTGATCCATGTATAGGAAAAATACTGTATAGATTTGCAGTAATGGGACATATATGGAATTTTGAATAGGACCTGTACTGCTGAGTTGGATGGCACAAGGTATGAGAGATTAAATAATCTGTGGCTCTGACTGATAACCACTAAAATAAAAGATACATGCACGCCCAGTAGGCAACTTTCTTCTTTTATTGCAGTAGGAGAAACTAGATACTGATTAGCTCTCAAATGTAGTCTGGACAAGGAGTGGATTTATCAGGGAAATGAACATTGTGAGGCACTGGAACAGGCTGCCCAGGGAAGTGGTGGAGTCACCATCCCTGGAAGTCTTCAAAAGACGTTTAGATGTAGAGCTTAGGGAAATGGTTTAGTGGGGACTGTTAGCGTTAGGTCAGAGGTTGGACTCGATGATCTTGAGGTCTCTTCCAACCTAGAAAATTCTGTGATTCTGTGATTCTGTGATTCTGTCTTCCTCCTGTCAGACCCTGATTTTGGAGCCCTTCTCACTGCACTCTCAACTTGATACCAACTAGCTAAATATCTGGCTGCAATGTATTAGTCCAGATCTTCCAAAGTTAGGGACAGGATATGATGGTGCATAGTGGCAAAGAACATGGTATGTCCCATTTCTCCTCTTCTGCACTGAACTCCATGACATGATACTGTTGTAAGAAGTGTGATCCAGTTCAGGGAAAGACTGTCTCTCCTTCCAAATAACACAGGATTGGTACAAAGAAAAGATGAGTGTGGCTTTACAATTTTTGCACTATTCAATATCTGTCAAAACCAAAATGAATATTGGAAATTCAACTCCCATCTTAACATATTCACCTCTAATGTCTTTCGTTTCTGTGTTTCATACAGTATGCACAAGCAGGCTGTCCATATAGAGCCTCTTTCTTGCCACAATCCTACAGCTGAATACTGAAATAAACAGATACAAGGGTTTAAGTAAAACCAAATATTTTCTATTCTCCTGGCTATGCATTGCGTTCTCTACCTCTTTGAACGTCCCTTTCTTTTTTTTTCATACTTTCATATAATATACAAATACTTGATTATCAGCCCCTTGTGTGGAAACATTATTACCAGTCAACTCTCAGCCTTTACTTCTTGTCAGTCAGTTCAGAAGCTGAGTAGCCTTCTGCAAGTCCTAAAAAATGCTAAAATATATCTATATAATTTTGTTTTGCCCCTGAAAGGCAAAACAAATGTTGTTGTTTAAGACCAGCTTTTGGGAGGACTTGCTAAATGCTTACATGATGTTAATGCCTTGATCAAATCTTTAGGAATAGCCATTTCTCACAGAATTGCTGAAATGCTGCCTTTCAGGGATAAAGATACTTAAAAGCAATTGCAGGGGGAGAACAAAAAATCAGGAAGTTCTAGAGGCACTTTATGATATCAATCTGCTATTATAATGCAGTTTTATGTAAAGATTGATCTGCTGCTTGTAGTTTGAACCGTCCTATCTTGCCTCTTCCCATAACCTGTTGGCTTCATTTATGCAATATTTTTTTCAGATGAATCAATCATTATTATATATGCTTTCTTTGAAAGAAAAAAATATGAATCACACATTATTCACATTATTCCAGGTGTGAACAGACAAATAGGCAAATGTAACTATAGATTTCAGAGTAGATGCGCTGGAATGAAAAATTAGGAAAAAAAAATGTAATAAGGAAAAAAGGAGAAAAATATTTTCGCAAGAAAAGAAAGCATAATGTCTTCTCCAAACATATTCCCTTTTAACAGGGTCAAGTTTTGTCATAAGGTGCATTCACACAGCCATCAGAGACTTGGAAAATGCTGATCCACATGGCTGAAAGGGATTTATTTTTTCCTAATTAGACAAAAAAAAACAATAAAAACAATAGTATTTCTGAGGAAGGGGGACAGCTCAGAAAGTGTAACTAATCTCATTAGTTATCTTTTGTAGTAATATTATCACTTAATAGGAAAAGCAGTATACAACATAATCCTGTCGTTTTCTTATTACGGACAAATCCCCTCTTCTAAGAATAGATGAAAACAATCAAAGTTTCATTAATTAATAGTTCTCATTTAGCAAAGAAGATAAAAAAAATATGGAAGAACATTTCATATGTTCTTCATAATTTCACTTCATAATTTCAACATGTATTTCAATCATGTATACTACCTACCTTAGAGCATTTCTAGATAAAACATATTGGATAAGACAGTTTCACAGTAGTCATACCCTCGTTTCTTTGTCTTTTTTTTTTTTCCCACTGAAATTTAAATGAAAACTTATCATTTAAATTAAAATTGTTCTCTCCTCCTCCCCCTTACTTCTTTTTACTTCTCAGTTTTGACTGGAATGCTCTAAGAGCAGCACTTAAACTAATTGCAATTTTTGCTTTTGCTTCACCCACCCTTTTCACTTTACCACTTTGTATCTTCACATAAAAGGAAGGGTGACCTGCTTCCTCTGAAGGTGATGCTAATGCAGTTCAATAAATGGCAGAGAGAACAGGGTGACCTGAAATGGTGCAAGCTATATCAGAAAGGCATTTCATTTTTTCCTATTATGATAACTAGATTTTCCTTTAAGCGTGTTTATTGAGCTGCAGTAGCATAATGTAAAGTAACATAGACTTAAGCAAGATGACCTCATTCATCATCCTGGGGTCAGCTAAAGATGTTGGAAGCATTCTGAGCACTGGTTAAAGAAACACAATTTTTCATGGAAGAAATTTCTTAATCCCTTTGGGATTGACTCTTCAAACTACAGCATACTGCTGAAGGAAGAGCAGAGCCTTTATGTAACCTCTCAGCATTCAGCATTTGCACAGCACCTGTGCTGAAAGACAGTTGTAGTTTGAAGAAATGTTTACCGTGTTCAGCAATATGGAGTGAGGCTCTACACCTGCTCTGATCTCAGAGCTGCTAAAGAGGAGGAAAAGTGGGCATCGCAGCAGGCAGAGGTGTTTCGCCAGGCTTTGGATCAGGCCAACAAATTTTGAGCAAAAAACAGCTGTTTGGCCTCAATTTGCTATATGCAAACAATTTGAATGGCTAGTATATTTAGGGTTTTAGTTACTTCTCCTGCTAGCCAAAATTATTCAAATGTGTTTAAGAACATTGTTTAGAAGGAATTGATTGTGGGGTAGACAAGACAGCCAGTCACTAACACTGAAATGTGCCTAAGGGTTCAGAGCAAACAGTGCTTCTCACAACTGCTCCATGTCTCTGACCATATGTTGTTCATCTGTTCATCTCCCCAACCATTCATTTGGACTAGAAAAGTGAACTGTGCCAAATAAGCTTCCCAGGGAGTTTTCCCTCAAAGATACAGGGGTGGAGGGTTGTATTACCTAAGCTGAGCCAATCAAACCTCCCTCCTCCAGGCATCTCTTGGTAAAAACAAGATGGAAAACTTAACAAACATTCTGCCTCAACCACTTTCTTATCTGGCCCAATTCCTCACCCAGACAGTTGACTTCTATAGTCTCTTTACTTTTCAAGGGTATTGTTTAACTGCCCAAACCAACAAGTGCTCATTTCTGTTAGAAAACTTCAAGCTAGACAAGGTTTTCCTAGTCTCCTCTACTCCTGGAAAACCTGCTGGTGTAGACGAGTCAGCTCACAGCTCTTCTCCATTTTATAAGAATAGACAGTTTTGTAGTTGCTGCTCAGACAAAGATATTTCTAACAATAGTTCATCGTCAATTCTTTTTTGGGAAGTTTCCAGATGTTGCTTTAATTCATTTTGTGGAGCCTCCTGGCTCAGTTTTAAGTCTTGTTTTAATTCCTTTTGGTCTTCTATCAATTCCTTTCGGCTATTTTTATATCTGTGAGCATCTCCATTATTTATTGCATATTGATTCAGCAGCAATATGAACACACAATCTGCTTCGTTGAAAAAAAAATGGATCTCACTGCTAACACTAGTATCACCTCTTCCTGTCCCAAGAAACTAAGTATTTTTGAACTAAGTATTGCCCCTCTTAGCTGGGAAAATTGATTCTGTTAGTGAGGTATGTCTTTGATGGAGTCTTAATAAAACAAAGAGTGAAGAGTTCTGTTCTTAAATGCTGAAGGCACAAAATACAGGTGTTTCCTTGATCTAAAGATCACTCTTTACCTTAGTCCAGTATCCCAAAGCTTTTCCCAGAGCTATCTTTTTCCTTCACCCTCCTTCATCCTAGGACCCAGCTTAACACTGGCAGGAGCAGCCCAGGGAAAGCAGGAAATTGCCCCCAGGCCAGCCAGTGGTTTGCTCTCCAAGGCACTGCCTCATTCTCCTCAAGCACTGGCTGCTGATCCAGAGTCTGGAAAAAGGGACTTCAGCTATTCCCTCCCTGGCTGCAAAGCAGCTTATGCAGCAGTCTGTATCAGTGAGGTCCACAGCTGTCCGCAGAGCAGAAACATACCACTGGGTGCTACCAGCACCAGTGGATTATATTCACTCTTAGTGCCATTTACCTCTGTGCTGACAGAAAGGCAGGTTCTTTATTTTGAGGACCAGGTTCTTTCCTTTTCAGTGGAACATATTATAGCAAAGCAGCTTTGCTTTCATCTTTTGCACACAATTACCTAAACTCAGTTTACATTTTTTTAGTGGCTGACAACAATATGTCCAGAGAAATAGTCCACTGCTTTTTCCTCACAGTTTGCCTCCATATATTTCTTGCTCTGAACATTTTATTGTTATCATTGTCCATATATTCATTATTTAAAGGAAAATTTGCCAGCAGCAAGGCACCAGAAAAACAGACTGTTTTACCACAGTTGCCTGAAGACCTGAGCAAAGAATATGAGTTCTTAATCATCTTGAATATGAAATGTGAAAATGTGCATTTTATATGAAATATAAATTCTGAGTTTCTTTAAAAAGTATATGCAATCTAAATACTACTAGAAGTATACTTTGTTTAGAAAAATGTGTTGATAGTAATATGAATCCAAAGGAGTCAGTAATAAATCTGACAAATGTATCTAAAAATATTTTTTTTCCAAATCAACAGAAGAAAAAAACAAGCAAGCAAACAAACAAAAAAGTCTCCTTAATCCATACCCACAAATAAAAAAGCAAAATATAAATGGCATCATCATAATCACAAAGCATGTT
Organism: Aythya fuligula; assembly: GCF_009819795.1. Taxonomy (NCBI): domain Eukaryota; kingdom Metazoa; phylum Chordata; class Aves; order Anseriformes; family Anatidae; genus Aythya; species Aythya fuligula. The sequence continues at coordinate 22,630,610 of NC_045562.1, read as the reverse complement.
TTCTTCTTGATTTTTACTCAGCTTCAGCTTTGTGGGGAATAGTAAAGAATCAGGGAAGCCTAACAAGGTCCAGCTTCAAATGGCAGGGACATTTTAACTCTTTCAGGCACGAAAACACATGGAGCAATATAACCTCTTCTTTGCAAATTTTCACCATCCTGACTTCTTTACCTTTTACTGGTTTCCACCTGATAGAAGAAATGCAGTAAAAGTATGAGTAAGTTCGTGGTGATTAAATATTACCTTACAGTGTACTGGCAAATGAACTCCCACAATCAAGAATGCAGTTTGCTATGATAACTACAGTCAAAGTACGTAAGAAAACCATTTATTTATGAAAATTTAAATAGTAGAATTTTACACTGGCTTTGTTGATTTCTTTTTTTTTTTTTTTTTTTTAGCAAAATGATTTGTAGTCCAAGAAGAGCTACAGTTAATCCTGTGTTATGTGACTTCCTGGTCTTAACATCAAACATTGTTTCTTTCTATTCCTTTCTAAGCTATGCAGAGGGCCGGAGAAGTACATTCTCTCTACTTTTGCACTCCCATCAAAACCAAAGCCTTCTCAGCTCTGCTTCTCTCCTTGTCTACTTCTATAACGTATTTTGCATCACAAGGCTAGTATCACATAGTAGTAGACAAATTTGAAGTGTTAAGCCAAACATGAAAAAGTGGAAACTCTCAGTCATTTTAGATTTACCCTGTGCATTACATGCCTTCTTCTCAGGCCCCTGTGTAGTCCTGTGTCCTGCCACTTCCCAGCTTTAATGTCCACTGCTCTTGCATGACTATGTTACCAACACATACAGGAAATAAAAGAGAATTTTTTGTCAAAATCATATGAACTTCCTACAATCAAATCATTTTCTTTCTTATGCTTAAACATAGCAAGTCACCTATTTTTCAGCCTCTTCTACTTGCAAATAGCCTTACTCAAGAATATAAAGATAAATTCTGTTCCAGATCAGAATGGCATCTAATGAAATTCTTCCAAATTTTAATTATTTTATACCACTGTAGCTTTTCAGATTTAAGTAGCTTAACATTTCTTATATATTCTTAAATTTTCAGTGGTTGGACCACTTCCTTTTCACATTTGCATACTTGAATTATGTGAATAAATGTAGCTCTTTTGTTGCAGAATGGAGTAGTAGCAGTAGTTTTTATTATTTGTATTGTCTTAGTGTCTATGGGTAAAATCAGGCTGAAGGCCCCACTGCATTAGTCAATAGTTCCAGCTTTAGGAGAACCTAAGCTTCACTCCAGAAACAGAGTCATGTGGGTGTTTAGATGAAAATATTAACACTTTACAAGGCCAACTCTCAAACTATGTTTGATATCTTCCTTCTGTATCTATGTATTCCACTATGCATCCAGGCAAAATAGGGGAAGAATAAGGAATTTTCTTTCAGTTTTATCAGCTACTTTCTGCTCACTGACTGAATCTTTTTTTTCCGAATGTGTTTTTACTACAGACCCAACAGAGAATATGGCTTGAATGAGATAAGCAGGCATAGCAGCAGAAATAAGCAAGGGGCCACAGACACTGCCCTCAGTGCTGGCTCAAAGGTGTCTTTCACCATCCATACTCTTTTGCCCGATCTGCTTCCACCTGGAAGGTACCATTCCAGACACTGAGAGAGATGAATTCCCCAGTGCCTTCATGTTTTTCCTCTCTCTCTCACAGGTACATCCAAAATCTCAAATGCTCTCAAATAGACTCTAATCTTCTTTCAGCTGTCACTCCTCTAAGATGCTCTGGACCTCTCCTACTACCACCTATTCCATAAGCAGAGATCCACTTTAGTGAGAGCAGGAAAGGAGGAAATACCTAAGATTTACAACATATATTCAGATATTCATTGTTCTCATTAACCTAAATATTCTAGTACTAAGCAAGCTGAAAGATCTCCAACAACTCCAAAATATTTACGTCACCTGAAAAAAAAATAACTTCACATAGCAACTTCATGTGCAGGTTTTAATATTCTCTGTTACCCTTGACTCTGTTTGAGGCAGACCATAAATGGAAGTTATATAAAATGATTTGCAGCTGTGAAAATTAGTTCACTGCATAATTTGCATAAAGTATCATCCATGACATTCACTGAATATCACAGTAATAGTCATATGAAGGTGAACATCCATATGCTTGCAGGATCTAGGCCTAAAAATACAGGTCTTGGCAAGGTATGTGGTCTCCAGGGGAATTGCAATCTAATTAAAACTGACAAAACTGACTTTTTTTTTTTGGTAAGATTTAGTGAAAACTACAGTTAACAAGATGATTTTTTTCCATGCTGGTTCTATTTAGATGTAGTTTAAAAGCAGCTAATAGGCCTTTCCCTTTCTTTCTGTCTAGATCTTGGATCTTTTTACACATCCCATTTCTCTCATCATCATGAAGACTCTGCATCATCTACATCAGAATATATCTGCCTATGTATCACCAGACAGTAAGAAATCTCCACTTTTGTTCTGTTTTTTTGGATATGCTTCCCCAGATTGCCCCTTTTCTGACAGACATGCATGTCTCTCTTATCATTCTTCCTATGATTTAAATAGAGTGTGAAGAGTCTTAGTGAGATGGAAAATAAACACCAATAACCAAGTGCATAAATTTAATCATTATTTCTAAAATCTCTTTTCTTGGTTTATTGCTTTAAAGGTATAAACAGAGTCTTCACTCTTTCTTTTTATCAGTGTATTTATGCTGAATATTAGGCAGCTCTATAATATGTTCAGAGCTGCAGGTAATTTTAAATACCTCTGTTTTAAAATACCTTCAAGGAATTGGTTTTATGTATTTGGAAAAATAATACTTTGATTAATGGATTCTGAAAAGAGAATGATATCAGATATTCTTTATAGGGAAAAAAAAAAAAAAGAAAGAAAGAAAAAAAAAGAAAAAAAAAAAAAGAAAGAACAGTTATATAACCCCTGGTATGGAATGGATTCACAAGAAAATGAATTTTGTCCACCATCAGACCTCTTGTCATATTGCCAACCTCCATGCTCAACCTTACAGAATTGTCATCCACCCTCTCTGGCATATGGCATACAGCGAGAAAAAGTTCAACACACTTCTAATTTGAAAGGCAATATGAAGAAGTGAGGGGACAAATAGAAGCATCAGAATATAGAATAAATATTGCTATATGTCACCAAAGAAACAACAGGATGTACAGCAAGAAGTTTATGACAACAATCTTGGAATAAAAAGAAGTTGTATACCCAACTGGAAATAAATCATTCAACAATATGTAGAGGTCAGAAAAACAAACATCAGAAAGCTGGAGACAGCAGAACCTCAACTTACATCCACTAAACATCCTAAAAAGCAGGACATGCAAAAGCTAAAAGTAATGACAGTAAAAAGTAATGACTTCTGTGGGTCTTTATATTGCTAACAATATATTTACCACAAATTGCTTATTAGGCATACTTCCATAGCAGCAAATAAAAAAATGTTTTTTTGTTTGTTTGTTTGAAAACTCATGTGTGAATAGTGCAGGTATTGTTAATTAATCTGGTGACAGCATCAACATTTTACATGTGTTCTGGTTGCAGGGGATTTAAGGTGAGGCTACCACAAGAACAGAACCACACCACTTAGGGGCATATTATCTAAAATGTACATGCTAAGCAGGGTGAGCATGGAGAGTGACTGCAATTTCTATTCTATTCTATTTCCAATCTGTGACACTCAGCACACATTTGCTCCATCTCAGCTCATATGGGCACTGTTTCCCAGAATCAGGACCCTCAGTCCAGCTGCTCCAGCTGCTCTAGTAACTCCAGACATCAGGTCCTATCCTGTGGCCTGGCCACAATATGTCCTGGCTCCAACTCAGGCTCAGCCTTCTGTATATCATCAGAGGTCCATTTATGTGTTTCTCAACTTCCCTGGTCTAATAAAAGGTTCTACTCTCTTATTTTTACTTCTGTTATGAAATGTTGAATGTTAGTAACAGGTGTATATCTATGTCGTCTACATCTTTCAAGTAACTATTAAACCAGTCAGCTAGAGGTGGGCAATATTTTTATTTTAGTCATATGTCTAATGAAATATTAGTCAATGTTTTGGTTTTGGGGGAAATGCTTTCACATAAGCTTCAATCCATGGCAATTCTGAATTATACAGTAAGCTTCATTCAAAGATCTCTACTTAATTTAAATTAATGGTGTCACACTTATGCGCACCATAAGTAAATTATTTGTCTAAATTTTTAGATGTCAATTTTTATTTTTTATTTTTTCCAACTGTATGATACAAAAACTTGTTCATGGGTTTCTCTTCCAGTGTAAAATTATGTTAGCACAAACCCTTTCAGTTCTCTGGTTTACACTCTTGCATGTTCAAGTGACTCCATACTAAGGGCAAGCAAGCTGTTTAAATAGTTTAACAAGGTGATATCCACATGATTCTAAGTAATTCAACAGAAACAAGAAAAAACATTACCTAGCAAGTTGTTGATACAAATGCACAGATGGCATATATTTACTTTTTACACAATAAACAATATTCATGTGCATCACATAAACTTTCTGTGAATTCATCATATAAGGAAAAAACAGATTGCCCTCTTCATGAAGCTATTAATTATTTCAGTGGAACCACTCTCATGAGAAAGGAGAGGTAGTTCATGACTTGTACAGCATGACACTGTGGTGACAGGTATGTAACCATGATACAACTCTGGGCCAGATTCTTAGTGTAGATCAGTATAGCTTCACTGAAGTAACTGGAAGTATGCCAATTTATATTTACTGTTGATGTGGCCTTCTGCTCATATTATAAGATCATCCTTAAGTAATTTGTCTTCCACATTTTATTCCAAGGTCAGACTAAGAACAAACTCTGCCAAATTCTCCCTGAATGTGCAGAACTATTGCAGTCAGCAGCTGATATAGATACTTTTAAAAGGTCTGTTATCTGGACTATTGGAAAGTAGGGACAGATAAATTCATCTGATTTGATTTCAAGTCCATGCAAGCATCGTAGGTTCAAGAGGCTAACTGAAGCACAGAAGTCATCAGAAATAAAGACTTAAATTCTTTAAAGAAAGTATAAAAAGAGTAGAGGGAGGAAAAACAGAGGATATATGTAGAACACAGAATTAAATGAAAATTACATAGAAGCAGAGAGGAAGAGATCAAAACCAAAACTGTTTTCTTTATTTGAAATTATTAATTTTGATTTTTTTTTTAATGGACTTCTCATCACAATCATATAAGATCGAATTGTCTTCCACGTTAGTATCTCTTCATGCTGCTGTGATGTTAAAGTCACTCTGAATAGATGATATTCCGAAGACTTTATTAGTGGAAGTATTTTCCTGTGGTATGCTGTAAGATGTTGGGGTAATGGAAGCCCAGCTCATTTTTCCTTGGGTCAAAAGTACTGGGGAAGAGGATAGCAGGTTGTGATTTATAATTCTGCCTCAATGATATCGTTAAAAGTCTCTTTTGGGATCTACAACCTCAAACTAATTTTGTATCACTATTAGTCACATATGTTTTTCACAATTCCATGGAAATGGGATTTCATGTTCTCTCCAGAAAATACGATTTTTAAAAAATAATAAAATTTAAAATAAATTGTTCTTTATGTTATTGCTAGTATTTGCATTTCATTCAGCTCAGACACCTACCATTTCACACACCTTTCTTGCTTAGCTTCAAACCCTGTTCTCAGATGCTAACCTAATACTGAATTTTCAGCTTGACATTTCTCTGTCTGGACTTTTTCCCCCAAGTTTCATAGGCTTTGTCATTACCTTGGCTTCTGAGAGTCAAGCAGTTTACATTTTTGTGCTTCTCAGACTCCTAAATAGACAAGTCACTAGCATCTTTACAAACAGTCTTGTTTCTGGTTATCAAATGTAACCTGATGGCTTTGTCTGTTTCATGCTTGCTTTTTTTTTCACAACAGGTGTTCTGGATATACTGCTATAAACTTCCATGTCATACACTCATTGGTGAAAACCTTCTGTGATAAAAAATAAAGCAAACAAGCAGTGGTATGAATCTGCCATGCACACTGCCGTTATATAATTTGGCTTCTGAAGGATTTTTCACAGAATGATGCTTGCAATAGGGACAGGATGCTGAGCAGGATTCACTCAGCTTAGCTTTTATATAAGGATCAAACCAATTGCCAGATCTGAGGCAAAGAAAGGATCCAGGTCTTCCACATCCATAATCACTTGGATAATAAATGCCATTTCCTACCTTGGCAGCTTCACAACACTAGCCTTAAGGATTTTGTTTGTTGATTTCTTTGCCTTCACAGCTGAAACTGTTCAGCAGATTCAACAGGAATTCATTAGCATTTTTGGAATACCAAAACTCTGCTTTATAACAAATACACCATTCATTTAAAAAAAGAATGTTAAAATCTGGCTGTGAGGCTTGAGTTACATCTGGACTATCAGAATCCTTGAATTTCATGACTCTTGATTATCCAAAAGTTACATTTTCTTCTTAAAAATATGTGATAAGGCCTATCAGAAGAGAAACAGGTGGCTTGGAAAAGAAAACAAATTAAAAAATGGAGAAAAAAAACAAAAACAACAAAAAAAAAAAACTACCAGAAGAAATCATTCAATTTAACTGTGCTTTTTTCAGTATTTACTGATGTTTCTCTCTGTTTGTTCATATTGCAAGATGTAAATTCAATATAGTGAATGAGAAAACAAAAAATCAAAGCAAAATACTCCACTACTATACTAAATATCCAGGAAACTGAAAGAACTGCAGAGTGGTAATCTCTCAGGACAGCCATTTTAGCTTCAGCAACATAAACATCTTTTGTTGACCTTTATTCGTAAAGAAAAAGCTATATTGTTATATTAAAAGGAGCACTTTGGAGCATGTTGAAACGGATAGATTACAAGAATCCAGGCACCGCATCAATGAGATTGACAAGTTGTGACAAGGGAACGAAGAATTTTTTTACAGAACTAAAAGTCAAAATTTAGATGCTTTGTTGACAATACATGATATTTTAATAAAAGGAAATTGTTGAAAATGCTTTTCAATATACTTCAGATTAACAGTCTAGATGACTGAAATTAGGTGAATATTGGACTTATTGTTAGATCCAATCTAAGAAAAAAGTTTCAGAAAAATAGAGGACATACTGAGAAGGTTTTCTTCAGACATATACCTGCAAAATATCATTTGATATTTAAGGTTAAAGACAGCCTTGTTATTTCAGTGACAAAGTATACACTGGCTAGCAGCAAATGATTGTCAAGATGCTTCTACTGTTCACTGTCAAATTCTATAAAAATCATGTATATGGTGTCTTATAAGTCTTGAAAAGAAACAACTGGGAAATGTGCAGAAAAGAAAGAGAAGGCCCTTCTTTATACATCCTAAAAATTATGATTGGATGAAATTTTGTTTTGAGATAGGCATGTACTATATTTCTATGAATTGTCATCCAGAACTTATATTCTAAGTACTTGTAACGCTATGTTCTTTGAAATACTGATTTATTCTTTCCAGAATAGGCTAGAATTTTGAAGAGGAATGAGTATCTAATTTTCAGAGTCTTTACAGATGTCCAAAGAAGAAAAACTCTGTTCATTACTTTCTATATACACTTATAAATTTCAATGGACAGTGACAATTGTTGTGAGTCCTTCCTCAGAGAAACCATGTATATATGCACAAGTTGGAAATCAAAATATAAATTACTACTAATATTAGTAATTATATTAAAACTTATGGCCAGATTAGGTCTTTGAAGATTTTCAGAGCAAGTAAAAGGAAGCCTGTTTCTCTGTCTGTCTTGTAAAGGCAAGAAATGGGATCATTTCTTTGAATTTGGAAGGTGTCATACCTTATGATCATTCATTTCATATAACTCATTTGTATGATTAGACAGGTAAGGGACAAATATTGGTGTGAGAATGCTATTGCTATTAAGAAATTGAGAGAAAAAAAAGTGACTTCACTGCATTACTGTTTGAGGAATAGCAGCATCAAATACTCATTTTAACAATGTGATCAAAAGTAAGGTTTATTTTTATTTTTTTTCTCAAATCTCCAAATCTCTCCTGCTATCATAGTAGATCCAGATGCTGGGAAAGCAACAGAATTCTGGCCAGAGGGAGAATTTAGTTCAGGGAATGTCAAGGTTCTCAAAGACAAAAATGTGGCAGCAATAGAGATGGGCTCTTTTTCTTCTTGAAGAAAATTCAGAGTACCACTACATCTTGTAAGAAACTAAAATAAAATCTAAGGTTACATTAGTAACAATTATCTTGGTATCAAGGAAAGAGCTGGAAGCTGTCATTCGCTCTTTCTTTTCCTGCTACTCTTTCTGTTACATTTGTTAAGAAACAAATGCTAGAAAAATGAGTGTAAATGCACAAAGTACCTATAGTTCCTTGTTAGTAATAATTAATTACACAGAAGATACTTATTTTCACTGGATAGCTTTGTTTGTTTGTTTGTTTGTTTTTAAGGAATTTTTACATAGTACAGCTTGTACAGCAGAGAAACATTGTTTTTTACTAAACGTGTTAGTGGCTTTTGAATATCACTGAGAGTGAGAGTCAATGGAAATAACACAAGAAACATTTGAATCTGGCCCTTACAAAATAAATCTACAGCATCCATAAAAACTATATATACAACACAACTCCAGGAGAAGAAAGGACTACTAGACCTTCTCATATTGTTAGAGATTGGATTAAACTTTATTTTAACTGAAAGCATAAGCTCCATGTTTCGCATGGAATAACTCAAATAGATCAGTACATTGAATGTTAAGCCTCCACCACAAACACAGCCTAGTGTCTTTGGCCAAACAATAGCAGAAGGCAGTTTAATGTAGAATCTGAACAACAATTTTCCTTGAATAGTCTTTTCCTAAATGTGTATATTTGACAGAAACAATGGCAGTAAAGAATGAATTGGTATATTCATGGAAGCACCAGTAGTTTTGACCAAAGTCTAAGAAACTTTTTCTCACGAGCATAATCAAGTCTAAAAAAAACTTTTTTTTTTTTTTCCCCCCATCCTCTCACCAAGGAAACAACCCAAAGGCCTGGAATTTTGGCTAATGGCAAGAGTCACACTGTCTTAACCACTGATTCATGTATTCAGTTCTACTTTCTTAACAAAGCAGTAGTGCTTTTTACCTCTTACTGAAAAAAAAAAAAAAAAAAAAAAAAAAAAAGTCTTGCAAATTAAACTATACAAAATTAAACTATACAGACAATGCCTGGCAAAAGTTGGTCTAGATCCATAGTTAGTTAATGTGCCTGTGCAGTTACTTATGAGCTGATTCTGATGAGGTCTGATGGGGACCTAACATCCTGGTTTCTGAATGTTCAGAGCAAGAAACCTGTGACGATTCCTGATTAGCCAGGAAAATTCCTATTCAGTCCATGTACCTGAACTTGAAAGCTCAGAGGCTGCTTGGAAATTTTTGTCTATTCTGAAATTTCCTAACTGCATAAATCTCATTCTTTTGTTTGTTTGTTTGTTTGTTTTTTTAAAGAAGGATAATACATGTATATATCGTTTTTATCTGCCATTTCAGTATTCTATTTTTATCCCCAATAGTTTGGATGAATCTGCTACCAGTTAAGTTTTCTCTAAATTGTCTAGATTGTAACAGAGGATGTCACAGCTTACCTTTAATTTTTTTATAATCTTATCCTTAACGTTCACTTATGTCCATGCCAGAAATGTGGTATTAAGTTTGTTTATCCTTTAAAAAGTCACTATCCTGATGGTCTTTGTCATAAATCAGAAGTCTGCTTCTAAAGAAAATTTTAGAATAGTGCATATGACAACAGCCGTATTTATTAAAATACCTTCCCCATTTCAGTGGAGTTCTATGTGGATTCATGAACTAATCCACTCAAAACTAATTGCATATTTAAAGCACAAGACAATACACAATAAGAGTAAGAATGGAGAGAAACATTCATGTTTTTACACATACATGTATTTTAAACATACATGTATTTTACACAAACAATATATTCATAGCAAATATGCTTATAAATTATGATTAAAATGAACATTTGTACATTTGTTCCAGTTATTTGGCATATATTTCACAGGAGATACAGACCAGATTAAAGGATGTCTTAAAAGTATCTTATCAGAGAGAGTTTCATGTTCAAGGATAAGAATGGAAACAAAAATGTGTCATATTTTGGGTTATCACTAATGAAACAGAAGAGATGCAACATACAATAATGAATGTCAGAAGCAGAAGAGTCAGTGGAGCAGATTTCCGAGGGATTAAAGCTTTTCACTGTATATGTATAAAGAAAGTGATTTATTAAAAAGAGTTGCTGAAGAACAAAAGGGAAAAAAAATGCACATTCTTTTGAAAAGCATTTTCCCTAGCCACCCTAGGAACATCATTATAAACCTGTACAGTAAATAGGAAAGCTAAGCAAAGAATAACATTAGTATATGCACTTATAAAAAAATATAAGAAGTGCAAAAAAATCTGGCCAGCTGGTAAAAAAAAAAAAAAAAAAAAAAAAAGTAGAATTAATGTGCCTTTGTGTATCAGATTTGCAAGAATGCAAATATTTCAGCTTTTGGTCAGCTGGTTTAGAGATTAATTTCAAACAAGTAACTTTTTTTCCTTAAGGAAATGGACTAATAATAGACAGGTCATAAGTATGCAAGCAGGGCTGACTCTGCCATAAAAGCAGAATAGGTTGCCAACTAGAGCAGCAAAATATCAAGGGCAGCAAAATTAATTGTGAACATGGTTTGTGGGTCTGCAGATTTTTTCTGCATTATCTTAAAGTGCAAGTCTTTTGGACTTGTATGCAATCGTATGGGTTATCCAGCAGATCAAATAAATTTTATTTCATTGGTCATTTAAAGCTACAGATGTATATTTAAAAAATCTTTGTATTATCACTAAATATATTATCATGATCAATATAACTTGGTTTAAAACACATCATCACCTAACATACTCCAGAGTTTTTTCTCAAGTTTTCCTATATCTTTTCCTAAAAGAAGAATGTGAAATGCAAGATTTACTTCCTTCTTCTTTAGAAGAACAACTCAGAAGATTTGTGGAGCAGATTTAAAAACAAAAACAAACAAACAGTTAACAGACAAACAAACAAACAAAAAAACAAACACAACAAGGTAACATGATTTGATAGTTTCTTAGATTTCTCAGCTGAGGTGCTGCTTCCTCCTTCTGTTGGTGGACAATGTTGGAATTCCACATGAAATAAGCCCAGTGGCATAGATGACATAAAGAAAAATTTGAGAGATTTAAATAAACTATATGGGCTTGAAATGGAAAAGGTACTGTATTAGAAATTAATTAATAGAAACCTTAAGATCACTACCAGTTCACACTACCAACTTTTTCTATTTCCATTTGTTCCTTGTCTTTCGTATTATGAGATATATTCATACCTTTGTAAATGGTCCTGAAAAGCCTGAAGTTTAGAAGATTTAAGACATTTTCTTAGCAATTTCTTAAAATATTTTCTTCTGCACATTTTACAAAGCAACAGGAACGGTCTTTTACACTACTGTTGTAGAGCACTCCAGCGGTAGTGAAAATCTTTGAAAAAAAAAAATCAAATGTAATGTGAAGGGAAATAGCTGTAAGGGTAAGAATTTGTGTTTTGTCTGTGAAAATTGAAATAGTGAGGCAGCAAGGAAGGAGAAAATAAAGAAGTGAATGAAGAAATGAGGGTAGGAAGAAGAAAGGGGGAAAAAAGGGGGAAGAGGAAGAGGAAGGCAGGAAGGCAGGAAGACAGGCAGGAAGGAAGGAAGGAAAGGAGGAATTTAATTTTGTACAGAAGGATTCATTTAATACATGAAATATGAAATAGAAAATTATGTCTAAGAAAGAAACATTCCTATCTGCTAGGCAGAAATGATGAGGGGACTGCAGAATAAAGGTAAAAGAAACTTGCAGATTTATGTTTTCAAAAATGTAGTGTTTCCAATAGTGAAGTTTAAGTTGCAGTGACATATTATTTTGGCATATTGTTATTTTTTGCTTTCATTATGGTTAAGACTCAGCAGAGATGTTATATCAGTACTGTAAGGGACTATATTTATTAAAGAAACTTCAAGAGCACATCGTACTGCTGCTGTGTAACATCATTTTTAAAAGCATTTACATTCATCAGTGTCTTATGGGGTTGCTATAAAACCCAAGTGCTGGGATTTGGGCAGTTTGGCAATACACAAACATCATATGCCAGCCATTGTATGATTATAATAAATTGCTGATTAATAATGCTGAGAAATATTTTACTAACTTAAATAGTAACTTTTCTGGGCTAGGATGTAATCAACCTTTCCAGACTACATATTTAGATGCATATTGTAACTGCAATTTTATGTGTAACTAAAATAAACAAACAAATGGTGCATTCTTAAAGCCCATTTCATCTTTACATATCCACATACAACTTTCTGCCTTGCATAGCATGTGTTATATATTCAAAATAAAACAGACTTCTGAAATCCATGTCAATATATGCTTTCAGTAGCTGCACAACCAAAGGTATTTTTAACTTCTTTTATAAGATGTAAAAATGAATATTTTAAAAGCAGGGACTACTATCCCTGAGTTTGAGCAACTTGTGGCAGAGTTTTATGTCTGTGAAGAGCCACGGTTGCTCTCATGTTAAAACAACTAACGGTTTTTAATTCTCACAGCTTAGTATTTCACTCAAGGCCAATCTAAATATGGATGTGTTTATGCACACACAAATAGTATATAAAATAATATGTAATTACCTACAGGTAAAACAATCTTTATACTTGTTCTACATATTACTATGTGGTAGACTACTTCTTACTAGTAAAATAAGAAATATTGGTGTTAAAAACATATATAATGAAAATAAGCTGGTATTTTTCTGGTGTTTTAATTTTTCATGTGAACTCATTTTCACTTTCCTCATACAAGACCAGGAGTAAAATTGCCAGAGCACTATAGCAAACAAATTTCCCAACTGTTTCTGATACAACTGCAATATTTTATCACACAGGAAAACCAATTAACTAGGTAGACCAAGTACATAACTGATGCCAGTAAATAAATGCCAATACAATATTCAGGCTCTTCAGGAACTGTTATTGAGCAATAAGCATGAGTAAAACATGTAAATGAAACCACTAGCTAGCTACTCAGAGGAGCTACGACTAGGACTCACTTGGCATGGTTTATTTACTGACCCTTTCCCACACACAGGACAGGTTGTTGTAGTCTATTAAATTGATCATCTCCATTTTCAAACCGACAACCTCATGCCTTGCCTATGAACAGGTTATGCATCTACTTTGTACCCTCTGTGCAATTTGGATAAAAATTATCAGTACTTCCTAATTGGGTGATCATTGTGTTTCTTGGAACTGAACTGTTACTCCATGATCTCCAACGCCTATTTTAGATTTCTGTGTGCCACACACACACAAAAATGTCTTTCAAATCAGAGAAGAAACTTTTGCAAGACTGCTGTTTTGTGTAGATGTTGGGAGCAGCATATAGCTCAGTTTATACCAATGGAAAATGGCCACACAAGCACCAGGAGAGTTCATCACAACTGCTACTCAAGGTCTTACTGCAGTGGAACAGCTCTGAGAGCTCATATGTGATTTAAAGAGACCTGGAAGGTTAAAGAACAAAGTTCAGTGCTCTGGAAAAAAAGGAAAACAATCAGTGTGGAAACAGATATAATTGATTTGGATGACATGATGCATGCTGCAATTGTTGCCCTGTATTGAGGCACAATGGTGGCAGAAGTTCTGTAATTGAAAACCAAGTGGTGAGAAAATTGAAGGGCTTTCTCCAATTCAGAAGTGGTTGCTGTCACTTTAGGAACTTTCCAGCCTTTTATAGCTTTATGCTGCCAGATTAACTGTCAGAGACAACTCTTGATATTTTTGTGATGCTATTTACCTCAATATCTTGGATGTAGCTGAACATATAGCTGATTTTCATTGATTTGAGTTTCCAGATTGTGTTAATAACATCGATGTCTATAAGCTCATCTCCAATCCCTGATCTGTTGCTGAAAAGCACACAGAAAAATAACATATACAAAATGGGTAGCAATGTGAAACTATTGTTTGGTTGGTTGGTTTGTTGTTTTCTCACCAGTGTGCGAAATAAAAATGAAAAAAAAAAGCTTTTCTTTCATGTAAGGTTGCTGTGACAATGATGTGAATCACACGATTATCAGTCACTGCTGATGTGCATCAGATCCAAGTGTACATGATGATGTACATAGATGTACATAAATCTATGGTAATCAATCATGCATCTATTTTTTGTGATCTTCTATAATAAACTTTAAAATATAAAATGGAGCCACATTACTAAATCCTAAGAGTTTTGTACAAAACATTTTGCAGAATACTCCACAGTGCTGCTCCTTTGATCATTCAGATTAGGCACAGAACTGCAATATTTCTTCCACCTTTCCATGAGGAGCACATCTCTTTTTTTCTTAGTGAGAGAAGTAGAAAAGGATGCAGGGCAGGAGGTGAGTCTAAGATACAGGAAATTAAGTCACAGACTCAGGACCTAGAAAGCAAGTCTTCATCCTACAGATTATACATACTCAATAGAAAGTTTTCATTATTTTTAAAGAACATTTTTTTCTGAATGTGAGTTACTTCCTCTGTTGTTGCAGCTGAACAGACTTCAAAACCAGGTTCAAGCACTGGATAACTTTATCAGACACACAAATATGATCAATGTTTAACAAGAATGTGGTCAGATCTGCAGACTGCAAACAATAATAAATGAGGGGTTTTAAACAGCAGAACAATGTACAAACCAAACCAAACCAAAGCTCCTCATCAAGCTAAAATTCAAATATAATTTAAAGAATCAGAATGTTTAAAAGTAGAATGCGATCAGACCAGAGAGAGCAGCCTTTGCTACTTAACTCGTTTTTTTTTCTCTTTCCACTTCTACCACACGTGGTATTACACAGGAGTAATTGAGAGTAAGAGACCTGGCTAGCACCCACTGTTCTCTGAACTCCTCTGCTCTGAAAGGTCAACTACCATTTCAGCTTTCTGTTGCCTGCTTCACAGCTCACTGCAGAGCACAGGAAAGGCTGGAGGAGCTGAGAAGTCCTGCTGGTTCACCGAAGGGTTCCTCTTCAGTAAACTTTTACTAAATGCAGATTTACATGTGTGGACCTTTGTAGTATAATAATTCACAGTGCTTGTATAGGCATTTTAAGTATTTTTGACCCTGTCTAAGGGCATATCTCTATCCAGTCATTTCTACAAGTGCTTATAGTAGCATCAATGTCTGCATGAACTCACAGTAATCTCTGATCTTGATCCTCCCACTTATGTCCTCTGCAGAAAGAATCGAGTAGAGTATACTTACATGCTTCAAATGTTACTTTCATGCCTTTACAGTAGTTTGGTGCATATGTAAGAGTTTTAGTGGGAGTTTGGTCTGTAGAGAGATTCTTCTTTTCACACTATAAAAAACTTAGATAGCAATAGATAGTAATCTGTCTTCAGGTGAATGATGGAGGCATTGTGAGTGGTTTTCTGGCTGAACTCACAATAACATATAAGCACATGTAAATGATGGGAAACAAATAGAAGGTCTGGCTATAAAGTGCCTGAGGGACAGGCTGACTAATCTGTGCACAAACTGGTATTGCTCAATGGCATACGTTTACCTCAGGAGCTTTCATATGGATTAATAACTACAGACTGTTTAGGTTTACAGTAAATTCACAAATTATTGAATATTAGGCAACAGAACTGCCCATATAATATGTATACTAATTAATAAACTCATTTTACTGAAATATTTTATTTACTTTTCTAATTCATAGTGGTTACATTGATCAAAAACTGTGTAAGGAAAAATACTTCAACCTTGTAATTGAAGGAGCTATATGATTATCTGATAGTATTCAGAATTGCAAAGACAGCACTACATGACATTTACAAATGAACTTGAGACATGAAAAATATTTTCGGAATGCCTTTTAGCTGGTGATCATTGAATCAATAATGTGTCATGATATGGAAGCAAGGAACAGGTCAGATTGAGCATTTCAAAGCTGAAATACTATTGAGAGAAGAGCAAAAATCTAGTATTTCTCCATAGCTGGAGAAATAATTCTCCATATATACTGGAGCAATTCTGAGCTGTCTAACATGAAAAGTAATTTTCATATGTAAAAATGCACCCTCTCTGAACTTTGTCCTCCTGTTCCTTCAGTTCTCTGTATGTCAAACAGTGGCAACAACACTCACATCAGGAGAACTGATAAAATCCCCAATAACAACACATGCACATCACAGATGTCTGTGATGGAATCCAGTTGTGCCCCATTTGAAGTTTCTTCTGTCTGTTCTTACCAGTATAATGGAATGATAAGGCTTCAAACATCAGGGGAGAGAAACAGATTATGTACAATTGCTCCTTAATCATATTGCACAATATAAAGTTAAATTTCTTTTGAATTTTTACTATTAAGTTGTACCATTTTTTCAAACCTTATGTTCTTCTTTTTCCTCTCTACTTCCTTATCGTCCTTATCTACAGCACCTAAAAATAAAATTTTCATATATGCATAATTTGGAAGTGCCATCTAAAACAAACAAACAAACAACAACAAAAACAAACAAACAAACAAACACAAAAACAGTGGTTCATGTACAGCAGAAATATGAACAGTAAATTTTTCCTTTTACTTCTCAGTGGAAAAAAAGAAATAGGAACCAATGGGAAATTCACACCACGTTTACTGTTTCTAAAATGTCCCCCTCTGATTTAACCATCTGTAGAAATAATTGTGTCTCTCTGGAAAGACCTGATAGGTTTAAAAGTTTCTTTCAAATCTCCTTGCTGTAGAAAAAAAAATAACATTAGAAAGAGGAGTTCCACACAGGAGAGCTCTGATGCTGTACTATGTAATGCCAAAGTGGATTCAACTCAGGAATTGCTCTAATCTGTCCTTTTTTATACATATACAATATAAACAATGTGTTGATCTTTCTAATTTTTTTTTTGTACCTTTTCTCGTTATTGTACCATCCATTCATTCACAACAGGTTGTCTTTTCATGTACTGGATTAAAGTGTGTAGTGGGATAATTCTTGTATTGAAATCAAATACCATTTTGTACTACAATTGAGAGCTTTCAGATAGAATGGGTGCTCCACTGAATAAATGAAATCATTCAGGAAGAATTCATCTTCCCATAGTTTGGTACGATTATTTTCTTCTTTTCTGACCACAAATAAATACATCTATGTACATAGTACATATAAGGAGAAGAAACAAGACAACACGTAGTGCAATCTATGTGCAAAACATTAAGTTATAACTCTTTTTTATTATTATTATTTATGTCTTTCCCATAGTTAATTAGCACACCAAAACCAACTACACCTCTTAAGGTAAGTTAAGAAGAAAAAGTCTCCAAAAAGCAGTAGGAATCTTAGACAAATAACCATGTGTTTTTTTTTTCTGCTTGGGTAGGAGCACTAAGAATGCAAAAATTGTAAAGCAAGAAATTCTAGAAGAACTTTGTTAAATATAGTTTTCTTCACAGTTTTTTAAGGTCTCCACTTTAACAGCATAGAATAAATTGTATTTATTTATTTTTATATTTTATCCAATTATATTTGCCTGTGTAGATAGGTATGATGAGGTTTGATTTTTCACTAGGTTACTCCATATACAAAATTGATGGCACACATTCCATCCTAAAGTTGTATAGCTACACATTCAAATAATCTTGAGTGTTATCAGCTGAAACTGCACTGAAACAGAACAATACTTTTATCCCTATCTATAGAGAATAAGAGAAGTTTTCTCATTGAAATTCTAGGGAAAACTAATCATGAGTTCTAAACTAACTTGAAGGTAACATTTTTGGAATATGCTTTGTGACTGACTGCACAAAGATGTGCATGCTTATATACTCACTGAAACTTAAAATACCATGATGTGAATGAAACACAACACTGTGCTGTCTTTCTTTCATAGACATTTGGCTCACTTTAAAGAATGAATGAAAAGCATGTATTAAATGAGTAATAAATATAAATAAATAAACAAAAGCATTAATTTAATGAATTAAAACCTGTCATAACCTACCAAAATGATAGCATTTATCCCTACTTTGCATAGAAACACTCCAAATAAGTCTATGAAACATTAGGTATGTTGATATTTAGCTCTACCAACAATTAATTCTCCACTGACTTATCAGAACCATCATCTGTTTTTACTTTTGGTAAGAAAGAAAGAATTACAGTTTCCACTAATGCACTGTAGCATCAGCAAAAAACCTTTTTGACCACTCCTCTTTTAGAAGTATTTTGACCTCTCTCACACTTTGTCTGTACCCCCCAGAGATTCTTAGTTCCTTAGATCTTGGTATCCTTAAATCGTACCTTGAAGATAATAACATATTTTCTTTCACTCTGTTAAGAATCATTCTGCATTTCCTAGAAGGCTCAAATTTAGGCTGAAAGCTACTGGATGTCTGCTGCTTTCTACAGTGACACAATATTAGTACTTGCATTAAAATAAATAAATAAATAAATAAATAAATAAATCCAAACCAACAGTTCTTTCAAATGAACTGCAAACAGGAGTTGTAGGAAACTTACAAAACCTGGTAGATTTCATATTTTGTAAAAAAAAAAAAAAAGTGATTTTAATTAAAAGATGAAACATTCCAAACCTGTTCATGTCATGACCTTGTCATATTACATATTAAAACAGCAAAGTGACAACTGTTTTGTCAGTATTTACACTTAATACCCTTTTTAATGCTTTTGTTAAAGATAGTTATTTTGACAAAATTGCCACAGAATGAGCATATTATACCATTTTGTCTTCTGACCAAAAACATTGCCCAAAGTTTAGAACCATGTGGATAAAAACTTCCAAAAATGGCAATCTCTTCAAAGGATGAATGAAACAGAAAATAAAAATAAAAAAGTAAATAAATAAATAAAAGTTTTCCACTTACAATTCTATTTCCAATTAGGAAAAAAACTTCCCTAAATCTGCCTTTTTTCTTTGATGTTCCCAATGTTTGCTTGAGTTATAACTGGTGCCCTCTCTTCTCTTCAGTTTTGGTCTATTGCACATTTTGCAGTTCCAGAGTATATCCCCAAATGACCTAGTGAAATAAGTCTTCCCACATGTGCCTTGCCTGTACTTCAGGTCTACTTGTCTTCAAACCAGTCTTCAATGGTTTCAGCTCCCTGGTGCCTGAAGAAGGTTAATGGATGTTTATGTGGAGCTTTGACACTGAGGTTTCCTTAAAAATCACCATTTAACTGAACTCCAAATTTGTGGTTTTGAGAGCCTTTTCATGAGTTGACAAGAAGTTTAGTGTAGTTTCCAAGCTTCCTCTTCTTCAGCTGAGGGATGGGCTTTCTGGGATGTCACAGCTCCAAGGAAGGCCCCACGGCCAACTAGACATCCCCCTGTTTCCCAAATTTCCATTTAATTGATGGCCCATCTGGTTCAGACACTGGACTCTGCACGCTTAGCAAAATTGCTCAAGAACTGCAAGCCACCAAAATTGTTCCTTAACAACTATCTTACTGAATTTTGCCAGGAACTCCCATTTCTTCTTCCCTATTCACTTGTTTGTGATAATCAGACAGGTTTAAACCTGTCTACTAGAGTATCTTTCAATTAAAGCAGGCTGGCGCTCATGTTGCCACTGCAGATGCTGGTGTAAATCCAAATTTGATTACGTCAGTAGATATATCTTACGTACATTCCTGGGCTAGTGAAGATTAGGTTTGAACTCTCCCTAACAAAGGCAATTTATTTGTGCTTTTGAACATTTTCATGTCTAAATCCTTGCCATATTGCTTAGTTTTAATTCTTCTGTAGACATGCATTTTGCACTTCTGCCACCCAGCTTTGACTGCAATTTTTTCTTATCATTTGCCAAGTACAGCTCTGATTTCCACATACAACCTTGCTTGGTCAGGACATTCAAGCCTGTTATTATTTCCATTTCAAAGCACCTTCAGCAAAGTATCAGCAGCAGCAATTCATCTCTTCACAGGAAGCCATCTCTGTCTGTAATGACTGTTTCATCAATGTCCAGGACAGAACATCTATAACCCCGATCAGTGTTTTTCTTTCCTTCTTCACTTTCTTTCTCCTGATCTTGAATTTTTACTTCCCACATTAAAGATATATTTTTATTCTAAATACCTTGGTAAACTAAGGAAACTTAGTTGCTATAATTTGGCTTTCAATCACATGGCGATTATTACACATTACACTGCTTGGTACTAGCATGATTCTTTTTATCTGCTAAATGGCCAAACAGATGTTACAGTTTTGGGAATAATTTTGCCCTACAAAAGTTGTGGACATTACCACCTCAACCTGGTAACACCAAAAAACAGGCACAAGCAAAAAGTTCAGGCTTGCAAAATACCATTTTTTTTTTTTTTACTTTTAGCAGCTTGATCACCTTCCTTGCAATCAATTTTATAAAAATGTAATTACATCGTCTTGATGTTATGATGTTCTGTTGATATTATGTCGTGATTACACATTAATCAATATAGTTTTTATTTGCACATATAGATATAATTTCTAATTTAATTGAGAATTTGCATAATATGCACAAGCACTAGAATATTATTTTTAATGCTGTCATCACCATTGATGGGAATGAAAAAGGCATTCCCTTCTCTCATGATGCACTCCCTTTTTCTGACTTTGCAAAAGGAGCTAGAACTGTTGTGATTTTTTTCAGGTTGCACCGTCGAATATTAATATCTAGAAGTGAAAATCTAATGACTGTTAACGTATCCTATGATATAGTGAGCATAATAGTGAGTATTAGGTCAGCAAACTTTATTTTCTATTCTTAGTGACTGTTGCAGCAAGTTCTTGAGTTTAATGATATAAACCCTTCAATGACAGTATCATAACAATGTCGAGTTAATTGTATGCTTATTTTTTTTCTTGAAACAGTAATGTTTGTTGCTTTTAGACAACAAAAATATTGCATTAGATATTGCAATTTCTAAGTTTGTAAAGATTTACAAGGCGGTTCACCAAAAACAATGAGAAAATCATTTTTGAGGAAACAAAATGGAGGGTCTCAGTCTTATGAGGATGCAGAAAACGCAAAACATGCTCACACACATGTATTCAGGGCAATCTATCTAATGCTAAATCTATCTAATGCCAAAGGTCCTACTTACAAGCCACTTTCCTCATCAAATTGTCAGGCCTGTATTTGCAAATGTCACCTTGTGAGAATACCACAGTGTGGAATTCTTATGGGATAATTAATCAACACGTTTCAATGTAATTAGTCATTGTAATATGACATATTAATGTATATTTATAATTGAAGTACTTGAACTACTGTCAGGTCAATGTGTGTCATCTACTATTTTTCACGCCATTCATTGGTTTTGAAAGAAACTATTGAAAAATGTTACTGTGTAACAGAAAAAAAATAAATCTTGATAATCAAGAAAAGCTTTGTTAAGGTCAAAAATTAACTGTATAATATAATGTATTTTTTCAGGCTTTCAAACTATTCAAGCATCAGTTATAAGTATTCAGTGTCACTAATTTAACTGCTGTTCCAAAGGAAAACATAACCAGATTTTGCCCCAGTCATTGCTGAGAAGGATAAAACAGTTCAGTAAAGAATCAATGTGTGTAGTATTTTAACATGATCAATGCAAAAGTCACTAATGAAATGTCAGCATTTGCCAACAATTTTCAGTTACCAAAGATACTTCAGTTACTCATAATTTTAAATATATATATATATTTTTTAAAGATGTCTTATAGCTATTAACAAATATTGACAACTTTATTGATGACTATGGACAAAATCTTTCCCCTCTGAAGGTCAATAAAAATTACTGCTGTTAAGTTCAGTGAGACCAGATTTTCACTCTGTGTATGTGACATTTCACGTACCAGACAAATTACTTCAGACTATATCTTGAATAATATCTTTACATGAATAATATCTTTCTTCATATGAGTACAACATGCAACAGAAATATTACAAAAACGTTAATATTAAAAAAAAATAAATCACCAATTTTCATGAATTGCAATTACAAGGTAAAACTAGTGAGTTGTAGGCAAAGTAAGAATTGATCATTAAATTAACCTCCTGCCTAATAACCTCAAAACTCATATGATCATTCCGTAACTAAAAGAAATCTTACTAGAATCACATACCTGAGAATCTTCAAAAAAAAAAGGTATATGCATCATTTTGTGAAATTGCATCACTTGATCATAATGCCATTTCTTTCTACATTCTTGTTCTGTAGAGAAAATAACATTTAATTCCATTTAGTAGCCATATTAGATTAAATGCAGTCTGCATGAGGTTAAATCATGCAGTTGGTCATAATTTTTTTTAGAATGCTTGTTTTTTTCAGTTACTGTTATATTTTTATTTCTTGATTTTTCCTTCTTTTCAGAATTGTGTTGCTGGTACATACTTTCACTCAAATTTTATGAAAAGAAGTATTGCTGCTGTAATCTGTCTCTCAGAAATAATAATTAAAAAAAAATCAACATTATTTTGGTACAACTCTCACTTGATCTTGGGCACTTGTATTACGCATTTGGCAGCAGAGTTGTAACAGATGCCATCTGTAAGGTCTTGAACTTCAAATTTGGGAATTTATGCCTTTCTAAAACAGTAAAATGCTTGTTTTGTCACTACTATTTTATACAGATACTTTTTTAGCCAGTTTTTCAAGCAGTAAACTAGATATTCCTTTTTGATTCTAACATCCATCATCTTCATCCTCTGCATCCTCTTCATCATCAAATCCTCTGCAGTCCTCTTAAGCAGACCTGTGCTGTAAATTTGAATAATTTGAATCAACTTCAAGTGTGTATTCATCTTTTTTTTTTTTTTTTTTAACATTAATTGCCAGGAAGAGTATTGAAACTCTCACTGGAACTTCATGGTATGGCACAGAATAAAAGTTTGAAAGGACTCAACTCTCCTATTAATTTTTTGTTTTTACATTACTTTCCCTGAACTTTGGAGATCATAGGATCATAGAATGGCTTGGGTTGGAAAGAACCTTAAAGATCACCTAGTTCAAATCCCCCTGCCACAGGCAGGAATGCTATCCACTAGACCAGGTTGAGCAGGACCTCATCCAACCTGGTCTTGAACATATCCAGGGAGCCAGGGATGGGGCATGCACAGCTTTTCTGAGAACCCTGTTCCAGTGCCTCACTATCCTTACAGTGAAGAATTTCCTCCTAAGTTCTAATCTAAATCTTCCTTCTTTTAGTTTTAAACCATTCTCCCTTGTCCTATCATTATCTGACCGAACTAAAAATTGCTCTCCATCTTTTTATAAGTCCTCTTTAAGTACTGAAAGGCTGCAATGAGATCTCCCCAGAGCCTTCTCTTCTTTAGGCTGAACATCCCCAGCTTTCTAAGCCTTTCTTCACAGAAAGCCCTCTGATAATCTTTGTGGCCCTCCTATGGACATGCTTTAGCAACTCCACATCCTTCTTGTGCTGGGGGCCCCAAACCTAGATGCAGTACTTCAGGCAGGGCCTTATGAGGGCAGAGCAAAGGGGGACACTCTGCTAGCCTGCTTTGATCACTCCTGCTTTGATGCAGCCCAGGATGCCGTTGGCCTTCTGGGCTGCAAGTGTGCACTGCTGGCTCATGTCAAGCTTTTCTTCCACCAGAACCCCCAAGTGTTCTCTGTGAGACTGCTCTCAATGAGTTCTCCCAGTCTGCACCTGTCTGGGATTGCCCTGACCCAGATACAGCATCTTGCACTTAGACTCGTTGAACCTCACTCATTAGGTTCACTCCTCATTAGGCCCACTCCTCAAGCTTGTCCAGGTCCATCCCTTCCTTTTGTTGTATTGACTGCATCACTCAGCTTGGTGTCATCTACAATCTTGCTGAAGATGCATTTGATCCCATAGTCTATGTCATTGATATTTAACAGTACCAGTCCCAAGACAGACCCCTGAGGGATGACCATCCTCCATCATAGAAGGCTCACCAGACTGGTCAGGCATGATTTGCCCTTGGTGAAGCCATGCTGGCTGTCTCAGGTCACCTCTGTGTCTTCATGTGCCTTGACATTGCTTCCAGGAGGATCTGTTCCATGATCTTTCCAGGCACAGAGATGAGGTTCACCAGCCTGTGGTTCCCTGGGTCCTTCTTTCTACCCTTGTTAAAAATGGTAGTAATGTTTCCCTTTTTCCAGTCACCAGGGACTTCACCTGACTGCCAGGACTTTTCACATATGATAGAGTGAGGCTTGGCAACTGCATCAACCAGTTCCCTCAGGAACCTGGGATGCATGGCATCAGGTCTCATAGACTAGTACCTGTTCAGTTTCATCAGTCTCAAATCTGCACTTTGCTTACAGTGGGAGGGACTTTGCTCTCCCAGCCCTTGCCTAGACAGTCAGGCAAACAAGAGATGTGGGAAGCCTGACTGGCAGTGAAGACTGAGGCAAAGTTGTTGTTGAGTACCTCAGCTTTCTCCATGTCTGTCATTACCAGTTCACCCTTCTCACCTATCAGAGGGGGTACACTCTCCTTGGCCTTTCTTTTCTGAGCAATGTACCTACAGAAACTCTTCCTGTTATTTTTTGCATTGCTTGCCAAGCTCAGTTCCATCTGTGCCTTGGCTTTCCCTGCACAACTGGACAGCATCCCTATGCTCTTCCCAACCCATGTGTCCCTGCTTCCTCTGTCTGTGCATTTCCTTCTTGCATCTCAGTTTGACCAGTCGGTCCCTGCACAGCCATCCTGTTTTCCTGCCCTCCCTGCTCATGTCTTACACAGGGGGATAGAGAGCTCTTGCACTCTAGAGATTGTGCTCTGGAGATTGGGCACAGCATATTTCTAAATTGTAGTTCTATGATCTGGGCCTGATTTAGTCGTAACATTAATATCTGCGCCAAGCAGTATATGTTGGTCAAAGAACTCATCAGATGGGGTTGCCATTTTCCTACCTTCTCCATCCCTCTGTACCTTCAAGACCTTCAAGCAAACTCATTCAGAAAGGTAGGAATTTACACAGTGTTAAAATCCTCCTTTCATGACTCCTTCCCCTCATCTGCAGTTAGTTGCATTCTAAAGAGGTATCAACTATGTGGTCAGCTTTTATTCTAAAGTACGCTACTCTTACATTTTTTTTTATTTTTTTTTTAAACGTAAGAGATTAAACTGATTACTATCCAAATCTTAAAGTACATCTCAAGTTATGGTTCCATAACTCAGCTGATACCCCACTAAAAAATTCATAAATATAGCTTTCACATTTTAACCTTGTAAAGGCTGTACTTCAAGGTACAAGATAATTTGTCACAAGACTCAGGTAATAGTAAGATTCCTCTAATTATGTTTCACTGAAACAGCTCAGAAAGCAGGTGGTAAATGCTTACTGAGTCAGTAGTGAAACACTCACTGACCTCGGGTGGCGCAAGAAATGCACTAAACCAACTTTTTTAATCTATACATCCCTTGTAAGAGCCTGCATTTTATATATAATTATACATATATAATATATATGTATATATTATTTTTCAGTTTTGTAGCACATTTTAGTACCCACAGATGCTCAATGCTGGCTGTAGTACTGAAGTATATTGATAGCCAAGAGGTTGCCATGCAATGCATTTACAACTATAAAACTGCCCATGAAACTTGACTATATCTGTAATTTTCGGAAGTGATAAATATTCTACATGCAGAAGAATACTTATGTAATGTTTAGCACTCTGTGTACTAGGTCATTCTTAAATACTTCTAAATCTAAGTGAAGTACAGGCACATTTATCTAAACAGACAATATGACTTGTTTTCTCTTATGTTTTTTCTGGAGCTACTGTGTTGCCATACTGACTATTTTCACTTTATAAATTCTTTTTAATGAAAAGTATCTACCTCATATATGGCAAGGCAGTTTTAATTTCAGAATTCACTCTCAAGGGAATAGCAAGGGAATAGAGAGATAGTAATAGCAAAACTCTTCATAGAAAGTGTAGCTGCTAAGAAAACCACTACTCCTTGTATTTATTTGATCCTGGCCTGTTATTCATCCTGGGTTTCTGCTGTTTCAGCGTGTAGTCTCAAACATATTGTAAGCAGAGTTTGAATGGACTGGATATATTTGCTTGAAGTGAAGTGTGCCAGCTTGTTTTCAGACTGCAGCTGGGTCAAAATGTTTTGGCTTTCAAATAAGGGTTGAAGTATCCACAGATTCTCCAAACCATGTCCAACACAAAGCAACAGCTGCTGAGTATACCTACTAAGCCACGGAGCAAGTGGCAATTAAGCCACCAAATTCCAGCCATTCAGCTGGAAAGTTAATGCACCAAAACTATATTAATGTCCAAGCCAAAGAGAATTATGAAAAAGGCATTGCTAACATTGGCATGATGAGTTTATTTGACAGAAAACATTTTTAAAAAAATCACAAAAGACTTCATATTTCAGCAAGGATGGTTTTACAACAGGAAACACTGATCATTCATGTCTACATATTTTCAGTTACATTATCATTTTCTTTATTCTCAGCTCCAGTATTTTAAAAAGTACCTAGCATTAATATTCTCAGCCAGAATTTCTCTGGAATTCATCTCCCATTTTTAGCATCAGAATATGTAGTCTGTTTTCAGAAGACCTTAGCAGATTGGATACCTAGCAATTTTGAAAAAATCAGACCATGAAAATCTAACCTATAATAGCATTGAATCATTTCAAAATATTTTCACAGAAGATGACTTCAAGCAATCGGAAATCTGGCCCAACAATTTAAGAAGTCAGTTATACATGTAAATAGCTGGTACTGAAATCTAGCATTGAATTTCTGCAATTAAGCTTAGAGTACAGTAGACACTAACAGTAAAAAATCTAGGTGAGCAATTTTGCTTAACTAATTTCTTTTAATAGATGGAGAAAAAAATAAAAAAAAAAAAAAAAAAAGATTTGAAATGAAGGTCTCATGGGTTTGCCACATATCTCCTGAAGATGAGATTCATACCACAATTTTATCCACTTTAAAGATAACTGTCTAGCTCCATCTATGGGTTCTGAGGGAAGACCCACCAGAGAACAGGTGTAAACATAGATAGATGGTATGACTCTGTGCTGAAAACACTTCTTTCTTACTTTTGATTATTGAAGGATCGTAGGCTACTAGCCCATAATAGACATTTAATTTTTATCTGGATTAGGGCAGAGAAAATATATCTAACTGTATATGCTATTGGGCAGGCTATTTGGCTTCTTTGTCTGTCCACAGAAGTATACTGAATCAATGTTTTAAAGTGACTTAGATTGCTACATGGAAGTTGTTAATTAAATGCATGGTATTATTATAAAATCTGCTTTAGTGTAAACTTGTAAACTTTAGTAAACTTCTGTAAACTTTAGTGTAAAGCTTTGTACACACTTTGTACTCCACACACAAAGAAAAAGAGGTCTGAGATGCCCAGACAGAACTATTAAATTGGGGATTTTGAAATGTGTGATAACGGATATAGGTAGAAGACAAATACCTGACACCATTCTGCAGATATGTTTGTCCTCTGTAAAGTGAGAAGGCTACTGACCTTTCTGTACTGCTTGATTTTTGCCTACTTTACGCTTTTGTAGGAACCAGTTGTATATCTGAGCACTAATGAAAATGGTTCATTCTGCTATTTTTTGTTCCTAATCTTTATTTGATAAATTCAGAGTCCTCACATTATTTTTTTTTTTCCAAAGCTCATACACAATGAGAAACTTATGGAAATTGGAGTATTTGACTGGAATAGCTCCTAGTGGTGGTTAATAGAGAGTAATGTGGGAAACTCCGTACTTTTAATAAGGGAAAATGTACTTTTATATTTCTGAATTTTTGTATTGACCTAAATTATTATTTTCCTTTATTATTTCCTAAATTATTATTATCCTTTATTATTATTATTTCCACCTGCTTCTCCTTAAGATTCACTGTGCTTTGAAAACAGCATTACTCTCACATCATTCCAACACCTCCACAGTCATAACTTAAAAAAATTGCAAATTAAATGGAAAAGGGAAAATGGAAGAAAATGAAAGGAATGCATTGTATACATTCCCATTTCTTAAGAAAAATCTTAGCTAAGCCTTTTAAAAAAATCACATTCTTTTCTAAAAATTGAGAGCTTTTCTATGCAAAGGAGTCATTCTGCCAAAGGGAGATGTGCAATATTATACAACCTTTACCTTCACTTGCTATGGTCAGTTGAAACTAAAAATTGCAAAAAGATGAAGTGCTCCATTAAATCCCTATTTTATTGTGTAAGTGCCCTTATGAAATTGTATGGCTATACAATAGCATTATATCAGGCTAGAATTAAGGCTTACAACAGACGTTAAGCCACAGCATTACAGTGACCAGATGTAAGGCTTATTTAAACCGGATTTTAAAGTGAAATATTTATGAACTGATTTAAATACTAATGAACAGACACTCCTACAACTGTCACAGTAACAGAATGATAGATGTGTTACACAGAAACCTCTGTGTCATATAGCTGGCCATTTTTCAATAGTTTTGGACACATATTTCTTAATAATACAGACAGAAGATTGTCAATGAACTAAGAGAGAAGAAAGACAGTTAAACAATTGGAAAAGTTTCCTTTCCTTTTCCTCAGTGTCTTTATTTGATTTTTTGGTATTTTTCCACTGCTTCCTAGTCCCTCTTCACCCTTTTTTTTTGCCTCTTTCAGAAATTCACAGTTCCATCTATGGAGACGTCAATACTGTCAGAAGGACTTATTCCTAACTTTGGTCAAGGCTGCAGTTTCTTCATCCATGCTGCATGAATATTAGTTCACTCCCAGTCTCCACTGGGACTTCTAATTTCCAAGACAAAACAATGGTGAAGTAGATAGGACAGCTGCCTACTGACTACTAAAGTCAATTTTTGCTACTTCCAAGAAGGACAGTCCTCAAAACAAAACAAATCAAAACAAACAAAAACAAACAAACCCAAAAAAAAAACCAAACACATACACTTCTCCAGCATCCTTGTAACCCTTCGTATTGTGCCCCACCATGGATATCTGGGTCATTATTGTAACAGTCCTCTGGCACATAGCAATTCTGCTTACTCTTATTGCTGGCACTTAGTTCACAGAGTAATTATGCCTTGGGGTCAAAAGCAAGTCACCTGGGACAGAATGGGCTCTAACCTACTTTTTATAAAGTTTGCAGGCAGCCATCTTACTCCAGAGTGTTAGGACATGAGACTGTTTGAACCGGTTTTCTCTCAGGTGCAGTGTACAAAGACAATATTGACATGGCAGTAGACCAGCAAGTCTAGTACAGGAAGTCTAGTACAACTGATCCAGTGGCTCTACTGTAAATTTTATCTTTGATTAAGTTCCACTATGTTTTGAGGGGGTTAATAACTGGCTTCTCCAAGTAAATACAGAAGTGAAATTTTTCATCTGCAAAACATAAGTAACTATATAAAATGTAGCATAAAGAATCACCAGAGTGCAAAATGATTTAGGGAAAAGTTTCAATCAAGTACCTTTTTTTTTCTACTGTCACCTAGTGAACACTTGATAGCTTCTAATTTAAGGACACATGATTCTTGAATTACTAAAATAATGTATTTGTCCTTCAAAATAAATGAATGTAATAAAGGAATCTGCTTAATAATACAGCTGCTATTAAATGCTTCTTCAGTTCTGTGATACATCTTAGTAACAGAAACTAAGGAATTGGTAAAAATAGTCAAGTAAGCAAAAAGTTTTTTAAAAGTGTGCATGATCTGTCAAAAGTGCTAGCAGACTAAATTGAAAATTTTAACTCATACCTGGTGTCAATGACAATATACTTTTGATTCTGAATAATTTATTTGCCATGTCCAGATCATTTCCATCATAAAATAGCTGCTTTATTAAATAATGAATACATGTAGTTAAGAACATCACCATGAGGATAATTCTTAGTGATAGATATACTGGGAAAAATTGTTAAGAAACCCAAGTGCCTTCCTAGGAGGAAGGCAATATCCTCGCTTAAAGTAAGGATATAAAAGTGTTTTAATTACTGAATTTGAAATGCTGAATAAGGCATTTTTATATTGATCATCATAGAGATTTTTAAAAAGATTTTTGAATAGATTTTCATAGCATACAAGAGTCTGTACACACTGTGCAGGTTGAGAGCAGGGTGTCCTCTGAGCAGATGTGGTACTAAAGTAAAAATTTCCAACAGGATGGTTTGTCTTCAGCAATCTGTCTCTTATTAATCCTATGAAATTAATTAATTTTATTGTTTTAATAGAAAAGAGTGGCCTATGATCAATAAAGTGCTGTTTTCATCTTAATTATTGATCCCCTAATCAATAATATAGAGTTTTCCAGGTTAGTATTAACTCTGTTAACAATCTTGGAATAAGTTTGGCATAACTCTGCTATCTCATAAATTACATGAGTATCCTGAGAACATACTATTGCCTAAAACTTTAGATGTGGAGATACTGCATTCTGATGACTCTCCAGTATATTGTATGAAGGCACTTACATCATGCAAATGTTTTGCCTTTAGCACTGCTTTTTCAGTTGTTAAGCAAACACTTCTTAGTGGAAAATGCAAATGTCCATATGCAAACATTTTAATGCCACTGTGTAATCATTTGCATCTCTATAACATGAATGCAAAATAGATGTGGAATAATGTTGTTTTATAGTATTGTGGCTACTCCATTTACAGGTGTGAATGAGTATATAAGGAACAATGTATAAAGATTATAAAGTATAAAGTATATAAGTATATATAAAGTATATATAAAGTATAAAAAAGTATATATAAAGTATATATAATAAAGTATATAAGGAGCAATGGAAACAGAGCATCTGGTTAAGAAACTCTCAGACACAGAAACAGCTACTTTTATAAATCTTGACTGTGCAAATTAGTTTTATTCAACCTTTGTGACACTCACATATTTAGTGGGTTGTTATTCATTCCAGGTTAATTTTTTCTATCTAAGGAAGTATTCTTACAACTCATCTCAAATCAAAACTTCATTCAGACTGCTTTGAGCAAATTGGTCACCACCTTGCCCTCTAACTTCTGTAGTGCAAATAAATGCAGTGCTGGAAAAGACACTTGTGAGTTTCTGTTGTGTTCAGGAAGAATGACGATGATTCTTTAACCACGAAGGGAGAGGATGGGGATAGAATGCAGTGTACCTATGTGAAATGTGAATAGCTGAACAACAAAAATGAAAGGATAACTTTAGGAAGCTGAATGTCTCAGCTAAAGGAATGTGGGAAGGAAGAATAAGAATTCAGTAATGGAAGAATTTGAAGGGTGTAAGGGAAGGATTAAAGGTAGGAAACATGAGGAAAAATAGAGGTGACTACTGAAAAACTAATTAACAGGACACTGGGGGAGCATGGGTGAAAGAAATTAGAAGCACAGCTCCTTAAGGATGATGTGATGCTTCAGTGAAAGCTACTTGAGCTGAACTATTCCATTGCATTTATGTTGCTGTATCTGCAAAGTATCTCAAATGTATTTACGCTGCATGCTCTGTGTGTTTTAGCCCTAATCTCCACCACAAATGGTTTGTACATTTCATGAAACACCTTCTCTAGTTTGTGAGACATCCCTGAACTTGTTTCTGTTCCAGTCTTTGAGGAACTGCCCTCCATCACCAACAGTGTTCCAAACAGGGTGTCAAGCTCATGTATGTGGTTATGGTACAGCAAGAGAGGCTTCAAGGAACTTTCAAAAGAATAATGGTAAAACCTGTCAGCACTGAAGCAGGGTCTTGATACTCACTGCTGAACTATGAAGTGTCCTTACATTTATTGCTGTAAACACCCTCACACCAGTCTGCCAACAGCAGGCTGAGAATAATGTTGAATTTCTGCAATAAGATCAGGCACACTTCATGACTGTGGATTCAGATCACCATCCAGTGGTGGAACTGCATCATTATTGCACATAAAGTGACCAGGACCTGACCTGTACACTTCCTGGCAGAAATGGCTCTTTTCCGTCACGTAATGCCTATGCGGAAGACCTACAGATATACTCCAGACATATAGAGAAATGACAGAATAGTTTTCCACTAGCAAATCTGTGGTAGCTACTGCCTGTGAGAAGATGCAAAGGGCTACACATTTGCTAGTTCACTTTTATCTGCGTGTCACCTGAGATGTCCCAACCACATGCATTGCTTTCCACAGAAGTGTTACACCAATCTATGCTGAAAGTGTCAAAGCACGACCATGCTGTCCATTAGTGAGGTGCAGAATTGTTATGAGTTAAAGGGGCATGTAAGCTATTATCAGTCATGAATGGACAATTTATATAGACCATCATCAATCCTGTGTCTTTTTGAATGAATGAGAAATGTTCTGAAAATGTATTTAAGTTCTTGTGAGCCATGCTGTCACCTAATTCTGATTCAGTGATAGACGGCTGTCAAGGCATTTCAGTGGAAATGGATCTTGCAAAGGAACTGTCATATGTAAGACCATCTGCAGCTATACTGTTGGTATCACCTCTCTTTCCTGATTCAAGCCTGTTTTCACCTATTCGTACTTATTAATGTGAATCTCAAATCCTCTTTACTGCCTTTTTACACCTCTTTCTCGCATTTCAAAATACTATTCCGGTGTTCTATCTGCCTTTTCTTTCCAGATTTATTCTGCTCCTATGGCTACATGCCACAGCTTGGCCATGGTAACCCATTCAGGATATCTTAAAGGTCTATGTGTTGGTTTCACAGTGATGACTAGCTGAACTCTACCACATGCTCTCTCTTTCACCCTCCTCAGACAGAAAGAGAAAATAGAATGAAAAAAGGCTCAAGGTTTGAGATAAGGACAGGGAGGTCACTCACCAATCATCATCATGGGCAAATCAGACTTGGAGTAGGAAGATTAATAAAATTTATTACCTATAACTAACGAGATAGAACAGTGAGAAACTAAAGCCATATTAAAAACACCTTCCTCCCTGCCACGGTCCAGATGGGGTCCCTCCCATGGGATGCCGTCCTTCCCAAACTGAGCCTGTGGGGGCTGCCCACAGGCAGCAGCTCTTCAAGAACTGCTCCCACATGGCTCTGTACCACGGGGTCCATCCCCCAGGAGCAAACTGCTCCAGCACGGGTCCCCCACGGGTGGGAGACAGCTCCCCCCAGACCCCCTGCTCCTGAATGGCTCCTTTCCATGGGCTGCAGCTCCAGCCTGGGGCCTGCTCCAGCGGGGGCTCTCCATGGGCCGCAGCCTCCTCCAGGCCACATCCACCTGCTCCACCGGGGGCTCCTCCATGGGCTGCATTATGGAGATCTGCTCCATGTGGGACCCATGGGCTGCAGGGGGACAGCCTGCTCCACCAGGGACACTACACAGGCCGCAAGGGAACTGCTGCTGTGTGCCTGGAGCACCTCCTGCTGCACTGACCTGGGGGTCTGTAGGGCTGGTTCTTGCTGCTCTCTCCCAGCTCCTGTTACACAGCTGTTTTTTACCCCTTTCTTAAATCTGCTCTCACAGCAGTCCAACCAGTGTCACTCACTGGCTCAGTGCTTGCCAGAAGCAGGTCCTTTTTGAGAGGATATTTACATGGCCAGATACTTGCCATGTAAGCACAATACAGCCTGGTATAAACTGGTATAATGTTTGCATGTCCTGGAATCAGTTCTTCCACGTCATTTCACTTCCACATGCACACATACCCTCTCACAGTTTTCTGACATATGCTTAATTGTTATTCTTTTTCCTGTTGGGTCTATGGGCATATTTTAGATTTAGCAGATGCCCCTTATACAGAGAAAAAGGCCTAGCTAGACAGCTTAAAATTTACATTCCAAACCATAGTTTATTGTGCTGCAGCAAGAAGTTATGTTGGTCAGATGTTTCACATTTGGCCACTTTAATTTATTTATAAGATAAATACGTAAAACACAAGCATGTGCAAGATGGCCTCCAGGCATACTCGTGAAACAGTGCCTTAAAGAGCCAGAGGACTTCCTTCTTGCACTTTCTGTTACTTCTATTCTATTGCTAAGAAAGAGAATAAATTTTATTTGCCTGAAAAGAACAGAGAATAATTTTTAAGTGTTATTGCAAGTCCTGTACGTACATCAAGTGGTCACTGGGGGACAAATCTTTATCCTTCTGCATGTTCCTAGGCCTGGCTTCAGATCAAGTTGCAGGGACTGTGTGCAATGAAGGAAGGAAACCAGGAGGAGTTGCAAACAAGCTGCAATCTTCCATTGCTGTTGATCAAACTATTTCAACTGAACATAATTTTAAAAAGTCTTTTCCCACAAACATTTAGACATTTATGAACAAATTCTGGGAGATTTAGATTCTTCTTTTATTTGTGAATATTTCTAGGCTTGAATTCAGTGATTAGTTATCTTTATTAAAAAATACAATACTTCATTTCTCATCTGTCTTTCCATAAGTATACCTTTCACTAAGTTAGGAAAATAAATAAATAAATAAATAACCTGTGCTATTATATAAAGGAAGCACCATAATTTCCCTGAAAATCTTTTATAATTCAAATTAAAGATTAGATTTTTAAAATATATATATATATATTTGTATTGTATTACCTTTCTCACAGAAGTTTGTTATTTCTTATAGATGAATGTACCAAAGCAAATCTGTGTTGGAAATGAATGAAATAACGTTCATGATTTCTCTATGTCAATAGCCACAAAGGCTGTCTTTTCTCATCCTTTATATTTCCTAAATGCTAGTTTGTAATGAATATAATTTAACTAAACTCTTTTTATTATTTTGTTATTCCAGTATTGGTTAACTCCTATTTAAAACAAATTTAGCCCAGTGCACAAGCAGATCTGACAGTAACCTCATCCCAGATGAATTCCATTGCATTTTTCTTCTCTACTTCAGAAGTAGAATAGGAGCTGCAGCAGTTTCTTTACTAAGACTAGTGTGAGTTAAAATAATCCTGACTGTAGATTCAGCTTCATTAAAGCAAAATACATTGAATATTTCACTATTTTCCAGTTTAATGGCACAGTGCCTTGCTCATGAGTGTCTCACTCTGTGAGATACAAAATATATATTTTATGAAACAAATATTATTAGGAGTATTTAGTGAGAGGAAAAAATATATGACTGATTTATTTTTCAAGATTAAGATTTCTAAGATCATTGCAATGCTGAGATGTATATTTACCACTTTTTTTTTTTTTTTCATTTAAAATGCATTCCTTGATATCTTGAAATCATTTGCTTACTAAAAGAATGTTCTCAAATATGGCCATCAGAAAAATGCTAGGAATTACTTATTTTTAAAGAACTGTTTAAAATGACTATTTAAAAAAAAATAAAATTATTCATTCACTACAAACTGCAGTACCATTGGAAATCTCATGATTATCAAAAATCAGGTCATAATCAGTTTAGTAAATATATTCAGCAAAGGACTAGAAGGCTGCAAGAGGCAAAGATACTTCAACACAAATAAGAGAACTTTCTAGGTCATCCAAGTTACCAGGGTGTCTTCCACTCTTACAGAGCAGGAGAATCATCTAAGAAACTGCACTGATTTTAGAAATCTGTAATCACTGGTCATTGAGAATCCACTGTGTGGCCCTCTTTACCTGGGGACCACAAGGCATGGAAAGTTTGTAGCCCATTTAAGATGCCACTCTGTTCCAACAGAGATTCTTTTTTCTGGTCCTTTTGGGTTGGATTTTGATCCCTTTACAGCAGTGCAAAAGAATCATATCAGGATTAAAGACCTGTCTCATTCACTTTAGTGTATCTTTGTAATTTACCACATTTCATCCTTCCCATGCTAGTACTGATGCCTAGGGCAGAAACTACATCTTTCTGCTCCATTCTGTCATTTTCCAATGCTTTCAGCTGTTCTATGGTGATGTTATTGATTGTTCCCCCTGCCTGCTAATACTCTTTTTCTAGTTTTCTTAAATGTTTTTTTTCTGTATACTAGCTGGTTTCCACTGACGGTTTCAATGAGTGTGTGTATCCTATTTCTGAAGTGCCTGTCCCAGATGCTTACTTTCTGTTGTAGACATGATGGTGATTTTTTAAAACTCTTCATTAGTGATTAGTAATTTCAGTACATCACTTTAAAAAACTTTATTGATGTTTCTGCCTGAAGATGTTTTATTTTCAGGCATTCTGGTTCTGAAACAGAAAATTTGCAAGCATCATACATCTCATATATTAACACTGAGATAACATTTAAGGCATGTAATTTTTTTTTTCCATGTTAGGGCTGGCTATCCTTTATTCCTACACGTTATTGTCCTAACACTAATATTATTTAATTCTTAACACCTCCATTGCCTAGCACACTGTGGAACAGGTACGTTAACTGTAATGCTTTCTCTATATTTTTCCTCCCAGTGGGGTATTGGTGCTTAATATGTGAGTTGCAAGATTTGTTTCAACTTAACTGATTTAAAGCTTGCTTGGTCTGTTACTCTTGTCAGATTGTCTTTGTTTAAAACTTTTCAGGGATGTCACTTACTGGAGTACTGGTGTAATATCTTCTAGGCACTTGCCTGTAGCTCTGCCTTTCCTTTTTTCCTTTTTTTTTTTTTTTGAGCCTATACACATCTTCATTAGTCACTCTGCCGTTTAAGGGTGACTAGTTCTATTGAAGGTTTCTTTGAAACAATCTTACCAGTCTTTTCTTTTTTCCCTTATGTCTACCTACTTCAGTTATGAGCATTTTTCTTTAGCTTTAGCTCTGGTCACCTGGCAAATAGATCCAAGACTTCCAGTCATGAAAATAAAATCAGTTTTAATTGTTAAGGCCACAACACATTCTATTTATGTTTTTTTTTTTTTTTTTTTTTTTTTTTCCCTCATTGCAGTCTTGTTTTCTTACTCCTGCTTTTTGCAGTATTCTCTCACTAGTTTTAACATTTGAGACTGTTTTAGAGAAGAAGTTGCTTCCAATATTTTGCACATCTATAGCTTAGCTGACGATGTGTATACATTGTCTTTCCTCCAGCTTGACTCACTTTGGGAAATGTGTTAAGGTTCACAAGATTATTGTTTGGTTTTCCTTACTATTTCCTCTAATTCAGAAAATGCTTGGCTATCTAATTAAGAGACTAACTTGAGCACAAGCACAAAATTGTGTCTGTACATAGATTTCAAACCACAGAAAGTATATGTTTCTTTAGTTTTCAGTGTGGATGGAGTTAGCTGGCACCCTGTACCAGCTAACATGTTAAAAAAACAGCTAACAGGTACAGGGTCTCTGCTTTCTCTGAGGACTGTTTTGGCTTGATGTTTTTTCTTCTTGTTGTTTTGGTTTGGTTTTGGTTTTGTTTGTTTGTTTTAGTTTCACACTAAGTCTTAAATTCCTCTCTAAGTAAAACCAGGAAAAAAAATATGAATGGTTGCTGTCTCCATTTCAAGAGAAGATTGCAGCAAGTTGCTTAAAACATTGTGAAAACATAATAATTTTACCATGACTGCAGAACTTTACTTTAAGGACAGTAGTGAATGGAAAATTTTGATTTGCAAAGAGCTTTGGAGCATCCCTTCTCCAAAAGAACAGAATAAAATGATGCTGGTTTATCAAGAACCTAAAGAATATAGTAGTAAGAATGAGTTTAATATCTAGTTAAGAAAGAATTAGATAGATCTTTGCCCTCTTCTAAATTAAAATTTGAAGTTTCTCTGTTTTAGAGCTGGGGGCATTCCATAAACTGTAATCTGTTACCACTGTGTTCAAAATAATAAAATTAGAAACACCAGTTGTAAAATGAAATTAAAAAAAAAAAAAAAGTAAGAAAAACAAAACCAAGTATTGTTCAAAATAAAATAATAATAAAAAATAATTAAAGATCTCTGCAGGTTAGGCCTCTTTCATGTACAAGAGTAAAGTAATTAAGGTTCTAAACTTCTTACTTAACCTAACAAAAATACCTCAGATATTAGAAATTGCTGTTGTCAAGAACACCTAGAGTAAACATTTGTCTCTAAGGGATAAATTTTATTAAGGATTGGTTTAAAAACTGCTTTTCATTAAAGAATTTGTTACATGTAGAAACTTTTTATTGTTTTTATCTTTCTTAATGCTTTGCAAAATGGAACTGATTAATTTAAATGTTACAGACAGTTAAAAATAAGAAATGAAATACTTTTTTTTTTTAAAAGCAGTAATCTATTCATAATATAAAATTGCATGTAATGCACTTGTAATGAGAATATATTGAATTATTCATTGAAAACAATGTATCCTTTGAATTCAGCCTCGAAGTATGGTTGCAAATTGTCAATGAGCAGTCATGAATTTTACTAATGCACATTTGATATTTAAAATATGCACTTTGATGGATTCTGCATATGAATATACTTATACATATAGATTATTTGTGAACTCTCTACTGTATTCATTTATTCAAATAGTCAATATGCAGATTTTTGTTTGCTTTGTTTTGGTCATTTACAGGTACCATTTTTGTTCTTGTTGAAAAACGTTATAATTGGAAGATTCAGAATCAAGTTCAATCCATCTATAAACTATCTATCTGTCAACTTCAGAGAAATAACTTACCTCTTTAAAAAATAAATAAATAAATAATAAAAAATAATGTGACTTCTTTACCACCCAAGGCTTACTTATGACATTGATAGAATATCAGTATAAGTACAGAAATACTGTAACCATAGTCAGGGTCAAGATGCCAAAAAAATACACTGCAGTCTTTTCTCTGTCATGAGAAGATGGAAAGTAATACAAAGAGATAGCTCTAATATAGGAAAAAATACACACCACATCACACCACTCCAAAAATAAAGAATCCTGAAAACCACAACCTATGGGATTTCCTGGTTAGTTTGCAACTAACTTTTAGCTGTTCTGTGGAAGCATGGTCTAGAAGAAAGAAAAATAAAAAGTATATAGAAGTCTTCTGTAATTTCTTTCATAGAAAAAAAAAAACTTTTTCTTTTTTTTTTTTTTTTGTAAGATTCATAGAGATTTGTACCACTTATGTGACAGAGAGCCAACAGTTGTCTCCATTTTTCTAGTAATGTGAATGTTTAGCCAAGACCATAATGGAGAAGCTAGGCTTCTCAAAACATTTTTTTCACTACCAACTTCATGAACTATGTGAATGCAATTCATTTCTTCCATTTTATTGTACTATCACCAACCTTTTGATCCATTTGTTCATCACATCCAATTAAACTATTGCCTTCTGTAAAGAATATGCCTTCTCAGTCTTTGATTGACGTAACACCAGCAAACTGGGACTTTGTTGTTATGTTAGGCAGTGACCAAACAGCAGCATTTCATGCATCAGGCATTCACTGAACATATAAAAATTTTATTCGCTGTCACTATTCTCTATATTTTCCATCAGTTGCAAATTTTAGGTCCTCTATTGGTCCTAGCTGGCGTGTAGTAAATACCTTTTTTAAATACTGTCATCTTAATTTAGGAGCTAATTATTTACTTATTTCCTAACATGGCGTAGTCATGATACTGTTGTCTCACTAAGTTCTAAGTTTCCATGCTGATAAAAAACTTCTGATAATGTCACATGCAAAATATTGCACTTACCTACTAAAATAATGTATTTAAACAATCAGTCTCTACATTTGTCAACATCTGTCAGCATAATGTCAAATTATTGACACAGAGGCTTTGTCTATAGGTCCATTTACTTTTTCAATAGGAACATTACATCTATTGTAAAAATAGCCTCTATATGGGGGAGTTTCTCCTAGGATTGGGATTGCTCAGATCACTCACAACACACATACTCACTTACTGCTGGATCATATATATCAATGTTCTGTTACTTGTAGTTACCTTTACAAGTCATGAAGAAAAAAAAAAGTTATGCCCTACACAGACAGTCAAGTCTCTGTGCTGTTTTGTCAGTTGAATGTATGTTTATCTTTATATTATTTATGTAATACTACAGCCAACTACATAAAATTTTCAGAATTCAAATCTTTGTTTTTAATTGATATTATTAAAGTAAAAACCCGAGTACAGAATGAATCCAGACAGATTTTCCCAGTAAAAACAACTAATTTAGTCTATACAATTGATATAGTCACTGTATAGAAATAGGTCCCTCCAGAGCTGATAATAAAATCCCAGTATAGGTGTTTCTGATATGTACATTGAATGAGCACTGTCTACCTCCTCCATTATGATTACACAGATGAATTTAAGTGAAATGCATATACTTATATGTAGAATTTTTGCCTCTATTACAAACGTGGTCGCCTCACCTTTCATTCAGCATGCTGCTGCTATTGGTGTGTAAAGACAGGTATCTGTCTTATATTAAAAATCTTGTCCGTTGTTGAAAGTGTTAAACTCTAAAGAAATAAGGGAATGTTGTTTCCTATCCATTTACATATGGCTGCCTTTAAATTTTTGATGTTGCTGTGAGGTTTACCAGGTTTTGTTTTTAAACTTACATTTCCAGGATATTTGAAATGTACTATGTTCTTATCAAAGGATCTTGGGTCAACTTAGAATTACCTATGTTATGCTGAGTTTAAGAATTGGAGCAGGAATAATTGTTGCATTCCTTCTTTATTTACACATCAATTTACCAGTCCCTATTTCACTTTTTCCTTACCTCACCACATGCACAATGACCTGGTGCCACAGTCATTGCAATTTAAATATTTATATTTGTCAAACAGTATTTTCTAGACACTAAACTGGTTTTATTACTGATGCACTTGTTCTACACAGGTATAACATAAAACTTGTGATATGTTTGTTGAAAACGTGGTTTTCCAAATAATAATAAACCCAATTTGAATCTCTTTCTATCTAGCAGTCTTTACTTAAAAGCAGAAAATAAAATTAAGAGATTGAACTACACCCATGCTTCACAGAAGACTGCAATTTTATGGCCATTTAGCATTTTTTAACCTTTTTGTTTGTTTGTTTGTTTTTCTTGCCAAGTCTTTCCCTGAGCCACAGATGCCATTTCCTATTCAGCTGCTGCTCAGTTTCTTACAGACGCCCTGCAGATCATATGGGTAACATTCCAACCTAGATTGGATCATTTGAGTAAGAAATAGCTTCTCAAAATCTGTTACTGTTTTTTTTTTTTTTACATTCTTTATTTGGTTTGTTGAGTAGTTGTTTTTTATTTTGTTGTTTTTATTTTTAAACTGTAGTTCAGATCTTTAATACAGACTAATAAATAAATTGGATTTTAAAACTATGTGTTTCAAAAACATTGTTATATCTAAAAAGGAAACCAACATCCAGCCCAACAAAGCCATTTCTACTTTTTTTGTTTCAACATAGTGCAGGATGCAGTTTTTCATTGCTTTAGTCTTGATATATTATTTCAGCAGCATTTTTTTTTCTTTTTAAACAAACCAAATAATACCATTTTAATGTCAATTTTAAAGGAATATCTTTGAATTTCTCAGCTTCACAGTATTTAGAATTTGGAATCAATAGTACCTTTTTCATGTGGCCTGAAGACAATTTATTGGAACCTTTTAAAATTCTCAATGTTTTTTTCAAAGCAAATAAATTATTCAGTGTGGTAGAAAGGGAGTGATTGAAATATTGTTGGCCAAGGGCTTGCAATTATCTTTAGGCAAGTTTGAAAACTGGACTTCTGCATACTACTTTATCAATGAACCTTTAAATCTGTAGAAGTTTGATGTACATTAAAATGTTTTTGTACTTAGAGATTTTTTTTTTTTTTTTTACAGTCCTAAACTTCATAGGAAAGAGATCTTCAGCAGTATAAAATGAGGGTAGACATAATGGTTTCGTCATGGTGTTTCACAAAGTCTTACTTCTTCCCCATCACACACACATACTTCTTACAGTACTATTAGAAGTATTCCCACTGCTAAAACATATACTTTAAACAAACATAAGCATATTTGTCATCTTATCAAAAAGATTATTTTTCTACCTTCCCTTTGATGATTCTGAGCCTGTCCACTTCTGTTGTCTGCTGGAAACCCTGGAGGGTCTCTGAAAGAGAAAATGACAGAGCTTTGGGTACCTAAGCAATCTGAAGATTTTTTTCCTTTATTTTTCATGACTTTCCAAGAGATTCTAAAACAGTGAAGTTGTTCAAAGGCCTTGCAGGAA
Source organism: Aythya fuligula (assembly GCF_009819795.1). Taxonomy (NCBI): domain Eukaryota; kingdom Metazoa; phylum Chordata; class Aves; order Anseriformes; family Anatidae; genus Aythya; species Aythya fuligula. The sequence continues at coordinate 22,588,465 of NC_045562.1, read as the reverse complement.
ATGCTATGTCTCAGAAAACTCCTGCTGTGCTTTAATGGCTTAAATTTATCACAATGGTGTCTAATCTAATATGACCTAATTCCATAAAAAACATCTGATATATTTTTTTCTTATATTTTTTAACAAACTGACCTCTGACCCATGAAAATTATATTGTAATCCAGAATGACACGTAGTATATATTGCTTATATTCTTCATTAGATTTTTAAATGCAGTATTTTAGCACAGGCATTTTCTGCTTGTATGTGACATGTGCCTTGAAAAGATGAATGAATCCTTGTGGGTCATTTCAGCTTTCTGGTCACTGCTCTATCTAGAAGTATCCCTGGGGTTCAAGTGTTTCCTCTATCCTCCTTCTGGCAGGGCTTTGGAAATTGGAGAATCCTTACTCCCATCTGCTCATTTCTTTACTGTCATAACAATCCCATTCTATATTGAAAATTGGTCTACTCTGAAGCTTAAATATTGTTTTATACGTTTTATAGTTTCTATATTCCAAGTGAAAACTAAGATTTATGATGCCCTGGAGAGACCACTTGGTTTCGGTCCTTCAAAGAGAAATGTTACATTAAAGACACTGTTGGTACCCCTGCAGCGTATCAAGAATTTATTATGAAATATAAACTGCACAAGAAACAAGAGATATCAGTGAACACGGATAAGGAACAGACACAGTGTATTTATTTTCTGTTTTAATGTGGGGTTATGAATATTTATTGCATTTGTGGAAATTACAGTTTCTGAGCATAAAAAAATTTTTAATAGTTGAGTTTTAATAGTTTTGCCAGAAAGTAACCCTCCAACTCATGTCAAGTTCTCCAAACATTCCACATATATCACCATTCAGGAAGTTGCTCAACACCTCCAGGGTATTCATCAGCTGTCTTGCAACAGAAAGATTTGTCTTTTCTTTTTTATATATGTATAATGCTTTAATAAATTCCACTTAATAAATGTGGCACATTTTTTAGCATCACTGTGAGCAAAAGCAGAAAAGATTTTCAGTCAGTTGATACTGTGTAGTTTATCTTTCTCCAGCAAAGACAGCTGCTCGTGAAGCATTCTTTGATTAATATGAGAAATCCCTGACAGGGAGTTTTCATCTCTGGTATCCATTAAATTACAGGGCCATGTAGTTGGAATTGTATCTCATCATCTGAAGCTCAAATCTGGGCTTTCAGCACTGAATCTACAGATGGACAGTCAACAGGTGCACAAATAGAAAATATTGAGGCAAAAGGAAAAAAAGCAGCCAGACTTGATCAAATTGGCAAGCACATCTGAAAAAATAACATGTAAAAGTTTAAAGGACAAGACTCCTAGTCATCAGCAGAACAGCCTCAGAGAGAACAATTGAACACATCCGTGTAGTATTTTGGAAAGATTTTGCTGGCACGGTTATAGCAGAAATCATTAGCAGCTCATAAATGTTGATGAAGACAGTCAGCAAAGCTGGGTGACTGACAAGAACAGGCCAAACTATGTCTCCTATAATTATGTGAAAGAGTGATTCAGGTATATATGGGAAGATAACTGTCATTGAATTAAGAAAATGAGCAATCTTTTTAAAAAATAACAGCAATCTAGACTGCAAAGAGTGTTGAAAGACAGTGTTACAATTCTAAAACAAAAATAAAACCAAAAACAAGCATGTTAAACAGACATTGCTTTTAATGATATGTAAAGAAATAATATATGTGGACATGATGTTTTAAAAGTCTTATTACTCTACTGGTCCAGATTATAATAAATTACTGTATTCAACTAAACATGTCATATGTTTCAGATACTCATCAGAATTCAGCTTCACAAGCGACCTTAAGATTGTAGGTAAAGGATTACTTATGCTACAGAGAGACTTTGAAGAGAGTACCTCCATTTTTCTCATCTGTTTTATTCTGAAGGTATTTTTGCAAACCTTGGCAACACAGTTTAATGTTCAAGAATCACATCTATGTTAAAAAATAATAATAATAATAAAAAAAAAAAAAAAAAAAAAAAAAAAACAACTAATTAGCAGCCTTGCAGAGCCTTCTTGTAATGGTGTCAGAGAAACTGCTCCAAGATGATGGCAAAACACCCCAATGGCATCTGGTCAACCAGCTTTTACTCCCAGGATTTGTTCTGGCTTAAATAGGTTCTGTGAAACTTTCCTATACTCCCTCAGTATGCAGTGCTGGTCAATTATTCCCATTGCTTTGGAAGGGAGTCTGCACAAAGAGCCTAATATTAGTATTTGTAGCAAGTTATTCACCACTGTATCTAATTTATCAAAAGGAAGTGCTATTTATCTTCACCATCAAAAGTATGAAAGGCAAACATGGAGCAACCAGGCAGTACCATGTCACTGTTTCCCCACACAGTGACATGTTACTGCATGGCTGTAACACAAAAATATTTTCCCACAACAAAGAAATAGGTGGGCATCTGTTTGGTAATTCCACTTTAAAATGCTGGAAGGAATCCCCTGAAAAACTTATACAGCCCTAAGATTTCTGTGCACTACCCCTTCCTATATTTCTTTTCAGAGAGCCTGGCAGTGCCTGTGAGGCACAACAGAATCTCCAGAACAATACATAGTTGAAACAGAGATGCAGACCATCAGTGGAACATTACAGAGGTTTTGCCACCAGCTATCAACAGAGAAAGTGTTAATATTTTATAGATTTCAGCCCTTACATGGCTCAGAAGTTCACCTTGAACTCCTCTGCTGCTTTTGCCAACATGCTTCAGAGTATTTTAAATAGCTACCATTTTTTTGTGGTCGTTGCATGTTTGCAGAGTTTCCTTTATTTTGACATCATGTTTAAATTCAGATGCTATGGCAAGCATAGACATTTTGTTGTTTTAGATTATTCATACAGCCATTCAATTGCTTGAGATGATGCTATCTGCTATGACCTTATTGCATCTCATGACTCAATACTGTCTTAAAAGCAGTTACAGGAATTTTCATTTAGTGCAGATGTGCAGACTGTATTTCTTTTATTTGACTAAGCTGTTTCCTATTACTTATTGTACTCTCTTGACAGTAATAAATTTCATAATGGTTTCTAGATTTCAAATCAACTATTACACTATCTAGATGGAACAGTAAATCAATAATGGATGATATACAAATCATATCTAATAGCTGGAATTAAGTTTTTTTCTTGCCTTAAGGTGTGACACTCAGTAATCACTGTAATATTTATTGAAAAATAGCAAAATGCTATAAAATCAATAATAAATTGCTATGAATATATGAAGACATTTTCATAAGCACAGAGAACAGGCATGGGAGGATAAAGGGTACTGTTACTGTGCATGCATTTACAAATCCTTATCTTTGAAAACCCAATTAATTAGTGTGCTTTAATACATACTTTGTTTTCTAAGTTCCTTTTGAAGATCCCACTTCCAAAACTAGATAAAACTAGATTATAGCTTGGTGAAATACTCTAACAAAAGGTGTTAAAATTTGTACTTCAATAGATCTGGATATTTCATAGTTTTGCTTAGGAAAAGTTTTTAATGTGCTAATTTCTCATGTATTCAATTTTTATGTTCTACTCAAAGGGAGTCACAATAACTTCACGGGAAACTTTGACATTATGGTCAGTATGACCAGAAAATTAAATATCAGTGTAGATGCAATAAAAATAAAAGCTCAGTTCGGATTCTATGCTCCATGCTGCACTTCTTATTCTTGTTGGGTAAATATGAGATTGGAATTTACAAGTAACACATAGTCAAGCTTTGGATTGCTTGTTGAAAGATAATACCAAAGTATAACCCCCTTTTTATATAACCATAGTTATAATTTTATTGAAAATACAACAATATCCTTTGATATTTTGTAGTTAATTAAATTTTAGTAGTCAAGTAGGTACCCTTCCCTTCCCTTCCCTTCCCTTCCCTTCCCTTCCCTTCCCTTCCCTTCCCTTCCCTTCCCTTCCCTTCCCTTCCCTTCCCTTCCCTTCCCTTCCCTTCCCTTCCCTTCCCTTCCCTTCCCTTCCCTTCCCTTCCCTTCCCTTCCCTTCCCTTCCCTTCCCTTCCCATTACATTTGCCACAACTTTTGTGAAAACAGATTTTGGCAACCGAAAAGATAAAATAAACTAATCAGTTCAGGTAGCTGAAGTAACCATAAGGTGTCCAGGGAATGAACTGTCATAGTTTTCATGTCCTTGAAAGATTTCCTTCCTGCCTCCCAGATTAGTTATCTGAAGTAAATAAAATAAAGGTGGATATAAAGCTCCAACAGCTTTCTACTGTTGTCCGAATGCCTATTTCTCTGCAGAGAAAGAAGGAAGAAGTATGATGCTTATAATTTATTTCTGTGGCTAGTCAGAAAGGCCATAGAAGTCAATGAAAACCATTTGTCAGCAAAACCTAGAAGCTAGTTTTCTAAGGGACAGAAAAAGTAAAGAAAGTATTTTTTCTAAGAAAAGTCACTGATTGAATCATTTTTGTTGGTACACGCTTTGGAGAGGTGTTAAATAGTCTTCCCTGACATGTTTCAAAGATGAATAATTTTACTCTTCCTGTCCTCTTTTAGGAGCCAGTAACAGTTATCACATGCGGCAATCAGGCAAATTAAAGCAGGAAAAGGCCTCTGTGATAAAGGAAAGAGCAGGAATAAAGTCTCATTTTGCATTAAATTGATTAAAACATATCTAATTTCCTCAAACATGAGACATATGCAGAAATATGAAAGTTTAGTAACTAGTAGTGACTCTTTTGAACTTTTTAATTTGGGGAGTAGAAGTATCCACTAGAATGATTTTTAAAATAATACCAAGGTTATTTACTGCACAAGATAAAGAAATAAATACCATTTCAGATAGTTCTTATTTCATTTGATCATTACCTGATTGCTTCTCTCAAAATAGTAAATATTGAAAAATGTATGTAAAGTTCTGTGTATCATAAGTCTCTTTTCTCTGAATACACTTCTTTAGACTGTACAGATAAAAACTGTCTTCCCTGGCAAAGGAATATTACAATACTTAAATATACATGTCTGTCCTATAAGCATCTTGAAAAGAATCTGCTTTTGCAAGTTGTTTGCTTCATGATATAATGCACCAAATGGCTTGCTAAAAAATTGGACAAATGCCAGTTGAACAGGCAGTATTCAAATTGATAGTGACAGCTCGTTCTGAAAAAAAAATGTTATTTTCAAGTGATTGATATGAACTCAAAGGGGTGTGAAGAACTATAGTGTTCATATTGCTCATGAGCTGTTGACAGTTTGGCACATCCCTAATGCTGATTAGAAACAAGCCAGGACACTGCAGTTTGCATTCACATTAAGCTTCGAAACCACATTAAATTATTTGTTTCACATGAACACTCAATACGCTAAAATATGCCAAAATTTTCAAAATTGAATGACCTTCATATCCAATAGTTCAGTATCTATGAGGACAGTACTGAGTGATAAAAAGGTAGTAGGAGATTATTAGCAGATATTAATTAAACTGAGCAAGAGACCTTGATGACATTCGGTTCTCTACTGAATTGCAGATGTTTTTAGAGATATAATACAATGAGAAAAAAAAAAAAAAGAAAATGGAACCCAAAAAAAACCCTTGTGTATATTGTTCACATTTGGCCTGTACATAGCAGAGATGGTACTTTAAAAGCTTTTCTAGTGTTTATTCGCACATTCCTTATTTCATCTGCTCAAATGTTAATGTTACTAGAATTATTTTTTAAAAGCCCTTTATCTGTGTCCTTTCTCAATTATTGTGCTCTTACAGAAAACTAAAAGAAAGTGTTAATGTAGCATCTTCAGTATGCCTTTACCTCTCCAGTGTGCTCTGTAAAATGTCATCATTGGGAAAGGTAGCTTTTATATCTACCCCACAGTGACTGATGGGATTTCTCTGTCTGAAGACCACTGTGGTGTATTTGCCTTGTTAGATGCTTCCTATTTATTAAAATATCACTACTATTACTTCGCATTACCGAAATTAGGTGCTCCAAAATAGGATGATCACTTTCAACCTGTGTCTGAAATCCAGGCTATTCCACACCTAACTGCATACCAGAGAGACTCAAAAATATTTATTTTTCATAGGTGCCAATTTTGTTAGTTTTCAGTCAGGTATGAAAGGAAAGGCAGAGAAAATTAAAAGTTCCCTGGGGCTGAAAAAGATGCTTTTCCCTCTTTAAGGATCCTCCAGATACAACCCCCTCCTCTGGAGTCAGATGACATGCACAAGACCCTGCTACCACCTATTTGTAGAGTTCAGAAAGAGAATCACTATCTTGTCTTCTTCGATGCCAAGTGATGAAGGCAGCCATCTTTCCATCTGTCAAACTTACAAAAAAAAAGTGCACTTCTATACACAGAAAGGCAATGAAGGAACGCTAGGCTACAGGACACTAAGCTTGCACACTTTCTCTAGGAAAAAAGGAAATATATCTGGTGCAGGAAAATGCAAGGGATGGTGGGCTTTTCACCATCTCATCAGCTTTGCATATTTTGACCACACATTGTTATTTGTTCAGTTCTACTCGTCTTGAACAGTATGAGCCAGAATCATAACCACATTCTGATTATTGCCAGTACAAAATTCATAGGGCATCCATTATCAACTTTACATCCATTATCAATTTTACATTCACAAATACAGAAGATCCTGGTTGTTTTTTTGTTTGTTTCTTTGTTTTGATTTTGTTATGGTGCATGCAACATGGATGTATCTCAATGCTATGAGACAAGATACAAGCTTAAAATGATCCACAGACTCAGGAAAAGGGCAAAATGCAACAGAGATATACTTTGAGAGGAGTGCTTATGTATAGATTGAATTCAACAACTAACATAAAAAGAATAGTAGGCAAGTTATATTGACCCAGGAGAAAGTTTAACTTGCATTTCCAATATTTATGCAGCGGATAGCCTAAGTTCTCACAGATCTTGGCAAAATTATGTGGGTAATATGGTCACAAGAGTGAACTGCTATGGAGTTTTGTTCAATCTGTAGTGTTGTGTTTTCCTTTTCAGCATTAGGTATTTTATTGCTTCTCTGAATATTGTATAATTGAATGAATGCATATGTTTTTCCAATATATACACAATGCATGCACACAAAATTTTATCTTAGCTGAATTCCTTGACATAATATACCTCAGGTACAATGCAAGAGTGGTGGTGAGACACAGCAGTCCCAGTTCTTATTAATACTACTCCATATTCCACCACCAAAGAGGAGCTTTGAGTGTATAGTGACCTTCTACACCAATAGTTACATCTTGTATGAATAGAAAAAAAAATATTAATTTTATTTCATTAAAATTCAAAGTACATAGCTCTCTCTGCCACTTCAGTCTAAACAGTAAGGATGTATTAGTAGCAGTACAGCTTTTGTAAATTTAGTGGTGCAATATTTCAAAAAGCAGCAGGGACAAAATTTTGGGACAGGAGTAAAGAAATGATAAGTTTCTATTTGATTCAGTGCCAGTAGTAATAAAGTCTGTCAGAAAGACATTGTTGTATTACAAAATCATAGATTTATTTGTGAAGTGTTATCACTTCTCCACAAGATGAGATCTAAAATAGCTAAATCCATTCTTAAAATTCTTTCTTTTCCTGCTCAAGGAATAAACAAGAACCATCATTTAATAACTGCCATAATCTCTTAATAGCAATAGAAGATTCGTAGTGGTAAAAGGTAGGTTGGTTCTCTGAGCAAAACTTTGTGTTAAATATAGATGACTAAACAAATATTTACATATCCTATATCTCACTGAACCTTTGGTTTAGAATCTGATATGCAGGTAATGATAGCACTCTGCCACTAGTCTCCAGCTAGAGTCTCCAGTTAAATATAATGCTACACAATGTGCATGGCAGTCCTAAATTGTGTAAACAAACCAAGTCTACTGATAGTAGTTGTCATTTACAGATGAATCAAATTTAGAAGAATAAGCTACCAGATAGATTTATATCAGGCTTCTTACATATACAGTCTAAATAAAAATGCATTGTGCACTCTTGTTTCCACCTAACGCATCTTTTCAAAAATATTTATCTTCTAAGACATGATTATTTCAAAAAGCTGCCCCCCCCCCTTTTTTTTTTTTGCCTTATTCAGAATCTTTCATATTGTTTTCAGTAAGAATGCACTCTGCAGCGTTTTTTCAGAACTCAATGAAAATACACAAAAGCTGAAACTAAACACAGAAGACTACAAGAATGTCTGATAGGTAAATATACCTCAGCTACTTTTATTCATTAAAAAGCAACAAGAAAGTAACAGAAGTCTCTTGACTGCCTTGAAGACATCTGATGTCGAAAAATAAAAATTGGTAACAACAATGCCCCTTTTCTGTTTTCTAATAATAATTTATATATATATATATTTCCCAGAAAGTGGCAATCTTTTCCATAATATGTTGTGCTGAAAATTTCTCACATAATATTTTATTGCCTTGTTTTATTTTATTTTTCACTTATTATCAAAAGAGTTATGGGGTGGGAAAATAAACTAAGTATGGAAAAACACATACCTAGAACTTTTAGATGTCCTTTGAGTATTCCTGAAAAGAACATGCTAAGAGAGTTCACATATCTTTTTGCTACTTTGGTCATTTGCATCCTGCTTTCCTGTTTCCTTGCTACTATTTTTGTTGTAGTTGTTGTTGATGATGTCAGTTTGGTTTTGATTTGGGTTTGTTTTGCTTTTTGTTTGTTTGTTTGTTTGGTCTGGTAGTAAAATCATATTATTATCATAGACATTTTTTCATTCAAAAAGTAGTTATTTCTTTTCAAAATATTGAAAAATGTAATAAATGGCTTGTTTCCTGCATTTTTACAGAAAAAAAAAAAAAAAAAAGTAAAAATTGAGTTCTCTTAACAAAAAAAAGGGGGGAGATGTTTGTTGGAAACAGTTATCTGAAGTGCTTCAGTGGAGACTACTCATCTCAAATTGACAAGCTAAGATTGTTTCTATCTTTGAATAAATACAGTACATAACAACATAATACTGCTTTAAGTTATCACAAAAATATAATTTAGTCTGAAAGCTTTTGTAAACCTGATATTAAATCTCAACACACTACACATTTTAGATGAAGTCACAATTAATAAGCTTATAAATGAGTAATAATAATAAAAGTATATTCTTTTCTCAAGGGTTACTTGTTAAAATGTAGATCAATTTCACATCAGATGAGATGATAATTTGTTCTTAAGAAGACGTGCAATTTCATTAAAAGTTGTGGAGAGATAACCAGCTGTATGGGGACTTCTTGTGATACAATATTTCATAGAAAAAAAGAGGTATTGTTCTGAGGCAACATAATATTTTCTTGTTGCAATTATGTATTACCTCACTCTTCACTCAAGCACTACTCCAGCGTGGGAGCAGTGTAGACTTTATTGAAATAAAGAGGCAAAATAAGATATCAATAATAATTCTAATTATTATTCTTTATGCTCTTTGCTGTTTGATGTATATCTTGAAGTGTGTTATCAATATCTATTTTGATATTGAAAGACATGGGTGAGATAAGCACTTTCATTGACAATTTGCAGTTCAAACAAATTTGCAAATATATTTCTATTTTTTCAAGTACTTAAGGGTGCTCTACGCTTTAGAGTCCATGTGTGCAATGGGATCTCAAGTGCCCTTAGTTTGTGGGTTCCAGCTTTATATAGTTTACTCTTCCAAAAAAAAAAAGAAAACTAAATAAATATCTAGTTATATACCACGGTGTTTCACGTTTTCTTCTACTAGTTGTTTATGTGTGTGTGTGTGCATATATGTGTGTTTACAGTTGGTGGAAATATTTCAGAGGAACTGAAGAACCAGATTTTGCAAAATGAAGTAATCTGACGTTAATGTCTAGCAACATTTTCAAATTATCCACCTGTCAATGTGAAGTTCAGCACTGCATCAGCTGACTCCTTGGCATCCATTTTCCAAAAAGGAATTTCTACATCCTTGTTAGGTTTCCAAGTGATCTGGACCATTCATGAAGAGAGCTCTGATGTTTCACAATGCAATTCGTATTCAGAACAGCCAACACATTAAAAATCTAAGATACCTCATCTAGAAACTTGAACAGGTGTTAGGTAGAGGAGGCTTTCAATTTTTCTTTCTTATGGCTGTACTTATTGCATTGCATGACCTTGTAAGGAGTTGTTAGATTAGCTCAGAACACTTTCATGGGGCTTGATGTAAATCTTTTCCTTCCACAAGAATGCAGAAAGTTGCAGTTTTCTTTTGAAGATTTTGAGGAATGGTAGTACAACTTACCCTTTTGTGGAACAGTCTGGTGCTAGGCCACTCTCACATTTATTTCAGTCTCTTCCTCTGTGTTAGGATGTTAAAAAACACTGTCATTTCCTAAGAGAGTACCCAATGATTAGGCCTCAAGCGATTTTCCTCTCAAAGCTTTGCCACTGTTCAGAAATAGTTTAAGATTCATCAGACCGAAACTTTCTAGCTGAGCAATTCGGACACTTATCTGAGAGAAAGAAAGATGTGGATTTTGCTTTCTCCCCAAGCCCATTGACAGAATTTTTCATCAAATAAACATTATTATAAACAATATAATACTTAGACATATTTGTTAGAAATATATATATATTTATTATCAAAAGCTGAGACTTGTTTAATGAAGCCTAGAGGATTCTAGCTTCTCTACTAGACCACAGCAGGTAAGCTGGAGTCCCCACTGCCAAGCACCTGGAGGCATTGCAGCTGGAGAGATGCCACCTGCAAGTGTGCATTGTCAAAAGTAGAGAAAAACAGTTAATCTAGGTCATCTTCTACCAGGTCAAGTTCTTTAACTAGAATTTTGTGTCAAGATGAGAGGACGGTACCCACATAGGTCCTCTTAGCTTCTCTTGTTGTTGTAGTTTTGTTTTCTATACTATTATCTTTAGACACATTTTTTTGTCCTGAGTTCAGTGCTTGTAGGATGTTGTGGTTGTTCTCAGACCAGGCTAACTTCTCAAACTTTCAGAGAGAAAGAAAAAGGAGTGTTGTTGTAGTTTAACCTGGCCAGCAGCTAAGCACTACACAGGGTGGACTATTCAGTGAGTAAGGAATCGGTTTGAAGGCTGCACCCAGAGAGCTGTGGTCAACAGCTCAATGTCCAGGTGAAGGCCAGTGACAACTGTTGTCCCTCAGGGGTCCACACTGGGACCAGTGCTGTCTTTATCAATGACATGAGCAGTGGGAACGAGTGCACCCTCAGCAACTTTGCAGACAAAACCAGGCTGAGTGATGCAGTCAATACAACAAAAGGATATAAATACCACCCAAAGGGACCTGGACAAGCTTGAGAAGTGGGTCAACGTGAACCTAATGAGGTTCAACAAGTCCAAGTGCAAGGTACTTGTCAACTGCATGAAGTTCAACAAGGCCAAGTGCCGGGCCTTACACCTGGGGTGCAATAACCCCAAGCAGAGCTACAGGCTGGGAGATGAGTGGTTGGAGAGCTGCCAGGCAGAGAAGGACCTGGGAGTGATGGTTGATAGTTGGTTGAATATGAGGCAGCAGTGTGCTCAGGTGGCCAAGAAGGCCAACAGCATCCTGGCTTGCATAAGAAACAGTGTGGCCAGCAGGGCTAGGGAGGTGATCGTCCCCCTGTACTCAGCTCTGGTGAGGCCGCACCTCGAGTACTGTGTTCAGTTTTGGGCCCCTCGCTACAAGAAGGACATCGAGGTGCTTGAGCGGGTGCAGAGAAGGGCGACAAAGCTGGTGAGGGGCCTAGAGAACAAGTCCTACGAGGAGCGGCTGAGGGAGCTGGGCTTGTTCAGCCTGGAGAAGAGGCGGCTCAGGGGCGACCTTATCGCTCTCTACAGGTACCTCAAAGGAGGCTGTAGCGAGGTGGGGGTTGGTCTGTTCTCCCACGTGCCTGGTGACAGGACGAGGGGGAAGGGGTGAAGTTGCGCCAGGGGAGTTTTAGGTTGGATGTTAGGAAGAACTTCTTTACCGAAAGGATTGTTAGACATTGGAATGGGCTGCCCAGGGAAGTGGTGGAGTCACCATCCCTGGAAGTCTTTAAAAGACGTTTAGATGTAGAGCTTAGTGAAATGGTTTATTGGGGACTTTTATTGTTAGGTCAGAGGTTGGACTCGATGATCCTGAGGTCTCTTCCAACCTAGAAATTCTGTGAAATACTGAGAGAGAGAGAGAGAGAAAGAGAGAGAGAAATGCGAGAGAGAGAGAGAGAGAGAGAGAGAGAAATGGGAGAGAAAAGAAATAAAGGAAAAAGAAGGAAAGAAAACTACCCTTGATCTGCTTACACCAATATTTATTTTTTAAAGATTTCTTTTTCTTTCTTTCTTTGTACCCTGCTCACAAACTGTACATGCTTGCCTAATGCACAAGATAGGGTTGAGGTCTGGTATACATACAAATTGTCCTGTATGTCAGGTCCTATTTAAAGGAGATTATTTCAGGCTGGAAACGGTAGCAGGGGAAGGCACTGTTGTTTTTGTTCTTTTAATACAGTTATACCTTTGTATAATGGTCTCTTGTGATTCATTCAAATGCAAACAACTCCCTCCAACATCATTATTCCTAACTTATCCAGGAAGCAGTTTTGACCTTTTCTTCTTGATGTAGAGATGATTGCAATTACTACTCTGTCCTGTATGTGAAGATATTTTTTTTTTTGAGAATTATTCAAATATTATTAAACCATGAATCTGCTAAATGTACAGCATCATTTCATAACTATTAAGGCAACAGTGAACTCGTAGTGTGAAATTTTTCTCTATACTGAACTTTATTTTCAAATAAACATTAATGGCAACCTTACTTCAAGCAAACATGGGAAACATGCCTGCTGCTCATTACTGGTTTGCAAATGAGACAAAACACAACATCATCAACATCAACATGAACATCAATTCCTTATGCTAATGAAAGGCTACCAGTCCCAGGGGACAGCCAGAGCTGTGAGAACTATTCTCTGTAGTAAATATTTTTAAGAAAACTCAGAGGATTTTACAACTGAAGATAGAAGATGATGTGCTGTATTGGGTTTATGTGGCAAGGTTTTGGCAGCAGAAGGAGGCTGCAGGGGGTGGCCTCTGGCAGACAAATCCAGAAGCTGCCCCATGTTAGCTAAGAGCCCGTTTCAGCCGGCTCCAAAGGGACCCACCACTGGCCAGAGCAAAGACAATAAGCAATTGTGCCTCTGTGAGAGCAGATTTAATAAAGGGGAGAAAGAGTAAAACACCTGCTTTGCAACAGCAGCTGGGAGAGTGAAGAGTGAGAAGCAGCCCTGCAGACCCCCAGGTCAGTGCAGCAGGAGGGCAGGAGGTGCTCCAGGCACGGAGCAGAAGTTGCAGCCTGTGGAGAGGCCCCTGGTGGAGCAGGCTGTCCCCCTGCAGCCCATGGGTCCCACATGGAGCAGATCTCCATGATGCAGCCTGTGGAGGAGCCCCTGGTGGAGCAGGTAGATGTGGCCTGGAGGAGGCTGCGGCCCCTGGAGAGCCCCCGCAGAAGCAGGCCCCAGGCTGGAGCTGCAGCCCATGGAGAGGAGCCCATGCAGGAGCAGGGGGTCTGGGGGGAGCTGCCACCCACCCGTGGGGGACCTGTGCTGGAGCAGTTTGCTCCTGGGGTTGGACCCCATGGTACGGAGCCATGTGGGAGCAGTTCTTGAAGAGCTGCTGCCTGTGGGCAGCCCCTGCAGGCTCAGTTTGGGAAGGACGGCATCCCATGGGAGGGATCCCATGGGGAGCAAGGGCAGGGAGGGACCGTGAGGGAGTGGCAGAGACAAAGCTTCAGGGACTGACTGACTCCATTCCCCTGTTCCCCTGTGTGGCTCAGGAGGAGGAGATGGAAGAGGGTGGATGGGGGGAAGGTGTTTTTAGTTTGTTTCTTTTTGTTTTTAACTGCTCTAGCTTGTTAGTAATAGGTAATAAAAGTTATTAATCTCCCAATGCTGAATCAGTTCTCCTCATGACAATAACTGTTGGGTGATCTCCTTGTCCTTACCTCAACCCTTGATCTTTTCATTCTATTTTCTCCCCCTTTCCCTTTGAGGAGGGGGAGTGAGTGAGTGGTTGCAGTGGAGCTCAGCTGCCCAGGTCAGTAAAACCACCACATATGCAAACATAACCTAGAATACTATACATATTTCAAAAGCTAATTTTAAAGAGCTCGGAAAGATAGAATGGGGAAATAAATAAATAAATAAATAAATAAATAAAAATGTTTACACTGATCTCTCCCTGCTCATCCTATTCTTCCAAGTAACTCCTATTTTCTAAGGTCTGTTTTTTGTTAACTTGTAGACTTTCTGAGTTTCAGAAAATTCCCCAGAATCTCCCTAGTTCTAGAAACATAGACCTATAACAATTCTATATTTTAGTAAAAGCAGGAGACAGTGGTTATTGTTCTTAGAAATGTCAGTTCATCTTTGTATTTCCATTTACAGCAGCCTCAGCTATATTCAATGTACTCAAAATTGAAAAAAAAAAAAAAGTGTTTCTTAATTCTGTAGTAAATATTCAATTTGTACTATCACCCACTGTGTACAATCACTGATCATTTCATTCATTATTTTTATATAATTCTTATATGCAGCTCACAGCTTATATACAGAGGTAAAATGTCTTTGCTAACCTTTTCCAGCAACTTCTGCTCCTAAGTAAACCTAACAGGGAATCCAAGTGGCGCCACCTCTATGTTCAAACATAAGAGATAACACAGGAGTTTCTGGCTGAGATAACTAAGATAACTTCTTATTCTAGCAATGATGTGAACATAATTTCATCGTGCTTTTAGTCAGAGATGTGTGCTTGTATGAATGAATCGCCAAATACATTGACACACTGTCTTTTGCTGCTGTTACAGGTATTATCTAGGCTGAGAAAGAACATATTCTGTAATACATTACAACTATCACGTGTAAAGTGTATGGCATAGCCATATTCATTAATAAATATTAACCTAGTACATAAAAGTCCAAGCTTTAGGCAGTTCTATCATGTAGATGCAACATGCCTTAGTCCCTCTTGCCTATTCAAATCTGAGTTAAGTTGCTTCTTATTTTAGATTTTTGTCCTCTAGTATCCTCAAAGCAACCGAAGTACCAGCAGCTGTATGTCTCGGGGCTAGAAGCTCTTATTGAAAGCCCATGCTTGCAGATGCAGTTTAGATGAGAGAAATTCCTTTTCTCCTTCCCTAGATCTGAGTTGTCTTCTGACCTGAAACAATCTTTCTTCTCTTTTCAAACAGCTACTGAGTTGTCAAACTAAGCTTCTATGAAACAAGCATGAAGACAGAAATATTTTAGATTTAGTGTTGATTTTTTTCAGGTAATGGAGGTTGACTCCAATATTACATATCTAATTAGAAAAATTATTTTTTATTATTTTAAGGAAGACTAAAAGAAGAAAAACATATTAAGGGATATACTTATAAGATTAGGGAGTGCTAAAAGTATTTTTTAAATGAACACAATTTTGCACAAAACAGTTTCCTCATGGTTGATGTACTTCTTCATGCATCACAGTACTTTAAGTATTTTAAGGCCATACTGACTAAGCTTTTGCAAGCTGATCACTGACAGAGGAAAAGCAGATAAGTCATGTTCTGTGATAGCTGTCCACATTACATTGTGTAGCTACATCAAAAATACCTTGAAGGAGAATAAAATACATTTTAAAAGTTATTTTTATTCCCTAATACCCTAATGCCCTCTCCTTTCCTCAAAAATTTCAGTGTTTGGGAGTATAGACAAAGAAGTGTGTTCAAAAGATATAAAATACAGAGTTACTGGGTCTAGAAGCAGTAATAAATATCAAAAATGTGAAAAGAGTAAGTATACAGCAGTTAGGAACTCAAGATACAGTGAGCTCAGCTATGATGGATAGCCTTTTTTGAAAGGATTTTCCATCTGAATAAAAAAAAAAAAGAAAACAACAACAACAACAACAACAAACAGCTTCTTTTTAATAGAAGCATGCCAGATGGTTTAACAGAACATCCATTAGTCAATCTGATAGCAGACCCTGTAATTTACTGCCTGTAATGCTAACGATAGTGCCTACTTCTATGAAATAGGTCTGAATCATTTTTACATAGAAGCTTGGTGGGCACTGAATTCCAACAAGAAGAGGAGAGGAAGAAGTCTTGAGACTGATGGTATGTATCACTCTGTTCTTTCAAGAGGCAATATGGCCAATTTGGTTCCATTATACTAGACTCAATGAACCAAGTTATGAATTAACAAGTTGCAGTGTGAAGAAGCAATTATTAAAAACAACGTGTTAATCAATGATTTAAGAAAATATGCGTGCACACATAGTGTTCCATTTACTAAGAGTAGTGAATCATTGAGTCTGACTTGCCTGAAAGAAGAAAGGAGTATCTTTATTTACATTTGAGTACTCATCTTCTCCACGATACAGGAACAAAGAGCAAAAAGAATGTAGGTACAATCTGTCCATCGAGTGTTATTCAAAACCCAAATGAACTACAGTCTTGTTCTAGTAACCCTACAACATGATAAAGTTATCTCTATTTAATAGTTATTAAAGTTGCAACCCCTGTCCTCCTTTTTATTGTCATTCTCTTCTCAGGAAAGAAAAGAAATAGGAGAGAGAGGAAGTATTGTCACCTTCCACAACCATTTCTAAAAGTTTCTGAACGCTCTCATTTGGAATTTGGTAGCCCCATATCTGTTTTATAGCTGTCCAATGGTAGTTGTAACAATACCTATGAAAAAGATTAATAATGGAAAATTATAGGAAGTAATTCTGAGAGCAGAAAACGCATGCGTATGATCACATGCATTCTGTTGCTCTCTAGAAGATTAAGGAATGTCCTGCTTTAAAAATTGCACAAAATAAAATATAACCAAATCTAAATTGCACTTTGAAATATTTTAGTTCTTTGTGAAGTTGGCAAATCCTTGCAAAATATCACAGCTATTTTCTCCTACTCATGGGCATTAAGTCACAGCTCTTTTTCTCACAAAAGCTTAGTTCAATATTAAAGCTAGCCACACAATGAAATATCAAAATTAAAACCCCATGTCCTCTAACTATTTCTACATATATAACTTCTGCTGAAGTGACTAAGTACTCTACTTACATAACTGATCAGGTAATTAAGATCCTACATTATTTTTCCTGTGCCTGCTGGTTAATTCTAAGATTAGTGTTTGGTTTTATGTTGAGCTTCACACAATGTTTCAATATCATACTGTAGAGAAATTGTTGGAATCCCAAGCGTTAAATCAATACATCTTCTGTCTTGTTCAAATAATCATGTTTTCCTTAGGTGAGACCCATGCTTATCCCCAGTGTGAAACTCATTATGCTTCTTGTGGTCTAAAATATGACATGTTATTTAATAAATTATTGCTACAACATGTTATAAATAAGAATGAGTCTACTTAATAAGAGTTTGTGTTTTTTACTGTCTTGGAGTTCATTTTAAAGTAAATGGGATGACATAAGCCTTTAGTTAGAAGAAAGAAAAAGAAAGAAAGAAGAAGGAAGGAAGGAAGGAAGGAAGGAAGGAAGGAAGGAAGGAAGGAAGGAAGGAAGGAAGGAAGGAAGGAAGGAAGGAAGGAAGGAAGGAAGGAAGGAAGGAAGGAAGGAAAAGAGAGAAGAAAATGAGAAAAGGAAAGAAAAAGAGAAAGAGAAAGAGAAAGAGAAAGAGAAAGAGAAAGAGAAAGAGAAAGAGAAAGAGAAAGAGAAAGAGAAAGAGAAAGAGAAAGAGAAAAAGGAAGAAAAAGGAAGAAAAAGGAAGAAAAAGGAAGAAAAAGGAAGAAAAAGGAAGAAAAAGGAAGAAAAAGGAAGAAAAGAAAAAAGGATTACAAAGGCCAGACTGGATTATGGAAAATGATTTACAAGAAAAATACCTAAAATTTTAAAAGTTTAAGATGACAATAGTACATACAGATTAAAATATTTCTGAAAGAAAATTAGGCAAAAAAGAGAGAAGAATGGAAAGACTTACAGCTAGAGGCAAGCTCTAATGTGAAACACCAAATCTGGCAGACTGACATGATTAGTGCTTACTATGATCCATAACTTTGGAAGAATCAGGCCCTAGCACTGATTGCTTGTAGTGATTGTTTCTATTATGATTAAAATAGGACTTCAGGGGGAACACACTAGATTCTTCATATTATCGCTCCAAGTTGGAATCCAATTAAAACTCTGAATTTTGAAAGTAGTGCTTGCTCTGAATTCTACTAAAACTGGATTATTACCCCTCAAGTTTTGTCTAAAATATATTGAATTCTGGAAAGTCTTAAGTGGATAATACAATATATCATAGAGAGAAGAACGTACAGAGGGAAACTATCTGTTAAGAAATTGGAAGATAGCTGTAGAAGAGAAGCACTGCAGAAAGGCTATTGTCAATCAGAAAATAAATAACCAAATACTGAAGAAGCTTTATGATATTGAAGACGGACGTAGGAGTTGATTTGGCATCAAAACAATCATCTTCCAAGAATCTGGAGACTGTTCATAGTCAAAATCTGTTTTAACACTTTTTCTTCTTTCCATACTCTATTTAAATTATGTGTGAAACAGAGAAAATGATCCCTAGCAGACAATTAATTCCTGAAGCAAAGGGAAACCTTTTCCACAGGAAAGGACCCACATTCTTAGCAATAACAAAACTCAGGGTAAAAGGAAAGAGCTCATAGGAAGAAGTTATAGCAATGGTAGGCAACGTTTTACCACTTCATCATTTGCAGTCACTCAGATTTCTCCTGCAACTTACAAATTCTACAAGACTTTCAGCCAGTGGAAGTGCCTCATTTCCAAAATTTCCAAGGAATCATTTATTATTTCATCACATTAAGGCCTCTGAATACAAAACAAGGTATTTGTTTAGTCAAAATCAAATTCAGAGGCTGCATGTTCTCAGTGAAGATTACCTTAATCTTCATGAACATGAATCATATATGAACAGATTCCTGGTGCTTTTTTGCATGTCTCTACTAAGCAATTGTAAACCTAGTGTATTTGCTCAACAGCTGTACGCCTCATTATAATCTCTGGCATCCGTTCTACATTTGTGACCACTTAGTTTTACACAAGGAGCAATGGTGAATGGATTTAAACTGTACTGTATGCTTTTTAGTAGAAGGAACTCTCACAACCTTCTTTCTCCCACTGCTCCCCTTGAGAAAAGTTGTTAAAGACAACAGTAAACAACTCAAAATTGTGACTGATTTTACAGTTGGCAAGGAATTATTTTATCTGAGCTTCAAAAATGGGTAATTTGGTACCATAGAAATTATGATACATGGTCTGTGATTCCTTCACATTTTATTTGTTTACTTTTAAAACACATATGAATGTAGCAAACAGTTTTGATCTCTCTCTGATGACTGTAACATTCTCTGTATTTTACAACAGCTAACATCGTAAATCAAGTCCTACTACACTACAGATTTAAGAATAAAACCCACTTCTGCCAATTGTATGCATGAACAACCTCACTAAAGATAACGCAATTATTTAGATTTGTAATGGGTTTACATAGCAAGATTTTCATACAGAAATATTTGAAGAGTGAGAGCAATAGTCTGCAAATCTTAGTGAACAGAAACCCCAAAAATGTTTGCTGTTGTTGCTGTCTTAATTGACCACTATCAGCTTAAAAGTCAAGCTAGTAATACATACTATCACACTTATAATAATAATCAAAACATAGTCAAATATATGCCATTTGTCCATCACTGAGCAAAACTCTAAAAGAAGGGGTTCTTGCATAACATAGTCATTTTTTAAACATAAGGTGAAGAGCTCAGAATAAAAGTTGAATTTGCAAACTGATGCAGGTATTTAAAATCCTGAAGAAAGTTGCCTAAGCTAAGTAGAAATGCTGCCTTTGGTTTCCTGTGATTGAATGGTTATGATTCTTCCTTAACTCTGATATGTAATTTTTAATAGTTTCCTTTCCATTCTGTGGAATACTGTACACTCATACAGAGATGATGGTAGAGGCATGTAGAGACAGATAGTAGGCAGAGTTGCTTTTTGCCCACTAAGCTAGCAGTGAAGGAATTACTACTCCAATAACAGCTCCTGTGCATTCTCACAGCCCACTGCCTATAGGAGTAGCAAATAGAGTAGGTATTAAAAAAAAAATGTAGACTAAATCAAAGCAGTAGTCACAGAATTCCAATATCTGTTGTTGTGAGCAGCACAAGGGAATCATTTATGGCCAGCACATAAGAAAAAAGTATTTTCCTAGATATGTTAATCTTTATTTTATTGTAGTAATTTAGATGTTTTTTTTTTTTTTTTTTTTTTTTTCCATCAAATGAATTTTTGTTTTATCTTAAGATGGTGATGTTTCTCCACACCTTGATAAATATTTACAACCTTTACTATGATTTAATAGAGAGGCCTCAGATTGAAGATAGACTCTGATCAGAATTACATATGATTAATAGCACTATGTTGCAAAATAAAATACATTTCATAATTTTATTCCATAACCTTATGAAATACTTCATAGAGAATCTAACTGTTCATTTTGATCTACTTTTTTATTCCTTACATTAATTTTCTTCACAAAAGCCATCTTTTAATATCAAGGTATCTTTAATTGGCTTGCAAGTGTATTTTAATAGAATTTTCTAAGATAACCTTTAACAGTTTAAACAGATTAAATTTTAATGTCATTTATGTTGGAAAGGTGTTCAAAAATATTATACTATTAAATATTTAATGACATCATTATGGAAAATTTAGCTATTTCCAAACCAGACTCAGGAGGCTAGAGGTATCATTGCACACTAGTTCTTCAACTGTTAAACAGGTCTTCTGAGGTTTGTACTCTTTTTCAAAATTTAATAATATGGCTTAAGTTGCTGCTAACTTTGCAAAATACAGTATTCTTGCACAGATGTGACTGTTAATTAAAAATTCTCTTGTGAGGGTGAATGGGTTTCAGGGTGATGTTTTTGTTCATGTTTGTATCATTTAGGAAAATTTGGAGTATTCAAGCATTTCTGTATTCATAAACGTAATGTACCTGAAAGACAGGTACAGTCAGTCCTAACTACTGCATAGAAATATAAGAAAAACCTATTTACAGCTGCCTTCAGTAGCTTATATCCACAATATTGCTGTCACTAAAGGAATTTATCTATGATTCTTGTCAATCAAGCAGTTTGGTAATAACAGTTCTACCATAATTCCACTGGAGTATCAATTTTTTAAAATATCTGCAGATATCAAGTATCCAAAAGGAAAAAAAAAATCACACAAAAAAAAAAAAAAACCAAAAAAAAAAAAAAAAAAAAAAAACAAAACAAAACATAAAAAGTTTATTTTATGACTGTCTGAGAATGTTTTAAACAAGCTTTACAATTTTCTATGGGAAAAAATTGGCAGGCTATTATCAGGAATCAAAAGGAAAACACAGCTATGTTATAAGCTACCCTCCTTTTCCTTGTAGGAGGAGAAATATTAAAACACTTAAACCCATACTATAGGAATGTGAGTTAAAAATGTGTTGTCACCTAAGTAATAGTAATTATAATAGAATATGGAAAGACAAGCCTTATATATTATAGAGATTGTTAGAGAAGAGAAAGATGCCACTAGTTTCTTACCCCAACACAATGCATCTTTTTAAAACATTTTATATTTTCTTCAAAATATACTATAAAAGTAGAATCTATTCACTTGTTCCCACATAATTCTGTTGAAGCATAACTCAAATGTAATATTTGTAAGGCATATTGGAGTTAACTCCTTTAAAATTACTCCCTCCAGATTTACAGATAAAAGCATAATAACAATAATAATAAAA
The DNA here is from genome assembly GCF_009819795.1 of Aythya fuligula. Lineage (NCBI taxonomy): Eukaryota > Metazoa > Chordata > Aves > Anseriformes > Anatidae > Aythya > Aythya fuligula. Next base: position 22,566,702 of record NC_045562.1, on the reverse strand, counting down.
ATAAACTGTGTAAATTTATCTATGTAACTTCTTCTATTTATTGATTCTTTCAGATCAATCCACTGCTAAAAAATGTAAGTTTTATTCCACTATGCAAAAAAAAAAATAAATCCCAACCACTATTTTAATTATTGTTTGGGGAAGTATTAAAGTAACATAAAGAAAATTATAGAGAAGAAAATATAACAGTCGTGAGATAAAGGAAATTTTAGATTATTAATTTACAAACAGTAATCCTCCCCATATACGTTTCTGTCTGAGGTGGACTTTACATTTTAGAGTACTTCCATGTAAATTAAAAGTTTTCAGATTTAGAGAAATAAAATGTTAGATAAATAAAACAATTTACCTATACTTAATATGCTGTCTAGTAATATTTATTAAATAATAATATATTATCAACTGTAAATACAATCAGAAAGCAGTCTTAAAAAAATTCAGTTTCTATGTCAGAAATACTAGAAGAAAGGAAATTAAAAAAAAAAATCTGTTAAGCTCTGAATTAGCCTCCAGAATCATCTGACTGGTGTAGATTCTATCCTAGCAGAACATAACTTTGTTTCAGTATTTACTACATTGTTTTGATTCTTTTCCCCATATAACCTTTGCAAGTATGGAAATGAAACTGTTCAACCTTAACAGAGAAAATAGGGTTTACATGTAAGTTTATTTTAACATTAGTTTTTAGTTAGTTTCTTAAAATAACATTAAGTTTACTTTACTAACCACCTATGTGTCTGCATATGTAGGAATAGGTAAAGTTCAGAAAATAGTGGCATGGGCCAAAATGCACATACTTGTTTGTATAAATATGGCACTATTTTCACTGCTGAAAGTCTGACAAATGGCCAAGATCATAGAAAGAGTATGTGGTATATGAAAGGATAAAGCCTATGATCAAGACAAATCAGAGCTAAAGCTGAAGTCCTGTGTTCTAGAACAGATAAGCTGATGACGATCTGTACAATTTTTTCATCATTTTAGATTCTCTTGTGTGAATTCCATCTGCAACACAGCTTTCTCTTCCTTGCTTCGGGACAATGCTGTGCAGATGAGAATTTTTGCCTGAAAGGTTTAGTAACACCGAAAAAGATGAAAACTTCTTATCTCTTATTACAGCAATTGGACCTGAAATTTTGTCTCTTTTGTTACCACCTCCTCTTGGAAGTTTATGGTAGAGCTGACAAATTAATAGAAAAACACAAAACAATTTGCAGGTAAAATATGCAATCATTACTTCTTCAGGGACAAAGATTTAAGAAGGCAATACTCCCATGGGCTTGGGTGGTAACTAAGGTGGATAATATGTGGAGGGTTGTTGCTTTTTTCTTTATGTAAGTAATTTACATAGATATTCATTATGTCATATTTTTTTACCAAAATTACCAGAAAGTAAATGAGAATTTTAGGAATTAACACAGAAATAATGTTTAGCTTAGAAGCTTCATTATCCTTTCATATAATAGTTTTCAGTTGTATAATTGCACAAACAGTTCCACAAAATAAGAAAAAAATAAAAAAGAAATAAAAAAGAAACTCATATACTCAGAAAAGATTAAACAATCTCATTAGGCACATTGTTTCATTACACTTAGATCCATTAGATTCTTTCTCAGTATATAAACATAAGGAAGTCCAGAAATATCTTTTATTCTGAAATGTCTTCATAGAATTATTTATTTATTTATTTATTCATCTATGGACCTATGTTCAAGCTCTAGTCTCAGTTGAAAAGTACTGATTTGCACGTCTCCCAAAAAGTTAGACCCAAGGTTGTGATAAGCATTTGGTGACAATAGCTCAAGACTTGGCTACTCCTTCTTTTCTAATTCAATTGATTAGAACAGTTCTGAAGTAAGAACATCAACAACCAACATTGCAATTTGTCATGAATAAATAAAATGTGTTGAATAATTTTAAAGTCTCGTGATAGAAGGCAAGAATGCAGAATTGGAAGGGGAAGAAATAAATGAATAAAGCAGTCCGTGGTATTTCAGACAACCAAAATTTGCCAATCTAGATAAGTACAAACACACACAAGAACAAAAAAGATGGCAGTGCTGATGTTTAAAGCAGAAATATGGCTTTTGATTTGTAGTGTCTACAAAGGAAATTAAATGCTAAATGAGTGATCAATGTTATACTTCTGGAAATATGAGGACAGATGCTAGACTGTTAGTCACTATGGAAAAAAAAAAAAAAACACTTGCAAGGTTTCAGCATGTAGCAAAAACAGAAATGTATAGGATGCCAGTCCATGTTGTACATTGAAAACTGATGAGGAAAACAAAGCCATGAGTCTCCTGACAATAAACATAAGGGTATAAGTGAACTGGGGAAAACCAGGGAAGAAGTATGAGACTGGTCAGGAGACAAGCTTCTGAAGAAACTCTCTCTTTGCCTTGTTTGCCTTACTGCCTAAGAAGAAACAGGGTAAGATAAAAATTTCTGCAGAGCGGTGTAAACAGTATGTTAGACTGAGCCCACTGTACTATAACATTAAAGTTTCAGTACCCTGCTTCAGTTTTTGTTTTATTTATAAAAATATTTCTGAGATTTAAATTATTAAAAGCAGTAGAAACAAATTCAAAGATATTTCCTTTTGACATTTTGGATAGATAGGAAAATTCTGCAGATGTAAAGAAAGGTAATACAGTTTTTTGGATGGTGATTCTCAATTTTTTATCAAGTCCACAGGGAAAACTGCAATTGCTCCCAGTCTGTTCTTCAGATGTTGATATACTGTAATTACTGCACAACTCTTTGCTAAAAAATAGGAAGTATAGCAAAAGACTATCTCATCAGCACCCTTAAGCAAACAATTTCACCAACCTTTTAAAATAACACTACCAAGTCCAAAAAAAATTACTGAATAAATGTGTTTATTTAGACATATTTTTAGTTTAATGAACTAGAAAATTCCATTTCATATAAATAACTATCCAGTAAAAAAAATAGTGTAAGTTTGCTGTTTTCCAAGTGTGTAAGATTGCTTTAGCATTGGTATTCTCAGTGAGGACACAAGACAGGACTAAGTCCTAACTTCAGCTCTTTTAGGTAAAAGAATCACAAGCTGTATGACTGTATAAAAGGCCAGTATTACTATATTTTGTTCACCACATAGGGCAGTACCATACTGGAAGGATTTGCTCTTCTTGGTTGACCACAGATTAGCAAAAAGGTGCTATTTGTCCCTTGGATGTCCTGGATAGATACTATTTCCCCACAGCACACTTGCTACATTTCTTGGAGCAGCTTAGGCTTCACTGTGTGCCTCTACACCTCCTCTGATAAGTACTAAGGGTGTTTCCTGTATCAATACTACTGGATCAAAAGAGACATCTTTTCTTCCAGAGTTAATCATCTAAAAATGGCTAAAAATCACTACCCCCAACATAGCTTAATGTCTAGCTTCCTGACCCTAATTTTTCTTGTTATAACACCAGCTACTAACAGTATCAAAATTAAAACTTAAATGTATAACTCTTGTAAACCTTATTTCAAGAGTTTTATATAAATCTCCACTTACCATAATTATTTCTCTAAATTAATGTAATTTTCATATCCTGTACCATTCAACTTGACGCTCAAACTTTCTCAGATATTTCAATTTAAACTTCCAGCACTGTGTGCTAGAAATGAGTATGTAATTCTGAGTGTAACTTACTGAATCGTATATTAAAACCTTCATACTTTACATCCTTCATACTATATATTCATTATATCTAGTATATATAAGAAGGTAGAATGACAGAGTAAGCAATAATTCATTGCTACATATCAAGAAGCATATGTTCCTAATCTGCTCTCAAATGTTGGTATGCACTTGCCCAATAGCTGTGAGAAAGGAAACATTTCTATGTTAAACATGGGGCTTCAACTGTTACCTTGCCTCCCCCTCTAGAGATCTACAGTGGCTACTGGTTAAAAGAAATGTTAATCATACGTTTTTAGTATTTTGCTAATAACAACACACAACTTGAAATCAGCTCATTCAATTTAGAAACAAACAAAACAAACAAACAACAACAAAAAAGAGGGAAATTCTTTTACAATTTTAAGTTGTAGTCCCACACTCCTCCCATGAACACAGTCATCACAGTCATTAATTTCAACAATGCTGCTTTTGTGGAGTTCATCTTGTATCAGTAATCTGTGTTTGAATATCCTACTCATCTCTCTCTATAGCTTTATAATATAATAAATACTTTTTTCTGAGTAATATATTAAAGCTTTGATGTTTTGAGTTAAAATTACTAAAGCATTGCCATTCTTGCATCAAGGTTATGAAACAGCACTGTAAATCCACAGAGTCTAAAATTAGTGATGAATACAACTAACACGTTAAGAAGATCCTTACCACATCACATACATTTCTTAAATATTGTTTTGTTTTTTTTTTTTTTTTTTTTTTTTTTTTTTTGTGAGTATTGAATGTAAAGCGTGGATTTAGGATTCTGTTTGGAGCTACACAAGTGTACATGGTTTCAGAGTTGCCTCTGTCACATGCATCTTTCTCCCAGTGTGATGCTGGTGGCACGAACATCACAAGAGCTGTCTGAAATAGCTTGACTAGAAAAGTCTTATTGTTGAATCATTCTTTAGTCAAATTCTTATCTGTTAAAGATATCATAAAACGAGCTAAGGCAGTTGACCTTTCCAGACTATGTTACAAATTTCAAGTACCAGCATAAGTGGCTAAATATTCCACCTTGGTAGTTTCTGCTGCCCTGTCCTCACACTCCTATGGGATGCTTGGACAAATTCCAGCATCCTAGCTTTGAATTCCATGTTACCTTACTTTAGCCCTGCCAAGAACTGCAAAATAACAAACATAAATAACATAAAATAAAGCCAGCTTCCGGAATGGATCAGGGTCTCCCAGCCAACCAGAACTGACAGAAAGCATTACTTTGAATGCTGCTCTGCCTTAAGTAAAACAAACTAAATTGATGAGTTGCTTTTTGTGCTTTCTGTACAGAGTATGAGGCCATTTCTGCAATTTCTCTTTCATCCTTCTTTCACCACAATCACTGTCTTGCTGGGGTAGTGCTTCAGTCTGCCATTCTTCATCAAGAACAGCTTTTCAAGCACTTTTAACCATTCTTTGCGATAGTGTAAGACTTATGTGAGATAAAAACAAAGCAGAGCTATACATTATCATTTAATGCAGTCACTTTGCTGAGTGTCACTCGAGCAATTAGCCTAATGCCAGTATGTAGATTATTCAATACAACAGCCTAAAATCATTGATCTCACTCCAGTGTCCAACAGAATAGTCTAGTGGTTGATATACACTTTCTCATATCTACACTCTCCTCCTCTAGAGAAGCAATGCTCTCACTTCTCCATAACATTTCCAGGGGCCTCATGCCTTGGGTATTGCATTCAGTTTTGGGCCCTCCACTACAAGGACATCGAGGCCCTGGAGCATGTCCAGAGAAGGGCTATGAAGCTGGTGAAGGGCATGGAACACAAATCCTGTGAGGAGCAGCTGAGGGAACTGGGGTTGTTTAGTATGGAGAAGAGGAGGCTCGAGGGAGACCTTATTGGTCTCTGCAACTACCTGAAAAGAAGCTTTGGGTCAGCCTCTTCTCACAGGTAAACTAGTGACTAGAGGGAATGGCCTAAAGTTGTGCCAGGGGAGGTTTAGGTTGGAGATTAGGAGAGATTTCTTCTTGGAAAGAGTAGTCAGGCACTGGGACGGGTTGCCCAGGGAGGTGGTGGTGTTTAAGGAAAGGTTGGACGTGGTGCTTAGGGACATGGTTTAGTGGGTGACATCTGGTTGGTCCAGATGATCTTGAAGGTCTTTTCCAACCTTAACGATTCAATGATTCTATCTTTCAGACAGGTCATAAGCGCAACTTGAAAAAAGAAAAAAAAGCCAAGCATGAAACACCTGTGATCATCTAAAATTGTCTTATTGCATTGTATGCTAGTACAGAAATTTGTTACACAATATGAAAAGTTGATATTGTGTGGTAATTAGCCAAAAGTAACTAAAACATCCTTGATGAGTATATTAGTTTGTTGAGTGTAGCTGATGAGTATATTAGAGGAGGGATGGAAGAAGAGGAAAAGGACCATTCTTTTGAGCTGAACAACTGTTTGAGGAGGGTATGAAGCCAGTCTGTTTGATTAACAGTTTAGGGAACAGAATCGGAAGTATTAGAGTAATCCATACTGTTAAGTAAAAAGAATGTCCCTCCCACTTCTTAGTACTTAATTCAGTCAGCACCAAGAACTGACAGAACAGTTTAACTTTCTAGTTTGCTGGCAGGTTCACTGAATGAAGGGGGAAATATTTTTAAGATCTCAACAAAAGTCATAGCAAAAGAACTTGGATGAATTCTTCATGTTCCACTATGGCTATATCAACCTTCTTTCTCCATCAGCTTGAATATAAACATTATCCTTCTTTCTTCCAGAAGGTATAGCCAGCTGGCTTCTTGCATTTAAAAACCCAATGTACAGAAAACAGAATGATAACTGCATATAAATCATTTCCTGTTTCTGCAATGCCACATTTATGGAACGGCTCACCAGTTATACATAACACAGTTATTTCCTCAGAGCATGCTTTGCAATAGAAAGCTGTTCCTCTAACAGTAAACTGAGGGTCACTTCTTTTGTTTGAATTTATCTTTGTACAACCAGGAACAAGAATGTCTAATTTTAAATCCTAACAAAATCAATAGGAATCATCCATTATTAGTTTCAGTAGTCTGTATCGTCACCTTAAGCAATAAGTGGAAATCTCAGCTTTTTATATTAATTTCTTCAAAACTGCAGCATCTGTATCAGGTACTTGCAGCAACAAAAAAAGTGCATTAGAAACTAAGTGTGAGCAGCAACATCTAAAATCATTTGAAGATATGAATCACATGAAGGGTAGAGCATAATTACAGCATATGGTTACACAGTACTCAAAACATCTACTTGCATTTAAATTGTGTTTTAGATCTAACTGAAAATGTCTCTATATACAAACTACAGAACCAAAGATACTAAACGTGTTTAACACACATCATACAGTACAACACTTGTCAGTTTAAGGTCTGAAGATGGTTTGAAGCATGTAATGAATTTATAGCTGGAGCACAAAACATATCTAAAGTGACATCCTGAAGCACAGTTAATGAGATTGTCTTATGTAAGGCTATCTAGTAATATGATCATCTGTAATGAGATTACTCTGAAGTAATCCCCTTACAAATTAAATTAATGAATGATATACATTCACCATGCAAGAATACAGAACTAAAATGTGCTCAAAATGTTTTAAGGTTAATATCAAAAGATTTATTTATCCCTCTTTGGGGCAAGTTATTATGTATATATTAAGGTATTGTATTAAGACAAAGGAGGCAAAAAATAAAAAAAGAAAAAAAAATAAGAACAAAAAAAAAAAAAAAAAGGAAACCCAAAGGAAAGGAAATGTTCCCAAGAAGAGTATACTATCTTTGTTAGTGTCATGTTTTTTGAAGAAACAAGAGGCAAATAATCTGAAAATAGCTCCTCTCTGGAGCCCAGTATTGGATACTGCAGGTGTGAGACTCAAAGGGAATACTAAAATTTACTACTGAATCTGATGGGTTGGAGACAAAATGCAAGGAAAAATGGTTTCCCATCTTATGAAAGAAAGACACAAAAGGAGAAGAGGAAAGAATATCAAAAGTACATTTCAGTGACAGGTTGCATTCAGCTCTAGTAGGGATGAAGGCAGGTGGGAGCTTTAAAATGGTTAAAATGGAGGTAAGGAGGAATAGATCTAGGTTATTACTGGTTTAAACTTTTTATCTGTGTACCATTTGCCATTTTGGAAAACAAACCTGCCTATAAGTAGCTTCTTTCAGGCACTGGATTGCCATGCTATTTGGAGCTGTATATTTAAGGCTAGAGGATCTCAGGCAGGATATGGTAGGAATTTTGTGAAGATAATGTGTTTATCTCAAGAGTAAGTCTAAGTAATCATTAGGAGACATGACATCAACCGTATCTCTTGTTATGTTTTCTGTAATAGCATTCAATGGTGCATTTAATTATCATAAACACAGAACCCAGGTGCCTGCACCTTGTAAATATCCTCACCCGCCTCCAGTTTATCCTTACTGGACAATGTTTGGTAGCATTGTTGCTTTTCATGATAACTGCACAAGAACATTTCTGCCCTGCTGTCCCAAAAGTGTGTGGCAATAGAGACCTTTTTTGTTTGTTTGTTTGTTTTTGCTGATCATAGAGGCATTTACCCAGGAAATAAGAGTTAGTTTCCTCTCCACTTTAAGCACTTGAAATATCATTTAATTTGGCTTTGAAGTACCTAAATCTAAGCATTGAAGTGGTCCATATCACACATACAAAGTCAGATATCTGACAGAATATTTTGGTTCCTAGAGTGCAGCACTCCCTTTTGTCTGTGTCTCCATGTCTTCCTCCCAGCTACAGCAGAGCCCATGTTCTTCCCTAGTCAGACAGAAGAGCCAGCAGCAAGCAGGACCCCTGCATCTTTCAAGGGTCTCTCTGAGTAGGTGTCATCACCTTGTCTTTGCAATAGCTTTATCTTAGGCCCTCTGGTGACTGCTTGATCACAGAACATTGTTTGTACTACATAAAAGTGGAAGATTTAAAAAATCCCCAAGTGAAAGAATAAGTAGTTAATAAAAGCAGCACAGTGTAAAGTAGAAAAGAATATATAGGAAATGGTGCATTTTATGTGCCAACTTCCATAGAATTTGATGTGTTCAGTAACTCTAAAGGGCAGGCAGAAAAGGCTAACTGCAACACTGCAATTTGGAAAGGTAAGGATTACTGTTCTCCACAAGAAATGAAACACATGAAGAAAAAAATAAGTCAAATGTTTAGAATCACTTAGGTTGGAAAAGACCCCCAAGATCGTGAAATCCAACTGTTAACCTAGCAGTGTCAAGTCTACCAATAAATCATGTCCCTAAGCACCACATCTACACATTTTCTGAATACCTCCGGAGATGGTGACTCAACCACTCCCCTGGGTAGCCTGTTCCAATGCCTCACAACCCTTTCAGGGAAGAAAATTTTCCTAATATCCAACCTAAACCTCCCCTGGTGCAACTTGAGGTCATTTCTTCTTGTCCTATCACTTGTTTGGGAGAAGAGACTGACCCCCACCCTGCTACCACCTTCGAGGTAGCTGTAGAAAGCAATAAGGTCTCCCTTGAGCCTCTTCTCTAGGCAAAATATTGCCATTTCCCCAACCACTCCTCAGAAAAACTATTCCCTAGGCCCTTCACACACTTTATTGCCCTTCTTTGGACACTCTCCAGCACCTCAATGTCCTTTTGGTAATGAAGGGCCCAAAACTAAACACAGTACTCGAGGTGCAGCCTCACCAGAGCCAAGTACAAGAGGACAGTCACTTCCCTAGTCCTGCTGGCCACACTGTTTCTGACACAAGCCAGAATGATGTTGGCCTTTTTGGCCACCTGAGCACACTGTTGGCCCCTATTCAGCCAACTACTGACCAATACCCCAGGTCCCCTTCTACCAGGCAGCTTTCCAGCCACCCTTTCCCCAACTTGTTGCATTGCATGGGGTTGTTGTGCCCCAAGTGCAGGACCCGGCACTTAGCCTTGTTGAAGCTCATACAGTTGGCCTCTGCCCATCAGTCCAGCCTATCTAGATCCCTCTGTAGAACCTTCCTACCTACCCTCAAGCAGATCAACACTCCCACCCAACTTACTGTCTTCTGCAAACTCACTGAGGGTGCACTCGATCCCCTCGTCCAGACTGACAAAGATACTGAAGAGAATTGGCCCCAGTACTGAGTCCTGGGGGACTCTACTTGTGACTGACCTCCAACTGGATTTAATTCCATTCACCACAAATCTTTGGGCCCAGCCATCCAGCCATTTTTTTTTTTACCCAGTGAAGTATATGGCCGCCAAGTCATGAGCAGCCAGTTTCTCCAGAAGAATGCTGTGGGAAACAGTATCAAAAGTTTTCTGATTTGATTTTTCTAATTGGTCAAGGGACTCTAAAACTTTTGTCATCATTTAATATCATCTGAAACAAGACAGTAGGGGAAGGACATCCCTTTTAAACATTGGCATTTGGTAAAGGAATAACTAAAGGATACTGAAGCAGCAGATTATATCTTGTAACCATGACGCTAGAGAGGAAACATTAAAGTTAAATCATTACAGTGAAAATTGAATCAAATTAAGTCACTTCAGGCTAATTCCAGCCTGGTCCTGTGGATGGATCACCTGTCAGAGAACATTAGGTATGTTGCTGGGACACGTCCTCCAGTTGAGTTTCTTCCCAGGGGAATGTAGTGCATATGCTCTTGAGGCTGCTGCTCAGTGTGAAACAAAGCACAGTAAGTGGGATGGTGGGAATGGAATGTGTTCGCTACTGCACTCCTGATCTCAGCTAAAACTATTAGTGTAAGATACACCCCAAGCACTGCTGCGAAAAGACCAGTGAGGTCAGTTTCTTTTCTGATTTTAATGCATTAGTACCAAATTAAAAAGCACACTATTATTTCTAGTACAGGGAAGTGACTGACTCTATCCTCCCAAGCAATTACAGGACTATTCTGAAGTCAGTTGTGCCTAAACGGTACATTAGACAATTTTCAGATCTTCAAAGCTCACTTGTAAACCAATTTTGCATATGATTGTTTAAAAAGAATTGATCGATAGTGTTAATTTCAGTTACAGCAGAAACATTAAAAAATATGGCAGAATTTTTCATTTATATGAAAGGACACTTAATATGACAGCATGGAATCTTGTCCTTGAATAGCAAAGGAAAGGTCTAGGCACGTGCTCTGTGTTTCTAGAGCCAATGGAATTAACAATACATATCATTTGTGACTCTGTAGACAGTATTTGTAACAGGTGAACTCAGCAGTCTGCAGGTCATATTTTTATTCAATCCTACGCAATAGGATACTAAAATAGTAATGTGGTAGAAAATAGTAAGACCTTTCTGCTAGGCTTCTTCATTTACTGCTCATTCTCTAACAGTGAAATCATAGCAGTCACACTAAGGAACAAGACTTCTCTTTAACCGAGAGCTTTCTCTATCCAAACTAACTCAGCTTGTGACAAGTGAAAGTAGTTACCCTAACCAATTATATTGTGGCTTAATTTCTGTCTACTGAAAAGACATCTAATAAAAATCTAAAAAAATAATAATAATTGTAAAACATAAAATATATCTGCAGATAGTGAAACAATAAATAAGTGGATCTAAATAATAATTAAGAATACTTTTCTACTTGCTTGAGAAAATCCATATTCTATTTGTACTCTTGGGAATCCCAAAAACTTTTGGTCCATCTAGGAATTGTACTGGGTCAGAAAAATTAAAGATGCATTTGCACATGTTTGTTACTACTTGTCATTCCTTTAAGAATTCCTGCACTTACAGAGTGGCCAGAAACCTGGCTGTATCTAAGATGTTAAGTTGTTATTGACTGTAAAAATAAAACAGACATAATTATAGAGAAAATGCATGTCCTATGGCAAATGGCCATCACAAGTTGGATCTCTTTTGACCATGCAGAAAGCAACTGACAACAACATTTCTTTAAACTGAACTAATCCTGACATGAAAAGGGTTTAATCTCACTTGCAGGTGTTCTTTCTTGGTGGAAACAGAAATCAGAAAAGAGGGTTTTTTTTACAGTATACAATATGACTGCTGGTGTCCCTGAATTTCTTGAATATCAGAATAGTAAAGCAGTCACCTAAACAGATACTTTACTGGTCCTTTGCCTGCTATTTTTATAACCTCTGATAAAGTTTTCCACTCTTGTGCTTACGATAATATCTACATTCATTGTTCTATCCAGAATATATCATGCACTGATAATATGGAAATCATGTACACTGAGTGTACCAAAAAATGTCACTGAATATGCAAAATGAAGGAATATTTTTTTCTGATACCGTTACAGACAGCATCCATGCCTTGAATACATGCTTGTCCAGATGTTCAGCATTGCAGGATGACTTTTGTTTCATTGCTGTGCCCATTTCTTTGTACAGGACTTGCAAGTTGCTTTTGAATTGCTGTCCAAAAAGGTCCAAAATTTGTCCAAAAATTCCATTTAGGAATGCCATCACTCTAACAAAACAGAGAGGTCACCAGCAGGCTCAGTGTAGTAGGGAGCCAAGTCTTTATTTAGGATGTTGGCCATACAGTGTGCCAGCTAAAGAATTCATCCCACTATAATCCTTCCTGCTCTCAAAATTTCACAAAGAGTTCTGTGCTAGATTATTCTCTTCAGCACTCTTGGGGAGGACTCTGCCTCCCAATGAAACAAGATTAAGCTGATTCCGTAACTATCTGGACACTACCTTGGGATCTCGGCTGGCTTCCTGCCATCCTGAAACCAGGAGGAAGCATCTGCCATGCCATTATCCAGTCTTGGCATATGCACCCTTTAAGAAAGGATATTGTGACATAACCAGTGAAGCACAAAAGCCCTTACTGACTTAAGGACCCACAGGGCTATTACCATCTGTTTATCAATTAGGCGCACTGATTGTTATATATGGGATGAACCAGACTGTTGGTGGCTCATGACACCATAGAGTTATGGTAATAAGGAAAATATATTCAAAATATAGAAAATAAATGTCCTTGTTTGAACTGTCTCATACAATGTTTCCCTGTGTTTGAAATCCAAATGATTATTCCATTCCTCTACTACATGTATTGGATGAGACCTCTGGTCTTGTCCTGTTGTAAAATCTGTAATTTATAAGGGAACACCATTATAGGGCAGACAGATAGCTCCAACTTTCTTCCTCATATTTTCATCTTTTTGTTCACCATGACATGTTGGCAGGGGCTTTTTTAATTTGCTTGTTTTAATCAGTCAAAACAATCATTACTGCCCAAGAAGACTGTCCTACTGAAACCAACCATTCAGCTAGCAAAAAGTAAAAATGCCCTAAAGGCATCTTTGGATGTTTGAGTATTTTGTTATATATTATTTGTTTGTTTGTAAAATATGCCCAGTAAAGTCCTAAATAATCTGTTTGTCTCTTTCGAAACACTGTACAAGACAGTGTGATTTTTGTTACACTGGCTTTTACTAAATTGAAATTAAATAGATGTATAGTTTCCTCTGAGATATTTGTTTTCTGTGTATTCTATCCCTTGGAAGAGAGGATCTTCTACAGAGGGAGATGTGTCTTGACTCTGAAGTCTTTATAGAAGCACCCTTCAGTGCAGCAAGAAGGCAGTGGGAACTTTCAGTTAGCCTTTCCTCTCTCTGTCCCTCCAGGCCAGACAAAAATCCCATGTGGTCAGAAGGCAGATATATATTGAGTGTAGCTCTACTGCCCAGTTAGAGCCTAAGAATCACTACATTTTTCTTCTAATACTTTATTTTCTTTTTCTTTAAATAGTAGAGTTGCAACAGTGCTTCACAATAGACAATGATCCTGCATTACAGTTGTATAATTTCCAAGCATCAGCCCTACCAATAGAACAATTTCTACTTCTGTCAAAATATCAGTAATATGGCAAATACTGAAAAAACAACAACAACAACAACAAACAAACAAACAAAAATGTATTACTGTGTAAATCAGTCCTTCAGAATGAAGGCAATTTTAATTATTCAAATATAAATGCATGATAACCTCTAAACCCAGGGTGTTTTAAGGTTCTTAGAGGTGCTTCTCAAATACCATACTGTACTATTTCAGGTAGGACAGATTATTAAATAAACTGATCCAAACTGCAGTCTCAAGAATGTCTGTTTTCAAGATCTGAAGCTGTTCCACAGACCCTGGAGCAAATTAGAAGGAAACCTGAAACACAGCAATTTTGAACTTTAAACCTCTATGGAAATGAATTATGCATATGTATTGTATATACAGTTTTAAGCTTTAAAAATAATATCATGCTATCTACAATAGAGAAGTTGCTGCAGAGTGTTAATGTCAGTTAACATGATGTAAGTTATGTAAGTTAGTATTGTTAAGGAAAGGGAAGAGACAAATGAAGGAGAATTTGTAACATATAGGCAGAGGTTTTTTCCCTGTAATTGATGTATGGAAATAAGGAACTTTAAGCCAGGGGAAAAAGATCTACTGCTAATTCATCAGCTGTCCAACATGAGCATGAAGAAGTTGTTTGTACTACCCAGTCAAGAGAAATAGTCAAAATGCAGTCTAATTTGGAAGAAATAAATTACCAATAAAGAAAACAAATACAGTTGCTTGTTTGTTTGTTTGTTTTCTGGCAATGTTTGCAGTGAAGGAGACAAAAGTATCGTCAACAGATTTGAATAATGTCTTTTGTAAAATGAATGGACCTGAAATACTTTCTAGTAAAATATTAAAACTGGTGTACTGTTATTGATACATTAGATTTGAATAACAAATCCTTTCAGGATTAACCTTCAGCCTGTCATTGCTCTATCTAGCAGGTGAAAAAGATCTTTTGCAGATAAATGTTGCTGTACGGTCTGCTTGTTCAACAGCTTATTTGTTATACAGCAAAGCTGTACAGCATACATTTAATAATAATAATAATAATAATAATAATAATAAAGTTTTGTTTTTTTATTCACTTGTTTTGATGTTGTGGTTTGGTTTGGTTTTAGACATGAAGGAATGACTATTTTAATCCACAAGAAACTTTTCACCTTGTAAAAGAAATTTTGCACAGGGACTGTAAGTAATCATTAACAGAGAATAAAGGCCAAATTGCCCACCACGTACAAACCAATTGTTTCAGGACTGTGCACTTCATTAAGAACATGGCACTGCCTTCTTACGATGGAATTATCTACCTGTAGATGACTTTTTCACTAGTCATATTTGATCATATGCCTCTTATCTGCAACACAACTACAAAACACCACTTGTACTCAAGAGTTATCCCCTGCCTTAGACCTTCTTAGAGATAACCGAAGATTGTTTTGTGTCAAACAGTCAAACAGTCAAACTTTGCAGTCTTTGAAGTACTGGGAGAAACATTTCTTAATATTCAGCAATGATTACTTGGCAAACAAAAAAGTTTTATATGCCCATATGGTAATATGTTTTGAGAATAATATCGTAAGTTTGAAGATATATGCTACATATATCATACATAAAGCAAGCACAGCATGCTTTACACTTTAAACTATTCATTTTATTTTTATTTATGCATTTATATATATATAAACCATTTGTTTAAAATAGCTCTAAAATAGATTATGTGTTAAATGTCAGCACCTTATAGAAAACTAATGATTCCAGAAAAGTACATTTGCAAACCTTCTGAATAAGAAAAACAATTTTTAAAAGTGTATTGATTTGTCTAAAGTGTTAAATGACATAATGGCCATACACTAAAGCATTGAATAATTTAAGTAAATCAATGTTTTCTGAATTTCATACTAGTACAAACTGTCCTGGGCTATAAAATAAATCAATATAATAAAAAAATGAAGTAGTATATACTGATGAATGTATGGGCTGATAATAACTAGAGGTAAAAACTCATTTTGTCATTGTAACAAACAACTTCCAGTCATCTTTTCTACATTATTCCCATCAGAAAACATGATACCATACAACCAATTAATTTTAACACTTAAATAACTTTTCTTTTGAAAGACACCTCACAGAAGTACATTTTTGAAACTATCATCCTTTTTGTCTGGATATGGAACAGTTATACACATTTTACTATTATGAGAGTGATTTCATATGGTTTACAGTTCCTAAACAATGATATAGACTATAGGCCTAAAGGAAGCATCAGTTCTCATCTTGAATGGCTGCAGAAGTAATTTTGAAGGTCTTTTTGAGAATATCCTGACTTCCTTTAGTTAATTAAACCACCATAAAATACTAAAATATTTCTTTTTATAACATTTCATTAACATTATAATATTTCTTTTTTTAACATTTTCTTTTCTCTTTCTTTTCTCTTTCCCTTTCCTTTTCCCCTTCCCTTTCCCTTTCCCCTTCCTCTTTCCTTTTTTTCAGATATACCTACCATTTTTATAGGACTACTATGTATGAACAGAAATTTAAACTAGACCTATCTAAATGATGTTGATTGCAGAAAATTCCCTAGACATCCAGGGCAAAATTTTCAATCCTTTTTATGAAAGGAGAAGTGTGCAAACAGAAGTGAACCTTTATGTGAGTTCATTTCCACTTAATGAAGTACCTGAATGCATAGAACGGCAACCGTAATTTGTTACATTAATGCAGTTCCTTGATTTCATGAATACACCCTTTTGCTCCAAGACTAAGCCTGTAGAGGGTGGTTAGTATTTCCTATAATTAATTTGCTATGCAAAGGCTGGAAATTAGCACACCAAGTACTTGTTCCTACTCTGTGTTAGGCAAAATTGTACCTCTGCATTTTCCTTCCACTTCCTAGCCCAACTTTTTTCCTCTGTATTTCTCCTCAGCTTCCTTCTCCTGGTTTCCTGCATCCTGAACAGATCTCTGAGAAACTGTTACCTTAGTAAGGGGATACTGCTCTAATTCTCATTTCAGTCCTTTTCCTCAGTTTACACTGGTACCTACCAGAACACAGTCTGTGTAAAGGAGAGTGAAAAACACCCAGAGAAAACGTATTGAGCAGTACATGGCTAGCTTACAAATACTCTATAGAACTATAAACTTAACTACAACAGCGCAAGTGAAATTCCTAGTTCATGTTAAGTCATCTAGGTCCAGTGTCTTCTCACTGGGAATGGATGTTCTAAAAGGAGATTTTGAAAAATGGAATGTGAGCATATATGAAAATGTAATGCTTAAAAAGCATTTAGTGAATTTTAGAAATTTTCTAGAATTTCTGTTCCACTGTTTGATCAGCATTATGGTAAAAAAAAATTTCCTAATATCAATTCTGAACCTCCACTGGTACAGCTTTCTGTCTTTCCCACACTTCCTATTATTGGTTACCAGGGAGAAGAGATTGGCACCTAGTTGTAGTTGGCACAAGCAGTTGTCACACAGAATTTCTGAAATTCAGTGCCGAACTTTGTGATGTAAAAAGAGGTAGCAAATAGAACAGGAATGGAGCTTTCTTAAGAAAGTATACCAGTTATATACTATTTCCAATGGGAGTGCTTCTCATAGTATTCTGGTATTTAGATTAAAGAATAAAAGAAGACTGTAGGGAAGAAGATGGGTAGTAAATCATCTAAGCACATTCATATCATTAAATGTAGGGAGATTTATAATGATTCCCAGGTGAGTATTGAAGAAAATAAGTATTTTTATGATTATCTTTCTATGAACAAGAGGGCCAATGTAGATCAAAACCCTCTATTGCTACCCTTACCTGCAAAGAAATTTTACAAACTATTCTTTGAACTGACTGTATAGGAAAATACATAAATAAAGCATATCAGGCATACTATGAAAATATCTAATCTATAAAATAGCTTGCCTGACCATATAGACAGGATACCTATTTTTTCTGCTATAACTCAAATATACTATTATAATCTTAAAGAAGCAGAGTTTTAGTGCTTCATAATCACTAGGAAAAAAAATGCATTTTCTAATATATATAATGCATAGTTCTTTAATAAACAAATCTTTTGTTATCATTTCAGATAGGTTTTATATTTGGCAATACTACATTTTTGTAAAAAATAGAAAAAATAGACACACAAAAAAAAAAACTTTTTACTTTTTAAAATAAATATCTTCTAAATTTTTAAATCATGGTTGCCAAATTATGCTAATGATGCCAAAACAAATTGATTCCCAGTGGTCTGTCTCAAACTTTGCTGGAAAAGAGAGGTCATATTCTGCTTAACTTCTGCTTTGGAAATATGGAAAAGAAGATATCAAGTCATATAGTTTCTCTGATGTGCTTTGATTTTTATGAACATTTATCTCTTTTCAACAATTCTTCAATGACCAAGTCTTCAAAGTCTTAAAAATGTTAACAGCTCATTCAGTTTGTGGGATAGTATCAAATCTATAATTTTAATAAAATATTAATAGTAATATTGACCTCTTTCATTTTTCCATTTTTTTTCATGTGGTACGTATATTTTGTATTTCTAAAGAATTCTGTAGTTAGCACTGAATATGTTATTTGTGGTTATTTGAATCTTCAGATGTCAAATTACATGTATTCCTGGGTCCATGGTAAATAAACATGATAGCAATTATGCCAGAAAATATCAAAGCATTCATACCTAAGCATAGATTCTTATAGCATTCATGCAGCTCTGAAACTGTTCCATGGATCTTGATCGGGCTGCACTGAAAGTTAGGAAGTGATCATCTTGTGGTAATGAAAAGCAATGACAAAAATGAGTACTGAGGTATGTGAGGACACAGAAATATTTCATACACAAATCTAAGAAAATATTTATGATCCTTTATGGATCTGTAATGAATTCAGCATCCATTACGTTTTAGAGAGTTTGGCACTTATTTTTCACAATCCTTTTCCTTATATTTTTTAATACAG
Source organism: Aythya fuligula (assembly GCF_009819795.1). Taxonomy (NCBI): domain Eukaryota; kingdom Metazoa; phylum Chordata; class Aves; order Anseriformes; family Anatidae; genus Aythya; species Aythya fuligula. The sequence goes on along the minus strand of NC_045562.1, from coordinate 22,548,252 downwards.
AATCATTCATCAACTGATTTGACTTCAGCATTATTGTCTTGGCTTTGCAACTCAGTTGCACATTCAAATACATTATTCTAGTTTGTTTTTTAAACAGCAATTGTAACACAAATACTACTAAAAGCTTTTGGCTTTGTTTTCCAAACATAATCCCCTTAAATGCTTATTATGTCTTCTTATGCATATCTAAATTTTTTCCTGCAGGTGATCACAGAGACAAAAAAGGTTCCCTATTATCAGCATAAAAGCCTTCTGGCTTGCTTTTTGTTTGTTCCCTTATACCTTCCCTACTTATGCCTTGACTCTTTACTGAAGTAATGACTTAACATTATGAATATTTATTATGAGTTAGAAAAAGGATTGTAAATTATGTTCATTTACTTAATCTCTTTTCACTTCTCAGTTTTTACATCAAAAGTTGAATGTGTCCCTTAGGGCCTTCTTTTCAAAGATATTATTATCAAAAGGATAAACATGCAAGAGCATACCTAGGTACTTTTTAGTTGCCTTTATGTTTATAGATTCCTACCTGTTGGTAGTCAAATGATAAAGACAAACTAGGTGATTAATTTTTCCACTGTGGTAATCACATTGATTTAGTTCATATTCATGACATTTCATATTGTTAGCAGTCAATGACCCCAAATTAATATAGGAACAGTTTTGGCAAACCAAAGCACAATCTGACAATGCATTTACAACTGTGATTGTGTTCTTACTGTGCTGAGACTGAAATGTCAATTATATTGGGAATGAGGGAATAGTGCATGTATAGGGGGAAAAATTAGCATATATGATTGTACTTGAAAGCTAAACTATCATTACTGAAAATAAGTATTCTAGTCATAGTGCATACAATGACTGAGACAAATAAATAATAAACACTGATATTTTAGAAATATGACAGAATAGCAAAACATGTACAGAAAACCTATCAGATGCCCATAAGATAAATCTTAAGTAATTAATGAATCATTTATGTAATGATTTACAACTATAAAGCTATAAATTATGATAGATCTGTTGCTCAGAAAAAAAACAAAAAACAAAACAAAACCAAAAACAAACAAACAAACAAAAACAAACAAACAAACAAAAAAACTTTCTAATTGAGGTCATGGAAGTTGAAAACTTCTAATATTCACTTCAGGATTTTGGTTTTAGAGCAATGAGTCAAACCCCTTGCAGCCTACGACTGTAGAGTAGCTACAACTGATTATTGTACATTTCAGTGTTACTTCTGGTTGAGAGCTGAGATCATGTACTTAGTTTTTCTGTGCATTACACACCCATCTGTTCCTCCGTCTGGAAGAAAAAAGAAAAAAAAAAAAAAAAAAGCAGAGGAGTGTTTTCTAAACTCTTTTCACCGATGCACCAGTTGTTAGCTTCCTGCTGATAGCCCTGGTATAGGCTTCATTGGGTAATTATTTCAAGCAGAAAACAACCAGCCCACATGTTCAAAAGTAATTACTAGTTCAATTAACTATCCAGAAGCAGTTATTTTTTTTCTAAGGATGCAGAAACAGAAGTATTATAATATTTGTGTATCTTTAATGTAAGCATTTAGAAAGCATGTGTGCAATTTCATACCTGCACCAATTCCTGTAATTGAAACAAAAACATAACTCTAAAAGAAACATTCTATATAGAGAATAAATCATTAATGGGCATCTGAACTTTTCCTGGTACTTCTTGTGGCAGATGTAATATTAGGTCTGTTCTTATTTAGCATTTTCATCAATGATTTCAAGATGAGCAAAGAGCGGTACTATATTAACATACAGAATTATACTGAGAAGCACTATATATTCAGCTGAGGACAATAACAGCAAGGACATGAGACATCTAAGAAACATGGTTGGCAAATAACAAAGGAGTCATAGAAAAGCACAGGCTAATTTGTCTGGGGAAAAATAAATCAAAACCAGAACATTATAACTGGGAAGAACTGTGAAAGCTGGCACACTGAAAGAGATTTAAGGGTAGTAGTGGTCAGCAAATGTGAAAACAGACATGAGACAGAGACAGAAACAATAACGATATACCTTATCCATGGCTCCAGGAATCTACTTTTCTTCTTTGAACATTTAATTCCCAGCAGATACTATGTTTCTGTCCATCTACTTCTATTTTTTGCATATTACTCTGAAGATCAAGTAACACTGCTGCCAGTATACAGGCCTACGTAAAGCCTAGTCTGGACTAATCCATAACGTTTTAAATGGTGAGAGCTTCATTCTGGGGGGTATACCAAAAATAACAGGAGAATGGGCTAGACAGGGAACATCATGGTATGTATAAATAGAGACATGGCCTTATTAGCCTAACCATTTTACCCTCTCTCTGAAATCTACAGTTCTCCATTCAGCACTTTTACATTTCAGGGACTTGAAAATACCATTAAGAAGTTATGAATATTTTGCTCAGCTTTAAAAATACTTTCAAATTCTTAACCTTAGAAAAACTCTTCGTTTTAATATTTTATTGGGTTGCATGAAATGTAGAAAGACACTGATACAATGCTCTATGCGGCACAGAGTGAAAAATGCTTCGATCTGTGACAGAATTGCCCTTTTTAAAGCCATTTAAATTGTTATAAAATCTTTGTTATAAAATCTTTTAGGCATTTTAGTTCTGCACTTTAGTCATCAAGCAGTCAGCATTTCAAAACACTTCCCCATGTCTTGGTATTTTTTGAACATTTAATTTCTGTGTTATTATATGCAACATATTAATTGGCCTTGCCTTCATAATACTAGAGAGCGTAGAGAGCAGGTGCTTCAATTACATAATGCATTTACGGTGCAACAATATTCAATTTACTCTGTGAGCTGTCTATCAGGTAAACAGATTTGACATCTGATACATAGCATGCAAAGATCAACCAAACACTATCCCATATTGCAAATATGTTTTTTTTTTCTTTTTTTTTTTTTTTTAAATATAGGTGAGAAAATATACACTTACAAGACACAATTTAAATGAGATTTTGGGTGAGAAGGGAGTTTCTTTACAAAACTGCTAGTACAAGAGAAAAACAGGATATCTGAATAATGGATCCCAAGCAAACCATCACAACCTTCCTATATATATGTAAAAAACATCCAAATTCAAGGGGTCTCTCACTCAGAGGGTGTATAGCCATACAAGTATGTAACTGTGCCTATAATTGTAAATCATTCCTTTCTACAAATGGTGTGAGATAACTTACAATGAATTAAAATGAACTCCCTACAGATTTATAATACTTGGTTCACACCTACCTAATGTGAACAAAGAATTTTCTTGATAATCATACTAATGCTTCTCTGAGCTAAACAAGTAAGTATTTGAAATCTTAGTGCAGGCATGCCTATATGTTTGGCTGCAATGTAATGTAGGAAAGCCCAAATGGATTCTAGTGTAGCAGTTAAACCAGCTGATTTGGTTACTAGATGAAATTTTGCTGTAGAAATGCACAGATTCATGTGAGATACTCTAGTGAGGAAGAATAGAATTTCAGCTTTGGTATCAGTGACATCTAACCACAAGGAAAAAAGTGAAGGTGAAAATTAATTCCTTCTCCATTAATAAAAATTTCTGTGGTGGAATGAGAAGACATTTTCATTATTATTTAATTGGAATTTTTAAACAATTTTTAACTCAAATATAAAATCTGATACTGAACTTCGGGATTAATATGGGTCCTGAACTAAAAATAAACCTGAAATTTACTGATGTTCTTTTCTTGCTTTCTAAACCTTTCTAAAATATGGATATTTACCTTTCTGTTCCAGTGCATCTTGAGATGTAAGTACCGATATTTCTAACGTAGCATAAAATATGTATGTGTGTGAGCGTGTCCATGAGAGTGAGAGAGAGACTGAATGTGTATAATTTCAATTTCATACATTCATTTTTGGTTTCTCTTTAAACAAACATTTTGCAGAAATACAGGAGAAGATAAGGCTAAAGAAACAGTTTTCATTATAATTCCTCCAAAAACAGGCAGTAAGTGTGACAATTATATCCTTCTAATCTATTCAACTGATCTAGATTGAAATTAAGTTAATGTTTAATACAAATGGCAGCCATTGTGAGACCTCATCTATGTTCTAGTGGTCTAGGTATGCTGTGCTCCATATTTTGTGATCCAAAAGACTGCTTTGCTCAGTTTATTCTGAAATGTGAGGTGACTTTAGGCCTGTTTTGCCTAAATCACCATGTATCTTGCAACAGCACAGATAGAACATACCATGCCACAGTCAGTGCCCTAGGAAGAATTCAGTTTAACCAGACAAATGCCATCTCCTGTTGCCATCTCAAGCAATCAGCTCTTCACAGAATCACAGATTCATCTAGGTTGGAAGAGACCTCTAAGATCACCTAGTCCAACCTCTGACATAACACTAACAAGTCCTCTACTAAACCACTAAACCATATAATTAAGCTCTACATCTAAACATCTTTTAAAGACCTCCAGGGATGGTGACTCAACCACTTCCCTGGACAGTCCATTCCAATGTCTAACAACCCTTTCAGTAAAGAAGTTCTTCCTAATATCCAACCAAGCTGATGCTCTTGTTTGAGCATCAGCTCTTTCTCTCCTTTTCATGCCTCCCCATCATAGTCAACTGGCTGTTCAGTTGTAGACGGAACAGATGCAAAATGAACTGGTGGCCAAAATCCAGTCCTTCTGTGTACAGTACTTGCAGAGTAAAATCTTTTGCTTAGAGGAACCTGATTTTTGTGAACAATCTCCAAAGAAAGGACCAAGACCAATTGTACTCAACTTATTTTTTTCCTCTGAAGAGAAATTTGCTCAGCTTGGGTCATTGGCAAGGCAGGGAGGAGACATTTCAGATGTTAGTGCCTATTTGAATTTGTTTCTTAGAGTGTCAGTCTTCTGACTTCAAGAAATTTATTTTAAGCTCATAGTGCCTTTGCAGATTTTCGATTCTATGGATGGATTGAATAATGAAAAGGTTTAGAGTATAAAATACTAACATTGTGAAGGAGATAAAAGATACTTAACTTTTCAGAAGTGCCAGTTACCTTCAGCTTCCTTTGATTTCACAAGGAATCCTGAGACCCTGAGATATTTTTAAAAGTAAGCTGCATGGTAACTGGAGGTAACTGTTCAAAATATGCAACAAATTTAAATTGTTAGAAGAAAACAAATACTCCCTACTTACTGGTGTCAATACAATATCTGTTCAATAATTGCCATATGCATATTCTTCCCTTTGACAAACGCTACACACCATACAGTCATTAAAAAAAAAAAAAAAAAAAAAAAGTTTAGAACACAATACTGTATTGAAAGAAATATAAGATTGTATAACTTTGTAATGCCTAAAAATTTAATATGTACATTTCAGCAATGAAACCTTTCTTTCTGTGTGTGCCTAACCTCAAAGTGTAAGTCATGAAGTATAATTGTCTTTCTTTGGCTTGTTATGAGGAAATTTATCAACAGTTGTCATTATACATTCTTTGTTGTGATGCCTGAAGTGTTAAATATTGCAGCTGGCATGAAGATAATATCTAAGAAGGCATTTAGAGAAGAGTAACTACATTTAAAATACCATTTTAGCTTAAAACTACTAGTGAGATGACTTGACTGAAATGATTTTTTTTTTTCCCACTTTACAAAGCATTTACAAATTCTATTTAATTGTACTTCTTTGTGCCTATCCTGCACAGAAAGATTACATTCTTTCTCAACAGGCTTATAATTATTAGTGATATGTAAGTGAATTGCCAACCCAGTGAATATTGTAAAGGACACAGTTCCTGCTCCAAAGGACAAAAAGCCTCAGCATTGTATTGTGCCTTTTAAATAAGCTCTCAATGGAAAATTATCTGAGTGCACATAGAAATGAAGCAAACTACCAATGAGATGACAAGTTCTGTGGAAGCAGCTCAGCTGGACCAGGGTCCCTCAGCTGGAAAGATTGTGCTTCAGATTTCTTCAGATCATGTGGAATGCTTCAAATGAACAATTGGGGAGAATACTGCAGGCAGTTCTACCACTGCAAAGGCTAATTTAAATGAAAGAGTTCCATAGCAGGAAAGAACCATAAAACAATACACATTGCTGTCTGCAGCTTAGGAGTGGGTTGTCTTGATCTTCGCTCACTATTAGGAACATACTTTTCATTTCAGTCATACTACAGCAATAGCCAGGCTGCCCAGAGAGTTTGTAGAACCTCCACCACTGGAGTTTTTCAGCGTTCACATACATAAAGCTCCAGTTGCCCTACCTTATTTTAGCAGTGCTCTCACTTCAAGATATATTCTGGCATAGAAGACCCCCAGCTGTCCCCTTCAAATAATTATGGGATTCCAGAAATGTATATGATCTGCCTGTTGGGAATCACCAGATGAGGTGGTCATTTTTTTTCATGTTTTTTTTTCAGCAAATTTTTGCTGTTGATAGCAGACAGAAAATTATTAGAAGATAAAAATACAATAATACATTAACTTTTTTTACATTAACTTTTTTTTTTCTTTTCCCTTTTAAATGCCTCCTACTGCCAAAAAAAAAAAAAAAAAAAAAATCAAAAAATAACATTGGGGTTTGTTCAATGGCTTTATAAAGTCCAAAATAAGAATTATGACCAAAAAAACCCACCACCACCACCAAAAAAAAAAAAAATTGAATAAAAAGTATATTTACTTTTACTCACAGCATGAAGAACTCTTTCATTAGTAATAGTTGTGCTTTACAGTTTATTACAGTGACCATTCCCTCTCTCTAATGACAGCACTGTAGGATTAAAAAAGAAGCTTACTCCTTCTGCCTACAAATATTTTTCTGAACACAGACAAATGCAATGTCTCCCTGACTCTACAGAGGAACATATGGAAGCTATAGTTCAAAAAACTCTTAGAGCTATCTGAAAGAATTAGCAAATCTATTACTCTAAACTCTTGGACATGGTCATATCGAACTCGCATTGGCCAAAGTACACTTAATTGTGCAGGAAGCAGTTGCAGATCCCACATTCGATGTGATCCATCTACTCTTTACAGAAAGGAAAAAAAAAATGCTTTGACAACAAACATCATAGCTACAGCTATAATTTCATTCTAGACCAGAAGAGAAGTCTTAAGGTCAGATACTTCTTTCCACTCTCATACTCATACAAATCAAATAAATGTATACCCATTTGCGCACAGAGCGATCTACTTCTAGTTGACACTGTTTACATCATTATGTCAATGAGAGCCTTAAGCAATTTTTTAAAAAGCAACTGTCAGATTTGTGATAAAAGAAAAAAATATATTCTTTTTCTTTTTGCTTTTTTTGTCATTGTAAATTGATGGACCCATTTAGATACATTAAGAGTTCACTGGACAAAAGAATCTGCTTCAGATGAAGCTGAAGGTTTTGTATCATGTTATGAATTTCGTTGCTAGTGTGCAAGTTAGGGAAATAATTAGCTCTACCTCTAGTCTTCTCTGGCAAATAACAACTTATTTTTTTATAGTGTATAAGTTTTATCTAATTAACTAGATTTAATATGAAATTTAAGTTAGGACAGCAGCATTCATGCACATGATCTACTGAATCCATTAACTATTTCTAATTAAAAGTGCTGTCAAAAATGTTACTAGCAACATGACACTTTGCTTTTTATTATTCAACAATAATAGGCTGAAGAATCAGACTTTCTTCCATAATTCTGTTGAGGTAGCATTTAAAATTAGTACAGTATTTGAAAGTGTAAATTACAAATTGTAAATTCATGCAGGCTGATATGACACTGATAGTAAGATCAAGGTTATAGATTTTGACGTAAGTCCTTTATATAAAGAATAAAAATAACATTACTTAATCCATGACTAAAATTGACTGTATCTTAATATTTGAAGTTCGAAGTTTGCAAGAAGCCTACCAGGGCACAGCAGTGACTTTGAAAACAATTATACCACAGTTGTCATAACATTACAGACTTAATAATTTATCATGTACTACTGTAACTTGTCTTTATATGCAGATGCAGTGTAAATTCTTAAGAAAGAAACCATTGGTAATTTCCATTTTTATCCAGAACTATTAAAATTCATAAAATGACTTGCCACTAAATTTATTATATTAACATTTGGTATACACTAGTAAGCTATATAAATAATACTTTGGGACTTAGTAGGAAAAGATTAGTAATTCTTTCTCAGATCTAACCATATTTTTTATGCTAAACAAGAGCTTGTATTTGATTTATCATGATGAGAGTGAAAAATGCAATTTTATGACAGAACTAGTGACCATACTTCATCGATGAATTTTTAGCTTCAAATGAGAGGGAGAAAAACGAGGGAGAAAAACAAACGTTCATTTTCACCTGCTGGTATTAATGTTTACCTAGATAACAACAACAACAACAACAAACAATGACAGCTAAAAATAAAAATCTTCTAGCCGTTCAAAACGATGCTATTTTTAAAAGTTAATTTTCAATAAAAAAATTCAAGAAGTGTATATATATTCAGCTGTGTTTGTTAGAATTACACTGTCACTTTTTGTGCAAACTGCACATAGGAAGTCCTTTCTTCCAGAAATCATCAGCATGACTACTTTCTGTAAGTGTAAGGTTAAAATAATCCTTAAATTTTGATATATAAATAAATATAAATATTACAATTTTGTTATATAAGTAAATGTAAATATTGAACATGAAACTGAGGTTTCCAAAAAAAATAATAATAAAAAAAAAGTCAATGAGCATACTTGTACCAAAATGCAAAAAGCATACCATTCTGTTAAAATTCTATCTATCTGTTTACGAGAAACCTAAGGGTTTCAATATTTTCAGTGTACTCTTATGAGTAATGGTAGAGCATATGATTTTTAAATGATTTAGTAGGAATCCAGAGAGACAGGAAAACAAAGGATGTAATTAGAGGTGGCAACTATTGATTAAAAATCCTTATTCAGTTCACTTAAAGAATAGAAAATGATAAATGACATGATTATATCATCGGACAGAATGTCAAAAAAAACACTGTTGTTTCTCATATATCTCTAGTGTGAACTTCTCTGGAGAAGCTCAATAGGCTTTTTGAGGGCTGAGAAAGAATGATGTTAGTAGTGTTTCACAACAGAAGTGTAGGAAGGTACAAAAAGAGGAAACTAAAGGCATAGATGAAAAATCCATCTGATTCTATGAACTTATCTATAATGGATGCTTAAATATTTTTTTAAATTCTCTTTTTAAGATTTTTTAATTAGAACATTTTTTTAATTTTAAAATCTTTAAAATTGAAGAAATGGAGTGGTCAAATCATGGATATTGTAAAGTTATTGATAAATATTCATTTTTTTAACCTATTTTACAATTTTATTAAGGAAAGTATTCAGTTCAAGAAGTATTCAGTTCAAGATATGAATCTTAATAATTTATTCTCATTGCCAAGGTAAGAACTCAGGAGGCCAAATTAATCTCTGGCACAGCACTAATGAATCCATTGAAATCACATGAGGGATGATTTTAGCTCATAATGTATGATAGATTTCAAATTTTGGCAAAATAATTTCTCCCAAACCTCATTATTTAAGAAGCAGACTGGAAAAAAAAAAAAAAAAAAAAAAAAAAAAAAAAAACATATATATATATACCAAACAAGAGAACTAGGAAATGAACCAAAGTTTTGTTGGATATTTTAAAGCAAAACAAATAGAATGAAAGATGAAATAGACAAACTCCTCGATTCTGGTTTATAAATGACAATAACAAAAAGGAGAAAAAAAAAAAAGTATACATATAAAAAAGCAAACCAAAAATTTTAGGTAACTTAAACAGAAGCCTGGATATAGTCATTCTGTGCTATAGACTACTGTTAATCATGAGCAGCCAAGCAATAAAACCAGTGTAGTTGGCCAATAATCCATAAAAGAGGTGAACTGTAAATCTCTCATGCTAAAGTAATTCACCTCCAGATTAAATGACTGTCAAAATATTTCTCTATGTCTGGCTTTTTTCTTTTCTTTTCTTTTCTTTTCTTTTCTTTTCTTTTCTTTTCTTTTCTTTTCTTTTCTTTTCTTTTCTTTTCTTTTCTTTTCTTTTCTTTTCTTTTCTTTTGCATTTGTAATATATTATCCGCCTCTGCAGCACAAGAAACAATGTCAGAGCTGAGCATAACCTCTTTCATTTCCATCCCATGTAGTGCCAAAAACATTTAAACCCCGGAACATACAAGGACAATCCACTCTTTCTTGAAACCTCTCAGTTTAAAAATCACAATATAACATAAAAATAACCTAACTGAGGGTTATGTGGAATTAAATGTGTTTTTTTTTCAAGTAGATCAGCAGTGGAATGGGAACTTCCAATTTGTATTTGCAGCTCAGCAGAGGAAACCATTCTTCCATACTGTGCTTTATATAGTTAATACCTACTTTTTTTTTTTTTTTTTTTTTTTTTTTTCCCTTTCTGGATCCTGATCTTGAGTCTGGAGACAATGTAATCTAACATGACAATCATCACAACTCAGCATACTGATTTGAAAAATAGTTGGCAGTGGCACTAAAGAAGCTAATGGAGGACTCAGAAGATCTAATTTTAGTTTTACATTCTGGCAGGTTTTTATGCATAATTTCAGTGAAGTGTCAGTATTTCTGCTACCCAATTGTAAAATTGAGATGATAATATTTCTCTACATCTTTAGTGCATTATGCAAAATTATGAAGCACTACCATGCTAAGGAGTAATATCTTAAACAGACTTGGATTCTTACTTTTAACAAGCATTGCTGTTAATCTAATTCTATGGGTGACTGGATATTATCCAGCTGGTGCCAAACTTTTGTCCTTTTCCACCAGCATTCAGGAAGAGGCAAAAAATTCATTTGCCTAAATCTGCTTTGGTTATTACCCACTTTAATACAGCCCTTAAGAGATGTACCACTTTCAGCAGGGCGGAATATGACGTTTTTGTAGTTTCTTCCTTGCTTTAGGATCCACTCATTCTCCTGTGTTTGCAAACACAATTTTACACCTTTCTCTTTTTTTCATTGGTCTGCAGCTCCATTTCTTTGTTCTCTTAGTTACACTGGAAACTAGCTGTATCTGGGTCTGCATTTCTGGAAGTGACCATTAGTGAGTTACTTGTAACTGTGGGGTCCCAGTGCCAAGCCTGTGCCCCATCACCCCATGCCTGTACTCTGCTAGGACACACCTGGGTCTCCTCTTCTCAAGGCCCTGGATATCATACCAGGCCTGGACATCTCTACTACAACACTGTGATGGAGTGGTGTTCTACCTAGAACAACCACTTCTCTGATTAAAACAAACTGTATACACTGCTGTCTACATAAAACTATGTCTGTGCCATCTGTGCCATCCACAACTAAATAATAATAATAATAATAATAATAATAATAATAATAATAATAATAATAATAATAATAATAATAATAATAACAGAATCACAGAATCACAGAATTTTCTAGGTTGGAAGAGACCTCAAGGTCATCGAGTCCAACCTCCAACCTAACGCTAACAGCCCTCCACTAAACCATATCCCTAAGCTCTACATCTAAACGTCTTTTGAAGACTTCCAGGGATGGTGACTCCACCACTTCCCTGGGCAGCCTGTTCCAATGCTTCACAACCCTTTCGGTAAAGAAGTTCTTCCTAACATCCAGCCTAAAACTCCCCTGGCTCAACTTAAACCCATTCCCCCTCGTCCTGTCACCAGGCATGTGGGAGAACAGGCCAACCCCCACCTCGCTACAGCCTCCCTTGAGGTACCTAAAAAGAGCGATAAGGTCGCCCCTGAGCCTCCTCTTCTCCAGGCTGAACAAGCCCAGCTCCCTCAGCCGCTCCTCGTAGGACTTGTTCTCCAGGCCCCTCACCAGCTTCTTCGCCCTTCTCTGCACCCGCTCAAGCACCTCGATGTCCTTCTTGTAGCGAGGGGCCCAAAACTGAACACAGTACTCGAGGTGCGGCCTCACCAGAGCTGAGTACAGGGGGACGATCACCTCCCTAGCCCTGCTGGTCACGCTGTTCCTAATACAAGCCAGGATGCCGTTGGCCTTCTTGGCCACCTGAGCACACTGCTGGCTCATATTCAGCCGACTGTCAACCATCACTCCCAGGTCCTTCTCTGCCTGGCAGCTTTCCAACCATTCCTCTCCCAGCCTGTAGCTCTGCTTGGGGTTATTGCGCCCCAGGTGCAGGACCCGGCACTTGGCCTTGTTGAACTTCATGCAGTTGACCTCAGCCCATCGGTGCAGCCTATCCAGATCCTCCTGCAGAGCTTTCCTACCTTCAAGCAGATCGACACACGCACCTAACTTGGTGTCATCTGCGAACTTACTGAGGGTGCACTCGATGCCCTCGTCCAGATCATCGATGAAGATATTAAAGAGGACCGGCCCCAGCACCGAGCCCTGGGGGACGCCACTAGTGACTGGCCTCCAACTGGACTTGGCTCCATTCACCACGACTCTTTGGGCCCGGCTATCCAGCCAGTTTCTAACCCAACGAAGCGTGCGCCAGTCCAAGCCAAGAGCAGACAGTTTCTTGAGGAGAATGCTGTGGGAAACTGTGTCAAAAGCCTTGCTGAAGTCAAGGTAGACCACATCCACAGCCTTTCCCTCATCCACCCAGCGCGTCACTCTGTCATAGAAGGAGATCAGGTTCGTCAGGCATGACCTGCCTTTCATAAACCCATGCTGACTAGGCCTGATCGCCTGCTTGCCCTGCAAGTGCTGCGTGATGACTCTCAGGAGGATCTGCTCCATGAGCTTCCCTGGCACTGAGGTCAAACTGACAGGCCTGTAGTTTCCTGGGTCTGCCCTCTGGCCCTTCTTGTAGATGGGCATCACATTTGCTAGCCGCCAGTCAACTGGGACCTCCCCCGATCGCCAGGACTGCTGATAAATGACGGACAGTGGCTTGGCCAGCTCCTCTGCCAGTTCTCTCAGTACCCTTGGGTGGATCCCATCCGGCCCCATCGACTTGTGCACATCTAAGTGCCGTAGCAGGTCACCAACCAGTTCTTCATGGATAGTGAGGGCCACATCCTGCTCCCCATCCCCTTCCACCAGCTCAGGGTACTGAGTATCCAGAGAACATCCGGTATTGCCGCTAAAGACTGAGGCAAAGAAGGCACTGAGCACCTCCGCCTTTTCCTCATCTCTTGTAACTAAGTTTCCCCCCGCATCCAGTAAAGGATGGAGATTCTCCTTAGTCCTCCTTTTTGTGTTGATGTATTTATAGAAACGTTTTTTGTTATCTTTAACGGCAGTAGCCAGATTGAGCTCCAGATGAGCTTTGGCCTTCCTAATTTTGTCCCTGCACAGCCTCGCTACTTCTTTAAAGTCCTCCTTAGTGGCCTGCCCACTTTTCCAAAGCTTATAAACCCTCTTTTTCCTCCTAAGATCAAGCCACAATTCTCTGTTGAGCCAGGCTGGTCTTCTTCCCCGCCAGCTTGTCTTTGGGCACGTGGGGACAGACCGTTCCTGTGCCATTAAGACTTCCCTCTTGAAGAGCGCCCAGCCTTCCTGGACCCCTCTGCCCTTCAGAACCGCCTCCCAAGGGACTCCACCAACCAGTGTCCTGAGCAGTTCAAAGTCAGCCCTCCGAAAGTCCAATACAGCGGTTTTACTGGTCCCCTTCCTGGCCTCGCCAAGAATAGTGAACTCCACCATTGCGTGGTCACTCTGCCCGAGACAGCTCCCGACGATCACGTCCTCCACCAGTCCTTCTCTGTTTGTGAAGAGAAGGTCTAGCGGGGCACCTCCCCTGGTAGGCTCACTAACCAGCTGCGTCAGGAAGCTATCTTCCACACTCTCCAGAAACCTCCTAGACTGCTTTCTCAGGGCTGTGTTGTGCTTCCAGGATATGTCAGGGAAGTTGAAGTCCCCCACGAGTACAAGAGCTGATGATTTTGCAACCTCTGTCAGCTGCCTGTAGAATTCCTCATCCGTCTCCTCATCCTGGTTCGGCGGTCTATAGCAGACCCCGACCAGGACACTAGCCTTGTTGTCCTTGCCGATCCTAACCCAAAGGGACTCGACCTTGTCATTCCCAATAATAATAAAGATATTAGCCTTAGACACATGGAAAATTAGAGTGATTGCTGTCACAGTTAAACCAACTAAAACAAAGCTGTGGACAGGTCAAGGGAAGTTCAGACAGAGCAAGACTGGCAAGCCTCAGTCCTGAGGCCTTGCTAACTGTGTACAAAGCTCTTGGCCTATACCTAGCTGTGGCAACAGTACATTACAGGTACACATGGTGAGACATAGAGGCTATTTCTCAGATTACGTCTCCCTCTGTTCTTTGTACTAGTTTTGTCCATGCCCAAGAGCAAGCAGCCTGCAGAGGGACAACCTGCTTCACAAGGGCCTTCTCCATGGACGGCAGGGGATCTTCTGCTCCTGTGCCTGGAGCTCCTCCTACCCTCCCTTGGTGTCTGCAGGTCTGGTTCTTCTTTCTTTTCCTCACTCCAGTCTCACAGCTGTTATGCAGCATTTTTTATCTTTTATCAAATATGTTATCACTCAAATATATTAACACTAGCTTTGCTGACAGTCAGCATTGGCCAGCAGTGGGCTGGAGCTGGCTATGTTCAACATAGGGGCAGATCCTGGTCCCCTCTCACAGAAACCCTCCATTGCAGCCAGAACCCTGCCACATAAGCTTACTCATATGACTATTTTATATATGGGACTTTTATACCCAGCCATGTTTATCTAATGGTAGTTTAATGTCATCATACCTCCCCTCCCCATATTAACCCCCTTTTTTCACTTCAAGCCTAGAAGTACAAGCAGATCACTGAAAGCCATTTTTTTTCCTTCTACTGCATTCTGTCTATGAAACTTCTCTTTTAATCTCCCATATAACCTAACAAAATTTACTTTGGGCACCTTTCTTTTTCCCACTTTGTCATCTGATTAGCACCTCTAACTGTTGCTAGCACTTTGTTTCAACTATCTTCTGCTAAATAGAACGTACTTCCTAATTTCAAAATATATACGCATGGTAATCTCAATATATGCTTTCTTTTGTTCAGGGATAAGAAGCAAAAGACATCTTGGGGCAACAAAATTAGCCAGGGAATATGTGTTAATATTGAGTTTATTGTATGTTTTTATTATTTCTAGTCTCTCAGGTGTGCACTGCCACTTTCAGACAGAAGAAAGTGACAGACCTCTATTCATACAGATCTTACACTCTAAATTAAACACAGCAGAGTTTATACTGCATAGCTGTGTTGACAGAATCTTTGGGGAAAATGATCATGAAGGTTAAAGCAGTGAGAAATTATGAGCCAAGGACTTAAAATCATCCTCATAGCTATATTGAAAAAAGTTGGAAAAAAGAAAAAAAAAAAAAAAGAAAGAAAAAAAGAAATCCTTACTTATACCATAATATAGTAAAATGCCCTAGACATTAAAAAAAAAAAAAAAAAACAAGAGTAGAGGTTTTAAAGGACATCATGGCAATATATTATTGACAGCTTTTTAGTAGTGCTAACATGAACTTTTTAGTTTGGGTACTCTAAGATTCTTTTACAACACAGTAAGCAACAGGGTGGCAAAACTCAGTAGGCTTAAATACAGTGAGCTGAAACACTGCCATGACAACTTTGTTTTTGTGATACAGAATCCTCCTCAAGTCAAAGAGATTTTCTATTATGAATGCTCCTTTGAGCTATACAAAGTTTCTAAAGAACAGAAATCCAGAACAGCATGCACAGAATTTCTAATACTGTTGTGCAGACTAAATTGACTGGCCAATTTATAAAGGATACCATGGCAGTATAATAGGATCTCCTATAATAGAGCGTCACTAAAGGCTATAAACTGATATCTGCAACATTTGACTGCTTTTTTAGAAGTGTAAAAGTAATTAATAAGATGTAGTTTAATTAATGTGGTTCAGTGTTAGCAATTTACGTGTTTGCATTAAATGATCTAAGATAATATATTAATGGCCCAAATTATCTTCTCAGGACTGTGTGCAGTTATGTTGGCATAAACCTGGAAGACCTTGATTGACCTGTCAATTTAATAACTAATACTTGCTGAAGTCTATTATATGCAGTTATAATTTTTGTTAATGTTTTCATCTGTCTACTTACAGAATTCTCATGCAGTCAGTCTTAGCTCTTTCGTGTAAAATCATATTTTGACCATTCTGTGATCAAAGAACAGGGGAAGAGGCCCCAGCTGAATATGGATGGAGGAGAATATAGCTACTCCACTGAAAACAAGTTTTGTTTCTTCTATAAATAAACCTTTTGTGAAGCCTAATTATTTTTCCTTCGTATAACTTTCTCTGTTCTGTGCCTCTTTTCAAACTCCGTGCAAATATTTCTTCCATTGAGACTGCTTAGAAAAAATAGAGAGCTCTTCACAAGAAAGCTCTAGGCTTCATTTTTATTCTCAAGATTTATCGTTGTCTTAATTTGGCTCATTATAATGAAAGAGAAATGATACATATGTCTCTACAGACAGAAGTTACTTAGGCCCATGGTTTTTCTGGAAGGCACTAGTACCAAGTATCTATTCCTCTGTCTCACTCAGCATCTTTTTTTAATAACACTTAGCAAGCATCATACAAACAGTCCTTCATCTGTATTGATTGTAAACTAAACAAGTGTATTAACTAAATATAACACAACAGAATTTTAAAAAGGCATTAGTGCCTCAGCATCATCTGGAGTCCATTTGACAAGTAGCTTCATAAACAAAGCCCTCAGCTGTATTGATCTGAAACTCAGAAAAGGGGAAAAGAGAGGTGAACTTATCTGAGATTTCTAGTAAAAAGGTAAAAGAGAGTTTGGTAACTATTGGAGAAGTATTACTTGGATTCTGACACCCTGAGTCTTTCCACAAGCAGAGTTTTAACCTTTTTCAACCCTGACAGTAACAGAGGAGGAATAGAGAGCTACACCATTCAGCAAAATAACTTGCTATCTCTGGAAATGGGATCACACACTCTCTTGGTTTTAATAATACCTCTGGTCTGACAGGAGGAAACTCTTCCACTTTTCAAAGGAGACTCTTAAAGTATCTAGCCTAATGTCTTGCTATTAAATTTCTTTCTAGATTGAGCCTAAGAACTCGCAGATTAAATGATAACTTTAGTAAATTCAAAATATTAAAAATGTTTTGTTTTGGTCAAATCCTTTTCTTAGAAGAAAAAAACACATTTCAATGCTGCTGAATCATCATAATTTTGTAGTGGTTTTCAGGAATGTTTGATGTGGAAGTGTATTGGGTTTACATGGCAAGGTTTTGGTAGCAGAGGGCTGTAGGGGTGGCTTCTGTGAGCAGAGCCTTTGAGGAGGGGGAGTGAAAGAACATTTGTGGTGGGGCTCAGCTGCCCAGCAGGGTAAGACTACCACAGGAACTGAGCAAGGAAGAGGAAAGAAAAAGAAAACAAAAACTTTCTTGGCATTCTTGAATGAAATAAATATTTATTTTTGCCATAATCTTTAAAAGACAAAATACTTAATTTTGATATTATTATCAATACTATTTCTGAGAAGTGAAAATAGAAAAATCAAAATGATCTAGTGATCCTAAATATGAAAATCTGAGTGGGCTCTATGAAATATTTCCTTCATCTACAAACATTATTTTAGTCAGAAAACTAAATAATAATTATAATAATTATAATTAATTATTATTATAAACTAACCTATTGTTATTATTATTAAATTATTATTATTATTATTATTATTATTATTATTATTATTATTATTATTATTATTATTATTATTATTATTATTATTATTATTGGTTAGTTTGAAATGAGTATTTTAAAACATTTGGAACTGCAGGGAACTGAGCTCTACAAAACAAGGTAATAAAAAGCTATCTTTATGAGAGGCACTGTTCTCATCTGAAACATGAGAGCTATAGGAGGTACTGCTTCTCCATATATATACTTTAATAGAAAATCAGCTATTTTCTCCAGAAAGTTCTAACTTTCTATTTGAATTTGTGTGGGTTCATCTTCCTGCCAGCTGTCTTTGTTATGCCCTTTCCTGCTAAATTAATGAATCTTTTATTCCCTGTGAAAATATTTATGGACTGTAATCAAATCACCTCTTCATTTTGACAAGATAAATAGATGGGGTGCTTTCAGTCTCTCCAAATCCATCAAACTAATGTCTGTATGTCTCCTTATTTACCTTATTCATTCTTTTAACGATAATAATCGTAAATAGATTTCAATATTGGCCTGATCTATACTGCATATATATAGTAAGCCAATATATAGTAAATATTTATGTATAAATATTTAGAGATAAAACCAGGTAATTGACTTCCTACTGCTGTTCCCTGTTTATACACCCAAGGATTGCATAGGCCATACCAATGCAATATGACACACAAAATGTTTGGTGTCCTCATTGACCCCTACTTTCAGTTTATGTATGTTGCCTTCTTCTCTGAAAGTAGGACCGTCATTTTTGTGCATGGAATATAATTTTGCACTAGGCTACATTAGGAGTGGGCTTCTGTTTGGTTGGGTTTTAAACAAAAAAACTCTTGAGGTGGCCACTGACATTACTGTGAACATCATGTCCCAGACAATGGTCTAATGCCGTGGTTGATAATCCAAAGGAGTTACAGAGGAATACTTACACATCACTCAATTTGTAGGAAATTCACAATTATTATTGCAAACTCCCTTCTGATGGTTACTTACTGACATAATTTGCTGACATTTAAAATTACAAGCATAATACAGAACTGACATTTTTTTCCACAAAAAGATTTCAATTAGAAAATGCAGTAGGAGGGAGACTGGAATCTCAGTAGGAAGAGATATGTGCTACAATGTCACAGAACAATGGAATTCAATCTCAATAGGAAGTCTTTATTTAGAACATCCCACCTCTTGTGTGAATGTCTTAAAAAATTTATTTTAATGTTTCTCTCCAAGGGAAAAAAATACATAGGTGCTAGATTGGGCCAACTAATCTTTAGTTTATTCAAACAAGGAAAATTTTTCCTCCGGAAGCCAATAAAGCTCCTCAGATATGAATGTCAACAAATGTCAAAAGTAATACAATCCATAATTATTCATTTCCTTTTCTGTTTTGTCCTCAGTTTTCAAGAAGTACATTTTCTATTAAAAAAGTAAAATTAAATTCAATTCAGTGATGCTTCATGATCTGTAGTACATACAGAAACACTACTGAAGCCAAGGGCCTCCTCTGGATTTTCTCAAGGGTAGTTCATACTATGGACTCCCATTTCTGAAAACATCTGGATAGTTGGTGGAAAATGGAAAACATCAACCATTTCCACAAAAACCACGGAAGAAACAAGCAAAACTCCCAAGTCATATTAAGCCATTAAACTGACATCACAGAAAAATTTCTCCCTCTGATCACCAGAACACATATAAGCTTAAAATTTCAAATATATAACATTTTTCAAAATCATAACATTTTTGTGATGCAAGGAAATGCTAATAGCTATTTTATAAAGCACCAGATAAGTGACACACCATAAACTGGAATTATGGGCAGAACAAAACTTTCAGCCTGTTTCTCTATAGATTTGTTTGTCCATAAAAACGCTGGATTATTACTGCAATACTGATGTTTAGCTATGTCTGAATTGAGAGGCAGAAATAAATATATCTGGAAGCTGTGGACTTTGTTTTCAATGAAACAATCTCTATTCCAAACTATTTTAAAATGTGGTAATTCCGTTATTTAAATATATAACTTGAGTAGGCTTTCCACATTCTGTGTTCAGATTCTTCTTCATTCCCCTCTTTCCACTGAGAAACAAAACAGTGTTAAGGAAATTTTTGGATGATCTTTGGTACATTGGTGTACCAATGTTTTGCTCCTTCTTCAATAATTAAGTATTCTTTAATGCATATATTATCTTTTGTCTTCAGAAGAGAAAACAGAACGAAGTCATGCTGAAGGTGAAGCAGAGATCCAAAGAAGCATGAGACTAAATCTCACAACTTCTTGGGTGGAGAAACATTTTCTGAAGTCAGGTCAATGGAATATAATCAGGAAGGCAACGCAATACTTAAATTATTTTGATTCACAGCTTCTTTAAATAAAATTGGCAAGGAGCTGATGTTGTTTAAAGTTTTATGAGCTTTTTGGAGAGGGAAAATAAAGCACACTAAAACAATTTAACATGAGTTTTACAAACAGTTAAGATCCTGTAGGAAGACAATTAAAAGTTCATTGCTCAACTTTTTTTTTTTAAGGGCTTTGGCAGAATTTTCATCAGGCACTGATAACCATTGCATTACAAATACTTCAAGTGATAATTACATCTCCGATTGGTAGATTCTTCAAATATAAAAAGACAAGAATGCCCACATCAGACTAGAAGGCTACCTGGTCCATAATACTATGTTGGCCAATGGGTAATACCTAGGAAAAGTTATAGCAGGACAAACATGTAATGTAATATTTCCCCAGAATATTCCCTCAGCAATCTACAATTCAGTGATTCTGAACAACATCACGCTTTTTTTTTCTTGATAGATTGTTCTTCTATAATTTTAAGGCTTGTAGTCTACCAGTATCCACATTAAACTGTTTTAAAGCCCAATTACATGTTTTGTGAAACACCTCCTCCTGTTGCTAACTGCATTATGAGCCACCCAGTTCCTGTGTTGAAGACCCAATAAACAGCACTTTACTGTTTTCCTTTTCCATGCCTTTCTTGATTTTCTAGTTCTCTTTCATGCCCTTCCATGAGTCATACATTTCATTATATTTAAGACTTTAAACCTATTTATTCACTCCTCACAGGAATCCCTCTTTTTTTTTTTTTTTCTCTGTACTTTTCCAGTGATTGTTCAATTGCTTTTTGTTTCTGTTATTATTTCAGCTTTGTCTTTGAATGTGGAACATATCAGTCAAGCTGCAAGTGTACTATGTTCTGTTCTCACTTTCTTCAAGCTTTAACATTATATCAGCATTTTGGTTACTATTAAGAACCAAGCCTACCCTTCAAGTTTCAGTGCTTGAACAGCAAACTGTGAGGTTCAAGAAAAAAGTCAATGTTCCTAATAAATAATTTATTTTAAACATATTAAAGAACTAATTAAAGATTTTAAAATTGTATATCAATTTGCTGCCATGTAACAAGTAATTTCTCACTTTTCTACTATTTCCTTCTTTTTTGTCTGTAATATATTTCAATTAATCAGGTAAAAATAAATAAACACAGGTAAAAATTTATTTACATGACAGCACAAGACTATACCATTTCTTGTTAACACTAGAGTTGAGCATCACTTATTTAAAGAAAAATAAACATATTTAATATTTAGTAATTAACTGTGAAGTGCTACTTGAAGATTATACTTTTGGATTATCAAAAAAAAAAATGCTAAAAAATTTACTAAATAAAAACAGAGGTTATTCCCATTTGGGTTATTCTCGATGTAAATATTTATAAGTCATGCAAATGACTTTGACACAAAAAAGATACTTTGCACAAATTTAGTTGAAAATATTTTCAAAGAGCCTTTTACAGTTTCAAAATTATTTAATTATTGCAAAATAAATTAGTCTTTTTTTAGTTGATATAAGAGTTATGGCACCTTAGCTTAAAACTGTAGGTTTATTCCCATGCGCGATCATTGTAAAGAAGGCCAGAAGAAAATCCCAGAAAGAGAATAAACCACAGGCAAAATGTTTAATCCGATACCGCTGGCTTCATCATTAATTACCTCTCAAGGGGCTAGGATGTCAATAGATAGTGATCTGGTATCTTGGAGTCTTTGCTGTTAAATGCCTGATCAATACTAAATAGAATTTTAACTGCCCATGATTTAATTAGAAGTGGTTCCTTTTATCCTGCATACAATATCAGAATCTCACTCAATAAAGTACGAGGGAAGATTGCCATGTTGGCTGTATATTCACTACATTCTGGGACTTTACAAAAGAAATAGGGAAAGCAGTTTGCATTTTAACACATTTTGCAGTTGGCCTATAACATGCAAGCAGTCAATCCTTTTCCCTTCACTCTAAATTAATCTATACATTTACAAGTGCAGAAAACCCAAAACTACAGTTTTACATCCTCAGTACTTTGCAGCCCCACAAAAGCAAATTCAAATGGTATTCTAAATGGAGGCAATGAATTTGCTAGATATGTCTTCAACTGGAAATAACTGATCCCATACTCTTGAATATTCACCCTATTCCCATGCCCATACAGGCACAGGAAAATAAATTATTAATATTTTACTAGCTTTGGAACATGTTTTTTTACCATTTACAGCACAAGTACATTTTTAAAAGATATCTTGCTTATCCTGTCATATGATTTATCTAAATACCTTGCCTGTTTCTGTGGAAGGTAAATACGACAATTAAATATACAATAGTTACAAAAGAGGATGTTGTTATGACTTCAGAAAATTGATGGAGAATTGCAGGACTAACGAAAACAGAGACAAATGTGTGAAAAATATGACAGCAGAAACATACTAACAAAGACTAATTACGAGAATGTGATGGTAATGCAGTTAATGATGGAGGAAAATAGAAGAGTTGAATATATATTTATTCTTTACTCAGAAGGAAACAGCATGATGAATCCTCTTATCACACAAGCAAGATAAAGTACTTTCCAGTCCATTAGTAAACAAAGAGGTATAAAACAATATCTACATGTTGTAAGCGTTTAATGATGATATAAATTTCTAATAAATCTTGGAATACCATGGAATTTCCAGCAGACTGAAGACTGCTGGAATAATATGATACAACAACTTAAAAAAGAAGGAAAGTGATGCAGGAAAGTAGCTGCAGGCTGTTACCCTTCCATCAAGTCTGAAGTAAAACAATGAAAAAGCTGATCTTAGATTCAATTAACAAAGATTTAAGGATAGCAATATATTTAATCTCATTCAACAAGGTATTTTGGAAAAGAGGTGATGTGAAGCAAAGCTAATAGTTGTTTTTTTTTAAAGAAGATTGCAAAGTTAATTTGTTAAAATAGGTGCAGAAATATAAAATAGACTGGGAATTCACCAATGCACTTAATAGTACTCTGATTAAAAAACAAGCACTGTGTAGCATTTCCAGAACATTAAAAACATGAAGTTTGTTAAAAACTGCTAACGGAAAAGTCTTACAAAGAGGAAATGACTTTCTCAGATAGCATTTTCAAGCATTCATGAAAATACGCAGACCTTTCAGGAGTACTCAATTTCTTGACACCTTGAACAAATGAGAAGTACAAAAATCACAGACTACTACTGTTTTTCTGCTATTCATCCTTTTTCAGGTAGAAGAGGAGATAATTCTGTAGTACATGGGATTTTAAATACCTATTTCAGAATCAGATTAGTCACTTAAGAAGTCTATTTTATTCAATTAACTATAATGGAAGCCTAAGCTAATTTGCTACCCGCAGAGGTCAAAAGAGAGGTAAGAGGAACCCTACCCACTGTGTCTTCCTGAGGTAGCTATTAGTGCTCCCTTAAGACAGTACTGTCTGCTAGAGATATACTCTGCTCTTTAATTCTACATACTGTCTCTCCACGTAAAATTCTGAAGTTATTTTTATTGGATGCTATTGAATATTTATAGAAAACAGCTGGTCTAATTCTACCGAGATTTTTCATAAGATTGTGCTCCTCACTTCATCTGTCACATTCCCTGTGGAGCTGAAACACTAGTAGCAAGCACTGAGCTCCTTCTTGGTAGTTCGGGAGCACTAGGCACTATATTATTATTATGGTTTTAATAATATGTAGCACTTGGGAGCACTAGTTATCACCAACTACTTCAAAACAGGAGGAGGAACTCCATACTTCCAGCATAACACTGCAAGGAGTTATTTCTTACCTTTTTCCTGATTTGCCAGGGATTTGTGTGACCACTGCCTATAAATTCAGCATTATTAAACAAGTAAACAAACAAACACGCAGGAAACTCTCTGTTCTTAAGCATATTGTGAATTAATTATGATAATTTGAAATTAACAAACTACGATAATTTGAGAGAAATAACTAGTATTGTAGACTTTTCAGAGAAGACAAACAAATCATACTGTTGCACCACTAAGTATAATCTCTTAAACTGGTTGTTTGCAGTATTAGGGATTGAATGAGAAAAATGTACATTGCATCAGTCTCTTCATGTTCAAATATATATATGTTATTTCTGTGTAGGTCTTAGTATTTATCAGGTTTTAACAAGATTTATTCATAACTAAGAAAGGGATGATTTCTTGCTAATAAAATCTTTGACAGCAGCTTGAACCTGGAAATCACCACTATTGTTGCAAAATTATGCTGTCTAATTCCAGAAGGTCACACCTTACCTTGTCCCTTACAGATATATGAGCTGCCTGCTAGAAATATTATCCCTGTCAAGAAAGCAACATTGCATTCAGGTTAACAGCCTGCCCTCCAGACTACCAATACCAGCAATTACCACTCTAGCAATTTTAAACAAAGTCAAGAATTTACTGTTAGTCTAAGTTAATAAGAGATCTGCTAATCAGAGAGCTATGAGCAGCTTTGTTACAATGATATTAACATTCACAGTTCAGATTAGCCAATTTTTCAGTTCATTTCCAACAGTGGCACAGTGAAGACTAAAACACACAAACTTTCTAATATTGAACCCTTTCTCCATTGCTATGCTCACACTTCCCATGCTCCTGAGTCCTAGGAGTGTTTGCAGGGGCACAAGGAATGCTACAACATGTTAAAATCCTAAACTCTTCCCTAGGAAGAGTTAACCACATCCAGGGTGCCCTCTTTCTCCTATTTTCCTTTTTGGAAGAATATGGTGTTTATGTGAATAGTTTCTTCATTCTCACTCTTGGACTTGGTCTCACTCAGAGTCATAGTTTTGTAGTTGCTAATACAGCATACTTGCTTTTAATTCAGTAGTTTGTAATTACATTTTGTATCTGAATTTTCTGTATGTGGAGTGTTTTGCACTTTCTTATTCTCTTCGTTATCTCAAAAAACATTTACATCCAGCTCCCAAGGCTGATTTTCTTTAATGACCCAGTAGTGACCATTTTTTAGTTACTTATAGCTCTGGGGCCTCTGATACCACCCTGTGCTTGCACTTGCATTTTCTAAAACCATTTTGTGTTTGTACTTCTGGAGAGTCTGCTTACAAACCCCTGGTTTTCATCAACAGCTTTCAAACTGTAGTTTCAACATAGTGGTTCAATATCACTATTCTTTTAATTGCATTTCTTCATATACGCATCCATTCTCCGAAGTCATTAGCAGTTCCCTCTACCAAAGTCAGCGTACCAGAAGATCCACATACATAAAACATGCACGTACAGATAAACACAGCGATATCCCTAAGCCCTTGCTACCAAAATCTCATTGTTTTGGTAATCTGTTACATTAACAAAATTGCTCCACACCAGTAATTATGGCTATATTAAAGCCTAATACCTATGGCTTTAAATCTAACATGTAGATCATAATGTTTGAGATGTTCTGAATGTTTCTAGGATTTTCTAGGATTTCATAGCTTTAAAGAAGATGCATAAAGAAGGGTGCTGACTGCACCAATATAAAAGATTGTAGAAAATTCATAGCTACATATGTTTCACTGGCAACCACCTGGAATCAACGTACTGAAGTAAATCACATTTTCCACTGGTGAAGTAATTATAAACAGATTGTAAAGACTGTTTGAGAAAACCTTATAAAATGAAGCAGTTTAATGAAAAGAACAAAATGTTAGTTGCATGTGGGAGATAAAATTCACTGCAACATTATTCTTGCTGATTGCTGGAAATAAATTCTGCATGGTATAAGGACTGGCTTCTCTTACAAGGACTACTCAAAACGAACTCCCTCTTTGACAAATACAGTATTAAACCCATTGTAAATTTACTATTTTATTATGGTCCCACTTTTTAGGAAAATAAGGTTTTTAAATAAAAATAATTCAAATTGACAAAAGACTGTCATGATCCAGAAGCTGCATTACCAGTAATTTAAAAGCATACAATATAGCATTTTTTCAAAAGAAATACGATTATGGTTATTAAGTAAGAAAGTTTGCAGAAGATGTCCAGAATACAATGAAGTCCAGGAAATAAATAAATGAAAATGCTTTTGAATATACATTCTGAATGAAGCTAGAAATCTGAATGATTTATTTTTATTAAATTCAAAAAGGCTTCTGTGTTGTCAATGTATGATACTCAATGAAAATTACTCATCTTGCACACAGCATTTTGCAATGTGCAGTAACGACTTTTTAATTAGGTAGGAGAGGGTGGAGGTCTACCATGGAAACTATGGAGAATTTTGTGAGGTTAAACTGTTTTGGACTTTTATTGCAACAGAAACAGAAACTTGTTGAATACCTTCCACCTAAATAACCCAGATGAGGAAGCAGAAGTATACACAGCAAACATACATGGCAACTTGCCTTTAAGGAAGAAGTGCAGCTGGCAGCTTTTTTTTCTTTACCTGTTCTCTCTTTTTTTCTTTAAGCTCTGTTATTATTACTTCATTTGCAATAGATATAATACACAATTTGATTTATGCCTGTTTCCCAGGATTCTGACAGACTCTGTTGGTACTCCAAAATTTTCCCATGGCTCTAGTCCTTAAGAGCTGATTATGACTTTTATCTATGTAATGACTTCCCATTTTTATTACAAAAATTAAATATCCAATTAAATTAACTTGTTCTACATTCAATATATTATACAGTTCATGATATTGCAATTGAACTTTGCGATTCTTTACTAATTAAGTCTAACAAGCCAAAACTCCAACTTCAGAAAAATATCTTGTGTTTCATTTCTAGTAAGCAGATAATAACTTTTCTGAATAATAGACTCATGTTTCAGCCTACCAACAACTCAATTTGCTTAGCTCAGGAAAACTTCCTAGAAATACAAGCTATGTATTGCAAGTGTTCAAAGTCAGTACCAACTAAACTCAGTATGGTCTAAATATATTAACAATATTTATGCCAGTGGATTCTTCTATACAGTCTGTTTGTTGTCAAAACTTTCACAGTATTTCAAACACTGCTGATATTTAGAAAGTGCTTCTTCTGTTTGAAACTACGTGCAAAGGCAGCTTTCAGTACTCTTCATAAGTTTCAGTTGGAAATAATACTTTTCTTAACTGCAGTTGGTTTTGAAAAATACTGATAATAAAAGCTTGTTTTACTTTTAATGGACTGTGCATCTGGTTTAAAACTCTGCCAGCCCCTTAATTCTTCAAGACAGAAGTAGTTTCAGCTTTTCTTCTAATTAGAATTCTTGCATTTTGCTTATTTTTTTTTTTTGTGTGTGTGATGGCAATGAAAGAAATGCAAACAATTCTTTGAAACAGGATGTACACTGGCTAATCTATCATTCTAAAAGTGTATTTCACCCAATATTATACTATAATAAATTATGAGAGGTTTAATAATGGAATGCTTACTACAGTTAAAGTAGTAACATTTTTGTCAGAAGTTACAGCCATACCTGTAGCGTGAAAATTATTTTATTCATAATAAAAAATAACACACTTGTTAATAAGTGCAATACAACCAATTAAATGCTCTCATATTGCACAAATAAGCTAAGCCTGCAAAAACACTTTCTTGTACAGTTTACAATACGAATAAAAATAATCAGACAAGATAAAAGTAGGAGGGAACATCACTGAACAGACTATTTAAGAAATATGCATCTCTTCAATATGAGAAAGTTCTATTTTTTACTGTCCAATTTCTCTTTTTTTTTTTATACAAGTTTGCATTCGTAAAATTAAACAATTGAAAAGAATTCATGAAAAAAAAAAAGTGAGTTTAAGTGACAGACTTCAAGAGGTAAAGGGCAATTTAGTTACAGGATTCACATTTAAAGGTCTCTGTAGAAAATGACAGAAAGGTGATAACAGGAAAAAGGTACAAAGATTACATAGACAAGTAAAATCTGTACTACGCAGCAGAATGCAACTTAGCAATTCTGAGAGCCTGAAGGCATTAGAATTTAACATAACTTGCATTCAGGATGGTTGAAGTATTATAAAATAATGCATCAGGAATAGGGTGGAATTCCCAGGAAAGACATGTTTGTTTTAAATGCCTACATTTATCATCACCACAGCACAAACTTGGTGTTTTTGCAGATATACAGAACAGAGTATGTAGAAAATGGGGGGTGATTGGACTATGTTGGAGTGTTGTGTAACACGTCTGGGAGAGGAACACCTACAATAAACTGGAAAGCGTGTGATTTCAAGTCATCAGAAATAACATCTTTATGTAAGAAGGTTTGTTCGAATGTTTTACGTCTTTCCTCATCGTTCCTTTTCTGTCAGTGTACATTTTTCAAGACAAGTGCTTGCTACACCACTGAGCACAGTGATGAGATGGAAATAGAAAAGACCTCTATGTAATGACATGATACATTCAAAAAATTGTTTTAGTCTGAAAAAAAAGAATTAAATTCCCACTGTATGTTCCATATATAGATAGATAGACCACATGTGCAGTAAGGTATTTTATAAAAAAAAAGTGAAATGGAAAGACTTAAAATAATTTAATTGTTTTTCTGCTCCCATCCTAGAAAACATACAAAATTAATAATTTATAGAGCCAGTTCAATGGTAATCAATAAGCAAATATACTAAAGTATAAATACAAAGCTACAGAAAGCTTTTTTTTTTTTTTTTTTTTTTATTTTCACTTGTGGAAAAAGTTCCAGGCTAGCCTTTGCAAGTCCTAAATCAGAGAGGAAAAAAAATCATGAAAGATATAAAAGAACTTTTCTAAAAATTTGATATTCTTCAAGATGGAATGGCAACTACTTAAGGATAACATTAGAAATTAGTCTGAATGGGAAAGAAAATGAGACTATGTTAGTTTAACAGAAGTTCAAACACAATTTGAATATCTACAGAAATACAGGGTCTCTAACTTGAGCAAGAGCAGTAATGATAGAATGGTACATAGAATGCTTTAAACTTCAAGAAAGCTTAATCTTGCAATATTGGGAACCACAATGGAATAAGCACGCCATGTTTATTTAAATCTGGAAGATATTTCGGTATATATAAAAGGATATTAAATCCCTGTGTAGATTTCTCTGGTGTTCACCCTTCCATTGTTTTCCTGGGTCTAAAAGCTGATGGTCTGGGAAGCAGTGTATATGAATGAATATCCCTTCACCTGGAGGAGTATCATGCTTATGGTATCTTCTTCCTCACTCTGGGCTTGTTTGGTGTCACTTCCCTAACATGATAAACACCTTGCTCTTCGTTGCTCTGCAAGCCCATGTTTTATCTGAATTTACTATATGTGGTGTGTTTTACCTATTTGGATACCTTGTTTTCTTTTCTTTATTTTTATTTTTATTTTTATTTTTATTTTTATTTTTATTTTTATTTTTATTTTTCCTTTTTTTCCCTCTCTCTAAATGACTTTTCAATTGGCCTTGGATTTACACAGTTCATAACATTGCATTTCTTTCATGATGAGTAAGGCAAACTGATGCAGCCTCCAGTATTAGCCAGAGCCTGTACTTTTAAAACCCCTGCTATCACCCTATGCCTGTCCTCCTCAATGCTATATTGTATTATAACATCATAGAGTTCTTTTTACACAGAGCAAAAGCTTGCTATTACTCTGTTTGTTACAAAATATAAATTACAAGACATAATCCCACAATGTTATACCAAGTCTGTAACAATCACTTGGCCGTTAGATCATTGCTATTACAAGCTGTAACACAGCCCCAAACTCCTCAAGACAAGTCCTGGTGGGTTTAAAGCCTGTGCTGTTAGCCTGTTAGAACTGCACCTCAAGATGCCCTGGGTTACAAGGCGACACTTACACACTTGTCAAAATAGCAATGGTTGCTCACAGCAAAGGAGATAACAGTAAGAAGAGAAACACCAGCAGCCCACTCTTCATAGGAGCTGGCTCTCACTTCCAAAGTCTCAACTAATGCTACATTGCATTATACTCAGAAATGCAACTGCAACTGAATGTGAAGAATTTTGTTTTTGTGAAAGAAAACAAAAAAAAAAGGAAAAAGTGTATTAAAGTTGATTTTTCAGGACAGGATATATCTGAACTGACTCAACGCGCTGGCACATAGAATTATAACAGATGAGTGATTGATAATAACATTGGTATTTCATATATGCCCTTGAACATACCATCACAGTAAACCCACTGAACTGACTTTCTCTGCTTGTCTCCTGATGACATTTTACCAACACAGGGTGATCAGAGCCCAGGTAGGAACTCAGAACAGCAGTGTCCTTGCTGTTTGTAAGTGATGCCTTTTTGGTGCATGTGGGCACAGAAACAGAATTAAGAGGCATCTTTATCAAATATATGAATAAACATTGGCTTTTCACATTCTTCGTTAAAAAAAAAAAAAAAAAAAAAAAAAAAAAAAAAAACACACCAAGGAAAATACCCATTAAAAATTGTTGCCATGTTCTGGATTGTTTAATGATTGTGGGTTGTCAAAATCATATCCTCCCTCTGAAATGTCTGAAATCTATCTATCTGATAATAAACCCTGCCCTAACTTATGCAAAGAAGTCTGCTACCAAACATTATAATTACCAAACTAACTCCTTCAAACCTAAGAGAACTACTTCTTTTATCTATGAAACCTACCACACCTCCATACCATCTACATAATAATACATTGCTGTTCTGCCAATCCAAGAATACCTTGGTTTAAATCATTTAATCTTTCATAATGATTTTAAAACTAAAAAATAAAAATTAGTGCAAAGTACTTCTTAGCAAAGGTTATATCAACACCTCTAAAACATGAAGAGTAAGAGCTGTGCAAAAAGACGATGCAGTCTAATTCAGTCAGTGAGTGCACACATATTCATCTTGTTTCTTATGGCAAAAAAGGTAGTGTAATCTCAGTGTGGGAGTCCAGTGTTGGTTAAAGGGAGTGTGGACCCAAGTTTAAGACAACAGCGATACTAATTGGTAAGTATAATCATAATCCTGGATAATTCACCAAGTAAGACATAAAGGCTAAAAAAAATAATATAATAAATTAAGTTTAACATATAAAGGTCAAACTAAATGCAGCTCTAGCTCTGCTAAAAATGTATTCACGTAAGTATGAATAAAGCTTCACATGGCTCTTGCTAAACAGGATGCCTTCGTGGTGTTCTTTACCAAATCAGTGTTCACTGTTGTATGATTTCATGAAGATATTTTCTTATGTAGAATTGTATCAGCAGGAATATAGAAGCACTCATATCTAAAACCTGCTATCTTGCAACTCCATATGACAAAGTATAGAGAACTTATAGAGTAATTCTATAATGCTGGAAATTAAATGCACAATTTAAATTTAACAATAGCAGATAGGTTTATATTGTGTCTTTGTATTTTCACAAAATACAATGGCAACGTTAAAGAACTGTAGTGTGTCTATGCTCACTAAGCAGATGCACAGGAATTGCATTGCCTGAAGGACAGTATCAGGAGTTATAATGCAGTTGCAAAGGATAATAGCATCTAGGT
Organism: Aythya fuligula; assembly: GCF_009819795.1. Classification (NCBI taxonomy): domain Eukaryota; kingdom Metazoa; phylum Chordata; class Aves; order Anseriformes; family Anatidae; genus Aythya; species Aythya fuligula. The sequence goes on along the minus strand of NC_045562.1, from coordinate 22,516,780 downwards.
CCTAGGAAACCATGATGAATTAGTGAGTTTTCTGCTCTCTTTTAACAGTCAGCTCTTTATTTTAAAATCAGTCCTTCACAATGGCCTTACTTCTCATTTCTAAAACACTACTTTGGAAGCTACACACCTTGCAGCACAGCTGGCTGGACATTTTGTCTTCAACATTTGCCTTCTTTTTCTTCTACTCTGAATTCAGTTACAGTTTCTTCCTTCAAATGTAAGGAGTATCCCAAGTGCTTTAAAAAATATCTAGACCTCTGCTTTGCACATGTATAATACACACATAGACTCATATACACCTGTATACTTAAGACAGACTACACTGAGAACTAGTAAAAAAAAATCCTCCCTATGTTACATGAGCAAAATGAGGAAAAACAAGAAGTGAATGGCTTGCTTAAAACCAAGCAGCATTGAAAACAAAGGTCTCAGTTGACAAGAGTGTCTGCTGGAATGTATACTATTACCAGTTGTGCATGTCCCATTACTTCAGCAATACACACATAATTAAAACTGAATATTCTTGATGAACTTCTTTGAAACTGGGTCAAAGCTTTGACAAGGAAAATGGACAGTGTGGTGCTTGAACTACTGGAAAAAGTTAGTCCCACAAACACAGAAGATCTTCCTTTGATTAAACTATAATTTATATATCATGTGTATTTTCTAAGGAAAAGCAATAGAATTTATACATAAAGGAATGGCTAAACTATGAGGTTTTCTATAGAAAAGTATGAAAATATTTCTTAAAACATAATAACTGAAAATAAATACTAGTGGGTGTTTTGGGGTTTATTTTTTGGTTTTCCTAACATGGTTAAAAAAATCACTGGTCAGAACTTTCATTTGTTTTGTAAAAGTTCTCTTTTAGATAATAATTTGTTATCAACACAATCACAGAATGGTTGAGGTTAGAAGGGACATCTGGGGGTCATCTACATGATAAAACAGAAAGAATGATTAAAGTATTTTGGGTGCTGAAAACATCCTTCTTTATGGTATTCAGAGAAATAACTCATTTTTGTATGAAGTATTTGATTACAGCTCCTGCTTTTTGGCATTTTTTTCTTCAGAATGGTAAATGTGCTATGTGAAATTAATAACATGAGCTGTCATGGATAAACAAGTGCTATCACATAAGCTAAATGAACCACGCTGCTTAAATGGCTGGTAAATGAAAGCAAGCAAGGAATGAAAGGGAAGAATCTTTGCAGGAGTTAAAAACAAATGATGTGAAAGCCTTTGGAGAAGAGTATATAGCTCATATTCAACCACTTGAAAAAACATTCGATCAAAAAGACAAACAGGAAGATTTTTGAGGCTGTTATTAGGTGTTCTAAACCAGTATTACAATCAGATAGAAAATTCAACATTGTGCTTATCTGTACTGGGATAGATACTTATCTGTACCAGATACTTTATCTGTATCAGATACTTATCTGTATCTTATTTATTCCTGAATAAAAAAAATAAAAATAATAATTGTTCTTTTTAGTTCTTTTTGATTTGACAAGCTGGTATCTCAAGTACCTAGTCAATGCAGAAGAGAATGCAACCCAGAAACACATCATGCACATGCACTTGCATCACAATTTCACTTAAATTAATAGGACTAGCTCTATGATATAGACTGTATGTCCAATAAAGGAACAAAACGTTTGAAGTCAGGACAATGATTCTTGTGCCATAGAGTCTATGACACAGTCTACCACACAGTCTATGTATTATGGAAGTTTTGGAAATTTTCATCAAAATACTTATTTAAAAGGAAGATAAGACATTTTGTGTCACTCAAAGTCTGCATTCTGTCATTCTGCAGAAACATACCAAAGAGAATTATATAGAACACACCTGTCCGAATAATCAAGACAAAAAGTGATTTAAATTATTTATTTTAGAATACAACAGGTTGTGATCTATTTTATTTTAGGAAAAAACATGAGCTACCAAAAAAAAAAAAAAAGAATGGTGGCAGAGAGGAAAATTAAAGCTTGACTCACAACACTAGCAAAAATATTTGATTATTAAAGAAAACATATGCATTTGAGATTAGGAAAAAAAATTATTTAATGTGAAAACCAACTAAAGTCTTTAAAGCTACCTAAAGAAATGTTAATCATAAATGGTTCAAAATGATTTTCAAAAAGCCTGTAATTTTTCATTAACTCATTTTTCCCCAAGGTCAGTCATTCTTATATTAATAATTTATTGACAAACTCTAACCATGGAAAACAGATTTAGTGCTACTTAGTTACTTTTTCATGAAGGCAAAAAATAATAATAATGGCCATTTGCTTTCAGTATAAACCAAGACTCAAAGATGAGTTTCTGAAAAAGGAAATGAATGTGCAATAAGCAACATGAAGCCTATAAACTATTTATGAAAAGAAATTTAACCCACAAATTAAGAGCTAATGGGTCAAATATTGCTAAGCTTAGTCAGGTGAGTAATGTCATCTATTTCAGTACAGCTCATACAAGTAGAGCTATACAATTGGACTAACATGAAACCTTAAGCAACATCCGTAACAGTGCTAATGTGTGATAGATGCTCACCACAACAGCAATTAAATACTCTGCAGATCATCTAGTACTCTGAGTATCTGTTTTATGACTAGAAAACAAATGTGTTCATTTTTGTAGTCCATCTACTTTTTTTTTTTTTTTTTTTAACCCCAGTTGCTGATGCAGTTGTAAAGACTTCACTGTTTTGGCGAATCTCAGTATAAGCAGTTTTCCTTTTCTCTTCATCCCTATACTTACTTACCATGATAGACAGCTTTTTGAGTGGACCTAATATCAGTCCTAAATTATCACATTTGCCATCTTGTCCATGTTTGATGTGAGGTGTTAATTAGAGACAGTTACCTATAGCACACTACTAGATATAAATCCAATTATACTTTTTCTTCAGAACAACCAGGTGTTTTATCCTTTGATATTTTTAAAATTAGACTCCAACAGATTTTGCTGCAATTTAATTATTTCATGTCATTATAATTTCATCATGTTATTTGATTTAAAAAAAAAAAAAAAGATATAACATTTGACCAATAAACCTGTGGTAAAGCTTCATCTGCTTCTGATTCAAAATATAAGATTAAAAAGGAGTTGTTTGGTTTGGGGTGTTTTAGCAATTGTTCTGGTGTCACTGTCACCTTTCTTACTGCTAAATTACACCTGTTTTTTTTTTTCTAGAGATACTCACTTAATGTTTCTGTGATACTTACCTAATTTTGTTCCTGTTTATGTTCAGTTAAATAGTGATTTTAGCAATGTCACACTGCTTTAATTTCAGTTAAGTCAGCTGTTGAGGATTTTTAGAGCCTATCAAACTCTGGAAAAAGATTTTTAAGATAACTGCTAACATAGTCATTTAAAGATTGCCATCAAGCTGCTCAGACAGTATTCACTTTTAAACCATGAGAACTGTTCTGCCCAGTCAGTTTCAATTGTGTTTTTCATTAGTGACAGTTCTCAAAACCTAAAAGGCTATAATAATACTCTGATGCTATAATTACTATCCATTCCAAGTTTAAAGCAGTTGCACCCGTAAAAACAATGAAAGCAAACTGGAACCTCAGGCAATGTGCTTAGCACTAAATTTCAGAACCAAAATTCTGGCCTGGAGCAGGACAAGTTGAACTGGTTCTCCAGAGGTTTGACTGATGCATCTACATGATCATTCGTTCCCTGGATAAACTGAATATAACTATTACCACCAAATGTTTATCCAGCGCAGATAATCATTCCTTTCTATAAAGAGGCATGAATCACATTCTATACATATAAACAACAGCAATCAAACAAAACAAAAACAAAATACCAAATCCAGTACTTTCTAATATATTTGGAGAATCAGCACAGCAGGACATACTTATCTGACTTTAGTCTTCATAGTGCTTCTTAAAATGCTCAAATACTACATCTTCTAATGCAGTTTCTCTTACTTATTTTCCTCACAGTTTTTATCAGAACCATGCATTATTGAAGCAAATCCCAGAAATATATAATAGCAACTCAGCTTCTTGTGTTAATTCAGTGTAAAGATTTCAAGTGACCTTACCTGTAAATTCTTTAGGAAAAATTCAACGCCTTTATTTTTTCTAACTCTTTTGATACTTTCTTATAGGTGGAAGGTATAGTCTACAGAATACTTTCATTTGCACTTAAAGCAAAACTGAAAAGATGAAGTCCCCTGTAACAAGCATGGAAGGCTCTCTTTTTATGAAAAACTGTGACCTTTGAGAGATAAACATTAGTCCTATAAAGTAATTATTTTCTGACACCTCTGCCTGTCTGCTTTCAATTGCCTCTTAAAAGTATACTGTTTTCTCATAGAGATACCAACACTTTAAAAAAGGCATATATTAAGAATATGCTGCCCTTTTTCACTTTAACAGATACGACATTTTAAACATCTAAAACACACATCTTCCTAAACATTTTGTGAACTTTGACATCTCTACATTCCATAGTTAATACTAAAGTCAAATAGACATGAAGTATTTTACAAATAATTTTCTTTTACTGCAATTAAAGTCTGTGACTTCTTGTTGGGAATTCGTAATATTACCATCATTCAACATTTTGCTTTTTTCTGCGTTTGGCTAAGTTTTCGATATGATGGTTGTGATTATCAAGTTGACAGGTGCATTCACCCTAAAGGGCTGACTGAGACCTCTCAGACACAGAGAGCAGTTGCAAGACAGATTGTCCCAGGCTCACATGCAAAAAGAACTCTGGGAACATGGGACATGGCAGAATGAAGAGTCAGAATTCCTTTTTCTGTACTTCTGCCTTAGATTTGCTCATCAGTAGCACACAAGGCTTGCAGTAAGCCAAGCTTTGGAGGCATGAGGACACACAGAATTCTGGAAGTTGTCACACAACTATGTGATGCCCAAATATTTCTATTTAATGGACTTTACCAGATTGTTCAGAATTCATGCTGTCAAATAAGAGTTTAAGGAAACAGTTCTGAGTTGAATTTGACATCCCCCTACCTTGAGGCTCCAATACTTTTGTTCAATAATGCAATAAGAGCCTTGATGATAAAAGAATTCCCAACTGCAACAAAACAAAAGGATGCCAGTTGGACAGAACTGAAAGACCCACTTACAAGCTGGCATTCCAGGTGAAAGAGGAACTTAATGTTTGAACCTAAATTTGTGAGAAAATAAGAAATTCATGTGTCATCAGGATTCATAACCCTCTTTGGATTTCATAAAAGTAGCAAAGAGCTTTAAAAAACAATCAGTTGTAGACTTACAGGGAGGTTTGTTTGTTTGTTCATTTGTTTATTAAAATCGGGCTTTCAAAGTGGTTTTGTATTTGAACTTACAGAGGAACAAGCTTTTAATAGCACTGTGGTGTCCTGTTTAGTGGATATAACAGATTTCCCAAGGTCAGAACATACAATAGCCATGTGAGGTACTCAGTGATGTCAACAAATGGTTCTTTTAAAACAATGAATGCTTATTATAAAGAATTGATATTACCAAGATAAAATCTTCCTCCACCAACAACTGTGATCTTCTTACATGCAAATTACTACATTTTGTGTAATTCAACACAAAATCATTTCCCTAACCGGTGTCCTATAAACAAAACAAATGAGGAAAAAACAGCAGCTAGTCATGGACAGGGGAAAGCTTTGGGCAAACTACAGGTAGACTCTAGTGGGACTTGTAACACAGGAAAAAAATTGGAGAGAATAAGAAACTGCAATATTCTGAATATGAAAAATCTATGACTATCAAGTATCTTTAACAGAGCAATAATTCTGCATAATCCTCTATAGATCCACATGAACATTATGTATTTATCTCATACCTACATATCTGCAAGGAGCAAATAAATTTTTTGGAGTTGCTTAGCTTCAGGTCTCTGTGATCTATAATTGGATTAATAAATATATTCATTCATGAATGATTAGTCACAAGTTGAAGTCATAGAGCTGAAAACCAGCTCCACAGCCACCCATAAAAAACATTCTTATATTACTACCTACAGACAAAGGATTAAAAAGATGTCAGGTGGTTGTAATTTTCTGTTTTATAAATATATCTTACCATATATTAATTTTATTTTTCCCTCATACAACAAGATCTCATCACTTGAAAAAAAAAATAAAATATATATATATATATATATATATATATATATATAAACTACTCTGTTTTCCATCCTCAGTTTAAGACATTGGAGTTATTTCTGTTTCATGGAAAAAAGTCAGCCCTCATTCCTCGTCTCCACCATATACTCCTAAGTTTTGCAAAGAATTTCAAGTGTTATTCGTATTTTTTTTTCATAATAGATTTTTATTACTTGAGTAGGGCAGAATCTGAGAAGAGTAAACATAGAAAGGTTATTGTAACTTTTTTTTTTTTTTTTTTTGAAATGTTAATAAAAATAATGCTGGCCTCTTAAATGAATAATGACACTATTCCTGAATACAAAGATTATAAATTAAGGTTCTTCTTTTCATTAAGGAAATGGTTTAAAAATACTCTGGGGAAAATATGCTAGTTTCATTGTATACAATTCATTTAGAAACAATATCAGCATATGGTTTTTGTTTCTATTAGTTTTTCAGGGCCTTTATTCAAAATGATTCATTAAAATCTACAGAAAAGAAAGAGTGCAATGTTTGATTTTAAGAGATAGTGGGGAAGGCATCCTAATCTTTTCATTAGATTTTCAGAACGAAGTTATTAAATGGTTACATCAGTCAGGAAGTACAGCATAAGTATTGTTAACAGAATTAAAGTACTTACGAACAAGTGAACTTAGGTGTCTGACAAACGAACAGACAGCCCCCAGCTTTACAGTTTGAATCTTATAGGGTGATCTGAGAATGTGTCTGAATTAACAGCATCACAATATGTTTCATGGTCACGGGCTGCCAGTATAAGTTAGCCTGCTTTGAGTTCATCGGTTGCTCTTTTTGGACTCAAGTCAGGACCCAGCGACTACTAGGCCCTACATTATTGATTCATGCTGCTTCTTGCACCACAGCGTATGTGGCTCAGCTCATGAACTGTGACAAAAGGAAGTTCAGGCATTCGTCTTGAAGACAAATACAAAAGACAGATAGAGGATTTTAAGCCTGCTGTGTTCTCAAGCTAGATAAAAATTCAGCTACCAGGGCAACTGTCCCTTTAGAGGCTTGGGAAGAACTAAACAAAGTACTTTGACATAGTTCATCAGTACGTGTTGTGTTTCTGAAACCATACACATCAGGGGGTGCAGACCAATGATGGTGGTGATGTAGAGAAACATACTGGAAATATTTCAGGATTCTGCTCGGTTGCTGCTGGGCTTCATTTATTCATTTATTTAAACTTTAAGCTCTAGGCTGGTCCCAGTGACTGCCAGCCCATTTGCAAATAGCATGCCATGTACCTCTGAAGCACAATCCAGTACGGTTTCTTCCAGACAAATCCAGTTTATAAATTTCAAGACCATACTATAACATAAATCAAAGCACAGAAAGTGAGAAAAATCAGGAAATCTACTTGAAAAAAGCTCTCTGAGCACTAGAGATGCATCCTTCCCACTACCACAGCCATCCTTCCTCCTCATTCACAAAGACACTTTTGTTGTATGCTAGTTGTACATTATGTAAGTAGAATGAGTTAATCAGTACCAACTTAGAGTTCTAATTGCCCCCTGCTTAAAAACAATACAAAGTTCATTACAGACACAAAAGGAGAAGACTATTCAAAAAGGAAAGAAACAAATCTGACATTCTCATTTTTCTCAGCCCATGAAGCATCACTAAATGCCTCATGCAGATCAGTGAGAACTGGGCACACAGATTCTTTTGCCAAAGGCTGAAATGGAAATCTGTGCAGACTGTTATGACAGAGTGGATACAAGTGCCAGAGTCACACCAATGTCACAGAAACCCTGGTTTATTTTCAGATTAAAACAAAAACTTTGGCTGGAACTTTCATGTTCGCTGAAAACAAACAAGCATATGTAATCATTGCCTGATACGTGCTAAATCTCACTGAATAATTACGTCATAGAAATCTTTTCTTTTAACCTCAGAAGAAAAAGTATTTCAATGCAATGGTTTACATCCAATTTTTTGAAGTGATATGAGTACATACAACTTTTCTGGTTATGGAAACTAGCATGCTCTCATCACATAAACACTGATTGTTTCAGTTTTAGTACTTCCTTTCACGCTCTGTTTAAAGCTGATCCCTCTCTCCATCTTTTTAATTCTCCAGAACATGTTGATACCCTTGCCCAAACCTCTCCCCATTGCCATGTATTTCCAAAACCTTATTCTCTTCCATTTCATACTTTCTCTTGGGCACTTGCTTTTGCCTATCTTCTGAGCAAAAGGATATAAAATAGTTGGTTCCCCCCCCCAGTTCTTACCAGGAATTTCCCCCCTATTATGAGGGAGGAATTGCCTAGTGATGAACATTACAAAAGAGCAAGTATTGCTAACAAATGCAATAAGCGCATTGTGCCTCCCAATCCTCCTCCGCAAAGCTCAAACACTCAGGAAATACATTAATTTTACAGAATTATCTCTCTCACACCCACTCCCAAGAGCCAGAAACATGCTTATATTTAAACTGTGTAACAGCATGTCTTTTCTGTTGCTGTTGGCATCAGGAGAAGACGCTGGAAAATATCTGAATCCCTCCTCCGAAATCTGAAGCTGCATGCTTTCAAAGGAAGATTTGCAAAAAATAAATACATAAATAAATATTCCAGATATCGTAAGGGTTTCCCTCTACCTCCTTCTCAGAGACAAGATAATGGTTCATCACTATATCCAGTAAATAACATTCTTTATCCTGTCTGATAAAGAATACAGAATGAAATATTTACAGAAGTTTTGAATCATGAATGCTAAGTTATAAGCTACATAAAATCTGATTTTATAATGCAAGCAGTCGAATAACTATAGACAGAGCATAACCTACAGGCCCTGAGTTGAGCTTTCTGACCCCAGGTCTAATTTGGTGCAGCACAGCTGTGTGACCTTGGCTCAGCCTTACTGAGAAGATTACTGTTACGATATGAGAATACATGAACGGGAGTCACACAAAGTAAGCAAGCCACACAGGCAGAAGAAAAATTGTTGCAGTGACAACAGTTGGCAGCTCAGGGAATCAAAAGGAAAAACACAGATGTGGAAGATATAACACTGTAAGGAAGCCAGGCAACTTGAACACGACAAATCTGCAAGATCAAAGGTAAGACCTTTTCTAGGATTAGGGGAGGTGACACTCCGCCCACTTACAGGTCAGCAGAGGTTATTCAGGAGTCTCTGGTTACACTGGTACCATACCTATCTACTATATGTATTAGCCACACAAACTGGTGTGTGTTTTATGCCATGTATATCCTCCGTGTACAGTGTTTCTTTGCATGCACTGGACTAAATTAGATGCCTAGAGAAAAGTTTCTTGATATGAAGGGCTGCAGAGCTGGTAGGGTTGCAGCCTGGGTTCTTTGGGCTGAAAGCTAGATGCTTCAGAAGCCAATAATGGAACTTTATGGACGGTCATGCTTTGGTAGCTTTTCTGCAGCTGTGCAGTGTTATATAGTGATTTTCCTCTGTGAAATTACCAATCCCTATTGTCTTAAATCAAGACTTATTGGAGAAAGGATATAAGGGAAAAAAAATAATCAATATAAATACAAGCTAAACAGATTAAAGCATGTCTGTTAGATGCTATGAGTTTTGCCAGAAAGGAAAAAATATCATAATATTCTGTGTTGACTTAAGCATGATTTAAATACTTGAATTCCTAACATCCTTTATTGCACTCTTGAAAGTGAGTCCCTCTGGATACTGACTATCAGGCTGCTATTTTTTCCTCTCTTAGATTAAATATGGAAAATCCCTGAACTCTGATCCTCAACTAATTTAGGGATCACTCATTCAAACTGCATTAAAAAAAAAAAAAAGAACTTGTTTTTATCACTGTCCTCTGTGATCTTAATAGAGAATGTGTGTTCTGTTCTTGGTACCAAGCTCTTTGCTGAGATATACCTTTGTTTTGATAGGTAATGGCAGTTTCAGCTCATTTGACGAGAGAGGGTTCTACTCTATTTTAAATGTCTAATTACTTCTGAAACAGCGCACACACGGGTAATTTAAAGAAACAAAACTAAAATAAACCTTTTTCTTCATGTCTCCCCAAAGAATTACATTCCCTAGATTGCTGAAAAACAAAAAAAAATCATAGGCCAAAGGATTCAACAAACCCTACCACATCTTATCACTCAGATAACATTGATTAAATGTTTTCACTGCTTATCTCTGGATGAGATACAAATATTTTCATGCATCTAACGATTCCAGTTCTAATATTTTATTCCTAAATCTAAAGTGCTCTTTAAGGAGGAATCCTGTATGAAAAACTGGGTAAGAAGGCATATCCTTTTAGTGCACTTAAAAGATGCTTGAATGCAGCTTTTGCAATGTCTGATGAATAGGACACCAAGGTAGAAGGAATGTTCTCAGTTAAAAGAATAAATAAATAAAAATACTTTGATTTATTTTGTATTCCCTAAACTTTTTGTCTAAGAACAGAGGCTTTGCAAACAAACTAACAAAAATGCTAGGGTCTCTTTTTCTCTCTCTCTTTCTTTTTTTTTTTTTTTTTTTTTTTTTTTTTTAAGCCTCAGTATGGATAAGAAGGGAGGTCCATTATGGGAAGCATTATTCTGTTAGGCAGAATACACAGAGCCTGCATGTTTTACAGTTTGTGTAATATTTTACTAACCCCTGAAATAAAAATATACACAAAATTTCATTGTTGCCATACTATACAAAACAAGGCTTTAACAAAATTACTTTCTGGCTTCACTAAGCCAGAATTCATTTACTTCAGAGTAGCATAGGAAGAGAGAGAGTTATTGACTCCACACAATTTCTGAACACTCCTACATATTTGTCATGCTTTCACCAGGAGATTTTTAAGCGGAAAAGATGCATTCAGTCAGGATTCATGTTGGTAGTGCTTCTTACTGAAGAAAGCTCCAATACTATTAACAGTTACATAATAAAAGCTCCCAATAATTAGTGCAAAACAATTAGGAAGCACTTAAGGTTAACACTTACCTGGTCTGTATCTCCTCATTCTGAATTTGGCTTTCTACCAGAACTAATGTGTTTGACAAACATGGACTAATTATTTAAATGGGGAAGTCCCCTACAAAATGTGCCCTTTGGAAGCCAATTTAATTAATGCCAATTAAAACTCCTGACTGAAAGCTGTAACAGTCTGCTTATTTTATTTCACCTTTCTCACTAATGCTATGGCAGAAAATAAGCTAACATTAAGCAGCTCCCTAGTGCCTCTTTGCAAGTGTAAAACTCCAGAGGAGCCATGAGACTATCTCAGTATGTGCATATTTGTGTGCATACACGTGTGTGTACATGCACGCATGTATATACATACATAGGCATGCATGCATACATCTGTATGTATGAATATACACTGGCATGTGCATTTGCATTCAAAAAGACAAAGCTTTTGGTCAGGTTGAGAGTTTCTGACAATTAGAAGACTTGAAAGTACAGAGTTCTTAAATTAGATGGGTCTTTATTACTACATACCTTCCTTCTCTCTACCCTGATATTATAAGTACAATATCTGTGATGTATGGATATCTATCTGCAAGAATCACTGTATATCTTCTTTTAATTATTGTTTAAAGATTTCAATAGCAGGAAAAATTACTCTGGTAATTTTGTGAGTTATAAACTTCTTACCTATGACCCAGCTGATATTTATACAAGATCAAGCAGGTCTAACAAAGACTTTATACACGTGAACAAGGATTTGAATTTGTGTTTTTTCACATCCCAGATGAGACCTAACTGAAATTACTGGCTGTTTGAAATATGGGAGTTTTGATAAAAGAAAGCAGAGCAATGGATGAAGCAGTTACTCAGACAGGAAAGAAAGTTTTCATTCTAATGTACAGCTGAAACTAAAAAACACTGTCATGTTTACCAGGAAAAAAAAAAATAATACAAAAATCTAGATAACTTTATTATTGATTGATAGGTGATAATCATCTATAGACTATATATTGAAACCTCACCCACTCTCAGCTGAACGTTATTCCATAAATACTTTCTTCTAACTCATCATCCTTATTCGTATTTGTACAGGTCACTTCAATTATTTGGTTATTTAAAGCATACATGAAAATGCTTATAAATTAAGCTTTATCCATATTTAAAATATGTTTGCCTTATCAGAGATGTATAATTGTCCTTACTTGCCCTATAAGCAATGCACAGAAGTCAAGTTCTATAAGAATGCACAAAAAGAGACCTTATTTAGCACGGATCCAGAGACTACAAACTTATCACTAATTAAACAGAAGATAAAAATCTAATTTCCATAGCTCTTAATATTAAGCAACTGTTTTTTTTTTTAACAACCTTATCTGAAGGTAGGGAGAGTCAGAACCTGTATTAATAAGAAAAAAAGCATGTATATTGCCCCCTCCAAATAGGAGACAGATGTTTCAGGGACATTTAAAACAAATAACAAACCTCGGCTACCAAAAGTATTAGACAATTTGTCCATGGGCTGAAGTAATATTTGTCCATGGATTTAAATAATTGCATTTCTGCATGATGGTAGCTGAGTGTGTGTATCCACTGAGAGGTGAATTCCCTCAGTTCAGGCCTATCTTTTTTCTTGTCTTGAATGTGTTTAATTCACATTCAATTCACATTCAATTAATTCACATTCAATTAAATCACATTAATTCACTTAAAGAAGTGATTAATTCATCCTCCCTAGACATCCAAGGCACCTAGATTAGGAATAAATGACATCATCATCTCCCTCCCCCCTTTTATTGGAAATGGGTACATACCTCTAACAATAGAGATCTACAGGCATAGCTGTTTTCTGTATGTTCCAGCCTCTTCCCATTAATTATACAAGACATAGGCATAGTAAGTTAGCTATGTTAAAGTCTTATAACTGAACAAAACAAGTCAGGACCTAAGAGTCACTTCAGTGGAAAGAATGATAAGCAAATCTTTAAAAAATCCACTCTATAAAGTAATAATAAACAAATATGGTCTTTCTCGATCTTGATTTGTTCAGTGCCATACATATGTATAAATTGCAATGTCTACATGTATATTTAACCCATGTCTACACTTTGCAACCATGTTAGTAACTCCAAGGGAAAAAAAAACACACATAAATATATTTATTTCTTGTCCTAATCTGAGCACTCCATTGTTTATGTTTCTATTTGAATAGCACTTTCTCTGAAATGCCTGAAGTATGAGAAGTAACAATATGGAAATAAAGTTTTTTCCCCTCTCAGCACAAAGATTAATGAGCTTGTCAACTACTAGACAGTATGCAAATTTTCTATAACAATAGTATCTAGTACATTTTGTTGTACAAGTAAAAGAAGAAGCAATGGGGTCTCAGAATAAGAAAAAACATAATAAAAGCAGATGCACAGAGTCAGTCTTGGGTCAAATAACATTGTAAACATACATTGTGAGTCCCGCTACTATCTCTGTTCAGCAGGACAATTGATAAATTTTATAAATGAGTTCTTTTGTGTACATTCTGCTCATTCTGCTAGGGTGGTCACTTTCTCTTTCCCTTAAATTCTTCTGGGATTTCACTCGTTGATATATAGTTTTTCAAGCCTACATACCTCACCTTCACTCACACCCCTACTACTTCTCTGCTTTTTTGAAGTCTAATTCATGTGATGTAGACCTGAGCCAGAACTCAGAGCAGTGCTCAAAGGAAGGACTCAAAATACTAACAATGGCCAAGAGGTCACTTTGCCATTGAATTTTAAGATATGCCTGAACATTATTGAACATATAACTAAGCAAGTAACTGAAATTAAATCACCATTTACTGCCTTTTAAATGTTCTTGAAGTGACACACATATCTTGAATCCACTAGATTATAGAACTGTAAATTCATCACAGAGTTGTAGGTGAGCCAAGAAAAGAATAAGAATGTAACAGCATTTAAAGTAATAAGCGTAACTATGAGTCTAACAACTAGCTGTGAGTCTTCTATCATCACTAACTATTCAAATGGAAAATGTAAGACTGTCACCTACTGCATTTTCTACAGTGTCTATCATATTTTAAGTGGAATCATAAGTATATGATGAGGTAGAGAAAAACTTTACCAACAATTTTAAGTACAATGATCAACCAATATTTTCCATCCTATGCTTTCTATCCAGCACAGGAACAACAATGGGTTTACTGTCATGTCAGAGATTATTTTTTTTAACTGAAAAGTATTTTTTTAGAAGATGTGATAAACTTTTAAAGAATAAAAATATTTCAAAATACAGGTAAATACTTTTATACAAGAAAAGCATGTCAAAATTATGTAGTTTAATTAAGCTCAGCTTTTTCTAGATTATCTCGCATAAAATGAAAATACAGAACAGGAGAAATAATACAAGTGATGGATTTCCTTTTATATGCCCACTTCTGCAACACAACTACTACTGTTCTTGACTCTTTATGCCCTATATTCTCTTATAACAGCATTAGTCATAGGCTCAGCTGCTCTCCTATTTTTTCCTTGACCTTCAAAGCTGCACAAGCACTGTTGTAATTTCTTTATTATTATCTGCTCCTATCTTTATCCCCTTGGCCAAGTCCCGGCTAACATGCTCATTTTTATCATTGCTTTGTTTCTTTCTTGGCTTCGGACACGTCATTATAAAACGGATAATTCTATTTACACTCATTATTTAAGGAATTTTAAAAAATGGTGGCAAAACCCTGTAGTTTCAACAATAAGTAGTTCATTTCCTCGTTTTCTTTCACTTCCCTCAAAACATATGGACAAGAAGCAAGAGAGCATCAGCCTGTAACAAGGAATGAAGTTCGATCTCCTAGAAAAAGCTAAGACTGGTAAAAGAAAAAAACCTGGATTCAGACAGAGTCCCATTCTGAATACTGCCATGTCTTTCTTGAACAGTATTGAAATAAGACAGCTCCCATGTACTGCCCTCATATTTGTGCAAAATGGATATGATTTTTCTATCTAGATCATGCAACTCATTTTTCTAATTTAGTTCATCAGGTAGAAACTGAGAGCACTATATAGAGCATTAAAAAGGTTTTATGAATGTCTTAACCAAAGATTGTGAAAAAGTCACAAGTGGGCAATGGAGTATGATAGGCAAACTTGGCCGACAAAGAAAGGAAAAAGTGAATGTCTGTTTAATTTAAAGGTAGTTGGATTTTCTGGCTTGTTTTCTGAGTATGAGAAGAAAAAAAGACAGTTTAGAACTAGCTGCGGGTAAAGAAGAACATCCTGAAGACTGAGATTACCTGGCTTGTTTCACAGGGTGGTACCTTGATTATTTAACAAAGATTTTTTTTTTCCAAACCTCCTCCTTTCTTTTCAATCTAGATGTGACCTACCTATGAATGCAATCTATTAATGACAGTAGTATAACATCTCAGACACTACTTAGTAAAAAAAATATATATATATTTGGTTTTAGGAAAGTAGTAGAAGAAAAGTTTGACAGTAGATTGTTGCTATCTGGTATAAAAAGCCCAGAAAAATGAAGCAGGAGGCTTCAACATCTCAACTCCTACAGCTCCTGTTGTTCATATATGAAAAATAATATTAAGCCATTTAACTTACTTTCTATTTAGAAAACTATTCTAAGAATATAGATATAGGTATAGGTATAGATAATTACATCTGCAGTGGACATAGCATACTATGAAACTTCAGACATTACAGTGTATGAAAGTTCCTTGTTCATGTCTTTTTAAAAGAGTATGGTAAATGGAGTCCAGAGAGATTTATGCATCTAACTTTTCCTGGAGATTACTTGTAAGTATTCCTTCTAATTCCTCCCTATCACATGGTCTTATCTTTACTTTGCATAACAGCATTTTTATGTCTCTTTGCAAAGGTGTTTTGTTTGCTTGTCTTGGAGAAGGCAGACATATCCAGCCATATACTTTGTTTTTACAAAGTTCAGTCTTCCAGCAAAAAAAGACCAAGGTGGGCCTCTTCAGCACCAGTTATCTCTTGTTCAGATGGCACCTGAGACTACCATCATGTTCACTGCCTTTGCTGCTTTTGTGCTTGATAGAATTCACTGTGGTGCTTCTGGAATAGTTTCTTTTATGTTTTATGCATGGCACCAGCAAAGCTTTCTGCTACAGCACTGACTAGCAGTTTATCAATGTCAGGCTTGGTCTATGTCAATATTCCCCAAGCTGCTGTTCCTGTAATTGTCAATAGGGTAAGTTTTGACAACCTCATTTTGCAGAAGTGCCATACACAGTAGCATTTTGAGTGTGCTACAGCTGAGCTTTTTATGAAACAATATATAGATTTGACTCCAACTGTCTTGCTTACAAAAACTTGAGCTTCTCAAATACATTGTGTTTTTGAATATAAAATAGCTATCTAGATGGTAACTTTCAGGTAAAAAATTATGTTTTCTATTCTCAAGTTTTGGAAATCTCTTGGACATCTGGTTCAGCAAGCTGAAGCAGCATAGAGTCCTGCTGGCTATCATTTGTCACTTCTATTGTTCTGTTAAGTTTAAAATTGACTTTTACTACTTTTCTACATGTTCCTTCTGATGATGAGGCTGTTCTGAGTAAATAAAGACACCACTAAACTTTACCACATCTCTGTTTACCTTGGCATTTATAGTTTGCACTTTATGTATCAAATGGCTATTTTTATGCATATACTAAGGTACAAGTTGTTGTTTTTTTTTGTTTGTTTGTTTTGTTTTTTAATTTCACCTAATTAAGAGCAAAGTTTGTTGAAATTTAATGAGCAGTCCCTTTTGTGACCTATTGTTTCCTACTAGAATTTGTGTAAGAATTAGTTGCAATTCACTGTGCCTTTATTTTGCATGTCATTATTTAGGTTCCCATCTTCTACAACAACACTAACCTCTGGAGCACTGTGTTTGCCTTTGTTCCCTCCCAATTATTCAGGCCATAGCTGATTAACTAAGCTTCAGAAATAACAGCTTTCTTAACATCCTGTCTAGTTTGAGCTTAAGTTACATGCCTACATTTCAAAATTTAACTAGCTAAATAAATATAACAAATATATACAATTCTATAATTCTATATATCATATGTATCTTATAGGAATATAGATATCAGTTGCAGCTGGTAAGCTCTTCCTTGAAGGTGGCTTAAATCCCTCTCTGTCAGTTTAAACCAAAGTAGAATACAGTAAATTCATCCCTGAACCACAGCAACCTTGCTAACTTCTTCATTGCTTTAAATGATCAATTTACATTCAAGTTTCAACAGAAGCAGGTGCAAATATTCTCAAAGTCGTTAAGACAGCTTGTGGTGGTTAGTTAAAGCTTTCAGGAGTTCAGTACTCTGTCTCTAACAGCAGTCCTAAGGAAGAGTAACAATTTCTTCTTCATATATTCCATAAATATACTTCTTCCATTTATATGTTGTACCTCTTCCTTAATACTGCTTCCAATGATTGCCAGATCAGATTTTCTGTATTTGATGCTGTTTTTTAATTAACTCTTGATGTATCTTGTTTAAATCCAGGTAAATGTTTTACATCCTCAGCATTCTTTGTCAAGAAGCTCTGTACAGCTATCATATCCTTGTGATAAACCACCTCCGTTTGCTAGTTTTGTGTATTAATACATTGGACTCCAGTTCTTGTGTATTAATACACTGGACTCCAGTTCTTGTACTGAAAGCTTTTCCCTGATAATTTATAATTACCATCCCTGTTAATTAATAATAAAGCTACACTGCAAATTTTTAATTTCAGTATGTTATTTATGCTTCTTTCTTCAATTTTATTCACATGCCAGGATATTTAGCACTAGCTTTTGCTGAACTTCCTAAGTCCATTCCTCCAGCTTATCAAGGTTCTTGTTGTGGGGTGAATCCAGCCAGTAGCTATGCACCCCCCAGAGCCACACATTCACTGTCCCTGTCCTCAGTGAGTAGAGAACTGGAAGAGCAGTAGTGAGAAAATTTGTGGTTAAAGACAACTTAATAAGTGAGGTAAAGAGAGAAAAAAAGTGATACAAAGGCAATCACTGACCACTTCCCACAATCAGAATAATAGTCAGTGAGTCCCTGGGCAATGGTCACCTTGCCAGACAGGCCCTCTTTCCTCCATCTTCCTCTATACCCAGTTTTTATTGATATATTCAATATCCCTAAGGAATGTCTATGTCACACATAATTGTTAATCAGTCCCTAGACTCAGTGATGTCAATTTTCCACCCCCTCATGGTCCACCTATCCAAGCCACCTCCTCACAGTTTGGCTGCTAGAATATTATCTGGCTATACACACAGCAAGCAACATCCATTGCTCTCCCTTTGTTTACAGAACCAAACCTCATTGAGACTGAGGTGAAGCTGATAAAGCCTGTAGATCCCTAGATCTTTATATATACAAAGCACCTACCACCACATTCATAAACAATCTGAAACCACTCTGATGGCAGGGGTGAGAACAGAAGTTGGCCTGTTGGCCTGCTAGTACCCCTCAGCACTTCTGTTCCCAACTAATTCCAAAAACAAAACAAAACAAACAAACAACAACAAAAAAAAATCAGCCACAAGACTTTGCTGGCATGCCTCGAATCTGGAATGCATGCCACCTGGTCCCATTCCATCCATGGTCTTGTGTATGCCCAGTTTTCTTAAATGGTCCCTAAATCAATCTTTGTCCTCTTTCACCAGGTACTGAAATCAAAACATTAGCATAAATTGTTACAGCATAGGATACTATTCCTTTGAATTTTTTAATACTTTCTCCAACACCAAACAGTTTAGGCATCATTAAGTGAGAAAAATGTTAAAACATTTCCTACACCATAAATATAGAAAAATCTTCCAGTAAGAAAAATATTATATCAAGAAAAGTATCAGATATAATTATGCTGTATATGGGAATATCTCCAACATTTTCTTAAAAAATATATCAAGAGCAATCTGTTGATGAAAACAATTATGTAAAACAAGAGCCCACGTGAATGTCAAATATACTTAAATGCTGATAACTAACTACTAACTTCTCAGCTTCAAAATATATTTTACTAGAGTATCTATGCTTTCAAGTATGGTTCTGTTTACATTTAAGGAAAGTTCACATTTCAATCTGCTTAAAAGCAAATAAAGATCCTAGCTGCGGACTCCATTCTGTGCTCCACATGATTAGACACTCTATCGATTGTTAAAAATGGACACAGCATGTCAGATTTTGTTTTGTTTTTGTTTTTGTTTTTTCTTCCCTAAGAGCAGCTTATTCAGACTTAGGATGCAGTAATGCGCTATTGATAATAGTTGTCCAATCCAATTTTTCTTCTTTATTTCCTTTTAGCCAATAATTTTCATGATGTATAAGAGTAAAGTATATTTGTCTTCACATGCGATCTTATTAACCAAAGTGCTAAAACTAATCATCATTTACTTTTGGAGATCTCATTATAATTCTGTTTTGAACTTTTCAGCACTGTTTCAGCCTGCAGCTACATCAGTGATATTTCAGATCACAGCTTCCTTACTTCAAAGTAAACATTTGTAAGAGTAGGTAAAAATTCTCCATGAGGGGGCAAAGATTGTTCTTTGGAAGAACATCATTACTTGGCAAATTGTCAGCAGACAAATGAAAAACTCAGAAGATGGAAAGCTAGGACACTGCTGACACTGAATAGGAAGATGAAAAGTAAGGAGGATAACACAAAATTGTCAGTTGGTATAAAATGCCAGTAAGAAGCTGCACCATTGTTTAAATTGACTAGTTCGACTTCAGGAGCACCCCCGTAGTGTCCATGAGACTAAGATGCCACAGGAAAAGCATGCACTATCCATGTCCAGAGCACTGGGTATGGATCATTTTTGCCTTATGTAAGAAGACTGAATCAGAAAAGATCCACACCAAAATGCTTCCAAAAGCAAAGCGCTGCTTTCCAGTCTGCAGCACAGAGTTTGTTCCTGACAGAAAGAACAAGGGAACAGTTCAGATTTCTTTCAGTCTGCTTTCTGCCATCCTGGTCTGTCTATATTTACTAAAAATCTTTCATATGAAGGCCAGCAAATAAAGATAAATCAACAGGTAGATAAGGACATAAGTTGAAAGATAAAGAATAGCAAATACTGCAATGAGGCATGTGGTGCCTGACTCCAAACAACTCCAAATCATTGATTTTCCAACACAGATGGTGTAATACTTAAAATACTTACACCACATGTATACACATACACACACAAACATATATCTGACACACCAAAACACAGGGACTAGGGTTCACAGGAATACACACAGAAGTTGATGGAACAGTTGATGTAACATTGTTATAGCATTGTGTACACACATTTTGAGTCACTATGCATCAAAAGTACACTCAAGTCATGTGTGGTTGTTTTACCCTGATGGAGAGGTTGCCACCACAACCTCTCACTCACCCTCCTCATAAGGGGAGAAAATAAGATGGTCCTTCGGGGACCCAGGAGTTGGACTCAGTGATCCTTGTGGGTCCTTTCCAACTCGGATATTCTATGATTCTATGCTCTGGACACGTACGTATCATTTTTCTCCCCCCACCCCAACTCCTTTTTCTGCCCAAAATTTTGTTTAGACAAAAGAAATTAAGAAAGGTTCTGAGACACTTGTTATTGCTGTCAGTGGTAGAAAGAGATTTAAGGAAAAAAATAATACAAAATTACTCTGTTTTCCCATTGGGATGTTTGTTCTTGTGATTCTCAGGATTAGGATTCTAAAGAAACATTGAAGAAAAATGTAAGTTGCTATTTCTGTACATAAAAGCTGCCTGTATGACTTCTGCTTTAAAAAAAAAAAAAAAAAAAAAAAAAAAAAAAGTCTGGACTATAGATGGAGCAAAAAAAATCACTGTTCCAAAAAAGACCTAAACCCCTTATTGAATATATATGTGTGTGTGATGGATTGTCATCCAAATGTTTATCTGAAGTTGCCTAAAATAGTCAAGTCTTGCTCTTCTTAGCAAGAATAGCAGCAAAATCAGCAAAGGAGGAAAATTCGGTATTGTTTTAAGTGCAAGCAGCTTAGTCAGCTGAAATAAGTGTATTTTTTAGAATGGTGAACTTTGCCCCTTATTGTACTACGGATCTTTAAGTAAAGCAATGCCATAAGCCACGTGCAGTAAGGGCTGATAATGACCGGAACTATAACGTCACTCAAAGAGTCTGAAGAAAAGTATCTACACTAAAACAAATTCTTTGATGCAGAGTAAAGTAATTAATTGACAATCATCTCAATTGAGTGTTTACGTGTTTACTCAGCCACTGAATTATATGGAGGTCTGCTGTGCTTGCATTCCCTCCTCCCCCCCCTCCCCCATCCCACCCCCCAAATTTTTATTTTTATTTTTTCATTTAAAGAGCTGTTTTCTCCTCTGGTGTTTCACTCTTTAATTTTCTTGTCCAAATGCTCACTCAGTGACAACATCTTTCCCACCCACACCACTTCTTCACCACCCTTTTACAAGTCCTGTGTTTCTGTTAGCCTTCTTACACATAACTTTTCATTCATCCAACTGCTGTATCAGTAAAATTTGATAACACTGATCATTCAGGTATCTGTTTCCTTTGGACTTGCTTGAAGAAATGCTGAGCTATTTGACATTTATTTGATCATAGATCCAAGGACAAAGAATTTCCAGGCTTACATCCAAACTACATCCTGTTTGCAAGCAAACTGCATTTTCTTGTATATCCTGTCATGGTCAATCAGAATTGATAGTCCATCTCTAGTGTGGATATACTCAGCTTCTTGAACTGTCACTTCACATACTCAGTGAGAGATAGTCCTGCACAAAATTCACTGCTATAGACTAAGCATGGCTAAGACTATCCAAAAGCACACAGATGGTATTGAAATACCTAACGCTGAAATTTTGTTGTTTCAAAATAGCAGTAAAACAAGCATGCCATTTTCCTGAAAGCTATTCCAGTTTATGTATTAGTTTGTGTAAGCATCTTGCTTTCAAGGTCCCTCAAAATATAGTGATTTCCACCACCAGTAAAATCCCACGTATTATAGAGAAGATATACTGCTATTTATTTCCTATTTTTGCCTAATTGTTAATTATGAAATGACACGGATTAATGAATACTTTCCTAAACAAAGCCAATGAAATATTTAAATCCTGCCCCAGCACTTAGACTTGTGATCAATAGAAACTATTGCCTAGAGATTAGTTTTACCATGAAGATTAGTGATAAATTGATTGTTAGTCTACCGTTCTTATGCAAAAAGGAGACCAACAGAAAAATCTCTAGAAGCTAACTATAGGAGATTATCTATTCTATCTATTATGTTGGATCAAATGTATCTGTCAAAGATGTTTGCTAAATTCCTTTTAAAAATCAGTGGTGAAAAACGTTCTTTCACCTTCTTTCAAAGCCATTATGATTTTTTTCTTATTACCAAACATACTGTTTTGGCTTTTTTTTTTTTACTAGAAAAACAAACAAAACAAGCAATGATCAAACTGATTTCCTCTCATTTTGTTTGTAGGAAAAACAGTTAATCAGCCTTCCCTGTACAATAGGAGTCAAGACTTAATGAGTTATCACATATTCCTCCCCAGACCTTTAAGGTGACAAAAAAACAACCAAAATAAACAACAACAAATCAAAACCCACAGAAGAATTATTTATTCATAACTCAATTTTTTTTTTTTAAATAAAATTAATGTCACACTTCTCTAATGGAATCCCTTTGGTTTGTCTGCCTCTCAGCTCCAAATCAGGTAGTATTTCAGTAAAGACCTCAGAGCGGAGTCTTCTCTATTTCTACATTAACATACATTTCAGCATGAAATGTCCCTCTCTTACAACTGCAAAATAAAATTGACTAAAATTAAGTGCTTTACTTATCTTCTTGTCTAGCACTACTGCCTTTTTAGTTGTTTCCCACTTTACCTCTGCAATTTGATTTTTTTCATAGTTGCAGCATTTTGCTGCATATAGCATTATTAGCAGTAGTATTTAGCATAATCTTTGCAATTTCCTTTTTTTTTTTTTTAGCAAGTTCTCCAGATTCATTAAAATCACATAAGCCAAATCACTTATCATTCCATTCCACAGTGTTTTCCCATTCATCTTTATTTACTACAACCACAGATTGTATAAACATTGTCCACTTCATCAAGTTTTTTCCTGTTTCATAGCTTAGGAGTTGAAATATTTAAGGTAAGGGCACACAAGGGCAGTATGCTGAGAGAGTGCCATGTAAGTCGTATAATAGGAACTATCAAAGATAGAGTTGAGTCACTAAATCTATTGCTTTCAATGACTTAGTTCCCTTACTTGAGGTTGCAAAGCAGGCCTAACTTCAATCTGTCTTTATAGACCATCAATATATCCTAAAGTTAAAGCAGCCCTCTATTAAAAGTCACAAGCAAGGTAGAAGCTGCCAGTCCTCCCTACCTTACATTCCTTAAACATGTCATCCACAGTGTATTCAGTTTCAGTGGATGAGTTGAGATTGTTTTTTATTCTGCTTCAGACAATTTTAATGCATCTCTCCAGTCCACAAAGAGTGCCATAAAAGCAAGACAGTTGGGGAAATGTTTTACGGGATTTAGATTTGAGGTCCAAGGTTCTTGGCCACACTATATGTAATCTACTTGCAGGCATAGGGAAGGAAAGATCTTCAAAGCACCAGTGAAATTTACTACGGATCTCCAGACATCTATGAACAGAAAGTGTAGCCATCAGGAAATAACAACCTAAATTTTGTCTGATAGAGAGATGTTTAACTTCTGCAATGTTTATATATGTTTATATATGGCCAGTACCTGCTGTCTGGGATGTAAAGTCTATGTGCAGTTCTGTTAGATTACCAAATAACACTACATGTGCCTCTGATCATTCTGTGAGCATGCCAATGAAATCAAGTATTGCTCAAAACGTAACTAGAATACAGACTTGCATGGGCTATGTGTCTTATTGACTAGTTTCACTAGTTCTTCTCTTAGAATAAGTGGAACAAATGTTGGCAAGTTCCAGTTCTTTTTAATTATCTAGGAATCTAGGCCTCTAACAAATCTTTTGGCTTTTATTTGTGACTACATTCATTATCACATTTTACAAGTTTTTGGCATTTTATAGTGTACATATTTTTCTTACTATCATTAACAGCAGTTCTTTAGAATGGATGCAGACTTTATCTAGGTTACATTAAAGGAAAAAAATCAAGAGTTATCTGCAGGAGGAGGGAACAAAATTTTGGTTACCATTTTCAAGGAAGACAATTTCTTTTCCAATTGTTGCATTTGTTTACGTATAAAATAGCAGTTTCAGTAAAACTAGAGATTATCTTAAGAGAAGATCACTCCCACCTTGAAAAATTCCCCTCTTTTCAGATAGCTGTGTTCTATGATGAGTAAATCAAAACTTTCATATTTGAAATGAGAAATAATAATAATAATAATAATAAATCTTATCACTAGAATTTTGTCTAGAAAATTGTCAGACACCTTTAGGCAGACAACTAGTGTACAGGAGAGAAGAGAAATCTATACATCTTAGTCAATATGGGAAACAAATCATCCCCTCATCCTTCTGTACAGATTTTTTTACTTGCTCCTTCAAATGATGGAAAGATGTATGAGACTACAATATAAAGTACATTCTATGTGACACGGTCCTTAGGCATATGTGGTCTTTCAATATAGAAAAATACTTCCACATATTATCTAAAATGAAAACCTTGCCAGCCTGCAAATGTAACAAAAGAAAGAGATGTTGATGCAATATGATAAACCGTTACATTTTCTTTTTCCTAGAAGCTCAGCTTAAGTTTAGACCAATACACATGTTAGAGCTCTGCACTTTGAAAAAGCATTATATAAACCCAAGGTTTGCAATGTCCTAATAAAAAGCATGCAGCAGTTCTCATACCTTTTGAAAAGAGAATGTAGCATGGCTTATCATCAAAACAATAATATTTAATACACATTTAATGCACACTGTGAAGTAGTGCTTGACATTCTCCGAAGAAGTGTAAAAAGAAAAGCCATGAATCTGAAAGTCTCCCGACAGTGACATAGGAACTTCCCACTTTATTGCTGCTACTTAAAGCTCACAAAGCACACCAAGTTATAACATAAAACACCTTTGAACTTCAATGAACATATAGATACTTCCCCTCCTGTTCACCTCTAGCAATTTTTATTTAGAGACAGGAGCTCAGCCTTTATGATGTGACAGTTTGAAACAGTATGTCATTTAGCATTTTCAAACTTCCAGAAAAACAGGAACATACTTCAGACTTCAAAGTTACTCATGAAAAAGTGTTCCAATACTTTTGTGCAACTGATTCAACTGCTGGGATCAGTATTTAAAAACCATACTAATAATTCACTTTCAGAATCTCCATACAATGCTTACTGTACCCAAGCATCACCTCTTCTTTTTACTCAGTTCTGTCTCTGATTTCTCTTTAGCAGAAACAAAATCCCACTTTAAATCAGCCAGTTAACAATTTGCCTGAGTTTTTCTGAAAACATAACAGTTCATCACTTCTTCCTTCTCACTAGTGAGAAACACACAGTGCTCTACCAAATATTCTCTTCATACAAAGTAACTAAAGATGGAATAGCACTTTGTTCTGTGGAGAATGCTATCAGTCCTGGAAATAATCTGTTGATGCTACATAAATCAGTTTCATTTCCTCTCTTTCCCATTGGTTCTGATTGACTCAGATCTCAGAAGGCGACTGAATGTAATCTGTTAGATAATTTCCTCATAGTGATTTTTTTTTTGTATATAATCAGCAACAGTACTTGAGCCTATATACATATACACCTGTGGGATCTTCGCAAGAATTGCTATTCTGCACTCTATATGTAAGTAAAAATAAAGAGTAACCTTAATAAAATTAGTATATTCTTTTTTTGACCCATTCCTTTGAGCAAAAGTCACATGCTGTTTATTAAAGCATGTACATTACAGAACAAATAAGAGATTTTTAACCAGTTATGACAAAATGTTCATCTTTTTAATATGCTTTTACAACTCTTAAGGATCTCAAGATTTGCCATCAAATTAAACAAATTGTTCTTAAACTCATTTATTCACAATTGGTACTGGTAGCAATGGAAGAAGTAATGGCTTTAATGGCTTCTGCTTACATGCTTATGCCGAACATGTTTCCCAGCTGGTTTGTTTTGCCTGCCACTCTGTCATACACCATGTATTACATTACCAAAACAGCTGAGATAAAATAACCTGGATGTGTGGGAGTGCAAGATTTTTATTTTTTTTTTTAGATACATTCACAATTTATGAGATTTGTCTACCACAATATCTTCCATTTTAACATTTTGATTAACTGAATTTGTTTTGGTAAAGTCAGCCTTATTTATTTAGTTTATAATACAAACATATTCAAAGATCGTGAGTAAACAAACAGGACCAGGTAGAAATTTGTTCAGGATGAGTTTGAATTTGAAATTCATATAATAAAGTTTGGTAATCACTTTTTGCCACCTTTTTTACTACAGTGTAGTGACCATGGAGAAATTTCAGAAATATTTACAAATAGCGCTAAAGTACTTAGGTGTGTATGTGTTTAAAGCTCATTTTGGTTTTAATTTTGAAGGTTTAATTTGTTTGTTTGTTTTTGTTTTTATTTTTAACTACAGATTTACAGCCCTTTTTGCTTTTAAAATGTGGGTCTATACTCTCCTATGCTTACAGAAACCAATGTGAGAACATTTTGGTATTTGTGAATATAGTACAAAAAGTAAAATTTGCTATGGATACATATAATTGTGATTCCATTGATTTTCACTACAGGTAGAAATCTGGATCCAATCTGTTTATGTTTTCTTTTAAGATGTAGAGAACAAAAAAACAGGAAAATTTTGATGAATTATGGAAAATAGGCTATGGACCTAGGATTGGGGGGGGGGGGAGGGAGGAAGGAAGGAAGGAAGGAAAGAAGGAAGGAAGAGAATACAAGATAATTTGGTTAATTTACAATACAATACAAATAGAAGCTTTTATCCATGAAAACGTTCATTTTAGTTTTTACTGTTTCTGTATTTTCTCATATAATTAAGAACATTCATTTGAAGTTATGCTTACGGAGCTATTTGTTTAAAAATCAATAGGCATTGAAAATAGTATCTGTAGTTTCTACTGTTTTTTTTTTTTAATTAGAGATTTTATTTTTAATAAGAAAAATGAGGAAAGGTCAAAATGATTATTTCAAATTCCAGATGCTTCTGATCTTACAGACAGAAATGGATAACCAAAAGAAATGCAGTGGCCAGTGTAAATGAATGATTAAATACCCGGTTATTTATCTGAATCCATAGTTATGTCTGAAAATGTTGTTAATTCAAGAATGTTTCTTTAAAAAATGTATTTTTCTTGTTGTCCAGTATGTCTCAGTTTAAGTTTACTGTAAGCTCACTATTTGACAAATTTATGTCTAAAAGGCAAAATAAATATACATATTTTCATAAACCTATGTGATGAATGCCGCCTTTTTCAAGCTACTGTGTTAAAAATAAATTATTTCAGGATAGTTCAATTAATACAATTTTTCAGAAGTAAAGCATTTATTGATATTTGTATTACCTAATAACTGACAGAACAAATATTTTTCCTGCTTTTATTTACAACTTCATACTCATTCAAGAGTATGTACTCCCAAAGAATCACGAGATTACAAAACAAGCACAAAAAAAAAAAAAAAAAAAAAAAAAAGTTATTTACTCTTTGTTTCACTTCTGTTTTGGGATTTGTATCTAGTCTTCTCCTTCATGACATGCTTAGCTTAATTCAGGTCACTTTGTAAAACTTTACCAACCTGTGTTAGAAGCTTTCATCTCTGTTTTAGCTTTTAAGAAGAATAAAATAAAATGTATTGATTTTTTGCATGATGTCATGATACCTGGAGATGTGATTGAAAGATCATTTATGGAAACAGCTGTGTGTCTATTGAGGCATTCCCCAGTCCCCACCGCAACAATTCCATGCTTGTTCACACATGAGTTCTTACCCAGCTCTGAGACTCTCTAGATTGAAATTATTTTTTCTATTTTCCAGACTAATTTTTTTCCTAATACTCATTTATATCTAAGAAGGTCAGTGATGGATTTCCTATCTCTCATATCAGTACCTCATTCTACTAAAAACTAGCAATTACACAGTTTTCAGTTACCAGTTTTTGAAATGTATTGAACATTGAATTTAACAATAAATGGCAGTAGAGTATTCAGGAAGTGGAGAGCGTTTTCTTTCTTGTTTACTTGTACAGTTACACAACCTTCAAGATAAATCCCAGTCCTGAAGAGAATTAAGTGTATAAATATTGCAACATTATAAGAGTAGTGTAATTGCTTTCAATTGTTCTTGAAGAAATCAGGTTCCTAGGTGCAATCTTTCATTTTGAAATAGTCTTTTTGCCTTCCAGTTACAAAAAACATGTGATTGAAAGGAATAGGTAAACTATTCTATCATCTAGTTTTCTAAAAGCAAAATCTGCTCCAGATGTACCCGAAGTCCATACCCTACTATGACAAGACTTACCAGGATAAAGATGTTAAAAGATGTTAATTTTTTTTAATGTTTTCCATCTTCAATACAAAACATGTAAGAGTTTCACTCTAAATGAAATACATTGGGCATAAGTCCATATCATGGAGGTACTTACCCTAAAACATTGAAACACTTTGGAATTTTTGAGTAAGCCTTGGCTAGCTTTTTTAAACAGGTACTTTTTTGCAAGAGGAAAACTGTTTTAAACTTAATTCGATCAAGAAATATAACTGCTAGTGAACTATGTATGAGTCAGTTACTCATTATTTCAAACAATTCATTTTTCAGGTATTAAGTCATTTTGAGATGGATTTTTAGTTGGTGAGAACTATCTGAAATATGCAGTTTGGGGTTTTCAACACCTCTGTTGCTAAGGCCCATCTCATTTTAAACTGGCATTCCAAAGACAAATTTGGCTATGAATGTCCATTTTTTTGACAAATATATATGTGGATAGATAGATAGATAGATAGATAGATAGATAGATAGATAGATTCAGATAGGTAGATTCTGGGTTCTGTGTTGTAACCAGAAGTAGCATGTTAGCCTACTGAAATCTATTTCTGTGATCAAAAGTCACACTAAAATTCACTATGGATTAATTTGAGTTACTTCTGAATGAAGTGATTTGTGCTCAAAAGTGAGATGTAATTAATTATATAGTGTTTGGGTGCTTGTAAACAAACCCTTTTTTGAATTTTACTGACAATTACAGTGAAATCACCTGTAACATAGCAAGTTCCAAAGCAACCATATCAAGTCTGTCATCTGCTGCTACTAAAACATCTTTTATTGTTCTGGAGACTACCTAGACTAGTCAGGCCTAAGACTGTTAAGGTTCATTAGATCTATTACCCCAGGGCTGTGCTGAGTAGATGGTATTTCATAGCTGAATGCAGGGATGTGGTTATGTTCCATCCTTTATAAAGATGACCCATGGAACATTTGTAGTAGCCATATTTGACTTCTGATTATATAAACTATTCTGCTTGTTGTTTAAAAGGGCCCTTTGCTGTGATCTTACATCATCTTCAGAGAAAAAAATCAGTTAGGTCCACTTGAGTTCTAACCACTGTACAAACAACTAATCTAAAAGAATGAAAACAGAAGAGAACTAAGTATATTGTCTTACCTTCTGCCACTCCAAATATGCATCACAACCACTTTAGAGCAGAGTGTCTTACTCATTCTTGATTCTCAATGAACAGAAGGGCCGGACAGCTTCATCCTAGTAACAAAAGAAATATTCCTTCAATGGAAAAAGTCTGTCTACTGCAAGAGCTCATCCACATCTTCCCTTTGGGAGGAATGGGCTCTCCTTAAACTACAAGGCACCAGTTCCCTCCTTAGAAGAACATACTTAATGTTTCCTTCAGAGTCAAGAGTTTAATCTAAAAGCCAGAAAGGAAGCTTTATTACACTATAGATAACCAAACACACTGCACAACACAGGGAAGAGGCTCCAGATGAGACAGTACAAAACAGAACCTCTGAGGGAATGTTTAACAGCCATGGCTTCTGTGAGAGTCAGGACCATATGGCTTGGTCTGTGCTAGCAAATTAAGTGTGTCTGGGAACACTCCTGGCCTCTGAGGCCAACTGGCGCAGCACAGATGGTGTCTATGCTACCAAAAGTTCGGCCTCCAAAAGAGGGAGAGCTGACTACCAGGAATGATACTTGAAAATTCTAGTGAACTGTTTCTGAGAGTGCTACATTGTCACTGAAACCATTTAATCTACTGATATATGAGTAGCCTATATTTTCTAGGGATATTATCATTCAATATGACAGGCCCATATCAGCCAATATAAAGTAGGAAGAAATTCACTACAAAATCATTTTAACTCATCCTCCAGAGAAGCCAATACACACATGGAATCCACAGACTCAGAGACTCAGAAGTTGACTGAAGTACAGCTGCAGGTGCATCGCAGCCACAGAAACTCACTGTGTGATGCAGTACCACTTGCACAAGTGCTTAAACTAGGAATTATTAAAACACTACCATGTAAGAGCATGGCCTTATTGTAACACAAGTCTGTTGTATAATCATAATTCTTCAGAAGTCAAGTAATTCTATTTTCTTTCATACTTCTCTATTTATGCAAACATCATTACTACTTTTACCTAATACTCCAGTATTTTTGTTCTTTCTGAGCCCCTGCTAGGCCACATTGATTACCCATTATGTCTTCACTATTTTCCTTTCTCCCAAGCCAAGATGGTGGCACCACATCAATTAGCAAGCTGTTTGAAGAACATAAACTTTTAGTGCCACAAAAATAAATAAATAAATAAATAAATAAATATTTGGCAGAATGTTTCTTACCCACTGCTTAATTAATATTCACAGGTTTTAGCCAATGTTCAAAATTTTAAGACTAATCTACCAAGCCAAACAATACAAGTCTTTTTTTATTGATTTATTTTCTTATACTTTTTACATCCTAGCCTTTACATTATTCTCAGAGCCTATCCATCTTTCAGTGCTTATTATGAAGGTCTCTAGACATTAAACAGCAGTAATTTTACTCTAAATCAGTGTTTCCATTTGTCATAGAGATCAAACCACATTTTTCCCATTTAGTCAGAAATTCTAATCCATTCTTCTACTGACTGGCAAGTGGATTCCCAGCAAATTGTAGCACGACATCCTCCAGTCTGCTTACTGTCATTTAAAAAAGAATACTACTCTAGCTTTTAGCACCATGCCTCAGGATAACAACCCGATATACAATCACAAACAGCAGAACTATAGATTAAATTACAATCTTCTCTCTGCTGTCCTCTACCACACTTTTACAGTTAGCAAGGTTTTTTTTTTTTTTATCACAGAAATCAGAGAAATCCTATCAAGAACCCATCTATTCTAAGTTGCAAGTAGTTCATAAAAAAAAAAGAAAAAAAGCCTTTAGCCAATTCAATTTCTGTGAATGAACATTATAAACCAATAACAGCTGGGTCTTTCAGAAAGACCAGAAATATGGATACCTTGTCAAAGAAAAGATCACTGCAGAAAAGAATCAGAGAAAATCAGTCCCTTTTCAGCTTACCATAAAAATGATAAACTTTTTTCAGTAATTGAATAGGCCTTGGAACACCAGGAGAATGTATCCTACATAAACTTGTGCTTCTCAAGATGATAAGACAAATTGGATTACCTGGAGTATTAAGTGGCCCCAAATCCCGTGGGGAATGTTTATTAATATGCTTCTGTTACTTTACCAGCTTTATGATTCAAGAGAGAATTTGGAAAAGACTGCACATTCTTGCTACAACTTACATTTCTGACAGCTTTGGAAATGTATTTATTGACCTGAGATTTCAGGTTCTCTCTATACATTGCACAAGCTGTTTTTCAGGTTCTGCTAGCATTATTTTTTCTGATTATTTTTTCATGGTGGACTGAACTCAAATGCATTTAATATATAAAATATATATATATTAATATTAAATAACAATCAGAGTACTGTTCCATTATTTTTACAAACTTTGTTAACAAAGTCCATTATATAAATATACAAAGCACAAAGTTTAAAATCCAAGATACTTTCTCTAAAAAGCAAAAACAAAACACACACAAAAACAAACAAACAAACAAAAAAAAAAACAACACTGTATTTAAAAGCACTGTATTTATTTCCATAGATTATAAATTTTTCCTGGAACCATTTGCTCTAACACTAAACCTTTTGGAGATGGCTCCACAGACCTTACCAGTGTCAAATATTTTGTGTCTATGGAATGAAGAACACCTTTTGCTATTTTACAGACAACTGCTATGTTCTCTACATTCTTTGATGACAAAAAAACTCAGTCCAGGCAGTAAGCAACTGTATTCCTCACAATTCACAACCAACTTCCTTAAATCAATATCTTCCTTATAAGTTGCCTGTATCAAAATACATTTCTTGTTTTATCGATGTGTGAAATTAAAATCCTTTATGCTTCTAAAATCTCAAGAGAAAACAGATTCAGCGTGTGAAACAAATCTTGTTTATTTTCAGAAATCTTGACTCTTCAGCTGTCTAGGTGTTCTGCTCAGGCAGCCACAAG
Organism: Aythya fuligula; assembly: GCF_009819795.1. Lineage (NCBI taxonomy): Eukaryota > Metazoa > Chordata > Aves > Anseriformes > Anatidae > Aythya > Aythya fuligula. The sequence goes on along the minus strand of NC_045562.1, from coordinate 22,484,120 downwards.
GTTGTATGAGGTCCCTCAGCATTCAGAAAAAAAATGAAGAAGATCAGGCAGATTTGGCAGCATGCAATCATCAGAAACTTAGTTTCCAAAATACAGGAAATATTTATTTATTTTGTCTTTTTTTTTAATTTTCGGGAGAGGATAACTAGATTGATCATTAATGAAAGTGAATGTGATAGGTAGGTCAATCAGTTAACATAACTGTAAAGAAGAATAATGTTTGACAGTTGAAGAAACATTAGCCAAAAAAAAAACCAACACAACTTTTCCATAGTAATTTAAACTAATTGTTTTATTGTAAGAAATTAAGATGGAAAAATATAATCACTGCCTATAAATCTTAATAAGCATCATTAGTCATCTTAGATCACATAGATTTTGGCTAACTTTCAATAAATTGTTAGCAGTCATTGGTCCCAGCCAGCATGGGTTTGTGAAGGGTAGGTCCTGCCTAACTAACCTGATTTCCTTTTATGATAAGATCACCCGTATGGTGGACCAAGGGAAACCAGCTGATGTGATTTTTTTGGACTTCAGCAAGGCTTTTGACACGGTTTCCCATAGGATCCTACTGGACAAAATGTCCACCATACAGCTAAATAAAAACATCATACGATGGGTGAGCAATTGGCTAACGGGCAGGGCCCAAAGGGTTATGGTAAATGGGGCTGCGTCAGGCTGGCGGGCGGTCACCAGTGGGGTCCCTCAAGGCTCCATTTTAGGGCCGGTACTTTTCAATATTTTTATAAACGATCTGGATGTAGGAATAGAGGGTATTTTGAGCAAGTTTGCTGATGACACCAAACTTGGAGGAGTTGTGGACTCAAATGAGGGTGTAAAGGCCTTGCAGAGGGATCTGGACAGGTTGGAGAGCTGGGCGATCACCAACCGCATGAAGTTCAATAAGAGCAAGTGCCAGGTCCTGCACCTGGGACGGGGAAACCCTGGCTGCATGTACAGACTGGGCGATGAGACGCTGGAGAGCAGCCTAGAAGAGAGGGATCTGGGAGTCGTGATAGACAGCAAGTTGAATATGAGCCAGCAGTGTGCCCTGGCAGCCAGGAGGGCCAATCGTATCCTGGGGTGCATCAAGCACGGCATCGCTAGTAGGTCAAGGGAGGTGATTGTCCCGCTCTACTCTGCACTGGTACGGCCTCACCTCGAGTACTGTGTGCAGTTCTGGGCACCACAGTATAAAAAGGACATGAAACTGTTGGAGAGTGTCCAGAGGAGGGCTACGAAGATGGTGAAAGGCCTTGAGGGGAAGACGTACGAAGAACGGCTGAGGTCACTGGGCCTGTTCAGCCTGGAGAAGAGGAGGCTGAGGGGGGACCTCATCACAGTCTACAACTTCCTCGCAAGGGGTTGTCAAAAGGCAGGAGACCTTTTCTCCATTAACACCAGTGACAGGACCCGCGGGAACGGGGTTAAGCTGAGGAAGGGGAAATTTAGGCTGGACGTCAGGAGGGGGTTCTTCACAGAGAGGGTGGTTGCACACTGGAACAGGCTCCCCAGGGAAGTGGTCACTGCACCGAGCCTGTCTGAATTTAAGAAAAGATTGGACTGTGAACTTAGGCACATGGTCTGAACTTTTGGGTAGACCTGTGCGGTGTCAAGAGTTGGACTTGATGATCCTTAAGGGTCCCTTCCAACTCAGGATATTCTATGATTCTATGATTCTAAATTGCAGTAATGGTAGTATATTGTCTTGTATTTGAATGCTGTGCATCATATTTCTGTCCTTAGGACACAACAGCATGTAAAACGAGTAACAACAGCATGTTATTCCTTTGCTTAAAATCATGAAGAAAAAAAAACAAACCAAAATAAAACTATAATTGTTTTATGAAAAATCAGGTGGTACCTAGCAGAAAGGGAAACACAAAGCATAAAATCCAAAGAACAAAGCTCTGCAAAATATGGTATTTTCATTTCCAAGAGTGTCTTGTAACACTGAGCCAGATATGCTGCTATGTTCCAATAGTCCTCAACAACTCTAGTGAAGGAAGGAAATAGCAAGGTTGATTTATCTGGCCAGAGTATACCAGCAAGTTACCATCATTTACTTCAGATTATTGCCTAATGAGTTTGTTCTTTGACTTTGAGTTCAGAAGTTGAGATAGTATCTTATAACAGCCAAGTTCTGTTATGCTTAAGTCAATGTACATTCTACATGATTTAAATGAAAAACCATAAATCAGTATCAACGTACTAAGAAAATGGACGCAGATTCACTACAAAGATTTCTGAAGTATAGAAAATGTTTTAAGGATGCTCAGGAGGACTTTTTTAATGACTCAAAGGGAGTAGGCTTCTCTGCTATCTCCAGATTGGTGTTAGGAAGGCCAAAGTGTCTATATGGGTTTGCCACATAAAACATCATTGAGCTGAAAATGCAATTTGGAATATTTTTGAATATTAGTTTGAAAGTATTTAGAAAACTGTTCAAATACTATATTTACCATGCAAGTATGCTGGTTCCCCAAAGTTAACATTATTGTTCCAACAATCATACAATGTAGCACTATGTAGTAGTGCTACGTTGCACTAGAGACTCACAGCTGTATCTGTGAGACAGCTGAATCTCACTAATCTGCTCTGAAGTCAGGCATCAAAAATAGAGTCATATACACAGAAAATTCTGGATCAAAAGATTTTTGAAAGATCAAAAGAGAAATTAGTGTAATGAATGACTACTATGAGGTACTTATTAGTCGATAGCCTAGATGGTAAATCTTTTGACAGTTATAGCTGTGTGAGATTAGTTTAGATCCTGACCATCTACAGAATAAGTGGTACTCTTTCAAACAGAGACAATTTCCAATTGTATAGATGCAACTACATACCCATTTATCTTTATAGCATGCAAAAAAGTCGAATAGACTTTTTGCGTCACCCTTCCTAATTTGTAGAATGGATATAATGAGAATTCCCCTTTTCACGAGTGTTGAAAAATATACTGCAGCATGGTTATAAGGCATTTACAAAATTGATAAGTCATATAACACTCATTGAAAAAGAAATAAGTATGCATTAATCATTTTATTCCTTTATCTTCCAAACAATATATATGCTAAAAGAAAAAAAAAGTACTTAACTTAGAATCAGACCTGGAAAATGACTTGCTTGTGGTTTTTTGTTTTTGTTTTTATTTTTTTATAATAAGGATTTGTCTGTGATCTGTATTACGTTTTTCTAACATGTTGTTTTTACAATGTTTCTGCGTGCTTTTTAAAGTAGGAGATTTAGGGATTTTTGGTTATGGAGAATTGAGTATATTAATCAGAAAAAGCTTGCCTTGCCTTGAAGTCTGTTCTCAGGTTTGTGTTTTGGTCTGCTTTTGATATTCAAATCACTATTTAAATAACCTCATGTTCTTACTTAGCAAAACCGTTTGTGCTAACGAAGTGTTTCCTCTGCTTTACTGCAGGTCCCTAAGGTGACTGTTTCACCAGATACTGTATAACCGTACTGTGTTTAGTGGCTAATGATTAGGTTGTGACTGTTTATTTCCTTCTTTTTTTATTATTATCTTGTTCAAAAACCTGCCATGTCACGTTACAATCCCATATTCCTTTTCATGGAAAAGTTTGTGCCAACTTGCCTGCATACCAAAGTCTTGAGTCCAAAGTTTGCTAGATGATTCAGAGGGAAGGAAGGGGAAAAGGACAAATGTCCCTTCCACAAAGCAGAGCCTTGGAACACTGTAGTCGTACTAGTGGAGAGATTGAGGGAACACAAAAGAGACCCTTCGTGACACAGTTGCACTTGCGGGCCAAAAAAAAATAAAAATAAAATAATAAAATAAAATAAAAATTAAAAAAAAAATACACTATTTCTTTAAGCTATAGTGATGCAAAAACGGATGAAGCAAGGAGCAAGATAGATCATCTGTGTCTTAACGACACAAATGTTCAGGTAAGGAAAGTTCCTCAAAATATTAGTAGATGCTATCAGCGACCTTTAACATGCAGCTTGTCAAAATAGCTTCTCTGGTTATCACATCCCTTCAAAATGCAAATGTGTCTCCCCTGACCTGCGTATTCTTTGCTTTCCAACTGCTTTGTGCATTTGGAGGCACATGGCACTCCTTACATACCGTGAACAAGAGAAGCAAGCACCTGCTAATGACCCCAGTCTACTTTTAATGATCTCCACATCCAAAATTGTGAAACGTCTGTTAACCACAAGGAGAGCTCTGTTAACTTGCTCGCTAGATGGGATTTTAAGATTAGAATGTTTAGCAAAAAAACTCATTCTGCTTCCTGATAGCAGAATTGTTACAAAAATATGAAGCAAAGCACATTAGGATTATATATAACAATAAAGATCTTCACATTCTTTGGTATGTCCCCTACCTGCTTCTTCTTTCTTTAAGGTTAAGTTGGAATATTTCTCTAGTAACTTAAAAGCTTTTCTGCTATTCATTCTACTGGCTAAAACGGTTGTTGCCTTTCCTCTTTCCACCTTTTTTAGCAAAAGGACAGAGAACAAATCTGAGACTTTTCCTGTGTCGTTCTGTTGCTTCCTTCTGGTGTGAATACGTTCTTCCTTGATCCTTGACTGCTTATTGTGAGGCCTCTTGGACATTCAGAAAATTAGAACAGAACAGAACAGTGGGAAGTCCAACTGTCTGACCACTTCTGGGTTAACCAAAAGTTAAAGCATATTATTAAGGGCATTATCCAAATGTCTTTTGAACTTACGAACATCAACCACCTTGCTAGGAAGCCTGTTCCAGTGTTTGACCAACAGCACAGTAATGGATTTTTTCCTAATACCTAATTTGAACATCCCTACAAATTGTTTGATAGAAACATAAAATACACTGAAGAAATTCATACATGTGTTTCAATTTGTTCCCCTGCTAGGAAGTACTACTCTGAAGTATTTGGTTAGCATACCACATGTTTAAAAACTATTTTTCAAAATTGCTGTGAATGATCATCACAATTAATGGCTCTAGTAATTTAAGTCAATGAAAAGTGAAGAGACTTCAAATGCTAACAGCATTAGCAATATCAATATATCAAGCCCCTAAATGCATGCAAAACACATTTTGAACACATTTTGTATTAGAGAAAAAAAATATTTTCCCAGTCTCCGCTTTCTGACCACTACACTTCTAACATTTTTTCCTCAAATTCACTATTACAACCAGGAGATTTTGAGGAAAGTATTACAGCCACAAATAAATAAATAAATAATAATTAAAAAAAAAAAAAAAGTCCAGAAAAAATCTTATCACAAAATTAGAACAAATATCAAGTTCAATTACCAGGAAAAAAAAAAAAAAAAAAGGAAAGTAAACATTCCTTGTTTCAACTGATAGGTTGATAGGTAACATTGCTCTGGCATCTTAGCCAAACACTAAATACTAACAGCCAAGGACTAAGCTGCCACACATATATCCTCCCCTATAATATGAATAAGGAAACATCCAAGTTGATAAATCCAAAGAAATTTTGTCTTTGTAACCATAATTTGTAATAAACCTATGGCATTTAGTGTCATTGAAAGTAGCTGATACAAAGAATTCTGAAAAATAAAAATTTAAAATAAAAAAATAAATAATAGGATACTTATTTAGAAGATCCAGAATTGTCAGAGCAATGATAATGCCATTGACATTTTTGTGACAGATAGTAAACTACAAATGTACTTGGAAGCTTAATATATAAACATTTAATTCTACCTGCCAATTTTATCCAAGTCATTCTGTGAATTATCTACTGTTCATAATTAGAGATAAGGGACTAAACAGGCTTTTGGTCTGTTCAAATATGGCACTAGTTATGTTCTTTTGTCTTACTGCCCTAAAGATGGTATAGGGTTGAAAAGAACTAATCGTAATTTTTAAACTACTCATTCAAGTTAAACTTCACAAAATTGTGTGGAGTCTTGCTCTTTCATATTAATCTATAATGACGTCAGTTTACTTAACATCTTCTAAGCCTATACTTCCTTTTTCTCTTTTTGCCCTTTTCAAGGGCTTTCTTCTTTTAAGAGATATATGATATGAAACTCTGTCAATGTATCAAATACAATAAGTCTATACAGAAAAATGTGTTTGAGCGTTAGTTCTCTCTGGTCTACATTGTTTATAAGGAAAGACAGCTCATATATTGCTTGTTATTAATATCCAAGAGTGCTGAACAGCAAAGAAGGAAACTTTCTTCTCACAGAAACCTTTTATCTTGACTCAGCTGAAAGTTAATATACTATAGTCTCAGTTAATAGATGATCAAAGGCATAACCCAGTGTGAGGATTAAAGAGAGTTCTGCTGTGACCACCTTCATATATTCTGCACAGCAAGGTATTAATGAAAGCAAAGATAAGTCCAAAAAGCCAATATTGATTTTAAAAATGAAACCATCTTTTCATCTAAAATAGGTGAATATGACAAAATGTCACCATGCACTTGAGAAACAACAACGAAAAGATAACAGCAGGAAATTAATTAGTTTACAGAAAAGGTGAGAATCTATTATACCAGGTTCTGATTTAGGAAGCCATCCCTAGTCAGCAAAACACTTTAGCATATGTTTAACTAGAAACACATTCACATTCCGTGAACTTGATGGGTTATAACACATTCTTAAAGTTTAATATTAAAGCAGTGATTAATGCCTAATATTGTTCTTGCTAAAACTCAAAAGTTTTTGCTACGAACTTTTGCTATAGTTTCCCTTTTAAAGCTAGTATGCTTCTACTATTTATGCTTAGTCCTATTCTGTCTTTATTGTTGTCATTTTTGTTATCTGAATAAGAAAATAATTACTGTAAATATTACTGTAATATCTCATTGTTTTTATTTACTTCCAAAGATTAAGATTAAAAAAATAAGAGCTGACTTGTAATCTTGAATGTGGAATGTATACATTGCCTTGCTTCATGTATATATCATATATGTGTATATTCAGTAGTCATATCATGTATCATATTCAGTGTATATATTGCTTCATGTCTATATCTGTATCACAGATTCATGTATTTAAACAAGATTTTAGAAGTGTTTCTATTCTAAGAATTGCTTCCCTCTTCAGCTGCTTTTTAAAGATTTCCAACTGCTTAATTCATAAAAACAGAGGTTTTGGAGCGAACAAAACCATCAAATATTTTTTGATGTACATATCAAGGACAGACATTTGAATATGTATATTTTAGAAGAGTTGTACTGTGAAAATAATTATTGTGGAGGAATACTGCTGCGTATAGAAAGCAGAGAAGCCAGATTGGAACACCAGGGGGATGGTGCTATGAAGAAGTTAACATGAGGCATTCAGACTGTGGATGGCTTTACAAGTAGCACTGACTCTGTGTGTGTTCTTATGTCATGTCAAATGAGACAAAATTAGAGGCTATGACTCCTCACTGTAAGTGAAATAAGTTGCTTTTTATTATCACAGAAGATGAGTATAGGGACAAACAACTGTTCTGAAGTAGCTAGTCCACTGGAAACCTCTACAGATTGTAATTTTATTTTGAATGACTTTGTCAAAAAGCCATCTTGTAAGTATTGTAGGTCAAAGATTTATACTCTAAAGAATGTGTCTTCTATTTGTATTCAACTAGATAAAAATGTTGTAGATCTTAAATTTTCAATTCTAATTTTTATGCTTATATATTTTTATAATCTTATGAAACGAGATTAAGCAAGTAGCAAAATAACAATTGTAGAGGGACTTCTATTTATAAATATTTCTGTGCAATGGGCATTTCAGAATCAATATTCACTAGTGATAGATGTGATACACTAATCAAATAGGGAAAGCTAATACAAGTTGAGTACACCAAAGAACAGAGCCATAAAGTAGAGAGCTATATCAGACCATCTTTGTTTTCAAAAGTCAGAGAGGATCAGGTTAGTTATAATAACAGACTTACTAAAATTCTTCTGTGTGCTTTAAAAACCTCAGTGATGTGGCAAAGCTTCACAAAAGTATAAAAGTCACTGGTATTTTGCTAGAGAAAACCTAATGAAAGGAGTTTCATGTATATGTTTGAATTCCTTTCTCTACAAGACAATACTTGCTAGAGTTGTCTAATTCCTAGTAGACAAAGTTGCTAGCGACTGCCAAGGGAAAGCAGCATATAGCACATGTTTATGTTTTGTACACCAGACTGCTTACAGACTGAAAACAGGACACCTGCTGACAGGAAAAGTGAGGTATCTTTTAGTTCAATAGGTAGCCCTACTGCTTTTGAATACAAAGGTGCCTGGTTCCATTTTTTGCAAGAATTGATTCCTAACACGTAAGACTAATGTTTCATTTGATACCGTCCCAGTTGGTTACTTCATTGTAGCCTCCACTTCCTACATCAAGCTTTGTGATTTCTATTTGTGATTTTTATATTTCTTTTCAGTTTTTCATTTCCCTTTTCCTCTTACATATTTACAGAAATCAAAACATGAATAAAAGGCCTTAGGTAATCATAGCAAGAAAATGAACTATTTGCAAATATTTTATTGCCTTCATTTTTGCATAAGGGTTTTGAGCTGTAAAATACCAGACACCATATGCATTTAATCCCTTACTCACATGTCTGTTTTTGTTTGTTTGTTTGGAGAGCTGTACATTAAAATAATGTAGTGTACATGAGATATTTTGGTAAAACTATAACAAATCTAACTTCTGTTGGGCTACTCATAGAATGCACATAGTTTGGAAACTCAGGTCTATGGTGTAATACGCCTTTGTTATGATCAGGATCTATTACATATATATGTACATATACAAATATATATATACATATTTTATTATTCAAAGGAAAACTTACAGTTTTACACAGTTACTCTGTTTTGACTTGTTTTCTAATAAAGATGTATACACAGATGTCTGTTCCAGATTTAAATGGGGCAGTTTAAGCAGGAGTGATTCCAACAGCTAGTGGTGACCTGGAGAAAGCCCAAATGTGAAATTTTGCAGTGGAATGAATGGAGATCATTCACATAATTGGTTACTGTGGCTCAGCTGCTGAAAAAGAAATCTTCATTCTAAGCCATTACAGTTATCAACAAAATGATTGTCTGTTGTATCTTAAATTTAGGTGTTTACATATTAAAAAATCTAAAATCGTCTTTTGCATAAAGAGTAACAGAATGGACAGGTTCTGTTCCTATACACATACACACACACACAAACACATATATATAAACACATGCTGTGTGTTTTTTCTCAGAATGTAATATTCATAAACTCCCTTCTATTTGAAGCTCTGGACAAGATCTTTTTTGCATCAGAAAAAATATACTCAACACACCAGTAATGGAAGTCCTGAAATGGTTCTTTCATCTAACCTCCTAAGGCACTGCATAGAAAGCTTTTTCAGTAAAGTTAGATACTTTCATCTGTTACATGGAAATTGCCAAAGCACTAGGAAACTTCTTTAATAGAACTTATATCAACCCAAGTTACACCAGCTATGGGTCTTAATCTTTTAAAATAATTCCTCAATATAGATTACATCTCCTGGGCAGAAGTCACAGACTTCAAGGCCTCTTTAGATAATAAACCTGTGAGAAATTAAGTGATTAATTATATCAACAGAAACGTTCTGAGGCTATTCCCTTCTGTGTGCCATGATCCACGCAAACCCTTATATTATATAATATATATACATATATTAATATACATATATTTATATAGTTTTGTGACTTTTTTATTATATATATTATATATAAAAAAATTTGAAAAATCACAAAACTATCACATTCAGGCAAGGAGAAGAACTATCTGTCATACACCTTTAAAAACTGCATTGTTCAACATGTACTACCACTTATTTTATACAGTTCTGAATATGTGATTTCCATGAGAACAGCATGTCACAGATTATTTTCATAGTTAAGATGCTTTTTCTAAAAAAATCACCTGAAATTACCCTTCTTTCCTACCACTCTTATGAAACCTCCATTTTACAAAATTGAATAAAATGTTTCTGCCTGTCATTTATGATATAATGAAATCACTGTATATTTGATATTGTGTACTTTTCATATGTGCCTTTTCATATTTCTAGGCACCTGTAATGTTTACAGAGTTTTCCAGACATTTTGGACTTAATTCTCTCTTGGCTTTGGACTAATGGAAATTAGAAGCAAAACCTGACCTCTCAGAATGATTGTGTTTCACAATCTACACTCTACTCTGAAAATGACTGACAAAACATAAAGAACGAAGCTGAAGTTCTCAAAGTTTAACAAAAAGTCTGTGTTCTCTTGTACAGAATTTCTTTTTTTTTTTCCCCTCACCTTCTTTTCTTATTCCTTTACCCTAAAAGGGTAAAAAAATCTGACTAAATGTAACTGTTTCCTCTTTGTATATATGAGAACAAAGGAATGTCAGTGTGTCGCTACATAACAGAAGTACTATAGAAAACAAAACAGAACAAACAAACAAAAAACACTAATACTGTCAGAATAAAGAACTAGTTCTTTGGGTTCAAGCAGAAAAGAAAATACCAGGTGAACATTTTCAAATATCGAAATCCTCAAATTATGGGAAATATAAACAACCAGAAATCAAAAAGTATGGCTATATGGAGCTTGGAAATTCAAACCATACATCCACCTCCCCAAGGCAGGACTGGCTATCGCTTCACAATTATGAAGTTCAGCTAGGCTGTACTTAAAAATTCTAGTGATAAAGTTACAACAAGAAATAGACTATTTAGTTCAGTGTTTAACCATATAGAAATACTTTCCCAAAGTCCTAAATATCTTTATTGGAAGTTGAAGTTATCATTTTCTGTTCTTTCTATTCTGAACAAAAACAAAAGACAGTTTTTTGCTCTTTCTTTGGAGATTACTATCACATCTCTTCCCACTCTTCTCTCTTCTAAAGTAATATAGTTACAGAAAATTGAGAAGTAATTTTGCACAAATTATTTCAGAGATAACTTGAGGAATTTGACTTTTTCAATCATGATGACAAAATCTTACAAAACTTCAGAACTTAAAACCAAGCATAAACATAAAAGACCTTTGATACAGATACACATTTGCAAAAGTCCCCGTAGTGTACCGTAGATTAAGTAGATGCGTAGCTTTGTTTATTACATATATTATATGATGACAAATAAGGAAAAAAAAGAGACTGAATAAATAGCAAAAACAACAAAAAAAATGTTGCGTCTTTCATTTGACAATTTTATTTTAGCCACTCACTTCTATGCAGTCACTTTCACTCATAGAAGCCAGGAAAGAATTAAATTCTCACCAGATTCCTACCTAAAGAAAAGTGAAAAATAAGACTAACCTTAAGGCTATGACCCCAGCCTGGAGAAACAGGCAGTATTAGCTAAAACTTACATGGTGACATAATAGAGTACCAAAAGCAGAGCAGGATGATGTTAAATTACAACAAAAACAGAAAAAGTTCATAGCTGTCATCTGCACATTTTTCTGAAACTACAGCTAAGTTTTATATTTTGGACTCTTAAAATATTTAGGAAGTCATTTACACTGATGAATCTTAGCTATGATATTTTCTATTGTATTTTTATCTATCTTATACAGACTGGTGATAATAAAGAATATTATCTTTCATTAAAAAAAGAATAATTTTGAATGATTTTAGACAGACATTCACAAAGACCAACTCAAAGGCACAAAAGACACATACAAAAAGCATTTAGAAACTTCTAGAAATAATCTGTGGGTACTGTCAATCTTTCCAGTTTGTACTAAATAAACATATATCTCATTTTCATAAATATCTGAAAAAGGATATTTGATTTCTATTACCTTGTAAAGGTTATAGTACAGGCCTGTATACAAGACTGACTAGCTATTCAAGCACAAGAGATTAGTTATTGCTCGCATGATTAGAAACCTGGTTGCTCTAATTAGGGTAGGGCCAGGTCTGATCAATGTCTGCTGGCACTTTTCAGTTTCTAGTTAATTCAGAGCAGCTTTTGTGCTGTAGCAACAAAAACAAAGAAAAAGGCAACTTTCTCTGAATTATTACTACTTTTAATATTATATTTTGAAAGAACTTGCTGTTGACATGAAAGATCAGTATTCAGAATGTAAAAGGATCAGTGCCATCAAAGTGAAGAAAATTACTATATATCTGTATGTATTTTAATTCCTATTCATCAGTATGTCTTCAAAATATTTACGTCTTTAACACTAAATATAGTGTTGACAAGTAGTGCAAGTAGGGGACAAGAAGATGAGCACTAAATAGAGTCATACATGAATTCATACAAGTATGGGTCACAAGTTTTATCACTAAATATATATATGCATTATTTCTTACAAAATGAAAGTGCCTTGGATTATCTCTCTCAGTTCTGGCATTTGCTTTGTATTTTATTCAAATTTTGGGCTGGTACTCAGAAAACTGTCTTCTTAGACTAACCAACTTTTTTATAAGGTTGTTATTTTTAAGTCCTAATCTTGCAGTATGTTTCCTAAACTAGTATGCATCATACTAAACATAATGCATTTACCTTCATTTTGAATAACCATAAATGTGAGAATCAATCTTATTGAAAAGTCTGTTTGACAACAAGTCTGTATAACTGTTTGACAGGTTTTCTGTTTTCTTATTATAATAACAATGATTTGTAGCCAGCTGGTCATGTACCGCTTCATTTGGCTCTGGTGTTCTGCAGGATGCCCCTGAAGTGAGTGATCTCAAGTTAAGACCACCTTTCCAATTTTTTTTTTCTTTTTTTTTTTTTTTTTTTTTAATAAAACTTACTTAAAATCATTTATCAAAAATTATTTTACAAGCTCTTAAAGCAGAACATTGGAGCAATCAAAGTAAAATGCTACAAAAGGTTCTTAAAATTCACTGATCAAATTTTGAGTTTAGTTTGAAAAATTCGGGCTTAAAATACCTTATTGCTATTGTAAATGATACTGTTAAATGAATATGTTTCCATAAATTGTTCACCGATATTACTCAATTATCAGATCTTCATTGCTATGAGCTAATAATTTTGTGGATAGGAAAAAAATAAATTCTCCTACATACTAAATGCTCGCAAATACTGCCTCTCTGACAAGATCACAAAAATTAATATTACCTGACTTCCAATTTTTGCTGGTGTTCATATTCATATGATGGCCTATATTAAATGCTGGAGTTGATATCATTTAAATCAGAGACCTTGAGATATTAAAAATATACTAAATGAAGCACATACCAGAAGAAAATTTCTGTTGCAGAAGCTATGTGGAGTTGCTAGGAGTTATTATTTTGAATAATTTGGAGATAATTTATCCCAGTTGCAAGAGATTATTGACTCATCTGGCTTTTGTCTAGAATATCCAAGTACAGTTAACTACCTTGAGATACTGTTTGAAAGTCTTCTACTTGTCCATAGATGCTGATAACATTTTGAGTACTGCTGTACTGTCACAACTTTCACTGACGGAATTTCACTGAAGCATACATGAAGTTATAAAACCAATTTCTGTTTTATAGACACCTAACAAACAGACAATTTTCCATGTGCTAATACAATTAAATTTAGTGATGAAAATGAAATTAGATTTCAGAATATTGTTTTGCATTATTAACATAATTTCAAGATTACTGGGAGCACACAGTGGTGTTACAGTGACATGTGACTGATGAGGTGGAAGTATGAGTGTGAGAGCCATTGAACATCATGAATTTTCATAATACATCATCATTATGAAAACACCTGTAGTAAACATTGTGCTGATATGCAGAAAATTTCTTTTCTGTGGTTGATGCAATTTTCATTTTGCCCTGCCATTATTAGAAAGGAAGACAAAAATGTCTGCCAGATAGAGTATTTGGAGACTATATAAAAGACTTTGATGCTGATAGCACATTGCTGATTTTTCTATCTAAAATGAGACTGGAGAAATCTTTCCTTTATTTCAAGTCATCGAACTGAAAAAGAGCCGTTTCAGCAGGTATTTTTGAATGACTTTGCAGTTCTAATCTTCTGCCTGTCTGAGAGATGAAAGGACTAAAGATATCAAAAAAAAAAAAAAAAAGTTATTAATGATCTAGTTGGGAGAAAGTGCATCCTTAGAAAGTTTACAGATAATACAAAGCAGTGAAGGGTGGTTGATGCACCAAATATTTGTGCTGGAAGGACCTTAACTGGCTGGATATCAGCTGCCAGCAACCTCACATTGTTCAACAAAGAGAAATTTGAAGCCTTGTATCAAAGGAGGAACAATCCCATATGCCAGCACAACCCAGGGGCGGACTGGCTAGAAAGCAGCTTTACAGAAAAAGACCTGCAGTCCTGGTGTCCTAGTGGACACCAAGTTGATCATGAGCCAGCAATGTGCTCTTGCAGCAAAGAAAGCCATGAGCTTCCTGGGCTGCATAAGGCCAAGAATCACCAGAAAGTTGAGCGTTCCCCTCTACTTTTTCCTGGTGAGACCACATCCGAAGTGTTGTGTCTAGTGCTGGTATCACCAGTACAGGAAAGGAAAGGGCATATTGGAGCAAGGCTCCTCTGTACTCATTCTAATACTTCCATGTCCTTCTTTTGCTGGGGACCCCAGAGCTGAACACAGGTGGTGTCTCACAAGAGCGTAGTAGAGGGAGATAATCACCTCCCTCAAACTGCTGGCCACACTTTTGATGCAGCTCAGGATACAGTTGGCTTTCTGGGCTGCAAGCACACATTACTGGCTCATGTGGAGCTTCTCATCAACCAACAGCCCCAGGTCCTTCTCATACTTTCAATACATTCTCTGTCCAGACTATATTTGTGCTTAGGATTGGCCCAGGACAGATACAGGAACGGCACTTGGCCTTGTTGAGCTTAATGAGGTTCACACAGACCCACCTCCCAAGGTCCCTCTGGATGGCATCCCTTCCCTCCAGCATGTCAACTGCACCACACAGCTTGGTGTCATCAGCAAATTTGCTGAGGGTGCACTCAATCTCAGTGTCCATGCTGCCAACAAAGATAGATGTTAAACAGCACTGGTCCCAGTACTGACCCCTGAGGCATACCACTCGTTACTGATCTCCACTTGGACATTGAGCCATTGACTGCAATTCTTTGATTGCAACCATTGAACCAACTCCTTATCCTCTGAGTGGTCCATCCATCAAATCCATGTCTTTCCAATTCAGAGATAAGGATATCATGGGGGACAGTGTCAAATGGTTTGCACAAGCGCAGGCAGATGTCAGTTGCTCTTCCCCTATCTACCAATGCTGTAACCCCATTGTAGAAGGCCACCAGATTTGTCAGGCAAACAAGGCAGAAAGATAGAGACTGAAATAATTTTTTTTTTAAGAAAAAAAATCATATCTATTTTTCTTTTTTTTCTTTTTTCTTTTTTTTTTTTTATAGCTGAAGGTGCTAGACAATTAGGATACTGTAGTGATCACAAAACTACATAGCTTCTTGGATATTCTGATATTTGTAGTTTAGTATCTGCAGAGAGCACTGTAGTGAAGATCATCTATTGTTTTGACAACATCAGTGCTGGATATGATTATGTGTTAAGTTAAAATATTGTCCTTTAGACTGAAAAAGTTGTGCTGTTGCTTCGTAGATGGCATCTCCATTATCAGTCATCAGTAAAAATGACATACATCTTACTTTGGAGATTTTCAGCAAATAATTTCCAAAAATAATTTCTTTCACAGCGTGTAAAATAGACATAGAACTATCTTGGATGTGAGAATGTTACAGACTAAGGGTTAAGGCTCTCCTAACTACAATAGAAAAAGGACATTAGTTCAATTCTTGTTCTATTTTGTATTCCTACTATATTCAAGCAGTTTTGATGCATGGAATGGCCAAGAAAATACCAAAGTTATAGCTATAAGATCAACCAAAAATCCCAAGACAATTTCCAATTTCATCACCAATAGTGGGTATTTCTTAAGGATAACTATAAAACCAGACTTAGAAGAATTAAAACTTTACCTTAACACTGCATATATATGCTGAAAGTAGGACAATAATTGTATATGAGCTCAAAGTATTATGGGTACTTACCAAAAATATTAAAAGATTATAAAGGTTTGCAAAATAGAATTCATATGCTAGCCATTAGCATGGATACATATGACTGTAAATATTCACCATGATCTAGTATTTAATTAGATCGTTTCCTGTTTCATCCATTGCATAGAATGACTGGTACTAATTCAATTAGCAAGTACCCATAATTTTGCTTGTCCAAGGTAAAGACCTACCACAAGGATGGAGTTTTTTTTTTTTTTTTTTTCATTTAGTTTGTTATGAAGACAGAATTATTTTTTTTTAACATTGTCTTATGATATTCTTCGCCAAAGTACACAAATATTTCTTGAACTTGCCAACAGCTTGTTAGCTGACTATATAAAATTATCCTATACTCAACCAAAGCACAGATACACTGAGGTCCTATCAAATAAAAGCAGGATCTTGATGTGAAACGCCTTCAATGTCATTCATTAAATACTTAGCTCTTCTGTTATTCACAGCACAGCTTTCATATTTGCATCATAAGGAGGAAGGGGTGTCACACTTTGTGACAATTTCTTATGTGCTCAGTATCACATAAGCACTTTCAACAGAGGCAGCAGTGAATTCGTTTCCTTCTAAAAACCCCTAGTAGGAAGATAAACTGCCCCGGTTCAGCTGCTTCAATAGTTTGCTAGCTCAGAATGCATGACTTCTGAAAAGTCAGCCAGGTGTATTTAACTATTTTTGAGTAAAGATGTGCCTAAGAATCATTTCTTTTCCTTCCTGGGACAGTTCTCTAATGGCAAGGTACTTGACAAATCCTAGATTTTGGATTGTATAAGGCTGTAGCCTGAGTGAATAGAGATGCCTACTGTTTAACCAGAGACAAGTGTTTGTACTTCAGGGAGTGACAGTAGGTCAGGCTCACCTGTGCTTTTAGATGGCTTGCTGATTACTGTGGATTTTTGAGGATCCTTATGCTGATTTGTAGAGCTCTTTTGATACATTATAGATCACTCTTTGGAGGAACTTTCCTCCCCTTTTGACTGTTTAAGAAAGATACAGACCTAGCTCACTTTCCTTCATTTGTCCTGCTGACGATGAATTGTAACACAAATGAATTGTGTTATTCTGTAAGTATACTACTTGGAGCTTCTCTGAAAACACCATGACCAAACAGTTCTGCTTTAGCTAGCAAACAAACATCATACTTCTCGAAAGTTTGGTCAGGAGTGATTTTATTTCAAAAATTGTCAAGTTAACTATATTTGGTGCTCTCTCTTCTGCTGAAGGCATGCTGATTGATGGTTCCCTGATTGTGATTTTTACAATTTAAAAACCTCCATCACTCAGAATAGGTTTATAGGCTTAAGTGAAATTGCTTTTTTTCTTGTGGCAGAGATCCAGCATATTTCACAACTGATTCACAATAAAAGTTCAGAACATAGCTCAACCACATTAATGCTTTCTTAACTGTTCCTTAGTTATTAGCCTAATGAGCTAGCATCTAGGTTGCCGACTTTCCTTGCCATCACACAAGCAATTCTAGCATCACAGATTTATATGACTGTAGCATGACAAGTTGATTCTGCTGATAGAAAGGGGGGAGAAAGATTAATCATGTACAAAAAGATGTTGACAGAATCATTCCCGCTTAGTATGAAGGTTATTTGAAAAATTGAATTTTTATTTCTTGGCTGAGTCAACCCACTGCTTTTCAGTTTACATCTGTAACAGTCAAACCAAGTCCTGCTAAACACACACTCTGCTTCTGCCAACTTCAATGTTCAGCATTTTTCAGGACCAAGAACCAAGGTAACAGAATTAAAGATTCAATCCAACACCAAATTGCTCCTATTTTCCTTTTTTTTTTTTTTTTTTTATTTGTTGTTGACATTTTGGACTTCCAGAGGGGATTAAAATCTTTGTACTCCTTATTCATGCAGTATCTTATATATTAAAAAAATTACCTGAGTCATATTTCCTAAACATGCATAAACAACAATGTAGGTAAGTCCTTGCTGAATTGTACATTGAAATTGCACAAGTAGAGGAGACCTAGGAAGAATAAAAGCTTCTCTTGATTTGGACAAATAGTTAAACAGTAATTCAGAAAAAAAAAAGAAAAGAAGAAGTCCTTTCATTGAAAAGAACAGTAATTTTCAAAATCATATCCTCTTTGCGATATTCTCAAACAACTTTCTCATCTCAGCTTTGTCAACCTTGTCAGCTGACTGAAATAAGCACGTCTCCAGATAATTGACAATAAAGCCAATACAAACTGGATAAATCTGTTAAAAACACAAATATAGATTTTTTTTTCTAAATTTACTGTCTACCTGTCCTATAAGACAATATTTACAGAATATTACCTTTCACAGGTGATCAAATTTCTTTATGTCTTTGATCTCCAAACTGATGATTTTGAAAATACAATGGATGATCCAATTAATATAAAATTCTATAATTTATTTTTACTTTAAACCACAAATGATTGCACACTATGCATCTTCCCATTTTTAAAGTAATCTCCCTATCCTACAAGAACTCACTACAGAAAGTAGCACAGTATCTGAAGAAAGCACATTTGCAGGGTCTCCATTTTTCATGCTGCTTCAGTAAAAGACAGAAAATTGAACAAAATTAGAATCTCCTCCAGAATTTTGTTGTGAGACATAGACAAATTAAAAGTTTGAACACTGTTTGGGGCAAAATGAGAGAACAGAGCAGAGAAGAGAATTTGGGGCTGTTCTACATGAAATCATACCTGAATAGTCATGCCTAATCAACAAAAATGGCAACACATCTCAAAGCTTATAGTCGGCAGAGAAAAAAAGTTTCTGTGTCATGGAGAGGAAACACACAACTCCCATGTCTATTTCTATCTTTTTCACTTCAATACCAGCCTTCTTGTCCTCCAGTTTCAATATTTTCCAAACACCCTAACTTTCTCTTTGTTCATCTTTCCCATCAGATTTGCAAAGAAATTAGAGACATTTGAATATGACTCCAGTTTGATAAGGAAGTCTTTGAATTGCATCTTCAAAGGAGAAATTTTCAAATTAGGGTTGCTGACTACAGAGAACATTTAGTTTCATCAGATCTATGTTTCATATCAAAATCCATTGATGGAAGGCAAGGGAAAAGTTCTCCCATGAGCAATCAAGATATTTGCAGAATAGTTTATTCCATCTTCTTCAGAAATTTCTATTGTAGCCACTGTCAAACTCAATAAATCACCAATCTCGGTGAACTCTAAAAGTCCTGTATTATGCTCATGGGGAGCATTTTGCAAAATAAATGTAAGAAGTCTTTTGCTTAAGACCAAAGTATCAAGATTTTAACAAAAAGAAAAAAAAAAAAAAAAAAAAAAAAAAAAAGCGCATATAATTTGTAACACGCATATTAATTTTCTACTAAGACTAATTTAAGAATACATGAATTTAAATAGCAATTTGTAGAGTTCTTTGAATTATTCAAAGTTGCTAGTTGGCTGCAGAATGGCAGGATTATTTAAGTGATACTGAAATAATGAAGAAATAAATAACAACTTATTATGTTAGGGCCAATTTTACAACACGAGTTTTGGTGTTTGTTTTTTTTCTGATATAGACTTCTGAAGAGATTATTTTCAAAGCAGCATCTTTCCTAATATAAAAAATATTGAGATAAAAATGACCCCTTAGAGAAATCAGCTATACTTTTTATTATAATTTTTATTGTAATTTATAGAAATATTATATTCTTAACATCACTTAAAGATCAGTTACTTCTCGTGATGAAACCATGATGCTCTATTTTTATTTTTTCAGTGTTTCCCATAAGAACAGCAGTCAAATAGTAGTCACTGAAGAAAATTATAAAATGACAGGTACAAAAAAATATATATTTTTAATTGAAACTGATCAGTTGTGTGTGCTATTTAAGGAAATGAAAAACTCTATTTTAAAAATATATACTCTTTGAAAAACTTCATACAGTACGTCGTTCAGGTCTAAGGACTTATTCACACAAACAGCACAGAGCTGGGAAACTTTTAGGAGAGTCAAAATGTAACCTGCATTCTTGTGAAGTGGTATTTGTTCCATTGGCTATAGTATTTAATTAACCAAAATTGCTGCTAAAAATCTGACCATACATTTTCTAACAAAGGTTGCCACCTTTTAGGAGAAATCAACCATGAGACTGTGTATTCTTTTCTCTTTTTGTTCAGGTATTTCTTTCCCTCTAGTGTATACTGCTAATGAGGTATACTATTCTATTTCAAATGCTAGGTACTGTAATAGTCCTTAAAAATGTAATACACCAAAGTAAGTAATGCTCACAATTTCCCCAACACCTTACTAACTGCACAGGTGTTGAAAGAAATCCAGACACTTTGATAAAAATTGCTCCATATTTTCTCTTAATACTTAGTCTTATGAAATCTCTCTTCCTTCTGGAAGTAAAAATTATGCCGGTGTCTTCATTTTGTAGAATACACTAAGCCTGTAAATTTAATTCGTTGCCTTTCTTCTCCCTGTTACATTCCTATGGATATTGAAGCTAGTCCAGACAAATAATCTTTGCTTCAGAATTTGTATTGATCCTAACACAGATCCTATACAAGTAAAACAATAATAATGAAGAAAACATTCACAATGTCTGTTGCAACTTTAGCATTTTTTACACAGATGGGAGTGGGCTTCTATGGAAGACCTGCAAGATACTATTTTCCAGTTTCTTAAAGCTCCCACTCAAGTGCAGCCACAGAACTAGGTTCTTGTCCATGTAATTTTGCTGGAGATCTGGTACTTTCTTTCTTTATCTACCAATCTCCTTAGCATGTCTTATGGAAACTGATAATGAGGCTTTAAAAAGGTGTAGTAAAATTTGTCTGTACATGGACTTAAATTGTGGCATGATGTTATATCCTTTACATTCTACTTGAAATTCCTCACACTTCTCAGTATGAGCTATCAGCCCTGTAGAAGGGAGGAGAAACCCATTTGGACATGTGAAATTACTACAGTCTTCCATGAAGAAAAATGATGAAGGTGAAATCTGCATGTGCCAAAGACCTTTGTTTCCTGCTACAGTCAGATGTGGATGAACCAGGAAAAAGCATAAGTGCAGGCTAATGAGGAAATGTAATGGTGCAAGTACAACAAAGTCAGATTTCAGAACAGTGTTTCTAGACTTGCAATATCTGAAAATAGACATCTAAGAGGTTGATGCTGATTAGCATTTGAGTATATAAAAGGCTAGTAATTCTGCTGATGGAACAAAGTGGCATTACTATCACCCTCACCCTGATAGGCTTTAAACCATATCCGGGTTCTCATCAGTTACAGCAGTTTACTTTCCAATGTTACAAAATGCCTATTAAACTAGGAACTATTAACAAAACCCTGCAGAAAATACTGCTGTTCAAAAAAAAAAATAAATTAGGGTTAATGCTCACACAAGCCAACTTAGTTTTTTAGAAGATGTGAAAGTGTTGGAAGGAAGGGCAAGGTAGAATAAAGCAAAGAAATACAAATGTAAATGTTAAAATTCTATCTATAACTTCATGAGAAAATTTGACTATGTTGCAACTGGGGTTTTGTGGAGCCAGGCATTAGAGAAGGATTTTGTTATAATCAATAAAAATTATTAATGGTTTATATATCAAGAGCTAATAAGCTCAAGAATAATAAGTCAAGAATCCTCACGTGGATTTTGTGGATAACATTACTCTTTGTATAGTTATGAGTCAGTGGCAGCTTCATCACACTGTACCAAAACTCAACATCTTTTTTCAGGGGACTGGTGAATGAAACACAATATTCATTTGGCATAATAGTCTTGTTATGTAAGGTCCAACAGCATTTCAGTAAATCACACTACGAACAAATTACCCTGGAATATTTGTGAGCCTCCTGTTGAATAGATGTTTGCACCTGAACCAGAATAGCAGTAAGCTTCCAGTGCAGCAAATGATCCACATTATGCTTGCTATGTTAATGGTGCTGGTTATGGCTGAAACTTAATTCTACACAAGCACCATTTTAGTATGTAAAATATTAACAGTAAAATAAAATAAAAAATTCTGTGAGCATTAATAAATAAAAAGAAGTGATACCTATTAAGTAATAGGTTTATAACTGTGTATTAAAAAAAATGGAACACATTACTACTCCAAATGTACAAAATGACTTTGTGCACTGAATAAAGCCAAAGGAGGGGAAAAACCAACAAGCATATCAATTATAAAAAAAAAAAAAAAATCAATCATAAGTGGTTTGTTCATTTCTTGAAAGCTAAGCATGCTTGGCAGACTTGTTCTCCAGCCCCATTGCCAACTGTATGGCAAAGTTTTAGTTGTTGGCTTTGCCTCAGGAAAAATATTTTAGCAGGTAGATCTGTCTGAAAGTACATATTTTTCATTTATCAATGCTTATGCTTATAGTCATATAGGCAAGATTAAAAGAATGTTCAGAAATTCAATGGTTAAAAGTTATTTTACAAGTAGTTTTACAGCAGTAAATTACCAGGAAGGTTCTTAAACACTCTTTACTCTGAAAGAGCTCCTGGAAAGGTGGCAATAGGACGCATGTTTAAAGGAAATAAACACTGGCATCCAGCTAGGCAGGCTTAGTATTTTTCTTAAATATAAAACCCCACAGTGAGTTTCTTGAGAGTCCTAATTAATTGTAATGAAACAGAATCCACTTTGTAATTTCCTTACATTTTGCATGTATTTTTTAAGGAAAAATAAATACTGTACTTTCAACAAGGGTGATTCTCTTGAAGTATTTGTTTTTCTTTGTTTTTTTTGCCCAAATAACTTTTTTACATATAGAAAACACAAATTAATCCAATCACATAAGAAAACCCTTACTGAGAAATGATCATTTCTCTTTATATTCATCCTCCCACAATTTCTCCCCCTTCATTTGTTACCTCTCATTATATGTTTAGATACAAGGCTACTCACACGCAGTCTTTGAGTTCTTATAACTAGTGTCATGGAGCCAGCACCCATGTCTAAAAGCCTTGGACAACACAAAAAATCCATGTAACAAATGGCCACTCCTTGCTGACCAGTTGATTGCTTTCTATTTTGAAAGAAGGCCATCTTGGCAAATTCGTGGCAATTTGTGCTTTTTTAAATGAAGTCCTTATTCATTTAGATGATTTTAATAAATTGTCTATATTTTAATTTTGAAATTTTGAAAATTATAATTTTGAAAATTATAATAAATTAAACCTTTCCCTTGGACTATTTGTTTTCCTGAAGACTTACTTCCCATAATGCTTCCCACTGTTATAACTGTCAACAAACAGATGACTGAATTTGGCCCAGAAAACACAGAGGTTTTTGTCCCGCTTTGTTTTGGCTGCTGGAAACAAATTCTAAAACAAAACAAAAATGTTGTGAAACAAAATGGAAACCTCTTGTCTGCTACAGCAATGGCAAATTAATGGGGAAGAGGCATTCAAAGACAGTGGCTACATCACCAATGCTAAAAGCTTTTTCAGTATAACTGTCACATGACTCACATTCAGAGATTTCTTCTACACCTTACAGCGAATTTAAAATTTACATTAGGAAACTTGCCTGATCAAAACTAGTAGTGAACTAGTGCTGGTCCTGTAAGAACAGCTGCTCAGACAGTACAAAGGTAATTGTAATTGTCTGCCTTGGAAATATATCTCCATGCATGTACTGCTGTGGGGCTCTGTGTTCTGCAAGATTTTAAAAAACATTTTAAATAAGTTCAGGTTGTACTGCAGCTGTAGAACACACTGTATTGTATTCACAAAACTTTTACTTATCTCTGGGTATCTACAGTTCTGCTGCTAGGGAAGTACCTTGGGGTCATTGTCGATGTTTCCCAAATCTGTAATGCATACTTCTTTCCCAAATCCTAGAAGGGATGTGGAGGAATTGCCCTCCTACTACATATTTTTTCCATTCAGCTCTTCAAATAGGTATTATGATATTTTTTTTTTCCCTGATTCTGAGTCACAGCTAGATTCCTCACATTTATGCTGTTAGGGCATGCAGGGAGACAGGATTAAATACAGACAGGTACCTCTAGGCTCCTCTAGCAGTGACATTTACCTTTTCTTCACAAGATGAATAGAGAACCAGATTTCAGAAGGATGTGCATGTCTTAGCAGCACTGTATGTTCTCTGCAGACAGGATCCATAGTAGCAATTTTGGACAACTCTCTTTTGCAACTTTTTCTTTCTATGTTTTATTATGGACCAATACCCTACGGAAGAAAACGGAAAACTCACTGAACTAAGGCAGTTATACATGTAAATTAGTACTAATTTTTTGATAGATGTTTACATTCGCATTTGTCACAATATGAAACCATTTAAACAGGAAAAAAGGCCTATAAAGAACTTGATACTGAAAAATAGCTTTAAATTATAAAATTAAATTAAATCTCAAAAGTAGAAATAGACCTAAATCCTAACATTTAATATATATTTTTTAAATTTTATTTTTTCTACAAGATCCCACTCATGAGCTTTAATCCAATGTAATTTTAATACACTTCAAGGGGACTGTACTTACATAAACAAATGATGGTTCTTTATTTCTTTAGTTAAGTACTTTCTATATTAAAACAGTAATAACTGTCTTGGTAGATACTCTTACAAGGTGAGAATTTGTAATTTGTGAATTTGAGAATTTGTAATTTGTTAAAAAGAGATCCACCACTTTTTGAAGTGAGCACCAGTAAGGTAATGACCAACATTTTAGGCATCATTCCTGTTTCATGACAATACGATGCTCCAAGTGCCAAGTCACGGAAATATTCTCCCTTCAGCAATGCACAGCTTCTTGGCAAGGTTATTTAGAAGCTGTACCAAAGATTTACTTTCCTTCAGGTATATATGCTCTTGAGTGATATGGGCTATACAGTTTGAATTTTCCTCTGGTGAACATGTTTTCTTTAGACATAACGTAACTTTGGCTCCAAGCAAGTCTTCTACTTTTACATGTATCTGTTCAAGAATCAATGATAGACACAACATTTTCTTTTCTTAACTTGGCAATAGTCCAAAGGTCCTAATCTATGTCCAGAGGGTAAAGCTGGCAGATGTACAAATTGGCAAAGAGCAGTAATAGTTTATTTAGATGCCCTTTCTGGCAACATTTTCATATATGTATCTTCCTTCTGTTTTAGAAAAAATACTAGTTTTATCTTCATCAGAAAGAATAATATTTTCATTCAGATTATAGTAGCACATAAAAAAAGAAGAACTGCATCAATATATCAATACACTTGAATAAAATGGAGAGATATTCTTTTAGTATGTCTCTAGCACAGATGAGTGTATTTGAGTACAACAAATGAGAAACCCAAACAAGAAGGATTTTGAGGGGTATGTTTTCCTTCTAAAGTTCCTGTAATTCTCATTGACAGCGATAAAAATTCTGTGTGTATTGCTATGGGACAACGCTTGCAACACACCTGACTTGGAGGAGAGATGCTTTCTATTTATCAAAACTGTTGGTCTTTTATTCATATGGGAGAAGGTTAGGAATTATTTGTAAAATACAAAATAGGCTTTAAAAATAAGGGAAGAGAATTTCTATGCCCTCAGGTTATCTGTCAGACTTATACGTATGTGTGTGTGTGTGTGTGTGTGTGTGGTGTGTGTAAAATGAAATATAACCACAACAGATAATAAAAGGCATTGGGGAATGAACAAAACAGGGAAAAGATGAAAGCAGAGGTGAGAACAGAGACTGTGAAATGAAGAAATTAAGCAGTTAGTGTAATCAAAAAGGAAAACCCTAGCTGACTGGAAGACAGAAAATAAATGCTTTTAACTATACCTACATAGACATCTCACAGACAAAAGAGTAGGATGATTAAAATGTAATGTCCCAAGCAGACCCCTTCCAAGATCTCTTGAGGATATCTCTCTCTCTTTTTCTCTCTCTCTCCGCCCTCCATCTTACCTATCTATCCACAAATTTATCTATTTATCCATTTAAATTTTTTCAAATTACTATGGGAAGATTGTTCAGGCTACTGTGAAGTAATGAAATAGCAGCGACTACAACTTTCAATCTCGTTGGCAATCCAAAAGAAGTAAGCAGGGCAGTTGTGAGAAGAAAAACAAGAGGGAGGAGATAGTCATCATTAGGAAACTGTGTAAGGTTATTCTAAAACATGGAGTAGTTGCAGAAGTACACTAGAGGAAAAATAAATAAATAAATAAAATAAGACTTGCAAAAAATGAGACTATTAATGTCTACTTGCCATAGTCTATTTCTGCCCCCTTGATTCTAAGACTTATTAGGCAAAATAACTGTTTCAGCATTTATTTAGGCCAAATTTCTTGTTAAATCCTATGTTTCTTTACATGATTAGAATTAGGAGGACTATTCCTTGGGTGCTAAGCAGAACAGAATTATCACATCTGTTTAGTAAAAGAACTGAAAATTCTGTAACCTTTATCCTGCAACCAGCTAAAACCTGTTTTACCAGAGTATGCTTAATGATATACAGTGTAGCCTAATA
Organism: Aythya fuligula; assembly: GCF_009819795.1. Classification (NCBI taxonomy): domain Eukaryota; kingdom Metazoa; phylum Chordata; class Aves; order Anseriformes; family Anatidae; genus Aythya; species Aythya fuligula. Next base: position 22,457,683 of record NC_045562.1, on the reverse strand, counting down.
TAACACACTTTTGGTAAATGTACTGTTCTGACCCTAGTTATGCCAGGGAAACAGTATCAGAGGCAAAGAGATACATTGAGCAGTAAATCAAAGATACACACCATCACAACTCTGACAGAGAAGACATAAAAGCAAATCTGTGAACTTGTTTTCTTGTCAAACCTGGCCAAATTTGTTTGGAAAGTCCATTTCTATCAGGGGAATAAGAACCATACAGTGATTTACACTCTACCTCACTTCATTGCATGCTGCTGCTAGGACTTTGTAATAACATGAGTTAATTAAGTATTTCTACGTAAAATTGTTGAATGTTTTGCTTCAGAACACCTACTGCTACTTCGCACACATCCAGAAACAAAACAAAATACAATAATAATAAGAAGAAAGGACACATGCACCTATCAGAGCAATGTATGCACTTCCCAACAGTAGACTAATACAGTAAAACACAATTGTTTTACCCTCTTCAGACAGCCCCTTCTCAAGAAGCCCAAGGACTGTGCTGTGAAATATGAATAAGTTAAGAAATCTAGGAGATGACAGAACATAAGGGATTGCACCATAGTCAAGATCCCTCCTGAGAGCCCCCTGTTAGCATTTATTTCTCATTAAAAAGATGTAAGTAAGAGGCTTGAAATTCCTACAAGAAATTTTGAAAAATCTAGGGTTTTTTTCATACTTATTTTAAACCTCAAAAAACAAACAAACAAAAAAAAAACAAACAAACAAACAAACAAAACAAACAAAAAAAAAAAAAAACCACCCTATTATGAAATCTCTAATATGTAACAACAACAACAAAAGATAATCTATAATTCCTGAATAAATATTCACCACTCATAGAAGAAAAACATAAGAAGTAATACATCAAATTCAAACTTTCTTGGAAATAATGTAAAATATATTCCCTGTTCTGCTGCTGTTTCAGAACCTCACCTGTTACAGGCCAACAATCACGGAGGTCCAAAGGTGAAGGCAGGGATCTCAGGGTCTCTTTCCTACCCTCATCTAAGCCATGCAACCAACAGGCTTTCAGAAGCAAGAATTTTGAAAGGTTGGTACATTGCTACAGATTGGTGAATGTCTCCTAGGCTTTGCTAAAAATACCATAAGATCTATGGATGTCCATTCAGCATCTTTTTAACAACCTTGGCGTGTGAATGAAAATCTGTTTTGCCATTAATTTCCTTGGCCAGTCTAAATGGTAGAGAAGAAGGGAACCGAAACTCATATCATTTCCAAATCACATAAACGAAATCACTGTACCATAGGAGATCCCATGGCTGTGAGTTTAGAGTGCACTATGCATTGCATTATCTTCACATTTTGAAAGTGGTATAATTGAATTAATTTGTCTAGAACAGGACTTTCTGTATGTTAAAAGCCTATTAAAAACATCTTTGAAAGCTACATATCACAAAGGAGGTTATTGTTATACAGAAGTAAGAGGGAATGGATTTAATCTGATGTCTATGTAGTCTCGATTTGCAGATATTTTATTTGGTCTTTTTAAATAACATTGCAAGCTAGTAGGTAAAATTTATTTATTAATTAAAATTCTTCTAACTGATCACTGTGTGATACCATTTTATAAAATGTATCACTGCTGATGTGTCTGTAAAATTCTGTGGAGGAATATAACTGAACTTCCTTCAGTAGAAAATGCACCTGCTAGCTACCTATGACTGTTTAAAAAACTTTACTATGACACTCCAAGATATGTATGTCATTCTTTGAATTGCTATATTAACCAGCTAGGGGGAAGCATACAACATATCATGTTATACAGTCATACTATAAAATTGTGTAACACCACCTCATTTTTCTTAAAAACACTTAAAGTAGCATGTATGTTTAGTGCCTAATAATGGGGCCCAGTCCCACAAAATATTTTTTGTCCAAGAGCATGCTAGTGAGATATACAAAGCACTGACCATCTTGAAGCCAAGGAAGAGCAAAGTGGCCATCAACAAAGTGATTCTTCTAATTGCAAGTTTAAAAGCATAATATTTTTGTCTTTTGAAAGTAAGAGTGGACTGAGAGCTACATCAGAAAGCTACAAATGGGGCTTCAGAATGGCAAATCTCCATTCAGACAAAAGCACCCTAAGTGAAAGGGGGCACTGACATTGAGAAACAGTTATTGTCAGGCACACACGTACATACTATTAGACACAGATAATCTCTTTAACTCACTTTATGATACAATATTTTACTTTGGTATTTTTGCCTTTTTACCTATATACCCTAACTATACTATATTTTTATGCATATACTTTATCTATATACTATAACTATAACAGAGCATCAGCAATAATACTATATTTATGCTTGGAATTTTTATGCACAGTAGAGGGTGCCAGACAATATGCAAAAACACTTCATATGCTAATAATTTCTACAGCCAACGATTTAAAGTGATAGAAAGTCCTCTTTTACACATTTAACATTGTTACAGCCAGCAAGTCATAAACTGACAGAATTTTAGGACACAGATCAGATATTTTTGGTGCTTGTGTCAACATCTATTTTTCCACCCATGCTAATGCATGGCTGCTTTCCCCATTGTATCGGAACACTACATACAGAAGTTAGCAGGAACACTTAGGAACCTTACACCAACAGTTTGTTACTGTGGAGAAAATACTGGATTCAAATACGGGAGATCTGCACTGTAGTCCTAGCCGAGATCCCAGTGCTCAGGTCATTCTGCCTTGGGATTTTTAACTTGCTGTGAGCTCACCAGACTTTCTCAAGTCATTTTCTTGGGGATAATGGTATTGAATACTCAGGAGTACTGATGAAACCTGCTACATACAAGTTAAATAGTATTGCTACATTTATATTTTCATTGTTGCTGTATCTTAACTGCAGACCCACATTACACCTGTATGACTGTAGATTTCTCCAGTAAAAGCACAGAAATCCACTGATAAAACAATTTTAATGCAGAGTTCAAGTAGTTCATACTATGACTTTGCCTTCTCCAATTTGTAGTCATGCTGAGGCTTCTGGGAACCAAGAAACAGAAACCTCCAGGTACTCTGAAATCAAAGCATTTGAGAGTTACCATACTCCAAAGCTATCACAGCTATGCCAAGAGTGATGACATTGCCCATTCTAAATACGTGCCCACAGCCCATTCTGTACTTGTAAACAGTTCATATCATTCAGGGGAAAGAGTCCAGGTTAGTTTGTAGAACAAAGTCCAACACTTGAGATTCAGGTAACCTGGGCTGCACCACAGATATATTCAGACACTGGCAATGTTACTCCCCCTAAATAATTTCTTATTTGCTAACTTGCGCAATATTTTAGTTCTTTCCAACAATCACTCCTACACTGTAAATTAAATTTTACCTTTGTCAAACCTACAGACAACTGCTGTATCTCAACTCTCTACTTAAATTCTCCTTGAAAGAATGTCTATTTCTGATTACATATAAACTTCACTTCTGAAAAAAGATACAATGGACCCCTCTATGTAGCTATATCAAACACATAGTGAAAAACAACCTGAAAATCTGTTTATTTTACAACTGCAGCTCTGTCAAGCTTCTCTAACAATCCTTCAGCTTTCAACACACTTACAATTGACTGGGAAGGTATAGGTTGCACATAACTGCTGGTGACTTCCCAGCTTGAAGGGGGTGAACAAGGAAGGCAGGAGTAATTTTGTATTGCCATATATCTTAGCTTTGAGTAACAGCAATTATTTTCAAAATCACATGAAGGTGAAATCTAAAGGTCTGGAGGAGGACATAAGAAAAGTTAGAGTTGCAGAGAGCAATCAGACTCGCAGAATGCACACAAGTATACCTTTGCAAATTACTAAACAATCTGTGAGCATTTAGGGGACAATGAGATTGGAAGAATCAGTCATGACTTATAAAATTGTGTTGACCTAAGTTCTCTTTTTATGAGTTTATTTGTTTATGAAAGCAGAGGAGTAATAGATCTGATCAACAGCTTTGTTAACATCACAGTGTGATACCATCTGATATAAAATTGCCATAAGAAAGAATAAAAATATGATCTATACCAAATTACTTTCAATAGGTTGCATGACTACACAAAAAGCAGAAAGGCAATTATTAATAAACATGTCTCAAAGTGGACTGATAAACCAGTGGGGATACCACAAACTTTAGCTTTGGTTTTATAGTATTCAGTGTGTTTTCATTACATTGGGTAGCAACAGACTTAAAGCCTGCACTTACAAAATCCATAGATGATGCCAAGCTTTGTGGGACTGAAAGCAGTCTGGGGAGCAGTATTTGATTCAATTTTTTTCTTAATAAATTTGTGAAGTAGCCAGAAAGTAAAAAAGTATATTTTACTTTGATGAACTGTATTCTAAAACAGATGGAATTTTCAGATGGATTAAAAAAATTACCCCCCTATTCCAACATTTAATCCTCATCAATCACACACCTGATAGAAACTCTTGCAATTCAAACTGGCTCTTAGTTTCCAGACAATTTGTAAAAATTAATAAACTGTTTTTTTCAACTTTGTTTAATATTTACCATTGTTGACTAATCTTTTATTGATACAAATGTCAGTCTAAAACTGATATAGTTCCTCACTGACCTCAAGAACTATTGACTATAAATATTAAGCATTTATTATGCATTATTCAATCTAACCAAACTCTAACCAGATTCAAAAGATTTTTTCTTCCTCTGGCTGGTTGAAATTTAAGCCTCAAGAACACTTTTTCTTTGCGTTTTCATTCATGAATGCAAATACACACTAATATGTATGTGAGATTGATCTCCAAATATTTATGTAAATTGAGCAACACCAAGTATTTGGAACTACCGTTTGATTTGGTCTTTTTCATATTTTTTTTTCTTGTTGTCTCAAATGTCTGTATGTATGTATTATTCTTATTACTTGTTACTATAAATTGATGACAACTCCCTGATAGTCAACAAAATGTTTTTTGATAATACACATATACTTAAATATATACATGTACATGCATATACATAAAATGATTAAAATCATAAACGCAGCCAGGTCTGTGTTCTTTATGATACTGAAAACAGTAAGAACTAACAGTTTTACTGTTTGAATTTACCTTTCTACTCTGACAGTAAAAGTACATTAAAAAAGACTGAGGCATACTGAAAGCATCCATACTTTTGCTGCATAATTGGCAAGCACAATATCACATTACGCAATACTGCATGAATGTTGTACTTGCAAATTAACTAGATACTATTTGTCACTGCAGAGACTGCTATGCTGCCAGCTACCCAAAGATCAGGGCAAAAGCCAGGGCAAATGCACACTGTTTCTAACATGTTCTTTTGATTGCCATGCAGTCAGTCAGTCGTTACTTGTTTGAAGCCTGTTATCCAAAGTTCATTCACACACACGCAGCCATTCTCCCAGATGTTAGGAAAACGTGCTGTTACAACAAACCTGCTACAGCCCTCATATTGATTCACGTTCCTTCTCTAAGCATTCACCTTTGTGGAAATCTCTTTTTTCCCCTACACTTTAGACAAGAAAAAGGCTTAAAGGTAGAGATGTAGTTCTCACAGCACGTACTGAAATGTGTGCATGCTTGCAGCGAAGTGTAAAACAAAAGGATTTTCAAGCCAAACGGTTCTGCAGCAAGTCGTTTCCTCTTCAGGTGATACATACTACATCCTACACTACATTATAATACTAACAAGAATTACACACATGTACTGATGATTCTCAAATGAACTGAATGAGGCAAGGAAATACTAAATCTGTTCTTCTTTATTTCTCATTTTCATAATAAGCAGTAGACGCTATAGCTAAAATTCTATTCATGTCAGGTTTGCTAAGGTAATTAGACATTGTAATGAGGGCTTTTGAAATGGGTTTGATTTTGTTATATTTAGCCTGTTTCTTCAAAGAAACCTTCCAGAAAAGAAAATGACAAAGTTTTCTCCATAAACTCAAGCAGCAAGTCAAGCTGCAAAGTGTCAGCATGTTGACTATACCAGCTGCATACCAGTGCCAGTGAAGCTTGAAGCCAGAAGTAAGCATTCAAGACAACAAACAATATCCTGGTTCACTGGCAAGCATACAAACAGAGCACCTATCTATAAGAGTGTTATTGTAAGACTTAAGCACAACTCCTTTCTGACATGCTAGACACCCTCTCTAGCATTTCTGAAAAAAAAAAAACATGGAAGGTTTCCTTTCTGAATGAAGAAAATGACACTAAATTATGCAAATGTATCAGAACTTTATGTAATGGAATAATGGAAAAAAAACCACAATGTGTTCATTTACTTTGTCTATTCTTATTTATCAGACTTGAAAGTAACATGGATTTTTGCAATGCCTTTAATAAAAACATATTCTTTAATCTTTGCTGTGCCCTATAAAAAGAAAGGCTTGAAAAAAAAAGATGAAGAAGACACTTATTGAAATTATGAGAGCTGCTGTATGAAAATAATTTGATATAGTGCAAAAGCAGTACAAGAGCTTGTACCATCTGAACTTATAATTACCCTTCCCACAATAGTATGAATTGAACACTATGTTCTAGCAGTAATGATAGATTTGTTGCTACTTTAGGAAGCATTTTATCTGAGACAGTTTGCCTCCCCAAGACTTACTCCTCACAGAAATGCTGCCCAGCCTTTCCGTTTCTTCCAGTCTGATGTATTACACATTTAGAGAATAACTCTACTAACATATGCATCAGGGTGCAATGAGTGAAGTCATTCTCATATGCTGAACCAATGAATTGAAGAAATGTCCCCTATTTAAACAAGAGATTATTTGTTATGGTTCTTATTTATGTATGAACTACAGGAGAGGTGAGTTTGAAATAAAATTACAAACTCAGATTCTGATATGTAGCAGAATTTCTGTCAGTTAACGTAGCAGCTGCACCAAAGGTTTTAGTTTGATCCACGTTTGTCCAGAAAGGATAAGGATAGAAAGGAGAAAGGAGAAAGGAGAAAGGAGAAAGGAGAAAGGAGAAAGGAGAGAGAAAGGAGAAAGGAGAGAGAAAGGAGAAAGGAGAAAGGAGAAAGGAGAAAGGAGAAAGGAGAAAGAAGGAATATTCTATTGGAATGGTTTATTGACAGATTTGGTTCTTCCATCTTGCACAGCACCCTTGCAACACCCTGTATGTAGAAGCTGGTTAGAAGGAATAGAAGCCTCTATGTATAGGCTGGGTAAAAGGAATAGAACCCCCTCCTTATTGGAACACTAGCTAAATAAGAGCAGTTTGTGAGAAAGGAATATTTAGCAACTGTGGCAGCTTAGGCATGGCATGGTCCTGTTTAGAAATTATTTCTGGAGACTTATGCATTACCCATCAGAAAGAGTACATTTGAATGTAATTCTACTGGCATTAGAAAAAGTTTAATAAGAAACTACAGTATAAGGCTTTTCCTTATATTAACATAACATCTAAAATGCCATATATGGAAATGGGAGAAAAATTACTCTTTGTCTACATTTTTTGGTCAACTACAAGCTTTAAACTGAATAGTCCCGATGTCTTTCCTATCATTTGCTGAAATTCTGAAAGAGAAAAAGCTAATTATTTGGAATGTAACTTGACATTACACCTAGGCTTTCAGAGAATTTTCTTCTCTTTTGGATATGAAATGGAATTAAAATCTACCTCCCTCTGTCCAAATGCTTCTTCGAGAAGCAAAAATGTAAAATCTAGTAACTATCTTCTGTGGAAAGATTTCTGGACTAAAATCAGTGGTAGTATGTTCAGAGTTACATAGCAAACAGGACAAAAGTGCTGACGGCTTTTGTTCTCAGCATACTGACCGACTTCTTTGATGTACTAGATTCATTCTGTGTCAATGTACCCAAACAGTCTAGAAAAATGATTTAGTGCCGCAGCTGAAAAAAAAAAAAAAAAAAAAAAAAGTAATTTAAAAACTCTGGTCAACATTTTGGTAATCTGAAATAGTGCCTGAAAATGAACAGTGCCTGACCTATTTTGGTCAGGCAGTTCTAATAATTCCTGTTTCCTGCAGGCACAGATATGCCTGCATATCTCAATGTATATACCATTCAAGATTTCTTCTTGTTGTTGAAATATGAAAGATATATTTGACTGTATCTGTGATCCTATAGAATGTTTTAATGATGAAAGTGACATTAGCAGACAGTGTGACGTGTGACATGAAGTACTACTGTCATAAAAGATTCTTGCTACAACAGCTACAATTCAGACTGTTACAAAGATTATGTTATTAATTAGTGATTTCCATTTGAGAGTCAAACTGTTATGAGCGATTTATTAGAATATCACATTAAAATACCGTAATCTGGTGAAGAGGCAAAAAAAATTCAACATCTTGAAAGAGGAAGAGGCAAAAGTAGAGATACCATTTAATAAGACTAGCGATTTACAGAAAAGATATAGACTTTACTAAACTACTTCGTGGAATTTATATTGTTTCCTATTCTAGATAACATCAAATGACACATTTCCCACAGCATAAATGTCAGTTACTGTTTAGTAGTCATATTTACAAAAAGCCTTTCATCACCCTGCCACAAAACAGAGGTAATAGTGCGTGAATTAAACAATGCTAGTGTCTGCTGTGTTCTTTTATTTCTCAGCCAATAACAGTACATAAAATAATGTATCCTCGGCTGATGCAGAACTTCTAAACACTACTGAAAATTAAAATAGTTATCATTGACTACACAGTACACATTGCTTTTATCTGGCTTTAATAAATGATTAAGCTGTTTAGCACAGATTAAATTATACAACTACCATATATTCTACAACACAGATGGAAAAGCATTTCTTAAAACGAAATTGTCACATCAGATAAATACACATGCCAGATACAGTAAAAAACATTCAAAATATGGATGTTAAATCAGTGAGTAGCAGTCTACTAACCTCTGGTGCGAGATCTGAATTTAGTCTCTAAATAATAAAAGAGCATATATCAGACCTGAATAGTTTTCAAGAAATTCTTATTGCTAAAGTTGAGAGATATGAAAGTTAACAATTCTTTAACTTAAATATTGAAATTCTTTCTGTTTTAATAATATCAGGTAATATTTACAACACAGAAAAAACAGTGAAGTTGTATTTTTTCTTTTAAGAGTGCACATTTGTAAAATCATCAGAATCCCTTGCATATCTCGAGCAAGATAATCGTGAGCAGCAGAAGTCCAGCTGACTTACACAAAACTATTCTGTATCTGATGTTAACAAATACTGAAATTGTACTACATTTCCCAAGAGGGAGATGGAATTACATTTCAGCGATATGTCCCAGTTTTTAATCTCTTTTAGTAATATTTGATGCAGCAACCGTTCACATTTAGTCTCTGTTATTTAAGCATAAGGCATAACAGGACACGATAAGTCCAACATGTTTGCCATTTATTTGCCCGTACTTGTCCAAGGCAGTGACAGGCCTGTTTTCCAGTGGGGCCTGTCTTTTTACACTATTGGTTTTACCCATTTCACAGCTGGGTTGGCTGAGGAACAAGGAGGTCAAACATCTTGTCAAAGCTTTCACAGTCTTTGGCTCAGTTAGGCTTAAAATTTGCTCTGGGCAACTGGTGCCTGTGTGGTTTGCACTTAACATTAAATAATGGGCACACAGATATTTTGAGAAGCCTGGATATATTTATGGATTCTAACATGGCACTTTCGTACTAATTGCCTGACACTAATATGTAGTAAGCTACTTTCTAGCTGGTCTAACTCCATTCCTACCAAGCTGTAATTTGTGCATATATGTATTGTTCACTGTGGCAAAGACTCAGGTCAGAACTTCAACCTGTCCCACACTAACTCAAAATTAAATACTTACCCTAGAAAAGCATGTAACTTAATAAAATAGATTGAAGTCCTTTCTAAACTACCCTTAATGGAATATAATCAAAATATCCTTTTTTTTTTTTTTTCCAGACATTAATGCTCATTTCATAGGTGTTTGAGAAGCTTCTCAAATATTCAAACATTCTTTTTTTAATCTATCAATATTTATAGTCTGAAAACATATTGTTATAAATTTGTTAGGGCAAAGAATAATATCCACTAATGGATGAGATAGCAAAGGGCAATAGAATGATTCAATTTATTTCTACCACCAACTGAGTAGTCCATTAATACTGTTAGGTGAGTTATGAAGGTCATGTCCTCCTACACAAGAGAAAACTATATTTGCTTGGATCACTAACTTTTGTATATTTCATACTTTGAAGGTTTTTGAAAACTGTCATTCCTATATATTACAGAAGTCCCAAAGATAGAACTCTTCTAACATCTATGTGAAATCTACTGCAAAGACTTTTTATTAAGCAAGTGGACTTGCATTTTGTAATTCCACTGAGTCTGCAATTCAATTATGTACTATATGAAAAGGTGTTTATTCTGGTCTAAACCAGCTACCTGGTCATATTACTTACTGCCCTAGTTCCAACAGTCTGAAAAATAGGAAATAATTGTTCTCTATTTGCTCTCTGTGAAGTTCATGAGAGCTACCTGAGCCAGAGACGGAGTCTTTGCATATCAAAATTCTTGAATTTTGAAAGGAAATCTTTTCTTTCTCAAAGGTTTTCTTTGAAAGGGAATTTGGGCATGAAATTAAGGAAGAAAACTCAGTGAACATTTACTAATCCTCTTGTCCTCCAAACTCACTATGAGGACTGTGGGACACACTGGAGAAGATATCCCCATGGCAGTACAGACAGTACATTCAAAGTAAGTGCTACAATCAGGATGCTATTTAAGAAAAGGTAGGCTCTTTTTCTAGTTACATTTTAAAAGAAATCATTTATCACATCTACTACCAAGAGAACACCTAAGAAAGAACAAGAGAGAAAACCCCTAAAACCAGCCATATTTGTTTCTACAGCCACATTGCTCCAGCCAAGTGCTACATTTTCTTTTCTTTTGGGATTGAGTCCTTAGGTATAACTTAAACAGAAATGCCTATATATTCTAACAAAGATGATTTTTCTAAAGGAAGGTCATATTTTTAATCCATGAAGACACTATTTCACTTGGAAATTGAAAAGAAAGCCTGTATGTTAATTTATGAAACTACTCATCAAGTCTGAACCAAGTTTACAAACCAAGCTTACAAATAGTTTAATTCCCTACAATGACTACAATGTCGTTCAACATACTATTATCTACCAGAAATCTACTGTTCAATCATTTTGATTAAATGCAGTCACATTAATAAAATAAGGACTTCAATACAGATATTGTATAAGTCATCTCAATTCATCCTGTGGATGACTTAAGATCATTGAAAGGATAAAAATTGGATATTGACACAAGAATGAATGTCCCCCTACTCATTCCAGGAACAGAGATACATATGCTGATATCCAGTTGTTTCTTTCCTTATTTTCTAATGCTTCACTACATTCTTTATTTCTTCAGGAAAAAAATGAGATTGGTAAGCCAGTCAACAACTCAAACCCCCAAAATATTTGAAGGAAGTATCCTTGACTATATGTTCTTTAATTTCAGTGAATCTTTTTATCATCACTTTCTGAAAGCACTCAATTGTTCAGAATTCACTAGGTATACTTTTGGCTTGATTGCCTGAGTATTTGCTGAAAGTAAATTTTAAACTGAACATCTGATTATCAAATTTGTAGTTTGCCTTCATGCTGGGTTGGTTAGTTACTACGAGTCACATGATATGTGGATTTTGATTGCCTGGCATACATTGCTAACACCTATTATAATCAAACACAGTTGGAAATTTAAACTGGATTGCTTAAGTTAGTCAAATACATTTGTTACTGCACAGAAGATAGAGCACAAACTGATTGTAATATTCATAATTCACAATTAAAATAACACACCAAGACTTATTTGCTAAAAGAATTACTGAATAATGAATAAATTTGAGAAATGAATCTCTCAAAGAGAGAAAGGTGAAATTCATCAAATTATTTGTTCTGAATTACTTTTAATTTTCAATATTAAAACTTCATGATAATGATATAGGCCAATCAAATAACAGGGAAAGAATTGGCTATATACTATGCAGATAATATTCTGAATACTCTAAAGTGCAAGAGCAGAAGGCAGAGATTGACAGCAGAACTACAGAAAATCATAAACATTCCTTGCCTCGAGCTACAATGTAGATGTTTTAGTAATTATCTACCCCGTAGAGTTACTTTTTAGTGGGGGATGGGGGGCATTTTCTAGTCTTGTATACTTTCCAGAATTTTTTATTTGATGCGTAATTGGTTAGAAATATATGCATTATGCAATTTTACTTGATGCTCTGTAATGAGTGTGTAAATATTCCTTTCCCAGAATTGCCTCTTGTGGAACATAGATTGAAAGCATGGTAAATACAGTTATTAACTATTTGTTGTAGTACAGTATGTGTGTAGTTCATACTGTGCAAAAACATTTATTCCTCTGAAATAAAAGTATGAAATGGAGAATCAATTATGAATTGCAACACCCTTTCTCCCGGTCAGGCAGAGTAATCTAAATTAGACTAATTATCTCCACTACCTAACAGTTACTCACAAATCACTACTGATGTAAGAAACAGTAAATCTGCTATTGTTGTCTTCAGCAGAACTAACTAAATTTTCATGTTGCAACATCTTTTGAACAAATGGCAACTTGGTCAGTATCCATGCAATCTGGTGGCTCTGTCTTTCAAGCTTACAGCTAAGGCTAGAAGGAAAATATATATATACATTTCAGAGTCTGAATTGGACCAATTTTTAGCTGTCAATTTGATGGTTAATCAAAAACATAATGCTTTAAAGTAACTCATGCCCATTCAACTTTATACCAAGGCTACACAGATGACAACCTCCTTATCAATAAAAATGATGTACAGTATCCTGTGGAGTTATTCAGTCAACAGTTCCCACAGATCATCTTTGCTATAGAGTATGGAAGATCTGGGAATCCTTTTCTAGGATGTTAGGTTTTATGGAGCAGCACCAGCACATTTGCAAATACTTGATATGAAAATGGTATTCCTTCAAACACGTCAGGGAGCATTTTCAGCACAATGCACTGAGATTTAGCTGCTTCATTCTCATTAATGTTAATAGGAGTTGCATGGCTACATCCCAGTGGACTTAACTAAAATGTTGCTCCTTCCAGTTCACATCTGCATACCACATACCTACTGAATGCAGTCTGACTACTGGACTAGTTCACAGAAGATGCAGTAACAGGAGCTTGCACTGAATTGAGGTAGATATCTCATGAAATTAAACTTTTAAAAAGTCATTGAGAAAAATATGCCAAGAATAATGCAATGTAACAGGGGCATTACAATAAAGGCTGATAGTTGTACCTTAAACATAAGTCATAATTTGAGGAAGTAATTAAAAACAGTGTCTTAACCACTGTGTATAGCAGCAGCCTAAGGCTAGGAGGACTTGCTCTCTATTCCCAGCTCTGCGTGACTTTGGATAACTCATTTCATTTTTCTCTGTCCTGGTTTCCACCGTTGTGAAATGGGAATAGTGAAATTCTCCTCTTTTGCTATATTTCTTAACGCAGAATTCTATAAGAAAATATATATTATTTATTCCTGATTTAACTGAATTTTAAGACTCACTGATGTGGTAACTTCTGAGAAAAAATTTGAAACATTTAATATTATATGTACAGAATCACAGAAACTGAACCACTGTCAAGCCAAATGCAAACACAGTGGACACAGAGTCAGATTTAAAAAGCTAGTCGTAGTCACCTTACAAAATACATGCCTTTAGCATGATATCAAACAATTTTAATTTTTAACACAAAAGAATGTGTCTTGAAGAGTTGAAAATATTCGTTAATCAAGCTGCATAATTCCTTAATTAAGCTACTTAAAGAGCTTAACTTAATGGAAAACAATCTAGAAAAAAAAATAATTAAAAAAAAATATATATGGAATTTAAAGGAAGCAGCGAGTACTTATTGCTCCTGGTCTCAAACACATCAATTACAAATTGGAATTTTAGTTAGTTTGGCAATGTTACATCAAGAATGTGTGTAAATGATGTTTAGAGGACTACCTCTACTGTCCGTTATGTCATGTCATGAAACCGTTTTGCAAAGTACAGCTGTTATTACATGATACCTATTATTTTGATTAAAAAACTACTGATGTTTCTGTTGGGATCTCAGGCTTTATCCTGTTGTCTCTAATACACCCCGAACACCATGCACAGTCTGATTCTTGACTATTAATTAATTCATTTTCCAGCTTCCTTTATTTCAGGGAAACTAGGTATTTAGACAGCAACTGAGCTTTGAATTTACAGTCTCACAGCAATGCCTTAGGCAGTAAGCACTGACCAATAAAATGTAGGTCCATCAAACAAACAGAAAAACAAACAAATAAAACATTCATGATTAATCCAATCAATAAGTCTGGAAAATCCTTTGTCATCCCTTCCCCTATTTTCTTGGAATGCATGGGAAATTTTACTTAGTCTATCTCATATTGATTTTGAAATAGTTATAGCATACCATAAACACAAGAGCATCACCAAATGCATTGGAACACGATGATGAAAAAAAAAAATACACATTTTAATACTGTTGCTGTAAGAAACAGTTGAGCTTGAACAGCTGCACAGAGAACAAACAATAGGAATCAGGTATTCTTCTGATCAATTATGAGCCCAGAATACTGTCCAAGAACCTTTATGTAATGCTATAAATCTACTACAAAAAACTTGATGGTTTAAATAGAACTTTGACCTCTCAGCTTTGTTTATTCTTCCTCAATTAAGCTACTTAGACTTCTAACTTGATTTGCATAGATTCTGAACTGCTTTTGAACTTGTGCTGGTAGTCATTGCTGTTACTCAAATGAGACAACTACACCCACATTACTCACAGCAAGCAATATTATTTGGCAAACATGATGGTTTTTTTTTCTCAAAAATTGGATAGATTCAGTAGTATGTGGCGTGGTGTTCATTCTTAGGGGACCAGAACTATAGTTGTGTAGATTTATGATACAGAATGATCATCAAAGTATACAGACATTGTGACACAACTAACAGAGAGCTAGGCATGACAAAGCTGGCTTGAGAAAATGTAAACCTTGAGCATCTGAACACAGTTAGAGTATCCATGACAATGCATCAAGTGCTTGAGGTCTGTACATGTATGTAATGTACAAGTCAAGTTATATGGTCAGACAGGAATGTGGAATGCATATGCATATGAAATGACAGACCTTGAAAAGGTGGCTTCTTTAAAACACTCTGCCCTTCACAACCACCTTAATACAGTAATATGCTAGAATAAATTTTGCACTTTGCTTGAAGATATGTTTGGGCCTCTTTTCATTTTACCAGCCCAAAAAAACAATGAAGCTTATTTGATTTCAAAAACTGAGATACAAAATCACATATCACTTAACCATGTATTTAAACTTTTATGCCTAAACTCTTAACAAAATAAAAGTTAGCTTTTCATATATTTGTGTAACAAAGTCACTGTTTCATTTAACTCCAGCCAAACAACATATACAATGAATTCCCTAAAAGACAGATAAAAAAGGGATCAAAATACCTCTTATATTTTAATTTGAATAAAAATATGAACACAATGAACATGTTGGAAAATAACAAAGTATGTATTTTGGCCAAGTCTGTACTTACTGTGCTCTGATATCTGTATAGCATTTCCCCACCTCAGTATCCACCCAGTTTAAAGATCTGATTACATTTTGAAGCAATGTCTTCATTTAAGGTCAAGAAAAACCTTGAACACGTTAAATCAAAAAATATGACTTATTGTCATATCTCATTTCTGACATTTAAAAGAAAGTCTTCATGCAAATGAGATATGTGACTGAATTCCTAGAAAAGGCTATCAAATACTGAACACAGAAACACAATGAACCCCACTATATTGACTGAAGTTCTTCATGTGCCTCCTCTAAAGTGCAAATTAGACTTAGATTTGTGAACTTTGAAGTTTAGGAACCCTTGCATGTATGTTCCTTAGTGCATACTGATGTGTATACTAAATCAAAATCAAAAGCATCCCATTAAACTTAGTTTTCTGCTATTGTGTTTCCTGTGCTTGTAGGCTTGGAACTGAAGAGCTGTAAGTTGAAGAAAGTTGTCTAATAACCATTAAGACTGTTTTTTAAAAGCAAAAATATTTATTATCATTTATGTCATAACTTTATTTGTAATATTTGACTTTGCCACTTCTGAGCTGAGTTTATTTAAAAGTAACATTTTCTTTAATTCACTGGCCATTTATTTCTACAATTGAAATAAATATCCTATCAAATCTGGAAGCTACCTTGCACAATTCAGGAAATAATACATACTGAAAATGTGAAGGCATTTTTAGTGTCCAACAAAGAGTTGACACTAAGAAGGCCAACGGTATCCTAGACTATATTAGGAGGAGTGTTGTCAGAAGGTCAAGGAGCATGATCCTTCCCTTCTCCTTAGCACTGGTAAAGCCACACCTAGAGTGCTTGGTCTAGTTCTGGGTTCCCCAGTACGAGAGAGACATCGACATACTTGAGAGAATCCAAGGCAGGGTCACAAATATGGTTAAGGAACTGGAGCATCTCTCAGCTCAGAAGAGGCTGGGACTGTTCAGGCTGGTGAAGAGAAGGTTCAAGGGGGTCTTACTAATATATATAAATACTTGAAGAGAGGACAAAAACATGATGGGCACAGGCTCTTTTCAGTGGTTCCCAGCAACAGGACAAGAGGCAATGGGAACAACCTGAAGCACAGGAGGTTCCATCCATACAGAAACAGGTGTTTGTTATTTTTATTTTTTTTTATTGTGAGAATGACTGAGCACTAGCTCAGGTTTCCCAGAGAGGTGGTGGCGTCTCCCTCCTCCTCCTTGGAGATATTCAAAAGCCATCTAGACATAGTTCTGTGCAACCTGCTCTAGGTGCCCCTGATTGAGGGGAGCTGCACCAGATGCCTTTCAGAGGTCCCTTCCAACCCCAACTTCTCTCATTTACTATGAGGGTGGTGAGGCACTGGAACATGTTGCCCAGAATAGCTGTGGATCTCTGAAGTGTTCAAGGCCAGGTTGGACAGGGATTTGAGCACCCTGGTCTAGTGGAAAGTGTCCCTGCCCATGGCATAGGGGGTTGGCATTAGATGATCCCTAGGGTTCCTTCCAACCCGAACCATTTTATGATTCTGTGTCATTCTGTAATCCCAATTTTCCTTGGTTTTACACCAGCGCAAATATGAGTAGAAGCAATTCAAAACTACTATCTAAAGGAAGTACAGGTACAATATGCAAGGTTTGAGACTTGTTTGGTGAATTAACTGTCCAAGTCACATATAGACTTGGTTTCAGATCCTTTCTATAAGCCAGAAGTAGAAGAATCTAAATGACCATTTTCCAAGTCCCAGGTAAATTCTTTAAGCACCGGACTTTGAATAAAAAGGCAGTGTTGACATTGCATTGGTTGTTTGGTAAGAGAAGACTGGCCAAGTTTCTGCTATTAGAAGTTTACAAACTCTTGAATCTTCAGGATGATTATTAATGATAATATTCCAGTATCTCCCTTTCTGTCATCTATTCAGGCAAAGTGCTGAAAACCTCCTGCTGAATGTTCTTGCTTCCCACAGGTGCCAGGGTAGCTGATAGCATGCAGCATTTCACAGACATACTCAGTAGCAGAAATACTTTGCAGGTTTGGCATCCAGGCCAATTTCAGATAGAACATTAGAAAACAAAAGAGTTATATATTCATATTTAGGTGCCTTCTGGAAGAGTTTCATAAATCAAAGAATCTTAATACTCCTAATTGCTCAGGCCACTATACTCAAGGATCTAGCTTTCTTTGGTGCATAGGTACTTCTCTTTGGTGCTACATATGGATCAAAGAACTACACTAGAAGAACTACATCTTATGGAAGATAATTGGTTCAACTAAGAACTAATAACCAAGTTCAAGTTTTCTTCCACTGTTAACTCTAATTTATGAGATTTTTTTTTTCACTTTTTCTAATGATTCTATTAACAGGTAATAATGAAAGCTACTCTTAATTAAAATATGTTTTAATATACTTCAATTTCAGTTTTTGTTAACTATGGTCATATTATCAGTAATAAATTAATTAAAACTTGGTGTTTGTTAGTATTTCATCTTATTTACAAACACAAAATATACAACAAAACTGGTGTCAATTACTTAAGGACATTTACTATGAATGTGTTTTTATTTTTTTCTTGAGGAATCACAGCTTTTAAATAGAAAACTTTCACTCATTCGGGAATACAAATAATTATTTCTTATCAGTACAGTCATGACACTTGGAATTAGAGATAGCACACAAAGAGAAGCTGGCAGAACTTGTGAGGCTTTAAGGTTAACAGAGAGCTCTGACTTAAAGGCTAACTCTTCCTTCCACTCACAAATATTCTATAGAACTGGAGATCTTGAATGTGTATATGCTGGGTTTTCAGCCTAAGCATATTTAGTAGTTGCTGCTGTACCAAAAGAATTTACTTCTGTTAAGATTTACAAAGAGGACTCTGCTGTCTATTACAGAACCTGTTTTACCAGTAAACACTTGAATAGTAACACAAAATAAATTATTATGACTAGCATGAGAGGCAGTTAACAAAGACCTTTTTGGAAAGGAACTGCCGTTCCACTTAAGCAATATGAAAATCATCACACACAGAACTCCAGTATCATTAGTAATTATTTTTTCTAGTAAAGCAAGCAAAAACTTTTCTTTAGTATATTCAAAGACCACTAAAGCAATCTAATTTTTACCAGTTTTACAGAGTCTAAGAGCAAAAAATTTTATTAAAGCCCAAATTCTAAAAGGAGAATGGTTCAGATGAGAAATAATGCCATCATAAAATAGAAAACAAAAAAATGAAGAAATAAGAACATTCCCAGGAATCACAGAATCACAAAATTGTCAGGGTTAGAAGGGACCTCAAAAGATCATCGGGTCCAACCCCCAAAGGAGTCAGTCATCTTCTGCTTTCTTTGGATAAATCTGATCTGCTTGTCCACAAACTTACGTTTATTTTTTTCTATACATTCATGAAAATGTATCTAGCAATTTCCAGATGTGATTTTTTTTTTTTCCTGTTCTTGTGAGCCAAATGTCTTTTGCAACAGATAACAACATTGCAGAGATGATGGAGGAAGCTAATCTAGAAAACAGAATCACTGGCAGAGACAGACTGAGACTTTAAAACCATGCTACACAGATGGCTGAACATTGCACAGGCGTAGTCACATTCTCACCAACTCTGCAAAGTGATAAACATGTTCATCATATAAAGATGATATAAATCTGGGCCAATATCCTTATTTCACACAATATCTAGAGTTTCATAAAATCTTGGCTTTAATATCTTTAGTATCTGAAGCATTCCATTACTAGCACCCTTTTCCTGTTGACTGATAAAACCTCACATATCCTTAGTCAACATGATTTACAAACAATTTAAAAAATTGTTGTAGATCATGTTTCACAGAAAACACTACCTAGGTACAAAATTGCACATCACAATGTTTCTTATAATAAAGACAGAAAAATCATATGGTTTTACAGAGAATAACTCTGGTCTTGTAGGTTACACATGCTTACATTTTTGTATACAAGTGGTAATACTAAGATACAGTGGCACTAATAAGAAATACTAATAGCCATCAAAGTAAAAGGAGAAATGTAAAATTTGGTTCTATCAAACATTAAAAAAAAAAAAGTTTTATATTAAAGAACTAAAAACAGTAAAATAACTGTGAGGAGAATAGCAACACTAAGTCATATCAGATGTAATTACATTGTATTTTCTATGCACAGAGATATCTGTGGGAATGACATGTTGGGATATTTTATAGTTCCAACTATTAAAGATAGACATTGACTCCATACATAAGTAAACAGCAGTTTCCTATAAACAATGGAGGAATTAAAGTTTTATATACTAGATCCATATAAAAAGGGTGAAGTAAATGGCTTGCCAAAGCTACATTCACACAGTTTTTCTTGTCTTGAGAACTGACTGTTTAAAAAAATTCTGAAGTACACTTGAAGTCAACAGTTAATCCGAGAAAGCACGGTATAAGAGAAATAGCATCATCTTTCACCTGCTTTTTCTCATATTTCTATTCCCTTCTGCAAAAGAGAACCATACTGATATAACTACAATTTTACATCAGTGATGAACAACCTTGTTGCTTCAGGAATCAAATAGACTTTTCTTAATTGCAGCAAGGGACATGTGATATTCACCTCAAACAAATTCCAAGCTAATTAGGGGAACTTAGAAATGATTCAACAGTTTCACTGCAAATACAAAAAATACACACTATTGTCTTGAAGAGTGGTGTTTTTTTTCAGTACTAAGTGCTGCCCTTCATGATTTAAAAAATAAAAATGACAGCTTTTATTAGATTTAATTAGTTGTGCATCATTGCTACTGTCAAGTCAGAATGCAGTTTTTGACAATTTTTGCTATGACATGACAGTGGCAGCACACCATCAGCTAGATCAAATGCACCACACAGAAAAATAAAGAAAAAATAATATGTATTTAATTTTTAAGAAAAAGCATTCTAGAAAGAGCAAAATGAGAAATATTTTGATATTAATGCTATTTGCAGGAGTTTCCAATAAACATATGTTTTTTTAAAAGTTAAAAATTTTAATGGAAACAGATTTTTTCATGGGGAAAATCCCTAACTTTTTGACAAGAGAAAAAAAAATCCAAACATCTCAGTGAGAACCACTTTAGTCTTGACTCCACAATCAATAGAGTGCATGTTGTTGTTTTACACACAAGGTAACATGTATTAATTAGCTGATGTAATATTATGACTAACAGATGGGATGCATAAAACAGTGCCAAAAACACTTCAGCAGTTCTTATTTAATACATTCACCTTTAGGAAAGTCATGAAGATTCAAGGATAATGTCATTACCTTTTGCTTTTATGTCTTCAAATGCCCTGCTTTGAAACTGACGTTTAACTGTGAGAATGATGTTATTCAGAATATTGCCTTCATTTGTTCAATCTAGTTGGTAAATTATGCCTGCAGTATAAAAATATTGGTTATTCAGAGAAAAAATACGTGTCAATATAATGCCCTAATTTGAATTTGTATCTTTTAAAGAACATCACTTTCCTCTTCATTTCAATCATAAATGTGAAGACCTCAAATGCAGAAGGGAACCTGAACTGTGAAACTTTAATAGATGTCTGTGCTTAGTCTACTGCCACTTGAAGAAGCTTGTAATGCTTTTTAAACAAAAAATACCATGTTTTTACTGGCAGTTATTGATGCATTACAGATGGTTAAGGACATGTGTGGCTAAGAAAGAGTAAATTAAAAGAAAAGGACTAAGAGCTCCAAATAACTACTTTTCTCATAAACTGTAGATTACAAGTAAACTCTGTGGATGATTTCCAAACATGCCTAGTGCAGTAAAATATTTATTAAAATGGTTGGTGCAAACGTTTAAATTTTAGAGAAACAGAACTCGGAAATAGGCTGCAACAGCCTCACGAACTAATATCTCACTTAATACTAGGAAAATCAAATATATAAAATAAAACCTGTAAACAGAGATCAAACTTTTTCCTCCCAAACTGCAGCCCTTAGACTAAATGCATGTTCTTCTGCAGCTCTGTTTTCCAACCACAGTTTGCTCCATGACAGAATGGGATGGATGGAATGCTCCCATATTTGGTTTGTTTGCTTGCTTGATTTTTGTTTGTTTTTTCTTTCTGAGAAACTATGGTAGTGTCACCAATTTTTTGCACCCAGGTTACAATAGGGTGCTTGAAAAACTGGAATGCTATACGCAATTAACAAAAGCAACACACTGTATATGCAAGGCAGGAATGTACTGTTAAGTCTAATTAAAGACTTTGCAGTAAAATCAAAAAACCCTTACTAGTTGTGTTGCAACTAACACTGATAATTTAAATTACACAAATTCAAACTGATACAAACACAAACTTTCTTCTGACTATTCCTGTCTGTAACATGCTCTCCCTTTCCATGTCGTATTGGTTTTAAGGTAAATGCCCAATCTAGGGGATGAGGGTGTATAGTTAGTTATCAGCACCCCAATTCCACAAGATTATGTTATGCAAGATGGCATAAACTCTATTTCCTACAAATAAGTTTTCTGTGTCTAGATATTTCTGTGTCAGGAACCTACTGCGGTTTAGGTTTGAGCTAGGAGCATGTAACAGCTGTGCATATGCAGAACAAGAAAGTTCCCTGGACACAGAGAAATCTACCTTCAAACAAGGACAAGGATACTTTCAGTATATGCAGCAATTTTCTTGTTTTGATTATTTATTAAATCATGGTTTAGACAATTCTGATTTTGTTAGATCTACTCACAAATATGTTTCTGATCAAGATAAAGGTCATAGAAAGGGAGAGCATGTTACAGACAGGAATAGTCAGAAGAAAGTTTGTATCAGTTTAAATCTGTGTAATTTAAATACAATTTAATACAATAATATCTAATAATATCTAATACAATGTAATTTAATTTAAATTATCAGTGTTAGTTGCAACGCAACTAGTAAGGGTTTTTTGACTTTACTGCAAAGTCTTTAATTAGACTAACAGTACATTCCTGCCTTGCATATACAGTGTGTTGCTTTTGTTAATTGCGTATAGCACTCCAGTTTTTCAAGCACCCTATTGTAACTTGGGTGCAAAAAATTGGTGACACTACCATAGTTTCTCAGAAAGAGTCTGTACAACTGTGTTTACCTCATCCTGTATTTGAATACACATACCTATAAACAATTGCAAAGATTTTCTCAGAATGATAAAGTTTTTTTTTTATTGGTATCTATTTGTACTGCATTCATTTCCTCAGATTACTGCAATCCACAAATAACATCTGTTCTACAAAACTCTACGTCTTATTTTACTCTGATGTCCCTTTAACGTGACAAAACAATGTAGATTTAAATTTTTATGTGCTTTAGAAAATGTTTTTTCATGAAGAGATGCCATAGAACTGCATAAATATAATAAACTAATTCTATTATGCTGTTCTTTCTTGTACACTGATATTTTTAAAAGAAAAAAGTAAGGAAATCAACATTTGAGGTGTTCACTATAGTCTATAGTTCCTGAAATGCTTAGCTTTTTGTAAATCAGCTTTTTGAGCAATTCACTTTGTTTTTCAAAGACAGGCAAGTTATTTCAATTTCTTATAACTATGTATGAATCAGTATTCCATTTGGCTGAACAGCCTCTTGAAATAACACTTAGAAACTTTAAATTAGGCAGAATCTAATGAATTACATAATTTCTGTCGAATTCAGTAACTTCTTTATGTATAGATTTGGTTTTTACTCCTTTGACGTTATATATCATCAATGAGTATAAAATAGCAGAACATTTTAAAAGAGGGAGAAAAGGCATGGTATTTGCCCTCTTAATGGTAAAGAATGTGCATATTTTAAAGCATAAACTGCACTGTACAACTTTAATTTTGATTAATGATTTAGATCATCATGAGTAGGTTTATAAGGTAATGTAGGCATTTATTGAAGGTATATTTTATGCCTTTTGCTATGAAAAGAATATATAACAGGCTTACATATAGAATGGAAAACAATACAAGTAAATAGCTCTCATATAATCAGAAGTCCCAGATCAATTTTATGTTATAACCTGAATCTTTATTTTAAAATCCTGAGGTCACAGGCCATTCCAATAACGCAGAATGTGCAGGATATTTCCCAGTTCTGGTTAATGTTTTCTTCTATGTGTAAGTTAGATTCCCAACATTAGCTGTATATAAGGCCAAATCTGGCCAGTTTTCCAGGATTTTATTGATTTCTGTGTGAAAAAAATAGAACTGTACTTTACATACACATTGGAGGAAGACTGAGATGGAGTAAACTAATGAAGTTTAAAATAGGAACTTATAAACAATGAAGTTGGTGTCCCCTATGCTATTACCAGTGAATAATACTTCATCATCTACAAGTTCAACTCATTCAAAACGATCACTACTTAAAATCCATTTTAATACCAATTCTCTGCAATGATTTCTGGACCCTGGTTGCTGATTTTCTGATTAATTTACACATCTGAATCCTTTCACTGATTATTAGAGCTAAAAAATAAACATATCCTTCAGACACCAGAGAGATGAAAGTCTATTCATTCTATAGGTACAAGAATGATGCACAGGGAAATCAATGACATGTCTAAAGACACATGGAAAGCATTTGCCAAATATCATTAGCATCCTTTCACCAAAGTAAGAGTACAAAAGTACAAAATAGCCAAGGCAACATCCCCAGTTGCCTCAAAACTTTAACTTCAATCCACGGAAAATGCAAGCTTTAAGACTGAATGTTTAGACTATATTGTTTGTAAAGCTCAGAACCATAAGGATATATCTCTTTAAAACTGAATTCAATGTTTATAACAGTCATAATACACCCAATCAAGATCCCAGAATTAGATATTTCTCTGCCTGAACTGGAGGGAAAGCCTGATCTGAGGCAGTGTCAGTGAATGTTGGCCCCACACAAGCACAGCAGCTAACAGGATACTTCCCATCAAAAAGATGCCCTGAGGGAGTTCATTCTTTTTGTAAAACAACTCACTCCTTACCCCAAAAATGCCCTTGGTTCTCTCTTGCCTGCCCAATGAGCCTTGATTGTATTTATTTGCAAAGCGTGCAAAGCGGTCCTGTGGGAGGTAGGATGAGCAGGCCTGGCTGCCAGCCTAGCACCATTGTTCACCCAAGCTGTTGGAAAATGCATCCCTGTAATCTCCTCTAATAGTATCTTCACAGCACTAGCCCACAGGTCACTGGGCTAGACACTGCATTTTGTTGTCACACATTTCTATAATTCAAGCAGTCTAATTAAAATTTGATTCCTTATGAGAGTTTTGCAATACTGTGCTGGCTGCCTCCTGCACCTTTTTCTCAGTGGACACCCGGCATTCATCCTACAGCACAATCAAGTCTGTAAAAAACAGCATAGTCTAATTATGAGATTCACAAATGTATTTATTAGCAATAGAGTGAGGTTAATTTCTTGAGTATGCAGGTTAAGGACTAGTTAGTTCCCTTTGCTAATGGCTCCCACAAGCACACACTTATTGGTAAGATTCAAGAATTCAATGCTGCAATGAAAATTAACAGCTTTTTTCTTTTTTTTCTTTTTTTTTTTTTCTTTTTTTTTTTTTTCCCTACCTCAGAAAACACCAAGGATTTGGGACTGTCCAGGCAGAGTAGCTCAGCAAGACATGAGGGTCAGCAGGAGCAGGGCTGTTCCCTGCGGCAGGCAATGCGAGGCAGCCGAGCTGTCACCTCACCCTCAGGCACAGTCCCACAGGCAGAGGCTGGCCGGCAGGACACTGAGGTGACAGCAGTGGGGCCAGCAAGTATTGGCCAGGAGAGGGGAATAAGCCGTGTCTGAGGTCAGTGTGGGGAATCAAAGAGCCCGGGGGCAGAACCAGGGGCAGGCCGGCCTGTGGCACTGCTGGGGCAGGGACCCAGGGCCCTGGCTGGGCTGAAATGGGGTCCTGAGCCTGCGGGGCATGGGGCAGGCCTGGAGGGAGGCCTTAATTACTTTGAGAGAAATGTGACTAATCTTTAAAGAAAATTAATACATTCCCTTCAAATCCACTTTAACTTCTCCTGTTTGTGTTAGTTATCTAATTACAGTTTAACAAACCCACCTTGAAATACCTGTTTCAAAGAAAGTGTTGACACAGACGACTAAAATGCTTGGTCATGAAATGTAGCAGGATGAAAGTGTTTGCTCTCTTTATTCTCACCAATAGACAAAACAAAATCTCTGGAATTGAGATACATGTATGTAGATTTCACATCTGCTTTACATCTATTTGAGTTGAGAGATCTCCCTAGTGCATTGTTTTTATCCGTGTAAGTATTTATTAGTGGCATAGTTATAGATAAATTTGAAATAGCTACTGGCTATATATGGAGATGATTAAGCTATTAAACCATGATGAAATACGTGATCAAAAGCCATGTATTTTATTGGACACAAAGAACAGAAAGCTGGCATTAACATGAATCAGGTGGCAGACCTGTTTCTCCTACAGCACTGCAGAAAGGGGAAGGGCTAAACTGTTCTTAATTACCTCACACTTCTCTTTTGAAAATAAACATATCAGTCTTTCAGAGAAAGCCTGTCTAATTTAAGAATTAGATGAGGACTACCATTACTGAGAGCGCTGTCAAAAGGGCTAGTTCAGGATCTGTTATGTGCCTTTCAAGCTATATGTTGCAGTGTTCCTGATTCATAGCTTTGCTCAGGCTCCTGTAGAAAGCAAGATTTACATCTCCTACAGAATTCAAACTGCTATCCTGACATTTTTTTCCCTCCTGCAAACACCAAGAAAAGGAGTTTTCAAAGCAGGATTTGAGGAGTCAAGACAAGCTTCCTGTTAATTAATCAGGCAGGTTTTTAAATACCATTTTCATGAAGGAATGTTTCAAATTAATGAAACTGATTTCACTGAAACTCAGAATATCGCCTTCTCCTCACAATCCTATTTAAAATGATACGTGACTAATTGTATTTCTTTTTCACAAGGAAAACCTTTAAACATATGTATCAGAATAAATATATAATGAGTTTGAAAAATGAGTTACTTTAATTAGAAACATACTATTGGTAGTTATTCAAATGCAATTTTTCTTAATTGTCATATTTGTACTCTAATTTCAACTATTAAATCAGTGAACCAGATTTACAAACATCCCTTTCTGTGTTTAGTATACCCATAATTTATGTTCTCACTTGCTTCTGTCCTTGTACTATGCAATGATTCCTTCTCTCATATAGCCTGAGTCACAAGGGCTGACTCAATTGTAATTTAAACCATCCCACCCACTTGCAGAAGATGGATAACTGCTGGAGTTTCTCTTTCATATATTTCAGGTTTAAACTGTGACCCTGATTTAACACCACCGTAATAAAAACAAGCCAAAAAGCCTTATGCACCAGACTAGAAGGTGCAGTCCTATCCATCAACACAACTTTTGAAAATGCCTCACCTTAGCTTTCCAAGATTCATATGTGTATGTTGACAGTTTTTTTCATGCATATCTGAGAATGTAAAACATTTTAAAATCCCATTTCTGTTGCAATTGTTTGTCGTTTGTCACATACTATATATGCATGTGTACTGATAACTGTCCATTAAAGTCCTCATTGTCATGTTACAGTCTATATCCCAGTGGCTTGTTCTATATGCACCTCAGTGTGAAAAAGCTTATGAAAGCAGACAATTTTTTATATGTATATGTATCTCCTGACTGCTTTTGAAGAAGACAACTAATTTGCATGTATTAAAGAAAAAACAGTAACAGACAGAAATAAAAATGGTTTACATTTTCCATCAAAGGAATGAAAAACCTTGAGGCCTGAAGAGTCTGTGAGGTTTTTGTTTGTTTGTTTGTTTTTGTTTATTTCTTTGTTTTTAGCAAAATTCAGACTGAGAGGGGCTTTTAAAAATACATCACTGAGTAACTGCTTAGGAGGAAAAAGAGCTATAGAAGACAAAGCATATTGTTGGCATGAAAACAAATGTGTAAGCACTAACTAAGAATAAATTTATGCTAGAAGTGAGGAAAAAAAATCTCTACTCATCAAGGAAGCAATTCTCTGGAACATTCCAAGAACAATACCTGGTGACCCAGCATATCACGTCTCATCCTCAGTCTTTAGTTTTTATATGTTTAAAACGTTGTGGGCTGTGATCTGCCAACCCTCCCAAACAGCTGTGGCTTCTTGCTACATTAGCTAAATGTCACTTTAAAGAGTACAGAGGAATACAAAGGGGAAAAAAAATCATGCAATACAGAAAGAAAACTTCATTTTTAGAATAACACTTAAACTGAAAACTTCATTTTTAGAGATTTCTGACTACAGTTTTTCAAGATTTTTAAGTATTTTGCCAGTTTGTCAAAGGTAATGTTGTCCTTGAGGATTTGCCCTGCAGTTTTATAGCTACTCACTTTCCTTATTTACTACTGCATTAAGCAGGTCGCCTGATAGTTGCATAAATGGGTATGAAGCACCGGTGATATTTAGTCATTCTTAATAAGAATGCTGGCTAGCAGATATGTGTTCCAAGGGGCCAAGAGAATATAGATGAATTACATTATGGAATATGGAGCACGGAAACCACAAGCTATCAATTAAATTCTCATAATTTCAATGGAAAGATTTGTAGGTTATCAGCAAGATTCATTATTCTGAAATGCTAATGTTAAAACCTCTGCTAGATTATTAGGTGTTGTCTGTGTTACAAACAGATTTACTGGGACAAAGTATATTTGTGGGACTGGGAGAGGTTTTTCCTTCAAACTATCACTGGCTTTTGAAAGGTCTGCATAGCTGTTTATGCCTGTGTGTGCTACACTATGCCTGTGTAGCTGCCATTCTAGCCTCCTCTTTATAAACAAATGTGATTCTCTTGTCATAAATTTATCTTTGGTTGATTGCTTGGATCAACTTTTATCTTTGGTTGGTTAGGTTGCAACAGGCTACTGAGGAGCAAAACAACTGTAGATGGCCTAAGCTCTGGCAGCAGTACTGCAAGGGTACTGCAACATCCCCATCACACCATCCCTACAGGTGGGAACCTATGACTGAAAGGAGCAGCTCAATGGTTAGCTGCAACATCCCTCAACTCTTCACATAATCCAGGATAGAACAGAGGCTGTGCTAAAGTACCTTTGTGTTACACCCACTTACATTTCTGGCAAGAAATCTCAGAAGGATGTGAGCATCACTAGCTTGTTTTAATGCACAGCGTCTGCAAATTTCACTCCCTGGGGTCATTGTCTTAAAGAATGCAGTTTCCCCGCCCCCCACCATCTTTTCAGATCTAGAAATGTGCAATAACCACTGTCGTTGCAATTCTTAATTTAATTGGCAGTCTTTCAAGTGCAATTATATCTAAAAGGTTGGCCTTTAATCTTGCTACACTGCTACTTAAAATGCCTGATTTTTTTTTAATACACTGACCATATTCACTCATTTTAAATATCACTCTGACAGCTCTATACAACAAAAATCACTGGGTTTGGGAAGTTCATTCAGTAAATGATTTTAACATTTAGAGTAGTACAAAGTGGATATTTTCCCTGTAAAAACTAAAATTGTTTGGTTCTTTCACCTAATTAGCATGAAGTCAAGGAAAATAAAGAATTGAAAATATACCTTGTCCTTTATCTAGCCCATTTTTGAAAATACTTATTTTATTTATTTTCAACTGACTTTAATTTACTCTACTAAGCAGTGAGAGATTGCTTATTTCAGATAACACATTTGCTGAAGAGGTCTCCTGTTTTTTCCACTTGAGAGTGAGCCAGGTAATTTATGGCTGCTATTCATGGTTTTGCAGCTGCTGGTACTTTCTGTACCTGGGCCAAATTAAGCACGAATACATTTCTCTATGTTTCTTGAGTCATGTTTGCATCAGACATCATTTTCCTTAAAAGGAAAAAGTGGGACATTTGCAGCCCTGAATGCAAAGAATTTTCTTCCACCCCAGATAATGTATTTTATCTAAAGGGATAATTTCAACAGGAACACGACAGTTTTAATGAGACCAAATTATTTAGTTGCCATATTAAAAAAAACACACAACTATAAATCAAAAAAAAATGACATTTTACTGACCCGAAATATTCTTTAAACATTCTTGCTTTAAAGAAATAGTCGTATTTGTTTTCATTCAGAATCAAAATCAATGAAAATATTTATAATTTTTTTGCAAAGTTATAATATCATTTTCTTTAACAGCTCAAAATAACTGGTATGAGTAATGCTCAGCTGTGTCTACAGAAAGTCAAAACTCAACGATTTGGCAAACTGAAAACTGACACATTTATCTCATATGTTAATCTCTCAGCATACTGGAATTCCTCATCCTATTACAGCATATTACAATCCTCCGTAACACTCCAACAAACAACTTCATAAGGAGGAAAAGAAGAAAAACAGTACAAGCAACTTCCTTTTACATCATGATGATACATCTCTGTGTTTGCAGGGTAGAGACAAATATGTACACCAACAACTGAAAAGAAAACTTAAAAGTTTTTCAGAGATAGACAGATGTATGTCTGTGCAGGTGGTGTGGTAAATATAATTTACCATTTCCTAATCTTCAGAAATTGAAAGAGAATTTACCTATTATCCACAAAGTTGTTGGTGATTTGTTTTACCACCTTCTGTTCATGTTCTCTTTTCAAAGAGACTTTATGCTAGCATTTTCCCACACTATGCCCAGTCCTTGGTTGTAATGAAAGATGTCACTAAATCTTTGGAAATGATCATTTTAATGGACAGTACACATGAAACAACATCAACAACAGAGGTTTGATTCTGTGCAGGTTATTCTGAGTGATCTAGCAAGTTCTAAGAAATTCAGATTTAAAATCAAGATAAGTAAATCATGCTGAACAAAAATAAATAAAAAGTCATCATTTGAAATAGAAGGACTATATGGGAATGAAAATAAAGGGGTGAGAAGGCTCTTAACTTGATAAATTTGATTTGTCAAGTTGTGACCACTTCTGAGAACAATAGCATCCTTCTGACATTAATTTTCCCTTCCAAATACCATGTACAGTGATGAACAGGAGACTTTCAAACACTGGTTCTACCTCACATACTACTCTCCTGTTTCTTGTTCTTAAATCAACTTGCTTAGATACATAACATTACTTGTTACAATGTACAATTGTCCTACAATTAAAAAAAACAAAAATCACTTTTTGCCTTATGCAGTTCTGTTCACAAACTATCTTCATTCTGAAAGATTTAGATTTTCTTCTAATCTTATTTATTTCTCTTTCTGTGTTGCTTAAATGAATTTATCCCAAGGAGGACTCCCATTTGTTTCAAATAGTTTACTGTTTCAGAGATTTTGACAGGAAAGGGGGAAAACTTAAGAAAAAGAATCACAAAGCTTACCTCAACATCTACTTGAAAGCTATCTACATGATTTTCTGTGATCATGTATGTTTGTTCTCAGGAATTGCAAGCTTCTCTTGGAAAGCCATAGGTTTTCTTGAAGGCACTGATTGCACCGGATTCTACAAGTTAACATATGAAGCTTTATATCAGATAAATAGAACTATTTCCTCATGATGCCTTCAAATTTCATTATGGTATGTTTGCAGTTAAAGAATTAAACAGCACAGAGGATAGGCTGAGTTATCTATAAATTTCAAAAGCTAAGGTTGATATAGAAATTGTTCTTAGTTTCCCAGAAAGTATCAAAAGGGCATTGTTTTAGAATGTTAACTAGTATAATACATAGTTACTTTTTTATTTCACTTCTCTTTAATTGTCTGAAATTCTTTAATGTTCTTGCTGATATGTCAGCAGATGTTGCCTCCTAGACAATGTGATGCAAGTAGTATGACATAATGCCTTCAAGGCTTCCAGTGCTCTTCGACTGCATAAACGCAGAAACAACAGCTCAAATTTGTCAATGGTGAACTGCTTCAGAGAAAACAGTGTTATATTTTATTTATCTGTAGTACAAGGAGCGACATGTAAAATATAATATCTTATTTTCCTTTAAAAACAAACAAACAACATATCAATTGAACGAATCAATTACAATAACAAAAAATCAATAAATTAATATAAAACTGTGCAAAATACAATAAAAATACAATTAAAAATCAAATTGACATAAACTGTATAAAAATACAGTTTATCAATACGGATAGATTGTGCTGAAGAGAATCATTCTGAGAACCAGTGTAACTGGGCAAAGGTGTCAGACTGGGGTGTTTTGTTTCAAGTTTCCCAGTATTTGATAAATGCTCAAGTTTTGGAATTACATAAGGGGCTCTGCTTTTTATTTTTTTTATTATTTGTTGTAAAATAATTTCTGGAGTTCTTAGGACCTTGAAAACAAGCTTGAAAATATGACCATGAGGGATAACAAATAAAAATCGATTTAAAAGCAGAGAGTAAATAAAAAGGTTTATTTACTCAACCTTTCTGCTTTTTTGAGTACATGGATTTTCAAATCATTTCTGATCTAATCCCAGAGTTTCCAAGTCCAGTATTTAGCATCCCTCTTTTCCTCTCTTCAGGAGCTAACTTCAGCAAATCCAGGCAAAACTCAGAGGACGAGGCTCTGCATAGTTCTTCTCTAATCTTTCTCTATTTTATGGAACTTCGGTATGCCACAGTATCTTGTGAGCTGCTCTAGAATGCTGAAGGCACATGAAAGTTGATGATATTGAAGCTAGCAGCAAAACAGCATAATTTACTGCAGCAGTGTCATAACTTGCTTTGTAACTACTGAGCAAGCAAAACGGGGAATTCATAAAAAGATACTGAGATCACTCTATGTTTTTTTTCCTGGACAGTGTTGATAATGTTGATGATAAAATGGCCTTAAAATGAGCTTTTTGTTTAGCATCATTTAGTGAATACATTACTTAGATAGGAATGCAATTTGTTATAGAATAGCCCACTGATTCCTAATTAATAAAATGTGGTGAGGTTGGAAAACGTTTGAACTCTTTTAATCTAATTATGTATTTGAGAAAAAAGAAGGCATCATGGAGTGATTTTTTTTTGGTCAAAGTAATCTGAAAAACATTCAGACTTCAGAGAACATTTTACATATGAGGTAACTACTGTCATTAGTTCTGTTACTATTCAATTATGTTTTATCAATACTCTTACATAATGTTTAGCTAAAATGCCAAACCAAGGGTTACCCATAAAGAAATACAAGATTTGCATAATAATTATATATCAATTCAAAAGAAGAAAGGGAGTAATTAATCTTTTAAAAAAACTAAACATTTCAGTGCAGTTATAAATTGAAGTCTAATGTGTTTTATTCCAGTGTTGCCCCAAAATTATTTTCAAAGTCACAGCTCAGTATACTCTAAAAATAATTCACCTAACCATAATCATTCTTTTTGTATCCTGGGAGATTCTTTAATTAATTAATAATGATAATGATCCATGCTTCCACGTTACTTTCCCTCTGATTAATGAAGTGTTTCACATGTATTCTTAAATTAAATCTCCTAATACCCTGAGAGATGAGTAAACATTATTATTTCAGCTACAACATACAAAAGAGAAGTTAGGTATGGAAAGGTTAAATAACTTTCCTAGCACAGGGTGAATAAGGATAAATATTAAGAACCTGGGAGTAATTTCCACCCCTAGCATCATGAAATGGGTTTAAAACCATGTGGTTTATATTTCTTAATGCTATTTTTTATTTGCTTTTGCTCCCCTAGATTTTGGCCTTCAGTTGTTTCCTAATAGTTCTTTTCAAAGATTCCTCTCTACAACAACGGAGAGCAGAGAGAGAAAGAGACAGATAAAATTCTCACATAAAAACTCATCCCCAGAGGCTTAGATTTCAAGCAGAGCAACAAATAATTTGAGTTTGAAACAAAAACAGGAAACAAACAAACAAAAATCCAGTGTAACAGAACTGAAAACAAATCATTCCTTTCCTTTTTTTTTTTATCCTTTCCTTTTTTTTTTTTCTTTTTTTTTTTCTTGGTTGGGACCTAAAGTTGAGCTTTTGCATTCATAAACAGGTGCCTACAGAAGTCACTTGACTTTTGAAAGCTAATTATGCACACCATGGTCTTTCTTGAGTTATCTGGAATTTAATGAAGGCTCAGAACCACTGAGCACCCAGGCCATTCTTGGGGTGTGTAATTAAAAGGTTCTGGACTAAACTTTAGGTTCCAGTTTCAGAAAATCTTAGCCTGCATTTCCCGACTTTTACTCTTTTGACTTACTGGCACATTTTTCTTCTTCACGCTTTTATTTATATTGCACTTGTCACCATAGCAGATTAGGGCAAATTAAGTTCCACAATAATTCACCAAAAGCTGTGAGTTCTATTTTAAGATTAAGAGCAGTTGATTCATTATAATAAAATATTTCCATGTTAACTGCATAGTCTAGGAAATGATGAAATTATTTTTATAACAATATTAACACTTCTGACATACACAGCACAGAAACCATAAGTTAAAGAGAAGTTAAATAAAAAATGTTCATCGTAAAGCTGTAGATGCTTTGTGAGACCTTTCTTTAAACAATCCTCCTTAACAGATTTTTTTTCAGAATGTTCTGTCTAATTAAATTCACTTACCTCTTTTGCAGTGTAAACAAAACACACGTAAATTTAACAGGTTCATGATAACACTTTTGGTAGAATTGCTCAGCTTGACAAAGTTCTTTGGCCTCAATATTCCCTTCAGGCCTTCTATTGTAAGTTCCTGTGAAATAAGGTACAAATAGTTTAATATTTTTGACCTCCACCTAAAGTTTGAACAGAAACTACACATGGACTCAAGCACAATTAAGCACTAACAGAGTTGCCTTCATACAGCAGAAATAAATTGTCCTTTCATTATAATCCTTCTGTTTTATACTTGAGAGAAAGGCCAAAAAGGGGTAAGAAATGATTGCTTCAATGACCATATAGATCAAATATAAACTTTAGCATGTAAGTAAGCACATATCTAAAGAATTGTGCTCGTTGATTTACTCCTGGGCCTAGCACTGTCATAAATATAAGGTCGATCACTTTTTCAGTGCCTGAACGAGCCATTACTTTTTACTTTATGAACTGTATACTCCATCTCTGTACTGTACAGGACTAAACCTCATTTTTCTGTTTCCTAAATAATTGATACACTGCCATTATCACAACAGAACTCTTCCAGAAAAGTATTTCCACTGCAGTCTTTCCATCGTCTATTTGACCCATGTTTGCAAAATAGTGAGGTAATTTTTAATCCATTGGGCCATTTTCCCTTTTAAACCACTATTATTTAAATGTAATGTAGGCCAGGTGAAAGAATGATTGTCTGGTGGTTTTAAAATATTATATAATTACTCTATATTATAAATTATAATTTCTTTAAAAATATATGTTTAACTTGATTTCATTCCGAAAACTATGCTGTACATAATAGACACAGACACAGAATTTCTAGGTTGGAAGAGACCTCAGGATCATCGAGTCCAACCTCTGACCTAACGCTAGCAGTCCCCACTAAACCATATCCCTAAGCTCTACATCTAAACGTCTTTTGAAGACTTCCAGGGATGGTGACTCCACCACTTCCCTGGGCAGCCTGTTCCAATGCCTCACAACCCTTTCAGTAAAGAAGTTCTTCCTAACATCTAACCTAAAACTCCCCTGGCTCAACTTAAGCCCATTCCCCCTTGTCCTGTCACCAGGCACGTGGGAGAACAAACCAACCCCCACCTCGCCACAGCCTCCCTTGAGGTACCTATAGAGAGCGATAAGGTCACCCCTGAGCCTCCTCTTCTCCAGGCTGAACAAGCCCAGCTCCCTCAGCCGCTCCTCGCAGGACTTGTTCTCCAGGCCCCTCACCAGCTTCGTCGCCCTTCTCTGCACCCGCTCAAGCACCTCGATGTCCTTCTTGTAGCGAGGGGCCCAAAACTGAACACAGTACTCGAGGTGCGGCCTCACCAGAGCCGAGTACAGGGGGACGATCACCTCCCTAGCCCTGCTGGTCACACTGTTTCTGATACAAGCCAGGATGCCGTTGGCCTTCTTGGCCACCTGAGCACACTGCTGGCTCATATTCAGCCGACTATCCACCATCACTCCCAGGTCCTTCTCTGCCTGGCAGCTCTCCAACCATTCCTCTCCCAGCCTGTAGCTCTGCTTGGAGTTATTGCGCCCCAGGTGCAGGACCCGGTACTTGGCCTTGTTGAACTTCATGCAGTTGACCTCAGCCCATCGGTGCAGCCTATCCAGATCCTCCTGCAGAGCTTTCCTACCCTCAAGCAGATCGACACACGCACCTAACTTGGTGTCATCTGCAAACTTACTGAGGGTGCACTCAATGCCCTCGTCCAGATCATCGATGAAGATATTAAAGAGGACCGGCCCCAGCACCGAGCCCTGGGGGACGCCACTAGTGACTGGCCTCCAACTGGACTTGGCTCCATTCACCACGACTCTTTGGGCCCGGCTATCCAGCCAGTTTCTAACCCAACGAAGCGTGCGCCAGTCCAAGCCTAGGGCAGGCAGTTTCTTGAGGAGAATGCTGTGGGAGACGGTGTCAAAAGCCTTGCTGAGGTCAAGTTAGACCACATCCACAGCCTTTCCCTCATCCACCCAGCGTGTCACTTTGTCATAGAAGGAGATCAGGTTCGTCAGGCATGACCTGCCTTTCATAAACCCATGCTGACTGGGCCTGATCGCCTGCTTGCCCTGCAAGTGCTGCATGATGACTCTCAGGAGGATCTGCTCCATGAGCTTCCCTGGCACTGAGGTCAAACTGACAGGCCTGTAGTTTCCCGGGTCTGCCCTCCGGCCCTTCTTGTAGATGGGCATCACATTTGCTAGCCGCCAGTCAACTGGGACCTCCCCCGATCGCCAGGACTGCTGATAAATGACGGACAGTGGCTTGGCCAGCTCCTCTGCCAGTTCTCTCAGTACCCTTGGGTGGATCCCATCCGGCCCCATCGACTTGTGCACATCTAAGTGCCGTAGCAGGTCACCAACCAGTTCTTCATGGATAGTGAGGGCCACATCCTGCTCCCCATCCCCTTCCACCAGCTCAGGGTACTGAGTATCCAGAGAACATCCGGTATTGCCGCTAAAGACTGAGGCAAAGAAGGCATTGAGCACCTCCGCCTTTTCCTCATCTCTTGTAACTAAGTTTCCCCCCGCATCCAGTAAAGGATGGAGATTCTCCTTAGTCCTCCTTTTTGTGTTGATGTATTTATAGAAACGTTTTTTGTTATCTTTAACGGCAGTAGCCAGATTGAGCTCCAGATGAGCTTTGGCCTTCCTAATTTTGTCCCTGCACAGCCTCGCTACATCCTTAAAGTCCTCCCTAGTGGCCTGCCCACTTTTCCAAAGCTTATAAACCCTCTTTTTTCTCCTAAGATCAAGCCACAATTCTCTGTTGAGCCAGGCTGGTCTTCTTCTGGTCTTCTTCCCCGCCAGCTCATCTTTGGGCACGTGGGGACAAACCGTTCCTGCGCCATTAAGATTTCCCTCTTGAAGAACGCTCAGCCTTCCTGGACCCCTCTGCCCTTCAGAACCGCCTCCCAAGGGACTCCACCAACTAGTGTCCTGAGCAGCTCAAAGTCAGCCCTCCAAAAGTCCAATACAGCGGTTTTACTGGTCCCCTTCCTGGCCTCGCCAAGAATAGTGAACTCATAATACAAAATAGTGAATCATAATACAAAACAGAGTTCAACTCCTTTAATTATTTAATCGAAGCTGAAAGACGTACTGTTCGCATAAACTCGTGGCTTCGAGACTGGTGTGACCGGCAGAATTTCGGTTTCTTTGATCATGGGAAGGTCTATGCTACACCGGGCCTGATGGCACCGGATGGGATGCGCCTCTCTCGGAGAGGGGTAAGGATCTTAGGTCAGGAGTTGGCAGGGCTGATAGATAGGGCTTTAAACTAGAGTCGAAGGGGGAAGGGGCTAAAACCAGGCGAGCCGGTGAAGACCTAAGGGATGGTACGCTAGAATCAGAGGGGCTGTGTGCCAGTGGGGTCCTTTGGTCAGATCCACAAGGTGCTGAGTGTAAGGAGACGCACCTGAAGTGCTTTTACACAAACGCACGCAGTATGAGGAATAAAATAGATGAGCTAGAAGTCCTGGCCCAGTCCCGCAACTACGACATCATCGGCATAAGCGAAACCTGGTGGGATGAGTCCTGTGACTGGGGTGTTGCGATAGATGGTTACAGGCTCTTCAGGAGGGACAGGCAGGGTAGGCGAGGTGGTGGGGTGGCGATGTATGTGAAGCAGGGGCTGGACTGTGTGGAACTTCAGGTCGGCGATGGCAAAGTTGAGAGCCTCTGGGTAAGGATCAAGGGACGAACGAATAAAGGGGATGTAGTTGTGGGAGTCTATTACAGACCGCCTGGCCAGGATGATAGCACCGATAAATTATTCTTTACAGAACTAAGAGAGGCCTCGAGATTAACTCCCCTTGTCCTTATGGGGGACTTCAACTTGCCGGACGTTAACTGGGAGTGCCACACGGCTGACACGAGCAAGTCCAGGAGGTTCGTGAAGCACCTAGATGATAACTTCTTGGTACAGGTGCTAACGGAGCCAACTAGGAAAGGTGCCCTCCTAGACCTGTTGCTAGAAAACAGAGAGGGTCTGGTGGGAGATGTGGTGATTGGTGGCCGCCTCGGTCATAGCGACCATGAAGTGGTTGAGTTCAAAATTTATGGTGACAGAAGGAAAAGTGCCACCAAAACCTCATCCCTAGATATGGGGAAAGCGGACTTCAGGCTGCTCAGGGAACTAGTCAGTAAGGTCCCCTGGGAAACTGCTCTTGAAGGCCTCGATGTCCACCAGTGCTGGTCACTCTTTAAGCGATGCCTCCTAGAAGCACAAGATCAGGCAATTCCTAAATATCGCAAGTCAGGCAGGCAGGGCAGGAGGCCGGCGTGGCTGACCAGGAACATTCTAATGGAGATTAGGCGGAAACAGAGAGTGTTTCGCTACTGGAAGGAGGGCCAGGCGTCATGGAAAGAATACAGGGATGCTGTTCGTGTTTGTAGGGAGAAAGTTCGAGTGGCCAAAGCACAGCTAGAGTTGAAGCTGGCTGTGTCTGTGAGAGAAAATAAAAAGGGTTTTTTTAGATATGTAAATGGAAAAAGGAGAACTAAAGAAAACATAGGGCCGCTCCTTGATAGGGAAGGTCTCCTCACAGACGATGACGTAGGCAAAGCAGAGACGCTTAACGCCTTCTTTGCCTCTGTCTTCAATGCCGATGATGGGCTTCGGGACCCAGGGTGCCCTGAGCTGGAGGACCGGGACGGTGGGGATGACAAACTCCCAACTGACCCTGAACGTGTGCGGGATTTGCTACTCCACCTGGATCCCTACAAGTCCATGGGTCCGGATGGGATTCATCCCCGGGTGCTGAAAGAGCTGGCGGATGTCATCGCGGAACCTCTATCAATTATTTTTCAACGATCCTGGGAATTTGGAGAGGTCCCGGTAGACTGGAAGCTGGCAAATGTTGTGCCGATTTTCAAGAAGGGTCAGAAAGAAGACCCTAGCAATTACAGGCCTGTCAGTCTCACGTCAGTGCCTGGTAAAATCATGGAGAAGTTGGTTCTCGGACTCATTGAGGCGCACCTGGGGGACAAAGCAGTCATTGGTCCCAGCCAGCATGGGTTTGTGAAGGGTAGGTCCTGCCTAACTAACCCGATTTCCTTTTATGATAAGATCACCCGTATGGTGGACCAAGGGAAACCAGCTGATGTGATTTTTTTGGACTTCAGCAAGGCTTTTGACACGGTTTCCCATAGGATCCTACTGGACAAAATGTCCACCATACAGCTAAATAAAAACATCATACGATGGGTGAGCAATTGGCTAACGGGCAGGGCCCAAAGGGTTATGGTAAATGGAGCTGCGTCAGGCTGGCGGGCGGTCACCAGTGGGGTCCCTCAAGGCTCCATTTTAGGGCCGGTACTTTTCAATATTTTTATAAACGATCTGGATGTAGGAATAGAGGGTATTTTGAGCAAGTTTGCTGATGACACCAAACTTGGAGGAGTTGTGGACTCAAATGAGGGCGTAAAGGCCTTGCAGAGGGATCTGGACAGGTTGGAGAGCTGGGCGATCACCAACCGCATGAAGTTCAATAAGAGCAAGTGCCGGGTCCTGCACCTGGGACGGGGAAACCCTGGCTGCATGTACAGACTGGGCGATGAGACGCTGGAGAGCAGCCTAGAAGAGAGGGATCTGGGGGTCGTGATAGACAGCAAGTTGAATATGAGCCAGCAGTGTGCCCTGGCAGCCAGGAGGGCCAATCGTATCCTGGGGTGCATCAAGAACGGCATCGCTAGTAGGTCAAGGGAGGTGATTGTCCCGCTCTACTCTGCGCTGGTGCGGCCTCACCTCGAGTACTGTGTGCAGTTCTGGGCACCACAGTATAAAAAGGACATGAAACTGTTGGAAAGTGTCCAGAGGAGGGCTACGAAGATGGTGAAAGGCCTTGAGGGGAAGACGTACGAGGAACGGCTGAGGTCACTGGGCCTGTTCAGCCTGGAGAAGAGGAGGCTGAGGGGAGACCTCATCGCAGTCTACAACTTCCTCGTAAGGGGTTGTCAAGAGGCAGGAGACCTTTTCTCCATTAACACTAGTGACAGGACCCGCGGGAACGGGGTTAAGCTGAGGCAGGGGAAATTTAGGCTGGACGTCAGGAGGGGGTTCTTCACAGAGAGGGTGGTTGCACACTGGAACAGGCTCCCCAGGGAAGTGGTCACTGCACCGAGCCTGTCTGAATTTAAGAAGAGATTGGACTGTGAACTTAGGCACATGGTCTGAACTTTTGGGTAGACCTGTGCGGTGTCGAGAGTTGGACTTGATGATCCTTAAGGGTCCCTTCCAACTCAGGATATTCTATGATTCTATGATTCTATGAATTAATATTTAAGTGGACTTACAGATTTCATGGGTATCTTCTAGTGTTCCTTTTTTTTTTTTTTTTTCTTTTTCTTTTTTTCTTTTTTCTGCATTTCAGGATCTTTTAGGAACTGAGTTATATTCCCAAGCCATCTATTTGTTTCTTTGATATATTTCTTATGGTGGGGTTAGAGTCTTTTCTGTTTGTTTCTTTGCTTGTTTGTTTGTTCTGTAGGGACTATGGCAGTGAATAGAAAGCTGTGTGAAATAGAAGCTCAATTGAAAACAAAGATTGACAACCTTTAAATAGGAAAATAAAAAACTTGAGTGAGTGATGCATGCAGCACTCTGTTCTCATCTCTTTTCTCCTTCACATACAGTATCTATTGATCGCTTCTTTCCCTTTTTCTTCTCCTCTGCTTCCTTGCTCTTGTTTTCACATCTGCATTTACTGAATTTACTACCTCCTTCAAGTGTGGTGGCCTACCAAGAGAGAGAATGAAATATCATTGTACCTCTGTTTTACATACTATTGTAATTTCATCTCATAGGGCTCAAACAGGCCTTCCTGTAATACTGTAATATCACTGTACAGCTTGCAAAACCATCTACTGTATTGGCATGCATATGTAAACACAAAATGACTTTCTAAAATATGCAGAGATACATTCTGTGTAATAACCTCAGACAATAGGATTAAGGAATATGACTTTAACCTCTATGAGTGGAACCATAAGGGAAAATTTAAAACAGAAATGTTTTAGTGTCTTTAAAAGTGCATAAAATATGTTCTTACTATCCATACTGATACTCATATAAGGGTTTATCTTTTAACCATATATACATATATTTGTTTTTCTCTTTTATGTTAAGGGTTCTGCAGTAAAAATCAATCTGTGGAAGGGTAATATACATAACAGCATCAATAACAATAATTCTTGAATTCTGCTAAAGGCCAAACCACTGTCAAAATAGGGTTTCATGTGATGCTTTCATCTTCTTTCAGATAAAAAACTATCCATTTAATTTCTATAGTACATTTATTGTCATTTGTTACGTCTGTGCTGCAAGTACAACTGTTGCTGTTTAAGCATTATCTGTTAAAAGAGTAACCTAGTCAGCTAGAATGGGATATATGTGCATATGCTTGATAAACTATTTTTTTGTGTGATTTAGCTGTAATTTATTTCATCCAACATAAAAGGGAAAGGTAGAATGTAGGACAATCTTACCAATGTACCGGTAGCCAGAACTAGATTTGCCAAAAGCTCATATATTTCTAAATGCTTTAAAAAACAAAACCAAACACAAACAAACAAACAAAAAATTTTTCATATGTAGCCCTGTTTTCTCTAGGAAGCATAATACATATTTTTAACTGTTAATGTTCTTAGCATGGAGTTATGTACATCTGATTCAAGGCAATGTCACTGTCTTGGATGTTGTACAAATGTGGAGGGAACATGTACTTCAATCTCATCTAACTAAATCTAAAAAAAGTCTAGAAACAGAGGCTGGAAAATTGACAGTTTAGTCAAGCATAACAATTGAGATATATCAAACACAGTTGGGATGTGATGAAACCTTTTCTATTGCATTTTTCTTCTTTGAATAATTTATCAATTTCTTTAGTTAATCCTTGATCAAGAAGAGGGAAAACTGGTATTGGTAACAACAGATGGGCATACAGGCACTATGAAAGGGAAGAAAGAACAAAGTTTGGCAGCTAGAACTGGTCTGCTGCTATATTTCAGTCCAGCTGTAGTTTATGTGCACAGCGAATTTTTCTGTTCCTACTAGCATCTCTCTTCAGTGTTGCTAGAAAAACTCAAATTATTTGAGATTCTGGTTTAGTAGCGTGGATAAATAAAAAAGCTTCTTGCAGTCTACCAGCTTTTACCTTTCCCACAGTCTTTGTATGTAGGCAAGTAAAGCTACCTTCTAAAGTGTCTAGATAGTAAGGAAACATTTTTAATGACTACCCACCATCATTATGGAAGAAATTTGAGCTACTTTATGACTTTATATAAACTACAAAGAGGTTTTCTGAGATGTTTTTTGTGGACAGGGCAATTATTTCTTATTTTCATCTACTGTTGGCATTAAGAGAAATATTTCTATTTCTATGACCTACAGCAGATGCTCCTTAGCCTTCAAACTTAATTAAGCTTCTCTCCACTACCAGAATACATCAAAATCCATTCTGTGAAGTTCTTCTTATAGTATACCAAGGCATTGGCATGAAAGTATCATTTCAGAAGCATGAAGTATGGTAATAGTGGTCAGTTTAAATTATATTTTTTTCAATTAATTTTCTTTTTCAAATCAAAATATTTCTATAAGGCCAGAAGTGATTTGTAGTCTGATTGGTCATCCTGAATTACATGAATTGTTTTTTTTTCAAAAAAAAAAACACACTCGAAAGAAGAATCTGAAAACAAAGAAAAGACAGAAGGCCGAGATATATATACATGACGTATGGGTATATGTTAATTTTACTTCTTTAAAAAAAACACTCTAGCAGCCACTTCTTTGTCACAGAACACAGGATAGGCCAGTATTCTGCATTCTCAAAATATCTATCATACCTCTCGCAAATATGTACAGAAGGTCAGCCTTCAGATTTTCAATGCAAACCCTCTACTCCAAAATTAATGCACAAATGTGCCATCAGCAAGCAATATTTTATCTAAACGTAGAACCACACCTGTGAACACCAAGATGGATTCATAGTATGACAGTATCTTCATGAGTTCCCTGGATAATTTCATATACTTGAGTACCAGAATTA
Source organism: Aythya fuligula (assembly GCF_009819795.1). Lineage (NCBI taxonomy): Eukaryota > Metazoa > Chordata > Aves > Anseriformes > Anatidae > Aythya > Aythya fuligula. The sequence goes on along the minus strand of NC_045562.1, from coordinate 22,414,464 downwards.
CTCTGTGTGTAAGATACACAGAGTATCAGATACACTTCGTTATCTGAACCCCAAACCTGAAATTTCTCAGTCCAGCAGAAATTCAGTAATTATGATTCCTCTGTGAAACTGTCTCTGGAAGACTCTTAACATAATCTGACCTTTCAAAATATCCTGAGACATATCAAAATGGGAACCTGAAAACTTAAATATATAGCAAAATTGTAAACCAAGAGATGAAATTCAAGGTGAATTATATCAGGAAAAGGAGTACTGCTTACAGAAACTGCAGAATGAAATGGTAGTAATAGGCTGTCTTAACATCTGGCATTTATAAGGGAACCTTTAAAGAATGTGAAGGCTTGATTTGATTTAATATTCATGCCACCGTTTGTGGCATGGATATTCACCTGTTCCACTATGTCTCCTGTCCTGGTGCTCTGCCCCCTGCCCATGTGCCCAGTACCCCACTGCAGCTCAAGCCAGGTGAGGGCTTCTCCTGGCCCTGCCTCTTGAGTGGACTTCATCCCTGTGCTGTGAGTAGCCACAGATACACCCAGGTCTCCTGGGTATATCTGTGAGACATAAATCACATCCTTGTCTCCAGCACTGCCTTTTGTCCCCATCCATTTGCACCTGGCTGGGCTTCATGGATGCTCCCTGGGCCTGGTCAACCATCGTTGAGGTCTGGGTCATCCACAGCTCCTTCCACAGCTCACCTTCCTTACAGAGCAGCCAGCCCTCACTACACCCTGACAGTCTTCGAGGACTGTCAATACTCTTGAAAGTATATTTTGCCAGAATCCTTTTTTTCTAGATGTAGACTCCAGGTATGGAAAAAGGAATTAACCCAGTCTATGAAGTCTTTGTATTTAGATTTTCAGTTTCATTTTACTTCAGTTTCTAAAACTAATCTTGGACTACTTCTCTCTTGATCTTAATTTGAAAAAAAAATATGAACTGCTGAATTAGCAGCAGGTTTATTTTCAGCTGTACTTGCATATTTTCAGTGCCAATTCTACAGAAGTCAGTATGTTGGCGTGCATGTATGTAATAATCATACGTATTTGATGGTACACAGTATACATGCACTGAAGATGTGCAGTCTGATATGTACATATTAAACTACATAAAGTTCTTGTGTAAAATGTTAAGCATGTAAATGAGTGTTTAGAATGCCTCTTGGCAGACTATGATATACCTAAAAAGTTATACTAGTGTGCCTGCCCATATTCTAGAAAATTCTAATGTCAGTATTTTTCTCTTTTTGTCTAGCAAATTCCTTTCAAACACCTTTTTCATTTCTTTGTCCTGTCCAGAAGGAATGTCTCCCACAGTCATTCTAAGTCTTCTTTTGTTTTACTAAGCTCTAAAACTTTATCCTCTTCTCTGCAGTTCTTCAATACTAACCTTTATATCTCTACATCTTTCAATAAGTGATATTAAATTTATTCTGTACAGATAATTGAACTAAACCTGAATCTACACAGTTAGACCTTTACACAGTTAGACAAGCTGAGAATAGGGAGGTGGAGGAATTGTAGTTTTTAGTTTGTTTAGTTTAGTTTTTAGTTGTTTTTTTTTTTTTTCATTGCAGTTTTTAGTTTGGGTTTCTCCAAAACAAATCAAAATTTGACTTTTACACCAAAGAAACAAAGCTTTTCTGAAGATTACTGAAGATTTCCATATTTCCAAAGTCAAATGTAAGTAAAGCCCCTTTCACAGTAGCTTTCTTATAGTTCAGTTTGTAGGACCTACTGCTAGGCTGGTAGATCAGTTTCCTTAGCCTCTACATGGTCTAAACCGACAATAACAGCTGAATTGTTTAGCTCATTGTCTTCATTCTACATACACAGATTTAGTCCATTGTTCATTTTACTAGACTTTCCTTTATATACAACAGACCTATCCCCATTAATATGTTCAGAAAGATTTCCTGTGCTAACAAAACATAAATCGAGCAAAGTTGTTTCCATCCTTCAGATAATGTCATGAACCCAATTAACCCTACCTGCAAAAAGGAGAAAAAAATCTATCTGAACATTAAATATTGTTTTATTTTGTTTCTGATTGGACACACTACTGCTGCTGGTTTTCAACAAGCAGGCATTGTTTAGTTTTAATTGTGTAGATATCCAGCTCCACAGGTACTGTAGGACTGCTTAGAAAAATCGTTATTTTCACTTCAGAGTTTTATTCTAGTCATTCTCTTTATAGAAAAATGATCCAGATGGCATCTTTCTCTAAAGATGAAGCTGTTTCCTTGCAGTCTCCTTCCCACTCATTTTTCTAATCATCAGAGACATGTAATCTACTGCCAGGTTCTGGAGGAATCATGAAGTGGGACTTTTCTTTTTAATTATCCTGGGAAATCTGTGTTGATATCAATAGATCCAATTATCTCCCCTCGTATTTTATTCTTATATTTTATTTTTATTTTATTTTATTTTTGGCCTACCAATTATGATACCCAAAACACCTGAAAGCAAAGGAACACAAAATGGCTCATGGCAGCTGTAATATAAATTATAAATTTACTTCTATACTTGAGGAATGGCCAGGAGGTTACAGTTAACTGGTAAGGTGGAAAACAGGTTCCTTCATAACACAGGGGAAATGGCTAGATGAATGCAATACCTATGCATTACCTACCACACAGCCTTCTCACCGCTTTCTGCAAATACTGACAACTTGGACAGAATAATGCTTCACTAGGAAGGACAAAATGTCATCTTATTCTGTTCCTTCTTGTCTTCTCCAACAGAATGTGTATGTACTTCTGCAGACATTTTTAAGAACATGATAAGAATATTTGGTCTATGGTTTTAGAATCACCAAAGTTTATGTTAAAATAAAAATTGTAAAAAGGACATAAATAAATAATATATATATATATATATAAAGGCCATTTTTCTTCAGATTGGAAGGGCACTCAGTTTCAGCCTCCCACTCCAAGCAAGGTCTGCAGTGACACCAGAGGTCAGCTATGAGATCAGTGTGTCTCTATCCAGATCATCCAATCATACTGAAAACAGGATGCATTGTTCTGTTGACCCTCTCACAATTCCAGGATTGTGCTTCTTTTGACAGGCAGTGTTGTATTAGTCAAAATTATTGTCCATATTCTGTTGTCAAAAGGCTCTGACACAACACTGTAGCTTTAAAGCAGGTATGCTGAAACTTTTCCAAATCCTGCATAGGGTGTGTAGAATTTCATGCTGTAATTTTCACATTGCCATTTTGTTAGGTGGTTTGTTTTGTTGTTGTTGTTGTTTTAGTGTTTTTTTTTTTTTTTTTTTTTTTTAATCCATCATGCATTCTATAGCATGAAGCATGTTTGCTTCTGTTTTACCTCAATGAAACATCGACTATTAGCGTGTCCATTTCTTTTGAAAGCACAACACCCAGTACGGTTGGTATCTAAAATTTTTTCAGGTCTCAAATGTTAAATTATTTTTAGGAAATCTAACCAGGTGAAATATCAGTAACTTAAGAGTCATGAAAATGGAAAAGCTGACAAGGAGCTTTGATATGACACGAAGTGGAACTTCACTCACGCCCTTTCTGCTTTCAGCAAATATATCGTTTCTAACATCTTCAGTGCAGTGTGTGCCAATCAATGCCATTGATAACTGGTAGTATTTTAAATATAAAAGTTAAGGTCACCTCAGTGTGTATATGAAAATGAGTGATGTCTGTCAAGTGAGAGAAATCCTTCAAAATGTGGGCTGAATGTTGCTTGGCAACAGAACGCTTGTCTACTGCTGGAAGAGCCTGTGAGACTTATGCAGTTGTTAAAACAGTGCCACTTAAAAATAGGAGGGAAAGTACGGTACTAACAGTAATCAACATCTCACTAATCATTATTTAAACAGTCCATACCCATCAGTTCCTACTGAAAAAACAAGGCTTGGAAAATACAGCAGCTTTAAGTCATAGTCTGCTCTCATTAAGACAGCAGCTGCACTCATGGACATCAGTTGAATTTTTAATTTTTTTTTTTTTAGGTTTTATATTAATTTGATAAATCAGTTTCCAAAAATAATTCAACCCACAAATCTTTGCTCCATTTGGGTACAATACAGATAACTTATTTGTTATCCAAATGATATAAAGATAAGAAAACTGAATAATGTTTTCATGTTGTTGTTTGCCACTTTATGTATAAAGATACATTTTAGAGTGCAAACCCACAAATTGCCTTTAATTTCCAGTAAGAGAGTGGAAAATCATGGGTCATTTCTTACGCCTTGAGCTGCTGGAATACTTCTGTTAAGCTGAGAAGATGCTGGAGCACCCATAACTGGAATGAGCACTGGGAGAAGTTCTCTTACAGGTCCAAATCAGCCTGGCTGGTTTCCAAAAAAAAACAAAAAAAACCCACCACATTTTCAATGGGACGTTTAATTAATTCTAAACTGACTTAGCTCGGAGAGCAGAAAGACTTCAGTACATATTTTGGTAAGACATTTTATCTACATTGCCTTCTAGAATTTAAGATAAAATTCTAGCCCTAGGGCATTGGGGTTACGGCCTGGGTAGAACTGCTAAAATTACAATAGTTCTCCTAAATGTATAATCTAAATTTATCTCCATAATAGTTTGTGTAGTTCTAACTGCCTATCTTAAAATAACTAAATACGATCCAATTTAATAAGCTAAGAAAATTCTGAGCAATTTCCCTCTTTAGAGTATTTTAATTTGGGTTAAAAAAAAAATCAAAGTTGCTTTTGAGATAGGGCTGTGTATGACTTTAGAGAAATGCTCTGTTACAGAGTCCTAAAAGACATCAAAAGATAATGCACTCCTATTGCTTAGTAAATAAGCAATATGGTAAGTAAATGGTAAGTAAATAAGCATATGGTAAAAATATGCTTAGTATACCATGACATAAATTTCAGTGAAGTTATACCTCTACAATGTCACTGTTAATGGAGTCATGAGTGGTAACAGAATTTCTCTCTTTGAGTTTATTTAAGGAAATTTGCATTTCTTTGTATTTCATCAATATTTCTTCATACCTGTTTTCCATGTCTTAATTAAGCAGAAAAAAAAAACTTTTACAGGCCTTTCTGGTAAAACTAAGCAATTTAGGGCTGAAATGGAAAAGCCTGTCTTACCTAACACTCCATTGTAAACTCTTCTAGAGTGATACTCACTTAGGTGAAGTATGGCAATACCTAGGTACAGAAAGCTCACTAAAAACTGAAATTTTGATTTCAGCTCTGAACTTCCTTCCTGTTATAGGTTTATATTAGCCACTGTTCAGTATTTCTTTGATGTATCGTAGTTATTTTTGGTGCTTCAGTTGTTAAGTGACCATATGTAAGTGCATGTATATACAGCAGAACTATCCAGTCACAGATTACACACATCAGTCACTCCAATAGCTTCACTTCCAGCATCAGTAGGGAAATGAAATCATCATAGGGAAAAGCAATAATCTGAGGGTACAGTAAATGTTCTGCTCTAAATACAGAAGTTTCTTGCCATGTACACTAATCTCTTCTTTCATAGGAGGAATATTTTGCCTATGTGTGTTACTCTCCCTCCTTGGGTCGTTTTTCAGTCATTTCTAGCCCTGCACAAAGAGCCTCTGCCAGCAAGATATATATAGCTTAAAAGTAGAAAGCAGTTATTTATTGGCTGATGCACACAGAGATATCAACAATTTAACAAGCTACTAGACCAAGTGCTAATATGCACTCTGGCTTGATAAGACACCCACAGTCTCCGCTGGCCAGGCAGGCACCAGCCAGGATAAGAAGGGCCAGCCTCCGCTGCCCCTGAAGCAGATCCTTTTTCACCGACTCTTTTTTCCTCCAGGATTTTATACCATTTCATGCTGATGTTTTTCCTCTTGAAACCTTAAGCTACTAATGATCCAGTCCCAACAATCCTACTCTGTCTGCAGTTTTACCTTTCTTATCTTGCATACCTCTACTCTGCCGACTTCCTCTCAACTTAGCAGCTTCCCTGGAGGTCTGAGGCAAGGTTATGAAGCTGAGCCATATCCAAGCCAGACCTTCACAGGCAGCTGCACCCTGTGGAGAGTGTGGCAGCGGTTACAGAAGGGATCACAGAGAGAGATGGGTACAGGCGCAATTCAGTTCATGACCAAAGACAGCAGCGAAAGCGGGCCTGACCTCAAAAAGCTGTTAAAACTGCATTGCTTTCCAAAGCCTGCTGACTGGTTTTATACCCTCCAAATCCTCAAACAATCACCACTAACAGCACTCCCTATGCTGGTGTCATCTACCTTAGGCACACACACTGAATCCCTTTCAAATGTGAGGAAACGCCTCGCCCAGAGGCCCAAACACTGGGTTTCAGCGTTGCTGATCTCTTATTTGATTCCATTATTCCTGTTTCAAATATTGCCATGTGCACTGCAGTACCAGAGATTAAAGTCTGTATGGGAAAACACAGTTTCATTCCTTTCCCTTCAGAGAAGAGAAAGAGAAAATATTTTTGTTCTCTACCCTCTGTATGGCTAAGAAAGATAGTTCGGAAGTAATGAGATCTTTCATCCTTTCACCTCTTTCACCTTGAATAGGAGACAGGGATAGGAACAAATGGATTTTTTTTTCTTTCTTTTGGCAGAAAGTGTCAGTCATCTCTGGGATGACAACATATCTAGGGCTGCTGCAAGCAGCATAAATACATAATTGTATTTATGATTAAATATCTTATAGGTAGTGAAGGGACAGTTGTTTATTACCTCCTAGTTAGTTCCACAGTGTCCACCCTTGAAATCTCAAGAAACCTTGACCATAAGGAGTTTACTAGAGGGAAGGTAAGTGGGTCACATTTCCCCAGAATATCAAGTTTAGAGCAATCCCAGTGATTCCATTAGGTAATTTTCATGCTGACTCACTGTAGCCAATACAGGTGAAAAATAAACATTACATCCTAGATACATGTGCCTGTCTGAGTTCTGGGAGTCACGATGCAGTCCAAAGACTGAGGGAACTTTGTACAACAATTGCGTAGTTAAATTATGTTCATTAGATAGGAAGCAATTTTGTCTGCTTGCAGGAGTATCTAAGATCACAAATAAACTACAACAAGAGACCAATTATCCCTCCATACCTTCTCCCTTCCCAGTTTCAGCAAATGCCAGACACTTCAGACAAAGACAGTTGTGCAGACGGTTCTTTCCCAGAGGAAGACAGCAACTTTGGTTCACATTTTTAGCTCTTCTTATAGATAATCAAATAATTATTGTATTATGCTTTATTTTATGTCCATCCAATTAGGGTTAGTTTGGACATGAATAAGTGGTTATTGACCAAATCAATAGTCTCAGCTATGTTACAGTGCACATAAAATAGTTAAAAGAATAAAATCAGTTGTTATATTAACCACTGGCAAAGAATGGTCAGGCTAAGCATTGAACTAACATTGCCTCATTAGGTTATATTCAGATTAAGAAGAAGACAGGAACAAAAGGAAGTAATTTTTTTAAAAATTAGTCTTCCATTTCCTTTCCACACTTTAGATTAATTAGAATTTACCACTAAAAGAGCCAGACAGTACAATTAAGTTTTACAGCAACCATATTAAAGTTTTTAAAAACTGAGCTTCTACTTCCCCATAAATCCCAGGGGCAGTTACAATTAAATTAGGCTTTGTCATCTGAAATAACAGAATGAGATACATAATATGCCACACACTGTCTGGAACAGGAACCCAGCTAATCAACAGAGTGACCTAGCATATTGCTACTTTCAAAAATACAGCAGCACTACAGCACTACATATGTATCTGGAAACACTTCTCTACTGAGAGTGCATTAACATGGAAGTTATTTCATGTTTCTTCTCCCCGACAGCAGTACTGAGCTAGAGCAGAATGAACAAGGTGTGACAGATAAGTTATAAAACAGATTTCACCTCTTTTCCCCTTCCAGTTTTGGCTTGGTCAAGTTCTTCCCACAGGCATTAGGTGCTAAATAGAATCTGAATAATTTCCTTCCCCCGATTTTCTGTTTTGAACTCATTGCCCAAGATCTGTGTTGTGTTTTTAGCTGACAGCTCTTCTCTTCATGAACACAACTGTTAGAATATCACTACATTTCACAGAAAGTAACCAAATTAATAACTTTAAACAGAAGTATTTTAGAAACTTGGTACGTGATTTTGGCTCTGCTACTTTTCTGAGGGAATCTTTTGCTGAGTCCTTGATGAAAACATATGAGACAAGTCTTTTTGTTTGCCTCAGTTTTATATATAGTGGCCTATGGCCTCTCTGAACTAAATTCATATGAGTGCTGAGTATATCCCGGCCTGTACAGCAGCAGGAAAACCATTACAGGTAAGGATCAAGACAAAATTATGAGTCCAAGGCAGCCACTAGGAAGCACTGTAAGTTCAGCTCAAATCCTACTCACCTCTGGGAATTAGCTGACCTAGTGGTAGATCTTTGTGTTTTCCTTCATAAAGAAAGCGAGAAACCAGATTTTTCTTTTGAAATGTGATCAGAAAAAAAATGTGGGGATAGCACAGTGCACAACATCATTCATCACTTCCAAAGGTGAAAAGCTAGAGCTGCTTCTTCATCTGATGAGATATTTCATACCTCACAGGAGAGTAACCTACCTTTCTGGCTGAATTATTCAGAAGCAGAGAGGTTTCAGATGAGCACTCTCTTGTTATTCAATTAATGTTCAATTGATTAAGCTATTCAGTTAATATTAACTTAGGCACAGAGCGATCTGAATTAGATTTAGGCATGATATACCTGTGCTGACCTGCTTATCACTCGGAGGTACGTCTTAGTATGCCCAGAAATAAATTTTCAAGCATCTGGATGAAAGTACAGTGACTTCTGCAAATCTGAAACAAAGCAACAGCTCTTGATTTGAAAACCATAAACAGGAGTTAGGAGAAAAAATCAGAATCTTGAACAATCTCCAAGAAAAAAGTCAGGTGTTGTACATGCTATTTAGGCAGTGTTTAGACATTTACATTCTGATCTGTTTGGCTGTATTTTTGTTTGTGCTTTTTTGTTTTGTGTTCTTTGGTTTTGTTTTGTTTTCTTTTCTTTTCTTTTGTTTTCTGAATCACTAACATATATTCTTGTGACCTTGGAATGTTTCTGGCGAATGCTTTCCAAGCTTTTAGCACTATGCAATTGCACATGTCTAGCACTACCACAGCCCCCACTCAGCTGCCTTTCTAGGCACTTTTCTTTTGTCTCCAGGTTATCAGAAAATAAGCACTCAAACTCTGCATTTCTTGGTAACATCAGTTTGCTATGCATTTCAAAAACATCTCTTGGAGTTGCTTTTGCCACTAATCCAAAACAATACTAGGGCACAGCAAAGCTAAGGTACTTGCCTAAGAGATGTTAATGTAAATTTCCTCAACAGTGCTTGCAAAAGGACATTTGCTTGCAATTTGGATCCTAATTATTTTACAGACTCTTGCACAGTAAGTTTCACAGACCTCTCACTGAATGAATGAATTGATAGTGAAACACAGCAAAGGTTTGGTGCATTTGGTTCCTCACAATGGCATTATCGCCCAGATAGATGCAGATACCTGACCTGCTGCAAGTGGAATGATGAGAGAGATCTTACTACTATGTTACGTATTTGTCCAATTCCTTAATTTCAAGCACAGTTTGGCCAAGGTAGCTCAACATCTAATAAAACATTAGGAGAAAGCACTGATAACTGGTATTAAAATTTAAAGAAACAATGTATCTCAATTCCAGTTTTGTCATTTCAGTATGAATACTTGACACTTCACAGATTAGGGATTTTTATTTAATCAGTTAATAGCTATCATCCCTCAAATTATATTTACTTCATGGCATCTGACATGTCTCTTGCTTTGTAGTAGCTGTTTTCATTTCTGTAGTCTCAACGATGGATGGCAATGTATGATCAGCAATAAAGCACCTTCAAAAGTTCCATAAACAGGCACTTAGGAACTCAATGAAAGATGATACCATTTTCTAGTGGACAGAGTGCTTAACTCCATTAGTGTCATAGGCTGATTAAATCATCCTACATCACATTTCAAATGCACTGCAACCAATTAAGTGAGCCCATTGGTGCTCAATGCATCTTTACTTTTCTACGGTCATGAGGATTTTGTGAAAATTTTTTGAGGTAGCCTGTAAGTCGAATGACTTATCGTGCTATAGTTATGCCTAACACACATTGTCGAAATAAAAAGGATTAAAATATATTCATTGAGGTGCTTTTGGTATAGAAAATCACTGTAAAAGAAAGTCTTAATTGCACACTTTGGAGGGTTATCCCTAACTACAGCAGGAAAGTAAAGGACTATACGAACCAACCAACTGGAACAGAGGAAAAAAATAAGCTACATTCATTTTTCAGCCAGGTCCCTATTGTGGCAACTTTTCCTTGTAACTTTAATATTTCACCTGAATGATAATATCACTAAGATGACACTGAAAAGGATGAATTGGATCCCTAGTGTAACATCTATCCAGATCCATCTAGCCAGCACATTTCAAAAGCATTTCTGATTATTCAGTTGTTCAGTTTATTTCCACATTTCTAAGACCACACAATTGCTACAATACTATCAGAAAATATTTTACTATCAGAAAAATTACTGAATGTTTTCAGCAGTATCTCCAGGATTCATCACGTGCTCACACTGAATGTTATTTATCACAAGTTCCTGACAGAAATAAAAAAAGATCACAAGTGTGCATGCCAAACAACAAAGACATGCTAGTTTCATGACAAATAAACAATCCCTACATTCAATACTTGAATTTTATGCAGGGTAGAAATTTTTAGTTCTTCCGCTGTCTCTCATACGTCTCAATTTTGCAAGCATCAGTGAAGGATCAACTTCTAAAACTCATCGGGACTCTGTATCTATTCTGGTCAAAACAGGAACAGAAGAAATCCTCTTTTATTCTCAGACTTAACTGCATTTTATTATCAGGTTTCCGACATTACTTCACCAGTTTTTGACAACTTCCTTGTAGGATCACTGGAATATATTGCATGCAGGCTTTTCATTCACAAAGCTATTTGATCTTTCTTTGACAGAAACTGGATGTTGTGTTGGCTATATTGTCATTGCTTGCTTCACATAAATACATTTGTTATATCTTTGCTTTTTCATAAATAAAAGATTGATACGTATAAGGTGTACTGGGTTTGACTGGGATGGAGTTAATTTTCCTCATAGCAGCCTATATTGTGCTCCTTTTTTTTTTTTTTTTTTTTTTTTTTTTTTAAAAATTTATGACTGAAACAGCATTGATAATGCACAAACACCTTAGCTTTGCTGAGCAGTGCCTGCATAGCATCAAGACCTTCTCCATTTCTCAGCGGCCCCACGGCAAGGAGGCTGGGGGTGCACCAGAAGCTGGGAGAGTACACAGCTGGGACAACTGACCCAGACTGATCAAAGGGATAGCCCATGCCATGGAGTACCATGCTAAATGATAAAATCTGGGGAGGGACTGAGGAAGTGGCTCATGGGTGCTTAGCTGCTGGCTGAGGTCAACCCACCACAAATGGCCTCAATCCAGAATATAACCTTTTATACCACATACATGGTTCTGTATTTCCATAGAGATGATTAGTAGAGAGATCTTATGCTTGGATTACATTAAAACCTACCAAAACTCTTAAATTCTCAATTATGATGTGATAGACATATCATTTTACACATTAAAAACAGAATTGGAAAAAAGCTAGGGAATATACAGGAAAGTGAAATAAGCATGGAATAGATACCTAATATTCTCAAAGTGAAATCTTATCATCCTTTTTAATAACATTCAAATGGAAATGAAGGAAGCCAATATTTCAGCCAATATGATGTTTTCCATCTCTAATTCTTATAATTCTGCTCAAATATTATTAGAAACAGACAAAAAGGGGAAAAAAATCTCATGTGTGTTGATGCTAATTCCTGTGTACTAGAATAGTGAGCACAAGTATCCCAGTTTTCAAGATGCGTTGTCAATATTGAGATTTAGCAACACAATACTTAATGATATTGGCTGATGTACAAGATAACACAGAAATTCCTGATGAACATAGCAATCAGAACAGAACTAGCATCAAAAAGGGACACTTTCACGTTGTCTTTAAGTAGTTCTGTGCTACTAGTGTCTAAGGAGGTCTTCATGAGAGCTGAGAATGCTAGAAAATACTTTCTTTGGTTGCAGAGGTAAGGCTTCATTTCAACCTGCCCATTTCCCCCATGGTTTTCCTAGTTTTATAACTGGAGGTGCACAAAATTAATGTGCTGCAAAGGTAGTGATGGTTTCACGGAGACTTCTTTAGTTTTTTATTTATAGCTTGCACTGTGGGCCAGGAGAGGGAAGGAAAGAGAGAGCTTGCATACTAAAATCAATACAAATAATAATAGCCTCTTACAAGAGAAGCCTCAGGGGCTGAATATCTCTGGGTTCCTTTTTTTACATAAATGATCTCAGTGGATTATTGTTTCAATGTTTTGTGCTGTCAGTCACAGTCAGATAGCAGCTCTCTTTTTGTCCCATGGAAATCTTCTCACTTCTATGTGCCAAAATAAAACAAAATTACATAGCAGCAGGTAGCCCATGATGGCTTCGCTGAGTGTCTTCAGCAGAACAGCATTACAACAAAATCAGTAACCCATGCTGTTCATAGGCTCTTTTTCAGATACACACCCTGTCAATCACTGCCGAAGTGGCCAAATGTGTTCCCACATTATATCCAAACTTTCTCATACCAGAACAACTTGGGGCTGTGGCTCAATTATTTGTTGTGTTTTATTTTCACTTATTTTTAGCAAGCAAAACACACTGAAAAAAAAAAAAAAAATCATTTGGGCCATAGGAACATTCATATTTGATAACATTACTGCCAGTTTAATAGGAATGTGCATTAGGATTCTGCAGAATTCTGAATACCTTGATATTAGGTAAACCAAAGACATTCAGATATCTCTGAATGTGTGTATATAACGTGCACATATAATAACAATATTAAGTGTCTATATTTTTCTACAGATATTTTATTTTGCCTGAGGAATCTACTTATTTGTGTTATTCTACTTAGTATTGTACTATATACAGAGGAGAAACGACATTTTATCATCATGCATTTATTTTCTTATTAGTCATCTTTAAGTAAAATATTCAATGACAATATATTCAAATTGTTTTTAAAAGTTTATGGTTACTATCATTGTATAATTACAGTCTGGAGGTATAAAATCTTGCATAAAGTAAATAATCTCTTTTAAAAATAGACCTTGATTACTCCAGTAACTGACTTTTTCATTTTGTAGTCTGAATATCAAACATATTGCAGTCTGAATTTTAAAATTTTTATAGTACTATGCTACTAAAACAGTATTATTATTTTGCAACAAGAGGCACATTTTCATTGGATCCCTTTTGAGCGTTTGTTCCCTTTCATATTTAGATAATTTAGGAACATTTGAGGAAAATTATTTAAGATGTCTGCATTTTCTGGATCTTAGAAGTTAAGTGGTCGGCATTTTGACTTATTCCTGACAAGTAAAAAGTTGTTTTCTCTCCAGCGAACTTCTCACAGAAACTATTCAGCTTATGACCGAAATTGTGGTCCATGTGCAATGGTGGCAGTTTTAGAAACCTACCTCAGAAGAAAATGGACAGAAACGGTTTCGACCCACATTAGAAACTTCACTGAAAGACAATGAAGGCAAGCCTCTCTGTATCACTTGTGAGTACTCACAGAATGTTATTTCTTTAAGACCACAGGAGCTAGAGAAAAAGAGAAATCCAATGCCAGAAGCTACAGAGTGAAACTAAAAAGTATGGAATAGACCAGATTATCAAAAACATTTTGGAACTTTTGCTAGATCTTTGAAACTATATTAATGCCTAACTTCCATTGCAAGTAGTACCTTAAATGTCTTAAAGGAGCAAAGGTCCTCTTTCTTGAAAGGGTCCATGCTTAGTTCTAGGAGAAAAAAAATAATAATAAAACACACACACACACACAAACCTCTTATCATGATTATGTGACAGATTATGCTGATTGATGTTTAGGTTCACTGTTTGCTGTGGCAGAAGTGCACGTGACTTTTAAAATGCAATTATGCTTTTTCCGTCTACATTGTTATAATAGCTAATTACACAATATCTGTTTTTACTTGATATTTGATGTTTCTTCCATTTACTGAATTCTTCTTCTCATGCAGCATACTCCTTGGTAGATTTAGTAGTCACATTAGACATTCTATATTGTTTATATAACATTAGTAATTGTGATTAAATTTATCACAAACTTTTCCTCTCCACTACAGATTTTAATTTATGGTTATATACTGTATCAAATTATTGATATTTATTTATTTGCTTGCATTTATGAGAAATTCTACTTTTTCACGTTCTGTACAATACTATGGAAGTTGTTTGCATAAAGCACTGAAATGCTGCTTTTCTCTGACTTAATGGTAATTTTTAAAGCTAGTAAAATAGCACTAATTCTCAGAGATCTTTTCAGCCAAGCTAAAACTAATGACTATTACCGTAACTTAATTGGAGTACAAACCAATTGATTTTCTTTTCATTTAAAGCCTCTTGTAACATCTTTACAAACAATAGATTTTTATTTTTCAGGGCCTTTTTTAATCTTAAAAAAAAAAAAAAAAAAAGGGATAGTAACTTACCTTGTAGAATAAAGAATAACAAAACCTTTTTTTATTACAACATTAGTTCTAACCAGTAAGTTAGCACAACTATGTCTTCAACTGTCATCTAATTTTCTATATCTTTAACACTTTGGGCTTTCCGGATGGGAATTTAGGGGTAAAATGCACCACGTACAATGAAGTACTTAATAATCAGGACGGCACAGCTGGTGCAGAGCAGTTTCCAGTTTATCACTTGCACACATGATCTGTACAGAACACACACCAGTCAGGGCCTCCAGGCTCTATCCAGCTCCATGGACTTGGGGGGCTAGTACACTCATTATGGGTAGTTTCACATCCAGGCTGACATTCAGCAGTCTCACCTCTGGCTCAGCCTTTGGCACAGTGTTGGAAATCTGTGGGCACATCTTCAATCACACAGAGCTACTGCTTTTGTTATTTGCAGGCTCTGACTTAGATGGTTGGCTTAAGTTGCCAGTGGCCTTGTTGGTTACAGCAGCCCAGGACAATCCCTTTGATTTTTCCTATATTTAAAGCTGTTTTTCCTGTATTTAAAGCTGTTCTTACTGGGGCTATTATCGCCTTCTAGCTTACTGCCTCAAATGCATTATAGGGACATAAGCTGTGAAAAAGTTTACTCATACTTCTTTATTTCTGTGTATAGCTAAAGCAATAGGAATGAGCAGATGTAGTAGTTGAGAGCTTTTGGGCACACCTCCCCAGTAACCACTACCCATGCTTGGTTTGTTTTTCCAGGGCATACCAGTATCACCGAATGAATAAAGAGGTGAGCAGTTATAGTCATGATATCACTTACTTGGCAGTGCTTTTTAGCAGTTCACCTTGTGGAAAGGCTGTGGCCAAACTGGGGAATTATCTGAATATTTTGAACTTATAAAACCATTGGCCTTGAAATTTGACAGTATGCTGGTACCTGTGTAGAAACATAAATATTTATTATAACTGCTTGTTTCCCAGCCTGTATCTTCCAAAAATTAAGGCTTTATTGGAATTCCTGGATATAAGTTAGTTCATATGTTATATGTCTTTAAAAGAAATATCAAATAACAAAGCTTGCTAAATATATGAAGTAAAATGGGTGCAATGCTAATTACACTCACTGGCAGAGTTAGGTTCTTCTGAGTTCTCAGCTATTTAGGATGTAGTCCCTCCTGTGTGGGCTTCTCCTTCGGCCTACACACAGCCCTGCTGTTGCTTCGCTGCTCCAGGCCTGGGGATCACAAAGGCAGCACACACAGTCCGGGCTGCTGTCTAACGCTTAATGATGAAATATGCGCACACCAATATTCTTTGGTGGAAGAAAAATCTATATAATTGAAATGTGATATATTTTCTGCATCAACAACCTTTATTTTTCCATTTTCAGCACTCAATGAATGCAAAATACTTGTTGCTTAGGACCCTTCATACTCTCTTGGTGACAGCACAAACAATAATCATGTGCCAATTTACACTCTACCAGAAGAAAGAGGAGAAAATTTGTTCCCTCAGAGCAAATAACTTCAGAGAGAGCATATTTTAATTTAAAGTAGGGTGCAAAATAATTTTATGTCTCTCAAAGACTTTGAGATTTATGTACTTCCATTTTTGTTAGACAGAAAAACAGAATGACTGGAACTCTTCAAGTGAGGCTACCCTGTAACCTCATACAACTAAACCTCTTCAACCTCTCAACATAAAACCTCTTAAAGGTTTTAACTTCGTCGTTGTGTAGTTTACACATGCATGGAACGAAAGATGGTAATGACCCCTCAGCCCCCAATTTTTCTGATATCTAAGAGATACTGAGCTCCTAACTAATAATAAAGTGAGTAGCATTCTTACTTAGTTTAGAAAACATAGTATTGACTATCTGTTTAGATTTTATTTTACATATATTATTTTATTTATTTTATATATACATTTATAAGATTTATTATCTAAATACTGTAAATATCTGTATATATGTATATGTAAATACTGTATATGTATATATATATAAGTATATGTATATGTAAATACTGTAAATATCTGTAAATAGCACAAAGGCACTACCTGTGCCTCTGACCAGCCTGACTCACTATCCCTGTCCTACTTTTACTCCATGGGTTATTTTCAGATAAGATGATAAACTTTTTGAGTCTTCATTTCCACAAAACACACAACACAATGAATCTCTAATCCTAACTACAGCTGTTAAATATTACTTATAAATATTACACTAGTTTTAATACATTCAGTTCAACCAAGAGCATCTTAGCATTGTGTATACAATATCTCTTTATTCATTATTCTTATATTCATATCTCATATTCATTATTCTTAATCTTAAAATGCTTTATATAGCATGTGGGAACAAAGGTGTACAAGGAGAAAGAGCAGGTAAGGAAAAAAGCCTTACCTGAGCTTTCCTAAGCCAGTATTTGTTATGATAGATACTCTGATTATAGACAACTGAATTCAGGGACCTAAGTCATCCCTTCCAGCTTACTATTACTATGATTTTGATTATGGGTGTATAATTCCAAATGATTAGTATTGGAATCCTGGGTGCTGGAACTACTCTGTACTTTTCAGGTAGTAATGTCTGGCCTTAAACAGGGAACAGATTCACCCTTCTATATGGTATACAAGAATTTTATAGCCTTCACCTGCTTTGTTTTTTTGGTTTTTTTTTTTGTTTTTTTTTTTTTTTTTTTTTTAAAAAAAAAGAAACACCATTTCATAGAGAAATCTTTAACATTTTTTAGTTTTTACCTGTATTCTCTATTACCTTATAATTTTCAGTCTCATATAAAAAAAAAAAAAAAGTCCCCTATTTTAACACACTACTTTAAAATGCATAAACAATGAGAACATTTGTCTAATCATGATCTAATATGGATGATTTCATACAAAAAAAAAAAAGGAAAAAAAATGAATAAGTAATAGGAGATGGTTTTCTGAGCAGGATAAATATAAAACAGAAAACCTCAGAAATATGGCCATAAGGTGGAATGATTGGATGTCTCTACATAACGTTCCGATAGTCTTGCCATTTTTTTTTGAGTTGCTGGCAATTAGCATAAAATAAAACATTTAGTTTTGTTGCTGCTCCATCTTATCTCCAAGTGCCAATAGTATCCATATCTAATTTGAGCCAGTCTGTGAAGTTAGACACTGAATTCTTTCTAAATGATAAGATGTCACTTTCCATGACATTAGAAGGCTGCTAACAAAGAACCTGTGTAACAGTTCTTTCTTATGTAGCTCTCATCTTTTGTGAGTTACTGAATTCAGAGGAAGATGAATTCTAGAAGGAGGCACTGGAATTTACAGCACTTGAGAAAAAAAAAAAATCATCCATTCAGACAGTTGTTTAGATTTCAATACAGTCTGTTTGCTCAACCTTGCAAAGTTTGAAGTTCACCCGTGCTCTTATTAGAAAGCTGCAGACATGCTATTTAATTTTTTTTGTTAAACCTTTACCAAGACTTCATCAACATATTTTTATGATATCCTGTGTAACATATTGAACTTAAAGATGATAAATTGCAGTAATGAACTACTATATTTCCTGAATTATTTTTTTTCCTGTGCTTTTATTTCTTCTTATTTAGTGTGTATGTTGTATAGGAAGTGCCACTGTTATCAGAAGATCATCTAAATCACATTACACTTTTTTTTTCCAGGATAAAAATTCACACTCAGTCTTTTGTTTGAAAACTCTTTCAGCTTATTAGTTAAAACATAATTGCAATAGTTTTAAAACAATTGTTATCTAAAGCATCTTTCCATTTTAATTCAGAATGCAATACAAAGTGTGAAAAGCATTCTCATATATGCCATTTAGCATGATCTTTAAAGTTTCTTGAGCCATGCACAGTCTCAAGAGTAACAATCTTTGTTGGCTAATCATCACTTGTTAGTATTGTTTCTGTGATCCCTACCCACTCAGGTCACAGCAGCAAACACTCAGGTGTGTATAGCTTTTCTTGAAAATGTTATTTGTGTTATAAAGTTTAAAAAAAAAAAAAAAAAAAAAAGCATAACTAGCAAAGTTATATTTACCCAATAATAAAGACAATTTAATTAAAAGAAAAAAACCAGCACATTTGGAAAAAAAAATCAGAATGCAGTGGATATACCTGAAAAGGTAAAACAGTAATTCAGTGGAATTAGCGTTCACTATCTGTAATGACTTACCATGAAGCCCTTTCTTTACATTGAAGAAAGTCTACCTTTCTAATTAAGATAGAATATTATATGCAACCATCTTTGAGATTCTGTCTTGTGCCCCTTCAGGCTGTAGGTATCATCATAAAATTTTCTGGTCTCTCTTGCAAAAACAATGGTGCTGATGAAATAATGCTGAATTTTGCTCAGGTAGCAGAGAGCTGGGCTAGTGAATCGATACACGAGCTCACGTCTGTCAGTCCTGCAACTGATACTGCTATTACTACAACTTCTCTTTTTTTTTTCTTCTCCAAATGAACATAGTGAATACTAACTACAAATTCATTTTTATCTGTGTAAGAATGCAATACAATACATACAATAACTTACATTTGGTACTAACTAGATTGCCAGATGTGAATGTAGGAAACTTTGAGTTTTGAAATATAGACAACTAGGGGAAAAAAAGTGGGATTGAACTATACCTGAACCTTCTGTAACTGATACAGAAGAAAATCTAAAAATTTCCATATAAAAAAATAAAATAAGATAAAAAAGTGGGGAGTGTTGAGCACCAATATTTGTTATCCTCAGCTTTCAGATGTTATTATAGACCAATATCACACCTGTTGTCTTCCTCACTTTCTCCCCCAAGTCATATTTCTTTCTTATCCCCCAACCCAATCTTCTTTATTATTATTATTATTGTCAAATATTTGTTCTGTATAATTCAATAAAAAGTTAATTGGATTTTGTCTACTCTCCACAATAAAAATATTTATAATTTACCTCTTTATTAAAATACCTCCTGTTTCTTCCCAAATAATGAAGCACAGTTATGTATTTCTAGGGTATTAATAACAAAACCTTGTCCACTTCGCTAGCATTTATTTTATTAGCTTTTAAAGTTATATTTATTTGTAACTGTACATTATTCAGGTAAAAAGAAGTAAGGAGGAAGGAATCTTGAACACAGGTAGGGAAGAACTTTGGAAAAATGGTTGGTCTCATAGAAGGCGAGTGATATGTTGGTGATACCCAACAATTTCTCCACAGGACAAGAAATGGGACCCATCTCAGACATTCAGATTACAACAGTATTAAGCCTCTTTCACTCAAGTTTATGAGCTGATGAGTACAATACTTATAGATCCATATATACATAATGATTGGTTGAGACAAAGATTTCCAAATGATGGTTACGCAACTTCCTTCACCTGCTCATTTTCAGGAATGGTCTCGATTAAGTACTTGCATGCAATTGAAATGCAAAATACTAACCAGTTTATGCAATTACTTTAAACAAGTAATTTTTCCTGGTTAATTCAAAAGAGAATAAAGTATCCAGGTACTGAGATTCAGGAATTTTTTTTTTTTTTTTTTTTTTTTTTAAAGTTTCCCTTTTTTAAGTGATCTTTACTGCCAGAGGTTAAGATTTATAGTTCCAAGTATCACAACGTTTAGACAAGTGTAAGAAAAACAGAGTGTTAAAGTTACCTTGATATTATGACAACTAAACAGACAAATCTTATTCTGACTTGGGATAGGAAGGGGTTTACTCTCGGTCTCAGTTTTACCATGCATGTAATCTAGCAGTATCAAACATTTCTGCCTACATGTATATCAAGAAGAGTTAAAATTAAGTTTCAGTGATGAACTGCATTTCAAGAAGGATTTTAAATCTGAAGAAAAAAGTATCTCAAAGCATTAACAAAATGTTTGGACTAATCCCAAGTATTTTACTCCTTATGTTCCTAAAAAAGAATTAAATTTTTACTCAAAATGAAATCAGTGTTTGGTTTAGAGTCATTAAAATAATTTAGCAATAAATATGCAACATAGAAACAACATATTTGTTAATGTCATAATACAGCTAGGATATGAAATAAGAATGAGAAATTACCACAGCTGAAGCTCTGGCTACAGTCAGGAAAAAAAACAAAACACAACAACAACAAAAAACACACACACACACACAACTCAGCTGTAAGGGAAGGAAGACAGATGTAGTAAACCCATATGAGAATGTAGTGCCTTCAGCTGCTTAAAGGGCAAATATCAATACCTCTATCTTGTGGAAGTCTAGCTTTCACTTTACTCTTTGCATTGAACATGAGTCTTCCTGTAGAGAGAAATCAGTAAGACTACCCTTTTCTCAGATATTTTGCTTATCTAAGCTTACTAGATGTTTTAGTATCTTCTTTTTTCCCCTTGATAAACTATGTTCCAAGGAGAAAGCATTTCATGTTCCTTACACATTTAAAACACTGAAGAAAACATTACATATTCATTTTCATGCAACAAAACAAGCCTGTTCTTGAAAGTTTATAAGATGTCCTAAAAGACAACGACTGTATCAGGCCAATAGTTCTGTTTCAGTAAGTCATAAGCACTAAACTTTTTAACCAGTTATTTATATGTAAATGAACTTTATCCAGCTGTATTTATCAACAAAATATGTCAAGCTCTAAAAGTAAAAGACAGCTGCTAGCTATTCAGAGTAACAACGTATGAGATTTTTGGAAGGAAAAGAGAAGAAAAAATTAGCCAAATGAAAACAAACAATCAAATTTGCTTATAAAAAACCCTAATGAGCATAATATAAAAATCATATTAGAGAAATCCAATATAGACTAAAAATGACATTTTTCAAATGTGAAATTAATCAGGACTTTATGGCTAGAACTTCCAATTTTTATTAAATGTTTCAAGTAATCTTACAGCAAGATGCCATCTTGATTTCAGCTGGATATTCAAGCAGAAATCTTTAAGACCTCTCCTGTCCTAATGGCACGCAAGCATAGTAACTCAGAAATATTATTGTCTTGTTGAAATTTATTCAATTTCTTGAAACACCATTCTTCTCGTACTTTCCTTTTGTTTTCTTACATTCTATAGGAATCAGTTTGTATTTTTTCCTTTTGTGAAGATTCTAGTTTGCAGAGCAAAAGCCATTCTGAATGCTACTCTTCTACTCATTGTAAGCAAAATGAAGATAGATTGTTCTCGTCTCAGGATGGCATGATATACAAGAAATGATCTTCTTTCTCTTTGGAACTAAGCTTTTAATCATTTATTATTAATAAAATTCTGTAAATTATACACATAATCAAAAAAGCTTCACAGGTAATTTAGAAGATGAGGTGAGTTTTCTTTTATGAACATAAAGCTTTAGTAGTTTAGTTGTACCCTACATTGTCAAAGGTAGTGTAGGAACCAGGGACAATAAAGTGTTCTAACTTGTGGCACTGATAACGAATGAATTTTCAATGGCATTTTTACTAAAAGTTAGAGCTTTAAAAGTTTATGGGAAGTAAGATTGCTTAGCATATCAGGGTACTGTATATCCTTAATACATTCATGGAGACTTCTTGAAGGGCACTTTCAGTGCACGGACCTATATACATAATACAGTTTTTATTGTTGACGTAGTCTAGGGCCCTGTGAGTATTTTTACAGTACATTATTTTTTTAGAACCAATAAATTACTCATCTGAACTACTGAAGTATAAACATGATGACTTTTTGTCAGGCTTGACTATGATACTATTACAATGAATTATGGATTTAGTGGTTATCTGCTTTTGATGTGGTGCAATAAATCATGATCATTTATGATTGGTTCTGAACTTGATATTGGTTTTTCATATAGTCTGTTCTGCATCTGCTAGGTTCTTCAGAGTTTACTTTTAAAGATGTCAGAGTATTTCAAGATAACATCAAACTGATTTAAAATTATTTGAAAAGCAGAGGCAATATAAAAATATTAAAAAAAAATAAAAAAAAGAAACATTTTCAGACCTCTTTTCTATTCTATATACAATTATATATATAAAAAAGCGAGCTCAAAATTCATAATTTTTTGTTAAAAGGCAAGAAAGTGAGAATTAAAAAGAAAAAAAAAAAATAAAAAATTGGCCAATATGTAAGTTGGCAGATATTGTCAGTTGATTCATCTAACAGCAGTGTTAATCTTACCTTCTTTACTCCCAATCTGTCAACTTCTCCTATATCCTCTGTATTATCCAGAAATTGAAGCACTGGATTAGGAGTTGAGCCAGTACCCCAGTGAAACTACAATTTTACACTAATTCTATTTTATCCTGATTAATTATTCTGTTATCAACATTTGAATGTAGATTTTCTTTTTTCTCCTAACTTTTTATACTACCTCTTTTTGGCAGGATGCATCTTTCTTTGCTTGCTTTTCTTCTCCCTCATTTGTCTACCTTCTCTTGTATTATACTGTGCTTTGTTATTTATTACTACAGAGAAGGAAAAGCCTAGACCCAGTGATACTGAAGTTACACTTAAGGGATTCACCTGGTCACCCCATTTGATGAAAAAAATTAAAAAATCTCTTTCAATCTTAATCCAACAGTCAAATAGTCATAATAAAAACCACAGAGTAACACTTTTTTTAATAAACTAATACTTTTTTTTTTCCCTTTTCCCTTCCCAGATTGAATAAATTCTTGCATTTATTTGAAGTTACATAGGACATGTAGGACAGAGAAGGAGTAACTTCTTTCCCTTAGGGAAGATTTGCAAAGGCACAAAAGAAAATAGTTTTCTCCTTGTCTGTCATCTAAGAATTTGCTAGAAAACTCACTATTTTTCAGCAGTATCTGTCTCAGGTGTTTTTTGATCCTCTTCTTTTCAGATAGTACTGGGTGATTAAGTCACCATAAAAGTCTCATTGCATGCATCTGCGTTCAGCACAGCTAAGTGCACTGAATGTAGATTAGAAGGTTTTTTGGGGGTACAATTTATCCCTGCTTTACCATCAGCTATACTTAGAAACACGCTACCCACAATTTCTGCAATGCAGCATTCTTTAAGGCAGGAAAAAGATGGACTTTTTCCCCCATAATAAGCTTCTTTTCCATTTCCTAACTTCATACTAATAACTGCCCTGATAACTAGAAGCAGTTTTTACACTCCAGAGAATGTATAGGTTGTAGATACATCTGGGTTCAAGAAAGAAAACAAGATCCTCCTAAACCTTTCTAATACACATTTTTTTTCCTACTGTTTTTGTTAAGAAAGTTTTGGTTAGAAAATTGTATGCTGATATCCTTTTGAACTTTTATCAATAAGAAAAACCTCAGTTCTTACCTTTCTTTTTTCCCCATATTCTAAAGTCATTCGCTTAACACATTCCTTTAGAAGTTTATTAAAGCAGCTCAGGAAAATTCTCTTTAAACAAGGAAATTACATTAAAGTTTACCCCAAGGATCCAACTAGGTCAGAAATAGGTGTTAAGCAACAGATGCCTATTTTCCTTTGTTTCACATTAACGCTTCTTTGTTAGTATTACATTGTTAGAACAGGAGTTCCCAGTGTTGTCTCTTACTTCCCTTACTTTTGTAAGCCAATAAGGCTACTTGGCCACTTCCCCCCTAAAACTGAGCAAAGGACAACTTCCACAACAGGGAGGGGAATAGCACTGGTACAGCTATGTACCAGGTTTAGCTGGGAGTTAGAGACTGAGCAAGGAGAAAAAGCACTTGCAGAGCTCATGCATATTAACTGCAAGCTAACAACTTAAAAGACCATTTTCTACCTGGCACCTCTTTCCTAGACAGGATCAAGCATAGGAAAAGAAGTACTAGTACAGTTAAACACATTCTCCATTCTAACTCATTCCACTGCTACCTACTTAGCACAAAAACCACCAAGAAAACAAAACACACTGAAAGGAAAACTCATGTGAGCAGATGCCCAGACTTATCAGAAGGAGTCAATATTACCATTGCCTCCAACCTGCAACTGATAACTGACTGCACTGCTTGTTAAGCTAAACCACCTAGCTGCAGGGAATAATCACTGCTGAGAAATAGCTGCAGCTCTGAGGTTGTGCTTCCTAGAGAGCCTGATGTTTGCTCCTTCCCAGCTGGAGCACAAGCCTCACCAGAGACCCAGCTGCTGTATGTCAGACACAGGCTAAGAAGCCAAGTCAAGCACTCAGTGGGAGCGGATGAGCCCACTGCAGTTATTGGCAAGCTATTCAACCTCTCACCTGTGTGGGCTTGAAGTCAGTTAACGGTTCAACACCCCTAGGTTCAAGCCTGGGGAATGTAATGTTTCTTTTAAAGAAGTAAGAGCCCAAACTGCCATTGAGCACTTTGGTTGTGGTTTAGCTTACTCCACAATAATTTCTCATACGGAGCCTGCAAAGTGTTATTTTACTAGTTTGATTGGAACCAAGCAGGACCAGTCTTTAACTGATAGCCCTTCACGGTGTTTCCTTAGCATGACTTTGTCTCTTAACTCAGCCTCCAGAATTTAATTCTTCATTGTCAGGAAGGTATGTCACGTAGGTGATTATAAATGTAAATTATATTTATAAAACATAATAAGCACTTTTAGATTCTCTTCATAGTACTCTCCAACTTACTTCATTTTTTTGTAGTGAACTGACTGGTTTGTAAAGAATTAGCTGTCTTATATAAATGTGAAGCTAGAAGGTACTTAGACTCAAAGTTTCATTAAAAAAATCCTGTAAAACAGTTTACAGTGCCCTCGTTTCTTCATCCATATACAACAAATGCTGCAACAATTTCCCCAAAGTAGCACTCACACATGTGACTTGATTTGGCTCATGATTTAATTAGATTAAATATTTAAAGCTGACAATAAACTCCTGTCAATAATTCCTTAGAAAGCTGAGATTTTATATTATGGTTTGTATTACCAGGACCTCTGATTCCCAACCTGAGCCTTCCTGATGTGTGTTGCCAAATGCACAGCATCTGTACCTCTAACGGCCTCCAACAAACATTACCATCAAAAATTGCTTGCAGCTCACATCTGAGATCCAGTGTGGGTTAGGAAAAGAGCTGAAAGAGATTTTTTAGCATTCTGTTGGCACTTGCAAAATATAACACATCTAAATCATGATATTCCCTTTGGAAGAAAACATGTATATTACTTCACAGTTTACAGGGACTATTGCAATACCTCAAATTAGAGTTTAAAACTAGAAGAGCCATGGCCATGGGCATCCTCATTTCACACAGTGCTAAAAGATGTTTACTACCTCCTAAATAAATACAAATAATGAGATTTGTATAATATGTAACTTTCGTATGCTGCTCTGAATTTTGTTCTTGTTTGCTAGCAGGTAGCCTAAGGAATGCAAGCGTGCCAAATGTACTTCATTTCCAGCTGCTGGCTGCTTTTACCAGCTTTTCTTTTTCTCTATCTGACTGGAAATTAAAACAAACAAAATAAACTAACAAACAAGCAAAAAAAAACCCACAACTTAATCTCATATGAGGGCACAGAACACATCATGATGATTGCATAGTTAGTTATGGTACACATAATATGGAAACAAATGAAATAACCCATGACTAAATGAATTACTGGGTCAACATATCTCAAGGCCAGTAGGGGCCCTCTATGGCTCTACAGACTCACATTAAGAGCCTGGGCCAAGATTTCAGGTCCTTGTTGTGCCTACAAAACTGATGCATGTGGGAAAGGTTGTTTTTCCTTCTTTAAAAAAGAGCTGCTCTTGCTTTTGGAAAATTGTCAAAACCTGAAAGCACACCTAAGCAAAGAAACATAAACATGAGCCAAAACAGCAGCAGCTTGCCTTCTAAGGATCTATTAGATGTCAATTAAAGTCTGTAACGTATGGCCAGTTCTTCAATGGGCCCTGCTGATTTCAGAGATGTGTATACATTCCCAATCACGCCTGATGTGGAAGCTTAATTTTGCAAACTGCTGCCTGAAGATAAGCTCATTTTGTGTATGCAGTAAAAAGATAATATCAAACACATCCTGGAAATCATAAAGCGAAAAATATACATTATAATATAGATAATAAAATCTACTATTTTATGTCACTTAAAAAAAAAAAAACAAACACCTCTCTATATATGTATATGGCAAGAATTATAAACTCTAAACAATACTCCTGACACGTATACAAACATTAATCTCTGAGGGGTTCAAAAGATATTTGAAAACTCAGAGACATTGCAGAATGCATTAATTTCCATTGTCAAATTAATTATACCCATGAATTTCCTAGCAAAATCTTCCTAACTCACTAGGCAACACCTGCCACTCTACCAACAACTTGATGCTGAATTCAGGAGTGCTAAAGCTAGAAGCAGATAGTCTATGCTCTTTGCAAACCATCAGTTCTGAGACGTTTTCACTGATCACCTCTTCTGGTGGCTTCCATAGCAATTGGTTCAAGCACGGTGAATAAAAACTAGGCAACAATTTCAGAATAATTAATATCTCTCAGTACCAAATGGTAATGATACATCATGGACAAGAGGACATGTTCCTTGTCCATGAGTTCTTCTGGGACTCATGAAATAGAAAATGTTTCCTAAATGGACAGAGAATAATGACTGCAAGCAGAGGAAGAAATAGGAAAGAAGTACTGTATTAGGATTTCAGCATTCCAGCAACAGCAGCAAGTGAAGTTACAGTAATATTGCTTCTTTTTTTGCTACTAATACCATGTTCTCTTAGAATAGAATTCCACCTCCAACATATTTTTCATAAACAAAAAGCATTTCAAAACTTTTAGTGTTATATTTATACCAGTGAGGGCCCAAATCCTAGACATACTGAGACACTGAGTTCCCAGGGGCCAAGTTATGTACCTATCCAGGAGTTTAGTACATTTAACAATTTGTGCACAAATTCACACAAGCAAAAAAACAATAATGGCTTTCACATATGTGGCTATTTTCCCTCAGGAAATAAATTTTTCAAAAAATCATGGAACAAGTAGTAAATAAGATAGTAGATAAGCTGTTAGTTACTGGAATTTTTTTTAACTTGTCTTTTACTCCCACACCAGGAATCCAGTGTGTGCTACTACTCATACATTTGAGCAGATAGCTGTTATATTTAGTAAAATATGCTTGTGATTCATTACTTATGTTCTCAAACACCCTTAGAGATAAATACCAATGAAGCTCAAAGATTCATCTGAATGGTTGCTGAAATGACATTTGATAGTTTAGGAATGTGTTGTAGATTTCTAGACAAATCTGATGGTATGTTATTATAATGCCCTTACAAAACTCATAAGATATATTGCTGGTAAGATGAAAGACTTTAATCAAATATCTTCAATAGTCAGTAATCTTCAGAGGAAAAAAAGTAACCAAAGTGTGACAGGTCAAACTAATTTGCTGGAAAACCTGAGTAAAAAACTGTTGTCCATGGAGGATTGGCAAGATGTGCTAAAGCCCAAAGCCATAAGAAGCTGCCTTATCAGAAGCAGCCGATTTGAAAAAACAAACAAACAAACAAACAAAACCAAACAATTTCTTTATATTCAGTGTTTTCTGTGTAAAGTGGTATGAAAAAGTTAATGTAATATCATTGCTCACTTTGTCTTTTTCAAAGCTTTTCTGTCTTTCTATGAAATGTTTGTCTCTAGCCAGTAACTTCTATGGGTAGGCTCTGTAATAGTATCAAATATGTTCATCTGAAGGACTGTAGAGACTTTTTAACATTCATAGGCGTCATGTTCACAATAAGTTTTATGTCTTCATTGCCCAGGATGACCTTTGCATGTGTTCGTCCAAACATGCATGTCAGACCTTGTTTATACAGATACAGACCTTACTTTCTGTCATCATAAATATGGATAAGCATATGACTCAGTTCACTCTTTGAACAAATGTTCTCATTACTTCCTGCATCTGTGGATGAATCACTGCCCTCTCTATTCCTTTACGTTGGACAGTGAAGACTGGAATAGCTTTTAGTGTGGTTAATGATCTCAGAATACGGAAAGAAAGTGGAATTTTTGCAGAATCATGGATTTAGAATTTGCTGAATTGTGATCCTGAACAAGGCAAAGAAACACGAGGGATGAATATGATGGCAGCCTCAGGGCTATATCATAAGAAATCACAGTATATGTTTTATGTAGGTCTATTTCTGTATATATGTAGCTTTAATATTATCACAAGATACTTACATATCAACAAAATAATAATGATAAATTACATAATATATTCCATTTTTAAGGTCAGCATGATACAGCTGTAAGACTCAAGAAGACAGATTCTTCTTTAGCTACATATTTCAGTAACTTCCTACCTGATATTCCTGGAATTTTAGAAATTATTATAAAGTATTCTAATATGAAACTTTTAGGGGCAGATTAGGCTTGGGGTACATTTAAGTGGACACAGTCTCTTTCTGAATTTTGATCTGCTGTAACAGAACTATTTTTAGCACTTTATAAACCCAACGTTTATTGAGTACTTACCCAACTGACAACTAGACGAGGAGTATTCGCATATATAACTATACACCTAGCTACAAATGCATTTCTGCTTTGAGCACAAGTCAGCAGAACAATTTTTAAAAAATATATGTTTTTAAATACTTAATGAAGAACTGTGTTCTTTTCGTATTGGAAATCTATTGTGTAATTTATTTTTTTTTAGTGTTATTCTTTCCCTTCTTCCTCTTAGATGTCTTCACGTCCTCTACCTGTGGCACAAGAAAGGTATTTTAGATTAGTTTAAAATGCATCTGTTGGCTGATAATCTCTATTCCCAGAAATGTGCCTTAAAGAAGTACTGTTGGTTGAATATTTATATCAAGTAAAGACCAGTTACACAGTGCTTCAGATCCTATCTTTCAGAGCCAAATAAAAATAATGATCTATGGTTCATGTGAATTCATGAATAAACTAGTGTTGAATTATTTTGGAAATCATTCTGCTTAAAATCAATTGAAAGTTTAGCGTACAGAGCAATCCTGCTAAACCCAGCTCTCCAAGATCAATATTTCACCATTTATCAGCACTAGGTGATATGCTCCAAAGGATGGAACATGCTTCGAATGGCACAAAGTCTGCCGAGCAACAATGAAATTGTAGGTGGATAACAGTAGCTAGATATCTTGGGACTATCTGTCCCATTTATATATTTTTTAAAAAGGGTGGTGCAATAAAGTCATTAGTCTGCAACAGCTATGGGGTCTCACAATATTTGCTTCTTAACAAGAAATGCCTTCCGCCACCCCCCCCCCACCCCGTTCATCTCTAATGCTACTTTGTGACAATTCATTGTGCATCTGCATACAAATTATTTATCAACATACCTGAATTGAACCAGTCATAATAAAATCAATTAATAATCACTAGTCATGATTACTTCTAAAGAAGTTCCATTTTAATTCATAATGCATTAAGCTGACATATGTGGGTACTTTGTATAAAGTACTTCTGTTTAATAGTGAAAACTAATCCTTTGATTTTGAGCAAGATGGTCCCTTTTGCCAGCAATTGCTTCAGAAGTTACCAGTTTTCTTGTATTGAACATGTTTTTATTCAACAATAAAATTCAAGTCAACAAGTCAATAAAAGTGGTAGATATTTAGAAGTTCAAGTAGACCTTTACAGGAAAAGAAAAATAAAATAAACTTGTGATTTTACCAGCAAAGTATGTCTCTGAGACAAAAGAAAGGAAAATAGAAAAACTCTAGACTCTCTTTAATCCTACTCTAAGTTTAAACAGTATCCCTAACCTAAAAGCAATCATTAAAGGGACATAATTCAAAACAAATTTTTGATATTACCTGATGTTATGTTACTTTATGATACATGCTTACCGTCCTTGGTAGATTTTTATTATTATTTTTTGATTATTATTATTTTTTAAGACTTCAGCCAAAAGCATAATCTTTAAATTAAGGAAACAGTCAGTATGTGTATCTGCTGGCATAGATATATTCCTTGACAGAAGTGTCTACTCATGTAAGGTGCTGTACCAGCTAGAAATCTATTACAAGGAGAGCTACTAGCCAAAGAAATAATTTAGCAATCAGAATATCTAAACAAGTTGAAGTGTAACTCTGGCACACTGAACATATTTAATATTTCTAGAACTAGACAGTCAAATGTATAAATTAATTCTGTTCAGAAATTAAATTGCCTGAAAAACTTCCAGATGCTCTCTCATGAGTGATAAAGAGTGTTGCGTTCCTTTTGTTTTAATTCAAATAAGTAAAAGTAGCTATCTGTGAGTATTCATGGAGAATATTGTTGCTCTGGAGACAGACTGAAAGTACAAGGATTGATTTTGTATTGATGTATTCAGATGATGTCTAGTAACTACCCTTTCTTTCAATGGCAATATAATAATCTGCTTCTACTGAGAACATCTGAATTTTATCATGAAATTCAGTCTAAACATGAGATTACAAATGTGGTTGCATCTGGTAATGTTGTGTAGATGAAGTGTAGATAATCATAATATCTTACATAAATGCATAGATGGAAAAAAATAAGCTTAGGCAGAACAGAATATTTCAGAGGTTGTAGAATCTGGGTAGGAAAATCTTTGAATCTCTGGATTAAAAAAAAAAAATCTTGTGACTAAAATCAGGCAGAAAAGACAGTAAGAAAATTTAGAACAAATATATTTATTTGAAATAAAATATCTCCAAAAATAACAAGTTCAGCAACTCAAAATGTCATTATTCTTAGGAAATTATCTTATTTTTGAAAATATTTTAAAGGAAGAGAAGAGTGCTGTGCTTTTTTTTCATATTAATTATATTCCAAAACAAAACAAAAAATCTCTATGAGTTATTTTGTTCAAAAAATTCTGTTACAGAATGTCTTAATGTTTCAGTAAGAACAGTGCAATTAAAATGCAGTTTTCAAAAGGGATCAAAACTGACCCTTTCCTATAAAACACACTGTTTTAATTAATTTGAATAAAAAAACCCTGGGTGGTTACCCCAAAAGAGATAATGCATTGCAAATCTTAAAGCATGAACTTTTTTCTAGATTCTTTTCTTAGAAAATAAATTGCTTTTACTTTGAACTTATAACTACCTCTCTAATGATGAAAGTAAAAGGTGATGGTAACTGGGAAATGAGAATAGACCTAAAACTGAAAATGTTCCAGTCAAATAACAGCACACAAACTGATTCATCTGCTTACTTTCTGAAAGATAAATCTCATTTTCTGAAAACACTGTTAGCTAAATGATACCCTTTCTTCACAGATTCACAGATGGTTAAGGTTGGACAGACCATCTGGAGGTCATTTGGTTCAACCTCCTTCCCCTCCATGTTCAAGCAGGGCCACCCAGAGCAGGCTGCCCAGGACCATGTCCAGGTGGCATTTGAAGATCTCCAAGGAGGGAGACTCTGCAGCCTCTGTGGGCAACCTGTATCAGTCCTCAGTCACCCTCACAGTGAAAAAGTGTTTCCTGGACTCCAGAGGGAACTTCCTTGTTTCAGTTTGTGCCCACTGCCTCTTGTCCTCTTTTACTGTACACCACAGAAAAAGGGCCTGGCTCCTTCCTCTTTGTGAGCTCCCTCCAGGTATTTATAGACATTGATACGTGAACATCAGTGATCGTAATTTGTACTTGTATTGTAAATAGGCCTAAAATGTTTGGATAACAAATCCTGATCTGAGCTTTTAATACAGATATAATAATAGACAAATTATTCTGAAAAAAAATCTGAGGCACCAACTTTACATATTGTAGACTGTGCTACTAGTTGTTTTCTCCTCAGCAATATAGGAATATATATTTCCTATATATGAAAATACTGTAATTGAGAAGACCTAAGTAATTAGTGGGAAACAAGTTTGATGGCAGAATGGTATCAAAGATCATGGCTGTAATAAAATCACCTTCCATAGGTTTAATAGTGCATAAATGTATCACATGATCATAAGAATGGTGAGGGCATCAGCACAGGATGGCACAAAATCTGTCAATAGCTCTAATGAGCTCAGCACAGGTGCTGTTAAGTTGCATATTGTTAAAGTAAAAAGGGGATAGTTAAAACTATTTAACTTTTTGACATTCAAGCTGTTAAAGATGATTAAATGTAGTATAGCAGTAGCTATAGGGCATGTAAAGATCATAAAAAGATGAAAGAGACATGGCGTGATAACCCAACAGTGCATCAGCAGTAATGGCAGAACAGTAATAGTCTACATATTCTTCATACAGCTCCCTTGCTGCTCAAAATCCTCTCTGTCATGGACTAGATTAATGAAACTGAGAAGAACTTTATAAAGGTAGCACTTTGCTGTTAAAATCTGTTAACTATCTAATCTTTCCATGACACTAATGCTACCTTTTCACACTGTGGATTTTCTCCTAGAAGAATTCTTCATTTTCTGTGTACCTAGAGAGACCTTGATTGTTATAAATTACTTGTGCTGTATACCTGGTAATTTAATTTAATCCTTGCTCCATATTCATTTATCAGTTGACATGGAAAACAAACAACCCCCCCCCCAACAATAACAACAAAACATGCACACGCATGCACACACACACACAGACATGAAAATCATGCAAAGGAAGAGAAACAGGGCTGGATTCTGACATCTTTCTTCCTCTAACCAGAAAATTGCAGCTTGAATTAATTTGAATTTTTTTGGATATCTATGTCTTCCTTATAATTTATCTTTAAACAAAAACAGTATTTTCCTGATAGCTTTCTTGAAAACTGTGACATTTAAAAAACAAAAACAACAAAAATGTTAATGGTAGAAAATAATTCATTCATCTTCACTTTTCAGTACTACAAACACCTACCCTTTCTTGCACTGGGCTGTTGCTGATTTCTGCTCTACAGGGGCAAGCTCCCTATTTCAAGACTAAAGACTCATTGCAGCCAGAAAAATTATAAACAAGTAAAGAAATTGAACTGTTCATGTCATATGGAATGGGTAATAATGGATTTTAGCAGCATGCACACTTTGTGTAGATCATCTGGATACAGGAAGAAATATCAGTAAAATTCTCCATAGTAATAATGCCTGAAGTACCAAGATGCAATACTCTATGTGTACTCTGTCATGTTTTTCAGAGTATGTGGTTGTTAAACATATAGGCAATTACTTCTAGTGGAACTGCTCACAGAGCATTTACCACCATGTAATGTGTACAAACCCATGTATGCTCCTAGGCATTTTGTTATGTGGATGAACCCAACTGAAGTATGTGCTGCTACATACTGTTTCTGATACCCAAACTATTAAAAGTAAATTTGTCTCACATTTCTAAAATGTTTTCATTTAAATTTTCTAGTTGCACTTTTGAAATACCCAAGGCAATTATTTTCCAATATGAGCAAACTGATAATAATAGTAATAACAACAATAACAATAACAATAATAAAGAATCTCAGAGTCCTGACTGATTTCATGGATTTGAGCTTCACCTGGGAGTAACACTCTTATCCACAGTTCCTGCTGACTAGTGAAATCAAGGTTATAAACCACAAGAAACAGCCACTAAAACCAAACAGACAAACAGACCAAACAACCAAACCAAACAAACAAAACCAGCACAGGAACAACAAAAGTGTAGTGGATGGCACACTAGAATTTCATAGATCTATCCTGTACTAACAGGATAGTACAGGATAGCGTCCTTTAAACGCTAAGAATTCTAACATGCTGTTGTTGTAAACTTGAACTATTTCATAAATCTAAAGTTCTGTAATACTTCCTCAAAATTTATATATGTTCATGGACTCTTACATGAGCAGTCCTTTTGACAACAGTGGGATTACTAGTTTAAAGGCACTGAAGAATTCAAGATTTGCAATATGAGCCATAAATTCTCGTAATACTAAATCTCACTAAATACATAAGGCATTTAAGGGATTGACCTTAAAAATGAAAATAGAGAACCAGAACTGTCTTTCATGAAGAAATGAATGTCAGCATTTTGGTTTCACTTAATACTCTCCCGGAGTCAGCATCTTTTCTACCATTTTTTTTTCTATTGAGATTGTATCTATTAGATGCTTCTTCACTTCACATGCTCTCTACAACCTCCTCTACGCTGGGACTTGAATCTCTTATAATATCCCTGTTTACGTAAGTATTTTCTTAGGGAAGTAAATCGTTTGATTCTTCACTAGGACCCAGCAATATTGTAAATCACTGTCAGCTTTAGAAACAGAGACAGGAAGCATTGTGATTCAGTGAGGTGCACTGCTGAAACCCTGAAGGGACTGCAGTCTTCCACTAATTTGTCCAAGTTCTTGCCACATCTCTTTTGCTCCATAATAGCACATTTCTTTAAGCATCTAGCAGTACTGCATATGAAAGTGCTTTGTTTTCTCAAGAAACCTTAAGCACCTCATTGTATCAGTGCTCCTGTATCAGGAGATATTGTCTTGTAGCTTCCGCATTATCACTTTCTCCAGTTTAGCAGGATAAACATAAATTACTGAATGTTTAATTCCATTTTTAGAAACAATGAATATTTCTGGTTCACAAATCCATATTAAATATATTCCCAAAAGATGTTGCCAGGATTTCTTCTCAGAGTCACACAAATTCTTCATTGCCATGGATAACACACTCTGTGCCTGTAATTTTGAGTTTTTAGACTAATAGAAACAATCTACACAGAAAAAAAAAAAAAAAAAGTATCCAAGGAATATAGCAATGTAGGAACAAGGAAATCAGAATAGCTCTAAGATACTTTGCGCGTTGCACTGCATAAGGATATATAGATTTATAAAATTTAAGAGTATTCACTTAGCCAGTCATTATAGGAAAATTACTATTTCCCTCATTTTCAATTTCATAAATTTATCACTGAGAATCAATTCTCTACTTATCTAGCCCTTATCTTAAACCCTTACATAAAACAGTAGGGCAATGGAAACCTGTAAACCCCTTCAAGGAACATGTTCAGCAGGTCTTAAATATAGAATTACTCATTTATAGTGAGCATCTGGTCAGATAGGCTTCTCAATGAGTCATGTCAGCCAATAGTGATGTAAAAAAAAAAAAACTAAACCCAATATGTATAAATGGCAAACGTAGTTTAAATTCCAGACCTAGCTGTGTACATAACCATGCCACTGTAAACATAAAAATGTACTTTCAAACTTAGAGTGGTTATTGATGTTTGCTTTTTATGAGAAATTAAATTTTCCACAAACATTTTAATGTATCTTGTACATATTAGATTAGGTGGGTTGCACAGCTCCTAGATGGGATTTTGGGAGCAAATAAAGAATAGCACAGCAGCATCATGTTTCAGTACTTGAAGTGCAGGAAATCCCAATTATGGTCTTTGTTTGAAATCACGTAGACTGGGAACTTGAAGCAGTCTCTAACGTTTGAGAAAAGACTTTATCCAATAAGCTATTGCAGAATTCATTGTTATTGGGGGATAAAGGGTACAAATATTTTGGAAAGACCTTGAGTTTCACTTTGCATTAGATTAAAAGCAAAATGAAACTGAGAGGAGGTTTTCCACACCAAAAGAAAAAAAAAATAATAAAAAAAGACTTTTTTTTTCCCCAGCCATTATTATTTATAATTCAGAAGAAATATATTTTGAAACATAATTGAGTCCAAGGTGTGCATAAATAATTCTAAGAATATATTAATCATTATTTATCCAAATAAATTTGTCATAAGCACTTTCAAATTTCATTACTGCTCCTAGACATCAATCTCTTGATATGGAAAAAGGTGGGATGGTCAATTGCCGTTAGCCCATTCCTAATACTAAATTTTCGGAATGCTTTGGGACATAAAATCCTTTCAATGTGCCAATATTAAAATATTACAGAAGCACTATATATAAGTTTAAGGATGTGCTGAGTTTTACACTGAAGAAGATATATAATGACTTTTTAAAAATTAATTTATGAACAAAGTATGTCCTTTGAAAAATTACAGCTTTATTAAGTACACACCCATTTTTTTCAGAGAAGTTACAAAATAAACCATATAATCAGTCTTTTGTAATTTAATTTAAAGATATTTAGTATTGCTTTGAATCATTTTTAGTCCCTAATGATCTTTATAATAGGATAACCAGATCTTTCAAAGTGAATGCTCATGGAAAGTCTGTGCTATGGTAAGATCTCTTTTTCTCTCCATCCCCACATCTGTCCAACTCTCTTCATTTAATCTACAATTGCTGCTAATCCAGGTTTTCTTCTGAATATATGAAACTTTTAATGGAAGAATAGAGAGTGAACTGTCCCAAAAAAATTACATTAGTACTAATTGATAAAAACAGAAGGTTAAGAATTCACATATATGTTTTCTTCCCTCCAAGGATAACTATTTACATATCACATCATTGGAATTGGGTGGAAATAATGTAATGTTTATTTCAACTGAGATTGAAACCTAAAATTCTGGACTTATCAGTATTTTACATTGTTGGTTTTTTTTGTGTGTGTGTGTTTTTTTTTTCCTTCTATTCCATATTTCATTTAAAATATTTCATTTTGAAGTAAGCTGCAAAATGAACTTTTATTTTAGTAAAAACAAGATCTGAGCTTGCCAAGGTAAAGGCTATCAGCTGCAGAATGTGGAATCAGGCCAGAATTAAACAATGACTATTATTTTCATACATTTTTCATGTTTCATGGATGATAATATAACCCACTTTGCTTACCACTCTAAAGTTAACATTTTAGTTACAATTTAGTTTTTAGATTTATGTTCTTTCTAACTTTTAACATGAAAACCTGTAGTTTATGGTCCTTTCTACAGACAGTTAAGTAGTAGGTTGACAAACTAAGCAGATAAACAGAAGCCTATTTGGACTGTGAAACTTTTACTATTGCTGTAGTGCTAAATTTACTTTATTGCATTTTAAATTTAGAAGGCTATCAATGCATAGCCAAGAGATACTGTCCTGCATTTCAAATGCATGTGCTGAGCAGTATGAATCTTGATTATTCTTAGAAATCCAGGCTCTAAGACTGGACCTACTTTTAGGCCTTTTGTTTGAGAACAAATGTGCATATCATATGAAAAATTCAGAGCAAACTGTTACTATTTCATCAGCTGCCACAATAGTAAAGTATTACAGATATTTCACACAGGAAGACATGCTGCTGCTGTGTGCTAACTGCTGATTACAGTGAGTTCTCCATTTGTTTTGTTTAGACAGAAATACTATTTTTGGTGTCAAAGGAGCTGTGTATGTGTTCACCTGAGGTGTTGGCTAGGCATTGCCATGCACGAGGAAAACTACACTGTTCTTGCAGATTCTAGGGGGAAAATTAAAATGCCATCAAATGTAAAGAGCTTGAAGAATATGTGTTGCAGCTTCATTTGACAAGGGAGATTTGTCAAGCCGTCAGCTCATACTGATTAACCTAATGACCACACAGTATCCCTTTTTATCCCTCCTTTTGAAGAATTTATTTTAAGTAGCATTTTAAACTACTGTTAAAAAGCTTGTACTAAGGTAAATGAAAAACAAATCAAACATATTATTCAAGATCTAACTTTTTAAACATATTTGTTGATGTTATTGTTATGCTCTTCAGAATTGAGAACTGTATGAGTTTGCACTGAAAGTGCAGCAAGTGCACTCAGGCTGGCACACTACAAAATTTAAGTATGAGATATAGGAAGATATAAAAAGGTGGTGATTTAAAAATGGAAAGCAGACACCATAGAGCTTATTTATATTAGGCAATTATGCTTCTTATTACCTCTTCCTTTTGGTGCCAGATTGGCTGTTACTCCACAGAGAATACATGTAAGCACTGTATTTTCAGAATTGCCAGTTTGTTTTCAGGAATAATGTCAAGGTACACAGAGTTTGAGCAAGTGATGTTATAATTCAGCTGCTCTAAAAAATGAAATATTTTATCCCTGTTAGACCTCAACATATTTATGCAAAAAATAGCCCTTTATTCCACTACTATGACTCCTGTCAGTTACCTTAGTGTTTAAAACTGCAGGAAAATTACAATTGCATCGAGCCAGCAGCTACCCAGAAGCTGTCTTCCAACACCCAGCTGACACATACATTAATGCCTGTACTAACTAGTCATCCCACGGACCCTGCCAAGGACTCCTGTTCAGAGTTTTGAATACATATTTTTAGAGACATAGCAGTGACAGATGATAAAGGTTGTTTCAGAATCCCAAGTCTGAAGTCATCTTGCTAGTGTTTTAAAATTTGGTGACCTCAAGGCTGGTGGATGCTCCTGAACTAAAGCCAGCATTTCTTTTTTTTTTTTTCTGGCCTTGTTTTTGTGCTGACACATACCCACATTTCTTGCAGGCTGGGGAATCTGAACTGATACAAATGTTGTAAATCTGTATAGTGGGTCATCACAGCTGCTGTAACTGTAATGTTCAGCCACTCTTCAGTAACCCATGCACCCTCCAGCAATTACAGCAGTAATCATGACAATAAACAGAAAGAATTCACTTTAGAAGGGTGCCCAGAAGTTTTGGCTTCTGTCATTAAATGGCTTCCCAACAGGGAGAGGTCCCTAAAATATAAGGTCCAGGGTCAATACAGTATATAGATATCTACTATTCATTTCAAATGGAGTTAGTTGCCTAGGGTATTTAACGGGTATCCGTGAAAATGAATGAGTTCCTTACTGTTAAGTGAACTACTCAATCTATGCTAGTTCATGAAGTGTCATTCCTGAGAGGCAGAGCAGGTCTGTGGATTAGAGAAATGAGAATTAATGCAATTCTACTTAGTTCCAGTTTATCGCATCTCAAACTTATTCCAAGTTTTAAGAGTATATTTTCATTCAGCAAACCTACAGAACAATCATATAATTACTTAAAAGGTTATAGCTTTAAGGGGTCTCTCAGCCTCAAGATCCCTTTGTGTCAGAGACAACAGAATGCCTTCTAGTAAATATTTTACTTGCACATTACATACAATTTTATTTTTTTGTCTTGAACAAAGCACAACCTTAATTTCTCAAAAGAAATCTTAATTCTCTTGTTTACGTTTCTGTCACTCAAAGAAAAAAAAAAAAAAGTTTTGTCTTCCTGCTCTATTTTGTGTTAAGAACAAATTACAATAACAAATACAGCTCCCCACTGATTTTGTCCCTTACTGTTTCCTCAATTCTTTCGTACTTAAAATGCTTGTCAGTACTTTTAACTGTTCCTTGTATCTCCAGCAAGACTGGCCTTAGGCTGTAGCTTGACAAAGACACCCAAGATACCTCCATCACTTCATAGATGGCAGCTGTCACCTTCCCAATGCTCCTTTTGTTAGGAAAAGCATGCTGTTATTTGGTCTTCCTCTATCTGTCATAAAGTCATATAACCAGAATGCTTCAACATGGTAACATTACACAATACAACTCTTTCACAGCTTAGAAATAACATCAAGAGTTAGTCTTACAATCAGGCAAACTTTGTTACTTAGGTTTCTAGTACATTTTATAAAAATGCTAAGTTTTAATTACACAACCACTAACACAGCACAAGGTACATAAAGTGTGCAGAATTTTAGACTTACGGCAACTACTCTATCTGAAGCAATGATCAATAATGTTCCATTACAGTTTTAAGGAAAGAACCTGAAAAAAATAATCAAACATAATGGAAAAATGTTATCATTCTTAGTAAAACATTTCTCTAGACCAAAATGAGGGAGGTTGTGTGAAAAAAGAATATAGCCTGCCATCTTTTCCCACTGCTTGTGAGATATCCCAAATTGGTTATGGTTGGAGATAGGATCTCGCTCTTAAAACAGTAGTGCCTTGGAAATCTCCTCTTTGTTTTCTCTCTTTCCCACCACTGCACTAAATGATGGGGATATTTAATAGTATAATTATTTGGGATACACCTCAAACTTAAAAGCACGACAGAGGTAAACATCTTTAGACTCTGTCCACAGGTGTTTCATGGAAGAAAGAAGGATTCTGTTATTTATACTTTCAATATTAGAAGTAAATTTATGACTGTTTATGTTTTAATGCCAGAGACATCTTTTTTTTTATTGCAGAAGTTCATATTTGTCAGCACAAACCCTGAAGGCGATTTTGTTATTGACAAACAGATGCATTAAGCTCCTTAAGCTTCCTTTCATCTCCTGAGTGATCATATCAGCCAAAGATGACTGTTTTGCCCATGCTGTCCTAAAATATCAAAAGCCTTTACTGTTTCAGTTTAACTTAAGAGTTCAACATTCTAATTGCTTCCGACCCAAAAAAGTTAGGTGCGTGTGTCGATCTGCTTGAGGGTAGGAAAGCTCTGCAGGAGGATCTGGATAGGCTGCACCGATGGGCTGAGGTCAACTGCATGAAGTTCAACAAGGCCAAGTGCCGGGTCCTGCACCTGGGGCGCAATAACCCCAAGCAGAGCTACAGGCTGGGAGAGGAATGGTTGGAAAGCTGCCAGGCAGAGAAGGACCTGGGAGTGATGGTGGACAGTCGGCTGAATATGAGCCAGCAGTGTGCTCAGGTGGCCAAGAAGGCCAACGGCATCCTGGCTTGTATTAGGAACAGCGTGACCAGCAGGGCTAGGGAGGTGATCGTCCCCCTGTACTCAGCTCTGGTGAGGCCGCACCTCGAGTACTGTGTTCAGTTTTGGGCCCCTCGCTACAAGAAGGACATCGAGGTGCTTGAGCGGGTGCAGAGAAGGGCGACGAAGCTGGTGAGGGGCCTGGAGAACAAGTCCTACGAGGAGCGGCTGAGGGAGCTGGGCTTGTTCAGCCTGGAGAAGAGGAGGCTCAGGGGCGACCTTATCGCTCTTTTTAGGTACCTCAAGGGAGGCTGTAGCGAGGTGGGGGTTGGCCTGTTCTCCCACGTGCCTGGTGACAGGACGAGGGGGAATGGGTTTAAGTTGAGCCAGGGGAGTTTTAGGTTAGATGTTAGGAAGAACTTCTTCACTGAAAGGGTTGTGAGGCATTGGAACAGGCTGCCCAGGGAAGTGGTGGAGTCACCATCCTTGGAAGTCTTCAAAAGACGTTTAGATGTAGAGCTTAGGGATATGGTTTAGTGGAGGGCTGTTAGCGTTAGGTTGGAGGTTGGACTCGATGACCTTGAGGTCTCTTCCAACCTAGAAATTCTGTGATTCTGTGATTCTGTGTGAAATCTTATTTTAATTGAAGACCAAAGCTGAAGAACAGTCCTCTGAGATTCTGAGAGGCCTGACTACAAATGATTCTGCCTCCTCTCTTGGTTTTCTGTATTCAGGCTCAAGATACAGTCACTGTTACCACTGCTTCTTTATTTAGTAATATCAAGATACTATTTGAGCCTTAGTGAAAGGAGGGTTTTATTAAACTCTTGCCACAATAACTGGTGGAAGAAGGATGTGTTTAAGAAATAGAATTTAGAGGAGGAAGAGTGTACGTTTACACACACCAGAACAAATTGAAAATGAAAACCTGTTCAAAGCCTCTAAAATTAAACGAGAGAAAAAAAAAAAAAAAAAAAAAAAAAAAAAAAAAAAAAAAAAGAATATATGATAAATCACATGATTTTATTTGGTAGCAGTCTGATATTTCCTAATACCTGCTCTTCAGCTGGAGTCACAGTCACTTGGTGTAAATGTGGCCCAGCATCAAAGGGGCCATCACAGGGCCAATTCTGGACACGGAGGTGCAGAGCAGCAGCCCTGTGGCAGGGCAGCTGCTGTAGGGCCAGTTTCCCATTGAGGGAAGACAAAGCCTAATCGTGGTAGCAACCTGGGCAGATAAGCATCAGTTGT
This sequence comes from Aythya fuligula, assembly GCF_009819795.1. Classification (NCBI taxonomy): domain Eukaryota; kingdom Metazoa; phylum Chordata; class Aves; order Anseriformes; family Anatidae; genus Aythya; species Aythya fuligula. The sequence goes on along the minus strand of NC_045562.1, from coordinate 22,372,223 downwards.
GCTGCAGGGAGCTGGAGTCAGCAGTGAAGTGGAGGAAGAGGAGTTTGTTAATCCAAATCCGGTTAGTCCTGTGTATACACACTTGTGTATACAAAGCTGAGCTAAGTGGAGAGGCATCAGTGCAGGCTCACCCTTCAACATGGCTAGGGTGTAAAGCAAGCTTCAGAATTATGCAACATTCAGAATCCCCCTCCACATTTCCCCTTGTTTATTCCTAGGCTCAAGTGCACTGTGGATTTGCCATTAAATGCCATATAAAGCATCGTATAACCACATTGCACTATGCTTCAGTTTGTTACTGCTCTGTTCCTACTTGTCTTCAATTCATCTCTATTTGTTTGTCACATGAATTCTGTAAATTTCATAAAAGCAATTAACCTCTACATTGTAGTATGCATCTAGCAATCATCAATGAATACTGAGTAAGAATTATGTATGCATTCAGATAATATACCAGGTACTGGTATAACACAAGGTCAAAGCCTCTAATCTATCAGTGATCTCAAAAAACACCCCATGTTTGCAAGAGTGGGCTACACTTAATTTTACTGAGTTCACCATCTTAGATTCAACTTAAAGAAGCAGCATAAAAATGTCCTAGTTGCAGTGCTCTGCTGTTACTGAGTACTTGATTACAGCTATCTTCCTTTGCAGGAAAGTTCTTTATAATGCTTCTCCAAAATCTCCAAGAATGATTTTAAATTTTGGCTCATTGGCTTAGAAAAGTTTTTGCTTAGCTAGACAGGTCTCTATCAGATTTTGGAGAACAGTCAAAGGACAGTGCAACAGACTTAGAGGATTGTCTAAAAAAAAAAAAAAAAAAAAAAAGAGGAGTAAACAGAATCTACAATGAGAAATCCATATTTGTACATCTGTGCATTTGGTAAGCATAATGGCAGACTTGTTGATTTGGTACTATGGGGTATGAGTAAAATCAACGCCTTGCCAGTACAGTCTTGGCACATAACAGATTATACTAATTATCTTGTAGGTCCAATTTTAAATTCTAAGTATTAACTCTTGTTCATCCCAGGTGGGAAAGATAAAACCTTTTATAAAGAGAGAAGAATAAATAGGTTCCACAGAGAAGCACTGGATTTGTGACTCTTATTATTTGCCTACAGCTCTGCATCCTCAAGTGGCTCTATACCCCTGTGTAACTGAAAAAATTACTTAATGACATCATTCTATCAGTAATGGTTTTCAATAGACATGCTGTACTTCTGTGGATGTCAATAAGATATGATGCCATCAACACTGTGTACTGCTGCAAAACCAGCCCTTCAGTTGTAATAATAATAATAAAAAAAAAAAAAGGAAAACTGTCCCATTGTACAGCTTCAGATTTTTTTTTCCCTTCCAAACTAGGATGGATTATATGCTACAAACAGACTAAAAAAATATAATTAAATTTCCCTTATTCCAAAGAGCATAGTGCACTATTACCTAAACTACCACATACTTTCCTCAGTTCCATCAAGCTACTGGCACTTAAAACACACAAATGAGGAGATAGTAGGCACAGTCTCTGGACCAGATCCTTGGCCTTCAGCTATATGGGAGAGGTATTAAACTCTTGCCAATTTAGTGCAGCTCAAGCTTCAGCTCATTGCCAGTTTCAGAGTCAGGAGACAAAACGCATGCCTTGTGGCTTCTGTTTTCTGTCTCCAGGTCATGTGCTTGCCAAAGGCTTGGATCACCTTCATTTACTATCTTGTTCCTGTTAGCTTCCTCTTTTAAACCTTTAATTGGCTCTGGTCTTTAAACCTCACAAAGCTATTTAAAATCTGTGGTATGAGCCCTCTTTTGAAGTGATCAGAAACAAGAAAAAGAAGCTTAGTTTGGTAGGGTAGTGAAGTGACTTGAGTGACCCAATGTGGTTTTCTTTGCTGAGATGCTGGTAGAATGGAAAGAAGAAAGAGGAGAACAAGAAGGGTAGGAAAAAGGAATATTCAGAAGTGGAGAACAATGACGAAGTTATAGCTAAAGAGTGAGGAATTTTATATGGTGTAGAAAAAGGGGACACACCTTTACAGACCTGTAATATTATGCATCTAAATATTCCTCACTTAGAAAACTAGTCCTTTCAATTGGCCTTGCTGACCTGTCCCATGGCTTTAATTTCTCATGCTATCTGTATCTTTAATTAGATACACTGAGGTTCAGGGCTTAAGCTTTTAAAGGATTAGACACTTATATAGATAATGATGGCAACCGCAGTTGCATTAGATAAGATTAAACACTTTTTCTGAAGAGACACAAGCTTCATATTTTATGGAACAAGTTCAACTGACAGAAAGAAGAAAACTTCCCAAAAGGCAAATTATTTCATAATTGTTCACTGAGGGGATTCTTTTGCCTTCTTTAAAGTGTGATGCTAGACTGAATCACAGATAAAATACCAGACTCCATGGATCCATCTAAGTCTTTGATCCTGTATTCCAAACACGAACCAGGAGTATTTTAACTAACACTAACTTATTGCAGTACTTGATCTCTCAAAACTTTATGACTCTTTTTTTTTTTTTAATTTTCTTTTTTTTCTGCACTACAGCTAATTAAGGCTGTAAGATCCACTGCCTGAAGCCTATTACTATTTCATTGCACAACAGTGTTACACAGGTAGTAATAATTAAAAAGTATAGTGGTGATATTAAAGCACATAGATGGTAATTCTACCCATAAACACGGGCATATAATTTGAGTTTTTAAATATATTTACCATAATAAAAGGAATTAGTAGTAATTGTAGTGCATTTAAAGTGGAATTAATGTACATGTTAATTACATTAGTCATGTTAATTTTTGAAAAAACTGTAAAGGTCACCTATTTTTCTCCTTCCTCCTCCTCCTGAAAACTCTCTTTTCCTGTCATGTCATCAGCTGTTAGGTAGTTGCTTTCCACACTGTTCAGACTTTATTGTTACACAGTGCTTACCCTTCTGTTTTTTTCATCTGGTGTGTTTGGACTGAATTGATAATATAAAGATAGGAGAAAAGAGCATTTCATGGATCTGTATACTGGACTAAGCAGGGTCCCAAGTGGAACAGTTTTTGCTTCCAAATCTCCAGTATGTAGTCATGAAAACCATAATGAGGCAATGTGTCACTTGGTATACCTTTGACTGAGAAGCCAGATTGCTTACAAGAAGTAAAATAATTGTTTTATTGTCTTCAGGAAAGGGAAACACATCTATCTCAGCAAGTAAGCAAGCATTAGTTACCCGAACCATCTGATTTCTCATTATTTTGAAGAGGTCTGAACCCAGAAAAGAAAAATATCACAATGGAAATGTTATATTCCAATAATAAAGATGTAGAAGGCTAAATAATACTTAAAAAAAAAAAAAAAAAAAAAAAAAAACTTTTAAAAATTTATATGGAAATATATTCACTGATAATCCCTTAAAATAGGTTCATCAGGCTTGCTCTTGTAGCATATTAAATTCAGGAGCAGAACTAATGCCCAGACGGTCCAGTGGTCCAGGAATGGAGCAAATCTCTGTACTAAGTTTTGTTCGAGGACTGCAGGTGAGTTTAACCATTAAAGATGGGAGGCTAGTCTTCCCTTGTACAGGCCAAAAAGAGAAGGGGAGCTATTGGAGGTGCACTGCATCCAAGCCATGCACCCTGTTGATCCCAAACCTGACCCAACCCTTAGGATTGACTCAACTTCAGACCTGCCTCATCCCCACAAACTTCTGCAGCAACCTGGTCTTTTGGCTGATCCTAATTACTGTCCCTTGGACCTGCTCTTCTTGTTTTGCTCAGGTACCATCATCTTTGCTGGTAAAGCCACTCCTCTGCCTGCCTTGTTGCCAGGCTTAGTTCACGGCACCCCTTCCCTTTGGAGCAGCATGCCGTTGATGGTTCCTGACAGATAAATGGAAAAAAAAAGACATGAGATTACATATTCTGAAGTGTTTGGGGCACTTGCTTAATGGAGAAGTTGAATATTCCTCTCCCAGCCTAAACTAATGCTTAACTTAAAATCTGCAAATCTTAAATTAAGATTTAAGTTAAGAGAGTCCTATAACCTTGTTACTATAGGAGTTAGAATTGGCACACAGGATAGGATTGGCAAATTCAAATCACTTCCAGCAGATATAAGAAACTACAAGTGAATTACCTAACTACCTTTAGCTAAAATGGGAAGACATTTCTTCTGTATTTTGGGATTAATCTAATAGATGTTCTTTAAAAATACCTACTGGATTTGAGTCGGCAGGCAGAAAGCCCAAAGCTCTATTTATATTCATTGTAAAATGTATTTTTTACAAAGCCTGACAATGTTTCATAATGTTTCAATTTAGTCATAAGCATGCACAGAACCAGTATTTCACTGGTTAGGCAATTTTGTCAGTAAAAAAAATACACGATAATGGACTTAGAGCATCGCCAAGGTAAGGTAGCAATTGAAGAGGACTTGTGGATTTTTCACATGTGAATTTACACATTTCTAGGGAAAGACAGAAATTAATTAATGCATTTCTATTTCTGATACACTTCACAGAATTGCACAAGATGCCTGCTGAAGTGTAACAGAGTTCTGCAGAAACTTTTTTTTTTTTTTTGATTCATTTGTGTCATTCTGTAGAAATATCTGGACAAAAAACTTACCTTTGAAAATGAAAACTGAGCTTTTCACAGAACCAGTTGATAACATTAACAATGCAAGACTTATGATTAAAAAATCCCATGAACTGGAGATACAAAATAGTATTCATCAAAACTAACCACATTTCTAAAATTATTTTTGATGACCATGATAAAGGGTAGTACTACTGACAGAAATGGCAAGGTGATATTTTAGATAGGTAGACTTTTATTATGCAAGTTGAGGTTTTGTCAATTAAGCATACTTAATATTAGCATGACTGTTACATTAAGTAGAAAAGCTTCTTATCCAATTATGATGCAGTGTACAACCTTATTTGCTTCTGCCAGGGCATCTGCTTCAAACAGCACAAACTAGATATTTCTGTTCACAGTGGGAAAAAGAGGTTTTAAGAAATTAAGGTTTTATTTTAAAACAAACAACAACAAACAAACAAACAAACAAACAAACAAAAAAAGCAAAAATGAAGGATCTCTTTCTGTATGTGCCCTTTCAAGCCCATGGGAACTCTCCAATCCTTGGATAAGTTCAGATGAGTTTTGTCTTTGCATATTCCTGCTCCTTTTTATTTCCTTGTAGCCCATGATCCTGCATTCCCAGGCCAGCCACGTGTATGAAGTTTTCTGCAACTACTAATGCTGAGTTTATAACACAAAGAAGAACAGCGCAGAGGAGGAAGGTGCTTAAGTGCATTGAGTTTTGCTGAACATTGGTTTGCTTTGGAGCAAAAGGCTAGGCTTGAGGTTCGAAGAGATTACATACAATCAATCTCAAATTAAGGCCATAAGGGTACTAGGCAGTGAGCTGGAAGAAAGATTGGCAGGCGGAATGAAAGAGGGAATTAAAACAGTTTCTCAGTAAAAGTGAATTGCTACTTTGTGTTGAATAGTTAAGTAATAGAGAAATGTGAAAGAAAACTAGAAAAAGGTGAGCCCAGAGTTCAAAGATCATCCAGAGCTAGGGTCTCTCTTTTTCTCAGCTGATAGAAATACGTTGTCTCTGACAAGTAGTGACTTCAGGCTTCTACCAGTCATGAACACAGTCAAAATTGGGAAACAAAAGTTGACTTTTCTCACAGCTCTGTCACACACAGCTTTCCCAGTTTCCAAAGAATCGACTTCAACAGATGATTAGAGAAAGGAAGACTTGAAATTGTAAAGAACAGCATCAGATTCACAATCAAATAATTTTCATCCTTTCCAGCTTCCCAGCTCCATAACATACAATATCCAATGGTTTCCTGTGAAAAAAAGAGCTGATTCTCTTTTACACATTTCCCACCAAAATCTTTACATGCTCAGTAGAATGTTTTTCTGATGATACTTCTGCCTTTCATAGTGATCAAAACAAATGTAAATAGAGATGAACAGGTTTCTATTAGCAACTTATCTCTCTCTCTCCTTTTGAGGGGGGATCCAGCCTGTTATTCAAATGTATCACTAAAGCCAAACCAATACCAAATAAATTTGCAGGGGAGTCTGACAACTGCAAGTGTAAGGAATTCTGTTTTGGATTTCATATGAATCCAACACTAATAGCAAGTCTTTGCATGTTGGTCTGTCAAGGGACTTGGTATGCAGTACTCCGAAAAACCATGTGCATCTATCAAGTCAGTACTATTTTCTTCAGCTGCAGAACTGCCTTAAAGATCCTCTGTCTAACTAGCAGTCAGATCTGCCTATTCAGTGTGTCTGAAATAGTAAAATACTCCGTATTAGCCAACAGTTCTACTCTCTTAACTAACAGCTAACCAATTCTAACTAACCAACCTTTCAAAGTCCTATCTTTACAAAGCTAGATACTGCCGTGATCGGCAATGATCTATTTACTGAGAACAGGTGATGCTCCATTCTACTTATGGGAGCTCACCAAAGAAAACTGCATTGCAAAGAAGTAAATAGAAAGTGTGTACAGAAAGACATGGATGCAATGACTTTAAAAATGAAATAGTGACATACAAAACAGAAGACAAGAGCATCAAACCACAGCTCATGTCTTTTCAAGCAAATTTTGACAGAGACTCTTCAATAAATATTATATATGCAGGTTAAAAATACAAGGCCATTGTATAGTTGTTTTTAAATCTAGAATTGTCTACTGTGAGACAGGTAAACGCACTGGGCTACACCAGTGCGAAATTCAGAGTGGTATAATAGGCTTTTAAAAAATTGCCATAGTGCATGTGTTTGATTGTGATATGTTTCTTTGTAAATATATGTATACACACATACACAAATAATAATTATAAATTAAAATGAAATTGAGTTATTTTTTATCACATGCTGGAGAAAGGCAGACTATTTTAATGACTAATAAAAAAAATCACAGCTAACTCTACTTTAGTATTTATGAAAACAATTGTGCCTCTTTTCCTCTTCTATTTTATAAGACCATCATCCTTCTGTCTAGGTAAATAAATAAATAAATAAAAATAAACCTGCAGTTTTGTGCTTGTAACCTGAGCTAGCCAAAATATATAACAAACAGGGATCACTGCTGTTCAAAGGAGATTAGGATAATGAATTTCAAACTTAAAATCAGGAGTTTTGCTGATAAAATTCTGGATCTTTTTCTTTGAGCCTTCTGTATGTCTCTGAATTAGTGTGTATTGGCAAGTTATTAGGGCTGTTCTGTAAGTCATTCTACACTTTAAGGAAATCTCTCTGGGATGAATATATAGAATCTGATTATCTTTCACATAACATATATGTCATTACATCCAGAAAAGAATAATTGTGATAAAACATAGAGGCTCTACAGAGACAAATCATGACAATTACACAATGCCTAGAATACAGCTTTTTGTTGAACCCTCTTTGCTCCCATTTAGTGCATGCCATGTGACATGGTTCTATGTTCATACACTGGCTATCCTGAGCTGTCCAAATATCATGGGGCCTGGACTCTGTGCTAGGGGAACACAGCCTATGTGTAACTATAAATATTTCATTTCTCCACAGGGTATGTCTTCCCACAGTCTGCCAGTTGGTAGAACATTTTTCTACCCTACCCGTTCCATTGCTGGTAATTTCCTATCTCTTTTAATGCCTAGGTCACTTGTAGTCTGTTCCAAGCGTTGTCTTCATCCCCTCTTCCAGTCCTGCACACTTTTTTTTTTTTTTCCCTACAGATATCTTTATTTTAGCTATCTATATTCTCAACTTTAATTCCTAATTTTTCTCCTTTCACCTAAAAGGAAAAGCCTTTAAAACACAACTTATATCTATCTCATTTTGGTCCCAACATTGTTTCCAGAATGGTTTCCCAGCAGAGGGAGTGTTATTTATCTGTTTCTTTTTTTTTTTTTTTTTTTTTTTTGCTGCCTTCTCATTGGGCTTGGAGACAGTTATTCAGCACCTGCATGGTTGACATCATGGGCAGATATGTTTTGAACAGGGAAAATCCTAACTGAATTTAGCTGTGAGAGTCCAATGACTCCCCCTTGATTCACTGAGGTTCAGGCAAGGGCATGTCTTCACAACAGTGGGGAAAGATGTTTTTCAAGCCATATACAAGTCAAAACTATTTTATGCCTAGACAAACCAATATTTCTTTTCCCTATAGTCCCTGGAAGCAAAAGATGACTCATTTCAGCACATGAGAATGATTTTCCACATAGTTTCACCTTCAGAGACCTTTGTCTTCACCTTCTGAATGTTCCTGACCAAATATGTCAAGTACAGTAGAAATACAACCAATTGGAAAAAAAAATAAATTTATAAGGGTATGTTAAGAAGCAACCTTGAAAGTAATCAATAAATGCTTCCTCAGTCACCTTTGGTATCCCATAGGTACAGATAACTTCCATGCAGAAAACAGCTTGGACAATCTGCCCTGAACTCCTTCTCTAATCCATCGTCACTTTGCCACTTATGTATAGTTTAAAATATTCAGTTCATACCAATAAAAGTCAGAGACCACATCATAAAGGTTTATATATTGATACAGAGATTGATAATGATTGGCAGACTTAAGCGTTTTCATTATAGTAATCCTTATTTCAGTCACAAACCTTTAACAATTTTTTGTCCACTTGTCCCAGTGTAAACTATTGAGCCTGAACAATTCTCTTTATATTATACTATTCATGAGCATGAAGGAATCTGAAATTGTGGGTGCCTTCACCTCCAGTGAAAATGAATTGCTATCAACATGCAGAAGCCCAGCACACAAGACTCCTCTTGAAAGAAAAATACTGTTCTGTTCAGTTAGAAACAACTACTTGTGTTAACAGAATAGCTGAAATAGAACTAATGCTTAATTTTCAATAGACAACTATTGACCTTCCACAGTATTTGATCTTCAGAATAAAAAAAAACCCTTCATCTCTGATTACATATGCCTTCAACAGTAGAAACATTATCTAATCAAACAGAACATTTTGCAAAAAACTACTTGCCTGAAGAATAATACCCTCAAAATCCTGCTGTTGGAATAAACAGTTAACTTAATTACTGTATCATTTTTTGTTGTAGTCATTTTCACTTCACAGATACTAGAAAAATGCAAGAACAAAGAAAAACAAAATGAAATTATCATATTTTGCACTGATTATAAGTCCTTTTCTATCCTTTTAATTTTCTCAGTGTTTCTCCAATAATTAATCAATGAAATATTATGAAGTAGGCATTGTGATATTTATCGGTACACTGCACATAAATCACTGAAGTGAGGTTTCAGTGGTTGTATTTCAGAGTTCTCTGAAGTCAAGAGCGAAAGTTGTTAATTTTGATGGGAGCAGAACTGATCCCATGCTCAGTGACTTGCATCAGAAAACTATCAAGATTGTACCACAACACTGCTACCTTGTGGAATGACATAGAGTAAAATCATTATTGCTTTTGTGACATGCCTCTGATTTCAGTAACAGGGATGCCATATGTCACAAAATGCTAACGCCTCAACTGATATTTGAATGTACTATTTCCTTTCCATTGTAAGTCTTTACATGACAATTAGTGGAAAGCTATACCCATTTTACTCAGGTTAAAACTACAAAGTTTTAAAAGATGATGCCAAATTACTTTTCCATTAAAGTTTCAATTCATAAAGTATTCATTCTTAGAGATGCTAATTATCTTGCAAATTTTTTTTAACGCTGATGTTAGGGAAATGGATATAGTTTTCCATTAATAACCTGAACGGGTTTGGAACTAGTTTGTATATGACAGATAAAAATACCCTTCCCTACTCCACTATATTTATGTCTCATTAGTTTATGGACCTAAAGCCCTCCAGGGATTGTCACTCACAAATCCACCTAATGTTTATGAGCTCTAGATTTTGCATTTGGATCTCTAATTTAGCCAACAGATATGGAAAATCATATAGATAGAAAACTCCCTAGTGACTACAAAGCTGTAGGTTTTAATAGAGAGAGCAGAAATAGTATAAGTATAATGTGTAATATAAGCATAATGCTTAGCACATTAATGGTAAGCTAAGTGTATCACCTAGGAGGAAAGACATTAACTCTATTTCAGATAAATATAATACTATCCCTTCCAGAACTGTTGGCTTCTAATGATAGACAGTTTAATATGGTTGTGTGTTAATGCCATCCATTTTCTGTTAAAGAAGGTTTTTAATGGAGCATTTTCAACACGAGCATAGGCAAGTGAGGATCAGCTATTTTCTGAACCAGTAGTTCTAAACTTTGCAGACTGATGGGTCATTTCTCCAGAGTTCTCATAGGCCACCACATGTTCTTCAACAATACTTTTTTTTTCTTTTTCTTCTCAAACACTATACAAACAGTCTTGTCATAAATATGCGGCAATTGCAGGGTTCAACAACACAACTCCCAGAATTCAAAACTGCATAGGACAGTGAAAACACTGTGTAGTTATTATTACTATTCTCTGAAGTTTCTGTTAAATGTACATAAAATTAATCATTCTTTCTTTTTCCATAGCATTACACATGCTTCAGTTGACAGATACTAACACACATAGAAAATTAGCCTCCTTCTTACTGGTTACATTGGGCATATAGCCTCAGAACAACTACTGAGGTACCTGTTAAGTAAAATATAAAAATGTTTTCCTCATCCAAAGAGAGCTGTGACCTAAAAGAATATATATGGTTAAAATGAAAGGCTTGTAAAACTGAACTGGAAATGTGGGATTTTCCCGAGAGAAAAGATTTAGGAAAGAATAACAAGATATGGGCTAGATATTTAACAAGACTTACTAAATAGCTGGATTGTCAACAGCAGTGTTTTATCAGTGAGTGCTAAATGAAAATTCTCAATAGACTCTACAGTTCAGAAATTTGACTAAACAAATAATACACAAATTTATACTTACATGAATCTATTCTGGCAAGAGGAATTTAGTGAGATACTTCTGTCTCTACCTTCTTCTTACTTTGGTGTTAACAGTATACCAGTTTTTAATTTTCATATCAAACAAAATCAAACAAAACGGAATGACCTCAGAGAGTATCTTTTTTTTGACAGAATGTTTTTTACTCATTATTTTCTCAATCAAGATCTTCTTTCATATATGTTTAATACCATATTTTATTACTCTTTCCTTTACCCCCAGAAATATATCCTGGATGACTGAATACCTGAATAGATATATCCAGGATGATTAAAGTTCTCTTTTTTTTTTTTTTTTTTTTTTTTTACAGGGATTCAAATTTTATTGGGATTATTTTATTCACCTAGAAATTTTGAGGTGAAAATGATACGCCTGGTAAATAGCAATGTATCACTTGTGCTCACAGTTCAGCCCTGTGAACCCGAAGATAGATACTTACATTATTGTTCTGCCCGCTCTGTGTTAAGATGAATTCAAATATAATATTCCTGCCATGATAAATATATTCTGAGTTACATAACATGCCTAATATACACATCTATACCATAATTCTTTGAAACTAATACTGGAGCTAGTGGATTAGGTATTTTATAAAAGTAATATTTGTAATAAAACTTGTCAGCACTAGCAACCTAGGAGCAGATGGGGTGTTGTAGAGAGCATAAAATGATGATTCATTGCAGTAAGTACACATGGATCCTTCAGATCTTCTTTCAGTTTAGTTCTTTCTTTGGTTTAAACAGTGATTACCTGGCTACATAATTATTTAAAAACCCAAGCAAAAGTGATGTCAGCTTATATCTGCTAAGCAGATATAAGCAAGCTTTATCTTCTGAAAGCAGGTTCTTTCCTGCAATGCCACTTACTGATGTGAAATTAAATACCCACAGTTAAAATGTTTCATCTGATGTGCTCTCTATTGTTAAGTTGGCAAGTGATCCTTGACTGATAAAATACATTTAGGAAATGTATCAGCGGGAAGAGAGCAAGACAATATAATGATTAAAATACTGAACTGAGTCTGAAAATCTAAGACTGCTATTCCTGAACTCCCTACTTGTCCATAAGCATGTGTCTTTCTCTCCATCTCGATTGCTCTGACACAGAAGTAAGGCCCATACTGCTTGATGTCACAGATGCACAATGAAGAAAAAAAAATATGAATAATTGATAGATGCTTTAACCTTCAATAAATTATACTTCGCTATGTTGATCCCACTGTATCTCCTGATACAAATAAATAAATCAGTTCCCTTTAATTAACTGCAATTACTTTTCTAGATGGAAACGGCAGGAGCTATATTTCAAACTACTGCAGTGAGTAAGAGTTCACTTGCGCTCTACATCCAGACCACCACCCTTCTTGGGGCTTGATTTTAGCTTCTGAAACAGTGGAAAGTTTCCTGTTGAGCCTCAGTTCCATTGAGAAGCTGCTATGGATACTTTTCCAGACTGCTCCTCATATGCTGCCAGCCTGTAGGAGGTGCAGCTAGGTATTGAAAAGTAAAAGCAAACAGAAACAAGGGGAACCCATGGACTGTATATATATATAATACAGCCCTTGGTTTAGATTACCTTAGTCTTGATCAGTTTTCAACTCAACCACACTTGCAGTTTCCCAATGCAATTTATACAGCCCCAAATATCTAAAGAAGTCACTTAAACAAGACAAACTATAACTGGAAGGAAAATTTGAATGATGTATTGTTTTTTTGAAGGAAGGGAAAGACTCTAAACGTCAGAGTTTTGCAGATGCTTGTTTCATTTCAAGAGATTTGTGTGCTACCTCTTTTGGGGTAGTGTTCATTGCAGCTGTTTACAGTGTGAAATCTTTCATATTTTTTTTTTTTTCAGATGAAACACCACTAAATTATTTCCCCACTTCATTTTTACAAGCCAGTTTAACAACAGGTTTGAATTTATTATATAGATTTTCCAGACTGAGCTTGTTTTATGTGTGAAAATAAACAACAAGAAGTATGAATGCCACTTACCATTTTTCACATTTTATACACAAGGCATTAATCAAACTAAATGAAAAAGATTAAACTCATTACTAGTTTGATAACACTGATTTTGCTGGATTTAGACAAAAATGAAGTTTGCTCCCAAATTACCACAGTGTTAAATTTTCCTGTTTCTCATTGGTTCCCTATGTTGCAGTCTGTTTATCTCAATGTATGAGCATACCACTGAATTAAATGGTAAGTCAATCACAGATGAGAGATTTTAATCTGAAGGCACAAGGAATATTCATGACCTTACTGTGGTAGCAATGTACAAGAAGGAATACATATACCTGGAGTCAAATGCAAGAGGTTTAAGTAAATTGGCTCAAATTATGAAAGACAGTGTCCAAATAAGATAATTCAAGTTACAAATTTATACCTGTCTAGGGAAATATTTTTAAGAAATATATTTGATTATTTAACTAAGAAGAATTATGTGTTTAAGAAATATTATTATGAACCAGCATCCTGCTCAGGTCAGTAGGACCATCCATCTTAGTCATACAAATGAATGGGTAGGAGAACAGGGGCCAAACTTAGATCAGGTTTGATTATAACATGCTTATTTATCATTTAACTACTTAAAATCAGCAGAAACTTAGACATGAAAATAATCTCAAACATTAATTGAATCTCTTCCACTGCTGTCATATGTAAAAAAAGCTTTTGAAATTCACTTGAAACCCCTTGAAAGGAAGTTTTTCACCAAAAAGCAAGTTTGAGAAAATAAGCAAATTAAAATTCTATTTTTACCAACAGTTACTTTCCAAATACTCTACTTACATCTGCTAGTGTTTTGTTTTGTTTTGAAGCATACTTTTTCCTCCTGGCTAATGAACAAACATATTGTGATCATGTTTCTGTTATCAAGGCTTTTGCCACAAAAAATCATTCCACTATCCCTACTTCATTTGATCCCTGACCTCATAGTATATCCTCTTTTATTATAGGATAATGAGCTTACTTAAGTATGAAGAGTTACCAGCTTTCGAAGGTAATAATCAAAGATATTGCACTTAATATCTACACCCTTAAGTTACTTGCAATTTCATATACAGAATACCCATAAAGTAATGCAGTATAAATAGACACTAAAAGATTGTTCCTGTTGCATAAGAAAACTTCACAATCAAAATGACATATACAGAACTAAGAAAAAAAAAATGAACTCACAAAGTTACTGTGGCATAGCAGTTAAATCATCATGTTAATACCATATTAAAATGTTTATGTGTTTATTTTTGCATTAGTCCAGGAGGAACAGGAAAAGGAGAAGTTAAGCTGAGGAGGGAGAAGAATAAATGATGAAGGTGGAGGATGAAACTGAAGTCAGTTATCTGTGTGGAGGGGAACTGAAAGCAATGGATCTGAGAAAGTAGCATCAGCTGGCATAGGGCACAGAAAATCTAGTTAAAGCTGTTGAGAATTCAGAGTGAATCCTTCACAGGGTGCTCAAGGCTACTGCCTCTGGCTGACAGGCCAGTTTCTGCTCAGAAGACTAACTATCAACTGGCTCTAAAGCTCTTAAAACCTCTCCTATATATCTCTGGATCCGTAAACAGTGTGGTCAAGTGGAGAAAACACAGCCCCAGAATACAAAGATCAGCACTAAGTTGTTGGACAGTGACTGAAGAACATGGACAGAGTTCCTCATAATCACGTCTCACTTACCCATCTGTAAAGAGAGAACCTGGTACTGTATTACCTGACTCATGGAAAAAAAGAAACCTAGTTAAATGATATTATTATATATAAAAGCCAAAAGAAAAGACAGGAGCACCAAAATTAAAAGAATGAGAATAACACAAGAAAGCTTTTTAATGTTCCAAAGTAGGGAAAAAAAAAAAAAAAAAAAAAAAGTCTGATTAATTTGCACAGTAATCATCCAGAACGTGCCAAAACACCAGGCATTGAATTACCAAAAATATGAGACAGTCTTAAAAAAAATACTTGATTAATAACAATAACAATACATTAAAATAGATATTTATGTAGAATAGGGTGCATCCTAGTACTAATTTCTTAAGCAAATATCCCATCTCCCTACAGAAAGGCACATTTAACTTCATTTGTTGATTGACTTCATTAATACCTGGCGGCTACAAGGTCACAGAGAACTCAATGCAAGGGTGGGATTTATATTTTTCTGGGAATTCAAACAAAATCCAACATAAGGTCATGAGTAGTTGTCTATAAAAACAGTGCTCCCCTGCTGTCATTAAAATGTGCATACATTAATTTTTCTTCCATGGTAAAAAAAAAAAAAAAAATTGGAATAGCAGTTCTACAGAGAAAATCTGCATTCTTGGACCTTTTTCCATCCATTCCCTATACATGTAAGATCCTGTGTAAGTATTTGCATAACGGCTTGGAAAATAAGCATTAAAAGAATGTTATTGTTACTAATTTCTATTCTCTGAAGAGAAACCAATGACAGTATCACCACAAGAGAAGAGGGAGACCACCACACATAATTCTATGCACTCTAGTTCACAAATCTCAGCTGCCCATCCTCAGCCAGGCAGTCCAAACTGGGTGAATGCATAAGCTTTGTCACAGGTCAAAGCCAAAAGAATGATATAGTGGAATTCTCCAGGGGCATTCAGAGCAATGCACATTCATGGTCTCCAAAACAGCTATGAATCCTTCAATATTGCTTACAGTTTCCCTCTATTACACTGTTAAGCTCCACTGTGTTTGAACTTTAAGTTTTGCCTAAAAGCTCTCATTCCAATAAGCCTCACTTATTTATTAAACGTGAAACTATGCAGTTAAAAAATGTATATGTAGGCAACCAGGAAAAAGTGCGGTTTTCCCATAATGACATAGCATTGTGTTTGAAACTAGTGTACTACTGCAAAAATATTTCAGCATCTCCACGAATTCCAGCAAAATAATGGTTAATTATTCAAATTGACCATTCCAGAAAGTGACTGTATGTTTAAAGATCTACCTTGTAAAGTTCTGCTTCGTTTTTTTTTTGGGGTGTAGACTTCATTCTGTATCTTCCTCTAAGAAGTTTCTATGGGTTAAACCTATGATAGTCCAGCTGTTCACCCTTACTTGCAGGAATACTCCATTCTAACTTACTGTAGCAAAAGATAATCATAACGGCATATCAAACTTCTTAATCAAATAGTAAAAAATATAAATTTCTTAAATGTAAAAAGAATGCATAACTACTTTTTATCAATCGCCATTTTTTTTTCCAGACTGCAAATGCAAAATGTAGTATACACAGAATTTACTTTTTATGCATACAATAAAATCTGCAGAAACAACTTACAGACTGCTTGCAAAGAGATGTCTCTTTTGTAGAAATAAACCTAAAAAGATTTATTTGTTCAAGCTGCTTTGAGTATTTTTACTAGTAGGCCTTTGTATTTACTAATAGGAAAATTTCCATACAAAAGCACCAGTAGAGCTGATCACAGCTAAACACAGATTTCAGAGTATTTCAGGGTGTAATATCAATTTCTTTAAAGTTGCCTTTATATTTGAATTTGATAATAATATTCACATTTCCTGTTCTCTTCTGCTTCATGGTAAGAATCTGATGAGGCATTCTTGCTTGGTGCCTTGGACAATTCATGTATACTGAGCACAATCCATCCTTACAGGGGAGTACTGGAGTTTCTACATCCCTTTCAAATACTAAGTTTTGCGTTCGTCCAAGTAGCAATTTCAAAACTCTTACTCTATTCAGCTAATGGAGATGTGTTCTTTGCTGTACATAACGGTTGAGTTTAGAAACTGAGAAATGAAATTTCAGTTTATGAGGAGATATGTTACAATTTCAGACAGAAAAGTCAGCAGTAGCAAAAAGATACCATCCTATTTCAAAAAATTATGTGTGTGATACATAAAAGTCCATTAGAATGTTTGATTCTTCCTTTTCTCCCTTTGACAGATGCAGTTTTCATCGAGAAAATGATCCCCTGAAGAAAAGAGATGGAGATGAATCCAGTGATTCAAGAAGGTTTAGGAAATGTCTTGTGCAATGGGAGTAATTCATATAGATAGGTCCTTAAGGAGAAATCTTTAAAAACATCCATATGTTTAGAAAGACATTATAAACACCTGTTATAAGGAAAGTTGGAGACTTAGGAGTTTTTTAAAGTTACAGCTTATATTATTGTCAGGAGAAGTCCAGATCATTTCAGGTCACTCTTGATCTCTACTGCCGCATTTAGCATCCGCTCTGAGCCAGGCTATATGAGTAGGGAAATTTCTTTCTGTGGTTAAAAGAGAAAGCCTTATCTTCACAGCAGAAAGAATAGTTCACTTGTGTTTGGTGTTTTCCTCCCTCTGTCTTCATTTGTAATCTCACTCGCAGTTCAGCTAAGCTTTAAGGCACTCTAGATCATAGAATAATAAAGTCATAGAATGGCTTGGGTTGGAAGGAACCTTAAAGACCATCCAGTTCCAAACCCCCTGCCATAGGCAGGGATGCCACCCACTAGATCAGGTTGTCCAGGGCCTCACCCAACCCGGTCTTGAACACCTCCAGGAATGGGGTATCCACAGCTTCTCAGAGCAACCTGTTCCAGTGCCTCAACACCCTTTGAGTGAACAATTTCCTCCTAACCTCTAATCTAAATCTCCCCTCTTTTAGTTCAAAACCATTCCCCCTTGTCCTGTCATTACCTAATTTAGCAGAGTCACTATCCATCTTTTTTATAAGCCTCCTTTAAGTACTGAAAAGCCACAAAGAGGTCACCTGGGAGCCTTCTCTTCTTTAGGCTGAACAGCCCCAGCTCTCTCAGCCTTTATTCATAGCAGAGGTGTTCCAGCCCCTTGATCAACTTCATGGCCCTCCTCTGTTCACATTATTGTGCTGGGAGCCCCAGACCTGGATGCAGCACTCCAACTGGGGCCTCACAAGGGCAGAGTAGAGGGGGACAATCACCTCCTTCCACCTGCTGGCCTCTGTTGATGCACCCCAGGATGCAGTTAGTCTTCTGGGCTGCAAGTGTATGTTGCTGGCTCATGTTGAGTTTTTCACCCACCAGAACCCCCAAGTCTTTATCTGCAGTGCTGCTCTCAATTAATTCTTCTCTCAATCTGTACTCATGTCCGGGATTGCCACAGCCCAGGTGTAGCACCCTGCATATGGACTTGTTGAACCTCATTAGGTTCACCTGGGCGCACTTCTCAAGCTTGTCCAGGTCCCTTCCTTCTATTTTATCAACCACACCACTGATCTAGGTGTCATCTGCAAACTTGCAGAGGGTGCACTTGATCCTATGGTCTATGTCATTGATAAAGATGTTAAACAGCACCAGTCAGACAGACCCCTGAGGTACATGACTTGTCACTGGCTTCTACTTGGACATAGGGCTACTGACCACTACTCTCTGGGTGTGACCTTCAAGCCAATTCCTCATCCACTGAATGGTCCACCCATCAAATCCATATCTCTCCAATTTGGAGATCAGGATGTCATGTGGAACCATGTCAAAGGCCTTGCAGACGACCAGGTAGATGACATCAGTCAGTCTTCCTTTGTCAACCGATGCAGTCACTCCATCATAGAAAGCCACCAGAATGGTAAGGCATGATTTGGTGAAGCTATGCCAGCTGTCTGGGATCACCTCTTTGTCTTGCATGTACCTTGACATTGCTTCCAGGAAGATCTTTTCCATGATCTTCCCAGGCACAGAGGTGAGGCTCACCAGTCTGTAGTTCCCTGGGTCCTCCTTCCTACCCTTGTTAAATATGGGAGTGATGTTTGCCTTTTTCCAGTCACTTAGGACTTCACCTGACTGCCAGGACATTTCAGATATGATGGAGAGAGGCTTGGCAGCTACATCTGCCTATTCCTTGAGGACCCTGGAATGCATGTCATCAGGCCCCATAGACTTGCACATGTTTAGTTTCATCAGGTGGTCTCGAATTTGCTCTTCACTACAGTGAGTGGGACTTTGTTCCCCCAGACTCCATCTACAGGTTCAGGGAAAAGAACAACTTGGTAAGGCTGACTGGCAGTGAAGATGGAGGCAAAGCTGTTGAGTACCTCAGCCTTCTCCATGTCTACTGTTACCAGTTCTCCCCTCTTGTTTACACTCTCCTTGGCCTTTCTTTTCTGACCAGTGCACCTATAGCATCTTTTCCTGTTATTCTTTGCATCCCTTGCCAAGCAAGTTCCATCCATGTCTTGGCTTTCCTGATCCCATCCCTGCATAGCCAGACAGCATCCCTGTACTCTTCCCAGGCCACGTGTCCCTGCTTCCTCTGCCTGTGCATTTCCTTCTTGTGCCTCAGTTTGACCAGCAGGGCCTTGCTCAGCCATCCTGGCTGTCTGCCCTCCCTGCCCACTTATGCAGGGGGATGGAGAGTTCTTGTTTGATCTTGATTGACCAAGAGATCAATCCCCTTGCGAATATATATGTACTACTGTCTTACATACGTTAGTGCACTCAATAGCTGAGATACAGTATATACTTGCATGGAACTTATAATTCAGTCTAACTCTCACAAAGATCAATAACAGTGAAAAATTTAAGTACACTTCAAGTCATATGAGTTACTCTCTGACTTCAGTGAAATCTTATGAAATTTCACCCAAAATTGACTCAATCTAAGATAACCACTACATTATCTGCTAACTGCAGCACCTTTTCTTCCTGAAATCATGCTACATCAGGATTTTATTGTCAGTTTCTATGCAGAACATGAAAAGAAAAATAAATTATACTGTGAAAGAGAAAAAAAAAAAAAAAAAACAATTATAAATTTACACAAAAACAAGTGGATATTTTAGATAAACAGGGTTGGTAATGCAGCCATTTCTTCATTATTTTAGCTGTTATCCTTATTTTATTCTTACTCTTTCAAGGAAATCCTTCACATTGTAAAGTAGACAGAATTTCTAATATTTTAATTTTTCAAAAAACAGCTAAGACAATCATCTGCCAGGAACAAATTAGGTAAGACTGACCTTGATTTGATAGAAGATGAGAGATGCATTGGCTGAATAGCCACTTGATGTCCCTACTCATTCTATTTGTCTGTGATTTCTATGAAAAAAAAGTGAAGCAAACGTTAAACAACTGCTTGCCGTCATAATACTACTTCTCTACATCTTCTGAAAAGCAGCTGTTCTAGTATTTGAATTACCATCATAAGGCACATGTTTTCAAGAAAATGTAATAAAAAAGTCATCAAAAGTCACCCATAACACAAAGGTTTTCTCTGGGAAAACCTGTTCCCATTACTTAAGAAATATTACTCTTCAGTGTGTGTATATTAAGGTGTTTATATTCATTGAATGCAAAATTCGTTTCTAATTCTGTGCCCAAAATACATTAAGAGAATGCTAAATTTGCAAATACAACATTAACTCTGCTTTCTTGACTGTTTGCACATAACTATAGGTTGAACTTCAAATTGTTTTTAAAGGGACACTCTTCTAATTTCCACAGAGACAGAGTAATCCACTCAAGCTGGGACTCCAGGCAAGAGTTGTTGCATCCCTTGTTATGTTTCATGAGGAGTAGAATAAAGTGATAAATAACTTATATCTTGAAACATCTCAATGGTTATTCACATTTAACAGTTTCTTGCCAGAATGTTCTATTCTATTTAAATAAAATCTTGATAATATAATTATAAAATGTTAATAATATGATTAATCCAGAGATAGAATTAGTTTTCTTAACCAAAACCATAATTTAACAGCCAGTGGTGATCTTGTTGAACTGTAAGAAATTCTTTGAAAAATACTGCTAATGCTTGAGTGTCAGATTCAGAGATCCGTATCTCACAGAGAAAGATTTTCAGGTGTTGAAGTTAATATCAACTTCTTTTTGAGGTACTCCACTGCGGAAGCTAGCCAATCTAGAAGTTGACATAAAATTCCAGTAAATGGTGAGAAGCTTTAAAACTGTGACCTCATGGAATTTAGAATCTTAGGAGGAAAGCTCACAGCACCAATTTCTGTCTCTGAGTGATTCATAGGAAATACAGAAGAAAAAACTCACCAGCTCTGCTCCTTGTGCCCACAACTTTCAGTGTAAGGTAAGCTTTAAGCAAATTGGTTTTCTGTTTGCAAGCTTGTTTTTTTCTTCCAGAACTAGCAACAACCTGAAGGAAAGTCACAAGAAGACAATTAGAAGGCAGTGTCTTATCAAACATGAAGTACAGGAAGGGGGAAGAGACAAAGACGGAAGGAGAAAAGGAGATGCTAGTATTCATTTTATTGTGCAAAAAACCTTTCTACTGTACAACATAATAGGAAATTTTTAAAACATCATCATTGATAAATAGGTCTCAACAAAATGTTTCACTTTGTCAGTAGAGAATATAAGAAGATCTGCTACTTCAGATGTAGTAAGCAGTTTATGTCAGAGAGATCATAAAACCAACAAAAAGCCGCTTTGGTTTGAATTTACTCAACAAAGATTTAATCTTTGACAACACACTACAGCTAATGGCTGTCTTAGCAATAAGTAATAAGCAATAAGTAATAAGTAATAAGTAATAATAATAAAAGAAAACAAGGAATATAGAATTCATTTGTTGAATGAGCTGAAAAGTGATCTATGTGGAAGTGATCTTCCACAGCACTTGAAACTTCAAATCTGTTCATTGCAATGAATCTGAGGTTCTCAACAGGCCTATGAGCAGGCAGAAATGCAAACTTTGCAGATCACTAGACAAGATTTTGTTACCAGTATTATTTAAGATCATATAAAAATAGCAAAGCAGAGTTCTCTTGGCAGACATTTGCATTACTTCATGAACATTAGTAATTTTCATTATAGCTGAAGTGAAATGCATATTTACAAAGCAATTGCTTCATTTTTGTACACAGAGAGTAACTTCTGGTACTTTACAAAAACATAAAAAGCACAGGGCCGCTCAGTGTGGGTTACTACTTCACATATACCAGCTTTCTTCTTCAAGTTCTATCTGTGGTGGACTATAACACTACATCTGCAAAAACTGTGTTTCACTACAGAAAGTATTTTTCTTCACTTAATTTAAACCAGTAATCACCTGAACTATTATGTGAAATGTCCCCAGAGATAACAAAGATCTTAATTTCTGAGTAAACAAGAGCCATGCCAAAAGTACCCTAAAGATGAAATAATATGTGAGTAAAAACAAGAAATTGAAAGTAAATTCTTGGACAATGATGTGTTTCTGGGTCCAATTTACAGTATATCTTATGATTATATTAATACTCTTATTGAATGAAATTAGGTATTGCGGAGTATGGCAGGACAGTGAAAAGTGATGTGCTTTATTTCAGATATGTTAAATGAAATGAGCTCTGTTTTTGTAAGGACGAATGATCTATGTTCAGTTATGCAGCGTTTCAGGCTAATCTTCAGTGGCACTGATTAAGTAATTGCACTGTAAAAGAGCCCATGTTCTGCTTCTGACTCTAAATGAAAATTTCTTCATAGACTGAGAGAAAGTTTTTCCAAGAGCCTGAAACCTCTCCTAATGATTTTTTCCGTAGAGGTCACTTGAAAAGTTTTTGTCCTTGAAAAGGTAACAAAGCCAGTATTTTTCTTATTTAAAAAAATTGATTGTGCTCTCCAGCACTTTAGCTATCAGTGCTTTTTTGTGTCATGTTAAAAGGCTCTCATGGAAATTCTAATTCATCCAGTACAATACAAATAGCGTATAATCTATTATTTCTGCCAAAGGGTATTTTGATTCTACTGAATGATGCCGGTAGTCTTTTAAACATTTAGCATCTTTCTGGATATATTCTGCCACTAAGTGTTAATGATGATTATAGATAAGCTTAAAAATAGCGCATAAAGGAAATGGCAAAAATACATTAAAATCTGTTGTATGATTTGAGGATAATGGGAAAAACTAAAAGCCATAACTATGCTTATATTTTTCATACAGCAACAGGAAATGGCAGAAAGTCACACAATCTCACTGGAGATTCAGAATAAATGTGTCAAAATGGGGAGACAGGCACAGACAAAATAATTTTGAAAGGTAAAACACTCTAGATAACAATCATGGTAAAGTCAGACAACTGTGAACCCCGGTTTCAGGTGTTAGAATAGCTGAAAGCAACTATTGTTGTGTCTATAATAAAGGCACTTCCACATATAGATTTGTGATGCTTAATGGCGATTATTAGGATGGTAGATAGAGGAAGAGAAAGAGCAGAAAGTTACCAGTCCTTCAGCCACCTGGCCTTTAACAAGCCACTGGTTATTCGGTATGTTGATAATCAGAATGGCATTGCAGGTACATATTCCAACACAACAGGGCAGCCTCCACAAAAAGAGAAGTAATCAGAAGCTGATTTGACTCAATAGACCAAATCCTTTCCTGTTACTTCAAACCACTGGTCTTCTGTGAGCAACGCAATACACTAGAAATGCACATTCCCTCTGCCAAGTGAATGTGGCCTACCTGCAGAACAACTTTTCCAACTGTTACCTCAGAAATAAAGAAGTACAAACCTCCTACCAAAAAGAGTACAGCTTTGTTTTTCCAAAATAGAATTTTAGCTGACTTCCTTCTTCCAAGGTGAAAAGAAATAAAGCAATTTCAGTCTTGTTTAAGATAATGATAGATGGGGAGGGAAGTGAAGCAGTTTGTTTTACCAATGGTATAATTAAGATAATACAACTTCACTAAACTCAGACTAGAAAGCTATTTATGCATCCTAGGAAGACTGATATTCTGTTGTGTTCTGTGGAACTGCCTACTTGTGAGCTTGAACTTGTATTTTTACCTGCTAAACCGAATGCAGAAGTTTAACTCTTGCATAACTCAAATAATAGAAAATTTGCAAATACCTAAGCAAGAATAACTTTTCAGATACTAGATATAAGTTAGAGAGTTTTGATTTTGGAATGGATATACCACAAGCTTGCATATACCTTCAGTGTCAGCTGAATAGACATTATGAAGTAGTGTGTGTTTACTGGCAGTTATCCTGAGTAGTATAATTCAGTGTGAGGAACAATTAATCTAAGTACCGCTAGATACTGCTAATATTGTATGATACATCAAAACTCTTCATCTTTTATTTACAAAACAATGAGGACAAAAACCAGTGCAATCAAAAAGCAGCCCACATGTTTCAGCATACATGGAGCAAACCATAAAGCCAGCTCTCTGTATTTCCCATGATAAGAAGGGGTTCTCTTAGATAGGCTTAGATAAAATGCTTCACATTATTCAGAATTATCCTATATTTTTAAAATACCGAATATATCCTTGTCCTTTACTCATTTGGTTATATATTTAAAGTCAATTTTGTATACATGTACAATCATGTGTGTACGTATATGATAATATATATCAATAAAATATATATGTATATCGACTTCATTATATTTCCACATACATCTTAGTTTTCAAATCTCTGTTTTTTAAAATGCTTTTTGCTTACTATTTCTTCTTATCCTTAAGTTATTGATATTCTGCCCTAATTTTAAAACTAGTTTAATATAATCACTTATGAGTAGCAGTGGTTGGAGAATTTGAGAACTGAATCACTTTTTCCTTAATAAGTGATCTGCTCACAATGAATACAAAAATTCAGTCAAAAGCATTAAATTAGATAAAATATATATGCAAACTATGTAAAATTTTAAATGATGAATCAAAGCTTATTTCAAATCATTGATCTATACCCAAATATTGTTCTGAATAGAAATGATTTAATACAACATTCAGCCTGAGACTGAAAAATGTTAGTGCATTCATAATCACCATCATATAGGAAATCACTCATAAAACAAAATGTGACCATAAATAATATGAAAGTATAAAAAATATCTTTGTATAAAATATATATTATATTAATAATATATATACTATATAGAAATATGTATTTGTACACTGAAATATACTAGTAGATTGTATACATTGAAGTATTTTAATAGATTTATTATAAAAATTATTCTGCACTCAGTGTACACATCATGTGGAGAAATATATTCAAGCTATTTACAGAAATCAGAGATTGATTTAGGCCATTGTGGTTTTCCAAAGAAAATGTCTTCATTTAAATATATATATATGAATAGTAGATTGCGAAACTGAATAATTCAGTCAGGTATTAATATCCAGAGACAAATTCAGAGCTCTCTAAATGTTCTATATTATCAACTGACTGCTGACTATTAATGCACTCCATCCATAAGACAGCTTTGTTTTTGAAGTTAAATCATTTGTTAAACTTATGGGTATTCATTTTTTTATTTATAAAATGGGTCTTTATTATACAATCTATCAGGAAAGGACCCTTTATAATACAATGCACTTTAAAGGAAAAAATATATATTTTTTTCAACAACTTTCCAGATGGTTGTAAGGAGATTTACAAATAGGACAAATATAATTGTGAAATATTTTTTCCACCTTGAACTTACTCCTGTAAAGCTACAAACCCAAAAGATTTGATTAACATAAAATAAGTTCTCATGTATAATATTCTCAAAAAATCTTATAATAATATATAGTAATAAAACTTCTTTAAAAGTTTTTCTCTATTTAATTTCAAGATCTCTCCATGGGGTCAGACAATGCTTAAAGCCTCTTTTGTTTTCTGAAGGACTGGTAGACCAGGCTAGGAACAACTGCTCCTGTCAAATGTTAAGCTTGACACCATGTCTGTTAGCTGTAAAATTTTGAAGAGATCTTAAAATAAATGTTTCATCTTGCTGTATTTATTTGAAAGTAATACTGATCTCAATTTTAGTTCAACTTTCAGTACTTAGCATACTAGTAAGAGCAAATTTATTTTTATTAAAGGTGTAAGTTATATTTGACAGACTGGTTACTGGTTCTTGATAGCCATTGTTAATCAACTTTCTCATTTATGAACTATTTTCAACCTCTTGCTACATTTTATGTGTGTTTTCACCACTCAGAATGATACACAATTAAAAACTTATAATGATACACAATTCAAGACTTACCTATGCTCTGCTCAGCTGAACCATCATTCGTGGTTTGTGACTGGTCACTTAAGCTGCAGTGGTTTGATCTCCTTTCAGGACGTGTGAAAATTTTTAAAAAGGAGACTAATGGAAAGGGAAAAATTAAAACCAAATATTTGTGTTTGCATGGGATTTTCATTTGAGATCATTTGGGTATATCATTTGGGCAAGAGATAGATCATTGTAGCAAAATGGCACAGAAATCTGGGTTAGTATGCTGGAAGAGTATCAAAACATTTTTTTTCTACCCTCATTATTTTCCTCTAGACCCAGTCAGAAACAGGAGACTAGACTAAGTAGATTTGTGCTTTCACGTTACAGATTTTTTGTGCTTGCTCAAAAATCCATTCCAAAGTCTTTGTGTGAAAAAATGCCTATGAGATAAAAGTCTATAACCAGAAGTATTCCTGGATAGCAAGCAATGAATGAACATAATAAAAATGAGCAATAGTTAAAAAATTAGTAATGAGCAGTATTTAACAAAATTTCTCTATAATTTTAGGCAGTTTTATCTCCTCCTTTGAATTCAAATAATTGTGGCACAAATGAAATAATGCTGTTATGTTCGCATACTGATGGAAGAGGAGCACTAACCACAGAAGGAGTGGAAATTATACTGATTTCAAATTGTAAAAGATGCTCACTTAATAAGCCAGAAAACAGAATTTTCACATTGCATAGAGGTTTATCTTTTAGTTAGACAAAATGTTTGTTATTATCCTCTGGGTGGTTTTTCTGTAGCTTTTGTTTTGATATTAAAGTTATTAAACTTGCCTTTTCTATTCTCATTACCAGAATATTTTATGGCTAAATCCACTTAAGGAACCTATTGTGCTTTCTGATCAAAGTGGAAAATGAAGCCAGGTTATAATAAGCAATTTAATTTTTAATGAGCTGATTGAGGCCCAAGGTCATAACAAAGGGCACAAAAACAAAGAAATACAAACAACAACAAAATCTCTAGCTTGGAATGCTAATGATATCACCCTACACATGACCAGGGCAAAATAATATTTGGCAGAGTACATTTAAAAGCTAGCCCAGTTGTATTTTTTATTTTCTTTCGGAACTCTACCTAAGTCTAAGTAAGGTGTAGCATATTAAATAATACAGAAGCACATAAAAATGCATGAGACTTGTTTTCTAAAAGAACTTAGCTAGGATGTTTATTGAATTTAAATTTCCCAAGCTCAAGCTTAAATGCTACAGCTACAAGCTGAATGTTTAACCCTCTAATATCTCTTGTAAGTGCTTAAAAGGTAGTTAACTGTTACTCTGGAGTGTAATTCTGCCAGAATCCTGCACGTAACCTCTACTGAAGTCCTTGGGATTTGGCCTTTCAGTCTTCAGAAATAATAAATCAAATGTAAGTGGAACATTTACATAAACATGGTGTCCTTGCTTTCTTTTCAGTTTGTAAATTAAGTCATCAAACTTTATTATTTTTGAATACAGGCTTTTTTTAAAATCTTATTTAGCATATTCTTCGATTTTTACTAGTGGACTTTCTTACAGCTTTCTCTAGCAGTAGAAATATTTATGTCACTAAGCCCTCTAGGAAGCACTTTATGTCAAAGGCACATATCATTTTACCCTGACAAAACTGCTATATCTATTACAAGTAACATCCTTATGAAAAACACTGACTCATTAAAGGAATATAAAATTTAAAATTAAATTATGTATACCTTTACATCAAGTAGAATATAAGCAGTAGAGGGGATGCTGATGAGTTCTGCGGGTTCTACAGGTAGTCCACAGATCAAATCCAGTCCGCACGACGCTTTCATCTGTTTTACCAGCTTTTCCCTAGGGAACAGAAGCAACTGTTTGAACAGCTAATTGCTGCTGGCAGGGCCAAACAATTCATCATGGTACTGTCATTGCCTCTGCTCTTCCAATGAGAGGGGAGAGGAAAGCAGCAAAGAGGACAGACATATCTTTTGTGTTCTGCCAACCTAAAGTGGTTGGCAGAACACAAAACTACCCCCTTTCAAAGAGGAGGAGAAATGGTATCCCTGCAGAGCTCTGAAATAACTGTTCTTTGTAAGTGACAGCAGCATGAAACACAGAAGGAGGCACGTGCCTCACCCCACAAAGCCATGAGCTGCAACTTTTACAAGTCAGAAGGCAGCAACTGAGGTCTGAAGGCAAAAACTGAGGACTAGCCCCTGTGCTTGCTGCAATGACGCTGACACTTCACCCTTTCTCAAAATGTTTTTTTTTTTCTTATTAAAATGTATTCTAATCCCTCCCTTTCGGCCATCTTGAAGTCAGCACTGGAGGGAATGGGAGGAGGACAGTACTATGTGGCAAATACGTGTTCTATGAACCACAGACTCAATTTGAGAACCACTGATTTTATGATCATATATCAGTCATTTAAAGACATGCTAACACAGAAAGCTTTAAAACATGTCATAGTATGTCCCATTTGTGGCTGTGTAATGTCATGTGCCCCTCTCTAACCCCACTTACTAGCTATACAGGTGCTAGACATGGCCCTTGGCTCTCCTGATTGATAGAACAACTTGTCATACCATGAAGAAACTCTGACTTTTATCAATGGATTTATTTTTTTTTTATTTTTTTTTTTTCCTGTTTCCTTTAAAACCTCACAGGTCAGTGCCCCTGGGATTTGGTTTAAATGTCTTATTTCTACAGGAGGTAGAGGTGAAGCAAGGTGAGGAGCAAAAGTGGGGAGGGGAGGGAAGGGAAGAATGTTTGGTTTTTGGAAACAATCTCAAAGAATAAGCATGGGGGAGTAGAAATTATAAAATAATATAAAGAGTAGGTAAGAGAGTAATACAAGTGAGGACACAGAGTGCTTGGAGATAGTACTGAGATAACTGATGCTTTTGTTTTTTGAAAGGATATTGTACAAAGAGGTGATGGAATATGATTTAGATATGATGTGTATATGCAGAGTATCCGTTACTTGCACAGTGCAATTTTCTTTACCGTATTTTATCTATTTGTTATTGTTACTGCGTTTTACTCTACTACATTTGGAAGCGATATGGCCATCAGTACCTCACCAGTGATCCAGTAACTAGATTGGAAAACTGCTTCAATTTTCTTCTTCTGCACATGTTCAGAGATGGACACATTGCTTCAAACCTTTTGGGGGAAAATAATGCATATCAGACAACTATGATATAATTCATAAATGCATTTTTTCTGGCTGAACAGCTGTTAGAAATGCTTTACAAAAGCTTTACAACTGCTGTTTTAAAAGCTTTATGAAAACTAAAAAAATATATAAAAGTGGATCTCTTAATTGATTCATTTTTGAATCTATTAATATTTCATTCAACATATACAGATATATATTTTTATTTATTTTGAACTGGTATATATACTTTTTTTTTTCTTAATTGTTTCAGCCTATATTAAAATCAGCTTTTTGTTTATTTCAGGGGACTTCAAAAGAAGAACCCTCTTTCCCATTTTTTTTTTCCAGACAGTTTTGTTATTGTGGCAAAAAAAACAGACGGTTCTTTTTGTCTAAAAATCTAAAAAGCAGTACATTGCTTGCTGTTATTTTTCTTCTAATTCAATTCCTCTAACTTATCCTGAGCTCTGTCAGTTTTCAGGAACTATACCTCTGTCTTCAAGCGTTGTCATGAATTTTGGATTGTCAGCTGAAAACACAAACAGAAAAACAACAGCTGCAGGTAATAAGATTTGATAGTAGTACACATTACACATAGGAGAATTGCCCAATACAGTCTTGGACATAGTAGAAGTAGTTGTCCCTTAACCTAAAATGTAATTACACAAATGATATAGACACACTCTAAATTAACTTTAACTTAACATTAAAAACAAACAAACAAACAACAACAACACATAATTTATGAATGAATTCTGGAATGACATTGAATCCAGAGAAATCAATAACATTTACTAGAGAAAAGAAGCTCAAAACTCAACCTGTATTTGTTATTATCAGCCTACACAGTGTAGTCCCTGTACCAATAATATACATTGCATGGTCAAGAGTTACACCTCACGTGCCTATTAAAACATATACACTCAATAAATAAAACATATACATTCACTTAATACTTTGGCAAAGGAAATGTAGAGAAAAATTCCTTAGTCACAGTCCTGGGAGTTATAGAAATTTGACATAGCCCAAAATTTGTACTCTCCTGTGTTCCAAATGCAAAGATGACTTGTTTAATTTTTCAGTCCAGAATTCATTCTTTTACAAGACATTCTTTCACATTCTTGACATTGAACCAACACACTCAGTGATGTACAGCCTTTGTATAATATAGGTGTGGAAAAGACCTGATAGCAAATTACATTTATAAAAGAGCAACATGAAAGCTACCTGGTCTTTCCACATTATCTGAAAGCAAGAGTCAATTTCACAGCAATTCAAAGAAACCAACAGTATCTATTACAAATAATCATGATGCAAACTGTGACAATTATTTTGTCTTTTCTGGTCTCTGATGCTAGGAAAACCCTAGCGTGCCTAAACGGAGCAACTCAATTTCTGTTTTGTTTAATCTGTCTTCCCAAAACTTTAGTGTGGAGTTAGTAAGAAAGTAACACCACACACCTGACCTTTAGAGCCTTACTAATAGTACCAAGTCAAATTACAGCTTTGCTGGCTGACTGTTGACCTAACTAAAGGTTTTGACAATGTAAATTGCAAGGGACTCTCGAAGCTTTTGCAGACCTGTGAAAGCCCTGCAAATTCTATTTCTCACCTATTTAAGTCTTCTGTAATAAGATGACGGTTAGAGAGGTAGAAAGTGGTAAGATCTCTTTAATATCATAAATGGTTTCCATACTCCTTTCCATCTTGTCTCTGTTGTGCAGATGGAATCAATTTGTGCCATTGGCAGAGCTATATTTATTCAGTTTTTTACTGATGCAAGTTGTTTGGTCTGCAGACACATGTGGCTGATTTCTTCATTAGTGAGCTTCTTTTTGCTGATGACTGTGAGTTGGTAGCTCACTCAGTCAATACCATTCAATTTACTATTGATGACTTCCCTTATGCAACCCATCCCTTTACTTTTCCTGTGAACTTACAAGACAATGGAAGCACCAAACCAACCAAAACAGTGGCACAAGCACATGCACTCGCACTTTTGCACTTAGCAAAATTTTCTCAAGCTTGTTGAATGTTTTTCTAGTTAGACAGATACAGGCACACTATGCAACTACTTCTATATTGGCAATTTTAACGCTTAATTTGAAATATTATCACAGTGACCATATAGCCATGTGAAGCAAAGTCTCAGAACATGCACTGGGCATGTTTTGTTCTCAGAAAACCGTGCCATTTTAGTGAAATGTGACCATTTATTCTCTCTACATGGGAGACTTGATTTTGTATACAATGCCCTTAGTGTATCTGGAAAATTAAATGACTACATGCAGAATCCTCAAATTACAACAAATATTTGAATCTGATGTCCTGATCCCAAAAACTAGGCTATGATGATGATAAGGCAATATGGCCAAAATCTCAGATTTTTATGATCACCTATTGATGCCTTCTTCCAAGAAAGTAAGTACAAACTTCAATATCCTTTGAAATGGTAATGAGAGTATACTGTGGAGGTCTGACTATAAGATGGCAGTTTATGGGGCAGCGGATTTCTTTGGTATAGTCCAGCTAATTCTTAGTAGCCAATGATACCTTTCTAAAGTTTCATGATGATATTTTGTATTGCAATGCCATAGGCTTCCATTTTTCTCAAATGGGATGGAATAAATCTCTGCACTCATTGGGGTGATGAGAGAGAAGATACTTCTTGTCAGCCTAGAATAAAGGTTCATACATCTTCCAAAGGAAGGGAGCTGGGAGCTGTACAGAAGCCTGTCCTGTGTCCTGCATTTGCAAGCGTTCTCTTCTGCTACAGTATCATTTCTGTCACAGCAGTATAACATACAGACAGGGTGGCAGTGTTTTCTTTTTTTTTTTTTTTTTTCCAACTGCTGGGATAGCCTGAGGATTCCTAGTGACCATCAGCCAGATGCCCAATCATATGTGAAAGAAGCTTCAAGCCATACAGAAATGCAACACAATGTTCAGTAATTTTCTTGCAGCATTTCTCTTTCCACAGATGAACCCCTAAGTACTAAACTTTTCTGCTAAGGATAACAGAGCTAATGAGCTTTGCTACACCATATGTCCATCAGCTAGACCATAACTACCTCCCCTGTCTCCTGAAATTAGTGGCTACAAAGCAAGAAGGACATTACAATCTTCTAAAAGGTTAAAGATTTTATTTCCCCTGGATTAACTAAGCTAAAGTCCATAAACATTCTTCCAAGGCCCGTGAGAAAACTTTGTACTCTAAATGAATAAAGTAATTGTTTCATAAAGATAATACCACTGACACCTCATGAGAAATAATTTTTATCCATTTTTATCTCTTACCTCATTTCTGAGTGCTGCAATAATATCCGTCGAATGGATGTCTTCTTTTTAAGAATTTTCAAATAAGTTCTCTTTTGCTATGAGTTGTCACATGAACTTGGTGACTGATAGAAAACCTGCATGACTCTTGTAGAGTCAAAGTGTGTGGGGTGGTGCTTCTGACTGTAATTTGACCCATTGTTTTAAGTGGAGGTAGGCCACTTAGGAAAGCAGTATTCCCTTATATAAGAAATTTCTTGTGCCTGAAAAATTCCTCAATATAAGACATTGATATGTTGAAATTCTGAACATTAATATTTCTACATTTAATACTGTATATCTTACCAATACCTATTTATTCAGACCTTCAATTCCTGTACTTGCTGGATACTTCTCAAGAGCCATTCACAATGCCTTTAAGTACTGTTCTATAGCACTCCACTATTTGCAAAACACTACATAAAGTGAAATACAATAGGTGACAGAATTTATATCTTTTATAGCTTTCAAAAATTAGACAGACTGCAGCTTTCATTTCACAAACAGTCAATACAACCAGGTGAGGAGCGTGCAAGAAGCAGTGCTGCACTCGCTGTAGAACATTCATGCAAAGGCATGAAGGAAATCAATAGAAAATCCAGAAACAGAATTATCAGTTCATAGTTACATGTCAGTTTTAAACACTTTTTACATTACTTTGAAAAAAGGATTGTTATGTTCTTTAGCTTTTATTGACTATTGTTGACCAGCTTAGCAGATAGATAGATTACAAAACAAGTCAACAGATGAAAAAATAACTTACAAAAGACCTTTCCTCCTATAAAAAAAATACTTCTTAACTTGCACAATGAAGAGAAATACATTCTTTAATTTGTAATTTACAATATATTTATTTTTTATTATGAAATGAATTCTGTATTTTATTTCTATCCTTTTAAACACTGATTAACATTTCTTGTCAGATCAAACTTATGATAGACCTTATTGAAAAGTACAAATTTGAGTCTGTGTATTGATTGCAGTGTTATTTATAAAAATAAGGGATTTTGTTTGTTTGTTTGTATTTACAAAAAGGTGGAGAGGAGGGATATTTTCTTTTGCTAAAATGTTCCATTTCTTTTTTCCTATTATTCCTGCAGACAAGAGGTAATGCTTCACTGAAAGAAGAAACAGATGAATAGAAAATAAGAAATCAGGGAGGAATCCATTTCATCCCAAAGGTAAGCTTTCTTGTCCCCTTTATTGAAGGCAGTTTCATTACATTGGCACTTGTAATACCTATTTCTTTCTTGAGGACTCCTGGACACAGCCACATTCACTGAAGATTTTTGAAATAGCATTTATATTAATTGAATTTCTGTGTTTATGAATTTCTGTGAAGCTCAATGGATATGGAAAGGAGGGATATGTGGGTCAGGAAAAATCATGTACAACAGGTAGGGTGTTTCAGAATGTTTTGATGTTGCTTAGGGAAGTTCAAAGAAGAAAAAGCTTTCTAATTCTTTGACGTTTTCTAGTAAGGAAGGAAGGGAATTAAATTGCAAGTGGAGCATGGTTTTAAAACAGAGCCTTGATATTTATGGACAAAAGAAATCATCCCCCAAAATCAAGTGCATAAATAAAAGAATCCTCTTAAAACAGACAAATGTAACCTAATAAAATCTTTCTTATAATGTGCAAAGTGGTGCCGTCAAAAAGCAAACAAGCAATTAAACAAATATGATCTTGCATCTTGATTATCCTGCAAATCTAAGCACACTTGTGTATTTTTTTTTCAAAAGTTATTCCATAACCTCTTTAATTTTCTTCTTCACTTTCTGAACAAGCTCCAAAATTCAAATAATGAAAGTGTCTTCTTTTCTTTTCATTTATTCTCTGTTTCATATTGAACTGTTCAAAATAATCTGTTAGTCATTAAGAGAAAACAATGGCTCACTGAAAACCCTTGAGAGAGTAGGAAATAAATAAAATGTTAGTAAAGTGATAAACTTCCTAATAAACTCACTTGCAGATCTATAGCTCCACCTAGAGGAGGAGCTAGGAGAAGGACGAAAAGGAGGAGGAGTAAAAGGCAGAGGAGGAGGAAGAGGAAGGTGTCTTCACCGTAAGTGCTGGTTTTAACTTAGCATTTTTTCTTCTTAAGATGTGATGCATTATGTAGTGTTCCCTGCTCTGTTAAAGAAGGAAGAAATACTCTGAAAAACATCAATTCCAGTGGGAAAAAGAAAATCTTTCTCAGAAATCTTAAGTATGATTTCCTAAGATTTCTAACATAGATGTTGCTCTTAATGGTGAGATTCTTTGAAACTTTTTGAAAAATAAGTACTGCAAAATTGGGTCTAAATTCTTATTTAAAAATAAATTAAGAAGTCAATAGCACTTTATCTATTGATTTTGATTTTTACATGACTGTGCCCTTTAGCCACTTTTAAAATGGAAAATGTAATATGTAAAATATATACACTGGTTTTGACATAAAGATAAATTATCTAATTTCTGTAATCTATCTCAGCCTTGGACTTACACAGGAAAATTCCTGCGAGGCAGACACCAGGTCTTTGAGACAACATGCAGCATTTTGCAAGTCAGAACACAAATAACCTTCATATGAGAAACAATAATGGTCTCTGCCAATTCTTTAAATTGCATCTCCTTTCTACTCACCTAAGTTCACTGGCCCGGGTTAAGCTTGAAGTGGCTCTTTCCTCAAGTTCTTACTTTAGCACTTACTTCTTTAGCACTTGCTTCTTTAGTCAGCTAGTGACTACTTTGTTTCTTTCTTACAAGAAACACAGACCCTAGTATCAATACATAGGTTTAATATGAACCCCTTATTTTTGGCATCTTGTAGAAGCTTCAAATGTATTTTGAATTGGAAAATAGACAGGCTCATTCAATATGTGACAGATTTTGAAAGGGATCACAATTCCTTATTATAATATTAAAAAATAAATAAAAACAAAACACACACACACACCAAAAAAAAGTAGAGTAAAGAATAAAAAAGTGCTGAAAAGCAGTTAAAGGATCAGTATGTAGAACAACTGATAACTAGTGAATGTGGTAGCTTTAAAATGTATAAATAGGTGATGATATGAAAAAAGCGCATAAGCAAGATTCATTATACTCTGCACAACCATCTGCAACAGCACTTATTTATTTATGTATTTGTTTTGTAGTACATTTAAGATTTGGCTTAACAATATGCCATACAGTACTTGACACTCCAATACCCCCTATTGCCTTGGAGTACATCTAAGCTTTTCATTTTTAATTTTTTTGTTCCTTGTGCTCTTGACAGATTTTGTCAGACACTTCAACACAGTAGAAAGGTGGCAAGGACAGAGGGGGATAAAAGCAATTAACTCAGTGAAATAAAATAATCAATGTAACGTCAAACAGCTTGGGGGTTCTTATGTAGCTACAACATTACCAGTATCTGAGGGAGGAACTTCTATCTGTTAGAAGCTATCTGTTGCTACACTACCTAAGTAGTGATTGTATTAAAGATGTCTCCCAGATGCTTCGTGCTCCACTGACACAAAGCAGCCATACGGAACAGTGTACAGCAACTGGGAGAGACACATGAAATGAGATCTCGCCAAATTTTTGTATGAATTCCCGATCTGATCACAGTGCTGGGTGTAGAACAATCACAGTCATTGTAATTACTTCTAAATCTGTATCATGCCATTTATTTCTGTTACTAACATGATTGTTTAATAATCCTTCTCATCACACTGTATATAGGTATTATCATTGAGCTTGCTTCTGTAGAACAATGCAAATCAACAGGAGTACTGATAGACCAAAACTTTTCACTACCTGATCTCCATGGTTTCTAAGACCATTAATATGGGAGCAGCTTAACAATGCTGTGGATGAGAAACAGACAACACTCCTGCAATTTAAATATGACATGTTTGTCTGGTGGATTTTGTAGTGACACTGGTAATGCTAAAATGGATTTGAAAACCTAACCTATGTATTTGCATGTTAATACTTCATTCTATTTAACTGTTCTCAATAGCAAAACAATTGCATTGTGTATATTTTAGATGAACTTTCTGCTTTGATTTCAGTTAAACTTCTTTGCAAAACAAAACAAAATGACAGAAATCTAAATACAGAAAAATAAATACACATTTTAGAAGACCTTAAATAATTCTCAGTCAAAGAAAGTTTATTTTATACAAAGAAAATAGTATATGAATACAACATCCTTGCAGAAAAAATGGCACGTGTCTAGAAAATGTCCTTGCTATAAACAATTTATGAATTGAAAAATTCAGTGCAATTAATTAATGCACAAATAATATTGGCATCTTCTTGTACATTTCTGTGACTACAGAATGCTTGCATTGGTCTGAAAATGTATACATTTTTAGCAATTTATTACTTCAACTTGATCTGATACTGTGTAAGCTGTGTTACTTGATTCTAAGAAATATATCATCCTGTATATTTCTTAAGGACAGTAAGGCATAGCCCTTACATATGGATGATACTAAGGATACTCAGTTGACATTTTCTAGACCTAACAGGATGATTAGCAGAATTCCCAGTTTCCTCTGAAGTTTACTAAAATTCAAATTTACTAAAATTACTTAATCCCTATTCTCCTGTACATCAAACACTATCCTATGGAAGGAAAACAGCTCAATGGAAAAGGCGTATGTGCACAGGATAAACAGACTGATGGAGGGAAAGTGAAACAGAAATTATATCTACTCCATCAATGAGGAAAAATCATGATATTACTGATTTACATGTGGTTGTTTTTTTTTTTTCTTTTTTCTCACAAAGAATAAACTTGCTTTAAATTTTATTTGCTATTGAAATAGTAAGTATCTCACAAGATTTCTTATATAAGAGGAGGATATTTTTCATTTTTGTATTTTGAAGTCTTCCACAAAAGCTTTAAAATGTCAGTTCAAATATCTGTGGACTTTGAAGGATTATATTTGCATATGAGATCTTAAGGTACCTTATGAATTTTCCTATAATGATATGATATAGATAACATTACATTCTTAATGCAAGTAAATACTAATTTACCACACTTTTACCCTTTTTCCCACAGAAAAATCCCAAACATGAGCTTTGGGAATAATCCTGAAGTGGGTAGAATTTGAAAGTGGCAACAAAAAGTCATAGAGTCATAGAATCACAGAATAGCTTGGGTTGGAAGTGACCTTAAAGACCATCCAGTTCCACCTTCCCTGCCATAGGCAAGGATGCCACCCACTAGACCAAATTGTTCAGGGCCCCATCTCACCTGGTCTTGGACCCCTCCAGGGATCATAGAATGAATCATAGGTTTCATTAGAATCATAGGAATCATAGGTTCAGGTTGGAAGGAACCTTAAAGATCATTTAACTCCAGTCCCTCTGCCATGGACAGTTTTGGAGCATCCACAGCTTCTCTGGGCAACCTGTTCCAGTGCCTCACCACCCTCTGAGTGAAGAATTTCTTCTAAATATCTAATCTAAATCTTCCCTCTTTCAGTTTAAAGCTATTACTCCTTGTTCTATCAATACATTCCCTGATATCTCTTGGAAAAGCAATACTGAGGATTTTCTAGCCAGATCCACCCACCACTACCCCATCCCACTTAATCTAAAGTATGTTTAGAAAATTATTAACTTTTTGATAAGAATACTTCAGTACTATAAATCAACGAATAAATATACCAATCCATATACTGTAAGGCATAAATATACTATTCTCCTTTGTCAGTGACAGATATAATCTTTCTTCTGTATTATTCAATCCTTCTTTCCTAGAAAAGCACAAAATTTCTGGAAGGTAAAAATGTAAGATGTAAGTTAGGAGGACTCCAAAGCAGTCTATGAAAAGTAAATACCCAAAGACATAAACAATTCTTGAAAGTCTAAATAAAGAGAAAGGTAAGAAAGAGATGGTGGTATGGCTGGATTTTTAAAGAGGACAATGTTACAAAACAGGTAAATACTTTATTTCATTGCTTTTCTCCAGGAGATGGAATAAGTCAAGTACAAAGTTTCTGAACATTAGTTGTAAGAAAATACCGGAACAAACTGATAAATTGAAAAGCCGTACTTCATTAGGCCTAGATATAGTTATCCATGAGTTCTGCAGGAGCCCTGGAGTCATCTAGCTGAACTGTAAGTTTTATGCAGTAGTTAACTGAAAATGAAAAAGGCTGCAGGGTAGCAAATCTGCTTATCCTATCCTAGCTATGACTCCAAAATCATGGGTAACAGTTGTCAAAAACAATTACTTTGAAAGGGCATGATATAGGAAAATATTAAAAACCAGTTATGAATTTGTGCCTAATTTGTACAGTGCTAGAGCAAAAAAAGAGGATCTTCTACTAAGGAGAGCTAAATTATATACCTCATTTTATATAACAAAAACATATAAAATTATATAAAAATATAATTATAGGGGTTTTTATTTTTAAAAGCTCTTGACAGTAAAATCAGGTACTCATGGGACAAGAGGAAAAGTTTTATCATGGATTAGGTCCTAGTTAATTGAAAAGAGACACAAAAGAGAAATTAAATCACGTTTCATTATCTCCAGTGTTTAGCACATTAGTTAATGTGTTGTTTATGATATATTTATTCATGTAAAGGGTCAAGCAGTCAGAGACTGAAATTTGCAGAGGACATAGAATTATATGAGCTGTAATGTCAAAGGAACCCAAGATGGTAGGTTAGTGGAGAAAACAAATGAAATTCAATGTTAAAGTATGAACTAATATATATTAGGAGC
Source organism: Aythya fuligula (assembly GCF_009819795.1). NCBI lineage: Eukaryota > Metazoa > Chordata > Aves > Anseriformes > Anatidae > Aythya > Aythya fuligula. The sequence goes on along the minus strand of NC_045562.1, from coordinate 22,333,184 downwards.
AATATTTTAAGCAACCTGCAAACAATGGATGATTGTAATGGCTGTAATTATCTATAGTGATTCAGCTGAAGAAAAAAAAAAGTTACAATTTATGGCTGGTGGCACATAAAGCTTTGCAAAACCCTGTAGCATTAAAAAAACAAACAAACAAACAAAAACACACACACACACAAAAAAACACACTCAAACAGCCCACCCCCCCATATCTCTAAAGAAATAATGCAATATATATATTCCTATAAATATATATGTATATAAAACTCATGATGCTCTTACATGTCATTCTTCCCCCTGAATGTGAAATTCAGTTCTGATTATCCATTCTTAAAAAAGATGGAGCATAAATAGAAGACGATTAGAACTGAAGGTTGCATACTGAAATATTTTTCTTTAAGGAGACATGACACAGATTCTGAGTAAGAGGGCATACAATGAAACCATACAGAATGACAGATATCACACAGGCATAGCAGCATTTCCAAAAATCCTTATGTGATTTAAGCCTTTAAGTTCTGTTTTCAAAAGTCTTTAAGGAACATTTAAGCAAGATTCAAGACCACCAATTCTCTTTGGTGTTCTGGCAAAATATATGCAAGAAATCGGGTGTTCTTTCCTAGAAAGAACACTGAGAGGCTCAATGACATTGAAAGGCAACAAAACAAAAACACAGAGACATTTTAATAAATATACCTGCATTTACATACATGTGTGCGTCTGAAGAAAATGTGTAATCAACCTATGTAATTCAATGCTGTAAAATGTCATGGTAGAAGAGCAGGAATTTGTATAAAAGAACAGGATAAAAGTAGTAAGATGCAACTATGGAAAATGATATTTGCCACAGTTACCTTAACAAAGGAAAAACATTGCGTGTCAACCTTGTAATCTATTTAGTGGTGAGCTTGCACAAGCAAGGTGAATCCTCTGGCAAGTAACACTGGCAGAAACTCAGCAGACAACAAAATCATGTACGTTCAGGGAAGGGGCAGAGGGAGCTTCTTTTCTCTTGAGCAAAACAGCTTGTTTTTCCTCAGAGGTCACTACCAGCAATTCTTTCTGCCAGCTGACACACTATTTTACATGTAATAAATTGGTCTGGAAAGGCGTTATCATGAGTCCATCACTACATAACATTAACCTTAAACATGGAGAGGATTTCTTTTTTTGGTAGCAAGAACTCAAACTACCAAGACTCATGGAAAATACAACTGGAAAAATTACGTTTAAGGCTCAGAAATTGACTGATTATGTTGGATTAGAAAACAACATATAAAAATTCAAAGCATTACAGGTTGGCCACAGTGGTTTGATGTCAGAGCTTATTTAGCTCAGTCAAGAAGAGTGTCTGGGTAGAACCCCCTTTTCCACTGGTTATCTCTGACTGATTAGGACAGGTTCAGTTGGGTTGTGTGAAAAACAGAAACGTAGAAAATACAGGGCAAAGATATACTGGTGGGAAGAAGAAAGAAATGCAATGAAATACCATGAAATACCATGACTGTACATGTGGCTATTGGGCATCCTTAGCTGTATCCACAGTATAAGTAATCTCCTTTACAGGGAATTTACCACACAACTATCCAGTTGTGACATTTCTTGCTATTGGGAAATGAGAGTGAAAAAAATACTTATGATCTGATCTAATACTGTAATTTTTACTTTCACATTATTAAAAGGGAAATTATAATCCTATAATATGACTTCTTACTCTAAAATTCCAAAATGTAATAAAGTACTTCTCAATTTAAAACTTTAACATATCTATAAAATAATTTAGTATCTATTCTAATTTAATATTAGAATATTTAGTATCTATTCTAATTTAGTATTAAAATATATGGACATAACTTTGACCAGTTTTATATGTATGAAAGTTTAGAATCTTTTAAAATCCTTAACAATTAGCTAAGGGGGTATCAGAAGGTGAAAGGGAAGCATGACGTGAAAGTACTAGTACTGTATGTATCACTACATGGAAAGTGTGTAACATGCAAATTTGGTGCTTAATAATGGGAATTAGCATGTTATCCCAGAAATCTGACTTGCAATGAGTTATTTTAAAGCAATTACAATTGTATACTTAAAACTCACATTGATCAGCGTATTCAAGGACAGAAAGAACGTGGTAGATGACAAGCCCTTGTGTTTGCCTCGTATGTCAATTTAAATATTTTATTTGGTTAAAGCATAATATGCACCTGGATAAAAGATAGATACATTTTATTTGAGTACCTGAGAGATGCAGAATAAATCATCCTTTTTGGTAGTTTGCTCTAGCAGTTGATCTCACCTTGAAAAATATGTATTGTGTTTACCCTTTAAAGAGTTCTGGTGGCACAGTTCAGAAAGAAAGACTATGAAATCTTTCTCTGTTAGATTGAAAAAATCACTAGTATCTGATATTTTGCTCTCTTATCTGCTACCTGATGTCTTTACTTATTCTGTATTAGACTCAATTAGCCCTTAGGACTCTTTTCTGTAAGTTTTCTGGGTTTTCATCTTCATTTTGTTGTATAAGAAGTTGATATAGCATTCTTCTATCAGCTTTGTGTGTACTATACATTTGAACAATTTAATCCATATTTTCCACTAACCACTACTTATTTCCACATATACCAAATAAAAAGAAAAATCCTGTAAATTCAATATGGTAGTGTGTGTGCAGGGGTGGTGGTACTGACCTACCTAATTATTTTATGACATTTAATTATTGTAAGAATAATTATTCTCTCATTATTTCCCAATTTTGAAATTGTGGTTTATGTACCTAATTACTAAGCATACAACTATCCCTCCAGAAGTACAAAAGCACTTATTTTATCAGCCAAACTTCTAACATTCTCAAAGAAAGAATTCACATTTGTTTGACAAGACTTTATCTCCCAAAATACTTCTGCCTTGAATTCTAGCAGTAATTCAAAGCTTTTGAACCATTATGTACTGAATCCCACCTCAACTTCAATTACGCCATAGGTCATGTTTCATGGATTTTTCTTTATTTTTATTTTTTTATATTTATATTTTTTTAGCTTAAATATTACACTCACTACTTCCAGGAGTTTCTAAAGTATTCCAAGAGGCCTTTAAAATTGAGACAGTACATATCTACTTTTTAATTCAGTTCATCTGAATCAGCTCTTTTACAAAATATTCAGCATAAAAACACTACTCAATGCTTTCCTTGGAAACTAATTGCTTGGAAAATACTTCACCATCACTATGGAATATGACTACACTCTCCTATTCCTTTCTAGAAACAGAACAGAAAAAGTTATGGAGCACTTTTTCTTTGTCATTATTAGCAATTTGATTTTCTTGAACTTTGTGTGGTTCTGATTTTATATATGAGACACTCCTTTTTTCCTAATGCAATGTAATATATAATTTGTTGCCCGTAGCTGAACCTTGACCTCAATTCCATTATACTTCCCAGCTTCTAGTTCATATCAAATTATATTTGCTTCCCACTTTTTACATTTTGATATTATGCAGATTTTTTCTAACTGGCGTCTTCATACTGCCACCAATACAACCTGGGTTTTTAGAAGTTGCTTCTCTCAGCTGTTTCTCTCACTATCTGACTACCTGGCTAGTTACTAAGCTGCTACTTCTCGAATTTGCTTTTCAGTCACAGCCTTGTATCTTCTTATCCTTTTACTTCCAACAAATGCAATTTGCAACATGCTTACCTTCAAGAAATTAGCCTCTTTGAGTTATGGGTTCTCCACAATATTGCTAAGGACTTTTCTCTGTTTACCAACACTGAGCAAAATCAACTTACAGCCACTGGTCCCTAGGCAACTGTAAACTTCCATTGAAATGATTAATTTATCCTTATCTATCCCAATAAAGTCCAAAGTAGAATAAGTGCATGTATATCTAGCTATACATCTCTTAAACTAGATTCCCAAATAGCAATTTGCTTTTTCTTCAGATGGAAAGAAAGCAATTTTCAAGAAAAGAAAAACTATTTTATTTTAGATTTAGAAGAGTAAAAATTCCAATTGTCTTTTTCCCCCATAGCTACATATGTATTGTCTGAATATCAAATTTCAGGTAAAAAAATAAAACTAAGCATGTGCATAAATGTTTGCAAACTAGGAACTCCATGAACAGAAAATGTAATAGGAACTGAAAAATAAAGTGTTTTTAAATACCAACATTATGAAACATTCAGAATGTAGTTGCAAACTAATTTTTTAAAAGTTCTCTTTGTACACAGGTATATACAGAATTCTGCAAGCAGTTCATTTTAGCAGCAATTTGACTTCAGGACCACACACACTGCCACAATAGAGACCACAAGTCTGCAAAACATATCAGTTTCAGACCAAGAGTGCTGTATGTAAACAAGTGCAACAAGTGGTTTAATTCCTCAATACAAAGCCAATAGGTACAATCATTTCAGAATACAAAACACAAGCAATTAATATGAAAATTATAACATCTATTTGAAAAGCAGATGAAAGCCAAACTTCTTCTTTTCTACCAATAAGTGTCAAATATCTATTATATCAAAATTCCAGTTGTGAAATGTATTACTTCAGACAAGTAATTTTAACAGTTAAGCTCTCTTTCAGTTAACTTGTTCAGATATCTATTCCAGACATCTCTATTGTATATATGAGCTTTGATCTTTAAATGCTGCTTGTTAACATCAGTTCTTACTATTATAGCTTTCCTTGCAACTCCTTGATTTCGTCAGTTAATAATCCTGTGAAACCTTGAAGCTAACTTTTTTATTTTTTTTTCTCCCCCCCCCCCAAGTTTGTATTGAGTATTATAAAATACTCGATAGGACCATTACAATTAACTAGTATCATTTATTCCAGTATGAGCTGTAGAAAAGGTTCCAAAACCATGTAAGAGCAGCCAAACTGGACAAAGAGCGGTTTGCTACAAAAGAAGAAGTCTGATTGTAGGCAAGATTGTATAGTGGTGAAACCTTCTCCCAACATCTGGTCCTAAATGGCTCAAAGAGACCTCTAGTCAGAGGTGTTGCCTATGTTATTAATTCCCTTCACTGTATTCTTCTTCCTGAGGATACTAAACTGCAGGTAACTGCCAACATTCACCACATCCTATCACATTGAATTGTCTGGACTAACCTGGAAATCACAGGAAATGTCTTCCACTTTCAGCTATTTCCCTATTCCAGGAAATCAGAAATGTTATCTTCAACTTCTCTATCTATCCAGCTTTCTATCAAGTAATCTTTCCAGGTTCAAGACAGTTTTTGTATTTTGCCTAAGAGGCTGTACACCTTTATGTCATAGTTACATGGTCAGCAGGAAGTACCTGAGGACTGAATAAAAAGTACCACCTAGGAGAAGATAATGTTATTCTGAACATTTACAGTACCAAAAACTTTCAAAAGACCCCATGTGGTGGAAACGGCTTACCTGACCAGTCACAGTATAAATATCTGCCCTTCATGCATGACAGCCCAATCGGAGGCAAGTCATGATAGAAATCACTTAATACACTTGATTGTCTCTAAAATGTGTCTCTGAGAAGAAAAAAGAAGAAAAAAAGGGGGGGGGGGGGGGGGGGGGGGGGAAGAGAGAGAGAGAAGAAGAGAAGAAATAAAAACAAGATAAAAACAAGATATACCATTACAGACAGGATTATAAACATTGATTCACTCCACATGAGAAAAAGCACACTGCTCAGAGTCAGCAAAACATCTCTAATCCAGATCACATCAGTTTCAGCTGCTGCAGTTCAGACATGCTTTGCAGCAGCGGACCACCCGTCAAAAAGCTGATACACACACCACCTTGGATGCTTTTTGGTTCAGCTCTACAACTCTGACTCTGGACAAATGCCACAGAACGATGGCAATTGCAACATGCCACCGAAGTGAATGAGTATTCAAGCACCCTCAAACATAGAAGAATGTGTGCTATTCAGCTCCCTTTTTCACAGATACAAAACCATACCAATGCACCTAACACATGCGAAGAAGCTCATCCTGACTGCTAAAGGACTCCGATGACATGGGACCATATGTTAATGTTTTAGTAACAATAGCAGCCTATGTGATATCCCTGCCTATATTCCACAAGATGCAGACCTTTGTAGTTACCAGAATAGAGATGGACTACTAACAACACCCACCACCAAAGGCAGCTGCTCCTTCTCTTTCATCTGGATGCCATCAACCCACTGATGTCTGTATGTCTTCTTAATTGAAAAAAATCATCTTCTCCTAACAAAATGGGAAAAATAAGCTGGGGTCAAAATCATCTTCCTCCCATACAGCAATGTGAGTATCCACATTTATTAAAAGACCACAGTTTCCATTTCCAGTCTTTATGATGCCTTTCCTCTCTACCAGATCTGCTTGTTGACGTGCTGTTCTTTCAAAATACAAATCATTAGCACACTTTTCCTAATCAGCTGTAGACATTCATCTTTGCTTACAGAAACTGGAGAACAGGCCAAGGACTGAATTCTCTAGTAGCTGTTGGATGGGCTAAGGTCAACACAATGCTTTGCTCACTGGGTCTGAACAAGGGATATTTTCTACCTTTTCTTTCCTTTGAACTGCTCACAGTAGTACAATTTTCCAAATCCTGTCTAGCTGAAAAAACTATTCACCAAATCTTTGCAAAACTGCAATAAATAGACAAGATTACATAATATGTGTTATTCACTTTAACAGACAGATGTATAGAACTCCTGATTCTTTACAACATATGCCAACATACAATTCTGGACACAATTTTAAAACTCAAAATGTCCAATGTATATTCTTGCTAGTTTACCAGAGCTTTGCCTGACATATTTATAAATTGTGATCAAAAGCATTTCAGCTACCTGAAAAGAAATTGAAAAACGGAGTGTAAACCTGCGTGTTCAGCTGTGGAAGAAAAATCCATCTTTTTTTTTTTTTTTTTTTTTTTTTTTTTTGGTAAAAAGCCTCCTCCTGCACAGATAAAATGTCTGGGGATAGTGAACATCATTTGTTTTGGAGAAACTTCTTACTGATGAGCTGTGTCTCTTGCTATTTAAACAGAACTTGCTTAGATTTGACTGATTTGAATCAGCATTTGAAAATATTAATGCATACGTTCCATTTTCTGCTGAGATTAGTGGATGCATTTGTGAAGTATAACATATTGCACAGGAGCATTTGCATCAGCAGTTACATGTAATATTACCAGCTCTTTAAAACCCTTAGAAGTAGGCTTTTAAGAGTCCAGACAGAAAACAGGGAGTTAAAAGACAGTAGAAGAAAGCTAGTATTAAAATTGGAGGGCGGCAGTGGGGGCTGCATTTTTGTATTTATTTATTTAGCAATCTCAATTTAAAACACTTTAAGAAACCAAAATGCCAACCATAAGATCACAGGGATTTAAATGATGAAAGAAGCCAAATGAAAGCCAATAAACAACACAAGATGAAGTTTAAAAAACATTACGGCTTTGCCTTTTCTTTCTTTTTCCTTTTACTTTCTGTTTTTATGCCATTTTTTCCCCTGGTTTTCATTATCGTTGCTATTTATTCTTAGCCTTCTTGTATATTTCTCAGCTCAGAACACTGACTGATATTCTGCTTGCATAATTCAGGTGAACAGCCAATATATTAAGTAGCCAACAAATTCATTATTAGCTTGACTTAGTCAAATCAAAGTCCTGTTGAGGTTGTTCCTCTTGCCAAGGAATTTGTTTGGATGGAAGCAGATATGTTATGTCAGTATGTGATATCAGTCTTCTTGTGGACTTTTTTGCTTTTAGATAGTGCTTAGTATCCACATAATAATAAGAGTCTCAGATCAATCGTAAATAAATTGCTTAAGATATTTGAAACAGTTGAAATTTCAAATAGTGAAGTACAACATAAGTGTCAAACTAAATTTAACTGAAATCACTTGGGGTCTTTTTACCGATTTTGACAGGTGTTGCAATAGGCCATCATTAGTAAAGCACTATCTGAAGTACTAAAGTAATACCTTCAGTAATCTCCCATACTTTGAAAATACAAGAGTGTATTCCAATGAGGGACATGTTGTGCTCTTCTGAACCCCAAAAGTTTACAGATTAAAATAACAGTCAGGCAGCCAACTTTTTACGTATTGTTTACTAAACAGCACATGAGGTTGGTGGCTTTCTTTCAGGCATCGACCATGTCTGGCACTTGGAGCTTGCTGACCTTGAAGCTTACTGGTTAGAGATGAAACCTCACCTATTCAAAGACAGCTGTTTAAAACTTTCAAATAGATATATATTTTTTTTAAAGTGTATTTCACTTTTTAATTTCCTACTGTTCTTCTTCCATTGAGAAAGCACTGTCTGAACCCAAAGGGATTTCCACGTCTAGCTTTCATGCTTTTTGTTGCTACATGGCAGTGGCCGCTAGATTGGCAAATAGAATAATTGCCTTTGAGAGATTTCTTTAAGGATGTTAAGAGCATGAACCTCATTCTTTTTAAGTAGCTTCTTAAATAAATGCTTCAAAACAAAGTCAACTATTGATCCAATTCCTTGAATAAAAAGTTCTCCCCATTTGACAATACTACTGAAGAAAAAATGTACATTAATCTTTCTAGTTTATTGTCTTCGGTTGACAAAGGTAGAATTACAGAGTTGCTGCACAAAGAAAGATTTGTACCCTCTGTTTGAAATGGCAAATCTACATAAATTCATTGACTGACTTAGGATAAAAGCAATCTTTACATCTCTACGTCTTGTCACCTGAAGAGAAATAGGAATATAATTTATGCTTTATTGCATAGCAATATTGTTGAATAACTGTTTATTCTCTGAGCACACTAGTGATTTCCTTGCTTCTCGCTGGAAGTGAAAAAGAATAACCACAATGTTTATTTACTGCCAGGGGAGAAGGATGGGAATTCTGTCCAGGAAAACCAAACAAAACAGAAAAACCCACCCACATCACAATATCTGCAAGAGTTTGCACCAACTTCCAGGCTTTCACATTTCTGCCCCTGGGACATCTAATTCAAACCTTAATTTCCAAAGGGGGAGGGATGGGAGAGAAGATGAGGGTGTCAATATTCCGTCTGTCACGTGTGTGTACAGCGGGATAAAAACAGCCACTGTGGGACAGAAACGTGTTTTTTGTTTTTTTTTTTTTTTTTTTTTTTTTTTTTTTTTCCCTCCACTGACAGCTGCAATGAGAAGCTGAGCTAGGACGGATGCTGCAGGAGCAGCGAAGGGGATCCTTCATGCGGTCTCACCGCCGCAGCTCCTAACTTACGGTCCCCTTCCCTTAGGGTACCGGCGGCTGGCGCCCGGTCCTGGGGGGCGGGCAGGTGAGGCGAGACCTGCCGGGCTGCTCGGGGACCGGGGGGGAAGAGGGGAGAAAGGGGGGCAGCGGAATTAAAAAAAAAAAAAAAAAAAGAGAGAGAGAATCAATACAAAGGCTCGGCAGCCAGTACGAGGCGAAATCAAGCCTGCTCCGCCGCTGGTCACACACACACACAAGCCCTGGCAAAAGGCGAAAGCGCTGCACAGGCACAAAGTGCACTGCGGCTGCCGGGCTCTCCTTGCACACCAGCCCGGCGGCGCACGTCCGCGCACCCTCCCTTGCACGCACCCGCGGAAGGGCATAACCTCCCCCCAAATAAATAAATAAATAAATAAATAAACAACCCCTACCGCCCCCGGGGCCACCCCACGGGCAGGGCGAGGCCCGGGGGGCTCCTCCCGGCCTCTCTGAGCCCCGCTGCCGCCCGCCTCCCTCCTCGCCGGCGCCCGCCTCCCCGCGGCGTGCCCGCCTCCCTCCCTCCGTCCCCCGGCCGGCAGCCGGGCAGCGGGCGGGCGCTGCCGGCCCCACAGCACCGCGGCCGGGCTGCGCGGAGCGGAAAGGAGAAGAGAGGAGAGGAGAGGAGCGGGGCTGGCTGGGCGGGGAGGGAGGGAGGGAGGGAGGGGAGTGGATGCGTGTGTATGTGTGTGTGAAAAGAGAAAGGGGGGGGCGACGGGGGGGAAATCAAATAAATAAATAAGCTCCGCACCAATAAGAGAGGCAGCGGCTGCCGAGCAGGCTGGGCTCGGCTGGGAGAGGTCCTCGCTCGGCTGCGTGTTTGTTTGTGTTGTGACCGGAGCCGCGAAGTTCAGAGCCCAAACGTGTTGCTCCGCTCCGCTCCACCTGCTCGGCCGGCGGGGGGGTGCCGGCTCCGGCCGCCCTGCGGGGCCGAAGGACGGGAGAGGAGCGCGGGGCCGCGCCCGCCGCCCGCCCGCCTTCCCCTCAGCAACCGCCGGGGAGGCGACGGACAGGTGAGTGAGGGAGGGAGAGATGGAGAGTGGGAGGGAGAGAGGGGGCGACCCGCCGGCTGCCTCCCCGCAGCCCCCGTGCACTCGCTGCCTGCGGGAGCCAAACTTTGTCCTCCCCCCTCCCCAGGCGGGAGGGCGAGCGCCGGGGCTGCGCCGCTTTTGCGCGGGGACGGAGGGGGCGCAGGGGGCGTCCCGCGCAACAGGCGGCGTCCTGCGGGGGCACGGGGGCGGCTGTCCCCCCGCAGCCCCCGGGCCCAGCCCGCTGTCGGCGCTCCGCAGCCGCGCAAGGTGCGCGGGCGGCGCTGCGGGGGCGCTGCGCGGGGTGCGGGCGCCCGGCAGGTGGAGCCGTGCGGGGTCCGGCTCCGCGCACGGCGGGGGAGGCAATTAGCCGCGGCCACACGTGTGCGGGGTCGCGTGTGGGGGTTTTTGGGGGTTTTCTCCCCTTCTTCCTCGCGTGTCTGGCTTTGCGGCGTGCACCGCGTAGAGGCGAGAGGTGGGGTGCTAGGGGTAGTCCGTCTTAATTAGTGCGGAATGTATAAAAGCGTAATTGCGAAAATTATTCAATAGCGGCTAACAATTAAAAGATTATCCCGGTACTCTGCAGCTAGCAAGGAGCAGACTGTACTAATTGGATAGTTAATGACATTTAAATAGGCAGGCTTTCTTAAAATAGTAAGCTCCACTCTTGCAGGGAAGTGAATAGGGTGTTAGAATATTTAATAACTGTATTGCGGTGACGGTAACACTTGGAGAAGGACCGTGGTAATTAAGTTGTTAGCTTGGCCGCTGGCACTGGGACGTACCTTGCATCGGCTGAGAGCAGGCTGTGAATGTACCTCCGCTTCTCCTCCGACAGGGAAGCACAGCTGCACACCTCGGGGTTTGTGAGGCCAGGTCGAAAGGCAGGCAAATTTGGGGGTTTTGTCCGGTGAAATCCTCTGCCGTCTGTTAGTGGCATCCTTAGACCGGGCTGATAATTGCGCTCGAGGTGCATGGCACTTGCTGCTTACTGCCTGAGTTTTATGTCACTTTCCGGCACTTATGCTGATTAGAAATAGGCACTGCTCACTGTTGAAGACTGGATCGGAGATGCTGTAGCAACGCTCCTCTTGTCGTCCTTTACAAACTAAGCAGTGAATGTAGTCTTTTTTTTTTTTTTTTTTTTTTTTTTTTTTTATAGTAACAGCATACCAGCTTATACACTGCTCAGTAACAGTGATGAATTAATCCATTTCTGCATGGTTAAACTTTATTTTCTGAACTCCTTGTTCTCCAAATCTCTCATATCTCTTGCCTAGCTTGAAATTGTTCTATGAGAAGCTCAGACGATAGCTGCATAAACCTGTTGCATTTGGTTTGAAAAGTTTTCTCGGTATAATGTGTAATAAAGTTGGCATAACAAGCAGCAGTGCAGCGTTATGTTATGGCTGCCGTATTTTTTTCCACAGAGGAATGGTTCCCGCTGTCTGCATCAAAGATGTATTGAAGGAAAATGCCAGAAATTAAATTAAATAAGAGATTGAATTTAACAAATTGAATAGGATATTCTATTTTTGGAACTTGTGTAGAGATTAACACATTTGTAAAATTGTTATGTCCATATGGGCTCTTATATTTCTGTGCTTTATTCCCTTAGTCTTTGGTTTTGTCTTTGATGTAATTTTGTTTTCTTTTGAGGTAAAATAAAAAATAAAAATATGCAGAAATAAACAAACTCCCAAAACACCAGTCTAAATACTGAAAGTGCTTGGAGAGTGTGTCTCCCAAGTCGGTGAAAATGCTGAGCTTCACAAAAGTTAAGTTCACAATTGTAAAATTAGTCTGTTTCATCTTGTGTCAGGTACTGCAGTTCTCACTTGGGAGTCTCTCTGTGTTGTATCCCAACCTTGCTCTTTTCACTACTGCAGATACATTTCTCAAACACTTGATTCTCGCATGCCAAGCTATCCAAATATTTCTTCTGAACCTGAATTCCATTCTATGCGTTCTCAAATGAGAGGTTCTAAAAAATCAGAATAATGGAGCTTTTGGTTTCTTTCCCCTCAGTTCCTGTAAAAATGTTAGCTTGAATGAGATGGAGTTTAATGTTAAGGTTGGATTTCCTCCAAAACAAAAGTATGACTTTCCATACAGCTGATAAATATATAGCTGAACATGTTATCAAAGATTTACAAAACACTGATGTCTTGACATCTGGATTTGTGGAGTGTCTGTGGTACAACATGGAGTGTGAGAAAATGCTAATTTTTTTTTGTTTTGTTTGTTTTTTTTTTGGGGGGGGGGAAAAAAACAGAATATCAAAAAATGCTTTCCATAACATACTGTATTGTATAAAGCTGCTATGGAAAATATGCACACAACTTTCCAAATATTTTATGATAACGCTTCCAGCACGAGTTTTACAAGAAAATGAACGTATTGGAAAATCCTCCTAATGAAACACAGATACCTATCTTCTACAACATCTGCATATTTTTCCCAACTCTTATTTGTAAACCTATGCAAGAAGATTCCCCAACATTATTTAGCATATTCTTTCGCATTGCTTCCAGATTGGGCCAGCTGAAGACTTTCTTGCACCTTAACATCTGCAGTAGTAATGTTAACTCAGTGTCCTTACTAGGTTGACAGTACCCTTCTGCTCTTCTGAATCTTCCGTTAACACAGATACATACTAGTGTTTTACACATAGTACATCTAGAAATATTGTGTTTACTAAAATCACAGCTCAACGTGAACAAAAAAAACCTTTAACATTGGAAAATGCAGTTTTTAATACCAAGGGAGGGAAATCGAAGACATTCTTAAATCCTGTGTGATTACCATACTCGTATTGCTTGTTAGATGAAGGAATGTCAACTTCTAGGTGCTTGCCTCTGTCATAATGGTAAAATACTCTACGGTTGCCTTTGAAGCTACAGGATGCATTACAAATCATGCTGGGTAAAACAAATATTTAGGAAGCAGAGATGCAGAATATTTCTTTAATGCATTGGAGTGAACAGGCTATGAAATTTAGTATCTGAAAACCTTTCTAGTGCAGCTAATAAAGTAATAATTGCTACTGATAGGTATTGGAATTGGACTTGAGGAAACTAATACAGCTTTTAAAAAAACCCCAACGTGCTGGTTTCATAGATGCTGAGATTTCTTTTTATACATTATAATAGCATGTTACTGTATTAATGATAACAATTGAAGTTATAGATTAGTAAATTCCATGGACTTAGCAGAGTCATGGTTTGCAAATTATCAGAATGACTAAAGCATTAAATTACACTTGTATTTGTGCAGTAAAGTTAATTTCATACGAGATGACTTGCAGCTCTGTTATGTTACAAATACATTTGTGCTTCTGAAATTGCATTCTTTCATTCAGGTCTGTAAAGAAACTAAGTTTCACAGGTGGACCTGTTACTTCTGGACTTACTGATTTAGCAGTTTAATGATGGATTCTCTAGGACTAGCTATTTTGATGACTAACAGTTCGTCACACAGAGAAGACTGACCTTAGTTTAGCACACCCACATGCACTGATATATATATATATATATATATATATATATATATATATTTTGTGCCTATATAGACTGCATGAACATGAGTAGTTTTGTGAAGTAAGTCTTAGCAAGTGAAATAATCTATCTGCTTTGTAAATTGCTTTAGAGACTTAATTCATCTAGTATATGGTATCCCCAAAATACTCTATACTATAAGAAAGAATCTGCAAAGATTTCTTTTTGAGCATAAGAAGTATTTTAACTGTAGCAAGCAGAAAGATCAGCATGGAGTATTTGCAACTACTTTTCCTCTAGAAATATGAATGAGTCAAACATGATGTCGGTTTTATTAATTCAAATTGCATCTCTAATCTTAAACTATCGCAGTGTAGTACCTAAAGGCAGGCTGCCTGTGAGCACTGCTGAAATCTAGAACTCTTGAGAATGTCTTTGCTAATAGCTGCTAAATGTTCCAGTGTTTATTAAGAGGTAATGTAAGTGGAATCGAATGTTATGACAGCGTAATGGTCTCCTGTTGAATATAAGTTCCATGGCTTAGCAGACACACTTTCGAAAAACAAGCATATTTCAGCATTGTCAGTTCAATAGGAACTGTTTCTGCAAAAAAATTTAAATAAGCCCCCACAGAGAAATCTTTTCATCGTGCTTCTGTTGTAGTACTCTAATGAGAGCAGCATTGCTTTGCCTTCATTTGTTGAATGAGAAAAATCAGAAATCAGTAGGGTCACACACATGGTGGCACCTGCTCCAGACCTTGTCTGTACAGGTACAGGGCACTTCTGCTAGCTCAAGTTTTTACTTCCTCCGGGGGAAGAGAATGCATGAGAGGCAGCTGTATGCCACAACGTGCTGTCGTGGCCACCTGGTAGTGCAGAACCAGAGGACAGATCTGCTTCCGTTGTGCTGCGTGTGATCTTGACCCATGCGGAATATTTGGAACAGGAGAGTTTTGAACATAAAAAGGGAAGTGTTCGAGTTGGTCTTCCCTTCTGATAGACAAATATGCATTGACAGTTCTTCTGTTTATTCAGGAACCATTTTGCCTTTAAAATAGTGTTAAAAATCCTGTTGATTTAATCTCTTTAGAAGTATGTGACAAATCATTCTGGCTGAAGTACTGTTCCCACATTGATCTCTACCTTTTTATTTTAAACCTCTTTTCCCTTGGGACAGGGTAACATTGAGATGTAGCCATAATGATGTTCAAAAGAGCATCAGCCATTTTCAAGGGCAGGGAGCAGGGCAAAGGCAGGGGAAGGCAAGCAGCCAGCAAGGACTGAGCTCAGATTTATCTACTTCCTGAGCAAGTGGGGTGAGGAAGAAAGAAGGATGAAGCATGTGATAATTGACAATGGACAGTGGCCCCAAGGTCACAGCAAGAGTGAAGATTGTTGAAGTTTGGTCTGAACCACCTCCATCTCAGCCCTGGGAGACGTTATCTTGGCAGCTAATTCCGCTTTATGGCAGACTGACCATTATATGTAAGATTTCAGATGAAAGCATTTGAACTGTTAACAACATTATCTGAAATTGCACAGATTTATGCGGTGGCAACCATCTAACATTATGACTGGTAAAACCCATTTTAGGCCCTGCTCTTGCAGACACTACATACATGTTTAATCTGGTGATGAGTTCTGCTCATATTTTTAGGACTACGACTTGATATAACAAGAGATAGGAAGTGTAATCTTTCATTGGAAGTAAAGTCTGCTTAATACTTTTCTTTTTGGAAGCTAACAACTTTAACTTTCATTTTGGAGGATCTGTTACTGGCAGCGAGTACCTTTGCAACTGTATGTTATACGGTTTCAGTGGTGTGCTAACCCCTGCAAATCATTGGGGTAGAACTTGTTCTTGGACTGGAGTGATTACGAAACCGAATTGTATGTTCCTTGAATGTGGTCCTTTATTTCAGTATAACATACAAGTTTTGTGACGGTAATTTTTAAAGTATCTGGAACTATTTGCTGCAGCAAAGGGAGTGAAATACAGGGATGAGAATCAAAATGGACGAGCTGGTAGTCTAAGGGGAAATCAAGCTTTTGAGAAAAAGATATGCTAGTTGATACAGATTCATCCTTTATTTTCTATTTTAGCAGATCTGCTGCTAATTTAGGGTGTGGGCTGAGAATAGCCAGTGAATTAGGTACAGTGGGTAAGAAAGTACTGTCCATTCACTTAAAAACTGCTGTTAATTTAATTGGATTTTTAGCTGCCTTTTAGATTAAACTGCGTTTGTATTCGTAGTCTATTGCAGTAGGAAGTAAAATGTGCTCATTTGCAACTCCAAGACTAAACTAATTAATTTTAGTTCACATTGAAAGAGATTTATTGTGGCTTATGTGTCCCTGGGAAAAGGAATAGTAGATTGTTATAAAATGCTCTAGAATGAGGATTATTATTATTTATTTATTTATTTATTTTTTAAAAGGTTGGATAGTTAGGGCTTACTTCAGCAATAGCTAGGATTAGCAGCAGTGAGACACAAGTGGGATAAAGGTTAGGTTTTACCACCTTTCCTTAGACTCACTAGAAAATACTTCCGTAGCTTTGTGAGTATTCACTCCGATACACTCTTTGATTTCTCATGCAAAAATTGGGGAAGAAACCACAGGAAAAGAATGAGAGGAGATTGCATGGGACTGATTGGCAAACTAGCAACAGCTGTTAGAACAATCAAAGGGGATGATGAGCAGTTATTCTTCAGTAGGAACAGAAGGAGTGAGGACTAGATTTAACATAAAGAAAAAGGAGGAGTGATGAGAAGAGGGACCGTGGTTAAAGAAGGATTTAAAGTACTACCTTGTCAGAAGTTCTTAGGACAAAGATTAGTCAACAAGGGGGAGAAAATTATTTTTAAAAAAGTTATTTTGAGTAAGAGGTATCTTTGTATCTATGGAGTTAGATACAAAGTTTGTCTCTTGAAGAGCTTGTAATGTACTGTTAGAGGACGTGGTGTGAGCGCCTGAATCTCAAATAGTACGTGGATTCTTTGGGTTTAAGCCAGGTGGGGGAGAACTCCTTTTTATATGCACAGGATTTATGTCGTGCTGCGTGGACTTGTGTTCTTGGAGGACAGGAAGAGCGTTTAGCAATTTCTAAAATCTCTCTGCCCTTGTTTCCTTTTAATAGACTTTCATCCTACTGTCTTTTTCTCTATCTTTGTTTTCTTTACTTCTGTGATTCAAGAGCAGGAGGATCTGAAGATAAAATTGACCTAAACTGAAAACTCCCTGAACCAGTAGGATTGACTGGGGCTGTGATCACACTCAATTTCACACTGCTGCTAGTGTCATGTAGAGTAATATTGTGAAGGATTCTGTCAATTTTTGGTTCGGCTGCTAGTTGTCATAATGGTAAAGAATCACAGGGAGGTTCACTATCTTCAGTCAGTGAATGAGAAACTTTATTAGAGAAAGGAAAACTGGTATTTTCTCTGAAGCTTTCTTTCTTTTCCTCATTATAAAGCTTTCACATAGAATCTTTTCATTTCCTGACTGAATATCTGCAGCTGATTTTCAAAAACTGTACATGACATTTGAAGTCTTGGTTCCATACACGTTTTTCTTGATGGAAAAGTTAACTTAAATTGTTCCAACTCTTTGGCTATTCATTTCTACTGTCTAACAACCTATTCAGTTCAACTATTTAGAGGACTATATAGATAACCAATTTAAACCAAGTAATTCTGCAGGGGCGGGTGGGGGGGATGGATAAGGAAGACCTTTAATCATATTGAATTGTCTCAAATAGTTTTGCTGGTGATACTGATGGTATAAAGTAAGGGCAGCATTAAACCTCTTAGAAGGGAAGAGCAGGTGGGGTCTGGTTTAGCCAGCCTTGCTACCAGAAGAATGATGTGGAGAACTTCTGCTTCATGCTTTGCACCATCTGTACTCTGTAATCAGGCGGTTTTGTATGTTTTTGTTGTTATCATTACTCTTTTGTGCTCTGCTATAACAGCTTCAGACCCGCTTGGAGAGTGGGACAGAACTCTCTTGTGCTAGATGGCGTGTGCATTTAATGAGAACGGATTGCTGTCTTTTACAAGGATAAAACAGATTCCACTGTCTCATCGAGATGTATACACTTGCATATGCAGCACATCTACTATAATAAATATATAAGAATATGTAAAATATGTTCCTGTTTACAAGTTTGGAAAACCTAGTTAAATTTTAAGTGTATTCGTCTTTTTTGCACCTTTTCTTTCACTCACCCATCCACCATGGTTGTATCTGCCCCTTCTAGGGAATTTCATGGCCTTTGGATCACACCCCAAAGATTGCATGTTGCTCATTAGGTACTGATAACTCACGGATATAGCATAAATAGCATGCAGCTATCTACTGGAAATAATTCTTGGCTAACAAAACTTTCTATTGCTGCTCTTGTTTACTCGGAACAACAATCGCTTCCCCCAGGTCTCCCTCTTGCTCTTCTATTTTGGTTTCATCTGTTTCTCAGGTGCAACTGTATTTCTGCTATTATTGTATTTAGCTGCTTGTGATTGATTTCACTGTGGTCAGCCCTGACTGCTGCCTCCTGAGCTTTGTGAGTAACTACCCTTTTCTCTGACTATTTGTCTGATTCCGCCTCCTTGCTCTGCATCTCCCCACATAAATGCTCCTAAGTTGGTATTTTGAGAGCCAAATCTGAGTCGCAAACAATTCATTTTGTGAATAACCTGTAGCCTGGAAAAAGATTTATTGTCAAATCTGTATAGCAGCCCACCCTATGTTTTGCATAGAAAGAGGAAAGCATGTGGAAGAGATGCAGTAACCATATAGTATTTTTTTTCAATCTTAAAAATGCAATCTATTGCCTAAAATTGAATTTCTTCATTAGTGCACAAACTGTAATCTGCTTAAGAGTTTTGCTCAGCAGTCATATTTGCTCAGAGTTACAGAAGAAGAATTTTTTTTTTTTTTTTTTTTTTTTTTTTTTTTTTGAAAGCTGGTTTGAAGCTGGTGAAAGAGAAGTGTTAGCTGCATGAAAAGCTTGTCAATTTATCCAGGGAAAAGATGCAAACTGGGTACACAGGTATAAGGCTCTGTTTCATCATTGTCATGGTAATCCATCTCAATCTTACTTCTGGGAGGCTACTTCTAAGTTTATGTCAATTTACATTTCAGTGAATACCTTGTTTCTATTTCTTCACTGCAGTGAAGGTATCCTTACTTATTAGATGACTGCATTTTGGAAATGCCAATCATGTTTGTAAAATAGCTACAGTGACAAAACATATACAGGAAAATATAACCTGTGGAAAATAATGCATATTAAACTAACAGTTATTTCAGACCTAGTAAAACAAAAAACACCCCTGAAATTTTCCCACATTTCCTAGACATTCCTTCAGTATTCCAAGGTGATGAATGAGCACCTCTACGTGTTCACAGCTTGCAAAGTCTGGGCTCTGAGGCAACCCACAACAGAAGTTGAACTGTCATTAGGAAATTCTTTTTTTTAAATGCCTTCAGTAACCACAGCAGAAATACTGGTTCATGGAGAGTCATAAGCAAGGTATTTCAGGACTTAGCATTCAAACTGCTATCGTGAACTTGATTTAAAATTAAAAACTAATTAAAAAAAAAAAAAGCCTTCCTTCAGTCAGTGAAGCCAGTACTTTGTGTCTTCTATAGAGAACAATACTAAACCTGGATGGCTAAGTTCTGGATTAACTCTTCCAAATGTTTAAAGTTCTCATTTTATGTAATGTGTAGAAGTAATATACAGTATACCTGCACTTTTTCAAAATCATGAATGTCTGTTTTCCAATATAATCATTTTTGCAGACAACTACAAGAACAATATGTGGCACTGCAAAGTAAAAATTGAGTCTACTTTGCTTTCTGTGATTTTACTTTGTCAGCTTGCTCTCTGTCCCTCAAAACTTTTTCTTCTGAGAAATGCCACCAGTATTGTCGTATGTGTATTATCGATGACAGGCCCTCTGTATTTAGCATTTTGTTCTTGCCACTGCTGTAAAAATGGCTAAACACAAGTAGCTTGTTATGATACTCATTTAATTCTAACTCACTGATAACTAAAGAGTTTACATGATTTAAGGGCTGTTAACATCTTTTTCACATTTGACATACATGTTATACGTCTTGCTCTTTTCATTTTCCTTATCTCAGGACTTTTCTTCATAAAATTGTCTCTAGCTAAAGGAAATACCACACTTACTCTGAAGTGATAATCCTCTTCTAATCATATCACATAATTAAAAAAAAGGCAAAATAAACAAGAAAAGCCCACCAACTAAAAGCTCTGTCTCTTTTTAATTATTACTATGAATATGTACATATTTTATTAGCGTATTGAAATCCACTGGGAAAATGATGAATGCTGAACTGTGTGGGACTTGAAGCTACAATTTCAGTTTTCTGCTGGACCAGTGATTTATTGTGGTTATTTTAACCTTGTTATCTTTTATTTTTTTCAAAATTTTTTTCTGAAGGTACTGAAACATAAATAAATATCTAAGTGGGGTTACACATTTTCCAGTGTAATGTGCTCTGCTTTACCGTTCTTATATAAATTCTCTAAATTAGCTGGTATGAAACTGAAGAAAGCATAAAATGTTGACTCTAGCATTATTAAGCACAACTTCGTTGTTCTAAAAGTGACATTCAGCTTCCTTCTAACAGTGATTTTGGTTTGAGTCATCTCAAGTTTTATTTCTATTTGTGTCCATTTTGGCAATAAGAGTAGGCTAGACAGTTTTATTAATTACCAATGAGTTCTTGTCCAGGATCTTGGAGGAGGATTAGGCAGATTAGAGGGAAAAAAAACACATGTTGCTTGTAGAAAATAGTCTACATTTGGGAAATCTTTATTCCTTTATTTTATCTTCTAGGTGGAGGGTGGGGTAAATACTTCATTGCACATGAAACTTCGGTGTAAATTTCCATAAACTTTAAAGCTAAACTCCCAATTGAAACAGTTATAGTAGTTCAAAAATCAACAGCTGTGCAAAACACCATTTTCTTTTGCACAAAAGGCACGCTCTTTGCTTTTGAAACAAAGATCTGCTATTTTTAGTTGCATATGGTGGACGCAAAACGGACATTCTTCAATTCTACTTGGTTATTTTGTATTATTCGTCAGTTAAAAAAAATAAAATACAAAATCCCAGGTCCCAATCTTGCTAATATTCATGCATGTTCAAGCCAGAGTTAAAAACATGTAAATGAGAGCCCATAAAGAAACTTTCAACTCTATAGTGATAATATAAATCTAAAAGTACATCACTTTAAGAAATCTGAGAAATCAGGTATTTGTAACAAATGCTACAATGATAACAACTTGTTTTCTTTTACATCCATTCATTCTCACCTCTTTTGGTAGTACATACGGTTTTGCTGTTAAAGCTAAGATTATCACACAGTTCTCTCCTGGAGTAAAATATTTCATATGACACATTGAATAAATTTAATTTTAGAACCTTGATTTATTTGCTCTGTTTGTGCAAACAAATGTTTTGACTTTTGAAAATACTAGCTGGCAAAAAAAGACAAAGTGAAAATCACTCTATTTTTAGACCTTTTCTACAAAGATCTTTTAGACTTTTTCTACAAAGTGGAACTTGGAAAATAGGAGTATTGTAGCTCTCTACTGAACAGGGGCTCTACAGTGAGCTATTTAGTACTTAATGTAACCCACTGTATACTGAAGGGTTATATCACCGTTCTTGCAATGATGAAAAATCACAAAAAAGATGTGAAAACTTACAGTGCAAGAATAGCTGGTAAAATGTGAACATAGCTGAACTTAACTAATTTGCTTCTTTGTTAGCATGTGTGTTCTCAAATACTGAAAAGTTGACAATTCTTTTAGAAAAGGACGACGATACTGTAGTCTCTAATTTTTTTGTGTGTGTGTGTGTTTGTGTGAAGTGTTTCTATAATGCGCTACTACAATTTGGATTTAAATTCCAAACCTTTGAATAGTTTCAAGGTGACAAGTGCCTTGAAACCTGTTCTTAGATTCAATTAGCTGATTATCTTATTGTCCCATTTATCCTCCATATTTTAATTTCTAGTAATAATAAGTTGATAAAAATTTTAAGTAAATGATTCATAATGGTCTTTACATTGGTGAAGAAGAGGATCTCCCATTTTTTTTGTAGTTCTATCTGAAAGGATTTTATTTCTGATTTATTTTTACAGTTAACAGCAGAAATTAGGATATTAATTTCTTATTACTTCAGTGAATTTTAGGTCTTTGCTAATGTTAAATTTTCACACTTTATGTATGTAGCTGGTGAGAACAGTAATACTGTCAATGAATTTCAGATTCAACTAGTTTTCCTTTCAGTACACTTCTTGGGGAAATTACCTTTTGGACAGAATCTTAAAAGCTATGGAAAGAGTTTTATCGTTACTTAATTTGCTTTCCATTGTTTGATGATTTGATATACAGGAGGCCAGTGGAAGCCTCATTCTCTTTTACTATGTGTTAAAAGAGCTAAATGTAACCTTTGTCACAGGCTCTGGAGAGCTCTTATACAAAGTAATTTTCTACTAAATTGAAAGCTTCTCATAGTCAATAATCACTTTATGTAATAGACATATATCTTATCTTGTAGCTCAGTTATCATACAAAGGTGCTTTATTGTGAGGAATTTTCTTAGGTAGGCCAGTTGTTTGGTTGAAATCTAGCAATGTAGGTAATCAATTTTGTGATACCCACGTAAAAAAAATAAAATAAAACAACCAACTTTTAGACTGTGGTCAGGTGGTGACTGGCTCTATTGCCCTTTCAGTCTGTCACTGAGGCTTGCTTCTATGGGTTAACAGTAAGAGTGTTACTGTGTTGATTTGGGAAGCTAATTTAATCTGCTTTACAATCTGAATGGCTATGTTTCTCGTTTACTAGGTGCCCTTTGTAGCGTCACTCTTAATACTGTTTTACAAGACATTTTTCTTCCTGTCCTTTGCTTTCCTTATCTGATATTACGCTCAAGCTGATGTCTGAACTTGAGCTGAAGATGCCCATTCCTAATGACTGCATTTTGTCAGTAGCTGCCTGTGCTGTGCATGGTCCTGAATCTTTCTGGATTGATCAAGTGTGGTCAGGCACACATTTTAATTCAGTGCAATTATGCTGAACAGTCCTAGTTAGAGCACTCCAGCTCTCTGTGCTTCCTGGAGAAACTGTCTGTCTTTTTGGGTATGGTTAGAGAACTACGTGTTCATTGTAAGGCTGCACCGAGCTGGTCAGTAGAAAACAATGCAAGAGGTATGGTGTTTTGTCTGACATCCCACATCTCTTCAGGGCTTGAAATACTGAAATGTCAGGGCTGTACATTATAAGGCTCTCCTCAGTCAGGTGCCAGAAATCTGGTGTTCTTTGTCTAGGGTTAAACACTTAAGTGTGAGAGGAGCTTATTCACTTCAAGAGGGCAGTAACAGTGACTGCAGAAATAGCTTGGCGCTTAGGGCACCTGCACAGCGGGAACACCGGGCTTTCAATCTGCCATCTTTTGAAAGGACTTCAGTTAATAACTTGTGTCCTACAGAAGCAGCAGGTTATGTTGTTTTATTACCTTGCAACAAATAATTTTGAGAGAAGTGGAAATAAAGATGCAACATAGCAAATATGAGAGGAGTTCACTCTTGTAATCTGTTTTTTCCCCTCATTGGAATGTTATTGGGTAAACAGATTCAATCTGTGAGTAGGAACTAGAATAAGGGTCTCAAGTCAGGAAACTAAATCTGTTGATTGTTAAGGTCATAGACACACAAGTATTCAGCGTCAGAACCCGATATAAAAGATCTGGCATTTAGTCATTGCTAGCAAATGTCAGCTATTGTACATAAAGAATGTATAGCTTTAGAAAAAAAGTTTGCTGAAGTATTTGAGCCACATTTCTATTATCACAACGTTTTACACACTTCATAGAAAAGGAATCTTTTTCATTTAATATAAGTTAGCATCACAATTACAATTTTGACTAGCAGAGAGCTTGAATTTGATCACAGAGTTAGTGTGGAATTTCAGGGTTCAAACAGCCATGTAGATTGTTCAATCATCTGACTAGGGAAAATATTGGGAAAATATTTATGTATTGTTTTATAGTTGATTGATAATGTTTAGCAATCTGCAAGTAAAAAGTTTTTTTTTTTTTTTTTTTTTTAAAAAAAAAAAAAAAAAAAAAAGGCAGCCTGTATAGTGGTAGTGCCCTCAAAGGCCTCCAGGCAATTACCTTCCTTTAAGCCAAAAATGAAGAACAAACCAAAATCCACCCAGAATTGAAATGAAAATATAAATCTAAACTCCATGGCACTAACGTGTTTCTCCCTCTCTAAAATACAGTAAGCAATGAGTCTCTTATATTTTAAAATGGTTCCTGGGTGGAGGAAATACATTCGCTGTCAATTTGTTCAGTCATCACACGTACAGTAGAGTAGAAGCAAGAATATCTTGCATATTTAATATGACCAATTGCTCAGTTACCACTAATATATTTTTATTAAACTGTAAACTCCCCGGTTTTCTGCATCTGACTTCACTGTTTTTTCTCATGGTGCCAACATAGTTGTTGTCAGTATTATCCCAGTGAGGAACAGAGTAAATTAAATGGCCAGCTGTCTTTTTCTGTACATTTTTCCTTATTAAATATTCTTATGAATATTCATAAATCTCTTAGTTTCATTCTTTATCCAACTGTTTAACCTGAAACTACAGATTTTTTTTTTGTAGTTCTCTCTAAACTTATTTATATTTCTTATTTGAAAAGAGGTGGCATGGCCAAAGATTGGAATGCTAATTGTGCTGCATTCCTTTGTGATATAAAAATCTAGACATTTCTATGTGTTTAAGCTTCAGATATAAAGCTTGATGATCTTGTCTAATTACCAAAACAAGAAAGAAGTTCAGCTCGTAAGCCATAACAAAAATGCTAAGTACTGTTTATTACGCTTTGTAACAAAAATGGGCTGAACTGTTCTTTTAAGATGAATGAGCGCAGTCTTCAGAAAATTCATCTGTCTCACTACAGCTGTAGTTGTGTAAAGTAAAATGATGACTTGCATTTGTGTAGGGAACAGGTATTAAAGAAGGCTTTTCAGGCATTGCTACGCTATCACCAGAATTATAAGTATTCATACGGACAGTGGAAAAGAACATTAAAGAATCAAATTTGGAAGTCTGGAAAAGGGTTTCTTAGTGTTTCAGATTATGCACTTTTCTTACATGAACATTATTCTTTGCAGGAGGGTTTAGTTCAGTGGAAAAAAATAATCCTGAAATGTAGAGAGCCTTAAAATATTAACACCACAAGTGTGCCAGCCAGTTTACTAGCAACTAATGTGCATTTCACAAATCATGAGTGAGAACTGAAGACATGATAATCATTATTTATAATCAAGAAAATGATCAACTATGAAGTATTGTGTATATTAGACTTGATTATTACTCAGAGGTGGTCTTTTCAGCAGCATTTCAAATGTGATCCCAAGCTACTTTTCCCTCTGTCACAGGTTAGTTCTGAGATTTATTAAATCATAGAATCATTAAGGTTGGAAAAAATCTCAAAGATGATCTGGCAAACCATTCCCCAACCACCAAAATCATCCACTAAAGTGGGTCCTCAAGGACCAGGTCCAACCTTAAACACCTTCAAACACCCTCAAAGAAGGTGATTCCACCACCTCTCTTATGTTGGAACCTCATGTTCCAATGCCTGACTACTCTTTCTGAGAAGAAATTTCTTGTAATTTCCAACCTGAGATGGAATGGAGACAAATGGAGAATGTAAGGGAAGTTCTGTTGACAAAACATTGAGTGTGTTGTAGAGTAAAATCCAAATAACAGATCAAGAATTCCGGGAAGTTCCGAAAATATTTGTATGTATGTACTCTGGAATTGACAAAGTATGTATGGGTGCAGGGCAAGCACCATTATATTATTAGGTTCATCTTTGCCATAGATTTTGCCATAATATGGCAGTATTTGTAGTACTTATACTAAGGACATGAGGATCCAGAACAATAATGTTCTTTGTTTCAATTGCATGTAATAATTATTTCACAATATTGCTTCTAATCCTGTTGTTAGGGACTAAATAATGTATAATATTAATAAAATAATATATAATCAATAACACAAAGTATTATTGTGTATTATGTAATTGGCATTTGGCACCCAGATCCATAATACTAAGTTTTTGGAAATCATGCTTTCCTAAAAGTGGGTGAAATACATTAGGTGAGGATTAATACATAACATTTATTACCACATAACGTCTCAACTTCTTTTGTATCACATAAATGCTAAGGAGTTAGTGACTAAAAAATATAGTCACTTTACAGAAGTACCTAATGGCATTTATTGTGCATTTCTAAGTTAATAGTAGAATCCACAACAATTTTGGTATGTGCCTATACATTTACTTGGACAGGCCACTCCAACTACTTGTGTAAACTCATCTCATCCAGCATCATGCATATAATTTTGGAAAGGTATTCAGTACAGAGCTTTATAGTAGAACAATTCCAAGGAAATTGCAGACTGGGTGCAAAAGAAGAAAGCACTAGAGTTTCACTTGTTATCTTTTTAAGGTTCTAGGACAGGATATCTACATTCCACTTTGTGGAGCTGTGGTGAGCTTGAGCGCATTAAGACAAGACAAATATGTACTAAAAATGTGTATTAACTTGTTAGTACAGGTGTATTCTCCAGCCTAGAGAAGAGGCTCAGATCCCAACAAAGGGAAGCTAGACAGTCTTCCAATACATACAAGGTTTTTACAGAGAAAATGGAGGATGTTTTTCTCATGACGATCCTCAATGACTGAACAAGGAAACAGGCACATTATGCTTCAGAGGGAAATTCTGTTTAGATGTGAGACCGTGAGAACAAACTGTAGGTTGCCTGTTCTCCAGGTGGGATTCTCCTTATTTGAAGTAGAAATCAAGACACAACTCTTAGTCTGACAGGATTCTGGATAACCTAGTATAAAGTCCAGCTTTCAACAGAAGGTTGGATCAGTGGTCCCTTCCAACACCAGCTTTTTGTGATTCAATGCTGTTGTAAGAACCTAGTGTGCTCCTTCATGGTGCTGTCTGAAGAGAATGGGGGAAGCTGCCTGCTTTATATAAAATGGAGAAAATGCTGAACAGTAGCTGAGTTTCTCATATCTGCTTCTCAGTAATTCATCTTCATCATCGGCAAGTCTATATATGGTACAATGATCATGATAAAATCAAAAATAGATGCTGCATCTAGTTGATAATTATGCAGTATATGTCAATAAGTGATCATACACACTTTTATCATCATTATTTGGATACTCTTTATATGAGCAAATTGTAGAGGGGTGGAAAGAGACAACTTTGATCATGTCAAGAACCAGATGCAGAAGAGGAAGCGGAGGAAGAAGATGGGTTTTATAATCATGTGTTTTCTTACCACAAAGAAAAAAACCTGTATACGTTCATTTCATCCTGTAGCTGGAAGAATTAAGCAACTGCATGTAGTGTCTAAGAGTCAGTATATTTAGCCTTTGGTTCAAGACTGCTTGGTAATTCCTCAGTTTCTTTCTACAGAGAACACATACCTTGTATTACTACTACTGTTTATACTGTGGAGTACTGTAAGGAGAAGACAAGATCCCAAAGCAAACTGGTGTGGACTGATATTCCTGTGACAGCAAAAAGCATCTTTTTTCTTGTTTTGAGTTGTTCTGAGGTGTGGCTTTGAGTGTTTTTTCTTAATGTTTCTTTTTGTGACCAAGTGTGAGGGTGTTTGGAGGTGAAAGGAGTGCAGAGGCTACCAGGGTTGCTCTAACTGTCTAGGGTGGTGTGCGCTGGGCTTGGTGTGGTGTGTAGCTACGCTGTTGGTCCACAGTGGACCTTGGAGAAAACTCTTGGTAATGGCCTGGATTTCTTCTTAGAAGGCAATAAATAGCTCACAGTCAAAGGGAAGCCACAAGTGAACAAACCTACCGAGCAGGCATGAGAGCAGAGTAGGGAGTGAACTAAGCTGACCATGCAGACAGAACTACTTGGGGGTGTTACCACTCTTCCTTTTGTTTAGTCATTTGCAGCCTTGTGCACAGAGACTGCAGGTAACGTGTGCCGAATTAAAAGTAAACCAATTGTGCTGGCAGTCATTAAGGTAGCTAGGATTTAACAAATTACTAGGCTAAGTGTTATTAAAGTCACCAGGCCTGGTAAGTACACTGAAAGTCCCTCCTAGCAGGCAGAACACAGGCAAGAGCCACTCTTAACAGCTGCCTAGAATGGATCCCCAGTGTTGACAAACTGCCGTTTTCCTTGGATTCCTTTGAAACCACTCACATGACAATCCTACTGTCAACACTGCCAATGAGTCAAGCGCTCCCAGCTAGATTAGCTGGTGTTTTCATTTAACACTTCACACCTTTGCATCTTGGTGTCTTTTATCTTGAATCCTTGAACTGCGAACAGTTCCATCTCAGCAGTTCTACCATTGTAATTTTAGTGCCTATTTCCACAGACTTTCTCACAGCTATTTGTTGCAATTTTGCAATTTCTGCAAAAGTCTGTGTCAAGGTTGTGCAGCTTGGCCATATCCAAGCTAGGTCTTGGATCCTTGGAATACAGGCAGCTGAAACCAGGGTTGTGGAAATATGTGGGGTGGGGAGAGGATGTAGGGGGATACAGAGAGAGAGAGGGTTATAGGAAGTACCTGCAATCTACAGTGTGATTAAAAATTACTGCAGGAGTATCTCACTGTTTGAATTCAAAATAGAACTAAAATAAATAATGAAGCTATATGGATATGAAGGTCATTCTACCACAACGTAACAGCAGAACAGACCTTTTCTTTGATGACCTACATTGACATTTCATATGTGCTAAAAATGTTATAGGTGCATGTTGCATCCTTTGGGAAGTAAATGTGGACTAACCATTGAGGTGCAAGTGCTGTGCAGCTACATGTGAGTATCTGAAGAATCACACTAGGCCTGATGAGCTTTTTTTACCCCTTAAAACAGTGTGCATCTTCACAAGCAATTCCACGTGTTTACTTTTATGCTACTGTTACACTATTACACATTTATTTACCGTAACTTGAAGGGGTTTACTTATGATGTAATTATGCATATAGTATCTGGAAGTAATGCATGAGAAGGTAAGGTCCTTTAATTTCTTTGCTCTGAAGTTATTACTGTGAGGCTGACTGAAATTCATGCTTTGGCTGATTATTTCTTATATAAACACTTCTGTCTCATAGAACTGTAGAATGGCCTGGGATAGAGGGGTCCTTAAAGCCCAGCCAGTTTCAAACCCCTGCTATGGGCAGGGACACCTCCCACCAGACCAGGTTGCTCAAAGCCCCATCCAGCCTGGCCCTGAACACCTCCAGGGATGGGGCATCCACAGCTTCTCTGGGCAACCTGTTCCAGTGCCTCACCACCCTCTGAGTGAAGAATTTCCTTCTTGTTTCTAATCTAAACCTACCCTAAAGAGGTAGGTTTCATTCACCTACCCTAAAGAGGGTAGGTTTAGATTAGAAATAAGAAGGAAATTATTCCTAGTCCTATCACTCCACTCCCTGACAAAGAGTCTCTTTTCTGCTTTCTTGTAGACCCCCTTTAGGTACAGGAAACCTGCTATAGGTACTGAAAAGCTATTATAAATAGAAATTAATATTCTAGGTAATCTTATATTAAGAATGGCGTAAATATTTACTAGCCATGTTGATTTCATTGCGTACTACAGCAGTTTCAGGTGGCCTAGTGGAAAAAAGAAGTTATGACTACAGTATATAATGGCGTACAGACTATGCAAAGCTACTGTGATGCATTAATCTGTTACGTTTATATGTTGTTACATATGTATGCTGGTGTGTATACGTATATATCTCTACATGCTTAATATACAGTTTCATATAATCTGTGATTATTCCTAAGAGACATAAACAGCTTCTGCAAGCAGTCAAAACTAGTAAAATTATGCCATGTGCTTTCCCAGCCTGTTCATAAATTCTGACACCGAGACCCTTCAGTCAGTAACAAGTTAAATACTTCATAAGCATATAATCAATGGCCACTGAGTGGTTCTTGAATAAAGTCCACTCGAGTGATTCCTGTGATAAACTATCACTGTATACTCCTCCATCAGAACTCAGTTTTCTTCTGCTGCCTTCTGCAATTTAGTATCGTAAATCTGTAAAGCAGAGTGGAGTGATCCAATGTCTTTTGTCTGATATCATGCTTCTTTGCTGGCCAAGTTCAGGAAGGAGATACTATAATTTCTTTTTGACAGAAACATCCTGAAGATGCACACTTAATCCGTTGCAGTGAGAAAGTGGTGTAACTGTTTCTCAAGAGATTGTAATCAGTATGGACTGCATTAATGTCCCTCAATTCATGACTCTGTATCTTCAGGAACCCAGATGTCAGATTTTTAACAGAGCTGTGTATTATGGTCATTGGAGAAAAAGCCTGAAGAAGACAGGCTGTGCATCCAGTCTTGATAGACTCAGGAATTAGAAAAATAAAAATAAAAAAAATAAAAAGGTCTTGAACAAGTGAGCTAAAAGCTTAGCTGTGGTGGGATCCAAGTTAATAGTAATATCTCAGATATTAAAAGGTAGGTGGCTGTAAAACTTTTGTTTATTGCTTAATAATGTTGCAAGTTATAGAGGAAGTACATTTATATGAAAGAGTGACTATTTTGGATATAATAGGAAAATAAAAATATAATTATTAATAAAAGTGCTTTTTTAAGCAGAGAGGAGAAATGCTTTAAATAAATCAGAAGCAAGGTAGACTGGCAGGCAGATCTGAAGGGCTGCTTAAAAGTTGAATGAAACACTACTTTTCTAAAGAGTAACAGATAGATCATAACTATCTACAGCATCTGAGGGCTTGAAATGAAGAACCAGTGACATTTTGGGTAATTCAATATTTAAATACAGGGAAGCTATATAAAGAATTTCATTCCTGTTGCAAACCTATGTTTTTGAAGTAAATAGTCGGTATGTCAAAGAGCACAATTGTTTTTAAGAATTGCTAACTTGGTGTATGCAGAGAGCTGTCTGGAATTACTGAACGAACCTCAGAGAACATTAGACAGGGCTTAGCTCCTGCAGTTTGTCCCACTGAGTTTAGTGGTGGCTTCTAGCATCATAGATACAAGTGGGACATGAATAGTTAGAGAATAGTCAGACACTTGTATAAAACCTGTTTGATTATTAGCTTTCTTTTACACGGGGGAGTTCTGCAAAAATCTTCACTTGCTTTCCAGTTAACCTGCTGAGATGCCTGCACTCCAGAAACAAACAGTTTAAACTGTGGCATATGCTAACAGTGCTTATGCTTCACTGACTCTGAAATTGCCAGGGATGTGGCTGTACTGACCTGCTGTATCAATCCAGGCTTTTGTAGCAGCTAATGCATTTTTTACTATTCCTGCTCCTAATGTCATGTGTTTTTTTTTTTCAGGAAACAATCAAGTGTGTGGGCGTAATGAAGTCCACAGGAAGATTCATAATAACTTCCTCGAAAGTTAGTACATGAGTCAAACTTCATTTTCCTCATATCTGATGTGCTCTCAGAAAAACTATCAAAATACAAAGATAGAAAATGCTGTACAGTTGCATAAGGGACTCAATGTGGAGCACAGCTGGACTATTTTGATCTATTCATATTAAAGTTAAAACAGACACTGCTAAATTGTAGGATGGTTGATTGTGGTAAGCTAAGTGGCAGTTACAGTGAGTAATACGCCTCTATCCTCCAACTTATTTATTTCCCTTCATCCTCTCCAGTTCCTCCTTCCCTTCCTTCCTTTTTCTTTACCGGAGTGTTGGCTTGCTCTGACAAATGACAATAAAGTTAGGACAAATCAAAGGAAATAATATTGTCTGTTCATTCGATAATGTCAATCCAGGCATCTGGGATTATTTTTCATGCATTCAGGCAGAGAGATCAATCAGCAGTTGCCAGTTCTTGCTGCCACAGTGCTTCATTTTCACCCCAGATTCTATTCCGCTAATAACACACATGCATATTGTTATTTTCTTTCTATTGTTTTCTATAGGGAAAAAAATGAAGTGCATGGAATATCATAATTTCCAAGCTCCCAGGAAATTTATAATTATTTTTTCCTTACAGAAGACTTCTTTTGCCTATTTTTTTTTTTCTTTTTTTACAAGTTAACTGAGTAGGAAGGAGTCTTATCACTTTACCCATTAAAGGAGAAGAGATGACACTTATGACAAATGATGGATACTTTGTCTAATAAAAGAGTTTAGGAAGCACACTGAAGATTTTTTTTATATACCTTACAGGAGTAAAACTTTTCTCATTGAAGGAGAAAGACAGGTGACAAATCAGTCTTTTGTAGCTTTATATCCTGTAGAAAAGAATGGGAGGTGCCTAATATTTTCAAACTTTTTGATGTGAAGAGAGGTGTTTGAGTTGTGAATTGACATCACTCATGCAAGTATTCTTCCTAGAGCTGTCTGATACAAAATCAAGATTTAAATCCTATGAAAGGCCATTGCTATCCAAAGAAAAAAGTCTAAAGAATGCAAAAATGTGTGGAAGACATCAGAAAACATAAATGTTTTGCAAAATGAAGGCAAGATGCGTAAGCCTCAGTTGACTGTGAGGAAGGTCTGTTTCACAATCTGTATCATGGCTTGTAGGCAAAGGCACACTTTCTGTGGTGACGGAATCGTGCCAGTAAAACTTTGACACTTTTCATGTGTACTCCTGGTTTTCCACTTTTCCTGCACCTCTCTTCCCCACCCACATCCAACCTATTAAAAAAGGTGGGAAATAGGAAAAGGTTCTGATCAGAACAATCATTCATCTAAAAGGACATCTCAAATAACCTTTTTTTCTCCACTTGAAAAAGCCGGCAAATGATGCACGTGCACATTTTCCATTTTTATCTGGTTTAACCTCCTGCAAATCTTTCCATGATAAAGGCTTTAAACAAAACAGAAAGGCAGAGAAGAAAAGTTTCTCATATTTGTCTTTTTAACAGCAAAGGTGGGATTACTTTCAGACTCGAACAAAGAATTTCAAACTCATAGGTATATTTAATTAGTTTTTGTCTAATGCTGTTTACAGCATTAGAGCTGAAACATAGCTGATAATGTACTTTGTCCTGCTGGGAGGATATATATTTTCTTACCTCTGAAGTCTGAATTACTTCTAGACAGCTTTGTTTTTTACCTGCTTTGTTTCAAATGTATTGCCCATAATTTTGATGCATTTCTTAGTGCATTGGGCTTCTTTTGCCTATTAATTGTATGCAAAGGAACTTTGCTTGGTATTCACTATAATCTATAATACAAGATAACACTTCTAATAAATGCATTCTTGTCTCTATAGGATTTTTAAAAAATATGTGCTATGTAGCTTTGGAAGCTTTGTTCTTCTGCCTCTGGGAGTAAATTGGGAAGTTCAACCAGCAGACTTTACTTTCTCAGAAGACATAACGGGCATTGATAATGTACTGCAAACTGTAATTCTGTAGTGTCATCAGACTGCAGACTGATGGGAATCTCTTGGGATCCACTGACAAGATTGTAATATTTTCTTAATGAAGTGACTGATGTGTTTAGGAGGTGCCTTAGATTTCAAAGGGCATTTTATTTTTCTTTAAAGATGAAAGCATTTTAGACTTTTGTAAAAATGAAGTTAAGGACAGATAATAACAGTAGATAAAATTACTATTTGTGACAGATTTATTGTTTGAATGTAGGGAAGTCCATCTTCAGGTGGCCTCTATGTAACTGCAAAACAACTAAATTGAATTTTCCTAAATACAGGTTGCCTGTCTTCTATGTATATGAATTGAGAGAAAAGTTAGGATATTTTAACCCAAATTTTTATTTCTTTATTGGGGTTTTTTATATGCTTAGGCAGACTATCCTTTAAACAGCCCTTATTAAGATTTGGAAGAAAGGTGAAAATTTCAGTTAATTTTTTATCTTATTCATTCCCTAAATGTAAGGGGTTTTCTACTTTGTGGTAAACAAAAACAAGGTGACTTTTTTAAAAAGTCACAAATACTATTCTTGTTTGTTACAATGCGTATCTGTTTGTTAAAATGATTACATAGTTTCTAAATGAATACCTTCCCAAAAAACTTTATCTACAACTTTAAAAAATAAATAAAAATCCTGGAACTGATATGTGCTGGGACCTGTGGAAGCTATGTGATCAAATCTTAGTATTTAAGAAAACAAGTCAATTTTTTTTTTCTTACTGTAACTGAGACAAAGCAAAAAAAATAAATCAATTTTACGTAAACTTCATAAGCATTTCTTTGACCTTAGTGCCATAGTTCACATTAGCTCATTACAATAGCATCCCTTAGGGACTGTTTACAAGAATGTTTGTTTTCAGGGGGGATTTAAGAAAACCTCCTCAATTTTTTTTTTCTTAAATATATTCTATTTATACTTGCACTACTAGTGGTTTTCTTTCTCTTAGTGGCATCAAGCTTTGTGCCAGGCCTTGAGCACCTTCCATTAGGTTTTGCTTGATTCTAAAGCGTTATGTTTAAGATGTTTCAGAAAACCTTTTTTTCTTTCATAAGAAAATAGATACATGTTTTTTGTTTCAAAAGCTTTATTTTCTTTTCCATGTCCATTCTTCTCTATGAAGCTAAAAAGCTTTTAAATGGAGAACTGCTGAAATACATTAATCTCAATTCTCTAAAATCTTAACTGTTTTTGACATTCAGCATCAAGCTGAAGACAAAGCTTCAAAATACCTTGGTGATATTTTGTCCACTCCTGAGAAAAATCACTGAAGTCTATGCATTCTCCTGGCTTTTTGCTGTTTCCTTTTTTTTTTTTAGTTCAACTAAAATGGAGAACAGCAATGTATTCTGGCTTGATTTGTCCAAAGCTTGCTCATAAACTAATATTTATAATATTTACTGTTAAATTTCTGTATGGCAACTGCTCAAAAAAATAACAGAAAGAATAACAGAAAAGCAGATGACGTGAATAAACAAAACATTTTTTAAAATAAATATTCATTAAAAAATCAGTGAATGAAGACTAGTAACTACTGGTTGTAATGCAAACAGCTGGAATTTAATAAATTCAAATCCGAGGATAAGAAGTATGTTTTCTGATATTTCAATTATTTATTCTCATCTTCTAGAACCAGATAGTCAATTAGTGTTTTTGTTTGCTTATTTATCTACAGTGGGAATGAAAAATTCCGTATAATTCTTTACGACAAGTATATTGAGCATCTCTGCTGCATTGTATGAAATCTTAAACAGAGTTTATAGGGCCACCGATGCTATCCCCATGTAAAATGTTTCATCTTATTTCAAGCTAGAGGTTTTTAGAACCATAGAAGAAATTAAAAGATATTTTTATTCTCAAGGTTTAATGGTCCTTTTAAAGGTCCATCTTTTCTTGAAAGACTTACTTTGTTTAATATTCAGCCAAAAGGGAATGTATATGGTCTCCTCAGCAAGAAGAAAGCAATAGAGTCTTCATTTAAGAATAGTATGTTCGGGACACTTAAGTTGACTAGCTTTCATGGTACAGCTTATTCTGATATGCTAGGAAAAATCTGAATTTTAGCAATTACTAATACAATTGTTTATTTCTTTTTCTTAAATTAAGGTGGGGGATATTTTTCCCTGTCACTTGTCACTAAATTTACTTCTCTCTATGGGAATAGAATTTTCTACTTAGGGCTCTTCAAGTTGATTGATTGTAGCTTTGATACGCAATCAATCCCTTAAAATCATCTATTATCAAATAAAAGGCCACCCTTTCTCTAGAAATTATAGATGAACTAAAAACAGTTTGGAGTTTTTGACTGGGTTGCTTTTCAGGTGTGAGTGGTTACACTACCAGAGTTAGTAGTAGTGCACTACTAGAGAGGTAAGGGCCAAACAGTCCTGGAAACCGTAACATCATGTACAGCTGCAATGATGGAAAATACACTCCAGCAAGATAATCTGTGTCTTTTACAGTCAGGTATGCTTCGGGTTTGTTTTGTATCTCCAAGAAATGACAAAAGAGAATGTTTCAGTAGTATAGAAACCATGGCAGGTAAAAGGAAGGTGGCTTACTGATATTTCTTTGAAATAGTACTTGTAGTAATTTTTTTTTCTGTGGTCTATATCTGTGTACTAGCAAGCAACTTCCCATTTGTGTGTCAAAATTCTTCATGCACTCTCCTATTCCACAATTATAAAGAAATTGGAATAGTTTCTTCATTCCCAGAGATTTTTCCCTAGTCATCCATGTTGATATTATAGCCAACCTCTACTAATAAATACCCCCTGAACAACATTCCATATGCTTAGATTTTCAGAGATGCAGAGGTCCTTCCTCTGCTTCAGTTCATTTATTTTACTGACCTGCAATCATTTATCTCTGAGAGTTTATATAGACCATGTCAGCACTAGTCATTTCCAGGAGATTTGTACTGCAGCATAATAAATATCTGAAAGTACAATCATCTTCATATAATTTGTTGAACACTTTTTTCTTCAGTTACTATTTTCAGAACTGTACTTTAACTCGGTAAATCTAACATATTTTTCAGGGAGAGGGGAGAAACTTTAACAGTGCCTGACTCTGAAACTGAGGTTGCTGAATTGCAGTCATGCACTTCAGAGTTTTGAAGGAAGAAGATGTGAAATCTAAACAGAATCAAAACCTTAATATGTTAGATTAATGTTAGAAAGCAAGGAAACACAAGCCTATACTGAAAAGGATATAGGAAATCCTGCTAGAAAGTAGGAAGTTATCTGTATGATTTATGGGCATGTACTAGGTAGATGGGATGAAGTTAACTCTTCTTGAAAAGGAGGGAGTGAGATAGCAGTTGTGATGGAGTTTGGCTACCCAACAAGGTAAAACCACCACAGGGCATCGTGTTATCTTTGTAAAAACTTGTACATTTCAACTTGCTAAGGTGTATGGAATTTTGAGGTAGCTTTCAGGATATTAAGTAGTCACCACATATTAATGAATGGGCTGTCATATCTGGATGTTTTTTTTACAGGTAAATGAGAATTCAGTTAAAATATTTTATATTGCTCCATGAAAGAGTACTCTATCAAGTCAATATGCACCGCTTGTTGCATAGCTTGACAGTAATTAGGATGATGAAGTAAAAATATCTTTGTGTTCTGCCAGAGATTATTAAATCATCCTACTTTTTTTTTTAAAAAAAAAAAAAGATTTAGGTTTGTTTACAGCTTTATAATAAACATAATATAAAGCCCAAGCAATTATTATATAGATGGCAATTGGACAGCTTGAAGCTGACTGTAATTTTAAATGAGAAATTTGCTGAAAACCCTATTTGAACAAAAAGAATGTACAGGATTTTGCAGAACT
The DNA here is from genome assembly GCF_009819795.1 of Aythya fuligula. Taxonomy (NCBI): domain Eukaryota; kingdom Metazoa; phylum Chordata; class Aves; order Anseriformes; family Anatidae; genus Aythya; species Aythya fuligula. The sequence continues at coordinate 22,296,073 of NC_045562.1, read as the reverse complement.
CATATGGAAAGGCCACAAGGATGTATTTCCTAGGAGTATTTTATGATGTTTCCAGTCTTCAGGAAAAAATATAATGTTTGTTAATTTATTTTCTATTTTCAAGCCTTTATGTGAGGCTAGAAGTGAGATCTTGAAGAGGGTCTGTAATATTTCCTGAGTCATATAAATCGTTTACTACTTTCAGGCTGCAGTGAAGGAAGTTTTCAGAAATCTATTTGCTGTCACCTTGCAATTATTAAAGCCTCTATTGCTCCTGGAGACAGGTGTGGACAGACAGATGCAAGCTCATTTATGTAGGCTCTGAGGTGGTTGGCTGTAAACTTGGTACTGGCCCAGAGGTATAGCTACAGCGGCTGGGATGTGTGCCCATGTTAACATGGTTACCTGTCAAGGAGTTTCTAAGGAAGACTTTGAGAAAATGAGAAAGCAGGGCAGTTTCTGGCAGCCTCTGGAGACTCCTCAAACGAAAAGGGCAGCCTGGAAGGCTGGTGTAACTAGCCAGTGTGATTTGGCTTCTCATGTGGAAATACGGGTTGATTATGAAAATGAAGTTTCTGTTGGATGCACTAGAAAACCTGGCCAGAATGTTGAAAGGGGATAAGCATAATCATATGGAGAACAATGCAGAGGAGATTAGAGTTTTAGGAGATCTAAAAGAGGGCTGAATTTCTAAGAAAAGTTTGTCAGTATATTAGAAAGAACTTAATAGTAAAAATAAATAAAAAAATACAGAGATTGAGTAGTAGACTTCTCTTTTCTCCAGAGTTCATAATAAATACATCACTGAAGATGGTGAGTAGAATATTTTCAACAAAGTGCATGGGACAGAAGACAAATCAGAAGCAGCTAAGGGTAAGAATAAAGAAGTTTGCTACAGTAATGGTAAAACTAAGTAATTTTAGCTGAAAGTGATTACTACATAAGGTAACTGGCAATAGGATTGCTTTTACTTTTTGAAAAAAAGGATTTAAACTTTGTGAACAATGAGAAGATTAAAAGTGGGAGCTTGTTAAGGAAGACACAGGTTAGGTTTGTCATGCAAATGGTTGATGGTTGGACCTGACGATCTTAGAGGTCTTTTCCAACCTGAATGATTCTGTGACTCTCTGAATGACTGGAATGGTGTTTCTAAGTTTTACTTTGACCTCTGAATAAGGCTATGTCTTGACTGGAAAAAAAAAAATAAAAAAATAAAAAAAATCAGGATGAGCAGTCACCACCTGAAGGGAAGAATCCCCTCTGCAAGCATCCTTATGGAGACCTCTTAGGCCAAGTCAAGTGAGACTCCCCAGACACCTCTGCTGGGACTCATTACCTGCACCAGTGGTGCTTGGTATGTGACTGGCAATCTTATTGGTCAAGTTTTGATACATTGCCTTGTGCATAGTCGTAGTTAACATACATTGTGCCATAGTGGTTGATTAAACACAGCAATATATAAAAGTAGGATCTTCCCCCAGAAAAAAACTTAGAAGATTGTATGAGTTCGTATAACAAGATTGTATAAGGTTACACCAATACTTGCACACGTCATAGATCTGTTGTCACAAAGGAGATTGGGAGGTGAAATGGCTCTCTTTCAGGTATGTAAAAGTAGTGCTGAGTAGGCTAAGCAGTACTAAAGCATTACAGAATGCCTGTTGAAGCTAAATAGAGACGTCTTTAATGTGATACAGAGGTAGTCTTGAATGAGAGACAGAACTTACAGAAAATTTAAATAATATAATTAACTACTGAACTTTTGCCAGTAGTTAGCATTAATGGAGGAAATCTGATATCCACAACTTAATTTCACTAAGTTAGTAACACTGTAGTGCTTCATCATTGAAATGGACAACGACTCTCTGCTAGTGTTAGTGTACATGAATATTGTCTCTTCAGTTCTGGAAAATGAGTACAGTAATGAACTTCAGTCACAGTTGCTGAAATGCCTTTGAAGTTCAAGAAACAAAGTTTTGCTCTCTGGGAAACCAGTGTTAGATGTTTTTTTCTGTTTTGGGTTCCTGGACTTGCAAGGCTGTGTGTGGTATGTTCCAGAAGCCTGGAACAGTAAGCCTCAATGAGTCGTAAATTATCTTATGTTTGAAAAGCTGATTTTGAGTAGATGAGGGTTTCATAAGACTTGACATGAGTCCTTCCTTGCTGAAGTCCAGGAACCAGTTTTGTAACTCGTTGCTTCTGTTATGTGTTGAGAAATTGAAGAAGTTTCCATAAGATGGTTGATGTGCGTAACATATAGGAATATCATTTAGGTAGTATGTTTGCAATAATCATTTTCCTCACAAGTGTTCTGAATAATGTATGATATTCCAGGTTTTGAATTTACACAAAATAAGAGAAAAGGTGTACTATAAACAGAATAAACAGCCTGAAATGGACAAATTCAGCTGAAAGATATTCTTGATTAAATGCTTGAGGGAATATTCATTTTCTCTGCATGCTTCTGTAAAATTCTATTTTTCTCTGGCAGAAGCATATAAACAGAATAGCACTTCTAGCAACTATCTGTACCTCCTCTCCCTGGCTCTTTTGGCTTTGGCAAGTAAAAAGGTCCATCTGAGCCAAGGATTTTGTAACACTGGGGCAACTGGAACCTGAAGAATCAGAGATAATGAATCAATAAATTTAGCAAGTAACAAAACTGTTGTCATGCCAGTATTTTCATTGCTGTGTATTTTCTCCTTGGCAAGGGGCCACTGTCATACTGGGCCCATTTCTATTTCATGATAGGGAATAATAAAAGTATCTCTAGAGGCATTAGTGTGACAAATCCCAGTACTGGATAAATAATGAGACACCTGTATTAATCCTTTATGACCTTTTGTAATAAAGCTTCACTGTATATCAATTTACATATTAGGATCTTTCCACAGAGGATAAAGAACTTGTCTCACTCTGGCATTTTACATTCAGCATAGAATCCAACGTGCAATTGTATTTACATTACCGTCGATTGCTATTACCAAATTTAATAGTACGTACTGGGTTGAAAAACCTGCATTTGAGTTCCTAGAACAGGAATAGGGTTGTATTGGTCCAACCTATGTAACACAATACTCAGGAAAATCAGTATGTATGTATCTAACATACCTGGTTTAGGTCACAGAAATTAAAATATAACAACCAGATGTTGCTTTTATGCTGACTCTGTAGTTAAATATCAGTCTTTATATGAGTTTGTAGGAGATAAGGGTCTTCCACGCTTCATTTAGAGGAGAACTAGAAGAATCTAAATACTAACTGGGACTGAGGAAAGATGAGTTAAGGCTCTGTCCTGCCACGACTTTCTGTTCTGAAATACAGTACTATTTAAAAAGTCTAGCTGTGCTGCATTGCTGTTGAGTAGATCAGTTGTTTGCTGATTTTGGGTTGCTTCGGTATGATGAGTCATATTTGATCTGTATTCCTCCAAACCCTCCACCCTTACTATGCTTAAAAAGTGATGGAAAATAGGGAAGCCAAAATTATTTTTGAGCATATAAATATCATGCTTTTTAGGGAAAGGGAAAAAAAAAAAAAGCAGAACCCATGTCATTCTGATATATTCTGACACAGTAGGATGTAGAATGATTTTAAATCAGAACCTCTGAACAGTGTAATACTATGTATTCAAGATTGATATTTCTTGAAGGCATAATAAATTGATTTTTTTCTCAAGTAAGTTATGACTTAGTCAAATAAGTGATATTTTATAGTGTACAAGTTACAGTGTCTCAGTGTCTTTCCATATCACTTAAGGGTTTTTCTGTGTGTTTTTTTTTTTTTTTTTTTTTTTTTATAACTCCTTGTTTTGTTTCTGTTTTTGGAGGAGAGAGAGGAAGACTTTTAAGACTAATGATTTTTTTTTTTTGTCACATGGTGATGTGCCTCAGGACTCCAAATGTTACTGATTCTGTAGATTGTATTAATTGTCTTTTTAATCATTTGTAACGTGCCTTAGTTCAGAGAAGAAAACACCAGTTTTAAAAGCTGCTATATCAGTCACAGAAGAATGTAGTGACAATTACTGACTGTGCAGTAAGTGATCAAAATTTGTCAAGGTAATTTGTTTCCTTCCCAACTGAAATTTTGAAGTGTATTCTAGGCCTGAGGTTTATTGTTCTTAGCTCAAATCTTTGGTATACTTCTATAGGGAATAATGCATTCACTCAAAGAATGGCCAAACCAGCATTCCATCACAGAATGACCCAACCACTACAAAATGAATTTGGGGAGTTTCTGGAAGCAATTGTGACCTATGTTTCAAAAACAATCTGTAGAATTACTACCACATAGTAACATTAAGGAAATAAAATAGTATTTGCTCTGCTGTATTCAAGAGGCTATTTCTGTTGAATGGGTAATTCCCAATGTTTCTAAAAATCTTTGTGTTTTTCTGATTTCCTGAAACGGAGTGTTTGTTGTATTTGTGCACTGTACGAGAATGTAATATTTTGTAGAAGTAAAATTAAAGGGGAAAAGGGTGGAGATGAGGGAGGAAGCTATCTAGATAGGTTTGTACTTTTTCAGAGGAAAATATTCATGAGAAAGTAAGACTTGGCTGAAAATATGCCTACAAAGAATTTTAGACTTTCTAATCTCTTATATTATTTTACTAACTGGAATGATCCCAAGGGCTGTGTAGTTGTACTGAAACCTCCCTAACTTTTTGCATGTTAAGTTTTTATAATGGCTAAAGATAATGAACAAGACAGGACAAAAGAGTGACCTGGAAGTGAGGCAACGGATACTTTTATAATATTGCTAACTGTGTCAAAATGCAAAAATAATAATAATAATAAAAAAATCAACTATTATCTCCATTCCTCTGTTACAAAAATTGTAGGAGAGAGGAATACTTAAGAGGCAGACTCTTACCTTAGCCTTAATAAAAAAAAAAAAATAATAATAAAAATTAGTGTGGCAATAGATAATGGCTGCTACACAAGTTAACCATATTTCATACAGCTCAGAAATCTAGTTGAGATTTCATGCAGCTCAAATATAGTATTCAACAGCAAAAGCATGCTCCTTGCTGTTGTTCAATACAAACAAAAAAACAACATAATTATAGTATACTAGTAAGATCTTGAACTCTTCTAAGACATCAATCTTTAGCAAAACTGACACTTCAGGTAATACAAAATTCAGAGAATGACCCACAACACTCATTCTACTGCCTGCGAAAAAGCCTTACTGCAAACAAAACACATCTCTAGTTGTCTTTAGCCTGTACAAAATAAAAGCAACATGCAAATGTCAAATTATAGGCTGCTAAATTTCATAACTAGTATGTTGCATACTGTGTACAATCTTTCACTTCTATACATCTAGTATCATTCAAAGTTATTGTTTTAGTGTTTGATTAATGGTAATGCTTGGGGTAAGCTGTGTTTCACTTTGACATATACAATATAGTGTTGAAAGGAGGTGACAGCTTTGGTATTCTTGAAGCACAGTTGCATCTGTCCTGTGATCGGACTCATAGGAATCTGGTGACAGACTTAAACAGTCTGGTCTCTGCAGGCTTTCTAACAGAAGCTTCACGAAGTTGCTTCTGCAAGTCTTCTACTGTGCACTTCATAAGACATTGTTTTCTGTTTTTAAAAAATTCCCATTGTAGCTTGTGGGCCTGAATTTCAGGAATACCTGAAATACCCTTTTCCCTCATATTTCTCATTTACATACATCTCAATCCAAACTGACATTTTATTGAATTTTATTAAATGAATTAAATTGAATTCAGCAGTGCTGGGGCCATAATACATTACTGAATAAATGTAAGCTTGTGAGTTTTTTTATTTAGAATTTGGGCTGGTTAATGGAGGATTATTTTACTTTGAGTACTACTATGTAGATTTTTGCCTGCTGTTATGTACTGATGCTGAATATGTTTGGTGCTTACAAATACTGTAAGCCAAGTGGAAACCACGGAAGTACATATCAACTACTAAAATAACAGTATCTAGGAACCTTTAGTCATCCGAGACCTCCAATAAAAATAACAAAGGTAAATGGGAAAATTACCATTGTTCCCAGTTTTTATTGTTTGGATTAAACTGTTTTCAAAATTGTGCTATTTGATAAATAGTTGCTATGTCATCATAAAATTTCTGAGGTATTGTGCTAATGCTCTACAAAGAGTATTTATCTCCCTGGCATTTTTAGCATTTTTGAGAATTTATATTTGTAATAATATCTTTTACTTCCCAGTATTTTTAGAGGTTGCTTGCTTATTTTTAGTGGAATACTGGTCTATATGTTCAACCTAAATCTTTGCTCAAATGAATGTAAATAATTATAAGCAGCAAACAGCTGCATTTTGTACTTTTCTGACCCTTTTGGTTCCTTTGAATATAAGCTTCCTGTTGCGTTTGATTTTGTGAGGGTTGATTTTAGTGAAAAAACTTCAACATCTTTCTATGCTGTAGAGTGGCCATACTTTTAGTACAATTAAATGGTGTTCCCTGATTTTAAGAGCTATCTGTTCTTGTTATTGCTTCTTGCCTTAAAAAAAAAAAAAAAAAAAAAAAAAAAAAAAGTGTATCCAATCTATATGATGCATAGATACTTACACACTGCAATATATGGATTGAAATGCAACATGATAATATATTTTCTGCTATGGACCATTTTAAAAACAAAACAACAACCAAAAAACAAACCTAAGCCTATCACCTACTGATAAAATTATCAGTTTATCTATTTTGGTTGAGTTTTAGAAACATACTAAAGAATAAGGTAGGGAAATAATTAGTCAGAAAAGAAATATTTTGGACAGAATATGTAAAACCCCATAATGATTTTTGGGCCTAGGGGAGTGATCAGGAGTCCAGGAAAGTACATCAGTGTAAAAAGAAAAACTGTTAGGGCATGGAAAGCAATTAGGAACTTGGATACAAATGTTGCAGCCTGGGGAAGAACATTTGTCTTTCATGGTGGATTAGAACAGCTTCAGCCATTCATAGAGCTCCATGTGCTGCCTCTGAATGTAGAAACTGACTGCATATCACAAAGTCCATTGCATGTACTGAAACTAAATGTACAGGGTATTTAGAAACCAAAGTAATAATACGTGGTATAATGTAAAGTGTGAGATTTCTTCCAATTTTTGAGTATTTTTTTCTCCTAATATATATATACATTGCAAGAGTACACACCCCTTTCCTGCATCTATTCCACACATAAAATGTCTTCCGTATCTGTTTAGAAAATATCACAAATCATGAATGCAAAATTTGAATGCCTATTGTCAGCTTCCTTGATTTTTGACCAATTGTAAAATGCTTCATAAATATCGGCAAGTGAATTGTGAGCATCTTTTTCTGCCAATTGGCATGCTTTGCAGAGTTTATTCAACTTCTTAAAAAATAAAAATATTTTCTTAATAAAATCTGCGCAAAGCTGTTTTCTACAACTGAAAAAAGCATGGATTTTCCTTAAAGAAGTAGCAGCAAGTTGTTTTAAACAGTGTGCTTTAAACTATATTCCCAAATATCCTGTCTTGCTTCAAATGATTATCCAGTCAAACAGATTTCAAAAGATATTTCCTGACTATTGGACAATAAATATAAAAGTGAAATAATTCAAATAAGAGCTTTGCTCTATTTTCTAACTATTATGACCAAGAATCTAAAAAATATATATATATAAATTGCTATTAATAAAAAATTATAGTGTTCTAAACTGATTTGCAGTGCAGAACTCTTACAGTCTGTTTCCTGAAAATTTGGTCTGTGTTATTTCAGCTTGAAACACCGAAATCAATAATCAGCCATGCTTAAAATAAGAAAAACAGATTTTAGACTTCATAGTTCACAGTACAGTTGAGGTTTAGAAACTTTCAGTGACTGATATCTTGCTCAATTTAGTAATGCTTCTAAAATTTGAAATTAATTGTATATTCTAAATCAAAATGAGAACGTTGTCCTGAAGTGTAAATATTTCTTTAACTTATTACAGCACTGTGATTAAGCAGATATGCAGTTGAGTCTAAACATAATGAATGTATTCACTAAACATGAAGGTATTCACTAACAACACTTATTTTGAAGTTATTGTGAAAAGATGAATTAATGAATTATTATGAGAACCTAAAGAAACGACAGACTGATAAAGGGAATGTGAGATGGTAGGTCACTTCTCTTCGTATTCTGTTGCATCATTGTTTTAACTTCTGCCAGCAGAGCATGGTAACATACAATCAATTGGGAAGAGTGCTTTTGCTATTTAGTGACCATTTCATCGGATTTAGGAGCAATGGGAGACTCAGTCCTTTAGATAAATCACTGGGTCTTTTCCTGCAGTACTTTTGTGATCTATAGTAGAGAAAACATTCAGAAATAAGAAACAGGAGAAATATTATAGTACTCGGGTAGTAAAAACACTTTAAATTACACTTTCTGAGAAGGAAAGTTAAAAATGTACTGATAGATCAGTGCTTGGTGTGGTGCCACCTAGATGGCTATTTTTCTCATCTTTTAAGAAACCTGTGAAGAATTTGCAAAGCTACTTGTCTGACGTTGGAGCAGTTGTCAGGGCCCTGAGCGCTCCCTGAGGGTCTGCACCTTCTGCCTGTGTGCCCTGAGGTCTGCTGGCCAGTGCTCTGGGCAGCTCTGACATGGGCACAGCTGGTTTGGGCTAGACAGTGTAAAAAGCAGCTGTTTTGTGTGAGAGGGCTGCGAGAGGATTTGTTGGGGATTGCCCGCCTTTGCTTATAAGCACTATTTAAGCTCAGCCCCTTGCCCCTGGTTCTTGCCTGCGCTATGCTGTAGGTAGGGCTGTGCTCAGCTTTTACTTTGCTGATCCTGACTTGACCTTGCTGACCTGACTGGAGGTGTGCCTCATCACTGCGGACTTGTTTAGTGATCACAGAGCTGGCATTTCTATCTTGCAATTTAGGATTATGATATACAAATGTCTGTTTGATACCCGATCAATAGACATGAAAATAGTTGGTTTCTATTCAAATTTAATTGGACCTCCTGTCCTTATTACACAGCTCCATGGTTAGTTACACTCTATAACCTTTTCAGTAAAGAAACCCTAGTATTAGTGTCAAAATACCACATGCTTTTTTGGGATTTGCAACATAGAGATCTTTAGTTTGAGTTCACCATTAAGTTTCAGGTTCTTAACGGAATGAATCATTTGTAATGTGCTTCCTGAAAGTTAAATGCTGCCATACAATTTCTTTATGAAGCTGGAGAAAGCTCCTTAATATCCTTTTTGCTTCAGTGCAATTGTTCTCTCTTATACTGCAGGATAAAGGATGGATGACTAGCATGGTCATCTTCCCGTACGAGGGCGCTGTGTAGCAGGGTGCTTACCTTTCTATTGTATAGCTATCTAGGGGAGGAGGAGGCCTGTTCCTGTTAATTAGCAAGAACAGATAATTCTTTCTCCATACTGTAACCTAACAACAGAAAAGGCAGGGTCCATTTTATGCGAATGCGTTTTTTCAAAGTGTTTCATCTATGTCAGGGCCTCTGCCAAAGTTGCTATAGAGGAGCAAGGCTTTGAAATGCTCTGTGAATTCTGATACTGCTTTTAATAAATGAAAATAGCTATCAGTAATGCATTAGTGCCTTATAGGACTCTCAAATCGCTGCACCCAGAGTATGATGAATCACAGGATGAAATGAGGATAAATGTGGTAAAAAACCCAGTGAGAGTCTGTTTGCTCCTGACATGTTAACTTGAGCTGAAAATAGTGTTTTAGAAACAGAGACAAGTTCTTGCCTTAATTTTCAGGATACAGTACTGAAACTGGGGCTGTAAGTCACTTCATCTAAAGCTTCATTGTACCGAGTATCTGTGTCTTCTGGTGCCACTCATAAATTGAATAATCCTGTAGCCTTTGTATTACGTATGCATGTTTAAAGTAGCTTTCTAGCTGTAGATTAACTTTTATGTACAGCATATTGTGGTCGTAATACGGCAGCGAGGCTGCTAGGAATTATTTGTCTTTGCAATAGCAGTCAGCTAAGTGCGAAACTACAGCTACAGAAGGGGATGCCTCCCTGTTCATGTTGGCATCCCATTACCTACCAGCCTCATGGCAAACCCCATAGAAACAGTACCATGATGTATTATTATATATTCTAACTCACTCATCAGAGGAGATTTGAGTGATGCTGATTTGCACATATTGAAACAAATTTGCATAAGGGCAGAACACTTTATTTTGGATGCATGTGAAAAGAACTTCTCAGTAGGACACACTGAACCTTTACAAGAAGCTGATTTTACTGGGATCAGAAGACCGGCTTACTACTTAAAAATATAGCAGTAAGTAAGAGTAATGATTGATAAATGACCCAGCAGCATTCCGTCATCTATTGATATTGCATGCTACAGTACAGACACACTCATATTGATTTCACTGTGTCATGTTAGTGACTAGACCCTAAAAAATAACTGTTCTGCCTACAAGAACTAATAAAAATCACAAATTCAGAGCAGAATGTTTCTCCTGTATCCTAGAGTATAAGTAGTTGTCTTCCTATATCACTGGTTATTTAATAGAGGAAATCCACTCACTGAATTCACAGAAATAATTTGTTAACAGCAGATAAATTGCATTTCTTTTAGGAAAGTCATACTGTGGAGAGATTGGAAGTAAAGCTAAGACTACGTTCATGAAACAAAATATTCCATACTGAGTTTTTAAATCAGACTTGATTTTGTAGCTTAACTCGGACAAACATCATATTTGGCAAACAATTCTTTCTGAATACAGAAAGTTAATGTAATGAATTGTTTTCTAAGTGACATTAAAAGCAGTTCTGTCATTCTTGTCCTAAAAAATTATTGGTTATACAAAAAGCAATGACAGCAAAGAGAAATAAAAGCATGATAGAAATTACTGGACCTTAGATTATCGAAACCAATAACAGTATGTACACTCCTTCTCGAACTAAAAGCCAAAGAAAAGAAAACAAAGCATGGGGGAAAGGATATGAGACCACTGTAAGGACTATGAATAGTTCGAGATTTTTCTGGGTTATACAACTCTTTAAAACTAATTTTCATCTCCCTATTTTTAAGGATTTTAGAGGAAAAAAAAGTCCTAAAAGAATCCTGACTATGAAAAGATTTAAAAATACATAAAAAGAATATAAAAATCCCTCAGAATGGGGTAGTACCTCTTTTTCCAAAACCATATATTACACTTCCATCAGAAAAGTTGGACATCTGGTGTGCAAAATGTTCTTTCCTACTTAACCTGCCAACTGTGGCATATACTGTAGAAAATACTTGATTATGATGTCAAAGCAAAAGCACTTTGATGTAAAGAGCATCCAATTTATGATCTCCTTTTCATTCTGCAAGATCTCCTGCCAAATCTCTAAAAAAAAAAAAAAAAAAAAAAAAATCGCCTCTTTCAAAAAGATTTGCTAATAGTAGAAATATTAAATCTTGCAGTAACTCTTTCTCTCTGCTAATGTAAATCACATCTCTTCCTAAGATATTTATGATGCTATTCATAGCTCAACAATGGTCTGACCAAAAGTACACAAGCTTTAGGGTTGAAAGAGGGACTGAGGGTAGAGAGATTTATTACAGGTTCAAAGGTAGAAGCCCAGGAAACAACTGCAGGATATATGAAATATATCTTGAGTACAGCCAGTTCTTGTGTTTCAAACATCAATTAGAGATTTTCCTTTAGATTGATGTACTTTTATTTGAGGTACATTGATCTACTGCAACTGTATACAATTAACTACTATATGATGACTAAATAGTTAAATGTGTAGGTGTTCTTTCTAATTTGTTTTATATTCAGTGAGTGAGTAGGAAAAATGGGCAAACATGACCTGTTAATGTTTAGATTAATAGACATAACATAAAAATTAACACAAACTAATATTTAGATTTGAATGTTAAATATTTAGATTTCTAGTTTTTCCAGTTTAGGCAAGGAGAAGTAAATATTCTGGAACAAAAACAAATACACCAAAATGTGGAATAAAAAGTCATTACAATGTTTTTGACAAGTAACATAAAATTTTTGTTATAACTTTAACGGTTACAATTGCCATAGAAAGTGTGGTTTTGTTGCACGCAATTGTAATTCATACCATGTATGGAGCTTTTGTTTTTCAACATAGAAATAAAATTCACAAAGTTATCATTCAGCATATTAGAATCAAAGGAAAAATATATCAGGCAATTCTTTTCCTTTAGCCACTTATGCTTGTAACTAAGAATTTCCTATGGTTTTAGAATTAGAGATGACAGATTTGTGGTAGCAGTCATATTTTTACCTTTAAAAATACTTTGTCAATGTGCCAATAAATTTTCATGTTTTATATTTAAGTGAATTTCTCTAATACAATACATGTAAATGTGAGTACTCGCACTGAACTAATGGTTTCTTCAAAATATGATGAAAATTACTGGTTTATCAGTCTGGCCTTAGCTGCACATTGCTAAGACTCATTAGCATATATCTAAGTTTCTTATCTGTATGTTCTTGCATGTTATGTGTAGTTGATGACCAAAGTGGTTCTAAGTAAGGAATTAAAGTACATGTATATAAATGAAAAATAAGATAAACATGCCTCACCTTCTTATCAGATGTCTTCAAATGTTAAATAAGAATTTACTACTATGGATGACTGATTTGGGAAGTACAGTGAAGTAAGAAAATAATTGCAAATACAGTTTTATTTGGTTTTAAAAGATGGACATAATTTGTCTGAAATTTTCCCTGTGCTTTGACTATAGCATTTTCTTTACATGGATTGATTTACTGTACAGCTTTTATGTTCATTCTGTACATCGACAAGTGGACTTAAATTTATCTTTTCCTATGAAGAGGTCTCTGAGGTTTTTTCCACAGCTCCTCCCAACAGTCTTTTCTTTTCTTACTTAGAAATAGAAATAGTATGTTGAAGTAGTAGTAATCTTGAAATAATGTTTTGAGGATTCCTCTCCTGCAGAAACTAATTTGAACACTGTCTTGCTATCATGTGGAAGAGGAGAATTCAGGGCATTGCACTGTTCAAGAAAATAGTTTATTGTAATGCTATTTGCATTAGTACAAAAAGTGTTAAAGGACCCTTAAGTAATTTAAAAATATATTTTTTATATACTTTTTCAGTGCTCATCTTTGGGGTAATAAGGACTGGAAATTAAATCATCTCATTTATGGGGATTTCATAGAACTTGATAGAACTTGGTTCTTTGTTCAGGTTTTTGGAATCTATTTTAGTCTTATGGCTTTCTTTTTAATTGAAGCAGATCCAGATGAAAATGTTTAAAAGATAGCCAGTGTTTACAGTAAAACTCAATTGTAATCACATGCCTACTGTTAAAGACATTCTCTCAAAGGACTGTGATTATTTTTCAAGGACAGAAATTTATGTGGTATGCTCTGCTGTATGGATACACTTAAGGGATTAAAAACTCGGGAATAAGTCACAAGGTGTTATTTTTCATGTGAAAATACTCTATGTGAACTATGTTTGTTCATTTCAAAATCTTTTGTTTCAAGTAAAGTATTTATCTTCTGATCGAAATACAAGATTCCTCAATGGAAAGAAATGACTGTTAAAATTGTAGAGTGATTAGACAAAAGCCAATGTGCAAAAAAAGAGAATAACAATAAAAAATTCTACCAGTATTTTTATGGGGTACTGCATAAAAATTATCAACAAACACAGTGAAACTTGGTTCTAGAAGAAATGATGTTCTGTGAGATAAGAGATTGGAATATATGTGCAGGATCTTCGTTTGTTTTAGATCGTTTCAGAAAACAAAAGTTTCTAATGTGATTTGGCAGAGGAACCTGAGTAGTGAGAAGAATTTTTTGGAAACATTAAAATTTTACTTTTAGAAGACCAGAGTCAGCAGAGAGAAAGTGTAATTTGACATCACTTGAATGCTTTGTGAGAAGTATTAGAAGTGGTATTCTAAGGAAGCATTCTAAAATACATGAAATCCAATGTATTCTGAGAATTTCATGTCATGATTGTTATTAGAAGGTTGAGGTAGAAAGTGAACATTTATGAGGGTGGTTTTTTTTTTTTTTTTTTTTTTTTTGAATGACTTCATTTTCAAATATGGATACGAATTTTCAATTTTTGCATAGCTGGATTAATAAATTGTGTATATACGTTGAAAATGAGGCCAAATCACGGGAAAGATATCAGAGATCCTTGAGAGAATGAATGCAGAGAGCAGGTAATGCCAGTATCAGAGGCTATTCCCTTCTCTGCCCAATTCCACTCTGAATGATTAAGTGCCAGAATGTTAAGTACTCTTACGTAGCTGAATAGTGACAGAGAAAAAAAAACAACCTTTCTTGCAGTTGGAAAATGTCATTGTTTAAAGAGGAAACCCCAGTATCTTTACTCAAGAAAACTCATGAGCAAAGACAAAGCTATTTCAGGCCCACAAGCAGAAATCTCCTTTTAATAAATCTTATACACGTCATGGCAAGACATAGATTCATCCCTGCCTACCTTTTTTTATTAAATGTGGATTAATTGGACAGTTAGACATAAACGTGAGTTGTTTTTTTTTAAAGCAATGATTTACTCAGTCTGCAGTTTACAGATTTATGACTTTTTCACATGAATTATTTTATACTACCAAAGAATGAGGGAAGGAAGATCTGATTCTAGTTTTGTGTTGCTTAATCACCTTACTGGAGTGATGAGTGGCAATGTTTCATGTTAAGTGAGACTTGCACCAATTACACATTATTTGGGTATCTCCTGGGTATAAAGATAAACCTATGAAGTCTAAAGTTACCCCTACTGTAACTTTAACATCAGTTATGAGAACTCCATGGTTGTTTTTCTGAAAATTTTAAGACTGGGTTGTATCTGTGATCCATAATTGCAATATTATGACATTTTTTCTACATAATTTTTCATGTCCTTCTTAATGCATTCTAATATGCTGGTTGCTTTCTTAACCGCATTCACGTATAAGACAATTAAAAAAAAAAAAAGTAAATTAGCAGCTAATTTAGATACTTTTGAAATGTGTGAGGAATCTAAACCTTTCCAGGTCTAGGGGGGACCTTAACTGACTTGAGAGGTGGGTCCATACAGTCCTCACGCAGGCCAAGTGCAAGGTCCTGCACTTGGGTCACAAAAATCCAGAACATCAGTGTAGACTGGGTGAGGAATGGATTGATAGCAGCCCTGGGGAGAAGGACTTGGATGTACTGGTAGATGAAAAAATGAGCTTGAGCTGCCAATGTGCACTTGCAGCCTGGAAAACCAATTGTATGAAAAGAAGTGTGGCAAACAGACTGAGGAAGGTGATTTTCCTGGTCTGCTCCACCTGAAGGATGAGACTCCACCTGGAGTACTGCAGCTAGCTCTGGGGCCCCCAGCAGAAGAGAGACATGGACCTGTTAGAGTGGCTTCAAAAGGGGGGCATGAAGATGATCAGAGGGCTGAAGCACCTCTCCTATGAAGAAAGGCTGAGACAGTGGGGGTTGTTTAGCCTAGAGAAGCAGCAGCTCTGGGGAGACCTTACTGTGGGCTTCCAATACTTAAAAGGAGCATACAAGAAAGATGAGGAGAGATTCTTTACCAGAGGTTGTAGTATTAGGACAAGTGGCTTTAAACTAAAAGAGGGTAGATTTAGATCAGATCTTAGGATCTGGTGGTGAGGCACTGGCACAGGTTGCCCAGAGAAGCTGTGGATGCTCCATCCCTGGAGGTGTTCAAGGCCAGGCTAGATGGGGCTTTGGGTAACCTGGGAGGTGTCTCTGCCCATGGCAGGGGGGTTGGAAGTGGGTGGGCTTTAAACCCAAACCATTTTATGGTTCTGTTATTCTATATTAATATCTAGGGTGCTTAAGGTTCATGTTAATAGTTTGTCTATTTAGCTCTATTGGACTGTATCTTTTACCTCTGGGAATTAAGGTTGAATTTTCTTGTACTGAGACTGAATTTTTTTTTTTTTTTTCCATGAAAGTATTTAGTTTTAGCTGGCCTTCAAAAAGTGAATACTTTGAACATAGTTTCTGCTGAAGTGATTCCAGTGTTCTTGCAGTTCTATACAAGCCAATTCTCTAATGTAGAATTAATTGAACATGAATACACCTATTTCTCAGTCAGTGAAAAATAAAAATAAAAAGTACAGAAATATGCTTTCTAAAGTATTTTAGAAAGTGTTATCTGCAGATAAATTTTGTTTTAATGTGATTTGTATTTTCTTCACAGCATTTATATGCATGTGTTCTTCCTAAGATTAATGTAAAGTCAGGGAACTAACACAAAAAGTGTGTATGGTCTTATGAGTTAATAAATGCTAACATTTTAGGCAAGAATGTAATGCCTTGTGTTAAGATACAGATTTTCTCATAGCCTAAGCACTAATTGCCAAAGTATGTTTATTTTTAATTTTAGAGTGATTGTGCTGACTCATACTTTCCTTGCAGCTAAACATAGCCCAATGTACATATGTTCCCTGCATAATCCTGATCAGACAAGCATACTTGAAAGGACAAAATTCCCTGTTCTTAAAGAAGAACCTACCTTCTGTCACTGAGACAACTAATTTTGTAGCTAGTGTAAAAACTTCATAGGGATAGATTATAAAAAGAACAAAGAGTCTTGTGATGACAAAGCATTGCACTAATATATCACACCTGAAACTAATGATTAACTCCATACTTTATTGGATAACTTTAATGAATTTCAGTATAGCTTCAAGACATAACACATACAGTCATTTTCAGATTTCTCATTTTTATAGCCACCAGCAGACTATATCTTAATGGCATTTTGAAAAAGAATGATAAAGGAGTTTTAAGAGTGGCTAAAATGGATTTTCTCACCCACATAGCGTTGTATATGTGATTCTGGAGTCTATGGAATATATTAAAGCACACGACAGAAGAAGAGTCAAATGGCCATGAGTTAGTAATGCCCTATGTGATTACAAGAAGCTGTGATAAGGTAGAGTGCTGCACTGATATATCAGTTCAGCTTTATAATGCAATTTAGCCTCAAAAGGTTTTATTAGTGTAAGCAGAGCACCTGACACAAGTATTTTTTCCAGTTCTGGAGATAGCATGGATGTTCAAAGCGCAGGCTCCAATGCGTGTGCAGAGACATCCACATTCCATTAATCAGCTTGACTTCTCTTTTCCTCTTCTCACCGTAATATTTCCTAATCAGGATTGTTTAGATTTTCATCATCTGATCTCCTTTTACTCTCATCACAGCACAGCTCTGAGCACAATGAATCTGTTACTTTCACCAGTAGAATTCCATATTTTTGGGGGAAAAATAGCTGTCTCCTTCCCATTCTCAGTATTATCCTTCTCTCTTGTCACAATGACAGATTTTAGTTTGGTGCATTTCAATCATGTTTTGCCAAAGCCTTACAAATGTACATTGAGCATTAACATTAAGATAGATGACCGCTCATTTTCAGTATTTAAAACCCACCAAAACACGGGTCTGGTCCCCCAAAATCATCCATGTTGATATGTCCATGTGGAATAATGTTATTTATCTCTCAGGAACAGAACATCAGATGCAATCTCTTTGCTTTTTTTCCTCTGGATTCAGTTTAAGCGAGGGAGTTTCAGGAGGTTATGTCAATACAAAGACAGAAGAGTATCTGTTCTGGCACTTGACCAAAACAATGTCTTTTGTATTTTAATAAATTTATTTCAGATATTAGTTAAAAAAATAAAAGTGTTATCAATGGAGAAATGTACCAATACCTGGAAGAATATGTTAGATTATTATTGACTGATTCTTTGAAGCAGAATAGACATGTCAGTAGGAAACAGTTCACATAAAGTTCATGTTGTGAATGATGAAGTGTGATTGAATGAATCAATGCTGCATTTTAAATAGAGTTAGGACAAAGGATTTTATATTCAGATGGCTATAGACCCACCTATTTATGTATTATGCAAATACTGAAAGGCTGCTAACTCAACTACATCCTATCTTTCCCTCTAGTCTTGCTACCCCTTCCAAGGTTAAACAAGATGTACCTGGATTTTGCCCTCCGACAGTTGCAGGAGTATTGAACCATTCTACTTTGTTTTAATGAACTGGTCCATAAAATCTCAGATTTTTTAATAAAAGATCAGTATAGCGTTGTCTAGCACTGAGAGCAATCTTCAACATTCAGGAAAATAGTCAATCCAAAAATTTCCAGTACTAAATACTGCTAAATAGCTTTGTATGCACCTGCTACTCTCTCTGTCACTACTCTTCTTTCTTCTTCATTGTTTTATGTGTCTTCCCCATCTTAAGTGTTCCGGTTCATGTTTTTCTTATTTGGATTCATGTGCTTCTTTTGGTAGTTCCTATTTTAGAATAGTTATTTATTCTCCAATCTAAATTGCCATAGTCTCTTCAACACATTTCAAAACTGTCTTTTAAATTAATCTGTGTTTCCTTTATAAAGATGCCACATACATTTGTTTTCCTTACAAATAAATAGCATATAATCAAAATATTTGAGCAATTTTTTTTTTTTTTTTTTTCTCAGAAGCCCAGGCTGTGTCTAGCTGGGAGAAACAAACAACCAAAACAATAAGCAAACAACCCCACCCCCTGATATTCCTGTTGGTTCTGTTGTCTAAAGGGAGACTTTTCCTGTAGATCTCGTTTTGTAACTTCAAAATGGGTACATTCAACTGATGGAAAAATATAATTACTGTCCTTAAGATAATTTATCACCAAACTACATTTGTGACATCAGTCATTATGAGGTCTAATGCATGTAATTGGCAAATGTGTTTGCATCTCATACTTTATTCTAATTGACATCCACCATATTGCTGCTGACAGCTTTTCAGCCCAGATGAATGCTGTTTGCCAAGAGCTATTACTACTTTGCTGAGGTAGTCATACATGGCTATATTATAGTGAAGGTACAGAGTAAAAATTTGCTATGATTTTTTTTTTTTTTTTTTTTTACTGCTCAGGTGTTTGGGTTCACTAGTTCTGAATAGCAAGGCTTTGACATGTATCAAGTAGATTCTTGACAGTTTGACGATATGTCACTTCTGAGGGTTTATACAGTACATGAAAAGAGGACCATGGAAATACTGAAAGGTTACTATTCTTTGAATGCACTGAATATAATTCATGCAAGATGAAACTTTATAAATTAAATCACTGAAGAAAAATGTTTTACTAAAGAAGCTACCATTAGGCATTTTCTCTGTTGTAATAATAAGATTACATTTTGTCATCAGTACTCTTGCAAGAAGACAATTAAATTTAAATTTTTGAGTTAGTGAAGGCCATAAGAGACTGTCTAGAGGCATTAAATAGTCAGCATACTACCTACTACAGTGACATCCCGTCAAAGTAGAAATAGTGGCCTGTCACTCTCAGTGGACTAAATCATGATGTACTGTTGCTGTTATATAAAGGTCTTGGGTAGTAAAGGTGAAATAACTATAGCTCTAGTGAGATCAGGATGTTTACACTTAGTATTTTGGATATTATTAATTCACCCAAAAATCTTTAGAGGAAAGGAAAGTTAGTGAAATGCAGTATTACTGTGTTAAAGTGGTTGCATGGTTCAGTTATCTTATAGTAAGTATATTGTAAGTATAAATGGCATTCAGTTGAAACAAGGTAATGAACATTAAAACATGAAAGCTACACATTTAACCAGTACCTATACATGTTAGTACCTCAACTGTAGTTCCTGTGCCATCGTCATTTGCAGCACTTATTTTTTCCTATATTTTAAGGGATAGTTTCTCCTTCTGCCAGAGTTCCTTGAACATTAGAGGCTAGCCATGGTAAACAATTTTTAAAGTAAAATTAAAGCAAATCCTTATTTCATAATTTAAAGGTGCTATTAGATTCAAGCATATTTAAAATTGCTGTTTTCTGATTTTGTTCTTCTTTGTAACTTCCAGAAACCAAGAACTTCACTTTTTAAAAATAAAAATTAATGTAATTTTAATACATCTTGTAGATTTAATAGCTAAATGCTCAGAATACCATATGTGAAATACGCTCTCCAGAGTAGTATTTTGGGTCTGTCCAGTAGCATCCATATTTTGTAAGAAAGCTACAGGCTACAAGGGAAAGCAGTGGCTAGAAACTTTCTTCCTTTTTTTTATTTTTATTTTATTATTATTTTTTTATTTTAGTTAAAAATGTTGGTATTTTTATTAAAAAATATAGGGAAACATTTTTAGCTTTGTTAAGCTTTCATGTTTACAGTGTTTACAAATAAGCATTGTTCAAACTTCTCTGGGTGCTGGGTGGCAAGTCTTTTTACTAAGTTCTTTTCTTATATTATGCTTATAACAAGATATTGATTAAATTGTGATTGCTGTACCTCTCTCTTCATTACATAGTTTACATTCTTACACTTTTTACAGAATTATGTATATAATGTTTTTATGATATCTAAGTGTGATATACATGGGCTTCCAAAGACAACATATAACAATAATTTAAATATGAAATCTGATGTGCTTTATCTCTTCCTCCTACTAATTTCAAATTCAACATTTAAAACCTTCCTACTATCAAAGACATTTTCAGAAAACGTGACTTTCAGTTATGCAGCAATAAAGACGGTTATATTCTTCACAAAGAAAGTAGTTGGATATTTTCAAACAGTAATGATAGATGCTACTTTTCATGTTAAGAGTACCTTTTTTTTTTCAGTTTCATGTTTCTTCATATTTATTTTCTCAGATTTTATTGGGAATGAGTTTCATATTTTTAAGATAGTAATTGGACATCATTTTTCTACAGCAGCCATATTTTCTACTGTATACGCTATACAAGAGAGTTGTATTTATACTTGTAAAAAATGATGTAATGTTTTCCATATATTAAAAGGCAAAAAAATGCTACCAACAATAAATATGATCATCTCATTATATAAAAATATGAAAAAGTATTACTTACAGTGTAGATGATATATCCAAACCAAATATATCTGAGGCTTATCTTAATTATCTGCACGGAAAATAATTGAAACAAGTGTGAGAAGCCATTAACACAGGTATTTCTAAGAAATCTAAGCTTTATTTTTTTTTTTAGCATCGTGGTAAGCAATATATAGCAACTTAGAAATGACATAAATTTTTTTATACTTTGCATCCACTTTTTCCAAAACACCAGTCATCCATTCCCAGACTGTGCCTACTACAGATAACGCTATCTATTTGAAAAGGAATTTAGCTTTACATATATTTAAAATAAGTGATAAATATTCATATGCAAATGGCATAGTGCTATGTCATTTCCTTTTCATTTCAAATTTTCAAAAATACTCTGAAGTCACACTTAGTAGAATTTTAGGTTTCACCACAGAATTATAATTCAGGTTGAAAAGGACTTCCAGAAGCTATCTAGTCCAATGTCCTGCCTAAAACAGGTATAATGTGAGGGTGTGAAGGGCGTTGTTTTGTTGAGTTTTCAATATCTCCACAATGCAGACTGCACAGCTCTCAGGGCAACCTGTTCCAGTATTTAACCACGGTAATGGTAATTCCACTCCCTCCCGCAGCCTCAGTATCTAACTGGAATGTCTCATGTTTCCATTTGTGACTGTTACCTCTTGTCTTCTCACTGTGCACTGTGACACGAGCCTAGCACCATCTTCTCTGTGTCTTCCAACCAACATAAGCAATAAGGTCTTCCCTCAGCTTTCTGCTGAACGGACCCTGTTCTCTCAGTCTCTCTTTTTACACAGTGCTTTGCAGGCCTCTGATCATCCAGTTGGCCTTCTTCTGGAGTCACTCAGTAGTATGCCAATATCCTTCGTGTACTAGGGAGTCCAGAACATGATCTAGTACTTCAGGCGCTGTTTTATAAGTGACAAGTTGAGGGGAAGAATCATTTTTCTGGCTGCCCACACTCATAGTAATCTAGACCACGATGGAGTTGGCCTACACTTCACCAGCATGACTGCTGGCTCATGTTCAACTTGTTCACTGGGAGCCCCAGTGCCTTCTCTGCAGAGCTGCTTGCCCCCATCAAGAAGCTGGGGGACAGTTGCCCACCAGCCTGTCCCCCCTTGTTGCATGTGGTGTTTCCATCTCAGATGTAAGACTTTGCACTTGTTCTTGTTGCGTTCCACGAGGTCAGCCTCTGGCCTGCTCAGGTTCCTATAAATAGCAGCCCTGCCATCCAGTGCGCTGACTGCTCCCCCAGTTTGGGGTCACCGCAAACTCTCTCTGTCATCCAGGCTGATAATGATGGCATTAAAGGACTGGCTGCCAGCCAGGCTGTGCACCACTGATAATAACTCTGTGAGCCTAGCAGTCCAGCTAATTTTCCATCCAGCTTTTCGTCCACTTGTCCAGCCAGTTTCTCACCAGTTTGGTGATAAGGAGAGTATCTCTAAGGTAGATAAGACTATCGCAAAGGTAGATAAGAGCACCTACTGTCTTCCCCATGTCCTCAGTGCCTGTCACCTCATCACAGAGAGCAATGCAGTTGGTCAGGCACAATCTGCCCATGCTTGCTGCTTGGATAAGAAATGGCTTCTCGAGAAGAAAATCCCAAGATCTGGATCTTTGCAAGGACTGAATTGAAGCTGACTGGCCTGTAGGAAGCTGACTGGCCTGTAGTTCTCTGGGTTCTGCTTCTTGCTTCTCTTGAGGATGGGTGTAATGGCTGCCTCCGAAAGTCATCAGGACCCTGCCCTGGGGGCCATGGCTTTTCAAAGACCATAGCAGTGTCACAGTAACAGCTGCCAGCTTCCTCTCCTGACTCCTTCAGGCCTGCAGACTCCCATAGGCAGCTCAGGGACTCAGGTCAAGCCTTACCAGTGAAAAGAGAGGGGAAAAAAAGCCTGGAGTACCTCAGCTTTTTTGCCTACCGCTTGCCACTAGAACCCCCTGCCCTGTGCAGCCTTCCCGCCTTCTCCTCAGAGAGCTTCTCAGGCGGGAGGGCAGCGGCGCAGTGCTGGGCCGCCATGCCTACAGCCAGGCTGTGCTCCCTCAGCAGCGGTGACAGGCAGCCCCGGCCACGTCTCCTCTCTTGGGACCAGGAGCCCACCAAAAGCACGAGGGGCAGCAGGAGCAGCGCTGGGTGACCCTGCCAGCACATGGCGGCTGCCAGCTAATGGGGGGGTGGGAGAAGCACGTGGTGACCCTGTGAGCCCTGTGAGGGGGTTTCAGTGCAGCCGCTTTGCCCACGGGATTATTTGTCACCCTGTGAGTGCTGGCAGAGCTGTTTGTGCACCTCGTTTTTTCTTGTTGGGGTTTAGCACTCTCTTAAGAAGCAGGGATGTTTTCAGAAATACTTTGTAGGCCCTGGACCTCTTTCCCTTCATCTCTTAAAGAAGTTTTCAGTCGTAAACTGCCTAGTTTAGAGGTGCAGCCTGTACTAAGCCATAAATTGTGCATAGAGGGGAGAGGTTTATGAGAGGCCATGTGGGGCCTGCCGCCACTGCCTGCGGGAAGACGAGCCAGGCTGAGGGAGCAAAATGCAGCATGTGTGGAGAGAAGGGCGAGAGGTGAGTCCTCACTGGAAAGGTTTTAGGAAATAGTAAAGGGTTTCAGGCAGGTTAACATTTTGCTTTGGAAAGAGAAATAAAGGAGAGGTTAACAAAGCCCACATTTGGAAAGGGAAGAGGTTCGTTCTTTCTTTCTTACTTTTCCTTTTTTTTTTTTTTTTTTTTTTTTTTTTTAAGTTATTCATTATTTATTAATTTAACTGTGAGCTTTGTGAGAGATGTTGGGTAGAAGCCCAGGGATGTGCTGCTGGAAGATAAGAAGAATAAAGCAAAAGAGACCAGAACGAGCAGATAATTTTTGACACTATTCTGATAGATCTACCTTATCTGGGATGCTATTATCATGGCATGACAGGGCTGAACTACTTTTCTTAGGGTCATTTTGTATGTTAAGGGTGGGGTATAACAGAGTAGAGATGGCAGAGAAAGTCTTAGTAAAAAAAAATAATCTAGTGCTTACAATGTGATACAGATGTTAATGCAGTCTTCTTGCTAGGGATAGCTGGTATTTCTCATTGTTTTTGTATGCCGAGAAGACTAATATCCCAAGGCCACCTTTAACCAGAAGACTATGTGTGTGGGGGGGGGGGGAATGGAATTCTTCTTGTGTTAAACTTCCCTTATGCAGTGAACTATATTTTTGCTCTTAATCCTGCACTCACTAGAAGTATACAGTAAACACTAAGGTTTATAGAAAGTTGTAGTCCTTTATTTCCATCCTAATATTAAAGAAAGCACATACAGCTTGTAGGAGAGGAACAAGGAAACAAGATCAAAACTGAGCTGGAATGGCAAAGTAGCTGAAGAAATACAGAAGACAAAGACATAAAAAATCATTTATTCCTATGGACATTTTAATCATCAACTTGCAAGAGTTAGACAGATCAGTCCTATGTCTACCGATTCCTGTGACAGGGTAAAGGAACACCAAACAATGTGATCCTAGGAATTTCAGTTTAAGTGAATCAAGTGAGGGATAGACTGTTAGGGAAGTCTTTGCACACACGTGCACACATACACATGTTTAACTGAGACCTGCCTGAGTTATCTCCCCAGTGAGGTGGCACAGCTGAACCTGGCAAATGTGACCCTTGATCTGAGTGGCCTTAGATTCATCTGTTTTTGCCTTCTGTGTTCTTACCTTTAGGTAGGAGATTACCAGAAATCTGATGAATACACTGTACCTCTCTACTTAAAGAACTTGGCCCAGTAGCTGTTGCAGATTTCCCGAAGCAGGAGCATCCATTTTACCAATCATTTCTATTAAAAACAAAACCAAACAACAAAAAAAAGCCTACAACACCATAGCATTTTCATTTTTAGGCATACTGAAAAAATAGGAAAACACATTCTGTGCATGAAAATTACTGCAAGTTAAAGAACTAAACATATTTTTACTCAGAAATCTTAAATGAAAGGTCAGAGGAAATGATGGGAAAAATCCATGTGCAGTTGCGTCACATCTTAAAAATAAAACATAAGCAATTAATAACTTATTCCATGTTCCATTAGTCTCTGTGTGGGGTAAATACCCTATAGAAAGCAGAGCCTGCTATTGGAAGCTAGGATGAGCAGTACTTTAGAATAATCAGGGCAAATCATCTAACTGCAAGGCTATATCAATGAGCAACAAAGAATTGTCTTTGTTCAGGGCTTGATTTTTTGCAGAGACAATTGCCTGCATGAATTATGAAGCCAAAAGATATGCATGCCTGAAAAAAATAAAAATAAAATCTACAAGATGTATAGTAACAACGTATTTGAGAACTTAAGTATGGTGAAATTTCAAAAGCTCAGAAGGTAGCTGACAGAGTGCCCTGAAGAAGCATGCAAAGAATTGTACATATTAACTGAATTTCCATGAGGGACCTTAAATTATCAGACTGTTCTTTCTAAGCGTCTGTAAGAGGTGGTGAGCATGAACAACTAGCAGAGATTTTAAGGGAACAAATCAGATTCATCCTATCTCTTTCAAAAATATCACAGCAAGCCTTAAGGCATAGAAGAGACTTGATACAACTTGGGTTTAATAAACTGCATTTTTGATAATCTCAGACAACATTCTCTTACACAAGTTAGGAACCTGTGCTGTGATCTAGATGGTCTAAAGTTAGTGTACTGGGGGAAAAAAAAAAAAGCGTTCATCATTTACTCGTAGTCACTCTTTTTTCCAGTAACTGGACAAAAATAAATAAATAAATAAAGTGTAATTCTGTAAGAATTAGGTCTTGGACTATTCAATAACTTTATTGGTACCTTATGTAGCAGAATAGACACTTTTCTTGCTGCAGTCAGAAGACTGTATTCAAGTTCAAAATAATTACAATAAATTCCATAAACATCAGAAAATAATGTATTTTGGCATGTAGTTTGGCAAGAACAAACACAGACACTAAGTAGGAATACTTAACTCCATGAATACAGGATGAGGAATCACCTCTAATTCTTTAGGAAAGAATATGGGGACAGTGTATTTGACATGCCATCCTGTTACATGCGTAGCCAATTCCAGACTTTTTGCTTCCTTACGCAAGTGTTTGCCCGCCTTTCCTATCAGCTGCAGCAGAGCTCAAGAGGTGTTAAAATGCCTGGCAGACATCCTTTGGCAAATCTGAAAACATTTCATGCCTCCATCACCCTTCATGAATTGAGGCACAGCATACTAATTTCTACCTACCCTCTTACAGGGTTGATAATCTGTAGCAGATGCACAAGGGATAAACTATCTGAAACTGCTAAACCTATATTCATGGATCTTGAGGAGCCTAATGTGTAAGCATGCACAGCTTGTAGACTCAAGTTGTCTATAATTTAAGACAAACAAACAAAAAAAAAACACACACCAAAATACAATGTATGTACATACTGATAATTCATCAAATTATTAAAGGTATAGAATAAAGACTTAGAAACAGGTTCCTTTAGCTTGTGAAGCCAAAATGAGTGTAGGTATATAATAAATTGTTGCCAAGGAGATCAGTGTAAACTGTTAGCTGTCTCCAATTTAGATATTACAAGAAATACTAGGTTTAATTTGCAGCAAAGCTTGGATGCAAGAGATGAGAAAAAGTCTTTGAAAAGTAAGAATGATTAACTGAAGGACTGGATTGTTCATCTGGAGGATATTCCAGATTTGAAACCTTGAGCATTGACTAAACCTTTTTAGAGATTGGACAGGCATTTGTCAGTACGAGTTTAGGTCTGAAGCAAGGTCCAGCTGGACCCTGCTTCCTGTGAGCACTGCTAGGACATGTAAGCATGCCCACTTTATGTCTGTTACTTCTTAAGTCATCTTTTTAGAATTCTCCCAAGTACATAAATAGGAACCAGGAGAAGGAGTAGAAGGTTCTTCTCTTTCTGCTGAAAGACCAAATGAAAATTATGAATCAACTCTACTGTTAAAATAGACAGCTATTTATTTTGCATATTCTGTATACTACAGTTGTTCTTCATGTTGAATGAAAACCTATTTGCAATGTTTTGGAAGGCTGGGCCACTCCCCTCTGTGTTCATCATGTTTCTGCTCTTAGACCACCAAATGGCTGTTCAGGTGTAACAAAAACACCTGTTTAAATCTACATGCCAGCTATGAGACTGAAGAACTCTGGAATCATATGGGTACCTCAGAGGTACCCATATGATTCCCATATGTCCTACATGAGGACAAAACTAAAACTCTTGTTTTCTATAATGTGGTAATTCCATTATTGATGTTGATATTGGTATATTGATATTGATATATTGATAAAGTAGAGTGTGGACTTCACAAAAAAATATTGCTCAGTATATCCTTTGTTTGTTTCTATGTTTCTAATGATTTGGTTTATGGTATATTCTGTATTTGATTGTACTTATTCTGTAATTGTTATTTCCTAGGTGTATCTCCAGAAAAACAAAAAAATAATCACAGGATCAGAATACACTCTGGATTTTCTTCCCACGTGCAGACTACGCCTTCTGAAGTGTTGAATCCATGCACAGCAACACCTTCCTGTAAGTAGACTCTATCAGTGTGAAACACATTGTATAAAATTTTTATTGGGTTCCTGTGTAATTCAGTACTCAATGAAGAAAATGGCTAATTCAATATTCAACCTAAGAAACACTGCCATGTATTGACGTATGCACAAAATATTGAAAGAATAGTGAGAAGGATTAAAACATCTTCTGACAGATGATTTTAGATGATTTAGACAGTATTATCCAGTTTTCAGGAGTGGTAACTGTACATTATATATGGGACATGTATCAAATGAAATCACAAGGCAAGAATAAGAAATAGAATTACAACATGAAGGACCTGTAAGGGGAGCAGTATTTACTTTCTTGCTTATGACCTTCTCTCTGTTTCACTAAGATTAACAACTGCTTATAATCTCTTCCATGTTTAATTGCTATTAAATAGCAGAGATTTGCAACGTCAGTACTAACATATTAGTTATCTCAAGAAACACAGAAAGATAGTTCTGAGATGGTCAGAATGGTAGTCAGAGTGTCTGCTGTGGTAAAGTGATTATTGTCAGTAAAGTGACTTGAGTACTTTTAAAACTGAATTTTATCACACCAGTACAAGCCGAGATGTAAACCTCATTATTGTTATAGGAACAAATGGGTATTTTGAAGTACATGGAATTTGCAAAGTATTCAGGCATATAAATTTTGGTTTTCAGTAACTTGCACGAGGTGTTTGAGTTGGCATACTAGTTTTCTGGATTCAGAGTTATAAATTTTGCCTACAAAATAACACTGTAGAAGTTTTGTGATTTATTAACTAAAAAGAATGTAAGGGGATGTTGTACTGGTTTATTTGATAGACTATCATTTTTATATGGATGAAATATGTAGACTTGCAAATTCTCCTGGAAGATAAAAATATAATGCATTGATTGGGGGATAATATACCCATATTTTTTAGAAGTTTAACTTCTTGAAATCATTGAAATTCAGACATTGATGTTAACTGGAATATTCAGTGCAAAG
Organism: Aythya fuligula; assembly: GCF_009819795.1. NCBI lineage: Eukaryota > Metazoa > Chordata > Aves > Anseriformes > Anatidae > Aythya > Aythya fuligula. The sequence goes on along the minus strand of NC_045562.1, from coordinate 22,267,666 downwards.
TAACTGAAACAGGTATTAAGAAGTAAGAATTCTTATTGTATTGGGCATTTGACACCGGGTCAAATAGATCAGTGTAATTTCTGCACTTTATTTTTTGTCATAAAATATCTGCATCTACTGAAAAGGCTTTTAAATATGCAGTATTACTGTAAGTCATTTTGTATTATTTTTTGCTTAAAGTTGACTATTCAGAGGAATCTAGGGATTGTAGTTTGCCATCTGTTACTTTAATTCTGTGCATTTTTACTACATCGGATGCAACTGTTCAGCCTGGCTTCATGATTTGGAAATAGGAAGCTATGCTTAGGAGATCAGGCAGTGTAAGGATACATCAGTGTTCATTTTCACTCATTTTGTGTACATCTTCACTCATTTTATTTGAACCTTCTTGAAGAGGGCAGATTTGGAAAGAGAAGGAAAGCTGTCAGTAGTATGTTTCTACAACTTTTATGGAAATGAATGACTGAGTGGAGAAGAGAGACAACCACATACTGACTGAATGTCTACAGTGTTCAACTGTATGATAATGCAGTTTGATTATTCAAACTATATTAGACAGTGGAGAATACAGAGGAGAGTAAAATGTTACAGTTGTCGCTATTATGGGAAAGATGTCAGATATCCTAACACTTTTTTACATATTAAAAGCATTCAAACACCAGTTGTAAATTTGTCAGAAACAAAGTTTCATGCTTAATGAAAATTCTTGATTCTAATGGCTAGTGTCAGTGTTCTGCTAAGCATTGTTTGCAAACCTTTTCAGCTTGGATAGTCAAAAGCTGATGACCCTGGATGAATGCTGATGCTCTTTATAGGTATGTGGAGTTGCAGAGGGAGGAACTGAACTCCATAAAATCCCTGAGTGCAGTCAAGTGAATCAAGTGTTTGCCTCCTTTGTTCTGAACTTTCTGTTTGTTGTCCTAGGTACGTTTGTAATTCCTTAGCATGCAGTGTTTTTTAATGGCAAGGCTGTTTTTCAGCAGTAACCATTTGTGCGTATGAAATAATTGAAGTTCACACAATAAAGCATAGTTCAATTTACTTGAACATGTAAATTGGCTCATTTATGAGTCACTTGTGCATGACTGGTACAGCGGTATTCCACATGATAAGTTCGGAAGCTTACAGTAATTGACATATAATAATATTGAAACAGATTGTTCAATACATTTATTTCTTTGACAAAAAGTGATCGATTTTAATTTGTCAAATTCTGTTCTGTTCTTACATTGAACTGAAAGTATACATATTAAAACAGCAATGACTGTGAAGTCTGGTGAGTTAAAATTTGATCATTTCTTTTGTCAAAGAAACAAATCATGAGATTAACTCTAGAGTCATTGTTAAATTTAAAGTGCAAGGTAGTGGGAACACAAAAAAAATGCTTTATGATGAGTTTTTGTCAATCTGTATAATTTTTCAGTTAAGCAGTCATAAATCAAGGAATATTGTATTTTTTGAGGCTCATTAAAGAGACATTATACATTAGAATAGTGAGGCAGTCAGCATAATGAAATGATGAATGCCTATAACTATCTGTATGTAAATGATGTGAGACAGATTTGCTGGCGCTACAGAGGAGAATAACAATCTATTTGACAGTTCCCTGTAGGTGCTACTTCTGGATACAAGTGACAGATGTTAAATGTAAACCTCTTCAATAGCAAGCACTTATTAGCACTCAGTGGGGAAAAAACGGCAATATAGAATAAGACAAATAGCAGATAATGCCATTTAAATAACTTTGTTCTTACAAAGCTTTATTGCCAATGTGTTAAAAGTCTGGGAGGTTGGTTTTCTTGTTTGTTTTCATTGACAAAGATTAGGTGTTTAAGCAAACCTTTTGGAATTTAGAAAATTGTCATTTGAAACATTTAAGAAAATTCACTTGCTATGATGGGAACTGCTGATGGAAAATGTATGTATGACTCCTTTCTTGAACGATTTTTTTTTTTTTGAACATTATTTGGTAAATATTTATCAAATCATTATTATCTGTGATAAATGTCACTATTATGTTTATTTGCTGCAATTGCTTAATTTACTAAATTAGTTTCAGTTGTTTCCAGTTATTTTTTATTTTTTTTTCCATGATAGCATGGAAGACTCAGCTCTGCAAGTTTTATACTAAAAGGGCAGAAGAAGTTAATGAAACCAAATAAGCAGTGGCAAATAATTGTTAGGAAGTCTTACATTTTTATTTCTAGGCCATTTGTGTCAGGCCTAGCCTGAGATGTTACTCCTAGAAGTATAAAATATTAATATGTGTGAGATTCACATCTCGATAATAATCCAACTTTTCAACAGAGATCAGCTTTCAAGTAGTTCAGGAGACTATCAAAAACACCTGATTTATCTCTTATCCTACTTTGTAATAGATTAGGTTAGGGATTTATATTTCTTTTAAAGTATGAATCTAGACACATGAATTGATTTTTTTCAAATTGTCAAAGCTTACTTTAAAGCTTTTTCTTATTTATTTATTTATTTTTTTAGATAGCCTGTCCGTAATATATATTTTTTTCCGATCTGCCAAGCAGATAGGAAAAGGTTAGATTGGAAAGGGTAGAGATTAAGCAACACTAAAAGCAATGCCACGTGCCCGTGGTTAGATTCCATACTGCCTTATGTCTTCTGGTATTCTGAAATCTGTGACACTATTTGTGCTTTCTCTTTGTTATCTTTTGTCAACTGTTAAAGCTACCTTGTGTTGCTTGCACTAAATCTCTTGGGAACTTTGAGTTTCACTGCACCAATGCAGTTTGTAATCCCCTTTCATGGTATTAAATTATCAGCCACATATGCACTGTGTCTGACTTACTGGACGTATTTATTGTTCCCCTGGCTATTGTGCTTGCTAATTTGTTTCTTTATTGCTTTGCCTTGAGTTAGGGAATATTCATCCTCAGTTCTCTGAATTCTTAAAAGAACAGCTAAAGTTCATTCCGATGTACATTTTGCCATGACTTCTCACTGTTGCAATTCAAATGTACTACCAATTTAGCAACTTAATTTATCAAGAGGTCATTCTTAAGTAGATACTGATTTATGTTCATGTAGAACAGCAGCAGGTTCAAAAGTGTAGGATGTGAATATAATGTCAGTGTGGAAAGGGGAGTAAAGACAGGTTTTAAGAGAGTATTTAAGCCATATTCCATGACTGTACCAGCCTCCTTGCATAGCCAGTTTTGGATGTAATAAGCAGCTTGTAAGTCCAGGAAATGTCTTTAGATTCTATTAGCCAAGCCTCCTTAAATGCAGACATGGCTTTAAGCTATTTTATCTCATTCTGTCTGCAGGAAAACAGAGTTGCAAACAAGATGCAGTCAGTTACATAAGAATGAAGAGTTTCTTATGCATGTAATGGCTCGACTTTTGTTCTCATTCCTTTGCCATTTTCAAATGTTCTACAGTCCCTCATACACCACACATACACATTTTTTAAAAACTGCCTTTCCTATGTGGTTGATCTGAAATATTTTGAAGAAAGTGAAAAAGTAAAAACAGAGAGAAGGAAGAGGAAGGAAGAAGGGGATGAAAGAAGGAAGTAGCTTTGTCTTTACCATGCTGTATCTACGAAGTGGTAAAGAGTTTTTCAGATGATAGATAGTAGGGTGTTCACAGCAGTTAGTGAATAGGCTAGTATTTGTGAACTGGGGAGAGTGTTATAAAACTGCATTTCCCAAAGAGAAAAGGTGTGATGGAGATAAATTCCTTGGACTAGAATGGTAGGCAGTTCCTGGAAAAGTATTTTCTTCTTGTATTTTATATTACGTTTCTAATAAAATAGAGTGCCTTCGCTGGGAAGGCCTTATGGTGCTGTATCAGCATGGCTCAAAATACTTTGTTTCATTTTCTCTAAGCTCATTGCAATTTTACAAAGTAGAGTATCTGTTAAAGTCGGATCTTATAGTGTCTCTTTTGGGCATTCTTATACTGCAGAATGGAAGAACCAAAGCAACCTTTTTCTTTCAACCACTTAGAGCTTCTGTGATCCCAAACACGGTAAATGAGATCAGAGATGACTGCATCTGGAACTAAACTGCATCCCTTCTTCTGAGGTCACCCCTATATGGTCCTGTATGTTCCAACATGATGCTCTGAAAATCACTGGAAAGCAGAATTTTACTGGTGTCCTTAATTGTATGACTACAAATCACAGGATATACAAAATACTGAATTAGAAGTCAGAATTTGCTTTAGTCTTATTTAATTTATTTTTTTAACGTGTGTTTTTAAGGCACAAAGACTGTATTTAAAAATAAGAGAACCGTATAAAAATTCTTGAAGTGGAATAAATCTGCAGTCAGATGATGGATTTAAGTGTGTAGTTATGACACATCAAGCCACACCTCCCAGAAGAAAGATGAAAAAAAAAATGTATAATTATTCCATGAGCCTTGTCTGAACAGACAGTAAGTAATTTAGGAGTCTGAGGTGGAGAAATGTGCATCTTCATTAGGATCACAAGTTTTTGGGAAGAAATACAGGAGCTCAGGTACTTTCTATTTTTTATACTGAAGTCATTACATCTGTAAAAGAATTTTCAGATTACAAGGAGCTTTTGGGGAATAGGGAATACAAGTGGTATTTCTGTTTTAAATACAAATGTGTACATTACATTTTATTTCTATTTTAAAAGACTAAGTTTATTTGATGCTTTAATGGTTATAAGTTATTCATGTATTCTGAGTATATACCTTATAGACACATAATTATACACTATATGGACTACCTACAGTACCTAAACATACACCAAGTGTACACTGTATGTGCATGTCTATAAATATAGACTAAATACACACAATATAGCTATACACTTATTTATTTTTTATTTGTAAGAAAACAATTAACCATGGGTTAATAATTTACAATATAATGTAATTGCCTCTAGTACTTTGAAAAAATTCCTTTGAAATGACTTAATGAACTTCTTTGGCTAATCAGAAAGCCTACTGAAACATAAATGTTTCATTGCCTCATTACTTCTGCTTAGTGTAAATAATAAATTAAATACAGTGACATCTATGTAAACAACTGAGAAATTATTTCTTTCAAATATTTGAAGTCACATCACCAAAGAAAAATCATACTAAAGAAAATTAAAATGACAATGCCTGTGTGTGGTAGGTTGAGAGTTTTACTGTGCTGTCATATATTTTAAAATCAACTCACTTCTAGGTTGTACAAGAGTGCTTGAATGACTGCTATCTAAGCTTAACATCATTATCTTTATTTTACTTTTTTTTTTTTTTCATTTATTTATGGGTTAAAGCTGACTGGTAGTCTACAAATAGAAGTCTAATTTTGACTCAAGTGTCTTTATCGGCTACATGTATCTGAACTTATGACTTCATTAATTGCAAAAAAAAAAAAAAAGATTAAAATCTCTTAAATGTGTTTTCTCTTAAAGATTTTTTTTTTTGCATAATGTCGTAAGGAAGTGCTATAGGACTCATATAACTATCTCAGCTATTATTTTAAAGAGCTGGACCGCACATTTAAATAATATTGAATGACAATCATATGAGCTGAGTTCTGCTGTATAAATGTGCCAGGAGAGTAGAAAATTAAAATGGTAATATTTTACATCATATATTTCCAGTAATCAAATAGTTAAAGCTGTTGTAATTTGTAATTCATTGCAGTGACAACATTTTTACAGAAATAATAATTTGATTAACCAAAATGTTAACAAAAGCAAAATGCTTGTGGATTTCTCGAGTAGAAAAATTAGAAAAGTCTTATGAATCAGTTCCAGGAATGTTGGCCTCTCTTCAGCTTTGGTTCAGTCTGAATGCCTTCAGACTGAACCGAAAATGCAATCTTCGTAAGTGATGTCAAAAGAAAGAATGGGCAAAAGGAAGGGGGGTAGAAAAGCATGTACTTAGGCAACCTGTTTGAAAATTTTATTGGATAACTTACTGATTTGGTTATTTGCATCAAGTATGCAAATAATTCTCTGATTTGCAAGTATGCAAATAATGCAAATAATTCACAAATATGAATCTGTGTACGTATCTGCTTTTGCATTGTGTGTGGTTTTCAAAATCTGGATTTAGATCTTGTTGTTAGATTAAACTGAAGGAAAAAATCATATGTATTCAGTAAAAGTTCCTAGTTGTGCAATTCTATCCAGTTGAAAGGGGCTTAAAATTTACACATCAGTCTAGAAGAGAGCTCTCCTTGAGCAAAAGGCTGAAAACTGTTCTCCAGTCCTTCTGACATACAAGTATAATTTAATGGTAACAATGAAAGGAGACTCATAAGGATTTGTTACTTCACTGATGCCTTCAAAATTTGATAGCCCAGCAGCAAGAGCTACCATAGCTGTCATTCTCTACTATTTGTCAGTCTGTACTTTGTCTTCTTTCATAAGCAGGCTACAATTTTAGAACTTTATTGCCAAATAAGGACTGAAAGTCAAGGCAAGACTATGGAAAATGTATGGAAATAAGTTATTTTAATACTTATTACATTATCTTAATACTTTTTGAGATTTCAAGATATATATACACACACACACATATATATGTATTTCAAGATATATATATATACATATCTTGAAATCTCAAAAATATGTATATTTAGTAGTCTCAAACAGTCCTTTGTTTTCCATTTTGAGATATAGCAGAACTTTTCCAAACTGGCTTTTTGGAGGAGAAAACAGACAAAAATAGATTTATGACTGGTATTGAAAATGCTGTGGACTGAGCAATTGGACTGCCACGTATTCTAAGTTTCCTCTTTAGCCATTGTAAAATTTTGACATTCAAAACTGAGGCTGAAGGTGAAGGATTATAGAGGAGACAGAAAGTATATTTGTAACTAAGTACAAAATAACAGTAGAAAAGAATAAACAATGGGAAAAGTACAACTCTGGACACTATTGAAGAGGGTGAGATGAAAGAATGCTTGAAAGAGAGGAAGATAATGAGAATTTTTTTTCCCATCTTAATTTTAGAGACTGCCATAACCTGAGGCAAACTGTTTGACATTGCAAAGCAGAAGCAATTATCTATTTTACTGAAGCGATTTCCACCTGAAAGGGATGGAAATTAGAAAATGGAAAGATGAAAAAAGTGGCTTAGGAATACTGTAGGAATAGAGTATGTATTTAAAGTCTAGTAAATCTAGATGACATGCATCATTTGGTACCAACAGTTGCACAAATAACATAATTTTGTGAAAAATATGTGCACATACAGTTAGATATATAGATGTATCTATTTTTATGTCCATCTATATACATCTGTACATACATCTATTTCTGTAGATGGGTGTGTTTTATCAGGTATTGTACACATCACTGGTAACTGAGTTCCATTATTTACATTCTTTTTCAGGTGAACTTTCTCTGCCAAAATTTTAATAAAGTTTTCCTCTTCACAGTTGCAATTTGCCATTATATTTGAGCGGTAAACTACTAATAGTCCTTTTGCAGCATAAGTGCTTGCTTAGTAGCCTAGAATACTTCACATTTTTTCCCTTTTATCTACTGCATATCTAAAGCTATGTTGAATAAATATGTAGAGTTGGGAGGGGGACAGGAAGGAAAGAAGGAAAAATATCTTAGATTAAAATGAGAAATGTAGCTTTTTTAATTCTGAAATGAATAAAATTAGCCTTTTTTAGTCTAATAAGTAATATTCTACTTGTTACAACATGATGGAGTTTGCACAAATTATTTTAAGAAAAGTAAATTCTGGGATTACCATTGCTTTAAAACAAAAACTTTTTTCTGACTCTTCCTGGACTGTATCCTACTGGAGACAGAAGAATTGATGGATTCTTTACCTTCTGCTCTGAAAAGCAAAACAAAGCAGAACGAAAAACCCAATCAGCATCATAAGTAACTAGGAAGAAAAGACTGAAAGAATGTAATCCAAGATAAAATTACTTTCTGTCAGTGAAATTCTCTATCAGTGTCAAATCACTGTTGTGTCATATTTTTATTGCTGAACTGATAATATGTAATTATTTGAATAGGCTGCTCAGACCTGATGACTAGAAACTCAGGACAGAGTATTTCTAGCTATGACAAAGGTTACCTAAGTCTTTACTTTGGTTTCCTTACAGACAGGTTTTAACCATTATTATTTCTTTATTTTACAAGTTCGTTCATAGAGTTTGCTTTCTTAAACATTCCTTTCCTTCTAAATATATTTGTTTTTAGGAAATCTAGTAGAAAATAGAAATCCTAATTTCTGCTTTATGGCCAAAGACATCCTGGATTTAATGGTTTGTAGGGGTATCTGTCATAACTTTCTACAATTGACAGCCTGCTGTGTAAAGATTCTAATGAAGAATTCAGTATAATAATAGTGTCTGACAGTTCTGATGATGTCTGTCACCTGGGTTCCAGTAAAGACTTCAGACCATTAAAAATCTGGAAGGGAGGAAGAAAAAGGCAGTTAATACGACTAACATATTTTCATAACCCAGTTTAAGAGCAAACTTGTTTTTTAGCTGAGTTAGAAACATTCTTTGTGTTTAGGTCTGTGGCTCATTAAGGAAGTTTTGTCCAAATTATTTTGTTTCCCATTTGTGAATACTGTGTGCAACCTGACTCACAGAACAAGCAATATATGCTTCCATCTTCCACTCACAACAAATAATAAAATTTTATTTCTAATATAGGAGAAGAAGTAGATGACATTGGTAGTAGAGTGATGGTTGGACCAGATGTTCTTGGAGGTCTTTTCCAACCTTAATGATTCAATGATTCCATGATTCTTAGTTTAAATCTACTTTTAAACATACATATAGAAACTGATTAAATAAACTCTAAAAAGTAAAGTAGCTTTTTATCTGTTGTCACGATATTGTATAAACTCACTTTAGGATAGAATAAAACTTGTGGTTAAAAGTTAGCAAGGACTTTAAATCAGTCAGGAGTGGAATATTTCAACTCCCTGCAAACAATCTTGAGAAGATAGTGAGCAATTAAAATGGGGAACTAAGAACAAAAGTTCAAAGTCAGTGCCAACCAACCTTGAATGTCTCTTCAAGCTTATGTTATTCATCCAACCTTAGAGTTCTTGGTTACAAGCAGTACTACTACTACAGAATCCATTGTCTGTGTAGATATCTGTTGTAGCTCTTACTTAAAACAAGAAAATTATGAAAAGCATTCATACGCAAATCATAAATCACCAGTGTGTAACCTGCATAAAGTAAAAGAGGCAAGGTCATGGTAAATAAAAACTTGGAAGTTTATAATTCAAACAAACAAGCATATAAAAAATATTTGAGAACAGTGGAATTTTAGGCATGTCAGGGTTGAGAAAGCCATGTTTTTTAACATGCTCTAGACTACAGACTACATGAGTTTCATCCTGTATGCAGGTATGTGTCTGTATAAATTTAAGATTATTTATAAACCACCTCTCTTCCAAAATGTGCTCATACAATGCAATGATTGTTTGAATTTTCACGGTATCTTGAGGATTCAGATCAATCAAAAGGAAATCAACACTACAGTGTGCAGTCAAATTTTAAAAATTAACCATCAAGCAAGATATTTTACTATGCAAAACCAAAAGAAGCATGATAATGAAAGTAGTTGACTTACTACTTTTAGTTTGCTAGCATTTCATAAGAATAAAATCTAATTGTGTTGACCATACATTCTTGCTTCTTCATTAGCTGAAAGATCAACTTTGTTTTCATTTCTGAGTGCTTCAAATAAATTATTTTCTATTTGCTTCCTAAAATTAGATTTTCTTGGAAATGAATGAGTTTAAATAAAATGATCTACACTTTTTGCTTTAAATTTTGCAAATAAATATTTTATTACCAGAAATAAGCTTTGGGCGAGAGGGACTAAACGAATCAGATTTGCTGTATTAACACAATTCCATAAAATAAAGCACATTTTTTGAGCACTAACCTTGGTGACCCAGTGGGCTGCAATATGTTGTGATTTCTGATCTGTCAGAATTAAATCACAGAGCCTGCTTTTTGGAGAGATTTAGAAGTGTTCCAAGAATTAAGCCAGAAAAAAAAAGTTAGAATGCTTGATACAGACAGTGAACTTAGTCCTTTGTCTTTTTCAAGCCCTGTCTGGTGCCTATATTGAAAAACTTTAGAATTTCCATATTTTGCAATATTTAGGTAATGCAGTGATAATGCAAGTTATTTGGTAGAAAAAGCAGTAGTTGGAACAAGGAGTAGTTGATACCAGTCTTGACTACTGCTGTTTCATTATAAACTATCCACACATTTCTCTTTTCCAAGTTGGAATCCTAATACTGGTTTGGACCTCTATGATGCTGTTGGGAAGCTGGGATCACCTACTACTTAAATGCAGGAAAAGTTTCTCTACTATGTGTAGCCTTTCCTGAACTGACATTTCCTTTCCTATGGCATGTGATGTATCATTGAAGTTCTATGGTCTATCCACAGTGGCTACCAATATATCAAGTAAGGGCCAACAACAACAATAAGAAAGTGCATTACCCTCCCTGAGAAATTCGACAGGTCTTTTTAAACCCTGCCCATCTTCTAAAGGGAGCTCCTGGTGCCTGGCTTGTAACACTCATTTTGTAGCTGAAACACATCACAGCTGTGTGTGTGCATAAGTCCAGGTACCTGGCTCTTTCCGGGGTTTCTTCCAGCGGAATGGAGGTCTTCACAAAGCCTACGGAGGAAATGCAGATTAAACATAGAGTGATTGCATCTTCAGGTTGTTCTTCATTATCTGTCACTTCCTCATCATTTCATGTTAAATGATGACAGAGTTTAGGTGTAGAGCTGTTATCCTGTTTCTTAAGGAGTTTCTTGGAGAGGGTGTTTGATACTTGAATAATCAAAGAAATAATACTGCAGCACCTTTTTCTTAAGAGATTGTGATTTTCATGTGAGGTGACCCAGTCTTCGATACCATTAGATCAAAATACATAATTCTTTTGATCTTTAAGATGAAAAAATGGAATTTTGTTTTGTTCTTGATAAGTTCTTGTTTTGAACTTACTATGTATTTACATAATATCTTAAATATTGGCTATGCTTATTTACAAGTTGATGGTTCTGAGAAGAGAAATAATATGTGAGATGTTTGTAACTAGTCATCTGTTTTGATTTGCAGTATTTGGGGTTAATTAAAAGAAAGACAAAAGAGCAGAATCTGTACTTTAAAACTGGACCAACTGTTCTGTGTATACTTTTAACCATGGAAAGCACTTTATATTTTCATATGATTTGTGTGTGCATATGCAACTTGTATAATTGGATGTGCCTGCCTGTTTTTCATAGACAGAATTGTATATGCAGTTTGAAAAGTCTAGACATTGCTTCTTTAAAAGCAGAACGGTAGTTGACCTGTCTGCATGCAACTAATTAGGAGATTAGCTGGTGAAAGATCTTTCAGATATGGTCGCTGGCGTATATTCACCTTCACTTTACCTATCTCTCTTGGTCAGAGAGGTCTAACTCCCCCTTGTCTCTAAAAAAGTAGCATATAATTTTCTTTGCTTTCTTGGAGCTGTCAGTTTTAGTGTAAATACATTGTTTTAATGAGTATTTTACTGGCATAATACAGCTCTGTATCTCCCACAGCTATGACTTTCTAATTTAAAATAAAATATAACAAAATACAAGCAAATATAACCTAATACAGCATCATCACACCACTGAATAAATAGCATATGTGGAGTCTTAAGGAGAGAGAAGTTAAATTCCTGTTGTTAACCCTCAACCCTTATGTGAGGCATACCAGGACCATATGAAATACAGAATATCTGGTTCATTTCAGTGCTTCTAGGGCTGTTTTTGCATCCTGCTCACACAACAGGGATACACATCAATATATTAAATATCAATTCCATTTTTGCTTCCTTCAGCAGCTATCAGTTGCTCAAGTATTGGTAGAGTATTTAAAAAAAAATCAATAAAAATAAAATTGTACAAATACAATACTCATACTATTATATTGATAAAAAAAACAAACAAAAACAAAACCACTTTCCAATCAGACTAACATGCTTAACTGTTAAAGGAATGGAATCTGCTTCCAATAGAACCAGGAATTTAAAACAGTGAAATAAATTATGGGTTGTGTAGTATGTATGTGTTTAGCATACTTCAGCATATTGTCATATTTCATTATGTTTTGTCTTTTTACTGATATATCTTTTTATTTTGTCATATTTCATCATGACTTAGAGTCTCAGTGAAAATCTGTCACTGTTGAAAACAACAGCTCCGCTGCAGGATTGAATCAACTGTTATTGATTATAAAATGATATAGGTACTTTTTTTTCTTCAACTGAAGTATCTGACAAATGAAACCAATCATTTCATAGGAGTCTGAATAATTATGAAGGTTACATTTATCTTCGTAAGTTATCTAAGTAATTGAAAAAGTATCTTCTGCTTGATGTAGATCACTTGCACAGAACAGTTACAATGTGAATGAGTGAAAGAACAGTGTATAGTATTTGAATCCATTGGTTTGAAGCAGGTTAAATTTGGAAGTAGTTTTTTTTGTGTGTGTGTGTGTGTGTGTGTGGAATGTCTGTGTTTGTTGAGAGTGGGAAAAATATGATTACTGTATCAAAATTGTAGGAAGCACACTGCCAGAAAATACTGTATACTGAATGCATTGAAATATGTGATACTAACTATGCAATATGAGTATTTACGGAAAACTCTTCAGTATATTTTCAAAAGCTTTTACAGAGCATGTGAGCATAGTTTAGTGTTATTTTAAACATATTCTTGTTCTTTTCCCCCTTTTTCATTAGAGAGCTGCTAGAAGCAGGAAGTAAGTTTACAGTCTGCCTCAGTCTCCCTGACTAAATTCATTTATGAGGCTATATTGCAACTCGGAAGCCAGACATGTGCTAAACTATCATTGTGATATAAGTTGTATTGCTTCTGTTGGTAAAAATGATGCATAAGCATAAACTGAACCTCATCTGGTGCATTAGGGTATGAATAGAACTATGGCAGATTGGATAATGTTAGACAAATAATAGGGAAGGCTCAGAAATATTATTTAAAATATTGATGCATAAAATCTGCTTTCTTACCTACTATGTGAGAAGCTTTTGTTAGCCCTTCTTTAATTGTCTCAGTACTGTCTCCTTTGGGATCTTTAGTATAAAATACACAGCAGATCAACACAGAAGAAAATTTTGCTGAGGGAAGACCTGCTAGTGGAGCATCCGTACAGGTGCCATGCACATGGTTCTTCAAGTGAGGACTCCAAGACAGTGGTTTAACCTAGGTTGATAATTAAGCACCATGGAAACTGCTCGCTCACTGTCCCCCAGTGAGGTGGAGAAGAGAATCAGAAAGGTAAAAGTGAGAAAACACATGGGTTGAGATAAAGATGGTTTAACAGGTAAAGTGAAAGCTGTTAGTGCAAGAAAAACAAAATAGGGAATTCATTCATTATTTCTGATTGGCCCACAGATGTTTAGTCATTTCCAGGAATGCAGGGCTTCATCACACAGAACAGTTTCTTGGGAAGACAAATGCTATGCCTCCAAATGTCCTCCCTTCTTCCTCCTTTCTGTGGTATGTTCTGCCTTTCTTCCTCCTTTTTCCTGTGGTACGGAATATCCCTTTGGTCAGTTTGGGCCAGCTCTCCTGGCTGTGCTTCTCTTAACTTCTGGTTCCTCCTCAGCCTATTTGCAAATGGGACAGTGTGAAGAACAGAAGAGTCCTTGACTCTTTGCAAACTTTGCTCAGCAAAAAACTAAAGCATCAGTGTGTTGTCAACACTGTTTTCTTTACAAATTCAAAACATAGGACTGTATGAGCTCTGAAGAAAATTATATCTGCCCAAACCAATGCTGCTAGAGAGGAGACTATTCTGCTAGATGATCTTAGATGAAACATCTTGTTTAAAGGCATAAGTATGTTTCGGGTCTGATATGAAAGAATATGTAAAGTGTCATTTTTCTTCTTCTTTTTTTTTTTTTTTTTTCTGTCAATCGGCATAATATTGACCAGTAGACTCTCATGTAACTAATGACTGCCACAGGGTTTGGCATCAGAACAGTTGAGGGACATGGCATGCTCATGGTGTCTGAAGAGGCACAGACAGGGAAGTAGAGGAGAGACACTGAAGCAGAGAGGCGGAGGGGAAGTTACAGGGGGTGCAAAAGGAGAGACAGCACACTGAGTGAGTATGTGAGAAGACAGAATGCAAATCAGGAAGTAACTGGACTTTCTTTCACCTGCAAAAAACTTGTCCAGTTTAAGCTCGTCTTGCATGGTTCATTTCTCTGTAGTGCTTTTAGATGCATTTTGGTTTTGTTTTTGAAATCTTCTCCTTATATCTTGGTCCAAAAAAGCCTAGGGGATTAAAGCAGTATGTTTCACACTGGAAGTTCATCAGATTGAACCATACACACTGTTACTTTGAAATTGAACAGAAACTTGTTTGTTCTGGGGGACCATTTTAAAGTTTCCACATGATTTACATATAGGCTTAATTTGATTTATAGCAACTGCAATGAGTAGGATTCATATTGTGAAAGTGCCACTGATTCATGCTGTCTCTTACATCTTTGACTGCTCTTGCCCAAAAAATTGAATAAGAAAGCTATTCTCGATCCGTTATTAAAAGTTATGAATATAAATATGTCCGTAATGTAGTTATTCTGAATGCGACAGACAATAAAACATTTACGTAATTGTATAAACTAGATAATATCCTTGGTAACTTTTTTTTTTTATTTTTAATAATATATTTTCAGTGTACCTGTTTGATTTCATGTATTAGAAGTTTGCTGTTCTTGACACACTCTATACTACACCTTATATACTGGTGTTTAGATACATTGATCTATATGTTCAAATATAGTTACATATATTAACATCTTGATTTATATTCCAACTATGTAAGCCTTCTAACATTTTCTTCTACTAATATTCAAAAAACACATTTTCTCTATGACTTAAAGCTGTTGTAAGAAATACCTTCCCTTTGTATTTAAACTTCTTTAATAGAAGTTTAATGGATGGTCTTCCCATTAACAAAAAGAAAAAAAAAAAAAAAGATTATTGTCTTTTGCATGTTAATTCCTTTTTTTTTGCTTGTGACTTCCTTCACATGTTCTGTTATCTATACTCAAAGTTATGCCTTTGGGACCATATGCATTTAAAATTCCAGTGTAACTACTGTAGGCAGAGAGAAGTTTGCTAGCAGTGTTCCAGTTCTGGTTGTACACCTGCTGCTAGCAGTATTTGCCTCTCACTGTGCTAGTTCACAATGTTGGTTATAGTACGACCAAGAGTTACAAGGTCTGAATAATATCCATCCTCCAGTGACCAAGCAACTGCAGAGCTTTCCTGCTTATTCTCAGGAAGAAAGTATACCCTGTGTGGTGTTTAGAGGGAGGATACCATTTTACAATTCATGAATCAGCACGTAACAGTTACTGTTTAGGCAGCACCACCCATCTTGAGATTCAGACTGCAATTCAATCCCTACTTTGTCAGTCAAAGAGTGTGCTTCTAATGTACCCTTAGTTAGCCCAGGGAGCTATATCCAGAAGATATCTGGATGAAATTCAAGAAGTACAGAGAGGCCAGAAAAAATATCCACAACTACAGAGCTATTTTAAGACAGCTTGGTTAGTTGGGCATGAATTGTAGTGTCAGGAAAGTAAATTACCCTGATTATTTTCTGTGCCACAAACTAGAGTGCTCACTGTATTGAAGTTTAAAGCTAGCTCATATGTCTTAATGTTAGGTCACACTCTGCAATGTCACATGTTATTTAGTTACCTGAAATATAAAATAGAAAGGTGCACAATGCTCTTTTATTGTAGTGTCAGAGATAATACTGTGCAAAATTCTAATAAACTGCAGTTTGGAGCAGAAAATATTACGGATGCATTGTATATACATATGTATTCAGTGCTTTGGTAAGATAAAAATTCTGCATGGTGAAAATCACAGGATATTAAACCAACTGCTACTTAGTAAAAACCAAAAAAAAAACAAAACACATATTATTATATATTTAACAGTTCCACATAAAGAAGTTTTTTAGTATATTTAAAAGTCTTAATCCAGAAATATCCAAGAGATGATCTAAATGCCAGAAGAAAATACGCAAAAAAGAAAGGAGATGAAGGGTCCTGATTCAGTTCACAGATTGTTGCTTATATCACAGTTACTTGCCTGTACAACTTCATAATTCTATACTGTTAGGAACATAGATCATGTTAGAAGATTATTTGATTTACATACAAAGCAAACCTGAGATTTGCTCAATCGTTCAGATTTTTGCCTGTAGTAATCCCTTCAGTCAGGAGTTTCTTTTGCCTTTCTTTTTAAAAGAATAATACTGTATATTTTAATGATTAATGAGGTTCTGATTTAAAAGTTATTTTGAAGAATAGACAAGTCCCTTAGCTCCAAGGATAAACAGCAAACAATAATAATAATAACGAGGTAATTCAAAGCCCAGCTGGATAATAACCTGTTGCCAGGAACTTTTAAAATATGTATCCATCATCTGCAAGTATTAATGTGAACAAATTTATTTGAAGTATCAATGGATATTTATATTTGGTTTTCATTTCTTGGAGTTAGGAATATCTCACAATATTTAAGTAGTATTCTAAAGTATTTTTAGTTGAACTGAGGAAAATACTTAAAGCAATATATTTCCTTGTGTAGTTCAATGCTTTCTCTAAATACAAACTTCTAGACAAATGCTTCCTTTAGTCACAAAGAACTAAGATATATTTAGGTCTTATCTTTCTCAATTAGAAATGCTTCCCTTGCTGAGTCACAGAACCAAGGAATGGTTGTGGTTGGAATGGGCCTCTGGAGGTTGTCTGGTCCAGCCTCCCTGCTGTAGGTGGCTCAGGACTACATCCAGGTGGCTTTTCAAGATCTCCAAGCAGGGAGACTCCACAGCCTCACTGCGCAACTTATGACAGTGCTCAGCCACACACACAGTAAAAAAAAAGTGTTTTCTGATATTCAGAGGGAGCCTCCTGTGTACCAGTTTGTGCCCACTGCCTCTTGTCCTGCCATTGGGCACCACTGAAAAGAGCCTGGCTCCATCATCTTTGCACCCTCCCTCCTGAGTCTTACAATTTTTCTTTTGCATGCAGTACCACGTGTTCCAGAATATACTTCCAAATAGCATAAAGGGTTTTCTGGACATGGAGAACATGGGGAGGCTGTCTCTGTTTTTAATACTGAACTGTTCTCAATTACATTGTAAATGTTTTCCTTTTTTTTTTTCCTTCCCACATGCATTTCAGATGTGTTTACGTGTGTTACGTGTGTTTAGTTTGTGATACTAAAATAGGGAGATTTATGCTAAAATAGTTATAGACAGAATCATTTTTTAAGTATAATTAGTCACTTTAAGCTTCCAAATCACTCTAGTGCTGTTGAAAGGCTTACCATGGCTCTCTTGGTTTTAAATACTTGTTAGAGTATATAGGAGATGCATTTGAAATTAAAATAAGTTTGGCCAGTAATTCATTTCCAAATCTGTTTTAAAGCTATTAAAGGAACTTAATATTCTTATAACAATTCACTTAAGTTTAGTCCATAAGGTAAGTCAGGTATTATTTAAGGTTCTATTATTCATGCTTTTCTTTATCTCTTTATCACTGTAGCTTGAGTATTTAGATACTTTTAAAGCTATTTAAAATTCTAATCCTGAAAGGACTGTTTGCTCAGTCCTTTCAGAAACACACACACCAAAGTTAAAATTCCACCCAAGCCAATATGATGGATCAGGCTTATATGCTTAATGAACACTGCATGATGAGGAGGTAACTAGCAGCACAGCCAGCTGCATTTGATTACCCAGTGTTGATGACCATCCTCACACCTGCCATCAATAGGAGGGAAAGGAGTAGCCTGAGCTCAGGAACTTTGGTTTACAAATGGAAAGGCCAGGCTGTTCTGTTACTACAACTCTGCCAAAAATAACTAACCTCAGAATTTTTAGCCTGTCTTTTAAGGAAGCAGGGTTAAAGAAAGATTATCTTTTCCAATTCCTTCTAATAATTTTTGAACCTATTCAGCCACATGGCACAGTGAAACAGAAGTGTTAAAGTTGTTATATTAATTAGGTTTCAAAATCTTAATAGCTCTTTATTAAGATTAGCCAGACATCTGGAGCTAACATCTAGACCACCTGCATTCCAGTTTTACTTCAGACCGGCTTGGCCTTTATACCTGGTAACAGCAGTTGAGGTACCTTAATGCTTTTCTCAAACATTTTCTGGTTTAGTTTCATCCTAAATGAGTCTGTGTGCTCCAATGTTTTTTGCAAAGGAAACCGAAGCGTAATAAGTAGGTGTGGTTAGAAGACATGTTCTGAAAATGCACTAGTGATCAAACTTTAAACAACAGTGTGGATGTATCTTAAGGATGCTAGCTACCTGTGAGGTAATTTATTTGCATGCATGAGAAGCTGAAGGCTCAGAGTAAAGGGAGATACAATTTACGAGTAACAGCTGATATATTCTGGGGTTATGGAGGACAACAGAAGGACCTCTGAGTGTTTCATACATACTGTAAAGGAAAGAAGAGAGTATTACAATGCAAGGAAAGGGTGCTTGGAACACAGAATGCAGGAATTTGTGGAGCAAGGTATGAACAGGACAGCCTGTTTCTCAAAGACAAAATTTTTGTAGTCATATTTTCCGTTATACTTTTTCCAGTTAAAGGTAACTTTCTATAATTTACCATAATTAATTTTTTTTCAGTCTGTTTTTCCAAGCTGGGTCTTGCTCAACTACTGTTGTGCTCACTTGCTGCTTTCCTGTGTGTCCCTGCTTTTTTTCCTTTATACACATTAATTCTACCTTGGCCTGTATTTCTCTGTCAGTATTTGGTCTGTTCTAGTCAGATTGATTACTCTACTCCTTACTATTATGAAGAAGGAAATAAAACTTGGATATGGCCTTTTCTTGTCATAGTGGGACACTGTAGCAACTTCACAGTACATAAGAAGCAGTATCTGCAGAAGTCTTTTCCTGATTAGGTTTAGTTGTAGACAGTATTGAAAAGTTTGCAGATTTTATTTTGGAAAATATAGGTGACGCTGAGCTGTACATACTGGTATTGATTTTGCCTGTAACATGATAAACTCAAATTGTCTTAGTTAAGATTGTGTAATAACATAATGATAGACTATCATTATTTATTTATTTATTTATTGTGTAAGGTGTAATTTCAAATACAGCTTTTAAAATAGGTTTTACATTTAGATGAAGCCTGGGACTTTCTGAACCTGTAACTTTCTTGTTTGTGGATGTAGTGATTACAAATGGGGGTGACAGAACTTCAGATTTGTTGACATTAGTGAATATTCCCACTGATTTTAAGAATAGGTTTTAGGATAGGTGAATAATAGGTAAATGGTTCATTTTCGCAACAATTTTGAGTTATTGTTAAGATCCAGTATTACAGTCATGTTCTTTTGCAGGCATTGTGACTTGTATATCTTATTGTATCATATCACAACTCACAGCACAAGTTTGTTTGTTTTTTTCTAATTGATGCAATTCTCATTCTTTTTTCTTTCCCACAAGGGTTGTGAGTAGTTTTTGAAACATGTTCAACACAGATTTTCCTGTTTATTTTATTCATGCAAGTATGTTTCCATGGAGACAATGCTGGAGTTCATTTCCATTGCAGTTCTAGTCACTCATTTATCTGTTGTTCAACAACAACACAAATCAACTTTTCTGCATGTTGTGACAGCCCTGAGGTGATTCGTTCACAGGCTCTCTCTAGAGTTCATTTCTATGTTTGCACTTACACACACAGAGATAGCATGGTTTTCATTGAAGAAAAGCACTGAAATCCCGTTTACTTATGGATTTTGCTATCTGATTTGGGTACATCAGTATTAAAGAATGCATTTCTGGGGAATAATCTTCATCCCATGTTGGCACAGGGACCCAAGTACATACCGTCTTCTTCCAATTCCTCGCTTCTTTTCCTGACATCACAGCAAAAAAAACCCTACAGCATTCTGAGCTGGTGCCATGCTGTGGGCCAGTGTTGGGATGTTGCTCCAAAGAGAACATGGCCTCTGACTTTAAGTACATTGCTTGAGATTTTCAGCACAGATTTTTGGCCCTCAGGCAAGGTGGTGAAAAAGTGGTCTGCACTGGTTAGAGCTAGTCTTCTCAGGAACATCTTGAACATATCCAATTGCACTGTAGTTTATCAATATAGTTCTTTATAGTGTGCTGCTGATAGCGTGCTGTAGTCATAGAGTGACATCACTGTATTTGAATATAGTTACAGTGTTTTAATTAATTTTTTGTAACTAATGACTACTAACAATTATATGTTTTTAAAAATAACGGAACTGTGGTCATAGTTTTGATTGAATAGATAAAAAAGATGGTAAAGTTAAAGGCAAACACCAAAGAACTGAATACAGGCTCAAGGAACTTAAATTTTTGCAATATATTTCTTTCAAATCAGTTGAGACTAAGAATCCAATTCTACTGAGATTAAGAACTAGCAAAAGCCAGGCAGATAGGCTTTTTCCATAAGAAAGATCAAGTCAAAATAAACCATTACTGGATTTATAGTTTAACAATTATGTTGCAAAATGAAGATATTTACCA
This sequence comes from Aythya fuligula, assembly GCF_009819795.1. Lineage (NCBI taxonomy): Eukaryota > Metazoa > Chordata > Aves > Anseriformes > Anatidae > Aythya > Aythya fuligula. The sequence continues at coordinate 22,247,081 of NC_045562.1, read as the reverse complement.
AAAAAACAAACAACAACAACAACAAAAAAAACACAAACAAAGTGGAAACCTAGATAGTAAACAAACTCACAAAAGGAAGAAGAAAGAAGTAATAAGGTTATGCCGTTGTTTCTTGCCAGTGTTACTGAATCTATTTATGGTTGTATAACAACTCTTTGATTGTCAGATTTTAATGAAAGTCCTTTGTACTGCTCAGGAACAATTAAAGGGTTGTTTTTTCCTCTTTTGGTCTCTCTAACCCTCTGCTCCATGACTATTTTCAAGAATGTAGTCCCCAGCCACTCTGGAGGAGCGTGTTACACATTATAGAAAGTAAACAGAAAGTTCTAGGGAAAATAGTTTTAGCTTGGACTGTTTGAAAATAAAATTTCCACATGTGCAAAAAAAGGAACTGCAAAGCTGAAGCTATCTTTAAGCTGTCTTTATGCTTATGTTTTGTTTTCCTGATTTTTGAATATGTATTAATTACTTCATGAAAGTTATGCTACCTTGTACCCAGATTAAACTAAGGTATTTTGATTTCCATAAGCTGTTTCCAGTAAGCTTAGTTAGGAGATTTTTGTCAACTTCATGCAGTAGTTCTTAGGCATTTTGTAACTGAAAAGGTCTCAGGTTATCTTTCTCTCCAATTTAAATGCTGAAAAGAAACTAAAAGGGTTTGCAATCCATCTGTCTGTATAATTATACTATGATTTAAATTGCTTGGTAATAGCAGTATTAGTAGTCTGCATTCCTTGAGGCACTGATGTAAAGCATAACCTGTCTTCCTTGTGTAAAATTGACCATATGTCATCATAATACATGCCACATTTCCATAGAGTCTTTGGGAAATTGTTTTTGAGAAAAAATAGATGTTCATATTGCTTTCTTTCAGGGAGGCTGTAGCAAGGTGGGGGTTGGTCTGTTCTCCCACGTGCCTGGTGACAGGACGAGGGGGAATGGGCTTAAGTTGAGCCAGGGGAGTTTTAGGTTAGATGTTAGGAAGAACTTCTTCACTGAAAGGGTTGTGAGGCACTGGAACAGACTACCCAGAGAAGTGGTGGAGTCACCATCCCTGGAAGTCTTCAAAAGACGTTTAGATGTAGAGCTTAGGGATATGGTTTAGTGGAGGGCTGTTAGCGTTAGGTCAGAGGTTGGACTCGATGACCTTGAGGTCTCTTCCAACCTAGAAAATTCTGTGATTCTGTGATTCTGTGATTTGGTGTAGAATACAGTGTATTCTAAGCCAGTTTCGGGTATTTTTTGTTTCTCTTAAAGTGTAATAATTAAATTCCATGCTTGATTGTTACAATTTTCCACTTTATTTTGTTGTTATTTCCCTCTATTCTGATAATAATCTTTGCACTTGTTAAAATGCAATGAGATATATTTTATTTTAAAATTAGGGGAACAAAACCTTTGTTTTGTTCCATTAATATATTTGATTTTTTCATGATACTACTATAATTACTCATTTTAAGAAGTGATTGAGCAGTGGAGCTATTCAAAAGTGTGATTCCTGCTTTACTTTAACTCCATGATGGAGATAAAGTAGTCTTGCTGTGGTCCCTTTTCTGTCATTGAAGCCTGAGGAAGGAAAATTATTAGGTTATTCTAGAGCAGTCTGAATGGGGGGGGACAAAACAAAACAAAAACAGGCTGCAGTTTGCTTTACATTGCATCTCAAAAGCCCTAACTAGGAAAGATTAGTTGGGGTACAATAAGTTGAAAATATATTTGAATCAGTTCTGTAAGCTTACACAGAATTCTCATTATTTTTGCAACTCATGTGCATGATATTAACAGAACTGCAAAGAATTTGCCATTGTTATGAGAGTTCCAGATAATTGTACAGTCTACAGTAGGAGGCACCTTCAAGCTTTGAGATTTTGAAATTGATTACTGTAATTTGCAGGAAAACAAACAAAAAACTAAATAACTGTTATGTTCATATCACTTTTGCACTTTTTTTTTTTTTTTTAATTTGAGTTGGTTTACAAACCTCACTTCTTCCGCTAGAAGTCAATACGTTTTTAGGTTTTATTGAAAGGAATATATACATGAGGAGAGAATATTCCATATTTCCCAAAATATGTATTTAATACAAAGAGGGATGAATTTGAGAAGTAAAATATAACATTGAAATGCTGTGGATCCAATGGATCTTTCTTCATATTCATGGAGTTAAGCATCTAGACTATACTTTGTTATTGCAGTGTCTTAACAAGCTACAAATAAAAACATACTAGTTAGGAGCTAATGTGAATGTATCAGGTAACTAGGAAAAGAGTCTAGTGGTAGACATGTAGTTGTTCCCTTTTCACTTTTTGTGCCTGCTTCACGTGAGCCAAAGCTACGCTGAGACTCTTCACTGTTAAATTTCATCTTACCATATTTTTTAGATGTTTTCAAAAACAAAGTAAAGTCATTCTTCCCTAGTGAAATATTTTTATCTCGGAGTATATTTTAGCAAGGTTTCTTTACAGATCATCATGAAGAGCTTTCCAGTTGTTGCTGAATGTACTTACTAAAATTTGTGCATTAGTTTTGCCATTTACTATAGACTGTATTGACATATTCAATTTTTTATTTTTATTTAATAATATTTTTCATTAGCAAGTATAAAATATTTTTGTCCATTGATTAAGTGCCTACAGGGAAAAAGAAATTCACTTAATGGTGAAGCTCATGAAGACGTGGTAGTGTCAAGAATTTCAGAATACATTTTTAGGTTACTATGTTTTGAGCCAGTTACTCTAAGACCAGAACAGATTGAATTCTTTATACACATTCAAGGCGTTTCTTGAAGAATATTGAACGTCAAGCAGGAGATCAAATGTATATCAATGTGTCTAATTACAATTCTTAAACAGATGTCTCATTTGGTCTGGTCACTTTTATGAGTAGCTGTGGAAGTTTTCCAAAAAATTCCCCGCAGAGAGATTTTGTAGATGTGCTATTACAACTGGACCAACTGAGGCTGAATTCCAAATTTGTTTGCAGGAAGTATACGTTGTTGTCATCCCTAAAACAGTGACAACCTATGCAGATGTAGCTAGTGGAATCTCATCTTGAAATTTCTTGTTGAAGTCAAAGATGTGGAAGGTAGATAACTGCAGGAAAAAAAGAGTGAAAAATCAGTGTTACATTTTTTTTTTCTTCTGATCTGACCTGTTGTATCAGAGTGGCTGTTGCATCTGTAGCAAGAAAGTAAATATTGCAACCTCACATCTGATCGAAAAACTGACTTTTACTCACTTTATGAATTTTGGAAATGCTTATGTGTCACTGAATGAGAAGGTTAAAACAGGAAAAATGGTTGGTTTGAGTGATTTATTTTGAAAAAAAAAATAAATTGGTTATTGTAAGTTTGGAGAAGTAGGGTAAGGTGTGTTTGTTTTTTTTTTTTTTTTTTTTTTTTTTTGAGGTTGGGGGCGATGTGTTCATTTTCCTAGCAGAGATGGTAACTTGTTAACTGACATGAATGACATACCTCTGGAGAGGTCTGTAACCTCCTCTTTAGCTATTGGGAATCTGTAGAACTGCTCATCACCCAGGAATAGCCATGGAATAACAGAAAAGAATGGCTTTTCTATATCATTGATGTTGTTGGTGAGCAACGTGGGACAAGAATTACCATTCAACTCTAAGCTCCACAGGGCTATCCCTATGCAAGGAAAATCTTTGAGTGGAAGACTAAGAAGCCAGCTTCTGAATTGCCTTGCAAAGTGAGAATGGTTTAAAACATCTAGAGCATAAGGTTTAATTTCACTTTCTATTTCAATAGATGCATGTCTAAGCAACAAATTTCTAATGCTACTGTGTTAGTGATAGCCATGTGTGTGTTTTGCTGACATGACTGTATTAAATGAGATTGATTCATTGACCCGACAAAGGGTCCAAATCACATTTCTAGTGTATCTTGTAGCATACTGAAAATGGGTGGTCTCTCTGATGGTTTGAATCAAGCCTTATCCTATCTGTATCAGAAAATGACTCCATGGAAAGAGTACTAGTTCTATACTTTAACTGTGAAAGGAAAGACAAATTATCCAATTACTAAACACACACTTCCAGGCAATACAAAGTAACATGCTGATTAATCTAACTACGTATAGAGAAATATATATTTACTTCAAGAGATCTCCTGAAACAAGCATCACAGAGATAAGCATAGAAGTGAGTTAAACAAGTAAGAAAGTGCAAGCTGAACACTGAGTGTCTGGGTAAGATGGATATTTTACTAGCTGACTTGAAAAGAGAAAGTTTCACATCTACCAAATAAACTTCTTCCTCATTTTTCCTAAGACATACTTATTTGTGGATGTATTTTTTCTATTTGTAATCTGATTGTAATCCCCTACTCAGATCCTTTTGGCCACAGCAATGTCTATCAGTAATTTCTCTGATCAACACTACTCATTAAGACCACAAATTCAGACACCATTTTTGTGCCACTTCTGTAATTACAGGTTTGAAAGGTATTTCTTTCTCTGTGTGTTCTAAGAAAACATGACTGAATCCCGATTTATTACACATTTTTTTTTTAACCTAACGATAAAGTAATAGTGAAAAGAAAGAGTTAACCTGAGATTAGCTAGTTGAGCTCTTATGCGTTCACAGTTATTGCAATATATATATATATTACACTTTTGAAAAGCAAATTTTTAAAGCAGCATTCTTCTCATATGTATCCAGTATGTTTTTTGCTTGTTTTTTTTTTCTACTTAGTAGGTATGAATGCAACTTTTGATATACAGAAGAGGAATGTATTGTTTAAAAATAGCTAGCACCAAAAGCAAATTTTGTTCAAAGACCTCTTTGAAAGTTCACATTAGCTGTGAAGTGTTCCGAGTGGTTGGAAAAGTGCAAATATTCTTCCCATCTTCATGAAGGGCACAAGGAACATCAGAGAACTACAGGCCTGTAAGCCTCACGTTGGTTCCCAGAAAGATCATGATGCAAATACTTTTGGTAAACTATGCAGGGTGTTGCCATGAAGTGTGTGGCAAGTAACTGGGTGTTTTCTAGTGGTGTTGCTCAGAGTATCCAGTGTTATTAAATATCTTCATCAATAACCAAAAAATGGGATGGACTACAACCTGAGCACCGATGAGAGATGACATCAGACTTGGGGGGGGGGGGGGGTTCTATTTGAAGCAATCTCGGAAGCTGGAAAAGTGAAGTGCTAGAAAGATTTTGAAGTCTGATAAGGATGAATGGGAAATTGGTTACATAGAATTAAATAACCCTGTGTAACAGCATCAGCTGGAAATGGACTGATGGGTTTGCAAAACCAGACATGAGTGGCCTGGTGGACAAAAAGTGAGTGTGATTAGCACTGCACCTTTCCATTTATCTGCATACTGGTCTGCTTTGGGAGAGCATAGCCACCAGGTCAAAGGAAGTGATTATCCTATCGCTTCTGCATTTCTGAGGTTGCATCTTAAGGAATGTGTCCAGATTCAGTCTCCCAAATGCCCAAAGGTGAGTCTTGATGTACTCAGACCAAACAGTAGGAGATCGTATGCCATGGCACAGGTAACTTATGTAAAAAAATGTAGTAGTTATAGCTTGCAGTGTCCTAATGTAACAGATATATTATGGACACAGCACTTTAAATTAAAACACTTTTACATCTATGATATATTTTTGATACATTTATGATTTAGAATCTAAATGCAGTAAGATACACGTAGCTTTTAGAACAATTACATGATTTTTATCTCAATCTTCTGATTGATTCTTTTACAAAAAAATCAAATAGAAATATATAAAATGTTTTTAATAAAATAATAAAAAGGTTATTTTGGGAATGCATTACAATTTCCTTTTCAATGAACATTCAGTGTATCCTCTTTTGCTAATGCAGGTTTCTCTCAATTTGTATTAACGTTATGTTTAAGTAATTTAAAAGAATAATGTTATATCTAGTCCTGGAAAGCGCTTACAGAATTTGTATGGTGAAGAAAAGTGTAGATGTAAAGAGTAGACCTTAAAGAAAATAAAAATATGTTGTGTTTTTGATTAAATATCTACTGCCAGATAATATACAATCTCTGTATACTACAACTGCAGTTGAGAAGTTTCACTGTCTATTTTTCATTATCTTCAAAGAGAAGTATTTGTAGTCTTGGTTCTTTCTGTATACGTCAGGCACGTCAATCCTCATTATGTCTCAACCTCATCCAGTAGGTTCATACGAAGATTGATTCTGGGTAGGGGCTAGTAATGTAGAACTTCATTGTTATAGAGAATGAAAAAAATAATGCAATGAAAAAGTGCAACTCCTTTCAGAGCATTTTTGTGCACTTCTGGGTTTGTTGAATGGGAATCAGAACACTCATGACAGGAATTTTCTGGTAATTTCTTTGAATTTTCAAACAGAATCACAGAATCACAGAATTTCTAGGTTGGAAGAGACCTCAAGATCATCGAGTCCAACCTCTGACCTAATGCTAGCAGTCCCCACTAAACCATATCCCTAAGCTCTACATCTAAACGTCTTTTGAAGACTTCCAGGGATGGTGACTCCACCACTTCCCTGGGCAGCCTGTTCCAATGCCTCACAACCCTTTCAGTAAAGAAGTTCTTCCTAACATCTAGCCTAAAACTCCCCTGGCTCAACTTAAGCCCATTCCCCCCCGTCCTGTCACCAGGCACATGGGAGAACAGACCAACCCCCACCTCGCTACAGCCTCCCTTGAGGTACCTATAGAGAGTGATAAGGTCACCCCTGAGCCTCCTCTTCTCCAGGCTGAACAAGCCCAGCTCCCTCAGCCGCTCCTCGTAGGACTTGTTCTCTAGGCCCCTCACCAGCTTCGTGGCCCTTAACAGATTCTTAACATTCTTAACAGATTCCTGTTAAGAATACAGACAGCCACATGTGTCTAAAGTATGCAAGTAGGTGTACATTTTGGGGGCTTCTTCAAAAATAGGAGCCCATTTTGATGCTATTTTATTAGTGTATGATGTGGTATATATGTTAGGCTACTTATCTGTCCTTAGAATGTATTTGTAATGAAATCACTCTTGTGTAATTGTGTGCAATTATTGCAAGTTTCTGATTTTTGTAGAAATTCGAATACTCAGTGCTATACACTGCTTTTTTTATTTTTTTTGGGGGGGGGGTGGTGGTGGTGGAGGTGTTGTTTGTACTGGATCCTGAAGTTACATGGCATCTGAGGTGATGGAATGGGCTTTGGAAAAGCTGCATAGTGTGCGAGGGAAATGCCAGGAAGTTGTGCTATCCTGATGTATATTTGCAGTATGTATATGCTGCAGTGTGGGTGGGTCAAGCCTGATGAATTAAATCCAATCTGTAACCATATTGTTTCATAATGCCTTGTAGAGATGTCATGGGACTAACAGTGGAGAGAAGGCAGGTTTTTAGAAGGGTCTGGAATACAAAGGACTTTGTCATTCCTAGGCAGTCTGAGCTTGAGAAATGGAGAGGAATGCTTCAAGCAAGCAAAAGATATGATCAGAAAATATGCTGCATTTCAGTTTGCTCTTGGAGTTGCTCTCCTGAACTTAGCTCAGAGGTCCAAGGCTATACAGAACACGCTAATTCAAACTCAAGTTGTACCATGCTAATACATGTACATAAACTTGCAGCATGTCTGAAACTCGGTTACATTTATAAGTGTTCTTGTATATTTTAGTGCTGAAACCTCTTCTTTTATTGTCATTCTATTCCTTTTATAAATATGACTAGTGTCATGTAGTGTCAGGTATCACAAAGGCTTTAAATGTTCACAAACAACACAGACTTCTAATTTTTCAGGATTTCTGATTTTACATTTTTTTTTTTATTACATCATACCTTGTTGTAGGTATTCACTCTTTGTAATTGTGGTAGTGTGAAGATGAATGTTACAATATGCTGTGTAGCTGGTAATCTCTTCTTCTCTCCTCAGAGGTGCTTCTTCTTATAGAACTTTGTTAGAATAGATTCCAAAAGTATATATATAGTTTTCATGTTTTAAGGGCTATTTATTAGGAGAAAGATATAATGGGAAATTATGAGTACAGAACTGGAAGAACATACTAGACAGTATGCTCTGAATTTATACTAGAAAAAGTACAGAAAAACACAGCAAAGAGAAAAATTAGTCATGCAAATAGTACATGTAGTAGTCATAATTATCATATTAGTTATAATTTTAAGAATGCTACTTCAGATCACTATAGCAATGACCTTCTTTGGAATGGTTTGATGATGAGGCAGCGTTTTTTAATGTATATGAGTAGTAGGATATGTCACAGGACCATTAAATGCTTATTCATGCTGACTGGGTAATTTAATCTGGGGATGTTGTCTTTCTTTGCTATTATTAGTCAGCTTTGATGTGATGTTGCCACTTTGTTATCATTTCATCTTAAGTCTGCTTTCAGTCATTGAAAGTTGGCTTCTTTCCTTGTGCAGCATCAGTGCATCCTATGTATGACCTTTGGAAAAAAAGGTTAGCAGCTAAGTTGGTTAAAATAATGTAAACTTTGAAGATATACATAAAATCTAAGAAATAATATTATAGCATTTCTTAAACCTATAGCCCTCATTATAAGTCCATTGGCTGCTTCCTGTGAATGTAGTTACCACCAGTACGTTCCGTAAGTGAGGATTTGTCTAAAATATGTACAAAGAAATACCTAGACTAATGTTTCTGTAACATGAATGTTTTAGGAACTGTTTCTCACTTTGAAATTTTGGGGGATTTGCTCTTTGTTTAACCATTAAATTCCTAAAGCAAAATAAACATTAGAAATGTTTAAGGAAAGGAATAAAGAACACACTCTACATCTGGGGTGGGCAATGGCAGTACCAAATTTACTTGACTGTAGGGCTGCGAGCACTGTGCTTGGGCTGTTAAACCTCTTCCTATACCAAGTTAGGTGCGTGTGTCAATCTGCTCGAGGGTAGGAAGGCTCTGCAGGAGGATCTGGATAGGCTGCACTGATGGGCTGAGGTCAACTGCATGAAGTTCAACAAGGCCAAGTGCTGGGACCTGCACCTGGGGTGCAATAACCCCAAGGAGAGCTACAGACTGGGAGATGAGTGGTTGGAAAGCTGCCAGGTGGAGAAGGACCTGGGAGTGATGGTGGATAGTCGGCTGAATATGAGCCAGCAGTGTGCTCAGGTGGCCAAGAAGGCCAACGGCATCCTGGCTTGTATCAGAAACAGTGTGACCAGCAGGGCTAGGGAGGTGATCGTCCCCCTGTACTCGGCTCTGGTGAGGCCGCACCTCGAGTACTGTGCTCAGTTTTGGGCCCCTCGCTACAAGAAGGACATGGAGGTGCTTGAGCGGGTGCAGAGAAGGGCAACGAAGCTGGTGAGGGGCCTGGAGAACAAGTCCTACGAGGAGCGGCTGAGGGAGCTGGGCTTGCTCAGCCTGGAGAAGAGGAGGCTCAGGGGTGACCTTATCGCTCTCTATAGGTACCTCAAGGGAGGCTGTAGCGAGGTGGGGGTTGGTCTGTTCTCCCACGTGCCTGGTGACAGGACGAGGGGGAATGGGCTTAAGTTGAGCCAGGGGAGTTTTAGGTTAGATGTTAGGAAGAACTTCTTCACTGAAAGGGTTGTGAGGCATTGGAACAGGCTGCCCAGGGAAGTGGTGAAGTCACCATCCCTGGAAGTCTTTAAAAGACGTTTAGATGTGGAGCTTAGGGATATGGTTTAGTGGAGGACTTGTTAGTGTTAGGTCAGAGGTTGGACTCGATGATCTTGAGGTCTCTTCCAACCTAGAAATTCTGTGATTCTGTAATTAGTCACAAGGTCTGTTAAGCATTGGTGCCTAGCACGATACTGTTTGTACAGACTATAGAATAGCTATTAAGTCCCTTCTAGGAAGTTCCTGTCTGAAGGTGATCAGGGAAAGATATCTTTGTGACTTCTGTGTAACTGTCACTGAAGTTAAGTACTGTTCAAGAGATGATAAATGATACTCTGACACCTTTAATGCTGAAAGTTGTTTAAAAAGTAAAATAAATAAATAAATAAATAAATACATGGAAGCCTTAATTGTTTAGAGAAAATTATTGCTACTTAGCTAAGAAAAGAAAAAAAAAATGCTGTAATGAATGATAATGGCCTCAGTTGGGTGCAAAGAGTAGTGTGTGCTAAAGTCTGTCACTTCCATCAATCTATGAGGCAATTTATTTCCAGGAGCATTAACTGTAGTGTGTGTAAAGCATGACAAGTGCTGTAAACTTTTTCAGTGCATTATGAGATTCCATTTGCTTCAACACAACTGTAGTCATTCCGTTGTCATTAGGTTACTAATATCTAAGAGAAAAGCCATCTCAGAAGTCTTTTGCTGTAAACCGTTTCTTTATAATTTTTTTTATTAAAAAGTCAAAAGAATTATTTCACGGAACATTTACTGAAATTGTCGTTTTGCTTCATGATCCCCAAATGATCTCAGTGAGATTCTGTTATTTTGAAAGAACTTAAATGGATGAGGAAGGATGACATTAAATAGGAACACCAAACATCTGAATGTATACTTGTGCAATGTAGTTCTATTGAAATTAATGTTTCCTGTTCCATTTATAAATCACATCACATTTCAGTCCAGCACAGTCTAGACACAATCTTCATTCGCAAAGCATTAAATCAATTTATTATGGGAAATATCCCAATGTACTGAGAATACATTCCTAAAGTACATTTTGGAATTTTTGAAGACATCACACAGTAATGTATATTTTGTACCTGGTGAAGTATTTAAGGTGTACCATGTTAATATATATGGAGGATTGTGTGCTTTCTAAATTGCATTCAGTAAAAAATCCTTACTGGTTTTGTTCACGTATACAGAACTTCAGAACCTGGTGCTCTAGGAAGCAGAAAGTCTCCACAGTCCTTTAGAAAATGGTGTATCAGTATTTTTCTTTCATACCACAGCAACCTGTTAGGAAAAAGTTCAGAGAGAAATGAAACACTTATGCTCCTCTACACTGTTATTTACAGGAATTACTTGCTTAATCAGAATATCAGAGTAGGCAGGCAAGCTAAGGAGTCGAAGAAAAATGAAGTCTTTCACACAACAACTGTTTAATGCTGTGGTTGTGTTTTATGTCTGGTTTTAATTCATGCTGCATTTCATCCTGGGACAGTCTGAAAACTACATGCATGTTTCAAAACCAAAATATTGTCACCTTCTGTTGGATGTGTACCAGTGTAGTGTGACCATTTGAATCATTTCTAGTAATCATGGAGGAGTTTTATAGCTAGGCAAGAAAAACAAGTTCTGTAAGCAACAGTGAAAATCCACAGCAGAAACCCACATGATATCATAGCCCTGGGTAGTGTAAGACAAAGAGTTGTGTCCAGGTATGGGATTTTTTGTGTAGCTACTGTTGTTCCTGATCTGTATAAATAATTTTGTGTACACGTGCACAAATCGCAAGTTAGATTTGAGAATCGTTGTAGGTGCAAATTGTGGGGATTGTTTTAAAGTCCTTCCTGTGATACAGCTAGACTTCTTGTTTTTAACGTAATCAACATTATAAAAATATTATATATTAAATAGATTTGTTATCTGAATTTGTATTAAGAAAGGAATTTTATTGAAACCCATTTGTTTGAAAATTATAATATGGCTCAGCATTCTTGTTCATTTATTTGATATTGAAATTGAATCAGTGAAAAGTGTACTGAAAGTGTAAGTGTACTGAAAGTTACTGTGGTAAGTTGATACTTTACCTTAGGAATTTATAATTGTAGTTCAATATGCCTGCAATTGTAGTAAGAAGTTTGGTAAAGGAAAGTTACTTAGTGTGCAGGATACAATCATCTGGTAATACGAAAGAGTTTTTAAATTGGGAAAAGAAGAAAACTCAACTGTAATTCTGATAGACCTTCAGTGCTATTTCCTTTTCACTACTCGGCATAGTGCTTACGTTTGTCATAGATGTTGCATTTGAGAGACTGACACTTCAATGCAAAGTATGCGTTTTATTCTTCTAGTTGTGTTGACCTTCACTAACTGCTTGCATTTGCACAGTTCATATAATAATGTCAGCGGAATCCTTTCACTGGAATACAGACTTGAATTCAGTTGAGGTCATCCATGATCTTATGGACTTGTCCCTATTTACTGCCCACTATTATGGTAAAATCAATATTATCGCAAATAAAACAGTCGTAACAGAATTCAGATTTATAACAAATATAAATACAATTCTCAAAAAAACATTTTTGTCTCAACATCATGTGGGGTTCTGTGTTATAGACACTACTTCAAAGTGTTTTTTTTTCTTTTCTGGAATATCAACTTTTCACATTCAGTCTCATTTTTTTTTTTACATAACCAAACACTATGAAGAATTTGATGTGATTGTTTAGGGCTGAATCCAAATTACATTGAGGTAACATAATTTGTTGATAGAGAAGCTAGTTGAGGAATTTGCAACTAAATTAAACAATGTTTTGAATATCTTTCCACATGAAAAGTGCATTTTCAGAACAGAAAAATGTAAGCACATGCAACATCTGACCAGATGAAAATTTTGGCAGCATTTGGGGTTTAAGCCAGTTCAACATCCTTAGCCAATGAGATCAAATATCCACTTACTTTTCAGAGAATGGAATATGCATTTTTAGGTAGCTAAATACTATAAATAAATAAATAAAAATAAAAAATCCAGGCTAACTTAATTTTACACGTCACTATAAGCTAAATCTTTGTATGTAGGTTGCAGGTATTTTGGGAGGCTGAGATGGTTGATTCATCACATTTTCAAGTTTTGATATTCAATATTACTGTCTAAGAAAAAGAGTGGTTTACTAATGTGAACCTAATGTGCAGTTACACTATTTAGGAGAGGATGACTTTTCACATTGAAATTTGAAAATTTGATAGAAGTGCTATGACAGTATAAAAATCAAATATTAACTGTGATATTGCTTGATTTATACTTTATAATAATAAAAAATGAGGTTTGTATTAACTCCAAATAAAAACCAGGTAACAACGTGAAGAGAGAGAAACTTTTTGCTTCCTTTTGTAAGTGTTCAGGGAAAATGTTTGACCACAGGGTTTGTATTTAGTTTGCACATTCTCTGCTGTTGAAGTGAAACAATCTTTTTAAAGCACAGGCAATTTAATGTACATAACATATTTTCTTTAGTAAAGAAGGTGCCCTTATCTTTTGGTTAGTTATTTAAGCTGAGGAGGTCATCATACTGCTCTTTTTATCGTATATATTTTTTGCATTTTTTGCATCAACAAAGATGAAAGCTGCAAACTGACCTTTCCAGCTGTGAATCTTCAGGGTTCTTTCTCTAATTTGTGCATTTAATTTTCTTTCCAGAAACTAAATTAGTGTTTTCCTTTTGTAGTTTTGATAGAAACACATCTTGTGGCTGAAAGCATGTATTTAATTTGCTTTAGAACTACTATTCTCATGGGCATAGTTGAATTTATAACAGAAATACCTATTTCTTGGTAAAGCAACTTTTTCTATTATGGTGCATTAAAACACTACTCAAAATTATAGCTTTCTGTTTGTTTGTTAGGTTTCAGATAATATCTGATGATTTGGCTGCAAACCTGTTGTACAAAATCTTATTTTTATTCCTACTGTGAGGAAACAGTAAGTGTTTTAGACAATAAGAAATTCAGCCTTGTTTTTTTGTTTTGTTTTCTTTTCTACTTTGAAGTTGACCATTGAGCTATGAGGACTTTTAGTTTATTCTGAGTAGTTAGAGAATATAATACTGTTTTATCTTGCATTCAGATGACACGGAATGAAATAGAACAGTTCACTGTATGTAAATGCAGAGGATGTTTAAAGTCTAGCATGACAATTGCAGCACAGATATATGTTTTTATAACCTTGAAAATTCAATTCCCTGTCTCTGTTAGTGCTCAGATTTTAGGAGGCCACAAATCTACTCTCCTAAGTACCCTTTGTTTACATGCTTCCTATTGTTTCTTCTCTGCTTTGTCTATTTGCTATTTTCTTTCATCCATGTATTATCTACTACTAAATTTAGGGAGAAAACTAATATTACCTACAGAATGCTACAGTATTTTCTGCACTGTCTATTACTTCTAACTCCTCAAGTTTCAGACCAAGAAAATGTAAAATACAGTACCATAAACACCAAAGTATGCCTTCTATGTACTGCATTACATCTGATACCTTAGGTTTCCCTCTCAGCTCCTCAGGAGATAAAGGAGAATGCAACCTTGGATTTGTCTGTTTGGATTGGAATACTTTTCCATACAAAATCACAGAAATATAAGGAAGTTGAAATTTACTGTTTCCTTTGCAGTTCACCCTATCTGTTAATTCTCTTGGTGGTGGTGTGTTTGCTTGGTCTTTGATTTTCAAATATTTGTGGTGAAGCTGAAATTACATTAACCTTTTGATAATTAATTTCTTGCTAACCATTCTAAGTATCAAAGTATTTTTCTTTACTTGAGAGAAAAAAAAAAAAAAACTTCAGGGGAAAAAAAATGTAAAGTGAAAGAAAACTTTTTCACTAAGGTGCAGTTAAGGTTGTTGGTATATACCAATACGTTAGGAGAAGTTATAGAGAAAATCCTACTTCAATTTTGCTGTATTCAAGTTTAAGTTCTTCATGAACAACTAAATTGTTACAGATTTTTTCTTTAAGAAATTAATAGATTCTGTGTAAAACCTCTGGATGTAGCAAAACTGCTGTGGAAGAAAAGAACTGATTCTACTCTCTGTGGAGTAGATCTCAAAGTAAGCGGATTTTATTGCCACAGAGCACAGGACATGGAGAGGAAAAGTCTGTTCTCAAGTCAGTTGCTCGGTATATGCTTTTCTTCCTGTATTTTGCTAATAGTAACACTTTGATTTTTAAATCAGATTTTCATTTTCTTCTGTTTTCAACTTCCTTCTGTTTTAGAATAAAGTAAGACAAAATCTGTATTTAAAACAGAAGTATTCAAAAAAAAATGATGAGAAATATAAATAGTCAATATCAAAATACTTCACGTTGGAGGACATGATTTATTTATTTCACCTGAATGCAGATGCGTAAGACTTCTGTGTGAAAAATTACTCTTCAGAGCTACTCAAAATTTGCTGACTTGAAAGCTGGCATGGACGAAAGAACAGTAATTAAATCTGTTATCCTTCAGAGAAAGTTAAGAGGTATGCTATGTGTAATCCTTTTATTGTATATGGAATGGAGAAACATGGGCTTAAAGGAGTTTAGGAAGTGACTGATGAGTAAGTGGAATAACTAAAAGCATCAACTACTGTACTGTAAGTGATAGTTTCTGTGCAAAAATTCAAATACATTTGCATTTTGAAGTTGATCTTGAAACTTCTACCTACAGGAATATTGCTTTGAGCATTCAGATAGATGAAACTTTAAAGAATTAAATGTTTATGCTGTGTCTACATAGAAAAGCATCTTTCTAGTGTTTACCATATTTATATATGTTACTTCATCATAAGATGATTATGAATTTGTAAACGTTTCTTTAAACATGAGATTTGAGTCACGGAAAATTTAATTTTTTTTTTTTAATTGATTACTTTGTTTATTATGCTCTTTTTAAACTAGCATGACAGCTGAAAGAAAAACCTTCTGGTTTTGCTAATAAGCCAAAATACCTTATATAGCTTTACAATTTATTGTTTAAATTATCAACCATTTTATCTAAGCACAAATAAGGAAGGTATAGGGCTAGATTTGTAGGTAGTAGGGCTAGTATTTCACATTGTGCACAATATTGATAGCTAAATTTTTGAATAACTTTTCAGAGTTAGTGTTGCACCTCTTGCAGATAATATCTTGAGAGAAACTGTAGGTTCTGACTTCTTTAAAACTAGAAAAACTGAAATATATTTAAACCTGTTTTATGCAGCTGTTATAGAAGTACATGTACAGTTAAAGCCATTAAACATGTATTTTATGAAAGTCCTTTTATTCAATTCTGTAAAAATTGCAATGAGACAAATTTGCAAGCCAGTAATTCAACTTAATCTTTGTTCAGCTTTGGTCAGCTTTGTCATTGCAGGGACATAGCAACTGATTAGTTACCTGCGGTTTCCCAAAAAGTGTTTACTTTATACAGACAAGATGTATACCAGTTCTGTCCCAGCTGGCGTAGCAATTGCTAACAGGCTTTTGGCTTGGCAGGTTAGGATACTTTACTGGAGCACTGCAGGATCCTGTAGCTTGCTCATCACCAGACCAGACATAGGTGTTGAAGGTTTAAATCTCTAACTGAAAGAATCTCACTGAAGTTACCATATTTCATTGTAGACTTTTGTGGGAAGCCCTTAGCTTAGAAAGTTAAGTGCCTGGGACCCACTTAATCACAGCACACGTGTAGACCATTGATGTAGCTTGGTTTGAAACATCTGACATGCGTAGGAGCTGTGCATGGGCTGCAGTGCAAAGTAAATTGATATAAAATTGCACCAAGTCTTTTCCAAAGTTGTTAAAACTATACTAGCACCCTTAAAAGAAATGACTCACAAATGCCAAAACAGATGTTCGAAATCTGACACATGTTGTCTTGCTTTGAAGGGCTTAGGGAATGGATATCAAGACAGCACGTGGTAAACAAACCGTATTTATTTCCTACTTTTTTTTTTTTTTCCAAATACAGTTTATTCCAATTTGGAGAATAATAGTAATATTAGTTATGACGTATAATTTACTGAAACTGCACTTGCAGATAAAACTGATTTGATAGTGTTCTCAGTCTTTGCCTTCGGACACTTGAGAAAATCTTTCCTAACCTCTCGTACTGTAATATGTATGCAAACATTAAGTTTCTTTTTTTTTATTAAGTTTAATCGCATAAAATATTTATTTTGGCTTTTATGTATAATACCATGTGTACTTTATAGTAACGTAAATCCTGGCACATAATATATTTTTAATAATGTATTTCTGCACTTCATTCACTTATTTCACTAAATGGGATGGATGTGCCATCCTTATGCTAATTTTTTGGTGCAAATGCAGTATGTGCTACTCTATATTGTAGCCAAAAATACTGCTGTTGTGAATTTTTCTCTTTGAATATTATCTTCAATCACATAGTTAGCAGCACCATAATTTCTATAATTTCGTATTTACCTGTGTAACATAATTGCAGAAAGTCATTTTCTTACTGCAGTTCATACAGATCTTTTCCAGTGTTTAACTAATGCTTAATTACCAGTATTACCACTGCTTTGCACAGCAGAAATAATATTTTCTACACATTCTCCCCAACTATGTGCACCCTTTGTACCTGCAGATATGCCATATTCTCTCTTTAGCACTTGTGTATCACTTGCGTCACTTTTTTCACTCATCTGTTTCATCTGTTAGTGTAATGTAATTTACAGGTCTTTTTATTCCAGAATCTATTGGTGCTCTATTCCTTACATTTCTGCACAAACACTTCATAGTTCGCTTATACTGCTTGATATTACTTTAGGATTGTTTTCTTGGGAACAGAGATCTACATAAATCACAGTCACATAAACAAGTTTAGGTATCACAGAATCACAGAATTTCTAGGTTGGAAGAGACCTCAAGATCATCGAGTCCAACCTCTAACCTAACGCTAGCAGTCCCCACTACACCATATCCCTAAGCTCTACATCTAAACGTCTTTTGAAGACTTCCAGGGATGGTGACTCCACCACTTCCCTGGGCAGCCTGTTCCAATGCCTCACAACCCTTTCAGTAAAGAAGTTCTTCCTAACATCTAACCTAAAACTCCCCTGGCTCAACTTAAGCCCATTCCCCCTCGTCCTGTCACCAGGCACGTGGGAGAACAGACCAACCCCCACCTCCCTTGAGGTACCTATAGAGAGTGATAAGGTCGCCCCTGAGCCTCCTCTTCTCCAGGCTGAACAAGCCCAGCTCCCTCAGCCGCTCCTCGTAGGACTTGTTCTCCAGGCCCCTCACCAGCTTCGTCGCCCTTCTCTGCACCCGCTCAAGCACCTCGATGTCCTTCTTGTAGCGAGGGGCCCAAAACTGAGCACAGTACTCGAGGTGCGGCCTCACCAGAGCCGAGTACAGGGGGACGATCACCTCCCTAGCCCTGCTGGTCACACTGTTTCTGATACAAGCCAGGATGCCGTTGGCCTTCTTGGCCACCTGAGCACACTGCTGGCTCATATTCAGCCGACTATCCACCATCACTCCCAGGTCCTTCTCCACCTGGCAGCTTTCCAACCACTCATCTCCCAGCCTGTAGCTCTGCTTGGGGTTATTGCGCCCCAGGTGCAGGACCCGGCACTTGGCCTTGTTGAACTTCATACAGTTGGCCTCAGCCCATCAGTGCAGCCTATCCAGATCCTCCTGCAGAGCTTTCCTACCCTCAAGCAGGTATTCACAGACTTTTAAAACAAACTTGATTCATAATAATCTGGCTCGACATGAATACCTGAATATAGCCACAGAAAGCAACAAAGAAGTTTGTGTGCTCGAGTTACTCCCAGTATCTCTATTTATAAAAAAAAAAAAAAAAAAAAGTGTGAGAGGGAGAACAAGTTATCTGATAGCATCTTTTAATGTAATGCAAAACCTGTCACAAACTCAAGTAACAAAATGACGGTGACTGTTCTTTTTAGAAGTATGTCCTTTTAGAAGAGGATAGAGGGAAGTCTTTTTTCCCTTAAGCAACTGATTCTGGCTGTTTGTCTCTAACCTCTTTTTCCTAGGAGTAGGAATTAAAATGAGCTCTCAAGTAGAGAAGCCTCTGAAACAAGGTCTGGGCTAGGTCTGCCAGTTCCCCAAATCCTTGTTGCAGTGTAGCACTTCACTTTTTCCTGTCTTGGAATCAGAAACACCAGTGGGCATTTTACAGTAGTTTTGCTTAACTTTGCAAATGAAAATAGTGAGGTAGTTGCATCTTCTTGAAGCCACCTCATGTGTTCCAGTATGTTACATCGAGAAGAACTCAGATAAAACTTTTTACACTTAAAAGGGAAAGAAATCATAACTAAAAGAGGCTGTCTTGCCTCCTCTGAGGTATTTTAACCAGTTGTGTATATTTTATCTCTGCTGTGCAAATGCATTTGCATTTCTTTGTGACTTAAAACTGTATGACCTGGTCGTTACAGTGATGATCTCTAGCAAGACTAATTGGCTTCCTTACTGTGTGATTGTAGCCTTTTTGGATTTCTCAGCAATGTCACCTAATGTCTCTGGTACATTTCACTACTCAGTGAGAAGAGGTGATAACAAAAAGCAGCATTATAGGTTGCAGGTGATGTGAAAGATGGATTGTGACTATCTGGAAGGCAGTGAACTACAAAAAAAAAAAAACAGGTTTTATATTGAAACATAATAGTCATGGAAGGGATGTGTATCCGAAGTCAAGATGTAGCAAAGAAAAGAAATAGAAATATGGACAGAAGTAACTACACACTCATATTTAAATGCTGAACTGTGAATGCAATGACTTTTTAAAATACATTTTTCCTAACTGGTATTATTAGTTTTGGTGTTTTCCAAACCCCACTGTTTTGGGAACCATTAGAAAACTTTGCTCTTGTACATATAGATAACTACAGCAGTACTTTAACATAGGTTTATTTCATGAAGTGAAATTATGTGTTCATATATATTATTCACCTTATTTTATACATTTTATTTGAAAAACTACAGGCATCGGTGTGTGGTCTTTACTCAGGGAAAAGCTGAATTTTAGAGTTATTTTGAAATAGCATTTTGAGTATTTCTTTTTATTTGCATTGGAAGTTCTGACTGGCAAGTTAGCAGTAGTCACTCATCCTTAATGTTTAAAAATATGCATATGTTTATTTTTCCATTTTCTGGTGATATGTAATTAATTTGTGTTGATGTATAGATAAAGAAATGTTTAAAAGGTTTGCCGTTGATTAACGCTACCAGCTTTTTCATTTTAATTTTGAAATACAGTATATTTTGGTATGCTTGCTTTTTGTCTTTCCTAGAACACTTCATATAGATAATAAGATTAGAATTTCAAATGCAGAGGAAAAACATATAAAGGAATAATCTTTCCTTTCGGATCCATATATGTTCATGTATTTAACTTAAGTAAACAACCATATTTTTGGATTTTGAACAGACAATGTTTAAATGTAAAAACTTGGCATATTATTTAAATACAGTTTGTGGGAACAAATAAAGATTTTACAGAAATGACAGTTCACAAATACAGCTTTCTATAAAAAAGAATAGGCTTGTATTTTTTTCTGCTATAGTTTGCATAACTTAAATATTCATGAAGCACAATAGTTTCACAACAAATCAAATTTAATTAAATGATGCATTTTCACCACTTACCAAAGGTTTATTAAAGGTTTATTTGTTCATGCGAATGAAAGTGTTAGAGTAAAAATCCACATGAAACTTGGCACTAACAATTAAAAAAAATTATTGGAAGATTTCTCGCCTCACTGCAGTACCTTGCCATGTTTAAACTGCTCAGCTTGTCATTTAGAATCTTTAATGAAACCTGGGAGGAGGCTATTTATTTGCATAATAGGACATAATTTGCTGTGGTGAGGTTTTAATTATTTATAGGCTGTCTAAAATATTTAAAATGGCATCACTAAGGAGCATGAAATGTTGGATAATGCCTTCATTTCAGGTTTCCTGCCGATTCCTTTATGGGTCAAGCATTTTATTTCTAATTAGCATATAAGCATAGTAGCTTTAGAAACATAAGGAAAGCAAATTCGTTTTGGTATGTTCACAACCTGAGCAATTCAAAACTGCCAGAGGTCACTGGGAACAATCAAAGGTACAGAATGTACCAGAGGTGTACAGCCAGAAGGAAAAAGTTTCATCAGATGTGTACAGGAGATCTACCTAATTCTTGAGTAGTTCTACTCAAGCCCATCTTTGCCACTACATCTCTCTCCTTCCTATACAATTTCCTACAATATTTACCTATATTTCCTTGTTATTTAGCTGCATTATATTGTTCCTGTAATGCACATAGCAAATAAATATGTTTTGAAAAACAGCAGGTTGTATATTGTTCATGTTTATAGATAGTTTCAAAACACTCCAAAATATTGATGCATTTTTTTCTGTATTTTCATACAATACAGCAAACTATTTGCTGTTGTAATCCTCATTATTGAGTGTTGAAAGCAAGGACAAGAGGGAAGAATAGGACTTCTTGTGTTCAAGGAAATTAAATGGTAAAAGTTGATTTTCCTTGTGGTTTGAACATTGATACAGATTTATATAGGTTATCAGGTGAAATCTAATCTATTGAAAAAATAGTAACCAGAGCATGTTTTGCTTTATATTTCATATTGCATCATACAGCACAGTCCAACATGGTTTGAAAAGTAATCACATCAATGTTTTATTATAAAGCAGGGTAATTATTCTCTTATACATCCATGCTTATTAACTCTTAAGATCTGGGCACTCAGAAACATTAGAAAAGCAAAGTTCTGTGTATATGAAAATTAAGGTAAAATGTTGCCTTTTGAGCATCAGAGATGTCTGCAGAGGGACATTAAATCAGACTATGGCAAAAGTTTTCTTGAGGAGAGTCCTGCCCTTCCTGTATTTCATAATGTTACAGCTGGCCTTTCCTGCTGGCCTGGGTGCTGGATTCCTCTGGATGGTTGCTTTGCCTTCAAGTGTATTGTTAGCTCCTCAAGATTGGTGTTATCTGCAAGCTTTTTGAGCAAACACTTCCCGGCCTCCTCCAAGTTCTTGCTATAGCTGTTAAACAGGACAGGTCCTGTGGTAACACCAGCGATATGCCAGTTGTTACTGGCTTTCAGGCAGAGTAGGATTCAGCAAATCATCCAGCCACTATTGTAACCACCTGTTTTTTCACCCCATCCAGACTGTAGTGTTGTGACTTTGATACAAGATTGAACTTCATCTTACATAACTTAAACTAATTTAATTATACTATTTATAAAACCAGGCACATAGGAAATCCTAACTACAATTAAAACAATAATAACAAAAATAGAATCTCTTTCTTTCGAGAATTTATTCAGGAAACGTTTCTCAGCATCTTCAATCTAGTATATGACAATGTAGGATAAGAATACTGTGAGGAGAAGATACTCATATTATGTAAGTATTGAGTAAGTGACAAAATGCAAGAATGAAATTCAAGTTTTCAGAAATATTATACAACTCAGAGAAAATCTATTATTAGAATATTTATTTTCAAAACAACTGTCAAAAGACCACTACAGTCCCTCCACCACTGTAGTCTTCAAGAATCTCCAAATTATGAAAATGCGAAACAAACTTCTGATGTTGTCTGCCTTTATCTCTGAAACCTTGTAATGTGGCTTCCTTAATGTCAAAATTATCTTTACATATTTAACCTGAAACTGTTATTTATTTTTATTTTTGACATATTGGGTTGCTTCCTCCAGTTTCCTGATGATGTAAATAAAGTAGATCAATGTAATATTCAATAATTCAATGTTCTATATTTTTAGCTTCAAATTAAAGTCTTAAAACATTGTTTATATTTAAAATCTCTCTTCACCTGTTCTACAGTCCTGTTTGGCTATCAGCTGCCAGCTTCAAGCTGTTTTCTGCTGTTTTTCTTCGATCTTATTTGTCAAAGCAGAGCAGAAAAGCATCCTTGATCTGTCAGTTAGCATCAATTTTATGTGAAGCTTTTTCAAGGTTCAGTTAAACTCATTACATATTTAAAAGACACCTCAGCAATTTTTGGAAGGGCTTCTGGGCTTTCTTGAATTGCAGACTTGTCCTCTAAATATTAGTTCTGTTTACAGATTAAGGTAACTCAGCTTTTGAGATTGGATGAGTAAGTGTTTATGTCTGCTTCTCTGTAGAAGAACATAAGGTTATTTTCCTATGTGGTGTTTGTAAACCACTGCCCTTTGAAACTGAAGCTATTGTCAAAGTCACGTACCCAGAGTCCATTTTCACCACTTTTAATTTTTTTTTTTTTTTTTTTTGAGCGGATGTCATCTGCTGAAGGAAAGTTGTGTTACTTCTGTAATTTCAAGGAAGTTTCATTGTCGCTCCTCCCTGGTGAGATTACTGGAAAGATATGCACAATTCTGTTCATTATAAAGCTATAACGTTGCATCTTTATCTCAAGTTTTTTAAAGGAATTTTGACCCTTGTATTTTCCTCTTAACACATTCTTCCTTCAAGGCTAGAGTTTAGAATTGCAGTGACTGCTGATGTGCACCAAAAGCCTGATTTTGCAGTCTTGATTTCACGCTTTTTGTTTCCATACAAAATAGTGATTTTTGTGAAGAAGGTGTAAGATAACAAGCATTTCTAATAATTTCAGCATATAAATAAATTGTCTAGTTACTGTTTATTACTGTTGTTGTTATTATCATCATTATTATTATTATTATTTAGCCAAGAGCAGCTTGTCTGTTGACAGATCCAAATGCCTACTTAAAGGAGACAAAAGACACCATTTATTGTAGGCAGGCAACTGACCCTGGTTTTCTAACTTTGCAGCAGTCAAGCACTGTATGTCTCAGGGCCATTTACTTTATTATTGTAATGACTGCAATGGATTTGACTAATGAATTACACAAATTTAAGAAAAGAAAATATACATTAGATTATTAAGTTTATTGCTACGCACTTTTATTCTATTTAATATTCTATTTAATTAAATGTCTAGTAATGCGTACTCCAACTATTTGATATTTTAAAATCTATTCAGTAATAAGAAAGTTGTGATTCCCCTGTTCAAAGAACAGAATATTCAGCTTCAGCTGTGGCAGCTTCTTTCTAATACTTCTTATTTTACAATGAATGTGATTATTCTAGCTGACCTCTATCCAAACCGTTGTTCTTGTATTTCCTGTCAGAGGTACTGCTCTGCTGCATTCTCTCCTTAGTATGTTCTTTGGCACAGAGACTAACCTTTTTCTCTCTCTGTAGAAACTGGAATGTATCTAAGGCAAATTTGGCATTACTCAAAAAAAAAAAAAAAAAAAAAAAAAAAAAAAGTCAATTAGTTTTGTAGCATATTGGAAATAAAAATTTGGAGGCAGAATAAAATCATTTTAAGCACACAAACATTTTCAGCTGTTAAGGTTTATTAAAAATTACTATTTCTTTATCTGAAGCTACTATGAAATATCTGGGCATTACTAAATGGTCAGAATTTGCTAAATTTTTACCTTGTTATTGAAGCCATGGTTCCTTTTGAAAAACGATTTTGTTATTTTCCATATCACTTTTATATAAACTTTATTTATTCTTTTGCATTACCTTTCATTGGACTGTCCATTTTTATTTTTATTTTTTTAGTGTTTGCGTTCCCCTTCTAGCTTTAAAATTACACAGCATTTTGAAAGTCATGTGTTAATTTGTCTCTACCTTTTCCCATTTTTCTCCTAGTCCAGTGAAATTATATTTTCTTCAGATCCGTTGGTGGGAAAAAAAAAAAAAAATTTTTGAAATGAAGATCTTGGTGAATAATACTAACAATTCATTAGGCATTTACAAATTTTGTAACCAGTAAAAACATTTGTTACCTACAATTCTTTTTTATTTATATATTCAAAGTATAAACTTTGCATGTATCGTGGAGTAAAGGATTTTAGTCTTTTATCATTCACTTTTTTTTTTTGTTATCAGTCAAAAATATTGAATAGAACAGTTTTGACCAACAGGATTACTGAATTGATCTAATGTGAGATAGGATGCTATGCACTTTTGGATGCACCTTAAAGAAATGACAAAGCTGCATGCAATGTCATTTCAATTGCACAAGTTGTTCCACATTTGAACTTTACTGACACAGTGACGTTAACTTGATGAAAAATTGACCAAAATGGATATATAAAAATAACAAATTTTCTAAGTCTAGTTCAAAAATTACTTGATGTTACTTGGCCAAAGAATTCTTCTCGAGTTATATAGGAAATGGAGCAAGAATTTCAGATGTGCTGTTGTGCTATTTACTTAACATTTAGAAAATTAGAGAGCTAGGAAGCTAAATCTGATATTCATTAGTGTATTCAGTGTGAATGTACTGTATGTTTGCCTGCTTAGATTATTGTGCTTGCATTTTTCATTTATACTCTCTATTCATCAGATTTTTATTTGTTCTTTACAGATTTAGAGATTTGTTATTATAAATTAAAGTGCCACTGTGATTAATATCTGATTAGATGAATGTAAATCAAGTATGTATAGCAATTATAGTTTTCCTAAATATTAGAGCATATTCCAAAAACAAGATCGTGATGACACAAACTAACACTATGCTTTCTTAGAAAAGCTTTAAAACATCAGAAGTAGATCGTTATAAATAATTATGATACATTTTGTGTATATATATATACGTTGTTTTTTTTTTTTTGATGTATAGTTTAATTCTTATTCCAAAAAATTTACTCCTGTTTTCATTCTTTTATCACTTTGATTGTTCAAAAGCACTATGCAGCTTTCCATTTGAGCCTTTGCAATGAGTTTCATTGTGTTCTCTTTCCACTAAAGTACCTTCACGTATAGCAATTACTTCTGTTGAAGGAGGTGAAAAAATGCCATTGCTTTCCTTGAGCTTTTTGGTTTCTTCCAAAGATACTGCACCTCCTTAAAACCTTGTTAAAAAAAAGTCTTCCTCCAAATGCACTTGGGTTTTCATGAAAGCCTCACAATTCTTATATTAAAGCTGTGTTTGTTCAAATCACATTCTAAGGTTGAAAAGCTCTGGCAAGTGTAGGATTTTCTGTTTTATCTGAGCAAAACCATTAAAAAATCTGTTCTGTGTGAAAGTCCAAAATCAGGGATGAACTGCATCCTGCATTGCTTTGTTTTGATGAATCATAATTTGCTGCATGTGAGAGGATTATAGATTAAAGGCTTTCTCAGTCCGGAACTATTTCTGTCAGTTGGTGAGGAAATAACATATAGAAACAAAAACAATATGCCATTACTTTGCATTCATATCCATACTGAACATTGCACAGGGGCATAGAAACATCCTGGATGAACTTATTTTGATCATGTTCTGTGAGCAAGCTGCCTTTTGAGTTATGTATGTGCCAATTTCGAGAGCTTTTTGCAGTTACTTTCCCTTGCTATCTGTACTATTTACATCAGTCATTTGTAATCTTGGAATTCTGAAAGTTTTACTCATTTTTAAATTGTTATATTTATCCCACCAACTCAAAAATTGCCTCTTCCCCTTCAAGGAAGAAAAGCAGATAATAAATGTCACAGAAGATTCACTAACCTATGCTGATACCATAGCATAACATTTGAATGATTACAGAAAATACTTTATTAGACTACAGTAAAGGAGATTTACTGGGGCAGCATTTTTGCTCCCAAGAAAGACACTGTTGTCAACATAACACCCTTGCAAAAAGTAAAGTGATCCACACCCATCACCCATCTCCAGTGGGGTATTAATACGCTTGTCCAAATGGTATGAACTATTTTACCATAATTGTTGAAACAGCTGTCAAGTAATATTCTTTCCCTAAGTTATTTAAAGGAAGCTTTCAATTTAGCATTCTTTAAAAAAAAAAATAAAAATAATAAAAAAAAAAATAAACGATTGGAAAACAGAAAAAAATTATTTATTATAAAGGTCTAAAATTTACACCTGATGGTATTGCTAGTATTTTATATTCTTTATATTTTCCTTACCTCCTCAGTTTTGTATTTCTAACACTGTTTTGGTTTGAAGCTATCTCTCACATCAAGGATTGCAATAGCTCTTCTATTCTACATGCAGAGAAATGCCTTACATCAATACTTCTTACGTACACTCTTCTTCTAAGGATATCTTTTTGGCCTTCATGTTATAGGCAGATTTCTTACAGTAAAGCTTATCTTCTCTGTCTTCGTAAATATTGAAAAGCTGTAATGCACAATAAAGAAGGCAATGAGGAAAAGAAATTACTGACACCCTCAGTAGAGTTCCTCTTAGCAAACTCATCTGAAAGGAAGGTGGTACCTCAAATAACTGGACCTCCTGAATAAGTCATAGAAACTAGCTGTAAATAACGCTAAGAAAAACACAGCATTGGCAGTATGATGCAATTAAAAGTCACGAGTCCACCCTAAATTTATTTTATTTCTTAAATTTAGTGTTATGTATACATGTATGTGCAATCTCTCTCTCACTGTGTTTTTGTGTGTGAGATGGAGTATCTTTAGGTTATGTTAGCCACCTGCTTTTAGAAGAATAGGTACACTGAAGCACATATTGATAATGAAAGCTAATTTATATCGCACTGTATCTCTAGGGTCTAGCCTTAGCACACATAACAGTGATAGCTGTACAGCTAAACAATGATGTGTGAATGGACGATTGTTTTCTCGTGTCTGTGGAGATGAGAGTTTCACTGAATGTGCTCTAGCAGGATGTGTACTGTGTATAATTCTAACGTGTCCTGGGCAGGGGAATCAACTTATCAATTTATAAATTCTTTTCTGTAAGCTGAATTCATATAGTTCTGCTCAGTTGGCACACTAAAATACCAGTTTCACTTTCCTGCAACAGGAAGATTTCATACATCTCAGAGAAATTCCCATTCAGGTGAGGTGGCTCTTGGAGTTGGAGAAAGGCTATGGTTCATTTCAGGCAGAGGCTGAATAGGTACTCTTTGTTAGAGTGTGCAGAGTGAATATAGTCACTGACAGGTCCTGTAGCAGTCTTGTCACTTTCTCAAAGCAGCTAGCATGTTCTCTGCTCTGGATAAGCCCCTGTGGGATATTCATAGAAAACATGTAGCATCTTTCTGTAGTTGCTGTAGTTTTCACATGCCATCCTGATTCTAGCAAGCTGCATCATGGGTATAGATGGGCATCAACTAACAGTGAGCAAGGATGGTAGATAAGCTGGCTGCACATCCCCAGAGGGGACACGCAAGGCACAGTTTCCCTGCACCGTTGTAGGGCTCCTGCCTTTAATTCCCATCATGGCTCAACCTGGCCCCTGGGCAGAGAAACTTGGTTCCATTAAACCATCCTTGCAGTAAGTTGTGCTTCAGTGGTTTATAGCTACAGACATATAAACTGTTGTCAGCTGGTGAGAAATGTACTGTTAGCTTATCCTGGTAGGAAGACGTGATTCTGCAGGCATAGTTCCTTTTTACTGATATCAGTGAAACAAAGAAAAAGCTAAGAATCCACATAGCAGTGGCACAAGTGACACAGATTCATGGGAGATCAGTACGTTTCCATAATAATTATGAAATGGTGGACAGAATATAGTCTGTTTTATAGTAGTCTTAACTGGCTTTTAGTTTTAACTCCTTCTCAAAAAGTGTTTTCAATTTTCCTTTACCTTCAACTTCCTCCAGTAAAGCACTTAAACCTAAGCCTACCTTTAAGTGTCTACTTAAGGGCTGTAGAAGAGGGCTTGTTGCAGCCAGCTGAATTCCTAAACCTGCACAGATGGGTAAAAACTCTGATAGCCTTTTATCCCTAACTTACACATATGTGAATATATCTTAGAGAAACATGGCCAGATTTCATTGCGAACAATAATAGGAATCACTGAAACACTGAAGTGAGAATTCAATATATGAATGTGTTATTACTCAGTCTCCCACAAATCTCCTCAGTTGTGTGTGAGTACCTGAACTTTACTCCTGTCTTAGATATGCTATATACTTGGATACATTGCTCTAAGGCTTATACACCTGTATGGAATACATCATAAAAGCAAGAGATATAACTATTTTATTAACCTAGGCCTCCTGAAGAGTTCTTTTAAACAATGATTATTATTTTATTATCTCAAAATTATATTTCCTCACAATAAAAAAAAATATTTTGTCAAAATGTTAGAGCACTGCATCTTTTCAGTTAGTTAGGTTATTATGAAGTATTAAAGTATTTTTTCAACTGAGATAGGATTTTGATCCATTTTTAATCCCATTAGGTTGTATTATATAAGTCGAGACAGTTCACACTTGGAACAAAATAAAGATTTAAATAAAAAGATCTTTATGAACCTCAGCACAGTACAAGTGACAGCATACAACCACAAAATGGTTCTCATAATCCGTGAAAAGTTTAATAAACATTATTATTAATAAACATTAGAACTATTGATGGAATATAGAATAATCTAAAAGACAAAAAAAAAAAAAACACCCACAGTTTATATGATCAGTGTGATTAAATGAAATAGTGAATAAAATATTTCAGTTTCATTCTATACTTTTTTTTTTGCATATTTATGTTAATAAATGCTGTATCTGTAAAAGAAAAGTGTGAAGAGGCATGGATGACAATAATATGAGGAATAGATGCAATTATCTTAATGTATAAGTAATTAAGGCCTTTTTATACTTACTAAGTTTGTATTCCATGTCTTTTAAACATTTTTTGTTCTTAATATTAGCTGATAATGTTCTTGCACTGTGCTTAGAAGATAATGACTTAAGGAAGTTTATTCAGAGGTCACTGACTGATTTTGAGAATTGTGCCTTGTGTGCTGTTCTGCAAGGGAGGGCTTAACTAAACAAATTGTAAAGGACTTGTAGCACTCATTTAGAATAAAGCTCCTTGTCCGTGTAACTACTTGTGCACAAGAATTTAGTATGATCGTGTAATAGAGAAATGTGAGAAAAAAATTAAAATAATGAAAAGAAAAAGAAAAATGAAGTCACTACTTCATTCACTGTAATATATTTAATTTCACTGGAGTCTTGAAAAAATGATAATATTGTAACACAAAACCCTGTCCTGATTTTCATTGTGACTTCCTTTCCAAGTCAGAAGTACAAGAGTCCCTCAAAGAAGAAATGACAAATACATTATTTTTTTTTTTCTTTGGGGGAAAATTACAAAGTCAAACAAGGAAATAGAGATGGATATTGATATTTTATACCTTTTTCTAGATCTAGATTAGATCTCTATATATAGATTTTTAATATATATATATATATAGAGAGAGAGAGATCTAAATTATGTGTTGCTTTTGAATAAGGACCTATTTTTCAGTTGCACTTGGGTTTTAAAGTTAAATTTACATGCATACAGAACTCAGTCAATTCCTCATTAGTGATGGGATTGAGCTGTAACATCAACCCTGTCATAGCCTTAATAGTTCAGTCCCACAGGATCAGCCCACACAGGCTGAAGAGTTTCAGGCAATGGGACTCTGAAATAAATGCAGTCGGTAGGCCTTAGGATAGAATCCTGAGTCTTAGAAGATACTCAGTGTCTCATCTTTGTTTTAGATAAAGGGTGGATCAATGCCCTGAACTATGCTTTAGGGATCTGAAAAATCAAAATGCGCAACTTATTCAGAGACAGGCTTTGCTCCATTCTTACTTGTTTTCACAAATACTGTTTTGACAATAATGCTTGAAGCTATACAACCAGAGTATAGAACGACCATCTATAGCAACAAAATACAGTATGAAAAGCGATTAATGAGCAACGTTATAACTCATAAGCTGAGTTAAACTTTTTTTTCCTCTTTCCCCTGAAGAATTCCACATTTCTAGGCCATTTATCTCTGTAGACTGCAACAGCTATGGGAGCTAGCTGTGTCCATTCGTAAGGTTAGAAAAAATCTTCCTCTAGGCTTTGCAAGATACAACTCCCTCTAGAAGTTTGTGAAAATTTATTTCATGTGGTAAAGTTGACATTTTTAGTAATACTCATACTGCTCCTCTTAATGATCACTGAAACTTAACAGTTTAAGAAAATCGGTATTTATTAATGGTTGTCATTTAGTGGCATGTTAGATGTTTTCTACTCTAAAAATATTATGAGAAATTACCAGAGTTACTAAGTGGCAGCCATGATTATATGTTTCACCCAAAGATTTCTGAGGATGTCATTCCTTACATGAGCAACATAGTGCAGCTGGATAGCGAGGCAGAAAGCTTGGTTAGTGTTAACATAATCTGAAACAGTTAGTGCCCAAATATACTGATGTTTATTATGACAGTTAAAATGTGTTTCCCCATTATCAAAGATGCCTCTGGAAATATTACTGTTCTCTGTGCTAATAGTTTTATTAAAATAACGTAGCTGCACTGAGAAATTGCTAGAATTAAACTTACAAATACAATCAAATTTCAGCTCCCCCGTGCACATGAATTAGGACAGATATTTTTTAATACAGTCCTGTTCTTCTATTTATTTATTTATTTTCCTTAAGCAGGTACCAATCTTCACTTATGCCTAAAATTAGTATTTACTTCAGGAAAAAGTATTCAGCCATCTGTTTTCACTTTCCCTTATTGCTTACTTCATGGCAGCATGTCATATTTATAGTACATTATGTAAAGAATGCTGTGAATACAAAATGGTTAATTCCTTAACAGAGTAAGCGTGGCAGTTATCATGTAAGTGCTGGAGTACTTCATGAACATTAATAAGTCCATAATAAACATAAGCATTAATAAACACCTTACAGGGGAAAAACATATTCTATTTTACAAATGAATGGAGAAAAGGGAGCTTAAATGCAAAACCATTCTCCAAATTTAGTTAATGAATTCAAACCGTACAGAATTTGTTTCTTTACATTGCTTAATGTTCTATGTAGTTCTGCTGGTCTGGAGTGAAGCTTCTGTTGACTGTAGTTGCCCTCCTGTTGCATTGCAGTTTCTCAGAAATCAAAACCCCAAGTATGAAGTGTAGTGTATGTGCCCTTAAGACAAGAAATAATAAAAAATATAATAGCAGATATTAAATCTTCACAAGTACAAACTGTGCCAATGATAAGATGACTGTAGAGCTCAGTGGTAGTCCTTTTCCTGTCATGGGCATCTATTGATAAGACTCATAACATAACTGATCATTCTTTTGTTCAGGTAGGTAACGCTGTGAAAGAGGTGAAAACACTATTTCTGTAAAAGGTCTGTAAATGCTCACTAGTGTGGAGGGACCAGGATGTTACTATATATGACTTTTTTTAATCAGTATCATATTTGTCCATTTGGCACATGATTTGGGCTGAATTAATTGCTATTAATTGCACTGGTATCCCAAGCCAGTTATCATCTTCAACAGTTCAATCCTCACACTTGAGGACCTTCTTACACTTGAGTACGATTTCTGGTTATGAGTTGTGCACTTTGAAACAGTGACATTTCTCTTTTCTCCTGGAAAACACAGAAATTTGCTCAAGAGACTTGGGATAATCCAAGCAGCTCAGGTTTAATCTTGCCATTCTTTTGAATGCCATAAACTGTCCTGGAAGCTATCTTCGAAGTCTTATTTTGAAGAGGGCATTAAGTATTACTTCTTCCCACACCCTGTGCTGTATTGTACCTATCAAAAAGGGATCACTAGACTTCAGCTTTTAAGCATGGACCTGATCTGTAGATTCAGTTTTGAACTAAGAATATGACTTGAATTGAAAATACTGAACTGTATTTTCTTTGGTTAAAAAGAAACATTTCCTTTTAAGCATGAATGGGAGATTACGTTACAAATATGGCATTTACTGTTTTTCACATTCCCATGTAGGCGACTTTGTTAATATAACCCCTTAATTGGAACATAGTACTCTAATGAATTTTCTTATATTTGTTCATTTTTTAAGTTATAGAAAAAACTCTCTCTAAAATGCCAGTAGAATGCCCCAATTCATAGTGATCTATCACAAGTGGATAGAAAAAGGATATTCATCTTGACATTCAAATTAAAAAAATAAATAAATGTATAAATAAACTCAAGAAGCTTCACCCTCCATGTATGTTTTGGCAAGGGTATATATATTTTTTTAATTTATTATTATTTTTAATCATCAGAGAACAACTGGAGCTTTTAAACTTAATTTTCTTTCCTTCAATGATACAAGTTCTAAAACATGCTATAAAATATCACAGTACCTGACTTGCTTGGAGTAGTTCTGCTACTGTAGCACAGTAGATCTGCTCTGTTCTACTCTGAGCTGTTTGTGGTGCTATGAAGGAAAAGCAAGGCAAGACCTAAAAGTCCAAGCAACTGCATAAGGTTGCTTAAATTCTATAATGTTTATTGATTTATGCAAACTCCTTAACAGCTGCGTTGCACTGAAAGTGTAGATTAATGCTAATTTCTATAAAGTGTAGATGTTACAATGAAAAGAATCATATTCTTGGTGCATGGCTATGTATCTGTAATAACACTGCTTCAATCTGTATATCTACACAAAGTGAGTTGTGGAGGAGAAAACAAACCTCAGTTGTTTATAGCACAGTTAAGAGGATCAATTTTCATGCTACTGCATTAAGCAAACAGTGTAAAAGTTGGTGCATGATTTTAAAATCTGTGATTTTGGAATGTGAAGTGCCTCATTCCTACTGGAGGCAGGTCTTTACTAGGACCAAATTATTGATAGAAGTCACACTTCAGAACAGGAGGATTATTTCAGGTAGTGTGTGATAAGCCTGTAATTTATCTGTGGTCAATAGAACATTTATTTTAGCAAAAATAATGTATTGATGATATAAATGTGTCAAAAACTATTATAAGTGCTCTTATTTGGATGTCAGGGTGTCATTTAAAATAGTTTACTTTGCAAAACATGCTACCTTCCCAATTACATTCACCTTTGTGTTAATAGCATCTGGAGTAGTTACAGTGCAGCATAACAAGAGGTGCTGTACATTACTCATGTAAGGCATCTATAGTGCCCTACCTATCATTTGCTGTGTAACATAATGCAAAACATCACAAAACTCTGATGGATAATTTGTGTCAGTCTGCGTGGCATACAACATAAATAGGTTATTACATCCATTAAAAGTGTTAAAAAGAGCATCAAACCCTCAAGTCAAGCACTCCAAAATTGGAAAGTCGTAAAGCTGGAGATGTTTTAGCAACTCTATTTCAGCTTCTTTCTGTGCTTATCTGCTAGGAAGTACCTATTACTATATGAAATTCTCTACTTAAAGAAGATTAAGGGATGGGGGGACACGTATACACCACTGAAACTCTAATGAGAGCTGCCATCCATAGCAATTTGAGATCATCCCAACTGAGGCTGTGACTGAGCATTTCAGTACTGAAGAAAACAGGCTGTCTTGAATAACTTCAGTAGTGATTAAAGTGCTTTGTTCAAACGTCTGTCAGATAGATACAGTGTCTTAGATGTGAATTAATAGTGAGGAGCAGAAATAAACATGTGTGTTCGCATCAGTTTCAACACGTCTTTTTTAGCTCTTCTGGCAACACAAGGTTTCAGGCTTTCTGCAATACGCACTTTACAAAATCTTTAATGAAAAAAATTAATTTTCAAACAGACTATTTTAAAGTAGCCCTATTATAATTCCTGAATGACTCAGATTCCATTAATTAATTTTACAATGGTAGTATTATTTCCAGATACCATGTGAAGTTTAGAAGCATTACAGTGAAAATTAGCAGGCGTCCATTAGCTATGGAAGTTCATCTTAGACATTATTTTTTAGAGTTCTCCGTATTTTTATAGCACTGTATAGTCAAGCCACTGTTTTTTGTTGCAGTTGTGAATACTCAGAAAATCTAAACAATTCACAATCCCAAAATCCCTTCAATGCATCTCTACAGGTTCTACATTTTTACTCCTGAATGCCTTCCATCCACCTCCGCTCTTTGGCCTTTGTACTCTGCCTCTCCTTTCAGAGATCCTTCACGTCCTATAATTCTAGTAAAACTTTGTTATCCACACCCCTATTGCCCTGGTATTTTTTTGCCTTTCCTTATCCGTTTTCTAACATGCTGCTTAGTTGCCAGAACATACAGGATTTGATGTTTCTGTTTTTAATCCCTGAGTCCAGTGGCATTTTATAAGTCACAAGAAGAAATGTCAGAAGAAGCTAGTACATCCCCTGTATGTGTGCAGAGTGGCATACTTGGCTCTTTCATTAAGAAAGAACCTGTATTTCATCCACAGTTTGACTGTCTTCATTGTGGACTAAATCATTGATGAACATAGCCGCCAAACTAACTACAGCTGCCAACTAGCACATTGGTAAATCATGTCCTTGGTATCAGTGCACAAAAGCATACTCCATAGCACTGGGTCTTCTCAGAATAACAGTTTTTTTTTGTTTGTTTGTTTGTTTGTTTTTTTAATCCTTTTAGACATCAGAGAACAACATTCTCTTCCAATGGATGAATTAAGATTTGCAAATAATGCCAGCCTTTTCTAATTTCTTTCAGAGAAGCTGAAACCCAGCAAAGTTCTAAGCAGTTCTGAAAACAGTCTTGCAATTTAGAACAGTGGCTCCCTGAAGCACAAAAATCTAAGATGTGTATACGATAGCATGCAATCAGACTGAAATATTTTCAGTTACCACTCAATGTCGTTTCCTCTAGGATATACCTATTTTCTTTGCGAGGTCTAAATGCAAACCAGAGCTATTGTGCTTCATTCTTGCTTCCTTATTTTTCCTTGTATTTTCTACTGATGATTTTTCATCTGTCAGTCTGTCTTGCTGTTGACCATTGGGATACTTAATGGGATATCTGATGTGTGGCATATATGTTCTCCAAAAAATTTGTCAGCCATGAAAATCAGTTTAGCAATTTTCAGAAAGCACAATTAGCATCAACAAGGATGGAGATGGACAGAGCTGTCTATTCTGGCAAGAGATGATATACTGATAAACCTAATCCAACATCAACTAGATTAATGATATAACACAGTTAAAAGTGAAATGCCATTGTAAGAGTGGTCAATCTAGTAATTTATGTGACAGATAAAATCATCAAGTTACTCTTCTTACAATCTTTGTAAGTCTTTGTAATAGAATGGACTGATTTTCAGCAATGTCTCTGGTAAACTAAATAGATATATATTACTAAATACGTTATAATACATTCATCTATAAATGAATATAGATGGATTTATCAAACCGGTGACACATAAGTTATCAGTAAAAGCAATATGCTATTTTGCTTATCCACCAAAGGAAACTAAGTGTACTTCTACCAGGTTGTGTGCATTAACCAGAGTAGTATTTTTGATCTTAAGTGTATCTAAGTAGAGCCAACCTTGAAGATCTAATCTACTGATTACAAGATTATGAAAAATTACTTACATACTCAAACTATATCACCTCCTTTACTTTAGAAGTAATTTTCCTAGAAGTTAAGGCTAGTTATTGTAAATAATGTAATTACTAAAAATGAAAGAATTCCAATAGAATTTTTAAAATGTATAAGAGCAGTTTCTCAGTATATTTATCTCTGTGATCAAAATATAATTCATCATTCTACTCATTTTACTTTCTTAAAAAGATCGAATATAGCAGTAAATTTTGTTGTGTCAATGAGCTATAAAATAATTGTGCATCGTAGTTCACCTTTAAATTAAGAACTTAGTGCTTGTTCTAAATTCAGAATTAGAAAATGTAGGTTTAGTTTTAAGTGGTTTTCCTTTACTGAAATTTTCATTTCAGTGACTCTCTTCTCATCGTGAATGTTGTTATTACTCATTATTAGGACAGCTTTTTGCTCATCTATTTCTATTTCAAAAATCAACCTGTTCATGGGAATCTGCATTTCTTTTTTTTTTTTTTTTTTTTTGCAAAAATGCGTTTCTCATACACTCATACATTGTATGATCCTGGACAAACATGAAGTTAAATAGAGCTGACTTAGCCACCAGGACCTCATTCACACATTTTTTTCAGATTTTGTGCTGGTATAACTGAGTTGATTACAACTGAGTTACATGCATGCCCTAACTCATACATTCCAAAGATTTGGAACCAGATAGGATCTCTACATCCAGTGACTACACTGGTTGCCCTTTTAGGAATTTAGCACTCAATTAATAATTTTCAGGTTCAGAATTAACTACTACTACTATTGAGCACTCCAAAATCTGACCAAGTATTTTTTGTATATCCTAAGCTGTTATTTATTGCACCCTTCTGACAAAAGTAGCACCTCCTATATTCTGCCTCCTTCTTTTCCCATTCTCTCATTGTCTAGCTGTTAAATTACATTTATACAGCTAAGTCTAAACTATACCTCTTTTTCTAACATCTCATCAAGAGTAGCTACAAACAGTAGTGTGATGTTATTAGAGACAGGAGAAAAGATAAGATAGGACTTGCTGAGTTACATTATGGGGAAAAAAAAAAAAAAGAGTTCCTTTTTTCTTGGTTTTAGTTCAAACTTCTAGAGGTTTAAAGGTATCCGCTTATCATTAGTGCATAGTGCTTTCCCTCACTCTGGATTAGCTGTGGCTGTCTTTGTCTCAGATTCCTGGACTCAGCTTTGGTTGAAACTTCTATAACTTCTGTAATTTCTGCATAATATTTTTTTTCTGACTAATAGTGTCTGAGAAAAACCTGTTCTCTGTTTTTCCCCTTCACGCTAATCAGAACATATTTATTTCAAAAGTATGTGTGCACCTAGGGTGTATGGGTATATGCCACTCACATATCCCCAGTTTCTCTCCTCACCATCTGTATCTCTCCTGTGTTGTATCTTTTGCCTGGAACCTTATTTGTGTTACTTAAACCTACATGCCATTTTTCTCAAAAGCCACCTAACCTTTAGTAACACTTGGTAGCTTCCGTGTTAGCAAAAAATCCCAAGCATTTGACTCACCGAAGATAAAAAGTTGCATATAGATTACTTTTCAAGGTAGTACATAAATGACCACAATTTTGGCTATAGCGTACAGGTTGCAGGACATCTGAGACTGGGGCTAGTGGTTTGCAAACCACTTAGGTGCCTCAGAAAGTATTATGCTGTCTTCTTGAAATTGTCATCTATTTATTTATAAATGTATGCCTTCAAAAACATCTTGTATCCAGATGTCTTTTTGGCATTTTCTATGAAAATAATATAGTTACAGATTATCTAGTCTGTCAAGCTGCTTCTGGCTGTTGCAGACAAATTTATCATTTATTTACATAGAATTCTCAGTTTCTTTCTTTTGGCTTGAATCATTATGCGAAAGCCAAGTTCTTAATGCTGACAGCAGCATGTATACATACATACGTACAAATCCATATACAGACATGAAAAGGAAAAGTGGATTCAATTAAACTGGAGAACCAATAAAATTAATTCTAAAGTTGTACAGCATTGCAGTATAGAATGAGATTTAACTTGAGAATTAGTGATTGTTATCTTTGCAACTTAAAATCAATGATATGAAATTGTTTACCATTTTTAATACTGTTTACTGAGGAAGCCAAAGTGGAATTTATACAGCTTCATTACCTGAAAATAGTTTTAGACATTAATTCATTTCTAAGGGGTGAGTGTAGCTATCTTGAATGTATATGCAAATAGATTTGTACTTCTAGTTCATTTTCATATACATGTGCTACTACAAAGGTTTAGGGCTTTTGGATGCGGCACAGAAACATTACAACTTTCTGGTAAAACTGGTTTAATTATTTATGGACTCAGTTAAGATATTATACTACCTAAATTAAACAGTTTGATTATATGGAAAATAAAATGCAAATAAAATTCATTTACTATTTTGTTTGCTTTATAAGAAAATGAAACCTACTGAATCAACTGTGAAACTGAAGAGAGAAGACAGAATTTCTGGAGAAGTATTGTCTTGATTTTCAAGTTCTGTCTTGTTCAAACTCCAGCTTTAACCACTTTCTTTCTTTTCTGAATTCTACTCACTAAGCACAATTGTGCCTATTTATGTGCTGTGTAGAGTAGCTAAATGGAGCCCCATCCTAGCTGGGAGCTATGAATTCTGTCAAACTACAGCTTCGGTCTTGAACTACGTGTGCAATTATTTCTTCTGTTTGGTCTGCAAGATATCTTCTAGGCTTATGCTTACGGATACATTGTGAGCCCACAACAGCAAATATGTATAATTTTCACAGAAATAATCCACTTCACTTTTTGCCATCAAAGAACAAAATTTCATAAAACTAGTTTACTTGGAAAATCATGGTATGTTTTCATCATAAAGTTACAGCTTTCTTTACTTCACATTTCTGAAACTTCACAGAACTTTGATAGAGACATTTGCCAGAAAGAATTTGAATGTGAAAACAATATGCTGTATCTGTATCTCAGCCAGAATTTCTACCAAATGTTAGGACCCACATAGTAATTTTCTTTTATTACTTCAGATAACCATTTTATATCTCCATCAAGTTTTTTGAAGAAGTTTTTGAAGAAGTTCAGAACACCTTAAAGTATGGAATGCATATCAACAACCAAACAAGACTGTTTAGGGCTTACTGAGGATTCTCTGGTTCCAAGTTAGTAGCATTCAGTAACTTAAATCTCTGAATGTTTTTAGCTTTGTAAGGAGGCCACTGCCAGCCAACATAATTTCAGTATGAGCAGAATGAGGTATAGATCTGAATACCCTAGCATAAGCTGCTTGTTCACTTTTCCCAGGTTATCTCTCTTCCTGTGAGTAAGTATTCCTGTGGTAGCCATAGTCCTGGAAACCCTTACAGAATTGTGGTTGTTCTGTGAAATAAAATTAATACAGTTATAGTAGCCTCAGGTAATGATTAACAAAAACTGAAGCTTATAATTTTTAATAATTGATTATAGAGAGACAAACAGGTTACATACATTTTGAGCAAAAAGTTTCTCATGTTGCTAACATCAGTTCATACTCAAAACAACAGGTTATGTTCTGAGTCTACCAAAAGGCATTATATTTCAATAAGGTCTCAACAAGACCTCAAGTAACTTGCAGTAATTAAGACTTTCAAAGTAATTTACAATAAAATGCGTGACTCCACAGTATTGGTCAGACTCTGTATAGGTCTACTTTGGCAAGTCAATCTCTGAAATATCGTACAGTTTTTAGTCTGAATGGTATTCTCTTTCTATGACCTTGCACATCTCTGTTAAGCTTTTCTGATATCCTCTGGTTCCCTTATCCTGTGACCTCTTATGTACGTACTTAAGATCTTTTCACCTTCCTTTTGCACTGCATTTTTGCAGCCTAAGTTGCTTATGTTATCCACCAATCTGTTACTGTAGGGCTGCCAACGCAGCCCACCCTCGGCAACAACAGATGTTAAGCCAGGGATGTGAGCACTGAAGGTGTGTGGGAAGGAGAGACCCAAAACTGGCTTAAGGTTGTTTTTTCTCCTGAAACTTATCAAGCTAAGGGGGAAAACAATCCTCAGACTGTTTGAATAGTCACCAAGGAACTATGAAAAGATTTCTGCAATAATGGAGGATTTAGCATTAGCGGAAATACTAGAAAAGTAAGCATGTAGCATGTGAGGAAACACCTTCCAGTGGAAACAGAGCAACAGTCAAACCTCTTCTGACAGTGCCAGAAGTCTCCTATCACTACGGTACAAGATGCATCAAAGAGGGACTTGCCTTGTGTGTACATGTGTGAGCTCCAAGGTGCACTTTCACACTGGCCTCTTCCTACAGTTTGCTAATCCAGATGCACAGGTACACACAAAGCCAGAGCACGTACCTCTCTCACGTGAAGTTTGTGTAAACAGGGTAACATACACTCCCAAGAGAGAGGATCCTGCCTGCAACCCAGGTTTTGCTGCATTCCCCTTAACTCTGTGGGTGTGCTTTGAACTCTGTGGGATTGGTTACAGAAGGGTGTTTAGAAATTAATAGGTGTTTATCAACATTTTTGGAAGTGTCTAGTATCATAGTTTGTCTGTTGTATTGTTAATCATGGATGTAAAGTTCACTGATTGCTAGTTAATTATTTCTCATTAATAAATCAGAAAGCTGCTTTGATCCCTATTTGAGCTATGTAAATGGAACATTTTTTCTGTCCAACAGTTACTATTTTTTTCTGCATCTAAATTACATCCCAGCAGTGGTTGCGATACAATTTGTAGTCTATGTAGGTCAAATAACTGAACCTTATATGTAAGACCAAGAGTTTTTAGCCTAATTACAGTCTTAGCAGTCTAATCAGAGTCTAATTAATCCAGTTACAGTGATGCTAACACTTATAGTACAAATTACTCAGTTTTTACAGCTTATTCCTGATAATGAGGAATAATAACTAAAACTAGTAATTTTCTAGTATCTGCCCCTTGCTCTGTGTTGTGCCCCGTCTCTCACTGCCCCCCTAGGTACTAAGGTCGGTGGCTTGGGGAGATGGGGAGAGGGAAGGCAGTTGTTTAGATGGAGAAATCAGCATCCTGGGTCTTCCATTGTGGCTATTGTTGATGTTGATGAAGTTCATGTTTTCTTCCCTCTTGGGCATGCTTGGGGTTTGGATATGTTTTGTACCACCACCTGCATAATTATTTTTTCCTCATTTGGTTGTTCTTCCAGGTTGTATCCAGATTCACTACATGTTGTATGTTTTATCCAAGGTATATATTAGCTCTTTCTTGTCCTTAATGCTGGTTTTGCCCAGCTCCAGAATTAATACACCTCATGACTGTAACTTGTAGCCTTGGGTTCTTCAGTAAGGAGCCATTCTATGGCCATGTTCTTCTGTGCTACATCTTTTTCCTAGTCATTCACTCAATACAGAATAACTGTGTCTTGTTGCTCTCTATTTGTTGGAATAAAATATGTAATGCACAATTGCAACCCAGTTGTATTTCGTTGTAGGTAATTGCTGTAACAGGTAAACAAGCTAAAACAAATTTCCGGCTAGGCCAAGACAAGTCTGAAATCCTTGAAGCTTGCTGTTCTGTTAATGCAAAGCCTCTGATCTGTCACAAGTGATGGCAACACTGTTATTTACTGGGTTACAAGACTGCATATTGTAGAGAAACCAAACAGAGAACCTATCTTGGCTTGAATGATTCTTGTTATCTTGTGATCACTTTGGAAGAGTGAGATGGAGCTTCACAAAGTGTTAACTCTTAGCAAACTTGCTAACTGTAAATTTAGTTGTGGTGTAGTCATCACTAACACAGCTAACAGAAGACAGATTTTTATATAGCAGCTATGTAGTGTTTTCTGAAACTGCTGTTTCTGGATGTTCAGAATAATAATCAATAGGTATATAGCAGTTCATTGAGCATATGATGTTAGAGCAGTCTTTTCTCTAGCTTTTTCATTTGAATATGATATGATGGCACCTTGCAAAATATACATTCTTTTTAGGATTTTTTTTTTTCCATTTTATTTTGTCTTGTCTGCTTTGCTTCACTTACTTGTAGACT
This sequence comes from Aythya fuligula, assembly GCF_009819795.1. Classification (NCBI taxonomy): domain Eukaryota; kingdom Metazoa; phylum Chordata; class Aves; order Anseriformes; family Anatidae; genus Aythya; species Aythya fuligula. The sequence continues at coordinate 22,205,144 of NC_045562.1, read as the reverse complement.
GTAATACCACTCTTATTATTCATGACCCAGCAGTATTACATAAAATATAACTACATTTTATTCAAATTATTTTTTAGCTGCTGTACTTCCCTCCAAAAAAAATTTTTTTGAGTATCTTCAAATTTGTATTATAGTTTCAGAGAGTTTGAGCTATGTCAAAGTCTTTAGCAACTCTCATGTTCTTAATTTTACTGCCTGTTGTGCTCCGTTGTTAAACATGCTTCTGGTTAAACTTCAGTGTCTGGTATTGTGGAATACTTTGAGTGATAATGATAAATCGAGGATGAAAGGTACAACAAAGATATTTTTTTTTTTTACTAGAACAGGTAGTTAGGAAATAAAAGTAAAAACATATAAAAAGAAAAAGGAGTACAGATCTCTGAGATGTTAATTTCAATTTAGTCCCACAATAGAACAGTCACTTAAGCAGAAGGTTTTTTATAATTACATTCTCACTGAACAGTACTCAAGGACAGCTGTCCTTCAAAACTAAACTAGAATTCAAGCCCATTGCAATAAACTAATTAAAAATCGCATGCTCACAGAGTATGCAAATCCATTATCACAAATATTCATCTTTGTATAGAATTTTGGAATATCTGTTAATAAATATGTATTTTCTTGGCATTTTTGGAATCTGCTTATTTCCTGCTTGATGTTTTTAAAATTGCACCTAGCATTAAAATACATTATTAATAATAATATTAAATATACGACATTAAAAAAAAAAAAAGAAGAAACTTAAAAGCAAAGTAGTATTTAATCTGGCCCAATGTCCAGATATTTCTATCTTTTATTCACTTTATTTTATGAGACCTTGAAATGGAAGTTTTCTATGGGGTCTCTGCCAGATTTTTTCCCTAAGTCACTCAAATAAATATATATACGTGTGCCTCTTTTGAGTTTTTGCTGAACACACTGGCAAAGAATGAAATTGTATTTCAGGCCTTCCCGTTTCTTTCAAGAAAATAGCAATTCATATGGGTAGAGTCTTGGGGGAAAAGATTATATAGTAGTTCTTTGACTTTTTCATCAATATTCATGTTATAGTCGAATCCTTTGGAGAGGATTTGGAAAAAAGTTCCAATATTTAGTGCTCTTTTTATTTCCTAGTTCAAAACTACTGAAACAAAAAATTGTTCCATGTATTAATAAAGCTGTATTGTATATGAAAAACACATTAATTTGAAATCTATATAACCTGGAAGTGCAGCCAACTCTTTTATTTCTAAACAAACAAAAAAAAATAATAATAGTAACAATTAACAGGACTGATAAGCAAATAAGTTAGCATAAAGAGGATGAATGTAAGAGGTAGAGTATTTCTTTTATTATCTACATATACCAGTGGAAGTAAAAAACTTTCCAGATCTAATAGTCAATAACTAACTTAAATCCGCCCTTTGGCTTTATAACATAGTTGAAAATCTTCATCAATATAGCATTGATACAGCGTATATTTAATGTGAGGTGATATGAGCTGTAGCTGGCTGAAGAAATTTAAATAAAAGTTTTGAAATACAGCATTGGTTATTCATTCCCTGCATATAAAAGTCTTATATTTAAAAATGTTTAACTGCCTAGACAGTTGGGTTTTCTGAACTTTATTTTTGAGTTGTTGTTTATACCCTATGGCTTAGGTAAGGCACTTGTCTCACATCATATGTTTCTTTCCTGATTAGTTTGCCCTTGCTAGGCTATAATTTTTCATTAACAGTGTCAGAACAAAGTCTGACATGCATTCAGCTCATCCTCTCAGATTCAGACATCATACAGATTTAGAAACATCTTTTTCAGAGCAGTATTTAAGAGAGGTTGACAGCAGCAGCAGAATCATGGAATCACAGAATGGTTGAAGTTGGAAGGCACCTCTGGAAGCCTTCTGGTCCACCGCTGAGTTCAAGCAGGGACACACTGAGCAGGTTGCCCAGGACCATGTCCAGGTGGCTTTTGAAGATCTCCACAATCTCTCTGAACAACCGCTTCCAGTGGTCCACCACACACACTGTAAAGAAATGCTTCCTGGTTTTCAGATGGAACCTCATGTTCCAGTTTGTGCCCATTTCCTCCACTGGGAAGCACAGAAAAGAGCTTGGCTCTGTCTTCTTTCCACCCTCCCTTCAGGTATTTAGAGCCATTTCTGAGATCCCCCTTCCCCCCCCCCCAGAGCCTCCTCTTCTCCAGGCTGAACAGCCCCAGCTCTCTCAGCCTCTCCTCGTAGGAAAGGTGCTCCAGTCCCTTGGTCATCTTGGTGGCCCTATGTTAGAATCCTTCCTGTATGTTCACATCTCTCTTCTACTAAAGGGCCCAGAACTGGACCCAGCACTCCAGGTGCGGCCTGAGTAGAGGTGAAGGATCTCCTCTCTTGACCTGCTCATGATACTTCGCCTAATGCAGCAGTTAACCTCCCATTAACCGTCTTAGCAGCAAGGGCACTTTGCTGAGAAATGTTCAGCTCTTTCAGAAATGCTCAAATGCTTAATCTGGGCAGAGACAGACATGAGATACATATGTATATATGTATTTATTTAGGTATGATCTTAATGGTTTGGGGTGTATACATCTAAGTCACTCATCCTTCTGTGTCTTACCTCCTTTAAGTTTCCTCTATTTCACTCTTTCCCTTGAGCTTACAGTGAGGGAAGCTGCCACTGTCTGGGATAATGCTCACACAGACATTATCAAGTTCACTTGTCTAATGCTTCAGGCAGAGAGAAGTTCATTCTGCTTGTGCACTGAGCCATGAAACCACATGGCTGCAATTAACCCAGCAGTAAAATGAAGTATGATAGCCTAGGCTCTGCAATATGATCACACCGTGTGGTTTCTGTTGGCTGTGTAAACGTTCCTGTCGAAGAACTGTATCGTGTAAGGCACTGAAATCCTCTACATCTGCTGACAGTGCAGGACTCAAAATGTTCACTGAAGCAATTAAAAAAACCCACTGTACAGGACCCCATAACTGAAAATTTACCTAGCCATTCTGAAAGCCCAGCAGGATAAACTGAAGCAAACTGAACAAAAAGGAGGGAAAAGTTATTTAGAAGCCCTGAATCCGTTTGTCAGTGGGAAGGAAGTAACACATGAATGGTAAAGCAAATCAGTTTCCTTTAAACTTTCCAGTACCATGTAGCTTTTTTTGCTCCTTGTTCTTTATGTTCAGGGTTTTGAACTAAATCCTGTGTGGCTGCTTGCTGTTGAAGCTAGTCATCTTTCATAGACTGATTATTTTTAGAAGCTATCCAAATATTTTCTATGACGTTTATTTGATTGTGTTTTTTTTGTTTGTTTGTTTTTGTTTGTTTTTTTTTTTTTTTTTCTTTCAATTTAAAATGAAAAGGCTAACTTTGTCCTTTACTCCTTTACCAATTTTAATTAGGTTTATGATAAAAAAGGTTTCTATCAGTAAGTAAGTAAGAATAAACATTCATTATTTCTGATATGCATATCCTCTGTGCCCTCTTTTGGTAGCAGAAATTGCTATCCTGAAGGCAACAATTTATTTTAAAATGCATGTGGGATTTTGGTTTTAATTACTGATCAAAAAAAAAAAAAAACACTAATAAAAGTATCACATACAAAAACTATCTTGGCTGGCTACAGTACTGAGGTGTTTACTAAACAGCATCTATTAGAGATCAAGCAGACAAATGTGATATTTTATCTGATGGACGATTGCATTTGGGTATCTAATTACTTACCTATCCAGTTTCATGTTCTTATGACTAGACAAACATGAAGCTTCTTGGTCTTGTTTTATATAAGATTAAATAAAGCCACAGTTGATTACAGTTTATAAATTGACCACACTCCAATTATACTGAAGGTTTACAAAAGGTAATGAATAGCTCATTGACTGTGTCTGTTTACTGTGCACTCTGCATTGATTTCTGGTTTGTTAGAACATTTCACGCATCAGCACTGGAACCACTAGACATAGTGTTCTCAGAGGAACCTGGAAGTGCTGTGGGTCAATAACTGAACCATGTACCGTACATACTCTACTTAGTTCAAATTAATCACTATGGACCAATTTCAGTCCTAGCATAAGTGGGTAGAACAGCGGGACTTGTTTTTCATAAAGCTTTATTGACATACTAAAATATCTTTTTAGAAATTTGTCTTGTATTTCTTGTTGAGTTTCTGAAAAATATGAAATCTTTTCCTGTACTCCTTACATTCCAGTGTTAGGTCCTTCATTTCAGTTGGTAATTGGTTGCTTTGGGTTTCCTTTTGGAATAGGAGGTGGAAATTTTGGTGGAAGCTTCCTGGAGACATTTCTGCATTAAAAGCCTAGAAAGTCTCTCATAATTTGGTGTGAAAATGTTAAAAGCCAGACTCTTAATGCTGACACAACTGGATCTTAGAATCTGACAAAGCAAAATGTTAGCTTCATAACTTTGGTATGAGTTAATTTCTTGAATTGTTAAGCTGATTGTTGTACAGGATTTCTTAAAATTGAGCTTCAGTTTCTTTGGTTGGTCGTGGTAACTTCACCTGACAACTGTTTTAACAGATTCCACTCAATCGCACCTTTGGAAAATGTTATATCCATTTGATGTCTCTTAGAAGAAATGATGTACTGTGCTCGTTCTACATACTGGTCAAACTGCTTAGCTTTGGCATACATGGTTAGTAGTGAACATGGTATTCTAGGCAGTCTTAAGACTTAGGAGGGTTATCATATTGCTGGCCTATAAAGCGTTTCTCTGCATATGGGATTATTTATTAACTTTTATGATAAGTATCTGAGAAAAACTGAGCATTTGTGCAAGAATTAAGAACATCTCAAACTGTACAAAACAAAAGAAAATAATTCAAGACTAACAGAAGGATGTAGAACATGTAAAGTCATGTTTAGACCTGTACTCTTTGTCTCAGATAGTGGCCAAAAATACAGTCATTTAACAAATACTTCATTACAAATTGAATAGTAGTTATGATTATTATTATCGTTATTGTTATTATTGTTATTATTGTATTTTGTGCTGTCCCCTCTAACTTTCAGCCAAGTTTCAGCTACTTTCACTTGCAGCATATGTAGTATTTTGCAGCTTCTATCTGGGATGTCAGGCTTATTAGTTTCAAGAGGTTGTCCAGGCAGAGTTGATGTAGCTGAAAAAGCATATCACCAGGACAGGGAGTATCACAGTCATGTGAACAGTTGCTCTGAAGAAACAATATTCTTTTGTGTCAGATGGCTTCTCTACCCTTAGGGAATGAGAACTGTAGTGCTATTCTTGTATAGTTCACTTTTTGAAGTAAATCAAATACTATGTTTGATTTACAACACCTACTGTTTAGTTAATTATATGCCCTAACCATTAATTCAATATGTCTTTCCAGCTCTTTTCTCATTCGTTTTCCACTTACTTGCTACCTTGACTTGACTTATGACATGTGCTAAATGCACACAAATCTACATTAGTCTAATCATACAAGCCAAACAGAGTTTAAGACTTTTTAAGTGCTCATGAGCAACATCAAACTTCCCCTGTTTACATCCAGATAATTTTTTTCTATTGATATTTTAAACATAATGTAACCTCTGTCTAGGACAGGTTCTCTTCAAGATAAGATTTAGACTTCACAGCCATGGACATCCCTACTGTCTAATATTTTAAAGCTTTTTATACTTCTCATATCCCTAACACAGTGTGGCAATTTTGCAAAAGTGTTTAAATCACTGTTTGTTTTTAACATTCCTTGATTTTCTGATGTGCTCTTGAATTATTACATAATTGTGATGTCCTAGTCCTCCTGTGCTCATGTCGATTTCTCTCTTACATTTCTTTTTTTAGTTACTGGAGGCATTATTTTTTAGTCTTTTCTGTGAAAGACCCTATGTGGTTTGCATTTACCAACACTGTATTTTATACACCATTTCTGTGTCCATATCATGCCTGTAAATGCAGCCTAAGTTTATATTTTCTTGTCATCAACCAGTTTTATCATCTCAGCTACTCATTCATTTCCTTATATAGTTTGAGACATTAAATATGTCAAACAACACAGGTATCAGCACGGCTTACTGACAAATTCCATTGGAAATTTCCTTCCATCGGAAGGTATATTTTTTACTTAGGCACATAACATTGAACGTAAATAAGGTAATATAAAGAATAGAAGGAAAGAAATTATTACAGTCAGTGGAGAAAAATAAAGGAATCACATGCAGCTTACAGAAAAGCCTAGAAATACCTTAGAAATATAACAATAAAAAGAGAAAAAGCATTTCAGAATAACTAAAACAAAGAAGAAGAATTTAAAACTAAACAAAACAAAAAACACAGAAGTTGTAAAGTTGAGGAAAAACAGAGAAACCTGGAGCTAACAGACTTCATGTAAGATAATCAAGTATATGCTGTAAGGAGACCACAGCAGTAATGTGATGTATAAATTGTGATACAGACCCAGGAAACACAGTGAAATAGAACTATGAGAGGTGTTCAAACTAGACAGGAGTCCAATACAAGGAATAACCAGCATCTGTTATGTCATAGTATTACAAGAAGTATATGAAATTATATATAATGCAACTGAGTCTAACAGATACAAGGATATGAATGCCACTTTTTCTAAAAAAATTGCACCTGAAAAAGTTTTGGTCCCTTTCTGATTTTAGTTACTACTAGTATGGTGCCTAGTTCCTTTGAGACTTTCCAACATACTGTCTAAAAATATTGGAAATATTCCCTTGTCTATTTTTTTCTCAATGGGCATATTGGCAATATAGTTTTCTATCTGCTGCATTTTATGATAACCTTCTGTCACTTTCCTTATTTATTTACTCAGGGACAAATTTGCTGGTGGACTTGTGCTTGCTTAAGGGACTTGTGCTTGCTCACTGTCTGTGTGTGTAGGACCTCCCCATTTAGATGAGAATTGCATCTGTCTCCATTGCTGGTAGGCTTCTGGATGCTTCTTTAAGCATCCAAACATGCAAGCATCCTACATGTTTTTTGTGCATATGTGTATAAGTCTTATGTATATGTATATAAGTATTATACACATACCTGTGTATGTGTATAAGTTTTTACCAAGTTCCCTTTAAAAGCTTTCAATATAGTGCATCCTTAGTTTTCCATTAGTCTGATTTGCAATAGCATTTTCACTATCAACATCACAATCCAAAAGGGGAGGGAAGCTACCTGGCCCACAGGCATGTAGCCTGCCTAACAGTGAGTTTGCAGGATTCTCTGATACACAAGGACACGGAGGCTTTGTTCAGTAAAGATTTCTGTTTATTACAAGTCAACACAAATAACCACCTGCAAGAATACTGTGATTAATCAAGCAAATAGAGATGAAAGAAAGAAAGAAACCAGGAAACAAGCATATATTTGTGTAACAGGTACCAATTAACTAGCAGCACTAAAAAGTGTTAGAAAGGCAATTTGAGGAAATAAAATCAGTAATATAACAGCAGATATGATTTGGGGGGTAATTAAAGGTTCAACAAACATACCAATAATACTATGACAGTGAAAATACTTATGATTACAAACTTAACAAGACTATGATAGCAAAAATACTTAGGATTATTGAGACGTGAGGGCAAGGGACACCCCCACTAAGGTAACCAACACCTGCTGCTATTTTTTTCTTCTGAGACAGTCGGTAGATTATGTTTTTGGTTAATTTCCTTTAAACAAGATCTTTACTTCTCATATCGATCCCCACTTTCTCAGGTGGTAAGTCGTTTCTCCGTTTCTTATTTTGTTCTAATCGGTGGAGTGGTCCCTTCAGGGTCCGCCTGTGGTGCTCAGCCGCCCTGTGGGGCTGTCGTGGCTCCTGGGGAAGTTGCTAAACAGGGGGCAAGCTCAGGCCTGCTTCCCGGGTTGAGATTTCAAGCTAGCAGTCTTTTTCTTTGGTCTGTGTTTTATGTCTCATTTTTCTTATTACAGTTAGGTTACCTCCATAGCTGTTCCCATCAAGTACTTGCCGAACATTTCCTCAATTATTATTATTATTTTTTCTTTTTGAAAGAGAAGGAAGTTCTGTTACTTTCTTAGGTACTTTCCATGGAGTCACAGTCTTTTTTTTTTTCTTCTTCATTAGAATTAGTAGTAATAATAAAAGTAAAATAGTAGCCAAATCAAGTATGTAAAGATAAGTAGAAAATTTTTATTACCAACTTAAAAAAGGCCTGAATTAATTAAGCATTCTGTAGTTCTTGTCCAAAACTGAGTGTGTCAGAAGATGTTGCTCATACAGGTGACAAGCCAAGTAACAAAGGGATGCAGCCTCTTAAAGCTTTCATCCTTTAAGTTTCAGAAGTTTGTCCAAGATGCTTGTTGAATAGACTGTCATTCTTTGTTCTGTTCCAGTTTGTACTAGATTTTTCGATGTTGTAAATGTCTGAAAGCTTTTTGTTTCTGCCATTTGTTTCTGTGACACACCGTCACAGTCCCCACTCAGTTCAGACTTCACACTGGCCACCTTCTCTAGCACATGGAGTTACTTCCATTGGCAGTAATTCTTTTATGCTGTGTAGCAGGTTCCTCTCAGACTTTTCACCACGTGAAGCTCCAAGAGAATCACCACGTGAGGACTGCCAGCACTCCCTCGCTAGCTGGGCTAGCTGACAGGGGGAGGAAGGAGAGGGCATGGGGATTACTTTAGCAGCAGAAAAGAAATACATGTACAGAATGAGATATCATGTCACAGGAAATGAGATGTCAATGCAAATTAACTCTGTGACTTTTACAAAAAGGCAAAACTAAGATTTTAAGTAAGATTTGAACAGGTCTTTTGCACTTCGTGGGACAGTCCTTCTCATATTGGTCTTGTGTTGATCTCAGGTGCTGGTGCTGTTCCTTGATTTTATGCTGTTCCCTGGTGGTGTTAGGTCAGGACCTTCTTTTCCAGTGTTTTTTTTTTTTTTTTTTTCTTCTCTACTTTATGATTCTGTCAAACACTCTTAAAGTCTTAGGTGCTCTGCAGAAATAATTTCTTGTGTGCAATCTGGGTCTCTGACACCTGTCACAGACAGGCCCTCATTTCACCTTCCCTCCTACTTATAGCCTTTCAGCTGCCAAAATCTAGGTTTCTTTCCTACTGAGCTAGGCTTAATGCCGATAACATATTATAAATGTTATAAGTGTAAACGTTTCTCACTTTCTCATTTTCCAGTTTATTTGGCCAAATGACAGGTGGGGATTATAATACTGACTGAATAACAGTGTCTCCCAATGACTATGCAAAACAGATTTGTAATTTACCATGTGCTGCAAAAAAAACCCTTTAATGAATCTGCACCCACAGCATAGCAGTATTCTAGTTATGGATTTGGATTAGTATTTTACTGTTTGCTTACATACTGACTGTACTTTTAAATTAAGACTGGCAATATGGAGTGTACAGAAAAAAAAAAAAAAAAAAAAAACAACTTTGGAGGATCTTATAGAAATTTGAAGCAAGGAGTTTCTAGCTCTTAGGCATCATATGGAAAACATATGTGAAGCACAAGTTTTTTCTGCTTTTTTGACACAAGTCCACTTGATTTACTTGTAAAGAATTTTTATCACATTTTTCTTTCTTGCCATTTCTGATCCCCAGACTCTCTCACCCATATAATATCAGACAAGCCATTTTACAGAACTTAAGACTTTGACACATAAAGGACAAATATTTCCACTGTATAATAAAGGATTGGATTAGCTATGTGACAGACAGGTAAATAGACCAAGTCGTTTAGAAATACATTGTCTTGATTTAACCACGCTTAGTTTCAACCTTAGCTTCTTTCAATACCTGCATGCATTAAAGGAGTTTTTAAGGTGTCCTAACTTTCCCTCATCTATCAGAGGTTTTATTTCTTCTTTTATATCTTGTTCCTTCTGCATCTTTATGTTTTTGTCTTTGTGTAGATGACTTAATTTGAGTTAATATTTAAAACTTAATGTGATAGAAAATACTTTGGGAAATACCAGTCCAAATTAATCAGAGGAGTTTTTGTCTGTCTTTTGTCAGTTCCTCTTATCAGATTGTTTTATGAAATATACAGAAGTGAGAAGAACATTGAGATAATCCTTCTTGCCTGTTAGTGTAAAAATGATTCTTCTGTCATTCTGCGAACACCTCAGAGCAAACGTGGATGTAGCTCTTCCCTGTAGCTGGTACTCTGGATAAATAGTTGTATGTTACTGTATGCTTAGACCTGAGCCCCAAACCATATTTTTAATGCAGTGAAAATATTAGCATTAGATTCATTTACATATTATTTCTCTCTAAAGATTTATCTTCTATGAATTCCCTGTATTGCAAGGCAGCAGCAGAAAGCATTGCTAAAATGACACGTATGAAAAAAAAATCATATGAGAAATCTGATCACTTCAATGAACAACAAATGTTGCTACGTTGTTTTCTCACTGAAATTTATGACGGAATCCAGGTGCATTTTCTTTGAGTATTGCAATAATATTAGGTAGTGCAATATAAAACTTAAATCATTTTTTCCCATTTGGTTATTAATTGGGCATTTCTCTTATAGTCAAGCCATTCTCATTTGTTGAAATGCCAGTTCTTAATATATCTCATAATGTCTGGTGGAGGATGAAATTACTCACAAGAGAGGGCCCTCAGAGAAGGATCAATGTATTTATATTAATGTAAATTACCACTGATTAATGAATGCTGTAACCAGTAAGGAATTAAATACTTACGGTATTCCTTTTTTGGAACCTAACCTTCCAGTCAATTTTTTAAGTTAACAGTAAGAATAATATGTGAAGTACAGAAGATAGGAGTAGTAACAGTCTAACCAGCAGTCTTTTTCCATGAAAAGAAATACTGTTTTGAAGAGGAAACTAAAATCAGAGGTAAGATATATGTAGCTTTTAGAAACGTATGCTGAACGTATACTCCAGGTGGGGTCTCATGTGAGTGGAGAAGAGGGGGGAGAATCACCTCCTTTGACCTGCTGGTCATGCTTCTTTTGATGCAGCTTTCTGGTCTGCAAGCTCACGTAGTTTATCTGTAACCCTGGAATAAATAAGTGTTTGTAATTATGTGTAATTATACTGCTTATAAGATTTTCATCCATACCTGTGCATGTACCATGTGCATTTACAATGATACTGGAACAGTGTGAGCTAGTGGAAACAGTCATATAATTTTTGATGGCTATATGTGTAATTTCAAAACTGCAGCAAATTACAGTGTTCTGGACACAATAAAAAAAGGTAAAGAAATCTCGTGTCTGCGTAGCTGCATGTCACTTTGGTTTTCATAGAGTTCGAAGAAAAACAAACGAAGAAAAAATATGCTGTTGTTGGTTATAAGTATATGTGTACACTGCTGCCTTGACAAATGTAGCTGACACTTGTGTACTTGGATTGAAACCCGTTGAAAACTGATCAAGAATGTTTACTTCAGGAAGAAAAAAACTAAAGAAGCAAGTTTCAATATTATTAAAAGAAAAGAGAGAGAGAAAGGGAGAGGGAGAACAGAGATTTGCTGTATCTGTCTTGCAAGTGGTTTGACAACTGCTTCTTAGCCATCAGACAAGGAACTGTGTCTGGAAGCTCCAGAATGTAAATACTCGTACTGGGTTTGACAGAAGAGTGAATATACAGTGCATGCTATTTAGGGTAAATTTCTGGGCCAAAATATTATTCTGAAACTCTCATAATCCAGATAACTATTACCTTTTTTTTTTTTTTTTTTTTTTTTTTTTTTTTTTTTTAATTAAAGCAGAGCGAAAGAACTGAGATCTGTAGTGCTGAAAGTCTGGTTATATGAGTGAAATTCTGCATTTGAGGGTTCAAAAAAACTACATCCTTTGAGGGTCAGGCTTGTACTCTGTAGTACATAATCATCCATCATTTTCACTAACAAATTATTTTTGTCAGAATACTAAATAGATACGAGTCATAAGACATTACTTTATCATGCTGTGTAGTGTGGTGTTTGTCATGGATAAGTACCTTGGCAGAACATTTGGATTCATTCATCAATAGGCAGGCCTTTTGGTTTATCAGTTTGAGGAGTTACATCTATTCATTCATAAATACTCTGAGCAGAGTCTTCCTTACACAGTATTTTAAAGTTTTTACTAGTAGTTATTTCAAAATGGAATTTCAAACATGCACTTCTTTTGTTCTCTGCATTTTCTGTTGAGGAAAACAGTGTAAGTGCTGTGTTGTTTGAGCCTATATGGAAGCCAGCTGTTTACTTGGTGCATTGAGTATCAGTTCACTTCAAAACAATTTTCATGAAGTACTGCAGACTGTAGATGCATAACCATATGATTGTTTTTCACCCACTGTGCATATGTAGAAGACAACCATATTCATAAAGGTAAAAACCATAGAAACAATGAAAATTATTTTATCTCTTTGGGCTGCTACATTATTCTATACTATTAATATAACTTCACATAAACATGGTTGAGAGATCCCAGAAATTATGGTAATATCCCCAATAGGTGCCCAATAAAACTATTCAAATATAACTGTAGTGTTATCTTACCTAGATACCACCTTTGTCTCAATGTTGCAGTTGTATGTATGAAGCTTAGTGTATATACAAATTTCACAGTATAATGAATGTGTCTAATAATTAACATTATTCTTTTTTGACACGTAGGCTCAAATCTTTATCTTTCTGTTATAACTTTTTTTTTCTCTAACAATATTGAAAACAGTTGCATACGTGTAAAATGGGGAAGCATGAAAGGCTTTTTGTATTAGTATGGGAAAGAAGACAGGAGTAATGCTTCTTGCATGTACTGCTTGACTTTAGTGCTTAGGTTGATAGAGTTTGTGTTTAACTGTATGTTTAGCAAAATTAGTAAATGGCCAACACTTAATAGCTGAAAGGCATATGCATGTGTGTGTGCACCTTCTTAGGTGAAATGGAAATGAGTAAAGAAGCAGGAGCTAAAAGTTTGGGATGCGTTTCAATTGTATTAGGAAAGAGTTGGTCAGCAAGAAATCCCCTGACCCGAGGACAAAGAAGCCGTGTGACGATGAACAGTGCTTTTTTCATTTAGGTAGTTACAATATTCTTTGCCACAATTTTGTGAATATTTTCTTAAATAAACCTTTGAATTTCCAGATGAGATGAACTCTGGTGTCTTGAAGCTGACTGGACTAAAAAGAAGGTGCAAAGGTATTCAGAAATCTGGCATTATTAATAGCTTGGACTGAAACCACTTTATTTTTTAGTTGTCTTAGTCAGAGAAGGGCATTAAGGCATTTTCAGTCTTGTTTTTTCTTTAACACTTACATGGCTTATTTTCAGTCCTTTTTTATTTTTATTTTTAATTAGTTTTATGATTTGTGTCATTTAAACATGCTACAATGCCAGGTTAAAAATCACTAAAGGAATTCTTCCAATGAAAACAATTGTATTCTGTGATTTCTGAGTCTCTAAAACTTGCTTTATATTTGTTTAAACACTGTCACATACTTTTCTTTTTTTTTTTTTTTTTTTTTTGGTCAAACTTTGGTAAGTTTGAATAATACCCATGCTTTCTAGTCTAGAACTTTTTCTTAGGAACAGAGGGTGATACTTAAAAATTCTGCATTTGTATTCCATATCCTTACCTGATAATTGTTGTGGCGTTGCACAGGACATTAGCTCAAGCTTCTGGTGATTGGAGTGGTAAAGTAACTTCAATTTGATGACTTCTTAGTATTCCTGTTTACACTGGAGTTTCATTCAGCCTTTGTCACATGTTCACACCTTGCATATGTGCAAAAGGAAATATACATATCCAGCAGGGCATGTATTGGAATGATTAATGAATGAAGAAGAAAAGCTTTACTCTGTTGGCTTTTTCTATGTGCACATCTCACATAACTGAGATTGTGATTCACCAAAAATGATTTGTTCAAGTAATGTCCACTGCTGTGCCTTCTGACTTCAGAGAAAATTGTCATCTACTGGAGGAGTGTCATTTCTCATGTCTCATAATGTGCATAATTAATTTTTAACTCCTTTTTTTCTCAGGCTTTTTTGAAGTAAAATCTAAAGAACTACAGAACTTCACATTTTAATAATCCAAGAAAGAGAGCTTTGCGGGAAACAAAACAAATTTGACTCTTAATGGGCCCTCCATTTACGTTTTTAGCTGTACAATAAAAAGAAATAATATATTATTTGTAATGCCAGGGATTCCAAATGAAAATAATGACTTTTGAAAAACATCATCAATAAGCAATGATTCTTTCTGATGGAAGACATTAAATACATCAAAATACATGCATTATACATTGTAATAGCACCTGAGAACAAAAATACGTTTCCAGGAAAGGAATATAGCAAGGTTTATGAATTTATCTATAGATTTTCTTTGATGTACGAAGTCTGCAAACTACATCACAGGTTCTACTTTTATAGCTTTTGAACTGCTAATTTCATCCTTTGATCTCTTGTTGTAAAACATACTTTTGCCTTAGCGAAGGGGGTGGTTTTTTGGACTGTGATGAGAGTAGGCATGAGAGTAACCTGTCAAAACCAAAGAGCAAAATCAGTGGACCATGGTCGTAGAAGGAAGTTCAAGTTAGTTCTGTGGCTGGAACGAGTGCCTCTTAAATACAAAAAATGTCACTAGGTTCCACATGTCATTTGGACTAGAAATCCAAAATTCTGTAGCACAAAGTGCTGAACATTGATAACTTAAAATGAATAATTAAATATGTAAACTGCCTAATTCAGTGATGATCGGATTGTCTTTCATTCTGTGCCATTTGGGTTCTTCAGATGGATGGTTTTCTCTGTGGTTAAAATCAAATGTGGTAGCTCAGTCCAGCACTAACCTTTGTTATGTAACCCATGTCAAAACCTGATTTGACACAGTTTTGCAGGCCAGAACAATTTTTGCTCAGCCTCTGAGCTGCCCATATACTATGAAGGAATTTAGTAGGAAAAAGCTGAGAATTTGTGTCACCAGAAGGACTTGTTTGTGAGGATTGCTGTTCTGTGCCAGTGTTTGACTGCTGTAAGCACCAAGCCTCAGTTGTGAGTCTTTGCGGCCATGACCAGCTGGGGATAACATACAAGTTTACCTAAGCAGACTGCAGATGAGCAGTCTGAAATTAAACTGTTTACTTTAGCACAAACTTCCATATTTTCATTATTTTTTTATCATGTTACAAAATGCGTGCAGGCTAATCAAGATTTCACTGTGCCGATACTGCTAGAAAAATGTGCATAGTCCATATACCTAATGGCTTAAGCATTCTCAGGACTAGGCACAGGAACAGTGTAAAAGAAAAATATATAGAAATCCTACTTTACATGTAGTCCTTTTTGATTTGCACCACATATGTGACCTAAATCTGGGCCCTGAACTATCTGTCGTTTTACATTGAAAGTCCTTTGCGCCGACTCCCGAACATGAGTTTGTAAACAAGCAGACTTGATAATTTTCTAGGTGACAGATTGCAGTTTCTCCACTACATGACAAACTTTCTGACATTGTTCATGTTTGGTTTTGCCTATGCAAGCCAGTATTTAAAAAAAAAAAAAAATAAGAGCTGACACATCGCTTCAGTCATGAATGTGGGTTGGCTCCCACCTCAGGGAGACAGCTGCTTCTGCTGTGACAGAGCACAGTTAGTGCTGCACAACAACTACATGTAAATATTTGGTCTGGCAGTTATTATATAAGGCCTGTAGTGACAAATACATGGAGACACCCTAAGCAGTGTATAAACATGGAGAGTGCTTTCAATTTGAGGTTCTGCTGAAGCAGTTACAAACAAATGAAGTATTTATGGGACTCAGTGGAACTGCACACCCAGTCTTCTGTACGTCCTTTGGTAGTGTGACCTACAAATATTCATATTATTAAATAAAATCTATGGTTTTACAGTCTGACCCAAGTGCAGCTGAAGACTGTATGATAGCCCCTGGTAAAACAAACAGAACAAGCAGCCTAGTATAGACAAAAAATTAAGTCGATATGAATGGCCTGAAATTTTCTTGCAGACCCTGAGACAGTATTGAAGCTTAAACACTGAAGCCTGCATCTCATTCTAGAGTGGATGTATACAAAAGCACAAAGTTTGTATGTTGTATTCTAATTTCATGTAACTTTTATATAATTTCACACGTTCCACGTGAATTAATTTTGCCTGTCATTCATCACTGTAATACACGAATGGTCATTATCCTGTAGTAAAAGTCTAAAAGATGACTAACATAATTGTTCTTGGAATCTGAGCAAGTGAATATAGTTTTATTAGGTTGCATTTGTTTATCCTGGCAAGATGTCGGGCCGGCAAGAGACACCAGTAAAATTCCTGATTGAGGTCTCCCTACATGTATCCTGTTGTTTCAGTGATTGAAAGTGTCACTAGTGTTTTTGTGTATAATCTATGAAGGGTTTTCAGATCCTATCAAATAAGCCTGTTCTGTCATGTAAGGTAGTATATCATATTCTCTTGTTGCTATTACAGTAAATGAAGAAATCCATTCTTCCTCTGCTGAAAGTAATTTATCTTTTGTACAACTTAGTATAACTCATGTTGCTGATAACAAACTGATGTTATTCAAGATTCTAATCTTACTGGCATGTCTCTCATCATAAATACTTTAGATATTTGTAATTTAATTTCTTAATTTTGTTTTTGATTTCTGAGATTTTGTGTCATGTTAAGGTCAGTATGCACACCAGATCCTCAGCATCTTTCTTCTCTCCTCAGATTGCTGGATAAAATTGGCTGGCGGATGGCTTTTCACTGTATACTAAATCAGAGAGAGAGAAAAAAAAAAAGTAACAATACAACAGGCAGTATATTTTTATTCAGAATGTAAATTTTCTATAGCTTTTTGGTATAGAAATCTATCTTTCCTTTAGGCCATGCAGTGGGCAACAAATATTAAAGATTACAGAAAATAACATTTTTAAATAAATATTGGAATATTCAAATTTGATGATAAGTAGCTAGTGATATATTATATTAGTAAATTATATTATTTATACATAAAATATATATTATATATATATATTTATATATAAATATGTAAAATATATTATATTTGTAAAATAGTTAGGGTGTTAATTATACATGTATTGCTGCATGGAATGGTATGCTTACACTCTTATGCGATTTCCAAATGAGAGAAGTTATTATTCACAAAAAATCAAATTACATTTTCCAGAAGAAATGGCTGCTAACTATCAGCATGTTACCAATAAACATAATATGGACATAAAATTCCCAATTACCTATCATGGACATAAATCTGTTCCTTAATGCAGATGTTGAAGACTGATAGACTGAATGTAGGCTGTCTAAAACATGGAAGTCTTTGTGCTAAAGGACATTTTTTTCACTCTCCTAGGTACATATAAGCCCTAAGTTGATTAAAATACAGTATTTCTGAATAATTTCTGTAGGACACATCTCTGGTGCACTAATTAAAATACCTGTTAATACATTTTATAAGGAATGAATTACTACAAAGTCAGTTAACATAAATCCATCCAGATAAATCCAGATTTCAGGATTAAATTCAAAAAAGCTTTTCATTTTGTGTAGTTTTTTAAAAAAATGTTTTCCCCTCAAATATAAATAGAACACATTTATTGTGTGTCTCTGTTAAAGCACCACTTTAATTACTATGCACAAGTTAATAAACAAACCTACCATATGCTGCCAAATTAGTCAAATGCCAGGAAAAGCTAAATAAAAACAGGGAGACAAACTTTTAATTACACTCACTGAAAACCTTTGGCACTAAGTAATATTCTTTACTTGGCATTCTGCTTCAGTGTGAAAGGGCAGAAAATATGACCAAGCTAATCTATCAAATGGTAATAAGAAAACTTTCTAAGACAGAAAGAAAGAAAATACTGAGGTAGAAGGAGATTGGAGCACAGAATGGTAATTTTATTTATTATGATTTAAATATCCTTATAAATACCCAGATACAAAGCAAGTAGCTAGATCTTCTTTGACTGTTGTTTGCGGAGAAGTCATTAATTCAGAATCTAAGTGTAGTAAAGTTTTAAAGTAATTAAAAAAAATCACTGCAACAAAAAACCTTCATGATTAAGCTGATATCAAAGTAGATTTTGAAATAATTTGAACAAGAACTCAACAGCACCCAAAATTACAGATAAGTATTGCATTGAAAAATAAACCAGTTTTGAACAAAACAATTGCTTATCCCATTAGTCCAGAAAATACTAATTAATACTAATTAATACTTATATTAGTATTGGACTCTACAAAGCACTCAGCAGTATCAGTAGTTGTATTGAAAAGAAAAAGTAAAAAGACAAAATACTTTCCAAGCATGATTTCTTCTATAAATAGTGTGAGGTGAAGAGGCCTGCCCTAAACCTCCTGCTGCCTTCCTACTGAATCTGATTTCACAAGAAAGATGGAAAAATACCACAATATCACTAGAGCAGCAGTCTCATAGACAACAAAAACCAAGCTCCTTCAAGCAAGTGACCAAAGTGAACCCAAGTTCTTAGGTATGTGTATTGCAACTTTATTGTATTACAGAGGACAGCGTGGCACTTCCACATCTGTTTCCACATTTCTAAAGAAAGACATGTTCCAGTATTTTCTAAGCCAGACTTCGATGGGATTACTCATCTGCTTAACAGCCTACTCTGTCTTATTGTATTTTTTTTAATGTAAGATGTGCTATAAGTGAAAGCGACAGATTAAAAATCGATTAAATACCTGTTATATTGCATCATGTTGTACTTCTGGTGTAGTGCATTTCACTGAGCAACATTGCTGTTTTAAGCTAATAAAAAATCATGAAGAATGCTTTGGCAATGAGAACAACTGGGGAAAAAAACAACAACAACAACAACAAAAAAACAAACAAACACATCTCACATGATGCAATCAGGAGGTAGCTACGTGCAGATTGTTGGAAATGCTTTCGAGCCCCTGCTATCCTGAATCATTGCCAGAAGTTGCTGAGGAGAGTGGCTCTGGTTGGTTCAGGGCTCCAGCACCTGGGGAGGTTTACAGACGTAGCCTATGACTTCATGGCTATAACTGGTAATTATTTTGTGAAAGACTAAAAATCACATTCCTGAGGTGTTTATGTACATCAGTGACACAAGTCCTGTTGGTGTCAATAAAACACATTTTTCAGAGCAGGAAGGGAAACAGATGAAATAAACATCTTCTGACAACAGGTTGGTATAATTTAATGTATTATCTTAAAAGGATTCATTTGTACAGGTATGCATGCTGCCTCTCAACACAATACTTAAAGGCTTAACACCTTTATTTTAAAACTTCTCTTGTGTAGAAATAGCATCAACTGTGAATTGTTAGAACTTTATAATACTTAGAGTCAAAATCTGCAAAACTTTATAAGTGGTTTTTTCACCAAGAACAAGCCACCCCACCAAAAATTTGTATAATTTGATAGTTGAACTTTTCCTGTGGAGAATGTTAAATCCCAAATCCTGTGCTTCTTGTAATTTAGTCATTGCTTTTTGGACAGATCCTTAATGAAAGAAACACTTAGTTCAGACTTGGTTGCACTAAGTCAATGCTAACAAAGACTCAGTAAGAGCTCAGTAATCCTCAAAATTCTGCCTAGTAAATGTCATTGCATTATTCCATGTAGATGTAACACTGAGCTTTCCAATAATGGAAAAAGTGTGTTACAGGTAAGTAAACATCACTAGATGTTTTAACATTATCTTATGAAACAAACAAATGGAATGTAATCGCTGTAATCAAATACAGATGCAACGAAAGAATAACAGAGTTGTAGTTTCCTTGAATGCCCTTCAGTTGTTTCAGTGTTACATTGTTTGAAATGGAACTAAATTATTGCTCCTTCATTGCTGTCTAAAAACCATTAAGATTATAAACAATACTGCAGCTGACTGGGCTGTTATCGTAATAGGGTATTCATCAAAGTCTTTGCAGATTCACAGTGTAATGTTTCTCAAACTGAAATCAGAGTATTATTATGTAAAATGTTAATTTAATTCATGTTTTATAAGAACTATATTGAAAGCACAGAAGTGTTACTTTGATTTTTTTAATTGCTTTGTCAGGGTGATGGCTTGAAGAGGCATCATATAGCGCATATGTGTGCCATATCCTTTTTCTGTGTATGATTTTACCTATACATAAAAATTATTGTACATTTGCTCAACAAAGAGAAAATGTTTCATATAATTTTAATATCCACAAGTTGATGGTTGCTATATATCCAAAGTTCTCTTTACTACAAATGTATTACTGAATGCATTGGATTTATACTTAACATTCATTTGGACTATAAGGAAATACCCTGAAATTATTTGCTGTTTGCAAATGTGAAAAGGTAAAATAATATTACATTCTCTAAATATACCAGATTTTACAGGGGAATATGAAGTAGTCAAGAGAGATGCATCAACTGAGGTAATGGGTGAAATTATGTTGCTAGATAGAGGCATGTGATTTCGTTGATAGTGTTCTGGATGAACAGAACAATTATTTGCACAGAGAGAAGACCCTGAACCTGGAGTTTTCATAACCTATTTATAATTATAACTGAAAATATTTTTTTCACAACTCATCAAGTTCTTCTGCTTCAGGACAGAATTTTCTCTTCAGTATCTTAGAAAAGATTTTCCATATGTTTTCTTTTTTTTAATTTTTTTTTTAACCAATATATTTCAGCTGTTGTTTTGACTATTAGATGCACAATAGATTTGGCTGATAGGGATTTATTTTACATAAGATAGTTTTGATATCAAATAACAGTCACTAAGCCCATAAAGAACATGGGCATAGATTAGGCCCACATAAAACAGTGCTAAATTGGGAACAGAATCAAATAGGTAAATCTCATTTTTCATATAAGTGTAACATTTTCCTGTAGTTTTGTAGTCTACGGTTACAGGGTGTTGTTTATGTATAGTAGCTATATTTATCTAATTTTATCTTAAATGGCAGTTTAAAATACAGTCTATAAATAAAAGGTTTTGTTATCATTCTTAGCTTTGCAAACAGATTTTGTATCAATGATAACTTTGATACCATTATTACATTCCTGCTTTTATCCCATGTGCTTTGATCTGTAGATGAAAATACCATTTCAAAATCATTAATTCTGGAAATCAGAATTCTTCAAGTGTTACTGAATAGCACTGTTTTAACAAGCCTATGTTACATGTACTTTAATACAGCCTATTTATATTTTGAGATTATCCACTTAGGTCTGTGTAAACAGTTATTTTTAGAAATGCATTAACTTCTACCTTTTTATTGGATAATTTAGAAAACCTCCTACTAAATAATTGCAGTCAACATCTATTGTATGTATTTGTATGTCATCCAGCACTGCAGTATTGGCTAGATACTTGTGTTGCACAAGAATGGAACCAACATCATAAAAATAAATATATTACGTAGTGATATTGGCTATTTGCTGTTTGAGACACTTTCCTAAACTCAATATGATTGTGGATTTTCTCAGTATGTTAGTATAACAACAGTGTTTTCAATTTAAGCAACAACTCTGTTGTGGTGATTAACAATTCTCACATCACTTTTTGAAAACATAATATAAGCTTGAGCCAAAAAATCCTATTCTGAAATTTCAAGTTGATTACACTTACTCCTACATAATCAAATCTTGCGTACATAGTGAAATGATTAGTCACTTTACAAGAAATGACAGTATCCCACTGTGCTCATATGGCAGTATAAGGAATATGTTTTAATATGTAGTATTGAAAAACTACAAAACCTCCTGCGTGTAACTTAGTGGTTGCTTAAAAGTATGAAACAGCAATTTAGGACAGAAAACAAATTAGTTTCAGTCCTCCGTAATTATTCTTCAGTATAAAGTAAAATGCAAAGTAAACACAGACACAAAAAAAAGATTGCTGAGCTGTGCTCTTATTTAAGATATGTGACATCTTTTGGAGTCTATCCAAAAATTTCAGTACAGGGACTTAAAAAAGGGAAACTATGCTTTCAAGGGTGAAAATAGCTTTATCTATTTCAGGAAAGCTGCTTTATCTATGTTTTTGGAATTTCTTATGTTTGTGAGATGAACATAGCTTCAAAAAATTCTCCTTCAGACATTTTTCCAGAAGAAAGGTTCAGGAAAAGATAGAAAGGTTTTTAAAATCCTCTGTGATAAAAGATCACCTTTCTCCAAGAAATAGATATGGATCAAGCTTGTTGCATATATGCAACTGTGCATAAGAATCTACAGTTTATGTGACATAATCTTTTAAAAGATTTTATTTTTTTGTTTATTTTTTAGTTCACCATCCCTGTGACAGTGGTAAAGGTTTTGCTTGCAGTGCTAAGTTATTTTTCTTGTCTAGGAAGCTTTGAGTTGTTGTTGTAAAAATGTGTTTTAAAATATATAATATACACTGACTTATAAATCAGTATTTACTAACCAGAAATCACATATCTCACCTTACAGCATGTGCCATCTGTTTATCAGCTGTGCCCAGAGGTGCACCATGCAGATGTGTAGAATAAAACCAGTTTCTATAAGAGTGATGTTAAAGACAAATACCTTCTGTATTCTCAGAGGGGATTTATTTTAAAGCTTAGTATTAGCCAACCAGAATCACCTTGATATCTTTCCTACCCCTTAATGAAAGGAAGCAAGTTTGCTCTTTCCTGTGATGCGTGAAGGAAGATTGTTTTCTCTACATCCTATTACAAGCAAAAAAAGTTAACTGAATTTTATCATTTAACATATATTTAATAGTTATATTTAAATGAGAAAAAAATATGCACTACAGAATATCCAATTATTATTTGATTCAACATTAGCTAAATTCCCCCCAAAATCTAATCTCATTAGCAATTTTTTAATGCAGAATAAGGTCCATGTGCTTCTGTTATTTCTGGAAAATACATGTCAAGAATCACATGTTACAAATCACCAAATAGCTTCCCTGACTTGTAATTGCAGAGATAAATGATTTACTTGAAGCAGGAAAATATATGTATTATTCATCAGCATTCTAACTCTCCATCTGTGTTGAGATGTATTTGTGAGCTACCCTCATCAGGAGACTGGAATTAAAATTAGTGTACTTACACTGATTTCTCCACGTTCCCTTTTTCCTTTTTAAGACTGTGAGACTGGAGTAGACCTGAACTTCTTTTATTGTAGACTGTAGGAATCAGAGATTTCCTAATCTGGGTATAGTACTAGATGGGTACTTTAAGTTCAATTTACTTTTTTAAAGTTATTGTTCAGATACCATATTTTGTATGATTTTAACAACAAGTCATGAGTTTAGGCTAGAGGACTAGACTCCAACTTTTCTGTCATGTCTCTTCTTACCCCATTTCCTCATATATTTTGTTAAATCTTTCTCTAAGCTTCATTTTCATTAATCTATTTTTTGTAAGCAAGCTCCTTATTAACTCTGCACAGTTTTAAACATATAACTCCTATCTAAAGTAGCCTTCTTTTGCTTGCTGTATGGCACTATTTATTTTTTAGTGATGCCTTAACTGGCTCTGGAGGAGAGTGCTACTTGGATTTCTTCTCTTTTTTGTTTGTGCAGTTATTAGAATCACAGGAACATTTGGATTGCTTTGTTCTCCCCTTAAACTTTTTTTTTTTTTTTTTTTTTTTTTTTTAGTTATTTTTAACTTGTACAAAATAAAAGTGTCACCGTGTTTCTCTTTTTTCTTTAACTTGTTTTCTTACCAAGATTCCCTGACAGTGGTCTTTATACTGCTGTCTGGAACAGTGCAGAGAAATCTGTTTTACTAGGAAGAAACTGGAAGGCAAATAGTATCTCTTGGAATGAGGCAGGGGGTGACATATATGTATGCATAGTCTACCCAGAAACTTTATTAATGATATCATTAATAACTTAATTGCAGAGCCATGGGAGATGTAGCTGCAGACTGCGTTTTGGTATAGAGGCACAGAGGGATGACTCACCAAGTATATATATTTTTTCCTTTTTCTAGCAGCTAGCTCTGCCAGTTCTCAAACTGACTTTTGGAGCCTCTAATACCTGGCATCCACAAGCTTAAGGTTTATCTCCAAAGCTACTTAGATGGTCTAGGTCTGTGAGATCAACGCAAGCCCATTATAAATATTATACTGGCATAAAATAAAAATACATTTATTCTACTAAGCTTAAAAGCCAACTTTGTGGTCACAGAACTGCAGAGAGTGCTATGAGAGAAAACTATAAATAAGAGGTTACAGACTTAAAATATAGGTGACTTCTGCTCTTGTTCTTATCTGTTACTTAAAAGATAATTCTTATGCTGTGTTTGTTACTAAAACAACCTGCCTCAAAGAAGACAACTAAAACAGCACAGAAGATCACTTTTATTCTAATTAGATGTAAAGGTCTAATGTCTGTCTGAGCATATTTAATAATTAAAGCTATACAAAAATTTATTTGAATTTCCTTAAATATGTAGAATTTAATTTTTGCCACAGATTTGCCACAGTACTTGGAGGTATGGAAAAAGGCAAATGAAATGCCATTCCAGATTGTTTGTAAAGCTCATCAAATGTACAGATCCTGTGATACTTTGAATTATCTCAATAAATTTTTTTATTTCTCCTGTGAAAGTAAATTGCTAACATTTTTCATGTTGGACAGTATAAACTAACATTGTGACATATTTCCTGGCTTGATTGCTATTTACTAATTTCATATCATTAGTATTTTCTATCTTTTTGGTGCAGTAATACTATAATTTAGTACTTCCATATGGAATTTGTACTGCTGTACTAAAAGCACAGGTGAATGAATAATTTGGTATCAAGTATACCTCAGCATAATCATCATGACAACGACTGGGCAAATATATCTGGAATGAGTAAATTAGAAGATATATGGAAAGTAATTGCTATGTCACTGAATTTGTAGTAACTTTACAGTATCTTGAGAAGAGTGGAAAAACCTGCAGCAATAATGGAAAAGAACGTGCTTTCAACAGTTTAAAGGATTTTCACCTATATAATTAGGACCATGAGCCCTAATTTTGTCATTGCAGCAGTATAGGAAGTAGATAAATAACATATTTTTTGTTCTGTGGGACAGATAAGAAATATGACATCTGTCCTTTATAAACCAAGAGACAGTAATTCCTAATGGATATCCTCTACATCTTCAGAATTACTTCAGTCTCACATACCATGAGCCCCAGTTAAGATCAGTGTAAACTGAGTTTGGTAGTAAGGCTACTTTTAAGTTTTTTTCTGGCAGAAACGTTAGGCAAGCAGCAGCTATGTTAAATGAAAAAATATATATATATTTCTTTTCTTTATGATCTCTTCAAACTTTCAAAATTGATTTCTGTGGTTGAGCAGATACTAAAGAATATGATTGTTGCCATAAGCTTTAAATATACTCTGTTGAATAGATACCTATTTTAAGCTGAATTTGACTGACAAAATATGTCAGTTTTGAGGAGGAGACATCAAACTTATTTTACTGTGGAATACTTAACAGTTAAACCTGTAAATGTAATTTTAAGTAAATGTCAAATAATGCCCACCAGAAGTGCAGTAAAGATTTCTCACAGAAATGTGGAGGTTTTTTTGCTCATTTCCAAATGCTGTATGCCAAAGGTAAATTTGACATGACAAATAACTTAATGACTTAACCTAAAACTTTTTCTTCTGGACTGCATTTGATGCTTTATGAGTATGAAAAATGACATTACATTACTACTATTATGATACTATTTTAATAGTTTATTGTAGTAGAACATTTATTCTTGCTTGTGTTCTAGAAAAGAAACTTAGCTGGCAATCAGTGTCAAAATAATTGTGTTGTTTGATGGTGACTGCCATTTTGTCTAGTTTGCTAGGTGTTAGTTTTATTTCTTCTGTTGATTATATTCATGTCTGAATTCTTAATATTTGCTTTTAATGCTACATCTTACAGTGTAGTAAACAATGTGTAAAATCTGGATGGTGTCTTTTGCTTTGGGTTGCTTTGGCTTTGGGTTTCTGATTTTTTGTGTATTTGTTGAGTTAGAGGGTGAGTTTTCAATTTGTGACAAAATAGTTCTGTCATATTTGTCTTACTCTATTGTTTTAAAATGCCTGTTAGCTACAGACATCTCTGCATTTAGTAAATAAAACCTTCAGACATGGACTCTTAAACCAACAGACGTTTACTTATATTGTCCTTAGTGAATGTCCTTGGAGTCTCGTGTGTAATATTTCTCTTCTTTTCAGTGTTGGCTGTGTGGTGGAATCCTGGCAGCCTTGTGTCCCATTATCATTCTGTTTTCAACTGCTTGTAAATACTGAGCAACAGAAAGACATAAATGCTTTCTTGCTGTTTGTAATGGTTTTAATCTGGTGGGGGAAAGATGCTCCACTAAAAATCATCAGCACAAGGCAATTGTCATACGAATTGCAGGAGGGTCAAGCTGCACAACACTAATCAGTTAGTATTGAGCACTAAAATATTATGTGGCTGACTGTGAAGCAATACCAGGAGACTCATTTTGCTTTTCCCGTGGAAACTCATTCATTTGTAGCCTAGTTACAAGCTGTAGAAAATCCCACGAAGACTTAGGTTCCTTTCTTCCCTGAAAATGCAATAAACTGAGGAAAAAAACACATTGAGTTGACCTGTTGTTCAACAGTATTAACAGTGTTACCTTTTGGGCTCTTGTGGAATGAAGTTTTATGCCCTTAGTAGTAAGGCTACAAAATGTACAACCATTTGATGGAAGACTGTACAAGAGACAATTATCTTCAGTACCTCTACTATGTATTGCTTTTATGTCCTACTGATGATTCTGATTGTATTGAGTTCTTTTTATTTATTTTTTTTTAATAGCAGACTAGAAAATATGTATAGAAAGATGATTCTCCTGTCAAGCAGTAGGATATTTGTGGGGAAAAAAATAAAGAAAGAAAGAGAAAGGAAGAAAACACTGCACTGCAGAGTTAATACCACTGTACAGAAAATCTGCACGTGTAAATTACAATAGGCAATAACACATTGCTAAATTTGGGAAGAAGTACTTCTAACTGAAGTTTTTATGGAATACCATAGCTAGGCCACGTAGAGGTTATAAAGTGGTTCTGTGAATATTTCATTCTGCAGGAAAAAAAATAAAAAAATACTCCTGATGCTAAAAACACATTGGAGAGGTAGAGAGTACTTAGAAAGGAAAGTAAGTGTAAGATGTTCTGCTGATTTGGTAACTTTTTACATTTAAATTGTTTTTGCGCTTCATTTGAAGGAACAGAATCAGTGTACTCTCTTTTTCTCAAAAAACACCAACTGTTTTATGGCCAACCACACAACCACCTTAAGTTCTTCTACCTGGAATTTAGCCATGAATTAGTATTTACCTCTTATTTTCAGTTATTGCTTAGAGAATCTGCTTTGTCAGAATGCTAAAGAAATAGATAAATTAGGTAGTAGTTCATTAAGCAGCAGTACCAGAAGGAAAAAAAAAATACAACCAAACACTTTTTACGGCAGTATTTCACTATAGTGGGCTAGGTATGACTTCCAAATAATCAAGATGTCTGCATGAACATTCCATTTACTAATGGATTTCCTTCACCTTTAATTTTACAATTGCTTTTTGAATGCAAGTTCATTTTAAGTTTATTTCTTATGCAGCAGTAGTTTAAAGCAATTATGTCTGCATACTGGTTATTTTGTACTGCAAAGTATATGTAGTCCATTCAATGATCAGATTCATGTCCTAAGCTAGTCAAAGAACTTCAGCAATGGCTCAGTTATTTGCATTCCACTCCATTCATCTTAAAAGTGTAATTGGAGTGTGATTGGAATAAATACTTCGTTATCCCAATTTAGATATTTTAATTAGAAAGATAATGTTTAAATCAGGGAAAAATCTGGTTATAAACATGTAATTAATTTTATATACAGTCCTGGAAGCACATAAACTGTTAACATGCTGAATAATCTCAGCTTTTAATTTTTTGTAATTTGTGAACTTGAATTAAGATTTTCAATAATTTTCACTTCAATGTCACATTTTGTATGAGCAGATTTTTTATTTTTTTAATTTTTTACTGAAGTAAGTAGACAGGATTCTGTTGTTCCCTGTGTAAGGTATGTGACAATGTAAGTGAATAAAACTAGCATATGTTCAAGTCATATTGTGAGCTACAGCTTCTACTTTCATGTTCACATTAAAGGTATGTCCTCTGCAGGTGTTTTGTGTGAATCGTTTTTCCATCAGTTTCTTACCTGTTTTGGTCTAGACATTAAGCTTAAGGTGGATAAGATAAAAGGGCCACTAACTTAAAACATAAGAAAGAAAGAAAAAGAACAGTTAAAAGAGAAAAGTGGCAATTAACTAAACAGATACCAAGAAGTAGTTTTGGATTGTAAATAAACAAAAGAAATGTGCAAAGATCAATGGACTGGAACAAGTGAATTGCAAAAAAAATAAAATTAACCAAAAAAGAACAAAGAAAGGAAAAAAGCTTTTTGCCTACACATTATATAAGAAGAGCAGTTTACAGTCTGGAGGAGAGAACTGAAATCCAGCTGACAATGCTCAAATCATAACTTCTATCACTGCAGAAATGGAAAAGGATGAGAAGGCTGTCAAGGAATGAAATAGAGAGTTAACCTCATGTGAGTAGTGCCTCCAATTTTGCCAACAGGTTAAGAACAATCAAAAAAACTAAAAATGAAAGAACTCTGTAAGTCTAACCTTAGCAAGCCTAATTTATTTGAATTAACCCTGAATTTGCTTTCCCTTATTTCTTCCCTAGTAATAACTTTTCCTCCAAAACCTGTGCTAATTCTTTTTTTCTTTAGAAGTCAGAAGTAGATTCAGTCCTTTGCACAAAAACGTTTCACACCTTTTCCCTTGACGTTCTTTGGAAGTGTTTCCTCAAGGGTTGTTAATTTTATACCTATTTTTTTATTATTCTTTCCTGTTTTTTTTTTTTTTTTTTTTCCCTATACTGTTGTTGATCTATGCCAATATATTCACACATGAATAATCTAGTAACCAGTTCATGAGATACATAAATCACAGAGCAGGTAAAATCCATCAGAAGAGATGGTTTTTTTTCATTAAAAATAAGGTACTTCATCATTACAAAGTAAACCTTTATCCTAGTATTTAATCACTTGGATAAGGCAGACATTTTTCAAAGCTGTCTGTCTGAAGTTTGTGACTGGCTTTTCTCTAGGGCCATCTTTTCAAAGCTAGCAAACATGCACGGTTGTAACTGATACAACATAAATTCTGAAAAATCATGTTACTAATTACCATACCTGGAAGCCTCAAAGCAAATGACGAAGTGTAGACAAAATAGTTCATTAAAATACCTTTACTGATAGTATAAAATGTTATATATACTTAAATTTCAAAAAGTCTGAAAGTTTGAAACTACATTTTTTTTTTTTTTTTTTTTTTTTTTTTTACTGCTGCCATACTGATTCTGGAAATACTCTTTGGTTATAGCAAAAGTTAACTGCAAAAGGATGGTCAGTTGTGAGTTAGTCTTTGAAGATTTTTTAATAAACTGTCTGCTCAACAGTTGGTTTCCTAAGAGTAGGAAATCACTTGTGGATAGTTCCACCCACTGCATTATTTCAGAGATTCTGTGGTTGTAATGTACGTTAAGCTGATTTTCACTTAACTATATCAAGCCCAGTCCATTTCTTGACATTTTGTTGCAAATAATTTTCCTTCTATCCAGCATTGCTTTAATTTGGCCTGGTGAAATTTGATACTCAGACCTTCTGTTTGAGTTGCTGTGGTGTCTTGATAGCAGCACAGTTTTTGAGTCCCAAGAAGTGAGTCAGTCACTAAGAAAACATTTGTGATACTGTCCAATGTAATTTAGGGATCCCATTGGCAGTTTCACACTAGTTAGCTCAATAGGTTTAGATACCAGAAGGAATCGGGTTGCATTAATGTAGAACTATGCATTCTCTTCTGAGCAGATGATTGGGTAACATTACTCTTCCCTGTATAACCACAGTGTCTTACCATTTCTTCCATGTTGAAAGATATGGAAGAGAGTTGGACTCTCTCAGGAGTTGGACTTGAAACAGGAGTTGGACTTGATGATCCTTATGGGTCCCTTCCAACTTGGTGTATTCTGTTATTCTATGATTCTATATGGAAAGGAACACATTCTGCTCAAGTCTTGTATTACCTGCACTTCTTACTATGAACAGTAATAAGGGTGACTGAAGCATTCTCTCTTCTCATAATTTTCCTCAGCTAAGGTTTGTAAAAAGTTAAGGGTTGTTTGATGTGGTCAGTTGTATGGAGAGCTGCTGAGAAGCCAGACAGTGTTTTTCTTTCTGAACATAGCATTAAGGTGACCATCACAGAAAGCTGTCAGACAAAGAGACACCTGATTCTGTTGTCAAGCGGAGACAGAGCAACAAGAGGCCTTAATCTGGTACTTCGGTCACTTATCCTTCCTAATTCAATATCTGGCTATCATTATGGTTGCTGAGTACATTCATCAACTAAAAGTAGAGTTTAGTAACCTTGAAAAAAAGAGTTTGTAAAGTCATGTATGAACATCTAATTTACAAAGGAACTTCTATTATCAGGATGTACACTACAAAAAAAATCTAAACAAGCCTTTAACAATGAAAGTCCTTATAAATATGCCACTGATACGTCATTGTTGAACAGTTCTACCGGAAGTAAAGGTGAACGTCGTATCAGAATAAAATTCAGTTGCTATCTTAATCATTAAGAAAGGGAAAAATATTTATCTATTAAAGTTTAATCACTGTAGCTTGCATTCAGTATAACATTCTAAGTAGATGTCTGTCATAAATAAGTAATAAATAAGATCATAATTTAAATGACAATACCAGACAGAACCAATTAGTACTGAAATGTCTACCCTCTCATCTTAATAAATAGTTCTTTGTTATATGACATTTAAAGTTTCTGTAACTTGACTCTCAAGTATAATACATTATGACCATTCTCATTAAAACCAGCTTTTCTTATAGCACTTACAATGTTGGACTCCTACGGATAACATAATGAGGGTAGAATGCATTTTGATTGAGTTACCACTAGGGAGAAATTTAATTTAATTAAACTGGTCTTCATTAAAGTATTACATTGAAGTAAAGTAATTATAAAGGCATGTACAGTATTAGAGAAATCCTGCTGTTTAAAAGACAGAGAAGGCTCATTTTCAATGATCATAATTAAAAAAAAAGCTTCATTCCAATAATTATCTCAAGACTTCTAAAGCATTCGTACCTTGTAAAATCTGATGATACATATATACCACTTAAAGTTAATGCTACTCCATTTATTTGCAATGTCTGCCAATCTGACATACAAAACAAACTTCTGTAGCCCCATTCTGTTTTCTACAAACACCTACTAAAACTTCAACATAAAAATGTGGGTGTTGAATATATTTACATTTTAAAAGTAGATAAAAGCACAAGGTAATATGAGATTTTTGAAGGTGAATTGGTTTAGCCTTTGAAAATATTCTGCAACACAAGTTCTCATAAGACACATTTTCTCTTATGCTTTCATTTTGCATAAATATCATAACCCTTTGCAGTTGTCACCCAACTAATGCATGCTTGAAGTACAAAGACAGCACATCTGTTTCACAGAGTCCATGAGGAGGTTAGGGCAGTTTTCAGATAAAGTATAATGACATTCTTTTTTTTTATTATTATTATTCTATTTATTTGTCATCTGCCATTACCACTATTGCTCTTTGTTTCAGGATTAATTTTCTGATTTTCTTGATTTACTTGTTTTTGGTGTTGTGTCTGTCTGCTTTCTGGGGCAACAGCATGGCCTGGATTTTGGATAGAACGTCATCTCTGAGAGAGGACAAACTTTCCCATGTAGTTGTCTCAGCACCTTATCATTTGAGGGCAAGTTGAAGGTTGTGGGGCACGGTTCTGGTTGTTGGTGGAAATGTTTTTGCCCACCAGCTCTGGAATATCTGGTCTCACGTGCTTCTGCCTGGAATCCAGGTACACCAGGTACCAGTCCTGTCTTTGAATGGTTACATTTGCAGGACAAAGGCTGAATATAGTCCACAGGAAATCGATTAGTTTAGCTTATGAAGTGGCCACACTAGCCTTACAATACCTTTGTTCTGCTGTCACTACAGCTTTTAATTACACTTTCTGTTTATGACTATAATACAGCCTTTACATTCATCACCACCTGATGTTGTTACTCTATTTAATTCAAACCTCTTCTCTTTGCTTCCATATCTGTAAAATGAATAGAATGGTATGTGTTTCTGAAATAGAGTCTCTTCCATCTCCCTGAAGTCTTTGTTTCATTCTGTCAACTAGATGTCTGACAGAATTAGCCTTCAAAAATTTTTAAAAATTTATCATGAAATCCTCTTTGACAAACTCTGACAGGTAACTGTTGCATAGTAATCTAAAGTCTTCAAGTTATGAACATACGAACAATATTGCTTTAGTCTCACAAGAAGAAGTAGTCTCCTTGATATGTTTTGGTTTCCATTTTTTAAAATTTTTTCCTTTCAATTATCCCGTTCTTTTTCTTTTATTTTGTTTTGCTTTTTTTTTTTCATTCTTTCTTCCTCTTTCTACTGAAAAACTGTAGTAGTTCAGAAACACAAAAATGATGTAAGAAATGTTTCATTTTCAGAGATGAAGGATGGAATGACATTTATTACAACATTCCTTTTTTTTTTTTTTTTTTCTTACACGACCCTGATGTAGAAATTGTTGAGCACTAGAAATCCCATAAATGGCTGGGTAGTAATTTATCTACAAATCAGAATTAGATCATACATAAAATATCATCCTCTTAAAGCATAAGATGTCTAGCTACTATTTTTTCTGCCTTAAAAAGTTATAAAACATACAATTCAGATTGTTATGTGTGCATATTTAGTTAATGGCTCAGGCTATAACTAACATCATGCTTCTTTCCCTTAGCTTTTGAGGCAGATTTGCTTATTAGAAAAGTGTTGATTTTGTAGGCTGCTTTCAGACAAAGATGAAACCTTTTTCTTACCTTGTCACAATGGTGACTACAGCATTTTCAGCAAAGTTGGAAAGTAGGTATCAAGATGGTTACAAATTTTAAAATTCATCAAGGTGATCTGCAGGGACTTTGATGAAGATTAAGATTTTGCTTGTGAACTTTCCAAACGGAGAACTGCAACAGTACTAAAAAATAGATTTGAAGTGAAGATTCAAGAGATCTTATGTTAATGTCTCGTTTGCTACATGTACAATGACTATTTCTTCTTTCCATTTCCACTTTATATGTGCTTATGTGTGTCTGTACACATCTTTGCATGAGTTAGAAGAATTGATTTTAGGACCTTTATTTGCTTTCTTCCACTTCAGAATTTCTGCTACTGCTAATTTTCAGCTAATTTTCATGCTGTTACTTTTCTGCTTAATCTGTCTTCTCATCATCTTACAGTTTACTGATAATACAGTTTCAGTGTAATTTACAAAAAGCAAAACAAAACAAAACAAACAAACAAAAAAAGACCAAAATTCTGAAAAAATGTTACTTAAAAATTTACAAGATTTACAACACTCCTGTACTTATTTGTGTTACTTCAATTGTAACATTTATTCTGAGGTATGCAAGCAGTATTTATAATGAGGTGTCTTTGTGGTGAGATCTGGATTCATATACCACCCCGAGAAGCTGAAAATGAACCCACATCCAGCAATCTTTTTTTTTTTTTCTTTTTTTAATTATTAAATTTGTTATAACCAAACTAAACTGTTTTGCTTATCTCAGAGTACAGGCAGATCTTAGACTTGTTTCTCAATTACACTAAATGCCACTTAAACTGTTTTAACAGAATTAGGGGTATGAAGGGAGATCCAGAAAGAAGGGCCCTTCAGGGTATAATGGGTGTGCACTTTGATGTACTGTGGCTTCTTCTCCTCCAGGAGCCTGGAAAGCACAGCCAAAGTTAGAAAACCCTGAGGGGGCTTACCAGAATGTTGGAAATACAAAGTTGTCTTAAAACTACAGTGTTCCTCATTTCACATTCGTTCAAATCTGTATAGAGAGGACGAGGATGATTGTGGAATTAAGCCCTTGTATTTCCTCATGGTATTAATATAGATCTGACCTGTTTTATATGCTTTCAGAATATGGCCTTTAAATAAAAATAGGGATTTAAATATGCAACCATAAGCCTTTCCCATGAGATTTTTTTAATAGAAGAGCTCCATATTAATTTATTGCATCATCTCTCCAATACAGCATATTATATGTTTATTCCAACCTGTTCTGTATAGGTGTGAAGATTTTTTTTTCTCATTTTTATCTGTTGTAATAGCTTCTGCTCTTTGCAGAGCTTAAATATAATCCAAACTTCACAAAATTAAGGGCAGAATTGGTTCTACTGATCCTTTTGCTAACTGCATCTTGTCAATCCAATTTCTGTCACATATTTGACCTTCCTTCTTAGTCTAATAGGATGGAGTTGGAGATTGTATTATAGTCTCATCAAGCAGCAATCATTCAAAATAACACATTTTGTACTTTTGCTGGATTCATTACCTTAAAATCCATTCCTTGTATTTTATATTCTTCATGACTCTCCAGTTGCCTGAAGGATTTACTGCATTCCCTAAATAAGGTACTTTAAAAATATTTCCTGATTATAGATTTAGAGTCTGATTCTTTCTTCATTGACATCCAGTTACTGTAGTAATATTACAAGGCGTGTATAATTTTGTGAAGGCAGAGTGGGTATGCTGTGTTACCAAATCAGAACATCACCCTGAAGCAGTGGCAGGGAAAACATGCCCATGTCTAGCTGCTAAATTCAGACTGAAGGGAGGCTGTTGCTGAGCTGATACCAGGGCTCATTGCAGTGACGCCTACCACCTCTTTGAAATTTCCTGTGTGATTACATCTTTGTTAAGTTAAACAGTGCCAGAGAATGTTCCTAGGCACTAGAAATATATCCCTTGTGCAGCCAAATGGTTAGGACGTACATCCTGCAGCAAATGACACTCTCCCAAGCTGTTCTCAGCCACGGGTTAGCCTCTTCCCAGGAGGAAGTTTCTGAAATAAAAGGAGATTATAGCTGCATGTTTGTGCGCTCTTCTGTACCTGTTGTCCTCATAGCAAGACAAGTCTTGTGCACTTTTTAATTTTTGCCATATAGGTATAGCCTCTGTTTCTACCTGTACAATGACTGACATCTTAGACTGTATGTGCTGAGGGTGTGGGACTGTATTTTTTCCTGGTATTTCTTTAGACTTCTGGTGGCTTCAGGTACAATGTAAGAACAATAAGTTTCTGTGATAAATTTAATAAGCACCATTTACTTGAAAATTGTGTAGTTGTATTTCTAGCTGTCAGTCATCTCTAACACCACACAGGTGCTACGTTATTAAATTTAAATAAGTTAGGAAAGCAAAAATACATGATTCTTCCAATTTGTCTCAAAATGGTTAGATGTTTGAAAAAATATTTATTTTGATTTTATGTTTCTGGAAAATCATAAAAAATGCTAACCACTAACAAATAGTCATTGCGAAAGAAGTTTAAAATAATTTCATAGCTTGATGTGCTGAATTAAAGCATAATTTTCAGTGTTTTAAATGAAGGGCTAGCTATTAAAAAGGAATTCAAGCATATTGAACTTCTCATGCAATACCTCAAATTTCCCTTGAAAGTGTAAAACAATGTTGATATAACAGCATATCTTTTGTGAAAAAATATAGTGTTCCAGATCTGACAGCCTAAGAGAAATGTGATGCTGCACCACCATGACCCCAGGCCCAGCATGCATGTATATATCACATATATATATATGCCCAGAGAGCACAGGGACAGACCCACAGAGCACCCCTATGAACCCAGACAGCTCCAATGGCCCCATCCTGCTCCCCTGTCTGGCTGAGCAGGATGGAGGTCCTCTAGTGAGGA
This sequence comes from Aythya fuligula, assembly GCF_009819795.1. Lineage (NCBI taxonomy): Eukaryota > Metazoa > Chordata > Aves > Anseriformes > Anatidae > Aythya > Aythya fuligula. The sequence goes on along the minus strand of NC_045562.1, from coordinate 22,169,307 downwards.
GGAGCACATACAAATGTGTACAGCGTGGATCCCCTCCACAGCTGGGCTCAGAAACGCCATCTCCCCAGAATCCCAGTCTCCCTAGCTGCAGGCATTTGTGCATATGAGCCCCCATGCTGACCCCTGCTTCACCAGCTGGTACAGACCATCCCTTGGGCCCACACTCACACCAGTGAGCCTCACACCCAGGGACCCCCAGACCCTGTGGTCTCACCAGCTCCTGGCCAGGGCTCCCCGGTACCCCTCGGCAGCCAGCTACTCCAACCCTTGGCTTGGTTGGGCTGGCTTGTAGAAGCCACCCTCAAGCCTTGGCCCTGAGGCCTCCTCTCCCTCTTGCCAGGCTCAATCCTCCCTGGTGCCCACACAGTCCCTTGGACAGCCGTATTGGCTTCAGGGGCTGGACTGTGAGCACTGGGCTCTCACCACCTATCCCACCTCTGGAGCTGATATTTGGTGTCACTGTGGTCTCCCTGGTCACTGTCACCCAGGCCCTGTGTTCTCCTCTGGGCTTATGGGAATGGTCTTGGATGGGTCGATGGCTCCTGTGATAGGCCTTGGAAGACCCCCGTGAGGCATAATTTGGGCTCCCCCCACTTGCTGTTGTCTCCTTTGTGGGTGATTGGAAGAGTTTTTGTCACATAACCTAACGATATTCTTGATCAGGACATAGCTTTTGTTGTGCAAATTGCTTTGGAGAAATACTTGTTTGCAGTATATAATAGGTTGAAGAGACACAAATGAATATGAGCTTTTCATGAATGTGATATATGGCAGAGTAATTTGATTTTGAATTAAACATGATCTAATTTGTCAATTTTCTTTATTAAGTTTTGTCATATGAATGTCTGATGGCTTTACTAGATTCAAGATATGATTTGGTGCACATTGTGAACTTTTATATGGAAAGTAGAAAAAGACTTTCTGAACCCAGAGCTCTACTGTAGGCTCAAGCAGTCTAAAAAACCTCCTGTTGCACTTGACACTGGGGATTTGGTTAGAATTATGGAATGGTTTGGGTTGGAAGGGACCTCAAAGATTATCCAGTCCAACCCCCCTTCCACAGGCAAGGGCACCAACCAAAGCCCATCCAGCCTGGCCTTAAACACCTCCAAGGATGGGGCATCCGCAACCTCTCTGGGCAACCTGTGCCAGTGCCTCACCACCCTCTGAGTGAAGTGGTTAGAGTCTGGAAGTCCTACATCTGAGCTAGATATCCTATTAGCTTTTCTTTAATAACAACGCTATTTTGTTATTAGGACCAGAGAAAAATGCTATCTCATGCACACCAGTAGATACAAACATTCAGTGTCTGTCAAACCAAAACTACAAATTCCATCTGAACTTTAAAAACCTTTCCTTATCCTTTCTTTTTTCTTTCATTTTCTACAAGATTTTCTGCCAATTTAACTTCTAGTGCATTTTTCCAAATCTCTCTGTTGGTCAATATGAGTTGTATTATACTAGCAAACTGCAGTTATGTAGTTGAGATAGCACATAGTGTAGAAATCAGCGTGAAAACATTAGCTGTTTAAAGTTCTGCTAGTTAGTACATGAATTCTGTGGCTGCAAAAAAAAAAAAAAAAAAAAAAAAAGTCAGCTGACAAGATAAAACTTTTTAATACAAACCAAAATAATGTTGATGTTAATGCAGGATCCTCTGAAGAAGAGAACGTATTAATGATCTGTTCTAGACTGAGATCCCTGAGTGTCCTTGCCTTAGCATGTTTTCCCTCCTTTAGAGATTTCAGCCATGTCATGTTCCCATCTTTCAATTTTAGGCATTCCTGAGATTTCTCACTCCCTTTGCACCAAAAGTTCTATATTCTCTCTTTTTTGCTCTGGTGCTTACAATGTGTTATCTGTATTCAAACTAAACTCTATCAGGAAAGTACTCAAACGTGAGATGGAAAGGGTATAGCAGCTTCGCTTTGTTAATATATAAAAAATTGCTGCCATCAGGGAACTGCTGATGCTTTGAATGGCTTCATTTAATAAACATTTTAATATGAGTATATCATGGTTCTGGTGGAAGAAGCGCTATGTGACTTGTTGCTGCTCTTGTCATTTGTTGTTTTTTTGTATTTGTTTTTGTGTGTGCGCTCTGCCTCAGATAGGATTCTGCCTACAGATGTGCACAACATTTGCTGAAAATTTAGATCTGACTTAGTGTTAGATTCTAAAATGATCACATTCTAGTACAAGCAAAACTAGGTAGATATATGCCAACTGTAATGCAAATTTGATCTAGAAATTATTTTAAATAAAAAATACACTACCTATATGGACTTGTCCAGGACCCAGTAAGTATCTGATATTTTATGAGATTTCACTAAAAATGTAGATACATTCGTATGTTTTATAGGGACCTTTAAATTAACATTTGCCTTAAAAAAAGGTTTATTTATATTTTCATGTTCATTTGTTATGTTAAAAACTTGGGGATAATTACCTTCACTTAAAGTGCAGTGATAAAACAATAGTGAAATTATTATTTCAGTTAGAAACAGCTCAAATTATATTCCAGAAAAAAAAAAAAACAACACGTGTTGAGAGTACTATCATTCGTACATCGTTATAGATCATGGTTCTTGGGTATGTGGCTGCCTCCCTGCTCTGCACACAGAAACAAATGCATCCCTTCTTTCTTTCTTGCTGTTTCCAGAAGAGTAAAGGTTTGTCCCCAATGCCTTGCTGTTGTCTCTCATAGTAGCAAGTATGGTAGTTCCTTAATGCTTCTTTACAAGACTTCTGTAGATGTTTTGTAGCGAATCAAGCAAACTGAAGTACCAGGGTACAAAACAGGAGCTAAAGTATATGCTAAATAGGATTTTTGCATACTGCTTGGATCCAACATCTTAAGCCAACACAGGAGAAGCAATAGTAACTCTTCACTGAAATCTGGCTTTGAGTGTTTTAAACTCTTCCGTTATCTTATTTCAGGGTGTTGACCCTTTGTCATTTGCAATAGACCCTTACAACTTCCTGTTACTTGCTCTTTTTTTTTTTTTCCCCCCAACATTTTTTTTTTTTCCCCTTCTCAGTGACATCACATTTTTCCTTGGCTTTTTCAGTGACTGCTTGTTTTCTCTTCCGTGTTGATGCAATCTGCCTTACATGCCTCTCAGCTTGTTGCTTCAATTAACTTTTCAATGGACCCCCTGGCAACTTGCATTGTTTCCCACTGCTGTTTCCTATCTCCCTGCTGTTTTTTATCACTTTGCTTGTATTCTGGTGATCACTAACTGGCTGCTTGGACTGCTGTTTGGAGCACTAGTGATTCCCTGCTGATTTTGTCACTTATTCCCTACAGATCTTTTCTTAAACTTGTATTTTTTCTCTACCCAATTTTGATATTAGATTTCTGGCTGTGGGACTCTATAAACCAAATCCAAGGTACCTTTGCGAAACATTCAATGTCTGAAAGATATTTATTTCTCTTATTATTTTAAACATTAAAAGCGGTTGTGTGGGACAAAAAATAATTAAAAGAAATGATTGACAATTTTTAAATCTGTGATAGTATTCTTCCTGTGGTTCTTTTGTCTTTTGTTTGTTGCCAGTTACTTTAAGTTATATGAAGTAGACTAGTAAATAGCATTGTATCAGTTCTCTGTTTCTCTTTCATGCCTCGTTAAGTATCTGTCCTTGCTTGCAGACTTCAGTTAATGTTTTGAAACATTAAAAACCTCTTTTTTTAGCATTTATGATTTTTTAGAAATTTACAGGGAGGGTTGTGGTCTTATGGGAAAATCAGAATCAAATTAGGCATAAAGTGAAAAAACAGAATTGAATAGTATGCATAATGAGTTTTTATTAATTATAAACAATTTATTTATTATTTAATTATAATTATTTATTATATTAATTTTATTAATTATTAATAATTACATTATTAATTATTTATTAATTATTTATAATTACTTTATCAGTTTCAGCCTTCATCATGATTTAGTGTACATTTTAAGAAAAAGCTTCTTAGTTCCAAGGAAGTATTGTTCAAGCAAACACAGTGGTTAATGTTAAGATCTGTTAATTGTTGAGTCATTTGAGGCCTTCTTTCTTCATGCTTTTAAGATTCAGCTTCCAAACAACGATATTCTTCGATTCTTTTTCAAAACCTTCTACAGTCTATTATATAACCTCTAGTCTTGATATGAACTTAGTTTCTTGTTAGAGTGGTTTTAGAACTAGTTGATCCGATCCAGTCAGTTATCACTTGATCTGATAACCATTTGCTCATGTTCCTCTTTAAAGCTTGGCTGCTTGCATTACCAAGGTCCTCACTTGGTATGACCGAAATAATATCTTTACAAAAATGTTTATGCCAATTTTCATAAAATATTTCTATTATTAATATCATGTTATTTTAAATAAGAAATGAATTTGATCAAGCCCAGACTTGTGTGTTTGGAAGGCATTATTGTAGCTGGTGTTACACAACTTACACCAGTATTGAGTAACAAGAATAAGAAATCATTCACACCTGTGCCTTTTTACACATTAAAATGTCCTAAAACTCAATGGACTGAAAAGATGTGTCACCATCATTTTCTTTTTTGCAATTAATTGTTGAATTTTACATTATCATATGCATAATCTGTACATGGGGAGGACACATGGGATACATTTTCTGTTACTGTACATGGAATCATAGAATAATGGAATTGTTAAGGTTAAAAAAGACCTTCAAGATGACAAAATATTACTCTGGGTGTGTATTAGAACAATGCTGAAGACTTTTACTACCTGTGTCATCAGTTTTTATAATAATTTGTGTGCTAATAAGCTAATCTTTATTATTATTATTATTATTATTCGAAGCCAAGGAGGTGATTTTTCAATATATTCAGGCCATTACATTAAACATTGCTGTGTGTACTTCTCTCAGAAAAGCCTGAGTTTTTAGTTAAAATACTAGTATTTATTTTTGAAATCTAATAAAGTACTTTTTTTTTTACACAGATTCTTTTTACACATTTTTCCATAAGCACCCAGAATACCTCATTCTGATAAATACATTTAGAAATAAGCAAAAACTTGATCAAAACTTTGTTTAGTGATGTTGAACTCTATGAGTAAAGTTTTGAGTGGAATCTTTTGGTACCTATATTGTACACAGATGAATTCAGTAGCTTGCTATTTGATTAATAAGTAAAGACAACAGACAATAAAATTGCTACTGTATTGTTGTGACTCTTTTGAATGTTAGGTACTAACACTATGAACCGAATTGTCTGTATAATACGCAGCTTATTGTGTATTTCATTGGAGATCATTTGCAACTCTTGTGATAGGTGATCTCATTCTAGAAGACAGAAGTCCAGTGTCAGTGCTTAGTAATTTTTTATCCAAAAACATGTACATGCAGGAGCTCACCGTCTTCATTATTTCCAATAAATTAGTCCAAGAACTAACATACTTGACATCTCTCCCTACTAGAGTCAAACAATAACAAAACCAATAAGAATTGGAAACATAAATGCATAAAGACCACAGAAACACGCACAGCAATTAACAATGAACTACTTGTCTTGCGCAAGACGCCATTCAATGGAAATTTCGTATCTATGTGGAGGCATACAGAACTGTAGTCTGCTTTAACATTCTTTGTAGGTAAAAAAAGGAATTTGGGGTCTATTTTTCTCAGGTCTGTGATAGTGTACACTAAACAAAAGCCTGCTCTGATTATTACCAAAACATTTAGAATCTTCAGCGAACAAGTGGAATCTCACAGGAAATAGTTTGAGAGGGATGAAACTCAAGAATACATCTCAAGATACTTTAAAAGACTTAACTTGACAATATAATATACTTGTAATGTGCTAAGAGTATGTAACGCAACCATATTTTTATTGCTGAGGCATTAGGGACTGCTAAGGTGCCATGTTTTTTCAATTGTTTGAGTCTAGATTGTCAGATCAGATTTAAATAAACAGCAGCTGATGGTTGTAGAGTTTTATGCTGTGGATTAACTTTGTATCAATACCAATACTAAGATGCTTTGAGATGTGAGAGTATTACCGTAAGCTTCTGTCAGAGCAGTACTAAGTCCTCTAGTGTACTTTCTTGTAAATATCAAGAGTGAGAATTAAATCTTGAGTCAGGAGTAAGAACAGATTTTTCCACTGTTCTTGTTCCCCATGCATCTGGAATGACTACTGTTTGAGTCTGAAAATCTTCAGTGAATGCAGATGGAGGGAATATAGGAATACAGTAGCAGGTTCCCTAGGGATTTCAGTCTCCTGCCTGTTCAGGTTGCTCAGAAGGTGTGAGGTAGCCAGGTTGCAGTGTTCTGTAGCATGGGCCTGATTTGCTAGTCTATCTGAAATTTCACCTGGAGTTTATCAATTCACTGGCAGCCAGCATTTACAAAAATATTTCTGGTTATGATGTGGGAGGACGACTGTTGTGGTTTAAGCCAGCAGGCAGCTCAGCACCACACAGCCTCACAACCCAGTGGGATTGGGACAGAGAATCAGAAAAGGTAGAAGCGTGAGAACTCATGGGCTGATAGGAACAGTTTAATAAGAAAGAGACAAATAATGATGATTAAAAAAAAAAAAAAGTGATGCACAATGCAATTGCTCACCACCTGCTGACTGATGCCCAGCCAGTCCTCAAGCAATGGCAGCCCCCCCAGCCAACTCCCCCAGTTTTATTGCTGAGCATGCCACCATGTGGTGTGGGACATCCCTTTGGGCAGCCTGGGCCAGCTGTCCTGGCTGGGTCCCCTCCAGCTCCTGGGGCACTCCTGGCCCCCTCACTGGCAGGGCAGCATGAGGACCTGGAAAGGCTTTGGCTCTGTGTGAGTGCTGCTCTGCAGCAACTAAAACATCTGTGTGTTATCAGCATTATTCTCATCCTTAATCAAAAATACGGCACCATATCAGATACTAAGAAGAAAATTAACTCTATCCCAGCAAAAAACAGGCCAATGACTTACCAAAAAGAAGAAAAGGACACTTAATCACTAAGGACAAACCTGTGAAATGAAGAAAAACTCAGACTGAGAATACAGAGCTGAACTCTAGCTTCAGTTCTGTCAGTGGCACAACATATGAAGTTGTGAAGTAATTTCAAAGGGCATCAAACAGTTTTAGCAAACACTGATCTTATTCACTCTCTGTTTCAGCTTCCCAACCTGGAAAATTAAAATATTTAATCCTGTTCATAAATCACATATATATGAATGTCAAAGTGGACATAAAACAATGCTTTTAAAACCGTGTTTACAAGTTAGCGACATACAGCTTACTCTATATTTAGAGCTTACTTTATAATAATGGGATTTATGAGTACCTGCCAAAAGGAAACTACAGCATGCACAATTCTTTTAAATGAAGTTAGTATGTGTTTGACAGAGACAATTTCCACTATCTTCAATACTGTGAATGGTAACAAATGTCAAATGCTTTCTATTCAAGCCAGAAGGCTTTTCGTAGAATCAAGTGGGATCTTATTTTTCAGCAATGCAAGGCAAAATATTTTAATACTATCAAAAAGATAAAATAACAGCAGGTGATTTACAGTGTAGGAGTCTTGGAAATTCTGATCATATATGAAATCCAAGAACATTTAGTCTTGTGGCTATTTATTTTGAGGTCAGCTAGTCCAATTATGCAGGTATCAAGAAAAAATGAGTTTCCACATCAAACTATTTGCTCATTTCCGTATGCAGTTATGAAAGCTGGTGCTCAAGTAGAAGTTCCAAGTCTAAACTACCATTGTCGTTATTTCTTGGTTAGACTTTGAGAACGAGGAATAGGGAAATTACTCCAAGATAGTGGAATGTAAATTATCTTGTTTACACATTTCTGTATCACCAACTTCAGTAATTCAGGTCTCAATGCAACCACAATAGTAAAAGCTTGAGGCTAACAATGCATTTTTCATCTAATCTAACAACAGATTAACGCAGCCAGTTTGCATCTAGCTCTGATAAATGGTGTATGATGTACTCAGCTAAACAGATTTACCGTCAGCTTAGATTTCTATTAGTGCATTTCTGTGAAGATATGTGCACATGGTCCCAGATCTAAAACTAATAAATATCAGTATGTTTAGTAGAGTGTGGTATTTTTATTCATCTAGTACTATTAACTATTCCTGTTGTAAATAGCTTCCCAGAATTTGCTTTGTGTTCAGTTTGTTTGAAAGAAGGAGACTCTATACTGGAGCATGCATAACCACAGCACTGAGGAGACTCCATCTCAGAACAGAAAATCACTCAGAGCTCAGTTTGATTTTTTTTTTTTTTTTTTTTTCCCTGAAACCATTTCTCTACCAGTGAAATCTACTGAAATTAGTGCTCTGCCATGTCTGTGTTTGTTATACCTGTGTTTGTTATCATTGTCCCTCTCTAAACTAAACCCATGATCCATATTTTTATTGGATATTAAAAGAGGACAATGCCTAAGTGGACAGTACTTCAAATAAGCAGAAGCTTCAGCTAATTGGGGCAGAGCAAGGAGTCCTACACTTATGATTATTTGCTTTGCTAGAGAAGGGTTTCAGCTTTTGTTGTTTGTTTGTTTGTCTTGGAGCTATGACAAACATATTTAAAGACTAGCCTTAGTATGAACATCAGCCCAGGCTTTGCTATTCTTCCTGAGTGTTAACACAGTTATGGTGTTAATTGTTCAGATCTTGTTTTCACGATAAATAAAGACGATTGTTGAGTGAATCCACTGAAATAAGTGATATTATTATATGTTTACACTGTTGCTGAAGATGAAGTTAGGATTCTTATTGTATTAGCTAATTAAGTCAAGCTGGAAATTAAATACTAAAGAATCAAGGGGTGAATTACTTATTTTCTTCATGTAACATACATACGTCAAAAGATATATGATAGGATTTTCTTATCAATTATGCTAATGCTATTAAAACAATTTACATTACATCTTTTCTGCAACAAACACACTTAAGGTTCTGTATTTTTTCCTTCAAAATTCACCACTTAAGTACATACTTTAAAATATTAGTATCTGCATTCAAATATGCTGGTTGCATAGAGCAAATTTCATTCATCACAAATAGAAATCAAAGTTTAACAGAATTCTGATATGCATCAAATAGTCTAAAAATTGAACCTCAAATTGTACAGCACATTTTAATGGCATGGATTGTAATGAGTTGGGAACTGGATAGGATTTTAATAAATACCTGTTTCACTGTAGATCCGATACATAAAAAGATCTGTCTCACTAAATGTATATTTATACTGTTACATCTATTGGAAGAAATTAGGGTAAGCGTTCATAAAGCAATTTTTAATAACAAATTCAAAACAACAGATGTCATTATTACATTTTTTACATTTAAACATAGCAAAGACTTTAGAAAAGTGGTGAACAGGTAAAATTCACTGTCTAGGCATGAAAATATAACTTGAAAACAAAAAGTTTATATACATAAGAATAATAACATAAATACTAAAGATTTATTTGGAAATGGCTATAAATGTAGAAATAAATTTGTACTTAAATAAAAATAAGAAAGTTCTAATTTGGAAGGAACAGAGGCCATATTCAGTCTTGAAGAGTTGGTGTTATATAAATGTTGCAGAACTCCTGCCAGGATTGGTAAGTTAGACACATTTTTATTATGGTTCTCTTCTCTCCTAGAAAGTGTGCAGTTGTCGAATAATAGCTACTCATTCCAGAACTTCAGTCTTTTAGCAACGTTTGCAAAATAAAGAACTAAACTTCTTATTCCATTTTTTCCATTATTTTGATTTCATTGTGTACAGCAACTGATAAGATGTACAACTTATACTGCTGGAACAGAAGATGCAGGTCCCACTTCTCTCAAGGAAAATAAACCTAAGCCCTCCAGTATTAAGGAAAATAACAAAAATCAGAACTCATATTTTTTCCTTGTAGAATAAATGGTAATAGAAACCTGCAGAACAAAGGCATGATGCTCAGGTTGTTATTTGTTACAGCAAGAGCAGATGTGCAGATAACATTAAGGAAAGATCAGACTCAGTCACTTAAGAATTCTTTTCTCTGTGAAAGAGAACATGTGGAGAAATTTCTGGTTCTCTCCTTAGCTTCTTCTTCTTTCAGTATCAGATTTGCCTACATAATCTGAGACAAAACTTAACTCTCAACTGAAACTGAGTAGGAAACTTGTCTAGCTCGACAGTTAGGACTTTACTTTTTTTTTTTTTTTTTTTAATATACTGAAAAGCATTTTCTTGAGCACCATCTGCTTTCTCCAGAAGTCTCATTACTATGGGAAAAGACTACTCACTGAAGATGGTACAAATGCCTCATCATGACCAAGCTGAGTTGAAGGCAGGCATACAGCCTAAAAGGGCCAAGTTCTGTGTACTTAAAAAGCAACAGCTATTTGAAAGCATCTGTTTTTCAAAGATTTATCTTTGGCCCAGCTACTGTAACTGGCAAAGAGGACATAAAAAAAAAAAAAAAAAGTATCAAGTTATGGACTTTCAGAGTTATAGCTGATGAAAGTGTTCATGTATTTAGGAACTGGAAACTTTCTTTTAAAACCCTTATAAGATTATGACTGAGACAACTAGTAGGTTGGCGCATCTGTTTTACCCAGATGTATTTGAGAGCAGAGTAACAAATTCCGATAGCACAGTAGGTAGGACAAAAATGTCTTGGGAAGATTCACCAAATCTGCATTCATTGAAAACTTTTTTTCCAGTCCCTTGAGTTTTATTCTCATCCACCAGGTTCTGTGGGTGTAACTGTATATAATGATTATAAAAGGAAATAGTCTGTGTATATGTGGTCAATAAATGGGTTTCTTAAACAGCTTGCTTAGTTTTACTAGCAAGCTGTTAAAGTGAAAACAATAGAAATCCAGATTATATTTCACAACAGATGAACTGAACACAGAGAGAGATTTCCCTGAGACATCCAGCATCCTGATGTGAGAAATCTGTTGTCAAGGGTTAGACAATGCATGTGTGAAAAAGCAGCTATTCACCTTTTCTGTTTTTCCCTATGTGATCTGTGAAATGCTTTGCCATTGTCTGGTATCAGACAATGCTTTCATTAGAGTCTTCATACCTGTGGTTTTTAGGTGCCCGAAGATGTGATTCAGTTTTCATTGTAATTAACTGATGATTAATGATAAGTGATATGAGAACCAAAGGACAATTGACAGTCTGGCTTAAGAAGAAAACAAAGACAACCTGTACTTTTGATCAAGGACTGTTTTTCTATCAGTAGTTCTAAACTGGCTAATGTAAAGGAGTAACTGTGGATCCTATGCAAATTTTAAACCCCAGCATGGGAATACAGTAATATATTAGCATTCATGTTTTATTTTAGCCAGTGACTATTTCATTCGTCTTTGTCTCTTTCCATAAGTTTTTACAAATATTCCACAACGGACAATCTGATTTTCTAGCTCTCTTGTGACGTTCAGTGGCTGGATGATTTCACCTCCTCCAATCAAGTCATAGCAAGGATAAAGGCCAAGATGATTGTGAGAAGAGAGGAAGGAAGGGAGTTCTGCATCAGGGAATGATAAGGAGCAGAGTTGATAACTTGTAAAGGACAGCCCAGTTTATTTCCAGTAATTTGGTCATGGAATGTCTCCTTTGGTCATTAGAATTGCTCCTGTCCTACTGTAGTGTGAAATTGGCATGGTTGATAATAGCTAAATAGAAATGTGGCCCTTCTCACATAAGTGGAATGAATACCTCTTTCTAGAGCAGATGCAATAAAAAGTAAAGATTGAGGGAGAGCATCAAAAGGTCACTGTAAATGGTATCTGTCACCTGACCTTTATTATTGTACAATTAACACCACATTTATCCTTTTATAATTCTATGAGCATAATGTAATCCTAGTTACTAGTTTAATATATCCTTTAAAACTCCTGGCAGCTTATTGCTCTGCTAAACAAAATCACAAGTCATTGTTATTTAAACAACCCAGACATAATAATAAGTTAAATTAGTATTTATCACAAATAAATACTTTGTTTATCATTGGAAAGCCTTAAAATCATTGCAAATCATATAGATACCTCACAGCAACCTACTGATGTTATTATGAATCCATTTGGCATGGAGGTCTTTCCTGTGGTTCTGAATACAGATCCGGTGCATATTTTATTAGGATATTTGTGGAGGAGTTAATGAATCAGAATGAGACCTTTTACTTTAATATCTGCTGTTTGCAGTAGTAGGTTATGAACCTTTAAGAACAAAAAAGACAATGAAACATCTGCTGTGTCCCTGAGTCTGACTACTAGTTAAAACATTACAAGCTTTTTTAATTTGGTTGAAGTAGGTATCTTAATTGATAGAGTTCTATTTTTACCTTGCATAGGGGCAGGTAAAAAGCTCAGTATGCTATTGTTGATCCCACTAAAATAGGCAGCTGCCTAGAAAGAGGAGGAAGAACTGGGCAGTCCAGGGACTAGTGTTCTACTTGCACAGCTCTCTTTCTTTGAGGAAGACAGTCACTATTTCCTGCCTCCGTATCCACCTCCGGTGGCTAGATTAGATTGTCCTTCCTACCAGGTCATTCAGTCCCATTTTCTACCCCAAATCTGCCCCTTTCTGGTTTGCAGACATGCCTGAAGTGTGAGCCTTGCAGCAGGAGTCTACTAGAATGTGGAAGGGAAGAGCATGGGAAGTGGAAGAGCCATGGATTTATGCGTACTGGGAGGGAGTAGGCTAGGTATGATGGAAAAAAAGTAGGTTCTAGGTGGGAAAAGAGGAGTCCCCCAGAACGTCCTACACCCTTCCTGATAGTTGCAGTTCTCTATTACAGTTAGGGGTGCTTGAGCTTTCATAAGCCGTAATGGATCCCTCTCTCCATTCCTGTTTCCTTTCTTCCCTTTCCTTTTCATTTTCATTCATACCCAGGCTGCCAGCTTCCTGCTTGTGCCTACTGTCAACCCAGCTTTCTCAAGATCTGTACTTGCCACTCATTTCAGCCGTCTTCCTTCCTTTACTCCTGTGAAGTATCCTTGCATATGCTAATATATTGAATGCTGACTGCATGGGGCATGACAATAGAGATCAGCTTTGAGGCATTTCTGGATCTGGCTGTCTTCTAAGTGCAGTTTTGAAAAAGAAGTCTGAAAGCATTGATCTTATTTTCGCTTGTGACCTCCCAGATGCATGCATACTCCTATAATGTTTCTTTTTTGTTGTTGTTGTTTTGGTTTAATGACAGCTTGTATACATGGGTTCATGTGGTCAATAATCTGATTAGGCTGTAAATTAACCCTAAACAAATCCTGATCAACCTCTTAGACACAGGAGTGGAAGTGCCTACCCTGGGAGCAGATAGAAATTCACAATGAATGAAAGAAAGAAGACTGTTCTTAAATCAGATACTATATTTGTGATTTTACAAAAATGAATTTGATTTCAGTTCAGGCCCAATAGCTTATTTTAGCCTTGATGTTACACTGTGAGAAATTACGCATAATAAAATGAAGCACCTGTAACTCCCACAGGGCTGCAAGCACAAGTGTTTGGTAAATAAATTAGGTCTTTCCTTCTAAAAGAACACACACAGTAATATAATAACATTTATAATGTAGAGGAGTATAACTATTCTTATTAAATTCTGTTTTGTAGAGGAGACTTGAAAAGAGAGTGGTTGTACCACTAAAAATGATAGTTTTACTTCATTGCTAAAGAATGTGTTAAAGTTACTGTAAGTTATCTTTTTGCTGTCTGTTGAGAAATACAACCAGGTTCAGAAAAATCTGGTTTGTAGATCTTATCTAGATTCCAAGAGAATGCTAAAACCAATTTTACAGAAATACAACATGTGATTCCAGAGTAAATACATTTGTGTTGCAACGTGATCCATGCAGGATCAACACAAATGCTTTTGAGACAAATGCGTTAATGATGTACATACCAGCATACTCTTAGGTGTGTCATATCTTGAGAAATAAAAGACTACATGTCAGCAGGAGAGACTGTTCTAAAAACAGTGATCTAAGTAATACATAATTGGTGTCACAGTGCTACTGGCAATTGAAAATGGTGCAGGAAAACAGGTTTCTGACAAACTTAGCTATATTTGTGCATAGAATAATGATATTTCTTTCATATTTAGTGAAAAAGAATATATAGCTAGACATGATTACAGAACTCAAAGTAATCTATGCAATTAAATTGTCTATGTAATTATATTTTTATACAGGTGATGAGATCTAGGCTGAAAACTAAGGCAAGAAACAAATTTACATATTTTGCTTAAGAATCACTTGTTGTCTTGCTGAAATTCATATTAAGATTCCTCTTCCACTTTGCTTTTAAAGTAGTTGAAATGTCTTTATGTCACTGCAATTAAAATGATGCAGTTTATAGGTTGAAAGTACAAACGTACTCTGAGTCTGTCACCTACAGTGCAGATTTGAGTTGGAAAATGCTTTTTCAAGTTTGAAGTTCTTCCCATAAATCCATTTTTTGCTTTTATTTCTGATCTTATACTTAACCTTTGAAGCTACACAACCCCACTCCTGATACCTGTGCTCTCATTCTCTAAATCCCAATTTTTTCTGAAATTACATTCAAGTCTTTGAAGAAGAATAATGGTTTCCTCTGTTTGTAGAGAGCACAGATTCTCCCTGTGCTTGACATGCTTTTTCCAAAATGCATGTCAAGCAGTTTCTTCGAACCTTTCCAAAGCCATCCACTTTTTCTAGTTCTATACCTTCAGCTGCCACTTGTCTTGTACACTTTGTCTTCAAGCATGTAGCAGAGACAACCACTTCCAATCTTATTCGGATGTTACTAACAGTAAAAATGCACTTACTTTTGTGTTGCTGTACATAATACAGTGGGATGTTAGTATAATTTTGTTGGAGTGCAGAAGAGAGATGCAGCAACCTCTGCCATTTGCCTGAACAGCGAAGTCAGGGGCAGACTCCATACTTTGCACAGGAACCATGGCAACTACATTATCCCACTGACACTCATACTGTAGCGGGTAACTGGAGATTTTATGAAACTGGAAAGGGGTGATGTAAGACTCAAGAGACAAAAATTAAGATGTTCAAGAGACATTTGAAATTGTTGATGGAATAATATAATGCATTTTAAAACTTGAAGAAAATATTTACCAAAAAGAAGTTGGATATACATGAGATACATTCATTGAATGTAAGAAAATGGTAATTGCCTTTAGGTGATCTATGTCCAGAAATATTCTGTTTGTGAGCAGAATTAATTAGAATATGTCTTGATTGTGTATAAGCTATTTTTGTATGCCTGATAATGAAATTTCAAATACATTAAACACACCAGGATGATTCTTATCATCCTCATATCCATTCTGTTCTACGCAGACATTATCAGACTGCTTAAGCAGATCCATTAGTTTTGAATTGAAATATGAATCAGCAGTTTTTACCAGTATGTCAAACTTTATTATTGAGACTGATAATTATACCTTGCCAATGTCCATCATATCACCTAATAATACTTTTATGAAGTCATCTTTCAGATTACTAAATTTCTCTCATGAATCTTTTTTTCTCCGGTGCAAGTAGTTCAATCAGTTATCTTCTCATGATATATGATTCATATCATATATCAGTTCATATTTTCTGTCTTTGCCTACAAAACATGTTGTGTACAGCAGTAATATACTTAACAATCTAGATTGTTTGTTTCTGACACTGCACACTGTGAAACCAGATCCAGATACTGCAGAGCTCATTCTTGGAAGCACCTGAATTTGTGCAGTTTAGACAGTGTTTCTTGGAGGAGGCACCATTGGGCTATAGGTACTTGTATTTCATAGAAATGTAGGTGACTGATGTGCACTGAGCACTTTGTCTTTTTGCTTTGTTTAATGCGGTTTGTATTTTTTTTAAGCATACAGCTTTCTTTCCAGTAAGTGCAAGCCTTGCTATGTGGTAAATATTTAACAAAGCACAGAATTAACATTGCAAGTTGCAAGAACAACAAAAATGGGTTGTGTCCAACTTGTATGTGTTTAGCATGCCATTGTAGTCTAATTCAACCTTTTTTTGCAAGTCCTTGTGGAGCTGCATAATTATGTATCATTTCCAGGCCATTTGCTCAACATACACTAATTGTCAAGACCAAAAAAATGTACTTTGATTTTCAATAACAGTCTAACATTCAATAAGTGTACATGCTTTGACAATAACGATACAGGAGAGCAGATGTTCTCATAGAGTTTGACATCTTCTCTTAGCTAGATCTATTGGATTCTGCTCTTCTAAAAGCTCTGTACAAACCAACAACACAGTAAACATGTTAGTCAAAAATATAAACCGGCTGCTGACTTTTTTCCACAATCACTTCAGACATAATAGTAAGTCACAGAAGTACAAAGTCATGCCAAAAAGGCCCAAAATCACCTCATTAAGACTATGCAAATATTTCACCATGAATAAGGTTTTGTTCATTTTCATGAATGCTCTCAGTGAGACTCTTTTTACAATAACACATTTATAAAGATATTATTTGTCCTTATTTGTTGTTGTAAATTTGATTTACTCATATTTTCTTATTTGAAATGTATGATATATTGATTACAAATGTTTTTAAGGTTGTCAAGGGGAGTTCTATTTGGAGTGGAAATTAATTGTTTCTTGCTTAAACATAATATTTCTCAGCAGATATTTTTGACGATGCTGTAAACACTGTGTTAATGCAACTATTCCAAAGGAATAGAAAAGAATGCACATAAATATGTGACATGCAAACTTTTATAGAAAATGTCTTCTATTTTTAAATCATCATTTAGCTAGCATCAAGAGAGCTGTAGCTGACAAGCCAGAGGGCAGACATTTTTTCAGGGAAAAATAAGTTATTTTTATGATCTTCACCGTACGCTTTTAGAGAAGAACTGTTACAAAATGTCTAGCAGTAATATATAAAGCTAAACTTTTTAAAGAAAATTTATGATTGAGGAAATGTTTTTACATGGTTATCTCCATTCGTCCATCAATCCATCTATTGTTTCTTGTTTTTATCCTTTCATTCCATGTCTCACAAGTAGAACTACATGACTTCTTGTTACTTATAGCTCCATTGATTGAAATGTTGCTTTTTCTTCATAGAGTTTGTAATACTGCTGCTGGTACTAGGAGGTTTCCTGCTATTATTAACTGCTTGGGATTACAGTGCTACCTATAAGTCCAGAGCTCTACTTTGTCTTAATAACATGCAGATTTTTTTTTTTTTTAATTGTTTCATGGGTAATGCATTCTTGAAAAATACTGCTATTCTGAAATTTACTTTGTTGTTGTTGTTGTTGTTGTTGTTTATTTTTTTATTTTAAATCAACTGTCTTACTCTGCAGTCTGCAAAATATTCCTTCAAGTTAATTGCAGGGCAAGAATTACAAGAGAACACTGGATTTCTGATTCAGTAATTCTACGGAAGCTCCATGCCATATTTACATTTATGGGTCTTTTTGCAGGTCTGGTCTTACTTGTTCTGAGAAATTTTACGATAAATCCTGCAGTTAAGACCTTCACATTTCAAAGCCTTGCTGAAATCTCTTTCACTTCATTGCTTTGATTGACGCATGTAGTTTTCTGCTCTTTAGCACCGACATTGTCCTGGTAGGTCCACATATATTCAGACTGGAAGCAAGCTAAATTAATATCCTTATATGAAATTTCACTAGGGCAATGGTTGCTGCCCTGTCAAAACCTCATGTTTATCTATGAATTTTCTGAACTTCAATAACATGAATAGACTTGATGATGGCATTTTGTATTTCTTATGAGTTCTAAAGATCAAGTGAGAGAAGTCAATTTAGCAAGACATTTCAAATTTTTAATCTATATTTATTCTTCCTGAACATTCTTTCAGTGCAGTTGTTTTTAAACATAGTTCTGAGTTTTCTGTGAAATATATTTTCCGTGAAATACCTATGCAGGAAAATGTTGAGTATCTAATGCCTTCCTGATGACTATTTAGAGATGCAGTCAGATTTCAATTTGCACTCAGTTATGTGGCTACAAACGAGGGAAGCTATCTTTTGTATATTTATCTGTTATATGGCCCTCCATCAAACCCAAATGTCCCTCATGAATAATTTCCACAGAACAACTTCTGGTTTTTGAATAGCTAGGATTCAAAGTGAGTCAGCAAAGAAATGATGACAGAAGTGTCATTTTCACCAAGTAGAGCCTTCACTTGGCAGCATGATGAAAGGAGGTCAAGGGAGTTGCTTTTTCATCTTCAAAATGTCCATCCATTCCTCCAAAATGACCCAAACCAATTGCAAATTACCATGGGCATGTTTGAATGGCCAAAGAGTGCAATTAAACTGGGTAGTATGGGAATCTGTTCTTTCCCAAAATAGCATCCTCCTGTCTAATTTATGTTAAAAATGTCAGCACAAAAATGAGTTTAATAGACAAAGAAAAAAACAACATTTTAAAAGTGCATTAGAGATTGATACTGTTTTCAAATGCCTGTTAATTGTTACTCAGACTACCTCACTGAGATGGCAATTAATATTTTTCTTCTTCTATATCTTATATCTGAATGGTTTATGACAGCTGAAGTTGTATATTAATGATTTAGTCATATACAATTTACAGATATCTGCAGATACTTGCAGAAGGAAATGCATGGCAGGTAATAGGTTGGATTTTTTTTTCTTTTTTTTTTTCACTATGGGTCTGTGAGGCAGCTACAATACTGTGAAGCTAAGAGGGAGCAGTGAGCTGTAGCTTGGAAGGGAAGCTCCTTTTCAACATGAAAGTGCTTCTGGGAATGAGAATTGCAATTCTAGCCTCAAATCAGCAAAGCACTCAGGGTAACTGCATTCAAAACTTATGTTTACAGTTAAGTATTCATTGAGTTGGGGCTTCAGCAGGTGGCACTATTCATTCAGGATAGTTCAGTAGGGAATGGCACAGTTTTAAACCTTTATTTTTTTTTTTCCTTTGGAGGAAGCACATATCTAAATTTGTTGCAGATTCTCAGCTGGTAAAGCTGGCAGAGCATCCCTGACTAGGGCTACGACACAAGGCAAACTGGCAGAGAGACCCTTTGGAAAGTGGCTGAATTCCACACTAAAAAAGTGCTGAATTCTGTACTCGCTTCATATGGAAACAGCCTTCTCTGTTAGCGACTAGGAAAAAATAGCATTTTAAACAGTGAGAGGGAAAAAATGTTCTTAATCATATAGAGAATATTTAAGCCTATGTCAATGAAAAAATTATTTTAGTCACTGTGCAGTTTTCCATTCAAAATATCATAACCCCCCATTTTGTTGTTGTTTGCTTGTTTTGGAATTATTGTTTTAGCCACCACATTTCTTTTCAAAGTATATGCATTTGTAAACAGTTACTTATTTTTATATGTAGATATTGCACATAGATATGTACATATGTATATCCTTGTTTATATGTGTATTGTAAATTTGCAGAATGTTCATGCACAACCAGCAGTCACTTATCAAACAAATAAATAAATTATAAAACTTCACTTACATACAACAAAGACGCAAAGAAATATAACATAAAAAAGGTATTTACTGCATTGAAACTGTTTTGAATTTAAATAATAAATATAGAAGAGGGGTTTGGTGTGCACTGTCACACTTTTTCCATTTGTGCATCTTTTTATAATCTCTGCAAATCCTAAGTAACTTGTCTGCATGAGAAGCATGAAATATATTTATTATTTTGAGCTATTACCACATGGATCTAAACAGAGGCATTTAGTATATTGACCTAATCCTGAAATGTTGTGAGAGTGCTTTTCGAGTCAGTAATTGCAATCTCTTTGTAAAGCATATGGCACTGTATTGATTCAGGGCCCATCACTCGCATACAGTCAGGCATCTGAACCTGCCGATAACATTTGCAGCAGGTAAAAAGCATTCATGAGTGTGTGGTTTCCTTCACGCATCTCACATGCTTCTTGTTCACTAGTTTAGTTGTGTGTATCTCCGTATTGTCTTGGGATACCAAGGAACGTGTCAGTGACAAAGCAGTTTGTGGAAACATGCTCATTCACTTACCAAAGTCTGTTAGACTAAAGGGCTACTAAATATAAATGTGATTTTGTTTAAGAAAAGCTATAGAAAATGTCTCTGGAATTGCATTTAATGCTTGAAATGCAGTACTACAGCATGAAAAGTAAATAGCTCAGACATATTCTAAGTGTTTTGCATATACGGTTTAGCTTTGCAATTAATTATATCAGGAGAAACATGCACATTTGTTAGTATTTAAAAGCTTTTCTGCATTTTTATGACTTTCTTAGAACAACTAGATTATTTTTTATCATTCTTATGTTAATTTATATTTTAATTAAATTAAAATAGTTAATTAAAATATTAACATAGTATATGGTACTATGTTAATACAATCTACCCTTTCTTTAGCAACAGATTCTGCTATTTACAGACAGGTAAAATATTTTATGTATACCTTTTTTTGTTTGTTTAATGACAATGAAATAACTTAAATTCTCTTTCTGGAATTGGCTCAGTCAATACTAGGAAAATATATATATATATATAAAACATTCTGATAGAGGATCTCACACAAATTGAAGAAAAAATAATAAAATACATAGAATTATTTAAGAACCTTTAAGAAGCATGCAGTTCCACTCTTGTATTTCAGTCCCTTATGAGATATCTTATATTCTTATAGTCAGGTTTCAGCTCACTAGATCTTCTATGGTGCATGATAAAAAGCCTTTCAAAGTATCCGAAAGTTTTCCCAAAGCAGTTTGTAATGCAGTCTGACCTGTATTGATGAGTGCAAATCTTGTGTTGCTTTTTAAGTTTTCCTGAATTTCACTAACCAAGAGTCAAAATAATACTGAAAGAAATCAATTTTTTTCAGAATATATACTTAGAAAATATGATAGCTGAAATTAAAAATACAGGTAAAATTCTGTCCCTGATGTTCAAATCTTCTCATATGACAGAAGCTTATAACAAGATTCGTCTGATTACATTGGCTATTGAGCTGTCTCTTAAAAGTAGGTTTTGGATAGTTTCCAGCACAAATAGATTTTCAGCTCAAAGCTGTCTTGCAAAAAAGTCAGTAACAAGCTTCATTCATAAAATCCATTCAATTTATAAAATTATATTCAGTGCTTCATATCAACTTCATTTACAAGTTTATGGGCACTGTGGCTCAGTGAGTAGCGATGCTTCATGCTGAAAGGCACACAGAAGGAAATGCTGCTCTTCCCAGAGCCTGGGAATCATTAGCAGCAAATGGCACCTGGTCTGCCTCCAGAGAGAAGGCAGAGAGAGAAGGTCATCCATGGGCACGTGCACAGTGCCCAAACTCCCTCTGGATGCGTAAAGAAGGAGTAAGTCTGGAGGACACAGCATGAATCGAAGTGCCTCAGGTTTGAAGGAAACAAAAGGAGTCCCTGAAAGAGCTGGCTACCACAGCTAATCTCTTGTAAGAAGTGTAACCAGAAATGGGAAACTTACTGAAAAATAATCTTTGAGACAGAATACAGCAGGTTGGCCAAATACTGGAGTGGACAGATACATCATCCTCAAATAAGTGTTGTGAAGTGTGATCTTCTGTCATATGTAAGTGTTTGTCATTGCCCGTTCTGCATATTGGAAACAAACACCTGAATTTGCGTTTTACTTTCATTGGCTTTTGTTCAAAACAGGGTTGAGGACAGCCATTTCCCATGGATCAGAGGTTAGGGGTAAAATCATCTGGAAAGTGAGATGGGAGCACATCTGAAACTAATACCCTGAGGGAATACATACACTTTGTGGAATACTGAAACTTCCCTAAATGCATGGGGAATTTCTGTGTCTCACTGCCATTCTTTTCTTCCTGGCAGCATGTCCTGGGAGCTGTGATCACCATGAGCTTTCTGCTGACAGTCTGTCACAAAAATCACCGTGACAGCAGTGCTTCATGGCAGGGAAAGGGAAAGACACCCAGTCAGAATCAGTAGGTGCCCTTCTGCAGGCCTGCAACTCTCTTCTTCCCAATCCCCATTTCTTAAAATGGTGCAGATTTTGTCTCATTAAAAATGCTTCTTTAAAAGCACTGGTATCACATGCTGCTGTTACTACACGTGTCAGTCATACATTTTAGCATGACTAATCAGAGATTTTGTGATAGATCTTGCAGCTATCTCTAGTTATCTGTCATGCCACCAAAAACTACTATTGCATTAAATTCCTTGTTGCCCTTAATGTCTCTTTGGATTACAAAAACAGTTACAAAAGTGAGAGGAAATATAAAAAGCACTTAAAATAACCTATGTAGGCTTGTCTTTTTTTTTTTTTTTTTCTCTCCTTCCTTTCTTCCGTTCTTTTGCTTTCATCCCAGTTGTAATCATCAAGTTTCAGTGTAGGGATACCAAAAAGGAAATATACAGTTTAATATTAGAAGACGTCTGAAGTTTTCAGTCTTATTCCTGGCATTTTCTTGGTCAATAGTATGCTAAGAACAAGTCATCGTTCCCCTGTGTCAAAGCTTACTACAGATGAAGATTACAGAGAGAGTATCTGCCTCGTAGGAGTGCTGTGAAGCCAAACAAGACATCTATAAAGTACACTGAAATATTTAGATAAAATGTACCGACATTTTCTTTTGTGAATTGATAAATTCCTTCAATATCAAACCAATTTTAGCAAATTATTAATTTGGTCTGGAAAAGAATGTAAGTTTATGTACACAATGTTTAGGTCTGCATTTACTGAAATAATAAGTTTGATCATATTGTTACCCACAGAACATGAATCAGGACTATGACCTTCAAATTCATTAACTGCTATAAACAAACATGTTGCCATCACATACTTTTGAGGCTGCAACTACTTTCACCTGCTTAAGGATAAAGACCTAACATCAGAAATGACATGCTTTTCTGCCTGTACTTATTATCCCATACTATACTTATTCTCTTTTTTTCTGAGTGTTCAGAAAAGTAAAATTCCTTCTACCATGTTATATTCCTCCATTAGCTGTCCTCGTCTTAGGTGGTAGAAAAAAACAGATTTTCTGTATTTTCCCTTGGAGCTATCAGTATCCTTGTGTTTGTTTGACATTCTTCTTCTAAATTGGGTTCTTTGGAAGGGTTTTTGGAGCAAATAGGTTTTCTGTCCTCTGTAAGAAATCACTAAATCTACTACACTGGGAAGATTTTATGAATTTTCTCTGAGTCTCGATGGTTCTTCAGCTTTGAAGTGGAAGTGTGACATATGTAATTGATTGCCTATTCACCACCCTTTCACCTGTATCTGTAATAGAGCTGACGGTAACTGTAATTGAGAAGTCGAAGTGGGAGCAAGCTGGGAGGAGAGAATTTAGTTTCAGCCATTGTCCACAGCCTGCTGTTGCACCTCTAACCTTCACCACGTCAGCGGTCTGTTCTCAACACTTTAAATTCCATCCAGTTCTCCAGTCTTGTCCTTCCCAAAGCTGAGGAAAGTAGCTCTATCCTCTGTGTACTGAACTTTGTGTGCAGAGCTAAGAAGATTTACTTTGCCACTGCTCTGCTCGCAGCTCATCTTCTCTTACAGAAGAGCCCACCTGCTGCATTCTGGCAATGTTGACCTTAATAGGTAGTGCTTTGGGGTTTGCCAGAATAAAGCAATATGCTGTTTCATCATTGAGTTAGGTCAAAAATCTATGCTTCTAGATTTCCAAGAAATCTAGGAATTTCCATGAAAAACAAGTATTAAAGAGATTTGGGTGAATCTGGGTTTGCTGACATCAGATGCAGATGGTGTGTTCATTCATCTATGCAGTACTACAGATGTTTTGAGAACTTTGTTGTGTATGTGTGGACAAAACAAAGGGAATGAAAATAAAGGAAAACCATAAAAAGAAGCAGAGCACTGTATAGAAACTGGGCACCCCTTATTTTGCTGTAATGAAAGGTATATGCATATGAATGTTTAAAAGAACCATTCAGAGTAATCCAACAGGCCCACTTTACATGGTTCTCTGGAAAACAAATTCATGACATGAAGAGTTAACAAAGAAAATCCAGGTGTAAACCTTTATAGGTATGCAATTCATGTTTCAGCCTTCTTGAAATACTAATCTTATCTTACAGCTTTCACCTGAGAAGGTATATCTTAAGGATTTACTACAGGTTGCTAAGCATATCTTTAGTGGGTTGGCTTTATGCTAATACTCTTCTGAAAGTCAGCTTGTCTTGTAGTCTTTGTAGTATTTGGAAGTAATATTAACCCACAATTCACTTCGCATGGAAGCGTGACTCATATTCTGAATGAGTTTCACACACTCTTTTTGATAAATACACTCCATGTCAGGTCCTGTAGGAGTTGGTTCTCTGTTTGCATAATGTAAAAATCATGGTCACTAAAAAAAATGGAAGTAGAAGTAGGATTGTGCATTTTGTATGACGTCAAAAGCTAAATCTTTTATGCACTAATCCGTGTTATATCAAAGCATTGCAGCATTACTATCATTTTAGAAAATACAGTATTTACAGAAGCATCACAATTTAAAGTGGAGAAACTGCCTTGCTGCAGAACGTATCTATTGGGTAAATGCATATTTAAAAGTCTTTTTAATATAAATTTTATTGCCAACTTTAGTAGATAACACACCAAATAGCCTAACACTTAAATTGTATTCCCGATTGATTTGCATATATCTTACATTTAGTTTATCTTGGATAATAAAATTACACCATATCCCTGTATTTTACTGTTTTTGATATCCCTATATCTAGCAGGTCTGTAGGTAGTGCTTAAGCTCTGGTAAATAAGTAGTGTATACTTGTATTAGACAATGTTCCTACAACATGATCTGAACACAAGGGATGCAAACACAGTTTTGTTTACCAAATGCAGAATGTTTATGTGAAAATAGAGGGTTTTTTTGTTCTGTTTTGTTTTTCAGTCACAAATCT
Source organism: Aythya fuligula (assembly GCF_009819795.1). Classification (NCBI taxonomy): domain Eukaryota; kingdom Metazoa; phylum Chordata; class Aves; order Anseriformes; family Anatidae; genus Aythya; species Aythya fuligula. Next base: position 22,144,457 of record NC_045562.1, on the reverse strand, counting down.
TACTTGATTTAATTAAAAAGAATCAATAGCATTTTTTAAAGACTTTATACTCCATATGTAATAGTAGTCTAAACCTTTTGAAAGTATCATTCACTATTTCTGTTACAAAAATTTTAAAACACTTGCATTGTAAGTACATTTGCAGCATTTAACCTTGTGCCATTCAGCGTCCTTAGAGAGAAGGTTATGACAGATGTCACAGTGAAAAACAATTAAGAATACGTGAAACAAATACTCTTGATCAGTGGTTAATTTTAGTTTATATTTTCAGCATAAAGCTTAGAAATAAACAAGGAGTCCCGCCTCACTCCCCAGAAAAGCAATGCAGTTTTTCAGGTGACATTGCAAGATGAATAGAAATGCATACTTTCAAGGAAGAGCAACAGCTAATGTTAATAAAGGTGACAGAAGTGAAATTGCCAAATGAAATTAAAGTGAAGATAAAAAAAAAAAATTATTGCAAAACCTAAATGACAAACATGTTTAGGTTTTTATGCATGACAGAAAGCCACAACTCTGATGGTTTTATGCAAACATATTCATCAATCTTTTATCAGTCACCCAAGAATTTACAGATTGCCTTGGGAATTAGCTCCGTCACTTCCATTGCTTGGAAATTCTCTGCAGCAATTTAAATCAGTAGCAGTTCTGTCCTTTTAAAATATTCTTTCTTTGAATTGTTCATAAGATATAAGGAGTTTTTCCCTCTTTCATTGTTTTATAAACTGGGAAAACTGTAAATGGAACACAGACAGGGGATCAAGATAGTAAATCACATCTTCAGTTACAATGGTGTGCTTCTTCATTCATGTACCTTGGAGATGATAGCAAAGTTTGTTACCATATTCTCACTATATTGCCAAAGCAATTCAAAAAAATGTTACCTTGTACTGCTTCACTATTTTGAAAAGCCTCAAATGATTTTAGTGCCAGTCAACTAGCCAAAGAGCCAGTAGGCTAACTCTAGTGCTCCCTAATCTATGATACGAATAGATCTGAGGGTAGCAGGTAGTTTTTATCCTATATGTGGTTTCTGATGTGTATGCTGTTGAGTATTCCTCAGCTGCACAGTGTATAACAGAAGAAATGTCTTTGACATCCTCTGTTATCAATAAAACTATATAGTGACATGTATGTTAATTGGTAGCAGAATCTTATTCTAACCCAAGACGTATGAACATGCCAGTGGTGACTGAAAGGAGAAACTGCCCGTGCTTGTGATACATTAAGCTTAGTGTTTAACATGTAGTATGTTAAGCTTAAACTTCTGTTTTCTTAGTCCTCCCACTTATTCTTTTTGACCAAAATAAATAATGCAATGAGACATCAGCTTTTGAATTTACTTTAACCCAACCATTTGCCTTTTTTCCTTGTGTACATATTTTGTCATATGTTACATCAATTTTGCTTTTAAAATAAGCCTGAGATGCTGCAAATACTAGAAAAGTGTTTTGCTTGTGGGTTTGTTTTATGTTTTATTTTTTTTTTAGAGGCATATTTCTGACTGGGAGGAGACTGAATTCTAAACCTCTGCAATTTACTCTCTTTCCAGTTGTGTTAATTTTAAGCTATCTTAATGATTGCCTACTTGTATGAAAGAAACATGCTGATAAGTTTAGTTATACTAATTAGTTAATTACCTACACTAAAATATGTCTAAAAAAGTATGTGTATGTATGTTTTACATGGAACCATAATCCCATAAGTATATTTTCCAGCAATCTTTTTTACTAAAGCTTCTGGTTTGCTGAGAGGAGAAACTTCTGGTAATTAACAGCTTGGGGAAAAAATGCAATCTGCTTTCATTTCTCACAGGCCAGGACATAAAGCCAGCAAACTGGACCCTTTTGTAATACTTTCTGTGAAATTGATGCTTTGCTATAGAAGACATTTCTTTACCATACCATGAAATTAAAACAAAGGCGGTTCATGTGGATTTAACTATCTGGAAACTTTAATTCATTTTGGAATTATATTGGGTTATAAAAACAATGCAAGTCACCCATTCTTTCCCTGATCATTGCAGTTTTAGGGAGAGTACTGTCTCACCTCCCATCCTGCCTTAGCTTATTAATGGGGCTCCAGAGTCTTATATATTGGTTGTGCATGGTGTATAAGCTAAAATATTGTGACATAACTTGTAAACATTTCCCTCTCATGTAAAACTTCAGAGGATACTACCAAAGGGAGTCTTCTTCACTATTAGCTGGCAGAAAACCCACAAATTATTCCCAGCTTTCTTCAGAGTCTTCCCTTTCCTCCATTTGTAACTCCAGGTTATTAAGGAACTGGTTTCTGTGGGAAAAGTACTAGCAATGAACACCTGCCAAAAGGACAATCCCAAATTACCTTGTTAGACTCTAATCTCAACCTAAAATTAATTTAGATCTTAGACACTTAATAAATCTCTGCTTCAAACCATCTGGTTGTTGCTCCCAAACACCTAGGGGTATGCCTGCACTGCAAAAATAGAGGTCCCAAACTGTTTAACCTAGCACAGCTTTAGTGGAGAAGGTTTAGACAGAGCTATTTAGTTCTTTCCCTCAAAATGTGCTAGAGGAATTTACTGAAAACTTCATCTCACAGTTGTCAGCCCTGGAACCAATTGACAATAAGGACTAACAATAACTTGTATTTTCAAATACTTCAGGGCTCAAATAACTCCTGTTTCCCCTTCCTCCTCCACTGCCTTGTGTCACTCACAACTAGCTCATTTTTAGATACCAGCATTACAGTTCCAGACTGCCTGGCAAACTTTCCCTTCTCATACTGGTTTTAAAAAAATACTGTGTATGTTATTTGAAATCTCCGGTGGTTTTCCAAGCCTTTACCTTCACCCACGGCAAAATCACACTGCAAAGAAACCCCTGTTTTAACCCTTAGGTCAGTATTTCAGAGATCATATTCCTTAACCCTGCCTTTGACAAGAATAACCTACTGATTATTTCCTATATTTATACACACACATATGTGAACATTTACATATCTACGTAAATATTTAAAAAATATATAAGTGCATGTGTAAAAATCAATGTTAAAATTGTGTATGTATCTATACACTTCTCTTACTCTTTCCCTGTTGAGAATTACTTTATCCAAGTGATCTGACCTCTTTCTTTAACTATGGTGAGCAGAAAACTCAGCCAGAGCATGCCCTGTCATAAATCTCATGCGAGTATTCGGTTCTGCTTGGCAAAAGGGAACAATACATAACGTGAAACTGAACATCCTTAGGGACTCCTGACATTTTCCCCAAGAGCCAGCTTGCTGTATGACCTAGTTTTGTTCAGAGCATGGACTCTGCATTCCTTCTGTAGCCAGCTGTATACATCTTGAATAGGGTGTTTCTTTGCAATTCACATAGCATTGTTCATAATTCTGCATCCCATCTCACAGATATCTACGAGAATCCTAAGTAAATATGATTCACTTTGAATAGCTTGTGCTCTGTGCAACTGTTACACCTTATGATTGCCATTATTATTTTTTTTTTATTTTCTTTTTTTTTTTTTTTTTTTTTCAGCTTCTGATGTTATTCATTTTTTCATCTGTGGTTCAAGCTACATGTAATTTCTTCAGAACCTAACAACCTAACAACACTTACTTGTATATTCCTCCTATGCATGTAAAAAAAACATGTAGGAGTTAACTCAAAAACAGTTTTACTAATGAGCAGTTGTACTGATGTACAAAACAAACAAACAAAAAAAACAAAACAAACAAACAAAAAAAAAAACAAACAAAAAAAAAAAAAAACACAAGGTCTGTATACCTGTATACCTTCACCGAAGTAAACAGATCTATACCAGTTTGCACAGCTGAGGCTGTGATTCAGGTTTTTTTTGCAAGTAAGTAATGATTAGTAAGACCTTGCCTAGGAAATAATTCATGAATCCCAAGCTGGGAATGAAGCTGAAGTGGTAGTAGTGAAATTTCTTTCACTACTAGTTTGAAAAAGCCTGCATGTTCAAGAACTTCAAAGCTTTGTTCTAGTGCTATTATTTGACTAATAGACAAAGCTGCAAGTTAATTGTAGTAAAAAGATTTATTGTCATTATAACAGCAAAAGCTGAAAAATGAAAGGTATCATTAAAAGGTGTCATTCTCCTTTATAAAAGCAGTTTGTTATGTAATTAGCTTTTGAATTCTGAGAGCACAAGTCCAGATGTCCCTTGCTCTTGCCTTGGCAACCCATGCAGTATTTTTCATGTAAGTGGGGGTGGTTTCAAACTCAACATTTTTACCTCTGGCTTGTGTGAGCTCAGCTGAACATCTAAATGTATTTTAATAGGAATGAAATGAATATTTTAAATCTGTTTCTACCTATGTTTTTAACAAGATAGCCAGATAGACAGTTTAGATTTTAGCATTAATGAGGTTACTTTGTAAACCACTAAAGGGTTTAATTTTTTGTATTTAAAATGAATGTTTTAGGAGCAAAAAAGTGAAAACTATGAGCAATAAAAATATTAAATGCAATCTTGCAGCAATTTCTTTGAATCCAACTTGCATTCTATCTTAGATTGAACTTTATTGAGCCACTCTTGTATCCAGAAGTTGTTATTTTTTTCCCACTGTCAAGTGTGTATTAAAATATGGATATTAGCAATATTTGCATCTTTGGTCACCATGTCTATTCGACATAGAAGACAACATACTGGACAAAAACCAGAAATAATCCATGGCTGGGACATTTTAGTTTTCAGCTGTCCATTTTGGAAAAGAGATTTTACAGAGGTTAAATAGCTTGAACTTGAATTGATTTGAAGTTGACAATGTTCTGAGGCATTTCACTTGTTTTTGCCCTTCATCAGTTTGCGATTCCTCTTTTCAGAATACAGTAACAAATTGCTGAATGATATCAATGTCCACACAGCAATTCACTAGGACTAAATACTTAAATAGGTAGCTGCAGCAAAGATTTTGTAAGTTGTACACAGGTGACAAATTTAAATAAATTGTTTACTAAATCATTTTGAATAGGAAACACATTTAGGAATATAAAACATTGCATAGATTGATAAAGCAAGGAATCCTTCTAACAATCTGAATTGATTTTGAGCTGAAATTTTGAGCTATTAAAAGTTTATATTTGGCATCCTGTGGAGAAAGTATCTCTTAGATAAGAATTTCTAATGTTCAGAAAGAGTACACTTGTCTAGTATGCAGCACCATTATTACCCAGGTTTTGTACTTACATAAATATTTGCTAGTTTTTCTGTGGCGGAGCTTGTGCTTCATTCGTGATGTAGATTAACCACATTTATGTTTTATTAATGTTTCACTTGCACTTTTTGACAGCTTGAAAATTTTTACTGGTAGCTTGGAGTTTCATTAGGAGATGTCTGCAGGCTACAAACTGATAGTTGTAAATAAGAGAACCATATCGTTCTGACCTTATCAGGCTGCTGTGGACAAATTTTCCTCTACCAGCAATACTTGATACTTTTAATCTGATGTCTTTTATATTAAAATTTAGGATATCTAGTGGAAAAAGCAAAGCTATCTTATGTTAAAATAAATAAAAATTTCCTTTTGTTGTATAGCAAGTGTTGAAGGGTTAGCAAGATAGCAATTGTGCTATCCTGAGCTGTCTTACAGGTGCCCTTAAACATTTTTGAATTACTGACATGACTCTTTACTCTTATAACCAACCCCAAGATCTACATTAGAAATGAGTCCTTTTCACCGAGTTGTAGGGTGATAGCTTGGTAGGAGGGGATGTAAACACAGCACAGGTCCTTGAAGAGAAGGAAAACTGCACATGCATGACTGGTACCTGAGGTGTAGAGTTGCAAAAGCATACTCTCAAATGAGTGGTTTTATTTTACTCAAAATAACCATGCTACAAAACTGAAACTTGGGAGAAATATCTTGGTTTAAATGACATTAGTAGGTGTTTTACTGTTTTATTTTATTTTTATTTTATTTTATTTTATTTTATTTTATTTTATTTTATTTTATTTTATTTTATTTTTGTTTTCATAAAAGGATTCTGAATAGGAAAGGCAAGCTTTCTGCTGTGTTGCTGATGTAGTGCATGTATATATAATGTGTACAGGCAATGATACACAGATGATACTAATGCTAGTAAGGTATTTGTTCCAATACTCCAGTCTGTGCAGCTGATCCAGTAGATGTATAACTACATTTTATAAAGAAGAGTGGGATGCTAAAATTCATTAAAAAAAAATAATAATGAGAAGACATATTAAAAAATTGTCACTCATATCAATTTTGATATTAAAAATTGATGTCAGGCCAGAGACACGCTGAAGTGATTTTTTTTTTTAAATACATGTTATAATTTTCAAAGTAACACAAAGTAACAAAGTAAAAAAAGAAAAGAAAAAAAAAAAAGAGCCTTTTTATCATATAAAACATAAGACGATCTCTTAAATATCCATGGTTATTCTGTAATTTATTTTCCTGTCTAAATTTTTTATTATAATTATTATCTTAGAAAACTATCTAGGAATAAGTATGGCATTCTGAAAGTATTAGCTTATAGCAGGACAAGTGTTGCAATTATATATACAAATTACATATTGAAAGTAACCCTAAAGCAGCACATAATGAAACACAAGGAATACCATGTTTGCCATGGTATATCATATACTTTTTTTAACCACTCTGTTAAAATAAAGACCTGCTGTGTCATAAAATTGAATGTTTGATGAAAGAAATTACATTAAAGCAATTACTGAAGTCTTAAGTGTGATGGTATTAACTTAAAAAAAAATAATTAAAAAAATAATCTTCATATCTCCCCTTTATTAACAAAACCATTGTTTTTCAATGTATGGCTTTGAAATAAAACATGTAGGTATTTTCTCTCACTAACTTTCTCAGTGCAAGAACTTTAGTCCTTATAGTTTATTTCAACATTTCTGTTAGATATTTTTTCATATTTCATGCTCCATGCTGTATCTCTTCCTATTTCAATACCTGTTTTACAAATGCCAATTTTTAATTTAGGTTAGAATCATTCAGCTGCGGTAGTGAAGATTTAAGTTCAAGACGTAGCATTAGGCTAACTTTGCATTAATATTTCTAAAAATATTTCTGTCGTTCAGAAAGATGTCAGGTCACCATTATCTGCTTCCACACAGGTGTAAATTTTACATATTGTACAGAAACTTCATGAAAAATGAAGTTAGGGGAAGGTCATTCTGCCATTTTACACTGTAACATTATGGGCTACATGAACTCAGCAAATAATGTTTTGTTTGTTTGTTTGTTTGTTTGTTTGTTTTTAATAATAATTAATAAAAACTTTAAAAAATAGGTGAAATCCTAAGGTGCTGCGATTACATACACATTCTCCTATCTTGTGTATATAGGAATTGCCAGATGACACAGTAAGAACATAGAGGAACTACAGAAGTTACAGAAGAAATTGGTTACATTTAATACATCTGCTGTTGTGTCAAGTTAGTATATGCTAACACTAGCCACACAAGTACAAAAAATGCTCTGTTCATCTTCATCATCTTACATCATCTTCATGTTCATCTTCATCTCTTACCTCACTTCATTCCCTATATGCATTATAAATCTTTTCATTTCTTCATTCTCTCTGGCTCCTGCTTCTCCATCCAACCCTTCAATACTCCAGTTGGCTGGTAACCCAGTGAAGGTGAAGAGCAACTCGGACAGGTGATCCTTAGGGATTGTGTGTGGTGTTGTGTTTCTGTGCATAAATGCTCCCCTACTGGTGCCTTTATACAGTCATCTGCACTAAAGTCGTTTGCAAAAAACTAGCTGCTAGATTTAAGTTTTGTAGAAGATATCCCTAGAGAAAAATGCAAACTTCATTTTTCATTCAGTTAATAAACAAATATATATTGTCAGGCAAATTCTTTTTGAATGTTCTTTGTCAGTCACCACCTGATTCCAGTAATTCAGCCCAATCAGCACTGAGAACGTGAATGCAGCCGTATTATCAAGAGACAAAGAACGTTTCTATGGTAGGAGCTGTAAGTCTGGATCATCTGTGTAATGCTAGTCAGCCTCAGGTGCAATATTGCCAATTTTTGTGTACTTTTTATGATATTTGAAGATACACAGAAAAATTTACACTCTAGAGTACCCGTAGGTATTTTCCCATGTGATTGCTTTTGGGTAGTTTTCATCAGTTTCTTAAGGTGATTTAAGACTTATGCATAGAATAACTGCACAGAGTGCAAAATAACAGCTCAACGGCAGTGAGATTATGACTACGGATGCTGTTTTTGGAATAAAAGAGTACTCTCGCTATCAATTACAAGTGAAATGTTGAGACCATCACTGTTTGCATCATCTACCTGCCTAGCATCCCTCAAGCCAAACCTTATGATTAGGAAGGTTGTGTTACTGATTTTGGAAGTTGCAATATTCTTTTATAGCTCTCTGGGTGAGGAGAAGTATATATGGCCATTACAGTGGCACCACAAGTCCATCATTCAGAAAATGTTATTTCAGAAGCACTCAAAACATCCAAAACAACTGGTCTCTGTGTGATTTTTTGTTGTATTATTATTTATTATTGTTATTATTAAAAAGGTGTTAATTACCTGACTTCTTTCTGTTAATGAGTAATTTAAGCTGAAAGATGAAGCTGTAATGAAGGTGGAGTGGGTCAGCAGCTAAGAACCCACCAGTTGATTGCTGACCCCAGCATGTGAGGGTAGAGAATCAGAAGGGCAAAAGTGAGGAAAACTCACGGGTCAAGATAAAGGCGGTTTAGTATGTGAAAGAGAAAAAAAAAAAAAAAAAAAAAAGATGCAAAGGCAATTGCTTGCCACTTCTGACCAGCAAACTGATGCCCAACCAGCCTGCAAGTAATCGCTGCCCTGGGAGAGACACCACCACCATGTATTGTGTATCACACCCAGTGTATTTAAAAGTACGTAGGGTACTTTTAAGTAAGTACTGCTGGAAGTCCAAGAAAAGGCCACTTCAAAGTTAGAAAACCTCTTTCAACTGTCACATGGATTATGAATGGAGAGGAAAAGCAAACAAAATCCTGTCCAAGACAACCTGGTGTTCCAAGACTAATAGCAGTATACATGGAGATTTGACAGAGTATTTCTTGCCCAAGTTCTTTCATATAACTCAGATACAGTTTGGACATAAGAAACATGCAGGCAGCAATGTACATGTATTTCACCCAGGTTTATCATATTTTCAGGCTGCAGATTCTTTTTCTTTAAACTGGAACATTTTAAATTGTATTTGTACTTATTAATTAAATTAAAATTCCAGAAAGCAGTTAATACTTCTAGAAGCATGCAGAATTGATAGAAGCTTCCCTACCTTATCGAATATTGCCGAAGCAATAAGTTCCACAGGCTACTAAAATCATGGAGAGGTTAGGTCAGTCCTAAATTTAACTTAGAAATCTTGGGGAAATATTTTTATATCTTCTGGAAGAGTTTAATGTTTTGTAAATTAACATGGCATGTTTCAGGAATTGCACTTCTGAAATAAAATCTTAGTGCCAACTTTCTTATTGCATTTTAAGCTATTTATGCAAACCTTGTCTCATAAAAATAATTGCCATTTGATTCCCAAATCCAATGAACTCAATGGTATTTGTGATTATCTCATTGCTTCTGGCTGAGGTACTCAGACCACCTACTTTTAAATATCTGGTCTATACTAGATGTAGTATAGACTCCCATGCTTCCTTTGTGCTCTTCATTAAATAAATTGCTGAGAAGTGAGTTTAGCATTTTAAGTATCAGGAATTTTCTTTCAGTATATTAGGACATTTTTTCAGCCCTAATGTAAGCTCAAAACACATAGCTGCCAATATGAAAATACTGTTAAATGAAAAACATTAAGATTCTTTCCATTTCTGAAAAAGGTGACACTAGCTGACTTCAGTACAATATTTTCACCTTTTTTTGACACAGGAGATTGAATTTTTCAGTTTTATTTCTACATATTCATTATTCGTTTTTACTTTTTTTTTTTTTTTTTTTTTTTTTAAGAGAGAAAATCTTACTATATGAACAACAGAATTAATAAGTATAACATTTACTGAATTGTCTTTGCTGCTCTGGCTGTCACCCTTTTATGTTAACATGCGGTGACTAATGTGAAATAGAGGTTAGATGCTTTTGGACTTAGTCAGCTTTGCCTTTTATAGCCATTCAAACAATGTCAGAGAACACTGGGATGATTACAGGGAGCTATAAGAAAGAGTGTGAAATCAGATTGACTCAAATTAATCGCAGTATTAATAGATTGAGAATAATTAGCTTTGTACCCTAGCTGTATTTCCAGAATCATATTAAAGCTGATTTGTAATATCACATGAAGCCTTACCAGTGAAGAATTGCACTGTGTAAGAAAATGTCTTGATAGAATAGCACACTGTAGTGCCCCTTAAAACTCCTGAAACCAAACATGTAAACAAGAGTCTTGAATGAAGTTATATTAGTATCTCAAAAGTTTAAGGATGCTAGATTGTCTACTTAAGTTTGAGAGCATTATAAAATATATTTCCAAAGCTACTTTACAAATCCATTCAGGATTCTCTTGTATTTATTTATAATCCTCCCCAACAATTTCAAGTTTACAAATTTCACCAGATGGAAGCCAGCTATTTAATAATAGCTCAGCAGACATAGCAAAGGTCTCACAGCCACGGCAGAGACTCTGTAGTTATCTTGCCTCAAAATATAGCCTAGGGCTCATTTACTGACCACTATGTCTGTATAAACTAATTACAACAGTAATGGAAGAGGATTTTCTGATTTGCTTTCAAGAAATCTAATAAAGAATAATAGTTAAAGCAAATATATGGTATATGTCAAGATGCAGAACAGTTGTTTAGGCTGAACTAGTTTGCAATGGTAGAATTCCTTTTGCTTGAATCATTTCAAATTTTATTGTAAGAAATAAGTATCCCTCAACAAATGATGAAAAAAAAAACAAACAAACAAACAACAAAAACCACAAACCAACCACCAACAAAAACACATTTGTTTTTGGTCTGTTTTTTAGTTTGTTTATTTGTTTTTGTTTAGTTTGTTTTTGGAGATCTAGTTCATGCAGCCTTATAAACAGTGAAAAGCTCTGCTCTCCTAACCTGTGATTCAAAGACCTTTTGTTGTTGTTGTTGTTGTTGTTGCTGTGTATCAGCTAATAAAGCTGATATATGCCAGCTCTGTGCTCAAATGTAATTGGAGAGAAGTGAGGTGAGCTCAAAACCGTGATGGTGTGAATCTCCTGAGATTCTTCCCAGTTTTTAAGTCTCACTGGACTTGGCTTTCTAAACTGTGTAAACCTCAGGAATGCTCCTTTTTCTAGGCACATTCCAGTCCATAATTGGATTAGTATCTTGTTTTCCATAGGAAGGAAATTCAAGAAGTTTATATACTCAAGTTTATATACTATCTTGATAAAAACCACAGCGCTGGTAACTGTCAGGTGTTTGAGGCCTATAAGTAGGGTCCTGGGCTGTAGGATGCAGCTATTATTATTCGGCCTAATCTGGTATTTCCAGAAAGTATTCAATTCACTGATGTTGTAGAAATCACTTCTACAAATTCTCTCTACCAAGAAATAAAACAGAAGTTACTCTGGTTCCTTTACTCTTACTTTCAGTGTGAGACAACGCATTTTAGAATTTAAACCTTAATATTTTTTTCACCGGTTTCCACTTGATGCAAGTATGTTATGCTTACTCACTTCATGTGTTAGTTATCTTATTGATTGAAATCTATAATTCCTGAGCACAGGTGTATGCTCCAACTTTCAAAAGATTCATTTTCTGTTCAGGCAGATCATCTGCAGGCCATTGACCTAGATGATCTTTGTCAGTTCCAATATGAGCAATACGGAATGAATAACCATAATATATTTTAAGCAAGCAAGCTTTTCTTTTTTTGTTTTGTTTTGTTTTGTTTTGTTTTAAATTTGCTTTATCAAAATCTCATTCCATTTTAGTGATATCCTTCTCGTGTCCTCTTCTGAAATATAAGAGATGAAGCGGTCAACGGAATAGAAGTGAAGGGATATTTATTCTCTTCATCACTTGGCAGCTGTGTCTATGCTGTCTGCAGGAATCCTTGGAAAACAAAACAAAACAACAACAAAATAAAGCCTGATGCGCTCACTGATCTATGCCAATGTGTATATATTCCCAGTGAGAAAACGTTTTCATATTGGCTGATCTAACCTAGTGCTTGATGCTCTTACAAAAGCACCCAGCCAGTTCGCCAGTCTGAAGTGTGCGGTGTTACATCAGCTCTCTAGGCACAGTGGAAGATTTGGCCAAAGGGTGAATTTCAGTCCAAGATGTTTGAGTATAAGCAGCTTAACACTTCAGCAGCAGCTTGGACTGCAAATAAAATCCATTCTGTGCCTATGTAGCAAGTGCAAGTGCCTGCACCAAGGAACCAGAGAACAGTGTTCCAAACAAAGCAGAAATTGGTGCTTGCAACACTCACAGAGAATTGGATTCATGACTGCTTCATTCACGCAAAGCCCTGAACTCAGGTTTGTTTTTTCTTTTATTTTTTGTTTTCCTGGATCACATTTTATGCTCACATATCAGGCCATATCTGCCCTGTTGTGGATGGGATATCCTGAGATCATTGTCCTGCCCGTGTGTTTAACCCGTGAGGTCACTAGAATCCCTTGTCTCATGCTTCCAGGGTCAGGTTTTTTTTTCAACCTTAGAAGAGTTTTTTATCATTATTGTATCTTCTTCTCTATCTTTAGGAAGATCCATGTTGGGTTTTCTTTCACATTACTAAAACTACATGTTAGTAGTCAGGCTTAGGTATATATAAGTGTATAGGTCTGAACTCTACAATATCCTTAATGTATCTTCAGATCACTAGCTGAATGCTTAAAAACTGTGAACTGAAAGAGCTTGTGGCAGTGAAGCAGGCTTGAAGGGTGCTTGCTTAAGATTGTCTTTGGTGTTAGCTTTTGACAAAGGCTAAGCAGCTCCCTGCTAAGCATTACAATATTACAATTACAATTTTATTACAATACACACTGTTTAGGTTTTTTATTTCTTTCCTTGCTATTGCAACTGTGGAAGAGAATCCAGCAGCATAACTTGGGCTTAAGAATCCTGCCAGAGAGAGAGAATACGGTAAACAGTAGACTGGTTGTCTACTCCTAGTCAGTCAATGAACAGAAATTATTGCCAAAGATTTAAGTTTTTAAACAGCAGAGATTTTTCAGCACTCTTAGAAAGCTACAGAGAACTTTCTGGTGATTTATATGACTGATATTTTAATTAACTTTATGAGTAAGTCTATTTTTAAATACGGCAGATGATGTTTTAACTATACAATTAGCAAGAAGAATGCTGCTCACTTTATGAAACACTATAGTATAAGGAAAGCACAAAACCAGCTATCAATAATGATGAATTTGGATGCATCTCTAGTGAGTTAATTAAAATGACAGTAAAGTTTCAATTTTAGTAAGAATTTTGTTGCTGTCAATAAGATGAAAGTATTTGGGTGGATTTTTAGCATCTTACGTAGGTGCCCAGTGGACATAGCAACAGAAATTAAGCCTTAGTAATTAATACTAACAGAAAAAAAACCAACATAATTGTTAAAAGCGATAATTGCCATCTGTTCTTGTCAGTATTATTAATGTGCATAGAATGGCCTTTATTACAAAATAGCTTACAACTGTAGCGTTGACAAAATTTGTTTCTTTCAAAGTAGCTGGACTTGCATTAAAGAAGTTAAAGTGGGCAAACACATTCAAAATGTTAACACAGCCTAATAACATTGGTGTATCAGCCAATTTATAATTAGTTTGCAGATTGCAAGGGATACAGATCTCCCAGGATTCAAACCACAGTATCTAATACTTGTGGATAACATTGTGAACTGTTCATGCATTATACTTTGATGTCCTTTAACTGGCATACTTAAGCTGGCAATGCAAATTTGATTTCTTACTTTTGGAGGAAAAATGATGCCTTTTTTCAGTTTCCATAGTTACTAGTCTTCAGTTAATTTATTTGCTATGCAAAAGTAAGTCTTTTATCAGTTTTGTAAATTTAATATACTTAAATTACAAGATTTTTGACTTACTTTCCTAGATCTGGAAGGAACAATTTAATACACTTACCAAAACAGTACTTTACAACTAGTTGTTATCAGTCTTTTTCAACAAAGTTTCCCAGTTTGTGCTCTCAGGTTATCATCAGATCCTTGTGTTGTCCTCAATCACTTTTACTTTAAAATCTAGTAGCTACTTTCTGCAAAGTTGACAGCTGAGTAAAGCTGTCTGAAAAGCATTAGATTTTTACAAGATTCATGAAAATCACTGCTTAGGTTAGGAAAAAATAATAATAAAAAAAGAGGTATTTTATTCAATAATCTCTGTAAAACAGGATATTCTCTGATCTGGAAGTGTACTCGTGTTTGACAGCAGAAAGAAAGCCAGGTGCAGGTGGCCATCACTTGTAGCTCACTGAGCATCTCCTGTCCAGCCAAAGAAAACCATTGTAGTTCTGTAGATCACTGAGTAACTTCCACTGGAAGATTTTTATTAGCGTAGGATTCAGATTAAAATTACTCCTAGTTTGTAGAGAAATGAAATATACATGATTATTCAGGATAGTATTTAAGCAAATGTATAGCTTTAGGCAAATACGTATGCTGAGATTTTCCCTTGCTGAAAAATGCTTGAAATAGTTTCTGAACTGGGGCAATGGAAATTTGCCTCTTGAGGCATTTTATCAAATTCAAAGGGAAGTTCAGGAACCTATTTATTTTTATGCCAACAGCTCAAAAGAAATGCTTTTAAACAGCTGGATCCATAACAGATTGCCAAGTGCATCTTGAAATAAACTGCTCTTAAACTCTCTTGTGTGCTTTCCCATTTTAACCTTTTAGTACATTTAAGATGTAATCCTTAATATTGTTGGGCGATTACAATAGGGAGATTACTGTCCATTTCAGTACATGGATATTGTACTGTACTGTATACAGATTATGTATATTTTTCTTTTTTATAATGATTCCTATAGGGCTCTTCAACTGCAGTTTGTAAGGAGTAGTTTGAGGAAGCTGAAGTGTGGAGTGTTAGGTTTAAGTCATCTCAAAGTAATTTCAGATTTTAAAATGTACAGTTCAATATACACAGAGGCTGATGAGCACAGATGCTCAATGTTTCTATAAATACTTTATCTGTTTGGCTGAAATTATTATATATAATGGCAAATTTCATGAGAGAAGTAGTGAAATTTCTCAGCTCAGCATTCAGGATCAGTGGACATAAATATTTTCCTGCTGATGACAAAGAATTAATATATTCCTTTTACATTTGTCAGCTTGAAAAACAACAGTAATCACTGACAGCAGAGTTTATCATTCTTAAAGCTCTAGTCTTAAAGCTCTAATCAAGATCTTTTCTGTGAGGAAAAATCTGAAAGAACTTCAGCTCGTTACATTGTTGTGTGCTCAGGATCTCTCCCTGCACCTGAAAAAGTGGCTTTTCTTTATTTGCAGTACTGAAATAGCAGCTGCAGTGGTTTGGTGTGGCTCTCGTGTGATTCCCATCAGACATAGTGCTGTGAAAGCAAAGAAGGTACCACTTGGTCCTGTCCGTGACCTATTTGGTTTTGCTTGTTACCCCCTGTGTTTGCACCCAGTGGCCAGCTGTGAGGTTTCGTGAGTTTTGTTTGACAACATTGGCTTCCAGAAGGCTTCCAAGACTTTGGGTGCTTTCTCTGAAATCCTTGAAGATTGTTGCAGTTTGGTGTAGCAAAATTCACAGTAGAATCTATCTTCTGTGGGATGTTAATATTCCTATTGTCATCCTTCATATACAAAGTGTGCACAAGAGTCGGGAAACAGCCACTAGCAAAGGTGTTCCCAGCACTCCCGTATTTGAATAGGAATATTCAGTTACATGTCAAGTTTTAAACAAATGCTACCCCATCACAATTCATTGCTGGAAAACCTAGGAGCAAAATGCAAATATATAGTGCTTCTATGCACCTCAATAATATTTAATGTTTCATCTATCACAAGCAAATGATTTTGTGTTATTTTCAAGCATACAAGAACAATGCTTTATGACAACTACAAACACTTTTTCTAGGTCATCTTCAGGAGATTCACTTACACTTCTTTTTGTAAGTATGGTTACTCAGATGAACTCATAGTTTTAACCTTGATATGATTTATAAGAATTGGGAATAACAGAGCTGAGTTTTTAAGGAATAATCATAAGAACATAATAGTCAGAACATAGGAGCATAATAAGAAGAACATAATCCTTGCAGGGTTTATTAGCATCAGATCAAGTGATGAAACAAGTTGCTATATTTTACTTTTATTAAGTGTGTTCCTCTTCTATAAAGCACAAAATCCCAGAAGCAAAGTAATAGTAGCAGTCCTTGCCTATAAAAGCTGACCAAGCACTCTTCATTATTG
Organism: Aythya fuligula; assembly: GCF_009819795.1. Taxonomy (NCBI): domain Eukaryota; kingdom Metazoa; phylum Chordata; class Aves; order Anseriformes; family Anatidae; genus Aythya; species Aythya fuligula. The sequence continues at coordinate 22,128,042 of NC_045562.1, read as the reverse complement.
AAGAGTCATTTTCACTTCCAAAAATGAATCAGAAAACAAGAGTAAACAAGCAAACAATCAAACAAAAACTCATGCCAGAAAGGTGAAACAAAGAACAAATATGCTGTTTACATCACAAAATAGTTGCTGATAGATTATTTCTGCACAGTGTAGATGTCAGTCCAGGCTGCTGGTTTAATTGATCCTAATTATAGTGGTAAGTACACAGGCTGTTCCCTTTAACATAGGATAATGCTTACCCCCATAATTATCTGCAATAATTCTGTAATATGGTGCTATAATATTAAAAAAAAAAAAAAAAAAAAAAAAGAAAAAAAAAGGGACTTATCAGTAGCTAGACTTTATAAGTTCATAATATAATTCCATGTATTAAAAACGGCACAACTAAGAAGTCCTCTAAGTTTACGGCATTACCCTGTCCAGAGTCTTCCAAATAGCCAAAGATGTATGTAAAAGGAAATGCACAGACTTGCTACTTGTAATTCAGATATAAAATACTTTCCCTAAAAGCTTTGTTAACACATATTGTGTGTGTGATACGTAACATCTGTTCTTTAGTGATTATCTGGTTCTGTTTGGAAGACCAAGGATAGATATCACAAGATGGTTTTACAAGATCATCTAGTTTTTCTGGAATGTGGTATGTCTGAAATTGAAGCTTTTATCACTGGGCCAAACTGGAAATCAAGAGAGAATTCTTGAATATTTTACCTTCTTAAACAAATGCTAAGCCTCAGGTAAACTAGATTCATAAAATTTAGTATGCCATAAATTATCACACTGTGTATTCCTTGTACTTAGCATAAGTACAGAAAGGCTAAAAAGACTTGCTTTTGTTATCTAGGCACTCCCTAGTCTTCTCCAGGTAGCTATAGGGTTGCTGGATGTCACTAATAACAGTGAAGGAAAAATGATCATTTTTTTTCTATTTACTAGAACATATAAATATGAAAGTGAAAGTTTCTATTAGGGCTTTTCTGCTCCTGCTGTGCTGAACTGATTGATGGGGGAAATCCCCAGGAGGAGTCATCTCTGAAGACCACAGCAATTTAGTGTGTTGTCAACTTATGCAGCTGTTCATTTTACATTAATTTTCTGTGTTATTCAAGAAGCTTTCAAATTAACGTAATCAATAACATTAATGACCTTTAAAAACCAAAGCAAGTACTAGCAATGGAATGCTAAATATAGAAACCATCTATATTAGATAACAAACTGTCTATCAAACTAAAAGTGTTTCTAAAATGGTGGGCTCTAAGAGAGATATATTAAATTAATTAACCAAATAATGAAAAACTAGATGTATGGCAATAAAATAGAATGACTGTTAATTTCCTTCTCTTTCTCTATACTTCTCCCTATATGTAAATGTATCTCCCCTTATTATCAACTGGGTACCCTGATACAAACATCCTCTGATGTTAGTTTTTTATGTGTTGTGTATGAAAATATTTTGAGGCAGCTGAACATAAAATTATCACTTCAGCTACCATTCAAACAGACATAGGAATACAATTTTATCCACACTATAGACCCTTACAAATCCATTGTCTTCATGCAGCTGTCTTGAGGACCATATGTACATGTAATTATAAATCTGCATTGCATATAAGATATAAAGCTTAGAGCAATTCTTTTTCCTGTTTTCTTTGTTTTCTTCTTTTGAGAGTTGCCATTTCTGTTTCAGTCACTCCTTTTTTTCTGACAGCTCTCTAAACAAAGTAAGATGAAATTATATGACTTAGAGAGGGAGACCTGGATGGGGGCAATACATGGTACTGAATCCAAGACTAAAATATCAGTTTCAGAAAAAAAATAAGAAAATTTAAGTAGGTGCATATTTAGATCTTTGAAGTTAAACTTTTTGTTCATTGTCTCTTATTTCTATCGTATAGTAAGTAACAGTTTCAAAGACTTCAGGATTTTTTTCTACAAATAACATAATTACAACAATATTTTTGTAGCATAGTGAATGGAGAAAACGGTTCTCACAACACTGGTTGGTAAGCAGCATCATACCTGACTTCCTACAAGGAGGCTCCTATTCCTCATCTCCAACATCTATATTATGACTGCTTAGCTTAAGCTTTCCATGCATTTTGACTAGATTATAGTATTTAGCACTGGGTATTAGTATTTATCTGACTGCTAATATACAGGAGTTTTCCTGGAAGTCTCATCCTCAGCATTTATATGCTAATTTACTCTGTGTAAATTAAAAAAACAAAACATAATCAACTCCAAAAGAGTAATTTCTCATTGTATGGAGTAATGTGGTTTATTTTCTCCTTGTTTCTATTGGAGCTAAATGGCATTTTATTTGGGATGAAAAATTAGGGGATACAAAAAATGGCAACAACTTCAGTGGAAATCTTTAGTTTTCTGTTACTGGTAGTGTTAGTGTAAGGGAGCTTGCTATGTTGTGTTTTCTCCATTTTGAAGCTTCTAAGGGGAAAAGGATTAGGTAGTAGTTGTTATTGTTCTATAGTGATGCAACTGCAAGTGGTATGATAAGTTTTTTCTGAATTCTCTAGAACAGCAATATACAGAAGTTGCTTCCCATTCTCTTAGTTTTCCTGTTATGTGGACAGGTTCAAATAGATTCCCTGAAGCTTGTGTGATATTATTTATAAGCAGACTTCTTGTAATTTGTAATGAAAAAGAAGGAATGCTTTATATGTTGTATTTTTCATTCTTAAATTTTGTTTTCCGTTTCATATGTAAACCATTTTCCAGGGGGAATTATCATTTAATTCTTTTGCTTTCCACTTACTACTTCATTTCAGTTGTAAGTCATCAGTGCATTTGGAAATTCTACAGCTAGTTTCTCTATCTTGGTAATTTATGTAGATTAGAAGCAATAAAGATCTGAGGACTGACTCCCCTGTGACCCTTTTCAACACTTTACTTTCTAATCACTTTACTTTAATCAGTTCTTTATCTGTTCCCATGTTTAACCTGAATCTTTCCTGCTTTCTGTTTAAGATGAAGACTATCATTTGAGACATTATCAAAGGCTTTATGTAAATCCAAATTATGGTGCTTGTACTATTATTATCAATTTTATTTCTAATCTTCTCAAAAATACAGTGGTTGGTTGTCAAGATCTCAATTTTTTAAAATGTCTTATGATGGTAAATTACATTTGTTTGAAATTGCTGACAATTATTTAATGTTTATCATCTTTAAATGTGTTGTCTGCGATGCTGTAAACTGTGAATTTTTATGGCTGGTTCCCTCTGCTTGTTTTCTTATTATTCCACATTGTGTCACTCAGTATGTCAGTGCATTCACACACATTAGTTGGCTGTAGTGGGGCAGGCAAAGTAGTAAGTAGTGATTCTTCTGCAGTCTCAGGATATACAAAGCCAATTACCACAGAATTGTTGAGGGCTGCAGAGGAGTTACATGCCTTTGGTGCTAACAGGTCTGATTGTCTAGAAAGTTACAGAAAAGGGCTGCAAAGTTTTCCTCTTCCGGTCACTGCATTGAGGATATGCACTAAGAAAGGGAAAAAAAAAAATAAAGAAAAACTTGCCTACAGAAACTGAGGTAGTCCAAGAGTAAAAAACATAATTGGGATAGATTGGCTGCATTAATAGGTGTGTATAAGCAGAACAGGGAGGTGGTCTGCTGGGAAGTGGAAGGTCTGAGCAGCAGAGAAGGGAAAAAGGGTGAGTGAATGGATTCCTCTTCCTTCTTTATAGACATATATTCTTTTTTTTGGAAAGTACCTTTATTAGTCACTCTTCATTTTAGAGAGATAGTAAAGTCCTTTCAGATTTTCAATTTTCAGATATATATATTTTTTTGATCCAAAAGTCAGTACCTAACTGAATATTGAATATTTATCTTCTGCTGAGCCTAAAACTGTTGCCCAAATATATTAATATAATAATATGCACTACCACTATTATGTTTTTCATTTCCAAAACGTTCTAAACATTATCACATTTAGAATAGTATCTGATGGAATACATGCCAGTTTTCATTTATAACAGGGAAAGGGTTAGACAGAGAAATTAGAAAGCTTATGAAAAAACAGAGAAAGACTTAAGAGGTAAAATGAAATATACATTCAAGCTTTTCAGTCTGCTGGTTAGTAACTGATCTATCACAAAATGATCCTTCTTTTGACAGCTGCTGAAACAGGTTGACTCTGATTAGTTCTGACTGAGTCCCTTAGACAGATTTGCCTATTAATCTCACCATAAATACAAAAGAACTAGAATTAGCATTGATCAAAATGATAAAGATTTCTCTGAGAAGCTAAGGATAAATTTGAAGATAATGGTTCTATTTTTCTTATTTTGATTACAAGTAAAGTTTAATGCAAGAACAGATGAGTTGGTATTAGGATAGTTGTGGAAATTTGAATATGGTGTCAGTTGCTTAAATGACTTGGATAATTTTAAATTAAATAAACTTTCAAATGCAATAAAATAAATACAAGTTGTTTCAACTTTTGGCATTACTGACAAACTGTTAGGATGCTGTATGTGTAGTGATAAGGCCCATACAATGTTATAAATGTTCCACTACGAACACTGCTAGCAGTCACCTTCTAGTGTCCCACATCGCATATCCACAGCTTTCTGTCTCTCGGTTCTCCTTTTTAATGGAGAAAAGACAGACTGTGATGCACTCTAAAGACTAGCAATAATAATAATAAAAATTTATATATTTAATAACGCTATATTTCAAAAACTTACATTGAACAGGTCTTTCACCTGTAGATACATAAGTTCCTGGTCATCCAGGACCAACTGCTTTGGTAGACATTGCATATTACAATACACGGAATGAAAGCAGTTAAGAAAAGTAATATAGATTAGCAGATTCTGAAATAACACTTCAATAACTCATCAAAATATCTAAAGACAGAAGAACTGGGTAATGTTTTGGAAATATCTTTTTGTCCGTTCTTCCTTGATACAGTTTGCAGTGAACGGCTACCATGGTAACATATTTAATTCAGCAATCTTCAGATCTACGCTGTCCCTCAATTCTATGAACATCTTTTTCAATAGAGCAGTGCTAGAATAGGATGTTTGCTACCCGAATTACAGCTATTAATCACTTTGGATAATACAAGGATGTGTCAAGTTCCTCTCCATTTACCTAGCAGTACATGCTTGTATAATACATGTACTGTTTGGAACAGTCATATTTCCTTACAGTGAGAACAGCAAAAGATCAGTCAATATTTGCAATAAAAATATCCTTTCAGTTTCCTATAAAAATAAACCCAAGTACCCCAAAATGGAAGAACATCAATGACAATACCAAATAGTCAGTAAAAGACACAGCAGGCAGAAAGTCAAAATAGAAATGGAATTTATAGTGCTTTCAGTATGGCATTGACACTGAACAAGCAGTAACACTTACTTTTGTCTGAGATGTGCATTTATTTATTTATTAAAGGGAAACCTCTATACAGAACAAGAATTGCAAGAACATGTGAAAACAAGAAAGAAACAAGATTGTTCTGGAGTTTTCCTTTACTATGCCTATACTCTTTTGAGTAGGTCTTTTTGGGGGAAATAATAAGGCTTTTGTTACAGCAATGATCTATGGGAAAGGCTTGGGAACTCACCTATTAGAGAAGGTGACTGAAAAGAGAAGGTAGCTTCTATTAAAAAGACCTTCTTCCTTTTTAATAGGAAAACAGCCAAAAAAGCTTGAATTTCCCAGGCTGTCTGTTTTTCAGCATATGCTTACATGATTTTCTATATATTATCCTTCAGATTACAACACATTATTTTAGCGCTCACTCTTTAGAAAAAATAACTTTGTTTATGGCTGCATATATATGTAGCTATCTTTTCTGCACTCCCATAAATAAGCAATTATCTACTACTCAGAAGCCACTTCAGATGATCATTGCTTACACAAGAAGAAGTTGTGAGGCTTAAGGCTGACTGATTTTAATCGATAGACAAGTGCAGAGAATTTAAATAGTCAAATTTTGAACTTTATGAAATATGTAAATTTCCACATTTGTGTTTGTGTAAGCATTTATTTTGCAAAGCTTTCAGGCAACAAAATAGTTGTTGATTTAAAATACTTGCATGGTTGCTTATTTGTTACTTAATTGGGGTAAATATCAGAGCGATGCTCTTACACCAAATTCTAACATTGACTTGGGTTTGGTGTCTGTGTATATTTGAGGATTCAGCTCAGAATTTTCTTATTATTCTGCAGTATTCAGTAGCTGTTAAGCATGTTATTAAAGTGAAAAATGATAGGTATTCCATAAATCAGAAATACTCCAAAAATACAGAAAAAAAAGCTATTTCAAGTAATGAGCAGGTTGTATTTGACATTGTCAAGGCTGACTTAGTGACACCGAGTAGGTTTGTAAGTCTACTACATGTTTTACTACAGCACACTTCCTTTATTTGCAGTTTGCTTCTCATTTTCATGTTTTTATGCTAGCTTATCTTCGAAAGAAGTTTTTAAATTAAAATTTATTAAACTGCAATATCATTTGTTTTATAGTGTGCTTCTGAAGGTATCAAAGCTTTTACAAATGAGGTGATTTTAAATACTGTAGGAAAGAGGGAAATATTTTTTGTCTTTGCCTTATCTTTACAAATAAGGTATTTTTTCACACTTTCTTGTACTTTCTCTCTGATCTACTTAATTTTTTTCTACAATGAAACTCTGTGAGCACTGTCAGTAAAACTTCTTTAGTGGTAGCAATAAAAACAGCATACTTTTTGCCAGCATACTCTTCCTGAAAATTATGCTTCAAGGACAGAGTGAAACATTGCTATCATACGCATATGCGATCTTGGGGGTATTATTTCATGTTTTACCATCAAAGACAAAAGGAAAGTTTCAGTTATCATTCCTGTAGTTTTGCAGTGATGAAAATAAATGAAAAACAATAGAAGCACTGACGTGAGGCAGTAAATTTGATGTGCTCTTATCAAAAAGCTGCATTTATGTGACTTCCACTCTATCGGGATATACCTCCGAATGTTAAAACTTAACTGGAAATAAGGAGCGATTTCTAAGAAATATGTGTTCTATGATTATTTTAGTCATGAAAAGAATGAGAAATAAGTTGGTTTTAGCCCATGAGATTTGGAAGTAGACTTGTATGTAAGTTAATTTTCACCTTCTGTAGTACAAAAAATCTAATGAACATTTTTGTTATTGTAACACTAAATAGCAAACATGAATGATTAGTAAATTATTATTATACTTTAACTCTTTCCTTGTATGGACCATGGCTTACTATCTTATGGTAACTTGTACGTGGCATTTGTTTTTATGTATTTATTGCTGTAAAACCTCTGAGCATGAACCTCTCTTGTTCAATCAGAGAAAGAAAAAGTGTCCCCTGCCTGGCAGAACTTAAAACATAAGTGCTAAAAAAGAGTCAGTGGTTGAACAGAAAAGGAGCAAAATAGAAGAAATGCTTGACAATTAAAATATTTGTGGGCATAGTCACTTGGATTCCAGATACTGTAGAAAATTAGGTAGATACCTCATAAAACAAGCACTGAAATATGCTTAAGAGTACTAAAGGTGAGGTGTTTGCCCATAAATGTAAAAACAAGTAGGAGGTCAGCTTTCATGAACTGCCTGAATCATATCAAGCATATTTCTTTTTCATTTTTTGCCATTCTAAGAGCATACTGCATTTCCCAAACCGTGGAGTTTTATTGATGAAAATCACTGAGGGGAAAGTAATTAACATTAATCTATATATATTTAAGTAACTAATGAAGGTGATTTGCCCTAGCTGTGCATTTTGAGATATCACTAATAATACCTTATCTTCTTTATAACAGGTAAATACTCCATTTCAGTAGATCACCAGAAGGAACTGCAACATATTTCAAAGGTAAGGACCTCCTTAAAAATAATACTTCAAATGTTCATTCCTCCTGGTTTATCAGCTATAAAAGAAAATGGAGAATGTTAATTCTTTCTGACTATCTACCAGATAGCATTGTAGACTGTAGACTTTGTAGTCAGAAAAAATATAGATAGTATTAATCAACACAGAATTCGACTTCCTGTTTGTGAATGTGTTTACATAAAAAAGACAAATTTTCACTTTTCTCTACTTAGAAACGATAAATATAATTAATTTGATAATTACAGAAAAAAAGGCTTCATATATGGAAATTAAATATTACAAGCTTGTTATGTTTTTATCATAATTTTCTTTTTGCAAGATTAAAACTACTAGACTTTTTCAAATGTTTAGGATAGTATAATTTTTTTTAGAATATGACAACTTGTTAACATTTTATTTGTCACTGATACATCTTTCGCTCTTATAAGAAATATGTTTGACTTCAGTTCTAAGTGTTTAATTAATTCTGAGAGCTCTTTAGCTTCATTATTTACTTATATTTGTGCGACATATTTCAGTATTAGCATGTACAGACTGTGTTTTGTGGTCCTTTATTGGTCTTTAGCTACCTCTCCGGTAGCAGTAGTTGAATAACTGTTAAACTGTTCCATACTGTCCATCCATACAGAGATTACTGACTGCCGTCAGATACAAGGGTTCTCTAAAACTGTTATTTGTAAGTCATCAAGTTAGAGCAGATACTGTTAACACTGTGGTCTGCCCTAAGTTTGGATTTGTTAACAAGACAGACATCAAGAACAGTAACTTATTGCTCTTGTTTAAAAACACTGCAAACTTTAAGAGCCCACCATACTTTTATGCATACACTGAGGGGGATAGAAAGTCCTGTGTTAATTAATATTAATTAATGTTTAGCCATAAATTTCAACATAGACATTTCTTTTCCAGAAACAAACAAACAAAAAAATTGGTTCCACAATTATCTCAGCCTCCTAATGCCTAATTCATGGTATCTGAATTACAGACACTATTAAATATATATATATATATATATATATATATATATATATATATATATATATATAAAATTAAAAAAAAAAATTAAAATTAAATTAAAAATTAAATTAAAAAAATTAAAAATTAAAATTAAATTAAAAATTAAATTAAAAAATTAATATATATATATATAATATATATATATATTAAATATATATATATACTTTTTTTTTTCCTCTGGGTTCATGTATGTAAGGGAGAAGTTCTGAAAGAGTTCCACACGTTTCTGGGGATTCTGCCAAATGTGATCTGAGTACATGATTTTTTATGGAACAAAATTATGTGGGCAGGGCTTTTCTTGAGAGAAAATCCTAATGGTTAGGATGGAGAATCTATTACGAGTGAAAAACTCAGAGGCTCAACTCAGAAGATAGTGAGATCCAAAATAGGGTCTCATAGACAAAGGACTTGTATCCCAGAAGAATGCCTGAGATGTTCAGCCTTTCACTATTCTGACTCCAGTACTCTTATGAATTTGCTATATTTTTTAAGACTTTCATTTCAAAAATTCCTTTAGAAATCTCTTTTTCTTCTTGATTGAAATCCCAGAGTCGTGTGAGACATAGAAACTATTCTCATTTTGCTACCTAACTCTACTTTGTGTTCTTCCAATGAACCTGAAATGCTTAGATTCATCAGAAAACTCCAGATTTTCTGTAGTCTTTGGAAATTATGGAGGAAGTCATAATATTACAAAAAGGTTGACTTTTGTGTGTGTGTATGGCTGATATGTTGTGTGCCAAGTTTGTTCCATTTTCCCTTTCATCTTTCAGGACTTGTATATACAGAAATATAATTGATGAGGTAATTTGTTACTTTCCCAAGTACCTGAGATAGACTTTGATCTTGCCAGGATTTAAAAAGTGTTCGCTGAGTGAAAATATTTCAGTGAAAGTTCCAGAAATGAATGCTAGAAGTAACAATACGGACTATTAAAAAAAAAAAAAAAAAAAAAAAAGGAGAAAGAGGGGAAAGAGAGAGTGACATACTCCAAGGTCCTATTTGAATGCTGCTGATGAGGATATCCAAGAAAAACATGACTGAAGGACATAAAACATCAGAAGGAGAAAATGCATGCCATATTTCTGACAGGTACAGCTAACTATAGGAAAAAAGCCCTATACAGCATAGGAGGTGAAGGGAAGAATACAGCTAATGACATTACAATCCTCTTGAGAGGTCTTGTTTTGTTTATTAAATAAGCCACTCTAGTAAGATAAGTAATAAGAATGCTTATTCTGGCAGTGTTAATTGATACTGTCCTGGGAGTTTATTATTATGTATTACTCTTTTTGTCCTTTCATGTAAAAATATCAGCACATTGTACCTGACAGGATGTCAGGTATATTATAAATTATTCTAATTAGGATAGAAAAATTGCCATCAATTTTTGCTACCCTGTATATCTTGGGCACGACTGCAATGTATGCGTGGTATTAATTCCCAAATATCGGGTTTATTTTAGGGTATACATTAAATTAATATTGTTTCCATGCAGTACTCAAATGAAAAAGAACTGATATAAGGTATATTTATTCCATGCAGTTATGCTTTGATACAACTGGATATATTTCCCCACACGAATACTAATGACAATATGTATACAATATGTAAGTGACAGGAAACAAGGACAAGAGATAAAAGGAATGGAACCTTTCAAGCCTGTCACATGAGGCGCTTAAAACAGTTAAGCACAGTCTTGCACTCTTCCTTGAACAAGACTAGTATTGACAGCAGTGCTATAAACCAAAGACAGGGACAGGAAAGGGCAAGTGTCACTCTACTCCATTTTTTCATATTATCTCATAAGTGCACAGAATACAAGGATGGGCACGCTACATCTGGTAAAAGTAGTTATAGCAACCTATTTTTTTATTCTTTCTTCAGCAATTATGGGGCATGCAAAGTTTAACAGAAGTTTTAAAGTAAAATGAGTAAATTTCAATGTAGTGAATTATTTTACTGCTGCTATTTTAATCCTGAGAGCAATTATTCCCAAAGAAGATAGCTCCCCATCCCTCTGAATTCCATTAGCATAGTGAGGCAGTTTGTAGCCATTTCAATGTACAAAACAGTTTGAAAACCTGTTTCATTTTACATTTCCAAGAAATATTGATAGAGCCTTTTTCTGGATTTCAGTAAAAAGATGAAAAATAAAAATAAATATTTATTTCAATCCTACTTTTTGTAGCACTATTGAGCACAACTCTGTTATGTTTGGGGCCAAAATCCTCTATAGAGAACACTTCAAATATTGTTCTTACTGGTAAAATGTGATGGAAATGGCTTGAGGGCATACATTTTAAATACTTATTTATGACATGGCTTATTGCCTGAGTTGTTTTTTTTTTTCTCCCTGAAGGCACATCTATTAACTACTAGAGCATTTCAGTTATTGGTTATTTACTGTCTATGCATTAGGAAGAATTATAAATTCAAACATGTCCCATATATTTTGTTTAAAGCCTCATTTGCCAAGCAGGTATGTTTGTAGTAAAAAAAAAAAAACAAAACTGTTCCCAACACTGCCATTTTCAGTTATGTGACTAATTCTCTCTCTTTAAGACAGAAGTAGCTTTTGTGATAGGACAGAAATAAAGTGTTTGTGGCTTAGCAAATTAGAATCTCTTGACAGACTTATATAGTGGTTTTCAACGTACTGAAGTGACTTGGGAGCCCAGTTTTAAGAAAAATCAATGTGACTTAGGAGATGATGTCATTTAGCAGACAAAATGACTTTGGGCAAAGTCCATAAACAAGCTTAGGCATTACAATAGTAATACTACATAATAGTCAGAACCAGCTGCAGTTCTGTATTCCTTCTATAGTGCATGAAAAGAGTTAAGTACCTGAGAAAGAGATCCACAGTCAGGAGCAGAGAGTTACATATAGGTAGTCATTAGGATATCCTAGGGTGTAGTGAAAATGACAGTGAAGTGACAGGATTTATAATCCTCTCAGGGCTTAAACTTAACGCTACCAAGTGATTTGGGTGACTAAACCTTGATCTTGTTTCTTTCTGTAGGAAATAGCATTGAGGTTACTTTTTAAAAAATGTAATAGCTGATTTTGCCCTGAAGGGCACAATTAATATGCATTCTACTTACTATACTCCAGAATCCAGCACCTGTCTGTATCAGGACCCATGCAAGTTGTATTAGTAACTCTCGCATTTTAGAAATATAAAAGTGGATCTTCTCCAGTAATATATTCTTTTGTGAACAGAATAATATATAACCAAGAATGTTGGAGGACTCAAGTTTATTTCCCTTGCTGTGCTGAAGAAAACTGCCATTCTTACTTTCCATCAGGTGAAGGCCGTAATCATTAGGAATGACTTATACTGAACAACAGTTACTTCTTCCTGTCCTGTTGAATCTGAACTCCTGACTCAGTAGACCAAAGAGAAAGAATTGGCTTTGGTTCTGTGGCTCAATATGGAAAGTAGAGTATGGGTCTGCTGCCATGTGTATGGATTCCCTGTGTATTTTTCATGAAATGGGAACTCAATTCACTGGTTGGAAGAGTGATATGGGACTTCTCTTGACCTATCTTTGGATACTCTATCATATTTAAATAATTTGGATTTACAAAAACTAATTGGTCTCTATTCTTGGTGTCCTTACATACAGACACTACTTGATATAGTCTCGTCAATCCAAAATATTTACAATTAAATTGTTTAATCTTGACTCATCCAGAGAGCAGAAGGATTCAGCTTTCAGATGATTTGTCTTCTGAACTTCACACAGTCTAGCATCATGCTAATACTCAGAAGTTTATAAAAATTTTGAAACATTGACTAATTGTCCTTGAAATTAGAATTTTTAGTATAAAAATGACTTATTCTGGTATCATAAAAAATAGGAATTAATCCATTTATTTATTTATTTATTTGTTTGTTTATTTATTTATTTATTTTAAGATATTAACAACTGGATTTACATAAAGCCTCTGAGAAATAGAGCTTTACCACAGAAAACCTGCTGACCTCACTTGCCCAACAGACAGAAAAGACAGGAATCTATTTTTCCTTTTCATGTTGGCATTTGGCATGCTAGCTGAAAGATCAACATTTAAACTTCTATAATGCATCTACAGAAAATGAGTAGAGTCTCTGTCAGTAAGCAAGGGTATTTTACTTGTCTTCTGTTCTTGGTGTTTTGCTTATTTTTTCTCTCTCTTGAGTATTTATTTCACTGTTTAACCTTTTGGTACACAATTTTAAGATGCCATATAATAATTGCTAGCACAAAAGGCTTGAGAAAATGTCTGTCTTGTTTCAAATTGTTACACAATTTGTGGACAGTAACTGTCAGGAATAAATGACAAGCAATGCTTATGGCACATAATTCAACAGTTTAACTATGGACTCATTTAAAGGTATTACATTATTCTACTGTAACAAAACAAAACAAAAGGTATTTATGTTCTTATTGCCAAATGCTGTGATCCAAAGTGATTTAAGGAAACATAATCATACACTCAAGTGATGATGTTTACTTCTGGCACTCTTGAAAATAGAGATCAGAATTGTTGTCAAAGCAGCGCTATACGTTCATAGCTAATGCTCGATAATACAGGTAATGAAGCATCTGAAACATAAATAGATGAATTTCAAAACATCTGCATTTTCCACTTTATTTCTTAAAGTTCTTTTTACAGAAATGAATTATTCCTCACAGCCCCAATTTTGTGTGGAGAAAACCAGCCAAGGGAGGGTTAATATGCATGGCTGAGCTTTTTTGTTATTGACATTTCATTCTTATGCTATCTTTTCTTATTTATTCTATCATGTACTTCAATTCAGCAAAACAAATTAAAGCTGAAAACAAGTTTGCTTTTCTCTCTCTTTTTATTAGTACCTGGAGGTCTTATTTTCAGAGCTGCTCATCAAAGTTTCAGAAATTGTACATCTCTAGTTCACCAATTGTAGTCAGAACAACTTGAGGTTTTGCATACACCCTGTGTAAGCTGTCAGGAGTGTCTGTCAGGAAGAAATGGAGCCATAGTGCATATCTAAACGGGAAATAAAAAACAAAACAAAGCAAAAGTAAATCTTTCTTCTGAAAGGGCTTGCTTATTCCATATTTTGGGTGGGATGAAAATCCGTAACATATTACCTAAATATGAGACTTAGTCTGAGATTTTTTATTTTATTTTATTTTATTTTATTTTATTTTGTTTTGTTTTGTTTTATTTTATAATTTTAAGATTCTGCTTCTGTAACCTTTCCACAAAATGGGAACATCAATCATTCTGGTTTCTGAAATAGTCTTTCATGCCTCCTGGTACCTTCCTGCTTTGAATCAATACTAGGACTTGAGATTTGGTCATCAAAGTGTCCATAAAATTTCTTGTTTGATTATAATTTATTTCTGCCACAAACCGCTTTATGTTATCACATTGCATGGCCTATCCTTCTGGTAACTAATCACAGCATTGTTGAAGTTGGAAGGGACCTCTGGAAGCCATCCGGTCATGCCCCTTTCTCAGGCAGGGCTGGTTAAAGCACGTTATGCAGGACCATGTCCAGGTGCCTTTGAAGATATGCCATGGGGGAGAGTGCACAGCCTCTCTGGACAGCCTGTGCCAGCCCTCTGTCACATGCACATTACTGAAGTGCTTCCAGGTGATCAGAGGGCACCTCCTGTGTTATGCTTTGTGCCCATTGCCTCTTGTCCTGTTACTAGACACCCCTGAAAAGAAGCTGGCTGTCTTCCTTGCACCCTCCCTTCAGGTATTTAAAGACATTGCTAAGATGCCCCCCTGAGCCTTCTCTTCTCTAGGCTAAAGAGTCCCAGCTGTCTCAGCCTTCCTCATAGGAGAGATGCTCCAATCCCTTAATGATCTTTGTGATCCTACATTGGTCTCTCTCCAGTATGCCCATGTCTCTCTTGTACTGGGGTCCCAGAACTGAACACAATGCACCAGGTGTGTCCTCACTGGTGCTTAGGATAAGGAAAGGATCACCTCCATTGACCTGCTGGCAATAATTTGCCTAGTGCAGCCAAGAGTACTATCAGTTTTCTTTGTGGCAAGGGCACCCTACTGACTCATGTTCAACTTCATGTCCACCAGGACCACCTTTGTTACAGCTAAAGGAGCTATAAGGGTATTGGCAGGCCAAAGCAAGCCTAGACAAGGCCTGACAAGGCTGGCCCGTATGGTAAGCATATCCCAAAGCCTGTAGCCTGCTGTGGTAGCAATGTACTAACTGGGCTGCAAGGCCCAGTTATTCCATGCTTTGACTGATGAGGATTTACTTATTCCATGCTTTGACTGATGAGGATTTAGTATATTGACTACAACCTGTTTTCCTGTGATTTTAATACATATTGTAATCTGGTTTTGCATTAAGGATGTAAAAATTCTTTCAGAGTATAATAACATAATTTCCCTACTGCAGGATTATGTAGTTCTGCGTGGCTAGATTAGATAGGCTAAACTGCTCCGTAAATCTGGCATCTCCTCCGACCCCCTTGTTATGTGATTTTGACTTTAACTGACAATTTTTGCACATTTCTGAGTTATCACTTCTGTGAAACATGCCCCCAAGAAATGCAATTAAATAAAATCTGGTCATGCTTCTTTGGAAAATTCCTGTGATCATAAGACATTTAAGTTCCATGATAACAAAGGGATAATCTTTCCAGTTAAAAGTGTATGTAAGTTTATTATGGGAGCACTGCTGGGAGGGGAACATATGCTATTTTTTCCATTGTGGCAATTGCACAGTGAGATTTGGATTATGCAGGGCTCATTTTAAAAAAAATGTTTAAAATTTAACTCCTACATTTATATTTGTGTGCCAGAATAACTACACTTGCATTTAGAAGTGTTAAGCACTTAGTATCTCCCACTGAAATCAGTGAAAATTGCTGAATGTATCCTACTAATAATAGCAGAACTGTTCTGAGGAAGAGTAGCATGGTGTAGTGGTCTGAGCTTTAATCATCATCCAGACAAACAGTTGCTTCTGAGCCATTAAATACATCACTGTTGTTTTTTTTTTCCAATTTTCTATTTTTAAAATAGAAGTAGGATTTGCTAGTCCAAGCATTACACATGACATCTGGAGGAAAAAATATATATATATGGCGGGTGAAGAATTGCATTTTAACAAGGGAGCATATACCGTGTATCTGACTTCAGGACTCGATAAGGAATCAATTCTATTTTTCACAAATTTTAATTAAATTTCACTTCTGATGGGTTCGGTTGGGTTGGGTTCGGTTTCATTTTATTCCTTCCTTTCTCTTCCTTCCTCCCCTCCGTTCATGACTATAATACCCCATTAATGGACCACAGTTCAATTACACCGGAAGTTCAGCTCATTTTGTATAGTGGAGTTTTTTTTTTCACTCTGCTTGGACAGAAACTGTAATACTTTGACTTTTCAACTGTAGAAAAAAAATACTTATAGCTGAATATTGTTCATAAAGAAGTTATGACAAAAGTCTATTATAAAAAGAAGTCTGATGCATGCATAATGAAAGTGATGATAAAGAAAAAACTTTATTTTCCTTTAAAATAAACTTTTCTCTTAAAATTCAGTGTAAAATGTTGATTCTCTGACATATCAAACTATTGTAATTCACTGGTCTTCATTAGCATCATTTACCGCCATCATCTGCAGCAGAGTTATTTTTAACCCTTTATCTCCACTATCTTTCTTGGTTTAGCCAGTAGTTTCTGCCAGCTTGCCTGTTTCCCATTCTTTGAAGAGAATTTTTCAGTGCATAACTTATTTTTCAATATAAGTCATCGGACAAAATGATTTATAACCATCTCTGAAGTATAGCTTTTTTAAAATTTCACAATAGCGGTTGAAATCCATTACATTATATGTTGGAAGTCCTGCACATGGAGCAGCGGTCAAGACCTTGCTATGTCTACTTGAGTGCCCTCAATATCAGGTTAAAGAATCACGCCCTTTCTTGTGGTCTCTTTCTGGCCTGTCATGAATTGAAAAATGACACAACTTCAGAACTACAGGTACATGAGCCTTTAAAATTTTTCTTATACTGATTTAAGAAGAGACAATTTTTTTCTGGAATTTCATAACACTTATACAGGTATTGAACCCCACCCTCCTAAGCGTCTTAGAAAATTTGGTATTGTTATGGAACAATGTGTTTGAGGAACCATAATATAAATGAAGGACTACTTATGGAGCAAATGGAAACTGAATTGTCATTTTTAATGACAGACTTGCCACCAAATATTTTTGAAGTTCTGCAGATTTCTTGTTTGGCTTTTGCATTTACTTCCCTCTTTTTACAGAGTCTTTGTTCTGTTTGCTCTATTTTGGTAAACGTGATTTAGTAATGATTTTGGTTTTTTTGCAAAGACCTTTGTAAAGGGCTTTGAATATGTGTGTGAAGGAAATGTTCATCTGCTTTTGCATGTTACTTCCTGATGTACCATACATTTTTTTCTGTCCCTTTCAAGAATCTCTCTGAGTTGTTGATGATGTTTAAAAATTATTAAAGCACTGTGTGGGAGATACCAAAAACTACCTTCAGATGTGGATACTCTCTTAGTTTTGGAAAGTTGCTATAGTGTGATTAAAGATAAAAGTAGGAAAAAAGGTTCAATGCCATCTTATATATCCAGTGCAATGGAAGGGGATGGAAAGCCTTACATAAATATTCTTTCTATGTTCTAAAATACTGGAGAACTTATGCCTTGTTTCTGTTTGTTTGATTTGTTTATAAGAAGTGATGAAAAAGATTAAGATGCCTGTACTATAACAATAGGAATGATGAGAGAATGAGTTAAAAATATAAATAGTGTATTTTTACTTTTTTATATTTTGACATTTTAGTTTCAGATTTGTGTTAGAATGTTCTGGCTGTTGGAATGTTCTTCTTAAAACAAATTTAGCTGAAACAGTTTCAGAAATAATGGATTATTTTTAATTCAATGTTCTAGTATTTCTTAGGTGTTTTAAGCAACTTGGAATTAGACAAATAAACATGATTTATGGAAAAAATAAACAAAAAAAGTAATCTCAGATGCCAAACTTCTCAATTTTAACCCTACTTTATGAGTATATTATATATAAATATTATTTGTCGTTGAATTTCACTCCAAAAATTTCACAATATGATATAATAGTCTCTTATGGGTAGAAAAAAAGAACTGGAAAATACTAGGGAATCCATGAAGGTGCATTGATCATGGCTAGCAAGAAATTTAACAACCTTACATGTAACCGCCCATATTTATTATTGTCAATAGTGCACTAATATATAACAACTATATAACAACATTCCTTTATGTTGCATCTTTTTATATTATTACGAGGAATTACAGTAAATTATATTTCAAAACACTTCCTTCCCACTACTGAATGGCACAGATTTATTTTCTTCAGATGTAAAATAGTACTGTGTCATATGGTATCAACAGACCATAAAATACAACGGATTTTATCATGTAGTGCTTCTCAGAAGTATTTTTCAATGACGGAGGATATGAAGTGAATAGGAATTTGTTATCTAAAACTATAACACTTGTTAATACTTTAATGAATCAAAGAATCTGGAATATGGCCAGGATATTGGACTTGAAAACTTGCAGTATTACCAGAGCACAGAGACTAGAAGTTGCTAGAAAGCCTGAATTTATACCTCATTACCGTAATGCTCCTCATTCTGTTGTCAGTTTGGGCCACAAGGTTCAAATTCACAATCTCTACTTCTTGCAGAGGTTTCAGATACAATTACAGATTCTCGGTGACCTGATTCACCCTGTTTATGCCCAGTGACAACTTACAACATTGAGCAGGAAATGATATGATTTCAGGCCTCTTCATGATCATAGATACTCTGTATAAGCTTTAGTGAGATCAAGTTGACGAATTGTTTTTTATTGCTGACTAAACTAAAAAAAAATAGGGTGGAAATCAGTTTAGGCAAATGAGAACCAGGCAACGTTTAATTTTCATTCTAACATGAAAACTGAAGTAGAAATATATTCATGTTATCTAAACTATTTAATTGTAACCTTTTTTTTTTTTTTTTTTTTTTTTTTAAGTCAGAATCTCAGTATAAGGCAAATGTCAAGAGAAATAGTGTGATTTTAGGACATTAATATTTCAGGGCATCTTAATTAATTTTTGTGTTTGTTGTAAATTTTTTAACTGAAATTTTCTTTTAGGCAAATGTTTCAGCCATCTAAAATTATGCTCTTAACTTCAAAGCTGACTAACGGATTTGTGCATTATGTACAAGGGAAAGATTTGTCTTATGTTTAAATGGAATTTTCCTTGTTTCTACTTTGGCCCATTGTCTCTTGTACCGTATCACAGAAGAGCCTGGCTTCATACTTGAGAAGATTAATAAGGAGATTGATAAGAACCAATAAGCCTTCTCTTATTGTGGCTAAACAGTCCCAGCTTTTTTGTATGTCACATGCCCCAAACCCTTAATCATCTTCATGGTCCCTCATTGGTTTACTTATCCATGACTCTCATGTATTGGGAAGCCCTGACTACAGCCCTCCAGGGTGTGGTCTCAGTAGTGCCAAGCAGAGGAGAAGAATCACGTCGCTCAGCCTTCTGGTGATGCTCTGCCTAATCCAGCCCAGCATGCTTTTGGTGTCCATTGCCTCAAGGGCACATCCAAAGACCTGTTGAGAGTGGTCTCTGTCCCAGCACCCAGCTCATTAATGAATCTGTTAAAACAGTATGAGCCCTGCATTGACCCCCTGAGTTGCTGGCCTCCAGCTTTTTTTCTGTGCTGTTGATTGCAAGCCTTTGAGACAGTTATCAATTCATTTCACTGTCTGCTTGTCTAGGCACTGCTTCAGCTTGTTTATGAGTGTGAAAAGCCTTGCTAAAGTTAAGATATTCACTGCTCTTTCCTCATGCACTGAGCCAGTCACACCATTGTAGCAAACTGTCATGTTTGTCAAGCACTATTTCCCTTTCATAAATCCATGCTGGCTTTGATTTATTACCTTCTTGTCCTTAATGTGTTTGAATATTTTTTCTGAGGATTATTTGCTCCAACACCTTCCCGTGGGCCGAGGTATGGCTGACTAGTCTGTAATTCTACAGGTCTTCCTGTTTGCCCTTCTTGAAGACAGGAGTGACATTTCCTTTCTCCCCGTCTTTAGGGACCTCATCGAATTGCCATGGCCTTTCAAAGATAATTGAGAGAGGCCTTGCAATGTCATCAGCTACAAGGGCAAGAGAACTCTCAGCACTGGTGGGTGCATGCTATTAGGTCCAACAGACTTGTGTATGTCTACTTAGTTTAAATGTTCCCTAACCTGAGCCTTGTCTACTGAAGGGTGAGTCGTTATTGCTTCAGAATTTCCAACTGTTCTCAGGGACGTGGAACTGCAGAAGAAACTCTTTACTAGTAAAGACCAGAAAGAACAGCCTGGCCTTTTCCACAGCCATTGTCGCCAGGTTTCCCAACACATTCTACATTTTCCTTAGATACACATTTTCCTTATTTTTTCTTTAATTGCTGATAAACCTGCAGAAGCCTGAAGGGTTGTGTTTCATGCCCCTCACCAATTTCAACCCCAGGAGCATGTTGGCTTTCCTGCATGCTTGAACATTGTTTCTGCATTTCTCCTGTGTCACCTGTCCCTTCCTCCACTTCGCGTATGATTTCTTTTTGTCTTTGACATTACTCAGGAGCTACTTGTTCATCTATGCATTTAATCCATCACTCCATCTCAAATAATTTTCTTCAAAATAACAGACAAACAAAGCCATAAGTTTTTCAGACTCTAATAAAATACACAATGCTTGGCACTCCTTGTGTTGGCTTTGCAGCAGCAGTTAATTAACAAATGCTATTCCCATAGCTAGTCTGCTATGTTTGATCTCCATGTGCTAAGATATTTGACAAGATAGGTGCTATATCTAGCTTGATTTTTTTTTTTTTTAATCAAAAACATCAATTCTAATGTCAGCT
This sequence comes from Aythya fuligula, assembly GCF_009819795.1. Classification (NCBI taxonomy): domain Eukaryota; kingdom Metazoa; phylum Chordata; class Aves; order Anseriformes; family Anatidae; genus Aythya; species Aythya fuligula. Next base: position 22,107,207 of record NC_045562.1, on the reverse strand, counting down.
TACTCAAAACACAAGGGCTGAGGAGAGTCTAATATTTGCTAAGTGGAAAAAGACAAAAAGGGTATTGGGGAAATGATTATTTTCAAGCTTCCAGTTAGATACTACAATCAATGGAGGTTTAAAAATAAATAAACAAGAGAGCTAGTGAGACATCTGTGTCGAAATACACTAATGCTCCAAATTGGTATGGATTTCACTGGAAAAAAATCATAAAGCTATTCCATACTCCAGCTATACTAAGTAAACTAGATGTACTCCTTCCCTTCCCCCAACAGAAGCTGAAATATTCACTGATGTTAGAGGATATTAGCTAGGAATAGAAGGAAAATATATCCATATATTTTATCTCCTTTCAAATTGACAATTTAATCACTCTGTATTCCTTAGAAACTGAGGAATAGATTGGTGCATAGTAAGTGCTATCAGTTTTCAAGGTACTTTTTGACTAGTATTCAAGTTCAACTAAACCAGAAACATTTCAAGGAAACAGGTTTTGTCTTTATGTTTGAATTGTAATGTCTTAGCAGAAGCTGTTTTAGACGTTTTAGAAAATTTGCCATAATGTTTTACAGTAATAGCAAATAATGTTGGCAAGGATATTATGTCTCAGTTTAACTTTGATATTTGCACTTAATATGATGGGAAGAATAGCAGAGATGTTTCTGGAATTCTCTTTCATTAGCAGAATCTACAACTGTACCAAAAAAATGTGAACCTAGAAATGACATTAAAAGGAAGCTTTTTCATGCTTTTTCTCAATTCCTAGCTTAAACTCCATTCTTTGTTCTTATGGTAGTAAATTATGGATATATATTGCCTATGCAGAACTTCTTTAGAGTAACAAAAAAATCAGGAAGAAATAGTATCATTTATGTCTGTGATTTGGGAACTTCATGTGACTTGGGAATATTTTCAGTTGCCCCAAGATAGATTTGTTTGTTTGTTTCTTTAAATTACAATACTTGGACAACAAATCTTAAGGGCAAGATTCTTCAAATCCCATTCCAGTGAGGTATTAATTTATATGTCAGTCTAGACACAAAACACACCAGCTTTTTTAATGCACAGTAAGACTTCTGTTTTTTCTACAGATCTGTTTATAGATATAAGACTGTCATGAACATGGTCAGAATAAAAAGATCTGAGAAGTAATTCACAATCATCTGACATTCAATCTGAAACATGTAATTTATTTTCAGAGATGCACACCACAATTCTTTTCTACTGGTCATCCAGATTAGGAGACCAGTGGTCATCACTTCCCCTGTCCTCGCCCCGTTGTTTTATCTCATGATACAGGTCAGGAGCACAGCAGTATAACAGCGCCATGTAACATGTGTACTGTATACACTGCATAACTTGAGCCTAGTTGTCTGACACAGTGATCTGTGGAGTAGCAGTTGTCTTCAACCCAGTACAGTGACTTTTTTTTATAGTATCCTTAAGTATGAAAACATATGAAACATAACTTCTGTGACAATACTGCAAATCTGCTCGTATTAGCAAGTCAGTTTTCAAGGATCTGTCTCCTCTACAAACTGCAATTTCTAACATCTTTACTGTTAATGTTTTTCAAGGTTTATGTATACATTTTGTAAAATCTTGAATTGGGTGCTTCATTTTGACAAAACCTACCCAAAGACAGGTCAATTACAGGAATATCATCATGTGAAATACAGATTAGGGGAGGAAAAAAAAAAAAAAAAAAAAGAAGAAGAGGAAATGGTTCAAAGCAGAAAACTAGCAACAGATATTCCTCACATTATTGGCTCTGCATGGCCATATCTTCAGAAGCTGTCCTCAGAGGATAATGTTTCTGGGAACAAGGTAGAGTGCACATGGAATGCCATGCCCTCGTCTGAGAAAGCTGATCTTTTAAGTAGAAGTTCAAGCAATCCACAATGTGTATCTCACAACAGCATACCAGCAAGCCCTTTTACCAGTCTGTTTTCCTAATGGAATGCTCTTATTACATTGATTCAACCAAACCAAATGGACAGAAGGTAAGTCTGCCCAACTGCCCATTTAATATTGTACTCTTCTACATACTGAACGGCAAAATACAGTACATGTATTGCAAAAGTGTAAAAGGTAAGTATCCAAGAAAGAGATGTGGTCTTTTTGACTTTGAAATCTGCATGGATCTGCATGCTTTTCTGCCTTTGAAAAGTTGTTTTGTGTGAGCTTAATGCCATAGTTAAATGGCTCATACCTATGACATTTCAAATGAGATACAGAAGTGGGTGAAAGTGATTGGGACCATGTGCATCTGTGAATTTTGCTTTCTATTTAAATAGATGTGAATTTGCTGAGCAATTCATTTGTCCCCAACTGTTATCTAGGGTTTAAAAAACCTTCCTTGCTTGGAATATTCTAAATATCAGAGAACGGGGTACAAATTCTTATTTATCACCTGTTTCAGTCTAGATTATTCACCAAATAGCCTCTATTTACACTCTTATTCACATCCTTTTTTTTTTTTTTTTTGGTTTTACGCACCTAACTTTCTTGCAGAAAGAAAGAATATTGTGTGTAAAGAATTTAGCTTTGAAAGTGTCAGTAGTGTGCTGGTATGACAGGTAATGAAGCAATTTGGCAGAACTTCAGAAACTAATTGAGCTCAGCTCACATCAATGCAGCTTTTTCAGCTGAGGTTGTGTCTCTAAAACAACCAGTAGAATTACATAAGACAATATGACATGTACAATTTTAATTGGAAGCTCTAATTTAAAATATTTGAAGCATGTTTAAAATAATTTGTGAATCTGCACAGACACATCCTTATCTAATTAATTAAGTCTCTTCAGTGGATCGTATAATGACTGATTGTCAAAAGTATAAGTCTCTGCAAATATAAATATTCAAGCAACTTTTAAAGAGAAAGTATTTAGCTTTAGTAGAAAGAAGGTCTCATAATTGCATGCTGGTATGTAAAATTAACATGGAATTCTATAGGATAGCTATTAAAATTAGTCAGTACTGTTAAAATATTGTCTAATTTGGAAAGCAGGGCTTTCATTTGATCACACAACCAAGTATAATAGTAAAATAGAATTTCAAAACATTTTAAAGAGCAAGAAATTATTCTGGTAACACTGAATTTTAAGGCTTTAGTATTAATCTTTGAAAGGACTGTATGGTGTTACCAAAGGAGGAAATAAAAAAAAGCATGTTGCATGCCTTAGGTAAAATGTTAATATTTCTATAGGCATTCAAGTTTATTTTGTAAAACATTTGAGTATTTGCCAGTCGTGGTGTTTGTCTTTTACACTGGGATTGAAATTAAGAATCTGTTAAAATAGAGTTTTGAAGTATATATCTCTCCCATAAATTAGAATAGAAAAAAAGATTGTAAACCTACATAGTAAACTGTTGTTTGATTCACATTCTTTACAATGCTCTTTTGTTATGATTCACTTCCACTATTTTTATTTTCCATAGTCTTTGAGTTGCTTTTTGGGTGATACACACTTAGAATAACATTTCCTGACAAAACGTTCAAATTACAAATTAAAACATGGATATACTTAGAGATACATAGCATAATATGATATAAAAACACTGTAGAAAGAAGAGGAAATATTATCTCTGTGTTTATGTGTAGCAAATCTGTTGCTTATTAGGCTGAATTGATTTTGCCTCAAAGTCAAGAGAGACATCAGTGGTAACACTGAGAGCAGAACCAGGACTTCCTGATTTACAGCATAGCATCCTCTTCACTGGCTTACATTCTTTCTCAGATTCTCCTTTTTTTTTTTTTTTTTTTTACCACATCTTTCAGAAAATAAAAAAAATTAAATCATAAAGCATGTTTTGTTTTACTGTGCAAGTAGTCTGAAGCAATAGGGCTTCTTGTGGAAAGAAACATGCCACCCTAATCAAAATTAAATCTTTTTATTTAGTCTGTTGTGTTTCTTAACATTTCCAGTTTAAAATGTCTGGATTTAAGGCAGTTAGAGTTATTTCATGTATTTTTGTTTCAAAATGTAAATAAATAAGTTGCTTCCAAAGTAAAGACATTTTAACAAATTGTATGTCATGCGATAGTCAGCTTAATCCCTTAGCAGTATTACTAAGGTTGCGACATTAAAATTATTAGTTTAATCTGACACCAATCTAATTGGTGCATGTTTAAAACAAGTTTTTGAGGTTAGTGTGAGATCCTGGGTGGTTCTGATATGACGTATCAAGTATGTCAGGCTTATTATAATTAAATAATTCTGATATATAGAATTGTGTTGTCTCACAACCACAGAACATTTTGAAACTGTGGAAAACCACGAGTGATTTTTTAATCACAATTTCTAGACAGAGTCAAGGCTGAAATTCAATGAGAGCTGTCAGATATTCATAACTTTTTTGTACACCTCTTCATAATAACAGAGAAGAGTTCAATCCTTAGTTATGGCTGTGTTTGAGACTTTTTTTCTCTCAAGGAAACACACTTTTTAGATAACTCAAGATATGTAGGATGAATTTACAAGCACCTATTAGCAGTACAGACAAACGTGCTACACTTGGTTTTATTAGCTTCCTTTGAAAATTTTTCGATAACTCTTTACTAGGGATGGCAGCTCTGAATATCAATACCTCTTTTCAAGAGCTGACTCCATCTAATTTCCATGTTCAACTATGAGGGCTTGAATGGCATGGGCACTGGAAGTCTGCCTAAAAACATTGACAACTAGAATGATTATCTTGCATCATTCATAGTAGTGCTGTCAGGTTGTCTGAGAATAATTGTGAAAAGAATGCAGGTCATTATTGAAGTGAACATGATGTGTCCATAATGGTTCCCTTGAAGCTGCTGAAGTTTATTTGGTCAATAATCTGTCATGAAAAAAGTAATTCAATATATTTTACTGAAAGACTGAACAAATCAAGTCTACTGTACTCCAGTATATTTTCAGAAGTGACACCTAGCTTCCTCTTTAATTTTTAACTTTAAATTGTTAAAAATTAAGTAAAATGATGAAATTCTGAGTTGATGTTAGTTCTCTTCTGAATTGCTTTTATTCTAGGATGACTTACAATGATATATAAGAAGAGAAGTGGAGGCTCAGGGGAGACCTTACTGCTCTCTACAACTACTTGAAAGGAAGGTGTGGGAAGCTGGGGGCTGGCTTCTTCTCGCAGATAACTAGCAATAAGACTAGAGGGAATGGCCTCAAGTTGCACCAGGGGAGGTGTAGGCTGGAAATTAGGAGACATTTCTTTTCAGAAAGAGTAGTCAGGCTTTGGAACAGGTTGCTCAGGGAGGTGGTGGAGTCCCTGGGGGTGTTTAAGGAAAGGTTGGACATGGTGCTTAGGGATATGGTTTAGTGGGTGATACTGGTGATATTGGGAAAGGTTGGACCAGATGATCTTGAAGGTCTTTTCTAACCTTAAGGATTCTGTGATTCTGTGATAAGGTATTCAATACAATATTTGGGGTTTAAATTTAAGTCTTTCTGGTATGAGATTATTTTTCCTGGTACAGAATTTCAATAATTACAATAAATGTATACAGTTTTCCAGTATTATTTACAAATGGATTTTTTGTCCATTAATTATAATAAGTGAACTTTATAGATAAATCTAGTTGGAAGATTTTTTTTCTTGTTTTGGATGTAGCGTTAAAATAATTTCCAAATACTCTTTTAAAATTATCTGTAATTTTAAGTAAAGAAAATACTATTGTCAACTGTTTAGCTTTACCTGACATTCTGGATATATGTAATGATCACTATATACTACAAAGCTTATATTCTACTAAGCATGTGTATAGAAAAGACTTGCTATTGTTGAATACTGCCAACATTTATCCATTTCGCCACTTAATCTGAAAAGTCCTGTTTTTTTGACTTTTTGAATCTGACTGTATTAAGGCCAAAATATAAAATTGTAAATTAATGATGTAATTAAAATTGCTTTCTAAGTTCAATGCACCAATCCCAAAGTAATAAATAAGATTTGCTAAACTGCTAGTCTTAGGGTTCTAGTAGTTCTGATGTGAGTTTTAACTAAAACATTTCAACTACATAAACTCAGTCTTATCACAAGAGCTTAAAAACTTGTAGACCAATACTGCAGATTAATGATAGTTTGTAATATGAATGCACTGGCTTTGCAGCTAAGTCATTTTATGTTATAAACCATAAAGTGTGTCCAGTGAAAGATGTTTTGCGTCAGCTAAAACTGTAGCCTGAAGCAACACTTGGTGGGTTATTACTTTAATCTAGTTATTGCAGTCTCAAATTGTATGTTAGTAAGCTGAGGGTAAAAATGTCAAAAACACAGCTGAGACTGATCACTAAGTTTCTAGGAACATCAGAAAACTGTCCCATGTATTTTTTTTTTCTATATTTGGTCAACTAAAATTGAAGTCATATTGACTGTGAGCTATTTTAAAAATATCACTTATTTCTAAAAAATACTTTTTTATGTCACAACTTCCATAAGTAGGAATTTAAACACACACACACACAAAAAAAGTTTGTCTTTCAATGAATTGAAATTATGAGAAGTTAAATTTACCTTTGCCATCTGTTCATTAAATGAATGCCAATGTACTATGTTCATAGACTGATCTTACAGCATATCATTAATTCTTTAATACATTGCTATTACATTAACCAATATTTAACAGAAAAATAATAGTCAAAAATGATAATCATACCTCTAATTACAAATACCTGACTTGAACTGCAGCTTCCAGATTATGGTTACTGATAGAGTCATAGAATGGTTGAGTTTGGAAGGGTTTTGTGGAAGCAACCTTGTCCAACTCCACTGCTCAGGCACGGCCACCCAAAGCAGGGTGCCCAGGACCATGTCCTCAGCCTCCCTGGGCTACTTGTGGCAGTGCTCCGTCACCCACACAGTAAGAGAGTGTTTCCTGGTGTTCAGAAGGAGCATCCTGTGTTCCAGTTTTTGCTTAGTGCCTCTTGTCTACTCACTGGAAAGTCCCGAAAAGAGTCTTGCTCTCTCCCCTTCAGGTATTTATGTACACTGATGAGATTCTGCCTGAGCCTCATCTACTCCAGGCTTAGCTTTCTCATAGGAGAGTAGGTTGTGTCCCTACATTGGGCTCTGTCCAATATGCCCATGTCTCTCTTGTAATGGACAGCCCAGAACTGGACACAGTGTGGCCTCGCCAGTGCTGAGTGGGACTACGGGTTAACAAAGGTACCTGAATTCCACTAAATACTGCACCCCATTCCTGGGGACACACATAGCATAGCATTGTCTGCACTGCTGCAGGTGGAGATGACCAATCTCTGAATAAATGGAACAGGCAGGAGAGTAATTTGAATTGTTTTTTTAACTTTTGTTCAGAAACATGATGGTATATATACAGTTCAAAATTACAGTAATGGGTGGAGTCAGAAACTGATTTATAAAATATATACTATATGAAGTTTATCACTAAGAATGTATTACTTGCTAAAGTATAAAAAATAGCTGGAAAAGTATTTTTTTTGTTGTTTTACTTGTTTTAAAATTGTGAAGGAGTTACTTTCAAAAGTAGTGTAGCATTTCAGTAATCTCTTTTTTTCATTTTTGAAAAGTTCAAAGCAAATGGACAGCACAATGACTTTAACTATATGTTGGTAAAGGTGTAAGACCTGCAATTAACATATGTGTATGTTATTCTTTATACATGAAATGTTTTTAGTCCTCATTGCAGTGCCGTTACAGAGGTTTTGGGGAAGGGGGTTTAGTCATTATATATAATGACTATATGACTATATATGACTATAAATAGTCATTGTATCTATCTAATAGTATATACAGAGTGATAACAGAGTGAAAGTTTTCACTGTGAAATACTGTAATAAAATACTGTCTTTAATGTGTTTCATGGGCTGCAATAATTCAATCTCACTCATATTTTAAAATAATTATTACCTCAGTCTGCCTAAATATATATGTGTATTCTTAATGTGGGTTTATTCTAGACATGCAGTAATTATTCTAGAAAAATATGAAATCTGTAGATATACTCAAAATTCATAGCTATCTACAGAATTATGTATTTCATAATACTCTTTTACTCTATAAGTATTTGCAGCATTTTTCATGCATACAGGTTAAAACATTTTCTCACATATTATTTAAAAGTGAAAAAGGTGGCATGTTCGCCTTGAACTGTCAGTGTTTCTTTTCTCCTGCTCCATATGTGAGATCCTCATCCCACCTCCTTCCATGGATGAACTCTGTGCTCAGAGAAACGGACGTTTAGCTGAGTCTTCTATTGCTAAATATTTCGGGGCTGTAGTGGAACATGGAAAACACTATATTGCCATATTGATAGTGCTAGTTCACAGAATCACAGAATCATCTAGGTTGGAAGAGACATCCAAGACCATCTAGACCAACCTCTGACCTAACACTAACAAGTCCTTCACTAAACCATATCACTAAGCTCTACGTGTAAATGTCTTTTAAGGACCTCCAGGGATGGTGACTCAACCACTTCCCTGGACAGCCCATTCCAATGCCTAACAACCCTTTCAGGTTTTTCCTGATATCCAACCTAAACATGTTTGTGAGTGGCATTCTTTCCACATTACATTTCTCTAAAAATATGACACAATCATAAATCCATTACATTTCCTGATAACTCCTTGTTAATTGCCAGGGGAATCAGTCATCCCACTGCAGAAATCACAGAACTTACTGATTATGGACATAACCTTTTGGAACAGAAACTAGAAAGCACAAGCCACAAATTGCCAACTATCCAGTGGTTTTTCAGAACTTCTCTTGATGCTGAAAAATGCTGCACATTGCTATATCTTCTTTTCTGCCCCGATCACTGGCCCTGATTTCAGATACAGTTGTACAATTTACTACATTTCAGTCCATGAATGAAAGAGTTCTTTATTGCATGTGTTGTGAGATAGCGTGTCCAGCAATCTAAAAGCTTGTGATCGATATCAAGTGTACAGGCAAGAAAAGTGAAAGTCTCCTTTATTCATGGTACAAATTTTGTACCTTCTGCAGGCACATCCACACATCTGGATAAGGTTTGATATTGTTGCTGTAAGATTTTCTGGCATCTGGCCAATAGTGGTTAAAGGTAGCATTACTATGAAAGTCTTAGGTTATGTCAAGTTTAAATTTGACAAGCAGAATATACATATAAGGAAGTAGATAATCTACATGTGCTCCTTCAGGGAAGGAAAAGAAAGGGAGGGGGGAAAAAAAACCTGCTTCATTCACATAGTTCTAAACAACTGCTTATAATAGACTCGTAATGTGTATTCATTTATATATAGATTAATAAATTAGTATTTCTACACTACATAAACTTGTATCTCCTTGGACTTTGTATTCCAAAAAGAAGTACAAACTTTACAGTATATGAAGCTAGTGAGGTTTGGTATTGAGTGCCTGGTATTCTGCTGCTTTTAACATGGTAACTTTTTCACTATCACAGTACAAGTTCATTGTTATTACCAATAACCTTCCTTCAGCGTCCAGTTACTGTTGCTTTTATTTTAAATAATTGCATATAAAAATGAAATCTTATATGTCACCTTTTGGTCAGGATTTCTAAATCTGCTATAAATTTATAGAACTTTAAGGAATTATCGGTAATCTTCAGCAACTACTGTGAAATCAGGTGAAAATAAAAAGTGAAGCTCAGTAAGGCTATATGAATGGATAAGTGTAACAGAAGCAAAAAGGTTCCAAATCCACAGAAGTGAACTGAAAGATTTGTATTGATTCCTTGAGACTTTCGATTAGGATCTCTCTTCTTCATTGAGGTTGCCCTTCCATGTTTATGCTGTTACACTTCCTAAAACTAATCTCTTTCTATATCATTTAACAGGTTACAGTCTAAACTGCAAAGTTGCTTTATATACTTGTTTTTTTGAGTGACATCATTACAATGCTGTCAATTTAATTTTCTCATTATTACATAACTATGTCTTCTCCCAGGAAAAAAAAAAAAAAAAAAAAAAAAAAGGAGAAAAATTGAACCCTTAAAGGCTGACAGTAGAGTATGCCTAAACTGGAATTTCAGTTTTTGTCCTCTTGTTGAGGAGTCAGACATTAGGTTACGTCAGGAAAATTAGATTTTATTTTTTTAAGAAATGTGAGGGGAAACTTTGAGGACTAGAAATGGACACAGTTGAACATTGTCTTCTTATTTACTATTTACATGTGGGAGCTTTGGAGATTTGACATGTTTTGATAATGGTCTGGAACTTAACATCATTTCAGCAATTCGTTACAAAATTTGGAAAGAGACCAGGATCCAGATGATGTAGTTCAATCCAACCCCATCTGTGATATATGTGCAATTGGGAAATATTATTGTTACAAAATAATGATAGGGAGCATTTTGAGTAGTGCATAAATAAAAAGTAAATGAACAAGTGAAAGGAACAATTTCAAAATGGCACTCTAATATTTTTTCTACCTCTTAGTAGAAAAATTTAGTTATAAAGCACTAATGGGTAGTAAGACATGAGGGAAATATAGTCTTACCATAATATGACCAAGATTATATGAAGGTCATCCACAAATGAAAAAACAACACACACTTTAATGAAGTGCAGTAGAAACTGGCCACAGCTTTATTAACTGTAGCAAAACAAATTAAATAATTTAAAGTCTCCCTGAGATTCTAGTAACTAATTTTTGTGGTTTGAGTTCATTTGAGTGTCACCTTGGTCCAATCTTGTTTTCATCACCACATCTACCTCCGTGAAATCTCATCGTGCCAGCTACTGCTCAACTGGGAATTTCCAGTTCCAGCTGAAAACCAGACAAAGCATCCTGAACATGGATGTTTCTTCCTCTTTAATAAGTTTCACAGTTCTGCAGCTGCAGTCTAAACAGCTTCATTTTGCAACTTGAATGACAGTATTAGAAATAATCAATGCTGGGATTGATCTACTGCATATATAGACTATGAAATAAAATAGTCAAGTACTCTTTTAAAGAGTTATGGCTTTCATATTCATAGATGTGAAGTAGACTGCACAATATTGTTGCTAACTGAAGGCTGCAAAATAGTAAGGTGAGGATGAAAAGGAATGGTGATAGATTCTTTTATACCCTGTTCAACACGGTGATTATAGCTTAGGTTCTGCCTACTCTTCTTTTTGTTTGGAAGTGGGAACTTTCATCCAAGGGTGAGAATGACTTTTCTGTGTAATAAGTGAAGATAAACTGGCTGTTTGCCATTCTTCTCAAGCTTAATCAGAAGTCAAGTGCAATATATTGGGAACATATTTGTAGAGGTCTTGAGGGTAAGAGTAAATCATGGTGGTGGTTTTTGTTGTTGTTATGTTTTGTTTTTTAACTTGCAGTGTTGCATTTACAAATGTGAAGTTCAAAATAATCCTGATAAAGTATTTCCAGGATAAAAATAAAAGATAGAAATATATATTTTTAATTTTTATTTATGTTTTAATTACACAAAAGTTCTCTCTCTCTGATTTGATCATTAAATCCTAAGACTTGTCAATGGAATCTCTTTCTGCCAGGAGTGTGTGGTGCCTATGGAAAAGTTTTAGTTACAGCAGTGAGGCCGCTTATGTGTAGTATAATGCCCTATAAATAGTCTTTTACCATCGACTTCTAAAAAGTAGAGACAACAGGAAAATTTCTGTTAGGGAAATTTTATTTATGACTGATATGGGGAACAACTAAAAGTAGAATTATTCTACCTGTTTGTTTTCTGGGAGATGATGACCCCAGAAATCTTGGTAAAGAGTCCAAGTAAAGATAAAAGCTTCTAAATTTCAAAGTAAATTAATTCTTAAGCAAACCTTAAGAACTTGAGATGAGTGACTTTATCATGCCATTTATCACCTTTTCTCAGTATACAAGATGACTTGGAAGGATTGAGTTTGTTTTTTAGTTCCAGCTCTGCAGAATCTGAATAACCTGATAATCCAACTTAGAAGGGAGCTTTAAAGCAAGCATCTACATGCAGTGCAACAATTCAGCATTTGAGTTGCAATAACACCTTCAGGTCCTGAGAGAAACAAAGGTGTTATGCTAGGGATAGTTCCAAAGCATGAAGGTGAAATGTCAAATAAATGCCAAAAATTTAATATTCCATGTTCTAAAACAGGTAATCAAAAATTAATTATTTGCGGTTGTAGTCTTAGTTTATTGAAACCTTGATGGCTACCACAACAGCTTTGAAATATTTTTTATATTTCAAAAACAAGGAAAAAAAAAAAGAGAGAGAAAAAAAGGTTTCAAAGGTTTAGTCCACATTGACGCAGCCCACCCCCACCTTCAAAAGCACAAAGATACTTACCTTCAAAACTGAGAAAGCATCTTAGAACAAAATGAACTTGAAAGCAACGTGAGCAAGCCTCAGCAGTAGAATATTCAGGAAAATCTCATGAGGAGAGTTTTATTACTCTGCCTAGTATGCTGTGGTTTCAAAGGGGAGCCAGAATTCACATCTGAAGAGGAGAAATCACCAGTTTATGTAAACAGGCTATTCTCTCAATTTTCTACTGTACCTTGCCCTTATTTATGAATAACAAAGCTCCCAAAGTCATTTTTGGATCTCTGATCTTCTTGGTCTGTATGTCTATTGACAATATTTTCTTTTTGACTTCACAACTATGAAATGTCCATAACAAAAGGGATGCTACTTCAGAGAGATACGGTTTGGAGACTGGTGATACATTCAATATGATGAATATTTGTCAAGTATGTAATAGTAGAATGCTGTTAATATTCATACTGTTACACAGATAGGATAGAATAAAATATTTAATGGCTAGTCTTTCTTAGCATAATGAGCATTGAACCCAAATAGCTGGTTAGTGATAACACTGAAAATCATTAGATATGTGCGGATAATCAGCTTCTGACAATCATCTTCTGGTTCACTACTCTTTTGAGTTACTTGTATGTTATAGATTTCCAGCTTTCATTTTTAAAGTCTTTAAAAGCTGTCATTACTGAAAACAATTTTATGTATAAATACATATTATTAACTGGCTTCCCTAAAGTATAGAGAAAGAGAGAACGAGAGAAAGAACGAGAGAAAGAATGAGAGAAAGAAAGGAGAGAACAAAAGAAAGAACAAAAGAAAGAACGAAAGAATGAAAGAAAGAAAGTGAAAAAAAAAATAAAAAAGGAGGGATGTACTGTGAGGAGTACAGCAATTTACTTGGAATGATAACTGGCAGCCAGAGTCAAGTAAGTTTGGAAGATTGCACCATTTCTCTCCCTAGCTGTAATAAGAAGAAACAATCCAAAAAGCTCTTGCAAAGCGCAGCAGCTGAGCTTTCCCTTTGAAACCAAGTTGAGGAAGCCTATTACGGCATACACTTCTCCATTTAGCGAGCATTAGAATCCCAGCAGTGGTGATTAGGTCCAAGGTGCATTTTGTGACTTTGCACTGTCTAATGTGAGGGACGAGTTGCAGAAGTGCCACACAGTTTGTGAACTACATTTGGAAGAGTGCCGACAACTGCTCTGGAGAAACTAAAAGCCCAAAATATCTGAAATATTTATCTGAATGAGTATCAGTCAAAGGCAGAACAAGAATGTTTACAACTGTAGCCTGCATTAAGCCAAATTACATTTGCAAATTGGTGTTTTGAAGCTTTAGACCTAAAAATAAAATAACTTAATGGGTTGAAATCATTTTTGCTAAGGAAAAACGTATCTATGCCAGCAGCTTGTATATGAAGTTACAGCCTGTTACAGCCCAGTGCATTTTGAAATGACCGAGATATTAAACTCACAAACAAGGTTGTCAGACAACAAATCAAGCTGCAAATTAGCCTTCTAATCTTATAATCTGGTTACAGCTGCCAAAATGCAACTGACAATTGATTTGCTGTTTGCTGTCCAGCACAAAGTGTCATATATTCTTTTTGATGAGAGTCAATGAGTGCATTAAGTGTATAGCAGCCTATGTCCCCCCGACTCCATGGCAAATAGTCCTAAATCACTAGGATCATTATCTATATGAGTAATCCTACTACTAGCAAAGTACAATGCAGAATTTATATGACTCTCCTGCGTTTATTCACTCGGAAGAAATGTATATTCTAGTTTCAGTAGGTATATAGAGTAGATTTGTATGAGGTCATTCAGCATACTAGCTTTCATGATTTATGAAAGGAAACATTTTCAGATTGCTGCTTAGGTAGAATATCATGAATTATTAGTTGTGTGGTGTGTTTATTTGTAGCATTACCCTTTGTTGTTAGCCTTCATTTTCCATCCAGTATCTCTGGTATGAATTAAATTAAATTTGCATAAAGTATATATGATTTTTCATTTGTTACAGCCTTATTGTGTGCTGAGAAAATTCAGAGCATTTACTTGGTATTGCTCAGATCTTTTAAAGAAAAGGAAGAAAAAATATGAAAGGAAAACATTTGCTGGTATAGTGACTGAAATGGAAGAATAGCAATAGAAAATCTTAACAATTCTTCAAATACTGTGGTGCGAGGGAGTAATGTTTGCTAACTGTCTTGGAAAAAAAGGCTATTAGGAAAATACTTCTGGGAAAGACCGTGATAAACCTGTATCCGATGCACAAAAGGAATGTTCTAAGGTGATGACAGTACAAATGTAGGAAAATATTTTTTGTACTGTTTGAGAACACGGGATAAGTATCTCTAGGGAGACTAAGTAGAAACCTGTGGAAGTTTAGACCCTCATTGACTTTCTACCTTACCAAATTTCAATGAAATTTTAGTGAATTTTCCTGAGGGGAAAATTCTCAACAGAAGACATGTTAATAGAAACCTGATAAGAGGTAGCTGAGATTGAGGTGCAGATGTGTGTGTGGTGTATCAAGACAAAAGTGAGAAGACATTATAAGTAGAAGACCATTAAGAAATGTTGCCAGTATGAATCTCTTCAAAAATAAAGAATTGGTTTCTTTTCAAATGTTCTAAGGATAAATGAATGCTATCAAATTACATTCTTGCACTCTGTATAGCTAATTTTAACTTGTAAGTCCTCCTTGTTTGTTTGATTGTTTTTAGGGAAAAGTTTCAAAACCTTAAAGATAATGATTTCTGAAAGGAATCCTGACATAATTTTAGCTATTGTAGCATAAACACTGTCATTACATCAATGGACTTTAGAAAAAGCAAGTGTAGGAAGGCTAACAAAACAACAAAACAACAAAAGGTTCTAACAATACACTTGAAGAATAAATATATCCTGTTGTTATTTGTAACTACCTGCATCACTTACTTAGACATACAGGCCTTAGGGAAGGCAAATACCTGTTAGTCTTAGAATAATTAGGTCAAGTGTGAAAATGTCATAGATGACTGAGCACTTAGTTTGCTTGGCAGACAACTTTAGAAGAATTTTATCAAGAATAAGAGAACAGGACAAAAATAAATCTCCAGTAAACTGAGTATTCTAGGTTTCTTGCATCCTTATATGCATATGTACATTAAGAAAAACTTGAGAAAAACTTGGAAGAAAAGCTTCCAAGAGTCTAGAAGATAGCATAGATAAGCATAGATAAGAAACTGTGCTGGGAATATCAACATCAAGTAATTGGAATTTGACGGGGTAATAAGAATAGAGATCATGGAAGTGAAATGCGAAAGAAATAGTAATGTTAGGACACAGTAAGTGGCAGAAAAGGAGCCATGTGTTTATGTGTAACCTTAATGCAGTCACCATCTGCCTCAATAAGCTGTAAACAGAAGATGGTGAAGTAAGGAAAATCATATTTACTCTTGAAATTTACAGCCCAGGTGTATCCCTACATAGTATTTGCCAATGTTAATAATAACATTAGTTTAGGATTTATTCTTGATGTACTTTGTAATGGAATCAAAGGTAGATCTGGTAAAAACTTTTGCAATAGATGGGAAAAACTTTTAAGCTGCTAAAACAGCAGCTTGACTCTGAAGTACAGTAGTAGCTGGTTTTGTTTGCAGAATGGTGTATAAAAAGTATTTTATCAACGTTTATCTAAAGTCCTGAGTTCCTTGTGAATCTATGTTCACATCAACCATTCCCTCTACGTTCACATTTCACTCAACAGGAATCTGATGCTTTCTTTTTTTATAGCCACGTGGAAAGCTCAGTGGGCTTCCTATCTTCCTGTAGTGCCTTCCAGAGCTAACTTTTTAGTCTTAGTAACTGTGTTGCAGAACACTGCATTGTTTAAAAAGTTGTTTTCATTTTTTAAGCGTTTCTCATTCCATTTATAATAAAGCTGAAAGTACAGCAAAAACAATTGTTCATTGTTTTGAACTCTGACTCTCAGTCATTAATTTAGTCCTTGATTCTGCAGGCTACTCTGTATGAGCACAGTTTTGCCTGCATATGGCATTTATATGATCTTGAACATAGAGGAAGTAGTATTTTTTCTAGTTCCTGCAAAGACTTAATTTAGCCCCCATATAAGCCAGTCAGCTTAGTTCTACCTTTAACACTGAGCATAAAAACTTTACAAAATGTCATTAAAAAACAAAACAAAACAAAACCAAAAACAAAAACAATTGGTATCTTTCCTTCTTCTTCTAAAATACCATAGCACAACCATGGGATCATACAATTTTAGTTATTTATTTATTTAAAGGATCATCAAATATGACTGTAATAAATAAAAAAGGGGGGATCACAGTGGGGTTACTGATGTAATAGAGTAATATTAGTAAACAGCAGGTTCTCTCTTAAGTATTTTTGTAAATAGTATTTACTCATAGTAGCCAACATCTTAAGTGGACAGCTGAGAACATTAAAAGCATACTAGTCTGTAGCTAGGGTAGATGACCAAACTCAGGAGACTGGAAGCACCTCTGGAACTTCGACATGGTCTTAAGATTTACTACGATTTTACCAAATTGTTTCAAAACTTTTAACTGTAGTTCTTGTAGCCTGTGTGCTACAGTGTCTGGGAGCTGGAAGAGCGCAGAGGGTGAGGAGAGGTACAAGGCAGGAGCAGGGGGCACCCTGGTGCCAGCCAGGCCCACACCGACAGAACACGGCCCTGCAGGGCCTGGGCCAAGTGTGCAGAGCCCCAGAGATGGACTCCTTGACAGGGTGAGGGGAGGATCAGGCCTATGGGCTTTCCAGGGAACCCAGACAGGGCCAACAGTGGACAGGGATGGACATAGGCACCCCTACGGCATGCCTCGGTGGGGACAAAGGCTGAAATTGTGTTCCTGCGCCACACGGAGGTACCAGAACGAGGCCTGGTGGTGCTGGGCTGGCTGCAGACTGCCTCTACGCTATGGAGAAACAGGTGACTTTTGTTAGGAAATTAGTAGACTATGTCATACCTAGTCTTTTCCCCTGTATTTACACAGAAAGCAGTAATGTAATATTGCACAGGACAGTCCCCTTCCTTGTATTTTTGCAGGGCACAGCCTGTCCTCTGGTCATTGGTTAGTGGGCATTTCTTTTTCCTGCCTCCATCTGCCACCAGGGGAATACAGCAGTCGGTAACACCACCTCGAGTTTTATTGATTGCTTTAATGATCAAAGAAAAATGCAATAGAAATAGATTTTCAAATGAAATCAAAGCCTGTGTATTACAGTTTCAGGGGGTGTAGCAGTTTTCTGTGGAGGAAAAGAAGAACACTTGGATATGGGGGAGAGTTTCAGTATTTTGTCTTCTTTAGAGATTGGTTTTGTGTGTATTCTCTAGAGGGGGCTGATCAGAAGACAAAACATAATAAAAATATGAGCTAGCTTGAAAAAGGGGAAGCATAGAATTGAAAAAATGAAGTGAAAATAAAATCATGTAGCTATTATATATCATTTTCAAATATCTTTTCTTTTATATGTTTGTCAACTACCACACATTGAAAGTAGTTAAATACTTTTTAGTTAGAAAATATATCTAAAGTAACGAAAGAAAAATTGTTTAAGAAAAGGACATTTGGTGTTCAAGGGACAAAATGGGTGTTCCATATGGTACATGATATCAATGATGGAAATGATGGCAATGTTTTGTCTTATTTCAGTAAGGCATTCTCTTGTGTAACACGGAATTCTCTTGACATAAAACAATGTGCCAATTACTAAATATTTAATATAAACTTTTGTTTGTTTTTGGCTAATGAGAGTGCCTTATATAGTACTTCCTGTGTTCACAGTGAATGTTTATAGGTCAGAAAATAAGTCCTATGAGAAAAGACATTAAAGAAAATCCTACTGTAGATAAGAGGTGAAAAGGAGGCAAAAAAAAAAAAAAAAAAAAAAAGAGATAAGGAAAGAGTTCCTGTAAAGAAGGCAATGAATTCTGTTTATATCGGGAGTGAGAAGAAACATAATGGTCTAGAAATGCAATACAGTTTTATCTAGTTAGTAAAGAAAACTTTCTTGTGTTGATGACAGAAGGTCTGGAATGGTTTAGAATCTTCATTGTGGGATCTTTGTATGAAATTTCAGCAAAATAGTCCTCTGAAATATTTTGAGTTTGTCCAAATATTGTGGTGAGATATATAGAGATATATATACTTAAATATAAATCTCAACATAATATTATATAATAATAAGATCTTAATAAGAAATATGTATATAATAATCAAGATCTCTTTTATAGAAGTCCAAATTTCAGTCCTCTTACTTTAGAAACTTTTCAGTCTCAGTGAGAGACAGGTGGGTAAAAAAAAAAAAAAAAGGTAGCAAGAATGGTTAGGGTAAGATTAACCTTCTGTTGTTGCAGAGCAACATACCAGATGGCCATCATGCTAAACCATACCTGTATCACAAGAATTTTCCCATTTACGACAGCCATGTCTGGTGTCATGACCTGTGTGTAAACAGAATTGTCACATCGCTTTATTAATGAGAGCACCATGATGTCATTCATCTAACAGTTCTTCATCCAGTGGTACCGTTTGATAGAGAGGGACTGCATCCTGCAGTCTTTTAACATAAGCACGCTTGATGTGACCTAGAAAAATGCTTGAGAACTTCTGGCTTAAGAGCAGTGACACAATGAGGAATAGCATCCAATACAGTGCATTGTTCATAAAGTAGTGTGTTTCAAGAAACAATGCACCAGAGCTGAAAAACAATGGATGTTGGTTCCTTTGTTGTCTTACTGGGGACTTTACAACTCAGAATCAATTATCTTTAAAGAAAGGCAGAGTATTTAAAATTTAACATAACAACAAAAATAGGACCAAATATAAAATTTAGAAGGAAAAAATCTTCCTCCAATAGTTTTGAAAGGAATATTAATTTCTATAATCAAAACTTTTTTATGAGGTGGACTCTTCATTTGAAGTTAAAACTTGATGGAATAAAAATAGTATAGAAGTTTCTTGAAAAATCCCTAAAAGCAAAATTACCTAGTGGTCTGAAGTAAGTAAATACTGAAAAATATTTGCAGAATGTGTGTGTGTGTGTTGTTTTTTTTTTTTTTTTCTTTCTATTAAAATAGGACTTAACAGCAAAAATCAAAGAGTCTTTTCAATGATAATTTCTAAAACTATGACCTTCACAGATGAAAATTGAAATTTCCCAATTATATCATGATCCTCTTTATCTTTTCATTACTGCTCACAATACAGAGCAGTGCATAAAAAGAATTGTGATTAAGTGATTTCTGTAGTCTTGGTGTAATCAGGAAAGTGCCTGCTGCTCTTGAACTTTATGTGCTTCTCTCATAGCTCTGCCTTTTGTCTTGAAGACTGGTTTTGAGTGAGGTGCTTATTTCAATCCATTTTTTTTTCTTTTTTTTGTTGCTTTTTCATTACTCCTATTTGTAACTGTAATTGAATTTGGTCTGGACTAATGTTTGTGTTATAATAGCAGCCTTATTCTGACAGTAACAGTGTAGAAATAGCAAAGTACAAAAATGTTTCCTCTAAATTTTCTATGCAAAAATTTAGCTTAATCCAGCACTCTGTTACAAACAAACAAAAGTATTACTAAAGAAACATAGCATGTGAGCCAGAGAAAATGTCCAAAAAAGAAACTTAACCCGACTTTGATAAACATAATCTATAAAACTTCCTTCTTCTTTCCCATTTCTCTATTTTAAGCTTTTTATGTATTTTGTAGTCTAAAACAAGAAAGAAAGAAAAAAAAAAAACATTGATGTGATTTGACAAATGTTTTTATATAGACCTTGGTTTGGTTATTGTATTGTGTCTGTCCTAGAGCAGGGTGAAAGCAAATAAATTTTAAATGTATACACACACATACACATACATAATCATATTCTAGAATCGTAAGCGTAATTGCCCATGAAACTTGAGGAAGGTAGAAACACCTAACCTGCAGTGTATTTTCTCTAAAAAAGATTACATTTTAAAACAAACTCTGCAGTGCTTTCCATTGAAGAAATTATATTGAAGGTGTTCTTAAGCAATTGACCTCCTGTTGTCCTGACTAACATGTTGTTAGTCAGGACAAAGTTTGTTGAGACTAACCAAGTGATGGTCTCTTCTGGGGGGAAAGGAAAAGGAGGAAAGACTGTTCTCAGATGTACAAACACAATCTTCACTTTGTATTCCATCCTTTGAGTTTCTCTGTAGGAATATGTATTTTGAGACAGAAAACAATACTCTCTGATTCCATAAAGAGTTTCAAGGGCAAGCATATGAAATTTAGCTGATTATGAATCCTTTCTCCCATGCTGAAAGAATCCATAATACATACCTGAAGATCTAGTAACCACTTTCCTCATTGTTTTCCTGACCTGAGCGTTTTTGGTTTTTTGTTTGTTTATAACTGCCCAAATCCTCAAAAATTTTGTACTATATTGCTTACTTAATTAAAAGTTTGAAACGACAGAAAAAAGTAGATTATAGGACATGATGAGGTTGAGCAGAGATTTTTAATTGATTTTCAGAATTTTTTTTAATGAATGAAAATTGTATGGCTATTTTTGTTTGAATTTTTATTCAGCACCTTTAATCAGATTTACTTTGTATAAATTATGACAGAATATTGTCCAAGAAATTAGGTATACTTCCTCAAGAATTATGGTTCTTTCAACTGAGTGGAAGAGAAGGGTCTCAATTTCCATAGTATGTCAAACTCAAACAGTTGATAATGTTCTACTTAACTTCAAGGTTGATACTGATCTATGATGATTATTTAATGAAGATCTTCATAACATCCTGCAAGTAAAACAACCTTCAGAACAAAACGATATTCTTATGTCAGTCTTCCAATAATAGTTCTAATTCATATTGTGAATAGTGCCTGCACTCTTATTTCTCAAGTAAATTTGATCTTTCGTTTTGCTTTCACCAGTATTAAGAAAGTATTGCATTGCTCAGTTTTTAACTATTATTGTTGTACGTATACAAATGAAAATAATATTGACAAAACTGCCAGTACTCTATTTCATTTAGTGTCTTATGATCATATTGCTGTCTGCAATTTGTAATGTATTTGAATAATTGAAACCTAGTATAATGTGTGAATAGTTAGTATGACAAATATGTAATATTTTACGGGCAATGCTATTACTTCTGTGCTATGATATATTCCCTGCTTTTGCTATCTCTTGCTTGCACTTTATCATATGACCATAAATTTTTCCATGGGGGAATAAAACAGAATCTGAAGTTCAGGAAAAGGAAATAATTAGAACATGACCTGAACATCATCATAAGAAAAGATGCTTTGGTATTTAAAGTGTTATTAAAAGAAAAACACTACAAGTTTCCAAAATTGTATTAATAATCAGTAGCATTAACTAAAGATTATTTAACTTTCAGTGATGAAAATATACTTTATGAATATACAATTAATGATAAAGTAACCATATCTGATATTTCATTTTTGTTTAGAAGTTTTTCAAGTTCCTTAATTCCTTAAACAAATCATTCAGAGAGTTTGGAAATCTATCTGTATAGTAGGTACTTGTTTTCAACAATATTTCCAAAAAAATCCCCACCCTGTTTGTCCTTCTCCAAAATCTTCTTTTATCAACCTTTCAAAATCTTTAGAAACGCCACTTTCAGGACAATTGGATTTCCAAATTCTTTGTTCTGTTCAGTCTGCAGTAGCTAAAATGCAGTATGCTTTTTTTCCACTTGATAAAAGTAGATGTTCATCTGCAAAGATAAAGTAATTGTTAACAGAATACAGGAAAAGCATGTGAATATGTATTTTATTACTGAACCAGTAGTTAAACTAGTCGTCTACATTTGTTTTTTGTTTCTAGTTTTCAAACTATGCCTAGAAGTAAGGGGGTGGAACATTAGTGTCACAACACCAATAAATCTTAATGAAAGTATCAGTGATATAGTATTGTACACTATACTAAATAATGGGGTAATTATTCTTGTCAAAGGCACATTCGTGCACGCAATATTCTTTTGTTTTACTATTCTGTGGTCATTTCCATCCACATACAGCCTGCAGACATGTGAGCAGATTTTTTCAGTTGGTTATAATTTCTGTCTGGCACTTTTTACAGTTATATGGCAGATAAATGGCACTTTCTTAACTATCTACTTTCTAAGATGGACAAGAATTTTATCTCATAGCAACTTTCCAGAAAAAAATACTGGTTTTATTCCCAGATGAATAAAATCATAATCTTCTGGTGCTGTGCATGGACAGGCATAAGGATGATGGGAGACAAAAAAGGAGAAGGCAGCCTCTCATATGCAAGAAACCTCTCATCTTGAATTCAGTGTCCATCCACAGTGTATCTCAATTTAGCTCTTCACCTTTTTGTCTTACCAAGCCCATGGCAAATCAAAAGAAAATACAGAAAAAAAAAATGATGTATTCACATAAATTACACAACATCAAAAGCATAGAGAGATGGATTTCATTTGCAATGCTGTTACAAACAACATCGTAGTAACAATAATTGCATTTAATTTAGCAAACCTTGGCTCCATTTCCCTCTCTGCCAGTGGTCTTTGCATAATAACATTTTTAGGACTTTATCTCAACTATTCCATCTATAATACCAGATAATGATGTTCATCTTTGTACATTCCTTGAGTTGCTTAAAGTAGGAATTGCATAAATCCTTGATCATTATTTTGTTTTATATCATTATGCCTTATACAAATTCAAAACCAAAGTTCAAATCTTTGTTCATTCAGAAAATGCAAAGTTCCTTCTGATGACTTGGAAACCAGGCATCCTTAAATGCTGATTTTGTTGAATCACATTTCTGATCATTAACATTTGAAATGCATATGTTACATTCTGTATCATGTAGAGCAGAAATAATTTATTTAATTCATCCCAAGATTGTTTTGTAGCACTCAAAGTTCACCAAGAGTGTTGCTAGAAATTTGATTGCTTTAATTTCTAAGTGTTTGGGATTTTTTCAGATAACATGTATGTTTGACATTTACAGACGTCACAAGAAGATGATTTAATTTTAGGTCATTTCTTGTGGAAGTCTGTATAAAACTTGACCTCACTGGTAGTTTCCTATGAACAAATTGTAAATAGAGGTAAACTAAAGGTGAGCAAATGAGGTGTTGTAAATGTAGCTAATGTTAAATCTGAGCTGTCTCTTTTTAACTGCCTTGAACAAAGTAAGTATTTTCTGTAGGTCTTCTGTTTAGAACAGTTGCATTAGTTTTTCCTTGAGTAGTACAGTCCTCTTTTGAAGAGTGGGATTAAGATGCCTGCTTTTTGGAGGGGTTCTATATCCTGTTGTGTGAAACTCTTGAAGTAAGTTCTACACTTTCTTATTAAATGAGATAAATCCTGGACTGTTTCCTTTTTTTTTTTTTTTTGTCCCCCAAAATTCTATAGAGCCTTTTTCACAATGATTGTCCCTTACACTGTATAGAAATAAGAAATTCACCATCCAGCAATTATTAAGTAAAATTAAACCAAATAAGGGAATGACAGCAGAAAAATATAAGTAGGCAGAGAGAGAATGGGATTGGAGGTGTTCCTGTCCATCTAAACTGAGTACTTTTTCAGATGCTCTACAAGATTATCCTCATCAGGGTGAAAGCAGCAATGCGTTTTCATGGATAGGTGTAACCTTGCATATGCCATGCACAGAAGAAGTGAATCTGAGCAGGTGAACAGGAGAACAGGTGATCTGCATTCAGTTTTAATGGAATTGCTACTAAAGCATTCATTAGTGGCTTCTCAAGGTGTCTTTGGTTTTGCTAGTGCTTTGGTTGTTGACTGTACTATCTCACAAACACTTACTAAAAGGCTTAACAAATATGCTTTTAGTGGAGGAAAGACAGATTGCAAGAGAAGGAATGGGAGTAAGGTTTACTTATTTTTGAACTATGACTGTTAAACTCATTTTTTTGTGCTTTTTTTTTTTTGCCTTTTTTTTTTTTTTTTTTTTTTTTTTTCTCTCTTTCCTCTCCAGGAATTGCTTTTTAGTTCATCTGTAGTGAACTTCCTCAGGAATCTTCCCTCAGACGTTAAGACTTCCTTGTTAATTAGGTTGGTTTAATATAACTTTCTTATTAGCTGACATTACTCCGCTAGCTTATTCTTTATCGTTTATTTTATTATCTACATTATCAACTGTTTCCTGACTGATAAACAGCATTTGAGGTAGGACATGTATCTTAGAGCTTTAACTGGGGTGGATGTGTGGTAAATGGTCATGCAGTCTTTGGCTTTGTGGCAGTCAGGAGTTGGTGGTACTTGTGCACATGAACACCACAAGCCTCTACGTGTGGTTTGTACTCCTTCAAGCCATTCTGCATGACTTGATTTTGGTTGTTCAGGGTGCTCTGGTTCTGTTGATCAAACACATGTAACGCTTTTAGAACCTTTCTGTATCCTTCTTGTTCTCCTCCTTTCCTCCTCCTCCCTTTTCATCTTGTTTCTACTGCAGTCTTCCTAGTTTTCTAGGGGTAAGTTTGCAATTTCATTTTACAGATTAAAAAAAAAATCATCTTCATTTGTTAGCCTCCCTGAGAATATGTCTCCTCTCCCAAAAAGCAAAGCGAAGTGTGTTTTAAGCCACTTCAGTTTGCTGTTTATGAAGATTTCCTGGTCTCTTTATTTTAGCCTGTCAGCTATAAATATATGTATTGCTCTTCTAAACTTTCTTTCTTCTGATTCTGTTGAACTTTCTTATCTGATCTTTAGGATTGGACTTGCAGTGGGGCTTTTTTAAAAACTTGCCTTTTGTTGTGACAATAGGCTTGAACACACTATCTGTGTTTCTGCATTATGTTTTCATGCTGTATTCCAGTGTTTTATTTCTCCAATTTCTGTATCACTCATGTTTTATGGCCATGTGTTTCACTCACAACTAGGTGATAACAGTTGCTCGCAGTAGCTTTGCGTTTATGTTTTCTGCATTTTATTGTAACTTCTGATCTTCTTACAGTCCTGTGGTTAGTAATGATATTGCCTTGTCCAAGAGCAGAGTAGAGTAGTGACAAGAGAGTCAGATGAATCTCAGCAATATTTATATGCTGTCTGGAATCCAGGCAAAACTACTCTGACATTGTGATAGCAAGCAGGATTGGCAAATGGAAAGATAAGGTATAAATTTTCATTACATGGTAGTCTTTCAAATTACATTTTTGAATCTAGAAGGTTATTTATTAGTTAAATTATGAACAGCATCCATTATTAAACATTGATTTTTTTTTTTCCTTGCCACGTCAGATTATCACAGCTAGTAAATTTTGGATGTTTTTCTCAGGTTGCCTTCCTGCTACTGGCAGGTGCCTTCTCTGTGCTCTCCTTTCTTAATGCAAAGTCATTGTAGCTCATTATTTTTACTAAAGAGTGAAATGCAATGATTTGCTTTCAGAAGTATTTTATTGGTGAATATAAGTGTTTTTCCTTTCTTACTTTTGCTATAACCATCTCCTAAACATTACACTGTTTAAAATTGGAAATTTTTAAGTCCTTAAATGCAAAATTATCACACTAGAAGCCTATGTGTTTGTAGAAAAGATACCTGATAATGCAGATGATTTACAAAACACTATAATTTGCTGTCACTTTTAGAGCCCTGTTTCACTGGTTTGTTAAAGATGAGTTGGTGAAGATAAACCAGGAATCAAAATTTTGGCAGGACTGATCAAACAATGGCAATGACCATGAAATCCAAAGGAACTATCATTTTATTCACCTGTCCAAACTAGTCTGCACTCTACTTGTATATCTGAATCTGAGCTCTATGTAACTATCTATACAGGTGTTTTTCTCCAGCTGAAAGCATGAAAGCATCATGTAGTTTGTAAAGGTTGTTTTTTTGTCTGTAAAATCCTCTATGTAATCGTGTTAAGGCACAGAATCAGCTCATTTCCAGGCCAAGAAGTTAAATTCTGTCATGTTCCCGTTTCTTAATTTCCTGTTCAGATTAGACTGGCGTATGGAAAAGTGTTCTCAACCACATCTACGTGTATATTTGTTGCAGTCAGAATTTACCAAGCCATATAAAAAGTATTGTGTAGAAGGAAATACAGACAAAACCTGCTTTGTTCTGTTTGTACTACCCTTTCTGTGGAATTCAAGTGAATACAGAGGGTTCGAAAGCATAGTAAGGACGGTAGTCTTGGCTCCACTGATGACTTGGTTGCTTTCCATGCAATCAGTTTGTGGGCAGAGGTCAGAATTGTGTTAGCGCACAGCTCTAATCATACTGGGGTAGTATGGTTGTGACCATGGCCTATGACATAATTGCCCTCAGCCCCATTAATTTTTAAATTCAATTAATAAATACCTAATGTTCAATCCCTAGTCTTACTTGGCCATGGAATATAACTGCTTTCATAGATTTCAGTTGCATGCCAAATACTGAACTGGACATAATACCTTTTTAATACTTTTTTTTTTTTTTTTTTTTAAATGAAGTATAACATACTCAGCCAAAATATATTTTCCAAAGAGGTATCCAGTCTTGCTTTGAGTCCCTGAAGAGGCAGGGACTCAAAAATCCTTTTTTGTTGTTGTTTTTGTTGTTATTTTTTGTAATGTGATCCAGTGATCAAATAGTCCTACTCTAAAGTTCATGCCTTACATTCAACTTTCAGCTGTCCATGGCTAGATGTCTTGGTTAGAGTTACTTCTGCTCAAGCCTGGAAAGCTTTATTATTATAGGCATGCAGCCAGATAATCACAGTTGTGTTTTTTCTTAAGCCAACTGGTATCTTTGAATTTCATTCAGTATCTCTGTATTTCATTCAAAGAAATGGAATTAGTGGATAGCACAGTGCAGGAGCATGCCAGCAATTCTCTGGGGAGTCATACGGGCTCATGAAGCATCCAAGCTGATGTCACCAGCACACATCACCCCTGCACCCATTCTTCCTTGTCCAGTGACGTCATTGTGACTGCATTGCCAGGCCCTATGTTTCCAAGAAGACAATTTTGTCTTGATTAGATTAAAAGGCTTTTTGGTGTATGGGCAGTATTTATTTGTGGAGGAGAAAAGGCTCTGTTTCTTAATAAGTTGAATAAGTTAGCCCTTTAATGATTACCTTATCTCATTCTAAAGCATTTTGCCATCCTTCTGTTGTTTTTGTGAGTTTATCTGTTTTAAATCTAGATATAAAATGGTAACCTTAAGTTTGCATACAGTATTGCTGTGTTGGCATCACAAATTTCTTATGTGCCAATTATATCTAAGCATATTCCCTTTTTCTACAATTTTTAAATATACACTATTTTGTGTACACTGATTTGCCTGAATGTAAATCAGAAGATTACTGCTTTCCAGGCCATGGGTGCTTATAGTTAAATGTACATTCTTTATAGAACAAGTTTTCTGACTGCCTTGCTAATTGTTTAATTTTCATCATTCATTTTCATCATTCCTTATTTCTCTTCTAGTCAGCTTCAAACATTATTGTTGATAATGGCAAATAGCCTTGCTTAGGTCTAGTGGCTTAATTATGGTGTAATCCCACAGAACTGTGCTAAAGACATTGCTCTCAGTGATGACAACTCTGATGTGACAATCAGTCACTTCTGAATTCATTCCATGCCTATGTTGTGTAGGTTTGTTTTCATGGTTATTAAGTTAAGTATTAGGCTGTAGCCCTACAAAGAACTGCGTATAAATAGTTGACTTCATCAGAAAGATCCATAATTTCATAAAAAAAAAAAAAAAAAATCTTGAAATCAGGTTATAGCAACCTAATCTAATGAAAGATTATCTATAGAAAACCTTTTCTTGGGTCTTCAGGACTCTGCATAATGCATATTCCATTTGTGACATAGAACTTAGAGGTACAAGACCGGCTGTGACTTGTCTGCTTTTTATTTTGTTATCATCAGTATTGGTTTTAAAAAATAACTTAAAGGAAGTACAATTCAGTTGGTGTTTAATTTGATGTTCTAACTGGTGTTTTGCTCTTATTCTCAGCATACAGTGAACCATTGAATTTTTCCAAAGCATGAAGTTCACAGAAGGTGATCTACAATGTCATTTCCATAAAAATACGTAGAAAACAAAATTGAAATCCACATACGTATTTTTGCTGGAAATAGTTAAGCACTCATCCATTCAGTGAAGAAGTTATCTCGCAGAAAAAGCAGCTCCTATGTGGAGGGCTTGAAGAGATCCCTTCACAATCAATATTCAGTTACAAGTATCACATGCAAGAATTTGGCAAGTGGTTCCAGCTAATGAGTAAATGAGAGAAAATCGTGATCTGCTTGTGTATATTGTGAAAGTAGAAAAAGCTGTTCAATTTGCTCAATAAATTATTCATTGCAAGTTATTCATTCATCACTAACAAAAATGCTGTCTTCATACATTCCATATATTTAGTGTTTCATATGCAGGAGTAAACTGATTTTATAATCTCTAATTTCCTCAGCTGTTTTAGAGAAAAACTCTAAAAAGAAGTCCTTATTCTCACAGGAAAAGAAAGCCTCTATTCTTCCATCCTCACAAATAAAGAAAAATAATTCCAAATAGAATATAACCCAGTTTTCTTGAGAAAATTATCCAGTGAAGAGTCTACGTACCTACGTAGGCACGTTCATTTAGCATGATGCATCTATTTTACATAACTCTTTTACATCAGGAGTTGAAATGCCTAAAATTGTCTACGAAACTAGGAACCAAGGAAGTATTCTGTAGCATACAGAAAAGACTGAGATAAGCATTCTCATTTTGTAATATGGAAAATACCATCAGCCTGAGGGAAAATTTTTGGAAGTTAGCATATGTTCCTTAACTTTTGAACTTTCCCAACATGGCTTTGAACAGTATTAAAGAAAAGTAGCAGGGAGAATTAGGGATTGCAGGGCTTTTGCTGCCATCAAAGCCAGCTGAACGTATAGGGCAGAGTAACAGTAAGGGCGATTTGGCTGCCGTCAGAACAGCACTTCCAGGCTGGAGAAGTCTTCTGCAGAGGAGTCAGATATGACTGGAAGAGCAGTTGCAGCAGCTGGTACACAGTGCATGCTGCAGCCACCTGGTGACTCACTAAACTGAGAAACAACATTAGACAAAATAAAATGGGGAGAAAGAAGGTCATACTTGGAGCAGTTTACACATCTACGTGGGGAGACTGAACTCTTACAGGAGACTGGTAGGGTGGACAAGAAATCCAGGCAAACAGATGTTGTTGACAGATTTTCTTTTATGCGTTCAGAAGGGGTCCTGGATAATTTTCTTAAAAAACAGAGCTTAGACCAAACATTTTCAGGAATCTTCATGTAACTAATGCCTGAATTGCAGTGCTGTGCTAAAATAGTGCATAAATTATTTCCTCAATACTAAATACCACATTTATTTCCATGCAGTCATTATGAAGTTTCCTGTGTTCATTTTGTTATGTCGAATTACTAATAAATCAGTGACAATTTCACACGTAATACATTGATCAAATAGTAATGATTTAGTCATGCTGTTCTGAAATTTCTTGAAAAACAGAAAAGGTTAGCAAGGTAGGAGTTACATGTCAAAAAGAACTCTTCTTTTGGTTAGCTCTTAAAATCTGAAATTCATGTAGTCATTAAATATTTAAGGGTCCAGGTTTGGAGATAACTGAAAACACACATGGACAGAACCCTTAGAGTGGTGCTCTAGCTGACCCTACCTCGAGCACGGAGGTTGGGCTAGGCGATCTCAACCTCCAACCTTTCCACTCTCAATGGTTCTGGGATTTTCTGATTTTATAGTTAACAATTCATTCTCAAACTTTTGCATTTTTTCAGATATTACTGATTTTTTACACCATTTTCAAACATAGCTCACTTTCAATAATAACAAAATTAGAAAAAAAAAGTTATAAAGCTTTTTTTTTTTTCTTTTTTTTTTTCCCCAGCAATCTAGGGACAGTGACGTTGAGGACTAGTTTAAAGAAAAATGGCTTCTCAGGTTTAGAATCAGTAATGTAGTAATTATAGTGTGGTAACACAAAGTTACACAAAATGCATGCTTAAAAAAAAACCGACTAAAGTAAAAAAGTCTGCTTTTAATAACTCAGCTGTATTTTTTCTTAAATTATAAAGCATTGGGATTCCTCTTAGTTATTACAGATTAAAAAGAAGTATTTCGCACATCTATGACTTCCTCCGATTTCCATTGATCATTTCAAATATTCACTACTGCTTTACTTCTTAAATTTCTTTCAGAATAATGCTATAAATGCAAAGTGTATTAAAATACAACATTAAATAACTATTAGTGTATAGTCGCCAAAAAGCAATGGTCCTGTGCTGTGTGATAAAGTATGTAAGTACAAATAGTTTCAATCAGAGGAAAGTAACTGGGGAAAAGTACATTAGAAGCCTGAATAAAAAAGCTGTTTGCAATCAGTTACAGCTGACTGCAACAAAAATTACTTTCTAGGGATCAAAGGAAATTAATGATTGACCAGTGTAACCAGAACATCCCACAGCATGTTAAATATTTAATACCATGCTACTTCTGCCCAAAACAATCTGAGGTTTGGCATATATCCACTAAAATAGCTCATCGCTAATTAATTTGGCATGTCATTTTGCATAAAATTAGTAATTAATACTAGTCATCATGCACCATAGTGAACTTCTTTCAGTTAAAGATTCAATCTCAGTAGTTTCAAAAGCTTGATGAAATGGTCATTTTTTATTATTCTTAGAAGAGAGCTTGCACATTTTTCAAGGTATTGCAGTCAGTAGGAAGGATGTATCAAAGTTTATAGACCAAATTTATTTGAGGTTGTTCAAGGTCAATGAATTTTTTTCCCTCCGTTTGCTTGAAATCATGAGTAATAGAATATGAATAAGTGGTACGCCAGCTGAAATGAACTACATTGATGTGTGGCACTGTATTTAGCTATCTTTTAAACTGTTGCACTCTCATTTAGGAGGCTCCAAGTTTAACCTGTGTTCTTCACCATTTCAGAAGCAACATTTAGCCCTAGTTTTGCAACTTAATTTAAAGAATCTCCAGTAATTATTACTCAAGATGTGGAAGTAATATGGTTACAGTAACTATTGTAAACAGTAGTTTCAAATAAACAAAAGAAAACAAGTAAAACTTGGAGTTTGCTTTGTGAAGAAAGGTATTGCTGTATGAAAAAAAAAAAAAAAAGTGATTTTTTTGGTCATTTTCTGTCTGTTTTCCCAAAGTGAAGATTATAACTGTAGTAAAATACAATTTATTCTGAGCAATTGTGCCACTCCAAACCCCAGGCACTGAAGTCCTATAGTTAACAAGCCTAGAGAGTCATTGAAAGCTAACATTACTCCGTGAAGGTCTGCAGTGAGCAGGAACAACCTTGTAGCAGAGAAATCAGAGACTGGGAGATCACTAGTAATTTAATTAATAGCAGTGGGCCCAAGGCCACGTTTCTTCATCTTCTGTTTCTCTTATTGCCTCTCATTTTTCCAGTGATACTCTTTTCCTCTTTTTTATTCCTAATTAACACTTGTTAACACTTTTTTTTTTCTCTGTCTCCCCTATTTTGCTTTTTAATTTTTTTTTTTTTTGTATAGTTTTGTTTTCATTCTATGTGTAATTTCCCGGTTGGCTTCTCTCTCCTTTCATTTTCTATGGTCCTTTCTTCTGGAAGTCTTCCTTCACTGCTACCTTCTCCCTTTGCTTTCTGCCTTCTTTTGTTCTTCATGCTATATGGAGATGCTATATGCCCTTGCTTAACTATCACTTTTCTGTCTAAAGAGACTTCTCCAGCACTTGTGATGGTGCTTCATCATTCTAAATGAATTATTTGAGTGGCTTTATGCAAAGGAATGTGTTTTTGCCTTTCTACCAAAAATCTTAGTGTCCTTTTCAAAGCTGTGCAACTCACTCTGCTCCAAGTACACATTTCAGGATTGTAGCTACAATAAGACAGCAGCTGAAATAATGACAATAATACCACACACATTATGAATGTTGTAAAGACAGTAGGCCCAAATCTTTTAGCATAATTTTAAATATTTTTAATAAATAATAACTCATGTGCATTAATCTGTATTGAATTTTTCTCTTTAGAGGAAAATATGCAATCTAATACAGTGGTATGCAACAGTTTTACCAACTTAAACATAGTTACAATGCCAACTCCCAATCTAAATTTTTATTAGAGATGGAAATACTTTTTCTTCCATGTTATTCCATTAAAACAGACGATACAGGCCAATATAATTAAAGACTGGGACTTCTCATACAGAATGGGTTTACCGGGTAAGGTTATCCACAATCTGTGAGCATTCTACCTTTGGATCACTCCTTTAAAAAGACAAATCAAGCTCAGCCTGTGGTCTGGACTGCAGGGATTTCTCCCGATACCATTAAGGGGAATACTGTCACGAGTGTTATGGTTTGGTAAGGTATGGAATGGTTTGGTACTCCACTTTGGTAAACAGTGACTGTAGCAGGGACTTCTTTTTCTCTGAGAAACTGGCTTATAAATGTAGTTCTCATTGCTGGATTTGATTCTCACTGTGTGAATGAAGTTTTTCAATAGGCAAGGTACCCTGGTCTGGGAGCCATGGGATACAAGAACTTCTGTTAGAGCTTTGGTTTTAAGCAGAATTTTAAGGGAGTGTAAACAGAGATGCTTTAGGCTTTCATATCAGAGTTTGGACAGCAAGCAATGGAGAGAACATTTATTATTTCTACCTTTACACTGCTGTCAGAATGTTTTGCACAGGAATATGATATTGTGAAGTGCAATGTTACACACGGAGGGACTAAGGAATTTCTGTTAAAACTTGTTATAAACCTAATCTTTTGGGAATATATATAAAAAATAAAAAATAAAAAGGAAAGAAGACCTGGCTTTATGAGTCAGAGTATATCAATGAACAGCCATTGAAAAAAGGAAATGCAGGCACTGCAGGAATTGAGAAGATATTTCCACTAGCGACCAAGACAAAAGAAATTTGTCCCTTGAAAAAGAATATCAAGAAAAAAAAAAAAAGTATAAATGATTTTGAGTTGGAAAGCAGGAGTAATATTCAAATCTCTGAGGACAGGGTTTAGAACTGTTCTCCGTGTTGTGGTGTAGGCAGAAATAAAGATGAACGTGAGAGTTCAATTTAGAAACTGCAGTCACCTTTGCTCCGATAAGCTCGGGATCCCTTCAGCACTTTCTCTGCAGGTAATGTGGGGGTGGTCACTTAATAAGAATTAGTCATATTTCCCTCCACTTTATTCCCTGTTATTCATGTCTTAGCTTACTCTTTATGGTTCACTTTTGGAGAAATTCTCAGAGATCTCTCTCCATTTTCTTGAAGTCCCTGATATTGTGACACAAAATCAATGGACATATATTCCCTCTAAAATTAATAACACTCTTTACCACATGGATGATGTTTGTGAGAAGCAGTTTATTTTGTCTTGCTGCATCGCTGAATGGTTTGCAACATTGCCTCCTAGTTCCTGGTAGTGCAGGGAAACAAAGAGCCAAATTCTCACCTCTGTAATGTAGAGTTCACTCTACCACAGCTTGAATTGCCAGAACATTTTTTTTCTTTGCAAAAAGAGATGTTTTATTTTTAGAGCTTTGAGTGATTAATTATATCATAGTGGATTAAGAGAGTGCTTTATTCCCAACTAAGCTACATTTTCGCTGAGGCTTTGTGATATATAGACAAGCTTTTCCTGACATAAAGCATGATCTAGATACCATGACAATGTAGCTATAGGGGAAAAATGCTTTCTGTAACATAAAAGTGAGTTTACAAAAATTTATCAAGAAATAAACTTTTACGTCCACTTTCCAAAAGAGTCAATGGAATTACAGATTTATGCTGTGTTACTGGAATAATTTTCAATTTGGGATTAATTTAATTACAAGTGTTAAAGGGTCTGTTTTATCCAAAAAAAAAAAAAAAAATCTACTAGTACAGATGCCACAGACTTGTAAAATATATGAAAAAATGACAATCTTAATTATTCAACAAGTGACTTCAAATACAAGTATCAAATAAAAAAAATAATATTTTTAATAAAGTTTTTATTTTCCCAAATGTTTAAGTAGAAAAATCCAAATAAAGTACTGAAGAATCTGTTACAAACGAATGTATCACTCCAGAAAGTTACTGTTTTTCATAAACAGATTAGCAATTTTAAAGCATGGTTGAGCTGATCTGGAAAAACACTGCTATATTCCTTACCAACCATTACAGGAAAGCTTGATAGGAACAACTCACGATTAGAGCCGTTCTCATGGCTGTGAACCTTATATATACTATTTCTGCATTCGTTCTGTTACTGCCACACTAAGTCCAGTTACCCCAGTACTTCCACAACATTTTCTTCATCTTGGAGTAAGTTGCTTGGTATCTATTTCACTTGAAGTCTAAGAGGGTTGTATGAAAACACATTTTCATTTTCAGATACCAAAATACCACGTAAAATATGGTATGGTATGGTATTAAATGATGGCTCTCTACTTTTAAAATGCTTTTTCCTATTTTAAATGTTGTTTGTTTGTTTGTTTGCCATTTTTACTAAATAAAATAATACTCTTAGAAAAGTGGAGTGTGACCATTAAGAAAGAGCGCTGCCAGAGCAAATGAAAACAGAATGAGAAGCTCTGACAGGAAATTAACTCCACTTGGGTATGAAAAGGCTGTCAATGCCTGCTGTGTACCTGTCCCACAGCATAATACTGAAACGTTTGTTTACGTGCACTGGAAATCTTCATGATTGAGGAAGATAATTTATAATAGGACAAGTAGAATTTCAGTAGGAGTCAGGTATTTCTAGTATATATTTCCCATTGTTGTTGTTTTTTTTTTATTATTATTTTTTTTTATTTTAAAAAAAGCTCATTGTTTCTTACTTAGCTTTCCATGTGTTCTATATCAAACACACTCACATGCTTCATTTAGACTGCAGAGCAATTTTGAAGCAGCTGTTAACAACACTGAAGAGAGAAAACATAGCATCTTTCCCAGCTCCCATTCATGAGGTGGATCATTCTTTTTGTTTTCTAGTGTATTAATATCAACCATTAAGAAATCAGGATCTCCTGAAAGTAATGACATTATACAAAAACAACAAAGTTTTATGAAGAGGAGTGTTTATTTACTTCTCCTTCTTCCTTCTATGTCTCTGGAGTATATTCAGCTCATATTTTTAATCTTTTTCTTCACAAGCACAAGTGTATTTGTTTATATTTGTACAAAAATGAAGGTGACAGATCAAGGAAAGGTACTTGTGAGAAAGCTAGGCATTATTAGACTTTGATAAAATACAAAGATTTATTGCAGTGTTATAGCTTGCAATAATCAGGTAGCAAACAAAAAATAATGCATGAGTAATATCACTGAAACGTATTGTTTTGACCTTAAATTTTAATTGGGAAAAAAAAAGGGGGAGTGGGGTGGAGTCCTTTGTCTATGACAGGGGAAGTAACATGACAAAACATTTCTGACCTCACTGCACCTGCTACATCCAACAAGAGACTGGTTTTCAGAACTAAGTTGTAGGGAAAACCTCCTTTGGCTGCTAATCTGGCTAATCCATTTATAAATATTTTATTCTGTAACATTGTGAGTGCATAATTTATAGTCACTAGTTTAGCATTTGTTTCTACACATAGCCAACGTGCGGCCTCACTGACTGTTCATTATGAGTCTTGAAATATGTAAAAACATTGTCCACACAAGCATGTTATTTACTGTATTTTGTAATAGAAGAATTATAATGGGTTTATCAGAGTTTCACTCATGGCTACTCTTTGTCAAAGCAATATAGATCAATTTGCAAGCTTTTATTTCAGGAAGGAAGTCACATGGAAATGAAAGCTCTAAAGCATAAAATAGAATTAATCAATATGAGTTCAACGTAGATGTCAAAAATGAATTAAACTCTACAGTGTACTGTTATGGAGGGACAGCAGTAGAAGAATGACAATAGAGCGTAACATTACCAATATGTTAAAATGTGCATAGAGATCCTTAAAAGTGTATACCTCTGTATGTAGCTGTATACATACATATCTTTAAATCTTTTAGTCTGGTTCATACAAAAGCCAGTTTGCAACCAGACCTGCACACAGACAGATAGGGCTTGTCTTGTCCTTAATAATCCTCGACACTGACACTTCCACTGGAAGACTCTGTGAAAAACAGTCTCCAAGGTCATCTCCGTGGGCCTTGGGATGTGGAGAGGGTTGATGCTTCACCTCCCCATAAGTGTTTAACAGCACAGTTTAAAAGCCTGGTTTCCAAGACAACTGTCTTGGGAAGTGGGTTGCACTGGCCATTTGTACCTGAGACTAAAATGGAAAGCGAAAGGGACATTATGACTTTTGCATCGTTCTTTCACCTCTGTTTTGAGAACAGGGTAGCACATGTTGCCCTTTGCTTGTCATTATTTCAAAGCAGTGTTTGTAGATTAAAGCAATATTAACTAGTCTAAAAACCTGATTTTTCTTTCTAGCAGAGGGAAAACAGAAAGTAGATGCCAAGTAATTAGAATCTTTTATATATACAGTGCCCAAAGAGGGGAAAAAAGAATGGGGAAAAATGAGAATATAGATAACTGCAGCTAAACAGAAGGATCTTGCTGATCTCAGTGGGAACACCAAGACAGGCAGTCATGCCTCACATCTACTATTTACTTCTGAAGCCTTCCTTCACCTGCGAGGCAGCAGTTTTCTCTCATAATTGCAAGATTTCACTTATAAACTCAGCAATATCTTGTTGCAGTGACAGAGAGACCTCTCAGCTTCCACATCCTGCTGAGATGTGGTAGTTGGACAACCCTGGGAGATCAATCTTTCCTGAATGGCATGACCTCCAGGCTTCCTATGAGCTCAGAACTTAGGCAGATCTTGCACTGTGCAATATTTTGCACTGTCGGTGGCAGCTGGATCACAGGTCAAGGAGGAAGGTTTCTTCCTTTTTTATTCTTTTTCTGCTTGGCTCCTATCTGTTATGTTCGCAAGAAGGAGTTGGCAAATTTGTAGTTTCTCTTATTGCTGCAACAAGCTTCAAAGCCATCCACGGTGGCTAGAGAAGCTGACTGGAAGCAGAAATGAGGAGCACTGGAGAGAGCCCCTTTGTTTTAAATGTAACTGGTGTTTGTAAAAATTAATGATGTAGTATTGAATAAGTACCCCCAAATTCAAATAGTATACATATATGTAAAAGAAATCTCTCATTTTTTTTTTGAAACTGGCAGCAGTCCGGGACTTAAAGCTGAATAGGGTGTTGGTGTCTGTAGGCTAAATAATTTTACTGTCCCTTAGTATAAGGAGGACGCTAAATGTATGTGAGACTGTCCGTGTTTTTTTATAGTATCAAATTTGTTAACAGTCCCATTCTTTGCGTTGTACAACTGCGAGCCCTCTGTAAGGCTTCTTTGGGGAT
The DNA here is from genome assembly GCF_009819795.1 of Aythya fuligula. Classification (NCBI taxonomy): domain Eukaryota; kingdom Metazoa; phylum Chordata; class Aves; order Anseriformes; family Anatidae; genus Aythya; species Aythya fuligula. The sequence continues at coordinate 22,069,578 of NC_045562.1, read as the reverse complement.
AGTCTATCTTTCATTAAGGTTTCAATATTTGATCAAGATATTGAATAACAAAGTACATTTCTACAAGGTATTTAATGCACGTCTCCTTAATTAGCAAAGTTCTTCAAGATATACTAAAACTGATTCATGGATATAGTGCTTTTGGCTTTAATGGATTTATTTCAATAATGTAAATCCAATATACGACCAGGAGAGCAATGAAGGCACATGTTGCAAATATATCTTATATCTAACTGAAGACTCATTAAAATTGTAACAGTGTAGTGAAAGCATCACATATAACCAAAATTCAAAAGCAGATGTTTATAAAGTTAGATTCTCAGCTGGAATACATCTCTCTATCACTGGTGACTTCAAAATAGTTTTGTAAGACAAATTAATAAAAGGTGTTTGATAAATTGGTATGTGAATATCTGTCATCCAGTTCTTAATCCAGAAATGACACATTTTTCAAATTTATTTTATTTTTCATTATTGAGTCAGTATATACTACATCACAGCAAGATAAATTCCTTTTTCTGTTAATTTACATTTTTTCAAGTCAGGCTCCCTCATTGATAAATCACTAGTAAAGCATTCTGTGTGCATTATATCACAAGAAGTGCATGGAATTAGTAGTAATTGGCTTGTGCAATATCCTGAGGATTTTTGTTATAAACATAGGGCTTGAACACTCAGTTTTATTGGCTGATTTAAATAAATATATTGAAGTGTTTTAGCAGTGTTCTCTAATGGTGAAATAACTCTAAAAACACACTTGTTTTTGTTCTTGATATGTTTGAAATTTGACATTTTGGATAGTTTCTTTGAGGCTTTTTTCTTTGTAGTTATTAAGCACGAACTAGCAAGAGTAAAAATGAAATATATATATATATATATATAAATATGATGATTTCAAGTAGGGTTCCTTGCATCAAAAATAGGAAGTGCAACAAGGAGGATGTTTGCTAGTACTCTAGGTACTGCTGTGCTGTGCTGTCCTTAGAGCTGTGTGGAAGAGCCTCCCCACCCTGCAAGTCACGGTCAAAATAGCCTTGCAGCTAAATGGGACAACCTTGAATATCTTCTAGTTTTAGAATAAACATTTTATTGTAAGGAGCTCTTTAGTGTTTGCTTAATATAAATTGACTCCAAATTTGTTCAGAACTAAGGCTGTAAAACACACAGAGAAGATTTCTGAATGAGCTTTTAGAGTCGCAAGAGACCTGGCTGGAGACTCCACATAGAAAGAGCCACGTGATGGCAGAGGACATGTGCAAGGGCATGAGCTAACTAGAACATGGGTACATTTTGAGAGTAAAAACATAAGAAAGGTTTTATGTGTGAATACTGAGTGCAGATAAACGAATGACTGAAGCTGAGAATTAAGGCTCACGAAAGGATATGGACAATTTATTCAGAAGAAAGAAGTGCAAGTCTGTTCTTTGTTTACATCCCATTTTAATTTCTGCATGCTTGTTAAAGGAAACAAACAAACAAATTAAAAAAAAAAAAAAAAAAGGAAGACAACATTCCTATAAAATAATCGGCCCAAAGTTGTTAATTAAAACTCATATTTTATCTTGAAACAAAAAGCACACATTGCATATTTGGGTTTCCCAGAATGCATTTTTCCACTGTTTGGTATAAGAGATTCTCTCAACAGTTCTGATACTTTTCTTTAAAGTCTTTAAAGTACATTTTCGTTTTCCAATCTATTTTGTACAGCATCAGAATTAACTAACTAGATTCAAAAAATAGCACAAAATACCGAAATTGTTATGCAGAAAGTTTCTTTCAAAGGGATTCCCTCTCTGGTCATTTTCTTTTATTTGTATATATATATTTATTTGTATATATATATACACACACATATTATGTATATATACACACGTATATATATATGTGTGTATATATACACACACACATATATATTATATATATTATTATATATGTGTATCTGTATACATATACATATTATATGTATATTATATATACATATGTGTTGCTGAACAAATCTACTTTTAAATACCTGTATAGTTATTCATATGTATGTATATATAATGTTTCAATATATGTGCATATATATATAATGTATATATAATGTATATGCATATATAATGTATATGTATATATATATATAATGTTTCAGTACTTCTTTAAATAATAATAAGGATTTTCAAATGTAATATGAGAAATTCCTTATTCAGTTATTATTAGTAATTGAAACAAGCCTCCCAAATACTTGCTGTTTCTGAAACTGTTTATTTTGTTTCCCCCCCTCAAACGACCAGTATAATATTTCGGGGGTACAAGCTTGTAACTAACTTCATCTGAAATTCTGGCTTGTTATAAATAATTAATAAGTTACTTTCAGTAATTATCCTTGTCTCTCATCTCAAGGTTGAAGTACTTTCAAGTCTATTGTACTTCTGTGAGCTTTTTTTGTATGGCTACATATTTAGTCTTTTTAACTGCTCTAGATTTTTGTCCCAGGTACTTATGATTCATTTTTATTTTGTCATGTTGTATTTTACTGCTTAGCATAAATAATAGGGCTAACAACCTGAAGTCATAGCAGAGGACGTTTGTTGAAGTTCCCTGTTTTTTCCACCAGACATTCAACATTTCTCTTTATTTTGTCTATTTTAGAACTATAATTAAACAGTCTTCTAAAGTTATTTCAGAAATGATGCAAAGATATGGAAATGATAGAATTCTTTCTGAAGGTTTTGGAGCATAACACTAGCTGATGTAAATGAATTCCTGTATTTCAAGGAAGGTTTTTCATAGTTGCTCTGTTACTTGTGTGTATTTGTACTTCCAGTGAAGATCAAGTTTTCAGCTTCCTAGAACAGTCTGCTCATGCAGATGAGTGAATTTCTCCAACAGGACTTTTACCTGTATATCGATAAAGAGTCAAGTATTGTAAATATCTTGTCAGCTTATAGCATCCTGTGCTGAATGAACTTCTGACAGCAAGTATCATTTACATCTTGATTTGAATTTTCTCTCTTTTTTTTTTTTGTGAAAGCTATAAATTTTATTTCTAAAGAAAAAATATATTACTTAGCCAGGATACCACAGGCCCAAACTCAAAATACATCCTTGTGGAACTCCACTGACTTCCAACAACGTAGCTACTATTTGTTAAAGTCATTAGAATTAAGAATTTGTATCTTATGTATATGTCATAGAGCTCCTATAGGCCTATGACATTTAGAAGGTGTCTTGATGTAGATTGTAATGACTGCTAAAATAAAACCTGTGAGTGATAAATGAACAGGTTGCTACTGTGAAAGTGTTTAAAGGTTTAGGACTCCTACTGATAAAACCGCCAGAGAGAGTTTGTAGAAAATTACTCTCTTCTCACCTTTAATTGCATTATTTAAGTTGAACATTTTCTTCACTGAATGGAGTGCAAATAATAAAACCTTTTCATTTATTATGCAAAGTCCTTTACAAACAAAGTATAGAGACTATGAATTAGGCTTGCTTGATTGAATTAAATAACCAATAGTCTACAATGAAGATCACACTGGAAAGGAAAATTACACTTTGACTGCGATGTATTAGGACTTTCTCAAATGGGGAAGTTGTCAATATCTTCAGGGAGTTATTTTTAACTACTTTTTGTAAAGCAACAATAAACATTTCCAACGGAGAAGAAAAAGAGGACAGTCCTACAAAATAAACTAACTATGAATACCAGAAGATCATTCTGCAGAGGATAGGAGTGAAATTCAAGTCTTCTTTTCTGTCTCATTAATACAACTTTCTCCACCAACTTTAAATTGAATAGGGAAAAAAAAAAAAAAAAAAAAAACTTTTGAATTATTGCAGAAAGTGCAAAAAATTTAAGATATTGTCAAGGAAAATCTTTTATCGTATTGTACTGGATATGAAGAGGGGGATATTTTGGGGATTGTTTCCACTTACCTCAGGAAAATAAGATTTGATAATGACCCTTTTAAATCTAGTGGAAACATAAAAATCAGCTTAACTGTGCATCATATTTTTCAGATTTGCTTATTCCAGAACCTCATTCCAGTAAGAATACTTGGGTGCAGGAAAATGACATACTGGCTTTGGATGGAATGATGAAGCACAAGCGTAGAAGTTCCTCTGATACAAGGTTTTTGACAATGCTTGACCCAAGTATGCAAATTAATGTTGTATATATTCCAGCACAATGCTGGCTTTTTCATTGGTTATGGTTATTTCATTTAAAAAAATCTTTATTTAATGGCTATTCAAGCTAAAGTAAAAGAATACAGGGAAAAAAAAAATCAGAAACACTTTGCTTTTTTGCTATTTTTCTTTTTCATCAATACTGCTCTTTGAATCCCGAAGGAGAAACTGATAGGAGAATACTTTATAAGGAAATAGAAATTCCTATCGGACTCAGTAGAGAAAATTACTGCAAATTGTAACAATATATAGAGAATTCTCCATAAATTGATTAGTCTCACTTTTATGTGCCATAGCTTGCACAGCAGATTCACTTCCATTGATTTCTTTGTAAATGACATAAAATGATACACTTATTCTTTCAAGTTATTGCTTTTCAACGTCACTGTTTTTTTTCCATTATGTGACGTACAGTCAGTTCCATTTCTTGACCAGATATTCTTTTTCTGATCATAAAAATAGCCAGAGATGATATTTTTGGAGTGAGATACATTTTGCCATCTAGATAAATGATGATAGTGTGGAAGTAGAGAATGCTGCGGAATTAAATGTGCTCAAATAGAAACGTAGCATCAATCTCTTTTTATTATGAATAACACCAGAAAAGGCCAATAACCCTGAAATCAAATGGTACTAACTCTGAAATGGGCATGATCAGGAAGCTGTGAAGGGTAATAGTTTTTCTCCGATTTAGAAAATGGTTAAACATGGATATTCTTGTCATGTACTTCTTTTCTTTAGTTGAGAACTCAGTGCTGCCTCTCTGCAGCTCCTGCTAGCCAAGCTCCTATGACAAGCCTAAAGTTCCCAGGTTTTACCAGAATTAGAAGTGGGCAACACTGCTTATTTTAAAAACTTGTGAGAAATCAATTTTCTAACTGGGCAGGTACAATTTCATTCAATTTCATTTTGCTATGTAATTTCAACACCTGGTATATATTTTCTGTGTGTAAGTCAGTTTTATCTGCCCCAGTATGTCTAAATTACCGGCTCCATGTAAATTTGTCAGGTACAGGTAGAAAACTGATGCAGTGATTTGGTAATAATTAAATAAATGGATGAACAGAATTAAGGGATTTCAATTCTGATGATTTTGAATAGGTTCTTGTTTCTTCAGACATGGGAAGATTTCTGTCATCCATTGAGGACAAAACAAAGGTTATGCTTTCTGTACAGGGAGCCATCACATTCTAGTGTACTAACAGTCTTCTGGTTATATTTCTTCATCCCAAGCACAACACTGGGGGAATCCAATGTATTTCTTGTAACAGTAGGTGAATGTTATTTTAATCTTTAGAAAGTTGATTCTGCAGACAGCTTGGCTCAGAAGCCAAGATTCAGGACAAGCCTACAAGTCTGGTAATAAAGCCTGTGCTGCCTTCCCCTGCCCCTGAGCCAGCAGGTGATGAGCCAGCTCACACTGCAGGCTGTGGAACCCTGCTTGTGGAAGCCTTCTCCAAGAGTGAGGTCTATTGATGGGGGCACGATACGCATAGATTGCCTGCTGTAGTTGAGGGTGGATGTCCAAATGTGCTGATGAACCCTAATAGGCTTTAATGTAATTTTAATGGGAAATTGTAATCTTTTAATGAGTTAGTAGTATGACTGATATATTTGCTCATTTTTTTTTCCCCATGCAAAGACTCAATGGTTTTATTTCAGTAGTAATTGCAGAGTACCTAGAGGTGCCAAAATCTTCCTTCCTTCCTTCCTTCCTTCCTTCCTTCCTTCCTTCCTTCCTTCCTTCCTTCCTTCGCATTTCTTCTATGTGTGTGTACAGAGTGAATAGATATTTTTGTCATTCAGACTCATTTAAAGTTCTTTATAACATGAACTCTTTTTAACAGACATCCAGAATATTTTCAGCAAGCAGTGCACAATTTATGCAGTCATCTTTCAAACACATGCCCATTTATTTTATTCAGTACCCTAATTTAAAAGAAGTCCATTTAAGCCAGGTATTGTAAGAATAGAAGCTAAACGATGGAATGAGACTGTAAATCTTTTCTGATCATGTGTGGTTTATTCCTGCTTGGAGAATGTCTGGGTAGTATTCAGCTGGTACAGGTATCTCTGCACAGCCTCTGCCAAGCTTCCCCTGGGTTCTGGGTGCAGTGCAGCTGCAGCCCAGAGATACTTGGCTGATGTAAGCAGACCCTTGGAAGCCATCAATACCTCTGAATTTCTGAATGTCTGAGTAAGGTCATCAGGATTCAGGATTTGAGGTTGCCTTAATGCAGAAGTCACTGATCACATATTGTTCATACCTGTCCAGCGCTTGCATTTATTTTACCTTTTGGTATGACCTTTTGCAGGCATTGTAAGTAAGATGGTGAGTGCAGATAGCAAAGCTTCCAATCAGTGAGAAAATAAACTTATCATAGTTTTAAGTTGTTCTGCTCCTTTACGTTATGAAATTGTCTCTCATGAGGGAACAGAAGGAATGTAAGATGGTTTTTTGCATGCTGATGTTGTCACTTGCGGGGGCTCTAACAAATCGTCAGATTTCTATAACTGAGTATTTCTGTATGATTCAGTGTAATTGACAGTGCCAGAAACTAGCCCTGAGCAAATGAAATGCAACACAAAATCTGCTGTAAGCAAATTAATCACAGTCTAAGTGATAGAAAACGTACACTTCATTTCTTTTCCAGGATACATTTGTAACAGAAAAATAATTCTCTTTTCCCTCAAAAGACTAGGAAGGCTGTCAGGCGCTCTGGGGCAATGGAAATAAGTAGTTTATGCCTCCCGTAAATAAAGATATGAAATGTTTATATTTGTGAACAAAGGCCAAAGTAACCTCGTAAATTTGACATTCTAGGCTTTGACTCATGGGCTTACACCAGTGACAAATGGGTCACTGCCCCAACTGCTTGCCCCTGCACATCTCGTGCAGGCACTTACCTTAACCCTCAGTGCTATAATTTAAGGCTTCCTCACTGGTACCATTTTGGAAGACAGCTGTGTAAAAGATTGTCCTGTGCTTATTGCCTGGAAGCGTATCTGTTTAATTAATTATCTTTGTTTCTCAAGGTTTTTATTAAGAATGAGTCTCCTGGACTAAACACAGCAGTGCTCCTGGGCTTGCTCTTCAGGAAAGGAGTTTAGACGTGTTTTTTTTTCTTACACTATATTTCATAAACTCTCTAGTCCTTGCTTACACATAGGTCAGCAATGTCTCCTTCAAATGCATCCTACAAGTAAATTTTGCCCTGTAAATATCTAAAGTTTTAGCAAATACAAGTAATGGTTTCATTAGCTTAATTTTAATCCGATAGCTATTTCATAGAGCTGTCCAAAGCCCCTGGTCACTGTGATTGTTGGCTCACTCTTTCTTCAGACCAAAACTTAACCTAAGTGAGTCATCAGAAATGCATTTTCCATTTACAAACACAGGAGCCAAGCACATGACAAGTAGAAGTCTGCGAAAACCATACTTTTCAAAATTAATGCTCATTGTACATAAACCATGCATGTTTTTGTAAGGAAGCTGAACAGAGTCCTGCGAGGCAGGTGATACTGAAAAAAATGTTGCAAATAGCCTACATCACCATGTTTTCCTCTTTGGAAGAATACTGTTTTTTCCTAAGCAGCAAGCCCAGTTGTACTGCCATGCAAAAGAGGCATTGTTTTTAATTAAGAGCTTGAAAAAACTCAGCTTTTCTGAAGGACACAAATACTGAAATGTTTGTACTTTTCATTTTCCATGGTAAGTCATCAGCAGCTCTTCTTCACTTGGATTAGTTCCCTTCCTCTTCAATGACTATAACCTTTGGTTTAAACCTATGACTGGACAGACTTTTAAAGGTTACCCTTTTTCATGATACCATTACAAATCTTACCTTTTCCAATTCTCTGTTATCTAATTATTTTATGTCTTCAGAGGAAATAAGTTTATGGTCTTAATTGTTTGCCTTTTAATATCTATTGCTTTCATTCAGAGGCTCTAATGTTGTTTCCGATATCATAACAGCTTACACACTAGTATCCAACAACAACAACAAAGAACAATAAATATACCAGTAGCTTTAAGGCTGATGGTATAATCACCTTTTGTTGTGGCCTTATCCTTTACTCTGATGAGAAATTAATATGAAGTAGTCATGCCGCTATTTTTTGTCCGTATTTGCAAATTTTGTACCACCTACGTTTTATCTCCAAAGGTGCAAGTTTGATTTTTCAGAGCAGATCTGGCATAAGCTTATGTATAGTTTCATATTCCTTTCCATATCTCCCACGTAAAAACACATTTTTCCTATTTCTTCCTTGTATATGATGCAGTAGGTCTCCAAACTTCATGCTTTGGTTTCAATATTTTTTTACTCTGTGTCTAAATTAATCAAATATATTTATAACTGTCAAGTGTGTCAGAACCACTTTCTGTCTTTATTGAGAGGCACACTTCGCATGCAGTTGTAAGTTGAGGCATGGTTTGAATTTCGTCCAGCTCTCTGGAGAATGTTTTAACCCTTTGAAGCTTTTAGCTGCTCCAATTTTCTCCTCATTACTTCATTTATTCTTACTATTGCTTACTTAATTGTTGTGTGGTAATGTGTCCAGTAATGAGAATAAGAGCACAGTAGACAGCTTCTCTATGATGTCTCAGTTCCAGTTTTAGCATCGCATTCCTTACAGACCCACATTCCTCCAGTCCTGGGTTGGTGTGGGCCCCAGTGACCACCACATGCTGAATGGATGGGACAGCAAGGATTGCTGCAGAGTGGCTATACCTGACTTGGACATTCAATTTACTGCTATAATGTTTACTTTTATCCAATTTCAGAGCTTTATTTTAAATATTTTTTCACATTAATTCATTTTTATTTACCAGATTCTCCATAGTTGTTGGTTAAAATTCAGGTTTAATGATCTTGCCATGTGTATGTGTTCATAACGAGTCTCTTGAAACTGTTGATGGGAGTGCATAATTTCAGTTCTGTAGGAGTGTTACTTTTTTAAGCTAAGAAACATCGTCATCTGAATGTAAAACCAAATTCACTAATCTTCTAAAAATGGAGTATCTATCAAATGGCAAAAGATTGAGAAGTGTTGTGATACCCAAACCAAAAGTCTGGAGATCGATCTAACTTCAGAAATCAATACAGCAAACAGAATTCATGTCTTAATCAACTTCAAGATACAAGAGGATATAAAAGATGTTGAAAGATTGCTATTTATAATTCTGTTGCAACATCCTGAATGAGGAGCTAATTAAATGTAGTATTTAACTCTATCTGTTTAGTTGTAGCAGGTAGTTTTTTCATTGTACAAACATGACAAATCCGTCTTTGAATTTTGGTAGCAGAAGAGCTTTGTAGGCTGCCCTGTGCAGGGTTCAGTGAGTAATCCAATCTCAGAGTGATAAAGGCAGAGCACTCAATCTGCGGGTCAGGATGCAACAGCAAGAGCTGTAGTTTAGCAGAGTCTATAAATGATAAAAGCACTCCTTGACCACAGGCTACTTACATTGACTGAAATTCCACCATAGATATCTTAAAACAATCTGAAGATAGGGTTTAACTAATTAAATTGAACTATTACAAGTTGTTAACTTACATATTTGATCAGTTTCTATTTCTACAGCTTTGTCTTCTCAAGGGGCTTTAATTTGAAGAAAGTTCAATACCTTGAGATTGGTCAAGCTAGACAGAACTCACATTTTTCTCACTGTATTTGCTTTCTCTTCCTCACAGAAGAAATACAAAACTGTGGGGACATGTTTTGCTACTGTACTTTTTTTATTATTCAAACCTTTTGTTTGAAAGCTATTTTGAACCCTTTGGATTTCATGGTTGGTCTTTTCCCCAGTAATTTGGGATTTGTTTCCTCTGTTGAGATTACTGGATGCAATAAGCTCTTCAAAAAATATCTTCCTGAGAGACATATTAATAGTTCTTTTCACTTCAGGCACCATGATGAAAATTTGATCATGCAATACTTTCACCACAATCCTTTAAAATTGCCTTAATCTTAGGACATCATATGACATCATGACGACCTGAAATGAAGCTATCAATGGAATTCTGTATTAATTAAAGAAAGTAATATCTATCACTGGTCAGAAACTTCATGATTTCTCTTCTGAAATGATGGTGACTGAGCTTGAAATTGGCTCAGGAAAAATTTTCCTTGCTGTTCTCAGAAGCAGTAAAGAGACAGCTGTGAAATTCAAGTTAAATATGATGAAAAAAATAATGATATTAAACAACAAAAATAATAGCTTGTGAGTTTAAAAGTAATGTTGCAGCTGGTATCTCCCTGCTATTACGTTTCCTCTGTCTAGGTGTTTATTGCTCCTAGATTATAGCACTGAAGTACTTGAATATGTCTTGAATTAGGGAGGCAGAGGAAAGGGGTGGTGGAGATCTGTATCACATGGCAGTTGCAGACTTGCAGTGGACTGACAGTAGTTCCTTTTGGTAAAGTGCTTTCTGTATCCAGAAATATTTACAAACCCCCAAAACTCTGCAACAATATGTTAATAAGACTGTTTACAGGAAGTTGTAAGTAGAAAATTTTATTACCTTCACTGTAGATTCTACAATGTGTATTGTAGAAACTCACAACTTAAAGAGCATGCCATAGCTGATTGAGAGAGCAAGTAATCATAGCTATCAATTCATATTAAACCTAAGAAAAATTGTTTTCACAAACTCTTACAGTTGTTATTTAATCCTGTCCATAAAAATCACAACTATTTGACTACAGAAAGAGCATGGACAAGAAAGAAGCTAAATATATCACTGACTAATATCACAGCATGTAATTCAATCTGCTGCACTCCTAAGGCTCAAATCAATGACAGTCATGGCAGCCACAGAAAGTCAGGGTTAGTGTCTGTAGAAAGCTGTTGTTAATACACTGTGCATCAATCTGTTTGCAAAATCTATAATTTCCCTTCTGGCGTCATGTAATGCAAATAGAGGAAACACGCTTTACTCATTCTCTAATATTTGACTATTGCTTATGGATATTGCAGTAACATTGCCAGAGCTGTTGTGCTGCTCATGGAAATGCAGGCAGTGCCATCCCCCTTCACGTCCCGCTGCTGCAGAGGAACACACCGCTTGTGTGCTGCAGCCCGTGCCAGCACTGCACATTCGGGCTTCCTCCCAGATCTCCCATTATGGGGTGCTTCAGGCTCTGCTGGGTGTGCTCTGCGATATACATGTAGGTAGACAGGACCTGGGAGCCAGGTTCTTCTCTGGCACCGGGGCAGTATGTGCACATAGGAGCACGTACATACTGGTATGCAGGCATTGTGGGCATCTGTAGCCAGGACTCAAGTGTACCTCAGCTACAAGAGGTTGTAAACAGGAGGAAATGCTCACTCATTTCTCCTAATGCAAGATGGCTGTCAAGTAAGGCAGGACAATTTAGCACATGGGAAAGGGTTAACTACGTCAAGATAAGAGACAAAGTAGCTTTCAGAGTGAATGGGAAGCTGAGCAGAGTTAGTTTTAAATTAGGCACATCTTAGCATCTTCCAGGGGAAGCCAGCCTACATCCAGTATTTTTCATCCTGGGCAGACTGAAAAATCCGTGTCGTCATTGGCAGCAAACACTGATATAAGTCCTTCCTGAAATTTTCAAAGTATCTTCTATTGAGGATATAAATCTAAAGTAGCTATCTTTCTTTTCTAATGCCTTAGGTCTAAATATATTCTGTTTTCCATAGAGACCATCTATAATTTAAATGATTTACTCTGTGCATAAAGAGTGTGAATTCTCCAAGTGTTCCTGCTCTTATTTCTCAAAGAAAGCCCTTGGAAAAAAAAAAAAAAAAAAAAAAAAAAAGGCCTTAAACATACATTCATTCAAGAAGCAGGTACAATCTCTGAAGTACTGCTTCACCTTAAAACTATCAACACAGGAACACATTTTGAAAACAACAAAGTGACTGCCGAGCATATGAACAATATTGAGATGGCAGTATAAGATCAGTCACTTCTCCCAGATCTTTAATATCAAACCAAAGAGACAGAGTTTGACTGAGATTAAGGTTACCACAAATAACAAGATACAAACATTTGTATTTTCAAGTGGTGACTAAATCAGTTTGTAGGGGTTATATTTTATTTCAGCACTATGTTAGAACAGTATTTCCTCCTGGCAGAGTGCTGCACTGATTTTTCTTGTCATACGGGCTTCTTGGGGTATGTGCAAATGTCTCCGGTTATCTCCGGTAGCAGAATCTCACTAATTGATGCGAAATGTACAGATGCTATACATTACTGACTTCCAGCTGTAGATTCACTTGTAGTGGGGGTTGGGATTGGAATAAGGGAGCTGTAAGTACAGCTCCATTAAACTCCTACCACATTGTATTGGTCTTTGCTTGTGTGGCTTTTGACCTTTCCCCACTCTCTTCTCTTTTCCCTTCAAAATGGGACTGCCTTGACATCTGCGGTTTTCAGAGAATTAATTACCGCACTCCCATAAACTGAAGGTTTTTGCATCATTAATTATATACCATGAGGACTTACTTTCCTTAATGTGATTTTTTTTTCTCCCATTCTTTTGGCTACACATTCATATCCTATTTGAATGGATGTTCGGAGAACAGGCAGCTAAATATTTCAAAGTGTTTTGAAAGAAGTATCCCAAGGATATTGAATTAAAATGAACAGCAGCAATAATGAAATTGTTAGGGCTTGCAGCAAAAGTGCAGACTAGCTCCTCTCCTGCTGCAAGTCTCAAACAGAATCTGATGTGATCCAGACAAAACCTTCCCTAGAGTGGGAACAGATTAGCTCAAACAGAAGTTTACTAAATCACTAGATCAAGCTTAAGAGCTCCAGTATTATAATGCAAGTCTGTGTCCTTTTTCTCCCTCTCAGTTTACAACACCAAGTAAAAAAGAAGCACCTTGATTTCTAAACATTCTTCAGTGGGCTCTGTGTATTATTTTTCAAGTATTTTGTCTATTTTCTCTCTGTGTGTATGCTAGTTTTCAAGAGTGATTTTGAAATAGCATTTAGGGAGCTTTTGTTAGCCAAGACGTACCTGTTGCAATACCTTCCCCAAGAAGTTATTAGCCCTATGTATATACGCTTTTTAGAAGATGTCTGCACTTGTTTTCCTCATCTCCTGTGAAAATGATATGTACAGAAAATCCTTTCCTACTCAAGTCTTTTGTAGCAAATTTCATAGGTATATGCGAACAAAGAAAACTAACATAGTACATGTATGATTGCCTTTTACTATGCAGCAGATAGGTTCTATGTTGAAGTTTTATTTTTTGTCTTATTTCTCTTCTGATGAATGCAAATGCTTACATGCAAATGCTTACATTTTGACAGCTCCGCTCCCTTTCTTGTACATATATCTGCACAAAAGTGATAAAACTTTTTCACTTTCTTTGCATCAAGCTTGGTTTATAATTGACTTTCATTTAGAAATAAAGCATCCAATGTGTGTATTTGAAATGCACTTGCAAAAAATTGCAATTGAATGTGCAAAACAAAAAATTGCTCAGGAAGGTATGGGAGCAACTAATGGACTCAGGTATTTGACAATAAGTCATTTTTAATTGTATTTTAACTTCTGAGGCCAACATATTTTTGTTATCTTTTAAATAAATGCTATCTGCATTTTTTTTAATTACTTTTTATTTTCAACCTTGTAGTGGTCTGTCTTAGTTATTTAAATAAAAATGAAGGCAATTAAGTGATATCAGAATCACTGTCACATAATTCAGAGCCAGTCAGTCATGTAAATGAGGTGCCTCCCTCACAGGTTAGGTCTTATGTGAAAACAGGTGTCAAGGATCTTGCTCATTATTCAGTATTTGCCTGTTTTTACATGTATTCATTCCTAAAAATATATTTTTTTTAGCTTTTTAATTTTCTGGGTCATATTCTGGCACTGTTTTTATTTCAAAATTTCAAAATGAAATAAAATAAAATAAAAATCATTAGACATTTTAATCTATTAAAGTACCTTGTATTATTTTTTACCTAATTCTATACTGCATTATGATTAATGGGCTCTAACCAATTTTCTTTTCACAGTGAGATGAAATTTGACTTCTCTATGGATGTCTCCTAAAGAGAAGCACACCAAGTTGGACTCCTTTCTCTTACTAATCATTCATATTCAGCTATAGATATTTGAAGTCCAGATGGTTGACTTCCTGACTATCTTCATTTTTTCTTTTGAATAGCAACAATTTGCCTACTTGCCATGTATTTTCTCCTTTTCTAAAGGGTTCCGTTATTTATTGGCATTTACTGAATAAGCTCACAGATCTATGATGCTTGATAAGATCTGAGACTTTAAAAAATTTCTTAAGATTCAGTGCCGTAGTACCTTTGTAGATATCCCACAGGTTATTCCAGGATGTCTTAGGAAAATGTGTGTTAATGGTGTACTGTTTTCCACATTTATTTGTTTTAAAGAAACCATTTGAAATGTAAGGTCTGATCAAAGTCTGCAGAATCTAATTAAAAAGTTCCTGTTAATTTTACTGTACTTGGATTTTATATTGAATTTCTGTGCCAAAGGAGGACTACAATCATAGTGCTTAGATGCAGCAAAACAGTATCTCTTTATTCTATTTTCCTATTAACTTGTGAGTGGTTCTATCATAAGCTTAATGATGTTTTATTTTTTTGTTTATTTTTTTTTTCATTAACATGATGCTATACCTTTTCTTTCACTGCCTTTATGACGTATTCCAGGTACACCTTTAGCACATAAATAAAGCCATTATTAGCTGTCGTGTTTTTACATAGAGTATTTCTCTCTCTCTGAAGATAAGAGATTGAAAAGAATGTGAAGGCATAAAAATGTATTTTATGATACTAAATTCCTGCTACTATCAATCACAGTAGTTTCATTTTATTTCATTGGTGAAAAACTTGATACTGTCTTTAAGGTAATTTACTTAAGTGCTAAATCACGGTGTGCAAGTTTACATAAGATATTCCAATAAATATGCATTATTCATTTCATATTCTATAATACACTTCAGACTTTCTTACAATAGCTGTGCAGATGAGTGGGATTGCATTTTGGGAGTCCTACATCTGGGAACACTGTGGGAAAAGATAATTATGGGTAAATGGAGCACTTTTAAGCTACCAAAGATATTCTTAGAATGAGGAAGAATAAAGAGATAGCCTATATTTAGTTCCTTCAAATGAATATTCCATTCTATAAAGTAAAACGATGCCTTGCAATTATACTTTTAAAATGACTTTGAAAATGTCCTTGATTGTGAATTCTGATTTTATTTAAAATTTAATTGTCAAACAAGGCTCTTGATATCTTTACATCTCAATATGTAAAAATTAATTCAATTTTATATTTATCAAGCTTTGATTAGAGAAAATATTCATAGTAAACTTCAACAATCACGTCAAATACCAAGGCTTTCATCAAAGAATTCAAACTTTCTGGAAAGATTTTTAAAGATAATGAAATTTGTGCCTTGGTCTTCAGTTTGTTTTGCATGTGATTTTTAAAATGTTTTGTGTTGCTGTCACAAAGCCAGCTATAGTAAGTTTAGTTCCTAAATGTAGAATGGTGTTTGCCTGATGACTTCAAAGTCGTAGGCTATCCATCTTGAATGGGCATTTACAGCTCTCAAAAGACAAATGGAGAAATTAAATTATTCTCATGTTCATTTTTTTTGCAAAACTACTGTTTTTTCAATAATTTACAAAAAATGAATAATATATTTATGGTGCTTGTTAGTAGTAGCTCCAAATAATTTATAAATTAATGATAAATGTTTTACAATGTCTTTATGGTGGACATTATAGATGCTAGTGTATTGTCTGTTAATTATAGATATAGTAAGAATCAATAATTACACTGGGTTATTGCTATTTCCGGTGCTTTGGGGAAAAAGTTACCATCATGGCTGAGAGCAGTAGATGTGCTTGGGGAGTGGGAAGTCATCATCATGGCTAAGGGCTGTTGAAATGTTTTCCATTTTTTGAATTTTACATTTTGAACAAAATAACCCCTTAAGACACAAACTATTGTGAAAGACTATACCCCTTATTTTACATAAATATATCTAATTCTTTAAAGCACATTTGATGTATAGAACTTACGTGTTTTATGTCTTTTAAAAGAATGATACCTAAGTATTTGTTTCAAATATGCATAAAGCACTTGAAAATAATAGCACCATTTCTGGGGTAAAATGTCATAAACTGGCTGTGCTCTGAGGTCAGCGTCCCCCCGGAGGTACAAGTAAGTGGTAGCAGTGCTGGCAGACCACCTGCACAAAGAGAAAAGCAATCGGAGGGCACTGAAACCAGTGTCCAAGCCTTACACTCTTGCTAAGGTGCTTTTAGCGAAGCTGTCAGTAATTCTTATACCCTTCAAAGTAAGTCCTGCCATAGTTTTGGGATGACAGTGTCATTTGGCAAGCGCTCTGATCCCATTGATGCCAAATGTGCTCCAAGCCTATAACGAATTGGAAAATCTAGTTTTCCATTTATTTTTCAATCACTCAGGCTGGAATTCAAACAAGTGATGCCTTTTCAAATGTTTACTCACCGGGAGCCTCTGGTTGAAGTAGTATTTAAAGAGAGGATAACAAACTGTCTTGTTTAAATAAATTTGACTATGATTTATTAACTGTTTAAAATGTTCATGAGTGGAAAGTATGGAAAGTACCCTTTTTTTTTTTTTTTACTGATATGCAACATTATGAAAGAAATACTCTTTTGAATTTATGACAGTGAAAGTTTTTGTATACTCTTTTTTGTCTTTCTTTTCTCTTTACCAATTACACTCTAACTATATTAGCACAAAAAGTCACATTTGTTTCACTGACCTTTTTAATTCATTGCATTCTGGTTTGTACCTTTTTTTCTACAGTAAATGTAGCAGTGCGGTTATTGAAGTCAGCACTTTCAGTGGCAAGGCTGGTGAACTCATTAAGAACACTGCCAGGTGCTGCCAACCCCAGGTGTCAGCCTACTGGATAGTGAGATATAAATAACTCCTTACTGGAAAAATGCAGGCTAACAAATTACCCATCCTAGGCAAAACTAAACTAGTGCCCCGTGCTCTGGTTTGTTGCTTACTAGCTGCTAACATGTAGTCCAGATGCCCCTTCTTGCAGGGTATGAATCAGATCAATGACTGCCTCATTACCAAAAGACTGTTCCAAAGGTATCCATGCAAAATAACATTCAAGTTCCAGAATGCAGTCCAATAAATACTATCATCATATTTCTTCTTTTAAAATTATTCCTCTCTATATCCAAGCTAGTCACAAAAAGTGGCATTCTGTGGCTACTAACCATGTACGTCCTCTAAACTTGCTGCATTATTTCCAGTGGATTTTAAGGAGAATCTAGTTGAGAACCAATTCAGAAAAGCAACAACAAAATGTTGTTGACATGCAGCTACAACTACAACAGGGTGAAGGAGAGAAAGAAGGGGTGATGAGTTTTATTCATCTGTTTTCTCTTGAGCCAGTATTTTGGAACTCAAAAGTATAGGTAATATTGGTGACAGCCAAGGGACTAAAATTTTAATAAAATAAATGACACAATAAGCTTTGCAAAACATTTTGAAAACTATGCCTTTATGAGTTCTAATATTCTTTTAAGTAGTAAATACTTGTTATTTACCATAAGCCCTCTATTATTTTTGCTTGAAGGATGGAATTTATTTCCTCTATTTGTATTTTTGACAACTGAAGTCCTAGTCTTACCTTGACTGGCCCAGACCTGCCTTAGATGCAGTGCAACAGCACTGACTTTTGGGACTAGGAGCATGTTTTAATTATATTAAATGCTAGATAAATCTGAATGTTCTCAGCAGTCACGATCTCGTCATGCAAAAAAATGTGAATGGCAGACAGTAGAGTTTTGAACTCTGTAGAAAGGTGAAAGAGGCTATTTTTCAAATAGCTGGATGAGTCAGTTCAGTTATGAAACATCTGGCATAATGTTCTACAACTAACTATCCATATAGATTGGAGAGCTATCTCTTCTCTATCCTGCCTGAGATACCTGTCCTTCAACAAAAAACATTTATGTGCACTTAAAGGACTGTGGTCACACTTCATTGCAGGTCATCACAAATGTTTTTTCCACAGTTTCTTTCTGAAGTCCGGTGGTATTCAGTCTCTCTTCCAAATTGAATAAAGGAGTCTTCTATAGAGTCTCTGTAAATGACAGTGAGATGCAATATGCTTCAGATAAGAGATTCCCAATTGGGCTAAGTCTGATGTGGATGCTGGCATGGACTCAGGCACAGCATAACCTTGGAAGGTTTGTTCAAGCTGTGTACCTACACTGACTGCAACCAGCAGCGTGGGTAAAATGGGCTAAAAGAGGGAACTTCAGAAGCAAAAAGGAGCAGAGTAGATCCACTGTACACAGTCTTCATTCAATAAGAAATAATGCATATAAATAATATAAACATTATCAAAATACGTTATATAATTATATAATGGCATAATTATATAATTTATATTATTATAATTTCATATGAGTGTATTAATTATATAATAAATATATAATTTTACATATTTATAGTTAAATAATAATAAACAAATATGTATAGAAGGAGTCAGACAAATCTTATTATCAGCAGAAATGTTGAAGTAGCTATTTAGAATGTTATCCACTCTTTGGATAAATTGCAGTTAATACAATGTTACTGCCATTCTGTATTTCTACTACTGAACTGTCATTCCATGTGTCCATTTTAGAGGTTTGATCTTGGAATATGCTTAACCACATACACTACTAATTTGGAGTGAATGTTGTTTAAGTGACACCATTGGTTGTTTTTCATTTAAGTTGTGTTTTTGTTTCCTCTTTCCTCTTTCCTATTTCTCCATTTTCCTTTTTTCCTTCTTTCTTTATTTTCTTCTTTTTTTCTTATCAAAGGTCAAAAGTTATTTGGAATATAGAAGGCATGTAGAAGGCATATAAAAGGCATAAATTTCAGGAAACTTTTACAGTATCAGAGATTGGGTGTTCTGTTGACAATAAATAAGGGAAATTACTCCAAAAGTAGAGTTTAGGCATAGGAAAGGTGTGAGTATTACCGGCTACATGAGAGATTTCCGTGATGAAATTTCTGGTAGAAAATTTTAGCACCTCCATTGTACCACACCTTTTTTTTTTTTTTTTTTTTTTTCTTCTTTCAGAGCTTTTGAAGTTTAAAAACATGGCAATTCCTCTCTGTGTATTTGGAATTCCGTTAAAGCAAGTCTAGCAATTTATGGTGATTAACAGGCTAACCTGTGAATTCACTCTGTCAGTGTCAGCAGAGATGTTTCTTGGCTTCTATTTACATGCAATATTTTTATACCCCTAAATGTAAAATTGTTAATTTTCCAGGAAAAGCAAACAGCCCCCCATAACCACCACACCCTGGATATCTTTAATGTACTTATATTTTATTTAATCATGCACAAATAAGCACAGGAGAAGCATTGAATAAAGGGATAATGGACCATCCCCAATGGATAAAACAAGACATTGAATACCTTCATACTGTCTCCTTTTAAAGGGACTCTATTCAACATAGATCCTGACAGTTATTGTACTTCTTCATGGAACAGATTGATTTGACCTCCAAACCTGAAAATATGGAAGTCTCTACACTTGGAAGTTAAAGTTAAGCCCCTTTATCGGGGTGACTGAGGGGTTAGCATATGGTCTGTTGATCCCGCTTCTTAATGTATAGATCATACCCTGAGGAATGCATTTCCAGCTATTTTATTTATAGTCATAATTGCTTTTCCTGTGTGATTTCATGCAATTAACATACGCTACTGTCCAAGACCTTGGTCTCTTTTTACAATAAAAATGGCAGAGTATTAAAGGAAAGCAGTCTTTAAATGCCCTGCTTTGAAAAAAGGTATAGGCCACTTTTAAACCCAAACAAATGCTTTAGGCTCAAAGCATACTTTCTGGAAGCTTTAATATATGACTAATTTATTTATTTATTTATTTATATTTGGCCAGCATTCTGGAGGTTACCAGGGCAAAATCACAGAATCACAGAATTTCTAGGTTGGAAGAGACCTCAAGATCATCGAGTCCAACCTCTGACCTAATGCTAACAGGCCCCACTAAACCATATCCCTAAGCTCTACATCTAAACGTCTTTTGAAGACTTCCAGGGATGGTGACTCCACCACTTCCCTGGGCAGCCTGTTCCAATGCCTAACAACCCTTTCAGTAAAGAAGTTAAAAATGTTATGTCTTAGATTTGAACTGGGTTTTTAACATGGTGTCATCTTTCAGGATTAAACTATGTAGTAAGTGGTTTATTGAATATATAGTTTCAGATTGAATGTACTGCTTCAGCATCTTCATAATCATTGAAACTGTATTAAAATAGGTATTTTGGATAATGTACATTAGCACTGTCATGTGAACTGTTTACACGTTATCCACTAAAACACAGGTTTCAATACAAGGTAGGCACACAAAAATATTAATAACAAATGGAGAGGGTGAAATAAACATCTTTCACAGAAGTTTTCATATTTGTAGAAAATGCTACGCGGTCTGACTTTCAGATACTGTGTCTCCTAAAGCAAAAGAGAGGCTAGAGTAAGTTTTTGTGCATACCTAACTAGTTTCTGCAGCCTGTCTTAAAGTAACATACCAGAATATTTACACACCATGAAGGGGAACATCTTAAGTCAGAGTCAGGAAACGTTCAGCACAGGGATGTATTTGACCTGTTCTTACGCCTGAGAAGCATTTAGTCACTGCTCTCATGCAGGATCTGGAACCTGTAGCATCTTACTGGCTTCCTGTATCCTGTGAAATAACAAAGTAAGTCTCATTGTTTTATTTTCAGAAACAGTCATTAAGAGAAAGGCAATACTGGTTTTAGCTTTGACTTATGTTTCAGTGATTCCAGCACGCATCTTGGACGTGGAAAACCCAGATTCAGTATCTTCTTAAGGTTAAAACATGTATCTTTCACCTCTGCAGATGTAGATAGTTTCTCTGACCTGAACACTGTAGGTTAACAAACACTTACATTTCAGTTTCAAATAACCAAGAAATGTAATTTTTCTTTCATGTCTCTGTCGAAAAGTTAAATTATGAAATAGCTTCCAGAGGAGTCAGTTAATTATTTAAAAGCTTGTAGGGTGAACTTCATGAAGTACAAAGAGAAGTTTCACTTACTAGTCAGAGTAGCGGTATTGGCAGTCATGATGCAGTCTTTTTATATAAAGATGTACAACATGTGATGGACTTTGGCTACAGAAACAGTATTTTCATCACCCAGCAGGCCACTGTGCTTTTTCTGCTGCAGGAAATAGTAGTTCTGTTACAGCAGAACTATGCTGTGGCAGAAGACCTTATTACCTACGGTTGTAGCTTTGACTATTGTATGAATAGTTTAAAAATTATTCTGGCCATGTCTATGTTGATATGCAAGTTCTAATAGACTAGCACCAATAGAGAAAACTGTGTCTTTCATATGTAACTTATTAAAAAATGAAATCCTCTATCCTCATAAAATACATTTAATTACATTCATTCTTGCAAGCAGAAAGTATGTAAGATGGAAGTTCACAAATTAGCAACTCAGCTTTGCCTGTCAGCACTTGGTATTATTGAAGATGGTATTATAAACTATCCTCAGTAATACTTCCTTCTCTGAAAAACAGTTTTTTCATATATATTTGCAGCCCAATGTTAGCAATGTTTCTTTCAAGCAAAGAAAAGACACTAAAACTTGAAATATACGTTGTTTGTATATCAGTGTCTTAAGTACTGCAATGATGAAAGTTGGTGATATATTGATAGTTTGACTTTCGTATTTTCTACAATTTACACTAATTTTTTAACGAGAAAGAAATGCTTTGTTTATCTGTACAATGTATACATTTCTATCTTTCTCTTTATAATTTATTCATTCCTTTCTCTAGAGGATTACTCCTCGGCTTGGTTAGCTTAAACAGCAAGGAGTGCTAAAAATTAGTGGTATTGCTGCAAAGTTTTTTTCTATCATGAAAATATATTCTAACAGATAGGGTTAGGACAGTGTATATCAGATGGGCTCATACATTTCTGAGAAGCCCTCAACAGAAGACCTTTTGGCCCAACAGAACAATTATTTACTGTGTGATATTTAGTTTGTGGTTCTAGAAATAGATTAGTTTAATGTCTGCTTTTAATGAATAATGATCCTTCCCATCTTTCTTTAAATATATATAACTTTATAAACTTGAATTTTCTAAACCTACCTAAACCTACCTTTCCAGCTTTAAATCTAGAAAGTATGCCCACTGTGTACATGTTCTACTGAGGGTGAAAAGTCATGACCCTCTCTCTTTTCTAACTGGCTTCGAACATCTCAGGGGAGGACGAGCAAAGTTTCCATACCCAGCAATTGCACTCTCCCATGTTGCGTGCTGTTCAGAGAGCCAGGAGCACTCCCTGTGCTGCAGAAGGGCAGTGTGAATTCACACCTTTCCTTAGCTCAGGCATCAGGGCTATGTTTGATCTCTCATGTAGAATTCAAAGACACTTTCGTTCAAATTTTGGCACGGAAAAGCACTATTCATGCTAATTGGTTATTATAACACAGAAATATAAATACCTGAGCATACTGTGTATCAGTTATATTTAAATCAAAGTAACCTGCCTAATCCTTTAGGCTGCTATTTGTAGACACCACACAGTGTAGTGATAAGGCAATGCTTCATAGTGCTATTAAACATAAAGTCTGGGAATATCTCAGCTGCCAGAAAAATGTCGATATCCTGATGTGACATTCACAGTGCAGTGTCCTGTTTGAATTATTAAGCAGCTGTCTGCACTGTCCATGACACTGTTTAAAATATTTGATAATTATAAGAACTTCAAACCCTTAAACAAAGAATTAAATGATGTACGTGTACCTTATTCAGGGAGTTGCTGCTTGCAACTGGGAAATGGAGCATGTACATTTTGAAATCAATCTCAAAAGAACAGTATCAGGAAGATACCACAGTTTTTGGAAAATATTTCTGATGTAAAATGTGTCTTTTTTTTTTTTTTTTTCCCCAGATCTTATGAAGCAATAATTACAAAGTTATATAACTGCAGACTGTGTATTTTTATGCTGTTTTTACTTTTGTTTTGGCCACTGGTATTTTAGTATACATCCTTTGAGTTTGTTATTGAGCATTAGTTTTTGTTTTTCTACAAATGACACTTGTTTTGAATTATACAACAGCCTTCCCTATTGAGGACAATTTGTGCATTTGGTTTCCCCATATACATTTTTATTTAGGCTTTTTTTCAATGCATATAACAACTTACAATGCAATAACCAGTCATGCTTGCAGGACTTTTTTTACCCTAATTTGAGACAGTAAAAAACAAACAACAAACTAGCCATAAATAAAACCAAGTTGGCGTGGACCACAGAATATTGTGGGAAAATACACACCATGTTTTTCACATTTCAGTTACAAAAGAGATATGTAAATCTAAAAAGAAAAAAGAACAAACCATGACTTTGGACTGCAAAAAGAGAATAACTGCTATTGTACAGTTCTGAAATTAGCTGAATTTAATAAAAAGCTTTAACAAGCTTCACAAATCTGCAGATCTGAGAAGAACTCTGATCCTTCTACTTCAAAACCACAGGCCTGGAGCACTTGATATAAAGGCAGAGCTTGCTAGCTGCTGGCAATCAAAGTCCTTTCCAAGCTGCAGTGCATCAGCAGAGGACACTTATGCACACGGGCATTGTGCATAAGCCTAACGCCATTGAAGGCGAGAGCAAAACACGGTTATGATAACATGGTGATCAGCACAGGGCACAACAATACTCACAGCTGAGCAATTATCTGTTTTCATTAATTTTTCTGGCTTGCAAAATGAGAACGTTTGAAGAGGCAGTAATATCCTGTCTGTGAACTATAGGAAAATGTGTTTGACCAAGGTAGAATATCAGATCATGTTTATGTGAATTTTCTTCATATTTAGACATCACCTTCAAATAACGTCCTAAGACAAACCTGTTTTTCAGCCCCAAACTGCTGCTAATACAGGATTCTTTTATAGATAAGTGCAACTGTTACTGTGGATAGGAATAATCAATCACTGTATAAGCATTCTAGCTGGATGTCTCTGCTAAAACAAAGAATAACAACAACGTTAACACGTATCCTGGTATCATAAAACTATATTTAAAGTTGATGTACAAGTATTTGTGTCATCAGATGCAAATGTAAAACTTGCACTTACATTATTAGAGATAAAGTAATTAACACTTTTAGTTAAATTCATACATCTCAATTTCTAGGTAGCTATTTACACTGATAAGCATCCAGCCACTGTTGCAGCCACATGATTAGGGAAAAGCAATCATGAACAGATAAATATTCCCAAAGCATCCTGTGAAGGGGCTACAGTTGGGTCTGTGCACAGTTGGGTCAGCTCATGTTAGGGTTATTCACAGCCATATGTACCTCTAAAATTGAAGCTTTAAAGCATATTCAGAAAGAAAATAAATAAATTACTTGCAGGTTAGCATTTCAGGTTGTTTGCTAGTTGTTGTTTTTCTTTCTTTCCTACAAAATAAATTCCATTTTATTTTCAGAAAACATATGAGACACCAAATATCTTGCTCTTCAGTTGAGTTCTGTATGTTTAGACAAAAATATAAATAGTAAAATACAAAATGAGAACTTGATTGTGTTTTCTTAAACTTGACTCTGTTTTACGATTCTGTATTGCTTCAGCGATGTGATAAGTAACCTCATTGGCCCTGCATGTATTTACAAGGAAGCAGAACACTTTGAAATGGCCAAAAGGAAAAAAAAGAAAATGGACAATCAGAGAACTGTGAAAACTTAAGAAAGGCCAGGACAAAATGCATATTTATCATAAGGATGGAAAAAATGTCTCTCTTTGCAAAACGTAAGACATTAATGATTGCCCATACTTTATCTGCATTTGAAATTTTAAAGTCATGCTATTTGGGAGGAAAGAAAAAGAAGAAAAGAACAACACAGAATTATCATTGCTATGCCTGAAAGCCACGCAATGTCAATTATTGCAAATGTCAAGAAGATAAGTGATTTAAATATTTTTACATATTTTAGGTTGAGTATATTTTAAAAATTTTTTTTTTAATAATAATAATAATAATAATAAAAACACTACAGGGTTTGTTGGGCCGATAATGCTGTGTTGGTTAAAAAAAAATAATAATAATAATAATAGTAAAATAATCCTTGATTCTGCCTACAGAGTATATCTAGTGCATGCTATTTTGATAAATGAACACAGTTGGTATGGGGAAGAAGTAGATTCTAGATGGAACCAGCTATTTACCTCTGTTCACTGTTGCTAAAAAAAAAAAAAAAAAAAAAAAAAAAAAAAAAAGATTGAGAGAGAGAGAAAACCATGAGAATAGCTTAAAATACTGTTCTTAAATGACATCAACAAGGATCTTCTATAGCTCTCACTAACACCCCAGCCCCAAGCAAGAGCTTGGTTTGATTGGGATTCTCTTCTTACAGAGGTGATCTTTGGGTGAAGGTCCCCAAGCAGAGAGGTGTGGAAGGAACAAAGAGCAGTTAACACCTCGCAAAGCTATCAGGCTTTCTGAGTCCTCATTAAAAACTGAAAGAATAAACTGTAGATGGTGATAATTCAAGATTCACTTTCCACTCACTTTATAACACTCCATAACCCCGTGATGCCAAACTAGATCTAATTAATGTGGATACTTTTTTCAAAAGCTACAGGTTTGGCAAGCTAGATTTTCCTTAAGCAGTTAGCAGAAGAATGTGCATATTTGCAAAAATGTTTTAAACCAATAATTTATTTTTTTTTTTTAGTTTTAAAATTGCTTATGAAGTACGTTTCCTAATTACTTTTAAGTATTTAAAATTATGCATACAAAGAAATTAGCTTTTCTAGAGGAATAATTCCCAAGCAACCAATTTCTTACTGTAATTTACCCGACAAAAAATGCTATTACATTTAATTGACTAGTTTTTGTTGTTGTTTTTTTAAAAGTTATGACCTGAAAATTCTGTTGATAGATTTGAGTTGCATAGATGCTGGTCCCATTCTTTTCAAGGACAAACAGCCTTCATACAATCTGTAGAAAGGCAAAAATTCAGTCAGGGATTACTGCCACGGTTCCTTCAGGACAGAAAATCCAAATGGCCATTTGGTAGCAACATCCTAGCCAGAGGATAAGGCTTCTCCTTCCTTTTGCCTGTAGCTAATCCTTCTGCCTAAAGCAAAGCAAACTTGGAGAGTCTGGACAGCCAGGATCCTTGTTGGACTGCTCCTTTCAGGTCACTCGGTCCTGTGCTGGGATCCATCCCTGTGGAGCAGCCCAGTGGACAGACTGCATGGCCTCCCAGCTGCCTCAGAAAACAAGGGCTTTTGAGAGCAGTTGAGCCACCCAAGTTATATGTTTAGGAAGATTAATTATTGCTGATAGTAGCTGTAAACAAATATAAATCATTATATCTCTCTATAAAATACATAGATACATAACTTACAAGGAACCCTTTATATCACCTTAGTGTAGAAGACCATCTTAAGACCTTATTAATATCTTAATATCTTCAGCAATGTGCCATATATACAAGCAGAATAAGTTTGAAGTTTTCATAAAACATACAACAGAAATAGCTGATGCTTTCACATCTGAGAAATAAAAAAAAGAGTATAAATGAATGCAAACACTAAAACACGCTTATTTGATGAATCAACTACATTAGCTTTTCAAGTATCTGTAAGTAAAAGGCGCTCTGGTCTAGGGACAGCTTTCTGATAAGCACTTGCAAGCTAAGTGCACAGGGTAGGAAGCAGCCCCCTGGGTAGGTAGATACTTCTGCTGGGAAAGGTAATAAGCATTGCGTGCTTGGTGTATGAGACAATTCCTTGGCTATAATAGAGGGCACCAAAAAAAGACAGTCAAAGTTCAGGGGCTTTTGAAACTACAGAAAATAGACAATCTGACAGTTGCTTTTAGGAAAAAAATAAAAAATATATATATAATTAACTTTGATCTCTCTGATTTAATTTAGAGCTAGACTTGTTACACTTTATACATTGATTATTACAGCTGAGTTTAAAAGTTGCTGACTGTATTGCTTTCTCCGTAATCCTGTTTCTCCTGGAAAAAAAAAAATAAAATAAAATAAAAGCCAGCTGGAATGAGGGAGATGGATGTTATCAGGTTAGAATATTTATGCCTCTAATACCTAAAACTGCCATGGTCAACATAGCAGGAAAAAAACAGAACAGAAATGACTACCTAAGCTCCTACTCCAGAGGAAGGAAGCTGGTTAGGGCATTGCCTAGGGTATCTCCAGAGACACAGCAAGGCATGTGTTTTCAGCCTTAGACTAAACTAAAATGAGGAACAAAAGCTCCTCACTGTCCTTTAATTGGCAAATTAACTTGATTAGCTTCTCATCTGCTGTGCACACAGTTACTTCACCTCAGCTGATCTGTGATACATCGTTAAACCAGTAAATTATTTAGGTATCTAAGCCTTCAGGGTAATGTAAGCCACTGTAAGAAGAGTTCAATCTACCTGAGATAGATGTAATTACAAAATAATGTAAGGGTTTTGAATTCTTAGCATAAACCAGATGATTTTGAAATGAAGATAGCACTTAGAAGAAGTAGCAAGAACTTGGGAGCAGGTTATTAATAATCATCCTGTAGACTATTTTGTAGTCTTCAGCAAGCCCTGTGACTTGCATTTGATTTTGATTTCATTACAGGCCAATGATTTTGTTATTTTTTCCAGTAAGTTTTGTAGAGAGTAGGAATGTTTAATATTAATGTTAAATAGTAATGTAAAAGCCTTTCTAGTCTAAGAATCTAATATTTGTAGGTGTGTTGTGGGAGAGATCCTTTCTGATTGTCAGAAAAAAAAATAAATAGATTTGAAGTGGCAGTGCACTTAGGGAAAAAAAAAAAAAAAAAAAAAAAGAAAATAAAAGAAAAGACACAAAGTCCTAGTCTTACTCAGCAGTATGGATGTACCTGGCAAATGAGTGTCAGACTTCTGTAGCAGCACCACAACAATTTGTTCTGATTCTTGCAGGTTAATTCAGCATTTGAGAGTATATATACAGACCTAAATAAGAGTGCTTTTGCACTATGCCTTTTATATAAACAAATATAAATAAATATATATAAAAAAGAACTTGTTTTATTGACAGAAGGGCTGGATTTTGCATTCTTTAATGAGATAAGGAAAGACAGATGGAATTGGGAAGTTACCTAACTTTCTTGAGCAAAATGTGATCTTCCAAGGCTAGATTGTGCACATATGTTTAATATAGACACAGCATGAAGTTCTGTCCATAAAACATTTTTATTATGTTTTTCTTTACTTAGCTTAGCAACTATTTCTGTATTGAGAGAGGAAGAACAGAACTTCCGATCTAAATTTTCAGTATTTTTTTTAAGTTTTCATATTCTCATGTCTAAAAAAAAATAAAATAAAAAAATGCAGCCTTTGATCTCAGATCTTATAAGTTTGCACTGTAGTTGACAATCATCCTTGTCATTTTCTGAACTGTACAGTTTGATTCTTGAAACAGATTATAAATGCAAACGGTGTTTTAAACTAGAGAAAATTTATTGGATTAACTGTATCGAAACTTCCTCTACATTATTCTCCATATTGATTTGCATACTTTTTACTTGCTTCTCTGGCTTGGTCTGCATGCTGAATTAAGATAATAGTTGAAGTTGTAGTATTTCCAGTTAATTTAGACACTAGAAATTGTTAGGGTACTTTATTTTCCTATCACTTCTGAATTAATTAACTTTAACAATGATTTACTATTAACCTTAGCGCACCTAACTTCTTGTGTCTTTGAAGTTCTTGATGGTAAGCTTCTCTTGAGTAATTAAAGCAAAGTGTTAAAAGGGACGATCACTTAAGAGATGAGGTACAGTTGGTTTAAACTGTCCAGTTTTGTCTGATAGTCATTTTATTTATGACCAGCTGAAATTCATTTACCTCAGCGTGTCTGTGTTCAGTATCCCTTTTTTTCCAGTGGTAGAAGAACTGTGTAATGGTGTCCTCAGAGTTTTGGACATAAGTTTTGATTAGATAAACTGCTATTCCTAAATATGTATGTCTTTACAACTTATATGTTTCCTGAATTTCGATGAGTTTCTACATTTAAGCAGTCTTCCAATTACCCAGGATGTTCTACACAGTGACTCTATAAATGATAAACAGCTAAATGTCACTCTGACGTTTTCTCCTCAGAAACAAATCGATATACCTTCTCACAGAGGGCAGTCTTTTCAGTAAAAACATATTATGTATGTCTAGTTCTATTTAAAGCAATGAGAATTATTATTTTATTTGACAATTTTGCAGATAAAAAAGATGTATGTACATAAAAAAATGAAACATTTGAGAAGTTGAACCTCTACATTTTCTACAAGTTCTCTACATTTGAAAGTAGAGAATTTCTCCTTTTTAGATAGAAACTTCTATTTTGTTGGAAGAAACATCAGATATAACCATAAACTTTTTTTTTTTTTTTACTATAGAAAAAAAAAGGAAATAAAAGTCTTGATTTCACTGAGGTGTAATCATTTTGTGTAACAGATCAAAGATACTCATAGCATCCTTGATGTATGTTTCTTTTTAAATTACACAATTTCGGTGTATTTATTTGTGTTTTCAGTCATATTGTGAGATGTATGCAACTTAGGGACAATTAGCAATAAAGAAACATTAAGTACCAGAAATTAATCTTCTCAATGGTTCCTGATTTTTTTATTTTTTTAGCCTGGAGGGTTAATTTTATGGCTTTAGAGCAATCATTATTTATCATCTCTTGGTTTACGGGAAAGAATTAGAGTTATTAGCTATTAAATTATCCATGAAAATTTGACACTACACTAGACCAAACAAACCCTGGGGCTTGCTGATTTTCCCAGTATGAAACATCTGTGACTTCAACTAGAGAGAACTTAACATTGTCTAATTAGATTTCTAAGATTTATAAGGCTCAAATACTCTATTATTAGAAACCTGAAAATTGGAGCAAAAGTTGAAACTTGCATTTACTGAAGATTATTTTAAAACATTTTTAACAGCACTGTGTGTTGCTAAATACTACTTGCTTGTAATTGCTGAAGATTACCAAATAATGTATTACAGCCTATAACAACAGGAGTTCAGAAAAAAAAAAAGTGCTCTCTACAGTTCTACTAAGTTGCAGCCTTCAACTTCTGTAATTAAAAATACTTTATTGAAAACGTAGCAGTAATTATATGCTCATTTTTAAATTCTAATTTAAGTATAGTTTGTTTTCTCATGCAGTCTGCTGAAGTAAAAAGTCAAGTTTGCTTATTTTTCTTTTCTGCAATATTATCACTCATGGACAGTGAATGATAATCATCATTCATCAGAATATAAGAAGTGATTTTGTGTTGGCTCTGATCTTGTCTGCCACAGTAAATTATGTACTGTTCTGTCCTTCGACGGAGTCAGCATGGCTTTTTAAAATGGTATTTAGCTATTTCATTGGATCTTCTCATTTTGGGTCTCAAAATATTTCAGAAAGTTTAATCTGTTAACATAAAAATAGCACTATAGCCCAGTCACTATTACTATAATAAAAATGTTAGGAACACGATGGTGTTTGCAGATGACTCAGAAGTTAGGAGTTCTGCAGAAGTTCTGGTGCAGAACCAGAATTACTCCTCCACTGTTAGTCTGTACTTCTTGCATTTGGATTATGGCAATCTTTAGTTACAGGATCCATTTTTTATTAAGTACACAAAATAAATAGTGCTTAGCTAATAACCAGCTTTTCAATATTTTCTCTCTTCCTCATTGTTCATTGCATTGCCCCATATATTATTTACTATAGTCTATTCAGTTCCAGCTCTGAAGAAGAAATGATTAATTTCCTCAAGAGTTTTTCAGTGGTGTACATCACTATATTATCTGACTTTTTCACAAACACTAATTAATCTTCATAACACCCTTGTGGGTGAGGGGTGGAATTAGCCCCAATTCGTAGAAAGGAAACTCATTTACTGAGAGGACAAGGTCACAGATCTCCATAATACAGGTAATACTCCATAGTTTCTTAGAATATTACATACTGCTTTATTCATAGAAAATTCCTATCAATTTCAGTTTTGTTTGTGAGAAAGAAACATTTCTAAAATGTTTCCAGAAATTTTACTTTAAATAAAAGCTTCACTATATAACATTTCAGCCAGAAGGATTATGGTGGTAAAGCTTGAAGGGATTGAAGAGGCAGTCTCATTAAAAGTGAATGTGATTTTGATAACAGGTGGTAATTCCAGGTTTGTTTAATTCTACACTAATAAATATTGAAAAAAATGACAGAAGTTTTGTGACTTTGCCAGTACCATATAGTGTGTCTCGTGCTGACTCGGTGCTAGAGACAGGCATAATCACATCTCACTCTAAAATGTAACTCACCTGCTTAAACCACTAAACCTTTTTTGCTTACAAAATGCTTTTGCTCAAGTACACTTCACAAATAGGTAATGCACTGTGCAGATCTTGTGTACCTACAGTACTCTCTGTCTACCTACATGAGCTGCAAAAATACCTTTCTTTGAGTTCAGCTGTACACAGGGTAAATCCAATTTAACAGTAGCCTTTGAAGTTTGGATCACATTTCCAGCACGTGGACATCTTTCCTGATCACTTTAGAGACTTCCAGAGAGCACATAATGCTCAGACCTGTGTATATAATTCAGAATTCAGGTTCCAGCAATGTTTGTAAGCATACAGGTAGGAAAGGGCAGACATAAATGATATCTTCCAGTTTCCGGCAACTTTCAGCTTATAGGATTTCTTGCGGCATTTGTGGTTTGACAGTAGGTAAGTAAGGAGATCCCAATCTGACCATTACAAAGCCATTTTAATGTTATCCATATCAGTGCATAATTATACTGATATATTATGCTAATATTTTGTTATTCTCTACTAGGTTTATTTGTGAATATCTGTAAACTTATTTTTCTTCCTTTTTATGTTTAAAAAAAAAAAAAGTGAATGGTAAAATTTAAAGTAATTTCAAAATCCTGTTGCAAGCCTAGTGGTCTACTCTAGCAAATTTGAGTGGAAGCAGTATTTTCCATATTCATATAAAATTTAAATGTAGAAGTACTTAAGTTGTTTCCTGTTGCCATTTTTCTGCCCGCTCTCGATACATCCACCTTACAACAGAAAAAAAATATGGCTAGAATAACTGTATGTATGTTACCTTGTGTAACTCTCATTTCCTCTCAGACCTCTGACTTACTGTTATATATTGTTGGACTCCATGAGCCTTGTGGGTCCCATCCAACTCGGGTGAATCTGTGCTGAGCCCGGTGTCTGATTTCCCAAATTTTGCATCCATTTTCTTTCCATGCAACCTGTGCCAGGTCTGCTGCAGCTGAAGTCCTTGTGTGAATCCACACGATGAATCAACATTTACTTTTCATATAGCTGTAAAGAAATACATTAAAATGAACAAGTGAAGACTTCTGTTTGCTGATATGCAACAAAATATGAGCAGACATAATCACAAGAAAATACTGAGTTTTTAATTTTTGCTTTGTGACTATATTTTAAGAAAGTCATTCAGCTAGAACATAATAACTTGCATTTATTATTCAAAAACTATTACTGAACACCTATTGTATTGTGCATGATTACAGCAAAATAATCGAGACATTATTTTAAATTAATTAGTATGACCTATTGTCCTTGATCCCTGCATCCTTTGAGGACCTGTTAGTTAAACCATTCATTTTTTAAATTGCAAATCAAATTTATTTTTAAGAGTAACTGATGTTCTGTTTGATTAGAACTGCTAAATTATTAGCATCTTGATGCTGCCACCTTCAGGCACAGATGAGGGCAATAGGAAACAAAAATAGATCCTTGGAATAGATCCTTGGTGCTGTCTAAAGCTGAACTTCTGTTATGTGTACTGGGAGAAAAAAAGACACGCACTACTTGTTGCTAAATGAGAGCTGCTTCAGCAAGATCTCTAGTCTCCTAGCTTATGTGTTTATAGAGCATACTGAAGAAACATGTAGTGACAAAGCAGCTTTTGTTTACTTAGGAGGGGAGGTCACAGCTTTCTATTCATCCATAATAAAACTATTCATGGGCTCTGCAGGCTGGGCATGCTTGGTTATAAGCTTCCAGTGGAAAAAGAGCAATGGAAAAATAAACATAAATAGAAAGCAAGATTTTCTATATCCAGATTTTGGCTGCTTTACTATTCAGAAATATTTAAGAACAGATATCCCACTGGGTCAGAGCAAAAGTCAGTATGTCAACTATCATGTTTCTGGCAGTAGCCAGTAACAGTTGCCTAAGGAAGAAGGCAATCATAAAAGATACTGCCCTAGAAAACTATCCTATCACAAAACTATCACAAATATTTGTGATTCAGGAGCCAGAATGTGTACCTTGAATGGAATTTTATTCCATAAATTTGTCTTAATTGATTTAAAGATCATGGAAACTTGCCTTTCCAGCTGCTTCTGCTTTTGCAGCTAGTTCTGTACCTTGGATCATCCTTGTTGCCCTTCTGTTTCTCTGCCATTGAAACGTGTCACCCTAGAGGTAAGGAGAACAAAACTTAAAAAACACTTGTGTGAATTTATGTGAAGATATTTTCTGTTAATTCTCTATTCCTTTCCTAATAGTTCCTAAAATTTTGAGTTATTTCTTCTTATTGACTACAGAGAAATGTACCAAAACAATCTATAAAAATCTCAAGATCTTACTCTGGAGTAGTAATAGTCAGTTGGTAGCCCATGTTGCTTTTTTTTTTTTTTTTTTTTTTGCCTTTTTTTTTTCCCCTCCTTATGTTGCACTGCAATTCTCTGTGTTTAATTAGATATGTCATTTTATTGTTTCAGTTATTCAGGATTTTAAGGCTCTTAACAGATGGTTCTTGTCCTTATTATCATGCAGAACTTAATCATCGCAGACTTGTCCCCTCACTAGTCACTTCCTGGGTCATTTATGATCTGAGTAGCTTGAACAGCATGGGTCTTATTCCTGACTCTTGTGCAACTCCATTAGCAATCCTCTTCTCTGTGATAACTCTCTGTTACCCATATTCTCTTGCTAAACTTCCATCAAATTACTGCCATTGTAAGGGACTTCATCTGTGTGACAACGGCCTGATTCCTTTAATGGACTGCAGTTAATGGACCTTATGATACGTTGTATGGGAATCTAAGTAAAACAGTCATAGGGTCACATGCTTACTCATTCCTTCAAAACATTCCAGTGGATCTGCATGGCATGACATTTCTCAAAAGACAACTCTTCTCCCTAACGTCTTATTTATCTGGGTGCCTGCTAGTACTACAGAGTAATTTGTACTAGCTTGTTTAGTACAAACGTCATGGTCTGCAGTTCCCCCCATCTTTCTGGACCTCTTTTCAAAATTCTCCCTAGGTTAATTATTGTCAAAGCCTCTCATGTGAAGACAGTGTTAAATATTATTTAACACACCATAATGAGTAGTTAAGATCTTTCTTCACTGAGTTGCTCTAAAACTTTTGGGTAAATACTGTCTGGTGCTAGTGTTTTGTTACTACTGACTACTACTGCATGGCCTTTTCTGTGTTTCACTATTCTACCTTGTTTTATAAGTCCTCTACAAAACGAGTTGCAGAGTGGGCAGCTCCTCAGATTGCTGGTGACCAGAGATACAAAAGATTCATTTCGCTGTTTGTGCTTCTTTCATACCTTGACATTTGTTGACTTTACAGGCACTGCAGTAAATCGCTTCCTGCCTCTGATGTGCTTTGAAAAGGGTTTATTAATAGATGTTATGTTTTTTTCTACTTTTTCCCCAAACTTTTTAATGGCTTGACTTATTTGCATTTTTTCACTTCATATGCCAGAGTTTACGGTCATCCCTATTTTCCTCATTTAGACACAGCTTCACTTTTTCTTCTTATTTCTGAGAGTCACTTTATCCCTTCTATTTTAACCAAACTGATTTCTTTTTGGGTCTTCCTCATTTGTTTGTGACTCTATCCATTTTTCCTAAGACTTGAGAATTTTATTCCTGTACATCTTCTACAACATATTTAAAGATTTAACTTATAACTAACATTTTTTTCATCCTTCCTAATAAGTTCTCATATTTCATTATGGTACTTCTTTTGGAAAAGAAGTATATACAATAGTTTTTGTTGTTGTTGTTGTTAATCTCTTTTTGCTCCTGCAAGAATATTTGGAATGTATGTACACTATGATTACTGATAAAGAACCTCTGGTCAATAGTAACATCCTATTCTTTCTTCCCTGTATAATGTGCACCCTAATATTAATGTCCCATTGATTGTCATCTGTCCCTCCAGCTATGATCTGATATGAGGCTATGTTATGTCTTATTGACATAAGGCTATGTCAATAGCCTTATTTAAGAACAGAATCATTTTATTTCTTAGACCTCATGATTATCATTGTTTCACTGTCAGTGTATTCTGACAATTTTCCATTGTTTCTAGCTTGAGTATTTCCAACCATCCTGTCCTTCATTTGAAGATACAGAATATTTTGTCTTTGTGGCTGTCAGGCACGTTATGAGCATGGCAAACTTTGTCACATCTTGGTTGGAGGCATTCTACAATACTTACTAGTGTT
Source organism: Aythya fuligula (assembly GCF_009819795.1). Taxonomy (NCBI): domain Eukaryota; kingdom Metazoa; phylum Chordata; class Aves; order Anseriformes; family Anatidae; genus Aythya; species Aythya fuligula. Next base: position 22,033,782 of record NC_045562.1, on the reverse strand, counting down.
CCTCATCTTTAGCTTTAAAGTCTTGTACGACCTTTTTGATGTAAAAATCCATCAACTTGGATAACTTGGATTTAATAATAGTTCAAAGGAAGTCTGACTATCCTGTTTGAGCACCCTCCTTTCCAGAAATGTGTCCAGTTTCTGTTTGGTTTTATACTCCCCCCCCCCCCCCCCCCACTGTGTTAATCACATGTGTTTACACTGTGCCTCCTCAAGAGCCTTTCTGTCTTGTCTTCCATATCCTGGGAACAGTTTCAAGAATTGTAATATGGAGAGCTTCTTTTCAGATTCCTATGGAGCCCTCTGCAATTTTGCTCTACTCTTGCTTGTCACAAGACAAGGACTTCTGATTTGGAAATGGGAATTCTGTACAGTACTCTGGAAAGTCTTGTTCTTTCCCAGTATTCTGTCACCATTTATTCTGCTGGATGTAAGAGGGCAAGTGAATGCTTTATTTTGTCTCTGATCTGCACTAATCTGTTTCTACTTTGACAGTTAGTCCACTGAGTGCCCCCCATAGCTGAACTTGCAGGCTAGGCAGCCTTATTTCCCTCTCTTTGCCCTTGAACTCACCCATTTTAAGTCCTCTGCTCACCTAATTTGCAGAAGTACCCAGAGACTCCAGTCCTGAGTACTGACTGATGAATTTTCTCTGCCAAAGAAGAAAGCAAGAGATGCTCTTCCAGATGGTTATAGACTACCTAGAGTATGCTTCTTAACATTTCTTTACTTCTCAGACAGAAATGCCTTTGAACAAAAGCAGAGTGGAAGTTGGTGGGAAATACTGGGGTTGCTGAAAGAAGTGGGAAAATAACTACTTTTGAACTTCTGCCTTCTTCTAGGAATTTCTTCTTCTAGGAATGCTTGCCAAAATACTAAACACCATGAACTGAAGGTAAGAGGGGAATAAAGAAAGAAGTGGAGGATTTAGTTGTCTGTACTTAGCACCCTTCCACTGTTTAGAATTCTTTTGTATGTTGTCTAGCCTCCGGCTCCTGCTCCAAAGGCATTTCAAAATGCAATTGCTCAAGTTAGTTGTTGACATGGAAACACCTTGTAACAACATCCTCTCCATCATCTTATACACTAAGTACTTCAAGCCTTCACTTTATAAACCGCTTTACCGCTTGGGTTATCTGTACCATTGAAACTTTTTGTTTTTGCTGTAAGGCTGTCCTCGGCTTTTTCTCTTTTTTGATGCCAGGCTCGGTTGTTTCATCTTTCTGTCATGAAGTTCAGATTCAGGTAAATCTTCATGGCTGAATTTCATCTAGGCTAAATGTCTATGACAGTCTAGAACAAGTGAACAGAAAACACAAAGAAGAAGGATAGATGTGAAATTTAGGCAGTCGTTAGCTGGATCATGGTTTTATAAACTTGTTCCTTGTCTCTTAGTGTTTTGGAAATGTAATAAATAAAAACATTGAGCATTACAACTCTGATTGTCTAAACTTCAGTCTGTTTCTTCAAATGTTTATACTTCAAATGCTAACACGATGATAGCAGTTGGTATGTTGTCAGACAAGCTGGTGACAATCTCAGAATAACATGCGCCTTAATGTTGTTTTATATCATCACTTCCTTGTTTGTCACACACAGTTGATTTTTTTTCACCTGCACTGCAATGCTGTCTTTCATCTTTTAGCATAGGGAGATTTGTCTGGGAAGTACCCGCAAAACAAAGATTTGACTTAGTCTGAGGATCAATAATATTAATTAACAAAACTATGTGTAATAAATATTAAAGATCATTATTTTCCCTGGCTTGTGAATTGAATACTGTTTCAACAATATTAGTAAACAATAATAAATGGTATGGCTGTTTATAAACTAATGTCATTGATTCTTTTATTTAAATTAGATGAATTAAATAGATAAACTCCCCTTCCCCCCCCCCCCCCCCCTCCCTTGATTGTCATAATATTACTATATGGGCTTTGTCTTCCTTTCTCTCTCTCCTGGTGATTTCAGGCTGTACATATAATCCCTATGGAGAGAATTGATAAATTGGTTGTTAACATAAAGTCATTTCTGAAGTTGAATGCAGTTAGATATAGGTCTTTTCAACATGTAGGAAGAATTTAATTAAAATGAAATTAAATTCTAAATTAAATTCAAGTAATAAATGGATGCTATCCAATATAATAAGCTATTCTCATAAGAAATTAGCACTGTCCAGTAAACTGATTTTAGGTCTTCAGGCTGGGTTTTCTGGAAAATAATTGTATAAGTAAAAAGTAAAGGAAAATAAGTTTAGGAGTTTTTAGGTGTCTGTCTTTCTGGAGTGTAAAATGTCACGATGTATGTACTGTGAATCAAAACTTCTTCCACATTCTTGAAGACTGGCTTAAATTCATGATTTCTTTTAAAACAAATTGGATTACTGTTGTAGCTGTAGAGAAAAACACCATCCATATTAGGGGACAGCTAAATTTCCAACCTATTTACAGTTTGTTCCTGTTTATTATAGTCTGTTTCTTATAGACATCCTGCTGTATTTATTTCTGTTCATGATTTTATTTATAACTAGTTATTACTGCATGCTAGTTTTGTTCTGAAAGACTTATTTTACACAGCACTATTTTATTCTTCAGAAAGGAGTGGAAATATAGAAAGAAAATCACATTATGCATTTAGGCTTATTATAAATTATCATCAGCATGCTTTATTTTGATGTGGAATTTTGTAGTCAGGTAGGATGTTTAACTTAGATGTATTTCCTCTTAATTCACTGGAGTTTTCATTCCCACTTTCTCTTTTTTGCTTTGTGGATGAATGATAACAGGATAGGGAGAATGATTCTCATGTTAGGCACATTTTAAGCCATACTTTTTTGTTATATAAAACACATTGCACATCTTCGCATATCTACCCGGGGAATTACACATGGAACACAAAAGCAGTTCCTAAACATAAAGGTTTAAAGAAAATAATATTAGTACTTCACTTTTGCTCTGCATTCTTGTCTCACTAGAAGTCCAAGTAATTATTCTCCCCATTTCTGTTACTGTTAGTATGTAGTTAAATGCAATGACCTAGTCAAATCATGAGTTTCATGATTGTATGTTACCACTAAAGCTCTCTCAATTACTTGGGAATCTTCATTTCCCGTCCTTTCTTAAACATTTTAAAAGCAAATCACTATCCTCTTTGGAAGGAAAAACAAAACGTATATTCTAACTGAAAATAGAAAGAAAACAAAAAGTTTTTTTAACCTTTTTGGTTTCCACATACTTTTATATCACTCTTACAAATTTGAGCATTCTTTCTCATGTTAGCTGAATGTGTGTTAGTAATACATTTAAATCTGTTAAAAATATTTGGATATACTAACTCAATAGCAGTCAGAACATATATGTGCTTTCCTAAGAGGTCCTGGGCAGAAGGACTGTCTCTGTATATAAGTTCGTTCCTTTGTTTGTTTTAATAAGCAGATATTTGTTATTGTGACTCTAGGGAACAAAGTCAAGCTGTTAGACACTAAGATTGGATGACTGCAAATCTGGGGCTTCCACATTCCACATTAAGTGTTCAAAAATCTTGAAAGAAAATCATGTAAAATAACAAAGGTAATTCACTAGTTCCAATGGCAGTGATAACTAATACCTGGTAAAATAAGGAAGATGCAGACTGAAAATGTTACTAAAGTTATATTACAGTAATGTTTTTATTCTTGAAAGGGATTAGAGGAGCCAGTTGGATGCAAAAGGATCTCAGTAGGGCCTTCTCAATCCTTTGCACCTGCTTGACAAAAGGAAGCAAAATGCATAGAAAACAGAAGTTTATATGTTTGCTTCCTCCTAAACACATTTTGAAAGCAGTGTCTTCACTGCATCTCCTTCCTTCAGAACATCTTTATCTGTATGATACAACTAGACTTGTGAAACTTCAGGCTATTTCTGTTTGTCAAATAGTACATTGTAGCTGCTCAGGATGGAATATTTACCAAAGATAACTTCACAGAATTGGTATCAGTCGTTCAAAGACAAGCCATTAGGCTGACAGGTTAACTGATCTCTTTAAAGAAAGTACTTTGATGGCTTTTATTCAGCTTCAAAGAACATCATGGCAGTTTACAGGGACAGTAAGGAAAACAAAAACAACATACACTCAAAACGCTATTTTGATAGAAAAGCTACATTTTTATTTTATTTTATTTTATTTTATTTTATTTTATTTTATTTTATTTTATTTTATTTTATTTTATTTTATTTTATTTTATTTTATTTTATTTTATTTTATTTTATTTTATTTTATTTTATTTTATTTTATTTTATAGTAGTAGTCTGCTTTAATCTATGGTAAAGAACCATAGAATAGAGGTGAATGTCTGTGACCTAGCAGCTGTTAGTGAGCTGTGTATCACTTGAACAATAGGTTGGGTACAAAGTGTACCCTTTTTTTGCTAAGCATAGAATAGCCAAATTTAAATTTTATGCATCAGAAGCGTCAGAATAAAGGACATGATAAACTTTTAAACCAAAAATTGGTCAAATACATTTTTCAGCACCTTCAACACTTGCTGGTTTCATAGGAATTGGTGACTGATCTCTGCAGTCCTTTTTTTGGTAGTTAGGTATTCAAATGTGTTGCTGTTTAAGGTGACTTGTCCTACTTTTCACTTGTAAGATACTTTTTTTTTTCAAGGTTTATAACAGAAAATGTTTTTCTCTTATAATCAAAGAAATTAATAAGTTCTAAGAGAGAATGATTAGCCAGAATGATGGGTTTCCTTCCAAGCAAGTCTCTAGGAAGCTGCAACTATGCTGTTAAGAAATGAAAGTGCATATGCATTTTAAGGGGATTAAAGAAAAACGTTCTTAGAACATTTTAAAAATTATTATTCATTATATTCACTGTCAGTGGTGCAACTACTCTTGCTTTCAAACATGAACCTTAAATGAAGATTTCTTGCTATCTACAAATTAATTCTAAGTATAAAAAGTGATCTTTAAAAGATGAGAAAAAAAACCTACCTTGTAACCAGAATGAACCTTAAATGAACCTTAATTAAGAATATTAAACCATCTCCTAATAGACACAGGTATTGATCTAATTAACAGGAAGTGCATAGCTAAACGGAAAGATCCAACAGAATAAATCCCCTCTTGTTGACATAGTGTTGGCACAGAATTTTGGCAATGGGGAAATTCTCAATAATATCTTTGATCTGTTTCCCCCACCTCCACCCAAATACTCTCATTTATGGTCAAACTGTCTGGGAATACATTTCAGTGTGCACATGGTACATTGTTCTTTCATGGCAAAGAGTAACTTAGCAGGAAAAACAAAATCAACTAAACCAAAACATATATGGCTCTTAGGTTCCCTTATATTTTGAAAACAAGAAGTAAAAAATACTGTTTTGTAGAAAATATATTATCTGATACACTTAATATATTCTGAGTAGCTGAAGGTCTGCAATACCAACCAGGCCAATGTTTCAGAGAAGGCCGATGAATTGTGCTTACCTTTGCAAAAAATACCTAACAGCCAATATGTAAAAGGAAATCACTTTCAATGACTGAAATTATAAAATTTAGTATAATCTTCTTTCAAATGTACAAGTGTCTGGAGTAGAATTGATCTGGATGAATTTGTATGCTGTTTATGGGTATTGTGCATATATTTGTATAGCACATCCCATTTTTTGCAATTACGTTTAAGAATTAGTGAATGCGTTAAATTTTCCTGTCTTATTTTATCATTTTACCTAAAGTAGAGTTTAGAAATAATAAATGTACTTTAGAGAGAAAAATGAACTGGCAATTTCCTGGCATTTAGTTTCAATAATCACTATGAGTTATGAGTCAGATTCAGTCCTCATTGTACTTATTTTGATTCTATTTGGTTCTCAGAAGTCATACAGGGTTTGTAGGCATGCAATAAAAGTAAATTTATCTGTATTTATGTATGTTGCACACAGCTGGTGTATATATGAGCCTAGAACAAAAGTCTAGATGAGACCAGTCTCAGTCCCCAAAAGGCCATGATTTCAGCTAGCTTTGTGAGTTACAACTGTATGTTTTAGATTCCGTCTTAATGTATTCATCCTAGCTAATAGAATTTATTTCTATAGTGTAAAAATATCAAAGAAGAGTCCAAAATCAAAACATTGGTGCTGTTTGAATCCTCATATAGGCTTAATACATGCAGGTTGTGAAAGAGTGAGGTTAAAGATGGGCTCTCGACACATTACAAAAATACTTTCAATGATATTACCAAAAGCCAACATGTAGGTGTACATGTCTCTCTTCTTTGTCTGTAGCTTTGAGCTAGTTGAAGAATTTTGAAGACTGAAGATTTTTTTCACTTATGCAGATTTTATCCTGAATTTTGAACTGCTTAGCCAAAGGAATTTTAAGGAAAAAAAAAAGGGGGGGGGGAAGGAGGGAGGGAAAGGGGAGTTGTATTAATGCATATTTCAGAACAGCCTGAAGATTTACATAAATTTATATCTAATCTTTCTATTTTTGAGACCATTAGCTAGCTCTAGAGAGAAGATGAATATAAAATACATTTTCTCTAAGATTTCCTGGACTTTAAATTTAAAAAGGAGAAAACGGCTACATTTTTCCTCTGGTGTAAATCATGGCAGCCCCATCCATTTCAGTCAAGTTGCACTAACTTTGTGAAAGGGAACTTTGGAATTTGACCAGCGGCTTAGTCATCTGTCAGCCGATAGGCACCTATTAGCTATAGTAAGGACTGCAAGACTATGGATATTATTCTTAAAGTCACAACTATTGGTATTATTCTTAAATATGCTCCTATTAATACTGATTGGTGACTGTATATTCTTATAACGCAGCAGATTAAGCAATATTATCTTTTAAAACTGTTATTTTTGTTAAAATAAGAAGGTGAAAAATGTTCTTACTGTTTATCTTTTCTGTGACTTCCACATTCCTATTTAGTTTTCCCATTTTTTTATTGAGTTAGGACAGAGTAATTCATGTTAATAGACGGAAGACACTTGTTCTGAAAGTTTATCTGATTTTTACTTGACTATAGTTATAATAAAGATATAGGTACTAACACTGCAATGCACATACATTTTATATAACCTCACACATATGTGCACCCTCAAATACAGTAGATAGAAGAAAGAGCTACAAGCGTATGCTAGAACTGCAGCATTTTGATAAAAGAGGAGAAATATTTTTCAGGTGAAATACGTTTTAAAATAATTCCAAAGTATGAAAGCCTGTAAAGTACTTTCCAAGATTGTGAGAGTAATTACATGAAACAGAAATTAATTCCTGCTTTTACTCCAAGTTAGATTTGCTCAGAAAAATGTCATATGAAAATCTTGAAGTTTAATCAATACAAACAGCTGGGAACCCCTTTTGGGTTTGATACCCTTTGCTGACTTTCTGTAGCCACTTCCTCAAAGCTGTATATGCTCAATATTACTGGAATTTTCATCCAGAATAGTTTTTGGATGATCTGCAGTGTAGATGTAGGTTTTCACAAATCAATAGTATTTTAGTTATGTTACGTAATTTTATGGATTTGGCAGCTTTCATCTTTCTTTCCTAGTACTGATTGATATCCTGCTTACATAAAGGTAACTCCATCCAGAGTGAAGAGTTTTACCCCTCAGTGAATACTTTGTCAGTTCTGTTTTTAATAGGACAATAAAAAGATACTAACTTTTTGGCTTTTGTATGCATTTTTTGGCCATTCCACATTGCTGATGTATAATAATAACAATAATTATGGTAGCACATCTGCAATCATTTCAGTTTATTCATAGCTAGACATTACTATCAACAATAAAAATTTTCATGTCTAATGAATTCTGTTTGTTTATTCTCTCTTATCAAACCTCATGTCAATCTCAACTGAAAGTTAAAAATGTTCCTTCCATTATTTTAGAGAAAATGGGAAAATATCTCTAAAATAAATATCAATTGTGGAAGTCCATTCTAAAATTTTTGATATTCTGTCTTCACTACATTACGGCATAAATAGCATCATACCTACAAAACAATGTGTCTTCATGCATAAGATTAAAGGATGACAACTACTTAACATGATTTAGACCTTGAATATAAAACGAACTAGCTGCATATATATACATATGGAAGAATTTCATGTATTAGCTGTTTCATAAATAAATGAAGCCAACTGATTTCCTCTTAGTATATGAAGATTTTTTTTACCGAATGTTTTTAATGTCTAATGAAAATCTCAACCAAGTTATATTTACATTATTATACCCTATTTCTATGAAGTGAGTTGGTGTTCAGCCTTCGTGTTGATGAGAAATGCCTATATGTAGTGCACGTCAAGTATTTTTTAGTTTATTAAAATGATGTCAAATAATTAATGTCTTGAAGCCCAGCCTACTAAAAAAAAGAGTTTATAGCACATTAGTAGGGCAGTATATGGAAGCTTAATTTACATCTATGTATATATAAATATTTGGTAGCTAAACCAATTCAGTTTCCCTTGTCAACCTAGTTGTTTTAAGGAGCACTAAGGGGTTTTATTTTTCAGCCAGGAATAGACATAGAAATCCAAACAACACATAATTACAATTTAAGATACTGTGATATCATTAATTTTATGTCTAAGACAGTAAGAAAATTAATTGTCAGTAAAAGACTAATTTTCTTGTCATTGCAACTGTCCTAAAACACTGAATAGAATTCCCAAATGTTTTGTTTTGTTTCTGAACCACTAAAATTGCTTTGAATCACCTCCTTGGGTGATGCTGAATCAGTGTGAATTTCATAAATAGATCAATTATATTTTTTTTGTGGCATGTTGAAAATATATAATGCATCTCCTGTTTGGTTCAGAATTTGGATAGTTGATAATTCATGCTTCTCATGAAAGGGAGGATGGCAAAATTTCCTTTCTTCATCTGATTGACCTTGAGCAGACTTTGAAGATTACGCATTTGTAATTTAACTGATTTGACTGTTCCTAGGGAAGCAGAAAATAGGGGAGAGGGACCAATCCAGTTTCTTGTTCAGAGTGATCCTAGCCAATGGGACCTCTAGTACACCTACCAGTTTCCGCTTACATGGTGGTTAGGTGCTTTACGCATCTCCTGGTTATTTACCAGGACATAAATAACCAGATGGTTATTTACCATCTCCTGGTTATTTAAGTTAATAAGCATAGCCTACCATCTAAATCCATCTCCTTCTTCACCTTAGAGTCAGCTGGACATAGAATACCTTAGGTTGGAGAGAACTCTATCTGAGAAACTGTTCAGAGCTGGGGCAATGTCAAGGTTTGGTCAAATCACTCGGGGTCTTTTCCAGTTGAGTTTGAACGTCTCAAAGGGTGAAGGTTGCACAGCCTCTCAGGGGCCTTGTTCATTCCATGATTAAGGACCCTTTTGTCTGTATTTTGTTTCCTTTTATCTAGTTAGTAATTACCTTGCTGAAACTTGTGGCCACTGACCCCTGTCATTTCACTGTGCACTGCACAGACTCCAGCTTCATATCCTTTATAACCACCCAGGAGATAGCCTTCTTAATCTTTTTTTCCATGCTGAACAAATACAGATCCCCTGGCCTTTCATCCTTAATCATCTTCTCCAGTCTCCTGACCAGCTGGTGCCTCTCCACTGGACTTGATCCGGTTTGGCAATCTCTCTTTTCTACTTGGGAGCCCAAAACCAAATATAGTACAGCCTCACGAATGCTTTGTAGAGAGGAATAATCACTTACTGTCTAGCTCTGTGCTATTGGAGAGAACTTGCTTTGTATGTGCAGAAATATACTCTTATTCTTCTCAGGTGATCATTTTGGTCTTGAGCTGAAGAAACTGATTTTCTGCATGTTAAGTTCAAGTTGTTTCCCTCAGTTTTTAAGTAAAGGTAACGAGAGTGGCTTTTCAAATCTCATAAAACATGAGGCTGTTCCTTAGTACATGCAGTACGCTTGCAGTATTTGCTTCTCAGATATTACTGTGTATTTTTCAGATGTTATTTGATGTTCTTGATTAAAACTATGAAAAAAAAATCTTATCTTTGTATATTCTAGTTAATTTCTTTATTCTAATTAATTTCTTTAATGTAATGATGTAATAGACCAGTGGCAATTTCATACCGATCATAAAACAAATGCTGAGGACAAGAACATGCATATATACAAGTGAAAACCACAATTATATGTGAAATAAACAATATTCCTACACATAAATGTAATGTTAATGTAGCCTATTCTAGTAAGTGTTGTCTATGGATAAATAACTTACACATCAGAACAACGTAAGTTCTGAGAGAAATGACTGAGAGGTATATCTAGTTATGAAAGATCAAACTCTTACAATGGAAAATTATGAATGAATGTGAATGGTCTATTTGTGATCCAGGAGGACCACGGTAAATGAATGTGAATCCTCTATTTATAATCCAGGAAGATCTGTGTTTTTTGTTTGTTTGTTCATTTTTTTTCTGGTTCTTTTACTTTCCAGAAATACTGTTGGCCAAGTCAGAGCCCTAGAGTGTTTGGTATAAGCAAAACTTTTACACTTTTTATAGATGTAGCCTTTTTCTTTAACAGCACAAATTCCAAATGTCTTAGAAGCTGATTTTCCACTTTTCTAAGTGGCCCTGTGCCACTCCAATTAGAATCAGTGGGTCCTGAGGTTTCTGTAACGCCTAAGCTGATACAGGCAGGAACATACTTTAAGGAGAGAAGTAAACTGGCTTTTCACAAGGTGTGCCTAAAACTCTCTTCTGTCGTTTTCTTCCAGTCCTTCTTGGTCTCAGTATCAAGCATCTCCTACAAGATCTAGTATGCTTTTGTGAACTGGTGGCACTGTTTCTGCACCTCTATCTGAAAGTGGATCATATTAATGAGATGTAAGATATCAAATGAGAATGAGATATCCTATTTGATCTCTTATACATTTTTTGTTCTCATGTGACAGTGGTGGAGTTGATGGACTGCATGCCAGTTCTTGACCTCCACCTTAAAAAAAAATCATAGTTGATGAAAGATTTTTAACAGAATTGAGAAATGCGTGGAAAGAAGTTAAGCATAGCTCTGTAATATACTGTGTGTCATTTTCCTGCTGAGGAAGGTAACTTCTGATCTAGAAGGAAAAGAGCTGTGTACGTGTGTGCATTCACATGCACACTCATTTGTATATTGCATGAGGATCTCACTTAGATTGTTTTAAGACTGTTTTTTAAAGGTCCAGACTGAGAAACAGGCAATATATGGTACATTTTTTGCCAAAGAGCTGAACTGGGAGAGATGTCAGTAATTTTTGTTGGTTTCATTTGATTTGAAATTAAAAGGAAAGGGGGAAAAAAGGTTTTGTTTGTTTGTTTGCAAAGAGAAGTTGGAACTGAGCACAAGACTTCTAAGATGGTAGGGTTTTGCTTAACCATCCTCAGCTCTTTTTCATGTTTATTTAATATTTGCTGTTTAGTTCCAGAGCTGCTTTCCATTCAGCCACCTTTAAGCACAAGAGCCACACATCAGGCTTATGCAAATACAGGAGATAACCTCAGAAATTATCACTCTGCATATTAAAATCAGAAGATTTGTCCTCATCTTTGTTTTGCTTTGTTTTATTTTGAATACTGACTATTGTGAAGAAATTGCTTGGCAAACTGAGTTTTTAGGAACTTACTGGAATCCAACCAACCAGGGTATTTTTTTTTAAGGGTGGCCTTCAACAGATGTTTTTTCACCTCTTATCTACAGGTAAAACCTGATAGCAGGTATTAGACTGTCAGCACATCTCTAAATTTACTTTGATGCAGGCTGGCAGAAGCAATAGGTACTGCAAAACTAATCTTTCCAATAACATATGTCTCCTAGAAAGAGACAGGACTGTATGTATTAAAAATAGCTTGACTGAAGGAAAAAATATATTGACTAGGATTTTCTTATCTGATATTTACTTTTATGGCAGTCTTCCTTCTTTCTCCTTTCTCTAGTCCCATGAGGAATAAAAAGAGGCAGGTGCTCCTGGTAGATCTACTTTTATTTATTTTTTTATTTTTATTTTTTATTTTTTTAAATATATCAATAGTATAAGTACTATCTTTTGAAAAAGGAAGAAAACCTTTGGTTTTCTTTCAGTTTTTCAGATAAAAAAGTGCCCTATACATACTTTTGAAGTAATCAAACTTCTTTCCACCTTCCAGTGAACTCATGGCCACCACTGAAATAATACCGTGAATAGTTCTGTAAAACAAATATTTGAGTGACTGGACATATTTCTTCAATAACCCTATAAAATACGAAGTTTAGCTTCCAGATGCTGTCATACTCTTTGGCTTCCTTTTGCTCATTAATAAAAATCCCATTTTAGATTATATTTCTGAACAGGAGAAACTTGCTTCTTTATATGTAGGGGAGGGATTTCCTGGATCAGGATTTTTATTTTAATACCAAAGCTAAAACCAAGTTGTTGCAAATTAAACTTTTATCAGAATATTTAGCCAATAAATAAATAAATAATTAAAATGAAAAGATTAATTAAAATGTAATTATGGAGACGAGTGTAATTTTAAATTATCAGGTGGACAGCACATTAAAGTCTAGGAGTAATCCACTGAGTTATGTTGTGGTTTTGCAGTAGTCTAAATTGTAAGCAAGATGCTGCTGTATGAGAGATTCCTGGTGGCTAGAGATGTTTCAGATTTCCATCCTATCCAGGTGCCTGAACAGTCTGAATGGGAAGACATCTATGGCCTTCACAGCACCTCAGTATACCCCGCTGCTTGGCTGGTAAATAGCTGGGGCTCAGCCATAGCAGGCAAACAGCCCTGCCCCTCCAACCCTGCCTGTGTTCCTCAAACGTTCATCAAGCCCAATTATATTTCTTTTGTCTGTCAGATGGCTCTCATCTGCTCCAGGTAGACTCAATTATACAGCTGAAATTCCTGTTTCCATCAAAGCAGAAATTACCGAGTAGCAAAATTGGCACTTAGTCTTTAAAAATTACTTCCTGAATTTGTTTAATTGCTTTTGTGTTTATGCATCTATTGTATGTGCTGTAAATGTTGTTGTTGCTGGTGTGCTAGCTGCTGTTTCTGTTTGGTTTGGGTTTTGTTTTTATTTTATTTGGTTTTGTTCATTTTTGCTCCGAATAGATATAGCAGTTAAATATTAATAGGCTACTCTGATGCAGTGGCCACATTAATTCAACTCTAAAAAATTCTGTGAAGTAGCAAAATACAATTCTTACAGCTAGGGATGAACACAAGATAGTTTAGGTGACTTGTCATAACATGTGAAGCAGGAAAAAAACAAGCTCTCTTTTTTTTCTTGCTTTTTTTTTTTTTTTTTTTTTTGCTTGCTTTTTAAGCTCAGCATCCCCCTTTATCCTGAATAAATATTCCTGTTTTAATTTAATTTAATTTAATGTGCTTAAACTCCTTACCTAATCAGTGGAGGAAAGGATAGGCCCTGAAAATCGAAGAGTTTTCAGAAGAGTCAAGTCCCCCCAAATTTAAATGCTTTGTTTTATTTTTTTATTTTTTTATTTTTGCCAAAATAACGGGGTGCCTACAAATAAATAAATAAATAAATAAAGGTTGCTTAAATTAGGCACCTTCCTCTTCCACTACGAGTACATGGAACTCATCAAACTGATGGGGTCAAAACTGGAATAAGCAATTTGTAACCTAGTTCTCATCTGATTCAGCCAGAAAAGGAACAATTACGTGCATTGGTTTGGGGGAGCGTATTTGTGTGTGTGTGTTGTTTGGTTTATTTTTATGCCACCATAAGCAAAAGTTACCAGCTGGCTAGGTCTGAAGCTTCAGTTTTACCCTTATCTTAACTAAATATCCAAAACCAACTCAGCAAAAGCCTGCAGGCACAGCACACTGAGGATGCCATCTCCTCTCCTGGCACACCTGGGAGCAGGGCACAGCACTGCCATGTCCTCAGGTGCCACTTTGACAACCCATCTTGGAGAGCAGCTGCTCCACTGGGGAGCAGCCAGCAGCAGTGCCCCACCAGCAGATGAGGGCCTCTCGCACGATGGAGAAATTCAACAACCTGACCCTGCATACACTGGCTGATAGAAAATTGAGAGAGTTTCAAGCTGAAGTTGGGCCCTGACAATGAGCAACACCTGGTTTGCTGTGTTCAGGATCAGCCTACAACTCACCTGGTAACTCTTGAGGCTTATCTCACCTGTCCAGACCAACATCCTGGCTTAAACCTTAGGCAGCAGACACAGGATATGAGAAGACACTTGCCACCAGCATGTGTCAGCTGTGGAACCAGCAGGCTGCTTTAAACCAGGATTGCTGCAATATCATGGTCACCATTGGCCTGATGCCTCTTGACACAAACCAACTTGTTCCAGTGGTACCATCAGTCCTGGCAGCTGTACAATACTGGATGCAAAGCGCTAACAGAGGAGTCCCAAGTTGGAGCTGAGGGATGTGGAGAAGCTTCAGCAGGCAGCCAGTGCTAATTCACTCTGCCTTGACTGTGTGTTGGGGATGCCAGAATGCACAAAATCAATGCCCTGGAAAATGGAGATGGAGGAAAGGTAACCAAGGCTGGAAATTATGTCCCAGATTGCTCAAAAATAGAACCTGAAGAACTTGAAAAATAAAGGCAACTGAAGGGTGCAGGTTTTACTACCTGTGTCTGCAGTGTAAGTGGATTGTAGAAAATATGAGGTCCAGACAACCGGATAGAGTCAGTAATACTGTCATGAAGATTTTATTTACATGAACTCTCTTAGCAATACTGTAGAGTGGTGTAGAATACCGAGAAAGTGTAGGGAGGGTAAGTCCTTTATTCTCCGAATACTCTGTTTTAAGATTAAGCTTTAAAGTTCAGTGATTTCACCGAAAACTTTCTGGAGGTGATTTACTTACAGTCTGTAAATGAAGCAGCTCCTGGTGATCTGAACACCAGGGGCAGATAGGGATTTTCACCTAAAGGTCTCATCTGTCCTGGAACGGGTACCCATAAGCAGGTCATTTAGCTGGGATGTTCTTACTTGTTTAAGAAGAGTTATGCAATGACCCTGACAACCTCAGACAATATTTAGGATTTTACAAAATAGTAAACGAGTCTGTAAAATTTTAGGGTGTTTCAAATAAATTTGCTGCTATTAAATTAATATAAAAATCAAATACAGATTTAATAGCAGTATGTTTTTGAAAAAGGATGTGTACATTCAGCTGGTTGAGATATCAATTTTGATACATAGATTACATACCTTATAGCTCTGCTGTATCTTTTATTAAAATCATACTTCCCATGAATGAATACAGTTGGCAATCTGTCCATCTGGCAATCTAGCACAGATATATTGTCATCCTCCTTGCTAATTTATTCCTCCTAGTAACGAAACTGGATGCAATATTGAGGCATGTTTATAAACCCACATAATGGGGTAGGCAAATTTCTTATATTCAGGTGTCCATTTCTCCAAGGCAATTATTATTAACAATATTAGTTTGTGACCCTCAAACTTTATTAAGTTGATATTCATAATTTGTAAGTTGTCTCCTAGGAAAGCAAGTACTGGTGTTTGCGTAAAGCCTTTCTGACCTCATTACTTAGGCTACAGTGAAAAATCTACTTCTTCTGCTTCTCTCCCCCTCCTCTCCCTTCAGAGGTCTTTAGAGCATGTAGAAAGAACACTTTTATGGGTATTTTTTTGGCTCAATTGATGCAGCAATGTATTATTAGCTTACTGTAACTCTCTCAAAATTTTATGAGGCTTCACAGAGCAACTGAACTGAACATAGGTTTTATGTTCCATACCTAACAGATCATGCAAGTTTCTGTCATTATCAGTTAGGATATGCTTGATCAAGTTCAGACAGTCCACAAATGATGGGATATTTTTTCTTCCCTGTGTGATACACCTAAAAGTCAATAGACAGATTATTAAGAGGACTGGTTCACAGTTTCAAAACATAGAGTTATTATTGTTACCAAAGCTAGATCTAGTTAAATAGGTTCAAAAATTTGTTTTCATAAATTCACTCACACCTCTTCCATGTGCATATCTATGTGATCCTCTCTGTTTGACTGCTATGGATCAATATACCCACCTATCATGAAGCAATGAATTATTTTCAGGTTTATAGGAATAGAATCCTGCTGTCCTAGGAAATCTTTATATCAACAAAACTATGGTCATTTAAATGGCATTTGGAAAAGGGTTCTTCACTGAAACTGCATAAATTTCCATACTGTATTTCCCAGTGAACGGAAGTGTTAGTGTGCAAAACAGTAATCTCCCCTGTTCTTTTTATGTTTTGTAATTTCTTACCCTTTATGAAAAGTGCAAGAAAGATATAGAACAATTATCTTTTATGATGAATTAACTCATTGAATGGAGTAAAAGTTACAGAATTCTAAGAAGTGCAGTAATTGTCCTGTAAATATTTTATATGATCTATGGAAGCTAAATACATAAATAATAAATAAGATACAATACGTTCTCTGGAAAATTTAATATATGGGCAATGACTGGTACTACAACTGAAGATTTTAACAATTTATTCTTGGTAGATAATTTTTAGTCTGAGTTTTTAAACAGAGATACTAGGGAAACCACAATAAAACTTTACTTTCTCATAAGGCATAAACCATGAAGCAAATAACTAAATTTTATTCTTGGTGAACAAGTATTTTAAAAATAAACATGAGAGATTAAGAGAATAGAAAGCTATTAGAAAGACAAAATCTGACACCAAAATTATAACCATAGAGGTCAAAACTGAGATAAAGCTATACATAATTCTTTAATTTATAGATTATTCCCTGCACAATTTATTTATAAATTATTTCACTCTTCTGAGAGTATGTGTGCTGCTGACAGTAATAAATATACAAAGCCATGAAGGGCAACCGAATATGGCTGAGTTTCTTCCAGTCTTTCTACTTTACGTGTTTCTTAAGTCATATTTCAGCTTTCCTATGATGAGCATTGTAGAATCCCCATGATCAATGTGAGTGTACCAAAGCAATGATTTTAAGTTGCTGACTGGATCTGGAAGAAATATGTTTGCAAACAAGAACCACCATGTTCTTTATCTACACCGTGGTTTCCACCTCTTTTCCCCCAAATCTTCCTAATGCTGGTGCACCTGCTACTACCTAAGAATCATCATGACATTTGAAAATTGAACAGCTGGCATGTTTTCCCTTCTTTCTTAGAAAGATTTCATGCTGGTAATTTAAACAGAAATTTGATTGCTAATATAACAACAAGAATAGCTGCAAAATAAACACATACAGGTCAGTGTACACAAAAAAAGTGCCAGAGTATTGAATAAAATCATACAACACTTAAATATGTGCTATTCAGACTAAGAAGTGTTAGGTTATACATTAATACACATTTTAAAGGTTAGTATACAAATATACATGCTTGCAAGAAACATATATTAAAGAAAAGCATTCCAAAATCCTGTGGTGATTTGATCCTGTGAAATGAAATGTGAAATCTAAGATAAGACTTCTGAAAACAGTATGCAATATTGATGTGTTGAAGGGGAGGCTGT
Source organism: Aythya fuligula (assembly GCF_009819795.1). Lineage (NCBI taxonomy): Eukaryota > Metazoa > Chordata > Aves > Anseriformes > Anatidae > Aythya > Aythya fuligula. The sequence continues at coordinate 22,016,303 of NC_045562.1, read as the reverse complement.
AAATTTGTCCTGTAATAAATATACAATGTTTATTACTCTGCTGCTACCACAAGCAAAATATAGTGTCAGAAAGGTGGCTTCCCATTTGTTGCATTTCAGCAGGATCTATCTTCACAGTGTCTCTCACCTCTCCTAAACTAACAGTGGTACTACTTAATTAAACATTTTCAGAGTGGTTCCTTGGGGATTATTTACTAAATCCTGTCTTTCTTAGCCAGGTCTTTAGGCATCTTCCCTATTTTTGTGGAATAACATCTTCTGCCTGCTACAGCTTCTCTCCTCTGGTTATGTGTGGCTGGGTTCAAACTTGCACACCAGTGTTTCATGCAGATCTAATGCCATGCTGTTGCAGTTTAACCCTGCAGGCAGCTAAGCGCCACACAGCTGTTCACTCACTCCCTTCCACATCCCCCCCAGTGGGACTGGGGAAAGAATCTGAAAAGAAGAACATAAGAACTCATGGGTTGAGATAAAGACAGTTTAATAGGACAGAAAAGGAAGGGATACAAATAATGATGATGATAAAAAAAATAAACAAAGCAAATGATGCACAACAAATTGCTCACCACCCACCAACTGATGCCAAGCCAGACTGCAAGTAGCACCCACTCCACCCAGTTGGTTCCCCCACTTAAGGGTCCCACATGGTGTGGGACATCCCTTTGGGCAGCCTGGGCCAGCTATCCTGGCTGTGTCCCCTCTCAGCTCCTGGAGCACCCCCAGCCCCCTCACTTGCAGGGCAGCACAAGGAGCTGCAGAGTCCTTGAGTTTTAGTGCTCAGCAACAACTAAAACATTGGTATATTATCAGCATTATTTTCATCCTAAATCCAAAAAAAAACCATCGCCATACCAGCTACTAAGAAGAAAATTAACTTTATCCCAGACAAAACCAGGACACGTAGTATGGAGGCTTAAAAAGGAAAGAATATAGAAATTCAGAAAGGTATTAAAAGGCATGATATTACACAAAGCAACCTTTATGCATTCTCTTCTTACATCTGGCATGAATGGTACCTTCAAAACCAAGTTTTTCTTCTTACCTGTTTTGACTAAATGTCAAATTATGTTTTTAATGAACATGCTCACAGTCTCTCCTTTTATTTTTCTTTTTTCCATTTTCTTAGAACTCCCATCCTCAAAAAGGGCAGAGTGGTATCACTGCAGCATAGACAGAAGAACCTTAAAACTAGTAAATGAGCTCAGAGTTGAGTTTTCAAGAAGGAATATTATGCAAATGAATAGGTCCTGATATAATTATTCTAAGTTTTTTATTAGTCAGTACGTTTATTTTGTACTTCACAGAAATATTTCTGTTTCTTTGGCACCTTACATTGGCTTTTTTTTTTTTTTGAGTGGTTATTAACCAGTGAATAAAGTAACCCAACTAGGAAAATTGCAAGCTTTAGCAAACTACCTTTTTATATGTCTGTCCTGCTTTCTGGTACTCTGCTAGGACATTGAAGTTCATTCTCACTGTCTGCTCTGTTCAAGAAGACTAATTCTTTTTTAACAGAAATCAGGAAATTGACCCATATGGAATATTGGGTTATAAGCTGCTATTTGCATACTAAGATCTTAATTATAGGTAAGTGCAATTTTAAGAAGTGATGTTAATTTCAATTATATGCTCCACTTGGTCCACTTAAGACACCATTACTTTGTTCAGTCAGTTATCACCACCGTGAGTGAAGAATTAGGTTGTTCTGTATTGAAGAAGCAACTGCACTGTCCTGGTTTTGTAAGGCTGTGCACGCATACCAGAGGAGACCCATCGCCTCTTTCTCTTAACGTGGAGGGTATAACAGCAGCAGCTCTTGGCTCAGTGTTGGAAGTGGAAGCACTCAGCTGAGCAGCAAAATTCACTGCTCCTGATTGAAACAGTCTCCAATTTCTTCGTACATCAAAGCCATGGTTTCCAGTATGTGTGTGTACTTCTAGGTGTGACTGGCTCACCACAGTGCAGATACTGTTATATAGTAAGAGCATTGCTTTTCTTGTTGCCTATTTATAAGCCTATTAGTAAAACATAGGGAAAAAAAATCTTTCTTTTTAATTTCTGTGCTGTTAACTATATAACATTACAATAACAGTATTTAGAATAGCTTGATTGAAGGTGGAATTCATTATTTTTTCTTCAGTCCAGAACTGGTTTTATACTAAAATTCAGCATAACTGACCTTCCCAAATGTATTGAATAACTGAAGGACTGAAAGCAAAATTAATTGTGTTGAATATCTGACTACTTGCACATCAATGGCAAACATACCTAAGGCAAGTTTGTTGTGAAAAGAAACCTTTATGCCCTTCAGCCAAAGTATTTTCCATCACATGCATTTTGTTAAAGTAAAAAAATCCCATGAGATTTAGGAAACCTCCAAGGTAATAATCTTAGTTGTCCTGCCCAATGTATTTCTTATGAGTAAAATAGGAACAAGTAGTTGAGATCTCTTAGTGAATAATATTATCTCCCTTGTTTGCCTACATAATGAATTGACAAGCCATATTTAACTTTGTGAAGTACATAGCAATGATGCACTAAGCACAATTTGAAAACTAATTTTATTTTTTTAATTATTTTAAAATTTTCTGAACTTAAAAATTAATTCTTAATTTTAGTGTTACTTCATTGTAATTTTGTAACAAATACAGTTTTTGTGGTAATAAATTCTGTTTCTAAGAAGATTGCATTAACTTTACACATAAATGATAATCTCATCTCCTAGATAAGTAGTTTAATAGATATCTTTCTTATTAATAGCACAATGATACAACCAAATGATGGGTAATTTCTATTATCTTTATAAATAGATAAGAAGTATATAGATGTGAAAGAAGCATTGATGTGGAAAATGTTAAAATAACAAATCTTATTAGAAGAAAGAATTTAGAAATAACTTGCCAGGAGGGTAATGACCTCAATTAAATTTTATGTGAAATTATAATTGGCATTTTTAATAAAGGGATGCTATTGCAAATTGCCTATTTGATATCATAATATTACAGGACATCTTATTTCCTCTGGCTTGTATTTATATTAACTAAAAATCTTTGAGAAAATCAAGGAAGATTCATAAGTTAGAGTTTTGGAAATCTGCTCAGATCAGTTTAAACTGCCTTTCAATACAAGAGAGGGGTAGGTGGGAAAGTTATCTGAAAGTGATCCTTTTGATCTTTTCCTTTTTTTTTTTTTTTCAAAATGGTGTGGTGCATGTTCTTAGTCAAGACAGAACAGAAGCCACCTCACTTGAGGCAAGAAAATTCATTTTGTACAAACTATGTAAATTAATTCTTGAGAAAGTTCTAAAAGTCACAGAGATCTTTTGTATCCACGTATATATCACCCATCTTTTGTATCCATATATATAAGGAAAATAGAATGTCTCTCATTTTCATTCAGTTCATGTGCTAATGTCTAATCACAAATTAATATTGGAGTGGTATCTTTGAATCAGTTCTGCAAAGAATACCAAGATGGGGGTGGGGGAGGGCATGGCCTGTTGAGTCCTTAAAAATATATCTCAACATGATGTTTTTAATTCTTTATTTTCATATACTTGTATTAAAGTTCAGTCTAGATGCACTTAATGATACTAGAATAGTGCAGATTTCAAATCTGAGGGAAATACTAGAAAGAGAAAAGTCATCTTAAACAGCCTCTCATTGTTTAATATCTCTCCTTTGTTGAGATAAAATGCGTAGAAGGGTTGCAGTTGTAGACATAGAAGTGATGAGTTAAATTGTTGCAAGAAAAAGAATCAACAAAAGTTAGCAAGAAATATTGGCTCCAGGTGATAAAGCTAAAAATAAACTATAATAGCTGGTAGGAGATTACCTAATAGAAATTCTAAGCAAAAAGACATGGTGGCTGTAGCATTTGCACATAAGCAGCTGCTACCGTTCGCAATATACCCCAATTACCTTCTGTTAATCTGGCACATCTTTAAAGTGAAATACTGTGCATAATTTTTCATGGTTCAGAAATTGCAGACTTTTCTTCAAGCTCACCAAGAAAAGTCACTATCACAAGTGACCTGTGTAATTGAATGTGAGTTATTTTAGAAGCAGATTTCCACAGAGGGAAGAAGAGCTGAGGCCATGGGGAATCCTCAGCATTTTTTAAATTCTAAGCCGATACATGAATGTAAAGAGAGGTAATCTTGAATTTGTTGAAAAAGAATAAGTTCTTACATATTCTATCATTTACATATTGCCATATTTATGTAGATTCATATGTAGATACACTTGGGATTTATTATAATCTAAGGAATAGATTCTGCTATAGTTATGAAGCTAAAATGTTTTATGAATGAAGAATAGAGTATTGCTCCATCAAAGCCCATTTCAAGAGAGCACTCTGGTAAAGAGCTGCTATAACTACTTGGGAGATTTGGTGAGATTTGAACTTTTAAATCTAAAAAAGGCAAGCTAGAAATCCTATGTCCCACTTAGCTTTGGAGACGCCTAAATTGATCTTGTGTCTACATTTTGGACCACAGAGATCATCCATCTAAGTTGAGGGTCCTTGCAATACATGAGGCTAATACTTAGTTCTCAGTTAGTCCAATTTTGGTCCAGTGTGAGGCTGAGAACTACTTAACTCTACAGTGACCTTACACGGGAAATAAAGTCATAGAGAAATCAGTTGTAACAAGGAGGAAAGTTCCCATTCTAGAACTGAGGCATGAAAGCTTTTGGAAGGTATTCTTACTCTTACTCAGCCTACAAACAGCCTGTCAAGAAGACTTCCAGCACTGAGGAAGTGTTGAATTTGTCTTTGTCATTAAAACCACTGCTTCCTAATAGCCCAGTGTAGGGGACTTATCAGATATTTTTAGAGCAATGCATACTGCTTTAACAATTCTGACTGCCCAAAAAAATCCTGTCAGAGGCTACTGTAGCTTGGAAACTCTGAATCATCTTCATGATACAAATTGAGAAAAGGCCAAAAATTGGATCACAGAAATGTAAATCAAGGAGCAATTTATTATATTGTCTCCATCACCAAATTTCTGTGATAACTTCCAAATTCTTTGATTTCTTTTTCAATTTTATACAGGAACAGTAATATACTGGTACCTCTGTTTGCATGATGATAATCTGACTTCCAAGTGGCTAAAGACCACAAGCTGTGTTGTATCATAATTGCATAATATGATTATCTCTTAGAACAACATTGTTACAGTGACATTGCTACACTTCTAAAAAAAATATAATTATTTCAAAATAAATGAACCTCACTTTCATACACACACAATAAATAAATAAATAAATAAATAAATAAACTGTGGAGTTTTTCTGTGGTACCTGCCATAGAGCTGAAGTTGTTTGTGAACTTCGATTATTTCATGTCACTGGATTGTTAACATTTTATTACAAAGATATAATGAGAAATATTTGATCCACCAAGAGTCCAGAATGCTGAACAGTTTGTGATAACCACCTCACTTATACGAAATGCAAAGGGAATGATTGCTATGATATACTTATTTCCATGTAATGTAATGTGGAAATCAGTACTTCTAAATAAAGGCCTTTGAGACAGTATGCAAATGGTCAAAATCCAAATCTCTGCCAAAAATGCAAATGGTCAAAATGCCAAATCTCTGACACTATCCATTAAGTGTTTAAGCCAAGTCTGCAGGTAAATTTTGGCCTTCAGTACTATTTTGTGTTTTTCTTTTCCTGATCTTTATAATTATATGCTTAGGAATTAAGTTTGGGAGTTTTTTGTTTTATTTTTTGTTGCTGGGCACTCATCTGATACTTCATTTTTCCGATTTACACAGAAACCCTGCAAGCAGGCTATATACAACTTAAAAACATAAAGCAATTAATTATTGCCTCATATACACAAAGCTAGCTAGGACTAATGAGCCTGCAGGCTAAGCATCACTACGCTCACCAAACCCATGTGAGACCTTATGTTTATGTTTACTCAGACTGATCTTTGTTGCTGCTGAGTTGTTGCCTTGCAACTCTTTTGATTTACTTCAGGATTTTATAACTTTATCAGTATTTTTCTTCTTGAATCTTTGAGCATCTGCCCTCATGTCCATGGCTTAACCTATGCTTGCAGTATTACCTGTCTTACCTTCTGTGGCTGCTTTCTGAGGACTTTCTTGAAGTTCTGTACAATTAAGCAACTTTCTCTGAGACATGTTCATGCAGCTGGACTGTATCGAAGTTGCTTTAGGTCAGGCAGTGGAACCTCTTGGAGGAGGGCTAAAATTAAACTTGTAAATGAACAGTAGTTTGGAGGGGGCTAGAAACAGGAATGCTGGTAAAAATAAGAAGCAGATTAATACATAATAATAAATTCAATAAAGTCATTATGTGAGCTCCACCTATTCCTCAGCTGTAATTGAGACCAGGACAGATATAACTGCATATGAAGCTCTTTGCATTCTCCTTTTAACACTTAATATGGAGAGGACAAGGGGCATATAAAAAATAGTTTCTTAATTCTGTAAAAGTAAGTGATAATTTGGGCTACCACAGTGGAGAGAGACAGAGAAATTCTTTTACGCTTCTCTTGTGTTGCTTAAGAATTTATCAGGAGAGAACAAAAAAAACTTGTCATGAGGAAAAAACACAAGCTCCACCTTTTCTGTTGTATTGATCTTCAAGCTTGAGGAAGCTCATCTTAGAACTTCAGTTTATGCTAAGCTAAGCTAAAACACATTGTTTTTTTCTACTGGGATTTGATTTTCTGTTCATTGAGTCTTTTGCAGAAATCTGTCTTTCTTTGTCACTCTGCTTTTTATAATCTTGGCCAGTATACATTTAAGTTGTTCATCCATCATAGTCAAAAGCTATCTTCATGAATCATCTCTTGGTGCCAATGATGATCACTTGATTTGTAGGAGACAAGAAACCGACTACTTTTTCAAGGTAGAATTTTCAGTAACAATTTATCCTCTGAAAATCTGCATCATTCTCAACACACTATAGATTCTGTAGACAATAAATTATTTTTTTCCTTTTCATGATTAAATTGTAAGAGGTTTTAATTTAGACATATATTAACACATACTTAAAATAGCAAACTACTCTCTGCTACTTTATATACAAGTTCCATACATTTAAGTGTAAGCCTACACGTACAGCTGTTTTTATTCAAGGTTTTCTAATTTCATTAGATTCATGTGAGTTGGTTAAGAGTAACAAAGTCATGCCAAATGTCATACTGAAGTTGTGTTGAAGGTAGTCTCAGGTTTAGATAGACAGAGATGAGTGAGGACAGTTGATTAGTTACACTGCATTATGATGCAAAGCTATAAAATTTTCATTTGTAATATTGCTGTTTATATTCAAATAAAATCTAAAAGGTTCACATTAAGATCATCCCCCCTGTGCTAGACTTTGTACAATCAGAGAATAATAATCAGTGTTTGCTAAGGAAGCCCACACTCCAAACAGATGAGAAAGTATGGGAGGGAAAAAGATTTAAATAATTTCCTCTCATAATTATCTCTAGGATGATTGCTAAAATATATTTCAGGTGTGAGAAAAGTAAATTTGATAAAGGTAAAGGAACATAGTAGCATTATTAATTTCTCAAATCTTATGTGTGTGGAACTATTCCTTGGGCTACTACTTAACAACTACTCCTGTATTTTGTCTGAAACTCATAAGTTTGGTCTGAGATCTGGTCTGTATTTCTTTATATATATATATATATGTTAGTGAATCAGTCAGGATAGAAAGGAGTTATTAAAGTATACCTGATGATATTATCTGTCTTTAAAGTCTGACATAGCTGTCATTTGATCTGTTGATAGACTCCCACTGACTTCCATGGAGTCAAATTGGTGTCTATAAATAAAGTAAAAGAACTGCTAGTTCAAGTTTCTGTACTCCTAGTATTGTGTCCCAGTTTTTCAAGGATCACTTAAAAGAATGACTTAGTCGTTTAGCTTTCATCCTTTTTCCACCCTGTATACTCACTAAGGCACTACATATAATACATACTACATACTCATATAAGAGATTTACTTATGTTTGTTCCTACCCTTTAAGAACTGGAAATGAAAGCATCATCTCCTTTCATCATTTCTGAAGAGATATAAGAGAATGTATTTATTTTTACAGGATGGTTTGGAATTGATGATATGTATCCATTCCACTGAAGGGTACTAGTGAATAACCCATCATATTGAATTAGATTTCTACTGTTTGTAGAAATCTACTGTTTGTTTCTTGTTAAATGTGCTACGTGCAAATAAACAATTTGAGTTTCAATCTGTAACATTTTACATGTTGTGGCTATTTTAAAATGTCTAAAGAGGAAAAAGACAATATAGAATAGAAAATAGGCCCTTATTCAGGCTCTATGGAGAAAGTATTTTTTTTATTCTGAAGCTGGTGTGGGGCTATCAGGAAGGTGATCACACATGGAGTCACACCATGGAGTCACACATGCTAGTGATTTAGTGCTTATTCCACTGCAGCTTTCAGATTACCCCTCCCAACATCCTCCCTTTATAAAAAAATATATATATAAAAAATATTTTTTTATTATAAAAATATTATTTTTTTTTTATAGGAGCAATGTTTAGAAAAGATTCACAACTTAATGGGCAGAAGATGCTGACTTATACAGAAACATACATATATATATTTATTCTTCTCAAACATTGGTATAAAATCATGGACTTGAATGAAACTGCTCACATAAAACTGTGTTTCAAAACACTGATGAATGAGGACCATAGCAGTATTTTTATTTCTGCTGTGCCCTAAAGCTGAGCTTAAATTTAGAAAGGGAAGAAGATAAAACAGTGTTAAAAGAAACAATTCCTTTTCTTTAGTCACTATGGAAGCAGCAAAAATATAGCAAATGGCTTACTACTATCATGCTTCCTGAAATTATTGCATATTAAATCAACATTCATTAGTTGAATCCAAGCTTATGTCTGCCGAGGTATTGAACGAAGTAAAGTATTTGAACAAAAGTAACATTAAGACGACAGCTGAAGATAAAATGTTTTACCTGAAGATATCAAAAAGTTCAGCTGTATCTCTTTCAAATAGCATTGTCTCGTTTAACTGTGGTATCCTCAAGACATATTTGTGAAAATGAGTGTGTTCCTTAGTAATAGATAATAGCTGTACACTAGCAGCCCAGTTAAAGCTTTTTGATATAGACTTGTTCTGAATGAAAAAAAAAGTTGTGAGTCGTAAGAGATTGTGAACCTGAATATAACCCCAGTTAATATGGGATTTCAGTTTTATGATCTGCATATTGTTTTACAGAAGCTTACAACTCTGAGTCAGATTTTGTTATGGATACTTTTTGTTCAGTTACTTTCTTTAAGCTAGAATAGTAAATCCCATCTTCTCTGCTCTCATCATAGTTTTCATCATGTTAGTGCTATAGGCAGGATTTTATATGTATTGTAGCAACTCTTTGCCTCTTTGGATATCCTAAAAGATCCATGAATTTTAAAATATGAATCATAAAATAAGTATATATATACACACACAGATGCATGAAATTGCACTGGCATGTTTTTCATTACTGAATTCTGTGATATTAACCAGTTGTATTGGTTTATGTACCACCATAAAACCACTGAAATGTGAGACACATGAAATACTGTTTTAAAATGAAAAAGAATAATGCTTTCAGCTATATCTGGTTTTAGACCTGGAGACCCATCAGTAACTTGCAGTAAAATGAAATTATGCACACATTTGTATACACAACATTTATTTGAACCAATTTCTAGATGAGAGAAAAAGAATAGATCTTATCAATCTGATCTTCAACAAAGCATTTAATGTAGTGAAACATTACTGAATATAACACTAGCGTATTAGGAATAGAAAATTAGCAAACATAGAAGTTGGAGTAACTGTAATGGGGCTAAAGATCTGAGCAAAAGAAAGGGGAAGACAACACTGTGGACTTCTGCACTGAAGAAAAGTTAACAATTAGTTTTTAAAGAGTTGGATGGTTGATCACTAATTTCATGGAGGATTGTGACACACAAGGTAGAAACAAGGTGGTAACATTTGGTAATAGTCCAGTGTCATGATCTAGAGTGTGTGTGTTGAGGGGCTACCTCGCCCACAGGTATGTAGAGATCACAATACAGAGTTTGTAGGAATCCATAATATGCAAGGGCATAGAGGATTTTCTTACAAAATATTTTTATTTATTACAGAGCAACACAAATCACCACTAGCAAGAATTCTATGATCAATGGGGTTAATATATATATACATATATGTATAAAAAGTTATTACAGATGTTACCAAGAAACAAGTATACATGTAAGAGATATTGAGAGTACAGCACTAATTAATTGTAGCAACAATTAGAGGCAGTAGAAAGGTGATTGATTTAAGTTAGGAAAATCAGTAATTTAACAACAGATATGGTTTGTGGATAATTATAGATTCAACAATCTTATCAAAAATAAGTGACTAGAGGTCGGAGGTTGGACTCGATGATCTTGAGCTCTCTTCCAATCTAGAAATTCTGTGATTCTGTGATTTACTATAAATAAGTAACAGTAATATCACAGCAAATATCATTTATACTCTTATTAAGACCATAGTTACCACAACTATATTTCTCAAGAACAAAAATATACTGCTCTATGTATTAAAACAATAATTATACTTATGTACTTACATAGATATACATTCATAAAATCACCAGCACCAATGCATCAAACCAATTCCAGAACTGGGGGGGGCAAGGTCATACCAACCTCAAAGGGGTCTAATAAAGTTAAGAAACCGATCTCAGGAGGGGAGCAGGGTTGAGACCAACCTCAAAGGGGTTTAAAATTGATGTCAGAGGAGGCTGAGCACCCCTAGGAATGGCCCCAGAAGGGGACCAAAATAAAGGCCAGAGTTTCACTTCAAAGGTGATCCACATCATAGTGTGTGGAGTGTTGCAGAGTTGAGGAGTTGATATCCTACTGTCATGTAGTTAACACAGCATTACAGAGAAACAAGCATATGCAGCATATGAAGTTTCTCAGAGAGAAAAGCTCTATTTCATGAAAAACTCAGGGCCTTTTTATATCAGTGAGACTTAACAGAGCACAGGACACCACCACAGATAACTAAGTGGCTGCTGTTAATTTTGGTCTTCCTCCAGAGACAACCAATAGATTATGATGTTTCTTGGTTTTTGTTTGGTTGGTTGGTTTGGTTTTTCAATGTGATTTTTATTTCTCACATCAATTCCAACTATCTCAGATGATAAATTGTTCCTTCCTTCCTTTCTTGTTTTGTCTTTAATGGTATATTCAGGATGCCTCTGTTTCTAAGTCACTCACTCAGCTGCACGTCAAGGTTGCCAGGCCGAGTTCCTAGGCCGGAGGGCCAAGTCCTCAGCTGGGCAGACATTTTCTCCTGTCAGGGTTTAGCAGCCATTTCATGTCAGAACTTTCTCATCACACTCTGGTTACCTCTGTAACTGCTCCCATCACTCAGGTTTGAGAATCTTCCTTGATTAAGGACCAGGATTAAAATGTCGTACAGGAAAAATTGAATGATCTGAAGAATAGGATTAACATATATGAGATCACTGTTAGTAGCATGGAGTGCAACTTCATGCATCTAGGTCCTGAAAGGAAGGAATTTCAGCAGTTAAATAGGCATTCAACAGGTGTAAATAATAGAGAAGATATGTATGCATATGTTGAGCATAGTTAAGTCATCAAGCCTCCTTATAGAAAATGTAAGGCTTGGTTACAACAGGTATGAAGAGTTGAACCATTTTTTCAAGAGAGGACATGAAAATATAAAAGCCTAGTTAAACCTAGGGAATAATTTGGTATCAAGGTTGTCTGAGGAGAGTCCTTCTAGTGTCTGTTCCACCCTCTTATTCAACAGTAAACCCCTTATGTTTTCTTATATGTTTTCTTTCTCAGCTGCAATTAGAGGACTGCCTGGTTTTCAAATTACTGACTGAAAGTCATTCTGAGTCAGCGTGTCAGGAATATTCTGATAAAGGACAGAATAAGGGCAAGTTACAGCTTGTTGCAAACTACAGGGAGACTGGAAGACTGATTTACAATTGCAGCAAATGGACTTTATGAATACTTGCTTCAAGTAAATTCCAAGTGAGATGGAAACTGAGCTTGGTACTGGAAGCAATGGGGAGTACAGTGAGTGGATACGCAGAGCTCTCAAGCAGCAACAATTTAGATCAAAAGAGAAAACATTTGTGCTCACAGTAAGGAAAAAGGATGTATAAGCTAAAATGCAGGCATGCTGCTTCCAGACTGAAGCAGTGTGATGGCATGCTGCACTAACTAATTGGGCCAGTGAGAACTTACAGATCTGTGCTGCACTGGAGTACTGGAGTGGGATATTCAAATTCAGTAAAAGTACAAAAAAAAAAAAGAAAGGGAAGGGAAGGGAAGGGAAGGGAAGGGAAGGGAAGGGAAGGGAAGGGAAGGGAAGGGAAGGGAAGGGAAGGGAAGGGAAGGGAAGGGAAGGGAAGGGAAGGGAAGGGAAGGGAAGGGAAGGGAAGGGAAGGGAAGATAAACTACATTATGATGCCAGTTTCTATCACCTTCTTGTTACACTTTCAAGCCACCACTTCTGTGCTTTCTCGCATGGGAGAACTCTCCTATAAATATCCACACTACTGTTTACATGAAAAAAAAAAAAAAGGCTGTTTTTGTCTTGAATGTACTGACTTACATCATGTATATTAATAGTGTCTTATTGTTTCCTCATACTTCACTGTATTCCTTTACCTATATGCTTTGCCTGGTCATGTAAAGAGAATAATTCAAGACAGGTATTTTTTGCTCTGTAACAGTCTAGTTCTTGGTAAAATAGGGTTTGGCTCCATGACTTTACAAGGGAGTACATGCTACTAGGCAAAAGGCATTCATAACCAGGCAGGTTATACAAAGCCTTTTTGGAGGTTCTGGGTCTACTCTTCAATTCACTACTTTTGTTATCCTGCAGAATGTGAATTGAATGTAATTTCATAGAATCCTTTGCAGTTGATTAGAAAAAGACAACTCAATATAATAAGAATTTTGTAAGAGAAAAAAAAAAAAAAAGTTCACACCTTTTTTGTCATTTGTCCCTTTTTCTATTTGTCTTACTTTTACATAATGTTTTTCAGTAGGAATAAATCTAATCTTACTCTACTAATTTAAGCCACATATAGAAGAAATGGGTATCTAAAAACTCATAATGTATATTTGATAACGTAAATATTGGTATCTCAATAGCTTCCAATTATCTTGGAATCTGAAGTATTTATGGGAAGTGGAGAGACTGGTATCTATGGTCTCTTTCAAATACTTAATGCATTTAGTTTCTTTATCTCAAAACATTAATATATACTATCTATTTTTTCCTTACCCCTACAAAGGCACAACAGAAATTATTTTATGTACTTGGTGATGGTACGTGCAACAGTTTATTTTTTGCTAACTCTTTTAGCTTTTCTTAGAATGAAATTGGCTCCTCTCCAAAGGACTGCACTTTGGGAATGCAAAGGAATGTGCATCACTTAAGCCTCATCTAAGATTTAAAACAAATGATTTAAATAGGTTTTTAGATGAGTCATAATTACTATACAAGCTTTCTGCACATAAGTGAATGTGATTTACCTGCATATTTTTACTCTGAATGTAATTACTTGCCAATCTATAACCACTCGGTTTTGCTGAATCTATTTTTAGAATTAAATCACTATGTGTCTTTCTCCTCCCACCACATGGGGGACCTGTGCTACGTTCTCCATGCTGCTGAAGTTCAAAATCCAAGGCGCCTGGAGGAGGCTTCTCTAGTCAGATAAATTTGCCTAAATACAGAATTTAGAAAAACTGAGGATATTTTATACATAAATTGTTTATTGAGAAATCCTGAAGAGGGGGAGGAAGGTGATTCCTGTCACTAGATTAAATCTAAATCTCCCTTAACGGAAGCTTTTATAGGAATCAGAACGTCAGGATGATGCAGCTGGCAGAAATTTATGTTGGTTCTGTGTAGATGAGTCCCATGGATATAAGTTGATCCCCTCATCTCAGGCTTTTTTGTACTTGAGGAATAATCTATTCCCATCCAGAATGTCCAAAACCAACACAGCTTCGTAATACTTTATTTGTAAATGCTTTATTTGGCCTAGTGACATTTTCCAAAAGATTTTACTTTTTCATCTTCATTGCCCTTTTTATCAAGCCATGGTATTTTGCATGGTCCACTTTAAACCTCCTGAGCCTCAGCTTCCTTCCCATTTCTGGGATCAGCACCCTGATTGATTTCTTCCTACAGAGACAGAAATCACTCTATTTTTGGTCTAACGCTGTGAGTCACTATACAGTTGTCTAATTAGTCTGTTAACTTTTCTCATGTGGCTTTAATAATCTACTTTCCTTTAGAAACTAGGTGGAAGAAATGTCTCCAGTTCCTGAGGTAGTCCTGAGCATTCAGCATTATGACCTGGATTTCTCAAACCTTCTTCTCTAAAACTCTCTTCTGGTTCTCATAACTTCTCTGTGTTTTTGTCTTTCCTGTGTTGATATGGTCTTGTCTGCATCTGATAAATTCAAGCTTAAAGAAAAGTGTAAATACCTCCATAAACTGGTCTTAAGTCACCTGCATCTCATAAGGCTTCCCATGATGTATTGCATTGGCAGGGAAACTTTGTCAAGTTTAATCTCTACAGAAGTCAACTTCATTAAAACAAGGAACCACAAAATACAGGTTCATAATCAGTTTTGTATTTGTCATTCTGAGGATTGACAATATGAAGCAAAATATTTCCATGCTTTAGGAAAATATTCCAAGACTCTTCATAATGATGTTAATGGAAATGCAGATTTTCTGAAAAAGAAAAAAAAGAATATCAAATTTATCATTGAACCAGTTAGATTTATGAAAAGAAGCTGTACTATATTTTGAATAAAAGACTTCAACTGTAACAGATTTTTTCTACTGATTTTATAATCTCAGCAGTGCAGGTGACTTTTTCTACTGATACCAAATATCCAAAGTAGACAACCAGCCTGGTGCAGTATCTCAGTATCTCTACATTGTATAAGATAATTCCCCTCATATTTCCAGATCTTAGAGACAATGTAGATGAAAAATTAAGAGCTTTCTGTTCTTTACATATATGACTAGAAAAGTTTGAAAAAGGCAGAAGATTAGTTTACTATTAGTTTACTATTGCTAGATAGGGCTATTACTGAAAAACAACTTTGCACAGGAAATGGTCTTGCACAGAAAGGGTTCCCTGATCCATAAATATACAGTCTATGTATATTCTAAGTAAATATATATAATATATATATTATATACTTATATATATATATACACTTCTATATATATATAAACATATATATATATACTTATATATATGAGTATAGTCTAGGGAGAGGTGTTCAAAATGGTTTCCAAGGTGTGTTGAAATAGAATATTAAGATAGCGATAGCAAGGCCATACTTTCCCGAGTATGGAGCAAAGTGAACAGGGATTAGGCCACTCTGAATTGTTGTCATGAGGGGTTTCAGCTCATTTTTGTCCAGGAGTCAGTGTATTATCCCACAAGAACTCAATTTTCCTTGCTACATACACTTGCATTTGTTGTTTGACCTACCTTAGATTCTCCACTGGCAAGGGCATCTTAGATAACATTTCTATTGTACTGCAAATAGTATTTTTCCCATAGTCGATTCTCACACTGATCCCTTTTCTTACTTCATCTATTTCCTGATTATCTGTTCCCATTCCCCTGTTCCTCCCATATTTTAGTGATGCCACATTTTGTTGTTGTTGTTGTTGTTTTTTGTTTGTTTGTTTGTTTTACATCCAATTGGAAAATCATTTTATCCTCTCTCTCTCTCTCTCTTTGTTTTTTATTTTTTAATTTTTTTTTCCCCAGTTTCAGAAACTAAGAAATAGCACATTAGGATCAGAAATTTAACAAAAGTGAGGCCATGTACCTTGTCTGATTGCTCGGTTCTTTTGTGGACCAGGCAGAAATTATTTCTTGTCGAAGCTTTAGCTTTTGTTTGGGCAGCAGCCTAAATATGACTGGCTAAAAGCATGCTTGTTTAATTTTACTGCAATGTACTACTTGGGATGTGCCTGAAACTGTTCCTTAGCATTTGCTTTGAGGAGCAGAGCTCCAAATATCTGAAAGCTACTGATAACCTCTAGCCAAATGAATAAATCTATCTTTATGAATTTTCTCTGCAGATGAATTGCTAAAGGGAGAGCACAGCAATTCCAGTGGCAGACTGCTATAAATGAATAAAGTTAGTGAGTGAATTATTCCAAGTCCATTAGGATATCCTGAAGAAGGCTTCATTAACTAATACTTTTCTCCAAGAGAGTCATTTAAACTGTGTTTCGATTCTAGCATAAGCAAAAAGGATTCTGTTAACTCCTTACTTAGAACATACCCAGAAACATTTGTATTTTAGTATTTTGAAAATATAATAGTGACCACTCTTAAAGAACTACTAAAACTTCTAAAGAACTATGAAAACACAAAAGTTGAACATGCAAGAATAGATGCAGTAAATGTATATTCTTATAAATTCTGAAATTTTTGCATTGACTTTTTTTTTTTTCTGCTGCAAAGATAAGGTAAATGTAATTAATTAAATTTTAATTTTTAAGGTAAATTAAATTTATTTTTTTTAGCATGCTATGTTCCCAGACAACTTCTATGAATTGCTACATAATCAACATATTTAAAAGCTGTGTGTCAGTATCAGGTTACTATGCCCCAAACATAGCCTACGACATTTAGCAGTGTAGCTGACAGCATATTTGTCAAATAAAACTAATGTTATGAAAAACAAAGAGGAGAACATACACATACATGTACATATATGTCAGTGAGTTGAAGGAAACCTATCAAGAATCCTTTGTCTTGTCTTTCCTGATGTTGTACAGATGTTTTCTTTTATATACATTACTTGAGATGAAGTTTTTCATCACTGCTGTTAGTTCACATTTTCTTCTATTTACAGATTAACAAAATGCTTTTGTTAAATTCAAAGAACAGGGCCAGAGCTCTCTATGATCACAGAGAAAAAGAGGGCCAAGAAATTTCAGATCTTCAGATCTAGGCACCATTCAACACTTTGCAAGCCTCGGTGCAAGCAAGTAGAATATACTGGAAAGGCATATTCCAAGGAGTAGGCAAACTGAGTTAATTCAACCCTGAGATTAAAATGACATTCAGTGTTACATTCTGATGTCAGGAGAACCTTGACCTATGAAGTGTTATGGTTCATCATTAAAAAGAAAAGATTGGAGAATATGCTAAAAAAGCACTAGGAATTGTAAATGTTAAGTTTCTAATGTCTCCCCAAAGTGTCAGAGTATGCAAATTTAATGTTATTTTAATAACTGCTGAGTTGGATTGCTAAATTAATACATATTAAGTTTACCCTATTTTCTATTGATATGGAGACTTGATTTTATAACTTCATTGCCCCTTTGATGCGGTACTGATGTGTGATAATGTTCTCTTCATTGGAATTATGACAGAATGTACTTCAACAAGCAACAATGTTTTATAGGATTGAAGAAATAATGTTTTATTCATGCATCTCATAGAAGATGGTCTTGAAGTGGAGGGAGACATTTTTTCTGAAGCTGCAAAAGGTTTTCTTGACGTCTGACTCCTGGAAAAGCCAAATGTCGGCCACTCTAGCGCTGATGGTTGCTTCTGTGCGGCTGTAACCCTCTGGTTACACAGAAAAAGATTCTGCACCTACACAGAAAGATTTCTAGCATAACCCTGGAGCTGAAGCAATGCTCAGTTACTGAATGATATGTTTGCACAGAAGTTTGAAATGAGTACCAGTTTGTTTCAGTTTGGGGGAGTATTCCAGGTACCTTCCACGTTCTTTTTTCATTTGTGAATAATACGCATGTTTGCAACATTCTCTAACTCAACTCCTTTGGACCCAAACATATCATACTGGAGGATTAAAGATGCCATTCAGTGGACATTTTTGTCAGTGTAGCCATCTTAGAAGACCCCCAAAACAGTCAAGGTTCTTTGGCTTTCATTTGCTTTGGCCTTTTGCTTTTCCTTCCTTGTCAGTATTCATAAGCCTCCAAGGGAAGTTCCCTTGCTGGCTGCTAGCTCTGAAAGCCCACTTAATAAGAGTGTTGGGAATTCCTCACTGCTGGCACACTGAGTTACTGCATGCCGCCTCAGTGGTCATGCCTGTTTCAGAGTCGAAGCAGTTCATATTATGCTCTGCCTGACACTCCTGGAGCTACTGAATAGCTGTCAAAATTTGGGGACAGGGGACATTGTTTTACATTTGGCCAAATGGCAACAGCTGCTGTTTGAGGTTTTGAAATGTGTTTTCATTTTAGGACATGAACAGCGTTGTTTGAATATGTTGCAAATTGTGTGTGCAAATGCTTTTTTTGATTTTAATCATTTTGATTTTTCATCATTTCAGAAATACAGTCTTCTTCTTACCATATACACTAGGATAAGTTCTCTCAAAATCTGTTCATCTCCATTAACATTTTACCTTGAAGAACAGCTTGCTTTGTGATTGTCCTGTAAATATTACTAAGGAAGACACAAAAATTATAGCTCTTTGCTTGTAACTCAGTGTATGAATTCCTTTTCTTTCTGCCTATGGGAATGGGTGTTACTATCATCACTATCATTAGAATTTATTTAAATAAAAGTGTAATCCTTAGCTCTGTCTCTGAGTATTAACAGGTCCCATTTTTATTCTCTATTATGACCATATTCATACCAATGCTAATATTATTACTCTACGTTAGCAATACTGGCAGAAAAATATTTCTCATTAACTGGATTTCTTTGTGAGAGTTTTAGATATACATTCAATTTTCCGTATTTGGCACAGGATATGAAAACAAATATTCTAGAGGATTCCAGCGAAGGAAAGTTTATATTAGCTATACTTAAATATTTTAAGAGGAGACAATTGATGGCTACATATCCAATTGCATTCTTCTTTTTTATTTCGTCTTACTTCAATCTTTAATCTGCTTTGTTTTTTCTGAATACTGCAAAGTAACTCTACCACATGAAACTGCCACTAAGAAAAACTACCTGAGGGCATTCTGACTTTCTGCTTAAGCTTTATTTTGTCATTTATTTCTATTAACAATCATTAAGCAATTTAATAATTATAAGCCTCATTAGCATTTTAATGAGACTAGTGGCCATTGCTAAGTGTAATTAAATTAGTTTTATTGTATGATATTTTGAAGCTGTGATTAAATTAAGTTTTACTGTGCTTTGAAGAATAAACCTATAGAGATCACTCTTCAGTAACGGTCTTGTTAACTTATGGGGAGTCTGTAAAATAGACATACTCAGGAAAAAAAGGCAAAATAATCCCTACTGAGGTTAATCATAGAAGAAGAAAAATCAAATGTTCCTGCTGCTATCAGCTCCAAGATTACCAATATATTCTTAGTGATAATAGTATGTCTGTTAAATAGCATTCATTGTAAGTAGCTTTGTGTAATCTATTTTTAATTTTTAGAAATAGCATCTAGATGCTGTGGTGAATTGTTCTTTATAAATCAAGGAGAGAATCCTGTAGCGCTTACTCAGACAAAACTCCCATTGAGTTAAAATGGAATTTCACCACAGTAAGAACAGCAGGGTATGCAAAAGCTAAGTATTATTGTTGTTTGTTGTTGTTATCGTTATTATTATTATAGTTTTATAGGGATACATTGGGTAGGGAGGAAAGACAGTGAGAAGAGGAAGAGAAAAAAGGCAGTACAATAGAATCAGTTAAATTCCTGTGAGCTCTGGTGGTACTATTTGGTCAGAAAAGCCATACAAACCAAAGATGAGGCATTTTTTTGTCCATGTCCAGCCTCTTACTATGAAATCTTTAGCAGAGGAGCCATACTAGAACAGGTCAAACACTGTGTAGACACCGGATGTTTGCTTTTTCTCACTCTTGTATCAGGTGATAGCGGGCCTGTCTTCTGCTACCTAGTTCTTCTATTGTCATCATGATAGTATGTGAATGTGTTGCAGCATTTAGCTGCAACTCCAGTGAGAATAAAGTCAATTATTAAGGTTGCATTTCCGTATTACGGTATGAGATGATAAGTACGTTTATGGTTGTATAACGTTTTTCCACTTTAAAACCATTTTGTCTAAAGCTTGGCAAATTAGCATTTTAATTGTAGTGTCTTCTCAAAATTGTGTTTTGTTTTGTTTTGGTTAAGATGTTCTGCAGTGGGAGAAAATAAACAGTTCCTCGGTCAAAACACACAATTATGTCATGGGAACCTTCATGCCTTCATTTGGAGCCATGACTTTGGACAAGTCTTCTCATGTTAACACACTTATGGCTTGCAACTGCATACAAATTACCAGATTTGGTCCAGTATGAAAAATATCGTTGTATGTATATGTGCAGTATAACTTCACTTCACTTTGATTATTGCCAAAATCAGTGCGTCCTGGGTTTCTTTCAGCTTCCTGTAGGCTCATCATTATAGCTTGCTGTGTTTGTAGGATAACATTGGCTTAGCAAGACTTGCAGTTTCTCCTAGCAATGCTGTGATGCCAGCCCAAAGAGTAAAGGAGGAGAAATGGAGATAAAAAGGGGGGGAATTCAGTAAGAAGGACAATGAGAGCAAGAATAGAAAGAAGGAAATAACAAGAAAAAAAGGTGAGGGTATGATAAAAGGGCAAAGAGGATGAAAGGGAAAGGCTTAAGGGACAGTAGAGAACAAAAAGTTGGGGCAGAAAAGGGGCAGGAGAGCACCACTAGCACATCAGGGCTAGCAAGGGTAACAGAAAGGTATGGAGGGGAGGAAACAAGGAAGGGCGGAAATGGACAAGTAGTTGGGGCTGAGTAAAGAAAATTTGAAACAAAGGACCTGGAGTAGAGCAGAAATATGTGCAGGCCTAATGGACCAGATTGTTGAAAAACAGAAGTAATTCTTAAATACCATTGCATATGTCGGGAACTAAATCCGGGAACCCTAGCTAGGTTCAACATTTCTTAGCAGCCTGGAAAACAGCTGGGGATCCCACAGTGGTTACTGGTATAATGTTGGTCCTTTCATTAGTGATTGGTTCATGTAAACAAACAAACAAACAAATACTTCTTTACAGTTTTAAGTTAAAAAATTTAGTTCGAATTGCAACAGGCAGGAATGCAAATCTAAAGTTCTCAATCTCCTTTATGAACAGAAAGGGTTGGTATATCCTTATTTCTCTTACTCAAAATGAGCACATTTTGTATTTTTAAGTGATTTTACAATTTCAAATCTGAGAATATAAAGGTTAAGAAGTTGCTAGGATTCAGGTGGCCCATGTATGTTTTTACGTGGTCTCAGGCAGAGTGATAACATTATTTCTGTGGGAAGCAAGACAGCATTTAGGACTGTGCAGGCTGAGGGATCCTGAACAAAGTTGTTATCAAATCAGATTGTAAGGTATAGAAAAATGTAGCAAGAAAATGACCAAAGAAAAACTGTGTTATACTATTGGGTATCAGTTGTAATATTGGGAAATTGTTGCCATTTTCAACATCGGATTTGCACTCCAATATCAGGTGTAATCCATATTTATTTGTACTTTAACTTATCTGTACTTAAAGAGAGCCTACTTAGCATCTGAAAAGCTAATTATGTTGTGAGTATAGACCACACAGGACTTCTGCCAATAAGGCAAATGGCTGAATAAATCATAGATCAACATTATTAGCAGCTACATTATATGCTGGGAGGAAGCCTCCTGCTTAGATACATAGGTCCTGCTTATGCAAAAACACTTAGTCTGTGAACAGTCTGATGTGTTTGGAGGGTTTCAAAGCAGCCTGGAAGAAACACTTCTGCAATATACATTTCTAAGCCAAAATCCTGATACTTTTTCTGTATGTCTCTGCCCTGAATCTAGTCAGTCTTCTATGTTTAAGTACCACAGTGCTTCTGAATTCAGCTCACATATTAAGGATAAAACATAGCACTCTATTTTTAGCTCCATTGTAACTTTGATGAACTGCAATTCGTCAAAATTAGGGGTATTGCAGTGAGTAAGTTTTATTGTCACTAGGCTATTCCAGCGGTATTTTTATAATAAAGTAAAAGTTCATAGTACATAAAAACCACTAAGAGTCTCTTCAATGCCTGTGACAAGAATAGGAGAGAAGGAAAGACATTATATTGGGAGAAAAAAAGCTGGTTCAATTATTACTGATCTCTCACACGGGGAGCCTATTCCCAGAAGGGTATTTCAAGATCTTTCACTGGTCTTTAGTGGCACAAGTAACCATCTTCACTTAACTCTGAGGACGTCTCCACCAGCCAGCGGTTCTAGCTGCTGAGGGAATTTGTCCCATTGTAAAGCCCAAATGTTCCTTCAAAAATTGTTTTTCTATTCTTGTTAGTTACAGATAGAAGCAGGTTTCGGAATTCTGTTCCCGTGATGTTTCTTTCATTCAAATACCTGAAGATGTAACTGTCTCAGCTCCTGCTTCCTATTGTTTGCTCTTAGACCTTGTTTTAACTGATACTGCCAGGATTACAGAATGAAGTTTTGAAATACCCTCAAGAGTATAACGAGATAGTTGTGTTTTCTGATGAATAGCTTTACAGAGAATGTAATTATGCATTTTACAGGATAGCAATTTGTATACCACATAAAGCACATGTTTACTTGTGGGAATTGTGTGGTTTTGCTGTAATTATTAGAGCCTATTGATTGTCTTCCATTATGTTAATGTTTCCAAATTAAGCAATATGAAGCAATTTTCTGCCATGCTGTATCTCAGAAGCCTTAGGGATATTATCTGCAACTTTTACTGCAAGTCTACAGGCCTCTGTGAATAGAAGTTATAATTCACTTCATTGTAAGTTTTTCTCCTGATTGTAATCAATGAACCTTATACTGTAGAATATAAATGAGGTGACAAAGGAGGAAATAACCCTTCCGAGGTAGGAAAAGGGTAATGGTAAAAGGCACAATGAGCATTCAATTGACTTCTTCAACAAAAATACTTCTGGCCTTTCTTTTGAAGACTGGCTACTTTCAGATAATCATAAGCTGTTTGCAGCTATGACCACTTTAGAAAAGAAGAATAATTTTAATGATGAGTCATTATTGTAATTGCTCTAGCATTTCCTGCACTAGTTAAGATAGCTTATTTCTGGCCATATAGTACTTTATTGGCTTTTGAAATACTGTATCATCTGTTCAAT
Source organism: Aythya fuligula (assembly GCF_009819795.1). Taxonomy (NCBI): domain Eukaryota; kingdom Metazoa; phylum Chordata; class Aves; order Anseriformes; family Anatidae; genus Aythya; species Aythya fuligula. The sequence continues at coordinate 21,993,111 of NC_045562.1, read as the reverse complement.
TTGTGGAAAACTATCAAAGGAGAATAACTGAACATTAGGGATGGAAGCACCAAAAGATTTCTGGCAATTATTTCCAAGATCGGCTTCAGTCAAGTTGTCCTGATTTTACTTCTTCTAATCTTACTTCAAAAATGTGCACATACTCTCTTTTCATTTTTGGTTCTACAAATTTCTCTTAGGACAATTCCTCCTGCCACTCACCTATTTTATAGGTTTGTATTGCATTCTCATTTTTTTTCATCATTTAATCTATTCTGAATTCTTCCAGTTGATCCTTATTTGACTTTTACTTCAGTTCATTTCATATCTCATGCATCTCTGCTTTTATTTCTGGTTCTGCTTCCTAGATTTGTTCTCTTCCATCTTTGCTATTTTTTTCTGCATTTCATTATTTATTTTTTTTTTGTTATCTTTTTCCCTTCCATTTTTGTATACACTTCATTTTTTCTTTAATGTGGTACCTCTTACAAGAAATAGAAAACCACAATTTCTGAGGTCACAGACATAATTATGTCTTTTCATTTCAGTGTGTCCTAAAGTACTTGGAAAAATAAGGAAATAGAAATAATCAGATGTGTGTGGATTATGTATATGTCTCTAAATGAATGTGGAAACATATGTACCTTTAGATAAGGGAAAGAAATATGCCAATTTCCTAAAGTAGCCAGAGAATCAGAAATAAAATTTTGGTTGAATTTGTGGACTTAAAAGCCAGTAATTTCCAAACAGCTATTCTTAAGAAAGATAATGAAAATATTTTAACATTTATAATCCTTTCTAGCAAGAACTTTTAAATCTAAGAGTTTGCTGATGCATCAGGGAAAAACATGTCACTTTATTTTTTTCCAAAGATGACCATTGGTAAAGAATCCAGAGAATACCAATTTCATGTGCTTAGAAAATCTAGTATAGTAGAAATTAAGAGTTAAATACCAGTTTCTACCTCGATTTTTTTTTATAAGTGTGTTTTGTTGTTGTTGTTGTTCTCTTCTTTGCTGTTTTTGCTAATAGATTTTATGCATCATTCTTGAGAGTGATGGATCTGTTCAAACTGAATTGCTCTATCCTAGCCAGTTTTAAGTAAGCTAGTTTTGATAGAAAAAATCTGCCACCAAACTGAGTAATCATAGAGACTAATGGGAATAGTTGCGGGAACGGGGTTAAGCTGAGGCAGGGGAAATTTAGGCTTGACATCAGGAGGGGGTTCTTCACAGAGAGGGTGGTTGCACACTGGAACAGGCTCCCCAGGGAAGTGGTCACTGCACCGAGCCTGTCTGAATTTAAGAAGAGATTGGACTGTGCACTTAGTCACATGGTCTGAACTTTTGGGTAGACCTGTGCGGTGTCAAGAGTTGGACTTGATGATCCTTAAGGGTCCCTTCCAACTCAGGATATTCTGTGATTCTATGATTCTATGAATATTTTCACTGCATCTACGGATGTTAACTTGGCTAGGATAAGAGATTTTTTTCTCTTGGTTGCTTCCCTTTTTGAGATGAAAAGATAAAGCACTTTCAGAAAGATTAAAAAAAAAAAAAAAAAAAAATGGAGTGGGGGGGGGGAGGGGGAAAGAAGGATAAAGAACAGGAAGATGTAGTCACAGGGTTTGGGGGTTGTATACGGAAGCCTGTAACCTATAGCCCAGAAGAGGCCTGAACTCTGGAGAATTTGACTGGTTATGGAAAACATTCCCAGCCTGGAAAGGACTTAAGCCACTAATTCATATGTTTCAGATAGAATACAGTAAGAATCAACCTCTTACCCTGTATTTGACTAGATTAACCCACTGCTGCTGCATCTTGATAAAAATTCATACTTCTTAGCACAGACATACCTGCCTACATGACAAACAAAGGAGCAATTTCTTTTTTTAGCTTGCCAGAATCCTTCCTGTTCTTTGACAGTACTGCTGGGCCAGGTACCTAATAACCTGTCTAATGTGGATGCAGTTAGTTGACATGTTGTGTCTGAGTCCTGAATTAGATACATAAATTGAATGACTCTTCAGACTTCACCTCTGTTTTTAAGAAGCTGATGTTCACTAGAAAGGTTCCTTACAAACTTTCAGTCTTTGAACATAAAAGTTCCTTTCAAGTTAATAATTAAACCATTTAAAAATAAAGAAGTAGAATGCATTTGATCTAGCTTTTCATACCTTCAGAGAATGATAAATGGAGTGCCTTGAACAAAGTTGCTTAATTCAAGAGGTGATGGGTGTGAAGTAAAATAGTGCCATCTGGTTTAGAGGAGGAATTTGTGCAACTGCATGCTCAGCCAGCATTGCTCTGAACAAGTTACACCAAAGAACAGAGACTGTGTTAAGTAATGTCTTAAAAAAGTTGTTATATAAAATAATATGTTTCAAAACCAATAACCCATTTTTCTTCCCCTAGTAAAAGACAGTGGCAATGTTCAGATGTTCATTTTTTTTTTTTCTTTTCCCACAAGATTTGCTTATATTTCTGTAGAAATTATGGAAGGACAAAGAGAGTAAAAAGAGTTCTTAGTTTAAGGTAAGAATTATTCATCAGTTTCAAAAAAGACATTTTGCAGATAAGCTTATATAAATTTGTCAAGGCAGTTTCAGTTTGCATATTGGTAATTATGGAATTTAAAAAGAAATATTTATATTTTGAATAAATGAAAATACAGTTTTCAAGCAACTTACCTTTGTATTACTTTGTTCACTAATTACCTCCAAAGCACCTCAAAAGTATATAATAGCAAATCATGTTAAAAGGGCAACAATTGCAAAGCACTTTCCTAAAGTTCAGATGTTAGAACTAACATCTTCACTGTATTTTCAGTTACTAGTTTCAAGACAATGTGTATTGTCTTGAAATTTTTCTATTATGATGATCATTTCGTGAATTGTTCACTTGCTTACCTGAGTAATTTTCAATTTTCTTTTGTTTCAGTCTCCAATACTGAAACAACATACAAGTTCTAATAAGCAAAATTATGTATAAAATAAATTTTGAAGAACAGCTTGTAAAAATGCAGAGAACATTTTCTATGTAATAACAGCACTATTATTTATTTATTTATTTATTTTTAATCTGTAAATGTAGCCCTCAGTTACTAGTATTATTTCATTTCTGATCAGAATATGATTGCATAGTGGCTATTAATGCCTGCAGTAGACATTTATGACAACTCTTTACAATCTCAGAGGTCTGACTATGTATCAACAGGTTAATGGTAATAGTCTGCAAACTTCTATTTATTGTCATTGACATTCATTGAAAAGAGAAATTTTCCTGATGTAGGAAGTTATGTTACTGTAGTTGCAATCAGTAATCTTATCTAAAGCATTCAAAAAATAACCTTTAGTATCCTGTCTTTATAACTGTATTGCACAGAATGTAAACGCCTTAACCATTTTACTAGAGTTGTCTAAAATTCACAAGTAATTCGATGCAATTTCAAATTAGACCTTTTGAAATAGGCCTCTTGGATTAGTAAATAGAAACTGGAAAAATCTTAGAAAACAGTACAGATCTTCAAGAGAGTTGACCCTTATAGACTTGACCCTTCCTCATTACTGAAGGTCAGAATATATATGATGAAATATTGAAATCTATATAATGAAAGTGAAAACTTACTGGACCTGATATTAAGAAATGTTCTTTAAAAATCTATTTTAGAAAACATGCACAGAGATATTATTTTATTTTTATTTTTTATAAAATTGGCTTGGAAGAGCAGCAAAAGTTGAATTTTTTGAGTGTAAAGTTAATTATTGAGTTGGGTAAGATTAATTTCCTATGAAATGCATAATGTAGTCAAGTAAGCAGTATTGGACATGATCAAAGGAATACGCATAGATTATGTGATAACCAATTTAAAACTGCTATGTCTACTAGTATATCAGTGTCAGTGACCAGATACAAAAAATGAGGTCACAAAATAAGGGAAAAATTCTAATGGTAGACTAATGGGTATTGTGCCACATTGTATATGTAAGCATTGTGTATCCAGATATATTTATAATAATATTTTCCTCTTTTTTTTTTTTTTTTTTTTTTTTTTTTTTTTTTTTTTCTGTTCAAATATATTTCCTTGCTCGGTTTAAATATTTATATATTTCTGGCATATATTTTATGAATGTCCACCCTTGCTGTCACTATTACATAGAGACACAAAGCTACCCATGAACAGTCAGAACTGTTTAATCAATGAGACAACTATTTTACAAATGTAAAACCATTTGAGCTGAATTTTTTTCTATCACTCTGGCATTTGCAATCATAGTTCTTTTCATCAAGATTAAAGCTTAAATAAATTCTGAACCCAAGCAATTTGTATAAAATATTTTTCATTTTATTTTTGAGGTGGTAGGGAGGAAAAAGTAGGAATTCAGTTTCTCTGAATACTTCAAGAAAAAGGAAAATTGGACACAGCTGCATACATGACCCTGTCAGGAAGTTACGCCTCAGCATTATTTCTTTTTCTTTTTTTTTTTTCCCTAAGAATTACAAACTTTATAGGTTTGAATTGTATCCAAATTTAAATTTTGGTTTAACACACTTCATTCACTTGTCTTTACATCAGGGTTCTCCTGCTTATTCTGTTGACAAATCCAGTAATTGTCTGCAACCACAACTTTCTTACATCCAAAGGAAAAGGAACAATCTCTTTAGTGTTTGTGATGAGCTATGCTGTTACTTTCCGTCAGTACTGTAATTCGTTCCCAACAATATATTTTCACTTTGTTTAATGGTAAGCCATGCTTCATGTTATTGTTTCCATTTTCTCAGGAAAACATCTGGAGATAGACATGTAATGGTATTACTCTGGTAATAATTATGTTAAATAACTGCAGAAAAGAGAGAGCACATAACTATTTATTATTATAATTCTGGTACTATTGCACTCCAGTGAAGATCTGGGCTCCAGCCTGCTATATAACAACATACTAAATGCTTGACAGTGTAAAAACCCAGGTGACAAAAGGGTTGCAAACTCAGAGAATTATGAATAGATTAATGATTTGAATAAATAGACTATGTTCATTTTGTATTTCTGTTTGACTTTATAAATAGTTTTAGATTAAATAAATTTTTTGTAAAACAATATAAAAGGAAAAAAAATGGTAAGCATGATGAAAGATGTTAGAAAGTAACTTAAAGATGGTAGAAGAAAGGGGGAAAAAAGTGGAAGTTTAGGCAAAACAATGTTCAGGAGCATTGTTCAGGTTACAGTCAATAGTATGTCAGAGTGAAAAACGTTGTCCATTAACATCCTGGTGACCACAGAAAATATCTGCTACTGCTTCTGCTAGCTACCCTATGCAGCTGACTGCCCCTCCCAAGAGCATCTTTCTCAAAAGTTTGGGAAAACTATTGTTCTGCTACAGAAGACACACTCATAATAATGAAATGCTTGTTATTACAGTAACAATATGTTTTGCATTTTAAGACCTTACAAAACACATATAGCATAAACTCTAGCTTTATATCATTTGTGGGTGGTGGTGTTGGGTTTGAGGGGGTGGTAATAAAAACAAGCAGGTGGTGCCTATTGAAGCTAATGGAGCACAGCTGGGATGGTTGCTTGGTGCCTCAGTGAGGGCTTGTTCTGTAGAAAGCACAGGATTTGGGGAGCTTGTCGCTTTTAACTGTTGGAGGAGGTAAGGCTGGGCTGTTATGGAGAGGGTTTTTGTTTGTTTGTTTGTTTGTTTTTAAGTTGTTTGCTACATTATGAAAGTAAACGTACCAAGGTTCTACTCTAAGAAAGTAGGCAGATGATAGAGGTCATGCATCGTTTGTGGAGATGGCTAAAAATGGAGAGGTAGCTGAACTGGTGGAGTGGAAAAAGGAGGAAAGTTCAGAAGGATGAAAAGAAAGACACAGATAGTGCTATAAGCATGCTGATGAAGAAGAAACTGTAGGAAACTGTCTTTGTGGCTGAGGGAAAAGCCGCAACAAGTCCAGATGCTGCTCCTGTAAAGGCAGCCAAAAACAGCAGGGCTGCACGCCCTGTGGCTGAGCAGAAGTGTGACGCGCCAGGAGAGGGGCGCCTGGGATTTCTTTCAGTTTTTGGCACCATGTAGGCAATTACTCACAGGAGATGTAAATTGAGTAAAAATGGGCAAAAAAAAAAAAAGTGTTAAAATGAAAAGTTTTAGTTTTTCTATATTGCAGCTAGATAGGTAGTTGCAGTCAGTTGATTTTTCAAGGCCTTTTTTCTAAATAATAGATGCATGAATTGCTACTCTCGCCTGGGGCCTGAGTCTCCGCTCCGTCTGTATTTCCCCAGATCATCACCACCTTTGAGCTGTGCTGGGCTGAGTTGTGCCTTCCCTGGCAGCTGGCATCAGGGTGTCCCTGCTGGTGGCCAGCTGGGGTCTGTGTTCGTTTGTCCCCTTTGTTGGCTCCCTGCTTGTGTGAGTCTGTGGTGTTATGGGGCATTTACAGAGTGGGGGAGACCACCAGGCCTCTACCAAGCCCAGTCAGACTTTAGTCAACCTACACAGCTCAGTGACTCAAGCTGTGATATCCCCAGGATCTCCAGCCTTTGAGGGTGCCCCAAAGGCACCTCCTCACGATGGGCCCTTGGCTGTGCAGGGCCTGGCACTGTCAGCAGCTGAGGGCCTGTGGTGTGGGGACAGAAGGCCCCAGGGAGCCCGGATGCATCCAGAGCTAGGCAGATGTGGGTTCAGGGGGTAACCCCTTCTGCCTGAAAGCAGTCTTAAATTCTCTGTGGAAAAGTAGGTGATATTGTGACAAGGGAACTGGAATGAAATAGCTGGTCCCATCTTTTGTTTTGTAAAATTCAGTATACAAATCTTGGAGAAGGCTAGACAAGGGTTTACATCCTCATTTTACTCTGTGTCCACCGCTAGTTCTGCCGGAGGCAGGGAGATATCGCTTACCAAACCTGTAGGAGATCTTAACACAGAGATTAACACTGCTGTGAAACTAACTGGGTGGAAATGGCTCGGGACAGTTGCAGCGTTACCAGCTTCTTAGCCAAACCCAGTGTGAATCATTCAGTGAAGATTTGCAGTGTAATACTGGGCATGCAAAGAAGGGATGATAAGAGAAGATAAGGCTGAGTGCTGTTAAGGCACCCTGCTTTCTTCCAAGTGCTAGTAACTTTTTACAAGCCAGTGCTGATAGGCTAACAGGCTCTTAGGAAGAGCTTGGTAATGACTAATAAGAGCTACCAGAGGCAGATATGCTGCTGTGTTGGTTACAGGAGCTACAGGCGGTGTTCCTACAAGTTGTACTGAGCTTCTCTGTGCAGTATTCCTAATTAGTAGGAGTAGCAGTGAGTGGGGAGAGTTTCAGGAGTCCTTTCCAGGCTTTGGGGTGTGTGTGTGGGGGGGGTGGTCCTGGTAGCTCTGAGGCACAGGGTTCCCCTCTCGCAGCATAGCATGCTCTAAGCCTTAACCATCAGGCTGGACATGAGGAACCTTGCTCCTATTGATTGCTTCTTCAAGTACTATTCCTTGTATGCCTTCTTTTATTCATTACTGCATTACACAGTGCTTTGCTACATTTGTAATTCTTTCCAGCCAAATTTTAATCTAGCCCCTTTTTTGTTCTGCTACTTATTTTCCCATGTGTTTTTCTTTTTAAGAATTTTCATACATTTTTGATGTTTTCCTCCTTGACCACTTTCTTTTATCACCATTCATTTTTGCTTCTTACTCTCCTTCTAATTCCCTCTTTGTCATTTTCTTTCTAGTCCTGTTTCACCACATCTTGTCTTGTTCTTTTATCCCATTCTGTTCTTGCCATGTATTTCTCAAGGGGAGTTTCTTACGGTAAGAATAAGAACTATATACTTTGTCAGATCCGCTTTTAAGGTCTTTCCTCTAATTACAAGCAAACCAGTTATATTTGCTAAAACAAGTGACTAAATCACACTTTCTCCTATGACTCACTTGTCCACTCCATATGCACACTAACTGCAGGTGTCCATACAGAAGCTGCAGAATAAAGGTGCTTCCATCTGCTGAACGCCACCTTGACCAACAAATGTGTCTGGTCTGAGGAAAGTTGAAGTATGGGAAACACTTAAGACAGTGTGAATTAGAAAGCTAACTGTAAATAGGATTTTTAAAAGGCATCTTCAGTGACAAACTTAAAGTAAATATCAGTTCACTGTTATGTCTATGGTTTAAGAAGTTATTAAAAACAACTGGCAGCCATAGAAAGCTGGGTCACTCCAATTACTCCTTCCTTATATGAAAGCTTGTTTCAGACTTTTTTTTTTTTAAATCAACTTTCCAAAGGCATAGGAAATGTCACATGCATGAGAAGTGAAAGAGAAATTTCTTTGTATATTCTTTTTTGATGCCTTTAAAAGATGAACTTGCTTCTTTTCACTCCCATTTCCTGCTAATTATTGCTAACCATAATACTGCTTCTTGCAACCCTACTTTAAATGACACACTATGGAGCTCTGACCTATACAGTAGATTTTTTTCAAAAGTATTATTTATTTAATAATCAGTACTTTAAAGCTTTTTTAGAGTACTGTTCTTTTTTTTTCCTTTCCTTTCCTTTCCTTTTTTTTTTTTTTTTTTTTTTTTTTTTTTTTTTTTTTTAACACATCTTTGCACTTTAATGCACTTTAATGGCTGCTTACTTTAGGAGCGAACAAGTTCTTTTCATTTAGTATCCTTGAAGTCTTGATGTCCTCTGAGGACTATTCCTTTCTCTCTGGGGGAAAAAAAAAAAGTGCTGTTGAAATGTGAAAACCTGGGAAAAAATGAGTCTGATCCCAACCGTAGGTCACGTATTCTAAATAGCAGACAAATAGCAGATGTTATTTAGGGGAGAGGAGCAAAAAAAGGGTGTGTAGAGAGAAGCTATGTGCTGCAGTTATGCTATATTTAGTACAGCTGAGTTTGGGATGCTATTGTACCAGTGATTTTGGGAAAAAAAAAAAAAAAAAAAAAAAAGAAAGAAATATATACATAACCCAAAAAAATCGCAACCCAACACAGGGTAAAGGTATTTTGGCACCACACAGTAAAAGGTGGTGTGGATGTCTGAGCCAGTGCTTGACTGAGTTCATATATCTATATGATTTTGTGCAGTATGGCACAGCATGATTATATTACACAACAATTTTATATATATATATGTAATCTGTCTTACTGACACAGGCCTTGCCTCTGAAGTGTAGGATTGTTAGATCAGATCCATACTGTTAGGTGCTGATCGAGTGAGATTTCTATGCTAATATAACTTTGGAGTAAATAACATCTAGGACATGTTTCCCTGCACATGTTGTACAAAGGACACGCTCACAGTCCAGGCCCTTTTCTAGGTAATGTTTGGATTCAAAAATGTTTCCATCACATTTTCTTGTTTTTGCTGCTACATCTTTTGTTGCTTCTCTTCACCAATGTGCATCTTTGTGAAAATATCCAACAATTTTCGATGCAGGCAGTGAAGTTTCTCTCTGTTCCTGTGTCTGAGCTTGTGTGAATGAAGTAACAGTGAATTAAGTACTGTTATTTCTGTTCTCTTCCTCTAAACAGAAATTGTTTTCAGAATTCAGATCATCAGTTTTTCAGGTTTCTAAGAGGAAATAGTAGTAAGCTATTCTATGCAAAGAAATGAATTAATTTATCAAAAATCTCAGTGAAAGGGAGGCCTTTTAATTGACTTCATAACTAAATGAGTATATGTACAATATGAGTGAAGCACAAGAGGGGCTATATTAAGCCAGAAGTAGAATCAGAATGAGGTTTTCTTTTCGGTGTTCTATTAGTAGGGACTTACCTTTGCTCACAGGGATGTGATGAATTGCTTGTGCATAGTAAAATTGTTTCTTTGTGATTCACCGTATAGAAACTGATTTCTGTAGAACTTTAACTGACTTTTCTGTGATTTTTTTACTACTATTTTTTGGATTTAGTTCATCCTTAAATTATTCGTTAAAGCAGTATTTTTGTCAGCTTTTTTTTTTTCCCAAAGTATGTCCATACAGCTGTTATGAAATGGATCTCCCAGAAACTGTTAAATAACCATTGAGTTTATGAAGTGATTTAATAAAACATTGATTAGCAATGTTGAATTGATTTGAATGTGCTTATGCTTATTCCACATGATTTTGTACATTTTTATATCCACAACTTCAAGATCTGATGGCTTGATTCTTTCTCTCTCTCTCTTTTTTTTTTTTTTTTTTTTTTTTTTTTTTTTTTTTTTTTTTTTCTTGAATATCATCCAGTGTGCCCCTTGGTATCTTAAACCCTGTCGGCCCTTTGTGGCTTCCTGTTACTGGCAGACACTTCTTACTGCTCTGATTCACATGCTGCCAGCTCTCTACCTGGTACATGAGGCTGAAAACAGGGCACATGTCGCACTGCTATGGTTTAGTCAAGTGGAAGGTGTGCTTGATAGGTAGGACGCTTCTCAGTGTGCTCATTTGCCACAGTCCGCAGACTTGCTGCAGCCCTGGATGAGGAACATCTTGCTAGTACTGTGATTATTGTGGGACATTAAGTAATGTTAAGATAAAATGAGATTTATTTTTAATAAGACACCAAATAGTTAAATTAGCTCTAAAGCTCATAAAATGTACAGGTCTGTAGAAAGCCTCCTCTTTCATCCACAGGTGTCCTGCTTTCCCTTTTGGTCAAGGGGCAGTCGGGGGGGGGGGTATCAGCCAGTTTTCCTTTTCAATCTGTCCAAATCTCACAGCTGGGGGGTTCAGTCATTTCTTCTGTTAGTTCCTGTCCTGGAAATGGTCAGACTATTTAGTGAAGATAAACATTGCTTTCCAGCTTTTTTTTTTTTTTTTTTTTTTTTCTAAGTAAGTGTTTGTCCCTGTTAGTAGTACCATCAGCTCTGCTTGGCCTGCCATTAGATAGCTCCTTGTTACATCTCTACCAGTGGGTTGCTCCTCTTATGCTGCACCTTGCATTCTACATAACTGCATATGTGAACAACTTTGGGATACAATTGTTCAAAAAGAATAAATGTAGCTCATTACTAACTACATACAGTGATAATTAACTGATTTACAATATCTGATCTCCAACTTCATTCAAAACCAGTAGACCTTCAATTTTCACATTGATCTGTTACACAGATTTCATTGTGAGTAGTGGAAACAATTATTTTGGAGGGTATGGATTGTAAACTGGGGAGCAAACTTACAGCTCAGCCTCTACATCTGTGTGTTTTGGATTTGTGTTTTTATTGTTCTTGCTGGGTTTTGTTTGGTTGGTTTTGAGGACAACTTATTTTGAATTTTTGGAGGTGACAAGCAATTGTATGGTTCCTAATTTGTTATGGTGATCAAATATATCAAAGAATATCAAATATATTCTTGCACTATAAGATATGTACATTGTTAATTTAGGTTTGGTATCAACAAATTCCAGCCATGGAGTTAAATATTTGGCTTTGTTCTTATATCTTGCACACTTCTGGATTGTCTGCAAGATTTACACGATATGTGTGTGTGTATATATATATATATTTAATTATGCTTCTACCTTGTCTTTCACCCAAGATCAAGGAAAAAAAAAAGTACACAAACCAACAATATCAACAACAAAACAAAAACAGACGGAAAAAATACTTATTTAATAAAAAAAAAAAAAAAAAAAAAAAAAAAGAAAATGCCCCGGGAACAAAATGTGCTGATGACAATCTTTCCTCTTTAAACAGAAATATTGATAAAAATTTATGGAAAATAATTCAGACAATGAGGTAAACAGAACATTTCTGCTTCTACAGATTTTGATCATAGATATCTTTGGCTTACCACCCAACTTCTTGATGAATTTAATGTTCTATTCTTTTTTCTAAAAGAAGAAAAGAAATGTAATATTTACAGTTAACATATTGAAGAACTAGCAGTCACTGTGGAAAAAGTATTAGCTTTACAGGCTCATGCTCTGCCTATCTTTTGAACACAACAGCTTAGAAATATTAGCTTTTAAAGCTTCTAAAACTTTTTTTTAAAACTTTTAAACTTTTTTTGACAACCAACAACATCAGTGAAAGGAGAAAGAGGATAACCTCGGTAGTTTTAACTTTAGTTGTATTTCTTAGTGCATATGAAATGTGAAAAGTTCATATTTACTTGTGATCCCTTATCTATCTACTGATCTTCATGTTTACTATATGTTATTGTAGTTAGGCTTTAGTATTTGTTCATTTGGTTCAGTCACCTCTAAGTTAACATTACTGAGCAGAGGCACAAATTAAAGTTAAGAATCTTAAGAATGTGCACATGCACACTTAGTATTGTTTTGATGCAGAACTCATAACACTTGAAGGTCCAAATTCATGTGTACGGGGAAAAATAGGAGTCTGGACATTTTCTCAGAGCAACTGATAGCTTTTTCTTTACATGCAGACTTTTTTATGTGATCAAATTGGTCATTGATATAAATGCTTTCCCACAGCCACAGAGAGCAAACTTTTCATACATGAGCAAAGCTTTCACTTTGACATCTTAGAGAAACTACAGCAAAATAGTTGAAATGTACTTGCTACTTACAGAAGGGTTGTGGCGGTGGTGAGCAATGAAGGCAAGTTGTAAAATTAACAGTACTGGCACCTTCTCAGAGTTTAAACATTGCTGAATTGTGGGTGAAGAGTTACATGTTTCAGAGTATTACACTTACAACTGTATGTAAAAGTGTCATCTAGTGACATTTGTCACTATTTTGAGAGTATTATGTTAAGTAATTACAAAATAGGCCATATGATTATTAGTACAGAGTACCTTGAGTGATTCCTCCATGAAGTTCTAACATCGAGGCTGAACTGAAGCTTTGAGAAAGGATCTAGTCCTCCCTATACCTTAGTCATTCTTTCAGGCCTATTTTTAAGTTCTCTTTGACATCTATGTCTAGACATTAATTCTATAAGTATACCAACAAGATCTAAGAGCCACCTCTAACTATGTTGCTGTTATTTACTCCTTAACCTTCTCTTGATACACAAAACAGCTTGAGCTTCTCTGGGTACATTCTGATGTGTTTTCTAGTCCTTGTGTGCAATTTTATATTACTTCTCAGTTACAGAGTGAGGGCAAAACTTACATGGCACACATTCTGTTGCTTTAATCCTACTTTATTTTAGCTGTGTACATCTTGTAATTGGCCCTTCCGCTGTGTGCAGTCAGTCCCAGGTGAGTACCACTTAGATGCTTTAAAGTCTTGGATTTGTGTGTTTATATATAGCTTACGGGATTCTTGACTTTGAGTACCTTCTATTTCCTTACGATATAACAAGGCAGCTGTCTGTATGCCATACTCCAACTCTGTAGTACGATCCAAAAACCAAAGTAAATGCATGAAGGCCCAGAACTTTACTGAGGCAGGTAAGCAAGGGAGGCTTTAGCATTGGTTTTCTTTCATTAATATTGTAAGGAATAGTTGCAAATGTTAAAGTTGTATGGTGGGTTTGCTCTCCCATGCACTCACCGCACAGAGCTTGTCAGTGCAGGTGTGTGTAGGCAGAGCTCTATTGTTCCCTGCCACCCCGTTAGCAGGAGAGAGAGTCAAAGCTTACAATTTTGAACAAGTTGAGTTGTTAGATTAATATCAAGTATCTTTTTCTGGGATAAGCATCTTTGGAGGGCGGCTTATTAATAACCCTGTTCAAGGCAATAAACTGATATGTTAAATAAACTGATATAATAAACCAGGTATGCTAAAGTACCAAAGTTTTAATTAATAATTGAATACATTCTTTTACCCTTGGGTCATGCCCCATTTCTAGGTTTAATTGTTCTTATTTTTGTTTTTAAGCATTCATTATTAAATATATGAGCATATATATGGGAAAACTTAGTGAAACCAAAAAATTGTTATAAGTAATGCTAATATTATAAATAATATTATATTATAATAATATTGTTTATATAAATGCGTATTTAAATTCATATTTATAAATGCTAATATTATAAATTATGCCTGTCCTTTGTGAATTCATATGTTGAATTAAATACGCATTTTACTTCACAACAATGGTTATGTTAAATGAAAACTTTGAAGAGAGATGGAGACTGTTCATCTTGTCAGGCATCTCAACCTGTAACAAAGCATCTCATTTTTTAATGATCTAGCAAATGTAGAAACAGCATTCTGAGTTGCATGATCTGGATAAATATGACTGTGTAATACTGGACAAAACTATGTATATGCGGCTTATTTTACATTGTGTTTTTTAACCTGTACAAGAAAGTAAAATGTAACTGCACTTTCGCTATACTTCAGAAAACAAAATGCCTCATAATGCTAGCATTTGAAGTAGACAAAATGGGCTTTCACTTTGGAAGCTATTTCCAGGCTTTCTTATAGCAAAAATGGTAAAAGCATGTGTAGGCTTTAATTTCATTGCTTTATTGCTGAGCAGTTTGAGTTTCATTTATATCACGTAAGCTTAGGCTAAACTTGTGTATTTAGTAGTCAGAAATATTGGAAGTTGAATATGGTTTTCATGACTAGTATAGTTGGCTTTTCTTGGCGTAGTCTGAAGAGATGTGTAAAACATTACAGAAGAATATTCGTAATACCTATCAAAAATACTGGGTAGGTTGCTGTAGTATTTTATGAAAGTGTAATGTAACCACCATTGGTGTTCTTTGTTTTTCTTACAAGTACATGGCATTGGAAGCAGTAGTGGCTCTTAAATGTTTTCCTATTTGATGATACCTGATTGCCCAGGGATGCCCCATCCCTGGAAGTGTTGAGGGCCAAGTTGGATGGGGCTTTGGGCAACCTAGTAGTGAGGGGTGTTCCTGCCTGTGGTGGTGGGGTGGAATTAGAGGATCTTTTGGGATCCCCTCCCAACCCAAACCATTCTGTGTTCTACAATTCTGTGGTACGTGTATATGTGTGCTAAAACTAAATTCTGTTTTTCTGATGCTGAAGGTCAGAGGAGATGGTAACATCTAAAAGTTCTGGTTTGCATTTTCTGTAAGCCAGGTGATTCCTGATACAGTTCTCCTGAGAACTCTGAAAGGAAAAGGAGATCAGTGGGAATTCAAACACTGAAAAGTGACTAAGTCAAGATTTTCCTAGATTTAAGATTCTTATGCCTCTTTAGTTATGTTATTGTTGGCTTTAGAAGAGGTCACCATTTTTAATAGTGTTAGTTATAATTTATTTAAGACCTACTGAAAACACATGTGCCTCAAAACAGGCCAGTTTAGTGTTTACTATTTCAGTAAATTGATGCATTTGTACCCTTGACTTTATTCTTTTGTTCAGTACAAGAATTATTTTACTGTACAATCATACATTAGAACTCTAATTACTTACTAACAAACTTCAGTGTGTGTCAAATCTGATATCTTAATTTTTTTCTGATTCTTAAGAGTTTGCAGTTCACTTAATTCTTTTTCGATTTTTCTTCCAACTCTGGAAGTTCAAGATAAATGATGTAACAAGTTTAAAATTAGTCCATCAATTGAAACAAGTTATTAAAAGTACAAAGGACCTATGTTTTTTGATTTGAAAACATTTTAAATATTGTAAAATGCCAATGCTTTCAATAAAGCTTTTCTGGGGAAACTGGATGATTACTCCTATTGCTTCAATACAGAGGAAAAAAAAAAAAAAAGTAAATGAATCTATCATCCCTATGCTAGCAAAGCTAGATCAAGCTGGATGTAGTAAATCATGGGTACAGTTAGATACAATGGTATCTTTCAATGCACCATTGCGTTACCTAAATAAAAACAGACCATCTGAAAATGTTGATCAGTTATTCCTTGTTATATGATTGAATCCTTGGAAATGATATTGTAGTTTCACTGGTTTGTACTTCTGCCACCTGTGCTTAAGTTTCTTATTGGATGGGATACTTCTGAAAACTGTTAAACATTAATTTAGCAAAAATCCTGTTTTATGAGAACTGCTTATTAGAATACAAGCATTAAATGATTCCTGCAAAACCTCCCCTGCTCACTGAGCTCACTGATACTTTCAAATGATGCTAGTTTATTCTACAAACCAATTGCAGAAATCATGAACGAATGAGGATGTTACTGTAACTGTTTACACCTTATTTGAACATTTGCTTTGTAGGTGTTCTTGGAGGCCTTTTTGCCTCCATTGCCTACAAAACCACTAAAAGGATGGTGCATCACGCTTTATGATCATTGGCCTTCAGAAAGGCAATGGTCACAAAACTGGAGCACAGAAGGTTCCCTCTGAACATCAGCAAACACTTTTCTCCTGTGTGTGTGGCTGAGCACAGGTTGCCCAGAGAGGCTGTTGTGTCTCCCTGCTTGGAGATCTTCAGAAGCCACCTGGATGAGGTCCTGGGCAAGCACCTCCAGGTGGCCTTGCCTGAGCAGGGGATAGACCAGATGGGCTCTGGAGGGCCCTGCCAGCCTCAGCCATCCTGTGATAACACTAATGACACTAGACTACCAGCTGGAGACTTCTGTTGTCATTTCATGCATCTAATTTCATCTCCCCAGATTTAGACTGTTTGCTGGTATTTTACAGTGGGTTTTTATTTATTTATTTGTTATTGCTGCAGGGTTCAACAAGACCTCCAGTTAACATAAGTATTATTTTTTAATCACAGCATTATCCTGACACTTGTCCAGAGTTCTTCCAGCCTAAGCTTGACTGCATTTATCCCTTTATCTCCTGGTATTTGTGCCCATACATAAAGCTTTTGGATAATTTACTTTTTTTCCCCACATTTTGATCTGCGGACTGTAGGAAATTGAGAGTTCTGTCTCAATTATATTGTTGATACTCCTGCAAATAAGGAATTTCTGTTACCAACATAGCAACAACAACAAAAATCTTGTTCTTTGAATTAAATCTCAACTTTTATGTCATGTGTTGTAACATGCTGTTTTTGTTTAAAATAAAACAATTTCACCTTCCTAAGATTAAAACTTGCCTGTGGAGGAAAACTACAACAGTACTTCAGATTAAGATCTGAAGTTTTAGTGGATGTAAATATGTATTTTCTTTGAGAGATCACTTCAGTCAAGAATGATAATATTTATCTATCTTAATATTGTTTTTATAATGATAGAATCTCAATAGTCGAAGGCACATAGATGTGGATTTTTTCATACTCCTTTAGCATGCAGGAAGTCGCATTAAGAATTCAGAGACACTTTACGTGTTAAAAAGTTAACTACTTTCATGGACATTATAGGCCTGACTTTGTCAATGTTTAATACAATTAACATTATTTACTACTTCAATTACTAGAAGTGGGTATTTCTGTGTAAGGAAGGGAAAATACAAGTAGGATTTCCTGTAAGATAAGAAGCAATGTGAAATGTTCCTTGTTTTGCTTTTCCATTTCTTTCTTTCTGCTCTGGCAATACCACTTTTCATGTCAAAATCAGAGTATCTCACTGTAAGAGAACCTGTTGTGCTATTTAATCATTGTCTCTATAAGTAAGAAAAACGGTATTGGCAACGTGGTCAAACTTACGTTTTTCTCTGACCCAAGATACTTCAAAGATCTAATGGAATAAATGAAAGTGGAAATAAAATCAGCTTGGTATCAATGTTTAAAAAAAAAAAAAAAAAGAAGAAGAAATCAAATTTGAATTAGAATTATTAGTATTGCCAGTAATGAGAGAATGAGTTTGCATCATAATAATTTGTGTCTATTGCTGGAATGCTAGAGTGAGTTAAGGCTTGTTTTTCATTTCATTAGTTTTTTATTCGTGCACATTCTAGAATTTTTTCCATGGTCCCAAGGTGGCATTTCTTAGCTCATTCTGTGACAGTGTCTCTATTAAGACATAATTTCCACTTGCCCTGCATTTGTGATTCTTAATTCATGGGGAAAAAACGATTCCTAGACATTATTGTGGGTATATTTCTTATTTATGGCATGAAAAGATTCTTATTAGCTGTTGCAATTCAAAGCTTATTCTATATTAAATTAACATATTCATGTTGTTTTGACTTCTTAACAGGCAATAACATCGAATGTGAACTTCAAGCTTTCATTGAGAACATAGATTCTACAGCAAGGAAGTAACAGTAAGTGTTTATGTATGTGTTATGACTCTTTTTTTTTTTTATAAAGTTTTCTTTTTAGTAGGAGTCCTCGTGATGTTTAATCTAAGTATATTCTAGAAAGGCAATACAACAGCCAACTATGGCCAATACTGAAATGCTACAAGTAAGTTCTGCATTGGATGGTTCTAATTCAGAATATTTAGTTATGTTTCACAGAAGGAAAAAAATAAAATCTGAGTAAAGGTTTCAATTTAACGTAGTTATTCTCAGTGTTTTCCTTGAATACCATAATTGTTTTTTATGAAATTATTCTTATTAAGTTATTAAGGGTGATTAGAAATGAAAGTGGAAGCATATCTTAAGCTTTACTATATTTTAATGGGTAACAGGAAACCTGAAAAGAAGAAAATGTCATGTTACAAGCAAAACAAGTGTAAGTGTTCTGGTAGGTTAAAACAGGGCACTAAATTGATAAATGATAAGCTATTTCTAGATTATTGGATTTATGTTTCACAGCCAAGAATTCAAAATCACACTGGACACAATCTGTCATTAATGACCATTTTAATGAATATTGTCTTTGACACTATTTCTCTCAATAGCTACTAATGGTCTTCCTGGAAAACAGCACAATGTGACATTACTATGCAAATAAAGTCTTTTATATCTTTTCTAAATGTATTTTAACCACATACCTCTTGTAAAATGGAATATAAAAGAAAAGGAATACCAGTTGCAGTGTTTATCACCAGGGGATTATTTGGAACTTATATCTTTTATTAGCTTCCAGTTTGGCTTCAGTTTTCATTAGACATTGAACAAGAATTGTTGGAGGGAGACAGGCAGTCTCACACTGAGTAGCAGTGTGTGACACTGCTAGAGGGTGTTTGAGGCTTCAGGACATCATAGCTTGGGGCAATGTCTGGGCAATATCATAGAAGAGTAAGTCCTGTAGTATTTTGAAGGGGTCTGTAACAATCAGTGCCATTACTAAACTGTGTTTTTAAGACTGTTCTTAGTAATTCATTTTTGATTTGTCTACCTCTTTTTTCCTAAAGTCTTCTCTACATGTAAATTATCAAAAACAGCTACAGTAATTCCCCCCTTCCACAAGCTGTGGTACAATGAACTGAGAGGGGAAAAAAAAACAACTGTGATTAAGTGTTTGAATACAGAGGTGTACCAAGTATTCTTAAATCAACTTACCTCCAGCAATTTTCGTGTGTATAAATTGGCAGATGCTGGATCAGGTGTTCACCTGTGTTTTAAGTAAAGAAAAAGATAGCCACTTCTGGAGAGAGAGAGAAGAAAACAACACCTGCTTTTAATTATGCATTTTGCAACATGAAAATCTTGGGCTGCTATGGAATGCAGCATTTTAGGAGACAGCTCTATAACCTGATAACTTCCCCCATAATTTCTTTTATTTTTTCCAGAGGTTTGTATTTTTATCCTTGGTGTTGTGTTTTAATTATTACTAGTGGCCAGTTTTTAAGTCAAGATTGTAAGACCAGTTGTTCTGTGGGTACCTAGCCCCCTGAGCTGGAAGATGGGGACAGGGAGCAGAATGATCTGCTTGAGGATAGGACGGCTCTGCAGAGGGATCTGGATAGGCTGGATGGCAGAGGCCAACTGTATGAGCTTCAACAAAGCCAAGTGCTGGATCTTGCAGTTGGGATTCAACAACCCCATGCAGTGCAACAGGCTGAGGAAAAGTGGCTGGAAAGCTGTTCATCAGAAGGGGACCTGGGGGTATTGGTGAATAGCCAGCTGAATATGATCCAGCAGTGTGTTCAGATGGCCAAAAAGGCCAACAGCTTCCTGGCTTGTGTCAGAAATAGTGGCCAGCAGGACTAAGGAAGTGACTGTCCCCCTGTACTTGGCTCAGGTGAGGCTGCACTTCAAATACTGTGTACAGTTTTGGGCCCCTTGCTATAAGAAGGACATCGAGGTGCTCAAGCGAGCCCAGAGAAGGGCAATGAGGCAGGTAAAGGCCAAAAGGAACAAGTTTTATGAGAGGCAGTTGGGGAGAACTGGCAATATTTCACTTAGAGAAAAGGCTCAAGGGAGACCTTAACACTTTCTACAACTACCTCAAAGGAGGTTGTAGCTGGGTGGGGGTCAGTCTCTGCTTCCAAGCAACAAGTGATGGGACACAAGGAAATGACCTGAAGTTGCATCAGGGAAGGTTTAGGTTGGATATTAGGAAAATTTTCTTCTCTGATGAAAGGGTTGTGGGGCATTGGAACAGGCTGCCCAGGGAAGTGGTTGAGTCACCATCCCTGGAGGTATTCAGAAGATGTGGTACTTAGGGATGTGGTTTAGTGGTAGACTTGGCAATGCTAGGTTAGCATTTGAACTTGTTGATCTCGGAGGTCTTTTCCAACCCACATGACTCTATCATTCTATGATCTTTTGCTGGGTTCTGTATAAATATTTACATAAATGCAAACAGCATCTTTCCTAGTCATTACAAACTGTAATCTTCCTGATGGCACTGCAGTTTCTGTGGAAAAGTTGTACTTACACATCACATCATACTTTTTTTTTTTTTTTTTTTTTGTGGTATGCTGAGGGTATTTTGTTTTCAACTGATGCTGTTGAAATGAGAATGGTTTGCTGGGGAGTGAGGGGGTTGGTGGCTGGTCAATGGGAACACAATCTTTAAAATAAATCTTAATCCCATTGGGGGAAAGGAGGAGAACTTAAAATATTTGAGTAGAGAAGTTTATCTACTGCAAAGGGAAAGATGGAATTTTCACCAAAAATGCCATTAATTAAAATTAGGTGAACCTTTAATTTTCTCTCTCATCTTCTGTTTTCTTGCATTGGATTTACGTGACAAAGTTTTGGTGGTGGGGTGGGTGCAGAGGTGGCCTCTGAGCAGAGCCCAGCAGCTGCCCCATGTCAGATCAGAGCCAGAACCAGGAGGGACCTGCTGCTGGCCAGAGCTGAACCAGGGAGTGATGCTGGGTGGGCCTTTGGGAGAGCAGAGTTAAGGAAGGGGAAAAATCTGCAGGGTAACAGCAGCTGGGAGAGAAGAGCAAAAAAATGTGAGAGAACCAGCATTGCAGAAACATAGGGCAGTACAGCAGGAGGTGCTCCAGGCATGGAGCAGCAGTTCCCCTGCGGCTTGTGGAGAGGCCCCTGGTGGAGCAGGCTGTCCCCCTGCAGCCCAGGGAGCAGACCTCCACGCTGCAGCCCATGGAGTAGCCCCCAGTGGAGCAGGAGGTCTGGGGGAGCTGCCACCTGTGGGGACTTGTGCTGGAGCAGTTTGCTTCTGAAGGATGGATCCTGTTCCCCTGCACTATTACAGAGGAGGAGGTAGAAGAAGGTGGATGGGAGGAAAGTGTTTTTAGTTTGCTTTTAGATCTAACTGTTCTAGTCTGTTAACAATACGTAATAAATTACATTAGTCTCCCTAATGCTGAGTCTCTTTGGCCCATGACAGTAAATGATAGGTTATCTCCCTCACTCACTAGCTTTTGTTTTTTTTTTTTTCTTATTTTCTCCCCCCTGCCCTTCTGAGGAAGGGCAGTGAGAAAGCAGTGTGGTGGTAACAGTGTTAAACCACCACGGTTCTGAAATCCTTGCTATTCTGATTTTTTTTTTTTTTTTTTTTCCAGAGGCTACTGTTAATTTATGTATGTACACCTGCCAGTTAATTCTGATTATTTTTCTCCCATCTAGTTATTTAGTAGGTTATCTTTGGTAAAATATGGTAGAAGTTCCCCACTTTGTCAGCTTATCCTGAATATGAAGGGAAGAAGCAATTTCTGTGTAGGATTCTGTTCTTTCTTTTTAACAGAGATTTGATTGCCAATTAGAAAGTATGAAGATTGTTATTTCAGGTATGGAGAACAAACATGTACGAATATCAGGGTGTTGTGTTTCCCTCTTCATTTTGTCTCTACTGTACTAGGAAACTGGAAAATCTACAAGTTCGCTTCTACAGAAGGCCAGTGCCTTCAGTTCTGCAGAGTCACTCATCTATTTATAATGCTTGCTCAGTTCAGTCCCAAAACCCCCCTTGTTGCAGGTAGGCCCCTGAAACGCAGGTCCTTGAAGGGAATGTTGCCACATTTAAGCCAAACTTTGTAAATTAAGGCAAATTAAATCATTTTGGAGACATGACTTTTATTTCACTTTAAGATGTAAAATAATTAATGTACTCTAATTCACATACATGAGACTTTTGTACAGCAGTAACTGCAAAAGAGTCTGTCATACTACTCAACCAGATGAGCTTTGAGCTAGGCTCATGGTGTGTGGGTTGTTTTTTTCTGCCTTTTTTTTTTTTTTTTTTTTTGCATAAAAGAAGCATTGTTAGCATGGAATCAAAACGATGATGATAGTCTGAGAGACATGCTTTCAAGGGTAACTTTCACAAATGAGGGTCATAACTAAAAGCTCTTCAACTAGCACTGAACACATTAAACTGGAAGAACAAACAAAAAGCTTGTGTTGGCAGATCAAAGAAAATGAAGGCATAAAAGATACTCTTAGAAGATCAGTTGGCCTAAATATCAGAATTGTAGTAATATCTTTTCTGTCTTATTCTCTTCTGTTTTACCACTTTCATGTATACCTTGATTATTTTAGCCACCGGTATCGTTTCCTTCAAAAAGTTGCTCATTTCTGACTGGAATTTAATGGGCTAGTAAGTGTTCAAGCCTACAAGAAGAGACTTATTCCCTTGTTTGAGAATAAGGCGTTATCAGTCTTAAGGGAATTAATCGAGTTCATATTCTAATGGAAATGATTTTTTTTATCTGATTCTCTTCTATTTTGTTAAGTCTAAAAAGGTAAACCAAATAGTGATGATTGCATCTAGCATATATAAAAAGCATGGATGGTATTTGTGTGTGTGTACATATATGAACATTGACAGCTGTAGGAAGCGAAATAATATCTTCTTGTTCACCAGTAGTGTATTTGTAAAGTTCACTGGTAATATGTAACTCACATGATCAGTAACTAAAAAGGTTTGCAGTTTTGTGCTTCTAGACTAGATGATGACTGAAGACTGAATCTGAACTGTCAACCCATAGGCAATTACTTGCCTCCTTTTTTTCTTTTTATTTACTTATTAATTTTTTTGAAGGTTTTCTTTCAAACAGTGTGAATTAGAGACTGGATGAATTGTTGCTGTAGTATTTCATTCTTTCATAAGTCCCTGTCTCTTTTTGTTTAACTGAAAACAGGCTTAATATGTAAGAAAAATAGTCCATTGCATGAGACCTTCTGAGTGAAGTAAAAGGCTTTTTTATCTCTGATAATTATACATGTTTAATTATCCATACAATTGGCGTTCTGCACGTGGCTTGGTGCAGATGCAAGCCCCCTCATTAGGTACAAGTGTCCTCTCTAATGGGGTTGTCTTAAGCTTTGGTTATTACAGCTGCCCTTCTGGTCACACAGGAGACAAAGAGTAAGGCTTCAGGTTTATAAAGTGCTGCTGAGATACTGCATGTCTAGGTCCTGACTAAAGTTGAGCAGACTCTAATTCTTCTAGGAAGGGAACCTATTAATTAGGACAAAATGAGCTGTTCCTTTATGGGAAAACTGTGTCAAATACACTGAAGTGCAACATCATTTAGTTGGCTCTTTTTTCTTGGAAGAAGGTAGAGCTAAGCCACTGCAGAACTTCTTTATAGCAATTAAAAAATCGCCAGAGTTTTAGCAGAGGTAACAACAGGAAGAAAAAGAACTTTTCTTTATACTAGGTATTTAAAAATAAAATTGTATTTTGAATGTTTTGCTCATATCTTCATATATTAAGTGACTTGCTGTTATAAATGAACTCATTCTGCTCTAGCATAAAATACTGTCCTCTTCTAGTCATAGAAATGAACACTGGATAAATCAGTAGGAATTGTAAAAAGGTATTGTTTTGTGGAGAGCTATGTGTTGTACCAGAAAAGCTACTATTGGCTGCAAAATTGAATGGGATGTGAATTGTATTGCACTCAAAACATTAACTATAAAAAGTGAAATTAACATCAATTTCTACTTCCATTACCCTGTGCTGATTAGCATAATAAACTTTGCCTTAAGAACTCTGAGGTAAGAAACACATAAAAATCATTTCTTGCTCAGGAAAGGGTCTAGGTGGAAATGGCTGGTTGCTGGGAAAGCAGTGAGGGAGGGATGATGTATTTTCTTATGTTCTTACACTCTTCCCTGACCTTTAGCAGGGGCCACATTTGGGGGGAAAAGCTGCTGGGCAAGGCAGTCCTTTGATATATTTACTGCATATGAATATCACCCCACTGTTTTAAATAATAATAATAATAATTCTGCTATAGTAAAAATACATTTTAATTGCTGTTTCCCTTGTGAAGTTCTTTGATATAAAATAGCAATTATGGGAATGATGCTATGTTTCTTTATGTCTCAGTTGTCATTTCTCTGCTATCAGTGACAATGTTGAGTTAAATTAGGAGATTTTGATCTTTCAAAATCATCTGACAGTGCTTTCCCTCAAGCATACCAGTAGGTGTATGCAGAACAGTCTATGTTTTTTCCCTTTTTCTAAGGCCTGAATATTTTTGGGTCCCTACTCTGGTGGAGTGTGCTTCATATCCTAGTACAGAAGGTTTTTTTTTATTTTTTTAACGGATCGAATGGATAGATAAGCCTATTAAACTGGAACACCAAAAAAGCTAGCTGACTGCACATTGTGTAGTGCAGAACAGTAGGAGGGGGGTACAAAAGTGGCTTTGGCTGGAGAGCTGAGCACTTATTCTGTTCAGTGGACTTAACTTCACTAAGAAGCATCAGTTACAGTCACTTGCAGTCACTAGAGGCTGATTGGCTCAACATAGGGACATTTTCAAAACTACTTACAACTTTCTCCACTGTTAGTAACAGGAAATACTGCTTATGTAGCATACAAATGTGTGGGATTGCCTTGTTCAGTGTGTAGCATAATAATTTTAAAGCTAAGCTCAGCAGATATCCAATATGCAGTTCCAATGATTAGTATTACATATAGCATATTTCAAAATAAATCAGTATAATGCAGTATCAGCATTTCAGAGTCCACTTGATTACTAGGGCCACAGAGGGGAGAATAAAGTGTGGAGAAGGTAATTAGAATGACCTTACATTACCGAGCTGGTGAGTGGTACTGGATCGTTGTCCAGAAGCAATGAAGTTTTTCCATAAGATGTTGCTTATCAACAGCATATGCATACAGATATCAATGACAGTTAATGTGAATACCTACACATGAATATAAATAACAAACCAAGTACTGCTTAAGTTTTTCAAAAGCATTACTGATTTAGCTGAGCTATTCACTTCTTATTTTTTATAGCTTTAAGCTTCTGGCACACTAAAACTGTTTTTAGAATATTCCTTAATTACTAGTATGTTAATAAGGCTTATTTATTTATTTGGGGAAATTAGGCAGTCTGCCTGCTCTAGCAGTTAATGGCTAGGTTTGGAGTTACATTACATTAATTTGTGTTTCATTGTTGAATGGTTTTGTGTTTGTTTTATAAATGGTTTGTAACTTTCTGTAACCCGAAAACTTCAACAGAGGTAGCACTAGATGCTAAGTCATCTTTAAAGTTGACTATTTCTTAATGTACATAATCTACAAATGCTTGTTTGCTTTTTAATTTGCATTTTATTTTTAGAGTTAGGGAAATTAAGTAAAATAAATGTCTTAGGGCAGCTATTGGAAAAATAGACCATGAAATGCTGACTTGTAAAGTATCTGTAGAGGAACAGAAATTCTAGTTGAGCACTGAGAATGGCGTTCTTTTTCTGACATTGACTTCTTTGCAACAGTAGTAAACTAGTGTGAACTAACTGTTAGTCTGTCTATTCCAAATATGCCAGGTTGTCTATAAACAGCCTGTGGACATGTATCTTTAACTTCTGAGGCTGCATAATTCACAGTGAGGCTATATCAATGTCAAGAACATGAACTTATTTACTAATTGTGTCAGACCTCATAGTTTTAGCATTACCAATCAAGCTGATCCAGAAGCACTTTGTGGATTAGGATGACTATTTTTTCTTATTATTTACTTTAAATTCTGCTTACTGTTACGTATTGACTCAATTTAGAATATGTTAATCTCTCCAATAATTGTTTGTTTGTTTGAAATGTCTTCATATAAATTTAGACAAGATATTTGTCTAAATTAAAATTGATACAACTGCTGTGAACTTCTTCAAGGGTATGGGTTTTTGAAAAATTAGACCTTCCTGTAGAATAGGTTAAATGGACAAAATTTCCAGTTTTTGTTACTTTCTCTTCAGGCTAGTGGATTAATGTTAAGCCACTTATTACCCGTATTTCATAGACTTGGGGGAAATGAGATATCAGATATCAGTTCTTCGTATATGCTTTCAGATACCAGTTCTTCGTATATGCTTTTATGGTACAGCTGTCTACTTTATTGCCTTGACCTTTCAGTATTTCGTATGTTGACTAGTAAACCACTTCTTTCTGATGGTTTAGTAGGGCTGTAAGGATGGAGAACAACTTAATGGCTGAGCAGTCAAAAGATAAAGATATGGATGAAGATCAAAGGCACAAACAGTCTAATACACAAGATATATCAGACATAAAGATTTTGATACTTCATTCTAGTGAAGTTATAATAGAGAACAATAAAATATTTCCCTTTTGAGTCTCAGGATTTAAGTGTATGACAACATTTTCTTGTTCTCATTGTGATCTTCAAAATATGAGTCATTGAAAAAGAAGCATGTAATTGCAAAAAAGAAATACTCATAAGCAAATCTTTCTGTACCCAATAATTTTAAAAAATTACCTGAGTGGAGAACTGCTCACAGACTCTCAAAGTATTTCGACACAAAGCTACAGGAGTTATCAAGAACCAAAAACTTCTTCAGCTTTGCAGAATGAAGAGCTACTTGCCAGGCAGAGGGATGTGTTCTCAGTAGACAAAATGTTGCTAAGGGTGGATTTTTCACCTCAAGTATATGGAATTCTATAGAGGATTAATGTAAAAAGCTGATAATTGGATCAGTGCTAACTGTTTCAATGCTTACCAGAATAAGACAGTAAAGTAGAAAGATTTCGTTACAAAGGATTTGATTGTCTGAGGATGACATTGGATTTTAACATCCTAGTTTCAACAAGCCCCACTAGGGGAATTAAAAAAACAAACAAGGAAGTACTACAGGCATGAAGAAATAGGTTAAATTGGGAGCCTAGTGAAATACGTGAGGTTCCTGTGATTTCACCCTATGAGCTGGTACAGTGTACAGGAGAGTGAAAAGATTAGCAAACTACCTACCATTTATTTTTTCTTTTAAATAGTTAATGAGAAAATGCTTAATTTTGACAGTGATCTGGATTTTATTCTGAATAACATGTTCACCTGGGATTTATCATCCAGCTTAAAAGATTTAAAGGCTAACAGGAGGATAAATAAATAGGGGGGAAAAAAATATAAAATTAAATGAGTCTCTTTCAGGGAAAGCAAAAAGTGATGTATGGATATTTATTTTTTACTATTACAAGTTACATTACCCATCCACTGACGATCCTCTCTTTCATTTATCTAAGTGATCAGTTTAAGTGTTGCATGAAAAAATTGATCATTTGTACATCTTTGATCTAAAACCTATTTATGAGGAGACTGACACAACTCAGCAGATGGAGGTCTGATCATAGCTGTCAAGACATAGACTTGGAAGTGAATAGAGTAACCTAACCTAACTCCTTTCTTATGGTAAACAAGATGGCATGATTCAGACAGGCAGTGAATGTATAGGTAAAAAATAAAATAAAATAAAAAAATCTGAGGAAAACAGTAGAATCTGAAGGGCTCACTCCTATTAGTGGTTATCATCTCTTAACTGGACGTGTTCTTGTTTGTTTGTTTTTTTTATTCAAGCTGGTGTTGTCCAGTACTAGTTATTTAATCCGTTTAGATTATCACAGAGGCTCACTGAGCAAAACTGTTTCAATTGCTTCGGCTGTCTTGAACCCTGCTGTTGAAACATTCCCAAATGGGATCTCTGTTTTCTGATCTCTTGTTGGGCATTACAAAAACACTGAATATTTGGATTCTTGCAAGGAGTAGTGGATCAGCTCTGAGGTTAGTGGAAGGTTAGATGGAAGGAACATACATCAGAGCAGATAGATTTGATTTAGTTAATTAGATTTTGCAGAGCATATATGCACAAAAATATTTCCGCAGAATGACAAATTCCTTTTTTCTTCAGTGCATGTACACTTCTAGTTTTACTCAGAACTAGAAAACCTACAGAAGCTCTTCGTTTCCACTTTATATAAATGTGTGTTTTCTTTAAAGCTGAACTGGAAAGCCAAGTGGCTGAAACATGAATTAGGGTTCTTTAAAAGCATTTAAAAATGTCTAGACTGTGACATTTCTACTACGTAAAGAAGCTATAATAGGGATGTAGGTGGTATTTGGCATGAGTCAAGTTGAAAAATTGAATACCTGCACCTGTAAGGAGCTATAGCTTCTTTCTGAAGGCTATAAGGAATATAAGAGGAACTTTGGGGGGGGGGGGGGGGCGGAAGTGTTTTGAAAAAGCATTTTACTGAAGCAATTTTACATGTGTAAAGAATTACAGCATTAAAGCAGAGGATGTAATTTCCCTTCAAGAAATTGATTATTCTGTTCTCTGGCCACAGCCTTCTCATGTCTAGAGATGGGTAACATAGTCTTGCAGCCTGGTCAGTTTGCAGTAAGTAGAAATAAGGATAGTTTTATTCACATGCTTTTTCATAGGGTATCAGCTCCATCACTGGTTGTGTTCATCACCATTCAGAATTTAATGAAGTCTTTTGGTTTCTCCGGCTTTTTATTCCTGAGGTGGCCTCAGACTGCAGATTACTCCAATAGTGGGTATCTCAACAAGCAAAGAACCTCAAAGGCTTTCACTTCCACCTTGCGGCTTTCAGCCGTGCAGCAGTTGTGTTACTTGAGAGCTACTGGAATTTACGGAAGGGCAGTCTTTTTTATTATAGTGACTGCCATAACTGGAAATATGAAATAGAAAAGTTTGCATGAAGGGAAAAAGTATTTCTGATTGAGTTAGAAAGACGTTCAGAGTTTGTGTATTATGAAGCCAAAGCAGACCATCTTGTCATACTGGAGAGTAGTTACTAATGAGATAGAATGATTTTGGAACTATATGGAAAGCTTTTAGGACCAAATAGTATTTTAAAATACGTACAAGTCAAGGTAAATTTGGGAATTCTCTTCATTAAAACATGCCCTTATATGCTCTTATGTGATTTCCTTGATAAAAAGTCCCACGTCTTTTGTGCCTATTGTGCAGATTGTCAGATCAGTTTCTAAAAACTTAATTGGTCTTGAATACTGATCCCAGTAAATTAGACTTACATGTGTTTGTGATAAGCTTGTTAAAGTAAGAATTTGTAAGTAGGAACATGAAGGTGTAGCTAAATTCCAAGTATTCAAAATGAGAACAATCAACATGTAAATTATTGAGCTGTCAGATTAAATGAAGCTGAATATTTTTAAACTGATTCGCATGTAGATTGTTACAAAAAGGCACAGATTCTGCATTAGCAAAAATCAGGAGCTCAAGTTTGTGCTCATTATTTCTTAAAATAAAAGGAACAGTAAGAACTAAGTATCATAAGTTATCTGTGCAGAAAGGAATGGTGAATTGTGGAAAAAAAAAATCAATTTAACTGAATTTATAAAGAAATATCCCTTTAAAAGAGTATTTTCATAGCTTTCATATATTTTTTTCTTAGTTTTTAATCTGCACGGATATATTTCTTAGTGGTTATACATACTGAATTAATATCAGATTTTGCAAAGTAAAACTTAGAAGTAACCTTTCTTTTTTGATGAAGAAACCAGATAGTAATTCTGACAAATTGTCTTTTCTAAGTTTGTGAAATACTTCATAGAGCTGAATGCAGCTCTTCGCATGGCTTAGAGATGTTGCTCCAGAATGTTTTGCAGAAGAGCCTTTGTTTGATTTTAAGAATTTGATCATTCTTAAGACTGATTCTATAAAGGAACGGTTTGAATGAGGTGACTTTTTAATTAAGAAAAAAGTATGAAATATATTTTAATATGCAACAGTTGCTACTGTTGTGTACTAACTCATTAAGGATTACTTCAGAATTCTGCTAATGAGAGATTGGAGGTCACTTAATTTGGTGTAACAATAAAACGCTTCTTTGCGTACCACGTATAATCCTTTTTTTGGGGTGGAGACGAGTAAGGAAAGAAATTTAAATTTTATGAAGTATGGAACAACTTCCATGGAACAAGTAAGGAATATCCTAGCCTGTGCTAAACTGAGATCTGTACCCA
Source organism: Aythya fuligula (assembly GCF_009819795.1). Classification (NCBI taxonomy): domain Eukaryota; kingdom Metazoa; phylum Chordata; class Aves; order Anseriformes; family Anatidae; genus Aythya; species Aythya fuligula. Next base: position 21,962,844 of record NC_045562.1, on the reverse strand, counting down.
AGCTCTGTGGTTGGTAAGTATTCCCATTAATGCAATGGGCATTACTAAATGTATGGTGGCTTTGATCTAGACACAATATATTAATCCTTAAAACTGTCAGTCTTGTAATTGCTGTTTCTGATTTTTCAGCTGATTTGGGGAACCATGTGGTTACCAAATGCATGCTGCCATATCCTATTTTCTCCAGAAAACACATCTGGTGTTTTTTCTAATTTATTTGCTTCTGATATAAATGTTTATTCTTAATATTTCAAAAACAAAAACACTTTTTCACAATCAAAGCTGTGCTATTTGCAGTGTCTGATGGGCTTTATCTTTCTTACGTGCTTCAGCTAATAGGAGGGGAGGAGCCTTCAAGAAACCCTGCATTCCATGGTTTAGAAGCAGATTAATTGATATAAAAGCAGGTTCTCAGTTAAGACAAATTAAACGACCAGCACTGAGTGTCCTATTTCTGTGTATTTCTCAAGCTTCCATTTCCACACTATTAAAATTCATTAAAACAAAACCATGGGATACAAAAACTCGGGTCCTTTATATAGGATTTCAGACTTTTGTGTGAAGGCTGGTTTTTTTTTTCTTTGCCCATTTTTTCTTTAACCCAGAATTCTTCATTTTCCAAAGTCAAAGATGATGAACATTCCCTCACCTTAAAGATAAAGACATAGCAGTAATCTGCATTTAGAGAATTAAATTTACGCTTTCCACTATGGATGCAGACACGTGATCAAACTATAATAGCCTAAGGAGCTGCAGCATTTAGGCCATTTTAGCAGCTGATGTGGGTACACTTCAGAGATCAGGCTGGACACAAGAGTGCCCAGCATGGGTGGTCAGGTATGTCTGCTCACTGACAAGCTTCATCTAAACCAGTTCTTGTTATGCTGTGCAACCAGAGGTGTTGGCAACCTGAGTTCTCCTTGACAAAACCACTGCATGGCTGCAACTTCGTTCAGCACTGCAATGCTCAAAGGGTTCCAAGGGCAGGAAAAACTTTCTGGATGTGCTGGTTGTAGTAAGTAGGGACTTCAGCTTTGAGAATCTTTTATTCTGGGAACTTGTGTGATGTTAGTATCACAGGGAATAGTAGTAATTACTTGCAAACTAATTGTGGCTTTTGGGAGTGTTACAGTCAACAGAACAAAGTGCTGGTACTGAATAATAGAAACAGGGCAAATTATGTAGGAGTGTATTATCTGGATTTGAAAAAGATGGTCAGATTCCAAATTGGGATCACATTCTTTAAAGTGGCCATTGGGAAATTTATTTTATCAAGTGACTGCTCTTATTTTGTGCTTGGCCTTTCTTGAGGATCCCACTCAATGTGTGTGCACAAGTGTTTGTAAAATATGCTTAAAGTTCAATAGTAATGTATTCTGTTTGAAGGTGATGTAATTGTGTTTATTTTGTTAGCAACCCAAAAACTAGGAAACAATTACAGCTAGAAAAGACTAAAATTGGTTTCTCATTTTAACATTACTCATCATTCCCTTAATCTGTGGTTCTCAAATGAATTGTGTTTTATTTTAAGAATTGGAGCTTAGACCCAAGATGAACCTTGGGTCAGCTGACTTGGTTTTGTCTGCATTTTGTCACTGATTTGAAATCCATGTATAATACTGAAATATAATCAAGTTCCTCGGGAGAGCTATGGAAAAAAAAATAATCACTTTGAAAAGTGTTTTGCTCCTTTGAAATGAAGTGCTATTAAAAAATGGCATTTCTTTCTAGTGTATGCTAGATAAGCTTACTCACAGCTTTATATTTGAACCTATGGAACAGAACAAAATAGGACCTTTTAGGGCTAGTTGTAGGATCCGTAATGCCATTTAAAAAGCAAAGGTTCTTTTCCTCTTAGATAAAACCCAACACAAACTGCTAGCATGACATGCTTGTGTAGTGAAAGAATAACAGTTATTTTGGGAAGCAGAAAGAAAAAAGTTCATTGGTTTAATGTTTTCTTATTCTCAGACTCAGCATAGGTGAACTTTTGGTGTAAATTAGGTGCATAGCTGTAGCTCAAGAAAGCCAAGCAATAAAGCAATTGTATACACTCTTTACCTGTGAAATTACCTGTAACATGCTTTGTGTTAAAGCAATTAAGAGCCACAAGAAGTAAGTTATTGTTCCTCTTTTAAACCTTTGCTTTCTGTGTAGTTGAGCCAGTGTGCATGGCAGAGCAGCTGGGTGCCTGTGCAAACTGGCTCAACATGAGCAAGCTGCAGCTCACAGCGCTGTGCTCAAATTGTGGTAAGCTGTTCGGAGGCCATGGTTCAACAGCAGACTGAATCTAGCTTTAGGGCTCTTGCTTCTAATCAAGAATGTTGCAGCTACATGATGGTAAGCACTGATCCAGTACAAACATATTCTGCTAACTCAACAGTTTTCTGGGAATTTTGACAAGTCAACGTTATTGTCAGGCTTTATGCCAGATTGACTATTATCTGTCCTACTATAGCTGTCATGTAACCAGTGTAGAGCATAAAGCTATCACAGAGGCTATATTGTGGACACCATCTAATTTGAGGAAAAAATGCAGTTGTGTTTTCTGTCTAATACAAATCAAATTTGCACTGCTGTGCATAGATCCAGTCCTAAGGGTTATGGACTAACCATAGCTTGAGAGGAGGTTTTTTTGACTTCTGTCTCCTGACAAAGTGTAGGCAGGGTGAACATCTTGTCAAAAGGCCTTCAGTGCAGTACTTACAAACAGAGAATAAAATCATGATTTTAACGTAACATTCTTAAAAACAAGTGGGACAAAATGACCTAGTATCTTGCATTCATTGTAATTTTTAGGCTTCCATGCTGGGCTCTTTTTGTGTTCACTACACCTATCTGATTTACATATACACAAAAAAGACAAAGTTGTATTTCAAGTTTGATGGGTAAATACCAGAATGCAAATCAGCCCCTTCATGTGAACAGAATTTATAAATTAATACTCTAAAAATGTTGGGTTCCCTCTATATCTATTACTAGTGATATACTGGAGGAAAACTTTTGTGTGTGTGTGTGTTATGACAGATTTCTATTTGTATCAATGCAGCTAACAGTATTTGGTTAACTCTTTGGAAATCAGCAAAACAGGAAATGCTAACCTTTGGTTGTGATAAATTACAGTTGATTCTATAGGATTTGATGTTTTCCCTTCCGTTTACATTCCATTTGTTAATACTGTCTGCAACACAGGCAGAACAGCTGTAATGCCGTGTTTCATTTTTTTTCCCCTGCTTGCAATGATACATAAGTGTATCATAACATGTCAGGCTTGGGCTTTTTTAAAAATATCAGACTGCATCAAACATGAGCAGCCTAGTTTTCCTTAGGTAATGATGAGATTTTACAGTGTAGTGTAAGTTACAGAGTGGTAAAGAGTTTTTCTTGTAAATTTGTACACAAAGAAGCTAATAGCTGTGATTGAACTGAAAGTATGCAAAGGCTATAAAGACGATTCCTCAAAGTAAATATTATGTGACAGTAAGCTCATAAATGTGGCATTCTTTGGAAATGCTCAAAGGAGAGGTCTATTACAGTGTAGATCTATAATTTTTCTTGACTACAACATTCTAACAAGAGATGCACAGATCTTAGAGATGACTGAGAGCTTTATTTTCTTCACCTGTGTTCAGCAATTGAGGCATCAGATGTGATTTCAGCTTTAATAATATCTTCCCCCTTCACTCTTTTTTGGCAAGAAATAGCCCCAAAATGAAATCTGGTCTCTAATGTCATTTTTCCACCTTTTCCCTACCCTTCCTTCTCTCTGTAGAATAACCATGGTCTATTTGCAGTTTAATCTTTTTCCTTCCATGGTTCACTTTATTCTAATTTGGGGGCCAGGGACAGAAGAAGGGCAGCAAATGGGGAATTGAAATGTTAGGACAGCTCCTGAATGGCTGGTGGAAATTATAAAGACTGATTACTGCAGGCTTCTGGCAGTCATTTCCATTATCTCAGTGCTTCTGCCTTCAATTTTCCTAGACTGGAAATAGGAACAACACATTTAAGCACTGTAAAATGATATGCAAGCATAAAATGCACAGGCACACACCATGTGTGCAAGATGTGATGTTTCCATATTCCTTCCTTGTTGGGAAAACTGGCTTGGAAATCCATTGCCATTACTTTTTGTGTGTTTTTGTATTCGTAAGCAAGCAAAACATAAAATGGTGGAGTTAGTTTTTGTCCCCCACATTACTTTTGTTTTTATTTAAAATCTTTTATGAAATACCTAATTAACTGCTTTTTGTTTTACTATTTTTACCAAAACCTATGGGTAGGCATGGTGCATAGCAGTGTACTGGCACAGAAAAAGATTTCATAGTGTTTTATGTGACAGGGACAAGTATTTTCAGTTGGTAAAAGCAGGAAAGATATCAATATCCATTCCATATATTTAATATAGAAACCGTTGTACTTTGACTGAGAGGGAAAAGACTAGTACATCTATTTCTCATTTCCCTAGTGTGTTTTGTTTGTGCAAAGCAAGAATCTTCTCTAAAATTGGCACAGTTAGGGTTTCATGACCAAGTATGGGAGCTCTTGAAAGTGGTGGCATGCAGTTTATAACATGAAATAAAGAGTAATCAAACAACCTAAATAGAATAGCTAATTTTATCATTTAATGAGCATGGATTAAATAGGAATTTTAAGAAATTCTATGTATGTTCCTTCATAAAATTAGACTGCTGTTTTTAAAACTTCATGATTTTTTTTTCAGTGCAGTGCCTTCATTCCAAAGCCAGAAAAGAAAATCATGGCTAGTTTAACAGGTACTGAGGAACATACTTACGATAATTAAGAGACAACAGTACCTTTCAAGGAATAGTCTTGAGAACTTTTCAAAGTGGATAATGTTCTTATTTAGACACAAGAGATAATAGACTATTAAATGGAAGAGAAAAATGCTTCCAGTGAACCTAAGATAATATAATCATATTTGTATTTATTTATATACAGTATTTATAAAATATTTATATACAATATTTATATAAATACATACATGTATTTATTTAAGGAGCAATTTCTCAATATAAGGCAATGCAGTGGTAGACAGAAAACCACTCCCTGGAAAAATAGCGGACACAACTTTGCAAATAATAGTTAAAAGGATAACTTGACCATTTCTTGGTGGTGATATTACTGCAAATAAACGTATACATTAATACATTTTCTTTACATTCTTTACATTGATGAAAGAAGAAAAAGGGGGTTGAAAGAAATAAAATGTGGCAAAGCAGTATGTCAAAGAGTATTTTACTGCCTGATGACTGTGTTTACTCTCAAATACCATGGGACTTCCAAGTTCACATAATGAAGCTACTCAGTTCCTTTTTTTTTTTTTTTTTTACAGCGTTATTTATAGTGGCAAAAATCTTGTCTGATCTTGTAAGCATGTCTACATCCATATGACAACAACCTTCTTAGTCGGGCAACATCACACCTGTTTCAAATAATTTTATATTTGTCATAGCAGAACTTATTTGATTGTTGCATATAACTTTACTGTACAAACAAATTATAATAGATACATGGAAGGGACAGCAAAGATTGAGTCCAACTGCCTGACCACTTCACAGCTAACCAAGAGTTGAAGTGTATTAATGAGGGCATTGTCTAACACCTCTTGAACAGGCATGGTACATCAACCACGTCCCCAGAAAGCCTGTCCCAGTGTCTGACCACCTATACAGTAAAGAAATGCTGCCTAATATCCAGTCTGAAACTTCCCTCACACTGCTTCATGTCGTTCCTCTGCATCCTGTCATCGGTTCCCAGGGAGCAGAGGCCAGCACCTCACACTCTGCTTCCCGTCTTCAGGAAGCTGCAGAGAGCAGTGGGGTTGTATCTCAGCCTCCTTTCCTCCAGACTGGATGACCTAAATGTCCTCAGTCTCTCCTCACACGACATCTCTTCCAGCTTTGTTGCCTTTCTCTGGATGTTCTTAAGGACCATAAAATCCTTTTTGTATTATCAAGCCCAAAACTGCTTGTGAGACCGCACAAAGGCTTAAATATAATGGGAGAATGGATGCCCATTTGGATGGGCTGGGATATCATCTACAACACGCCTCATCTCTAATGAATTTTTGATTACACTAATAGAGGTGATATCGATAGGATCACTGTTAATGGGAACCACGTTTTTCCTGAATTCTATGTATATAGCTTAAGGAAACTCTTGTGCATTATTTTTATCAAATGTTTCTCTCATAAATTGTTCTTTGATGCTTCATCGTTGATGTTGAAAAATGGAAGTTGCCGGTATTTGAATTCTAGCATGGTCAAACTAGCTTCCAGTTTTTATTCCTACCTTTTACAGCTTTACTACTAATTCTGTTTGGAAAGTAATGCTTTTTCTATTTGGGGGAAAAAAAAAAAAGCCCTTTTGTAAGTGTAATGAATGCTCAATGATATTTCTGTACTGATAGGATATTTTCTTGGTGCCCTGCCTTCTACTGTCTGTGTGTTCTACTTAGATGGTTTCTATCTTGAAGTCTGAAGATGCTACGTTGGAGCCTGAACGTAGAAAAACACTGCAGCCCTGTAATCAGATTTTACAAATATAGATCCTTGAGTCTCCTGAGAGGAGCCCTGCATGTACTATTGCTCCATTTGTCTATATTGGTCAGTGTGTGTTATCAAGACTCTCGCTTGTGAAGTGGCTTGGACTTCTTTATATTAGAGGATACTTCATAATACACTTTAAAAAAAAAAATCAAATCATCTTGGTTGTGAGGATGCAAGGTGGTGTAAACACTGTCTGGAAGTCCAACATCAAATAATTTTGAAGTATGAGAATGATACATACTGATCATGCAAAACTGTTAAGAACAGAAGTAGCTCAAGACTGAGTAGAAAAGGTGTAAATACTGTTTTTGCCGTAACTACTATAATGAAATTTGTAGGGTATGAATGTATCTGCTATTAGTACTACCATATTTTCCTCCAAATATTCAGCTTAATAATATGTTTAAATATATATCCATGTTTGCTTTAATGCAACTGTCTCATTATGGTCTAAACTACATTTTTCCACTTAATGCAAGTTCTCATGTGGGAATACTTCAAGATGACAAAAACTTAGTATTTTGAAACTACTATTTTTCCCTCAGGAGAAAACAAAACAAAAACAAAAAACAACCTTCAAATGTGGTTCTCTATAACTGTGTGTAGTGAATCTAATGTTGGTCTGAGTCAGATTACTGCATCATGTATTACGAGATATAGCTTATTAAACTGTATCTATACAACTCAAAACGTTTTTATCAAGTATACAAATAGCTTTTACTTCAGTTGCATTTCTTTCCTGAAACAGTTGTGTTTTATACGTAGCTTTGTTAGAAGAAAAAGCACTGCTTTATATTCAGAATATTCAGATATGCTAGCAAAATTGCTTTTTGTAATCCTCTACAAGACTGAAGCTTGTATTAAAACTCCCTATTTGTTTACTGGAGATCCATCAGGCCAGCTACAGATGCTAGTTCCACAAGATCTTCCCTAGAGTAGAGTTTTAATTAAAACAACTCTTTTTACCCCAGCTGTCAATGCAACCCGTATAAAAGACAGAAGGCTTGTTTTTAGGAAAAAGCCTGAATGCTTAGCTTGTCCTAAAGTCTATAGCCACAAAACAAAATGAAGCATTGAATGTTCTACTTCTTAAATTCTTTTCTACTGGTTTGCAGTAAATTTGTCTGGTTTTAGAAGTCATTTCAGATTTTTTTTAAGCTTGCTTTCTTTGTATTCTTCCAGAGTTCCCAATGCACACTCATTCCATTCAATTGGAAAATGTAATGCAGGAAAACTTTGAAGATTGTTTTAATCTAATCCCTGCTGTACAGATAGCTGGAGTTGTACAGCACATCTGCTTTTTTCTTTTTTCCCTTGTCACCTTTCACATGTAGTAATATCTCAGTTTCATATTCGTGTTGAGTCAAACCTTCCTTCAAGCTGGAAGGCAGTTGAATATCAACTTTAAAATGCGGTACAAAAAGTGGAAGGGGAAACTTGAAAAAAAAAAAAAAAAAATGTTTTCTTGGTAATTCCAGTTAAAGAAAGTCTCATCTGTCTGCGTATTCACTACACTACTGCTTGGAAGGAAGAAGTTTGTTTTGTTTTTTAAAAAAACAGCGTTCTGAGAGAGAGTACATAACCTCCAGGAAACCAGAAATTTCAGCACTTGTTTGGCGAAAGTTTCCGTTGAATTTTGTACCTCATCTGAAACAATCCTGGGTAGCCCAAATACCTCAAATCATTTAATCCCAATATCCCATCTCATCTACCTCTCCTACTACTGCCAGCCTGCTTGCTCAGTAGTAGCTAAGTACAGCAGGTGACAAGTAGCTAAGTACAACTTGTCCTCAATATTTACCCCAAAATGGGATTACTATAATGCTACTAAATACCTGTATTCTCTGTCATCTTTCAAGTCCTTTTACAGGGTTACTCGTACTTTTAAAAAAAAAAAAAAAAAAAAAGTATGAAACAATTTCTAGTTACATCACCATTATTTTATGGCCATTTCAGAACTTGTAGTGAATTTTAAGTAGTCTTTCCATCAACACTGGACACTAGTATGGGTCTAGTTGATTTCTCCCTGTCCCTTTTTTTTTCAGTGAGGTTGGTTTGAAAGAATCTCCTCCCAAATGCTTCATTCTTATATACTCATACCTATCTTGCTCTTTTAATATCTGTAGTTCCTTGGTAGCTGCCATTCCATAGAAGCCTACATGACTGATGCCTGCCTTCAGTCTTACACACAGCTCACATTTATCTCTGGTGTCATCTATAAATTCTTTTCTGTCTCTGTGCTTAGTTGCTTTAGGACAATGAGTTGGCAGATACCTTAAAAAAAAAAAAAAAAAAAAAAAAAAAAGCATGCTAAGCAGTTTTTGTTATTATTTATTCATTTTATCATTTCTATCTGGAATAGTTTTGCTGAAATTGCATGTCCTTAGGAACTGATAAGACATAATTCAAAGGAAGAAGAAAGAGAAGGACAGTAGGACAGAATTGCAGAAGCTATCAATTATGTGGGCTCAGATTGCTCTAGAACCACATCTTGTATGTAGAGCCATGTTTTAACATGGGCCAGTAATCTGGTTCAAAATGCAATGTTTTGCTTTTTTGTGGTTTTTTTTTTTTTTTTTTTTTGGGTGGGGGGGTGTAGGGGTTGTTTTGTTTTTAACTTAGGCCTCCTGGTAACTGGCTAACACATGAATCTCACTTGCACCTGTAGTGGCTGAGGGAACAATAAACTGTGGTGTTGAAGTCTGGTTTACACTATTAGGACACCAAGATATTGTAGAAAAACTGTCTCGCTCTTCGAAAAGGAAGCTGAAGAAGCTTGACTGAGAGACTCGTCACTTCTCAATGAAGTGAGGCTTTGTGTCGTACCTGTTACTTTGAAAATCTCAACATCTGACCCATACAAATATTCTTCTAAGTGTCTCACCCTAGAAGACTTTAAAAAGTAGATCTTCTCTTTGCTGGTGAAATTCTCCTCTTCAGTAGCCAAGCTATTTTGCGAAATGCTTGCAATATAAACGGTGTTGGAAAGTGCTTGGTTTTGTCATTTTACCATTGGGACACTATTTTATGCAGGCAGAGTCTCTATTGCGTGTGCTTTTTGTTCGTTTGTTTTGCCATAGCAAGGTTCATAAACTCTCCGTGGGTGGATGGGTTGGGTAAGATTGCTTTCATCCACCCACTCCAGAAAGTTTGGTATAATTTCTAGAATGAGAATGTAGAAGATGTAATGCACCCTCTAAAGCACTGCCCAATACATATAATTTTGTATCTTTAATACCAAAGATAGTTTGTTTGCTTGTTAACAATGTTTTGAACCGACTGATGGATGCTCGTTATAAAGAAATTTTCTAAAATAACTATTTGTAACACCAAAAATGCAGTAATTATCTACCACAGACCATTAAGAAATCATTATATAAGGGTTTTAAGCAAGCATTATCTAAGAGGAAATAATTATTTTTATATAAGCTTTTTTAACATATTCTTAGAAAGACAATACAACTAAAGCATTGTGTGTATTTGCACTTATTTATACTAGACTGTAGGCAGTGCAGGTATATCTGAATAGATTTTGTAGGAGCACTAAGGTATGAGAGCTGACGTGATTGTAGCTTTTAGGTTCTGGGTCTGCTCTTCTCTACAGCAATTTGAGGAAAAATTGCCGTTTTGATCAGGTTTGGGAGAGGAACTCTTGGAAGCAGAACTAGGAACGTATGGAAATATCTTTTTAATGTGCTTTGGTTCTTCCGCTGACTGCAGGGACCAATTTTACTTTCAACATAATTCTGGGATGGTTTAAAAACTGTATAATTAAAGACTATTTTTTTTCCCTTTGGATTAAATTCAGATACACAAGCCGTGATAAGCCCAGGTCCAAACTCCTTAGATTTCATTTTTTCATAGGACCCAGAAGGTACTAAGCCTGCATTTTCTAAAATCCTGACTTTGTATAGCTAATTCCCTTACCCCTTCGCAGCCAGATGGGTGAGGGAAAATGTGTTCTTAAGCTGCTTTGAAACTAGACTAACCAACTACCTAAACACCAGAGGTAACTCTCAAGCTGCTATTTCAGGTTTTCCTCAGTTGGGACTGCTTGTTCAGCTGGTGTGTGAAATTTTAGAATCACCTTCTGTATATATTATAAATGGACAAAAAGTCCAAAACTGTTGTGGAGGAATTTAATTAAACTTATTGCCCAAGTCTCACTTCAATAGGATAAAAATTCTAGCTCTAAAATAGGACAAAATGAGACCCATATCTTCTAATTCAGATATAGCTAGTTAATATTGTAATTAGGGAAAATGTCATAAATATACATAGTGTATATATATTTTAGTCATACGTGTGTTTTAGACACAAGATTTCACTTTAGAGGAAGGACCACAGAAAACTTTAATACACTTAGATCTGTAGCCCACTTCTAATAGCTGTCCCATGCTGGGTCTATTTTGAAGAATCTCTGTTGTTGTTAGATACCTGTACTCCATTATTTTTCAGTATTTGCCATACCTACATCTAGAGGTTTTGGAAGCTCTATCTTCACCTGTAGAGACACCATCCTCTATTTTTGTTTTACAATGGTGAGGAGACAGAGAACACCAGACTTCTGAAGCAGTTCTATGCTGTGGCACTAAGGCATTTTTCTCAGTTGCTTGAGGTGAGAAATTTTGTAGCTGAGGGAAAGCTTAAGATGAAATCCAGTTTGTTGTGTAAAGTTCTGTAGATCATTTCTGGCATTTTTTTTTTTTTTGGGGGGGGGGGGGGGGGGGGGGGGGGGGGGAGGAAAAAAAGTTGAAATAACTTCGGGAGCTGTAAAATGAAAACCTACATACCTAACGGGTTAGGTGAGTAAAGGAAGTAATTTTCAAAGCAGTTTGTTCCTGAGGGTTGGTTTGTTCTAGATGTATAATTGCTACTAATTGTATCTTATGGTTACCTGAATTTTGGCTCTACAAAGCTTCTAAATACTGGAGAAATTTGACAAATCCACCTGAAAGGCACTTCTATTTTTATTTTCTTACCCCCCCCACCCCCATTTTTTTTTTTTTTTAGTTTCCATTTACTTTTTAGTTTGGTTCCGTTTCTCATCTGCCTATTTGCTTACCTTCATTGAACAGAGAACAGGCCAGGTGATTTGCATGATAAATATAGATACCAGCACTTCTAGGATACTCAGTACTAGTCTATTATATGGGTACAGTACTTTTAAAATGTCGTGCTTAAAAGTGCTGGAGATTTATGTTTAGTAAGGTTTGGTTAAGTGATTCAAGCAAACTAGTTTATTGATACCAATAATGAGTTTGACAAGTTCTGGTGGATTTTAATGTTAATATTTATACAAAACCATCTTTAATTTTTAAATTTTATTATTATTATTAGCTTGAACCATGTACGTAACTATGTATTTAGGTAATTGAAAGATTTTAAACAGCAGTGACTCTGTTTTCAATGGTTGCTAGTTCATAAGGAGACACACCGTGCGGAAGATTTCACTGATTCATAGTTATTTACATTCATACCTGTATTCATTCTAGATACTTTGTAATGCAATGTTCAAAGTAATTTGATTGTACTTTAACTACGTACATGAATGTGACTTTTGTTGTAATGTAGGGAACAGAATATATATAAATTTCTTTCAAGTAGGACAAAAGGCCTCGGTTCAAGATTTAAGTACTAAGGAGCCAGTCATTATATAGCAAAATACCAAAACTTGAATGTTGTGTAAATGAGTTTATAAAAATTCAGAATATAAAAGTGATCCTAATAGTTTCGTTACTAAGCTGACATATATTACTTTTTCACACTTTCACCACAATACAGTTGATCTGAATATTACAAGAGGAATTTTTAATATGTTTTTATGTCTTTAGTTTTGCTTTCTGGGCAAATTTTGTTGTTCAGTTTTGTTATGGGATTGTTTTATATGCTTTGGTAATACTAGTATTTTTTCATCTAACACATTTTCCTAATGGATTTTTTTTCTTAATTTCTGCATATCACAGTGTCATTTACCTTACTTGATCAACTTTGCAACTTTCTGTCATAAGAAAATATAAATAGTTTGTTCATCATTTGGGGAACATAATAAAAATTATTTTTGGAAAACAAACTGGGACTCCTAAACATGGAGATTTGAGGCTGTCTGTGGGTGCTGGTAGCTGCCATTAGCATTCCAGTCCAGATAAGGCATGTGCTCCCAGATCTCCTCACTTCCCTTGGTTCCTATCACAGAGATCACAGAGCAGCCTTGAGGAATCAGCTGGGTTGCTCTTAAACAAAGCTGAGCCAGCAGGTGCCTTCCAGGGGCAGACAAAACCCACTGCAGCCTCTGCTGGGTGCTCACACACAGCACCAGGCTCAGCTAGCCTGCAGTAAGCCTTCCTGAAACTCAGGCAGCGTGAATGTGGTTTCTTCAGCAGCAGCTGTGAACACATTCTACTGGTGTCATGCTATCTATAGAGAGAGGAGGGTTTTTCCTCTCTCTGAGATTTCCTAGAAAAGCTGCTTTCTTGGTCAGAATTAGTGGTTTTGAACAGTGTCTCTTAATGAACACACAGATATGGGGAAATATTGTTATTTTGTTCATTTTCCCAAGGAATCCAGATTTGAATATGTGTGTATATATATAGACACCTTGTTGAAATGTCTTGCAGTGTCTTACTATGCTGCAGTCAGTAAACACTTTTTAGAAAGCTGAGAAAAAAATATTCCTTTAGCCAGTCCCCTTTGTGACTGAGCTTTAGGCTGGACATAGAGCAGGATTGGTGAGAAGGAGGAGTGAATGGCATGTTGAGCCAGGAACACAGATGGTTATATGGGATTCATCAGAAGTTGGATCAGGTGGCACAAATCTGTTCTGTGAGTTCGGTTGCCATTTCATTGGCTGCTTCATGCAAAATTCAGGAAGAAGCCCACTGAAAGGGAATGGGTCACAGGTAAACTTTATTTCCCTCTTTCTTATATAGCAAATGTTGGCTTTTCTTCACTGTTACACAACTTTGATGGGAGAACTGTGAGCAACACTGACTTCCTCTGTTACATCTACCCTGGGGTGTTTAGGCTTAGAGAAAGGGGATCACAGCTGAGCAGTAGCAGGGAACTGCACCAGAACTGCTGAATGAAAATTGATTGTCATAGCCAATAACTATTAAAAAGGGGTAACAACTTACTTTTGTTTAGGAGTTGTATTAAAGCAAACTTATAGCTGAATTCTGAAGGAAGGGCGAAGGGCTTGGCTTTTGTTCAACTGGCATGGCTCAGTGTCATCCATTTCGTGGAAGATTACAGATTAGTGTGAACTAGGTTACCTCACAAAGTTTCACCTTTCTACTTAGGCCAACTCCAGGAAAGTTGAGAATTCCAGTTTCTACCTAGAAATTCAAAGTATAAAACATGGTGAAGTTCAGCTGCATGTTGCAGTTGGGCCCTGGCTTTGCTCTGGGCCCTGTGGCTGTTGGATCTTTCAGCAGGCCTGGGCGTTCCTCTGTGCTGGCCTGGCAGCAAGCTGTTTGATGGCATGGTGAAGGAGTGGAGACTTTTAATTTCTGCCTGAAATTTTTCATTGAAACGGTTCATTGGATCACTGGAAACCGGTACTGGCTCTAAGCTGGAATGCATCAGTCTGGCAGCTACCGGCTTGCTGTTAGGCTGCAGCACAACTGCAATCTAAGTCCAAATTTTACGTGCCAAAGTACTTCACGGGTTTGGGTTTATCTGTCTCTATCAGGTGAAGTGTTGCAGGGAACAAACCTGCACAGTTCACATCTTCAGTCTAATTAGTGTTGAAGCAGTTCATGATCCCCCAGAAGTGCAACAACCCCCTGTGGCAAGTGTCTCCTCCCCTCACAGGGTGTGCAGGCCACAAACACACTGCCTGTGCTGGGAGCGAGGTTTCCCTGGTTTCAAATGTTGGAGATGTGTTTCTTTGCGCTCCTCTGCTGCCCATATGATCCATATGCCATTGAGAAAAAGTATCACATTTGCAGATGCTGAGTGTGTGTCCCTGCTTGTTGTATCCCTTATTGTCACTCTGGTTGCTGGAGGCAGGCTCTCCTAGTGCCTGGTGCACCCAGGTGGTGGTAGCAAGACTAGTGATTTCTGGGGAAGTCAAACCAGGCTTTTGCACCCTGCTCAATTAACTTCTCTGTCCTGACTATTGCAAGTATTTAGGATTCCTTTACGGTCTTTTTGAGATGACTTCTCTGACAGAGTGACACGCTGGGTGGATGAGGGAAAGGCTGTGGATGTGGTCTACCTTGACTTCAGCAAGGCTTTTGACACCGTCTCCCACAGCATTCTCCTCAAGAAACTGGCTGCTCTTGGCTTGGACTGGCGCACGCTTCGTTGGGTTAGAAACTGGCTGGATAGCCGGGCCCAAAGAGTCGTGGTGAATGGAGCCAAGTCCAGTTGGAGGCCAGTCACTAGTGGCGTCCCCCAGGGCTCGGTGCTGGGGCCGGTCCTCTTTAATATCTTCATCGATGATCTGGACGAGGGCATCGAGTGCACCCTCAGTAAGTTCGCAGATGACACCAAGTTAGGTGCGTGTGTCGATCTGCTTGAGGGTAGGAAAGCTCTGCAGGAGGATCTGGATAGGCTGCACCGATGGGCTGAGGTCAACTGCATGAAGTTCAACAAGGCCAAGTGCCGGGTCCTGCACCTGGGGCGCAATAACCCCAAGCAGAGCTACAGGCTGGGAGAGGAATGGTTGGAAAGCTGCCAGGCAGAGAAGGACCTGGGAGTGATGGTGGACAGTCGGCTGAATATGAGCCAGCAGTGTGCTCAGGTGGCCAAGAAGGCCAACGGCATCCTGGCTTGTATTAGGAACAGCGTGACCAGCAGGGCTAGGGAGGTGATCGTCCCCCTGTACTCAGCTCTGGTGAGGCCGCACCTCGAGTACTGTGTTCAGTTTTGGGCCCCTCGCTACAAGAAGGACATCGAGGTGCTTGAGCGGGTGCAGAGAAGGGCGACGAAGCTGGTGAGGGGCCTGGAGAACAAGTCCTACGAGGAGCGGCTGAGGGAGCTGGGCTTGTTCAGCCTGGAGAAAAGGAGGCTCAGGGGCGACCTTATCGCTCTTTTTAGGTACCTCAAGGGAGGCTGTAGCGAGGTGGGGGTTGGCCTGTTCTCCCACGTGCCTGGTGACAGGACGAGGGGGAATGGGTTTAAGTTGAGCCAGGGGAGTTTTAGGCTAGATGTTAGGAAGAACTTCTTCACTGAAAGGGTTGTGAGGCATTGGAACAGGCTGCCCAGGGAAGTGGTGGAGTCACCATCCTTGGAAGTCTTCAAAAGACGTTTAGATGTAGAGCTTAGGGATATGGTTTAGTGGAGGGCTGTTAGCGTTAGGTTGGAGGTTGGACTCGATGACCTTGAGGTCTCTTCCAACCTAGAAAATTCTGTGATTCTGTGTGATTCTGTGACTGTCTAAAGGTTTTCTTCTTCTCCAGCATTATTCTGGGGCAAATGCACTCACGCAGTGCTGTGTGTTCTCTTCACCTAGTGTGTACACTCACATCGCTACCATGCTAGCTGCTGTTAGCCAGACCATGGGGGCAGCTCCACAGTGGAGAACCAGGTGATTTTATTGGTGTTTTATATGCTCAGGATGAAGAGTCAATTACCCAAATGCTAGGGAACAGACTGAACTGTAAGGATAGCAGCAAGAGTAGGTGAGAAAAGGGGCAGCACAAGACCCCTGTCTTTCAAGAGTGGCAAGGTTTTTAGATTGGTTTTTCATCATACCGTGCCCTGAGGCACAAGTCATCTTTGTCTCACTACTTTATATATTGCTATCTACATTCACAGATATTTTTTCTTACAACTTAATTAAATCAATCTAGCCATTCTTTTTTTCCTTAGAGCTATTTGGTCATTTTGAAACTTATATTTATATATATATAAAGAAATAAATTACTTAATATGTAAGAAAGACAGCTAGAAGGAGTCTTCTTACCTTGCAAGGGACTTATGAATAAACTCCTTCCTTTCAGTTTTTCAGTAGGTTCTCATCCCATTAGTCTTCTTTACACAGAAAACCCTGCGTTCTTTTGTCAAAGAAATAAACAGAAAAGACAAAACTGTGCACGACATATATGTAATTGAAATGGAAGCACATAATGAGTTTTAATGTTGTTTTAACAGTAAGTTTCTGAGGGTCTGAGCATTTTTATTTTGAGGGTAGGGGAGGAGACAACAAGAGTCTCCTTGCATAAAAATAAATTACTTTGAGTTACGTTAGAAGTTAATTTAACTCTCCAGTGGACCTTATTATTTAATGTTTATAACTTGTCAGAGTATTTCAAAGACTGAAATCTTCAAGGTCTTAGCTGACAGTTATCTCACTTCATAAATCTTCATGAATGCACCTCTTTTTATTTTGCTCTCTCACTCTCTCTAAGGAAGTGGAGGAGAATAACCCCCAAATATGCAGGTTTTCTGATAGAAAGCCATTGGAATGAATATAGCAAGGTACCATGAAATGTTGAAATTGTTTCTGTTCACTTCAGAGCCTTAAGTGACAATGTTAAGTACAAATGTTTGTGCCTGTGGAAAGAGGACATAAAATGTCCAAGTCCTCTACACATCACTGCTGGTCCTTAAGCTGTCTCCCTAAGCTGTCATCTTTTATCTGAGCTGAAATAATTGATAGCTTTCCTCTTTGTGCTAATTTGAGTTGGAAGATGCTGTAAAAAATGTATATTTTAGCAACTACCCCTCACCAAAATTTCCCTATACCATGTTCTCTTAAGGCTGTGCTCTTACTATGTGCCTTTTGGACTACATTCAGAAAATCAGATCACTGAAGGAACCACCAGCTCGCTAATATTGCATAAAATTGCTGGTAGTCTTAGGTAATGTTTTAGTTATTTTACTGAGTGGTATCACCTATTGGAAGAGATTCAGTTAGTGCTAGGAAAAAGTCGCAAGGAATGGAACAAGATTAGGGATAGCAAAAAAAGGAATAAAGGGATAGCAAAATAGGAGTGGGTGGGAGGGAGGGGAAAAGAAGGACAAGACCTGTTGGCAGGCTCAAGTTGTTTGATATGTATGTATTAGTTCTCAGTGAGTGGAAATTTGTTCTAGGAAGGTTCCAGTGGAGCTATTGTAAGGCAAGCTTGTGTGACAAGGAGGAGGTTGTTACTCTTTGAGTTTCATTGGGCTGTTACTGGTGAAGCCATACTCCTGTTTCTCTCATCCAAACCATTCAAAAGGTTCACCTTAAAATTGTTTGTTGAGATTATTTCATCTTACAAGAAATGTATGTTTGAAACTTCAAGGAGCAGATATTATACAGGCTCTCTAGATTTAATCAAAAGCAACCCCTTCACAGATTGATATTTAACTTGAAGTCTGCATTTGGAAAGGACAAAAGTATCTTCTTGTTGGTTTATGCAGGAAGAGTACTATAACTATGTTAATTTTTCTTTACCTTACTAAAGAACAGTGACTGAACTTACCCTTAGTATTACTGGTAAGTTGTCTGTAGGAATATGATTACTATTTCCATAAGGCTATAATCCTGATGTGGGCATATTCAAGGTTTTGTCCCCCTTGCTCAAACATAATATGATGATGTGATGCAAAAACCCTTTCTTAAAATATCTTACACTATTTCATCAGCCCTGCAGAGACAGTGAAAATAAGGAAAGTGTTGCCTTTCATAAAGGGAGGATTGAATGCATAAGGAAGTAAACCTAAATATGAGTTCATTTCTGTATCCAGAAATGTATCCATCTCTGCATCCATTGGCCTTCATCCTCCATTTCAACTCACCAAACTTTTGGAACATGGGAAAATTAGGAAGCTTCACATAACATTTGTGATTAAGTACCAGAATACTTAGTATATATAAAGTGTTCAGAGCAATTGTTAACCCCTATGCTTTTGTGTGTATGTAGTTTTTTTTTGTTGTTGTTTTTTGTTTTCAGAACTTCAAAGGAAGGTGAATTGTTTTCACTTTTTCATAGAGTTCAGACTAATATGCCTATTTGCAAAGCAAGTGGGCACACCAGAGTCCTTTAAAATAATGTTTAATCATTATATTTTAATAGTAAGCCTTTGCTTTCTTCCCAGCAGCTAAATATTTTTGGAAATGGGTTGGAGTGTTCTGTATTAGCTTTTTCAGAAATGTGTGAAAGCAGATAGTAGCATATAAGACTTCAGGATGAAAGATTAAAGTTTGGCAAAGTTACAATCACCTGCAGACAGCAGGAAAAAAAAAAAAAAGTAAAAATGGGATTTGTCCACTTTGATGTGGATGATGCACAAAAATGGAATGGCATCAGAATCTTCCAGCAGCACAGGTACACATAAACATGATTCATAACAAACAAGAAGATCACTGAAGGAATGAACTAAAAAGTATATCTACATTACTTCTAGTGAAATCTATCTAGTTAGGCATTTGGTTACATCTTTCAGAAGGTAACATTTTAAATTATTGTAACTACTTTTTAAAATAAAAAGCATTTATTTGAATAAGCAAACCTAGATATGACAACAAAATGTTTAAGCAAAAAATGTTAATGGATTAAGTCTGGCTGATAATAACTAATACGGCTTCTAAATTTTCTAATTGCTGTTGTTTATATTAAATGCCTAATCATGTTACTTCTTATTTTTATATCTATAACTATGCCACTTAAAACTATATTTTCTTTTTTGCATTTTATAATCATAAATTCATGAAAATGTTAGTTTTGCAAAGGATTTAGAGGACATACATTATTATTGTGTTGTGAGATTATGATATTGGTTTATTTAAAATGTGGCTGATACATGTATGTACAATTATTGACTGAGTAGAGTAGTGATTTGTTTTATTCCTTCTGCTCTGTGACACAAGTAACAATAAAAAAATCCTGAAAGCATTTACAATGCCTTCTCCAGCCAATTCAAGTGACTCTTTACATTTACAGGTCCTGATAAGCTTCATTAAGACATTCTTGGTGCCAACGCCCCTGTTTTACTTCAGTGATTCTGTCTACTATTTTAAAATGCTGTGAGTTTTTCCACTTCTGTGTAATTTCTGGTCATTTACTGAAGACAAGTGGAGTCATATTGCCCCCAGCAGGGAAAGTGCAGAATATAGTTCCATTGTATTTATATCAAACCCAAAGCATAGAGCTGGATTCAGGGAACATGTGTTGGCAGAGTAATTTGGGGGGGCAAATATAAATGTATCGTGAACAACCAATCTGCATGTAACATATTTCAATAAGCAAATTTACTTTTTTCTTCTCTTTTTGAAAATTTTAGAGATTGTTTCAGTATGCACAGCAGTAGTTCACATAACTGCTAGAAAAACAGATTTTATTTTCTAAAATATGTTTTTAATATTGGATGAATGTATTCTGGTTTTGTTTCATTTTTAGGGGGTGTGTTTTAGTTTGTTTTGCTTTGTTTTTTTCTCGAAGGTTTGGTAATCTTTCCTTAAGCACAAATAAAATTTCTTTTTGAAGCAGTGACTAGAATCTTTTCAACAGAATAACAATAAAAAAAAAAGAGATGAGTATTTTTAAGAAGAAAAGTCTCTAATTTAGGAGTAGGCAAAAATCTTTATAGTATATTACTTAGCAAAGAACTGTGGAGATAACTATCATTTTAGTTACTTTTTGACTTATATTTCTGCTGAATATGCTTGGTGTTTTGTGTACAACTTTGACCTCTTTATTCATTACATTCTGTAGTGAAATTGTTTTTATCCCTAACTAGAATTATGTTCAGAATCACAAGTTACTGAAGTAAAGCACTTTACGATTTTCCTCTTAAGTTGAGGAAAAAATAGTTTTCAATACAATTTACTCTTCAGAAGTTTTTCTCCTAAACAAATGAGCAAACTCAGTGGACACATAGATAAGTCACCTGGCACATAACTTGAGAAAATGGGATAGAATGTATGTATACCAAACCTTCAGCAGGTAGCTGCCAAATATCAGAAAGTGTCACTTTAAATTACAAGGTTCATTAAAACTTGTGTTCCTTCTTTGAACTTTATTATAGTCAAGATACTTGATATTGGGTAAGCTTTTCAGATAAAGCATTTCTTCTTAATATTGAAGCATCTGCCTCTGTAAGTAAGACTGCGTAACTTTTCTTGGACAACACCCTAGATCTAAAAGCTTGTTTTAGTATTGGTACTTGGATTGGAAACATGCTGTGTTTGATGTCAGACACAGGTGGATTTTTATCTTATTTGTTAGTGTTAAGTGAGGGGAATAGCCTGGTTACTTCTGAGAACATGGCTAAGGAAAACTGCTGCTTGTGCACGTTTAAAAAATTTGATGACCACTTTCTTTGAGACTGTAGTCACTGTGATTTAGTAGGTACTTAAAACTTAGCATAGCACTGGGATTTGTGCCAGGTTGTGTGTCATGCCATTTTGTTGTTATAAGCCTTTGGAAAGAAAATCATACTTTGAACATGTTCTGCAGACGTGTTGCTGGGGCAGTGATGAGACCAATGAGCTTCTTGTAAATGAAAATAGAAATCCTACTGCTGAGCATTTGCTGAGTTTGCGCATGCACTATTCAGGTATGTACTTCCCCCAAACACCTGAATTTCCCCCTCCCCCCCCCCCCAAAGGTGAATGCAACTTGTCTCCATTTAGAATTCAATACAACGTTTTTATGCAGGGCATGTTCACAAAGCAGATGGGATATCTGAGATTCTTTCTCAAGGGCTCAGTGGTTTTTTAGCTCTTGTCATTTGAAGGATTTGAGTTGTTTCATGCAAGAGTTAAGAGAAAACGGATTGGATATGGGTGGAATGGAATGGTCTGTTTTGGTGGCTTATCCAGGCGAGGGATTCTTTGCAAAGGCTGGAATACATTGCCAAAATATACTGGACCATATGTGGGAAAATACAGGAATCGGGTGGTTTTCAAGTCATTTACTGTCCAACAGTTGTCTAGCATACCAGAGCGATTAATAACAAGGCTGCAGTATATTGACTAAGAAATAATTAGCGAGGTCATAGAAGCAAAATTCTTTGAATTTGCCTTCTTTTACAAAAGTGAAATAAATACAGCAAACAAAATACATTCTGTGACCTAATTTCCCTTTATATCTGGTACATTCCAACATACAAATACCTGACTTAACGTGTTGGTTAGTGCTGCTTTGAATTGTGTTTTATGGAACAGTAGGAATACATGGTAAAAAGACAAAATTGTCTCCTAGAAAAGATTTCATCTATCTATATGGATATTTACAAAGGGAGATGCTTGCATATTTTCCAATACATTTATCCTCTGAGGTTGTAGTTCTTGTACGCCAACTGGTGAGTGCTAATCTGTCACATGATGTTAGTGAGCTTAGTGCTGATATAAAATACTTTGATTTCTTCAGCTTTCTAACTAGCCACAAGAGGCCAAATTATTTATACATATACCATTACAGTTAGGTGCAACTTTATGACTGTTTTTCTATGGTTACTGACTAAGCACGAGTCTTCAAAGATGTTTAACTACAGACAGTATGAAAATGCAATTACAAATTGTTTTTGTGCAAAGGTAATAAACAAAAAAATATATATATACTGGAAATTGGAACTTTTTAATCTGTTACTTATCCAATATTTTTTCTGAAGCACCTTGGGGAAAAAAATAGAAAAAAAATAATAGAAAAATTAAAGAAGTCTCTACAATTGGTTAATTTTAAAGATGTATACATGCTAAGAGAAAAGCAGTGTATCCAATTGTGATAAAAGAAATATTTAATACCCATTTACAATATGTTGGTATAGGAAGTGCACTAATTGCAAAGTTGTAAACAGCATGAACTATTTTACACAAAGTTAATCACTGAAAACTAGTGGTAAGCGATCTCATCACATTTCTGAGACAGAAAAATATAGCAGAGAAAACTGGCATGCTGATTTAATGAACATTAAGAAATGTTTAACGGTTCTGATTAGGATGCAACAAATAAAATCAAAAAGCTCAAAAGAAGTCACTGTTCCGGAGATTACTGGCACATAAAGCAGTAAAAACACTTTTTTGAAATGTGGTTATTCTCTAAACTGAGAGATGGTACAGGTGATTTCTGTCTCAGCATCAGCTCTAAATATGATCACAAAAATGCAAACAGTTATTTGATCCTGCAAAGGCCACTTTCTTTGAACTTTGTACGGAACTGATGCACAAGAGAAGTTTGAAAATACTGAATTAGGCAAATACCTGAGGTCAGATTTTGGCCATTCAGTTTTTATTTGGGCTTGCATATTTTATTGAAATTGAACCTGTACCTCGTGACTTTTTTTTTTTTTCCCCAGCTATGCTTTTGTTGTGGTACTCATAGTCATTTTCTTCTTCAGAAATAAAATATCCTGAAGTGAGTGGTAAGGCAACTTCACTACGCATACTTGAATTCTCAAAATGTATGCAGAGCCTTACAGTCTTCAAGAACAACCAATTACTACAATTTACACATATTAAAATATTCAGCAAAAAAAAAAAAAAAAAAAACATATATACATATATTTTTAGAGAGCAAATAGTTGCAAAAGAGCGCATTTTCATTAAACACACACACAAACTGATACTAAAAGCATTTTGACAGTAGACAATTGGATTTATGTACTGATAAATAATTAGTTTTATATAAGTTTTTCATCTTCATGGATGTTAAAGAATTGTTTATCAGATTTTAATAGACTGGTCCTCTCCCATTGCTGTTCACCACTTATTTTCTTATTATGTTCTAAGGCTCCTTTCTGAATGGTAGGCATTAGAGCTGAATGGGGCAGAGAATTCCCTCAAGTAACAGAACCCTTCAGTGACTCATGTACAACCCCTTGAGGAACAAGGGTCCACATGAAAAAGAAAAAAAAAAAAAGGTAGACTTCATTACTTGCTTTTGGGTAAATGTAGTGTAGTGTAATGTACAAGAATTTATATAAAAATAAATCTTAAATAGAACGAAAATCTTGACTTTCCTTACTGAATTATGCATTCAGTGAAGCTGTTTCCTTATTTCACTGTATGTAAGTAGATTTGGCTGTTAAAATATATTCAGGATGAGGTTTCCCATATAGAGTTAAACAAGAAAAACTTTTAAAAAATTAATTTCTGGAGTATTAGTCTAGGGAAATTTAATATATAGACTCATTTTACCTTGTGGAATTTAGAAGGAAATGAGAGGTCAAAATACTGGAGCATATATTATTTACTGCAAATCACCTGTATAATGAAAAGAAAAATAAGTTCCTAAATGCCCCATCCAGTCCATTCCCCCAGGCAGAAATAAGTATTGAAAAGCACTACAATTTTCTTAATTTTTTTTTCCAATTAATTTTTTTCTTTACATTCAAATGGAATTGTGGATGCTAAAAGCTATATTCAGAACATTTCTCTCTGTCTCAGTCCCTAGGGGCTCCATTTAATGGGAAGGATTTTAAAGTTTGACAGGTGCCATAACAGTATGCACGGTTAAAATTTAATACTCTGTCCGGATTTATTTGGTTAGGATAAAAGGGTAGAATATTGCTGGTAGTGAGACAGAGCAGTTTTATATGTCTAATGAACATCATGGTATGATGTTAGCCTGACCGTTCACCACACACTTTAAAAATGTGGATTGAATGTAAACAGTGGTTTTAATACTAATAACCATTTAATAAAATGTCCAAGTTTAACTGTATGTAGTCATATTTTCTTAAATATTTGTCTCCTTTTTTCTTCCCTTCCTGCCTCGCTTCACCTCTGTAATTCCCTCCTGCCACTCCCCAACCCTATCTGGTAAATATTAGGACATAAAATAGGCACTTAGAAGCTTTTTTCGAAGTATAACAATAATTTTTACTGGAGCGTAGCGGAAATTGGACAGTTTTGTTGTAATTAGGAAACAGAAGCAAAGCTGATTTACTTCTCTTAGCTATTAAGCCGTGATGATCTCAATCAATTCTTGTTTCTATTTTCCTTAGGACAGTGCAAATACTATGTAGAGGAAGTTGTATGTGTCAGTCCCCCACAGCAAGAGGAAAACTCCTCCAAACACAGAGCTAGTGGCAGTAGCTTGAGTATGGTGGGAGGAGAAAAAAGAATGAAGCACACATTGTCAAATTTGGCAAGCAAAACAGTCTTATTAATACAGCATACCATTACTCCACATTAAACAAGTTGCCTCATAAGGATACGCTGAAGCTGTGTTTACTTCTCCAGTTATCTCTATACGGAGAAAGAAAAATGACATAGAGGAGTTTTAGTCAATGGTGTAGTATAGGTAGTGGGTTAGATATTGCATTCAAGCCCATGCTTCAATTTCTTATGTAGGGAAAACTTTTATCTTGAGGGTGGATGCCCCTAAATGATTAGGGGCAAGTAGCTCTTTCTGGCAATCTTTATAAGTGCTTAGCAAATGGTAGAAGCCGATTGTCCAAAACAGCAGGCTTTGTGTTTTGTTTTTTTGTTTGTTTGTTTTTGTTTTGTGGCCTGTTTTTCTCCTGTATGCAAGTCAATATCTTTCTTTTCTAAACTTTCAGCCTTAAAAAGCAATTTGATTTATTTGTTTGCTTTCCTACATTTTTGAAATATTATTTAAGGATAGCACTAAATCCATGTTATATTTTAACAGATCTTTTCTTTAATGATCATACATTTTGCATGCTATTTTAAATCACTCAAGTAGAATATCAGTAAAAATACATAAAAGATTTGTTAGCTTCTTTTCCACCAGCTATATTTCTCAGCAGTGGTGATTTGCCTGATTAAGAGATTAGTCTCTGAGAAGAGCATATTTGAATGAGAATGAACTCCGAATGCTCAGTGGTACCAAGTAGATTATTTTCCACATGATGGAGGTGGTTCTAATTATTTGCACTTACTTTGATTGCTGTATTGTGTTTTAGTATTTGGATTACCGTATTATTACCATAAAATGTGCTGCTGTGGTGGCAAAAATAAATTTTGTATTACGTGGAGAAGAGCAGAGATGCAGATGAAATGGAGAAGTATTATGGGGATTTTAAAGGATCATAAGAGTTATGTGCTGGTTCCTGAAATGAAAGAGTTTACAGATTTGATGACAGCTTATCCATTCTGAGTTAGAAATCATCTTGCAAAATGCGTGAAATTTAAAACAAAATTTCATCAATCTTTGAAAGCAGAAAACTTCCTATTACTTTATTTTCTGTCAGTCTCTAGACCCTTTCGTATGTTGTCTGTTGTTTGTTTTAGTGCAACCGACCTGAATGCTGCATTTGTTGGTGTTTTTATTGCCATAATATTGTTCACAGTGGACAGTGTGTGACTGTGATACTCCAGGGCAGCCTATGGAAAGAGCACGTTGCAGCCTGCAGAGCTCCCAGGTCTCTGGTCCAAAACCAGCGTGTTAGCATCCAGGCTAAAAAGCTTCCCTAATACAGTGTAGCATCAAATTAGTAACCATAATTTATATTTATGTCTTCGTTGCCCTAGGAGGAGCTCGTGTAGAATTTTTTAAAACCTGCATGATCTTTTATTTCCTAGGGATAATATATTAAAATTATATTTATTCCTTCTTTCATAATAACTTTGGAGTTGTATTTTTTAACTTACTACAGGGAGGCATTCTCTCTTTTTCTTAGATCTTCTGCATGGTGGGAACTTCTGAAGGAAAATCTTTTTTTTCTTACAACACCCCTTCTGTTTGAACTCCAGCAGCAACTATACAAAAGTTATCTTCTGATTTATATAATAGCATGGTGTAGACTGTCCTGTGTGAGCAGAATTTATATGAAACAAGTTAAAATTAACTCTCTGGTCTACAGACTCTGTGTGTGTGTGTTTAAGAGGCAAAAGCAGCATGAGAAGAATTTGCTAAGGTATCGGTTGTCTTCCAGAACCAAAACCAAATAGCTGTGTCAGCGCACGCAGCTATTATGAATAGGGCTATGGTTTCAGATGTAATTTGGGAAGAGAATACAGAGCAGCATAGCTTGGGAAATACAGCATTAATAATAGCAGATCCCACAGTGTTGCCTAAGTAAATATCCTTGCCAAATCTATTGGTCACTCCGGAGTAGTTGGAAACCTTCAAGCACTGAGAGAAACGCAGTTCCCTACCTGACGTTACTGCCTGGTGCTGAGAAGAAGTAGGGTGCCACTGCAGGATGCAAACTGAGAACAGTTGCGTGCAGCCCATCCGAGCCAGCAGGTCTCCATGACTTGCTCCAGGAGCAAGGAGGCTTTACAACACACAGCTGCTGGGGCGGGCATTGCTGTGATCAGGCACTAGGCCCAACGCATCCTGCAATCGTCCAGCTCTCTGTGCAGCATCACACAGAACAGGTCTGTGTATATCCAGCTCTCTGGCTTGTTTAGGCATTTGTCTGTCTGTCCTTCCTTTGTCCTTGACTTTTTAAAATTTATTTTATTACTGGATCTGGTGTACTGTGGCTGATAGGTGAAGGTGTTGGTTTTAAATTTGATTGGTATTCTGTATGAAACAGTTTACAACATGATATACTGACACTTAATGACTAGTATAATTAGCTAATACAATTTTACATGCATAAAAGAAATCTTAAGTAAAATGGCAGTTTGCAAACTCAATAGGGTATGTGGCAAGTTGACTAATAGTTAATAAAGCATAGTAATAAAACCTGATTAATGGGAAGTTTGTAAATGTATTGAAGCAGTTGATCTGGCAAAGTAATTGTCTCATATTTATTTTTAAAAAAAAAAAAAAAGAAAAAAAAAAAGGAAGCTTTATATTAAAAATGTCCAGGTAAATATAGCTACCTGTTTCAGGTAGCTATATTTATTTGTAGAAATAAATCAATTTGTAGAAAAATTTTGATCAATTTGTAGAAAAAGGATGTGCATAATAGTGCTGTAAGAAAACTGTTTTAAATATGTGAGCATCCAGTGTTTTACAAAGAATTTCAGATGCAAAAATAATCAAGCATCATCTAATTGACTTGGGATAA
The DNA here is from genome assembly GCF_009819795.1 of Aythya fuligula. Taxonomy (NCBI): domain Eukaryota; kingdom Metazoa; phylum Chordata; class Aves; order Anseriformes; family Anatidae; genus Aythya; species Aythya fuligula. Next base: position 21,935,407 of record NC_045562.1, on the reverse strand, counting down.
ATACTTTTAGTTACTTGCTAATCCTTCCTTCCTTGAAATTCATTCTTAATTTAAGAGAGCAATGTCTAGACCTTCATGTTCATTAAGGCATAGTAATAAACACTTAAGATGAAACTCCTTTCCTTTACACAGTAAATGTGCTCTGTAACCACTAAGATTTATTTTCTCTTTTGAACTTCATCTGTTTCAGTTTGCTTGATGGAGCACAGACACATCATAAGTAGAGCATGCTAAGCGCTCATCCCATTTATTACTGTAGATGGCTTTACAATTCCCTTTCCTTTTGGGATTTCTTCCAAGTATTCTAAATATTTATAATAGGAATAGTCTCATTTGTGTCACAGCTTTCTTACAGATACTTCTATAACTGTAAGAAATGTTGTCTCTTCTTTTGGGAAACATCACCAGATACAGTTTGAAATTTACCTTATGGGGCGGGCAGGGAAAGAAGACCACACCTTTCAGAAAAAAAAAAAAAAATAGAATTATTGTTGAAATGTTAATTAACTCAAGGCTTATTTGATACATTTTTCAAAATATTAACAAAGTGTGTCGATGTTTTGTGAGCTGTAGCACCTGAAAAAAATCTTTTTTCAAGTTCTGCAACATATAAACCTTTTATTCCATTTAAACACATTTTTAATGATTCATTCTAATAAAGACAATAAAACGCTAGTTGAATGAGGGAAATTGGTTGTACATATTAAGCCATGTACTGTTATTACTGGTACGTAGTTAGTAAGACTTATAAATATTTTTCCTTAATGTTATCCTCAAACATTGTATAACAGCTTCTGATTTGACAAACCCTTAGGCATAAAAGTATCAGGCTATTGGTATACATCTGCTCTTATAAAAAAACTACATGAAAATTACTAGTTTAAAAATTATCATTTGTAAATGCCGTGTAAACTGAGTTTTTCAAAAGTCGCTTTTAGTTTTAAACTACTCTGAATGAGATTTTCATTCAGTGATAGTTTCAAAAGCCACCATGTATGTGATGTTTATACAGTGGTGCATTCAGGTCAGCAACACAAATATGATATTATCCTGCTTAAAGTACAATTCTAAAAACTTTGAATTATGTGTTTCTAATTTCCATGCTGTTTTTGAATATAAGATTTGGGGGGGTGGGGGGGGATGGTGTTGTGGTTTAACCCTGCAGGCAGTTAAGGGTGCTAAGAGCACCCCCTGGCTGCTTGCCCACTCTCCCCAGTTGGGGTGGGGAAAGAATTGGGAAAGTAAAAGTGCAAGAGCTCATGGGTTGAGATAAAGAACAGTTCATGAGGAAAAGCCAAAGCCACACGCAAGCAAAGCCAAACCAGAATCCATTTGCTGCTTCCCATCAGCAAGCTGGTGTTAGATACTCCAGGACAGCAGGGCTAGTTATGTGTAATAGTTTCTTGGGAAGACAAATGCCATCACCCCCTCTGCTCCTTCTTTGCCCCAACTGTTATTGCAGAGCAAGACGCCACATGGTGTGGGACATCCCTTTGGGCAGTCTGGGCCAGCTGTCCTGGCTGTGTCCCCTCTAGCTCCTGGCCCTCCCTACAGCTCCTGCCCCCCCCCCCAGCTGCCTGGCTGGCAGGGCAGCACGAGGAGCTGGAGGAGCTGGAAAGTCCTTGGCTGTGTGTGAGCACTGCTTTGCAACAACTAAAAGATCCATGTGTTATCACCACTATTTTCATCAGAATTTCCAAACTCACTTCATACAAGCCTCCATGAAGAAAATTAACTGTCTCAGCAAAACCTTGATGGGGTTGGTGGGGATGAGACAGGACACTCTTGATAGCCAAAATATTACATTGATTTGCATCTTTATCCCATTAAGGTGCTAGGTGACAATATGGTTTGGATTTTATGTGTCTTACCGATTTTTCTCCTTTCCCATTACTGACAGGTGCTAATGCAAGGCAGACGTTATTGACAAATATTGATGTACAACTGCTCAAAAAGGAACGTTACCTATTTGTAAATCCCTATTTTACAGGGTATGCTTCAATGTAATGGCCAGTGCTTCCTTTTAGTTAGCTATTGGGTATTTTGATACTTAAACTCTTATTCTGAAAAATACTGAAGGATGTATCTTATCCAACACTGTTCAGAATTAACAAGTGTTTAAAATTATATGCTGTAGCGATCAGAAAGATTCTTTGTTAATCTTATTATTAATCAGAATTATCTTCCGTTTCTTATCTGTCCTTACCTCTTTTAGTTTAATTTTCAACTTTTTAGTTGTCTACTGTTTCAAGACTCCTACACTGTTCTGTATCCAGAAGCCGTGTGATTCCAATGAGAAATCATTTCAAAAGTAGAGAACAGTTTTGGTAAAAGAAATACCAGCTCATTTAATGGTTTTGTTTGGTTGGTTTTTATTATTTTTGGTTTTTTAATTTTTGTTTTTGTAAATTAAACATTTTGTAAATTAAACATTTCAAATATTGGCGGGGGGGAGGGAGGAGATTGTTGATCCATGTTTCAACAGTAGAAGAACATATGGCAAGCAGAAAGTGCAATCATAAAACACTGAAATGAACTTGCTCTGTTGCTATTTGTGTATGTGTCAGCAGGTGGTGCTGAAATCCAGTACAGTAGTGGAGAGACTGTATTACGGTGAAATAATAATAATAAAAAAAAATCCAGCTAAAAAGAGTCTGTTTTGCTTCCTGAGCTGTAGGGGTTTTTGTTCTTCAGATCGTCTTTCAATTAGGTTATAAAAGCATTTATTCTAAGCATTAGCAAATTCAGAAAACTAGGGTTTCTTTTGCATTCAATGATACCAAAGTATTTTTTTTTTTAAATGCAAAGTTGTCACATCCACTGGTTTGTGACAACCATGACAACATGCAGGTATATGCAGGCAACCCTCTCATAAGCAGCAGATGGGAGATGTATATGGGTTTGTGAGCCAAATAAAGCAATAAGGACAGTGAACTTATTCTCACGCTGCCTGCCACGGATCCATTAAGAAATTGTATGGGGAAACCACCAACGCTATTCCTTCCCAGTCTAAGGAAGCATTTACACAGTAAAAATGACAGAGTAACGGTGCCATCTAGGGATTAATTTTCTTAGTGCTCTGTCACTATGCTTCCTCTGGTGCGGGCACTCTTAAGGGCATTTTGCCACTAAATAACATTCCTGCCTTACGTACTTGTAATGAATGATATATACAGAGAAGTGTCAGTCTCATTTAGGAAAGAATCGTAGAATATCTGAGTTGGAAGAAGAGGGAGCTATCGTCTTAAATCTTGTCTTCATTTTCTCTTTTTGGCCAAAGGCAGCTCAAGAAGTAAATAGGAAACAGTGTTTGTGATGCTGTTGGCAAAACAGCACATGCATTTTGATACAATGCTTAATTACATGATCAAGTAGTGTTTTCCCTTCTGTCTCATTCAGTGCATGTGGTAATTAATAGGAATATCGACTTTCTGGTACACCTTTTTACTGCCATTCTAATCCTAGCAGAAAACTCCCCAGCTGCAGTCAAATTCTCTTCAAACCTTGTTTGGGGTTAAGAGCAAATGGGATGAAAAGAGGTAAAGTGGTTCCTCCTTTTGCCACTCCATGGGTCTATGTGATCAGTGGTTTTGTTTTACAGGCAAGTATTTTGTTCAGTGGCAAGAGACTGATCTTGCACTGGGGAATGTGTAAATTGAGGGATTCTCTAAGGTTTAATAACAGGAATATGAAAGTGTGTCATTAGGTATTTTTTCTCAGATAAAATTATAAATTGAACTGTAAGATTTATTGCCCTAGGTAATATAAAACATATAGGGAGTTCATGATTGGTGTAAACCAATACCTGAAAAAGCCAGTTTTTTCCCTTTATACTGAGATCAATTAGGTTCTGCGATAGCTGTTGCTACATGGCTTGTTTGCTTTATTAAGTGTATTGCTTACAAATGAGCAGGTGTTTCTTATGGAGGTTTTGGCGCAGCGGTGGCTTGCTCACTGGCCAATACAAGCCTGACAGTGCGTGTGTTTACCTACTGTTTACCTGTTTTTCAAATACTGGCAGTATTAGAAGGATAGAAGGCAACAGGTGGCCTATAATGAGAATTAAGAGGTGACTTTGTATAATTTGGATGGGTCTGCATTGGCACAGCATACGATCCTAGGTACTTAACTGTTTCAGCATTTCTAGTCTCACTCAGGCTACCTTAGGTACTGACTCGTGGAGGATGGCAGCCAGCAGACTTCAAATTGCCAACCACTTCCAGAGGAATGGAGTTCATCCAACCTGGTGAAGAGGCCACTTTCCAGACTGTCCTTTCTATTTCTAACCTGTTTCCTCTATTCTCACCACAGACGAACACTCCTAGCAGTATGTTCATTTTCTTCCATTCCATTGTATCTGCTTTGCCCTCAGCAACCATTCTTACATGAAATTCAGTTTCCTCCCATAACAAGAAGTGTGTTCTGCTTACCTGAGATGGAGTTTTGTGTATGTATATAAAATATATATACATATATACATGTGTATGTATATAAAATATATGCAAACAGATAAACATAACATTTTAAAGTTCTTTCTTCTCTTCCTTTCTCCTAACCAAACTTTTCTGCAGAACTATTTTAGACTTGGGTTAGATAGATGTTAGATAGATAACTACACCCTGAAACTTCAAGCCACTTACTTGGACTATAAATTCACTGTGTTATTTGTGAATAACTGCAAACTGCAAACCACGGACACAGATAATACAGACATAAACATTTTCAAATACTTTTGAGTTTTCATAGATAGCTGGGGGTTCCAGAAAAATCTTTAAGTAGAAATCAAAGCATTATTTGAAGAGGTGTGAAGTTGAGGAAGCTATAAAGTGGAGATGGAGACATCTATAATTACAATAGGATAATGCAGACTTCTAAAGAAGCTCAGTAATTTATAGTTCTTCAGCAAGAAATGAATCCTAAAAATGTAATATGCAGGGTTTTTATTCAGAGGGATTCATTCTAGGTATTAGTTTGACTACTGCATATTGACTCTCAAATCAACTTTCGTATTGATTACCATATCATATTTTGAAGCAAACTAAATACCCCCACATCAGAAGAATTCTTACTCCATATCTTTAACTTTAAAGAATTGTTAAAAACCCAGCTGCGCATTAACTACAGTTCTTATTGAATAAGTGTTATCTACTTTACCACTCTTGACCTTATCATATGGTAATTTTCTAGCTTTTAAGATGTAATTTTTGAGATTTTCAGATGTATTCCCAATTTCTTTCTAAGGTGCTTTTGCTGTCTTAAGTAGTCTTTAAATGATTTACTTCTAGTACTTTCACTTTATATTTCATATGTTGATTACTTGCTGAACTCTTGCCTTGATGTATGAATAGTAAACGAAGCTATAAAAAGCTTTAAATTTAATTTGCATCAGCTTCTATAATCAGATTATTTTGTATTGAAAAGATGAGTTTCCTAATCTTTACTCCATGAACTATAGATAAGATTAGGAAAAAAAAATCACTCATACTTTCTCTTAAAAAAGTCATACGTCAAAAAGGCTTTGAATTACTAATGATTTCATTGAAAGTTACTCTTCAGTTTATTGGAATGCTTTATATATAAATCTTTTACTAGAAAGGAAGAAAAAAATAATATTACTTTTTTTCATGCTCTGCCAGCCTCAGCTCTGTAAGTACTAGTTTTCAAGGCTATCAGTTTGAAGAATTCCAACTTGAAGAAATGCATCTCAGCCTTTAAAAAAGTGAAACATAGCAACAAACAAAGTAACAACAAAGCTTTCATTGGTTAGACCTTCAGAGATGATTTATAATAAGAATTTCAAACTATCGTAATGTTTTTATTAGTGATTTCTTGCAAATCTTCTTATATATGTTGTAGTATTTTCAGTTAGACTAGTTAGTTGTGTGGCAACATTTTCAGTGAGCCTATTATACGATTTTATGATTCTATACGTCCAAGTTAGAATGGACATAGTGGAAGTTATCTAGTCTAATCTCCTACGTATAGAAGGGCCAATCGCGGTAGGTTACTCATGCCTTTGTTGGGTTTTCAGGTATCTCAGAGGATGGATAATGGGCATTGTCTTCAGTCCCTGTTCCAAGAATAACTGCCCTCACTGTGAATAAACTTCTTTTTCCTTATTGGAATAAAATTTCCTGTGTTCCAACTTGTGTCCATTGCCTCTCATGCTTCTGCTGTGCATCTCTGAGAAGAGCTAATCTTCTCTATAGCCTCCCATTATGTAGTTGCAAATATCAATAGGATATCCCCTTAGCTTTCTTAGGTCTAAACAGATCTGTTTTTCTCAGCTTTTTGTATGTTATACATCCTGGTAGCTTGTGGCTGGATTTCCTCCAATACATCTCTCTTATACTGGGCAGTTCAGAGCAGGTCATAGTACTCAGTTAATAAAATTCAGCGAGCTCATGTCCAAAATAAAATAAAATTATCATCTGAAATAACCACGGAAATCAAGAAACACTATCATGCTATAGAGTATGTACATAAAGGGTAAGGAGTTACAGGAATTGATTCTTCTTTGAGGTTCAGAATTCTGTGGGAGAATATCTTTTTAGAAACTTAGCCACAGGTTTACAGAGAGCTCAGGACAATTCAAGATAGCTAAGGAGAAAAATTAAAAATTTTCACTATTCTCACTTTGCTATTAGTCTGCTTTTTATCTGATTTCAGCTGCCAGCCATTGAACCTTGTTTTGTGCCTTCCTTCTAGTACAAGAATTTTCAACTATTTCAGTTGTACAACAATAAAAAAATTAATTCAACGTATAATGATGACTAATGATGAGAAGTTGGCAGGAGTCACTTGCAAAGGTTTTTTTCTTTTTGCTCAATTACTATTTAGAATATCACTCTCTCGCATGTTCCTAGGCCAGTTAATTGAGATTGCTCACAATTCTCCTATGCAAAGTACATTCTAGTTCCAATGATTTTTTTTCTCAATAGTATGTGCTTTCTGTCAACACAGCTGAATTACTCCTGATCATCTGGCATCCCAGGCTTTGCAACTTCCATTCCTGATGGTTAAGGCAAATGTGATTTTTTCCCTGCATATAGCCTGTCACAATGCTGTTTTTGTAGCCCTCTGTCAGCATTCATTTGGCTCCTCTTCTCTGGCTTACCAACTGTAGGCAAGCCACTTGGCTTCTACTCAGAGCTAGTCCTCCCTTCATGATCATTCACATTGTGAAACAGGCACACACAACTGATCATTGTGTGGTATCAGTTCACTTGTTTCATTTTTCAGACAAGTCCTTTAAGGCATTTTTTTAATGCTACCCAGACCCTTGGGAAGGTTTGTCTGTAAACATGCTCAGCTGCTCTATTGTTCCTCTTCAGATCTCCCCTTAAAAACTTGTTTCTGTGATGCGTACAGAACTAGATAGTTGTTAGCCACACGTCTGTTAAAACCTACCTGACATTCTGACTAAAATGCACTCAGTGGGAGGAGGTTAGAGGTTACTTACACCTACAGCTCGTCTTCTTGAAGCAGGATTTCTCACTCCTTTTTCTGACCTAAGAGCTACGCCTCCTAAATGATAGCAGAGCCAGAGCATTACAAGGTCTAGTTGCTTCATAGGATTGGACTTCTTGAGAGACAGAGGCTACTCCAAGATGTCATTTTGGACAACTGCAGTTATCTTTCTTTGGAGAAGGTGCGTTGTTTCCCACTGCCTGCAGAGGAAGCCAAAGTAAACCACCTCCTCAAGGTCTAGGCACTAACAGTATCACAATGTGTGTTCCAGGCATAGTAACATCCTCTGATATTTATAACATTTTATTAACTATCTCCTAACATTATACCATAACATTTCTGACCCAAAATGGCATTTTTGAGTTTATTTACAAACAGTGCTTATATGAGCTCATCAACTTGTTGGCTATTTATAGAGAACTGTTTCTAAACACAGTCATTCCTTACTGTGGCAAGGGGACGTTCAGAGTTATTCTGTGCATCGGATTGACTTGAATGTGCTCATTAAAGTTCAGAGGGTGTTCTGTAGGATTTCTGGAACTTAATAAGTATACAGGAGAAGCGTTTAGTGCCAAATGCTCCAAGAAACATTTGTGAAAGATGTTGAAGTCACGGATAAAACTGGTGGAAAAGAAAAAAAGATTAACCCCATAGGAAGCTATTAGAGGAGCTTTCAAAGTACCAAACAGAAAGAACTTACAGATGGAGAGTTAAAAAAAATAAATAAAATTGTGAAAGATAACAGCTATTCAGTAAATGGAGTGATAGATATATAAGGCATCAGGTGGAAATCTCACTTACTGAAAATATTCTTAGTGTGCAACTTCTATATCCCATGTTCTTTTAAAGTCCAAGTAACTCAAGTAACTACTCTTACTTACACATAGTGTAAAGAATCAGCTATATCAGCAAATCAGCTATAAAAGTGCATGATTTCTTTAAAGCAATATATTTCAAGGGTGGTAAAGGAGGATGCCAAAGCACAAAGCAAGTTTAAAAAAAACAGCTATGTAGTTATTTTGAAGGGGCATTTCTATTTAATGTTATTTCATAACGTTGGGGTCTTAACACAATTTGTTTGAAACAATTCAGTGAAGGTGTGGACTGTTCTGCTGCTGCATCCTGTTAATAAAAGCACAAGGAACAGGTACCAGGTCCCATGTAGTCATCAAAGTCTGAGAAATTCTAGTCTAGTGTGCTGTTTTTGGAGATCAGACATTACGCTATTGAAATGGCTTGGAGATTTAATAAAAAAATAAAATGAAAAAGACACCCTTGGAGACTCCGGCTGCTAAATGCCCAGGATTGAAAGACTGCAGTTGTATTACAAAATCTCTTCTAATCTGACAATTTTTATAAAATCGTATAGTGGAGAAAAAATGTTTAATAGTTTTAAACCTGAAATATTCTCCCATGTTCAACATATACCTAAATCACACCCACTAGTGTGATTTTGAAGTGTTTTGTGTTAGTGTTTTGTTTCACATTCAAGTGTAAGGGAGACAAAATAACATACAAAGGCACAATTATCACATTTCACCACAGTGAAAGAAAATGAGCCAGATTGCATTTGCTAAGGGAGTTCTAGATAAAGGTTATCACAGAATTGATCAAAAATAATTGTTAATGTTGTTTTTCCAAATACGTCCAGCACTTCAACTTGTACTGCATGTGATAATTTTTAACATTTAAAATATGCAAAGATAGCACTAGAAAGTATTCTAAAACAATATATTTACAAGTTGTTTTAAAATAGTAATGAAATGTACTATTTTTTTTATTTTTTTTATTTTTTTTTAAGTAGACCACAGTTTGTCATCTTATAATTTAACTAAACTCTTCTAAAATTAACTTGTCTTAGAGGTTTCAGTGAGGAGTGAAATATCTGCATAACAACAACAGAAGTATGATTTCCTTTACTACACCTATTAAACCAGTTATGATCAGCTCGTGCTGAGCAGTTCCAACCTCTAGGCTACCAAAATCCATGCCCAGTGTCCCTGATTCCATAAGGTCTCGTGACTCTTAACATCAGTGTGGGCACAAATGTGCAACTTCCTTCAAGTCATGTTTGGCTTATGAACTTAAAACTTGCTTATTCTTTTTGTGTTGTTGTTCTGACATATACGTGTAGAAATGTTCTTTTTTGTATAATTCTTCACTGCTGTGTTATCCACAATTCTTTTCTGCTCTTCACACACCCTGCAAATGCTGGGCCATGATGTAGCCTTATTCCAAGTATCTAGAGTATTTCCAGGAAGAAAATACAGAAAGACACTATTTTTTTTCTTTTTATGCATAGTTAGTTTTGTACCTTAAGAGTTTCTCTTTTTATAATAGATGGCCACCTGAGTGCAGCTGAGACCTTCACTTTGTGATTATAAGAAACAGAAAGGAACAGCTTGCAGGTTTGTGTAAGGTCCAGTTCCAGATAAAACCCTCTGGAGGTACTCAGCCACTTCACAGTCTCTTCTGGTTCCTCACTCTAAGTTCCTTCTGCCCTGCCTTGTGTGTACAGCTAGGAATCATCTACTTTCCCCTTCTAGAATGCCTTCCTTCAGTAAAAGTGTTTTTAGGCTTTGATTAGGAATGACAGCTGACATACTTTCATGTTGCTGTTATGTCCATGTTATGATGGACAGGACCATCAACTCATTCTCACAGGAGTCTCATCTGAGATCTCCAGCTGAAACAAAAAATCAAGGAAACCAATTACTACTCTAATTCAGTTGTACCACTTCAAAATGCTACAAACCCTTTGTGTTGTGTAGCAAACAAGTTAAAAATCCCTGTGGTTTCAGCAGAAAAATAAAAAAATAAAAAAAATACACAAAAATTACCAGTGCAAGATTCTTTGGGCAACTAAGGAATTCACTTCCAAGTCACAGAGATAGTTGTTACTAAATATCATTAAAATCATCAAACTTTTCCATTTTTTTTTTTTTTTTTCAATTAGACCAGGGTTCCATAAAATTTATGAGTACCATTTTTGAGAAAATAAGAATCCCTAGTTACTGTTGCACAGGTAAGAAGAAAAGAAACAGCATGCCCTAAACAGTGACTTACAAGAACAGCAGAATCATTTGTGCGTTTTATTTCTTTTCAAAAGGAAAAATGTTATTTCCTGACCAACTCTTAACAGAAATTCTATAAAAGAAGCAGAACCATTGTGCATGTCCACTGGTAGTTCACTTAGAGAAACAGTGTGTTTTGTAGTCACTTGTTACTGTATTGTTATCGTCCATAGAAGTCCCTGACAGCCACTCACTCAATGCACAATACAAAGGAGAAAATAAAGAAAGAAATGACTGTATTAAATTTGTCTAGCCTTTAAATAAACTTGCCATTTTCCCCACAATCCGTCACAAAGTAATTGTTTTGCTATCTAGCTGTAGCAAATTTTAGCAGCAAGAAACTCATTATTTAAAGGGCTTTTAAATTTCACATTTTATCTCATTCAACAATAATCTTTCAAATTCTGTTCCTTTATTCTGCTAATACCACTGACTAAATTGCTAGCAATGTGTGATTTCTCATTTGTGTTGATGTTCAGTGCTGTAGTCCAACATGCTCTTGATTTTGTTTTTGTGGCATTTCTAGCACAATATCCTTGAAGACTTTTAATACAGATTGTTTCAGGGAGCTGAGCATATCTGTGAGGGAAGGAGAGGACAAATAGTCCACTGGGTTAGGCACAGAGCTACGCTGAACAACTAATTTTTCTGTGCTGGAGTTTGAAAATTCTGATTTTAGCCTATGCATACCTTACCTCGTTCTTTCAACAGGAAAGAGGGAAAGTCTGTGTTACTTTAGAATGAATCTGGAAAAATGTATGGGTGGGTACCTGCCTCAGGAAGTGGACTAGTTGAGTCATTCCTTCTTGTGCCATAGTATGGCAATAACCACCATGAAACTTGTCTGTTCTTATGCTTTCATGTTTTGTGAATAAATCACGTGATTTTATGACACCTGCGTAGCATTATACATACTTGTGTCCATTTAGAAAGAATAGGTAAAATAAAGCTTTAGTTTAATGCATGTTTATTTTTAAAATAAATCCCTCGTTTCTAGGTTAAGTCTCAGAATTACTAGCATTGCATTGAATTAAGTAAATGGCATTTAGTGCTTGGGCGTTTTTCTAGAGAGCTTCTGCTAGCTGCTGGTGAGAACAGTAATTCTTTCTGTCGAGCAGTATAATAATGCCATTATCACAATTTTGTATATTGTTCTATATATATTGTTTGTTTGTTTTTTAAAAAACAATTAAATAGCCTCAAAATACCATAATATGTTTCCTATTCAACATTTGCATGACTAAGCACAACTTATAATTAAACTTTGCCAATTTTGATCATTTATGGTGATTATATCTATCTATATAGTCAATGTTATCAATATGCCTTTACAACAAATACTAAAACATACTCAAGCCAATAGATTTTTATTAAAGCATCTTCTTGCATTGGGATTCATTAGAAAGATTAGAGGTTTTGTTGAGGTATTGAGGGTTTCATCTCCCTTTACCACCATTAGCCATGGGTTGCCATCTCTATGACAGTCCCAGTGAAAAGGCTTCAATCTCCTTTTCTCCTTCCTTGCTGATAGTGGGTCCCTGTAAATACTCAGAATTAGTTCCCTGATGACCAAGTTTCAGAAATGTGCTACTCTGAAAGGTGTAAAGGCATTGTGCAGCTGCATAAATCTAAAGGGAGTGTCTGGAACTCCGGTCATTGAAACTCTTTATTTTTTTTGAGTGCAATCCATATCTAGAGTTAGTTTGGATGGTGAGTTTTGTAATGATCTTTTCTTTTTTTCCTGAGAAAATAAATTTTATACAAATCTACTGTTATTCTCAGAATGGGCTGACCTACCAGGCCTCCTGGAGAAGGGCAGGGAGGCTGGGGGATTCAGGGGGAACCAGCAGAGTGCTGGCATAACATTAATGCCCAAAACAGGAGGACAAATTACCATTCCAGGACAACATCATCTTGAGGTTTAAAGCTATTAATCAAAAGTGATAACATGGTACCTTTTCTTCTTGGTTCAGAAAGATATTCCATATGCTGTAGACTTTGTATGGCAAATGAGATACAGAGCCCCTTTGCTGAAAGGAAACAGTTTTATCCAGATTTATCTAAGCTTTCTGCAGGAGTTTGTTTGTCAACTTAATTGGAGAAAAACAAATTATCAATAAGGCATAATTTACTCCAGACCCTAAACTTGCTAGGATGTACATTCTGGTAATGTTTAGATGCTCTATTAGGTGATTGTTCGTATAGTTTATGCTTAAGTAGTGTGTATTTGAACATGCATGTGTAATGAAGCTGTGAAACCTTAGGCAAAATATGCTGCAGCATCAGCCCTTCAAGGTGACTTTCTTTCACGCTTTGGTGCTTCTTGCATTTCCATTCGTCTGTGTGCCATATCTCACTTCATATCCAGCTGGATTACACAGAAATTGATCGTGATTTTTAAGATAGAGCCAAAACTCCCAGGAGATCGCCTTTATGCAAATAACATTCTCTGGAGGAGTGAATAGATGCTTAGAATAAAGGAAAAGTGGATAATTACCTGTTGGGTGGTAAATAATCATATGCCTAAAAGACGACAGAAAAATGAGCACTGCATGAGTTTGTCTTTGATATTTTTGCCTTTGATATAATTTAGAATTCTTGGTATAGTACTTAATATTTAGAGACAAAATGTCATTTTACAGACAGAAGAAGAATTTAATCCGGTTATATTTTCTTGCTCTATTGCTCATCCTTCATTTGTTTTCCAAATCTGTTTGTATATTGTATCTCTGTAAATGTGGATTTGTTTCTGTTTTCTTTATGTTTTAAGTAAAATATATGTATTTCAAACTTAAGACTGTATGAGATTCAGAAAACCTGCCTGTCAGACAGTGTGTGTGTGTTTGGTTGTTTTTTCCCCAAAAGGAAAAGCCATTCACAAAAGATTTTTATTCTGACACTAAAGAAAAAGTTTAATTTATTATCACATTAAAAATACTGTATACATACCGACTCTAATTTTCTGTTTTTAATTACAGAATTAAGAAGATTAAAGTGACTCTTAAAATTTCTCTCCTTTACTATGAGGATTTTTGTGTAGGTTAAATGTATGTGTAATACTTGAACTCCATAATTTATATTGGAATATATGGTATGAAATAGATGCTTATTATGTATGAAAATTTTAGCTTCCAAAGAAACTTCTTTCCAGAAGAAAGCTCTTTCCATGGATCATCGCCTTCAAGTGAATGTGCCTGGGTGTATGGAGTAGCAGTATTTCAAAATGCAAACAAAAATGGAATTTATAAGATAGCTTGAATGATTTTAACAAGTTGCACTAGAAAAGATAGGTCTAACTTCTGACGTGCACAATTTTATGTTATTATTTGTGCAAGAGTATCTTTTTCTTTAAATCATCAAATTCTTAGATGAACAAACTCATCATCTTCATTTTTAAAGGTAGTATCACAAAATAGTTGAGGTTTAAAGGGACCTCTGGAGGTCATCCTGTCCAACCCTTTTATGTGAGCAGGTTGCCCAGGACCATGTCCAGGTGGCTTTGGGAAATCTCCAAGGAGGGAGACTCCACAGCCTCTCTGGGCAACCTGTGCCAGTGCCCTGTCACCTTCACAGTAAAGAAGTGTTTCCTGGTGTTTAGATGAAATCTTGTGGTCCAGTTTGTGCCCATTCCTTCTCGTCCTGGCACTGAAAAGAGCCTGGCTCCATCTTTATCACATCTTCCCTTCAGGTATTTATATGCGTTGATACATAAATACATAAATTGGTAAGACTGCTTCCTCTTCAAGTTCTCTTAGCCTTTCCTCATAGCAGAGATGCTCCAGTCCTCTCTATTTTCATGGCCCTTCATTGGATTCTCTCCTGTTTATCCACGTCTGTGTTGTACTGGGGAGCCCAGAACTGGACACTCCAGGTGTGTCCTTACCAGCGCTGAGTAGCGGGGAAGGATCACCTTTGAGCTAGTGGCAGGACTCCTCCTAGCCCACGATACTGTTAGCCTTCTTTGCAGCAAAGGCACGTTATTGGCTTGTGTTCAGCTTGGAGTCCACCTGAAACCCCAGTACATATCCACAGCTTTAAAGCATAAGTGGATTTTAATTTGGCTCTTTTTTTTTTTTTTCCTAAAACATTGGAAGGATTTAGTTATCAGTAATTTTTCTTTGGGAAGAATAAAGAAGATAATGAATTTGTTATTTAATTAAAAACTGACAGGTTTTATCTTTTGGTATTCATGACTGCTGTAATATCCCTGTTTTATTCTGCCTTTAGAATTACTCTGGTTCTGTACTGAAATACCAACTAGGTTATTGTGTCAAACATTATACAAAATTTAGGTTGCTTTTCATATAGACTAATATAATTTTCAAAGAAAATTAAATGCAATATGGTTTCTATTTTGCAAGATACTAGAAATGATATTAGTTCTAGCATTGTTACCAGGGCACACAGAGTAGATACAGCTACAGTAAAAATGGAACATATTTCTTTCTGTGAATCATCAGCTTGTGAAAGCCTTGCTCATATTGATAAACACATTACATTGCAGATAATTACATTCTACTAATCCACGCTTCAATATGAAATGACTAACATAGCATGACCCTCACACTTCCAGTTCTTTTGGAACAGTTGAAACAAATATTAAAATATATCTTAGTGATAAAATTGTTTAAACAAAAGAAAATTACAAATACTTTCGGTAATTATTTTCATCCACAGTATCTTGTGGCTGTAATGAAATGAGACATGTAGAAATATATTCTTCGCAAATATTCACCAAATGTTGAGGAAATAATTTATATTCAATAAAGAGAACTTCACAGACTTGCTGTACTGTATGACTTAGGTATGTGACAGGACATCTTCTTTGACATACAGCTAAAATCACATGTATCTGGGTCACTCAGCCCACTGCCAAGACATACCATATAATTCTCTAGAAATTCTTCGAGCTCCATTGTGAAATGAGTTTTGTCCTCATTTCTCCAGTTGCATCTTACCATATGATATCTTACCATATCTTATCATCCTTACCATATGTATACATTCTATACATACTTCTTACCAGCATTCATTGCCCCTCTCTATTCTGGTCTTTACTTTCTAATCATGTAGTCTTTGCTTACAAACATTTCCACTAGGGGAAACATGGTAGTTAAAAATAAGTAGAATACAGTTCCTCCTTCCTGGATCTCCATCAGCTGATCTAAAAGGGTGCAGCCTTGATATCTGTCTGCAGTGTGTTTTTCTTTTCTACTGTAGTTATCACTTCTTTTCCTATGAGGGAGCAAAGATGTGATAAGATTAAAAAAAAAAAATAAAAAATGAAGCTTTAACTTATCTTTTTAATCCTCGTTCCTGAGATTACTTTTAAAGAAGGTATTTTCTCCTATCTCAAGGGATGCTACAGTGTAACTTCAACTAAAATTTATTTTAGAAAACATGTTGTTTGTAGAGATTGCAAAAATAAGACTAACACAAAAATTCATGTAGCTGTCAATAGGTAATGCAGAATAAAAAAGAATTCAGCATTATGAAATAATATATTTTAGTCAATCCTTGCTTCTTTTATGAAAAAAAAATCTCTAAACTTCTTTTTCCTAGCAATTTCTAAATCTAGTCTTTCACGATTCTATCTTGTGATTCAGATAAAGTAATATTTTGCCATTAAAAAGGTCATCTGTTAGTCTACCAGTTATCTCGTTAGAAAGAATATTAAGCTTATCCTATATTTTTTAATATTGCATAGGAATTTCATAGATACAAACTGCAAATTATATGTATTAACCAAAAAGGCCAATTTTATAATGGGAAAGGTTGGGATTCCAGGCATCAAAATTATGGATCAGTATTTTAGTTTCAGATTGGAAAAGGTTAGATTAGACAGCCAAGGTACTGCGGTACTTGTAAAGAAATGTCTTGTAATATTAATAAAAAAGAAAAAAAGGCAATTTAGAAGCTCAAAGAAATACAGAATTAATGGCCAAACACATATTCATAAACCCCAAAAGACTCCTTAATAATTGGAGTGAAACTGCCCAATCTGACACCTTACAGGCATTTTTGTTCCTGGATGCAGTTATTAAGAAAACCTCTTCTTATATTGCTTTTTAAAAAGCTATCTGTTAGCCAGGATTACAAGTGTAAAGTAGACTTTTGATGAATTGTTTCTGTCAGAGTTATATACTGTCAAATTCTGTGTGACTATGGCAAATCATAACTTCATGCTTGGAATGAATGGGACTCTACCATGATTTTTCAAGTCTGTCTTGTTTCTTGAAGGAAGACATACCAAATAACTTTCTCACTTGAAAAAAAATAAATAATAATAATATAAAAAAGAAGTCTCTTTGTCTTGTCAGGAAGGCTTACCAAAGACTACTAATGTTAACTCTAATCATTTCAAAATTCCCTTTTCACTTTTCTCTTAAACTTTTTAAAATTCTATCTCAAAGCTGTAAAATTCTTTCAAAATTCTGCTTAATAATTTGTCATTTGCAAGTTACTTAGAATCTACTGTAACAGTATCATTCCTTTGTGTTTATCCAACATTATATATTCAATATATAGTTACTGAACTATGAATACAGTAACCTGTTTCTTTTCCAGAAGAATAGTAGTGTTTTTTTTTCAGTAATTTCCTAAAATATTTCAACTCTGTTTAATCCGATAGAAACCTGTCCTTTATCATGACATGGTAATGTGTGATTTAAACAGTATCAGAAAAAATACAGTAAGTGTTATTGGAAGAAAAGTGCCAGGAAAAAGCATGTGAAATAATTTTAAATAGCAAGAGAAATTATTTTTCTATATTATCAGCAGTAGTTCAGAAGTGACCACAAAAAATAACATTATTTTATACTTTATTTTTATACTTTATTTAGCCCCTAAAAACTTTTCTCATATGCCTTTAACATTGCAATTTGTAATGTGTGTGAAGAAATTGTAAACAGAAACTAAGTGAAATTTAGAGCTTGAGCAGATTGATTTTGTCTTCTGTTTGGTTCTCTGCTAGGGCATGGCACTTGCTTTATAATTTATTCTATCAGGTGCATCATCATCCTGCCCTAAGGAAAGGTTATCTTTAAGTAATCTCAGGAAGTTCATTTCAGATTTTAGGAAATAGTTTACCTTGTAAAGTCTAGCTCTTTCTACTTTTGTTTAATTAGTTGTTTTGCCATCTTCTTTCCTACATTGTGTTGACTTTGCACTTGCATTGTTTACCAAATGAAGCTTTCTTTTCTTTGCTTCTCTTTCTTGTTTTTTTTTTTTTTTTTTTTTTTTTTTTTTTTTCTTTATGAAATTTTCCTTTAAAAGCAGCTGGATTTTGATGAAATATCTTTGCACGAAAAGAAGAATGGCTATAAATAAAGTGAGCTTCTATAGGGCATTTTTATTTTATTTTTTTTCTCTCACCTTCACAACTGCCTAAGTACATGTTTATAATCACGTTGGGAAAACTGTGAGCAAATTTGATATGTCTTGTGTGCCAGGAGGAAATCAACCTTATCAAATATAAGTTTATTACCTCTGGTAGAAACATCTTAGCAGCCTGACTAATCAGTATGTGAAGACTGAACAGCTCGATATGTAAACCTGATGCTGGTCTTAAAAGGAAAAGCAGGCAGGGGGGAAGCAGAGAGGGGCAGGACCAGAAATAAAATCAGAGGTAGCGAAAAATCCAGTTGTTGCCCTGCCTTCTCTAGTGCCATGGTGGAGCTGATCATTGCTGAAAGAGGGATCATCAGCACTGTGAACATTTTTATGGTTGCTGGTATCAAATGGCGAGCAAGAGTTCTGAGGGTTTCTTCTAAGGGTTTTTTGTTGTTGTTTCCTTCCTGTTGGCATGCTGAGCAAGCCAGCTTATTAACAATCCTTTTTATGGGAAGTTCAAAAGTGACAGGAATTTGCAAGATGCATTTGGATGTTAGAGAACAAAAAGAACTCCCGTATGCATAATATAAGCAGCAAGCAGATTTTGTCTTTCATATATGAATGCTATTAAACACCAACTGGTTTTGTTATTTTGAAATTATTGTAGAGATCCTTGCAAATTCTTGTCTGCAATTTCCTTTGTGTTGTAAGCAAACATCCCTCCCAGCTAATCGCATCCAGCATTTTTAAAACTTTGGCTGTTGTTACTAGCAGTCACAAGGATTTTATAGCTGGTGTAGAAATCCATGGGGTAGACTAAAGAAGAAACCTGTGAAGGAAGGTGCCTGGGGTTCGTAACAATGCATTGAAAATGGTCAACGGGAATTAGCAAAGACTTAGCAAAAGGACAAAATCATCTGCTTACTGTAGATAAGTATTGTGTACTGTAGCTCTTGAGTACATAAGATAGTCTTTTAAGTGGGTCAGTTAGTTGAAAAGTGATTTTGTGTTGTTGATGGTACTTGGATGTTTGGTTTAAAGGTCAGGGGGACACTAGAATCCCATAGCAAAGTAGCCATATACAGCTTCAATTGTAAAACTAAAATACTTTAACTTGTTCACTGAGATACTCTGAGTTTGATGGGGAACTGCTGCATTTAGCTCAGTAAGACTTGTGCATAAGACGTTTCCACTTTCCACTTGTGTTAGAATTTGCAGTTTCATAACCCAAGTAACGTAGACAAAATGCTCATACAAATCTTACAAGGGCATTGTCTGACAAGCTGTCTGATCAGCACATAGGATAGGTATCAGTCTGAAAATCGTATTTTTAAGTAAGTCTTTCTGCAACTTGTTTATTTCTCAGTTTTTCATCAGTTTTTGAGCATGTGATTTGAAACTTTGTATTTACTATAAAATGTGTTTGGAGTCAGTGTCTTATACTATGCTAAAAAGGCTGTTTCAGGATGTTCTCTCTGTCTGTTTTTTAAGCTTACCTTGGCTCTAGTGAGTAAATGGAAGGCTTCCAAAGCGAAGGCTGAATTGATTCCATGAAATATAGGTTGGCCTGCAGGAATCATTATTAAATACTATAATACAGTAATAAGAAAAGAAATGGACCGAAGAGCATAGGCTGAACCAGGAGAACATTACCACCTAAAAAACTCTAGATGAATCCAATTAATGATCCAAAAACCCCAAAAATTATTTGGTAGTTTTCTTAGCGTGAGGTTCAATTCTTGCTAAAATAAAAGATGTATTGGGGAGCTGTGTTTGATGTGTTGTTTTTCTAAACTGACAGGGAGAAAATTGAATTAAATACTTTTAAAAACTGTGGATTTCCAAGGCCATTATACTGAAAGTAATCATAATGTCCTTAGAAACCTTATATATCATATTCCTTAATTCATGAGAACTCACAAGTTTCCAATTTATTATCTTTTTATATTCCTTTCTGTAGTGACAAGGAAAGAGTAAATAACGAGAGAGAGATCTTAACTTCAGAGAAAAAAAAAAAAAAAAGCAGTAGCAAATTCCTTTGTATAGTTATTACTTTTTCAGTTAAAGGGGGAAGTTTAATTTAAATTATAATCATAACAAATAAGTGGAATAAATAGCTTTCATTTCTATAGTAGCTAATAAGCCCCCTTAACACCACGACAGCACTTAAATCTAGAATAAGTTTGAATAAAGAAAATAAAATTGTGGTTTTTCCACCTTGGGAGATTTAGATAGGCTTTAGAAGTTCCCAACAGATGAAGGTGTTTTTCTGTTGATTGTTTTGTGCTTATTCTGCTGCTGTGAATAATACTGTGTTCTGATAGGTATTTGGGGTCAAATCCCTGCAGGCAAGAAACATGAGGAAACTCTCAGCAAGCAGTAAATTCAGTTACTGAATTCCCACTTTACTGTATTTATTCATATTTTCATATATCATATATCTTGATTTCATCTGAGCAGTTGTGTTTTCCTGTGTTTAGTCATGTAAATGCACTTCAATTATGTTTGGTGTCCCATGTAGGATGTTCTCCGCATGCACCAAAGAGCGTCAAGGTGTACAGAGACAACCCTGTTAAATTCTGTAGATCTGGGATGAAACCTCTAAACCATTAGTTCCTTTCAGAGACTCCTTTCTAGTGCTTCCTTTCGTGAGCACCAGCTTTTGGTATCTATTCTTCTCCTTGCAGAGAGCTATGCTAAATACTCCCTTTTTTGTGTTTTTGAATTTGAATTGAGGAAAAGTCTTTGGTTACATTTGTCTCTCTCTCTCTTTTTTTTTTTTTTTTTTTTTTTTTTTTTTAAACCTATATATTGAGTAGGCTTACAGTTATTCAGAAATTATTAGCTAGTGTGTGAATTTTAATTTTGTATTCTGGCTTTTTATAGTGTGTTTAATTACTTTAAAAAAAATAATAGTCTATAATCAGTGCTTATCAATTTCCAATAACTAGTTTGGTAATTTCCAGCTCGTTCAGCAGATTTTTTTTTTATTTTTTGTATCATTTTTTGTATATATTCTTGATCAAAGCCTTTTTTGTCAAGATGTAGATTATTGAAATTGCAAGCTCAATTACTTATTAATATTAGCGCTTAATATAAACAGTATTGCATGACTCTTGTCAATTAAAAAAAAAAAAAAGGAAAAGCAAAGTCCCTGTCTCAGTCTTACTTCAACCCACCCTCATATCATGATTCTTTTCCCCCCTTTTTTTCCACTCACTTGCAACTTGGTCTTATTTTCCTCCTCCATTCCATGCTGAATATGAGTTCCTCACCTTCAGAATGACTTCATCATTCAGTACTCCCAATTTCTGAACTAATACAACCATATGTATATAAAATGGTAACATGTAATTAAAAAAATAAATTCTGAAGCTGTATCTTTACAACATTTTGTCCCCATGTCTTTAGCTTTCTTCTCCATTTCTTTTTCTCTGTTCTTTCTCTATTGTTGTTTTTTTTCTTTATTTTTTTCTCTGTTTTTCCTGCAGTAACCAGGATTGACTCTTTATTATATATTTGATGACTTCCAGTGCACATTCCCAGCCATGTCATCTGCAGGGCTGGAGCCCAGGTGGCCAATAGTCTTCCTTATTTGCTCGTTCAGTGCTTATGACTAGATGCAGTTGCTGTTCAGCGTTCCTAAAACTATTTCCCACCAGTGTAACAGCACCTGATTTCATTTGCCCTGGTCTTGTCCCGAGCTACTGGAAGATTCTGAGGATAAGGACAGGCTCTACCTGTCTCCCACACTGCACTGTGCCTTTTGTGAAATCTATGGGTGATGAAGCCAGCAGACTGCCTTTCTGCTGGCAAATCAGCATGTGGCAGTGCAGTAACTGCTTGAATTGCACCTCAGATCACAAGATACTGCATTTAGTGTATCCCATCAGCCCCAACTTCTCATATCCCTAATCTACCAGAGGGTTTCTTCAGAGGGAGGCTCTGCTCCCCTCATCCAGTTGGGATGTCGGAACTGAAGCTGTGATGCTACACTGCGGGCAAACATGCTCCACGAATTACACAAACTCATCCAACAGACAATGAACGTTAGCTATATGATGGTACCTTGGGACTCTTCTGTCATTCAGGAAATTTCTTCTGGTCTCTTTTCCCACCATGCATAGCTACTGTAGCTGCTGCTGTGTGTAGCTGGATGACAGTTTGGCATTGCTATTTGCAAAGGCATTTGCAAACAGTAATGAAAGAACCGTTGGTTCATTTTTTTCCCTTAAGATTATTGTGATCTCATCACCCACTTTTTTTTTTTTTTTTTTTTTTTAATCCTCCAATATTTATGAATGATTTTTTCTACTTCTAAATTTGTGACTTTATGCAGTGTGTTAATTAAGGAAAGCAGCCAATGTAGATCAGTGCTGAAGCAAGAAAGTTTACCAACCAATGGTCTGATACATTAAAAACCTGGAGTAACACCATTCATTAACTGTCTTTCTTTTCAATTCTGCCATTTACTAGAACTATCTTTTAGTCAGCTAATTTCAATGATTACATGTGTTGTTTTTTTTTCTATTTTCCACAACGTTTTTAGTTATTCTGACATTATAATCATATAGTGTTGCCAGAAATATCAGCAGGCTCTGTGTTGAGAACTAAGCTATAGATAATTAGATTGAGGACTGACCCTCTCCATAGCGGGAGAGGGGCTTCTGGATCCAAACCCATGCAGATCTGAGAAAGGAATGTACTTCTCCTGCTGGGCACGGGTGGTCCAGCTCCCAGGGGAGCCTTGCAGTGGTGCTTACAGGAGGCAGTCTTGGACAGCCTCCTCTACATCTGTTCATGTTTTCACAAGGTGAATCTGGTGAATCAGATGAAACAACTTTTAGCACAACCATGATTTTAAGTGCAGTCTGTTATAGGCAAGGGTGACTTTAGGTGGAATGAAAAAATTCAGTGTACGCTAGCAGATTGAAAGATAAATTGATTTCAGACCCGTACTTCAGAAGGGAGATGTTACAGCAGTCAGGCTAAGGATGGCCTCAGATTTGATATTTCTGCAGGCAAGTCCAAATTCTGCCCCATCCACGTAAGCTTTCCCTCTGATACCATTAAGAATCACCTTGCTCTCTTCAGCCCACCGTTCACTTGCTGTTAGTTTGTGTCCGTTAAATTCATTTATCCACAACTGCCTTTGCTCTGCTTCAAGGCTACCCCGAGGCATCCTGCTTCCAGCCTGTGTCAAGATACCGTGACGCAGCCTCAAAGCGTGAAGTCTTGAGGCAGCCTGGAACACAGCAGAGAGAGCTGTAGCTGACTGAATAAAACAGACAAACACTGCTCAGATTTCCCAAACTTTGGTGCCTTGGGCAAACACCCTGTTTGCTTTTCCATCATTCCCCTTGAGGGCCTACTTTGAAGGGAACAGTACTGTGCCAGGCATTGACTTCGGAGGAGCAGCGATACGCATGTATCAGCAGATCTGAAGATTTTTTCAGCGGTTGGAGGATTGACCTTAAACTTCAAGCATCTCAGGAGCTGAGCATGTGTATAACTCAGCAAAGGCATTTTTTATTAAGGCAATAACTGCAATTTGGAGCAACATGTTTGTTTTAATACCAAATGAAAAGTAGAGGCAATGTGTACATATTTCATTCACACCACTGACCAAAATGTAGAACTTATTTGATTTTATTTTTTTTCCTGGACCCATTAATCCAATGTTAAAATAGTTGATAATATCCAAAATAAAAAACATAAGCCAAGATAAAAAATAATAATAATAATAAATCCCATGTTTAGTGACTGAGATTTGCAATATTTGTAGCTAACAGTGTCTGTACATTACTACAGCTATGTCTTGACTTACTTAGGGATAGGCATTGAGGGTGTGTATTTCAGATGCTGATGAGAAGTGTGTATGGTAACATCATTATTAAATGACAAAGTAGTTAATTAAAAATTATTTACAGGCATTTGCCAGCCAGAGAACTACAGAATTTCTTGTAAGTTGCAAAAGCCAGCTAAGAAACAGTAAATATTTGTAATGTTAACACATCTCAAGTCTATGTTTAATGACATTGCTGACTGGAAGGTGGAAGTGCTGGCCGCAGAACTGACATAGCCCGAAGCTGATTGCATTGCCATCAGCCATCAAAACAGGTTATGGGGCCCTCCTGCTCCTGCCTGCAGCTTCATATGCTTCTTACACTGGTGCACACTGCATCCATATTACCTGAATCAGAAAGTCAAGTAAACAAAAAACAACAAAACAAAACAAAACAAAGAAAACAATGGAGAAGGGGATAAAGAAGGTGGTGGGGAGGAGGGGTTGGTTTTTATTGGTTTAGAGTCCTGAAATGGGACCAGTTCAGGAAAGGGTCAGTGCCGATACAGAGGATAGAGCGTTTGGGAAGATCTACTGAGATTGCCTTTTGAACAACAGCTTGTAGTGTGAATTGTAATCTAGATAGTTTTCAGTGTATTGGGTATGCTTACAGCACAGCTACAATGCTGGCTGCTGAGGACACTTGCAGATGTACCTGGGGAAAATCTCAGATTTCTATTCATTTCGCAGTACTTTTTTAAAGAGCCCACTTCTCTCACTGGATAGTGACTTGAATTGACAACACCCTCAGTGTTTACATTTAGAATGCTTAACACACATTGACTCTTTGTTTCTGCTGACCTGAAAAAGAAAATATATTTTGCCCTTATCACTAAGCACTGTAACACGGATACTCGCAGAAGGAAGCTGAAATTTCTTCTGCCAATTGCAAAGTCTGCAGGCAAAGGATTTTGTTTCATTCCAAGTAAATGGTGCATGGGGTTGTGTAGTGCGAACAGCAACCCCGAGTGCTATTTGATATCACAGCAAAAGATTTCTTCAGAGTACAAGAAATCTTGTAAATGATATCATGTATGTTGCTAATACTGTATTCCCTGCTAAGCCAGGGTAAACAGAAAGGATGTAAAAATAACCGCAGAAGAGATCTCAGTATGAAATATGACCATAGCACTTCATCAGAATCACAATTTACTTTCAGCATTAAGGTCCACAGTAGGTAGACTTACCATCTGAAAATTAAAAGCTAATCTATGGAAAATTGTGTTTAAGGGGCATTTTTAAATGAAGGAAACAGAAGAGAACAAATTACACATTTCAGAGATTCTTGAAGGAGATACGTTTTGCTCTCATCCTATTTTCTTAATCATATTCATTTCCTGAGATAAAGTAGATTTCACTAGTCCAGGCTTTGTGCTAAATAACACTGCAAAAAGTGGTCCCATGTTTTTATGTTTTTTTTCTGAGCTGTTTATCATCTAAAGCTCCTATGGATCATTCCTGAAGCTTTGTACGTTTACTGGCAGGTCCGTAATAGCTGTATCCAGAGGTACTGCTGGTACAATTTTAGAAATGCTTTGAGAGATTTCCTTCTAAAAGGAAATGACTATTTCAAATACTTTTCTGAAAGTCAGTAATAGAATAGAATTTCTCATAGAATAATAGAAATTACAGCAATATTATTTTTTATTTGCTGCATTTTGTATATACACAAAAATTCATATACATTTTTATTTATTTATAAAAGTATATACAAAGATATATGACTGAACCTATGCAAACAATAGATTTTTGGTCTAGCTCCCAAAAAAATGTAAAAGGCCCAAAGAACCCTTAAAAGATTTATTCTTACTGAGCTCATTTTTTTCTCCCAGAATTTATAGTGAATAGATATGTTGAAAAAAGGTCTGGTGTGGAAAGAAACCTCTTTTAAATTAAAAAGTAATATATGTGAGGGAACCATCCATTGTCTATAATTTAGAAAAGATGGGTGGTGCTTCTGAAAGTCATAGAATGGATGGTTTTAAAAGTTTTTGTTTGTTTGTTTTTTAAGCAATTACAAATCAGTTAGTTTTAGTGAAATAAATAATTGGGGGGGGAAGGGAGGGGGAGAGGGAGAGAAGAGGGAACTCAACTGTTGTACCCTGTCAGAAAATTAAGAATAACAGCCAGCATAGTTTTATCAAGAATAATTCATATCAAACCAATTTATGTTGATTATGTAAGAGTTAATGGGCTTTGTGGACTGAAAAGAAGTGGTGGATGTCATGTGTTTTAAATTTATTAAAGTTGTTGATACTGTCTGAGATGATGTTTATATAAGCAAGCCAGGAGATTGTAGTTTAGATAAAAGCATCATAAGGTAGGTGCCAAACTGTTCGGGAAACAAGGTGTTTTCAGAAAGGTTAGATAGTACCTGCCTTCTAGTTAGATGGTATCTACCTTTAGAAGAGATGGAGGTTACCAGATTGACTTCTAATCCTTTCTGGCCCAGTTTTCTGTTTGTATGTTATCCTGTCATTTTGTAATGCACTCATTTTTGTAATAATAATAATAATAATAAATAATAATAAAAAAGTAAAGACGTTAAAATGACTAAAGTAATTAAAAGTATTTTTAGTAGCTCAGGAGAGAGGACAGCAAAAAATTATTTCCATTCTAAGGGTGAATTTAACCATGGTTAATCAAGTTTTAACCTCCCTTCATCTTCCTCCTGCATTGTAATTTGGTTCACTGGCTCTTCCTGCAGTTTAAGATTTTTTCTGTAAGGTTAATATTGTAGAAGGATAGGTCACATCACTAAATTCAAGGGAAACAAACAAACAAAAAGAAAATATTACTTTTCCATTTCACCATGTTTAATTGTTATTGTTGTTATAATTGTATTTCAATGGAAAATACAATTTGCATATCTTAGCTCTACAGATATAGCTTACTATTTAAATGTTATTTATACCAGTCAGTATCTTTTTATCTCAGCTTTCAATTTACTGAATATTTTTGATAATGAGTTGAGTGTGTTTATACATCTTAGTTTCCACATATACATATGGAAGTTGTAAGAGATTTAGATATGGCCTTTCATTTTCTCTGTAATTTTTCATTTTCGTATGATTTGATAATTAGCATTCTTTTTATATACGTAATTTCCCAATCACAACACATTTTGTTCTTATAAAGAGAAACTTTTCTAACTTACAACAGCAAGAGTTGTTTTTTTTTGTTGTTTGTTTGTTTGCTTGTGTTTTGTTGTTGTTGTTGTTTTTTCTTTTATACATTGTTTTGTACTGCCGCTTGTCATTTGGTAATGAGATTCACCAAATCTAGTGAGAATTCACAAATCATGATAAATTTTCTTAAGTAATTTATCAGAAAATCTTTATAAGGTATTATATTTTATACAGGAAAAAGAAGAAGGAAAGACATGCATTGTACAGTATTGATATGTAATTGAGAAGAATGTTAATTTTCTCTTTCATTATTCAGTAGTGTTTTTTTAGTATTTTTAATGCATTCTTAGCAGTCTTTCTGAATATTTTAGTTATTAGTTGAGTACATATCTTTTAAATCCCAAATAGCCTGCCTGATATGTAAATTGCTCTATATACTGTACTCCAGACCGTGAGATAAGTGTCTAAAGCAGTAAACTATATATATATGTAAAAAATAAAAATAGAATGATGGAGAAGCAATTACTTGCTTTCAAACCTGCATAATATCATGGCTAGTGCAGAGCGCCTTTTGGCTCCTGCATCACTCTCCCCTCTTGTCTGGAAAACATTAAAAAGAAATCTAGATGAGCACCGGTGTTTAATTTTCCCCATGCTAAGTTTCAGACTTCTTCACAAAGAGGTTCAGCTGCTGAGCGTTAGAGGAGAATATTAGATTTTTGATTGTCTGTGCTGAACAACAGAGGCGCCAGGAATCCATTTAGTGACCCTTTTGAACCTTCCTCACACTAAAGGTGTTCAAGCTCTCCCTCGTGGCTGAAATGCACTTTTCACTATGCTTAGAGTTTATTTTCAGGGTTTTAATAGAGCAAGTGCCAGACATGGGATTGTTTTCCAGTTCCTTTTTTTTTTTTTTTTTTTTTTTTTTTTTATTAATTTGTCCAGTTACAGCTGAATATCTCTTCCTTTTTGTGGGTAGGTGGAATTCACTGCATAACATTATCAATTGTTTAATGATTTGTACTTTGGACCAAAGTCTTAGAAGCTATTTCTAAATGACAGCACATTTAGGAATTTCAGGTAGGCTTCCTCTAGGCCACCACACAGTGAGCTGTAGGTTTTTAGCTTTAGCAATCGCTGCTTATCACTTTATTAACATTTTCACCTCTTCGGTTCCTAAGTTATGTAAAAAGAATTCTTTTAGCTTTTAAAATGGGTTTTAGTTCCCCTCAAACAGTTAAATACTATTAAAATTATAATATGCTGTGCTAGGAATGGAGATCCTGAAAACAGTTATGTTCAACAATTATGATTCTCACACTGAATAAAAGATCTCAGGTACATTTTAATGTAGTTCTATGTGTTTTTTAAACCTTTTCAAAATACATAAAATAATGACTTATTTTTTACAATTTCTTTTTATTATAATAATTATTTTTGTTTTTTTTTTCTAATGACTGCTACTATTTGACACCTTCAAATCCTAGAATCATATGAGTATTAATCCTGAAAAGTTTCAGTCATGGAAAATGTTCCTGTGTCACTAACATGAACTGAACCATTAGCTAAAAGAAACTAAATGAGGATTTTTCAAAGCAAAAGGCAATGGCTTATTTTCTCCCATGAGCAAAATATCAGAGACTCCTTGATCTCCCTTGCCACTGTGAAATTCCATCCCACAAACAGTTCAGTTTAAATCCATATTTAATCATTTTATAATAAATATGCATAATCAACCCTACTTCATAAGTATTATTTATCAGTTACTGCTTTTTGTTTCAGTTGAAGGAAACAACCACCTTTTGGGTTGAAAATGGGTTTTAGTTCTTGTCTGTAGGCCCTATTAATGTTTTAGTATGTAATAATCTTAGAGTTTCTTTCTGCGTTTTTTTTGCAAATATAAGATACTTTTAACTTTGTATTTTGAATTATATTTCATGTCTGGTGTCAGTATTGTAATGCAGCAAGTTCCTCCACAGTCCCACCAAGTTAGATACCGAGATGCTGCTCTGTATGCCAGGCTGAGCATCTATCAGTTGGAGGAGTCAAAGCGCTTAAGTGCAGAATTCTGACAGGCCATAATGAACTGTTATTGTAAGTCTGTTCATTTACTTTAATTAAAAATTTACAAAGCCTTTGTGAGCTATTTGGTCTGTCAGTAATAGGTATGCAGGGGTGTTTGTGTGAGATGAGGACGTTTGCTATATAGGGTCTAATAAGCAATATGAAGCATGCATTCAGCTGGATTAACACGTTCATGTATATGTAATGGTGCTTGCTGTTCGGGCACCAATCCAAGGATCTAGGAAACTGTTGTGAAACTGTCCTGCAAACACAGAAAATGAGATCTTGTGTGAACTGAAACGGTTCTCCTGAATCACAAATTGCAGTGGGTTTACTATCTGAATGTCCTTTTCCCTATGAAGTGTATTCTAAGGCAAGAGAACATTTTTTGGAGCAGCTAATCTCTAAGGTTAAAAATTATTTTTGTAGTCTTTCATACGTAACACGTAAGAAAGGTATCTCTGTTTAATACAGAGTTTCAACCCTGAAGAATTTGTCATGCATAAAATAGCATTGAAAAAATATCTTCTTGCCTATGATGAAATATTCTGAATATCTTCCAAACTCATTGGTGCATTTTAGTTAAATAATTAAATCCATCTGTTCTGCTATTATGATAACAATTATATGAGTGAAAAGCATTAAATACTATTTTGAAAAAAAATGAGTGCATAGGCCCTGGTCTTACATGAAGAACATTGCATTCTTACAAAAGACTTTTATCAACATAATAAATATGCTTGCTTTCATTTCTGTAACTTTCCCATGTCTACTAATCTTGTTAAGACTGACTAGCAAAGGTGTGGAGTTTTTTTGGTTGTTTCTGTAGCATTAGACTTCTGAAAACCAATTAATCATGATTCCCTGCTGAACACTGAAGTATATGAAAGGTAACAGTAAATCTGGATGTTGTATGAACATGATCTTACTGAGACAGATTTCAGGAGCCAATATTGTTATAAAGAATGTTTATGGGACATAGGTGCTTTTGCTTTATGCTGTGGCATTTGCAAGAAATTTGAGTTGAACAGATCTTAGAGCTGCTGAAGAATACACGAGGAAGGGAAGGGATGTGCTATCCATTTGTGCAGTCAGAGCATAGTTTGCTGTTTGCTGTTTACAGAAGTTCTTTTGGCCTTACTGTAGATTGCTGTGTGCAAAAATTAAGCTCATATCTACAACTTCATAACACCAAGCTCGTGCATTGAGAGCCATATTGAAGCCTTTTGGTGTCTGGGACAGGATGTCAATCTCTCTGCTTCCCTGATGTTCACAGGGAAAGAGGTAAATAAGGCATATTTTTCTCTGTTCCTACTAAGCAGGGTTGTCTGCTTAGGGGCTGACCTTATGGTGTGCTGGATTTTGTTCCCAGAATAAATGAGTTTAGTGATAGAAAAGCAAAGGCAATTTTCCTTGCTGTCCTTGCTACAACTCTATTTAGGTGTTAAGTTCTCTGGACGAAAATCTTTATTGTTTTGCTATTGCTTATGGAATTTATCTCATGACAGGAAGCCTGGCTGTGCTCGTCTTACATAAAGGCCATGTGTGAGTAGATAGACAGAAATATCTGAAGAGACACAACAAATAAAAGCATCAGTATAAGAGTTAACATAGTAGTAGAAGAGTGCTGGGGTAGCTACTTTTTCTGGTTTAAACAATAATACCTTTTGGTTTTGTTTACCATTACTTGACATTCAGGTAGGAACGTAATTAAGTACTTCTTCCTAATTAATAAAGAAAATTAAGAGAGAAAACAGTAACTATCTTCTGACTTTTCTTCTTTCTTACTATTTGCATTGTCTGTTTGCTTCATCATTTGGAGTGTCTCTGAGAATAAGTGTAAGGGTGTAACTACACTCTCGATTATCTTCTAAATCTGAATCACTCCAATGTGACAAATGGTGTTAACAAACATTTTTGAATACTTTGATGTTGTCCCTGTTATTGTCCTTTAACTTCTTCTACTTTTAAATCTGTGCATAGATTAATCCACACTGTTGTACTAACAGGTGCCTATCCAAGAACACCCAAGGAATTTTATTCTAATTTATTCCCACCTTATAAAGAATTGAGAAAACCAACACCCAACCAGCCAAATGAGCTTGGGGGCAAATGCATATTGACCTGAATAAAAATAAGATTGCTGTTTGGCCTCATCTTGAATTTCTCAATTTTAACTATCTTCTGACTTTTTACTTATACATTTTTATCCAATGTTAATAAGCACGTAATAGCTAAAAGTAGCATTGGAAACTGGTGTACTTCGTATTAGCAGTAATTTAAAAAGTGATTACTATCAGAAATATTATTTCTTCTTAGGTACCCACAGGAGTCTAATGAATAAAAGTATCTCAGAGGGTCCAGTTTGGGTCTAATGATTGTTTTTCACCTTTATCAACATTCTAATTCTTAAAAGCTGAAGTAAGCCTCATGCACCTCAAAGAGACAGCTCTCCACCTTCAAAGGGTGATTATTTCTTATTTGAGCCTTCTATTTTTGTATTATCAGTCTTCTCATCTGAATGAAGATTAGCATGTTGGCTTGATGTGAATAATTTAAAAACCAGCAACTGTTAATAGTAACAAAAGAATCTGACTTTATCACCTTTAAAGCTAACTTGGAACAAACTTTATATATGAAATGAAACACTAGCAGAACTCTTAGTGTTCAGCTTTATCATGTAACTGCTGATTTCTTTCCATGTTGCATTTGACTATTCAAATTGAGCCTATAATTTCAGACTGTAGTTTGGGTTTAGGCCCATTTTAAAAGTCTGATACATTTAGAAAATTCAGTTTAATGACAGATAATCAGCAGCTGTCATCCATGGTAGCTGTTTTATATCAGATTAATGCCTAATTATGTCATGGTAATTTTAATATATTAATGATTTGGGAAGTTATTTTTTCACTGCTCGAGATCAGTCCCTTGTCTTGTGAAGCAAGCTGTGTGTTTCTGTTCAGATGGTTATAGTACATTACCTCATAATTCAAGAGGAATTGATGAATACTTATGCTTACACTAATAAATAGTATTTATTAATGTAGATCTGAATGTAGGCAGATAATGAATCTGTAATTTTTTTCATAACTTTTCGTGAAGTATATGCTTTTATGTCATCTGTTACACTGCATAATTTTGGTTTTTGCATCATCTGGGTCTTTTTCATCCATAGAACAGTTATTTTTAATAGCTTCTTCTCTTGAGTGGGTAGATGAAAGCCTTTGAAACACATAACAGAACGCAGAGTAGTCCTTGTGAAAGAATTATTTTTTCTACTTACTCTGCCTAAAAGATTTATTTATTTATTTATTTATTTATTTAAGGGTCTAGAGATACAGGTTCAGGACACCAGGTTACAAGAGTTTTAAGTAAATGTCAGGTTGGATGGAAAAATTTAGTCTTGTAAAACACAGGAAAAAGTAGAAAATGTAAGGAGCCAACCATTTGATTGGATGAAACAGGAAAAGATTATAAAAGATACAAAACTGGAACTTCATATATGATTTACTCATGCTCGTTAATTAGGCTTAGAAATCATCTCATTTTATAGTCTAGTAAGACAGCAGAGCAATATTCAGAATTTCTGATATAAATATAGGAGCAAAAATATATTTGCTTTAAAGCAAATATCTGCTGGATGGGAATAGCCATTACAATCAACAATGAGGCAATGAATCTGTGCCTAAAGCAGTGTAGTAAGGCTTTTCATAACTTTCTGTATGCATAGTAAAGAGTAAATTTGCTGGAGCATCCACAGAGATTTAAATTAATTTCAGAAAGAAAATTATTACATTAATTTGTTTTCTACAAATATAATTTTGAATTAGTTATTCAGTATGGGTTCTCCCAGTTGCCTTTAATAAAATGATAGAGATGGGCTTATGGGGAGAATCTTAATTGTTCAGTATTCCATTTCTGTTTGACTCATCTTCAAACTTGGTTATTAGTGTGAAATAGCTGAAGTAAATTAGTGTTTGTGAACTGTAGTGCTTTTGCTTGGGCTTGTTAGAAGGTTAGGAGATGTTTAACAGCACTAGAATGCTTCAGTTTTTATCAAAGTGTTGACCTCCATGGACCTTTGTTTTACAAATAATTTCACTGTGTGTAATTTGCATGTTCACTCTTTAGGGTGAAATTTATAATTCTTTTGACCTTAAGAGCAAAGTCTGTTAATATAAAAC
The DNA here is from genome assembly GCF_009819795.1 of Aythya fuligula. Classification (NCBI taxonomy): domain Eukaryota; kingdom Metazoa; phylum Chordata; class Aves; order Anseriformes; family Anatidae; genus Aythya; species Aythya fuligula. Next base: position 21,902,310 of record NC_045562.1, on the reverse strand, counting down.
ATTATGTGGCAGCTCCATGTTGCCACAGTTATGACTAATAGTGGGTAACACTTTTGTGTAGCTTTTCTCTATTATAGTGTTTAAAATGTGCAAGGTTTATGGTGCAGAGGATAGTAAATGAAGAATGATCAGCTATCAAACACAAAACAAGAATCAGGATGATTATAAAAAGGTCATTTTTCATTAATAATTTTTATCTTAAGAACATGATTATACAGCCCACTGATATAACCTCTTATTTCTTCAACAGATAGGAAGTTGTTGGTTCATTTGCTTTAACAGGAACCAATGAGTATTTTTGTAAAGGGTATGTTTGTATAAGTGGGCAAAAAGGACAGGGAAAAAAGATAATTTGGACACAAAGACAGGGAAAATCAAAATCTGTGAATGTCATGTAGAATTATCATTGTAATTCTACCTGTTAATCCAGTGTTGCAGGTATAGAAAGGAAAATTAGTTAGGACCTTATAATTTGTACAATTACTATTCCAAACGCTGCTGATTTCCAGTAATGCAATTATAAACAGAAGTTGATTCCAAAGTGAATATTACAAACCAAGATAATTTACTAATTATGTTTTAAAAAAGAAGTTATAATAAAATTCTTCTTCCTTTTATTTATTTATTTTTCTGATGTGACTGTTCAGAACAGCACTGTACATTTTCCACTAATCTTACAGACTTATTTACAAAGACTGTAAATTTCAGTCCTGATTCTCTGATACAGATGAGCAGGAAATACTTTTTGTAATTTGAAACCCAACTTCTCTCCTTCCATTCCCAGTAAAGAAAGAAAGAAGGAAAATCAATTTTGGGTTTTGGAACAAACCCAGTCCTTTCAAAGTTAAACTAGGAAGTAAAAATAAACTTTAAAGTAATTACAATGAGTGTTTTTCAAATCTAGCATCAGTCACCATAGATTCTTAGACCAAATGATCTAAACAGAATAAATGAGAGATTTCAAACTTTTCATGTAGTAAAATGTAATTGAATTCATGCACACGTCACAATCTTCATGAATTATTTTATAATAAAATTGAGCCAATAGTTATTTTTATTTTTATCTTCTGTATAATTGTTACTGCTAGATATAATTCAGGGGTAGGAAGGAGAAAGTACACTTTCATAATGTAGTTGGTTTTTTTTTGCTACAGTCCTCAGGTCAAGTTACCATTTTTCTTGGCTGAATTCTGGATTGAGCATACATATAGACCATTGTCATTTCAGTTCTTTATGCAGTGCTTCCAAGATAAATTTGTGCAAAGGAAACAAGGAAAACCTGGAAGACTGAGCATCCTAGATTGAGCTTGTCAGACCACAGTCACTTTAATTGTAGCTTAACTAAAATATAATGAAGACAAAATTCAATCAAAAATTAGAGGATCCTAATAGAGATATGTATCTCTATAACCAAACCAAAACAAGCAAACAAAAAACCTTTAATGTAACAGTTCTCGGCACCATTTAAAAATCTGTTACAAATCAAGGACAAAAAAAATAAAAATCGGAGTTTTCAGAAAAACTGTGAAGCTAGAGAAGTAGATGACTTTTCAATTACATGTTCAAAATGGACTGACTTGCATTATCACTTTTAAGTATCTGCCAATCTTTAGGCACCCAACAACTTTTATAAATGTTTTTTATGATAACAGAAAAAGACTTTGTACCCCTTCTTTGGTCTATACCACTTTGGTATAGACCTCATGATCAGGATATACATGACTTAATAGTGCAAAGCAATCATTTACTGGGCTAATACATAACACTAGGTAGAGAAAATAAGCTGCTTGGCTAAACACTAAGAAAAGTATGAGTGTCTGCTGGCCAGGCAGTTATCTGTCAGGTGGGGAAGTGCCAGGCTTTCTGCTTCTTTGGAATGGGGCTAATTTTTAGCCCTGCCAGGTTGCTGGCTTACCATTCTCTGCTTTTTTGCTTAGGGCTTTATATCTTTTAATGTCAGTAATTTCCTTCCCGAATCCTAGAGGTGGTACCACTTTTTTATTATTATTTTTTTCTCCTTTTATTCTATTTATTAATTTATTTATTTTTAATTATCTCTCACCATAACAGTTCTTGCGGTTGTGCCGTATCAGATTTAGGCTTTAGATTTAGGCAAGCAACCAAACCGTTAAGCCAAGTGGTGCAAGCCAGTCATTGTTGTTCTAAAAGTTCAGCCTTCAAAATGTCGCTACGGTATAGCAGTAGGGCACTGCAATAAATTTTCTTTTTGCAAGTAACTGTCATGCCTCTCATCACCATAATAATTGAATGTTAGCGTTGTCTGTGCTATTCCTATTTGGAGGCTAAACAGGATATTATTCTCTACAGCTCCCAGTCTGTTTCTATTTGAGTGCTCAAGTTCATTTAAAAAGATAAAGTGCTTTTCTAACAATAAATTGCTTTTAAAAATCAGGTTTTGATATCTAATATGATTGCTCTTGGAACTAAAAAGTGATGAGAGTAGCTTCTTCTTACTACCTTGTTATTTACAATGTGGATGATGTGCTGTTTCTCTTGTGTTTGTTGTTGGGTTTTTTGGGGAGCAGCGAAGGGTCGTGGAGGGTGAGCCTTATTTTAAAGCTCAAATTAGAGCACAAACAATTATGGTTTTATTTATCTGAAATAGAATTATCATTTATAATATCTAGATGTTAATCAAATGGGGAAGTTTCTGTGTAATGCAGCAGTATAAGGCATGGCAGCAATTGGAGGGTCTTAAAGGTAACTTCAACTTAGTTACCACTTAGTCAAGTGACCAAAGTATTTGGAGCTGCTAACTTTATTTGAATAAATGAGCAGAATTTAAAAAGGTGACTGTACAATAATTATACAAGGGATTTTCTGTAGATTTTTGTGGGTTGGACATATGAAAATATTTTTCATTGCTTCAAAGAAATAGAAGGTGCATGCATTGTAATTTATAAGCTGGATGCATCTTTCAGTGCATCTAACAGTCCATTTCTCCAGTTCCTTCAGTATTTCCTCAGCTGCCAGATGAGAATGCTGTAGCCACAGTATCAAAAACTATACTAAAGTCAAGGCATATTACTTGTGCAGCTCTACCATCGTCCATATAGCCAATTGTTTCACCGTACCAGTCAGGTTCATGGTGCGTCTGTGCCTTTGGTTAAGCATATGTTGACCGCTCCTGATTATCTTCTTGTCCCTCATGTGTTAAGAAATGGATTCCAAGAGGATCTGCTTCGTAATTTTTTCAGCATCTGATTTCCCTTTTCAGAGCTGATGACAAAAACATCAGTAGAGCAATCATTCTCAAAAGTAATATGTGGTACCTTGAAAATCTAGGCCTCCTCATAGTATTAACATGTCTTCTATTGTGTGTGGCAAGTCAGCCACCTGTCTATTGCTGATTGGTGGCACAATAGCAGGAGGATACGTTTATTTTTTCAAGGAAAGATCTAATAATTTAGTTCCAGCCTCTGTACAGTGGGGACTGATAAAGCTTAATTTCTCTCTCACATTTAAGGTAGATTTTCAGGTGGAAGGTCTTTACACAGATAGGAGATAAAGCTCCAAAGAAAAGGGAATAAAACTGTTATCATAGAAAAGGTTACTATTGGTCTAATTATAATTCATATCCAATAATGAACACCTTGTTCAATGATGTTTAATTCAAATCATGATGCTGAATATAGAATACATATCGAGAGAATTCATTAGAAGTTTTTAAAGTAAGCTGAATAAATGTGCCTCAGAGAATGTATTTGATGAATCTGTAAAGTATTTAAATTAGATCTGTAAAGTATTATGAAAAATCCACAAGGGATGCACAATTAGGTGAATAAGCTGTTCGAGGCCAGGAGCTATTGAGCATTTATTGTACAGAGCTTCCTCCTATACTGTTTATGCAAAACAGGCAAATGGGAAAAAGAAACACTACGCAGAGTTTGAAAGAAACCAAACAGAGGTGAGGGTTTGAATAGTTTAAAAAAAAATAAAAAATCCATCATAATTAGTTTTCCAGTGTTTGCCTAGATGTTATTCCAGATGTTATTCCTATACCACTGAAGTATTTAAACATAGGACAAATGTTTGTATCATGTATGGATGCTTTTTACAGCATACGTATTCTTTTGAGTTAGCCCATTCATAATTTGCTTTTCTTCTCATGTGCATGTGTACCCTGGCCTTTCCAAATATATATATATATACATATATATACATATATATTTGCATGTAATGGTTATAATACCTCTATTTGGAGCATTGGTATCTGTAACTATATGCTATTTTAAGAAGACTAGTTCCATCTTTGCTTATTTCGTTTATCTATTATTGAGTAGTGCCAGAGATGTATTCACAATACTTGATAAAGTATGATGCATATATATTTGTCTTTTCCAGGGTTTTAGTGGATGTCTCGAGACTTGCTTTTTATCATATTCTCTCCCGCTTTTCCTGATATGCTTGCAACTGCAGATATATCTACATACAGTTAGTATGCTATTGTGACACATTTAGTCAGATGCCAGCCCTACTGTAGTTAATACACGCCATAAAGGCTACAGCAGGGGGTTCCAGCTGCCTTTTAATTCTAATACCGTCACACCATTCCTTGGTGGGACAGCATGCCATCTCTCTGCTGCCACTTTATCTCAGCGTTTACTAGCAAGCCAACTAGGAAATGGCCAGAATTGATGCCTACCCCCATGAGTCATACCTGCTAACTTGATTTGAGATATATCTTGAAACCCTGCCTCCCATTTTTGTTCACATCTTTTGCCTTCCATACTGCCCTAACACATCATTAGAATGCAGGGACTATAAATAGTTGTATCAATCGTATGGCATTTGTGGTTCTAGCTATTTTTCAAATACAGATCAGCTGAATATACATGCATTTATTTAAATTTGAGTCCCAGAGATCTAGGTGGTAATTGTTCCTCCTGTAAGCATATTTTGGCAATTGATTTTTAGTGAATTGTACATATTTTTCCAATGGCTGTTGCCTATTAGCCTGTGCTAGCAGATTTTAAAGCAAAACTAGCAAAGTTTATACCATAAAATCTGTTGCTAGAGATTAGTCACTGTTAACAGATTATCAGCAAAATGCATCTGAAGACTTTCCCCAGGCCAGACTGTCCCTTGGCTTCTCAGATAGGAAAGGTTGTTCTAATCTCAAAATCCTGCCATTCCCTGGGGAGCCACTCCTTCCCCCTTTCATGCAGCAGAGGTAGCAATCCACCTGCCTCGGTGAATCAGCAGTATCCACTTAACCTCTTCTCAGCAGGGCAAGCACCTGCTAACAGCATGGGGTAGTGCTGGGAAAATTATGAGCCTGCGAGCTTATATGTTAACAGTGATTAATATTTGGTATTACTGTTTCAATATGTAGGAGGCATTACTGCTATTGAAAAACTGCCGTAACTCCAGCTGCTGTTCCTACAGAGATCACTCTCATTTAGAAAATGCAGTTACGCTGCGCTTCTATCAGGAAAAGAATCGGAAGTACCTTTCAGGGCTTAGAGAACAGAAGCACAGTTAAAATCTTTAATGTTTTTTTTTTTTTTTTTTTTTTTGGGGGGGGAGGGTGGGGGAAGGCAGGATTTCAGGATTTCAATTCACATAGCCCCTCTGTGTAACGTTAAAGTGTGTGCTTTGTGTCTTCTGAGATGTGTACCGGGAGTGGGGTGTAATACTTGACTACTTTTGCAGAGATTGAGTTTTTGCAATGGTCTATGGAAATACTTGTTTTAGTTTCAGGAATATGAACAAAGATAACAAGAAAAAGGTAGCGTCCTTTATTTTCACCATAACCAGCCCCATGCCTTAAAAAAAAAAAAAAAAAAAAAAAAAAAAAAAAAAAAAAAGAATTGCTGTTTCCTTAAGTGTTGTGTTTTATGTAAGCTCATTTATGTGCATGGACAGTAATGGTCATTGCTTTATAAATTGCATGCCTATTATGCATGTTACTGCCACTGATCTCCCCAGTTACCATGTACACTTAACTGGAACAGTTTCCAAACTATGTAGCAAACAGAAGCCAAGAAAATATACTGAGGACTTGTTTTTTCTTTTACCTTCAGGATAACACTGTGAGCCCTTCTATTGTGATTTTGATGTCTGCAACATCAAATGTTACCAAAACTGGCAAAAAAAAAAATTCAACACTCTAATTGTGCCGATCCTTATTATATCTGTACAAACATAGAATTATGATTTAATCAAGCTTCAAAATGATTTCACTAATTTGACAGGTGTCTTAAGAGGGCTTTAGTTCAAACAAAAATAAAACATTAATGAATATTTGCATTTTAGTTGTAGCAAGTCACCACTGATTTTTTTCCAGATCTCCTTTCTCTGCTCTAAATAACAAATGCAACTCTGTATTTGTTCTTTTTTTCTTTCTTTTTTTTTTTCCTTACATGATTCAAATACATGAGAATTTGCTATTCATACTGTTTTGTCTGCTTCTTTTTCCACATTTTTTTCTTTAACTTACATCGCAATGGGCGGTCTTTATCATCTCTTCTCATCCTTCCCTTCAGTCTTTGTTGACTTCATGTTTTGGTAATGTTATAATTAGTAATACGCACTTATTACTGCCTTGAATGTTCTGTATGCACTAAGAAATTATGACTTAAAACAAATATCTACCTATTTAAAATCATTTTAAAAAAATTAATCTGCTCACTGTTACCCATTATATATATAAAAAACCCTACAAAACCTATTTTAATCAGCTAAATCATTTTAAAATATTATTGCATTTTTTTAAAAGACCATTGTGCATCAGCTTTGAAATGTGGTAGGCTGATTGTGTTTTCCCTATAAATTTCCATTCCAGTTTTGTGTATTGATTACAGTGGTTTGGGGAATTGCAACATGAAGAAACAACACCGAATGTGTTATGGCTCTAATAAATGAAAACTGGCAGCAGCGTTAGTGATGATATCGGGGGCTGAGGGCCAAACCTGTGTTTGCGATGCCCATCAACCCAAGTGGATCCTGCGAGGAGGGCAGTGTAGGTGATGGACGGTGGGCTAATTCCAACTTAGTTGAAATGCCTGGCTCCTTGATCTTACACAAATTTGTTTTCGGCACGTGCTTCTGGAGGTAGTTAGGCCACACTTCAGAAGTGGCTTCTTTCTCTTTTTGTAATGTACTCAATGAAAGAACTAACAAATTAAAGAAATCTACTGAAAATATATGCATATATGATTCATCAACTGATAAAGTGAGGTCAGCCCTGCAGCTTCTAGATGTATATAAAATGTAAAACCTAGACAATCTCTTAGTATCCATTTAAGAGGAAAAATAACTTGGAAAGATAAAATGTAGTGTGGTTTCGATATGTTGACATCTGGAAGAAAACATTACATACAACACTTTATAAGCCAGTGAAGAGAAATTAGCTGGTGGGTTTAGGGGGAGGGTGTAAAAAAATAAAAATAAAAAAATAAGCTGTTAATAAATTAAATTCCTGAAGTATATATACCGAAATAACAAAGGATGCAGTTTGCTGCAGTAGCTAGTCAAAGTCTTACGTGTTCTTAGTTTCTGGAGCATAACTGCAGCATATGCTGCTGGATGGTTTGATGGGGTGATTTGCACCAAAGCCTGTCATCTAGGTAGGAGTAGGGCAGCCACAGAGGAGGGGGGAGGCGTGCAGACTTTTGGATACTTTATGAATAATTACATCTATATTATAACCAGGGAAGTGCCCAGCTGTGTCTTAGCTTGCTATGACTTGTCTTTAAATCCTTTTTGTAACAACTATTTGCTCTTTTTCTATTCACAATTGAATTTTTCTCCAAGTCAAAGTACTTTTATAGATACACTCAAAGTATGGTACTTTTATAGGTATACTGAATAGATAAAATCTTAAAAAAAATGCTTCTTTTAATATGAAAAGTTATTAAAAACTAAGCTGCTGCAGTAAAAGATTGTCGGTCATTGTCTTTGTTATTATTCTGCTACGACTGCAGTTTTCAGGTATTCCAATTATATTATGCACTGTTAACCTTCAGGTGGCAATGGTGTGGACCCAGTTTTCAAATGTTCACATTTGAAATTATGTTAATCTTCTCTGCCAATATTTCTTGAAAATGAGAAGGGGAAGAAAAGAGCGTAGTCATTTTAAATGGAAAATATGCTAACCTGTTATTAGTGTTTCCTGATGAAGAAAAATAAGAGAATATTGTCTAGCATTAAGCATTTGTGGGCCTTCATTTCAGAAGGCTTTTCCACAGAGGGAAAAGATGAAGTTTAAAACAAACCTACCATGCGCCCAATAAGTAAAAAAGTAAATAAATAAAACTGAGAAACCTCCCGGCTTTCAAGCTTTTTTCCAAACTTACTGCTAATGAAAGAAACCCTGAAAGTCAGTGAGGTTCCCTGAGTGCTCTGGCTTCTTTCCCTGGGTGTATCTTCCAGGCGACTTCTGCGATGCAAACATTTAAAGAAGCTCTCTTGAAATGGAGCTTACTAAAAGGGGTTAAGGTATTGTCTATTCAAACGTATTTTTTTTTTTTTTTTTTTTTCTGAGAAGAAACCTGGGACAGATTAACACAGATCTTAGTGGCTCCCTGAGTAAAACAGGTGTTCATCACTGTGTAATTTCCCTTGGTGATACGTAATATTACTACAATAAATACAGAATACATACGCATAAGCACTACTTGCTGGTACGCTATCTGTTAATTAATTACCTATGCTTAGTTGGAACACTCCTGAAACAACCTCTAGGAATTGCATTTTGTGACTTTTGTCATCATATGGTGTCTAAATGTTTTGCATTTTTTGTCCTTATGTGGAGTATGCGTTTTTCCAGCAGAAGTGCCTGGCAGCTGCAAACTTAAAATGCAGGTAGATTCTAGCCAAGAACAATGAAATTCAAATATTACTCATGGCAATGTAAATTGTCTTAAAAGGCAACACTGTTTTTGTAAATAAGAAGCACTGAATTTTAATTTACTGCTTGGTGATCTATACATGTCTCTTGTAAACACAAATCAGGTACATAATTTTATAAAGTATTCAGTTTGGTTTACTTGCAGCACTGCATCCTGAATGAACAGAGACTTAATTCTGATGCTCACGTTGTTACAGTTTATACTAATGTAACTAGGAAATAACTGCAGAACAACTGTTTGGAAAACACATGCATAAATTAGAGCACAAAACAGCATTTTGTTTTCCATCATTCTGTATAAAATTGAATTAATTTACCAGACCCTTTCATGACTGAATGTGAATGTAAATGTTAGTACTATATTTTCCTGAGGTGCCTCAAAATAGTTACAGTGGCCTTCTGATAATAATATTCTGCATGTTTTCCATTATCTAGAGGATTAAGAATGCAGCAACTACACATTTTTAAATATCTTAAAATACATTGCACTGACTGAAAAGTGTCTCCTTTTAAAATATATGGTGGGGTTTTGACAAATTCCTGTTAGATGAGCTCAGGCTGCTTGGGCACACAGCGAAACATATGGTTTTAGATCACAATAGCACTTTTACCCTAGAAACTGTTATTTATTTTTAACTAACCTGGAAGGCAGTTTTTGCTCATCTTAGTATTGTCCCAATGCTTTTATTTCTTATTAGCATCATAAGGTTGCAAGTGTTTATATCTCCTGATCACAAACACACAACTCTTGGTGTCTTAGTACCTGCTAATACGGTTACTGATCTTTCTTGCTCATCTGTCTAAATCCTGGTGTTAGGACACCCATATTTGATAGACTGTGAAGGTGCCAGACTACATCAGTTCAGTACAATTTTGGATAAATCATGTGTTTGCAACTAGAATATGCTTCTTTAAAACAAGATTATTCTACGAAGTTGATCATGGAGGACAGCTGTACTCAGAGAGGATCGTTGTAAGTTTTAGTTTACTGAGTTAATAGTGTCTGCATAAACAGGCTGAGGGAAGAAAAATGTGTCAGGGAGCCTTTAAAGCATACTTTCCGTTTTCTTAATTATGGAGTAGTTCATTAGTCATGGGGCCAAGGAGAAAAGTATAAAATGATATCCCTTTGAAAGTGGCTGATTTCCTTTGGCTTTCTACTCTTGCCGTTTGTTAGCCCTGTTAAAATAGGGCATCATATATATGTATATTATATAACAGTTTTAAAGGAATATTTTCTGATCATAAAACAGGTGAGTGTAACATGGTTTCTTTACTGTTCCTAGCAGAGAATTCTGCATTGGTTGACAGTTCACATGTGTCCAGATGAGCATCCTATTAACAGTCGAAGTGTAGGTGGAATTGATCTTAGATGGTCCTCAGCAAAGAGTAACAATAAAGATAGGGCAGTTGACACAAATACTGCTGGCCAGTCTTTCACATTCTGTTTAAAGTAGATGGAAAACCTGGTCTTTTTCTCAAATGCATAGGGATAATCAAAAACCAAAGAGGGTCTAAATAATATATATGTATAGTTTATTCAGTGTTATTCCCAGATGATTTAAGTTGCAGGCTCATTCAAATGTGAGCAGGAGGTCATGAGCTGCACAAAGACATTACAGCAATAAAATTCCCTTAATGTTGCTTCACACATCTAATACTGTGGGCTAAATGATTTTTTAGCATGATGGGAAAAAATATATCTAATCATTACTTTGGGAAAATGTATATTGGACCAAGAGAAAAGAAAGTGAGTCAGCCTATTAAAATATCTGCAACAATAAGCACGTTCAGGCATGTAAAATAAGTATTTGATTTGAAATAGAAGTCTTGAAGAGAGTAAACGTGTTGAAACTCTAATTTTGTTGTTGTTTGTTTGGTTGGTTGTTTTATGTTTTTCAAAAACTTAATCAGGCATCGAAAGAAGAGTCCAGTAGAAGCCTTTTTTTTCCATTTGAGCTGTTTTAATATTATAAAATTTCTATTAGCACTGGTACAACATACTTTTCTCAGATGAGATTTAAAAACTTTTTTTTTCTTAAAAAAAAAAAAAAAAAAAGTTATCAGCAGAAGCTGCACATAATTACAGGTTAGCCAATGATCTAACACTCATCATAATTGAGTTATCAGCAGAAGCTGCACATAATTACAGGTTAGCCAATGATCTAACACTCATCTGGACCCACTTGGTTACTCAATTCAGCAGGAGGTAGCCTTGTATCTGCTACAACCATCCCTAGCTTCCTACAAGCTTCCCTAGCTACAAAGATGTATCTTTATACCAGTCAGTATCATTTATTTGCAAGTATTTGTCACAACTAAATGAACTAAATGTCTCGGGTGCTAGGTAGACACTTGAGCTGGCACTTGTTTAGGGATACCTATCCAAATCTGTGTGTGAGGCAGAGAAATGAGTGGAAGAAAACATTAGCCCTAATATGAAGCTGCCTGTACTTCATCGCAACATGATCAGCTCTACTGATACAGAAGACCATTTCTTCTCTGGTAGAAAGCAGAAACTATAGCAGATATCCTTAGAGACCATGGGAAATAACTTAATTCTCCATATTTAGTAGTCACAACAGGGTTTGTGTTCTGATAAACAGGCAGTGCACACCAAGCTTAAAGCAACACTTGTGGGTGGTGATTAGTTGGTAAGGGATAAAACAAACTTATCCATACCATTGTGTGATGCCTCTGTGGTTGGTAGGAAAAAACTTTGCAGGCATGCAGTGTACTCCTGTGTGCTGGAATCCATTTCTTGTTAAAGGTGGTGAAAATCAAAGAGTACCCATTCCTCTCAGCCTGAAAATATAAATAAGACTTGTCAGCAGGGTGAAAGACCACAAACTGGCACCTGTGCTTGGAAAGCTCACAAAATTCAGGTAGCATGGTTTTGTGTTGAGCATCGGTGCCTTGCTGCTCATGGGGCAGGTACGGTGCTCAGAAACAATTTCCCTAGCTGGTGCTGTACAGTGAGGGGCTCTGACTGGTGCCACATGGAGCCAGCTTTGCACGTTCAGCTCAGCTGGCTCTGTACAGGTGGATCGAGAGGTGGTGAGCACCTATGCCAGTGCAGGGCAGGCTTTGGCATCAAGCCTCCAGATCCTTAGCGTGGCTCTGGGCTGACCCACTCCAGCACTGGGGCATCTGGCTCCCATTGGGCACAGTATGGAAACACAGCCAGGAGCCAGCAGGAGCCAGCAGCATGTTTGCCCTTGCAGAGCAAAGGAAAAAAATGTTTGTCATCTGTTGATGAAAGGTCACCCGTGTCTGCAGGCCACTTTGTTCTTCATCCGTTCCTTTGGTGATGCTGTCCAGCTTATAAGGAGGGTCAGGTGTTTTGTCTGTTGTTGGGAAAGAAAAGGAGCAAGGTTAGTGTTGTTTGGAAGATGGTAGAGCTTCAGAATTGTTTTAATATATGTCAATGCTGTTAGGCTGTGGACATAGGCATGCAAGTTTCTAATAGTGTTTCTTTCTTTCCAAATACAGTCTATGCTTTAAAACTATTTGAAGCAAACTGTAAAGGAAGTTGCTGACCGGCAGTTTTATGACTTGATTTGTTTTAAAGCCGAAATGGCTTAGGGAAATGTTTTACAGAAGATATAATCCATCCACACAGAATAAAGCCTGGAAAATTAGGTGGCATAAGCCTAAAACATAGAGTACATTCTCATGACTTTGCACTTCATCTATTGCTTACCGAACTAATTTAACAGTTGCTATGTAAAGGTTATTGCCTCCAACTATGGTTTCTGGAAGTTGGAAGATGTTTCAGAAGTGCCTCATTCAAAAACCTTTATCAGGAATGTCTTGGGTGTGCTGGTTATAATGCCTGTCTGACCTACAACTGATCAGCAGGCACTCAGCCCAGAGCAGTGCTCCTGTCCTTCCCTCTGTAATGACTTTGCCAGAAGAGCTGTAAACTCAAATTTATCTACCCTGTTGATTGCTCTAGTTATGAACTGATCTTGTATAAATTGATCTTCAGTAATGTCTGTGCCTTTTTGCCCTCTGACACAGAAACCTGCACACATCTAGGCAAGGGAGGGATTTTGAAGGGCTTTTGTAACCCATTTTTCATAAATAGTTGTGTGTATATAAAGAGGAACCTGGTGATAACAGTTACTGATACAGCCTTTTCTGAATACAGAGCTCCAAAATCTGAATAAAGGCCGTGTTGATTTTGCACCAATAATAAATATACGCAAATTGAGTCCTTTGTCCTATAGATACACATGCATGTATATGTATTTCAAGCACCTTTTATATACCAATCTACTCATTGCTGGAATGATGTTGGGAGAAATACTTAGTATGGAGAAGTCACAACTGATTTGAGAGCAGCACTAAACAGCTGTTTGCATCCCTCCATGTTGACATGTCTCGTGTGACTTTGACCAAACTTTTGAAGTCTGCTTTTTTTTGTTTGTTTGTTTGTTATTGTTGTTTCTAAATGTGTTACTTAGTTGATTACAAAGGCGGCTAGAATGATTTTTAGTAAGTAATCAAGGACTGAAAAGGAAATTGAGGATCACTGGATCCCCAGATATGTCTTCTATGGTCATGGGGGAATAGGCACCAGAAGTTACAAAACCTGGGCCAACAGAGATATTATCTATCAGATTATCCGCCTTGAATATTTAGTTGGGCTAATTGTTTTTCTTATTTTCAACAGTATAAGTAAGTGGTGTAGACATTTAAAAAACCTTTTAGTGGTCTAGAATACAATTATTTAATTTAATTACATAAAAAAGTTTCATGGATTTGTATTAAATGTTCAATATTTAGATTGATTTGTGTTGATAGTAAGATTATAGTATTTCCTGTGCATTTTCAGTAATATATCTGACAATAAAACTGTTTTTGTGTGAGTCAGCTGAAGTGATATATAAGAGTTTACTATTGAAAAGTAGAAGAGAAGTCTGTTGTATTACAAACATTTACCTCTTTACATGTTTTCTTGACCAACATATATATTCCATATATAACAGTGCTTATTTTAGTGATTACTTTATTACAAATACAGTGAGCATCTTCAAGATATCCCTCAAAAGCTATCTTAAGACCTGTGATCAAAAAATGACCCAGAAGCGATCCCTTAGTGCTCCCTATGTCTTTCTGGAAGGATGGGCTGCAGTGATTAGTCAATCAGATTTTAAATTCGGGATATAAGTGAGAGACAAACAATGATTCACAGGAAATTGAAAAAGCTTAAACTTAAATCTATTATCAGCCTTTACTCTTTAGAAGCTGAATTGTTTCTGGGCTTTCTTAGAACATGCATAACCACAGAATTTAGAGGCTTCTAAGAAAGACAGATCACCGCATTGTAACATCAGTAAAGTAAGCCATGGATGCATTGCCCTTAATTGTCGGATTAAAATAGGCTGCCTTTGACTATAAAGTATTTATTTTGTATTGGTCCAAATAAGAAATATTTTTTCCATTTCTAAAACATGTCCTGAAAGAGACCACACTCTGTATGTGTATAACCCTCATGTTTTATTTTATCTCAAATTTGTTTAATCCTGAGCTTGATAAACTGCTTTATCTCAGACATTCTTGGATGATGTAGTTACTTTAATAGTAGGTTCTAGACTGTTTGAGGTCCAAATATTTTAATTACTTTAATAGAAAAAATAAATGCTGCAAAAATTCTTTAATAGATTGAAATTTGTAAGTTTCTCTGATTTGAAATATGCAGGGGCTATTGTAAAACTAATGAGAGAAGAGGAGATTCAGTAATAAAGGGATGATAATGAGAGAAGACTAGTTTATGTAATAAAAAAATAAAGCCTATTTATGGGGGGAATAAACATGACAACAGTAACTCTATTAAAGTGTATACAGTTCTAACAATTAGGAGTACCTGGAAAAAATAGTAATTATTATATACTGCAGACATTTAGAGCACAACATTTCTCATGAAATAGAAAATGTTTAATTGTATATTTAGAAAATAGTTCAGAGAATTAATTCAAAGAACTAATACTGCTTGTTTGTAAATTGATATTTATATTCATATTGATTAAATAATGGTGTTGTTTATAATTGAATATAGCATGTTGCTATATTCATATCACTTGCCCTTTTCTGTCATATATATACACTTATCAGTAAATTTCAAGATTTAGCAATTATAGCAATTTCCACGAGGTGGTGCTCAAGCAATAAATTTCGATCTCATAATGTCGTAATATTCATGTTAACAGGCTTGAATTTGAAAATACGTCTGTCAAACAGATGCTCTTGTCTTTGATGCTATATCTAACTTAAGGTGGGAATGATGAGGTCAGGAAGGCTAATAAATTTGTTACGTGGCGGAAAAGTTATTTCTCCCTACCCAAGAGACAGAAATACCATTATATTTTTACAGCATGATGCCAGTTTTTTTTGTGTCCGTTTTGACACAGAATTCTCATAATCCTTTTCATAGCTCATAGTTTTGTTTGTCTTCATTTGCTGTCCACTTTTGGTTATGAGCAAAGGAACTTGGATTCATGAAGAAATTATATTAGTTGCTCTAAGCAGAAAGCTAGAGATCTCAATAAATTGAAATTAATCTGCCATAGAAAAATACACTGGACACTGATTCACTGATCATTCAACAGTAAATAAAAAATGTAGACAGTACGATAATGCAAAGAGGCAGGTGATGTGAGAGAATGACAATGACCATAAACAAAGCAGACAGTTTGGCATAAGTGTTTTTCCCACTTTGATCAAATAGAACATCCTTAGCTGTTTTGCTTGCCAAAGTGCTGCATCTGCTTTGTTTTTTGTTTATGCGTTGTTGTTGGGTTTTTTTTGTTTGTTTTTGTTTTTGTTTTTTTTTACATCCCCTTATTCATCTCCTTCTATCTCCTCCTTCAAATTATAGAGACCATTTATAATTTAAAGTTCACTGTGACTACCTCTGAAGAAGAGCCGATAATTAACATTGTTGCTTCGTTCTTAACCATCACATGGCAAGGACAGTATCCACAATGAAAGTTTGCTTCTTTCTCTCCCCAGTTTCTTTTTTTTTTAATGTAAAAGATCAACACAAATTCTACCAAAACAATAAATGGCTTTACCTCTCCTGCAAGCACTGCCTTTGGGCAGCTGGTGCACTCAATACAATAGCCTCATTCTAATGGATTTCTTTCTTTAAAAAACAAACAAACAAACAAGCAAAATAAAACCACTTGTAATGGTAGTAATACTTTATATATATACGTATTTCATCTCTCTAATCTCAGGGATATACAATACAAGTTGTATGATCTTCTAAAAATATAACTTTTCAGAGATTAAACAGGACTCTCCTACTTAGATTGCTTTCTGACAGCTGATAGAGCAGTAATCATCCTATTTGAATAAACTTGAAGGGTCTGTGAATAAGAAAGTCTTATGTACTTTGTTATGCAGCCAGTTGGGAGTAAAGTGATGACAGATTTGTGAAAAACAAATCAACCTTCCCCTTTTACTTTTATTTAGATGCTGCACAGAAAGGCCTCCTGCTCCTGCAAGGTATTTAGTCACCAAACTCCTACCCACATATGTTTGAGGATATGAGTCCAAGTTCATTGATGGTCCAGGTTATAGATACTTGGTTCAGCCAATTAGAAGGAATACGATCATTTGCAAGATTTATGCCTAAGCTCAGATGTTTAGCAGTTCCCTTCTTGGAAACAGTTTGCATCCCTTATGTAGGGATATTACCTTTATTAGGTAATTATGTCTGTTTATTCACTGGATCTTTGTACAGGTACACTTAATAAGCATTTACAGTTTGGATGGAAAAAATCATTTCTTCTAGTGACTAAACAAGAATATTCATTTCTTTTGCTTTCATTTTCTGACAGTTGCAGTGAGTAACTACTGACAAACAACATTGCTTAACTGTTTAGCTACTGATCAAGGAAGGAACAGAGCAAAAAATATACTTTAATATCTTTATAATCTACCGTGAGTATATTTTAAACATCCATTATATGAATACCTGGCTTCTCTGTGGCATTTGAGAACAGCTAGTGCTTGTTCTTTCCTGTTAGAGAGCCTGGGTAACATTTGTCATTCTGAAGTACTGTGATTCCTTGAGACGTGGCAGTGGGAGGAAAAGATTTTTTAAAATGTACTTTAATTAAGTTTGAGGGCCTTTTCTGTTTATATTTTTTCACTACCATTTTTATTCATCTTTGGCAAGGCTGTACGCATGCACTCTTGAGGAGGGGAGAGCAATCAGAACTCATCACTTTCATACCTGCTCATTCTGGCTTCTAATTCCACAGTGCTGTACAAAGGTAGAATTACAGTTTTCCCACTGGTACTGTTAAATTGCTTCATAACAGTCTCCTTTGCATCTTTCAACATTTTAAGAGCTCCACCAATGGTTTCATTCCCTTCTTATTCCTTACTCTGTGTAAACTCCTTTACCTTTGCTTTTGACTATTAGTTTGTGTATTTTCTTTCATCCTTTTCCAGTTCTTGTGGGCATCTGCCTTCACTATCATGCCAATTGAAAATTAATTAAAATACCTAGTTAAAGGATATGCAAAGTTTACTTGGTAACTGTCTTCTGGGGGTTTGCAAAGACAGTATGTGTATATAGGCTTTCACCAAAACCAAACACAAATATGAGACCCCATTTCTAAACTCTCAGACAGCTTTGGCACAAAGCCATTTGCTCTGACTGTTGAACATTTAACTTATTAATATGTTGAATAAGCAAACAGCTTGCTCAAAATCAGTAAAACTTGTGGCTTAATTGCAAGTGAGAGAAGCTTAAAGAAGTGATCAGCGATTTATTGTTAGGATGGGAGAAAATAGTCAAAGCAAAATGAGTACAGAAACTTCATGTATTTCACGTGGCAGTCTATAATTCTTACTTTTGATTCACAAGAAATGAATTGTGAAAATGAATGTGTGGAAGTGGATGGATTAGAGAACACAATTCTCAGTATGAACATTGGGGTCTAAACAATGAACACTTGTTTTCTAAGAATTAGCTTAGTACCTGTATTTCAGCTAATAATGCATGGTACTTGTTTTCATTGCATTATGTAGGTCTTTTTCTTTTTTTTTTTTTTTTTTCTTTTTTTTTTTTCTTAGTTAGCAAAATGGAATGACAGTACTAAGAAAGTAGTGCGTACAGCAGAGATTCATTAGAAAATACTCCTTTGTAAAAGATAATTGGTAAATTTGTAAAGTGAACAGTGCAGTAAATAAAGTGCATGCTGAGAGTGTTTATCACTGATCTGAGAACACAACATTTTTCAAGGCCATTAGACTTTCTTAGAAAAGCCTGAATAAAATCAGTCCTATTAGCACTACAGCTCCAGAAAGCCAGGGCTCACTAAGGGATGACTAATACAGCAAGTAAGGCTCATACAGTGTTTGGAGTCCCCAGCAGAATTTTGGCAGCAGCTTGTCCTGGTAAGATCTTCTTCTTGCAGTGCAGTGAGCTGGTATTAATACTACAGGAATATCACAGGAATGCTCTGCAGGAAGCAGAGCAACACCGGGCTGTTTGTATCCTTCTGATTAACAACTGAATGGGAATTTGTTGGGGGTGGTGGTGGGAGGGCTCACTCCAGTTCCCCATACATCTCCTGAAACTCTTGACAGCAGCTGTTATTATTTACTGCAGAAGCAGTTGCTAAACTCTTCATCTAGATGATTCAGGAAAGCTAGCAGACTCAAGGCAACCCGTGGAAATGTTCACCGTATTTCTCCACCTGTGAGTTTTTCAGTTTGCAAGAGTGAAAACTTGTGCAGAGCTTTAACTGGTGCATTGCCTTCACACTGTCTCTTTGTGCAAATATAAGTGTCCTCTTGCTGGTTGTCTTTTTTGCATTGTTTGAATTTTTTGCTAGAAAAATTACATATATTTTTAAATACTTGATTCCATCCATTTGATTCCCTATTCTGTTTTAGCAGCAACTAGCTTTGTCTAATGTTTATATCATATTAAAAAATGCCTGTCTATATATACTTATATAAAATCTTTGCTAATTTAAATTTAACTGTCTTGTACAGAAGGTTTGTGCTCAGCAAGTTTAGTAAAAAGGTTAAAAGGTTGTAACACTCCTTTGTTTTACAGTGTTCAAAGTAAATTTTAAAATATTTTGCATAAATTAGCTTTTGTCATATGAAATAAACCTCTTGTGTTGGAGGTTTGAAGCTTCTTAGGTTTCAGATAGCAAAGTAACAGTTCACATGCTGATTTTAGTTTTATTTCTAACACAGCACACAACAACAACAACAAATACAATTATGCTAGTCACAGAAGCTCCATACCTAACTTAGTTGTACATTGGCAGTTGTTACTCCATGTCACTGAAAGGTTGAGCAGGCTCAAAAAATGGGTCTACCATTCTGTTAATTCCTCTCTCAAATAAAGTAAACCCCATGAAACTTTACAGACTGCATTACTTTTAATTGTTTACTAAACAGCAGGCTGTGTTCCTCAGTGCTCCTGACCCAAATATGTCACGAGAACAAATATATCACATGAAAACATTGCAAATCACAATCATTAACTGTTGTGCAAGGCTCAAATAATTTTTTCTTTTAACAATTTAAAGACATTTCTTCTTTAGTATAAACTAGCTGAAACTGCTGGTTGTCATATTGACAGATTGATTTTTACATTGTTGTCATCTTTTAATTTGTACATTAACAATTTGCCCAGACAGAAGTTGTGTCTTGTTTCAAATTTACCTTTTACTTTTGTGTTTTCTCTCCTCTTCTTAATTATTCTACTAACTCCTTCAGAAATTACACAAAATTATAGTCTCCCAACTGCTTGCATGAGAGCTTCCTCCCAGTCAGGCTTACCACAGGAACTCGGCTTTCCTGCAGCATCCTGATCAGCAGAGCCTTTCCCCATTTCCCCTTCTCTTTTGCATTTTCTTCATTTTGGTCATGGGTTCTTACTACAAAAATCTATTTGCTAAAACTATCAATGTCACTTGTCCTTGTAGCTCACTCACATAAGACTGTCAATTCCATGATGTAAGCTATGTAAACTTTATAGAAAGCCAGTTTTGTGATTGGCTTTCGGGCTCAGAAGATCCCAAGTTCACTTTTCCAGCCCCCTCAAACCATCTGTAGATTCAATTTTGAAACCAAACCTCAAATTTTAAGTAGGCAGAGGGTCAGCATTCCCAAATGTGGTCTGCAAGCTTCTGTTGCTTGTGTGCTTGATTGCTATCTTAAGTCTTCATTAGGTTTTGTTGTTTATCTCAGAAAATCATATATGAGGCAATGCATGCTGAGTCAGCTGAAACCACAGTATATGCCTAAGTAATCACTTAAAAAGGAAAAACTTTGCATTCTTTCTAGAGAGGCATAATTATATTCCTTCCAGTAGGAAGATTAGAAATGGTAATTCTATAAGTAGGTAGTCATTATTTTATCATTTAGTATTAGCTATAATAATGTTAGTCATGATGAACTAATGTGGTATTAATATGGATTTCATATGTACTCTCTTAGGAATGTAATTGTAATTTACCATTTTATTCATGTTCAGTCATTCTAAGTGTTGCTGAATTAACAGATCCACTTAGCCTTAATCACTACTCACCTCATTTTATATCAATGACAACTTTTGCTTATGAAGACCTTCTACCACTAATAAAATAGGGGCTGTATAGTTTACAAGCAGTTGAACAAAACTAGAGAACAAAATAAACTAACAACTGGGAAAAAACATGGTTGATATTTCTAGCCCCATTGCAGAGGTGGAGTGAAAAGGAGGGTGTTTTGTAAAACTCAGCTGGAATTACAGTGCTGTGTAGCCTAGGGAGAATCCTGTAGACTCAAGGCAGAGATATGTCAGGAAGATCTGGCTGAAGGAGCTGCTTAAGTAACATGACGAATACACACCTTGTTTCTTTTGTCCAGTGCCGGGAAACCCATTCTGTGGTCTGAATCCTTTACAATATGATTTGGGCTTTTTGAGGGTAGGGGGGCAGGGAGGTGTTTAATACATCAAATGAAATTTCAAGGTCTGAATGTGCAGATTTTTTGCATATGGAAGAAATTCTTCTTCCTCTTTAGCATAAATTTAGCAATTTAACCGCTGTCCTAAGATTAAGACACTGTACTGGTGCACATGAGATCTTCTGTTTGTTTCATTGAAAAGGTTTTCTGTAGCACATGTTAAATTCATTCTGATTTCATGAACAATAAAAAATACTCTCTGTTTTTGCTTGTAGTTTCGTAATTTGCTATGAGATAAAGGCATACATTTCAGTAGTGTTCAAGCTAAATTGTCATGAGAGCACAAATAAATGCCCAGGACTCCTAGCATAGAGTATAGAAGGTGATATCACAGTATTTGTGGGTTATAAATTTATTTATTTAATTCGAATAAAGATTACTCTTAGTTATCTTTGTGCAACTTGAGAAGAGAAAAGCTTCCTGCATAATCTAAAAAGCATCCAAAAAGATCATTCTATGTTTTATATGGAAAAAATATAAAATTAAATTTATTATGCATATTTTGGGGTGTAACTTTTATGTTTGTTTCAGGTTAACAAAGCAGTAGAACCAGATCCACACTGAACTGTAAGAAATTTTCCATTGGTAGAATATGGCTCATAGTTCTCTGTAGCCATAAAGAATTTACTAGGATGTGTCAAAATGCTGAGATACTGTGGACAGGCGCGGCTGCAGCTTGACAAGTCTAAGTCACAGCTCAGAGCTCATTAAACAGCAAAATTTTGCTGTATCATTGTCTTTAAATCCAAGTAAAATATTAAGAACCAAGTATAACCAAGGAAAAAGGCACGCATAGGATGGGAGGACAATATTCTTAGGTCATTGCACACTGGAAAAAAAACTTAGCTAGAATTCACAGCCTGAAGACCAGTTTCCTATGCAATGCTTCTGATTCAGGGGGCAACATAATATTTGGCTACAGTGACGAAAGAGATTTAAACAGGCAGGTTGAAAAATGTCACATTGTTTTAAAGGTGGAACTACTCCAGCAGATTATCAAGGAATGTGGTAAAAATATCACCAGGAGTCCAGAAACCAGCATTAATTGTCATTTTGAAGATATTCATAGCAGGCATCATATTAGTGCAGAAAACATAAAGTCTGTAGTTTGTGTTTGAAGTCAGATGATACAATCATAATAATGCTTTTTGGCTTTATAAGCTAAGATTTGCTTTGATGATCAGATTTTTTCTATCGTGTGATTAGAAGTTAAAAGCATGAAACAACTCCAAGGGGCTAATAATTAGGAAATGATATGACTTGGAGATTGTACCAGAGGTTCCAACTTAGTTCTTTCTGACGTGGTTGGATCCCTTATTCCCCTCTTTCAGTCCGTTTGTTGTTGTCCACTTATTTGTTGTCCAGATACATAGTCAACACCTGACACCTCCTTGCAACTAAGCATTCCGATAGCTGACAACAGTGTTTAAAATTACAGCATTTTTGAAAGTTTTCTCCTTTGGAAACATAACAAGATACTGATGAGAATCAGAATGTATTGTGTTCTTTCTGGACATTATTTGGGTTTGTTCCACGGCAGTGTATTTACAGCAACTTATCAGAGATCAAATAGCAAATTAAGGTTTGCCCGAAAATACCTAGGTCAACATACCTGCAGACACTTGAAATCTCACGATCATTTTAGTTGCCAAAATACTGTTCAGAATCAGATTTCTTTATATATTTTTGAATAATTTATAAGTACATTATGTTGAGACCAAATTATATTGTGGACAAGATGTATAGTCTCCCTGTATTTTAAGAATACAGCTGGTATTGG
This sequence comes from Aythya fuligula, assembly GCF_009819795.1. Taxonomy (NCBI): domain Eukaryota; kingdom Metazoa; phylum Chordata; class Aves; order Anseriformes; family Anatidae; genus Aythya; species Aythya fuligula. Next base: position 21,879,661 of record NC_045562.1, on the reverse strand, counting down.
ACTGAAGTCATTTGAGGCCAAATGCTGTAAAAAGAAACATTCTATGTCATTTGGTTCTGCTTACACAAATTCTGGTGGTACCCACTCTAGCAGACTGTTACTACAATATTATGGAAGGTGTATCATGATTTTAATTTGTACTATGAACCCTTGGCAGTGTCTGTTACTTTGCTTCAGAATGTAATTGCTGCTACTTATAAAAGCCTGTCTTTTTATTTTGTTTCTTTTCCTTTTTTTTTTTTTTTTTTTTTTATAAAAAGGGATGAAAAAAGCTAGCCTTTGAATGCAGCAGTAATTACCATGTGATTTTATTCTAAAGGCTACCAATAAGAAGATTTTGAACTAATAATCTTATCATTTACACTACTTAAAAGGAGAAAGGATTGTAAGGGAGCTCATCATTAGCTGTAGAGATGAAAAATGTAGTTCATAATGTCAAGTCCTACTGTGGCTGGACGTTAACTGAATATAGCACAGTAGTATATGATACGTTAACTGGAGTGAGGCACTTAGATACTATATCATATCAACAAACTGAGAAATATAAACTACCTGCTGCTAGAATAAATAACCAATTTCCTTCATATAAGCACAGGCAAGTTAACACTGAAATTTATTGTGTCATGTCAAACCAGTTTCCAGTGATTCCTACAATTTTAGTGTGTATTTTGCTATTTTCTTCATAATTATATCTATCTTTTAAACAAAAAGTCATAATAAACCCACAAAACTAATTAACCTCAGTCTTGGAACACATCTGCAAATATTTTAGAATCTTTAGTTGTCTACATTCAAATCAAATTTTGCTTTTAGATTTATTGTTACAAAAAAAGCTCTCTGTAAAATAAACCATGGGCATATTTTGTTAGTTGAGCTAGATTTTCATCAGTGCCTTTTCCCTCCAGTTTCAAGGGAAACAACATCTGGCTCTTTTCCCATAATCAATATAATCTCTTAAGAGTTCAGTTTCAAAATCAGCTGCAGAGAGTAACAATTAGAGGTTAGTAGACACGATAGATTTTATAAGAAGCAATTATGTCATTAACAAATTATCAAGTTATCAAGCTGTCTCATAGAGATAATACAGAAAAAAAATGAAAGCTGATGATTGTATAGAAAAAAAGACGTGTCTAGAAAAAGAGATGTGTCTATTATGGGAAGAATGTGTTATTAATTGAGGTGAGCTCTGCAGAGTTAACCTTTAGAGATGTAGTGGTTCTGGGAGTCAGGTGCCGTACCTCATAAAGGATTTAAAGAGCAAGATACAGAGACCTTATTTTGTTACCTAAGTGGAGATTTAGGTGGACTATAAGAATCTAAATCTCAGATTTCTCTCCTGAAAACCCCTAGATAGCTATTGCCTGGCAGTTATTATTTTTATTTACAAGCTGCTTGGGCATGCAGAATTGGGCACCTGCTTTGGAAAGATGTAGCTACTGAGCTCTGAGCCGCTGGTGTGTGTTACACTAAAAACTGTTAGGGTAGGCGCTGCCCTTGGATCCTGCATGCCTAAAGGGCAGCTAAAGAGCATGAGGTTTCTTAGGCTTTTTTTTTTCCTTCTGGTGTAGCAAATCCTGAAGGACTTGGGAAGGTTAGTTGTCTTGTGGGGAGGGGCATCACCCAACAGCACATTTTCACTGGGGTCTTAGTAGGTTTTTTCCTCTTCCATTTCTCAATTATCCATAAATCTGTCCCCAACCATCTGAAAACCTGGATATGATGCCCTCCAAGGAGATAGAATCTGTGGATTTAAGCCTTTCAGTTATTTTCTCTTCCACTGTGAGTAATGCTCCAGCTGCTATTCTAAAGGTCAGCACCTCCACTGAAAGTACCCATGTTGTAAATGAGGAAAATAAGCCTGGCTCAGTGCAATATAAGATGAGAGTACAGGCATGCGAGCATTGGAGAGATTAGATTCCAAGTGAATGTGTGTCCCTAAAATCCAGAATAACACTCTTAAGAAGCGGGAGTTGCAGTTGGTGTCTGTCCCCACAAGTATCCCTGGGCTAGTTCTTGGTGGCTCTTCTCCAGGAAGCTCTTCCCCTCATCATTTTGGGTGCTTTTCTCTTGCATCCTGTACAGAAGTGTCCAGCTTTACCACTTGCACGTAGACAGAGGTACCATGTTGAGCTTTTGGATTGCATCTGTAGTCAGGTATCTACAAGATCAAGGCTGGTGGAGTTAATGTGCCTCTAATTCTACTGTTCGATGTGGCTCCTAGCGTAATTGTTAAATACTGATGTTTTTAAGAAAGTTAAGAAAAGGAATCACCATTGTGTCTGCTGTCCTAGAAATAAGCTAAAGAGTCAAGTTGACCTTTCGTCTTTTTCATTTTTTCTTCTCCTCCATGATTTTTTTTCTTTTTTTAAAAAAACAAACAAACAAACAAACAAACACATGCACAAATTCCAGGCTTATTCTTTTGTTAAGATGATGATAACTTTTGAGATACTTGTATCAGTGGGAGAATCTCCCTGAATGAGACAGAAATATTTAAAATTTTATCTCCAAATACTTTTCTCTCTTTTCTTACAGACATATAAAAAGTTTTCTGCCCTAACTTTTTGGCCAGCAACTTGGTTATGACACTCAAGAATTAATAGACAAAGCAGTATTATTTTGATCCAGAAAGGTGGCTTTTTTTTTTTTTTTTTAACAAGAAAACATGTTTTCTTCACCTTCTAGGGTATAAGAAAAAAGTTATGAAAAATTATGTAAAAAGTTATCTCAAAACATAGTAATGTGATGTAATGGAAAAATGAGAAGAGTAGTCAAGATTTATGATATAACTTTACACAGTTGAAGTTCTCTTCTATACACACCCACCCAGTAATCTAAAGTACTCATAGGATTAGCGTAGGTACTGTTCACTTTGTGCATGCAATGTACGAAATGATCTAAATATCAAAATTGTATTTATTGTGTAAAGCAATAGTCATACAGGAACAAAAGCATTTTAATACCAAAGTACTAAAGAAGTGCAATTTTAGGTTGGCTGTTTTGGAATAAGATATTTGTTATCACTAAGACACTTGAGCGGAATTGACTGCAACTACTTGTGTGTATGTGCTTTAGAGCTTCATACAATTTAATGAGCACTGTAGGAACCTCTATAAACCGTAGAGATTAAACCAATTGCAGATAGTACTGTAAAATAAATTATCTGTGTGTCATACTTTCTGTTATATTCTAAGATATGTATGGCGTATCAGTTGAAAAAAAAAGGGCAATTATCTTAAATTAGAACTGTGTTAAGCTACCTAATAGAAGTCTTAAGTAGCTTCAAGGATAAAGAGAAAGAACAGACAAAGTATCATCTATACCATTGGAAATTCCAGTTCCTAGCCCAAGACAGTACTCAAAGCCAAGTAAAGAGGAATAAGGCACTCTGTATACAATGAACAAGGTGTTGAAAATGCCTGGTCAAAATGGCTTAAAGTCACCTAAGCAGTCAAAGCAGGAAAGTTGTGTCTTCAGGAATCCTGCTGGTAGTGCCAAATGTTGGGTAAAGTACAGGGGCAAATTAGAGAATAGCTCAACTGCTAGTTCTGACAGTTCAGTATAACTTCAAAGATAGTGCATTTGGTTGTTTTTTTCCTTTTGAAACTTCACTTCATTATCAAAAGTTACATTATCCCTGAATATGATGGAAGAATCCAGTATGGCAAGAATCTTCTTGCTAGGAATTTGGCTATACTTGCATGCGGGTTCTGGGTAGTTCAAGCTGGTTGCTGAGCCCTAAAAGACTAAAGGTGTCCATGGCACAATAGGATGCTCCTCTATTAAACTTCATTGTTCTTAGTTCTAAGAGCTGGCAGTGCACTGCTCTGAAGTTAGTCATAGTGGCTGAAGTGAGACTATCACAGGGTAATCCTTCAGTATTCTCAAAAACAGTGTAATTCTTTTCGAGAACCAGATTCACCATAAATGCATAATGCTTTGCTTTTTTTTTTTTTTTTTTTTTCCCCAGTATTTCCTTCTGATGTGTAATTCTACTTAATTTAGTAACTACCTGATTTCTTAATTTCTGTTTAATTTAGTAGCACTATGCATAAGAGCTTATGAGTGTATTTCTTAATAATTTTATTTAAAAAAATATTTAACTGCATTTTTTTTGAAATTTTGACTTCTAATTTTAATATATTAATACTACTAAATATTTTTAAGTAATGATTTGTGTGTGCTCTCTAGGTATTGCAAATGATTCATTCAAGCCAAATGACATGCTACAGCTAACATGCAGTAAAATAAGTATTTATATAATTTGAAGGCTATTAAGGCTACTTAATCTTTATGAGTGACATCAATATGGACCCAATTAGCACAGTTTTCAGTCACTTCATAATTCAAAAGAATGTGATCATTCAGCTGGAAGCACAATTGACAGAAACTCCATAGTCATGAAGGTAAAAGCTTGCAAGATCACCCAGTAGGATGGAGAAGCTGTCATTCTTTCATCAGTGCTGTTGAATACTAATGTCAAGGTCAGAAGAGTGTAATTTTAGGCTGCCAAAATATTGTTGGATTTGATCTGCTAGCAGATGTTTAAAAAGAAAGTAACAAAATAAAAATGTATATGCAACTTTGATATGATAGATTCAAAGTTTCAGGTGCCACTGGAACTGTTCTGAATCTGATTTGATTGGCACTTTTGTGTGTAATTTTTAATTATAGTATTTGCTTTAAATATCATCCTCATTGTCTGACATCAGAAATTGCAACTGTGTACATATTTTACAAATTCTGCATGTTATTTTAAATTCTGATGTTTGTTCAATTAGTTGCAATTATAGCAAAGACTGGATGCAAAAGTATCTGAATACTAAATTTTAAACATATAAAATTGACATAAATAATAAAACTATAGGTTTTCTTTGCCACAGTTTTCATTTACATAGCATGATCAAGCTAGGAGGGATTCTTACTGCTATCTTCAAGTAAGAAGGTAGAAATGAAGTGGAGCTGGAATGTTCTCAGAGTACTTACTGAAGTGTAAAAAGATGAGATGCTATGACTCCTACTTTCAACAATGCAAATCCCAGTTCAATCTTAAGAAAACCAGTTCCACGATGAGTATGGTCAAGCATTGCAGCAGGCTGCCCAGGCAGGCTGTTAAATTTCCAACCTTGGAGATATTCAGAACCTAGTCATGGTTGTTCACAAGGATTCTTGAGCAACCTGACCTAAGTTGGCTCCACTTTAAGTAAGTGGGTTGGACCAGAAGACCTCCAGACTTCCCCTCCAACCTAAAATATTCTATAATTCTCTCATTTCCCTATTTATAAAATAGTTGTTTATGTAAGTGATATAAAACTTAAAAAGGTTTAAGAGTGTTGTTTTGAAAATATGTAGAGGGTTTTGTTTACCCTAGGTTACAAAAGATATTTAGGAACCCAAGAGTCATCCCTTCTGTAAAACAGAACTTCTCTTTAATGTAACCCTTTAGGAGGTTTAGCTTTAATTCCTAAGCTTGCACTACTTTCTTGTTGTTATGTAATTAGATAGCTTCATTTCATAGCTTCACTCACTCCTCTGTCTAAATAGAAGAGTTCCCAAATAAATGAGTTCTTTATAATCTGATAATGTTGAAGTAGTTTAAATCTTCACATAATTACTACATAAATTTGGTTACTCAACTTTCTTTATAAACAAAGAAGTTCTAGAAAAAACAAAATGATGCAGTCACGTATTTTCATATCAAGTAGATAGCTTTGTGAGTTCAGTTTGGGGTTTATATTTAAGGGCTTTTTGGTTTTGATTGATTTTACATTACATGAATATGTCAATGAGCAGTGGCAAACAATACCTCAGTAGGATTGCTTTTCAGTTCCAGATACATCTTTGAAAGATGTCGAAAATGACATGTTTGCAGTAAAATATACATGGCCGGGTGAACTTTTCTGGTCTTATCTTGCGCCTCAGTAATTTTAAAACAGAAACCAAAGCCTTTGTTCTGATAAACTAGACATCTTTCTAAAATATATTTATTAAAATGAAATATTCAAAGATTCTGAAGAGCACGTATACACAGAGAAAATGTATTCTTTCCCTCCTGTGCATGGTTAACTTTCATTCATATTAATGGGGTTATGAACATGCTTCAAGCAGAGAAGGCTATCATTTTTAAAACCTGTCTATTGAATATTTGGTTTGGTTAAATTTATGTCATCTGTTTACTACAGTAGGGAAAAACAGTTGCTGGAAGGTAATGCTTATATTGAATTTAACTCTTTTATGAATATCATCATCTCTGAATTCGCTAGTGAGTATTATGAGAAAGATTTTAGAGCTTTGAAAATATTTGAGTGAAGATGGCATTGACTATATGGCATTTTCATAATTAAAATCTTCACTATCTGACTTTTTTTGCTTGTTTCTTTCTACTAATTAGACAGTGTTTTTTTTTTCTCCAACAAGGGCTAGAAAGGACAATAAAAATTTAAGAGAAGTATGCTGATCCCCACTACTTTTAAAAGATGTTATTGGCACTTAATTAAGGATACTTTTCTGTAAAGGAGTGCTTTTAAGAAAAAAAACTCTAGTCAACTGTGAATAAGGATGGAAAAAAGGCTGATGTAATTCAAGATTTAAACCATAAATAGTAATTGCTTATGTGTAGTACAAAATAGTCAAAGATGCTGGCAATTTTTTTTTTTTGTCTGTTGCCTAAATATATTGATAATCACAATGGTCAAAGACTTTTCAAAATAGTTTTAAGCTTAAAAAATGATTAGCCAAAAGATATGACTGGTGTTTGTAATGTATGTGAAAGCCAACTTACTATAATTTTATTAAGCACTGAGGCATTTTCTGTGGTGCTGAACAGCAGACTGTGCATGTTTTTATAATATTATTTGTTCGCCTGTCTAATTGAGATGAAATTCACCATTTTAAGATTTTACATCTAGCTGAAATACATCTGGGATCATATGATTCTAGTCTTAAGATTATTCCTTAAAATTGTTCTTTTTAGGATGTGTGTTGAAATATTAGTGCTATTCTGAATACTGAGGAGGAATTAAGGTAATCGTTAGTGACAAACTTTGTATCAGAAATACAAATTCTCACCTGATTTGTGAGGCAGTCTCAGAAGTATGCCTTTGTAATAGCCATTGCAAGTGTGATACTGCTTTCAGGTGCAGTTACATGTTTAAATGAGTTGAGGGAGAAAAAATCTCTGACTCAGAGGACTTTGTTTTGTTGAAAAGGTAGTGGGATTGCTGTATCCATATCCTTTCAATTCACAGTATCTTAATAGGATTCTATAATTACTCTAAATTATTTATTTTCTGCAGTGAAGCTTTTCTGTACAAAGTCACTTTCTGCAAGCCAGGCACCATGCAGTGGCCATCTTTAGTTCAAGATCCCTAGCTGATCTCAAAAACAGTGATACTCTAGACTAAGGAGTTTATTATTATAATTTAGAAGTGTCCCACATTCATATGAATTTGGTGCTTTCTTACGGCGGTTATTAATCAATTAATTACCCTCTGTACTGAATACAAAATAATGAAGGTGTACAGTATACTTGCAGTGTAAATTCTGAAAGGTTCCAGGAGTTTTTGTGCAATTTTGGCAGTCTGTAAATGAATCCCTTTCACAGAATTCTTGCTAGGAACCCCTTCATACATTTTAATGGTTAAAAACATGCTCTTGGGCTCTATGGTGCATGTCTGAAATCTATGGCATACATGCATTACTTTCTTCTGCGCATTAAGCTGGGGATACATGCATGCGTATCGTAATGGTTTTTGTAAATGCGCTTAGTTTCAGCAGTTCACGTGCATTTTAATTTATTCAGCTCACCATTCCATTCCCATTGGAAACATATACAAATTCTATTGGCATTGTGTTTATAGACATCAACTGGCATTGAAAAAAATTCAATAATTTCAGTTTGTTTTGAGTAATTTAAGCTCACTGCTACCTTACTGAAAGTCTGAGGTGGTCAAACATACATCATGGGTGATGCATGCGTGACCTTTTGGCACACTACATCTGATAGTGGCTGTTTATATATGGAATAAAATCCTGATCAATCTCTGACACTTACTACAGGCTTCCTGCTGCTTAGAAATGTGTACTGTAATAGCATTTGTATGTTTTCTTTTCCCTCAAGATTTCACTATGCTGCTTCACAGAAGCAAAGAAAATTAGAAATAACATCACAGCCAGTGTAATAGAAATAAATAAAGTAGCAATTTGTAAATTCTTCTAGACAGATCTTTACACGTGAATGCAGGAGTCTCTATTTATATGTATAATCTGAATGTAACGTAAGTGGGGATAATATTTATATGTTGTGCGTATAAAGACAGTTATTTCATTTTACATATAACTGTTTAAATTGTAAGAACCTGAACTCTTTTTCTCTTACCAATAACTAGACCACAAGAGACACCACTTAGTACAATACTTGAAGATAAATCTCCTTAAATTGTAGATTTTTTGTTTGTTTGTTTTTTAAGTAAGTTTGAGTTGAAAGACTAAAGTCATTGATTATTTTGTGAAAAATCATCTGCTGCATTTTGATAGGATAATAAGGAGTAAAAATTACCAGGCTGTCATTGATTTTACTTTTTTAGTTTGGTGGACAGATAATACAGTTTTCTGGGATGTGTGAATATGCAGAAAATAAACACAGCAAACATACAACCATTTAATCTCTTTAGAAGAACAGAAATTTACAGGGAAATAAAAGTGATAAAAGATGGGAAGGGAAAGGAAATATTACTTGAAATAAAACACACACCAAAACATATTCTAGTATCAATACAAATTAAACTACTGCAACCGTGTGTAAGGTTCTCCCATCCTACGTAGCATTAGTTCTGACTTTTCACTGGGGTACAAAGATGATTTTAAGCACCAGAGAGAAATATCTTAATCATTAATTGATTATTTTCAATATAATTATTATTTTTTCTTATTATTAATAAAATATGTCTGGAATACTGATAAAACTGGAGTTACAGTGCTTTTCGTGCATTTTTGTCCCATAATTTCCAACTTCATTTTTTTTGGTCTAATAAATACATTCTTTGAAAATGACATCTGTTTAAAACTACAGAAAATTTGAAGTATGTGCACAAAATGCCATCGCAAGGAATTCTGCCAGGTACTTTTCCTATACTGAATAAATGTTAAGCTGAAAGATTAGCTGCAGTAATTAATTATTTATGATAAATATGCATATTGTTTGAAGCAGAACTAGCTTTTAAACTACACACAATGTCCCCGTATTAATTCCCTCATGCAATTTATTTTAGTCAGGATATGCTGCTGAGGTACAAGATGAGCCATTTAAGGAAGTATTTGGTATTGTCTCTGTACTGATAATGTGATTTCCAGGCACCTGTACTTTAAAAAAGTCATCTCCATTGCTAAAAAGGGAAGTTTGTACCCATGGACAGTCTCTCTTTGGGCTTCTCCTTTTTTAATCTCTCACAGAATGCCACGCTTCAAAAATGTGCATAACAATGAAGATAACTAATCTTAAAAAAAAAAAATACATAATATGAAGTATTACCTAACCTCTACTATCAAATCATACAAATAAAATCCATGTGAAGAAAAATGTTCCCTAAATTGTACTCTAAGATTTCTGTACATTAAGACTCATTTACAAATAAACAATACATAAAATCCTAATACAATGTATTTTTCCGTAAAGAATACAATTGATTAAATCTTCACGAGTAGGATCAGCTATCTAGAATTACAACTTTTCCTACTGCAGGCTATTCCTGTTGCTAGTGGTTATTGCTACTGCCAAAGACCCAGCTGCAAACTAATGTGAAACTGTTACAGGTAGCCTACCACAGAAATTTGATTAAAAAAAGGGGGGGGGGGGGGGAAGCATGAATTTAACAAGCTAATCTTTGCTATAGTAATTTCAGCAGTGGGTATGGTACCAACTTCTGTCAGCTAGGCAACCTATGTGTAGCAAACAGGCACAATTTTGTGTGTGAGAACTAGGACACAAATTGTAGCCTTTGGTTTCAACACATTTCTTTTCTCAGTGAGCTATTTCCTTGTAGGGACTGTTGGTCCCTTGCCTTTACTGAATACAAGCCAACACAGGGTAACACTGTAATAAAGCAAGTTGGAATATTCTATTACAAAACGTTTATTTTCCACATTTAGTTGTCACTTTTCACCAGTTACAGAAATTCATTCTGTAGTTTCTTTCTGCGCTAATTCAGTTTTACCATTTCTATTGTGCTTTGTGAGGCTATCTTCCATTTTCTTTTCTTTACCAAGGGAGAGAAAAAAAATCGTAGGTGCTGAGACAGGCTTCTCTGAACACTGTTTCTTCATTTTGATCCTTACTAGGTCTTCCATTTTGGGCTGTTCATCTGGTTTTTAAGCTTGTGGCGAGTATCTTCAAGTTCTGACTTGAGGATATTGATGCAGAATTCAGAGGAAAATATTACCATAATATTTGGATATAAAATGTACACGCATACTATATGTTTACAATCATCACTAGGATTTTTTTCAAGGCTTTAAATGTTACTTTTTTTAGCAGATGGATTGGGGAAATTCTAAAAATAAAATAAAAAAGCCCCCAGTAGGTGTTTTATTACAGCAAGCAAATATGTGCACTCTCACAATTAGAAGAATACAGCCTATGGGCAATTGTTTAATTATTCACACGAGAGACTCATTCAGTCATTGTTTCTATGTAGTTGGGGTGCTCCCTAACTCCCATCATTTCCCATTCATGCATTCTGAGGCAGGGGTAGTTTCCCTCTTCTCATACAGTCCTCATTATTGTCATCCCTGCTTGATCATTTTGTATTCTTATTACAGCATCACAATGTATTCTGCAGAGGCCATACTGACAGCCATAAATTACCACCATGATATTTGTTTTATTTATTAAGTAGTGATTCATAGAGAGCATTGTAGATCTGTACATTAGCATGCACCAACTTCCTGGGTGCTAGAGAATAAGATGTTGCTTGTGACCAACAAAGCATGAAGTAATTTAGTATTTGGTCGTTGAGACCTTTCTTTGTTTAAAATAAATTTGTCGTGACTGTGACTGGAGACAGACTCTAAAGGTGGCAGCTGCTGGTAAAATGTTATCAAAGGAAAACATGCACATCTCATAGTTCCTGTTGCCTATGGTTGTCTCCAGAAGCACAGAGAAAAAACTCTTTCAAACTGCATGACCTGTACTCACTCGCAGTTTGTGGAAGGTGCGTCTAGCTGGAGGTACTAACCATAAATATGCGATTACAGTTAATTTAGAAACAGTAAATTTTGATGAAAAGAACAAAATACTTAACTCTGAAATTAGTTTTCGAGGTGAATTCACAGAAGTGAATCAGGCTGATTTCATTCAATGCAAAAGCTATTAAAATAATCAGCTCATGTGGCAAAGGGGAAGACAAGGCTCACTTAAGCCTGCATCTCCTTTCCTTTCCTGCAAGTACCTTAATCATAGCACTTTCAAACATCTTCTTTGTTGACATAGCTCCACTTTGTACTCAATATATATACAATATATTGTGTATGTACTATTAGAGTGGTATAGCAATTAGAACTTGGTTTCCCATGTAAATTGCTTCAATAAATAGGGAATAGAATTATTTTTACTGTCTCTGGCTTATTGAGTATGTGAATATTTATTGAAAGTATTAAAAAGTTTCATCAAGAGAGACAGAAAAATACCTACCAGTAATCTCCCCAAGAGATTGGGGAGTTCTGGGGACGATAGAGGTGAAATAATTTTCAGGCTTATCAGTAGCTTTCTCCTTGTTTCTGTGAGTGGCAGCTGTGTTAAGTTTTCCAGTGAAAACTTAAGTGAAAAAAAATGAGGAAAAATATGTTTGATTTTCTTTAAGTTGTTCACTGATGAAATTAGTGGAAACTCCTTTGCACCATTCAATAGTCTGGTTTCCTCTGCCAGTTGATACTGGCTTCCTGCGTTGTTTGCAGGGAATATTCCTCTACACTGTGAGAAACATAGAATAATGTATTAAGCAGGCCAAGTTATGGTAACAGGGCAAGAGAAGGTGTTTTGTATAGTGACACAGCACCATAAAACAGTGTCACAGCCTGTTAAAGAAGATTGATTATGGGTTCCCTCCCAAAAGCAGAGGTCATTATCAGACCATTTTCACACTAGAGTATTCTCATCCCACCACATCATTTAACATAGTTCAGGCCAGTTACATTGGTGGCAAACTACATAAAGCTGTTTCTTCTTTTTTACAGCTCTTTAGGCCAAGGTGAGATCAGAGGTATGGGAGTGGTTTACTTTCCTGTGGACCCTTATTGTTTTTCTTTTGAGCTACAGATGGAACTTGGTGTAGCCCTTTGAAAATCCAAAAAGAAAACACAAGTATATTCTTGACCAACATGCAAGAGGCAGAGAAAACTCCAAGAAAGAAAAAGATAATAGAGCAAACAAGGTTTTTATTTGTCAAGATAGGTATTATACTTTTTTCTTCTATGTATGCACAGTAACTGGAAAGCTGACTTCTGAGAGCTCATGGGTCATATACCTCAAGTAATAGCTGCAGATAAGTCACAAATCTAGCAAGATCTTTCTCTTTGATAGAAAGACCCATTTTCCCTAAAAATAAAAATTTTATAAGTATGAGTAATTACTGAGGAGCAATGAAAAGCACTGTTAAAATCCTAGGGGAGAAAAAAACTCAGTAAAGATGATTAATGGTTATCAGCTATAAAATAAGTGTTTTTAAGCTCTGTCAACTTTGCTTTTCTAATGAGGACTTAACTGCTTCTAAAGTAAAGCCTTTATCCAAGCTGTATTTTGTATTTCATTTAATCAATGCTTTGTATAGACACAGTTACCATCATCATAACCTTTCAGTTCTTGTGTTTTGGCATCTTGCAGTTTTTATATGCAAGTTTCAGGCTCAAGGGAAGAAAATTCAGCTGAAATGTCCAAGTGCAATTTAATGTGTGATGCAGAGCCATAGAACTCCTCTCAGACTTGCTTATTGTTGCAAAGAGAGCCTTTGTAATTACTGGGGGATTATGGCAGAATATGAAAGACCTTGAAAGTGGCTTTCTTGCAGATCAGGCATGTGTTCTGCTCAAACTCCAAAACAATCAGCTAGAGTAGTGAAGCAGAAGTATATGAAAATGTGAAGAGTTCACTGAAAAGGTCCTTATAGAAGCTCCTAATTAAAGAAATAAAAATTGAGTTTAAAGAATGTGAAAGTTTCTCTCGTCAGAATGGAAAAAAGGCCTTATGAGGACTGGAAATGAGATGACAACACAAATACAGTGGATTCATCCTCTTTTTTTTTTTTTTTTTTTTTTTTTTTTCTCTATCTGCAAAAGAAATAAGGAAAATTGAGCTTAATGGTACATAAATAAAAATAATTAAATGGAAACTAGTTGTAGTGGTACATTACCTGAATTAATATACAAGATTAAAAGACCAATAACCCAGAAACAATTTAGTTACTTTTCTGTTCTTATGTAAATTAGTGAACAATTTTGGACAAGAACAGGGTGTAGTATAGCATCAAGCTACTTATCATATTAGCTTTGACTTAATTATTTTTTCTCTAATTATTTTTTAGTTATTAAGAATCACTCTCTTAATTCTGACCCAATTTCTGCAAAAAAGCTGCACTTCTTAATATCAACACTTAATTTTTTACTTTATCCTTTTCTTTTTCAGAGCTAAAAAAAAAAAAAACAACAAAAGCAATATAGCATTTTGTTGTGTTATGTAGTGGAAATAGTCTACATCAGACATGTAAATGTGGTTATATAAATAGTTTTATTCCCAATTATTTCATGTGTCCAATCCTGATCATAGAGGATTGAGTGGTAACCTTTCTTCTTTATACTGGAAGTTGCATTGGCACTCGAGTTTTCTATTAATGCTTTCTTCCCAGTGATGCTGAAATTAAAGTGAGTTAAGGTAAATTACCAACTGAGCAGGTTAAGAATATCATACAGCAGTTCTGGAGATATTACATCTGTATATTAAACTAACACAATTCTGAAACTGAAAGATCTATATATTTACATTTTAAATTGTAACTGCTGCATAGCCATAGAACTGTTTTATAAAAGTAGTTAGGGAATCCTGATTCTTTTTCAAGTTTGCTTGACAACATTAGCATCTTTTCATTTTATGTGTATTTATGAATAACACCATAAGACTTTTTTTCCTACATTTTAATCCATAGCATACTTAAAAAGTAGTTAAATGCTCTTTGGCCATATTTTTCTTTTGTGAAATATTTGTTATATAATTGAAAGGCAAAATTCTACAAATGTGCCAAGTTATTGTTTATATGAAAGCAGCTTTATACTGTGTGTCTATCAATACTCAGTTGCCTGTTACAATAACCAATAAAACCTAAAAAAAAAAAAAAAAAAAGTTCCACAGATTTTGATAGTGACACTTGCTACACCTCTTAGTCACGAGGAAGGACTTTCCCCTAGTACCTATTCTTTTTCATTGAATATCCTATGAACATCTTTGAGAAAGAAACACCATACATTTTATGAATAGAGACTTGATTTACACCATTTATCAATGTCTTCGTTTTCCATTTCAGATCTTAATTTGTCACATCAAAGCAGAATTATATTAAGCAGGCAGTCAACTGGCTCTTTTTATTAACTGACTATTTTTATTGGAGTCAGTTAAAAATTAGCAATTACCCACACAAACTTCCTTCTCTCCTGCTCAGACTGAGAAGTTTTAATTGAAAAGTGCTTGAGCTTTCTAAAGTAAAAATGTTCTTTTGTATTCAGATGGGGTGGGAAGGAATGGGACACTGGAAACTTAGGAATTATGAATTCCTATAAGAAGCACAACTTATCCAAATGGGCATCTTCATTGGTAAAAAAGCTAGACTGGAAAAAAATAAATAAAATAATAATTTTCCCTCGTTCCTAAGAGGCAAATGGAAAAAAAAAATGTTATTTTTTCATGCACAGCTATTAAAAAATAAAAAAGAAAAATAAATGCTATGTGAATGCAGCAGCCTGTTCTAATGTTCTTGTTCAGGAGTACGTAGTGACTTGTATGTGTTATATACATATGCACACAAGCAAGGATTAATATTGTAAAATGTTGGCCTAAGACTGAATATTTTTGAATATGTAACTTTTATATAACCATCAAGTTAAGTTATTGATGCAATTGTAAAAAGCTGAAAATGTTCCTTTAACCAAAGCCATGTCATATTTCTAGCTTAACATTGCAGCTTTACCAGCCTTTTGCTGTTGAAACCCACTTTCTGTTTGAAAGATTTACATCCAGTTAACTTGTCATTGATATCCCTGGAGCTTCTGAATGCTGTCAGAAAAACACGAAGGTTTTAGGAGTGAAATAGTGACAGTGAAAGAAAAATAAGATTTAAATACCATAAGTGAATTATGCCTTGTTCAAATTTAAACAACAACAACAACAATCTGTATCTAATCTTCAGGAAAGCAAATGAATTCTCAAGTCAGAGCTGAAGGCTAGTAGTCAGGAATTCAGGTATACTTTTCTGTTATTTGATGTAGTGATTTATTTCCTCATAAAACAGACTCATATGTGCTTCAGGCAGTATATAATAAATTAAATACAAAATACTGCATTCAAATAGGAGGCTTACAACCACGATATCATAGAAATTCAAAGCTCGTATTGCCAGATGAACTATACTGATTTCTCTGTGTCCAGATGCTATCTCAAAAAAGAAAGACTATGACCATTTCTTTCTCATATGCTAAAAAGTATGATGAATATACTCTGCACTATCGGAAATCTTAACTTAATATGCTTTCCAGTATAGTATCATCCTCTCCCTCTGCTAGTTCTGAGAATGTCATTTGTAATACAGTTCTTAAATGGCAGTCAATCCTAGCTCCACGTGGGTTATTAGTGTATTACATACATATATTAAGAGAAATATCCAACTCAAGAGCCAAAAAACAAACGAACAAAAAAACCAAAACAAGACAAAAAAAACACCAGTGGGGAGGGAAGGGGATTTATCCATGATGCAAAAATCTTTAATTCAAATCTTTAATCTAATCTGAGCCTGCATGGTGGATAATGTTTTTACATCAAATATCTGGATACATGTCTGGTGAATAAAGGGATGACTAAAATTAAAAAAAATATAAAAAAATAAAAGAGGAAAAAAGGAAAAAAAAAGTAAATATATATATTTTTTCAAAACGTAGATTGAATTTGGAATGACTTTTATTTTCCTTTTTGGAAAAGGAAATAGAATCACAAAACTTCAGGGAGGAGACAACAACTGTTTCTCTTTTTCATCTTCTTCCCCTTTCCACCCACTCACCTCTGCCCCCACAAAGCTGCAGAACTCACCGTATGTTTTTAATGCAGTGACTCCTATATATAGGAGACTAGGTTTCAACTCCTTTCCCCTGACTGAGATTTAAACCCTTATTTCCCACCTTCTAGGGGAATCACCCAGGCACTGGATATTCTGCAGTTGTATGCTCTCACCTGAGCTATTTGAACTGCTACTTTGACCTAGCTGTGTGCCTCCCAAGTGAATGCTTTAACTGCCAGACCAAAGAGTCATTCTTGCTCTTTGACTCAGTATTTAAATAATCCATGCAGAACAGCTTTTCCATGGGGATCAAGAGAAGCCAATTACAGATTTCTTACTGGTTTAAGAACTCTTCTGGGAAAGTGAAAATGTGGGTTCAAGAACACACGAACAAAGAGGGACTTGAACCTGATTGTCCCACATTGTATATCAGATGAGGCCCTAACCACGGAGCTATTGAATAAATGAAGAGAGGGGGGATTCCCTTTACTTCCATGAATGATTTACAAAGAGTGTGTAAACCTAATCTTTCATTTCCAGTTCTTTGGTTTTGTGTTTAAATGGCTTCTGCAGAGTTCCCTGTGTCTCTGACAAGTGTATGTATTGCTTGTTGGACAAAAATACTGTTTTTAAGAACGGTGATAATTCTTCTCCACATTTTTTTCCCCTAAATATTTCCAGATTATTTATTAGTTAGTCCATAATGAAATCTAAGCATGTTTTTTATTTGGCAAAATATTAGTTAAGTTGGAAAGGGATGGTTTAGGGGGGAAAAAATTATCTTTCAGTACCTGTTTTGTTAAAGCATTTAACTGAAAAAAAAATAAAAATAAAAAATCATACACCAAGTTCTGCTGTATATGCTTCTGTATTCCCTAACATTTCATACTTCAAGGACCTGTACTGAACTAACATGCTGTCATTAAGAGGGTTTAGTAGAAGCTGCTATCTACATGAGTGTGCTAATTTAAGCTCAGACACAAAGATCAATACAAACAAGGAAAAAAAAAAAGGTGCTGCCTGTTTATTAATCCTGAGACATCTTTCTTTGCAGTGTACATTGCTACAGAATATGAGAGAAAGTCCCAAAAAGTATAGCTATATTTTTAATGGGGGGAAAAAATGAGCCAGCAAAATCTTTTAGGCAAAGGTCATGTATTGATCACTTGCAAGAAAATCTTTCAGGAGCAGTCTGCAGTTACAGAAATAGTTGTTCAATATTGCAAATATGTCCAAAGTCACAAGGAAAATCTGCTAGTACCAGTTATGAAACCCAGACTTTCTGAGGCTTAATTCAGTGAATGATTACCCTCCTTTAGGGGGGTGGTGAAGGAATAAGAATGGTGAAGTGTGCCATCTTTGGAAACTTTCAGCTAACTCTGCTAAAAAGAAGGCTTTTTTTTTTTTTTTTTTTTTCTTTTTTTTTTCTTTTTTTTTTTCTTTTTTCTTGATTTCCCAAGCTTTTTCTTTACAGCAGTGAATGAATGGTCAAGAACATAGACACTTCCGTCTTCAAGAGCAAACAAGAAAGATCAAGACATAATCCAAAGAACAAAGCCAAACCTACTAAAGCTCCATGACTGTGTTTCTTTTCCCTTTAAGAAGTTTCCCTCAGAAAATGAAGAAAATCTTTCCTTTTCTGATTATACATACTCACAAAGATCCACTACACTTTTCATGAGGGAAGGAAACTTAGTAGCCTAGATCTGCTGTGGAAGGTGGTTATGCCACAGTAGGTATTTTAGGCATCTCTGATGCCCTACATGTAAACCAGATTTTCCTGAAATATATAATAGAGCTGTTGCATTTCTGATGCTCTTTTATTAAATGATAACAGGGACCATTAGTCTCATGAGTTGCTCTTATGCATTCCAGTTCTCCCAAAATAATGCAGTAATTTTTTTTCTGAAAGACCTTATAACCAGAAACCCTAAAGAAATCAACATTCTTGCTGGAGGAGTCTGTTGTATTTGCCAATTATTAATTTGTTGTTTGTTGACTTTTTTGCCAGAGGATATATAGTATGTTGGATTTTTACAGGTCACTGTCCTATTGAAACTATTGTCCATAAAACATTCTGAATTCTATTTTTAACTAAATGCATTCTCTATAATCCTGGACTTTCTCATTCCATAAAGCTACAACTATTTTCTGTTCTGATTAGTACATTTCAGCAAATGTTTTATTTTCAAAACTGAAAATGTCTTCTGAACTGCACTGGTGAAAACAATTATAAAATGCAAGCAATCTTTATTTCTTTCTTCCCACCTCTATCCCCTTTGATTTAATGAGCATTTAAGCACAGTGTTAATAAAATTAGTAATCGCAATTCTCGTACATGTTCTTTATGTAGTTATCTAAGAATCTTCTCAGTATGTATTTCACAAAATTAAAAAGGCATATATAACAACCTAAAAACTAAACCTTTAGAGTGATTATCCATTCCCATAAAGCAAAAGCAATATGAAGTGCAGCTGGACAACTTCTGCACTGAAAGTGTTGTGGAAGCATCTGACCCATCTGTGAAATCGGCAGGGCAAGCAAGTAGGGCATCATTGGGTTTTTGTAGTGCCCGTTCAGCCCAGTAAGGGAGCTAACTGGTAGCAGCAGCTGGATGCAAAGAGATAAGAGAAATACAACAGAACAGGTGCTGGAGGGATCAAAAAGTGAATTTTGGCAGTGATTTTTTTAAGAAAGTTTCTTTCAGGATATCCTTGTTCAGTTCAGTTGTTCAGTTGTCTCAACATGTCTCTTTCAGGATTTTCCACAGTTAACTCTCTTCTGGCATACTGTACATATGCTGTGCTAAATCCATCTCCTCTGACACACTCCAGGCTTGAGCTATTGTAACTTGGTTAAGAATCTTCTTCACTCACACTTGCCATTTGAAACTGCTTTCTTATTTCACCTACTGTCAGACTAGACCAAAACTGATATTCAGGAAACTCCAAAACCAAGAAAAAATAAGATATAAAACTGTGAAATATTATATATATATAAAGCATGCTTTTTCACATTGAGCCTATATTAACCCACATTGAGCATATATTAAATTGTAATCCTCTATGTCCATTGGTAAGAAAGTTTTAGAAAATGTGTAGTTTGGCTTAGTTAACATTAGATAGGTGCTTCTAGCTTCAAGCTTGTGCTGAAACTTTACGTATTTTTCTGATTTCCTTTCTGTTATTTAGTAGATATAATTAATCTCTAATTAAATGAATGATGCTGTGCAAAATTGTTCTCCAATCCTCTAAATATTTGCTAATTGGAATAGTAAACCTCAGTGATTGACTTTTTAGTTTTCAGATATGTACCACTCAACTATGTCAATACATATTTTGGATCAAACTATACTTAGATTGTACAGGAGGTCCCTTCATTCAGAGAAAAAAGAAAAATAAAAGTCTGGTTTTGTATTCCTGCTGAAACAGAAAATTGATTAGGTCTCAATGCAGTAAATATGACAAGTGCAACTTTTAATCAAATATTTCTCACTAGATCTTTCCATTTGGATTATGCAAAGCAGACAAAAGATTTGTTCTTTGTAGAACTGATATGCTGCCAGTAAAATCAAGGTGTTTTCTCTTTTGTACTTTCACTTTATTCTTTATTTTTTCACAAAAAAAAAA
This sequence comes from Aythya fuligula, assembly GCF_009819795.1. NCBI lineage: Eukaryota > Metazoa > Chordata > Aves > Anseriformes > Anatidae > Aythya > Aythya fuligula. The sequence goes on along the minus strand of NC_045562.1, from coordinate 21,859,728 downwards.
AAATAAGGTAAAATCAACAATCACCTGAAGCACAGCTACCTATAGCAGGACTTAATCTTTCTATTAATTATTCCCTGCCTGGGTGTCACACCAAGGCCACTTAAGTCACTTCAGCTCCAGAGATGTTTAGAAACACTTCTGAGTACTTTAATGGTTCATCAAGACCTAACCCTTTGAACATTGCTTTAAGGCATTTTGGCTGTGCTCTGAGTCACTGAAGCAAAATTGGAGCATCTGGATGCAGTGTCAAAATAGCCCATGCAGCCTCAGTGCAGCACCCAAGTGGATAATGTCAACACGGAATACAAACACCGCATTAGTGATTGCCGGAAGGCTACAGTTCATCTTCCTCTGAAATACAATGCAAAAAAGTACAAGAAAAGTTAAAGGGTGATAGGATTTTTCTTCGTATCTTCTGTTAAGTGAACAAAGACTCAAGCTATTTTTGATGGTTTGTTAAGTGTTTGGCAGCTTTTTCAGTCCTCATTCGCCCTACTAATCCACCATTTGCTCTTCCATTGACAAAGTAATGAATGATTTTTTCAGTTTATGCCATGTAAGATAACAGAATGCAAAGGAATGTATCCAGTTGATGACATTACCCATGCATCAGAGTGAAGAAAAAATATGCCAATATTTTATTAGCCTAATAGTAATGTAACATCTAATTATACTCTGTAGAGTTGTATGTAAAATTTCCTTATTTCTGTGAGCTTTGTGAAATCATATTTCTTTGTTGTTTTTTTTTTTTTTTTTGCTCTTACAGATGGCAGCAAAATTACATTCCTTTGATTGAAAAGTGCATTGTAAGTAACTCTTTTTATTCCTCCTCTCAAATTAGGTTTCACATTTTATTTTATTTTCCCGAAATTGCTAAAATTTCATTTCTTTGCTGTTTCTATAGACAAAACTGGGTTCCAGTACTACTTCCTTGAAAACTGATGCACAATTGCTCTGTAAGAGCCCATGAGACATCTGGCATGTGGCTACAGATAGAATCCCCGGGAAAAATTTCTTTTGCCATAGGCAAGAATAGCTTATGTGAGGCTTAGGCCAACAGGTCAAGAAATATAAATGCAGAAACATGCTAAACATACCACCTGGCATCAGGCTCTGCCTGGACATTCTGTATTCTATTGGATGATCTGTAGAGCCCACAACAGAATGAATACTGGAGAGCAGAACTGGGGCAGAGCAGCACATAGTCTAATTCCTGATTACCCATTTTTCTGCATATGCATCTAGGACTTCCTATGTATATACGGTGCCTGGAGCTAAATCCAAGCAGAAGCATAGGACTGACTTGAAGCTTCGCTATCTTTATGCATTTCAGATAGTACAGATGTGTTTTGTGTGTGTGTATATATATATATGCTTATAAAACAACATACAGTAAAATAATTAGTTGTTCAATGATACTAAAAAACTGCTAAACACACTCTTTTATTATTCACACTACTATTATACATGCAACGCCAAAATAAATTCAGGTTGGAACATGTCAAGTAAATGGGTGACACTTTTTCTAACTTGTCTAACTGCCATTAATTTAGTTAGTATTCATTGTAATTACACTGATCATAATGAATTCATTTAGTATTAATGTGAACATTATACATCTTTTTAGGAACTCCATTATAATTCAGCAATAATTAATGTACATATTAAATAAGTGTTACTACTCAACACTATTATAAAGCCATGTTGTTTCATTTGAAAAGCTTTAGAGCAGGTTGTGTTTGATCTGATTGGTATTCTGATTGTTGCCAAGAGGTATTTTGCAATGGCAAAGGGCAATGCACATTGGGAGACTCTTGTTAACTTTTCACAGAGATTCCATGTTTGCACTTGTCTCCTGATCCACGTATAATTTAGCATGTGAAGCAAGATTCTGCATGGCCGTGATAGTGCAAAAGGTATCTAACAATCCTCAAAAAAAATAAAAAAATAAAAAAATAAAAAAACCTGACTCTTCATACCTTATCCAATAAAGGAGGTGTCTGTTTGTAAGTGAAGTACTTCAACACCTACATTTTATGATCATTCTTCCCTTATACCCTCCAAGAGGAACCCAAAACTGAGAAACAAGTATTTCCCATATGTCACTCATCAAGAAAACCTAGATGCCTGGACAGCATCCATGCCTGGGTCAGGGAGCTGCACAAAAATAATGAGTAGTAAACATGTAGCACAATAACTGCCAAGAGTCATCTGGCTATGCATCCTGTCTCTGGGCAGTGACAAGTGTATTTCTAGAAAACAGGAAGAGTAAGAATTACATGATATTACTACAGACACTCTCTCAGACTCCAACAGTTTTAGCTGAAGAATTTCCATCAGATCAAGGTTGTTTATAAGAGATAGGATTTTGTTGGTTTTCTCTTCCACAAATCTATTCCCATAAACCTGTGTAAACTTCACAGGTGTCCTTTGACAGTAAGTTGAACAGGTCTGCTTCACTCTTCAATGTGTGCATAAAGAACTAATCTTTATTTTTAATACAGTTTTGTCTAGCTTCACATGAATCTGCATTGTATTAGATTGTTTTGAACTGGAAGAACAGTAAGCAGTCAATGTCTATCCATTCCCTCTATACCACCACTGATTTGGGAGCATCAACTATATCCCTCCTAGGAGATCTTGTCAAGAGAAGTATACTACTCTGCTACTTGTAAGCTAGATGGTGGGTTTCAAAGTGTGACAGGTTCTTAAGGTTTATATCATTTCAGAATGATTTCTCCTGCATTTCTTCTCAGTTTCTTACTGACTACTGATGTTGAACTCTTATGGAACTATTGGCTCATTTCTGCATGGTACTTAAAAACTCCAAGCAAGTGTTGTAGGCAATGTATGAACATATGGTTTTTTTTGTTTTTTTTTTTTTTTTTTTCTTCCACCTTGGGTATCACTTTACATTTATTTACATGGCATTTAATCTGCTATTGTATTGCCTTGTCACTCAGTCTTGCAAGTTGTTTCTGGAATTCTTACTGTCTGTCTCTGTCCTTGCTTCCCCAACAACTCCATGAGAAGAAACATATCTCTCCAACTTTCATTCCCTTTCCCAGGCATTTATGAATGTTGAACCAGCACTTGAATGTTGATCCAACACTGGACTTTGCAAAAGTCCTGTGGCAATGTTTCTTGTTTGCAGGAACTGGACAATTATTCCTACTCTCTAGCCTTAGAGCTATCTCTTCCACATGCCTTCATTTGTACCCCCTCATTGTTGATTTTTAATAGCCTTTGTTGAGAAACTTTAGCAAACACCTTTTGCCAATCCAAGGTAAACTCCAAATGAGTAACTCCAGCCAACCAAATCACTTGCATTCATATGTCTGTTCAACAAAATGAAGTATTTCTGTAGGTCTCCAAAGTAGAAATTGCCTTTACAAAAGCCATCTTTACTCTTGCTAAGTACATTATATTTATTCAAGATCCACTCTTGAGATCTTTATAGTTTATACTGACTTGCTTAATATGCACATCAATCTCAAAGACTGTGGTTTTTTACATCTTGGATTGAACTTCTTATTTATATGTATTTGCACTGCATTTTACATCCTCTTGCTCACCGTACCTTTGCAATTCTAGGTGAGGAGAATGTACCACCACAAGTCAATAAGCTGTTCCACCTGTGAATTGTCTAACAACTCTTCAGTGAACACTATCGTATTCTAATGATTTGTTACTATTCCTTTTCTCCTTCAAGGGGATATTCCCACAGAGAGTTATTAGGATACATTATTACACAGCAAGCAATCTTTACCTGCAGTTTTACAAAATACGTCAATGTAATGCTAATTAATACAAAGTCCACTAATCTATGAACTTCTGACTTCTCTTCTGTTGATATATTTGACCTTGGGCAAATCACTTAACCTCTGTGTTTCTTTATTGTTTCCTTTCTTAAAATGGGAAGAATGGAATTAGTGTTCTCTTTAAAACTGCTGAGCTTTATAGATTATATGTATGCTAGGTATTCTTAGTTAATTTTCACACTGAATTGAATTAAGTTTTGGAATAGAATAGTGGATAAAATAGAATACCTTTTAACAGTTATGAAATTGTTATTAATATGAGAGATAGAGTGGGAAACTAATTGGAACTGCCCTAAATTTAGAAGCAGTTCTTGGTTACTTCAGGAAAAATAAAAGAGAAAAGATTATATATATATATATTTTTTTTTTGTACAGTAGATGCTAAATTTCCCTACTTTCTTTTTTAAATGTACTTTTTATGATTAATGCATTTGTAAGGCATTTGTTCTGCTCCTTAGTCTTTATTGTGTTTTTAAGTTGCATAAATGTATACACAGAAATTCAAGATTAATTTCATCTATATCATATATATTAATTACTGAGAAATAATGGAAAGAAATTCCAGGGTGGCGATATGGTAGATTAAAGTAGACCGGTTTGCTCACTGGAAGTATTGCTTCTTATTGAGCTAAGCATTTGCCACTTGTGAAATGTTAATGAATTTTTTGTCCTCTTCTTTCATGAAAATCTTCTCTGTCTTGTTAGTGTTGAAGTGTCCTTCTCCCTTTCTCAGGCAAAATTCATCCATCCAGTCACTAGCTTCCTGCTTCTATGTAGATGAGACCAAAGCATTAAACTAAGAACGTGCACTTTTCTTCAGCCTTACTTAGGGCTCTTTGGAAGGCTACTACCAATTATTTCTTACAGCCTAGTGATACTTAGGTGAGCACAGTCTTGTCCACCTTGATATTGCTACGTACTATGCCAATAGAAATCTTTTTCCTTTTTTCCCTTTTCCTTTTCATTTTTTTTTTTTCTGTCTTTTTTTAATGGTTATTAGTTACTTGTACTGATTTATGATCCTGTTTGCACAGATACTGAGCTACTGAACTCCAACAGCTTTGGTGGAAATGAAAGCAAGGTGGTGATTCAAAATACTTGCAGAAGCAACACCAATAGTTACTAATGCACACAGATGGTTAATGTTGTCTGTTTTGTTGTGTTTTTTTTTTTTTTTTGTTTTTTGTTTTTTGATGATATATTTCCTTTTTTTTTTAAACAACAAAAAGTAAAACTATGATCACTATTTTGCCCTTTGTTGTGAAGTATTAATTCTATGTTTCTAACTGTCTACAGAGCTGGCAAAAATGTTTAAAAAGTTCAATGGCAAATTCAATGAAATGGCATTTCAATTCAGTCTGAAAAAAAATTTCAGTCTTTAGGAACAATGTTATTATTTGTGTTTGGCATGTACTTTGGGGACATACTAAATGAGATTTTTAATGTCTGCTTATTTGGCAATACCAGTCAAAGAACAGATTAGTCTCACTTTTACCCTCCTGGTTTGGACAAGTTTGGATAGACAGTAGGTTATTCCTCCTCTGTTTTTAATATATTTTTTTTTAATATTTGCCATGCAGTTTCCCATTTCTTCTTTGTCTTTCCCTTTTTCCATTTCCCTTTTCTCTTCTTTCTTTATTCCACATTCCACGTTATATATTGCCCTGTTTCCAGACATCATCATTTTTGGATCTTAGTCCATATACACTTGTCATATTGGTGGTTTTTTTCTTCCAGCTTCTTTACGATTTTTTAAGGCCTTCAGTCATGTTCCCCTTTCAGTTAATATTTCAGTTAGATCAGTCTCTCAGTAGTATAGCTTGTTCTTGTTCTTGAACATGAAAGAAAGCTGGAGAAATGACCATGGAGGAGTACTCATGAAGAGTTTTCTTACTGAAGTATATGAAATCAGCTATGAATCCAAATAAACACTGTCTTTAAACTATGGTTTGCTTAAATCAACTGAATTCAAAGGTATTTGAATTCAGAGATACTACATATTCTGGCTTGCATCCCAGCAAGAGGGATCAGATCACAAGTTGTACATTGTGTACCTGGTGCTCAAGGACTTGAGGGTTCTGTCCCATCCCTTTCACTTAAGCTTTGCTTTTCAAGGTTAGCATTTAGATCTATCTAAGTAGAGGAATTAAGAAATAAGTGCCTGAAGACATGTGGTCTAACAGATACATAATACACCGTATTGTTGCCCAGAGTCACTTTTTATAGTGTTGTAGAAGTTCTCAGAAAAACAGTATTTATAATGGAAACCTTTAACAGTCTTTTACCATAGTTGCTAGCAGGCACTGATATAATGCTAATATGACAGCTAAGATTTTAGTGAGAGACACTTTTATTTCCCTGATAAGAGAAGTGTTATACATACTGAAAACCAGACGGATTTTTCTGGCCAGTGTCTCCTCATGTTTGTGCCAGTAGGGATTTGCTGACTACTCAAATTATCTTTCACAGGTTAGCACATGTCTATCTTATACAGAAATGTTTATCTTTCTTTCCTGACATTTCTCTAAATGGTCGTGTTTTTTTTTTTTTTTTTTTAAAAAAAAAGGAAAGCAGACGTTGTTGTTGTTATTAAGTGGCTACCTAATGTTCACCCCAGAAAACTGCTAGACTTTTATTTTATAATGCAAGACATCAATTCAGGATTAGCTTGCCTTCTAGCAAATCAAATTTTGTTTCTTACAAAATACATTCATAATTTGCAATAGTCCCTTCTCTGGAAAAAAAAAAAAGTCTAGATAGCATTTATAAGGTTAGAAAAATATGCTGATGCATTAAAATAAGCTCCATTGTATTTTAACTTTGATTCTGGATGAAACTTTCTTTATTTTTGATCTGTCATAGCAAGGGTCATTTCTACATCTGTATAAACTACAAGTCATATTTCATAATTTCCCCTGGTCTCTCAGAAAATGTTAATATACCACACAAGATTGATATAATAGTGTATCCTTATCCATATTTTCAAATCTCTATGCCACCTTAATCTTTTTCACTTGGTATGTAATTTCACGTTCTTGAAATATTTAAACTCATTTTATACCTTTGTCAAATTTTTTAGCATTGTTGTAGGAATTTCACGTCATGATAATTGTACTTTAGGGAAAGTCTCAGATGTAGAATCTGGGCAGAGGACAGGCAGTACATCTGATGCCCTTGAGAAGAAGCAGTGTGGATTTCCTTCTTGATCTGTGTGCTAGAAAAGTGATGTGTTTGGCCCAAAGCAGAAATTACTTAGAGTAAACTACCTAGGGTAATTTCTGGTCTGTGGAGCAAAGTTTTCAGGTCTTCTCTGTTTTTCACACTAAACTTTAATTCCTTAATTCAATAAGATGAACATCTGAAACTCATTTTATTATATGCTGGTACTTCCAGCAATTATATTAACATGTTCCTACCAAAAATGATCAGTTAATTCTGGTATTTAGATGTTAAAGAGTATTCAGTTAGAGGCCAACAGAAATGTATGCAACATTATAGTTAAATATCCCTAGATACTTGCAGACAGAGCAATGCATTATTATTAATTACAATTAATTTATCAATGAAAGTCTCTTAAGAGAGAGTATGTACAGTTGTATAGTGTATTCAGCATTGTAGTAATAACAGACTATTGCCCTCTATTGCCTTCTAAGCCAGATTTCAGAGGATAGGAAGAAAAAGGATTAAATTTCATGACCATCACTGAAAATATTTTATTCTGATAGGCAGCAATGAAGCAGATAGATTTAACAGATGAGGGAACTTTTATTCAGCCACTAAAGTCTGAGACTATTAAAGCAATAACTGAACACGGAATAAAAGTAAAACTCCTTGTCTTGTAAATTTGAGGGCTTTTTTTCGTTATTAATTTTTTTTTTTTTTTTTTTTTACATACAGTTACATTAAAACTAGTGCAAAATGTGTAGGTTATTTTTCTATGTAGAAAAAGCTGGTTGGTTTGTTTGTTTTCTGGTGGGGGAGGATTCTAGATTCTGTTCATACATCTACTGCTGTTTAATGGAGATAAAAAAGACAAATGCAGTCTGAAGCTTGCTTCTTACAAAGTCAAATACATATATAATAGACTTCTGGTTTAAGTTGCTTTAGCCACAGGTAACAATTTACCTGCTTCATCTTAATGAGTAAAGCTACTAGTGATGAAATAATATGTAGGATGTTCTTTTTTATATACAAATATAAAATACATATATACAAATATATGTATATATATCAATATATATCAACATACACATATATATATTGATATGTATATCAATATATATCAATATACAAAATGCTTTCTTAATCTGTTTTCCCTCATGTTCTTGAACATAAATTGCTATACCAGAAGTTGCTGTAGTACAATCCACACCCAAAGATATTTTTTTTTAAATGCCAGAAAATTTGCTATTGTTTCTAAAAGTTAACCTGATTCACCTGTGCAATAGCAAAAAGTTTGGTGCAATTTTTGTTTTGACTGAGATATAATAATGTGCAATGCTGAGAAGCTGAGAGTACGCCTTTATGGAGAGTTAGTTTTAAAGTTTTATTCAGCCTGTTCCCATTCACCTGCAAGGGATTATTTAAACATGATTAACTCAGTGCATACCCATCCGTGTTCGTTTGTTTTTGTGTTTGTTTGTTTTTTTTTTCTAATGCCTAATTCGTTGTGAATAAACCTTGACTTTAATATACAGTTTTAAAATTAACTCAAGTGACCCATGACTAAAAAAAAAAAAAGGCAAATAATCTATATTATTATTATATTGCTCTTACTGCAGATGATTAAACACTGTTAGAAATGAGTGCCAGTCCCCTTACATTTGACAATTTACATGCATGAACCAGGCAGGTAAAAGGAAAAATTTCAATATATCTAATAACCTCTTGCATGTTTGAGTTTAAACAGAAACACTGTACAAAGATGATGATCTTTTTACATAACTTGCATTGCATGTAAATTTGCTTTAGCAACTGTGTTAACAAATTTGCAGGACAAATGCTAGAACAATTACTAGGTCCATCTAATTCCATACATAGACTCATATGGTTATATACTGTTATCTACAAAACAACTCCCAGCCTATCACTGACCTGAAAGTCTAATGCTCAGCAAGTTTCATTTGACCTTAGTTTTGATTTCCACATCTTTATCTCCTGTCCTTTCTTTGTCTTCATCTTTAGCAGTAAAGGTCATCTACAACAAATTGTTCCAGAGGCCAGTAGCAAATTAATTTTGTGAAGCATTGTCAGCACCTGTGCAAATCTCTGGCAGTACAAAACCTTGCAGGGATCCTTACAGTTCATCATTTCTGATCTAGATATCATAATCTGAAGTTCTGCAAAACACATTTCCTAGTTGGTATATCTTTCCAGTCAGCTGTTTTGTCTGACTACAGGAAGCACCACTGATTTTGACATGTGATCAATTTATTTTAAACTTCTATTCAAAGCGAAACTTTGCATAAATGTAGACACTTGTATTTTGATCTCAAGCAGTTCCCAACTCAGGTGACAGTAACAAAACTTTTCAAGCATTGGGTCGTTACTGTAATTGCTCAGTGTTGTTGTATCAGCACAGCACACATCACTTTTCAGATGCAAACAGGGAGGAAACCCACTATCCAGAGTCACTTTCAGCAGACTCTTAGACATAAAGTGAAAATACAATTTGCAAGATCTGATGGGACAGGGAAAGACTATAAATATATTCAGTTACTTTGACAGAGCTGCTCAGTCTTCAAGTAAACAATTTCTTAAATAGCAATAACCTATATTCAACTCTGGGGTTAGAGGTAACCTATATTCATATTCAGGCTTTTTGCCTGTAATCCCTTCTCCTGAAAACCACTTTTAAAACTTACAAGGACCAAGCCAAGCTCTGCTAACAGTGTGTTTCTCTACAGCACTCTATAATGGCTTTCTGTCCAAATGCATTTGCTTTTCACTAGATTTGAAAGTGACCGAGTAGAAATTTTATCATTTTCTTCTACCAGTGCCTGAAGAAGAGCAATATGCCTATAGGGCATTACAGGACTGTTTCTCAGTGAGAAGCCATATTGGTGAGATTGTTAGCTCTACTGTGCCACAATATGATTGTGTGTCACCAGTGAATTAATTGCAAATGCAGCCCTGATCTGAAGAGTGCAGCTCACGCTACTACATGCAGCTGTGGTAAATACTGTGCTACTTAAAGAAAATTAAATGTATGCAAGTAGGAATTTCAAAAGCAACTGCTAGGAAAAAGGAGTAAAATCACAGATCCATTAAAATAAACAGGGAAAAACTCCTTCTGATTTCATCCCAGAGAGTCAACTGATGCTGGACAGCACTGGTTTACACTGTCTCAGGATACATTTTTTTATAGTTCATTGTTGTTGTTGCTGCTATTTTTAGAACAGGTGAAGCTTTAATATCTTCCTATTTTTAACACCTCTTAGCATTGTTACTTAAATATTCTGAAAAGTAGGTAGTATATTTTCTCCATTTATTTGCAAATAAATTAACAATCAGTCCGAGTTTTGTTTTTCCCAGTTTTTCCCTTACTAACAAATCATATGTAACATTACAGAATGATAAAAGTAGCATTTAATACCAATATTTAGCTTTGCCAGTATTAAGAGTTGTGGTAAAACTAAGGCTATTTCCATACCAGTAGTTTCTATGCAGAATTACAGATTTTCAGATAAAATGCATCAGACTGAGCTCTTCCTTGATAGAGATATAGTTGTAGTGAAGTCTGCAGCAGGGTTTCAAAAATTAAGGGAAGACTGACCAAAGAATTACCGTCATTAAAAAAAAAAAAAAAAATTGCAATATAGATATGTCTGTTGACACCTGCAGGTACATATGTATGCGTGCATGAAGAGCAGTGCTCATCTGAAAGCATGTAGAACTCTGTCAGGTTTGATCTTCTACAAAATCTCCAGCATCGTCTGATGCTTTGAGCAGCAATTATTTATTCCCATCCCCAAACTCCCAAACAGCCTGGTCCAGTCCACCTCTATATGAGCTCTGCCTCCAGGCCTATTTATGCCTTGCTAATGCTCCAGTCCCTTTTTATGCCTTGCTAATGTCGGACTACCCCACCTAAGCTTTCATTCTGCTCACTCTAACCTCCCCCACACTATGCCACTGCCAGGGTATTCCACCTTTTATTTTGTGTTTCTTGTCCCCTCCGTGCACTAACATGAACAAACAGACCCCACAGCTGTCATGTGGAATCATTTCAGTTGGGAGGAGTAGGGACAAAGCCGTGCCTGCTTCCTGCGCTCACTAAGAAGGTGGCAGCTGGATAGCTGGGCAGATGTGCTGAAATTCACCAGATTGCTTTAGCTTCCTCTGCAACACGCTACAATCTTCTATATTTTTTAATGCATATTAGAAATAGTATCTGTGTGGGAGAGTTTTCCTCTACTTACGAGAATCAAGAGGTCAGCTGTGAGGAGAGAAGAATTTTTCAGTATAAATAAACAAATGCCAAAAAAAATCTATTTAATTTCAATTTTACTTGAAATATTTGCTACCTGTTTTAGCCAGTCTTAATCAATCTATGGGTACAAAACATCTTTAATTATTTTTTCTTATTTCCCATTGCATCTTCTGATTTAAATCTATCCAGAAATAACCTTTATGTTTTCAGTACCCATGAATTCTTAAAACGTATCGTCAACAATATCAGATACATATTGTGTTGGTGTAAAAAGGCTCAGTGTGTAATAAACATCACAACTCTTTCACGGGAACCACAGGAAAAGAAGAGGGCTGACTGCTACTGTACTTTATAATTTCCAAGCAGGATATAAACTCTAGTCCTGCAGAGTTGTTAAATCTCACTTATCTTGGTTATTATAGGGTATTAGAATAGTAGATGGCACTACATTCAGATATCCCCTGCAGGAAAATTCTCTTATTTCCACTAAAAAGTAAATACTTTGAAATCATAGATAAAAAATTCTTATTAGGATATTACATTTTTAAATTTTTTTTATAATATCCTCATGTAGTATACTTCTTATTTTGCTAAGAATTTTCATTCATATACAGTTGCTACTGATATTTTGTGTCTGTTGTCACAGGTGATATTCCTGTTTTTTACCACTCATAAAAACCACCAAACACACACAGAAGTCAATAGAGAATACAGAAAACGTCTGAATCTGTAACTTATCTTTGCCTCTTTTTACCGTAGTAAAATTTAACATTGCATACTAAATTTCACTCTAGACCTCTGCCCTTTATCCAAGTGGGAGAAAACAAAGAATAATCCTTAATGTAAATGGGAATCTTCAGAAATGAACTAATAGCATTGTAATTAAACAACAACAACAACAAAAACAAAACACAGCTATAACTTGAAAATTGTGGTAACCAGAACATATAGTTATCTTAAAGTTTGTTGTCAGTCAGGGCTGCTTCAATATATCTGCTTTTGTGTGTGTGTGTGTGTGTTTAAAATATTGTGTACAGAAATGTTTGAGCCTGCAGAGTTTACTTGTTTCTCAGAAGAAAGGCTCTGCAGGAGAGAGTTTCTGTCCTGTGGAGCTTATAGACTCTGCAGGATCTTTTGCTCAGTGACCTTAGTTTATCCACAATTCATTTATGTGACTGAATCTTATGTCTCCCAGATAAACGAGTTTCAGATCATTAAGGTTGTACTGTCCTTGTTAGTAAGAATATATTATGGGCCAGAGGAATGCCATAATGTCTTTTTCCCAAAACACAAGGAAATAATAATTATGGAATTTGTTTTCAGGTTTGTTTACAACTTGCTTATGAGCTGCTTTTTGTCCTGTCTCAAGAATAAAAATACATTATGGAGGAGGTCTCCCATCTCTGGAAACAATTTTATTTTATTTTTTAATTATTATTCTCTTTGATCTTAAAGAATTTGCAGGCTTTTATGCAACCCAGGGTAAAATTTGATGTCAACTAAAGCTTACTAAGAAAATAATAAAAGATACCAGCAATATCTATATCCGTGTGCAATCGTAATGATATAGAAATAAAGACCACATATAAAAGAGGAGATGTCTTCTATCTAGTGTACTGTATGACTGAAGTGTAAAGATACCAGTCTGAAAAATATTAAAAAAATAAATAGAAAGCTTCATGGCTTTGTGGCGTTTAAAAATAAAATTAAAAAGTAAAAATAAAAAATAAAAAAAGATTTCCTTTTTAACATCTTTGGCACATAATACAAAGACAGACTTAATATTTAAAATTCATGTTCACTCATTTTAATTACAAACATTGTTTAGTAAATTCTGAAAAGGAAATCATTCTATTGAAACATTCATTGTGTCAAAGATACATTAAGGAATCATCTTTAAAAGGTGATCAATAAGTTAATCTTGTAGAATATTATACTGTGGTAATTTCTGAAAATACTGTTTCTATAGAGTGAGATTTCTGATAAGTGTTCGTAGTGTAGCACACAGCCTGTATATTCTTTATAGTTCTGCAATTAGTAGTGTGTATCCATTAATATGTAACAGAATTTGTTTTACATCAGTAATATCCTGTGCAGAGAACATAAATCAGGCTTTGCTTGATTACTCAACATCACATGTGGATTTGAATTCTGTAGTTGTCATTGTTGTGATATTAGAATTAAAACTGAGATACTGATTTAGTCCTTATTGTATTCTCAACTTTGCTTAATTTTCAGTATAGTGAGCAGCAAAGACAGAGATCTGCTTAAATAATCTAAGAGGTTTTTAAATTCACCCATTCTTGTAAAAAAAGTTGGGGGAAAAACAATCATATGATGTTTGTGATGATCTCATGAAGGCAACACAGATATTCTCTGGGAGTATCTCATTAATACTGACTCATAACATTTTATGCATATTCTATTCTCCCAAGTCCAGAAGATTGTGTTCAGTGTGGGTATTCAAATTTAGTTCTTCAAATACATGTTTAAATTTAGAATTATATGCATGAGAATTAATTTTGTGTACATAAATAACCATTTGCTTCTATCTGTAATGGTCATGCATATCTAACACAGCTGGTTTGCCCCAAAATGCAAGCTTTTGAGAAATACAACATTCTGAGATAAAGAAAAGCAAATGACTCTAAGAGAGAAATCTATAAACTAAGACTTCATTTCATGTTCCTAGTCTATTTAGATCTCAGGTTTCACTGTGTATTTGACTGCTACAGAAAAGCAAATTTTCAGAGGTACGATTGATTACCCTTGAATGAATGATCACTCCATTTTTCATCCACAAACATTTCTTTCTTGACTTGTCCTATTTCATGTCACTCAATCTTCGTTTTGAACAGTACTATATAATAGCAATTAGGGCATACGTGCTGCTACTGTATTTTCTAAACTTCTTGTGTATTCACTATGAAAATTCTAATTTCTGGCTTTTCCTCACCTTTTCTTTTCTTTTTTCCCTCCATTGCTTGTAATGTAGTGTTGCAAATACAATTTAATGTCAATCAGCTTTTGTTATTGTATTGTTTCACTTCTTCTCTTTCAAGAAAAAAACCTGACACTGAATTTAGAGTTGCCAGGAATTGTTCCTCGGTGGTTTGGTGATACAAAACAAGAGCAGGGGGAGGGAAACAACAGAGTAAGATTTGATAATAGGAGAATAATAGAGTCAGAAAGTGGATTGTCTCTTCATTTTCTGAGCTCATATTTTTTTCTTATCTTTGTCCAAGATTAACATTTTAATGTGTTTTATGTTAGTGCTGTTGCCCAGCAGATGCTTTTCTCTTTCTATTTCCAACTGCTATTTTCAGCTTCAAAAAGGTGAACTCCAGTCAAGTGCCAGTTTTTGGTATGCACATGTTAGTTCAGCAGACATGAAATACTTCAAGGCAGCACATCACTTTTCCACACGTTTGTGCCAAAATGTGCTAAGTTTCAAAGGGCAGCCTGGCCGGCTGTCTGTCAGCTTACAGGAGCGCATGGCTCAGCCACAGCAATCAGACACCTGGCTGCTTACAACAGCACGACAGGGACTGCCCTGCAGACCCAGGACTGTCTCTCTACAACTACCTGGAAGAAAATGTGGGAGCTTGGAGTCAGCCTCTTCTTGCAGATAACTAGTGATAGACTAGAGGGAACGGCCTCAAGTTGCACCAGAGGAGACATTTCTTCTCAGAAAGAGTAGTCAGGCATCGGAATGGGTTGCCCAGGGTGGTGATGGTATATGTCCCTGTTTTGTTTTTGTTTGTTTGTTTGTTTTTTAAGGAAAGGTTGGACCTGGTGCTTAGGGACATAGTTTAGTGGGTGACATTGGGGATGGTTGGACCAGATGATCTCAGAGGTATTTTCCCAACTTTAACGATTTTATGATTACGCTTTAAAGTAAAATATCTGGTTTGTGGTTTACTATGCCTCCTGCTAAAACCTTTCAAGCCTGGAGTTAGTGAAAAGCTGTTAGGGACTCTTGAGGTCCATGATCACCTACTCCCCCTCAGCCACAATTATCGCCTCAGCAGCCATTATCCCCTCAGCACTGGGGGCCCTGCCAGGTGCCTCCAGCACCACCATTACAGGTGCAGGTAGCGAATGCTCGTGCCTGATTGGCTGAAACCCTCGCAGCAAGTGGCTGTGCATAAGCAGTCAGCCTGTGCTTCTGGAAGGTTCTCCAGGCAGTGCCGTTATCTGGTGAGTGGGGCAGGGGAGGGCTGTGTGAGGGAGCGAAGGGTAGCTGGGCTTGTCACGTGCCAGGCCACACCACCACCGTCTGCCCCGTGTTCTGCACACAGTCCTGCAACTCTTCCTGCAGGTTGGTTTGGTTATGGTATTCCAAATCTCAGTATGCATCCAATATGCTTCATCCCTGCAGGCAGGACAAGAGAAAGTTCTAGTACTTACCACAAACTCCACCTTTTTCCTTTGAGAGACAAATGTTTGGGGTTAAAATTATACATATTTTCAAAGAGCTGTAATTAAAAGAAAACTCTTTATTTTTTCCTGGTGTTTCAATAACTTACATTTCATGATATGTTGAGTCAGCTACTTGGCTCTTCCCGCTGGTTGTGCTTAATCAGCAACATTGGCAAGCCTGTGGGCCTTGCTAAAGTTTATAGCAGTACATAGCTATTTGAGTGGCTTTTAATGTAGATTTAATCAAATTATTACGTGGTGAAGATTGTTGAAAACGTTTCTGGGGTATAAATCTGAAAGCAGTTGTTTTGTTCTTCGAAAAATAAAAGATGCAGCAAAAGTTCTTCTCTGCCATTCCTTTTGTGGCAGTTTCTCTCCAGTTGATTTTTCGTGTGAACCTACAAAGACATAGGTTATTTAAAAGTTGAAAAAGGAAGGCTTACTTAGATAAGTTTGAAGAGAAATAGCGAATTACAATGTTATATATGTTAAAAGAGTGGATAATGTCAATTATGAATAAATGTGGATTTTATTTACGTGTGTATACGAGTAAATTAAATAATGATTGTGAATAATGATGATTTTATTGTGTGTGTAAGGTACATCCTGCATTATGTGCAATATAATAGTCAAATATTCTGTAATTGTTTATAGATGTTCTCAAGACATGAAAAATAAGCATGTGTTTGTTGTTAACCTGTCAGCAAGCTACCATTATCTTGCAATAATAATAATAAAAAGCGAAGTATCTTTTTTTTTTTCTTTATGGTTAGAGATGATAAAGGTATCTTAAAATCTGTTGTGAGATTTGGGGCAGTCTCTTAATTTTCTTTGTTTCTCTATATTTCTAAATATTTACAGAAGCTAACAAAATATGTTTTATACCTCATATATGTAAGTGCGAATACACACATGAATACATACTGCAGGGTCTTCAAGTAAGTCACAAATACTAAGAATGTAAGTGAGCACTCTTGTCTTGCAACTTGAAACCAGAAAGATTTCCCTTTTAGTATCCATAGAGGAGTTTTTCCAGCTGGCTCTTTCTGTATGCTCAAGGTTTGGTGTATAAAATGTAACATCACAAACACTTCAGCTGGTGGCTGCTTCCCTATCTTACTGAGACAGAATCCTTCAATTTTTACTGTATCTTGCTGTTCATCTGTCTTTCCTTCATCCTTGACATTCAGTGACTTTGCTAAAGGCTTCTTTTTGGCCTTGTGCTGGCTGGGATAGTTATGTCCCATTTCAGCCTATATTGTGGGTGTCTGTGCTGCCTTAAGGTCCCATGGCCAAAATCATCCTGCTAGTGGTTCCAGCTTCAGGCAGGGGAGGGAGAGGGGAACTGAGCTTTCTGTACTAGCACCCGCACAAGTCTCTTCTGATACCCGAACCAGATACCTGCAGTACTGTATGGATTTTTCAGGCCTTGTGACAACTCAGAAAGCTCCCTGAACTGTAGGAGAAGGAATGTTCCTGATTAGATTCCACGTTCTTTCTCTCCGTCTCTAGATTGTACTGTAAAACCTGAGTTTTCCAGGCAATCTTGACACCATTTCATCTCAGCTGAAAGTGAAGAGAGACCAAATCACATTGTCATTCATTCTGTGGGTGCTTGGATTATCATGCAAAGACTGCTTTGTCACTGTCTCTTATAGCAGCAGTTGTATTATTGGTACCAGCTTGTTCACATGAGCTGTTCAAAGCAATAATGTGCACCGCTGTGTTCACTTCCATTGCTTCTGGCTGTACTCAGCTTTGCATTTCCTTTTATATTGAGGACTGAGTTTGCCAATGGCAGAATATAAGATTGTGCCTTCTATTCACTTCTTCATCATGCAACAGTATTTCCTATCTGGGTCAATACTTATTGTTACAGCATGGATGATTGAATTGATGTATACTGGGAATTAAAGAGTTTTTTCAATGTCAAAGTAAATACCTTTTGCCTCCATTCTGTACGCAGTGATGCTGGCTCTAGGAATAGACCTGCTATGCAGACACCGTGCATCGGTGCCTGTGATTTATGACTCAGGCATAAGAGAAAGTTAATCTTTGGTTGATAAAGCTTCTTCTAGGACCAGTAGGGAACCTGGACCAAGTTACACAGATAATCAGAAAGGCTTTTCAGAGTCTACCAGAAGTGCCTGTCAGGACAAGTAGGTGTATCCCCCTCAGGGAGGTGCCTGAAGTTTATCACATGTTTATGGATATCCTTCACTGTTTTATTTTCTCTAAAGTTTTTATTCTTATCGGGGGAGTCCCTTTGGATCTGGTATATGTAGATGCAGTCATCATCCTGTCAAATAGCAAAGAGAGCATAAGATGAAATACTTGAGTGGGCTCCTTTGACCTTCTTACTGGTATGTGTACATGCCATCCCTTGCCACTTTATCTGAGATCTAAAAATATGCTGCTGTCCCTCAGTAGAAGAATGACAGAATGAGAAGAAGTTGATTTTTTTTTTTTTTAACCTTATTAATATGTTTGTTTGTCTTCTATTTTTTTCTGAGTTTACATCCTCCTCCTGTTTACTGTCTCCACTTAAATCTCAAGTCTCTTTTTGTTCCCTCCCAACTGGATTTATAACTTCAGAAGTGATCTTATACATTGTAATACTACAAGGCATAAGCAAACTTCCATTACTGTATTGTGTACACAACAAATAAGAAGTCTGAGAATAAGGAGTGAGAGTTGAGATTTTTAAAATTGCAAAATGAAGGTCCCACGTGAGGTTTTTGTGTTTTCTGAGGATACCGTGCTTTAGACTCAGCAGTGAAATATGTGCTATTGATGTAACTGGACTATGTTGTCTAAATTAAGCAATGTTAAATGCTGCACACGCAACACAGGTGTGCTTGTACTTTGTGTAGTTCATATGTAGCATATGGTTTGTATAGATCCACATGCTCGTACTATGTAGTACTATTATGAGATAAGGAACTGTAAATTTAAACAAGACTATCTCAGTTCTCAGGTATTTGCTTCCCTCTTTGGGCTGCATCAGGATGGGAGATAACACTGTCTCTCAAATCTTTACAGAGGTCAAAACTTTGGTTAAAGGAGATGCTTGGACTGAATAGAATTGGAATTGCCAGAAACTCCTAGACTTGATATTAGAGAGCAGAAATTTGGATATTGTGGTGGGATATGAAATAATGAGAAGCCATTTTAAATCCTTATTGCCTGTCATAGGGAACAATGATTCTTTCCCCTTTTAGTGTTTTTTTTTTTTTTTTTTTTTTTTAATCCACAACCTATGGGAAACAGAGTGAAGACTCTGCTTTCTTAAAATTCTCTCTTTAGAGGTATCCAAAACCCAGCATTTTTCTTTCTCAGTCCTTTGCATCTGATGTGGTCTTTGCACCTCAGGCAGAAACAGTATCTCTTTCCCACTCCTATTTCTCCTTCATAAATTCTAATTCATTGTTTTAAGTTTCTTTGCTTTTAAATATTTTGGGGTTCTTTTTAAGCTGAAACATATTTTAAGACTTTGAAAAAAGTTAGTTCTTCTTCTGGTTAGTTTAGCTACTACTGCTTGTCTTGGAAGTAACCCTAAAACTCATCTTTAATTGCACTGGGAATCATTTATTCTTGTATTTTCAGAATATTAGGTGAAATAAATGATTTAACTATTTAGATTACATTAGTAAATATTTCCAGTACTTTCCTCCTTTCTAGACAAAATTAAATCCCCCTTTACGGTCTGCTACAAATGTCTCTGACATTCCATCTTGGTTTCACAAGAGGCTCTAAAATAGAGTATGCAATTCTAAAACAGAATTACATATACAAATCATTTCAGTCATCTGTATTTTGGATCTTATAAGTTTTAAATAATGAGTAGTCTCCTAAGCATATATTTTGTGAAGTCACTTGAAGATAGATCTAACACAGTGGGGGGGGGAGGGAACAAAACAAAAAACACAGTAATTATTATAATCTGCCATATTTTTTTTATTATTTTTTTATTTTTTTTTTACAGCTGAAATAAAGTAACATGCAATTGAAGTGAAATGACATTGTTGAGATTAATTAATATTAGAAAACTAAGTTGCTGTTTGGTAAGAGAGTGGGAAATAATACAGCGTTTCTTTCTGGTGTCTTACATCTACTGTGTTGTGCTTATTACAACTGGTTTGCACTAGACCTGTAATTTCCAGTTCTTCTTTTAATTGTACAGGCTATGTCAGGTATGTATTTAAGGATTATTTTAAGAGGCAATCTTTGCAAAGGTTTTTGTTGTTTTTTTCCCACGCAGGTAAAGTATCATGAAACAAGGATACAAAAAGGTGATGCAAACCATGTTTACTGCCGTTCTTAATGAGAGATTTATATTTTAAAAGTAACTTACTGGATGAATGCTTTACTGAAGCATTAAAATGGACTTGATGTAATAACTTAGGTAGTAATTCATTACAACTTAGATTTTAATTTGAAGTTTTATGTAATTAAAATGCAGATGTATAGGATATTCCTTTTTTTTTTAATACATCACTTGCATGTTAATAATAACATAAAACTGAATTGAAATTACAATTTTGATAGTGAGATCAATACTGGATATTTTTATTCCCTGTATATCTAAATGCCTATTTAAAGTAATAATAAATCAAGGGCTTATGTCATTCATATATAAACACAGACATGCATAAATGCACAGCTTATGATACAATATGCAAAAAACTGATATAAAACAATATAATATGGTAGCAAATTAAATGAAATATGTAGATTTTAAAGAATTAGTTCTCTTTTGGTACTTTCATTTTCAATGTTTTCTACTACTTAGAATATCAGACTTATGTTAGAACTGGAATGTGTCACAAGATGTAATTATTATGTCCTGAATTTCTTCTTTCATTTAGTGATCTTCTCTTGCCATGACAGATGAATACTTGCATATATTCTTCTGATACCCCCACCACAACTTCGGTGCTATGTTTGTGAAAAAGAGCTATCTAAAGTACCATAACATTTAAAATGAACAAGCCAGCACAAGGCAGCATTTGAGTCAGAGATGGGTCAGGGAGGACCATTATGCCAATTCAATCTACTTAAAATCTCAGTATTAAGTACTTCTGAGGGTTTATTTGTGTCAGATTTGAATCAGCCCCTTGTACACTCTTGACTTTGTCAACTCAAGATTTCAAGCTAAGTTCTATGCTAAGTGCGAACTGGATTCTGTGCTAACATTGTTTCTGGCTTTTGTAATAAAAGATAGACCTGTGAATAAAACATTCAGCATCAGAGCAAATTTTTGTCCTCAACTTAACTGTGTAGCATCAATAAATGTACAAAAGAAAATGTCACCTAGAAATCTGACAAAGCCATTTTGAACATACTTGTCAGAGTTCTGTGATTTTTAAAGAAGTAAAAAAGCAATTGTGGAAGAACTGTATTATTTACTGTATAAAAATTAGTCAGAAAAAAAAGCGAAGGTCATTTATGCAGAGTAAAAATTTTAAATAACGTGGGGAAGGCAAATTAATTATACGCAGTGCTTAGTACTCGTGTGTCATGTTTCCTTAGTTAAAACATTTTGTTTTTCTTACTTTGTTCAAAGGTTGTGTGTGATCTAGTTTTAAAGAAAAACCAGGGGAGGGGAATTACAGCAAGTATACTGCAGAGATGACAAATGCTGCTGGATCAGTTATGGGCTTTGGTAAGGCTCTGCTGTAGGGAACCTGCAGAGGTATCATAGTCTTTTTCTAATCAGAGGATAGGTCTTATGCTGAAAATATTCTATCACTGAGTGAAAGAAGAAAGGAAGAAAAAAGTGAAAAAATATGTGTGTTAATTTGTGCATAGAATCTGCTTGTATAAAAATTTGGATGGACTTAGAAACAGTTGAAGGGCATTCCTTTTCATTATATATTATTTTAAATTGGATTTACACAGTGCAACTTCCTCTATTTTGTTACATTTTCTATTATTTTAATTAGGGATATTGGTTATTTATGCAATCTCTTAATGCAGTTACACGTGTAATTACAATTCAGGAAAATACAGTTATGCTAAATGAAAAAAAGTTTTTATCTGAGGAATTGGGCAGGAATTTCCTACAGCTGGAAATACGTTGGTAAAATACAATTATTTTATTTAATATAGTAAAAGGATAACAGTTAATTTCCCTTCCAAATTAAAGATAACGACTTCTGAACTGTTACTTTTAAATAGTGTTTCTCTTCTGTGTATCAACTCCTGATACAACAGAACTAGATTCCCCGAAAGAGCACTATAAATGGAAATATCGAATATTAAAATGTCCTTAAGAATAAGCTGACAAGTGAGGACTAATATATTTCTTTCTTATCTCTACTAAATTGGTTTAAATGGAATAACATGACTATAGAGTTATTTATAATTCATTTTATCTAGGGTGACAGTTCTTATGAGAGCTTTTAAGGACATATGCTGAGTTGCAGTTCTGAGGAGCAAAAGGAATTTTACTAGGAATGGTTTAAAACTCAAGCAGCTTTACCAAATGTTTAATCAGAAACAACACAAGTATTCCCAATCAGTATCATAACAAGATTTTTCTAAAGTCTCACAGAAATCTAATAGCATAGTACATATCTCAAAGTTGTCAAAATGATCAAAATCATATCACAGATTTTCTCCAAAGGAGGCTCAGAGACAGGTGATATAGGTTATGAGGGCTGAGGCTTTAGCTGTTCATACTATGCTTAATTCTCTGTCCTGCTGTTTACAAGCAGATTTCAGCTCCCAGCACAGCTGTTAATCTCTTAGAAAATATAGATAACCAAGATCTTTACCAGTGTAGTCAAGGAAGAATTAAAAATCATGACAAACTAGGATACTACTGATGTTAGTGAACTCAAATAAATGAGATAGAAAGGAAGTGAAAAATGGTGGTGGGAATTCAATGAGAAACTGTGATTGTGTTGTGCGAGAGCCGAAGAGGCTGTAACATCGCAGTTGAAGCAAACCAGGTTCCTGAAATAAGATGGGCATTGGTTTTCTGGAGTCTAGTAAGATAATGGAACACCTAAAATCCTCAGCATTAGCAGGGTTTGAGCAGAATGATTAAATCTTTCCATCTCCAAGGTAGGTGTGTAATTCTGTAGTTCAGAGGTAACTCAGCATGAAAGCTTTAGCACAGTCTCTGAATTGGTTGCACAGAGTGGTACACTGTTTCTGTGGTAGCTTTAGTTTCATCATTATTGTGGATAAAAATAAGTTCAGTGAAAATAGCAACAGGAAAATGAATTTACTCAAACACAAACAAGATAGTAAGCGCGAAACAACTCTTAGGAGAACAACGGAGAAAAATGATTGCAAAATGGGTACTGGAAAGGCCATTCATGTAACTATATTTAGAAAACTCTAAACTGTTCTTAGCTGTTGGAAATACTAGTTTCTTACAGATAGCATAGCTGCCGGCTGTGGGGCAGGCTATTTTTCTACACTTACGAAGATATTTTGGTCCCAATGCTTTTGAAGTTTTCCTTTCTTCATCTGTATGCAGACAAAGATGTTGCTGTGTGCTCACTGGTTCTCCTATGCCAAAGGCAATGCAGAACAGAATATGAAAAGGTCCTGAAGGGCAGACATCTTATATTTTGTAAATTTGCTTATGCTATTCGTGATCTGTCTCATGGATTTTGTCCGTAACTGAGGTAACTGACAGAGTAATTGTGGAAACGAAATTACTTCATGTATGATGGAATCTTGATGGGAATTTTCCAAAACATTTGCTGGTAGAGAATTAATATTTGTAATTCAGCAAATGACATTCTTCCATCTGGTCAGTATTGAGCTGGTTCTGTACCAAAGTCATTGGACTTTGGGTCGCAGTGTTGCTGAAGATAGATCTGAGATAAGATATGAAGCTGAGGACTTTGTATCGATCATTCAATTCTCAACCTTGAGGTGAAGGCATATAGGGAATCAGCATAATCCGTACAGAACGTTTCTCTGCCCCTGTTCTGTGTGCAGTCATCCGATGTCTGACCACTGCTGCTAGAAACTTTGACTCACTGAAGATTAAACATGCAACAAAGAAAAAAATGCATGTTGATATCAGAGATTCAAGTTTGAAAAAATAATACAATATACCTGTGTTCCAGTAATTCAAGTTTAAATTTCTTTCTTTATTATTTTTACTTAGTCATTTTGACCCTCCAGTTTGGATTAACTGAATGCTTTTAGTGAAAGACAGAAGCTTATCCTAAATTTAGACAGATCCTCCTGTGTGGTGGTTTTACTCAGGTGGGCAGCTGAGCTCCACCACAACTGCTCTCTTACTCCCCCTCTCTTCAAAGAGGCAGGGAGAGGAAATACAACACAGAGAACTTGAGGTTTGAGATGAGAAAGGTTTAATTAAAGGGAAAGGGAATGGGGAGAAGAAAAGAAACAATAAGTCTGCACAAAAGCACAGAGAGAGGGGGGAAAAAAATTATTCTCTACTTCCCATCAATGAGCAATGTTTGGCCATGTCCTGGGAAGCAGGGCCTCAAAACGCATAGTGGTTGTTCAGGAGGAACAGCCCCCTCCCCCATGAGAGCCCCCCTTTTAATTGCTGAGTGTGACATCAGGTGTTATGGAATATCCCTTTGGTTGGGTTAGGTCAGCTGCCCTGGCAATGTCCCCTCCCCATCACTTGCCCACCCCCAGGCTGCTGGCTCCTGGGGGCTTGGAAGGAGTCCTGATGCTGTGCCAGCACTACGCAGCAATAGACACAACACTGGAGTGATATCAGTGCTGTTCCGGCTACGAGTGCAGAGCACAGCACTGTGTGGGCTGCTGCAGGGAAAACGTGACTCCAGCTCAGACAGACCCAACACATCCTGTCAAATACTTAGTTTTGCAAACACTGGGGAAATGTGCTGCGTTTCACATTGTTGATAGTTAGAGCTTTCCTAGTCCAAACCTACTAGAAACACCTTTAACTTCTGGTGTACTTTTTTTAAAACCAGGTGTAAGGATTTTTTAAAAACCTTCCCCCGAATTATATGTGTTGTAAAAAGGGATAAGACTATGTAAGATAGGTATTGTAAAATAGGTATTAACGTGTAGCAAGATATTTTGCTGAATTTCAGGTATAAAATATTTTTACAAACTCTGTGTGCTCATACTGTAGGTAAGCTCAGGTTCCTTGCACTAAATCTTCTAGAAATCATCCAAATCCACTGAGGTAAAATGTGTTTTGTTTATTCCTCTAGTCCAACCCCTAGAGTCCCTGTTTTATGGAAGTCTTACCCACTGCATTAAGAAGCCCATCCTTGTTGTTTCAGGAGTGCTGTATTTAGGCGATATACAACTAACGTGGAAATTGTATTTTGTAGCCCTCCAGGGAAATGGAGAGTTGATAAATATCCACCTAGTGCACTTACTTCAAGTGATAAATTAAAACATAAGTAGAAAAACACAGGAGCCACAGAATGATATTGTCAGTCTGAAAATCCACACTGAGTTAAAAATGCTAGTTGACAAGAAACCTGATCAACAGACTCATCTTGGGGCTCTTGGGGCCAATTTGGAAATGGAAAAGAGGAGCGGAGAAGATATCTTACATTAAAACAGTGTCTGCTAGCAGTGCTGTATATGGTGTTGGCATTTCCATTAAAAACCAATACCTCCAGGGGGATCCACGGTCTCAGCCAGACCCACAGTGGTGGAATTTCTTTTTACATATACTTCTGTTTGTGCTTGGTTGATTTGGTATTTTTGTGTTTGCAAGACAAGGAAAAAAGATTGTTTTTGTTTTTTGCTTGTTTGTTAATTTGTTTGAGTTTTTAAACTGTAAGAAATTATTAGACTATAGAGTCCTTTAGGTTTAGGTGTTCAGGTGTTCTACTGGTTCATCACAAAATTGAAGGGGTGATTTTGCAGACATTTGGTCTTCTGTGTAAATTAACGGGATTATATATACATTGCTAAATAAAATTTAGGCTAATTCTATTTCAGTCTATTCAGGATTTCATTGATTCATTTAATATTGTGGTTTGGGAAATGTGATTTTCATACAACAACCAGTTGAGAACTGTAATAGGCACATACCTCTGTGCGGACACTCTGATTCCATATTCAGCAAAATGACTTATATATCACACACCGTGTTAAATTAGCCATCAAAAGTGGCTACTGATCTTTTGTACTTTTGATTTTTGTTATGCCTCAGCTTAAAAAGATACAAAGGTGTGTGTTTATGAAATCAGTATGTAGTTATAGAATTCTGTTTTATAAGAAATTACCAGAGAGCTGGAAACAAATAAGGAAACTGAAATGTAGCAGGAGATTGACATTGGCTTAATCATTTTACAATACTAAAAATATAATTAGGAATAATATTGATTTCCAATGTTAACATGGTAGGTGGTGTTTTGTAATATTCTCATGCTCATGTACTATAGAAGATTAAATGTGTATAATATACAGCTTTTTTATTTTTCCGTGTGTGTATATATAAATATATAAACTAGAAAACATCTTTTAGAATTCAGCGTCTAAAAAGAAGAAGAAAATGCTGTTTGAGCAGTTATGACAATCCAACACAGCAGCAACAGCAGCATCCCAATATAAAGGAATCTCCAATACTCACAGCATAACTTCCTGTGGAGTCTGTCATGGAACCACATGCTGTTACTTGAAAAATACCTTCTACCTTGCTGAAAAGTGGTGAGATGAAGTAGCAATTAGGAATAGCAGGATAGTTTTGTTCACCTGCATGGTTGGGCATTTTTTTCCTATGTGAATGCCCAGAAAATGATCATAAAACAAACTGAAGATAGTCCTTTCAGTGTTGATTCTGGTTAGTTTTTAGAGTCCTTTAATAACATTAAGTGTCATTTTTCAGTCTTATTTGGGGGGAATATTCTTAGGGTCTTTGTTTTATGATTTTTTTTCATACAAATATTGGAAGGCTGGAATAAAGTACATGTGAGCTTTTTTAAAGAAAAGCTTGGTGTTTTGTAAGTGATCATCCAGGGCAATGTAAAGAGTTACTAAAACAATATTAACTGTACAAAGAAAGTTTGTGTCTCATCAGCAGTATGCCGTCTTTGTGCAGACTAAAGAAAGAGATGCTGTGTGTGGCTCAGAGGAGATTCCTGAGACTCGGGTCACCATTCACCGTGCAATACAGGACTGGGAGGTCTAGCTTTATGCATGCCATGGTTTTATGCTCTTCTGTAAAAGCACATCACTGGTCACTGCTGGAGGCAAGATACTGGCCTGCGTAAACCTTTCTGTGCTACACCCACCTTTATATGTCATAGAATTGTCAAATCTTAATTCAGTTGATTGACAAAATTGAGGTCTGAACAGTTCAAGTGGCTCTACTGCTATGGAATTTGTCCTTTAGGCTTCTCTGCGCCCCTCAAAACTGTACAGTACTGTTTTACATCCCAACTCTTGGTGATTTTGTTTAAACTTGTTGGGAACTCTTCCATTGTAAACACAGTTTCATTAAGCTAAGCTTTCCAAAGTACTTAGTTGAAGCTGCTGGTAGATACATGCCTAATTGTTAGCAAAAACTGCCATGTAATCATACCAAGTCAGTGGAGTGTTTCCCCTCATTTCTTGCAGATCCTATTGATTCCACGTGTCAGAGGTCTCTAAAAAGCTGGTGTTGCTCTCTTGTATGTCCACACATCATAAGTCTTTTTTGTCCCAGGCCTTTGCACATATACATTTCACTTACATAACCTGCGGGTGATACAAAGTAGTGTTATTGGATGCTGCATTAACTGAACTTAAACCAGCATTGACATGCACTAAGTTTTGTTAGAAAACATATCATAGTACTTGAGTTTTTCACAAAAGAAGTTTGATAAAAAAAATCTGTAACTTTGTCATTTTTAATAAATGTTCATCTGTCAGTATTGTTTGTTACACATGTGCACTAAAGAGTAATTATAAAGAGAAATACACAGAGCACAAAATGTATTTTAGCAATAATTTTCAGACTTATTCGTTACAATGCAATATGAATTTTTCAGTGTTCTTTTTGCTTCTTTTTTTCTGAGTTTTTCATTCATTTTTTGGTATGTTTTTCCTTCATTTTTTTTCTTCATAATTCATTACTCATTTCTTTTTCAAAGTTAGGATTGCTGTTCATTTTTAATGAGTGCACATAGCAGTCAAGTAAATAGAATCCCCAGCAGATAACGTTTTATCTAAAGTGCTAGCAAATCTGTATCACCTATATTAACTATTTACGCTAGAATTTATCTATAATAGATATATCTTGGTTTGGGGCAAGTGCTGGTTAGTTTTATGGGTCAAGCAAGTTCAAGTTTCACATTTTTAACATAGGCACAGAGGTCTGGTGGAACTTATTGTATGCCAGTCCCCAGGTATCCATCCTTTCCAACCGTGTCTGTAATGGCCTGCAAAAACTGGCTATGCAACCCCAGTAAAACTTATTATGATCACCTCTGCTCTGTGACTCATTAGAACAAGAATATGAAAGCTTCTGAATAGCTGATTAACAAGCTTTCAATATCAGCATATTAGTGGCCTATTTAGAATGATTCCTTTCATTATATCCAGTGTTCCTTACATTCTTTCCTTACATACATCCATTACCGTTTGGATAATTTACCCTTTTTGGCCTTTACTCAAATATGTTCAGAGATTCTAGAATGGTTACACTACATTATTTATTTATGATTACATACGTTTAAGTATATATTAGTATGTGTTTGTTTATACACATGAAATCTGATTCCAAAACACTTACTAATGAGAGGTAGATAAAATAATTCCTGTTAATATTCAGGCTTGATTTGAGGAATTGTTTTCATGCTGTTGTGCACTGAAAGAAGCCTGTCTATCAGTGTACATAATCTACTCAACTTTTTTATTTACTTTTTTTTCAGAAGCAGTTTGCTTCTTGTTTGCTTCAAGTAAGATAATTCCAAAACAACAGAGCAGAAAATGAAGTAGCTGCTTGCATACAACTTCAAAAAATAATCATGGCAAAAACTTAAGAGTTTATTTTGCTAGTCCTTCTGCCTGTAGAAGATTGTTACCTTTTGGTAGTTCAGAATTTTATAACTTCACACAAAGGCAACTTTATGCATTCCACAGGAGAGAATTTGGGTCTGTCCACAGTACTAGATGAGAAGTCCTTTTACCGCATTTTGCAGCTGAAAAAAAGGTCTTTGACAGTAGTCCTGAGCAACACTGAAGCTATATGTTTCTGTAGATAGGAGAGTTTGGCAGAGTCATTATATAGAAAGACTGAACTTTGATTCTAAAACCAGAGAAGATGATGATAGAGATTTTTCTCTGCGACTCCAGTCGTCTATGACAGTAATCTTATCTCAGTGATGAAAGGAAAGAATTTGTTACAAAATGCAGGTGTAGCAAGAACCAACTTAAATGAAACCCACAGCTACATGTATGTAGCATGAGGTATGGAGGGGATTAAAGAATTCTGTAGTCATAATTCCAGAGTCTACATTGACAACAGAAAATATTACACAAATTACTGCTTGTTTGGAACAGCTTGATGTATGTGTAGACCACCTTGCACAAAAGCCCAACCAAGATGAATATGTACTTGGTAACTTTTGTGAAGCCTTAGTCTCCCTGAGCATAAGGGATTGTTCACTTGAGTGAGGGTGAGCAAGTCAAGAAGTCTACAGGATCAGTGCCAAATTACACATTTATTTTAGATCCTTAAAGTGTTTATGCACTTTCAAAGAAAAACAAATATAGTGAAACATTTCAGTAAAAATAAAAGTAAACATTTTTCCTCATTTTTTGTAGCACTTTTATGCTTTATGCAGATAATTTATTAATAACATTTAATGACAGTAGGAGTACCTAGAAGTTCAAATATATATGGTACACATACAGCTCCAAACCTTACAGTTGCCTGTGTACAACATCCTTTTCCATTTTTTTGGCAGATCCTTGATAGTAGTATTCCAGTGTAGCAGTGTCAGGAACTCTCTTGCCCTAAAGCTGTTCTAGAAATTCTAGGAATTAAGGTTGGAAGGTGTATTGATTAAACATTGGACAAACAGTGGAGGTTACTGCTAAATGGAATTGATGGGAGTGCTTCTGCTGTAATCAGTTTTCATTTTCATCAAGACTTTCCTACCATTAAATGTGCCATAAATATTCAAAATTAAATTTATTTTAGCTTTTTTTGTAGTTTAGACCAGAAAGTGAAATCCCAAATTAGGGAAGTTTTATATATATATATGTGTGTGTGTGTGTGTGTGTTACTGTCTGGTTAAGATGGAATTTTTTAGTAAGAGTTCATTTTTAGTGATATCTTGCTTATGTTTTTTTTTGGTAAGGACAAAAATCTATATTAGCTGCATTAGTAGATGAAGTGCCATCCAATAGCAGCAATATTAAACTTCTGGTGCCAGATTTTAAGATTTTACATCAATGCTATTTTACTAGTATATAGGAAACTCACTTTGTTAACCAAAATATGGAACATCTCATTCACGCATGAATGATTCCTTAATTAGTTGTAATGGACGGATGAAGAAACCAACTGTTGGAATGTAATCCGCAGCATGAATCTCATCATAGCTGTTGGTGTGGTTTTATTAGCATGAGTTAGCGCTGTTAATGAGTTGGGGCATTTTGTTTTCAGAGAGAAAAGTGTGTAGTAGATGAAACTTTTCAAGTAGAACAACTTGATTTTTAAGTGCAATACGTTTGGAGATAAAATCATTACATTGAACTTAAATGTCATGTGAAAAAGTGAATTCAATCCTCCTGGAAATTAATGGGTTCTGTTTGGAATAACAAATGTCTCCCTATGTCACTTTTTTTCTTGCTTAAGTATTGTCTTTTGATTTCTCAAATATGTTATGAGTTAGGTTTATAACATAATGTAAGGTTAAATATTCCTTTTATATCATTTTAATGTTGCCAAAACCTTTTTTTAAATCCGGCTTTACCGAGGTTCCGTAAGTGAATCATGGGTTATTCTGGCTCTTGGAGTAGCCTGTACATATTGAATTATTTCAGAGTAAAGCCAAAGGTCCAGGTATACCATGAAGCTTGTGGAGTTTGTTCCCTTATATGTCATGTTTATTAGGACCGTTGCTCTGTCAATGCTAAATCATGTAGTTTGGTTCACTATGTAAAAGTGTCTAACACATCTGAAAACATTATATGTTGTTACATCATTTGGAAAGGAGATTTGATTAGAGACTGAAGATGTCTGCAGATTTTGGCAGGGGCTTGCTAAGGCAATTTTCTTCCATAAAACTAAAAATTAGGTAGAGAAAATACCAAGACAACCTTGGTGGCATGTTACCTTTTTTTTTTTTTTTTTTTTTTTGATGTTTGCTACCAAAAGCTTTATAAAGGCTGGTTGGCATTACTCATGATTTGTCACTGTGTAGTTACGTAGGGAAAAGATTTCTGGGAACAGTGCTTACAGACACACTCTTCTAACCCAATGAGGATTGAATTTGCAACATTTAATATGAAAATACTTTAAGAGGATCATTGATTATTACTGGTGGCAAACAAATTGCACTCTCCTTCTCTGGATCTTCCTTTCATGTTAGAATCTATTAACCCTTCCTTTACCTCAGCAGTTAGGAATGTTCATTGCCTGGTTAAGATCATTTTACCTTTGGGGTATACTACAGATTAGGTTCACTTTGAAAATACATTTCATTTTAAAAATATCACTAATTAAAATTCATGAGATATGCAGATGTGCAGTTTATATAAATACCTATTGTGCTTGTACATCTTGGACACAATTCATTTGCTTTTTTCCTTTTTTCTTTCCTTTTTTTTTTTTTTTTTTTTTTCTCCAGTTCCACACTGGAATGCAAAACTTCATATCAGAACCCATTAGTAAATTCATTGTTAATGTCTTGCAGTGTTTAAAAGAGGTATTCAATTCCATAGATGATATCTGTATAAGTATTTCTCTGAGGAAAGCTTTCAGAATAGTAATCAACTTCTATATTGAATTTTCAGAAAGAATACTATGTACTAATACAATGTAAGTTCCTGTAAAATCTTAAGAAAAACAGTTTATACCAACAGGTATAAATGCATGGCTTTCGAAGTGACAAAAAGTAACATACAAGCACACAGTAAAACACTTCCCTTAAAGCATCTCAACTGAGTTAACAAATCACATAGGCATATATTTTAGTTCTAAACTTAGTGCTAATTTTTAACCCTGATGCCTAATAGTAATTCAGTGGAACTCAGCAGGACTACTCATGTATGAAAAGTCAAGCATGTGGCAAAGTGCTTTGCTGTGTAGAAGACCCAAGTCCCTAGCAATACCAAATACCTAATAATGAAATAATGAATATCAGTAGGTATTCACAGGCAGTTAAAGGTGATAGTAAGTCCAAATGATTGCTCTTGGATGATGTTTGAAACATGTAGTATGAGACGGCAATGAATGGTAGCACAGAGGTGTCTGCATTCTCAGCACGGCAGATCTCTGCACATTCACTGTAGTGTTCCTGTGTGTTTGCTGTGAGTTTTACAGATACAAAGCACAGTCATACTTGGTGTGCAAATGTCCACCAGTGATGCAGTATTCAAGTCTGACACGTACTCTGCTATTACATAGCAACAGTCCCCAGTATGTTGCCAAATTTGTTTTTCTAATATTACAATATTGATACAAATGAAAATTACAGGGTTGGCTACTCTTTATAATACCTAATGAAACAAAAATCTGCATGGATTTTTTTCTGAGACTTTTTCTTTATAATTATGTAATTATGTTATAGAAACACATAATTTGTTATAGTATAATGACTGTCATTGTGGTAAGGTGGTGTTAGGTATCATAAAATTGAGTAAAACAGTTTTTGTTTAGATTACTATAGTAGAACAGTCGTCTTGCTTTTTTTCCAAATTACTGGGTACCTCTGCACCAGCATTGTTGAATATTATTGCCTTTTTAAGATTAATTTTGCAGTTTTCACCTACTTTGTTATAATTACCAGTTCTTTATTAGTTTGATCTATGTATCCTTATTGCAAACACTTGATTTAAAATTCCATCTAATCTTTGTGGCACCACTCATTCTCCACAGATGAAAACACTTCTTTGACCATATGAAAATCGTAAATATGATTCTATATTTTAGAAGCCTTGCACAGATACCACATAATCAGCAGTAATCACAGAATTGAAGGGGTTGGAAGGGACCTCAAAAAATCATTGGGTCCAACCCTCCTGCCAAAGCAGGTTCCTTAGAGCAGGCTGCCCAGGTAGCCGTCCAGACGGGCCTTAAGTATCTCCAGAGACTCCACAACCTCCCTGGGCAGCCTGTTCCAGTACTCCGTCACCCTCACCGTGAAGAAGTTCTTTCACATGTTGGTGCAGAACTTCCTGTGCTCCATTTTGTGGCCATTGCCCCTTGCCCTGTCCCCGCAAACCACTGAAAAGAGATTGACCAAATCTCTCTATCCCCCGTCCCCCACACTTCAGGTATTTATACACACTGATGAGATCCCCTCTCAATGTTCTTTTCTCCAGGCTGAACAGACCCAGGTCTCTCAGCTTTTCCTCATAGGGAAGATTCTCCAGGCCCCGTATCATCTTTGTGGCACTCTGTTGGACTCTTTCTAGGAGATCCCTGTCTTTTCTGTACTGGGGAGCCCAGAATTGGATACAGTGCTCCAGGTGATGTAATGCTTTAAACTATGATATTATAGATAACTCGCATACTTAACAGTTTGAAAACCTGTATCCTCCACTTCTGTTTTGCTGACCAAACGTCAGCTGAAGATCTTCTTGTTGCAAATACAGTTTTTCATTTCATTAGAAGGCTTGTGCTGGCAAGGCTTCCAGGAGGCACAAAAAAATTAGTTATAGAAAAAAAGTACAGGGGTGAGAGGGAGGCAATTTAAAAATTGCAAAATCAATCTGGGGCTGGTTTTATATCAATTCAATCAATTTGGTGGCTGGTTTTGTAACCCCTTTGTAACCTTAATTTAGTGGCTGGTTTTGTAACCCCTTTGTAACCTTTTGAAGAAAGAAGATGCTACAATTCACTACAATCTTGAAGTTTAATAAAAGGGATCTTTGTTACTCTTGGAAGGCTCCTTTGTCCTAACTTCTTGTGGGGGAGATTTATAATTCAAATGAGTATCACTTGTGTTAGGTAATCTCATGAAAACTTGATTGTTGATCTTTTTTGAGAAGGATTTGCATAATTTCTTCTAGTATCAACTTGCCTCTATAAATAAACTCAACTGGGCTGCACATAGTGATTGATAGTATAACAAAGTAACAGCAAACAGATATCAAAATGATTTGCTAAGACTAGTCTTCACAAGGCAAGCTGTGTAGCTGATAAAACAAACTGTACTGGGAAATTCTGCTGGTGTGACTGGTTTTGGTCAGGAATCACGAGAAGTATGTGGCACATACTTTTCCACTCCTACAGCGAGGGAATGGAGTAGTATTCTGCACAATTTTCTGCCAGTGGGGGAAAAGAAGATGGGGTCATCCATGAAATGTGCCATTGGTGAATGCAGCTGATTGTTTTCCCGTTTTTCACAATACGAGATCAGTAGGATTAAGTAGGGCAACTGCACGGCTCCCTTAAAGTGGAGTGAAAGCAGCCAGTCTGAGAAAATTGCTAATAGCAAATAGAGCAGCTGGGCAGCTTAAAGACCACCTCTTCTTTCAGTCTGTTCTCTGAGCTTCCAGTCTTCTCTGTTGTTCCTTTGACAAGAACAAAGTCATAAAGTATGAGTATGCCTTTTAAAAAACTATGAAGATAAAAGCAGCCTACTTCTCTGCTGTTGCATACACTCACAGCTAAGCTGCGAAGAAGTCATTGGTTTACTTGGAAAATACTTCCTGATGGAAAATTAGCCAGGAGATATTGAAAGGAAGAAAGCTGCTGCTTCCCTGACATCTGCACTAGCTTAGAGTCAGCTTTTTGAAATAATTTTAAAATGGTAGGCAAGAATAAAACTGGATGTATATATAGTCTCATCTTCCACTGATGAATAGTAGTAGCAGACTTCTGCTTATTAACTGAGTGAAGGAAATAAGATCTGTACCATGCACCCCTAGATACTTACGCATGCTTGGTAGCAGCTAACTGGTCTGATAGGTTGCTTGAGGTATTCTGCGTTTGGTCTTACTATGGCTTTTCATTAGACTTCAGAGTGCACTTGGGAAAAAAAAAAAAGAATTGTGAATGATAGCACAATTTCAGCTGAAACACAGCAAAACAAATTGAGTGTAGTAATTGTTCCTTTCCTATTGGGAAAAGATTATTTGATTGTTTTCATCCAGTATAAATTTTAGATTTACATACTATACACTATAAACTCTAAATGTACATGTATTGCATTTCTTAAGTGAAACCATTGTTCACAGCTGTAGCCACACACTAAATGCTAGTAAAGCTGTTGGGAATTAACCCTACCATTACAGTAGTGTGTCATCAGAACTAGGGAGAGGGAAAGGGGAATGTAGAGAGCAGTGACAAAACTGTTTTCAAATTCTTCCCTATTACATACGTTACATTTAATGTAAAAGGGTGATATTGGAGTTACCACTTCGTGTAAATGGTATATTTCATGAGGTAAACCAGTTTTCTCCAAGTCACAGCATTTGTTTCATTTCAAAAAAATAAAAAATAAAATAAAATAAAAATCTGTGAATCAGTTCAGATGCAGTAATTGTGTGTTAATGGTGCCTAAAGGACCTTTCTTGAGTTGTGATCATTTTATTCCTCTCTTTGTTAATATGTTTTCCAAAAACACCTTCTGTTTTCAGAAGACAAAGATGTTATTCATAGTAGCAAATTTCTCTAAAGGAATTTTTCCTAGTAGTAAATTCTGAAGAATTAACTTCTTCATTGCTGTATACCACAGCAGATTTCTGTTGGCGTTGCAAGAAATAAAACAACCAGCTATTCAATGAAATGCTGGTATTCACTGAAGCAACAGTTGGTAGGAGATGAGGGTGTATTGTTTTGCACCTTAGTCATTGTAAAAGGATCTTTTGTACAGGATATGCAAATGGACGTTAAAAAATGGACATGAAAAAAATCTGTCCAAGCTTTTTTTTTTTTTTTTTTTTTTTCCTTCCATGCAAACAAAAAAAGGCATTGAATTCAGTTCAGTCAAATCACCCTCTAGTCTGATGTCCTGTCTCTAATAGTGGCCAGTCAAAAGTGCCTTGGAAAAATAACAGATCAAGCATAAAATGAAACTTTCTGGCATGTGGCAGTCCACAGCTCAGGGATTTCCCAAGCTGAAGGTTATATTCCGAAGGCTTTATCCCATGAATTTCTGATAGGCTTTCAAACCTCTGTACACTTTGGATTTCTGTTACAAACAGACACAGTGGTTTTTCTCAGTTTAACTGTGACCTGTTTGCACAAGCACATTTTTATGTATTTTTCTTCTTTTTGACTTATATTTGTTAGTTTTACCTGAAAAAAACAGTGAATACCACTATTGATTTCCCAGATTTCTGTTACACTCCATCTCAGGTACCATTCTTCTAGGCAGAAGGGCCCTAACTTATTGAGTTGGTCCTCCTGCAGGACTTCTATTATCTCCTTAGTGATCTGTTGACGATTCTGTGTTTTTTCTGCTTTTTCCTATTAAGGATTGTAACGAATTGTAAAACTTAGATGTAATTTTAAGATGATTTCAAAATTTTAAATTTTGAGATGTAACTTTAAATTGCACAGCTACTGTCTATTGAAGTCTTTGGTACAACGGTCATTTTCAGCAGATAATAAAATCTCTAGTCAGAGTACAAAAGGTTTTAGTGCAACCAAGTGCAGATGATAATTTAACACACTGATTAGGGAAATCTTTATTTGTAATGACCCCTGAATAATGTGGTGATAGATACCATGATACAGTGAAGATTGTTGTTATATGTAGTAAGATTTAGGCCACAGATCCTGAAGTTAAGATTGTTTGGGGGAATTCAATCTTTTATTTTCGCAAGCAGAAAGATCTTGTATTGTGGATAAAAAAAAAAATAAACAGCTATCTTTTTGATGAGATGTTAACAGTCCAGTTCCAAAGGTTTTGAAAGCTTTTTAATTATGTTTTCAATTTTGGAGTTGAAAATTCTTCAGCCAATAAACAGTTTAGCTAACAGTTATTAGCTAATAAACAGTTTATGGAAGGAACAAAATATCTTCCTATAAAGTGTGAAATTACAATAGGAAATGAAGTTTTTATTGCAATCAGGTAGATGCTGATTTTGAGAGGCAGCTCAGATATCTGCCTTGGAAACGTTTCATATACCCAATGAGCTGGAATAGTGTGGTGTGGATACATTTTGGGGAATTCTGCACATCTGAATCTTAATATTATTTTTTGTTTTACAACTTTAGACATTCCCAGAGAGAAAATGTTTTACATCAGGAGCAAAAATGTTTCTTGGTGGTTTGGAAGCTGCAGAACTTTTGCTGTTTAAGTGAGAAAGTTCCCCAGAGCTTTGACTGTAGATCAAAATTATTTGATAATAATCACGAAAGTTATTGCATATTGAACATGCTGATTTTAAATGTTGATTTGAATTTGCACAAATAATAAGATTAGTTTTGGGGTTAGAAGGGACAGTCTAAGTCCTTTCTATTTAAATTCTTGAATGAAAGAAAAATTATCAGTATGTAGTCCCTAACAAAATGAAAGTATGCCTTTATGGTAATAGCTCCAAATGAAAATTTTATGTGAATACAAAAAAGGAAAGAAGTAATCTCACTGATGAACACAAGTGCATCATAGTTGTTTCCTAAACCTCTGAATTCATCTGCACTTCTTAAAAAATAGACAATCTTTCTTATAATTAGTTATTTATTTGTTTCTGCTGAATTTCTCCTGTAAAATAGATATGATTTAAATGTTCATAGCTTAGCAAATATCTAGGCATGGAGTTGAACAATACAATAATTCCACCTTTAAAATATTAAGCAGTTAAACTTCAGTAAGTTCTTGATTTTTTTTCAAATATGTTGATAAAATGCATTAGTACTTTTCACTTCCCATTTTCTGACTTTTTTAAAAAAAAAAAAAAAAAAAAAAAGTCCTGGGTTACACTTCTATTTCTACTGCAGCTTTTGTAATTGCATTGATTAAAATATGGCTCTACCATGACATCTGTTTCCTTTTCTGGAAAAAGATAACACTGTTTTTAAATGCAATGTTAAAAAGTTGTCTTTTTTTATTAGAAATTTAATTTAAATATCTTTATTAACAGCAGATATCTGAAGGTGAAAACCAGACACCAGTGGCAGTAATTCCAGTACACGTCAGGAACTGCTCTTTCAAACTTTATTTTTGAACAGAGAAAGGTGTTTTTAATAGAAATTGGAAGGAGGCTATTCAACAGCTGAAACTTCTTATAGCCTTCTGTAAAGGCAGTCATGTGCAGGAAACAGTCTGAAAGAAAAAGAATTAATCTTTAAATCTCAAAGAACACTCAAGACCACAAATAGAAAATCCTGTCTTAAAATAAATGTATTCAGATTAATTTCAGATTAATAGGGGAAGTCATGACATGCTTTCTCTCTTTTTTTTTTTTTTTTTCCCGTATTAAACTGGATTAATTTTATTTTTATTTTCTTACATAAGCTATTCACTGATCCAAGAACCATTCAAAGCCCTAGATGAAGCCTTGAGGAATATATAGCCCTCATTTCAGATATTGTATAGTATTACAAAGTACTCGTGCTTCACAGTTGTGCCACAGACTTCAATTTTTGTTCCTTAATCTATAACCTACTCACGTTCACTGGCTGTCTTGCAGGGCCTTAAACCTTTCTGTGATTTATCAGTTGTAAAGGTTGCTACTGAGGTTATTCTATGCTCTTAACCAGTGAGAAATTACTTTCTAAATGCTGTCTATAATGCATATTTATTGAGTCTTGTGTCTTTCCAGCAGTAGTTTTTAATAACATAGTTTTCTTTAAAACACATTTTTAATTACAGGTTTACACTAAATCAGTTATACCAGTTACCGTAATAGCTTTAAAAAGTTAGACCACTTGTCTTAGTAGTAGGCAGTCTGTGGACGTCCTGAACAGCAAAGCAGAGACGTCACCTTTGTCCTCTCCTAGGTCATTCATCCAGGACATCCATCAGTAGTCAATAGACTGATACCTATTGCAGTATTAGGATGGCTGTGTTTTAAAGTGATTTGTTTCCCTCACGTATATGTAAACAAACTCAAAAAACTTAGCAGTGAAATCTGAAATATGGTAGGGTTCAGAAAGATTATATTTTGCTTTTGTCTTCAACAAAAAGGTGATTTATTTTTTATTTATAGCATATACAGGAAGCAAGCAAAGGAAATGCAGCAATCAATTGAAAAAAATGTCCTAAAGAGTTGCATTGTATCTACTTCAGCATAATCGTTTTTAAGTGTGGAAATGAGAAAATGTATTTAATTTCTATAAATATATTAGAATATGTTTGGTGCTGTTAATGTCACTTCTTTCACCAAGAACAACACCATGGTTAGCCTTGAATGTAGCAGAAGTCAGTCAATAGTTCTGATGAGAAACAAGAAACATAAAAACTTTGTTAGTAACTGTTGGTAGTCAAATAGTTGGTAGTTTATGGTACAATTGTGTTTAATTATCTCCAAACACTTCACCATCTAAAGTCATGTAGAACTTTTATAATCTTTAATGACAGACATAGGTAGCCTTTTGTAGCTTAAGACATCTTCATTGTGGGGTGGGAATATCTCACTCAGAATTGTTCCTTCTCAGTCTATTGCTGTCAGTAACCTAGAGAAAATTACAGAATCACAGAATTTCTAGGTTGGAAGAGACCTCAAGATCATCGAGTCCACCCTTACAGCTAACAGTCCCCACTAAACCGTATCCCTAAGCTCTACATCTAAACGTCTTTTGAAGACTTCCAGGGATGGTGACTCCACCACTTCCCTGGGCAGCCCATTCCAATGTCTAACAACCCTTTCGGTAAAGACGTTCTTCCTAACATCCAGCCTAAAACTCCCCTGGCGCAACTTTACCCATTCCCCCTCGTCCTGTCACCAGGCACGTGGGAGAACAGACCAACCCCCACCTCTCTACAGCCTCCTTTAAGGTACTTATAAAGAGCAATAAGGTCACCCCTGAGCCTCCTCTTCTCCAGGCTGAACAAGCCCAGCTCCCTCAGCCGCTCCTCGTAGGACTTGTTCTCCAGGCCCCTCACCAGCTTCGTCGCCCTTCTCTGCACCCGCTCAAGCACCTCCATGTCCTTCTTGTAGCGAGGGGCCCAAAACTGAACACAGTACTCGAGGTGCGGCCTCACCAGAGCCGAGTACAGGGGGATAGGGGGACGATCACCTCCCTAGCCCTGCTGGTCACACTGTTTCTGATACAAGCCAGGATGCCATTGGCCTTCTTGGCCACCTGAGCACACTGCTGGCTCATATTCAGCCGACTATCCACCATCACTCCCAGGTCCTTCTCTGCCTGGCAGCTCTCCAACCACTCATCTCCCAGCCTGTAGCTCTGCTTGGGGTTATTGCGCCCCAGGTGCAGGACCCGGCACTTGGCCTTGTTGAACTTCATGTAGTTGACCTCAGCCCATTGGTGCAGCCTATCCAGATCCTCCTGCAGAGCCTTCCTACCCTCAAGCAGATCGACACACGCACCTAACTTGGTGTCATCTGCGAACTTACTGAGGGTGCACTCGATGCCCTCGTCCAGATCATCGATGAAGATATTAAAGAGGACCGGCCCCAGCACCGAGCCCTGGGGGACGCCACTAGTGACTGGCCTCCAACTGGACTTGGCTCCATTCACCACGACTCTTTGGGCCCGGCTATCCAGCCAGTTTTTAACCCAACGAAGCGTGCACCAGTCCAAGCCACGAGCAGCCAGTTTCTTGAGGAGAATGCTGTGGGAGACGGTGTCAAAAGCCTTGCTGAAGTCAAGGTAGACCACATCCACAGCCTTTCCCTCATCCACCAAGCACGTCACTTTGTCACAGAAGAAGATCAGGTTCTTCAAGCAGGACCTGCCTTTCATAAATCCATGCTGACTGGGCCTGATCACCTGCTGGCCCTGTAAGTGCTGCGTGATGACTCTCAAGAGGATCTGCTCCATGAGCTTCCCTGGCACTGAGGTCAAACTGACAGGCCTGTAGTTTCCTGGGTCTGCCCTCCAGCCCTTCTTGTAGATGGGCGTCATGTTTGCTAGCTGCCAGTCAACTGGGACCTCCCCCGATAGCCAGGACAAAACATTAGTTTTCTTGTTTGTCTGTTTTTAAAAAAAAAAAAAATAGTTAAACAGGAACCATGAATGAGATATGAAGTCTTGGAACATTTATTCTGAAATCGGTTACAATGATGACTCAGAATAGATATTTTTGTTAGTAAAATGAAGAGAAAATCCTGCATTTTGTTTCTGTTCTGCATTTCTGAAGAGAAAATCCATGACAAACTTCGTAGTTGGATTCAGTTTCACCTTAATATTATGAAAGTCGTGAAGCCACTCTCAACTTTCACCTTCCAGATCAGGCTCTTGCCTTAGGACTTCTTATATAAAAAGTTGCTCTTTTATTTGATAAACTGCTTAAACAGCTACTGCTATGGTGAATTTTTAATAATTTCTACCATAGCTATGTTTGCAGCTAAAACTATGTAAATTATTAGAAGAGTTATAGAAAACGTGGTGTTTTTTATGAGAAATAGTTTTAAAATTTTCAAGTCAGTTGCAACCCTAATAAGAATTTTTAAAGAGCAATTGAATTATGAAAGTCAGTAATACTTTGTAAGTCATCTAGGAGACTTAAGAATATCCCATTAGCCATAGTATGCAACTGCTAACATTTCTTTTTTTTCTAGAAGTGCAAAAATTTAAATATTGAGATAAAGTGTTTTGCCTTTATTTTTCTCTATGCAAAATTGCAGAAGGCCCCTTGGTTCTGCTTTTCCCTCACATGAGAATCCTTCATATCATGAAACATCGTTGTTAGGCTCTGAACAATTTCTATTCCTTTGCAATTTTCAGTCAGAATTACTTATCCTGCAAAACTGTTTGGTTGCTGTTCAGAAATTGAGATTATTATGTAGTTATAATTAAATCACAACCTCAGATTGTGTGTGTTTCCAGTAGGAAGGAAGAAAGAATTTGCTTTCTTGTTTTGAAAAAAGTTTCCGCTGGGAAGAGAAGCTCAGGATGTGTATTGGCCATTTTTCTTTCTTTTTTTTTTTTTACATAGGTTGATTTCTCCCAGTTTCTTGAATATAGATTAAAAAATCTGCATTTATGTTGAGGTGTTTTTCACATTTTTCTGGAAGTGTTGGTGCCTTTGGGCTGATGGCATTGCTTCACATAGAACATATTTCAGTGTTTAAGTAAAAGGTGGATTTCACTGACTGGATGACACGCTTGTTTGGTGTTTCTTTTGATAGGAATTTACAAAGTCTTTGTTTTTCACCCCAGTGATGTGAATTGCAGTGTTAGGTTGTCTGGTTGTCTCTATATAAATATACTACTTGCTGTACTTTCTAATTTCTCTACATTAGTTGCATCAAGGACTCAAATTAAAGAAAAAGATAAAAAATTGAATAAGAAATTCCTTTATGAGATGTGAGATGTGTTGGAACCTGTCTCCTAAGTAAAGTTCCTTCTATTTTCCTTTCCGGTTTCCTTCAACTACGAAGTTCAATTCTAGACTTTTTTTTTTTTTCCTTCTCTTCTTAAGTCCAGGCAGTGATTTTATACTTGGTTGTTGTGGTCATTGAGTTGTAACATTCACAGTGTTTATATCGGGTAGGTGTTGTTTCACACACCAAGGAAGCATTTTCATACGCTGCCTGCACTGTATAATGCTGCTTCTCCTATGGCTCTTTGGGGAGCATGCTCAGTCATTGTATCTCCATATATTAAATAATAAAGTTGCAGAGATTATTGAAGAAGTGGAATTAGGTCCTTTAGCCACCTCCATCTTCATACCCAGTGTAGCAGTGGGAATAAACTTTACTGGTCACCAGGGATAGTGTTAGTGCTTTTTACGCCTTTCAGGAATACACTCAGTCCTGTTCACAGTGATGCCTCAGAACAATGGCAGTGGTTTTTATCTTCAGTACAGATAAGACTGGGTCACTTCCTCTTCTCTGCTTTTTACAGTACAGCTATGAGATCATATGTAATGATTTCTAATTCTGTTGAATTACATATTATTTTTTTATTTGTGTGAGATGGGTTATCCCTGACCTTAAATCATGCAAAGGTAAGGTTAGAAGAGGAAGAAACCTCAGTGATGTATGAGGTTCATGTACAGTGTAATGTCATGTGCTAGAAATAACAGCAGGCGGATGATGTCAGGCATGATATGGGGTGTACCTGCTTTGTTAAAACAATCCAGATGTTCTGAAATACTTTGTTTCTGGTTTTCAAAAGAGATGGACCATTAATGAAACTAATGAAATCTTAAGCCAGAGGAAAAGTGGTTGTGGTTGAGATACTATGACATAACGGAATTGTAGTACACGTTGTCAGATGATGTTATGGAGGCCAAAACCATAGCTGGGCTCAAAAAGATTAGCCTAATTTGTGTCTCAGGAATTAATGTGTTGGGAGTTGGCAGAAGCTTGAAAGACAGAATCACAGAATTTCTAGGTTGGAAGAGACCTCAGGATCATCGAGTCCAACCTCTGACCTAACGCTAGCAGTCCCCACTAAAC
This sequence comes from Aythya fuligula, assembly GCF_009819795.1. Taxonomy (NCBI): domain Eukaryota; kingdom Metazoa; phylum Chordata; class Aves; order Anseriformes; family Anatidae; genus Aythya; species Aythya fuligula. The sequence goes on along the minus strand of NC_045562.1, from coordinate 21,816,420 downwards.
CATATCCCTAAGCTCTACATCTAAACGTCTTTTGAAGACTTCCAGGGATGGTGACTCCACCACTTCCCTGGGCAGCCTGTTCCAATGCCTAACAACCCTTTCAGTAAAGAAGTTCTTCCTAACATCTAACCTAATATGCACCAGAGAAGAATTACTGTACATAAATTTTTATATACGTCAGATAATATCTGCTGTCAGAGACAAACTGGAAACAGGATGAGCTGAGACTCAATTCAGTCTTGTCTGTTTGATGAGGATGTGTAAAAAAACAGCATAAAAATGGACTTCTGTGTTACCAGAGAAGTATTCACATACTATTGTGACAGCTGATGTAGTAATGTGGACCCCAAAATGGAGGGGAAATGTCTAAAACCCTTCAGATTAGTTCAGCTTGAGTATTTTGTGTCATCCAGTCATTGAGATTTTGTGTCATCCAGTATTTCTTCCAATCACGACTAAAAAGGGATAGTAAAGGGAAATGGTCCTTGGTTCTTAGGTATTCATTACAGTAAGACTATAGTGTTAACATGCTAGAAGACATTGTTACAGCACAGTCATGCAGATTTTCTTGATATGCAGATGGGTATTAAAAATGGTGGATGTATGTGCTATTTTGAATTGAATAGCGAGATAAACAAATGCATTTCTTTGAGTTAAGACACAGGAAGATACCAAATCAGAGAGGTTAAGACTAACAAAGAATCCTGTTGAAATTTAGCAAACCTTTACTGTTCGCTGTTGTGTGTGTAGGTGTACTGTTTTTTACTTGAAATATCCTGACTGTGACTGAAAACTATTTAACACAAAATACATGTTTCTTTCAGCTACTTCATTCAGTAGTGTAAGGGGTATTAGTATTCCACCCACAAAACTAGGACTTGACTGTGTTTTCTGTATCCTCCACAATATGTGAGAACATTAGCTACAAATTTCCTGGCACACATTTGTTTCCTCTGTTAGCTCCATGCGCTGACAATAATTGTGTTCACACGTTTTCAGTACTAGGAATCACTTTTGGATTAGTGAAATTTAAAAAAGTTTAGATGGATTACTGTAGTGTGTGTGACTGGTATGATGTGTCTCCTAAAGCATGTTACTATATAATCATTTTTAAAATCCAGAACAATTTGTTTGAAAGTTGTTGGAAAAAGGCTACAATGGAACGTTTTTTTTCTGATTTTTGTGATGCTGTTGAATGAGGTGGTCATTAAAATCAGAAACATAGTGATATATTTAACATAAAAGCAAATGAAGTTAAATTTAATTATCATCAATGTTTTAAAGGCATATGCCTAAGTTTTCAGTCAACAGAATTATGCCCATTTTTATATATGTATATATATAGTATATATGTATATACATGTATATATATATATATAAATAAATAAATATATATATATGCCCATAATTAAGTATTATGCAAGTTCTTACGAAGTATTTGCTTTTGACCACAAGCAAGTGTGAAGAAAGAAAAAATAGTATGATGTTATCTCCAGACAGCTACAAATAGTAGCACAGTAAGAAGGAACCCTCCTCAGCTCTGCCTATAGCAGGGGGGATCTAGATGATCTTTGAGGTCCCTTTCAACCAGAGCCATTCTATGGCTCCTCTATGTAGAGGAGGCTGTCTTGTCAAAGGTGGAGAAAAATATTCCCTTCCTAGCATTATATGTTGATAAGGATCAAAGGGTTTTAACTGTCAATAATATCTTCATTAATTCACCAAGCAGAATAAAGAGTTTCTGTTAGCCACACATGGGGACTTGTACAGCATTGTATTGATAATATATTGGATATTGAGCTTGTAGCTGGGGCAGTAAATCTGTGCATTTGTTTCACATAGTGTTATGTAAAAGCTATTTGAGTTTGTACTTTCAGCAAATACCTTGGGAAAGTTACCTGATTCAGACTGACAAAATATATAAGCTTATGTGTAATGTCTATTTGTTTCCATTTCTTTGCTTTTCAGCCTGTATTTTTCAATAGATCTTAAATTTTCTGTACTTTGTCCCTCTGGAATTCATTAACTCTAGTTCTAAAGTATAAAGGGGACAATTTAGCTGTAGCCTTGTTTGTGTTACTCATTTTGAGCTGAGATGTCCAATCAACACCTGCAGACCGTGTATGTATTAGTTTACTCTGCATGCTGTCTAGGAAGTGTAGTCTAATGATGTTTTTGATAGAGTAAACATTTGCAAACAAGGGTTTTATTGTATATATTTTCAGTGTTGTATGAACAAAGCAAATGAATCACCTTGGCACCTATTTTCTTTTGAATTAGCATGTTTTGAATTTAATTTTGTTTCACTTTTTATTTAGACAACTGCTGCTCGGAATGTTAGAGCTACATATATGTTTATAGGTTAAGTGGATTATTTTTCTGGGTATTTCTGCTTTGAAGTATATTTATCAAAAAAAGTTTGATCCTAACATATAGTGGTGTCATTGTCCCTATAAATGTAAGCAATGATATATGTATCTTGTCCATAGCAAAGATTATAAGAGAGTGCTCAACAAGAATGTTACAGATTTTTGTAACAAAAATATTACAGAAAAGTACCCATTTTGTTAGATGAAACCTTTTCAAACTTCTGTCATTACTTGAAGACATAACATTGTCTTTACAGATCTTTTGAAGTTAGGGGTTTTTTAGATGGTTAAAAAAAAATCTTGCAATATTTGAAAAGATCAACTAAAAGAGATGGCTGGGCATAGAACTTCAGGGCAAACCCCAAGAGGGTTTTGATCCACAGTCCCTTAAGGTGCTGTACATTTGTGTTTTCATTCATAGCAGTGCCTTCAAATCCTTGCCAAGTTTAAAAAATATATATCTTTGTTTTATTTCACACTAAAGGTCTCATTCAGAGAAGCACTGTAAAACAGTACATCCCCTTTATGTTGCTCTTCTTGGGAGTCAAGGAATAGTATGGCCTAATGAGGTACTACATGGGTTATCAATGGGATTTTGTGATGGACTTCAATAGCTTTACATCAGAAGCAAACTTAAAAGACTTATAAGAAAAAAAATAAATGAAGAGTTGGTGCCCCATGATACCATTTTTTCTGGAAAAGAAAGTTCAATAATAATACAAAATAAAAAAAAAATACAGATTAACAAAAGCAAGTTCTTGATGAGGTGCTGTTCGTTCTGATTCATTTATGATTACTGAATAAATTAAATGTATAGGTATTTTTTCTAATTCTTCAGAGCGAACAAGTATTTTTAACAAATTTCAAAATAGTTTATTCTAAATAGTGTGTAAGTGACAATTTTCAAAAGAGCTAAGGAAAACAGTAACATATATAAAAGACAATGGTATTCATATTGTTTTACACCTCTTGAAATGTTAACGTGCTATATTGATAATATCAAAAGTGATTACCTGAAACATATATTCCCCGTAACATTTTTTTAAATGTCATGTGCCTGTTTGTCACAGAATCTTCTGATTTAGATGCAGTACTGAGGAATACATTTACTTTTTCTGCTTTTGGAAAACATCGGTTTAAGACTGGGCGTAGCCCACTAGTTCAAATCCAACTATTATCCTTCCTTTTAAAATTACCAAATATATATAGGAAGAAATAAGGAGTATGAACAAAACATCAATGAAGTTTTTCTTCCTTATGAACAAAATAGGACTTCATTACTAATAGCTGTTAGACCTAATATTTTGTGAAGGCTTACATTGTTAAACATATATTGAGCCAGTCTGGTTTACAATGAAATGCCTGAAACAATATAATGTATAATGAGATTTGATTTGTTAATGTATAATTTTTCACCATGTTGCTGTCGCCTCTTGTCGGGAACTGTTAGCACAATATTTCAAAAGACAGATTTTCAAAAAAAAAAAAAAAAAAAAAAGGTAATGGCAATCCATTTTGTATATTTTTGGCTCTTTCTCCACTGAATAATATGCAAATAAAGGAAATAGGACAATATAACCTATAATAAAACCTTATAATATAATAAGGTTACTTGGATATTTTGTGGGCTATAAGATACAGCTTGTGCATGGAAGAAACCAGAAACAGGAATTGAAAACTTTCGATTGGGTTATATTCTGTTTTAGAGGTCATGAAAAATTGGAATTTGGGAGTATGTCATTTGGGACACATCTGGTGTTAAACTGTGTTCAAATGAGCCATTGTGTATCTGCAGATAGAACTGTAATAAAGCTACAGAGTGGCTCCGTAAAAAATAGTCTTACATTCTGTCAGGATACTAGTAGGACTGTTGTTGCAGTTTAGCTATAGGAAAAATTGAGGTATAGTATAAACACATGAAAAACTTCCTGTAACGGAGAGGAGAGGATATAAAGCACAATATTGTTTTTGATCAATTATGAATATCTAGGGAATAATACAGAAACAGGGCAAATATATATTGATAGCTTCCAGCCTAATTCCACATAGCGAATCCACTGCCATCCATTTCCCATGGATAGGTCTAGTTCATTCATGGCTTAATTACTTGTGTGAGAAGGTGTAACTCCTTTGTTGTTTTGAACCTCTTATAACCTGGTTTAATTTAATAGCCTCTAATCTCTGTATTAGAAGTGATAGTGAATTAATCGTTGCCAAGTGACTTTTTCCATACCCTATATGAATTTCTAGATTTCTGTCAAGCAGACTCCAGCCTTAGATTTTCCAGGCTGACGAGTTCTAGCAAACCAATCTGCCTGACGCATTTTGATTGCAGGGGATATATGGCATCTGAATTGCAAATAGCATATGATAGTAGTTGAGGCCATAAAGACAAACTTGAAAATGTTCAGCAGTCCAGCAGATCAGACATTCTGACATGGATCAGTGCCATCTCAAAATATTTCTGCTTTACTGGATCCACATCTAATGACAATTTGAAGGAAATTACTCAAAGTTTCTATTTCTCATGAAAGATTTTGTTTCAGAAACCATATTCTGGTGGGGAAAAACATTAGGAAAAATTGTCAACAGGTTGTAGATACAAAGTAAAAATAGACTACAGAGACATTTCCCTTCCTTTGCTGTGCAGCATCACTACAGTGCAAATGCCCAAGTAGTGCAGTATTTGTCATAAAGAACTATGACAAGATCATTTAAAGTCTGTTGTGAATTTTGACTAAGCAGTCATAGTACAAAGAAAAAAATGAGTTAAACATTCTTTGTAATGTGAAAATACATTCAAAGAATGAGTTGGATGTGAAATATGTTTTGTAATTACCTTTAAAAAAAAATCACCAAGTACTTTTAAAAAAGACAACCTCTAACCTACTTATAAAGAAGGCATTTTTGTATTTTGTGTTTTAATGTGCTGGCTTTGAAACTTGGTACTATCTCATGAGAACACAGTGTCATACATCATCACTTTTTGAAATGTACCGCTTCTTTGGCTCTTGCAAAGCTTTCCAGAACAAAGAATTACATTTCCATTATGTTATAATTGTTTTAAATCCAATGGTGTATTTAATTATTATATGATTCGCTGTTAGAAATATACTTGCTTTACAATTTAAAAGATTATGTGATAATATTTGGGGATGCATATCAGAAATTGCATTCAGAATAAATGACAATTAATAATTTACAATTTATATACATATTAAATCTCATGGAAAAAGTCATTAGAGCTGTTCCATCATACTTTTCCGCCCTTATGTGTCTTAGTGAGTGAGCAAGCAAGTTTAAAATTATGTTTCAGAATATGCTGTGATTGCATTTCAGTGCAATAGTACCTTTCAGAGGAAACTGTTCCTGAGATGTTGTGGAATAGGTTATGTTGCTAATCTCACCGCCGTCTCTCTGACCACCGGTACTCATAAGTAGTCTGTAGGAAGAAGAGTAGGCTAGAGAGGTTAGAAATCCAGAGAAAACTGTTGCAGAGGTGAAGATTTTGTATGAAAGGGAATGTGTAGCACTTGAAATACATACCTGCATTTTTTGCCCTTAAAGGATATGTACTGTATGATACATACAAAGACTACTTTTGTATTAGTATCTGTTAATTTTGATAATCTCATAATAGAAAATGATGAGATTAATTTGCATAGATCACATCCTTAAATTAAGGATGAAAAGGATTTATAGGTGAAAATTGCCTGGTGTATTTTTTAAGTCTGAGCTCATCAACAAGAGGGAAAGAATCCAAATACCACATGTGCTAACAAGAACAAATGATTCTGTACTTGGCTAAAAGAACTCATGGCTAATCTCAGTCACTGAACAACCAGTGAGTTCCATTCCTTGAATGCCCTGTGAGGCCATTACAAGGGATTGCCTATGTATCTGTTGCACATTAAAGGTGTGTGATCAAGTACCACATTTAGAAAATAAGACCCAAGAAATAGCTTGAAAATACTCATCTTCTGAAAATACCGTAAAATGTTTTCTCAGGCAAGAACTAGTGATTAAGTTATATGTGTAGCTGGCTGAAGAATTTATACTGATGAGTTTTGATTTGATCATTAACGTCCACAGAATACTTAAGTGGTTCTTAATTCTCTTGCATGCAGTAATGATTCAAAATAACTTGTTAAAGTATTTGTAGAAATAATTTTGTTTTGTATCTAATTTACATTTGGCTCTGAAATATCGAGTTTTCATTCTGGACTAGATTGTCCTGATTCAACATACATAAATAGGTTTTCACCCTTCATTGAATATCAGAAGGCCATACAATATAACTAAGTTTCTACTTGTATATTAATTATTCTGTTAAAATGGGAAATCAATTTTCATGGCTACCATGTGAAATAAATAAATAAAAGCTTGATCAAGCTCATTCAAATCTACCGCTGATCCCACTTAGAGTTTTGTGTGTAAGTAGCCGTTGAACAGAGTGCTTCAAAAATACATGATTTTATGTTGAGATAAAATTTCTTTTAATTATCCCTCAATGTTGTGTTCTGAATAGGAAATGATACCGTCTTTCAGCTGTCTCTAATTCAGGACAGATAATCAAAACCAGCACAGGCTACTTTAAAATACTATTTATAGTCAGTTTAATAATGAGATGTTAGTCTTCAAGTAGTTGTTGGTCAAAAGAAAAATTGATGTTGAAAATCACTTCTGTGACTCATTTTCGTGGTTCAAAACTTGTAATTTTACAGTGCTTTGTTTCAGTTGAAATGTCTCTTCCACTGGATATGCTGTGCTGAAGGAGAAGGTTTAATTGAGAGGTAGCAGTTCATCCTTTGCACTTCTATGAGAAGGAATAAATTAGCTCAGCTTAATGCAGCCATTACATTTATCAACTTTTTCACAGCAAAACAAAGTGTTAAAAGTACAAGGATTACTTGTCAATAATAGTTACCAGCTGCTGAATGATTGGGTGCAGTTTCTAATGTTAAGATTCAGCTAGCTGGCCAAATCTAATGGTAGATTTAGAATTTGCTTTTAGAGAGAAACAGAGCCATTATATTCTGGGGAGAATGTTTGAAATGGCCAGGGTTGTTTAGTAGTTTGAATTGAACTTAATTTCAGTATGACTAAGCTCTTCTGAAACTCTTGGTTTTGGTGTGGAGACCAAGACATGCTGTGCATGGAACACCGTGCAGAGCCTTAGTGCTCACAAGGAGCTGCTCCTGGAGCTGGAGCAGTACAGCTGTAGCAACAGGGTGCAGCTTTGATGCAGGTGAGCTACCTTCTCTAAGAGGCAACACTAATTAGTCTGCATACAGTGCTAAGCTAAAATGATGAAAAAATAAAACTGGTGACATGGCATGCTCTCGGCCATGTAGATATACCAGTGCTCACAGACATGACTTTGCAGTGCCTGAACACAGCACTCTACTGTATCATGTCCATATACCCCAAGTAACTCAGTGAATAAAGATCAAAATTATTCTACAGAGCTTTTTATAGGTACAGTTTTCAGAAATGCTTACTTTTGGTTCGTTCAGTAAAGGGCCACAACAAAATGCTCTTTAGAAAGGAGAAAAAAAATTGAGCACATTTTGTCGTAGTTTTATACAGGTAGTGGAAGTACGTCAAATGTTTCTTCTAGTTGTAAATGATCACAGAGTAAGTGTTGTGCAACACTGACATATTACTAATGAAGCTGTGAAATTCTTGAATGAAAAGAACAGTATAAGAATTAATTAGGGATAATACTATTTCTCTAGTTACTAAAATGTCCTTGTTTTGTAATTTCACAGAATTTTCCTGGTTTGGGGCTGAAATTTCTCTTATGCTTAAATTTCATGCATATAATAAGTAGGTGGGTGCTTATTATTTATACCATTATAGGACTGTTCTAACATTTAGAGTAAGTACTGGTGGTATGGTCACTCAAGTACTCATCTATGAGAATAAGTACTTGAGTATTAATTAGAAACATTTAATTGTTAGTAAAGGAGTATCAGAAGGCTAATGACACTCTGTAGCAGCTTTCTTGCTTTCTAATTGCTTCAGAATTACTTCAAGTATTACAATGGTGTTGGATGCTTCTAGTCAGAAATTATTTATACGTGTACTTCCAGGTTTCTGACCTACGCATATCAAGTTATTTTTTCAAATATGACAAAAAAAGTTACAAACAATTTATACAATCTACAGTAGCCCGAGGATGAAAACAGAAATGATTTGCACTTGTTCTTTCATATGGGGCCTGTGTTGTTTCTCAGAAAGTGCCAGGGAATGTGACGGAAGAATGATTCTACGTGTACGGTTCCAGATAGTCATTTGGAATACTACATAAAATGACCTGTTCTCTGACAATGGCTTGATAGAATATTTCAGGTGTACTTTTAATTATGATTTCTTTTATAGCCTACATGTAATTACTCCTACAGAGGTAGCACATAGTAAACACTCTTTCCCTTTCAAACCGGTCCATATTTTCCCCAGCTGGTGAATAATACATAGTAGCACACTTCACTGATATTTTGTCATTGGAAAAACATCTGTTTAGATAAACTAGTATCACCAACATATTGATTCCTTAGCTTGCAGCATTTGTAGTCCCATGAAACTGTGGAACATGAGAAATTACAACACTAAACCCTCAGCAAGAACCCTCACTATCTTCAGGTTTCTATTTTTAGAACTAACAATCTGAAATGTTTGTAAAATTAGGCAAGGCATAACGATATATATAATTCGATTTTAAATGGTGTATGATTAGACTCAACAATTAAAAATAACACTGACATTTGATTATGAACATTATTGGAAGATTTAGTGACAATAGTCGTATTGTGACAATTTAGTCACAATAGTGAGCTACAAGGGATGTAGCAGACTGGAGACCCTGGACTTCTACCTCACATTTTGTCAACATGTACAAAGAGGAAATATTGAAGCTCAGATAATCCTTTTTAAAATCAGGCATTGCTTCCTGAGTATAACCATGCCTTTTTTGTTGCTATTGCATGGTCACCAGATTAGAGCAATGTTCTGACTTTACCCAGCCATACCTTCATAGACAAATGACTCTCAGCAGTTATCACTAGTCTCATACTACCGAACTAACAATGTAAACCTTCTGTCTTTCTGGAGCAGGAGTCAAAACAATTAGAGAAAAACAAAAAAAAACTAATTTGTCTCTAATTGCTCTTGAAATGGAAGTTCATGAAAGGTATTTCTGTAATTTCCATAGAAGCAAGTAACCGTACCTGATGGTCCTGAAGTTCTTTCCTGTTTCGAAGCCAAACCACAATTATTATATGGAGTTGTGTATTTTATCCATGAGTTTATCATACCTTCCTGTAAAGTGAGTGGAAGTTTTAGACAGAATTATGATTTCATTGCTACATTTCAAGTCAAATTGGTTTTCCTGATGTTCTTCAGAACTGCTTTCTCTTTCCTGCTAAGCAGCGTGAACCTATGAGTGTTTGACAAGATGGTGATACGGAAGCGGAACATTAAGATGGAAGATGGCAAATTTACCTGTTACATTATTTTGAAGTAAACACAGCACAGAATTGAAACACATTCTTAATTTTTATAGTAAAAGTTCATGGTCCTGCTTGCATAGAATGCTGAGAATGCAGATGTGACTTCAGCTCAGTAGGTATAAGGTTGCCTTTTGTCTTCAGTAGGCTTTCAGGCATAACTGGGAGTACTACTAAACTAATGAATAGACATGTTATATTCTGTATCTCTTATTGTATTAATAAAAAATCAGTCAAACACATACTCTTCTTGGCCAGTATTACTTTCAAGTGAAACAACAGGCCAGTAGGCATTGTCACTTACACATTGCAGTATCTTGGAATACACAAAGGCCAGGTGTAGACTGAAAATAATTTTCAAAATTCAAAGAATGGAACTTGAAAAACCAAGATGCAAACCAAAGGCATGTATGATAGGAAAATCAGCTGAGATTCAGAAGCTAGTCCTCACACTCGCTGCTACCTGTGCAATGCATGTTGAGTCCAGAAGGCTCTTTAGAACAACCACTTTGTATCTCACAGGTCCCAGAAACCTTTCCAGTCGTTACAAGCAGAGTTCTGACTGAAGGACAATATAATCTTCATTTACTAAACTATCACATACAGCACAATGTGGAGTTATGACAAGCATGTTATAGTTATGAAGTGTCAGTATATACTTGCTGCCATAAAATTGAGTATGTACATACATGAAACAACATGAGAAGCTGAAATGAAAACGAAATGAATACCAATGAGCATATCTACAGTATGTGAACATGAGCTAGTTATGGAAATATTATCCAAACATGAAATAATTACAGGAAAATAAGAGCAAGTCACATGATGTGAAAAGCAGTTAAGTATTATCTCCTTGAATCTTTTTTTCATAGTCTAGAGATGATATGGTAGAACTGAAAAATACCCAGGAATAGAACAACTCAATTGGTATGCTGCAAATCACTTCAGTTGTGAGAAGGTTCTTCATTAATATATGAATATAGCAAAATAACCATTATGTGAAACTGCAAATGCACTGTCATTGCATCACAAAATTGTGCTAATCTATTTAATGTGTTTTATCTAAAAGCAGTATTCATATGTGATAGCAAAAGCTGGTCAGGCAAACTGTATTTACTATGTGTCATGCTCAATTTCAATGTGTGACCTTAACTAGTTAGTCCCTACTGTAGCTAGTCTAACATTTGTAATATCTAGGAGGCTTATTAACAGTAAGCTCTGTTCTGTCATCCCAAGCCCCTAAACAGTATCATGTAATTACAGATTGTTAATGATCAGGTACAAAGGCATTGTTCTGCTTTACATATACTTACCGGGAGCAGCTTAAAATTGATGGGGTTTTTTTGTTTGTTTTTTTAAAATGCACTAAATGATCTGAGAACTTTATCAAGATGTTTGGTTTGACATTAAAGGATTCGAGATGAAAGAAATAAACGTTAAGAGCCGTAGTTGCACAGGAGACATTATCAATATATATCCTGTGTATCTAGTAAATTAGTTCAAAATATTTAGTATAGTAAATTCCTATCCTTAAAACACAAGAAGCATATAAATGCCATTGATGCACTCCACAGCAACTTTAAAATTAGAACATAAATATTTTTTCATTGTTTATTCTCTTGGATTAGTATGGTTTATGAGGATGCTTCTAAACCTCCTGCATTTGCTTAAATCCATGAACCTCAGATTTTAAGAAATGAGAATAGTTACAGTGTAGTAACTCCAGGTAATATTTGAAAATAATGATTTGGAGAAACTGAGTTTCAGCTTCCTTAAAACTGGAAATTACACTGACCTTCTTCAAAATAAAAGGACATCACTATAAGCAGTGTATGATCTATCAATTTTAGTTATTCAAAATAAGCACGTTGTATAATTTTAAATTCAAATTAAAAATACTATTACCTTTACAATTCTAGTGCAATTCTTAATGACTTTTTTTTTCCAAATACAGACGTTAGTAGTGCAATGCAACATGTGATTATTTTAAGAGTAGGTGGTTTTTTTTGTTTTGTTTTGTTTTGCTTTCATTTTCTCTAAGTTGCCTCCAGGCTTAATTCTGTCTGCAAATATATTTCAGAATCAATATTTTTGTCATGGTCCTATTTACATGAAGACATAACACACCATTCTAACAGTATGCCTTAATCAACAAAATGAGTTTCTTTTCTGGTATGAAGCGCTTGCTTGTCATAACTATGTCAGGTTCCTGTTCTGTTCTTTAGCAGAATTTGACAGATACACTCTGTGCTATCAGTGGTTTACTCCAAACAGTGTAAAGGGGAGGTTGAAAATGCAGTTTGCTTAAAAGAACTTACAAGTTGACTGGGAAAATAGCAGAATACATCCAGGGAAAAAGATGCCACTATTACAAACTTTAAGAACAGCACCGGTTATTAACATATTTTAAAGATAAAACCAAAAATATATATTTGATAGATCTGTATATTCCTTCTCTGTAAGTTGTCTTCCTATTTGCCATGTTGTGAATAAGAATTAAGAGCAGCATAAAGACTCTGCGTGTGAGAACCTTTTGTAATTGATTTTTACCATTTTAAGAACTTTTGTTATCAAACGGGTACACTTCAAACGGGTAAGATGCCTGCCTGAGTTCACTGGGCTTTGTACAGACAAACTGTTGAAAATAAAGGGTAGGTAGGATGGCATGGGTCCCTTCTCACCCCACAGGCAAGTGCTTAGGTACAGTACAGCTGTTCTGTACTCTTTGTTTTTCTTCACCTGTTTTGAAGGTTATATGCCCCATCAGATCTGCAACATCTTAAATACAGTAAACAACCATAGCATCAAACATTATTAAGAACCGAAAACAGCTTGTTAGCAAAGTGGGTTTCCTTCTCTTGCAAACGACAAATGAAGCAGAGACTTACCTGTCAGGCTTCTCTGCTTTCATATCCAAACAGCACCGTTCACATCACCGAAGTGATACAGAGTGCTTTTGCTTGAGCAGAAATGTTAGTTGTTGTCAAAGCTCTTTAAGGGTCTGACAGCTGTTAGTTTTCAGGAAGAGCACAGAATGAGACTTGATACATAGATTTTAGCAAAATCTGGAGCAGGGAAACTTAATGCAAGGAACTAGGGACCACATGGCCCCTACACAGGTGTTAGGGAAGGGATATTCATGGAAGAATAGTGAAAGCAGCCAGTACATCAGGATAGGGAATGTGTCCTGTTGGCATAGGCTTGTATTTTTCTGCCGAGTGTTAGCCTTTAAGTAAAGAAAGTCCTTTCTTTACTTATGCGGAGAGAAGGGCTCAGGTTTGCTGGAGTCTCTAATATGTACCTGCTTATGATGCTGTACTAGCTTAACAGATCCTCTAAAAAGACCGTCAGAAAGATTTCATTCAGTTTTAGTTCATATTACTAGTAACTGCAATATTGATATACAGACAATTAATAGAAAAGAAGTAGGTTTTTTTTCCTTTCCTACTCTGAAGTTGGTTCTAGAACCTTGGGCCTAAATTTAGCATTTAGCATAATTATTATCAGTGTAATAGCATTCAAATTGAACCAGATGTGTCTATTTTACTGATTATTTATTTTCTTCATAATCATCTGTAAATATCTCAGTCAAAATATATGGTAAGTGAAATTTTCAAGCATCTGATATAATTTTTAATATTCAGGATTTCTAGTGAGGGGGGCATATTGCCTAGAGCTGTGGGGGTGGGTGGCTGAAAGCAGCATGAAATAGTTCTTGGAACTTTTTTTGAGCTTTTTTTTTTTTTTTTTTTTTTTGATAACTACCTCACATGAAACACTAAAGTTGGTACTAATGTTAGAGACTGAACCTGTTAATGCAGTTAAGCATCCACTTAATATTTTAAATTCTGTCTATACAGCTTGTCACATAGCAAACCTCACTAAAGAGTTCCTCCCTCTGTGCCTCTGTGGTTCTGTTTTATCGCTACAGTAAATCTAATATGTAAGTTATTTTTTGTTGTAATTACAGAATGTATGATCTAAGAGCATAGTGCAAAACACATGAATAAGCATTAATCTATGTAATCAAGACACATGAATATTAAAGAGAAGCATTCTGTAAAAATCTAAAATTCTGATATATCCTGTGTGCAGTATAGCAAAGACAAATTCAAGCTCTTCTAGAAAGGATGAAGAACAGCTGAAATACTCTGCATTGCCTTGCTCTTGTACTTCACTTGGAGCATATAATTTGGGTTTACATTCACTTACTCCCTCTTCTGCCATCTTCTGAAATAGCAGTACTTTGTGTCAAATTATCAAGGCAACACCTCTCAACAGTTTTTAACTACAGTACTCTGAACTATTGGATCAAAACCGTATCTTTGAGGCTTCTGCTATAGGTATCTTATCTTTTTTTTTTTTTTTTTTTTTTTTTTGACCTGACTTATATACTAGTTTCATGTCCTATAATAGGTAGATGTTTATAAGCAGAAAATGTTTTTTAAAGGAATTGTTCTATGAAATTATTCATGTTAACCTCTTATGTGACAGTGGTATGAAAAGAGATTATTTCTTTTCTCCATGTACTAAGGAAAGTGTCTGAGATCCTCAAGATATGTATGAGTGTATGACATGCACATGACTGTGTAGTGTGACTGTCACAATATTAACATATAACTGGATAATTTTGATTAATACAGATAGTTTGCAGCTTTAAAAGAACAATCTGAGCATGGAGGGTAAAAGAGAGTTACTAAGAATTTATTCTGATGTAAATGTGAAACATGAAAAAAAAATGACTTCAGTTACTGATGCTTAGGAAAAAGAAATCAATAAAGGAAGTCAGACATAACAAATGAGAATTTCAGGCCCAGTGACAGTAGAGAGAAACCTGGGTGCCTTATATCCACACCTTTCAATCAAGTAATATGTGTATGGCAGTGGAATAAACTGAAGACACTCTGGCAGCCACGTAGACTTTGATCAGTTTTGTTCATAGATGTGGCTCATATTTCAGTAGCCTCTTTTGTCTAAGCTACTGATCTTCCCTAAACTTTACAGTGAGTGCTCAGTGAACTTAAAGAAACCTTTACTCGTTCTGCAAACAGATACTAAATACTCATGCTGAGCCACAGTATTTTTTTTCTTAAAACGTCAGATGCAGTCTCTTTGTTACTGTACTTTTTGTCTAGTGTCCTTCACGTTCTACAGGGAACAAATTATTTCTATGATCTCTTTGGCTATCTCTACAGTCTATTTATAATCACAGTACTTTCATTAATTCAGTTTTGTAGTAGAAATTAGCTTAAAGATACTCATTTGTGTATGCTTGCTTTATATTTTTGTTGATTTTTTTCTGATTTATGTTTTTGTTCTGTTGTAAATTATGCCTATGCTTTTTGTTGCTTTCATGGCAATTAAGATAATTACACAATTAGAACTGATAGTTATGCTTTCATAAATCCCCTTAGCATGTCTAAAGGGAAGGCCAACAAGTTCACTTTTTTTCTCCCATTAGTGGTACTGGGATAAAAAAAAAAAAAAAGGCAGAGAGGGGACTGCCTTAATTTTTGGCTGTTTGTAGGAGCAGTGTGCACCTTGGTAGATAGCTCACCGGTAGGAGCACGTAACATAGCCTTTGGTCGTGCTGCGCAGCCTGTGCCAAAGTGGCATCCAGCTAGATCTCAGATATGATTGTTACTGGTTGTGTATTTTGTCCAGTTCAGAGCATAATGGGTAGGCTCTGTGCAGTCTATGAACGTACTGTGTGCATGACATAACGGTGCAGCTATATATTGCATATTTGAGGTGTGGCGTGGAGGCATGTGTGAATCTGAGCTACTAAAGCCTGCCAAGATAATACTAGACAACTGCAGAAAATAACTGCAAAAAATACCAGTCCACCAAACTTAGTGTACTGGTAGTGCTCTTGGTATTGTTTGGTAGTGAAGCTAAAGCCATTGTTTGCTTCTACTAGATCTCCAGTGGCATTGCCTCTCGCTGTGGAGCTTACTGGGTCCTGTTTGCACCTCTCTGCCAGTCAGAACTTTTCTTGACCCCACAGAATATGTGTGGTGCTGACCCATCTGCCTCCTACTTCCCCCTGCCCCTGCCTCCAGGGGTAAAAAAGCAGCTGTGCTGTCTCACCTCTCCCAGAGGCACACTAACTAGGAGAAGCAGAGTGCTGCTCAGAAGCAATGGAAATGGTGCTGCTTTTCTGCCCGGTCCTTTCTGGGTTTAATGCTAAAAGAATTGTAGTTTTCCTTAAAAGATCTCAATCTTTAGTCTCTCTAGGGAAAATCCCTAATAATAATACATCTCCAGTGGTCATTTAGAGCCAGAAATATCACTTTAAAACACAGTATGGAAAAATATTTCAAACACAAACAAAAATGAACAGGGAAATGAACCTTTCATTCTTTCTGCAGAGAGGGATGCTACGTCACCCTAAAAGATATTGAGTAGCGTTGGGTTTGGATTTTAAACTCTGTAGGCAGTGACTTCAGAGATGACTTTCTGAAACAGTCTTGTCTTCTACTACCTTTTAGTTAATGTTGTGTGGTAATTCCTGGTATCCAAATCTAGAGAAGTGTTTTTCCATTCCTTTTTTATTAATTTGAAATTTAAATCTAGCAGTACTTGCTGTTTTCTAGACAACATCAAAAATACCTAGTTGAAGTAATCATTGCAATGTTTCACAGCAATAATGATCACAGAAAATTAGTGTTTTATGCATTATCAGATTCATAAACTTTTGCAAGGTTGTGAATATTTACAGTGGTTTGGATGAATGAAGGAGTCTTGCCAAGAAAATACCAATTCTTCAATAAATATATTCTTTAATTTTTTAGGGGATATATAAATAATGATTTTAAGAAACCATGAATACTTTTGCTTTGTTCATATTTTAATAGTATACTCCTCTTTGCTGTTTCAGTAATTAAGTTTTATGACATTCCAGAAAGCATAAATCCTGCTGAGATGTTTAAGTTTGGAGCAACCTCTTGATGTACAAACAAAATAAATAAATAAAAGACACTTACCCAGAATCTTAACAAGCTGTTTTGCTTCTACCTTTGAAACACAATTGAATGGTAAAGCAATATCGTCTCCTCAAACTGTTCTAGCCTTGTTGTTAACTAGAACCTCCTTTTGAAATTCATTGCCTTCAATTACATTTTTTAAAGAATTTTAATTATGTGCCTGAAAAGAATAAAGATGCTCCAGGCTCCATTTGTTTATCGTGGAAGGCCTAAAAAAATGAGGACAGAGCTTCCCAGCTCATGCAGGGGTTGCAGAGAGAGAGAGATGACTTTTAATTCGACAAGTTCAGAGAGATTTCTTAGTTTGACGCGCACAGCAGGGGGTCTTTGAGCGCCTGGCAATACTTCAGCATTCTGAGCTTTGAAAGTCTTTCCCTGCAGCAGAAATTGTATCAAAAGCCAATGATAATATTCCCTGCAAGGTAAAGGACCCTATTGAAGATTTCTAGAGCTGTTTATTTATTCATCACAGTTTTTTCTTTTAGGACATATCAGGTGTATAGGTAATAATTCAGACAGATGCTAGAAAAATATAATAAATAAATAAATAAATAGGAATCCCTCATTAATCCCTCACCTTTCCCTTAAGTTTTCCTTAGGCCACGTGCACCGATAAAATTCCCTGTCATTTCCTGCCACATACTCTGCATACAATCTTCACTTCAAATCTCAGCTTTTCCCTGTTTTTAACAGAATTGTCATTTCTGTCTGCCTTCTACCACCAACTGAGTACATAAGATGTTTATGGCCATTTCCTTCCACTAAACCCTCAAAGTGATTGATTAATTTTACAGAAGGATATTCAATTTCTTAGGGGTCTTTTTAAATCTTGTTTTTAAAGTAGATTTGTGATAACTGTTTCAAAGCCAAGATTAAAGCCTTATTTATATTCCAGAGATCAGAGTTTTAATGTTTTGGCATTACTTTTATTTGAAAAGTCTACACATATGTTTTTCTTTCTGGTTTTGTTTTGTTTTGTTTCTGCAGCAGAGCTGGGACTGTGAGACTACGACAACCTTTCCCTTGTGTAATGTCAATGTCGGCTATCACTTTGGCAGAATCAGCCAGCTCAGTGAAGACACAAAAACCCTGCTTCCCTCCTGTTTTTTCATCGGCTGGTGGCATTCAAAGTGACCTTCCCTTATAAATATTGGTGAGTGACCACATGGGGAAAACAGTTGCTTGGTGCAAAGAAACTTGTTTCAAAAAGCTGTGTTGACCTAAGTGTTTTCCTTTTTTCAAAGTATAAGGAAAAAAAAAAAAAAGGCATGTGCAGGTGGTTTGGTGGTGTTTTTTTCCCCCATTTTTTACTGTTTAATAATAATGTAAGGTATTTAACAACATGTATTTCTCTAGATTTATGAGCATTTGTAGGATGCTAGCATGTGTTAGCTACTAAAACTGTAGAAAATACTTCTTAATAGTACCGTTTCTAAGAGAGAGATACTTCCTGACAGCAAAACAAAAATCTCTCATCTCTTCCTGTTGCTTTGTGTTGGCTAAATGGTCTGGAATGGTATAAATTTATCATGATGCCCCAAATCTGGCAAGATGAGACTTTCCCAAGTGGAGGAATTAAGGAAGATTGCCAGAGGCTGCTTTCTGGGACCCTTCTGGTTTGGGAAGCATGCCTAGAGTGAAATCACAGCACTGCAGAAATTCTGATACCCACAGGGCAGTCCAGGAAAGCTGTGGTAACTGGAATAGTTCCATAAGGCTATCTAAATTACATAGTTTAGTACTCAAAAAGTTCTCAGGTCATTTGAGGCTGTCTCAGTTGATTTATCCTGTTCAAGACATCCAGTATGCCTAAAGAGGTTTTCAGTGTTGTAAACAGATGTGTAGATAGTGAAAGAGCCGTACATGGGTAAGGAATACTTACAGTACTGTAATATAGAATGCAACAAGGTATATACTCAGATACAAATAATATTTTACCTGGCTTGGAACAGTTTGGAAGCTGTAAATACACACAGAATCTAAGGCAGGAATTTTCTGAAGGATTACACATTTAATCTACAGACATTGCTATAAAGGAGTCATTTAGCTGACTGCCATTCAGTATTATCTACATTATTGCAATTTTCTCCTATTCAGACTACAGCCAGACGACTGTGATGTATCATTTATGACTATATGATAAGTAATGTTTGAATTTTTTTAATTTTTTTTAACCACATGTGTACTTGAAGTATGTCAATTAAAAGGATCTGAGAAACTTCAAAAGAAGTATTAATAGGAAAGTTATCATGGCATCAGCCTAACAAAATAATGCCTTTTCATCAAAGGAACACTTCCAGCAAAAGGAAAGGCTGATATATGTAGTGTATGTATATCTTGGGTAACAAACGAGGAGTAGTACTATGGTAAGTTCCTCAGCTATGCATTAGGATTGTCACTGCTTTCATTGGCTTTTAGTTGTCAGGGACAGTATGGAGAAGAGAAGAAAGAGGGCAAAAAATTATCAGAATTGCAGAAATGTCTGTGCTTTATCAACATGCTTCTTCCCTTTCTTCCTTTCCCTCCCTTTGTTACATATTTTGGGGTTAACATTTGAGTACGCAGATAAATCAGTGTCAGGTTAAGGTTAAAGATTTAAGTCTTTGTCTGGATCAGAGATCATTGTAATAATGATTTCAGAAAATGAAGGAATACATAAATATTGTAATTGAATAAATACATTTTTACAGCTCTTTATCTAGTAACATTGTGCTAATCATAACCATATTCTACAACTTCTAGTTCAGTGATATATGGTGGTAAGTTTGCATCTTATTTAAAACATGGGAGTTTCAGAGCATACAAGTTCTGAGAAAGGACTTCTTTAATGTACTTCCAAAGTTGTCTGTCAGATTATTGTTATATTCTTACAGGATGTTGCATAGTTTTACAGTAGCTGTATGGAATAGCCTACACTTTGATCACAGTGTGATATTTAGCACGTGTAGCTGCTTTTCTTAAAAAGGAATAAAACAGGACTATATACAGTCCAACAGTTAAAGACTCAGCATTTCTTGTTTTCCGTGCAAGATTCCAAGTATAGACATACAGATCACAACTCATTATTTTAAATTATAATGACATTTTTGGAATACTTATGAGAGCAACTGGTATACTAATAATAGGTAACTGGATGGTCATAAGCTCTGTTAGGACCACAGCAACTGCTTCATCCATCCTAAGGGAGCATAGCAGCTTTGTAGAGGCTAGGATGTTACATTCCTTGTAGATCAGAAAATGGTGGCTTTTTTTACTTTTGGCTGCATCCAGCATTAGAAAGAGTGCCAGAAATTGCCAATAAATTCTGGTACCATGTTTTCTTGTTTTAATTTCTCTTTGAAACAACCGTGCATTCAAGTGTGATCTGCCAGATGGTACTATATTCAATAGTGTGCTGCTTCCCTTGCCTTTTCCACATACTTGGTATTTTGTTCACGTTTGACATTTTAGAAAGAGTAAGGGGGCTTTCTTCAAGGGAATTGAGAGGGGTAAAGAGTGATAAATAACTTTATTAAATATTACATAATTATTTATAATTCTTACTATAATAAGAGTAAGAATTTCATACTATAGGTGGGAATCCCACCTTCCCATGTTAAGAAGGTGGGATTCTTCGCTTTACCCTACTGTGTTGGAATGGGATTAATCCACATCTGGTTATGTAACTTTTTTCTTTTTTTTTTAAGTAACTGTTTTTTCAGGAGGTTGGTGAAAAATCCAGTGTAAGCTCTAACACTGAAAGCTTAAAAGGCAAGTTTACCCCTTTGAAGCCTGTAGCTCTGAACTACAAATGAAGGCTTAATGAGGACACTTCCTTGCAGCCTGGTTCAGATATCAATTGATTGTGCACACTGCATTAACTTCCAGAAGTATAAACTACCATTAGTCTTAAATAGTGTTATTTTCACCTAAGTAAAGGGGAGAACAACACTGTTATAAAAGAACATATGTTTCTCTTTTTATCTGTAGGGTTTTTCTTCATTTTTATTTCTTTTTCTTGTGCCTTTCTAACCTTGTAGAAATTTGATTGAAATGGAATCATAACACTCTTGTTTTTTAAATAAAGTCACACAAACTGCCAACCTGCAGAAACACAATGCTTCAGGAGCTAGAACTAATAAAGCCAGATTTCCTGGGGAAATCTTGTTTTCTTTGTACTGTAAGGTCACCAATTTCAACTGCAACCCCAATTTCCCTATTCCTCTTGTCTCCTATTGCCCTCTTTGGCTGAGAGACAAGAGCTGTGCTTCATGTGCAGCTCCAAGAATGCTGAGCAGGCCAGCCAGCTCCTGTCAGAGTGCCTGAATTCTGCCTAAACTCATCTCCCTCGGGTTCTTAATTTGGATCTCCATCCCTGAAACTTGTAGGGTCCTAATTATCTTTAAGACTTCCCTTTACTGATTTAGTTAACATTTGACAATCACCCAGCTGAAAAATTACCAAGTACAGGTAGGGAGACAGAACACACATACAGACTGGGATTTCAGACTTGGATGAGACTGAAATGTGCAGGCATTAAAAAAGATATAACAGGTAGCTGGGTTGCATGTGCTCCCATTGGGAGTAGGAGACAAAACGATAAAGAATTTTTCCACTAATGTTTCTTTTAGTTAAAAAGCAAATTTTGATGAACTGTACTTATGACTCTTAACTCCTTATTTGAACTTTTGTTTGTTCAAATAGTAGATAAATCACCATCTCCCTTCCCCCCTCCTACCTTTTAAGATTTTTAACTTAGAAAATATGAGAGTGAATTACTGATGGTGGCTTGAGATTTTACAGTGACTGTTTATCTAAATCATCCAAACTGCATATAAGTCCAAGTAATTAATAAGAATATGGAATACCAGTCAGTGATTGTTACATAAAATATTCAGAGCTCAAATTCATAAATTGAATAATCAAAATATTGATATAAAAATCACAAAATTGCTATTAAATTCTTGAATAACACATACCAGCAATTGGTCAGGTAAATGTGTCATTAAAATTACTTCTAGCACATTTCAAACAAAAATGGGGGAAAAAGGAGATTTACATGTGGAAATCATGAAAGTAATTGTTTCATTTTCAAGCATTCTGATAAGATTATTTGTTGGATACAAGAAAAACTTTACCATGAGAATGATGGTACTTCTTCCTCCGTGAGGCAGTGGGACAAACTAGGCCCAAGCGTGGAAAGTGGTTGTGCAGCGGCAATAAATGAGAGGGTTCTGAGGAGGTGCCAAAAACATTTTGCGTGACAACATTTAGAAACCACTGGCAGATCATGTGGCACCACTTTCAGGTAGATGAGGAGCTGTCTTGTCTACTATTCAAACATCCAGGTCAAACTCATTATGCATATATTCTTGTTACTTTTCTACGGTTACACATCTTAGTTGAAATAAAGTATTTTACTGGTTTTCAAATACCTTATTGTAAGAGAAGAAATGAAAGGTTATTTCTGAAAATTATTTTGTTTTCTGCTTTTTATTTTTTCTTCTTTCAGTTTCTGCTTTTGCTTTATGCACATAACAAACTGAATTTTTACATTTTATGGTGACTGTACAAAGGGACTTCTGTATGAGCATCACAGAGTGGCATTGTTTAGCTTTCAAACATCTGCTGTTTGGACTGGCACCCAATTCTGTGTTCTGGGTTGTGAACCAAGTGGTGCATTTGAACATAAGACATGTTGAGTCTGGAGTCAGGCCTACTAGTCAGTAGAAAATGGGGGGAAAAGAGAGATTCTCTAGGTGTTATGTTCTTGGGCTACAAGGACGCATCTTTGTCAGAGTACGAGTTGGAGCTAAATAGGAGTAACTGTGAGAACCGTCATGAAGGTAAGGGTGCCCATATTCACACCTAAGTTTAAGCTGCAGCTCGAGGACTGCTCAAAATGTTCAGTTTCCAGCCTTGCTGTGTCAGTCTGTCTATCTCTGACTGCATGCATAGGCCTTCCCATAATGAGGATTGTGAGGGAAGCATCTAAATGAGCTTCATTTAGACACACAATCTAAACATCAGTTGCACAGAAGTCTCCTTCTCTATTCCTCAACAGCACTGAGAAACCTTATAAAATGCAAGGAAATGGATGGGGCAGAAAAAACACAATTGTGGTTTTGTGGTCTACGTAGCATCTGTAGAGAAGAAAGGAGGGATCCCATTCCCAGCCTTCAGGGCTCCTCCAGCACTGTTTACTGAATAGTCATTGAAAAAACATGCTTCAGCTTAAGATCTTGTTATCTTACAAACATATAATATTTGACTTCACAAAAGTTACTGAAAATATACATTTTCACACTTGAATCCAGTGACAGCATTTCTTTTTCAGTGCTCATTCTGTCAGGTGTACAGCTTTTCTGTTTATGCTTTTCTATGGTTGCTTTGCAAAGGCATGGTTAAAAGGTGTTCCAGAACCTTGATTATTAAAGACTTAGTTAAAGAAACAACATGCATTTAATCAAAGAGCACTGGCAATATGAAGTTTTGCTTTGAAGTAACTCTTGTGATTCCTTGGCTGAAATGATGTTATCTTGATGTTGAATGCAAAACCTTCTATAGTCAGGTAAACCTTACTGAAACAGAGCAAATATACAAACAAACGGAACAAAATAATTGTCTGAAAAGGAGGAATTTAGGGGCAAGCATATTTTCTCATTACCAGTTTGCTGTTTCTATTCCTGGCAATTTCTGATTGACATAGTCACTGCGTTCCTGTTAAAGAAAACAAAATGACTAGAGCATCAGTCTTCACTTAACACTTTTGGATCGTCAGTGAGCTGTGACCAGCTGACAGCAACCAGATACCAAACTGAAGGTTTGCCAGCCAGCAAGATGATAGAGGGGTACGTTAATAAGTTTCGTGCACAACTAAATGTTCAAGCAGTCTAAAGCAGACATGAGAGTTGAAGATAGCTTAAAAGAAGTGTATTTTTCTTTTACTGTCCCACTTTATCCACTTTCAAAATTCAGCAAATACACTGCTGAAATGGAGGATCATGTATTTCTACACTTTTTTTTTTTTTTTTTTTTTTAAAAAAAAAAAGACAATTCCCTTTCCAGTTCACATGTCAGTCAGAGAAAAATGCAACAGGCATTTTTCTAAAGGTACTTATTGCATCGGGGGGAAAAAAAAAAGTTGTAGCTGGTGCAGCCTGACCTACTAATAATGGCTATAAATATATTTCATGTCTTACTATATTCTGGTGTCAATGTTAGTAGTGATTTTTGGTCACAATTTAATTTATATGTATGCTAACACGAAATTCTGAAACTTACCTAGCTTTAAATTAAGAAAAAACAGGAATGGAAAAATAAAACATCTTCAGGGCTAAAGTAGCTATCAGTCTGGTTTACAATTTTCAGAAGTGCATATATCCAATTTGAAAATGATTTTAGACATTGAGGAGTCTATGATTTATTTGTTTTCAGTTTTGAAAATTCACCTCGTTGCTTGAGAACTTTCAAAAATAGCATGAAGTGATTTATTTATTTTTATTAAATCATATGATACTTTACTGAATGTTACATTAGTAGCAAATTGAGGTCCAAAGCCTGAAGCAATCTTAATTCCGGAAAGAGTTCCACTGCAGGTAAAATCATTTTCAAAATGTGGATGGTTATAAAGGGGAGGCCTTTGCTCTGTTGTGAAATGCCCTGACTGTGTTAGGGCAGAAGTGTACCGGGAGAATACTGAGGTCAAACTAGCTTCAGGCATTGATAAATGCTAAGTTACCAGGAGCTGAACACTGGGAGAATTTATTTTCCCATCCAAGTGGTCCTTTTGCTTTCTTTTTCAAGAAAGAAACTGATTCAAATGAATGCACATCTCTCTCAAAAAAAAAAAAAAAGAAAAAAAAAAAAAGAAAAAAAAAGACAACCAACCCCCCCAAAACACCACTATTCTTCCTTTGAAAGACTCCTTAAGTGTTTTATTTAACTGACTGGTTCTTACAAGCTCTTTTAAAAAGGAAATTAACTGTTAATATCCTGGGAGGTATTTGTGTTAAAGGTCATATTAAACAAAAGGCAAATCTAGACTATCTGAGGAGTCTGGAGAGGATGTTTAATGCAAATTTTCTTGAAAAAAAAGATGAGTGTCACTGCAGGTCATCTCTGAATATTCTTGTTGGGCTTTCTCTGTTGGATATGCAATCTCAGCTAAATGTTTTGAAGAGGAGGAATCAAATAAATTGCCCTATTTTGGGTTTTTCTCATCTGTATACAGTTGTGCAGGTCTAGTAGACCTGAAAATTGCCCAGAGACAAACTTTTAAAAAATAGAGTGCTTTTGAGGCAGAAAATTGCTTTTCTGCAGCATGGTCTAAGGGACAGGATGTGACAGGAGGAAAAGGAATTGTCACTATGTAGCAATATTGTAAAGCATATCTTACATAACAAAAAGGATCATTTGTCTCTTTTTTCTTTCGTTTTAAACTAAAAAAGATTTAATTGAAACAGCTGAAGGTGTGCTGTAGACTGAGAAATAGGCATTATAATTTACAATTAAAACTGAAAGTTCCTGCTTTAACCCCCCCTGTAATAGCTTGAAGTAGTAGAGTGCATGTGAAACGTATACCTGCCCACTTCAGAAGCCTTATTCTCCAAAGGGGAAGTAAGAAAAAGCAAAAAAGCTCATTGTACATGCATGTCAAATATTAACGTGATTCTTGTAGTATAATAAGAAAAGAAAGTGGTTTGTGCTTTTGATTAGCCTCTTGATGTTTGAGAGTGTTTTTGTATGGTTTAATTTGCCTTTTTATGGCAGTTTGTACATATAAAACAAAATGAGGAGAGGAGTGGAGGGGGAAAGAAATGTGCCATTTATATACTAAGGATACGAGGCCTCCTTTGGGCCCATTACACATTAATGGGTCAGCTGAGATTTATTAGGATATGTATATTAATCTTTATACACATTCACATACTATAATTGTTCCTTTGGTACTATAATGTGATTAGCTGTGAATTTGTGCAATATTAACAATAATATGGATTTCCATATTACAGAACAGTAATAACAAATGGTTATTAAAAATGCATGTAAAGTATGGGATGTGAAAGCACTTCCTAACTCTCAGTAATCCGATTATGTTCTGTTGTTTTTAAATACCAAAATGGTTAAGGTTTTGCAGTAAAGTGAAATCTTACATGAGAAAAGCAGAAATTTTATGTTCCACAGAACAGAATGAATGATTTTAAAACTGAAAGAAAAATTACTGGTTCTTTCACATGGAGACCTGATGTGGATTTTTGCATTATTATCATTTAAAAATATAGCACAAAATAGAATACAGAAGGTAAGAGTAATGTCCAGTAATAAATTTTTCGTAGTAGGATGCTCTCCTATACCAGAGTGGAGTTCAGTGTGGAAAGAACTGTCTAGGATTTTTGCTACTTGACAGCCAGCCAGATCAGTATCGATACCTATACACTTCAACACTGAGAGGACCTTCCCAGAGGACCTATACCATCTGTCTCAAATGGTATAAAAATAATTTTATCCATAGGGCAATTGATGTGTGATACACAGATATGTGTACAAATATACACACACATGTCCTTACAGTACAAAATATCCTTACAAATATAGTAAGGGAAAGCTGTTAATTTTACTAGTAAAGGTAATTATTTTTTGCTTTCTCACATGGTAAAAAATAGAGCAGCCACTTTGATTTCAGATAGAGTGCGGCAGTAGTAGGTCTGGATGGCATGGGTCTGTATGTACTCCTCTGTTACTCTGCTTCTGCTCTGTGATCAGAAATGACAGAAGTTCCTGAACTTGTCTTTGAGTGAGACAAACACCATCTAGACCTTTCTACCTTCTTTTGATGGGACACGTGCTTCTTCCTGGAGGGAGGAGGGAAAAAAAAAAAAAAAAAAAAAAAAAAAAAAAAGGAAGTTTTTCTCTCTAGTTGTTTCCATGAAGTAGGGATAACATAATGGTATTGTTTTACTGCAAGTTGGTTTACCCTCCCTTCATGATTCCATAGTGAGAAGGGTGTATTTTTAGACCCTTCTTCACTGAACCATCAACTTTTAGGTTAATTTTCTGTATATTTGTAGGAACAGAAAGAAAGGAAAGGTAAGGGGGAAATGTGCTTCCCATTCACTTGTACCCTTCAGTTTTATTTCTTATTGCAATGCTTAAAGTAGTCAGGTTTTCCAGTCTTACTTCAGCTACTGAATTCTGTCCCTTCCCTGTCTTGCCAC
Organism: Aythya fuligula; assembly: GCF_009819795.1. Taxonomy (NCBI): domain Eukaryota; kingdom Metazoa; phylum Chordata; class Aves; order Anseriformes; family Anatidae; genus Aythya; species Aythya fuligula. Next base: position 21,789,361 of record NC_045562.1, on the reverse strand, counting down.
CAAGCATTTCCTCCATCTGGTCACTTCACCAAGTTATTGGGATTATGTGAAATCAATCTGGTTGTATATCTGAGTATTGTAGAGTTCTGAAGTAAATCAGTGCAATTACAGCAATTCAAACTTATTTTTCTGTGCATATCTTTCATTGTATCTTCCCTCAAAGAAGATACTGCACTTAAGTTCCACTTAGCATGTTTATAGGATATAGTTCCCAGGATATGGTCTTTAAATTCTGGACTTTCTTAGGAGTGTTCTGAGGGAGTGTTACTTGTCGGAGATCGTTCTAGCAAAACTCCAGTAAACAATGAGAATTAGGAATATTTATTTCTTGTATGTATATGTGAATTAAGTAAAAGACTCTTTAAGAAGCAAATACAAACTGGTGTGAAGAAAGGAACCATAAGTATGTTTTAGAACCAAGATGAAAGCCAGAGGAACGTGACAGAGCTGCAGTCAGGTAATTACCGATTGTCTAAAGAGTGTTTTACTTAATCTTTCTACCGCTGGCCTGTCTTGGGCACATGGTGCTTTTTTATAGCTTCCAGTGCCCTTTTGCCATTAAGATCTAGTCCAAATAGTAGCAGAATCAATGCATCTTCCCTAGCTTCATAATGAGATTTGCTATGTATTTTGAAGTGGTGTTCACTCCAGATGTTGTAATAGATGCAAACATCTCATTGCCTTTACACTGCTTGGCCCTTAAGAATCCTAGAACCTATTTCTGATGGCTGAAAGTTCATCACAATGAAGTAAATTGTGCTCAGGTGTCTATGACTCAGAACTGGATTGTATATCTTCAGGCCACAGAATTGGTAGACAACATTGCCAATAGCAGTTGTGAAAGGAGTGAAAAATTAGGAAGGAATTAGGATTAGGAATGAATGAATACCAAAGACACAATCTATTCCTTTCTTCATATCCGTTTTATGGTCTGGTGCTCACAAGGTTTAGTAACAGCAGAATACGATGAAAATTCAGCACACTATGTATCTGTAAGTTAAGGGCTACATTAGATATTTGTCCTCAATATTCTACTAGTTCTATAAGAGCTAATTCTTAGAAGTATGTGAAATGAAAGAACAAAGGTATGAAAGAATTAAAAATTATTTTTAGTCAAACATCCAAATTTATTAATCTTCCCACTCTACAAATAAACATGTCCATTCAGTTTTCCATCTAGAGACAGGAACTATGTGGAATTCCTGATTAAGAAAAAGCTTGCCAAAGTAGTAACAAACTGTGTTGTTATTAACATAATAGCAAATAATTACTTGGCTATTGTGATATTATTTTTTTTTTCCATGACAATGGAATCCTGATGGTTTCATCAGGAAGATGAAACAGAACAGGGTACATCTGTTTCCCAAGTGTATTTCAGTGTTTCTTGTGTGTTTTGATATTTCTTACGTGTTTCAGTGTTTCTTATGCTTCATCTCTTTTTCTCCTGCATTTATTCCTCACACAAAAATAATCCTGTTTTAGTTTCTTTCCAGCTTGTCAAGTTTACTGTGTTCCTCTTGAGTTGGGAACTTTATTGCACACAGTATTCCATACAAGATTTTGAATAAAGAACTGTCTGTTGGAACACCAATAGCTTGCTCCTGAAAAGCAGTAACTCATCCAGAACCTGTTCATATAAAGTCCGGATATTTTTCCCTATGCCAGTTACTGTGTTTTTATCAACCTAATTTCTTTTGCTATCGTACCTGGCTTTTACCTTTGCTGCTTCGAGTAAATTGTTTATTCTGTAGTTAATCTTTAATATGTTGAATATCACAGGCTTTGGCACAGGTTTCTTTGGTATTCGCCTGTTGTCTCTCTCCTTATTGAGGAGATTGACAACTTCTGTTTTCAGTGTTTTTGGTTTTTTTCAACCAGTTATTTATACATGAGAGGAACTCTATTCTTATCCTATGATAGCCTAGTTTCTCTAAGGCTCTAGTCTTTTGAACTAACTAGTTTGATCCAAGTTTGATCCAAACTTGCTGTTGTTATTGGAAATTGAAGCAGATGGTATCCATCAGATCAGTCATATTTATTTGCTCATTGATGCCTCCAAAGAACACATCAGTCAGGATTTTCTTTTGTTTCGCAATATTTGTGTTAATTCATTTGCCCTTTAATTCTGTAGTACACCTTCTACAATTTGTCACATTGGCATAGATTCACTCTTTGGTGATAGTTTTAAGTTTTATAAGTAGATTATACATTGTGGTTGATGGTGCAAAACCTTACCGCATTGAAGGCAGAAAATGACTCATTTTGGCCTCATCTTCTATAAACGCTCCTTCTCCAACTTCACTGTCTGTTGGTCCTACAGGCTTTCTGATAGAATGTGTCCTTGGTATGCGTGGGATATAAAAAGTTGTTTTTTTTTTTTTTTTTTTTTTTAATGCATTAAGAAGGTGGTCCTCAGACTTTGTTTGACCTTTTTTATTGTGTCCTTTTTAAACCAATAATCGTATAATCTCAAACCTGAATGAGTTTTCATGGGCTCAAAAAAGCTACTCACAGACTTTGGGAATACTGTTTTGGCATATTTCCATATTCTGCTGCCATATTCAGAAATCTTACAAAATGAACAATGCTAAAAGTAACTTAAGTATAGGATTTCTAGCTGATTTATTTTCATACAAACTATGGAAAAGACACCCACCTTATTCCTAGTCTTAGTAATATGCAATTTCAGCAGACGGACTTTTGTCATGCATTTTACATGAAGATGATGAGCATTCTATTGTATTCAAATGGTTGTAGAATTGCTGTAAAATGACATACAGCAGGTGGTGGGCCAGTGTCATTTGGAGAACGTCTCTCTGAGATGCAACTTGAGCTGTGAATGCCTCTCATTGATTTACCATATTGCTTCAAGGCAAATCCTCTTTGCTTGCTTATCTATTCCATTTTATTTTGGTGCAAATTGATGCCTTATTTTCGATTCATATTTGGTCTGTCTTTTGCTTCTTCGTATTAATTTGTGGCTGCAAAAGGAAACAAGTAAAAGGCAGCCATTAAAACACGGTTCTGTGCTATGTAGTTTCAGCAGCAAGTTGGGATAGTCCAAGACCTGTGTTTAAAAGTGCCTTCTGCCATGTGTTTTTTGCTCCTGCCTTGAAAGCTTTTTCTTCTAACTTTGCTGTAACCTAGCTAAACTTTTTTTTTTTCTTTTTTTTTTCTTTTTTCCCTGCCCTTTAGCATTTTACCTGTATCAGACTATTCTGCTAACTGTTGTGAATCCTTCTTCAATATTTTACTTTGTAAGTGCTATCTCATAATTTTTAAGGCATCTTTGGGAAATGTGTATAGCAAGGGTATACACGTATATCAATACGGATGCTTACGTACATTATGGATTAAGTTCTATTAATAATAATCTCAGTTTAAAAAATAAGTATGTATATGCATTACTATATTGGAGAAATAGATTACGATCATTTAAAGTTGTTTATCTAACTGACATAATCAGTGTTGTAAAATAAAAACCATTTTGTGTAATGAAATTACATAACATTGGCTTTAATTGACTTTCAGCAAATTATCATTATCTGTTTAGTTTATATTTTCAGATACCTGATGTAGAGAAGAACATTTTGTAATTGTGAACATACTGTTTCAAATAGAATGAAAGAGAAGATTGAAACACCTTATCATGTAGCATTGTTTATGCAGTCATATTCCTGTCATACTATTGAATCTTAAATCGAGATATTATTTTGGAAACTTTGGGAACTTCATAAATGCTTCATAATATTTACAAAACTATAAAACTGTTCAAAATAGCTTTGAAGTTAACCCCTTTGCTTTTCCCTGGAAGGGACCACATTGGATGTTTTGCAAACACTGCAGAATGTATTGAGTTTAGATCTCCAATGGAACTCCACTGCTTCATACTTAGCCTTATACAGCAATTTCAATTCACAAGCAGGGTCAGGTGTATTTTTTTCTTGATTGATCTTTGATTTAGAAATGCTTATTAATCTTATATTAAATCAGGTTAATATTAAAAACATTTTCATATTTTGAAAATACCTTATTGTCTGCTGATCAAATTCATTTCCCAGTGTTCTAGCAGACTTTTTGGCTATTTCTTAGAGAAGGGAAGTGCTGTTTCTGACTTAGACAAAGAAACTCTGTTTGGAAGTGTTATTTATGTGTTACAGATCATTTTCTAAACAAGTTCTGCTTAAAATATAGTTCATAGTCTCACAGTGTTACCACACTCTTAAGAGTAAGACACTCTTTTATAGGTGTAATTTTTAAGGCACAGGGGTACACAGGGACAGGACAGGTATCCTTCTTCAACAGGTGCTATGGCCTTGTACTGGTTACCTGACACAGGCTAGAGTTGCTGCTGCTGCAGCCCCGAGTAAACAGCAATCAAAAGTAGTGAGGCTTATTGTATCCTTTGCTGCCATAGGCCAGAAGGGAGCTTCTGTTGCTGTTAGCTGGAGTTACAGACACTACCAATTTCCTCTGATCTCAGAACACTCTGGCACATCACTTACACCTGGCAAACAAACCTCATGTGCTAATGGTATTCGCTGTGTGTGAGGACTTATACATATCTATACCCCATGGGACAGCACGGCCATGTTCAATTACTCCTAAAATTCACAGCAGTCACTTACTGATGCATGTGACATATAATTTATACAATGATCACATTTTAAAATGTGTGAACTCTTCTTGATGACAAAATTACAGTTCCTCAGTATTCTTAACAACACTTTGAATGAGCAGATAATATTATCAAAAGCACGGCTGGAAAATTCTCACATCTTACAAATTCTCATATCTTATTTGTATAGAACTCTAATTTGAAAATTATATTCCTCTGTTTCATAAAATAGTGATCTTCTAAATTTTCTCCAAACTCGCTACAGATGTTCATGTGTCTGTTAGAGCTGAAAATAGGTTAAAATTAGGACATTTGTAATGTATATATCTGTGGGTGTGGTTGTATTCAGCAAATGAGTCAAACTGCAGCAGCTTGGCTAGAGAGATCAGCTCTGATCCTTGTACAGCCTAGGTAGAGGGGAAAAGAAAAGGACCAAAATTCACAGTGTATAAGCACATAAACATTTCCTTTGGACAAATCTAATTTTACAGCTTGGCACCTCGCCATGCTGTTTAAACAATAATTATAATTCTTATTTTCTCCACCTTTTGTCTTTTTTTTTTTTTTTTGGGGGGTGGTGGTGGTGGTGGTGGTGGTGGTGGTGGTGGTAGGACCACTAATTACTTTGCTTTAAAAGCACTAGCAGTTCCTGACCCCTACAGAAACAGGAAGAGGGATGTTTTGTGCTTCTGATGGCCCAGATTTTCTGAAGCACTGATCTATCCCAGCACACAATACAGGTTTAGGAAATTACTTTTCAGGAGACATATGTGCTTTCCAAGTAACAATAAAGTAAACAGTGCATTTCATATGATGAGATGCATTAATTTACTTTCAACATGACTAACTTGAGATCTGTATCAAGGCAGCTTTATAATGTGTTTTTTTTTGTATACATATTTTGTGATTTGTTCTTCTTTTACCTAGTTATGAGGTTATGCCTTCTGCTTGCCATTAAAACAGCATTATTTTATGACTGAAAACTAAATATACCTTTTTATATTTGCATCTATAGATTATTACTTCTCTGCCAATAGGTTCATAAGCACAGATATGTTTAATTTTGTATGATATTTTCAAACTTTTCGAAGTAGTATAATTTATTATTCTAGCCACTTGAAGCCTTCTATACCAATTTATTTTTAAAAACATTTATATTATTTATGGCAAGGAACAGGCTGTAATGTATTTAGCAGAGAACTGTAGGCTCTCAGGGTGAACAAAAGAAAGATAAAATGTCTTAGGATTTTTCACCTCTGTTCTGTCAGAATAAAATCTGACTTGGTTTGGAGACAACCTACACGCAGATGTTCTCTACCCACCGACCAGCCCAATGGAGCTTGCTTTTGACTCAGCTGGATATTGCTGCTGTTTTCAGATACAGAGTTATCCTCTTTGATTTTGTATTGTATTACTGGATAAAGAGCAGGGAGAGAGGGGTGAGGCACATAGTAACTATGTTGCTGTCCTGTTTATGGTTTGACCGTAATGTTTTTGAGACAATCACAGCTTTTGTTTATTATTAAAAATAAAATAAAAATTACTTTAAGTACATCACTCATACTGAGTAATACTAAATGTTCTTGAGTATGAAATCTAAAAAATCAGCTTGTAATCTATTTTTAAAGTATGATTTCAAACTGATCAGAATCACAATTAAACTTCAATTCAGAAAACAAAGAATAGGTTGGACTCTGCCTTTATGAATGTTTAGGTATTCTCTATCAGTGATTTCCTTTGTAAATTATATAATCATTGCAAGCTTCAGTTTCTTTATGTTATATGGGATTTGTGTTCTTGAGTGATTTTAGGATCGCTGGGCTCAAAGCTGTAGTACCTAAATATAAGTACATAAATCATTCAATTTCTACATGAATATAATTTCATTTCTAACCAGTTTGTATTGTTCATGTGTCCTGGCAAGACAAATGTGAAGAGGAAGGCTACTGGAGACCTCTCCATTGTGTGGGAACAGGAATATCCATGGAGAAATACTGTTTAGTTAAATGAAGATGATTATTTTGTCCAGTTCCTCTATGGAAGCATATATTCTACATTCCTTGTACCTTCCCAAAAAAATTAATTTACCAGAGGGATCAAAGAGGAACTCTTTCAAGCAAGGGTGTTTACATATCACTGTTGTGTCCCCGGTTTCTGAGTGTCTTTCAGGCAGAGCTAGACATGGAATATTTTTTATCACAAGCATGTAACACCTTCAAGTGCCATCAGAAATGCTAACGATACACGATTACAGCCAGGATTTACTTTTGCCTTTAGAAGAGAAGTTTTTCATGCAACTTCTTCTCAGTGACAGTGAAATTCACCTATTGTGCCTTGTGCTAAAGATGACAGAGAAAATACAACTACTTAATTAGAAAGGAAAAGTTGGATGTTTTCCTACTTCCATACTGATGAATATTTGAGTTTAAAAGAAAATAGCAAATAAAATCAAAATCTACCAGGTGAGAAATTGGCTATTTCAGTTATTGTCCAGAGTTACATGTATTTGAATAGTTTCATTTCTTTCATTTACCTTGTCCACCAGAAGAAGTGAACTGCAAGAAAAATGTTTCTTTTCCTGATCTCTGTGCACGAGGATCAAGCTTCATGCAATGTAAGTGACTGAAGAGAATGGAAAAGAAATTCATTTTTCACCTAAACACTTCTGTAATGTTATACAAAGGAAATAATCTTTTTTTTTTTTCTATGTGAGCCTTGGAGGAAAAAAAAAAAAAAAGTAACAGAAGATAGTTTCATTTAAAAATGTACAGTGTCTTATTGTCATATTGTCTCTTACCAGTGTGCTGTAAATCACAGTACAGGCTGGCTTCCCTTGGAACTGAATAAGTGAAAACAAAAGCCAATATTAACATTATTAACTATTAACTAGCAGGTGTATTTTACTTTTCCATTACCAATGGTAAAACATTATTTGACAAAACATGCACTTCTCTGACTTTTCAGTGTGATCCTCTTTGTGGACCCACTTAGAATTTTCCAACAGTGGGAACTGTAAAACATTGCCACACACAAAAAGACATAAATGGGTATATTTGATTGATCATAAAACAAAATATATATTTCTCCTTCCATACAGACTTCCACAGGCTAAGCTACCAGGCCATTTTTTTGCTGTCCCAGAGCAAAATCAATCCCTTGCCAGTGTTTCCCTCTAGTACAAGTACCAACTTGTCTCAAATCTTCTACTTAATTATGTTATTTAAGTTAAACTCAACCATTTAGGTCCATACTTACTTAAAGTTTTCTTTTCTGTATCAGACCTGAAAAATACTGTGTGCCTCAAAGCCAGCAGTTAATTACGTGAGCTAGAAATGGGCTGGGCATTGAGTGGTTCCTTTGTCATTGAGTTCAGGGCACACAGCTTCTTTGAACATAAGACCATTAAGGAGAGAAAGTGTCATGTCGGTGAGGAAGAGTATTAGTACTTCTACAGTTACTACTGTTAGGATTTTAGATTTAACATTTGGAAGATCGTAAACCAGCTTAGTAGAAGAATAGTACTAGTACTATTATAATAACTCTTCTTAGCAGAAGTAGAATATGCCAGCATATTTTTAATGGAGCTGCTACAGGACCAGAACATTGTTTGAAGAATCAAAAGGACAGTTTTTGCTTCAGTAATTTCAAGTGCTGTAGAAATTAATATATATGCACCAATCTGAACTCTGTTAAATGAAGGTTAGTAAGTATACCTACTTTATTGCTGTATTTCTACTCTGCAGAGCACGTTTTTTTAACCAACAGAAGCATCAAAAATTCAATGATATTCCTATTACTGCAATTCAGAGAGTCAATACAAAATAAAACCTAAAATATTTAACTGTGAAGAAAATGGAATCACCCAGTTAAAAACTTTGCATTTTATAATGATAATAGTCTGAGTAGGTATTTAATCCACATATAATAGGAAAACTACCTTCAGGAGATACTTGCATTCACCAAACCAAAAATACTTGTTTTTCAGGCAGCTGTAGGCACAATTTGTATATTACGTATATTTTTTTTCAGAGGCATTCCATAACTTGTAGTACCTGCATTTCTTTTTCTGTTTTTCCCTAATGCTTCCTACATAGCTTTCCTCTAACCAAAGAACAGCTCTGAATTTATACGTGTTAAATTATTTAAATCTCTTTGAACATGTGACTTTGATACAATTTCAAATAAAAGTAAGCTACCTCCTTTAATTCCTTATTATACAAATTCATAATTTATTGGTAATAAATGAGAATTCTTTGACGCTAAAAACAGGCTCTCCATTACTGTGCATCATAAAGTTCGCCGCTTTCTTTAATAGTATTTTTTTTCTTACATTTTTCCTGTAAGAAAGTTGCTGGTGACCTTGACGAAGTCACTTTGCTTCACTGTGCTTTCATTGTGTGTTAACAAGGATAACTTTTTATTATAATCCTTGTAGTTATTGAAAAAATCTAAGTCAAATAGTATGCATTCCCTTTCATTACAAACATGATATTCCATGTTGTTATCAGTGTTTTCAGGATTCAACCTGGGGCAAAAGAAGGGTTGCAATGAATTCCTTGTCACACCATTGCTGTCTGTTTGGGGATTTGTGTCAGCTTCATGGTCCAAAATGGCAGATGCTCATTGCAACAGGAATCTGGTTCAGCCAGGTCCCCTGTGTCCTCCCATGTAAAATCAGCTTTGATTTATCTGAATGAACCGTAGTAATGCTTACAAATGCAGTATAGACATTGTTTTTATATAGCTGTTAAAAAATACATTTTTAAAAGTATAGTTAAGAACATATTAGGAATTACAAATATCTGTCTTCCTACAGTCTGCTTACATACACAGATTGTAAACCATTGAAGGTGTTTTTACATATGTAGTTTATATGTTATATATTGTCTTTGTCTTCTATTTTGTTTCAAGGCTACTCAATGGGAACAGTGTTTTAGCTTATTTTGGAAAGGTTAGCAAATTGCCCAGCATTGATTATTTGTTATGGAATATGGCCTTACAAACTTGTCGATTCTAGAAACACAGATATGCATAAAGTAGTGAAGAAAATCTATTCAGTCTTTACAATTCAACTTACAATGACGATTTGCTAAGCGTTGTTATGACAAACCGTTGACGTGTTATCTGTAGGAGAGAAAGGAAATATTGAATAAAATCAGTCAGAAGGATGTTTTTTTAAAAATGTGATTGGTTAAGACAAAAAAAATGTGAGAATAAGTCTCTTGAAGGAAACAACCATGAGGACAAATTAACTGAAATCTGTGGTCCCTTCAGGTGTTTGGCCATGTTTGGACTCTGTGCAGCAATATTGTCTTAGCATCATGAAATTTTTTTTGTAACCTGTATCCATGAGGGACTACTTGGAAACCATGTGCCTTTGCATTCTTTCCACACAGTGAACAGAGCTCTGGTTTCATCTTAATCCCTCTCATCTCTTGACCAGATCAGAGCTTTTATTCTTCATGTTCTTGAAGTCTGCTGTAGTCCACTGTTCTTTGTAGCACATTCGTGATTCTGCATTAGCTATCTGCTTTACCTTCTCAGCCTTGCACATTTCTTTTCCTATCTTTTCCTTTAAACCAAACTGAATTCCTAGCTTCATACACATGCCTTTGATGTTGTGTGACTCTTTGAAGCCTGCCCAAACCTGCTCCAATTTCTTTGAAGGAATCAGGGAAACTAATGTTGTCTCAACCCTTCTCTTAACTCTGTCATGCCATCTTTGGAACAGAACATGAAGAGATGCTGGCATCTGAGCCACTTCAAAAGCCACAAAAGCATCCTCACTTAAGTTACTGGCATGTGGAAAAAAGAAACATGGCATGAGGTATTAAACTTAGCTTTCTTTACTACCAGTACACCCTTGTAGTTCTTCTTTGAGCACAAAATTCCTCAGCAGGAAATTTCATAAGAAAAACCCACTGGGTACAAGTGAATTTTCCCCTGCATGCGTACACAAATATTTATCATTTTTAGATCAGTGTGCATGGTCTACAAATTCTGTAGTGCTGATTCGCAAAGTACCCTGGCATCCTTGTGCAGACTCCCTAGCTGCTTACAGGGATGCTTATGTTCAGTCCTCAGCTGAGGACTGAATCATTTTAACACATTCGAAGTAGAAATGGAGTTGAGGGGATGATTCCCTATTACTTTTCCTCTCCTCTAACTGTTCATCTTCTTGAAGTACAGCAGACTGTCATTGCCAAGGTCACTGTGCATCCCAGATCTCAAGTCTGGGAAAATCAAAGAGGAATTTGTTTCTCCTTAAGCTTTCTTTGGAATCATCTCACTTAGTAGTGGATATTCTCTACAATTTATTTTTCCTTTACTGGTAACATCATTACTGTGAAGATACTCATTTACTGAAATATTCATGCTCTCCTGGACCCTGCATGGGTCATTTGGTAAAGCCCAGATTCGTGGGGTGATCTACCTGGAAGAATAGATAGATGAGGCCAGGAGAAAATGCGTGCATTTTCTTTCTTCATTGTCTACAGTAAGCTCCAGAAGGAATTAAGTTAGACCCATTTCTTTTAGAGGATATGAAGAAACTGAGGTTTACTAATGTAATTTTCCATTGTTCATCAATTTTACATTGGAAGTGGGTTTGCTAATATCGTAAATAAGAGTAATGATTTCAGATAAATTCTTTTTGAATCTCATCCTACCAGATTTTAGGAAACACCTTGAGTTTTTCCTGCGTTAAGGTAAACTTGTGTCTGAAGAAGGACACCGCGTCAGGGTGCTTTTGATGCCTTTGACAGCATGGTGTGATCAATAGTGGCAGCAGTTGCCCTTCAAAGATACTTGTCCCCTGGCAGCTATGCTATCAGTGCTGCAAACCATGGCTTCAATTAAAAACAAACAAAATAAATAAATAAATAAATAAATAAATAAATAAATCATAAAAATACAGTGAAGGGAAGCTCTTATGGCAGCCACCATTATATTATTTTTTTCAAGTGTTTTTCAGGTTTTCAGTTTGCCTGTCAAAATGCCACCACCTGTGGAAGACTTTGCATACCATACTCTACAGCTACACAGTCAAGTTTCTGGACGTGCCATCTTTTAGCTCTCTGAGACTTTTCTCACAATATTCACCTCAGTACACATGCGATTGTGGTTGCATTTACAGACCATAGAACAAAGACCCTTAAGAGATGAAAGGAGTTTTATGACTATCCTATCTGTATTCACAAAAAGTATTTCATGCTGAATTCTTGTTTCATATTTAAGAATCTAAACGCTTACACTGTTCACTATTCCCCTTGCTTCCACAAGGGAGGTTGGTTTGCAACTCTTGCGCTCTGCAGGAACTTCCATAGCTCAGTTTTCACATCAGAAATACCTGCAAATCTTGCTAGGCTACTATTAGTTGGCCTATTGTCAGAAACGAACAATTCATGTCCTTTATCTTCTTATGTGACAGCCTTTTGAATCTTTTGAATCCTCTCTTCTGCATTTATCTGTGAAAACAGCCTGTATGATCTCTCTCCTCTGCAACAAGTATAGCCGAGATTCAAGTTCTTACAGTTAATTCCTTTGCACTGTTTTCCGTAAGGACAAGTGGTAGGATCCATCTAAAGCCTTAACCAAAAGAGAATTTTGACTTTTAACTTGCCTGTCATCTTTCATAAACTTCACACTTCTTCTCTGGAAACAAATCTCCAAAAATTAGATGTTATAATGAGGACATGACCTTACAGGAACAGTCTTTTTTCATCAGAAGCTGAAAGACCCAAGGAACTGCCAGTTCCCTCTCAAAGACATCTGGTGTGTAAAAGAACACCATCAAAATCACTAAATCTTTTTTTTTTTCTTATGAAAGGTCCACTTGGCTGCAATTCAAGCAGAAAGAGTGGCTTTCCCATGAACTTCCTAGTATTTGACATTTGTTGTACAGCCACCTGGAGCTCCTTTTAAACTTTTGCTAAATGTTATGCACTTCCTGAAGTGTCTAGGAAAATTACAGACCTTGAGAACAACTCTGAGTCTTTACTTAACTAGACAGTGTAAAGAATTCCTCCAGTTCATTGCAAGAGATACAACTTGGAATCATCACCATGTAAGTTTGCAGAAGTTTGGTCAGCCCACAGAAAGATGAATTACTGACCTGAAACTGATACTGTTCAAGATGATTGTATGCATATTCAAAGTTCTGTCATATGACTGTCCATCTCAAAGTCTTATCTAATTTCTCAGCTGCATCATCATATAGAAACTGAGGATTAGGAACATAGTCTGCTTCTTTTTATTACTTTGTGAGTAGCTCATAGGGGAACAGGGAATTGAAATTGTCCGAGGAAATTGTGAAGGTAGAAAACGTTGGGTCTACCAATGCTAGTGTAAATCACAGCATGAACTGATGTGTAGATTGCCTCTTCAGAAAAGATTGCAACTTGACCTGTCTTTAAATTGTATTAAATATTCCTTTGTATCAATGCTGTATAGTTGTTGCTAGGATTTTGTATCTTCAAAAAAAAAAAAAAAAAAAAATCAAAAAAGAAGGATAATGCTCTCTTATTTTACTTCCAATAAAAGTATCAAGAAAGATTTATTACCTCTTTGTCCATAGAACAGGCACAAATACTTCACTTACATTAGCAGAATGTGCTCAGCCTTCTATCTTTCCATGGCATAGGTCAATTTACAGTCCTCAAAATATTCAGGAAAAAAATAAAAGTAAAAGTAAAAGGTCTAGTGTGTTTTCTCATTAGGTAAGCATTTGAAGGTGGCCTGGCACCTTAAGTAAGAGGAGATATATTAGAGATGTTTACATCTTATCCCTAAGTTTCTTCCCCATCAACAGTCCTCAAAGCAGATAAATGTATTTTATTTATTTCATTTTAATGGTTATACTGATTGATAGATCAGCTTTAAACAGCAAGTTGAGTGCTGGAATAGCTCCGTAGTTCATAATCCAAGGGTCTGCTTCCAACAAGTATTTTGACCATCAGATACTTCAGAGGAATGTGTAAGACTGACAAAATCACAGAATTTCCTAGGTTGGAAGAGACCTCAAGGTCATCGAGTCCAACCTCCAACCTAACGCTAACAGCCCTCCACTAAACCATATCCCTAAGCTCTACAATCAAGTAAGTTAAAATCAAGTAAGTTAACCTCACAGAAAAGTTTCTAATTCCCAATAGTAGTGTTTATATGTTAAAACATGTAAAGATGGGTTTCAATTTATTTTTTATTATTATTTTATTTTTTATTTTTATTTTGGAAGGCAAGGAAGGGTTGATCCTGCTCAGCAGAGGGGGGTAGACTAGATGATCTTCAGAGGTCCCTTCCAACTTCGTCTGTTCTGTGATTCTGTGGTTGCATTGTTTTTTCTAAACAAAAAGCTACTTAAGCTTACAGTAGTTCCCCCTTGACAAAGGGAAAAATCACATTAGGAGAGCATTATCCACTGCAGACCCCACTGCACTTTACTGATCAGTGTAGTAGATGTGATTAGTCAATTAGTAGTGTAAAAGTCACAACTAATTCCATCATTAACATCGAGCCAGTGAGAATTTCACTGGAGGAATTAAATTCTCAGTTAATTCTGTCCAGGACCCATCTATTTTGTGCTGCTTGTGCAGGTTAGTATGAACAGCTTGGTGTAATCTGAGAATGTAATGTACTGTAGAAGTTACTCTTGGCTATCATCATCTTTTGTAGCTCTTCTAAATTGCCCCATGTGTGAGAATTGTAGGTTAGTAATAATGCACATGAGAAAGTTTGACAGGTTATAAGTGTTAAAATTAAGCACTGTAAGTACTGCGTGTGTAACCAAGTGTCTCTTATGTCTTTGGACTGAAAGAGTAAATAGGTGTGTCTGATTTTTTTTTTATTTGCATTCCTTATTTTGTATTCTTTGATAACATCCTGTTATTTGTCTCTAGCATTGTTCCTATTTCTGTGGTTTTAGTCTCTCTAGTTTTGTTACCTGTATCTCAAATATTTTCTTTTTCTGAGCTCAGATTTCAGAATGGAGCAAAATTTCAGATGGCAACACACCATTATTTCTAAATATTTATTTACTCGTTTTATATACTGGTTTGACTATCAGTGCTTAATTGAAGATACTTGAGTGGGGACTTTTTAAGTTAAAGTTTTGCATTTTGCAGTGAGTCATTCAAAGTTTTTGTTTCACTTCCATTAATTTGCAGATATTTATTTTTTTCACAGCTTATTTGAATTTGCCATATTATATTTATTGACATAGGTTTGTTGTAGAAATTTTCAAAATGTATTTGCATCTTCTGTGGCTGCAGTATAAACAGTTGTGTAAAAATCTAAGGCATCTTGTGGTTTGCCAGTATATTTTTATAGGACTTGAAGACCTGATCTCTTAGAGTTCAAAACACCTGTTCTAACCAAATTTCCCTATACTGAAAGACAAAATGGTGCCTAATGCTTTTTCAAATCAACAAAGTGTACCCAGGTTATTCTACTGGTTATATCATTCTTCATCCATCAGAGGCAAATTTCTTTTCATACCCAAGTCTGACAATCTAAAGAGATTAGAAACACATCATAGAAAGCAGATTTACCATATTACTTCAAAGCATTAGTCTGTCTTTACTTGTGTTACGCTTCCACTTGTAAATGCCAGTGTATCATTGTTTGTCCATCTCCTCATCAAAGATGGCTCCTTGTCAGAATAATTTAATGCCATCTGTGGATTTATGACTTCTACTATCTTCAGCAGGATGCCCCAAAAATTCACGGTGTGTTTAGTGTTTCCCTGTCAGATGGTTGATTCATATTTTTAAGGCTTAGAGAAATAGTGCTTCATAGCTCTCCAAACGTTATATGTTAATGCAAAATCATGATGTTTTTACAGTGAATGGGGCTCTTATGAATACTTAGTAGTACCCATAGCATTAATTGGTGGCATGTTATGTTTACACAAAGTAAATATAAATGGGACATTGAAAACTGATAATTTTTAAGTCAGTGATTGCTACTTCTTTGCTCTTCAAAGTTAGTCAAATGCTGAATGCAGTGAAGTTGGAGGAGGAAATTTTAACAAGAGAAAATATCCATTGTTTTCAAGAATTACAATGGTATGTCAGTCATTACTTGCAGACGCATTTTACAGATGTCTCCCAAAGGTGAAATCACCCATGATTATATCCTCATTAATATAGGGTTAAATTTTAGTTTTCTAAGTTAAAACTTTAAGTAAATCTTTATGCTTATTTGTGTAGGCTTCATAGATTTGGATTCCCAGTTCTAGTTACTAAATGGAAATCTTCAGCTTTTCATTTAATTGTAACGATTGTCTCCTTTTTCCTTTTTTTTTTTTTTTTTTTTTTTTTTTTTTGTGTGTGTGTGTGCTAGTAGATCCATGACAACTCTGGAAAATTTTAATTGTCTTTATTATGCTAACTTTCTGACTTACAAGAAAACAAATCATAAATTCCCCTTGGAATTGCCACAAGTGATGACCTTGCTTCAATATGTTCAATGCTAAATATCCCTCCAAATTTTTATTTGTTTCTGACTTCAGTCAAGAACAACACTTCTGCTACAGTCAGAAGTCATCCATGCATTATTACAAATATAAGAAAGTGCTGATTTTTTTTTTCCTCATCCTGTTAATGCTTTTATTCAAAGACGGTGAAACGTTCTTTCTTCTGGCTTACGTGCAAAGAGCAAAAATTCCTTTAATATTTAAACTTTTGACATTACCATGCTTTCACTGGGAAAGTAAGTAAAGCCTTCTGCATATATCTATTCATTTTCTTGGAGATCATAAATAGCTTCTGTATGACTTGACAGCTTGGATGTTCCCGCCTGAATTAGGTTCAGGCCATTTGTTGGGTAGCAAGGGGAAACTCATATGACAGATGCCTACACTGGCAAGCCTAGAAGAGTTCTAACAGCACAGTAGTTACTCTTCAGAATTTATTCCTCTGTTAACAAAAGCCCATTTCCCACTAGATAATTAAATTAATGTTAGTTTATTAGTTCTGAAGTAGTTCTAAATAATTAGTTCTAAAGTTATTTTTAGATAAGGTGTAATATAAAAGTTGACAAAAAAAAATGTTTTAAAATACTTCTGAACAAGTATTTTAAAATGTCCTTAGATTTATGTATTTGAAAAAATGTTCCTATAATTTTATGACCACTTAGTCAAAAGTGCAATATAACAAAGCATGAAGATGTACTTAGTGACTACTTACTGATACAAAATTGTATTTCTATTATTGTCCATAGCTTCAGAAAGTTCTTTCCAACAAAACATGTAACCATAATCTCAATCCGTAAAAATAACTTTTCTGAACTGCCTCCAAAAGTGACTATGTATATCAAACAACAAAAGGCATTTAATAGAAAATTAATGTGATCTTAGTTGTAACTGACCTTTGAGAGTTTGACATTGTCCACATCAAATGTTGTTTCTCAGTTAAAATGAAAATGCAAACATTTAAAAATGAACTTGTAAGAAAAAATGCAAATGCATATGCCAAATCCTTATATGCTTATTTTGGGGGGAATAGAAGATAATTGATATACTATGCTCATCATTCCTACTCTTATACAGTTGGATGACAGAACTAATATATGCACTTCCCCATATGGATTCCTAACTGCCAGGGTGTCTCCCAGAACAATGTTCCTGTACCCACAGCTGCAGCACTCCCTGACTCCATTATTGACATGCTGGAGGCTAGTCTGTTTTGATACTAGAAGCTGCCTGGTATAGGAACAGGCAGTGAAAGAGGCTGTATCACTAAAGCATCTAAAACTTTAAAAAGCAAAGTGTAGCCAAGGTCAGATGAGTAGTTTGGGAAATACCAGGCTGCCTATGAGACACAGAGAGGTAAGGTTCAGCAAGGAAAGGAACAAAGCCGTAAGGTTTGCCTATATTAATTCATAACAAAACTGTCCATCTATCTTCTTCCTTAGACATTGTAAGCAGATAACTGGTTAGCTATCAAAAAGTCTATGCAATTATTTGCCTAAGTAAGATTTTAGACACCTGATTTTAGTTTCGATAACACTAACTGTAGGTTCCCTGAAGACCAAAAAGTTTAATGGCAGTCCTTAAAATTTTAAATTGAAATGCATTTGCTTTTCTTTAAAATATAAATTGATACAAAAAGCATATAGGTTTAGTTTTTGAATCCTCAGCACAAAAGTAACAGCAAAGTCATGGTGTTCTGTTATGCCGCAGTGTCATTTATCCATACTCAATCAAAGGGTCTGCCTCATGCTTTACCTTTTTCCATTAACTTCGAGCTAGAGGGCCAGGAACTACTAATATTACATAACGTATATTGTAGTGCACTCATCTCAGTGGTATGTAGAAACTCCTCTGTCCTGTACTCAGTTTCTGACAATGTTGATCCTAGTGCAAATGAAAAAGCTGCTGTATATTTTTTTCCCCTATGAATTGATGATATCTTCCCCAGCAGCAGGAAATCTCTGTCCCTGTTTTCAATGAATAGGAAGATTGCACATGTATATTTTTTTCAGTAGCACCAGCCTATCTACTCATCTATCACACTGGATCTTCTTTGGGGCACACAGAAAACAGGACAAAGGAGAGTTCATCTTTTCCGTGCCACACATCCTAAAGTTGTGATGTCAGACCCTGCTAGGGACAATCTTAAAAGACTATTCTTTCATCTTTTCTCTATTGTTTTACAACTGTCTGTTTATTTATTCCAAATATTATCCAGTTGTTTATTTATGAGAGGGTGGTGTTGGAATAAGGTATTTTTTCAATAGCTTCTGATGCATATCAAAGCCTCCAGCATGTTGTCTCACGTTTCCTGCCTCACCTCCTATCCTTCTTCTGTGTCACCTTGTTTTGTCACTCTGTTTACCAGAAGCTCATTGTCTAAGGACATTCATGGGAGCAGAAATAAGTGATTTTTTATCAGCAGGTTTGATGAGCTATTTCAATAATGTTCAGAAGAACGGATGAGGCTTGTATTTGCTGTCCTCAAGCACAGAACATTTATGTACATGCAGTAGAAACCCATGCTGACCATGTGTAGGTAGCATCAAAAAGAGTGAAGGAGAAGTGAAAGGTATTTGTATTGTTCTTCTGTTGCCATTTTGATTAAATATGTGTGTTTTTTTTCAGAGGATATAGTAGAGTTTTAGCTGTTGCTGCTTTCAGACATAAACATTCAGGTAGAAAGCAACATGGGATCATTTTGAGACAGTCAACATGAAACCAAAGAAAATTTTCAACAGGTTGGCAGTCCTTATGTCTGAGTAAAACCTAAAGCTCTGGTCTGATGCAATCTGGAAAATAAAGCGTTTGAGGCTTTTTTAAACAAGAAGGTGAAACTGAAGGTTTCATTTTGTTTGAATAAGAAGGTTTCTGTAGCTCAGTAAATCAATCAGATGCACATCTTTTTTTCCTTCTCTCTCTCCCCCCCACCCCCCCGTGATTTTACTTCATTCATACTTCATACCTTTGTAAATAGCAATAGATGCAGCCAAATAATCACACTTAAAATCACACTTAATTCCATACTGTTTGGCACAACTGCCCTTCCTTGTTGTGAAGAGAAGTAGTGGAATTTTCCCTCCAAATTAGAAATTTTGCCGCCAGATGAGTAGTAGTAACATACTTTATAGTGCATTAAGGGGAAGTACATTTATAGCTTTCTATGGCATACTTTGCTTGTGAATTAATGGAATGTCAGTTTTCCAGCCTTTGCTATAGTTTAAGTTATTTTTTAAAAAGTCTGTTGTGAAACAGCAGAATTTGGCTTTTAATAATAGAAACTGTGTATACATGTCTGTTTTTTGCTGGCTAGATGCACTCTAAGCATTCCCTTGAGTTTTCTGTGTTGCCTTCATGTAGGAACAAATGCAGTTCTTTAGTTTTTAGCTATAGCATCATTTTTCCAGTATCCATTTGTATTTAAATATAATGAACGTTACTTTTTATCTTTTAAGGCACTTTGTTTTTAGTTGTGGCAATTCGGTGTCAAATATTTTAGAGACAAGACTAAGAAATGCATTTTTATATGGGGTGTGTGTATGTGTGTGTGTGGTAATTTCAGTGTTGGAATTAGGAAGTATTGCCCCTGTAAATGAGTGCTAGGTACAACCATGCAATGTATCCAGTCAAAAACCCAAAATAATGAAAACAGTAGCCAGTAGACATAGCCTTACACCATGTGTTTTTTTATATTCATAATAAAAATATATCATATTTTTCTACATGCCTGCTTTGTGCATTTGTTCATTTTGCCTTTCAAAAATCAAAACAGGTTATTGGCTGGTATCTCTGTGGCAAGCCTGCATTTTCTCTAGCAGAAACTTATACAAATTTCAGTAGG
Source organism: Aythya fuligula (assembly GCF_009819795.1). Lineage (NCBI taxonomy): Eukaryota > Metazoa > Chordata > Aves > Anseriformes > Anatidae > Aythya > Aythya fuligula. The sequence continues at coordinate 21,769,435 of NC_045562.1, read as the reverse complement.
TCAGCTTGAAAGATGGGAAAACCATCAACCTAATAACCAATAGCAAATCTAGGCTAGATCAAATAGAACAAAATGTCTGCTGGACTTCACTTTGATTTCAGTGTTCAGTCAGAATAAAAAGGTGAAATAATTGCCTCATTGAGGCAACTTGCAAAACCCTGAGATTTTCAAGTGCCTGGAGTTTGTTTCAGGTGAGTAATTAAACTGTCATCTTTGAACTGAGAAATAAAAGCTGAAAAGAAAGTGTTTCTTCGCAAAGTTCATTATTCTTGTTTATATGTGGAAAGCAGGTGGCCAACTTTGCTTGCCAGTTTGCAAGTTTCAGCTTCAGTCTCATGCAGTGGAGGGGTTTCATGCAGGAATCTTCCTGCATTTGGGTGTGTATTGTGCTTGGCTGGAAGGACACGTGTTTTCATACCATATGTGCAGGGCAGTTGTGAATTGGAGGTTGTATAGTTCAGAACTGTGAGATACATATCTTCAAAATGGATAATTTACTTGAGTAATAAAATGGTCTTTCAAATCATTTCACAGTTAGAGAGATATCCCGGGGATGGCAAATGCAACAGAGTCTTGCTAAAAGGGAAAGAAGCCCAATTCATATGCAGGCTCTGAGGTAATGTAGATCCCTGCACGTCTACAAAATAACGTATTCAGGAGCCTTCTAGATTTCAGAGACTCCACAGGAAAAGATGAACTGAGCTGTTCTGAGGTATTTTGAACCACAAGAAATTTTCTATCACTTCTTCAAAAAAGCATTCCCTGGTTTTGACCTGGTTTAATTTTGTTAGCTTTAGTTCTCCTGGGCATCGGTGCTTCATCCCTTGAGTTTAATTTTATTTGACAAGTTGGGGTCTTAATATTTGTTAATTAACAGTTCATTCTCTTATCAAAACTGCAGAGCTCCCAGATGATTGGCTAGTATGTCCCTAAAGTTGTACTACACATAATTGTTGCACCTGTTACAGTGTCACGGGGCCCTGCAAGTCCATGGGATTTAGATCATTTTGACGCTCAATATATTAGTGCTTTGTTTTTCTCTCTGTTTAATAAATTCTTAGCCTTGATGTTCTGTAAGTGATTCTTCTGCATCTCAGTTGTCATATGCCAGCATCAATTTTCTGATGAAGCTAACTGAATTGTTACGGAGGTAAAGAAGTCTATCGTCATTAATTAATAAATGAATTCATGCTGTAGGTTTTTTATTCAACTTTTTGTTGATGGTGAAGATGGCCTTCATTTATTAATGCTATGTTGATCAATCTAAGGAATGCACTTTTTAGATAATAATGGTAAGATCATAAAAAATACTTATTCTTTCTACATGTGTATGTGCAAGATTTCTGTTTTCAATTACAGAAACGTAGTTAAAGAAGTGCAATTATATTGTCTCAAGTTATGTAGAAACATTTTTAATGTGACTATCCAGACTAAGCATTGTAAATGAGTGAGGGCCTTATTTGGATTTGCAAATGAGACTTCTCAAGAAGATTTTAATGGCAGCTTATAATTTAATTAACAATTTACAAGGACTGTATAGATTCATGACATGTTAGCAGTCAGATTTTTAACCAACTTCATTTAGAAGCACCCAGAGAAAATAAAAAACAAAAAGCAAAACCAGCCAACCAAAAAGAATAGATTCTTGGGAGAAAGACGTTCTTTGCTTCCTACCAAATTGTAGCACAGGTTATGTTTCACTCTTTTTATGTGCAGAATGATGCTACCATCTTTGGTTCGACACATCCCTTTGTAGATGAGCTCCTTTTACCCTATTTCCTAGAAGCAATGCTTTCTACAGTCCAGAGTTCCTTGATCCATCTGAGGAAAGAGTGGGAACGAATTTTTACTAGTTAGCAGAAAGCTAGCTAGTTCATTTTTTTTTTCTCAAAAAATAAAGCTAAGTAAAATTTTTTGAGACCAGAAGTTGTTCTAAATGCTTACTGCTGCAATCTCTATTCATTGCTATCACTGCAGCCACTGTTACCAGACAGTGAGATGCATATCATTAAATTTGAGAAGTGTGTGATTCAGAATTTTTGGCTCGCAAAGTGTTTCTAACAAACAAACCACAATAAAAGTAAGATGATATAGTAGCAGCATATCTGAAATTCACAAGAGGTGCATGATATTCTGAAGCAGCTGTCATTTAAAAAAAAAAAAAAAAGAAAAGGATTTCTTAAGGGTGTTTTTTTTTTTCAAGATTTTTCATTGATGAAAACCCAACTTTTAAAACTGCAGGCAGTAGGATGCCTTAGGCAGCCAAGCATATCAAAATATGGTGCATGGAGTGACTTTTACTACTCGTGCTATTTAAAGACCTATTTTCATGAGCTTATTAACTACTAGTGATCCCAAAGGAAAAATACAATTAAAACTTAATCATACCAAAAGCTGAGGTTCTTCTGATTCAGCGAACTTGTAATCTTTGATATTTAGTACTTTACTTGTAAATGTCTTAGTACTAAGAATGCAAGATGTATACATTAGCTTACATTGTCAAGAATGCTGCTCCTCCAAACTCACGTGGCATGTTTTGCCCTTTTTGAGTATGTTTCAGTTTATCTTCTCTATGTGTCTGTAAGACTTCCAGGAATTCTGATTACCAGTATCATAGTTATTATTTTATTTTTACATCTGAGCAGATGTTATGCCTTTTAAAAATCATATTACACAACCTCCTCATACACACTCCCATTCTCCTCACAAGACTTGTACAGTAAATATAAGCAAGAAGAATATGAGCAGCTTTTAAAGAGAGTTTTTGCATACAGATGTACAGATAACTGATTTTTGATGGTTGTTTTATCTTCCAATTTGAAAACTAAATGAAAATAATTTGAGACAGATCTTTGTAAATATTTAATCTGTGATTGAAATCCGGAACAGTCAAAAATGTTTATTTTGAGGAAACTAGGTTTTTCATTTAAAAATATAGAAGTCAAATGCACCAACTGGGAGAAATACCATAGTTTAATCAGTGCAATATGAGCTCTTTCATTAATGTTTTAATACTTTTTTCACTCAAAGATTTTGCAGAAATGTATTTCACATATCTCCTCTGTGGTATGACTACTTTGTAGAATGACAGTAACTAAACAAGAGGTTGGCAACATTTTTCTTGATGATGTTTTGGTCACAGGATATGGATCCCCTTTTCCTATGTTGGCTTTTTCCAGCCAACCTCTGAAGAGAACCTTGGGCAAATCCTGCTCAAGCTGTTGCCCACAGAATTATTATTAATAATAATCATCATCACCATCATCATGCAATGCATTCTTCAAATGAATAACACTGTATTTCAGTTCTCTTAGATGCAGTCCAGAATTTTGTTGCCTCTTGGCTTAACTGAAAAATTTTGGTGGTCACACCATTCTAATTTGAACTTCTGACTAATTGTTATAGAATCAGGTAATTATCGAATTGTCACTTATGCCCGCTTAAATTAAGGAAGAGGAAGTTTACAAATGAAGAACATTTATTTCACTTACTTTAAAAAGTTCTTATTTCAAATACAAAAGCCTTTTTTTACAGTAATTGGCAGTTTTTGACAACTCCAATGGGAGTATATTTGAGGTCTCATATTACTTTCTTTACCACTTTTCTGTAAATTCCAGTCTGTTGATTTCACACAACTCAGGTTTCCATATTCAGCAGCAATAATGAGCAAGCATAGCTAATCTTCTTCAGAATCAAAACATCTTCTTCATAAAGGTGGTTTATAAAATAAAATTCTGTTCTGTTTCAAGGGTACAAACAATTTGTGCCTGTTCACAAAACCAAAATTCCAGAAATAAAGATGGATTTTGCTTGTCAACGGAGCCACGAGCTTTTTAAAAACTGGAATTTATAACTCTTTTCAAAGCAGTTATAAAGGAAAAAGAGTAGTTCAAAGAAAAAAAAAAAAAAAAAAAACACTTTATTACTATTTTTCATAGTGGGGGTTTAGAATAGCATCCTTACTAGCCACACTCTAGGAAGAAATACAATTAAAAGACTCAGAGAGAGTCTTTTACCTTTAGTAATTTTAATCAGTGATACATTTCCATAAACACATTTTTTCTGTAAACAATTTGCAAGGGAATGTATTTCACGCTGTTTTAACATGCTGAGACCAACTTTATTCTGATACATTCAGGTCTTTTAAAACAACTGAAATAGGACCCATTCTGTGCTTGCTGGAGGGCGCCATGTCACAAAGATTATAAAACTATAAACGACTGCATTCTCCCTATGACTGGCCTTGAGACATCTAAAATTACTTATTATTAGACAGTTTGCAAATAACCCTTTCATATCTTTCATCTCATTAAAGCTGTAGATTGCCAGTTACCATACAAGCAGTACCTACAGTTTATATTAAATAACTGTCTGATTTTTTTTTTCCACTGGTGTGACAACATGGTTCTTGAAAGTATTTTGGAAGTTAAATTTAAAACAGCTTCAACACATCCTCTGTGTGGTCTAGGATTTTTTTTTCAGGTATGATCACAGAGATCATGATGTCGGAGGTGTTCCGACAGACAAGGAAATTTGTTTTTCCCTAATTGGTAGGTTCATCCTCCCCAGCTAAATGAGAACTAAAGGGATGTTCTTATCTATAGAAAAGACCCTTCTGTCGATATTGATCTGATCTCTGTCAGAGAGATTTATAGCTATTCATCAAGGTATTTTATAACACAATTTCCTTGTAAAGCCATTTGATGCCTAGAAGCTCCATATAGTGGTAAAACATAGGAAGAAAATAAATAAAAATAATCCAGGGGAATTGTTCTTTCATTAAAGAAAGTGTACCCCTATGAAAAATTTCAGCTTTTGTTAAGGTAGAAAAGAGTGTCCTTCTGAACTGAAATGGAATTACCAGTTCTTCTTAGCGTTTAGACATTCAACTCTATATATGAGATTTGGCATCTGCAATTTCTACTGGGTCATATGCCCCCTAAACCTATCTACAAACCAGATACACTTTCATAAATGTATATGTAGTTAATTTCATGTTCATATTTCATATTCATATCAGCCACACCTGCTTTTCTATAATATTTGATTAAATCCTGAAGCACTGCTTTATTATAATAGGTCTCACATAGCTTATGCTCCGGCACTCAGAAACAGTATCTCCCAGACACACAAATGAATACAGAGACCAAGAAGTGGGACTAAGCTGCTAAATCAGTTTGGTGTGACTCAAGACTTCTTTCAGGTACGAAGAACCCAGTGTCATTATATTATTAGCATTTTTCTGTTCTTACATCAAATGAGCATCAGTGGCAGGGAAAGAAATTCTGGCAATAACAGGTTGCCAGATTGAATAGCCCAAGTGTGCGTATTAGCAATATGCTTTCCATAGAACATGCTATGAGGAGTACTGTTTCCTGGGCTGCATTAACTTGCAATGCAAGTGAAATGTGAGTGCTAATGGTTGTCACTGTTTGCTCCTTTACCAAGAAACTTGAACGTCTCTTCTTGTTTGAAGGTATTTGAACAGGATCTTTTTGTCTCCCATTTATGTTTAGCGTAAGTGTCCCGTGGCTTCTAATTACTAGAATTTGCATCCCTTAATTTATTTTGACCTGCCAAAGATCACAATTCTGTGTTTGAAACTGATTTTGACTTTGTTTAATTTTAGGTTTTAAAATAAAAGTATCTTTATAGTCTCTTTACATCTGAGCAACTACTCTGAGCCTACAATGCTTGTTCATATTGTTCATATTTTTAGCATATTATCTGCCCCCTTTTCATCACTAAGGTGATAAAACAAGCTTTAGTTTCATTGTGTTATCCTTTTTGTCTTCAATATTATATATCAACTTAGTTGGGTTAGATATGCAAAAGACTGGCTAAAACTGTACTTAAAATAATGGACAAGCAGTAACATTCCTGTCTCCTTGTTGCACCTACAAGGGCTGGAGGCAGGACACCTCTCCAAAGCAAGCATTTTCTCTTCTGTGTTTTCTGTTCTTTATCCCTTCCTTCTGATCTATTTACTACCTTGTTTTGCCAAGTTTACTGAACAATATTTTGGATCTTTCTTGGTTTCTGATGGTCCTCTGCTACAAAACATCTTTTTGCCTGAAAAACAACATTTTATGAAACCCAGACTCCCTTTCTGTTGTGGCTTCATTTAGGCTGTGGAGATATTCTATTAGTTTTAATGTTTTTCTGTTATTCTGGCTATCACTAAACTATCAGCACAGTGTTTCATCTGTCTTCTTCTGTTTTGTGTCATGAAAGCGCTATGGACAAATGAGCAGATGCCCTGCCTTTTCCATCAAATCCACCTGCATGTCCTTGTGTTGTCACTAAGGTTATCACGTGTCACTCCATGTATGTGTGTGCAGCCATAAGTGTTTAAATACAAATGCATATATATATATATTCACACACAAGAAGTGTTCTTGAGAATCTGTGGTTTTTCTGTAGCAGTGTAGCAAGTGGATCAGGGAATGTTTTTTAATGAGGGAGAAACAGCAAACAAGTACTTTTTAAACTAACAGTGATTATTTTCTATACTTTTTCTGTAACCATCTATACAAATATACAGAATATAAAAAAAAATGAAAAGTTCTTCCATAGTTAGTATGTTCTGTAAGTCAATCTGGCAAAGCCTCTTGCTTTGACAGAGTGTTACGTCCTACGTGTTTTTTGCTAGATTTTTTTTTGTTGTTGTTGTTTATGTATATATTTACTTCATTGTATTAAAATACTTTAATTATGTCATTTATCAGGTTTGACTTTCTGCCTTGCATTTTGTCTGTCTGGTGCTACCTACACAATCAATGTACACAATCAATGTGTACATATTAGCATAATATTGCACATATACTTGTAAAGCAGCGTGGGAATAAAAGATAGAGCAAAATTTAAGACGAAGGAAGATGAAGAAATACCATAGTGTCATACAGGCCTTCTGGTTAGTTCCATGTTCCTGTATACAAAAAGCACGGGCAGCAGTGAGGGATATTTCTATCGATTTCAGTCCATTGCTGTGTTTGGTCAACAGTAGAGGAGATACAGTAAGTAACAGCAGGCAGACAGAAAATAACTTGGAAATCAAATTTTATATGACTTTTTTACTGAATTAGCAACTTGGCCATTGCCAGGGAACTGACTAGGATCCACCAGGGCACAAGCTGTTTCACTTCAAAGCAACCTGATGGGAATGATATCTTTGGTTCCGCTACTGGCTGTGACCTTGTGTCCCAGCGGGCGGCTCTGTTCTGTGTGACTGACTTCCTCCCTCTCCCTTTGTGCACGTGTGCATAGTTAGCGATTCTGTCTAGTAGACCAACCAAGTAAACATTGTTTGCCTTTGGGGAACAGAAATATGACAATGGCAGTGGACTGCAGTTGCTCCCTGTCACTGTGTTTGGTGGTGTTTTTTTCTTTTTTTTCCTTTTTTTTTTTTTTTTTTCCCCCATTTTATTTCCTGTTTTGTTTTGCTGCCCAAGGTTCTGTTTTGTTTGATAGAGGAAACCTTTTTTTTTCTGCTTGGAATAAGGTGTAATAACAGTTATAAAACTTTCATTAATGATCTATTTTAATTAGGATCAATGTTATAAAATTCAGATTTAAAAACAGTAGAGGTGGTGTGTGTTCCTACATTTTTTTCAACTTATTGAATTGTTGCATTTTCACATTTAATAAAGTTTAGACCCTGACAGAAGCACCTTGGAAGAATGTTTTCCTATTCACGAACACATAAGTAACTCCAGTGAAGTTAGGAGAAGGGAATACTTTGTGTTTTTTTTCCCCCCGCTTGTCGTAGTTTGCCATAAAACTCTTCTTCTGGTCCACATCCTTGTGATCTTAACTCTTAAGGAGCACATGCAGCTGCTTTTGTTACTTGCAAATTCCCCAGAAGTAGTATGATTTGGGTTCATATGGGTACTAAAACTTTTGCTGTTCTGTAGTCTGTTAGGTAGAAAACATAAAAAGACAAAATTAATTCCTCAGAGCATACTTGACAATTAACATTTGTCTTTATCCTTAGTTAATGTAAACTGTCCGTCTGTTAACTTAAGCCTGAATTCTTTCCTCCTCTTATTTCTCCACCTCTACTTGCTTACCACCACCCTCCTTAGATGGGACAGGAAGGGCAAAAAGGGCTAAAGTCAAGACACTTTTTTTGCTGTTCTAACGTACCAGTCTTGTTTATTCCCCTAATGAAAAATAAATAAAAAAAAAATCTTTTCATTGTCCATGTTTGGATACCTCACAGCAATTGTCAGGAGGTGAATATTATTATTTTACTTGCTTCTCCCCTTCTCCTTAAGATCTGCCAAGCAGTATTTCTTCTGAATGTCTAAATTCGTTCTCCTCCTTATATTAAGGCTTCTTGTCTCTCTGAAGGCTCCTTAATGTGTAGTCTTCCTACTAGATTTATAACAAGTCTTACTCTGTAAGCATCATCTAAAGACTAAATCTGTCTTCCCAAATGGGGAAGGTAGAAATGCAGTGTCTAATGAGAGTTTTTTCCCCTATCTAATCTCTTGATTTTGCTGTTCTTATTTTAGGTACTATATCACAGCACAGTGATAAAGATTTCCCCTGAAATCGAAATCACTTATTCTACCTTAATTTTCTGTCATTTCATTCAGGGTCATTTCCTGTGGTCATTATCTGTCTTACTTGTCTTCTGCTATTCTGTATGCATTTTAAAAAGATTTTTTTTTTTTCCCCTGTAGCTTTCATGTGTTTTCTCAATGTATCACGGTTTTGTAAATCAGTTCAATGCATTATTACATTACTGTTCGTGAAGTGAAAGCTTCTTTATCATTAGGCCACTATTTGTATATTTGGGAAGGCCACCAAGAACTAAGATATGATCAGTCTATGTTGCAAGGCAATACTACTATTCAAATAGTAGCTTTAAAAAACAGCCAGAAAAAATAGGTGTTTGGCCAATGCACATGTTCACTTATAGTATAAAATCATTATGTATATTATTTTGTATATGAATACCAGAAGGGGGGGGAAAAAAAAAAAGAAATGGAAAACTTTCCAAAGCACTACCTGTTTTTGACAAGAAAGTTCCTGTCAAACAGTATTTGATTATGTAAAGAAAGCTGTAGCTTGACTTGCTAAGATAAGAAATAAGAAATGTCAATTTGCTTGGCTCCTGGCTCTTGCTGGCTCTTTATTATTCATGTTAACTATATTATAAATAGTATTTAAATCACATGCAATGCACATTAAGACAAGAACATTTTTTTTTTTTTTTTGTAAGTGTATGTGCACATATTGACATACAGAACAGGTACAGTAAACTGATAAAATATATAGACCTTTACCATATGCAGCTATAAAGTGTGCAGTTTGGCTGTTTAAATAAGTGTTCCTTTATAAACAGTTTTTAAATTGACAGACTCCTAAATTTTGGTCTGTTTTCCTTCTGTTTTTTATGTAATTAAAGCTGTGTGTGGTAGATGTTTTCCAATACCAGGGAGAGGGGAGTGTAACAAAAGGAATGACAAGAAATTTTGCACAACAGGTGCAATAAAGATGCAATACTTCTATATTACACATATGATCAGCTTATCAGTGGATTTTCTGTTTGCTAAGTATGTGCAAATATGTTAGGAAATAGATGTGTCATATGAAAGTATGCAAACTAGAATATTTACCAAAAAATAAGTTAAAAGGTGCCACAGTTGAAACAGTATAGAATAAGTAACAGACTGGTGATAAGTTCTATGCTCCCTAAAACTAAGTTTTGGTTGAAGGCATTAAGAAAATATAGTATTGTTTTTCATCCTTTTAAAGAAAACATTTACAAGAAAAAAAAAAGTGTTTCTTTTTGAAAATATGCGGCTGGGGAAAAGGTTTATCTTTGTATTTGTTCTTGCTTTTTCCAACCAAAATTCTGAATTGGCTTTTCTAGTCACTTTATGACCCTTTCCTCTGAAGTTACCGACTCAGAAAAGACATGCTAATATTTACCAATACCAGCACAATTAGAGTAAAAATAATGAACACCTCATTAGAGTTTGAATACTTTGAATGTTTTTTCCTAGTGACCTGTAATGCAAGGAAAAAAAAAAAAAAAAAAAAGTTGATGTGAAACATGAATAGCCTTCTCTTTTCCCCATGACATTGAAGAAGAAGTTGTCCAGCAGGAATAAAAAATAAATTTGGATAAGATTGGAAGTAGCTTTGCTTATACACTGGTTGTGAGAGATATATTGATCATCTTGCTTCAGGATATAAAATAATTGCCATTAGAGATCGAGGAGGAGTTCTGTCACTCTCTCATGGTACAGCAGTCTTTGTACACTGCAAACTTTTGTGTCTTCTTAGGAGGTCCAGTTACAGGTCACTGCCTGAAGCAAGGTGACAACTGGAATTGATGGGCCATCATAACTTTCAATAATTTGCTCTATTTAGTGCAAAAATATCATCCAGAATGAAGGAAACTCACAGTAATCTATTCATCAGTTTTTGTATTGGTATCATGTGAGTTCTTTAACCTTTTGAGAAAAATTATTTTTCTCCAATTGTTTTTTGGAATGCAAAGACGGAAATGGAGCAATACAAAATAACAGAATACACATATTATAAAAAACATGGAAATATGCCCAAATTGCTAAATGTAAATCTGTCCAAACCTCTGTGGATATATTCCCAGCACTTTTACTCAGAATGTGAATAGGAATAAAGCCAAGGGATTGGCTACAAAGAAAACACATTATGCATGTATTCCCATTGTCTTTCCCATTAAAAAGAAAGCTTCCTTTTGTCTGTGTGGATACATACAGGTAAGGCAGCTTTACGTATGATCCTTGGCTTGAGAGAAAAAATTCATCTTCTCTATTTGTCTGAAAAGTAGATATTTACACTTTGCTTTTGTTTCTCAGAATTTAGTCTTACATTGTATCTGCACTGAATTTCCCAACACCCAGGCAAATTGGTTCTTGTCTTCTAGTTCAGCTCTGTGGTAATTCCTAGTTCTCATAGTTAATGTCAGAAATATGATCTAGTACAAATCATAACAATGTATAATACATACAACTTTTTATTTTAGTTTTAGATATTTTTGGAGACATTTATGATTCATTTTGTGAAGGCAAATCCTTTAGGAAATGTCAAGAAATTAATAGGAGCAATCTATAATAATGTTGTCTGTCGATACTATATTTCAATAGTTTAAAATCTAAATTGGGCAAATACAAAATTAGTGATGTGTCCAGTAAGTGTTTCTCATTTCCAAAAATATTCCCAACAATATCTGTTTAAGGCAGGTGATTTTGTGCTATATGTACAACTACCAGTTTTATATTCTGAAGGTGAAGTGGTCTAAAATTTTATTATAAGCACAATTCTACTGTTTACAGAGAAAGTTATAGCTGTATTTGTCGAATTAATTTCTTCAGCATGATTGGTTTACTCAAGAAATTATAATAAACACCTTATAATTACTTCTGAATATTTCAGATTAGCTTGATGACTTGACTGCAGAAATTTTTTCAGTGACCATCTGTATATCTGCTTGAATGACCTTGAAGGCAAAATTTATTTCTTTATGTAATACCTAGTCGCTACTTATTATTAAAAAATACTGTTCCTGTCTCTTTGCTCCTCTGTAGCTTATTTCTTGGTAGTAAAGTTCAGAGGGTCACATGAAAATGAAGAATGGAATAAGGATTTTGATTGGATTTCATAAGAAGAAAGAAAATCAAGATCAACTTGATAATGTTTTTATACTACAGGATAGCAATTGCCAAAAAACACTGAGTCTATGCCATCACCCCTTCAGTATTTGCACATATAACTATATATTAATGACATTAACTATATAAATACAGGAAAGAAACTCCTAAAGTCTAGCCTATTTGCTTACACTACCCAATTCCTGTTTCTAGAATTTTGCATTACGTGATCATTAACTCCACGTAGAGCAGTTATCAGTTGGCCTAGTGATTCTGTACATAGACGTCATTGTCATTTCCTCAAAGATCTGCCCATGTGTAATGACAGTGGGTGTATTTTAGAATTTGGCTTTCATTACTTAATATAACAGATTGTTATGTGATAGAAGCTGTTCTTTTGACCATGTTTGCTAAAACACTACTTCAGTAGCATTTATAAACCTAATTATGTATCTCACATCCTCCTTCTCAAATAACTGCTTATTTCAGTGATCTCTGTGGGCTCTGTCTAAGGGCACTAGGTTGGCATCCCGTTTTTCTTCTGCAGTTGACCCTTCCTGAGCAGGGCGATTGGTGAAGATGATCTCCAGCGTTCCCTTCCAACACAACCCATCTGTGATTCTGTAATCCTGACAGTCAGTATCAAGCAGTAAGAGAGAACTTTGCACCTTTTATTCCTTGCATGGGAATTTTAATCTTTATCACCTTTAGTTCATTTATATGAATGAATTTGTTGAACTTGTTAACTTGATTCTCTTTACTTAGTATTGCTGAGTTAGATTATGGACATATCCTTCCTTAATTGCATATCTCAAACCACTTCATGATGCTTTCATCTCCTATGAGATAAAGTATTTAGGAGCTAGGCTGTTGTTAAGTGGTCCCTTAATTGGGGCTGTTAGGTTATCATACCCATGGGTAAGTACCATTATCTTCAAATTATTTTTCAGTCAAAGCAGGTAATATACCTGTTTAGTATTCCAAATGTATGACAAAAAATGCTCATGAAAAATATATAAGGAAGAAAACAAAGTGAATCTACCTGCACGAAGAGTAAACGTGAGAGACCTCTGTCCTCACGTCCAGGGAGAAACTTGCTGTATATGCCTTCCTGATTCAGTGGTCAGTAAGGACTCTTAGTGCACACTTCTTGTCATGTTATGGACCTGAGAGGTAGGGGCTTGTGTGGAATCCTTCAGGGTTACGATGAGCTTAAATTCACTGTGCTCATTTTCCTTTTCCCCTGCTAAAGCACATGTTTGAATTTATTCATGAAGTAGTCTTAACAGTCTGCTTCGGAGATAAGAAAGTTAGTTCGCCGAGCTGCTGCCACCATTTGTACTTGATGTAGCTAATTGACTTAACAGGTTAAATTCACTGAACTGACTCAGTGTGTAGCCATCTACTGACCCATCTATTTCTTACCTACCTGTACAGCAGCAAAAGTGACTGATAAAGCATCTAATTGCTATTAATGCTGGTGGTTCATTATGACTGGTGGAACGTGATATTCTCCAGGGGAAAATGGTTTTTATGTTATGAGGTATTATATTCCTCAAATCCATCACTTGAAGACACTGCAGCTTCACCATGCAGCAAGGCAGTGAATTCAAACTATTTGACCAGCTGGCCATTGACTGTAGCAGATACCTTTCTGTATTTGAAAGGCTTTAGGACCTTTGGAAGAAGGGCATGATCCAGCCTAAAAAATTGTGAATTCCAAGTAGTAAAGTCAGAGTTAGAAAAACTGTAGGTCTTCTCCTACCCTGGTGGAGTAGTAGTATTAGACACCAACCAGGCAGGCTGGCAGTAAAGTCTTGTGGCTTTTTTTTTTTTTTTCTACCTTGGTTGGAAACAGAAGTGCTGAGGTAGTAACAGGCTGACTCCTGTTCTTACCCTGCCATCAGAGTGGTTCCAGAGAATGTTTATCAGTGTGCTTTCCTGGATAGGGGATATTTCAGTCTGATTACAGCCAACTTCATTGTTGTTACACACAGGCTTTCATATACTAATTTTTGAAAGTCAACTAGCAATTTGGTTCCATCAACGTTCATTTCTGCAACCCTCTAATTTTGGAGGCATTTTTATGCCTTATCATGCGCATACAACAATGCATATCTGACAGACATGGGCTTAAAGATGTGCTGACTACAATAAGGTACAATTTAAAAATATTTAAACTTCACTTCGTCAAAAAAGCCCTGAAATTCAGCAGTAATCCTGGACCAGGCTAGCAACCTCAGGAAGTGCTAGCAATTGTAGATTGACAGATGCTCCAGATTATGACAGAACCAATTCTGCAAACTTTATATTGCCATATGTGTATGACATGTATGTACATTATGTTATTTTTTTTTATATATTTTTCTGGTCCCCCTACTGCTGTCTGTGATGTACGACTGCCTTTCCAAGATGCCTCACAAGTCTCTTTGAATATATTCATGCACAAAGGAAAGTGATTAAGGTGCCTGCACCTTTTTCCTTTTCCTGTTTTTAAAAGCAGACATCTTATAAATGTTTTGCAAAAGCTGCAACAGCTGAGGATCCCCTCACCCCTACCTTTATTCATATTCAGGCTTTGAACAGAGATAGGATAGACTTTTTGTGGAATCTACCTGGCAAGCACCTCATTCTAATTGTTCTTAGTAGCGGAGAGTTAGAAAAAGAGTAAAAGTACAGAATTACTTCCCTCGCTTTCAGCAGTCTACAGCATAGGGAAGATCACGAGCCAGAAGTTGTATGCATGAGTTTACCAGCCCTTGATTGATTTTTCTTTTTTTTCCATTAATTTGTCCTTATAAGATAATAGGTCCTCATGTTTGTCTGAGCTATGAAATGCAGGTTTAAAGTATACCGATGGAAGTTCCTTTCAATCCTATTATTGACATTTTATATTTGTGTTGTAATTACAGTTAGAATTTCTGTTTTAGTGCATATTTATAAACCACTGTACTTTCTATTTTGAAGTAAAAGGGAGAAAAAAAAAGAACTGTTAGCATCTGGCAACCACACCTTGATTCATTCTAGCCCCCAGAGTCTTGGTATGGTGCATTAATTTTTCAGTTTGTAATTTGCCAGCTGCATTTAATGGAACCAATTTTCATTACATCTGTTCTATGGTTCAAAGAGCTCTTTAAGTTGCCAAAGGGGGCCAGCTTCACACAGATTCAGAGAGGGTGCTAATACACTGTATCTTGAAGTATTAGATAACTAGGGATGGTTTTATAGCAAACAGATATATTTATTTCTTTTTTCGGAGGCAAATTCTATATTCATGACTTGCCACTATTAGAATTCAAATTTAAACTGCATCAGTCTTTTCCTCAGGAGCCATATATTGATTTTCATGACATTTTCTTCATAATACCCACTGATTACTTATCTCTTCAATCAACAATATTTTTTCTATTTATTGGTGAAAGAAGCCATGATTATACATCAGTAAATCCTGTTTTTAAATTAAAAATGGTTTAGAAAGCATTTCTAATGGAATACTAAAATATACAAGAAATAATTCTGTGTAATATTTCAGTACTAAGACAGGCATTTTTTATACCGAAACAAACTTGCATTACCAGGACAACTCTGCACACATAGTGCATAATTTTAATCTTCATAAAGTGTGTAGCAGTTGTATAGTATTAAATTCAAGTTTCCAATTGACAGCAACTTTCAATGAAAAGGTTTTTCCTCATGGGCTGAAGAAAATTTGAAATGTTCTACTACACTTTGAAGTTCTAAAGCATCAGCCATGTGAGAATTATAAAGCATTAATCCTGAAGAGTTTCCACCTGACAGTCATGAAATAGTATACCTGTGTGAAAAGTGACTCAGTTTTACTTCCTCAGGCGATATTTTCCTTTTTTTCTGCTGCTTCAGAAATACCGTGCATCATGTCGTAGTGAGAAGATGGCCTTGGAATGACTAGATCCTTTTGAAATCACTGAAGTCTATGCTATCACTGTATTTATCTAAGACATTTCAATGACATTTATAAAAGCTGTTTATGCTGGAAGTTTTATTCTGGTTTGGAAAGCCATGGGAAAGTTGCTCTAGAAATGCAGTCAAGAACTTATTGCCACTGTGTTGTTTTTAGCAGCTGTTGTTTGTAAGGCTGAAAACATAACAGAAGGAACTAACATTGTACTAGCAAGAGTTCATATGCAATTTAACAGCATTATACACAAGGCAAGGTGTGTACAGCAATCCCTTATGCACTAGTTGGCTAGCTTCTTCACTATCAGTGGGATTATCTCCTGGCAATTTCAGTCACCATCGGGGCCTAAGACAACAGGTTTTCATTTCAGAAAATTTGTATTTTCTTTTCTGTGAAGTATTTCTTCATGTGTGCATGAAAGACAAAGGCACGCATTTTTTGTGACTTTAGTAACAAGCCTGTTCTGCTTCAAACAATGGTACTTGAAGATTCCTAGCTGTTTTCTTCTCTATTGTAATACGTTGAATATACTTTTGTTTTTAAGAGACCACTGTAAGAAAACCCTTGCCACTTGATTTGTATCAGATTCATACACATCCCATCTGAAATAAAGCAGGAACCATGTATTCATGACCGTCAGTAAGGGAATGCGTACTAACACAGGTAGTTATGTTTATGCATTTTCAGCAATATCCTGAAAGCAGCAAGGGACCCATCTCTCAGCACAAGCAAGATCAATCGCAAGCTTGCCGTGTGGCCTTCACTTAGGCTTTGCATTGCTTGTTTTGTAAGGTTCACCTTTCTACATTTTGAGTACTAAAAATGCAATTCTTTTTTCCAGATAAGAGGAGAAAAAATTAGTCCTCCAAGAATTGTAATCTTATGTCTTTTCTCATTATGTGGAAGCACAAGAAAGGAATCTTAGCCTTCATTATGTGCTCTGGCAAGCAGCAGGACAGTGACATTTCCTCCTTCCCTGTCTCTCCCAGTATATTTCACAGCCTAAGCTAATGATCGCATTTACATTCTCCAAAAGTAAAAACAAATCCTTGCAGTGGCTAGTGGAATTTTTTGTCACTGAAACTGACTGAATGTAACATTACAAAAATGCTTGAAAGACTGGGGAGCTGAGGAGAGAGGTAGAAAAGGACCCTCACTCCAGGTCTGTATTGCAACTGAGAGATTCAGCGCCGCAGAATTTATGCAAACGCTCGGAAGTGCAGACAAAGGACAAGACAGCTTCAGAAGGGAAACGAAGGTTTCTCAAGCGTTTTTGTGCTGCATTAATCGGTATGAAGGAATGCTTCGCACTCACTTCAGATTAAAATTCACTACAAAAGAAACAGCTGGAGATACTTTGTTACTCTGTGCATTGCCACAACTGAGACTAACAAAATAGGAAAAGTATAAAATGCAGGGATGTCAAATGAAGTTTACTAAGTTTTGCTGAACTATTTGAGCTTTCCTGCATGCAAATGCAATTTAATTCCATCGCAAATTGCTATCCAGCCTGTTCTCATTTCATAGTTACTGGTAGGTGATATTTAGATATATCTGGAATTCATTGTTTATACCCAAAAGCTGTCAAAATATTCCCACTGTAAATAATCAAAAATAGGTGCATATGTAAAAGTAGCAGTTTTTGTACAAGTATGATTAATGCATAAAAACACAAATCGTGTTTCAAAGAAATCTATTTGTGGTCAGTAAGGTATGGTCCTTTGTAGATGTCTTTTTTTCTCTTCTACTACTGAACAAAGCCTGACTACTTGGTAACACTAAAATTTTGACGCCTCACTTTTTCTTGAGATCTGGCTTTAGTGTCAGAAAGCTCTTGTTAATATTCCACTGGTTTTCATTATTTTTTTGTCTCAGAACTGCATTGGCTTCAGCCACTCAGAAGAACCCAATTCAGCCCTTTCCTAGAATCTATCAAAACTGATAATAAGAGTTTTTAACCAGAAAAGCAATAGGTAGAAAGTACAGAGGGACAACCTCTATCATCCTAACTTTGAATAGATGCATGAACAGTGAAAAGGAAAGCAGAGGGAATGAATTAAGTGTTCCTCAATACATTCAATTTGACAGATTCCAGTCTGTACCTTCAGATTTGCATAATGTCACATTCTGGGAAAATAATACATAATCAAAATTCCTGTAGGAATATCTCAGAAAATCAAAACTCAACCTAAAACATTTTTTTCAAATGAATTTTGCCTACAATATTCATATCATATTCAGCTGTTTTTCTCCGTTTTATGAAAATAGGAATGAAATTTTGTGCACTACAGAATATACATATAGTGTTAAACACGCAATTTACTGATACGTAAAATGCTGACAAAACAGGAAAGGAATAGAAAAGTATGAATGTTTGCTCTGGGTAAGAGTACTTAGTTCTAGGAAAAAATAGGTGTTCCAAATGAACAAATAAACTGAGAGACTGAGGACTGGAAGCACTGCTAAGAACATACAGCTCTTTTCTTTGTTTTATTTATTTGGTATTCTGTTCTCTATTGCAATCACCTAGCTCGTAGAAATATTCCTTGATAATTCATGAGGGAGAAAAACTAACATCATCCAGAAATGGCTTTTCTAGAGAATACATACTGTTCAGTGCATGTTTCATAGGAAAAGGACTTTGTATTTATTTGATTCTAATCATTCAAATCATGCAAATTTTATTTTATTTGTGGCTGACACAGACTGACCTCGCTCTTTTTGACTTTTAATACAGAGTAAGAGCTGACTTAAGATCTCAAACATTATGTACTGAGAGTCACTACAGATGTTAAAGAAAACACCAGCAACACAACTTTGCACTCCCTCTTTCCTGGCTCTTGGTAAAACCCACTATGTTAGAACAGGACTTTCTTCATCCTGTGCTGGTGTTGCTCCCTAGCTGCTACAGGGTGTAGGTTTGTCATGTCATACCACCTTAGGTGCTTTGTCTATTTTCCAAAGTGAATAACTTCTAAATATATGTATTATTCCAAAATGCAGTGCTTCTTTGTTTACAATAGACTTGCCCACCTGGCATAGTCCACATACTGGCTTTCCATGGCCTATCTTTTGATTTTAACTGAACTTTTGTGATCTAAATATAGAACAGGGGCATTGTTCTGTCAAAATCAAGATGGGGAAAGCTGAAAGAAATAAGTAAAAATAACTTACATTGTTAACTGATGCTACCAATCAATCAAAAACTTCCAACAGTTCCTTATAATGGATGGATGAAATAAATGCAATATCTATCATCGCTGGACTCAGTGATATAATAAAAGGTACAAGATACAACAAAAGACTTGGAAACCTGCAATGCAGAGCCTGAATTTTAGGTTCTCCTTGCAAAAGGCAATGCTAACTCCTAACTTACAGTGTCATGTTTCCTCTTGTGTCTTTCTTCACTTTCTGGCCTCATCCATCATTCCACTCCCCAAACTATAGATTGCTTAGAAGGGAGGACGAGAGAGGGGGTACTAAGAAACAGCAGATTTGCGTTCTAAGTTTTCACCTCTGAATTAAACATCAGCATTCCTGCATCTTGATTAGCACATTAGGCTGTCTGTACATGATGTGAGAAGGGGAGTGTGGGGGGGGAATGGACAGACAGGTGGCAATGCTATGTATCATCTTTGTGACATACCTAAAGAGTAAACATGTTTTGTTTATATGCTCTGGGGAGAGCATCTCACTGGTTTCAGATGTTTAGAGAATGGCCTAAATTTTGCGGCTAGCTGAGATAGATCACAAATAAAGTACCGAGGTCATAGACAAGGACTGTTTTAGGTATATACAAATGAAAGCATACCAGAGATGTGCATAGAATTTGTGTGCTTTGGGTATATGCAGTTATCTAGAGGCTTTTTAATGACTCAGGTTTTGTACTGAGATATACAAATTTCAATCCTCATCCCAGTAATTGTGCCTAAGCTTCCTCAGTTTGCCCAAGCTTAATATATTGTATTTGTAGAGATTAAAGAAAAAATCAAAATGTTATATAGTAAAACTATGGCACCTGTACTATACATTTTACAAAAATAGACAGATGTATAAGTTGGTAGTGGGATCCAACCAACATTTTGACTCAGATTCTTTTGGATATGTGTTAGTGTTAAAAAATGTACATGTTAAACGACCCAGATATCTGTCAGTTACGATTGTGACAGGAGTGTGCTTACTTACAGAAGTTTCTTTGTTTCTTTTCATCCCTTTCTTCAACATTGGTCTTTCTTTTCTTGTGAGAAGCTGTGATCACTGTCAGCTTGGAATCATATGGGAATGTAGCTAATATAGCACACACCTTGTGCTCAGAAAGCACCTAACCAGTTTGCTAGTTATGAGTAATCTCTATTAGTGGATGCACAGCTGTGCAATGAACTTCTAGTTCTTAGCTAAAAACTAAATGGTTAATCACTAATCGGTGTGTATTTTAGTCTAATATGTCTTTAAATTATCCTTTTTTTACATGCATATTTCTGCAGCAAATACGACACAGTGTCAGTATGCCAGGTGATTGTGATTCTGATCTTAAGTTCCAGAGAGGTTTGACTTCAAGAAGATCGAGCCTTACATGCATCCCCAAGGTTAAACTCTAAGCTTTCCTAAGTTTATTTTTCTAACAATTCAGTTTTCTTGAGAAAGAAACTGGGTTAGTTTTGCTTAACCTACACTATATAAACCAGTATCACTTAATATTTTCACTTTTGTCTGTATTAATCTTTAAAAATGTTAATTATTCAAGCAATTTCCAAGGTATTAGAAGTAAATCCACTATTCCTAAATTCTGTGTTCACTTTTGCTTCTAGCAGAACATACTTTCAGTTGCCATTCACTCTTCTGGTATTTCACGTAACTGCATACTGCTTGGATACAGCTAATGCTGATCCTTTTTAGCACAACAGGCTGAATTCCACTGGGCCTGCTATTTCTAATACATTTAAATTGTCTAAATAGTCTTTAACCTACTTTCCTTCCCAAGCCTTTCTCATTAACTACCATTATAAGAATCCATTGTCCATTATGATTTTCAGTCCAGACTGAAACAAAAGCTCTCTTTTGCAAATCTTTCTTCCATTTAGTGAGTTACTTTCCTATTTCCTCATAGCTTTCATTACACTCTCCTTGCTCTTTGTAGCCTGAATGCAGTCTGGTCCCCTTTCATATCTTTTGGAGCACATCCTTTTGTACCTTATTTGATACAATAGTTGGCTCTTGTAGTCTTACGAAATGAATGAAAAGAATGTAGTCTTATGAAAATACTGTTTGGTTACCTGTGTTTCTTTTCCAATTTCAATTTCTTTGATGTTTCAAGCTGGTCTGCTAGCACAGTGTAAGCTAGAGAAGTGAGACCACAGAATGAAGTTCTTGTGGTGAGATTTTGCCTCACTTAGGCGAGGAAATACATCGTCAGTGCTACCATAACTAGTTCCTGTTGATGCTTTTGTGCATATGGAATGAAATACATTTTTAAGTGATGTCCAAGATACCTTTCAAAATTACTACCATGTAATTCTTTTGTTAACATTTTCATAAGCAATTTTAAATTTGTCATGAACATATTTAAGTGGCAATGAAACCAGTCATCTTTCTATATCTTAAATTATTATTAGTAGAGTTGCATGTGGGCAACTATAATAATTATGTCCAAATACGTAACAAATCCATTTCTGTAAAGTAACGCCCTGAGGATTCCCTTGACTTTCAGAGTTAAAATTGTATGAAAACTCAGAATTTGACCAATTAAAAATGAATTAGTTTACTGCTAATATAATTGATTGATGTGGTATATAAAAATGCTGAAATAATAATAACAATAATAAAAAAAGATTTAAATTATTGCATTCTGGTAAAAATAAATAAATTCCATCCTAGTTTGATAGTGTAGTATGTAATGGTGTTGCTGTGCAATATTTTAGTTCAGTTAAATGTCTCATTAAGAAAAATCAACTTGCTGATTTATCATAGCTTTGCAGAGTAAATTTTAATGAGTGAAATGTCACTAATGAATAAAATCCATTTTCCAAAGAATAATTTTTCTTTTGTGGAGGCTGAGTGCATCTGTAATAGGCATGTTTAGGTTTAAAATGATTATTGCTCCTACATTTGTTACTATTTAGTGTACATAAGAGGAAGATTTTCATGAAAAGTTAAAAGAATTACTCTTTGTCTTTATTTTTATAATCCAAATTATGCTATGCATTTGAAGTAATTTTAAAACTGTTGGACTCCTGCCTTCCAGAAGTAAATAGCTGTGCCATGTTGCGTACTTTAGTGAAATGATACACTAAAGTGTATCATACACTTTACAATCAGTTGTATTTAAGTCAACTGAAATTTATCAAGATTTTGGACTTGTCATGATATCGAATAAAATGTGAACCTTAAAATCATTACTGACACCTTTTCCATTCTGACCCAAGGCATTCTGATACATAGTTTGAGAGTCTGCCTTAATATGAGCTATCACACATTTTTTTGTTTTCCACAAAAACATACATGGCTTATTTGACAGAAGTACATCCTGTCATTGGAGCAAGACAAGTATTTATGCAATAGAAACCACAGACGTGAGCAAATAAAGTTTTTTGTTTTTTTTTTTTTTTTTCAGCATTTAGGAAAGAGGAAAGTTCTAAAGTCACTAAAATCAATAGTTCAGCCTAAGCCAGTTAATTTCCCACAGCAATTTCTGTTTTTAAGAGTCATACAGAAGAGAAACTTAGTTGTACACATACACATCTGTGTTATTGATAAGATGAGGATTAATCATAGGTAGACCACAAAGCATTACAGCTAATGGTCTCCATTTGCTTTAGTTTCATTTCCTTGTAACTTAAAACAAATGTAAATTATTCAGGGAGAATTTGTCTTTTCCAACCGATTTGAATCAGGCGATGGATACTTAGAAAGATGAAATATTTTTTTTGGATGGCTATTATCCTCTGAATGGGGTAAATAAACAAATTGCAAGTGATCATTTAATTTAAAAATTACTCATTTTTGTCATTAATTTAAGTTCATGAACAAGTATTTTTAGGTTAGTCTTAATTTTTAGCATTTCCAGCTATCAGTGCTTTGACATGAAAATTTTAATCCTATATGAGTGCCATATTTATTTTTTATACTAACATTGTATTATACTGGTGGCATAGCACACCAAGGGATTGAACAACATACAAAATATAGAAAGACAGAAAGGATAGTTTAATGAAGAAACACAAAGCAGATAGAGAACTGAAACAGATCTTGCTAATTCTACTCTTTTTTCATTGACATCTATTTATTCGTGTACCTATTCTATTCACACTTTGAAGATGCAAGTGAAATAGATAAATTGTGGGATACTTTAATAGGAACAAGAGAAAAAAAGGAACAGGGGGAACATCAAACACAGATGCACACTTTGTGTAAGAAGCTGAAGTGGGGAGAAGAATATGACATGATATGACAAGGCATCACCAAAAAAGTGGGAGGACAAGTGGCATGGTGAAGAGAATGAGGGGAAGACCGCTCTGTAACACCTACGTGTTCCATACCTGTCAGCAGCTACTGTCTGAGATTCATGAAGCAGGAGGATGTCCTGTGCTGTGCTAAAACACAAGTTCCTCCTTTAGCAGTGCAGTAACAAGAATCAGGAACGAATGGAAGGAGTGTTGAGAAAATCAAATGATTGGTCTTGAAAATACCCTAAAGAGAGACTGTGAATTGTAAGCTCTCAATCAGTAATATGTAGAATTTCTAAAAATAGATTTGCTAGATGTGATTTCTGCCTGCTGAAAGCTGCTCTTGGTTGTTTAACGCTGGCAGTCTGTCGCTGTTGAGGGTTCACTGTTTCCTTTGATCACCTACTTTGAACCTCGCAGCTCATATGCCTGCAGGAGATACACTGTAAGGAGTCTGGTTTTATTTGAGTGAATGTACTCGACTGCCATTGTGGGTGATAGGCCAACTGCCTGACGATATTAGTGCCAGCATCCTGGTGATACAAAGTCAGTCGTTATGTGTCTGGTCCTCCAAGCACAACATCCAAATGCAGTTCTTCCTCAGTTTTACAAATTCAACAACAAATTCTCCACAGTGTCATTTTTCAATATTTTTAAGATGCTCTCCTTTCTGTATTTTCTTTAACATTATATGTAGCATCATTTAAAACACATTCCCATCCTCAAATATGTTTTTTTGTTTTTTTTTTTTTTTGTTTTTTTCAACTAGAACTTGGAGAAAAGCATGAACAAATCTTTAAAATGGCAAAGTTCCAGGCACTTTGGAATGAAAACTAACATTCACATTTTACTTTGTTTTTCTCTTCAGAAATAAAATTTCCTCTTTTAGCAGCTGTAGCTAGTAGTTAATTAAAAATAGATTTAAACTATTCAGTTTATAACATCTGGAACAAAACACTGTTTGGTTTGTTTGTTTGTTTTTGTAAAAATTATAAGATCCTAAAGGAAAGAGGCTTATTTTGAAGGACACATGATAATCATACCTGTATTGAATTTACTAGTCGTTAAGATAGTAATGACTACTCGCATTTTCCAAATGCAGTCTTCGAATGTTTAGGGAAATCTTTATTAAGAAAATGACCAGACATAAAAAGTCCTCCTCTTATAAGTGTAGGCACTTAATTGACTACTCTGATCATTAAAATAAATTAGACTACATTCTCCTCAACTCCCCATGGAACCTTTATCTCGAGAGAGAATTGTAAAACAATTCACTCTTGCAATACAATACAGAAAACTATGTTTCCTGTACAGCATCTGTGCCCAAACATAAGCATTTTTCCCTTTTTTTCCCTTATTTTTTGTCTGTCTTCCATTAAACCAGTTTAGTTGAGCTATGTTCCTCTTTCTTTCCTACTCTACAAAACAGAGTTCAAAGTCTCTTTCAGTCCTAAGCCTTTATGTTTGAAGATTTAACAAAATCTGCCACTTGCCGAGGCGAGAGGCGAGAGGCTCTGGGGCAGACGCGTTCTGCAGCGGAGTGGGGGATCGGGCAGGCAGGGCTAATTTTTCCAGTACGAAGCCCACTCGAGGGAGCTGCTGGGTCCTGGCAGCCCTCGTGAGGGAGGTGAACGAGGCAAAGGCGGAGCCAGCAGCGCCCCCTCCCTGGCCGTTCATAAGCTGCCCCTAGGGAGCGCGAGTGACCAGGAGCGCGGTGACCAGGATGGGCAAACAGGGCGTGGTGCGGCAGTCAGCGCAGGCAAGGTGAGCAGGAAGGGCAGAGCGCTCCCCTCCGCCCATACAAACACCTCCTCTAACGGCGGTCTACTGCTAGCTCAGCTGCAATGGTGTACACCAGGCACAGCGCGCTCTCCAGGAAGTCTGTGCACACCCAGACCGACTGCCCACTCAAAACTGCGGCAGTTCAGGTCTCCGGGTGCAGAGAGTGCCTGAGCCTGTTGCTACCACCTGCGGGGGGCAAAGAGACTGTGTGCGTGAGGTGCGAGCAGGTGGATGACCTGGTCCGCCTTGTGGCAGAACTCAAGGAGGAAGTCGAGAGGTTGAGGGATATCAGGGAGTGTGAGCGGGAGATAGACTTGTGGAGCAACTCCCTGCACGGCCTGAAGGGCAGGCACCGGGGTGAGACACCCCAAATCGGGGTGGACCCCCAGCCCTGTTGCTGTCCGGCAGAGGCAGGGGACCTAGGAGTTGAGGAGGAATGGAGACAGATCCCTGCTCGACATCGCAGGCGATGCCCTCCCCCCCCACCTTCCCAGGTGCCCTTACACAACAGGTTTGAGGCCTTGGAGCTTGAGAGATCAGTAGCAGAGGAAGAGGTAGTAAGTCTACCCAGGAGGATGCCAAGGGCGAGGAATTCAACTCCACGCCTCAGGACTGCCTCCACCAAGAAAGAAAGAAGGGTGATTGTTGTGGGCGACTCCCTTCTCAGGGGAACAGAGGAACCTATTTGTCGGCCTGGCCACTCGGGAGGACTATAAGGATGTTGCGAGGCAGTGCAGGGACAAAATTAGAAAGGACAGAGCTCATCTGGAGCTCAATCTGGCTACTGCTGTCAAAGACAACAAAAAATGTTTTTACAAATACATTAATGCATAACGGAGGACTAAGGTGAATCTCCAGCCTTTACTGGATGTGGGGGGGAACATAGTTACAAAAGATGAGGAAAAGACGGAGGTGCTTAATGCCTCTTTGCATCAGTCTTTAGCGGCAATACCAGTTGCTCTCTGGATACCCAGTACCCTGAGCTGGTGGAAGGGGAGGGGGAGCAGAACGTGGCCCTCACTATCCATGAAGAAACAGTTGGCAACCTGCTATGGCACTTGGATGTACGCAAGTCAATAGGGCCAGATGGGATCCACCTGAGGATACTGAGAGAACTGGTGGAGAAGCTGGCTAAGCCGCTTACCATCATTTATCAGCAGTCCTGGCTATCGGGGGAGGTCCCAGTGGACTGGCAGCTAGCAAACATGATGCCCACCCACAAGAAGGGCTGGAGGGCAGACCCAGGAAACTACAGGCCTGTCAGTTTGACCTCAGTGCCAGGGAAACTCATGGAGCAGATTATCTTGAGGGTTATCACGTGGCACTTACAGGGCCAGCAGGCGATCAGGCCCAGTCAGCATGGATTTATGAAAGGCAGGTCCTGCTTGAAGAACCTGATCTTCTTCTGTGACAAAGTGACGTGCTTGGTGGATGAGGGAAAGGCTGTGGATGTGGTCTACCTTGACTTCAGCAAGGCTTTTGACACCGTTTCCCACAACATTCTCCTCAAGAAACTGGCTGCTCGTGGCTTGGACTGGCGCACGCTTCATTGGGTTAAAAACTGGCTGGATAGCCAGGCCCAAAGAGTCGTGGTGAATGGAGTCAAATCCAGCTGGAGGTCACTAGTGGCGTCCCCCAGGGCTCGGTGCTGGGGCCGGTCCTCTTTAATATCTTCATCGATGATCTGGACGAGGGGATCGAGAGCATCCTCAGTAAGTTTGCAGATGACACCAAGTTAGGTGCGTGTGTCAATCTGCTTGAGGGTAGGAAGGCTCTGCAGGAGGATCTGGATAGGCTGCACCGATGGGCTGAGGTCAACTGCATGAAGTTCAACAAGGCCAAGTGCCGGGTCCTGCACCTGGGGCGCAATAACCCCAAGCAGAGCTACAGGCTGGGAGATGAGTGGTTGGAAAGCTGCCAGGCGGAGAAGGACCTGGGAGTGATGGTGGATAGTCGGCTGAATATGAGCCAGCAGTGTGCTCAGGTGGCCAAGAAGGCCAACGGCATCCTGGCTTGTATAAGAAGCAGTGTGGCCAGCAGGTCTAGGGAAGTGATCGTCCCCCTGTACTCGGCTCTGGTGAGGCCGCACCTTGAGTACTGTGCTCAGTTTTGGGCCCCTCGCTACGAGAAGGACATGGAGGTGCTTGAGCGGGTGCAGAGAAGGGCGACGAAGCTGGTGAGGGGCCTGGAGAACACGTCCTACGAGGAGCGGCTGAGGGAGCTGGGCTTGCTCAGCCTGGAGAAGAGGAGGCTCAGGGGCGACCTTATTGCTCTTTATAAGTACATTAAAGGAGGCTGTAGAGAGGTGGGGGTTGGTCTGTTCTCCCACATGCCTGGTGACAGGATGAGAGGGAATGGGCTAAAGTTGTGCCAAGGGTGTTTTAGGTTTAATATTAGGAAGAACTTCTTTACTGAGAGGGTTGTGAGGCATTGGAACGGGCTGCCCAGGGAAGTGGTGGAGTCACAATCCCTGGAGGTCTTTAAAAGATGTTTAGATGTTGAACATAGCGATATGGTTTAGTGGAGGACTTGTTAGTGTTAGGTCAGAGGTTGGACTCAATGATCTTGATGTCTCTTCCAACCTAGATAATTCTGTGATTCCGTGAAAAATACGATTTACCAAAACATTAACTTTTTCATATGGTCTAAGAGCTGTATTTGAGGGTAGCAAGAGTTGCCTCCAAGGCACTTCATTTCTTGTGATTGTTTAATTAATTTTGTATTCCACTTGTTAATACTGTATTTCTCCTGTTCAAAGTCTGTTACAGTAATAAAGTGTCATTCTGTCAGGCATCACAGAAAGTCTGATCAAGCAATTGTTGATATCACCCTTATACTTTAATTCTATTTTCTGCTTGTTTTTTTTTTTTTTTTTTTTTTTTTTCACTTACTAGACTTACTAAAGTTTCTTGTAAATTGCTTTTTCAAAGGTGATCTTGAAAACTTTCTGTTTGCTTCCTAGCTGCAATGTAAATCTTAGAATAATTGCAGATGCATCAAGAGGTCATTTAATCTTCTACCAAAGGCTGAATCCACTGTGGTTATGTCATTCCTGGCAGATTTTTTTTTTCTAGTCTGCCCTTAAAGATCTCTAACCTCTTCAGTTAAATTTTTACAATGCCTTTTTATACCTGTAGTTTGGAAGATTTTTCCTAATGTCTACCTCAGGTCTTTCTTCTTATAGTGTAAATGATTATAAAGTTTGCACTATCCACCATGGAGACGAGGATAATTTGTTTTCCTTTTGTTCATATATTTCCCTCTCTCCACTCCAAGTTTTGTTTGTTTGTTTGTTTTTTCTTTTTCTAAATCTATGTTTTCTATAACAACCTGAGTTACATAAAAGGACTGACATCTTTCTTGAGGCTGGATTTGTAAAACTGGAGCCCGTAAGCCCCAGTGTTAGACAGAAGGGAAGATGCACTTCATGTTTCTTGCAATCCACCTTTCTGTTGTTGTTCCCATTCTGATTCCTTTTTTCTCATCAGCATAATATTTCTTAACTCAAATTAAGTTCATGGTCTTCTGTGACCCCATATTATTCCCTTCTATAGAATTATCAACAAAACAATCCATGTCATGCAGTTCATCATTCTTGCTTAAGTGCTGTATCACTGATCAAAGGATTTGATCAACTTGATCTCACCTGTGCTGCTCTGAGACATAGAAATTACTTTAATCATGAAGGGACACTTGCTTAGCTTAATCTTTCATCTTAGGAATTCTGCAGTAGTAAAAAGGCATCATATTACCCTTTTTGTAATTTTACAGATTGTTTGGGAAATTGTCTTCTGTAACACTTGTAAATAATTTCTATCAAGTGTCAGAGATTCAAGGTTTTATTCAGGGTTCAGTATATATATATATATGTAGACACTCACTTTGTTTCTAAGATTCTTATCCTGCAGAATTAATCTGAAGAAGAGTTACTAAAAGTGATAGTTTCACCATGTTCTCAGGTGTATTAAAAGACTCCAAATATCAAGCATCAGCTTAATGCTTTTTTTTTTTTTTTCATTACAGCTCCAGTTGTTTCTTTGAAGGTTTGATAATTTACTCCTTGAATTGCAATGACTAACTTTATAAATTTCATAATAAGGCAATACTTCATTGCATTACTACGAATTAATTGTAAGAGGAATTGCACATGTAATATGCAGAGACCAAAATATATATATATATATATATATATGATTATGTAGAAATGGTAATCACAGGAACAGAGGAGTGTGCGTTTACAATGGTGCAGTTATATTTTCTTTTGATCAAAGTAGTTTTTAAGATCCATCATATGTTGGCTAGGTGAATTAATAGGTGTAATGTAATGTAGTCCTTTACCTTCCCTCTTTTTAAGAATTTCATCTCAGTACAAAGATCTTGATTAGAGGTGTTTTTGGCTTTTTTTTTTTAATTTTCATCAGGAGAGAGAAAGAATGGTATGTCTTAGATGCTTTAAGAATATACACTGTATTTTAGTCAAATTTGACCTTTTAAGTAGTGGTGTTCTGTGTTTGCTCTTGAGGAGGACCTAAAGCAAGTTGCAAATCAGGACAAGTTAGAATCATATAATCATTGTTACATTCTTGGATGTGGTCTGTTCTCAGTTTGTCTTGAAGATTAAAATAATTTCTTGCTTTTCCCAAATTCAAGCTATTCAGGGCTCGCATAAACTGGTGAGGCAACATGAAGTTATTTTTAGAAAAATAAGCTAGAGTATTTATACTCATACGAACAACTGTTAAAAGTTCTCCAGGCTGTATTCAGGCACACTAAGGCGTGACTGATCTTCAACCATTTAATTTTGCCTGACAACATGAGGTTCCAGACTTGGAATGCAACACTTGGGGCACGGTTCTTCTCTGTATCTCCTCAGATTCAGCAGATTTTTTTTCCCTGTAGTGGCCTGTAGTTATTAAAAATGTAGTTTCCCAAAAACTGGATATGTTTGAAAACCTAATATTATTTAAATATAAGGAAGTCTTCATTACAGAAATTAGTGCTTGTCAGAACTTAAAGGTGCATGTGACACAGGTGCTTGTGCTTTTTTTCCAGTTACAGGTTCTCTCTTCACCAAAGATATGAGTGATTGTTCTCCTCTATTCCCGATCTCCTTTACTTATTTTTCATTTTCCAGCCTCCAGCTTGCAATCCTGTGCCTTTTCATTAACTGTGGCATTTGTATAATCCTTTTCTGAGCCATTGAACATTTCAAAAAGGCATAAAATTATCCAGGTTGAGTTTTACTGCTGTTTTAGTGAGTTCCATTTGCTTTGAGAAGGGTGCAAAGCTAGCATGGTAATGGGGCGGGTGGAATAGAGGAACAAGAACTCTCATTTTTAATGGAACTGTTTGTTCAGTTTGTTCGGCTTTTGGAGCTGTAGTCTAACTAAGCTGAAGAAAAATACTGTTTTTCCTTGCAAATCTCATTTTCCTTACCTCCATAAATTATTGTGTCTTCAAAACGAAGGTTGGCAAAAAGGCAACTTTTTATCAAACTTGTAAATCATTTATTCCTAATAAACTAATCAAGATACACTTTGTTGTTGTCACAAACAAGATAATTTAATCAAATATTCAAACAGAAGAAGTCATCAGCTGTAGAAAATGACTTAACGGTAGAAAGTGCATGCTGTCTTTGTGCAGCATGGCCTCATTGTGGCAATGGAAGGAAATGTAGTCCATGAATGCATTTGCACAAACATGCAACGTGCAATGCCAGAGCTCAAATTTACATTTAATTCACAAGGTATGACTAAAAGTAATATAAGAACAGAATGTCTATTTAGTTAGCAAGCAGGAAAGCACTTCAAGAGCACAGCAAGAAGAGTCTACAGCAGATAGAGGGATGATTGTTTTCACTGTGCATGTTTTGACAAGCATGCGAAATAATATGGTTTTGCGTGATTTGGCAGGGGAGACTCTTTTGGTAAGGGAGATTGGCAGTGGTGTGGTGTTCTCGTGTTTTCTGCCTGTTGGTGGAGTTTTATCTTTTCTGTTTTTCAGCTATTTGTTTGGATTTTTTTTTTCCTTTTCCCTTGGTTTCCTCAATTCTTCAGTCATCTGTTTGGGATTTTTTTTTTTTTTTTTAATTTTTTAGGCCACTATGTTGCGTGTGGTGTTTTTTTTTGTGTGTGTGTGTTGGTGTTTTTTTTTTTCCCTCATTGTTGCTTTTGGGGCTGTCCTTCTTGCTGTGTTTCTTTACTAGTTCTGATTTTTCCTATACGTTAATCTGGATTTCTACTTCTTATTCCTTCTGGTGACATTTAGAGGCTTCTGCAGCTAGCAGTTTCTGTTGGCTGCTTCCTGACCGTTGAGTTCTTGATTAAAATGAGCTTTCTCCTTTAGTCACAAACTACTGTGTAAAATTCACCAGCTGAGAAATAGAGGAAAGGGGTATTGATCCTTATTTTAAATGCTGATACATATAAAAACTTGAAACTCCTTTTTAAAACATGCATCCCTTTTCAGTTCAATGGCAAATGACTGTTGATTTCTGTTCTGTAATCTCACACTCAAGGCATTGCTACATAGTAAGCATGCCGTGCATCTGACACATGTCAAGATTAATGGTAAAGGTGATAATTGGTTATCATTGTAATCAGTCAACTTACAGCGGAAAAAAACGGTTGTCTTTAAATGGTATTTGTAACTGATACCGATATACAACACATTACCATGGTGACAAAGTGGTCATTTTGGCCTGCCACT
Organism: Aythya fuligula; assembly: GCF_009819795.1. Lineage (NCBI taxonomy): Eukaryota > Metazoa > Chordata > Aves > Anseriformes > Anatidae > Aythya > Aythya fuligula. The sequence continues at coordinate 21,737,918 of NC_045562.1, read as the reverse complement.
AAAAAAATATAATTTTGTTTGATTCCCCAAATAATTCCAAATAAAGCTTAAAAATAGCTAGATTGTCAGCTGTAAATTTAAAATAAGGTAGTATGCAACAATTGCTAGGTTGTTTTATTAACCTATAGCAACCTTCACTGAAGAAGAAATCTTTCATAAGAAGAAATGCAAATATGTAATGTAAATCTGTAGGTATTACTATATAGGCTAAATTTAAGAGGTTGTTCATCAAAATGTATTTCATTTAAATGGCTATCTTCTATCCTGCAATAACAATTACCATTCTTCACCAAACATCAAAGCAATAAAGCACAGAATACAAGCACTGTAGATCAAAGAGGGTAAAAAGCATCTTTCAAAATAAGCACTTGATAGAAATAACGAGTATTTGAACTTGAAGACTGAATTAGAGTATTGAGCTAACTTGATGGCTACTGTCTTGCATTGTTAGATGATGGAGAGTTTGTAGTTGTTTTGAGTTTTTACACTCTGAGCACAACCTGCTAGAGTTACCGTAAAAATGGTATTCTCCATCTCTAAAAATTAGCTGATATTGCTCACAGATTTTCTCCTCTCATAAAAAGCAACATGAATTCATGAAGATAGGGTTGAGAAATGGCTTTTGCTCTGGGAAAAATTGCAGTTTAAAATGTAGTGGAAAAACTCAAGACTTCACTTAAAATAAATCAGCATCCTGAGTTTATGGCTCAGAGCAGTGCTTCCCATGATACATTTCATACCTTAGCAATAAATTTATTTTGCTTTTCAAACAGATTTTTCAGATCTGTCTAAAAAGTGCTCACAGGGGAACTTGCACATCTGATCAGCTGTGTAAGTTGTATGAATCCAAACAGTCCAAATTTTGTCAGATTTTTCCTTGTTTGATATGGCCATAAAAAGAAAAAAACAAACAAACAAACAAACAAAAAAACACACTCTAGTTCTGGACTGGATAGGTACACCTAGTACACCTACAATATTTTAGTTTATGAAACCTGAAACACCACAGCTGTGGTTCATGCTGATGGGGGATGTCAAAGGCACCAAGGAGGGCTTCTGTAATCAGAAAAAGGAAGCCTAGGGAAATCATGGATCTACTGCTGACTGGGGTAGGGGCCCTGGTAGCACATGGGGTGGAAAAGGCTGATGCACTGAATGCATTCTTGGCCATAGTCTTCACTAATAAGATCAGCTTTCAGAAATTCCCAGCCCTGGAAACCATGGGCTAAGCCTGGAGCAAGAAAGGCATACCTTTGGTGGAAGAGGATCAGGTTAGGCAGCTTAAGCAAAGTGACACACAGTCAGGCCGTGGGCCCTGCTGGGGCTGGGTTGCTGACCAAGCAGGCTGATGTCATTGTGACATCAATTAGTTTCAAAGGATCATAATGACTGGGAAAGGTGCCAGAGGACCAGAGGAAGGCAAACATCCCTCCTATCTTCAGGAAGGGCAAGAAGGAGGAGCCAGGGAACTACCTGTCAGTCAGCCTCACCCCAGTCCCTGGGGAGGAGATGGAGCAACTAATCTTGGGAACCATTTACAGGCATACGGATGACTAGAAAGTCATCAGGAGTTCTCAGCATGGATTCACAAAAGGGAAGACATGCTTTACTAACCTTCTGTAATGAAGTGGTTGGCTTGAGGGTTGATGAGGGCAGAGCAGTGAATATTGTTTGCTCTGACCATAGTAAGGCTTTCAGCATTCTCTCCTGTAACATTTTCAAAGAGAAGGTGTTGAAGTGTGGGCTGAATGAGCAGACAGGAAGGTGGGCTGAGAACTGGCTGAATGGCCGGACACAAACGATGGTGATCAGTGGCATTACAGTCTAGTTGGAGAGCAGTAACTAGCAGTGTACCCCAGGGGTCAGCAATTAACGTCTTCATTACTGACCTGGATAGTGGGGCAGAGTGTACCATCTGCAAGTTTGCAGATGATAAAAACCAGGAAGGAACAGCTGATATGCCGGAGGGTTTTGCTGCCACCCAGCAGAACCTGACAGGCCAGAGAAATGGGCTGTCAGGACATTGATGTAGATCAGCAGGAGTCCTGCAGCTGGGGAGGAACAAGGCTGTGCACCAATATATGCTGAGGACTGCCCAGCGGGAAAGCAGCTCTGCAGAAAAGGCCTTGGGGATCTGGTGGATATCAAGTTGACCGTAAGCCAGCAATGTGCCTTTGTCATAAAGAAGGCTAAGGCATCCTGGGTTATGTTAGGAGGAATGGTGCCAGCAGGTCAAGGAGGTGATCCCTCCGTCTGCATTGATAAGGCCACACCTGGAGTGCCACCCCAGTACCCCAGTGAGACCTAGACATACTGGAGAGAGCGCAGTGAAGGGCACCAAAGACAGTCAGAGTAATGGAGCACCTCTCCTATGAGGAGAGGCTGAGAGAGCTGGGGCTGTTCGACCTGGAGGAGAGGAGGCTCCAAGGGGATCTCAGCAATGTCTATACATGTAAATACCTGAAGGGAGGGTGTAAAGAAAATAGAGCCAGTCTCTTTTCAGTGTTGTGCAGTGCCAGGACAAGGGGCAGTGGGCACAAACTGGAACGTAGCAGATTCTGTCTGAACATGGAGTGGCACGTCTTTACTGCGTGGGTGATGGAGAACAGGCACAGGTTTCCCAGAGAGGCTGTGGAGTCTCCTTCCCTGGAGATTGTCCAAAGCCAACTGGACGTGGTCCTGGGCAAGCAGCTCCAGGTGGCCCTGTCTGAGCAAGGGTTTGACCAGATGGGCTCCAGAGGGCCCTGCCAACCTCAACCATCCTGCGAGTCTGTGATAATGTTGTTATAATGTGTCAAGAAGAAAAAAAGATGTAAACAATTTTACTCTTGAAATATTGTGTTAGTCTTAAAAGGGTTGATTTTAAGCTCTAAATGTGATCTTGGAGAGCTGACAGAATGATTGTATTCACATACGTTGGGCTTTCCATTAGAAAAAAAATAAAAAATCGTTATAGATAAATGGCCCACGATACTTTCTGTGTAGGAGGATGGAAAACAGTTAACTGCAAGTGCACAGTAAAATTATTCTTTCTCGTGATATTGTTGATTTTAATTTTGTTTCAACAGTACTGATTTTTTCTGAATTAACTGTCTGGTTCAGTGGATGTCATAAAATTAAGAGAAATGCAGTGCACTGTCTTTGGATGCACATGTCTTCTGTCACTTAGCCTGAGAATGGAAAGCAAACATATTTGAGAAATTATCTCCAGATAAGCAAAAGCAAAGAAAAACCTTGACTGCTACCTGAAAAGAACTCACAGCTTATTTTAAGCTTTCAAGATTCACTTTTATTTTGAGAGGTGAAAGGCTTTTCCTTCTCCTTTTCCTTTCCCTTCCTTTTCCCTCTCCCTTTCATTTTCCTTTCCATTTTTTTTCTTTATTATGTTCTTGTAAAGTGTTTGTGCTTGAGCTCATAATGAAGCACTTTTGATCAACACTAAAAAGGTCTAATGGCTGAGTCCTTAAATGCAGAACTTCTGATGAGAATAAACTTCAAGGTCTCCGAATGCACTTATCAGATCTGCTCTATGAATAAGTGTCAGGTCCCAGAGTAGATTGCATAAATCTTTGTGGTTGAGCTTGGTGAGTGCAAAGCTTAATACCCACAGGCTTGCAATCTTTTTGAAGGTGATTATAATTCTGCACCAGTTTTGCATCCAGGATAAATGTTCCCCTTGAACACAGAGTATGTTACATGCTTGTGTGCCAGTGATCAAAATACCTGAAGAATTTTTGCTCTTGCAATTCTTAAACCTCAAAAATAATGTTAAAATGCTATATCCAGTCAGCTAAGCTGTAAATTCAATTACTGTAGATTGAAGGCATAGTTCTATCTCATATACCAAAAAATAATTTCAGTCATACGATTTCTGTTACTGTACTCCATGGTGCAGCATAACTTAAGATGTACTGAAAGTTTATGAAAAGTATGTTTAGGGTTTTGTGATAATTCTTTTTAAAATTACATTTTGTTATAAGGATTAGTGCCTGAGGAAGAAAATACACAATTTAGTTCTTCAAACTGCTGTAGTCATCCATGCTTATTTCAGATAATTTTACAACTAAATTTTACAACCAATTTTACTTGTTGTTGATAAGGAACACCTTATGGTTTAATGATCTGATTGTTTTGACTCTTCATTTAAGTTGCAGTTCCAAGCCTGTCAGTTTGACAATTCCACTAAAAAAAATCTATTGTGATTTTTTTTTATTTGCTGTGAACTTTATGTTTTATTAATACTGATTATATCCAACTTCATGCCAAATAATAAGTATAATAGTATAATAGTATAAGTATAATAGTATAAAAGTGCATATTATCATAGCAGTTTAAAAGATAGATTCTTCGTGAACCTGTGTTCTGCACAGTTAGTGTCATAAAAATTATTTTCTTTGATAAACTGAGGTTGAATGTAATCTCAAATTTTATAGCAAGTACTACTGAAATTTTCCTCCTACTTTTGAAAGAGTACTTCATAAGTAATAAATTGAAATACAGATGGAAAAAAATCACAGCATACTTGAAGTACTTCTTTATCCTTCCTTGTTTTTCCTTTTATTATAGTTACAATCTGATTTGCAATATTCAGTGATTTACATGAAGTCTTCACATGTGAGGTTTAGCTCACCTTTATTAACCTTTTCTGTTCTGCTTACCAATTGAAAGGCTTCTGTTTTGAAAAGTACTGCCTGATCTGTATGGCCAGGGAAACTGATGCAGAGTCAATTACCATTTGAGCTTTTGCTTGAATGGAGCATTGTTACTACCCCTTCAAAATATTGTATTTAGCTTTCTATACTGTATTTAGCAGTGATAGTTTTTCAGTTGTATCTTGCCTTCAAATAAGCTGTACATTCCCTGTATATGTAAGTAGTACCAGTCATGTTCCTGTACATAGTTAACCCTAGTTAGTGTTAGACAGATATTAAGTTCTGGGGTGCAGACAAACAGCCACAAAAGGGTCTTATCCATCACAATGGTAACACTATAAACTCTTAAACTTAAGACCTGTAAGACGGGGAATGAACTAATTTTTTGGTAAGCATCCTAATACTAACTGAAGCTTTAATTTCTCCTGTTCCCTGTTTCTGTCTCTCTCTCTCCACACACAGATACACATGCCAATACATGCAAGGTTCTGCACTATGTGTGTGTGTAAACATACATCTTTCTAAAACTTCTTTGTGCTTGTACCTTTTGACTTGGAACAGAGGCTAGGAAAAGAGTCATTGTTAAAACTGAGTCAAGCCTCTTGTTCTTCAGCCTGTCCTTCAAGTTTATGTACAGTAGAAAGTTGTAGCACTTAGTTGTAGCCCTTGAAGTATTTGTATTTGAATTCCATTTGGGATGCAGTAAGGAAGTTCCAGTGAAGTTTTTTTGTTTGTTTGTTTGTTTGTTTGTTTTTCTTTTTCTTTTTTCTTTTTTTTTTTTTCTCTTTTGGGTTTATTCTTAGATTGCTGTAAACAACTGTTATGTTGGTGTGACACTAGTCAAACTAGGAGCTGCAGTCTGCTCTGAAACTGCATTCCCTTCTGAAACACTTTGCACTTTACATCAAAATGCTCATCGTGTTATTTTTTTGTTTTTATAATATTTTCTTAAACGACTGATCCTTTGAGAATGGCCATCAGTATATTTTTTTTCCCTGGCTGGAGATGGTGTCAGTGAAAGCATGCTACATTCACAGCTAGTGACAAGTTCTTGACTGACTGTAGCCAGCAAGGGGTGCTTATGAATGCAACAGTCAAACTCTTTTTCCTGCGAGGCTGTGCTTCTCCTTTACAAGGTCCAGCTTCCACCGACTTAGTGATCAATTTGATATCTTGTTTCAAACTCGCTGTTTTGCACAGGTACATTAGACAACATCAAACTAGCCCCTCCAAGAAAGCTTGTTATGTATGAATATCCTTGACCTTATGTGAGATGTTACGGATGTGGTTCGGGTAGCATTTTTGTCATGTTGTGAGGGGCAAAACCATAGTTGAACTTGGAACTCCTGCCGTTTTTCGGAGCATGGGTAATGTACTGCTACTGAGAAAAAGGCAGAGGGGAAGACAAGTGGGAATAAATCCCACTGCTCGTAGCTCCTAGATCCTTAAAGCATTCAGATTGGTGGGTTTTTTATTGTTTTTCTTTCCTCCGAGTAAATAGAGTATTTCTTATGCTTTACAAGAACATCTTCATTAAGGAAAATTCACTGTGGGTTGTTTTTGTTCTTTTCCTCTTTAACTAATACTTTTTTGGACTAATGTTTTTCATTACAGTAACTTAAGTTAGCATTTCAAAGAATAAAATTCACAGAGTTCATAGCAAGGAAATCCATGCTTCACAACCTGCATATTACTAAATTAAGACTTGTTTGCCATAATCCTTAACTGAAAATACCTTGTATCTGATCATCTACTTTTTCCAGTTGCCACCTCTGAGCATTTGTCTGCCTTCTGTAAACTACTAAATAGCACACACCTAATGAAATCAGTGATTTCAGCTGAAGGACTTCCCTCAAAAGATGCTTGGCCATTTGTACCTGTTCAGTGATCCTGATGCTTATTCTAAGACTGTGTTTCTTAAATGTATATCCAAATTATTGGCTGGTTTAATATAAAAAGGCTGGCATGAGTGTTTCCCCAGACTATTAGTGATGACAGAAATTTGTTAAAATTTATAATGAAATTAATTTGTTCAGTAGTATTCTTAATTCTGGTCTGCTGGTGTATAAAAACATATATTTGCATATATGCTTTTATAAATTTCTGTTGTAGACTTGTGCTGGCTTTCATAGACCAAAGATAGCAATTTATGTAAATCTTATCAGTATGGAGGAATCAGGAGTGAATCTTGAATGCCTGAGTTTATGCAGAATCTTCAATGAGTGTAGCGAATATTTTTTCAACTCAGAGTGTGAAGTATTTTTATGTAGCTGTTAGCTAAATTCAAATGGGGATGTTACTGTAAAGTGCATAACACTTTCTAATGACAATATATTTTGATACTGGAAGAAAATCCCTTCAGTGACTTTTATATGTTTGGTCCACATCAAAACAAAGCTTCTTGAAAAACTAATCTATACTCATATCTATACTAATTCTTAACATAATTTATTATAATTACATTCATAAAAATTAAAATGAACCCATCACATCTTCCTTTTTATTTTTTATTTTTTAACAAGGAAAATTATAGAGCTTTTGGCACTTAACACCCAGTGATGGACACTATTAATATGCCTAGGAGTTGGATTTGTAAAAAATAATTTGAGAGACATGCAAACTGGTGGAATGAAAGTGTTCTATATTATTCACTATTGTTAAAAGAATAAGGTATGATGAAATTTTTTTCAAAGAGACATTCTGCCTCTTCTAATTGGTGGGTTGAAAGCCTTGGGTACTAGTGAAGACAGAGAAAAAAGTGGAACCAGTCAGCCAGCAATTCTGATAAACTTGCATGTATGAGGTTTCCTGCAAGTTGATTCCTTGTGACAAGTTAAAAACATGACTTAATGTGACAGACCTTGGTGGTATCAAAAACAAAAGACCATGAGTTGTGAATGTTGTGAACAGTTTCACATGCTTCTGTGGCAGCACTGAAACAGCAGACATGAAGGAATGTTCAGTGCAATTAATGTATCAACCTGAAGGATCCTTCATACATACCTCTGCTTCCTAGTATCCAAAATAGAGCATCCTTGCTATATTCACTGTGATTAAGTGATTCATTTCCTGAAGATTCACAGAGTGAGCTCCACTTCTGGATTAATTAGTGTACCTATGGAGAGAGAGACAGATCAAAATCTACATATATAGGTCAAAATCTTTCTATATATAGGTCAAACATTGCAGTAGTCCTAAAGTTTTTCCTAATATGAAATTAGTAACTAGTATGTTTTTGTTCATTCCAGAAAAAGAGATGAAAAAAGAAAATGTCTAACACAATCTGAGATTCTCTGTTTTGGGGCTTTGGTGAAAGAACGTGGAGCAAAAACTCTAGAAGTATGATTCTACAGATGAGAATTGTAGTTTACATCTCTCATCCTGAACCTTTATGCACTAAGCATATGATCTCACCACATCCTGTCCTGTCCTTTTTCTGTGTTTGAGGCATATAAACTTGAATGGCAGAAAGGGTATTTTCCTTTGATTACAGGATTGGGCATCTTTTTCTTTCCAGCAAATAATAAGAATAGGCATTTAAACCTCATATATTCACATTGGGAAATATAGGAAAAGATGGAGGAGAGTAGCTGGCTGCAGGAACAGCCACCACTTGCCATGCAGTTCATGTTCAAGTTATCTTAGTAAGATAACTTGAGTGACCAGTGATGGGCTGTGAGAAAAAAATGATACATTCAGCAGGCTGAACAAGAGCAACTGATTCCGCGAAGGAAACAGAAAGACAGAGAAAAATATTTTTGTGTTTAGGAACCATATTAATTGCGTCTCTGTATGTTTTAGTTTCCTGTAATAGCTGGGACATATGCAGATGTAAGGGAGTAATGTCCTTTAACTCCCAAACCTTCAGAAAAGTCTGCAGTGGTGCAAAGTTTTATTCATTGAAATATTTCTGCTGGTCCAGAGCTAGAATATGCATGATTTGTTTTTAAAAAGGTTTCCTACTGTTTTCAAAGGAACGTTTTAAAACGTACCTGACAAGATTTCTCAGATTCTTTTCATATCTCTGCACTACAATATGATTATGAACACAAGTAAATGCTAGAGGTTGCAGGGGCATAATCTTATTATGTCTTCTCTCTTAGCTCGGAAGAGTACATATTGATTGTTTCCACATTAGCAACTCAAACTCCAAGACCATTAAAGGATTAATTTATATTCTTAAACTTTCATATTCCATTATATCCAAGCAACAGCCACAGGCCCTCTAGATAGAGTCACTAAAGGTGATACAGCAAATTTCAGTCGATAAACTGTAAAATTTTACACCATCTGAGGATTTTACTGTTTGAGAATCAGTCAAACATTCTTGATACCGTTGACTTAGAAGTACGCACGTATCTTAGATACCTACTATGCCATGGTCCCCAGGCAAAGATTTCATGGGAGAAAGAATTTTCCTTGGAAGTGGGCAATTAGCTAAAAAAAAGGAATCAATTTCTTAGCACTTGGCCAGAGTCATAGAAGTTACTGCAATCTCTCATATCTATTTTTCATTTAAGGCTCCAAGTTATTTGCTAAGCATGAAGGGAAGAAGAAAAAAGGAAAGAAACTTAAATCCACTGAGTATCATCTGTCAAAGAGAAAGTTTCTGCTTGCTGAAAACACAGGATTAGTACCTTTAAAGAGAAAAACGAATTACGCCAAATTCCAAGCAATCTACTAAATAAAGACCCACTACTATCAAAAGAAAAAATAGTGTTTACTTTAAATATCTGAATTGATCACAGAACAGACTAATTTTATTTAAGGAGATGACAGATGTGGTTTAAGTATTTTCTGAAAATACATTTACTGTTGTGTAGATAGGTGTGTGTTTATGAGCAACAGCTTACAGTGCCACCAGTAATTAGAAACATTACAACCGTTCTGCTCAATTATAGAATTTTGGTACAATTGGCCTAGTGAAGCTCTTATTTTAAGGAAAAGTTATTCTAGTTTTATTTGGTTTAGACAGCATGCCTTAAGCTCTGATTTTGCAAGCTGCAATAATATGGATAATCTCTTATCCCTGCATAGAAATGCATTTAGTAATATGCTGTAATGCAGTTGTGTCATGTAACTTATCTGGAGCTATTTTATCAACTCTTTTTCATAGAACCCTGAAACACAATGTATAAGAACATAATAAGCCTTTTCAACTGTAGGTTTTTTCTTTTTTTTTTTTTTTCTTTTTTTTGTGTGTGTGTGTGTGTGTGCACTTTTGTTTTGTTTTGTTGTCTTGTGTGAAAACAAGTTCACGACCTTTTTATAAACTGTCCTAAACATAGTTATTTGAAGTAATGCAGATCAGTCATAAATACCTCAAGTAGCATTTCAGTAATATAACCTGATCATTAGACGATTTTGAAGTAGAAGTCAATATCATAACAGTCTGGGGTACACAAGACTATGTTCACACCAACAGTATGTCATTGTTTTGAAACATTTTTATCTGGGGAAAAATAAACACAGGGAAGAGTAATGTTCAGTAATTCACATAATGTGTGAACTGGAAGTGATATGTTTAGCCAGCATTGGTAGGATTTCTGTTTAACATAGTAACCTAAATGGGTTTCTTAATAAAGAACCATTTTCTAGTAAAGAAGTCTCACATTAAAAAAATAAAAATAAAAAAATCAGACGTTTCTTTTTCAGTAGAGTTAATTGTATGTATATTTTGCTGTATTAAACTTCAGATACTGGATTTCACTTTAAATATAAAAGATTAATCAGAGCTAGTGTATTACAGAATTTGTTGGAGTCATTAGTCATTTGTCGTTAGCAATAATGTCAAAAATATTAGATAACAAAAGAAATCCTGTAAATGAAACAATATAGTTCTGTTCCTTTCGCTGTATATTTTCATGCGGAATTGAGTTTGGAGAAGCATTTACTAATTTATTATTGGAAAAGCCCTTGCTGGTTTACTCAAGCAAGAAAATTACCCCCAAAGCCCGCAAGATTTATAATGCTTAGAAAACAAAAAGAAAAAAAAATGCAACAAAAGAAAAGGGCAATTCAAAACCTAATGAGACATTTTAGGCCTCATTTACATCTCTAACCTGATGCATTTCTTCAAAACGTTTTTCTTACTAATTTACATACTAAAAGCTTATTCTTCCTTAACCAAAATGATGAGCTTCCCTGCACTATACTGACGTTAACATTACTTTAAAAGCTATTTATAGTCAGTTTTAGAAGACTGACTAGTGTATTATTCTTAAATTCACACCTCTTGTAGCAGTTATAGTGCAACCAATAGCATTTTTCTTGAAATATGATGCCTATAAATTTAAAACAGAGGTTTACATATCATTCCAATAAAAACGTGGTAATTTTTTTCATTCAGTAGGGTCTTCTTGCTAGACATGTCTATTTTTTTGTGTGTATGATTAAATGTGATTTTTTTTTTTTAATCAAAGTATGTGGATAAATGTCTTCTGATTGGATAAGTTTTGTCTGTGTGGCCTAGTTGATAGTGCATATATGGATTTCCACAAGGCTTTCTCAAAAAGCCCTTGTCCAAGGCTTTTAGGGAAATTAAGCAACTATTACATAAGGAAGGTCTTTGCATGGATAAGAAATAGAAGCATGCAAGGCATATGCTCCCTGTAATCAGTGAAACAACTGATAAAACTAAGGCTACCTTTCCCAGAGGATACCCTTCCTATGGCTGATGTATGTCTTTGCAGATATATGGTTAGAAGATTGGTCTTGTATTTATGTTTTTGTTTTGTAATTGCATATCTGAAACTGAAAAGAATGGCTTCCCCTGTGAAAACTGTCACCCGGTATTTTCAGAACTGAAATAAATAGGTATAAGAACTGTTGTTAAAATAACAAGAGAGAAGTGAATATCAGTTTATTCTTCTTAACTGCATATACATTTTTGTATCTGGCTCAAAGATTAGAATATTTCATAAGAACAATTTGGTTTTGAAGTGAGCAAAGGAAATACTTAATGCACAAGAGAAATAATTTAAAACATAGGACGTTTTATAATGTGTTTAAAGTAAGCAGGCACAAGATAAGTAGTAGTAAGAAGATGTTTTTGATGAAATTTGCATGATCTCTAATAAAAAACTGTCTTAATTGGCAAAAAATTGCACTAAGAAAAATCTCACGGAAAAAAAAATAAAATTTACCCCCTTTCTATAACAGTGCTGTATCTACAATATATTTCTTATGTCTTTGTACCAGGTAACACAGCAGTTATATTTTAATGACCTGAATTATAAAAGATGGTACTTAAAGTTTTGTTGGAAGTGAGGATGATGCGTGTTTTCAAATGGTATAAAATGATGTTGTAGAGTGCAAATATGGTATGGTCCGAAAATTTCTGTCCAAGCATAACCTTTACAGAGGAAAGTGTTTTTTAGGATAAATGCTTACCTAAGAATTGTTAAATTTTTCATGCACAGCCCTGAAGCGAGAAATCTGGCACCTGAAATTATCTTATGCTTTGTGTGTTTTCACACTTCTGTTAACAGTGAACTGTTAATTGATATGCATGGGAGACACTGAATATAGAAAGACTTTGGACAACATGCCTCCACTGTCTGGATTAAAAACCCACAAGGCTTCCTCTACTAACTGATAATAAGTAACCTCTACTTTTATATTAGATTTTTACATAATGCTTTGAATACATCAACATTTTTGAGCCTGTTGACCACTTGTAGACAAATAATGGAATGGAATGGAAATCTGAAAGGATGTTCCTGAAAGTTCCCTGGAAATTGGTGTCTGAGCAGAGGGGAGAGATCCAAATTAATGTCCCAGTTACATAGATGGAGTAAAACGAGCTTAATTATGTTTAGAGGTATGACTGGAATTTCCTTAGATGTTAAACAGAATGAAAGCCACAGAAAGTTCTGCTTTATAAACATGTTGCTTATGGAAGTATGTCTTTCTTTAACAAGTTGGATGATATTACAATATTTTAGGTTCCTGCTGCATGCTACATGATAGTGTTAGGATCTCTCTAAATCTGCACATGCTTAACTGACCCTTTGACAATTATCCTAAGTGTATGTGGTGTAAATAGTGAAGAGATAATTTTGTCTAGTATTGTCTGAGGCATATTCCCTGACCTCTGTAGCATGTTAAGGTATTAGACCATGGTCCACACAAAGGTATCCAAAATGTTTCTTAGAAAAAAATGAAGGCCCTGCATGCAATATGTATTTCTGAATATCCTTCTGCAGTTACTGCCTGACTCTGGCAGCACCTTAATTTCAAATACACTGTTACTTGACCTTCAGTTTAAAGTAACTGAAGTTCGTGTTCAAATAAATAAATAAATAAATAAATTAGGGAGACTGAGTTCAAAAAGGCCATCAGTCCAACAAAGCTTCTAGGGTTACATCAGGCTTCTTAAAGAATACCATAAACACTAGATGCCACATGCTGTTTATGGATTGAGACAGTCAAATGAAAACTGTTCCTCTCCTCTTAAAATTATGCAGTGTACAGAACAGAATTCAAGGCTCCTTGGGGCAACAAAACGGGAAATACGAGTTAAAATTTGTAGCCTGATGACAAGGCAGAAATAGCCTGATGTAGAGCAGAAATAAAGAGGCTTGGCTTTCAGCACTCCTTTTTTCCATGCAATAACTACATGAAAAGTACTACAAGTCAGCACCTTTATATTCCTTGCTTCCTCTCCCCAGGGCAATTCTACGAATAAACAGACACACTTCTTTCTTCCCAGAACACACATTAAACAGAGGGTGAATGCATCTTCCTGAAACAGCACTGAGAAAAAAAGAAATGACTGTCCTCTTCCTCAGTGTTGGAAAAAATGGATCAAGTCTTAAAGATGCTCTTGGAGTTAAGATCCCACTCTGAAGCAGGAACCTGCCAATAGCACTATGCTCTGAGATTTTAGGTCTTTAAGAGAAATTTCAAGTAGCCTGTAAGCATTTCGCCATTATCTGGCTGTAGATGCCTGCACATACACTGGGTTTCCCCTCGGTGACCCCAGCTCAGTATTTGAATTTTGTGCCTTGTTTTGAAGACTTTCTGCATCCTGCATCAGGAGCCTCAATTCCTCATACAAGAATTATATTTTGCAGACCAGTTGTCTAATATTAATTGTATAGCATTTGACTTCCAGCCTTCTAAGTTCTTCCTAGCCATTTTATTGATCAATAAACATTGTTAAAAAATAAGTAACATTTTTCATCACTTGTAGGAAGAACCATGTCTGCTGCAGGAAATTCTCCATGGTCTTGTGGAATGCAAGTACACCCTCTGTAGGGATTTCAAAATCTTACTGGTTTGACTTCCGTGAGGATGACCTTTTGCTATTCTCTTGCTTTATAAACCTTGCTGTCATAGTTATTTTCAGTAGTTCTTACTCCTTCTGTTTCTTTCCTCACCCTACTCCATTTATGTTGGCGTACAGAACTCATGTTACTTTTCTGCCCATCTGGTCTTGGTGAGTGAATCCATTTCTAGATTGTTGTACGTCAGTGCTGAGCACTCAAATATTTCCTTGTGCATTTCCATCTGGAAATCAACATCTCACCTCCTGTCTTTCTAATATCTTTCATAGCAGTTTCATGGATCCCTTAAAACACAGGGAAAATTGAATTACTCCTTTTTAAATAATTTCTTTTCCTTTGTCTCTTTCTGTAGCACTGGTAACTGCTGCATTACCATCCCAGACATTCAGTTTTATATGAATTGTGTGTGTATCAGTGACAATAATATTTCAATGAAAAAAAAATAGTATTTTCCTTCAAAAATATGATTATTGGTAGGGGTTGGATATTTGAGAGGGAACAGACCTGTATCTTTTAGTATCCCTATTAATATGGGAATCTATGTTTTTTTCCCAAATATAAACACTTCCCATGCATAAATAGTACATGATCTTCACAGTCCAATCTCCAGTCCTTTTGGCAGTTATCATTCCAGAGTTTTCATGTTTAGAGCAAATAATGATTGTAATATTGCATTATCTTAACTGCATTTTACTTTGTGATGCCATGGAACCATGCTTTCCCTCTTGAAAGAAATCAGACAAATTCATCATTTCAAATTGTGGTTGTGCTCTGTTCAAGGATTCTGAAACACTTTGAAGTTCCTCTTTTTTTTTTTTTTATTCTTTCTTACTCTGTTTTCTGGCTTATTACATTTGATGTAACCTAATTTTTATAATAAATTGAATGTCAGTTGTAGGAGTCTGTACAGGTACCCTGTTGTGTGACAAAGCATCTGCCCCACTTGCACTGCAATGGAAAGTGCCTCCCCTTCCCATCCCACCCACCCCCCCAGATAAATCAATATCTAACTGAATGTCTATTTTTAAGGCTTTCCTTGAGCCTGGCAAAAGCTAGTATTATGAGAAGGATTCCTTATATCCTTCTGATTCCTTATATCCTTCTGATGAGATGGTGTCCTTTTAAATCTGTTAGCAGCCAGCATAAACTGAGTAATCTGCAACTGGCCATAAATTATACTAAGAGATCCACAGCAGGATCATTACTGAGGAAATACACAAATCACACTTAATCATATCTCTGCTTCTTAGCCACTGATGAAGGTGGTTTTTGTTTTGTTTTGTTTTTCATGTTTTCTCTCATAACCATTGTTAAAACTTGTGATTTTGAGTATTGTTAATAAATTATCTTGGTAGTATAAAGAAAAGACAAAAGTCTTTAAAAAGGAAAGTGAACTGAATAATAACTGATAACTAAACCAAACAATAAGCAGCAAAAATCAAAACAGAGTCTAATACTTTACAACCTGTGATCAATACGATGCAGAAAATAATCCCGATATTTCCATTCTTCCCAGTTCTTGCAAGTGCCTCCCCTCTGGTAAAACCTAAGCCTCTGAAGGTAATGCAGGATTTTCAGTAAACAAAAACAAAATGAAGATGCACCAAACATTGCTATAAGAAGTTTGTATCTTTAAGGTGTTGCCACTAAAATAATTGTGGCAGTTATGACAAGATTAGTAAATTTTACAACCTAAGAGGAAGTTACATTTGATAAAATTAGCACTTAGAGAAGAAAAAAAAGAAAAAAAAAAAGGGGGACTGGAGTATCTGCTGAATGGTTAAAAATATACATGGAAGGCTCAGCCAGTAATCTTTCCCAGACTATACATTTCTGTATTTTTTGTGCTAATTCTATTTTTAAAATACCACCTTCTTTTTGGCTTCCCTCTTTCCCCTTCCCTTTACTCCCCCAGCATGCTGATGAACTATTTGTAACTGCTGTGAAAGATACTTCTGCTACACAACTATGGAGTTACTGTGATAATGCACTTTAGTGGTGAATAGAAGCGGCATTATTCTTGTCAAATCATGGAAATTCTGTCAGTAAAGCAGAAAGAAAAGAACAAGGTGGATTTATGCCACAAAGCAACATTTTCAACTACATTTTCCTTGAATTAAAACTGAATTGATGAAGCAGTGCTGGATGCTATCACATCAGAAAAGATGATAAAGAAAAATGCCCATTAATCTTTGTGAACTGAGCTAATTAGGGACCATAGGTAGAGTGCCCAGGGGTTAATATATAATGAACACCACCACCCCTGGAGCCAGTTGCAGAAGTAGGTAATAATGCCAAGAAATTTCTGGAGGATGGGAGGAGAACAAGGTTCCACAGAATGAAGTGTGAGGATTGTTTTCCAGAATTCAGGCTTTCTCCCCAGAAAGCTACCTGTACACTGTGCTAGGTGCAGTCAGGTGTCTGATACCACTGGAGCAAGGGTAGTAAACATCCCACTTCCATTTTTCTGCCTGCTGGTCCTCAGGCAAGGATTCCTGCGACTTCTCCCACAGCCTGAGATGTAGATTGTTACATCTGGTTCTCCTATTTAAATGTACACACTATGCATGTTATAAATACCATCTTCTGTGGTGCAAAATAAAAGTTTTATGGACAGTTGCAAGCCATATGTTCTCAAAGAGAAATCTTTTCCAGATGAACTTGTGAAGTCAGTTTGGCTTTTTTTCAAAATTAGTTTGTAGCTGCCAAGTTTTGCATGATATTCATCATTCATTTTTGTCACATCTCTAATTCCATGTCATATGAAGCCTACTGATACTAACTTTTTGTCGTAGAAGAAATGTAATTCAAACTCCCTTTTTATTAGCTCATTTTTATTGAAGTAAAGTGGCATTCAAAAGATATATCTTTACTGAACATTTAAATTTACGTAGCAAAGAGAAACCGAGATGCTAACATCTGGGTTGCTGGACTAGTCAGAGCAGTTCTTTGGAACCAGTCATTTCTCATCACTTAGTGAAATTTGGTTTAGAAGCTAACAGTACTATTATTCTTTTCCTCATCAGATGACTCAGGCTATGTCTTCTGTCTGTCAAGTGGTGCTCCTTCTGAGGGGGGCCGTGATGTTT
Source organism: Aythya fuligula (assembly GCF_009819795.1). Taxonomy (NCBI): domain Eukaryota; kingdom Metazoa; phylum Chordata; class Aves; order Anseriformes; family Anatidae; genus Aythya; species Aythya fuligula. The sequence continues at coordinate 21,720,887 of NC_045562.1, read as the reverse complement.
TCACCACTTCTCCCAGAATTAGACTGTGAAACCAGCGATTTATAATCTGCTGAACAGCTGTCAGATGGCCAGCCCTTTGCTAACCAAATTTGACCATGTAGTTGCTTACTTTATAGATGTGCATAATTACTGGGAGACGCCGCGTGCACACGGAGCTCGAGCAGCAAAATAGCTGTTTGCAGAGCGTTGGCTGCTTGCCTCGGCACTGCAAACGTCCATGTTCCACTGCTGCAGCAGCCGCTGTGCCGCGTGGGGAAATTGTATTATGGTGGGCAGAATCACGTGGACTTTAATGGAATTGTTGTTACAAAGAAACAGCATCCAACAGTGTGATTTGCATCATGCTGTGTGAGCCGCCTACACTTTTCAGCAGTTGGTTCTGTGTCTGTAATTTATTGCTCTAGAAACCATTATAATAATACAAGAAATGCTGCAGCAAGTGTAGAGGAAAGAACACATCACAGTCAGACTGTAATGACTATTTAGACTATTTAAACTCACTCAGCTTGTATTACATTAGGAAAACAAGTCCTTTTCAATTACTTATTTTATGCATTTTATTTGGCTTTCTGGTTTCATTGCGGTTGAGATTAAATACACTATTACACATTTTAAGATAGTTTATGATGGTAAATGCTCTAAAATGCAAAACAAGGCCTAAATATAAAATGGTAAAAACAGAAATTTCCACCTTGAAGAAAAATGATGACAGGAAATGCTATCTCCTGTCTAAGTAATGGCCTAATTCTCATGTACGTGCTCCAGAATGTATGATAAGGTATGCTGAAATCTCTCTGTGCATTAGCTATACAGTTCATTGTGCTAGTCTTTAAAAAAACAATGGCATTTAATATATGACCATTATGGACTTTTTCCTCATTAAGAAGGAGGGACATTGCCAGACTGTTTTTTTGTAGCTCATTCTTTTCATTGGTGTAGTGATCAGTGGGGGGCCAATATAGGAAAGAAATGCCCTGAGGCAGCTAAGAGTCCCTCAACAGACCAAACTGGGACCTCCAGCTGGTGGCTCAATATCACCTTTTCAGTCATGAATTAAGCAAAGGACATGGTCCATAATTTTTATCCTCTGGAATTTTTATCCCACTTCTTTCAGCCCACAGCTTGCGTCCGTGTTTGCGCTGTCCAGCAGAATGCAGAACAATTTTTGTCAATATTATTGTCCTCTTAACTTCTGTGTGGTAAAACCAGTCCTTTGTAAATGCATACTTCTCAGGTATCCAAATGCTTTCTTTGCCGCAGAGGAGTTACTCAATAACTAATATTTGTATAATGGTCTGCTTTTGGTCCTTTTTTTTTCTCCTTTCTCTTTCTCTGACTCAGTCCGTTCTTGCCGCTCTCCGTTTTCTGTCTCTGTTCTTAACACTCTGAAATTCATAATCTAGAGTATAGCTGACACAAGTATTTTGGTTCTAGAATACATTATTCTTTTTCTAAACTTTTCTGTACTGTCTTTGTCCCTCACTGGCTCTAATCCAATGAACATTTCTTTTCTCTTTTGGCAGATCTCATTTACAAATCCTAGATGCTGCTCTCTTGGTCTCGTCTGTTACCATTGTTATTAATTCCCAGAGCTCTTTTCTGTCGCATCCTTTGCTTCTAGCCTGTAACTACCTTTCCTTAAGCTATTTCTGCATTTCATTCATATTTAATGTTTCCACAGTTCTAACATAAGTATAGTCACTTCCTTAACCTCCTAGCATAAGTGATTTCTTCTGCCTGAAATACTCTTTTTGAAACCACATACTGCTTTGCTACCATATGCTTACCCTTTTCTTGGGGATTTTTAGCAGCCAATGTACATTTTCTTCCTTGTCCTTTACCTGCCATGTGAAGTTATGGAAATATTCATGTTCACTTAGCATTTGGTACAAAAGCTAGATACACAAAAGCATGATGTACCAAATGAAAGTGTATTGTAACAAAACCACTGTATGGATTATAACTGCATGTTTCTTAGGATGCTGGGTTTGATATTTTTTCTTGGTCTGTTTCCAAAGTTATAGTTCACATCAATGCAGCAGATAGTAGAAGGTAACTGCTAGCACCAAAAACAATTTAACTTTCACTGATACAACCTGAAAGAAACAAAATGATTAAATGTTAATGCGTTTTCACCAACTCAGTAAAAGACCTGTTCAGATGAATAGATACAGACATCAGGAGACTGACCAACTAAAAACTCCAAGGACAAGATTACTTTTACATTCACTCATTGATCATTTATTTGTTGCTTTGTTTATTTTTTGAGATTTTTTTTAACCTTTTTTTTTTTATTATTCAGAAAAAATATTTAGAAAAAATGCACTGAATATTCTATTTTCAACTTTCTAGTTTGTATATCAAATTTGAATAGAAAATACAGAAATGGCAAATAGTGGGTATGTGTAAAAATTAACTTATAGATCTAGTGATAACTTTTGGTCTTCTGACAGAATATATGGAAATGGAATTGTTCTCTAACTTGGGAGAGAGTTCAGGTTACTTATATGTTCTGTATCTTAACAGAGTTTGATTTTGTATTAAACATTTTCTCTTTGAGCAGAGCACAAACAAGCAGCAGTTTTGTCACATTATTCTGAAGTACTGGAAAAGTTCAAGAAGCTATAAACTCCAGAGAGAAGCAATAAAAAAGCAGTACAATTATTAATATCATCTATAATTGAACAGATTAGCAGCCCACATTTATATATATATATATTTTTTCTTTTTATTTTTTTTCCCCAAAGCATTTACTCTCTATTTACAAAATTACAGCTAAACGTATTACACCAAGGTACTGATATTTTAATGACCTGAGTTTTTTGTTGTGTTTTTTTTTTTTTTTTTTTTTCCTCCGAATGTAATTTAAAAAAGAAAATAATTCTCATAATTTACTTTTGGTTTTCTTTAAAATATGTCACTGGAAATGTTTTATTTCCTTCTTTAAATCATTTATATATACTTCATAAGCAGGTGCTCCAAACAAGCCTGTAATTTTTACATGTTGTTTAGTCAAATGTATTATGTGAGCAGAGCTCATTCTGCTAAAAGTTTTTGGACTTTTCCCTTTTACTCAGTTACATTATTAATATTTTATTTTTCAAAATTGTTAAAATTAAAAGACGTGGTATTTAGCAATATCACCTAGCTTAGGCTTCATCTTTGGTGTTTCACTTTTCTCTCCTGACACTGGGGAAAATGCTTTTAACTTCTGCAATATGATCAAGTAATATGCTAGATACTTCATATCAGAGTTAGCAAGAAGTTCACAGTTAGGGTCACTTTGAGTGTAAAAATGCTTGCACAGATGTAGCCTTCACTAGTCATTTTCCTAGACAGTTCTTGGTCAGCCCATGAACTTTTCTTACACATCAAAGCTTGTTTCCAACTGGGCATTAAAGTCAGCTTAAGCCATAACATATCCTGCCTGATGTGGGGCACCGTCTGCACCATTTCTAGTACCTTATTGAGCTTCTTTTCCATTTCTTTATCTGTAATTTATGAATAAATGTAATATGAAATATAAATGTTCAAATTTTCCCCCTGATTTTTACAGGCTAAAAAAGTTAAAATGTGACTACATGTCTGTTATTGCTATGGCTGTTGCATGTCAAAATACTTTTTTCTAATCATGTAATCCATGGCATTTTAGAAATCTTGTGAATTTATTGTACTACTTCAGAATGTTGTCTGCATTTTGCCTTACTATTTTTGTCATTCATTTCCTAATTTAGTTACTTTAGTTCATCTTCTCTTTGTTCTTGGTCATTACTTTGATCCACTCAAACATTTCTGCTGAAACTGCAGACGTATTTCCAGAAAACTGAAGGATGCCAACACCTTCTGTCCATTTACACAGTCCTTACTGCTTAGCCTTCAGTGCAAAGCGCTATACCGAGTTTGGAACATGAGGGAATTAATGTCATCAGATATCAATCACTATGCCTAAGATCTATACAGCTGTAGTAAAGAGACAGAAGGCAGAGACGTACTGTGCATGCCATCGGTAATTAGAAGGGACGTCCCTTTTGAAGGAATCTGACTCTCAGTATCTAACTGGTGTTCACAGTCCTGCTTGAGATCCTAACTGCTAGAACACTGTTATGAAACAGAGAAACAAAAATAATCCAAAAGAACAAAACAAAACGGTAGTTCCGTCCAGTAGTTGCTGTGAAGATAAAAACACTTTACAATGGAGTTCATGTAAAAACTAGATGTATTTCTATATTAAGGTGAGACACCATTTTCACAGATGGATAATCACCTTAATGGACAAATGATATAATCATACAAGACCGCAGAGGCCACTATTTCCTACCTTATCAGAATATTTTTATCGCCATCCAAAACTTTAATTGCAAGTGTTTGTCCTCGTCTGCTCACTGATGCTTTTTTAAATCCATTTTACGACAATCAGTAAACACTTTTTAAAAATTAATGGAGATCTCAGAGCAGGTCAGCTGGCTTTTGGCTGACCCTGAGATGACTGACAAGTGGCAGCATATGTTTCCAGATCTAGCAGGGAGAGAAAGTGATCATTTAGTGTCTATCATGATTTGTGGGGCCCAGATTTTTTCAGACATTCTGTTGAGAGGAAGTGTCAAATAGATGAACTTTAAAGAATTTTGTTCAAGTTTATTAATGATACAATGTAATATGACAGTGCCTTTGGTGGGGCAAGTTAATATTAATAAGAAATGTGTTAATTTCACTGTTACACCGTCTTCTCTGTACTTCCAATTTATTCTTTTGGTAGGCTTTATAATTATACTATTTATTTTATTTTTATTTTTTTTTTTACTCTTTCTTTTATAATGACCAGCATAAAATAATTGTTAGTTACTTGTATCCACAAATATCATTCTTGTCTCCAAGCACTAATAATTGCTCTGTGATTATGCAGCTGGCATCTGTCTTAACATCTTTTCTTTAACTTGTGAACCATGCTAATATTGTTAGTTTTTGTAATGCAGTGGTGCTTAGTGATCAGTGCAATTTTCAAGGTTCTTTTGTAGTGTGACTTTTGTGGAAAATCAGAATAAGAGGCAGTCCATACACCAGAAAACACATATTAAAAATACATCAGACAGACAAATCCAACAACCACAAGATGCAGCAAAGAGGAAAACTAGTAAAAATACTGACTTTGTTTTTATTATTCAAATAGAATGTGACCAGTTGCATGCTTGCCCGCAGTCTTGTGGTAACGTTGCATTAACATTGCAGTGAGTGGGTTCTAAACAGGAATCTTAACAGGAATCTTACTGTGCAGCAGTGACTGCGTTGGCTGTTGTGAGGATGCCTTTTCTATTAGCAGGTTTGTTGGAAATAAAGATACAAGTCATGCAATCAGTTTGACAGTTTTTCCCACATGTCATTTCGCACATGACATACTTATCTCCGAAATGAAGAGATATTGTTGTGATGGGTGGACCATTCAGTACACAAGGAGTTGGCTTGAAGGTCACATGCAGAGAGTGGCGGTCAATGGCTCCATGTCCAAGTGGAGGTCTGTGACGAGTGGTGTCCCTCAGAGGTCTTTCTTGGGACTGGTGCTATTTAATATCTTTATCAGCGATATAGACAGTGGGATCAAGTGCATCCTCAGCAAGTTTCAATCCCTGAAAGTGTTCAAGACCAGGTTGGATGAGGCACTGGACAACTAGTGACTGGCATGTTGGAAATAGATGATCTTTAAGGTCCCTTTCAACCCAAGCCATTCTATGATTCTACAATGATTCTATGGTAATACATGTATAAGACAAGCATAAATAAGATAAAAACTTAAAAAAAATACTTTTTTTTTTTTTTTTTTAAAGTGATCACCAGAAATAAGGAATTGTAACTTGGGCAGAATGATGAGCCAGGTCTTACTAATGTGGTTGTGATTTACTGAGGGCATTTAGTGAAAGAAAGTTTGCAACTAGAAAAGACCTAAAGGATTTAGATCAGGCAGATAAGGAACGGCAGATATAAAACAAGGAAAGACGGGAAGATAAGGAAGGAGAAAGGAAGAAAAATATAAGAAAAATTTTGGTTCTAGGGAACTAAATCTGCTATGTGTGTAGATTACAATGAAATAGTTACTCATTTGAAGTAATGTGAACAGGTTAGTAACAAGAAAGGAGTGCATGTCAGCTTTGGTCTCTGCCTAGTCCAGAACTAAAAAGCATCATTTTGGTGAGATTATTCAGGTAGAGGGCGACCTCAGTAAGTCCTAGTCCAACCTCCAGATCAAAGCAATGTCAGCTATGATTTCAGATTATTATTTTAATAATTCATATACTATATTTATAACATACATTATTGTGAAAATTTGGTAAAAAAATTTTTTTTTTTTTTTTTTTTTTTTTTTTTTTTTAGTGTAAAGCCAACTAGTGCTGTACACAGCCTGTTTATCCTGCTGGAGTGTTATGCAAATAATAATAGAAGAAATAAAAACAGGGTGACTATATCTCCACATTAATACTTGAGAAAAAAAATGCTCTCCAGCATTTATTCCGTAAAGTAATCTTGCTACAGAACTTCACTGTTTGTTGTATAAATAGATCTTCAAAAGCCTCAGTTACAGCTTAATTCTCTTCATTGGAGTATTCTTTTGGCAGAATTATAAAAAGTTTTGCTTTCTGATCTTAGCTTAACCTCAGTATGCCTTGTAAGCTTTGCATTGCTATATATCTCATCTTTCCCATGTTCAAAGCAGAATGATAGCTTTTCAGTAACTCACACACTGTAAGGTTAAGTTCCTCGCTGTATGTCGGATGATTTTGATGAGAGTTGCCATAGCATAGCACATTCAAAAATCATGTGAAAATTTAAAATTATGCAGCTTTTGGTTGAAAGAGGACTCTTGGCAGAATGGCGAATATCCTTCCTACATGGCACTGATATTCTGTTACTAAATGACATATATAAGTTTAAAAAGGATAAAATATAAGAGGTATCTAAATGAGTTTTCCTTATAACTAATGACTGAAAATCTCTTAAACCAAGAAAAAATTCACTTTAAATGTCATGCTATAAAAACTCCAACAATAAATTAAAAGAAATTTGAGGTGAAAGTTCCTATGCTATTTTGCTGCTGATGAAAAGAAACTACTTTTTATCTGGGTAGCAGTAAATAACAGTGAACTTTCTCTTTCTTTGCTTTTTGGTAGAGTAACTAGTTTCTTTAATGCGTTTCATTTTTTGTGGTTTGGTGGTTTTTATTTTGTTTTGTTTTTATGGTAGTGTAGAGTCTTTATTTGATGGTCTGCATATAATAAAGCAATATTACCAGCACTGACTATATGAAATGCGTTTTCTCTGTTTGATAGTGTAATTTGGGATAGGAGAAGACTCAGGGACCCTACTGAGAAAATACTATCCATTAACTAAAAACATAAAACCCAAAGAATTATGAAGAAATATTTTTTCTTGATGTTCAGAAGACAGCTATAGCATATTTTTCACCACTAAGGCATATTTGAGATGTGAGAAACATTAACAATGAGGAGGGTTTTAGGTCAGGATCACTCTGCATCATAGATGGCATTATTTGCTGATTTAGTTGGGCTGAGTACTGCTGAAAAATAATCCTTTTTGTGCCCTTGTCAGTGGCTTTGGCCTAGAGTAATAGCAAATCAGCTTTACCTGAGTCAGATAATCATTACAAAATGAATTTTGTTCTTGACTCACAGAAATAATTGGGAGAAAAATATATTTGATAGGTGTGATGAATATTATTTTAAGCTAAAGCTTACTGAGATGTATAAAATACTAAGTGCTGCTGGTAATTGAGCAACTCTATGCAACTGTAAATTAGCTGCTTGACTTGAAAAAAAAGATGATTACTGAAAGCACTTTTTCCCCCTAGAAAACTTGCTGTTCTCCTTTTCCTTAGCATTCACAAGGGGCATTCAGTTAATCATACTGAGGTCTCTCCCTTAGTGCTGCAGTTGCTGATTACCCAGCAGGAGGTGCAGTTCCAGCAGGGTAAGTCAGAATGGTGTTGGTCGTTCCCTGGGGAGGGACATCCTGTAAAAACACCAAGGTTGAGAACTGTCATATTCACAGCAGTAGGTGCATTTTCCTCAGAAATTAATGGAGCAAGCTGGGCAAAAATGTTTTTAAACTACATCTTCCCTAGAGTAAGATGCAAATTCAAAGCTCTTTTGAAGCATTAGAATGAAAGTTGAAGATAAGACTTTTTAGTTTTTGACATTGATGATATAGGCAACACTTGCACTACGAATATTGAATTGAAATGGAGGATAAGTGGGGCAGATGTTATTCAAGTAGGTCTCAAATGCAGTCCTAACTATTTCAGAGCTGGCCTAACCAAGGTGCTTTTAATTATTGGTAAATACCTATAAGAGATTTCCTCCATTCATTTTGTTAGATATAGATTGACAATGCTAGATTTTTTCCTAAAATGAGGATTTACATGGATTTTGCCATCAGGACTTACATTCAACAAAAGAGGGTTTAAAAAGGAGTGAAGCTTTGAGATAGTGATTTTTTTTTTTTTTTTCAGCAGCAGTCTGTGTGCTGTTCAGAAGCAAGCAAAAAATCTGGGATGCTTTCTCTATTGTAAGCAGTGGAACACAGTGATTGATCTGTTTACAGAAAGATTTTACATAAAAAATTTAAAGCACTTTGGAGCACCTTGTTTGCTTTGTCCTCTTGAACAAAGGCATAAGAATGGTCTGGTTTTAATACACAATTTATAAAAATTTCTTCTTAGCATAACAAGATAAATCCTCTAGGTTCAACTAAGGGTGCATAAGGCCTGTGTCACCTCATTGTGAGATGCCTCTCTGCCACTTGTTTTCAGCTCCTGTGGGCTTCCCCACTTTCTTTGCTCCATCTCAGTGTTGCCTTTTTGTCCTTTTCTGTGTATGCTCTTATACTATGTCTGTTACAACAGGATTTTAAGAACATGAATGGCTGGATCTGAGGTCCACCTTGCCTGATATACTGACTCTGCATGGTCTACACCAAAGACCTCAATACGAGTTTAAAATAATATATATATATTATTATATAATATATATAATATATATTATATATATATTATATATAATATATATAATATATAATATATATATATTATATATTATATATATATAATATATATATAATAATCTTCATTATTTTTATATTTGGTCTCCAATAATGTCTAGCTCAAGGATGTCCTGATTGTCCTGATGCAGGAGTGATGATGTCTCTGTGTCACAACATGCCAGTAAGCGTACACAGTCAGTTTTCATTTCTTCTCTAACCAACAGGCCCTACTAATAGTAACTGACAATGCACTCCCTAAAACGGAATGAAAAATGTTGCTGAAAGCATGGAGAAACACAAAGCTAGCAAGACTGTGTGCTTTTCATTTATGCCGATTTGTGTTGATTTCATCCAGTAATTACTGACAAGTGAATACTATTACAAATCTGAATCAATACTTCAACCAATGACCTTTTGAATCATTCTAGTATACTCTATAAATCACTAACTTTCATCAAATATCGTCCCCAACTTCACTTGTTACCGTATCTATAGGAACATTTCCACCTGCCTTTTTATTTAATGCTTACATATATCTGATAAACCATAAACGAAGCCCTAAGTATTAGGTATCTTTTAAAATTGCTTGTTTCTTATTTTTGTTTGATATACGTAACATGTTTTTATATCCGTAATAAAACAGTCCTTCATTTGTAGAAAATGGGAACAGCATCTGAGATGACAAATGTGAAAGGTGACGTCAATTAGGAGTTGTGTGTCACCAAACAATATATAAATAGTGGTGTCAAATTTCCAGAAGTCAAGTGACAAAACCTTCATTGTTCTTTAATAGGACCCAGTTGTTCATGAACATATGGGAAGCTAGCTTATTAATAAAATTTTTCTTCCCTAGTCATCTTAATTCTGCCAGATTGTAAATTATGCAGCTAGAGTGAATTAGAGTTAACTCGCTATTTCCAGACACTCTGAGAATTTTTTTGTTGTTGTTGTTCTGTAAAGAAATTAACATAGGAGGTTTCTAGCTTCTCTACCGATGTTTTCCTGGGTAAATTCGTTGCATACTTCCACAAATGTGCTTAAGAATAAATATAGTTTAAAACCCAGTGTGAATTAACAGGAGATTGATATGTTGAAATGAAGAGATCTTAGTAGGCAAGAGAGCTCAAGTATCTAATCAGCCCGCTCACGTAGGCAGACAAGTCCAAGTCAAAACTCTAGACTGAAAATTGCCTAGGCCTTACTGTACATTGCAGTGCAGACCTGAGATAAAATTCGCAGTCTGCATTTATTTCTTTTAATGTTTTCCAGTTAATTCTGTTTTCAATTGTGAATAAATTCTGTGTTAAAATCTTCACATATATTGCATGTGCACATATATACGGATTCTTATGGTAAAGGAATATACCCTCTCCAACAGCAACGCCCTTTAATACATTGCAGTGTTTAAATTTAGATATTTGAGGCTCCCACTAGACAACAAGTTATTAAAACATCTGCCTTTCCATAAGCCGTTCTGTTCCTTGCCATTCCACATGTCCTTTTCTACTTCACCAGGCAAAATTGCCCAATCTAAATTTCAGCTCAAGTGTTTGATGGCTTTCACGCTGAGCTCAAACTGTTAGTGCTTCCCTGAGAGAATAGAATTGAAACGAGATTTAATCTAAAATAACAAAATAGAATAAAGGTTTTACATATAAATAAGTAATGCCCTGTATATTTTTATGCACAGTTTTCTTTTCTGGATTTTGCATGTAGTGAAGCTAGATGTTAAAATGCGTAGATAACCCAGAGCTGACAGAAAAGAACATCAGTGTATGTTGCCTGTGTTCTCAATTAACGCCTATCCTAAAGTGTATTTTAATTCAAATTCATTCTAACTGTTACTACAAAATATATTGCAAAAATAGTATTTCTAGTGCTAACTTTGTCTCAGACTGATGTGTGCTTGTTTGCTTTTCTTTTTTAAAGCAGTGGTATTATCAAATAGCCTTCCTAAGCTGTTAAAAGCATGCTGTCTTTCAGTATTTTCAGTAATGATTGTTGATTTCTTTATATACTCACTGTTCAGATTCAGATTTGTAGCTAGATTTTTTTCATAGAATGTGAACAAAGTAATGAACAACCTGTTCACAATAGATATTTAATGCAACAAAAGAAATGGGCTTCTGCACTAAATATTTATGGGATTGATTCCCACTGCTAACTAAAATCAGGAGCTTGATAAATGAAACAAAGCAGGGTCAAACTGTTGTCACATGTCCATTTTTTTCCACATCTGGATAAATGACCGTTAATCACACCTTCTCAGATAACAAAGGTTTTGTTTTGTTATCACCCTTGTAGCAATGAAGGCTTACCATGTACTGAGCAGCATTAACAGCAGCATAATCAGCAGGTTTATCAAAGTGGTTTATCAAAACCATCAGGAACATGTTAAAACGTTGCGGTTGACCCTTCTTTGAGTAGGGTATTGACCAGATGACTTCAGAGATCCCTTCCAACCTAAACTGTTCTGGGATTCTGTCCTGTCATTCATCCCACAAATAACTTGCCAAGTCTTTGAAACCCAAAATTCTGGCTCTGGGGTTCACATTGTTAAAAATGCATTCTGTTACTGATTCCCTTTTTTAATTCCACGATTCTGTTCTAGAGTCACTTTGAAAATTCTCTCTTCGTGATATTTACACCATAGAGTTCTAGTTATATCATTTGACGCCCAGGCATCATGGGTACTTATACAGTAAAATGAATGCAAGGGAAAATTCAGTCATTCCATTAGACAGTCATTTTGCTGAGTATTAGATATGGGCATAATTTTAGGAGAGAACGTTTTCCTATGCCATGTGTGACCTGATGACTCTGCATAGAGAAACCCAAACCATTGACTGCTAAACTTACTATATGTTCCTCATATCCCTTACACAGGCATGAGGTGAAACTTGTGTGTGGAATAGCCAGCTTTCCATTTAAGATCTGAACACTGAAATTCCTAGCATCTATAACCTAGGAAGAATACCAAAAATACCAAATATAGGAAGAATACCAAAAATTAATTTGAATTACTTTCACTGTTCCATAAGACGGGATAAAATCATAAATTCTTCACCATGCAGAGTGGCAGAACATTTTCTCAAGAGCTTCTGAACAAGCTGCTCCTGAGCTTATTTCATCAGGCTGCTCAAGCAGAGTCCTGTGAAGAGAGATAGTTCTCCTAGCCATAAAGAGTAAGCATGGTGGGTTTTATAGTCAGGGATCCAGGGAAGCATAATCCCAAAGGAGTATCTTGTCCTGCCCAGCAGTAAGCGTACAACATGAAGACAGAAGACTGTTAGGAAAAGGGCTAATTGTGAGACATGAGGAACCACACAAGTTCTCTTCCTTCATTCTGCCTGTTTCCTACTTTTAGCAACACCCTGTGCATGCACAAACATACCACATGTTCTAATTTGGAACATACCATGAGTCATTTTTTCTTACCTACTTTGTGACATTTTGCAGCAAGAAGTTGCAAAACTCCGGAGTTGGGTGAAACATCATTTTCGTTAGTCAGTAATTTAACATTCCACTAGGCTGGTAAGATGAGCACTGCCAGAGAATGGTTTGATTTTCCTAATGTGAAATGTCGACATAGGGCAAATGTAGTGAATTACTTACTACCTTTGGCTACTGTACTCAGCTGAAGAAGCTGAGCTGAAGTATTACAACCTTTCTTGATGACATGAAGTCATTAAAACACTTCTGTATGGTTTGAGATACAATTTTAACATTCACAGGAAATACGAGTTTTAGGAAGTGTGGCTAGTATATTATCAGATATGCATAATCAGAAGTCGGCTTGTATATTATTGTATATTATCAGATATGCAGCGTGCACTTGCACACTGCACTAGCACTGTTTAACTTTGTGAACCATGAAGAGATCGAAGACCCCATAAAATGGGTTCTGAAAAAAGAAACAAAACCATAACTGCAGTAAAGAATAGGTGGCATAATTGTATTTCTGGCATAAATAAGAATAATGGATATTATTATTGAGGGATTTTTATTTACTCCTTCATTCTTTTCTGGTTTTGATTTTATGTTCCCCATTTATCAGGAACAAAATCACAAAAATTACTATTCATTTCCTTAATCTATCCAGCCTCTGAACCTTCATGGCAGTACTAAATATATATTATTTTCTATTTTTAAGTCAGTTGCATTATTTTGCTGTCTCAGTTTGTCCTGCTGAGATAACTGACTTAATAAAGAATAAAGAGCAAAAAATTAGAAATTATTTAATTAACTTTTTAAGGATGTGTTAAGGCTACAAACATCATTTTGAGTATTGTCTGCAGAAGTAATGTAAGCAGGTGAGGAGAAAGCTCCTAATAATTGTATGTGTGAACCTCAATGTAGGTATTTTCTGATTTTTCCTTTTCTGTGTAACCTAGCATATTACCCAGTTCCCCAATTTTATTAATATCCTGTGGATACAGTGCTTCTTTGAAGCTGAATGAAAGTCCACAAACTTCCAATTATTTTCAGTTTTGCACTTGTTTGATTAGAGTGCTATTGTCTGTAATTTTTACACTTGTTTTGAATCTTCAAAGTGCATGATTCATGCCTTGAAAATGGGTTGTTTTGTGTTTCCCAGCACTGCTTTTTTTTTTTTTTTATCCCTGCCAGTTATAACCTGATAACCTGATTTCATACTGTGCTTTAGCACAACAATACAGTCATCAAACTAAAGCAACACAGTAAGTGGGCACATTAGCCATCATTTTACTTGATCACTTGGGAGAGATTAAATTTATTCATTTTCAGAACAGATAATGAAATATTTAAAACATGTTAGAGTAAACGGTGGCAGCATTTTGAAGTTCTGACATTTGCTTTCCCAAAGCATTATGCTATATACTGCATATATAAGATTCTTGTGCAGATGTTTGGGAAATTTCTGCAGGTTTTTGGCTTTTTTTTTTTTTTTTTTTTTTTTTTGCTCATTTGCATTTGGTTTATCTAAAGTGAAATCCATTCAATTTTATTGAACTGTAATTCTGGTAATTTACAATATTTACATGCTGTGGTTAGATTGAAATCAGTCCTTAATTCAAATTCAATCTAAATTTACAGCATAGTAATTAGGGCTTTGTAACTGACACTAGGGGCCTATTGATTTAATGAAAAACTTAACCTTACAGTAAGTGTTTAATTAGTTGCTGCAGTAGATTCTGCGCTGTCCTAAATTGTGGACTTTAGAGAATTAGGTACTAATTTAAATTACATTACTATATAAAGATCAGAACTATTTTTTAAAAGAACATGTAGCCCTACAGATGAATTAATTTCTCAGTCTCTGAAAAAGATAACAGAAAAAGGCAGTAATGAAAGCAGTTGCCTACCCTGCCTGAATTCAGGTACAGCCAAGCTAGCTCTCCTGGAAGTGACTGCCTACCTTGCTAAAACTTGAAATAATACATATGACTACATGCTGAAGATGTCCTCTTGAAGCTGAAAAAAAAAAATAAAAAAATCTAACTATAAAAGCAGTAGGTTTGTTTTCATAACTGTACAGATATGTGACAAAATGTGTAAACAACCATTTTATACACAGAAAAAGATACTTTCGTTTGCAAAGTACTCCAGTGTAGTAAGCAGTTATTATATTTCTCCAGCTTGTAAAATCTTTCAATGTACTGTAAGCTTGCAGGTTTAGGAAGAATAAATTACCAGCAGCAGTAGGTTTTTCCTTCTTGCCATTTCTCCCCCTTCAGTTAGCATTGCTTGGTACAGCATGGACACCAAGTCCAAAGCTGGAAGTGGCTGTGGTATTCTCCAGATCTGCCGTTACTTTCTTGGCTTGCTGTATAGCCGTCAGAACAAATTCCAGTATGTAGCAGCTCCATGGCAGCAGTCTGTCACTATGCACGTATCTCAGAGCCCTAACAAGTAAATTTACCCCTCCATCTTATACTGAGTACCAAGCCATCCTGGAGCAGCAGTGGCATAATAGCTTTTGCTGTCCACGTGTCTGCTTCTGGCCCCTGGTGAGCATAAAGTATTATGTAGTAGGTACTCGTAATGTGCAAATTTTTAGCGAGCCATCAATCTTATATCCCTAGAGGATCATCTAGAAGGTCATTATGGATTTCAGTAGTTACAATTTTATTCTTAATTTGCCTAATCAACCTGAATTACTGCCTGTTTGTATATACACTTGATTTTGTGTGGAACACAGAAGAAATCATTCAAGCAAGCTCTACTACACTATATTGTATGTACATTAAGAGCAAACTAAGGTTAAACAAGGGCCCATAAATTTGGCATTCTTTTGTTCTTTTGGGAGGAGGCCCTTAATGGCCTTTTACTAGGCAACTGGAGAATTTCCAGAGCTGAGAGACTGATCCAGTAATCCTGCTTGTTCTTTCACCTCTGTTCTTCAGTAGTCCTGCTTGTTCTCCCACTTCTCTTCTTCTCAAATGTTGTAACAAGAGGATGGATGGATATGTCTGCTGGTACTGCATTTTCTGCCCAATAACTATGCATTCAGGTGACAGGGGAAGTGCAGGTAAACACAGATAATGTATTTGTGCTTGTAAAGTGAAGGTAACGAGATCAGAAGCTAGCCCTTCATGTTCTCTGTGCATGCAGTGCAACATCACAAGGGCCTAGCGCAGTCAGCAGTGGTGCTATGGGAGATATTGCTGTATGTACATTAAAAAAAAAAAAAAGAAAAAAAAAAAACCTGTAGTAGTTTGCAAAATGTTGTTTTCTGGGACGACAAAAAAAAAAAAAAAAAAAAAAAGAATGGGAATGCTAACCGAGAGACATATCCCTACAGATAGCACATTTTTCAAACAGTTGGTAACAGTGGTCAAATAAAATAATATTTTTGTTTGTTTGTTTTGGTTAGTTTGTTGTTTGATTGTTTGTTTTCCAACATAATGGTCTGCAACACACTTTATAAGAATAAAGATAAATAAAGCATTGACTTAATAGTGACAATACAGCCATGAAGTGGCTATGACACCAAGGCACACAGCCGGTTCCCCAGGCAGTCTGTAGCAATCTGAGGCACAGAACTTCTCTAACCACTTCCCCAGAACATACATGCTTCTAACATGGAAATGTACATGCTTCTGAAGGGAGAGTTAGAAGCAATGAAGCTGGCAGTCAAAGAGATGTACAATTCCTGTTTTTGTTCTGTTCCAGGAACTACATGTCTCCATGATAAGACCTCGTAACAATTCTGTTTGGACATCATCACTGTGGAGCTGCCATTGTGCAAGTCCTGGTATGAAATTCAGTTTCCATATATTTCTGAAAAGCATACTTTCTTGTAAAATTTGTGAAAGCTCCTTTTGTTTCATTTTAACTTATTTTACTGAATTTCAAATGTTATTTTTTAAATAATTTTATTCTGGTGTCCTAGCTGTAATGTGCTTCTAGGTGCTTTTTCTTTTTTTTTTAACCTGTCTCTTTTACTGGTCATGGCTTTTCATGCCATTTCATGTTCCTAGGTCTAGAAGCATTAATTTCCTGTGTGAGATTTTTATACAAAAGCTGTGGGGCTGAGGTATCTGCTGATGCACTGTTTGGTTATTTTTTTCTGTTCTAGTTAGAAGGGAAAAAAAAAAAAAAAAAAGGTTATTTAATCATTGCCTCACTGCTTTTTTCAGCTACTAGTGGGGAAAAAAAAATAAAAAAATGAGTAAAACATAGGAAAGAGAGAACATGTATTAACCTAACTCAATATGTCCTGTAAAAATAAATAATTCCTGCTCCTACTTTATTCTTTTAGTCTGCAAGTAAGTCTCAGAATACATAACAATAATTTACTTTCCTGTAGTCACTGAGTAAAGCAAGAATGGAAGTAGATGTTTTGGTCCTAGTAATGATCCTTGAAGGTGAAGCTGAGCTTCCTCTCTTTAGCATTTTATGAGTAAGACTGCCCAGTGTCACACCGAACACTTCCCATAGTTGGTGTAGCTGATAGCTGGCTTTTGCTTGAATTAACATTACAACAGATTGACACACATCATCATCAAAAACATTCTCAAAGTTAGAAGGCAATGTGCAGATTATAGGGCAGGTCAAAATCGCAACTGTAACAAGCAGATTAGTTTCACATCTTGCTATTTGAAGTAAAAGGACATTTATTTATTTATTTATTTATTTCAAAGAAAGGAAAAGGAATACAGTATCTGAAGAAATTTAACCCATCTGTAGTGTAGTACTGTGCTACATGTGAATAAAGTCAGGGAAAAAAAGGAGATACTGTGCCTGTGCTTGGATACACGAAACCGTAAAATAAAATAATAAGAAAGTGATAAACACTGAAAAAGGCCAAACAATTTAGTAAAACCTTTAAGAATAACTGCATGGAGAGATATCATCAGTTCCACCTGTAAACATACTTTCTTAGCTTGTGTTCCCAATACTAATCCTCTGACATATTCTTCCTAGGATGATAGCATGATTACAGCATGAGTGCTGGCTATTTTTGTTACTCTGTCATTCTTTTACCCTTTCATAAGTTAAAACGTAATGAAAAGATCGTATAGTATTATGAGCAATGCCTAGCAGGTTGCAGCAATAGACTCTGCACGTTCAGCCTTTTTCTTGTCCTGCCAAGAACTGCTGAATTAGAAGCTGCATTACCCACAGCTCCATAGGCTGATGTGAGGAATATTACCAAGAAAAATAGGTTATTGGAAGATTTCCTTGTCCTATTGATCTTTAACTTCTAGATATGTCTTTTTAGAAAATAATGGTAGTTGATAAATTTTATTTAGCACAAGGTGCTCAAAATTTGGACTAATTTTGGCTGTTAGACAAAGTGATGGTCTTGCTTTCAGGACAAGAAATCACAGGGGTTGTTTAAAGGCATTTTTTTTTCTTCAGTCTCAAAGTTTACCGGAATGGAGTATACAACCTTCTTTTGTCAGGGTACACAGTAAATTCTTTTTGGAAAACATAGATAAATAGACACAAAAAGAAAAAAGAAATATATGCTTCTCAATTTATATGATCTATCTGAAATTAATTTTGTGTCTAGATACAGCAAAAAGGTAATTTGTACCAGTATAAGAAATGTTTGTGATTTCCCACCTTAGAGAATGCTAGAATCATGGCATGACTTTCCATGACTATCTATAATTTCTGCCATGGCAGCATGCCCTGTGATTTTGAAAGGTTAATCAGAGCAGGTTGAAAGGAAGGGAACAGTGATACCACATAATATTTAAGTGTTGTGTTGTCCTGCCAGAGTTTGTGGCTTAGGCAGTCTCTTTTAACTTTTTTGTACAAAACAAAAATGAATACAGAATTGATCTGTATTGAAACAGAAGCACTTTTTAATAGGACAAAAATTGCTTGGAAATTAACAAAACAGTGCATTTTACCTAAAACAAAGTACCTCTTTCCTTTGGAATACTTTCGACCATGGAAAGTTCAATTCACAAAACCAGCAGGGAAAAGGAAAGCACTCTAGTTTAATGTGGTTTCTCGTCTGTGTTCTGATCATCAGGGTACTCACTCACATTTTGGAAAACCAATTCAATTTCAACCTCTTCCAGTTCAGAAGAGATCTGAATAGGTAGCTGTTCCTTCCAGATGAGTACTCTGACTCCTGAGTTCGCTGGTGTCAGTTGCTCTTGACCTTCACCTGTTGCTTTTGTTCTGGCAGCTGAGTGAATGGAGACTGACTACAGCCCTTGCTACTGGCCTGACATTTGTGTCACTAAATACATGCAGCTATTCTATATAAAATACAATGAAAACAAAACAAGCAAACAAACAAAAAGAACATCATCCCAAACCTACTGTAAAGTTACCGGCTAGGTATGAGCATCCACCAAAGCTGTACGGAAGTCTGACGCATGAGACAGTGTAATCTATGCTCCTCCTGTGTTATTTGTGTATCAGGAGAATTTCCTTGGTATTATGCAGCTTGTTTACAAACCCTTGATCCTGTAGGAACAGAATACTCTAGAAACAATAGGGGGAAAATGACCCTTTTTATAAACTTCTGTGAATTTTCAAACCTGTTAGATTATATGGAAACTAAGATGTCAGTATTGTTCCCTTTAGTTTCCATTTGAGCTGAGTTTGAATATATGTTAATCCAGTTACTGTATGAAACTCTTCATGGAGTGGAAATATGCAAATTTTAAACTGCGGTTTTCTTTTTTTTTTTTTTTTTTTTTTTTTTTTTAAAAAAATAATTTTTTGAGTTCTGCAGTTTTGCAGTTTTCTAATGGGCTGTTCTGCAGTGACCTTCATGTTTAGAAACAGAGAATTATTACACAAGGATTCTGGAATTTTATTTGTTGTGACTTAGAATCTTACTACTGTCTGTGAAGTGAAGTGCCCTTAATGTCACAATATTGTTTGCATTCTCAACGGTAATGCTCTATGACTGGAGAAAGGATTTTTTCCTTTATAAATGGATCATTTTGTTGTCATGAAATATCATTACAATAACAAACATTGTAATAAAACTAACATGCCCTTCTGCTACTGCCAGTCTTTCCCACAAAAGTATACATCACTGTGATAGAAGAATGAAAGGAAACATGATACGATAGGTTAAGAGAACATGGATATGTAATTCATGGCTTGTTGTAGTTTTTATCTATAATTAAGCAATTTTCTTTTCTGATACAAGAGTTTTCCACTTGTATTTGCATGTGGCAAGTCAAAGACAAGGAGAGTGTAACAGTTTCCCTACCTTAAAACATAATAGACGTTCTGCCAACATTATGTTAACTTCAGTAGCGTAAAGCTTTCTACAAGATCATGGAATTTTTACTTCAGTGGCACCAGAAATAACTGTGATCAAGTGGTAAGAGTTCTTTGCCCTCCATTTTAAATTTGTGCCATTTCTGCCAAGGCAGAATCAGTACGTTTGAAATTTCAATTCACGTAATAGCAAAAAGGTAGAAATATTGCAGAGCAGCTTACTGTACACTTTATCCTTAGTCAGCTGCTTTCGAACTTTTTTTTTGTTTTCCACAAATTCCCACCAGATATATATACATGTATATGTACACGTCTTTTTATATTTCCATATATTTCCAGTACTTTTGCTCTTATCATGGATTAACGGCTAAAAAGACATTTTTCTATTTAAAATTTAATGAAGAATTTTGGTTCACACAATGAAAGCCTAAGAACTTATTTTTTTATAAAACATTGCTGAAATCATTTCTCCCTGAACAGTATTTAAACACATTCTATATATGCTTTTTATAAACATGGTGTAAAAACAGTAATTTATTTATTATTATAATTTATTTATTATTATTCACTGTCTTTATGAGAAATATCCAAGTGCAATGCAAAATTTTTCTTGTTCTTTCATCGGATTTTCTTCAGTTGTGTAATAATGTTCTTGTTACTATAATATAGTGTTTTTTCCCTCAAATATGCTGTAATAGTTTTTACAAATACTGCTGTCACTGTTTACGTTCTTCTCAACTTTCTCTTCTTTTATCTAAGTTGAAACTAGTTAAACCCTTGAAAATAGCAAGAGATTCTACTCAGTAATCATGGAAAATACTGGTCTCACTTGAATTTCAATAGTCTGTATTAAGCTAAGAGGCAGAATGTATGCCTTCCTACTAATACTCTGTTCAAGACTGTAATCCTTCTATTTGCAAATTATTTAAACCAGCATGGTATAATACTAAAAAATGGCAGTATTTCTCCCCCCACAGTTATTAAGAGAAAAAACAGTGTCCAACTACAGTAATTTTAAGGAGTTAATAACAAGTCTAACGTGTCTTAATGTGATCTTTTCTGAAATTATTACTTTATTAAAGGGCTGAACGTAACCACTTTTCCTGTTGAAAGGAGCTGTATGATGCAGAGCTGTGCATTGCAATTAGCAATTCTCTAAATTACAGAACATTTGCAAATCCCGAGGTTACTTGATACACACATTGCACATTTGTTTCCATAAGAAAAGGTACTGAGATTTTAAGGTCAGCCCCAGTCTGAAAAACAGTTTTCCTACTAGCAGCTGAGAACATACACATATGCTCTGGTCCTGTGGAGGTCATGGAGCTGCAAGGAAGGCTCTCCTGCCTGCCTGCCCATTCACCCCATGCACATGCTGGCAGAAAACAGTAGGTGCAGCTGTAGGCATTCTGTCGGCAACATGCGAGCAAGTTGCCTGGCCAGCCAGGGGAGATGCTCATGCATGCTAATTAATGGTAGAAACACGTTACGTTCCACACTCAGGCTTGCTTGCTTTCCTCTCTTTGTAAATATAATAGGAATAAACAAAAGAAATACTTTTATTTTGCTTACATGTTGTGTTTGTCTGCTCTCCCAGTTTTCTCAGGAAGCAACCTGTCTTTTTTTGTTTGTTTGTTTGTTTTTTGTATTTGGGAAGAGGAATGCAGAGTGCACTAGGGTCTGTGGAGAGGAAGAAGGAGAAGGAGGAGAAAAAAAATCTTGAAAAGAGGGAGGTGAGGAGGGAGATATGGAAATCTCATGGAAATCCTTAGAGCTAGGAAGAGAGTAAGGATATTGCAGCAGTAAGACAGGAGCTGGATGACCCAGTGTGGGTCACAAAGCCTGTGTATGTACTATAGTTTGGTGTTTTGTGAAAATTGTCCCTTTTAACAATACGGAGATAATGTCTTTACGGAAACTCATTTCTGAAGAGGGAATATAGTATTTTCATCATTACTTTGGAAGTGTTCCCTCTCCATTTGTGTTCTAATTGCTTCTACTAGTTGTTTGTACTGCCAAGATACTGTACTGTTCAAATCAACATGAAACTGCGAAGAAATCTGAAACTGTTCATTTGGTCTTCATTGGAATGAAACCTTGACAGCACCATTGCTGTACTTGATTATATAAAATGTGTGTGTGGTTTTTTGTTTGTTTGTTTGTTTTTTGTTTTGTTGTTGTTTACTGTTTATACCAGTTTTATGCTCTGTTACTGTCTCTGAAAACTTGTAAATACTGAAGAATTTCCACAGACATAGTCTACCTCTAATGGTGAAAACAGTTGTGGGGTTTTTTTGTTTTGTTTTGTTTTGTTGTTTGTTTTTTTTTTAATTGAATTTGCTGATTCGAATCTCCACATGCTGTGCTGTTTGTACACCTAAAATGGCTGTTTTCTGGTTCAGGCTAAGGTGCAGCAAAAATTTCATGAGCATAATCATACTTGAAGCATGTTGTCAAAGTATGGCAGGATTTTCCTAACAGCTGAGCCAGGAATATTTCTGCCACTGAAGAACCCAATTTATTCATCCACCTTTCTCCAAAGATACAAAGATATCAAAGCTTTTTTTTTTTTTTTTTTTTTTTTTTTTTTTTTTATGTAGAATACTTTGTGCATTCGTAGAGGTATGCAATTCTCAAAACCTCAGAGGTTTCTAATAAACATTCAGATAACAATAAGCTTGCTAAAGTCATTTTGTAATCTCATTAATCTGTGGCCATCATTCCAGTTCAGTTTGGAGAATGGCTGAGGGTATGATCATGCTGCATTGCTTAAATATTACATTTGCTTGATTTATTGATGCATATAATTGTATCTGTGAGGTTTTATGTTTTGTACAGATTTCATGTTTGGGAAAGTTCATATTTTGATCACAAAAGATTCTGAGAAGTCGTGACATTTTTTCATGTACATGCTTTAAAGTAACTACGAAAGCAGAAAAATTTGTAGAAATCCTTTCAGTAAGCACTGTTTACTCATCTTGTGCCCAAAGTGAGTCAGAAATCTTGTAAATCACAACTGTATGTATTACACAGCTCTTACTCATTCTGCAAGTGCTGTGAATCCCATGTGTTGAAGACGTGCTTATGTAGCATATATTATGCCTGGAGCACGCGTCTGCTCCATCCCAAACCCTTTTCACATCTACATTGTAGAAATATTACCCTGTCAGTCAGGCAAGAAATTTAGATAAACTTAATAGCACAGCAAATGTACATCTGCACCAACATCCATCATCTGCAACGTAGGAGAGTCTGAGCCATCCAAATGCTGTTACAAGGTTATGCCATCTACCCTGGCAGTAAGATTGCAAAGCCAGTTCTAGACAGAGCAGAAAGGAGGTTGTTTCAAAGGAGGTGTGGATTTATAGCAGTGGTCAGGGCGCACCAAACACATATTCTACTACACATATTCTATCATCTGGCAATTTATAAAGTAGTCTGGAAGCAATGTGAAGATACTTGCAGGATTAGGGATTTTGGTCCTTGATCCAGCCACTTGGAACAGTGTTGTTTACCAAGAGATGGCTCCTTCTAATTCCTCTGTTTGCCAGACTGTTTCTGTAGCTTTCTTTCCCCTCTAAGAGCCACAAAGACAATTCTCCTTCACACCTGGTGCTAGAACAGCTCTAACTAGTTAGAAAAGCAACCAATCACCCAGAAGGTCCGGTCCAGCTCATACAGTGTGGGCCTGAGACACATTTGGCTTTTACAGAGTTTTCGTATAATTTAGCTGCTAAATTCTTCAGCAAGTTTCTGGTGTACATATGCAACTTGCAAGTCCCAGACTAGTAATGTGTCCAGATTAAGGCAGTTTTCAAAGAGTCAAAGAAAAAATCCACTGGCACTCCCCTTCAGATTTGAATTGTCTGCTCCAGTGAATGGAAAGTTTCTGACAGCCTTGATTATATGTACTGCTGCTTGATGATGAGGGAAAACTAGGCACTTTATTTTTTTTGTTTTGAGGAAGGATCTTTAACAATGGAAAGTGCTAGTTTGTGAAAGCATTAGCATATTTCATCAAAAGTTATTACTGAGACGATGGCTAGATGAGACAAAAAGTTCTGAACTAAGGAGGAGAAGAACTCAAGTTCTTGTTCAAATCAGGTAATGCCAAATAGAGTAACATATAGTTGGACCTCAAGACATGTTCTTTACCTCCAGGATATTAATGACAAGTGAGGATTCAGCAATCATGCATTTCCATTTACAGTATGTTCATCATTCTGAATGTGTTAAAGAAAGTGAAGGAAGGCAAATACTTATTAACTTTAATCGGTACTGCATGGCCAGACACTCTTGATTTGTGGTTCTGATTGATGTGTCTATCTCCATTCCTAAAATAGTTTTATTCATTGGGCCTTCCTTGGCAATCAAATCTCAGAAAAGTCTTGCATGTCAGCAGCAAGAGTCTAGTAGAGGCTATTTCTGTGAAGTAATTACAAGATGATTTCCTTTTTTTATGATATTCTGCATCCCCTGAGTTAGTTGGCACCACAAAAATGGTTTTCATCCTGTGTACTGTGCTGTGTGCATGTAATGCTCTCTAGCTTTCACCTAAAATGCAGAAGAAAAATTAGAAATGTATTATTGGAAATTTCATTTGAAAATGTCAGAAGTGCATTTTAAGTATGTTGACCGACAGACAATGGTATTGAGATGCGAACAACCAAAACAGGGATCCCTGAAATGGTTTCTTATGTTCTCAAAATTGACTAATCGCGGGTTTCTTCAGTTTGAGCATTCTTGAGATACATTTAGTACTGGAATTCAAGAAAACGTAAATATTGCGTCTCTTGAAAATCATTGGAAGCATGATAATACAACCAAAAACTGGCGACACCAAAACATTTTAGTTATTTTTCAGTACGTCTCTGTTCTGTGTGCTTTGATTTAATTTACCTGTACTCTAACACAAGAATACTGTTGATGTTATCTTTAAGAACAGTTACATCTGAGGCATCTGAAATATTTTTTTTTTATTTTGTGTGCAGTTTTCAGGAGTACTGAATTCCTCATAAGTGTGATGTCAGACACTGTGATCCTGTATTCCTCTAATACACAGACCAGATGAGAAAGATCCCTGTAGGTACCGTGCATAGCCAGACAGAAGTATATGTAGTTTATCTTAGGAAAGGGTTTGATGTCAGGGACTTCTTTGGCCTATCTGGGACTTCCTTACTTTCTTGGGAGATAAGAACATTTGAAGATTGTTACTAGATAATATAGGAAGTAAGTCATGATGTGTATACGTTATAAAATACTATCTTATTGGCATGATGGATTTTCCAATCTAGAGTATTTTATCTGAGATAGGCTTTGAAGGCAGAATTGTATCACCCACATATTAAATCTCTTCAGTACAAACAGATTCACTGCTTGTATGTGACATACAGAGGAATTTCTCAGCACCCCACAGTTCTTGGGAACAATAGTTATATAGAAGTGAAGGAGACAATTTCCACTTGCAGAAATACCTGCAGCTATAGTCACCATGTGCAGGAAGAGCAGCACTAGATACAGCCAATGTCTGCTGTACAACTGAACTGGATAAAATAGCAACCAATGGCCACAGTCCTTTTTATATACACCAGAGATGTTCACAGGCAATTTGTGGAGAGCAGTAAACTGAAAATACTCACTGGATACAAATATTCAGCACCGACATTTTCCCCATTATCTGACAATACGAGGTTACTGAAGTTCTGTGGTGTTCAGGGCTTATTCCCTTAGAAGTTACTGCAGAGCTTCTTTAACC
The DNA here is from genome assembly GCF_009819795.1 of Aythya fuligula. Lineage (NCBI taxonomy): Eukaryota > Metazoa > Chordata > Aves > Anseriformes > Anatidae > Aythya > Aythya fuligula. Next base: position 21,695,401 of record NC_045562.1, on the reverse strand, counting down.
ATATATCCCTAGGTTGCTTTTGTGCGTTATATTGCCATCCATAGTACTAGTAATTATTACAAGAGCTCGTGCTTGCGTATGTCATGTAAAAACTGTGCTGGAGGAAAGACTTTTAACAAAAGTGAGGTTGGCTTTAAAAAAAAATAGTGAGAGAAAGTGAGAGAGAGTATTTCAATTCAGGACATCAATTAACACTGATTTGCACTGGAATGCATTTGAAAGTACATGCAATATTCACATGCCAAATGAATTCATTAAAGACCAGTGTGATTACAGTGAATGTCAAATGAATTAATAACAATGGGACCTTTAAGTGTTACCATTAATTTCACAGTGTGTTGCTGTTTTATACTTATGGGCTCTGAAGCTAAATGACACTCTACAGTTGCCCTAGTAGATTAATTGTGCATTAATAATCTATGGGTGGGCTAGCAATCTGGTGGGCACTTACATTTCATTGACACTTGGATACTGAAGATTATCTTCATTTCTAGTTCTCAGTGAGGAAAGTCATTTTGGGTTTAAAATAGGCTTACAATATTTCTTGTCTGTTCAATCGGAGTTCTTAAATCAGCATTAATTTTTTTGTATTTTAGGTCCACATGCAAAGTTGAGCTTGATTAAGAATTAAGCCCTTCTTTGTTGTTTGTTTGTTTGTTTGTTTGTTTGTTTTCTGTATATAGCTGTCTATCTGGGAAATATGCTAGTGATTCTGCTTGCTAGTTGACGTCCTAGGTTGTTTGGGCCTTTATTTCACTGACTAGTACTCAGGAAATTATCTCTGCAGGTCTAACTACTCTTTTTTTTTTTTTTTTTTTTTTTTTCTTTTTTAATTAAGACACTTAGATCTCTTAAGTTTAGGAGCCTACCGTTGTTAGAAATGTATGCTTTTATTCAGAGCTCAGAAAGTGCGTACCAGTTTATTTATTCAATGCCTTATTTGTGCTGCCTTGGCAGGAGTAGAGCTCAAAATAAGTGATAGTTTAATTAAAAAGTAACCCTTTGTTCGCCACATATTTCTAACTAATAAATTGTATATTTTTATTCCCAAATACTGCAATTCTGTTAAAATTGTTATCTAACACACACACACACATATGTGAGTTCTTAATGTAGAGGAACTGATTTTACTGTTATTAGGCCTTTGCATTTTGAAAGAAGATTTTACTTGACAAGTTATTCTGTATGTTTTTCCAAAATGAAACACTAACACTGTAAGCTGTCGTAAGCAAGTAAACCCAAGTCCCGAGGAAAAGTTTGTGTGACTGAAATTTTGTCTCATTTTTCAACTTAGTCATTTCTTCCAATAAAAGATACTATCCTTCTTTACAAAGTTAGCCTCTCTTAAAATTTTACATTATCATTCCTGCAATGAGATTAATACTACATAACATTTGAATCAGGACACAATTAGTAATGTGGTTTTAAAGGCAGATGTTGTGTTTGCCTGAAAGAGGCAATAAAGTGAAGACAGGGAAAATCTGATTTCCGTATGGGAAGGGGAAAAAGTCTAAAAAACAAGGCAGTATAACCTCTGTTTGTTTCTTGGGTGTTGTTTGTTTAAGCCAAGAGAAAGTTAATCGATCTCAGACCTATGTACAAATCAGATTTGTGCATGTACAAACTCATGCTGTTGGACATCACCATTGCACAGATGTCTAAAACTCTTTTGGATGCTCTTGTACAAAGGCAATTTGATCAGACAATAATTCAAGTTGCAAAACTAGAATGGCAATAACACCTGACCGAGAGCCACCTCCTTTTCAAATGGCATTTGCTCTCTGTATTAAAGGTACATTTGTAAACAAACCAGTCTGTGCTAGAAGTAACTTAAACAAAAAGTATCTAGCGTAAGAAGTAATCGTCGTGAAAATTTATGATACCTGATCAAATGACTAATAAAGCCACTTATAAAATACCTGTATGTAGCATAAGTCATTAATCAAATTTGCTAATTGCATTGGCATTGCATTTCTTTCTACCTCAGTTTTGTAGGACCAGACTCTGTCTTAGTATACAGACACACATAAACATAGAAATGCTCCATTTATATCTAACTGGATATTGATAAATGGCTCATCAGTCACATATTTTGAATTTCATTCATTAGGTTCTTTTTTCACATCAAGTGTCCCATGACACTTCCATGCTTAAAGCAAAGATAGTAAATCACTTAAGAGTATCTTGAACTTAAAAATTGAAAAAAATATTGTAATTCTGAAGTTCCACCCAAACCTAGGAATGTCTTGCCCACGAAACACACGGCTCTTACTGAGAAATGTTCTGTGTGTGTTCTGGGATATTCTAAGTAACGGTGAGGAGGTGCTGCCAGTTTCTGATAATATCACCCAGAATGTAACATTTGCACATGCATAGACACACACAGAGAGCTCGGTTTATGTGTTCTGAGACTGCATATGTGGGTGTGGATAAATGAAGCCAGTTCATCAGTCAAAGCTTTGCACATTTGAGACAAACTATATGTTGCTGTGATTTACACCGTGTAATTAAAATGCTTATTACATAACACTGGTAAATCACAGGTGAAAAAATAAAGTCTCATTTTTGCACTTGTTGCAATCAAATATATATTCACAAATTCCCCTTTCCTCACCTGCTGGTAGCTTGTATGGCCCTACATACTTACATTTGTGTTTGATTTAACCAAGGGAGATTGACGCTTGTTAAAGTTATTTCTAGTAAATGCCAGTATCAAAAAATGCATTTCAATCTCCATGTTTTCCTGTGTGTGCATCTAAGTATATATAAAAATTGCAAGAATTTAGATTTACACATGAACTCTAATTTTATTATAAATTTTGTGAACATGGATATATATCTTTAGTGAAGGAATAGCAGTAGTGTTTGTCCTTCGCTCCCCCACTGCACAAGCTGGGGAGTGAGATGGGAGGTCCCAGGCCAGGCAGGAGCAGTGCCCCCTCGCAGCCTTGTAGTCTGAAATGCAGCTGGTCACTAATGCTTACATCACCCCTCAGAAGCAGCATTGCTGTCAGCAGGGTTGCCACATCCCTGCGTAGCCTCAGGGAAGAGATCTTATTTCCTCCAGAAGCCAGATCTCCTGTTCCCTTGCCCAGCTTAAGGGAACTTGTCCTTACCTTCTTTTGCTTCAGCAGCATTCCTTGAACTGTCGTGTTATGGGAAGAAGTATATCAGGCAAGATTTTTAGGCTGCAGTAAACTGATTGGTTTTATTGGACTCAGTAATAAAATAGTCAACACAGAGAATTAAAAATACTGTATTTAAACCATTCATATTAAAAATGTTACATCTATGAAGTATGAACAGGCTGAAAATACATTTCTCAAAGAAAACCAACCCTATCTTAGAGGGGTTGAACAAAGAATAATGACATTTTGACATATGTTGTTTCAAGAAATCTGGGCATTCAAAACTGACACTGAGAGCCTCAGGTGGTGCTTTTGTTTGTATAACTTATCATTGTAGAACTTCATTGAAAACCCTTCTTTTTTAACATCTCTGATATTACTCCGAAGCTATCCATTCATAAGATAGTTGAACATCAACAGTTCTCTCACAGAAGTTGAGTGGAAGCAATAAAAGCCGTTATTAATCTTATTATTAAATATAGTATCTGTTACGAGAGTTTCCTTGATGAATTACAGCTTATTAGTGCCTCCGGCCTAATTTCATTGTGGCAGACAGATGGATTTCACTTTACTTGGGAAAGCTCCTCTGTCTTGGTAGAGGAATCTGAAAGCCCTGTCTTTGGGCTCTCGGTATGGGATTTCATGTACCCATTAAATAAAAATGGGCTTACCCTTGCCACAGAGATGCAGAATAATGTTTTAATGTGAAGGGGTTGGGGAAATGAGCTTTTCTCATTTCCCATTCTATCATTTCATGCCATTTTTTTAACATTTGGATACCATCCGCCTCCAGCCTCCCTGTTCATTAGCAACAGCTGTGTGCCCACACAGTCCCTGCATCACTGACAGGGTGACAGGCTCTTTGGAAACTAAATATTGTTCTATACTTTGTGACAGTATTAGAAGCAGTAGCAACTATCTCTTCCTCTGCAGCTGAACGTGGGGGAGTTCAGCCTCCCCAAAGGTTAAGGCAAGCACTGCAGAGGTACGTCCCCACTTTTGCACTTACAACTGAACACAGTTTTTTTCTGTTTGTCTGCTGTTCTTCCTCCTCCAACAGCTCAGCTACCTCCGGCTCCCTATCCTCTTTCACTAAATAAGGACCTACCTAGTCAAATATCTGAGGTACCAGTAATGAGCAAACCTAGTATCTGGTTAAGGAGTTTATTCTTTGTTAATTGATTTTAGCAATTTTTATTTTAAAATCGTATGAAATGTAAGAAAGTGCGTCGCATTACAAAAATCTGTAATTTCCAACTTTTATTTGACTTTTCCTCAATATAAACGTTTCCTAGAAAAATGGTAGTGAAGATAAATACATAGAACAGGAGTTCTACATAGTATTAGAAATGCCCTGTCTTGGTTACACCCATGATAAATGCAAATATAATTTTGAACAGTTGTCCAGGACCCACTAAACACATTTTTATATCAGATTCATATCTTGTGCCATCATTTCTTCTTTGGGTGTTACCAGAAACTGTCACAAATCACTAAAACTGTTGAGATTGTGCTTTTTTCTTTTTTTCCTTTACCGAGCTGAGCCTGTTTACCCTTCACACCTACAAAGTGTTCCGCTCTTCCCACAGTCTTAGATAACATGTTTGTATCTAGACTGGTATCCAGTCAAAATGTCGTGCCAGATTTATCCACTTAAGTGACACAGTTGCTTGCTTCTTTGGAGGAAACTAACACACTGCACAGATATAAGATTACTGTCTAGGATTTTTTTAAGTCTTTCTTTATAGAAAAAAAATGAGTTTCGATTGTGTTTAGTCCTTCCAACCACAGCAATGAGAAAGTTCAATCCTGGGTCCTAGGTAGAATAGCTGCAACAGGTTGGTTTATCCCAACTGAGATCCCATTTGGGTGTTCTTTGCCTGCTAGAATAGGTTTGGGGATTTGCTGAAACAGAGGAATTCTCCCACATATCTGGAGCCTACAAAAGTTCTCATCTGTTAGCTTGTTTTGTCAGTAGCAAATGCAGCTTGCTCTCCTAACGGTAAAGAAAGACTGGCTAGCAGTAAGAATGAAGATAATGGACTGTACAAGTTTTAGCTGTATATTTTACCATTGTACAGCTAGACTCTTAACTGCAATACTATTAATTGTTCAAGTTGTATGTTGTGACAAGGCCCCCTATGAAGGAGAACAGCAGTTTATCAGTTTCATCACCTAAGGTGCATCTAAGATGCACCATACTACAACCTGGGGTTTGGGTTTCTGCGTTGTCCAGACCAGGAGTATTTGACTTTTGTTTCCTATGAGAGACTGGGGCAGTATTCCAGCAAAAACTGCTGGATCAGGAGTTTATGTGTACCCTGATCAGAGAGCTCAGAAGCACTCCAAAGTCTCCAATTTTAGGCAAAGTTCTAGCTGTGAATTTGACAGAGATAGGGTTATAGTCCTCTAGAGTCAGAATTCTCACCACGAGTCATAATTCCTTCTGCATAAATTAAAATAATAATAATAATAATAATGACCGAAAGAAATCTTCTCTTGCCTTGCAGCCAAGGATATCACCAAAATAGAGTAAGTCAGAATTTTTGCTTTTCTTTTGTCCCACATCAACTTTTCCATCTCCTCTTCCCTATAAAGCCTTAAATCAGCATAGACTATTTGGAGTTTTCCCCTCACTGCTCCTTAACTTGGAACTGATAAATCTTCTATTGAGGTTAATGGCAAAAAAAAAAAAAAAAAAAAAAAAAAAAAAAGACATAAATAGCAGCAAATTTTGGCCCCGGATATTGTGAAATGTTGATAAAATTATCTGTAACTTAGCAAAGTTCTTTTTTTTTTCTTTTTTTCTTAAGAGCTTCAAGAAGTTGGCAAATCCCCTGTTAAACTTCCTAATTTGAGCTATACTAGGTATTTGCACATATTAGACTACTAGATCCTAATGTTGTGTATGCTTTTGTTCTAATTTAAAATAAAAACACTACTCCGTTATTGAGGGGAGGGAGCTGATTAGCATAAAATCTTCTGCTTAAGAAAGTAGGATACCCAGAAGAGGCTTGCAGTTTTTAACCTGAAGTAATTCAGTGAAGTAGAGAAAGAGGAACCCAAACAGGAAAAACTCCCATCTCAGAGTCACAAGAAGAGACATGTGCAGCTCTGTTAGAATCTGGATGCTCACCAGGGATCTTACTAGCTCAATGCATCAAGAAGAGATGTCTGTCAAGCTCGTTCAAACTTTGCTTTCCCAAACAACAGCCATATGCTACAACTAACAGCATAAAGCACAATGAGTCAACTCCCAACACCATGAGATTCCACAATGTTTATCAGTTATTTTCTTTTAATTTTCCATTAGATCTTTTCATTTCCTCAGTTTCCCAGGCAGGTCATAACAGTAGCAGAGTGCTCAGGAATGTGAATTTAATTCTTCAGGCTTTTGGTTTGATGGTATTTTATCATTAGAGGAAGTTGAGGTCATATTATGATGATTCACAACACTTTACCCCATCTGGGAAGGCATTAAGCAGACTTGACACGGATCTCTACACTGACACAGCACATCCATGCTGCCAGTGTTGATTCCAGTATTAAAAACAGTTGCCTGCCTGCTGCAAAGCAAGTATCATCATTAAAAGGTACTTAAACAAGCTGGCTTCCTCTCTCTCTCCACTAAATGTCCTAATGATATAAGGCTAACGGTTCTTGGGATTGCTTTAAGCTGTAGGGTGGAAGAGTGTTTTATTCACCGACCGCCTAGACTGCCAGACTTCAATTCCCACAGCCATCAGCTACGCCCTCTTTGTGAGCCTGCGCGCCAGCCAATCCGCACAGAAGCACTGCGTCAGATGGCTGAGTAAATAAATGATGGGCAGTGGGCCTGGAGCCAGAAGTACTCTCCCCTTGCACCAGTGAGAAAAGTAACAGGAGAGGAAGGCTGTGCTCTGATGCTACTACTACTAATAAAGAAGGCAAAGGCAGTAAGCTCTGCATGTTTGTCACCTAATATTACATCCCAGCAGCTCATGATGTGGTGTTAAATATGTCTGAAATCTCCTTATTTTTCTGAGCCTATTTACCAGTGCTTTCCAACGCAGATGGAACCCTTTCTTCCTGCACATATTAATTCATTTGTTATTTATGCACTTCTGATCTTTCTGACATTTTGTCCTTTGGCCTGCTACCAAGTCATTTTTTATACATGTTCTGAGAAAAGGTGGCCCTTGCCCTGCAGTGAGCCTCACAAATCCCTGACACACACATATGCATTTTTTATTGTTCTCACATGTTGCTTAACAGTCTGCATGATTCCTGCTTTACAGCACAGCAGATGGGTTCCTGCATAGCGGTGAAACAGATGAGATGTTCAAATCGATTGTTTTATCAACAATCAGTTGTAGATAAAAATCATTTTAATGAGAGAAATTAATGGTGTTTGCAAACATGATGTTAATTAAAGAACATAGCTTGGGCTTTTTTTCCTCCGTTTTTTCCCCCTGCACACAATTTTTGTTACCCATGACATCTTTCATTATTGACTCATGCCCCAAAGAAAAGGCGATTAAAATCTGCTTTTGTTTGATGTAGCTTTTATTGAAGAAAGAAATAGATCTTTCTGAAGCTTCCTGGTGAGATGAAAGTCTAATTATCTCCACAAATGAAAGGAAAAGCTTTAATTAGGCCTGTGCTGAATCTGTGCACTGTGAATTTGTGCATTGTGATGGATGGAGCCCACATCTCCTCAGTGACTGCAGTTGAAATAATGAAGAAGGAGAAGAGGTAACCTGCTCCCATGATTCAGCTGGCAGAGCAGACTTGGAGGTACACCTGTGTTGTGAGAGCGTGCCCAGAGCAGCTGCCACAGGCCATGTTTCTGTGCAGTGCATTCGGCTGTTTTACAGCCTCCTCCTGAGCTTTGATCTCTTTTCAGACAGCAGGGGTCCTAACAAATCAAGCTTTTCATGTTTCACTCAGTTTCACTCTCTTTTGCTTCACCATTCATACTCGAACTCCAAAGAGGACGGATAAAATATTGTCTTTTTCTGAAGCAATTAATGATCAGCAGTGGACATGACTGAAGTGGGCATTACGCCTTTTGCGAGGTATTTTGAAGTTGACTATGGAGTAATGGCTGAGAAAGAATCTGAAATCGTGTTTATGCATTTTGCCATGTAATTAATTCCCTATTAGTGTTTTTAACAACCTTTGTGCATAACACTTGATCTGCTATGCACTTCTTTGCAATGCTATAATGTCTGTGCAGTTAGGAAAGGTGACACTCTAGGATAGTGTTAGACTGCAAATGACCCTCAGGGAGAAATTTGAATTATGACAAATAATGCACTCTCCCAGATTTTATAACATTTCCAATCTATTTTTTACCATGTTGCATGCAGCTTACTCTGTCTTCATGTAGTCCACCTGATAGCAGGAAGGTCAAACTGCTACTTATTCACATCACTTGCAGCCAGCATATTCTTCTTTGTAAGTCATAAAGCACCTTTGACATCAAGGGCAGTCAAGGAGATTACCTCCACACCTTTCTGGACATGATAGCAGTAAAAACAGGGAAGAAGTAATTGAAGACAAAGTTAAATCAGCACGAGCAATCTAATCTTTTATTCTTTCTGTCAGTATATTGTGTTGTTTAAAATGTATTGCTTTAATTGTACACCAGTCTCTGGAATTGCAGAGCTTAGCAGTCAACTGGAAACATGCAGAAAGAGAAGGATATGGGATAAATGGGAATGCATCCTCTGTTGATTTATTCAACGAAACGAGGCATCTGAAAGAAAGAGCAATGCTGTCTTTCAAAACAAACATTCTGAAAAGTCTTTCTGTAGGTACATACGCAGCATCTAAGAAGCCTGCAGTTGGTGAAAGTGAATTACATCGATTCTGAGTAATTCAACAAAGTGATATTAAGGATTTTAATTCAGTCTGTGTGAATTCAGTCTCTGCATTGGAGTTCTCCTTATAAATGCAGCTTTATCTCTCGCTACTGCAAAAAGTTCATATGTTAACAAGTTACGTGCAAGTTGGACACTTACTATGTATATTTACATATTTAGCATATGTAAACTGACATTTGTTTAGAGACCTCAGGAGTCGCTGTCACTTTCTTAGTCTGAAATACCTAGACTTGTTCTTTCCAGTCCCCTCCTGCTCTGCTCCATTTCACAGTTTCTTTGTGTACATTTGTCTCCTTTGTTTATGCCTTTGTAAGTATCTCCCTAGTGTTAGTACCAAGTTCACAGAGCTGAAGTCAAAAACCTGCCTTATACAATATTCTAATCCTTAGGCCATCAGTACTGACATCCAAGTCTGGTGCCCTAGAATTACAGGGATGATGGGGAATGTATAAAGGTCCCAGAGCTCGATATAGGAGAAAAATGCTGGGAGAAATGCTGTAACACTAGCACAGGTCTGAGCTAGGGGGCACAGCCAGGGGGGAAATGAGGAGGCAGTGGAATTCTTGTTAGACTGCTGTGCAGAGATGAGGAGCAGATAGTAAATTAGGAACGAGCACTGCAAGAACACATCTGAATCAGACCCTCCAATTAACTGTTCTCTCTCCTTCTTTCAAGTTTGATTTCCTTTTAACCTTTTATTTTATTCTTTTGATCTCAGCATCTTTTTCTTCTTGTTCAAGCGATGAGCAGTAGTGCAATAATTTTTGTTGAGGAGGTACTTTCATTGTCAGCCCCTGTTTCCAAACATAACAAGTGATGAACAAAACCTGAAAATACTCATGTACGCCATCACCATATACGACTCTGATCAAAATTTGAGATCTGGGACAATGTCTGAGCCATGTCTGTGCCAATTCCTTATGTCTACCTACCACTCCCTTGAGGGAAATGGAAGTGCTTTCAGACAGAAAATAAAACCTACCTGGTCTTTCAAAGACAAAATTAAATGTTTTTATTAATTTATATTTATTAAGCTATTTTGAAAAAAGATGTTTCTGAAATAATGGTTGAGCATTCTTAAAGCTTTTCTGGTTGGGAGTTTGAATACGGGAACAGCAGATTTGTCCCATATCTGGAAAGTATATTCACAATATTAAAAAAAGAAAAGGAAAAAAGAAATTAAAAAAGAGAGAGAGAGAGAGAGAGAGAGAGATTAATGCACTTAACCTGGTTAGCTCGTCTATTATTCTGGGTGAAGGAACAACTGCTCCAGTGCACCCATATGTGGATGTGTACAGAGAAGGAGAGTTCATATTAAATACTCCATCATGTCTTCATCACTGTAGTAGCCTGTCTTTGTATAGGTGTCTGAAACAATCCTGGTAAGAGCAGCACTTAGGACAGTCCTGCTGTTCCTTGTAATAAAAGGACAGACAAGAGGAGGCTGAAGCAGAAACTTCTTTCTGCCGTTCTTCCTCTCTATGGGAGACAGCTTTGAAAGCCTTCCTGATGTCCAGGCAGACAACACCCACTGTTCTCCCATCTACCAGGCCAGTCATTTTATCACAGAATCATATTGGGTTGGTCAAGCATGTTTTCCCCTTTGTGAATCCATGCTGACTACTGCTGAATACCTTTGTGTCCTTCACATGCCTGGAAACGTCTTCCAGGATGAGCTGCTCCAGCACCTGGCTAGGGACTGAGGTGAGGCTGACTGGCCTCTAGTTCCCTGGGTCCTCCTTCTTGCTCTTCTGGAAGATAGCAGTGACATGGGCTTTCCTCCAGTCCTTAGGCACTTCTATCAGCCACAATGACTGATACTTCTAAAAGGACAGGGTATGCTGTGAGGGACTTAGCAACAACCTGGAGTGTCTGTGATTGTCAAAACTCCATTGAAACAAAGTGGATAATGTGCCAGTAGGAAGTGTGGCAATTTGTAGTGTCTCTGGTATAACTATAGGACCAAAAGAACTGCAAAGGAATATATAGCTGTTTTCCTCTACTTCTCCAGCATGTTGCTGGTTTACTTACCTGTACTCTGAACATTATATTACACCCAAATTAGTATTATGCTGGAGTTTATGAGTCTGTATTGATTTATTAATATTTTAGGACATACTAATAAAACTTCTAGATCAAGATGGAATGCTGTGATATGCTTTCATGCTGAAGGAAAGGAGTATTAAATTGAAACTGTGGAGAAAAAAAAATAAATTCTCTGTATATATTTCTTTCAAGTTGTTGTCCCATTTACACTTTATGCTCTGGCATTTTCCAGTTTGCTACATAGGTAGGCACATAAAAGTATGGCTCCAGCACCGCCAAGATTTAAGATGTTGTTAAGCTAAATCTGAGCAGTAGGAAACACACCATATTGAAGTTTCTAGAGATTTTTTACTTCTGATAGTCACACTTCAAAGCACTCCTAGTTAAGGGTTTTCTAAAGAAGCAGAAGGTACCCAATCTGGAATGAAAATGACTTCTTACTGAATTCTAAATAAACACTGTAGATGTTAACCTCACATTACCCTGTGATATTTTGCTTCTATTGTCAAAATGTTAAAATGCTTGATGTTCTACTTTGTGTAAAATTAGGCAAACTATTTTTTGTTTGTTTAAAACTGCCATTACACAAGTAAGTTTGGAATCTAATAAAAAGTGAGATAGATCTTTATTAGAGAGCCACAAAGCTCTCTTCTTACTAAATGTGTTATCTCTATTAATAAGACAAAGCAAGAAAGTAGTTTCTTCATTGCATCCTTCACAGAGAAAAAGAAAACCTTTAACCACTTGTCATTGTTTTCACAACACTAACAGGTTTCATAGGACTTTAAATCCTGGTATTCAGAAATTCACCAAAGTTCAGAATTCCCAAGAATATAGGATTTGAAAACAAATTTTGAAGTTGGTCCCTGAAAATTTTAATTTCTTTGGGGACAAAAAACAAACAAACAAACAAACATTTTCTCTCATCTCCAAAAAGCTGCCTCAGGATCTCCCATTTGTTTTTAATGTTCTCTGTCTCTTTCTCTTTCAACTGCATGTTTTATCACAAATGACTTTTTGATAGGAAAGAATACCTAATCCAGAACACACCTCTCTCCCACTGGTGTTTGCATTCTTTACTATGGATCAGATAGAACCCATGTGATTCCTCATGGCACTGTGATATTACAGAGACCCGTTTTCTTTCTCACAACCACCAGCTGCTGTATGAGAGCTGAATGGCTTCTCAGAATTCCTTAACCTTATGTTTCCTTATACACAGTTCAGTTTCATGCCTGATTTCCCAGAATTTGCTTAACATTTTCAGAAGGACGTCATTCACCCACTAGTTGTAGCTGGATTTGGATTCATAGCTCTTCTGAAAAGAGAAAGTGATATGATTCTCCACACACACCAACGCATGATATTGTCAGATGATAAGTATTCTTCTCATCAAAATACGATGGAAAAACTGAGTCCTCCCATCCATCGGAAAACTCTGAACCAAATTAAGGATGAACATTCTGGATGCTCTTTCACAAAGATAAAAAATGGGACTAGCCATCTGGCACCTCTTGAGGCTCTTTAAAGACAGAGAGCTTTTGCTGGAGAAAGCATAAGCTGTTTTCTGTAGTTTTCTAAGGACCTGGATTCTTTTGGGCTGGTTTTTGGTTGGTTGGTTGGTTCGTTCACTTTGTTTCAATTACCTATTTGTCTGTGTTTCATGCAGAATGAGTGGCTGCATTCTGAATGCCAGCAGAAGCTTACTGGAGGTTTCTACTTAACGAGATACTTGATGCCCTGTTAAGGAAGCTGTTCCTTATTACAGGCAGGCATTCAGCAAGGGCTCAGTTGCACACATTACCACCTTCCCAGTGGCAGCTGATAATGTATGGAATAGGATCACACTGGGATCCCTCAGCACCTGCCCTGTGCTGGGAATGGTTGTTTGCCTTTTGTATGAGGCACCAGCTTTCACCTCTTGTATCCAGCAAGAACCTGTGGTGATCTCTGAGCCCATGTTATTAGTTAAGAATACAGTGGAAGTCAGTGCTTCATTCAGGGGAATGTCACAACCAGTGGTATGTCCTTAGGAAGCTTTAAACCACTGCCCTCCTTCCTTTGGTGCACAGTTGCAGAATTTAAAATAGTCATAATTGTGCAATAAGCTGAGCTATCACAAACGTACGTCTTTTGCTCACACTAAAGCTGAAAGGAGGCACTTGTTTGGTTTCATGTTCTATTGCAAATAAGAACATAGTTATATCTTTCAGATAGGGCAAACTATATATTGCATTTATGGACAATACTACATAGAACAAAAAATAAATGTAAGCCTGTTACTAAGTAGGTTCTGTGTAAAAACACTAATAAGTGGTTCACGCTAACAAGGAGCTGCTGAAGGTCATATTTGAGATATTATGCAAATTCCAAATGCAAAAATACAGCCTATGAAATAATTATTAATTACATTTGCACTTTGATTGCAGATTAAACCTCAGTTATAACAAAACAAAACAAAACAAAACCCACCAAAACAAATAAAGCCAGAACCACATGTATTTATGTTGTCTGATATAATTAGGCACTCTCCTAAATGGCCAAACTTAGAACTGCCTATTATGTCCTAGCAAACCTGTGGGAGAGAGCCTGACATGTGTTTAGCAATCATGTTTTTTTGTTCATCAGAAAAAAAATATCATTTTAAAACAATGTGGGAGGGGCAGTCTTTATCTTTAAAGCAATGGTTGGATAATTGACCTCCTTTAGCATTTAATTTCTCAAGCCTCTAGGAAGCTTAATTTTGAACATCAAAGAGGTACCTGTGGAAGAAACTGTTCCAGACTGGTGAGTAAACAAATTAGAGTTAATAGGGTCATTAGCTTTTGTGGTAAAAATTCAAACTGGGTATTCCTCACTAAGGAATGTAAATGTCAATGTTTTTAAGTCTTCTAAAATATAATTAGACATGGAACTTGAATACAAATGTTACATATCCTATTAACAAAAAACATTTTCCATACTCTGGGCATTATTTTATTAATCTTAGGGAATCACTTCTTTTTTTTTTTTTTTTTTTTTTTTTCTGTTTCTTTTTTTTCCTGGTCCTGTGCATTGCTTGCCAGACAATTAGAATAGAAAAAAAAAAAAAAAAAAAAAAAAAGTGAAATGCTGCTCAGTCAGTAATACACTGTAAACATTCAGACTGCTTTATAATACAGAACATGCTAGCTAGTTACATTTAGAGTAACAGCTATAGCTCTGTTTAACCCTTGGATCCTGATGCAGGAATATAAGAGCATTAAAAAATAAAATAAAATTCCAACAACTTACATTTCCTCATTTAAATGATGATGAATGATCTCTCATCTCCACTTTCTTATGGTTCTGTGGCTACATAAAGGGATAATTGCTGATTGAATTTGAAACAGAGAATGCAGCAAATTCAATTCCTACATCCTCTCATTTCACTTCTTTCACAACACTGAAGTCTTTTATTCAATTATCCTTGCATACACTAATAGAAATACTGCTCCCTATCTTCTACCAACCTCTGAGAAGTTGCTAGCCCACCCACATTTCCACACATTTTCCCACATCTCTACCTGCAGGCTGTGCACTCTCTCCTATCTATTTACCCTGAAATTCTTGATGCTAACCCTTCCTAGCAGCAGCAGCAAGCTCCTGGAACTGAGGGTAGCCAGAGCAAGTCTCCTCTTCCACTTTGTAACCCTCAGAAATTTAAAATGGTGGGGTTTATTCCATTTCTAGGAGCTCAGTACTTGCGATGGCTTCTTTTTAATCCAGAAAATTGTCTGCTGCTACATATGTCATCATTGAAACAGGTAGAGAGGAAACATTCCTCATAAAGAAGTAGTGACATAAGGTCAGCGTGTTTGTGGCATATAGATGGGTGGACTTCTAGGCTAACTGGCAAGACCACAAATGCATTTAGCGTAGAAGAAAATAAAATATTTGCTAGATGTGCCAAAACAGAATGGCAGAAAATATTTAGACTGGAAAACTGCAGATGGGCAAGCACATCCAGTGGTAAACCACCTCCTCACTGTGAAAACTGATTTGTATCAGCAGGGTCTGAGTGAGAGCTACAGTGAATTCTACCAAAAAGGGGAGGGTGGGGGAGAAGAGAAAGGCATTTTAAATAATTGATTGTATCCGTATTTGTGGTTACAAATATTGGATTCTTAAGTCATTAGTCTGAAGGAGCAAAGACTTTAAAAATATTAACTCTCCTCACTATTATATATTTTAATGAAGTTTATTTTTTTTCAAGTTTCCCATCATAAATCATTTTGTTGTGGTGATAATCTTGTGTAGTGGATTGACTTAATCTTCTAATCTCGCATTCTCCCTCAATAACAACTTTTTTTTTTTTTTTTTTGCTTAAGCAATACCAATAGAAGTTTTTATTAAAAAACAAATAAACAACAACAACAAAAAAAACACAAACACAACAAACTCAAATGCTCTTACATAATGTGAATCATGTTTAAGTGATGTCTTGAATTTTTTTTTTTTCCATTAGAAGGAAGCTTTTTGCACTAGTCAGGTTGTTACAACTGAGGTTTTTTTGCAAAGTGGTTCTAGTTACTGTGTGCTATTTGTCTCTAACAGTGTGCTTCAAATAAGAATCTTTTAACCTATTCCCAGATATATTTTATTACTTTTTCTTTCTGTTCTTCTGGGATCTATTCTTGTTCCCTATCTAAGGGGTTATGTCAGACCAGACTGGAAACTCCGTTCAGATGTGCAGAGAAGATATCCCATGTCTTCAGCAAGTCATCCATAGGATAGCCTGACATATCAGAAGTGGTGTTGCACTAACCTTTTCCACTCTTGGAGAATAAAATGATAATAAAACAACCAAAACATGTAATGAGGCAGGGAAGGCACAATTCTTGTGATTAAGGCCATGAATTTGAGGTGTGGAGGAGGCTTATTTATTGGAGACTTTGTATAAAGCATCACCAATTCTAGTAATAAATAGAATAGATGTAAGCACACACACAGGCCCAGGCATACAGTTGAATATCACACCTGGAGCAGGAGTCCTGCTAATTGATTATGTTTGTTCTTCTGACTGGCTACCACTTGGCAGACAAACCACTTTCCCAAAAGAGTATTAGAAATGTAATTATTTGGTGACTTGATTCATTCGACATCCTTAGGGAAAGCCATTCAGAGAAGCAACTGAAACCCCAGAATCTAACAGTTGTAAACAACTGCAAGATTTGATGTTTTGCTTAATGCTGCCTCTGTTAAGGCACGATGTTTGTAACAGCAACCTACAAAGCCCGATGTGCTGTGTTAGCAAAGAGAAGAAAATGATTGTGCACTTCCTTCTGTGGCTTTTATGGTCTGTTTTTTGGCATGTTTCTACCAGTAAGAAACTGCAGTCATAATTTCTCTATTACAGCTCCTAGTAATAAGGAAAAAAGTGAAGATCAAATATATTGTGGAATAGCTCAAAAGGCATGGATAAAAGAGCAGCCACAACTAAATTTATACATACTGAGTTAAAAGCAAATGGGAATCTGACTACAATGGAATTTACCCCTTGAAAGAGTGATAGTAACGCTTAGCACAAAAAAGGAAAGATAAGAATAAAGCAATATTGCATAGACAAAAGACTATTTCTGAAAAGCTGCATGTTGTGAAAATGATGTAATGTTAATAGCTTTCCTTTGTTTTGTTTTGTTGACTATTTGGGCACACCAAAGGTTGCATTTACAATGAATTTATGAATTTTGAACACTAAAGCCTTGGGCATCTCAGGAAGTTTTCAACCATTTTTTTTAAGCTGAATTAAAGCTGCAGTGTAAATTCATATAAAAAAAAACTTCAGTCATCATTAATTATCCGCTAAACTGATGTCTGTACATTTTTATACTTTAATCTTCATTAACATGTAGGAAAGCAAATATGCCAGAGGATGTGCTGCATGTGTTGTCATGTTTTACTCATGTCTCTCTGGATTTCTTAACAGCTCAAAAATAGGCTTCTTCAATGGGAAGCATATGCCACTGAGGCCTTTTATCTGAATTCTTCAGATTCAATCAAAGGGCATAGTCTGAGCAGCCATGGGCCAAAGCAAGATTCATCCATTTAAGTCTGACCCCAGTGATATACTGCTTGAGTGCCTCCATGGCACTCAAGCTATGTCCTGTAGGACTTACTGTGAATTACGTTCATATGTGCCTGTTGTAAAGCACCGGCTTTTCTGATGCTGGGTACGTTTTGTTTTGTTTTGTTATGCTTTTATATGAAAACCATAACAGTCACTTACTTGTCATTTACAACTAACAGCAACTGTATCTCTTATGAATATCATAAACAGTTTTAGCATTTACTTGCCACACATCATCCATTCCACCTATGTATTGCCTGATTGTATGTGTCAATCATTTGAAATTGTTTTCTTGTAATACTTGGAAGTACTTGATTCTGAAGAAAGGATATCTGTATGACAAGACTTACAATTAAAGAAAGTTGATGGTAAGTTGAATACGAGTCAGCAATGTGCCCTGGCAGCCAAAAGGGCCAGTTGTACCCTGGGATACATCATGCATGGCATTGCTGGACAGTAGATGGAAGGGGTTGTCCCGCTCTGCTCTGTGCTGGTGTGGCCGCACCTCGAGTACTGTGTGCAGTTCTGGGCACCATGATATAAGAAGAACCTAAAACTGTTAGAGAGTGCCCAAAGGAGGGTTACGAAGATGGCGACGGGTCTGGAGGGTAAGATGTGTGAGGTGCGGCTGGGGTTCCTTGGTTTGTTCAGCCCCGAGCAGAGGAGGCTGAGGGGAGGCCTCATGGCGGCCTGCAGCTCCCGCATGAGGGGAGCGGAGGGGCAGGCGCTGAGCTCTGCTCTCTGGGAACAGCAACAGGACCTGAGGGAACGGCATGGAGCTGGGACAGGGGAGGGTCAGGCTGGAGGACAGGGAAAGGGTCTGCACCCAGAGGGTGGTCGGGCACTGGGACAGGCTTCCCAGGACAGTGGTCACAGCACCAAGCCTGATGAAGTTCAAGAAGTGTTTGGACAATGCTCTCAGACATGTATATAGTATGATTTTGAAGTGGTTCAATGTGGGGCCAGGAGCTGGACTAAATGATCCTTGTGGGTCCCTTCCAACTTTGAATATTTCA
Organism: Aythya fuligula; assembly: GCF_009819795.1. Classification (NCBI taxonomy): domain Eukaryota; kingdom Metazoa; phylum Chordata; class Aves; order Anseriformes; family Anatidae; genus Aythya; species Aythya fuligula. The sequence goes on along the minus strand of NC_045562.1, from coordinate 21,677,256 downwards.
TAATTATATGAAATAAAGACTGCATAGAATGTTGTTCTATGGAAAGAAAGAAAAAAAAAAAGAAAAAAGAAGAAAGAAAAAAACATATAAGCAGTGGGTACTGAACTCTTGATATTCATCAACTGTACTGTACTGTAAAAACCCATTTTGCAAACTGAAGTAGACACACTACTCTATGGAGGCTTGATTGTATTTCTTGTAGATAACTGATAACTGTAGCTGATAACTGATAACTGTAAAGATTTGTATGAGGATCTATGCCTGAATAGCAATAGGCTGAACAGCATACCCAAAAGATTCATCTCAGCCACCTGTTTAGATTTCATTGTGTTGCACCTGTGTTTGTGAAGGTTCACTAGAACTCTGCAGACTCTAGTTCCCAATTTTGAGTTTCTACTTCTCTGGTATACTGACTGACATGCAGGTTCTCTTTTATGATGAGCTACTAGATCCTACAAGGCTGTTCTATCTGGCATCTGGGTGCAAATACAGCTTTCCCTAGCACTTCACAGGTAACATAGTAGAGACTTTACAGAGCTAACAACGTTATGATTTTATAGCTTACTTCCGTAGAGAGGTTAGTGGAAAGAGGGAGGCATACGTGATTTGAATAAGTTCCAGAAACCTTAAATTTACCCTAGAATGTTTCACATAACTAACAAAGCCATGTTACAAAACTAATGAACATCTAATAGCAAAGGCTTTCCTACTTAGGTTTCCTTGTTTTCTTGAAAATGTTGCCTTTAAAATCAGAATCATATTCCTTTAAGGAGATTAGCATTTTTCCTTTCTTCCACTTGGCATCTCCAAACATAAGCCCTATCCAAATTTATAATTTCCATGTTCCTTTGTCTAGTGATGCCCTAATCAGATTCTTTAGATAATCAGTGCTTTTGCTTATCCCACTCACATTTAAAATCCATTGACAGGTCAACCCAACAGAAGTTTAATTGCTTTGCCTATGCTCTGCATGGTATCTATTTTATTGCTGCTAGAGAAACATCGAAACAACATGACACTCTATTCAGACATTGCTATGATTACCAGGGACGCTACTTCCCATTTTTAAAAAATCTCTTGGGAAAGAAGCTAACCCCATAGAAGACATGTTATACAAGATTAAGTAGGCAAAATGGGTCACCAATATCACTTCATAAAAGTAAAAAGGAAGCTCTGTGGCATTATCCATGCAGCATAGCTCTATGCCATTTCTCTTCCCTGCAGTATACTGTTCACTCTGTAATGTACCAGAGTAATGGGGGAAAAAGGGTAGGCGGGGTGATTGCTTTTTAACTTGAGCATTGACTGTGATTTTACATCAGTATATATTCTGTGAAATCTGCAGTTATAAAGATGAGCACATTTCTAGACTGCCAACATAAACAAAATATGACACCATAGTCATTCAGACTCTTCTGTTCAGTTGTGAGGTTACAAACATCCTGTAGCAGATGAGAACTGTGGAATGACTCTGTGAATGCCAAATTATTTCAAACTCTTCACAGGGCTCCTGTGTAGGAACATGAATCACCTAATACACCTTGACAGATCTGGGCCCTTAGTGACCTTTGGCTTCAAAGAGCAGCCTACTTAACAACTAACAAAACTACATCTGGCCAGGAGGTTCCAAAAAGCTGAATTTAATCAGTATATTTAATATTTTCTGTGTTACCTACTTTATGAAGAAATTATTGCACTGTTGTCTCAGTGTTTTGTGTCATTATCAGAACTGTAAAAGCGTGACATTTATTCAAACTACCAGTTTATAGTAACGCAGCCATTAATAATTGGAAAAAAAATAAAACCAAGTCAAACTTTGGGAGAAGTTGATCTTTATTAATATACCACTTTGATTTCAAATTGTACAGCTGCAGCTGTGGCTTTTCAGCCCTGTGTCTTCATGACAAGATGAAGACAAAATACAATTAAAGGGGTGGAGTGGAGAAAAGAAGAAAGGAAAAAAAATATAATTTGGGCATTGATAATAGTACAAATATTCACAAGTATGCTCATTAAATGGAACTCAGCGAGTTGTCCTAGTTACAGCAGTAACAACTAAGTTACTCTATTCAAGTGTAAAGCATCTCTGCAAATTTCTTCTGATGTTTCTCTCTCTTCTCACACTTTAACTGTTGTAGGGATGAATCAGCATTATGATTCACATGATATGCTTCATCCAGTAAATCTACAGTAGGTGCATTTTCTTAGTCTTTATCACTTTTAATAGTCACAGTACAAATTCCTCATATAAATACATTTTCACTCAAACCTTCAAACCTGTACTATAAAGCAATTCGCCAAACATAGAGTTTAAAAAAAAATAAAAATGTTTCCTCACTAAACCCTAAGACTTAGGATAGCAATACTTTCATCTCTTGAGGACAGTAGGCAGTGAGCTTTAATCTCATCAGGCTCAAGGTGACAAAAACATGTTGATTTACAGTATACGAAATTAATGGAGGATGTCTGTGTTCCCCAAACTACCAATCTGCCAATGTCAGTCAGTACCACAAAACCACTACCATAGTGGCTCACGTGTTGGAAATCAAGAAATATATCCAGACCTTGGCTAAATGAACTTCAGAGACAGAAATCTTAGCTTATCAAAGTTGCCCCTCCAGGGGTACAACACACTGTTTTAATATTGTACAATATGCACTATTCCTATTAATCTTTTGAAAAGATTATTTCAATCTTAGAACTGTCAATTTGGCATTTTTCATAAGAACTAAATCAGTTTCTAAAAAGTCAGGAAGTTGCTTTTTCTGTTTCTCTTATTTTGATTGATTATCTATGGTTCCGTAGCACGTTACATGATCACAGCAATGTTCTTTGGAGATATAATCATCAAAGAGTATTACTCAGCTGGGGAAGTACATGTAAGGGGTGTAAATAATGAAACAGAACAGGGGGCCATTAAATATATTTTTTGTTTGTTTGTTTTCTGTGCTTGGAGGCTTGTTTACAAGGTAGGGGGTATGCTGTTTAAGAAAAAATAAAAAAAAAAAGTAAGAATCTTAAAGTGTACCAACCAATCCATCTGTTCAGACTGGGGGCCCTGCAGACCTGGCAAATCTTGAAGGTTTATCAGTGTTCTTTTTGGCTCTCAGAGGTGTGGGTATTCCCAGTGGCTCAGAAAGCTGTAGTTCATATGGTAGGAGGTATATTCCCAAAGCAGATGTTTATTTTTTAAATTATATCATCCTCATAATCCAAGTTGTATTGTGAATGATGTTTTATAAAGCCTGTTTTTGTATAGCACATCAAATGCAAAAGGTTGGGAACTGTTAATTAAAGATTAGTTTAGAAGAGAGAAGAGAGCAGGAAGCAAAATGTTCAAACATGTAGGCCCGTGACTTGTAGCAGAGTTGAAAAAGCAACTGATTGTGTATGGATAATTGCCATGATTTGGTTTGGCAGACCCCTATTGTTATCAAAGTTGCAAGGCTGCCTCTTAAACTTATCAGACATGGATCTCCAACATTCATGTCAAGAAAGACCAGCTGCTGTGCTCAAATTCATTGTCTGTTTGTTAAAAAATGTATATCTTTCTTGTTTTCCATCACTATTCCTGGTTGTTTTGGTGGTGGTAGTGTTTTTTGTTTGTTTGTTTGTTTTTTTTTGTTTGTTTGTTTTTTTTTGTTTTTTTTTTTAAAGAAAATAGTTCCACAATTTTCTTTCTCATGTAGGCTTCCATCACTAATCTGAAGTGTCTGATACCAAGTCACCTGGTACTAGCCTGAAATTACATTTATATCTGTATAAAACAAGCATCATTAAGAGTATTCTCTACAGAGTTCTATGATTCTTTTTTAAACAATAGCTCTCCACCATTTCAATCCCATGTAAAGGAATTAAATTGTGTACAAATATAATTAACTTGGTGTAAGTGAAATTAAGGAGATTTTAAGAGTGAAAATCAGACTCAGAGTTAAGTAGTAAAACATTGCAAGTGAAATCAGAATGAAAGCTACTGTATAGACCACTAATGTTCAAATAATTTAGAAAGTTGGAAAGGTATGGAGCCCTTGAGGAAACTTGAAGGGGAAATTAATAGAATCTAGTGATAAAGTCTTAATAAAAAATATTAAGAGACAAAAAAAAATGGATATGTATATCTGAATCTAGCTTTGTGGGTGTTTGAGGGGATTACAGCTATCATACTTTGATCTAAACTATAAAGTTGGTAAATTAGACTTTATTTACAAGCCTTTGGTGACTGAGGATAAGTCAGCTAAAATACATATGTAAAGAAGTTTCATTGTGGACCTACAATTTCAAATTTTTACCTATTTTTTTTTTCTCAGCCTAGAACTGTCGCTCCTTTTTAGAATTTTACCAGATATTGCTCATGTGCCAAGTCTTTGCACATTTACATACGTGAAAAAGGGGCTTAAAATCCCCTGTTGGAATTTGGAATCATTTCACATCATTTTTATACTTATTTACTGAAATGTAAATGGCTAAATACCAGGTAACAATGATTCTGACCTTAGTGAGGACCATGTAATATTTGCATTTACTATTAATATAAATGAAAAACCTGTTTCTGTCCAGTCACTGAAGTCTCCTAAGCAGCACACTGAAAAACAGTACTTTGGAGACATTGAGTTAAATTAATCTTCTCAGATGAATATGTACACACAGTTTTTACAAGTGTACCATTTTAATGACTGAAATAACATTAAATTGAATTCTTAGTTTTGAAAACTTTCAATCTCATATACAGTAGGAAACAGATTCTAAATAATAAATGAAAACCTGAATCCTACCAATCATGAGGCAGGAATATAAGGAATGAGAAACCTTCTAATTCAGTGTAGAGCAGTCTCCTGTGCATAACTGTTGTCCTTGGATCAAACCATACTTTTTAACCTCAAACAGAGAAAAAGAAAAGAAAACAAAAAATAACAAAAATGAGTCTTGGTTAAAAAAAAAAAAAAAAGACAGCAAGAACATCCTTTAACAGGGATGGAAATGACTTGATACTCAAAAAAAAAAAAAAAAAAAAAAAAAAAGCAGTAGGCATTTTTGAGTTCCTGTTTAATCCTTCAGGTAAACTGTGCAGCTCAAAAGGATGCAAACTATGTTATATTCAGAACGAATACAGGAAAATAAGTAAGGACTAAGGAAAAAAAAAAAAAAAAGAAGAAAAAGAAGAAGAAAAAAAAAAAAGAGAAGAAGAAGCTTAAGTCTTCTAACTGGGACAAATATAAAAAAAATGATAATTGCCTGCTTGTCTGTGGAAAGGGCCACATTTATACTGCTTGTTAAATAGGAATGTTTTCTGAGGCAGTATGCTTCTTCCAGTCCTCTAATCTTAGCAGATGTGGATGTGAAATTTATCCATACTGATATATTGAAAAAATTGCCAGCCTTCCTTTTTTTTTAGTAAATGTAAATTATAACTCCCAGTGCTGATGGTATCAAACTGTATGATGATTTAAGAGCAACAGACATGCCAACAGTATGGGACTTTTCACTCTAAACTTTTTTATCTTGTTGGATACTGGTAGGAAAATTTGTTTTATCTGTATAATCACTGCTGTGGCTTCAAATCTTGAAGTCCAGAATAGTGTCTGACCCCTTAGAGGCCCTGCCGACAAGGTCAGAGGTGCAGGTTAAGAACCTTTATTGCAAGATGGAGTAGAGTCAGTCAAATTTCCTTGAAAATAGTATTAAACGACTATTTCTTTTTAGTGTAATACTAGTTTAGTATGACAAGGATAAGAATGAAGAAACTGGGTTTGGATAATACTCATCTTCTTCCTAGGTTGGCCAGAGGGGAAATGACATTTCTCTTGATGTTAAAAGCAGCAAAATAACTGAATTTTGTTTGTGCAACACTTCTGTATGGAAACCTTGACATTCCTCATTTCCTGATGGTAAGCTAATACAGTGGAAGACCCAACAGCTATAAAAATTTGGCAAATAGCAGAAGGGATTAAAGAGCAGACTTTCAGGAGGTTGCAATGCTGTAGCTGAAGGAATGGCACTCATCTAGTCTTTCTAGTACATTAAGCATTGTTCTCTTTAGTAGTTCACTAACCTCAGCAAGTTGAAACAAACATTGTCTGCACTTGTTTCCTTTTGTCCAGTGGATAGGAAATAAATGATTGCATTTTATAGTGCTGCATCCTAAGTATGAAGCTAAAGCATATTTGACTATTATTTCTTTCTGTGTGCCCAGAGAAATATATTTCTTTAAAGAAGGGCAGCAAAATGACTAAGTGGTCCTATGCATATTAGGTAATAAATAAGATGGATGAATAATTGAAATCTTGTACTGTGTGGGCATCAATAGATTAATTTTTACTAGCGAACTTATTTCCAGTAATGATTTTGGGAAGTAATCTCTCATCAGCAAGCTGTCACAGTGAAGGAGAGGATTTTAGACTTTTGCTTGAAGGTGTACTGACTGTGCTGAGCTTGTATGCTCTATCTTTCTATATTCTTTTTTCTTCAATTGTATTCAAAACCAAACAAGGAATACTTACGGGCGATTAAAAGGCTTTTTATAGAAGTTGCAGTTAGCCAACTCAAACACCAACTAATCCATTTTGAGACAGCACTGAACTTTCTAACTTCTTTACATGCTCTTTTTAGTAGGGAAAAAAAAAAAAAAAAAGAAAGCGTTTCAGTGTAAGCATAGCCTTTCATAACATGAAAGGGAAATTGATCTTTGCTGTCTGTTGATGCAAACAAGAAAAGTTTGTCTTGAAATGTGATGTTCTTTGGAATAATTTTGTTCTAAGTCCTTCCTGGAGAACTTGAACACTGAAGCCAGTAAGTCACTTGAAAATACTTTCTCTTAAATATGAAGCTATCTCATGATCTGTTTAGCTCCTGGGTCCTTAATCTGGATCCAGTATTTTGCATGTTCCTACATCACAATTTCTTTTGATGTATTTGCCTGTGCTAGTTTTAAAGCCATTGTCTCATCCGGATATGAAGCTTTGTGTAGGCACAAAGATTTAGCCTATTCCAGTCCTGATTAGCACTCTGTTTTTTGTTGTTGTTTTGTTTTGTTTTGTTTTTCTGGTACAGAACCAAAAATAAATAATCACATATAAAATAGTATGAAACTGAACTGTAGCCAGACTATATGCTTACAAAATGGTCTAGCCTAGGGCAAATAACACTTCCACCACTCTGTATCTCAAGTTAAGGAGCCATGTATTCCCACTCTCAGCCTGTATTTGTAAATGGACTTAATATTGTCATTACAGATCCACAGAACTATTTTTAAGAGAGCCACAAGGATCCCTGTCATGTAAGGGTGTTCACTATGATGTAAACATCATTCTGCCATTGAAACCAGTCACAAGCAAGATCCCTAGGGAGAAGCAGCCATACCAGTAGGGCAGTGAAAGTCAGTGCTAATTAGAAGCATTGATGGAAGTTCAATGCAGAAACAAATACCCAACAGTTGCAGTATCTCCTCAAGAATAGTCCCTCCCTCATACAAGAAATAAGATATTTTATTGCAATAGTATGTGAAGGACTCAACTTAAACTTTTGTACCTGCTCATTATCTGTTTATTTCCCTCTCTATTTCTGACTAAAGAGATACTTTATAGGCTGTTTTGTGAAACCCATTTAAGCTAGTTTGAACTTAGGGGCCCAGACATTTCTGCAGAAATGTTGCTTTTTAGTTCTTTACTTATATGTGTTGCTGCAAGTTAAAGTCTCTGTTTGGAGGGCTGAAATCTCCCCTTCTGTTGAGTTTCTGACCACACTCTCATGGCTCTTTTGCCTAGGGTCAATGCAATTCTGAGACCGTTATCATCAACTTCTTCCTGGTAATTGTTGACTTCTCCCTACATAGTGTGCCTTTTGTACACTATGTAATGCTTCACCGGTCTTAAACATGGACACATCCAAACGAGTGTTTTGGAGTAGTATCCAGTGGTCCTTTGGTTCTGTTTCCTGTCTTTTTACTTATTGTCATCTTCTCAAGTTGTAAACTGAATATCTCCACCCTCGTGTGAGAAAGCTGACTCTGTTCTACTTGCACTACAAATTTACATAGATTTTTCAGTAGCAAGACTTAAGGATGGATAAAAGGACAGGCTGGTCTAGTGGAGCAGCAGGAAAGGACAGACAAATAAAGAAAGGGGGGTTTGTTTGTACAGAAGCTATTCAGTGGATGAAAACATTAATTTTCTAAAATGAAAACCTGTATGTGTTTATGTGCAGCAAAAGATATGCTACATCAGCAGAGTCTGTGGACTTCTTGGCCACACAAATATCAGGTGTGCCATCCATGCTATTGTATCAGAACATTTGCACTCTTGGATTAAGTATGGAGCACTAAAAGGTAATGGTGAAAGTTTCTTTGAAAATAAATATCATTAGCCTTTCGATTTATTCAGGAACTTTGATGAATGCAGTGTTCTGTACTGCAGAAGAAAAATTCAAATAATTTATGGAAATCCCTACAATAATAAATGTACGTATTCCAAATTACTGCTCTTAACTGCACTTAATTATTCTTTGTATAGTTATCATCAATACACATAGAGTTAAGTTAATAGAAATGATCAAAAAGTGGCAGATAAGAGCTAAACACACTTTACTATTCCAGACATGATTTGAAATAGATTTTAGAAAGAAAGATCTGAAATTATCAACAGCTCCTAACAGAAACAAAAAAGGCAAACCTTATTACCACGATGTGTGGGTCCTTTTTTTAACCACCCAAGCTCACTTTCAATTATTCTTCCATTAACTCACTGTGCTGCCTACTTCTAGCCCTTGCTGAGCAAACTTCAAGAGCTGCACCCAGCATGTGTCCTGTAGCTCAGCACAGGAAGCACTTTGGTACTCTGTATTCATGGGGAGAAATGGGAGGAGGGAGAAAGACCATGGGAAACAAGAAAGAAAGAAATCTAATGCAGAGGTTGCTGTTAGCTCTCCTGTACTAAACTGAGCATGGAAATAAAGCATTTTTCTTTATTATTAGATGGGGTTGGATCCATTTCCTTCACACTTTGTCACTTATTTTTTGTACTATTTGCATTGTTCTGGATGCTTTAACTAGGTAATGGTTAATACAATGTCAAATTCCAAATGCAAAATAGCTTTTCCTTCATATGCACTTGATGACACATATAAAATTTAGATAAACCAGTTGTTCGTTTCAATAGTACAGAACCCTTCCTTTGAGTACAGTAGCAGCTTTGATTTGAATGCAGACACCTTTATTTCCCCTACATGGCCAATTTTCTTTGTTTGTTTTCAGCACTGAAACCAAATTTCCAGTCTTCCCTATCTAAGTAAATTGTAGCCAAGTAAATCTTCCTGAGCAGATATTTGATCATCATATATTTCTTCATTGGCTGTATAGATGATGTAACTTTTATGAAAGGCACTAACTTCTTACAACTCACATGTTCAGTTGAAAATATGAAATATTTATGCATTTTGTATTAACTTACAAGGAAACATAAGTTTTATGGAAAAAGTAATCAATCGGATGGAGGGAAAGAGAACTGAACTGTTTTTAGTCTTCTTCCTCCCTCAGTAAGACTATGAAGATTTAAATGTATGCAGCAGAACCAGATGAAATTACATTCTATGACACTTTATAATTCTGAAACAGATACCTGATTGATTGCAAGGTGGCGTAGCTGCTGGCATTTTTTGTCGGCATATTTTGTTGATGCAGTTTCTTAGGTGAACTTCAAGTACATCAGTGACACATACAACATTCCAGACACTTTGAGTGATTTTAAAGCTAATAATTTATGAGAGCTTTTGGAGCCAGTTATTAGGTTTGTCTCAGGAGATATTTTTCTCTCTCTCTCTCTTTTTTTTTTTTTTTTCCCCTCACTTCCTCACTATGTGTTCTGTTTATCTCATCTTGTTTTGCTGGAAAACAAATACATAGAACTTTAATTCAGAAGCATCTGCTCTAGCTGTGTCATGACCTTAACAATATTGCCTGTATGTAATGGTTGGAATTGTGAATGCCCATGCAGCAGATGAATCTAGAAAAAGGTTAAAAAGTATCTGAAAGAAAGCACCACAAATAAACTCGATTTTTTTTTAATAGCTATAGAAACATAAAAGAAAAAAGCTTTAACAATAGGCTTAGTACCTTTTTTGTGAGGTTATTAAGTTCAGTATACAGATATGGACTAGCAAAGTGAATTTTCTCATATCTACGGTGATGTAAATAAGAAAAAACTGCTGAAGTTGACCCCATTATGGACATAGCATGTCCATAAGTTTCTTCAGGAGTTCAGTAGTTGAAATCAAATCAGATGCAGTGACTGGGATTAGACTCAATGATCCTTGTGGGTCCCTTCCAATTCAGGATATTCTATAATTCTATGATTCTATTTTTTTTTCTTTTTGTTAAAAAACAACGCACATTCCCTTGTAACAATCACAGAATCACAGGATTTCTAGGTTGGAAAGGACCTCAAGATCATCGAGTCCAACCTCTGACATAATGCTAACAGTCCCCACTAAACCATATCCCAATGGTAACATATGTAGCATACAGTTCTAAAGAAACTTTTATGCATTTCCTGAAGAACCTAAGTGTGCTCAGAGTCCTTCATATTTACATCACAGAGCAGCCTAGTTTTGATTAGCCAAGAAGAAGTTCAGCATCACTTCATAGGGCATGAAAATATTTAACATATGTAAGAAGGTCTAACAGCCACCCTTCATGGTTTTGGAAGACAGTGGACGACATGAACTTAGTACAGTCCAATTGACTTCAGTGATTTTACTACAGCAGAAAAGATATAAATGAAGGATGATAAGCAGGTCACATTGTTATTTGAAACAATAATTGAGTACTTATAATGACATTGCTTGTTTTGTTCCTAAAGGTAAGTGCCATATTCATTTCTGCTGTAGCCTCAGTGATGTTAGTGAAACTTTTCCTGGGCTGAATGTGGCCCACTGTGTTCTGATTCCACATATTCCAGAGAATTTCACACTTAATTACTAACCTGGAATTCAGTCCTTTAAACAATTTTAGGAGAATCATTCCAACAAGAAATCCAGCTTGATAATGGGGAAAAACGGGTTATCAGGCTTTTATGACTAGTGGAAGAAGGATTGCTGCATGGCACTGTATTTGTGTGGAAAACCAAGTGACAGATAATTGACTAGGAGCTGCAGTTAAATATACCCATGTTTCTTCCATCTCTGTAGACCCAAGATACAAATTTCATAGCCACTAGTTTATAGTAAATAAATACATGAACTTTTTTTCATATAAAGTAATTAAAACTACTTTCAAAATATTCACTGGAGTAGATCTTTCTAGTAAGTTGTTTTCACTGTCAAGAAATAATGTTCAGTTATTCTGTTGGTAGTTTTTAAATATACCTTTAGAATCTACAAAGTTTAGCAGTCCTAGAAATCACAACAAAATCCTTTACTAGTACTTGACCCGCTGTTTGGGTTATAGAAGATCCCTCATCTTTTTACCACAAAATCTGCAAATTTATGCAGCTAATTCTGTTAGTGTTTGTGAAAAGGGCTTGCGATGTAATATGTAGACTTTACACATTGCAAATGAAAATGTGTAATTAAAAAAAAATCAACAAGGAGTAAATACAAGTAAAGATACTAAACAAAGTAAGTGTCGTGAAAAGATTCCACGTGGAAATTTCTGAATTTGTAAAATATAGATGAGAAATATACACTCAGTGCTTAGCATTGGCTAGTGCTCAGTTCTTCCTAGTAACATTCTTTTTGATCACACTAATAATACACTATGAAGCATCACTCTGTGGGATGCAGTTAAAACCTATTTAAGCCAAAGAAACTACTCGCACTCTCCCAGGGGAAAATATCAGAACATTTTTATTTTTACCTCAATCACTCCAGAACACTTGATGAGGGATGGTCTTAACCACTGTTAGAGGGAAATTGCTGCCACTAGTATGCCTGGAAAAAATGGAAGAGAATGAACGGGTAAATATGGTGCTGCAAAGTACTGAATAAGGTGATTCAAAATTAAATGCTTAAGGCTTACTTGAGCTTCAGTTGCAGAAGATTTATGCAAATCAGGCAGTTAATAGATATTCTTGTCAGTGATCTTTGTAGAAAATGCAGATAAAAAATTCTACTCTGCCTCCTCTACCCATTCTCTCCCCTGCTCCCAGGAGCTAATTTTCTGCCACACAGGCCACAATTTTTAGGTCTCACTTTTTCAATATTTCTGTTCTCATCAAAAATTAATATAAAGGCACTTTGTGGCATTAAAGCAGCTGACTGCTTTTCTCTTATTTTGTCCTTTTTAAGTTGTGATATTTAAATATCTGTGGGTTTTTTTGTTTGTTTGTTTTGTTTTGTTTTTTTCCCTCAAAAGAGAAACAATAATAGAAATAGCCTACCTATTAAAGGTTAGTAAATGTATTCATAACTAATATGCTTTAGGTCTTTGGGGTTTTCCTGTACTAGGTAAATAAAACAAGTTGAAAAGTCTTCACCTACTCAGTATCTTTGCATCTGAGGGACAAAAATCTGGGACTAATACTGTTAGCAAACCAGATTCTTGTTTAGGCACTAAGAGACAAATTGAGAACTAAAGCAGTAAAATAATGAGCCATGCTATACTTAACTTTTAGTCCTTAGCAGAGCAATTAGATGAAACAGAAAAACAGGGTAGAAAATGTATCTCTTTGTTCACTGGAGCCAATTTCTGTTACTCTATATAACTGTAAAATTTTCATAAACAGATCAGACTCCATCTTAATGGGAACTGTCTTTATTTTTCTTCACTCTGCTATTGGTATTGGGAAGCTGTTCCAGATCTTCGCTGCTGTCTGATCATTAATACTTCTAATCTCCAGCCTAATTTTATTCATGGACAATGTATAACATTTTTCTTCTGCCATGAGTGCCCTTTAGCTTAAGTAGTCCTTCTCCTTTCATGGCATATAATTCTTTCCCAAACATCATTATTTATAGAAAATTATTCTATGTCTTCTTAACTACTATATATCTTCTTAACCATTATTTTGCTAGCTTAAAGAGGATGATCACTTTGACTCATCTTTTGTTTGATACACTCACTTGTACTCTGATCATCTTTTGAGCCCCTGTTGAAGCCTGGTTTCCCCTCTGTTCCATGTGAATAGATTGTGTATTCCCTGTGCAAGTCCATGAAGAATGTTAGGTGTCCTCAAACTGGATTCACTAGTACCGAATGAAGAGCCAACAAAAGTAGTCATGCAAGACAGCGATGTTCCTTTGGAAACAACTGGCAAATTCTAATGTTTGTGGATCGCATTTGAAAGCATGTGGTATAACTCCTATTATGCTAAATCTGACATTGTATGAGGCTCTAGACATTCTTTTTGGAGATAGGAAACTGCAGAATTCACAGCCCTGAAGTTTGTCTTTGAAAGTTAGTGCCTGTGACCATTCTTTCAAAAAATAAACCAGCCCTAACTTATCTTAAAAATTGCTATTAGGAGGAGGATAGTTTTAAATCAGTTAAGAGACTGTGAATGTAATATTTCTCATTAAATGATGTATGAAGTTTTATCATCAGCTTTAGAAGGCTGTAATAAGGGAAGGCAGCCTAAGGTAGGATAAATTAAACAGTTCGGGAGAAATGTTAATTAAGCAGCTTCAAGGAAGAAGAGAAGAATAATGTCTTAATCTTCCACAGTAACCTGTGGTATTTCATTGCTCTATTACAAGCAGAGAATGTGGAAGCAAAGTTTTGTAGAAGAGCAAGTAAACATCATCACATCATTCTGTTTCTGGCTAGAAAAAGTGAAAGTGGGTCAGAGTGGCTATTTTGGTGCCTCTGGTTGGCAGTCTTCAACAACAGGAGCACAAAAACATAACTGTAAGAACTCTTCAAGTTTTACCACTTTGGAGGAGTTCTCAGAGACTAATTATGTGGTCACAAAATCTAATATCCAGCTGAGATGCTGGAACAACCAAGGTATATCTTTATATCTGAGGTTACTACTTATAATACATGTTGTTGTTATAAGTCAGTGGCTTTCTTCCCATTATTTGTAGGTAAAGATATCCTTAAATCTTTCATAGTGGTAAAAATGAATCCAAGTAATTCATTTCATACTAGACCTTCCATTCTTTTGAGTCCCTGTTTAAAGGTTACCTAGAAAATTTCCAAAGCCTCAGAAGTATGAGGGCGACTCTTAGCTAGATTAAACAAATTGTCACATTTTTTAGAATTAATTTTCTGAATGGTATTCTGACCTTCCAGAAAGTGAGAGGAAGAGCTGTAATTTGGAAATTACTACAAGTTTCTGCTAAACTGTAATTTAACCTTCTGTATGCAAGCTCAGTGATTAGAAAACTGCCTGAGGATCTGATAGACATAGGTATGAGTATTCTACTCTCTGAGCAATGCTCTAAGTATCAGCTTATGAAATACCCTAAGATAGGAGTGTTCCCATTGTCTTGCCTAAGATATTCTACTTTGCATGAATAAATATCATTTACTTCAAAGAGAATGAGGAAGCATGGGTATAAAAGTCAGTCCTAACGGCTAAAGTTTCTGTAGAGTGATGGAAGTCACTAACTTGCATTTTTTATAACAAAAAATACTGATGCATTTACCAACTGATTAATAATCATCCAATGAAACTTTCTTAACCAGCTGATGTAGTGAAAAGGACTTGAGTAAATGAGCCAATAAGCTAGAAACGTATTCACATTCTTACTTCTCTGTGTCACTATAATCTTTGATTATCCTATATGCACTGGAATTGCAACAACAGGAAGGATGAAGAGTGCTTGTATAATGAAAGAATAGTAGATTGATGAGGGCCTCAACTCATGATATGCAGGTTTTATAACTCTTCGGGAAAAGACAGAGTAGAATATCCTGTATCTTCTTGCAGTGTGAGCTGTTAAATAAAAAGCAATGTGAATGGACCATCCATTTACATTTAGAACTAGTCTATAAATTCAATATATTGATCAAGAACTTGATTCTGCAGGTATAGTCAGGATGCATGGTTAGCACTTTTTTTTTTTCTTTCTTAAGAATGCTGAGTATTTGACTGCTGAGTATATGAGACTGATAGCAGTTCAAGAACAGGTGCTTTGGTAAAGAGAAAATTATATTGATGTGCCAAGGAAAACCTTTAATATTTAAAATGAGATCCAAAAGATGTATGTTTTGATAATAGGGCTTTTAAATTTGTAATTTTAGGCTCAGATGACTTACCATAACCGCATACGTATCTGAATGAGAATCAGGTGTCAGTGTCTTAGAGCCAGCACAGAAGGCTAAAAGCCTACTACACATTTTGAAGTCTATTATGCATTTTATGTTAACTGTCTGCAGTATTACTTTCTGCATTTTTTAAATATGCTAATGAAACTGTACTACTTAATGTATTTTTAAAACATAAATGATGTTCCTAGCCTGAATGTGGTTCCTAAGTGTTTGACCATTGCTTTTGGAAGACCAAATAACAATTTAAAGTGCTACACTTCTGTAAATTATTGTATTTTGAAGATTGATATGGAGATCTCTCTTCCTTGACATGATTTTTTTTTTTTCTAGGATTTATTACAAAAAGCTAGAACCCTCAAAATCTTAAATCTCCTTACTAGTGTTTTAAGAAAAACTGAGAACAATATATTAACTGATATATTTAGCATGGTGTTTTTACCCAGTTTAGATATGACTAGTAAGGAGTAAATTTACAAAGAATCAAAAGAGTATGTTCTAATAAAGGATATGTACAGAGAACATGACAGATGAGAATTTGGAGGTGACAACTTGAAAAAAAATTGGAAGTCAAAAGTTGAGCTGACTGGGAGGAACATAAGCAAAACCGAGGACTGAAAAGAAATGAGAATAGAAATATAATCTTGTCAGCAACGTGAAAATGGGAATGGGGAATGGGAATTTTTAAACTGAACAAAAGTGTAGAAAAGTGTTAAAGAAAGAGAAAAATTCAGTACTGAGAAGGACACTGAAGTTATAAGTGTAATAGATCAATAGGAACAGAAAATGTCAATTTGTCAAACACAAACGAGTTAATGAGAAAAGGTTGGTTTTGTGACATTTCTAGATCTTGATATTTTACAAAATAGAACTGTGAAATTACTGATTTTTCCTTTTTTTTTTTTTTTAATTACAAATTGAAATAGTTCTGTGTTTATAAATTCTAATCTATATTTACAAAATTAAAATAGAAACAAAAAAATGAACATTTTTCATCATGAATATACTAGAAGATTCTTACTAGTGTTGAAAAATCAGATTTCATTTTCTTATTCTGTTTAAATGTAAAATTTACTAAATTATTCAGAAATCTAAATAAATCTTGTGGAAGAAGTGAGTAATTATAAAAGGTATTATTTGGTTTTAATAAGTTCCACAGAGATTAACATATTAATAAAATGGACTTTTCTGGTAAATGAAACAGAGGGCAACCTCAAACACTGTACTTCTCATCATTCAAACAGTTTTATTTTTAGTGTCTTTATTGTGACAACTGAGATCTCAACCAACTAGCACCATCTGGGACCGTTCCTGTGTACAGCCCAGTGACAGCATAAAGCAGGGATCATGCCCAGTGGGTAATATGGACAAACTGCACCCGCATTGGCTACTGTAGAGTCCTGCAGTATTCCCCTGAATGCTTGGCACAAGTAAACCCTCCTGTGTGCCAACACATGCCCTCAGTTTCATAGTAATAGAGCAGCAATTCAGCCTTCACACCCTCTGATCTGTAAAACTGAGCACAGTAACAGTTACGTCATAGGACCACGTGAACATGACGTGGGCCCCCAAAGTGATCCAGGAGCTCAGGCTCTTTAGATACAGGTAGGCAACATTAATGAGCCTAAGAGTGCTCACTGGTCTTTTATTTATCAGAATTATTATTATTTATTTATCAGAAGCTGTAAGACAGCTTCTGATATCTCAGAGACTTGGTTAGATACAGCCTTAGAACGCGTTCCAAATTGGCAATGTTTCCCGAGATGTCCCGCTGTTGATATGTTTAAGTCTTCAGTGACTTCTTGGAGTTAATTTTGAAGTTCTGCATATGTTTGAGGTGGTCCAGGTTTTGAATTAACATCTGGGAAGAATGTGTATGAAATATCACTTCCATGAGTGCTTCATAGAAGCAACAGACAAATATGAAAATCTTTCTCTTGATGATGAATACAACTGCAGAGCCAAAAATATGACAACATACTCTATCTCGAAAACAGAGCAGCAGCAGAATATAGACTTGAACTTGCAAAGGATGAAATGAGCAGATGTTCTGTCAACAAACTGATCACTGTACAACAAAAATTAAAACAAATGAAACCAAGACACTTACGACATTTTACACAAAGTAGTTTTCCCCCCAGCTGTAGCTCGAGATTGTTCTTCTGGGCATCATTTTGTTAGACACAGAAACTTCTTAAAAAATTAGAAAAAAACAAAACAAAACAAAACAATGTGATTCTAATACTAAAGTTTTACTTGGAAGCAATGAGGACTTCTTCTGCAATTTGTATTGCCTTCTACTGCTTTTTAGGTTAATTAGTTGTTGTTTTTATACTTAATTGATATGCTATTAACAAATGAAGTTGTGATCCTAATTTGTCCAAAGTGTATAGGAGTTAAAAGTAATGTTCAGACTGAGAATTATAGTTTTTGTTGCTTTCAACTAACTTTTCAAAATGTTAGTTCTGTCATCCTATAGTAAGTCTGCCACAGCACTGCAGCTTGGAAGGACTCAGTTCAATCACCCCCTAAATTCTATATGTGCTACCTTAGGTTGTCAATATGAATATGTATAGGGCTAGCTGCAGGATTTTAAGGAGGATCATCATGATTCCACAAGTCCTTTCTAACACCATTAACACTGTTGGCTTTTATTCTTTTTTAAAAATTTTAAAAAATATTCTTTAAAAAAAAAAAAAATTCTTTAGATTGTCATAGGTAACCACTACTGTAGAAAGAAGATTTAAGGAATGTTTTACATGAGCACAGAAGATTCACTTCAATTCTTCCCACACATGGAGTCCCCTGTCCTGATATTTTCATCATTTGAAATCATCAGGATCTTTTCTTTTAGTTATTATCTTTCAAGTCCAGAGTAGAGTCTCTCTTGCATATTATTTGTCAGTCTTCTTAATGAGTGGACACAGGAAATAGGTGGATCACCTGATCTGTCTCCAAAATGAGAATTAGCCAAAGCTTTTGACCAAAATCCAGAGCAATCACTTTAGGTGCCCAATTAAGACAGTGCAACAATTAAACTTGGTGCCAACCAAATTAGGGGGCTCAGCTATCCATCTGCACAGTAAATGGAAAACAGTAGACTCTTCTGTTGCCTAACAATCTACATGCTGAGGGGTATACACAGAGCTATCAGACAAAATATACCAAGGCATCTGGGGACTTCTTACCCTTATATCCTAGTGCATCTTTGAGAAATTTCACACCTTCCTGAAGCTGGTTTCCTCTGTAGTCAAAAATAAAAAATGTTTAGGATTACTTTATCATCTGCAGGTGAAGAAACCTGTTCAGGTAGGATTGTGATAAAGTTCTAGATTTACATCAATGAAAAACAGAGCTATTTAATGAAAAGAAAAGCTGCATACACAGGTAAAGATGCCAACCCAATACAGAATAGGTGTAAATCTGTAAGATTTTTACATCTTTACAATGATAGACATTGAAAATCAGCTTAACAAGTTTTTTCATTAGAAAGTACTCCTTTAATTTTGAATTCAAAATAACATAAAGTAAGTATATATTAACATTTAGTACATGTTAACTTTTGATGGTAGACTGTAGTACTTCATGGTTATAGTAAAGGAGGGGTTTATTACTATGCAGATGTTCAGAGATCTCGTGGCACCTTTAATCAATAATTTTAAAGATCGATACCTTTAATTTAATTGCTTATTTTTATAAACCATCATCCCAAATACATAGTATTGAAAATGATGCACTTCACCATTCACATGTATTGTAAATTCATTCTGCAGTCTGTTGGATCTTGAACAGGATTTCTTTAAACTTCTTGATAGTGATATTTTAAAGCACTTTCACTAGAAATTTGGGTAGTCAGAATTTATTGTAAGACTTAAATAAAGAATAAGTAGCTTCATAAGATTTTGATTATAGGATAACTTCTGTGTTTATATTTTGTCTTTGTGTTCTGGTGGTTCTTATTTGCTGTTTATAGAATCCTTGTGTGAACAGTGTGAACAATCACTATGCTGACAGCCATAAAAGCTTATCAAAATGAACATCATTACAGTACAAAACCAAAAGCCTTGTAGAAAATATTCCCTTTGAAACAGTCAGAGATCTGGCCTTTTACAGAAAACTCCCAGTTCAGCAGAGAGTGCATAAAAGGTGGAGCTCTGCCAGCGCTGCTTGCTGTATTTTTGTGCTGGAATTAAGGGATGCTGGAAATGGAACACAGAGGAGAACTTATTTCTGTGGACTAATTTTATGAATATACTTTAAAAGAATGCTTTCCTTGACATGTCCATACCATTTCAAGAGTCAGATTAGGTAATGTTGCCAAGTGGGCTGTCCTTTGAATTTCAGTTGTTACTACATTTTATTAAAAAAAAAAAAAAAAAAAAAAAAAAAAAAAAAGAGTTAATTAACTTAACTGTCCCTTTTCTATGAATTACCTTTCCTATAAACCATAAAATAGATCCAGACAGGATTTAGTTCTGTACAGAGAGAATGTCAACTAGAAAAAGCAGCTGAAAACTGCTGATGCTTTTAGTGAGTCTTTCTGGGGAGCAGATATTCCTTCTATATTCTTGAAGTTATTCTAGCTGTATAAAGCAGGATGAAGTTTGGCTACATGTTAGCTTTGTACTTTGATGAATTGGTGCTATAATGTTTTCTTCTTGTTAGGCTCATGCTTAATTTCCTGTCACACGCTTGCTGTAGTGACATGAGGGTAACAAAGGGCAGGAAGAAGGCATCTGGTGATTTTTACCTGTCATTCATGATATAAGCGTGTATGCCATGCTCTACTTCATGCTAAATGCAGAGCAGCAGTATGACAGTCAGTGATACTCTGTCCTCGAGTAGATTAAGAAATGACAGCCAGACAAATATTCAGTGAAGATTCCATAAACTTGAGATATCAAAATCATGAAAATGCTGTGAAGTATGCACATGCTGGAATGAAACCTTGACTCAGTGACAGCTCTTAAATGAGAGCGTGCCAATGTCCCTGGTTTTTCTTACAATGGACACAAAAAACAACTTCCAGAAAGCTCCCCTTCTCTCAGGTTGTTCTACTAAAACATCTAAATGACATGCTAGTGCGAAATCAGGCTCTCAGCACCACAGACTCTGCACTGCTGCCGCTCTGACAGCCCTAAGAGGGGGTCGCGGCTTCCTCAAAGCCTGTGGTCACTGCAGGGACCTGTCTGTCCCAGGCCTCCTGGCTGTGGCTCCAGGGGCTCCTCTGGGGATGGCCACAGACTCTCAGCTTCGGGCATCCCTCCTGCCTCAAGCCGGCCAACACTGCCCTCCAGCCTGGCTCAGTCACTTCCCTCAGGGAGAGCTGCTGCTTCCTCCCCTGAGCGAAGCCGCCAGGAGGTAAGGAGCTGCTTTTCTCTTTCAGCTTCTGGGCTGCACCTGTGGCAGAACTCCCAGGGGCTGATATTTATGCAGTAAACTGCAGACAAAAATATTTTTTGTCAGAAACAGAGCTGTGTGGCCCAGCAGCACAGCCCTTGCCTTGCTCTCTCGGGCCCAGCGGCTGCGGCCAGAGGGCAGCTGTGAAGGAGCAGGCAGCTACTGCAGTCGCGCTGGTCACACAAGGCCTTGTGGCACGAAGAGCTAGTAGTATTCATAAGCAGAGAATGAAACATGTTTCATAGCACTGAAGAGAGAAAGGTGAAAGTTGATTATCAGTGCATGCTGGAAGGGGTTCACATTAGAGTACTGTAGGTTTGGAAAGTAGCTTCTTTCCCCCTGGTAGAAATATAGGGACGGGCTTGTGTATCTGAGCAATGGTCATTACGTAACTGCTCATTGTTTGCTGGTAGAAAGCTTAATGGCATTAGTTCTGTGCTGTCAAAATTTTAAAATATCCCAAAATCATAGTGTGTTTCTGTCTGGCTTCTGAACAGCTTTAGATCTCTAGCACCCCAAATCTCTAGCACAAATTTGGTTCTGTATTCTTCAAAGTTGACGGTCCTTTATGATCTTGCAAAGTTATTTTTTCTTATGTTCAAATGCAGGAAGTGCATTAATCACCCTTTTATGTTAACATTGAAAACACTGAAAAATTACAGTTTTTTTGTGTGCGGTTAGTTAAAGACTGTTTTAGTAGGATACATTAGAGCTCTTTGGAAAAGTTCAAAGTCTGACATATTACATCTAGCTTATCTTCAGGTGACTTTTTTTCTCATTTATGAACACAGTCTAAAAGTCAGCATCTGTCATATTATTCAACAGGAAGCTACAAGCAAATTAAAAGCTTGTGCCCATATTCCCACTTTTCCCACTTTTTTTTTTTTTTTAAATTTTTTTTTTTTCTTTTTTCCTTCATAGGCAAGGAAAACTTACAAAAGGGAAGTGAACCAAAAGTTGATTTGAAAGTGTGAGTGAGAACTATACTGATGAGCCACTGTATCATAATCCACAGCTCAATCCAGGGCAGGGGAATGCAGTGCTATGGATCAAGCCAAAAATCTCTGAACACTGATGTTTTGAAATTCAGACTTCTCACTGTTGTTGTATTTCAAAATGATTTTTTTTTTTTCCCCAAAAGTTTATCCAACAGTTTGTATATTTACTGTTTAACAATTAGCATCATACCTGAAAAAGCATCATAGCAGATTAGACAAATGGCAAGTTATTAATTTATAGTAGATACATCTTTTTATAACAATCTTCTACTTGTAATGCAGAAGGACAGTGATGCAGCAAAACACATACTCCTTTTTTTACCCCTTACATCTTGCTCATCATTGTCACTTATTTGACAACAGCAAAGCATCTGCAAGCATTAATGCATGCAGCCCTTGAAAGGAGCTAGAAAAGCAGGTAGCTAGGTTTTCCTTTTTCTGAAGTATAGAATTTTGTTCTTGGGTAATGTCTGTTGCCTCTGAATCCAAATTAGATGGTATTGCGCTGTAGTTAGGGTGGCAGCTCCCAAGTGAAGGTAACTACTGTATTACAAGGCCTACTTTCACCCTTTTAAACTTCCAGAGGAGGAAATGCACAGTTGAGCTGTTATTTCTCATTATTAGTCTTAGATCAATGGTGGATTATTTTGGAAAGGTCGAAGAAAATAAGGGGAGTCATTTTTGAATAATGATGTTATGAAAAATTTACATGTTTCAGTTTTATGGAAGTGTTGTGACCTTTTTTTACTCTCCAGTAACTCAAAAAGAGTTTGGTGTTAAAAGTTCAAGCTTGTCATGCAGTTAATCCTTGATGAGAACAAGTGCATGTGGCATGTCTGAACAGATCTGATTTAGAAACAGAAAAGTTAGTTTTAGTCCTAATTTGTTAACCCTTTAATCTTCAGCAATCCATCTGGAAGTAGCTCCAGATGCGTGCATAAGGCATCTGCAGCAGGCAGGAGCACATTACTTCATCTTCACCAGTCATTCTCCTCCATCATGCTCTGAGTTTAAAATGAGAAGGGAAGGGAAATAAGGTTGTTCCTTTGCATAGTGTCACTTGCCAATAATTTAGTCATATTACATGTTTGCTTTTCAAAGTATGTCCTAATTATGAAATATGTACCAGAGTACTTTTAGTGGTATTTTCAGGGAAGAGCTAAAACTACACCAAATCAGAAGATTATTTTGTGCCTCCTAGAATTATACCTTGAGGTATGACTCCCACAGATCTGCCTGAACATAGTAGTGTATCAGAGAATTGATCAGTGTTTGAACCTAGAGCAGGACTGTGGATCCACTGGAACCACCTCCGTTAGGACAGTTCTTTTAAAAGTGCTTCTTGTTTCATATGATCCTCCTTTAGTGTAGTCCTGCTTTTTTTTTTTTTTTTTTAATTATTATTTCCAATACCAAACCTTGGAGGATAGGTAACGGAGTTATTATACAGAACAAGTTAAGCCTATAGTATTTTAAACTTTTAGCATGAGATTTTCTTGCTGTGAAAGATTAAACGCTAGGATTAAACCCAAGTAAACTTTGGGCAGAGCATTCATATTTCTTTGAGGTTCCCCAGTTTTGGACTTGTTGAAGGCCTAGAGAACTTGAGGCAGACATGGCATTTTCAGATTCCCAGTGGCAGAGCTGGATTTTGTTCCTATCTTTATTTTGGTCCTGTGACCTTTCAAAAATCCCATCACGGCTCAACATGAAGAAATGAATGAGAGTGTCTTCTCGTATCTTTTTACAGATTAAAGAGCAGAGACAGAGATTTTATATGGGACCTGTTAATGGGTCCAAACTAGTATGTGCTTTGTTTGTGTGTGTGTATGTGTGCTTGTTTTTTGTTTGTTTGTTGTGTGTTTTTTTTTGTTTGTTGTTTTGTTTTGTTTTGTTTGTTTGTTTAATTTAGAAAGTTCATTTTACTTCTGCTTGCAATGTCTAAACACAAATAAACAAACAAAATGACTTTTTCATGTATGTATTTTTCTCTTAGATGACAGCTTGTTCTCTGGTTAGATTTCATTCGCTCACCTCAAGTCTGTGGAACGGTGTGTGCCAGTCCTCAACTTAATGTGTTCCTCCATGCTGGTGGGAGAGTAATTGTTTTATCCATACTTGCACCCTGGTTTCACACCCTTTCCTTCTAAACCCATTGTGCCCAAGGTAGTGTCATAACACAGCTATTGTTTTTCCTCACTGCTTTCCATGGGAGAAAGAAAGAGACAGTTTGCATGACTGAACTACAGCGATCTTCCAACAGATGGGAGAAAAAGGAATCCAAAGTGTGAAGTATATGGACCCCTATTGCTGGTGGTTCCTGTCGGTATTGTACTGAAATCATTTAATTCTTTACCAACTCAACAGTGGTCCAAAGTTTTATTTAGAGTATGTGGCAGAATAATAACTTTTAATACGTGTTCGTTAAGTAAACCAATGGCATAAATGTGTTGAGTACAAGAATAGTTCCTCAAGTTTAAAAGAGACAAGGGGTTGATGATGTGAACTGACCTAATCCATATCATAGAACAGTTTCTACTAATAGTTTCCTCATCAGGGCTATCAGAATATATGTTTAGAACGAATATTATGTAGTATGCTGACTACTCCATTTATTTATAACCTATAATGAAACATGTCTGGAAAGCAAAAAATGACCGTTGTTTCTTTTGCCGATCAGCACTGCTTCTATTTTTTTGTATGGATTACTTTTATATGATTTAAAAAAAATAAATAAATTTTAAAAGTGCTGCAATATCAATAGGTATTCCTAAATGCTCAAGTGTGCAATAAATGTAACCATCCCTTTTATATTTAAATTAGGTATTTGATATAAATCAACAAAGCTCAGTGGCAAAAACTGACAACTCCATGCATAATGCTGTAAAGAGA
Organism: Aythya fuligula; assembly: GCF_009819795.1. Classification (NCBI taxonomy): domain Eukaryota; kingdom Metazoa; phylum Chordata; class Aves; order Anseriformes; family Anatidae; genus Aythya; species Aythya fuligula. The sequence continues at coordinate 21,652,770 of NC_045562.1, read as the reverse complement.
ATGATTACAGAAATATTTAGTGCATCTATAATTTTTTACATGCTGGCAGAAAAAATACTAACCGAGTAGCCTGTACATGTATATTTTGTCTATTTTAATTTGTAGCATTTTAATCCTCAGAGCAGCTCACTTTTCTTCCAGTAGACTAAATAAGAAATCTATGATTACTTACAGAGTCCTTAACAATGGGAGACTCTATTAAGCATGCAGAGAAAACAAATGCAGCCCATGAATTTAATTCTAGTTTTCATTATCTTTTATTTGTGTATCACACCCTAAAGCTGTCGATTGTATTCTCATATTCATCTTCTCAGCAAAATGTTTGGAGGCAGAGGGGAATTCACAGAACAACTGAATTGTTGATTCATTGTATGTGAGAAGAAATCCCTGTCTTTTCAAAATGAGAATGTCTTAGGTTACTGATGTATTTTTAGAGTATGTTTCACTCTGGAAGGTTCATAATTCCTGATTGTTAATTAGTAAATTATCATCAAAATACCGTAAATATTTTATGCAGGACAAAATACCATTAAATTGAGAAATCTCAGTAGCAAATGAACCTACTTCAGTGTAATGTCTCAAATTATGTTAGGAAATGTTCCTTGTCAGCATGGTGGTGTATCTGGCCTCTGTTCAACCTCCTGCAAACCATTAAGAACCCTTTTTCTCCTCCTTCGTATAGTCTGCTTCTTACAAATTTTTTTCTCCAGTTTGTTTACCCAAGAGATAGTTTGGCATAGATGCAGCATCTGGCTTCACTGAGGTCCTGCTTTTTGTGTTTTTAAGCTGGATTGACTGAAGCAAAAGGAAGCTGAATGACTTGCCTGAGGTTGGCTCAGTGGGGATTAGAACCAAGAATCCTCTTGCCCACAGCTGTTTGATCTGAACAGTAAACCTCCCTGCCTTCGTATTACCTCAGCAAAGCAGAGGGGCATAGCTCACATTTAGTTTGCTTTATGAATTATTTCTAAAATGTTCTCTCTCTTTTTTTTTTTTTTTTTTTTTTGACTTTTGGATGTTCTGAGGTAATTTTTTCTATTCTAGACCTTTTTGGAGATGAAACACAAATCTGTTAATCCATTTCTGGGGTTCTTATTTCAGTTGGCATTTATCTTTTCAAAGAAAGGGGTGCATCATGACATTTACAAATCAGTTACCTTTTTAGTGTAACTTCATATTTAGCTGTAGTTTCTTCACTGATCAGCTTTTACAAGAACTGCCAAATAGATCTGTGGGAAAAGAGAACACCCAAGAAACATGACTTTTCATAACCTATGTGACACTTAGTAGTAAATATGACCCTGTGCATGTACACGAACACATGCACACACTTACTTATATGTATTTATATAAACATATACCTCTGTACACCTGCACTCATACGGACTATTGCTTTTTAAAACTTAGTTTTAGGTAATGGCCAATGATTATGCCGTATTTTAGCAGAAGAGACTCCAGTATAAATCTTTTGTTTCCCCAGTACTAAGACACAAGGCTAAGCCAGTTGAGCATCCATAAGAGTTCTAGGTTTTCTATTGATGAGTTACAGGGCTTCCAGCCATTCCTCATAGCAGAGTCTTTCCCCTTACTAAGAAAATCCCCAATGCTGGTAATGTAATTGTAAAATTTTATGGGTTGTATTGTAAAATTAGAATCTAGAGCCAAAGCTGTGCCTGATTTTTTTTCTCATATCTTTCAAGACATATTTTTACCAGTGATGTTATAGTCACAGTTATTTTTCCAATTCTGAATGCATAATTAAAGTGCAGTTTTCAGATCTGGTGCTAGAAGACACGCTGGCCTTGAGGGATTGGTAATTATGAAGAGATTCCTAATCTATTATACATGACACTAGGAAGAGGTGAAAATGAGGAGCAAAAGCTGAAGGACATCAACCTAGATTCATCCGGGAACTAGGAAGTGCATGAGGTCAGTATGTGCTATGTACAGTTCCCTTGCCATCTCAAACAAAAATACACTAGTGATATATGGAATAAAATAAGATTTTTTCTAGTTCTCTTCTTTCCTCTCTTGCAATAAACCTGGAAGAGCTTCTCTGTTGAGAAGACTTGTCCTTCTGGGCAGAGAACGAAAAGCATGTATAATACAACATATGTTAGTTACATTTCTTTGGGCATCAAGTGGTAAACAGGCTGTACAGCCTAAGGAGAGGGGAGATTTGTGTTCTCGTGATAGGAAAAGGAGAACAAAACTAACTTAATTTTGTAAGTGGAATGAATTTTGTAAGTGGACTTCTCAGTAACCCTGAACAGTGACTATTCCTGGATGTCTCCATGTTGCTAAATCTAGAAATGCCTCCCAGCTCTATGATGCCTGGCTATATCCTGTTCCAGTATCAAAGACCAATGGGCAAGTGTGTTGCCCTGCAAGCTTGTTTTGCATGAAAGTGAAAGCCAAGTTCACAGACCAGGTGGAAGCTTAAGTGTATTTTCACAGTTTCCTCCATCTGATTTGTAAGGGACATATACCTTTGAAGCATACCACACTGCAGTGTGCCAGGTAATCTGCATGCAATTTCTGAGACTTGGTTTAGAGATTAAGGAAGATTCCCGAAGACTTTTTAGGTCACTAGGAGATTTCTTAACAAACTGAAGAAAGGAAGCAAAGTAAGAACATGCCTAATTTGTAAATAATTTAGAAAATTAGCATCAATCTGACCAATTCAAGACTATTCCAGCTTGTGAGGCTTAAGGGAGACCAGATGGTGGTAGTGCATTGGAAGTTATCCAAAACTGCTTTTGAGTTAATTGATATAGTGAAGGGGAGATCTCTGGAGAAGTATATATCCCCAGGTAGTTGATTGCTTTGGAATTCCAACAGAGAAGAAACGTGTCAAAAATGAGAAGGGAAACATAAGTTATTGAGTAGTTATATCTTAGACTTGGCCCAGTTAATTCCTAGCCAAACATGCATAAAAAAACCCACCACCAACAACAAAAAACTATGCTAGAGAAGGAACAAGTGATTGCTGTAGAACTAAAGTGAATTTTAGAAAAAGCTTATTTACCTTCTGTATTTCATGTATTTACATTTTATTTCCATAGTATTTTTAGTGTATAGAAGAAGTAGAAGATTTATTTTTTAGTTTGAACCTGGACATTTTAATCAGAATGGCAGTGGTGTAGCTGCTAACCATATATTGTTACATTCTGCTAAATGAAAGTGTCCATGTACTAAATTGGAACTCTCAGCGGAGGTTGTTTAAAATCTATATAAAATAGATCAAATGAAACTGGAAAAGTAATTGATAGCTACAGCGAAACTGAAAGTGAATATAAAACTTAAAATCGCAGAGAAATCAGGACTTACATGATGAACATACACTCCTCTCTGAGGCCTTCTAATTGAATGCTTTCAGTCAGCACACTTGATAAGCAAGGAATCCACTTCAACCTTATATTTGACATAATGATGAATATTTAACAGGCACAGAGCATCATCTTTAGTAGCTTAGCTGAGTTTTCTTTTTTTCCTTTCCTTTGCTCCTTTTCCTTTTTCCTTGTCTTTTCCATAACTTAATCTCTTACCTTTTCCCTCACCCTTCAGTGTTGTCTTTCTGTCTTTGCTTTCTCTTTCCCTCTCTCTTCCCCATTTTTCTTCTTTCTTCCTCCTCTTCTCCTTCTCCTTCTCCTTCTCCTTCTCCTTCTCCTTCTCCTTCTCCTTCTCCTTCTCCTTCTCCTTCTCCTTCTCCTTCTCCTTCTCCTTCTCCTTCTCCTTCTCCTTCTCCTTCTCCTCTTTTCTTTTGTCTTTGCTTGTCTTTTCCATTCCCATATTTTTTTTCTTTTTCTTTTTCTTTTTTTTTTTCTTTTTTTTCCTCCTCCAAATATATTTAATTGTATTTATTTAGGTCTTAACAAAGAGATAAATCTTTCAACAATCTTATTGATTTCATTTTGGAACTGTTTCCACTAGGAGACTTAGCATTTTCCACGCTTTTATTTCATATGATCCCTTTCAATCTTTTTAGTGTACATACCATTAATAAGAGCAGTCTATGTGACCTTTTTGTATGGGGTTAATAAAGAATGCAGTTTCATAAGCTTGATTCAATTTCCTTTATGTGAGCATACGGAATAAGTGACCATTATAGTATTTGTCTGGTTTTCCATGCTTCAGTGTGCAGTTACCAACCTTTTATATGAATGACCACATCTGGTGTGCATTTGGCCACGTAAGGTGAGACAAAAGCAAAATAGATTTTCCTTAGCATTAAATCAAATTTCCACACAATGTACTCTCTAATGTGGATCTCAAATGTATCAGGTCATATATTATTTAGCTGCATTGCATTTTGTGCTTTTTTTAATTCCATCCCACATACTCAGTTTTAATAAATGCATGAGTAGATGCAATATTTGAGCTTTATATCTTACAAATTCAACACTTTCAACAGATTCTTCAGACTTCAAAGAATTTAATATTAGTATCATAAAAGGTCTTTTGAAGAATAATACTGGAACATAAGAAAAATGACTGCCTGAGTGTGCCCTATCATTTTGAAAGTGTTTTATTGCTTTAATTTCCTGTCTTACTAAAGTAACAAGCAGAATAATAGAAGATATACTGTAACAGAGTTTGCAATTTATTGTGAGGCTTGAGCTGGTTGAAGACTTTATGTGATGTGAAAAAGAAAACCTCTGTTTAGCTGAAAAATGGAGACAAGCTACAACATTAATGTTGCAGCAGCTTTAAATGGAGTGCTATCTTTGACTGCTAAGTTGTCTCTACAAGCCCAGTATGTTTGAATGGGGTAACTCAATAAGTGTAGGGCTCATTTGGTGCTTGTTGTGTGTAAATAAGCTCCTGAAAATCTAATGTAATTTCATTCCTGATGTGTATATTAGATGCTGTTGCTATTTGGATTACATAGAACAAAGGTACCATTGCTGCTATATTGATCCATGATGTGACTTTTCATTTGTTTATTACAGTTCTACAGAATGAGTAAATTTAATTCTGGGCTTTGCCAGTTCAGTGTAGCCAAAGTCTAAACTATGATAAGTTTTAAAGTAACTTTTACCTATCTTAATGTTTTTAAGTTGTATGTTGGGAATTCATCCCTCAAAGAAAATGATAAAAAATCACTTATCCATTTTAAATGTATCTAAATGAAAGATGAGAAAGAACCAACCTGTAAAAATGTGATGTAAGATTACTTCATAACTAAAAGCATTTATTTCCCTAGAAGGAGCAATAGACTATCCATTTGCTTTTTACATTGTGCATAGCCAGATATTCAGGCATCAATCTGTATGCTTGTGATGGAAGTTACATGTTTATCAGTGCAGAGCAAGAAGTACAAGAATCACAAGGGCTTCTTAATCCCACCACTGTTCTGCCACTGAAGGATTACAAAACAGCTGGTTGTAACAGATTGCTTGCTATTTCCAGAAAACAAAACAAAACAAATATGTAATAATGTGTGGTCAATCCCTTTGAAACAACAGAAAGAACAGTTTAGCTAGAGATTTTATTGATAATACTGTTTTTAGTGTATTGTGGACTGTGTGAATTTGAGTTTGATTTTTTTTTTTTTCCTATTTCTTACATTTGGGGGGTTATTGAACCATAATATTTCTGTTCATAATATCTGTTCTTCAGCTGGTTATGTTGTGAGAAGGGCAAATAGTGTACATTCATACAGTAGGAATCTGACTGTAAAATTGCATGTATTTAACTAGCATATTGGGCTCTTAGGGGCTCAAGTACAAGCAAAAGACCAAATATTACTGGTATCCTCAGTTATCTATGTTAGTCTTTGAAAGAATAATGATTTGCAAGCCTTATTGCTAACTGAAGCGCAAAAGATTTCCTCTGGGCTTGCCACAGACAATCCTCAGGCACATTAGAGGAGTCAACTAGAGTTAGTTCAAAGTGAATTGCTCCATTTTAATCATGGTGACTTTAGCCTCTCAGTCAATATGCTGTAATGGCATATTGTAAGTATTTTTTTCTTTTTAAATGACAAGTTTGGTCACTTTATTTTAAGGCATATCTTAGAGTGTTTGCAAGATTTATAGATTGAGCAGCTCTTCAAAGAGACTTTCTGTCTTGCTTTACAACCCTGAAATTTTGTATTGCTGCTATTTCATCACCTCAAGGCAGTTCTTAGTTAAAATATGTGGAGATGTTTTACAACTGAATGAGTTCTTAGTATGATATATAACCAATTATATTGCTATAATGAGTCCAGATTTTAAAAACCAAATAAAAAATGTTGCACTAAGGATTACTAAAGACTAACATTACCCTCTCTTCACATATTTGCAAATAAGAAACAGGTATGTAACCATAGTATGCACAAGTATTACTGTCATTAAGTTAAAAAATTCAGCAATTTGATTATTTTAATACTTTAGCTAATTAACTCTGAAACCTTGGAGGTTTTTACACATTCTCTAAAGTCAGTGTCAATTTCCTATATACTCAGCTCACTTCCTAAGCAGTTAAGTTGTTCAGGATACCAAATAGTTACTAATGAACAAAAAATATAGTTCTCCTCTCTATCAGATTAGTTTGTTGTTGTTATTGTTAGCACACCTGAGACTGAGATATTGCTGAGATATTTTTATTTCTTACAGTGTAGCTGATTAATATACACTGAATCTTCCAAGGAAGCTGCTGTTTTTTTTCACAGTCTTTCAAGAATTTTAAGAACCTTCTTCTAGCCATGAGGGGCTAAACACAGAACCCTTCCCATTTCTCGACCTGATTGAGCATACTGTAAAGAGTAAAGGAACAGGCTCTTCAGTAATACAATCACTTCTGTATGTTTTGTTAATACAGGTTATAAAGCTACTGATGATGATGATGATGATCTTTCCCCTCAGACTTTCCTGTATTTATGTCTCTCATCCAATAACCACAGGGATCATTGAGGTGTATTTTATCTTCATTTTAGCCCTCTTGATATTGTTTTAGCCCAAAGGGGAAATCAAATGAGATATAGAAGATGCTAAACTTGCACAACTCTCAGGTCATTAACAACTAATTAGAAACAGCTTAGAGATCTCAATCATCCTTTAGGTAAGATGTGAGAGAGGGATCAGAGAACATTTAACATCTTCTCTTCCTTTTGTTTTTCTCATACAGTGGCCAAAAGTATGAGAGAGTTTCTGACTTTGTTTCTGTTGTTGCTATTTTTGCAATAAGAACATGTATTTTGCAGTGACAAAGTAGAAGTGCCGGAACATACTGAGATATTAACAGAATTAATCTAAACTGTACGTTGTGTTTTTGTTGTTGTTGTTGTTGTTTTTTTTCCCCAGTATGACTGTTGAATACTATTTAATTTTTAAGATTTACTGAATACATTAGATAATTACCTAAGATATAGCTCATCTCATGTTCGTATGTATATGAGAAGGAAAGCCATTGTAAAGATAAACTTGAAGGACAAAAGTAACAGACACACTGTTATTATTGGCAGCTGCCTATTAGCTGTTACTTATCCTCAGGGTTATAACAGTAAACTCTATGAAGTTTGTAACGCTTAGGATGATCTCAGCTGTTACAACTAAAGGTTGTAATGTGAAATAGTTTTTTTGGTTTTGTTTTCTTGTGGACTATGGAAGGTTTTGTGGCAATATAGCTATCACCGAGCTACAGCTGGCGTGGTTTGCCTCCCGAAGGTGCCAGGATCTGGATCTTTGCATAGGCTTGCTCATCTAAAGCCTTGCTAAAATTTTACATGTCCAGCAGAGTTAGGGGGTACTAAGCTGTACTTTCTTTCATATAAACCCTAGGTATCATTTAAAAGCAGCTGTGGGATGCAAGAAGTCTCAAAGGGGATGCCTTCCCCTACTCCCAAGAACACACAGCTTCTTGTGTTTGGGAACATATATTAGGAAAATCCCTGTCACACAGTCCAAACCTGAGAGCTTGATCTGTCCATCTGAACAAAGCCGACAATAAAACTAACAATTAACAGTTCTATTTTGGATAGTTATCCCTTTTTAGCATGGCACAACTTACAAACATAAATGCATTCATCTAGGCCTAGCTGGGACACTCGAAATAGAATTAGTCTTCTGGGGAGAAGCACTGACTTCTGATATTCCAGCTGACTGGTTCCAGGGTGTTAGGAACCACAGGATAGTTCTTCTATCAAGTGTGTTTCCATCAATAGACCTAAAATTCTTTTATGTCCTGTTGATAGTACTGGGATTAGAAGCAGACTTAAGGGAAAAAAAAAAAAAAAAAAAAAAAAAACATTTTCTGCATTTTCTGTCTGATATCTTCTCATGTATGTATGTGAATTCTATTTACATTTTCCTGGTTCTGTTTCTTCCATTGACTTAGAAGAATTCCTGGAGCATCTCCAGTATTTCTTCCTAAACACCTTCAGACATTATTCGTCTTTTGCTTCTGTTATTTGCCCTTCAGCTAAAGATATATTTTATAAAATCATGGGATTTTTGACACACTCTTCACCAAAAGCCGTATCCAAGTTTATGCATAACCATTTCTCTTACTACAATTTTTCTGTATCTCCGGAAACTCCTTTCATTCCAAACAACCTTGATGCAACTGGTTTCCTTCCTAAGGTCCTGTTTTAGCACAGTTATTGTTTGGTTGTTAGAGACACTTGCTAAGGTTAATCGTTCTCCTATGCACTTAGACTGAAGAATATGTGTTGCAAGCTGACAGCAAACAGCTGATCCACATCAAAAGAGGACTTCAGACTTAGCATGTTTTCACATTCTGCACACAGACTGAGTTCCTAAATCATCCTTTTTTTTAATGCATTTGTCATTAAGAATGAATGAATTCTTATATTGAGGGGCAAGTCATCCAGTATTCTCTCTCCACTGATAAAACAATTCAGCACTCTTAGAGAATGGTACAGCAGTCTGCTTGCATACAAACATACATTAGTTTTCCAGTTCTAAACTATCCTTACTGGTTATTGTTAGTACTTTTCCCATTCATTTATGCATTTTGTGCGGTTTCTTATCCTTCCTTATTGTGACTTATGCAAATACGCAAAAGAACTGATAGGTCAAACCCTACTAACTTAAGGTAGTCTGTAAAAGAACAGTATAAAGAGTTTATTTAAATTAATAAAAAAGTTAAACTATAAGAATCCCTTTCAATGTGCAAAAAGCTCCATGCCAGTACTTTGTGGTAGCAACAATGGCATCAAGTTTGAAGTGATGGTAATCAAAAATTTAACTTGCATGGTTTGGGGAAGATGAGAAAATTCATCATGCACAATACTGAAAGAACAAGAACAGTACTGAAATAAATGGCTCCATTACAAGGCTTTTAATAAATCTGTTGAATTGTACACAATATGTATGTTGAATTGTATGTTGAATTGTATAGAGAACAGCAACTCTTTCAGTCACAGTTTCCATGATCTGAATTTTTGTTGTGCTGGGATGGCCCAGATAATCAAAGAGTGTATTTCTGGCCACCAGCTCGGAAGTTTTTGTGCAGGCCATCTTGCCCATCCTGCTTAAGAAATTTTATTGTTTTAGGAACTGCTTTAAGCTTCCTGTTTTAAGTGTAGCATGGAACTAAATGCAATATTACTGTGTTCTTGTGCCCTCAATGACTGAGGAATGGAAAAATATGAAGAGGCAGTCCACAGCGATCTTGGAAACACATCACAGGTGTACTCAGGTGTGTTTGCACAAAGCCAGCACAGTCCAGCACAGGTTTGTGCCTAGTACTATAGTTTGTGTCTAGTACCATCTAGTCTTAACCACACCACAGCTAGCTGAACAAAAAGGACAGATATATTTGCATAGATTTGTGGTTCTCACTGGCTTAGTCTGAAAACTTTTAAAAAACAAATAGTTGATAAGAGAGAAGATTGCTTGCACCTAAATTTAAGAACGGCAAGGAAAAAGATAAAGGTGTTAACCTGGGAAGCTTTAAACAGTAAGGAAGAACACTTCAAGCATGTATGGATATCAAACTGAGAATGGGAAAAAATGTGGTGTGGCTTTAATCAAGAAAGTGTTTGCCAGAATAATTTTTTTTTTCTTCCAAGAGATTTTGTTTGTTTGTTTTAATAAGGCAAATGTGATAGATATGACCTGTGGGGACTTCAGCACAACATTTGATGTAGTGCCTCATCGGAAACTATTAGTAAAGATGGAGTCAACGGGAATCAGTACGAAGCCAATGCAGTGGTAAAGAGCTGGCTAGCAAAAATTCATTGGTGCTGTAAAGCAGAGCTATGGGCTTGCAGGGAGATCACTAATGATTTTTTTTAGGATTAATGACACTGTATGGATATTGTTACTCTTCAGCCTAATCTGTCCTTCCTGTATAGTTCGTAACTAGGTATTACATTATACTAATAATAATTCTTGTTAGTCCATCAAGTTCACAAAATGCCACTTATGTGTAGGTTGCCTTTGTTCCCAGCATCCTAGGTAACTTTTGTGCTATCATGCCTTTTTTCTTTTCTGTATGTGAGATAACTTAACAGAAAGCTTATCTTTGTTTACATTTTTTCCTTTCTTTTTTTCTTTTTTCTTTTTGGTTTGGTGTGGTACCCTTCTTTTAGTATAATGTGTTCTCTATGTATGAGGTGGGCATCCAAGAGCTATTTTGGACTCAGGTCAAACAATTTCTTTCCTCCCCTAGCTTCCTCTTGCCATCTCTTCCATATACCAGTAGCTAAATTCACGCAGTTGCAAATAGGTCAGGAGAGATGGGAATGAGTAAGCAGGAAGTACGGAAGTTTTTCCCTCTCCTTCAAGGGAGAAAACACGATTACGAGCTGTGGCTAAAATACAGGTTTATATTTTGGTGAGTATTTTGGTCAGTTGGGTTAGGTGGGGAGATGCAAGAAGGAGAAATGGAGTATTAATACCGTACTTCGCTTCTCTTCTTATTTTAAATGAAAGATGTGATACACATCCTGGTCCTGAGAGGAGTGAGTTATGCTTCTAATTTGAGGAGAGATTCCTTGATTGAGATTCTGGATTACAAGCCTTTTCTGCTGTATGTGCAAACACCTAAAGCTGCCAGCAGGGTTGTAGAGGTGTCTGGCTGTTACCTTTCTGATGCATTTCTCCTTAAATTTTTCAAGACACTTTACAAACCTAATTTAGACATATGGATTTTACAAACCAGGTATTGAAAGCCTAACAATGACACACAGGATCTTTATCTCAGAACCTTTTTGTCCATTTTTTATAATTATACACATTTTTCAAGCCTACTTCCAGTGCCTAGAAGTAGATGTCTAAAATCACTAGTTGGTTTTCACACCTGTTATAAAGTATTTAAGTTTGTTGAATTAGCTTCCTTTTTTAATTTTCATATTCTTATTCTTATTATTTTGTTCTGCTATGAGTCATACCTAGTTTCAAATAATGCATCTTGTGGGGGGACATGCTTTCTTACAATCAACTGCTTTCTTAGAATCATGAACTCTAAATGTTGTGGTACAAGGTTCTAGGACTTGGGGAATTTTGACTTGGGTACAGATGATATTTTTTTTTCCCTAAAGAGTGACCAAAACTAGACCTTCACTAGGTGCATTTGGGGTCAAACTGTGTTGTTATATCATTCAAAGATAGTAAAACATGGAAAATTAGACACTGTAAATAGAAGAGCTAAAATTTCCTTGACAAGAAGAATGAAGGTTAGTTGAATCTCAATGCTGATAAGATACTGATGCATTACAATGACTTGAAAATTAGGTTTGCTGGAAAACTAACTTTTTTAAAAGGTAAGATCAATAGACTAGATTGTAAATATAAAAGAGCTGTAGAAACAAGTCTGTTTTGTTTATCTACAGCATCTGTCAAAGCAGGTCATGTACTTCTTAATCTATTCTGAGTTTCCTTTCATATGTTCATGTCATAATTTATGTTAAGATTATTCATTTCATTTGAGTGTATGGATTTTCTGTTCTAAGTAACCGGTTTATATTGTTTGTTAAGATACAATTTTTACATATCTAAGGTGGGAGGTATATTCTATTTTTATCTTGCCATATTTCTACCTTGAGTGGTTGTTTGTATTTTTTCTATTTTTGTTACCTACTTCAGTGCTAGTGACAAGGAGATTTCAGACCTGTGTTTCTGTCTATGGTGTTTTATTTGTTGAGGAAGTTCAGAAAACAGCTATATCCCCATTTTTAATATAATGTCAAGGAATTGTTACTTTATTAGTGCAGAGAAAGGTATATAGCTATATGCATATATAGCTACATGTAGATGTCCATGAACGTTTTCTTTCTTAGTATGATCTTTTTAACTAGACTTAAGTTCCTGTATTTCTAGGTTAGCTTTCTCTTACCACAGGGGTGAGTTTAGGCCACTCATTGGAAAAGATCATGTAAAGTAAGGATGTGTTTACAATCTACAGGCACAGCAAATGGAATAGCCACCACGTTGAGGTCTGGCTGACTGCCTTGGGGCACAGTAGCAACTCTATGAGAAAAGCAGTTCTGGGAGTGAGTCCTGGAATACTATAGCCAGATCATAAGCCGCTGACAAAACAATGCAAACAGATTAATCAGCTGTATTGCAGAGAATTTTTCCATCTTCTTCTCCCAGGTCTTTTTCAGACTCAGCTCTTCTATGTCAAGAACACGGAGGATGTTTCTGTCTGGATTTATGCTTATGTTTTTTTCAAAATCAGCATCATACAAGTCTTTTTCCATATCCTTTTAAAACTGACTTAATAGAGATTCCACATTTTTTCCTCCATCTCCTTTGGGAACTGCCATTCTTTTGAGATTCTAGTTTGATATGCACCAATCTTAGGAATTTCAAGTTGAACTGATATCATCATTTTCATTTTTGCATTAAGACACCATTTCTCATAACAGTTGCTTCGGCACACAGAGCTGATGAATTACACTGTCATTATAATTTACCACTGTTGAGAGTTTTTTATAAAGATGAAATTATATTTAAATTACTTTCTGCATTTCTTCTAAATATGGCTTATAATATGATTTGAATCAGCTTACCTGTCCCAGCATTATTGCTGAAGCCATGTTCATTTCTACATATGGAAACCTTAAAAAGATAAAATTATTTGTCCCTATCTAGAAAGAATAAGCCCAAAGTGATTTTCCTATAGATTTTTTATTTACATTGCAGGTTGATAAGAGAAGCCCGCAGCTGTTACCAGCTCTAAAATGTCATCATGGGCATAATATTGCAGCAAGTTAACATATGATGTAGCTTAATTGGAGTTTTCTAAGAACGTCAGAGCTCAGACTTCATAACCTCTGTCAGAAATTTCCCTTTGCATAAGAGCTATAAAGCTGTCACCCATGGCATTTACACTTCTGTCTACCACTGCTGCCTAGTGAGGACATCTTATTCAGATGTCCATTTTGGTACAGGTGTGTTGCACTGCCTTTTAGTAGCAGTTTATTTACTTCTTATTTCTGACAAACTCTTTGTGACACTCCAGCATTGGAATACTTCAAAATCGAAATAAAGAAGAAAGCAAGATACTGATTGCAATCCAGATCTATGGGACATGTTCTCTGTGTGTATTTTGCAACCTGTGCTCCCTGTACACTGCTGTCCATTTTAGTAGTAGAGACTGAGGGATTCAAAGAAGCTGGGACCAGTTTATATTCTGCACCTGTGCATGTCTTGGTCCAGGATAAAGTCTTAAGTCAATAGTAAGCACAAACAACAACAGACATTGCAAACTGAAGTATTTTAACTTTGTATAGGTGCCCTGCAGGAGAAGAGTATGTATGTAGGCATTCTATAGGAAAGATTTTCTGCTGTGTGGTCAGCAAGTGAATGATGGAAAAGAAAACTAGGTTGTTTTACCCACTTGGAGGGTAACTGAATTCTGGCATGATGCAGCTGTGCAAAAGCTAAAACAATTCTCTCAGCAAAGTATTTTTAAGTAAAGATAAGGAGCCATTATTGCGTGCCTGTAGTTTCTGATGTAGTGTGAAGGTTCAGAGAGACGTGCACGTGAACAGAAAGAGATGCAGGAAAAAGACTGCCAAAATAACCAGAAGAATATCTACGTTTAAATAGGTTTTAAAAGGTCAGTTAGTTTAACCTACATAAATAAAAATGAGAGGGGAGTATAGTATTTCTTCCTTAAATATATTGGAGGCAAGTAGAAATTAGAAGAAGGTTTCTAATGGTCTGAGGAGTGAAGTTCTGCAGCTCCTGTAATCTTCCAAATATCAGTTATAGGTGTAAGATACCAACACTGTTTTAGATGGTGTCTGATAAGCAAGTAGAAAGGATTATGAAAGAACACAGGAGAATATGGAGAGGAGAGGTACACAATTATGCCTGCATTGTGAGTTTTGGGATTTCTGAGGTACTGGTAAAACAGAGGGGGATGAAAAGAGACCTCATTGTTACTTGTTTGTATTGTTTTCCTGTGGGAATGGCAGAGAACTTTTTTCTGTTGTACGTATTTTCTGGTGTGGAAAAAAGAATCATGGTTGTGTTTTCTTGCCTCTGCAGTGTGGAATACTCCACAGCCAAAAGGCAAGTATAGACTGTCCTGTTGCTCCTCCTGAATCCTAAATTGTATTGAGTGGCAGATGCAGTCTGTTCAGCTTCAAACCGATTACTGGATTTGACTTTTAAGATTTTTTATTTTATTTTCAAAAAACTTTGTTTTAAAGACCTCATCTTCTCTAACGTATAATGTACCGTATTTCCTAGGGTAATCTAGGAGTTTTATTTCACAGTTGTTAAGATGTTTACAGTTACTTCAGACTTCAGCACTATCCTAAATCTCAACTGCACTCTGTGTCAGAGAGTGTTTTTTGGTTTTTGGTCTTTCCTGCGTTTGGTGTTGCATTTCTTACAGGATGTTGAGAAAGGATGTGGACCCAGCAAACATGTAGGTAAAAACTTTGAGAACTAGACTTACTGACTTGAGGGATCTGGATTGGCACTGTGTTCCTACCACTCATTACAGTGGGAACTAAAATTCCTGTACTTAAGGAAATTTGGAGACTGTCAAGCATAACCATTCTTTCTGAATTTCCAGAATGGCTATTTCCAATGTTGAAATTACCTTTTTAGAAAATCTTAAATTTTGACTGTCTCCTTGTAATTTACTTGTGCCCTTGGTGTCTGGATTCAATTTAAAGTTCAACAAACTGATAGCAATTAGCTGCATTTCTTAGTGAAAACCAGCATTTAATGTAACCTCCAGAACATCATGGCCTTCAAGATCCAATGATTCTGTTACTCAACAGGGCATACCATTTTTCTATATGAATGTCATGATTTTTATTTATTTATGTATTTATTTTTTTATTTGTAGAGGTTTTTGTTGTAAACTTTAAAATGCAATATATAGCAGTGGAATCTCTTTTGAGGTTATATGCCCCATAGAAGGAAATTGTATATCATCAGTTCTCTTTGGTATTTTGTATTAAATTTACCGCTGCCTTACATCTGAGGAAATACAGATTTTAATTTTCTTTCATAGGAAACCATGAAATATTCTTTCTTCAATCTTAGGTTAATGTGCAGAGAAGTTGTTCATCTGTAGTAAATGACATATAACTTCCATTAAAACTACAGTCATTTTTTAATTTGGATACTTTCCTAATGAATTTTATTAATACAGTATCATTTGATTCTCATGGAACAATGCTGTTATAGTTGTTCCAGTCTTCTGCTTAGTATAAGTGTTTTGAATTTTTGCATATAAATCAATTTTGCTTAGCTGATGAAGCCATTTAAGAGCAATCATTTATTATTAAATATTAACCACATTTAGCCTTATCTCTGTGGGAAGAAAACCAGAATGTTATGAGCAAAAGATGTTAGATGAAAGCAGAACAATGTTATTTTTCAAAGCATCAGAGTAATACCTGCAATGTTAGAGACATACAAAACAGGCAGTGTCTTGTATCTTGTCTTTGACTTTAATGGTATCTCAAAATGCTAGAAGGAGTTAAATACATTTAAAAGCAGAGGAAGAGACAGAGATCCACGAATGCAGGAAGCTAATTTTTCCCCTTGCAGACTTGTGCTCTTAAATTGAGGCTTCATAACTGCATAAGAGCCATCTCTGTAATTTAAGGGTTTTATTTTCCGGTGGATACACCTGGGGTTTTCCACAGGTAAGCCACATGATCAGTGTTGGGTCATGATGCATCTGCTTAAAGCTTCCTGCACATCAGGAGGAAGATGGATGCCTATTGTCAGAGGGAAACATGTTAGACAACTGCTCCCTAAGGCTCTAGTATTCATAGTAATTTTTAAAACCTTTACGTGATACATTAGATGTAACAATGTTCCATCTACAGAAGATGACTCGCACATATCTGCTGCTTTGTATTTACAATGGAGAGATGGTAACTAACAGGTTAGATAGGTGCTGATAAAAGTGATGCACTCTTTTAAATAATCTTGTGATACTTCACAACGTACAGATATAGTAGAGATTCTCAGAAAAACACTGTGAAATCCACTTCCAGAATTAATATTACTTTAGTATAATTGACATGAAATACAGCCTTTTTAGGGGATGCTGTAACATCTCTCTTTCCTTAATTTCTACTTTCAGTGTTCTAGATTTATTGTAAAGTCTTTTCATTCTTTAGAAACACAATAGGGACATAATTCATATTTAATAAAATGTACAAGGTTACAACTTCTAATCAGTGTTTTAAGAGCTTATTCTGGAGAAGAGGTAATAGGGTTTAAAGAAAGCAGAAAAATTAACTAACATGGTAATATTACCAGGTGTAAAATTATATATACATGAGCAATTGGCTTTATTAATTTTGATTGATACAGGGTTTCTCTCATGGAAATATAGTACTTACGTGCAATTATGAAATTGCTTTGTGGTGCTATTCTGCCTCTCTGGCATTTGTTTTAAATGCTTCAGATTTGCCCACCTGCATTGAACAGTGGGAGGTTTGGGGTTACAGATGACAAAAAAAATAGAAAAATGCCATCTTTTTCCATCAGAGGTACTCTCCTAGGGGGGACAAGTGGGTGCAGAAATCATAATGCCATCTCATGTTATTGCAAACTAAATTTAGTGGTTTTCAGTGAGCTAAACTGGAATGTGAGGTTGTTTTTTTTCACAATGGAAACTCAGAGGAACCAAAAGCTTTTACTGTGACCTTGAAACTATAAATCCAAATCCTAATCAGAGGAGTGATATAATAGAAATAATGCAGTTTATCATGTATATTTCCACCTGCTTCTTGACTTCTGCAATAGATTTTTTTTTGTTTTCAGCAAAGCATACACTTTTTGCCCTGTGGTTTCTAAGAATTCAGACCAACAGACTGCAAAGTCCCATGTATTCCTATTGTCTGTGCTGACAGGAGAGGCCACTCAGTAATTTATGGGATAAGTTCTCACCGAGCTGCTGTCTTTCAGTAATAATGTGCTAATGCCTTTGTTTAAATCTGTTGAGTTATAGTTATCTGTTCAGGTACAGTGTCCCAGTACTGCAAGTAACTTTGTATGAATACAGGCATCTGTTTTCACAAAGTCATTTTCAGGATTGGATCCAAGAACTGTTGAATCATGACTTAAGAAACATTGGTAGCTGCTGCATTTGTAATAGATGCTAACTGTGTTTTCAGCACTGCAAAACACAACTAAAAGCCTGTTCCCATTCCTGAGACAGCCATTTAGTGAGAGGTCTGTTTCTATTCCTGTAGCTTCTGTCTTTGTAGCATCTAGATATTCTTCTTACCTGGAGCTGCCATCTCCCAGTACAGATCGCAGAACAGTAAGTGGATAGAAAAGGTTTTACTTATGTGCAGTTTCCAAACCTCATTCTGAAAGGGTTTATACAATGAATACAAGAATGACCAAAGACAATACCATTCCCAGTCTGCAAAGCTTAACGTACAGACACTTCTCACTTTTCTAAAGGAACATTTTGAAATCTGTGTATGATCACTTAAAATCATTATTATTGCCTGAAGCCAAAGGCAGAGCTGTGGCAATCTAGGCCTAAAGTTGTAGGAGTAGTGGTTGATTCTGAATAAAAATAAATAAATTATATATATATATATATATATAAAATAAATAAATAAATAAACCAAGTTTCTTCCACAGTTACTTTGCATGTGAACAAAAATTATTTTGCTTTTCCTAGAAAATGCCACTCATGAGAGACTTCATTTTCAGTAATAAATCATTTGAGAAAAAGTATAAAAGTACAATTTTCAAATTAATTTGCTAGCAAGGTAAGGTAAGGCAGGTCTCTCCTGCATGTTTTAGTGTTCTGCAAGACTCTGAAAGTAATGCAGAATTTAATAATTTTGAAAATTATCCTTGTACTACAGAAAATGGGCTACTTTTCAGAAAGATTTAAGGAACATTTGCTGGTCTTCTCCTGCTACTATCAATTAGTAAGAACTGAAATGTTTAACTGTGTATTAGATTTAGCTTATACCAATGCAAAAATCTCTTCCAATTGGAATATGCATGCCAGTTCGTATTACAGAATGACATGCCTGACTGGTAAGGGTCAAACAATTTATAAATTGCTGTTTAAAAGTGAAATGTGAAAAAAGCTGTCAAGCACAGAAGCTGAAGTGAGTTGATTCATCCAACCTGCCAAGGTTGGATGCATTGAATTTTAAATAGAGTTTTAGTATTATGTTAAGAGCTATTTTCTGTTTTTGTTTTATTACAAGCTGCAAGCTAGTGTGCTTTTATTCTTCTTGAAAATGTTAGTCATAAGATAACATAGACCTGGCCCTCTAGCCTCATCCTTTTATTGCCTTCTTTACAGATTCATGCTGTGTAGCACAAGCTAAAAGGGCAGATGCATAATCTGGGAAGTTTTCCAGATTCAAGGTACTTAACACTGAATGCATTCGAAGTATGCATCGTGGGATCTTGTTAGCCTGTCATAAAAATGCACCAGTGCTGAACATGTATTCTGACTCGGTGCATGATGGTATGCATCTTGGCCTAGTTCTCAAGTCATTTAATAGGTCCCGATCTAATGAGAGTTTTTAATGTTTTTAACAGAAGTAATGTATTTAGAATTTGTGGCTCATAGGACTTCATGTAGGTTTAAGCTTTATTGCTCCCAAAACGATGCAAATGTTCTATTAAAAAATGCTGTCGTTGAGTGGGCTTCTTGGGTGATTACAAGATCCTCTCGAATCCTGAAAATACTGCCAGAACTGGTGCTCTCCCTTTCTTTATGAGTAATCATTTGGCATCTTAATGGCAGTTGGAAAATAATTTGAGAAAGGATGTATTTCTAATCACATGAATGGTCAGAAATTATTCTTCCACTAATCTTCAAAAGAGAGGATGGTTCAAATGCATCCAGGTCTGGGTGACTGATAGAAATGTTTTGTGAGGGACTCGGTAACCTAAGTGAGGAACTTAGGAAGAAGTCATGACCTAGGTATGACCCCTGATCTCACAAACAGGATTTAGGAGCAGGAATATTTCATCTTCACAATATAAATACTTTAATATATTATTTTTGAAATCATCTGGAAATTTCAAATAAATTAAATAGGAAATTTGTTTGTTTTTAATTTTGAGCTGTTGACAGCAATTCTTCAGTGGATCTGAACACAAGGAACAGACTGTACAAACCCTAATTGTACCAGATTTAAAGACAATAAAGATTTACTTTAAAGATGCTGTGAGGGCAGGCTGAGGGAACAGGGCTTGTTGAGCCAGGAGAAGATGTGGCTTTGGCGGAACCTCGTAGCAGCCCATTCGTACCTCCAGGATGGTTAATGAATGGGAAGGTGGAGCCAGGCTCTTCACAGTAGTGAAGACAACAATCATAAAGTGAAGCAGGACACATTCTGACTATATAAAAGAAGTTTCCTCTACAAGAGTAATGAAGTATTGCACTCAGAAGGGCTGTGGGAGCTCTGTCCTTGATGGTTTTCAAGGCCCGACTAGACAAAGCCCCACACAACCTGGTGTAAAATCAGGGCTGGCCCTGCTTCGAGCAGGATGCTGAGCTGGAGACCTCCTGAGGTCCTTCCCACCTGCGTGGTTCTGTGATCCTGTGCTATATAAAAGTTTGGGGACAGAACAAAGGAAGAAAAAGTGTGATAGTCCAGGTCTTTAGAGACTTGTTTCATCATTCTATTGACAGACGTTGCTGTTCTGTATACAAAGGAATCTGAAAGTGATGAGAAACTATTTTGGTACTGTTTTTTTAGTGTTTGAGCAGTAGAGAAAAAGATTTTCCTATTCTGTTGTGCATGATATACATGTTTATTTAAATGTGAAGATTTTACTGTAGGTTCATCTTTGTTATTTCCTTCAATTTGATGACTGACTTGACAAAGAAATGAAGAGAGATTGTTGGATTGGCTCAGCTCAGCAATCAAAGTTAAAATTTACATCTCTGAAAGTGACTTAAATTGAAGTGTAAAAAGTGAATGGTTTAATGAAATGGTTTAATCTTTTTCTTTTGTCTTTTATTTTTTTTTTTTACTTTTGTGAGCACTAGCATAAGTGTTAGATGCCACAAGAGTAGCATCTGCAGTTACATTAATAGGAAAAGGTGGGAAAGCTTAGCAGTGCCTTTCAGTTCTTAGGTTTCAGAATGATGACTGACAGTTTTCTGGTAGAAGTTTTTACTAATGTTCTATTTATAGCTATTTAGGGTTACTATGTTTGGGTGTTGATTTGTTATTTTTTTATTTTTTAATAAATACTGGAGATAAATCTGGAGTATATGTCCCACTACAAAATATTTGAAAGTGAGCATTTCACACATTTCTTCAGTGCCACAAGAACATCTGAAATTCCTTCATTTTCCTAATTCTGTAACTGGCTGTCACAGATTGTAATGGGAGTTAAAGATCCGCAAGTGTCTAAACTTTAATTGCTGCTAAGAGTTTCTCATCTTTCATTCTCGTGACCTCTAAGCACTTTCAAGACCCTTTTCTATTGTAGGTTGTGTTATATTCAGTGTCTGCACCCTACCACGTGTCTTGAGGGGGTAGGAAAAAGGGATGGCTTCATAGAGCCTCACCACTACATCTGCACCAACGTCCATCAGATTCTTCTCTGTCTCCTTCTTGCCTTCATTACTAGATGCTGGCTGCAGTATTCATTTTGATTCCTCTATGGTACAAGGCCTGCTTTTTCTTTTACATTTGCAAAATACCTAGCAAACAGCAAAATGCTGGCAGGCGACAGTAGAGAACAGTTGGAAACTTTATATTACTTCCTCTCTGTAACATTTTCAGTGGCATGTGTTTTTTTTTTTATTATTTTATTTATTTATTTATTTATTTATTTTCTCAATATCCTATTTTATTATTGTATTTGAGACTAAAATGAGGAGACAAACAAAAGGGTTTTTGTTGAGGATAAAAGTCTAGCTTTAGCCTTAACACTTTATATTTCTGATGCAACTTTTTAAATTAAAATGCCACCACAGGTCTTACTACATAATATTGTCCATTTAGAAAAATATGAAAAAATAGGTTAGAATCTAACAAATTATTCATAATTCAAATAGTTTGCAGACTTTTATACAATCCCATATTTTTTTTCCAGTTGTAATTGTTTTCAGCATTCCTTTATACTTACTCCTGACTCACTTTAAGTAGCGTAAATACACTTATTACATGAAATTTTGAGACTGGGAGGGCAAAAGGTAAGGGTTAATATTGAAATAACTATCAGGGGTTCAGTGCCGTGAAATGAATTAAAACTTCATGACATCCTGTTTGTCGCTGCTTATAAGTGAAGCCTTTTTCACAAGAATGCAAAAGGAATTCATATGAGAAAAAATCTTTGCAAGTAAATATATTCAAATATATATGGTGTTCCACGCCAGAGACAGATGAGCTTGTTCAGAATAAAACCAATAAATAAATATATTGTCTTCAGAAACACATTTATTCTTAATACAAGAGGATTTTAATATTTTAAGTGATATCTATCAATACTATGTTTTGTATGAGTACCTAAAAATGAAAGCTAAGTAATTATTTTACAAGTAACCTTTGCTGTATATTACACATACTTAAGATATCTTACACTTAATGATCTTCTCATCGTTTATTTTAATATTTTAACTTTTACTCTCTTCTTCCTTTTTTTCCCAGTGCTCATGTATTAAATGGTATTGAAGTAAACATACGGAATTTAAAGCGGTTTAAGCATATAAGGTGTATTTTAGATAGAAGTCTGTTATTGGTTTCACAGGTTGGGTTTGTTTCCTCAAAGAGTTAATGTAGTGTTCCAAATCATGAATCAGGGCATGCAACTCCATTGTTATATAGCATAATATTTTACTTTTTTTTTTTTTTTCTGTTTAACCATGAACTTTTTTTAGTGCATGCTTAACCATGTACTTTTTTGCTCTTTTAATGAGATTAGTGTTTCTGTTTAAATGGGATATTAGGATATTAGTATAATATTGTACATTAGGATAGTAAGTTAATAGTTGGAGATTTTTTTGTATCTCTTGGGTCATAAGCTATCAGATGATAATGATAAAGTGCTGAATCTCTTCGAAGAGAGAAGTGGTTGTAAGGCCTGACAAGCAGATGAATACTTTTACAATCAACCTAAAGTACAGGAATTTCCCCATTGACTTATATGAAATTATTAACATGAAAACATATATTTTTTTTTTTTTTTTTTTTTTTTGTCCTATTATTTCTCACTACAATTTTAAACTTGCGTTTTACGCGTATTCTTATGTTTTTAGAGAATTGTTTTCTTCTTCATTATGTCATTAGCTTGATCATCTCCTTAGAGCTTCCCTCAGAGCTTCCCAGGTCTCCTTAAAGCTGACCGTCTCTGCCAGCACTGTTCCTCTTCAGCTTCTTTGTAGTAAAGTCTGCAAGGCGTGGGAAAGTTTGGCAAACGTTTATAATCATGGAGCTCAGAACAATAATTAAACTCAATCAAAATCATTTTAATTGATCTTCAGTCAATAGAGCGAAATCTGTCTTCCTTTTTTTTAGGAATTCCAGAGAGCTCCAAAGTCCATTTCTGTCATCATTCATGTAATCTATACACATGAGCTGCGGTGAGCAACACCGCAATATATGGGACAGAATTTTTTTTCCAGCTGTTCTTTAAATGACAGCTTGCGCCTTCTCATGTTTTTCATGGGCTGGTGAGTACTTCAGCCTTGAATCTGAATCAGCGATTGTATTCTCTGGTGTTCTAGCTATTAGAAGCTACCTGGTCTTTCAAATTATTTATAAAGACTGCAGACAAAAGCACTCTATCCTTTAACAATCCCAAAGGTTAAAATAGACTGCTTGACTGCCTTTCTTGTAGAGGAAAATTTGTAATCAGAGAATAGTGTAATATAAGTGGAAACAATCTGATGCAAATTGCTGCTTATTGACACTGGTTGATTTATAGGATATAGACACATAAAATAATCTTAAATTTTCGTGCATTTTACATCTGATCTCAATTTTTGTTGCAAAAGTTGTCCGTTAGCAGTCTGATCAAGCTCAGTCGTGGAAACAATAGTTTTTGGTTATAACGGGGCTTGGCAAGAAATAGTGTGTGGCTGCTTGCTTTCCCAAGATGCTTGTCATTAGATCATTGTGCTTATTACTGGGACAGTGTGAAGAAGATTATAGTAATTGCGTGGGCAATTTGTGAGGGTTAAAGGGAAGTTTCAGATTCTATGAGAGACAAATTCTGAAAATGTATCACACAAGATTGTAAGGACCTTGGGAGCAGGGAAACCTCAAGTCTTCAGTGCATTTGCCACAAAGAGTTTGCTTTCAAACACTAAAAGCTAGTTTTCTTGAAGAAGTATGTGAACAGTATCTACAAGGCCTGAAATGATATAATCAACCTAAAGATAAAAATACCAATAATTATAAATCAAGCCACTAATCATTCTCTTTCAGTGGTACTGAATTGTCTCATTTGCAAACATTTTAGACTGGTGTACTGGAAAATGTCACTATGAAGCATAAGTAGATATACAGATTTATTATACAAATCTATTCCCGACCTTTCAAAAAAGAAGTATGTTCCTTTGAAGTACTCCTTCTTGACAAAATTACATTTTTAGATTTGTTTTTAATATTTTTTTTTATTTTTTGCAATGAAGATTGGCTAAAGTATTTTTTAATTGAATACAGGGAAAATATTCATACTTCCACAACACGGAGCTTGACAAACACAGTGTATTTCCCAGGCGTTGTGTGTTCAATGAAGTCTGCACCTGGAAACGATGTCCACTGTCAGCTGTTTTTATAAATACAAAGCTCATAATTTCTGCCCAGCTGTGGAACTACTGGCTATGTAGAGACAAGGTAGTGGAGTTGTAGCTCCATTCCCATGCTGAACTTCACCACCATCCAATTGTGAGATGTGGTGAATTTGTCAGTCGAAGGAGTGTCTTCAGACTTCTGTCCAGACCCAGCTGTGGTGGAGCTTTGTGAAGTGTCCCACCTACCAGTCAGAGGCAAATGAAGCAAAGCTCACTGATTTGGATCAGCTTTTAATTGTCCCGTGACAAGAACAGGAGTAATTAGAATAGTAAGACACACAGACAGCAAGATCGTATTCATATAGATATATTTACAATTTGAATACTTAAATGCTGGAGGTGGAGGTTGTATGGCACATATGTTTTTAGCTTGGGAGTTTCTAGAGATGACTTAGTGCTTGAGCCAGCATGAGCAGACTGGGTAATACAGATGGCTTTTAATTTTGGAGAAGACAGTTCTTGAAAGGTCACACTTCTGTGCTCTGCCATACAGTAATTTTCTCGTGTTGAACAGGCTCAGATGTCTATTTAAAGATATACCTGAGCAAATAGCTTTTGTAGACAGAATTTTATAGTTTTTATGCTGCCGTAATTAAAGGAATAATACCAGAATGATTGCTAGCTGTTAGCGGCTGCAGGAAAACACATCTCAGTCTCTTTCACTTGGCAGTTAAACTTTTTTTTTTTATTATTTTTTCAGTTTAGTCAGTAAAGCATTAAATTGCAAGCCTACATCAAATCAGAGCATTCCTCCTATAAAAATCATTTTGAAAAAAAGGCTAACTTGTACACCACCAGTGGCCAGAGGCAGACATACGTGCTGCTTTATTGCTGTGCCTCCTTGCTCTTTGGATAAGTCCAAAGCATGATGCTAGTTGGTGAACCCCTTCCAAAGAGCTAGACAAAATGCACAGGGAAAAACCAAGCCATTGTGCGACTGTTTCTTAAAAAGTAAGCCGACATTATAGAAATGTGCCTTCAACTTCTTGTTCTAATTGGGAACATTGTAATCCAACGCTGCAGAGCAAAGCTGGTTGCGGAGTTAATTGCTCTTATGTAACAACTAATATCTGTCAGTAACACACACTGCACAACGCTGGCAGGTTTTGCAAACAGTTTGGTCCCTTTGCCCCTTCTTTCTTTGTTGTTCTGTTTACTGTGCCCAGCTAATGTGCTCTTGTGCCATAATAATCTCTAGCTATATGGTAATTGCTCTATTGACAGCACTACTGTACATTTTTGACACATCATTATTCATACTTAACCACTTGACCTGGAATAAATGTTAAAGCAATTACTACTGAGAGCTTTTCTATGAGAAAATTGAGGCAAAGTTTAAAGATAATCAAAATGCAAAGCTGATCATGATAGCAACTGGAAAAATGGCAAATCCTATTAAACAGATTTTTATTAGCCAAGTTGATGCCAGTAGATATTATCTGGTAATTTAGTCTTATTAAAAAGAAAATAAAGCAGCTAATTGTTTACCATTCTGGAACTTATTCCAGCTTGCAATTTGCAACCGAAATTAAGCTTTATGTGGCTCATCTATTTTGTCACATTGAAATATGAAAATCATTTAGTACAAAGCACATCTGCTCAGTCCTTTCTATCTTACTGGGAAATCCTCATTCACTCTGTTTCATACCTGTTGAGACGTTACATGCATGTATACAGCACCAACATTTTAGCTGCTCTTCTCTTCCAAACCTTGGAAAGTCTTACAAGTCTTTGAAATTCATACTTTATATTTTTTCGCCTTTGGACATACATCTGGCAACAGCCAAAAAATGTGTTATCTGTTGTTTGCTTGGAGACTTTGGAGGGATTTTGGAAATGGAGAGGGACAGACTTATGGCCGTGTAGCTGCGTGGAAATTGTCCAAATCTCCCAGTTTTATTTTGATAGTTAATTGTGTATTTGCTGTAGTTGCATTTGTATTCTAAAAGGAAAGTTAAATATTCTCCGGTTTAGTTGTTTAAAAAGTGGCATTTACAGTGTTCTCAAATCATTCACAGGCCTCAATTGCAGCACAATGCCTGCAGTACAGTGCTTACAGTAAAAGCTGTAATTATAAAAGAATGCCAGAAGACATCAAGAAAGCCTTAAAGGGATAGCGTAAGCTTTTACTGCCCCCGTCTGAACTATGAGGCTTGCTTGAAAACCACCATTAGGATGCAGAATACTGATTGTTGATATGTCACTATTGCTGTCATGGGAGAACTGTTATAAGGGCCAGAAACTTACAGTGGTTTCTGTATTAATGAAGCTTTTCCGTACGTAATGAAAGCAAAGAAAGATTGGGGTTTTTTAATTAATAAAATATTAAAAACAGGGGAGGAAATCTTCTCTTTTCATGCTGATCAGCACAGCAATAAGGACTTCTGCAGCAGTCCTTTATCAGGCAGATAAATCCCCTCTTTTTGTAAAGCTCTCTCAACTGCCTATTAACTACTTCAGTATACCATACGCCTATCAAACTGATAAAGCATTGTTCAGAGGGCATTTAATAGCTTAATTCTTAAACTTTTCACTTCATATTATCATTTCTGATTAGTTGTCGAGGAGCTATTACTGTAAGAGTAAGGCACCGCCAATTGTCTAATCAATTTTCAAAAGCTGCTATGCAGGCTAAACTCCTCTAGGTCTCTCCTCCTCCAATTGCTGCTGTGATTTTTATTCATAGCTGAGAAAACTTTTAATAGTACTTTGTTTGGAACATTCTAAAACACAGATTTATTGTTAACATCAGTAAATTATGCTGTTAACCTTTAAGCCTTTTAGTGTTAAGTAACTTGGGTATAACTTCAATGTTTGACTTCTCCGTTTTTATTGAGATACTTACCAATGTGCGCACCAGAATTTAAGCACTGAAAAGCATTTCCACAAGACAAAACCTTTTGTTTGGTTGATTTTTGCATATGCATTTCCAGTGTTTTGATTCCTACTCTGTGTCCTTTCCCATTTGTTTTATATGCATAATACATTGAGCATTGCTTTTCTGGAGAGCTGTGGACACACAGACCAAACATCCTGTTGTGTCCTTTTGCTTTGTATTTTTTATAGATGAAACATCTTTTTAGCTTGACAAACACCGATTCAGGATTTCAATGCGTGTCTTGTGTAGTAATGGGTGATTATGTCATAACTTCCAAAGTGCATTTTCATTAATTCAGATTATCGTTCAGAAAGGCCACTTCTTGCTATTAACTGAAAGGCCACACAGTCTATAGAAGAGCAGACAATTAGCAGCTTTATTTCAGCAAAGAGGGCCATATACATTAATTCCCATTCCTTTTTCTTTTTTCTTTTTTAATAAAATTCTTCTCCCGCCTCTTCTTTTTACCAAACAACATACAGCTGAATGGAGCAGAGTAAAAGACGACCACCATTACCAACATACTGTTGTTGTCTGACAGTCCATGTTTTGTAGCAAAGAGGACTGTACAGGTAAAGAGAGTCATTACTGTTGGCTAGGCTTCATCATTTTAGAGAAGAAATAAGATTCCTTATCGACATCTGGAGACTTTTTTTATAACAATGTGTATTTAGGTTTGTTGAATTATCCAGATTATGAGTCTTTAGTCTTGTATTTTCAACTCTTTATCCTGCAGAAGTGGCAAAAATCCCACTGGAGTTTTTTCTTTAGGTTTTTATGACAAAAAAGGGAGTAGAAGGAAAGGATTGTAAAAACTGAAACTCACACATGAATTCAGATTTTTAGGGATTTAAGGAAGTCAGCAAGATCCACTGAAATACTTGTACAGTTAACAACGCTAGAAATAGGCAAAGTCCTAAAACACTTACTCCTGTTGGCACTGTACCTGTGCTAAAAAAAAAAAAAAAAATAGTTCTTAGATTGTTCATAGTGCAGTTACTTCACCTGACTTGGCAGACTCATATGGTATTTATTTAATATATTCAGGGAAATTTTGTATTGTCTGAGACTTTGCTACACTATTAGAATGGCAAATAAAGGGAAGAGGTAATTTCTCAGTCTTACAGAACATTCTGCTGAAACACATTAACACTACTGTGTTAACAGGGATCCTGCTGCTTTTAAAAATGATTGTTTGGAAGACAGTAGGAGAGCATCATAAAGGCGGGCAAATCAGTTTCCCCTCCAAAGAGAATGAAAGCAGGACATGCTGTAGCTAACACTGCTTAACGCTCCTAAATTGTATTCAGTCCTTCCTTTGTCGAAGGTGTTGCAAATTTCCAAATACCCTTCTTTTTTCATTATTCACATAAGGTTCAATAAAATGATCTACTAATATGTTTGCAGGCTTGGAAATCACTTGTGAACAAGAAAGCAAATGTAGATAAATATCTTACCTAAGCTGTGTTTGCAACTGTAGGAAGTAAAACAAAGAAAGGTGTTTATTTATTTATGCAGCTTTCTGTGAGGCTGGCAGTATGATGATCCTTGGGTACGTCTTCCTGCAGCTCAGTTATTTGGATGAATTTGTACTCGGGTCAACTGTATGCCTATCTATGTATTTATAAGGTGATTTCTGCATCTGATCTGCTCCGGGTTTCAGGAAATGTTCTAGGTGTCAGTGAGCAGAACGTTCTGGTTCAATAAATGAAGAAAACAAGAAAAAGAAGGAAAATAGGTCACAGACAAGGGTCTCTGCTGTATAGCAGAGCCATATCCTTAAGCGCTTCCAGTGCTGTGAGTGCATCAAAGCACTCAGTAGCACTCCTTCATGGCTTTTCAGCATAGCCATGATCAGTTTTGCCCATCTTCCAAATAGATTTTTGTCATGCTGAGAGAGACAAAAAACAAACAAACAAACAAACAAACAAGAGCAGTGTCAGATACCAACTATATATAGCATAACCCAAAGCTGGACGAGGATGGAAGTGGGGGAGAATGTGCAATGGAAGGTAACAGGCCTTTCCGCTTCCTGGGCAAGGGAAAGGGCAAGCAGCCTTGGGGTAAAAGAGGAATGGATGTTGGGCTCACAGAACTGAAGACAGCCTTTCGAAGACAACCTTTGAAAGGTTAAGATGTGACTTTTTTTGGAGGGGGGTACCAACTAGATGAAATTTCAGAAGAGAGGCAGCACTTTTCAACAACAATAACGTCAATGCTACAAACAATCATTTTGCGCTTAATTTTTCTCTTACAAAAATGCAGACTGTTCCAGTATGAGGAAACCTGTTTCTCTTCACTTTCTAATAATTTTGTAACTGTTATTATAGTAGGTATTAGATGGGTATTCTGCATTCCTTGGCTTCCTAGATTGTCCATAACATAGCTTAACTGGAGTGAAATGAAAATGCTGAGTTGGATACAATAGTCAGAAAATAAGAGCATGGCTAAACCCTCATTTCAGTGCCATGAATACAGCAAAATGTTGGCTTGCCTAGACTTGCTAGAG
Organism: Aythya fuligula; assembly: GCF_009819795.1. NCBI lineage: Eukaryota > Metazoa > Chordata > Aves > Anseriformes > Anatidae > Aythya > Aythya fuligula. Next base: position 21,623,197 of record NC_045562.1, on the reverse strand, counting down.
GGCACTGTAAAAGAACTTAATGATCTCACCTATGTAACCAACTTTGAAGAACTGGCTAATGCGTTACAGACAGTCTGAGATTATTTGTTATGATGTCTTCTAACAGTATAATTACAAATGTGCTTCAGAAAATGCTGTTCTCAATTATCAAGGCCAGACTCTGAAAAATCAAGATGGAAAACTACCAAATAGCTTACTGTGCAGCTGGCATCCAGAATAAGGCACCTTGAACCAATAGCACGTTTTTAAATTTAGATACTGGGTAAGTGATTGGCTGAACACTGAAGATGGCAGATCTGGAAACCTCCAGATGCGCACATCAAATTCTGCATGGATTGATTTCCACTGCTTTGCTTGCCTGCAGAGACGTGCCAAAAGCTTGTAGAGGTGCCTGCAGCTCACCATAACAGACCCTGAGCCCTTTGATTTTTAAGGGCATTAGCAACAAGAAAGAAATGAGTGAAAGAGAGTTTTAAATAAGCTGTACTCTGCTCTTCGGCTTCTGTATCTCTATATGGCATTGATGCTTCTGAGTGTGTAGCTTATTAACGAAGGCAATACATTGTATTTTTAAAAGCATAAAATATGTAGAAAGCTAAAAGATCTCTTACTATGAGCTGATGAGTGTTCTAATTGCAAATAAAGTAACTGAATGTATAGATTTATGGTATTTGAAAGAAAGAAGTATTGTACACTCAATTAATGAGCAAGCATCGTTAATGAGCATAGGTAAATACATATATGAAAGTTGAGCATGGGGGTGAGAAGCAGTTCCTAAGTTTTCTCTTTTAATTTCAGCATTGTAGCAGCAACTGAAGAAAGCAGCCAATTTGTTGCATGTTTTCTTTTCTCATAGTTCAAGCTTATTAGTGCCCCAAACTATGGAGTGATAGTGATACATTAATCCCCTCGGAACAGGAAAGAGATCTATAATGTAATTTAAGAACCGTGTACTTTGGTCCCTTTTTAAATTGATTGATTTTGTTGTTCTTATCACAAACAATGACAAGTGTTGAAAGTGTAAAGAATTTTTGTAATGAGATAAATTAACAAGGATACATTTTCTTTCTGTGAAATACCAGCAGTGCTAGAGAAAGTGCATTGCTTTGTTACAGCGCTGGTATAGTTTACAGCAGAAATTTAGGGTGAAGTTATTGATCAGAGTTCATTTTAGAACATTAAATACTGCATGTGCTACTTCAGCTTTCAGTACCAATTTGGAAACAGGAGCACAGCAGAGAGCCCAGTACAGAAAAGCTGTGCCTCGTTTGTCTGTTGTGTCACCTGGTGTAGATCAGGAGCAGTCTCTGTGATGTTTGTGAAGTTCCAGCAGCTAAGAAGGTAATATAAATGAGATCAGGACTGGTTCCAGTGCATGTAATGTAAGAGGAGCACAGAATTTAAATGGTGGATTTATGCCAGAGCTGCCCCAGGGTGAATAAGAACTACATTAATAATGCAGTGTTTATTTTGAAATATTTTATTACAATTTTACTAAAAATATTAAAATAACAGGAAAAAAAAAGCCAATACTACACATGTTCAGTGTTTTGGACAAGTTATTTTTGCAATAGGATTCTTGGCAGACTGTATCATTTCTTTTAGTACTTCACCTGTGACACTATAAATAATACATATTTATTTAAGTAGAGCTATTATACACTACTATTTCTGTCGTACATAATTTATAGGCAGTGATCTCCTAACATGTGTAGGTAATGTTCTCTATGAAAAGAAATGTTCAGAATAAAATAATTCTAAAGGAATGAAGCAGTTACTTAAACTGAATTGAATCGAGCTGCATTTTGAAGGCATAGATTGGTAACTGCTTTTTTAAAGAACATTATTAACTTTCCTTTTGCAGCCCCTGAACTGTAATGGTACAGTAATTTCCTTTTAACAATTTGTATGAAGCATCAAATAACAAAAATATCAATGCTTAAACAGAAGTATGATTACCACTGAAACTTCAGAAATATACTACATGTTTTCCAGATGACGTCAAGGTGTTTTGTTAGAAATACGGCTGTGTAGAATTTGTGTATGTCTCCATGCAAAGTGGATGGAATCTTCCCACATTACACTGAGGTCACAAGATCATCTCTGCGTCCATGACTAAACTGATAGGAAATTGTTTGGAGTTCTGCATTCATGTTTCCTTGGGGAGAAGCCTATTAAGAATGTTTTAGCCACTGTACTGCATGTAATAGCTGTATTTATTGACATCCAAAAAGACAGGGAGTTCCTCCTGAGACAGCAGAAGAGACCTTGTGTTGTAAATCTGTTCTAACTTTCTAATCTCATGTGTGGACACATTCCCCCGTGTCTCATTTTTTCTGGGGCAATTTGGAAAATGATTTGTATCGGGCATGAAATTCCACATTCCCTGTACCAATGTCACAACGCAGAGCTGTCTGTACCATGAGCTTTCTTTTTGTATTCCAGCCTGATGCTTACTATATTTTTAAGTAATATAAGAGGGGTTGTGTTGGGAGAAATGTGTAGGGCACAGGACATCAGGAAGGAACAGCAGCATTTCTAAGTTCCTTTAGTATTTTAAGTGCCTTCAGTATTTTTCCCTCCCCCAGAGACATGTTGTCTTTTTAAACTCCAGTGTAACGCATGTTGTTAGCTATGTTTTCTGAAGCCTGCAATAGGGTGTATGGAAAACTCCCCTTTAAAGCAGCAGCTGTGCTTTGCCAGGTTTAGCGTCAGAGCAGCGTTGCATTCTGTGTGCAATCTTTGTCTCGTCAGTGTGGCTGAGCTCTGTGTTATTCATTAAGGGACTGATCCAAAGTTGTCTGAAGTTGAGTGAAAGTTTCCCATTGACTTTGTCGGTTTTGGCTCAAGCTCCAGTTGCTGTTCTGTATCCTTTCGTTAGGAGGATTAAAATGTACTCTTTCATTAGTTAAGTGCAAACTGAATTTCAAATGAGTCAGAAGATATTGAAAGTAAAACTGTCAAATGATTGGTATTGATTCAGACACTATTAAACGGGGGCAGTGCTAACACACAAGGGTTTGTTCTGTTACAACTTGCTTATAGCCCCCATTGATGGTAATGGCAATTACAGGCATGTCCAGAAGGGAATGTGCCCTTTGTCAGTTCCCGATAAGCTTTAGATTAAGGAGACACAGCTCTGTCACAGTTCAAATACTTCCTATGTGTGAAGGGGAAACTTTCTGTGTTGTCCGGTGTCCTTTCTTGGGCGTTCTTGGAAGTTAGACATTTCAGAAAGAAACGTACCCACAGCCATTGTCTTGCCTTTGCTTATCTGACACGGGAGATGCCAGGGGGTTATGCCAGGAGATTGCACACACCTGTCAGAAGCATGTGGCAAGAAAAATCAATACAGCGCTTACAGAGCCCTGACTGGTGATAGAAATTGCCAGTGTTGTAACAAGTAAAGAATTGGGCAAAACAGGCAGAAAAAATAAAACATTTAAGTAATTGTATATATTTTTTTCACACTAGTAATACATAGATCAGAGACTAAAGGGATAATCAGAATAGGATATAAAAAGATACCATGGTAACTTCTGTAAAGACTTACATTTTCACTGTAATTATCGAGGACACTCGCCTCAGTCTTTCTGCAGTAACACACCAGCTTTGCTTGATTTAGGAGTGTTACTACACTAACCAATTCATTCCCCAGCTACTGTGTTTGCTACCCAGATCAGAAGGCTATCTGGTTATTACATTGCCAAGCCTTTCTGGTTCACACAATGCTATACAAAGTAGAAATGAGGCAGGGAGGCAGGGGGAGGGAACAGAGGAAGGATGAAGAAGGGTGCTTGGTATTGCTTCTAGGAGTGTGCAGGCTGAGGTGATGAGGTATGATGAGGTGAAAAATGAAATAACCCCAAATAAAATGCACCTGACACATTAGTACAGCTGTTCTTTGGTAGATAAATATATTCATCTTGCTGAGTAAGTTGCTTACAAATGCCAATGCCTGTTAGCCAGTGCTCCTGAGTTTGATTATATTACTGCCCAAAAGGTACTGTTTTAAATATAAGACAATGGCGATGTGCAAGGCAGATGGAAACTAACTTGAGACCCTGGTGAGTACTCATAAGTCCACAAATCAGGCGCATTTTCCCACTCGTCTTGAAAACCACTTACCCGGCAAGCGTGCTTGCACACACACATACCCTTCCTCTCATTAGTTTTGTAGTTTATTGTTTCCAAATCATTAAGTCTAATAATAGTAATACAGAGTTTGTCTTTCTCTAAATGTAACCCAGATGCTGTGCCTAGAAAAGAAATATTTTCTTGCTTTAATGGAACAGTGCTGTGACATGTCACCTACATCATGATTTGATGTAAATATGTCCGTCACAAGTTGTGTGCAGTGCTCTGCTGAGAACAGCAAGATAGTGGGCCAGCAGTGGGTGCAAGCAGGTGTCACTTCCACCCTGCTTGTTAGCAGTGCCCACAAGAGATGAGCAGGCTGTGTGACACTAAGAAGTTTGCTGTCTGGAAAAAAAAAAAAAAGACAAAAAAAAAAAAAGACCCCGGTCAGTGCTGTAATGAGTAAGTTGTATCAAATGGCACCCTAACCTCTTTTTCATACTTTATGGGCATTATGAGGCCTTGGTGCCCCTGCCTAACCTCCCCCTTCCCTGCCCGCATGCTCAGGACCCCATTTCAGGCCAGACAAGGCCCTGGGTCCCTGCCCCAGCAGTGCCACAGGCCGGCCTGCCCCTGGTCCTGTCCCTGGGCTCTTTGATTCCCCACACTGACCTCAGACACGGCTTATTCCCCTCTCCTGGCCAACACTTGCTGGCCCCACTGCTGTCACCTCAGTGTCCTGCCGGCCAGCCTCTGCCTGTGGGACTGTGCCTGAGGGTGAGGTGATGGCCCGGCTGCTGGCATTTCTGGTACTCTACTGTGCCGAGCTTTTCACATCTAGCTTGGGAGGCAGGCAGTAAAAGGCATGTATCTGCATACTCTGCTGAGCTTAAATGTTTGTTCCAGATCCTATTTGAATAAATCTGTCTTGAAGAAAGCAAAAACTGGTAGACGAACTAGTCCAACGCATTCCATTTCATAGCTCTGTAACCTTGCAGACTCTGCTCACACTGTACTGCTATCCAATCTGTCGCTCTCTGCAAGCAGGGGCTTTAGCAAGAGCTATTCTTTGCATCATTCAGATGTAAAGAAATACTCCTGAAATAACTAATATGTAAATGTCCTTATTATAAACAAATAACTGCTGTCCCAATTATTATCCCTTACAGACAGGGATCCTGTTATAGAGGATCCCAACAGACCAGATTTTACCAATATGTTGTTATTACTGAAAATGAGATCACACAGCTATTCTGAGCTTTTTCTGTCTTAACACGCTATAACAACAGGTTTGGAAGATCATCTATGCTGTCAGAAAATTTACCAAAACTTTCTCTTTTCTGTAGAACAACAAAATTATGAAATACCTAATGGAATGGGTCAGAGATGGGCCATGAGTCTATCACATTTAGGATCTAGAGATAGCTGGTGTATTTGGAAGAAGATCTATCGATTGTTCTGGGACTCATTCCATTTTCCTTATGCTGAAGCTGGAATGCTTTTTAGTTCATAAGAAAAGAACTAATGGTTTATAATTTAACGTATCTACTATTAAAAAAGATAGTTATGATTGAAACATAAATTTTGGAAGTGTTTACAAAAACGTATAGAAGTTGACCAATCCAGTATCAGTGAACTAAAAAGCAAGGTGGAAAGTATCTATGGAAGTGTAGCTGTCAGCAGTTTGTGATCATACCATCTGCATTTATTCAAACACTGAATTTTTACAAATTCAATTGTTTTTGCAGAATGTTTTGTTTTCTCTTTTTTTTGACATTGAACGTGTCATACAAAGCACAATCCCAATCCTATAAACATTTCCCCATCTGTTAGTGGGTGTTTCTCCAATAAGGTTTAACTTTTAAAGCGTAGTTTCTAGGGAATTGCTACCATTTGTCTGACTTGTCATGACATTTTAGTGATTGAGAGTTTTTGTTTTGGAGACAAATGAAAATCAACCAAGTAGAATCACTTTGCATATTCTTCTGAGTCACTGTGCCCTTTGCAGTGTGAGTGCAAACTAGTTTTTACTGTTCTTTGCAGCCTCAGTACAATAAAGACTACTGTTAGAAACAGGCTTTTGAACTTCGTTGATGCCAAGTGGTGAAATGGCTCAAATAACAACAAGCATTATGCAGAAATGTTGGCAGCACAGCTCCAAATGACCAGCATTGTTCTGCTAAAAATGTTCCCATGAAGTCTGTGAACTTGCCAGCTCCACACTGGATTTATTTTAACTGGAATAAATGTATGTACAAAGATCTTTTTTCCTCCCTCTTTCCAGTTTCTGTATAATTGAAGGAGAGATGTTTGGACTTCTTATAACGCTAAAGATTCTTCAGATTTCATGCATACGACATCATCTAATTCATAATGGAATTTGTTTGGCAATGCCTCACACAAAACATCTTGCTTGACCTAAAAGAAAAAAAAAAAAAAAAAAAAAAAAAGAAGTATGTTGCCAACATAATTATCCCTTATTTCCTGATGCAATAATTTTAAAAAGAGAGATGACATATTCTGTACATTTTCTATAGGGAAAATAATGATATCACCCATTTAAAATGAGATCCTCATTTGAATTTTGTATTAACTAATTTATCTACATTGGAAGCAAAAATACTCTAATACACCTCTTCTGTTAATGCAAGTGGAACTAGTATTGAGAAATACCCTTGCAACAAAGGTATAGGTAATATTTTGTGAATTTCAGGTTTTTAAATTTAATCAAGTTTGCTTTTTTTTTTTTTTTTTAATTTCCTTCATTAGCTCTCCTCAACACGCTAAAGATTACATTCATGTTTTTTAGAAGTATACTACCATGTTCCAACACTTTCACAAAAATGAGATTTACTTCCTTCTGTGCTCCTTGATTAATGGACTAGAAAGCAAACATGGTTTCTGCAGTGATAACAAAACATTTAATGCTTGCAGAAAGATTATTGCCTAGTTTCCAATATTTTCAAAGAAAATCTGACTTCATAGATTCAAATAAGAAAAGATAATAGAAAACCTCACGAGATTATCAAAAGCTATAAAATATCAGTTAGAAAATAAGCTGCTCAGACCTCTGTATCAGCAAAAATGATTTTGAAAACATTGTCCTCATATACCAAAAATATGCATTTAAAATAATAAGAAAATATGTAGGAGGATAAAAAGGAAAATAGTCATTTGATATAAAATTACAACTCATAAGCTTTTATTTATTTATTTATTAGTTTATTTTGAATTTATGCCAAATGTAAAAAGTATATTTTTTAGGAAATCTTTAAGCATCTAACAATTGCCAAAAGTGCCTAACATTTGCAGAATAACAATGAGAAAAATTAGGTCCTCATTTCCTACAGGACTTATGCAAATTGACAGGTAGGTTCCTGAGTTAGCCTGGCACGATGAAGGCCTTGGTTCTAAAACCAGGTCCAAGGAGACAAGTCCTAATGTGAGGTGGGTTCAGCACAAGTTATGCTCCTGATAGAATCAAGAATTGGTTATTTCCTAAATCACTTTTCCGTTGCAAGAAAATTAAACAGTTCCACATACTGATAACTCATTTTATATTATTTTTATTTGATAACTAATCAGTCTTATTCAAATTTATTTGTATAAAGGAAACACACAGTCAAGGCAAGGTATTGAAAAGAGAAGCTAGTGACGTTTTCCTCCTTCACTACCAAGATTTTGATCTTTTTGGCCCTTATTTTCTTTTCCTAGAATTCTTTTGAATTAGAGAAAGAAAAAAAAAAAAAAAGAAAAAAAGAAGATAATCCCACAATTTTGAAAAATTGTGTTAGGTAAGGAGCAGACCAGGCTTTCAGAATGTCACCAGTAGTCTATCTGTCTTCCAAGCATGAAGTGATCAGATAAATGCATCTTCTGGAAAGGACCAAGAAGCAGGGCGCAGATTTAACAGCCAAATGGCAGAGATCTCACAAGCTAGATCAACAGGTGTCTGACTCTACTGAGCAGCTTAACAGTCGAAGTAATACAAGTAGAATTTTAGGACTCTTTTTCAGGTAGATGGTACAAATCCAAAACCTTCCTTTTTCTTTTCATTGTACTAAAATCCCCCAAAGTGAAGTTATTTTGTCCTGAGAGAAGCTAACTGATATGCTGTATCTAGTGGAAAAGGAAAAAAAAAAAAAAAAAAGGAAAAAAAAAAAGAGCTTGTTCACAACCAGTGCTTAGGGGTTTGCTTATAGGTGTCATTGTGTCTCACATCCCTGCTGTGAAAATCAGCTTGCATTTGAATGTGCATCTTGACCCATAAATGTCACCCTGGTCCACTGAGCATCTTGACTTCAACATTTCCTGTTGTAAAATGGACAATGGGATAACACTTCTCTTTCTGAAGGAGGACCTGTGACAATGTGTGCATGTGTGCAGTCAGGAGAAACTGCGGCACTCGGGATTTAAAAGCATGTCATCAGCCACTGAGCGGGAGATCACAGGAGAACGAAGTTGCTGGACAGTTTTTGAAAAACACAAGGATTATCATTTCTGTTTCCAAGCCACTTCTCCTTTTCACAGCACTGAATCCTTCTTGGCCTCTCTCCGTCAATGGCTCAATGACGTGCCCCATAGCCGAGCACATCCAGCTGTGTGGTAGGTCAAGCTGCCTTTGAACAATGAAAGAAGAATGCTCCCACTCCCGTGCACACGTTGTTTATGTTGTTAGCCATTTCTTAATTGCATGCATTTTCCAGCATAAAACATCTTAATGTTTTGTGAAGAAACTGATATTTGCGGGAGGTGAAAGCAAAAGTATGTGAAGCAAAAAGGTTGTGATTGACTACATATACATAGCCAGATCTTTAACTTAAAAATTGGTAGTGTCCAATGTGTGTAAAAGTAAGGTTTTGCTTCTGGTATTCTGCTGGATTGGAGCCTAAAAAAGAATTCATGGCAGAAGTATTTGCCATCCTTTTCCCACCAAGTGGTCTTTTTTTTTTTTTTTTTTTTTTTTTTTCCCTAAGAAGGAATGTCATGAAATGTTTGTGTAGAATGATACAAGGATTTGCAGATTTACCATCTCTTGATGATTGTATAACAGGTGCATTTTCTTTAAGGAAAATTACACTTCTACTTGTAATTCCTTGCCTTTTCTATTCCAGAAGATATTTTCAAGACAAGTTATGTTCTTTAGAACATTGCATTCATCACCACAAATAAGCACACTTTTATCAAATTGTTAACCTCAATCTTCCAGCTTCGAGCCAAAGTGCATAATTGTGTTATTGTAGGAGACAGAGCTTCTTGAATAACTACTTAGAATTTAGAACTTCCAAATTATAAAAAAAATAATCTATTAGATGCTTAGAACTTGTACACATTCCTGCAGACCTGGGCAGAGAACACTGGTGGTAGAAATGTTCCTGAGTATACTTTAAGAACCCACAGTTAGCTGTGACTTGAATTTTAAGGTTAAATTATGGAAAAAAAAGAAAAAAAAGAAAAAAAAAAAAAAAAGGAAAAAGGCTGTTGTCCCTTTGAGATGATTTATCACCTTTTAACAGACAATTTTTATCCCATTACATTGAAAAGAATATGGATCATACTCTTTACAGTCAAGAACAATCAAGAAGCTAAAAATGTGTTTGTTTGTTTTTTCCTTTTCAAAGATAGGACAGAAGATGTAATTTCAAAAATACTGTAAGGGTGTTGACATATTTTGCATCTGTCTGCAGATTTATAGATATCAACCTGAATATTATTATATCTTTTCTTGCACTAAAAAGTTTATATGATTTCAGGAGTGATCTTTTTGCTATGATCAATATCATTAACTACAGAGGACTCTAATATGAGGACAGGGAAAACCTTTATTATGAAAAAGTGCATCATATTCTGTCTCAAATGTGTGTAATGGGACAGCAAGATTAGAGTGTTCATGTAACATACAAGAACTAGATGGAAACCCTAATACATATGACATCTCTTCTCATAATCTGAAATTTGAAGATTAACACTAGCAAATTATACTCTGAGACATTTCCACAGACAGTCATTATCAAAAGCAGTATTGAAGGGTTTGATAGATCTCATTAAAACACTTTGATGTATCTGTTTCTTGTATTCAAAAGGTTAGGAGACAGTTGGTTCAATGCAGATAGAACAGGGTGTCAGGGAAAAAAATGGTATCGGTTATGGCTGGTTAGAAAAAATCACATATTCGCTAGGGGAAGCAGAAAGATGTGATGGAACTGCATACAAGATTTTCAATAACTGTTCCTAAGAATATTTCTATAACATGTACGAGTATACATGGTGATATGCATGTGCATTCAACAAAATTTGAATGCTCATTAAAAGAATGTTACTCATTTAAAATCAGAGATATTAATCAGAAAAAGGAAGGCAAAATATCTCTGAAGGAGAAAGGAAATAATTTCCCAGTAAATCACAGAACAGTACTAACATGAATCATCAAAAGGTACTAGATGTGGTGATTCATACTCTGTATAAAAAACAGCCTTTTGTGGATTGACAGTTATAGGAATGAGTGATAAAATTATTCAGCACGGTATAGTGTCTTTTTACCAGAAGTTGTTTTGCATCTGATTACTTTTAAGAACTTAATTAAAGAGGCAACAGAGGACTGTAGGCATTTTTGTTAATTGTAACAATTCTGTACTTATTAAATCCTTTCAAAAGAAATTATATCATCTGCTCATTCTTTTAAATTCCGTTAATAGCATAAAAGCTATACACTACTAACTGCAAGTTTTCTTTCTTTTTCCTTACAGACTAGGTACTTCCTAAATGCATTCACTGTAATACTGAATCTGAAAAATGGATGCCAAATTGTACAAGAAAATACTTGCATTTTTCAAAATTTTTATCCACAAATAAATTTAAAGCTCCTTTTTAATACTGAACACAAATGCAAGTCTCCAGAACTTGTACAGCTTAATACTAAGCTATGGTGTGCCTATAGTGCTGTCTTAAAAATATGCCAATATTTATGCAGCAGTTAATTAGTTTGAAAACTGTGCTTTGTAAATTTTTATTGAGTCCTAAGAAGGTGAAGGTGTTTCCTAAACGCTACTCTCTCTCTCTCTCTATATATATATATATAAATGTATATATATTCTTAATATTACTTGCACTTTTATTTTTCCTTGTTGATGTGATAGAATGACTGCATCCTTTTAGATATAATATTACAGGAAGTTATTTATAACCAATATGTTGTCTATCAAAATAACAGCCTTCAGATCCATTGTAGCTATGGAATAATAAATAGGAATAGTGTACTTTTAAAAATACATCTACATGCACATTTTATGTGCAATTAAGCATACTTATTACTCCAAGCTCAATTCATTCTCTTTAAAGTTTTACTTCAAAACAACTTCATTGTTTTAAGTGACTAAATTAAAGCTTTTTAGTGTTTCCTGCAATCTCCCAAAGCAGAAATAAAATCAGTTTTAATTTATTTTATTTGCTAACACTGTGGATATAATTATTGCTGCAGAGTCTTTTTAATTGTTTTCAACTAGGTGCTTGTCTTTAAGTTGCAATAGACTTCTAATTCTACATTGTTGATATTCCCATGTTAATTTTGACAAAGCATCATAAATCCAGGTATTTAGGCTTATTGAATTTTGAAATGAGGTGATTAGTTGGAGCATGGATGAATGAACTGATGCAAAGCAAAATGAATTTTATGATTTACTGTCATTTACAAGTTCCTTTGGAACCATTATGTGCAAATTGTAAAATGTATTAAGAGGTAAGATATCACAGTTACAATCAAGAATGTTAAATTTTCTCAAATAAAAGTATTCAAACAGTCCTCCAAAAGGCATAATTGTTGAGTAAGTGTTTCTTATACACAGTTAGTTTTTATTATAAATCAAGCTTTTCAACTCTAACATTTTGGTATGCAGAGAAGTCTATCAGAATAGATTTTCAGTAGCAGTCAGTAATGTTAAAGTCAAAAACTGTTATCATTCTAATTTGCTTTGAAATATTCCTATAATTTAGAAGAGGCATGTTTAAGAATAAATGGTTCATTTTAAGTTTTTACTTATGATGGCTACCAGTTAAGGTAACAACAAAATATTACGACATATGCCTTGATATCTGGTTATTGGCATTCCTAGTGCTCTGGTAGTTTTAGTTACTAGGTTAGAAAGAAGGGGGGTTGAATAATTTTACCTGTGTAGTAGAAAATGGTAATCCTTGTGCAAGTATGAACTAAAACATGTTGTACTTTTATTTCCAATTAAATAAAGACTCGAGTTAAATTATTTTAAAAGAGAGAGGGAACCAAGATGTATATTCAGGAATTAAAGTTTCAAAGTCAAGAGAGCTTGAACTCCTTAGCTGCTTTGTAGGTGTGTACTTTCAATTTTAATTTAAGGCACAGTCTGAATATATAAAGAGTTTTGAGTGATAAGTACCCCAAGAGCTGTTTCTCTCCATTTGAATTACAGTTCAGAGACCAACCCTTCCCCTGAAACTTGAATGAATTGCTGGAGGCCTCTAGACAGGCAGATTATGAGAACCCCATGCAGCGGTTCTGCTGTGCTGGGGCAGTAAAACAGAAAGCCGGGCTCTGCCGGTTCTTCTGATTACTTGGGTTCCTGTCTGCCCTAAGGTGGGAAATGCAAGAGTTGAATGCTTTATTCCTTCTCTGAACCTTTGGCCAACATCAAAGTTTGGGTAAATCATTCAAAACTTTCAGACTCCCTTTTTTTCCTACAAGCAAAACAAGCATAGATAAAATTTTTATAGCAAATCTTCTTTTAATCTTCTTAAAAAGTAAATAGTAAAAACCTCAGAACCTTATTGTGCAACAGTTGCTAATGAGTTTCCCCAAACATTTTACAAGCACTTATTAGAAGTCTATTTTTTTAAATGTTTTTATTGTGTAGAAGTTCCATATAACCATTTGACTTTTCACAGGCTGATAAAAAAGATTTATTCTCACTTAGAGCAAACTTAGTGATTATAGAAAGATATAAAAGTTTTTGTACAAAAGTAAAATTTTGTTATTGAACAGTCTGGTTTTGAGGAAAAATGATTAATTTTGCACTTGCTGTAAGTAATGTGTCTAATTCTTTGTTCTTGCTTTGTTTAGCACTGTGTAATATTGTCTTGATATATCTGCTATACAGTAGTAAATACCGAATGGATGCAGAGCGAACACTGGAAGTAGCATGTTCAAGGTCTTACATCGCTTTCTGGTATGAAGGATAATTACAGTGTGGTCTTCCTACCTACAAACCATAATATAGGTACTTTTAGTTCTTTTCTCTGCTACTGAAAGCAGACTGGAGCAGGTTCTTGACAGAATTGTGATATAAATACAGTGACTGTTCTACAGAATGGCTCCATCTCTTATCCTTGAGATTAATGGAAACAAATTCTTGTGATCTGTCTGGGAGGGATCACTACTCCAGCCTCAGCTCTGTGCCTTTCACATATGCTATTTAATTAATGCTGCTGTACGTATTAGTGGCTAGGAATCTGTGCCACCCCCACTCCCATCCTGGCAATTTGTGGAGACATTGTAGACAATGGCAGGGTTATTCCTCTTTGCAAAGGAGAGAGGAATCATGAGAGTAGAGAACAAATAAGGTATGTGGTTTTCTGTATTTCAGGACATTTTATTGGACGTACTTTTTTTTAATTTTTTTCCTGGTTTTATCCTAATTTTTATGTATGACATAATGAACTTCACTGAAATTGCAGTGTACTACATAAATTTACATGGATGCTGGTAGAGCAAAGCCACAAGTATGTATGCACCTAAACAGCCAACAATGCTCTGTTGAAAATGGTTGTTTGCATGCTTTGCATTCTTTCATTTGTGGTGGTATGTCTTCACAGATTTTTACATTTAGGTAAAGGTTTGTGGCAGGATATTAATTTTGTCAGTTTAAGAAAGGTGAATCTCAGTGAAAGCATAGAAGTCTCTGCCTGATGAAATGATCAAATATAGTTCCCACAGGGAACAAAAATGTATTAACAGGTGTGAAAACCATTGTGAATAATCTTGAACTGTTGTGTTGGTTTTTATTTTTATTTTTATTGTTTTCCTCATGTCTCTCTTGCTGTTTTTTTCAGTCATCTGTAACTTCAAGGGATGATTTCAAGCTTCCAGTTTTATTTGGTCACATTTGCCTATGCAGATGCTAATGAGTGCAAGTACTTTAACAGAGAAAATATTTAACCCTGCTAGTGGCTTTATTTTGCAGATATTTACCTTGAGGCTTAGCTCATATTTACACTGCTTTGCTACAAGCAGCCTGATGCGTTTTGTGACAATACCAGTTACTTTAAAAACTTGAGGGCTTATAACAACATCAGACATCCCATCCTCACAGGAAAGTGCAGGCTGTGGAGCCACTCTGCATGGGGATGTGAAGGAGATGCAGATATTGCAGCTGCTGAGCAGCGATGCCATGACAAGTCAGGTGCATGGTTCCTTCAAAGCTGGACAATTTGGCTTGCCCAAATTTAGACTCTTAATTATATATGTGTGAGGAAAACATTTTCTACTAAGATTTCTGGGGCTGTATTTTAAAAACCTTGACAGAAAACATGGCATCTTTTGTTTTTCCCCTCAACCTTTGTTTCAGAGGTGAAAACTGTATCATTATATTTAATTGGCTACCTGCAGTTCATTAGTGGTAGCATCATTAAGTAATACTGGAACATTTGTAGTGGCTAATCTTTCAGGCTTTTAGCATTCACGTTGACCTCGTTAAAAGTAACAAAGGTCAGGCTTCAGTTCAACAGAGTCACCCGTTCACCAAGGAGACTAGCATAGCAAAGTAATCTGTGTGTCACTTTTCATTAATCATGCTACTTTCCTCTTCGTGAAATTCCAGCAGATAATTGTTACTAAATGCGATTTGCAACACCCTGTGCTGTGGTTGAAGGACCAGAAATAGGCAAACAGATAAAAACATTGTTTAGCTTGCAGGCAGCAAGTGTTTGCTATTCAAAGGTACATCATGCATAAACATTGATTTAGCCATGAGCTGACACTTATAAAGCATTTGCTGTTTCAAGAAAGCCCTGTGGTCAGGCTAAGTAATAGCCAAGGGCAAGTACTTTTACCTGTGCAGCAAGGTTAGATTCTATATAAATTGTCTGATTCTGAAATAAATCAGTTTTCATAACATTAAGCTGATTCAACATTGCCACAGGTCACAACAAAGTACACTAAATGAAGTGCTTGCACGTATGGTGGGAAATGCGTTCCCAAGTAAGTTCATCTATGATGATATTGAATAAATATTTCATTAAGAATATAGTTCACAAGGAATTTACTAGTTTTACCTTATCTCGGGTGCACGTGCTTTTCAGTATGAAGTTTCCAGAATGAATTTATCTTGATTTCCGTCTGCACCTTGTAAACTTCAGTGAAATTTGACCAGTTCTAGAAGCATACGAGTGTAATTCCAGGGAAATAGATGCTTACACCTTTGGCATGTTGCCTAGAGATGCACTGTTAATTGGCAACTGACCAACTTCAACTTGCTCTGGTGTTCCTCAGCTAAAGGCAGAAGTTGGTTGCTACTAATGGAATGGAGTTGCATTCCTGTATTTCTGCAAAGTCCTGATCTTGCTGATCTGCCTGTTCGGAGAATTAAGTGTACTGTAGTTTTAGTGTGGCTTTTTTTAGCTTCATCACCTTTATTGCAGAACACCTGATAGTGAAAGCAGTGAAATTTTCAATAGGTTTTACCGATGACTTAGAAGTTAAATGAATCCAAAAAGAAGTAAAATTCAGGATCTAAACCTACTGACAGAACACATTTCCAATGTGCAATACCTAAGAATTTACAACAGTACAATGTAAAAAAAATTGGCTTTCAAAAATGACAAGGAGTGCCTACATTCCTTCTGAAATGACACAGAAAAACACCATTATTATCTGTGGGCTTCTTATGTTTGGATGTAAGTTGCAGTACAATTAAGTCATTTCTTGATTATTAGGGGAAATAGTGTGGCATAATTCAGATAAAGCAAAAGTATTGACAATGCAAATATGCGTAAGCTAAAGTTGAAGAATGTAATAAGGGAATGACAAAAAAAATACTTCACATCTGAGAATTTATGTGATGAATGATTATGAAAAGTCTTCATTTAAATGATACATGGGGTCAGTATATACAGTGAACATTTGCATTGCAAATAGCCAATAATGGTACCGGATTGTACATTGTGTGGGTACGTACTTGAGTCTAATTTAATCTGAGCAATTGGAATCAGCAATAGAATTAAACAAATCTCACGTCACAGAGCTGTGACACAAAAATACAGCTTGACATTAATAATCCAGATGTAAATTAGTGATCTAGAATTGTACAGAAGATGGGTTACTCACTATGGCATTCCCAAGCATGCTAGCAGTGTTTGCACTTGAGGTGATTTTGTTGACATTCCCTAGGTGCCACATTTTCTGAAAACTCTATCCTTTTTCTAACATTGGGCCATGGCAATATGTAAGCCTTTCCAGACTTCCTAAGCCAGGTGTGTCTGATTTGCGCTTAGTAACCCTCACCTAAACACTAATTTTAAATGTTGAACATGATGCCTGCTAGCTTTGTTTGATGCCCTCTAGGTTGTTTTTGTTTTGTTTGTTTCTTTTTTTAATCAGAAAAGAAGTTGGACAGTAAATCTCTATCCATGCGTATGAGCTTCTATCACATTCCCACTCAGTCATCTCTTTTCCAGCCTGAAAAGTCCTGGCTTACTTAGTCATTTCTTGTGCGGCAGCATTCATTCTTGAATGGTGGCCAAACGTGATAGTGTTGCAGTATTTAATTCCAACTTAAGTACCATCTGCTAGCAAGGGATTCTCTGCCAACATTTCTTCCACCACTTAATAAGAAAGGTAGTATGCTCTGAAAACTAAGAATGGGTTCTTAGGTACTTTGCAGTAAACACCCCCTGGCTCCCGCAACAACTGGTAAATTGTCTGTTTTTTCAAAGGGTTTGCTCTTTGCTTTTCTTTTGCGGTGGAGGGATTAGGGGCTTATCTTTTGTAGCACAGAATGTGTGTTATATTGTTCGGTTCTCAGCCTGTGGTCAAACAACACAGGTGACTTTAAGAAGAATGCCATATTTCTAAGAGGAATTAAATCAACAAATATCTAGAATCCAGTTACTTAGGTAGCACAGAAGAGAAGAGCAGGAAGAATTTGGAGAGTTTGGATTTTTGGCTTGAGTTTGGTTTGGTTTTACATACTATGTTTTATGTATTATGTTTTTTGCAATCCTTTGTTGTTATTCCTTGGAATTAGTCTAAGTTAAAAAAAGCTGGATAGACAGCTAGGCAATAGCTAACTGAACAGTTCTGACATTCATCTCTTGCTTTTTACTCTGTGCTATAAGGAAAACTTAAGGGCAGGGGTGAACTAAAAGGTGCTTTCTTTCATAAAGGAATACAATAGATTTCCTAACGCTAATAATTTAAGGCATCTTTATCTAAGTTGAAATGTTTATATATATATATGTATATATGTATATATATATATACATGCTTACAGTTCCATGGAGCTGAACTTCTACACAGATACACATCTCAAATACAAATTGTTTTTGTAGCAGTTGTTTCCTGAAGAGGAGAGATGGGCCACAGGTACCCTGATACAATCCTTCTTGTTGTACTTAGCTAACAATTGGCAAAATCATAAAAAGAGTAAAATGAGTTAATTAAGATTTATAACTAAGAGGATCAGCTCAAAACTCATTTTCGAGCATGAACAGCTCCTTGAAATTCCTTTTAAAAAGATAGCACTATTTTGCACTGAACCGTCAAGGGCCTGGAAATTGAACTCTTGGACTGCAACTTTTGTTGGTTAAGTTTGAAAGAAGGAACTGAAGAAGTTGATACAATTTTTATCAAGGCTTTTCACTAGAACACATTTTCACTAGAACTTCAGTTTGCTTTCCTCCATGAGGGGAATTTTAAGGTGATGCCCTGGAGAAGGAAGCACTCACCACAGTGTCGATAAAAATGGGGGATGGAAAATGATATGTTTGATTGTTAAGTCGGACTTGTCCAAAGAAAGAAGAGTTGTGGTCAGCTGCGAGATTTTACAGAATGCTTTCTAGGAAAAAATACATATTTTTTCTATCAAATCTTTATATCCACATTTATTTTAAAGGGGAGCATTATGTGAAATATTCTGTATCCATTCTCATTAGATGCTACAGTCAAAGATTTTAGCATGTGTTCAGATAAGCTTTTTCATTTTAATATAATAACTACTAAAGAGAATTTAGTATTTCCACAGAGATAGTGAAAAAAAAAAATATGTATTTGTTTTTATCTATTCCCACCTCCCTCTCTGCAACCCAAAGAAAAGCTGGTATCTTCATTTTGTAGGAGAATTCAGTTGAATACTGTGCAAGTTGCCCTGTAAAAGGATCTCACTGTTTTCATTTGTTCACTGGAATTTTAAGATTGTTGGAGGCTAATGGGTCTCAGCAAAAAGGAAACATACGCTGACAGCCCTTAGCTCTATCAGCTGTATTATTTCAGCTATTCCCACGGGTAGGGAATTACTGCAGCCTTTCATTTATTCTAGTTTGATAACTACTGGAATCATGAACCTTTAATGGCAAGTGCTCTGTAAATTATTGTCAGACACGGAAAACCCTCATACCTTGATTTATCTGCAAAAACATACGAGCCTGCAATCATATGAGGGTGTGGATCATGCTAAGGATATGTTTCATTACTTGAAAAACATCAGGTTTGTGTTAGTGCCAGAGATGCAGTCATTTTAGAACAGGCAAAATAAAGACAAAAATATTTATTTGACACAAATGCATACAAAATTACAGTATGTGGGAAAACAAAAACAAACAAACAAACAAAAAAGTTATATCAAGGGAAAAGTTACCTATTAGGCTTATAAAAACAAAACAACAAAAACAAACAGAAAGATGTGGATTTCTATGAGAGTAATATTTAAAAATCTAAGTGTTTTTGTATGGAAGCATTCATTAGTATTATTACAGAAAAGAAATATCCACTGAACCTGTACCTGGGTACATTTCTTATTTAGACTATTTATTGCTGTCCTTTACAAATTCATTTGTGGTTTTGTTTCTCTTGTGAATTATAAGGTTATCGATAGCTTGTAAAGATAAATAGTGTGTCCAATCAGGTCAACGAATAACTATTATTTATCCAAGATCTCACTTCAGTTAGGGAATTATAAAAGGTATATTGCTCTAGCCACTACAATAATTACTTTAATTATACTGTAAATAAAACAGAACTCGCATATCCAGCTTTTCTTTCAGATTTCTCTCAGGGCTGTAATGATTTGGGGAGCTTTCACCCTACTGTAGTGGCAAAGTGCATTTTATTCATTTCGAGCTTATTAAAAAGACAACTGCAGAAGTATAAAGCCACATAGTATAAACATCAAAATGATACAATAAGTAGCTTTCCATCAGGAAACAATATAAATGTATGTAAAACTTCCTTCTCCACAAAAATGAAATCTGTTTTCTCAGTCTTGGATTATTAAGACACATTCTTGCTAACTTGGGGGATAAACAGACGTGGCTTGTTTAGCCATTTCTGATACTGCGACTTAGAGCTTTGATTTGATTCTGATCCCTCAACATACATCATATGGTCAGGGATGTGGTGAATTTGAATCTGGAGGCTGCCTGCTGACTTCTGAGTAAATAGGAATTTATGTAGGCACCAGCATTCATGCAATTATTTTGTTGGGCATCTTGCTAGATCACAGATACACAAGAATAATTTAAGAAGTGAGTATTTATACAAATGTATTTTAATAGAAAACTGTTTTGCTTATAGCTCTGTAAACTATAGATTATAAAATGGGCCTTATTATTTCAGTGGTTATGGTAACAGCTTTGGTTAAGGCACCAAGAGGGTGCCTTCCTTGGAAAAATATCTAAAAGACAGCTCAGGAGTCTGCGACATTCAACCTGTTGCATTGCTTTCAGATTCTTCTATTTGGTGATGGAGATTATATGTCGACAGCAGATCCTGTCTCTGAAATCTGCAGGGATTAAGACTTCTTAGTTTAGAGGTTGCTCCATAGTTTTTCACAGATCTTTCAGTTCACTTGTGTTTATACTCTGCCTTCTTCCAGAGTAGAATCTATTTTTCAGGAGTTTGTTTCTCCCTGAAACCATGTAAAGTATTACACGTTGACTGTGGAATTTGGATGCTTCCTTCCCCACTGCCTATGATCCCCTTCTCCCTGCCATTGTCACTTTGTTTCGTGCTTCTCAATCGCTTCACAGTGCTCACCGTTTTCATGTTATCCTCTTCTGTACAACCTGGCCATCTTTTAATAGAAAAAAACATGCTGTATATGTGAGCTACCTAAGCAAAGAAAAAAGATGTATAGCCACCTTCAGGAATCTTTGCTAGACATCCTCAAGTCTTTCTGTATCATTCCTATCATATATTTCTAAAACTCCTAAGCACACCCACATAAACTCATTATATTCCATCTCTGCAGTTGCTAAAACATTGATAAATCTGGAAACATAACAGAATTTTAGGCAATAGCAGAATGTAACAATAGCTGAATGTAAAAGTGGCTTTCACTTTTTTCCACTTCCAATTGGTTTTTGAACCACCAAAAGATCAGAGATCCCACCTTCCTCTACCACAGCTCCTGCACACAGAGAAGAAAAAAAACAGGTATGTCCATCATAGCTTGTTTTACATTACCCTGGTGTTTCCTCTCCTGAAGGGATTTCCCAGTTATTCTTCTAGGTATATTTAATTCACTTATGCATCACAGACTTAGGTCAGAATAGTGCCTTAGGAAATGCTTTCTGCCTAAAAATTGAAAATTCCTTAATGAGATTTTTTTTTTTTTAATGAAGCTCAAGATCCCTAATGACTTCGGTATATAAATATTCCAGAAAAATGATATAAGCAGTTTCTGTCATCTTGTCTATGGCAATTAAAGACCTGCCACAGCTAATGACACAACATACTAGCAATGTACAGCTTCTTTTGTTTCCTTTCTTCTTTACCTTGATAGAATTCTTTAATTTAAGAGACTTACTGTCTATTATATTCTTTTATGAAGGTGCTATTAGAACATTTCACATAACTGAAAAGAAAATGTATGATGAACAAAGTCCTGTTTTTATTATATGCAGATACAGTGCTTTGTAGAAGGTGAAAATGTTTACATTATGGTGAAAGTGTTCCACATTTTCTTTATTTCATCCCTTTCCCCTTTATTTTTTTTTTCTTAGAGGACACTTAAAAAAAAATAAGATGCTTACTACATCTAAAAATCCTAGCAATGTCCTCTCTCATTGGCATAATTATAACCTTACACAACGGGAGGAATTTAATGCAGTTTATCACAAGAGACATCAACCAACTTATTCATATTAAGACATGAGTAAATTAGCCCTGTGCATTTCATATGAGTAGTTCTGTCACGGGATATAAATATAAAATAGAAATAAATGCCATATGCACTGAAATCTTATCAGACTCAAACAAGTCTTCTAATTGTGCAGGTAAAAAGAGCTGCTGCAACAAGAGGCCTTGGTGCCTGGAGGCAAGTCTTTGATTCCATACCTTTCCATCTTGTAACACTCTGCACAGAATATCCTTGTAGTCTTTCTCCCTGCAACTTAAAAGACCTCTAATAATTAAAAAAGACAAGAATAGTATCATCTGAGCTACAATTATAGGACAGATTCTGTTACTGGAGATATCCC
Organism: Aythya fuligula; assembly: GCF_009819795.1. Classification (NCBI taxonomy): domain Eukaryota; kingdom Metazoa; phylum Chordata; class Aves; order Anseriformes; family Anatidae; genus Aythya; species Aythya fuligula. The sequence goes on along the minus strand of NC_045562.1, from coordinate 21,601,402 downwards.
TTAAAATAAGCTTAAAATACTATGCTTAAGTATATGACAGTACTAACGTAGTCACTCTTGCAACACTAACTTAAAATGCTTAAAGAATGGAATTTATAATGGCTAACAAAATGGTGTTTTGATATATAAATTTGGTCTTTGATAAGTTAAATAGGTGGATTCATTTACAAATTACATATTATCAAAGACAAACCTAACCTACTTGATTACCCTTAATCAAATGGCAGCAACTAGCCTCCTAGCATCTCAGCCAATACAAAAACTAGTCTGCAGGGCAAGTTTTGAATGCTAGCATCACTGTCTAATGCACTTTGAACGATGATCCTTCGCAAGGCTGAGATTACATACATTCATCATGGCCCTGATATCTTGGTAGTGTGCACAGCAAGAAGGGAACCCTGACAGAATTCTGATTTCTGCATGAATTTGTAGCCAACTTACCAGGTTAGTTCCCCAGTGTTTCAGTATTGTACTCCTAAAAACAAGATACCTGATTTTTTTCCATGAAGTAACTCTCAAGTCAGTGTGATGTGCTGTTTTCTTCAGCGCTGCCAAACAGATGCTGTACAACTCAATAAGCATATATCAGCTCAGAGTGGAATCTGACGTGTAATGGCTTGAGCTGCACTGACAAGTGAGTAAAAGTCTGTACGTGTTTGACTGGTACCACACTAGTGCCAGTTCTCAGAGGTATAAGTGATTATAAAATAGCAATTTCTTACTTGGTCTTACACAGCTTCACAGTAGATAGAATTTCTTTCTCCTTGTGTAGCTTTAATTGGAGAGCCAGACCTTACAGGAATACGTACAGGGTTGCATTCAGAGTGAATGAAAACAGCTGAAAATGAGTTATGATTGCACCTGCACCTTCTACTAGCTGACCGTACAGAAGTATGCTATGCAGTCTAAACAGCACTTACTCATGCACCCTGCTTGCCGTGCTCATGAGGCACAACACAACACTGTCCACTGTTGCGTGTGAAACAGCGTGCATCCCCAGTCTTACATTCTGCGGGGGACATCTTGAAAGCACAAGGACAGGCCTGCTTAGGACAGCAGACACTAGTTAACATGACTCCTTTCCTGTCATTTTGCATTCATTCCTCTTTCATGCATGTTTTAAACTGCTTTTTTTGTGGTGGTTGTTTTTCTGCACATTTTCTGATATTTTATTTTAGGTACATCCAATATGTCATCTTTTGTTTTTCTTTCAGGCAAGGTGTAAGATCTGTCTGTTAACATTTAACATTTAAGATCATAAATGTGCATAGTATTTTCAGAAGCTACAAATTGTAATGATTCTATACTGAACAGATCAAATTCCAAAGGAAGCTCTGCAAGATCCACATAGCCTTCAGTTGCCTTTGTAGTCATAGCAGGATGCTGGGTGCTATTACAGACAAACAACATAGTTGAGTAAAATTCTGTTTTGTACAAGCAGATACAAGAAAAGCACTAAATGTCAGGTAAACCAAGAGACACCTTTTCCCCAAAATAATCTTATGCTTCTCCTGATGTTGCTGCTATTCTAATTATTAAAAAGAAGAAAGAAAATATAAAAGAAAACCACAAAGACTCAGTTCAAATTATTCAGAGCAAACAGGAATGTTGTTATAGTTTTAACCAGCTGCTCAGTTTCCACATCATTTGCGCTTTCTCTCTCTTTCATTATAATCAAAAAAATAGAAGTCAATATTTTGTTAAGGAGGGGAGCAACCAGAAATAAAATGTTTTGCTGTATAGCCTAATTTTATATAATAATGAAGAGTGCCTATCCAAATTTGCGCCACCAAAATTAAAGGAATTTAGAGCCAGAAATGAAACTGGAAGTTGCCATAGGTCCCTGATTCACATAGTTAGGATGTGTGAGTAGTACTGCACAAACTATTTGCATTTTTTTTGGTAATATTTATTCCTGGTTGGGCTTGTTTGGAACACAAATGTACTTGCATTTACATCCAACTCCTGAAATATGTAGTGAGAATTACTTATTCTGCTGAAACTATGTATTTGATTATAAAATCATTTTTAAAGCCTATCTTTTTGCTTGTTCTAGTGCTTGTATCCAAAGAATAGTTTCAACAGACTGGTTATTTCTGAATTTTATCTCTCTGATCCAAGATTTCTCTGTGCTTACTTAAGACACACCAAAACATGCATGATCTGTTTCCTTGCACTTGCATTTCTTGCCTTCTCTCAGTATCAGTGGCACTAGAATAAAACTGCAATAGGAAGCAGCTCTGCTTCAGGCCCCAGTTATTTACTAGACTGCTTAAATATATACATAAATTTAAGTAGTGTTAGTGAGAAGCCCCATGAAAAAAGTCATTGCTTATGAGCTTAAAGATATTTTAAGTTCTTTGCAGTTTTTTTCCTGCCTGTATCCTTTTCCTAATGCCTAATGGGCATTACAAATTCTGTAATTAAGTTTGTCTGTGTGAATTTTAACTAGATGCTTTCTACATATCATATGCTACAGTCTTTAGCTACATGATTCCTTACATTCTTTTTGCATGTTCTTCCTTCCTCGGATTATAGAATCAGGCTGACTTTTTGATATTTTGTTGGAGCATCCTGGTGCAAAGTTCAACCTGAGGCATTTTTTGATTGTGCGCAGTTCGAAGTCTGTGCTCACTGTAGTTATTAATTTCTGCCATATCCTTTGCATAGTACTCAACCACTGTTGCATGAGTTTCATAAATTATTTTCAATTTTATTTCAAAACCCACCTAGGAAGTGATTATCTATATTTTTCATAGGAGCTGGCACACACAAATGGATGGAGCTCTCGAGTTTTCCTAAGGTTTTATGACTAAGGTCTTTGTGCCCAAGTATGTGTGCCACTACTTTGATACTGATGGCATTGCACAGGGAACTGGCCTCATAAGATCTTGACATTTCAGTATCTATCTCATGCTCTTGTGCTAGCAGCACATATACCCTGTCTCGATCTGTAAATCAGTGTTAAGAGTCTGTCTATCCCTATGCAAACTAGTGAGAAGGTCAATCTTTCCTTTTATCTACCTCACAGATTAAAATATCTATTTGAAAATTTTAAGCACCTAGCTAGGGTTAAAACAGGACGAGTCAGAAATCCAGACAGTTATATTTCTACAAGGCTAGGAATGTGAGCACATTGTGAGCACAGGGAGTAAGATAAATGAAAAATCTACTGATTTGACTATGCAGTTTAAGATGCTGACCCTGTTTGGGGGTGAGTTCCACATCATACAGGTCTTCATATGTTCATGACACAGCTTACTGTTACAGCTACAGTGATGTTTGAAGTTGTGAATGTTCATGATTCTTCATGTAGATGGCAAAGTTTCAAGTCTGGTCCATGTCCGCAAAACCAGAGCACACCAGTTGGTACCAGCTGGGAGAAATATGATTTAAGGGATGTACTGTGTCCTCTAGAAATTCCATAAACCTTCTGTAATCCATTTGTACCTAGCAATAGTTTAATTAATTATAAAGGCTCTTTTGATAACACTGCTCTGCTTATCACATGTGATCTAATAGGTAGCAGCACCCCTCACCCTGGGATCCACATGCACGCCCCAAGTGCATTCCTAGTTTACTAGGGCAAAAGAGCTGTGGACAAGCAGTATCTGATCATGCAAATATAGAATGTATCCAAGTGCAGATACTGAAGAAAGAAAAATCTCATTTCTGAGAGTTTGCTTTTACAACTGTAATGCTCCTTGAGGTTGTTTTGGTTTGGTGTGAGCTTTTCCTCTTCTTACAAGGGAGGGAAGTGAGTGGAGGTGGTTAGAGACTGTTGTGAAAAATCCCAGGTTTATTTTGTGGCCTACCCTCATACTTATTCTGAGGAAAGGGGCAGAAACTAAGGAACAGCTTGGTTTTACTTTTTTCAGTAAGTTTCAGTACAAGATACAGGATGACTTGATGTCATAGTCATGCTTTATTTCAACCTAGCTGTCAGAAAAGAATCTCTCTGAACTATTTTGGGATTTGTGCCCTTTTTGAACACGCCAGTATCCTTTGGTTAGATTACAGGCAATGACCAGTAAATTATCATTGCCATTTTAAGCCAACTGAAGAGAACCGAAAACAAACGTTAAAACAATGGCATTTGGTAGTAAATAGATAAATGTAGATTTGGTAATGAATTTAATTTCTGCTGACTTGCTAGTTAACCATATGGTTAACTTCGGAATCAATCAAGAATTTCCTTGGACTTTACTTAATTGGGTGGCATATGATTTAAGTATATGAAGTGTGATAAATACAAGCTGTCTTGATGAATGTCACTCTGTTGACTTAGTGATTGAATAAGAGGAAATCTAATAACAAATGTGCGCATAGATATTTGTACATAGAAATCAAGGCAGGCTATTAGAATTAGCAACAGAAAGTTTCGTGTGGGTATCACTCTCATTAGTTCTGTATAATGAGTAGAAGCACAGTGTCACGCACACTGAAAGACATTATCACAGTTGCTGTGAGCCATAGGGTAAAGGCGATAAAAGATAAATTTGCTTTATTTCACTATTGCTTTACACTTTTAACTGTTGCAAATAAAAAGCTAAATGTTTCACACATTTAGTTGTGTTTTTTTGTTGTTGTTGTTTTATTTTTTTTTCTTTCTTTTTTTTTTTTTTTATTTTACTCTTCTGGTGTATAAGGAAGCTGGTGTTGCTTTATTTTTGTCAGTGTGAGCACATTATTAAACTATTTTTAGTTGGATTCTCAGGGGAAACTGCTGACAAATTTGCTCCCACTGATCAGTATGAATGGATACTCTTGCAGATCATTCCTTGGCTAAACAGACAATTTCACCACCACCATTCAGATCACATTTTGAAAATCTTTAATCTGAACCAGGTGACTTAATGACATTACCTAAACATAGAGAAACGTACCAAAGCGGCTTATGGAAAAGAAACCTTGACTTTCTAGTAAATATTTTCAGCCCATGTGACTAATTGGCAGTGGAGGTGGCAATGATGTGATGCCTAATTATGACTCACAGAGCTGGGGTAGTCTCTGAACCACAAGTGCGGTACTGGATTGGCAACAACTGAGATAGAACTGTAAAAATGACTGCTGCACTCAGCCAGAGGACTTTTGCAAGGTTAGGCTGATGACAATTTTGTCTGCTTCTGCAAGCCTTTAGGAAATCTTTCCCACTAAGCACTTACACTGCAAAGACAGAGAGTTAACAGAGTCCAGTTTGACTTTGGGCTGTGACTGTGCTATAAGAAGTAAGCAAAGTATATTTCTGGTTGGTGGAGAAGTTTGGCAGTTCAACTGCCAACCTTTGTGGCATTGCTGTGCATGAGTAGAGGAAAGTAGCAACATCTTTTCTCAAACATTTCAGGTTTCATTATTGCTGGTGGAATGGAATATGTTGTGAGTCACTGAAGGGTACTTCTGCTACAGCCAGAGGACGGTACAGTACTGCTGGAAAGTCATGTGCCAACGTGTTCAGGTTCCTGCAGTGCTCAGCTCAGAGAGAAGGAAGAAAAAAAAAAAAAACAACCTCAATTCTGGCCAAATATTTCAAGTACAGTATTTTAAAAAATCAAAGGGGTTTAGAAAAGTATCATAAAGGCTGGCAGTAAAAGTGCCATGTACAGCTCTCCACGTTGTGAAAACACTGACTTTTCTCTCAGTTTCAAAATTCAGGTGAAAAATGGCTAAAAGAAGCACAAACATCTTTCAAAGTCTGTATTTGTTTAAAAATATATACTAAAAATAATTTTCCAGTTTTAAAAATTAATTTGTTACAATTAGTATTATTGCAATTAATCATTTTTCTGCCGTGTACTCTAGAGCTTGTAGCTCTCAACCCACAAGCAGTAATATAGATCTTGTAGTGAGCTAGTCTTTAGTGATGCATCAGGCCACTCAGAAAAAGGAATTGCTGAACTTTTGTTTATTTTTTTTAATCTTCCCAGCTGCTATAGACAGGTAATAGTTTAATTTTTCCCAGATGAACATGATTTCATAGCACCCATTACAGTTATACATTAATACTACAATTCTAAATCATGGAAGCCTGACGCAATCCCAGCATTAAGGTGCTTGTAACACTACGCCTGTGCCCTGCTCTTTATCACTTGGTTTTGCCCCACTCTTCCCAGGTGCTAATTTATTACTAACTTCTGGCATGTGCTGTAAGGGCAGTACTCCAGCAGCAGGTGAACTGATTCAAGGGTACTAAACAGAAAGGCTGCAGTGACTTTGCCTTGATTATAAAGGCAGGAGGTGGATGGAAGGTAACCTGGTTCCTGTTGTTTTACATTTAATGTCTTTGCACAGTAAAACTGTATCCTTAACTCTAAGATGGGATTTATTCCTGAAGACCTCAGATTTGTATCAAAGGTTAGCTCATCTGGAGCCCTCTAGTTAGAAAGGGGTCTCTGACAAGGTGCTCTTTTCCTCCATGAGAGCTGCTGAAGGCTAGCAGCAGAGAGTTACCTTTACTACAGGAAGCAGAAGGGGAAAGGCCAGGCTAAGAATTGCAGTCTGATGCCATGTTATTAAGCCCCCTATGTTGCAGCCCACAAAAAGATGGTGCTGCAGACAAGTGTGTTCAATATGTTAAGTTACCAGGAATGAATAAATAGCCATAGAAACGGCTTGTTGTTTTTTTTTGTTTGTTTGTTTGTTTTCCTGGTTTATAGTTGAGACTGCAGCAACCTTATGATTGTAGATAAAATTGCTGCCACAGAAGCTTTCTGCAGTGACGTGCAGTTAATATGGAGAACAGATAACAGGCAAGTCTTTCTCAGAGTACTGAGTATGTCCAGTTCATTCACATCTTACATAAGCAAAGTTAAGGGGATTTTGAGGCTGTCAGCAGAGAGGTTACTCAAAGGAACTGGAATTAATTCCAGTACTGGTTTCACTTGCACACACTGTAGACTATCAGGGTAGTACATAATACATCTTTGTCTACCTGTCTGCTTTCCAGAAAAGACATTACAGATGAAGTTTATTTTCCTATGATGACTTCAGGGTGCATGCTGAGAGTGCACTAGACTAAAGAGAGTTCAAAGAGATAGAAGTAAAAAAGTAGATATAATGATTATTCACATTTCTGAAAAAGAAATATTAATACACCTTTGTGTTCTACAGCAGAAGAGTCTGAGCAGGACAAAGCAATATCTCAGTCCATATCCTATTTTTACAGATATAATTCGGTTTTTATCTCACAGATGACCCATGATCAGCTGAATTCACACACATGCCCTGAATCACAAAGATTTAGCAAGGTACATACCTTGCCAGCAAGAATAAGCAGAGGGCAAATGGAGCGAGTTTTTTGTGAACATAGTACTTGCAGAGTAGATTATTATCTTCTTACAATATGACTTGCTCATGTATGATGATTTAACTGTTCTCTGCTTTAAATAACTTCTATAAAAAGGAGTAAATGAAATCCAGGCAGCAATTGTTGGGTCACTAACTTGAATAGTAGACTCAAACCTCTGCCACAACTGCTGTCTGTAGAATTTCAACTTTCGTTTGTTTTTCTTTTTCAGTGTTGCATATCATCACTTAAAATCTGTAACACCAAAATGCCCTTAATATTCTTCCTACAATTTTTGCATGCATGTTCACTGTCTCTAATTATAGTACACAAACTATTTCCTACCAAGTCAATGTTATATTAAGTACTTTCTGTAACCTTACATAAATGTGTAGCAGCTATTCAGGACAGTATTTCTCCAGATGGCTTGATCATGACAGATAACCTTATTTATTGTTATGACAGTACAGGGGCACACCACACCTGTGATTTCTCCCCCAGTCTGTCTTGCAGGCTTGTCTTTCAAGCAACAGACTGTGCCCATGCTTTTGCAGGATTGAATCCAGGCATTCTCCTAACTTCAGTCTGTATTGGTGGATCATATCCCCTCCCTGCTCATATTCTGGCCCCAGTTCCATGGCAGTCAGTGCCTTGTGTATCCCTTATGCACTCTCTACAAGTTTTGCTTCAGACAAAATATATTATTTTCTCTTTCGTTCCTAGGTCTTGATCCTAGGATGCTACTCCATTTTTTTTGATAAGGTGAACCTTGTGAGCCCAACATAAAATTTTGATGTCTCAATGACAACTTTTTTCTTTTGAGATTTTGTGGCAAAGGAAAAATTAAATCTACATAGGTAGATTAAAGTTACAAAGATCATCTCTGTATAAAGAAGTGTGCTACCCATTCCCTGCCACATCACAAGTATAGAAAAGGTTGAAGATCATAGCAGCTTCTCTTGCCCAGGTCAGTGGAACATGACCGCATGACATTGTACAAGTAAGCATGACACAGTGCTTAAAACATTATTTGCTCACATTTGGCAATGCCTGTTGCTTCAGATATAACCTTAAGATTTTCTACGCAGCCTTGTTGCATTCTAAATATCTCTTGCATTGTTTTTTCCAATGTTTGCTTACTCTCTTCCATTCTACATGATGTTAATATTTTAATGCCTTTCTGGTCTTAAAATTCAAAAGAGGAAAACAAGCCTGTTAATCTAGCTGAAGCCAGACAGATAGATATTTCTCAATTAATAGTTCTTCTAATTCTTTCTTAATGTAAGTCTTGGTATTTCTATATTATATCTTATCTGTCATAATTGCTTTTGCTTGCAAAGTTTTATCCATCCAGCCAGAATCATATCAGTCAGCTAAATTGAAGAACACAAAGTAGTCATAAAATATTATGGATATCTCCTTTGTCCCCCACAATTAATAAATGTTTTAAAGATATTATAATAATATAATAATTGAAGAATTTTACCATTACGTTCCTCACAGTATTACTTAGCTAAGAATCAAAGAAGTTATCAAAAAACAAGTACATTTTCCTAGTCATATGTCCAAATTGATATTTTTTCATTTAATGTTTCATAATGTATCTCTCTTTTGTTCATATGAACTAACAGAAGTTGAGATTAAGAAAGTTTGGAAAAAAATTGACAACTGGAAAGGCTAATTGAGTAGCATAACGAGGCAGCAAAATGCTGAAATAAAAGTTATCACATACAGGTGCATCCTAATTTAAAACAAACTCTTCTCTTATTCATTAGAGTCAGCAGTGGTTGTTGTCTTGACAGTAGAAAACACTGGTATGGCTGTCTGATTAATAACTTCCATCTACAATTTGGTTGTTGCTGACTACAATGGAATCATTTTCAAAGTGACTCCAATGTTGTATGATAAATGGATGAATTTCAGTAAGAGGGTTTGATCCACAGATAATGCTGGCCACGGAAAAATATTTGTGCGTTTTCTTTTGCTGTTACTAAACTTTTAAATTACATTTGTTTTTCTTTATAGTTTTATATTTTACTATGTTTTTTGTGTCCTTTTTGATATTTCTCACTTATATGACATCACTACCATTTCAGCAGCAGCTGATGATTACAGTCAGTAATAGGATTTAAGGCTAGGTACTATGTATATCAGCTTATTGTCACCCCTTGTGTGAATATACTAATATTCAGCTTTAATTTTAGATTCTAGCAATGTTTTTGAAGTGTCATCAGTTTGATGTTTCATCAGCTTCTGAAGAATGGACTATGGACTGAGATTCCCAAATTCCAAACCCATAGTCAGTTCCCAGACTGAATGGCTAGTATGTGTGCCGTAGGCTATTCAACGCCTCCTGAGTCTACTCACTTAAGTTTACATCTCATAGAAACATCACAGAAATCCCTTAGATTGTCTTTAACCAGAGGAAATAATATGTGGATGGTGGAAAATGGATCAAGTGTTATCATTGTTCTGGTCTCCATATGACAAAAGCAAACAAATAAGGTAAAGCAGGATGAAATGAGCTCAAATGGAACAATTCGGTATTTGTTTTTCCCCCTAAAAACAAAAGAGTGATTTAGTGAGCACAGAGAGAGAAAATAAATACCCTTAGGAATAAATATGAAAATATTTGTCTTTTTGTTGTTGTTGTTCAGAATGTTGCACTTGGGAGCAGGTAAGCCACTGAAAAGTATCAGTGGGAATTGGGAGCTCTCCACAATGCTATTTATCAGCATTTGGCTAATGTTATGAACGCTGGGAAATCCTTGCCCACATCTCCTGTTAGAAGTTTATCCGCAAACTTAGATGTTAATGTTACACTGGGATTTAATTACTAGGCTCCTCTGAAAATCAGACTGTAGGATGCAGATTAATTGCAATTAAATATAAGCATTGCCAAGATGCTCAAGCTAGGAGCCTTGGTGCCCAGTGCTCCCTCTACGATGAGCAGAAAGACAGAAGCTAAGCCTGGCTTGATCTCTGGAGATGCCTTTCCCTTTCTGTATTGACCACAGAGAAGACTTTGGACAAGACCTCAAACTTTCATGTTTCTGTAAAGAGCTTAAAGTTAGCCAGGAGACTGCCTGAAGAAATAGTAGTCTTGTTCCTCTTTCTCATTGTCTATGCAATGCAATTTAATTGATACATCACACTCCTAAATTCTAAGAAAAAAAAATGAATTGACGTTTTTGTATTAATATTTCCTGTGAATCCTTCTGCCTTTAAAAGTTGTCTTAATGGTAATACATGGTAGCTTGTGGCTCTCGGCAAGCCTTGTGTCGAAGGTTTAGTGCAATCGTGTTGACATTCTGCCAGTCTCTTGGTGAGAGCTGCTTGTAAGAAGCCTCGTTGTTGAATCTGATTCACTTTAAGGCAGGTCACAAATCTCAGTCACAGTTCAGTAGATCATCCAGCTTTTATTGTCTGAGTTAGCCTCTTTTATGGCTGCTTTCCAAAGCAGTGTTCTGGAGTTTGAGTTCAGAAGAGACAGGGCTGAGAAGGCACCGTGCTGCTATCATGGAGTACACTGATTCTGTTCCTGACATTGTCCCTTGAAAATAACAGCAAATTAAATCATTACAAAATTCATATCATTGTGTTTAGAGGTGCAAAGGTTCTCTGTCTGTTCTGGAGCTTAATGTGTCCATTATCTCTGCCATCTTCTTAATTAAAAGAAGCAGCTGACAAGAAATGTGCTAAGTATGACTAGCAAGAGATTGCAGACAACAAAACTTGCTGCTTTGCTTCAGTTAAGAGACCACAAATGACAAACTCTGTGTAAATTCCTTTCCCTTTCCATTTAAAAATACTTACCTGTGGACTCAGCCAATAGAAAACATGGCCTTTCTTGAAATCTTATCATCGTGAAAAATAACTTCAGTCTACAGAGAAGTAGCTGTCAGATTCAGTAATATGCATATATACACAGCAGTAAGATATACTGTCTTCAGTACTGTAGTACGTCAGAAATGATTCTCAGAATACATGTTGGAATTTTTAAAATATGAGTTTCAGTACTAACATTCAAAGGATGTATTGTTGTGTACTGCCAAGAGAGAGTAATACCCCTACTCAGAAAATTCAGGAGAGCGCTTCTGTCTCTTGTATAGCAAACAGTTCATGGCTGGAAAAAAATCCGTAAGAAAGCATTTGCAAGAGTTAATTATATGGACATAAATTTTATGAAGGACATCAAATTTTTGTCCACATTTTTCTGAATGTCTTTAAAAGACTGGATGCTCCTTCACTGTAGTATTTGTTTCATCACACGTTATTTAGAAGAAAACATTTTCCATGCTGCTATTGCATACCAGCAATAGCTACAGTTTGTTTGCTTGTTTTGTTTTGTTGTATTTGCTGCTGTTTTTCATTACCTGTCAGGTATATTGATTAGGTAGGAAATTACACATATTATAATATGTGTTTCTCAAACAGGTATTCAAGAGTATTTCAAACAGGGATCTCAAACAGGTATTATCTGTCTCTTAAAGGTATTTACAAATACCTTCATAACAGACTATGAAATATAATAGCAATGAAGAAGGTCATAACACTTGTTCCAGTACTCTAAAATGCATAGTAAATCTTTTCCTCCTTCTGATATGCCCTCCTTGTCTGCTTTTTTTTTCTGTGTGATAGCCTTCTTTATTAATTATATCATGTAATGTTTATGTTAGCTTCAGTCCTTTGGTAACTGTAATTTTCAGAACACTGAAATCGCAGTTCTTATGAGTATTTCCTTTCTTTTTCCACAGTGTAGTTTGACATTTTATTTTTTTCTCTCTAATCCTTACTATAGTAGACTGTCTGTTGTTCTAGTATTTTTTTAGTTCATAATATTTCTTATTTCAGCCATTGACAAACAAGGTTCTTCTTGTTCTCTAGAATATAAACTTGTTTCCTCTCTAAATTTTATCTCTTTTCACACCTGAGTTATTAGCTGACATGTTTATTTTCCAGACCAACCTTTAAAATTTGTTTTCTTTCCCTTAATTTATAAATGATATAATCAATTATTTATACATTATTTCCCTAGTGAGTCCTAGGCAGAATATTTGATTATATTTGATCCTCAGACAAGTCATTCCACAAGCAAAGGCAGCTGACACCAGTTACCCCAGCTAGTTATTAACCTCTCCTGGGCCTTGACGTGTTGAAGGCCAACCAACAACTGCCTACGTATTGTATCACTCAGTGAATGAACGTGATGCATTGTACAAGTCCCTTCACCCCCTTTTGCTGAGCTGGCATTGTTTGCCCTGTTGCACCTGCAGTCAGAAGACAGCCTGGAACAGAAAACTGGCTAGGAGAGAGAAATATAGTCTAACGTCAGCTGTGTAATAACCTTCCATCAACATCAGCTCAGCATCAATAATTCGACAGGGACCTACTACTAATGTTGGCATTCATACAACCTGGCTGAAATTTGAGTGGTGTCCACGTAACGTTTCAGAATTTGTCTAGTATTTCAGGCAGACTCATATATACTGGAAATACTTTTATATTCTGAACTTAAGAACAAGCAAGAGATTTGTGCCCTTTGCATTGTTACTAATAATGTCCCATTACTTTCATTTTTTTTTCACTAAAGAACTAGTTTTATATGTATATGACACACTGTCTTCCAGACTCTAATTAAAACTTATTTTTGGTCCTTAGGTGGAAAGACTACTCTGCTGAGATGAGCTCTTAATTAATGCATAGAGATCCTGAAAGTCCCACCTCTCACCAGTAATGATTGACATCCAAGGATACATAAATTACACTAATTGAGCTTTCCATTTCTACATTTTTCTGCAGCCAACTCATCAGAAAAGGTAGGTGAACAGACCACTGTAAGGAAAGATATTTTGCTGTCATCTGTATTTTCCTGAGGGGGAAAACCTTGCAGAGCTATTGAACATTTATTACATGGGTGTCAACTCCTCTGTTCAGTGTTTAGATGTAACATTTGCTTTACTATAAAAATGAGCATTTTTAATTCAGTCATGTACACTTGAATAATCACACAGCATTCACTACTGAAAAGGAAGAATACCTTATAAGTTAGCGGGCAATGCTTTCAGGGATCTCAAATACATACTTTATGAATCAAAGTTCTTTGGTATTAAAACAAGATATTTAGCTGCATATGAGTGGTGTTTTATCTGTAAATGTTCTTTTAATTTTGACCCACACTCTGAAGTAGAGATTTTATAGTATTTATTAAGCAATCGTTTATTTCCATGTTTCAATGCAGTACTGTAATAATGAACCTTACTTTGCACTTAATGTAACCCTGTTATTCTGGAATCAGTTAAGATGAAGTCACTGGGGTTATTGAACAATTACTTCTGAGCTAAAGTCCATTGAAACAAAAATGTACTGATGAGAACAGGGTGGATGGAAAGGAACCAAGAAAAGGTGCTAGAATATATCAGAGAGATACTTGGCAGAGGAATTACATTGTAAATGGCATATATGAAGTATTAGCAATCAACGAAAAAATTGGAAATGAGGCCAAACATATGCCTACAGAAAGATTTCTCTAGGGTTTAAACAGTAATTCAGGGTATAATGACAATTCATTTGGTCTCTGGAATCAGCTTTTGGCTGATTTATTTTTTTATTTTTTTTTTTATCTGAGTAAGTTTGAACAGTATCAAATGAACTTATTAGTTCTTTATTTATAATATGTATTTTGGATGACTTATTAGAAATTTCAGTGAAATGTGAGCTCTTGAAATAGATACCTCATTTTCAATAAAGAAATTTGTCCACTTTCAATGTTCATAGATTACATTTACCTGGCATCTATACTCTTTTCTAGAAATGGGAATGAAAGCATTCAAGGTGTGTAAAACATGTGAACATATATTAGAAAAAATATTTTAGGATTCTAAAGACAAGCCTACAGTTCAGTTGATGTGCTGTGTTTGAGAGTTAAAGGAGTTGCAGTTCCTTGATGAATAACCATACTGGAGAAGATTAAATACTTATTGACATATCTTTAACTCTGGAATAGAAACAGATATGGCTGTTTGTATCTAGATGAAAAGTGAATAGATCTGTGGAAAAAAATAATGTAAACAGATGTTGTCTGGGTGCTGTTTAACTTCTAATTGAGATTTTTGAAACTTGGCCTGCTCAGAAAACCGCGAGGGGTAATTTAAATCTATACTTCCCACAGAAGAAATATCAAATAGCTGTGTGCCAAACTCTCAGGATGTTGGAAACTTTATAGTTTTGAGGTGGTGAACAAAGAACCTCCATTTAAGTTTGTGTTCTTAGAAACAACAGCAAAGCAAGACCTACAAAGAGTAGGGAAAAACAGTCTCTAAATGGTGACAGGTTGTAGTGATACCTAACACTGTTTAGGAAAAAGCCTGCAAGAAAAGCATGAAATGTAACATTCTTCCTAATCTTTCAAAACACCGTTTGGCTCCACTATACGTGGTCACAGTAGTAACTCCTGACCGTTATTTGTAATTTGTTTTATCCTCAGGTTAAGGTCTGATGAGACCCTGAATTGTTCTGGTTAAAATGTTTTAAATGTTAAATGTGAAAATGTTTTAAAATGTTTTGAACACAAATTAGCACAGTGAATTACTTTAAAATAGAGAAGATTCAGAACAGGACTAAATAGAGAGGGTTTGTAAGTCAATCTCCATATGCTGTACTTTGTCCTTGTAGATCAGTTCATTCATCTCTGTCCAGGTACTCCCACTGACTTTTTCAGCTAGGACAAAAAACACAGTCTCTTCTGAGTTTTTTGGGAAAAGTCTCTTGCATCCCATTCCTCGGAGGTGTGGCTGTGAGTTTGCAACCTGTTCATCTCAAGAGTCCGCACTCTTTAGCACCTCCCTGCTTGCTCTGCCTTATTTTGTATTTCCTGTTTTCCTGCCTTGGATTCAGGTGAATTAGGTCAATTTCCCCCATGAGAATTATAGAGAAAGGAACTGAAAGGAAAATTAAATGCAGGATTGAATAGGGCAGGTGCTGGACAGAGAGAAGTCCTATTAAAGGAGTACATTGATTTTTGTAACATTCCCCTTGTCTCCAACAAGGTTATAAAAATGTATATTTCCTGTGAAAGACTGCAGAAGAAAACAAACTGGAAATATGGTAGCACAGTGACATAGGGCTCAGGTGTTTATACTTTTTTCTGTATAAATGTGAGGTAAAAATGAAACAAAATTTAAATACAGAGTTAAGAGTACAGAGATAGAAGCAGATCTTTTTTGAGAATTTCAGCAATGTGACAAATTTCTATGTAATCCCAACTCCACGGAACATCTTTAAGTTAACACCTCTGGAAAGAAAAGTTTGTTGTTATTTCATCTTCTTTGTGACGTAACTCTTTGGACAAAGTAACTCACTACATTTTTTTGTATTTACCTGTAAGCTGTGTTGTATTTGTAATTTCCATATCGCATGTATGGAGGCGTAACACCTAGGTATTCACTACATTTTTCTCTTTATTGCTGGTCAGTTGGAAAGAATATGCACTCTAATTCGCTGCTTCAAGAAAATTGAGTTGTATAAAACCTGAACAGTTTGGTAGGAACAAAATGTGTGAACTTCTGAAGGAAAGCCAAGATGAAACTTGGGCATGGTGTCACAAAACTGGAGGTGTCCTGCTCTCTGCTTCTGTACGGTTTAATACAGACCCTAATCTGGCAGGGACCAACTTCATTATCATGCCATCAGAACTCCTGTGTTTTTATACTTAACCAAATTGCAGTAGCTCACTCTGAGTTTCACTAGACTGTATCTGCCGAAATATTTATTACCAGGAAACATAAGCATACATTCAGAATGTTGGCAAGTGTTTTAAACAGTAGTTAAAATGTATTTTGTGCTAATTCAAAAGAATAATTCTAGCTATAGCACCAGCTTTAAAGATCATAGCAAACGTCAAATCAACTGAGAACAATATATACCTCTTGCTTATGATAATGAATTAGACATTAATGATAGGTATTTCATTTTGAATAGTTGCAACAATAAATTATTCTTGGGATAACATGGTAGAGCCTAGTCTCCTTTGGCTTTTGGAACCAATAAAATAACAGAACATCAGTCAAGTTAATAAAGTGTGCCCTTATTACACATTCTGCATCTGTACATAAACTGCCAGCATATGATCAAAGACTGCAGCTGTTTCAGTTATACCACAGTCACATCATAGACATTTTATAGTTACAGCAGAGAGTTCCAGGGACAACCCAGTCACCTTGCAGACATACAGAGTTCAGTGCAACCTCATTAAATTGCACCTTGGTATTATATGAAACCTGTAGCACATCTATCAGGTATGATATATATAATTTCTGTATTATTTTTTTTTTGTGTGTATGCTTTGCCTTTATGTCTTCTCAAGAAGTCCAAGCTTTTGTTCACACAAAATTACAGAGTTCCATGTCTGCATATTTTAATTTGGAATTGGTAGTTGCCAAAAGTAAAGGATTATTAATAGCCAAATGGCTGTGTTGTATCTCACACTTTCAGGCAGTGTGAAGGAATTAATAAAATAATGAATATTAATTGAAATAATTATATTGTAAACTGGAATGTCGAAGCATGTTTTCATAGCTAGTAACGTATTTTCTGTTTCACCTGGCGGACAAGTTTTTCACTTAAGTCAGTGAGTTTTTCCATTAACTATTACAGAACTGGAATATCACTTAATAATCAAATATGTTTTAATACCAATTGATAACCTTTTCTATATTATCAGGTTTCAGTATGAGAAACATCACAGAGAGAAATTCAAGGAGTTATTCCTGAAAAAGTATGTTTCATAAATTAGTTAATGTTGAATACAGAATAGCAATTTTGCTATATTGCAGCAAAAATAAACTGCCAGCTACCTTGTCCTGAATTTTAAAGACACTGTAATCTATGTCTCATTTTATATACATTTCATATATAAATTTACTGTTTAGGTAGTCAAGCAGTATAACAAATATGTAGGAGCCAGTTAATCAGAGATCTGAATCCTAGTATCTTTTCAAGGATGAATTGCTGAAGCTAAATGAAGTAAAAAAATACCCTAACGGTTTATTAACGGAACAACTCTAACAAAAAATACAACTTCGTGTTCTTACCTACTTGTCCTGCATGTATTCTTCACACTTAACAGTTAAAGAAGGAAGCATATGTGCATCTGTTCTGATAGTTTTCAGTGCATGTTAAAAAAAGAAAGTGTTGTAAAACTAAAATATGTTAGGTGGGATAATAATCTATTATGGTAACAGTCAAATTGCTTGTCGTGTCATGAAGGGTTATGCTTTAATTAAGCAATAAGGCATGACAGGGTGTGAATTACAATGTAATAATTCTTGTCTAGTGTATTGTTAGGCAAGAGGCCAAAGGACTAGTGCCACTGAATGCTGCAGGAATGAATTATTATGCTGTAATTTAAACAATGCAATATCATCTGCAATCATTGTAAAATGTTACATTTTAAATTATAAACAATTCAAATTATAATTTTTCTATACATAGTAATACCCCCTGATAAAATATTTTGTTGCCAATGTTATTATGGAAAAGAGAGACTTTTCTATATGTTATTGTACTTAGATGACAATTTAACTCCAAAAAGTATTGTTTCTGAGATCTGAAGGATGCTATTATGATATCGTCTTTCCTAAAATAAACAGAAGAGACACAGCCCTGAGGAATCAGGAACAAATGTTCTCTATCTTTCTTTTCACTGGACAGAACTAATGTACAGTAATTAAAGTCAGAGCATTGTGAAACTCCTCTTTCCTGGAAGCTTTGCGTTTAGTGGAGGCTTTGTTATTATCTCTTTACCTTTTGAAAGTATAATTTTTCTTCTTCCCATTCTTCCTTATTGGCACCTTTTCTGAAGACACCTCATTTATAAAGCCCTTCAATTCATCTCTCAGACTAACTGTTAAAAATACATACTGCATTTTTCTATGATTTTTTTTTTCTCCTGAACATCAGAGGAGAAGTCAATAGGAGGAGGACAAAAACACAGGAATGTGAGAGCTCCTATATATAATATATATTATATTCTCTGCTACAAAGCATATAGTCATAGATACTGTAACTAGCAGGAAATGTTGATAAAAAGGTATGAGTTCTGCTATTTTTCTTCCTTTTTCTTGCTTATATATAATATACATATACATATAATATCCATAATCATAGAATCATATTTATGTATTATATATACATATAATATATTTGTATATATAATATATACAATTTCTGTGACATAGAGTTCATAGAGTATATATACAATTTACAATTGTATATATAATATGTACAATATATACAATTTATGTATATAAAATATTTGGGTATCAAAATGCATGTAGTTGACTTTTCTAATGCATGATGTTTACCTCTACTAAAACATCATATAGTATTGTCTGTTTTGCAAAGTTATTTCATAGTTAACATGTCTGACTGGAAAAGGTCCAATGGATTCCATGCCTTAATTGAGATGTGTGTACAAGACGATTTTTGAGAGAAATGGAAAAGCTCATCTATTGATACATTTATTTGTATGCTTCTGGGCAGCCTTTGTCAAGTCAGTAGTCTCTAAAAACTTTCTTGTCCATTGTGAGATTCAACAGAAGTGTATGAAAATGAGGGCTTTTTTCACTAGTTACCACTGATTTACGTCACTGCCACAAAAGCAATACAGCTTCCAGAAGCCCCAGCTCTGCAATACAGTACAACTCCAATCTAAATCTCTCCCTGCATTCCACAGTCTTTTTTTTTTTTAGTTGCATCTTCCTGTTCAATCTGAAGATGACTATTGTCTTATCCACCATTGGAAATCAGATATGGGATCAATTTGCAAGTTGCTTTTTCACTCCTTAGTTGACTGAAGTTTGTTGTCATTAAGTAAAATCATAATTTGCCAGTTGACTTAATCATGCAACAATTAATTTCTTTCAGTGTTGAAGTTTTTACTGTGGTTATACTAACAAATATTGTTGAATGCTTTCTTATATCATCTCTATACAGTAGTGTGGCTGTAGCAGTAGATCTTGTGTAAGAAGAAAGTTAGCATTTAGGTCGGTACATGAAAAGAGACATTTTTTCCATAACACTTGAAGCAAATTTGTCTTCAAAGGATTCTTTGTACCCTAAGAAAGTCTGTCACTATGACAGAGTTCACAGGAGGAAACAATTGGTTTAATTTTCACAAGGGTTAAATAGCTTCCTCTTCTTTCTAGGCACAATTCATCTAAAATAAAATGTATTGTGCTTCTGATAGGGTTTGCCACAGTCAGCTGATGAATTTGCGTTCGATTTCATAGTGATTAGGAGGGCATTTCTACTAGTTAGCTTTGAGCAAACAGTTGTCTTTAATCTGAGACTGCAGTCAAGATATGTGTTCACACTAGATTATTCATCAGTAAAACATTTTTAATGCCTCTAACTCCTACAAACTGTTTGATGTTTTCACTAACTTTCTCCATTTTTCTAATACACAAATTTGTGTAAATACTCCATAACTTTTGCAGAAAAATAAAGCAGTAATAAAAAATGTTCAGGACAAAGGATAATAAACTGCCAGTTGAGACTTCTCAGTTTTTCAAAATAGAAGTGCTTTTGAGATTTGATTAGCAATGACATATTATGCGACAAAAGAAGAAAAAGGATTTAGAAATGGAAACTAAAAATAGTTGTGTAGTAATTTAATAACCTGGCAGATTTTATTCCATCTGTTAGGAAGAGTTTGAAAGCCATTTCCTGCTGCCACTCACACTGCAGAAGCTTCAGAGTTCAGAGATGGAATCAAATACCTGATGTGAAAATCTGCTATTATGATTCATATCCAAAGATTCATATCAATATCCTTGCCTAGAATATTGTGCAGGGTTATTTAAAAAAGATAAAGTGAAGCCAAAAGTTTTGGATTATTATCTGTCTTATTGTAGATATCACACCTTGGTGTGGAAAAAAAAAAAAAAGACCAAATGTATTATTTCCTTGGGATTTACAAAAATTACTGAAACTGTACTACGTAACTGGACAACTCAATATAACAGATTTCTTGTATAGGTGGTCCAGTATTCAATTCAAATTCCATTAACTTGTTTTTGGGGTGACAGGACAGTATTATTTTGGGTTGTCCTTTATTGCCATACAGACCTGATAAGCAAACTGGGGCAAGGCAGACCATTATGTCAAATTATGTGGACAGAAGGTATGAAGGAGAATGAAATGTGTGGTGTAACCTTTAGCTGACAAACTGGACTTCCATACCACCATAAATTAGTACTGATACTCACTGTGTCCTAGCAATAGGTTATCTGCAACAGCTCAAATGTAAATGTCTATACCTAGTTAGATAACTATAATTGGGTATTTCTAGATGAGATCTCACAATTGTTTGATAGACATAAGAAGACATTATTTATTTTTTTTGTCTTTAATAATAGAAAATCTGTAACACTCCTGCTGATGTTCATCTAAATTAGAGTATCAGATGGCAAAGCCATCTTCATTAGGGGAGTAAGAACATAAGTTAGAATTGGACATGGGTACAAATGTCTAAGGATGGTACAAACTGCCCTAAGTGCTAAAAACCCTTGCTACAAGACAATGGTCTTTTGCATTTGGTCATTTAGAAACAATTTTGATGGAGAACTGGAACTTCACAGTCAACCATTGTTGCTTGTGTTTTTTGTTTTTTGTTTTTCTTTCTTTTCTAAGCTGGCCAGAAGAAACACAGATAAGTGTGTTTATATCTGAAAATGTACAACTGATCTAGCTTCCCGTTAGATTAAATCTTCTTGAAAAATTAAAACCCTTATGTAATGTACTTTCCACCCATTCACACATATTTGCATGCTTTTTGCAAGTTTTAAAATGCTCTGTTGCAAGATTATGTTTTATTTCACCTGAAATCACTTGTTAGAAAAGAAAATGAAATAGTTCGTTTTGATCAAAATGTAAAGGAGTATTGATAGCAGTGTTTTTTTCAATTTATTAAAAAATAAATAAATAAATCACCAATACTTTGCAGGAACCTTTTCAGACACATGATGGAAGCAGGATGAATTTTTAAGTTCTGAGCCCTGTATTCTCATACAGGCCACTTAGTGTCATATCAGGTGCTGGTTCTACAGGACGGACATTTATGTAGATGTGTTCAGAACTGGGCTCGAACAGTAGTATGAGGATATAAATTCTTGCACTACATTATTGATCCACAAAGCTATCTGCTGTCAAGATACGCTTGCATTCTGCCTAGTCTATGCAAAGCAGATGTGATATTTACAAATACAGATCAATTTAAATGGCACTGGTGTTAATGATATTCACAAGCACAAGAAAATCTCTCACTGTAATGTTTCATGCTAAAATCTTTTATCATTGCTTAAGATTGCCTGCTGGAGTAATTAAAACAATAATACTAGATTACTGTGCTGAAGCTAAACTCACGGTGGGTTAATATGTTTTCATATTGAAATCAATTTTTTGTCCTAGTGAACAGGCCTTGGACTTAATAGGACCAGCTCAAGCAAACCAATTTGTTAATGTGCAAGATGTGATTTTTGTGTGTTCTGTCTGGGTTCCTAAAAAGGATGTGTAACTAGCTGTAAGCAAAAGGACTTTTATGAGTTGACTCATGTGCCCTTCAGACTTTAAGTAGAACATGAACAGCAGTTTCAAAAAATACAGCATGAAGCTAGCATGCTAAAAGTAGCATGAAGACACAGGTTTCCATATGGAACAGCAAAGTTAATAAGTTCATACAGAGTTTCGTTGCGTGGATCAGATACGTGCGTAATGTTATTTATTTGGTGTTGATTTGTAGCAGAAAAGCTAATGTTTGACACTTCCTTTGTACATGGCTTTTTTTAAGCATTCCTCCCCTTACCCTTTGACCCAGCATTAACATATGGGCAGGTATACCCTTTGATACAGCATTTACATGTATTTATATCACTTGATTTTGGTGTAAACAAATGGACCCTGAACATGACTTCTTTGCATATGTGTCCATATTATACCAAAGATTTTTAGAAAGAAATAACAAGAAATTCAGAATGTGAATACATATGGATACCTGGAATCCATAAAAGTGTAATCTTGGAGAAAAATAAATATTTTAATATTCTTAACGTTGCAAAAGATCTGGCAGTTTAAAAGTGATCTCAGGAATTGCATTTGTATTATTTAGCTAATATTTCCAGTTCCTTTTAACCACTTTTCAGACAATTGATCAGATCAAGCCAGATTTTAGCCTTTTCATTTATAAAGCAAGTGTTTTTCACATCTCTGACTGTGTGCTGTACACCTCAAGGTGGCCTGAACAGCCAGTAGGAGTAATAGGGGTGATTAAACGTTGTCACAAGGGGTTAGATGTGGCGCTTTCTTCCCACATGACAGGCTGTGACAGTCAAGCAGCACTGAAGCAGAACAAACGACAGCGGCAGTTTGCTGCAAGCACTGCTACTGTCAGAACTCCTGCTCGAAAGCTAAATGCTAGATATTCAACTCAGGGAAGTTTCAAATAGACCATGCAAATTTTAGTTTAAAAAATGTCCCTGCAAGTAAGTAGTGACATGCATTAACTGCAGTGATTGTGTTGTTACATGAGTGACTGTTCAATGTCTTGCACTGGCCATGAGCATAGTTTATGAGCGATGCTGTCGATCCATTTACATTTGTGCTTAGCTGTTCCTGTTATGTGAAATCTGCCCAGTTTTGAGAAAGCTGGCATTCTCATGTAATTAGAATGAAGGCTGTCACTACTTTTTAGGGACTGCATGCTTTTGTCCCTCTGAATGACTACCTACAGGATGCTATGAAAACCATGTACTCAACTGAGCCCAGGATAAAATCGCATATATTCAGATATGTCATACAAGGTTTCATTCCTGAAGGAAAGGGACTGTATGGAGACTTCAAAACAGCAAACTTAAAATTTTGAGCAGATTCCTTAAAAGGCAAAAGCTAACCAAGGAAATGCACCCCAAAATTCATTCAAGTATAGCATTCCAGGCTTTTGTAACACGGCAGGACAGGGAAATTGTACAGAAGAAGAAATCTAAACATCTTACTAGTCTACGTACGGGAGTGGCATACTATGATTTTTTTCCATATATTTTAAACTGAATTTCAACAACATTCCAAACACAAAAGAAAAGCAGTAGTGTGAACCTACATAAGTTTGTATTCAAACCAATAAAAACAGATAGACGGGGCCTGGAAAAAAATTCAAAAGAACCTCTATGAAATGTATAGAGAGACAATATAGGTAACAATGTTTTCATTATTCTAATATACTTCACTTTTGACTAAATAAGAGTTATACTTACATTTCTTACTACTCCCACATAAGTAATGTAAGCAATAAGTAATTCTGAACAAACTCTGCCTTGAAATTCTCAAGTTGTAGTGTGTTGCTACTAGCAGTAAGCTTGGTTGGAATTGTCTCACTTAGCTGTGGATGGTTAAAGAATTAAAGGTTATAGCAATGTAGTTGAGGTTGCATTGAAAATACCCCTTTCAGCAGGACTAAACATCTCCTTTCATATTTCATTATTTAAAATTATTCCTCAGTTTTGCCGTTTCTGTTCAGAGCTTATCTTAACCATAAAGGACTTATTTTTTAATTGTACCAGTCTTCCTTAAAGTCTTCCTTAAAGATATGGTGAGCAATGACATTTTAAAAAAAATTTTTGGCACACTTTTTTTTATATTTCTGCTAACCTCTAGGTATTAGACATGTAAAGCTTTACATGCATCACCCCATTTTCACGTATATTCACACGTCATGACTACCTACATAGGGACCTGTGTTTGAATTTTAAACTGAATTAAGGGAAGTCCTGTCTCATTACGGCAAGAATCACCAAAGCTTGTCTTGGATCTGGTCATGTGCGTCCCTTCTTCAGTGAGCTTTGCTCACACTGCTGGGCATATTGCCTCCTGGCAGCCCCTGAATTGTGCTTCCCCATTATACCAAAAACAGTAGCAGCTGTGATAACATTTACGAGTTGAAATACTGATATGACACTCCACTCTTTCAATGCAAGAGCGATCCATGCTGAAATATGAGTTCAGTTTCTTGGACATACCTGTCCTTTTCTCAGCCCTTTAATGCCCTTGTTCCTGATAGGAGTTGAGACATGCTGGGAGGAAAGGATTTGTAGGCAAAAATGCCTGAGGAACTATATGGGGAGCGTTGTTTCCATCTGGTGAATATTGTGTGGTTCGCCAGAGAAAAACTCAGATCCATCTGTCTTTTCTGGGTCTGTCAGAAGAGGTTGCTCTCTAATAAATATTACCAGTGTTCTGGACAGTATTGGGGTTGTTATGAGATGAAGTGGGACTTTCACCAAGCACTAGTAAATTACAGGTCGCCTTTTAGAACACCATTTCAAATGCTGGTGTCTTTTCCTCTCACATCTATTCCCAGATTTTTGCAGACCCCAGAAGTGTTGGTCAGTGGATGGCATAACATGGTTAATATGTTTCACTGAGCTAGCACATCCACCCTGTAAATCAAGTTGGGCTTACAAGAAAAAGGGTTATATTTGCCTCAAAAATTTCCTTCATATTCAGAATTGTTAATACCAACCTCAACAAGAGTAACATCTGCTTTATAATTTCTATCCATGAAATTATTACCTAAAATGTAAGATGAGGCATTGGAGAGCCATTCTGAGAAAACAGATACAAGCATTTGATTAAAGGAAGCATCTGATACTAAAGGAGCAGTACAGAGTATTTTCAGAGCAGTGTAATGTCTTTTAAAAGCTGTTGCTTTTAAACAAAAGGTCTAGAGGAGGTGATGTCAATATCAGTATTAATTGGGTTTTAATTGGTGAAATTAAGTTAATAAAAGTGACAACGGTTGAGTACAGAGTAATGATGTTTAGAAAGCTACTCAGCGGTTTGTTTGAAATAAGTCATTAAAGTCATGATTTAGATGTCCAGGCTTGCCTACCCACCACACAAGCAGTTAATACAAAACATTCTATTTCACTGTTATGAAAGAAAAAATATATATTTTTTAAAGAGCTGTAAATTAGGTTGTGCTGGAAGCATCCATTTTCTTGCCTCCATCACTGCCAACTCCCACTGTTTGCTTTGATCTATGATTTGCAGACTACTATTATCATTTATGTGTTTTACAATTACTACAAATGACACCTCCCCTTCCTCAGCCCCAAGCCACAAATCTGAAATGAATAAATGCTGTTTATTGTGACAGTCTGCCTTTTGTCTGTGGAACAATGACAAACTATACCACTGACAGCCAGTTGCTGTTTTTAACTACCGCTCTCTAGCTCAGGCTTCGAGTGTTCTTCAGAATGCCACAATAGGCGATTTTGAATAAAATAAGTGAAAATATATTGCATTTGTTTAGCATGACGTGACACCATTGTCCAATACATTGAGTAAACAAGAAGAATAAATGACATAAGCATGGTAGTTTTTGGATCTCTACATTTCATTGAGATCCGTACAACTGTGGTCATCTCAAAATTAAAGTATTAATGCCTTTTATTATTCATCATTTTATGTTATTCATATAGAGAATTGCCTTCACTGGAGTGAAGTGAAGGAGAAGAAATAAAGGGTGCTCTTTTCATTATCTGTGCAACCTAAGAACATTTCTATTCACTCTTCAACAGAGTGAAGGCAGCATGGAATGGCTTTATCTGTAAGAAATTTGTGAACATCTTCTGACCTGCTGCTAGCACATTTTTAAGAAATGTTATAATGACTTGATAAAATATCTAATTGTACCTAGCAGAGCAGATGTAACAAGTAAATCAGGTCTAATTTAACTAGACCCTGACTTCTATCTAAATGCAGACTTGTAAATATGCCTATATATTTCTTTGGTGTCATTTTTCTTAAATCAGAGTTTGCACGTGAATGTTAGCATTTCATCTTGAAACCAGATGTTAGGCTTTTTAAATGCCACATCTTTCCTGTACACATACCTGGTGCATCTGTGTGCATGCACACACACATGCAGGCATTCAACAGTGCTAATTTCTAATACTTTTTAATATATTTGTTTGTGTTTATGTACATAAATAAATGCTGCACTGCTATTTTACTTCGCTGGCTAAACACAACAGCATCACAATGAATTTCCTGGCATTTGTGTTATTGACACAGAACGTTGTGGTATTTTTCATAATGGGAGAGCAGCATCTAGTCTTTAAATTAAATCTTTATTCAGTGCATAAGACTACACATGCCCTATATCTGACCCAAAGAATTTTTTTTCCTTAATTATATGTAGTAGAGTAATATAGGTCTTTTAAAATTCCTCACTTTATTTGTGTGTTTTTTGTTTTTTTTTTTTTTTCTTTTTCCTTTTTCTTAATAAATACAAAAACAACAGAGAGTATGAGCAAATTTCAGGCCTGCATTGGCACTGACAGCTTGCAGAAAATAAATTTCCTAATAAGGAGACATAACATAAAATCTTGCTTGGAAATTCAGATAATTTCATACATTAAAATCTACAGTTAATTTTTTATGCATTTATTGGATGAATAATTTGCCTTCTGCTCTTCAGCTGTGTCACCTTTCTTATTACATTTTTTTTCTCCTTTCATTTTTCCTTTGATGTCTCCTGTACCTGTTTTGCTTCTTAGACTTCCTGCCTTCCTCCTTGCAGAAACACCTGGCTACATTCTCAATATAGTTTTCTGCCTGTTAAACAAAGGCACTTTTTTGTTGTTGTTTAATAAAAAGCTAAGAAGTAGAGAGCAGGGTAGTTTCAGAATGCACAGATTCTTGCCCTTATTCCAGGATTGCATTTTTTATAATGATACCCAGAGAAAATCCTCGAAGAAAACCTGTGAAGAAATGTAGCCTCTTGGATCTCTTTGTATACTGTATATAGATAGCATAAATTGATAATAAGTTAATCTGTTGATCCAGAAAAGAGAAATAATTTCTTTGTATGTTCAGAAGAACTGTTAGGAATACTTTTTTGAAAGTAAATAAATAATAGTAATAATAATAATAATAATAATAATAATAATAATAATAATAATAATAATAATAATAAAAGGTAAGATGCATTAAAATCTAATGTAGCAATATAAGCCTGAAATTTTTCTACTAGGAAGGTAGAGGGCCTTGTATATATTTTGGGTGGGTAAGAAGTCAGAGTTGCAATGAAGTTCCTTTCCCAAAGGCTCCAAGCACACCAAACTCAAAAGAAAAACTCTTCTAACATGAGTCGTTCTAGCCTACGAGTTCTTATGGTGTTGGACAGTATGAAATTAATGAGCGAATCACCCAGCATAACAATACATGAAATCAATAACAGGCATATACATTCAGTAAGGAAAGCCATTTTAACATTCTCTCTAGGTATTCTAATCTAATAGAGAACATTTCATCCTCTTGCATTGCCTCTTGGCTGCCTAAATAAATACCCATTTGAAAAAACAGCATTGTGCTCATTCACATAGCTTAAGTATCTTTACTAAAGACATAAACTGTGGTTTAGCTATTTCAGGTAATATGTAGATGATGGCCATTACCTGCAATGATAAGCTACTTGCCATCAGTAGAGCTGTCCAAATGTTAACGAGTTCCTTTAGAATCTGGAGATTAGCTAAGCTTTCACATCAGTTATTCACAGCAGTATGTTGATTTATTTATTTTCAATTTCACTATGAATTTT
Organism: Aythya fuligula; assembly: GCF_009819795.1. Lineage (NCBI taxonomy): Eukaryota > Metazoa > Chordata > Aves > Anseriformes > Anatidae > Aythya > Aythya fuligula. The sequence goes on along the minus strand of NC_045562.1, from coordinate 21,573,464 downwards.
ACCAAGATAATTTAAGAAAGTCTCCTCATTAGTAATTTCTTGAATATTTTAGTTGACACAGTTATTGATAGTTAAAAACAAGATAAAAAATTTGTACAAAAGCACAATGGATTCTCTCAAACTTTTAGTACAAAGCATGTAGCAAGCACTGCTCCTTTATATTTAAGGATAAAATAAAATTTAAAAAAAAAGAGTTAAATAGCTGTTTACTGTGCTTTGAATGTATAAAGAACGATTGATAAATACTAATAACAAGGTCAGTAAAGCATGTGCAGCAGGTGTTTTAGTGCTTTTAACATAGAGATGAGGCTTCTTGTTGATGGAGGAATGAAGCTTCTTGCTTGCTGGGAACTTCTGTCTTCAACAACAAAAAACTCCACAGAAGAAATAGTTTGTCCTGCAGTTGTTTGGCTTAAGTTTTCATCAGGAGTGAAACGATTAATTCTAATTATTGGTCTTTGAGTCTCTAAAGTATTTTTACACATTATAAGCTACTGAGGTATGAAGGATTCACATCAACATAAAACTTCACGAGTTATAGCAATTTGATTACCTTTGCTATTTCTCAAACTTATAGAGAATGTGCAGGCTCACATGTAGGTGGTTTAAATTAGATTTAAACAAGCTACAATAGCAAAGCTGCTACTCAACAGAAATCTTTCTCTTACTTGTGGAACTGTTTATTCAGCATAGATGTGGTCATCTGCAGAATAGCTGTCCAAGGGGATCCTTCTCTAAAAGCAGAAGGGTTGAGGTCCTCTTGTTATGAAAGAGCTGTGTCTCTTACCCAGCACTCTTGCCCAGTCAGTCTAGCTGGAAAAGTGCCAGCTATCTGTATTCAGCCCTCCTCATCTTCTCCGTTCCCCTCTCTAGTTTAATTCATTGCAGAACTGGACAGCATGGGATCAACGAATGAATCCTGTTTCAAGTGACAATACATTAATTTAAAAATAGGAATATACAGCCATTTTGACAATCCAGATTTGGTATTCTAATCTAATAAAAAAGCTTTCATGCACTTACGTTGCCTCTTAGCAGCCTAAACAAATCCCCATCTGCGAAAGTAGTATTGTGTCAATCATACAGTACTATGCTTTCTACCCTTCAATTTAAACATATAAAGTAGGTTTTCAATCATAAACTTATTTCTGTAGAATTTCTCCTTGGACCCTGGGCTCGCTAGAGGTATAAATTAGGAGAACTAATAACGAAACTGTGTAAAAGACCAAACAACAGGCCATTAATTCAGACCCTGTGCACTAACATGCCAATAGTCATAAAATCAGATTCCTAAACTGATACGGGAGCTTGAAGCTCCCATATGGATAGACTATGTTGGTATTCCCTGCGACAAGTTTGACTATTTTTTACCCTTTTTTTTTTTTTTGTCAGTTACTATTATTCTCTAAGTGCTACCCTGTGCCTTGCATTTGTAGATTTTACTGGAACTTTAGCATGCGAATCAACAACAAACAACAGCAGAAGGCAGAAGGTAGACACAGGGTTTGACTTGTGACTAACTACTGGGCACACTGATTTTGCTGCAAAGCTGCCGTAGGTACCACATCAAGAGCTCACAAAAAAAAAAAAAAAAAAAAGGAAAACAAAACAAAACACAATCTTCTGCACTAAATATGACTATAATTAATACAATCACCAAGGTGGCATTAAAAGGAATGTCTCTTAAATCATTTCCAGTGTCAGATTAATTCCCGATCTGAAACTGGACTTCATGTAGGAACTTCTTAACAAACTAGCACAGCTAAACAAAAACCTCAGACAAGCAGTCATTTTATAGCCGGGAAAAAAAAAAAAAAAAAAGAGGAAACAAACAAACAAAAAAAAAAAAGCACAGAAACCTTATAAAGTTTGCCAGAGGTCTGTTATTACCAGTTAATTTTGCATACAAAATATCAGAATCTGTTGTCTAAATGATCCAGAAGGTTCAGAAATACGGTTAAATTCATTGTCTGATATGAGAACGTATGGAGCATATGTAGTTTGCATTAACTTCAACTGTAAGAGGGGTGTTATAGATGTTTTTCTAAAGGATGTCTTGCAGCTAAATACCTAAATTCTGTTGATGCCAGTGGAAATCAGTCACTAAATACTCTCAAAGATTTGCAAGTACTTTTTCTGTGCTGGCAAGTCAATGCTTCCCATGTCTTTACGAGTGAGGAAAATTACAAAACCTATGTCCATATGCGGCCATTAGGAAGTGAACCTCAGAAAATGTAATTTAAGGAAATATAATAAAAATGAAAGGTTTATCTACAGATACTCCTTCTTTGATTTTTTTTTTTATTATTATTTTTTTTTAATAGCATAAGAGGCCACAAAATACCCATAACTTGTTTTTGCATTCTACTACTGTCCTCAGAATGCTCGGGTGTTCTCCAAGCACAGGAGAAGTGTAGAATTCCCAATGCAAAGAGATTTACAGATGAAAAATGAGGGATAAGAAGATTAGAACTAAAATATATGCCAATTTTGTAGAATATGTAATGAAATCCCTATTAATATGTAGACTTGACTATGAAGTTTCAGCATGGATCTCTCAGTCTTTGCAGAGGATTTGAAAAATCTTTTTGGCGTAATTACATAAATATGCAAAGGAAATCTCTTAGTTTGCCTATCTTATCTTGCAGAAGCTTAGTGAAAATGACAAAAGAAAGAAAAGTCTGGAAGAAAGCTAATAATCGCATTTTTCCAGAATAAGGACTAGAACTGTTGCTACTAAAAAACTACAGGAGGGATCAGTTTACTGAGGAGGAAATATTTGCCAGTAATTAAAGCTTATATGGACTAGTAAAGACTAAGGGGAGTTGTTAGGAAGAGCAAAAGAACCTAGCACATCCAGAAAAAAATAAGTTCAACAGTGGCTGATGAAATTTGTCCTCCCTTAGAGTGAAACAGCACACACTGCAGTGAATGAATTAAAGTCCCGTCATGTACCAGGGGATTCTCTGATCAGATGGAGCCTCTCAGGACAAAGATCTAGGCATCACTGTAGACAGCTCAATGAAGACATCTGCTTAAAATGTATCAAAGGTCAAAAAAGTGAATAATATTTAGGCCAGGTAGGGAATATTATGGAAAATATTACGATGTTATATAAATGGATGTACATCCCTACCTTGACTGTTAAATTCCATTTTGGTCAACTCTTCTGTGAAAATGATATAGAGGGGAAAAGTGAAGGTTAAACAAGGGCATATGTATATTTTCCTCCAGCTTAGAAGGAAGCAAAGGAGAAGGAAATACAACATCTGAATAGTAATCAAAATCTCACCTAGATGTTTCCCTTTGTTCTATCTTAATAAAGAGATCAACTAGAGACATGTATTTCTATGAAGTGTATGTTTTGTCTTCAGCACGAACCAACTTTTTTTTCTTTCAATTTAAGCTTTGTGATAGAGTGTTTAATTAAATGCTACACATCTGGGAATAAGAAATGGGCATTTAATGCTGTTAGAAAAATACAGATAAAACTGAAAAAGTTAATGTTTTAAAATATGTCATTTTCTGTTGTGTCCTAGAATTGCAATGTTCCTGTGTGGTTTAAGTCAGAGAGGAGAGCTGGTATTTTTCCTAAGTAATCCACTATGATTTTCTACTGTTCAACTATGCTAAAATAGCATCTAACATAGCATCTACAATGCTAAAAATCATTTTACCTACAATTATGCTTCTCCCAACAGCCCTACTGTCCCCACCAAAATTCCTATTCAGATGCTATGTGCATTATTTCCTCTTTTCCAAATCCAAGACATCATGCAGGTTTCACTGAGGGGAAAAAAAAAAAAAAAAAAAAAAAAGCAGTAATTAAATATCCCACTGTATATAAGAAACTGCCGATGTTCTGGGAAACCTTTGCTCAAGTAAAGCTTAGATACGTGTTTTCTATTTGCAAGAAAAGCTTTTTAAGAAGTGGAAGCTGGAGGAGATTAACTCTTGAGGATACTTACTCTGTACGTTGAGTGGGAATGAATACTTTACAGATTGTGATTGCTGATCCTTGTCAGTTCAGAATGGACTAAAAGAGAAACCCAGTAGTCAAATGGTCCTGTAGAACATTTTTCCAAATGTGATTTCAAAGCACTATAATAGCATTAGCTAGCAGTAATGTGAACTGGTTAGGACAATGTGCCCACATCTCACTCGTGTAGAATGAAGATTTTATGACGGGTAGAAATGCATGTTAGTTATCAAAATGGCTGCTTGAACAAAGGACAAACATTATCAAATGATTTATTGTAATGTGATAGGAGAGAATACATTCATAGTGGGAAATACAGCCACAATCATCTAGGCAATTAAATATTAAAGCTGTAAAAAGATGAAAATACTCAGGACCCATCTTTCTAATTCTCTTGTTTTTCTTTATTTCTGGTTGTTGTTTTTTTTTTTGTTGTTGTTGTTTTCATTTTCATATGTTTTCATTTTCATATGTTCTCATGAAACTGATTTTATATTTAATTTAGTTCATCTGCATACAATGCTCATTATTGTTTGATTCATTTTTTCTTACTTCCATGTTCTTTGTTTCTAAAGGGTTTTAAAGAGGTACTTCTACTCTGTCATCATCTCCCTGGGAAAAAATACTACAGCCTTAAACAAATATTAAAAAAGAATGAAATCTAAGGATGATGTAGTTTCTGATGATTCTACATTATAAATTTCTAACAAAAATATTCTTTATCATATGTAAATGTTAATAAGACGGCTAAGCTCTAAGGTGTGTTGTTCTAAAATCTATCCATTTTTTGCAATAATATAACATTTTGCAAGATTTCTTCCTTAAAACATCATAGTACTCTGAGTTATTTAATTTTTATGCCATTTAAAATATTGAAATGGCAGGAGGTAAGGGAATGAGCTTTCTGATGAAGTACGTAAAGACAGTCACAGGTTTCTGAGCATAAGGAATATCAGAAAAATGTTGGAGAACAGAGGTATGCTCTTGACCGTCTGGCTAACTTTCATCTGATAGATAGTGAATTAACTTAAAATGCCATAGGTTGGTCATTAGATAGCTTTTGATTACTGCAACTGCAGTAGTACTTAAATATCAGGAATTACAAGTAGGATTACAATTTAATTGAGAGCAAAAGACAAAGCCATTGCAGTCTCATTTCTAAAATATTTTATGGGTACTCTATAAAAATTGGTCAAGAATTATTAGATCAGTTACATAACTTTGTTGATATTTAAATCAGTCTCTTTTTCCATTATACGCTGCCATAAAATAATAAATATAGGTAAGGAGGCAAGAAGTTTGGACACCATTTACATGATAATGACTCCCTTTTTCTCATTCTAAAATACATTCAATCAGTATTTATACTATTAAATGCATGTGAAAATCAGTGTATATGGTCTTAATCTGAGTAACCAAGATTCTCTACATAATCAAGTTAGATGCCTCACTGAAGTTAAAAACTCTTAGATTCACAGTGCAACTCTTACCAATCAAATATGCAAGGATATCAAATACTGATGAGTTAGTTCTGATAAAAAACATTGTGACTAACGCCAGCTTTGTTATCTTCCTTCTACTCTGTGACAATTCCTGTAGAAGGAATTAAGTGCTTTACCTGCTACAGTTGACAGGCTGCAGGCCCATACTTAAAAAAAAATTATCCACCTGACTATTTTACTTGGCACAAAAACTGATTGACTATGGGCTCTAAAAAGTTCAGCCCAGTCAATTCCAACACATATTGCAAATAAAATTGTTATTTTCATCCATAAAACTCTTCGTTTAATTCTTTCAAAACTCTTCTATTTTATCTGACATTCTGATTTTAAAATGATGGGTTTAAAACTGTGTTAAACATTATCTCTAGTTACTGTTGACAGGGAAGAGATTTCATTACCATCAATATGTATATCATGTGTTTTCAACCTAAATACAGAATGAAACTATTTATTGAATAATTCTCACATTTTTGTTGGTTATGTTTAAGTCTGATAGCCATAGGTATTTTCCTTGTAACTTTTCCTCATATCTGTTTTAACTCCTGCTTTTTAATTTAATTAGTGTTTTTTTTTTTTTTTTTTTTTTTTGTAATTATTACTACCAGTTTTGGTTTAAATTCATTTTCTTAGCATGCTTGTCTTGTAACAGGCTTCAACTTCATGCATGCTTGTTCCTAGGAACTTAAAGTTGTATTTTTCTCATTTGGACTTCACATTTAGCATGTGAAAATGAAATAGTCTAGCAATCAGTAGTCATGCAGTCTGTGCTTTATAACTTATGTGGTATGGTGAATGATTTATCTGTCTATGAGGTCAGTTTTAGGAGACTACTTTATTCTTCAAACTTTTATTGTTTTAGTAAGAATTTCACATAGTGCAGGCAAGCAGAGAAATATCTTCAAAGTAACCAAGATTTTTCTCAAAGGAGCGGAGTAGAGTTTATTGAAGATCAAAAAAATTCAAATATATTAAAAGTGACTGTGTGATAGAAATCTACTAAAGAATTACATGAAAGTGGTAGGAGAAACTTCTGTAACGTGTAAGATAAAGCTGAAAAATAAGCTGAACCTCAAGCTGCCATTTATTTCACAGTTCTGTGATGTCATGGTGCCTGTCACAGGCTGTGTTGCTCTTCCACATGGGGCTGGAAGCCCTGTACGGTAAATCCTTGTTCCCCCCTTGGTTTCTCCGTGCATTATTGGAAAAGAAATGCACACACACTACTCTGCATAATACAAGGCAGTAATATTTAACACAGAGCTCCTGTGACATACACAAACCACTCATTTCTTGTTAATATGGAAACAGCAGAAAGTCTCCAGAGGGTTGTCCAACCTTATAATGAGAGCCCTGTGTTATGTGCAGCTCTGCAGCCTCAGAAGTGGCCATGGATTCATCCCCTGCTGCGAAATCTGGCTGCTGCCTGAGGCCCTGTGGAAATCATGTTTCTTGCTATGCCCGACCACGTGCAAGCCTCCCTGCTGAGAAAAGGAAGGAAATTCAGTGAACTGCGTTCAGCTCTTTCTCTCTCCCTCACGGTCTGAGACAGAGAGAAGAGCATCTGCAGGGCAGTATTTCCTTCCTATTTTTTTTTTTCTTCTGGAGAGAGAAGTAGGAGGGGCATCAATATATTCCTAAGGATGTGCTGATTGTAAAAGTCAGTAAAGAACTAGATTTCAGGAGGACACTCATACACTGATAGATAGAGCAAAGATTACAAACTCAGCAGCTACCAACACATTGAAAAGAGGATGGAAGGAAGCCTTGAATAGTTCCTTGAAGAGGTGCCAAGACCACTGTAGGAGAAAAAAGAAAAGTTGTAATGTGAACCATCCCTGTCATGATATGTCAAAATCAATGAAATGATAATAGTCATATGACTTTTTATATTTTATCTATTTAATCTCATCTACTTGATGCCTATCCCCTTGTTTTTCACTTGGGGGACAAGTTCCAAGGGCCAGTGAAATATAACGGACAATATTCTGAGGAAATTACATGGAAAAATTAGGTGTTTAAAAACATAAACTAATTATACACACAAAACGCTGTGCAGCAAATAGCTGTGTATATGCTGTGGTGCTGAAGTGTTCAGAAAACAGCAAGTTAATAAGAAACTTACTAGTTTTGCCCCAAAGTGTACAACTAAAGGTCTTGATCTTATATGCAAAACATGTTTAGCGTTTGGATCAGAGGCTGGAATGACAGTGAACCTGGAGTGAAAACAGCAGTGTTAGGAAAGTATAAATGGAAAATGCTCTTGAGAACACGACTGGTGGAGAGAAAAGGAAATTTTCTTTGCACTATTTTCTTTTTCTTAGGTCTGATATTTCCTATTAAAAACCTGGTGAGAGCTTGGCTTGCTTAATTGAAGTTAATAGAGCTGTTATGAATTGGTCAGAAGAAAGATAAAACATTGCTGATAATGCTAATAGCAATGTTTTAATAAGCTAAGGAAAGGTAATTTTGCATGCAGGCAAAGATGTGCTTTTTTATTCACTCACTGGTGCTGCCTAAGTAGGGAAAAGCAAGCACCAAGATAAGACTGGGAAGAGCGTGACAGGGGTCTACAGCTGGAAAGAGATCTTTCACAAATGAGGAGAAGACTCAAATTTTGACAGTGGGAGAAAACAAGGCACTATGGAGATACACATGAAAGAGATGTGAGCCAAGAATTATATCAGATAGGCTGGAGGGAGGGGATTGCAAGAAGTGAATGCAGAAGTCAAGGATTCCTGTCTCAATGATTTCAGAAAGGAGGAGGGCCATCTTAGCGATCTTATAAAGAAACAGAATCAAGGAAAAAACTGAAGTTGAGATGTAGCTCCTACCAGAAATTAGAAGAGGGGAAAACAATTCAAAAAGGAGAACCAAGAAAGAGAAGAAAGGGAAAGATTGCAGTTTTAGGAATGCCTTTATATATATATATATATTTATTTATTTATATTTATATTTATATCTATATTTATATTTATATTTAGCCACCTGGTTAACACAAAGAATCATCTACTAGTGTTTGTATCCTTATGTATGGAGGTGCAAGATAGATGCTTTCGATGTAAATGTTTTCTTTGTTTCTTTTGAGGAACAGTGATAGAGCACAAAATAATGTAAACCATAGAAATACAGTGTTTGCAGATCAGTCTGTTACAGTGTGCATATATACATACATGTAGTACTATGGATATTTGAAGTAGAATATTATGTTCTTAATGCATTTTGCAAATATAATGTGTGACCTAGTTCCAGGCTCTTGAACAATAACATTTGTGTGAATCCTATAGGATTCTGTTTTGTGCTTTTTTGTAGTAAGGAACTACTAGAAATTGTTTTGCTCCTGCCAGACTGCTGGGTGCATGCACGCACACACACACACACACAAAAAAAAGCTATGTGCAATTTTTTTTTACATGTTACAAACACAATAGTTTGACTGGTATGGAAAGTATATATAATCAAACTGTGTTTTTGAAAATTATGATATTCTCTGGCCCGTATGAGATGATTTATTTTTTTCTTGTAATTTTTTCAAAACAAATGGTGGTGTGAAATCACTGCTTAAATTCAAGAATTTGTCATCAACAACATTTTTTTTTTGTTTTGAGGCAGGAAGAGAAATGTACAGTACTTAAATTAAAAGGTTGTATGTCACGATTCTGAATTGGTGAGGCAAACAGAAGGTGGATACAAAGAAAGCAACTAAAACAGAATAGCCAATTGCTTTAAAATGGAGCTTAAAGTGTAAAGAAAAAAATCTTCTTTGGTTAGCATTTGCATGAAAGGAAGCAAAAACAACTTTTAAGTGTTGCTGAAATCCAGTAATTCTAGAGTATATTTATTCAATTAATATGCAGCATTCTGATTTTTTGCCTCCCTAGAGTCTACTTCATTTAGAGCACATGAACAAAAAAAAACACAAAACCTTCTTCATTAGCACTTAAAACAGTGCATGTTTCATCACACCAATTGTCAGCTTGGCTGCAATATCTGGATTATATTTTCCCTTTTTTTTTAAATTAAGTGTTATAGATAAATAGTGACTTACAAATACTACAATAGCATTTCCAGATATGGAAAGCTTTTTTTCCTTGTTGTTTAATATCTACTACTCTAAAGCTAGCTATCTTTTGGCTAGTTTAAAGCTGTTCCATTAAATAATTTACTGCAGTCATCCCCAGTAAATTTTTGCTATCTCAGGTAGAAAGCAGGGAGGTTCAGTTCAACTGTGTAAGAAAACAGGTGAAGGGCGTCATGTCATTGAGAACCTCACCTTTTCACAGGATTCTGGTTCCAATTTTGGAGAGAAATAAAGAACATTCTAGGTAACAGCATAGTCAGATATTTTGCTCTTTATTTGTGACTTTGGGAATAAATTACAGTGCGGGAAAAGCAGCTGAAAACATGGATAAAAGTCGAATGCAGGATTATTGTAGACCCTGTCAAAATAAATGGGAGAATATTTTTTAGTATGTAATTAAATGTCAAGATTTGTGAGTTAATGGAATTTCTGTAGTCACATCAAGGTCAGACGAGCAATTACTGTTTATGAATTATCTGAAATCTTGTATAGCCTCTTCTAGCTAGTCTTCTAGCATCTATTTTTATTAGACATCTTTGCCATTTCTGATGTTTCTCCCCCATAGTTTCTGTTAACAGCAATGTGCTGCATTTTGTCAATTCTGTAGTTGTTTGCAAAACCTTCCTTTATTTCACTGAAGAGCTTGCAATTAGCCCACTTCTCCCTATTGAGAAGCATCTTTGTAATAACAGCTTTCCTGGCAGAGCTTTTGTTAGGCAGATTTTAAAATCAAGAGTCTACAAAGGTTGGGAAAAATCCAATCATACAAAAGTTCAGCAAATCCCTTTCAAGGTCGTATCAGTTAAGATTACGTAGATTTTCCACTTCAGCACACATTAGACTTCAGCATTTCTAGGAACTCATTCGGAGGGCTAGAATTAATAAAATAAACCAATTCTTAAATGAAATTGTTTGCTAAACTCAGAGAAAAGCCTGGAGTCTTTTTTTTTTTTTTTTTTCCCTCTATCTTTAATGGAGTTACCTTTCTTCCCCATGTAGCCTCTTGCATCACTTTCTTTGAAGTCGTTGACAGTGTTTGTTTTGACAGCCACTGGGTGTGGGAAGTATAAGGCTATAGCAAGCATCTCCGTAGCATAATCCGACCAGTCACTGTTGGTCACTGATCCAGCTGCATGCAGCAGCTTAACAGTCAAAGGGCATGGTAATTCCCTCCTTCTGTCTTTTCTTTCTTCCGAGGCAAAATCTTCACCTGGTGTTTTTGATTCATGCATTCTAATTATGATGGCTGCCATCGTCAGCCCTGTGGGTGACACTAGAAATTCTCTGAGCCAACAGCTAATACCACAGCTTGTTAAGCGACCATGTCAGCCTGATTTTAGGGCCCATTTTGCAGTTCACCGCAGGCCTATCTAAAAGCATCAGGAGTCTCCGTCTAGCAGGACAGGCTCATTGTCTTTCTAAATGTCTCCTTCTGATAAGCAGATCCAAATATGGTTCATTCACTGTGGATTTGAAGGCACAGTGGGGAACTTGGCTCACAGAGTGGATACAACAAAATGCTTAATATTTTCACTTGGTATAGAACTAAAGAACCCAATTTTCAATTCCAGGATAAAAACATTTACTCCCTGACTATGATCAAGAGTTTGAAATTTAAATCAGAAGTCTTCGAAAGCTATTCTAACTCTCAAAGGAGCATGCTTTCCCATACTTAGTACAAAGAAGAAAATCCTGGGTTTGAGTCACACAGAATTCACACGATGACCAGAAATGTTCTTTGTTGCCTAAAGATATTGTAGAATTTCTTCTCTGAATAATTTTGTGTAAAGTATGTGATGTGATGCTGGTGGTTACTAACAGCGGTATGAATACTGCAGACTGATCTGTCTTGCAAACATTATTTGTTTTTAAATAAGTGCTACAAATGCTTTACTGCCGTATATATTTCTTTTTAATGTTTTGGCTGACCCAAGCTTTGGCAACAGAAGGCAATGAATATCTTTCAGCTGCAGGAAATGAGAATTTTACAAAAAGTATACTAATGCGGCTCTCTATATTTAACTGCCTCTCTGATCTGCAAACTATTATTTTTTTCTGGATAGAAACATGGCTAAGTTTTCTTGCACTACACAGGCATTTTGTCTTCAGAATTAATAGAAATTATAAACATGTATTAAGAATAAAGTGTGTTTTCCATTTCATGCTAATAAGTGTATTTGAGATTGTATTTAAACATGGCTGCATTGAAATGCTGCTGCTTAGTTCATCTAAGGATCAGCAAAGATGGATACAAATGCAAATAGCTGGACTTCCTGGTAGCATAAATCAACAACTATAGTATCAACAACTATAATATCAACTCTATACAGTTTTTGTTCTGTAGGACAAAATCAGTTACTTACCAATGAGGTATGTAAAAGTGCCTATCTTGCAGAATTATCAGTTTGAACCAGTATGCATATGGGATGAGCTAATTTAAGAACTCCACAGGAAATTAGAGTGGCTCTTTTATTATCAACATCCATTTCCTAAATACTGTGTTGCTTTTGGCTTATATTCCATTGACATATAATAATGATACTGAAGACTTATTTCGTCCCTTTGTAAGTTGGCAAACTGGCAGCCATGCCTTTCTGTAAGCTTACTTGGGGAGATAACTAAGAAGCCCGTTTTGTTGCAGAAAATCTAGTAATTTGTAGCCTGTGTTCCCCTTAGTGATTGTGCTTTCATGTGTAACATGCTGTTGGAAAACTTATTCCCCCCTATAGATTCTCAAAGGATTTATAGGAAGAGGGCATTTCCAATATACATTATAATTGTGCTTTGGCTAACATGTATCTTTTTCCATTTTTGAAGTGCAGATTTTCTAGTGTAGTCAAGAAACTGTGGCAAACCTATGCTTTTGGCTTCACAAGACAAAAAAGCAAAAAAAAAAGAAAAAAAAAAAAAAAAAAGCCTGACTGTGATACTTAGAGGTCATGCATATATATATATATGTATATATATATATGTATATTAATACTGAACAGGCAGAATATTATCCTTATTTTCCATCCACTTTTTCATTAGTATGTCTGGAGGCTTTTTGTCCTGGTATAAAAACCCAAATATAGCATGGGGCAAAAGCTCTCCAAAGTACAGTCTGGAACTGTAAGAGGAAAAATAGCAGCTATGTGAACTTAAAAAATGCAGATATGTGTAGATGTCTACAATTACCTAAACAAAACCAGATCATTCAGGAAGAAATTACTATGAGATATTTTGTGGGAGTGAAAATATGGCAACAGGCTAAGGATTCATTCCCACTGCAATGGCATAGAACTGCCTGTGGAGAATTGTGTTACATTTGCATTTGCTAATGCGGTTTGTTAACTCTCAGCTTATATGAATGATATTAATTCTGGTCTAGACAGGGCCTAACAGAGCATAAACTTGAGTCCAACATCATTTTCCCTTCATGAATGTCTTAAAAAGTAAAAATCTCTTCTGCTTCTGAAAATATTTTGCATCACTGTAAATATGTTCATGTTGGAATTGACTGTGTGTCGCGTTAAGGGGTGTAGCTGATTAACCGTTACGGGCCCGGTCAGATTCAGGTTACTGAACCAGTCGGACATTCACCAAAAACACATTAACCGCCTGGGGGTCCAGTCAGACATTCACCAAAAACGCATTAACGGCCTGGGGGTCCGTTCAGACATTCACCAAAAACGCATTAACCATCTGGGGGTCCGCTCGGACATTCACCAAAAATGCATTAACCGCCTGGGGGTCTGGTTAGATTCAGAACACTGAACTATCACGGATAACCACCCTCACCCTCGTTGCACTCAATGAGAGTTATCACAATGCAATCAAGTATGGTTTATTACAGCAACAGATAATCAGGTTCTTTTGGATTGCCGGCGATAGTGACTGTCTGCAAAAGCAAGCTAGTATGCATAAAATACACAGGTGTTATAGGTGTTATAGATGTTATAGATGTTACAGGTGTTTATAGATGTTACAGGTGTTATAAATGTTACAGGTGCGCAGCCTAGAAATAAACGCGTTAAAAGGATCAAAGACTCTATAGAGATTTATAAGCAAGTATTTAGATCTCACCCAAAGGCGTCCCAATGGGGGGGGAAGAGAGGCTCAGCCCGTCGACTGATCCCAAGAGTCAGGAGGTCCTAAGGATGTTGTCCTCAGGATGGTATCTCCCCTGACGGTGGTATCTTCCCTAACATCCCCTTTCTCTTGGGCCAATTTATATTATTTTCTATCTTTTAGGTGGAGCTTGAGTGGCTCTAGTCAAGCATATCTTAGTTATGATTGGTGTAAAGTTTTCCCATCTCCATTTAAAGTAATAGGCTCCGAGAAATTCAGGGCGCATGCTCAGTGAGGGGTGGTCGCACCTTGGAGGCGGGTAGCTTTTGGGATGGAGGTGTGTTTTGGTATTATAATGATATTATAATGAGCAAAAAGTACACTAGGGTACAGCATTTGTCAAAACATGACAGGTCTGGCTTAGGGTGGCAAAAAGTGCAGCTGTGTGCACAAGAACAATCGAGGCCCCATCTGATTACAGAGCCTAGCCGTGGTGTCTCCACTCCACTCTACGCTCCGTGCTGTTCCTTAGAGCTAGCACACCAAGTTTCCCCAGCGCGATAGCATCAAAGGTTGGGAGCCTAGGGAACGCTCAGATAATGCAGTTATGCCCTACCCTGAAAGCCTCTTCAATGCTGTACCTTTTCCTAAAAATGTGAATGTTAGTTTTATTTTCCTAGTTACTTCAGGCATTTACACCACACTGTGTTAGCTCATAACCCCAAAGTGAATCAGACAAAATACTTCACCGCTGAGATTTAAGGGTAAGTGACGTCATGGAAACTTGACAGGGGCGTCTTTTATCCCCCGTCAGTAGCATCCTATTAAGTAGAGCAAACACCCATACTGATTAAAAATCACATTTGTTCTTAACATTTACAGACTCTTAAAATTTATGCAGACAAGTCCAGTATTTCTCCAAACAGCTTTATAGGAAATATTGGTTATGATTTCAGTACCAGTGGACCAGTCTGCGTCCTGTCAATCAGAGTATCCTGTCCGGACTTTGTTATCTCCATTCATTCTTTCCAGCAGGCTGCAGGCTGCTTTCAGGTCTCAGAAGATATAAGCCCTTCCTTTAAAAATAACCAAGAGCTTAGCAATGAATAGTACTGCTGCCTCAATTCCTTCCATTATAAAGTCCTGCCTAATGCTTTTCACTTTACTTTTCATTTCCTTTGTAGTGCTGAGATCTGGGAAAATTAAGATCTATGGTACTCCATATTCAAGCATATATTTGAGACTCGCAGCTTGCAGCATTCTCACATGATCTCTGCTATTAGTGAATGTAAAAACAGTTTCTACCCATCTCCCTTTTCCTATTTGCTGAACTAATAGATTAGTGGGAGAGATTTTCCATGCATAATGCAAAGAAATAGCAGCTTAGCTCACGGATTTTTTGGTTGACCATAGGCTGGGAGAGAGGATGAGAATTCAGAAATTTTGTAATTTTTTCTTTACAACTTTCTACTTGGAATTTTGTCTCTAAGAATATTATCCTCCTTCTGGGGAAGGTGCTGGCAAAGAGCTGTTAATTTCTTCTATACACTGATCTTAATGAGGTGGACAACAAAATGCATGGATGATTGCATGTGTGTAAGCATTGTATAAACTTGGAAAAAAATTAACAGATCATTTGTTCAGGTATTGGTCAGTCATAGAAAACTTATTGTTACATCAGACTGTTAAACTCAAGACTAATAAGGAAGTATTGAAGGAAAATACTAAAGGACATCCCCATTATACATGCAAGCCCTAAGTTTAGTGTTCTAAACTTAGTGTTCCAGTTTTGGAACTGGAGGATCAGAAGATGCTATAGCTCTTTGCAGTACATCCTGCTTTCTTGCAAAATACATAGCTAGCACTGAAGAATCAGTTTTAGTAGGAATAAAAATATTTTTACTATGTGCATAAGCTCAGTCTCTGGTTCTGCTTGGTACGCTCAGGTTATCTCATTCATACAAGTCATAAAATGCTTTGCCTTTTATTGCAGAGCAATCTCACAGCACATGAACTGGGTATCTCTTGGTTAAAACAGGATTGGAAGATGTGATCCTAGCAGTATACCTAATCTGTTCCAATCCCCGGATATTTTTTCTGCGGGACCGTGGCTAGAGATAATCCATAGCCCAGTCTGAAATATATGGGGAGGATGGGGGACCTCGATACCCACAGCTGCACTTTACAAATCTACTCTCATGGGGCTGTACTACTATGAGACACAACCATAGTTTCTTCCGTTTTATATAGTTTTGTTTATTGGTGATGTAGTAACAATCTCCAAAAATTGCAGGGAATCTGTGAGAAAGTAAAAGTGCCCTTGATGGTTCTCTCAGCACCCAATACTAACAATGTCTGAAGAAACTCATCTCTCTTCTCTTTTTTTTTTTTTTTTGTTCTTTGGTGCCAATAACCATTCTTCCAAGCTGAGAAGGAAATGGTTTAGCTTTGACTTTTAAGTTAGAGATGCTTTAGCAAGTTTCCTGAACTTTTGCAGCCACCGAATGTTTTGTTGTTAAGTCCTAAGGCTGATCTTGCCTTTTTGCACTTAACAACTAACATTTCAGAAAGATTTAGAATAATGTTAGATATATTACATGCAGTGAAAAAGGACCAAAAAATACTGTTCTTTCCAAACATAAAGAAACTCAGAAAAAAGCAACTCATCAAAGATGTAAATGTAACTGCATTACCAAGTTCTCATTTTCTAAGTAGTGTCAATTAAATAAACTTGAAACTGGTGGCTATAATCCTCAAGGTTGGATCTGATTAACAAAGCAAGTGATAGCCTGCTGATTCTAAAGCAAAAAGCCAAATAAATACATGGTGCCATTTTCAGCAATAAAGTAATAAGCAGTTTAGAGTAAATGTGATTGGCATAAAATAATGTTAGAAATAATGTCAAATACTCTCATGAAACGGCTTAGTGATGTCAAGTTTGCAAAATAGGATATCTTTTCAACAAATATATCTACAGTGTTAATCAGAGTTAGGATGACAGATATGGTAACAAATTATTCATGGCAAATTTAAATTATGTCCTAACTAGTGCTGCAATAGCAACATTTATTTAATCAAAGCATGATCATTGTTTGACAATTACTTTTAAAAACTTCCATAAAATCAAATAGATAATATTTGTCCAATTGTAATAGCTGAGCTGTGCCAGCAGTTGGAAAGCTTACACAGCTGTCCAAGGGAGTAAAGAACCAAGAAGTATTTGTCATTGCAGTACATGGCCTAACTAAATAAATTTCTTACTGTTAAATAGAACTACTTGCATGTAAAAGAAAGCAGAGATTTATATTTGACATCTCAAATTGAAGAATCAACTTAGAGGAAACGGTGAAACTGGTAGCCACTGAAATTACATTGGGTAAATAAAACAAGTAGTTTCCTTTACAGTATGGCAAATTACTGAAAGTGCTTTAACTCTGGAGAATGCAGCACTGGCCATAGTGGTTCAGACAGCAGCTCCATCTAACCTATCAGTCTGTCACTAAGATTCCCATGCATGCATACACACACAGGAGAGCTATGCAGGCATATGATACCTCCCCTGATATTCTCACAGTTACCAACCATTCTAAGATTAGAGTCAAAGGGAGACAGGTATGGGTCTAGGCACTTGGTATGTCACAGATCATTCTTCTTTGTTTCCCAGTCTGCTCTTGAACCCATGCAGACTGAATGTTAATAGCCTTCCCCAGCAAAGATTTCTACAAATATCCCTCCTTTATTTTTGGAATTTGAGTTTCAACTAGGTCCTCAGCTCTGGTATTGTAAAAGAGAATGACTGGTCCCTATCCACTATCTCAGTGTTTCTTTTAATTTTGTAGACTTCTGAAATCCACACAAATACATTTGTTATCAGATGGATGGCCCTTAGCCACTGCTGTTCTTCCTCATAAAACAGTGCTCCTGTACTTTTAACCACTGTTATAGCACTCTTCTGAATCTTTCTTGTAATTTTTCAGATGGGGGATAGAGTATTCAAGGTATGGCAGATCAATATATTTGGGGTACAATGTAAATAGTATAATGATATTCACTGTGTTGCACTGTGGTCTATTCCTGATACTTGGCTTAATTTCTGACTGCTGCTGAACCTTATCTTGACTTAGCCTTTGCTAATGGATTTTTGTTGAAAGCCATCTGGAAATCAAAAGTCGTTATCTCAACTGCACCTCCCTGTACCTCAACTGGATCTTTCATATGCTTCTTGATTCTCTCAAAGAGTGTCAGTGCATTTTAAAGGCACGATTTGCCCTTGCAAGAACAATGCCTACTAAATATTTATTTATTAATTCCCCCCCAGACATTTATTCATGTGACCATTAATCAGAATCTTTATTTGCCTGGCAAAGATGCTGGGCTTAGACATCTACAGTTCCTCTGATTTCTCCTCCTTTCCCTCTTATCCTCTAGTACTAACGCAGATTTAAAGAAGAGGTTTTATACCATCACTAATAGTATAGGCACTTCATCTCTGGGTTCTTTTAGATACCCTTTCTGAATACAATCTGGCCCTAGGTGCTTGTTGCCATTCATGTTTGTCAATGTGTTCCATAATAAGTTCTACAGTCCCTTTAATGTCACATCCTCTGATGATTTGCTGCTAGGGACTGGAAAGGGATTGTTCTGAGTTTCTTCCACAGTGATGCAAGGAACTTGTCTGAGCACTTCTTATGTACCCTTCTCATCGACCAATGCCATAGAATCTCTAGCAAGTGTCTTTCTTCTGATAAATTTCAAAGATTTGTTATTATTACTTATTTCTTCCCACTACTTGCTCTTCAAGCTCCCTTTTTAGATTTTTGGTGATGCTCTTATATTTAATCAGTCAGCATTTGTTGTTCTTTTTATTTCAAGTACTTCCTTCTTTGTAGTAACCTTCTTAACCCTTTCTGATTTTTCAGTATAGTATCTTTAAATAATTTCCATACCATAATTTCCAAAATGTCGGTAAAGATTTGCTTCTCTGAGTTGCCCTCTGAAGCTTCTTTTCAATAAGTGTCTTCATATTTATTCTTGAAATGCCTGGAAAACATGGTTCCTGAAATCTTCAAGATTAAGAAGGATACTGTCTCACAGCAGGAAGCATATATTGGATGTATTGAAGCATCATTTTCCATAATTTATGCTGACTGCAGTTATAATAACAATGTTATTTTTATTTTTCAATTCTCCAACAGGAGAAATATTTCAGCGTGTACCAGAATAAATTTCTCACAATATATATATATATATATTCCCCGTTTTGACCTTCATTATAAAGTTTTAAAGTTTGATCTGTTACTTCAGTAAAAGATCTCCAATGACAGAAAAATATCAGAATAGTTCATGCAGCCTGTTGTCTAACAAAGAAAGCATTTCAGTTTTCCAGGTGAGATGTTTTAGTTTTAATAGTGTATACATGCTGTCTTGACACCAGGGCAGCCATTCCTTCCTTGGTTGTTAAATTATGGCACAAACATTTCTTATCGATTGCAATTTTACAGCCATTTCAAGGCTCAGCTTTGGCCCCATGGTTTCACTGTGCCTGTACAATTGAGGAGAATAGCTTCTGTGATGGGTACTATTATGGTCATTGTGTTCCTGCGAGGTGGACTCTGAGGCTCTGCTGAAGGTGGACAAGATGCATAAAAATCTGTGGTCCTTTGACTACTGTCGACAGATTTATGTGAACCCCCAAGATGTAAAGAATGTGCTGCTTTCCTTATTCCATGCAGACTATGAAAGCATACAGTTTTACAAAAGATTACCTCTTTGCACCACTACTGTATGGTTGACAGTTAATTTCAAGAGGCAGACTATGTGAGGAGATGTTTTGCATCAGACTTCTTGATTTTGTAACATTAAATAATCATCCTCTGATTGTTTAATATAAGAGCTAAGTGGCTTTTTTTCCACTGTTACACTTTCTTAGGAATGATTCCTTGACTGTGTGCTTTCTGTCTGCAAAACTGAAATTCAATTAGGTATCTACTCACAAAAGCATACTATTTTGTGCAGTTTATCATCTTAGATATTTAACACATCATATATTTAAACTGTATGCTGATGCAGAGTTTTGGGGAACTGCAAGTTTCAGAAAACTGTTTCAAAGTGCACCTACTTCTGCTCCTTCTGTTCCAACTAGTATTGATTACTGTATTTCAGTATGATTTTACAAACTCTAGGCAATCTGATGACTTTTTCATTTTTTGTATCACTTGTTATCTGCTTACAGGTGTTCCATGTAAACATTGGTACTAACAGAATTCAGGATAGAACTCATTAAAAAAGAAGAGTGGTTTGTGATGTAAAATATAGCTGTTGCTGGCGATACACAATATTTAATGAAAAAGACAGATTCCCTAATAGAGCTATTCTTACACCTTTCTATCTACATCGAGCACTGCCAAAGACAGGATAATTGGCTAGAAGAACCAGTAGTGTAGTCTTGCTTGTGAAACTTTGGGACAAAATGTAAAATTTAGAAATACAAAATTCTAACAGCTAAATAGTTAACATCAGTTGTCTAAGTTTTCATGTTTCCAAGCACTGTTATATATTTCAATGTTTCTGGAATGTAGTTTTTGTTGTGCTGCCTATATGTTTTACTGTTAATTCCCCATTATTACCTAGCGGAATATAAGCACATGTAGCCATAAACATTCTCTGTTCATTCTGCCAGAGAAGGTTATATATATTATCTCGGCTTTGCTTAATCCTATTTGGAAGATACAGAATTTAATTCTGGTCCAAACAGGAAAGTAACTCACCTCTAGCAGACATATTCCTGTTGGAGTATGTCTTCAGTGAACTGATTGGAGCTAAAGTCCTGCATAAACTTTCAGTGTGAGCTTGTTGGGATCTAGCATTTGCTTTGTTCAATCAAGCAGTGGATCTTCCTCTTCTTTTTAGCCAGTTGAATAAAGCCCTTTATTTCGGGAATGGCTAATATGGGTAACACTAGGAAATCTGGTAGCTAATAATTGATTTCTCAAAAGCAGACATTAAGGGATAGTGGTCCCCTGTCAGCACTCTAAATTCAGTCCTTTTTTCCAACTGTACTAGTCAGTTTGTCTACAGTTTTATTCCTATCCAGGTCATTATTTACATAAACTGAACAGATGATCTCTGAAGAACTCCCTGGTCATAGTCCAGAAAAACAAATGAAAAAATTAATGTGCTTTCTCATTTGGGAATGTTATACTCTTTTCTAGTCAAACTGCATGAATAGAAAAATGGGTGTAGCCAAAAAGAACGTCTGTAATTTTTTAAAATAGCATCTCAATTGGTCTTATAAACTCAGAGCTTTGCACTATGTTATTATAGACTTTCCATACCTCCAGCCATCTTGATCTTCAGGCCATGTGTATCCACGGTCTGTCTGCATGCATGTGTGCAGGTATGCCCTGAGCTTGTCTCTCCTCCATCTTCTATTATCTTTCTTTTCCTCTTTTTGAAGATCAGGCTATATGCTTTTTTTTAAATGAAGCATGAAATTCTCAATCTCACTTAATCACTCTAAAAAGAGTACTGGGAATTTACAAATATAATAACTGTTGTGAGACTCATTTTTTCACCTTGCATTCCTAATTCTTATCAGCTTTATTCAAATAATGTTAACTTAAAGAGCAGGTGTTCCATTCTTTCACACGCACAAATATATCCAAGATTATCTATCTGTGAGTACTGTTATTTGCTACTCTCTAAACAGACCCTGGTATTTCAAGCCGCTTTCCATACAGGGCATTTTCTAGGTCACTGAGACCTCATTAGATATTTCAGAACTGTGTTTGCAAATTCCTAATACTTGTAAGCCTGAAGAAGGTATTCTATCCAAATGCTGAGAAACAATCTGTAAGCTTCATTCAAGTGGCATGTACTTTGTTGTCATTTTTCATTACACATCAGTTTATCTTTAAATCTGCGGAAAATGTCTAGCCAGAATGTTTATGGCTTTACTAAAAATTAAAATCCACAGCTTACGACATTTTTAGAAGGATTCAGACTAGAGCACTGCAACTCAAAGTGAGTAGTACACTCTTAGATTGTTCATTAACATTTTCCTTGGAGTTTTATCAATTTATAAGACCGCCTATAAGGTTTGACTAGTTAATTGCATTAATACTGACCACAGATTGGGAAGTCAGTTTTCAGTGAAACAGATGATAAATCCAAGTTACAAACACATTTTGGGTTACATAGCAATTTTATAGTATTGTTTTTATTTATGCAGGGCAGCTTCATGGCTGCATTTTCTGAACATTAAACTGAGAATATAGATTACCTTCCAGATTGATATAGTCCCTCTAGTCCTGCAACTTTATAGCATGTAAAAATGTTTGCTATATTCCAACTTTAATCAAAGATGGAAAAGGATTAAACAAGCAGTCCCTGTAGCCATTCAACAGAGTATCTTACATTCAAGCATGGCACCAGGAACCCCCATGGGGAAGTGACAGGATGCGACTAGGAAATGTTTGTGACTAACAGGATACAAAGAGTGTTCTTTTACTTACTAATGTAAACAGGTTCAAATTATCCATACTATAGCGTTTCCCAAAGGACCCACCTAAATATTTTAACAAGAGAATTGTAGAAAGAGGACAGAAAATCTACCATGACTTCTGGTGTCCAACCACAGATAAAAAATTGATTGCAATTCCGTTGGTTTCAGAGGTTTTTAGATAGCAATTTCTATTTCTAAGTCTCAGCATAACATTGAAAACATAAGGTGTTTTAATAGGCACTTGTATTTTAATGGCAATACATAGTAAAATTACAAGTGCATCTCTTCATAGCACTGTCTTTCATGTACATAAATATAGAGCAGATTATACTTATTTATAGTACCTTCTATCATGGAAGAACAGAATTTAAATATAATGTCATTGCTGAATGTGTATCCGTTTTGCTGTGTAATTGTTTTTCTGATTATATAACATTAAAGTATTTTGGAAAGCATGTAGTGCAAATTCACAGCGGTATTTAGAGTATAGTGCAGATTCATCAGCTGTAATTGAACTCATCAGAGTGCTGACTAATTGAAATCAAAAGTTCACATGCATTTATATAAATGAAAATACATATGTGTAAATATGCATTTATATATAATATTTATATTCTAAATATCGACAAGGGAATTTCTATGTTTCAGGAAATCTTTTATAAAAGCTATATTTTATATAAATATATAAAATCTATTGACTGTTACAAGCATGTGATCACCCAGTGTTGATTTGGAGCAAAATGTCTGTGATAAGCACTTGGTATTACTTGCAAATTCTTATGTGTCACCAGAAGGAATGCTGGATATTCTGGAGGTGAATTGCTGGTGGAAGATAGCCATAACTCTGGGTGTGCGTCTTTGAGCATAGCAGAAGTTGGGATGAGATCCAAGCTCTGGGTGTGTGGGTCATATATGAATATAAAAAGCACGGATTGTATAGAAAGGAAACAATGCTCTTGTAAACACAAATTGAAATCTCTATGAATCTCATCTTGGTTACACACAAGGGGGGTGTATTCTCCACTGAAGTCTAATGGGATGTGCATCGAGGGGAGAATAATATGCGCCATTGCCTTGTTCACTAACAGGTGAAGGGTAATACAGATGAAATTGGAGAACTAATGGGCAAGGCAGTTCGCATTAGCATATACAAGGCAATTCCACATTTTTCAGCAAAGCAAAAGCAAAGTAGTGGCATAAACCAAGGAAAGATTAAGTCTAAGACCTGCTGTCGATGTGATGAAAACAACTTGACATTTGAGTCTTTCAAGTGCTGGTTTATCACATGAGTGGCTCAAATGATTACTTTCTCTGTAGAATCTAACAATGAGGGAACCTGAAGGACCTGCACACCGTATCAGGTACAGAGGAAAAGAAATGATGAACTGTATGAATTTAGAGATGCAACATGAAGTTGTGTTTGTTTTCCACATTTCTAGTAAACAACTGAAGAAAGTCACCTGCCTAAAGGAGCATGAGAATTTAATAATGTCATTTGTTGCTGATAGATCAATTGATCGATTGATTGATCACCAATTCAAGCCCTTAAAATCAAGGTATAACCTAAGAACCTTTCTGTTTTCTGACTGTGTATCATGCTGCTGAGTCAATTTACAGGTACATATCAGATCATTTGTCTGTTCAGCATCGTGCAGGATAGCTGGCGCTGCTGCAGCAGGGGAGGAGCGGCAGGAGGATACTGTGAACAGGTAGGGAGAGTACGGGTGAAAGGAGCCCATAGTCACCCTCAAGAATTGCTTCATGTTCTGATCTGTAGTTTTTAGTGACTCAGAAATCATTCCTGTAGCTTATGTCATCAACCACAGAAATAGCAGTTGTATTTTTATTTGTTTTTTAACTGAGTAGACCGGACTTGTGTCAATGACTTTTTGCCACTGTGAATTCCAGAGATTGATGGTACATACAGACACTCAGTTTAAATGTAAGGCATTTTTCCATTCCTTCATAGACATTTGAGGACAAATACTCTTAAATGTGGCAATTGAAATACATACCATATGATGTTTTAAATGTGTTTCTGAAACTTTTTAATATTGTGAATGGATCTTTGATATCTGCCATCTGGAGAAACACATTTTTATCGGTGTTCTCTTAAAAAAAAAAAAAAGTTCCTTTTTTTTTTCTAAAGATTTTGCAAGACTGCAGGTCAAAGATAATTATTCACCAAAATCAAAACACCTCAAAAGATACTTGGAACAATATTAAGAAAATTTAACATACTGCTTTAAATATGAAACAATTTATTTAAATATGAAACATATATTACACCAGTTTTATTACTTTAAACAAATAGCCCCAGAAGGCAGAAGACCTTTAATTTAATTCAAATTTGTTTCTAATGTAGCTGTGGAAAGTCACATAGCTTTCCTCTGTTTATTATAAATAACAAAAAAATACTTGCACAGAGGTTTTAGTATTCACTGATATCAATTAAATTTTGTTCATTCTTTTCTCCTACAAGAGAATATACACATTTGGAATCATCTATCTTATATTGGTCTCTAACAGTTCATTATACTTTCTAAAAGTCTTTATAAGAGGTAACAAGAGGAAATGAAAGGTTCCCTGGTTGGACTAAAACCAAGGAAGATTTTGTTTATTGTGGTCACTGAGAATCAGTAATTAGCATTATTAATTCCCTCTGGAAGTGGATGACAGCTGTATATGTGATCTAAGATGTCTTTCAGTATACAGGCAAAGTCCACATAATCATAATTCACATGCATCCTTGAAATTGAATCACTGATGGTATATACACCAATGAGTTCTTTAATTATAGGGGGTCTGTTCTATAACTGAACCTCTGCATGCATTTTTAGTTTTATGATACAGTAAATTGTTTTATAGCATGAGTTTTCACCAAAAACAAACAAACAAAAAAGTTTTTTAAACTGGATTTTTTTAAGTAGACCTTACTAGATTACCATTAAAATAATTTTGATTGAAATATAAACGATACTAAAAAAAGAAGCAAATCTCAATCCTGTTTTAAACAAAAACAAAATTTAATTTTTTAGCAATAACAACTGACTTCAGAAAACCTAAGCTCCAGTAAACAAATTGGTGAAACAAAACCTCACTAAAAATTTGATTTTTTTAAAATGATTTCTGTTACTTATTTCTTCGCTGGATTTTTTTTTCTGTTGCACGCAGTTATATGAGGTTTGTTTTAGTTATTTTGGGCTATTTTTCTGTTGGATTAAAATTTTAGGCAATGAAAGCTATTGTATTAAATGTAGGTTAACAAGAAGGACTGTAATCCATATTCTACACTCTTGGCAGCAGACAGATATTACTGGTAAATAATGCTGTGGAAGAAAGCCTGAACAATTGTTTTGCTCTGTAATACAGAACTAGAAGAGATGGGAGATAAAAAATTGGTGTGCTAGGAAAAGCTTGCAGAGGCGGTGAAGCTCCCAAACTCTATTTCAGTTTTGGCTAAGCACTGTGGCATTACAGTTGGTGTGCCATTGGAGGGCAATATATTCAGATGTTTGTGCACCTATTCTTCTGTTCTCTGCTCATATATCCAAACCACTTTCTTCACAGTAGCTACTGAAGAAGAAAACATGGTACTTACTTAATTCCTTTAATGCAGAGAATAAATTGTGTATCTTTCAAACCTATGTGATTTTTAACTCTCTGAATACAGCACCCGTCTATTTTGGCTAGTACTAGTACTAATCCTAGTAAGCCTGCTGTGCTTAAAGGCAACTTCAGCTTACACAAAGCAGGGGCAGGTTTTTATCACCATGCTTCATGAAGGTTGCATTGGAGAGGATCCACTTAAACTTCAGTCAAGGCTTTTTATTATTGACAGGCTGACATCCCTCTTAAGCTGTCTGCAGTAGACAAATTTCCCTCTGTTTCCACACTCTGCGTGGCAATGTGAGGCAGAGGGAAAGAAAATGTGCATGTATGGCATAAGAAATGTAGATAGTGTTTTATCTTTCTTACCTTTCTATAACAAGTGTTCCAGGTTGCACAATTATGTTAAATATAGTTGTGCTTGCTTTGCTTGTATTCCAGTGGTGCTATCAACAAATTTAACAAGATGATCCATATTTTCTGTGTGTTTTTATTTGTTTGTTTGTTTTCTTAAAACCACTATCACTCCTGATGTCTTGCATGTATGCACGGTAGCAAATATATTCCTATCTGCGTTCAGTGAAGTTCTGTCAGAGATAATTGAGACCACAGGTTTTCACAGTATGTTAATGAAGGAGCACATCTTTGATTAAAGGTAGTTAACAAATACGGTGTGCTCATTATTGTAAAAATAATTTTGAGGTGTTTTAATTTCAGCTAACTAATTTTAAGGAGGCACTCAAGACAGCGTTGTCAGTTTTACAAATTTGGGCTTGGGTCCTGAAATGACTTTGATAGACAGCTTTTAATGGGCAAAAATTGCACAGAGACCTGTCTCCATGCATATCATTGCAGGACAGTGGCTATAATCGTTTTCAGAACGTGTAATCATACTGGGTTTATGCAAAGCATTTTCACCAGTGTGCTTC
Source organism: Aythya fuligula (assembly GCF_009819795.1). Lineage (NCBI taxonomy): Eukaryota > Metazoa > Chordata > Aves > Anseriformes > Anatidae > Aythya > Aythya fuligula. The sequence continues at coordinate 21,546,814 of NC_045562.1, read as the reverse complement.
TGGTAGCCTTTTCTTGCTGTCTGAAGACAGGCAGACACAGGCCCTGTTGGGTGGCAAGATTTCTAGCTTTCTGCCATTGCGCCCGGTCCCCTGCTATCATGAGCATCCATGTCACACAATCCCTTTCATTTGGATGGAAAGCTGGTCACAGATCTCTGGTTCTGAGGTCAGTTCTGCTCCAGTGCCATCCTCGATTGGAACAGCCAGGGGTAGAAGTGCTCTAATTCGTGCCTGCCCAGCCAGGCCTTGGGGAGGTTAGCCAGCACTGCCTGCTGTGGCCACCCTCTGCAGCATTTGCAGCATCCCCACACACGGCACTACGTGGAGTAGTATGCTTTTCCTAGTAAGACAACACCAGTGGTGCTCTTAATACTCATCCAATGAACTCTAGAAAACTGTTTGTGCTACGTTTCCAGCATATGTCAAGAAAATATGTAAGGGATAGATCTCCTTGATGGTTTGGTAGGTGTAGCAATAACCTGCAGTTCATATGGAGGAATACAGTAGTTTTTGCTATATAATTATCTGGTCCCACAATATGGCATGGCATTTTTTTTTTCTTTCTTTCTTTCATAATTGTAAAAAATTGGCTAGATGTACCTATGCTATGAAATTGTACTTACAGAAATATTTATCAGGCAGAATTAGAACTGTCTGCATACTGCCAGCCCCATTCCTTTGTGGCCAGCAGCCTCACCTTTTGCTTCCTTCCACGGCTTGTCATCATCCAGATGTAGTATGAAGAACTGAGTGCACGCCTATTAAGAACTTGATTTAATTTGCCTAGTGCAAAGTTGAACAACTAAGGAATGTCAAAGATGTTGGAAAAATATGCTTCATATTTCCCAATATGAATTTTTTGGGGGGAATTTCTGAGCAGTAAGTGTGGAAATTCACTAAAGCAAATGAGTGTGTTAATCAGTAAGAGTATTAATCAGTGAAGTGGGGATACCAACTGCAAGGGATTTCTTGACATCATCATGTATTCCATAAGTAGAATTCAGTATATTTGTGTATGTATATTATTTGAAAATAGCTTTTGAAAAATTCTTACACATAGTGTTCCTGAAAAACTGTTTTGTGTTTGTTTTTTTTTAAATCTTCATGAGATGACAACAGAATGCCTATTTTATGCAAATACTACCATACAAATAACTACTTTTATGATGAAATATATATATACACATATATTATATATATACACATATATACAATATATATATATACATAATACATAAGGAGACACTGAACAGACACAACAAATGCGTTATATTCTTTAGCCATATTAAACTAATGCCATGGAGCATTTTTTGTGAGTCAAGAACAGAAAGAAGCTTTCGTTTCAGGTATTTTAGTCTTTTCAAATCCTAGATTTTAATTTTTCCCTCATCTTTGCTGTTTTCTCTGTATGAAATGAAATAAGCTTTCACATTGAAATGAAGACTCCAAACCATTAAAATAGACAGTAACTTCACAAAGCTGATACAGTAGTATGATACATAAAGTATTGTATGTTATTATTATTATATATTTACATATCTAATACATGAATATGTTTTGCCTATTAACCAGTCTTCATGGGGTATTTTTGTACTTTAAGATTCCAGAGTTTATATATTACAAACTGAAAAATGGGTATTTTCGTTAGTTTTAAAACATAGTTAATAAGAACACTTATCTATAAAGGATATCTACATCTATTTTCTGTAAATGTCAAGAGATGTTTTTATGTTTTTTGTTTGTTTGTTTTTCCAAAATATATAAAAAGAGTATGCTTTTTTTTTTTTTGAAAAAATATTGTGAATATATTTAAAAAAAATCCAATACTGAATTTAAATCAATGACAACTAAAAGCTGTTAAGATGAAAAATCAAGACGGGACCCTACTTTATCAAGTTATACTTCTGTAATGGGGTAAAAATCACCTTTTCACTTCTACCCCTTAAACTGTGATTTTAAAATGAAATCACAGCTTAGTGATTCTTTTTTAATAAAAAAAAAAAATCTTGAAAAAAAAATTAAATGCATTTTTTAATAAAAATTAGTTTAAAATAAATGTTTTAACAGAGTCAATCTTGAGTTTAAAATGTTAACTAGAAAAAGTTGTATCTTCTAATACAGAATTCTTCCCATCAAAGCTTATTTATCAAATAATAAAAGGACACAGATGTCAGCTTTTAAATCCACATTATATGGCTCTTTGTTATTTTATTAACCCTTTGGCAAATAATGTCAGTATTTTTAATTTTTGCATTAACTTGTAGAAAGAGACATTCCCAAAGTAGCTTATTGGAAATTATCACTAGAATAGAATACATGTATAATGGAAAAGGGAAAGAGAAGAGAAAGAACATTAAATTCTAAATACTCTTCTTTAAATTATTGCAGTGTTTTTCTTCAATCAATGTAAATGTTAAACAATATTGTGTAATGACACTCTGCAAAATGATCACAGCAATAGCATAATCAGAGAGATTAATGTTTTGAATGTGTGAAACCCTTAAGAAAGCTGATAAATAGGAAAAGAGAAAACAGTTATCACAAATTAAAAATACAAGACAGAAACTTGAACAAGATTCAAAGGTCAATTTAAAGCATATTTTTAAGGAACTCTATCATACTCCTCATCCCACACAAAAAGAATTAACTCGCAGGTTCTTTTTGCAATGTTTCACACATATTTCTGAATCCTAGCACAAATGTTATATTCTGGTTATGCTTTTAAAAGCAAGGAAAATAATGGCAAGGAACGAGAAAAAAAAAAGAAAAAGAAAAAAAAAAAAAAAGTAAGAAAGACATGATATAAGCAAAAGAAAAGCTTTGATGTAGTATTTACCATGGTCCAGAAGGAGGCAGGTAATTCTTACATTGAAATTACTGATTCTTACATATGGGGCCTGCTTATATGGAAAAGGTTATGTGTAATACCTTCTCTCTTCTTTCTCACCCTTTTTCATAATGTTAGTGACATCTGTATGGCACTTGCTGTGTTTTCAGGTAATTGTTGATCTTGCAGTAATATTATATGATTCTGGGAAGTTACTGCTTTCATTAAATAATACCACTGCTCATTGCGAATGTTGCTTTGGCTTAGACTCTTTTCTACAATCATGTCTGACCTTTTGAGACAGTAAGTTCTCCTTCTGCCCAAACAGAACTACACTTGGAACAACTGCTTTCTTCCTCTGCAACTACTGTTCAGCAGTGTTTGAAACCAGAAGAATTAAATGGGCTCTGGATTGCCTAATGAGTATATACCCCCAGTAATACTTTTGGGTATTTTTTATCTACTCAGGACATTTGGAAGATGTCTTTCTGCCATATCCCTCATCCCAGTATCATTCAACAGAATAAAATGGTCAGTTGGAGCAGTCTGTTTTCATTAGGGCCACACAGTCCTAATCTTTATAAATCTTTTTTATTTTTCCTCACACTCATTAGAAAATATTCTTTCTGTGAAAAATTTCGCATTAGTAGGAAATAAGTGTTCGTTTGTTTGTTTTTTTCTTAGTGTCCATTCATAGATCTTACTACAGCATATGGAAAACCTCCTAGTAAATCAGATTAAAAGTAGGGAAGAGAGTGGTGTAAAGGAAGTCTGGCATTTTTAAGTTAACATAGATGTGCCAACATCGAGAACATAGATCAGTGATCTGGCATAACTGCTGGTGTTATTTGAGGTTATCTGAGACAGCAAGTATTTTAATCAGCTGAATAAATAATAATCCTGTGAAGTTGCAATGTAGACAGAGCTTACAAACTCTCTCATCCTTACTCTCTTTTTATTGCTGTGAAATCTGACAGTGGCTTTTGTTTAAGCATATTCCTTAACTAAGCAAGAGCTGTTTAGAGCAGAGAATTGCTAAATTGTGCCCCTCCATCCCCTGCTACTCACTGTACTCTGTAGTGTGATGACAAAGTTCCCAACAGCATTTGTGCTGCATAAAATATATCTGTGGAGAGGAAAATACACCTTGAGGTTCCAACATTCCATCTGCCTGAAGCATTCTCATACATAATGCAGTGTTTCTGAAAGGACAATTTAAATAGTTTCTCTTAAATTTCCTTAATGTTATATGTCATTCTTCTCTCTGCTTCTTGATCATTTCTTGATCATTGCAATGAACACATCATTCTTTTTTTATTATTATTATTTTACTCATTTATTTATTTATTTTAGTTCAGAGGGTCACTGCTGAAGGACAGAAGGCTTTCAGGGTGAAGAAAAAAATGTAATTTTAATTTTAGGTATAAGTTCAATTTCAGGCTTCTCAACTGTGACCATGTCCTTTTAATGGGAGTTATATGCACACATCAAAGAAAATAGGTACTTAAATATCTGTTTTGATTGGCTGAATCTCTTTAAATAATTTATATATGACTGTAATCACAATATTTCTTTTCTGATAAGCTTATATGCTTGATTCAATGATGGGGAAAAAAAACAATAGGCTAAGTTGTTGATAGTAAGTCCCAAAGAAAATATTCTGTACTGAAGAATTGCTACTGTAAGTATTGGAAATCTTGAAATGTTACAAAAATTGAAATTATAAAACCACCGAAGGAAACTATTGCATGTAATCACCATAGTCTTTTTCTCACAGCTTGACTCTATGACAGTTTGATGGGTTTATTGCAGTTGGCATGGATTGCTTTAGCTGAACTAAATGGCAGCTATCTCACATGTCCTTGATTGTGCTCAGATTAATCAGAGGCTTTTGAAGTGATGGCTTTTGTGTGTTTCTGAAGAAAGATGTGTTTTAAAAACTGATTTATTGAGGCATTTTAAAATGAAGGTATAGCAATAAGACCTGTATTTCCCAATGAAATCCTACCGGGAACTATCTGCTTCTTTCTTGGGTCATACAGGGGCAAAGATTAGGTTACTTCTTTGTTATGATGAGTCTTTGCTGTTTTACTAAAGCACATACATTGCTTGTGAAGACCATCTTATTCTAACCAAATTGATTCTCAATCAGATTTGGAGATCCTTAGCACAAAAGTAGAGACTTACAGCAACCAAAGTACATTGGTGTAGGTGACAGTTACATGGAGACTGGGTCTATATTCAACAAGTTGCAAATGATATAGGCAGAATCCATACCATAAGAGAAGTTCAATGTTAAAGCATGTAATATAATGTTTGTTCTTCACACTGTTTTGATCAAAACTCCTGCTGACAGATAGACAGATAAAAAGAAGATAGATAAAAAGAACATAGGTGGTACATACCCCTAGATAGTTACAGTATAGATCACCCAAGAAAAGAAGGGGTTCCTCTCAGCTACTTCTTGGGAGTTAAGTTTACGCAATGTCCTTTCCATTTTCTGGCGGGTGACATATGTAGTCCCTAAGAAAATAATATGCAATATGATTAGCCATCAGATAGATTAATTTCTCTCCATAAGTCTACCAGCTTTAGTTGCTAATAGTTACATGTAATGCACTTAGCATCTGAAGCTTTGCATTATTCATAGTAAATCATGATGGAAAAATTGTATTAGATTGTCTGCTTTCTGCTATATCAAAATTCCATAATGTGCCTTAAATGTTTAGTCTAGTCTAGTTTAAAAGTCTCAGATGATATAGCATAGTCTCATTGGAGAAAAACTCTCACCTCAGTGTAGTGTAGTACTTTGTTCTGCGACCAGCCTCCTTGAGTCTAGCAGAGGTAGGATGATGTGCTGCTGTCCCCGCAAGTAACAATCAAAGAATGTAATTTATATTGTTTTGCTTTTGCCTTATTCAATTCCATCTCATAGCCTTTTGCCTTAAAATGCCTTTAAACATTCTTGTTTCTCCTCAGAAAGCTTATGTAGGGAGCAACCATGAGACACATCTCAGGTCTTCCTAAATTGTCCTTCTTTCTGGAATCCCCAAGGTATTATGGCCTATACCACATGCAGTCCTTTTACATATTTTCCCCTGGTACTACCCATCTGCTTGCTACTAATTTGTGCACTAGGGGTGGATGAAGCCACAGCTTTATTTGCACCTTCTTCAGCCACTCCTCAGTCTACACAGAGATATCAAGGCTGTAGTGGTTTCTGTTCTTTTTTCATATGTACCTTTATCTGTGAGAATCTTTGCTGCAGATACATGTAATGGAAGACTAGTCTAACACTATTCTGGGTGGCTGCAATACCGTAAGTTACAATTAGCCTTTAGTTAAAATTTAAATATGCGGTTTTATGGGATTTGCAATTAGATTTCGATCTCTCCAGTGCTTGGATATTCTTCTCCTTCTCTGACATCCTTCTAATTTTCAAAACACTTAACCTACAGCTGAAATAATCTCCTTGCTCATGTCATTAGAATAATTCCAAATCTCAAAAGATAAGTCAGAATGCAGTGTCCATTTTAGTACTGCTGACTGTTCACCAGCTTATCTGTGAGTCCAAGTCCCCTGCTACTGAGGAGAACTGGTTACATTCTCCCTCACTAGAGGTCAAATCAAAGTGAATTTTGCTAATTACTGTTCAGTATCAGAGCTGACAATGGTAAAAATTAAACTCCCAAACAGAAAAATAATAAGACAGAATAAGTAGTGAGCAACTGTCAATTACAATTATTTCTTGGTTGCAGCATCCACCTTATTAAAGGTATTGGAGAAACCAGGGCAGGTCTTTAAGGGTTCAGGGGTGGTAATTACTTTTTTTCTTCCTCATCCCTCGGAGATTTGGGTTGTTTTACTTTTCTTTTCACCTTCCCTTAAATTTGTTGAATTTCCATTTAATCCTCTCTAAGTCAACTGAGACCATTGATGTGTGATATGTCTTTCTCGTGTTTGAAATGAAAGAAGAAAGATTCCTCCATATTGGAGATTGGAGACCATCATTACAACTCTATTTGTCTCAGTCGAGACTTGACTTTAAAACTGTGTGCTCATGTATAATCAAGTGAACTGGAATCCCTCCAGGAGGAAGACAGCCTCAACCTACTTAAGTGCAGGGTTGCATCTTTAGTGGAATTTGTAATGCTGTGACAGCAGCAAGATTGAACCAGGCATAGGTGTCACCTACTGCAATATTAGCAGACCACTTCCTTTTTAAAGAAAAAAAAGTCATTAAGACAAATGTGATATTTAATTCTGGCAATTATAGTAAGGGTAACACAGTAAGACGTATAAGCATGTTGAGTAAGAGTTTTGGTAGTAAGAGTTATTTATATCCAGCCCTCCAGTATCACTTCTATTTGCATCAGTTACATTTCTGGTGTTTGTTTCCTCAGGGTCTTATTGCTGTAGTGAGGACTGATATATTTTTATTTATTTATTAACGATAACCCCAGAGATTCCTGTGTCATATGATATTGGAAGAAAAGGTCATGGGCACAAGATTTCAGTACTTCTTTTTGAAACCCTGTATTTCCCTGGTGTTTGGGATAGTATTCACTTACATTTTGAGAACTTTCACTGTCAGGAGTCAGAGAAATAGAACAGAAAACAGAAAACCAAACACAAGACTGTTTTATGGATGAAAAGGAAATGCACCCCTGCTTGTATAACCTCTGCTGTAGAATGGAAAGAATGGATCTTAATATATGTTCAGATTTGGAGTGAAGAAGGCTTAGCATACTAGGAAAGTAGATTAAATACTATTTATTTATTTATTTACTGTTGAATTCTGGATGATACAGATTGATTGCTTTTACACCATTATTTTTGATTGTACACGTCTATAATGGTTTTGTCATCTAATTTGAAATCTTTCAGTCTAAGAGATCATCACTGCCTTCAGTAGACTGTTCAACGTTGCAGTGTATCACAGTGCAAGAGACTTCCTTTCTGTTCAGCCTGCTGAATGGTTAGGCCATCGCCTTAAGTTATTTGCTTAAAAGTATTGCAAAAAGAAGATTCAAACAGAACTGCAGCATTTATACACTTCTTCTGGTATATAAATTTTTATATGAAAATATGAATTCATCCCTTATTCATTATAAGCTTAGTAACATATTCTGGATGGTACATAAATATTTAAAAATTCCATCAGATTATCTCCTTCAGTCTGCCCCAAATGTTGTTTTTGTCTGTAGTTTCTCTTGCTTTTCCCTTTCTATCACCTTTCTCTTTCGTATGCTTCACTAGTTTCTTATTTGTTTATATCTGTTGAGTCTTCTTATCTTTGACATGGAAGTTCAGTCAACTCCCAATTATTTATCTGAGTGGCAGATTGACCATATCAGAAGCAAAAGAGTTTTTTCCTTGCACAGCTGGCTCAGGATCAGTGGAGCTTATTAAGTGCAGACACACCATCACAGGGACATAAATGTTTTGCTCCCCAAAAAGCTGCACAAGTTGGTTTGGTTCAAGGAGCACGGTACAGAGACTGCCAGATAATGCAGGAATAAACTATGGTCTTGCCATCTTCATAAAATCCCATACGATGTTGTTCATGCTGAACCTTGGCTGGCTCCAATAATGTTTGTTTGCCTTGTTTCTGTTATTCCTATTATTTTCTAAATTGTTCTGTTATTCAGAATATTTCAGCCCTCAAAATAGAAAAAATAAAAATAACAAAAATTAAAAGCTTTCATTTCTTCTCTAATTCCTTGCAGATCTTTTTTTTGTATGTATTTTCTTTGCATTTGAGCCTTATATCCAGCCATGTTCATACAGCATTTTTATTCTGTCAGGGTTTCTCCTTTAAATCTCTCTCTTTTTTCAACGTTCGTCAGGATGGTCTCACCAACATCTCAAATTTAAGCTCTTCAGTATGCTGTCTTTGTCTAATAAGATTTGTAAGTGTTATGGTCAGGAGGATCTAGTCATTTATGCTTGTAAAGCACATTCTGACTTCTAGTATTTTATGTTTAATAAAATATATTCTGTATCTATTGCCCTGTCTCTCCTAAAGGAAAGACGATAAAGGTGTAACAAAAAACAGTTCAGGCATTCTCCGTAGATTTATACCTACTCCTGAAAAGTATATCATGCTTATGAAACTATTTCTTCTCCTCCTGTAATACATTTTATTATTATTTTTACTTTAGATTTATTTGCAACCAAATGCAAAATTGCATCCAATGTACATCAACATCTTCAGAGTGCCCTACTGCCTTCAGAATTTATTTTTATTCATTTTGAAAGTGCTGACATTTTAATGAAATATCCTGTGCTGATTGTATGTGAGGATCCATGTGGATTAAACTTACATATAAGGATATGTGCACTTGTCATCCCAGATTGATTTACCAAACTGTCCCTAATTTCAGGTTTGATTGTAAGGGTGAATTAGCTTAATAGTTTGAAAGTGAGTACAAAGTGTTGTGGTTTTTATTTTTTTCTTTTCTTTTCTTTTTCCATACATTACCTGAAAACTAGAGAATATTTGGTATTATCCAGTATTATGATCATTCATTTTTCATGAAATTGACAAAGAAACCAGAATACAGACACAATACAAATCTTCCAGCTGTGCATCATCTGAATACAATATCCTTCCTAGATTTCTATGAATTGAGTTGTACATATTGTAATGACCTTTCATTGACTTCATTGCTGGACGTATTTACACTTTTTAGTAGCTTAATTTCACACATTTAGATTTCAGCAGAATCATTACTGTCCTGATGATTGCAGTAGTTGTTGGTAATAATGTGGCTCCAGCGTACCATTGCAAAGCTGCTCTAAGGATAGTCAGAGTCAGCTACTTCTAATAATCAAAACAGTCAGTTCCAGGTTGCCTGTTACAAATTTAAAAGATTTTGTCCTGAAACATGTATATTTTATAACCAGATAAAATTGGCAAGTTATAAGGAAGTTATTTCAGTTATAAGGAAGAAATTCTTCATTCTGAGGGTGATGAGGCACTGGAACAGGCTGCCCAGAGAAGCTGTGGATGCCCCATCCCTGGAGGTGCTCAAGGCCAGGCTGGATGGGGCTTTCGGCAGCCTGGTCTGGTGGGAGGTGTCCCTGCCCATGGCAGGGGGTTGGAGCTGGGTGGGATTTAAGGTAAAAAGCCAAACCATTCTGTGATTCTATTAATAAGCTTAATGATCAATTGCCAAGGTTATTTAATGAAGAAAAGTGATGTCTTGATCATTGCCCTTCTTGCATTTTATGTTGGTTCATTATCATTGTCACAACAGTGAAATGGTAAAAAGAGTAACAACATCTAAATAAATTCTACTTTAACACTGCAGGAAAGTAGAAAGGTGTGATCAAATGAACAAAATCAGGGCATCTACATGGCACATAGCTCTAGAAACCGGGCAGATTGCCTCTGATTTGCCTGTTTGAAAATAGCTCAGCTTAGCAGGAACTGAGAGTTACTATGTGATGAATGTTGTGTAGTGAACTGGTTAATTCCCTTCCTAATTGACAGGTTGTTATATCCACAAAAGCTAATGCCACAATTGGCACTCTAGTTTGTACTATTGGTAGAAACAGTGAGCGCTGAATGGGTTATACAGATTACGCTGTTGTCTTGCCATAACAAATAGCTCAATGGAAGCAATTATATATGCTGGTGGGAAATTGGGGTAGCTTTCTTCTAACATGAACAATGCCAGGCTCAGGTTTTGAGGACTGTCCATTTGGTGCCTTTCACAGGAACTAAGTAGGTTAGAAGAATTAAAACAAAACAAAACAAAACAAAAAAAAAACACTTATTAGAAGTGTGATTTGTCATAGTTAATCACCACATGTTTGGAGGTAGAGAAAATATACTCAAATTATATTTGAGTTCTCAAAAGGATAACATTCTTATCTATATGTATCATCTTCTGAGCTTTCCCAGTGGTCAAAAGTGCTTCAGAGCATTATGTAATGTAACACATTTATTATTATTATGTATATTAATCTGTGAAATAAGAGAAAATACTTATTACTTGTACTAATTTATATGCACTTTAGCTACAGCAGAATATTTTATATACTAAAATGTAATCCCAATTTGGGGATCTCTCATTTAATTAAGTGGGGAATTATATCACTGCATCAGTAGGGTTATATAGCACCATTACAGAGTGAATAAACAAAGCAGATACACAGGAGTGAAATTTTTCATATGCTAGCAATTATTTTCATTGGGGGAGCCTGACAATTTTGATCAAAACCTGGGAGGGGGAGCAAAGGGAGAAACTCTTTCACATTTAAGATAGCCTCAGGATTCCTGTCCTCCCTAAACAACAAATTGAGCTCTTAGATTTAGATTTTTTTTCCATAGGTTCTTTCTACTACTGTACTGATTTTATTTACTACTTCACTGATTTATTCCAAAACCATATATTCAGATCAATGCCAAACCAGTAACTACTGATGACTTGTGTCTTTATGATGAAAGCATACTGCAAAGGGAAAAAAGCCAACTATTAATAGAGATGACTAAGTAGCAAAATTTGTTATTTAGGCACTGGTATTGAACATTTTCAATGTGTCTTGTGTTTAATTCAATGAGATGAATTCCCATGCACTTCCTCTGAAGACAGAGAATGGTCCTTGTTTACAGATCTTTTCATTTGCCATTTAAGAAAAGCTATTTGCCACATTTTGTGTCTTGACGTTGACCTTAATGGTATACCTATTGATGACTGCCTGTGAGGTTTGTGGCAGGGAGAGGCAATGTGTTGGAAAATCAGGATTATCTCTAGTTTAGTCTGTCTCATTTTCATTTTAAGTGAGAATGAAATCAGGATATTGAAAAAGCTGATATATCAGCGCTCCTAACTGCTGAGGCTTGCAATACTGGTCTAGTCTGAGCACAGATTCTCAATGCTCTCTGATGACTTGGGACACACGCCATGGTGGTGGTGCCCTGCTCTTTCTGAGTCAAGCAGCTCTGCCAAGCCATACCCTTATCTATTCTTGTTGCCACTTTGCTTTTCCACATATTTTTTTTTCCCAGCATGTAGTGAGGGAGGAAAAAGGCTGAAATGGCCATGTCAAATCATTGCTAACTCACTCCTGTAATGAGAGGGAACAAGTAGGATCGCCCAGGGTAAAGCAATACCTTACCTGCCAAGATTATTCCAGTTCCTTCTCTCCCAGTATCCTCCCACACAACTGCCAAGAACGTCATGCTGCATCCCCAAATAATTTTGGCTGTTCACTTTCTAATTCCAGTTTATCAGACCCCTTCAGCCCAGCAGCATTCCACTTACTTTCACTTTCCAACTTCTCTATTCCAGTCTCAGTGTCAGCTCTCTCATTTTTATGTAGTTATTTATTTGATGAGAGGACTAGGGAATATATTATTTTTTGCAGGTCCTGGGGAGGTATTTTATCATTCAAATATCGTTAACTAAGGTGCCAATTTTTGCTGTAGCCTCTTATGAAAATGTTAGCATCCTTGCTACACATGTAATATTGCACAGTATGATAAGTTCATCCCAGAGGATGAACAGCTGAATACTAGCATCAGAGAGAAACACAACAGAAAAAGGAATACTTTTCATCAATTCATAGTTGTTTAATGCAAACTCTAGGAGCAAGGAAATTGAAATTGTTGTGTTTTTTTTTTTTTTTTTTCTAATTCCCAGGAAGAAAATGGGTCCAAGAAAAAAAAAAAAAAAAAAAAAAAAGCAACTTATAAATAGAATTAGATCAGCTAAAAATAAGAAACATTTAAAAACAATAGTCTTACTGCTGCTGAGTAGATTAATAGCTATCTGACAGTACAGTAGTTCTGGTACTCCAGTTTGAGGAGCACAAATGCTGGTTACAGCAAGGCTATAAAAAACCAGTTAATTTTGACTGGTAGAGAGCTCAGAGCCAAACAAAGCAAACATTAAACATAATATCTGTGTTAAATTATTACCACACTTTTTGATGTATAGGTTGTTCAGGTATTTATCTATATGTCCAAAAGTATTAGTTGCACATACTATATCTCATTTTGGCAGTATCAACAGTATAGAGAAACACAGTCACCTGGACTACTGTGATAAGAAATTTGTTTTGTTTGAGTTGGAGCTTCTGACCCGAACAGGGATATGACTACAAGGTTGTAATTCTGCATTTCCTTCCCTGAAGTCTCAAGCTACTTGCTGAGTTGTAGCGTAAAAGTTTAATGCACTAAACCTCCAATGAGGCACCTCCAGGATGTTCAGAAGAAAAAGAAACAGTATCCATATAAATTTGGGACTGTTCCCTCTGGGTAGTGCTTCAGATATGGCATTTTCAGTTTTAGGAACAATCAAAGAGTATCCTATAACAACAACCCTGTGCTCCCTCAGTCAGCTCACCTGTACAGCATTAGCTGTCCCAAGATGACAGATTTTCTACCCTACAGCTGTGTCTTTGCTGCACTGTCAAGCAATAGCAGAGATCCCGACCCATGGAACCTATGGTGTTGTGCACAGTGAATACAGGAACTGTTGCAACTGACTTGCTGTTGATCGTGGCTTTAGTTTTATTAACTAGACATAAGTAGTAGCAATCTAGCCGTGAAATTTTAGTAATACAAAAAGCCCATGTCACTTAGCACATTGTATTTCAACAACAACAACAAAGACCCATCTGTGCCACCTTTCCATTTTACATATATATATTTTTCTATATATTAATTATATATATTAATTATAAATTTTTAAAATTTTATTTAAATTTTATTTAAAAATAAATCTATTAATTATAAATTTTCTTGTGAATATTCCCAAATGTGAGAACTCTTGATACCAACTATATTAAATGTGAGTTGTTTTTTCATGTAGAGGACCTTGAGAAGATAGGACATTGTGTACCACATTCTTATTTTGAGAGCTATTCATGTTTTGTGTTCATAGCGTCACATATTTTAACTCCCAAGGATTTTAAGTGGAATTTGTTACATGTGACTCATCTTTCAATGAAACCTGCAAAAATGTCATAACCATTGAATTCAATACCAGTTTCAGGTATTAGTTCCACATGTCTAGTACTTCTACCTCTTCTGGTTTAAGTTCATAAACCATAACTTCATGTGTAATTTAAATCAGTCTTTTCTGGAAGTTCATAAATATGTATTTAATGGAAGGGATAGACCAGAACTCACTCCCAAGATGCTGTTCGGGCTAAGTGGAATCTCCTTAGGAACCGCTTCAAAGATCAATTCCTCTTGTCCATAAAAAATAAGTTTAAATTGTCTTCTATGAGCCTGCTGTTAGCAATTGTACTGTTACATTATGTATGATTCTTTGACTGCTCATTGCTTCAACAAACTGCACAGTGCTCCATTAGTGATTTTCAATTTCATGCTAAGCTTTGCAATTTATTAGTGTTGTTTAGGCTAATGTACTATTATTTTGCATATTTTATATCATATTTCATTTACTATTCATATGACCTAACAGTTAAGTATTGGGGATCAATAAGCCTTCTAAATGTTTGCATATTCATATTCATAAAAATCACGCAGGGAAATCACACAGACAGCCCAAGGCACGTCTGATTAGGAGCAAGTTAAATTTTTAGGGATTTGCAGTTTTCACTCCAATTTCTCTGCAAATTTCACTGTAGGTTTCCAAACAATGACATAATGGCAGATGCACTTAGTCATGAAAATAATTTATTTCGGTAATGGTCCCCTAATTGTAGATACCTGAACAATGTTAACGTGGATTCTTTCCCAGTATGCTATTTCTGTGTATATAAATATCAAGATGAAATTCAACTTCAGTATCAACTGTTTCCAAGAAGCACATGTAGTTAAGTATTTCTTTTTGTTTTATATTAGTCTTAGGAAAAGGTAATCCTTCTTTCCTGGAAGGTTGCATAAACTTAAACTTTGTGTCAGTTGCTGTCTGGTAGAAAAGCCCTAAAACATCAGCATTAAAATGTTTAAATTAATTGACTTTATAACTTGTAGAGTCCCTTTTCTTAAAATAAAGATGTTTAGAAAGCAGAAGTGCTCCAGAAAGAGGCTTCTGAACATATTAATAAAGTGATTTGTAAAATATGTCTGCAAACATACTTGTATCAGAGTGGCTAAAACATTAAGGCAAACAAGGAACAATGTTAAGCACCCTGTTGGTTCATTGCAAATATGGAGTAAGACTAAAATTTGGAACTCTCTTGAGGATGTGGATCAGGGCACTACTGACAGCTGAGTAGACTATGGTAGAATTAAGTTTTAAGAGTTATAGAGCTTTGGTAGCCCTGTTATCATTTTGAACACTTGTCTTTCATATGAAAGTTAGCAAATGTAGTTTTTCAACACAGAACCAAGGATATAAGAAATTTTGGAAAAGACAAGATAGGAATTAATTGATTAGCACTAGGTAACCTCACAAGGTTTTGCTGCTTTCCAAGGCTTAAATATTATAGTTCCACTATTAAAAAATTCATCAGCGGACTTTTATTCATAGTCAGCAAAGAAAAAAGTAAAAGTCTAATTTCAAATAGGAACTTTTCATTTGCCTGACAATTCATCATCACCATAACCTATGTGTGATTTTTAGATGAATTTTTTAAAATCCTGAAAACTGTCTTGAATATTTTCTTGTTTATAATCTCTACATTTATAACGGAAATAAAAAATACATGCCTTGAACCTTCAACCAAACCTTACCGTCAACCAAAATCACTTCTCTGTGTTGATGTCCAAAAGCCATCTTATGAAGGAAAATGTCACTTGGTCTGAAGCCCAGGACTTGCAGGATGCATATTTAGTTTCTTTCTGGAATCACCATATGCCTGAATTCGGCTGGCTGGGGGCCCTGGGGTCACTTGTGTCACCAGCTGTGAACAACCTACTCAGCCAGGCAGCCCTGGAAGCAAGGTCTGCAAAATCAGAAGTATCAGGCAAATTTCCATGTAGCTGATAGGAAACAAGGCCTTTTCCTAATGGTTCAGTTAACAAGTTAACCAAAAACTGCATGTATCCACAGAATATTTCTGGTTTGGCATGTCATCATATTCAAATGAAATTGCATTTAATAGTCTCAGGTCAGCCTTGCATACACATGCACACACAAACACACATGCACGCAGACACAGGTAGCGATACAAAAGCCTGGTATCTTCAAAGCTGTAATGTGAAAATGTATGTTCTTTTGTTGTAAATTTGGAGGCATTTTGCTTGTTCACTTCCAGTTCCATACATTTCTTATACTTCTATATAGGAATCCAGTAGACACATGATGACATCAGTGGTAAAATCTCTGACTACTTTCCTTTTTTCCTTTGTCTTCCCTTTGAGATAGCCAGTCAGAGCTTTTTGGCATGCCAGTGGCTTCTTTCTCTCAACATATGGAGAAGATAGAGCTCCTTTCTAAACTCCCCTCTCTGACACACAGAGCCCACATTTTACCCATCTGGATTTGCAGTGATTCCTCATAGACGCACAGCACATTTTCTTCCCAGGGCCAATGTATGGAAATTAGGGATGTGAGGATATTTCCACCAAATCTACCTGTTTCTAGAATTACCAAGTGCCAAAACTCAGTCAAAGGATTGCATAAACTGCATCTATGATTCTATGATAAGTGCAGTTTTTATTAATGGTATTGTTTAAACTGGAGATAGTCCAAAGAACAGCATCATTTAAATAAAGTTCCTATTTACAATACTTCCTATTTACAATCCTATTTTAATATTTTCTCAAAATCTAAGAATTGCTCTAGCAGCAAGATTTGGGGCTCTGTCAGACTACGTAAAGGGCTACAACTGCTATGGGTATCACAATAATTGTATTTGCAATAAATTCTCAGTCTAGACAGGGCATAGTTAAACTTGTGTAAATATTTGGAGATCTGTGCAGATCTGCAGTGATTAAAGATCTGCTTTGAAGGATTATTTTGTTTTTTGCTTTCTCTTTTGCTGAAAAATATACACGTATGTATAACAGTGGGTCAAGCAGATACAGACTATTAAGAATGAAAAAGTAATGCAGGCGTCTGTGCTGAGAGATAAATGGTTGTGGTTCACAGCACTAACAATCTCTGCTGATGCAGCTGGTGGAGATCATAAACCCCATGATGAAAATATCTCCATATCCATATTATGATGCTCTAAAGCACTGCAGGCACAGATGGCAGAACTTGTAAGTTCTCTCAGAAACATAGTTATGGTTCACAACATTTTCAGATTCTTCTGAAAGAGCAAGTATAGCTTGTAAGCCCTGAGGAGAAGTTGATGGCACTTACAAACTATGCCAGTTCAGGTGGCAGACCTCGTAGACACTGGGAGAAAAAATAACTGTGATTCACAATGCCTGTCAGAGAAGTGATAGCATTTGCAAGCTCTGATGACGCAGTCAGCAAAGCAGAATTTTGGCATGTTTATTTCAGCATGGCATCTGAAAAGGAAAAAAGGAAAAAAAAAGGGGGGGGGGGAGAAAAGGGGGAAAAAAATGCAGTAAAGTGCCTTATATTTCTGGTTAGCCATCTCAAGTAGATAAAAGACTAAATCAGTTTTCCCAGAACTCACCTGTTAGTCCTAGGCAGTCTCATCAGTTCTTCTTGTATCTTTAACTACACACTCCGTACAAAACGATACATAAAAAAAAAAAAAAAAAAGCTATACTATGTTATGCAAAACAGAGAGTTACATAAGATGTGAATGAAAGAGCAGTGCCCTGTAATTAAGTGTTCTAATCTAAATACCTTGTTTAGGGAGAAATACATGGATACTTGAGTATCTTTGGGAAAAAAAATGTCCATATCAAAGGCCATTCACTTTTTTCATAATTTATTCAGAAGCCTTCTATTGACTTCACTGTGAATTGAATAGAACCTGTAATGAGATGACCTACAAATTTAAGTACCCATAATTTTTCTTTTTTCCACATAGCCATCTCATCTTTGGGCACAATTCTATAATCATTTCTTTTTTAATTATTGAGGTAATATTTTGATGTGAATAGATATTAAAAACTGTAGTGATTAAGATAAGCAAGTGAATCACCAGTAATTGCTGGCATGTTGAGCAAGTTGAGAGGACTGTTGAAGACAGAAAGTAGTAAAAACCATTGGGGGAAAAAAAAAAAAAAAAAAAAAAAAAAAAAAGGAAGAGCCTCTGAGATGTGCAGTATTGCTCTGCCAACCACACTTTACTACTTGAGTGTTACCCAAGAGCAGATGCCTACCAGTTGGAAGCACTGAGGCAGGAACTGTTGTATGTGATGTGAGAAGAGTCATTTTGATAATTTGGTGTTCTTGAGTACCTAGAGAGATGTGAAAATTAAGTAGCTGTGACTTAACAAGTGTGAGGTTGTTACTTGCCATACTAAAGTAGGTAGATGTATGTCTTAATAAGACTATTTCCAATATATACATAATGTGGTTTTCGAATTGCTATTATTATTTAAAATACATGTAACTGCTTATATGGGCCAGTGTTATTGAACATTGCCCTTCAGTTAATCGGGATGCACAGCCAGATGTTAAGAAAATTTTGCTGGTTTTCTTTTCTGTCTGAAGAACAAAATCTGAGTGTTACAAATGCTATCTTGTGGCTAAAAAGAGACTGAAAATTATAAAACCACTTTCAGCCACTTCTTTAAAAAGTTAAACACAGTGGTCACTTGCCATTATTATTTATCATTGAAAAATTATTAAAAAATTTAAAAAAATAATAAATAAAGGAAAACCTGTTCTCTTAGGGTGGAAAAGATTAAAGTAGGAAAGTGTAGTCCATAAGTAATGGTATTCCCACAACGCCAAAATTAAGACTGAAGGAAAAGGAATCATCTAACAGTTCAGAATGAATCACTAAACTTCAAATAAGGTCCTATTATTAGGCAAATTGAAATCTTTGAAAGATGAATGGGAAAAAAAATACTAGCATGTAGAAAGCAATTTCAAATTTCTAAAACATGTTATTTTCTGAGACAGAAATGTGATTTTTCTATTTTCAAAACACTGACCCAATCTTCATTATTATTGTACATCGTACATGCTGTTAGAAAAAATATTATAACAGTTAGGATGTATTACATCATTCCATGTTCAGATTCACTGGGTTATCTCCAAAAATTTAAGTGATAATCTGACAGAATGCTTGACGGATACAGCCTTCCATATTTGTATTCTAGGGGTAAAATTCTGTCTGTGTTCACAGGTACAGATGTATAGAGCACATACTGGTCTGCGTTTATGTATGCCATAAAGGAAGGCAGTTGGATAACCTCCTTTGCCCTTCTGATAGAAATCTATTTTTAGAGTAAATACGAATCTAAAAGCAGAGCCTTTCTGGGCTTGACTGAAAGATGTTCCGAGCACCCATGCTGGATTTTTATATAACATTTCCAAAAACAAGGCTGGGGGAGATTTCTTAGTCTTCTTCTGTGTGACTACAAAAAATCAAATATAGCACAGAACTTACTGAAGCAGTTTGGAAAAGAATTAACTAGAAAAGTTAGAGTTTAGTCTCTGATGCTATTTTAGTTTACAATGTATAGCCTGAATGAACTACTAGCAAACTAAATCCATTAGTAGCATTGAAATATATGTTTTTCCTATGCATGTGCTACAGTTATTGCTGTCAGACAAATATGGTTTTTCGTTCATTCTCTGAAAAATACTTTCATCCTTTAATTTCTACTCTCCAATAAAATGTTTTCATATATTGTTCTCATATAAATCTATAATATTATTAAGAGCTAGAGAAAAATAAAAAGCTGCTTCAATTCCTGTCTCCCCAGTAAAATATTTTTCATATATTGTTTTCATATGAATGTGCCATTTTATTAAGGGACAATGGAAAAAAAAAAATCTATTATTTCCCAAGGCAGTGTTCAGGATTTCATGAAATTTCAGTTAAGTTACTACATAATACTTCTCAAGTATAGCTCAAATACAAATTAATATGTTTCTGAAAAAAAAAAAAAAAAAAAAACACATGTCAATATATTGAGTAAACATTATTTTCCTTTCTTGATATATGTGGAAATTGAGGTCCAACAAAGTTAAATGGCATGCATAATGCATAGTCAAAGCATATAAATCAGATTGTTGCGACGTATTTCCAAACATTCGTTTGATGTTCCAGAAGAAATACTTGCAAATGGAAATGCCTCTTGTTACTGAGTCCTCTTCCTATGATAGTCACTACCCTCAACTCTAAAAGATCTCCAGGGGAAAAGATTAATTAGGTTTCAATTATGCTACAGAAAAATGTACTTTACATACTTACAATCTGAAAAGCATTGTGGTGTTTCTCTAATGTGTTTAAAAATTCAAAAATATTTTTAAAAGCCACTTAAAAAGTCAGGCCAAACTCAGGCTAATGGAACATGGTGTCATCCTTGAAAGTGATTTATTCCCTATTCTTCTGGCACTTACATTATACAGATATTGTCTGAATTTTCTGTGAATGATTATTGAAATTTTTCAAGTAGATTAATCAAATCTGTTGATAGATGTAAAGGATTATTTGTGTGTGGCTTTTAAAATAAACAAACTTCTAAACATGATTTTTTAGGAAAGTACCATCAGTTATTTTTGGTTCTATACGTAAAAATTCTTGTTTATCTCATCATTTTAATAGGACTTGCATTTTCTCAAAAAATCAAATATTTATATATTTTTCTCAGGGAAAAAAAAAATGGACATTAGGCATTTCAAATGTATATTATGTAGCTAGTACAGTACAATTTTTTGATGTTAAAAAAAAAGATACTGAAAGACTTTTTTTGTTTTTAAGATGGGGTTTCAGTTTATTGATGTAAAATATCTTTGAAAGTAAAAAGTGTTTGGAGATTAGTTTAAAGTATCTTCTTTTACATCTTCTCTTAATTAAAACCACATGAGAAACATGAGGTACAAGACATTTTTTAAAGATGAACTTAAAGAAAAGTTGGCTTTTCCAGTTGAGAAATACAGCATTGTGTTTACATTTGTGTGGAGATTTATTTATCACTGAATGACGCAAGATGACTTAGCATCTGTATTTTAATCTGTTTTTTTTTAAACTTCTCCATAGGGCTTGGCTGAACTATGTGTAAAAGTATTTGTCCCAAGAAACTGACTATTCCCAACAAAGACCCCTTTATTTCTCTGTTCTTGTGGCTTGAAGCCTTTCTCCTTCAACAGTTTTGTGTCTGTATTGTTCACCTTACCCAAGGGCTTGCATTGCACTTTTCCTGTTCATCTGATATGCCTGACATTATTGGAATCTTAAATTATTGTTCAAGTGACAGTTCAAAACCTTTCAATCTCTTAGAGAGGTCAACACACTGGTATGTAAAACCAGCGCATAGACATTGAGTGTTTTTGATTTGTTTTAAGTAGGTCTCTAATCTCTGCAGATAATGAGTGTGCATTTGTCACAGAAATTTGTTTCCAGCCTAGATCACAAGATGTTAGACAAGAATTTTTGTTCTGTCATAAAAAAGAGAAAGACATTTATTTTGCATTTATTAAATCATAAGCTTGTTTACTTTAATAGTCAGCAGTGAACATCTCGTTCATTCCTAAGCAACCCCAAACTGTAGACAGTGAAACATTGAATGTTAGTAAAAAAAAAAAGTCTTCTTAAAAAAAGACAATGTTAAAATTTCATTGTCAATAACTTCATCCCAGATGGGGTTGAGTAATCTTAAAGCTAACTGAAACAAGTAATTAAAAGAGTAGAAATAATGGTTCTGTGAAGCAAACCCTGCCCCTGGAGAGGCAGGTTGCTTGGGACATTTAGGACCTTCTGGTTACACAGTTCATTACCTGGCGCTCTAGGATAGAGCTCACCCGATTTAAATGGAGCTTTATGAATGCTTTGTAAGTTCCTTAAAAAGTGAGGTACACTAATACTTCTGGAATTAATATACTCTAGAATATTCAGTGAAAAACACTACATCATTAGCAGCAGACACATTGCAACTCCTCTCATTTTATAAAAATATTAAAAGAAACATTTGCATATTTTCTTGAAAATTAAAACAAAATCAGCTAAGATTGATGCTGCTATTAGCAGTATTGAGCAGCTTTGTGTCCTTCTCACAGAGGACTGTTTATTTTTCTTACAGAAATTTGGAAATTTCCTATTAATTGCTAGGAGAGCGCACCTTTGTATTCTCATTAAACCCTGTCCCACTTCCCCCTGCAGGAAATGCAGTTGACCCTTTCTGCCCCTGTCACCCTGAATGCTGAGTGCACCACTGCCAAAATGCCTTCTAAATGACAAGTCCCCATATTGTGTGGTGGCTGCTTCACTCTTCTAACCACTGAATTTTTTCTCTATATTCTATAGAATATTAGCACGCAAGAATCTCTTACAGAATTAAGATGATAAAAAGTGTTCTTTTATGTAGCTAAATTCAATTCCTAGAATACAGGTTTGGGAGGATTGCTGCACGCACTCCCAAGCTCGAAGCTCAACACTGCTGGCCAGCACCAGCAGGGTGACCCATGTACTTCTCCCAAAAAGAGATAGGAACTGAGATCAAGGTATGCCTTCTGTGTTCCAGAGACAGAGAGAACAAAATATTGTGACTTTATATCGTAAAGCCATTGCATCTCTACATACAATGTTCTCTCCCTTCCAAAGGACCAGTTGCCTTTTCTTAATGTCCAGAATGTACTTGTACAGTAAGACAGCAAAATTTAATTGAATGTATGCAATAGGAGTAAGACTTGACAACAGCATAGGATGTATTGTGAGTCTATCTACATTTATTATACATATGTTATCTAATACTGCAAGGAGTTTTAACAATTAAATCATAGTTATAAATTTAAGTAAATATTTTTTTAAAAAAACCTTCATACTCTTAAGTAAAATTGTAGAAAAATCTTGTTCCTGTTTTAGCCAGAAAACATTCAGCGAAGGTGCTTTATCGTGTCTATTTTCCTGCTGCTTTAGGGCCAGGAGAAGGGTTTGTGTCTCTGTAATTTAGATTTTATGCCAAAGTTATTGAAATAGTGCATTGGAATTGAGCCCACAGAATGGTGTAGATTTTGTGGAAACGGGACAGCTCAGAAACTACAGATCAAAGGAAGATGTCCTTCCTTATCTGAAATGTGAAACTGCCCTTTGAAAATCGAATATGAAAAAGAGGGAAAGAGAATTCTGGTGATGAGCTTAGGTCTATCAGGCTATTGTTACAATCTTTTTAGTATTTCCTTCAAGTCAGGAGAGCCCTTTCCTATTGCAAAAGACCTTTGTCAAAGCCAAATGCCATAAAAATTCTGTGGAAAACAAAGGCAGGTGTTCAGTCCATCTGCTTTAGGTATCTAATTTAAGGTGTGTGTAAGTTAGTCTCACTAAGCTCTCTCCACAGTGGAGAGAGGGAGCTTCTCTAGGAGCTGCCTGAAGCGCTCACGCTCTGCGCGGTACCGCGGCACAGCCTGTCTCTTTCCACTGGCTGCCTGCACAACTTGGCTCTGGATTTAGCAACCTAAAGTTAAGTGCATAAATTAGATGGTGTGAATACCAAAAAGAGTACTTTGTGGCTTAGTTCATATCCATGTTGTATATGGATATGTTTTAGCCTTTTACTTATGCGTGACATAAAGGTAGCTGTGTCAATTTGGAGTTCATTTTGTCATTAATGTTTTGTATATAGAAAAAGGCATGTCATTAGAGCACATTTTTCAAATACAATACACTTTTAAATATGGTGTCTTTCCACTGTGCTAACAAAGTAAGAAGCAAACCAAAAATCACTGAGCTACTGTTGATATTTAATAACGTAGGAAGACAGAAAAATACATATTTTTAAAGGGTCTAGTAGAGTTAATATGAGTTTCTTTGACAGATTGCTTTACCCAGCAAGTTATTTTGTTCCAGAGTGTACTGGCAAATTATGCTGAACCATCTGATAAGGAAATTTTCATTTAAATGTTCCAGGGATAAAATTGTCACCTTTTTCTGCGGAAAATCTTTGTAAAAAGTGCTGTATTACAGTCCTGGCTGATTTTCATTTTCTTAGAACTATCTTATTGATTATTTTACTATTGGAAATATTTTTATATGTTCTTAGAAATACATTTTAAAGTCACAGCTTGTGCTTCTGTCCCTCAGTTACCCAGGCTGTGTGACATCAGGAACACTACATTGATAAATTACTGATGGCATGATGATTATGGAAATGATCATCAACTGATCATCAGTCACAATTTATTTCAAATCAGTGTCCACAGTTTGCAACAGAAATTGAAGTTTTATCAAAAGCGTTTTGGTATGGCACGGCACTTCCTAGAAAACTTCTTCCTAAAGCATTACAGCCTTGTTGAGCATCATCTGCGGTGCATGAATGAAAGCACTGGAAGACCATATCTTGTGGCCTTAGGCAGTCCAGAGTTGTTAGAAGATCACTGGGTTACCCCATACTCATAGAAGTATCGGCAAAGCACATTAATTTAAGAACCAACAGATGTGCCAAATGCAAAATATCTTTCTAGACACAGATAATCTCTTTTTATTTTTTTCCTATCCAATTGTCAATAAATGATTGTATGAGTGTATGAATCTAATTTGCTATTAAATTGCAAGTAAATTGTTGCTGAATCATGACATAATGGTCTTTTATATCTCTAAAACAATTTCTGTAGCAGGAAATATAATTTGTACATTTTTGCAGAGACGATGTAGTGTTTCATTATTTCTTTCCAACACATTTAATAATTGTAGTAATTTTAGGTAAGTGAAGCCCAAGTAAATGACTCCCAGTGGTATTATTGCTTACTATTTTTCTAATTCCTAGTTCCCTACCATTTGAAAAGGATTATCTACATATGAAGCTATGAATAAACACCTGATGTAAAGATTTTCTTCTAAATGGGGGTAGGGGAGACTCAAGGCCTCATTTTCTTCCTATTTGTTGCTGAGTAATACTTGAATTCAGTTGCTCTGAACCCTCTCCATATCTTCAGAATTAGCTTTGGAGAAAACTTACTTTAAGGAGAAGATGCCACCTCACTTTAACTAGTATGAAAATTCCTTTTTATTTAGCAGTATATATTAACACAAAAGTACAAAAGAGATCCAGAAAACATGGAAGTGATAAAGTTGCTACTCTGGTAGGAATTTGTTCAGCTGCACAGCAACACATGACATCTTTCCTATATACTTACTATAAAATAGAAACAGCAGAAAACAAGTGGGCAAAAGAATGAAATAATAAGGAGAAACATATATGTTGTGGAATCAAAGCACAAATAAATTAAAATTAAAAAAAAAGTGTCATAAATCCATTGGTGGAAATATGAATAATTAATAGTTTTTCTGAATGTTGGTCTTATTCACAAATGATTTCCCAGTCAGTGCAAACCACTTTTATATGCTTTGTGTTTATTTCTAAATCAAAAATATTTTCAATATTTATTTAAATTTTATTTAATAATACTAATTACTAATTTATTAAAAATAAAGAAAATAGAAAAAAGAATTATTACAAATTTTCTTCGTACCAACCAAAAAAAAAAAAAAACCACACACACACACAAAAATACAACAACAACAACAAAAAACAGTTTTCTGAGAGCAAAGATCTGTAGGAAGCTTATCCATCCACTCTCCCTACAACATTTTTGTGTTTTTTTTCTTCAATAAATTCATTTTCATTTCATACATCTCTTCAGTTTAGGTCTATATAGCTAACATTTTTATTGAGATGACAGTGAAATTTTGGAATTATTAATTCTTTATTTAAATGAATGTCTTCAAATTTCCCTATATAAATAAAATAAAAATTGTCATTGAAATGCATTATTTGGAAACTGAAATTTTATTCTGAAAAGTTCAGTATAATCTTTCTGTGTAGAAAGAGGGTTGGAACATAAGAACAAATTGAGGAGAAAATTGAGATTCTATTCTCCCTATGTGCCCTCACCCTTTTCTGAACTCCATGGCTAACCTGCCATCTGACAGTTCAGAAGAAAGACAGCGGAAGCAGTTCATTATAGTGTTCAACAGTAAAAATAGTCATACACTATCTGCATCATTACATTGGGCACAGAAAATCTATAATCATCAAAGATTACATATATTCAATGCCAAGCGTTGCCTCTTTGGAGGTATCTGAGAACATGTGAGAAAAGATCCGAAAATAAACTATGGAGTGAAAATTTGTAATTATATTTTGTTGTTGTTGTTTGTTTTTGTTTTTATCTGGAACTCATTTTTTGGGGGGGGGAAACCCAATATACCATTATGCTTAGGAGAAAGTCAGTTGTTGTCTAAAGATTCACTAGCACATGTTGAATTGGAGAATAAGAAGAGTGATGCTGATCAGAAAGGAGAATGCTTTAGGAGTTGGATAAAAAGTCTCTTTATTTCAAGGTCTAATTGGACTTCTACTACACTTTAATAATGATGTTCTTAGAAGTCTCTAAAAATGGTTCCTGTAGCTTCTGTCTTGTCAGAAAACATGACTCCTCCTGCTGGATGAAGAAGGATAGCCTTTCTGAGTATCCGTTATCCTCAGATTCTGAGTCTCACTGTTTCAGAAGCTCAGTGTATAGGCATCATCAGATAAAGAAGATATTTGAGCACTTTCTCCATTGCATCTACACACATAAGGCCCATGCTTATGTCCTCTACTGGCTCTCATTAGGTTTCCAATGCTATTCTTAGGCTTTGATCTTCAAAGTAATCTTCAAAACAATTAATGGATTAATTTTTAGCTAAATTATGAGAGTGAATTTTGATGTACATAACCCCATTCTTGTTGCTCTCCTGTAAGACAAAACAGATTATTTAATCCAAAGTGAGAATAAAGGGTCCACAGTCAAGAGGATCTGTCTATAGAAAGAGCAAAAATCTGGGTAACAGCAGATGTGTCTAGAGCTTTATGAACATCTTATTTGAAAAGACATTTCCATCATAAACACTGTTGTGATATCATGACAGCTCTTTTCACCTAATAAATCCCTGCCAAAAAGCAAAGAAAGAAAAATAAGAGGTCTTTAAGGGACTGGAGGAAATTCTGGAAGCTCTTAACAATCCACTAGGGACTTGGTTGTCACTATTCATTTCATGTAGAAGGAGCTCAAATATTTCAGTAAGGGTATCTCTATAAAAGAGATGACTTACTGATTTTATCACTAATATAGTATCAGTCACAATAAATATGGACCGAGGCTTAAATTAAAAGCTATTATTCTTCCGCAAAAAGGGGAAAAATGATAATCAGATATTACGAAGAGCATGTCCTTTACAAAAGAAGCAATAATAGTGTTTTCCCAAAGCAAAAAATATATAATCATGAATCCTTTTTAATTTGCATATGCCTTTCTCAGGGCTGATAGTGTATTAGTATGTAGTGGCATTAAAAAAAAAGAAGAAAGGAAACAGGAAAAAGAATGAAGTGAAAGAATAAAGTCCTCCATCACAGAGAAGGAGACAAAAATTTGGCTACTGGCATGGTGTTTCTGGCTTCATAAGCACAGACAGCAAAAGAAACAATGAACCTCGCAATCTTCATGTAAATATGACTACCATGA
This sequence comes from Aythya fuligula, assembly GCF_009819795.1. Taxonomy (NCBI): domain Eukaryota; kingdom Metazoa; phylum Chordata; class Aves; order Anseriformes; family Anatidae; genus Aythya; species Aythya fuligula. Next base: position 21,519,514 of record NC_045562.1, on the reverse strand, counting down.
CTCAAAAGTAGAGTTTTAGGTGTGAAGACTCCACCATGACTTACCAGAAGGGCTTTACCTTCCTATGCCATGCTGGTCATCTCGTGAACAAGTACTTCTCAACCTTTGCTTAGAGTCAAAATCCTGTCCTTTGCCATTGTGTGGTCTGGTGTGCACATCTTATAGGACAATTCTGTTGTGAATGTCCATTTTCTTATGTAATGAGAAAGGAAATGTAAGATGGCTGTGAAAAACACATGGTTCTCTTGTTACCTGTGGTTAGAAGACCTCTGGAAGGAGGATACCCAAGAATGAGCTCTGGAGCAGATGGGCTGTACTGTCATATCAAATGGAGTATGCAGAAAACAACATGGGAAATCCTCTCCTACAGAGTTTGTTCCAGTGTTTTGGGTGAGCTGAAGAGGTGAATTGGGTGAAAAATGAACATTTTTTTAATAATTAAATATACCTAGTTAAGTCTTGCTAGAGACCTCTTGTTGACCTGAATGAAATGTGAATCAAGTCTTGAAAAGAAGAATCCCACCAGGAAACGATTCAAGCAGAATATAAGGAGATCTTTAAGCATAATGACATTGTTATATAGAGAGTAAATATATACATATACATGTATATATAGTATTCTTGCAAGTGGGGTGTTCAAAAGCAGTGAAAATTAGGGGTCTTTGCTAAGGGCTTCTTTATTACTGCTTTTGTTTAGATCAAAAGTGTGCCTTTGAATTAAATCTCCTCATTAGTCCTACCTGCTGTTCAGATTTGGTTCATATTCAGGAGCTATTCAGAATGCTTGAACTGGATTAAAACTAATCTGGAAGATGCACCAAGGTGTACCTGAGACACCCCTACTGTAATAGACGTTCAGTCTGTGGAACTGGTCTCCAATTATTCCTGAGAACTGCCTCTTCCTTGAAATGTCTTACACAGACAGTAGGTCCTGAGCACCAACAGTTTGACTTTGCAGTTTTCCTTCTGGGCTGCCTTGATTGCTGAAGATACACATAGCCTTTGAGAGCAGCTGAAGCAATACCCCATTAACAGATACAGTAATAGATTTCTTTGGCTGCTATGAAGTGCCTCCTACATCAGCGAGCACAACGTCTACTTCCCTGGATCAAGTTTCTGCCATGTGGCTTTTATCCATCATGCAGTCCAAAACAAACATCAGGAAAGATGTCTAGAAAAGAAGAGTGTGTGAATCAAGTAAAGCACAGAATGTTCCCCAGGAGCATGAAGCATAATGTTCCCTATCTAAGATAAAGAGTAGTTTTGTAAAAGTGAGGAAAACTTGGGTAAAATTTTTTGATTCCATTTGCTATAAGCCTAAAGCGTAGCACTGTGAAGTAGAATTTTCCTTCTTTTATTTAATACAGATGTGTTCATCAGTACTGTAATCCTGCTGCCATGTCTGAATCCTGAAGCTATCACATAAATGAATCATCTTTGCAATGTCACAATGTCTGATTAGTTATCACAATGTGAGTGAAAATGTTCCATTGACTTTGGAGTCCTTGCAATGTCACTTACATTGTTCCTCTGCCAATATAAATAGAACTGAAGCAATAGAATAATTACATAAAAGTGGTTATTACATAAAAAAGTGAAGTGCTGAACATGCACCCAGACATCCAAAAAGTAGTGTGAGCTAGTTATAGTATATACTACATATCATAGCATCAATACAGTATTATATATATTCATTATATTTTATATGATTACCAGACTTTTGTATTTATTAACAAAGGCTCACTTTTCTTTTTTCTTATGTAACTTCTATGAAATGCCAAACGAGTGACCAATTAAATAAATCGTAGCTAGCTAGGGATACAAGTAGATTTAGGAACATTACAGAGGTTTACAAACCTTGATAATTGCCAGAGAATTCTATTTGGTAAAAAAGTGAACAATAGATGGCACTGAAAAGGTAGTATAGTATACATATCTTAAACTCCTTGAGATACTTCTCCAGTGAGGCAATATAGCATGTTCCTGTATTAAAAAGGAAGCAGCCATCAGGGGTCGTGCTTTAGCTTACCATCCGCAATGGCCATTACTTGTTACACAGGTATTGTCAGGTACATGCCTACTTTTTCAGTGGATACAGCTACCTGAATTTCACTTGGTTGGTTATGAGCATTCATTCATGACCAGCATCCTGACCAGCCCCGTCAGCCACTTAGCTGCTTGATGAGCAGCCCCAACAGCCAAGCTCACATTTCATGAGCAATAAAGAGCGACTCAAACTCCCACACAGAAAATTGGGGAAATAAAAATAGTCTTTCTGTTGCTCAGTCAGCTTGTTTTATCTCCTTGCAAATATGAATCAGATGGCTTAGCTAAGACTACTTTATTGAAAGGAGAAACAAAAAGAACAGCAGGGAAACCTTGCAACATACAATATCTAATTACTCCGTCCCCACCATGGAACCATAACTGTTTACTCCTCTGTTTGGTTTCTTGGTGAAGCAAGTGCTAGGCCAGCTGGCCGCTTCCTGCCTCCTGCAGTAAAACCTCACTCAGTTTGCAGTTCTCAAGTTTCATGGCTTGGTCCTCTATCCAGCTGGGTAGTGAGGCCTTAGCCAAGCTGCTGCTGATTCCGCTAGCTGCAATGTTTTAGCTTTTGTGAACATATTCTTTTAGTTCCTCTTAGCTCTTTAAAAAAAAAAAAAAAAAAAAGGTAAATAAGCATAAGGACACATTCCCTACCACTCACTCACAGGGGACTTCTTAAACAACTTTTCTGCCCACCCTTTTCACCATGTATTTTGCCTTCCAGTGTTGCAAGCTGCCCTTCTCAGGCACTCTAATTTGTAGTTGTTCAAGGTACTTGCACATTATTAGTTGTTCAAGGTATTTGCACATTATTACAAGTAAGGCCTTCACAATATGCTTCCTTTTTTGCCCTCTCAGACACATGATCTGATTTATTTATTTATTCGTTTATTTATGAGTGGTCCTTTGGAGACGTAGGAGTTGGACTTGATTATCCTTCTGGGTCTTCTTCAACTCACAGATATTCCGTGATTCTATGATTCTTCATAGAAATACCCATTTTGACAAAGAGCTAGTAGTAAACGGAATGTTTCAGACTTAGTTTTATTTGTTTTCCACACCTTTCTTTCATGAAAAGGTAAGAAAGCATACTTCGCCATAGTAGATCTTGCTCTTCCTTTGTATAATGTAAGATGAAAATAGCTGGGTTTATTCTTCTGCCTAAAAACTACAATGATCGAAAAACTCTATATTCAGTTTACATTGGATTAGTGAAGCAACTTACATGTCAAACTTTATGGTTATGCTGTTCAGCAAAACATATTTCCAGTGTATAGAACCAAATAACAATTCAAGTTTTACTGCTCAAATATGAATTTTAAATGATGTAGGAATCATTAGACTGATACTTTAATAACCTAAAACTAATACCTGGTATTTTGAAAGGAGGAATGTATATGCCAAATTCCAGTAATGGTTGTTGTCCCTATCACAAACTATTCACAGCAAATTTAGCAGCCTTTCTTTGAAGATAGGTGAGGACATCTGAATCCAGAGAAAGCAATATTGCTATCATTTCATGTTGCAGCAGAGCTCTGTTGGGCGCATGCCATTTTAAAATTGTGGACTCATGCTGCTCTTTTTTTTTTCCAAACGCATGCATGCATGCACAATTACCAGTATGCTACACACAACGTGGCAAGGTTTGAATGACCACCTGTAGTATATATTAAAAGGTCTTTTAAGCAAAGTGACTTTGCAAAACAAAATTTCTTCATGTGACTATTAAACTACAATCTGCCAGCTTCAAGTCACTATCTAAAGGTAATGTCTGTGATTGATTTGGGCATGATGCCACTGCTTAATTTACTTTGGCTTGATATTTTTCACCTTTCTTCTGGCTTCATCCTTTGCTCTAGCAAAAGTATTTAACACAGTAGCTAGTCCTTTGGAAGGGAAAAATAAACTAAATTCTCAGGAACGTGTTTTCAGTCCACATGTTGCATGACTACACAGCATTTCCTCAGATGCTGATAATGAGAAACAGGCAATTCAACAGCAAATACAACAGAGGGATTTGCAGTAGCAGGCTTCTGAAATGCATATGATTGTAAATGGGTTTTGAGATAATGTGTTTTACTGGATGATAGCTCTATTCATTTAGCCTGACAGTATTTTATAAGGCTTCTAAGTTTTATAAGGTTTTTAGTATTTTATAAGCTTTGCAGGTATAAAAGGGTCCTACAAACTTCCATGTAAAATTCATAATAAAATTATTTCTGTGATGCAGCAATGCCTTCTGGGTCTGCTTATCAGAAAGTTTTAGTTAGACTTTTACAAAGCAGCCTTTTTGTTTTCACATAATTTTCAGGTTGTCATGCTAGAGATTATGTATGTATGAGTGTCTTTGCTTTTCAGCTGACTTCAGAGATTTAAATAACATTTGGGGATTCATCTACCTATGAGTTACTCTATAAAATATATAGCCTTAGATGGAAACAAAATAAGTTTTGAACAGTGTCATTAGTATTCACTTGCCCTTAGTGGAATACTTAAAGTTTTTAAAAAATAATAAACAGCCCATTCAAAAGATCGTTAGATAAAGTACCTACTAAATATATCACAAATATCATTGTTGTCTTTTTTGATTGTCAGATTTGAATTTGCCAGTGCAAAAAGCACTTGATAATGTACCATATTTTTTCCAGTGTAGGTTGTAAACAAAGCCTTGCTAATACTATTGTGATCATATGTGTCAAATAGAACCTTTTCCACTCTCCAAGAATAATAGTTTAATAGTCTTTAGAGCCATGTAATTTTGTCCAGAGCTATTAGTGGCACTTTATGTCATATAGTCATCAAATGCATTTCTATGAAAGAGAAAAGAATAAATATTTCATGGCTACAGCTTTTGAAGAACACTCTGTCTTTCAATCTTGGGCCAGTCTTTCAACATATGTGCCAATCAGAAGTCTTTAGCAGATGCAAAATGCATCTTGTCTCCTTGTCAGTGAAGAATGTAAAGATCGCAGGATGTATCTGAAATATTCATCACATAGACAAAAATCTGAGCACTGTAAGGAATTGCTGAGCCCCATAATCATTATTTACCCATTTGTTCTTATTTGTTCTTTATTTGTTCTTTGTCCTCGTCATTAGCCCTGAAAAGGTGAAGATTGTGACTAGTCACAATATTTGGGTACCCAATGTATCTTGACAATCAGTGATAGTTAACATTGTGACTCTACATCTTTTACCTTATTATTTCTGTAGCTTTGGACATGATGCTAAAATACCTCTGAAGGAAATCATGCTGGCATTTTTTTCTAGTTACAAGCCTTTAAAATTGTTTCCACTCGTAATTATGTTTTGCTAAATAGCTGTACGTTTGCAGTGTGTCTCTGGAAGAAGAATATTGCTAATGTCTACTGTATTCCAGTCCTCATTCATGGAGGAATTGCTGCAAATGGTTAGAGTAGCTCATACATGGTCTTTTCCTGTTATTCTAGCTCTCAGCTAAATCCAGGGCTGATATAATCAACCGTAACTCGAGTGTGGTTGCATCTAGTCAAATCAAATCTGCTTTTGGCCTGTTACCGTGCGAGAGGGTTTCTGTGCACCATGCCCTTTGAATGAACCTGTGACCTTCTGTTGCAGTCTGGGCTAGCCACTCCATCACCATGCCCTGCTGGAAGCTATTAAATCTTGTGTTGCTTTATCTCAGTTAAATGTGGTTAAGAACATTATTTTATTAAGAACATTATTTTAACTGGCTGCTTTGGCAGTGGAATTTTGCAAAGCGCTAGCTCACAGCATTTCAGCCCTAGCACTATGTTCTGAAAAGTTGGGAAAATTGAGGCTTTAGAAAGAATTAAACCTTTGATTAAATGCATTCATTTTTCAGAAAGAAAAATCTTTCTCTACTTCAAGTTCTATGCTTGTAATGGTATTTTTAATGTCTTTTTATAGGTCTATTCACATTTTTTAGAATATGAAATTTCTTTATAGAGGTGAAAGCAATGCATTTCTAACAAAAAACATTGTTCATTCCATTATATTAGTGATTTATCATTACTAAGACAATTGTATAGAAATATGGAATATTGGAAATGTAGAAAAAAATCTGAAAGATGTTTATTTAATGAAAACTACCCATGAAGAAGGGACCACTGAGGTCATGGATATAAGAAAATTATGTACATGTGGAAACTGTGACACATTCAAATTTCTGAATACGTTTTCCTAAACTTAAGATTTATCAACTGAAGTCAGAAAAGCTTCTCACATTTTCCTAGTATCTAAAAGGAAGAAACCATGAAGGTACAAAAGTATGTCGTGAACATGGCAAAGACGGGTCTTAGGCTTATTTTGTGGCATCTCTGCTTATCTGCAGGTAACGTGAGAGCCTGCAAATACATACCTAATCATTTCTGATCTTTCAGGGAGTATTTTTAGCACTAGCGTTTGTTTCATTTAATTGAAAATTGGAAGATCTGAAATATTTTATTAAAAATGGCTACCCACTGATGCTGATGGGAGGAAAAAATGTTGTTTTGTTCATTAAAGATACTGAGCTTTGCCAGTTGGAAAAGGGGGGACTTGAAAAAGAGTGAGGAAGAATAATTGCCTGGGAGAGTGTGGTACAGAATGGGCGAGATGGAGAGGCTGCTTTGAAGGAGTCTTGGCATGATCAGAAGGGAGCCAAAAGCTCTATTAAATAGACTGTATGTATCAAAAAATGGCAAAATGGTGTAATCTAGGAAAGTTGGCAGTTTGGAGCAGGTTTTGCTGATTGCAGAGCTTACGAGTTCTAACTGGAGTTTAAAGAAACAGACTCTGGAAGAGTGCATGTGTGGCAGGAACAGGTTTCTCCAAGGACTCGGAGAGAAGCAGGATGTTCTGTGGGGCAAGTGTGAATTTCTGCTGTGGCAGAAGAAAGAGAAGGGGCAGAATATGAGGAAGCGAGTGTTAAGACAGGTATCATGAGAAGGAGCTGAAAAGTATCTGTAACTCATCACACACTCTGTGTCAATGTCCTCAGCTAGTCCATGCTACCCATCCCCTCCCCACGCACAACCCTTCCCCCTTGCTTCATGCAAAAGCCCCTCGTAACTCAACTGCCAGCAGGTATCAGAGGCAGTAGATTTCAGTGCCACTGAGCCTCATTGGGCATCACGCCCAACCTGCAGAAGCAGCGCTGTGTGCTAACTTCTAGCAATTTATGGTTTTACAGCTTTCCTGCTATGATAATTCTCCTTCGTGATATTTGAAAGCCTGTAACAGCCATTTGTGGCTGTAACCTAATATGCCATCAAAGGAAAAAAAAAAAAACCTGTGTTCGGTTAAGTGAAGCTACATGGTGTAACGCATTTATTGGAAATGCATTAATATCCATGTTGAATTTAAATGGGGTGATTAGCTTTGCTAATATCTGGTCCTTTAATATCTAAAATTCTTATTAGACACTGCTTCTGTGGAACCCAGTGAATATGAGATTGGAGTTAGTTTGTTAGGAAGCAAAAAGTACTATTCATGAGGATCTCTTCTTTTGTGAGAAATAGGAAAAATGTTTTAAAAAGTAACTGAACATTGCTGACTGTAAATGCATTAAATTTGGCTTATAAACAAGTCCCAAATGATCCCTTTAGTGTTTCATCACTAGTCCGTGAATACTTGACTGCACAATTTACTAATACAAGTGAGCTGTGATAAAGTGATTCAGTATTTTCCTTATTGATTTAACTAGGACTGACACTAATCAGGGCTTCATTAAATCTTTTAACACCAGAAAAAAAGAAATATTTTTGAGCGAGATGGTTCCTGTTCAATGCACATTGCCCTTGATTGCCAGCAACTAGAAATCCAGTCACCGTACTTCCCTTCCACTTGGTTTTTAGCTTGACTACCTAATGAAAAGGGATGCATCTGTACCTGCACTGTCTGCCTATCTGCCAGTCTAGCCTCAAAGTAGAAAATGGTCCCTTGCACTTAATACTGAGGAGTGTCCACACAGGGGAATACTTCAGAGAACCTAATGCACTGTGAATTTGCACTGTACCTCACTACAGCAAACTTCCCTGTGTAGACAAACCTGGTATCTGTTCTGCCTCTGGGAGACCCCAGATCATTGAAGATGTGGAACTGGCTGACTTCTACAGAACTGGAGTAACACATAACCTTTAAGTTCATATAAGTGTTTCCATGACAGGATATTAAGAATCTATTTATTTATTTGTAAACAGTATGTTCTGGAAAAAAAAAAAAAATGTAAGGAAGAGTGTAGGCAGCCTAAAATATTATTTTAATTGTTCCACTTAGTGAGTCCATTTATTTATTTCAAAAACAGGAGCTTCTGTAGGCTAGCCAAAATAAAGACCTGATATTCAAACTTAGGTCTGTACAGACTGAATTTCTCTTCTTCCAAATTCGTACTTAAATCAGCTTTTCTGTCCCCACTAAATGAGACTCAATGATTCTTCCTGACCCAATAATCGTTTCTTCAGCTACAATGGGAATATTGGTACTTTTATATATTTTGTGTAATTATTAGTAAATATTTTGAAATATTTTCTTTGTATGACATAGGGAAGAAAAATGCTCTGCAGATTCGGTTGTACTGTATGGATGGAAAAAAATAAAAATAACAAACTGCTCATCTAATCTTTTAATTCTTAAAGAGTGCCAGTGTAAATTACTCAACCCATATTCAGCATCTTTTGTTATTAATCACAGAAGGACAGATCTGAAAGGGACCTCAGGAAGTCATCTAGTTCAACCCTGTTGTCCAAAAAAGTCAGCTATATCTTTGTCATTCCTGATAGACATCTTCATAGTTGGCCTGCAGTACAGCAAGCTCCCTAATCTTCCCATGCAGTCTGTTCCTAATCCTTTCCAATAGAATTTCTTTTTTCCTGATGCCAGAGCAAAACCTTTCTTACTGCAATTTAACTGCATTATCTCTGGTTCTATTCATTCTATTAAATGAAGAATATTTTTTTTCCTCCTGTTAGCAAAGGCCTTTTCTATTTGGAAAACCCCACTTCAGCCTTCCCCCCTTTTTTTTACACCCCTTTTTAAAAAATTTTTTTTTTTTTTGGCTAAACAATCCCAATCTTTTCAATCTTTCCTCATAGATTGTATTTTCTCAATCAGTCTTGGTATTCTGAAATATGTCCGACACGATTCCTGTGTTTGGTGTGTGGCACTCAAATCTTAACACACTACCTTACTGGAGCCGTCACTTTACTTACTCTGAAAAGAACAAAAGTAACAATACCCAGTACCCTGTTTGTCCTACTGTTGCTCATATATTCCAGTACTGTCATTTGCTTTTTCACAATACAGGTTGCTGGCATATTCATTGCTAACTCATCACTTTCCACTTTAGCCCTGAAGTCCTTTTGTGAATAATTACTACATATTAATTGATCTCCATCCTTATTTATGCAGTGGGGTATACCTGCCTGTCTATAATACTTTTTGCCTGCCCTTGATGTAATAAGCCTATTTTTTCTAGACCACACTTGAGTCTGTAAGACACATAACTGGATTTTAATCCTGCTCCCCAAGATATTTACAGTCTCTCCAGCTTTGTGGTGTCTGCAAATTTAATAAGCATGGTCTCTTTTCCATTATTGAACAGTGTTGGACTTAGGATAGAGAGATTGAAACTAAGTAGACTGGACTATTCTTTTCTCCCCTTTTAAAAATAGCAATCCATTTGCTCTTTTTCAGTCTTCCAGCATCTCATCTGTCCTCCATAATTTTTCAAAGACCACTAAGCCTTCTGAGCCTATTTTAATCACCTCTCTAAGTCCCCTAAGATGAATGAAGTTTATCAGCACAGATGATCTGAGAATATCTATGTTATTTAAGCACTGTGTAACCTTTCCTCTTCCTATTACATAGTGAGATCTTATCCCTTTATGCTGGTATTAATTGTGTCTGCTTGCAGTTGATCTTTTAGTAAAGGCTAATGCAAAAGAGGTATTAAATTGTTTCGGTTTTTACGATGTTATGAGTCTGTGGATTACCCTCTTTGTTGAGTTGCAAACCAACATTTTCCTTGGTTTTCCTTTCCATTAATATAAATTGCTAATAACTATTTGACAGATTAAGCAAGCACTGTCAGTCTATCTATAAACACAAACCAGGAAGAGATCTGAGGTACTAATTCCGGACAAAATGCAGGCAATAGCATCATGGAGGCATCCACATGGGATCCGAAAGTCATTAGATTACTTGCTCCCACTCTTCTTGTTGAAAGGTTGTTTTCAAAGCCTGATGACTCTGATAGCAAGAGCTTTCTAAGTTACTGTCAAAATTTGCTTCTTACTCCATCATACTGGTGGCTTGCAATTGCCCTGTGCTTGATAGATTTATCCAGTTTTTGAGGCTCACTGCCTTATGGCAGAAATTTTTGTTCTAACACCTAAGTATATTTAGCCCAAGATTTTTGTTTTAAAAGCACTGTCACCTACAATATTAAAAGTGAGTAGGAATACTAGATTAATTATTAATGAATAAAATATCATTTTTTTTTAAATTTTTTTTTTTTTTTTGGTGGATTTCAGGAATACAGATACCTCTTTTACAGTCTTTTGTGGACCACATTTTTAGCTGGCTTTCATCAGTGGAATCCTCTTAAAGTCATGATTAACAATAATTTTTAATCTAACCTTAAGAGTGTATTGGCAAAAAAATACAGTTAACTTCTAATGTAACATGTACAGACCTATGTTATTGACATAAGAGGCTATACTCTTCACACATAGCAGAGATCACAGCAAGCGCAGTAAAGAAGCCTATTACTTGCAAGAATTGCTAAAGGAGCACTTTGCAATTGTATGAAGAGCTTCATAGTTTCACAAATGAGTAGACTTGGACACCTCGGTAAAGAACAGAAAAGAGCACTTTTACAAAAAACATTTCAAAAACTATGCTTCACTCCTAGAAAATAAGGTCCGAGCCGGTGTGCAGGGATTAAAGCCTCATGCTGTTTCAGAGCAAAGAAATGGCTAAATGATACCATTACCTGCAGTAAAATTAAATTGACCTGTGTTACCAATTTGCTGGCTACTGGGATGAAACAGCATTATTTGCTCTAATATTTTCTTTTAACAGCTAAGAAGTCATTTGCACAATGGTCTTCTTTCTCAGTATATTGGTTGCTACAAATTGGAGTGCAGTAACACATGTACAAGTAGAGAAATAACAATACTCTCAAAGGATTATTATTTTTTTTCTTAGAGAAGTTGTGAGAACTATGCAATTACACATGTACCAAATGTGCATTTACTTCTACACTCACATTCTCAGCTGTTCCTACCCTATGACTGCTGTGATTTGGGGAGGCGTGCATGCAGTCTCCATCCCAGTCCTGGTGAAATGTGCCAGCCTGAGGTGGAGGGCAGGATGCTGCCTTGACCTTGTGCCAGCTGGGAGCCAGGTGGGTCCCAGAGCTTCCACTCAGGGCCGTGGGAGGCCCTGCAGAGCTCCAGGAGATGCCTCAGATAGTGCAGCCCACTGGACATTTTTTCCTGTTCCAGAGCTGGCAAGTCGTGGTAGCTGCTGAGGAGAGAAGGCCAGATCCTTTTCTGTGTAGGCAGCAGAAAGGCAAAAGAGATTAAATTGCAGCTGACTCTTACGAATGAGGGGAAGCCTCCTTTACTATATTTCAGGTCATTATATCTGGAAGTGGAACCATAAATCTAACTGAAGTAATTCCAGATAAAAGCAAAATTAAAAGATGAATTTGAAAACCTCGAGACTGCTCCTATTTCTCATTTTTTAAATCATATGGTCTGGAGTTCCATTCAGCTTCAGCTAAGTGCATGTGCACGGTGCCAATAAAACTTCAAGTGATAATTTGTAAAAGCCACTTGCCATAAAAGAAATACTTTGCATGAACGAACCATGTTTATAAAACTGTAGTAACTCAGCCAAGTCAAAACAGATTTACAACACAGAAAGTCAGGAACATTTGTAACTTATGCGCCAAGATTTTTTTGGTTTTCTTTTTACTTATTCCCAGTGGGAAATCTAGAACTACCCAAAGACTGATCCAAATTTTCTGGTTGTAACAAAAATGAATTTCTCCCCTCATTTTTGTGTTCTTAAAAGTATTCGAGATGAATGAGACAATTCTTCTTTAACAACAACAACAAAGTATGTTTTGTCACAGATGTGCAGAAAGTCAAAGGTTAGAAACTTGAGTGTAATATGCGTCTCACCTTAGTCTGAAAATAGGCTGTAACTACAAAAAAAAAAAAAAAAAAGTGACAATTAACTAATTTTGATATTGATAACAAATGGATCACCTCAAATTCTATCTAATAACACTGATTGCATATGGCTTTTTAAAATTTCTCTTTGTATGGAAGTGTTTTCTCCTAAAGATGCTGTTTTAACAGGGTACCACCTATTTTTTTAATTATTTAACTTTCTCATTAGTCAAATTGATTCAAAAATACTTCCCTATTCTGAATACTAGTCAAACAAATAGAAATATAAGTGGTATTTGTAAGTTAATAAATCATGAATATCTTACATGTATGCATTTTTCATTTGCAGATTACCATGATACAAAAAACTCATTTAATATTTTGCAAGAACCTGATAGAAAAAGGTCATTTAAAATTGCTCATAAAGAAATACTTTTATGTTTGCAGAAGTACAGATCTAAGCAAGTAATTTGAGGGAGCATTTAGCTAAGATGCAAATTCTGAGTTTAATCATAAGAAAGTATGGACTTTTAATCATTTGTTTGTAAGCTACAAGCATTCTGTAATTAAGGGTCCTTTTGATAAATACAAGTTGGAGAAAGGGCTGGTAAAATATTATGAGTGTGAGCATTTACGTGGAGAAGCTGATAATAGTATCTCTGGTCAGGTATTTCTGATACAATCCTTTACTTACAAGCCAACTGATCCAGAATACAGTGGATTAAAATAGTGGCGATGCTGCTTCTCTCGGAGCTCCAAGCCCTTTTCAGCCATTGTTCAACCCCAAAGCTTTTTCTCTATTTACCCCATCCCAGGGCAGAGCTCCATGCCTTCCACCTGCTCTCACTCCCTCCCAGCCTGTATCCCTCCACTGCAGCACTCCAGCCATTTGAGCTATCCCACCAAGTCATTGTGACCCCAGTGAGGTCACAGCCTTCTGACTGCACACAGGCTTTCCATCTCCTCCTGGTTTTTATACCGTTGGTGTACAAGCATGGCAGAGGGCTGCCCAAGCCCACAACATGCTTGAGCTTTCCCCATAAAGCTCTTTTGCAGGAGGCACTTCTTTCTCTACTCACAGTTTGTTACTGGTTCATTTATATACATTTAATTTAATGTAAATTTAACATTTCTACTTAAACACTGTTCTATTTTATCTCGTCTGAAATTGCCTACAGATGTAGGTCTTCCTCACCTCAGCTAAATTCTGCTAACTCATCTTAGTGTAAAACTCTGATAATAGCTAACTGATACCCTATTCACCCTTTGAGTGAATATGTGTATGTCAAACTGAAAGTAAGTTCAGATCACGGCCTAAATGGTTTTCAAAGTGTGGGGGGATACAGTGTCATTAATATAGGTAAAGATCTCCTACCACACCAAGAGAAGATTTAGTGTGTTCTACAGCCAGCAGATGCTACTTGAAAGTACAAACTCCCGAGCACCAAGGAGAGTGTTCTCCTGACACCAGCACGCTGCCCTGACTTCTCTTTCTTCTGCTCTCCCACATTCAAGGCTCCCTCTTCTATTTCCATTCACAGTCCTGACACAAACCATCCTCAGGTTAAACTGCCTGAAATCTATTTTCAGAGGAAAGAAGCACCCACTACCCACATTTAGGGCATGGATCTTACAGATAGCTAGCAAAAAAAAAGTACTGGTTCGAACTAGCATGTTTTTCAATCATGAATGTAACAAACCATGTAATAATTACCTCCGTTATTTGGCTCTGGCAATCCAGGTGAAGTGTCAAGTGTTTCATGACAACTTTAGCCATACTCATCTTTTTATTTTAGAGCTTATGACTTTTTAATACTGTTATTTCAAGAACAGAACACCCCACCAGGAAGGAGTTACTTCCTGTAACACAGAAAGTAGGCTATTAAAGGAAACAGTGTCCTTGAACAATTTCTGAATTAAAAAAAAAAAAAAAAAAAATCAGCATGAAAACTTTAGTTGAAAGAACATATGTTTTCAAGGACTTCCTCAGTCATGCTGTTTCCTTTTCAAGGTAAGCTGGTGTATTCTGACTCCCTAGGTTGTGGTACTGCAACGTTACGAAAACCCTTTGTGGTGGGCATCTGTTCAGTTGTAGGTCATACACCTGAGAGATATTCTGGACTCCAACACAACCTCATCAAGTAATTATTCCTTTACAGTTTGGCTGGGGATTAAGCAATGTAATATAGTTGCCACTAACTTTTTTTTTTTTTTTGTTATTACAACTTGTTCCTGATCATTCAGCTCTTAAGATGTGCTGATATTTGTATCACCAATAGAGAAGTATTTACTATTTGGAAAATAGTGAAAAAGTTGGTTATATTCAGTTTATTGTAAGGAGTTAAAAAACAGTATTGTTTGCAAACTGTAATGATTACCACAGTTTATTCACCAAATGTAAAGTGTTTATCGTTGAGTCTAAGTAGAAAAAAATATTAATCATTTAATGAAAGAATTAGAAATGCCAGAAAAATGTGGTGGCTCTAAAATGTTGAGGATATGAATGTAACTAGGATCAAAAAAAAAAGATTTGTTGCTACAAAATACAGAATTAAAGTGCAATCCCATTGCCTGCTACACTATGCTGCAGGAGTTCCCTGCAGCATTTCCTTCCTATGGCTATTGCTTTAGGCTTGCCCTTCCAACAAAGATCTGAGAGCAGGGAGGTTTCAAATAGAAAGAAAAATGAATTTCCTGATTTTAATTTGTAAACGTATGTCAACACAACATGAAAATGAATTAGCAAGTAGTTCAAAATGCCTTACAATACTTACTTTATTCAACTACATGTTTTCCATAGCCAATGTCTTTTGTCGAGAGGAATAAGTAGAGCAGATTAATTCACCATATTAAGGTTCCTATGTTAAATATGGCAGTTTCATAACTGAATTTCACAGATTAAGTTTACATGTTCTACACAGTATGTTTTAAACTATACAGTCTACTGTATCTATGCAATCTGTATGCAGCCTCTATGCAAAAAAAAAAAAAAAAAAAAAAAAAAAAAAAAGCCAGGTAAACCATATTAGCACATTTTTGCAATGTTATTATCTTCTTCTATTCTTGCTTCATTCCCACTCAGTATCACCAAGACATTCCTTTTCTATTGTATTGTGAGGGGATTTTTGTTTTGTTTTGTGTTTTTGTTTGTTTGTTTGCTTGCTTGCTTGCTTGTTTGTTTCATATATAACATTCCTCTCAGGAATTGATTTATGCTGCATATGTTTTTCAGTGATAGAGAGATTGCTCCCTTGAGCCAACGTAAATGAAATCTGGAAACTAGAAATATATGGAGTGACTATCCCAAAGTACTTTGACTAGTCAGCATGCTGAATATTCTTTGAATACCTTACTGCACATTCTCTTTCAGTCTGCTGCAATAAAGTGGGGTTGAATGGTTTATGTTCAGTCTGTAACGTTTCTGCTGCCTACCAATAGCGGTGCATGAAGTTCTATATTACTTCACATTGTAGGCATAATGTAACATGACACATCCTAATGTTAAAGGCATGCAGTAATAACAAGCTACTGCAATACAGACAGGGAAACCACCTACATGGATATAATCAGGCAGATGCAAGCTTACTCTGCCCAGCTTCAAACCAACGGGACACAAGCCAACTGTAGTCTGGAAGCCACATAAATGTGTTAGCAGGGAGATTTCAGCAGCAGTTCAAGGGGCTGCAAATCAGAACCAGCTTTTGTCCATTATGAGGGGGGTGAGGCTAATCAAACTTAGCTCTGTAAGCATGTTGCTGTCATTACTGTTTCTGTATGTAGTTATTTTCATTACTTGCGTGCAGTCTACATTTTCTGTTCATGCTTATATATTTCCTTATTCCATGTTTTAAATCAGATACCCGATGAAAGTAATTATCCAAAAATTTACATTGGTTTCACTTCAGCTTTGTATTTTAAAGGCTATGAAGCTTTGTACATGACTTTCTAAAAATGAATGCAAGCTATTGCACTTCATCCAAACGTCACCATAATGTTATGTTCCTATTTGCATCACCTCTAGCATATTACAGATTCACACACACACACACACACACAAAAAGCCAAATGGCATTCTCTATAAATAAATTCTAAAACATTACCAATGAGAAATAACCACTTTTGAAGTTACACTATGAGAATGCATTTTTTTATCATTTTTTTCATGGAATCATAGAATATCCTGAGTTGGAAGGGCACCACAAGGCTCATCCAGACCAACTCACGCATGTTTTTCTTCATTTTCTATGTTTATTTGCAAGTGTAGTATAAATAAGAAAATTTGGAAATATTTTTATAGAACTGCTTGCGAGAAGCTGTGCAGGCTAACACGTTTACCTCTCATCCGAAAAGTTAGTGAATACAACTTTTTTAAATCCCATTTTGTTCATCTGTAGGGTATTTTAGTGGAATTTTCCTTACAGTAAAATACCATGTTATGAATTCTTGCTGGCTCTTTGCTACTTTTTGTTCCTTTCACTTCCCTCTCTGCCAACTATTTCGAAGAAGAGATCAAACCAACATATCCTTGTGGCCTTAATACTTTCTCCTCTACCTCTCCTTGACTACTTCATGTATATCAAATGCTCTCTTTTATCCTGTAAAGACCCCACTTGTCCCAGTAATTTCATGTACCATTGCCTTCTAACATTGCTTAGACCCAGCTGTACCTTTTCCTCTCTCTTCAGTTTCTTTCTCTTTTTCTTCTCCACATTATAATAATGGTGTCAGCAAAAGCAAAGTAAAATCTTAGATACTTTTGTCAAGGTCTTCTGTTTCACACAATACCCTTTTGACTCACCCCTTTGCACTCTTACTTTTTGTTAGTGTCTCAGTGGTCTATTCTTCACCCTTCTTTCACAGGAGCCAAAAAATGTACCTTTTTCTCCTTTCATTATTTGCCCCGCTCAGTTTTACTGCTAAAAAACTCTTCCATTCATTTAACTAAATCAAATTCTCATTTTTTTCTGCCTTATTTTTCAATCATCCTTAAATTGCCAAGAGGCTAACTCTTCTTCTTCGATCCAGTCATTCATTCCCTGTCTCCACCGATGTAAACACCACTCTGATATACTTGCCTCTTGCTCGGGTTTATAATCTGGTTCTCAGCCATAACTCTGCCCTCACTTTGAGATGAAAATCCTGAACACATTCCAGTCTAACAAGGACAAAGTCTTTTGTTAATGGACAGATGATAAATAACCAAGAGAGGGATACATTACTAACTGGCATGTGATAAACCCCTCAAAAATATTGCAAATGAAATTTAAAAAGACAGCTCTTCCCAGTTCCCAGCTGCTAAGAAGTTCCCCGCTCAGTGGCAGTTCATTGCCCTGCTGATTCCTAGGACAGTTGTGGCCATGAGTGGCAGAAGTTCCTTCAAAAAACTTGATCCATCCCCTTTTCCTGATTTTAAGCAGACTCTACAAGCTGACGAAGAGAATAATCCCTGTATTTTTTTGCTCCTTCTCTGTAGAAGTATTCAAGAAATTCCGGTTTACAATACTTTTCCACTCAGTTTACAGATAATATAGAGGCCAGTTTTTGGCACTAGGTTCACTGGTGTATAATTAAATTAATTGAGTTAAAGTAAATTGAATTCTAGTGCAGCAAAGAACAAGCATAGATAAGAGGAGAGATATGCTCGTAATTGGAGCCTTTGGTTGCAGATAGATGCTCTTTGTATTCAATGGGATATTCAAACGGGCATATAGCATACTTTAATGCTGGATACTCACCTTATTTTTAATTTGTTCTACTGCTTGAAAGTAACTGTATAATAAAGGTTTGTTTTCTTTCTATCGTGTGTTGCTATATGGATTTATAGGTAAACTGAGATTATCAATTCAGTTGAAATAAAACACTGTGTTGGGACACAGCTACACTATATGTATAATAGACAGTTAATTGAATTTTTTTTTTCACCTATAGGAAACTCACAGTGCAATAAACTGCCCGAAGACTAAACACAGTTCTTAGAAATCAAAAGGAAAACAAGAATCAGTCCCATCCATTCCAACTGTGGCTTAGAGAGACAATTTTGCAAAGTTCCTAAAGCTCTCTTTTAACACCATGGGTCTCCTGGTTGTGCTGCTTAGACTCCCTGCAATCATGCTCTCGTTTACAGGCTTGACATGACTGATTTCACCAGAAAATTATCCATTATTGGATGGCAGGAGATAAACCCATCAAAAGGTGTAACAAACAAATAAGAACTTATTTGAAGAGTGGTATTATCCAATTTCTGGCAGGAAGTGGGAGCAAATAGCCAAGAGTTTATCGTATTTATGAAGAGGAAGGCTGTTTGGAAGTAGATTTTTTCTTCTTCTTTTAAGGTTGTCTCTTTAATCTGGACCTGCAGCAGTGGATTTGATATTTTATAAATGGTAGATTTATCAGGAATACAGTAGAGCGTTTTACCAAGTTATCTTCTTCCCATCAGTGACATGAAACTAGAAGAGTGGAAATGCTTTTCCCCTCTAGTTTCCAGTAACACATGCCAGTATTTGCAGCCACAAATGGATGGTAGCTTCACTCGTCTTGCCTCTCACCTGCAGGGTAACATGTATACAAGCATATATGCATAACCTTATGCTTATATAAAGCACACGTATACATTAGGCAAACTGTTTGTCTTCTCTATTCGTTTCATTATATGTTACAAACAGTTTTGCCTATACATGCTATAAGAGTAACTCAGTTTAAATTTACAGAATAATACAATGTCTAGTAAAAGCAGAATTCCAGAAATAACAGCTAAATGAAGATATAGATAATTTCTAAGGTTTCTGTTTCTTACATGCACTTTAAAATACTTTAACATACTCTGGTTTTAATCCAGACAGTTTCAAAAAATATTTTAACTGTGTAATGTTTCCACAAAGGTTTTGTTTCTCTGTAAGCAAAAGGGGTTTACACCCCACAAAACAAAGCAAGTCTTCTATACCATCTATTATATTATTCTTACCATAAAATAATCCTCTCATTCTGTACTTGTGATTCATATACCTTGCCTCATTCTAATGGTAAACTTGTTATTATGTTGTGTTGTTAAAGCACTATGATCCCAATGCCTATTTTGAACCACATTCTCATGTTCTTCATACATTGCCTTTAAATGGAAGTTATTAATAAGTACACTCAGCAGGATTTTCCATCTTTATGTATGACTAAAGGCTAAGATCAAGCCTGGGATCTGGGACTCACTCTATTTTTAGCATACCTGTAGTTATTCTCTCCAAACTACAGGACTAGTTTTGTTGTGATGGTGTCTGAAATTAAAGCCACTCTTTGTAGGCCCTGAGCAACCTCATCTAATGGGCGCCATCCCTGCCTGTGGCAGGGGGGTTGGAACTAGATGATCTTTTAGGTTCCTTACAACCCAAGCCACTCTATGATTCTACGGTATATAATTGAATGGCCTTCAGCTTAAGAACATTTCCTTAGAAATTGAATCTACTTCTACTACAAAATTTTGATCGTATTTGTTAATCACTGAGTCTCTCTGTCTCTTTCTGTTCTCACTGAAATGTGGAGGGAGAAAGGACAGTTATTATACAGTTAAGTATAATAGTACTTAACTAGTATACTACTTAACTAATACTTAGTACTTAATAATAGTACTTAACTAGTACTTAACTAACTTAGGGTGTCATAAGACCCCTTCTGAGATCTTCCAGCTGAGCCAGGCAAAAACAAAACAAAAAAAACAGTAGCCAGGAAAGTGCAGACAGTATACTTCTGTGCTTCCCCAAGAGTGTCTGTGAAAGACTTTGTCCAGCAGAGCACTACTTTCTCTTTAATCAGCATTGCATTTGTAGTAGCTCACAGGTTTCTTGCTAAAGCAACAGTTCCAAGTCTCCACCAGTTTGGTATGAGTTAGAGTTCATGTCATCCGAGGAGTCCCAAAGCAGGAGATGCAGATGGTGTGAGCCACCTTGTGCTAGGAGTTCAGGTGGGGATTGCAGTGAAAGCTGTGTTCAGTTTGTGGTGGGAGGTGCTCCCTAGTGGCTGTTAGTTTGAGAAGGTGTAGCTTTGCTGAACACTGATCACTGCACCAAAGCTAGGAATATCACAGTTGCAGAAAATTATAAATAACGTGAACAGTATACATTTGCTCTATCTGGAGCTCTCAGTTCTTGACGGATGATATTTTTCTACGTGAATGTTGCAACTATCAGTGTCTGACATTGGAAAAGAGTAATTTCTGACCACGGTCTCCTTCTGGATGGAGCAGGTGGTTCAATATTGGCATCAGTGAGCTGTAAATGCTTGCATAGTCCATTGAAACTAGCGAAGAAGTCTGGTATTTTCACATATTAATCATGTTTTTTCTCTCTCTCCCTTTCTATCTTTGGCCCATTCACAAAGAGATCAAATTTTCCAAGTTTCTATCTTGATACACTCTGTAAAAATTTAAAAGTAATAAGATTGCAATTGTTGAATCATTCACATGTTCATAAGAATTATATTTTATAAGTTGAATATACTCACGGCAGCGCTGCTTCAGAAACCTGTGTGCAATTGATTGTAAAGGACCTGGATTTGCTGAGTCCACTCTATTCCCCATTTACCCAATAGCTGTTTATAAAGAGCATTTCAGTTTTGAAATATCATGAAGAAATTATATTGCTTGATGTATCTTATCACCCGTAATACAGTTATCTTACAAAAACAACTAAGGTAATAAATTACAAAGCACCAAAGACTTTAAGCAATTGGATTAATAAAGCACCTCATTCGAACAAAAATGTATTTCTTGCTGGCTTCCAAAAGACAGTAGTTTAGACTTCTATATAATAGAGCTTATTTTATTGTATTATATTCATTATAGTATATGATTAATGGTATTGATAACATAATTATTAATAATTAGTATTATTATATGTATATTATGTAGGACCTACACATTTTATATACAACTACATATATTACTATATGTACTACATAAGGTCTATAATACTACGTAATGTCTGATGACTTAGAAAAAAGTGCAGTTGCAAAGGACAGGTCAGATTAAATTTTGCAGTCATATGTTGGTATTCTTTATGGATGAATTAAGCATCAGAACTGTAGCATTGGTGCTTTTCATACTAACCATAATATGAATGAAAAAAACATTGCTACAAAAAACATTGCTAAAGAAAACTTTCCTACAAAATAGAAATCTTTCCATTGAGATACTTATATAGAAGAGGTCTGGACAGCAACATGAAGTATTTAATGACTTGTGGTTGAACATTGTAAGTTTAAGAGTGTAACTGGAGATAATGCAAACCTTTTAAGATCCTTTTGCTTTTCTGTCTCCCAACTTTCAATCATCTTTCAGTGATCATGGTTTTACACTCTTTTTTACATTGTGTGCCATAAAGACTTTTTCAACCAGTAGTGTATTTTACAGACAGAAAGAAAAGTGCAAAAAAATCTGTACAAATTTATGTAAATCTCATCCTTATATATGTTGTCTTTATTCAACAAATAGAATGAATATTTAAGAAGATTTGAGTCATATTTTACAAATATTGTCTTTTAAATTAATTTAGGATAAAAAATAGCTTTTCCCACAGGAGTAGCTATTGGCTAATTTCACAATCTCTGTATGTAGATCACATCGGGAAGGCAGGAGGTCTTCAAGATGTATAGGACTTCTTTTTTGTATAACTGAATAATTAACAGATACAGACAAATACACACATAAACATATACCATCTTTTTACAAAAGAAAAAAAAAAAAAAGTCAAATATTAGAAGGGACATAGTTAACCGAAACTTCTCTTGCTGTCAGAAAATGGCGGACAAGATGAGACAGTGCCTAAGTATTTGATGCTGAAAGTGAGGAGGTGAAAATATCTCTGCACCCAATCATGTCAGTTTCATGAAGATGAATAAACTGAGAGATTAAGAATCTTTTCGAGCAGTGCCATCAATTTATAGCAGTGGTAGGTTTAGTAGAAACAATAACAGGCTTTTAGAAAGGCAAGAGAAGTGTGGCTTTGTGACATCCTTTTAAATTCAGTGAGGAATATTCATGTCTGAAGGTACGCTTCACTGACTGTTGTGTGAATGTGGTTATCTGTCTCACAGATATTTGCAGAACCCAGGCACTAATCCCAAGGAAATACCATTGTTCTTACTTAATTAACAATTTTTATTAAGTCTTGTAACTGTCTTGTAACCAACTTTGTCCCCATAAGGACTTTCTGTCTTCTCAAGGAAAAATTGTTTTGTATCATTTATACATGCGAATGAAGCCCCTGGCCTTGAAGTCCTTTGTGTGTGAACAGATTTCTGTACCCACTTGCCTAGATTTATCCCACACCCTCTGGATTCTGGCCAGAAACATTCACCATTGCTGAAGATGCTGAAGATACTTTTTAATAGAGTGCATTATAGATTTGGCATCAGTTCTACTCTAGTATTCCTCAATTTCCAGTATAAGTCACATATACACATAGGAGTGACATAAGAGTTCTGTGCTCTGTATCTAGATCCTGTGAACTTCACAGATTACAGGTTAAATAATTTAATATTTGAATTTTAGACTGGGCAATATTTTCTTTGGTTAAGACAGCAGTTTTCTGATTAATGTTTTTAATTTTAAGCAATGTCTAATACACAGAATAATAAAAGTGACAGTTCAGCTTATAGTGAGTTAAGGATGTTTCTGAGAATACACAAGAGGTTTTTAAGAGACTTCCAAAGTTTATGTTTACAGAACAGAAGCTCACAAATTAACCCAAATACATTTTTCTCGTATTTTACTATGTTTGCATATCACTAGCTTTAATAATCTTAACACTGCATCTATGAATAGTGCTTGCACTTTCAAGGCTGTATTCTAGTTAAAATAGTAAAATAACAGTAATAGAGCAAAATAATATTTGCAATTGACTGCAATGATAACTAGGAGCAAAGTAACACGGCATTATTAACGGTACAATTTCATGAAAGCTAATAACAAAAATAATGTATACTTAATGTAAGGAACCCATACATACACACCACTTTGATTTTTAATTCCCACAGCTTTGATATGTCAGTGGTGCTGCCCTTTATACACAGAATCCAGCTGTCTCTGTTTGGACCTGCTTTACACCTTTTTCTTCTGGCCAGTTCTTCTGGCACTGGGGAAGGAGAATGGCTGCTCTTTGCCCTTTTACATTGGTCCCTAACTGATGTGGAGGATCTCTATTCTGTGAGGTGGAGCACTGCATTGTCCTCAAGTGCTAATCACAGCCTTTGTGTCTCTCCAATTCCAAGCAAGGTGAATATCCTGCAGTACAAAGAAGTCTCTTAAAACCAGTTGTCCAATATAATTGTTCTGTTTAATACTGTTAGGTTTACAAAACCAGCTTTTCAGAAGTTAGTCCTTTCTCAGCAGAGTTCACAGATGTTGTCAGGAAACAATAGCCTGTGTCAGTGGAGATTGTACCTTGTGGAAGTAAATGTATTAAAAGTAGGGTGGATGGCAGCCTTGATCCCCATGCAGAGGTAAACATAAATAAACACCCACTGTGTTTTTTCTGTTTTCTCTGGCTGACCTCCACTGTTGTAGCTGAGCTTTCCTCTTGTGATATTTGCCAGGTTATATAAAAAAGATGTGCCTCCTGGCTGAAATGATGAAACATAAAGCCTGTTCTCAGGCTGTGGAAGCCTGATGGATGTGAAACAGCTGGCGGTCTGTGGCTGGGCTCCGAAAGGAAGTTTGATAGATGCAATTTGTGCTATGCTTTAAAGTGAAAGATGAATAATTTTTTCTGCTTTAGACTGATGTATAGAAATCTGCACAATGTAAATTTGCTGTCTCAGATATTTTTAAGGACATATATAGAGATGATTTACTGGAGTGGAACATTAGAATTAGGTATTTCCCAGTAAATCAAACTGAAATTTAACATACAAAGTGGGCAATATAAATATATATATATATATTTAATATTTTTGATTTTTCAGTATCTTGCATTTGAGGTAGCCTATGTTGCAAATAACTTGAGGTATGCAGATTTCACCAGGAGGAAAAAAAAAAAAAAGTACAAAGAAAGTTACAGGAAAGAAAAGGAGAGCAGAGAATGAAACCTTTGATATGAAGAAGACAGAAAGTGGAACTCTCTCATGCAGCCAAGAAATGGTGAGAGAGAATGAGGCCAGAAAAGAAAATGTCACTGACAATGGGCAGCACACACGAAAGCTGAGAGAAGATAGTGTTTAGATGTCCCAGATACAAGTGACATAATATGGACTGTTGGTTTAGCTAACAAGAGGTACACTATTTTTCTGTAAGATTGATTTCTTAGAGGAGAAGAAGTGAGAGTAGGTTATCTGGGAATACCCTAGAAATGAAAAGTTTAAACAATTCGGAGAGCAGTTAAAATGATTAATGACTAAGTGGGGCATAGGTAAGACATTGTTCTAAGGTAAGGGGAAAAATTGGTTAGACAGCAAAGAGAGATACTAGTTTGTGACTCTCAGGTCATGGAAGAAATGAGGTGAAAGATAAACAATGTTATATTTACTCTATTTCAGAATATTCAGATAGGGAACAAGAAGGTTAAAAATGTAGAATTCCCTACCAGTGGTGTATGCATGTCATTTGACAGAGAAGATTTTGGCTAAGTAAGGTCAGTGTTCTGCTGAAGTCAGTGTCCAAAATCTTCACCAAAGCCAGGACGTCACTCAAAGGACACAAAAGCATGCAGAATAATTTTTTTTAGAAATCAGCAGATAGCATCCCAGTGAGCTAATAAGCAGAAGGTGGTTTAGAAGTGTTGAGACAGGAAAGAGAACAATGTTGAAGCAGAAACTTCAGAATACTGATCCTAAAGTAAAGTGACCTTTTTACCCAGCATTATATAATTATGATTCAACACCAATGAAATTGATAAATGGAGAATTACAGTGATTTTTGTGTCACGTATATAAAGTATATTCAGGTATATTCAGTACATTCAGATAGGTGAGTTCTGTTCATGTGTGTATATTTAGCAAATTTAATTAAGGGCTGACATTAAAGCAGACATTACGTTAGACCTCAGTTAAAATCATTCATGCCTCAAAGATCTTAGAAAGCACTTACGTACTGATTTAGAGTACAGCTGCAAAAGTCATATCTTTTTCAAAATATTCTAAAAAGTAGAACTGTATAAAAAGCATATTTAAAGCATACCTTTTAAATACATTATACTAGTTCTTTATTGTTTAGTCAGCATAAATTGATAAATAATTGAAGTCATATAATCTCTGAAAGTGCCCTAATCCGCAGATATGTTAAAGGACCTGTGGATCCTACATGGAAATGGGAAGTACAAACATCTGCCTAACATCATGACTTACATCAATATCCCTCTTCACTCAAGTCAACAAGTTGTAAAGTTCCCTGTTGGAGACTAGAAAATAAATACTTAACTGGCGCGATCAGGAAAAAAATAATTTACTGAGATTTATTTCATCATGTTCATTAGCAAAAAAAAACCATCCAGTTGTGATTATATATATATATATATGTATATATACCAATGTAGGGTATTTTTGAGCACATTTCTATAATCTCCATCTTTTTAATGGAAAAAATATCAGCCTAAATATCAACTGTAGTCCGAATGCCCTGTCTGTTCTGTGCATGTGGTGTGTATAGACATATTTAACTTTCAAGTCTTGCATTTAATTTAGAACATAAAATATAATATGATGTATTCCCAGCTTTTTAACTCCAAGGCTATCATGTAGCCATAACGGTACAGGAACTATTACAATCCTACAAACATAAATTCCAGGAATTATCTAAAATATGGTTTATGTATGCTTTTCTAATAATGCAGGAAATTAAAATCAAAAGAAGGGAAATTCTATCCCTGTAATTACCCTTATGTTTCCTTTACACACTCTTATACTGACTTTGATAATAAAGTCATCAAATGGAAGGCTCATATTCATATTACACACAATACCCTTTTGAAGTAGGAACAATATATATTAATTTTTAATGCATATATATATCACTGGGCACTTATAATACTGACTAGAACAGGACAGGCACAGCCTCACCACGGGGCCAGGTGGCAGAGGAGCCCATGGACCAAGTGGGTGGGCGAGGCAGGGCCGGGCAGCCCTGTGCAGGCCGCAGCCATGTCCTGGCAGAGCGCGGTCCCGGCCACCAGGGGCAGGCAGTGCGGTCCACGGCCCTAGGCCTTTTGTCCAGGCCTTGGGTATCCCTCCTGCTGCTGAAAGCTGGGTGTCTTCCACAAGGGCAAAGGGAGAACGGTATAGTGGGCTTGTATAGATAGGATCACTACAAGTTTTGGAAAAACATCCAGCTTGGGTGACTACATTACTTTGCCCCACGCTGCTCCCCAAGGTAGGCGTGCAGAGGAGACAGCCACAGGGAATATTGGTTCAAATTGTGCAGTGTAGAGCTCAGCATATAGTAGCTTAAATAACTAATGAGAAGGGGTTTACCCTACTGCAGGAGGGTTTAAATGGTGTAGTCTGAAATGCTCCTTTCTGCTGTCTGTGTCTTCTGGCAGCCCGTCATACAGCAGTCCGCCATACACAAGAGACACCCTGCAGGGACGTGAGGCAGGCGGTCAAGGGACTGTATATCCTCAGATGTCTCAGGAAGATTGAAGAGAAAACAGTCTTTCAAAATCCAGAGGGAAATGCTAATAGGTATGAAAAAATACATAATAAGGAGTAGAGCTGAAAATATGGATGTTTCGTCAAAAGAGGCATAATAATGATTTGCGTGTGCATAAAACTCAGCCAGTTTAAACACCGACTAACGGGTTGAACTGTGTTGTGAGTACAGAACACATTCTCATTTATATTGTTTGACTGAAAATCGTTATTGCTTTGCCTATAATTGCCATAATTTATCACATTGTTTAAATTTACCAGTAATATGCTCCTATTTGTCTACAGTCAAACTCTAATTGCACATAATTAATTATTGGTTTTGCCCAATTGCTAATTGCCTTTAACATACACCTAAACATAAACATAAAAATATTACCTCAAAGATTACTTCAAAGCAAATGAAAAAATAACAATTTGTTCAACTCTTTATACGAGGTATAATTCTGTTTTTATAGCATGAAGGATTGGCAAAAGTGTTAGAACAGCACGTGATGGCTTTGTAAATGATGAGGTAGGAATTCTCATACTTGTTTTCTATACACTTGAGTGTACTTCAGAAGTACGTAACCAGGTAGATTGTAGTGTCTGAGATGGTGACATATAAGGAGGAATAAATAAAATTTAATAATAAATAAATATCAGTTAAAAACATCAATAATCTCAGTCTTAGCACTTTGAAAATAGCCTATTTATTATCCTGAGGCTGAAGGAAGGCCCTAACCTTGACACAACAACGCTTGCTAATAAAAGATTAGTTTACAGCACTGCTGGATCCACAGTTTTACCCTTTCTGGTGATGCGGTCTTACTGCAGCTGTAGAGAATGCAAAACTCTAAATAGTTTTTTAGTTCATCAGTGTGGAGAAATAAGACCTGGTATGATTTTAGCTCTAACTCATACCTTAAAATGCTTAGGCACCATGCTTAGGAAGAACTAAGTAATACT
Organism: Aythya fuligula; assembly: GCF_009819795.1. Taxonomy (NCBI): domain Eukaryota; kingdom Metazoa; phylum Chordata; class Aves; order Anseriformes; family Anatidae; genus Aythya; species Aythya fuligula. The sequence continues at coordinate 21,491,735 of NC_045562.1, read as the reverse complement.
CAAAGCAACAGAAAAACAGCATCAAAATAGAATTAATTTTACTGAAATTAGCTATCTCTAGAACTAAGAAGTGTGTCATAATCAAATAGCTATTATAGTTAACGTATACCTACTGTCCCTAGTGCATATATGTATGTATGTGTACATTTCTAGACATTCAGTATGGGATAGGCAGAGCTTATCTAGTCTAGATTCAGTATGCTATATTTCAGCAATTAGTTTGCATTGCTAGCATGTCTTAGGTATTAATGAGGAATGTCACAAAAGAGCTACTCAGCAAACTTGGTTTTTTATTAGCTTAAAAGTACAAAAAATGTATATATTTTTAAAATACTTTTGAGAGCAATGCTAATTGGAAAAAATAGTTTAATGGACTTACAAATGGATAAGAACAAACTGTTCCTCAAAGATGATTGCAGCTTGCTTAGAATTCAGAATGCCATCACATTTTCATTCTCAGTATGAATTGAGGTTGTATTGTACAGTACATAAATGATTTTCTTCAGCTTTTTAAAAGGCAGCATGTATTAATATTTTAAACTGAAGTAATTGCTTCTTGTTCAGCAATGGGTTTCATTTATGAGTGTTTATCCTTGGCAAATGGAAAGTATGGTTAATCTAAGTTAAAAATGGGTTCTTTAAATAGCTCTAATTACATTCTGTTTATATTTGTACATTTTAGACACTTAAGATTTAATCGGTAGCAGTTCTAACAAACCATAATGTTTATTAGCTGGTTTTAAATTATTGTTATGGATGGTAGTTCAATGAGAAAATAAACAATGATTTGTCTGCTATAATGCATAGTAAATAAAAGATGGGCCAACACGGAACACAGAAATTATATATTATAGCATTTGATTTTTATATTAGAAACATACAGATTTGAAGAAAACTTGAAAAAATAAAGGAAACAGCTTCCATATGTCATCTCACTTATACAGAGTCTTAGAATTTTGCATATTTGCTTGTTCAAAATCAAAATTTTGGAATGTTACTGTTCTTTTATTTTGCAACAATCATAACATTTGTAGCAAGATACTGGCAATGCCTTAAAAGCTTTTAACTGTACACTCCCAAATCCTATCTTGCAAACTAGATTTGCAGCATCAACTGAAATTACCATTTGAAATTAAAAAGCATTGAAGGAATTGGGTATAAAATGATTACCAAAGCCTCCATTTTATTATCTTGCACAAACACCAGTACAAGAAAAGAGATGAGTTCTTAGATAACCAGATTATTATTTTTTTAATAATGAACTGTTCAACAGCAACAGAAAGACATGACACAAAGTTTATAATACAATAAAATGCTAACCTTAAGTCTTCCTTTACCTAGATCTATATAGATCACATATAAGGACTGACTCAAGACCAATTATCCTAGGTTGAACATTAATGATATTTAATGAGATCACTTTTAAAAAGTAAACTATCAAAATATTTTTCAATCAAGTACATTAAATTGCAGAGCTACATTATATTGGATGCTGAAAGGTAAAAGAAAAAAAAAAAGTCTTAGTTCTTTTAACTAGCATGGGATGATTTAAAAATGGAAATGAGTCTGGATTGTATTGGTGGTGTAACATGTTTCTGGGTGCTCAGGGTTGAGTTCTACCATTCAGGGTAATATTGCGGCCAAAACCAACTTTGAGCCAGAATCCCTGGTTGGCTTTGCAATGTTCTTGTGATTTCTGGAAACAGGTTAGAGAGAGGCTATTTTAGTACGTTTGCCTGGCAGTTCTCCAAAAGGTTGGGCTGTTCAGGATTATCAGAGCATCCTGCCAAGAAACGCATGACATGCTTTGCGTGATCCCAGGAAGATGGGGGTTAGCGGACAGGGTATGCCAGCTCTGGATTGGCAGATTTCTTCCATGACAGAATCTTCAGCAGCCAGTGGAGTTGTATTTGTCATTTTTAACAGGATTTTATGCTTCTTTTAAAAAAAAAAAATATGTATATAACTGAATTCTATAAATCTAAAGATGAGAAATGGTACTTCGCATTTTTTTAATGTTTGCAACCTACCTTCTACGCAAACAGTCTTGCAGAAACATTATGCACTTGTGCATTTCTCTCTGCTTCTCTCCCCTCCCCCCCCCCCAATAACTTTGAAACACAATGGTTTCAACTAAATTTGACAGGGTCTAGAGGTCTCAAAAATAATTATGTTCATACAAGCTCCATAGAAAGAGAACGTGTATAACCTCTGAGTGCCCCCTTAGAGGGAAAACAGGCAACAGGAGATCAATCCCAGTTAAGAGGCTGGAGAATCCATGTGGGAAAAAAACATTGGAAACATCCTAACTGCAGGAACACCTTTGGCGTTTCACCTTCTTAAACACCCACATCAGCCACAAGTTACAGTCATATTGGAAAACAGTTTGGGTTCTTTTTGGACTTCAGTGTTAGTATGTTATGGACATTTAGAGGAAAGGAATACTTAGGAATTAGTAAAAAAATATTAGTAATAATTCTAAGCTTTTTCTTGATGATATTGGAAACATCTTTGAAATACCCAGTTTTTACAAATTGTGGAATGACTGCTTCCACTGCAGTTGTGCTCTGTACTCAGACATTAAATAAAATACTTCTTCTCCTTGTTAAGCTTATTTGATATGAAAAATTAACAAGGTTTAATAAAATCTAACTTTGAATTAGTTGACTGAGTTTGTTAAAATATGTGCTTTCCCTCTGTGGTTCAGATAATCTTCTTTTCTTATCTGATCTAGAGTTGTTCAAGGCCTTACGGAGATTTCAAAGTGGTAACTATTAGAATATAAAATTAATTTACGCAAATCTATTTTGCTTTAATTTCCCTTAATAAAATGGTGAAGTTCTGATTATAAAGTAAGGGTTTGCCTTTGTGTATATGAATAATCTTGATTTTCTTACTGCAAGTTGACTGTGGTTGGGAATTGTTGGCTGTTAAAAGTGCTCCCAGAAGGTTAAATAATGTAGTTTTAGATATTTAGGGTGTGCTTATTCTCTCTCACAGAAAAGATTAATAAAAGGCAATATTACCTAAATGGTTAGATTGTGTCCTCTTCTCCTGTAGGAAGAGAGATTTTTGTTTACAGTGAAGAAGAAAATTTAGTCAGGATTCCTTTACAAAGCTTACACCAGATGCACAGCTCAGCTTTGCTCTTGTAAATAAATATGCATAGAAGATGAGGACATTGTATTTTGTTATTAAATTTAGCTTTGAATCTTGTTGCCAAATATGTAAAATCTCGCAAATACATAAGTCTCAACCTGGCTCAAACCTTATTCTAGAGATTATATCCTCCTACTTTAGCCCTCAGAATTTTCTTCTGTTACAGTGAAAGTAAAAACTTTCCAACTTTAAAGAAAGACATGGAATGTGGAAGATTTGACTCACAGAAAGCATCACCTCTTGCTTAGGATAGACCTAATAAATTGCTGGAGGCTAACTCTTTCTTTGTGAAAAGTTTTTCAGTAAATCTTCCCTATGTTCCTGCTCTTTCAAAAATGTCTAGTATTGGCCACTACTGGAGGCAGAACACTGGGCTACGTCATCTGCTGATGTGTGTGATGCATTGTACCTCATTTTGTATTGCGTGTCACGGTCAGTAAAAGTCTTCCTCTTTTTCATTTTGCTTTCTGAATAAGTCTATTGTATGTTGCAGATCTACTTCCAGATGTAATCATGATTTTAAACCTAGTGGGAATCCCTTAAACAACAGTTTTTCATTCTCTTTGGTCTTTCTTAGTCCAAAGGAAGTCTAGTCTAGTCTACTCTTTCTTGATCTGTGATGTTAGAACTGTTCTGTTTTGTATAAATAGTTGCATTCCATGGTAAAGAGGAAAAACTGATTGATTTGATGGGTGTAGTACTCAATTGAGGTATTTAGTCTGATTTAAGGAGGGAAGACATGTCAGATGATTGCCCCAGTCATTGGTCCTCCTTGTGGTTTTAACAATCAACTCCATTCTTATGTTTAGAAATTATCTAGTTGGCTTTAGGACAGGTTCCCCAGTGTTGGTGATAGCTGTTTTCCCAGCACAGCCAAGGCACAGTGTTCAAAGTCCTAAAAGAAGCATAGAAGTCACTTGAGCTCTACTCTCATTTTGTCAGGAAAAGCGATAAAGAAATGATTATGGCTGAAGGTCTTATCTCTGGGGAAACATGTATGGGGAGAAGGAAGCTTCCTAAACCCTCTGAAAATATTGTAGAGAGGTACTTCTGCACATGTTTTCTGGGAGGCATGTTGGTTGCCTCATGAAAAAAGGAGAGCTGGCAAAGAATTTACATCTGAGTTGTGTATGCCACTAGCGTTAATTTCTGTCAAAATCCTAAGTATATTAAAATAAACAGGCCAAAACTAAACTAACAATTATCACATTTAAAATGTGCTTCTGAATCTCTGTGCATTTATGTCTGATTTATATTTAATCTTATCTGGACTGGAGCATTTTTTTTTAAATTATGATTACATTGTTCTCCTTTATATTTACATTTTTAAAACAGTTTCTGTGTACTTAAGGTCATATTTATAAGTCTGTCATCCATGCTACTGCCCCTAATGACTGACACTCACGGATTCTGTATTGACTCACATACCATGCTGATATGCTTCTTCAACCCACCTCGGACATTACATTAGCTCACTATAGATTTTGCACAGAAAATCAAATAGATTTAAATTTATTCCTGTGCCCTATGAATCTGGTGATGTTTTCCTCTTTTGTTTTGCAAACATGACATTTGCTTTCCAGTCCCCCAGCTTGAATAGATTTTTGCAGTTTGAGAAAAGCAGAGTGGAAAACATAGCAACCCTTAACATTTTTTTCTGATGGTTCTTTTTTTTTTTTTTTTTCACTTTTCATTTGCCCTGTGTTATAGAATTGTCATTCATCACTGAGATTAGAAATTACTAAAAACTCTTCATTTTGACTGAACAGACTCCGCTATGTACAAATCATTTGCCTTTTAAACTAGTTAATTGTATGCAGTTAGTATTCTTTGCCATATTTTCCTGCATTCTTAAAATTCTGAATGAAAAATGTTCCAAGACAAAGACTTATTTTCAGCATTTTAGAAAGCTGTTCGCATAGCGCGTCAATAACATCACAGCAGGTGAAGGTCCCACATGATTCCACCATTCAAGAGAACTTCTTTCATATGTGATTAATTCCAGGACCCATTTAATCCACCACATTATGATGGTCAATTTGGGACATCTGTGCTGATGAAAATGACTTTTGATTGTACCTAGATGGCTTTTACATGCAGTACTACATGCCGGTTTACTCTCCAGTTCAAAGTGAGATAAAATAGAGTCCATTTTCTGGATAGGGCTTTTTTTTTTTTTTTTTTTTTTTCTTTTTTTTTTTTCTGGCTAGCTAATCAGCATTTATGTGTCTTATATTGAATTATCTGGTTTTTAATCTCTGGTTTAGGAATATTCCTAGATATATCCAAGTATTTTGCTTTTAAAAATTAGACAGTGGCATTTTGATGTTATTTATTGTCACTTTTTCTATGGTACCTAGTAACATGTATCTGCATTAATAAACAAATAATCTATTGTATTCATACTGGCTCACATTAACATGTACGTGTACAGGAAAATAGGTGCTCTGTGTAGAGAATTTAGTAGGTTCTATATTAGAAATGGACTACATGAAGTAAGTGTTCCTTAAAGCCGTTGAGTATTATAGAGTTTCCATTGTTCCTCGCTTCCTAAACTCTGAAATTCACCTTTCAAGCTGATTTTCAGTGTGCTTACCATCTTGGTGTGAATTAAATTGCAATCTCAGCCAAATGTTGGACTGTAAAATGACTCTGTTAGGATTAAGGCCTGGGTGACTACCTGATAGAATGGTACTTATCTTAACTGATAGATTTAGCTGATACCACTCAAAAAAAAAAAAAAAAAAAAAGGAGGAGAGAGAGAAATAAAGTGGATTCAAACTTAATTTCCTGGGAAAGATTCTTCCAGTCTCTCAGGCTTCTAAACAAGCCATAATTCTGCCTACCATCCTGTGCAAGGAGAAAGGGGAAAAAGAAGAAGCAAAAAGGAAAAAGGGGAGAGAGCTTGATGATTTCTTTTTAAAATGTAGTAGAGGCATTTGTAATGCTATGTTGTTCCTTATTTAATATTTTACAGTAAAAATCGTGGAAAAACAAACATTAAGGTTTTAGGGAGAAGCTAAATTGGGAAAAGCTCAGAAATGTATGATAGGATTATTTTTTTTAGCTGGTATAATTGGTTTGACGGTCCCACTAATAAAAATAATTAAAAAAAAAAAAAAAGTAAAATTTAATGAAAGGTAAAAATTTAATGTCAAGTAATGTCAAGTTCTTTCAAAATATTTATTGTGTACATTCACATTGTATTATAGTAAATTGAGACATATCATGAGATATCTAGTTTGCAGTTGTTGATAGTTAATTAATATCTCTAAATTTTATTATGCCTTCCACTTATACAGAAATAGATAATGTGTAGGAAATCTTTATATTCCTAATATTGTTTTTCAAACTCTCAAATCAATTTCTTAAGAAAATCAAGACAGAAGTTAGAACAACACTTCTGTCACCATAGCCTGTATATCATCACTTGTATTTGCCATACATATCCTACTGATAGACATCAACATCTGAGACAAATATAATACAAATCTTAATTACTGTACAGATTTCTGCAGTTTTGAAAATCAGGATAGCTTTAAAAAAAAATACAAAAAGTCATGCTATTAGGTCACCACCACCATCACCAGCCACACAAAAGGGAGTCTGTGCAGAAAAATGGGCAAAAGGAAGAAAAAGAAATGCATACATTAAGTTCAAAACTCTTTTAAAAAATACTTACACCTTAAGAAATCACAAAAATTGAAAGTAGCATGCAATTTTGTATGGTGGAATGTCATTAGCAAGCTACATTCTTTACAGTGAAGCTACAACCAGCTAGAAAGCATTTAAAATCACTGTTTTCTTTTCTAAAACAGGAGAATGCAACACTGCATTGCCAGATTAATACAGTCCTGCAATCTTATTTTACCACTATTGCAAAATTATCCTAATCCATTATTAACATGAAATTATATCAATGTAATAAACGTATCCCAAAGACAATTTAAAGTTGACCAAGTCAGAAATCAGGTTCATGTCTTGGTTCATTTGCAACAACTGTTTTTTTGTGCCTTTTTGAAAATACAGGCTCCTTTCTGATAATCTTTCCACCTTCAGTGTGTTTTGGTCATCATATTTCCTTTTACAATAATTAAGATAAGCTGGATAATTCTGCACAACAGTCATCGCTTATAATTGCTAAGGTCATAACAGGTATCATCTTTCTCCATTTCTTAATATATTTATATGCTGATTCCTATGTTATTGGAAGTGAAGTAAAGGGTGCAGGCAAGACTAAATGACAGGTTCCTAGACTTTATTGTTCTGTTTCTATCCTCTAAAGCTAAATTCTTCATCAAGACTGAGGATTTGATGCCTTGGTGAGAGTGAACATCTTCTAGCTATCTCCTCTGTGTCCTCCTTCCTTATCTCTGATCCCTCTTACTACATATCTCTCCCCTCAGAGGTGCATCTCATCCTGAGTCATCTTCTGTGCATCTTCCTCTGCTCAGGTGTTTCCTGCCCCTAGCACTTAGCATGCCTGCCTAACAAAACATATTTTTCAGACATGCCATATGCTCCTGTGATGGGATCCAGCTTTAGCAAACTTGGAGGGTGTTTTGTCCATGGCAGAGCCAGCGGGAACTGGTGGTGCCTCCTCCCACACAGGTTACTGTGCAGACCCCCTACTACCAAAGCTCTGCTCATTACACCCAACAAAGCATTTTAATCTGCTTATAAATCTGCTTACAAACCTTGTGGTAAGAAAATAATTAGAAATGTGATCATTAAAAAGATTAGTTTTAGTTAACGCACATCTATAATTTTAAGATTTAAAACATTTGTGTTTCCAAATCTTCCTCTCTCACAAGATGCAGAAATCAGACTTCTTGTTTTCATTAATCTTCATCTCTAACTAACATTTTATATTAAGCATATTAAATATTTACGGTGGGTTATTTGTTCCTGCTTCTGGGTGAGTTAAAAATGTGGAAAATTCTCTACCTGTATTACCACTGTAATCTGCAGAAAGCAGAGTTTATGGCAGTCACTGCTCAATGATGCTTTCACACATCATTCATTGTTTAAATGAATTAGACAAGCTTGGTGTTTAAATACAGCATAACACACTTTTACACAAGCCAAGACTATACCTTTGACCCTATGCTATCAGGATCTTGTTTTATGAATGAAACATAAGGTGGAGATCCTACCCAGCAGCTGATTTTGGGAATAAAAAAGAAAAGAAAGAAAAAAAAAAAACAAAAAAAAAACACTACTATTATATTGTAAAAAACGTGTCTTTGGGGGTAATACCCTATTGGGGTTGCTGTTTATATGCTTTTAAGTATGGTTGCCATCAGTCCAGCTGCAACTCTATCATTTCTACATCCTCAGACTAATATATTCTCTTGCTGATCCTCACAGGGTATCCTAGAGCTATATGGTAACTCCAGAGGTTGGACAGTGAGACAGGTAGAAAGACAGACTTTATCCATTTTCAAATATGCAATTAGCAAATTTTCTTTGTAAGATGATCAGTGCAAACACTAATTACAACATGAAAGCCTAGCTGACTGCTCAGGTTAGCGGTGTGAGTATATTCTTCTTGCAACCTTGGTGAGGCTGTGTAGGAGCATCCATTTGTGAGGGACAGAAGAGAAGTCTGGTGCTTCTGGCAGTTACCTAATTTCTTTGAAGGAGGTCAGTATAACAGGCAGCAGATACAAGTGTAGGCTGCCACTTCATCTGCCCATAAAGAAGGCCATTGCAAGGCCAGTCAACTCTTCAAGACTTCTCTAAGCTGAAGAAATATGTAGAGAGCAAGTGCATACTTTGCACTTATTTATGCTAGTGTAATATTAAAATATAGCTGATATGCCTCTTTAAAGACTTGAAAAAATACTATTTAAATAATTTACTTTGCAGCACATAAAATTTATAATACACCTTCATTTATTTTTTTTTGTTTACACTGTCAAAGTGCCTACGTCCTACATGAACGATATACTTTATGCCAAAAGCCAAGCATATAAACATTTCAAAATGCTTATACTGTAGACTTCATAAAGATGATGCTCTTTCAGGGGAGGGAGGTTGTTTGTGATTTTGTCTGTTTGCTATATTGTACAAAATATGGATATTATTGTGTACAAAGAATTTAGAATCCAAAGGGTCTGGACTACAGTCTTACACACAAGTTAATAATATGTTGTTTTTTTTTTTTGCCCTTAGTGTATATTCCTTTTTATAAAGCTACTTCAGCAAAAAGACAGATCAAGAACTGGAGAATTAATTGTGGTCAGATGTGTATGCATTTAATTTTGCAATGTATAAAGAATAACAAAAAAATGAAGGTTACTTTTTTGTATCTCTGTGAGTATCTGTTTTTTTAATATAACTTGGATCTTACTGTCTTTCTAGTTCAAATACATAGAAAAATGTCAGTGCAATAAGGTAAATATCCTAATATATCACCAGACTCATAACACTGATTTTTAGTGTGAAAATTTTAAATTAGGATGGTGATTAACCACTTCTAACATCCAAACAATTCGAGCACATCTGTGTCATACTATTGTGTTACCATAAAAACATTTCCATCAAAAAACTGAACTCTCTAACACCACTGAGTCCAGTGCTGCTCTTTTGTTTAATAATTTAGATTTTGATGAAAAGTAATAGATTAAATTTGTTATTAACTCTATAAATTAATCTTTCTTTTTTATGTCCTTCAGGGATTCAGAACCCAATTGAAATATTAACTTGTGATAAGATTGTCTTGATGTGGTATTTTTTTTTTATTTTTATTTTTTTTGATTTCTTAATAAGTGTATTGGTTTGGGAGAGGATTAAGAGTATATTTAATTATGGATTTTTTCACTTATGTGTGACTTTCTTCAAGAAAAGTAAAAACTTAACATTATTCCTTGGGAAACATTAAAAAATGCCACTGAATTTGATCCACAGCATTTTTCTGGATGAAGATATAGCAATAAAGGTTATACAATTCAGTAAAAGTGAAACCAGTGTTTAGCACTGTAGGAAGAACAGAAAATGAAGAACAGGTCATTCCTTAATGAAATCCTATCACACGTCCTTTCTTGACTTATGGGTCTTTCTTTTGGTTGTTCCAGTTCTACCTACCTAGCATGAGCTACATCATTTATTGTCCACTCCAAATGAAATTAATATGAGAAGTGAAAATCAGGTAACTCAAGGGTAAAGATGTCTTACTGTGAATGAGCTTCTGCGTTTTACCAAACAGTTTGGTTTATACAAAGTAACACTGTAAGTTTATTTGAGGTAGATTTTAAAACCGTGCTTTTACTTTGCATTTACAATGAGTTTTTACTTTGTCTCCTTGTGTGGGAATCCTTGAGTCAAGTAGAAGTATTTACTAAAACTGCTTTTTGCTTGTTGGGGGACAGAGGGGTGTGAGGGGACAATTCAATTCAGATGGTGAGATAAAATTGAATAGCACAGTCTTAAAATAGCCAAAAATCAATTTTCATTGCATTTATTTGTCAGCATTCTATTATGTACTGCTTTGGTTTTCCAGTTCAAATCACTTGTAAAAACTATTTAAAAAAGAAAAAAAAAAAGTACAGGGCATGAAGGTTTGCCCGATATTCTAGTGTTCATAGTATAAAGCAGGGATTGTGGTCTGTATACATCTGTGACTCATGTGATAAGAAGTTTGGGGGTAGAAAAGTTTTAGGCGTGTTTTTCTTGAAGGACGTTTATGCTCTTTGTCTCTTACTGGACATAGAAACTTTTGCTCTTCGCTTTCTCTCACTCTTCCACAAGGAGGGTGTAGCCTTCCTCATTTATAGGGAGAGTTTATGAAGAAACCTATAAAATGACAGTTGAGGATGGTTCATGTCTTTTATGCTTCTAGCACACACTCCCATTATATGCTGTACTTTGTTGGTCCTCCCCAGCCCTACTGGATATTTTGAGGTGCACAGCCATTTTCCAGAAAACTTGAAGGGCTTGAAGGTTGGAAGCTTAAAGGTGTAAAGGCAATGCAGTCAGTGTAACTAGAAATGCTTGAGAGGCAGAAAGAAAATAATGAGGGAAAAAATGTCAGCTGCTAAAGAAAGAAAACTTTTTCCTGCCATCCTCCCCAGATGAGGAAGTGAATCCTTTCATGTTACCCACGAAGATGAATTCTAAATATTTGGGATATGAGCATGTGAATAGCTATGCCACTGAAAGTAATCCAAAGGAAACAGAAAAGTTGCAGTTACTGCATATGCTTTTGCAATACTTCCATTGTTAAGGTCAACAAAGACCCGCAAAAAGATGCAAATCAGTAAACTGTAGAGGAGAGCAAGGTAATCCACTTTATCATTGAATAATGTACCATACACAATTATTAGGCATGAGGGGGCAAGCCTTTTCACAGGCAGGATAAATAAGAGCTATTGTAGTATGAAAAAGAAGAAACACATTAGTCAGAGCCATTAGTTCTTGCCCATCCTCCTTTCTTCCTTAGAAAATTGAGGGCAGCCATCTCTGTTGTAACGGTTAGAAAAGATGCTGCTCTGAAGGCATAGGAGCCTTGCAGACATTAAGGAGCTAATTGTCCAGTCTCACCAGCTTGCTGAGAAACTGAGCCACTGATGGCAGGTCCTGGTGGGTAAGTTTCATTTGTGTCTTCTTGATGGGTTTCAGTTCTGCAACAGTTTTTAGAACTGCAAATCTGCTTAATTCTTGCTGTGAGAAAATGAAGTAAGCTTTTTCTTTGTTATCTTTTTCGTGACTATAAATAATTATTTTAATGCTAGCTCTGACTGAACAATATGGTCTGTAACATCTTTAAGAGAGTAATTAATTTGATCAAACTACATCCTAATTCTGGAGTAGACTCTTAATGCTGTTTTTGTAGATTACATTCAGAACTTAAGGCACCCCGGTCAGGTTTAGGATTCCCCAGGAAGCCACGGGTCAGTTATACAGCATGAAGCAAGTAGCAAGCCGATAGCATGAGATTGCAGCCAGGGAGAACCACACATCACTCACTCTGAACCTGGTCCACTGCATGATGTAAAGGTAGTAAGTGATGCAGTTTCCCTGAAATAAGATTCAAGTATTCATATATCTGGCTACCATGTAAGAAAGTTGGAAGAGATTAGAGATTACACAAAGAGAGTAGACTGCTGCACAAAGGGATGTACGGATATGATTGTTGCTCACTATCATCACTACCTGTTTTCAATAAGGCAGCTTTTGATTTAGGATGTGTTGTTGCAGTTTATGGAATAAGGAATGGCAAGGGAAAATAAGATTATTAAGGGACGGGGAAACCAAACTGATAGTTTTTTAATGACCATGTAAGGTATATCTGTCAACGGGACATTTACAGTGAACATTCCTGTAAATCTGAGGATCATAATAGCCTCGGTTATCAAAAATTCCCACAGAAGTCTACAAAACTGATGATGATATCCAATTTGAGGTTAATGCCCTTGTAGTGCTGAGAGGGCTGAGATCTTCCAGCCCTTAACAGGTTCAGAGGTGATTTTTTTACCCGTTAGAACTCTATGGCTTCATTGCAGAAAAAAGCACTCCTGTTAGTAGTGTCATTTAGAGACCAGTCTTTTGACCAATATCAGCTTGAACTTCCAAGATAATTAAGACTGACTGAGGAAAATAGAGTGATACCACTGTCTCTTCTGCTGCTATGCTGGAGTTAATCACTCTTCTGAGGAAACTGGTTTAATGAAAACACCGAGAGTAAGTGAATCATTTGAGACTTTTTGTATTCTAATTCTGCTCACATCTTCCTCTTGGCAAGTGGTCTTTTATTTCAAGGATGATTAAACCAAAATTGTGTCAGGGATGGACACTGAACAACAAAAGTAGCTTGAACTTCTTTCTAAAGCTTCCATTTTGTCCCTTTCAAAGACCCATCTCAGGAGATCCATTTAGAGGAAGAAATACCCTGCCTTGTAAAGCTGTTAGGACAAAGTTCTTTGATTGAAAAAGGGGGTTCAACATGCATTATTTTTTAATCCAAAATAGGAATATACTGCCTATCTTGGGCCTTTGATTTCCTGAAAATTCTGCTTCCAGAATCTCCTCATTAGAGTTTTAGAGCAAGTCTTAATCTGGTATCCTGGTTGTACAGCCCATTACCAGTGTAGAATTGTGTCCTTCTGTAGCACTGAGACACTTGGCTGACCCACTGCTCCTCAGAGGGAAAAAAATAAAAACCTGTTAATTTCATTCAAATTAATTTCCACCTACAGAAAATCTTTCATGTGCCCAACTGAGAGTTCATAGAAGTATGGTTGAACTCTGGTAGCCAAGAGCTTTCTCTCCACCATGGAAACTCCAAATATTAAATTGCATCAGCAAATCTGAGATTAACATGAGCTTCACCAAGGACACTTCTCATACTTAAAGGACATATGGACAAAGGTGAGGCAGATCCTATCAGAAAGGTCACTGAAGTTGTGTGAGCAAAGCCTGAGTAGTAAGTGGATTGGTTTGATGACAACGGCTGGTGAACTTCCACCATCAAAAACATATACATATAGTTTTGTTTCTGAAAAGCAAGACGTTTTTAATCTGGTAGATTAAATTGAAGAGGTGGAACATACTGTCACAGCTGTTTCACCAGTCATTGCCAGTTTTAGCAATTTTAGACTATTAACTATGACTTTTGTGATGCCATGAGGGGTTGTATAGCAGGAAATAATTGCAGATCTGTACAGTGTATTTTTGGTGCCTACATGTTTGAGTTTTCATAAAAGCATCACTCTGCACATTTTGGCACAGTGGGCAGCCTTTTCTCCAAACAGGCTCAAAATCAACTAAGCACAGAACCCTTTTTTTTTTTTTTTTTTTTTTTTTCTTTTACATTAAATACTGATAAATAGTTATGTCTAAATAAAGAAGGCTGATATTTACTAAGCAGTGAGGAAGTTTCCCAATGTCTGTAATTTTTTAACTTACCAGAAGGTACCAGTTTCCAATCTACTAGGACTTCTCTGCGTAATTATTCTTCAGGAAGAAGCTTATATGAGAACCTGTGAATGTCTGTTGATAACTTACAAAAATATATTGTTTTATTAGACCTTTTTTTTTTACACTGGTGAGATATAATCCAATTTCTTTTTCTAGTGAGGGTAGTTGTGCAGAAAACCACATCTTGTTTCCAGTTCTTTGAAAGGTTTTCCAGTTTCTTGTTAGTTCTAACAACTTCCCTGTGAATATCATTCTAACAGAGTAATCCAGCCAAAGGGGTACAAAGGTCTCACGAGGAGGAAGACATGACAGAGCACCAAGTTCTAGCATTGTGTGTATAACCAATTACCTGTAGCTACTCACTATTTCAACATAATTGGATCAACAGTGTGTTTCCTTTAAGAATGGAATAACTCTTACTGCTAGTTTGTTCCTGTGGTGAGCAAGGCACAAGGCTGTTACGTAATCAAAGTTCAGAGCAACCTAAAATGTAAGGTTTTTCTATATTTAGTATATTATCTGTTCTTATTATAGATTACTTTAAGTGTGTCCTATTATTTTTGTGGTATGCTGGAACTTAAGCAATACAACTGAACACAAAGTTTCTTCAGCAATGAAGTTGGATTATACTGCTTGGAGATAATGACTTCGGGGCAGAAATTTGAATGTGTCCATTGTAACACATAAAGGTTCGGAACTTTCCCTCCAGATTTAAAGCTGACTAGCAAATGGAGTTAAATTAAAAATCTAATAGCTTCAGGAAATTTCTGATTGTGTACTGCCTGCTTTCAATTAAATGAGGTGGGAAGAACATTCAGTTATATTTAAAAGTTCTGGTTTTTAACATACGGACTAGATGGCAAATCATAAGTGCTTTGTATGTCTGTTCAGAGAAGGAATAATTTATTCTTTTTGGACAAGAGGAACTACATGTCTGTTTATTAGGATTATTGTTATCTGTTTCATTATAAGCATTAAAGGTAGTAAGCATCCATGGTTTTGGAGAAAAGTTTGCAACCCAGTGTATAACAGCTGTGTTGCGTTGTGACCTTAGCCACTGCCTTATGTGAACCTCAGGAGAAACCTAGAGAGGATCTTGGAAATAAAAACACTGAATTCTTTGTTATCATTGTGTTCATATGATGCTATTCATCGTAGTAAGAGTCACTTGATTCCCTTTTTCTGTTGCATTCATGTTAATATCCTGCTATAGCAGTACATATTTCCACCCGTTCCACCTATACTCAGTGAGAACTGCAGAGATCAGATGTTTAAAATACCTTTTTTTCTTCCAAGTTTCCATATTTCTTGAAATCACTTTCCACCTGTATCTAGTAATGTGTTAGAATAACGCATTTTAAACAATATCTGAAATTCAAAAATTCATTTTTCTATCCCTTTTTCCCTTTTTTTTTTTTTTTTAATTTATTTTATTTTTAAGTCTAACACTTATTTTAAAGCTAACACTTCTGATCAGAATCACAATACCTGGTTTGATTCCTGCAGCTGACATTACCCACTTTGTTAACTGGGATTGCATTAGTACGTGGTTTGGTCTTAATGGCATGTTGCCAGGAACAGGCATTATCACAAAGACTCGAGCTTCAGAAAGATTAACAGCAAAAATTTGGTTTTGCAACACAGCCATAAACAGTGAGTTTAGCTGCAAGATTTGAGTGTACATTAGTTCATATTGCCTTCTATTTTTATCTTAAAAGAAAGGTTGTTTGTTCCAAAATAGATGCAAAATGCAGAGCTGAGCCCACGCAAAATACCACTGCTGATCTTGAACTGTGAGGTGCTGCCTTTTTGCCAAGCGTGTCTAGCATGTCTCATCTCTCTTTCAAATGTCACTCCTCCTATTGCACACAGGGTTGCACCCTCCTATTCACAGTGTTTGAACTGATGCACTGAAAATCCAGATACGTCAGCTGTGACCTCTGTGATATCACCTGGATAGTCTTTGTGTGTGTGTGATCATTCTTTTTTTTTTTTTTTTTTTTTTTTTTTCTCCCCCAAGAGTTATAATCAGCCAACTTTCTGCTTGTATTCCAAAATCTCATTCTGTTGAACTCTATTCACAGGAGGCTTATGATGCATTTAAACTTTTTTAAGTTACTTTTTGAAAATTATTTTTCTAGTTACAACATTGTATGGCCATAATAAGGTAAAAATTCAACAGGGGATCTTCAATATTTGGCTGTAAAAGTCTCATTCTGAAGCTATAATGATTCATTTTTCTTTTCTAAATGATTTTCAGAATTGCTTTATATTAGGATTTTTATTCAAGCTTAAAAATCAAATGGAAAGCACTAATATTTATCTATAATGTGTATACATTACTTTAAAAATACCAGTCTCTTCTGTATCAATATGGGTGAATGGTTAGTTTTTTCTTGGTGGCAGGTTCAGTATTTCTGGATGATTAGATAATAGATTGCTTGTGGTTTTGTTCATTTGTGAGCTCAGTGGAAGTGAAGGTGAATTGACAAAAGACTGCACCAAGATTTCAGTATAAATCCGTTTCTGAGGAGTGAGGTTGGAAGTGGTTCCTAACACATTGTGTCCACTGCATCAGAACAGACTATGTATAAAATGCTGACAGCAGTACGAGTGAATATTAGAGTTGCCAGGCTTTTGTATTTATTTACACAGATATAATTAAACAATGTGCAGCACAGAGGAGAATTAGGTCCAGTAACATTAACAGCAAAATTAGTTTGTGCTGCAGTAACTACTTCTAAGTGACACAAGGCCAATAGGAACTATATGATGAAAAATTAAAGTTAGTATTTGCCTTGAGTAGCCTTTAGCAAATTGTACAAAGTATTCAACAGAAAAAAAAAATAACAAATGGTTAAGGGAAATTAAATTTGATAAATTGTACCATTAGGAAGCAGAGGTCTTGAAAGACCATAACCTACAGCATTCTTAAGGAAAAAGTAAAGAAGCTGTGCCTGTTATGTGTGTGGTGACAAAGTTTTGTAGCAGTAAGGCTTGCACTGAGCAGGGCACAAAGATTGCTCAGGTTACCCCAGTGTCAGTTTTCCTGACACTGGGATAGTTGTGTCAGGAACTTGGAGTAGATCTGCTGAAGGTTGATGTTGCTATCCCTCAAAATTTCATCAGCTAGTCAGCTGTGACTTACATTTAGTTCTGAGCCTCATTCCTTCCTGTGCTGAACCTGATGGCTCTGTCAAGTATTCCTGTTTGACACCTACCCAGTTTGAGGAAATGGCTTGTTGGTGCCTGCTCTTTTGTCACCAGTGTGTCCATGAAGCACTATGTCATTCTTTCTCTTCTCCAAGGTGTTTTACCATTGAAACCTGGGCAAAGATTCTGAGATAAAGCTGTGAATGCTGCTGCATTTTCCCCCATATCCGTATGAAGTTGTTAGAATACTGTATGCACTGTTGAATATTGTCAACGTATGACAAGTGCCAGTAGAGGCTTTCAGCTAGAAAACATGCATTTGCCACAGGTCACAGAGTAAGCATAGATACAGGAAAAACATTCAGAAGGAAAACATGAAAATTAACATAGACAAGCACAACAAATTTTGATAGGGTGCACTTTAACCCTCTCAGTGTCATCTTAAGATATTTGGGTCACACAAGGGCCTGGGACAGTTTCAAGACCTAAGAGATCTTACAGTGTAACTTCTACACAACAGTGCTTCTCTGTGTTAGGGTTCTGCAGTGATGGGCATCGCTGTAGATCTTGTATTAGATACACAGAAGTTGCAGCAAGAAAAGGGGATAGAAACACTGCTGGAATTCATTAACCCTTCCAGAATACATATGCATGGCGCATCTGAAGTGTTAAATTCTCATCAGCATGTATTGCCCTGGGCAGAACATTAAGCTAACAAGGCTGTAAAAACTCCATGGTTATACTCAACAGAGCTGCTCATGTGTCATTTATGGTTGGTATCCTGAGATGCAGAGGTGGTAAGATTTACCAGTGGTCACAGGGAAACTTGTTTCAAAAGCTGAAAATGAATCCAGACCATCCGGTGCCTAAGCTAGACTCCTGGGTTCTTTCTTCCTTTTGTGATTATTACTGCTCTTACATTAGTGCTGCCTCGTTTCCATGTGGTAAATAAAAGGTTAGGTAACAAGTTAGCAACGAAATTTAGTTCAATCCAATTTGCAGATTTTCTTGAAGTATCTCTCAAGAGTGAGGCAGCAGTGTAGAAATCTTTTTATCAGTGTTAAATTCTGTTGCATTTACAAGAACTGTTGCCAAAACTGAATTCTTTTTTGCTTTTAAAATCTTCAGCATTTCTCTGACAATATTTGTGGTTTATTCGTCATTATAATTTGAGCTAGAGCGTCCTTTTTGCAGAATTTGTTCCGCACAAGGTTCATAAAGAATATGGATAGAAGTGTACAGTCTCATAGCAGATACCTGTTCTTTTTACAGATTTATTTTTATTTCGGTTATTAGTGTGGGTTTTGGTCTATTAGAAAGGCAGCTTACAAATCTGAACTTCAAAAGGCTCACAGTGTGAGCAGATACAGGGTATATCATGAATCATGGAGAAAGCCAGGAGAGAGGAAGGGGAGAATCTCAAGGAGAGTTCTAAAAACTGCTTGATGTTAAACAGATACATCGTATTTTAGGTTAAGCCTTAGGGAGCTTAAGTTTTGAGTCAGTATCCAGAAGTTTTGTTTTCCTTTTATCGTGACTGTTGGGTGTGGGTGTGTGTATAATATTTTTCTGCACAGCAAAAGGTAAGGTCATGGGTAGGTAAAAATAAATTTGATGGGCTAAAAATTAAAGTTAAACCTTGATCTAGCCTCTTAGGGAGATAAGAGATGAACTGAGATGCTGAAGCATAAACATATGCCAGATCACTGCAGCTCTTACCTGTATTGTTTATTACACTCAGTATGTTGATACTTCAGCAGATGATGGAAATACAGAAGGATGTACAGTTGCCTATAATCTAGGACCCATGTGTATTGCTTCTCTCAGAGGCAGTTTTTTCTTCTAATTGACCACAGATAGTATTATCACTTTCTCTTAGAACAGTAAAAGCCAGAGAGCCATAACTGATGGGAGGCAGATTGCATTTCGCTTTCACGACAACTTCCATAGATTACCTGTTCTCTGAAGAATCTCTCTGGAGTTAAAGAAATTTCTCATATACAGTTATTCTATTTAGAATTAACAAGCAGTCCTGTGTGGCGACTCTCTTGTACGCTGGTGTAACAAATTCAGAATCAGCTGCAAATCGATTCCAAACTATCATTTATTTAGACATTTTTTTTAGCCTTAGCAAACAGCTTTTTCGTAACTTTAATTAATACATTGATTGCAGGCTTCCTAATAATTTCCCTTCATTATTAAGAAGTGGAGTGGAATTGCTTACATTCAAAAAAATACCTGTTTCACATACTGTCTGCATACCTCTCAGGAATATTACAAAAGGAAGTTTCAATGGTATAGAAAAGAATAAACACAAATTTAAAGAAATACAGATGAAATCCAGTGACCCTTAAAGGACTAAAGATAGAAGTACAGTAATAAAGACACTAGAGACTTGACTCAAGAGATCTGTTATACCCCTACCTCTTCTTAAGTTTTCCTGTGTAGTTGTAGGCAAATCTTTTGTCCGTATTTCCACCAGTCTTCAGCAAACAGAAGCACTGATTACTGCTTTGTTTTTGTTGTTTACTTACAAGATGCACTGGGGAAAAAATACCCATTTTTCCATCATTTCCTGGCTTATTATTCCTACACTAGCTTTTCTTTGCTTTCCAACTGTAGAAGACAAATATAGATCCTGCAGATCTACCAGCTGCAGGAAAAGGAGTTTGTCTCCCTCTTTCCAGGAGGCCAGTTTGACAACAATTTTAATCACTTTATAACCCACAGTGTACCATTAGTTGGGGAATGGAACATAGATCTGAATTAAATAAAATGCCACTCATAGTCAGGAGTCCTTTGGAGCTGTTACCATTACAATAAGTTATTTTTATTACTGCTTGAAAGTATTGATTTATGAGCACACAATAAATCCAAAGAATAGGCACATTTATAACACAGAAGACAGGAGTATGAGGAAAAAGAGAAATATAAAGTCCTTCATGTTGTGTTTTTTAGAACAGACAATGAATAAAAGAAAGTACATACAATAGAAGTGAAATGAGAGGTGTAGTAACTACCAGTAAGACAACAGCATCATAGAAATGCCATTGTTTTCCAGGAGTTTCTAAGTTCTTAACTGCCAAAGCACATTTAAAGACAAACTAAATATCTTTTGTCTTTCATCCAGTTTAAGAGGAATCTTTTGAGTGTTTCGAGACTGGTTCCATCCTTCCACCTTAGTGCAGTGTCAACAGAATTGTGCCCAAGCCGCACAGCCAGGTGCCTTCTGATTACACTTGCCCATGTTAGCCCTGCTCTTCGGGCAGTATTCTGAACAGATGTTTGATCTTGTGGATCATGGAAGTTATGAAGACCATATATCCATTACTGACCAGGTGCCAACAAATGCTCAGCACGCAGATTGCTGTTTGTCTGAGTGCAGCAAGTCCTTTATTGGAGATGCATTGGCACTACCATTCACATTTTACAAGCCAGAAAAGTGAAGCATGGAACGTGTGAGTTATTAAAACATTTGTTAGCAGGACACAGCTGTTCTGTATGGTTAGCTGTTAGCAGAGTGTGCTACTTGACTTCTACCAGATTTCTGGTGATAATTATAGTGTAAAAGGCTGACCTAGCTCATAGAGTAGATAATTTATCACTTCAAGGTGGAAATATAGATTTTTCTATGCCATTGTTTTCCAACAGTTCTCACTTTAATACACACACACAACTAACTGGATTGCTCTATTTTCAGGTGAACTTCCAAATACTCTTTCATTGTCTGTTAACAACTCAGAAATAAAACAAATACGCTGTACATGTTTAATGTAATTTTCAATGAAAAGATTGAAAGAATTTTTTTTATTAAAAAAATGAACAGTAGTCATTTAGGCATCTTGAAACATTTAATTATTTTTTTTTTGATTATTTAATGATTAAATAGAAATACGTCATCTTAAAGCTTACTTCAATATAAACAAAAAAAAAATAAAAAAGGAAAATGTGGAAGAAAACGAGGTTCCAAGCTATACTTCTAATGTTCTGAGAACACTCATGTGAGTTCTTCAGGTTTTCCGATCTTAGGAAATAAATTAATGTACTTTGGGAAATTCTTCACTGGTGACATTCACTAGGTTTAGAAGAAATAATTTGGTTCCAGTGCTGTGCTTTTAGCCTGGCACTCCTTCTCTGACATTGGTAAAATTCTTTGCCAAATACCACGGGGTTTTAAGTGCTGCTTAAGCCTTTGAAGGTTTTAGTGGGTCTTAAGAAGTGCCACATACCTTATGCTGGCGCACAGCCCAGGGTGAATTTCACTTTTGATGGCAACAGCTGTGTATCTATCAGGTTTCTGAAATGTGCAAGGAGGGCAGAACAGGGTGCTGCAGTCCACAGGCAGCTGACAAAAGCTGGGGAAACAGAGCTGCTTCATTAGAAGCAGGGCTACCAAATAACAGGCACCACCAGATGGTATTTGGGGGGGGAGGTATTTGTTTTTTAGACATTTGACCCTCATTATGCTCCAGAGCTTCCCTGTTTTTTTAGGCATTTAGAAAGGCACATTTCTAGCATGTGGCCCACCTTTGTTACAGGTGTCAGCCCTGGAAGTACAAGCACTCCTTCTTCTCTTCTTAGTACCTCCATGTTTCACCCGAATTTGCCACTGAATGAGGATGCTTGTGGTTACACTTTGGGGTTTTGAAAGTAAAAAAAAAAAAATCATGAGAAAAAAGTTTTGCAAATAACAAAATATTGTAAATATTGCAATGCTCTGAATATTTGAAAAATCAAGAAATGACGTCTGTAGAGCAATAAATAGGTTTTTTAATCATGCTGAAGTTGTATGTCTCACAGAAGATACACGTCACCTTGATCTTTTTTACTACTGCATGGATATTTAGCTTCATAATTTGAAGGTTCAGCTCTATCCATTGAAAGGCTTTTCAAGAATGAACAGGGCGCAAAGCCAAGATTTTTATTCTGCTTCCTAGAGAATTTAAAAACAAAGAAAAGGAAACAATGTTTATGGGTGTTTATAGTGGTTTTCTTGTCTAATATTGAATGTTTTCTTTGCTTACTTCGGCATGTGGATACTGAGTGAACTCCTAATCAAGCCAAGAACAAGCTCAGTAAAGTGTATCAGCTGTTTTGAGAGTTATCAAGGTTTGGGTTTACTTCTGTGAAAGAAGTAAAGCTGGTTAGTACACCTCCAGGATTTTCCTCAGTGATTCATGTCCTCTCCCCACTGGCAGCATAACCTAAAGCTACCCCAGGGCTTCCAGGACAGGGGAGGCAGTGGCACTGCTCCCTGTTGCTCTTTCTCTCCCACTGTGCAGTACTAAGCAGAGGCTGCAGCTTTTCCCACATCCTGCTCTCCACCTCGTCTTGAATTGCGGGTAAATTTGGGAGGCCACAGCAGGTCTCTGAGGCAGGTAACTTGAAAGCCCAGAGAGGGATGTGGGGCAGAATTTTGCACTGTTCAGTTGTAACCAGAATGCTTACAAAATAGCACAAATACTTCTTTAATGTACTTATCTATTTCAAACAAGTCAGATCTTCTTGCCAACTGATTAAATTGGGGAAAGAAAGGGATAAAAACAAAGGGATAAAAGTTCTTTGTCAAGTGGATTTCTATTCTGTCAATTACTTTGTTATCAACACACCTCTTTTTTGTCTGTTCATCAACAGCTAAAGGGACCAAGGTGCCCTCCTGAAAAACTGCTCTAGTTTCTTCTCTATCTGAAATAGAAAGACATAGCTGTATTGCAGTGAATATCTCTATATAAGGAAGTTTTCTGTGAATTCCACTGTCTCCCCCTCTATATGTTTGAAATCAAAAACTCAATGAAGTGTGTTAAGAATGGAGTAGTCCCCCACTGCTTTAAGGGACCTCAGATACAGACTTAGTCATTCCTGAACTCCTCTTTCTTCCCTGGTAAAGTGTTTGAGATAGACCTTTTAAGGTCAACTGACCCACATTTTTGTATTTAGTTCCTTTTCTGTCATGCTTTATGATTTTATCACTGGGACATTTTGACTGCCAGTAGAATACTCCTTCTGGCCACTGTACATCTTTTCCTCACTCTCACCCCCTTCATTTTTCTCTGATCCTCACAAAGTATCTTGGGCTCCCTTTAATCCTTTCTCAGTTTTCTGAACTCTATTTTGATCTTCCACCAGCTCCCTGGTGCCATTCCCATTCTGTCAGCTCCCTTAGAGAACATTTTTCTCTTTCGCTCTCACACTCTCCCTCCTCCTTGCCCTCTTCTTCCATCTCTCTCACATAAAGCATACCTGTTTGTCTACCTGCATTTTTTTTTCCAATAAACACCATCAGTTTTGCTCTAATTCTAACACCAAAACTGAGGAATATCTCAGCTTTTATGATTTTCAACAGCAATATTTTCAGCTTTGACATGAATTTATTGGCTTTTACTCTGGAGATTGGAAATACGAGGTTTGATTCTCCTTTCATTTATAGCTATTTTAATATAATTCTATTTGATTCAGTGAAGTTATTTTTAATTACAGCAACATAATTGAGAGGTTAATTGAACTAGGAGGTAAAAAATTTGGATCTATCACCCTCCAATCGTTTGTAACAATAAAAGATGGAAAATTCCCAGGGAAGAGTTAAATAGAAGAAGCGTTACAGCTTGGGAATATCTGATCTTTTTCTAAAGATTATTTGCAAGACTGTCAGCTATGTGTACGCTTACTTCAACTCTTAGCTTTTGTCCTTTCTGTTAACATTCCTGGATGTACTATGAGAATTTTTGAGTGGTAGGAATAGCATATATTCACTTAATTGAGGACATTTTCTCTGAGTAGATATCAGAGGAGAAATTGACCTGAGAGTCATATATTTGATCAAAACTTAATTAATTTATTTAGGTTGCAAAAGGGAATTCATCTGTCATCTCTACGTGCATCTTGCTTTCTTCTGATATTTCTGACCGTATTGGTTCTACATAGAAACTGAAGAAAAAAAATAAAAATCTCAAATAGCTTGAAATCAAAAGGAAGTTTCCAGCACGTATATGTAATGGAAGCGTGTTTGTAATTTAGGTTTTCAGATTTGTATGTTCTAGGACAAAAACTTGATGCTGATTAATGATTTCACATTCCATTTTCTTCTTGTAAAGACAGAAATGTATTTATTCAAAAATATATTAATTTTTGAATTCTGTCATCAGTGCCAATCTTGACATAAATGCAGACAACCAAACTGTCTATCTGACAGTGGAGACCTCAGCTCTTGTAATTTACAGGAAAGTTCCTGTAATTTAGAATATCAAAATATATACTCAGATAAACATTTATTTCCAAAGCACAGGTCTGATAGACTCTTTTCTGAATGGCTGCCTGGTGGAAGAAGGGATGGTTCATTAAAATACTTGATAAATATAAAATACAGGCACTGCTATTAAATGAAAAATATACTGTTAGGTATGCTACTAACATGCAAGTAGAGAGAGTTTGATAAACAAAAGGAAAAGGGAGTAGAAGCTGAAACTGGAACTGAAAAGAGATAAAGCAAGGGAAGTGTTCTTGGAGATAGGGCAGTGGATAAAGACAAGTCTTTATGAATGCATTGTTAGTGCAAGATTGTGAAAAGCTATCTCTATATCTTCGTAATAACTGTAAGTGATGACTGAAGAAAACCCAGAATTTGAATTTTTTAGTTCTGCTTCTTGTTATCCTTCTACTTCTGCTTTGCAGTATCTTGTAGTGGAGGATTTTTTTAGCTTATAAAATTGGCTGAAAAGGTTGTTTGTTTCAGGTATCCTCTTACAGTACTATTAACCTAACTAGCTTCCCCATTGTCTAACTTTGTACATACTTGAAAGACACAGTATTTTTCCAATTTTAGTCTATCTCCTGGTCTTGTCCAGTACTGTATTTTCTCTAGTTCAGCCTTACTGTATTTGTAATGTGTTCTACAGTGTCATCTCAAATCCAGAGAAGTTCATAATCTTATGATTCCAGATGAAAATATGTATATATATTTTAAATTTCATCCAGTTTTAAGATTAAAACTCAGATATTCCAATGTTTTCTGGTTTATTGTTACTTTTTTTTTTTTTTTTTAACAAAAGCAACAGATATTCATTCCTTGACTGTCCAACTAGAATTCCAACTAGTTTTGCAACAAGGAAAAATTACAAAGACCCTGTCTTAAAACTTCATGACTGCAAAAACCTAGTTCTAACTTGATTTATATGGTTCAGGGATAAAAAAGTGGAAGTGGTGATGGATAGCCAACATCTGCCTGTATTTGAATCCACTGTGTCTTTGAAAGTAATCTACAGAAATCTCAGTCTGGTTGCTTAAAACCCTCTGCTACCAGATCCATTAAGAGGCATTATCTTAATTGTAATGACCCCAAAAATATAATTTTTTTTTTTTTTTTTTTTTTTTCCCATTCTGCTAAGTATGCCTTGAATAGTCCTGACAATGAGCTGGAATTTCCAGGGAATGGGAGTTCTTTGAGGCATATTCCTACCCCACACAATAATTTATTTTTTATATAATGCTGCCAGTATTTTAAGTAG
Source organism: Aythya fuligula (assembly GCF_009819795.1). Taxonomy (NCBI): domain Eukaryota; kingdom Metazoa; phylum Chordata; class Aves; order Anseriformes; family Anatidae; genus Aythya; species Aythya fuligula. The sequence continues at coordinate 21,466,002 of NC_045562.1, read as the reverse complement.
GCATGAAAACAGACAGAAAAGCAGTAATAGATGTATTGTCCATTAGTGCAACTGGGGCAATTACTAGTTCACAAATATTGAAACAAGCACTGATTGAGGTAAATGAATTTCTCATAATTTAGTAATGAAAATCACTTCTACAACAGTAAAGATCTGCAATTATTGACAGTAGAGTAGTACAAATTTTAGTACAGAAATTTATTTTTCTCTGCATTTCATAAAATTGTACTAAATATTTCTTCAGTTTCTCTTTATTATCTTGCATTTCTTCAGTTTATGTATTCTTAAATCTTTGTGCCAAGTTTTTTCAACAGGCAGCCCCATTTAGTTAGTCATGAGTGGTTTTGCAGTTGAATGCCAAAGCAATTTCAGTGTTTTATTTTACCTATTCTGTATTCCCAGTTGGCACAATATTCATGTGAATTGGTGTCGTTTAGTCATTCATCAGCTTCTCTAAACTCAGTTTTCTTATTGAAGAGAAAGGTTGCTTCATATTGGAAGACTGTACAGTAACCGTGTTTTTAAAACATATTTAGTAAAGGCTGATACATTTAAAACATGGGATAGAAACTGATTTTATAGGCCACCATATAAGGCTAAAGTAAACTAAAACATTTTGAGAAAACAGAAATCAGTGTCTTTATAACGTGTACATCTGAACTGACAAAATGCATTGTTTTGAGCACAGCGTAAATGACCCTATACATCCAAACTTCTACCATGAAGCTTCATTAAAGTATATAAATTACTACAACTGTCAGAGATGGCATTAAGTATTCAATAACAGTAGACTTAACACAATTAATAGCAATTAAAATTATACTTTTATGATGTCAGCCACCAGCACTGTAAAGACATAATTGCCTGTAAGGACTTCTGCACCATATTTATCCTCTAAAACTGTCCAATTTATATGAAAAATGCCAAAAACATATCCCAAATGGGTACCATTATCTTCTTGGATTTTTAAAAGTGATCTGTCTTTATCCAGCCTGTGCACATTAAGCTAATTTACTTTAATTAGTTTTTTCCTCATTGTCTTAATAGGCATGTTGATAAGGAATTCTTTTTATTTTGTTTTTCTGCTCCTGACTACAGATGTTAAACTTTACTCATTAAACATCATTTAAGATATTACTACCTTGAATCCTGTACCTGGCTCTTTCTGTTCAGATTCTCTCTACCATCCAATTGTCAATTACAAACTTAGTGAACAATGGTATCTTTAGTATTTTTCAGAAATGTAAAGCAGCTGTGCTTTTGTTAATTAACTGGTAGTTAAATAGGAAAGAATGACATTTTTGTCTGTGCTGTGGCAGGAGAGTTTATTGTGGTCATAACAAATTAATTAACTAATTCCTAGAACAGTCACTTATGTCTCTAGCTTGTATGCAATAGAATATCCCTGAAAAAATGCCAGAGTTCTCAGGCTATATTGAGAATAAAAAATAATAATGGTGTGATCAATGGATAGGTGTCCCGTCTCTATGATCCAGGCTCAATCTTCTAACTTAAATATGTAAAGTTAAGTGCTTGCACCTCATTTTGTCCAAGGCAAGCTGCTCATTTAGATCTTTGCAATTGCTCTTGGAGAAATATAAATCACTCTACTTACTGTGTAACTGAGTTTCTAGTCTTCCATTGCTAAGTTACTGTGATATGTTAAGTTTAATAGAAAAGCTTCTCTTCTGTATTGTCTTCTGACATGTCCTGTATTGATTAAGTTTGTAAAGGTACATCCAATGTCTTAAATCCATTTCTGTGTGTCTCCTTTAAAGTTGTCTTAGTTGTCTTACATTCTGTTCATTTTCATTCTACAAACTGAGAAACACCAAACTATTAGTATAGTTGTATCAAATTAGAGTGTGATTTGTTCCTTGCCTTTCCAAAAGCATTTGAGGTTCGGTATGAATGTCTTGTTTATGCTAAGCAATATATACATGTATATATAAATACCTTGATATGTAGTTTGTGTTACTAAACCCTCATCACTATGCGGTCTCCTTTAGCATCAATGAATCAATGACCTGTAAAGATGCAGAATGGTCAGAATAAGAATTTATGAAAGTGAGTAATGTTTTGAAATTCAGATATAGCCATGGAAGTATTCTAAAGCTATACCCATCTATAAAGCTGTAGAAGTGTTTAGGATTCTTTAGAAACTTAAATATTTTTGATAAAATCCCTCTGAAAAGCAACTTTATGTATAAACTGAGAAATTATTGATATATACAAAATGAAATTGTTGTGAGTAGAGAGAATTCTTGATGATGAAAATATCTGTATGAGGCAAATGTAAAAAACACACAACAGCTTATTATTATTCTTTCTTCCTACAGTAGTATATTGATGACTTCATATTACATTGCTTTTTGTTAATCATAATAATACAGTCATTATGTCAGTCCATAATGTTGTCCATACAGTCCAATGCTGTATACAGTCCATAGTGTTGTTTTTTTTTTCTTTGCATGTGTAACTTCTGCTAGAGGAAAAAAGACGCTGAATAGCTTGCAGGCTTTTGAATCACATTACAAACCCTACAAGAGACCTACACTTCAAGAGATATTTTTGCTTTCCTTGCCCAACTTGAACTCGACTAGACAAATTTCTCCTTTTCTTGAAGCAGAAAATAGTTACTTTGATAAGACCCAATAAGCTTTTGACTGACATAAAATATAAATACAAAGTCAGACATCATAAACACATCCCATACAATTATATTAATAACAGAAATCAACAGAACTCTAACTGGTAGTTTTCATAGCTCAACGGATTTTTTCTGTCTGAAATGGTAGGTAAAACAAGCTTGTAAATACAGCTTAAAGTAAGGATAAAATGATTACGAATGTTATGCACCTGCACATGTGTATCTGTGTGTGTATCAGTGCTTTCATTTGGCTGTAAAATTCTGAAATTATGCCTATAATTAAAAATCTGAAAATCTGATCTTCTTTCAGATAAAGTGACTTCTAAAGGAAAGCTGTCTTGCAGAATCATTCAATGAGATTTGTAGCAAGCCTCCTCAAAAATGTAATGCATTAGTGTGCTGAGCTCTAGAAAACTGTAGCTTGTTCTTATTTTGTGCTGGTAGCCAGGGCATAATTGTATCCCAGTCCAAAATCTAAACTCCAGACACGACAGTATTAGAGGAAGGAGCTGAGCTTCCATTAGTAAATTTAGGAGTTCTTCAGTTTGTATTTTATGTATGATGAATTTGATACCTGTTTTTGCAAGAACTGCTCTCCAAAGCTGTCATCAGTAGCAGACACAGAGATATAAGAACACAGAGCAAGCCTGCGCAGCCACTTCCATTAGGAAGTAGCGCCTGAGACCCCCATAAAAGTTCTAACAAAAAGTTTTGTCAAAAACTTGTATGCAAACTATGCAAGTTAGATTCTAACTTTATATTGCCTCCCTCTTAGTGGTGTGAATTTTAATCTGTTTAGACTTCTTTGTCTAATATTAATCGAATAAAATCACTTGTCATAATGGAATTGACAATTGAAAGTGATGACATCGAAAAATAAGCTAGCATTAGAAAATATGTCTAGGAATTTCCTTATGAATTGAAAAATTATTCCAAGGGAAATGGCATAAAGAGCCATAAGTATTCCCAATGATCAATTATTTTCTAGATAATATTCATATCCATCTCTAAAAGATAGATTGGTGTTTTTACATATTTTTAAGTTCTTCCTTATCTTTACCTTTTTAGTATTTTAAAATATTTTCCATCCATGATGGAAAGATGACAAGAATTTACTTTCCATGGCTTGTGGCAATGATGGTAAGAGAGGTTTCAGAAAGATCAATATCGCTCTGGAAATCAGAAAAAGCCACTAGTGGGTATACAATCATCATATACTTTAAAATGAGTTGAATATATCTCTTTGTATGGCACTCATACATACAGTGAGAACCTAACAAATGTTTCTCCGACATGTAGGCTGATCATGTGCACAAAGAGGTACCGGGGTATTAATGACATCAGAAGTGTCATTACTTTGCACTTTAATACTAGGAAATCTGGATAATTCACACTATGTGAGAAGTTTCAGGTAAAGTGGGAAAAAATGAAAGAATGAGTGTAAAAGACTTGGTGAATTCATTGTTCTTTACTGTCAGATTTTATGGTGTTGTATCCAGGTGTGTAGTCATCTTGAAATCAACTACTCCATGTTGAAATCAACTATTCCAACAGATTCTTCTCTGTTGTTTCCAATTAATTAGCTTCTGATTTCTAGCAGAAATACTTTTTGTATATATTCTTGCATTGCCTACTGAATTTTATCCCATTTCCACTAGACAAGTCCTCAAGGTCATCTCTTGTTTCCTGTACAGTGCAACAGTCCTATTTTCCAACCATTATTCTGCCAAGATCACTAACAAAAAATATTAAATAACGTCTCTCAAAAATCAGGCTCAGAGAAACTCTGTGTCTGGATTTCAGCACTACTGGCAGGTGTCTCGCCTTTAAACAATCCTTTCCTATCTAACTTCTCTTATCTTTAGCTTAGTTACTGTGGCATTCTGTCAGTTTACTAATGATGATGGATGAGAACTAATGTGTTTCCTATGTAAAGAAAGAAAATGGGCATTTTATAAAAGAGAGAAGCCAGGTTAGTCTAGCATGGTTTATTTTTGATGCATAAGATTCAAACACGGTTAGTCAAACAAGTAGGAGATGTCTAAAGAAAGAGCACGAAAAAAGAAGCACTTATGGCAATTCTTCCCTATGTTAACCCTACTACCACTTGGAAATTGGTGGCTAATGTCAGAGATGAAATTCTGGTCATGTTTCATAGGTATCAATGAATCCACTAGGCCTATTGAATAGCATTAGTAATAGTAATGAGAATTCCCTATATGTAATTAAATAAATCTCTGTAACATACTTCAGTTATCTCTTCCTCAGGCTGAAGAACTCTGGTCTGTTCCACTGTTTTCCAGTATGGAATGACTTCAGAATCTCTCCATATTCTTTGTGCCTTTTCTGCCTCTTTTGTAGGTCTAGCACATTTTTTTTAGACACAGAGATCAGTAATTCAGTGTTCAACATGAATACACAGTAGATTTATAGCATAAAAGAAAGTTTCCTGCCGTGCTTTTTTCTTAATCATTTCTAATGTTTCTATTGCTGTTTTTTTTTCGGAAGGTTGGAAGCTGATGTTTTTAGAGAACTAGTCACAATGACTCCCTGGTTCTCTTTTTAAGCAGTAATAGCTAATTTAGTACCCATCTCTTCATATGTATAGGAAAGGTGTATTTATCCCCATACTGACTGTGTTATATTTATTGACACTGAGTTTCACTCATTTCAACTCTTCGTATGATTCACAGCTGTTACTTCACTCCCTAGTGAAGAAGCTCATCAGGGTTGACAGTTGAACTACACATTCCTGGAGAAATCCCCAAGACTTTTGTAGTAAGGGAGGTCACAATACAGTAATGATGCACCTTTTAAAGCACCTGTCATTAACAATGTTGAGCTGAGCCAAGGCAAATCACAGCAAAGTAAAATAGCAACCTTGACACTGCAACGCTAGGCAATTCAATTGCTATGGAATGAGAAATCTTTATTTGTTGACGTTTTTATGTTTGTTTGTTGTTGTTTGTTTGTTTGTTTTGTTGTTGTTTTTTTTAAAGTTCTGGAGTTGTCCCATATTCAAGATTTCTCAGGTAGTCATACATACTACTTATACATGTATATAGTTTCTGACCAGGTAATTCAGATTAGTAGAAAAACTTCCATTAACAACAGTGGAGAATCAAACTGATAATGTACATAAAACTATGCTATCTTTCAGAATGAAAAATGGAATGAAATGCCATGCCATTTATGCCAGGGTACAATAGTTCTGTATTCTTCTAAAGGTATCACAAATCTAAATACACCTAAAAGAATCGTATAGAATTTGAGCTCTTATTTCTTCTCATGTCCTCCTTTTTATGAGATTAAAAACTAGAGATCATAAAATCTACAAGATTAAATTACCTTTTGATATAAGAATAGTTATTTTACCTGTAGGAGGACAAGTACAAGGTAGAGAAGATCTTTTGATGGGATTTCACTATCAACTGTAAAGTAGTTGATTGATGGTGAAAGGGTTACTTTGAGTTAGCAGAGACTGCCTCATTGACTGCAATTGTTTTGTTAGCAATATATGTTCCATATACCTTAGAGCACAGACACCTGTATTAAGTTTATAATTCCGTAACGTGCTCATAACAGTAAGAGACCTTATCTAAAAATCCTTTGAAACATCATTAATGTTTTCCCACATTCCAGCTGAACTAGTTGGTTCTTGCCTGTATTAGTTGAGTCTATATTGAAAAAAGTTAATCAGATTCTACTTTCTTTAACAGGAAATATATGAATTTCTTAAACAACTTCAAACCAATAAAAAGACATAAATTAGATATAGTCTGTGAGCAAAGTTTTTCAAAATAGATGTAAGTTTTCCACTGAGACAAACACTATATTTTGGTGTGCTTTTCTATTGGTATTTCACACGTAATAATGTGTACATCTCTGGGGTAAAAAGAAAAGTACATATTTGCTATTAGGGGAATAGAACTTCTCTCAATAAAAGTCATAATTTAAACCCAGAAGCATTAGTACTTTGGGGTAAATAAAGCAAGCTGGTCATTGGTGCAGACCACAAGGAAAGTGATGACTCCAGCCTACCTAATGTGGCAGTTACTGTTGATTTTTGCATGCAATGTTTTTCTCTTCTGATGAATCACACGTGCATAACTTGCTGTCAGTTTGCTCTAATTATCATAGATCATTCTCATGATTTGCCACTTGTAACCTAATATATTAAGATAGTTGAAGTAATATGTTCTGGTTATAATTGGTTGCCCACTATTGATATGGGTAATAGATCTCTCTTGCGAAATACAAACAGTAACTAGATGCACAGCATGCAGGTAAGTTAAGTACCCACACTACCCAGGAATCAGCAGGTATTCTTCATGACTTAGTCTCCAGACGTATTTTCTGGAAGCTCAGCATATCTCTAATTGCAATTATATTTTGTGTCCATCTTGCCTCAGATCTTAGAAAAGGGGTTTTTATGTATAAATATTTAAGTATGAAAGTAAAAGGTGATACCGTATTTCTGCAGACTTAGAGGTATATAACTGGCATAAATCTTTTCACAGAATTCCCATTTATATTACTGGAGTTAGTCTCAAGGATAATTCACATCCCAAAGTGTAAAATCAAATCTTTAAACTGGGAACTGGGAGTCTTCATATAATATGTTTAGTTCAGTGTAATCAATAACATTAATAAATCAGTGGATTGACTGAATTCTGAAAGGATGGTAGGCTCTCACACAATAAATTGATTTTTGTTTTCTCTGTGTGAACACAGAAACACTGTAGTTAAGTGCACAGTTGGTGTAATATTGACTTTTTCTTTTTTTTTTCCCTGATATTTAGTCACTGCGTGTTCAAGGTTGACAAGGGCAATTATATCCCACCAGTGTGTATCAGTAACCATATTTCTCGAGGGCATTGGTTTTCTCCAAAACACTTCTGGGATTTCAAGGCCTACTTTCTTTTCAGTGTTCTGCTAAAAACTTCCAAAATGAGCTAGAAACAAAATTTGCATCCTCTCAAAGCACTATTAAAGACTGTTAAAAAAAAAAAAAAAAAAAAAAGATACTTGCATCAAATGTTTGCAGATCAGCATAAGCTTTTTAAATATTTCATTTGGTTTCTTTCAGTAAATCCAGTTATGGCTGCTGAAGAGCAAACCGTCAAAACCTTTAAAGGCTTAGCCCCTCTTTTCTCATCTTTACTGTTTTACACCTTTCTAAAAAGACTTCAAAACCAAAAAAGTGCAGAGAACATTGCATCCAAAGCCCCATACAGGTTTAGCCTAAGGTGATTATCTTTAGTTTTAGTGAACAAGGTCCAATTTGACTTTGCATATTTGAAAACTAACTTAGAGTTGGTTACTACTTTCCTGACATCCATTGTAGGAAATCTTTGAAAAGAATAAATTGCATTCTATTCATTTTTATTTATTTGAGGCTCTTCTGTGACTTCTAAAATATGTAACGCAGCAGTTTTCAGTGAATTTTCTGCTCTAATTACAACCTACCTAATACCAACCTGATCAACTACAAGACAGTGATTATATTTCAGCATAACTTGAAAAGTTGTTTGAAATACATAACAATACAAGTTAAATGATTTGAAGAAAATTTGCACTGGGCTTTTAAGGATCTTTATATATTGTAGTTGACCACAATTTATTAATATAATAAGTAAGTAATACACAGAGAAAACAGAGAAAAAATAAAAAATAAAACACCTAGCTTTGGAGAGGAAGAGGAGAGTGATATTTTAAAGCAGCACCAAAGAGTCTAAATAAACTTCTGTGTGTTCCTGTGTCTGGTCAAAACATGGAGAAGGTCTGCCTTCATCTATATACTGCCTTCAGTGATGTTTGCAGCTGGGATGAAGGGGCAAAAAAAAAATGCTTACAGAAGATTGCATTCTCGGGATGAGATCAGAGTTATAAAAGGTCCTGGAACTGCAAAATGTTCATTTTGAGCATCTTGTTGGCTCTTGTTAAAGGACTGATTTTGATGGGCCAGAATTTCATCTCGAAAGTGATTAAAATAGTAATTATTTGATTCATCAGTGAAGAAATAGAGTTTCTTTAAAAGCCAGACTCCATTTAATTAACAATAATTTGAGACTTCAGTCAGTACAGATCTGAATACTAACATTATTTAACCACCGGCTTTCAAATATGTTAGGTTTCTCTCAGAACTGCCAAATTTTATCTTGCTCAGCATTCAGAAGCAATCTCCAGGGGAAAGCTCTTTGCCACTTTGTCCAGTGCAAATCAGCCATTCTCAGCTTCGTGTGAATGTGTATCATGGTCTAAACCATGATTTTGTATGTTTATATAAAATCAAGGGAGGAGGAAAAAAAATGGTCCATTCAAAAATAATAATGATACCACTTAATTAAAATGAATCAAAAGATACTCTTTATATTCCTAAAATTGTTTTCATATGACCACTGTTGTCTTCCACCTTTTCAAAAATATTTATATTGATACTTTTGTATGTACAACCTTGCAAGATATGATACATTTTTCATGGTGCTGTCAACAGCAAAACTAATTGTATTCCATGTAAACAGAAAAAACATTCTTCTGTTTAAGGAATAAATCCACGCTGAAAAGATAAGGCGTATTGTTGGTTTTTGCTTTTTCAAAGCTTTGTTGAAAAGTTAATAAGAGTGCAGAAAGCAATGTAGTCTTACTCACAATAATTTAAGGGATTAAATATTCCAGTCACTTTTGAACTGTTTTATCTTTACCCCTGTTTTTCTTACATGCTTTACACTCTCTATTAAGAAAAATCCAGTAGATATTTCAAAGCGAAAGAGCAATTTTTTATCTGTTTGTATTTGGCAATGGGCTTTGCATAGGGTAAAGTGTTGTGAAGTTGCGTGGTATGGGTGAACATGTAATTGGTAGAATGAGTAATTATAGTATGATATTCGTACTTGCACAACTAGCTTAAGCAATGCCAGGTTTGATATGAAAAGTGATGCACAGTGCTCTAATTATTACACATATTTTGAACATATGTTCTGCATTACATTTCAGAGAGTGCTGGTCTTTAAAGTTACTTTCTGCCGTGTTACTTTTCCTATGATACCAATTATTTTAAGTGTGTATGACAGGTAACTGGCATCTTTATAGCTGTGAGGTTGCATCTCAGCAGGTTTTACCAGTAATACTGTGAACATGAAAATAATGTGTAAAGAATCTGTTCCATGGAAAAATGATATCATTTAACATAGAAAATGCAATAAACAACATTTGACACCCCCCAAATCTCCCACAAAATTCACGGGAGAAGCTTAAGCACATAATTTCCAAGTAATGACATTTTAACATTAAAATGTTGCATTTTCCAATGGTCTCTTTCAAAACTGTTGTTCCAATTTACTAGCAGGAGCTCTAGTGGATATGCCTCACTGTTAATAACCAGATGAATTAACAGCATGGTGAGGTTCTCTGGAGACCATATAGATATATTCTTGTTGCAAATAAATAAAAAAATATATATATGCTTGTGTAGAAGGAGATAAATCTTTACTGCTAATTTACAGTTATATAGCTGAGTTTTACTCTGATAAGGTTGTAAAATAATGCATCAGTACTGTTTGTCACACAAGCAAGAATGTAATGTGTTTGTATAGAAGTTATAAATAGCTATAGTTGCAATATAGTTACATATACGTGTATAAAACTATATATAACCATATAGATATATAAAACTATAGTTCTCCATATAGTTACATAAAGAACTACATCCTTTACTATTTTTTTTTGATTCTTGTATGAATGGTACCCCAGAGGATTTACTTGTGCCCAAGAAATCTGTTCTTAGTGTTCCTTTCAGCTTTAGGCAGTTGTTTACACCAGCCTTTCCATGATCAGTACAAACATTGTGCTTGCTGGTTCCTTGTAGCCCTGGGATTATTGCAGCAGATCAACATTTACCATCGTAGCTCATAAAGTCCATTCGTTCATGCTGAATGAGGGTAGTGCTGAGAACCTCCAGCATCATTCATTCTCCACAGCACAGCAGCTCTTGGCTGCTTCTAATTCATTTGTTACCAAGTACTTTGGATCAATTGTGCCAATGATCCAACTCAATAAACTAGTAAATAAAAATGCCCTACATGATCTTTGGCTCAGGCCTCTTTCCAGCTGTGTCTAGGGATATGGCTCAAATGCAATTTACAGAAGAGCACTGTTCACGTAAGTAGCCAGGATGCTTCTCTGAGTTGATGGTAAATGTCTAGCCATGTCCAATCTGTTTGATATAACTTCTGAAATCCTGTGTGGAGGGTGCCATTCTGCGAGAAGCTATTTACCTGCTTTGTTTCCGTGTCACAAATTAGCTGTTTGTCTACTATATGTAGCATTTACTCTACCCTATCCTGGCTTCTTTTCAATTTGCAAACACCCCATTTTTACTATCTCAACATGTAACTGAGCAGGACAAAAAGTTTCTGTACAATGCCCTGAAACTGAGAACTATTTTTCTGGTGTGTGAGCTATTCTTCCCCAATTTCAATCAAAGTGTGTTTTCTTATGGATGTTATCATGGCAATATAATCAATCAAGTTCCAAGTAAACATACCTTTAAAGTTAAGACAGAAATAGGATGTGCAAGATCATTCCAGTGTTTTATCTGGCAAGCAACAGTGAAGTTTTATGAGCTTTTTTGAGCCACTTCTACATAAAGTAGCACTGATGTTTTACTCTCCTCTATTTTGCATGTTCTCCATGAGATGAAAGGTTCCAGCTCAGAACATATAAATATTTCACTGATTTTGTGGGTGTGATGAACAAGAATCAGTCGCTCTGGTGAACTGCTGAAAACTGATGCAGTTTTCCGAATGTGTATTTCCTGCCCTATAGGGATTCAGACCTATGGGAGATCTGCAACCTCCTGAAAACACAGCTCAGGGCTGGCAGTCCTATTGCTGCCTTGTCTGGGCTGGGGTCATTATATACGGCCTTCAATTGTCCTCTTTCAGAAGCTAGTTAGGACCATTTAGAGGAAATCTTATTTTTCCTGTTGAAAATCAACAGTTTGTGCATTCTAATGGCAATAACTTCTATTCCTTTTCTCAACTCAGCATTGTTTTTCAAGATGCTGGGATTCTTGTCACAGGTCTGTTCGGAGGGTTTGTGCATGAGCTGAACTACTTTAGATTAAGTGCTCGGCTTTTGAATGTTCAAAATTCCTGTTCAGAGCCCCTCTGTTGAATTCTTCTGAATTATGAAAACCGGCAGACCGCTGAATCAGAGTGATTCCAGTGAATCTGAGGAATTCTGTATCTGGGCAGTTCGGAAGGATGAAGCCTCCATTGCTGTTTATTGGACCTTAACTGGCAGCTATTTTCAGTTTTCCTCCCCGGGTTTCTGAGGGCAGCACTCTTTGATCATGCTCCAGTAAATGATGATCAGAGCATCAAAGGGAGTTAAATATGTTGGCAGAGAGTGTCACTGGGCTTGACTTTCAAGTGTGCAATGCTAGGAATATATTCAGAAATACGACTGAACTGAATCAGTATAGTTAGGCACCGAAGAAATGGAATCACAGAGCAAAGAATTTTGGGCACAGAGTCACCTAAATCTAGAAATACGGAATATTGAAGAGAGCAATTCCTGCTGTTCTTAAATTTGTGAAGTCATCACTCAGAACTCATTAGCCAGTGGTGGAAGATTACATTCCTACAACTTATAATACATGTAGAAAACAAAAGGATGAAATTTAAGATCATTGCCATAAGTCTCTACACATCAGCATTTGAGATTTCCCTTCCAGCGTGTCTTGGTTTCAGATTCCTGTAGTAGGATATTCTGATTACACAAAGAGGAATGCTTAGACACAAACCTGGTTGCTTTCTGCTTACTTTTGTACTTGCTTATAACTAAAAGAAAAAACACAAATGTTATGGCACGGGTTTTCTTCATGAACTAGAGGACTGTTACATACGAATAAAGCAAAAAGCAGGTCTATACAATCACATCATTGTCACTTTCCTCAGTCCTTAGATGAACCTAGCACTCACAAAAAGATGAAAAGAATGCAAAACATATTCTCTAAATAGTTCTCTGAATAGAACCACCATCAGCTTAATGGTATAAAATCCTTATTAGCAGGGGAATTATAGAGCCAGGTTCTCAAATGGTGTAAGTCAATATAAGTAAGTGGGTAGTAAGTGTTATGTAAGTAACAATGTAAGTAAGGGGTCACTGTGCATTAGATCATTGTTAATATTTAGCGTTTGCTTTTTCACTATCTTGCCACTATATTTCTACCTTTATATCTTAGTAGAGAAACTTCTTTCATTTTTATGTTTACTGGACAGTCAAGCTATTTATTCATTTTTATGTCTATTTGAAGTTTTTTCTTCATTTACTGTCCAGGGCCTAGACTGGCATTTAGAGTGTCTTGGTATCAAGTGGAAGAGTTTGCACTGAATTTCATTATCCAGTTTTGTGTTGGCAGATACCAGAGGAAATGCATTTTGTGGTTCAGGTAGAACCTGGATCTGCAGATCCAATATCCAGCCACTTTTTTAGAACATAGAGCCAGTGAATACTGTGATCTAATATAGTGTGTACCCAAAAGCTAAAAATAGGGTGCTGATCCTGTTTCTTAACTCTGCCTATCAGAGGTTTGAAGGCAGTATTAAGAATGACTTCCATGGCGCTTTCATGGTATCATCCTGATACTCCCGATTCTTTGATCAACGCCTACCTTTACCAAAAAAAAAAAAATCCTAAAAATGCTGAGCTTTTACACCTGACCTATTTTGCTTGAAAGAAATAATAATATTAATAATAATAAAACTATTGAAATGCTCATTCACACTACGTTTTAAAATTCTGAAAGTACAGTGAAATGATACTGTTGTAGTTGGCAAGGGCTTTATTACATGTATCCTTTTAATTTATTGATGCTCAGTCTTTATAGGTGAAATACTCCAAATTCCTGTTTATTAAAATAGAAAATCATTTTATAGTTAACTTTAGAACACTGTGAGCTGTAATACTTATGAAAAATACTTTCTGAAAATAGCTCTTCATCTGTATTCTAAGTATATTTTTCTTTTAAAAAATCAGTATCTTTTCCATATGTTTTATGTTTTTTACTGTTGACTATGTTGACTTTGCAAAGCAATGGGAGGATCATTTGTCATATTTGCTGGTGAATACATCAACAAAATTGCTAAGTTGCTAAGAATTGAAAATTCATATTGTCTGTGCTAAAGTTAGGAAGACCAGTAAACCTTCTATTACATTTTATTAAATACTCAGGACACATGGTCAGTTTTCCACAGTAGTAGCAATGAAAGAACCTTTTCACATGTGAGCTGAAGAAACCAAATGTGAAAGTGAGGTACAATAAACATGAATCTACAAAATGCCACTTCAGATTTCCAGTTCAACTTGCAGTCAACACTGCCATATGGTTCAAACAAATAAAATAGTCTCTTACAGTGTATTAATGTTTCAGTCCAGTAGCAACTATAATAAATACTTTGTAAAAGACGATCTGCATCTCACTTTGATGTTAGGAAAGATACATAGTTAATGAACACATCATATATCACAATTCAAAGAGGAAAATAATTGTACAAAAAAAAAAAATCTAATATTTTGCTTTTAAAAGTTGCTGTAGTGTATTGTAATAATTAATTTAAAAAATGTCTAACCTAATTCATCCTAATCCATTCTCTTTGTAGGTTCTTGGATCATCTGAGACCCACCAGCATAACACCAGGTAGAAAACTGAAGGTAAGATGAAGCATCCTACAGCCTCAAGTGTTAGTGGGATCCATATATTGCATTGGTGATTCTTAAACAGCAGTTTTCTAGCTGACTAGAAATAGTTTGTCTAGCTAACTGAATAGAGCATAACTACGAAATTTCAAGAAGCCAGTCTGCACTGAGTATGCAATGTCCAATGGTCTTAATCATTCTCTGTAACTTAAGCTGCTATATCTAATTTACCATTGCAATAACAGCATAGGTCAAAATATAAAATGGGATTCATGTAGTGCTAACTTTAACATGTATGAATACTTTGTCCAGGAAGGAAGATCCAGCATGATAAATGGTTTTATGTTTTGACACTTTACTTTGTTACCAGCCAGACTTACCAAGAATAGAATATAATTAAATAAATAACGAAATTCTCAAAGGAGCTATTAAATCTCTTGTGAGAGTTCTCAAGCGTTCACAAGAAACTACTGTGGCCTACGTATGTCATATTGTGATGTTTTTAATGATGCCTCTCTTTAGATGAATACTTTGCAAATGCCATTTGTAACCAAGACCTAAACTCTGATGAAAGCAAATAAGGAGGGTCCCATAGCTCTGAAATGATAGCTGTTGGTGCTCACTCAAAAGTGTTTGTATTTGGCAGTGATCGGGCTGTAACCAATCTTATTCTGTCTGATTAGTACTTATATAGCATCAAGTAAGGACCGGGTTTGGTTTTTTAGTTTGTTTGTTTGTTTCAGCTCAGTAATTTTTCTCAATGGTAACTGAAGTCAGGTAATTTAAAGATTGTGAACCTCACAAAAAGGGTTCATTTAAAACCATATTCTGCACCTTGTGACACCAAGTGGAAAGTGTGTTCTTCTGTATGACTACAAAAGATTTTAGAACAGTTATCAGATATGCATTCTGCTCATTAATGTTTGTACAGTATCCTGCCTTAAAAGAGCTACAGTTTCCTAGAGCAAGTCATTCAGAATTCGACTACACTCTTCAAGTTTAATGGGTTGAGCTCTTTGAGTTCCCCTACCTCCTCCTGATTGATGGTTTGTTTCTTCTTTTAATACAAAATTCAGTAAAATTTCCCACAGTGAAAAGGGTCTTTTAATTATAAAACACCAGCGTGTGGGAATGATTCAATTTACACATCAGAAAAGTTCAGTTACTTGACCATAATTTATTTTTTGTGCTGATCATTTACAGACCACAGATTCTTTTTCTTTTTTTTTAACTCTCTCTCCTTCTTGCTTGCTCTCTGTACATGTAAAAGAAGTCTCAATAACCTGGAAAAGGCTTTAGATATTGTATCACGTGGTCACCAGAACTAGACACTTCATTATCAGAATCTTTTACCAGCTTATCGCCCTTCTCATCTTCTAGCTGTGTTGTCATATTTAATTTAAATGGGTTCTGTAATTGCTGAGTAATACAGTTTTTTCTTGAATCTGACGGAGGGACAGTGAAAGTGAGGCAGGGTAAGGTATCTCACTTGTGGAATGGTGACGATGAGAGGTATTTGCTAAAAAATAAGTATTTGCAGTTCTAGAGTTGCATACAACATAACTGACCTCTATGGCCTTCTTCAGTTGTCCTCTGTCTGTAGTGCTTAAACTTGGCTACAGGAGGGGATAATATGGCTCCACATTAATGAACAAACAAGTAATAAAAAAATTTTAAAAAGAGCTATTAATACTGACAGAAAGGTCTGAAAGGACTGGGAAGTTTCAATGCATTTTCTCTCTGTAATATTAGTCTTACTGTTCTGTTTTCAGACTGCATATTAAGACTTGTTGATATAGCAGCTTTTAATGACAAAGCACTGTAGGTTTTGTATGTGATTTTCCTAGCAAAATCAAAACAGTAAATCTTACTTTATGCTCATTATGAGCATGAGAGAAATACGCAGTAAAAATGTCCAGAATGCCATTTTACAGATTTGAAATACAATTATTTAAATATATGCTCTTATATACATTTTCTTTTTAATCAAATATGGTTTGTGAACTTGACCGAGAGTTATTAGATTATGGCCTTTTTTATAATAAAATAGTCGATGTATTAGATGGAAAAAATATGTATATCTCATTTATTCTAGGTTGTATGTATAATATTCATATTCAGCTGAATACCTAACAGTATTTAATGGTTGGCTAGCTATTTGTTGTATTACACACACAAATACCATGTCTATGCTACTGGAATATACTCTTGCTACTTCTTTGACTTTGGAGCATTTAATTTTTTTTTTCCTTTGGAAGGGCTGTGTGGAAGGCCACTGGAAAAAAGAAAAAATCGTGGTTTCTGCAAATTCTTTTCAGCTATTTGAAAGTGGCTCCTCCTTTTTACCCTGGACTAAGCATTTAGACTGAAATAGATTATTTGTGTTTTGTAGTGTTCCTCTGACAGAGAAACTGAAAGACAGTCTTGTAATACCTGTACCTGCTGCTGTTTAGATATACTTTTATCTAGAAACAAAAATATATCCCTGAATAGGACTTATGAGCTGAAACTAGTATATGCTTGTAAAGCTAACCAGTATGAAATGCTACCTTCCGGTGCCCTTTTAGTTGTTACAGGCTAAAGTAAACCAGCAAATCTACCAGTTGATTTTAAGCTACCACTACGGCAGCTTTTGCTAACTCATCTGGACCTTACTGTGCTCGGATTTGTGTCAGCGAAGGGAGCAATTCAGAGCATGAGGGGACTTCTTAAAATGCAATTAGTTAATTGAAATCCTTTGTTCTTCTACATCAATATTCCTGAAGCCGTGAATAGCTGATGTTTTCAAACGACTCCCAAGGTCAGTACACTATTTTGCCACGGTGTGTCCGGAATGATGCAACCAGCAGGTCAGCACTCCTGCTGCTGGTGCTGTAGGAATCCAGCAATGATGTAGGTTTTTGGGGGGAGGGGTTTTTTATTTTTGGTGGTGGGTTTTTCCCACTTCCATTGACTTCCAGGCCTGTTCATTTACCAAGTAAGCCCTGTAGTGTTGTTTGAGTAGGTCTATGTTCTTACAGTTCTCAACGGTGTCCAGCAGTGGAAGTCCTCAGTAGATCTCAACTGGAGCTATAAAAAAATCAAGTGGTCCTGGTGGCAAGAAGGTCTTTATTGAAAGCAAATACTCCTGAGTCCCTGTTCTTCCAGACCATTATCTTAGAACTCTTTAGTACTGCAAACAGTAAGCTAAAATCAATAAACCTGTGCAAAACACATATTAATTTTAATGGTAAATGAAAATCTTTCCTCACCATTTTTATTATTACAGCTTTTATGATCACATTTTCAAGTTCTGATCTGTGGCTTATATGCAAGCATTTAGCTTCAGTTTTTATTCATGATGGTCAACTGGTGTTGTACACTGTGTTAAAGGCTGGTATTTTAGTAGAGGTTTCAATATTTAATAGATGTCCTGATGATACAGTTTTGTGGCAGAAGTATTTATTGTCACAATTTCTGTCTTTTTTTCTTTTCCTTTCAAGAACAACCTATATAAAAGCGCTGAGCATTTCTAAGAGCAGAATGTTCTCACCCCAGTACAAAGAGCCTATGGCTTTTCTTGTCTTCTATGCGTTTTTGGACATGCATGGAATTTTTTGTTTAGTAGGCAGAGATTACAGTGACTTGAGTCTCTCCTGGTGTAACTCTGTCTATGCACTGAATGGCATAGCATCTCAAGTCCTTGCATTTTAGATACAGGATCAGAGCTGAATCCCTGAAGTGCACCAACTAAAGTAGATGGTAAGCTCACCTACCTGCTACTAGTCACACAGACTTTCTTATAACAGTAGCACATCTCTAGTTTTTCTGTTTAGATATTGGTATGATTCTGCCAATTACTATTAAACCTTTGTCAGGCTACCTATACTTATGAGCTGCACAGGCATGCCAATGCAAATATTTTTTCAAGTTGTCCTTAGTAGAATAAAAAGGTATTGTACTGAGTCATTGAACTGACTTCTTCTCATGGCAGTCAGTCATTCAGGTGCAGTGACATGCAGTATTGTATAGATTTTTTGACATTTGAAGTCACTTCTAGTATCTTTACACAAAATTGCACTGTTTGGCATATTAGTTATAAATGTGAGAAATGTTTTTTCAACACCTTAGCCACCAGCAGGCAGTAATGAAGACGTGAGTTCTAAAATCTTCCGTCCCATCAAAGCTCCCCATATGAAGTTCTGAGCTGTGAATCAAGTCAGCCTGGGAATCACAGACATGAATTCCTGCACTTCAGTGCTCTTTCCAGATGACTTCTCACTCTCCATTCAAAATCTAAGGACAGGGTTAGTGATGGTGCCAGATGGTGCCTTTTTTGTATTAATCTAACATTTATTTTTTTTTTTTTTCCTGAAAGTAGAAAACCTCTGTTTCTATGTCCTTTTCAAAACCACACATCTCTTCTGAGTAGTAGCTCTAAATGGTACAGAATGGTGTTAGGAGGAGGGATCACTGTTTAGCCCTTTTAGCACTTCATTTAAATAGTTCGGGAAGGATGTGTTGGGGCCAGCGTACTCCTCAGCTACTAAAACACCGCAGTTTTCTGCTTTGCTTACCAAGGGAAATTTGTCTGTTTCTAGCATTCTTGACCATCAGGAATTCAGTGTCCCTTTGGTGTACAGTGTCTGTTTAAAGCCCCTTTCTGAGTTGTGTTAATTTATGCGTTCAACTTGTGAAGCCAGTGAATATATTAACTGTTGAATCTTAGTTTGTTATCATCACAATCAATGATTGCCATACTTTTAATCAGAAGTGGCCAGAGCCATTTGATCACTAATGAGCTCCATTTCATCAGGTCATTAAGCAGTTCCTGAGCATATCTACCTTAACCTGTTTAATAGCAGAATAAAGTGAAGAGATAGCTCCTTTGTAAACCTTGGATGGCCTCACATGGAAAGTGACTGCTAAAACACATTCTTATTTTGCCACATGAGCAAGATCCTGAATCTCTTGGGATTCCAGCAGAAAGTGGAAGTTAGCCCTTACTGGAGCCTCAGTGCAACCTACTGGCATATGCACAGCACAAGGCAGAGGCTGTAGAGTTTGTGCTTTGTTCACTGAGGCAGGGCAGACCTGGTGCATACGACTCATCGAGAGATTCGGTATGAAATATTCTGGGCGTTCTGAAAAACATATAAACCTTCCTTTGCAAGCGGCAGGGTGGGATCTGAAAACAGGAAAACTTACCTTTGTCCTTAGGAACCATTTCTGTGTTTCTTGGTAGGATTCTCCTCTGGAGTATTTGCAAGCAAAATCAGGGGCTCCCTTTTAAAATAAAGGGCAATGGGAAAAACGCTGTGCCTAGGGAGGAGCAACATCTGTACAGTCCAGGATTTTCAGTACTGTCTTTTAGGACACTTTATTGTAAAACTTGCTTTTAGTTCTGTAGTGTTTTGGTATTTACAGATACGTTGTTCAATCCAGGATCAGAACATAAATATCCCAGGTGAAAAATTCTAGAATACCTTGTCACTGCTGTTTTGTAAATCTTTATACTAACTTGATATTAGACAATAAAGATTTCCTTTCTTTGTACAAAACCAGCTTCTTTATTCAAGAAAAATGTTTACAATGGCATAGAAATTGTGCTTTTTTTATTACGATTACAATTGAACTAATTAGGGTGTATGTTTTTTTTGAATAGTGCACTAGATGAAAAAGAACAGGGACTTTTCCTTTAATAGAAGTTCCCCCACTCTTACCCATTTTTTACATATTGTTTATCACTTTCATGCCAGAAAAGGATACAAAATCTCTGATTTTGTTTGTTTCTGAAGTAAAATGTTAAATAATGTTGACAGTTTCACTTTAGCAACATTGTAATAATGTGTCCAGAAGTAGTACAGCTCGTGGCCACAAGTTTTGCAGCCCTTTTATTTTAAGACGCTCAATTATTCTCGAGCCACTGAACTATTGTTTCAAAAAACATTTTGTTATTTCCTTACAAGAGGCTAAAAACCCTTTCTCGTGGTTTGTTATGGTTCTTTGAACTACTTTTAAGGCTAATTTGTGATAGATTTTTGTACTGTGATTTTTATACTTGGACTATTCAATCCATCTAACCTGAATAGCCCAAGGGAGATAACTCAGGAAGCATAGAAATCAAGAAAATGTGAAGCTGGTACTTCAAGCTGAACCAGAAGCTAGTATAACTCAATTTGTCAGTGTGAATTTCTGGTGAGAGAATGAAGAACTTGATTCATTTTTGTTATCATTCTGCCTTTTTGCTGAAAATCTGTGATTTCTACGCTTTGTGTATACAATAAGAATTGCGTGGCAGGTTTTTGCTGATTTGAGGTTGACTTCAACTATATGTATATGGGAAGGGGTGGAGTTTCCTGAAAAGAGGTTTTGACTTCAAGATCTACTCTGATGTGGTTTCCTTTAACAAATAGGGGTATTTTGATGTAGTTGATGGCAATCTGGTCTCAAATTCAAGTGCCATCCACATCCGCTTCTCCAGCATAAGACAGGTACCAAAAAGATGTGGTGTGCTGGCTCAGTATGCTTGGAGCTACTGCACTAATTATGTTTTTCACAAAACTCATTTTAACCCTATAGTATGACATAATGAAAGATGAACAAAAGCAAGATGGTCATTGACCTGATCATCTTTTAATGAGGAAGAAAAAAAAAAAAGGACAGGTTGTTTGAATGACACAAGTCAATGAACCAAATGAAACTCATTAGAAATTAGGGAACTGGTTGGTTGTGCATAGACTTCCTAAGAATTATACCAAAATTCAGATGTAGAAAATAGATGTAAGATACAGGCTCCGTGTTAAAATTTTAATTCACTTGATAATAGCTGCATCAAAGGCTATAAAACAGTGTAAAATATATACTTAATTTATTCACTTGTTACATTTATACACTTGTTAATGCTATTTATATAGATGTGGAGAACCTTAACAGGGTCCTACAGAGTTTTGGGAAAGTCTCAAAAAAATTGTAGCTCCAGTATGTGTAAAGCTGAACCTGAAGCCTGAGATGCACAATAAACAGTTCAATTCCAATTTGTTTTTTCAACAAAACTTTGATATGTATTATTTCACTTCTCTTTTGTCAGCATCTATATTAACTATGCTGTATTTTTTTTTTTTAATATATATGTACAAGAAAAGCACAGGATTGTCTTCCTCTGATCTGTTTCTTAAACAGTTAACAAGGTAGTTACATATTTAGTCACTGAGATTGAACCTGACATAAGAGGCAACACAAGCTATCTTCCACAAATACCTGAAAGGTAGGGTAACTGTGCCTAAATCCAAGAGCTCCAGGTGAGACCTTGCAAGTATTTCTATTACTGACTACATATCTATCATGTGGAAAAGAGGTCTAATCTCAGCTGTAAATGCTGAGAATTACATGTCATTTTCCTTAGAGCAATAAATGCTCTTTTGTCTGTCTAGATTTTGTTATGTGTTTTGCACGTTAATTCCTAACAGTGCTGCTGTATGTCACTAAAATATCAAAATCTAATCAGTCAGCTGGCAGTAAATGGAAAAAATAGAAATTCATAGCAAAGATTAGTGATATCTAAAAGTGGTTTATGGGTCCTAGTGGGATTCCTCCTTTTTTAACAACAAAGTGCAGAGTGAAAGAATATGCACAGCTTACTTTGTCTTCCTACTTCTTTTGATCTGAAAGAACAATCAGATAAGGCTGATTTCTGAAGACAGTTCAGAATGAACAGATTTCAGTTGCCCCCAGTGATAACCATCCTTGTCAACAGGAGGCATTCCAGGTACTGACACTAGAGCCCTAAATGTTCAGATACTGAACATTTTATCTTTTATTTTAAAAACTACTGCTGGGAACTCTCTTTATAGAATGCAATGGATGATGAGTATTTAGAAGAAGAATGAACCCTGAAGGAGAATAAAGCCCAAGCCTCAGAGACTGTCAGTGAACACCAGAAGGACAGAAAAATTTAAGGTTAAGGTGGAGAATTTCATACATACAGAAAAACTGAAGCTGTGGAAAATGGAAGAATAGAACTCAGGAGTTACAGGCTACAAAATCACAAGTAATAGAATTTAGTGGCCCTCGCCCTATTGGGCATTTGTCCTGATCATTGAATCAGTGCACACTGTCAAATTTCAGCAAAATTAAGTGCCTTTTCATAGGGAATGCTCAACACTGGGATTTACTGGGGTGCTAATAATCAAAGTTGAGGTATGTGGATTAAATCAGTGTGTAGCTACCTTTTGTAAGCCATGTAACTCTAATAAGTGTCATCAGTCCCTCTAACTCACAAGCTTCAGCTGTCAATTTTTGAAGAAAATAGTGATTTTTGGCATGAAGTGGCAAGTTGCATTTCACATGACTCATATACAGTGTACACAACTTATTAAGCATGGTGTAGTGTATTATGAAAGTTGATTGTTCACAAATGTAAATATACAGATATTTTTCACATTTGAAGGTATTTACACCCTGAATGCTGTGCAATACTGATGATCATTTTTAAAGTTAGTAGTTTAGTGTATTTATGATTATCTAAGTTAGTCATTGATAGCTTAATGCACCTCAAAAACAGCATAAAATACACTACTAGCACTCTTAACATCACATCAAGGATAATTAATTTTGAATGAGCAGATGCAAATGAATTCATAATAAGAGGTTTTTAGTGTGCTTATCACTGCCACTGCACTTTAAAAGTGTGCCTGAAAAAAAAAAAAAATGCACGTTATTTCTTAGCTTGTCTGCCTTCAAATAGTTTGTCTGTCTACCAAACCCAGATACGACACTTAAACACATTGATTCCAGTCCCAGTTTCCCACTGGTGTCATTGTTGCTTTCATGTGTTTTGAATAAAGTCCTTTATCCTTTTTTACATTCCTAACTGGGGCAGAGGTAGTCAATATCAGAGAGTTCCTGAAGATGATAGGAGCTCCTAGTATCTGACTGGGCTTGGTCAGGTGAATCTTATAGTCCAGCAGGTTTTTCCAGCATGTTGATGCAGCAAATGCTGGTATTGATGAATTGATAGCTGGGTCAATATTTTTGAATGCCCATGAGTAGCAAAGAAGAAAAATCAAACATATGTTTGGAAGTGTCAGACACTGAGGACGATAACTAAAGGTCTCTTCTTCCTCCTTTCCAATATCTTGGTTTATTCCTTGATCCTTTAACCAGTTTCTATGTGTATGAGGAGTGCAGTATGTCTGCATCTTCGCTCTAACTAAAGCTGCTTTTGAGGCCAGGCTGTCCAGTTTCCCGGAATGTGGCCTTTTTTTTCTCTTTTTTTTTTTTTTTTTTTTTTTTTTTTTTTTTTGCCCAGCAAGGAAGATGCAGTGCTATAACTTTTTTGTATATCCTTCAAAACAGTTGAAGGTCTTTCTGCAGAAGAACAAGGCCAGGAAAGTCAGTAAGCATTCGATAACTTCTGGGTGACTCCATATGTGTGTCTCTGGCATTCTTTTCCTTCACCACCCAGCAGTAGTATCTGTAAGATAATATTCTAGGAACACAATTTTACATGAAGAGCTGTACAAAATGTGAACATGATTACTTGGCACACTGCTTAGAAAATGTTACATTTGTGGCAAGTGTGAAATACCTGAAACGAATTTTTCAAATGAAAAAGCAGTGTTCCAATTGAGGAAAAAAAAAAAAAAAAAAAGTTAAAACAAATATCTGTTCAGCTTACTGTATTTTGCTAAACAGTTTCTATGTGGATGTGCATGAAGGCAATTGGAAAAATTGTGTTAAACACATGTTTTGCAAATACAAGATGGGCTCTAGGTTGCATGCAATTTGATTTGTGATGGTGAAACGCATACTGAACGTGGAGGCACTTAAACTGTAAATCCAGTGAGAGTGTCCTCTTTATCTGAACTTAATCTGATTTTTAGCCAGCCAGGCCCGTCAGAGCTTTGACAAGATTTGTGTATGTTGGGCAGATAAGCATGGCCATCACTCTGGAGTCCTCTACTGCTATCAAACATGCACCATTAGATAACTGGAGATTGAAACCATACTTTAGGTTTGTATAAAACTAGAGAGCTCCATCTTACAGTTAACGTATGTAGAACATAAACCTGATGCAGAAGGAAAAAATATTTTTGCCCTATATTTTGTCCTAAAAATATAAAAGCTTTCTTTATACTTTATGTAGCAGGTTTTTTTGTCAATGACACTGATCTTGAAGCCCACCATGCTGATTTTTGTTTGATGATGACTGAAATGCCTATGCATCACTTTTATTTTTTATGTAAAGTTATACAGTGTTGACAGGTCCCATAGTCCTTCTATGACAGGGCAGCATGAAAACCTTTCTTTCCCTGACTACCAAAGAAATCACTGGGGTTAAGTGACAGGGCTCTACCAGTGATTTGTCTGTCACAGAGAACCGTAAATTGTAGCCTGTCTCCGGGATAGTGTTTAGACACATTCTGAGATTAATGGTTTTGCATAGACACTTTGGACTTCAAATGATTTTGAGATAAGCTCCGTCAAGAAGATTCTTCCAGTCTGAACTCCACTGAAAGTGCTTTTCATTTTAGCTACATGTATATGAAACTTCGTTGGTACAGAACAGTTAGTTTGTTATAAAGTGAAGTGGCATCTCTTATATTCCATACTACATACAGTTTTCACCTCCAGCTGAACTCTTTGTGACAGATTTCCTTTTTTTTTTTTTTTTTAGTATATAGTAGTGTTTAACATTTTTGAATAACAGACAGACATAAGACTTTGTATTTACATGACTGAGCAGCCTGTATGTTTCCTCTTAAAGGAGCATAGCTGGGAAGGGAGGTCTATATCCTAAATGAGGGAAGAGGAAGAGTTGGTCATACACCTTATGTAAAGTGTACAAACCACCTGGGAGAGCATCATGGTTTGAGAATATGCTAATTCATTCATTTTTCAAAGCCTTGGTTGATAATTGATATATGTTCTGCAGTAATCCATAAGATCCTGCAAAGACTGTGACAAAGATGATGAGATTTTATTTTTTTAAAATGTGTTCAAGAGAAAATGTTTGTCAAAGAATGAAGCAAACGTAGACAGGCCTTTTACATGTATTCAATAGTCACCTGATTGAAAAATATAAAGA
This sequence comes from Aythya fuligula, assembly GCF_009819795.1. Taxonomy (NCBI): domain Eukaryota; kingdom Metazoa; phylum Chordata; class Aves; order Anseriformes; family Anatidae; genus Aythya; species Aythya fuligula. The sequence continues at coordinate 21,440,581 of NC_045562.1, read as the reverse complement.
GGAAAAAAGCACCTATACCACTGCTATCAATCAGCTTCCAGGTCTTCTGAATATTTGCTGAAAATTGTATGGTTTCAGTAGTTTATTGCATAGGCACATGCAGCAGCAGTGGCAGAGCCATGTGAGAACCAGCATAACAAGAGGGGGAAAATCTTTCTCATAGCTAACCTGTAGTTAACATACACTGCCTCTCCCCAGGGCATATGAGGTCTAAGAGAAACTCTCAGGTTCACATAAAGAGAGTGGTCAATGGATCGTTGACCAAATACATCCCCCTGGGGTCTGACAGCTGGGGTCTCCTTGTACGCTGCTGATGGGAATCAGAATTTTCCTGTTGGGGGACACTGGTTTTCTTCTCCGCTCACCTTAGCACCGCTGCTGGTTTTTGACCTCAAGTTTCAAAGTTGTATCCTGTGATAAAAGGGGAATTAGAAGGACTTTTCAGGGGGGGAAAAAAAAAAAAAAAAAAGTGTAACTTCTGTTTTACAAATGATATGCTTAGATTTGTTCAAACATTTATAGGAACATCTTCATGATTTTTTAATTTCAGCATTTAAGCTTTGACATACAGTATTTGTGAATCTTGTTCATAATATTTGTGACTGAAACATTGATTAAGATATACAGAAGACTGAGGGGAAAACAGATGGATTTAAACTGCAGGTCAGAATTTTATTAACTTAATGTAACGTAAGTGTTAAGAGGGTTATGTGCAGGGAGTTATAGGAGTCCTGCCATAAAATCCCATAGCAAATGTAGTGTCATCAGTCAATATGTTGGTGATTTGAGCACTTCTTGCTCCTCCATGGCAGGTAAAGGAGGTACAAACCGGCCACTATGGCTAGCAAATTTGTCACATCTGAGATTAAAGAAGATTCTCCACCAGGAGAATACAGCAGATTTCCCACTTTGGGGAGCAAAACAGCTGTAACTTTATTAATAGGGAGTATGGACCTGAGACTGCTAGTGACTAATTAGCAGTCATAAGCTTTAGAAGCCATTAAGAAAAGGTTTCTGTACTTGGTGATGTTCAATGTCTTGTTTCAACAGAGAGGTGAAACCGTCTTTCAGGAGCTGGTTTTGTGTTACTTGATGTGCTTGATTCTCTCCTTTACAAATGTATTTGTTCTTGTAATGTGGCAGACAACCATCGCTTTCACTCACTGAAAGCTGGATAGAAAAGCCATTTTTCTTTAAAAAAAAAAAAAAAAAATCAACCCAAATCCCCATGTTATATGTTAGTGTAAAAAATGTTTCGGTTATAATTGCTTAACTTGTTTGTTTTAATACAGGTATGGAACATATTTGACTTTTTTTTTTTTTTGAAGCAGAGCCAAGGTTTACAAAAAATATAAGATAAAATACAAATAAGTGTATGTAAAAATCTTATTCTGGATGTGATTAGTACATGCCACTTGCAAATGTCAGCAGTTATTTTTAGTGGAGAGCGTTTGTAAGATCTGGCAGCGAACTCCTGAAATGTCAGGAGGGTAAGAGGAAGCATAGCACAAGCCAGATACGTATACTAATGTGTTAGAGGCTTATAATGATAAGTCCATCATTTTTTGAAAGTCAAGATGAAGCTGTCTTGAAAATGACCTGATAGATCATAGTTCACTTCCCATGTCATAGGTATTGTGTGGATGTGACGAAATTACTTAGATTTTGAAAGAAGCTTCATTTCCTTATGAAGTGAGGAAAGAGCTTGTTTTTCCTGTTCCTCCTTGTTCACAGACAGATTGCTGTTGTTAAACGGTATATTGCACTTGTCTTCTAAGGAACGTGTGTTATGCTTATGTAATTTCTTCTTGGTACATTTATCAGAAAAATATCTAGGTATGTATGTATATATATATACGTTTATATAATGCATATTAAATCTTTCAGTCTTGATTGGAAATTATAGGGGGAAAGGCCAGTTCTTCAACAGTGTCATTCACAAGCTCAGTGACTCTGCTGTTCAATGCTGTTATCTTGCTCGATACAGGAATAACAGTAGACTTGTCAGGTATATTCTATTACCCCAAGCAGAGCTACAGGCTGGGAGAGGAATGGTTGGAAAGCTGCCAGGCAGAGAAGGACCTGGGAGTGATGGTTGACAGTCGGCTGAATATGAGCCAGCAGTGTGCTCAGGTGGCCAAGAAGGCCAACGGCATCCTGGCTTGTATTAGGAACAGCGTGACCAGCAGGGCTAGGGAGGTGATCGTCCCCCTGTACTCAGCTCTGGTGAGGCCGCACCTCGAGTACTGTGTTCAGTTTTGGGCCCCTCGCTACAAGAAGGACATCGAGGTGCTTGAGCGGGTGCAGAGAAGGGCGACGAAGCTGGTGAGGGGCCTGGAGAACAAGTCCTACGAGGAGCGGCTGAGGGAGCTGGGCTTGTTCAGCCTGGAGAAGAGGAGGCTCAGGGGTGACCTTATTGCTCTCTATAGGTACCTCAAGGGAGGCTGTAGCGAGGTGGGGGTTGGTCTGTTCTCCCACGTGCCTGGTGACAGGACGAGGGGGAATGGGTTTAAGTTGAGCCAGGGGAGTTTTAGGTTAGATGTTAGGAAGAACTTCTTCACTGAAAGGGTTGTGAGGCATTGGAACAGGCTGCCCAGGGAAGTGGTGGAGTCACCATCCCTGGAAGTCTTCAAAAGACGTTTAGATGTAGAGCTTAGGGATATGGTTTAGTGGGGACTGCTAGCGTTAGGTCAGAGGTTGGACTCGATGATCTTGAGGTCTCTTCCAACCTAGAAATTCTGTGATTCTGTGATTCTGTGATAATTTTCACAGTGAAAGGTGGGTCAGATTTGTACACAGTGATACTTCAACCATATCCTTCATCTCACGCATAGTTCTAATTTTCTTCACTGTCTTTAATTATCTTAATTACATAATTCTGCTTGTATATAACTAGGAATGATACTGATTTGTTATTGGTGCAGAACTTGATACTTAGGACTAAATATAACAGTTTTTCATTTGTGCAGGAATATCGCTTTTCCCTTTCATAACATTGTATATGTGGATTTAAGGCCATCCAAGCCAAAGTATGACATTTTCACGTATAGGTTTGTGTTGTTTTTTGGTGGTGGTTGTTTTTTTCCCAAAGCCTAATACCTTGTTCCCATTGTCCCTTTGTCTTCCACACTGATCAGTGCTTGTGTCTTTGCGTCAGAATTCAGTCCCATGGGAATCATACAGTTAGTAAGATCTCTTCGGGCAGACCCCAGATTTTGGGGTCACTAGGAAAAGAAAGCCTCCCATCCATTTCCTATTATCCTCTTGTCATTGGTTATTGAAAAGTTACAGAAAGTATGCATCAATGGAGCTAACTTCTTTTGATTCATTTCAAAAATGTTACATACTTTATTGCTTTCTTGGTTTACATGCTTAAAAGTATATCATATTATAGAAACCCACACTCAAATTTGGAGATACAATGGACCACCTGAGTACATAAATGCTCTGCTGGTGGCCAAGAAACAACTCATTTTTTTTCTGTGACAGTGCATGTTCTGAGAATTAAAATAGGGGATTTATTGATAGGCCAGTTTATTTTTGCCTGCGACAGAAAAGACATGACTGGCCATGATGGAAAATGGAAATGCAGAATAAGCAATAGCTTATTTGGATTAATGCAATTTCTGATTTTAAATGTGATATATTTTTCCATTTTTCAAACAATTTAAAAACTGATTTCCCAGCGCTTGCTTAAAAATATGTAGCAAGTAAAAAATTCTACTGTCTGCATAATTCAGAAAGATTTTAAAACAAAACAAAGAAACGAAAACAGATTAACGAGGGAGGTTAAGGAATACTGTCAAACTTCCATGTTCAAATGCTTCCAAAATTTGACCTAATGTTATAAAAACTAAAAAAAAAAAATAAAAAAATAATTAAAAAGTTATATTTTTAATGTGCTCTAAGCCAGAGAATCCTGCCAAAATGGAAGTTCCAATACCAATAAAAAATCCTACTGGGCAGCCAGCTCACATTAACACAATCCCTGCTTTGCACATTTGGAGGCAAATCTCCTTCATCTACTTACTTCCTCCTTGTGCAAATCCAAAATAGTTAAATACAGAAATACTGCATTCTGAAGCATTTACAGAGTCTAATTCTCCTTTGGACTGTTGGAGTAATACAGCAGAAGTGTAGCTAGAAGTTGTATGTTCCCAGAGAAAACTCTACTATTATGAATATATATTTGCATATTAAGTCAGTGGTGTGAATTTATTCTAGAAGTCTAATGCAAAACAGGGCTTTTATTCTTATATAATTATTCTGCAAGATTACAGCTATTTAATATCAAAATCTTTGCATAAATACTGGTTTTGGTTTAGACTTGTATGATGGAATGAACTATTGAAATAGGAAAAAAGACGCAGTACAAGACCATTTCTTTCTGTTGCATTTTATTCATACAGAATATTATGAATTTTATTATTGATGAAGCCAAGAATGAAAGAAGATAGATGTCAGAAGGCAGCTCCTTTGTATTGGTGTGAAAGAAAAATGGCTCACATAAAAACAAATAAGCCTGAAACTATAAAAATACTGAACATAAAAACATTTTTTGTGGGAGGGCAGGATTATTTTTTTTTAATGGGGGAATGGATAATATTATAAGAATGATTCAGATATTGCCAAAGCCAAAGTACGGTTTCAAGAAAAAAATATTAAGAGACAAAAATAGGGCAGGGCAAAATTAAAAATGAAATAGCAACCTGAGTTTAGGATCTAAATCCATATTCAAACCCTTCATAGTAGAGTTGATGTTTGAAAAGTGCTTAACACTCAAGATACCCCATTGAGATCAGTACTTTAGAACACTAGGGTGCTAAGAACCTGAGTGTGAATATAGACATCTAACTGGAGGCTCCTATTTTGTGCCTCTCTATTAAAATCTGAATAAATAAGGCAGTGTAAAATATAGAGGAATGATCTGCACAAGAGGGCTCTGTTCTTCACCCGAATCCATGGAGAACCCAGAGCAGGCAACTTACAAAATTTTAGGTTGGTATTACGAAGTAAATCTAGTTATTAGGGAGGGTGGACTGGAGACTGTCACTTGTCAAAACGTTATTGTAGGAAGTAAATTGGAGGATTAATTAAGAGAGCCACAACTGAGAGGAAGCCAAAACAGAAAGAAGGAAAAACGCCATAGAGGGAGGAGAAAAAATCAGTATGCAGAGTTCATATGAAGGCAGAATTTGTTCTCCCAAAGAAGCGGGGTTGGGGAAGCTATTCTAGCACACTTTTATTAGCCTGTTCATTTTGAGTACTGAGCAGGCCATGATTGCAAAATACAGCCGTTAGCAACATACGCCTCTGGACATGTTGTATCATAAAGGACAGAGAGACTTAGAGGCATGAATTTCCTCTTTTCCTATCCCATGTCTCACTCCTCGTGTTACTTGACCACGTGAGTTATGTACACAACTTAGAGTCAGTATCAAACATCTGGATCTGAAAAAAAAGATATTATTATCCTCTATTATTATCCTTAATAGAAAAATCCTTGGAGATTTTTTTATACACAAATCTGCCGAATTTTTAGCATGCCGTTTTACAGTTCAGCAGGTTGGCCTTCAAGGCACTTGGCCCACACTAATCTTTGAACCTAATAGAACAATAACGTTGTGTGTATATATTGCTGACAAGCAGAATGCTTTGTGTTTTTTGGTTTTTGTTTTTTTTCTCAGGGAGTTCAGGCACTGCTAATAACTTGGTAACACAACAATTAAATACGAATATAGTGTGATTTAGCTTGTCAAATAAAAGACCCAGCATCATTTTAATTCCCAAAAGAATCAGAATTGTGAAACTGTCTGAGAATGTACTTGTTCAGCCCACTTGCCTACTGTGGCTGCTCATTGCAATCTTTATTATAACTGTATTGTTGATGTTGTGGAACTAGAAAAATTTTCTTCAGGAAAATGTAATAGACAGTAGCCAGGTTCCTTCTGAGATGTCAAATACCTACTTTATTATAGAGAGAAAGTGACAGTCAATTTAAACCAGAATTTATTGAGAACATTAAGAGCTGGAAGGGCTTTGGCTAATCACTATAATGTCCCCAACAAATGGTAAATGAAAGCATGAGGAAATTGAGTTAACGCAAGTTAAAAGTTCACATACTTACTGAATTATATTAGAAAACCTAAAACCTAATTAAATTATCTAAAACTGTTCGTTTCAGTCCGTCCTGTTCTACCGAATACACGTGATAGTATTTTCTTAGATGCACCGCAGTTGACAGGTTTAGCATGCATCAGATGAAAAGCCAATGAACAAGATCAAAGGCTGAATTATTTATTCGGGTGCAATATTCCAAACAGTTCTGCGCAATGATGAGGGGAGTTTGGTGTTGGTGCTTGTTTATATCCTTCATTTTTGTAACTTAAGAAATCAGTATTGTCCCAACTAGAATGCATACATAAAAATGTATGTGTTTCTCTGCTCTTATCTCCTCTTATACAGAGTTTTTAGGGAAAAAGCTAGAGAGGTTAAAGTAGCAAGTAATGTGTGTATGTCCATAGACAAGTATTGTAGGTGTGATGATATGCCTTAAGATCACAAAAGGTATGTTCCTGGTTCATGTACCATTTTGCCACTTCACAAAGATCATTTTAGATGCCTAGATTTTATAGTAAGATATAAAGTTTAAAATAATGCTTTTGGAGTTTTTATGCTATCTCAGTGGAATAATCTTTCAAATACTTTTTTCGAATTTAAAGGGATAAAAATACTAGTATAACTGGCAAGTTTCCTACAATCCCTCTTGCAGTTTCAAGGCTTATGGAAATGACAATGGTTAAGGAAACTTTGTGGGGTCTCAGTTTATGCCAAAGTAATTTGTATGTGAAAACAACAGGCAGAACTTTGAGTATTTATGAGAAATGTGATTCAGTAGTAAGATACCATCTTACACACAGTAGCATTCTCACTTCTGGCAGCAGAGGGGAGTATATCAGGAAAAAAAATATCTGGGTAGTGAACAGCAGAAATGTTTGCAGTTTGGATGCTTCCTGGTTTTATAGATTTTTTTAGCTTTGTTTCCTGGACATGGATAAAATCACAAGGATTCCATGTAGGATGACAGTCAATGCTTTGGCTAACCAGAGAACAGAACCACCATCTGAATACCTTTTCATGAGAAGTGTCAATGTCAGCAAAGAACAGGAGTCACCCTTGTCACCTAACACACAAATGCTTAAGGGAAGTTACTAATGGTGGTGGAGGAGACAGATGTGGCAAAAAGAGGTGATAGTGTGACTGTAATAAGATATGAAGATGGCATTTCAGCAGTGTTCAGAATTGGATGGATCCCATATGAAATTTTATCTTTTATTTCATATTAAGAATGATTTTTTTTCTCCCCAGTCTTTAGAAAAATAGTTCAATTACAGCTAGAAATAGTGTCACACATTTGTTTCTAACTGCTTGCTGGAAGAAAAATTGAATACACAAACAAAACTTTTTTGCTATTATCAAAGAAATAATTGTTTTATGAAATAAGAAGTCCTGTCCACTCACATGTAGTATTTTTAAGTGCCTGACTACCTGAAAGAAAGGATATCATTGATTGTTTATTGCTTGCATCAAGATCAGAATCAAGACATTATGTCAGTTTGGCTTCTGTAAAAGACAAGCTTCTACAACTCATTCCAATAGTTCTTAACCCTGAAGATTAGTTTAACACTAAGGCTCTTTCAAAGAAAAAAAATGCACTATTGGTGGTTTTTGTTTTAAATATATTTCAGTATATATTTAGTAAAAGACTTCAGTATTTTTCCATTGAAGTTTCTTAGTTTTAAATCGTCATAGGCATTATAGATATTTGAAAGAAATAATAAAAGTTCATCTGTGTAGCGTAGAAGCTTTGATGCTGCTGTTCACACACCCCCAGCCACCCATGCTACCACCCCACCATCCTTATAAATACTGTACTTTGGCATGTGTGGGTAACTTGAAACCAGCTTCAGGGAAGCCTCTGAAAACAAATACGGGTTTATTTCTTGTAAATGCAGAAACACCTTCATTTAAAATTGAGACATACATATTTTCCCTCTTTAGACTGATAAAACCCCATCAATTTCTCAATCAAAAGAGAATGGAAGATAAAAGTCTGTGGAAGCACAGACCAGCTTAGAAAGCCCATTACAATCCAACAAGATGACAAAACCTAGAGTAACTTTCAAATTGCTAGTGTATAAAAGCATGAACAATTATTCAAGAGAGTGATCATTTTTGAGGTGTTTTTTTTTCCTTTCAGTCTGAATGCAAGGGGTTGTTTCTAATGAACGAGAAAGAGGAAAGAATTATATGTTATGGCTGTGAAGTGCTTTCTAAAATTCCAGCATCTGTAACAGGTAATCTAATTCCCTTCACTTTAGCTGTAAGCGGCTAGCCCTTGGTGATGAATGCCACGTATCTTACTGTCTTTATCCACCTCTCTGTTAAGTTCAGCACGGGTGAAAATTCCTCTGAAATCAATGTACTCGTACCGATGTAAAGCTGGTCTACAACACCAAAGTAACAAGCTCTAAAATTACCTGGCTGTTGAGTAAAAATAGTTACTGCTTTTCAAAACATTTTGCAAAAGATGTTTGTTGATATTTTAATGAGATTTCTTGAGGTCTTTTAACTTAACTGCTTTTTACTTTAGAATGTCCAAGTGTAGATCAAAATACCTTTCGCTGGCATACACACTACGTGTGTATGCCTCACTGGCATACACACTATAAATTTTTGCACTTTCACTGTGTTATGCAATTGCTTTTGCTCCTGTGAATCGCACATAATATGGAAAAAATGTTTTCTAATATATAGCTTATATTAAAGCAATAGGATATAGTATGTCACGTTTCTTATGAGTAAATTCTAATAATGGCTTACATAAAAATGAGAGTATCTCTTTCTCTTAGCTTTGAATTTAAAAAGTATTGCAGTATCTATAAGCATCTCTGATGTCTGCATAGACATTCATCATGCTAAAATGATTTGCCATGCCTAAACAGGCTTGAACAATATGAAATTTTAAAGATATTGCTGTAAACCCATTCTTTAATTTTACTAAAATAATGAAAAACATATTTTACTTTAGTTTACAAAACATTGAAATGCTAATTCATATGAAATGTTTATATTCTTCACATATATTGCATTGTTGTATGTGGTATTAAAAGCTGTTCCTCTTTTTTTTTTTTTTTTTTAATTTTCAGTTGTTCCTATTTTATCTGTTTTGCAGTAGGAATTTCTAAAATACATGGACTTGTTATAATTTTAACAAAGTTTCTAGACATTATCATCAACTTAGACTTTCTGATAAGAGAATATCAAATATTGAGCATATTTAACTTGAGCTTAAATAAGAATATTCCTTGTCAAGCATCAGTGAAACAAGTAGCAACTAATATGCAGCATCTAGTGTGTTCAGATAAAGGATGAAGTTCAAATAAGAAAACTGCACAATAAACTACAGGTAGGCCACAGTTATTTGGAGGTTAAATAGAACATTTTAGCATAACTAGAACTAAGAAAACAGAGATTAATTTTTTGGTAATTTTCTATTATCTGTTATTTGTAAAAAATCAAATTATAGCAAACCATGCATACTGCTTATTAATTTTCTAACCACCTTTTAAACACCTGTTATCCAAACGTTCAATCTTCTCTTCATTTTCCTCAGCAATTAAATTTTCCTGTTTAGAAAAAGATTGTCCAGGACCACTGTTATAATACTGAAAAGCACGATGGTTTTATACAGCAACTTCCTTTTTGCATGTCTCCTCTTTCCTCTGTTAATAGAACAAATTTTGCATGTAATGCCTGATTACTTTTGATGGGTTTCCATCCACACACCATATTATTTCCACAATCCAATCACCAATCAATGTATTTCAGCAAACAACTTCGCATTTTTAAGAAAATTAGTGTAGTGTTATTTTTCTTTTCTCCAGCACTTTTTGTCCCTATAGTACCTTTTTCCTCCAAAATTGCTTATATGAAGTTGCTTGTGTTGAGAGGTAGCTTTAGGAGTTTATTCTCCATCTGTATGAGATACCTAAGCATCACTGTTTTTTTATTTATCAGTTGACATGTATGGAAGAGGTGTTTTATTTTGTTTTGTTTTGAAAAAGTACATCTAGCATTTAAATGCATAATTTCCATAGATTTTTCACAGGGACTATATGATTAACTACCTGTCCTGCTTTGGGAATTTCTGTGAGAACATTCAAGGGGTTTGGCTTGTAAATTCAATTAGTTAGCTCTAGTGACAGGAATGCAGAGCACTGCATAATGCAAAGATTGCCCTGATTTACAAAAATAAGAATTCAGTCTGAGATGCTTATCTGCACAGATTTTCCTGACAGATGTATATACTTCCACTGCTTTTAACGGAACTTCTTGTGGGCATTTGTGTAACTAAACCCACAGTAAACTTAAGCTTTTTAAGTATAGGAACTGCATTACTGATATCTAAATATATTTTCTTTTTGTTTTAAATACACCAGTGTTTTTTAAAATAAACTTATTTCTCATATAATAAACATTAGACTTTATGTCGTCACTTTCAGACCATGAAGTCTGAAGAGGTGTTACTGAAACAAAGTTCTTTGTTGTCATATAGGGCCACACTTAATAATGCAGAATATTAACATATCACAGAGTGTATTTGATTCTGAAAAATGAATACATGTGCCTGCTAAGCAGAGGAACTCTTTGTCCTTTAAGTTCTTAGCATGTACTGTACCAGTATGCTATGGTTGAAGATGGTATTAATATTAATGAAGAATGGAAGCTGAGTTGTAGTGATGTTCATTCTTTCCCCAGCCCCCTACAAGCGAAATCCATTAGTATGGACGGATCAGCATTAATAAACAGGAGAGACAAAACAGCTCTCAGTGCAGGGACACTTTTGCATGACCTTTGGTACGATAAGCTTGTACGTGGTCATTGTGCTGCTTCGGGTTGACCTGTGCAGCAATGTTAAATCTGATGTAACCGTAGAGAAATATTATCGGTGCTTCTTGTGCAACTTCAGTGTTTCAGAATGCTGAGCTTTAAGGGAAAAGAAGGGTTGAGCTTTTCTGTTTCTATGTCGTTACACTGATTACAACAGGGTTTCATCCAGGGATCTCAACTTTAAATCTACAGAAAATTGGTTGTCAGGGTGATTAGGGAAAAGCTGCAGTTTATTGCTTTGTATTAAAAATTAGTACTTTTAATATGCTGTGCTATTCATAGCTGACTCAGGACCCACCTTTTTTCTGGACATCCACCAAAAGAATTATTTTTGATTATTAAAGCTCAACAAAGTCCCAATGGATTTCAGCATCTAAAGAATTTCTCATCTCCTGATCGGGCTCATTCTTCCAGACACTGAGAAATTGCTTGGAGATTAAAAACACTAAGAACACTAAACTCTTGATGCATTACAGGTCTGCTGAGAACACTGTTTTCATGAGTTCTGACAGCTGCAAAATTTTCAGAACAATTTTTTTTTAAGACTGTAGTTGTTGGTGTTTTTTTTTTTAAAGACCAGCATATTATGTTTTAATTAATTTAAGTACTATTGTTTTAATTCCTCTCTAATATTAGACAAATGAAGCTATAAATGTACCTTCCTTATCTACCATTTTTTAAGCTTGTGTCTGGATACATGGCTGGACAGGGGAGATGTAAATGACTAGTGGTGTCCCAGACACAGTGACAAAAGCATGTTTGCATTTTACTGTGTGTACACCAGCGTAAATGACAATGAATTGTGCAAATCACAATTGGTACTTGTAGCTTGCAAAATAATTAACTGGTGTAAAAGAGGTGTGTACTTAATATTAAGTGATTTTAAAGTCATGTTTCTGCAGTGCCCCAGGCAGAGTATAGTGAGCAGAAAAGCAGGTCTAAGCATGATCCCTTGACTCAGTACATAGAGCACTAGCCTCACCACTCTCCCAGAATAGTTTCAGGTATACAGCTACTCTAGCAATTTTAAATGCATATATTTCTGTTTATGTTCTTTGGGGTATGTGATTTTCATGTACAGCCATCAATAACAGTGCACTTGTGCAGCCTGAGAGAGGTATCAGTGTCTTTATTCAGCATACTAGGACCATACTATTGATCTAAGATTGAGCAACCTTTGAAAATGCTGCACTCCAAAAGATTCCCAAGTTTGGGAACTGCATTTCCAGTTTCATCCCAGTCCTCACCTAAGGCATCCTTTATTTCTACACAGCTGAAATTGTCTCTCTTCTCCCTCCCCCCCCCCCCCCCCCGCCTTTTTTTTTTCTCCAAGTGCCACAACTCATCCCTATTCCCAGAAATAATATTCTTGCTTCATGTGGGGAAATATGGGCATAATTGTCTTAGACTTGTCCAGATTGCAATGAAAACTTCAACTGTGACCTTCTAGGGCAGGAGGGATCCTGCCCTATTGGTAAAAATGAATCAGTCACTAGGCAATATAGCTGGGCTCTGAAGAAATTTCCCTGTGTGTATTTTCCTCTTATACATAATAATGCTGCTTTTTAGATCCAGTCTTGCTTCCCATCTTTTTTTTGCCAATACTTGTGCTTCCTTTAATATCTGGACTCTACTAGCTGCTTTAGCTAGCTGATGTAAACTGCTGCTTGGAAACTCATCTTCCCCCCAGGATGTTTTGCTGTTCCTGAAGCACCATCTCTGAGGTAGGAGAAGGGGCAGTGCTCTTCCCTGGATGGAGTCTACAAGAGCTGTGCTAAATATCTTTCAAATGATTATAAGTTTTTTATATCTTTTAGTGCTGAATCGGATGTAGATTTCAAAAAAAAGCAATTTCAAATCTAAAGGAAAGAACTGAAATGTCATTAATGTTGATGAAATGAGACTCAGGTAAAGTTGTGTATACTGTATGACTTCTCATTCTATTCCTATCTGCCAGAAAACTTAGGCATACTGTAGAGCTTAATATATACATCAAACAAAAAAAAATCTTTGTTAATTTTAAGGTATTTCAATTTAAAACTCTGTTAACTTCAGGAACTCTACATCAAGAGGAGAAGTTCTCAATATTTCTCTCTGAACTGTTTCTTTTATCTGTAATCTGCTCACTTTTATGACAATAAAATTACTCAGCTCTTCAGTCGATCACATCTAGTTGATTTCTGTGAGTCATATGGCAGGAACTGAGTGCAAGGATCCATTCTGGATGCCTTGGCAAAGGTTATTGTTCACAGAATGTCTTGTGATGTATCCTTACCCTGACTATTGTTGTGTTCTGGGTGAAAGTACTAGACGTTACCTTCATAAGTCTGGGGCCTGAACAATTTGAGTAAATACTGACAAAGAGAGAAAAGGAAGGAAACTGGAAGTAGTCAAGAAAAGGAACATAAAGCAACTCTGGTCTCACTTGGTTTGCTTTATTTTTAGTTCTTTGGGTATACAGAAGACAGAGCCCCTACTTAACCATATATTCATGCTTAACAAAGTTCTAGCATTAATGGAATGCAACAGCTAAAATTTAAAAGATTAATTATAAACGAGAGAGCAGAGATAGCTGTCACAGCTGCTGATCAGCTGGAGTAGAGCCCTTGCCTCTCGGAGCCGGAGCAGGAGTTTGCTGTGTCCGTGCACAGCCCCTGGACTCATGAGGGGAGCCCCCCTGCCCTACAGGCAATGATTGCCAATCTCCTCTGCCTGGAGTTCCCCACACTAACACTGAGGGAAGGAACACAATTAGCAACATAATTACATGTGGAAGTACAATGTTTGCTGACTAGTTTGTAATCTTCACTAATACGGAAAACATTGAAAGTGTTACTAGGTTTTATATCTTTGTTTCTCATTCCTATCCTAATTCCTTATTCTACAAAACACATCCTTTTCTGCTCCTTGCATTATTTCTGTTAGTAATTACAGCAATTTATTGTCTTTGAAGTGGAGAAAACAAGTTGTCTCTTCAGCAAAAACACAGCATAGGTTATTTGAATTAGGATGCTTCAATACCAGTACAGCTGTCCCACCGTGATAAAGTACAGGCACTGCACTCTCTGACAAAGAGTCCCTCCCCAGCTTTCCTGTAGGCCCCTTTAGGTACTGGAAGGCCACTATAAGGTCTACATGGAGCTTTCTCTTCTCCAGGCTGAACAAGCCCAACTCCCTCAGCCTGCCTTTGTAGAAGAGGTGCTCCAGCCCCAGGATTTCTTTAACATCTTTTTCTTTTTTTCTTTAAGTGCTTTCTTCTTTTGCAACATCAGAGTAATCATTACAATTTTATCTGTTGAGAATATGTCTTAAGTGACTCATCCAAACCTAAATTCAGAGAGTGTAGTGACAGGACAGGGGGTAATGATTTTAAACTAAAAGAGGGGAGATTTACAACAAATATAAGCAAGAACTTCTTCACTCCGAGGGCAGTGAGGCACTGGCACAGGTTGCCCAGTGAAGCTGTGGATGCCCCATCCCTGGAGGTGCTCAAGGCCAGGCTGGATGGGGCTTTGGGCAACCTGGGCTGGTGGGAGGTGTCCCTGCCCATGGCAGGGGGGCTGTAGTTGGATGATCTTTAAGGCCCCTTCCAACCCAAAGCATTCTACAGTTCTAGTTTTTAAAAAGCATCTTTTACTTCCTGTGTTACACATTGCTAGCTTTTCTGTCATGATCACATAAATCCTCATATTTTCAGATTTAAAAAATAACACTGATTTTAAAACTAAGCAGAACCATTAGAATGACTTTTAACTATCATACACAAGCCATGTGAGTTGCAAACATTCCTTGTTTCTCAGCTGCAGCTTTAAAAGTAACTGCACTTTTAAGGAATTTGGTTGTCGCAGATGGGTGCTGAAAAACGGTGTCACTGTAGTCCATTATTCCAGATGCCACCTAGTTGAGCTATACACCTTTTTTCCTCAGTTTGGACGAGTCTTTTGCATTTTGGTTGACTGCTCAGTAAAACATAAACAGTAATATTCTGTCTGGTAAGCCTATTTTTTAAAGCTTATCTTCTAAAACTACTTTTGAAATGCACTTCACTATATTCATGCATAATAACAGCACTGGTAATAATCTTAAGGGAGAGAATGTTATTATGTTGAATTGTTAATATTGATTTTTTTCTTCTGTCTGGAATGATAATGAATGTTGACAGTGTACAGTATTTCACTGACTTTTTACTTAATATGTATTTATGATGACCTATCTTGTAAAAATAAGTAATAAGAAAAGGACTTCACATGAGTTTGAATCTCTTAATTGCAAATGGGAATCAGCTTAGCTTAGCCTTGGATGTGCAACTTAGACCCTTAAGGAAGTTTCCCGGAATATTACATCTTTAGTGTATATGCAGAGTGCTAAAACTTCTCATCAGGTCTGTCTGAGGAACGCAGCTACTGTTGTGGTGTTGGCTTAGTATTTTCTTCCCCATCATACAGTGTTAGATAATTGATAATAAACAAAAGTCCTTGCAATTGGTGGCCACTAATCAAATTTAATCACAGTGAGATGCATTCTGCTTTATTTTATGCTTGTGTGAAATTAATTTTTACAGAGTAATTTTTAGGCCACAAAAATTTTAGCTTCTAGTTTAAATGCTGACACAACTTTAATCATGGTAGCATAAATGCAGCATGTGCAAATGATAAACCAAAGGAGATAAACAAATTCCTATTTGAGCTAAGCTGTCTACCAGATAGAGGGATGGATGGATAGATGGGATAGGTAGGTAGGTAGATACAAGATGTTATAAGGTAATAATTCCCAGGGAGTAAATGAGTATATGTTATCAAATGAAATACATGATAACGAAGTAGGGAAAGTGTATACATATAACAGTTGTTCATTTTTCATTCACATGAATGTGTAAACACACAGAATATTAGTACCTGACAAAAAGCTAAAAGGAGGGTTAACATCCGATGCGAGGTGGAGTGTTTAATGGATGAACTTAAAAGCAGATAACAATATAACATCCCATGTATACTTTCATAATTGTGCGTTCCTCCAGAGATAATGGATATCATTATCAGAGGCGCCTGTCCTAAGAAACTTGGCAAGGTTATGATTGTTTGTTACAGCTTTGGTTATATTAACATACACATTAATATTTATAAATATTTGATGTCATGTTAATTTTTCATATAAGATGATTTATGTAATGCTGCTGTGCCCTGTTAGAGGGCATTTGCAGTGTGCTTCAGAAGGGAACAGAATTGATGCATGTTCCTTAAGAGGACTTGCCTGTGTATTACAGTGCTCAGCGCATTATTCTGGAGAACAGTGATTTAAAGATAAATTATCTGAATTGCAGATACACTCCATTAACATTTTAAATAAAACATAAAGAAAAGACCACACTAAAAATAGGATAATATTAACGTATGCTTTTTTTCCCCTAAATAATGAAAAAATTAGTGTTAAATTCCTTGGTTTGACCTACATTCTGAGACCTTTTTGTTACATTGGGGAAAATGAGTAATTACTTTCATGACCTAGTTGTAGAAATTTGGGGGGAAATATGCAACAACATTGCAAGTAGTTACTGAGGAGAGAATAATTATATATATAATTATATATGTGTATACGTTTATATGTATGTACCCTTTGATGAGGGAGGTAAATAATAAATACTCTAAATCCAACCACAAAGAAATAGAAAATTGAGCATTGTCTGAAACAGTAAACATGACTTCAATCTTAGATGAAAATGTCATAGATTTAAATAATTATTTCATTCAGCTTCACTATTTCTCATGGATAACTTGAAGAGCAATTGCTCATTGAGTTTTGTGAATTAGTGAATATGCAAACAAACATGTTGCAGGAATAATGTATTGTAGTTTATTTGACAAATGTAGTTTAGTTTGATTTGTTTGTAATGCTTCATACTTCCGACAAATAGGGTGCATTTTGCAAAACAGTGAAATTGTTTTGGAATGTTACTTGAGCACATGGTTTGCTAAATCCTTGGGAAATGTGCCGAACCACTTCTTGTTAAATAGGTTGAAGTTAAATAGGTTTTTGTGCAGCAGCATTAAATAACATGTATAATACACATATATTCTTCTGTAGAGAGCCACGCTACTAAACTGTTTATTTTACATTTTTACACTTGGATCATGAAGCAAAACTTTACTTTCTCTTTTGTTTACGTGTTAAGCAGGTATTTAAAGTCACTTGCAGCTTTAAGAATGGCTTTATACTGACGTCTGATGCTTTCTTTAGTTGGATAATGTGCGCTTTCTGGGTGTATAGTATATGCTCTTAATACAGGACTACTCCATTCACAGCTTACATTTCAAATCCACACTTCATATAAATTTTGTTTGGAGTGAGTTAAAGTCACAGACTTCTGAAATCTTGGATGTACCTGTGGGGCAGCATCCATGCTGCAGGTCTTTCTAGGCAGAGTACAGGGTGCTGCTGCACTCCTGGAACAAGCAGCATTAAACATCTGAGCCAGGAGAGCTGAGCTCTGTATACTACCCTCTGCTGAGCGGATCTCCAGAAACTGCTCAGCTGATCCTCAGTAAAAATGAGCAATAGGATTTGGTAAAAATAGTAGCCCCATGTTAATGATAGACTTTGTAAGTTTGAGTGCAAAACATGTCATCATTATTCTCAAAACATTGTATGGCTTAGTGTTTTTTTGTTTGTTTGTTTGTTTTTTGTGTTTTTTTGTTGTTGTTGTTGTTTGTTCATTTTTGTAAGATTTTGGGTTAGAAAAATAATTAACTCCCTAAATATAAGTAGAATATATTAACCTGTTAAAATTGCAGACAGCTAGGGTGATAATGAACTATGACAATCTTTGATTTTATTCTTCCTCACAATGTGCATTCACCACTTGTCCTACAATAGCCAATTTTAATTCTGCCTTTTGAATACTAGGATATAGTTAAAAAGTGGTTGGTACAGAATAGTGAGTCTAGTGTCTGGCTCTGCCATAAATTTGATGTCAGGCCAATTAATTAGGGGAGATGTCTCATTTCCCATTTTGCATGTGTCTGCTAGTTACACATCTGCTTTAATCTAGTCATGTGGACTTCTATCGCCTTTAGAGAGGCAGCAGTCCTAGAAAGCAGCTCATCCCTTCATGAGTGCCTAACAGTACTGGGACATATTGCTCATGTCTTTCCAGTCCTTGAGTGAAAACTGGGTAAGAAAAACTTACACTTCTATGTGATTTTTATTTTTATTTTTTGGTAATGCAGATGAGCTATTAGCAGTGAGGATATGCAGGGAATTGCGTAGCTCCACCACCACAGCAAAGCAGTCAGTTCTTCTGAGAAAGGACAGTCCCAAGGTTCCTGTACAAATCCACCCTCCCTCTTCCCACTCCTACTGAAGGGTTTCCTGACCACATGGCACTTGTGGTCATTTGCAACCATTTCAGTTGCTTGTCAGCTTCCAACATCTGGGGAATGGTTGCAGGTTCATTAATTGCAAACCAATACTGATGTTTAATATCTCATGGTCAGCAATAGAACTGACTGAAGCACAGCCTTTGACAGCAGTATACAGGTCCATTTGCCTAGGGGAGAAAACTGTAAAGATTTATCTGGATCTGGTCTTTTTTCCAAAAGTGCATTTATGGTTTCCAGAGTGAAGTATTAAAATCCATGGAAGTTCTTTGGAAAATACTTTACATGTCAAAGGAAAGGCTTTTCATCAGTCTTAAAAACAAGAAGACAAAGCATTTTTTTCTTCATACTCTTGTGTCATGTGTCCTGTACCCTTAGTCAGGTGTCATTGAAGGCTGATGTCCTTCTGTAGAATTCCTGTAATCTGACTTTGACTACCCAAAACCCCTCCTTTTTTACTGCAAGGTCTTTTGATTTTTGAAGTCAGCTGATGGGATTACACTTTAAATCATAGATGTAAATAAACAGTGTCTCTTGATTTTAGTGTATCTGATTTTAAAATGTTACCTACACTGGTTCTGTGAGGTACAGGTACATTTTTAAAAAGTCTATCATTATACGTAGCCTTCAGGAATAATACTTTGCTGAATGTGTGATTAGATTTGGTCAACTAAACTTACAATCTTTAAAAACAAAATCTGGCAGCCCATTGACCCAGAATTGGATCAGAGCAATGAGAGTGTGTTAGAACCCTGTGTTACGGACGAGCTGCTCTAAGTGAAAGTACTAGAGAATAAAGTATACGTGGATTTAGGCTACCATTTCTTAAGTCCTCTTCTCAATTTTCAGTACCAAATGAGAATTTCATCAGAGTTAACTACCGTGGAAGGGGAGGGTGAGGAGAAATTACACAGAATCTCTGAGTTGGAACATGATTAAGTAGCCATACGATGTGGTAACTGAAACGTCAGTGCACATTAATGGGGCTTCGCTGTGGGAAACACCAGTATGGGCAGCAGATGCTGACAGTGAGAAGAAATGGCAAATTTGTGTAAAATATAAGCACCTATTGTCTAATGAAAATCTTACAATAAATTTGATAATTTTTAATGTGCAGTTTAATTTTATGCAGGATTTAAAAAATAAATGTATGTTAGTCCAAATGTGTGTTGATGGCATTATTGGGAGCATATTTCAACCAAAATGCACGTGTAAGACAAAGTAAGTCAACATAAATATTTCCATTATTTTTATTGCACTGAACCCCCAGGTTGTTCTTAGTCACATGTTTTATTAATGAAATCTTTATGTTTCTCTAGAAACAATATGCATGGGCAACACTTTTTATTAAGTTTCATTGCCCAAGTTGTGAGAAATTCAAATAAACAAATATCATATATATTGAATGTACATTGACTAATTAGCAGCAAAAATTCTAAGTAAATCTTGAGTTTTATTAATACTGAAGGGAGACATTTGCAGTATATTTTTGTAGGGTTTATTGCCTTTTAAGCTTCTAAGTGCTTAAAGCCTGCCTGAGGGGTGGTTGTAGCTATGCATTGGCAGCAAGAGGAGCCAAGGAAGCACAATCTAATATTTTCAGTTATGAGAGTGTATAGAAACAAGCATCCTCTGATGGGTGTGGCTTGAAGTAAAACAGCAAAATTTCACATAGCTGATTTCAGATTTCAAAACTTCATACATGTCGAGAGAAGTGATTCAGTGATTCCTTTTCCAAATCTTTCCTTTTCTTGTCTGTTGTGTCTGTGGACAAGGAATATTTAGGATCAGGTAAGAGTACATGTGGCAGAATGTAATGGAGAAAAGAAAGCAATAAAAGCAGTTGTAGAAAAGAAACTATTAAAGTGAATGTTCTGTAAGGGAGAAGTCCGCTGATCAATGATATGGTCTGAATGAAGATGCTTTGCAGAATGAAATATCTTCCACCAACAATCTGGTGCTGGTGTCCTTATTTTACAAAAAGAAAGGTAACTTAAAATGAACACAAAGAAAGTCCTACATCATCCATGATATCCTATGACAGTAGACCTAACGTTGGTTGAAGTACTGAGAGGGAGACAATTACTGTAAAAAATAGCAATACTTTTTTAAAGCAAGGATGATTTTAAATATTCATTTTAATAAAATATTCTTGTAAATAGAAATACTGCAATTGCTTGTACTCAGTACAAATCAAAGTAAAATACAAATGCAAGTAAAATATTTAACATTTCATTATAAAATGGTAATATATACTATAAAAATACACAGGCAGGAGTTATTAATGCATTGATGGAAAGGCATTCAGCTGTAAATGACATTTCTTTACAACAAAGCAACTAAGAAAGGTGACTAATTCCTTTCCATTGACTTAGCAAAAATTTTTGGAATAGGAAAAACATTCAATAGAGATTCTTCAAGGTAAATAGCAAATTTGATTCTTTACACTGCTTAACTTTTTAATAGAGTTTACTTAAGTATTTTTAAAAGCTGCTGCTAGAAAATTGGGTCCATATTAGTAACCAGTATAAAGTGAAATCAGTAAAGCCACGAGATAATGCAAAAGTTTGAAATTCTCAAATAACTCACACTATTCTTCTGTTTAGGTGACTTAAAAAATAATAATAAATCTACATGTGATTTTTTTCAGTCTAGGAAATATTTTTGTAACAAATCTTGAATATGATTCAGGTCCTTGTTTTTTATCCTGGTATTTTTGTCTTACTATAAGCTAGACTACATACAGTGTGGAAATTCATCCTGAAGTGGGGGGAGGCAGAGTTTTAACAGCCTTCCATATAGTGTGAAAATTAGTCTGTGTTAGTTATGACAAGAAACACTTCCTCTAATCTCTTCAATTATTTGTGCATCGATTGATATGACAAGTGCTTGGCATCACGAGTTACCACAGCTAGTCAAAGGAAGCCCCATAATGAAATTGAAAACCTCCCATTTCTGTTCCTTTACACCATTGTAACTGTAATAGCCAAGTAACAATCTGGCCATTTAAAACTGTTTCCTATGTCTGGTACAAACAAGGTGGGAGGATCAGGAGAATAAAAAATAACAGAACATGGATGGAGGTCAATGATACATATTTCCTACAATCAACTACTAGTACTTTGAACAATTGCTTAGACACATTCATTCTTGTCTTACAACCTAGTAAGCACTGTTGTTATTTTTCCTTTTGTTCATTCAGGTGTTCCTCCAGACACTTTCTCAATGATAAAGAAAACATTTTCTTTTATTTTCTAATTTTTACCGGTTACAGAAACAGAACTAGGAGTATTGGAATTGTCAGCCATCTGAAAGTTTTTATCTACGTAGTAAGAACACATAATTCCACAATTACATCAGGTCTTTGAAACTAATATATTTTATAGTTAGCTAAGTTACAAAGTGGCTTTTAGAGAAAGTATGAGATTATATCAGGCAACCTAAGCAGTCTCACATCTATCTTTTGGCCCTATCCTAAGCTCTTGGCACAGCCGAGTGAGAAAACACCCTAAATAGAAGCATCAAAACTTAACTATTCTTTAATATGATGTTCAAAAAATCTGACTCTTTTCCTTTCACTGAGATTTCAATTTAAGAATGAAACCCACTAGATTAACTTCTCCAATTTTGAAACCTTCGGGGTAAGTACAGAAGAGAAAGATTCTGAGTCACTTCCACATAGTTAAGTGTAGGGTAAATGGTCCTAGAAAGACTTGTTTTTAGGTTATTCTGGATTAAACAGGCTAGAGTGATGCTACAAGGGCTACTTGACATAGCCAAATCACTCAGGTGGTACTGGTACAGTGTAGAAACATTTGGTTTAATGATAACCTTGTAGGCCAAATAGCAGTCAAGAGGTACAGAGGAGCGAGGTTCAGGGTAAGGTGCACTGCTGGGAAGGAAATGTCCTCTTTGGAGTGTGAGGTTTCTGAAGATACCATCTGAACTAAATCTTTCCTACTTAAAACTTGCAGCAATTTCACTCCAGTCCTTCTGTCTGGTTTCTGAAAGGCCACTTGATGATGAGTGATGGACTTCAAAATAAAAAGATTTTTCTTTTCCCGTTGTGGTCTGTGTGCTGCTCCCAGCACAGTCACATCTTTGTTAGTTGATGCCCACACATCTCCAGTGGGCAATTAAACTGCAAAACTGAAAGGGAAGTATTACAAGTGCAAGGGCGTTGAGAAAAATGTGGAAAAAACTGTGAAAAAGCTCAGAGTTTAAGGAAGTTGGATTTGGGTAAGAAAGTAAGAAAGGTCAGGCAAAATCTGTAGATTGTAGGAGATGAAAATGCCTAGTGATTAACTACTTTCCCTTTAAATAAGACTGTCCTCTAGAGAAGCTAAGTAGTTGATTGTTGTAGATGGTATCCCTATATCTAAAAGCTGGGTACAGAATTACAGTTAGGTGGGCAGTCTCGATTCCTGATGTCATTGATGAATTTTTGGTTATTTGATGTAGCAACTTCATTGCTTTTTGCTACTATTTTTCACTTTAATATGTAATAATAAGTATATGTGCTTAAATAGTCTGATATTTACAAGAGGATTAACACATGCAGCTACACTTCTCGAAGCCAAAGTAGTACTTATACATATAGAAAACAGAAAAATGAGAAATATTATCAGCGTAGGCATAGAACCTATTATCTAATTAGAAAAGGAAGTGGCGTGTGAATTTGATTATTGCCAATGTTGTTACTTATTTGTATTGCTGTGGCTTCTATGAGCACTCAGACTGCGAGAGCTCTCAGACTCACTGCATTAGATATAGCACAAATGGAAAAGACCTTTCTTGCTTGCAGAGAACTTACTATCTAAGCATAAAACAAAAGCACCAGAGCAGTGCAGCTAATGGTGGCACAGTGAAGCAGCACTGATCAGCACAATAGAAGTGACCTCATCACTATCACAAATACTGTTTGAGCTTTCTGAGGTATCGCAGGAAAGATCTCTAAGAAGCAGCTAGAAAACAAGAGAGATAGCTAAGAGACTTTTTTTTTTTTTTTTTTTTTTTTTTTTTTCCCCAAGAAATTCTTCCAAGTGTCAGAGAAATCATGGAAAAAAAACGCAGAGATGCATTTCAAAATTTAAGAATTGGCAACAGTGGCTGGCATCATATGCCAGTCTGACATGGGTGTTGAGCTCCTGACAGTAAGAAAGAGATGACTGGCAGGATGGGAAAGGGCAATGGGAGAATCCTTAAAATGAAGACAAGTAGCTGAAGTTCAACAATAGAGCAGAGGCTGCCAGAAGAAAGTGATATTGCCATGGTGTCTGAAATGGCCAAAGTGGCAGGCTATAAAAATATAACCTTTGCAGGAACGCTCTGGAAAGTTATAAGCCGCATAAAACTAAATCAAGAGATGTCTTCAGCTATTCTTTTACTTTCTATGGTAGAATTCCTTCTGACAGACATTACAAGTCTCTCATTACAAGTTTATTGTTCTGAGATTATTTTGAGAACTATTTATTGTATAATAGAAAAATATAAATGCATGCAGAACTCGAGTTTTGCCAAAACACAAGCAATAGATTGCTGTTGCTGCTTCTTTATGATTTTCCATTTCTTTGTGATTAGTGTAAAACCAGAAGATCTGTATTTTTACAACATGAATATACAAAGAGTTTCACTGGTTTTCTTCTACTAAATGCTTCAGAAAGAGGAACTAGAAAGTGGCTTAGAAAGCTTCCAAAAACATATAATTTTTTAAAAAATGAAACTGTTTAGAACTATTTCCTCTTCCATTTTGCCTTGTTGCAAGTCCTGTTCCCAAAATAGTGGGACAGCTTTTCTTTGAGTCAGCAAATGTTTGCGTTGGCAGTAGTGCTGTACTGGGATTTAAGTTTTCCGAGATTACCACTTTTTGTCTGAATTCAGTGATATCGTAAACACGTAATAAGTATTCAGTAGTCTGTATTACCTTTCCCCAAAAATCCTGCCATTTCTTGCCAAATCTTATATTGTAAGTTTTGATCAATTTCAGATCTAGTTTTGATCCAATGTAATTTGGGAGAGGTAGTGAAGGATCAGACATGCTGTGTGCGATGTTACTGCCATGAAATCAGCAACACAAATGTTGCACTGATGTAGTAGTAGCTGAGACTTAAAAAGTGAAGATAATGAAGGTAAAAGTGGTTTTATTTTGTTTTTCATCTTCTGTTCTATTTCATTTTTCTATAATTACATTTCTGGGGGGAAAAAAATAAGAACAGAAAGAACTTGGGTATCGAGAGGCCAATGGTTGTTTCAATATCACCTTAACTAATATACCCTGTGTTCAATATAAACCCGAATGAAAACAAAAACAGAAGGTTGAAAGCATATGATGGAAGGGACTACAGCAGTCCAAATCGCTGTCAGTGCCAGAACTGTCTCTCTCCACGGTTGGAGGTTCTCCAGTGCTGAGGTAAATGTGTGAAAAGCACAGGGTTCCACTCGAGCTGCTGCATTTCTGCATACTCGTACGTAAGGCACATTGTTCCGAATACAAGATGAATATAATGGAATCCAAATTTAGGTCACTGTGAGTTATTGAAATAAATTATGTTCAGAACTTCTATTTGAGGGTAGAATTGTGTTAGACAGTTCGTTCTGTGTATAATTGTCACTGACGACATTTGGAGTTTTCCATATATAGCTTATAGTGATTTAAGATTCAATTCAGTTTATTTTATTTCAGTTTAAAAAAAAAAAAAAAGTATTTTTAAATCATTATGAACTTTTCTCAAGGCAGAAAAATAAACACATTTGAACAGAAAAGAAGTGGAATTGCAGAAGGAGAATAATTCATATACCCTGAAATATCATAAATGCTAAGTTAAAAGAATTTGAATGTAGCAAAGTCAGTACAAGGCCATCAATATTAGCTCCTGTGACAAAGCTTCTGATTGCTCTGTCAGTGTATATGAATGTTTGCTTTTCTGTGTCACTTCCCTGTTTTCCCTGAATGGAAGTCTCTCTATAGAAGATGGGCTTTCTGCATTCTTGTAACTTTTTAAAGGTAATGCTTGATCATAACCCCTTCCTCAGGTCATGATGCAGCAAACATGCCTGCGTATTAACAGAACTCTTGATTATAGTTGTCATGCTATCTGGCACCAGATGGAAGGATTAAAAAAGGATTTCTATCTAGTAAACTACCAGAGTTACCATGCCTTCTTTTATCTTTGCAGCTGATAACCTGGACAGTGACATGGTTCAGAGCTGACATACTCTTTATCTGTGTCATTGCCCACATACTGTCCATGCAAACATATAGCTTACTTCTACACTAGTGTCTTTCTTCTTCCTGGATTCCTCCATCAGCAGACTGATCTACTTTGCAGAAAGAGAAAGAGGGCCCCTAAGTCATGAACAGCATGTGGGGCTCCACGTGTGATTATACTAACACACATAGCTCAGTACCGTACCAATATGGGAAATTACCATTTTCAGCTCATGCTCTTTCTTTGACACAAGAATTTTGAGTGCCTATCAGGATGTTACATTGCTACAAACAAATTAAAAATATCTAAGAATTCTTTCACCATAAGTTACGTTCCACTGCCATGGAAAACCATGGTGACCCTACAAATAGGATTCAGATAGGAAATAATATGTAGGAACACAGGTCAAAAACCAACTGGACTTGCATACAGTGTTCCTCAGTAAGAGTACACCGTTAGCATTGCTGTAAGTGAGGTGTTGTGAGAATTCAAAAGAAGCAGGGATTGTAAGAAGCAATTATATTCTCTGATGATCTGATACTGCTGGAAATAGGAAGCTAGCCTTCAGATGCACAATTCCTTCGTCAGGCTTCTCCGTAAAGTATGACAGGGCAGTGTTTCCATTAAAAAACTGAAGTATCACTTGACAGGAAAAGTAAATACATATATATATTTATAGAATTGGTATATATTTTTACATTTTAATTTCATAAAGAAGCATCAGAATATCCAAAGCTGTTGTGAGACTGGGAGAAATGAGCACTCAATCTTGAGGCTGGAAAGACCAAAGAAAGCTGTGTGTTGAACTGATATTTTTAGAATAGGAAGTTCTCTGTGTGTACACAGAGAGGCTGTAGCCCCATGGCAAATGTATCATGCACCTCTGTTAGGCTCCCTAATCCTGCTCTTCTGAGACAACTTCTGTGATTCCAAACCTCTGAGCCACTTCAAAGAGCTGCTGTTTTAAAAAAAGTATCAAAGACATGCTGGAAATAAAGCTCTACCCTCTGAACAGAGAACAGCACCTATCTGGTGGTCCTAAAGAAAGTAACTGGCAGAGTATTGTATGAAGTAGGCAATATTTAGGCCAGGACAAGTACTTTGTTTAGCATTTGCAGCCCCATGACATGCCAAGGTCCTTGTAATTCTAGGAAAAAGGAAGAGAGAGTTCCCTGCATCAGATAAAAACCAGCACTTGCTGCTGAACGCCCCTAATGCCATCCAGAGAGCCCTAACACTTCTCACCGAGCACCTAGAAAGCACACAACCACAGGACAAAATAATCTTTACTCTCATACAAGTATTAAGAAAACAAAAGAAAAATTAAGGTTATTTTTTTTTTCTGTGGGATAAACAGGAGATGTGCTTAAGCTCTTAGAAACAGAGAGTACCAACAGTAGTTTAAAAATTCTCCGTAGAGTACGTGCAATAGGCAAAATACAAAAGCTGTTGTAATGCTGCTCATTTGGAGCAATCTGCCCACCTCCGTCATGGCTTTACTGTTTGTCGTATGCATCAATAAAACCAATGAGCCACAGCATAGTGTGCTTTCATTTCTGGAAGACATGGCACCCGCATGAGTTTTTAATGTATGTGCATGTTTGTTATAAACAACACATACATTAGTGAAGATATTTGGGGATCTCGTGGTGCAGCTTTTCTCTGCTAGGGCAAAACAATTCAACTTAAAATTCCTATTTGCAGGAAAGACTGCATTGCCCAATTTCCCTGTAAATATCTTCAGCTACTATTTATTGTTAGGCTTCTCCAATTATGCCATATATGATTTGATTATTGGGGTTAGCAGAACCATGGCTAATGGAATCAGTATCATGGCTACAGCAAGCTTTGTGCATTCTCCCTGCCAGTTTTCTGCATAACTACACTTATGTCACTCAAGCTGCACAGGGGTACTCTAACAATTAATTGTAAACCAGGGGGGAAACTTTTAATGGACCTCTTCTTGAGATCTTGTGTTAAAAAAAGAAAAGTTCCCATGAGTGAAGTATAAGTTAGCTTTTCCAGGGGGAAAAAAAGGAATGAATTACATTTCTCTTCTTGTCCTTTAAATGAATAGCATAGTTTGGGTGAAATTATCGGGCAATTGCATGCCTTTTATGCAGATAATGCTATTTGATGAAAGCGGTGTTTTGATCTGCTGAGGATAATACAGATCCAGGGTTGGATTCATTGGTGAGAGTAAAGCTGTCTTCTGTGATAACTTCATCTCAGCATGAGGTCAGACGGGGAAAATTGGGATGGGGGATTAAAAAATGACACAGTCGGAGCAGTATTCAGTTCCCTGCTGTGCTCCTGGCTGCACACTATAGCTTATGTTTCTGATCTGTTATGGTATTGTCTGCTTTTCTCTCCCAGAGCAGAAAGAGATTGCTTAAAACTTTTCTTTTTTCAGCTAGAGGGATTAGTTCAGTGCAGCTTTTTTAATTAAAGAAACTGTATCTTTTTCAATGTAATTTAAGGCTGTACAAGAAGGCCATCAGCATTCATAACTTAGCACTATTACCTGTAACAAAGCCTAGCCGTTCATTTTACATTCAGAACAAGAAATCACCAGTGAGAATTTGGAGGGTTAAAAATTGATAATTGGCCCTGTGATTGAAAGAATCACAGTTAGCCATTATCTCCCCAAAGTTTTCTGTGGAGGAATTTCAGACAGCTTTGCAGTTAGTTTATCTGGGCTTTCTTAATCAAATCTCCATGACATCAGGAGAGTGGTGAAAAAAAATACTCTGATAAGTGAAGATAGACCGAAGTATATTTTCTCCTCTAAAAATCTAAAAACACCCTCAAATATGAGCATGGCATCTATTGAAAATGTCTCTGCAAAACAGGCAACATCCTGTTTAGATCCACGTTCAGTTTCACTCAAGAGATTTTCTAAAAATATAGCTAATACCTTTATTGATTAGGAATAATATGCAAATAGTGTATACGTGTTGATGAAACATAATGGTCAGTGTGTATGTGTGTCTATAGAAGTGTGAGTATGCATACACGTGTGTGGATGTCTATCTAAATACATATCTATATGGACGTATATGTGAATATGGATGTACATCCACAAACACACGCATGTGTTTTTTTCAGCTCCCAGAGTTGAATTTACAGCTCAATTTAACCAAGGTTAATGGCTAAAACCTTCAAATGTTTCAAATAAGGCACATATGGTGATCACTTTACAAAGCATACAGGGACTGTGCTTAGGTTGCAACATACACATTTCCAACTAAATTCCATGCCAGATCAATTAGAAACAGTTCTCCTGAGCAGACAGGAACAAACACAGATTGTTACCACTATACTGCCTGAACTCTTGTCTTCCAGGAATGAAAGCAGCCGTCTTCAATAGGATGTATTTTACTAGCAACAGTCTTAGAAAAAAATGTAAAATAGTAATACTTTAATAAAATCTCAGTTTATATGTATCAGGCAGAGCAATTCACATCCGAGTTATCAAAATAAAATAGCAGATCACTGTCCCTCATTAGAGCTTTTAGTTAGATGTATGTTTCCCAACTGCATTTGTTAGTGATGTCTTCTACTGGGAGGACTACATGGGAGGGAGGAGGAAAAAGGAAAGAAACAGACAACAGAAAAGCACATATGGTGTGTGTTTTCCTCATTCTGTGTGCTTATCTTTTTTTTTTTTTTAATCTTTTTTTTTTTTTCTTTTTCTCTCAGATAATCGTTTCTGTAGATTTCCTTTATTTGAACAGTTAATTGGTGGAATTTGTTACAATGATTTTTTCGTGTTTCTTTCAGCCAGAAAGCTAGGCGGGAAAAAAAAAAAAAAAAAAAAAAAAAAAAAAAAAAAAAAAAAAAAGTTAATTATGAAGTTTCTTTGAAACAAGGCCTCTTTCTTCTTGCAAAAATCATAAAATGTGGCTCTTTTCTATGGAAACCTCTGCACAGGCGTGTCAGGCTTGTATCTTGACTTGTGAGTTGCTGCAAGTGCTCTGCTTCCCCCCCCTAAGTGGACCGTGTGGACAGTCACTCCATCGCGTGTGTGCTGGGCAAGTGTTATACCAGCAAACACAAATCTCGGTTTTTTTTTCAGGCTCAGCTACTCATTCACGGCGATGGCGATAGCAGCTTTTAGTGATGGCTCCTACTTCTGAATACAAGGTGATTAAAATGATGATGAGCTTGATTTTAAGGCCATAAGTTTAGCTCATCCTGTAGCTCCCGACGCGGCATTAGCGACGTCTGAAAGCCGGTTTTGTATTCCCAATCATCTGCAAACCCCTTCA
Source organism: Aythya fuligula (assembly GCF_009819795.1). Taxonomy (NCBI): domain Eukaryota; kingdom Metazoa; phylum Chordata; class Aves; order Anseriformes; family Anatidae; genus Aythya; species Aythya fuligula. The sequence continues at coordinate 21,410,776 of NC_045562.1, read as the reverse complement.
GGTCCCTTTGTAGGAACCCAATGAAGAGGGTCAGCACTTGCGTGCAGCTCAAGTGCATCGTTTCACCGGAGGTCAGCCCGGCACGGAGCTTTGTTTTACGCGGCGCAACACAAACTAATGTAGTGGAAACGCATGACCCCCATTTAAAGGTTGATTTGTATGATAATCAGTACATTTAGTGGCTTCAAAATGAATGTGCGTAAGGCCCAATCTCGCTTTAATTAAGGTAATTAAGACATATTTCCCTCTGCAGACAGCTATTTAATTTTATGGCTCTGTCAGCGATCGGATCAGGAGCTCCATTCTCCAGTTGCGCGCAACTCGGAGGGCGCCTTCCTCCGGCAGCCGCCCGGGCTGGGGGCAGCCTCTTGGGCCCCCCTCCCCTTCCCAGCGCCCCCCGACCCCTTCCCAGGCCGGGGGGGTTGCGGCGGGGTCCCGCAGCCGGCCCCGCACCTCCCGGCCCGCTGGCGGCGCTGCGCGGGGCTTGCGCGGGGCTTGCGCGGGGCAGCCGGGCGGGCTGCAGGGGGAAAAAGGGGAGCGGGGCGAGAGGTTTGGGAAGTTTGGGAATGGGCTGGCGCCGCCTCGGAGAGTTCCCTTCGAAAAAAACTCGGAGGGTTCCCCTCGAGAAAAAAAAAAAAAAAAAAAAAAAAAAAAACTGGTAGGCGAGGAGGGAGGCAGGCGTGCGCGGCTTTTCCTTCTCTCTTCGCCAAACGGGAAGAGAGTAAGGAAGGCTGGAGGGTCCGGTCCCAGCGGGGAGCTGGCATTAGGAGGGCGCTTTCCCGCAAAGCTCCGGCACAAACGTGGCCGCACACTTCTCAGGGTTGTTTAAAGGCTGAAGGATGAAATTTAATTAAACTTCGGTAAGCCCAGTAATGCGACTCGAGTTGCGGAAAGAGTACCAAAATAACTTAGTCTGAACTTCAAATGCGTATTAATAAGTATCTGACATTTGTTGTTTATCCGGTGGGCTTTGCACAAGGAAGAAATTGTGTATTCTTTCTCTTTATAATACAGGAGCAGCTAGAGCCACTTCGTTTGGGGGCGGCAAAAAGTTCAGTTTAGCGCCGGATGAATGGCTTTGGCTAAGGTGGTGCAAATTAGCACAAAAATATGCCACTTTTTACGTTTGCATTTGCAAAACACAACTTTAAATTTGGCGTTAGGAGACTGTAAGCCAAAAGAAAAAAAAAAAATCCCAGGAAGAAAACTATATCTGAAGCCCTGCCTCTACGAGACTTGCTCTTAGTTTGGCAGAAGCGCTGGTTCGTGCAGCCTGCGAGTGCAGTCACGGTGTGTGGCTAAGTTCAGGGTGAAGATTTTTCACGTTTACCTCGCTGCGCGTGTTTTGCAACAAAGAAATTTCGTGCGGTTTGCGCTCTGGCACTCGGGAGTGCTTTCTTCTAAGGACAAAACCCCCGTGGCACGTTTGAGTTGAAAGCCAAGGTCACACCTGCGCTGCCCGGCTCTCCGCCCAGAGAGGCTTTCGGGCCCCCTGCCTCCCCAAAGGGCGGCTGGCTCCTGGCAGCCCCATGGGTTACCTCGGGTAAACCTCTCCCTCACAGGAGTCACTGGGCAGCGGAGTAGCCGCTTTCCTGGGGTCAGGGCCAGTTGTCGTCGCCGTGACAAAGCTCCCCGTGCGCTCGGTGCCAGGAGCTCACGCAGCGGCTGCACCACCTCCGCCACACGCGTGGGTTTCCCTCGCTCAGACCTGCTGCATAACGGCGCTTCGTAATGCGGGCGGGTGTCTTTATTATTATTATTATTATTCTCCCACTTTTCATCTTTCCCTGCAGCATCCGCTGCGGCTCCCAGCCCGGTGAGGGGTTTGGCACCCGGCCTCTCGGGCAGGGCCAAGGGGAGGGAGGGATGAGGGAGCCCCTCGGGGCTGCTCGGTGGCACCGCGGGCGGGAGGCGGCACTCGGGGCACCGGGGCTCGCCTCGTTTCAGCAGCGGAGCCGCGGCAGGTGAACGGCCGGGGAAAGTTTGGGCAGGAGGAGCCGTCCCGCTGGCGGCGGGGGGGATCCCGGCGGGGCCGCGGGGGGCAGCGGCAGCCGGGTCCGTGCCCACGGCGCCGGGTGCGGGCGGCGGCTCCTCCCCGGCTCCTCCTCCTCCTCCCGCCGCCCCGCCGGGGCTGAGGGGGGCGAGGCGGGGGGAGCCAGCTCCGCGGGGCGCGCAGCGGGGCCGCCAGCCGTCGGCCCTCCCCCGGCCGGCCCCCGGCCCTCCCTCCCCGCCGCCCGCCCTGCCTCCCCGCGCTGCCGCCCGCCCGCCCGGCCTGACAAAGTGCCGCCCTGCGCCGCTAGCACCCGCTGCCGCTGCCGCCGCCGCCGCTGCTGCTGCTGAGGCGCGGAGGCGGCCGAGGCTCGCAGCGCGCCCGCGGCCAGCGCCGCGCTCCTTCACGGCGGGGCCGCCCGAGGTAGGGGCTGAGGGGGGACCGGGAGCGGGAGCGGGGGTGGGGGGACGCGGGGGCCTCGGCACGGCCCTGCCCTGCCCTGCCCTGCCCGCAGCCCGGTGCCGAGCTCCCGGCCCGGCTCCCGGGCGGCCCCGGGGGCGTGAGGGCGAGGGGCGATGCGGAGGGGGTGGCCCCGGGAAGTTGGCGGCGGGTCCCGAGCCCCGCGGCTGGCAGCGGGGGCTCCCCGGGGCTGCCCCGGCGCAACCTGCGCGGGGGAAGGGGACCCGAGGAGCCGGGGGGATTCACGGCGAGGTGGAAGCGGAGGGACCCGGGGAAAGCGAGCCGCGAGCAGGGGCAGCGCTGGGCTCCCCGCTGGGGTCGCGGCCACTTGCGCTGCCTGCGCTCCGCCGGGGGTGGGTCGCGTCCCCCCTCGGGCGCCCGGGGCGGTTTCGTTGTTCCCGTGCCGAAAAGTTTGACGTGGGGAAGTTGCTCTACAGCAGAGCAATGCGGCGAGATAAAACACGGGGAAAGACGCTTTTATGTGCTCGCACGCTGTTAAAAGTTTTAACAGGAGCTATTTCTGTAAGATGCGTCGTCCTGGGCTCAGCTAAATCTTTACGTTTAAAACACTTTTTATTTTTTTTAATGAGAAAACTTTACCGTCCCTACGCTTCCTCGATATTATGCCTCCTTACTGCCAGCTCCCTTAGACGGATGCTTGTGTGACTCTATTCGGGCGCTGCCTGTCCCGTCTGATAGCCTCGGTGCCAGGCGTTTCGCATCGCCCTGTTGAAGCCCTAAAATCCCACCCTGGGGCTGCCTCTGTCCCAAAGCCGCTCGAGTGCGGAGCGTGCTGCAGGACAGGCGTTGCGCTTCTGGGGCCAGCTGTGCTGCAGGAGAGTTAATTGTAAACCACCTAACGGGAGTCTCGGGGTGAGAAACACAGCTGCAATTCTCTGAAATAATGCAAGCCTCGATCAGGAGCATTGGTGCATTCGTATCTAGCACATTGGCTGAACGTCACATGTAAGGAAAGATTTTTTATAAAGTGTACGTTGCTTTAACGTAGAAATAGTTAAGAAGAAAGGGCCCTACCTAGGTATGAATATATATGCTAAATATATCGCTTAAATCTGAGGAAATCTTTTTTTTTTTTTTTTTACCAACCCATTACATTACAATTCCTACCTCAGCCATTATGGACTTGCTGGGATATTTTCAGTGGTCTGGGAAATTAGGGGAGGAGGAAAAAAAAACCAACAGTACTGAAGTATTAGATGTATACCTCTGATTAAAAAATGGAATTAAATGAGTTTATGTGAGCGGACACTGAGATGAGAGATATTGTTTGGTAGAAGAAATGCTCGACCGTGCTGAGGAAGTTCTTTTAATAATTATTGGAGGGGAAAAAATCCAGAATTACATTCATAATCCAGTTTGCAAGTTAAGAGCAGTACTTCAGTCAAATCTCTTTGAGTCCAGGAGTAATTATTCGCTGTTTGAATAGAAAAGGCAAAAAGGATTTAGTAATAAAAACTGGATTTCAAGTTGCAAATCAATCCACAAATTAAAACCACGGGTTTGATACAGACCCCATAAAATACCAGAAGAGGCAGCAATAATCAACTAGAAAGGTACATTTCTGTCATCTTGCAGTCCCAGCAGTTTCTAGGGCACAGGCTGGGCTCGGGGAGATTCCTCGTACCTTCAGCTCCGGCTGCAATCAGTGGGTCTTACGCAGAGCCCGTGTAGACGGGAGCGAAAACTCCCGCTGACTCGCATCAGATTTGGATTAGGCCCAATAAAAACTGAGAGTACTCAGCAACTTGGAGGATCAGGTGCTGTTTGTGAAGACTTAAAAGAAAACACCAGAGACCTCTGCTAAGGCTTCAGGTCAGAAGTACTTTCTTATTTTGAAGTGATGCTGCGCGTGCTGTACTGAGGGTCGATCCTCGTGTTTCTGTTAGAAGAAGCGCATCTCTCTGGCACCATATGAAAGAATATACAAAATGCCTGAAGAGAAATCTTACAGAATTTGGCAAAATCTTACACAAGTATGTTGTACTTCAAGAGTTAGAGGCAGGTTTGAACCGTGGTACCAGCCATTAGAGATTGTAATAATTTGATTAATATATGCAATATTATTACTGTTTTTTAAGAATAACATTACTGTATAGCCTGCTCTATTAAATGAATACATGTAAACTCTTTGATAGGCGTACTGTTGTAGCAGATGTGGTGGTAGTGTGACTTGAGCATTTTAAAGCATCAAAATGCTCCTGCAAGTTGGTCTAGTTAATATAGCACAAAAAATTCTCAGGAATAATTTTAGCATGTTGTAATAAAAATCTTGGTTTGATTAATTAATTTTTTTTCCCAGGCTAGCTAGTAGAAATATATAAGTTCTTTCAGGATATATGCACATGATCCCTGTTACTAGGCTGAGAAGAACCTTGTAATCAAAGTAAATGGTTTCACTTTATAATAGCATAGTGTAATCTGCAAAGTTTGTGGTAAAATAAACTCAAAGTTAAGGTGGACATCCACACTGTCATTTGAGCAATTTGAGAAAGAAAAAAAATCGTTTGATTTCTGAAGGTTACAGAGGCTTTAAAGAGTGCTGTTGTGAAAATGTGCACTTTAACAACCTTTCCTTCTCTTAGTTCTAAAACTGATTAATTACTGTGTCTTATAAAACCTGATTTATTTCATAGTTTTTTCATACCAAGCATTACCATTATGAAGCTCTCCTTATAATTGAGATTAATGTTTCTGAGCAAAGAAGTGGTTTGGAGGGCTGCATTCATTTTGAGTGCTGTTCTAATCAATTTTAGATACAGCATTTCACAATGTATCAGTCTGCATCCAAACCTGCCTGATTATGTAGAATTAACTTGTTAGTGATTGATAGCAAGCCTGCTCCATCTTGAGAAGTGATTTGTTTCAAAACAAGTGTTATGGCTTCCCACAGTTTGGGTGCAGGGTCAGGCGACTCAGGTGCCCTTTCTGCAGGCTGAATGAAGCTCAGCAGAGTAGTTAGGAAGAAATGGTGTGCTCTTATGGAAAACAGGAAAAACCTCGATCAAATGGTGCCCCTCCAACTGCTGCGTTGGTCTTCGCATACAGACTGGAGTGACAGGTACAATGCACGCGTAGCATCTTCATGCATCGCTACGTGCTGTAACCGTGCACGTCTGCCAGATTGTTCTGAAGAATAATAAGAATAATTACCTTTACTTTTTAAAATCAAAACTTAGGAGGCGAGTTTCAGACAACAAAGCGTAACTGCGTGTTGCCTACACAGGTAGTGAAAGATTTATTAATGCTTTTTTTTTTTTTTTCCTCCTTTGAAAACCAGCAAGGATAGTACTTGTTTCGATATCTGCTGAAATATGTGCACAGTCTTCTCTCTGTGCACCTTTTGGTCTCAGCCTCACCACCATTTCTTTCTTAACCAACAGTATATGGTCACACGCTCCTGCTGAGTGTGAGGCATTAATATTTAAAGTCCAGGAAAAACTGATTTCTGGATAGTGGGAGAAATATACGTTAAAAAGAAAAAAAAAAGGCAAACTTTTTGGGGAAAAAAATGTGAGAAACCTCTGAAAACAGTAAACGCAATCCTTGAGAGGTTTTCGTGTGTATGTATATTACCAGGATAGTGGTTTCAGTCTAAATTGTAGTTATTTATGTATTTCTTACAAGGGACGCTAATTGCATTCAATAGCTTTTTAAGTTTGTTTCTGTATTGAACCAATTAGCCTGTTAGTTTATACGTGCTTGTAAACAGTGTACAGAATGTTGCAAAAAACACTTCCAGCTTTATGCAGATCAGAAGCCAATAAAATTACAAACTATTTACAAATACCAACCCCTGAGCTCTTTCTCCACACCACTTAACTCATTCATTTGCTGTGGAAGAACCATTGTATTAGTACAGGTTCATTGTAGTTCTGCAACAGAAATAGCTGTTACTGGTGTAACACAAAGGGAACACTCTTTAAAACATATTCCAGAATAAAGACTACAACACAATTGGTATCTCAGATCGCCGCCTTAGCTGCATGCCTGTTTGCATGATACATACTGCATCGTACAGCACATTTGCTTTTGTTGTAAAATAGTTTTTATACAGACATGATAGGTAAATGACACAAGACTGAGAAGTAATTTAAACCTGACAATGTTCTGTCATATACTTGCTACGGGTCTTGCCTAGGAGTAGGTGTGCTTTTCTAATTTAGACTGAAATCCAGCACAGAAGTTCAAGACTAGCTGACCTAATTGTTTTAAATTTTGCATCATCTATCGGTGCAACAGATTTTGAGGCTGTTGATCCTTGATGTGTATGTTTGTGTCTGCAAGAAGTTAATTGTAAACACGAGTGTCTAGAAATAGAGAAAGCAAAACACTAAGCTAGAAATTGGAAAGTGCTGTACCAAATTCAGCACTGACTAACGCACCCTGCAAAGGCACCGGAATCAGCAGATTGCCAGGAGTGCTCTGTACTGATGGACTGGGAGTCTGGAGTATCTCTTTGTGTTAAAATCTCTTTCATGTGGTACATGAACGTTATAGGTTGAAGTAGCAACTTTGATTTGGTTGTACAGTAGGCTTTCATGAATGCAAATGCAATCTTCACGTATAAAAGGAAACAGAAACAGTTTTCAACATGAGAAAAGACATGTTAAATTATTTTGGTTCACGTTTCCCTGTTTTGTTTTCATTTTATTATTTTTTTTTTAACACTTGGTGGTAAATGTTTAAAATGAAAATCTTAATGTCTTAGCTATGCATTATAATTATGTAATATCGAAGTCTTTGTTTCCATATTTTATTTTATTAGTAGTAGTAGTTTTTGTCCCTGGCAAAACACTAGAATGATTGTAGCAATATATAGTGCAAAACAGGTTTGCCAACTTTGTTTACTCTTAAAAATAATGTATTTCAAAAGGAAGGAGAGTATTTCTATTTAAAGACAGTCTATATACATGTAATCTGCTTCTGTGGGGGAAGAAAAGAAAATCGAGGAGTTATTGTTCTTTTTTTCCCCCCTTTTGAGTCTCGTGCAAATGTGCATTTTAAGCTTCCCACTGAAATTACCACTTCGTGAGGCACAGTTACAGTATGCTCTGATGTATGGAAGGATGTTTAGCACGGGGGGTGGGGGGGAGGAGGAGGGAATTTTCTTGTCACAAATTTGTCTGAAATGACTTTTAGAGGTCTATTTCCTCTGACACAGAGACATAAATCATTTTTAAGAGTTAATACATCTTCTAAGCATATCAAGTTAAACAGAAAACTCTAATGTCTAGCCCCAGTTTTCACTTCCTAGTGTAACCTTTATATCTGTATTTCTGCACCTAAATTGCAGAAGTATAAAACAACAGTTTATTAAAAATAAAATAAAGTATTACAACTTTAATTTTACCCATGTCAACATAGAGGAACATCCAGAGAAAATGGCAAATATTACCAAGTCTTTGTTGATACGAAACTTGAAACGTGTCATATTGAAATCAATAGTGCTGTTGGTGTTATTTTCCAACGTTGTGTTGAATTTCTAATAGTATTTTTTGACAGCAGTTAAAGCAAAATACAAAGGAACGAATGTGTTTTATTTCCGTACTTGAGTCTTGACAGTTTTTGCTGTCTTAAGAAAACTCCTGCCAATGCTAAAATGGGTGAAATATAGATTTCAAATACTTTTCTTGGCAGGGATTGTAATAGTCACTGTATGTTAGAATTTTTTAGAGGGAAGCCAAGAAGAAAACGTAAACAGCACATAATTTACCACGAGGCAACAATAGTTCCCTAAATCATCCTAGTCCTCTATGCATCCAAATCCTACGATTGTCTGGGTCGTGGGGTGGGTGACTGTGGAGTGGTTGAAGAAATCATCGGTGCTAATAAGTGTTACTTCAGATTAGCAAATGAAAGCCTGCGTCCTCCTTCAAAGGCCTCGTCCATTCTCATTGTAATTCTTTGGACGTTTTTCTGACCTTTCTAAAGAAATCAGCCTGAAACTTGGTGCTTCTAGTGCCACAGAAATAAACTGACCAGAACTTGGCCTGAGCAGCTTGCGGTGCGATGACAGGTGCAGTGATACATCTTCAGCACAGAAGTAACAAACGCTACGTGCCACATCTTAGCAAATTGCTCATTTAGTTAAATCTCTTTTTCCTATCGATGAAACGCTTATAAGACTAATGAGTTCTGAGTAGGTTTAGGGAAGTGAACAGTGTCACTGTTGTCTAGCAAAAATCGAAAGGCAGATTGTATTGCTGGGCGTTTTCATGCCAGTTCTGCGTCTGCCTATACATTCAGGAGGCTGGGGTGGGCGGGGAGCTTTTGTTTTTGTGAATGGCACCGTGTAGATGTGTGAGGCGAGGACATGCCCCGCTAGTATGGCTCCTCAGTGGAGACACGATCATTTACCTTGCCAGACGTAGGGCCTATATTCGTAAGACAGGTTTCACTTTAGGTCTAGATTTCCCTTAACTCCTTTGTTCTGTGCAGAGTTGACGTCTTCCCTTGTTGCAAAATGCATGGCTAATTTGAATGGGCTTTGGTGCCCCTGGAAGGCGCTGTGGTTCAGGCATTCCCTATTTCCCATTAACAGAGAAAAACCTGCTAGCAAGCTTGGCAAAGCAGAAAATAATGCATGTTATTAAACCAGTTTTTCTTGGAAAGACATCCTTTACTCAAGTACCAAGAAGTTGGTGTCTGCATGCTCCCCTGAAGTGCTGGCCCAGACCCGCAGGTGGGCAGGCTGGATACCCTAGCCCGGACCCAGGCAGCTGTAGTCAAAGGAGGGCTGGGTGCTGCTGGCGGTGTGGGTACAGGCAGTGAGAACTTGCCTACTGCTTCAGCAGCAAACAGGGCGGCACTGGATGAAGTCTGAGGTTTGGTCAATGGTTACTGAACGGTTTGCTCGCTATTGTTCCCATTTCAGAAGGTAGATGCATTACAGTCTTGTAGTGAGGGCGGAATTGGAGAAACACAGCTTCTCCACAAATGGTTGTCTGAGGTTTAACTAAACACGTCTTTGGGCGTATGGGGCAGTTCTAGCTCGTATTTGGGAAATTGGAGTGGTAGGCATTCAGACACATCTCTAAATGTGATTTCCCTTCATCTGCAGCTAGTTAGAAAATTAAGACTTGGGGGCAATGGAGTCCTTCAGCATTATGGTTTTCTTTCTTTTGTGTTGGGCCTGATTTAACAGATCACTTTGTGTATGATTGTATAGGCGGTAGCAAGGATTCCTTTACAGCTTTTCATGTCTCACTTTGCTGCTTGCTGTGGTAATACACAGTATTTGTAATTGTTTAATCTTCAGAAGTAGTAATTTAATTTTTATAGAACTTGCTGGCAGATGAATGAAAGCTTTCCTGGCAGCTTTATGTATATGTGTGTGCGCGCATGCACGTGTTGACCATTCGGTTTGACTTAATAGGCACCATAGAACAAAATTATTAGAGGAATTTTTTTCCCCTCTTTGTCTGACAATGGCAGAAATGTGTGATTTTTGGCAGAGTCCAAGATGTTGAGATGACAAACCCCTGACACGCTTAGGGTCTGAGGTCCCTGGTGACATCTCCACGAACTCTGGGCGTAGAAATGCTCGTCATCTTTCAAAAGTTTTTGGCAATTTGTGTATTATTAGACCATGAAATAAGACCCACCTTGTAATGAAATATTCATGTTTGTAGCCTGTTTTCATCTTTCACATATTTCATGCAGTCAATAAGAGGTAGCAATCTGTCTAAATACCTGATAACCCAGAGATACATTATGGATTACTGTATTGTACAGGAAACCTGGTAAGCAATCAGAGAAGCTGGGTTTTTCTTTTCTCTCAAGTGAAGAATATCTTAGAGTAAAAATGGAATATCAGCTCTTACTTTGCATGAAATAGTTATAAATACATTTAGAAATGTTTAAGTGGCTTAAAATGCGTAGATGCATAGTCATTTATTCTTTTGATAATTTTATGTTAATTATAGAATGATATAGGGCTAATGATACAAAATGTTAGCAGTTCTAATGATATGTTTAAGAACAGTGCAGTCATTAAATTCAGTAAACTGAATATGTGGACCTCATAAATAAATGCTGAATTATAATACAAAACACACCATGACCAAATTAATTAGTATGTTTAATCTAGTGAATTCCAGCTAGGCTGCATACAATATGGACATGTATTTAATTTCTAAATTTAATATTAGCGGCATAAGTCAACTCTCACTTAGTGCGGAATTAGTAACAGAATAATAGAAATTTAATATCTTCTACTGTTTTACATAAGCATCTTTTTTCTTTTCTCCGCCTAACAGAGTTGAAACATCTTGCTTAGATTTTAGACGCTCGTTAAAGGATGGACCTGAGTGGTGATGTTCCCCCGCCACCTCCCCCATATGATAGCATGTCATCGTCAGAAGGTAGAACTCAAAAGGTCCGCAGTGACAAACTCACTCAGTCAAAATGGCAACACTCATTCAAACTCAGTCAGCAATCTTACGCAGAATATTTTGAATTTACCTATTTGATGGAAATGTTGTGTTGGTTGCTTCACCGTGATTGTTATTACATCAAATTTCATTTATCCAGGGAAAGTTTAAAAATGCCATCTCAATTATTTTTTATTTGAAAGCCTCATTTTTCAAAGAAGCCTGCAAAAATAAGGGTATTTTACTGAAATATTTTTACCAGTGAATAGTCTCAATTTTTTCTTCAAAGTTCTGTGTTTTTTATCATGTGATTTACAGGGCATCATTTTGCTTTGTTATAGAGGTTTTCTTGAACTCTGCTCCTGAGTTCTTAAGTGTGAATTTAGGACAAAAATAGGAAATTGGGTGATATTGATGTGTTTGTTATTAAGCCTAATTCTGCAAATCTCTACGTAATGTATTTAGTTTGTAGGTCCAGTGACTTCAACGAGATTGTGTAGTGAATAGTCATCGTGCCTGCGATCAGTGGAACACAGGCTGAGGCTCATTGCTTCCACGGGGTATTCTGCTCAAGAGGAGGAGAGCTTGGGAATAATCAGTGTGCTTTTTCCATCTTTTTGTCTTGGTATGGGATTATACATCCCGCTATGTCTACCTCGTCGTTGCAGGTTGAGTAAATACTTAGAAAACATTCAGTCTTCACGGAGTGACCGTAAAGCACCGAGCAGTCTGACTGCACTCTGCTCCTCAGAGTCAAACCTTACTGTTCAGTAAGCAAAAGAGCCCTCTCGTCCAAAAGGTGGCATGATTAGGTTACGCCTCTGCTACTGTATTAAACAGTGTGCTGTAACTTTGCAACATAATGGGGCACAGTCGTCTGTATGGCTTAGTTCTTCAAGAGCATCTGGGTAATGGTTGGAGCTATACTGATTTGCGCTTTCCCAGATGATTCCTGGGCATGGTTCTGTACTTAAGGCTAGGGACGTGTTCATGGGGCCATTCCCAATAAGTGCTTTGCTTGCAGCCTCCCGATTCGGAGGTTAAGACTTCTTACTAGCACAGAGCTGATTTAATTAGACCCATCTTGAGCAGGGGTTCGGGCAGGATGACCTCCAGAAATCCTTTTCAGCCTAAATGATTCTGTGCTTCCGTGCCTGCTGGCAGCACTCCTTGCAATCCTAGTTTGGGCACTGCATTGGAGTTCAGTGTTGTTAACTTCATTGACCACAGTTGCAAGAGCAGTTGGGTTTAATGGGCTCAGAATTTAAATCATAGCATTCTTATTTTAATCAGTTATCATGATCTGATTTTATTTTTTATAACCTGTTGTAAGGGGTCAGTCTTATCCACCCTGCTTGTATGAGATCCTGTTAACACATCGAGAGGATTTGTAGGAATGGATGAGCCCAGTGAGGATGCTTTGTGTTGGAAACTTTAAGGTATTTCTTGAAAAGAGGTATTTTACATTTGGGAAGTTAGCTTTTTGTAATATGCAAATCACAAAGAAAGGACCATACCAACCCCCCCCCCCCTTTTTTTTTTAATTCTTATTTCAAATTATTAAATCATTTTTAAGTGAGTTCAGTTGTCCAACACCAGGCACTTGATAAAATTAATTCAAACATTAAGATGGGAAAGGCTAACTTAATGCAGTACACACACCTTCTAACTGCTGCATAGTACTAATCTGGAAATTCAAGTTTAGTTGTTTAAATTACATAATAGATGCACAAAACAAGCACTGGTCTTTGTGGGCAACGTGATGTATGGAACACCCATTAGCACCTTTTGTTGAGTTTTTATTGTGAGACTGGATTAAAGATGATTTATATCTGACTTAGTATGAGAATCTTGACTCTGTATGTATTTTATATTTCTTTCACATAGCTTATTACAGAATGGAGTAACAGGTTATGGTGTTGGTTTTTTAATGTTGATGAGAGGAATAAAAATACAATTAAAAAGAACTCAACAACTTTTTGGATGTTTATGTCAAGCTCAGTGACTCTGCTTCCGTGCAATGCCTAAACTGTACCTACAACACTTGATTACACATTGGTGTAAAAACACTTACAATCTACAGATCAGACTTTAAGGCATTTACTTAAAATGGACTCGAACAACCATTAGGTACCTAAGATGGAAAATAGTGTGGGCTCTAGCCTGCTGAGCGCAAGCAGTTCACTGAAGCCTGAAGACTTAGGAAGCACTTTTTCTGCGGTGCTTCAGTTTCATACCCAGCTAATGGAGGAAAATAAATGAAACCATCTACAAGGGATCTCATCTGAGGTTAGGCACCCGAACGGGCTATCTTTGTGATGGTCTTTACAGCATGTCACGACCTTCTCTCCATTGCTTTGAAAGTTGGACGCTTAGTGCAGTAGCACTGCTTTGCGAGCAGCCTAAAGTGCAGGTTCAGTTTTCTGATCTAAGCCAGGCAGGCTGGGTTTTGTATGTAATGCCTCAGCCAACCCAGCATCAACAAATGTGAGAGCACTGCAAAAACAGTGTGGATGTTAAGGGTTTCTTTAACTGGAGCTAAACTATTTTCAGTTCAGCTTTATTTTTAACATAACTGAAATGACATGACAGAGACTTCCAAACTGTTGTTTCATGATCAATTGGAAGGCTGAATATTATCCCCCAGTCTAAATGAAATCTTGATTTTTACATTAACATACATGATCAGCACATTAAAAATGAATATTGCTGCAAATATGTAGAGGTTTTCATAGATATTTTTTTTTCCCTAAGCTCTGGCTTAGATTTATGTTGTTTCAGGAAAAAAAAATGTTTATATGGCTATTTCATTATAAACAGATTAACTGACAAGCACTGTATCTACTACTATTGTGAATATTTTTGCCAAATTCAATTCAGAGAATTTAAAATTAGAAGATGTGCAAAAATTGGGTCAGATACATTTAACTATTAAAACTCCTAGCTTATTTATGTTTTCAAAATGAAAGTAGAAAATGTCTGTAGTTTTCTTTCTCATTACATTCCCAATATATTTAGTTTTATTCCATGTTGTTCTTACCCAACATACTATGGATCCTAAAAGCTTGGTCTTAATATTTCTTTGTCCTCTTCTGCAACGCCATCCTCATGACTCAGCCCTCTTATGTTTCTCCCTGATGGCTGAAAACCCCTCTTAGATACCAATTTCTCCTGCCAGAAGATGGGTGATAAGATTTTTGTGTGACAGCTGCACAAACTGCTTGTTCTTTAGTCTCCTTGGTGGTTGTTCATAATTGTCCTAGAAAAAAAGAAAAGGCTTTGGTTTGATTAATATATTACTTTCACAGACAGCATTATCTTAAAAACAAGCAGCAAACAAGGAAGCAATCTCATCCTGCATCCTCTGCAGCCTGCCTTCTGCTCTTTTGCCCTCTCCTCTGTACTAGCTCAGCTGTTAGCTTGGCCATATACTGAATACAGAACAGCAGCACAGTTAAAAAAAAAAAAAAAAAAAAAAAAAAACTATTCAGAATCTTCTTTGTTGTTGGATTCTTACTATTATTTATTTATTTATTGTCAGGCTTGTAGTGAGCTCACTGACCCAGTTCAGTAGGCAGCCACGACGTAGTGGTAGGTGCAGGGCAGGAATACGAGGATAGGACTGCCTCTGTCTCTTCAGTATGTTTACAAAATGATTAGCAACATAGCACACCTTCTGCATTTTCCTGACATGCTGAATTAGAAACACTTCCGGGAGAAAATGAATTCCTAGAAATGGCTTTGCTACTTCTGTCTTCCTCTCTGTGATTTCCTTTGTTTCATACTCAGCATCACAGCAGAAAACTTTCATGGATAAGCTAGTCAAGAGAGACTATAAATAAAGGAGGAAATTGAAGTGCAAGACTACTGTTTTTCTTTTATTTTTTTTCCCAAAAAATGTATGTGTGCATGCATACAGTAGGGCCACATGTTTCTTTTCATATATATATTCCTTTTATAGAAGGAAAAGCAATGATACTGAGATTCCCTTGCTCTGTAATCGAATTGCAATCATTCTCCAGGAGTTCAACCAGCGGCAGAACGGATGTTGCAGCAATCAGCAGTTGTTTATGGAGAACATAAGAGGGCTCTTTTCTTTAGGCATGTGTTTCTGTATTTGAATTAAAAAAAAAAAAAAAAAGTCAGTATAGTGTCAATGCTGTTATATGTGCCTCTCAAACGTTTTCAAGGAAGGGGTAACCTGGCGTTGTTTAGTTTGTTGAAAGCAAACATTATTTAATAATACAGCTTTCCCCCAGCATTAGCTGATGATTTGGTGCTGGGTGGCAGGGTTGCAACAGGAGGAGATGCAACAGTTCATGTAGCTTTTCTCACTGCCTATCTATTTCTCCTTTCAGACAAGGATATATATTAAGGATTTGTGGATATTTTCATAGTCTAACCCTACCTTTCAGTACCAGCTGATGTGACAGCAGGTAATTCTGCATCCAGTGATGGACTTAGAGTTATTCCTTGTGCAGCCTTGCTGCAGTTTTGAGGCAGCACAGCTCAGTTCCTGTTTTTGCCTGGAGAAGGTCATAATCACTTAGCTATTGGTTGTGATCACTGATTTCTCCTGTTCAAGCCGTTCTGTTTCCCACAGAGCACTGAAAGATTCATTGGCTCAAAAGAGGGCAAAGAAGGGGGGGACATGTCTTTACAGCCTGATGCTTAGAGCGTGCATTTAAGGAGGGGAAAACTTATAGCTTCCTTTAATCTGCCAAAAATGTCCTTTTCCTTCATTCCTGCCACTGCTCTGGCACTGATGCAAGTACTGGTATGGTTTGGGGCTCAGCCAGGCTTTGTCTGTCTGAAAGGTACTTTTCTGTTTTTTTCCTCTCTCTCTCTCTTTATTTTTTATTTTTTGAGTTAGCCTGTACTAGTTCAATTTGCAGATTGTCTCTTGGTGCACCGTACAGTTGCTAGTGCTGGTGCATTGGGGGAAGGAATCAGTAGCCAGGGCTGGGAATAAGAAATCACTAAGAAGGTTGGGAATGCACTTTTTAAAGGGATTATATGGGATTAAAGTGAGCATGTAAGTACAACATAAATGCATATGCAGTAAAAGGCTAGGACAGGTAGAACATGGCCACATCCTGCTTGTAAGGGATGTTATCGCCTCCTGGCCCAAATCTGAGTGTAAGTGCATACATCCCTTTCTGGATCTGACTTCCATCTTTCTCTCTGGAGAAGCAGTTTTCAGTTTGAGCCTTGGCTTAGATCACGATCCTGGATCGCATGGGACTGGTTTTATATGTGCAAAGGGAAGAAATATAAAATGGAAAATAAATCCTTTCAAAATGGTATTTAAAAAAGGCTCACACTTATTTCGCATGTTGGCAGTGGCATGGTGTTTCTGATGTAATTCAACATGTTATTCCTGTATGCACGGATATCCTAGGCTCGGTCTGAAGATCCGAAGAGCGCTCGCTCTGAAGATGTGCGTGCTTGTCTTCGCCATAAGAGCAGAACAACTGCTGCTGAGCAACTGTCACCACAAACCCTTTTCAGTAGCTCATGAATAAAAGTTACCAGTGGAGTTTATTAGGTGTGATAAAACCTATGAAGTTTAGCCTTATTTTACAAACCTGCACACTGAGGCAATGAAAGAAGACTTGCTCATTGTACCACAAG
This sequence comes from Aythya fuligula, assembly GCF_009819795.1. Taxonomy (NCBI): domain Eukaryota; kingdom Metazoa; phylum Chordata; class Aves; order Anseriformes; family Anatidae; genus Aythya; species Aythya fuligula. Next base: position 21,394,300 of record NC_045562.1, on the reverse strand, counting down.
GATTTAAAACAGAATCTTGACTCCTAATTAGGCTGTAGAGAAGGTGGATCATATTATTTACTTTCTTATTTTTGCCTCGCCCATAATTTTGGCCTGATACGTTAATTTGTTTCTCAGCTTTCTGGAAGCAGTCATGTATACTTCTGTGAAGATGATGTCAAGCTGTGTTTTCTAGTTGTTTGTCCTCAAATATGGCCACACTTTAAAGCTGAAGACATTCTTTTCAATGTCTTCTGCCTCCCTTTGGTTTGGAAAGGACCTACCACTGTTGCTTCCTAATTCCAATGTGATTAAATTTCTTTGCAAAGTTTTGCTGGCTGTATTTGAAGAACCGAGGTGCTGCCTAACCCAATTAGGCAGTGTTTCTAGGGGACAGTCTCAGCAGCTCACACAGTTTAATACTACGAGTTTGTTCCTGCTGCTATTGGAGAAAACAATGAATGTTTTTAAGTGCCTGTGTGTGTGTGTATACTGGTAGTAGAGTGCACCTTCTGAATGTAGATTTGTTGATTACACATCTTGCTTCTTTCTTAGTTGTCTACCCCTTAAGACAGTAAACCAAAGATGGAAAAAATCATTGAGGTAAAGCAAACAGGAGAATTGCTCTGTAGCTAGTCACTGCCTGAGAACATCCTGTAATTTGGGTAATAGAAGTCTGTTGTTTTGGTGTTCCAGAACTGTTATTAGGCAGTTGACTTCACAGATTTGTATAGATCACAGTTAAAATGAGTATAAAATTAAACTTTATCCTCCCCACCCCCAAAGAGTCTAAAAATGTGTGTTAGCAGGTGTAGGAACATACTTCTGTAGGACTTAGTATTTACTAGTAGTAAGAAATAATCCATTTTTAATTTTTATGTAAACATAAGGGAATTATGACATCTCATAGATGAGGTAGTTACCAAGGAAGGGAGACATTAGCAGACATGGGCAATATGTCAAGCCTGAGCATGGTTCTCTGTAAAGGGGAGTCAGAAGAAGAGAGAACAACACAGATCAGTGCATTGCACCTGGGAAACAATCTGGGTTACTTCTAATGGTGAACAAAACTGAGTTGCCTGGTAAAAACAATGCTAATTCCAGTATTTCTCCTGTTTGTCTAACGAACCCAGGCTGAGCAGGTGTCGTTCTACCTAGGTACATACTGTTGAGCCCTCGTGCGTTTTCACACTTTTTTACAAGCTTCCTTCCTGAAACAGCCCAAGCTTAAAAACAGGCAACTGAGCCTTGTGTGGCTGGAGGAGGCAGGTGGGTGCAGGTGAGCTCCAGGCCGGGTGATGCTTGCCCTGGGCCGGGGTATGGCAGTGCTCAGCACCTGGCAGCACCAGGCCTAGCCTGCAGGCTGCGTCACCCACCGCTCCTCTCGGCATGCCAGGGCTGGTACAGCTCAGTGGGACAGATTATTTACAAAGGAAAACACATTTCAAGAGTTTTTGACCCAATTGGGCATTCGTTGCCTGTTTAGTAATTTCCCAGGAAACAACCAGGATGGAAAAAGGCATACTCAAGGCTTGAAACACCTAGCCTCCTGAGTCCCCTGTGCTCTTTAAAGCCGTGGACAGCTTGCTTTAACAGTGAAGATGTTTAATGCAGCAACTGTGTGTTTGCCTGTAGAAGTAAAATTAGGGAAGTATGATTTTTAAGCCGTCTTTAAGGAAGAGAATAATTTCCCCATGGTGAATGAGTCATGAACTGCAGCTTTGCATATTGCTGTGGTCTGTGGATCACTGTCAGAAGGCACTGGAACAAATGTGTTGTCCTCCAGAAAGCAGTCAGGAAATGAAATCTCAGTTCTGAGAAATGGTCTTTGTCTTCTGATGTCAGCTGATCAGGAATGGTTGTCTCATTCGTCCGTAATGATGGCTTGAATGTTTTGTGGCTCTTTCAGCTTAAATTTTGTAGGCTATTTTGGCTCAGTGTCAGTTCAATTTTAATCCTTGTTCTTTTCTCCTTTTTTTTTTTTTTTTTAGTATCAGTTGTTTATTGCTTTCTCATTTCCATGTGCACTTTCTGTTTTGAAGTGACATACAGAACATCTGTGACTGTAGAGTTTTTAGTGTTCAGTGCTGCTGAAATGTTCAGCATCATATGCAGTTCAGGAAAGCACGTGTTGCCTAGTGTTTTTTTTTAGCTGTTGTTATTTTTCCTTTTAGAGTTTTCACTTGGTAGAGGGCCTTTGTGCTTTGCAGAATGAACTCCTGGAGCAGGAGTTTCTCACCATTGTTGCACAGCAAGTGGGCACGTTCAGGACTGAGGTAAAAGCTTGATTGGCTGGAATGGGGTTAATAAATGTGATGGGCCGCGGGAGAAGTCTTACACTCCCAGTACTGATGCCAAGCAATTATATCAGATGGTTTTTCAGACTTTGCCAGGTTTGAGGACCAGATGATTGTAGCTGCTGACATCCGTGCGATCTGCAATGATATCGCTCGCTCCCCCACAATTTTAATGAAATGGAAGAATTTCCTCCCAGGGTGAGGAATCAAGGTGTTTAGTTAGTTGGCTGTTTCAGTAAGTCAGAAGTCTGAACACAAGAGTATCTGCCAACTTAAATTGATATTGCGCGTACATTTAAGTATCTGACTGTCAGTGCAGGCTACTGTGTCCTTCTTAAGCAATAAGGACGTTTTAGTTAAGCTGTCTAGTATGAAGGTAGACATATGTCTGTGAGGTCTGTGTCAGGGTAACAAGTGCACTTGAAGTAATATGTCTTCAAAAGCTGACCTAGCCTGAACAGTGATGGCAGCGTGACCTTGCAAGTGTGCATCTGCTCTAACTTTGATGCAGGGGTCATTTTGTACGCTGTTTTCTTTGTAAATCAGGTTGCCTGTGCCTTCTGCAGAGTCTACATTTTTGTGTTTCAAAATACTGTGAGTAAACATCATTTTTTTTTACCTTAGAATTGCAGAAATACAGAAGATACAGGGCTATGTTAGATTTCAACAGAAAAAAAGCTAGTCTTTGTAAATACCCAGCTTATTATTTTTTCTAGAATGTTATATGCCACCAAGAAAATATCCCTACTTATATAATTGCTTGCATGTAATATGAATAAGCTTGTAAACATTTTTAAAAGAAAACTAATAATTTTATAGATAACTGTTCCACTGCTCTGCTATCCTGTCTTTTCCTCCAAATTGTTACTGCGCATTGTGACTGGAGTATGATATAACAGATGTGCAAAAGAACCAGGATTTCAAAGATGTTGAGGCAGATTCATTTTTTATCATAGTGATTATACTTTATATAGCACTTTGCCACAGGACAACCTTCTCCCAATGGCAGGGCACTGAACAGCTTGCATCTGTGGGAAAGTGGTGGCAAAATTGATGGAACAGTCTGTTCCTGCTGATGTTCATTTTGATGCCCCGGAACACTGCTTTCAGCGTCTCTGCTGCCAGAGCCTACCCTGAATTGATGGGACAAAATGAACAGCCTGGATCTTCATGTGTTGAAGTGAGGAAATGAAATCTTAAATCTCATTTAGATTTGGAACTAAGTGGGTTGGTAATACGTGTGGAGTTTTAAAAGGGGGAAAATGACATTTTTACTGCTCTCTGTCATACAGCCCTCTAAAAGGGGTTGACGTTACTCAGTGGAGGATAGAAGCAGACAAAAAGGGTAACTTTTATTGTGATAGCCAAAAGTGAACAGAAAACATAAGAAAGTCTATGAGAAAATACAGAAGTCTTGTGAAGAAGCATGTTGAGTTTAAAATGTACCTCGGGAAATATTTAAGAGAAAAAGTGCTGTGCATCCACAAGGAGAAAATCTCTCTGATAATACGAAGACCGATGAGCACTCCATGTGATCTGCTGAAATGCTGAACTCTCTGGGGTAGCCCTAATTCATCATCCAGTTTTTGCAAGAGTTCACAAAATTCCCAGTAAGGTAACAGGAGCCATGTTGCTCAAACACAGCTTTTCTTCCTTTTCCTATTTCTCCACAGTGATGGCGCCAATCTATATTTCTATTCAATTTGGAGAGAAAGTTCCTTTGGATGTGGACAGTGTAGGATTGGGCACTTTATACAAAGCAGATTCTTCTAAATAACTGTAGGCAAAGAAATTGTGACATTACTTATAAATATCGTTTGTTTACCTTCATGTGAACCTGCCATGAAGTGGTAGGGTCAGCAATGTGTGTAGAAGAGGGTTTTGAGGCTTGTCTATGTGTTAGTATAGTGTGTACATAAAAAGACACAACTTTATTCATTTATTTAACCCATGTAGGCCATAATTTTATAAAGATGCTGTATTTCGTTCCATCTGTCATCAAAAAACAGAGATGTTCTCTTTCTTTCAGCCCCAGTTAGATGACGAGTGGGTGGGTGTCTGCCTCATCAAAGTGGAAGGGCTACCTTGTTTTGTGGCACTATCTTAGTGCTTTTTCTCTAATGATGATACGTTGTTGCTCCACCCATCAGTTCCCTAACCTGAAGACTGAAGGAGAGGGTTTGTATCTGGTTCCAACCTTTGACCTTTCTGACTTAGGTGAAGATACCAGGAGCCAGAACTCTAAGCAGGGTTCTTGGCTTCAGTAATGTACACAGGGCATTCAGTCATATCAGGGGTCCTTCCCAAGGAAGACTGTTCAGAAGTGTGGATTTTGATGTACTCATACAATACATTTTTCGTATAAATCACATGTTGTTATAAGCACACAGGAAAAAAACAAAAAAACTTTTCAATTTTTTCTAAAGAATATATTGTAGAACTTCTTTTAAGACTGCATAGAATTAACTAAAAAACAGATTTTTCCATTGCTACTTAATAAGCCTTAGTATGTCCCTCATAAACTGTGATATGTAAAAATACCTATATGTCTTAAAATCCAGCCTTCCCCCACTGTTTCTCCAGAGGAAAGCCAAATACGGCATCTTTGACCTTTTTGCTTATCAATGAACTAATAAGACATCTCTATTGTAATAATAGTCTCTGACGTATCTTACACTATGTCTGGCTAACAGAGCAGGTTTGTTCCACTGGGGGTTAAGAATATTTAATCCTTTAACGCTGACATATACAACACATCGCCATGTCAGCTACAGCTGTTTCCAAACATCAGTAACAGAATTATAGATGGTTTTGAAGCTTCTGTGGTGGAAATGAATACATTTGAGGATTCAACTTGCTGACAGTGTTTATGTAATTTAATCTTGCCATCTGGAAGAAAGTAAACATTTTTTAGGAAATTAAAGTTAAAGGTAGCAAGCCCCTTGTGATTTCTGGCTGCTGCAAATAACCGAACTTTAACCAAGATGATGAAAATCGTCAATAGGGAGGAGATCATGGTTATATTTAAAAGATTGTTATACAAGTGCACTGATGCATAAAATTGTTTCAGAATATTTGCTTTATTATCTTCACTGCTTATTCAATAGCTACATGCCTTTTTTCTGCTCAGGCTAAACCAATGTGTTCTTCAGCGTAATGTTATGAAGCACAGGAAGCATGCTCCTGCAGTACATATGTGTAGCTGAAGCCCCACAAGTGACTGCTTTTCTTCTCTTATTTTTCTTCCCTTTCCTCCTTGTTTTTTTATTATTTGTGATGTTTTTGTTCTCCAGCAGCTACTTTTTTTTCCCTTTATTCGTCTGCTTTGTTCTTCCCTGAGCTCATTAGTTCTTTTTATGTTTTTAGCGCAGTTTCCCGAAGAAACAGAATTTACACAATCTTACCATGTGTGCATCAGTCCCACTGTAATAATTTTGAATGTGTTAGCCAATTTTAAACAAATTTGACAGTCAGAAAAAGATTGTGAAGACATTGAGCTCCCATAGCATCTATGAGACCAGGTGGCTTGGTAGAGAGGAGACACCTTAACAGTTCCCTGTAGCATGCACTATATGTGGAGAGAAAAAAGACTAGGAGATGTTTGTAGCAAAACAGAGTAATTAACTATGCTGCTCATTAAATTGCTTAAATGCTTCCCACATCCCCTGCTACTTTGTTCTATCCTGTTCTGCTTGTGCCATCTGATTAGAAGTTTTACATGATGAAGGGGAAGCAGGATACTCATCAGAGTTGTCACGGCCTAAAACGTGTATATCCACGCAAGCCATTCCTGTCAGGAAGCTGGCTTCAGAGGTGGGTGACTGTGAGGGCCGGGCCGTGTCAGCCATTTTATGCCTGGTCAGGGCCGGGGGGGGCAGAACGAAAGCACAGCGCATGCAAGTTTGGTTTGCCTTCATGCTCAGAGACTTTGAGATCGTCTTTATCTTTGCGAAGGATATGTTCCAGAGTTTCATTCTTTAATGAAATCTTAAATTCTCACAGAAATTGCGGCATTAAGGAAATCTGTAAGTTACCAGTTTGTTATAAATCTAGGAGCTTGCGGCAAGATCAGCACGCACACGGGCAAATGCTGCTGTGGTGCCCTTGGCTCCTAGGGGAAGGAGGGCAGGAGGAGTTGAGCAGACATGTAAACTCAGCAGAAACAGCTTGGTTTTATAGCAAAAGGAGAACAACACTTCTCAGTATTCTGAAAAGGGTTTGTGAAACCAGGAGAAAGCTACAGGCTGTTCCCATTTAACTTCAGTGCCTGGAGATCTCATCTGGTTCTTTCAGCCGCCATTTTCTCTGCTGATGGCAATCACATTCATGCGGCCTTCTTAGCGTCTAAATCCTCTTGCTTTGGTCTCTTCTGGCAGTAGTGATTTATTTACTTAGGCTTGTACAATCATGGTAGTGTTCTGCTAAAATTAATAATACCGTTTCCATATAAAAGCTGGATGAGTAGTGGGATTTTAAAATACAATATGTAACTTCACATTCAGTGGAAGCTCCCTGTCTGTATCTTTATAAGTCTGAATAGGCTTTTTAAAAAGATCTGTCTCTAAGCCTTTATAATTGAACTTAAGCTCCCGAGTTGCTTATCTGCTTCTGGAATTTAAACCCGATCCTTGTAAAACTGCACCGAAAATCTACATGAAAATGAAATCGGATGTTAATGGGAACTGTCTCATCTGGGCTTGTTTCTTAGTAGTGAAAGCAGCAATGTTAGGAACGCGGACCTGATTTACAGCATCTTGCATGGGAATGATTTCACAGAGCTGGTTAGCTGGTGACCAATCCATGCCATGTTCCATCTTCATCAGTGTGACCTAGCCATTTTGCTTGAAATAAGTGCACAGACTGGAGAGTTCGTAAACATTTATAGCTGTGCCCTGTGTTAAATAAAGACTATGCTTTATTTTCATGCAATAAAATTTAATTAGTTGTAAGTCAGGTTTTGCTTTAGTTGTAATTAGTTTAGCATATAATTATTGTGTCTAATAGCAATCTAAAATCTGCAAGCATCTTGATCTTATTCCAAGTTTAAAAAAAAAAAAAAAAACACCTCTTAGATGTATTCAATCAGTAGCTATAATAGAATCTTATTAGTCAGCCATATTACACACTTTATAAATCATTGAGTGACTGAAGCAATGTTTTTGCTTGTGTTTGGTATGTGCCACATAAAGAAGATAGAGAAAAATGTTTTACATTGGACTTGCTTTTCCTAGCTGATGTAGAAAAAATAGATAATGATTTGGGTTGTCTTGGGGAACTGGTAATATTTGCTATTTGAGTCTTAGCTTTTTTTTTTTTTTTTTCCTTTTGAATTTGTATTCCAAAATTAACTTTAAAGCTCTAGCTTTCATAATATAACTGGGAAACGAAGAGGGAGAATAGTAATCCTCAATTTTAACAAATGATATGTAATAAATGTCAAAATTAACAGGCTGTAATATGTCCTATAAAAAGTGGTATCGTAACGTTTAGGGGATGGGTTTTTTGTTTGGTTTGGGTTCGGTGCTTTTTTTGTTTGTTTATTTTTGTGTGTGTGGTTATTTATTTTTTTGAGCACCCACTGAAAAGTCCACTGTTGTGTTGTGGCTGGCTGGCATTTCTAAAGAAGTTGCTCTGCCAAGGAACCTACTGTGAACTCTGCCTATGGATTTCCATATGGGAACAGCATTAGAGTAAGAGAGAAATGTGGAGTCTAGTGTGTGACTAGCTACAATGGAGTAATAGGGAGCAGAGCTTCTGTTCTTGCTTCTAGTCCTACACAGCTTTTTTTTTTTTTTTTTTTTTTTTTTTTTTTTTTTTTTTTTTTTTCCCAGATATCACAATATCACAGCAATGGTTTACAATAGTACTTTTTAGTAATTATTTTTTAATATGTCTTCTATATCATCAATTTTAACTGTTTCATCTATATTATTTATTATTAAGGCCATTGTGTTTGTTCTGTAGAAGGGCTCATCTTGCTCTCTGCTGATCGTTTCATCAGTCTGTAGGTCAGGTAATTATGACTAATGAGATAATAGAGAATGGCACTTTTTAAGATAAGGAATAAATGAACAGTAAACAGCAGCCTGGTACAGGATAGATATTTGTCTTTCAGAAGCTGTATGGTCTGACTGGGAGGGGGATAAATGTTCACAGCTAAGAGAGATATTTCAATACTGACATTCAAAGAGTAAATACTTTAGACAAGGCAGGGATTGCCTCTGTTAGGGAAGGGGATTTTCAGTTCCTTTTTTACTTTCACAATTACCTTCTCTACAACATTTTGTATACATATAAGCATGCCCGTTATATTTATACCTGTTAAATTCAGCATGCACCACATGCGCGTTAACTTCTCATTCACCTTTTTTTTTTTTTTTTTTTTTTTTAGGTTATTTTAGAAGAATGAGTAAAGTATAGGTTTTAATTCTGTTTCATTTTTTACAGAGTAATTGTATTCATGGTTTCTGGCATAAATTAAAAGTATCTTAAAAGAACAGTATATTTAGTGTATATTATTACATATATAATTGTCTAAATACCTGTGCATGAAGGTATTATATGTAGTTATATAACTTAATATTATATATAAGTATATAAATATAGGCAGAATGCAGAATTATGAGCTTAAAATATAGTACAAAATCGTACAGAAACTTGAAAATGCTTAATTTGTATATAGCCACTTGTTAACTTCAAATGGACTAAGGCCCAAGTGAAATACTATTGAAAGCTCTAGTAAAATTACTGTTAACTTAGTGGAATAGCAGTAGGGAAAATAGAACTGTTCCTGGTATTTTTTTCATTTTACCCAAATGAAACTAATCAATAAATATTTTAGTTATCAAAACAAAGTGAAAAAATGGAAAATAGTCTTGTTCATAAAAAAAAAAAAAAAGGTTTATTTTTTTTATATCCTCGCTAATTTAAACCTTGGTTTAATAAGGTACGCTTTTGGCGTCACTGGGTTTGAAGTTCATTTGTAACCCAAATGTAATAATGAAAAATGAAAGTAGGAGAAATTCCTGCTATCGATCAAGGTACTGAAGTTAGAAAATGACTGTGGAAATGGCTCAAAATATCCAGCTGCTTTACAACAAAGACTAGTCTAGGTATAAATAAATGCAAATGTTTTGTCTTTAAATTGAAAGGAGTCTGCGGGAAAAAAAAAAGATTCAATTCAGCGTGACAAATGAAGTATGAATTCCATTTTGAAATAAATAAAAGGAAGGTTTTTATTTTTGTTCCTTTAACTGTGTTTTACCCTAACATACAAACATTATATTTAGTACTAAGCAGTTTCAGAAGATCAAAGTTGCCAGTCATTGAAGCCTATGTGCATTTTCTAGGCCACAGACACTGAGCTGACTGAGGAAAGCAGGGGGATGTGAAAATGTAGAAAAACAGAAAGCATTCACATCTCAGAAACCTGAATTTCAGATGGATGCTTGGAATTAGAAGAGGGCAAATTCAAATGTCTGCTCCCCAAATCAGAAACCTTTCTTACAGGGTCTCCAGTCAATTAGGGCACTGCCTGTGGATTATTTTTCACTATAGATCTCCACAAAACATCACCCAGGATTTTGCTTATGTAATGATACATAAGCAAAATACAAGGCTTAGTATGATCCTTATATTATATGTGGTTACAGAAGTAAAGCATTGTATACAGACAAGTGATTAAATATCCCTCTCAGGGAATCAGAATGTAGCTACCCTCACTTCTATGTGTATTGAGGTAGCAGTGAGCAATGCCATAGGAAATAAAAGCACTGTTTTGCTGGATGTACTGTAGTAGAGCTCAAGAGCAAAATGACAGGAAATACATATAATACGTATATATACATATGAGAAAGGTTTTCGAAAGCAAAGATCTAGTGAGTCTGCTCTCGCTTGCCCTGTTCTTTGAGGCAACACATGATCTCAGTTCTATTGCCTAATTAATTCTTTAGCAAGAAGTCTTCAGGTTGTTCTATATGGGGTCCCTGTTGGGTAAGCAAGCTATCAGCTTCCTGCTTGGTTTGGGTGTAGGGTTTTGGTTTGTGACATTACTTACATTTTTGCTGTTTCTTTTAGGGTATTATAAGTTGGAAAAACATCTCAAGGGCTCAAAATCTGCATGAGATGAAGAGAATGTAACAGTATGTTAAATTTTGGGACTCATGTTAGACAAATATGTGAATTTTTGGAGAACAAAGTAGAGCGAAGCCAAAAAAAAAAATAAATTAAAGCAGGTTAGGTGAACAGCTAAAGGAAGATGGATTGGGCACCAGGTGGCACCATTTTCCCATAACAAGATAATAGTTGATGGATGGCAAATGCATCAGGTAGTCCTGATAGGCTTCCAAAAGTCTCTTTGACATCAGCGTCCTCTCCCCGCAGTAGCTTCTCACTTGTTCTTTCTTTGGTTTGGTGCTCTTGGGTTTGGGTCAGCTGTTCGGGAGGCAGCAGATGCCATCTGTGACTGTTGTAGGGCCACTAGGACACTAGGATGCTGGTTGGCGTTTTGGTCAGGAGTCAATGCCCGTGTCCAGCGGCCCCTTCCTGGAGCTGCTAGGGGATAAGACCAAGCAAGCGACCAAATATCTGCAGCAGGTGAGGAATAAATAGGTAAGGAGGTGTAAGGGGCTAAGGGGGAATACAACAGTGATTGGGAGAAAGAAAGAGGCAGGAATTTATCAGAAAGAAGAGGCAAATAATTGCAAATCAGTTACATGGAAGGGAAGTAAATAGAGAAGCGTATAGATAAGGACACTAAGTAGTAAGCGTGAGGTAAAGAAAATCATGGAAAGAAGAAACAGCAAGTATTCCGTCTGCTCCTGTTTTCTTCAGGGGTTTCATTCCTTAAAGAAGAGGGGGGAAAACAGAGAGAAGCGTTACAAAGAGAATAAATAGGCGTCAGAGGAGAGAGGGAATCCAAGAAAAAATCAATTTTATCTTATTTCTTTAAAGTGGTTTATGGAGAACATCTTTTAGGCTCTGGTGGGGGAGGGCAGAAGAAATATTAGAGGCGTGATTATATTGAAGTTTTATCAGCTGTCCAATCTCACTTAACCCTCTGGTTGTTAATGGTGATATAGCAGTAGATTTTACAATTGATAGCTGAGTTTGTGCTCTTCAGATTTGCATGTCGTCAATTTGGATGGCACAGTTGCCTCGACTTTTTATCAGAGGCTTAGCTACGTCAAGGAGTAGTGACAGTAAATACTGCATTTTGCCTTGGCATCTTCATTCTGAAACCCATGGTTAAAAGCTTTTTTTTTTCCAGATTGTGCTTACTGCTAAATTTTGAAGTATGTAAGGCATGTTGCTTCAGAAAGCGATTTCTGTCTTTAAGGTAGAAAAGTGTATTTCAGCATCTGATAACTAAAAAGAAACTTTTTCAAGGTTGCTGACCCAGACACTTCAAGACAGTCTTGAATTTAGTTAAATTCTGTTTCAGGCTGCTTTTATAGACCTTCCCTCCGCCCTCCCCCCTTGCGTATTCCCTCGGTGGTCTTTCAAAAGCCAGGTGTCTGGGATTGTCTCCAGCCTGCTCTGAAAGCACCCCAGGCCTTGGATTAATACATGAGAGCTGCCTTTTATTTAAGTCTGTCCATTTACATAATGCCTGCTCATTCAGACTCACTTGGAATGTACAGCCAGGTTGAACCAAAACCTTTGCAGGGCAGTAGCGCATGGTCCTGGTTTTTACTGAATTTAGCTTAAGATATCACACCTTTTCCCAGTGAAAACAAAAGAACAGTGCTGAGGCACGTCTGGATTTCTGATTCGTATGTGTGTTTTTAAAGATCTTTGATCTTCATGTAAACCGAAGAGCGGTATGTATCAATGAGCTTATAATTAGTGTGTGAATACAGACCTAATATCAGGATGAAAAATTCATCATGTGTATATGTGGCATGACAGTACCTTGCTAGCATCAGAAATGCTTTCCCTAACACATAGAACACATCTACCTAGACTGCACAAATGTAGCGCTCTTATACCAAATTCTCACTCTGAAAGCGTTGTTCCCATGAAATGAAGCACTTTAATAAAAAGTAATCTCATTTTCTAAGTGCAGTTGTGAATTACTGATATCTTGAGAAACTAAATTTCTCATTACCTTCTCCTTGCGAGCACATAGAACTGCAGGTTGGTTTTGTTTTTGTTTTTGTTTTTTTTTTCCTTTGCTTTTCCTGATACCTGATTATCATCTTGTGTCCCTTGGCATTGCTTTTGGTAGAGGTGAAAGTCCTTCTTGGTGTTCTCAGAAGTATGTTACAGGGACCCTGTGCAGTTAGGAGAGCAAGGAAAAGCTGCCGAAAATAACCAGACCTGCTCTGAGTGTTTTTTCATAATGTTCACGCTGCTGAATTTGCAAACAGAAGGTATTTTTAGTGATCATTTTGATCAGAGGTGATATCCAGGTTCTCCTGCCTGACTAGCACTTGAGCAGTAAATAAACACAGCGTGTACTTTCAGGAAAATCAAAACGTTACATGCAAAATACACAGTGTGTGCTTTTATGAAAATTGAAATCAGGTAAAAGAGCCAAATTTTCAAATACATTCACTGTTAATTAGGGACAGGCTTTCTTGTCACATGTTGCTTTGAAAAATACAGCTAAGTATAAGTGCATTAGAACGGCATTGCTTTCACAATATTTTTGTCTTTGTTTTCACATGAAAACACTATAGAGTTTGAATAATCAGCTGATTCAAGAACATAGATACTGATACATTGATGCTGCTTGGTTTCTCTACTGAGCAAGCAGTTGTTTCCTGTACATTGTTCCTTATGTAATTCACATATTTATGGAAATACTCATTTAGACTGGAGTACTATGTTAATAAAGTGTTGCTATGAGATTATCATTGCTTTTAGCCTACCATACCATTGCTTACAGTCTTTCAGTGACTTAAATGCTATCAGAATGCAATCTGATAAATTTTAATTTTAATAAATTAATAAATTTATTTTTTAATAAATTATCTTGTTGAAGAATGTATTATCTAGCTTGAAATTTATAGTTGAATGAATATTTCAATGATACTCAAACATGCAGAAATTTCAATTTTCTGTTGTTTTCTTCTTGATCCAGAATTGCTGGTCTTTGTCAACTTTAATTTTTTTCCAAAGATCAGAAACTTTTGTCATTTTTTATTAAGAATTCAAAGTTTTTTTTATTATTTTTTTTTTTTTTGCCTTGGACATATCAATTAAACTAAGTTTCATTAGGTGTGTTATAAGAACATGCTATTTGCTGTACAAATTAGGCATCTACTTTATTGTAAAATTCTGAAGCATTTAAGTATTGAAGTATAAGCACAAAAGGTGTTAGAGTGCATAAAAATTATTAGATGTAACAGCTGATCAGGTATATTTTGGGGAAGATAACTATGAAATTGTTGCCAGTTGGGTCTTGATACTCAAATACTGTAAATGGTTAGGCTAAGAAGAAGGAGCTGGAAATCCTAACGGATTATGAAATGGGATATAGTTAGGCAGTAAGTGATTATAAATACAGAGGTGTGAAGACTGTAAATATTTAAATCAGTGTTTAAAGGTTTGGTAACAGAGTGAGAAAAAAATGTTGACAAATAAGAAACATAGTGGATTGGAATAAAAATCTGCTGTCTATTGTGAAACAAATCCTTATTAGGTGTAAGTTTTTTTTAAACCCAGAGATACGTACTTTATTCTTACCCAGCAAGGCTGTGTTGCATTGATATGTTTTTAGGTGGAATTATTACTGTGGCAGGATATCACATCGCTTACAGATTGAACCTGATTCACCATGGTGTTGAGAGGATACATAGAGGATGTTGGGATCCCTGATGGTACTCCGTAAATTTTTCCCTTGTCGTAATGTGCTATGGTTCATCTGGAAGATAAATACTGAAGAAATGGCTGTGTTCTTTGCTCAGTTTTAAGGACTGGGAAAATGAAAGGGAGAGCCTCTCAAGAAGGAACTATTTCCTGTCTAAAACATCTTGTTACCTCTAAAGATGCCTCCATAACAAAATAGAGGCATGGGATCTCAGTATTTTGATCATACTAGCCAAGTGGAAACAAGCAGTGATCCAAGAGCAAGTACAGGCCATCATGGAGATGCAGGTTTGATGGTGATGTACCTCTCGTGTCCAAAGGCAGGAGGAATGCTGTACTTCACAGGGTGCACCTCTTGGCCCTCACCTCAGTGTCGTGTTTGGTATCGAACACTTTTGAGTAGTCAGGGGCCCAGCACGTCCCAGTAATTCCCCAGGGCCAGTGGCTCGTGAGAAGAGTTGCTTGGATCAGTCAGCATGGACTGTGTGGGAGCATTTTCCACACTTGGTGGTGATGCCTTTACATCAGCTTTCTCCTCCACTAAAGTGCTCTATGGAGCTTTCCATTAGCTCCTGTAAATACTGTGGTCCCCTTTTCACCATCACCTGCCAATCACTGGGTCACCATCTGCTGGGAGAAAAATAAAGCACCTGCAGTGCTTTACGTAATATGAAGGCACTTGTCCCATTTCTACTGCCTGTTTATTCCCTGTCTACAATAGTTGAGGGCTTATTTGACACATTTTGCTATGCAAACCTTTTCTCCAAAAAATAAACAAATACTGACAGTGTGCCAACAAGAGGTGAGCACAGAGAACATGTTCAGTGCTATTTCAAGACAGTTGGGTAGGGAAAGAGAAGGTAAAGAGGAAGCATAACTCGTTTAAAAAAAAAAAAAAAAATCAAGTTTTAATACTCTTGGAAGTTGGGTTGTGTGACCATATTACATCCCTGATTATACAAACCATGATACTGGTTCCAAAATGAAGTTTTAAGAGGTGTGCTTTTTTTTTTCCAGTATGTTTCCCTAACGCATTTTCTATGGAAGAGAGGATTTCTGAGCTTAAGTAGTTGGGAATAATTGTTATAGAGTCAGCAATGAAAGGTTGAGTTTGTGAAGATAGCCTGAGGGAATGGGCTCAAACAAAAGTTTGGTCATTATAACTGTATTGATCAGAGAGAAAAAGATAACCCATGATGACTAAAGGGAAAAAAGGATGAAAAGAAGGAGGGAAATAGCTAGTAATAACTTCGTTGTAGGTGTCTGGGGAGAGGGGGAAGATTTTGTTGGTAATCTGTCACAGATTCCTAAATCCCCTAGCCTGATTTTAGGGAGAGAAATACTGCTAAATCACTCAATGAAAGCTCTTCAGCCAGAACACAGGAGAAAGACTGCAGCTTAAATAAATAAATAAACTGAAGCTGCAGCTCAAATAAATAAATATGTTTTGGTAAGTGGTTTGAGGTTAGCTGGAAGAAGCTATTTAACAAAATCAAATTTGTTTTCTAAATATTTGGTTTTTCACAGAAATACCGTAACTTTCAGACGTTAATTACTTTCATTTATTGTTTCTTGATTATCTGGCATTTAAAGTTCAAAAGGCTACTTTGCACAGCTTGATTTCAGGTTTTTGTAAATAACGTGAAATAAATAATGTGAGAATGGGCAAGACAGAATCCTTGGCTTAACCACTTCAAAGGGTGTAAATACATTGTGAAGAGAGAACTTGTATACAAAGCTGACAATAATCAGTTGTGGCCATAGTAGAAAAATATACTTTAAACAGCTGAAATGCACACAAATGAAGTGTACCTTAAGACATTTTAAATAGCTGTGTTTCAGTGTGCAAAACAAATGATACGTCCATAGTAGATTTTCCTGTTAAAAGGTAGGTTTTGAGATAAGAACATTGAATTCAAATTAATCACGTTCAAGAAGCATCTGTATTTTCTTCTTATCTGCCAAAAATTGTCTTTTTAATTAAATTTGTTATAGCATGCTACAGCTTTGGTCTTATAAAAATTGCTTGGCGGACTGCATAACAACACATGATTTTTCCTCTGCACTACACAATAAGCGGCAGTAACGAGGGTTTTTTTTAAACGTATTAATAGGGTGCGTAAATTCCCCCTTCTTTTTGTTCTATGGGCTGTTATGCTGGTTTTGAAATTTTTTAAGCTTGCACATAGAGGAGCTCTGTGCTGCCTTCTGGGTGAGGACATGTAGGGGTCTGCACTAGAGATGCAGACCGGCACCTCTTCAGTTCCAGCATATTGAGCAGATCCTCAGCAGCGAGAATGTGGAGGAGAAGCATGCTCAGGCTGTCCTGATCATAGGTATTTTGAGATGAAGAAAACATGTGGAACTGTGCTAGCGAAGAAATCCTCCAAGTAGCCAAGCCACAAGAAGGCTCAGGTCGTTTCTGTTTTCCTTGGCTAGTGCCGATGCTGTGTAGCAATTTCTGAGGAATGGGTGAAGCAGGAAATTGGGGCTTCCAAGTGGAAACTCGAGTTCAGTCTGGCTCTTCAAGGAGAAATTTAAGAAGGCTACCATTAGAGATACGATGCCTGATTGTTTGAGGCATATGTCTGAAGCTGACCTTGAAAAAAATCCCGCTGACAATGAATTGCACATTGTAAGCCATGAGTAATGGAACATGGATATAGCTATTGTATGAGAGTGGAAAACTGCCTGTGAGAGATGGACTTTAAAAATCAGAGTTGGGTGGGTTTTAAAAGCAGGAATACTACAACTGCACATTGTTCACCTTTCTCTAGAAGCAGCAGGGTTACTTTCTGTGCTCTGCTGTGCATAGGCTAAGATTAGGAGAAGTAATGGTTTTAGAATTAAAAACCAAGTCTGGTAATATACAGATTTCATCTCAGAAAACGGGTGTGTTTTTAGCTCTATTGCAGAAGTCTTGGTTTCATTTTACAGTAAGTTAAAATCTGTTTTCAGTTACAGTGAAAGTACAGATGAACGTGGCTTTAGTTCGTATATCCTACAGCTGATCGGATTACTGGTTCTGTAAGTATGTAACTAAGAGCATGCATAGTAAAAGAAGACGTTACATAGTAGTTAAATTAAGCACCAGTTTGAACATTTATGCAGCTTTGCACACTCAGTTGGGTCCAGTTCTCCTGCATTGAGGACAGTTTGTATTCTGCAGATACCATGTAATATCTTCAGGATACCTCACACAGGATTCATTTAGTCTGTAAGACAAATAACTAATAACTATCCTTGAGGGTATGTGACCCGTGTCTTATGACTGGGGGGGGGCGGAAGTCAGCTGCTGTCATTTATACTTTAAAGAACTGTAATATCTCTCTTCAACACACTTTGTCCAGCTTCCCTTTGAATTTGAAGCTCCACATTGCAATAAGCTATCGCTAGCGTATTGAAGCCAAATAAATTGTTTTCCAAGAACTGCATTTATTATTTCCAAGGGCTGTCATCTTATCACACGAGATGTAAACCATTTACAATGGGGAGTATTTTAAAAACCTGTAGTGGGAATGTACTCAATATCCCCTACTTTAGCCTTCAGTCCTTTAGAATCTTACCTGCGCTGGGACAACAGAGCTGAGATGTTAAAGAGGGCTTGTGCATGAGCAGGTGGAAGGAAGCAAGAAGTGACCAGATGAAGTAGTCAATGAATGACAAATAATGTGTGCTCCTTGCTTTAGAGTATGGAGTATTGAACTTTACAGATATAATTACCAAGTGTTTGTCTTTGCAAGAAAACTGTTTTTAAAAGTTGCTTAACAAACCCAAATCCTTTGTGCTAGTGGTGTTTTGTTGTTGGTGTTTTTTTTTTTTGTTGTTTTATTTTTTTCCTTTTGGTTGGTTGGTAGGTTTTTGTGCTGTTATATTTTCTGTGCCAAAGATGCACTTTTATGATATTTCCCCAAGGTTGTTTTGGAACACTGTCTTATACTGTCTTATTTTCGTTACTTATATAGTTCCTTACTTTATACAAAAAAATGCTACCATATTTCATGGTTTTCTTTATATATATATATATATATATATATATATATATATATATATATATATATAAAACCTGACATAATCTCAAGATTTTCTGACAAAAATGCTGTTTTTCTGGATTTAGAGCTGCTGTGCGTTAGACACTTGCTATGAGTTTCTCTGTACATACATGTAGACCTTTTCAGTGCTAATGGTTGAATGCACCTAAGCTGGGTTTTATAGTTAAGGCTATGGCATAGCTGCAACTTTTCCATTTTGTAAACAGATTTGTTCAATTATTATTATTATTTATTTCTACTGTAAGGCTATGTATCTGAATGAGCTGGCATCTCATTGTACACTTGCACCTAGGATGAGTCAGTTGTATGCAGTAATGCAAACTGCTGTGTGGACCACTTTCATTGTTGTTGAGGTGCAGTCCTTGGGACGTAATCTGTAAGGTATTTCATGAAAACAAATACTAAAATGTCTAAAAATGTAACTGGAGTGCATGCTACCTTGATTTATTTGTATTCAGTGAGTTCTCTCTCACCGATTACATGAGCTACACAGCGTGTTTATTCAGTTCTGGTATATACACTGTCATGTGCAGCTGCTAATCAGAGATTAATAAGGTTTAAATTGATGGTACAGCAGAATAAGCAGCATGGTCTTTATAAACAGTTGAGTGTTTGAGTAGAAAATCCTTTTTTTCATGCTTATAGTGAGCCATTGTGGAGACCTGATGGTGAACCTGGTCACTGGCACTGAGCCACACAGGTTTTCTGGCTTTCAGAACACAAAGTCAGGGTTGGAGTGAAGTCCTCTGGTAGCAGAACTACTTCCATTTTTACTGAGATAGCGATGGCCTCTTAGCTGTTTCTGGGAAGTTAATATTTTCTGAGTGGGCTCACAGAGGTGGGGTGGGTGTCAGCTGCCATTCCTTTATTGCTGTTCCACATCGTTTTACAGCCCTGTAGCCTTCAAAGGCAGGAGAGCACCGAATTACACCATGTACTGCATATATCCATTCAGCCCTTCTGACCAAGTAAGTGAAAAAAACGATGATGTGGAAGATCTTTAAGGAAAATCCTTCCCTTTCAGGAAATTTATTGCTTCTGTTTGTTGACCTGATCTGGGAGTGAAACATGCACCTTTGTAACTGTATATACAACTTACAGCATATGATCTCAAGTAGTTCAGAAAAAAATATTATTTGCTTGTGACAAATGCACAAAAATACCTGGCCTCTTTGTTTTTCTAAGACAATACTTTAAATATGTGCTGTTGCAAGAAGAGAAGAAAAAAAAAAAAAGCTTTACTATGAGTTAGAAATCTGAGCTGCAACTGTAGGATAATTAGAATAATCGGTCCCAAACCTAAAATATTGCTATTGTGTAGTTAGTAAATATGACATTGGAAGCAAAAGTCATGTTTTTCTGATTGCTGGGTAGATAACATGAACATAAGATGTCTTAATTCAAATATGGATACTAAAGAAAAATTCTGGTGATTAAATTCCAAATTAATGAGTATCAAAAGTGGGGCAGAAACATCTGTTTACAAGTTTTGGGAGATTCGTTAAAAGTGCCAAAAAAGCCTTATTTAGGTTGAAACAGTAATGATGTAAATAATCGTTACTTCCAATTTAAAATCATTTTTATGGTTGCGTACACACACACAGAGCACACCTAAGACTCAATGGGCAGCTTGGTTATTCTGTACTTCCATTAAACAGGTAACAGATGTTAGCCCTCCCAGATAGGTATGAGCAATCTTATATCTTATCTGCTACGTTTAAGTCTTCTGAATTTTGAAAAGCAGAGCAAGGTGTTGCATCCCTTGCATCTGGCATATTCTTGATTTTGAGGTACACAGAAATTAATTTATTTTTAACCTGTTAACTTAAATGTCAGCTTTTAAGCGCTGTTCACTAGTTACCTGGGTAAAGTTAAGCATGCTTTTCCCTGAAATCAGCGTTAATATTACAAATAGGACAGTTAAAATAGTATTTAAATGTATTAAATTTGATCTACAGAATGCAGTAAGGGTGTGGTATTTATTCTTTTCATGCTTGCTGCTGAATTTAAATAAATAACCTTTCACCCTCATTTTTCCGTTTGTGAAATAGGAACAGTCCTAGTGTATGTGTTCTGAGTTATAAGTAGCATTATCATTATGATATCAAGAATTCATTCAGGAGAATATATTTGCAGGTACAGGTTTTTTTTCATTTTGGCTACATTCTTTTTCTCCTGCTATTTTGTATACAAATTTAAAGCTAAGATACCTCAAAGTGGAGTTTGTGTCTTAGCATAACAACTGACCTCTGCTGAAAAATAGCATGAAGTATATAGCACAAATCCATATACTGGAAAGATAATTAGTATCTTGCTATTTTGGACATAATTTATATATTTTATAGGTATCAGTATTTGCATTTAGAAATGTATCTTTCAGTTGCTTCTTACTGATGCTTCCTTCTAGTGAGTGGAAATACAGACAACTTTACAATCTGATCCCAGTCAGTGTTAGCTTTCTAAAACAATATGCTAAGCTTTAAACAACTTTTAATAAGTGTGTGTTTGATAAATAATTTTTCTCCACTTTATGCATTTGGAGAACACATGTATTGGGAAAAGAAATATTCACTGACATATCAGAGAGATGAATGATAAGAATTTGCAGGGAAAATGGGATGTGGGTGTCTGTAGGATTCGAGGCTGCAAGGAAAATTTAAAAAAAAAAAAAAAAAAAAAAAAAAAAAAGGTTTTTCACTCACATACAAGAGAATTACAAATAACAGTGGAAAAGATGAAAACAATATGGGATGGAAAACTATAGCTGTGCTTAAATGATTATTTTTTCCTGTAAAAGGTGTTAGCTTGTTTAATTAAAAAACAAACAAAACCCACAGAACACAAACACATGCCCCCTGCCAGAAAACCAAAAATTACAGAAAGCAGAGACCAACAGAGCTCAGTTGTGTCTTTGTTTATACTTACCTGTAACGTTGAGTAACCAGTATCCAAGTTAAGGAGTGGATTTGGGGATTCCTAGGTGGAGAAACCCAGCGTTTGATATCCTTGTTAATAACTGACTTGGGGTGCTGCTCTTATGAGTCCCATAGCTGTGTAAAGCAGTGTGATATGGAAGTGTCAGGCAGCTGAAGATGTGAGCAGATCAGCTACATGTTTTTATCTTTTAGTCTCTGTCAAAGTAATTTACATAGACTTGTGGTTAAGGCTCCAGGTTTGGGTGCTTATTGGATTGCTTGAGCTTGTTGGGGGAAGAGTAGTGATGAGTTGCAAACCAGAAAAGGTGATAATCTCTTAAAAATAAAAAATAAAAAATAAATATTGCAAGCTCATGACTGAGAATTTCTTTAGTTGAAGGGTTCTTGTGTCTGAGGATAACCCCAAGAAATGTTAACAGCAATTTTTTTTTGGATTAAAATCTCGTAAAATAAGGACAATTGCACTGGTTCCTTAAAATGTTGTTAGAGGTCTAAAATGGGAAGTTGTTAGCACCTCTGTTAGGAAAATAGTTTTTTTAATATAATTACATTTTTGCTAGTGCTTAGTATTGTCAAGGAGTTGAAATGGATTCAACAGCTACCAATGTATTATCTGGTGGTTGTTTCACCTCTTTAGAAAAAGAATTAAAGAAAATCTGTCTGTAGTGTCTGCTTGTGTCTATGGCACAAAAGCTACCTGAAAAATTCTCAAGGCAGTGATAAGATTATTTTTTTTTCCTACTAGTTTTTCACTTGCTTAATTTGCTTTCTTCTTTTTAATACAAGCAGTTGACAAAAACATGCCATTTTGTTCAAGAAAGTGCACTGAAATTTCAGTTACGCCTTTATGAAGCATGGTACTTTAGGTATGCAAAAGATGTCAACGATTCAGATGAGCATTGCGCTAATGAACGTTATGTGGGCTGCGTGGCATTTAACAACCAGAAAAGCTTTGTTAATGCATCATTAGCAAAAAACAAATTCTTTCTTTTCATTACTTATAACTTAGAGTGCCTATGCATGCCACGTGTTTGTTGTCTTCAACTGTAGCCTTGCTTTTTTAGTCTTGATAAGTTGCAAATAGTATTGATTTCCTGTACTGGTACCATGTGTACTATGATAAATGGTTTAGGCACTAGCATTCAAAGAGATCTCAAATAGGCCAAACAATATTAATGTCTTAATAGCAGTACGTTCTTATAGATCTCTACGTAGTAGATGAAGTATCCCACACAGATACTGGTACTAAGGAACATTTAATCTAAAGGTCTGTCAGGTATACTTGTGAAGGCAGCTATATGTGAGCATGCAGCACTTCCAGTCTGTTTAAGTAGCGTAAACACAGAAAAATTAATCGTGAATTTAGAATGGGAGAAATTAATGCCTTCCCTGCTGTGATGTTAGTGAATCAAGAGATAGTTTATGCTAATGATTCATGTATTGGAGATGAGTGTAGTAAGCCTAGTCTTTTGTTTTGGAAGGTAAATAGAAGTTGCTGAGATACTGAACTGTTTCCTTTTTCATGAGCAGGTCTGGACTGGCAGGTTTGGTCTTGTCGGAAGAGAAATTTGCTATGTTAGTAATAAATTTACGGTATTGTCTGTTAGCCTCATAATCCTCCTGCTTTGCCTTTGTCGTCTAGATTAACAGTTGAGATATATACATACAAGATCTGTTCAGGAATTAGAATTTGTGAATCAGAACTAAGTATTAAGAATAGATTCATAGGGAGGAAATAAAAACAAAAAGGGGAATTTCTGTAGGGATACCTAACATACTGAAATATTCTCTGGGACATTATTTAATAATACCTTAAAACTTACAGTTAAATGAGGCAAACCAAGTTGTTTTTATACTAGCTTGAAACTTAACTGTAAAAAGTGAAATAAGAGGACAAAATTCAAGTGAAGTTGTTCCTTCTGTAGTATGTAAGGCTGGATCCAGTAAGGAATTAAATGCAAGGGGAAACAAAATGAATTACGAAGTATCTAGATGTTCCTCACAACTCAAGAGTTGTTAGGATAAACACCTTGTGAATGGCACAGAAGAAACGGAATACATTGCCTGAAATACCTTTCCGTGAAATCCTTTCCTACAAATAGATATGGACGTCTCGCAAGGATGAGTTAAGGAAAGGTACTCCTCTCATGAAAAACACATCAAAGCTGCTGAAACTCTGGGAGCCTTTCTTCCTATTAAGAAATAGTTTGTCTGCCAACTCTTTCTCTCTCTCTTGGTATTGACATTAAATCCAAAACAGTTCTTATATCAATAAGATGACAGCGTGAGGAGCTGTTCCTTCCCTGAGTGATAGCCTCAGAAATTGTAAGACTTCCTATTTCTTCCATGTGCTGATCACTTATTAATTTACCAGAGATCTTGAAGGATGCCGTGCTCTTCAGGCTCCTTGCTCTGTCAGGTGCGCTGAGAGCCTGAATGCAGAAATTGTGTTACTGTAAAAAATAATTGCTGTTAGAAATTATGTGGTGATTCTGTGTGAACAGGTATTTAAGTTGGGAGGGACCTCCAGAGGTTGCTCCTTGCTCAGCTCCGAGCAGGCCTGGTGAGGCCAGGTTGCTCCATGCCACATCTAGGCCACGGGTACCTGCAGCATGGAGACCCCACAGCCTCGCAGAGCACTTGGCCATCCTTGTGGTAAAAGCTCCCCCATCCCCGTAGTAAGGGGTCACAGCTCCTTAGGAAGTGTGTATATTTTGGCAAAATGTTCTGGTTTCAGATGAACTAGCAAGCAGAAACAGACAATCTTTCTGCTGCTGTCCCCTCACTCTTTCGCTCTGAAGCCAAAGAAGCTGTTTTCATACTGCAGCTGTTGCTAGACTGCTTACTCCTCACAGAGCTGTACAACACTTCTTACACTTAAGTATGTAGTCTAGCTGTAATTTTCTAACTTTTTTTTTTTGTGTTAGTGAGAAAGAGTGCACTTTTCTCCTAGTTGATTCTGCTTCACTAATTGGCTTTCCGTTTTCCGCAGGAGTCTATTGCAAGGTGGATCTCCGAGACACAGGCAACGATCAGGCAACAATTGCTTTAACTTAGAGGTCAGCTATTGTTAAGTTTCCTATTTGCTATCATATTGGCAGGGAAGTGAGAGAAAACTGAGAACGGGGTTTGAGAAGGATGACATTTCCATATGTAAAAATAGTTTGCCCTTTTCTGTGGATGCCTATAACCAAGTAATATTTGTCCTCAACCTTTTCTGGCGTTACATACATCTTACCCTTTATCTTTCAAAATGCGAAAGTTCTTACCTCCCCCATCTCTAGTTGACAAACAAAAGTTTTTAATAGTTATGCTTCTTCCCTCACTCTCTGCCAGGAAAAAAAAAAAAAAAAAGCCAGAAAACACCCTTCAGTTTGTTCAGTTATTGAGCTGTGCTGAGAATGGATTTTGAAAGGGGGTAGAGCTGGGGATACAATTTTTGGCTGGGGAAAGATGAATCATAGCTCTTCCCAGGCAAACATTTCCCCTAGTTTCTCACAGCGCACATCCTTTATTGACTGAAGGTGTGTCTTACCTGCTTCCAAAATGCGGCAGTGCCCAGCCCCTTCACTCCAGTAAAAGCTGGGAGCTGCTCAGTGCCATAGGGTTGGGCCATGTGGGCCACCAGTAGAACAAGCCGTTGATTCTAACATCTAAAATACTTGATTTCTACGATAATACAAATAGAAGGAATGTGCTGGAATATAAACGTGAGTAAGATTTCTTTTCACAAAAATAACTGCATAATATGTTTCTTCACTGCAGAATGCTACAGTTTAATAGGCTAATGATATACCAAAAGGTTAATCGGGTGTCCTCTTTTTTCTGAGGCAGCTATTTCTTGGAATAGCTGTTTCTAAGCTTTTCATCCCAATTTCTGTCAACCAGATTTCCACAATGAACAGCCCAAAGGAGCATAAACAGCAGCCTCTGTTGTAGAGTGTGCTTCCTTTTTACTTTAAAGCTATGATTAACCCTTTTTTAAACATCCTTTTGATGTGACCAGACAAAGAGAGGCTCACAGCCCTCTGGGATTTGCCTGCAGTGAACCTTCTTCAGAAATCATGACCTTGACTGTCCAAGTGACATGGCTCTCAAGTCGTTAAAGTAGATTTTAATGAAAAGAAAGCGGGATGTCAAATATGCATATTTGTTTCTGAGGATGTAGTGTAGCTGCTGGCAAGACTTTGTAATAGTTAAAGCACGTGTGAGTGTGTTAACTATACAAATTGATGCAGACAGGATAGAAGACAAAAGTAGTACCATGCAGAAACACAGTGGAACAAACTGTACTATCATCCTCTTGTCTAAACTTGCAAGCGTTGAATGCACTGAAAATGAACACGAGTTCTGTTTACTTATGTCCTGGTGTAGTAATATCGACAGCCTTTCTCTCAGTAGCAAGGACATTCTTTTTAATGCAGATATATGTATACCTTTTCCTTTATGGTCATAGCAACTTCTTGTCATCCGAACCAGAAAGTCCCAAGTGAGGCTTTCCCATCACGGTAGAACAAGAACTCAATAACTTGTTATTCAAAACCCTACGATAGAATACATTTCTGTCTTCACAAATGGGGTTCTTCACACATTTTCCTGGGAAAAAATGCACTCCAGTGATTTTTTCAATGTATGCACTGGGTTATAAAGGGAGTTTCAGAGATACTGTACTTATCAGCTGCACATGAACAGTTTGTGGTTTGAAGAGGGAACCTGGGATGGAGAAACCCAGCCTTCTGTATCCAATTTTACCCAGCAGAATATGGCATTAAACAACCCTATTGTGTGTTTAAAATTTCATTTTGTCTGTTTGAACAGTAGGCCATATGGTTTATCTGGAAAAGCTTATGGATTGTTTGTTCATCATTGTTTTCTCGTTTTCTTCTTTATAAATGACATTATATGAGGGGAAAATATTGTGATATTCAAAGATAAGCCTTGAAGTTCAGCATGGTGTAAAACTACACCTTAGGTTTTAATTATTTAATTGTAATGCAGAAGTTGTGCCTTTTTGATTTAGGCTGTACATCTGAATTAAAGGCGTATTGAACTGAAGAGTAAAGCTCAGAGGACTGACATATTTAATTTGGAGAGGGTGTGGATGTTTTGTTTCACAAGAACTATTTGAGGAGTTGAACTATCTTCAGGAAAAGAATATATTACTCTTTTTAATGTGTGAGCTGGCTGTATTTTTTGACATTGGCCAGTCTTTTTTGTTTTAAAGAATGCTGTTTTTGTTGTTGTTGTTGTTGTGCTTTTTCATTGTTGTTTTTTCCTTTCCACTGTGGCCTACATTTATTTTCTAGTCTCCTTTTATATATTTGCTTATATATGATTTTTTCAAGACACATTTCGGACACTCTGTCTAACCTGTATTTACTAAAAGTGCAAAAGCTGTGCAAATACATGTGATGTCTTCTACAGGTACATGTGTGAGGCAGGCTGGAATGCTGTGTATCAGTAGTTATTTAGTTAGCTTTTGGCATTGCTGCCTATTACAATTTTAGATGCATGTTTTGAATGTGGTATAGCGTTTCTTGCTTCTGAGACTTAAACTTTAAGTGGAACAGCCTCACAAAGAAATGTCCTTTAATGATAAGATTGCAAAGTGAAAATGAGTGAGCAGAGAGAGTACGCCAGGACTATAATAATGTTTGTAACATTCATTAAACTGTTTGTTAAGTAATGTATTCAGACTGACTAGTGTTTCCCAGCTTCTACATCACCCATTATGTGTTCTAGTAAATTAAAGCTAGGAAGCCTTTGTTGGAGTTATAATAGTTGAACTGACATGTAATTCCCCCAGACAATAGGTACAAGCCTGCAAGCCTCTCTAATTCTTTCCAGTCTTTACATTTATTGATTCTTTTGTAAACGTGTTTCATCCAATCTATTACAAACATCACTGGTTAGAAGTGTGAAGTTTACCATGTTTGACCTAAGGCACGCTAAAAACAATAGCATCTCGCATACTATCGTGCATCCCAGGCTTAGACTTAATCAGGAGATTTGGGTCTCTAACTACTCAACTGATTTGATGTCCTGCTTTGGTTAGAAGTGACATGTTGATTCTTTCATCTCACTGGTTTGGATCTGAATTTAGTTCAGCTATCATTTGTGTTCTATGCTCTAATATTTTATCACTTGCATTGACTTCTCTAAGTAGTTTACTTTGATTCAAGGCTTCCTTTTGCCTAGTCCTGGGTAATGTTTTGCATATACAGATGTAAGTTTCTTACTGCAAAGTGTGAATGTAATCTATTTTTTTTCTCAAAAGGCCATTTTCTTTGCATCTTCTATTATTGAAAATTTACCAAATAATCCATCCATAATCTTTGAATGAATAGAAAGAACATTAAGTTCTAGTGAAAAGAATATAATGCATTTTTATTTTGTGCATATATTATACTGTAAAACATATGTAATAAATAATCGATGGTAAACAAGCACATCTTATTTTTCTCACTATATTAATCATCAGTATCAAAGCTTTGAAGTTCAGTAAATAATTTATGGATGTTGTTAGTGTAAGCAAATCAAACCGTGCTCCTGATCCTGCAGGCTTTTTGTCCTTGTTGTTCCCAAGCAGAACCTGGATTGGCCGCAATGCTGAGTGAGAAAGGGTGCATGAGTAACCCAGCAGGTTCATTAAACATACTGAAAATGAAATTGAAGATTTTATGAAAAAAATCAAGTGAAATACATAATGAAAATTGTCTTACACAAGTTCTAAATTATTTGATTAGGGAGTAGGGATAGAACAGGGGACCTTAGATATTAAAATACAGTGATGGAGGTAAATGCTTTTAATACAGAACAGAACATGTTTTCAGCCTGCTTTGGTTCACAGAGCTTCAATGAGGGTGTCTCTGGCCTGCTTAAAAATCTTGCTGAGACCTGCTGTGTTTGTAAAGAATAATAAAAAATAAAAAAAATAATAATAATTAAAAAAAAAAGCTGCCAGACAACAAAAATCAGGAAATACATGGTTCTGTCCTTTAGTGAAATATTCTCTATGATACATGTTCTAATTCCTCTGTTTTTTCTTGCTTACATGGAAAAGCCAAAGACTTCAGTGATACTTTTAGGGGCTGAAGATATGTTTTCCAGGTCATTCATGCTCTTCAGGATGGCTTTTACTATATCTTTTTATAGAAGTTCTTAAATACTCCAGTAATGTATTCTCAGTTTGAACTCATTTTCTGTCTTATTTCAAGCTTCAACTAAACCAGGAAAAAAGATGTGATTTTAGGCAGATGCAAAAATCCTGTGTAATTTCGTAACTTTCACACACTGGTTTGTAAGGTCTCATCTCCAACCCTCAAGACGGAGTTTGGGCAGGGCAGAGCAAAATGGTTTGAGTCCATCCTTTTTTGGCTGCAAAAACCACCGCAGCACAAAACCTCACACGGAGGTTTCCCAGGCTGGGTGGGAAGTGGAGTAAAAGTTTCATGTTCCTGATAATTTCTGTTACTTTTTTTCTTGTGAAAAGCATTGTGTACGTATAAATACAGATGGCATGATAGTACTTGCGCTCAAAGCAACGGGGTTGTCTTTGGCCTCACTAACTTGTCGGTGTGTGGTTACAACCTGCAGCTCTTCCTTTACTGTGCGGTTTTGCAAATGTGAACCCCTGAGGTTGTGCTTTGTTTCTGACAGGGGAGCAGGGGATAAAAATAGGTGCTATTTTGTACAGCCGTAATTACAATGAGGCATCACAGTGAGCCTTTAAATGATAACTTCAGTGCGGCGCTGAATGTATTAGGTAATAACAGGAGGAAGCAATTATTCCCTGGTATGAGATCTTCTGGGTTTGAGATGCGCTGTCATGTGAGGCTTTCTGCATAGATGATGATTTATAGGGGTCATGAGCGAGATGTTGGGAAAGTCAGCAAGAATAACAAGGATAGTTAGCTTTCTCTTGCCTTTCAGGTGGTTGTTGGCTCCCAAGATTTCCTGTATACCAGTGTTATTTCCCTTGAAAGTAGCATGGGTCCTGCCTTCTGCTGGCAAGACCACATGAAGCTATTATCTTTATTGGCTCACTAATTTTGCTGGTGTGGCAGATGACAGAAGAGGAATGTTTTGGAAAGTTTCTGTCTTTGACAAATATGATGATAATTCACTTGGCAAAGGCAAGTTACTGCTTTCTCCCTATTGAGTAGTAATAACCTTCTCCAAGAAATGAATTTGTTAAACGTTTTTTTTTTTTTAAAAAAAAAAAGAAACAACACCATCTTTTCTAGTTGAAAGACTTAGCCTAAATATAGATGTTATCACTGTTGCTCTGTGTTGTTGGGCAGTGGAAAATTGTTTCCTTTAGGGATCTGTGAATGGTGTGATGAACAAGTATTCAATCTTCACGTGGTAGTTCTGGCTGCTTTTTAAAAACTACTTTGGTTTGGCTTTGTTCTAAAAGCTGTTTTTCCTTTCTTCCTTTTGGCTTTTGCCACGTACTTTTTAACTAGGGCTGTGCTCTATTTTTAACTACTATGCTGTAAAAGCAGTGATAGCAGTTGATAAAGCTAATGATATTTGCAGATGAAGACCCATTTTTTTTTTGAAGTTTTAAAATCACGAAAAGAATATTAGCAAATACATGGCCTGCAAGAAATGCACGACTACAATGTGACCTCGTGCATATTAATTTTTCAGTGCAAGAAGAACCTGTATACTTGCCTAAAGCGCCGCCGGCTTTCATAGATCAACTTGAAGGATTGGGACTTGCTTTTGTAGGGAACATGGAAAGTATTTGTCAGCTACGGCTCCCTACTTGCAACAATACATCACCTTCGTACCTTTCTTCGGTCACAGAGAGATTCTGCTGACAGCAGGACTACAATAGCACAGACCAGAGCCCCCATTGACTTTTTACTTTCGGTGTCACCTTGGGGCATCGTGTCTAGTTTCCAAGTAATGATAATTTCTTCAATGATTTTTAGTACTTCTGTTGTTGTCCTGTGCACCTTCTGCAGAGGTGAAGTTCATGTATCTCACCAAGTGGCATAAAAATACTAGATGCTTTATAAAAGAAATACAAGATCTCAATTATTTTCAAGTTACCTTTTTTGAAGTCAGATATTCTGAACACTTTAAAGACTTGTGTAAATTTGTATTAAGCTGTAATCTGCATAGGAAAAAAAAAATTGCTTGGCAAGGAAGACAGAGTAGCAAAAATGAAAGACAACCAACTGCAAGAAGGATAAAATTAACCTTAACTATAAAGGGAGGAGGTTAACACTTACCTGTACATTAACAGTGTTCAGGCTAAAATAGTGTTCATGCCCAAACCTCAGTTATCTGAGGAACAATTTTTCAGCAACAGTTAATGTAGAAGGGTCATAACAGTTGGCTTCATGGCCACCGCTAACTTAGTAAAAGGCAAGATGTTCCTGCATGCAGTGCTCACTTCTTGGTATTGAAATCTTTGGAATTAAGTTAATAAAACAAGCCTGTTTAGCTGTCAGTGAATGCTTTCTGGAACTAGATGCTCTTATTTAGGTCACTGGCAGCACCAATCACTCAAGCTATCAAAACCAATGTGCTTTAATTAAAACATTTTAAAAGTGTAAGTCTACTCGAAGAAACAAGCCATTCACAGTACAAGGGATGGGAATGAGAAACTGACACGTGTATTTGTACACAACTTTGCTACAATTATTGAACGCTGTCTTTAATGTATACTAGTTGCTAAATCAAGTCAGATTTCTGAGGCGAGAACTGGCGAGCTGAGAGCAAATATTCATAGTGGCAGCTGATAACAGCCTTAATTAAGCTGCAGCTATCTTACCATGATAAATTTAGAAGTTCTCCATAAGTCATCTGACTTAACCCTCCATTTGCATACAGGAGTGTTTGATTTAGATGGGTTTCTTTGTTAGGAGCTCTGCAGATGTCTCTGATGGCCCAAGCTGTCTCCCACTGAAGGAGAGCCCAGGAGCTCCACTTCTGCTGTGTGGCGGTGTGGAGAAGGAGGTCTGTCTTGACCAAAAGCCACCCTCTCAGCACTGTGTTTCTCCAGTGTTGAAATATCATCAGAAATACTCTTTCTTTAAGGACCTGTGTTTTTGTTTTCCAATTCCTGGACCCCAAATTCCTTGCTCTTTTTTAGTCATTGTGGAAGGCAGAAGATGTGACATGCCAATAGGTGCTTAATGACCGTCCTCATGAGCACTGAGCAATAACATTGTTATACAGAGGCTGTTCGGCACAGCTGTGTTACAAGTGAAGCTTTGCATGTTGTGATCTCTGAGCTACATTGAAAGGAGGACACCTGCCTTCTACGGGGAAGATCAGATTTCAATTTGGAACCGACTTCTGTACTGAAATAACCATGGCAGCGTGTCCCAGTGGTACTGGGGAGGGCGTTTGAGGTAGATACGGTCATGGCATTAAAAGAGCGTTGTTTTCTGGGTGTCATCTGGGACCTTGCAGCCTGCCAGTTTTATGAAACAACCCCAAATTCTTCATCTTCTAGACTAAGCCATGAGAGTTTAAAGTAGGAAAAGAGAGGTGCTGGTCAGCTGAGGTTTCCTCATGGTTGTGGCAGGGTTTTTTTGGGGGTGATCCCTCTGCTCCCAGGCAGTTGCATACCAGTGTGGATGTGACAGTCGTTCCACCCGCTTGTCCCATTCCCTCCTGCTGCAGATACCACCACTGTTAACCCCCGTGTTTCATCTTCAGATTCCGTGTGCGTGCAATATCTCTGCCGTTATCCTAAAAATTAAGACTAGCTGGAGAAAGCCACTGACACTTACTTGATCATGAAAAGTTTTGATCATAAATTTTATCTTGAAATTTTTGGCTAAAGGAATAATTTCAAGTCTGTTTTCAGAAGGTTTGGTGGTCATAGTCCAAGGCAACTATCTTCCTGTAGCATTAACTGCAACTTTTCCATCCTTTAAACTGTAAGGCTTTGAGATAGAAACTTGTCTGTTCAAGGATTTATTGAATAGCAGGTTAGTATTATACCAGTGGATTATTTGGATGGATTTGTTTTCTGTGTTTTGCTTTACAGCATTGTATACATTATATATGTTACTAAATCATCAGTGAGAACACTGTCCAAGAGGTAGGTTTAGACTTCCTTTCAGGAGAGAATAATTGGCATTGAAGGGTGATTCTTTCGGTAGGATTTTTTTTTCTCAGAAAGTGAAATGCAACGTTTTTTCCTGATTAGAAATGATCTCATTGTTAGTCTGTAAGCCTAGCCACCTCAGTAGTGTTATATATGTTTTGCTTAGAAAAAAGTAGAAGGAGCATCTAGTACCACTCCCTTGCAAATAGTGAATAAGCAATATTCAGAACAGTAATTCTCATCTTCATCAGACTTAGAGATAAAATGGATCATTATGCTGGAAATGTAAATTTAAAAAGTTATCTGCACATTTGATTTCAAGTCAGCATTCATGTATTTTATCCCAATTAAACGCAATAAAATGTTATTTCAATAAAGCAATGTCACTTGTGAACGCTTTGTTCCATGGAATGCTGCTTGCTCTTCAGTTCCTACAGTGCTAAAACTGCTCGGCACACACCAAAAAGAGCTGTAGGTGTTCCCTCTGCAGTCTTCATGTTGTACATGTCATGGAAGTACGTGCTTATTTACAGGGAGAGAGGTGATCAGGTGCTTTAAAAACTGCTGAGTGAGAGCTGGGAAGGTTCTGGTGTATAAAACCACTTAAAAACAGGCAAAAGAAATCAAACTTGTTCTGCCATATTTCCATTGGCTGTGCTTATAAGTGCTAGCATTCTTTACTAGCTCATGACTGCTTTTTTTTTATAATGTACTGTGCCTTTTGATGGATCTTTAGTTCTTTTTCATAGGACCTTGAAAAAGTTTTGACTTTCTCTCTACACATGTGTGTTTATGGTTATATTTCTCCTCAGCTGAGTAGCAACATATAATAGAAATGGACCTAGTGCCGGTATTCTTCTAGTATGTGAAGATGATTGGGAATTTTGTATCCTGGGAGCAAGTAATCACGGATCGGATGCATTGCCATGTCTTTAACTATGAGGTATATCCCCAGCAAAACTGCTTACATACCTGTCTTAGAATGAAACTTGGGGTCACAGAAATGCCTCATTCACTGTACGGCCATTGTTTAAGTAGGTGTTGTCTTAAAAATATGCATTCAGGGTGTGATCCTGCCTACAGAGTATGGATAGTTACAGGTTAAACTAAATGATAAAAATGCATCTTTTTATGTTAGAAACCAAGTTCTTTTTTTTTTTTTTTGTATGCGTGTACATGTTTGTTACACTATGATGCTGCTGATTCAGCAGTGTTTCACAGCTTTTGAAATGTTAGGATTTCTGGGTGCCATACCTCGGGGAAGAAGAAGAAAAGCAGACAGCAGTACGAAATAGCGGCCAACACGCAGAATTATCCAGTGCTTGACACAACAACAGTGATTCAATTGCTGTTTTCAATAAACTGATGGGTGAATAAAATATTGTTAATTTTATTATCAGTCATTAAGAAAAAGACCAGTTGAGTGGGATTTGTACCTGGAATAGTGTCTGTTTGCAGTGACATCTCTGGGTGTTACGTGCAGTAAATTATCCAGTGATGCATATCACAAAAGAAGATGGAAAATACTTTTGCAAAACAGAAAGAGCTGGCTATAATTAATCCTGCCTACAGTTAATCTTCTGTGAAGCCTGTTTGTAATCTGATTAGCTGCATCTCAAGGAGTTTGATGCAGACCAAAGGTGCAGAAGATTCTCCATGCAGATAGATGTTGTTGTTTCACTAGTAGTAGCAATGCAGATCCAGAATGCGCAGGGTGCTTATGGACCTGAAGAAATTCTCTGGTTTGGGACTAGAAAGGAGGTGGATGCAGACATCTACTGTAGACCAGTGGCTACCAGAGCTTTCCTTCCTTGCCTCACTCCCCTCAGGTTATGTGCTGCCCTCTTTTCTTCAATATTTGACAGGCACTTAACCAAGGTAGCTGCTTTTCCAAAAACCTGCTGAGAACAGAAGCAGATGGCAGCTCCATCATTCAGTCTTCCTGCACTATTTACTTCTGTATTTCTCTGGAAACTGAAGTTAGCTGATGTTAAGCTGCAACTTCCTACCTCCTGCTCTCTTCCTTTCCTAAAAGAAGGAAACAGAAACCGTGCAACCATGCCTTCTTTTTTTTTTTTTTTTTTTTTTTTTTTTTTTCCTGTTTTCTTTATAGTCCTGAATATTTCAGAGCAGTAACGAGTGATCTTTGGGAACTACTGAAAGATGAGGTACCCAAAAGACTCCTAGCCAAGTCAGTTTATTCTGTTTCTAGAGACACATCAAGAAGATAAGAAAAGCATGCTTAAAATACCAATGAAGATTGAGGGGTTGGGGATTTTAGGGGCAGGGAGTGGTAATGTCGGTCTCACCAATCTTCCACCAATGTGGGGTCCTTTTGGTCAATGTGGATCTTCAAAGACATCTGATTTGTGATGTGAAAGAACAATAGGGAACAACTTTTCCCTGCAGCAAAAACTAGTCCAGGTAGATTTGGCACTACTTGGAGAACAGCACATGCAAAGTGGTTCACTGCCTACAGAGAAGGATGCAAGGGACGAGGAGTAGTGGCAGTGTTGATCCCGTACTAAAGCAGCCCTGTGCAGGTGTTTGTAGGAATCCCAGGAGCCCATCCCTTGACTTCCAGTGTGGGTGACCACTTCTCACCTCCGTTTGTATGCTGGTTCTTTCCCTCGTGCAAGTTTGTGGAAAAGGTCGGTGTGGGTGAGGGAGTAGGGAAACTGTTTTGGTCCACTGGCTTAAACACAGTCTCTGCCATGGTACAGGTATCTCTGTTTTCAATTACAATGCCACGTTGTGTTAGTGCTTCGTGCCATTTGGAGTGCTTCACTGTATTTGTTACGGCAGAGGGCAAACAGCTAACGGAGATGTTACTCAGATTCTGCACGGTTCTGTAATTCCCAGTTAGGGAAATTATTGTGGGCTAAAGAAAACAAAGCGGCTTGTTGTGTGAAAGATGGGTGCTTGATCATACATGTCATCAGTGGTTTGAATTTCACCACTGCTTTATGTGAATGCTGCTAAATTTTGATGTTTTTTTCCCATCGTCTTCCTTCAGGGTGGAATTCTAGGGTGGAAGGAGAAAGATACTTGATTGACTGCCCGTAACAGAATAAATGGGAGAGGAGGAGACTGGTCCCTTAGTTTTGTACCTTCTGTGTGCTTCTTGGAAATGATGCCTCTTACTCCTCTTGAATCTGATATGAAAAGAACCGTGAAGGCAGGAGTGATATTACCCATAAATTGCCTTACATTAATTCCTATTCCAATTCCGTGTAGCATATGTAAGTGAAAATCCTGGAAATATGTTTGCTAAATCATGTGGTAAATGGTCTTGTTGATGACTGCAGAGTTGCTCTGGGGATGGAGTTGTTAAGCACTTATTATAGGAATCCAACAGGGCAAATTAAGAGAAACCTGTGTGTGTGCTTGTTATTTTAGGACTTTTATGCCTGTCTTCTGAGAGACCTCATGTAGGACCTCATGACCTAAAAAGCCTTGCTGTCTTTTATTCAGAGGTTAACTTGTGAAATCTCTGTTTCTGACCTATCAACAATGAAAATAATCGCCTCCAAGGGAGGGTTTAATGTTGCTATTCTTTAATGTTAGAGAGCTGAGTATTGCTGTTAATAATACATAGAAAGTAGCTTTTTAGCATTCTGCTTAGTTCTATGTGGTATTTTTACATATAACTGTGTCTTTTTGTACTTGTAAATTAGGGGGGGATATATTATGTAAATAATTGCCGAGCAGGTTTCTCATTTGTCTGTAACACCATTGCAAGCATTTCCTTAATCTGCGAGCGTTCAGATGCAGTGGGAGGAACTTGAGTCTGTGCGTGAGTGTTCCTTGGAAACATTATTCCAAGCACACAAAACCACTGCGCACCGTAGAATTTGCCCTTACAATAAACCGTGTCACAGAAGAACCAGTGTATCCCATTTTTTTTGCTCATTTTCACAGTTCACGTTTCAAGGCTTGAATGTGCAGTCCATTTAAAACAGGCATTGCTGTTACTTGTACTGCTTGCTAGATACTTCTCCAGATGCACATCTTTAAAGATAAATCAATTTTTAATGTTAGTATACAAATGTATATGTCTACATAAAGTTCAAATTTCAGTATATATGGAACAGGTGAATCATTTTTCTCCTTTTTTTTTTTTTTCCTAACTTCACTTAACTTTCCCTGAAATGATATTACCTATCTGAAAAGCCATCATCCTCTTCTAATGCCGTTTTTGCCAGGATCATAAGCATTTTCAGTAACCTTTGCGAGCAGCTTTACTTGATAGATCTGAAGTTCCAGCTGGATCAGTGAAGCCTTTTAATGGCACGATTATTTTTCTAGTCATCGTTATTGTAACAGTGGAACTCCCCTTTGTGGAAAAAAAGGGGTCATCCATATTTTGTAAGATTCAAACGTGAGCTTTATCACTACAGTAATAAAAATCATTGCTTGCTTGGTAACCACAAAGGATATATACCACTGGAAAAGGTAGCCACGCTTACCTACATTTCGATGTGCACAGTTAGGGTAATTTTATAATAAGCACATGACTGAATGAAAGTCATGCTGATAAACAGGGAATGTGTGCTTTGTTTTAATTATTGGAATGCTGGGAGGTGTGAGCAACATCTTCAAAGCTCTGCTTCAAGGCTCTGCAGCATTGAAGAAGCATTGATTAGATGGCTGCTCTTTAAAATATCTCCTAATCAGGTATATTCACTAATATTCACTTCTCATGTTCATCTCTGTCTTACTTGTAGTAATAATTAAGATATCTCAGATTAATTTTATCTATACTTAAAGAATAATATATTTATATACAAACTGATACTAGTAATTCATACTAAGAAAGCAATTCATACTAGTACGTATTGTTGTCTGAAACTGTAAACCTAGCAGTGTTAAATTGACTTAAAAAAGGGATGAAGAGTATTATTTCCAATAAGAGGGGAAAAAAGATCATAGTCCTTCTAGCTTTACCACAGGGTATAGGGTCTCATGACCGCATTATCATCAAGGCATGATTTTCATTCAACAGTAGCTTGAAATATATGTAAAATTCTGAGTTAATATTGTGAGCTGTGAACTGTAGTAGCTTTGCTGTATATTTGCTTCCATTACAACTGCAGGGCTGTCACCTTCAGGCAAGAGGAAGAGGCAGAGAGATCAGGCAGTGCTACTTCAAACTACAGTTGCTAAACTGACCAGGTTTGTCTGCTTTACAGACCACAGCATCCTTATGGCTTGCCAGTACAGAAAGAGGAAAAAATAATGGAAATCTGAAAAAGCTGTTTTGGAAATATGTCAGTTTTCCCATGGTGTCAAGCACTTTCCATCTCTATTTAAGGGAAAAGGTGCTTGGCATTTCACAGGCGGCATGCAGCAGCACATAGCAGCACACAGCCTCGCAGGAGCAGGAGCAAACGCTTCCGCTCCCCCTACATTTCCAGAGGGCTTCGAGGGCTCTGCTTGCAAAGGCTGCCACACAAGGGATGAGTGAATGGGGTGGAGCAGAAACAACTCCTCGTATTGTGGATTAGGACATAAAAGTACTTTTCAGATGAAGACTGTTGCCGAATCCATTGTTGTTGGTGATATTTCACATTGAGCTTCTGTTAGGTTAACCTTTCTAAAAAATAAAGGCAGTTGAACACGTGCATATGCATTGAAAGCTAAAACAAATACAAGTCATGGGCTGCACCGTTGACTAAAGAAACTGATGGTGGTGGGAAGCAAAACAGGCATTCCTTTTAATGAAATAAAGGAAGCTTGCACATAATCCCTCGCACATTAATCTGTGGAGGTGATACCCATCTCTTTAACGTTTTCTTTATACACTCTGAAAGCTGGAGCTACCAAAAAGGAAACAATAAAATTTCTTTTGCAAGCATGCATCTTTAACGCTTTGTTGTCTGTTTCCCACTTCAATAGAAGCTGATTTGCCCTGAACCTGACAGCCTTACAAGTGGATATTGTAGTAGGCTTTTTAAAGAATTCCTGAGATCCCTGTAAGTAATTGAATAAAGGAGACAGCCTTTAGTCTTGCTACAGCTGCAGAATATTTCAGAGTATCATGTAACAAATCACTGCAAGCTGTTTTATAGAAATGATGAAACTTTGGATAAAATACCATATGATGGTGCAGAGTATTTTAAAGAATGATTTCCATCTCTAGTGTGCTAAAATATCACATGCAGATTGCAGATTTACTCAGCCTAATTGGGATATCACAGTTTTACCATTGTGAAGAAGAATTTCTGTGTAAGTTAAGTAGTGTGTGTAGAGGGAATCAAACTATATATTTACTACATAAATTAGATGAGAATGAACTTTTCCTAAAATATGTAACAAGCTTGATCACTGAGCAAACTGTTAGCAGCACAGTGGGTTTTAGGTTGCTCAGTAGTTTGGATACTCTGATTTGTAGGCTTCTATAAATTAATGGGTAAAAGTGTCTGACGAAGTTTTATAGACTGTTTAAAGTAATGGGATTGTCATTAACCTTTAAAGTTTATTTAAAAAGAAAAAAAAATAAAAAATAAGCCTCTGTTAGAGGTTCCACGGAAAAAATCTACTCTTATGTTTGAAATTCTAACTAATCACTCAGTTTGGCTGTGTGTAATGGATAAGAAATTAAATTCATAATTTTTCTTATCTCCAATTATGGGTGTAAAACAATGGTTTAAAAAATAAATAATTTTAACTTACAAAGAACGACTGTGTAGAAATTTAACCAATGATTCTGTGTTTCAGTAAGAGGATGCAAATGTAGATAGATGTGTTTAGTCCTTGTAAGACTGTGGAAAATGGCAAGAAGTCTTTGGCTTGTGTTTTTTTAACCAAAACTCGCCTTTGTGAAGTTAGTGTTCTGTTGTAGTTCTGGGGTGGCTTCACCCTGCTGGGCAGCTGAACTCCACCATGCTGCTCTCTCACTCCCCCTTCTCAAAGGAAAAGGTGGAGAAAATAAAATCAGAAGGTCTCGGGTTGAGAACAGTACAGGGAAATTGCTCACCAGTTACTGTCATGGGCAAAACAGACTAAGTGTAGGAAGATTAATATAATTTATTGCCTATCACAAGCAGACTAGCACAGTGAGGAACCAAAAACACCTTCCCCCCATCCACCCTCTTCCACCTCCTCCCCGAGTGGCGCAGGGAAACAGGAAATGGGGGCTGTGGTCAGTCCCTAATAACACTTTGTCTCTGCTGCTTCTTCACAGTCCCTCTCAGCCCCTGCTCCACCAGGGGCTCCTCCACCCATGGGGGGCTGCAGCGTGGAGATCTGCTCCATGTGGGACCCATGGGCTGCAGGGGGACAGCCTGCTCCACCAGGGGCCTCTCCACAGGCTGCAACTTCTGCTCCGTGCCTGGAGCACCTCCTGCCCTCCTGCTGCACTGACCTGGAGCTCTGCAGGGCTGCTTCTTACTCTTCTTTCCCAGCTGCTGTCATGCAGCAGTTTTTTTGCCCCCCTTTTTTCAGCCTGCTCCCACAGAGGGGCAAACAGCATCTCTTATGGGCTTGGCTCTGGCCAGCGGCGGGTCCCTTTTGGAGCAGCTGGCTCTGATCAGACATGGGGCAGCTGCTGGGTTCTGCTCACAGAGGCCACCCCTGCAGCCCCCTGCCACCAAGCCCCTGCCATGTACGCCTAATACATGTTCAAGCACAAGTAAGGCAGGGAAGCACTGTTTTTTTGCATCGTTGCCAGTTCTTGTATAAAATCTTGCAAGGCTGGTTCAGAAAGCTGCTCAGAGCAAATATTAACCTTAAGCCCCTCTTATTTCCTCCAGGATCGTGACTGCTTTCTGAAACAGCACTCTTTGCAATCATTAAAATATTGGAAGAAAGGAGGGTGTATTTGACTGTGGACAGGGTAACAGGGCAGGACAACAGAAGTAGTGACTTAGATTGATTTAAATTGTTACAAAATTTCATTGCTAACTTCATTAGACTCTATTGTGTTTGGGATTCTCATCAGCATGTGGCTGAAAAGATGCTGCAGTGTTTCAGGTAATCGGGTGTCTTGTCTATTGATTCTGTTTGACACCGGGCTGTGAAAGATGTTCAGATGTTGGACTGAAAACACCCTGAAATAAAAGCTCCAGGTGGTGGTGATGTGCAAAACTGTCACTTGGCATTGGCCTATAATGATGGTAATCCTTGTATTTATTTTTAAATGGAGCATTCTTGACAAAAGAATAGCTATTATGTAGAGGAAATGTTGTTTCTTGTTTTTTTTTTTTTTTTTTCATACCTTAACTCAGAATCAGTTTCTCGTGTTTTAGGAGGTTTTGAAGACATTTGTGAGCCTGATCTACAGGTCATCGTACAAAGAACTACAAGTTGTAATGGGAGCAGTATTTCCCCAAGTTTTTGAGGAAATCCCTGGGGAAAGGAGAAATATATACAGTCTGGTTTCAGTGGAGCCAAGAAATTTCCTGGCTGAAATAAAAGGCTACCTTAAGAGAAGTTTGGGTATTTTTGCTTAAGCAGTTTGCTCTTACTGGTGAGGAAACTGAGGCAGGGCAACAGGAATTTCTTTACAGTGGTTTATTTGTGTATGCAGTTATGGTTTTTGACTTTAAGCCTCCTGTTACTAGGAGGTTTAAAGCATCACATCTGCAATGCTTAATTTACTTGAAAGATGAGGAATCTCTGCTCAAGGTGCTTGCCAGTGAGACCAAGGAGAGGGATGGTGCCAAAGCCTCTTCAAATGAATGGAGTCTCTTTAGCTCCTGGGACTTGCGGTCCTTCTTCACTAGCTTTGTCCAAATTGTACATCTCGGTGAGTTTACTTGAAGGCATTCTGACTGATTTTGACCAGAAATCACTTTCTCAGGGTAGTGCGCCAATATAAATGTTTTTGTTTGGGAAACTCATTATTGAGATCCTGAATGAATATTTTGCAGTTCCAACAGCTCTCATTAATGTCTCATTAAGGGGTTCTCCAGTGTACAGTAAGGTAAAGCACGGAATAATTTTGGTTGTAAGGGTGTTCCTGAGGTCATCTAGTCCAACCCGATGCATGAAGCCAGGCTGTCTTCAAAGTCGAGTCAGGTTGCTCAGGGTCTTGTTTAGTCAAGCTCTGAAAATCCCTGAGGATGGAGATTTCACAACTTCTCTTGGCAGGCTTTTCCACTGCTTAACCATTCTC
This sequence comes from Aythya fuligula, assembly GCF_009819795.1. NCBI lineage: Eukaryota > Metazoa > Chordata > Aves > Anseriformes > Anatidae > Aythya > Aythya fuligula. The sequence continues at coordinate 21,353,027 of NC_045562.1, read as the reverse complement.
ATTATGAAGCTGCAGGTGGGAGTTTATTGAGTATTTTGTAGGTCTTGGATCCAGAGTCTCTTTTGGGTGTCTCATTTCTTACTTCTGGGTAAGATACAGATAACATGCAAGACTGTTTAGATTCAGAGCTTTTTAACCACCCTCTAAGAGGACTCAGGCAGTAGTTCTTTGTTTCTTTTAAATCAACAATAGGACTTTAGTTTTTGACTTCTCTTTTGATATTTTTGAGCTGTTAGGAGGTGTTTTGTAACTCCTGAAATGTTTATTTCTGTTTCCTTAGAAAATCACTTACATATACTTATTTTCTGTTTTCTAAAGCATGCAGTAGATGAGACTTTGCTCTGCACTATTACTGAGATGGGTAGTTGGCAATGTGCAAACATTTACCTGGTTTTGCATCTCTCTATGTACAGTACCGTTATTGTCAGCTGCCTTCTGAAGAAAATAGTGCTATGGCATGTGCATCAAGTCACACAGCTTGAGGATGGTAATGTTTCCCAGAGAATAAAGGATCTGAAAGTAGCAGATAAGTCATTTAAAACACAAAATTGTGTATTATTGAAGGGCAAAAAATAAAGGGGAGAAGGGGCTGGTTTATAGTGGTTTTGTTTGTTTGTTTTCTATATGTAATCCTTTAACAGAGAGCTTATCTTTATCTTCAACAACCTACTTAATTTTTATATCCATAAGGTTTTTACCACTTTTCATGCCAGTGGAAATCATTTTCTTCAGTACAGTAGGAACACGGCTATCTTTTGAAGAAGAGTGCTCAAGTGCAGAGTGAATGAGGTGTGAGGAACTGAAGCTGTCACTGCTGTAAATGATATTTTCAGGAGCCTTAATGGGGGACAAGAATGAGAAGTTCATTTGCTTGGTAGCAGATGTCTCTAAAAGTGTATGGTGATCTCTTTGATAATTATGATGAAACCTTTGAGAGAGGATGTCTTTATGTAATGTCTTGTACATCTTTTCCAAAATACATTATTGGGTACATGTTCAGGGAACTTCTTATTTTTAAAATGAATGTTTTATTTTAAAATATTTTTATCTTTAAAACTGTTTTATTTTAAAGTGAAAACTGTGTTTGGTACAGATGAGGTAGTCGTGTTCTTTGGGTTAAGGGAACTCACTACTGCTGGATTATGCAGGTCATTCATGGTGCATGCCAGGAAAATCTTTCTAGGTATTTTGCTCTGAAAGTTTTGAGCACTTGACTTTGAGATGACCTAAATACTTGCTCATACTAAAACCAGAAATTCTTCAAGTCTGCTTGGAAACTTGGTATTTCTCTGCAATATAAGCCTAGAATGTGGAATATGTTCAGATTTAGTGGAATGTTACACCGCTTCCGCACTGTAATGTTCATCTAAGGTTAAGTTCATAGGTCACTGAATCGTCACTGCAAGGGATGAAGCAAATAACAGCTATGTACCTGGTATCTTACACTTTTAATCAGTCCCTGGTCATGTTAAAAGCCGCTTGAAATCAAAACAATTGAAGTGAATACTTTGTTGTTGCGTTGCGTAGTCATTTGTTATGAGGAGTTAAAAGGCTGCATAATCATTAGTTATAGAGTTAAAATCCTGTATAGTCATTTGTTATGGAGAGTTAAAACGTTGACTGCAAGAGTAAGAAATTGAACTGTACTTGGATTATTAACTTTTCCCCCCGTAATTGATATCTCGAGTGAGAGAGCTGTCATTTAAAAGTAGTGGGCTGCTCTAACAATATCTGACTGTCATGAACTCATAGCCATAATAGAATTACAAAGATATATAATGGATAACATCAGAAATTTGGGTGGAGAATTAATAGCTATAATTTACTTTCTGGTTATGCTGGCTTTTCTTTGTTAGAGAATGCTACTTCCGTATTTATTGCAGATGCATGTTGCCAAGTGGCAATTAAGTTATAGTCATCTTTTTTGTGCATGGAAGTCGTAAATTCAGGGGAGATTCACTGGGCAGAGTGTGGAAGGAAGAAGGTGGAGTTTTAGCTGCCTTCAGTCCATCTTAATCCCACCTTCTTGCTGCCTGCTTTCATGCTGTGGCATTGGCAGCTTGCCCTCCTGCTTGCATCTCGTCAGCTGCTCGAGGCAGAGGATGTCTCCAGCCCCATGTAGGGACCAGCTTCTGCATGCTGCTACCTGGGTTCCTCTTTGGACAGGTGATGCCCTCTGAAAGCTGCCGGGGAAGTACCTGGAGTTAGTGTCTGCAAGTCTTTCACTTGCACTGGAAAATAAATGTGAGTATGGTGAATTTTTGCAGGATGAGCAGTCGAAATAAAAGCTTTAGTTTCAAGGTTGCACAGAGAAGTTGAACAGTATTGTTTTCATAAAGAAGGCACTTAGCTTCTCCTCACACAGGCATATGCAGACAATAAACAAAGAAAACCAGCAACAGAAAATAAATTAAAAAAAAAAAAAAAAAAAAAGGTGCAGGTTCTTAACACCAGGTTCATTCAGGTTATCAAATTTCACCCTTAGCCTGTTCTTATCTTCAAAATATGGTCTGGTTTAACAGTGCAGTAAATCAGTCCCTAGAGTACCCATTACTTAGATAGCAGCTCAGAATGCCCATAAAGAGAAAATTCTGATTCAATATAATTGAATGGTTCAATTATATATGGCTCTTACGGTTCATTTTCTTCTAACTTTTTTGGTTGATTCACTTTCTGTGAGGAGACTTTATGCTGGATCATATGTCACCTGCTCATAGCAGTCTGAATGCGTGCTGATGTCTTGTTGTCTGTTTTCTTGCAGCCTGCATAAATAATGCAGTATATATAATGTCCGTACAGTGTTCTTCAGCTAGCTGGACTGTTTGATGTAGTCATGTTCCCAGGCCCAGTCCTGCAGGTCCCAACAGTACCGTTAGGTGATGGAGCAGTGCTCCTGGCTGCTGCTGCTGCTGTGTCAGCCATCTACAGAGGTGGCCGTTGCTACAGAGGGGAAATCACTGAGCAAACATCCTTCTGCGTTCTCGTTACAACTGCCAGCAACAGCTGCAAACTGAGTCAGACTTGTGGGTGGCATTCTGTGGAGTTGGTACTGGAACTTCTGAAGCGGTCAGTGGTTATGAGCTCTGAAAACAAATCTGTACTAAGTAAGGGCTAACAAAGAGAGATCATAAATAACTAAATTAAATTATTTTCTGCAAAAATGTGGAATTGGTGACATCAAACTCTTGTATGACTTTGTGTTAAGTTAACCAGATGGTTAGTATAAGAAGGTCCAAATTTTCTGGCTGAACAGAATTTTCAACTCTTTCATAACATGAAGAAACTTAAAATGAAATATTCTTTAATTCTTATACCAATTTTATAATGTTGTGTTGGGTTGACATAAAAACATACCCATCATATGTGTCTCTCAGGACATTTCTTCTCATTTCTTATGGGGATGCAGGACGCATGTTGTTGTATTGTTTAGGGGAAGTGTTTAAAAGTTTGCAAAGAGAAAGTAAATCAGAAAAAACTTCTGCCTATTTCTCTGCTTGTGCCTATGCCCAGCTAATAAATACTGCACAGTTGTGTATTGAAGTTTTCTTCAGTTCCTGTAAAAGCACTTAATTCATTTGTTCATGCCATACACTGTATGGCATAATTACTGAATATATACCAAAAAAAAAAAAAAAAAAAAGCAAGTGCCTTTTGCATTTAGAAACTTCCTTTAATTTTTCACTGTCAGTGGTGTAAAGATAGTGGCATCTTTATCTCTTTACAAGGTTAAGTTGGCTAGACTCACAGGATGCATCCTAGGAAAGGAAACCTCTTCCAGACTGAAAACCCACTTTAATATCACTGTCTCGTTTCTGTTCTTCATGTACATCTGTTTATGACAGCAGTTATTGTTAAACTTCTTAAATGGAATAAATATAATAAATTTCATTTAGATTTCAAAGTCAAATACCACAAAAGTTATAATAATGACAGATTGATGTTTGCACTTACAATTTAAATTCTGTTTTCCTGTCCATGAATACTATGGTATCTGTCGTGGACTCTGCAACAAATGTGTAATTATATAATTAAAGACAATATCATAATGGATAAAACTAAAAGACCATTCTAGTTTTCTGTGCTAGTATTTAGCTTTAGATGGCAAGCAAGACTTGCAGTCATATGCGTTTCATTTCATAGTTCCTAAATGATTACCTTTGCAGTGTGGGTAATACAAAACACAGTTCTTGAACTCTTCGTTCTTCACCATTGCAGCATAGTCTGCCATGCGAACTGGAGGACTACTTGAACAAACAGCTGGAGAAGATCACTGTATTAAATTTGGGAATTGGATGTGGTTGAGAGAGCTGGTTGTGTTTTCTTCTTCTTTCAGGGGTTTGAATGAATCCTGTTGTGTAAAGGGCACTGGATTTGGACTGGCAGCACCAAATGCCACAGTGAGTGGCTGTTGCTTGAATGAAAATCTGGATTGCTGCAGGGGTTCAGATATTGACCCCAGAAAGCAATGTGGTAGAGGACAGGGTGGAAGTGTGCTGTTTCCAGTAGCACAGACTCTGTACTGTGGGAAGTTTTTGTTCTCAGAGCAGAAACTCTCTCTCCTATCCCTGTGGCTGTAGTTTCCCGCTGATAATTGCTTTTGGCCATTGGAGCATGCCTTCAAGTTATACTGATAGTGTTCTGGTAGCGTGCTGATATATCAGTCTTACTGACCAAGACAAAAAAGTAAATTGAGGATTCTTACAGATTATAGCCAAGGTGGTCCTGAAATAGCTGAACTGAAGAAAGAAAAGGTACTTCTGTACCTTGACAGCCACACTAATGCAAAGCTTCAAAGGCTGTCTCTGCACAGTGGAGCTGTTACATCTGAAAAGAAGTTACCATTTCAATTTACAGTGGCAATTGGTAGAAAACCAAGATCACACAGGTCTTTCTCTCGTGTACCATTCAACTTGGTTATGTCGTAGTGGGAACAGATTCAGGGCCTGAGTCAGTGTCACCTACGTACATGAGCAAACTGCATTTCACAGACAGGCAAGGCAGTGGTGTGTGTGCCACTGCTACCATTCCCCTTGTCTTTGGTGTTTAGCTGAGGGAAGAAGTTGCTTAAGCAGCATCTTCCCTGGCTTTTCTTCCATTAATTAAAAGTATACAAGAAAATAATCCAGAAGTGTCTGAGCTGTAGCCAACTGGACCATTGGTTGCTTTGGTCTGATGGTATAATAAAGCTGGCAGGTTCTGGAAGCTGATGAAATGAGCAAAGATCATCTTATGTGACCTGCTTATTAAGTTATTGAAAAATGGCGGGGAATAAAACCTATACCACTGTTGAATAATATTTTAATAAGGTATATAACTGGAAATATATCACCAGTTTTCCTGAATGGAATCTGTCATTAACGTTTGCTATCTAACAGTCTTGGCTTTAAATTAAAAAAAATATATATATGTATTAAATCAAGTTGTTTGACTTAAGCACTTAAGAATAAAGCTGTTTCTATTGTACCTCTAAAAGATGTCATTTGATAAATCTGTAACTTTTCTAGGGCATTTTTTCATACAAATACGTTTAAAGGAAAGTATCGAACTAAATGGAATATGGTGCTGGAAAAAAACCCTCTTAGAGCTGAGAATTCTCTCCTTTCTTGGTGGCATCAAAGTCTGTTTGCACGTGAGCAATGACCGTCTCATAGCCCTCATTCAACTGTTCAGGTCCCTGACAGCTGGATCACTTACTGACCCTTCTCTTTGTGTGATTTCTTCAGGGATCAAATCTAAGTACTGCCACGCTGAGCGTTTTGCAAATGGAGAAGGACCAAACAGGAGACAGACTTATCTTAGATTGACGACTAGATTGATGGTATGCAGCACAGAAGGTTCAAGCCCCATGCTAGCATGAAATCATTTGACGGATAGAAATATTTGCTTATAAATTGAAAGAGTAGGTAATAATAGTGGTTTTTATGATTACATTACATGATATTTTATGATTACACAGACTAATAGCTAGCAGATGGCAGAGTATACATTTTACTTGTTTACCAAGATGATGGATGGCAGTGATTGAAAAACATTTTTTTTCCTTGTTACATTACTCCGAAAGCTTGTGGTGGACAGGCAATTTACAATATGAGTCAACAATAATTTGTATCTGCTCTGGAGTTTTGGGGGCATCGGTTATTCTCTTTCTTATTTTGTTGGAGTTTTTTCTTCTTTCAATGCTACTTTCTTCTTGAAAAGGGGAAAAGTAAATATGTGCTATCCATAAAATGTACTTGGACTCCCAGGCTTTTAAAAGGGTGCATGTGTGCCTGACAGCCTACCTACACAAGTAAGGTCTCTTTGTATGAAGAATAAATGGTGGGAGGTTTTCTACTCTTCTATTTCAATGTTTATCGTATTACTCAAGCATTTTGAAGAAAAGAGATGCTCTGTCTTTTGTTTAGGCACCTCAGCACAAATCTACATTGTTATACTGCATATTACCAAGATGGTTAAAGCTATCCAGTCACAATAATAATTGCAATGTTTTTCATTCCCTCTATTTAATTGGTATTGACTTAAATTATCTGTGGGTGTGTTTTATATATAGCTGCTGTTCATGTGTTTTTTTTGTTCTTAAGCACTACGGTTTGAGAATACCCCAGAAACATCTGTTGAGTTGTTCCATGAGTAATAGACTTCAAGTCTGAATCTCTAGTAGGTTCATACCCTATGTATTTTAGTCTCCCTTGTCAGATGCCCAGCTCCCTGCCATGTCCCCAAAGATTCCCATTCCTTTCAGTCCACCTCAGTGATTTTTGGGCCATTGGGGAACAGTATGCTTGTGGTTTCAGCAGATATTACCTGAATTTTGCTTAGCTAGTTGGTTGCTGTATTTCCGGGTGAAAAGGGACCAATCTGTGGTTGCTTTTCCTTCAAGAGTCACTGTGTTGGGTCTTGTCTTTTCTGCAAGGTCTCTAGTTTCTGTGGAATTTGCATCTGAGACGTGTAGCGTTTTGTCAAATTCTATATAACTTGGCCTACATGTACAAATGTTGTTATGAGAAATCTAAACACAAAACTGTAACCTTAGTTTCCTGGAAAAATCAGGCTAAAAAAAAATCAGATGGCACCAGGGTGTCTTCTCTCCTTAAAGAACTCAATAAGATTTTCTAATGTAAGTATTGAGTCTATTTTAAACTGCCCCTTAAATTTCCTTTATGAACTCACATGCGTAAGACCTGAACGTACGCTAGTATTTGGAAGTTCACTTTTACATCAATCAAAGATGGATCTACTGAGTCCCAGTAATTCCATCTATTTTCATCTTCTCTTCTCTGAAGGGGTTTTCATCATTGTGTGTAGACATTTATGCCAAACATTAGCTGGCAGCTCTAGTGAGCTTGTTTTCCAAATTCCCTATCCCAGAGGCACACAATTTTTTTCCTGGTCAGTAAATTATTTTTGCTTCCCTTATCTCCTGCTTTTTACCACTGCGTTCAGATTTGGGGGGCAAATAAATATGCCAACAATTACTGTCTTGCTCAGCTCCCTACCTTTGCCTGTGTCTTTATTTAGCATTCTCTGTGAGACCCAAGTTTCAGAGCCGTGTGATAACATAACATTTTCCAGCTTGTTTGTCTAAAGATGAAATCGCTTCAGTACTGATGCTTAGCTTTGGTCGTAAAGAGCAGAACGAGAAGCAGTAGAAATCGAGCTACCAGGAGCCAAAATTCTCTAAACCCCCTTGATTTTTATATGGAAACCTGAATGCTGTCCCTGAATCAGCACCGGTAAATGCTTGAGGTTGGCAGTCTGGGAAGGAAACAGCAGGAGCAGACCAGAGGAGAAAGAGCAGCGCTCGGCTGGTGGCCTTTAATATTCACCGTTCCCTTACGATAGCAGAAAATAGGTACTTCAGCAAAAAGCGACCGTTGCATCAGAAATAGTTCTCGGGTCCGCATGGGATCGTAATTGGTGGCGCAGAGCTGGCTGGACTCAGCTCGGGACGCGGGGCTGGGAGCTGGAGGTCAGCGGCTGAGGAGCGCTGCCGGGTCCCTGCCTGTGCCTGCGGCACGGAGCAGCAGCGGCTGTGCGGCGACAGGCTGGGGGCTCACCCGAGGCACCGCTGCATGGCAGGAGTCAACCTCTGGCTCAGGTGAGCTCTGCCAACAGGGGAGCCATTTCCCTGCACAGGTTTGGTGGTAGGATGATGGGCAGGGATGCACAGGCGTGGGTAGGACGGGAGAAACGCGGGGTTACTTCTTCTGGGACCGCCATGGACTTGCAGGGCTACGGTGCTTGAAGAAAGTTTCATCAACTAAGCTTCACCCTGTGAAAGCAGCACAGGGGCTGGTTTGTGGGTGAGAAGACAACAGTGATTGGCATGCATGTGCTGTTAGTGTGCAAATCCCAGAGTTTTGGGGGATTATAGATGATAAACTAGGCCATAGATCTTATTTAAGGAATATCGAACATGTAAAATTAACTTTATTTGCCCAGATTTTTAGTAGCTATTTTTTGTTTTCTTTTGTACATCCTTTCTTAATTATTCATGTAATCCATGTGGAGTCCAGGAGGACTGCTAGGTTTCCTTAGTAAAATTATGTAGCAAAATCTTAAATAATTCCTTTCTAGAGTTTGTGCTTTTACTATTTATATCTCTCAGCTGCAAAGCTACATAATCCTGATTTTTCAAAGTATTCAAAGTGAGTTCATTGTAAAAGCTGGCTTTTTTGTATGTGACTTTTTTGTGTTTTTAATAGTTCTCTTGTAGAGAGAGAAAAGGACTCTTTGCATTTTGTGTGAGTCTAAATGATGCCTCCTTCATGCTTTTGTTACCACATGTTTAATTCTATTTTTATCCTGTATACACACCTCACGTAAGTCACTTGCAAGCCCTTCCAATGTACTACTCCCATTAGCTCTCATCAATATTCACAATCAGGAGATACATTCATGTTTGGCAACAAATACTTAAGCAGCTCCTCAGAAATGCCTCAAAAAATACACTGCAGCATTTTCAGCAATCACCTTAGTATGTAAGACAATAAGAATATGGATCAAATCTCAAAATTGAACCTCCCTGTTTTGAGACTACACCAAGCCAGCCACGTGCTGTCATAACTAATTTGCTGTGTGTTTAGTCAGGGAAGTGTGAAGGAATCGAAGAAACCTGTGGCACCTGCAAATTCTTGTTTGAGGATTTGTATCTTCTTTCCCCAGAAGCATGCCCATCCTGGCGCATCCTCCAAGCAGGCTGAAGGGCCAAGGGGAGCTCTTCTGTGGCCCAGGGTCTGTGTGTGCTGACACCTGGTTTTGGGAGCATTTGTTCAGGTGCCCACGTGTGTGCTGCTGCTGCGTGCGTCTCCCAGGCTGGTGGTTCAAATCTATCTTGATAATAGGACAGGTGGATTCAGGTTTTCTGACAACAGGCTGCCGTTTAGATTTTAGCAATGGCTTTTACCTTGGTGTGGGGAATGCAATGGATTTCATAACAATGATTTTTGTCTCTTAAGCATGTGCTACTGGCATGTGTAAAATTTATTACGGTTATTTGGGGATTTTTTGCTTTGACTTTAGTTTCTAGAGAAGGCAAGCTATTTTATTTTGGTTTTTGATTCAACGGGCGTGGTTTAGCTTGTAAAAAAAAAAAAAAAAAAAAAAAAAAAAGATAAAGCTGAAGGTCTGTAAGACATTGTGCAGGTCCACCAGTAGTTTCATACAACACTTCATCAGACTCTTCTACCTGATCTAGAATGAGTGTTCCTCAAACCTGCAAATTGCTGCTGAAATCATGAGGACAGTTACAGCAGTGCAGAGGGAAGGAGAATTTTGTTGTTGTTGGCAGTGGTTTTTTGTTTGTTTGTTTTAGAGCAAAAGCCTGTAGCCTCTCTTCAGCAATTCAAAAGCAAAAAAAGTTATTTACTACCTTGCATATGGCAGTGTCCAAGTGCCCAATTCAATTTAGAATAAATAATTTACAAATAGGTGTATTTTCTTACCTTTGGAGTAGGAAGTTATCCATTGTATTTTGTTTTGTTGTCCAAAAGCCCCAAGTTCAATGGCAGCGCTGTTAGAACACTGTGGGACTTGTATGTATAGAGGGACGGGGGAAAACAATACACAAAAAGAAATGCAGGAGAAAATGGAGTTTATATCTCCAGGAGATGTATTTTTCAGTTACAAAAAGACTTTGGTCTTTTGTATGTTATGCTTCTCTAGTCACTTTTCAAAATTAGGTGCTGGTGTTTTGCAGTGCTGTAGAATTTGCATATTTAATACTGGAGAGAGTACAGATTGTGTGTCTGCATGTGTATGGTTATTTATTTATTTATCAATGACAAAAAGAAAAAATCACTAAGGGAGAGGTAAAGTATTAGCATTGTAGAAAAAAGACCCAACCTTGTACTCTAAAAATTGTGGGTAAAAGCTTCCACTGCCATGGATCTGCAAGAATGTCAGGAAAGAGTAATGAGGAAAAACTATGATAAAGCTGTTACTGTTCTTGTCCTCACCTCCTGCCACACCACTTCTGCCCAGCTCCTCCTATGCTAAAGGCCACATTTTTATATGTTTCTGTATTTTGGTTAGACGGGTGGTTTTGATATTCCTTGTGTTCTGCATGACGGTGTCTGTGGGACAGGAGCAGGTGGGCTCAGGGGCACAGAAGGCAAATCCTGTTCCGGGAGTTCTGATCCCAAAAATTATTCTGTCTGCTTAGGTCCCTCCCTGTTCATGAAGAGCTGTTTAGAAAAATCAAATGGTATCCATTGGTGCTATTAGTTTTCTGTGAGAGGGAGAAATAATTATATTTCTTGAAAAATAGGATATCGATCTGGATGACCAGTCTGTCCCTTACAGCCACTATCTTCAATTTACTTAAGAATAAATAGAGAATAATAAAAAAAAAAAAAAAAAAAAAAAAACACTCTTTTTTTTTTCCCCTTCACATATATAAAATGAGCAACTGTATCAGTTTAGATCCGTTACACTGTCCTGTGGAAGCTAGAGGGGGAATTGGAAATGCATCCACTGTATCTCTTGTGTAAATTAGGTTTTTGATCGTTTTGATAGAAGATAATTGCTTAAACATGACAGTTAATTTATGTTTTGTGTTCCAGTGCAGAAGCTTCAGAGAAAGCGTGTTACAGTGTGCACAATTGACTTTACTTCAGATTTCCTCGACTTTCTACCAGAGGCATTTTTATCAGTGCTACAAGTAGAGTAATCTACGTATTTTTGCAGTAAGCTAATGCAGCAGTCTGTGCAAGTAGAATCTGGGGTTTTAATTATTCTTTATTCTATAAGTTGCTGGCAGTGACCACATCTTTTCTGTAAAGCAATACAGAGCTGGGGAAATTTAATACTTATTTCCTGGCCTTCAGTATGTAGGGTCAGAATATGTTAGTTGAAATCAGTGTTGCCAGGCAATGAAGAATACAACAAAATCTGTTTTTTATCAATAGTCTATAGACAAATTTGGATAAAGGACTTACTTCTAATGTTCTTTATCTGATGTTATATAGTTTATGCAGTCTATAAATGACTAGAAACATATATTTTTACTTTGCAACAAAAACTTGGTAATCCTCAGATAATAAGCAGGCATTAGCTTTAAATGAAATAGTGAATGATTAAATGACAGAATTCAGGGTTCTGACTATAAAGAAGAAATCCAGGTCATCTGTGTTAGTCCATCTGAATCAGTTTTCAGTTTTTGGTGTTTGACATAGACTGAAATGAAATAATTCAACTAAGTTGTAGCATAATGCTGTGATGTTACACCTCAGTCTTAATTTACGCTTGTGCTCAGGATGCTTTTAATGAACTCAGAATATCCATTGAAGTGGTGCTGCGGACTTGATACGAGGGTACCAAGTCGCTGTGTATTCGTTTGTGCTTATTTTGGTGTCACAGAAGAAGCGTAAAAGGGAGGTATCTGAAAGGAGGATAGGGCTTCTGCGATGCCAGTTTGTTGTTAGCAGGTGCTCTACGTCCCCGCCTCAGCCTTCAGATCTCTGTCCTGCGAGACAAGGGATGCCCAAGGGACGTAGCACAATTTACCCTGGAGAGCAGCTGTGTGTATCGGCGGCCTGCTGAGAGCCAGTGGTTCCCTCAGCGGGCAGCCTCGCTGCCCTGCTGTTAGTACTGTACCTAGATTTAAGGAAGAAGTTTACCATAGTGTCTTGATCGTCTTCCAGCACCACCTTGCTCAGTTATATTTGAAAAGACACTTTTAAGACTCGGTGTTCTTTATCATTATTCATAACATCAGAGAAGTCGGTGATATTAATGTGGTCACTTTGCAGAAGCGCTGGCAGCCAGGCACTGACCTGCAAGGAACACTTCCACCACTTCATCATTATGAGAAATGCAGCCTTAATGACGGGAGAAACCATGTCAAATGAAGCACTCACCGCAGCATCCGCTCACAGGCTGAAGTAATTGCATATGGTACTACTTGTCTAAGGAGAAGCGTTAGGCTCGAGAAAGCACTGAGACTTATCCCCATTCTTTAATGTCAAATGGTTTAGATTTTGGATGGGTACCATAGTCCTCAAGGCACCCAGAGACAGTGATGGGGGCAAGCTGCTCCATGTGTCCCTTCTCTGGTCGCTCGTAGCTCTGGGTGTCCTGGGGAGCCCGATGCCTCTTCATTCCTTCCCCTGCCAGCAGCAAGCGTGGTGGCAGCAGGGATGTGGGCTAGGGGCAGAGCACTGCAGCATTTGGAGAACAAGTATAACCTACCCTTATAGTGCTTGTCTTGTAACTGCTCTGCTTGAGAATCCAAGTGTTAGGAGTGAGTATAATGGTGTTTTACAATATCGTATAAAGTGAGTTTAATCTTAATTTGTTTGATGGCTGCTATGGCAGAGATCCTGAAGCACTACCTCTGCATCTCTGCTCGCATAAATTTATTCTGTAGCTGTAGTTTGGGTTACTGGCCTGGAAGCTATGCGCAAATGTCAGAGTGGTGCTATGTATTAAAATATATCGTTACTCCTCTTGGTACCATAGCATGATGTATCTGAAGTAAAATATTTTTAAAGGCACACATACATCTTCCTGCAAGACAGATTTTTGCAAATCTGTCTCCATTTACTCTCATTAGTATTAAATCAGTACAATTGATAACAAATGTCAGACTGTAATGTTTCTGGTGAAACAGACCATCTGCCTGTTTCATAATATGAACATTTATGCTTACAATCAGTATACTTCAACAACCGTGCCTGAAATGCCAGGTAGTAATGTCTGTTATTTGAGGTCTCTGAATACATTATGTATATTTGAACAATAATTAATTCCATGCTTTCTGGCAAATGAAGCTATTAGAGGAGATCTCCTTCCATGGGTTGTTCACGTCCCTTGGAAAATGCCGTCCTCCTTTTAGCCTCTGTTTTATTTCCCTGTGATTGTTTGTTCCTTACTGATGTATTTATTTTTCAAGCTAGTTAGCCTCACTTTGAAGAACTGCAACTTGTGAAGGGTGCCAGCCTATCAGCCGAACTAATGGTGTGATACTGGAACAAAATCATGTTATTATCAATTTACCACTTTGTTTTGACAGAAAGTTTTCCCATTAAAAACAAACACCAAAAAAGCTAAAATAATACCAATATCTGTGAAATCCCTGCAGCAATCCAAGAGGAGTTTCAGTTAAAGCTTTCAGGACTGCACTAGGGCTTGCTTTTCTTCTTCAAGGAGCACTGGAAGTGAAAGGCAAGCTGAGCTGTATTTCAGAGGACTTAGTTTAGTTTTCCTTACCATACTGATGCATGTGCATATCCTTTTAGTGGGATGGATGGAAAGTAATGGGATTCAGCCTCAGTTTTCCTTAAATCTGACATTTTCACATCATTATTTGAAATCCTTGGTTTTTAGCCTGGTACCATCAGTTCTCTGTTAAAATATCCACTCCATGTGCTGCACAGTCACAACATCTGGGCAGCCCATTTGATTAATGGCACAACTTCATGAATTCCATAGGCCTCTGTGGGTTGGAAAAAGAGATGTCTTTACTGCCTGAACTTTTTCTCAAGCTCTTTTCGTGGAAGAGGGGACTCTTCAATGGCATTCTGGCCATAAGACCCCCAGTCTCAACAGGTTCCACAAAACAGGGTGGTCCTTGTTTTCAAAGAGAAATTAGCATGCCAAGACGGAAACTAGAGAGTTGTACATGAATGGCAAAGCTATGTACATCATGCAGCCATTTTCATCAATAAGAAATGATGCGTAAATAAAATCAGTGAGAAGATGCTAGGTGTATTATTTATTCTGTTTTACAGAAATCTTTCAGATTCAAATTAAATAGATTAGTTAACGTTGCACTTACAATAGATGGAGCAGGTTTGCTGAGTTCTGCTAGCAATACATAAACTGTTGTTTGTATTATTTACTATATTTCTTACAAGCTGTGATCTTTCTTCATCGGGGTTTGAGGTGGAAGGCTATGCTATCCCTTTGATTTCTCTAGATCAGGTGAATTTAAACTGTTTTATGAAGAAACCCCTGCTTTGTTGCAGGGCTTTTGTTGTTAAAGCACTGCTGCTTTTCAAATACTAGCAAAACTACTTGTCCTATTTCATAGAATCAAAGAATGGGTTGGGTTGGAAAGGACTTTCAAGCTCATCTAGTTCCAAATTCTATCCCCCTGCCATGGGCAGGGACACGTCCCGCTAGGTCAGGTTTCCCAAAGTCCCCAATTTTTAACAACTTTTCCTGTCATTGGTGTTTATCCAGAGCAAAATGTGAAGTTCCCAGCTTTCATGTTTATCTTTAAAACATGCATTGTTTAAAACTTGAGAATAAGCAGTTTTCATGCATGCAGTTATTTGTTCATCTTCTTACCCCGCAAGGTTTCTTAGAGTATTATTTCTGAGTAGCTACATGTGTAACTTGTAGGTATTTATGTATCATCAGTATTTGCACATCCTTGGTTTACATAATTTTTTTTTCAGAAGTGCTTAGCTCGTGTTTGTCTTTTCTGGTTAAAGCAAGGTTGAAAGCCTGTCCTGTAGTGTATAAATGTTTGTATTTCTGTGAAGTATCTGTATTCTTAATTCATGCACTGAGTCTTGTTCTGACTGTGTAGCAGAGATGTCTTGTGTACTGAGCATTAACAGTTTTTGGATGCTTCAAATCATCAGCCTTTTAAGCAGAGGAGCTTTGTCACTGAGAAAAATCAATTTGAGTTAAATTTTTGCTTGATATTACTGTAGTTCTTGATGCCATGTTAAGCAATAGGTCTGGTAACTCAGATAGAGTTATGATCTTACAATGAAATCAAGATGTGTTGAGGTTTTGGTGTGTAAATATTCAGCAGAATCTGTCAGTTGGTAAAAAAAAAAAAAAAAAAAAAAAAAAAAAAAGACATCAGACATGCAAAATTGCAGCAGCTTACGTTGTAGAGCTGCTTCAGTAGCATATGAAAAGTTTAAATTCACAACGATATATCCTACGCGTGTCCTTATAGAACACTTAGACATAATCATATTAGGTTGTTATGTTTTTATGTGGTCTGTAAGGATGTGCATATGAGGCATCATTGTGATTTAAAACTTTTGCAATCTTTATTCTTTTGTCTTCTTAATTTTCTTTCTTATTCCAATTTCCTGATCTTGGTGATAAAAAGGCAGATTCTGTTGTTTCAGTATCTTAATTGTTTTAGAAGGCAAAGTTTCGGAAAGTAGATGCAGGATTTCAGAACTACAGGGCTGCTTGTTAAGATGTTCTCTGCTTAATTCATTTAAAAACTGTGAGACTTGGAGAGCACTCTTGTTTTCATCTCCAGCATGCATACAGGACAGGCCAAGTATATATGGCACAAATAGATGCTTTATGAGTTTTATCAATCTTAGAACATAGATCAGTTCTTCATGTGAAGCATCTCTCAATGTTAAACTATTAGATAAGATAGTAAAGATTTTTTTCTTGATAGTTTAAAAAGAAAAGGGAAAAACTCCTGCAAAAATTTGCTGTTAAGATGTGTTTGTTACCAAAACAGTCTAGCTATTTTAAGCAAGTTTGTAGCATGTTGGTGATACTGTTCCCTTTTCTTAAGCATTTTTAACTGCTTTGCTATGACACCAATTTAGTTTCTTAAAGTAATAACTATACTCTTAAATCCGTGGTTTGACAGAAGCGAGGGGATGATCCAGAAACTGTTGAACCTGAAGCTACTTAGGGAAGTTTGGCATAGGCTGAGTTGTTAGTCAGACACTTGCTATAGAGTCTTCAATTTTGGTTTATCCGTGAAATGTGCAGCCCCAATTATGGCTGATAAGTGCTGACAAGTGATATTTTCACTTTACAATTCTATCTAGTTAGATCATTTAAATAAATGGGTAAGTGTACCCACTATCTGCTGTGAGCTTGCCTGCCTGCTGCTTTGCTTTGTGAGAGTTGGCTTCGATTGTTCAGTTAATAAAAGTTTTAAATGTCATACCTATAAATGGCCCAATATAAAATCCTCCAGCTAAGGAACGTTTTCATCATGAACATCCTCGTTGTGAAAAGAGAAGATACACAGTGTTAGACCTTGCTCATAGTCTTTTCCAAAATGCTGGTTAAGAAGTTATATTTGAGATTGACCTAGCAGTTGATAATTGCCACTCCAGAAGACTCTCCAATATGTGTATGCAGGTATTATCTCTTTCAATTTCTCTGCCTTGCACAACAACTACTTTTCTGCAGACCTCTCAGCCTAGCTGCCTGCCCTATCCCTTTATTGTGGACGTTTTTCTACACATCTCTTAAAAATAAAAGAAAGTGTATATTTGTTCACTCCTTACGTGCTAAGACCCCTGCTCTCCCGAGTCCCTCTCACCAGGGTCACTTCTTGGCCACCTGCTCTTACCTATATACCACGTCTAAACTGTGCTGCTAACTGACAGCTATGTGCTCGTGATTCGCAGCTGTACATATTTCTTGACACCTTTAATGACTCTTCTCTGTGCTCTCTGCCTTCATCTTTTGACTTTCCCTTTAAATACTTCCCATGGATGTGTTTCTCCCGGGGACAAATCAACTGTTCTGCTTGTGCAGTCACTATTTAGACTTTCTGTGAATAACCTCGGTATCAGGTTTGATCCTGAACTTCTCAAGTGATACCTTTCCTCTACCTGCAGATCTCATTTGCTATATATAACATAGGCATTTTTTGCTACCTCATGACCTGAGCTTCTTCTCTTGACAGATTCATTTCTCCCTATTCCTTCTTGTGTCTGTATTTGCTGCACGTGAAAGAAAATTCCTTCTCTGAGTGTCCTATAACTCTGCTGCTTCCAATTAATTTCAGGGATCAATATAAAACCATCCTCTTAATCAAAATCAAAATACGCTGACTCACATTTTTCTTTCAGTGTTTTCTATCTATTTTAGCACAGATCTTATTTACATGAGTTAAACACGTTTTATTGCTTCAAAGTAATTTTTAGTTGTTTTTCTTCCAGCTACTGTATTGTGCTACTTGCCTGGGTAATTTTCTTAAAACTTACTTTTATAAAGGTACTTGCTTATATTTGTTTTTACATTATTTTGTTATGACAGGTGAAAAAAATACATATTTCTATATTTGCTTCAATGTGTAAATGCACTTAGTATTTTTGAATTGTGATTTGTAGGTGATATTCCATACTGTTACTCAGTTTCTTGAGATTAACCGAAACAAACTTTACTGTGGTTGCCATACAGACCATTCCTGCCACACCAAGTCCAATGCTGAGGACCCTGGCTTGTTGACTGATTTAGGAAGTATCTTTAATAGAAGACTGACAGCTGTGGAGGTTAGTGCCCCGTGCCATGGAAGATAGCACCAGGTGGTTGTCCAAGCAAGGTGCAAGAAGCAGTCGCTCCTGAACCATGTTCCTGCCTGATACCCAAAGAGCTGAATGGCATCGACAGCCCTAGCTCCGAACTGAAGCCTTGTATCAGCAGGATATCAGATCTCAGAGCTGCTCTCGTGCTGCAGATGTGCAGTAGTTCCTACGGTCAGATTCTGGCTAAGAAGTGCCAGTTTGGGTTTGTTGACTTTTTGAAATGTCAGATGTTAAAACATGTTGGAGAGTTTGAATGCAGGCAAATTGTCTGTTAACAAGTTGTTGCTGGCTGTAGCTGCAGACCTTGGGAAGAAGTGATCAGTTCTGCAAAGGTCACAGAGTATTTGGAGACTTGCATTTGTTTCAGTCAAAATGTTTTAACTTCAGATGTGAACTAAGGGAAATCAATTCATACCAAACAACTGGTGTTTACATGCTGTAACAAATTCAGTTAGACTGTAGTGACTGACCGGAGAGCAGCTCTGAAACAAGTTACATTTTCAAGTTAATTCTGTCCAAACCATTACAAAATGTTAGCAAATTTTCAAATAGAAGAGACAAACTTTCCCCAGAAGCCTGTGGGAGACCTTTAGGTCTCCTACTTAATTTAAATGTTTAAAATTTCCTTTTTTGTTAAAATATTTCTCCACTTTCATGTTTTGTCTACCATGTACAGTATTTTAGTACTTTATGAATATGCAGAGATCTGTAGCTTCTTCCAGATGTAATTTAGTATCTCCTCAGTAAGCACAGTGCATGCAGGTAATTAAGAGAAAGTATTGTTGGGGTTATTGTTACTGCTTGCAGAACGTGTTCTCCTTTTAAGCAGAAAAATAGTTAAAATATCTGTAGCAGATAGTCTGTGATTCTTCGCCAAGTATTTCTTTACCATTTAGAAATGAAGCCAAGACTAGACTTGGAGTAATAAGATATCCATAGGAGTTATTTTGGAAGAGCAGCGGGGAATCAAAAACTTAAGGCATAATTTGAGTATTTAATTGTGATACCCCTGTCAATGTAGGCATACGGTTATTTTTATAAAAATTGCTTATCATAGTGATTAGGGGAGCCGAACGCTTTCCTTATTCTTTTGTGGAAATGGATTTTCCTGCATGGGAAATGTAGGTCCGACTTGATGTTCACTTTTTCAAAACAGGTTGTGTAGGCTGGTGACAAGGGGCTTGCTGTTGGATACTTCTGTTCCAGTAACTGTGTCACAGAACTATATCCAGTAGGGATGGTTATATCGGGTATGAACCTCATGGTGTGTAACCAGGGCTGGTGATTCATGGTGAGAGGCAGTTTGGCAGACGTTAAATGTGTTGAATTTATGTGTACATTTCTGATACTGGAGGCAATCACAAGATGCCCAGCGCTGTTCAAAGCCACGTATGGTGCAGGCTAAGTTACAGTGCAAATGGCTTAGCCACTGAAATTTGGGGAAGGCTTTAGGAAAATCAGGAAAACGCCATGCAAAGTGTCACGTCCCAAACACTGGTTACAGCAGCAGGGATGATTCACCATCTCTAGCTTGTATTGTAGTCTGTTGAGCTTTTATGTTCAAGCAACACTGGGCACTTGAGCTCCATGATGCCTCTGTGGCTGTCATACAGGTGTCTCTGCTGGCCTGCGTGCACTGCAGTCGGTGGCGGTGGTGAGTGAGAAGAGGAGCAGGGACTAGACAGAGCATCTTCATCTCTCATGAGGAATGGTAGTAAGAGTTTGGTTTTAGAGTTGATATTTGTAGTTTTCTGTCAGTTCTTTAGTCCTTTCAGAAGCACAGTTCGGAAGAAAATTCTGTTTCAAATTTGATGCATGCCAGGCAATTTGGAACTTAAGGATGTACAGCTCTGGGGGGAACAACTAGTTCTGTGCTCAGTGGAAGTGTTGATGTTTTTCATGGACATCAAGGGACTTTTCTCTCCCATCAAGAATATTGTCACTCAGTTGTCACTACTCTGCGCGTGGCTGGTCTGGTTGGGAGAACAGTCTGATACAACCGCAGATGTGGGAGAGGATGATTTATCTGTTTGCCTTGTTTTTGCTCTCATTTTCCTTTGACCTCTCTCCTGTCTATTGCTTGCTTCCACTTCTCATGAAATGATGATCAAGAGCCTTGTCTGTATATCAGAACGCAAGCGACTGAAAATCTTACACGCAAGGCAGAAGCAGACTGACAGGAATACGGGCTAGCTGTGTCCTACAGGCATGAAGAAACAAACCCAAGACAGCTCCTCTCTCCTCTTTCTTCATTCGTGTTCTTTTTCTAAGGTAGTGACAATCAAGAAAGCACATTTTATACATTAAGGTAGCTTACTGTGGGACTTCAGATGCAGCGTTGCATGCTCAGCTGCCCTGGCTGCTTGTGTTGCTCTTACACATCTTCTTTCTCTGTGCCTGGGAGCATCAGCTCCTGGCTTGCAGATGGCAAGGCTGCAAATACTAACCTGTGGCACTTGTCATCACGTTGTCACCAAAAGTCTCAACTCTAGAGTGGCCACCGTTACTGTCCTTCACTGTCCTTTACAACAGCATCTTCCACTTCTGGCCTCTTGCAGTTACTTCTTCTGCTTCGGGAAGATGCTGTTGTAAACAGTATCCCTGTGGAAGTGTCCAGCAGCTGCACCCTGAACAGTGCTCAGGGTTTGGCAGGTGTTACTTGGAGCCCTGCTGGCTGAAGGCATTTCAGTGTTCTTCACATTCACAAAGTTAGAAGTGCTAAATGGCTGGGACAGCACTGGCAGAGGCTGGAGGGTGTGATCCCACATCTGGGCATCCGGAGTCTGCAGGTGAGAGAGGGATAAGCATCCTCCAGCATGGTACTAGAAGAGGCTGGCAGTAATCTTAGCATTTTGGAACCTTCATCAGAAGAGCAGTTTCCCCAAGCTGCCTTGTAACCAAAATTAATGACTATCAAATAGGTTATGTTAACAAGGGGAAGGTTTCTTTGCAATTTCATATTTTTCTGAAAGAATGAAACTTTACTATAAGGAAAGGAACACAGACAGTAAGTATTTCCAGACTTCTGTTGTGTCATCAGTAAACAGTTCTTGGTTTTCTTTGCAGTACTTTGCTGTGATACTTGTTGTAAGTCTCCGTTCAGGTGAGACAGATTCTTCAGAGAGCCTCATACAAAATATAAATGTAGCAAATATTTCTAGTGATGTAAACTTATTTATTAATAAAGGGGAAAAAAAATATTTATTAAACCAATGCTGGAATCCAGTAGCTTGGGAAATCTTATATGTGCTGTCTTTCACCTAACCTGTATATTTATTCGTTCTGTGAAAGTGCTGTAATGCTTTGCTAGATATGCTAGATGTAACATTTTTCTAGATGCAGTAGATCTTTCTTAAGAACAGTGTTGCTTTGGACGTGCATTCTTCTGAGTATTTGTGCGATGATGAGACCAGAGCTGTCATTTTCCAACTTGTAAAATTCTACTTAGCTCTCCAAATCTAAGAATTATAATTTTCAAAGGGACAATACTCATGCATTCCTCTTAAACTACAGTCTTCTGTTTTTCCATTTCTTTCCCATTCCAGCTCAAAATGTATTTGGGCAGACATAATGAGATAGACCAGGATTCTGTCCTTCACTATCTTATGTTAAATTCCTGTTTCGAAATTACAGATTTAATTTTAAAAGCTCTCTCCAAAGTCTGAGATACATTCTGCAGAATATTGTTAAATAGGTCAAATCCAACTGCAGATAGTTTCTGTTCAGTTGTGTTTGGTTTAATGCATGCAATATCTCTATTACTACTAAAAGTGACACAATATTGGAAAAAAATCTTTGCAGCAAAGACAAATGAGGATACAAGGCATCTGAGCAGAAAATAATCGTGCTGCAAATAGACAGTTTTCAGCCCAGGTTTGTCCACCTTTAAGGTAGAAATTAATACAGAAAATTCATCCAAATATCTTAATTAGAGCTATGGTTATGATTGTCTCTTTAAAGCCATGCAATGATAAGATCCAGCACTTAAAAACTGAATTGTTCTGTTCTTACACCGTTCTCAAAATTAAGATTGATTTGATCTGCCAGCACGTGACCTTTACAAATCACAACACTACTTTATCATTTGATCCTTTCTCCGAAGAAAAACTACTTCGGTCGTACAGCTCCCGTCTCTTATTATCTTCAAATCAATACGTTCCTTGTTAAATTCTCTGCTTTCCGGAAGCTGCTCTAAATGAAAATGGTTATTATGGAAGGGATTTCTTCGGGACAGTTGTTGTGAGCGTGTCTGATAGATACACAATATCTGGAAAAAAATAAAATTGAAGAATCGGTTATATATTATGAAGATGTTATAAGCTGTGTATTTTATGTCATAAGCATGGAGATAAAAATATATTATCTGTGAATATGGTAGTTACTTTTATTCTAAAGTAAGTATGCTTTTTGAGCTAAACAACATACTTCCTGCATGTGGAAAATCTTCACTTATCTCTAAGTTATCTCTAAGTTTTCATTTTTTTCCAGTTATTTCCTGAATCTTAATTGATTTCTTTCTGATTCAAATCTGAATTGATTTTTTTTCTGATTCTATGCACAAAAATGAGTGTTTTGTAACTGCTATTTATATTTATACTATAGTATTTAAGCATGAGCTTTCTGTTATTTGCACCTGCTCACATCCACATTTTGTCTCTTGAAAGAGTCATAAGCGAGACAGTGAGTAGTCCTGTCTTCAGTCTCAGTTAGTTCTGTTGTGTTACTAATTCATTTCTTCTCACAATTTTTAGCACAACTCTGTGGGACTTTTCTCCACAAAGAAAGCACTTACTACTAAACTATTTTGCTGTCATCTGTCTGTTGGCTTATATCTGGGAGTGTTTTCCCCCTTAAACTACAGCAACTTACATTTTTAGGAGTCTGTCTTGCAAGGAACCTTCTCAAATACCTTTATCCATATGTTCTTACGATTTTCTAGCAGTTCAAAAAATCAAGAAGGGAAAATTTGTATAGACATTTGAATATTCTCCACTACATCGGTGGATTATGTACGTATCTTCTGTGTGTGTCTATAAACAGATAGACCAAACATGCCTTTAGCATCTCCTGACAGCTGCTTTTATTCTTTGAAAACTTCGTGTAAATTTGGTGATTACAATTCAGTAAGAAAAGCCGCTAAGCTTTGGCATCAAAGCTGTGCGCTTCTTGTTCCCAATGAAGTTGTCTGACAGATGTCTCCAGGACATTATTCTCAAGCGTCTCATCAGTGGGTCAGTGGAAAAACAGGATGAGTCCCAGCTTTCCCACTAGTTGGTCTCTGTACTTGTGCTTTTCTTGAGTATACGTTCTTATGTGTGTCTTATTTTCTCAAGTAGCTTTCAGCTTGGAGGGATTAGAAGACAGTATCTCTCAAAAAAAATGGGATAAAAAAAATTCTGGCCTCTCACAGTTATTTTGTTATTGTTTGCAATCCTTCTTCTTTAAGGAGTCTCTCTGTGTACAGCAAGAAAGTGGATTTCTCTAAGGTGATTCTCTCCCCTTAGAAGATCTTACAAACATCAGCTGTCTTGCTGATCACGGCACCAACACGCTTTGAATGGAGAGAAAAAGCTTGACATCCTTTTGGTTACGCAGCATCCCCTGAGCCATGCGACTGGCCTGGCCTTCAAGGCTTCTCTCAACGGGCTGTTAGAAAACTGTGTTCAGCCCTGTGGTGTTAATGTTTCCAGATTGTGATCAAAATGGGCTCACTGAGCTGTATCTGAGCTGTGCAGGGATGTTTGGAGATGGATAACAAAAAGGTAGGACACCTTTGTAGATGGAGCAAGCTCTGTGGAAGGTAGTGAGGTAGATGGAATTCAGCAGCTCTGTAAAACCTTATGCAGGAGTCTGCTGAGTTCTGTGTCCACAATGTGTGCATGAAATTCTTTTTCCTGCACCCCTGGCTTGATACGGAGGGTGGGAGGCAAGTGCTGTGCTTCTTCCAGCAACTGCTGCGGGCTCCAGCTGGGAGAAAAATCAGTGAAGAATTGATAAAGATTCGAAGACTGGGAGAGACAGGCTTATTTTGGCAAACAAAGGTAAATTTTTATATATTTATATAGTTTAAATTTCCCAAGGGCACACTTCCAGCCATAGTTTACATGTTGGATTTTTCACTGTAGGCTGTGATTTGTGATTATTATCTGTTTGCATTTCGAACGTGGGTTTCAGAGCCTTACATGCCAGTGCGTCTTCACTGATGTGTATTTGTTACGCTAAATAAGCTTGCTATTATGTGTTCTTTATGTGTAGTTGTTTGTACTATAACTTCTTAAAAAAAAAAAAAAAAAAAAGGAAAACTTGTCATAAATCTTAATCTGTGTTGTCTGTTAGGTTTGCTTTGTTGTTGTGAAAAAGTGTATTTAGAAAACTCCTGAGAGGCACCATATGAACCAAAGCAGCTAGATATGAAAGCATTAGGGGCTTTGTATTAGGTGCTTTGGATACTTTCATTCAATTCAGTGAAAGTGCTTTTTTTTTTTTTAAATGTACAATGCACAGCACTGCACGTGGATTGTAAATTATGTAGGCAATTAAATAACCATAAAAGAAACAACTATGCTGATTATAGATAGTTTTTATATAGCATGTTACAAATAGTGTTTTTCTTTCATACTCATCATGAATCCTGAGATTCTGACTAATCACTGCAAGATAAATTGTCAAAGCTTATTTAAAACAGAAACTCTAGAATGTAAATCATTCAGCAAGGAAGACTTTCTCCTTTTTTCACATCAATGGGCAAACTCAAGTATGTAACTGTGTGGCCTTGAAAATTGTGTGATTTTGTTTCAGACATTAGCCCCTGCGCTATAGTAAGATGCAGCATACATGCAAGTATTTGGGAGTTTAGCAGCATACGGTTGTTTACCCATTCCAAAATCCATTTGTTACCATTTTTTATTTAATGTCCGTTTTCCTCTGAGCCTGGACCATAGTTCCCTCTTTTCTGTTCTTCCCCATGATAAAAATGAATGAATGATTTTATTTTTTTTTACTGCCATCAGTAAGCTTTAATGATCTTAGTAAAAAGAGACGAGCAAATAATTCTTCCGTTTTTCAGCAAACAATTGGAACTGTGAACATAGTAGGAGGCTACATTGGGAATCTGGTAAAATAACAACTCAAGTACAAATATTTCTTTTTAAGATTTTATGCTGACAACATGTTCACTCAACTTAAGAAAAATTGCAGATACAAACCATTCACGTAGCTGTTTTTTTTTTTTTTCCATCATTTGTCAGTGTTTTCAAATTGCTTCAGAACTTAAGAATGAACCATAAAACAAGATGCTTTAGTTGGTGTGATTTGTTATTGACAAAGTTGTATTTCCTAGGTGCTTCAAATTGCAACAGTTGAGATGTGAAAAACTAAAAACTAATCAAGATTGGTAGTGTCTTACATGAATATTTCTGTTATGAGTTCTGGCCATGTTCTAACAACAACTTCAAAATACTTAATTGATTTTTCTTCATGTGATTTATTTTGGTGCTTGCTCGTAGGAGGCTGATATTACACAGTGAATGAGTTGTACATAGCAGTCATCACAGCAGCTCGTATGTCTTGTTGAAAATAAATTCTTGACTCTTCATTGCTGTTTGCCTTCCTTTGTCAATATTGTGCCACAGAGATTACTGGTGGTAAGCAAGTTCACCAAAAAATGTCATGTTCATGAGCAGTGGTTATATGTATGCTATATGTTCGTAGCAGCAGCTCAGAAACACAGGGCTCTGAGCTCTTCAGTATCATTTAGGGCATTGTAAAACCTGCTGGTCCAAAATGACTGAAATTCATTGGCTTGAAGGAAACACCTCTTCTGCTCCATTGCCCAGTTTCCTTCCACACTTTACCATTCGAAGTGGGAGAAACCCAGATCTCGACTCTCTCTCAGCAAGTTAAAATCACCAAAAATTGTACAGAGCACAGTGCTGCTGCTATTTCAAGAAAAAAATATTGGGTTTAAAGGTTTCAATTACTTCCATCATTTTAGTTGATCTAAATGGGATCTACTGTGTGTATTTATCTGTTGAACATGGTCTGTATTGAGCTTAGCTTATTCTTTTTTTTTTTTTTTTTTTGTCTCGTTCATAAAAGCTGAACACCTGCAATAAATCCTGCAATTTATAGTATGGATTTCTAGATATGTCTCTTTCATGCTAGCTGCCTTACCCTGTCTTGGCCTATGAGGAGGAATTTTGTCCTGAAGAGGCAGGCTCGTGTTTGCACAGGTCCTGTGGCTGAGCAGAGCCTTCAGCTGTCATTTGTAGGCTGCAGCTCACATTGTGCCTGTCTGCAAGTGCAGTGGCTGCTCTGTTAATTGCTAAGAGAGCAGCTGAACAATTGCTCATCTGAAGTGTTCGGCGCGTTCTCCCTCTCTGTTGAATCTACAGGCAGCCTCGCTGCCTGAAATGTAAAAAAAAAAAAAAAAAAAAAAAAAAAAAGAATAAAAACATAAATAAAAATTCTGTTTGTGAGCTTGTAGAAATTGCTGTATCGTTTAGAATATCTGTAGTACATGTAAGTTCTGCCATGAAAATGGATGCTTGAATTTCTCCCTTTACCACGTACCCCAAAATATCTCATAGTCATAAAGCCTACGCGTTTATTGGGATTTTTGAGGGCCTGGCAGAATCTAGACCTGCACGTGGTATTAATGAAATTTTTTTTTTTAAAGATACAGAGATGATCCTACAAAATGATATCACGGACTCAGAAGGCGCTACAACTGTCTAGATTACTCAGTTTTACACAGGTTGTAAAATGTGTCTAATGGGAGATTGCAGACAAGCAATATTTGAGAGGTGGGAAGTTTATGACCTTTCCTGATGCTTTGTGCGGTGCGCTCCTGACATTCGGTACAGAATTGAGATGTTCAGGGAGCTTTTAAATGAGAAACAGAGGCTTTGTCCTGTTTTCAGAATAAGAAATACCTATTTCTGGTGTTTTCTGTCAAGAAAATATTAAAAGTAAATATATACCAGATGAGTAACTGCACACTGGCTTTTTTTTTTTTTTTTTTATGAAGACATTCACGTTTATCCTTGTTTGGGGGTGTGGGTGGTTCTGAGCGCAAGGCGTTTGGGAGAAAGATTACCCTCCCCTGGTCAGAGTATTTCTGTTCTTGCTGTTGAAGCCTGAGAGTGAAGTTCATTGATCTTAATAATGAAGACATTGAAAAGCCCTTCATCAAAAGCAGGGAGAGCAAGCTGGACATTTTGCGATATATCTGAACTTGTTAGGTGAGAAGGATATGGGGAAAAGATGGCAAGTAACAAACCGCAGCCTACTGGGCCTTATTTAAGCACTAGGGCTCAGAGAGGGGAGTGGCTTGTTTAAGTGGTTTGTGGAGAAGGGTTTTTCTGTTGTTTTAGGTGGTTTGGTTTTTGTGGGTTTTTTTAGTTATCTTTTCTTTAATTCTTTTTTATATTGGAGAAAGGAATCATCCTAATTTATTTTCCCTTATTCAGATATTTTTCTTGACCATCAAATTGATTTCAGCCAGAGGAAGTAAAAGAATGAAATACTTGTCTCTAGTAATAGTTGCAGATGAATAAAAAATAAAAAAACAACCAACCAACCAAAAACTTCAATGCCACTTTTTGCTGTATCATCTGGCAGATATTTTAATATCCCAGAATACCCGAGCTTTCTTCATGATTAGACACAAACTTGGGGGTCAGCGCAGCAGCCTTTGATTGGAGTTTGCTCGCTGGAGTTTGCTAGAATTTCAAGTGTTAAATCAGAAACTTTTAACCAATTGTCTCTATTTTGAAAGTGAGGTAGTCATTATAATAGAGGCTCTTGGTATATGTGTTTAAAGTAAGCTTTCTTGGTCTAAAAAATGGTTATAATTTAAGTGAAGGAAGAGTCAAGTAAACAGTAATTAATCCCTGTAATAAACCTACGTTACGTACCTCTGTCTTGATCTCCGACAGATACCGTTTTCCAATAAAGCTGCATGCAGTATGTGCACATACTGACAGCTTTCCACTGTTCTTTTTAATCACAAGATTAAAGAGGAAATGGCAGTGCATTTACGGTCTCTCCAAAGAGGCCCAAAGAGGAGCATTCTCAAGTGTTAGTCTTCAGAAAACAGGTGATAGCGCTGCTCATGTTTATTTTTAATAAATGTTTTTCAAGTAATGCCGTTTCTGTGCATCGCTACCAGATTGCCTGGTTACAATACATGTGCTGACATCTGTTTGGTTTATAATTAAGCGTAGGCCTTCTATACATTAAGCATCTGAAATAGCTCCAGAAAACACAAGTGCTGGCACAGCGTCTCAACGCTGAAACTTATCCCTCCGTTGTGTCCCCACACAGGGGGAAGAAATGCCCATTTTCCCTCAACATTGTCTCTACCTGAAAGGAACAGAGGAGATTCTGAATTCTGCACAGCACTGAAAGTTTGTCATTAGTAGTTGTAGCAGCAGCAGAGAGGGTTGTGGGGTTTCTTCTTTGGTTTGTTTTCTTAAAATGCCTGATTCTGAAGCTCATCAAAGGATTCATTTCACAAAACTGCATCTCAGATTTGGGTATTTTAGGTCTGTGGGAGCAAGGGCAGTTTCTTCCGAAGGATCAAGAAACAGAGTATTTTCTTCTTATGTAAGGATCTGTGTTTAAATAAAGGTTAATATTAATCACAGGCCTTGTGCAGTAATGGAACAAAAGAAGCTGTCTGAAAAGGGTTGGCTGTTCCAGCAAGTAATCTCCATGAGTCATTATAACATTAGTAATAAAGCAGGTTTTTTAACCCATAATTTAATTACAACATATGCAAATTATTTGTCCGTGAAAACAAGTCAATGAATTCCCATAGGAATTACAAGTACTTTGAACAAAGGTAGGCACCAAGGCTGTTAAAATCAAAACTGATATGTGGTGGAAGGTGAGGCTTTTCTTGATACCATTTAGAGTTAATATATTAATATATATGGTTAATATACTTAAATGGACAGTGTTTCTATGTTTTCTTGAGGAAGCTAGCTCTTAACAGTAGAGTTTAAAATGCTTTCACTTCGGTGGGTCAAATTTAATGCTGTATTTTCTAAAGTTTCCTCTCCCTTTTTGTTCTGAAGGCTATTGATGCTTGTTAAGACTTGAGGAAGTGATGACTTGCGTGCAGAGTGTAATAATTGCGCTGTGATTTTGCATGCGTGTCGTAAGTAGTGTCCTGTGACAAACGCCGCTGGCTCGTCAATCAGACATTATTGCCCAAATGAGAGCCCATGTGGCAGCATCCATTATTATCATTGCTCCCTGCTACACCTCACAAAGGTTTTGCTTATGGAGAGAGTGAGGGAAAAGGGGTAGAAAGTGGCAAGAGAGCTAATGATCTACAGCTCTCAGGAGCCCAAGTTTTTTAAAACCTTTCAGAGGTTGTGAAGTTCTCTCTTTGCATTTAAAGGCTATTGCTCACAAACTGAGTGGAAGGAGGCGTGCTTTACTGTTGCACTGAATCTTGTTAAATTAAAAGGTCGTGCACTCTAGATAAGGAACTAAGAATTTACTGGGAGTCAAGTTAATGTTTCAGCAGTCTAATAGCCTGCATTAACATAAAAAAGCCTTTTTAATAATACACTTGAAATTGTTAAACATAACTTCCCAGCACCTGTCCCTTTGGTGTTATTCGCCCTTCTTGTATTCCTCTGGGTTGTAGGGTCGGCAATAACACAGGTGGGGGACGTGGGTGTACCTGCAGGTAGCCGTCACCGTTCCCTGTCCTTCACCGCAGGAGTGTGGTGTTTGTAGTGGGGCTTCCTTCCTCATGGTCCGCTTGGGCTTGATTTTATGTTTCCTTGACGTATCCAGCCTGCTTTCTTCTCATTCATTCTCAGCTAAAGTTTTTGCAAGTCACCCCAAAGCCTCCCCCAGAGCCAGGTGCCAAAAAGGACTACTGGCTGATACCTGGTGGCTACCCTGGGGTGTCAGATTTTCCCCATACAGGACATTCTCAAAAGCAGGTTAGGATGCAATTCCTGGACCACCTGACATCACTTGAAGCAGCCCAGGTCAAGACAATCCCAGACAGCTCCTGAGACACTGCACTGCCAGGCTGATACAAAGCCTCTGGCCTTTTACTAGCATTCACAAGGTATTTATTGTATTTATTGGGCTGTGTCATAGATAGAAATATCACTAGATTAAAGCTTTCTGTAATTAGGACCATCTGGTTCATATTTCCTATCCGAAAGAACTGTGTCGGTCAACACTGTCAAATCTCCTCAGACTGTCTGAAGGAATAGCTGCAGGTCAGAAACTTCCTACTTAAAACTGGCTCAGAGGATTTATTTATTTTCAAATGAAAGCCAATGGAAGCAATGAGCTAATATGTTGCTACGTAAGGAGAAAAGGCAAATGCCATGAGTAGTCTTCTAGTAGCTAGCGTGTCCTGTGCAGAAGGTTCTCTGCTGCCATGAGTACCTGTGGTTGCAGCGGTGGCATTTTGTGTTGGGGTGGCTGTGTGAGCACTCTGTGGAACTCCAGGCCTTTCATTTTCACCAAACCTGATTAAACCACTTCTCCTAGTTTGGTGACTCCCTCCTTGCCACGTCAAGGCCCAGCTCCAGCAGGAGGAACATGGGATGATGCTATGGGTCCAGGTCTATTTGGCTGTGGAGCGCTGCAACACAGGCTTGCTCTTCTTGGATGAGCATTCAGACTGAGGCATCTGCAAAGTGGGAAGGAGAGAAGGGGATGGATGCTATTGCAGTTGGTACTGTTCTTCATCTTCCTTTTCCAAAACAACAGAAAGCTGTTCTGCTGGAGTTTTTTAGAATGACATTTTAAACCAAATTTCTTGTAAGCATCAGCCAGTTCTTGTAGGCTTCCTGTGCAGCCAGTAGGGAGAATGTAGGTTCCCTCAGAAAACTCCCACGTCTTTTTTTCTTGGTTGCATGAAAAACTGGACTCTAGAGTTTTGTTGCAAGTATTCTGGCAAACTGTATTTTGGGAACCTGAAGTACATCTCATTTCATGAATCTGACCTGCCTTCATGATGCTACAGACAAGACATTCAGAAACTGAGATTGAGTTAACTTTCTAAGGAAAACACATTGTGTCCTTTCATAAGCATGGCACGCTGGTATGAATAAGCTTTCAGGAGTGATGTTGTAGTGAGGTAAGGTATTAGTTCCTTAGCTCCTGACTGTACCTGTTACTGTATCAGCGTGACACAGTCTCTAATTTAGCAGTTCTCCAGGACAGTCAGTACCCTTTATATTAGTCAAGTACCAGCCGGTAGTGTTTTTGCGGTTGTTGCCATACTGTTGTAAGTAACTAAATCCTGTGGAGGATGCAGCCTCTCAGCAATGGTTCTGACCTGCCGATAGACAGTACTTCTCCCTTCTGAGGCAGCAGCTCCTGATAAATCTGACACTCGTGCTAAAAGCCACTGATCTCTCCTTCACATACTCAGGAACATAGCCCTGCGGTTATACCAGGTAAGACAGTACAAAGTAATAGATATGGATGGCTTAGGTTAGCTACTCAGTGTTCTTTAGTATTTTAGATTCAAGAGAGAAGACTGATACGTTTGTCTCATTCACAATCCCCAACAATGCTCACACCACAGGACAGTCTTCATAGCTCTTCTATTTATATGCAGGTATACATGTATGTATATAAAGCATTTATATATGTATATATATATATATATATATATATGCATACGCAAATATTTCACTCTCTTTGTAATGTTTAATTAATCTTCTAAGTGTTAGGGCAGCCAGATCTGCACATCAGTGAAGATCTGATGGTTTTTTACAGTATCAGGCCACAGAACTAATGTCTTCTCACCTTTCCAGGCTCTCTAACCTACTTTGCTTTAGTCTCCGTCGCTCTGTTCCTAACTCTCCGTACAAGTCTGTCTCTCTGTTCCAGCTGTGCTTGGTGTTTGTGGGTTTGGGGATTTTTCTTTTGCACTGCTTGCTGTCTGCATGTGAATTCTTAAATTTCAAATACTTGCATTCAGTTATACGGAGATCTAACTGACATAACAGAGCATTAACATTTCCTTTATCCTTCCTATGCCCCGGTATGAAAGGTAAGCTCTCCAAATGCTTATATCCTGTGCTAAATCTTTTTTCTTTCTGAACACCTGTTTCTTGCAAACCCCAATTAATTCACGCCCGCCCACCCACCCACACCCCCGTAATTCTGTCCTGGAGCACACCAAGGCAGTGTGTGCATGAATGTTGATGAGTGCTTTGAGCCAACCTCTAAGCTTGCAGGGGGTCAAGGAGGATCGAAGCAGCCCATTCATTGTCCTCAGCTGAATAAGGACACCCCGAGAAGACGAGTACATCCGGAAATGATAGCTGAGTGGTGTGATCCCCTTCATTCATCCTGCTGGGCATTCTCATCCTTTCACCTGTGTGCGTTAAGAGCCTGTGATATTCATCAGACCGGCTCCAGTCTCAGGGCTTATCTCCATCAGTGGTTTTAAAAGTGCACTCTTCAGTCACTGTAGCTGCATCTGCACAATAAATTTTGCTGGCTTAAGCTATGACTTATAGCAAATTTGACTATACTGGCGAAACTTTTCAGTCGAGACTGGGTCTCTCAGTACTGTGCATTTTGAAGCCTGTTCCTCAGCTGTGCAAATACAGAAACAAGACATTGATTCCTTCAGGTGCAGGTACAGGTGCTAGGCTGTTTCTCCTTTTTCTGATGGCTGCGTGTGTTTAGTCCTGGCCTACCTCTCAGAAGCAGGAGAGAAGGATCAGAATTTCCTTAAAAGTCTCAATACTTCTGAATATAGCTAATGCAGCTGAAGGAACTGCTCAGGCTTCCTACTGTGCTGTAGTGTCCTCCATGTTAGGTTGAAGATGAGCCCCTCTGCTCCACCGTGTAGATCAAGAAACCTTCCAGATCCTGACTTCCTAAATGCATCTCATGCCCTCTTTCTTCTCCCACAAAAACATCGTGAGTATCAAGAAAATTCAGGGTTGGTGCTTGGAAAAGCCTATATGGGAATGGGATTTGTGTCCTTAGCTATAGATGTAGGAAAAACACAAATAGGTTGTTATTAGGTATGAAGCTATTTAAATAATGAATGATGGCAAATAACATGGTGATACTTCCACTCTGTATGTTTCATATTAAAATGGAGTTGGAAATACTTGAAAATGGATGAAAACTGAACTGTCTGCTCATCCCTTCAAGCACTCTATATGCATTTGTGTGAGGCATCTTGACTGTCATACGGGTTCTCTCTGGGCTTTGATTTCCCTGTCCTGTATGTGAGCTGAAGCCTGCAGTGCTCCTGGCTTTTAGTCTTACTCCTGTGCTTGCTGAATGTGTTTAGTATGAAATACAGGTAGGTGTAGGAGAGTAAGTTCAGTTCTGCTGTTACTGACCTGTGGAACTTCTGTACGAAACTCACATTAGATCACAAAGGATTTCATTGATAATTGTTGAATATTTTCATTACTCAATTACAGTTGGCTGTGCATGCATGTGGAGGCCAGCTTTCCATTTGTCGTATAAAGAGAGATTTTTTTTCAGGATAGAAGTTGTCCATCCTTTAGAGGTCACTTTCAGATCTGTTACTGAATTGAATTGCTACTTCACTTAAAAGGGCCTTTAATCAATGCTTGTACTGCAGAATTCTGGATATTGTCTTGCATGGGAATAAGGATTTAAAGGAGCAACATCCTTGCTTTTCAAAAGCACAATGAGAAGCTGCTCAATACTTGCTATAGGAGCTTCCTTTTCCTTTGCAGAATTGGGATCTTCGGGCAATGAAGTATTATTTTTTTATGGGTTGTGACTGGCCTGTGTCAGGTCTGTGTGCTGCACCAGGCGCTGTCCCTGGGCTCTGCCAGCAGCCACTCGTGCAGCGTGTGGGAGCACAGCTGGGTGCCGTGCCTGCAGGTGGCTGACACGGGCAGGAGAGGATGTCAGCAGGAGGCAGATCTTCATGGCACTTCTACAGCTTCAGGAAGGAGGCTTTATGTTATTAGCGGTTAATCAGGTGTTCTTTGAAGGCTGTTACCAGAGAGGGTTTTGGTTGGTAGCAAGCTAGGGCCGTGCCAGGGCAGGCTTCATAGAAGCTATCAGAGGAAAAGGTGGTTCTTTGAACAAACTTGCTAAGTAGGGTGGGAAATTGTATGCCTCAAATAGTTAGCCCAGAGCCTATTTTGAAATGCGTCATTCTTTTGTTTGCCTTAATCAAAGTCTTTGCTGGGTTGAATTTGGAGACAAAACGTGGGGATGTAAGAGTGGAACAGGGGTGATTAGAGGACAAAAAGGGGTTGTACAACCTTTATGGTAAGGCTAAAAATCTGACACTATGAAAGGGATGGTTTGAAAGAGAGAGGGAACAGGGATTACAGGAAGGAAGTGATCCAGCAGAGCAAGCATCCTCCGCCCTTCACTGTGCTGTAGGGTAGTGCTGGAGAGGAGGCAGGGGTGGTGAGCAGAGGGGGCAGCTCCTGCAGGCAGGGACACAGGAACCTGGGAGCACGGAGGGAGATGTGACAGCCAATGCAGCCTGACAGATGGGATATCCATACACAGAGTAGGCACTGCTGATGCAAACTTCAACAAGTTAAAGAGTGCTTTACTATACTTCACGCTATGTGGGCATCAGCTAATAAATTTTCACACTTCTGGGTTAGGAGTGGTGAGCAAATGTTGTAACAGTGGGAGTACAGAGTAATGCTGGTGTTGCTGTGGGGGTTGTTCATCATCTGGGGGACTCCAGTTTGCATCTGTACGGTTTTGATTTGTTGCTGGTTTGGGAAGGAAAGTCGTAGGGGCAGGGGGTAATTTTGAACAAAACAGAGTTGTTGAGCATAAAAAACAAAAAACAATTGGCAGCATGCCTTATACATCTTCCTAGTCACTCCGTGGTGAGGTGAGTCATTAGTGAGTCTCCAGGTTTCCAGACAGAGACAGTATTGTAATTACAGTGTGACTGGGACTGAAAAATCCAGTTACCCGTCTGATCACTTTCAAAAGAAAAATCTTCCTGTATATGTCCTGTGTTTCTCGGGAATTTCAGCCTTTGCTGTGAGGAGCTGTACGTGGAAACCAAGGCCGATGCTGCTTGTGTCCCATGTCACACAGCCGCAGCTCCGGCACCTACCCTGCTCTCTTCTTTCTTCCCTGTCCCCAGTGGTGTCCTCACTGGAGGTTCCTCAGGTCCTCCTTACATTTCCACACGCCAACATAAAGATATTTTCCGCTGAATTCTGTGACAGTGTGCCCCGCCATGGGCATGGCACCTTGTGTACTTCATTTCCCTTACAGTGACCGGAGAGAGGTATGGGTTTTGAAGCCTCGCTACTGCCAAATTGTTTGAAATTGACTCTGTTAGGAGAAGGGGGGCTTGAACGACAGACAGCCTGTTCTGAAAATAAAGCCTGACATAAGATAATTTTGTTCTCCAAACAGGAATGAAAAAAATGTTGTGCTGTGTTCTCCACTTGGGGACTGTTGGACCTTTGCTGCTGCTTGTGGCTTGTTGCGTGCTGCTCCTGTGTCAGGTTCTCCATATCACTTCTTTTAGTTTTAAAAGTCCCTAGGTTTCTTTGGTTTTATCTCTGAACTATTCAAGAAAGAATCATTCAATGATATTCCTGAAATTTCAAACAATTCATCTATTAAATTGATCGAGAAGGAATTATACTTGCATAAATCAGGAGGCCATTTACATAGATTGGATGAGGAGAAGGAGGGGGAAAATCATGCCTAAAAGATGGGTCAGGAAGGAGGCGATGACATAAAGGATGAATTTCAAGTTTAAAGGAGTGGAAAAAAGTATTTAGGCCTTCTTAATTGTTGCTGAATAATGAATTATGCAGTGCTGACTCTCGGAGTTGATTATTTTTCTCTGCAGTAAATAAGGCATGATGCTTCTCTTCTGAAGTTTTGTTTGTTCTTTTCCTCTGTTCAGGTTTTCCTCTTAGGGTTTTCTCTCTTCCTAGGCTTGCTGCATCACTTCTCATCCCCAGTGTTGCCCCTCTGAATTATTCCTTCTCCCTCCGCTCTCTATCCCGAGTTCAGCTCGCTGTTCATTTTTTCATTATGCTGCAGCATTTCTGCTCTCCTTCACCTCTCCATCTTTTCATCGCATATTCTCACCCTCATTTTTGGTACCAGAGCACACCACATCACTTCACTCCTGCAGTCTTGGTGTTCTCTTTCTCACTTACCTCTCTCAGCTCCTCAAGAAAAAAAGAAAAATCTTACCCAAATCCCCCAAATTAGACATCTCCTCTTAAGATCTGAATGCATGACAGCTCCTGCAAATCATTCCTCCCAGGGAGGAACAGAAATTGCCAGTGTTAGCCCATCTTGAGTTCCTCCGGAGGAGAAGTTGTTCCAGTGCCCTAGCCCTCCCTGCTTGCAAGTTATCCCTTTCTGTAGGGCCTGCTTGGCAGCTAAATAGCCAGCACAGCCCCAGACCCTATGTGTGCATGGTCCAACTGTGGCGTGCTTCAGTTCTTGCTCCTGGAGGTTCACAGCCCTGCTGTGGGAGGGCCTCCAGCAAGCCCAAACAGCCGCAGCTCCATCTCAGGTGCTACTGCACGGTCCTGGGCTTTGTACCTTCAAAGGAAAATGTCATCCAGGGGAGTGCTCCCATCATGATGGGGAGTGCAGCATCACACTCAAAGGAGAGGCATGAGGTGTTCTTCCCCTTACTATTTTTTTTTTCTCCCCTCAGGGGTTTCAATTGTAAGCACTGGCAGCAAAATCGTTGCACAAACGTCAGCCTCTGTGACTAAGCAGGACCCTGTAGATCTCTTTTATGTTCTTGCTAATTTTCCTAACTGTCATTGCAACACATTTTTCTAATGAACATCGAGTACATTTATTTGTTGTTTATTCTGCCTCTGATCAAGCTGAGATTTTCAGATGGACTGTGCAAAGTAATCTTTATTAACATTATGTCCTGTAGCGATGGCAGATATGAATGCTCTGCTCTCCTGACTAATGCAGAAAAATGCTTTAAGAATATGCACTATTTTTTATTGGTGTTTTTTTTTTTCTCTTTCTTTTTTTATTTTCTTTTCTTTTCCTTCCCCTTTCTATTTTAAATCTAATTCTAAAAAGTAGGGTTAGGCAGTGGCTCAAGGAGGCTTTTTCAAATTTTAGTTTGTGAACTGCCTGTCTGGCAGGCCATCTGTTTCCCACTCCCCCTTAAGAATGCTGACTTTGGATGCTTTTCTGGGCTGGAAGACAGACTTTTAATATTAAGAAGTGAGTTTCTAGATATGATGACCTGAAATATCCATGTATTAAGAGTCATCAGTTTGACTAATGGCACACCATGGCTACAGATCATCCTAAGCACCTCTTCAAAGTGTCATTTTTCCAGCTCAGTTGATTTCTGACATATCTCACTTTATCAGCCATTGAAGTGGAAATTTCATCACTCTTTTATGCCTTTTGAGTTTTTCTTAGTATTTGTTTGTAATAGGTTTTATGGGTGATTAGTTGTGTGAATTGTGAGTATCTTTTGTGGACAAGAAACTTTCTTAATTTCTGCTTGATTGTTGCGTATTACACTTAGTCTTTTTAATCTTCTTGTTACTGCAGCCAAATTGGCTTTGTTCTTTTGCTATTAAAAGGCATGCGAGTATTATAACCAGTGCAAATTGTAATTAATGTAATATTTACATTAACAAACAAGTACAATTAAAAACAAATTCCAATTAAAATAATTCAGTAGACCTACTTAGACATTATTTGTAGCACTTGTTTTCATTGCTGACAATAGGAGCCAGCTTGACTCCCAACCTGTACAATCCTCTTCTCTTATTTCAAACAGAAATGTGAGCCTGCTCCTTCCCAATGCAGCCCTGCTATGCTTTCCCTGCCCGTGCTGATGTAGTGGTGCATCACAAAAAGCTTGTTCCTCACCAAAGCAAGCACAGTCCAGCCTGTGCTTGTATTAAGGGATCAATGTGGAAGGATCAATGTCACCTAATTTGTAATAATAGTAATAAGTAATAAAAATAATAGTAATCCAGTAATAATGCAGGCTTTTGAATGCAACCACGAATGCTGGTGTTAGAAATGCTTAAAGTGTGAGATTTAGGTCTTTGGAGGGGAAGATTGTGTTAAAACTATAAGTTTCTTCTACAACTCGGTTTTCCTGCCTTGGGGATGGAAGGGAGAGTTCTGCTCTCAGCGGTGGGTGCCTTTTGTTAGTGCTGCTTTCTGCCTGTGAGACCGAGTTCATACGCTGGGCTTATAACCATATCTCATGCTCATTATCGTGCTTCTGTAACAAAGAAATCTACACATTTTACCCTCTCATTTTTAAAACCTTTTCTATTCCAGCACTGTATATGTTAAAATAATACTTTAGTTATTCTCAGAACCAATTCTATTTTTGCTTTTTATGTTTTGAGCTGTCTAAAATGGCTATGCGCATTGAAAGGGAATATAATATATGCTGTAGCAGATCCATAAATCAACACAAGCAGTGGTATAGTCTTTTCCATACAAATACTACTTGTTTTGTTAACAAGCATCTTTTTCATACCTTTGTATTATTTTGTGTCTGCATAGCTTTTGGATATTAAAGGACATAAAATATTGAGGTATGTTTAGGCTTCTTAATCAGTTACGTTACTGTTTTAACCAGCTTCTATTCTGGAAGAAGATCCTGAGAGATGAGTAGGGAGCACTGTGTGCGTTGGGAGAATTGCCATCCTCTTGCCGAACTGTAATAACCCTTTTGGGGAACTCAGATTGAATTAAATGCAGTAATTTACCATAAAAGTTTAAAAGGCCTGCAGGCACGCTAAAGTTGTAGCTGGATGTTTTAGATAACACTCTGTAGTATGACCCTAAATCCTCATTTACATCTTGACAATTAAAATATATACTATGTTTTATGTCTGCTGTACTTTTCCTATATTGCAGCAAAGGGCTTAAGTGGTAAGGTATTGTTGTTTGGTTGTTTGTTTTGTAAGAAGTTAAGCAATTATTTGTTTTCACTACAGTGACTGTATTAAGAGTACCTGAAATGCTGTCTTGGAGATTTTTAGGTAAAATGTAAAACTAATATTTGTGCATCAGCCAGCTTTGGCTGTGCCTGAGACTTCTGTTCAGACATCAGAGCCCCACTGTAGCTTCAAGAGTTGTGCACGAGAGTGCCTCCTGCTCTGGTTTGGTTTGCACGCTCAGGCTGTCTACAACACTTCAAATAAAAGAACTGTGATCTTACAACAAGTTGATTGTTTTAATCCCTATTTGTACATTCTTTATCTGACTTTGTAATTAAATGTTGTGTGCAAGTATTTGCCCACAAGGGAATGAGTTCTGTGGTCCCAATGACCTAGTCATGTACCGGAGATGCTGCTTTGATTTTCCTGCTTCCCTTCTAAATTAATTTTAGAAGAAATAAGTAAGTATTAATTAAAAAGCAGGCATCTGCTGTTTATGGTTTTGAATGGTTTTTAAAATTTGGAGTGACAGTAGGAATGTTTGGTCTGATTGGGGCTGCAATCA
Organism: Aythya fuligula; assembly: GCF_009819795.1. NCBI lineage: Eukaryota > Metazoa > Chordata > Aves > Anseriformes > Anatidae > Aythya > Aythya fuligula. The sequence continues at coordinate 21,313,791 of NC_045562.1, read as the reverse complement.
GCTAAGCTATGTACACAAATGGAACGGACATGAATATATAGGAGCTGACATCTCAGTCTGCTGATTAACATCCTCTCTCCTGTTTAATCCAAACAGCAGCCTGTAACACTGGTCAGATCACCAAAAAGGTCACAGGAGATCCCAATAGTCAGTGACACATCTGAGCACCCTCAGTTCTTCATACATAGAACAGCATCAGGCAAAAACACTTGGAAGAGTGGCATACATCAGTCAGTTAACTTTCAATTGTCTTCAGTATATGCAGACCATTGCAAGTTAGCATTGTAATGCAATGTGTAACAGCATTTAGCATGGCTGTTTTGACATCCTCTTGTGAGTGGGTGAGTTAGTGGTTCAATAGCTTTGTAAATATTGCTCTATGAAAATTCTGTCTTTCATTTAATTTGAGCAAAGCTATTTGGTGGACCATAAATATTGACATATGGGCAAAGATTACTTGCAGATGAAGGCAAGTGTTTTTGTAACATGTCACAAAATAAATTTAATTTTATTTGGTTTAAAATTTTAATCTGATTTGTCAAAAAAAACTATTCATGCATCAAATTAGTTGCTGCATTCCCTTGTGTTTGTATTGTACTCATTACCAATATTTCGTCTGAGCTTCTTCTAAGGCATAGTGAAAGAAAGCTAGACAGTACATTAGGGTAACTCCCACTGGGATGCAGCTTTTATGATACAGAAAACAGAGGAGAAGAAAAAATGAAATGTGTTGAAATTTGCCTACCAGTAGTTTCAGTTAAATCTGAAGATTTGAGTAAGTTGGGTTTTTTTGGTTGCTTGTTTTTTTTGTTGTTGTTTTGTTTTGTTTTTTGCAACTATAGTGATCTTTATAACAAAGCCGCTAAGCAGATGGCACTACTGACAGGATTTTTTTTTTGTGAAATATTTTTAACATTAATTTAATATGTTGGTCAAATTTGTGGGGGGAGTAAGGGGTGTGTGTTGAAAACTGGGGGCTTGGAAGGGGAATCATGGAGGGAGAAATGAGTCCCGCACAGTCTTGAGACTGTTGCAGTATTTAGTACTGCAGTGGGATGTTTTGTTCAAGACTTAAGGTTCAGATCTTGTAAAGCTATCTGCAAATCTTCTCTTGTTTGACTTGTCATAACTAGACTAATAAGTAATTGTTAATGCCGATATGGTTCTGTATTCAGCAAATACATTTGTGTTCTCTCTTTCTGTGTCTTGATTGTAGTACAGGACATTTATTTGTAGACTTAACTTTAAAATAGCTTTTATTCTGACTCCTTATCTCCAATATGTACGTTAATTCATCGATGAGAAAAACTGGAAGGCATGAGCCTAAGGATGTTAAATATTTCCTAAAGCTTGCTGAGAGATACTAATAGTTTCTCAGAAGTTAAAAGTTACCAAAGGTAAACAGGTGTTTTGTATATTGTCAGGTTCAAGAAGATCAGGCTCTTAAATCTGACCGTTTTGTTTTTTGTTTTGGTTTTCAAAATGCCCGCAAGAAATCCACTACCCTTCGTTGTTCATCATGGCACGATGCTCACAAAGTGTCTCAATAATCTGGTGCCATTAAACAGCTTGTGTTTTTTTTAACCTTTTCGTTCTTTGCCTGGAGAGGCAATAGATAACCCAGAAAACTGCCTTTTGATGTTTTATTGAATTCATTGACTTCTGTGGGAAGCAGATCAGTAGTTCCTCATGCTACAGCATAGATTAAATCTTTGAGGATTTTAGCTTGGTATAGTAACAAAGTATTGTGTAAAGAGTGGTGGCTTTTGTTTGTTTGTTTATTTGTGGTTTTTTGTTTGTTTGTTTTTTTTAATGTGAACTACATAAGCCTGGAAACTTGAAAAAAATCACAATTACTTAATCTTTGATGAGGAATTGTGCACGACAGTTTTCCCATGGACCAATTTAGAGACATTAGGAATTATTGTGCCGTTATAGTCTTGAAACATGTAGATGAGAGGGGAGATAAGCCTCCACCTGAAATCTTTACACTGAAGAATACCTGTGATTTTTAAAATCACAGTTCAGCTTAACACTAATCAACCAAAAGCTCACAAAATTCTTAGAAAATTATTTTTACATGAAAAGAACTTGCATTTATTAGTCAGTAAAGTATTTTAAATTAAATCTGGGTGTTCCATATACAGTAAATAGGTAGGCTACACAGACATGCAGGTATCCAAGTAGTCATAGCTTAAGTAAAGTATTACATTACTTCAGCTTTCTTGCCAACATACCAATATTTTGAATTCTTTTACCGCTTGAAGAACATTTGTAAATGTAATAAATATCAAAGAGAATTTGCTCAAATGGGAGGCTTCATAGCTTTGTCTTTTAGTCTAACTTGAGATTCAGACAGGTCAAGAAACGTGAGAGCTTTCCAGAGAATTTCAAAACAGATAGGATGATAAAAGACCTGCCATTCAGTAACTTGAATTACAGTTCAGTGTTAAATTAAATACTCTCTCAAAATCATTTCAGGAGTGACAACTAATTAGTTGGATATTAAATGTTTAAAGTGAAGCAGGTGAAGAGCTCTAAAGCAACCTTGTTTTTGCTGAACAAGGTGCCAGTGGAGTTGGGTATTGCTTTGTGATATGTGCTGCAAACTGTCATTTTAATTCTACATCACTTGACTGATAAAACTCTGCAAAATAATAATTTGCGGTATTTAGGTATGTTAAATTGAGGGGAGCACCAGGGAGAGAGTTCTTGAGCCAAAACAGAGAACCTTAATGTATGATGTGTTGAACAAGAAATATCAAAGTCATATAAAGTCAAGAAACACGAAGTCATCTGAACTGTTCTTCCTTTAGACATTTTGTCAGCTGTTCAAATATATGAATTATATTCTTGATTTTAATTTAGCTCTTCTCTTTAAAAACAACAGCAAAATTTCCAAACTGTTTCTTACTCTGTCAGAACTGTACGTGTTTCTGTGAAGCGTGCAGGGCCCGTGAGATGAAACTGAGAAGTCTTGTTTTGAAAACTAATTGGAATGAAACATTAAAGAAAAATAAATAGCAATAGGATTCTTACTGTAATGTTCTTCAAAAACATGATGGAAGGAAACATTGCTCATGACTGTCATTTTCAAATCAAATATGTACTTGCTTTCCAGCAGAAGTTATATAGAACATGCTACCTGAGAGAAGCTTTCCTGCATATCACTGCAATGTTTTGTACCATGCTCAGAAATTGTGTGCATGTTTTTGATGAGAACAGTTCCAAAAGAATAGAATTGACAAGAAAAAATGTAGAAGTCTGTATATCAGAACCAGACGGTAAAACCAGAAGTTTCTGACAAGCAGGAGAAAAAAGCACATATATCTTTCCCATTAGAGCATGCACCTTTCTCTGAAAAAGTGAAACCGACATATTTGCGGGTATAAAGACTTCAAGCACGTGACATGTTCTTTAAGTGGAAAAGCTGAGTTCTCCCCCTCCTCTGAGTTTTTGGTCTGATTTTGGTCTTCTCATCTTTCTTATAAAAATACGAGTACCCCATGACTTGCATTGCTTTTAACAGGAATTTCTTGGCGAGTTTTTTGTCAGGATAGCTCGTATGTGAAACTGTTAGAAGTCTTGCAGACATGACAGGACTGCATTTCGCCCATGGTCAATCAGGCCTTGCTTTCTGTATCAGGTAGCTAGGCAGCAACCAGAGCAGTTAGAGAACATTGTAACACGTAGTCTGTCTTTCTGAATTTATTTTAGGTGGATGTGAGCTGAATGTAGAGAAGAATTCCTAGCAAGTTGGGCCGATGAGCGCACGGAAGGAATGAAGTATGGATGTGAAAGAACGTAGGCCTTATTGCTCCCTGACGAAGAGCAGGCGGGACAAGGAGCGGCGCTACACAAATTCTTCCACAGAAAATGAGGAGTGCAGAGTGCCTACGCAGAAGTCGTACAGCTCCAGTGAAACCCTGAAAGCTTTTGATCATGATTCCTCTAGGTTGCTCTACGGAAACCGGGTAAAAGACATGGTCCACAGAGAAGCAGATGAGTATTCCAGACAAGGTAGGCAAGACGTTTTTCTCTGAACAGAGTATATAATTCATTAGTAACACAGCATTCCTGCTGTGGGAAGAGTACGTTGTTATACCCGTTTTAACAGTTTTAGTAATACTCTACAGACACACTACACTTCATTTGTATCCCCCTAAATATTTTACAAAGATGGGAAAGCATTATGCACCATCTTTGAAATACATAATATACGATGCACAGGAAAGTTACGTAAATGGTCCGCGTTGGTCAATGGCTCAGTGACAGCATGGCGATTTCAAGTGTGAAGTACTCAGGCCTTACAGTTTAAAAACTAGACCCCCAGCATAAATTAATCTGATTAATGGATTGTCCAAAAGATTGCCACTCCAATATCCCTAAACTGTAAATAGCTTCAAAATTAATCAAATAAATGAATACAGCTGTTCCAAGAACACAAGGCACTATGAACAGGATTGCTGAAAAATACAGTGTGTGGATGAGTAAACAAATAATATAATAACTCAGTAATGGAGCATTGTAGAACAAGTAAATAAGTCAGGTAAATTAGTTAGAAGGTGTTTGGTTTATTTGTGTGGGTTTTTTTTGTTTGTTTGTGTGGTGTTATTTTGTTTGTTTGCCTATTTTTAGTTGGTATTCATGGTATCTAACCAGATGCTAACTGGTTGGTGTCTTTCACCATTAAATGTTTGAGTCCAGGACTGTAGAGAGATGAGAGAATCGAATACCCTTGGAGATATCCAAAACCCAACCAGATATGGCCCCGAGCAGTTTGCTGTAGCTGACAGTACGTGCGCAGAGGGTTTGAACTAGATGGTCTCAAGAGGTCCCTTCTGATTCTATGAGGTTGCACTTATCTCCAGTTAGGGTCAAGCACTCATGCATCACTTTCAGATTCAATTGTAATCTCTTTAATTTGCATTTCTACACTTCCAAAACAAAAATACTTAATATAAGGGGGAAAAAAAAGAAAAGAAAAAACAAACAAACAAACACTGGAATGTGTGGAGTACTGCATCCCAGCCATCTAAAAGAATAAAGATAGGCCAGGAGCTGTTTGAAATGAAACCTCAGTTTTCTGTGTAAAGCTACACTCTCCTTTTTGTGGAAACAAAAATAGAGTTAGGGGTAGATAAAGAAAGCTTTCTCCTGGTGAGAAAGACTTCAGTTTTAATTTTAGAAATGTTTAAAAATATTTTCCCATTGGTGGTTTTTCTTTGTTCCAAGTAGAATAACTTTACATTAGAATTAGAGCTGTGCAGATGGTGTTGACTTTTTTCCCTACAAATGTTTGCAAAGGAAATAAAAATATTTCTCTTAGGCTCATGTAACTGAGGATTGCTGCTACTGTAGCCTGTCTGCTTTCTGCTGTGTATTTTTGGTTTCTGTGATGTGTTGAAACTTCAGGTCATCACTACTTTCAAGTTTAAGTCATTAGTCACCTTGATCCCGTTACTTTACTAAGGAAAAATCAAGAGGAATGAAGTTTTCTAAGGCCCATACTATAGATGCTTTCAGAGTAATAGTGACAAAATTATATCAAAATAGACACTGTTTATTTAATGTTCCCTAACTACGAATTCACAAACTGGTCCCTGAATAGAGTACTGTTCTCTTTAAACAGAAATAATGAAATGGAAGAAATTAAGTAATCTGGCATGCCACATATGATGAAGCACAGGGGCTTGTGGTTATTTTTCCTCTCCATTTTCTTCAGAAAAGTACATAATACTTATTGCCCAATATGCAATAATGCACACATCTGTAGGTCTGGGATGTGTAGTGTCATCTTCATCTTTCAGTGGTCTCGGTACTGTCATCTGTCTCCATTTGATTTTTCTCATTGTCCTTTCAATTTTTCTTGTATGGCTTATTGGCTTCGTCTGATGTTTGCTGTTTTAGCACCTTCAGGGACTACTTGCAGGTTTGATAGGGTCAGTTTAGAAAGGGCTTGTTTTGCAGTCTTAGGTACAGTGTTCCTTTGATTCATCTTTGACTGAGAGAATTTACTGCTTCTGGCATTGGAAGCATTTGGTGGAAAAGGTGTTCAAGGTCATTTTAAAGGTTTTTAAATAATATATAAAACATGCTTCCCTTTATTTTTTTTTGCTTCTGTCTAGAAATAGAGTGCAGATATGTAGCTGCTTTAAGAGTCTGCATTATAGTCTGCTAATCCAACAGGAAATAAATCTATAAGTTAAAAACAAAAAAAAAAAAATCAAGTGTTAATAAATGCCTTTAATTGGGAAATAATTTTTTAAAAATTTCATGACCACTGCTTCGTTTCTTTTTTCCAGATTGTACAAAGTATTATCAAATTTCCAGTGTCCAGTGGAAAGCTACTGGAACAGTTACATGAATTTCTTGAGTCTCTCAAATCAGACACTATTTTAAAATGCCAGTGAGTTATTTCAGCAGCTATTGTGGGGTAAAGCCCTTCAAAGCTTTTTGTTAATGTATCAGAAATCTACCACCTCTTCTTCCTGATTTGTCTCACTGCACATTTTTGGTATTCCTACTTCCAAAATCCATGGTATAATTCTAAAGGGGATACTGCTGTGGGAGATAGGTGTGCCCCATTTAGTGGTAGCGTTATCCCGGGAAATCTTTTCTTACAGAGGGGAAGTTCCCCAATCATCAGCTCCTCTCACAGAATCTTTCCTTGTCCACTGAATCTCTCTTGCTTGAGATTAATTGCATAAATTGAGGTAACAGCCTATAAGTACATTTTTCAACATACTTGGAGTTAACTTCAGGGAGAGAGAAGACCTGCTGTGGTCTCCTTACGTTTTTCTCAAGCTCCTGCATGTGTCGCAAGACTGGTTTTGTTTTTAAACTCTTCAGGAAAGGATTATTTAGCCTACTGTTTTTAGAACTTCTGATTTATTTATTTGTTTTCACTTTGTTGTTAATCCCCACATAAGATGAAAAAAAACTGGTAAATGTGTGAGTAATTAAACTTTGTACCCAGACGTGTAAATAAAGACCTTGAGTTTTTTTAATGAAAAGTATTTTTCAGCTAGATACTTGATTTTTACATTGCATGTTTGAGAAGATACCTAATCTCATCCTTGACAGTGGATATAGCACCATGAGAGACTGTTTACTTTCCAAAGTGTGATGATATGATTGCTTGCTGTTTGTGTTAGAGAGGAAGACGATACCTATTTACTTATGCTTCCAAGTATCCAACTATAATGAGCAGTCTAATTTAAATATACAACTTCTCTAATTGAATTCAGCAGCCTAAATGCTTATGCTTTGGAATATGCCCAAGTATCTTACTGAATTCAGGATTAAAGCTGAATGTATGAAGTTAAATTTCTCTGTTGCTCAGAGAGACATCCCTGTGTTTACAAAATGAAATTGCTGTGTGAAGTGATAAAAATGTACATAGGAGAGTGCTAGGCAAAAATATCTGCAAGTGTTGCATGACTATGGATTAGGAGGGAAGGATTGTAGAACTACAGATAGTAAATTGTATTTTTTAAATTGCATTTGGAAAAAATAATTGGAATTATTAATATTTTAATTTGCAAACAATTTGAAGCTGGTCGTGAATCAAACCAGCAGGACTCACAGGAACTGAAAAGCTTTTTATGTGGATGCATTGTGTTAGCAAGAAAAATACTGGCATGCAAAAACTTGTCTTTATTTATACAGATACATTTTGAAAGGGAGAGCAATATGCAGTACTTGTTAAGTAACCATCATTGTATTTCAAAGATTTTTGTTGTTGCAAGACAGTACAATGATCTTACAACGTAATCAACATATCAAGTCAGTGAGATTTTGTGTGGGAATGGGAGGCTAACCATGAGCACAGGTGGCAGGATACACTGTAGCTTTGTGCGTGCTCATATTTTCATACAAAATAGTTACAGCACTGTTTGTGAACTGCATGAAGTGAAGTGCTGAGCTGCAGGACACCTTTTGCTAATAGAAGAGGCGATGAGGTGGTGCAGGTTTTGTTAAATTTTTACTTTTTGAAAGCTTGATGTTATCTGTAGTTTAGCCTGGAGGTAGTTAGATGGTCTTTATACCTGGCAGCGAGAATGAGTTCACTGTGTTTATCATTCAGCACAATTGGTTGTCAGCAAAGCCTCAACGTGAATTTCTTTTCATGCTGTCCCTTTCAGTTTTGTAGGAGAAGGTACTTGTGTGCATCTTTTTGTGTCTTCACTCTTCTGAAATACTTGGGAGTCTAATAACTCCATGGAGCTGCAAAAAGAGGGGCTGTACTTAACAAAGAAGCAAAGAAAAAGAATTTCTTTCCTTTACAACATGCTGGATCACTGATAGGAGGCTGCCAAAAAACAAAGCCATGCAGAGTACGTTACACTGTGCTGATGAACTGTAGCTACTGTTTAGATGTCTCTCCCGTGATGATTTGATTTTGGTGCTGGAAAAATCTTACCATTCAGCAAAAGAAGGACCTGAAGTAGTGCTATATATGCTAGGACAATTTTATTTTATTATTTAAGATGTTAAACACTGTCAGGGATTCATTTTTTAAGACTTCAGAAACATGAGGCATGAATTGCAACTCCTAGCTTAATGTAATAGGACTCCAAAGTTTATTGCTTTTAAATATTAGCTACTTAAAATGACTTATTTGGATAGCAAAATGATTAATATTTTTAGTCACTATAAATGTCAACTCTAGGATTAACGGATCTGAATGGTCCTGGTTTTAAACCTGAAGCTCACGTACTTCAGACTTGCCTGTGTGAGGCATTGGGAGGGCAGGTGAGAGCACTGCTGACCTTCCAGTACCTGCGCCTTATTGACGAGCTGATTTTGGCTATTGAGCAGGCAAGGGCTTCTCGCTAGAACTGAATCAGCCTGCCTTGCAGATTGTTTACAGGAGTGTATGAAATGATGCGCAAGTGACTTTGTGATCTCCTGATGAGCAAATTAATCACCATTCAGTGACATTGCAAATGCCGTCTCCCAGAATCTGAGGCAGCCCTTGGCAGTGCAGTTTTATGTGGGGAGCTGCAGTGCAGAATGGGTCCTTACTGGACTTCTGGCAGATACTTGTTATGCTAAAACACAGCCACCTGCAGTATCTGCCTGATTTGAGTGGCTACCTTTTGTAAGAAGCATAGTGCCACTATGTTCTGGGTAATTTTGTGGCCTTGAGCTAAGCACGTAACCTCCTGCCACAAGTTTTTTGCTTTTTTTTTTTTTCGTCTCTGTAATACAGGCATAACACTTACCACCTCGCAGGCGTGTTGGGAAGATTAATTAGTTTATGTTTGCAAAATTCTTTGAAGATGAAAAGCGCTGTAAGTGCTAAGTAATGTTATCATCTTACATTGCTATACTAGTTACTTCTTAAAGCAACAATAAGAAGTTAATTGGTTTTCAGGTTCCAGGTGATAAGGATCTGTTGACTTTTAAAGTTATTCTATTAGCTACAGAGTAGTACTAAGAAAAACATTTCATTTTCATTTGGTTAGGAGTATATTTAGCTCATGCTCAGTGATACAAACGCTTTCTCTAAGGTATTCATCTAGTGGAAATTGGCCCCTTGTGGGTCATGGTCCGCAGATGAGCTATGGATCTGGAGACAAAGGGCAATTGTGATTCTCCAGGGAAAAATCAACCTTGGTTATTGGCAGCACACTGCTTGATCAGGCATTTCTACATGGCCTTGGTCCACAGAGTAAAAACCTTGTCTTTGATTAGTCTCTTATTGTAAAATAAGAGAATTAAGTTCTTGATCTTAATGATTACAGATTTTTAAGGTGAACGCGGGGCCTTCACAAGGACTTTCAGCCATGCAAAGGAAGGTATTGTAGAAGGTCTGCAATTGCTCTTGCAGCTCTCTGCAGCTCATATAGTGAGATGTATACGTCGCTCCTCTTCATAATAAAATCTGACCAGAGGACTGGGGGGATAAATGGATCACATGCATGACTTTGAAAGATGACTTCAGGGTGTTAATATTGATGGAGAGATCAAAGCTGGAGAAGCGTGCCGTCAGAGACCGGGTGGGCAAGGGATGCAGAGGCTGAGGAGTCCCATCTGCTGATTTATTTAGCACTTTGGGCTGAGGCTCAGGACTGTAGGCCAGCCTGTGAGGGACTACTTGTTCCATCAGTAGTAAATTTATATGGAAAGTGAAACAGATGTAAAGTAGGAATAATTTCTTGGATGGTCGATACTTTCAGAAAGTAGTCAAAAATGTTAAAACTTACTGGCTTGAGCGCTAGTACTTAGTGCTACTTAGCTTATTAAAGCCAGAAGAGGAAATGGAAGGGCCGTCAGAACATGTCCCTCATGTTCCATGTTTGTACGGTTTTGATTTGCCATGCCACAAATTTGTCTGAGCCATAAACCCTTTCTTTTCTTCAGTGTGACGGACACCCTGCTAGAAAATATAAATTAAGCAGGATGTGGCCCCTGTTGTGGCTATGTGAAGGGAAGTGTGCTTGAGAGAGGGAGTAATAGAGGCTTTCTACAGAAGTCCTTGGGTCTGTTATTCCTGTTGTTCCTTGTGCTTACCTGCAGTGATAGTCCAAGGGCCTGTTCTGCTTATGATGCTTAAGATTCCTGTGGATGTGGTGTACTTGTTTATGAAATTGTGTAAATGGGAACGTATGGGGCTACTCTGAATAAGATATATACGTTTCTTTACACTAGTTCAGAGCCTCTTGAGCTAATCAAGTTTTCTACTGTGCTGTGAGATGTCCCTCTGTGGGTCTGTCCACTCACTTGGGGTGGCACGTGCGCCTTTTCTCCTGAAAAGGCAGACGTAATGGTGCAGGGTTCTCTCTTCCACATCTGGAGGAACAGCAGTGAGCCTGAGCTCTTTTGTGCATGCTTCCCTCCTTGCTGCCTCCTTCCTCCTCACCTTCTTTCCCCATTTCAAGCCATATGTCATGTCATTAGCATCCTACTGACCTTAATGTGGCAGTTCATACCTGTCAGGTCTGTGGTTTTAGGCTCTCTGTAGACTGGATATCCATCATCTCTGCATTGCACACCCTTGGGTCATATTTTCTTCACATCTATCAAATTTAGGCTTTATTTGTATTTTGTAATAAATGGATGCTGAGAAGTTGATGATTTGCACTGGTCCCAGGATCCAAAGTTTAAGACAGAGGCCTAAAAATGTCTATACTGTCATCCTGGTTATGATCAAGACTTTGCATTCCTTGCTACTCATGGTGTTGTATTTCTTTTTTAAATCCACAGAATCCTCTTTTTTTTTTTTTTTTTTCCTTGCCACCCATGTTCTGGACAGCCGTGCTAGTTGCCCTTAATTTGGATTCTATGTTACCTAATTATATTCAGAAAAACATTTTTTATATGAAATCCAACCATTTGGAACTGTAATGTTTGCATTAGTAATTCGTTTTCTGCAACATGATTGCTGATGCTGTAGCTTGAAGCTTTGAATTGTGCAATTGTGAAATTATCTTCAATTGACTTTAATCTTATTCTGCAGTACCTTCGGAAGGGCTTGATGAACAGTCCTTTATCCTTACACTGGATTAAGAAGGGCTTCTTATGTTCTCGTCTGTGGATTAGTACTGAGGATCCCCTGCCACCCTCAGGGAATAAAATTGAGTCCCCTGTAGCACGCAGAGGAGTCCGCATGTTTGAACCCTGATTTGGAAAACTAGTGTCAGGAAGGAACTTCATTCCACTTGCATCTGTTCTGCTCTATTTCTTAAAAGAAAAAATTCCTAGACTAGTGTTTAAAGATGTGTTCCTTGTGATTCTGTAGCTTATTGCCAGCATGAATACGTGGCTAGTCTAAGTATCAAGTATCATTTATTTCCCTCTAAATAATAAGAGTAGGTATTTTTATAGAAGTGGCTTAATTTTGGGGTCTTTTCATTAAGAACTCTTCTACCAAAAGTGGCAGAGTAAGTGCAGCTCAGAGAACTCTGTGTAGCTCGTGAGTCTCTGCAATGGTGGCTTTGTTCCCCCCACGCTCTTGGAAACCCATAAGGAATGGGAGAGCAGGGTGGGTAATGTTTGCTCAGAATAACACAGATTAATGCTGTTTGTTATTATGTAGTATACTAGATTTTCTGAGAAGCTGCGTTCTTTCATATGCATCTTGCAGCTCCACTCTAAATCAGATAATGGCAAGGAAAAGTGGTTAAGATGGAAAACTGGAACTGAAGTGTTGAGAAGATAAGAAGTTATGAGGAACAAGGTTGTGATGAGTTAGGATTAAAACACAGGAATTAAAACGATAAAAATGTGACTCGGTAGATTAGGATGGTTTAAATTTCATAGATAACTTTCATAAAACAAAAAAAAAATCAGAAGAAAATAATTTAAAAATAAAAGGCAGATCAAAAGATTTGTTAACACAGGCAAAGCTTATTACTTGTCAGTCTGTACTGCAGTTTCTTGCATCCTGGCAAGGAGAACTCTGCAAGTCCAGCTTTGAAAGCTCCTGTTTAGTAAATATACCATGGTGTTTGTGTGACAGAACGAATGGTATCACATCTATTTCTCATTCTCTCTTTTCTGTAACCGTATTCTACCTGCTTAACTCAGAATCCTAAAGACAGCATTTGTACTCTTCTTATCAGAGCTTTGTAGAGCATGCAGGGCCTCTATCTTTTGCCAGTTCCTTTTCTGAAATCTTCATCCTTTCATTTCCAGCAAACTTGTTTTCTTAAAATGCATTTGCTTCCAATTTTATGTCCTTTTTCTCAAGACCTTTCCTTAGAAAGTAGTGCCTTAGAAAGACTGTTATGTTCTCTTTGCCCCTGGTAAACGGAGAAGAAAAAAATCATTTTATTTACAACAAAATTACATATTTTTTTCATTGAGAATCCAATCAGAATTGATACTTAGTGGTAAGTAATGTTTCAGATCCCATAGGACTGCTTGGGATTCTTGCTAAGCCAGTACAGCTCTGCTTTGTGCATCTATGAAGAAAACGTCGTCTTAGTGGTCCAGCAGTGACTGTTGGAGAACAGAACAGTCTCCTGCTTATTGTTCTGTACAAAGAAACTTCTTTTTCCATCTTCTACTTGCACACAATTTAATGCTTTTTTTTTTTTTTTTTTTTTTTTTTTTTTTTTTTGGAATTAGCAAAGTGATCAGTCCAGCCAACTTGCAGTTAGCAGAGCTATTCCTTGTAGCTGTCAGGTAGATGAGTTGGGAAGGCAAGCTGCTGTCGAACCAGCAGTGTGGAGCTTTATGTCCTACAGGAGTGGTGAAGTGTTTCAGAGATGTGGCGTAGACGTGGTGTAGCTTCTGTAGAGCTGTTGCTCTACAGAAAGTATTCAGAAGTACTGAGAATGAGCTCCAGGTATGGAGTTCCAAATGGAAGAAATGTGCCCATTGTGCATATTAGCTGAGCAGGGTACAAAAATAAGCAAGTAATTCCCAATATCAAAACAGCAGAAAACAACATCAATGACATCAGTGCTGCTTACAAGCATTGTATTAAGAGGAACTGTTTGTATGCTCTGGTCTGCAGACAAAGAAATAGAAATGAGAAAAACACTCTTCTTCATTTACTCCCTAAATAAATTAGTTCAGTCTTCTTTTATTTAAAATAAATAAATAAATAAGTAGGGAAGCAGAAATATAAGGGAGACAAAAGTGAGAAGACTAGTTCTCTCATGCACCGTGATCATATGTTGTTTTGCATCTGTGTTGCTCTAGTTGTTTCACAATTTATTTTTCTAAATTTAATATTTTTCTGTAATGCATTACTACAGAGTTGTTATAGGGAAAATGTGTTTGGTGTTGGTTTTGGATGGTATGAAAGTGTTACAGGCAGAAGAAGGCAGGGTACGAAGGAAGAATATTGTGAAGTCTCAGAATGAGGACTAACAAGTAATGAAGGACACAGAGGCAGCAGAAGGGGAATGAAACTTCATCAGAACATTAAGCAAGAGCAGAACCATACCTAAAAGACAAGGCTGAGCCTGGATGTGGATGTGTTTGGGATTTCTTCCTTTTTGGTGCTAGCTCTGTCTTGTTGTGACAAAACCAAAGGCAGCAAAGGCACTCGAACTACAACTTCTTTGTTTTGAAAGAGGGGTGTGTGTGTATGTGTTTATGTTAACTAGGCAGATGCTCTGGAGGCTCTTTAGTTCAGAGGTGTTTTCTTTCACTTGTTTCCAAACATGTTTGTTGTTCAGTTGTTGCTGAAGCCTGACTTGCAGGCTTTCACAGTGGGTAATGGATTGCTAAAGTCAGTGGTGGTGTCTGGAAGTGCTGACAAATTCTCTGCTGGGTATTTTTTGTTCATACCTTCTGTTAGTTTCTTGTCCCATTTTCATGGTTTGTCATTTTAAGAGAATATCCGTGTGTTAGTGCAGATCCAACTTAGAGCAAGTACTGACACCTGAAAAACCGTGTGACCTTTTTTTATTTTATTCACAAGTCCTCTTCAAAAATCCTTTTCCACAGATAGCATTTCCAACTTGAAGCTTAAGTTATTGTGGAAGTCTTTGAATAACTTCTCCAATGTAGGCCAGTGAACCAAATATGGCACAGGTACAACAGATTGCCACTTAATTGCAACTGTGAAATTCTGACCTAAAATCATGTGTAAATTCTGCATACATTGAACTTGTTTATATATGCAGTATTCGATTAAAGAAATTATTTACATTTCTAGATAAATACAACCTGTGTGGTCCTGGCAGAGAAGTTTATATATATATATAAAAGTACTATGTGTGTGTATATGTACACACACACACATGATCATATATATACGTACATACATATACACATGCCTGTAAATATATAACAAATTAAAATTTATGTATATCAAAAGTATATTGTATACTTCTTTGTATTTACTTAATGTAGGTAAAGAGGTGCACCAATCATACATGGGTTGTTCAGGTGGGTCTGTACTCTTACTGTTGGCAAATGCTGCACTTCTAGCAGCGATTGCTGTAGAAGTTATTCTCTAGTTGTAATGTTAATTTTGTTCATCTGAACAAGTAGATGGTGTCAGCATTCCTTATGCTAACTGTAAATTGGTATTCCAAGCCAAGAGAGATGGCAATATCTAACAGTAGTGGTAGTAACAGCATTATTGTCAGTTTTTAAAACCTAACATCACTCTGGATCGTCCCCAAATCCCAGCATTGTCTTCCAAATAAGTTTCTTCAAAACACTGTCTAATTTCTTTCTCCATTTTTCACTTCATACTTCTTGTAAAGGAAAGGAAAAACAACCACAAAGCATTATAAACACCTATTTACTCTTTCTTCTGTGTTTTCTTCTCAGAAATGAGTTCATTTCAGCCACCAAGTTGTTTTTAAGTTCTTACAAAATGTTGAGGCACCAATCGTCAGTGGGAGAAATGGCAAATGTGTGTGTAGTGTAAGAAACCGATGATTAAATCCCTCCCATCCAAGTCATCCTGGAAAGGTTAATTAGAAATGTTAAGAACGCAGCAGGGAGAACATCCTGTCCTCATACTCCTTTCCGCTGAGCCCTACAACTTCCCTTCCAATTTTCTGGTAGTATCATTCCCTAGCAGGTAAAAGCCGCTCTTCCAGTCTCCTGCCCACTAATTCTGTGTCCCAGCTGTGTTCAGCCTCCCCTGGACCCTGAATGTTTCTAGACTCCATGTTCTTATTGTCAGGGAATCTTATGTCAAACTTTTGTATTGCGTATGTATGATTTCCTCTGGGACATAAATGACTGCATAAATACACATTTTTCCGTGTCAACTTTTTGTTTATTTTTTATTTGTGTAGGCAACTTACACAGAGTACAATCCTCTTAGTAGAGCTTTTAGGAAAGCTTTAATTCAGGAGATGATTGAGCCTGATGTCTCTAAAGCTGTTGTTACAACGTTTCTGGGCTACGCTGTAAAACTTCAGTATAGCAAAAAAGCCTTAATATGTTGAACGTGATGGAAGAGCAGTAAACAGCCCCCTTTTCTATCTTTACAGTTGCACTGGAGCTTTGTTTTGGTGCTGGGACATGCCATTTTCCCTTTCTTCTCATTCAGAAGAGGGGGGAAAAAAGGCAGAAAGCAGGAAATGTTGTCTGTGGAGGCAGGTTGTGGTAAAATAAAGGACAAATAAAATCCATTAGTAGTGGTTGGGAGGCATGTTGTGCCTGGGAGCCGGCCTCCTAGGCAGTGACCATGGGTGTTCCTGTAGAGCGAGTGCCTGAAGCAGTTTCTGTTACAAATAACAGTTTGCCTAGCAGTTTAAAAAGTAAAAATTACAATCTAAAAAAACAATAACGATTAAAAAAAGGTTCAGTGGTCTCTTTGAAGTGCTGTGTCTGCACAGATGGCTCCCCAGGGTTGCTGGGTGTGCAGGGATGTGCTTTGCAGAGCTGGGTGCTGCAGCCCCCAATCTCCCCCACTTTTCGGGCCTGCAAGCCTGAAAATCCAGGTCTGGGAGGTGACAGGGAGCCAGGCATAAAGCCTAAGCATCTTTTTCTATTTTGCTCCTAAAATGTTGCTTTTCTGAGCCGTGCAGTGAGCATGCAGCAGCCGTTCTGGGTGTGAGTGCCTATGCAGGCACGCTCACACACCTGCACATGGGCTCCTCCTGCGTCTGGTTCTGGCTTCAGGAGCTGTTTGGAAACCTAGATTCTTGTCATAATTTATCAAACACATGACACCAGCGTGCCTTATATTTGCCATCCTTAGCATATATTTGCCAAAATGCTAAATAGGAAGCACTGTAGATGCTTTCATGTGTTCTGCCCTAACCCCGTTACCACTGGGTGGTTTGTTTGGCCTGTTTGCTTCTCGTCTGAGTTTCAGCTCTCAGTACGCCTGAATATCTGGCATGATGTCACATGGCATGACAGTTTTAAAATGACGAGGTACTGTCAGTGCACGTGGTAATCCCCCATCTTAAACTCCTCATGCTGTTCAGCCACAGTCATAGATGCGTTTGCTGCTTTTGCATTTATTTTGCAGTGCACCTCTCCAGCTTCATTTTCACTCTAAGCCTTATTCACAGCAGCGTGATAAATGTAGTTAGCTTTGTACCTAATTGTACTAAAGATTTTCATTGCTTATGAAAGTCATTGTTGGAATTAATTTATGGTTCTGACTGCAAAGAAACTTTCAGCAACAACTTTGCGTGACCACAGCAATAAAGTAATTAACTGGCTCACTTAAAACGCGTAAATGGCCAGGGCATTCACTCTTAATATTTCAGGAATTACACTTCTGTATTCATACTCCTGCAATTCTATTAATTTCTAATCGAAAGGAGTCTGTTGCATTATAAGCTTTAAAGATATTACTAACATGTATTTTTACACTAAATAACTAATTTTGGAGAAATTAGGATGCCCGTCAGATTCAAGAGTTGAATATGTATTGTAATTTGTACCCAGAGCTATGAAATAACTGTGAGCAAGAGTGGAAAAGCACTGTGGGTATAGGCATGCAAATGAGCTTGCCAAGTGTCTATATATCATACGGTGTCTTAAATCTGCAGACATAAAAGCAGGATGAAGACACAGCCATTAAAAAGGCAGTCATTTTTGAGTGTCACATAATTTAGAGACTTTAAGTTATTGAAGTGTCATGAGTTTATTGCACCTAATTTATTAATACAATCATTTGGGATTCACTTATGTCTCTTGCTCTGCCCCAAAACAGAGGCTAAAAGTCTGTTTAAAATATGCAGGCTCTGCTTCAGCAGTGAAAGCTTAAATCGTTTCTCAGGATTCAGAGAGACAAAAAATAACATACTGCAGTTCTGCAGGTAATGGGTGGCAGTCTTACGATGTATTTCCGATTTATTTACATTTGTGTATTAAATGAGGGCAGAGATCTATTAAAGATGAAGCTGGTTGTGTTCCCATTTAGTTTTTCCATTGTTACATTAGGTGTACAGAAAAATACCCTGTTGCTTAGGCTTCTAGCCTGGACGAAAAAAAGGTAATGATGACAAATACCTTCTACTGCTTTCACATTTAAAAAAATTAAAAAAAAAAAAAAAAGTAGAGAAGAAAAGCTTGCCATTTCTTTTCAATCCTTTCATGTGCTGAATTGGCTTCTTTCAGTTTGCAGATTCAGTTCTGTTTCTCTCCTACCCCGGAACACTTTTAATGTGTTGAAGCAGTTGACAAAACAGTGCTAAGGCAGTATGTATGAAAAGGGGTGCTGCTGAGAGCTGGAGACAAAAGGAACCACTTGATTGTAATATATGCAGTTTTGACAAAACACCTTGTGTGATGCCTGAGAAAATTACACACATGAAGAGTTTTTACTTTTAGCTTTGTATTTTTTTAATTTTTTTTTTTTAATTCTCATGTTTTGTTATCTTTTTTTCCCCTAATCAGGACAGAATTTTACCCTAAGGCAGTTAGGAGTTTGTGAACCAGCAACTCGTCGAGGACTGGCATTTTGTGCGGAAATGGGGCTCCCCCACAGAGGTTACTCTATCAGTGCAGGGTCAGATGCTGATACTGAAAATGAAGGAGTGATGTCTCCAGAGCATGCCATGAGACTTTGGGGCAGGGGGGTCAAGTCAGGGCGCAGTTCCTGTCTGTCGAGCCGTTCCAACTCAGCCCTCACTCTGACTGATACCGAACACGAGAACAAGTCCGACAGTGAAAATGGTAAGTTCTTACACATATGCACGTATATATAAATCAATGTTTTATTTGCTGTTTCAGTTGACACTCAATAATTTCAAGTCATTAAAAGTTCCAGGAGTGGCCTTGAATTATTTATCTACTTATTTTTTTACCTCCCCTTCCCAGAAAAGTCAATATTCACTATCAATCCTAACTAATACAAGCTTTGGGCGTGATGTTTTAGCTGTAATTTTGGAAGAGTTTAATCACAAATAAGATTAGCTCTGTTTCATCTTGGGCCATGTCACCTGTTACCCTTTGGGGAGCAGCAAAGTAAGTGGTGATAAAGTTGATCCCTGAGGCCAGCTTGCAATCCAAGGTTTTGTTGTCAACTCCACTTAAAGACGTCTCAAAGAAATTGCAGAATCTTAGAATGGATGAATGAACACAGAGAATAGCTTATTAACAGGGCTCATGTGATTGGAAAACAAATTTGATCGTGATTCAAGCTCACTAGCTGATGAGAGCAATTGGAATTGTGGTGAAGAGGCGTGTGGCCTTTGATGTGCCTGGGGGACTGGATTACTGCGCAATTAAAACCTGGACAAAAAAAAAAAAAATCTAAACAGCTTTGTAGGATGTGGGGTATGACCGTTGTATATTAAGGTTTAGTGTTTAAATGAAAAGAGGTTAATACAATTGACTTGATTCACTCTTAAAGCTTTGCAAAATCTTGTACTTCAACTTGAGGTTATGAACAGAACCTGATGTGGTGTTAAATGCAAAGTGCACAAATCTTAGAAAACATTTATCTTTAACTTTTTTTTATTTGCAGATTTGCAGCTTCAGTAGAATTAAAATGATTGTTCTATTAACTTCATGACTTCCTATGCAACAAATTCAAAAGAAGAATAAAGGAAAAATGAGTAAATGAAAATTAGTGAGAAGGCTATTGCCTGGTTATATATGCTGCAGTTTATTAATTTATTAAACATGTCTGCTCAGCTGTACATAAGCTGCAACAATTTTTTTTCTATCCTCTGGCCATAGCTGTAACACACCGTGGTAAGCAGCAGTGTGTGTGTCTATTATGATATGATACTTCTGTGATCATAAAAAAAAAAAAAAAAAAGTAGAAAAAAATAGTGCACCACTTGTATTTTAAACTACAAGCAGTAATGCTTTGTCCTACCTATTTACTGTTTGAACATCAGTTTGAGAACACAAAACTGAAGCTGCTGTAGTCACTGCCTTTCCTGTGCTGGCTGGTTCTAGCTGGATTCCTGTGCGAGATGGCTGCCTCAAATGGGATTTTGCTTTTTATCTTGGAATTAATGCTGCGTGTTACCTGAGGAGTCAGCTGTCCATATTCAAAAGCGTTTTGTCTCATGCTTGGAAAGTTTATTTTGAGTCAGAAGCAAGCTTTGAAAAAGGAAGCTAGGAGTACATGCTTACCTCCTTTTGACAGTGGGGTTGTTGGATGGCTATTGATATTTCAGCTGCAAAGCAGTCTAGAAAAAATTGTTGAGCAGTCCTGATTTTTCTTTTGAAAGATCTGTGCTGAAACTGTCTTGAGTATTTTGCAAAACCCTAGGTTAATGATCTTTTATGTATGTGTTTATACATACACACACACAATTTCCTTATGAGAGTTGTATCAATACTTTATCAAAGGGGTCAATGCCTCAGAAGAATGATAGTTTAGGTATGCTTTTTTTTAATAAACTTATTTTTTTTAGAGCTCCATATATCTGGTTACAATATGGCAAAAGTCCCTCCATGAGATTAAAGGTAGAGTTTATATTTTGTGTATGAGAAAGCTGAATATGTTAGAAAAGACACACTGGTTAAAATCCTGCAAGGAGTATCTGATGTTTGATACTACTTCAAAGAAGAGTTTAGTCACTAAAAGGATTACAGTTGATTTATTTATTGATAGTGAGGCCAGCAGTCCAGCTTAAGAAAGTACTAGGACTGCTGTGAGGCTAATGAAATTTTGATGGCTTGAAAGTCCCCTGGGGTTATGAAACATACATAACTCAGACCATGTCATGGGTCCTCGTTTCATTGGAGATGTTATGGAAGTGGTGAATACCTTAATCTTCTCTGGTGCTTTTCTCTGCATTTTTGTTTCCACTGAACATGGGAGATTTGGCTGAGAAACGATTTTATAAATGTAGTTGGAAGTCAGTATGTTAAATGCTCACAGCAGAACAGAAAATACAGTTTAAAGCCAGGGAAGCAATACTGTCCTGGCAGGCACAGGTGCTGTACTCTAAGGACCAGACTGCAGGTGTATTGTTAATTTACGGCCTGACATTAATAGCTGTGCTACTACGCTGTTAAAGTCTGACAAATCCGATAAAGCTTTGAATCAAAGCTAGAATTACAACCAGTCCTCTGTACTGTGTCCCTCTTTGCTGTGCTTTCAGGTTTCCTGACTGAATTTCAATGGTACAGTTTTTACAGGTAAATGCATTTTTGTGCATCATGTTTATCACTGATGTAGGTAAGGAGCAACAGGTTTTGATGAACAAAACACAAAACCAGAACATACTTTCCTCACCAGATCCCAGTTCTTGAATGATGCTGGCATTCACCTAGGAAAACTGCTCACTGCTTTAAATAGCCCATTACTATAAGCAGACCTCATTGGAGTTAATGGGACTATTCATAATGATGAGAAATGTGACTTATCCTACGGGTTTATGAACTCAGGATTAACTATTCGTTGAATGTACGTAAGGTTTTCTTTCTTGTCTGGTAGGTAAGAACATAAGCTTGGCATCAAAACACAATTTCTTTCCCTTCCGTGTAGCTGTTGGGTATCTCTGCTCGTCTGAAGAAGTTGTGGATTGCATTTCCCTCAGAAAGGCAAAACTCTAGTTTTTTTTTTTTTTTGCATAATTACAGTGAATGAGTGGAAATACTTTGTTGATTATTCTAACTTTTATTTGTTGAGCTCTCAAGCTTTTTTCTAAGATCCTACAAAAGCCAGTAAGTTTGTGCATACTGGCCATACTGGCAGGATTAGAAGTTTCTTTGAAAAAGTTGGACATCATTGTTGCAGAGTTTTAAATACATTAATAATTTAGTGAATGCCAGCAGATTTTGTATAGAAAACATCAGAACTGTTTTCCAGACATAGAGTTTATAGATAAATTCTCACCTCCGAAGGTTTGGGTTATTGCTTAATAAATCATTCTAAAAGGAAGTATTTTTCTCTGAGCTTGTTTAAGTTCCATATATGACTTTTGGCATCATATTCTGAGGGATTTGTCATGTCAGCCTCCCTGAAGGAGGTCCCGCATCTGTTAATCTGGGCAATCTACCAGTGTCATGTACAGTGTGTACAACTGGAGCACACTCAGCACTCACGTGCTTCTTAGGCTTTCTTCTCCATCTTCATTGCAGTCCTCTTGGAGGCAAAAGGAGGTGAAACAAGAATATGGTACTTAAAAACGGATCAACACAACATGCGTGCTTTCCTATTTCAAAATGCTGTCATGAAGTTTGTGGTATTAATTGTTCTAGGAGCTTTGTTCTTGAAATTCAAGCAGCCTATCTTTTACATGCACGCCAGTAACTTTTTGTTTTTAATGTGTTCTAAGATTACTGAAGCTTGTCTTATAAAAGTGATCAATATTCCAGCAGAATGTGAGCTAGAAGTTACAGTTAAGCTTCAAATGGCTATTTTGTTGAAAAGGTCAATATATTTTAAGGTATCTTAGAATCCATGTAGTTATTTGAATTATTTTTAAAGCCATTAAACTGCTATCCCTGACCTAATGTGACATCAGAAAAATAATAGTCAAAACATGAAGGTTAATTGAGCAAGTTATTCCTGAAGTACAGCTCATTGCAGAGTTATTTATTTATTTATTTATTTTAAGTTATATTACCAGGTTTGCATGCACTTCTTGTGCAGGCTTGAAGCTGAGGCTATGTCAACGATTGTGACTAAAATGATTTCAAACTTAAGCAAATCCATACCAGTTTCCATCCCTTTGGAGGCAATATTGACAGTGCTTCCAAGATTTAGGCTATCCAGATAAATGTATGCGACTTAGTTGACCCTGCCCACATCTACAAAGGCTAACTAGGCATACAGGAAATATTTGCACTGGCACTAGAATATGGGGGAGTATTTTGTTCTTCACTGAAAATCTTTCACTGATGGAGATTTGTCGTAAAACAAAACAAAAAAAATCAAAGGATATTAGGATGTAATAAAATGAAAAGAAGAAAGAGAGGGAGGAGTATGAGATCATGGCCTCAGGGCAGTCATTCTGAATTGGTTAGATAAATGATTTGAAACTTGGACCCATTTTTCACAGCTACGGAAAAGCAGATATTGCTAGCAGAATGTCCATTGCTGAGGGATTCTGTGAGCAGAAATTACAAGCTTATCAGCTGCTTGGGCACCTGCCTGCTTCCTCTCCAACTTCTGCCAATTTCTGAAGACAGCATTCTTGTGAACCTAATACTCTCTTATCCTTCCAGAATGGTGAATTTACTGGCATTCAGATCTCTGAAAACCAAGAAGTACATTGGTAAGGTACTTGTCAAGACATTTTTAAATCTGTTCTCTCTAACATCTACATCTGTAACATACACTTGAATTCTGCATTCTTACATAATGCACATCATTCAGGAAGTAGTGTTAGACCCTTTTACCTGTTTAACATCCTTCTTTATGCTAAGATAAAACTTGATTTGAAAGAGCTCGACTGATAGGAGCTGCTTGTTACCTGCTAGGCAAACCCTGAACCTACTTATCAAAACCAGCCACATATCTGATGAATTAATATTCATCTTACTGCCATACCACCATTTACAGCTTCTTCACTCTTTCCCACAGTATTCCATCTAGCAATTATCTACCCCTCATTAACCATGCCAATGTCTCTTTAAATCCTGCTTTGCTGCTAAAAAATTTCATAGCCAGGAAATCCGTCTGTTTTATTGTTGACAGAACTCAGTTCTGAAGTAGTATTTAGTACCTAAACAAGAATATGCATTCTTCCTTTGGTTACAGACACATGGAGCAGAAATCCGTACACAAAAGGAGTCGTCCCTGTTTTTCTGCAATATTATCATGTGTTTTGCAGTTATCCCAATATCAGATTCTGTTACATTATGATTGCAGGTCTGCAGGTGTGTTTTGGTACATCTTCCCAGCATTCACAGTTAATGAAATTGAAAATCGTGTTGATGATTCTTTTGGCTAGTGGCAGCTGTAAGAGGGAACAGCTGGGCAGATCTTTTTCCAATAACTTTTTTGGATCTTCTGGACCTCAAAGGTTTGAGTGTTGCTGAACTTGCCATTGAGGGAGGGCATGAGATTCCAAAGGGCTGTCCTAATGATGCGTATATGGTGGGAGTCTGGTATAGGCCATCAGGCTGACACTCTGAAAAGATCTAACCAAATCTTCTGATGCATGGGAACTGTAGGCTTAACAACAGCTGACGGTAGTAAAATTAGAATTGTGTTCTGCAAAGAAAAACAAATCTAAGAGAATTTCAGAGAATTTACACTTGGCCATCAAGATAATAAATACTTCTGATGTTAAGGAATGGTGAAAGAGATGTTTCCAAGACCAACTGGCATAGCTCAGGATTTCCTCAGAGATCTGAATTTCAGGAAAGAACCACACAGAAAATGGAAGCAAGGTCAGATTCATCAGGAGGATCTTAAAAAGATGCAGCTGAAAGAAAGGCTATGAAGAGAGGCTGAGAGAGTTGGGGTTGTTTAGCCTGGGTAAGAGAAGGCTCCAGGGAGACCTTATAGCAGCCTCCCAGCATCGAAGGGGGCCTACAGGAAAGCTGGGCAAGGACTCTTTGTCAGGGGGTGTGGTGATAGGACAAGGGGTAGTGGTTTTAAACTGAAAGGGGGGAGATTTAAATTAGAGGTTAAGAAGAAATTCTTCACTCAGAGGCTCAGGGGAGGCCCAGAGTAGCTGTGGATGCCCCATCCCTGGAGGTGCTCAAGGCCAGGCTGGATGGGGCTTTGGGCAGCTGGGTCTGGCGGGAGGTGTCCCTGCCCATGGCAGGGGCATGGAAACAGATTGTCTTTAGTGTCACTTCCAACCCAAACCAATCTATGATTCTATGTAAATACAGTTATGAGGCATAAGAAACAAAGAAGTGAAGATGTGCACAGAAGCATGAATGCTGAGAAAAGGGGAAAGAAAGAGTTATTACTCAGCAGTCAAGGAAGACTGATAATATATTGCTGATATGTTTTCTTGTGGTTGCTTTTCTTATTTCAGCATTTGCTACCAGAGTAACTGATCACATCGCTAACATTTGTACTATTAAATAAAGGACTAGAGGTTACCTAAATAAATAAAATTTGTCCTGCATGTATAGGGCACCTGTAGCCTCTGGGCTTTTTGTGACTCATGTCTGAGAAAGCGCTGATGGGTATGGTTCTGGAAGGGAAAAACAAACAGAAAGGAAGCTTCAGAAGGGACAAAGGGAAAGAGGAGAAGCTGCCTAATCAGGTAGCTAGGAAAAGCCCTAGAAGGAGGGAAAAAAATTAGAAGTTTGTTTTGTAACAACAAGTATGTGCTTGTGTGAAATAAGTCTTGTCACTTATTTGATCACTTGACACCGATTCCCTTCTGTGATAGTGTAAAGCCCCTCCTTGATGAGCATAAAGCAGCAGATGCTAACATAACAGGTATTTTGACATTAGTAAGGCTTCTAACACAATCTCACTCCTGACATACTCCTAAGTAGAGGCACATGGTCTGGGTTCATTATTGCATGGCGAAAGTACAAATTATTGGAAAAATGCATAAAGAATGATTATCAGTATTTCATGAGCTGTCAAGCTGAATCAAATAGTACTCCACATAGTGTGCCATAGATTTTCTTAATGGCTTGGATAATGCAAATAGAGTGTTGTAACCTGGAAAAAAAAAAAATCACATATGCTTTGTAAGACAGGATGAAAGCTGGGGAAGTAATTCCACATGAGAAAATGCAGTTCAGTAAGTACAAGTGCTAAGGCCTGTGTTTAATTGGGAGTAATCAGTTTCCAAAATATGAGAAAGACAAGTGGCTAGATCTCAGTCCTTTAGAAAATCAGAGAATAAGTCAGCTTAGAAGGGACTTTTGAGGTCCTGTGGTCCAACCATCTGCTTAGAGCTGAACTAACATAATTTAGATGAAGTTGCTCAAGGCTTTGTTCAGTTAAGTTTTGAACAAGAAAAAAGATACCCGCATCTTTTGTGGACATCTGTTCTAGTGCTTAGACAGCTTCTTTATGTTTTTTTTTTTCTTTATATCTAGTCAGAATTTCCCTTGCTGCCATTGTGACCACCATCTTAGGTGTTGGAAAACCCAAGTTAGATTTCCAACTTTTACCTTCTCCAGCTTGAACAGACTCAGTGCTCTCAGCTTCTCCTTGAGCTTTCTAATCATCCTGGTCAGCTTCCATGGAATTAATTCTAGTCTGTCGTGTGAGTACTGGGGAGCCCCAAAGTGGATGTTATATGCCAGATGTGGTCTTCAGATGTTGAAAAAAGGGTGACTGATCACTTCCAAGAGCACGCTATCTGGTATTGTGAATGCGGCTGGGTATGTAAGTTATTGTTGCAAGGGCACATTGCTGACTCTTGCTGAATTTCTTGTCTGTGATGACTCCCCTTTACTACAAAGGTGCTCTCCAGTGGGCTCCAGCTGGTGCTGTTAGATGTGGTTATGCTGCCTTTGGAATTTGTAGCGTCTTTCTGCCCATTCTCACGGCCTGTTGAGATCCCTCTGAAAGGCCGTCTTGCCCTGCAGTGTGTTGATCACTCTCTCCAACTTGGCATCGTTCACAGACGTGCTGAGGACATGTTCCATCCTATTCATTCTCAACATGTTACATGTAGTACAACCATTAAGTAGCTACAGCCCCGATATTAGTCCCTAGAGAATGCCATGAACCAATGCCAAGAGTTGGTCTCTGAACTACGAAGCACTGTGCTTCCAGCCTGAGGCACCAGTTCTCTACACTTGTAGCCCACCCATCCATCTCTCTCCAGCATGGCTACCAGGATACTGTGGTAGACCATGCTGAAAACCTTGCTAATTTAAAGAAAAAAAAAAAAAAAATCACTGTTCTCCCTTTGTCTGCTGAGGCAGATCATAGACAGCAATCACGTTGTTTGGGTGTGATTTGCCATTGGTAAATCCATCCCGGCAGTTCTCAAGGATTTCCTTTTCCTGGAGCCCTGTCCAGGCATATGAAGGATAATTCCAGCAGTATTTGTTCCATAATCTTTCCTGGGAGACTGGGGTGGGGCTGGCTGCTGCTTCTTCCCCACGTAGTCCTTGCACTTCTTCAAGATAAAATGACTTCTATCTTCTTTAAAAGTCTTCAGGAACCTCTGTGACCTTTCAGTGAATTGGAGTGGCCTTTCAGTGACACTGATCAGCTCTGTCAGTACCTGGGGATGCCTTTGTCTGGTCCCCAAGGCTTGTGGACGCCCAGCTGGTGTAAGTGGTACCAGTACCTAGCATCTTGCTCTTCCTCTACCGTGCTTCTCAACTCCGGTTGAGCTTTGGCTTTCCTATCCCCAGACCTGCATGTCCTGGAAACGTTTTTGTATTCTTCTCCTGTAGCTAGGTTATAATGGAGCACAAACATTGGTCAGCAGTGGTTTCTGCAGTATGTGAGGGTTTCTACCATGACCTTAAAACATGTCTTCTATGCAGTACAGCTGAAATAATCCTACTGCTGCTCTGAGCAGTGCTGAGACAGAAGTACTGTGTCTCTGTGACTGGTTTTGGCACTACATTGTGAGGAAAATGCCAGCCAACTAGAGGCCTGCAGAAAGGTTAACAAGAATGGTCAGCAATTTTAGACATATGACACTAAGAAACGATGGGGAGAATTCAGAATGTTTTACCTGGCCTCTTCTGTTTGGATATTGCGGCCATTGTGAAGGTTACTGTGGCAAAGACAGCCAGAAGCAAGCAGTGCAAGTAGTGAAACGGAGAAGTTTAGCTCAGACAACGTAGCACCAAGGATAACTCAGTGAAAGTGATTGCTGAGGACCATGCAAATACTTCATCATCTAAGATATTTTCAAAAACAATTTTATTTTTTTTTGTCAACTTGGTATTATAGTTCCTGTCAGTCCTGTTGTGTGGGAGAGGATGGACAAAAGAACTTCTTCAGTGTCTTTCTGGTTTTATTTTTTGTATGTCAAGTGTGTTACCATTTGACCCAAAAATTGATAAACAGGAAATGTACCGAGAAAATGAAGGCTATGAGAAGGTTGCTCTGCAATTTACTATAATGTTAATATCTTGATTGGTCTTCTGATTGTAAATGGCTAACTTTTGGTAGATTTTTTTTTTCTTCTTTTTAATGTTGCTATGCAAATATTGTTGGTTGGTTCACCTAAACAAAATGTGTTCTGGACATGCTTACGCAAGGAAATCTGAAAAAGAAAACAGTTATTTTTCACTTGGGTTGTGTTTTAATTGTGAGGTTGCCATGAAAGCAAAGCATGCTTTGCACATCTATAAACTGATGATCTCTGCTGTTTTGATTTTGACTGTGGTTTTGATGTCCTTGAAAAATCACAGTGGTAGCAGTAAATTGTTTTAATTAATGAATTAGAGAGCAACGGAATTGCTGAGTCAGGTTTATTGATGTAATTATCACCGGAATAAAAAAGAAGAAGAAAAGCCTGGAAGAACTGTGAGATTGTTTTGCGTGTTGTCATTTGAAAGCAACTTTCTCAGCCATTGCTTCCTTCATCTCCTATACAGTTATGTGAATATAAGGGTGTGGGCATACATGGATCTAAATATACATATACCTTTATATATTCACTAGCAAAACAAAATTAATGAAATAGGTGAAGTCTAATAATAATTCTATATAAACAGTAGGCTTATTCATATTCAGTTGATTAAGAGAACTTTTTTAAGCTTCACATGATTTTGATTTGACATAAGATTTTAATTGCATTTGCTTGTTTAACTAAATTTAATGTCATTGAGAAATAATCTAATAATGGTTTTTACTTTAAATGCAGACTGTGCTGTTGTCAGAGAATCAGTAACAATCATAGGCTACTGTCTTTGGATACTGGTGAAATAATAGATAGAGAACTTAAATACTGACTGGAAGTCAAGACTTTTCTGTATATAAAAGGCTGAAAACAATTTTGGAACTGACAGTTCTTTAAAACAATCTCTTTTCAAACACGTGTGAAAAATTTGTTTCTATATTTTCTGGAAGTTATATTTCTTCCATTCAGATGAGAATTCAGTTCAAAATTAAATTTCAAGTCAACTTTGAAAATGAATTTCTTTTACAGTTATTAAAACTGAGGCAGTCAGAACTTTGTTTGGTCTAGGTAATCTGCCTGATGTTTTGGCAAAATTTAAGATTTTTTTTCTTAATTTAAGGTGGGAAGATGAGGTCTCAAATCTCACAGGAAAGGAAATGCTGGCTAAGAAGCTGTAGCATTTATTATTATTCTTTTCCCACTCATCCAGCACTTTCATCCTAAATTATATGTTTTGTGTTTAGTTATCTGTTGTTTTCACTTGTATGTTGTAGGGAAGGATGTTGTTGGCAGACAGAAACCAAGGAGATTCATTTTCTTTCACTCCACATTCAAAACCTCTCAGTGGAAGAGCCTTTGATGCCTGCTGCAGCCGGTATGGGTTAGTCCAGGAATTTACATAGCACTTGGGATTTGCAAAATAGTTACCAATATCTTGCTTTAATTTTTTTCCTTTTTAATTTCACACTTGTGAAACCACAGTATGAGACTAAGAAAGATAAGGAAAACAATGTGAATTAATTACAGATTAAATTATGAATGCACAAATGGCTAATAGGCGTATCTCACATCTTCAATCAGGGCACCTCTAATAGATGGCAGTTTTCCTGGGGTTTGGAGGCTCTGTGCAGCTGCTGGTGAATCCCTCCTTCAGGTACTGTGGCTGCTGACTAGGTACATCAGAGACGAGATGTGAGCATTTGTGGTATTTGCAACATAAAAAGAAGCAACCAACTTGGGAAGCTGTTGTTATGGATTGTTATGCTACTACAGAGTAAAGCCAACATGCTGACTGCTCTGGTTGACCACGTTATGATTGCTTTTTGTCCTTTGTGATAAAATAGATGCATTAATGTGTGTATGTATGTATGTATGTTTCTTGTCCTTACAAGACCTTTTCTTACATGATTTTAATTTCACAGCTTACACACATGGTTTTGTTACAGATTAAACGCAGAGGGCTGAAGGCAGCTTTCTTCTTCAAATGATCCAAAAACTTCAGTGCATTTCCATAGTGAATCTTTCTGCAGTCAGGAGCATAGGCAAGGGAAAGTTGTTCTGATACTACACACTCTGCTGCTGATCTGCTGTGTGCTAGGAAAAGAAATTCTTTCAAAAATGCAATATGCTATAAAATGTTTTATAGTTATAAATAAAATGTGTTATATAATCACTGCTGACAAGCTATCCAGTCTCAGTCTGCACATGAGGCAGATAGCTTAAGAAGAATTCTGTACACAACTTCAATTTCTTTTTGCAGTGGGTATTACTGAACCAAACTGTATTGGTCACCTGTGCAGTTTGTAGAAAAATAGCAGAACTGAGAAGTCCAGGATCCTTTTTGGCAAAAGTAAGTTCCTGGAGGAGGTTTCAGAGTTGTTGTTTCTGTGTACTGTTGAAGCTGGATATTGAATGTGTCAAGATAGTTTATAATCTTTGAAGTTTCTTTGAATATTCAATTTCCAAGATACCCAGGTCAAAATGTGTTGGATGGGAACTGTCTCTATCATCAGTATTTGCTTAAGTGGGTGGTATCCAGTCTCCTTCCACATAGAGTTAACCAGAATTATACAAGCCGCTAAGTTCCTCATTGCTTGATTGCTATATGTTCTGTGAGGAGATTTATTTAAAATTGCTTAAAAGCTGCACTCAGTGGGGAATTCTGCTGCTCATTCCCTTAACTACTTTAGCTGCAGAGAACATATGACGTCTTTTTCATTAACTGTCTTTGCTGCTTGTTTGCTTTCAGTAGAATCGTAGGAGATTTTTATATTGTTTTGTAAACTCAATATTGCTGGATCCTGACTGCTTATGGCAATTGAGATGAGATTAGATGCTTTTGTTAACAGGCCCCAGACTTTAAATTTATAGGGACTAGGCACCATCTGTTCTCAATTAAAGGTCTTGAGCTCTGAAATTAATTCCTTCCATTGGTCCATTAGACTCAATCTTTTGACCTGAAGTCATGATAAGGCTATATTAGCCTCTTGAGCCTTTGAAAAGTGAGGAGTTCATGCAGGGACAGAACTGGATATTCCTTTTAGTCATTGTATCAGAATAGTTAGAAAGCAGAAAGTAATGATTGTTTTTCCATTTTACTGATAAGAGTGAGATTTTTGAAAAGTGCCCTAGAGATTTAGAGCTCAAATCCTCACAAGTTGTAACAGGACTTGTGCTTCTAAATTATATAAGTGCTTTTGAAAATCCTTTCCAGAAAAATCAAATTAATATAGAGAACGTTGACTAAATTCACAGAGACTTGTAAAAGCGAGTTGAGTATGGAAGCTTGTTGTTTGCAGACCCATATTTGCTCTGGAGATCAGCTGTGTTTTGCCTCAGCTGTTTGTCGTTGGTTCTGTTTGCAGTTGCAAAATGTTGGGAAATCTTACCAGAAATCCTGGTCCTATAATTCTTCCCACAGTGCTTTTGCAGAATTTGTATCTGTCTTGTGGTACGTAGATGTTGCAAGGAAGACATGGATGGATGGATAAATCAGTTCACATTTCTGAGGTTGTAAGTTTTTTCCCTGCACTCATTTCCTGTATTTAACTCAAAATTGAGTTAAATAATTTAATTCAAAAGTTGCTCTGTCAAAATACGACAGGAAATACTGTTGAGTAGGGAGAAGCTATAGTGACCAGCTTTTTAGTTCCTGGAGAAAAGCTCTAAGATGTCAAATAACTAAGCTGATTGTGTAAATTTCATATCAGTATTTCATAAACGTGAAACTGTATTTTGAAGGTTTCACTATCTGGTGGTTCCTCAGCAGACATTGATATAATGTATACAGTGCTACTAATTTTCTGGAAGGCAGTTGGTAAGAATAATGCTTTTGAGACAATATTTCCAATGTATAAGAGTATTCCTATCTTACCCCAAAGTGTAGTTTATTGGAATATTTTGGGATCTGCTGGCTAGTAGGTTACGAGTAGAAGCAAGCAGGGAGATAGTTGGTAAGCCTGTTTTTATTCATATCTAACAAACTCTATGACATAAAAAATGCAGCGGCATTTGACTTCATAGAGGGTGCGAACAAAGTCAAGTGGCTGCCTTCTCAGTGTAGAAGGATTGAATTGTGACTATTGCATCTAAGTGTTGCTTGTTGGTGACTTGTCAGCCAGAGGTTAAATTTGGGAACTCACTCTTTTATTACTCTTTCTCAACATTTTCCCTACGTTCATAAATTTCTTATTCACAGGGCAGTGAGGATGCCTATCCAATCGTGGTGCTACCAAGGTTTACGCCTTCAAGGCTGTCTGCAATGCCATTTCCTTCTGCCATCTTGATGATGCTAGGGCAGTTTTATGGAGTTGTGTCACTGTTGGGTTTTAGGTTGCCAGAAGATGGACATACCTGCCAGCTGAGCCCTGTAACTATTACCTGAAATACTGGCTGAAAAAAGCTGAAATACCCTTTTCCATGTCCATGAAGAAGATAACTCATCTTGTTAATCTAGTTGTTGTGATCATTATTGCCAACAAGATCAAGTTTCGAACAGACAACAATCTGTTGTCTTTAGATGCAACACATTGTCTATAAATTTAGATGCAATACATTGTCTTTAAAAAGTGAGATTCACTACAATCCAGCTATAGCCATATAGCAGCTTTTCAATTGGGTTCATAAATAGCTTGGTAAAAATACTTCTTTCTGTAGCTGCCTGCAGTTAATAGCTCTTAAAATTAAGTAACATTCTGGATGCCTGCTTTTCAACATTACCTAAACTAGAATAATGTTGGAGACCTCATGATCCTAGGTATTATTTCTAAGTGAGGCTTAGGTCGCTCTGCAACCTAGTGACACATACATACAGTTAGAAATGCAGTTTTAGTTGTTACAAATGCCCAACTATGTTTTTGAAAAAATAAGAGTTCTTTCCTTCTGTTTTGTTTTTTATATGTAACGTATAAAAAACTGTTAACTGAACTTACCCATAAAATGCTGAAGTGCCCATGTTAAATGCATAAAGAGAATATGATAATATTCTCTTTATCCAGAAAATATGATAATATTCTCTTTATCCAGAAAATCATCTTTGCACTTCAGGGGCTTAGGGAACATGTTTAAATAACAATATTGAAAATATGGTAACAAAGTCTGTGTACTTTAGTTACCAAATTGCTTTAAAAAAAAAAAAAAAATTAAAGAAAAACCCACAGATTCATTTCTTACTTGTTGTCTTTACAAGTTGTTTGTTCTGTGCAGTATCATATATATTGATTTTTATGAAAAAGTTAATGGGCTTACCTTTGTTCAGAGTGGATTTTTTTCCTTCTGATCACCTCTGCACAAATGAATTTTTTATCCTCTTTTTAGAGGTATTTCAATGTTATGAAAAAAGCATTAAAGGGAATTCTGATAAATTATTCCTTTAAAAAAAAATGAATCTTAGGCACTTTTGTGATGGCAGAAGAGTTAATTTAACTCAAAGATTTCTGTTTTGCTTTCAGTGAGAAAGATATCTGAGCTCGGTAAATATAAGAGAGAGTGCCTTTTGGGGGAACTGGATTGCATGGTTCTGTGCTGATTTTGCTTGCCCCAAACTTTTTATTATGAATTTGAATTAATTGCTTTGGTGACATGGTACTATCGATTGTCTCAAAACCCTATTTTTAGTATGGTTTAAAACATCTTAATACAGTACACTTACAAGATAGTGAAGAAAAATACTTCATAGTCATATACATAAAAGAAATGATTTCTCTATCATGCTCTTTGTTTTCACTTCTAT
This sequence comes from Aythya fuligula, assembly GCF_009819795.1. Classification (NCBI taxonomy): domain Eukaryota; kingdom Metazoa; phylum Chordata; class Aves; order Anseriformes; family Anatidae; genus Aythya; species Aythya fuligula. The sequence goes on along the minus strand of NC_045562.1, from coordinate 21,280,236 downwards.
AGAACAACGACTCTTCTCCCCAGAAAGACATAAAATAAAAAAAAAAAAAAAAGAAAGAAAAAAAAAGACATCAGTGTGTTTATATGCCAAATACATGATTATCCTATTTTGTGTTTATAAAGAACAAACAACCTCCTGCCCCCCACAAAAATACACCCACCACCTTTTCTACCACTGTGGTCCTACTTTATTTTTCCTTATTAAATCAAGCCTGACCTAATCTTTTATGAGTTGTTTTTGTGTCTGTATTACCTCAGGCTGTGCTCTCATCAGACTTCACAAGCTAAGTGGACTTGAGTTTCGGATAGTCTATGGAAATAATCAAAGAAAATGCACCGTACTCCTGGATGTGATGATAATGGTTCATTATGTCCATTAAATTTAGTATGGAATCAGTGCTGAGTACTCTGCTGTGAGTTAAGGTTAGACTCAGTGTCCTGATCACTTGCAATTACTCAAGCACAACTGTTAGCTCAGCTAAACTCCAATCCTAGTGGCTTGCATTCTGCTTACCAATTTCTTCTGAACTTCACATGTGGTAAGCCTTCAGAGTCTTTGCTTTGAAGGCAGAGGTTCTGCAATGAAATCCTGGTTTGGTCACTAATTTGCTGTTGCTGCATTTGTACATTATTTTATCTTTCTGATTTTTTCCTACTTGTTAATGGGCATAATAATGCTTCCTAATGCTGTCTTTGTCTAACCTTCTTGAACTAAAGGATTTCAAAAAGTTGTTTTTTTCATAAATGTGTGTATATGTTTATGTACGTATGCATGTATTTATATGCATAAAAATAAAAATACCCATGCAGTAACATCAAGAAAGGCAAAACCTTTATGAATTTGGAAGTGTTTCTGAATCCTGCAAACAATCTGACTGAATTTTATCAAATTTAAAAAATGTCTGCAAAAGCCTAGATTGTCCTTGGTAGTTTAAGTTGAGGTAATAGTAAAACCACAGCACAATCAGCTCTATAATGCTTGTTTTTATGTATTTTGAATAAATTGAAGTAGTTTTATATGTTCTTAGAGTGTAAATCAAATTGCTATTACTGTAAATGTGTTCTCTGTCCACTTATAGGAGAGCAAAAAAGCAGAGAAGTTACTGCCGTTCTTCAGTTACATGCCACCTCCCATTAGAGCAGGGCACAGCTAAGCTAGTTTTCTTGTCCAAGCTGTGGCTAAATTGCTAGTACCTTCCTGAATTGATTCTTTTGATTTTTTGATTGTATCAGTACTCTTAGATCAAGTACTGACATTTTTCACACTCCTCTATAATACCATTTTTATGTTTTCCCTTATCTCCTGTTCAGGGCTCTTCAACCTGAGGCTTCAAATTCCATCCTTTCAGTAACAGATTAATTTTCTCTTTTTATAAAATGGGACAAAATGGGCACAAGTGTCTCTGTCTGCTGTTCTGTAGAGTTGCCCATACTGCTCAGTGTGCACATTGCTTTCCCATCAGAGGCACAGAGCATCAGAGCGAGGAGGTGACATCAGCTTTCTGGAACTATCTGTACTGTTCTCATCAGATCTAAATGAAGCAATGGCCTTTCCTGTCCACTTTCCCATCCCACCAAAACCATGGGGACAGTTTGCCTTCAGGTAGACAAGCCAGACTCCATTCTTGCACGAAATGAATATGTCAGGGCAACCACTGGTTATTGGAAAAGGAGACAGATGCTTAAACTTTTGGCATCATGGATGGATTCAAGGAAGGACCGTGCTCAACCTGGAGTCAGAGGTACTAGACAGAGCTTTACTCCTTTTCTGCAGTGTGTGAAGGTAAGGAAGATGCCTCCACTTTCCAACAGTGACAAGTAGTCCAACATTGCTTGCTTCTTCACAGCCATGTAGGACTGGGATAGTTGAAACAGCAGCTGACACCGGAGCACCTGCCATATCAAGTACTGGTCATGGTTGCATCACTGCTGGTTGTTGATGTTTGCTTTCCTGTATGGATGTGTTTTTCTTCATGAGAATGAGCAAATCTCTGGCCAGAAGTAGGCAGTCAGTACTGCAGAGAGCAAAGCCAGGTCTGACAGCACAGGTCAGAGCCCTGTCCACTCAGAGCACTGCCTTTTGGAGCTGCTTTGCTCTCTCTGAGTGCTCTGAAAATGCTAAATGTGATGTCTTCCAGGCTGTATTTTCTTGCAGTACCTTCCCTGTCCATCCTCAGAGAGAGTCTGTTGTAACCAGAAGTGGCCTCGTTTTTGTTTAGGAGCCATAAATGATGACACAGCAGACTTCAAGAGAAAATGTCTGTGTTCATAATATTTCCTCCTAATGAAATGTAGGATGACTTCAGCCTGTCAGATTGTCTACATCCAAGGTGATTCAGGAAATCTGTAACATTCTCGTAAACCTTTTTCAGTGGTTCCAAACTCATCTGGGTGCAAGTTTTTAACCTATGAGTCAATGGGCCACCTTCTGACCCTGCAAGAGGTATTCTATTTGAGATGTACTGCATGGCCAGTAACATATCAGTAAAAGGACTTTTCAGAGAGCCAAGTATTGGAGATGTATGGCAGTTGTGCAAGCATGCTTGGGGAGGGACCAAATCCTTATGCAAACGTTCACAGAGGTCACATAAAGCCTGCAGCATCAGCTGGGATGTCATGAGAGCCTTAACGTACCAGCGTACAGTATTCTAGATGGTGGCTCGTTGGAGTTGGTGATTAACTGCAGATCAGCCAGCACTGACAGGCATTAATAAAATCTAATCCCATGAAGGCACTATGTGGATAGTTGTAGATCTTAAATCATGTGTGCATATGTAAGACTGCTTTCAAGACTTCACTCATAGCATCTCCAGGTTTGGCTGGTGTTTGTGTACTGCCCTTCCAGGTACTGCCTGAACAAAAGGATTTTTAAAAGGATGCTTTTATCAATCGAGATCTGGCTTGATGGCTAGATCCTGTGAACATTTGGAAATTCTTTGCTCTCTTCTTCATTGCACCAATCTGACTTGCTGGAGTTGAAATCTGTCAGACTGACCAACACAGTGTTGTTCTGTTTCATTTTTGTGATGGACATTGGAGAGCAACTCCTGAAAAACAACACACTTGAAAACTAGAAGGATATAGCATTCATTCATCTCATCTCTTCCGGGAAGGAGCCTGTCTTGCAAGGTGATCTTATCACATGAACTCTATTTCTCATCACATGGGCTCTGGAGTCATCTGGCATTTCCAGAGTAGTCAAATGATGACTTAGGAGTGACTGCTGATGGAGTTTGTGCGTTAAGTGTTAGGGAGGTGCCTACCTGTGAAAGTTTTAATTGCTATGTAATAGAACACACAATCTGTAGTTTCTGCTTATTTGTGAATTGGACTAATTGCCAGAAATATTTTATTTTTGATTCTTCCTGTACTCATTTCTGTGCTTTTTCTGATTGACAGGGGAGTGCGCAGGCTTAGCTGGGACAGGGCTATAGTCATTTAGCTGCAGGGCTCCTTACTGCTCCAACCAATTTCAAATGCCAGGGCTGTCACCAGGCACCTCATTTGTGATCTTGTGTCTTAGGCAGGGCATATTCTTGCAGAACCAAGTTCCCTTCTTATCCAGTCATTGAGACTGGTCTTGAATGTTGGTGCACTACAAAGAATTCTTATCCCGTACCTTGCAGGTTCAGAGAATCCTTTTACAAAGCAGAAAGCATAACAACAACTTCATTAAAATGGAAAGCTTATACGAGTGAGGTTCAGGCAATTTAGATCCAAAGGCACTGTCAGTATCACAGAACCTAGTCAGGTAGGACCAAGTTTCATGTCTTTGTAGCAGTATTTGGTATTTCAACTCTAGTACAAACTATTGTTTTCTTTCACTTAATGAACAGGAGAATTCCTTAGGAGAGTCTCTCAAACTTTAAAGAGACAGTTACTTTGTGGATTATTCTGCAGTGCACACTTAGTACTTTTTCTAGCATTTTACATTTTTCAATTAACATGTAAGGTTAAGTTAAATATGAGGACAATGAACTTCTTTATCCCACTTCAGAATCGGTAAGTTTATCACAGGTTTCACTGCTTTCACTGGCAAAATAGAACTAAGCAAGTATGTAGCTAGATTTAAAATATATGTTTAAAACCTTTGTGCTGAAGTGTTTGCAAGTTGAAGCCTTTAAAGTAGGCAATAGACTATTAAAAGGCTAAACAAACTGCTGACTAAATTCATTCAGAAACTAAATTATTCAACAGTATTCAATGTACATTGTCATAGCATGAATTTATATCTTGCTACTCTTCTTGGGAGCATTTTGTGCAATTGCTATAACCTGAATATTAAGAACTAGATTATTCAGTCTTACTTCAAACTGATCCACAATATCTGCAGAAATGGGATATGCATGCCTCCAAGTTCCTGGCTTTTTTTTTAAATTGAAAGAGTATTCACACATGTTAATGTAAGTATTTGCAGAAAACTGTGCAAGGCCGTAGCCTTCTAGACTTTAAAGATGTTTGCACAATAGCACACTTCACAGAAGCACAAATATGAACAAGTAAGCACAAGATAAGGAGCAGTACCTAAGGGGATAGCCTTTAAAAAATTGTTATCTACACCTTATTTTACTCTATCAAACTAACAGAATTTGTCTTGAGGTCTTTTAGAACAATATTCACATATCATGCTATTGTATTTAAACAACTTTAGAAGAATACCTTTACAGAAAGCATTTCAATATGTCCATGGATATATTAAAAACTTAATATCAGAGAATACATCAAGGAGTAAAAAAGTTACTAAAGCACTCCCCTGTGCTGCGATTAATTTGTGTATTATCAAGGTCTTTATTATGAACGCAGTTCCTAATGTAGGCCTGTAATAAACAGAGTGTAATTGAATTTTCAATATTTTGCCACCAGGGAGTAATTTTCTTACAAGACCTCTGCTCCATCTTCTGGCTAATTGTCAGCAGTTACTCAGTATTACTGCATTAACGTCACCAAATGGTGAAAACAGAAGCTACCTGCTTCTGTTACATGTAGGGGCATGTAGTTCCTACCCTTGTCTATTTACTGGCTTTGGGTCATGTACCATTATGACTTGCACCTCTATTAGCAGCATGAAGGTTTTTGAAAATACAGCCTTGGAGGTGAGCCAGACGTCTCATAAATTTGGGTTGGTGTAAGGTTTCAATCAAATTGACTATTCCACGTGGTGAAAACAAAAACATCGATAACATCAGGAGTTTCAGATGCCCTCATGATAGGAGCATTTAAAGTAACTGGTAAGTAATTGAATATTTTGTTTTGCTTTTTAGCAAATGGCACCACAACTTTGGAAATAACCAATGCCATTCACTTTCATTGCATGAAAGTGTGCTACACAGCAAATACAACAGGAACAGTATAACAGACTGCTTTATGTTCAGAAGAATGGTAACAATTAACTGCAGTTCTGTGAAGTCCTTGGTTCCCCTCCTGCGCGGTGTTTCCATCAAAGTTTTGAAGGTTTGGAGTATTCTTAATCAAGTTGCTGGTGTTACCAATCTAGGTGGAGCTGCAAACACTTTTGTGGAGGAGATTAACATTACAATCTTGATACACCAGACTAGTATTGCAATGGTTGATAGTGTGACTATCCCAAATGCTCATTTTGTGAAGGGGGAAGAACAGTCTGTTGTGATGTGTAAGCATAAGTGTCATGTGAAGTAGTTGTAAAGTACTCTCTGCACTAGGAAGGCCTCACCTATAGAACTGTCTGCCACTGGGATTCACAGATCAGCTAGGTTTTGGACCAAGACCACTGGGGAAAAATAAATAAATAAATAAATAAATACTGGAAATGTGAAGTGGACAGTATGTCCCCTGAAAAAACAGTGGCAGAACCATTTTTTTATTTTTTTTTAAGAAGGAAAAGGATGGAAATACTTCATACAGTTTCTGGTACAGAAATGATGGTAAGGAGTAGGGATCAACTTTGTGGGTCATTCTTTCAGTAGGACAAGAAATAACGTGCTAATGTTGCAAGGATACTGCTTAGGCATCAGGGAAGCTATGCGCTCATTGAGATGTCTTGAGAAGGCTGTGAAATCTGCCTCCCGGAGGTTTTAGGAACAAGGTAGTTTTCTGTTGAGAATAGATAGTCGTTGTTGTCTCATTCGTTCTTGTGAATCTGTGGTCCCTGCAGATTGCTGTAAGCAAGGTGAAAGAAAAGTTGCATAGCAAAAGCTGACAAAAATAAAGTATCTAGTATCATCCTTTTATTTTGGTTGCTTAGCTCACCTTAAATGGTGTTTAATAACAATGTATTTCTGTTCTTTTCCTTATTATTTTACTAGTGATGATCATTAAACTGCTCAGGTTTTGTGTAGTGAGCTCCTCAGTTCACACATGAGAAAAATGAAGGCAGCGGAGAGCTAGGCCTTGTTACAGTCACTAGTCACTAGCAGGCCCTTAAAAATAGTATTACGTAGTAGCGCCTATAAAAGTATTTGGATGTTCTGTGTTCACACTTGCAAGCTAGATCTTTAGAACTGTTTTGGCAATTTATTTATTTTCTTCAACACCTGCCAGTTTAAGAATTCACCAAGTTTCCTGACACCCAAATGCTGCACTTTAAGTTCCAAGGCAAACTTTGGCATTACATGAGAAAAGAATAACTCCAGACCAGCAAATGTTTCACAGAATTATACTGGCAAATATGGCAATGCTGTTAACTGTATTTACAGCCTAACGTGTGCAAAAGGTGGTGAGCAGTATGACAGGAATATTCCAAATCAGAAGGGCTGGCAGTGTAGATTAGCTCTGTTCACTGATGGCCAGTTTTCCTGTTGTCTGTTTTACAAATGATCATCAGTCTGTGATTGCCTGAGTCGGGAATCTTTTCATTTTCCCCTCTTATTTAGAGGGAGAAACACAACGAATGTGTTAGAGCAGGTATTGGTACCTGACTGCAGTCATGCTCTCCTCACCCCAGCAAACCTTTCCAGGGATTTCTCATCCCAGCTGCCATCAGAAAACCCAGTGCTGGGGAAAGAGCAGCAGGATGAGTGTTGAGAAACCAGGATGCGCTTGAAGCAGGAGGCAATGTTGCTGGCTGGTTTGGAGCAGTGGCAAATTGAGGGCCAATGCTTGTGCGCGCAGATATGGAGGAGCTCAGCAGGAGTGGGATGGCTTCAGGACAGAGGCGAAGGAAGCTTTCAGTCTGTGGGGTCTTTGAACAGAAGCAGCAACTCAGGCATGCTTTTAAGATGAGGAACTGGATAATTTGCTTTTAAATAAGCAATTGCAATGATGTCACATTCAATTCATTGACAGTATTAAGCAATGCTGTAGTTGTTAGTCCGTATAAAATATAATCTTGCCTAAGACATGAACTCAGACTCAGTAGCTGGATTGTACCAATAATTGCCTTTAAAATGTGCTCAGTGTAATTTTGGAGGTCAGAATTAAGGTACAGAGGCCACAAAGTCCTTGTCATCCGTTAGGAATTACTTGCTCTTTGCTATTCCATTTATTCAATATAATTGTCTGTAAAACACATGCCTGCAATTCTGCGTACTACATGCTGGTTGTACCTGAGCTCTTCCTGCAGCATAAAGAATCTGCATGCTTTTGATTCTTTCATGTTACTATGCAAAGGATATTTGCCCTGAAAAGGCATTATAATAACTCCATAGCATTCACATGCCTCCTGGAAACCTTACAAGAAGTTCAAAGTGAGGAAATTCCTTCAGTTCCCCCCGGTCTTCTTTGGCACAAGCACTAGGGCTCTGCTTTTATCAGACCTGTCAGGTCTCCTGATTTCAGTGGGAGACCGGTTCCCTCGCTGTGGTTCCCCTGCCACTGCTTATGCATCCCCTCTCCAGGAAAGCAGCTCTGGAGCTTCTTCCACGCTGCTTTGACTGATCAGCTGCCTCTGGTGCCTAGGGTGCTATCGCAGAGCCTGGTGGCAAGGCTCTGTGCTGTGAAATCCCTCGCAATGGCACGATCCCCTGCTCTGGCCCTGCATTGCCATGCCTCTCCCCTGGTGTGCTCCTGTAATCTGGCCCGGAGAGGTCCTGGCGTGGTTTTCAGCAGTTACAAGGTTTACATTTACCTTTCCTAATTCTGCATCCTGACAAGCAGCTTCTCTATTTCTCTCCTCATACATTTTTTTCTGTAAATTTTGAAGTGCTTCATGTTTACTTTTAAGGCTTCCCAATTCAGCACCTCTCTGAGGCCCGTGATGGTGTGGCCCTTCTTCAGGTGCACAGCAGAAGCGTAAAGACTCGTTTACTAGTACGGGCTTAACCTGAATTTCTTTCATGAGGTTGTCAGTCAAGACATTTGTTATAAGGAAACCAAGTTTGTAAGTAATTAGGAGTATTGTATTTTTCATCGTAGGAGTTAGAAGTTGCTTGTCAAATAGTGCACGGACAGGTAGAAGGCACATGTGAAGAAAGATGTGGAGATTTTAGTATCTGATTCTTGGATGAAATGTTCCGGCTTATTGAGAAATGGGAAACAATTTATTTCACTTGAAATCTATCCACTTATCACCAGTGGAAAAAAATAAAATAATTGAAAGAAAAATTACAGGGGTATCTTCCTACAGCACCTCAGCAGCAGGATGGTTTTGGTAGCCAGTAGGTGTACAATAATTGGACTGAAAATTGGATGGTGAGGTCATTTATGATGACAACATGTAGAGTGAGAATTACTGCTTCAGTTGGGAGCATACAGTACCTCTTTGCAACAAATGTAAATGAGAAGAAAAGTTCACAAGTGGGCAGAGGCTTAAAGTGGCTCTCATTTTGCCAGCCTGGTTCGCTTTCATGGACTGGGGGAGATATAATGTCAGTTCTGCTGGGAGCTCCTGGAAATTCTCAAGCTATATCCTTGAAATAAATTTGCATAGCTCCTGTTGAAATAACAAGGGCATGCAAATATCAATTTGAGATTTAGATGTGTGCTGTGTTTTTTGCATTTCAGGTGGATAATGAGTCTCTTCTGGCCCATAGGGTGAGAATAATAACAAGATATATAACACAGAGAAGACAAGATCAAACTAGGAGTGAGGTGGAGGTAGGGGAATTAGTTGGGTTTCTCAGGACCTATGCTATATAAATTAGGTCTAGTGTGCGTCAGGGACATGGCATAACCCCAGTTAAGACCTCAAAATGTAAAGTTCGGCAGTTAAGTGAATACTTTTTCTTTTTTTTTTTTTTTTTCCAACGTTACTTAAAGCTGCTACAAATTTAGCACACAATATCTAATTCATATCCAGCTTGTGAAACATAAAGTCTCTCCAAAAATTGTCAGTAAAATGTGTAAAAATCAGTTTTATAAGAAATAATCCCTCCTATTGAAAGGATAAACTGCTCTTTACTTGGCATTATGAAACTGAAAAAGAATTACTGAGAAAATGCAGGTGTTATGCCTTCTTGATAGAGGTTTTCTTGCATTGTTATAAACAAACATACAAAGAGAACTTGTGCATTTCCTGATTCCCTTAAGAAATAGTATTATTGAAGTGCTAGTGACACTGCCTTGGAAATAAAAGCAGCACTGAGTGTTTTCTCCTCCCTCTTTATTCTTTCTGTAGAGGAATATGTTAGTGTAAGAGTAGAATGGATTTTCTTTGTTTTTAAGCTTCCGGGTGTTGTCACTGATGGTGATACGTGTTTGATATCACTTCTGGTTTTTTACATTGCTTTTTCCCCTCTCTAAATACCATGTCTCATTCTCTCACAGCATCTCTGCATTATCATTGCTTTTGTAGTTCCTTGGGAACTTGTCTATATTAGAAAAGTCCCTCTAATAAGTAATTCTATTTAATCTACTTAACTAATATTTTTCCAAAGATTTTAAAGCAAATGGATGAATTCTGTTTGACTTAAAGCATCAGTACAGGTAGGATTCATCTCCCTGCAGGTTGCTCTTGTTCCTGTGTTCTGCAGCAGATCTTGTTCCAAATCAGTCACTGGCACTCCCCACCACATCCCATTCCCCCTGCCTTTTTTTTTTTCTTTATGAGTACTCAGTTAACTGGTATCTTTATATGCTCTATCCTTACCGATAAAGACTAATGATTCTTTTGGTTATTAGATTTACATTGGCTGTTTCATTCTCATGGTTATTGCTACATGGCTTTGTGTTCATTCAAAAATATCAGTGATTTTTAAGGCTTTGTATCTAGGAGTATTTTACAAGCACATGTTCAGTGTATGCTAATATAAATATTATTTGTTAAAGCTAGCACAGGAAGGATTTGTCTGAGGATTTGTCTATAACCCCTCTATAAATGATGGAGAGAAATTCTAGAACGTGGCTCAAGAACTTGGAGCCATAAGTAGATGCCTAGGTCATGCAAGCTGACTTGCCTGTAAGTGTGTCTTTGATTGTAGAGGAAGCATTTAAAAGTTGAACTTAGTTGCATGTCTGGACTACCAGAATCTTACGTTGGTTTAAAAGAAATGGGGCATTTGTTTTTTTCCTCTAGTACAAGTTGTCCTCTTTTTCTGATATAGACAAAGAGTTCCTCCACAGTTTGCTTGGGCAAATAGGATTTTCAGAAAATGTACTTAGCAGGGTTGAATAAACCCGTTATTAATGCAATACAGTAAAATCAAATCGAACAACAGCGAATCACAATCTTCCCCCCCTCAGCAGTCAAAACTGGAAACTAAACTGAGAAAGCTGTGGCAGAAAGGAAGGTTTCAGGGGTACTGTTACTGGAGAGAACATGGCTATTTCTGTGTAAAAATACCATTAAAATGGTATTGTTCCAAAGACTGAAAATAGTAAAGAATGAAGAAGGAAAATCATATAACCCAGTACTTCAGAGCCTACGCAGTTTTACTACTGTTCTTCTAATTGACCACTTCCTTAATACTCCTTGCTTTCTCAGGGGGAGTATTTGCCTTTTTTTTCCTGGCTCAGTCTCCACATGACTGGGGCCACAGTTGCTGTGCATAGCACAGAATATGGGGAATAACGCAGATGCTGTGTGCCGTAGTCAAAAGCATGTTTTTTCACCTCTCAAATAATAGTGTAGATAACACCATTTTTAATTTAGGAATTAGTTACCTGAATGCTGCAGCATTCAGGGATGCAGAGTTAGAATCTGTGGTGATTTGCAGTAGGTTCAGTGTACTGAAAATATTTTTCGTTGCTTACAAAGTTTGAAGCATCTGTCTTTAAAACTGGAAATAATCACTGATACCGATTACTCTATATTAAATGCATAATTTTATTCCAAACCCACCTGCAGAAATTATACTTCTGCTGCTGTGCTTGCAAAGAGTAGTTCTGCATAATGACATTGATGTTTGATGGAACTTCAAACTTCATTACTTCTGAAAAAATGCACAGAAAATTAAGATTACTGTTTGGTATCAAATGTCCTCAAGTTCATGTTGTGTTCACATGTCCAGTAGTTTAGGCAGAGATTACTTCAAAGAGAGCGATGAGTATGAAGTATCACATCTTGTTCTGAAGTTGTGCTGTGTTATCTTCCATGTACTATCGTAATGTTGGTAGCCCTTTTTCAAATAGAATTAAATGCAATTTTATGAGTGATGGAATGAAACTCTAGTAGCATTAAGAATTAGAAGACCAATAAACTTATTAGAGCTTTAATATCAGCATACAAAGTTATTACAGCAATACTTCAAATATATCTGGTTTCTACTGCTTACAAAGCATGAAATAATTTTAACTGTTAAAGTATCATTGCAATCATTTCCTTATAACAGGAGGATTTGGTACTTATCATAGACCTTCTCCTGCATGAGTACATACACGCTGTCAGGATGTGACACACTTCCTTTTTCTCTGGTGATAATTGCTAAGCAATCATAATTTGGAAGCGTATGTGTTGAGTCCAAGGTAAGAAAATGGGGAACAGGAGGGGAGAGATTAAGCTAATTTTTTTTCTGTTTTCAGAAGGGGTGAGGTGTGATTCATTATAAGGTGTGTACCTTATCTGGCAACATAAATATGTGCAGTCATGGATGTGGTACAGCCAATGACTTCTCTGCTCTTCAGCTTTGCAAAAGGCTTCTCCCTGAAATGCCAATATTATATTTTTTTTTCAGCAAATAAAATGAGGCATGCAGTAGGTAAAAGTCAGGACTGCTGAAGATGCAGTGTTAAGGATTGATTTTCTCCTGCTTTTAAGTATTTGTCTATTTTGTTTACATCTTTTTGCCACTTTTTCTCATGCCGTTTCACAAACGTACCTTTTTCCATACCATACACATATTTTAGGACAATTCCTAAGTAAGGATGATTCTTTAGTGAGATTGTAAAAGGAATCATGTTTGTTTCAGAGGAGAAAACAAGTCAAGTCATACTAGCAACTGTTGTTCATAGTAGTGGCCATCAAAAACAGGTATTGCTCTCCTCATAAAATGAGAGTCAAACGAAGAGTTAAGGAAATGCTTTCACAAGCAATGCAAATTTTACTTTTAAAAGGAACCAAAGAAATTTCTAGGCTTTCTGCTGTAATGCTGTAACTGAAAAAAACACTGACTACAATAATTTAACATTAATCAGTCTAGCACAGTATGTATTACTCGCTAAATTATGAGCCTTCAAAACCCACACACAAATACATACATATGTGTACAAAAATTTGTTAGAGTACCAATGTGATGCATGCATGCCATTAGGAACAAACCACAAACATCAAGGTATTTTTGTGGATGCATAGAGCTGTAGCTTAATTTTGTATCAGAAGGTGACTGCTTAAAGGTCATTTCCCAAAGCACGTCAGATTCTTTTGGGATGTATCCTTTAGCTTCATCTTATGTTTCATTGACTGTATAAGCATTAAACTCGGCGAGAATGACAGGCTGTAGTAAGTGGATCCCAGGTGGGCTGTGGGATCTGCAGAGCCAGCTGTTCCAGAGCGCAGATAACTCTTTCAGATTTGCAGATCCTTTTGCATTTGACGTGGCATGCCAAGTCTTTGTACTGCCCAGTGCTGATGTTCTAAAGGAGAACGGCTTAATAATTTATTAGCTGCTACATTTCCTTTGGGCTTTATCTGTGTGATGCTGTTGAGTCACTGAGAAGTGTAAATACATAGAAGTTAACAGAAGCACATTCTTTTGGAAAGGGAAAGCTTTTTCTCTTTCTTTTTTCCTTTTTTTTTTTTTTTTTGACCACGACCTCCACTGAGAATATATTGTTGGTTTACCCAGTTACCAAAGAAAAAAACTTTGCGCCTTTTAAATTAGGGCTGAAACATGTTTGAAGTTTAACATCATGCCCTCCTCCAAACAATCCTAATTAGCAGTATAATGGCAATGTATTTTCCTGCTCGTATGCGTTTTTAGCTACTCATTTTTTCAGCCTATTACTAAAATCAGCTTGTTGTTAATCTTTCACAGTATGCAAAATGTACATCTATCATCGCTTTCCCTTCAAATTTGGGAAACATATTCTTATCCATCACCTCTGCCATGGTAATATGTTAGCGTAGGCTTCTGCCAAGCTGTTGAATCTCCCTAAGGCCACCTGCTCGTCACCTCTAGAAAAAGATAATGAGGAATCAGTAGTACTTGTTCAGCACTTCCTGGCTAAGAGAAATCAAATTCTGTCTTCTGGTTCCCTGAACAAATACAACAAGTAGATGCTGAAAATGGGTCCTTTTCACACTTGTTTCTTTATTCTCTACTGTCCAATCCTGCCTAAATCAAAACAAAGGCATAACACAGTCTTGTCTGTGCCTATGGATTTATGATACACATTTATATGTCAGGCCATGTTTTCTGTTACATATTTATGAGTAAAAGTTATGACATAGCTATATCAAACTTCTGTAACTCTGTGTTCAGTAGTATTATTTTCATAAGCTGTAGTAGTACAGTACTGAATTAGGACCCTTGCAATATTTATTGCACAGATATAAAAACAATGTAGTGCTGCATTTAAAACAAAACAAAACCCCAAACCTAGTAATTCTGTTTGGATATTTAACATAGAGACCCTAGAAAATAGTGGTCCTGCATTGTTTTTTGGTAGAATAATATAATAAAGATGAAATAGACTTCCCCTATTGCATTTGTTCTGTTCAACACACATGAACATGCAGAGATTACTGTATGTTTAAAATATTAGTTGCATCTATTACTAAAAAAGAAAGTCAGTATGAATAATAAACTATTAAGAGAAGTTTGCAATAAAAAATAAAATAAAAACTTTTCTATTGATGTCAAAGAAAAACTTTACAATTTGGATACTCCTTTAATTTCACAATAAAATACTAACTTGGACAGAGGCATCAAAAACAGCCTTCAAATACAGCTTCATTTCATTCGTTATCCATTTGTGAAGAAAAACTTGCCAGCTAGAAACTCACATAATGCTCATTGTCTCCTCTCTTTTTCACTGTCCAAACACCATTTATACTCTCCAAAGGAATCAGTAGGGTATTGGGAAGCAAGAGGACAGTTCCTCCTGCAGAAGAAACCAAAGAAATGGGTTTATATAGCTTTGTGGAAAGTCAAGGAATATTTGAATGCCTACCACTGTGTTGTAAACGGTGGCAGAAAAAATTGATAGAAGTTAATTCGGATGACTGAGTTTTCTAGCTCCAACTAGGGCACTCGGTCTGTGTCTGTGTGGCCCGAACCTTTGGGGGTGATGCTGTGCAGAATTTTGCATGCTATGTTACTGCTTTTTATGTTTTTTTTTATGTGTTTTATGGTTTTTGTTGTTGTTGTTTTATTTTATTTATTTATTTATTTGTTATGGTCACTTGATGTTTCCTTACTAAAAAGCTGGAAGAATGATTATGTGGTGCTTGCAGACTTCATGCTGATTTGAGTATCAGGATATGATAACATGAATTATTTTTCATCCGTTCAGCAGCATTTAGGCTCCGTGGAGGCTGAGAGCATGTGAAAGCTTTTCTTATCAGGAAAAGAGTAGACCAAAAGTGATAGGCATCAGTATCAATGTAAAGAATGATACATTATTTCCTTTAGATAAAGCAAGCAAAACATGTCTTGCTGCTGAAAGGCACTGACGATTTTCCTGAGTGGGCTTAGGTTTTCCAGCTGAGGTTTGAAGTAAGGCTCTAGTGTGAAAAGAGGCTCTATGGAAAAGACCATTTCTGAATCAGCTGCTGGGATGCTGTATGTGCTTATAGTTCTGTTTAGTAATGCTAAAAATTATAAATAATTGCTGATTTATGCATTCTTGGGTCTTGCAAAGTTAACACAGCTTTGAATTAGTGAATTGTATCCTGGTCTTGCTTGTAAATTAAAATAAAAAAACAGGTACCTTGAGGTACATCTCCAAATTTCTCCCTTAATTGCTCTCTTTCAGAGGTGTTCACAATGCTGTGAATGCAACTGAGAGGGAATTCACCAGAGAGACCAGATCTGCTTTAGGTCCAGGATAAGATTCTTCTCTACGAAATCAACAAATTCAGTGTAGAGATTACTGAAGCACAATTAATTCAGTTTAACAATGTGTCTTCAAAAGGAAATTATTTTAGCTCAGATTGTATTTCTGTAGGTTTCTGCAGTTTCCAGGTTGGTGATTGGCTTTATAAACACCCAAAGTAAACTACAAAGCTATAAAAAAAAAAAAAAAAAAAAAAAAAAAAAAAAAAAGAGGAGATAATTACTCATCATGTTCTTGGTCTTTCTTTTAAATTCTTAACCACCTACTTTTTCTTTTTAGTGAAGTGTGACATTTTGAATAGACTTTCAAGACCGTTGATGCATTATTATTACTATTTCATTATTTTTTCAGAAGACACTCCACCTTACAAGTGTCTCACTTTTACACATCAACAAAGCCAAATACAAACTTGGTAAGACAGTTGAAGAACTCATTTCTTTGTGAAGTTAAAGTCATTTTTAACTTGAGGCAGGTTTTGCTTTGAGACCCATGGAAGAAGCAGCAGTTGCTGTTATTTGAGTGGGCCACATTAAAATGCAAAAATGTGGTTGTATGGTAGAACTACAAGAAGAATTGCTAGCTGATTAGGGATGAGGATCCCAGGGTAATTGGTGGACAGACAAAAAAAGGATGGAAATAGTGAATGATTGCTCTCAAATGTAGGCACATTAAAAAGCATAGAAAGCTGCAAGTACTGTTTTTGCTGGAGTGTACTGTTTGTTTTAGTAGCTTTGATACTTTAAAAGTACTGTCTCATTAAAGAAATCGCATGTTTGATACGTATTTATCTATGCATAAAAAAGTTGAGCTTAGAAAAGTCCAAAATCGTGGTCAGAAGAACTGACCTCCTCACTTGGCTGCGTAAGGGTTCTTAGTCAGTCTCACCTTATTCCATAGAAGACTTTAATTAAATTAGGAAACTTTAGATCATGTTCCAACCTTGATTCTGCTTAGCTGAGACCCTCAGAGATGTGATTTTATGGTGAATTATTTAAAAAAAATAATAAAAATTAAAAAAATATTTGAGAAACTAATTTTGCTTCATTTTATTATATCACCTTCAGGTAATTAGTATCAATAATGAAGCACTTCTGCATTCATTTACAAAAAAAGAGTTACCGCAAGCATCAACTAATATGTTATGCCTGCATATGTCTCCATATACAATTCTCATTGCCTCTTGCAGGAGTGATCAATATACAGTGAACAACGTAATTTGGTCCCTTCTTATTTATGTAGCACTATCACAGTACTATAAACCAAAGTTGCTGTTATTGTTTTGTCATTTTTATAATATTCTGTTTTGATTTATGCATGCTTAATTTCATTCATTTCTGATCCATTGATCTGTAACAGGGCAGAAATGAAATTCACTCATGAAAAAGAAATAAAATTCTCATCTTAATCAGTCAAATGCAGCCACCTCTGGGCTGCTTGGCTTACCTACTACTGCCAGTCAGTTTGGGATAAAAATTCTATTCGCTTCAATGCCTGAGAATTATAATGAGAGGAAAAACAGTTGTAAAAAAAATATTTTTGAAATCGTGTTTAAGATCTATTTGTGTTTTTTTTTTCTTTGTTTTTAAAAGTATTTTAATCACTTTGCTGAGACAGGGTGACTGGAGTACTTGCAATAATGTCCAAATACCAGGCCTTTTGTGACTTTTTTTTTTGTTAAGCTATCTCAGAATATTTCCTTGACAAGATTGATGAGAATTTGTGTTTTATGTTGGCTAATAAATACTGCTGGCACATTATTAATAAATAAGAATAGTTTCAGACGGGAAAAGTGTCTTCCCTAAATAGGGATGCTCATTTCCAAAGTGCAGCTAGGTATCAAGAAATAAATGGACAGAAGATCGTACTTGAAGGCAAGCATGGCTGTATATGTTTGTCCTGATTTAGGACCCCTAGCAGGTACATAGGTGACATTCGGCGTTGATTATTTTCTATGTGTCCTTCACCATAGTGCATCAAGGAATATTTGCTGGCAGGCGTGTTCAGGTAGGACTACCACGTGGACCCTAGCTTGTACCCAAAAAAAATAATTGTTTATGTAACCAAAAGACGGTCGCAGGAGAGTCTTGGGTCTGCTTATGTGGTGGACCCCAGGGTTTTTTTAATGGCCTTCAACCACAGCAGTCATAGCATCACTATGTGCTTATTATATTAATAATTTTACTTTCTCAGGGAAGTGGCAATACATTTATTTTGAAAGCTGGATTGTTAAAGCAGTTTTTAGCAAGTCTTGGAATTGTATTAGTCTGATGGTTTATTTAGGTTGAACTAATTTTCAGAGTATTTTGTTTGTGTTTCTTTGATTAGTAAATGCTTTCTTTCTACTCACCTTGCCTGTGTTACTTAGAAATGCAGTTGTGAAAATGGAATTGATTTTTCATTAAGGAGTCTTTATTTTCCACTACAGATAAGCCAAATTGACCCAGAATATTCTTAAAGCATATGCAGTGGATTGTCTGAATTCTGAAGCTGTCATCTCAGGTACTTTGCTAATGTGGCATTGATCAATCTACAGATCCCAAACTGAGGAGAAGTGATAGGAGTATTGGCCACAGGATGCACTACAGGCCAGAAAGATAAATTGTTTGGGTTGTCTTTTTGCAAGTTTAAGGTCACAATTCATTCATCTTGTTACTTTGCTGTATCCCTTTAGTGCCTTCAATTGCAAGATTAAATATTGAATGGTGGCAGATCATTCAATATATGGCTCTTATACTTCGGCATTAGAAGGCTTTTCATGCTTAAAATGGAACTATGTGCACACAGAATGCCAAAGGTAATCGTGCTGATGATCCGTTCTGTAAGATTAATCCCACAACAACATTATCAGGCAATTCTTAACACATTGATTTATCCCCAATATGACACTTTTGAAACAAATGGATAAATGCTTGGCATATACTAAGCATTCGAGGAGGGAAAAGTGTGGAATTGAACCCTCTACAGAGAAGATCCATATTTAAAATAAACCCAGTAAAAGCTTTTAGTGAGGAGAATTTTTTAAAACTTCTGGACTGAAAGTCACAGCCCTTGATGCAAGGCTGGTCCATAAGGAACAAGAACAGGGTATGAGGGAGGACTCATCCCCAGAGACCAAACCCCAGTCTCCTGCAGACTGACCTCATGCCTTGCTCTCAGAAATGGTTGCCCCATTATATGTGTCTGCCAGAGAGGCCCTTCACATGCCTTACCACCCTCCTCTTTACAGTTAGTGGGCAAGTGCAAGTTTTGCAAAGCTTTTGCTTTTCTGTGCTGGTGAAAGGAGCTAGAGCATTCTGCCTCTAATTATTATCACCTCTACAAACTGTATAAACACCTTCTGTGTTTTCAAAGAGTTTTATATGCCAAATGTGAAAACTGCTCTTGAGGTAGGTACACGCATTCGCTGGTTTTGTAGCCAACATTAAGACTGTAGTACAAACCAGCAGATGTTAGGAAATGGGTTGTAGTTATGTCTTACCCTTAGTATTTTTTTATAGAGGGCTTCTAAACTGGCATTGTGCTTTGTGTGCTACCTAGGGTTTTGTTAAACCTGTCTGCAAACAGAAGAGAACACCTCTGGAATTCAAAAATGTGAGGTTAACTTCACTGAGTGAGAAGTAGCTCCAGAAGATAAAATTACATTTTGCTTATTAAAGTTGTATCTAGTGATTAAATATGTATTTCATATAAATTAGGTCAAGAGTGAGATCCTGTCTCAGTGCTGCATCTGACTTGCAGATACTCGCTCTGTCAATTTGGTAGACCTGAAAGCCTCAGCCAGGTGCCCACACTTCTTAATGGTGTATTAGTTACACTTCTGGGCAGGTGTGTGAAACTGACCCTCAGAAAAGGCTGAGCACTGTTTGAGGAGTCACTCCTGTAGCCAGAGAAGAATACATTGCATAAGGATTGCAACAAGTCATCTGGGCTATGGAGGAGGTACAGGTCCCATATCCTGGTTACATGTGCTTCTGCAAGGAAGAACAGTTTCAATAGACAAGGCTGACAGAGACCTGCCCAAAGAAGTCTGGTGCAATGGTCTGTCACAGACCATCGGGTCAGAGCACACATGCTCAAAGTCAGAGGTCTGTTGTCTAACACTTTCTTTGGGAGGATTTGATTCTGAATCAGTCAAGTGATTTATGAAAGGCAGAAGGAGGATGCTGCCTCCAGCTTGTTCCTCTGGGGTGTGTGACCGTGAGGGAAGTTTACTCATAATGCACTTTTCAAAGCAGAAGTTACTGACTTGTGAAAGAGATGAGCATGGTGAAACTAGCTGACTAGAGAGATTAAGACAAAAATGCTTCTAAGGTTTATTCTCAACCATTAATTTGGGCTGCGGACTTAAGTACAAACAAATATATGCAAGGCCAGGTTCTTAAGTTAGTGTTTTTTACCGTGTTGCACTTACATAGATATTTAAGATGCATGGGTTCTGCTTGTGTGCCTGCCAACATCTCATCTGGATGTGGTTACTGCACAGACACAGCTCCTGTTCATGTGCTAGTGCCTGTGAATATCCAGGCTAGCTAACAAGACTTTTGCTTTGTTCGCAGTTTCTTCATGTAAGTGATCCTTTACACTGACCGTTTTCATACACTTGAACTTTAAATATTCATTGAATTGAATGAACTAAATTGGGAGGGGAAGCTTACTGATATTCTACACTTTTTTTCCTAATGCCACTATGACATTTTTGTTGAACACAAGACCTTTTAAAGTTTGTTTTAAACTGCTAATATGTTTGTTTATTTCTAGTACCAGTATAATGAAAGCTTACTTGGCAATGTTTTCACCGCAAAATAGTGCGTGTGAAATGCTCTATGGCTGGCTGTTCATGTGTTTGAAACGGTAACTTTGTTGTGAATGTGAATAGTTGTTTTAGATATGAAAATTTTTCATCCCATTCCCTCTGATTTTTGTGATAAATATTTGATTATCGGATTGAAAATAGAATCATAAATACTCTTGATCATACACATAAAAAGAAAAAATATATATATTACTAGGACTTGATTTCTCTTTAACCAAAGTCCTGGAAGTGTGTAAGGCCAGGCTGGATGAGGCTTTGAGCAACCTGGGCTAGTGGAAGGTGTCCCTGATCATGGCAGGGGGCTTGAAATTAGATGGTCTTTAAGGTCCCTTCCATCCAAGCTGTTCTATGATTCTATCCTGTACCACAGGAATATTTTAATTAATTTGGCTGTTGTTGTTGACATCATAAAATCATCAAGGTCAACACAAAATACAAGCAGAAGATCCTTTTTGGGGACGAAGAATCTGTTCTGGTACTTGTACTGCGCATTTATTATTTACAGCACCCACCTGTCATCCTGGAAGATTCCTTTTGATTTCAGGGAGAGTAACATGTAAGTATCAGAATATGTAGTAACTCAGATTCAAAAGAAAAATGTCTCCGTGGTGTTTGAAACGATTTTTGGACTATCTTCTGACACAATGAGGTCCTACATTGAGGACATCCTTAGGTAGCTACAAACACTTCAGTAAGTATGTGCTTCCCTGTGATGTAGATTGCAGATAAATTGCATAGGTGTCATGGTGTAAACACAGCAAATTATCATCAAATCCTCATCTTTTTGAGAAAATGTTTTTTTTCTGGACTTGAAGATCAATGATGAGAAAAACAGCATTTTACACTCTTAAATCTAGAGGGCAATAAAATCATTGGTTACACAAGAAGTTGGTTGGAATGGTTTTCCTTCTTTTTAAAAAATACACTTTCACTTTAATGTTGATTTTTTCTGGTAGAAAGTGATTTTATCTGCTCATTTCCTTATTCTAGATTTTTTTTTTTTTTTGTAGCACAGTAAAATTAGTAACCTCATTATAATGAGTAACCTCATTAAGGCTGACTAGTGTTATTTGTCATTGTTCTACATTTTTGTCTGTTAGATTGGCAGATAATAGGAAGTGCAGCTTTGGGGGTGAAAAGCATCGCTGGCCTGGAGATGTGACTTCTGACATATATATAAATGTGAACCTGTTGGTAAGCAGTGTGTGTGACCTGTGACAGCCAGCTTGCTGTTCTGATGGGGTGCAATGTTACAGCTCAAACATACAGGCTTCTGCTCCACTGGACTTGGAATAGATTAGTAAAGTATTCTCCCAGCTCAAAGGGTTTTTGTTTGTTTTCTTCCTCATGATGGATTATAGATAAACTCATATGCAAGTTTATTGCAAGATTCCTCTGAGACCCCTAGCTTTTTATGAATGGAAAGGTTGTTTGTAAATGTTCAACATTGTTTTCTTTTATTATTTTCCCCATAGGACAAGATTGCTCTGTTTTCTGTAAGAGACTAAACTCAGATTTTACAACCACATAGATTTAATGTACGTATTAGTTGGCTTTAGATAACTGAAGACTCTGTGGTGAAAAATGTGTTTGATTTCAGCTCCTGGAGGTCTCTTTTAAACATGCTTTACAATCCTCAAACCAGAGTACAGACTCTACAGAGGCCAGAAGTCTCCAATTCGAAGTTATTGATGGAATCTTTGCCGTGCATGTGGTTTTCTATAATGCTAAAATCTTCCAAACACTTCTCTTCTGGTATGCCTGATATTTCTTTATCAGAGTGGCTTTGAAGTCTAGAATTTGTGAAGCTCTGTTTGAACAGTGAGGTTATATTGATGCGGGGTCTGGTCATTCAATTATATTTCATATTTATATTTGCTCGTCTTAGTTCCTAGATCTTATTTCCTTTAGGCATAACGTGTCTTTCAGTCACCATAACAGATAGTTTGTTATCATTCATTTAAAAGCATTAATATTAACTAGGAAAATCTTCACCCATCGGAAGTCCAGGACTTGAACATGTACAGCCAGAAGATATGGTCATTATGATGACTAAGTGTCAATTAGTAAATCTGAGAGCTAATAAAAACAGCTCTGTGATCTGACAGAGGGATGCAACTTCAGGCACTGAAGTTCTTCAAGCAATTTGTACCTAGTTTAATGCCTTAAAGGAAACTTGGATTTTATTAGTAAGGCTTGCTAGCAAAGTTCTTCCTTGTATTCCTATATTCCTGTTCTTCCTATATTCAGAAGCCTCCTCACATCAGAAGAACAGATACCATCTCCAACTGCAAAACTGTCTATCAACATTTTAAAAAGCATCACCAAAATCTAGAAGCAGTTTCCCAAGATGTAGTGAGAAGTGTGGGGGAAAGAAGAGTTCCTCATCATGGATTATTTTATATATGGGGGAGGAAATAATCTTTCCATCTTCCAAAGCATACAGTCAGTAAGAACCCCAACTATATCTGAGAGAGCTTCTGAAAGGTTCGTCTGGAAAAATTTCTCCAAATGGCAAATGTATTCATGACTGCTGCCACGCTTTGAATGTTTTACAAAAAAGAGGATGATGGCTATATTGCTTGCAGAGGCCAAGGTGCAGGACTGCATTCCCACCTCAAGGCAACACCATAGTAAGCTCAGAGTAGGGAGCAAAATGTGCTATAAAACATCAGACCCAGTGAAGTGTCTCATTGGTATACATCCTGTGGGGATGCCTCGCAGTTCACACTCCCAGGCATTCCTCCTGAGATGTTCAGGAAAGATGGTTTCCCTTAAACAAAAAGATGCATTTGTCAGTGATGATGGCTGTGCTAAGGACCAAGTTCTCTGTGAAGTGTTCAGTGGCCGTTGAGGCTTTAGACTCGTAGATTCAGCTTAGTGTATAGTGCTGGCCACAGATGTCGGATAGCACTGTCTTACTGGTATGTAAGTGGTGCGTGGGATTCTGACACGCTTCACCAGAAGCAGCTAATCGGTGTTTTACCTGTTTATAAATCATGCTGTACTGGTGGTGCTGGCCCCCACAATTCCATATTTTCAGATGCTGATTAACAAAATCAGTTGGCCAAAGAGAAAATAAGTCTGCTGTTTCACAGTGGGGGCTGTTATTTCACAAGGTAAAACAAGTGGCTCCTTGTTCATTTGTTGGTGTTGTAAGACAAGTTGATTTATTGCCTTGAAGGGAGAGGATTATGGGCCTGTAGTATATTAATAGCTTCAGAAAAGTCTACTTTTTGCATATGAAATCTAGTAGCTCTTTTCTCAAAGTGCTGTCTCAAATTTCTTAAGTTACAGAATTCAAGTTCTGTAAATACCAGGGGGTAGACCAAGTTCTTGCGAGCTCTCATGAAACATTATTGTGATTAGGCTTTCTGAAACTAAGTGTTTTTGAGGCATTGCTTGTAAGGAGTATTGCCAATGAGAACATAATGAGATCAAGAGGCCACTGGCTGCTCGCAAAGTAGTCCTATTCAAGAAAGTGTGAAAAGTGACAGCATTTGAGAGAGACAAAACTGTTGTGTGTTTTTTTTTTTTTTTCCTCCCATTTGTTTTCCATAGCTTGTTGCTATCTGGCAATGGGCAAGAACCAGTTCATGTTTCCCTTCAAAAGGCCTGTTTTTCTTACCAAATATCTTGAGTAGACAGGATATAAAACAGCTTTTTTTGGAGAGTCCAGAGAGTAACTGCTGATACTCCCCTGAAAGTAGTAAGATGTGCCTCGGAAATAAGGCCAGCTGGCGTTCAGGAGTAGGTGTACAATTAAATACGTGTGTGTATTGTGTCTCTGTTTTACGGGATGCCTGATTGCTCTAACTTACAGTTCGTCTGGTGTCTTGTTACGAGCCTCAGTTGTCAATCTGGGCAAGTTTGCAGCAGGTTATCAGATCTCAACTATTTGGGTTTGTTGCTTTCTATTCTGTTTGTTCAATATGGGAACAAATGGGAAATACCATTATGTGACATAGCTTAGTTTGCACATTTACTTGGCCAACCTCTCTTTTACCTTTCTTCAGTGTGTTTATCAGCCTGCTATAGTAAGACAATGTTAGGCATGGTTCCTCCTTAACACTCCTTGTGCTAGGTAAGGGCTGTTGTACCTCTATTTTTAAAACACTCTTTTCTGAATGTCGATTTGTAATAAAAACAGCTAAGACTTTCTCCTTCAGTTCAGCTGCTCTGAGAACATACCCCTCAGGACTGCTTAGTCCACTGGACACTGTGGTTTTCAGCTGTGGTCCACAGGCTACTTTTAAGGGACTTGGCAAAGGCAGCCAAGAAAACTGAACTTGGTGAGATTAAATTTGCTGTACAGGGGTCTTCATCTTCACAGGAATGTTCTTAAGGCTTCATGAATTAAAATGTAATAATGTTTTTAGAAGGCTGAAAACAACACATACCTTCTTTGAAAGTCATTTTTGTATCATGATAGTTCAAAAAAGTCATCAGGCCTCTAGTCACCAGAGTACCCTAACCTTTGGCACGCAGAAGAAAAAGAATCTTGCTAGGTTATCAGATTATATTTATCACATAGTCACACATTTCATAAAGGGTTAGACCTCTTCATCCTATATGAATTTATGTTGGGCTGTATTGATATTTTCTAGATATCATTTATAAAATGAGTAGTGCATGTTTGTGTGTCTGCTGGTTTAAGGTGAGATGTGTATCAGAAACATACATCATCTCCCCTGCCTTTTCACAGGTATGGGTTCCTTATTCTTAAAATGATGAATGTAAGAACTGCTGATTTCTCTCAAACTTGTTGCCCAACTACTGTATGTAGTTTTGTGTTTATGGAGTATATCTTCTAAGTGCTTCTGTGTGAGTGTTGTGAGCAGATTTTACAGACACGGAAAGCTATGAGAGATGAAGGTGGTAACATATGGGTAGTGGAAGGGTTTCTCATCATTACTGAGGAAAACATTAAGCAAAGGTGCTCGTGTAGTGGTGTTAATCTGAATGAGTTTCTTACCTCTTTGATGGTCTGTGTATATATCTACACCAGTAGAGTTGGTCATGTTTGTAAGTGTATTGAAACACAATCCTTGCTACAGTAAAATTGTACAATAAATGTCTGTGTATTTGCTTAAGGAAGGGCCAGAAATCAGATTTGTGCCACAAGGAGCTGCCACCTTCCCTTTTTAGCATGATGCAGTGGGGCAGAGAGAGCACACCTTCAAATGCCACTGGGTAAAGGCCTCCTGGCTCTTAGTAAGTTGAGGTATTGCTGTGCTACAGTTCTATTTAACAGATTACCAGTAAGCTCAGTGGCTGGGAGACATCCGTGCTGAGGCACTTGCTAGTCTTCATCTCAAAGGAGGTGCCAGCTTTCTTTGTTGGTTCTGTGCTGTTCATGTAAAAGGATTGACTGTGTCCTAGAGAAGCCCTATCAGTGCTGAGACTGGCAGCAGTTTCCTTGGGGGATCTGGTTAGCAGTAATACGCGCCTTCCTGCAAACGGACGGGGTAATGGCCTTTGGCACCTGACTGATATTTCAGTACCGCTTCTTTATCCAAGAAGGCACAGGTGTATTTCCCACTGATTGCACTAGTGCTGCTTACAGTACTTTGGGGCAAATACATAGCCTATTGAATATGCATATTACAGTAACATAAAAAATCGATTCATCATTTAAAATGGTGGATGCAAGCCATTTTTGCATGCTTTCATGTATGGCATGCTTCTTGTTTATATTTCTGTTCTTTCCAATACTGAATAAGAAACCACTCTTCATTCTCTGAAGCACCACACTGTGTGCTTGTTCACTTTTTTGTAAACTTCTCACCTGTTCTAGCATCATACATTGAAAGTGGTATTAGTGTTTTAAAACCATGTACGAGTAAATTGATTATGTTCATTTCAAAATCCAGATTGGGCAGCTTAGCTCATTTCCAGGACTCTGCTGAAAAATGCCTCATCAATGGGCTCTGTGGGAGTGCTGTCATTTTGGAGATTTAAAAATAGATAAATTGTCTAGAAGATTAGGCTATCAAAGACATGTTGCTTTTAAAACTCCTCCTTGACTGCAAACTTGAGACCAAGTCACCAATATTTTAATATGGTCAGTACCCTTCAGACTGTCAGTGGATTGCTTTTTGTCACATGCGGAAAAAAATTGTTGTGGAGTTGTAAGAAACTAGGTTTTAAGACACAAAATCCAACAGCTCATACTTCATAACTCCTCTGCAGAGACATCAGCTATTTCATGAGTGCTGACAATGTACTACTCAATTAGCACTAGGAGCGGTTTTGTCGTGTCTGGATGAAAATGCATTATCTACCTGCAGCGTGGAATGGCTCTCTCTGACACCCCCTGTCGATTTCCTTTGCAGGGCTCACAACAAGACTGACTTCTCAGGTGGGAAGGCATTTCCAATGGAAGCACATAATGCCAGGAGTTTTCTGCTACCTTTTCAAGCCAATGACAAGTTCTGAGTAATATAAATGATTTTTCCAACTGAGCAAAATATTAATCGTGTCATAGAGTTGGCATTAATTTAGCATTTGTGATGTGTAGTGGCTGCAGTTCAGATTCAGCCCTGTATGGCAGTGGAAACGGGCACCAAATCTGCTGAGATCATGTTAACCTGACCTAGCATCAGAAGAGAGGTTACCTGGAATTAGTTTTCATTACTCGTTTTCTCAGTTTATCTGTTCCAGCCATTTCCCACGTGAGTTATTCTTATGAAATACAAGTACACATTTCTGACAGCAAGGCAGCAGGAAGTGCAGCTGATAGCACACGGTTCTAGTATTTTGCTCCAGCATCATTATAATACGTTCCTAGAAATCACTAAGTGTAGCCAGAATGCAATTCTCCCACCCACAAAAAGCTCTGCAGCAAGAGCTGGCAGTCTGTGGCCCTAAATATTTATGGCCTCCTTCCTTCCTTTGTCAATTGGGCTTCATGTGCCTTGCTAGGAAAGCCTTCTCAATAGGTAGCACACCCCATTCGTACCATGCTTACTTCTTCATGTCCCCAGTGTCAGTCACTGAAGATTGTGGCCCACTGTGAGGCTGATACTATTTATATTTATGGCTAAATTTAACCAAAGGAATTGCAAATTAAACATCCTCACACACACTTGCTTTATAACTCATAAAATGTCTGAACAGAAAAGTTCATTGTGAACACAAGGAGAGAAATCTGAGAAATTGTGAAGCGTGATCCAAATACCAGGCCCCTTCATAGCAGTTTAAGTAGATAGTACAAAATCGTGTTAAAATGTTTTTCCCAAGCTGTGTGAATAAAGTCTTTATTAAGTTAAATGAAATCTGATTTGATATAAAAGAACTCATAAATCATCTTTTACGATCTTCTGTTCAGCGTCAGGAGCGGTAGACATTTATATGTCGTATACAATAATATCTCTGCCCCCCAGTTTTCAGACGCCTTTTCTAACTAATTGGGTTTCCTTACATTCATTTTATTGTACTTGAAGTTTAATATTACACCACCTAACATGGTAATCGATTAGTAGGGGGCCAGACCCTGTGACACCTTTTTATCATGCAATTTTACAGGCCTATCTGCACCTAGTTAATCTTTTTCCCTCATAAACCCAAATCACATTCCCTACATCCGAAGTACTTGCAGCTCCTTAAAGGCACAGGTTGCCACCGATGGTCTATGTTCTCATTATGGTTGATGATTCTTGCAGTTTTATTTTCACTCAGAGCGTTCCTCCAGTCCATCATGGCTATTGACATGTGAACTGGTGCATAAGGTGAGGATTGTTTGTTGCTCTTTTAGATGCTAGAGTTTCCAGAATCCAGTTTTTGTGTATTTGTCAGCTGTGGTATAGCTGCTGGTTTGCTAAGCTGCTCCTTAATGAGTCTCAGGAGGCTTGGACACCACATACTGCTGGGTAAGAAACCCTGTAGCTACTGCACAATGAGCCCAGTCTGCCAGAAGAGTTAGGGACCTGAGGTGGGTACGAGTCCCCCTGAGCATCGCAGGTTATTAAGGTGGTGCAATCCCTCATTAGCACCAGGAGACCAGAGGTGTTGCAGATGGATGGGGAAGCTTTTTCCCACCCGCAGCACTGAGAGCTGTGTGTGACACTGATCTGGGGACCTGCATGGGGCTGGCTGAGAAGCGATGTTTGGGGTAGAATGGGCTCCCCTGGTGCCCCACAGGAGGTTCTGGGCATGCAGGGCTGCCATGCGATGTCAGCTCAGGGGATGTGCTGCAGGGTGCTTGCGGTGTGTTTGGTGTGGGTGGGTGCTGATGGGGGTCCCAAAGGAAACTTTGGGAGGTGGCATGGACTTGGGAAGCAAGAGGTCCAGGCACCTCTGACATGGGATGGATCTGAGGGTCACGTATGGAGTAATAACAACATGTACTGTAGGGTGACAAAAATGTTGTGCTTTATTCTTAATAAACGTATGACCTGCTTTTGAAAAATCAGGCTAGCTTAGCTTTAGCCAGCATGGTATTTCTTTGTCCTTTCCTAATGCAACTTTCTAACCCCCAGGAACTGCAGAAAAAAAAAAATCTTTTGTGTGTTTTTTGTTTGGTTGCTTTTCTTTTGTTTGTGTTTTTAAAGAAGGTTGTAAAGAAGTCAGGAAAAAAATGTATTTTCAAGTTTTAATTTCAAATTAATTTTGTGATTTAATCAGCCAAATGTAGTTTAGAAACTGGAAAGCATTACTGTTTCACAACTTAAAACCATTATTCCTTTCCAGCTATTACCAGGCTGTTAATTCCAGGCAAACACTTAGCAAATTGCAGGAAACCTGCCTTTAATTTCCAGCCCCATTTTCTGTTAGAAGAGCTCATCATATTTTTCAGGCAGCAAGTCAATGTGGAAGCATTTATGTAGCTTCCTCCCCACTAAGTCCATTATGTCTGTGTCTTTGGTCGTGGGTTTGCTCTGCTAATATGTCATGGACTCAGCAAGCAGGTTACTAATCAGAAGGTTAAAGGGGACTTGCTGAAATGGAACTGCATAAGCCAGACTTATGCAAAGAAAGGACAAAGGAAAGCAAGGAAGAGACCAAAAAAAAAAAAAAAAAAGAGGGCAGCAACAGCTTTTGCTGTGATCTGTGCAGTGAGGGTGAGGTTAGCCTGCGTGTTTCTGGCTTATTTTGTTCCACTTCAACCAACATAATGTATTTCAGTGCAGGCTATTTTATTAGGCGTTTGCCTAAGATCAAACATTTCCTTAACTCTGATTTGTCTCCTCAGCACTATAATATTTGTAGTGGATAAATACAATAAAGTTAGGAGTGTTTCGGAGAAGCCGGCGGTATGACGGGGCTTATTTACACTGAGCGGCGAAGAGCAGAACTGTCCCACTTCGCGGTGACCCCAGCTGATCGATCAGCATGTTAAAAAGCAGCACTGTGCAATCTTGCCACTTTGGGCGCAAAAGTCTGTCTGCATTAGCCAGGAGCTTCACCCAGCCTAATAGACCTTGTCAAGAGGTACAGCGCAGTGCTAACACGCTTTGATGTTTTTCAGCTCAGAGGTACTCGCATACTTGCCAGGTCAGGTATTTCAGCATCCGTATGTAGACATCCATCTGTAGATGTGTAATTTGAAAAATGGTTTTATAATAAATGGAAGGCAGCCGTGTCTCCATTTTATGGAATCGTGAGCAAGTACTAAAAAGTTTTTTTTGTTTGTTTTTTTTTGTTTGTTTGTTTGTTTTGTGAAACATGTTTGTCTTAAAACCTGCTCTGGTTTCTGAAAACAAAGAGCAACCAAGAAATTCAAGAATTGAGATGCAAGTTGCAGAGCGTTATCTTCTCATTATCATAGTTACTTGCATATGTGCTTATATGATAATTATTTTTACAGTCCCAATGATTTTTACCAAGAAATAGGATGTTTTTCATGTAGCAATTTAATAGCATATAAACACCCTTATTTATCTTGATACCACATTTCAATATTATCACCTATGTAGCAAGTACATAATATTTTTCCATTCATTAAAATCATTACTAGTAAACAATGCATTGTGAAAAAGCATTGTGAAACAATCTGTAGCCTTTCAACTCATTCCTTTCATGTCATTTCATTCAATTTAAGCCTGTTTGGCATTGTCCAAGTTAACAAGTCACTCTCTTGTTCAGCATCTACTGCTGGCAACCCATAGCTCAGTGTCTCATCCAGAAACACGAAAGGCCTCATTAAATCTATTTTAGTATGAGTTAACAGATCTCCAAATTAACCTTTCTTTAAAAGTAAAATAAAATAAAATAAAAATAGTAGAGGTCAGCCTGCTGGTACCACAAAGTTTGCTGACCACAGAGATTTTTCAAGCATGATGGCACATTTGACTGCATGGTTGTCTCATCAGTTTGGCAGTGATCTGTTCAATGCCAGCTAGGAGTGCTAAGGCTCTAAGTGTCTGAAATGTGCTAACATGTAGTGGTGGGGTTTTTTGTAAGCAGGAAGTGAGAAATGGAAGAGACAATGTCTTTACCTTTTTATTTATTTTTTTTTTTCCCAACAGCAGTAAATTATTGATGTGAAAAGACTTGGCTAGTAATTTGGAGGATGGAATGCTCGTCTCTATTTGCTTGCCAATTCTTTGCATGCCAGCATGTTTTTACATTTTGTTGTTTTGTGGTTTGGGGTATTTTTTTACTATATTTTTTTTCTGTTAAAATCCTCTACCTTTCACTGATAGGTAAATACAAATCAATAGGATCTCACAGAATTGCAGCAAGGCTATACATTGAAATCCATGTCTTACTTGGACGTGGACTGTTAACAGTATAAGGCAATTAACAAGACCTCCAAGGAAAAAACTAAACCTGTATATGCTGGTAGTAATAATGATCTTAAGCTGTGCCTGAAAATGTAGGAAAAATATTACTGAAGTTATTTTAAGCCCATTACATTTCAGTAAAAGATACAGAAGATAACGTATTTTCAACAGAAATCACAAAATTCATCTGCATTACACCTAAAAGACAAATGACAAGCATTTTCAAAATTTACCCATGGAAATGTCTAAATAAAAGCACATAAGCATCAAACACGGGCAGAAGGAAATGTTAATAAAGTATTGAGCAAAGTGAAGATGCTGAGTAGAAATAGTATTTTAGTAGCAACATTATTACAGCAACATCTATATTTTTGCATTTCTGTCTTGCAGGTAAATGAAATATGAGTATAAAATATGTCAAGTAACAGAGAAGAGTGCAAATATCTGTAGCAAGGTGCAAGATAATGTAAATTTGTTCCTTACGTTGGTTTAAGTTTCTGCAACACTGAACCAGATTTGTGTGTTTGCTTTTGTGTTTGTTTTTTTGGCTTTATTTAAGGTTACACAATACAAATATCAAGTAATGTGCTTCTATTTAAAGAGTGTGTTGCATGGCCATGGTGCATTCTTCTCCCATTTGTCACTACCTAACAGAACATGGTAGCACTAGTAAAATTATCTGGGGGTTGGTTCTAAAAACCCTCTCACTGTTGAACTCAACAGAACATCTATGACATAAAATCACGCCAGGGGACACGGTGACTCATTAAGAGCCTACCTATAACATCTAAGAAGCAAAAAATTGTGTAATCGGGGGGACTTCAATGAAATGACTAAGTTCTGTACGTCTTATGCAGTCAGTACTAAAAAGACTTTGACATTTAAAAACATCATTAAAAATATTGGTGCAATAAATTCTTTGTTAAACATCATGTTGTGGCTAAGAAGGAAAAAATCACAGTGCTGGCTTAGGTAAGCAAACAGATTAATTTATGGCTTTGTTGAATAGCGGAAAATTAAAAGCAGGAAATTCTGTGTGAGAAACTGTAATGAAAATTCTCTCAGTAAATTAAAAACCCATTTCACAAACTTTCAGGTTTGTGCTGAAAACTGCCCCAAAGAGGAAACAAAAAGCCCTGATAAATGCATCCATTTGAAAGAATGCATATTGAAAAAAAAAAAACAAATGGAAGGGATCATAAGGTGATGATAATTGAATATGTTTCAGATAAGAAGTTTGGAAAACTGATGGGCAGGAGGTCAAATTAGTGAGAAATAACCTGGCCAGTATGTTTCGTGGTCTTCTCCTTTTCTTTAATGGACAGTGGGCTTCTTGTTGTGGTCATTAAGATGATACGGAATAAAAGAATTCCTAATAATGTTAACCAAATTTAGATAAAAATTGAAGAGTTTCCCACAATTAAGCAGAAAATGCTGAAGTATTCAATATTTATCTTCTGTGCTTGGATAGAGGAAGAAGCAGCAAAGAGAACAATTAGATAATATGATTTAAATATTTTCATTTTCCATGAAAATACTAAATTGTAGCTAGTAATACAGAGTATTTTCAAGCACTAAGGCCTGTTACCTGAATTAGAGTAAAAAAAATATCTAGTGGAACAAGTACCTATAAAGCAGATGAATGTAGACTGCAAACACTAATGCCATTTTATAGTAAACTGTGAAGTAAACTGTGTAGTTACTTTTACAGTAAACACAGAGGCCACCTCTGCAGCCCCCTGCTACCAAGCCCTTGCCATGTAAACCCAATACAACTTCGATCAAAAATATTTTAAAAACTGGATGAAGAGTTCTTCTAGTCAGTTGGCTATCTTGTTGACTAATTAAGTTGTCTAACACTGGAAAATACTTAAAGACATGAAAGTAAGTTATGACCAGTTCCCTATGCTTTATAAATATTGATCATGTATAATTTCAACTACAAAGGGCTGACTTTTTCAGGTGAAATAACTGAATGAATGATACAGGAATCATTTGTGTGAATTTCCCATTAACATTTACCATTCAGTGGCATTTCTTAGCATCAAAACTAATTAACCACTGAAGCCAACAGTGTGCTTGCAGTGATACCTCTGAGTCTGACTTCCATTTGTAACATGCAAGACTACAGACTGTAGCAGGTTTTTCATGGTAGAATTACAATCTTTATTTAAAAACCTTTCTGAAGAAAGATGCTAGGAAACTTCTTTTACAATGTCTGCTTTATTTCCAGCTGTTTTCTGTAGGCTGTTCTGTTAAAGGCATAGTTAGAATAATTGATATAAAACCTTTTGCAACGGCAGGATTGTGGTATTTCTGACCACCTGCAAAATGGTGGCCATAGAGTAGTAGTGAAATGAGTAAAAAGGACTAGGTACTCACTGCATTAATCTTTTTTTCCTCTGTGATCTTTTTTCTGTTACCTGTAATAGGGCTCTAACCTTTAAATGGTCTCAGACTTGAACAATTCTTCATGATCTAGCTATCTCAGGATTGTTTTAGTTCAATTTAATATAACTTTTAATTCACTGATTTTCAAGCTATTTGTGGGATTTAACTCTTGATGCAGGGGTTAATAAGTAACGATTTGAGTAATTATGAAGTGATTGAATAAATAAATACGAATTCATTAGAAAAAAATCTTAATGCTACTGGCTTTTTCCAACAAATGGATGTTTAATATTTCTTTTTCATACCTTTCTCCCATTAAAGGACAAACATACTAAATCTCTGCTTCAGAAGACTAAAGAAAAAAATATGTTGGTCTGTTTATACAACTATTATTCCTTAAGTTTTGATTATTATAATAGAAAATACGGTTTATTTTTAAGGATGAGAGTAAATCTGCTATAGTTAAGCCAATCCAATATTTAGCTGCATCAGAAGGGGATGGTCCCATCCCACTTGGCTCCAGTGGAAGCACTGACCATTTCTTGTGCAGACAGGAGTTAGAGGCACAGAGCATGTCACTGGATGATCCAGAGGTGATGGTCGATGTTTGTGTTCGCTGCTCTGGTACTTCCTTGATCACACCTTGCCACGTGGTGGCTGTTACTCCTTTGTATTATTGGTGGTGCAGGCTTTCATCCAATTCCTTGATGAGCTAGCTGGGGGTGTTGAGCCAGCAGAGGCTAATTCCCCACTCTCTCCCTGTTTCTTTGGATAGGTTCCTGAAAATTTAATAGCTTGAACTTGCTTCCTGCAGACTCAGATGAACAACACGGTTGACACAACACTTAGAAGGCAGGGCTTTGGAGAAGATGGCCATACCTGCAGCAGCACCAAATATTTGAGTGTCAGCTTTAATGGAACTATACCCTAACCCCGAAAAAAATCCCCTCCCATTATCAGCCGGCTGAGTGAACTCACCCTGCAGCTGCACAGCCTGAGCTAACAGAAGGGAGGGGAGAGGAGGCAGGCGGGCAGGAATCCATGGCTTGAAGGGGTGGGAAGCGGGGCCTCCCCCTTTGGCAGCCGCTAGCTGTTAGACTGGCATGGCTGTAATACGAAACTGCTCAGGGCTTGCTGAGGAATGTGGAAGTGTCTGCTTTGGTTTTACATCATCTAATTGGTGCTCAGTTATACTTCCTCATCACTCATCGCAATTTGTATTTCGATTAATAATTGTTTGTGAGGCAGAGAAAGGAAGAAATGCAAAACCAAAATTTTGAACTGCAATTAGGACTTTATGTAAATAATTAACCACTTAAAATATCTAGTTTAAAACTAAATGTAAATGTATTTCAAAGCCTGATAGTGCCCCAATACAGGGGCACTCCCTCCCAGAGTAGGCACAGCGCATTGTGCTGCTGCACATTCAGAGTTGACCGTCCTTTCATAAGAAGGCACAAGCTGTAGCAGGAATTCACTGTCTGCTCACGTATTTGTTCCACCTGTATTTTCTCAGGCTTCAGAAACCGGGTCTCAAGTTAGAACAGGCAGATCTTACAGTTTTGATCTGGTTCTTGGATCAGGCAGGTAAGTGCCATTAAACAGGAGGCAGCGTGGCACCTACGTCTGACGTAAGTTGTTCCTGCTTCGAGTGTCTCTTGCCTGTTTCCTTTAGCGACTCTCTTTTGTGTCTGCTTAGCCATCTTTCAGATACTTCAGAACGATACCCTTGTTTCCACAAGCTTTCTTAGCATTGCTGATGTCCATGCAGGCTCCCAGCTGAGTGGGCTTGCTGTCACACAACCCAGTTTCTCCCATATGTGTGAGCAAGGCATGGGACTTCACAAGTGTTCAGTACAACGTGCAGAACTCGATCTGCGTCAGGTAGATCTGATGGTGTCAGGACAGATTGGAGGAAAAGCAGCTCGTTCTGTTAGCTTGTTTATTCTGGGAGCAGTTATGATTTTGAAGCAATAGAGTGACTGACTTCAGCCTAGTTAATACCCAGAGAATACTGTTCTGCTGCTTATCCAGCCAGATCCAGTATATTGCTTGGAGAGTAGGGTCTAGATGCCTTCAAGATCAGGCTGCCAGAAGTATGGACAGCTTTCTGGTTATTCAGAAAGGAAGGTAGGATTTCAACTTCCTATTCTAGGCTTTCTAGGTTTAGCTTTTAATAGTTAAGCGTGTAGTTTACAGCTTTCAGGACCAGCACCTCCTTGTGCTTAGGCAGCTATTGGAACACCCGTTGTAGAGATGCGGTAACTTCATCCTGGATGTTTGTCATCCCATACTGAAGGGTTGTGAGTCAGTGCAGCCTCACTTGAAAGCAGCCCTGAGTTTTGTGATGAGATTAATACAAGTCACTTTCTTTGCTTCGTAGTTCATCACAAACTTGAGTAAGGAGGAAGAATTGTTGGTAATTGTGCTGGGGTACATTGAATTGCAGGCCCAGGTTTAGAAATTAATGGACAATACTGTGTTAAAACGGTAATGTTACTTCATAACTGAGAACAAATAGTGTATGCAGTGAAAAGTAAGCCTGTCCTTTGGTAAGCTCTTTTCAAACAACTGTACTGGTGGATTTGTGAAGTTTCCTGGGATGTGCTCTGAGTCATGTTCTTACAATAGCCACTTACTCTCCAAAAGAATAGCCACTTACTATCCAGAGTGTTAGTGAAGAAATAATGTTAAAAACCATTTATTTTCTGCTATTTTTTTCAAGCTACAGGAATTATCTGTATTTCATCTGAAAGCACGCTTATCTTTTCCTGAAGTTTTGACACTGCCACATGTTTTACAGTTGAAAAACAGAACATTCTAGCTCTGTATTCCTGAGAATGCCTCCATCTATCTTGAGACTGAAATTCCAAATTAATAAATACAAAATCGGTAATTTCAAAGTTAGTAATTTAAAAACTGATGACATTTTTGACTCTGGTCTATTATAAGTAACAAATCAATGAATAAAGATAGTACTAAAAATATAACCTTTCCTATTATTATTTCAAAGTTAAATAGATGTTATTATTGCTCAATACATTTTGTTTTCTGTGAAAGTATCAAAGGGATGCATAGTTGTTACTTGTACGGCTGTTTTATCATTCATACCAGGGGCTCCACACTGGTAAGGCCCTGTAAGTTGGTCCGGGCACCACAGGAAGGCTTGGGGTGAGCTTGGAACCTCCTTATCTCATAGTGAAGCACTTAGGATGGAAAAGAGAAAAAGCAAAGCTCACCCTCTGAGCTCAGCAGGCAATTGCTCTAGCATGCCCAACATGACTGTATCACCTTGCTATTTTCCCAGCATCCTCGATGCACTTAGCTCTGCTTGAGGTTGGACCCACTCTATCTACAGAAGCCTTTCTGCCCTTCCCGTGAGGTTTTACAGCCCTGTCATTTACATGTTTTCATGTGGGAGGGCTTTTCTCCTGTTAATGAGTTGCCTCAAGTAGATTTCCCATACCAGTAGAGAAAAAAATTATGTAATTCAGTGAGAAAAGGAATTCCAGCATTCTTGCAAAGCAAATAGTCCTTTAGCCAATAGCTAAAAAAAATAGTCAATAGCTCCTTTTGAGCTTGGTTATGTATAGGTACTCTTCAACTGAGAGAATAAATATGTAGTTATATATATGTATGTTTAAGAGTGTATTTGTACTTGAATGTGACTTAAAGACAGTAGGAGTGTTTGCACTTAGACACATTTGTCTATGAGCTTTCACAGTACTGTGAAGTAAACAGTCTTTCCAAATTTTGCATACCTATACGTGCTAGGAAACTGGTAGAGCTGAGAGAGTTAGTTATGCTGCATTTCACTGAGCTGTTTATATCAGCTAATCATGCTCTATGTCATTAGTTCCCTAGATAGGTAGCTCTATATGCACTTTTTTTCACCTTGTTTCCCATGTTATTCACTGGAAATCTGGGTTTACCCATCAAGAAGTGCACTGTTACTGTATAACATTTTATATGTTTAAAATGAACATTCAGATTACTATAGTCCATATGCTTCACTGAAATTACCAGATTTCGCTGGAAACTTAGCAAAGCACAAGGAAAGAGGTCTAGGTGAATCTAGGATGTTCTGTAAGTCCGTCTGCATTTAGATTGCTGGTTCACAACTAGATTTGATTTGATTTTGCAACTCTAAGCACAAATACAAGAGGATTGTTAACAAGTCCTATCTTAAATAACCTTGCAGATCAGTTTCCATTTCTGGGATCACTTGTCCACCACAAGAATGTGTTTAAAAGAAAGTATGTAGGTAAAGAAGTAAGAATATTCATAGCAATATGACTGAACTCTTTCCTCCTTTTTTTTTTTTTTATTTCATGCTGGGGGGTGGTGTTTTGTTTATAGATAGTTTAAGAACAAATGGTAATTTGAGGACAAGAAATTGTGTTTTAGCTAGGAGGTGTTTCCTAGACTACAGGGAACTAGGAATACAGAATCACATGAGGCCAAGGCTTAGAGGGATCCTTGAAGCTCACTGGGTCCAACCTTCTGTAGAAAGCTGGGCCTTAGCCTTCAATTATCCATGGCTATGCCAAGCCAAGGTTGAAATAATTTCCATCAAGGGAGATCCCACCACTTCTTTGGGCAACTTAGTCTATTTTTAATTGTTCTCATAGTGAAGTGTTTCTTTATATCCAGACAAAATTTTCTTAGAAGCAACTTGGGCTTGCTGCCTCTCATCCTGTCACCAAACACCCCTGTGTAGAGACTCCCTCCATCTTCCATATCACCGCTTTGTAGGCATTGTGATTAGTGTCCCCTGAGCCTTCTCTTCCCCAGGCTGCACAGGCCCCTTTCCTTCAATCTTCCTTTCTGTGTCAAGTTCTCCCCTGGCGGTTCTCCAATGGTCTCTCTCCAGTGTCCTCCTGCTGAGCTGGAGGGACCAAATCCCTTTTGTGTTTCTACACCCATCACCATGGAAGTATTTTAAGGAGGCAACGTATATGATTTTGTGGAACCCATCAGTTCAGTGCTGTGCAGTGTTTTTATATATGTTGGAAATAGGCTATGAGATTAGTTTTATGTTATCTGAAGACATACACATTTTGGTGCAGTGCTTTTTTGCAGAGTTTAAACGTTTTAATTATGTATGTTCTTGCCTTTTCTTTCATACAGTATGGATGCTAGGATTTGGAGCTGCAGGGGGGGAAAGAGGTTTCTTTCTTCAAACAAAGAAAAAGGGAAAACTATTCATTTGTTCTCTTATGTCTCCCACAATTCGAGACTGCTGCTGCATCAAGTAGTACTGAATTGTGAGTGCTGGTTTTAAACAATCAGCTGAGTGGTGGTTTTAAACAATCAGCTACATACTAAAACATATTTTCAGGCACTACACAGCATCAGTAAGGTTGTGTACTGGAGTTGAACTGCAATCCCAGAAGTAATAATAAAAGATTTTTTTCAAGGAAGTCCAACAAATAAAATTGTGCTATCATCTTAAGACAATGACTGACGGCATTTGTATTACTTATATATCCTAAACCCCGATGTTCCCTGACTCACATTAACCTCTTGCACAAGGATCACAAATCTTCAGAGGATCTCTTATATCTAAGTAATTTACTTTCTGTCAAACATATAAAACAAATCTCAGTAATACTTGCCGTTAAGGGAGAGAAAGAACTTGGAAGGGAAATCTCTATCATGGTCTGCCCAGCACTTTCACTGTCCAGATCAGACAGATGTGAAAATCCTTGTTTCAACACTCAGAACCATGGTTAGACTGATCTTGGTTAAATGCATTAGTGCAGAGTCTGCTGAGATATGTGGGAGGGGAAAAAAGGATTCTGTCACAAGATTATTGATAAAGACTTTTTGTAATTACGTGAAATAAGGCAGGCTAAGATTAAGCATTGCCAAAATTTCCTGTCTTTATATACAGGTATTGGCGTTCAGTTTTAGCTCCGTTTAAAAATAAAGTAAGTGAAATTCCCAGGCAACAAAATATCTGGGAAAGTTTAAACTTTCTTACATACATTCTTAGTTGTTGCTCTTATTTCTCTTCTGTTGCTCTGTCAGGCACTGCTTCGTGATTTCTAGCTTATGCTACTTGGTGCATAGTTCTAGATCTCTTCAAGATGGTCTCCTTTATTTCCTGTTCTGTAACACATATCTTTGCTTTTAATTAGTTTGTTTTTAAGTTTCCGCATATTTATATGATACTAGAAATATTTCTGTATGATCATAGCTTAAATGGTGCTGGTAGACCTCTTTTATCCATGTCCTTCTTGCTTATGAGCTTATTTTTGAGTTTCCTTGTATACAAGAACTTGTCTATTTTTGCCTCACAATATAATTATTTTAAATACAGATTTATCTGTGGTTTTGGTGATTTTTTTTTTTTTTTTTAACTGATTGTGCTGGCACTACAGAGTAGAATTTGACAGTGGGGTAAGTCTTATTTAAGAGCATACTTTGCAAGAAACTATTTCCTGTAAAGAAAAAAAAGAAAACATGTAAGCTCACATTTAAATCAAAAACCTGAAGGAAAAGAACTCTTTAGCACCAAATTTCCTAAACTTTATTTCCAATAAATAATCAAAACCTGGAAGTCATTTAGGATTATATCCATAACTTCATTCTAAATTGCTTGTCTTTTTATATTTTCTCTGTATTAGGAGAATATCTGTGTATCAGTCTATTTGGATAAAGAGGAGCTTTGGTAGTGGAGTGAGATGAAGAGGCTTTCACCACAACAAGGAGAGAGGTTAAATGCCTCCCTGGCTTGAAAATGGGTGGGGAGTACTTGAGCGGTGACCTGTGCAAAATCCAGTGTTTAATCACAGTCCTCCTTATAACACTTAGTTACAGCATCACCGAACCAATTACAGCAACATCCAGGCTTATCAGAAGGCTCAGCGGAACAAAGTCCAGAGCAATTCACTTACCCCAGAAGTTAGAGCAGCTCAAATCTGAGAGCTCTGAAAACCACTGCATTGCTGCTGCTGCTGCTATTGCAGCTGAGCTGGGGACAAATGTAATTTTAGTCTCTGATGTCAATCTGGCATCTTTCATGGCTAGTTACTTTATTATATAAAAATAGAATTGTCATATCTTAAAAGGGGGCTATGTAGTAGAAAATTTGACTTTTTTTTAAATTTTTATTTATTTATTTATTATTATTATTTGTTGTTGGAATAGAATTAGGGCAAAAATTCCTAAGAAGCTGTAACTATGGGAGGAGAGACTTCAGAAACCCGTTCCATTGATGCACAGTGCCAAATTCTCATATTGAAAAGTTTTGGCTGAACTACTGGGACATATAGATAATATGGTCCCAGAAAACTTGCCAAGGAAACTGGAGTCTGAAGTGTAGGAAGCTGTCCAAGACCAGACCTCAGACATGCTGCATTCATTACAAGCAGCTGTGCACATAAGAAGCGTTTCTTTATACCACACAACCAAAACCACTGCAGCCTGTCACTGTCATTTTTATACCAAATTGCTGACTTTTTAAGAAACAGAAAAGCGTTTAGCTAAAACAGAAGTTGAAGTGACTGACAGAGGATAATTTGAGGGAGTTTTTATGGTTACTGAGTGCATACTGTATAACTATGCTGAAATGCACGTATATTTAGGATTTTTCTTTATGTAATAAAATTCACTTAGAAAAGAAAGATTTTGTATTGACAATGGTTCAATGTTTACTGTAAATCACTGATGCATACCTTAGAAGATTCCTTAAAAAGCCATGAAGGAGAAAGTAATACGACGATATTATTGTTTTTAGCATTAGGATTTTAAGTTGCTGATGTTTTCTTTTCAGATAAATTCAAATCTGCCTCCATTAGGGGGAGTTACACATTCATCACTAAGTGCCTCAGATTTTCAGGAGGCTGGTATGCTACATTTTCTCTTGCATGTTTTTGTATCCTCTTAGAGTGCTCTGGTTCTGCTAGTACTACCTTGTTCCACTGCAGTAGGACATGATTTTAACCTGTTTAATCAGCATGCAGAAATTTGCAGCAAAGAAGAATGCTCAACTTCATCTCTCTCTGAATACTCAAGGCAAAAATCTCACTGTTCTGATAGTGAAAGTATCCCTATTAATGGGAGGATTTGCAAGAATCAAATATAGATGGTAAGATTTAGAAAACCTGGAGCAAAATTCCCTCTCAAGCAGTTTTGCCTTTGCCCATGGTTGTGTGTGTGTTGTGGGTTGTTTTTTTTTATCCTCTTTGAAACTGTTTCTGCCTCAGCATAGTGCAGGATATCAGTCAGTGTCTGGTCTGTTTACTTTGGTGCAGGAGAGTTTTAAATAGCAATGTGACCCTCACAGTGGCTGCTAGCATGACTATAATCAAAAAAGCAAAGAATACTGATTGACTTCAGCTCATGAATTCTTGTGCCAA
Source organism: Aythya fuligula (assembly GCF_009819795.1). Lineage (NCBI taxonomy): Eukaryota > Metazoa > Chordata > Aves > Anseriformes > Anatidae > Aythya > Aythya fuligula. The sequence goes on along the minus strand of NC_045562.1, from coordinate 21,238,595 downwards.
GATTTAGATGATAATAGTTTAGATATGGTATTGAGCCCATATAGTTATATGCCTGAGCACCCTCCATCTAGCTCCCCTGTGCCGGGGACACTGTCAGAATCCTTTCCTTTCAGGGGAGACCTGAGAACCACAACCAGATGAACTCTGTGCACTAAGTCCTTTGCAGAGTTGCAGTTCCTGAAGCTCACCTTTTGATGGTCACTGCCTTTGCCTGGCTAGATGACCAAGTTACATGTATAGATAGGTCATCCTCACTGTAAGAAACAGCATTTGTGATACTGGGTGATGGACATGTAGACGTGAATCAGTTCGCATCTGTTGTTTGCCAGATGTGGATTGAACACATTAAATGTGGAATCGAGATCTTTCTTGTAATAAAATACATATTTTGTTGGATATGTTTTCCGTGCGGTTTTAACAAGCTGCTTTCCATACCTTTCTACTGTTTTGAGCCCACTTCAACACAGTACTGAGTAAATGCTTTGAGCTGAGTATTGCAACTCTAAAGCAGCACAAGCATCACCAGCAAATGGGAAGGTGGGAAGAGTAATCTCAATGTATGGGAACTTCCAGGGGCTCAGATGATGCTTGCTGCAGTGTAATGGATGGCAGGGGGAAGCCACAGGAAGCTGTGTGTGTGCAGGGGCACATTTCACAAAACTGCTGCGGAAAGCAGAATAAACTCCTTGACACATTGGTAATGCTGTATCTTTACCAATATTGGGGATAATATTCCAATATGCCTTTTAACCTATACTGAGGACAGCTTCCATACTATTAACTTCACCTATTAACTTCAGGACATTAGCAGTAAAAGCAGCATTTTTCTCTGAATCCTTCTCCAGCAGGCTTGACTCATCACAGGTTTCTGAGGCCTCAGAATTGTTCCAGTCACACAGCATTTTAAGTACTAAACACGGCTATGTCCTTCCACCTAGGTTTTCATTTACGTTTTCATTTTACATGCTTTGCTCTTAAAACATAAGCACATGGTATGTGGGAAGAAGAGGAGGAAAATTAACTTGCCCATGACTTGTGCTGATTCATCATCACTCTAAAATGTTCTGTGTCATGCCACCAGCTTTTCTGTGTCCTCAGTCTATACATGCTGTATTTAGTGTCTTTATTTTCCTTGAGAAATAGCATTTATGCCCAATGTCCAAGCACTTGCTCACATTTTAAGAGCTCTTGTATGAGAGAATTCAGCCAGCCTTTGAGTTCCTTCTATTGACAGATAATACCAGAGCCTGCAAACCTGGCAGTGATCGTGGGAAGGGTTTTACTGAAATGTGTTGTTAGTGAAATCATTTAGATGATGGAATTAGGAAATGACAGTGATGAAGTTGGCTGCTGTGAAAACAGCAAAAGAACAGAACTGAACTCGGTGATCTCTGGAGCTGTTTTACACAGGTATGTTTGTGGCAGTCTGACATCAGTGCACCGGAGTGCTGAGCAAATAAATGGAGTACTGGGATGTGGCAGTGGGAAGAAGGACTTCAGGGACTATTACATGTGATAAAGTCTGTGTAATAATATATCGTATTCTGGAGATGTGTGACAGCCTTGCTTGAAATAAGCTGAGCCCAAGTGGTGAGTGTAAGACCTGCAGTACAGAGGCCTGGCTCTGCATGTGAGCACAAGGTGAACGGGCTCACTGAAACGTAGCAAGTGCATCAAAAACTCCTGAATTATGGATAAAAGGAAGGAAGAAATATCTTCTTCTCCTTCCTCCCCTTTTAAGTAAACAGTAACCTTAAGTTCTTCAGTGCCTACACCCTATTTATGAATTTGTCACATCTGCTAGTATTGAGTAAAATTATTTTACTAGCAGTTGGGCATGTTGGCAAATGTTAAGACTGTTGGGTGAATGTGGAAAATGATCACCTGCTGTCTAGGAGAATTAATATCTAACAAATCAACTCAAGGTGTGCCATAAATGCAATTCTAGATGCACTACAGCACTCAGTTTTGTGCCTAACAGCCCACCTATCACCAGGCATTCATCATCTGCCTGGAAACACACCACAGGAGGGAGGTTTGTTAATGTGGGCAGTTCTGAGTGTATATAAAGTATAGAAAACCTGTTCTTATGGTTTACAAACACCTTCTCTTTATTTATTTATTTATTTTTCTGGAAAAGGGAATAAGGTATCACATTAGCAATGATTTTTTTTTCCTTTTTTTTTTTTTTTTTTTTTTTTGCAATTAGCATCCAACTTAATGTTTTGGAAAACATTTATTTTAAACATATAGTTTTTATAACCATTTCATATATGTATATATATATATATTACTCACAAGGATGTGGCTCAGACCAGGCATCAGAATAGTGTGGAATATTATTTATGCCACCTTTCGAAGGCAATAAATGTCATACAAGCATACACAAGTGCAGATATAGTAGTCTTAGATGAATGCTCTCAAACTGTATGTTAGAAATCTGTTTGACAGACTTACTCAAAGGATGAAACTTTTTTCTGATCTTGCCAGAGAAACAACTGTGTAAAAAGAAAATGTGCTCTGGTCATTTGGTTGGTTGGTTTGGGTTTTATTTTGTATTTCTGTTTCTTTTTTATATTGTTTTCTTTTTAAAGAGTTACAATGTAAGAGGAGGGAGAATATGCTGTAATTAGGAGAAAAGAAACAGCTTCTTTTTACTTAGAAAAAAAGGAAATTTTGAACCAAAATGATACAGTGATTTTTTTCTGTTATCTACACTTTACTAAAAACTCAACACAAGATGAAGGACAGCAGCAGCTGAACACACAATCCCAACCACATAGTTTCTGTTATGATCAGTATAATGCTTGTTCCAAGAAATATGTGAAATATTTTCTGTGAGAATCACAAGGACATTGATCTTGTGTGTGTGTGTGCCTCTTTTAAAAATACCTTTATAAAGATTCATTTTGGAGAAGTACCTTGAACTTTTTTTTTAATGAGATGATCAGAATACTTTAAAGTTAAACTTTCTGGAGGTATGAGATGCCAGCCTCATCATTAAAAAGAATAAAGTGTTTTTTTCTTTGTTCTCTTATACCGATAGGATTGCTCTGTTGGTGGTCTTTACCAATTCTCAGAGATTTACAATACGGATTTTTTTTTCACAAAAGCCAATTCTCTTTGTCAGACCTCTATACAAAACTATTTTATGCTAAATAGATTGTTTCAAGCAGCCTGCGCCTACCGTGTTTGTTATGAGATGTCGTGTACGTCATGTGTTTACACGCCAAATTGATCTTCTTTGGAGTTACTCCTTTGTCTCTTTCATTTGCAAGGAATATATTCACCTTCTTCTTTCTATCAAAAGTGTAAATTTTTAATTAAAAATAATAATAATCCCGTAATTCAGAGGGATTTAGAGCTGTGGACTCAAGTATTAAACGTAAATCAGAACTTTGTCAGTTGGAAGCTGCTTATTATGAAGATTAGACACTTGGGCTCCAGTTCGGAGCATTAGTTGTGCAAGCAACTGTTTCTTTGCCTTCTTTTCCAGATGAAAGCCAGTGAGTAGCAGCTGCTGATAGAGGTCTCTGAAAAAAAAATAATATAGGAAAGTAAGAAAAATTAAGAAGAGAAGGTGTTGCAACTATGTCTGTAATAGTTTTCAGGGTTGTGGAGTGTGATGGTGCATTGAAGTGCATCTCGCAAGATAAAAAGAGAAGCCAAATTCACAGTGAGTCCAGTTTGAAGAGAGGTTTAAGGCCTGGATTATATTTGGATTTTTCTTACTTCAGTGAAGGGTTTAAAATTTTTTCCTAAAATACTGTTGTCTTTTAAGGTTAGATAAAATGACCTGAAAGCATTACTTTCTATTGCTTCATCTTGCTTCTGCATAGCAGTTGTTCTGAAACAAGTGAGATTAGCCACTTGGCTCTTTTTTTTTTTTTCTTTTCTTTTTTTTTTTTTCCCCCAGGGTAGCTATTTCTTTCGCAGAGTTCATTGGTACATATCATCTAATCCCCCAGAATTTTTGTGAACATCTCCCCCTCATCATCACTTAGCTGTACACTAAGATAAGAAAAGCATGTATGCGGTGTGTTTTTCAAAAACTCTATTAATCATTCAAAGTATATGTGCCCTTTTCCTCTGTAGTCTACTGACTGACTGGTACTTTAAGCATTCGAACCTAGAAACACAATGGTAAAAAAGTAACTGAGACTATATATGTGACTAGAAACTATGTATGTGAAAAGTATTCAGTATTTTTGTCTTCAATAACTTAGTTTTTTGAGTTCAAGATACCTGATTGTATAATAATTGTAAATTTACATTTTCCCATCATTTTATTTATGACGGGAATTATTTTAGAGTGACTTTTAAGCAGGGCATTGTACCAATAGATAGCAAAATTCGAAGTAGTGTTATACAAGAAATATTTTGCATTTTTTTTACCTTGCCAGATACTGCGTTGAGCTTGCTGCAGAGAGTAGAGGAATATTATTTACTTTACTATATTCATATACAACTCTCTAAAATCACATTGCTAACATACACAGAGTGGTTTTACATTACTTCTTAGGAAAAAAGTCACAGGTTGCCCACTTATATTCAAAAAAGTGTCTCGATTGATTCAACCATTTTGTGAAAGTACTGTATTTTTGCTATAACTCTTGCTGTATCTCAGTTTCATCCACTTACTCACAATTTCCACTTGTATTTTCAGTGCAATGCAAATCTGAAAATGCAAAATCCTTAATACATTCTTGGGAGAGGTTATAAAAAATGGTTAGGCTTTTTCTGTGTTAAGAGGGTAAAAAAAAATAAAAAAATTAGTGTTTTCAGGTACGAACACTGAATCTGTGATCTCATCATCATCTTAGTCTGTTCTCATTTAAACCATGGTAATTATTGCATGAAATATGTCTCATCTTAATGGCTTATCTTACTTGCAAGAAAAAAAATCTAGTCCATTTAGTGGACTGTTGAAGTGCTTAAGAACTGTAAGACATTATATATGTAAATACATTTGTGCACATGCTTTCTTATGGTAACACATGCTATTAATCCTGTGAGTAGCCTAAAACTATTATTTCTACATGATACATTTCCAGGAAGAACTGGAAAACTAAGTTATAAATATTTGACTCAATGAAGTCTGTTTTGTACAACAGACTTGAGAATCTATGTCGCTGTTATATATGATACCTTATCTGACAAAAAAAAAAAAATCTTAGGCAGTGTTTAAATTCCATAGCTTAGTGCCCTCCTTTTTGTAGGGCTGTAAGAAAAACAGGCTCAAAAGTGATGTACTGATGCCGTGCAGTTCCAGCTTCTAGGTAGGTCCGCCATCCATACTTGTTTGTAACGCGCATGCAGAGAATAGTGTTTCTGTAAAGTACGTGCGGCATCTCAGTACAAGCAGCTGCAAAGCTTATTAACTATTCATGATAGGATGCCTTCACAGGGCACTTAGGCTACTACTGTTCAAATAGGCGAATTAGTATTTGGCTAAAAAGGTGCTTGTTTCCTTTTAATAAAAGTCACCGGTCATCATTAATGCTGATAAATGGCTGAAATTTTTATCTTGATGATGAGCAGCAGAAAGGTTCAGCAATTAGGACAGGAAGACTGGCATCAGGTTTTCCGTCTCCCAGGATGCTGCTTTAGCAGTATTGACAAGTCAGCTCTGTGCCTCTCATTTGCCACGTTAAACTGGGCGTAGCAGTGCTTTCTGCTTTGGCGTGACAGTGCTCAGGCAAGATCCTAGTTAGGACTGAACATTAGGTGTGGGGCAAGGAGCCTGGCTGCTCCTGTCTGGGATTCTCTAGTCCAGTGCCTGCTACCCAGAGTGGCTGCGGTGGCACCTCTCCAGTCCTTCCCTGGTGCCAGCTGGGAGTGATGGAGTTGCTGACATTTTGGCTCTCTGTGATAGTACTCGTCTTTAACAGAGGGGGAGGTTGCTTGTCTGTTACTACTTGTACATTCCCGAAAACCGAGACAGATTAAAATGCAAACATAAAAGTAATCATGGTGACCAGGCTGCTGTAACTCTCCCTCCGCAGCCGAATCCAACCCAGCCAATTTTAGAGCTAAAACAAAGCCTTGCCTCCAGAAACTAACCACATTCACAATTCTCCCCAGTTTTCATGCACTCTGGAAAAATATGAACTATGCAACATGCTATGAAGGCCATAAAATTTGAGCTCTTCTGGATCAGGGAAGAGGAATCAGTTCCAAAAGCTTTGAGTTCCCACAAAGAACATCCTGTTAGCAGTTCCTCTTTCTTTTATACCAGCAAGGCCCCGGCTCAGTTGTTTTCACTGATCTAAATTGTGGCAATATGACAGAGAGAGTGAGAGAGAGAAAGAGAAATTCTTTCACATATGTCAGGGCCAGCTGTGCAGTACCTTTCAGTCCTGTAAAAAAAGGTAAGTTTTCAGGTGACCCTGCCAGTGACCTGAAAAGGCCACTGTGACTTGAGTTCAGCAGGGGATGAGTCTCTGTTGCCCGTGCAATGCAGCTTCCAGTCAGGAGAGTCAAAGAGGCTGCGGTGGTGATAAATGTACCTGTAGATAGCTGCATGGATTAACACGGCTCTAATTTATTCCACATTAAGAAAAAGGGCTATAATGAGTTATTAATAAAGAAAGACTAAAAATGGGTTCAAATTCAGTGGTTAATGCTCTTCATAATTTACTGGAGTAATCCTTCTGACCAAGCTACTTCCAAAAAAAAAAAAAAAATGTTTCTCTCTTTTTCCTGTGAATGAAACACGTCTGCTGTTCCTCCCCACCTACCGCAAGGTTGTGTTTGATCTTTCTACTGTTTGGGCGTGAGCAACATTGGCATCAAGTGCGATATCTGTGCTGGAGTTTGCTTCACCCACACAGTTGCCTCCTCCATATAAATGTTTTCCTAAGCAGAAACCCATGTTCCAGATGCCTTTAGTATTGCACTTAATAGATACCATAAATGATTTGTGCTGCCATTAGTGGACCCGTGGAATCGCAGCACAAGGAGCATCCTCCGCTGCATCTGGCTGGAAGTGGAGAGAAGGGGATCTGCTGCAGAGACATCTGAGTCTCTTCCTGGACGGGGAGATCAGGGACGGCCAGGTGAAGGAAGAAGGGTGGCACTGGCTTTATTAGCAGAGGCAGGATGCTACTTTTTTGATAGGCTGCAATGCTATTGAATGTACAGTTGTACATATTGGTAGGAAAATGGTACAGAACATACAGGTTGGTCGTCACAAGGCAGCTTTCTTTTTAAAAGGATTGTTTGAAGTACCTCAAGTCTGCGTGGCATCTGGCTGTTGGAAGACCCCGTGTCCTGCTTCCTGCACAAGTCCCTGACAGTCTTTTGGATCGTGGGTACAAGTACAGGCATCCTCTGATGGATGTGATTCTCAGATGAGGTTTAGACTTCTGCCTGAGCCGATGCCAAGCACCGAGTTCTCATTGCTCTTTCTTTCAAGATCTGTAGGGCTATATGCCTGAATTAATTACCTGTTTAGTAGATTTCTTTAATGACAGAAAATGCTTATCTGTAGGTACTCCATTCAAGCGGTTTGGAAAATAGTATTTTCGTGATCTAATACCTCATTTATTACAGCTGGACCTCTTGGAAGAGGCACAGAGAGCGTGAGTGTTGCCGTGGCCTTGCTAGAGACTTGCTTCCTTAACTGGCTCTGTTCGTTCGTGATTTCATCTCGTACCTCTCTCCTTGGCCAGTGCTGCAGCTCTCACAGATGTGAGAGCCTGTCCAGAACGTGAACTGCAAAAAGCTTCCAATTTTCAGCACGAGCCCCTGAAGTCTGAGCAAAGTGTAAGTCAACGGTGAAAGTATTACAGTTTTTGCTTTGTGCTAAGTCAAAGGGCACGTAGTCTGTTGCGCCTCTGACTGAAGGGCTTCAGTTCAACGTAGTGTTAGTGCTGTTGTGCATTTTCTCAGGATTTTTCCCCATTGTCAGCCAAGACTGCCATCATCAGGACTTGGCTCCTTAGCTCATTATTTTCCCCCATTTCACAGAATAATACTGTTTCAGTCTGTGTAGTCTGTGTTTCTCTTGGAAGTTGCAAGTGAGCACGTGGAAGTCCTAAAATTGTATAAGCTTTTTTTTTTTTTTTTTAATATTATGGAATTTCTTATGAATAATACATCTAAAGACATGCGCTTTCATTGCAGCGTTCTACATAACATTGCTGAAACATAAATCTGGAAAGGTATCATTTTCCCTGGGGGCATTTTGTAGTCGTTAACAATATCTCGACCAGCTTTTGGCAAAATGCAGCTTTTGTGTAGCTGCTGGGCTCACTTGGACCGTGTTGGGGACGGATTTTGTGCTCGGGTGAGGAGAGCGCAGGCTAGTCAGCACCAGCAAAGGTCCGAGAGGTCTGAGAGGCGTTGTGGGAGCTGCTGCGTAGCAGTGTGCCTCCTAAGCCAAGCCAGAAACAGGCTGTGTGTGCGCGGTGATGCTGAGGGTAACGCCGGGGCCAGCGTTCCCGCGAAGGCTTTCAAGGAGCTGGGTGTTGCGCAGGGGGGGCAACGCAATAACTCATCTCCTTTTCTCCCGGCTCTTGGGCTGACGGTAGGGGCACTCACTTCAGTGCGGTTACCAGCCGGCAGTGTAGGATCTCCTGTGCCGAGCACCGGCTGCTTTTGCAGCGCGGGTTTCGCCGTGGCTGCCCGCAGCACCTGGGGGAGCGGGGGTGAGTACAGCCAGCACCGCAGGCGGGACGTGCCCGCTGCCAGCAGGCCCCAGCCCCGAGCCTTTCATTTTATCCCATTGATTGAACGGCTCAGCGGGCGGGTGAGGGAAAAACTCGCAAAGTGGGCGACGGAGGTGTTTGGGGGTGTGCGTTCAGGCTGAAGGGCAGGTGCAGCGGGCTGAGGGGGGGGCGGCTGTGCCTGGGGGGTGTCTCCGCCGCCCCCTCAGGGCTAGCGGGGCTCGGCGGCGAGCGGCGCCGCGGGGAAGTTTGCGCCTCGGCAACTTTCTGCGCCGGGGGCCGGGGGGAGCGCTGTGGCCGGGCCCCCCCCCAGCTCCTCCGGGGCTCCCCCCGGAGCCGTCCCCGGCCGCGAAAGGGTTACGCGGCGCCAGGCCCAGCCCCCGCTCCCCGGCGGGGAGTCGCGGCGGCCGGGCTCAGCCTATCGCGGCGGCGCGGGGCCGCGGGCGAGCGGGGCTCCGCCGGGCGCGGCGCCACAGACGGGGCCGGGCGGCGGCGCGGAGGGAGCCCAGGAGGAGCCCAGGAGGAGCCCAGGAGGAGGTGGGCGCGGGGGGGAGAGGGGAGAAGGGAGAGGGGAGAGGGGGAGGGAGCCGGCTCCGAGGGCAGCCCCGGTGCGGAGCCGGCAGCGGAGCCGCCTCGCCCCCAGCGCTCGCCGCGGGTGCGGTGGGGTCGGCTTTAGGGATCGGGGGTGGAGGAGGCGAGAAGTTGTTTTTTTTATTATTATTATCTTTTAATTATTATTAATAATAATTTTAGTTATTTATTTATTTTTTCTGTAATTTGTACCCGAGGTGTTGCGTCTCGCTGTTGGAGCTAACTCTTATATAATGAAAAAAAAAAAAAAGGAAAGAAAATCAACCCAAAACTACCAAGTGTTGCTAATTCCCGTGCCTCGCAGAGAGCCTTCTCTACCTGTTCTGCCGGGAGGCTGGGGGGGGGCTGGAGGGAGGGGGGCTCGCTGCTTCAGAAGTCTGAAAGCAAAAGGGAACTTCAGCACCGGGCAAATGATGCGAACAAAACCGCGACTTTAAAATAAATAAATAAATAAATAAATCGGGCCGGCCGAATTCACAGGGAGCCGTGCAGTGCTTCGTCTGGAGCTCGGCGTGATCTTTGACGTTTGTGCAGGCACCTGAAGGAGAGAAAGGCGAGAGCTGGGTTGGGCTGGGCTGGGCTGGGGCAGCGCGGTGCTGCTGCGAGCGGCCGCATCCCCGCCCGCCCTTCGCGGCCAGCGCAGCCCCTGCTCCGGGCAGCTCCTCAGGCAGAGGTACCGGGCACACGGCTGTGCCACAGAGTCGGTCCGCAGCCTGGGAGCTTCATGCAATCAGCTTCGTTGCCTAAAGATGGTGTAGCCGAGGATTTGATCCTTTTGCACTGAAGTGGAAATACTTTCAGTAATTGAAAGCAGATTCACGTCTGGAGTTGTGCTAGCCAAGGTTTTCTTTTTTAAAATAAACCTTTTGTTCCCCAGCTTTAAATGTTTGAGCGAGCTATCTGGAGACCTCTTTGTTAATTGCTAGAGTAGACTTTAAGGAAGGATTTGGGGAAAAAAAAAAGAAAGAAAGAAAAAAAAACAACTGAGAAAGGTATGTCAGCAGCTCCGTTTATTTAAAGTCATAATCTCTGTACTCCAGTGCATGAATGTACCGTTGCAGCTTTTGTGCCTGCTACATCTGAGTTTTCCTCTGTTAAATCCCATGAACCTGAATGTGGACTGCCCATCTGCCTGTGGAGCGTGTGGTTTGTTGCTTTGGTGGTGGTGGTGGTTTTGCTTTTTTTTAAAAACTGTCTTAGCATATGTTCGCTTTACTTATCCCATTTGCCATTGTTTTAACAGTTTATTAAACAAAAAGATCTGAACTTTGAAGGTTTGAAGGAATAATGATCTACTTCAGTAAACAAACCTGACACTTGAGAGTGGTAGCTCTTCTTTGTTAACTTTGCTCCTGTTTTCTGGCTGTTGCTGTGAAAAGCTGGAGAAACCCTGCCTTCAGATACTTCAACAACAGGGGGGGCTTAGGATATGAACTACCAAACCCTCAGACAAAGCCTGAGCTGCTTTTGAGCTGTGACCAGCTTTGAAGGTAGAGAACAATAGAGGGAGAGGAAGGGAATCACCTTCCCTCCAAAGCTCCCAGTCTGCAGAATAAATTCACTGAAAATGTGTGGAAAAGTTACTGAAGATGGTTAGTCACCTATCCATTAGTGTTTTAATTGCTTAATAGATGCAAGGAGGTGATTTCCTGATGTTAAATACAGGCTGTCATTAAGATAAGAATGTGTACATTTGCATAATTGCTCTCCATAAACCAGGTTTGTTGCCTTGAACTTCTTGGTGGTGTGCACGTAGCCTCCTTAGGTCACTTTTCCCTGTTTCTCTTAAAAAGAAAACTCTTTTGATATACACCCTAAGAAGTTGAGATGGAAGTATTCGAGTGAGACACGGGAAAGGGAAGGTGCTCAAATCAGGACAGAAAATGTGGCTTTCCATTTTCCATCCATCGCAGTGGGGTTCACGACTGTCAAGTAGCTAACTTGCTAACTACCTCTGAGATGTTACAAAATTTTTGATTAATCGCTCCGCACATAGAAGGAGAATGGCCTAATACATGTCACAATGCAGTGTTTTCTTTCAAGGAGTTATTGAGAGGGTATGTTACAATTTAGCAAACAATATCAACAACGTAACCTTCACAAAAACATACAGTGTTCAGACTTTTTGGCTTATTTGTCGTTTGTACTTTCTAACCTTTCCGAGTAGAACTGAAGACACACGATGTAGTACATTCCAGGAGGTATGGATTATTGTTTTTCTTTTGAAGGAAGCCAGCTAAAGTGGTAGCTATTTGAAAATGGCTTTGATGATTAGTGCTATAAAAAAGGTGAAATGTTAGGTATGTGTTCATTTTAAACGTCCACAACAAGAATGTTGCTGAGCACCCCTCAGTGCGTTGTGTAAGCTGACCAACCCAAGCTAAAGACTCTTCTTGAGCTGTATTCTTGCATTTCTAATGTGTACGTACGAAGGTTTAACAGAACTTAGCAACTTACTGAAATGATCTGATAAGCAATTATGAGATCAGACTTCACAACTTCAGTTTCTGGAACTTGTTTGGCATATTAGTTTGCTTTCTGACCTGTACAAGGAAAAAAATAAGGGTCACAAATAGGTATGTATATATGCAATGTAGGCATTTTAGCAGTGATGTGAGAAAATAATATTGCACTTTATTGTTTCACAAATGAGAGAAGTTAGCTTTCCTGTCTTAGAGGCTTCACTCTGTATCGGTTTGAAAGACTGTCTGAAGAGGTAGTTCTATGCATTAAAGAGTAGCAAGGAAGGTTCTGTATGTTCAGTGATTATTGTAGGGACTCGATGCTGTGAGCTGCTGACCTCACTAATGATTGGAAGATTTATGTCTGTTAGGTGTAAACACTTGAAGAGTTTTATACAAAGGAAGAAATCATGATGAAATAACACAGCTATGTTAATAAAAAGCTTCTTCAGTTTTCCAACTGAAGTAATGTAAGCTTTGTGAAAGTTAGGGATGAATGGAAGAAAAATGGCACTTCTGTTCCTTCAGAAAGCTTCACATCTGTTAAACTCTGTATAGACTAGGTAGGTGGCTGAAACATAATGAATGGAAAATAATCACTCACCTTCTTTGCCTAATATTGAAAGAATTGGAAGTGCAGTCATAGAGGAAAACTTCAAAATTCGCTGTGGTAAGAGCAAGCTGTATAGTCTTCTTTTGGGGTTGGCTGGCAGCTGTTCATGGAAATGGAAGTAACTGTTTTGTCTGAACTGCTATAAAGTTAGACACTTGACAAAACAAACCATTTAAATCTAAGAAACTGGTGGAACTAGGATATCTGGAAACATTATAGCATCCAAGTGGGATGTATATATAGGAAACAAACACAGTGGTTTGGGGTTTTGGTTACAATTGGGTTACAAGTTTGAGAGGTACTTCAGGTTTGCTTTTGGTTTGTTATATGCCCTGGAAGAGATTTTGCCCGCCAGTAGCGTAAGAATAAGTATAAACTTCAGGCATTTGATGTGGTAATCGGTTGTGTTCAAAACGCTGATTTTTGTATTGGGTATTAGAAGGAAAATTTACTGGCAGTTTATATTCTAGTATATTCAGAATTTGGAATTTGATGCTGGTTTGAGAAATCCTTTGGAAAAAGATTTAACCAAACACCTAAACTCTGAAATGTAAAGCAAACCTGTACAACTCAAGGTATTGCAGCCTGAAAAAACAGTAAGGGTAGATATTCTTGGTGTTTCCCAAGATCTGGGTTGTGGTAAAAGTCTGCTTAAATGTGATTAAAAGTTTTCTGCCTGCTTTATTTTCTGTGGCAAAAGAGCAATTTCTGCAGTAGCAGTAAGCTCCCATCTCTAGTATCATGTCAGTAGTGAGTTAGGTGGTTTTATCTTTCTGATACAATTTGCTGTTTTGCCTCTTCCCAGCTCTCACAGAGGATTCAGACCTCTACAGCAGAATTTCTAAAATGCTTAGAAGAGAAAGAGATTTAGAAGGGGAGGAAAAAAAAAAAAAAAAAAAAAATGGCAAGATTAATCCAAAATAAGAGCTCTTGCATGTGACTACAAAAAACACATCCAACTGTTTTGCTTGGTTTATCATTCTTTTTATCCTGTTTCAGTTGTTGCGAGTCCAAGTGTGCTATTGACGTGGGTTGTTTTTGTTTTTCTTTTCTTGGTGTGAAGACCAAGTGCTCCGGAGAATGCTGTGGGATGCCAAAATACATATGAATACAAATTGAAGAAGAAAGTAACTGCTGTTATAGATCGGGAGCATTTGGTCATTCTTCATCGTTGTATAAACCATGACAAAACATTACCATCAGCTTCCAAACTGTCCTAACAGATTTTTAAACTATTTCAACTTGCAGCTTTAGTATAGTTGCTGACCACACACAAAGGGAGGGAAAAAAAAAAGAATAGAAATACTTTTATTAGAGCAGGTCTTTGTTTAATTGTGTAGACCTAGTTTTTCATAAACCCAGGTGTAATTGTACCAGCGTATGAATTACAGTCATTTCCCAACCTGCAGAAATTTCTGAGTTGTTAATTTTTGCAGAACGTTTTTCCTCTTAGTCAGAAACTGCGTTAAAGAAAAGACTGTTGTCCAGGGAGTTGTAAAAAGTAGTCTGGAAAGCCTTTTATGCTCTTTCTTTTAAATAAAACAGAATTGCTTTATGTAACAAAGTTAACTTCATCAACCTTTTATAATTATTTAACCATTATTTCATTTTACCCCCTGCTCAAACATTATACATTAATGCAATAGACACCTGGCTGCGCTCTTAAAAGTTTATTTGTCTTTCAATTCCTGTGATAGTAGGGGGCAGTATATCTCCTTAATTATCTTTGTTCAGGGAAATGTTGAAAGGCCAGGGTAGTTAAACAAGGCCATTTGGATTTGCAATAAGGTCGAAGTCAGATGCAAGGAAAGTGGTTAAATGCATTATCATCTTATTGAGCACATCATCAGTAAAGTGACCTTGATGGAGGTGGAAAAAGCCATTTGGCTATTTTATGACAGCCACCTCTCTGCTGCCTTTATCCCTTCCAGAGAGTACTTCAAGTAGTGTTACCATAATCTCCTCGTGTTGCTTTGAAGTCTGATTTTTCTTAATTACAGCTAATGAGTTAGAGTCTGAAAATGGAAATGTACTTTTTTTATTGTGGCAAACTTTTGTACCTCGAATGTATCCTTCAGCTTGGGTGGTACAGAGATATCTCTAAATGTTGAGGTGACCTTAATTTGATTATTATATATCTGCCTTTAAGAATCTCTTAATGATATCATTGTGTTTTTTTCTGTTCATGCAAGGTTTTATTCTGCTGCTCTTTAAGCTTATTCTAAGTTACTACGAGGCCAGACCAGCCAACTTTCAGCCTTAGCAGCAGGGATGCTATTTGTTTTAGTGTTCGTGTATTTATGTTTTTATAAAGATACTCAAACCATGGGAGGCCTGTGGCTAAGCTGGAAACAAATAGTTTAAAGATGTGTAACTAGTGTTTAAATTCCAGTGTCTCTTATGCTCGGTGATGGCAGTCAATACTGCTGCTGTAAAAGCTCACATAAGTGAAATTTCAGCTATTGTACATTAATTCATGTATTTAATCAAAGTACTCTAAACTGCCCATCCTTCCCTCCCTTCTTTTTAGCTGTCTTTTTTCATTCGAAAATTTCTTTATTTGTTTGGTTTAAAACTACACTGGTTTGGAACAAACAATAAAAGTTTAAATTTATGGCTTTGAAGAGGCCTCCATGCTAGGTGGTAGTTCTTACAGTGCTCTCTGTGCAGGCATTGCCATGATTATTAAGGGAATTTTTAAAACAAATGTACAAAATAAAAGGGAAGGCCATAACATGAAAACTGGATCTAAATTTGAGCACCTTAAGATATAGGTTAATTGGCTGAAGCTCATAGCAGAGCATTAAAAATGACTGGAGGCTAGAGGGAATGATTTATAAGAAAAGATTAAAAGAAATTTTTTTAAGTGTATATATAGCTTAGTCACATGGCAGCTATGCACTGATGGAAGAACCATCTGCAAAATTTTTAAAGACTGTGTGGACTGAGGTGGTGTATCTAGGTGCAAAAATAAAACAAAAATTAAGGACTAAAAAGATCATCTGCACGTCAAGGCACTTTTTGTAATGGTAACAGCCTGGAGGTTATGGAAAATATGTCGGCAGAATTGATGGAAGTCTCATTTTTTGAGAGAGTAAATATTGTTTTATGGCAGACCGTGGGTCTTACACCTTTCATTCTTAACTTTTGATCAGATGTTGCTGTTTTGAAGATAAGTGTACTTACCTTCCACTTTGTCAAAGATGATCTCTTACTCTTCAATGTGTAGGTCATCTCCAAGAAGAGCGCAGGGTTCGTCCTGCCATCACCTCTGTCTCTGGAGTTGGTAAAACTCCTCAGAGTTGTCTCATCACAATTCGTTTTAAACCAGCAACAAAAGCACATTATGCCTTGGGTATGCTGTTAGTTTTCTAGTAGCTTTTACTTCATATTCAGTCGATAAGATTTGAAAGTTGCCAGCTGAGCAACATGTTGGTGTGGTCTTTAGCCCTGACCTGTAGTCACACTGCGTACTCAGTGTTTAGTTTCAACCTCAGGGAGCCAACCATTTCCCCTTGTAGTATAGGAGTTTTATTTTCTTTCTGTTGAGTTATTCTTGCTCCTTCCTTAGCACTCTCCTGCTACTTACCATGTGTTCTGCCACAGTGGGAAGAGTCTCCGTGCGTACCCATCTGGAACACCAAGCTTTTGAAGGTACACCTGTAGAGCCAGAGGTTGAAAACATAGTTCTGCCTTCTCCCTCTGTCAAACTTCCTTTTTCATCGGGTAACTCCAAGAAATTTGCCACACAGATACGCCTGTCCACTGTCTTGTAATGATACCAAATCTTAAGATCTCTCCTATCAACTAAGAGACAAGCAGGGAGTTGATGGATATTGTGCTGAAGAGGCTAGCGCTGTTGCTTGACAAGTGTGCCAAAAATCACTGTCAATATTTGAGTCATTTTCAAAGCCTAGAAGTACCTCAAAGAATTTTTCTTTCCCTCCCCCATCTTCCTCTTCATTTGTTCCCCTCTTGACCATGTTGGTTTACGGAGCCTGGCACGTATTTCATTGCCAGGAGAGTTTCTTCTTAACAGCTGTGCTTTCTCCAAATCACACAGTAAGGTTCATGACATGAAATAAGCATCTTCAGAGCATCTCAAATAGTCTTATTCTGCAAGCCCTACGACTCTTATTTTGTCTGAGATCCCCTGTATTTACCATTTGCTTTTTCCCCTGAGGTCAAGGAATCTCAAACTGACTTTCCAGACAGTTGGTTCCTCTCTGGGTGTAAAAACCTTCTCCCCAGCTGATTTTTCCTTTCAGTGCCATTTGGGTAGTATTTCCAGTTATTCCTCAGCAGCTCTGCCAGCTTTTTCACAGAAGAGACCTGTATATTATTTATCAATTCTCTTTTCTCATTCCTGCCCTCCAGCTTTTACATTACCCCCTCATCCTAGCTCTTTCTACCTAATCCTAATTTACTGCTGATCAGACCCATAGCAGCAGAATCAATTACATGAGGTGAAAAAAAGAATAAAAATAAAAACCTACATCAGACAAACTTATGTTTTTGCCTTTGAGGTAATTGGTTTTGCTCGCAGTGATCTCAGTGAAACCGGGTAGAGCTGAGCTGCTTTATCTTGCTTGTATATTGTCTGCCTTCTGAACAAAGGACAGGAATATCTGCCTTTGTTTCCTGTGGTGCCTGTGTACCCCATAAAAACCAGGTAAGGACTGGGTCTTTGGAGAGCCTGGTTTCTCTCTGCAGCACAGCAGAGTGGGGCTAGAATATAGTCTTTGATTTTTTTTTCTTTCTTTTTTTTTTTTGTGTGCAATGTTGTATGTGGGTGGAGTTCCCATGCATGTTCTTGTGCTAAACATGGTCACTGTTAAACCTGTACATGTATGTGATGAACGTCAGGGTGTTTACTAAGAAGTATGAGAACGGACTGTGGGCCCTCTCTTAGCAAACAGAATTACCATAGTTCCCTGGAATCAGGTTTATTGGCTACAGTCCGTACAGAAATTGTAACCTTTATTAACATAATTCTTAGACTGAGATGTTTTGGTCTGAACCAATGTATGCATGCATGTATGCAGGTTTGCATTTTAACCAGGGAAGGAGTCCCTTGCGCTCAGCTGCCTGATGTTCAAGATGTGTGTAGGGCTGTAATGCAGTGACTTTTTAACATTATAGCTGACCCCTGCCAGAAACTGTTAAGAAGTGTCACAGAATTCAGTAGGTAAAAGGCCCTGGATGTCCATAAACCCAGAAGGCTGGCAAAGTGTTATTATGTGAAAAGTTCAGCTCCTCTGTCTTCCTGTTAGGAGCTGTGTGCAGGTGTGGGGCGCTGTGCTGCTGGCAGCACCCCAGAGGTGCTCTCTCCTTCCTCAGGTCTCACAAAGCCAAAAAAGTACGGTGGAGGAGGGCAAGGAAAGGAGTAGAGACCAGCCAGCTCTCACTGTAGGGAGTAAAATTAGATTATGGAAGAAGAGACAGAGGCATAGTCTATGTCTGTACTAAGAAGGAGAACAAGCCAAGGTCCATTTTCTGGCTCTGCTGGCACATAGTGCGAGCATCACGGCAGTGCACATCCCCTTCCACTAAAGGCACGGGGACCTCGCTCATGTCGCATGGACCAGTGACTGTTCCCAGTACACCCTTCCCTGCCTTGGGTGGGGGGGTACTGGGCAGAGTGCCAGTTCTCAAACACCAAGATTAAGGCAGGAAAATCTATCAATTAAAGGTTATTGGTGCTTGTATGCCAGTGCTTGCACTCAGGCTGAAGTGATCCTGTTCCACTGCGCTTCAGGCTCATCATGGTAGGGAGAAGGAGGAAAGAGCAAAGCCAAGGCTGTTGCAGGGATGCACCCATCTGCTTTAAACAAATTTGAGTTTGTCAAAAGCCATTAACACTTCTCAGCATAACGGTGCAAGCTTAAATATGAATTCATCCTGTAGAAGGGTCTTTTTTTCTTTTTCTTTTCCCACATACCATCCCAGTTAGATCTGGATTTCTTTGTTCTTTCTGTCTTGTTGGAGGTCTTTTCTTGGGCTGTCAGGGAGAGAACCCTTTTCAGTGTGGTCCTGACCTGGAGCAGATGTCCCATTTTACTTACAAGATAACAGTTATCTCAACTTTGCTAACATTTGATGCCACAGATTCACTTGCAGCTTTAGGGACATCCGTATTATGCTTTTGCTTCCAGGTTTCTTTGTCACATCGCTCTTAAATTAGGATCATGAGATCTGTTAAAAAGGAAAAAACAAACAAACAAAGGAAAAAGAAGAAAAAAAAAGAAAAAAAATACGAACTGCTAGTTCCCCTTTAGCATCCTTTAGCATGCCACTTGCTTGACTGGCTGTACATGTATATGTAATTGCCTTTCACATACCATTCCTGCAAGATTCCTGCTCCTGTATCAGTGGAATCAACCTAAAAAAAAAAGTTCAGCTCTGTCTTATTTCCATGTACATTTCCTTGGTTTTGAAATACTTAAAAATATTGTGGCTCATATTAGTGATCATGTTTCACTTCTTGAGATGATTAATTAGCATCAAAAGTTGTGTTGATGTATTTTCTGCTGGGTGTGGATCTGTGCAATACTTGTCTTAGTTGATAGACTCACGTTCTTCTGCACACATACCATCCTGAAAGTAATAAACCTGTGATATTCCTGAGTGTAAATTGCTGCAATTGGATTTGAAGTTGGTTGAAAAAAAATGTGTAAATACTCCCTTTTGGCTACCCATCTGGAGGGCCTAAAGAAATGCACACTACTCCTATGTCAATTATAACTCACACTAAATTGATTCAATATCTCTCTGTGGCAGACAAATGACCTAGCAAGCTTTTCAGTTTGAACGAAGCTACATCTCCTTCTAAACACCTACCATTACTCTGTTCTTAAAAGAAAATGATGCACATAGAAGGCGAGGTTTTGTAAAATAGTGGAATTTGCCAGCTGAGCTATTAATCAGTCATTTACGGCTCCCTCTTTCATTCAAATGCTGCCTCAGACCTCTGATGTAATTCTGCAGACAGAACTTCTGTCTTTGTCACTGATAACTCTGGTTAACTCTTCCCTACCTCAGCAGCATTAAAGCAGGGAAAGAGAAAATATTTATTGACTCGGCATAGCCAAACAGCTAATGGACAATTCACTTTGGCCAGCCTTTAAGATATGTCACATTTTGAGGTGACACAGGGACTTTGTTGCTTTTGTAAGAATCTCCTGTGGTAAAACCCTTACTGACGTGGTGGAAGGAGAGTTGGTTTATTGGTCTGAGCAGTTATGAAAATGTACCTGTAGTAAAATAGCAGTAATAACACATGCTTTTCTCTCAAGTATCCATGCTGTAGTTGGTAAAGCTAATTTTAAGAAGATACTTTCTTCCACATGATGAATTTGCCTCCGTACCTTAGTACGTACCTAGTGTAAGTTGATGTGTCAGTGCAAGGAAAAGCAATAATCCCAGCAAAGGGGAACCAAAGTTTCATCTGTACTAAAATACATAGAAGATTTTAGTATTTAATATTGATAGTGCATACAGCTTATGGAATCAGTGTAATTACGCATCTGTGGTTTAAGCAAACCAATATCAAATCAATGAATATGCATGATATATGTTAGCTGCATATATTTGTTTTTCTGATATTTTATTGCAATTTCCTGGGCCATGCCAAAGAGAAGACAATAAAAAAGATACTGCTGTTTGTTTTGTGTAGCCTCAGATACCCATACCTGAAACCTCTGTGGCTGTGGGCTGTTTTGTCTATTAACAGAAAACCTGCAAGGAACTTAGATTTAGTCTCATAAGATCAGAGTCCTTACGTCACTCAG
Source organism: Aythya fuligula (assembly GCF_009819795.1). Classification (NCBI taxonomy): domain Eukaryota; kingdom Metazoa; phylum Chordata; class Aves; order Anseriformes; family Anatidae; genus Aythya; species Aythya fuligula. The sequence goes on along the minus strand of NC_045562.1, from coordinate 21,218,470 downwards.
AGCACACTTAGCATTGTTAGAACATATATGTATCTAAGTGCTGTTTGAGGAATGCTTAATTAGACTTTATCATAATACTCGTGCATTGTGGCAGCTAAATTTCTCCACGCAACCTGAACTTAGTTAAGAAACCTATTGGAGGTCACTGATAGGATATGAAGTCTGAATCTGTGGAGTTGCTGTATCCTGCAAAACTGGGATCAGTGTCCCAAGTATTGTGGTTGGAGAAGACCTTCAAGGTCACCACGTCCAACCTAGAAGTTTCTGTGATTCCTCCAAGAGAGTGTGAGCTAGTTAGTTGAGAGCGTCCATCCCTATTGCACTTGGATGTCTCTGCAAAGACACGTCCCAGTGCTACCAGTTGCACGTTCCAGTACAGAGCTACCAAAGAAGGCCAGCTTAACTCTGGTACAGTTTAGTTTGGAAACTACCAATCCAGACTGCTAGGCCAAGGCATTAATTGTTATAATTATTACAAATTGAAATATTACTACCAATTATTAAAATAGTTTAGTCTCTTAAAGTTAACAAGCTGGAAGAAATCTGAAGCTGTTTTTTCCACCTTTAAAGATGAAATTTGTGTGCAAGATGATTGGAATACCAAATCCCAGCCAGATGTGAATTATAACTGCAAAATTATGAATGCTTGAGAAACAGAGTGCATAGTGGAAATGACAGCTCTAGTACAGGAATGCCAGGAGTTGCTGTAATAACTTAATATGTAACATGCTATAAAATCAGAAATAAGCACCTGTATGTTTTCGTGTTACAGAAGGTTATAGTAATGAGACTTGTTGCTTCTGTAGACAAATTCCATGCTATGTCACAGCTACAGCACTAGCAGGTCTTTACACGCCTGCAAGAGTAACTCAGTTTTTAATGAGGTGGTATATACAAAACTAGTAATCGTTTTTTGTTGTTGTTGTTGTTGTTTTCATTTTTTATATATCCTTATTACAAACATCTGTAAAATTTGCTGTCTACTGAAGTAGAGTTCTGTGGAACAGACATCTTGTTTGTGTTTAATGCATCTAATACCTTGCTTTTGCTTGCTCCTTCTCTGGTTAGTAACAAAATGTTTGTTTGTTTTATGGATTATGGTGATGTTAATTGCATGTGCCATGAAAGCTTTGCGAAAGGGGGGAAAGCCATTTGCTGAAAGAGTTCTTACTGTTTTCTGAGGTATCTTCTGTCTTTCATACTTCATAATTGATCGCAAGCACTCAAATGTTTGTTTTTTCTTCTGTCATGAAACACTTGAAAGAAAGATTTGGAAAGCTCTATTGCAGGAGTGGGGAAATGAGACTATTGTAAATTCCTTCATTCACATAAAGGAAAAGGATGTTTCAATTTGTTATTTTCATTGTCACACATGAATAATAAAATGCAACCAATGCAATTAGGCGGCTGACTACAAGCTAATTTTATGGCATTGCAACAGGTTAATAGTGTGGCTATATTTCAAATCACACATAGGCTGAAATTATGACAACGAATGTAGTAAAAACTGTAGTCATTGCTATCCCTAAAATAATATCCAATCATTTAACCACAAGAAAAGTAGAAATCCAAATACCATATCCAAATAGGATATTCCTGATCCTGGTAAAGCACTTTGCTCCTGTATTTCCTAGTAAAATTTAGGCATAATCTGAGTGGTGATTTTAGTACTATGCTGTAACTGATCTTAAAACTTGCATCTGAGTTGTTAAGATCTTACATTTGTAGTTAATAAAGTAAGAAATCTTTGATAATAGGAGTGGAAAATGGTGTATAAGTATAAAATCGTGTTCATTAGTAATTTAAATGTGTAGGTTTCCAAGGACAGGAAAAATGTTTTCTAAAATAGATTATGTGTAATGTCAAAATTCCTGCACGGAGAGGTGGAAAATAATGACTAGTCAAAAGTCAGACTAGTCAGCTGAAATACTTCCAGTAGCCAATATTTTTCTTCATGCCATAGAACCATGAGAGGAGCTGCAGTGGGTCCTTGAATGCAGCACAGAACAGTCTTAAAGTTGTCGAGGAATCTGTGATTTAGTAGCCTTTGTACATTTATGTCAGTATTGTGTAATGATGCATTTGTTAGTATATGAAGTAATAGCATTTTGATTCTAAACTTAATGTTTAAAAATACCAAGAAAATTTTAAACCTGCCTTATTTTTTTTTATTATTTTTTAACTGTGTAAGATCCCATCTGGCTACTGCAGATGGATCTTCAGAATGATGTAGTGAATTGCTTCTTATGAGAGGTTATATGTTTAGAGTTATCGCATAAAACATATTAAGGATATAATGAAAAAGAACAATAAACTGCTTGCTCTCTCTTCTGGTAGGCTGTAGCTCTTTTGGGAATTCACATGAAGGGCTTACTTCGCCCAAAATGTTTGTTGGCAGAGGTTTGTCAGCAAGCCCTGACACCTGTTCACATTGGTAGGAGCATCTGTGCTTTCAGTGTAAAAAATTTTACTTCTGTGGTTTTAACTGAGCTCCACTTCTGCTGTTGATGTAAGTGTATCCATCTTAGAATGTTTACTAGCATAAATCTATTTGTTTAGAGGTATCGTTACTTTTTACCCTGTTCTTATTAGTAAAACTAGTCTACCATCATGTGTGTTCATCCATTTCTTGCAGTTTTTATAGCTAGTAATCTCTAAATAGTAAGTAGTTGTCAACAATTTCAGGCTATTTTCCTGATCTTTTTTTGCATGTTATTTTTTCCCCTACACACACTATCACGGTAATATCCAGTCCTTGAATGCCTTATCTCAGCTATGCTGGCAGTTCAAGTCAAGTTTTGTCCCTAAAACTTTTCATTGAAAAAAAAAAAAAAACCCTGTGAGATACATTATGGTTTCACTCTGGGTTGGCTGCCTCGAGTGAGGTGGGGTGGGGGGGTGTGTTGTAGCACTTGGACAAGGAGAAGGAGGATGGAAGTTGAGATTTGTGTAATGAACGTGAAACCTCTGGATTTACAGGCTTATCTGAAGGTGATCCATGGGTGCTGTACTACTACTTAGTGTGGCTAGAAGGGCTGAGCAAGGCATTGATGACAGGCTCTTGTTTCGGATGCATTTGTTGTAGGTATGACTTGTGTCTGTTATGAAAATGTTTTCTGGCAGGATGTGACTGTGTTTGATTTCTGTAAATCATGTTGTGTTGGTTTTTTTTTTTAAAAAAAAAAAAGGACATCCGAATAGCTAGAACAAGGTACTGTTTTAGATTTCGTGTAATTATTTGTAGCACAGTGAGCTGGCTAGTATTCATTCCAGAAATATGCTAAAATATTTTTAAAACAAAAAGAAAATAGCAATACATCCTCAAGTTAAAACCTCTTCAATGCATGTAGTTTACGTTTAATATCTCAATGTGCTATGTATTCATTAATTTAATACAAAAACACCATCTGTATTAAAAAAAAAAAAAAAAAAATCAATAAAATAACTGCTGCTTTCTCCTCATAGCAAGCAAAATAACTGCCAGATCGCATTCAGCTGGAAGACCAAATGGCTTCCCCTCTGCCCCACCTCTGGGGCCTGGTGTACATCTCCAGTTATTCTTTCCTCACCAGCGTGGTAGTAAGTACTAGGCTGGGTGATTTCGCATTGTGAGGCAGCTGCTCGTGTCTTTTTTGAGCAATGCGTCACTCCCTGACGGCGTTTTGGTAGCTGCGTGGAGCAGAAAGGCAGCGCCTGAGGAGAGAAAGAAGATGGCGGTAAGGCCGTGCGGCCCGCATCTCTCAGGGCCGCAGCCCGCTTGAAGTGGTCTGCAGGCTGCCTGCTTCCTTCCACGCGTCTTGCTCTGAAAGCTTCCTATTTTTTCTATCCCTCCTCCTTCATATCTGCCCTGATTTTCACCTTATTTCCCCCCCGCCCTGGGTTTGCTTTTTCTTTCGGTTGCTCAGCTGGTCAGTAGATGGGTTGGTTTTATTCCACATCCTGTGTTGATGCTCCTTTTTGGTATCTCTTTTACCGTCTTCTTGGGGCCAGCAGTGCTTGTGGCCCAGGCCCGTCTGTGACCAAGGCTGGACCGCTTACTCTAATTCAGACTAGTGGCTTGACAACTGGGCAGATTTTTGAAGTAATTTATGCTGGTTTAAGGGAATGCAGTGGGAAGGCAGGAGAAGGGCTTGGGGCACCTTTGGAGTGTCAGGGAGAGGAGAAGCAACATCTCCTTACTCCCCTCCACCAACCTTCCTCTCCATCCCAGCCTTCTGCCCTAGCTGATAATCACCTTTTTGGTTCCTTTGGTTCATTCTAAATAAAAACTAGTGGTTATGGTACATGTTCCTTTTCAGGAGACAAAAATAATAATAATTCAAACCGTCTTTTAGTTCGTTGCCCAGCTAGAGAATGTACCAACTTATGGGACTGCAGATTTCCATATAGATCCTGGTTTGGGTGAAGTAAGTGCCACCAGACAGAGGCAAGCCATGCTTAGTCTGTCCTGTGAAGAGCTGTACATGGTGACTTCAGCAAGAGCAGGACTGGTTGTGGGATTAAATTTAAAGAAGTTCTTCACTATTTAATCTGTAGCAATTGATTCAGTCTGCAGTGCATCTCCTTTAACCATTACTGCTCTTCTGCTCAGTACTTGCCGTTCCTAATCCACAATAAGTATTGGTGTGGGTAGCAAGGCTGGAACATACTGATTTAGGAAATGAAAGGTGGCTTACTTGCTATCTTGAGGAGCCAGGACCTTAGGACTTTGCCCTGGAAACTCTGCATTTATGCTTTGCGCTTTCAAGTTGGTGCAGGAGGAAGAGTCAAATCCTCTTTCAAATTTCAGATAATTATTAAGTAACTTATTCTAAGATTAAATTTACATTTTTAAAGGGAAGATATGAGCCTTGAAATGTTTCAATTAGTAATATTTTTTGCCTTCAAAATCCTTTCAGCTTACCTGTGAGCACTTCTAAAGAGGTACGGTGGTGGCTGTGGCTAATTACGAGCACTGCATATTAATACTGTAATTGGCTAGCATTGCCTTCCCCAAACAACAACAAAATAGCCAAATCTTGTGCAGTCGCTATCTGTGAAGAAGACAAAAAGAATAATAAAAGGAAAGTATTTATTAAGAGTGAAGCGTGATTGGCATATATCCGAGCAGTTACAATTTCAATATCCCAATCCTAGAACTACTTTATTATTATTTCCCTTTTTGCTTCAAAACCTGAATAGGAGCATAGAATGACTGGCATAAAATAAAATACTGTTTTAGTTTGCACACTAAGGTGGGTGGCATGCTAGAAAATTAAGATATCCAGCTAAATGCTACTTGTTTCCCAAATAACTGCAGAGCTGCATAGACCTGAAGGAAAAAAAAATAAAATAAAAATCATACTTCCAGTATCTGAGGATACTGTTTTGAGGTGGATTTCTTCTGGTTTCTAGCTTGCCATTTATTTGTAACTGCTTATCAAGCTTGTCAGCCACAGGTTTGGAGCAGCTCATGTTGCTGCTTCTATCTGCTCTGCAGACCTGCAGGCTACATGAGGCTTCAGATTTATCAAGCATTGCCCTATTAGTCTGTCTTGGGAACTGATAATATTAGACATAAAGTATGGTCACTGCTTATAATATCAGTGGAGTGGTAGTAGGTCAATAAAATTTTGGCAAACGCTGCTTTTATACTGGCAGAGTAAGAAATGGAAATCATAGGGTCTGGTACTAAAGCAAGTTCTTCCTCAACCCAGATTTACAGGGGCTTCACATCTGCAAGTGGGACAAGATTTTTCCAAGGGTTCAAATGATTTCTAAGACGTAGGAGGTCCCCTTATGACACAAGTAGATGAGAATTTCAAAGAGGTCAGTGCGCAGAGACAGGAACAGATGAGAAAGGAAAGTTTTTCCCCCGATCTACTACCCTAAATCTTGGGATAGAATCACCATCTAAGGCTCAAAACACTCTTGAGCTGGGAGTTCAGTGCTACCAAAAAGGCGACCCAGAAGAAAATTGGTGTGGGGTGGGGAGGAATAGTTCTGTTGTGTTAGCATGTCGGATCAGCTGCCTGTGCAAAGTGGGGGGCAGGAACACCTGGCATAACTTCAGCCTTTGTTTGCAGTGCTAGTGTCCAGCACCTGTGATCTTTGGGAAAAAAAAAAAAAAAAAAAAAAAAAAAAAAATTCTATTATTTTATTTTATTTTTATTTTTTTTTTTAATTTGGCTAAAGGCAGTCGTGGTGACAGTGGTTCGAGTTACTGCAGTGGGGTGTTTGATTTTTGTGCCCCACCCTAATCTCTCTTCTTTAAGGATTTTTCCTTGCAGTCGGAATGTCTGTAGGGCACGGTCACATTAGTTAAACATGTACACTGATGCTGCAGTATCAGTGAAAGAGAAGGGTTCAGTGCTGACTTGCAGCGTATTTGCTATTTATTTACTTTTCGGGCTACCCAGTGGGATATGAGACTGAACTTGTCTTGCTCTTATTTGAGCCTCAGTATGCTTACTGTGCACATTTGTGCAATTGCTGTGAAGAAAAAATCACTACAATAGACTCGTAAACCTGAGCAGCTGTAGGGGCTTTCTCCGCAGAAAAATCAAAGGAGTCTGTCCCGGTCTCCCCGCGAGTCTGCGCTCCGTGGCTTGCTGCTCCTGTGCCCTGGCAGCACAGGAGCACGGTCCAGGCTGGAAATCATGCAGCAGCGCGATCTGGATTGCCGTCGCTCCTCTCTCCAAAGCCCTACGGCTCAGGTTTGTCCCCTCCTGCCTTCTGGAGAGCGTTTACTCCTTAAAAACACCCCAAACAGCTGCACATAGGTCAGGCAAGCACTTCTAAATAACATGACTCCTGCAATAGGTAGTCTTTAGAGCTGAGCGAGATTAGCTAAGCTGCGTGATTCTCAGGGAGCTGAATGTTTGCCCAGTTCCTCTGCAGCATACACCCCTGAGGAAAAATGTCAGTCTGCAGTTACGTCAGGATGTGTAGGTGCCAAGTATGTGCCATATAGCATCCACAGTTGGTTACCCACAGGTTATAAGGAGGCTGCTTTCTGTTATAACTGCACGGCTATTTGTTTATTGTTGCTGGAAAAGAATAATTGTATTGGTTGGCCTCAGGTACTAGCATGTACTTTTATTAGTTGTTACTGATAATTACACGTTTGTAGTAATACGTAATTTCCTATTTTGGTGAGAGATGAGGAAACGTTTTTGAAACGCCTAAACCTTTATTCTGGGGAGAAAAAAAACCTCAACTTTCATGTCAAATAACTTACAGATGTTTTGCCATCAGCCCCTCAACTTGGTCACTGTGGTGATTTTAAAATCTCTTGGGTAAAAATAGGCAATGATGGGCAAAAACGGACAGAGAACCAACAAAGAATTCATTGTTCTATTCATGTATTTATTTCTAATAAAAAATAAGGTAGTTTTGGGTCATCCCTGCTCTTTCCTAGCACTTCATTTTTATGTGTGTCTGCAAGAAAGGGGGAGAGAGGGCAAAATCCTGGGGAGAGATGGCATCTAACGCTGCACCTGTTTCATGGCGTGCAGCTTTGCTGTTTGCCACCCGAATGGATATTTAGAAGGGAAGATAAATAGCGGGAACAGCAGCTCAGACCTCACAGTGGCTGTTTAAAATAAGGGTTATCTGATTTACAGAATGACCTTTTAGAGATACCGTGTCTTAGTGGTTTTTCTGCAGGCTCTTGCTAATTGAATTAAAACTTGTCCAGAGAGGTCAGTTTCGTTCCTTGGTTTTCCCTCCCAGGTGTTAGGGCTTCTGGATGTGGGGCGAGGCTGTGTGGCCTTGCCAGATGGGGAATCCGTGTGCTAAAAAACCTCCTGTTAGAAATGTTACGGGAAGGCGTTTGTGCTGTCTGCAGCTGTACACCAGTAGCTCTATGCAGCACAACATCGTCCGGCATCACGCAGCCTTTACTGGTGTTTGTTTTGAAGCTTGCCTGAATTTTTAACAAGTGTCTGTAAACGTCTCCATCTTGTTTCAAAATAGACAGTGCCCTACAAAGCAGTTTCTTCACGTATTATTTTGCTTCAACTATTCAATTAATTTTTCTAAAAGAGAGAAAGTGTGAGATGGCTGCAAACTATTTCTTACTTAGAAAGCATATTAATATTTAGCACAGCATTTACATGTGCCTGATTGAGACTCCTGTTTTGCAAAGCACCAAGATAGGCATATTGCACCAAAGATCCTCTCTATTTCATTCATCACTCGTGCTGAGATCCAGGTGAAGTGTAAAGCTAAGAATGTGCTCAGCTGCTCTGCAGGGCAGATGCTTTAGTGTATTGAGAAGTAGCTGTTTATTGATAAAGCAAGGATTGTTATCTGCAGATAAAACTTTCTGTTTTCTGTAGTACTCTTCATTTCCCAATTTTAATATAAAACGCTTTCTGAAATTGAACCTTTAATGTTATTCATCTCAGCTGAAGGGAGGAAACATTAAGAGATGAGAAAAAAAATGTTTTTCTCATTCCTTTGTAACACTTCTATTTTTTGTTGAGCTTGTTTATACTTGTCTGTTAGTTTGCAGTGAATAATCCACGTTGTTTGTCATTAGATCACGGAGCTGCGGTCAGCCAATATTAGCTCTTGCTCTTAATTCAATGTTAGACAGACAAGGCAACTCTGTGCTAAATTTTTATTAAAGCAGGAGGTATTTGTAAAGACAGCAGATAATCCAGATAAATTGCAGGTTCAGAGTAGCTGTTGCCTTGTGCTTAATCTTTGCTGAGAGTGAATTAAGAAACTGTGTTAAATGAAACACGTATTTGCATTTCTGAGGCTTCGTTCCAGGATAACTCCAAGCACGGAGAAGCTGGTAGCCACTTCATGGTGTATAGGTTGCCAGACCACTGATACTTACCAGACCCTTTTACTGGCACACGGTGAGTTTTTGTCAGCATGTATTTCAAAAATGCTTTGAAATCCTTTGGTGGAAGCATTTCCTAAGCACCGATGCCCCTTTAAATGTCTACGTGGGGATCTTACTGTGCCTTTTTTTTTTTTTTTTTTTTTTTTTTTTTTTGTAACCAAAGCTAATGTAATCTGAAAGGGAATCTTCCAAATTCTCTCTGATGGTATCTTACTGTGCTGCAAATAGTTTCGCTGCTGGTTCCCAGTAGCTTCACAGAAACAGATGCTGCTCTCAATTTTGAGAGGGATGCACAATGTCCTAACAACAGCACTTGTCAAAGGGCCTACTGGATGTTATAGCAGTCCAGACTTCTGTTTTGTTGTTTGTTTTTTTAACTGGATTAGACTGCAGAAGCTTAAAGTGGCCAGAGGCACAGAGAGTATTTTATAGCACAGTGAAGTGCAGAAGGTGGAACTTCTCCAGACAAACATCTCTTCAAGACCTTCCTCCTTCAGCAAATCTCTTTATGTTTTCCTGCAGAGGTCAGGGTCCCACAGTCGGTGTCCACAGCCTCCTGACATCTGAATGGCCTCAGAAGGCTTTGAATGTTCCCTGCATTCAGCCTGTTGTAAGTAGGACATTTCTTCTTGGGCCGTGTACAGCACAGGTACCTCGATGGGCTTTTTGTAGCTGTGTTGTGCCGAATCCTGCCCTCTGGAAACTGCTGCCGTGGCCTCAAATGGCAGCTATGGGTGCAGCTGTCGCATCGCACAGATGCTCAGCAGTGCAGAAGTGAGAGTTTACTTTGATGAGTAACCTTCATTACTCCACGTGGTCTGAAATTATCTTGTATTTTAGTCATGATAATGTTCATCTGGTTGAATTGGGTATTTTATAAATACGATGTTATGTCTCTAAGCTGCTCTGTCATGACATAAACTAACAGAGGGAAAAAAACACGTGCCAGCTGATGTCATCTTGCTTTGTTCAGCGAAGGCATTCATGTCACTGTGTGCAGAACTGAAACGATGCATCAGTACCCAGACAAAGTGAAGTGAGTAATTTGGGGAACTCTGGTGGTGTAGCATTTAGCTGCGGCATGTTTAGTTGTCAAGAAAAATCTGTCCTGCTTCATAGAGGGTTTATAGGTGCAGTGACAGAAGGATGTGCCTGAAAGATGGGTTTATTTTGGGAAACCTAATTAGAACAGCAGTGTTTTATTTTTCCGTTATTGTTGCCCAAGGTTTGTCGTGTTTCTAGTGTTGCTATTAATGTCTTCTTAAATGTCAAATTCAAACTGCTGATGGTGATCATCTCATATCACGCTGCTAAATATATACATCCTGTTGAGAATGTATGATGTAAATTGTATGCCAGACCCTCTACATATGCGTATTAAAGTCTTTAGGCTAAATGGTTGCTATCAAATTTTCCTTAAAATTTATTTCCAGTTTTCCTTAAATGGCATACAAAACAAATGGAGACTTTTTTTTAAAAAAGGAGGCCTCTCATGCTATTGCATTATTTTTAAATGTTTCTTGTTTCTGAGGCATCATGACACTAAATGCTGTAAGAAAGAAATCCCAAATATATCTTTTCCTGATGAACTGAAAGTTAATGTCATTTCCTTCTAAATGTTGCTCTGTGAGGTCAAGTACGTGCCTGCATCTGCCACCTAGCATCTAACAGTCAAATGGAGAAAAACAAAAAAATGCCTCAGGGAAATTCTTTGTAAAACTTTGTAATGTACAACAGAAAAGTAAGTTGGCCCTGGTATTCTGGAAAATTCAATAGTTTCCATTACCAATGATAAATAGCTCTTCTTTTTTTTTTTTTTTTTTTTTTAATCAGTCCTTTTTGGAAATGAAAAGTCACTTTAAGATGTGCCTACAGTCATTAAATTAGTTGACTATTTAATCCAAGTTGTATGTGAGCAACTGCTGTGTGCAGCCTAAGTTGTGTTGGGTTCACTACTTGTTGGAAAAAGGGTGTGCAGAGTTGTCCTCTGCTACATGTTGAATTTCTTCGGTTGAGGATATTTGAGCTTTGCATCTGTGTTTGGGATTGAGACATTGGTTACTTGCTGTTGAAGCTGTTCTTTTATCTTTTTGTAAGAAATCACCTGTAGCTTCCATGTGTAAGTAAGGTTGCAAACATAAGTGAAAAATCAGTTAGGATCTCATTGCTGCTACGTGCAGTTGCAAAAGACTGGGGAGATAGCATACCAAGGGAATAAGATTTAGCCTTTACAATGGTTTTGTGATGTTTCCACTGGACTTCAATATCTGCCATTATGCTTTTTTCATGCTTCAAAAGCAAGGTCTTGAAATCTTAGAGTTATAAATATATTTATTATATTCACCGACATCTGTGGGGAAAAAAAAAAAAAGCTGTCTGACTTCTGGCACATGAATACATAATTGTGGGATTTCAGAGTGCTTATATCTTGTTAGAACAGCAAACCTTTGGATATCAAATATGCAATTTTGAAGAAATGAGGGATGCCATTTATTTTTATTAAGCTGGGATTTGAATGTTTGAAGAAAGTATTGGGGGAGGCATTTCTTTTGAAATGGAAGTAATATTCCTCATTTGCGATGTTAAAAATATTATTTTTGGCATAGTTACATTCTTTATAAATAAACACAGAAATCTGTGCCTGAAAGAAATATGCTTGTTTTCCATGTCTACTTATAACTTTTTTACGTTATTATTATTCTCACTTTTACAAGGGTTTCTGTTTAACAGCAAAAGCAGAGTTGAATGTACAGCTCTCTGAATTTACCATTACTTCCATGAGATGGAAATGCCAGTGTATTGATTAAAGAATATCAGTGCATAGAAAACACTTTGTCTCATTATCAATTAGTAAGTCACAAAGAAAATCAGTGAGTGATGGCTTTCAGGTGGGAAAACACAGGACACAGTTAAAATTAACTATTTCAGTTGGCCATAACCAATGAAGAAGACAAGGATAATAGTGCTTGGAAATCAGCCTTTTTCTTTTCATGTGCTCGGTAAACATCCTTCCATCTTCTGTGCAGCTTGGGCTCTTGTCCTGTTGTTTACTTATGTATTCCAAATACCAAACCTTCTAGGAGTATGCTTTTATATCCCAAGGAGCTTACACTTCCTATGGAAGGCTAAGGTTTTGATCAACCTAAGTTTGCAAAAGCTCACACATTCATATATTTCTATATATGATATGCAATAAATGTAGGTTACGGGACAGAAGTTCATAAATTTAGATGTGTCTTACATGCCGCCTGATCTTTTTCACCACAAGAAATTTTAGTTCTTTTGTGTATCTTTCAGTACCTGGCCTTAAGGTATTTTCTTCTAATTACATGTATGCAGTGGCATTTTGGGAACCCTTGGAGATTATTGATAAATCCTTTTCATAAAGGTAGCTGTTAAGTGTGAAGAACTAGTTCTTTTTTGGTGGGGTGTGCTTGATTACAAGGAAATAGTATCCTGCATTTAGTAAGGTGAAAGCCAGTGCATCCTTCTTCATGTGATAATAGTGGTCCTCTGGTATAAAATTACACCAAGAATTCCCTAAAACACCTTTTAACTGTGGTTTACAATTCTAGTGCATTTTGTCTTCCAGGTGAATATGGTTATTCTTTTGTGCGTTTGGGATTAAGGATAGCTGCATGAAGTCAGCATTATAATTGTTGAGATGGTCCTGGTTTGAACATTTTGTATTTCAGTGTAAACGTGAGGATGTTGGTTTTGTTACAGGGAATCATTACAATAGGTAAATAGGTGGAGGAGGGCAAGTTGGTGGTGGAGTAACTGTCAAATACAGTGAGGTGTGATTAGTAAAAATGGAAAATTACATGTATTTAAAGTGATGTGACCAGCTATAATAGAAATATGGGAAAAAAAATACAATGTATGTTAAAAAAAAAAATAATACACGGATTTGGGAATAAAATAAGTGTATTGTTTCCCCAGAGGATGTTACCTAAGTCTTAGAAACTTATTTCAGAAGTAGATTGCACACAGCACTGAGAAATAAAAATGAAGAAGCAAGGAGAGCAATGGGGTAACCTAATCCAGTAAATCCTTTCTATCTCCCGATTTACAGCTGTAGCCTATAAGTGAGGTTCAGCTGGGCCATGAAACCTGTGCCTGAGGTACAGGTGCTGGATGTGCTTCATCATGTCCTAAACTGAATTGGGAGCAGCTGGGCATGTGCTGGCCTTCTTTTCTTTCAGGTAGATCACATTAGGACATTCAGCTCCTTTGTACTGATTTCATATGAAAATGTTATTGATGATTTTGAAGACTAGGAAGGGTGACCGTGAAGACAAAGAAGACCTGGCATGCATGAAAAGGTGTGAGAGCCCTTGCTCAAGAACATACAGCGCATCTCAGTTGTGCGTAGACGTGACTTTCCTCTTTTTAAGTTAGCTGGTGCCAGTGCGGACCTTGTCAAGCCTGCATCTCGTGGTGGGAAATCCAGTCGATGGCAGCTGCCGGGTACACAGGTAGGGCACAAGGAGGGCCCTTTCTGTGCAGCTTGATAGGACTGGAAGGCATGGGAGACTGAAAATCCCTTCTTCCATCTTTGTGAGCTTTCCCTTCCCTGCCAAGATTACACCTATGACAGCCCCACAGAGATATTTGTTGCTGCTCTTGATATTGTTAATATTAAATATTAAAATTAAGTATAAAATATTAATATTTTAGTAGTCACACGTCTCCGCGCATCATTAGAGCCTTTTTGTACTGAGCACTTTTCAACAATACAGAGGCGCAGTCCCTATCCTGAAGAGCTTGTAATATTAAATGAAGGATGTATGAAAAACGGGGACAGATGACTCAGTTGTGTGTATGTGTTATATATTTTGATTCTAAATTATGAGAAAATTGCCAGTTGTTCCTATTTTCTCTTTAATCTCCCTGTTGGTTGGCTGATTTGGGACAAGAAACTGCAAATAGATATAGATTTGTATTTGCTTGCTCTTCCTTCGTACTTGGCAGATTTCTGCAATTTATAGAAGCTTGTAGTTTCTCAAATTAAAAAAAAAAAAAAAATCAGACGGCAATACTCAAAATGATTAAAGAGAATTAAATGTATAGGTCATGCTCCTGGCTGCTCTGAGGGCGGCACAACAACCTTTGTAAATGGGCTGTGCGTTCATCCACTCAGGTTGCAGGGACAGTCCTAAAATTAAATTTATGGAGGCCCGGAGACTGCCAGAGGTGGGGTTCCCAGACACCGATTATGTCTTGTATTTTAGCAGTAGTCTTGTATTTTACCCTCTAGAGGATATCCCAATGCTAGAGCAAATCCTTTCATAGCTAAATTTTACTGACTTTAGTCAAACAGGCTAGAGTACAAATTGGTTCCAGATCTGGGATCCAGAGTTACTGTAACTGTTTGGAAACAGATGCAGATTCAGGTTGGCTGGTTGTGCAACAAAAGTAAAATGCCCTTGTCTGGTGGCCATGGGTGAATTGGGATAACCTCGGGAGCCGGCTGCTCCGAGGGGAGTCCCTGCCAGGCCCCCTGTGACCATGCTGCAGAGGAGATGCAGTGGTGGAAGGTGCACAGAGGACAACTCCATGAGGGGATGGTCCTGCAGCCTGGCTTGTGTTGGGGAGTGCCTGGGGAAAGAAGGGTCCTGTGCCACAGCAGGTCAGGATGGACAGACAGACAGACAGACAGATGCAGGGCTGTGGTTGCTTGCTGTTGCAGTCATTAGGAAGATGATGTCTTGTTTGGGTAAGATTATCTGAGGGCAGCCTGGCTTTTCTGATATCTTGAGAGCGTCAGCTGAGCAGAAGCAGCTCTGGGAGGACAGAATCTGTAATTTGTAATGGCTTGGTGGGATTATCCCAGTCCCTGGCAGGTAAGGCTCAGCAATGCACTTTGATGACCAAGGATCCTTCACAGCAAAATGGCATAGTCCCTTCATACAAATACACCTGGAGTGCATACATGATAGCATTACATGCACCAACCCCAGGAGGAAATATCATAGACTTGCAGGCTGCGAGCCTTGAAAGGAATTTAGGCTTTCAGTAGGGCTTCTCCCTAAAGCAGTACCCGAGAGTACAAGGAGGGGGAGCCCTGTGTGTGGGTGTCTGGCACAGCTGCTGCTGTGAGGCAGGTAGGTGGGTTGCTTCTGTATCTTATTCTACTTAATTTCGCTTTTTATCTATCCCTGATATTCTTGTTGCTTCTCCTGCGTGCGTGTGGCTTCCTCTGAAGTTTCGGTACTCCCATGTCTCCTTTCCTGGGGTTCCTTAGTTCGATTTCTACCCCTCCCTCCTCCTGTTATAAAGTGAAATGAATCAAACTGCTCAGTAAAGCTTAGCAGTGACACCACGACTGAACTTGTCTCCTTTTGTGTTGGTACGACAGCATTCAGAGTTGTTGATCAGCCACCCTGGCCTGCTGACAGGCATGTCTGATTTGTATGGCACTTCAGGCTCTGTAGTTTTTGTCGGAAAGGGACCCCTTCCTTTAATAGTTTCGTTTTTTCTGCATGCTCTATTTAGGGTTCTTGTGTGTGTTTTTTTCAGTTGATTTGCTTCCACTAATCCTAACCCAGTTTATCAGTGCTGCAGAGGTTCATTCTTGGAGCCTCTACTTTGTGAAGCCTGGATATGAAAAAGTGGTATATAAAATACTCTCTCACTTTTCTACATATTAGTATTTTAGTGTTGTTTTTGCATTTGATCTGAGTTGTTCTAATGATCTAGGCTTTCCTCAAGATCAAATCAGTCATCTTGTCTTATATGTAGCAACTGCACAACGACATCTCTTTGACGTGAAATATATGCCAGCATTTTGTGTTGTGCCTGTGTGAAGGAAGTCTTACTTCATCAAAAGTCTAGTTAGTGCGTTAAGTGCTTTGTTTATTTGAGGTTTCTAAGCATTACACGTTTTCTAAGCTGTTTGCTTATGGTTTCATGAAACCATGGAGTTTTTATGATGTCTCACATTGGCTTAGCATACATACATTATAAGAAAGCTTATATTTTTGTGGTATCTTTTTTTTATTGCCACAGTCCTTGAAATGAATCATTGGGAATAAGGTTTGGAGCTGTGTGGTGACAAATAGGACCAGTGGTGTTTCCAACTGATGTCTTCTCAGGAAGCCAGGGACATGACCACTGTCCTGCTGTTCCCCCTAGGTTCTTCTGTGCCCCCCTGCTCCTCCCTTGGTTTCCATCACCGATCATCACCCTTTTGTAATCATTGCTAGGAATGTGCTCAGTCCAACTTCTCTGGCCCTTTTTATTGCTCCTCTTAGTGTAATGTTGTGCAATTCCGCAGTGTCCTCCATGTGTTTCCAGGCTGTTGTTCTTGCCTCCACGTTACCGAATTTCACAAAGTACGGCCGAGCTGCCGGGCAGCCCAGCACCGCTGGACGTGGTGAGCCGCGGGGTGCTGGTGCCCCCAAACACTATTTATGTCTCCTCTTGCTGCCCCTTGCGCTTTCACCGTGGCAGACTCTTCTCCACCCTGTACCCCTCTCCTGGCAGTACATGAACTTTGTGTCCGTGTATCTGTTAAATAGCTGGAACAGGGAGCTATAAAACAATTCAAGTGAACTTTGTGCTCTTGACATTCGCTCAGTCACTGGTGCCCTAAGGGGTATCTTCTTGGAGCTTTTGTTTCCCCTTTCAGAGTTAATCAGAGACAAAAAGACTATTTTGTCTTGAGACTGCAACCACTGAAAAGCAACAAAGGATCAGCACAAATCACTAAACTTCTTATGGCATATAAGACTTGGTCATCTCATTAAGTATTTATGTATGCTCTCTTTTTTTTTCCTGCAGCTGTCATATTTCTCAGAGGGGACACGGCACCGTATCACCACATCTACTCATCTTTATGCCTCTTTGTGAAACTGCAATGGGAAGCTCTTTTTTTTTTTTTTCTTTTAAGTGAGTCAGGCATAGCAGAACTGCTGCTGCTTTTGGCTGAAGCATTTTGTAGTCTTGCAGGAAAATATTCTGGGTGTGAGCTGTTTAGCTTCTGTGTCCCTAAGTATGAGCTGGCTTTCATAATTTATTATTCTTTACAGTATCTGAATTCTGATTTTTATTTTTATTTTTAGTTGTGGTGTTTTGTTTTAGGGCTAGAGAGGGGATGTTTGAGGGTGTTTTGTTGTTTTTTTTGTTAGTCTTCCAGTCTGCATCATTACTATGACTGAAGTCTAAACATAACGGGACATTCCCCCTCTCTGTGGTCAGTTTCTTTCCTGAATGAAGGATTTCATGTGTGGGAGATGAATGTGTTTTGTGCATTTTTGTGTGTCTGCTGCTTGCAGTTTCCTGTTCTCTTCCTCTTCTTCCTGCTGTTCAGCATCAGGGCAGCGCAGGTTGTGCTGGCAGCGCGTGCACTGCTCTCCTGGCAGCTGGGGCGCTCTGTGTCGAAAGAGTGCTGAGCCTCAGTGTGCCCCAAAGAGCACTTTGTGACCCACATGGAGGAATGAGGGTACAGATCTTGGAACAGTGCTGCAAAAAGGAGCTATATTTGTCTTCTGGCAACATCTATACGTGCTGAAGAACGTTTTCTAACCTGTCCCCACAGGGTGAAATACCGTGTTTTCTATGTTATGTAGCTATTGCAGGTCAGTGCAGAGCTGTGCTCTGTTTTTCCAGTGTGCTGTGCATTGGATCTGCCGGCTTTTCCATTTAATAAATCATTCTTATGTATATTTGGGGCCTTTTCTGGTCTTGTTTTAGAAAGCTTATATAATGTTTCAGGGGAGGTCTGTCCAGGGCCCAGTATACAACCACAGCATCTTATAACACAGGCTCAAAGTTAGCGAAGTTTCTTTTGGTTCCATATCTTAGAGTTTGTCCCGAGGACTGCTGGCTGCTTGTTGCTGCCTATTGACCGTTTGTATTTCAGTAAGACTTCGTCCCGAGACTGGAATTTATTCCCTGGTGCAGGTCTTACCCCGTTATTCTGACTTTTTATCCCGTATGTTTGAAATTCTGTTTCACTGCCTGATGTTCTACTCAGATCCTTCAAAATCTTTTTTCTTTTCTTTTCTTTTTTTTTTTTTTTATACTTTCTATTTGAATAACTTCATGCTATTCTGATGACTGAAACTCTGCTTTGTGTAGAAAATTCAAAGAGTAGCTTGTCTGAGAAATTCACGCTAAAATGCAAGTAGATGAGACAATTTCTCTGAGTAAGCCAAAATACATTGCACAGAAGAAAATCCTTGTCACAGAAACCTGTGGAGAAAGTTGTGTATCTGAAATTGTGAAAGACAGTTTCAGTTGTCAGCTATTCTGAAGAGAAAGAAAAAGTTGATTCCAGAAAATAAAGAAAATAAGTATCAGAAGTTGTTAGCGGAAATATTTGTGTTCGATCCCATCTTTTCCCCTGCTGTCTTGCAGGTCACGATTGTAGACAGTGGCCATAGTACAGAAATCTTACAGGAGTTTTACTTGGGCATCTCCTGATGCTGCAAATGTATTTTGTTGTTCTCTAGATCCATTGCAGTGTTTGAGTCATTGCATTCTCTAATCTGGCTGTACGGGGGTGAAATTAAATTAAGAGGACTTCAAAATGTGCTTGAACTGAGGCACAGGAGTGAATTAGGTCCTGTGTTGCGGGCACAGCAGACTTGAAGGACTGCTTTGAAGGAGCTGCCCCGGAGGGCTGAGCAGCTCCATGCTCATTAAAACCAGGACTCGCAGCTTGACCTTCGGCAAGAGCTCCTGCGCTCGTTTGACTGTGCTTAAGATGCTGTAAATAAACACAGCGCTTCGGATGCTGGTGCAGCTCGGGTGGAGCAATGAAAGGAAAACTTGTCTCCTTCCACGCAAAGACATTTTCACTCCCACTGCTGCTTCCGTGCGTTCAGCTGTGCCGCTGTACAGAAGAGCAGCGCTGCTGGTACAGGGAGACCTCGGGGACTGGTGTGACTTCACCTACTACAACCAAAACACACTTGGGAGAGGGGACAATGGACTCGGAACCTCTCATAGGTGTCCCTTACCCAGCGACACAATCACTAGTGGGAGATGTTACCAAAATCGCAGGCAGCCCTCGTGATCCAGGATGGCTGCGGGCGCTCCTAATTATTTGTTAAAGGCTGCTGATGGCTCAGCAGGCAGCATCCCCCAGCAGTGGAGTTCAAATTCACAATTTGCTTCCTGCTCAAAGGTGAGAGAAGTGCTATCGAACGAGAGCTGTAAGATCATCAGAGGTGTTGAGAGGAGCTGCTACCTACGGGGGACTACAGTTTGTTTTGTGAAGTTGTTTTCATTTGAAAGCACATTTTAGCAGCCGTTTCCGTGTTAGGTTTGAAAAACATTTGAAGCTGTATCTGCTTCTCATGTGGAAAACTACTGTAAAGTAATCTCAAGATATTTACCAAACCTTTGTGGCTTTTTCCCCTTCTCTTTTTGTCCTCTTTTCATCTTCCAAATTGCATTTTCTGGGAATTAAATAATAATGGGCCTGTTTTGTCGAAGCTCCCTAGCTGCTGCAGTATTACAGCCCAACGAGAGTGTGGGAGTTCTCTAGCAATACATCGAATTTCTGGTCTGATAATTCTCGGCAACAAAAGTATGATTTCAGTCGCTCAAATCCCAGCTGCCATATTTTCAGGTAATTACTGGGAAAGAATTATCTTTCTGTATGGGAAATGGAGAGTGAATGTACCCGAGTTTTCAAGTGCAAGTAAGTTTAGAGACTGCCTTTTATAATATGGGTTTCCATTGCTCTTATAAAATGGTTAGGGTAAGTTATAGAGATGCTTGTTCATCTTCTTGATGAATTTGTGATGAAGTTTGGGAGCGATTACTGTGTAGGATTGTATAATTGAGTTATCACAGTCATCTTTACTCCCTCTTTTTTTCCTTTCTTTCATTTTTTTTTCCCCCTTTTACTGTTCTGTAGATACAACTATTGTAGGAACAAAATCGATGGTGTCTTAAGATGTCTCTACACCATGTTATGCATAGTACCATAAACACAGTAACAAAAAGATGGTATTTTTGGGGAAGCGTAGCATTAAAGATTATTACAGATGTTACATTGTCATGTGCCCGTGATCCTGACAGTTGGTCACGACTGTAGCCTGCTTGTAAGCACTTTGCATCTCTAAAATAAGAAGTAAAATACGGAATTATCATAGAATACTCTGTGCATGTCAAATAGTTTTGCATCTTTTAACGCTTGTTAATATTTGTTCAGATCAACTTTGCTTCTCCAGTCGCTGGCAGTGCTCCCCGCAGTTGGTGGCAGGGGCACGCTCTGCCTCATTCTCGCTTTCAAGTCCCACAGATGTAGCATTTAGCACTAAGTGCCACAGCTCCTATCGGGAGGAGCCAAAGTGTTTCTTTGAGTAATTAAACAGGGCCGCCATTCCTCTCCTGGTGCAGCCCCGTGCCATTGTGGAGCGAGGGCTGCAGTCACACCAGCCCTCCCGGCAGCACCTGAGCAGCCAGGGGCTCTGCTGCCCTCCTGCCACGCGTGCCTGGTCTGCTCCCTCACCTCTCCTGTCCACGCAGCCCCAGTTGGCTCACGAATTTCCTGTAACCAAGCTGTTGAGCCTGTCATTTTGACACGAGCAGGTTAGGAAACAAGTGCGTGTTTGTGATGCTGAGGGGCGATGTCATCCGCGGCGACTAGCGGCAGTGACATCCTCACCCGCCTCAGCTGCACCCAGGGCAAACGCATCCGATGACGGCCAAAGGCAGTCCTGTGTGCTCCTGCTGCTCTTACTGCACCCTGAGAGCCTCGAGGGATTTTGGGCCTGCCTCATTTGTGCGTAGCAAATGGCCTGAAGACCCAGTATATTCAGTAAGGGTAAGATAATGCTGATACTCAGTAGCAGATTTCAACACGCTCTTGCAATTAGGATGGTGAAAATTTGGTCCTCTGCAAGCTCTCAGGAACATAAGGTAGGGTTTTTTGGATGACATTCCTGCACCGAGGCATTGCAATTCCCACTGTAAGCATGTACAAGTTTTTATTGTTCTCGCCAGAGTCCTAGTCCTACAAGGTATGTGGGCGCGTGACTTAGCTGTAATGTAACTGTGCAGTCGAGGCACACACTTCTAACAGACTATGCCAGGGCTCATCTTCCTCTTTTATCATTACAGCTTGAAGTACGTAGTGTGCTCATCAGGCAGGAGAAATAATCTGCATAAATATTCTGAATAGCACTGAAGAAAAAAAAAAAAAACAGCTTTCATGTTCCAGGAAGAATATTCCCATTCCAAGGCAGGACAAAAGAGATACCTTCAAAATTGTCATGGTTGCTAATACAAGTAATTGGAAACATTTCCCAAAGATAATTTTGAAATACTTGATTTAGATTTAAATAATACAAAATAACTTTTAATGCCAGTTAGACTACATTTGGAATCACTGTATTTTCAAAGGGTGAATAGGATTATTTCAGAGATATTTTAGACTGATCACAGAGGGAGTGCTCTGGGGTGTACATCTACATGGGGTCTCCAGAAGGCTTTACAAGTGGAATGGCTTCCCCAAAATTAAGGAGTCATTAAGTATAGTATTCAGGATTTTTAAATCCCTTTTGGAAAGAGGGGTTTGGTACAAAAGCTAAGATAGGAGTATTACAATGCCTCGGACATGTTTTCAGTGTAATGGTTTTTCAAAATGCATATTGTCTACAGCTGCAGATTTACAAAATACTGTTTTACATGGGTTTCTATCAAACGACATTAATGCATACTCTGTAGGAAAAAAAAATGTAGTTGTGTAACTAAAGCTGGATAATTGATGGCTTTGGTTTTTTCCTTCCCTCCACTTTGCTCCCCTATTTTATTTTATTTTATTTTTATTTTATTTTATTTTATTACTCAGATATCCAAGTGCTCTAAATGTAGTGGTATAAGATTTTACTAAATGGAAAGCTGAAGTAAAATGTCTGTTCTTAAAGCATGCGACATAATTTAGCATCACTTCTCTCATCTTTCCTTTGCTTTGTGTATGGATGAAGTCCAGTCTTTTCTTGTGCACGTGTGCATTTCCTTCAGACACCATGCCTAAATGCTGAGGTGGAGTAAAGGGGCTTGATCTGTTCATTTTCTGCGCTTGTCAATTAGAGCATCTCCCTTTGTAATACTTAAATCAGTGCTCGGAGAGATCATGGCAGGCTGACTTTCAGAGGCTGAAGCAAAACTTCTGTTAGCATGTGTTTGTGTGCATGTAGTGAATTATTTTGACGTTTTCTTTGGGAATTGTAAATGGGAGAATAGCGTTACATAATTTCCTTTTGTGTACCAAGATGCACATACTTAAAAACAATAACATCTGCCTTACTTTCAGATGTAACAAGTTTGGCTGTTTGTTTAGATTTGGTTTTACTGAAGGAAGCACAACAACAAGAGGTTGGAGGCAGTTCTCCCTACCGGAGCTACTCTCCCTGCTGAGGAGAAGGTACTCCTGCAGTTCCACGCTCAAGCTTTTAGCAGGGCCCATCAGCGTTGGCTACGATCTCCCAAGACTGCGCTAACAGTCAGCCTATTTCCCCCAGCGTTGGCCTTATGACAGGGTTATGGGATGCCTGCAGGCTGCCCGATTGTCGTGGCTTTGGGAGCAGTCCTGGTACAGCAGCAGCCGGAGCCCCCTGAGCAGCAGGAAGGTGTGTTGGGCTGAATCGGGCACACTGGTCCACACAGATTTCTTTTTTTTTTTTTTTTTTTTTTTTCCACTTGCACACTACTGTTCGATATTGAAAATATTGATTTACAGGTAGAAAAATGTCAAGTATGTTATTGTTTTATAAAATTATAGGTTGTATGCTTTGTTGTTGTTATTGTTAATACTCGTCTTTTTGTCAGCTATGTGGAGGCTGTTCCTCAGTTTAACAAGTCACACGTGTGCCTTTCCCACCCGAGGCTGTAAGTAGAGCACCTGGGTACCCTACCGAACCTGAGCCTTCTCATTATTGCCTTTGTTTTTAGTTTGTGATACCTCTGCCATACACATCTTCACATTGGCGTTGGCAGAAGCTAACGCATCAACTGTGTTGCAGTACAAATTAAAAAATGAAGCAGGTCCGTCTGGACCTGTGTGTGTGCCTCTCTAGGTGAATGGCATCACTGTCTGTATGGTTATAGCTTACTGGTTCTGGGATTTTAATGATAATGAGATGGTTCCGAATTAAAATTTGTTCTTCTGAATTAAAAATAATAATTATAATAATATTTTTTTCAGACTATAGGCTGTACTTACCTGCCAGAAAAAAAGAAAGCAAAGAGCTTCACAGCCAAGCCACTCCTATCATATGATGAGATATAGACCAAGTACTCATTTAAACCTAGAGTAATTAACACTGCTTTATAAAATCCTTCAAATTCACTACGTCTTTGCACAAGAGTAGTTTTCCCTGGTGCTCTGAATGGCTCGTTGGTCTTTTCAGATCCACATCTGCGACAAATGACTCGAGGAAGTAAGGGCTGAAAAGCTCAGGGGGCTGGAAAGCCACAGTTATGACTTAAAATAGGCAGGGCTGGTGGAGTTGGGGAAGGGGTGCGTGTTTGGTTCGTGTGTTGGGGGGTTCATTTGTTTGCTTTTAAGTACATTGACAAAAGGAAAGAAAGCAAATGCAGGCACCACATCTGCAAATGGCTGCAGCCCTCTGGAAACCCCACTGAGTTATGTGGAGTTCCCAACAGGCACATAGCTCTGCCCTCATTGAAGAAATTAAGGGATTGAGCCACAATTCGAAGACTTGAGACTTATATTAATGAAGATCAACACAGAAACAAAATCGTTACTATTACGCTGTTAAGAGTTGTTTTCTTTCAATTTTTTAGTGGTTTTTTTTACTGTCTTTGCTTCACACTTACATTCCTCAGGACTCCTTTCTCATACTTTTTTCGTACTTAAACGACAAAAACAACAACAAAACCCTGTTATCCAGTGTCGTGTGAGTAAAGCTACACAGAACTGGAGAGCAGAAAAGTTTTTTGAGTTTGTAAAGCTACAGTGAGGCAGGTAGGCTCATGTCTGAAAGCAGAAATAAAACCCATGATTTCTGAGAGCAATGTATTTTTACTGTTTATCCAATATTTTTATATGAACTGTTCTGTTAAGAAATTTTGATTTAAAAATTGAATTGCTAACTTAAATATGGGGTGTGTTTTTTATATGAAATAGTACCTTACAGCTGTCTGCAGAGCAGAGGAAGAATTACTTTTCTCATCACCGAGGCAATACTTCTTTCAAGATTTTTCTTTCTCATTTTTTTCCCGGTTTTATGCCTGACTTGTATAGTTTTGAAAGGTTTTTTGTTGTTGTTCATTTTTTTTTATTCTAGTTGTGCTTTTTTAAGGACAATTTGTTAAACCTTTTGAAGAACTTAATATTGGCCTCTGCTTAATGGACTGTAGATGCCTAAAACACTATTTTCAGAGTATGCTCTGCCAAAGCTGGTCAATTCAAACTAACGTGGCCTCAGAAGTATTCTGACCTGCCAGACTAAGGGAGATGAATGAGCAGAAGCAGGCAGGCTTCCTAGTCTGGTCAAGAAAAAGAAAGCTATTTTTTTCTAGCTTTTTCTTTTTTGTTGATAGGGTAAATCAAGTTTGCTAAAAAGGCCTGTACTTTCTGAAACAGACAGGGATCCAAATAAGTATGTGTTTTAAAACAAAACACAACTTGTCTTTGATGTTGAGTAATAGAGCCAAGGAAATCAGTGGCTAAACTTGTTAAATATACCAAGTTCCAGAAACATAATTAAAATGCAGAAATACCAGCAATCATGCTGCCGAAGCGGTATACTGTTTGTTTTCTTCTATTGTTTTTAATAGAAATCCCTGTCTCCGTTAGCATTAGTGTGCATCTGACTGTGTTTTGCTGTGTGCAGAGCCAGAGCCCACAGAATTTTTCCAAGCACAGTGCCAATCTGGTAGTTTGTAGCTTAAAAACTGTCTTTGCAGCCCAACATGTCACAGGTACCTATTTTTCTAACAGGAGGTTTGTCTTTCAAATGTGTGTTTGAATTGGAGTGCACTGAGATGGAAAGTCTTGAAGAGAACAGAAATGGCTTATTTTATCCATATCAGATTGTGAAAGGGAAAAGAAAAGCTTATTATCTAATCAGCTGTATTTTTAGCAGGCTTCCGTAATTGGCATGAGACCCTCAGTCTGAGTACTTGTTTGAGTATGCAGATGATCTGATCCTTTCATGTTCCCTAGTTAGCTGGAACACAATTTCAGTTCACACAGATTTTTCTGATACCCTCTCATTTAGGGGCTAATGCCCAAACAAGGTCCAAGTCTCTAATATTACCAATTTCTATAATAAATTACTTGTATATTTAGTGTAATAATAGCAGTAAATGAAATAATTATGCTTTTCTGGTTTGGTTTTTAAATTGATTTTATTTTTATTAATTTGTCTTCTGTAGAACTGTTTAATTTAGATGTTTCATTTTTAAATCTTAGCACCAGAGAGAGCATCCATGTTCCTCTTCCCCAGATATTGCTGTTCTGAACGTATCCAGATAGGTGTTTCTTTAATCTGCACAGAATTTGGTGTGGAGGTGCCCAAGCTACTGCCCAAATCAAAAGTGATGCAGCCATGTGAGCTCACTGCAGTGCCTGAGATGATCAGAGGTAAGGCTTAATAGCCTGGGCTCGGTACCACAGTGTGGTAGTTAAGCTGATCCCAAGGTGCAAGCTGCTGCTTTGCACATTTGGCAGTGTGTTCGTTTGCAGAAATGCACTGGCTCCCTCAGAAGTAGCTTTTATTCCGGTCGTGCTGCAGTCTTCTGTACTGTACAAATGATCAGAGGGAGTTCAGACAAATACGGCCTGTTAAGCATCTGGACAACATTCCCCTCCATTTTACTGTGTAATTCAAGCACATGTAAGTAACTGAGAAAAGCTTTCTTTACAGCTAAGGTCCAGAAGGACTGCTTTTTTCCTTGAGAATGTCAGTTGTGCTCTGTTCCAATATACGCTTTCAAAACACTGTTTTCTGTAGTAAGTGGACATGCTGAATTAGTATTTTAAGTTTTAAGACTGGACCACAGCTTTGAAATATAGCAATGTTTATTTCTGGACCAATCATCTGGAAATATCAATCTGTCCCTTCAGCTGCTTCCAAGGCACGGGTTTTCTGCAGGGTTAATCTGGTAGGCCAGAAGCTGCCCAGAAGTGAGTCATGGGTGGTGGCAGTGGGGGAGGAAAGAAGCCCATCACTGGGTGCACTCATTGTGCGTTCCTAATATATAAAATATATATAATAAATAAGGAGCTCCGTATTTGCTGACAGGCTTTGTCTGGCTTGAGAGGTGCCTTGCGGGGTTGGTTTTGAGTCGGTGTCCATCCATCATCCCTCAGTTCCTGCAGCTGTCTCCTGGTTCCTTGAGCTATGATACCTCTCAACCTTTTAATCAAAACTGACCCAGGCAGGGTAATGGGCAGCATGCGGTAGGTGCCAGTAGCTCAGGAAGCCCTCCCAAGCTTTCCATCCTCTCCGCTGCTCCTCTGAAAAGTGGAACATTTTCTGTACACTCCCTGTGGTTGCTGAGCCATTGGAGGAGGAGGCTGCTGGACTTAAAGTGCAGCAACAAGCAAAACCTAGGCACTGGGAGCTAACTATTGCATCGGGCTTTTTACTTTTGTTGTTTCTTTTAAGGAAAACAATGCCAAATTTCACTGCAGATTTTCACATTGGACAGCGCTCTCTCTTGCTGAAATGCCCCTCTATTTTGGGCCCCCAGTAGCACGCAGAGTAAGTGTGCTTTTTGTAACTGGTTCTGTGTCTGACTTCAGCAGAGCTTGTCAGGAGACTGGCTCGGGGCTGAGTTTTGCTGAGTATTCTCCACAAGGCTTTGCACCTCATCAGCTGCTCAACTCTGTCTGGTGGGATGCTGGCCAGAATACCTCTCTTCTGGACTAGAGGATTTTTGCTACCTTTTCTGATAGGTAAGGGCACTTATGTGGCAAATCATCTTCTGGCTGCGATTCTTTGAGATTTGGCGTGAAGGCATATAGTTTGTTTGTTCTCATTTAGGTTTTGATTAGGGAGAAAGAATTGTGATATAGCTCTTAGGGAAGAATACTTCCAGCCAGGTTTGTGTGCTTTGATCTGAAGTAACGCACCACAAGTAATAAAAGATTAAATGGCCGCAAACTTTAATGCCAGGTGTAGCAGTCATTAAGATCTTTCAGGTGTTCTCTAACCATTAATTCAGTTCTTAGTTCATTAAAATTGTATCTTTGTTTAATTTGTAAGTGCATTGGGACTTCGCAATTTTGTCTGTTGCAAAGGTTCTGCGTCCTCGGTGTCATGATTGTCATTAAGCATTTCTAAATACAAGTCTTTTTGTGTTTTCTTTTGTTTTCACAAAGCACTGTCACTCTTGTAGTTCTCTTTCACAGAGTGCAGCTACAAGAATTGCATCAGGAGCGCTCTGCACTACGTATTTCGGTGTGCCTGAGAGCATACTTCCATTTTCCCACATGCCAAAAACCATGTCATGATACAGTGATGTGTCATTTTCCTTTCCTTCTGAAGATTTTTTAAATAGCCTTTTTGTGTAAATATCAAGGTGAACTTCCTGAGGAGTGATACAACTGTTCGTATTACTCTGGCTGTGATTAATGTCTCAGCAAAGTGTCTCTACCCTGAGTTCCTGTGGGTTTCTCTTTCGTTATATTCCCTAGCTGTTGAAGGGTAAATAAGTTAACGGAATATTCAATGTAATCAGCTGGGTGTTTCATTCGTGTGATCATTTGATCAGGACAGTCACATAGGTATTGTGAAAGATGTGTTTATTATGAGAGAATCTCTCCATTAAAGAGATGATCAAACAATACATGCTTTGTTGTTGGCAAACCAGAATGTTTGGCAGTGGAAAAAATGTGATGATACACAACATCACGACATGACTTTGTAATCAAATGCAGACATTTCATTG
This sequence comes from Aythya fuligula, assembly GCF_009819795.1. NCBI lineage: Eukaryota > Metazoa > Chordata > Aves > Anseriformes > Anatidae > Aythya > Aythya fuligula. The sequence continues at coordinate 21,190,746 of NC_045562.1, read as the reverse complement.
TACATTGTAGTTTAGAAAACCAGAGTACTTCTTGAGTAACCTGAGCTGGAATGTGAGGTGGAAGTTCAGAGCTAGAAATGACCATATCTGGAAACAAGTAGACGAGTGTCTTTAGCATTTCAGAGCTTAAATAACAAATCCAATTTTAGTTCTGTGTTTTAATAGGTTTGTATATTATAGTGAAATGAGCATTAGCTTATATGCCACTCCACCCCACCCCCCCCACCCCCCCCCCCAAAAAAAAAAAAAAAATCCCTTTCTCCAGTGCTTTTCAGCGTTTTAAGTAAATTTTAACGAGGAATAGCTTGTGAATATAAAGCAGATTCTTCCAGATTCTAACACTTCGTGTTTAAAAGCAATTTCCCAGATAATGCACAGTGGATTCCCATACATTTGGTACTTTTAAAAATCTTTTTTTTTTTTTTTTTTAATGTTGTGTTACTGCTACTATATTTTGGAGCTGGAAATAGTTGTACATCTGCAATTAAAAAATATATAGCGGAACACCGCTTATGTGGGACATAAGGTGAACTCAGAAGTTCAGAATTAGTTGTTTTATTTGAATATGCCTATCATAGGATTTATAAACTTCAGGACTTTCATTTTTAAAATGCCATGATTTCAAATTTCTGAATTGTTTGAAGTGCTTTCTTCAAAGAAGTATGTACGTGGTATGATCCGTATATATACGTATGAGTATTCTCATTGATTTATGTGGTTACATATATAAAATATTCATACCTTAATAGAAACTAAAAACAGTCTTTATTGAGTTAAGTTGTGACTGTGGACACCAGGCTGCAGAAATGATTGATGGTTTTCTTACCACATGTAATAGTCTAACAGGATTTCACAAAACCTTTGTTCACACACTTAAAAATTACCAGAACATTTTGTTAAGGAGCAGATAGGATGATCTTAAACGGCTGCTTCAGTATTTCAGAGAGATATTCCTAAATGGTGGTCCAAAAAATAGACGTAGAATTTAAGGGATTTTGTTTTTGCTTATGTATAAACTGTGGATTGCAGTTGCATATAGCCCACATTATGTTGTTGTGTTCATTTTCTTGACTGGAGTTCATTCATTTCATCATAACTTCGGTGTTGGTTGGTTGCATTATTTTTTTTAAAAGCACTTTCTGACATAAATCAGTAAGGTTAAGAGTAAATTATGATTCTGTCATTTTCCTGTTTCCTCTGTGGGAATGACCTGCAAGTATCTGAAGAAGCAGTCAGGTCTCGCCCTTCATTAAAAACCTCCTAAACCTGCCCTGATGCCTTCCTCAGGCTGCTGTGGGTCCCGGCACCTTACGCCCTTGTCATAGAGTTGCTGCTATTGCTTCCTTCCCGTTGGGTTTCCTGGAGCGAGCACGGTGAGGTGCCTGCCGCACTTGGGGGTTAGCGTGGAGTTGGCTTGTATCGTGGAGCACTGTCAGGGCACACAAGCCGTGCTCCTTCTGGACCAAGCTAGGCCAGGAAACACGCCCCAGAAGGGCTGTCCCCACACTCAGCTTCTCACGCACTTCTGCCCCCAGGACCATGCTGACCCGGTCTGAAGGAAAGCCCTTAACGTGCAAACCCTGGGGATTTCAGCTTCTCAGAGCGGCTGCTCCCCACTGCAGGCCTGCTCCTGTTGGTGTGCTTTGCTCCACGCCATGTGGTGGGTAGGTGGCCGATGAGCCCGTGTCCCTGGTGTGGTCCCTGTTTGTGATGGCACAGGGGGCACCCGGGGAACGAGAACTGGCTGGGGGCGCTGCAGGGTGGGTACCAGAAATTCGTGCCATTCATCACACAGGAGCGCTCATGCCGCATGCTGTAATCGCTGCAATTAAGGACCACGGTACTATTTCATTGCGGGTAGCACCCTCCTGGTTAGTTGTTTTTTTTCCTACCCCTCCTTTTTTTCAGGCTTCCTTATCCTCAGGAGCGAAATTATTCATGGCCAACGTACTCCTGTATCCCCCCCGTAATTTACTGCAACTTCTGTGTTCCTTGTTCCCCTTTGATTGGCCTCTCCATGCAGTCGTGTAGCGCACAACACAAAGATGGATTGTATGGCATTCTCTGCTGGGGAAAATCAACACATAGAGCAGGCTCACTGCCAAGATGTTCATAATTAAACTGTTGCTATGGACAGGATTACATCAATGTTTCTATCAATCATTTGCTGCAGTTTTGTGACTATCGGTACATGGATTTTTTTATTATTATTTTTTTTTATTTTTTAGCTTTTAGTTTCCTTTTACTTAACTTAGTTTTCAAATGAGGCATTGAAACAGAGATGTATAAATTAAAGTAACTGCTGGAAGTGGCAGGAAAAAAGACGTAAGTTCCATCATTCAGACTGTGTTTGAAGCCAATATCTTTGTGAGGTGTTTGTCTGTATTCAGCTGATGGAAATTGCCAGATCTGGTTGTTCTCGTTCAGAAATCATTATGTTTTTGTGACCTAAAGAGTTTGCCGCAAAACTACAGCGGTGTGGCAACTGTCAGGCAAGTATCAATAGGCTGCGTGGCCAGAGCAGTACCAGTTTGCATTAAAACGTTACAAATTCAGTGGTACAGCAGATGTAATAGAAAACAGCAGCAAATCAGTTAAAGCTTGTATTTCTTTCTGGCGCCCATCCCCGCCGATCCACGTGCGGTAGGTTGTGACACGGGCTAATGACAGCAGAGCAAGTGGTACAGTGATGCGTCGTAGCAGAGCGTGCTTACCCAAATGCAGTTGCTGTACTTCACCTGCTACCATGTCATTGTTACTGTTATCCCCCATTAGGGTGATCCTCAGCAAGCAATTCCTTTCAGTAGCATTCCGAATGCTCGCTATTACTGCTAACTAGCGTGCGGTGCATTAAATGCAGAGAGGTCCAGGGCTGCAGTACAAATGAGGTAGGCTGAGGAGTAACAAATGATATCGAGTGCAGCAAAGATCACTGTAACGAGATAAACAGTGTGGTGTCACAAAATTGTCTCCCAGTTGACAAAACAATCCATATTTTATAGATTGCCTTAAAAATTGAAGGATGGAGTCAATTATAGCCAATTATGATGCTACATTTACTGGAGGAGTTTTCATATCCTTTGGGGAGGAATAAGGAAATGTTCAAGTCAGTCAGAAAAGGCTTTTGCATTTGCTTCCTTGTTTTATCTGAACGCAGGTCTTCCTGCTTCTTCAGGTGGAAACCGCGTATAAAACGTGGGACAAAATTACCTTGAGGAAAAAGGTTTTGTAATTCTTTTACTTCATGTTCAGCATGAAATCATGGTAGATAATAGGGCAAATAGAAGAAACTCAAACACCAGCTTCCCTCGGTAATGTTTGGGTTTACTCCAAGGGAATTGTATGTGCAGCCTGGTGATGGCAAAGTCTGCTCAGGCGATGTGTATTGACATATTTGACTTCCTTGTTTCCCAAAAAAGAGCCTTCACCTCATCAAAGGGATAGCTGGTAGAAAGTATATATTTGCAAATTTAGTCTAGTAAAGTAAATAATAAAGGAATGGGAGCACAGAACAGCTTGCTGTGACCTACAGTTGCTTTTCGGTGAACAGGAGTAAAATGAGATAAAAAGCAGTGTAACAAAGATAAACAGATATCCGTATTCTTCAGATCTTGTCACAGTCTCAGAGGCAAGCATTTAATTGTGTAGTATTGTTTCAATGAGGTTATCCCACCCCTCCCAGCCTTTCCATTGCGGGGGTGGCTAGCATACTGGGGAGCTGTGCGTCCCGTGTATCTCATGCTGTAGGACTGACTGTGAGGAGCAGCATCCTGAACCCAGACAAGCATGCTGTTGGTAATATTAAGGATTCAGATCTGTAGATATCAGTGTACTCAGAAGGGAAAGACTACAGTAAACAAGATGTTTGAGTAATCTTTCAAAGTGTTATCCTTCTGTGTTCAGGATTTCCTTTTGCCAGCTAGCTTCAGAGGGTGACCTAGTACATGTGCCAATGACAAAAGCTACGTGTAACGATTCAGATCATGCTTTTTGCTTTATGAAATGGGATTGTAAAAATCCTCTCAAAAAAGACATCTGAAATAGCATTAAAACACAATTTCACTTTGATAAGGTTTAAGGCACTCATATAAAAAGTGACACTGCTTTGAGTGGCTCTGTGTCAGCATTATGCAATGTGTTGCACATCAGTGACATTAATCCATTAAGGGTGTGAGGGTCTCTTATTTTTCTCATGAAGTCATTAAATACATTTATTGATTTCTGTTCAATCAGATGCATTCTGCTGGCATACAGCATCTCTAGACATGCTAATAGTGCTGTTGCTAATAATGTTTGTAGACCATATTTTTAAAGACAGATATTACATTCAAAATAAATTATCATGCCTAAGTGAAACACAAAGGACCTTAGGGAAGCAATAATATTCCACTCTTTGCAAATTACATGAACTTACTTTATTGCAAAAGAAGATTTTGTGACACAGATGTTCTAAAATCAATACCTAGCCAACTTCATTGCATTTGCTGCTTTTTCTAAACATACAATGTTAATTTATGTTTTTGGACTGCTTCTGTTACTTGATGATAAAGCAACTTGTAGAAACTGAGTGCGAGTTTAGAAACCCTGTAATAGTAAGCTGCAGGTGTATAATACCATTTTTTTCTGCTGCAGTCTGTTTAAAACCTGGATCATAAAGGCTTTTTTTACTGGCTAGTACTTTCATATTACTAGATTATTTTGTTATCTGAAGCAACATTATGTATATGCAGTGGTGGTGGATCAAATGCTAATAGAGGACATTTCTTCACTTCTTTGTGATGAACAGATCCACTAAGAGGAAGTATGTAAGACAATTAAATACAACAGGTGCATTTTAGCTCCATATCGATGCATGCACAGTAGACAACAAATAAAATAAAGGCATTCTGTGCCCTTCCCTGCTTTGATGCCATCCTAATGACTTTATCTCGACACTTAGTCTGAGCTTGTTTCCGTACCTAACAGATAACTTCAATTGCGTTTTACATTTTCCTGTTTAGAAGGAAATGAGACTTTGGATGAATTTGAAATCTGATTGAAGAGTTGTGATGTTCCTGTTAATTTTCGCGATAATCTGATGTTGTAGTTGTTGCTTTTTACCTCACCTCCTCTAGCTTTTTTTCCCCCTTGGACATAAGTGGTTTATCAGAGTAAATTGTCAGCTTCATCCTGGGCATAGCAAAAGCAGGCGAGCGTGTTTATCTCTGCAGCCAAAATGTGAAGTTTTCCCTTCCACGCAGAGAGTGGCATCCTGCTGAGGAATTATGGCTCGTTTTATGGGTTTCTTTGCTAGGACCTGTAAGGGCCCCTGACAGGTCTTGTCGAATAGCATTGGCCATCCCCGTCTCAGGCACTAGGCGATGCCAAGTAGCAGCAGGTTTATTGCAGTGGCTCTGGAGAAGCTGTTGTTCACTCAGCATTTTCTTCGTAGGCCGCTTGCCTGATTTCATTGAAGGAAACCGGAGCAAGGCTGTGTTGTTAATGAATTATGACAAGCCTTTTGCCTATCGGGCAGAGAGGCTCCTGCTTATCTCCTTTTAAGACAAAAACTTAATGGAAGATGCTCAGACAGGCGAGCTCTCTGATGATCCTCCTTAAGTGCTCGCCCCACTCCGCCGCAAACGTGCAGAGAGCCGTGAAGCTGCAAGTGGCAGCATTTAATACCGTCTCCCTCATAATTCCTGAATAATTTTCCAGAGACCGATCGCCGCAGCTGCCGCGGACGTGGCTATTTGTTTATTTTTCACCTTGGTCCTGGCGGATTGCTGACCTAGCTCATCCACCGTGTGCGGGGCCGGGGGCGGTGAGGGGGGAGAAGTGTTCATATTCCCGGGGCCGGCAGCCTCCTCGACAGGACGGGATCGGTGGCGGCCAGGACGGAGTGGTGCGGGCTGCCCCCCGGGCCCACACGGCGAGGGGAGCGCGCCATGCCGGGCAGGGCCCGGCGTGAGGAGAGGAGGCCGCCGCCGCCTGCCCCCAGCCCTCATGGCTGGCTCTGAGGGAGAAGGAGATGGCCCGGGCTGTCGGGGTGAGTTATGGAAGGTGTTTCGGCATCTCCCTCCGGACACGCAGCTCGTTATGTGAAGCAGCGCGGCTTCCAAACTGCCGTCGCTTGGCTTTTTATGCGCCGTGGCCTTCATTTGCCGGAATGCCTCGAGTTCACGGTGCGCCGGTCGTTTTGGAAACGGGATGTAATTACAAAGGTTTCTTATGCTTACCAGCAGCTTTTTTGAACCAGTGTAATCATCATTACTTGTGGATACTGTAAATTGAATATCCCCTCCCTAATTACATTAAACTCGAGGGTTGGCTGCTTAAACAGCCAAATAAGAAAAGTTCACCCTTTACTATAAATAGCAAAATTGTTCCTTTACTTCTGCTGACCTTTAAAGCTAAATGCTTTGCACGACGTCGTCAGGTGTGCATTAGAAAGGCAGCTTGTAATTAGATCTGTAATGAGGAACTAAGTTGGAATGGCTTTCTGGAAAACTTCTTTTATTCAGCGTTTTCTAATGGCTGAGTAACGCTTCAACAGGATCGAAGTTTCGGTGCATGGTGCCGGGGCTTTTAAAGGGGCTGGCTGCCGCCTCGTACCCCGGCTGCTCTGCCAGCGGCTCAGGGCAGCCCTGGGCTGCTGCCCATCGACTGGGAGGAGGAAGAGGAGGAGGAGGAGGAAGCTGTGACCGTAATGAATTGGTCCTGCCCTTCAGAAACAGCGCAGGGTCAAGGGAACGATTTATTTAGCAGTCTTAGGTCTTCTGTGATTAATTAGTGTTTCTTCTCTCACTTCAGTAGACAAATAATGACTTAATTTGTAGTAAGCAGGAGAATAAGGAGAGAGGGGGGCTGCTTGAGTTCTATTTATTATTTTTTTTTTGTCGTTTGTTTGTTTTTTCTCTGATTAACTTGAGTAACTGTAATCACTCTGAAACATAAGTCATCTTTTCTGGTGGGAGAAGACAGAGCTTTCATTAGTCAATGTGTCTGCCTTGGTTTGCGTCTGTTGCCTGTCACGGTTTTGCCAGTCCTGTGCATTGTTTTCTGGACACACGTTGTGGTAAGCCATTTGATTGATTTCCACTTAGTTGCGGCTACTGAAAATTTTAGTTCCTAGCTACCAGCTAATATTTACTTCATTTTCTTCATTCTACTTTAATTAAAATCCTGCCGTTTATTCCCTGTGGAAGCTTTTTTGTAAGTCGTGACTACTTATTTTCCCAGAGCACCTCCTGCTGAGTGTCCTTTATGACCTACCATAAAAACGTGCTTGGATGGGACAAATTGAAAAAGTGGGCCTTAGAAAAAGAAGGGAACTTCAATTACAGTGAAATGGTAGAGAATTATGGCTATATAAAAAGAATTCATTATTCTATTATGCAGTAAGGATTTTTTGTAACATTTGAATTGAAATAACTCCTAAGCGATTTTTGTAATGTAACGTAAGGCTAAAACCAAGGGAAAAAATACTCTGTGACTTGGTCTGTTTTGGAACAAGGCTACTAGTTCAACCCCACTCTCCTGTTGCAACTCTTAAGAACTGTAGCTTGCAGTTTAAACTAGTGAAGTACCCTGCAGTTCTATTTCTTGTTGAAAAATACTTATGTTCATATGCAATATATTTATTAATTTACAGTTAAAGAATAATTATGCATTGCTATTCTGGTTTGTTGTCTGACATATTTTCTACGTTTCTGTATTTATTCTATTATACGACAGGCAAAGCTACTGTATAGATTGTTTTATATGTGATAGTTGTGCATTTATCTTATATGTGTGTGTGTACATATGTGAAGTAAACAGCATTTTATGGAAGCATTTAAGTAGAGAGTAGCCACTTCTGATAGACAGGTTCTGTCTGATACTTAACAATGCAAATGCAAAACAGAACAGGCTCATGCAATTAGGTAAAGATACAAGTAATATCAGTCCATTAGCAGACAGGGAAATCGTCCTCCAAAAAAGCATGAAATAGATGTTTTAGTCACTGAAATGTGTATAGATTAGCTAGAAAACTGAAGGGCTAGTCTTCATTTAGTCATTTTCCCCCTTAACAAGAACCTCAGCAGGTAAAAACATTTGTGTGGTGTTGAAGCACCAGAGTCTCATTCCAGGGGTCCTTTGGACAGGCTATCTCCTAGGAAAGAAAAAGAAAAGAGTGATGAGACAGGCAAGACCTTAAATATCCTTAGATTCATTTGTTCTTGCTTACCCTTTTGCAGGCACTTGTGCTTACCCTCAAGGCTTAAAATCTTTATTATCTTCAAAATGGCACAGCAAAGTGATTTTTAGCTGACTGCATGCTGCTGGAGTGAAGGCAAATCTTCAAGCTTGCCTTTTCCCAGCTAATTCAAATACTGGTAATGCTTGTGCTTTTAGCAGTAGCTAAGCCTTTTGATTCACAGGGATGCATTTTAACAGAGCTCAGTGGTTGTATGCTTCTAATTTGTCAGCCTCTTTTCGAATGGTTTCTCAACAAGTACCTAGAAGGCACGATCTCCTTGAGTTTGGCTTATGATTTCAGATATAACTTTTAGGAAATTTGGGTGCAGTCAGAGTGTTAAAATTGCTGTCTTTGTCCCCCTAATTGTAAGTCACTCTTATGCATTAAGCTGTTTTTCTGTTTTGATTCTACCTTTGGAGAAGCAACCACAAAGGAAAATACTCGGTGATGAGAAAATACGCGATGAGACACGTCTCCTAACCTCCTCCCTGCTGGAAGCAGGGGCGGTTTATGAACTGGGTGGAATTACAAAGTGGCATAATTGCGTTCTCTGTTTTGCTTCATGTTCAGTTCTTAACAAACCTAATATTTGAGCTGCTTGCTTTTGGCAGCTGAGCGCTGAGCTGACATTTTGATGGAACTATTTATTGTAACCCCAAGGTCTCGCTCCAGAGCGGTAATGTTCAGCTCAGAACCCATCACCGTACATGTGAAGTTAAGGTTATATTTTCCCATGTGAATCACTCTACACTTATCTACACTGAATTTAATTTACCGTTTCATTGTCTAGTCACTCAATTTCATAAGGTCCTTCTGCAATTCTTCACTGCTCGCCCTCGTCCTTACTGCCCTGAGTAAGTTTGTATCATCCTCAAACTCGGTTGCTTCAGTACCCAGATACCTTTCCAGGTCCACTGCAGATGTGTAGGGTGGACCAGGCTTCAGTGTAGATCCCTGTGCTGCTTCACTGATGGGCTTCTTCCACTGTGCAACCACTGACTGCTGGTATTGTCTTTTAATTGTTACATTTACTGATTTTGGGTATTGTCTTTCAATCAGTTACATTTCCGTGCCAGGACCTCTGGTGTGCCACAGATGCATAGTTTCTTTAAAAGCCTTTGGTGAAAAATTCATTAAAAACCACATAGGCTGTACTGACTAGATCACTGGTTTCACATGTATTGGAGCTATTCAGAGCTTGGTTAGTTTTGTAAGGCAGGACTTCAACAGAAAACCAAAACTTGACTCTTCTTAGGCATGTGCCTGCTTAGTCTGTATTTTTTATAGTTTCTAATAACTTCACCAACATATAGACATCAGGCTTTCAGATTGCAGTCTCCTGGAGCTTTTTTTGGAACCTGTATTAGAATTTGGCAGCACATTAGCTGCATTTGAGACTTCAGATAGGAAGGCATTACAGAGAGGGATGGCTGACATGCCATCAGTAGTCATTCAGCTCTTCTGCCTTTGAGTTGTCACTCTGGGTGAATGCTGTCTGGTGCTAGCCGTTCACTACCTCATACAGAGAAGGGACCGTGGGTTTTGTTGCACTTTTTAATAATGCCTAGCACAATAAGTCCGTATACCTACCAGTGTAATAATAGTCATAAATTCTAATCAGGTCAGTCCTTTAAAATGGGGTTAAAAATGCTCCTCTTGTCTCTGCTGTTTTTTTCAAGTTTTAATAATATAATAATCTGTTTTGTTTTGTTTTTCATATCTTCCTATTTCCCTTACTGGTATGTGAAAGAGTGATACAAACTGCTGAAGAAAGGGAAAGATTTCATTTACAAAGAAAAAGACTTTAAAAATCCTGAAAAAATAGGTAGGGTTGATATTTCAGTTACACAAATCTGAGATGGTGTTTGAAGCTGCAGTAGTCTAGAAAGAGTCAGATGGAAGCAGGATTTTTAATTGGACAATTTTAATTGGTTTCCTGTTTAATAAAGACGCATATGGTCTCCATCAGTAATTATCAATCTTATTTGACGTAGTCAAATTTTAGCTCATGGATAATAAATGTTCACTTGGATAATAAATGTGCCTGGTTTCTGTGTGAAGCTTTTGCAGTGTTTCAGTAATGGGGAACGTTCCTCCACCATTCCTTCATGTACAGCTCTTGTTCAAAGCTGAGCAAAGTTAAGCGTTGTTTAAGTGAGGGAAAATGTTGGGGCCACTACCATTTCTTTGGACAAAGCTGTGCCTGTGTTTGTATCATATAATCAGATTTTAGGCATTCAGAAGAAGCTATAAGTCACACTGGGCGTAAATTGAGAATCCATCAGGGTTTTGCCTCAGGGACCCCTGAGGTCGGGTTCCCACCCCAAAAGGCAGAAAAGCATTGGGTGTGAAACACTTGACAGCAGGTCCTCTGCTGCTTGAAAGAAATGAGGCTCTTCAGGTGTCTGCAGAAGTGTAGCTGCAATTTTGCTGCAAAGCTGAGTCAAGGATTGTCTGTACTTGTGTTTTTATCACAAAGAATGGGCTTAGTGGTCCTTCATAGTGTCCCACGTGATGTAAGACCTGGCAGCTCTGATCCTCCGGCTTCCCTTTGCTCTGTTTCATGTCCTGCCAGCCCTGGGTGGGAGAAGTGACTGATTCGCCTCCTCTTCTGCCATGAGTGTTCCGGGGCATGAGGTGCGATTCATTGCAGGCACGCCACTCATCCTGATGCTCCGTGGTTCTCGTGTTAGAGCCAGGAGAAAAGAGCACTGCTGTAATTGCAATTGTACAGCTTTCCCAGTTACGTTTTAGGACTTTGAAAAGTCAAAGAAGAAACAATTTCTGTATTGATGAGTTTTCAGTTTGTAAAGATGAAGGTGGGAAAGGTGAAGAGCGAAGAAAACAGGATAAAAATGAGGTGGTAATGAAGTAGAATGAATTACAAGTTATACATGGAGCTAACATGATGTGATTTTAACCTAAACTGTTTGGCAGGCAAAGATGATATGTAAATATACCTGTAGTACCTAACGCTGCTTACATAGGGTCCATGGTAACGATTTGATTCCTTTCCTCTCATTTTTTTTCAATTGCTGTGGACAGACCAGGAAACTGAAGAGCCATTGCTAGCATGAGGAAATAGAGTGCATTTTATTGCCAAGTTCTATTCCAACCCCATTTTTTCATGATAAATAAATGTACTTTACAGAATTGCAGGCCTCAGGAAGCCTTCACCACATCCCTACCAAGCGTATTCATGTTTTTTTAGAGAAATGTTCCAGGTTTTTCTCTTCAAAAAGACCTCTTTAGTAGAGTGTCTTGGCAGTGTCTGAAACGGGGCAAAGGACAATGCAACAAAGGTATCGGTGCTCTAATTTGCTTGCATGTTGGCAAGACCCAGTTATCAGATTTTGGTATTAGGGAACAAAAAGCCCTCAGAGGGCTTAATGGCAAGAACTGTGATGCATTTTGTCTCGGCTGTGCTTTCAGTGATTATCATTTACTGGGATTGTATAGGCACACTACACCCTTGTTAAATCCATTCCATTATAGGACCTTGAACATGAGTCTCATGAGGACTGCATTGCCACCACCTATGTAATACTGACTTGAACATTGTAGGAGAGAAGCTGTTTAACAAGAGTATTTTGAAAGTTTATTTCAAACATAAATTAAATACAGAATAGACTAGAACTACTTTAAAGAAAAAAAATATATATGAAAAGTGGGGGTTTTTGGTACGGTTAAGAGGCGTTTTATAGGAGATAGTCTGCTCCTTGGGAACTTTGTAAAGCTGTGGACTGCTGTAAAGCCAGGGACTGGCACAAGCTGTGGGCTTGGGTGTAAGAGCAGGTTATGGCAGCTGAGTTAAATGTCCATATTGCCTCCTTAGTAGATAGGATCCCCCATGTAAGAGGTGCTACCTAACATAAGAAATGAACAATTACGTATGGGTGAAAGGATGAAGTGTTTTACCCTCTTATGACTTCTTCACACGTGCCTGCAGAGTCTCTAAAATAACAACGTTGAATTTAAGATTTGTTATAGGCATGGTATTTTCTGGTCACAAAGTTGTTGGGTTTGCTTCCCTTTTTTAGTATAATAGCTGCGATGATAGTGGGTGGGAGTGCTGTTGGAATTGCTGTAGGGAATAAGGGACCTCACAATAAACAACAAAGCCCAGGCTATTTCCTTTTTTTTTTTTCCTTTTTTTTTTTTTCCTTTTTTTTTTCCTTCTTTGGAAAGAGAAGCTACAGAATTTGTAGATAAACTGGAAATGACATAAATGCTTTCACTGGGTGACTAAGTCCAGATCCTTATTTCTGCATGCAGTTTGGTAGGTGTTGTGTAAGCTGTCTCCTGGAGCTCAGCAGTGCCCAGCTCATAGCCTGCGTGTTAGAGTCACAGCTGGTTAATTCAGTCTCTCATCTGCTACCTTTCAAGGCCTGGCTGAAATCTTGTGGTGTTTGGCCTTCTTTCCTCAAGCTCCCACTTCTTGGACATGTAGCAGGCCAGTCTAGCTTGCAGCCAGCATGATGCTCCAGAAAAGCCTTTGTCCAGCAGGATAACCAAGGCCGAGGTCTGTGAGTTATTCTTCAGTCCCCCTTTCTCAGCAGCGAGAGAGCAGATGGGGACTTAGTGGGGCACAAACCCAGTGCAGTACACTTGCAGAATAGCCACCCAGTTCATGTTCAGAAAGTGCAGTTTTTCTGGAAAGCGTTACACCCTCGGCTCCGGCTGCACACTGTCAGTCCGGTTGATTCCCATAGACTCAGCCCCATTTGGCTAGTTCTCCCCAGCCTCCCAACAGTGCTCCTCCTGCCCAGCAGTAGAATTGATCCCCAGAGTGTAGCTTACATGGTTTGACAGTTTTGTTGCCCGGTGTACCATAATTTCACAGGCCGTATTGAGAGTAATTTCCAAACTTTACTGGTGTAGGCATTGCCTCCTTAAAATATAGACTGGCAGAACAGCTAACAGATTCCTCCCTTTTGCGTGTTTATTTTAGGTCTTAATAGACTTAAGTATTTCAGGACTCTGTAGTAAAATAAATGCCTGAGGGAGCCTAAAATGTTCACACATAACCAGGGCTGGCAGGAGAACAAGAATTCAGTGTCATGAAAAATTTAGCAGGCTTGGCATTCGTCTTGATGAGGAACTAAACACAGTTCTTCAGAGATTTTCATGAAAAAAAGGGAGAACAAGTTGCTCTCTTATTAGCTGAGGACTCATTAGCTGGGGCACTCACCAGGAATGTGGGAGACCCAGACTTGACTCTCTGGCCTGATTTAAGCAAAACATCTCTTTGTTTCGTTGGTGTCTTGGCCTCTTTGTCTCTCTGGTGTGTACAGTAACCTCCATTACCCATCTGAGGAGCCCCTCCAGTAGCAGCTGGGAATAAAGGTAGTGCTGAGTCTCGTGCTGGTGAGTCTGCAGTTTCTTTCAGGGAGTGGTGTCCATCTGTATCCAGCTAGAGCATCACTGCTAAACACTTCTGGGTTTGCATTCTTGGAAAGAAACATTGGCATTTTTGATACTACCTGTGTATTTACATTATTCAATATACATGGCACGGTGCTATAAAATCATTTCAAAGGATATTTTGGTGTGCCAGTTGTTCACGTTATATGGCATAATCATTTAACTTGTGCTACTTTCAACACTCCCAAATGTTCTTGTCTTGATAATTTTTCAGTGCAAGTTCATTTCCTTTTTACATAAACTTAATTTATAACAGAAGAAGCATGTGCAACTTGTAATTGCAATGTGAGGGAAAATAAAAAAGATGTTCACTAATGGGAAAGGTGCATGGAAGGGGCAAGGAGAAAGAAGATGGGAGAAGGAATAGAGGTGGAGCTTTCCTTGGCTGTAAAAGCAAAGACTTAGACATCAGGAAACCTTTTCTCCAGGAGGTTGTAGATGCTGAGATGTAGGTGGCACTGCCTTCCTTTATACGTGTTGTGCAGTTCACAGAGGTGCATGGCTAGCCCACATGCGCAGCACTCAGTCTGTAGCCTTTGCAGACTTAGACGGTATGCAAGATAAAAATACATTATTTCACAAAGCAGCAAGGAGAGGAAACATGCATCTCTGTCCCCAGATTGGGATCCTGGTAAGAGGGATGCCTGAAGCAAGGAGATAACTTGGTGCACTCTGTCCAACAACTGTACATTTGGCTAGCATGGGAGCCCCTCCTTCAAAAGCCCGGTTAATAGAAAGCTAGTGGGATTTTTGTGGATAACATCAATGAAGAATAGTCTGAGCTGGGGGTGGGAGGGAAAGAGCTGGATGCATTTTAATCCAATAGACTCTATGAAAACAGACTGTAACCATAAAAATGTCAAATAAAGCGGTTGTGTTGTATATTATTGTTTATAATGAATTGTTTTCTGCTTTTTCTGCTAATCAGGCATTTTCATAAATGTATTTTCCTTCCAAATGGATATGTTGTTGTTCCCAAGGAGCAGCTGCGGTAACATATTGTACTCACATGTTAGGGTTTTTTCTTTCAAATGGAATGATGTATGAGTCATTTATGCCTAAAACATAGTAAAACTTATTATACCATCATTCATACCACATCTTCTGAAATAAGCAGATCCAGAAAGACACTTGCAGTGAAACTTGGATTCCTGAGTTTGCGTGAACTGATGAACGTTATGGGCTGATGCATCATCTTTATTCAGAAGAAATTTGAGTATGGTTCTTAATATCTCTGCCTGCTCACCTCAGCACACATAATCTTAACAGCAGTGTGACAGAAGGGTTTGCATTAAACTGCACTGATTAACATCCTCCTCGATATGACAGGATCTGACTTTGAAGTATCCTGTGATTTGTTTTCTTCTTTGTGGATGTAGAAATTCTGACCAAGAATTGACTTTGCAGGCTGTAACTGCTTCAGACAACATGTAATGAATGATTATTTGGTCTCCTAGAATACCTCAAAGATAAATAACAAATACAAAAGAACACAAATAAAAGGGAATGTCTCAGATAACTGAGCAGAAGTGTTGAGACTATTGTTTTGTCTTTATCTCCTCATGTAGATACCATGGCATTTAGAGTGTAGGAGGCTAAATCAAATAGCATGAAGTAGTAGCAACTGCACCAGAAAACTGTATGTGTGTGTGTGCATGTTAGGCATAAACATGCCAAAATACAAAAGGAACGAGATGTGAGTAAAACCAGTTTCAGTTCTGTATTTCTCTATTTCTCTTCACTTATAAATTGCATTTTACGCGGTCTGATCCTTTTAGAATGAATATGTTTGGCTTTTAAGTGTTCCTGTGTAATCTTTTCCTTACATAGTGCTGTATTATCAAGCATCATGTAAAATTAGTTACTTTGTGCTTGTATGAATGTGGACAAAGTCAAGCCTTCAGTTGGCTTTTTCAGGGGCTGCTCTCATAATTGGTCGCATTACTTCTTTTATAAAAGGAACATTGTATGAATACAAATGTAATCCTGGCCAAGAACCTGCTAAAAGTGTCCCTTTCAAAGGGAAAAAAGGAGTCGAATAAGAAATTTGTTCATGTCCTTTCTTATCAGTAAGTGGTTGTGGTAGATGTTTTGGCAGCAGAGATTGATGGAGGTTGATGCGAGGGAGTGGATAATCTTGGAAAGCACGTGCAATAACGTATATGGGGAATTTTAGTTTTACACGGCAGTGCTTCCAGACTGATGTCTTTAAATGCTTTCTGTGTAGTAATTGGTTTTTATCTGGCAGGTTTTACAGGTATTGAGAGGTGCGTCTTGAAAGCGAAATGCTTCAACATTAATAATTTTTCAGGAACTTGGAGGCTTCTACAGCTTGGGCCGGTGATTCCTACCATTTAGATTAAAAGCAGTTGTTTCAGCATTTGCTAGGCAGTCAGATGAGAGTTTCCTTTCATCTCTTTTCACGTAGATGGATAACCTCTGTCTGTGGACAGATTTGGATGGCCCAGTTGGCGTTTGCCCAGTCCTTGGACAAAGGCCCAAGGACTCGGGAAGCAGCTTGGTAAAGAGGTTTTGTTACCCTTGGGTCCAGTGAAACAAAAGCAATTATTTTCTCTCTTTCAGAAATTTTCTTGCATGTACTTTTTTTCCCAGTCTTTCAGGCTTTTTCTATTTTCATTTAGATAAAAATTCTTAGAAGTAACTGGTGTCATTTATTTTACTTCATGTTTTATTACTCTGAAGTGGTCAAATTGGCAACAAAATAAAGCTTACATTATTACTGCTGGATTTTATAGTTAACATTTCATGAAACTTAATTGTAATTCCCTTTTGTTCATTAGCTCATAACTTTATGGAAAGCACTTTTGGACTGAAATATTCCATGTTTAGTCTGAAGCCAGAGGGATTTTTTTTTTTTTTTTAACTTCATTCAACATTTTGAGTTACCTATGCTAATGTGAGGGTTTCACTGGTTTGAAGAAATGTTTAATCCGTGTACCTCTGCAGTTCAAATGATAACTGAGTGTATGTGAAATATAGGGTGCTTGAATTCTACATATAGCTAGAGCACAATGCGGTCCTGCCAAGTTTAAATGCAGATAATGTTACAAAATTAAAAATTTTCAAATAGGAGGTTTATATAAATAATCTAAATAGATCATAGTAATTTCTTGTAGTAGAAGAGAGCAATTAAAAATGCACAACTTTGTAGTGTTTTACAAATGCTGGTTACATTTCCTTACCAGCTAAAACGTTACTGTTTGTATATTCAGTTGTATACAGTTTGTATATTCAGTTTCAAAAAAAAATAAGAGGCTTTGTTGTTGTGGTGGGGTGGCTTGTTGTTTTTTTGTGTTTTTTTTTTTTTTTTTTTTTTTTTTTAGATATAGTGAATTTCCAGAGACACCTCAAGAAGAGACCAGCCTTTTCTGATTTCTCAGTACCCAACAGTTTTCAGTGTTCTCGGTTTTCTAAATCATCCCTCAATAAGACTAGGCTTTTTCAAAAATCTGGCCCTAAAATGCCACTTCTGGCCCGTTTCAGCACTGCTCTCTTACAGCGGATTCGGTAGCAAGCTCACTGCGGTGATCATGTGGTGGATTTTCATTTAAGCTTTCCAGCTTCCTGCCTGTGGTGTTCTATTTGTTTCTGAGGTAGAAACATTTTCTCCACATGGGCAAAGCTGATAAGTTCTGTTCCAGCAGAGAAATAAATTACACACTAGATGTAATGAGACATCAATGTCCAGTAAATGTCCTGTTGCTTGTGAGAGTGGTGCTGTGTGAGACAACAGTCGATAATTTCTGGTAATTCTCTAATTCCTCCCCTCCTCAAAAGTTCCTTTGTTAAGGAGTTGGATTTAATATAGCAGGAAAAAAAAAAAAAAAAGCCCCAACGAGGTACAGAGCATGAAATGGCAGCAGGAAGGGAAGGGCTTCTGAAAATAGAGCAACGAAGAGCTCGGATGCCAAATGTACCTACTCAGTTGTTATCTTCAGGTGTGCAAACCCTGAGCAGCTCAGGATTTCGCTGGGTACGCAGGTTTGAAAGTTCACTGGCAGGAACGCTTTCCTCTTTCTCCATGTTCAAGTTATGCTTTTGTAACCATCGTGTGGTTATTTCGTCTTAGTCCTATGGAGTTCAGTGGCTCATTTGTCTGTGAGGAAAGAGGGTGTAGCAGCAGGATGTTTCCCTTCACTTGGAGCAGGGCTTGGGCTCTGGCAGCAGTGCTGCTGGTTCTCGTGGCTGCCCACCAGCATCCTGCTCCTCTGTGCCCGCAGTGACGCGGCCGTCCTGGGAAGCACTCGAGGCTGCGGCTGGATGTGAAAATAGCAACAACCATCTCCTTCCTCCTCCTCTTTCACCTTCTCCTCCACCACTGCCATGCCTTGGCCCTGGCCTTTTGAGATAATGGTTGAAAGCATGCATCTAACAGGGGTGTAAATAACCACGCCAAAAGAAGTTACTAGTTTGAATATTGAGAACAAACACATTATTTTTCTAAGCGAGCTTTATGGAACACATTTTCCAGCAGTTTATTGCTCTTTGTTAGCTCCTGTCAGGATCTCTTTAAGCTGCCATCTTCCTGTCTAAGAAAGCAAGTCTTCTGCTGTGGCCTGCATTATAGTCATCCCATGTCATTAAGAGCTTCTTTAGATGCTTTGCCTCAAAGATAAGGTTACAGAGTGCAAGGTAGCTGCCACGCTGGCAGCAAAAGCAGGCAAAAGTGGCATTCCTATGATTCCTTTGACAGCTGGGCCTGGTAAAATTAAAAACAAAACAAACAAACAAAAAAACAAACAGTAGTAGTTAATTAGTATTTGGTTTTATTCCTCTTCAGATTCGTTCTTAGCAGGGTGGGAGGAATGAGGACGGGAAATTACCTGACTCTAAAAGCTGAATGATTTGTGAGTCATTCTCAGAAGATTTATTTTCTCTTTAGCAACCTGCTCACCCACTCCCTCAAAGAGAAAAAAAAAAAAAAAAAAAAAAAAAACGCAACCCAAAGTGCCCTTGTGCTCTTCAAGATGCGTTTCCTGTCCTACTCCAGAAAGGCTCTCCCCCGCCCCCGCCCCGTTTTAGCCCAAGGGAACATTGAAAATAAAAGGTACATAGGCTAACACAGGGTCATGCTGGAAGAATGATAAACCAGATGTGACATGGCTCAATCCATCTCAACTCTAATAATAAAATGTCATGGATAGGAAGAATAAAGCAGCATTTCTCCACAAAGGTTACTTTTTTTAGGTGATTACTCTTTATGAATTGCCCCCTGAAAGAATATCAGCATCCAAAAAAAATTAGTCTTTTTACAAAGGTCAGGATTGAGCGCGGAAATTTAGCAAACTTCAGCCTCATCACTGAGAGAGTGTAAGACATCCAGAGACTGAGCATGGCCAATTTTATTACACCAATTACAGCATAAGCCAGCATCTCCATTTTCAATGCTTTGTTGCACTTCTGAAAACTGGGGAGGGTGGGGGAACATTGGTGGGGTGCTTTCCTGGTTTTTGCTTGCGTCTGTGGGGATTTTGTCTTTTGATTTCTTTCTTAATCTGAAATTCCTCAGCGGTATTTGGAAGGGGATGCAGTGCAGCCCGGATGGGGCCCTGAGCACCGCATGGCCTTGGAGGCCGCCTTGGCACGGTGCCGCCGCCACGCGGGCCTGCTGCCAGGCCTCGTGAGGCAGTGGTGGCTTGGAAAAATGGGGAGCACAAGGCCTATGGGGCCCAGTCACTGCTGACCTGCTGGCTCCCTATGCTGCTGGGTGAGGCACAGAGGAGCTTGAATCCCAGCAGATGCTCCAAGTGGGCAGGTGGCGTTTTCGTGAGAGAGCTTCTACCTCACAAGTGGAGATAGGAGTTAATCGAAACATTTTGCAATCTGCTGTTCATTTCATTGGCTTGCTTCTGTCCAAAAAAAAACCACCAGAGGTGGTGGGGGAAAGCCATCTTCTATAAATACCAGAACTTGTCACTTCAACTGGTTTTCTGGGTGGAATGAGAAGTTCCATCCTCCTGGAAATAGCTGTCTGTTCCCCTTCCAACTTGTTGCATAACCCCTTGTAATTAACATTAGAGCAAGTAATTTGGAAAGTTCAGTCGAGTTGAGTGGAATAGTTGCTAAAAATAAGTACTGGAAGTGAGAGGTGATTGAATTTTTAGTTCAGTTCATGAACTTTCTGCCTTGTTGCGTGGACCTTCAATCTGTACCTGACTGTTTAGTTGTAAGATAATGCAGTTAAAAAATAATAATTAAAAAAAAAAAAGTAAAAGGTAGAAAGTGGCATACTTTGGTTAGAATAATCTGTCAGTTAAGGCTCGGATTCTGCAATTTCTTTATGGACAGAACTCCCATTTAAAGCAAAGACGAGCACTGCCTGAACTCAGGATTGAAGAAGGAGCTGCTGTGATCGCACAGCCTGACCTCTGCAAGAACAGGGCGCTCCTTTTCATTTAGCAATCTGCTGAGCAGCTGCTTTTAGATTTCCAAAACCACCAAAATGCCTCAAAACACAATGCGTTTCTGCATTTCTTTCGGAGATGAGCACCGGTTCTAATGCATAACCATCTTTCTTAAGAAATCGT
Organism: Aythya fuligula; assembly: GCF_009819795.1. NCBI lineage: Eukaryota > Metazoa > Chordata > Aves > Anseriformes > Anatidae > Aythya > Aythya fuligula. Next base: position 21,170,553 of record NC_045562.1, on the reverse strand, counting down.
TCTCCTTTTTTTTTTTTTTTTTTTTTTTTTTTTTTTTTTCAGAAGACAATTACAAGCTGTATATTACAGACTTCTGATTATTATACTATAGTTTTAGGAGGAAAAAATAAACAAAAACAAACAAAAATATTTCAGGCCAGCATTTCTCTTGCATTCTAATGGATTACTTTTGTTTTCAAATCAATGTGAGGGTATTATAATCTTGTAAAGTTTCAGCTTCCACAATCTACGCAAGCAGTGGCAATTTTGTGAGTTAAAATACATGTCAAAACAACACGCCTCTTTTATTTAGAGATAATAACTTTGTGAAGGAAGCCTGAAAAAGGTAGATGCCATTTTTATTTAACATTTGTATCTGAGATGCAGTGACAGTTCATTAGCACTCAGATTTGAAACTTGGGAAATGCACTTCCCAGTTCTGGGATAAAAGGGTCACTATCCATTATGTAAAACCAAACCAAAACCAATTAAATGGAAAACCCACAGTAGACTGCATGCATAGGTTTTATGCTTTTTTTCTTTTTTTTTTTTTTTTTTTTTTTTTTTTTAAAATCTTGGCGTACATATATGTGCACATGTATGGATTGGAAAGACCATCTATGCATGTATTTCCTTGTGGAGATCATCCTAATAACTGTAACGGTTGACTCTGGTATACATAGATAAAAAGAACTGTGTTGGTTATAAATAATCGTTCTTTGTGTGCTTATGCCACAACAATTTTCACTAGTTCTATTTGCATGTAGAGTTTTAATTAAGAGATAACTGTCACTGCAGGTTGACTGCAGAAGGCTGCAGTATCCAGCAGAGAGATAAATTCCAATGCCAAGTCATACAGGTTGGATAGCATACAGGGAGTCCATAATAAAAAAACAGGTTTACAGTTAAAACTCTCTTATTCCTAACTTACTGTGTTATACAAAGAGATGAAAATATCCAAAATCTGGTTGATGAGGGTTGTATGTACCAGGTAATTTTTTTTTATTATTTTTTTGGTCAATCTGCATGTGATACATTGGAAACTGAAACTTTGGGATTGATCAGTAAACTTGTTAGGGATGGTATAGGTGGCCTATTTAACAAGAGTGTTACAGTTTTCTGCACGCTGGGAAGTCATAGAACAGATTGCAAAGATTCATCTCAGCTTGATTCAGAAAGGCTGTAAGTGTCCTTCTGCTTGTTTGAAAGTGTTTTGGTTTCTAATTAATTTAGCCAGAAGACACGTTATTTCTGACCTTCACAAACCACTGACTGTCTTATTCCAGTTTTAAAAGATTCCATTAACTGTTTAAAAAAAGCATCCTGTCTTCTCCTGTTGTGAAGAGCAAAGCACAGAACGAGTATATGTATATAGCTGCTGTTAGTGGGCTGTTACACGTGTACCATTTTTGCACACTATGTGATGTGGGGGGGGGGGGGATACGTGACATAATAATGACATTTTAAATGGTATGAAATCTTCGTTTCCACAGGCTCACCAGCAAAAATCCCATTAATTTAAGTAAGGGAAGGCAAAGCCCACCTGGCAATCTGTAATTTAATAGCGTTGTCTTGCTGACATTGAAATCAGTAAGCATTCTTTACCACTGACTTCAAAATAAACCTCTCTGCCTCTGGCTTAGAGATGCAGGTAGAGGAATTTTTTCTTCAGTCTTGGTGACAGGGGCTGCCAAGAGTGTGAAACGAAAAATGCATTGTTCTGCCATAACTAAACAGCCTAAACAGATCTGTTGGTTCTCATATTGCCTTAAGCATCCATCAGAAGCTGTATGTAAGAGTTAGGTGTAGGATTTATTCATGCTGATTGAGATGAAAATAATGGCCCTTCAAATTTTTATAGCAAAATTACTTTTGTGAAGTATGTAACTTGCAATACATTTTGTGCAAAGTGAATTGATAATGCCAGGTATTTGTATTTTTTTTCTTTTCAGATTTTTTTAAGAGTATAGTAACATGAACAGAAATTTGGTGTTAAAGAATTTCGTGTAGCAAAGCAGACCTTCCTGAACTAAAACAAGATTTTAAGAATGTGTAGATTTATAATTAAATTTAAACAAGTTTTTTGTTTTTTGTTTTTTTTCTTGTTAGTGCCATATTGCCGGATAAATGTCTGTTTTAAGAGTTTGACTATATTAGGAAGTTTTTATAAGCGTGTGTATTTTAGGGCTCTGCAGAGACTTTCTGGGTCATCTCTTCCAGCCCGCCCACCCTGCAGCAGCAGGAGATCATTACTACTGCTTCTCTTGCATCCTACTTTTCTCCTAAATACCATGTTCCAAAAGTGTCCAATACTATTTTCTCTGAAACACATCTAGTGAGCATGCAGGGTGTAATTCATGTACACACCCATTGGTGTTGAAGCAAAGTGCTGCTTTAGCATGAGGTGACAGATAAAAGATGAAAGCTGAGTAACTATTGGATTTGTTTTCCATGATATGATATAAATAAGCATAAATGCTACTAATGTTGGTTTTTTTTTTGTTTGGTTGTTTGTTTTAAGGATAGAGTGTGGGTGATCTTCCATGTCTGTTTGTAAGCTGTGGATTGCAACCACGTGGAAATGTCTTGGAGGCTCAGGAGCTGAAGGTACAGCTCTGCCCAGCGCATCCTCCTGCTCCCTCACTCTGCGGTAGCCACTGTCAGTTCCAGGCTCTTGTCCCGATAGTGCCAGGCAGCAGCAATTGTCAGAGCCAGCCTCAGACCTCAGTGCCTTAATTTACTCCATATATAAAATCCTGCTTTAGCCTTCTGAGCTTGTTTCTAAAATTGGCCCTCAGCTGGATTTTTGAAGATGAGAGTTAGACTCTGGTATTAGCGTCTGGTACAATTAATGCCTGTTTTTATTACGCCTTCCATTATTACTGAGCAGTTGATGGCAGTCGTACCCATCGTTTATTTGCTTTTCCTTTTTTTTTTGGACTGAATTATCCTACTTGTCGCTTTCAGCATTTCCATATGCAACATCGCTTCTGCTTCCAACTCTTGTTTTATAGCGTCTTTGAAAAGATCAGTGCTGATCTCAGGCTTTTCCTATGCTGCAGTCACTTCTCAGGTGTAGGGCCCAGAACAGTGCACTTTTTAAAAAATAAAACTGCTTCATACATATGTATTTAATCTAAGGTATATTTATTTGTTGACATTCTTCTTACAACAAGGTCTCTTTGGGCTTTACTTTCTTTTAAGACTCGCATTATTTCCTTCACAAATCTATTCACGTCCTCACATATTGCTATATTGAGTCTGTTCCTGCTGGAGTTTGCCTGTTTTTTGCAGATCTTCCTTGCATTTTCACGGGATATTTTTTTTGGAAATACATAAAGATAATGAAACTAATGTGTTTTCAGTAATGAAAACACCAACAAGTTAAAGTGTGAACATAAATACATAAATAAACTTATAAGATGAAATTTAAGTACTTTGAAGCCCGGTACTTTTTTCTTTTTTTTTTTTCTTTTTCCTTTTATATTTTTTTCTTTTTCCTTTTTTTTTTTTTTTCATTTTTGTGTTGAAAATAGGTTGCTATCTTACATTGAAGTCACAGTAGAAACAATAAAAGTGGCTTTTTTAAGTAAGGGTAAAAAATGAAAGAGCAGAACAACTGAAATTCTTGCTTAGATGTATACAAAAGAAGCAAGAAAGGGGGAAAATCAATATTTGTATTTTTGTTTTTCTTTAGAATGCAACGTCGTTTGTATCATCATGTGTCTTCAAGCTGAATGGAAAACAGATGATAATCAATGTAACTGTTTTTTGTCATGCATAATGATTTTTGTGATTTATAAAAGTGTTTATTAAGACTTGAATAAGGGATGTTACCAAATATTTTTAAATGCCTGTCATTACATGTTTTTAAAAAATTGAGAGGAATATGCACATCATCTATGTTCCCTCTTCTTCTAGTATGTTAAGTATTTTTTCTTCACATGTATCTTTTTCTATAAATGGCAGTATAGATAGCTATCTGTCTTTTCACTTGGAATCAAACAGGAACTCGCATTAAGGTTTTGCAGAAATCTGCCAGTGCTGGATGAAACTGTACAGAAATATGCATCCCAGCTGGTTGGCCTAGGGTTCTTGTGAAGAATTGGCTCATGTTATCACTGGCTTCATTTTCTCTGCAGACCGTGTAACTTTGTGACAAGAAAGACCTGCCTGCTCCAATCGGGTTTATTTATGAAAATCGAGTCACTGAAGTTGCATAATTTCCTGGAAGGGTAACAGGCATAACCACCTCGTTTTTTGAGTAACAAAGATCTGTTGCCACTATCTGTTGTAGTAGCAGGAGCTTTGCTACTAACCCCACGCTTCTACCCTGCACCTGACACCATTTCTTTCTGAGCTGGGAAACTCTGTAATCCGGAGCACCCAAGGAATGCTCTTTCTGGATGGATGCTCACCAGCACACTGCAGTGTCAACTAGCCACATAGCACAGAGGCAGTTAGTAAATCTGGATAAATGAGGGAATTTACAAAATAATTAAGGGACCTTGGACATGACACATGTTCAGGCAACAGGATATTTTGCATGATTATGGTTTGTATAGTCAAGGCTATGTTGTGTGTGAAATTTAATGAGTGTAAATTGAGAAAGAAAGGGGAAGCATATTGAAAACAGTGTTGTGCTTAAGCTCCGTAGGTATTACAAATACTCTGATTTGCCTCAGATAATGTACATCTGAAACACACCTCTCTGGTCAGGGGAGTCCAAAGCAAGTAAAGAAGATTTGTTCCAAATGTGAATAAATAAATCATGGTGCTAATTGTTACTTTTAAAAAAATGTTAATTATTAGATGAATTACTTGACAAATCAGATACAGTGACTATCTAAATCAGTTTGAGTACATAATGAAGAAAGCATTCAGAATGCTATCAAAAAGAAGTTCAGGTTACTGAAGCAAGCAATATGAAACAATCAAGGTGTACCAAGAAAATCTGGTAGTGCTTTATCTTGGATTTTGAAAAGCATTCTCTCTCTACTTCCAAATTCCCAAGCTGCACACTGTAAAATGTCATTCCCCCATCCTTGCTGTTTCCCTAGACATAAACCTTGGGTTTCACACAGGCGTTACTTGATTAATGGTAAGTGCTCACTTTCCTTCCAGAACTAAACTTGAGTTTTACAATTGGTAATAGTATATACATTGCTGTTCACTGCAAGTTTGAGAAGAGGTAAATGACATGAAAGAATTAGGCAAACAGTTTTTGGCTGGGCTCTCACTGATTTCTTTCCAGGGAACTGTGTTGGTTAGGACCTAATGTGTGTTAGAGAGTTCTAAGATATTATGTCATGGGCTGTGCTGAATGTGGAAGCAAGGAAAAATAAATAATAATTAGCGTCATTTTGCTAGGGTACAAGGGAGATGGAGGGAAGTTAATTGAAGTTACTGGTGCCAGCATTATTTATTATATTAAACTTAAATTTAACTTTGAGAGGTGCTGCACCTCTCCAGTATAACTGTACTACTGAGTATTATAAAAACAAATGATTAGCTAATGAAATAACATTCTTTTTTTCCCCTTAATTTAAATTTAGATTCTTAGTTATGAATGGTATCTGTGCAGGTTATTTTTATTTTTATTTTTTTAACGTTATGTAATAAAGCTACTTCATTTTCTGGTACAATTCCCTACCCACAGGCAATGTAATACTCTATTCTAAAGTGGTCCAGCAGTCTTACTCCATGTACAGTTAAATCTGGTTTTAAATACTGTTGGCAGTGTTTTCTGCTTCTAAAGCACAATGGGGGTTAAAAAGTCAACTCTATTTTAATATTTGTCCCTCTATTACACTCATTTACCAGGAGCACAGAAAATCAAATTTTTGTTAATAGTTGTATCTGTTTGTCCTGTGCATCGGGTATAGTGCTGTGCTTCCAAGTGAGCATAGTCAAGTACGCTATTTACCAACTGTGACAGTGAGGTGGCTTGAAGGTCCATTAAAATAAAATAAAAAGTCAGAAAGGAGGCGGTACAAAGTTTGTACCATACATGTTAACACTGTCTTGGCATTGAGGACTTATGCACTAGTTATCCAAACGATATTGCCCTTGGCTAAAACTGCACTGCACTGGCGCTGAAGGTTCTTTGTGCTGGCTGTCATCCCTAAAACTGAGGAAGATCACCACTGCCACCACAGCTTGCACTGTGCCCCAGTGCAGCATTGAAAAGAAAAGTTGGAAATGGAGGCTACTCAGTTCCCTCACTGGGAATGTTTTCCTTGCCACGCTTTTGCCAGGACAGGAATCATACTGAGATTGCCAAATTTCTTAGCCTGCTGGCTCCAAATACTTGTCCTACTTGCTATTACTACGCAGTCAGCTTCAAACCTGCTTTGCTGTCTCCATTGACAAAACATGGAGGCTTCCATGGAGTTAAACAGTGATGCTAGTACCGATGATCAGGTGGACTCCACATGTACAGAGGTCTGTCCAGGTTCCCAGTGTGCATTGCTGCTGTGAGAAGGAAAGCAGAATTTTACAGCATCAGCACTTCATCATTATAGTGTGCAGTTTGAGTGCTCTCCTCAGCACGGAGCGGGAATAGTTTCCTTGTACCTTAAGAGAAGACCTGAGGAGCAGACAGCAAGGGTCGGTACCACATAAGCCGAGATACTTCAAGTAGTATTGTGCCAGCCTTCTGCAATTGTCCGTAATTCACATGACACATCACTTAGGTCACACTGATCTATTTTGGTCATAGTCTCCAGAACTTTGCAGCAGGTGTCCTCGTTCAGTGGTCAGGATGTGCTTCTTTGGTCACTGGCACAAGGTTGACGTGTCTTTTAAGGAAGAGGGTAATACATGAGCAACATATTCACAGAACAATCAGTCATTACTAGGATAGTCCCTTCTGCCTCATGGGGTGATTCTGGCAGCCCTGCATTGGTGGCGACCGTTGCTAAGCTCTTCAGGATCTTTTCTTTGTCTTACAGACATTAAATACTAAACCAGATGTCATAAGAAGTTCTGAAAATTCTCTAATACCTTGGCTACATTAGCCTCAATCAACTTGACTCTTCCAACTAATAAAAGGAAATGTCACTTGACTGTAGCACCTGAAAGAGATGTCAGAGAGCAGAACAAATACCTGGTCAATGTCAGAACAAATATGGGTGTTACATTTTGAAGAGTGGAAGTCCAGTTATTTCAGTGCACTTCAGTCTCTGTCCTCACAATCCCCAAGCAAAGTGACGTACGAAGGATCCTAGTGATCCACACCGACTGGCACTTCCCCTAAGAAGAGGACATGTTTGAGACAGATGCCCTGCTTTGAGGTAGTTGTTTGTAAATGCCCTAATTTACTCAGGAAAACATTCCTGGAATTCTGAAAAATAATAATTAAAAAAAAAAAAATCATTAAGAAGGAGCAACAACCGTTGCAGCTCATGCTTGGTGTAGGCCTGCTGGGAGTAGGACCCTCCTGAGGGGAGACGGCTCTTCAGGATGCCAGGCCCACACGCGTTAGGGCGGCCGCCATCTTGAGTCGTGTCCATGCTTGGCAGGGTAGATTAGGTAACTCTTTCTCTACTGCTTTGTGGGTTTTATTATTGTTTTATTGAAGGACTAAATGTGTTGTTATGATATCCTAAAGCTTTATTTAAACTCGTCTTCTTCCATGATGTCTTTATGATACTTTCAAGATGTGGAAATGGGATGCGGTTATTGCATATGCATGTTTTAAAAACAACTCGTGCAGATGGACTCAAGTTTGACAGATGAAACATTTTAATGGGTTTTAAATAGTATCTGTATCTGAAAAATACTGTTAAAACTTAAATTCCTGTCAGGATAACTCATATGGTAGAAATTTAGGCCTTTGAGTTTCTCTGTATCTGAGAGCTTGGAAAACTGTTCCTGTTTGTCTGCTTATTTGTATTATTTTCTTCCCTAAGTAGCTTTTATTACAGGAGGTATCCCTCTGAAAGAGGAAGCCATGTGTTTAGCCATGTATTTGAGTACTTTCGTTCTGCTGATCCGCCCAGCAGGAGAGAGCAGAATGGAGGCAGTGTAATGCATGGATGTCTGCGTTATGTAAACACTCACATCCTCTAGACAAAACAGAATCGCTTCAGTTTTGACAGTGGCCTAAGAAAATAAATGCTTAAAAAATAGGAAATACTATATTTTCCAACCGGTTCTACAGCAAAAATTTTATTTCTGTTGGCACCTACTCTTCTGTCATTCTGTTTTGCAGAGACACTGGAATTTCGATAGCGATAGACACTGTGCATTGAAATAGCAAGTCGTAGCATTGCGTTACATGTTATAAAACGTTTAAACCAGTTTATTACCTGCTATTGTCATATCTTCTTTTTCCATTGCTTTTTATTGTTTGAAGTAGACAATTTGCCTTTCAGTGATGCAAAAAGAATTGATTTGTTGTTCGCATGATATCTTGACCCATATTTTAAATTATTTTTTTATTTTTTTCATAGGTCCTCCCATGCCATCCTCCTCATCTAGTCCATCAGTTACTGAACATTTACACTCCCCTCCTCCATCACCCAATCTCCATGACAACCAGAGGTGGTTATTAAGTAATAATGCCAGCCAGCCAGTTCAGGACTCTGATACAGATGAGGACTATACTGCCAGCTCATATCTAGTACAGACCGGTACTGTTTCAGTGTCTGTCCCAGGTCATGGTAAGAAGAGGACGCTTTGTCCATAGTTTGAATACCCTTTTATTTTCCATCCTCTTACAAAATTGCCTAATAAAAAGTTAAGATATATAAATGATTTTATATTTTAAACTGATTTTACATGAAATTTTGCAAATAATGTCTGTACTGTAAAAATACTGTAGGATAAGCAAGAGTAGAAAGTATCTTATAATGTTTAGAAGCTCATTCAAGTAACTTTAAAATGCTATACTTATATGAAACAACAGCCATTGATGATTTCTTATGTAATGCAATTTATTGCAAGTGACTAATCTTTACTTACACTTTCTAAAGGATAGGATAAAGTTCGTTAAACTGTCATGATGTTTAGCTTCAGAATAATGTAAAAAGGATATTTTACTACCTCATCAAGTTCAACAGGTTCCAATAGTTCCTTTAGTTTCACTGTGAGCAAGAGAAGAGGATTTGTGCATTACTGGATAGAGCAGTGTATGTTAAGGAAGGAAAAAGGGAGCTAATGTATGTTTCCAGAGCTAATACTCCCAGCTAACATGAGTAACCAATTAAAGTAACATGTATGTGAAATGTGAGTGCCTGTGTATACATCTTGCTGTAGGAAAACAAATCTTTACCTTTTTAACATAAAAAATAATATCCATGTGGTTCCGTTTTTGTTGTATGTTTGAATATATTGGTGTTAGCAGACTGGAAGACTAATTTGTTGATGCATGGTCCTTCCCCAGTAGATCAGCAAGGCTTGGAACAAGACTAGAACAAGAGGTTGGTTTTTTAGAATTTCTGTCGTTTGATTGCAACAAACTGTCCTACAGATGAGCCACTAGAGGGGGTTTGCAGAAGTATTTTACCTACGGAATGCATGCCAGTTTGTTGGACAGAATTACTTTGCAGACCAAAAATGCAGTGTTGTCTTCCTACCTTTGAGTGCAACTTTGTTGTTGTGTCTAAACAAACCTGCTAAGAGCAGTTGAGCACATGAATCTGACAAGTTTTTGTGTGTGGTGTTTGTGTTTTGTTTTTGTGTTTTGTTTTGTTTTGTGTTTTTTTGTTTTGTGTTTTTTTTTTTTTCTGGAAAAACATTATGCTCTCAAGGATGAATTAAGGTTGCTATGTTAGATGCTTAAATTATGTTCTTTAAAAATAACAGGTTTATTTTTGCACATTCAACTTGTTCAATATTTAATCTGTGAGGAACCCTCAAAAGCACGGTAATACATAATGCAGGGTATGTTATGCAGATGTCTCATTTCTTTTGTGTCAATGAATATGAAATTTGTTAGACAATGTATGCATTATCCAAAAGGTAGACTGGTTTAGTTCAATAAGTCAATACATTTAGATTGCTCCCCTATCTACCAGCCCTTCCTTTACAAATGAAATATGCAATAGCAAGAGAAAGCTGCTAAAAATTTTTGAATATTTGGCATGAACTGTTTACACCTCCTAGCCTCTTAGAAAGCCTTAGGAACAAGTAGTAAGTGTTCGTTATTCCTCTAGGTTTTGGCACTTCGCTGCTTTGTAAATTTTCAAGAATTGCTTGCCAGTCTGAATTTATCAACCTTGAGGAATGTTCCGTAATCCTTTACACCCCAGGCAAGCGAAAACAAGTTCAGCTGATCCCACAGCAAGTCAAATCTTGGGCTTTCAGCAGGACAAAATAAGGGTGGTGTGGGTTTTTTTTGATAGCAAGCGGAACAAGGGTTATCACTGTGGTGTGTGTTAAGAGAGTTGTCCTTGGTGAGACTGTGTCTAAGCAGAAAGGTAACTCATCTGTAAGTACGTGTTCATTTTTCCCCTCCCTTCTCCTTGCTATGTTTCCCATCTCCTCTGTCTGCAGATACCTGCAATTCACCCCTTCAGTGTGTATGTCCAGTGGAAATGCTTGCAGTTCCTTCTTCATGCTGTCAAAGAATTAAATCTGTGATATGTATATATGTATACACTCCTAATCTAGTAGTGCTGGCAGTCATATAATACAGTTAATGATCTTTCTGCCCACAAGATCAGACTTGTTTTTAGCAGTGCATCAATTTGCTAACCACAGGTACTGTATCAGTGATGGCCAAAATTTAAGCAGGATTTCTCTTTTTTCTTCTGGAACGGAAGAAAACCATAGGTGTTTTGGTAGCAGTCAGCTGCAGGATCAAGGATTGCATTACCTGAGAAACGGAATGCTTGCATCCCTCGTGTATATGAATGTCGCTTGGAAGATCTACTTGCTTTGCGTAGGGTTGTTTTCTCATATCTTAAACTGCTGGCCGATCAGAAAGGAAAAAGATACGCTTCTATAAAAACAGGCAGCAGTAGAATTTGATTATTAAAGCTAATAATTTCTAAGATAGCTATAACTGTCTTCTACTTAATGATATGTATTGCTGCCTAGCCTTTTCACCTGTAGGTAGATCTCTCCAGATCTGCTCTGGAAAGTAAAGGTTGTTATATTGTGACCATTGGTACAATCTTATTTGGGTTGTATTTTCTTTTTAGCATAGAATCATAGAATGGTTTGGGTTGGAAGGGACGTTAAAGATAATCTACTTCCAAGCCCCCTGCCATGGGCAGGGATGACACCCACTAGTTGCTCAAAGCCCCATCCAGCCTGGCCTTGAACACCTCCAGGGATGGGGCATCCACAGCTTCTCTGGGCAACCCGTGCGAGTGCCTCACCACCCTCAGAGTGAAGAATTTCCTCCTAACCTCTGAACTAAATCTACCCTCTTTTAGTTTAACACCATTTCCCCTTGTCCTTTCCTTGTCCTTTTTGCTATCCGCCCATCTTTTTTATAAGCCCTCTTTAAGTACTGAAAGGCCCCAACGAGATCTCCCCAGAGCCTTCTCTTCTTCAGGCTGAACATTCCCAGCTCTCAGCCTTTCTTCATAGGAGCTAAAATGCTAAGTAATACAGCAGGAGTACACTTCCCTTTCACAGAAGGACGTTATTTTTTCACTGCTCTTCTTTTAATGCATCTAGATGCAAAAGCAGCTTTCCATGCTATTTAATTTTCACGGGTAAAAATAACTCCAGTGCTATATTCTTGATGTTTTTGTCCAATATTTATATTAACTGGGGGAAAGAGGAATCACTTTTGAAGCTTTTAGGTTGGAAAAGGTAACAATGGAAAATAATAATATTACTGAACTGTTCTGAGTTTTATTGGCTTTTTGTGAATAGGAAGTGAGATTACCTTTTCTTTGGTCTACATAAACATCTGTTTGTTTTCTTTTCGTCTATTTGGTGAATGTAGCAACCCACTCAAAATTTAAAGGATCTGATTATATAGTTAGAGTTGTATTAATTTAAGCATTTGGGTTTGATTAGTTTCTTTTGTTGACCAACAGGAATTAGCTTTCATTTAAGGAATTAGCTGCAAGAGACTAATTTCAGTTGTTGCATACTTACCACATGAGGAGAAAAAGTCTTTGTGGAGGTATTGCTGGTAGCTTTAAAAAATGTTATCAAGTGAGGACTGTTGTGTGCAGTTTGCTAGGAGACGTTTCATTTCTATTAAAGAGGTTTTTCATAGCAGTAAAATTCAGGAGAAGATAAATAGCAGGACCATCAGTCATAGCAGTGTTCCTCTACATAGCACCTCCAATTTACTCTACATTTTGTTTTTTCTTTTCTCCACAGAGCAGCTCAGTCTGACTCTGCTGACTCTGTTCCATCAGTCAGCCTATTTGTCTACTGATTTCAGAACAATTTACTAGTTTTATAAAAGCATTTTTAAGAACTTCTGAAAATTTCAAATTGTTCTTAGAATGAATAGTGAACTGATTTATAAGAAACAGGGGCAGCTGAATAGGTCTGCAGGGAAGAGGGAACAGTTTAAGTGAGAGGGAGAATGAACTAGGAGCTGGGAGGAAAGGATTCTTGAACATGACTGAGGTGTGGAGAAGCTTTCTTTATGTAATAGTCTGCTTATAAACAATAGAAGTCATGTAAAGTCTGTATTTAAGTATCTTGATAAGCTTCTTAATCTCTTTCCACCAAAAACGACAGATTAGTCAGAATTTGGAGGGGAATTTATTGAAATTAGTAGTAGCTTATCTTTCAACACAGACATGTAGCATAAAGGAAAATGCAGTACTAAGTTCTTTGGTTAAGTAGACACTACGAAGAAAAGATACAGTTAAATGTTAATGCTTACTTCTGACAGTGGAGATGAAGAGTCTGAATTAAATTCAGATCTGGGGATTTTTACCCCTAAATAGGAAACATTATGGCAGAACCATCAAATGCAAAATAGGGAAAGATGTATTTGACAGCAGCATTTGCACAGTGTATTCGAACATTTAAGTTGTTCAAGGTTCTCATAACAGTTTGTAGTGATAGTTCAGCTGATGGGAAGATTTGAACTAAATTCCAATTTAATACAAAATGCTTTTTCAGTTGTCCTTGATCAAGGATCTGCCAGGTGATGCAAAACAAACAAGACTTTGCTCTAGCCACATGGGAGTTGCAGATTGATGGGCTTTTCAGTTCAAAACAGCTAACCTTTCCTGCAGAGAGAGGAAGTTTGGGAATCTAGAGCACGACTCTTGAGTTTTAGTTTATTAAAGAGAAAAATAATATGAAACAGCTGGGAGAATGACAATATACAAGAAATATTCATATCCAGAGGTCTCAGTGTTTGATGCCATAACTCTACAGATACCAAATACTCCATGGCATAATTCTCTTTTAGTCATAGTCCGAGGGCTTTTGTTCATGGTGACTCATTAGAGTTTGGTACAAAAGTATCTATCATACAGAAATTATTACTATTTTCTCATAGTACAATGTCAAAAATCCAAAGTTGAAACATTTGGCTTTTCTACAAGCAGCTGAGTGAATACAGGCCAAAAGCTCCAGCCTGACAGCAGTAATGAAGGAATGCAAGGCATGTACAAAGCATAGGTATGGATTTTTTTTTAGTTTTGTTGGTTATACCTCGGATTTTCCCTTCAGCTGTCATGTTCTATTTTTCTGCCAAGATATCACAGTTAATATATACCACCATAACTAAGCAATCTGCCATTTCCTCTTCTTCCCACTTCTGTGTTTTCCTTCCCACAACAAAATAAAATTGAAGGGTGAGTGGAAGTACGTACAGGGATCTGTGTTAAAAGTTAGCGATAGAGGCAAGTGGCCTTAAGGCATCTTTTCCTCACTTGTAGCTCTTGCAGTTGCTCCTGTGAGGGTAGGAAGACCTCCTGTTTTGCCTCAGAAGCAGGGGACTATAATTTTCCTCTCTATACCTCCACTGGCTTGTGAGAAGTTGAACACTGAAAAGACCCACAGAAGTTTAGTCAGTCGTAGCCAACATCTTAGGAGGATCTCATGGTCCTTGGGTCCACAGGCTTCCTGGCAGTCCTGTTTTAATGCCTTCAGAATACTTCCCAGCTCTCATTCTTTCCTTCCTTGCTGTCATTCCTCCACAAGGGAAACCACATACGATACTGAACTAGAACTGAGTGGCCAGGCTGTCACCAGTCAGACAATAAAGAGCAATTTAGTTCTGACTATTGGGGAACAAAAGGAGAGGAAAAAACTGCTGGGGGAGAAGGCAACACAAACATGACGGGTTAAGATCAAACACTTAGAAGCTGTTTGGGCTTTTTTTGGTGAAACATAAATTTGCTCATTTTTCTCTCCATCATTCTTAGAACTGGCAGTCCTTCTAACTCCCTGCAAACTCTATAGTTGTCCAAGCACCTTATTTTCATTGTCATCTTAAGCATTGTTCATTGAATTATTTTTTTTCATCTCATATCTCATAATTCATGATAAATTTTGTCATTGTTGTGTCAGTGCATAAAATTTGTCTTCAGGTCTGACACTGGTCCAAAGACATTTTGCTTGAAAAATGAATTCAGACTCGTTTGGTTTGAAGTAGTCTATGATAATAAATTAAGAATAATAGATCAAACTAGAAGTTGTGTTAAAGAACATCATGGGGATATGCTATAATCTTGGTTTTATTTAACATCATCATTAATTATATGGATGAAGGAGTAAAAATGGCACTAATAAAATTTCCCAATGATACTAAATAGTGAGAGTTCTGAGTGCCAACTGGGGACAAGAAGTTAATAGGAAAGGACAAGGAAAGATCATTAATTGTATGGCCAGAAACTCATACAGTGATATTAGAACTGAAAAATCTAAGCTGGTCTGAGATACAGAATGTTCAAGAAAAAAAAAATTGAGGTGCTGGAGAATTTTAGTGATACTGAACAGCAAATCAGATAAACATTTGCTGCGTGATCTAATGAGTACAGTTTGAGCTGGGCATACAAATGCATCAGAAAAGATGGAGTTGTAGACATTGCATCGAGGGAGTATAAGGTACGACTTTGAGCCTCTTGCTTTTTCAAAATTACCGTCAAGTTCTTTAATTACTGCTTCTAGTATTGTTTTTGGTTAGTCTGCTGTTCAGATTCATCGGAATGAAAACAGTTAAGGGGGTAGAGATATTCATCTATGGAAATAGGTAAGCGAACAAAACTTGTAGTCAGTACATAGCCTAAGGTGTAATTAAGCCCTGACAAAGGGGAAACTGTATCTCAAGATGGGAGCATTTTGTGTACCACATGGAGATGCAATTAAAGCAATAGAATGGAAATAAGGAAAGGAAAGATTAGGCAGAGTATCAGGAAGAACTGTCTAGCAGTGAACTGAATTAAGATATCTGAGGCTATCCCAAGGGAAATGACAGAAGCTCTGTCACCTGTAACATCAAATTAAAATAAATAAAAAGGTCAGAATCATGCTGCGGAGGCTGAGCTTCCATTCGCCCTGGAAAAGGCAGACTGAGATAACCTCCTGGAGCTTTTCTAGTAATATCTGTGAGTATTTTTCAAATCAGGTGTACATGACTTTGTAGTTCATAACAGAGGTTATAATACTGAGCTGTGGTAAGGCTGTTCATTAGCAGTGTACACATTGCAGTGCATTGTCTGTTTGCATTTGACAGAAAACTGCAACTTGTCCTGTGTTACAAAACAGCCCTTCCCGCTTGCTGAACCCTTTTATGTCCTGCAGAATGACAAAATGAGGTTCCCTATTCTCAGTGAAAACTGACAGTGTCTTCTGGGCACATGCATACTCGTGAATATTTCGTGTTTGATACCCATAGACTCAAAATGCTCGTGGTGCTTAATAGAGGTATTTGACATGCTTTCTGTAAATACGGAATAAGTTCGTTCTGTAAAAATACACACAGACTTTTTTTTTTCTGAGACCAGGGACTTATATTTCAACCGCTGTGTAGCAGTGCTTGCACTGTTTCCTCAGTAGGTACAGAAGCAGTTTATCTCTTACATTCAAAAATCAGGCAGTGCAGGGAGGCCAATATCCTTTAGGTACAGATCGACAAATTTATCTATTTCCACATGCTTGGGGCAAATATAGCTGCTTTAGAAAGCTAAAAAAAAAAAAATGTCATGACTGCTAGCCAATTTATTTTTGATCCCTTTTTTGATATTTGATTTCAATTTCATGAATCCATCTTTTTATCCTTTTTCTTTGGTTTTTAAGCCAAACTTCTGTCAACATTGTTCTCTTAATGTACAAAAATGTACATTTGTTCAGTTTAATTAAGCATTCAGTCTGTTTGCCAAGAGCAAATTAAAGTTACCCAATCTCACCCTCACCCCTCCAAAATCAAATTTTGCAAAGCGGTGGGCAATTAGTTCTCATATCTGATTGTTGTAAGTCATGTTTTTCTCTTAAAGAGTTTTGTAGTTTTCGATCTCTGTTACTTAATAGAAGAGCCAAGACCAATTATTTCTCCTCAGATTGTGGCCTTTGTAGCCTTCAAAGAACAGTCTCCCCCACACCTCCTGTATCATTAGCTGCAAAATATCTTTCCAAAGATGATTTCGGCCTCTTCACAACTCAAAGGATTCAGAGTGACAAATTATCCGTCTTATACTCGAATGCATGCCAGATGGGACAACCTGCCAACTGTGCATCGTATTGCGGATATGATCCGATGCAGAGACATCTCCTCCCCTCCTCCCTTCCCCGTCAAAAATCGTATGATAAAAAATCATGCAAGAAAATCTGTGAAGAGAATTTAATTCTGAAATACAAATACAGAATATAAGTTTCTTGAAGGAAAAAAAGCCGCATCCAAATGTCACGTAGCTTAGACTGAGCAAACTTGTACCTGGGAGTATATATGAACCAGGGAGTCAAAAACGCATCCCTTCCCTCCTTGTCAACGCTTGCACACAGATCATTTCCTTTGGCTCTGTTGATTACAGAACAGGCATTCCTAATTGCAAGACAAGGAGCTTGCATTTAAGTTCCCTTGCAGTTGGTTAATGGGAGAACCTGAAGTCGCAGGCGGGAGCGAGGATGGATGGTTCTTTCAGGGAAAAGTAGGCTCTAACAAATTTATAGGAGAAGTTAATTTATGAGACAGAAGCTAAAAGGAGAAGGAAACAGTCACATAGGAAGTTTATTTTTGTTATAAATTACAAAGCTGAGGACTTCACCCAGCTGCTGCTTAGGCTGACTTCCAACCTCCGTGGGTACCCAGGGGTACGGAAGGCGTGAAAGTGCACAGCAAATCGCTTGTGGGAGGTCAGGATCAGATGCAAGCGACTCGCATCACTGCATCAAACTCTTGTATTCATTATTTTTCATGATATTATTTCAGGGAAAGGTCTAATATTTTAACTCTGTACTGCACTACAAAACCTTTTTTTAAACATGTCATTTGGGAAGAGAGCGCTGCAGATCTCACACATGCTGCCATTTGTTCGCCATTGAGTGGCGACAGCCTGAACTTACAGTTGTACAAACAACACTTCCTGGCAGCTCTGATGCTCAGTGAGCCCGGATAGCTGTGAGAATTCAGTAGTTTCCCCAGAAACCTACAGTGAGTTGAAAGTTGTGAAGTTTTAATAATTTCTTTGGTGGTGTTTTGTTGTTGTTTTTGGCAGTTTGTTTGTTTTTGTCTTCTGGTGTCTTAGACTTCAAGCTGCTTGTAATTGGGGTGGTGGTGTGTGGGTTTTTTTAATTTTATTGTTTTCCCAGATGTAAAAGTGCAGTCAGTCATTTAATTTTTTGTTTTAGTCGAATTAAAATTAGTTCATGTAACCCTGGTTATTGTGAGGAGCTGGTGCTTTGCAGAGCAGTGCACGTCTACCGGGTTGATATAAAACTTAGACATTTAGTAAGGACACCACGTACTATCCAGTCCCACTGATTGCCGAAAACTTCCTTCCTTCAACTGCAACTGAGTCCTTTGTTACCACTGAAGAAAAAGAGCTGTGCAAACAGATAAAGTACCTAATTTATTCCTTAGTTCTGCTGAATGCCGATACATGATTCTGTGGTTCTGAGGAAAGCCAGGTTGCTTTTGGAGTAAATTTAAGGTGCTGCTGAATGTTAACTACTGCATGAAGCAAGTTGTTGTGGTACAACTACAGCACTCGTATTCTGTAGTGTTGGAATGGTCACTGTAAGGGGGGAAAAAAACAAACAAACAAACAAACAAAAAAAGCATTTGACCAAAATAAGAAATGTGATTTGTTTCCTTGCTGGCCTTTGGCTTCCGTGTGCACTCAGTTCTGTCTGGCTGTAAGTTGGAGGATGACGTTGGAGTGCTTTGAACACGCTGCTCACTGGAAGTAAACAGGACTCGCAGATTCTATTGGCAGATGCCTGACGCAGTCTTTCACAAGAGAAATACTGAGGATTTTACACTTGAGTCAGTAAGCAAACAATAAATAAATAGATGTGCATTGGGCGATTGTGAAATCTTAACAGAGCTAATCTCAGTGGTGCTTTGGAAAGTGTAAGGCTAAACACGTTAACGCCTTGAATATCCTTTATCTTTTTAAGTATCATCAATTATTTTAAAAGCTTCAGCGCTATGCATAAAGCATAGTTTCTCTGCTCTTATGCTTCATCCAGAAAAGGCTTCTCCATTTAGTATCTTTCTGCGTCTGGATGTAGCATTGACATGAATTTCTTTGTCACTAACCCATTAGGAGTACACAGGAGTAGTAACCCTACTTTTTAAGGATGCAGAGATCTGACTAGAAGGCACATCAGCCTTCCTCTCTCATCCAAGGCCAAGGATTCCTATTGTCAGATGCAGTGGGCATGAAAGCAGCAATTTTACAGCACAAAAACTCCAATAACATTTACTGCGGTTGGCTGAGATTGCAATGCACACAGGCACTGCTCAGTCTTGGTTGCTTAAACACCAGCTTCCCCTGGCTTTTTGCCAGCTTGCGCATTCCAAAGAGACAAGTCCTTTAAGGGGAAAGAGTTTTCCTTGTAACTTGCTGTGGGGTAAACAGACCATTCAGGCATAGTTTATTGCATTACATACTTGACTATGCATAGTGGAATGTAGCAAAGTAATTGGTAGAATTATTTTAATCATAAGAATTCATAGGTATGAGATCCATTCGCTGAGCCAGAAAAAGAAAATGCAAGGATGTTTCTTTCTGTTAAGCTGTTGATCATTTAGTACAAAGGACTGAAAATATTCTCTCCATGGGAATACTGGATGTTTACACTGGTGTCCCTACTACAGTTACAGAAAACTGAATTAATTTGCCTCTTCATTGCTATTCTTCTCTAGCATATAAGTCTTGTAACAGTTAGCAGCATGCTACTGAATAAAAAGAACAGTTGTGTGTGTGCAACGGGACAATTTGTTGTAGTAAAAAAATTTCATTCAGAAATACTTTAAGTGCAGGGTAATTGCAAATTAAAGGAAGAGTTGCTGTAAATTCTGTCATCAGCCTAACGTGTCTTAGCGTTGATACGTAGTCTGTTTTACAGTAATTAGCAGTAAACTCTCCCCATCGCTGCCGTAACCCAGAGAATGCACGTGAAATTTTCTTTCAAACACTATATTGCATGCATTTCTTAAAATTTTAATTGAACACTGTAGTACTCAGGCAAGCAACTTATAACTGAATGTATTTCTTCAGAAACATATGTTATGATAGCTGAATATACAGAAGGCTGGCTCGGTGATCACTGAGGAAAAAGTGTCAGCTGCTGGCATTTGATTCTTGTAGTTCATTCAGAAAGCTTCAAAGAAGGCTACAGCTTTCCCTTGGCTTTGTTTCTAGTAATTAATCAGTGTAAGAGGATGTGTATGTTTTGTTCATTCTTACTTCCAAAAAACACAAGGATTTTTGGTCGTGTGCACCCTTCTTTCTCCTCCGTGGTGTCATGCACTGCACTGAGGAATGCTGTAAAATGGTGTCTGGGGTGATCTGGAGTTTCTGGGTTACCTTGTGCTGGTTTGCCCTCTGTTGAGTGGGGAAAAGGCGAGAACAGGGGTGACCTTGTACCTCTCTCCCTGTGTCGTATGCCTGTACTGAAAATGCTTCGGAAAGCAAGTGAAGCACTTCTAATGAATTGTGCTTTTGATTCTCTGGATCTGCACAGCAACTCCATCGGGTTTTTACAGCTGGACTCTTGCTGTAATTGCTACTGGGATGAGATGCACAACATGGGGTTTTGGAGCAAAGTACTGACATTGTTTCACTGGCCAAATGTATACAGCATAGTGGGAGCAACAGACTTCATGAAATTCACACTTGTATATCTTCATGTTCTTCACCCATTTCTGACGTGCTGCTGGTTTGCCAGCAGGCACTCTAGATGGGGGTGATAAAAACGGAAAAGCTGAAAGACAGCATCTTAAAGCAGCAGTATATTAGTAAAAAGGTTGGTTGTGATTGTAAGCATGCTGCAACTGTCCAAAGGTCTGTTTTTTCCATTAGTTAATGTAATAATAATTTTTACTGGCACTGAAAAAGCAGAAGGTAGCACTTGAACATTTTCATCTTCTTGACGTTAAAATATAAAATAATGCTCAGGAAAAAAAAAAAAGTATCCACCAATAGAAACAATAATTGGTCCTCCTTAAGCTTCAATTTGCAAGTCCTTTGATATCTTATGTGTCTCTAGCTATGCATCATTTTTAGCATATTTACCTGGGTAAGTCAAAGATAATATTTCTCAAGTCTTTATGATGCATGTTTCAGGAGATAAAATATAAAGTTGTTACTGAAGCCTTGTACTGTGTAGTCCTTAAAATTCACTGCAGTATTTTTCTTCAGCTGCCCTTCCTGCTCTATTTCCTTAAGGCCTTTAATCAGTGGCTTGTAATATGGAATGTTTGTTTGTTTGTTCATTTTCTGTTTGTTTGTTTACAGTTTCATATAAATAACTCAGAATAATTGTCATCAGAATGTTACAGAGCATCGTGCAGGGATCTCTTCCTCATTCAGGTTGAATTATTTCATACTTTAATCAAGCATCCTGTCTAAAAGTCTGTGTTGTCTCTGGTAATTGTAGTAAATTCTGGCTATTGTGTGCCTAAGCCAGCAAACCTGGAGGCAGAGAGGAGGGATTGGTTAGATATTTTTAAAACTCCTTTCTAGTTTCCAAGAAGCCCTCCAGAATAAAGTGCTTTGCAAGCCTTCTGGGCTGGGAGGCCCTGCGGGACATTCCTGGGCAGGGCTGAGCAACCAGCCAGCGTACTTGCGTTGCTGCGAGCCTGAAAGGGAAATTCTTCCCTCCCCTCTAACAGTTATTTATGTTGTTAGCTAGACGGTGAAATGGCTAGTGTTGTAGACAGAGACCAGCAGAATCGTATCTGAGTAAAGCAGTATAGCCTCCCCAGTTCACCCAGGTGCTTTCTCACTAGTAATATTCAGATAGATCCAAATTTATGTTAAAGAAATATATCTCAAAGTCTTTTGATTCCATTGTAAATTGTCAGCCGTGCCTTGCTTCATTGCTGTATTTGTTTCTGTTATCCCCATGGCACAGCAGATCAGATTCTGTTCCTATTTGTGTGTGGAAAATTCCTTAAAAGAAGGGAGTTGAAATGCAAGCCAGTAAAGAAAGAAATGCTTAAACGTAAGCATTTTTACCACACATCGCTAGGATGAAGTGACCCTGTAGTACTGGTGTGCTGAGGAAGCTGGGGAAGCTTCCACATCCTTCATGCACTCTTTAGTAATGTTGGTTTTCCTGTATGGTGCTCTGTGCCAGACTTAGTCAGTTCTATCATTATGTTAAAGGAGCAGCCAGTGCCTATGGATTCTAAACCTCCAATTTTAAATTAGAAGGTATTTATGTGTATATTTTGGAAGGGTGATGGAGAGGATGCTGCTTCCACAGAAAGTTCAAGAAATTCATGGGCAGGAAGAAAATCAAGAGACTGATTTCGAAAGTGGCTCATTTTTGGCTTTTTTGTGTGTGTGTATAGTTATTAATATAGATTTTTCTTTGATATCGACTGAAAATAGTAAAATCGTGTGAATAATAAACATCCTGTAATCGATGCAGTAACCTTTCCTCTCAGTGATATTTGACTCTCACTTCATACAAGTGCAAATAAAGGCATAAATCCTGGCAGAATTAAGTTGTAATTACCATATGCTTATGTTCCTGTTACTATATTCCCATGATTACAGCCGAACTTAAAGCATATTTAAGGAAACATGAAAAGAAGTATATTCCCATGGTTACAGACTTGAACAATTCAATGGCATCTGCAGAAGGCCTTTGGGAAAAGCTCTTAAGCGTTAGGAAATATGGGAACTTCAAGATTCAGTGCTCTTCCACTGCCTCATCAATACTGCTCTGCTTCTGTTTGGTTCCTTGGGAGATGCTGAGTAGCAAGGGAGAAAAGCAGTAGCAAGTCCAGTATTTCCACTAGTCAAAAACACGGTCTCTGCTGAGATAAGTATCAGACAGCTGCTGGGCCGTGATTTCTGCCTCCAAGAGCAAAGCTCTGCTGTTGCTTTGTAGGTTAATAATGCTCCAATGGTGTGCTGCTTGCGCTGCCCTATGCGAATCTCTGGAGGGAAGGAAGTTGCCTCTTGCCATATCTGTCCGTTAATAGTGGCTGTGAGATATGAGTGAGGCCAAGTGGTGATGCATCAAAGCCTCTAATTTTGAATCCACAAAAGGCACTAGAAAATTAGATCCCTTTTTCTTGGTGTATTCATTGTTTACCATAGCATGAATGATGGTTTCCACTGCTACATTACTGCTGTCGAGTGTCAGCAGGCATCGTAAGCACAGTTCCCCAGTGGGGAAAATAAATGAATGAGTAATGGGAACTGCTCATCCGCCACCCCCTATCAATTTCTGGTGTTGTCAAATGTTCGCATCTCTTATGGAGAGGCAGGCATGAATCCCCATTCCCACCAGTAGTGTATGCAACTGGTTAGGGGACAGTTTCTTTTGATACTGCCCATCATCTTGGAATAAAGTAGGCAGGGGAAAGGATGTTCTTTTGAGGCTATGTCCTGTCTTAACTCCTGGTAGCCACCCTGAGGCAAAGCAGGGAAGAGGTGCGTGTGTGCAGATGAGAAGGCAGCGATCGTCCTGGGCTCCTCTGCCCCAGCCTCCGTCCCCAGTGGCTCATTTTTGTAACTCTCCTGGAGCAGTTCCTGAGAGCTGAGGGGTGCCACGCAGGCAAACATAACCTGCAGCAGATGCAAATGGCCGTGATCCTTTTGCTCCCCAAAGTGATCTGTATGCATGAATGTGATTTTTCACCTTTTCCTTTCCACTCTTTGGAGAATATTTTTTCTCTTGTTCCATCTTAAGTTTTAATCCTTCTCATCCTTTAAGTGTGCTCTTTTAATTTCCTCCTTTCCCTCTTTTTGCTCCATCTCCTTTGAAGGCTTCTTTGTCTCGCTGATTAAGTCATTTAACCTTTATTAGACCATACCATACCCCTCCATCCCACTTCCTACTTTCTCTTTCATCCTCTTTTCCCTTTTCTAGCAGACTCTTTTCATATCATTCTCCCGTTGTTCAGGCTTCCTACCTCCCCCTCCTTATTCCCTTTGTTGTTCTCTCCATGGGACAGGTATATCTCATGAAAAGGTGCTTTGTTCAGAATGTATCTGCCTTGGGGCAGCTATTTAATGAAAAAATCAGCTTTCCATCCCATGCTTCTATCGCTCTGAAGCCCTATGCAATAAATGCCAATTACAGTTTTGCATAATTAAAATAACCATGCCGTATTTCTTTTTTAATATTAGTGTCTCCATGCTAAAGAAATAGGATGCTACACAGCACGTATGGTGTTTGTTTTTTTTTTTTTGAAACAAACAAACAAAAAAAAATGGTGCTTCTAATTCATATTATAGTCCTCATTATCCAGAATTTTCTTTAACCCTTTTTATCTGTCCTTAGATGCATTCCAGCCATCTGTAGAAGAGTCAGCAAAACACAAACATGAACACTTTTATAAGAAGTCTAGCTCTTTTATAATTGGGAATGAAAACTAACATCCTGCCTGCTTCTGATCCCACTTACACTCTTGTGGCAGGAAAGCTGTTAGAAGGGATGAAAATTGATCAAAAAAAATCAGCAGACTTCTCTCTTGATGGTTGCTGTGGTTATTGGGGGAATTTGCACTTGCAGAGAGGACAATGGGAGGTAAAGATACAGAAAAGGATCGGGCTCAGGTGGTTTTAACAGGGCAGAATGGTCTTAACCTTTTGGGTGCTGGGCTTCTTGTCCTGCCTCAGACCTTAATATCCTTAGAAGAGGATTAAAAGTAGGAATGAAGGGGTTGTTGGTACAGGTAATAGCACTAATTTCCAGAAATGTGGCCACTTTTGCTATAAAGAGTAGCTGATTCAGGCTTCTCAGTGAGATGCTCCCACTTAACCTTAAATGCCACAGTCTTCTAATGTGTGACTTTGATATCAAGTGGCTCTTTTTGCTCACTGTGCAGAAGTTAACATCTCAATCTGTGCTTTTCCCCAACCATTTTCTCCATCTCTTTTATTTCCAGTTTATACAGTTTGTGTTCCTGCTCATAGTGCATGGTGTTGCGCATGTGTTAGATGTTAAATACCCACAGTTAACAATTGCTGTAGAAATGAATGTTTTAGCAATAAGGATCTTACTTTTTCCCCCCAGAATTTTGTTAGTTATTAGATGATACTTTGAAAGTCAGATTTTTACCAGACAGAAGTCAAGTTTGGAAATGCAGTTTTCTCTGTAGAGATTAGCAATATAAAGGGATTATTGAAAGCAGTCTGAGGAACCGTGTTCTCTGTCGTGTTTCATGCTCAGGATGTGCCATTAGGTAAAGTGTTTCTGTTCAGGAGGTGACAGGCAGTCGGCACATAGGGCTCGGCAGCATCTCTGTATGTAAAAGATGCTTTTTGCATAAGTGGAAGGATCACAATATTAAAGTGGCATCAGGATATGCTTGCAGTGCTGGTGACACACTTGTGCCTACATGTAAGGTGAGTGGTTAATTAATTGATGGGCTGTGGATAAAAGCGTTTTTTATGTGCTGGGGAATAAATGGTCGGCATTTTAGCTACTGCACTGAAGCTTTGGCAAAAGCTGCCATGCGTAGACCCACACCGCTGCCTTGGTGAATCCCACGTTGAATTCACGTGTGATCAGGCCTGAGAGCCCTCCTGGCGGGGAAGAGCCATGTTCCTCCTCTGGGGAAGTTCAGTAGTTAATTTTGTCCAGCAAGCAATTAACTGTTGTGGCCCCAGCGCCCGTACAAGTCCCCCAGCACACTTGGCGTGGAGCTCACATGCCTTCCCTCTCCTCGGGGCATGCAGTACCACAAACTTCAGACCCTCAAAGCACGGCTGCGGCAGCCTGCAAAGCAGCCCTCTGGTTGCACTGGTGCTTTCCAAAGGACTTGAGCGGTCAGAGGGAATTAGTTGGCATCGTAACACAGAGCAGATGAATGTTTGTTGGCATTCTGGGGGTAACTGATTCCAGGATCTCTTCCAAGTGCTCTAGTAGTGGGGTTGGGACCAGTCTAATTTAAAGGAGAAAAAATATGAGCAGTATAGTTGTGCGATAATCTGGAACGTGGTCAGAAAGCAAATCGCAAAACCAGGATAGATGCTGCTGCTGCTTTTATGTGCTAGGACAGCAATTCCTCGTGGGTACCTTTGTCCTTCCCTTGTTGTCAGTCTTTCTTTTAGTCATCCTTCACTATTTTTTCTTCACTGTTTGTAATTCTCTTGTATGTTAGTGGAAACGTCTTTGACATGTCTCACTGGTTGCTTCTACACACTTGCTATTTTGCTTTCTTTTTTCCTCACCTAGATGTTTGCATCTTGAAGGGATTTCATCGCCAAGAGGCTATTATTTTGCCAAAAAAGAGGGGACGGGGGAAGTATTTAAGTTATTTTTCCAAAAGAACAAAGAATATAACTTACTGCTCTATTAAAAAAAAAAAAAAAAAAAAAAAACTGTTTTTTCATCTGATGTCACATTTCAGAAATGTGGTAATTTTGTTTGTGATTATACTGTCTGTTTATCAGTCTAGGAATTCTTCAATCATATTTCTTGATGATATGTTCATTGCCTTATTATTGCATGTATGCTGCAATGATAATGCTGTGCAACAAAACAAAGAGAATTACCCAGCATGTACTAAGATGTACAAACAATCATTTAGAAAACAAAAAAAGGGAAAAAAAGAGTAAGTTTCACATCTCAGTTTATAATCCTTCAAATCTCTATGCACATTTATTTTTTTAATTACAGATCATTTCTTTTATTATTTTCTTATTCAGTGCCTAGAAAGGAGATCCACTGCATCTGCAGAGGAAACTACCTTGTAAAAGAATCACCTGACAAGGAAGTAATTTCCATTCATTAATACAACACTCCGAATTGATTAATGAGGCCAATATAATTTTGTATTTCAGAAGTAATGACTTGAATTTCTGTTTTCAAAACTGTTCCTATTTTATTGGCTGTTTATTTTCTATTACATTACTTTTCAGATTTATGGAAAGTACTTGTAATTATTCAAGTACTTGTAATTATTCAATTATTCATTTGATGCAATGAATATATTTTACTGGACAGCCTTATGCATTCAGTGTTACGTCTTTACTTTTCCAGCTGAAGACCAATTTCCTACTTACATTTATGCACGTAGTTGGTTGTTGAAGTTTTGGTTTTGTTCTTGTTCTTGGTGTTTTGAGGTGTTTTTTTCAAGCTGCTGTGACTTTTACATTTACATGTTAGGCATGTACAATGCAGGTCGAAGTTACAATTCTACTAATTACAAGCCTAAACCAAGGTCTCATTAGCTCCTCTTGTAATTCTGCAGATCACAACTTATCATAGCACCTTATATCTGCAATTGAATTTTAAATAATAATTTCTAGGTCAATACCCAGTAGTTGAAGCAAAATGTTGGTGGGAACTTTTCCAGACTGTTGATTGAGATTTCCATAGTGCCTTTGTCCTGCTAAGACAGGGAGCAGGAAAAGTATACTTTTCTGCCTGGGGCTTTTGTGCTTACATGGAGATGGAAACGATACAAACTTGAGTTTCTCATTTATACCAAGCACTTTGGTATTTTGTCTGAACCCAGCGATTTCCAAGCATCATTACACAAGTCCTTATCTGGTTGCAAGTAATAAACATGCCATGTCCTTAAAAGACAAAGTGTGAGACATAGCCATAATTGCTCAGTTCTGGTGCCAAGAATAAGTGGTTTGAAGAAAGCTTAGCACCCTTATCCCTAGGGAGATGTAAATTATCACAAGCAACACCAGACACAGTAACTTCTCACTTGAGTACTAGTAAACAGCAAGGACACGTCACAAGCATAATAGCTAGTCATCAAGTAATATTAAAATAGGCTCCTTCTGACATATATTTGTACTTCTATTAACGATAATTTTGCACACACATGCACAAATACCTACAGAACAAGCTATATTCCAAGAGCTGTAACGTTTTTGATCTATAGGAGTAGATGCCTTTCCTAGAGCTGTGTACTCCTCCTGTTTCGTTATACTCCTATGTAAGGGCAAAAACAGGAATGGGTTAGGAGAGACCTTCTTACAGTTGTAGCAGTGAGACTGGCCCTAGTAGCTTTCCTACATGTACTTGCTTCAGGTTTTCTTTCCAAATAAGTCTTTTATTTGCTCAGTAATGATTTTGGTGTGTTTGTGTGTTTCCCAAACCCTACCAAAAAGGATAAATAAATATGGTAGAGGAATGGTGGCTGTGCTTACGCTCAGTCTATAATGAGATGACCTTAAGCAACTAACTGATAGACACTGAAGATCTCTTCTGTAACTGGGGAAAACACCCTCCACATAAATATCATCTGCCATTCCCTATTGTTCCCTATGCACAAATAAGAAGAAGTAAGAATCAAAATGCATCTCTCTGCTTAGTGGAAGCTGTTTCTGAGCTGGAAGAGTCACACACCAGCTGGGGTTCACTTTTCTGGCATGTATACGGGTAAGCAGAATTCCTCTGGCTTTATCAGGAAGAAGAAACTATTGAAAAGCTCATCGAGGCTACTGGCATTAGCGTAAGACCTAGCCATAAAATACCTGAACGCCAACTCAGGGGGGCAGGGCAACTGACATCTTTGCCCATGTTCAGCAAAGATCTGTACCAAGTACAAACGCAGCTTGGGCTGTCCAGAGAGTTTGTCACGTAAGGGGGTTCACGCATCCCACTGCACACAAACCTGACCAGCTGACCAGCTAGGGCAATGAGCACTGGCACAAAATTGCTGCACGTGGAAGTGTGTTGTAGAGATCCACGTTGGCATGAGCAGCAGCACGTCAGTCATCAAGCTTTTCTTGGCATAGCCTAGAGAAGAGCTGCCATCATCTCTCACTTCGGTACGACGAGGTGCTGGCTTTATGACCCAAGCAAAGGATTTTCATCCGTCTTTCCGTAGCATGAGGAGTACTCAGTAGTACCTGCATGGCCTGCTTGTGGGTGAGGTTTGAATGGAAGCAGTCATACGGTAGGAATCACTCTTCTGGTATGCACGGTGTACGTGCCTCTGGTTACTGTCAGAGCTAGTCAAACCCAGGACATGCTCATCTACGTAGCTGTCTGTTGGCCTAGGGTAAGCATTTTGCATGCCAGCAACCACAACCAGCTGGGATCCAGAACAAGTATATCCATTATCTTTCATGGGATGAGGGCCTACGTTTCTCCTTGTGTCTAGACTTCCACCGTATTGAGGTCTGGCTGCAAATGAATTACTGAATGTGACAATTACTCAGATTTCCTGATTGTCTTTACAGAAGTATAGAATACATGTAACAGGCTGTGAAGAAGTCCATGCTCACAAAAGTCATTAGGAGGTCTTCACCCTACTGAGAACTGCAAAATATTTTGGAAACTAAGCTTGAGGTTTGTGATGTTGTGGAAAGATACCGTGATGCAAGCATCTTATTTTGTACGTGTTGCAATAAAGTCTGAAACAGCTTTTAGCATCTGATAAGGTTCTCATTGGTATTTAGATATTTGAAAAATGTTTCAGAGGCTGTTTCTAAAGCCAGGTTCTTAATTTTAAAGGTTCTGAAAATTCACAGAGCAATGTGATTCAATGGTAACAGCTATTTAAATGTATGAGTAGAAGATAAGAGGAAAACTTGGAGCAAAAAAGTACCTATTTAAAAACTGGTATTCACACAAACAGAGCTTTACACTGTTTTTATTGCAAGTTTAGGCTACACAATTAATCAGTGCTTCTGTTATGTTGATAATCTGTCTGCTTGCTGTTGTAAATAACTTACACTTGGTGGTGGAGTTGCTGACAGCTATTTAGACTTTCAGCTTTCAAGAATGCCACTAATTGTCCGTGTTTGCAGCTTCTAAAAGCATTTACTTCTGAGGTAGTTTTTGCAGCTAATGTACCTTAAAGTCTTCACTGATTGTTTGTATTTATTTTTTTTTAATGTGCATTTCCAAAGTGTGAATCTCGCTAACAGATTTAATTCACCTGAGACTATGAAGCAACCCAGGAGCTGTAGCTGAAAATGTTACCTTATTTATGATGTTGCTTTCTCTTTCAGGAAGACAGAGCATTCTCCTGTAACGCAGCATGTAACCTGTGAAACCTTGCACTGTGGGGAAGGGTGTGCGTGTGCAACTTTCACACTTATCTGCACAGAGCCAGGGAAATTGGGCTGCAGGGAGCTCTGCAGGGAGCAGGTGGAATGAGTTGCATGCACCTTGCCACCCACGGGCTGTCTTTGTGTAAAAGTGAAGGAAACTTGACCCATATCAGAAAGCATCTGCTCTTCGAATATCCCCTTCCGTTCCCTGCTTTGGCACCAGTGTGGGATTGCCCTCAGCAGAACGTGAAAAAATCCCCCTTCTCATCCTTTCTCCATAAACCTTTGGTCTCCGTGTTCTTCATAAAATTCAGTCTGAGAGCAGAGGACTTTTATTCACCTTTTCCCTACCTGTTCAGGGTTCATCCATAGCACATCTTTCATTTCAAGATCAGCAAAGAGCCATTCGGCACCTGATTGATTCCTGCAGCCCCCTGCGCCTGGGCAGGTATCGTTAACCAGTTTCGGCTGCGAGCACGTTGGATGTACAAAGGTTCTCGCTTGCTTGTGATCCCACATTAAGCCATGGGCTGTGCCAGGAATAAAAAAAAAAAAAAAAAAAAAAAAAAAAAAAAAAAGAGAGATTTCCTGACTTACTCTGCTGTGGTCTTACCACGAGACGATTCCGCCTCCTGAAATGTTTGTTTTTAGCCCCCGGTAGTAGTTACAAAAGCGTGTTAAATATCAGGCTTCTCAGTCTGAGACCATCTGTTTCCCTCCTAATCACATACCACCCCCACACACTGGTTGCTTGTCATCACTGTCGGGGTTACAGCAGAAGGCAAAAAGAAAGGCATTTTCCCATATGATAGTTCAACCAGAAGATGGACTGGGGAAATGTGTTCAGGGGGAGGGGGCGTAATTATGCTAGAAATAGAGGGGTGTTTCCCTGTGACTAAAAGGAAGCAGGCTGCCAGGGACTCCAGGCATCTCTATCTCCTGTGGCTCGGTGTCTGTGTACTACCTTGTCCCCCCTGCCCATCTTTCTTCATAAATGGGCAGTGTTAGGCGGGGAGCAAGCTGTCTTTGGAGGGGCTCCGTCTGCCTTCCAAGGAATGCTTTTGCCAAATTTGTTACTGGTAAAATGACAGCTGTTAGGTATAAAGGGATTTTACACATTTTGTGTAAATTAAATAATTTGAAGTTCAAGTTCTGTTTGTGTAGAAACTAGGTTTCTATTTGCAAGTTTCAGATCAATCTTTTTTTTAAGATCTCAATAGTATGCAGAATTTGTAATTCTTCCAGGAGGACGCAGAATTATAACACATCGTTTTGTTTCTCCTTTGCTTCCCTTTGCTTTCTCAGAAGCAGCAGCAACCTGCCTTTTGCTGCTACAACGGCCTGCAGGGCAGGAGCATCGTGGAATTCAACTCGGATTTCTACCCGTGTACAGGGAATCTCATCACTTTTCCCTGTATCGTGGTGGTGATTTACTCTGTGCTTATTTATTTACTTCTGCCATTGGTTCAGAAACATTTATTTGAGCTCTGTTCTTTTTGGTTCTTCATGCATATACAATCTAGTTGGCTACTTTAAGTCAGAAGATGTAGTTGTGAGCTGTGATTTCTCTACCTTTTATCTGTTCTGCCAGTGTCTATCTCAGAACTACAGCAGTTTTATTAAAAGGAAGAACTTACAATGACATGAGTCGGGCATGTTTTTTTAAGGAGCTTGGCTCAGACAAGAAGCTGTAAAATTTAGCTAGAAACTGATATGAAAGATCACCTGCTGAAAACAGTTTCGTAGCAGTAAAACAAGTAGGACAGAATGGAAATGTAAGCAGGAAAAGGCAAAACCTAAAGTCATCTATGAAAATATTTTTGGAACATACATGTAAGAAAGAATGCAAATTTGCTGGTTTATATATTTTTAAAAGAAAAATCTTGGGGGAATTTTTCCCCCTAAATTTTTGTTTATTATTGAACAGAACTGTTTATTATCATTAGTTATGGTACAGTCTGTTGGAACTGTTCAGCATACCGCTGTCCTTCACAGCATTCACAGAATAAATAGTGAATACATATTAATCTCTACTGAAATCACTCCCTGTGTCCATTGATAACTCTGAAATTATCACAGATTTACTTAAATTCTAAATATTGAAGAGTTTTGTTGATAAGTTATATGAACTGACACCCTACATCCGAGGTAGGATTTTTCTGGGATGTAGGGAAAATCAATTCATAGTTTATATTTGATTTTAGGGTTAATAACTGTCTTTCTTCTGGAAAGTGAGGCAGCTTTACTGGAAACCCAGAATATCTTTTAACAGATCTTTTGCAATGAATTTGTTCTTTTGATTGATACCTAACTAGACTTGATTGTCATTAGAACAGAAAATACCTTACTTAAATCACGAGGTGGGGTGGGGTTTTTTGGTTGTTCTTTTTTTTTTTTTTAAATGTAAGAAAGAGCAAAATTCTAATTCATGCATAAGCCTAAAAAGCTTATTTGAAGTCATTAGAGAACAATAGTTCCTCAGTGTGCTCTTGTGGAAGCCTCCCCCTCTTATGCATTACTCTTTCCTGACACAATAAGGAGAAAGAAATTATTTAAAAGCTATTTTGGAAGCTTGGTTCTCTATTCTTTTCCTCTATTTCATGATCTACCAATCGCTTCTACTTGATAGCAGAGAGATTGGTTAATTGATCTGGAAACAAAGATTCATCTGTTGACCTACTGCTTTATTTCTCACTTGCTCTTAGGCCCAAGTTGTAGTTGCCTTTAGCTCTAAAGGCCAGGATCAAGCTCCCTTTTTAAAAGACAAGCCTGTAGAGTAAGCATATCGCTTCTGTGTTTTCCATAAAAGTTTTGTTGTTCTGATTTTCAAATAAAATTGTACATGCTTTCTCATTTTTCTTATTTTTTTTCCTCTTAGCTATTCACTTTTGCCTCTCCTCTGTGTATTATTTGTTCAACTTCTTTTCTGTGCAATCCTACCATTTTTTCCCCATGGTTTCTTTTTCATCTCAATGCCCCTGTTCCTTTTTCATTTCCTCCAAAGCAAAACATGAATCCCTCTTATCTGAGTTATTTCAAATCTGATGAAACGAACTCACCTATTTGCGCTTAGAAGTTTTATATTGTGTTTTCCCATTCCTCGCTTATCTTTCACAGATTTTATTAGTGTGGCCCTATGTTCTCAGGCAAGGCTGAGCACACAGAAATTGGTCAAGAATTTCATCTTGTAATTTCATCTAGTAATGAACTAGTCTGGGGGTCTTTCAAACTACTTTTGGATTCATAAATTTACAAAACGTTCAAGAGGCACTATTAACCTTAGCTAGTTAATGACAAAAAATTCAGTTGACTTAAATAGAGAAGAATTTTCCCCTTGGTTCTTGGAATCGAGGAAGGCTAGTGATTTGTTCTTTCATGAATGTCAGACGTATGTCAGTAAAAGTCAGGTTCAGTGAGTAGTAAAAGAGCCCTTAGGTGGCATTTTATGTACGGGGAAGAGGGGCAGCTTTTTCAGCACTAGTTTTGTCAGCTGTAAGAAAGACGTCATCGTTACTTGTGAGTGTATTTATTTAGGTCAGAGTTTATGAAAGTTGGTTTTCTTAACCTGTACAGTAGTAACTGCTTCTAAAATAAAATAACTTGGAGAAATTGTTTTTCTTGGAAGTGTTAAGAAATAAAATCGGAAGACAAAGAAAAACATACAGTCATGGCTCACTTTGGATTAATGATTTTGGATAGGAACCAAAATTATCTAACACTTGAAAATGCTAGGGAATCTATTAAGAAGTCATACATCAAACTTTGCAATCCATACCGTGCTCCAGTTAAACTTGTGGTATAAAATGAGTACATATATTATCACCCTGTCATTTTGCCTGAATCTGGACTATAGAACATATTCAACTTGCGGTAGGAGCATGATAATTTTGATTGCATTTATTTATAGGTCACAAATGTTGGAGTCAAAATTAAGCAGATACTTCTACTTGGCATAAACATAAGGTACTGGATGAGCACAGCAGGAAATGTGATACCCCGCATTGTTTTACCTGTGTTTTATGAGCAGTTTTGGGGTTATGGTCTCAAAGATTTTTCAGATGAATTCCAGTCCCCCATAGGCAGTTTGGAAAATGATTTCTTCTTTCCTTCACAAAGTCTTCCAACGGAGCTCTGGAATGTAGGCTTCACTGGTTTATTTTGGTTTTGTTTCTTTCAATGGAAATGTGAATTCTTTCTTTCAATGTAAACTTGAATTCTGTGGTTGAAAAGCTAGCCTTTGATTTGTGAGCTCAAAGTATATTATTTCTCCACTGATTTTCTAGAGTTATCAGCAAAGATTATCTGAAGCTAGCAATAATTGCATAACTTTTTCACTTCTGGTTCTAAAAATAGAAGAAAAAGGATCCAATTTAAGAATCTATCCTGAATAGAAACAAGTGGGATGATTGCTCTGGAAGACTACTGTCCCATAGGGAAAACCTTGGCCTGGAGTCCTGCAAAATACAGGACTTCTCAGTGGGATCTGCATCCCACCGCAGGGAAGCCAAGCCAATAGCATACCACGAAAGATTGCATTCCTGTGTGTTTAATCTCAGCGTAACATAAACTAAAGTTCATTTTTGGGTCTCAAGTGAATGACCTCTGTCATTTTTCACCACATATTCCCATTTTGTTCCCCACATAAATTGTTGGAAAAAAGGTGATGACGTTGTACCATTTGAGGGTTATGTTTGGTTTTACAGACCTCAGGTCTGTATAGAGTATAGAAATAGTGTATTTTAGTGTCTCTGCTAACCACTGTATGGGTTATCGTGGCATGAGGGTAGAGGGTACTTGCGTGATATGACAGCAGGAGTGTAAATACACTTTTGCTTCTAGTTCATTCTCTTTGCATGGTTACCATCACGCAGTTTATGTTAGTTTTTTATTTCTTTTCTTGTAAAGCAAGATCATAAGTATATTACCCCAGCAGGTTAAATTTCAATTTATTTTAACTGTGTTTCTATACTTTTCTTTTTTCATCTTTCTTCTTAAATCCCTCTGGGGATAAAGAGGCCGCTATTAGGAAGGTTGTTTGCTGAACTAGTTTCACTGTAGCTTTTTTCACTGAAGCTGGAATATTTATCTCTGTTTCAAGCTTTAATAAGGTGATTAAAACATCCTCAACTCAGTTAAAAACCTGCAAGGTTTCTGGTTTTGTTACTTAAAATGTCTGCCTTGTGGATGACGGCATCGTGATCAGTTCTCCTTGATGCAGGTGACTTTGCTTCACCAACCTGAGCTCTTTTCCTCCCATAAGCTTTGTAATTACCTTTTGTTAGCAAGTGTCTTAGGTGGTGCTGCGGACAAGAAGGCATATATCATTTTACAGTACATAAATTAAACAGATCTGGCCTGCCCCAATATTGACTGCGTGTTACGTATGTATCGGAGGGGTTAATGGGGCGCGTGCGGGCTGGATGTGGGTATGTTGGAATGCTTTGAGAATCGATTCGGGCTAATGGAAAAAGTGTTTTAAAAGTGAGCTGGTTCAGTTCCCACAGTGCACAACAGAGAGTGGAAACAACATTTAATAAACCTTTCAGAAGTAAATCCTCCGATTTTTCCTTTCACCACCATCTGTGGAAGAAATGCCCTCTTTCTTCTCAATGGGCAGTATTTCTTCCCGCAGTGCATTTGCTGTGCATTTGCTGTACTCTGTTAGGTATTAAGAGAAAGTTCTTTATGTCTTTTGACAAAAATATTGGAAAAACACATTCTATTCATTCGTCCTTTAAGATACAAGCGTTCTTGACTTTGCACATTTTCCTTTAAACAGCAGGCTGACCAAAAATAACCAACCCAAGGATTCTGTCTCAACTTTCTCAACTATCTGGTTTCCAGTAAATTAAAGAAATTTTAGCTATATGCATCTTCTTTTACAAAGATTAATGCTGCAAAGGAAAAGCTCTGTTATACTTGCATCACGGAGAATGTTGCATCTTCTGATTTATGTCAGCTCCATTTTAAAAACTAAGGCAATTATATGAGATGATGAACTTAACCTATTAAAGAAAATAATACATGATCATGTTTGTTTGTTTTTTACCCTATAGTTCTCATGCAGAGTTGAGGTGCTGACGGTAATATTTTTTTTCATTGCCAGTTAAGATGATTTTATACAGATTTAAATTAAGTAAGAGTTTTTGTTTTAATGGTAAACCTCACAGAAAAAAAAATCAAGTTTTATTTTGCATTTGAGAATAGGCATGATTTTAGATGCAGGGCATGTTTGTTGTGAACCATGAACAGTCTTTATGAAACCTGAAAAAGATTTGTGAAAACAGCCTGTAATAAAAATCACACATGCTTCATAAAACACTACTTGATAGATATCACTTGCACCATTAAGAACTAAACGACAAAGGATGTAATTTCAGTTCTGGCATGCAGTATTAATCGAAAGCCTTTAAAGCATCTTGCTGATGGGAACTATGACAACATGACATTGAAGAATTACGGACTAGAGACATCTATCTTAATCAGATTTTCAAAGTAAATGCCATAAAACAGAAAATTATTTTATCTATTTTCACAGGGTCACATATCGTATATGGTATATAGCTTTTTAGCTTGTTTATTCTAAAAATACCAGAGACAAAAAAAAAAATCTGCCTTTGAAGTCGGTTTAAAGTTCAGTTCACAAACTTTACAAAGTTTTTTTTGTGAAAAGATACTTGGTGTAGCTGTAGAGAAGGTTGTTAGGCACTGAAGGTTTCTGTTTTCTACAGAAAGATCTCTAAAACATTATGGAGAACTGAATTCTGAAAGAGAGCTGAGCATGCACAGATATTATGGTATGAAGTTGCTGAGGGGAAATACTTCACTAAATGAATGCAAAGTGGAAAGACAAAGCTAGAGGTCTACCTGTAACCTGAAGTTACACTACTGTAGATAGCACACTAGAATATTTAACTTAACTGAGTGATATTGGCAAAAACAGGTTTCTTCACTTCCTAAATAATGCATTTTTTGTGCTTTTTGTTCATGATTTGTTTCCGTTTCCCAATGTATATTTACGTGGCAAAGAACAGCTTCCTTACGTGATAGAGTAAATGATCAGCACGTACTTTGTGGTCAAAAATACCAATGTTATATGTTAGGGACTATCCTACTGCCCTCCAGGGAGCTTGCTGTACTCCTCTTGTCATCTAGTAGATCTTAGATACCATATGTGCTATGTGAGACCATTTGAGTTTCTCCACACTCAAAGAAGTCTTTCTTCCCATTGACAGAAGTTGTTTTTATTTCTCTTTAAAAAGTAAAATAATGTTCAAAGAGAAATGTGTAATGTGAATAACCAAAATCAAGTTTTCTTTCTTCCAGACTTAGGATGCATAAGGAAGGCAATACAGTCTTTTGGAGCATATCCTGCATTTCATTGCACTGGTAGTTTCTCACTCCCAGGTAGCTTGACAGGTTGTCAGACCCTACAGGCAACGTACTGATGAGGAGACAAACATTGGCCTACTTTGATCAAGCTCCTTGTATGACTTTTTCCCATCTTATATTGTAATAGCATACACACTCACACACAGGATACAGATGCATATCTTGATCAAAGTGTCCTTGTCACTTCTCCACATTTTTGTCAGCACGTAGGTAGTACAGAAGGGAGTGCTTCAAGAAGTGAGCAACAGTGGTGAGTTAAGGCTGTTTTCATCTGTATGTCCATTAGTTGTGAAGTAAGCAGAAAAGGATAGTGCAGGCTGACAACACATCAAAGCAAAAGGGCTGTCCTGTGGTGGTTGGCACTATGTCACCCAATTCCTTGGCTTGGGTGCATGGTTTGGCTTCTTAGAGCAGTTGGCAGGGTAAAGCCAATTCTAACATCAATAGGAATAAACAAATACTTGTGATGAACCACAAAATGAACACATATGGCAAGTTACCTCGGATTGCTGCTCTAGCTTATAGTAAATGACCAGAAAAGGAACTTTGAGTCTTGTGGACCCTGGCAGCAGAAGTACACAAAAGCAGTGGTTCATTTAAAAGACAGATCTGTCTAATTACAAGTGAACTCTTAAAAACACATTTTTTTCTCTAAACCTGTAACTTTATTTTTGTTTCATTAAACAGCTTCTCATGAAAGGTGCTCCCAGACCAAAGACTTCTAGAGCGGGTGTTTTTATTACCTGCAGAAGCAGTGACACCCCAGCCAAAGCAGTGCAGGCAGCCCTCCTGTCATACCCCTCCGTAAGCAGAAGCTTCCTTCCTTGGGGAGCACAAGGAATAATTAAACTGTAACACCCACACACTTCTATTAGCAGGGATTTCCAAGGTAAATCCCACTTCTGTTTACAGTACTCTGGGAGATACTTCCATGTGCCAATTAGGTAAAATTCTGAGTCCACCAAAAGGTTGGGGTTTTTTGAGGAAATCAGACCAGTTCTTACAGAAATTACTGTTGATCACTAGCAACCTGCAGCTCTAGTAGACCTGTGACCAGTATCTGGAAATAAAAGGTTATCTTTTTTTCCTACCAGATTTCTAAGGCATTCAGTCTAGTCCAGCTATTTACTTCTGGTGGATATTACTTCTACCATGGAAGGGAGTCTTCTAAAGAGAGAGGAAAGAACGGAGAAACCTGACTAGAAAGAGTTAACACTCTCACAGACATAGGAACTCAGTATTACATTATGTTCACGTGTGAAATGTTTATATCATAATGGAAGTCTTCACTTTTGTGTTTGTCACGGAAACTCAAAGTTAATGTTAATTATACACTATTAAAAAGCCTAATCCTTATCAAATGGAAATCACCTTTTTTCCTAGATGAGTAGCTGGCTGACAGGTCTCAGCGATCTGTCTGTTACAGAAAGGCTAGCACATTAAATGTGCAACAAATTACCTTTTTTTTCATGGAGACTTAGTCTGCTTTACTCCTGAATTAACCCAAACAGCAGTAGTTATTGTCAATGCGTCTCTCCCACTTTTTACTTCCATGGATGCGTTTTTCTGTATTCTTTCATATGCTGTTCAAACTCAGTATGAATTAAATAAAAAATTAATTAAATGTAAATTACTTCTTTTGGAAAAGAAAAGAGAAAAAGGTGTTGAAAAAGGCTACATAGTGCATACAATTTACGTCTACAACTGAAATGGCTGCTTCACTTCAGTGTTGCTCCCTAGGGTAAATAATTTTAATATGTTTTGAAAAATTCATGTAACTGTAGTAAGAAAGCTTTCTACATGATTTCTTGTGATTTTTCTGAGTTCTGTACATACATTGACATGCATAATTATCTGATGTTGCCTTATGCAGCAAATACTTCAAAAATGTGTGGGTTTTTTTTGTTGTACCTGAACAACTTGAATGCACATGCTGGTTGCTGGGCCAATTTACATTTGCTTATTGCTGCAGAAATCTCTGTAAGATGAATGGGGTTGCTCTGCAGTCATTAAAGTCTAGACAGAACGTGAAAGCTATAATTAAAACTTCGCATTTTTAGACATAAGCCCACCTGTACCTGCTTAGTTTTGGAGTAAACCTGCCATTCCCATTGAGATTAAGTCAATGGGGAAAGCATTAAAAATCCAATTTAAAGCAAAGCAGTTGTAAGTTCCTGCAATAACTTGTTAGTATTTTAGCACAATTGTGTTTTATCAGATTTGAACACTGTTTTTTCCTGATGCTTTCTAAGAAAGCAATTTCTAATAAGGGGTTTGCATTGAGGGCCCTGGCCAAGTCCCAGTACCATTCTTCTTCAGTAACCAAGGGAAGAACAGTTTCCAACAAACTGACAGATAGAGAAGAAGGAGGATCTCTGTACTGGCCATTGTAGCATGTGCAGAAGTATTTTTGCCAGTCTCTGATGTTGCAGAGCTTCAAGCAAATATTCTGTCTCATGAAACTCCCACTGTCTTTATCAGTTCTTTAATTTAATTAGGAAAAGCATAAATCCAGCGTTTTTCTGGCTGTGGCACTGATTTTGCAGGAGATCTGTAAGAACCACTCCACATTGATGCCTCAGTTTCTCCGCAGGTACAACAGAGACACTTTCATTAATGTCACAGTGATGCCAATAGGCTTAGTTACTGCACAAGACTTTAATAGCTTTGTGTGAAAGCCGCAATACTACTGAAAGCAGTTCTTTAGCTAATAACTTCTTAAAAGAGGAATGTAAAAAAAAAAAAAACAACTGAATCTGGCTCAGGCTTAAGAACAGCATTCAAAACATGACTGGTGTGATGGTTGTCTCTTCATCACAAATCAGTGGCATAAGATTGACGTTTCTGTTTAGAAATTGTGTGGCAATCAAAAGATCGGTAGATTCAGGAAATCTGGCAAGTGGAAGAAAAGATTGAAAGAGCAGTCCTGAGTGATCTCTCATTTCAACTGACAGCACAGGACTGAGGAAATTCAGAGGAATATAGATTTTAGCTCTATTGACTTACAGAAAAATCTAACCTTGTTAGGTTCAATTCTATCTATAGCTCTTACACAATTAGAAGAAGGATAAATCATTGCAGATTTCGCAGGCGCTTCCGATTGTTGTAGGCTGCAGATTCCCTGCCAGTTGATCTTGCCCTCAGACTCTAGGAAATGTCACTTAGCAGCATGCTATGGATAGAGATGGTGGCCTTCCAGGACACGTGGTCTTCACAAGCCTGCACTTGCTATGCTCTTCTACTTCACTTTTAGCCTGTGCCTTATTATTACAAGCCCATCCCTCCAACTCTGAAGGTATTTTATATGCTACTCTGTAATTTCAGTGTCAGCGATGGTGATATGTTATATAGCAGGAGGGCTTTGTAGGTTCATAGGAAGTATCTGGGGGAAAAACAGTGGCCCTGTGGGCTGAGGAGCAATCTCAATCCTCCAGCATGTAATCCATGTATTTTCTAGAGTTAAGCATTTACTTTGGGATGCATAAATATCGTTTACTCTCCCTCTTACTCCCTGGTAGTTTGGCTGAAGGTCTGTCATCTACCTGAGACATGTCTGCACGCCTGCCTTTGTCCCCTTGCTCAACACCCTCCTCTGTGGAGAAGAACGTTAGTTTTGCTTTGTCTTGAGCAGAGAACGGTGCTAGATCTTTGGTACTAAACTGTAATGAGAGAGAGAGAGAGATAAGAGAGTGGTTTTCAGCTGAGATTTTAAATGAGATGAGACATTAAAGAAGAGGGATGCCAGAGTAATGATTCACATGGTAGGAAGTGCAGAGGAGGACGGTGTTGCACTGATCCTGGGAAACACTGCAACAAGTCTTGGCAGGTAGGAAAGTCAAAGGGGGGAATAAGACAGAGAAGTCAGGTCCCTGAAATAATTCTGATTGATTTATTTCTCTGATTAAAAACAAACAAATGAAAAGGATTTATTTTCACTTGTATTTTTTTTTCTTGTCTTGTAATTAATCATTTATTCATACGTGTATATATTTATACATGTGCATGCATATTTACACAGACGTGCATGTATATACATTTATATAAACACATGCACCTATGTATTTGTATATAATACAGG
Source organism: Aythya fuligula (assembly GCF_009819795.1). Lineage (NCBI taxonomy): Eukaryota > Metazoa > Chordata > Aves > Anseriformes > Anatidae > Aythya > Aythya fuligula. The sequence goes on along the minus strand of NC_045562.1, from coordinate 21,129,564 downwards.
GCCACAGTTAATCCTGCACCAGCTCATAAATAGCTTGTAATCTAAATCAAATTTTAAGTAGACATGAGCATAAAATCTCTGCTAGTGTTAGTCTGTTCTGTTACCCTGTAGCTGACTTGTTGAAATGTGGGATTCAGCCACATGCAGCAGCACCCGTTGCGTCTGTGTTGGTAAAGACAAAGCCGATCAGTGGTGTCCTTCCCAGAAGATAATTTTTTGTGAATGTGTTAGGGTTTTGGTGCTGAAAACTTTATTGGCTGAGTAAATTATTTCTGTGCCGGATTCAGCATTGCTGTTGTTCATAACAGAAGTCATATGGACCACACAAGAAAGCTGGAAAGGGGAATGGGCTTCTTGGAAGTGATTCCAAAAGCTAAATTTTTTCTTTAAGTTTAGTATGGCTATTCATTAGCATGCCTAAATTTTCTTGTGTTCAAGACATGAGAAGTCACTCACTATAAACTTATTTTTATAATAGTCACCTGTAACATCTGTTATAACAGAAATACTTGTCCTGCATTCTCTGTACGGCTGTATTATTGGGTTGGTAACAATTTGCAGTTATAGCCAGTTGCAAACAGGGAATTGTTTATGAAGATCAAACAACTAAATTAAAAACTACACAAAATAATTTATAGTACAAGTAAAGTGCACGCCCTGTATCTTCTGCTCTGCTGAAAAGTTTCATTTACATTATTAAGTATGTTTTACTGCAGTACTTTAGGAAAGAATAGATTGCAATTTGGGTTCCATCTTGTTAGGTGTTACATTTTTAAGTGTCGTCAGTCATCTCTAAATCATTACAAATGAAGTGTCGAGGATTTTTTTATTTTGTGTTCATTGTGTTGTATGCCAAAGTTTGTCTTCTCTTTATGACTTATTACCTGCTGATTTTTACAGAACAGATTGATAAAACCTAACATTCTTGGGGGTACTTGATTGCGTGCTTTGTTGTTCTGAGGTTTTCTTTTTAAGCTTTATGGGTGTTATGTGCTTTGGTTAAGTCAAAAAATATTTCCTCTACTGTTTTGATGGCCTGAATCTCTGATCACCTGTGACGTACTCCAAAATGTATTTATATTGCATAGTGTGAAATTGGAAAATCTGTTCTGTGTGTGTTCTAATGGATGTGACGGTCATTAAGTATATGAGTCTTCTGACGTTGTAATCAGATGTGATTCAGTCTGTTAAATATCCATGAAGCAACATCTGCTTCACAGAGTGACCTTCTGCTAAAGAATACTTAGCATCTATTAGCAGATCATAGTGCAGATCTGCCTTATTTGAAATGCACTAAACTAGAGTAGTCTACTGCTGTTTAGCAACTAGCTTGTAATAATTTATTGCAGTTAAATAAAGCTTAAAAAACACCATTAAATAATTACAGGGATTATATGCTTTTCGAAAACCTTTGTGTTCTACTGAAATTACCCATTTAATTTCAGGGTTGGTTTGTTAAAAAAAGCTGAAATCTAAAGGCACATTAGGGGATCTGTCAGATGCTGTTTTCTGTAGGTGTTAATAAAACCAGATTAAAAAAAAAAAAAAAAAAAAAAAAAAAACTGAAACAAATTAAAACCAAAAGCAATTTTACCATCTGTTGTATATTAATTAGAACTTTGTGTATCAAGGGTAAACTCTCTCTTAGAGAATGTCACTGAATGTCTGCTAATAGAATACTACGCAAATATATTAGACGATAGGATTATATTGAATTTCACATTCTGCTTTGGTTGTAGCAACTGCTGAGACGGTGTATAATGAACTTTAATTTTCTTTCTTCTTAGAACAACCTCCAAATAACCAAGGCCAGTCGACCCTGCAGCCTTTGCCACCTTCTCACAAGCAACATTCAGCACAGCATCACCCATCCATCACCTCACTTAACAGAAACTCACTGACAAATAGGAGGAATCAGAGTCCGGCCCCGCCGGCTGCTTTGCCCGCCGAGCTGCAAACCACACCTGAGTCAGTCCAGCTGCAGGACAGCTGGGTCCTTGGCAGTAATGCGCCACTGGAAAGCAGGTAATTTCTTAGGTACTACTACAGACTGTGGCACTACTAAAGAAAACATTTAACTTGATGACAGATAGCTAGCAGCAGATCCTTCCCCTTATTCAGCAAACAAAGCTGAAAACTTTTCAGTACTATAAAATTCTGTCCTCTCTCCAAAATCCACAATGCCAGTCTTTTCCCTTACAATGTTTATTGCACAGTAATTGGACTCAGAGAGTGTATTATTTTTTGCAGATGAGCATTTTCATTCCTGTTCATAATCTGTGACTTTTGACTGTTTGAAGTAATTTCTTGCCTTGCTTGCCAAATATGTTATGTGTCAAATACATACTGCCATACAGATCAAATGTGAAAGAACTTCCAGTAATACTTTAACTCTAGCACTTAGTAGCTTTAAAGAAATACCCGTGTGAGGCTGGATGTTTTCTAAATTTGTCTAGGGTTTGGTGAGACAGAAGAACTCACTTAGTTCTGCTATAATGATAAATTTGTCCTCATTCTTTTTTGTCTGTTATAATTGATAGCTGGCTCTAGGAAAGGAGCAGCTAATATAAAGGGTGACACAAACTTCTATAGATGCAGAATGATGTATGATGCAAAATGATCTATAAAAAAAAATTATAGGACTTACTGGCACAGAGCTGAATTTACCTACAGTGATTAATTAATACTCATGTAACAGTCAATCAGCACTAATTTTTTTTATTAGCATTAGCCATAATATTCCAATTTAGTCATCAGACTAAACTATATTGAAGCTGACAGTAATTCTTGAAAATATTTATGAAATCAGTTCAGTCTTTGAATCCCTTTAGCAAACATTTTGTAGTGAAGTAAAGATAATTCAGTTGATTTTGACTACGTTAAAACATACGTGACCTTAAGAATCTTTATTAGGTAGTTTTGTCCCTACACATGTTTCAAGTAACTCTTGTGTCAGGTTTGGGGAATGCCTATTCACTTTTTTTAGTTTTCTTAAATATTCCTGTATTGTTTATGAGGCTTGAACACTGTAGAGTAGGATTCCAATGAAGAGATTTCATCATCGTATTCAGACAATTTAGTGCATTAGAGAAAAGGTTTTTTTAATAGAATAGGTAAATTTGTAGTGGGAAAGTGTACTAAGATGGTGAAGATTTACAGGATAGCTGGTGAATCTTCTGTAGATGGATAAGATCTTTGGTGTTTGCTTCCACTGCCATATATGTTTTCTTTATGTCTATAAAGAAAAAACATAGTACTTGAATGAGAATGTGACTTCCAACCTGGATTATAAATTTTTTTGCCAATTATAAACTTCTCATCTTTTAAATGCTCCTGATGAGAAGCTAAGGGTATTTGAGTGTTCAGGTTTGGAACAGGTTTTGTACAGGAGCTGAAATGTGAAAATTTCACATTAAAACTGACAGAGCTCTACAGTAGTTTTTCTAATAGTCTCACTTGGTTGGAACTCTTGAGGTGAAGAACCCATCTTACTTGTCATTGATTTTTCCCTTTTTCGTTAAGGTTCCCTATTGAGTGTGATTCTTAGGCTCAGTTTCAACTATATTAACAACTTTTCGATAGGTTTCTTCCTTCATCCATTTCTCAGCCTACAAGAAAGTTTATTTCATCTTTGGCAATATTTTAGCTTATGCCCTACTAAGCTTTTTTATTTTTTATCGGACTTAGATGACTGACTGAGAGCTACAGAATGTGAACGTCAGCATATATGCACAGCTATCTTTCTATCTCTGTAGGCTCATATTGGTGATGGGTGTCATAAAAATGAAATACAGCTTATTGTCGTGTATAGCTGGCTAGCGAATAGGCTGGTTTTGTACATAGGTGAGAGGGAAGTATTTGCAGAACCTGAGGGAGGCTTTAGTCCCTATTATTTTGCAGTAGTAATGGAGGTGACTTTCGAGATATATATTCTATAATAGATTGAGTTGTATATTTAATAGAATATTCTGTGATTTGGTTCTGCGTAGAGTTAATACTTTTGTGTAAAACATTGCTGTTACTCTGTAATTGGATGGACTGTAAGGTGATAGATCAATAAAATCCAATATCCAGTAATATCCAAGTAAATTCCAGTTTATGTTTTTTTAAGTCTTTCCTTAAAATTTTGTGAAGTTCTAAAACCAAAACTTGGATTGCATGAGTGCATCTTGTATCTTTGATGCCATATTTCCAAGACAATGGGGTTATTCAGAAGTGGCAAAACTTGTCATCACTCTTTTGGGGCTAAATCAGATCTACCTTTAAAAAAAGGTAAGAAAAAGGAAGAAAGGAAGGAAAAAAGGAGGAAAAAAAAATAGGAAGCAAGAAATTATTTCCTGCACAATTCCTCTGATTTCTGGCAGAGTGTGGGACCTTTTCACTGGCATTTAATGGTCTTTACTATCTGTCACTTCCCCAACTTGCTGTGAGTTAGGTTCACCTGGAGAAGCTAGCGCCATGGAATAACAATAACTTAGATGAATAAAAAGCATGAATATATTGAATAACTTTACATTTTGTTCTTTGAATTACATGTTGGACAGCCAAAATCATGCAAATACATGAATACATGCTAGGTATCCAAATCTTATAAATGACAACTAAGTAATTAAATGTTACTTATCTTTGGTCTTTAGGTTTTTATTCACCTACTAGCTTCAGTAATTTATTCTTGACCATCAGGATCATTACTTACATTAATGTCTTATCATTCTAGTAGGATCTAAACTACCGATATTTAAGAATACTTAGTAAATCACTTCTTTAAATTCTTTCTCTGTTAAATATTTGAATGTGCAGAATTTTTCTAATGCACAATCAATTACATATGCTAGAATTGAGCAGAGGAAGAGTATGTTAGAATTCATAAATTTGTTTATAAAAGCAAGCTGGTATCATCTCTTAGGCAATAATTTATTAATGTTAGGCACAGAATGTCTAAGATAAATTTGTCAGCAAGGGAAAATTTACATATTCTAGTCCAGGAATAAATCTCTGAAATTATTACGTAACTTTAGTCAGAGCCTATGCTGAATTTTATGTGTATCCAAGAAGAGCTTTGCTCTTCTATTATTTCATTTGCTATATAACATACCTAATTTTCTGAAAGGAAGCTGTGTTTTATATGAAGGAGTGTGAATTTTTCATAGAAACAAACCAAAAAATTAAGATGTTTTTTCATAGTTTATACTGATACTGCATAGTCTTCTCTTACCCCTAACTTACACTTAAAAATAGAATTCATAGGAATTTCATACATCACTGTATTCAGTTACTGATCTACTAATTTTACCAAGAAGAAAGAGGGAAATGGCTGAAGAAATACTTGATGACTGGAAAGCAGTTCAGCATTTTGAAACATTCAGTTAAATTACTACAGTATCTCAGAAGTGATACTGGCAAAACAACTCCTAGAATGTGTTACTTCAAAACAGTTCTGCAAGCTTGATCCAAACTTCATTTTAGGGCGTGAAGATTTTAGGAACTCCTAAAGTGTGATGAACACTGAACAACCACATGTCTTTATTGGGGTGGATTGCCAGTGACGCTAGCGCCTTCAGTATTGATTAAGGTGTGGAAAGGGTGTTGATAGTTTCCAGGGTAGTCTTAAATCAATTTGTGTAAAGGCTGATTGATTGTCTGCAAAAGCACACTGTTGCTGGAGGTTAAAGTCTGCTCAAAGCAGCTATTTTTTTGCATTCCACCTACTAAAGCAGTGTCCAGTTTAATCAAATTCAAAATTGTTTCATTCTGTAAGTCCTCCTAGTTTTCACACATGGACTTGATTAAACATGTAACTTTTATTGAAAAGGGATGGTACAAAATAAAGGCACAAATGAGGGTGGAGTTCAAGGCCTGCTCTTCCAAAGACCCCAAGCATTGTTTTGGCTATGCCACATTGCTGGTCTGTGGATGGAGGAAATAGTTCTCCATTTCACATATGCTGTTGAGAGAAATAGTACATTTTTAAAGATCTGTGTGCAGTAATTCTGAGGACATACATACGCACAAGCTAGACGTGTTCATCAGGGCAAACAACTAGTACTGTTTTCAAAGTCTAAAGCTGAATGAATAAAAGTTATGTTTTCTTGTGGCATAGATTTCTTATGCAGTCAGGTGCTTATAAGCATCTGTATTTGAATCCTAGCACACTGGGCCCATATGCTTATAAGCTTCCCTTGGTGAGAATAGTCTGTTTCTTTAGATTTTTGCTTGGTCTCTCTGGCATCCTTCCAGCATATGAATCCCTTGCTGACGCCCTGAAGACTTGGAATTTGAGCACACTGTCTGTTTTGTCCCCTGTGTCTTAGGCAAGTACCAGTAGTCCAGATTTTGCACAGTATTTGCACAGTATTCCTTGAGGTAGTCATTTACCACTTCAGGGAGATGCAATTGTTGAAGCAAGCATGGATGCAAATTTAGGAAGAGTTCCCAAACCAATTCTTTTCCTTGTTTAGGTAGAGTAAGTAATGTACAGCTGTAAAAGAAGTAATAGTGCCTGGTTATATTTCTCCCCTTTTGTTTTCTTGCCTTTCCCTGAGAGAGCCGGAGTCTGTGGTGCTCCCTTTCCTTCCCCTGCTGCTGTACAGCATCATTTGCAGAACATGAAATCTCCACTCACTCTTGGTAGCCTGCCCTCTGCACATTTTGTCTGACTGCCTGTGCCAGATAGCCAGCAAGAGACTGGCTTTTCTAGTCTCAGTTCTCTTTCACTGCTTTATCTCTGGTCCAGCCTCATCAAGTAAACATCTCCCACTGTGCACTCAAGTTCTGTTCTCAAGACTATCTTGCCAGCAGCAGCAGCCAGGAATTTTATTCAAGGTCTTGCACAGAAAGAAGAGATCACCAAAGGGTAGTGTCCACCTAATGGTAGCCTTGTAACACCATGTCTTCAAGTTACAGTCCAGCATGTAGCTCAAAAGACAGTACAGAAGGCAGATAAATACAGCATTAAAAATGCAGTGGCAGGTTCAGACATCCATGGGAAATGAAAGTTACTCAATAGAATGAGTGAATTCTGTTTTGGGGATCATCCCATTCTTTAATTTGAAATTGCTGCTCTAATTTCATCTTTTTGTATCTTTGTATGTAGAGAATTAGGAAATCAAGCAGTCCTTGCAAATGGTCATGACAACCTTATAGAGATGGATGTGTTTTCTCCAACATATCACGATAGCAGTTATGGGTATGTGACTCTAAGTGTTTGCATGATGCTAACTGTTGACACAGAAGACAAAATGAGTTTTTTTTAAGATGTCTGATTGCAGCGGTCAAAAAACATCTGGAACAGACTTCCTCATCTTTATGTCTTGTGTGTTTTTTTTTTAATAATTTGCCATACTGACTCATAGTAAAGAATGGTTAACTTTGACTGCCAAATCTAGTTTGCTTTCACTTAAGAAGATAAGAGTGCAGTTGAGGTTGTATTAATTCTCTGTGGCCTGATTCTGCAAGCTGCTGCAAACTGTTTGCATGCTTATGCATTTGCCAGATCTGATCCTTAGTTTGTAATAGTTTACTGTTCAGCAAATGTTTGTTTTAGAAATATTATGCCTTGTTATTGTAGCGTAAGGATTGACCAATCGAAGTTTAAAGAAATAAAATGTTACAGAATAAACAATTCTTACCAGTTTGGTATTTGAACTGTTAATAAATATAGATAGGTAGATATAGATCCTTATCATAAGAAAAAAGTTCCATATCTATTAATCTTTATCATTAATATCTGTCTTCAGTTTGAACTACAATTTGACTTTCTTTTTCCAAATCAGTATACTTGGTTTCTGATCTACAAAAAAAAAAAAAAAAAAAAGAAAAAGAAAAAACATGACAAAGCAGTATCATTTCTAGTGAATTCCAGCTTGTTAAAGAGCCTAGTGTGATCAATTTCTGAAAAGAATTATTAATCGTAACTTTGCCTTTTTTTTTTTGTTAATAGTAGGGTGAAAATCAATACTTCATGTCCAAATTCTGTTTTGCTAATTGTAACTCTTTAAAGTATAAAAAGGATAAGATATTATTTGATTTAAATAAGAATATCTGCATCTGCCTGTTAATAACTCATTAATTTGTAAAATATATTGACGCTGTACATTGATCTGGTTCACATTCCAAAATCTCTTAAACTTTCACTTAGCCACAAATTAAATCAGCAGCAGTAAGGGAGTTATGTGTTAAATTCAATTAGTTACTCATTTTCAGCAAACTTAAAGGTACTGCAGATACTTACCAGAAAACCATTTTCTTATTTTTTTAAAACAAGTAAGCATACTGTATTTAAAAAATATATGTATTACCATTCCCTGTAGATCATTTACCACAGAATACTGATTCAGATGCATAATTGCTGAAGCAAAGTTAATAGAAACGTTCCTGGTTTGTACTTTATATGTTTGTAATGGGACCACCAAATGCAGGTATTTTGGCAAATGGACTATGTTGTATGAATTTCCTTTTAGTCGATACTAGTTCAGGTAGTGGTGCAATGAAATTTATCTTGTTTGTAATCCCTTCATTTTTAAAATTATGCTAGCAGGGATCATTTCCTGGTGTGAAAGTTGTCCAGAGATAATAACACATCAGTTCCAAAGCATAATAGATTTGAGACTACGACATGCAATCAGCATGAAGATTCAGTTTATCAGCCTCACTAACATACTGAGTCACAGTTAGAATCATTATATATTTGTTTCTTTGTTTTCATGTTATGTGTTACATTACAAAATATTATTTTTCAGTTTGTAGGGTGTATGGAGAGGATATTAATCTAATGAATGTGACAATTTTAGTGTTAATAATGATAATAGGAAAAGACATTTTGCATAGAAACTCTAGTGATTCATATGTCTAGACCTTAGAAATAGTTGTTTATAGCTTTGAGAGATTTTTGCACAGTGCATTAATTATCATAAGACAGTTCGAAATCTCTAGTCTTTTAATGGTAAGTATTGTTGGCCTTCCTTGGTATGGCTATCCCTATCCCTAGTATCTAAATGTATGCTTGTATACATCCTGAGAAATCATCTTAGTTTGAAGTAAATAGCCTGTTTTTCTTTTATCTAACCTGAAAGTCTGAGTTATCGAGGTATCAGAATTTGAAAAAGGAGATTCAATATCTAGTGAATGATTGCATTTATATTTCTTACTGTTAAGCTTCCTAGCACTTTCTATCTCCTTATTTTCTGAAAGTTTCATTTTTCGCAGGGATAGGGTTTGAAAACCTGTTGTAGTGAAGAGGGAATTCTTTGCAATGATTGCAAAGACTGGGGATTTTTGTCATGGGTTGGCAAACATGTTCAGGAGAGCTCAGTTTAAAAGTGGCTAGGCTGTTACAAGGCCATAGTGAATTGAATTCAAGAGAGGAAGAAACCAGGAGTGTGGAGTGGAGGGAAGAAATCTGGACATAACTACATGACTGGGCACAAAAGGAGTAGGAGAAGCTCCACAAATGGTTAAGATGGAGTAGCCCAAAAGAAGAAACTACGAGTGCTTGGTTAGGCAAAGTAGGACTTAGATAAAATGCTAGGCTGTTAGGAACGGAATATCTAAGATGAAACCCAAGATTATTCCATGTTACTGCTTGTAAGTGCTTGAGAAACCTTTTCAAATAGTATGTACCTCAAAACCTATAGGACTAACTCAAAATTATGAGAAACCTTGGCTGCTGATACGTGCTCTACTAGGTGAGAAACCAGGAATAACCATACCAAAGACCTCGTATCTGTGATGGTGTAAGTCAATAAGAAATTTTTCAGTACAATCTCTGAAGTGTCAAATTTGCTTTAAAATATCAGAAGTTAAACAAACAAACAAACAAACAAAACACTTAAGTAAAAAAAAAAAAAGTCAAGACCATAAAGCAGATAACAAGTTACAGAGTCAAAAGCTAATCTCTTTCTACAGTTGCATGCCTGCAGTAGAGCCTACCATCCCAATCAGTGCAGCTCAAATTGAACCAGAAAAGAACTTTAACAGATTCTGGAAATTCTTTCCATCACATTCAGATAGGTACGAAAATGATACCAAATACCATGGCAAAGCAAAGACTGGATGACATTATACTGTCAGCATACAATATCTCAGTAAATGTAGGTTGTGCAGTGAGAAGTCCAGCTTCAGGAAAGCATCAGAGAAAATGAAAACTGTTTAAAAAAATACTGACATCCAGTCTGGACACAAGATGTAATCCTCTGCCTTACTGAGTCCCTGAATGGTGATCTCTCAAGTCTTTTTATAGATTTTGGTATTTTGCGTACAAAAGAGCATGCAAACGTAGTAAATAAGTTTTCACCAAGGAACAGTTAAGGACTGGAAAAAAGGAATGGTAGGTGCCTCACAGGTATTTGTACAGTTGGCAGTTTGGTGGTATTGGCTGTAAGACAGTGCTGTCACTGCAGTGGCATCAATCTGGCTGTCTGATTGACTGCTGGTAACGCAGTAGCGGCAGCACAGAGTTCAGCACAGGTTATCACAGACTCAGAATTGCAAGAGAACCACAGCTTATGGACATCAATAAGTGAGCTAAGGATCACAAATCTATTATGATGGAAACTTCAGCACATTTGTAGCTTGATGCAGAATCAGATCCTGTCAGCCGCTGACAGAGTAATAGTTCACTTCTTCAACTTCCCTCTGGTTTTAGTTCCTTTTAAAATGCCCAGTAGGTCAATCAGGTCTTTCTGCTGCAGATGAAATTTCAACCTTTGTTTCAACTTCTGAACTAAGTTTTGGGTAAATAATGCAGCTCTGAGTCTCTCTTTTTAATCACATGTGCTTTTTTTGGAATTGTCTCCATGTGCATTTTGAGGCATTTGCTGCAACTGAATCACATTATAGAATTGTAGAATAGCTTGGGTTGGAAGGGGCCTTAAAGCCCACCTAGTTCTAAGCCCCTGCCATAGGCAGGGACACCTCCCACCAGACCAGGTTGCCCAGGGCTTCATCCAACCTGGCCTTGAAAACCTCCAGGGATGGGGCATCCACAGCTTCTCTGGGCAACCTGTGCCTGTGTCTCACAGCACTCTGAGAGAATTTTCTCCTAACATCTAATCTAAATTTCCCCTCCTTTAATTGAAAATTGTTCCCCCTTGTCCTATAATTATCTGTCCAAGTGAAAAGTTACTCTCCATCTTTTTTATGAATTTTTATGTATATATAAATAAATAATTGCTCTCCTTCAGCTTAGTAAAGACTGCAAGTGTAGTAAAAGGGATTGGATGAGTACAGTGGCCTGCCTTTCCTCTTTGATTTTCTCCCCGGGAAGCTTAACTTACTCAATATTCAAGAAAGGAGCTGGCCAAGATTAGAATACCTCATTTCAGAGACCTCTCTCTCTCAGCTGCGATATGATTCCAGAAGAACAAGATGAAGAACTGTAATATAAATCCTTATGATTTATATTTATGATTATGATTATGACGTGAACATTTCCAGTTGTTACCGTAAAATTCAGATGTTTTCCTTTACCCTCTCTTCCTCTGGAGAGACGAGATCTGGAGCAGCACAAGCACTATCATTATCTAAAAATGCAGTAACGGGCTATGAAGTCTGTTCCCTCCAATTGTTGCCTCCTTCCAAAGCGCATATCAGTGACCAAGAATAACCAGGGCCATGTCACTACCTATATGGAAGTCACTGTGAGTGCTAGACCTTTAAGACACCCAAAGCAAGCCTGTAAGGAGAACAGAGTCACTTGATATTTTTGAGCAATATATGAGTCTAGTTTCACTCTCTTCTATCAGGCAGGTAAAGGGACTTTCCTACAGAGAAGAGTATGAGTAACTGAAACTGTGGCAGGTTTCTTGGTTTGCCCACCCAGCATCAAAAGTCATTCTTTGCATCAGTCTCCCCAGCTCACTTCCACAAAGTGCAGTTTAGCCCTGTTTGTTTCCCTTGCCCATCTTCACAGAGTGCAGCATAGCAGAGAGGAACACAAAAGAGCAGGCTCAGAACAGGCTGATTTAACTGGTTCTTTTGATCTGAGATATGTGTATCCGTATAACACTGAAGTGAACCCCTCTTTCTTGGGGGAGAGAGCTAGCAGCCCAAATTTTGAGGAACAATTAATAGGAATTTTACAAGTGCCATGTGCTTACTACAGCACTATATTCTTACTTATGCCACCAAGAAGGTAGGTAAAGTGCAAAGGAAGAGTTTTTGGGTGCAAGTCACCAGTGGCTTCCAAAGGAGATTGAGATACTGTCATGTCTGGATTGCTACTGGAAGCTTCTGCTACGGATTGCTATGTCTGACTTCAGTCTTTCTCTAGCAGCAACCAGCATCAGAGCAATAACCTGCCAGGGACCAGATGTGAAAGAACACAGAAGCAGCAAGGAGGGCACTTGCAGCCCTACTGTTTTTTTTTTTCAGTCTTTAGTTTGTGAAGAAAGTGGGTCCTCGGTGTAAACCCACCCAAATTCAAGCAGATGTTTCCATATGTAAAGTATTTCTCTGAAACATTTGAATAAGCTGTTACAAGAGGCTTATCTCAGGTTCCCACAGACGTTTCCTCTGTTTTTGCATATGGGTAATAGCTTTCCTCTCTTTCTCCCTCTCTCCCAAACTTTGATCATCATTTGATCTGATGTGATCTTAGAGCTTTTTCCAGGATTACGGTAGCATTAATATTGGCTCCGAGGAAGCGGAAATTCCCTTTTATCTCTTCCTAGGTATTTTTTTTTCCAATTCTTCACAGAAAATATAGTAAGACAAATTCACAGCATAATGTAGTTTCTGTGCTGGCTTGGATTTGTGTTAAATGCAGCCGTATGGTTCTATGGAAGTCAGTCATAAGCCTGTGCTAAGGGCAAACACCACCAGCTACAAGGTTTCATCTCAGAAGAATGTTAACAGAAGATGAAGACAGGCATGAAGTGCTCACAGAGAAACAAAAATCCAATCCCTTTTGGAGCCTACTGGGAATGCTGATCTCATGCATCAGTGAACTAGAGTTCGTATGAGACCTAGCCAGTAATTTCTGTTATCTCTTTTACATCTTCCCTGTAACGTCAGTTGGTGGAGATTAATCTTCTCGTTCCATCTGCTTCTTCAACTCAGTGCAAGGAATCAGATTTATTGACGTGATCTATCCATTAGTGAGCCAGGCAGAGCTCTCTAATGTCACGTGGCAGGTGAGGGTCATGGTCTCACTCAGGGAACCCAGTTCAATCCAGCATGGGTAGGATCAGACAAGACTTAGAACACACCAGCCAGTAGATGCAGTGCAGTGACTGTGATCTTGGACCACTGTTTTTTTCCACTGTTAATGGTTTTCTGCTGATTCTGACAGCTAATGTATCTGGTATGTTTTTCGTAAACAAAGAGCAAGCATGATAATCCATTCCAGGGAGGGAGAAAATCAGCTGGTTTGGATTAAGGAAAGTCAGGGAGAGAGAAACACAAAAACTTACATAACAGAGCTTGGACCAAGCTAAAATATCTGCAGCTAGATGTAGCCATGCTCTCCTGAGTTAATTCATTAAGACTGACTGATTTCTTTGTATGGAAATGGCAAAGAAAATGATAGGTCTTCAGAGAGATAGACACCTGCTATCTCTGCATATGTCAGCAAGGAAGCATTTGAGATAGAGAATGAGAGCTCCCACACCTCAGAAGTATCTTCTGACTAACTTCAGTGCCCCTTTAGACCACCAGAAAAATAACAAGATATGCTGTAGGTACCCTTATGTCTTGCTAGCTTACATCAACTTCACAGTGCTGCCAAGGTGTTATAGAAGGTGCTACTACACTACTGAAAAGCAGAATTAATGATTGTTGCTGTGTCCAGAAAGATGAATTTTGAATTAGGACCATTTTTAGACAAAACATGCTATTTTGTTTTTTGTTCAGGTTAGCAGTCATCACAGATGTATTCAGTACAAAAGAGACTAATTACAGTTTCTATTCTAATGAGCTTAGCAATACCATTACGTGAAACGTCAAAATCAAGCCATTAGGAGTACTGTCACTTTCTGAGCAGCAAAGTTGTGTCTCTTGAAGTACTAGTCCTGAAATGTACATATATCACCAAAACATAAATCCACTAAAATTTACATTTCTCTCAACCCGTGTTCACTTGAAGTAGATTCAACAGAAGTTTTTTCTACCTCTTGAGGATATCAGAATATGATTGATGTGTTCCTAATTTTAGATGTCAAATGTGTAGATATACTGCATCATGCCTCAGAGTGAATCCAGTGTAACAGATTGAGAACCTCAGCAGAACAGATAAGAACATTTACCTTGACTTGCTTACAAATTTCTTTCTTCATATAATAATGTCCATATATTCAACGCTCCTTAGAGGCAAATTGATAATTTTTAATAGAGTGAGATACTGGCTCACTCACTAGAGTGTGATTTGAGTTGGTTTTTGAGGGTAGATAAACCTGTGCTCCACAGTATGAAAATTGGTCTGCTCATTTCATAAAGCAGGTAAACTGTGATTACGGAAGGCAGAATGGTACTGCCGTGGCTGATAAGGCAAACTGCAGTAAGCTTGTGGTCCAACAGCGAGCTCTCCTGCTGGCAATAGCAAGTATGTCCAGGTTTTTTCTCAAATAGCAAGGAGAACAAATGAGTCAAATTTATTAGATTAGTGGACTCCCACAAAATAAAATTTCAGAGACTCACAGATATGCTTACATAGCTGAAGGTCTTTTGGTACCTAAGGGTAAAAGAACCAAATACAAAAAAAAAAAAAAAAAAAAACATATGTTAGGGGCAGGTTTTCTTTTCACTTTTGTCTCTCCACAAGTCAGTTTCTGTTCAGTTGTCTTCTGAATGCCAATTTTGCTATATTCTGCACCAGAACAACAGGTATCTGAACATAGTCTTCCTCCACTCCACAGTTGTCTTTGCCTGACCCATAACGAACCTAAATCTTGATTTTTCTTCTTTTTTTATTTGCTTTAAGCAATTATTTTTTTAATGCATTTGCATATTTTACCCTAGAAATAAAATGAATCAAAGAGTAGTTTTATGAAGATGCTGTCATTATATACTGCAGGGCAAACAGTACATACTCATTATATGAGAACAAGGAAACAATTGGTTGAATTTAAATTGAAATAGATAGAAGAAAACACATTTTGACACAACGCGTGTTCAGCCTACAGAACTGAATGCCACAAGACATCTGTGAAACCTGAGTTGTGAACTGTTAGAGAATAAGTAGTCCGGAAGACTTTGAGTTTTTCATTTTGCACTGGCCACTTTTAGACAAGATACTGTCCCTGGTGATCCACCCAGCTGTGGTAATGTCTCTTTCTGCCTATTTGGTTACAGTTAACAGTTATATGTGCAAAATCTGTGTTTCTCTATCAAATACGATTATCTTTACAAATTTTTGGAACAAACTAACGTGCTCGTTGTACCACCTGTGTTTACTGGAATCTTTCCCTTACACTGTTTTGTTTTGTTGTTTTGTTTTGATTATTACTTTTTTTTTTTTTTAAAAAAAAAAAAAAAAAAAAAAGAGATCTTCAAAATCTCAGGTCAAGGAGAATTTCTAAGAAATTACAGATTTTCTTCCTCAGCGGTCTTCCTATCATGGTCTGTAAGAATCTGAAGAGCCACATAAAATTTACACCATCATGGAAATGATAAAACAGACAACATTTTAGGCAGTGTAGAAGACATTACTGTAAGAAAACCTCAGTCTGTGTTGATATCCTATGTGCCAAGGCATTATGAAATACGTTACTGACCTTCATGGAGTCTCTCTATGCAGAAGTGCAACCAAACTGATAGAGTTTGTTTGCTCCAGATTCTTCAGGTGCTGGTAGTACACAACAGTACACAAGGTGTACTGTTTGGAAGGGAACATGTACATTTGGAAGGGAAAGATATGGTTTTTTAAACACATTTATTCTAAATACAGTTTTATTCTGGGTCAAGGGTATTGTAGCATTTAAGATGAGGAGGACAGCAGTGTCTGGTCACTGTCATAATCTGCATCACAGAAAAATAACAGTGGCTTCCTTCCAGTCTCACTTTGAAAAACATGACAAAACCTGATAAAACACGATTCATGTTCTGACGTACTTAGAAGTGTTCAACAGAATTTTGCTGAGCCTTCTTCACGTTTCCTTATTTAGAATGAATTTTGTAATAGAGTCCTGTGTAACTTGTAGTATGTCATGACATATTTGCCATGGGATTTTGCACTCTCTTCGTGGGGTTGTGCTGTATGACCTATTCTAAAACAAAACTAAAATGCTGCTAAGAAAGTTGTTGGAAATGGTAAGATAGTCTTCAAGCATCTGCAAAGCATTCTGTATACAATGCCTAAAACCAGAGAAATCGCAGCTACAAATCACCTTTGCTAAAATCTACAAATCAGTATAAGCTAAAAAAAAAAAGAAGTCACATATCTAGTGTAGATGTTGTATTATGGATGTTAAAAATATTCAGTAATTGTATAAACTTTTAGACCAACGTCTTTAAAAGTAACGTAGAACAGTCCTTTTTGTTTTGTGATACTTTATTAATGTAATAATTGTGCCTCTGGTGGTCTGGACTTCAGGGACTTCCAGACACTTTTACGTAATACTGCATTCATTAATGCGCAGTATCAATTTTTTTTCTAAACTGAGGTGGAAAAATTTTGTCACAGATATTTTTGTAAGGAAAGTTATTCTAAATTGCATTTGCGTTGCTGGACACTGGGCTACCTTCTATCAAAAGTATTTGGGTTTGTGGTCTGAGCCTTACTGTCCTTGAATGTTTTTGTAATCTATCTCCATTTCTCAAAAGACACAGTTTTCAGTTAACTTAATCTTTCTGCCCAACTCCTGTTTTTTTTTATCACTTTTTTCCCATCCTGCTTTCCCATTTACCGAATTTAGTAGAGGTTACTTCAATTTTATTTTCCACAGAGGAAGTGGCAGCAGTGAAGAAATCTTATTTGGTATGAATCCTCACCCTGAGCTTGAGGAGGAAAAAAAAAAATCATCTGGATGGCAGCAAGTGCACACCAGCCCCTGATACACAGAGAGTACGAAGTTCAATTAAAAGGATGATTGTTTTATTGTTATTCACAAGTTTTCTTACTTGACTTCTTACTTGACTTACTTTTCTTACTTGACTTCTTTGGGTTTTGCTACTTTATTTCTGTCTTACCTTTTAAAAGAGGAAAGGTAGGCGCAATGCCTGCCATTCGTGAAATAAGGTGACTTCCTCGCTGCCTTTGCAAGCAAGGATTCATTTTATGACATAACTTTCCATTTTACCATCAAGCTGTAGTTCAGAACTGCTAGGTACTAAATTCTTTCCACCTAAAATTTTAAGATTAGCTGCACTTTTTAACAGAAATGTACATTGAATTAGCAGACAGAAGTATATTTTGAATAAACATAAAAGTAGAAGATTATTTGCTTTAAAAATGAATTGATTTACATGATAACAGAACTAGCTTGTCTTGTAAAATATTACCACGGTTCAATGGAATTTTTTACTCTGAAGCTTTAATAAAATATTTAAAGTGCTACTTACACGAAGATCTAGCAAGTGCTTGTTAAATGATCAATTTTGAATGGAAGATACACTATTACAGATGCTATAAGCTCCCTATGAGAGGAAAAGTAGTGTAATTGCTGGTAAATCAGTGCCTGGTCAAATAGTGCAAACAGTTTAGGCTTTAGAAAATAGCTACTCAAGTACCATGGTTTGAAAAGACAAGATAAATGGATATATAGATAATTAAAATCATTTGTGGATAGATTATATTTCAAGAGCACAAAGAAGTATGGCATTATCTGGAAGCAGCCTGGATTTGTTGTCAGATACCGTATCCTTCTGCTCATCTCATAGGAACGCTGTTTGGCATGGCTCAGAGAGGCAGACAAGATGTGCAGGCCTGATAGCATTGCACTTTAAATACTGATCACTGAGTTAATGTAGCAGGAGAGTCTCTGACAACTTTGTTAGTAACTCCACTCATTAGAAATAGAGAGATCCAAACAGATTTTCTTAACCCAGAGGAAGATGCCAGGCAGGTTTTTTTGTCATTATTTTACTCTCTCCGTATTTTTTCCCCCAGCAGCCTCCAGCCAGTCGGTACAACCACTCTGGCATTGTATTAATGTGATTCAAAGCAAGGGAGGAATAGCTTGAAGTGAGGAGTCGTGCTGCGTGCTGCCTAAGACTGCACACTGCTGAATTCACATATAAAAGTTACAATTTTCTTTCATTGCCTTGATGCCTGAGGTGGACTGTCAGAACTGTGACAGCTCACACCACCACAGATATGCGGCCATCTCCCAGGTTTATCTACGGGATTAACTCCTCAAAGGCTTTGAGAATGTGGATTACAGTCTCTGGTAGGCTGTGCTGTACCAAAGCCAACATCTCAGCTCTCACTTTCTCAGAGAAAAAAGAAGAAAAAAGATCAGAGGCTGACTGTTTTGTTGCATTATTTTGTTAAAGCGTAGACTGTATGGAGTTCCGTTCAAGTGCTTGTATAATGCGAGTTTCCATTTTTGTTCTGTTGAGCCAAACAGTGAGACAGGGGGATGTTGGTCAGGCAGCTTCTTCTTTTTAACGTGATAGCTGATATTTAGGAGTATTATTATATCTGCTGTGTGGCTTTCCTTCAGTCCCCAAAAGCAGTATTCATTATGCACTGAGAAGGAAACAGCCTTCTTTGTTTGTTGTTATCTTGAGATCCATGTAGATATACCTGGAGATATCATTTACTGTGTGTAGCCAGAAATTAAAGAGCAGTAAAGGTCAAGTGGATAAGACGCTTTATCAGAGCTTAATGAATCTACATGCTTCTGTGTATCCGTAAGATTAAAGTAACAATGTTCCAAGTTAAAACATTTTTTATATTGGGCTAAGTGTTTTTATTTTGGTGTTTGCTACATAGAAAATGTCACAACTTTTAATGAAATAGTGTCTTAGAGAGGATTTAAACCACGAGGGCATTGTCTTTTGAAATCGTTAATAATCCTCCAGGCTCAGAAGCTAAGAAAAACTTGGCTGTGCTGTTTTGCATCAGTAGATCTAGTATATATCCATCTGTTGCTACTGCCAGCAAGTTTCAGGTTGTTTAAAGCGAAGAAAACTGCATACAGTATATTTCATGGGATTGTGTTTGTGATGCATATATTTTCAAGGAGGGAGCATATGCCAAGGTGTTCAAATTTATCTATTAACCTCCTGCAGCAAAACCTCGTGCAAATAACAAACCCTGATGATCTGGTATTTCTCTCAGGGTGCAGTGGGGCAAAGTAATTTTGAGTGTCTCCACAGCACATTTCCAATGAAGTCACTGTACTTGTATAGGTCAATACATTATTATGCAAAGATGCAAGCACGGCTTCTGGAGGATAAAAGTCCCATCAGCCAAGAATTGGTCCTGACGAGCCCATTGTCAGGTGGTATAGCCTAGAGGGCTTTCCCCTCCTAGCTAGCTCATGGGGTGCTGGAGCCCCTGACCCATGCTGTATATATGGCATGCAGTAGACAAAAACAGCATAGACTTGCTCTTACTAGCCTTCAGGAGGACCTGCCTATCAGCAATTCATAAGCGCCTCTTACCCACTAAAAATGCAAACACCTCTGTCATTCTGTGCAGCTGTTCCTCCACTTGGTAAGTTCAAACTTCTCCACAGTGGGCTTTCTTACCGTTTTTACTTATAATGCATTCACTTTGCAGAACCTGATTATAGTAGGCCAGGCCATGCACTACAGATTTGCCAACATAACAAATCAGTGGAAAAAAACCCTGGTGCAAAGGTCTTCCACTTCAGTTTTGTTTGTGGACTTGTATATATGTGTCAGGAGGAAAACTCTAGGTAGTATAAGCCTCTACACCATGCTTCCTTTAAGAGGCTCTGCCAAAAAAAAAAAATATGCTAGTGTGAACTAAAATAGAAGGATTCTAATGTAACAAGCTAAACTCAGGGAATAGTATTTCCTTGAGAAATTTTAATTTAAATTAAGCTTATTGTTAACTCACAGAGTGTGTCTTAAATTTGGCTTTGCTTCTCATTTCTGATTCTGGCAGGGATTCTTTCTGAGTGCTTAGTAAATACACATCCTTAGAGTACTTGCCAGACTGTAACTGCTGTATCCATAATCAGATCTTGATACAGTAAGATTATGTGCAAGGAGATATGAATTAGTGTACTGTGTAGTTAGGACACAACAAAAATCTTTTAACTGAGTAATTCTGGCAAAATTGCCAAAAGTTTATATCTGAAAGATTGCTGTTTTCTTTGTACTTGACCCAAGAAAACTGTGATAAGTAGTATGGGCTACAGTCAGATTGCATAATATTGACTTTTTAATGGAGTTCCCTGTAGTCTGTAGTGGAAGCCAACAAAAATAAACAGCAGTAGAAAGCCTGTCCATACTTGTTGGATAAACTCTGAGAGACCTCCTCTCTACCATTCGGTATTTTTTGGTAGTTCTGTTTCTTATCTGGATACCGGTGTATCAGTCATGTTTTGGGGTTTTTCAATCTTTTCTTACAATGAAAGTGCCTTTTTAAAGTGCAAGTGCTGTGACAAGTGTTGTTTTTATGACCCTTTGCAGACTGGATGCTAGTAGACATTTGAAAAATAGACAACATGAAACAAAAGCAGTGTGACTGCCTGTGCTCCAGCTGAATTTACTTGTGTAGTTTACCATACACTCTTTCCTTCCACAGGCATTTCCTATTCAAAACAGGAACAGGGACCACACCGCTGTTCAGTACTGCAACACCAGGGTACACAATGGCATCCGGCTCTGTTTATTCCCCTCCTACTCGGCCACTACCTAGGAACACTCTGTCCAGAAGTGCTTTTAAATTCAAGAAGTCTTCGAAGTACTGTAGCTGGAAATGTACTGCTCTCTGTGCTGTAGGGGTCTCAGTGCTGCTGGCAATACTGCTGTCCTACTTTATAGGTGAGTTCCTTTTTTTCATGATAACTGTCATCATAAATAGGGATGTCTGATGGACTGTAGATGTGCTGTCCCATCTCAACCTTCATTTATAACAGAATTTTTGGTAAAAGTAAAAACCACAACAATGACTTAATGAAAACGCCTAATTATTTTGAGATGATAGAAGATCTGAATACTTTGCAAGCACCCTGTGGCATGACAATGCATGAACTAATTTCAAAGAAGTATTCAAATTGCAATTAAGATACGTGGTGTCTAGTACTTACAAACATATATGCAAAATGCAGGCTATAAAGTCCTGTGACGTGAATATAGCTTCCAGCATATCCATGGTACTCTTCTCATTTTGCATGAAATGTAACTAATTGAGCATTTAGGAATTATAACTTATTTCATCATTATATACATGTATGTTTGTGTGTATAGCTAGTGCAAAAGTCTAATGTAGACTTTGATTGCAAGGTAGGGAAAATAAATGTCCAAAAGGACAACATGCAGAGGAGAAGAAGAGACTTCTTCCTCTCTCGTGGGGTGTTTGTTTTTAATTATTTACTGTTTTCTCTGTTTGTTAAATTTTGCCAACTTGAATTTTACATAGTTTCTTTTATTTCTTCTTCACTTTATTTAATTTCATAAATGCTTTTTCTAAATATCATATAATTTGAGGTTTAGGCAGTTAGTGGGGGAATCACTTGCCCATGACAAAAACATTATCGACTTCAGTGTGGGAACAGAACAGACTTATCATGTATATGTGCATAACTTCTTCCATGGCTTTGTCCAGATTACAGATTTTGTTACCTCTGAGTCCTTAAATGGTCTTCAAAGACTTTAAAAACACTGATTTGTTAATTAGAAGTTAAAATCAAAAATGAAAATTTAAGGGTCTGTTTTTTGTAAGGCATTGGTTGTGTTCCAATTCAGAGTCTTAAGAAGTCAAGAAAAGAAGAGGAAGGGGGGGAGTCAATCTCTCCTTCTCTCCCTCGTTTTAAAATCAGGTTAAATTAATAATAAAGCCTAGAAGGCCCTGTGATCCTTAAATCTTCATTGCCTTTGTTGAAACAGGCTTGCTACATTTCAATCCAAGGCAGAGCATAAGCTGTATAAAGCCTTTGAAGTAGTTCTTACTGGGCTGAAGCTCCTGTGAACAATGCAAGGAAGTGGGTTGCTGGGTAGCTGGAGAAATTCATCTCTGCACTGGCTAAGCAGAACCCCCAGAGCACCCTTTCCACCTCAGCTGTGAGCCCCAAAGAGCAAAATGCATGTGTACAAATGTAGGGCTTGCCACTGCTGCTCAGTCCATTGCATGCCTTGGATTTTTTTTAAGCAAATGTGCACAGCAGTATGAAGGTATAGTGTAGAGTTAAGCTTTGACACTGCATCTTTTTTAAAGTGGGATTCAAATAATCCCACTTATAAAATACAGTAATTGTGCTCAGTCTTCATAATATTGCCTCTTAAATCACTACAACCAAACATCTACTACTAAAAAAAATACATAAATATGAAAGAAGGAATTCAATATGAAGTATCGCTGTCAAGAACTGGGAAGAATAGCCATACAGATAGTAAAATATTGAAGACCTGATTGTGAACTGAGCTCTACACTTTGCTAGCCCGAATGAGCGAGACTACTTATGAATTTGAGGGGCACAAGAAGATAGCTGTACTGGATTATTTCTCCCGCAGGCACATTAAGAAATATAAGCATGTCTAATGTGCCTGTATTCCTGTGTTCAAGAAAAAGAACCAGGCTTTCCAGTGAGTGAGAGCTTTCAGCTCCACATATCATTTATTCACATACTCTGTAAAAAAAGAAAAAAAAAAAAGACAAATATAGCTGTACATTTCATGGGCACATGCCAGCTCATGTACTTGCTGAAATAAACAATGCACAAGGGCCTTCCTCTGCCCGTAGTCAATAGGGAGCTCTTTGCCTACTGGTGATATTACACATATTTCAGCTAGCTCAGCAATCTAAATGTAAAATCCAGCACTCAGGGATGCTCTCTAGAGAACTTGGGGTCCATAAAACCATGAATGGATTACACTCATTCATATATGTGGTTTTCCCATCTCTGCAGACATAATATCAGAAATACTCTCCATTTAATAGGCCATCTAAGTATAAATTGGTGGAAATCATTTATGTAAGATGGAAATAGTCCTTCGTCTTGGTTAAATATTTCATAGTGTAGGTATGAAAGAGGAATTGAAAGAGGAGGAAATTGATAATAAAATAAAACATTAGGAAGGGCTGTGGTATCGTGTGACCTCTAGCACTGTGTGACATGCCTCTAACACAGTGATCTGGCTTGTCTGCTGAGGCCTACAGCAGCTGAGGTGGCATGTCGCATCTGTGAAGCCAGTTTGAGACATGTTTTTGACTTCACAGGGAGACATTGCCACAAGCATTAAAACACTACAGCCGTTGCTGTAAAATATGCCAGTGCATATTGATAAGGAGCACGGTATGCCCCATGTCCACCGCGTGACTGTGGCAGCTGCAGGTCGAAGGCCTAACTGGATCACTCAAACAGGGACCAGTGATGTAACTGGGCCCTTCTTGGAAAGGGCAATGATCAACATGTCATGCCCACGCTTCCTTTAGTTGCAGTGGATATGGGGTAAAGAAAGTGACTACGGATCCCTTTGCTTAGACAACATAAGGCAGAAGAGGCAGTTTGCTGGACTTCATGTCTGCCTTTGCAGAACTGCGCAGTCAATTAGCCCCGCCAGTGGAGGGGAGCTACACCGAGTCCTGTCTGTCTTGCACTTCTTCCATCACTGTGACAGGAAAGACTCCTACATTTACAAAGTCTACAAAGAGAAGGTGAGAGTAGCAGATGTCAGCTCAGAAAGGGACCGCAGCAAGCGCTACGCTGTAAGGCCACTTAATGCAGTCTTGGAGGTCACAAGGAGTTGAAAACATTATTTTTGTCTAAAGAAAGGAAAGTCTCACTGCCAGCCTCCCTGCATACTCTTGACTTTTGAGCACTGGTGGTCTCTCAGCCATTTAAAATATTCAGAATGTTGAAACTTACCATTCCTGTCAATGAGACCTGCTAATTTTTAGAGAAAATAAATGTGAGTTGTGGAAAATGTTTATCTTCTTATTAAAGGGTTCATCTACTGTTAAACTATTGAGAAACAATGAGTTAAGCAAGAGAAACATGCAAGTAAGAAGTGCTTAACCAAGACATAGTACAGCATATATAGGAGAGTGGAGTTAAAAACCAGCTCCAGTTTAAAGTAAAGGATTCAACGAACATCTTCCTGAAATAGAGTATTATAAAGAAAGAGAATAAAGAATATAAACTGCTTAGTTTGGGGATTGAGATTACACTGGAATTTCTTTAAGCTGCTCATTTGGCTAACTGCTATTCATAATCAGATTTGCAACCAAGGAAGATGACTTTTTTTTTTTACAGCATGAACATTTTTTAGAAAACTTCAGAAATAACTCTTTTCTATTTCCCTGTTTGGAAGACTAGCAAGAACAGTCTTAAATTTAAGTCATGAAAGAGTAAGAAATATGACATTGCCTTAGCTTGACCTCTCTTTATATACACATGAATATTTTACCCAAACTTTGTACAGGCAGTCTGTGTGAGCCAGAAATAGAGTCCAACTTTACAACATGCAAGACAAAACAGAACTTTATCCTTTTTCTCCCTGTGACTTACCATCTCATTCAGCATCCATCTTTTGCAGTGAATGAATGCATGAAAAGTTTGGTAGAGCAAATGCTTAAGTGAAACATCAGAGTTGTGTATGTAATGACCAGTATGTACCTGCCAATTCTAGCTTTTGGATCTTCTATCCACTCTCTTTGTTACTAAAGGGAGCAGTTTGTTGTTCTTGGATGTGTGTTCTTTTAACTGAAGAGTCCCCTGTTCAGTTACAGAGAACTGTATCAGTTGTTTTCAGTATGTTGTTGCATAGCATAGGTTCTGACCAGCTACATTAAAGGAATAATTGGTACAGTACTAATTACTTTTTCGTTAGTGCAGATTCACAGTAGATGAAATTAATGAGAATTTGGGATATCAGTGCCCCTCTTTCTAGCCAGGGAATTGCTTTGGCAACAGGTTTTCCATTGCCAGTGGCATTGTCTTGACATTAGCTAAGTTGATACAAGAGGTTAGTGCCATTTTCACTTGCATGGGGACCCAACAGGCAAGTGGTTTTCCTCAGTCAGTGCTGGAATTACACAGTGCCAGATTCAATCAACAGAGTTTGGAGAGTTGTACACTAAATGATCCCATGCATCTGTCATTAATGTTGTCCTATGGCTACTAAATAGGTTTCTATTAACATAAAATATTACTTCAATACGTGGTGAGAGACCTGACCTGTTCAGTCCACATCTGCTGTTCTGACTTCTTAACAGCAGTCTGTTTGTATCTTACGAGCATTTTGTGTTCTGTGTATTTCAGAATTGATTGCTGTGCTAGCATTACCTCTGCAGCCAGTGGTCAGGAGAAGAATGTATGGCAGCTAGTTATTCTCGGTGATAAAGATTTAAATATCAGTGGTAACTTAAGGACATCTCTTTAAAAAAATTGAACTTTATTTAATTGAAATGGCCACAGGACTACTTTTATCACTCCTGTTCCCCATGAGCAGTTAAGTAAATCCATTTTGGACAGAAAAGAAAGCTTACTTCTAGATTTAACAACTGAAACATCTTCTGGGACAACATATATTGTAGTTTATATTTCATGCTATGAGAACCAGTAGAAAAGTCACTGTTATGCTGTGATTCAGGGATGACCACACAGTCATAATCCAAAGTGGAAATGAAATATGAACAAAAAAGAGATACCAGACTAGAAAGCCATGTTTGATAATCACTGATAATACATTCTTTCTACATTTATATAAAAATAGACATTGTGCTTATTCTGTTATATTGTACATTCAGGTTTTTTTTTCTCAGTCTGAAAGTTGTTATTGCTTTATCATCATCTGAAGATATGCAAGCTGAAAATTTATCCACTAATAAATTTCTAATAATTAACTTCCATCAACAACTATCTTCAGAGTCTGAGAGAAGAACTTGTTGAGAGTAAGAACAGAGCAACTTAATGGAAGAGTTTTTACGGTAGAGGTAGGTGGACAGAAAAGATAGCAAACAAGTTTTGTCATTAGAGGAGAGTGTCACAGAAAGATTCAGGGTATAAAAATTACAGCTGACGGCCAATTAACTTCCTTGCAGGCAAGTTTTAAGTAATCCTGAAAAATTTAGAAAATTGTCTGTTTCTGCAGACTGAGGTTAACTTTCCATCTCTCCAGTGCTGTTCCCAAGTTTGTTGTCTGTGGTTCACCCGCGTTACTGAAGATTTAGTGTGACAGCTGCTGGCATTCACATCTACTCACAGATTGCAGAGGACCAGATGCCTTTCCTGTTGGGCTCAGTGGCAGAAGTCATAGTAGCGCAGAAGCACCCTCCTTAGAATTAATGGACAGTTAGTCATGACGGTTACAGAACTGGATTTTCGTGATTAAAACGATGACTAAATATACCTGTAGTCAAAAGGAATCTATCTTACTTTATCAGTAAAGAACAACATAATACGTCTTTTTGATTGCAATGCCAAGTTAACATTATGCTGCTGTTCGTAAAGCTCAATTACTGCCAGGAATGACGAAAACAACTTAATTAATAATGCCATTTAAATAGAATTTTTATTACGATACCCAGCATAGGTATTGTAATTAACAGGCATGAGGGAGAATATAGTTACGTTGCCATTAATCAGCTTTACTTTCATTATGTGTTTATAGAAACTCTTTTTCTCTTTGACCTGCATTTAATTTTGAGTATTGTAATGCTATTGTCACTGAGAGCTTTATCAAGAACTATTGTATTTCCAGCAGGGTGCCTGCATTCTCTGCCCACTCTGCTACCTAGGTTGTGCTTGGACCTTGGTTATGAGTAATGCTTCACTGAGGTGTGTGGGTTGGAAATATGTTCCCTGTCTGCAGCAATGTGGCAGATTTTCACAGTTAGCCAGGTTTATGCTCCTACTGCATTTCTCATTGCATCAAATCAGAGATGCTGAGGAAGACTAATACCTGTGTATATCACTGATTCTAAAAGGGTCTCTTCCAACCTAGAAATTCTGTGATTCTGTGTGAAGGTACTTTTGGAAGGAAGGTACATAGCTCCTTGCCTAAGTCACAGACAACAACTCATCTGAACAGTCCTTCAGGCTTTTAAGGAAGGCTTTGGGTGTCTCTTGTGCTTTTGGAGGCAGCAGCAGTGCTCCATGTGAGGCTTTTCTTTCCAAGCTAGAGATTTCCAGTATCACTTCCATCTTGAATTGTCTGACTCTCAAATTAAAAAGCTGCAAAGCTGTGGATTAAGTACGTAGCAGTGTTTTCCTTCTGTCCAGAATGGATGTTTACCTTTCTCTCTCAGCTCCAAATGTCACAGGCAGCAATTGCACTGGTGACAATGCCACGTGGGGGCTGTAAGGCCCAGCTTCCCCATTGAGTGTGGCTCTGCTGTGTGCTGGTCAAAATCTGTGGGCCTGCTGTTTTACAAAGTCGTGCTGGA
Source organism: Aythya fuligula (assembly GCF_009819795.1). Classification (NCBI taxonomy): domain Eukaryota; kingdom Metazoa; phylum Chordata; class Aves; order Anseriformes; family Anatidae; genus Aythya; species Aythya fuligula. The sequence continues at coordinate 21,102,104 of NC_045562.1, read as the reverse complement.
TGTTGTTCTGGAAGGACAGAGTAGTAGATATCCCATAGAAATATAAGGCAGGACCAAAGGGTGTGCGTAGCCTCTGCTGCTGGACCTGTAGTGGGGGGTTATATACGCATATACCTGGTGAACACACAGTTACAGAGCAGGTAGAAACCACCTCCTGAAATTGCTGAAGGATTTTGGTATCCTGAATGGACCTTAGGAAAGTCTCTTATGTCTGAAATACCAATCTCCAAGTTGCATTTCAGTACTTTATAATCTTCAAAAACAGTACTATAAAAGCCAGATAATTAGTGTTTGTAGGCCATACTTCAGTAATATCAGGGCAATCAACTCCTTTCACTCACTTCTGACCTGTTCTTTATAAATGACATTCTTCAGATATGCACGACTGTCCATACTATTCTGATGCTTTATCGTAAAGCTTAATATTAGTGCTAGTAATTCCATGATTTTCTGCATTGCAGTGATGTTCAGCTTTATCTAATATGAAATAATTTTTCCCTTGGTATCTCATAGCCATGGCTTTTAGATTCTGCACAATGTTCATACAAATACAAAGAGCAGGCATTGCTGATGAGCTAGCTATGCCTCCTTAGTGTGGAAATATTTATAAACAATAAAGTAGTTTCTTATGTTTGCCACATTCTTTCAAACCTGGGAGACAAAGAATGACTAGTCAGAAAATGAATAAGTTATGCTTCACCACCTTGTCAGGGGTGATCAGGCTGAAAATGCTTGTAACATCTTTCATTGAAATTGCACTAAAACTAAATGTGTTGAACATCTATGTGTTAAAGCATGAACATTAAATGTACTTTTTTGTTTCTAGTAAGAATTCCATTATGGATAATGCCTTTAGTTGATGCTTTTTAAGCAAAGATTTTGCCACTGTGTTTCAGGCTAAGTGCAAAGCATAATATAATATTTACTGTTTCAGGAGTGCACAGTATTAATATTTGATTGGTGTTGTGGATGTCACATGCTGTTATTGTTAGTGACACTGAAAGTAAAACACTTACTGAGAAAGATAATCCTCACACAGAAGGATGTAGGAACATGTAATTGGCAGTCAGGAGGTTAAAAGAGACTTGACAAGATTTTGAGGGATTAAAAGTTAATCTGGCAAGGAGAATACCCACCTCTGCTCCCAAAAAGGCTTGTGTTTTAATTATGATTTGTCACAAGGTTTTTGGCAATAGGCCTGTCACTCTTCCACTTTTGCCCAGTGGAGCGAATTGAAACTCAGTAATCCTGGCAACATAAGGTGTAGTGATAAACCGAAAGGTGACATGATGTCATTGTCCGTAGGGCCCACATTGTGTTATTTTGCTGTCGTGCTGTAGTGCAGTATGGTGCTTTTTCAAAATCTGGATGGTGTTTCCAAGAATACTGAAATGTCTCACAAGCACATCATTGTGGAGATGGGGGCCCTTCTGCACTCCTCCTATAGTCTTCTGGCAGACCCACAAACAGTAGCATTTTTTCAGTCTAATTATGAGTATTTCAGAAATGTGGTTAAATTATACTAGCTACTCTTTTGGATAAACAGGCTTAGAGCAGTTCAGAGATGTAATTCCTGTTTTATCAATGGTGGTGAACGTGTGCTATATTTTAATAGTATGTGAGCATATGTAGTACTTCAAATTTATGCTTATGTTTAAGACATTTTTCAAAGCAGAGATGAAATTACTTGGATGATTTAAGTTGTTTGTGGACATAAGATTACAGACCTCTTTTCTTTCCTGGTAGTTCCCATTAATTTATGATTTGTATTAGTGAAGAAAAAAGCCAGCCCTTAGAGATGTGCTATCCACTGTGATATCAGAATTAATAATACCTGTGTTAAAGTTGTAGTTTCCTGTATAAATTATAAAATTTCTGTAAATTGCTTCTCTTCTATAAATTGCAATCCTTTCTTGCATTTTTTCTGTGAGGAAAACTGCTTGTTCTGTTTTGAATGCTTTAAAAAAAAATCATGCTGGTAAAATGCCTGATTTAGATGAGATTTTTTGTAAACCTCTCCATACACAAGCACTTTAGAATAAAAGGTCAAGTACATATGTCCAAACTTGCTGCGAGCAATCTCCTTTGATGTTACATTTATGACTGGGATGGCAAGTACACACGGCTTTTACACAGGTGTAATTCCCCCACTGCAGTGATTAATTATGGATGCAATAGAGGCGGCCTCTGAAGTAGGCAGGAACCTTTAAATATGAGATTCTTCATTTTCACATGGATGCCATTTCAGAAGACTTCACTCACAAAAACACAACAAAACCAAAAGAAGGTCTTCTCTTAGCAATCACCACCTATAACAACACCTGTAATTTTACAATTCAAGAAAAGGAAAAGTGTTCAGATTATGTGGATGTGTGCATTTGAAATGCTCAATTTCCCTCAATAATAAAACCAAGCAAACAACCAAGAAAGAAGGTTTTTGCCAAAACATGATGAAACAGAATTACACAAAATCATCTCTTCTAATATCTCTACAGGAGGAATATGGGGCGGGCAGTGGGGGGGTTGGTTAGGTATGATGGATGAATTGGGAAATTCATCCATGGGAAAGATAATTCAGCCATTGGGAAAGATAATTAGCTCCATGAGCCTTTAAGGCAAGAAACAGATATGTTTCCGATGTTTTTAATGAAAAATATTTCTGATTTTACATTATTATGGTACAGGAAGACCGTTATTATTATTTAATTAAAACTTAATTTGAAATTGCAAAAACAAGAGCCAGATGCATATTGTTAACACCCTTTGCCAACCAGTCATGTATTTGAGTTTCAAAAGGTGTGTAACACAATAACTTGCTATGATACATTTATCTTCACTTGTGAAAGCTTCAAACTCATCTGCTGTTCATCTTCTCTTTCATCTTTGAAATGCCAAGTTTCACAGCAGCTTTTATTGAAGCATTTTTTGTTAGGCAGTGGATCTGCATTTGACTCCAAAACTTTTCACATTGACAAGTAATAGCTCTTCAGATTTTCAACTTATTTTTCAGGTTTTCAGTCTCCAGCAGCTTCTTTCTGTGTTTCTTGTCTATTAGTAATCTCAAGAAGAGGTAATGATGTGCAGGTATCCACAAGTTTGAAAATGAGAAATTGAATCCTTCTTGTTATTTCAATTCACCTGGAGCCAAGACTAGATAATTTTAAAACACATCCTTATCGCTGATCCAGTATATTTTCATACGGTAGCAAGAGTAGTCAGTGCTCTTGATCAATCTTAGTGCTGCTCCAGAGCTAAGACTGCCTGTTCTTAATATCACCTGTGAGGTTTTATAGTTCATTGCCTTAGCAGATTTTATTTGGTGGGGGCTGGGGGAATGTTTAATGTGAAACTAATTCTAACTTGTTTTTTCCCAGGGTTTACATAACTATTAAAAAAAAAAGTGCAAAGTGGCTTACAAGGCACAATTCACTGGCCTTACAAACAATTAACAGTAGGGTTGTCTTTATGTCATAGGTTTCTTTCATAACTCATATAAGATAAATTAATTTTTCTGTTTTCTTTTTATTAGTAGTATTTTTCATGTGCTTAGAGTGCATCTTTGCTCACAGGAATAGTTTCATAAAAGCCATGTCTCACTTCAGTGAAGCCTCCAGAGGAACTATAGTCATGGTGTGTTATTGCAATCCACATAAAACACATTAATGACAATAAAATAAAGCATGCTCCATCTAGTAGCCAGTCCCTCCTGTGCCCTTACTCCTTTCTCTGGCCCAGAGACAGCGCTACTTACCCAGTCATGATTCCTGGTGGTATAGTGAGGAGCTATATTTCTTATATATATTGCCACAAGGAACCGAGCTTAAACCTGAGGGTGATGGACAGGTTTCAGTAGGAGCATGATTGAAATTCCTGAACTGACTTAAATCTTGAAACTTTTTTGAACCAAGGATTTGCACAAGTTTGTTAGCATGTACAAATAGATAGCTAGTAGCTTACAAGTTTATAGTGGATGTGTTTTGTAAAAAGATCTCTTCAGTGCTAAACTCAGTGTGTTCGTTTTGTGTGTGTTTTTGGTTTTGTGGTTTTGTTTTTTTTTAATATGAAATTAAGTGGAAATTGCATGGTTGCAAATTAATCTGCATGTAGTGTTTGGTTTATGCAGCTACACAGTTGTACAGTTCCGATAGGTGAGTGATACTTATCTAGCATAGATGTAAGTCACTTTAAAGGAATTGTTGTAAAGAGGTTACAGGTTATTTTGTTGTGGCTTCAATCACCTACCTTTGATCTATAAGTGGACAGCTGTAATTGTGATATCATGAAGCCTAACAACAGCAAAGGATGAGAAAACCTATATGTTGACTTGCACAATTGACTTGCATATGATCTCAGCGGGAAATTCTAAACAAAAGCTAATTTATGGAAAAATATGTATTTCTAATCACAGTTTAGCTCTGCGGGGTTCCAAATAACACACTACAATCTCTACATGCAGATGCTTTCATCTTACATTCCAAATTTGGTGACATTCCAAAAGTTCTTATCAAACCTTATTATCATCTTTTATTAAATCTTATTACATTTCTCCTTATTGCATGTTTGCTGTAATATTCTGTCATTCTTAATATGGAATAAAAAAGCTTTGATCTTTGTTAGACAGTCATGAGATGGAAATACGCAACACAAGTGTTTAACTCTATGCTATAAAATCCCAGCTTGGCGCGTCCTTTGAACATCCCAGTAATTGGCCTCTGTTTCTTTTTCCTTTGGTTCTTAAATCTTTTCATCAGACTGCACTTCTCTATGCCATCAACATGCAAATAGGTTATGCATGATCATATAGTGCCATTTCATTATTATTATTATTATATCCCTCGAGAGATTTGGTAGTGGAGGGTTTGGTAATAAATAAAGCTTTTGAACTATAAAAATGCTTGGACCCATTCATTGATTCTCTTGCCTAAGTAAGATGTTTCCATCGGATGTTGAGACATTACGTTGGTACTGCTTTTCTTAACACTGCTGTTTTATGAGGGCTGCCATCTAAAGGATGTCACCCTGAGCAAGAGTTGGAGCTATAGAAACAAAATAAAATAGATAAGAACAAACTGAGTTAAAGGAGGAAAAGGAAGGAGTTAAAGCCTGAGAAGGAAGAGAGTAAAGAAATGCCTGAAGGAATACAGAGAAGTAATTATCCTGCAGTCTTAACCCTGTCTTGAAAAGTGTAAATCAGGGGATTTTTTTTTTTTCCAAAATGCTTGACAAGGAAATCATTGATTATGACTTTATTAGATAGAAACCCCAAATTTATGGAATGTTTTTCATGCCCTTCTGTGAACTAAGAGAGACAAAACAGCCCTTGTCTCAAAGGAGTCAGCAATCTAATGTGCACTTCCCCATCAGTTCTGTACCTGTAATGACTTTCACCATCTTGTTAACTGTGAACAGCGTTATCTGGAAGAAAAAAAAATGTTCAGGAGAAGGCCCAGGATAATACTAACAGCTATTTAGGTAATACTGAAGACTATTACGTATCAGAGAATGTTGGATGATCATCAGAATAAATGGTAAATGTGAAACAAGCTGTAACAAATACACGCTATTTAAATAAGTGGCTACTGAATAATGATCTTTGTCTCTCTTGTAAGAAATCTGGATTCTCCCTTAAGCTTTGAATGTGCCTCACATAATGCTGTTGACAGAATTAGACCATTGTTATATAAAAGTCACTGGCTTGACAACTAAAACGAGACATCTAGACACACAAGTTTACAGAGGAATAAACATTCCACTTCTTGGTGAACATGGTAAAAATAGTTACACTGAGATCACTGCACATCTTTCTTAACATTTTGAATGCAACTGTACTTTAAAACAGCATCTTTGATTGGTGGTTGAGGAAACTAAGTTTATCCATAGCAGATACCTGGCACTTATTTGGTGCCATATTTCTTATAGACAATTTTTTGTGATGTGGTTTGCAAATATTTTATTAAAAGGTTCCGAGAAAAAAAAGAAGAATGGAGGGTATAAGTTGATTTTACTGTTTTCCCTGCAAAAAATTCAATGGACCCATTCAATAGTTAAGGATAAGAGGAAAGTGATCACAATTCTTCAGTTAATGTATTCATCTTGATAGGCATCACTAAGTTTTCTTATAACGTTGTACCAAATACTTTACATTCAGAATACAGGTTCAGAAACTTTAATGAATATGTGATGCTCCCATTGGCTAACCTTTTGAAGAGTCTTAAAATGCACTTTCAAGTTATTTTAAATTTAGAAATAACAGGCTTTTTGTTGATTTGAGAAAGACAGTAATAAATAAAGAACTTGTCTTTATAACTTGTAATTCACTTATTTAAAATTTTAATTTACTATTTTAATTGACTATTTGATCTGCAGCAACATCCAAGGCATCCTATTATCTTAGGAAAGAGGAAATGAATGCAAATCACTGACAGTTGATTTGCACATCTTCTGGTCCACTCCAGGTCCTTCAGAATAAAATAGATTCAGACTCTAATTATAGCTGCAAGAAAAATATATGGGAGATAATTTTAAAAACCACTTCAGTGTTCAAATATTTCATTTGAAAATGTATTGCCAACAGGGAGATGAACTAGAAGATAATCCTTCAACAAGATTGAGCAATAATTGCAATTTGCTTAGTTTAAATTATAATCTTTTTGCATTGCTTTAAATATAAATGATATTCACTTTTCCTTATGTGCAAGTGTGCATATATATTATTCTATTAATTCTAGGGAAGCAATTTAGTAAACCATAGTTTGAAAGCACTAGCACCCAGAAATCCACAGAAGTTACAGACCTGGAAGATATGTTCAATATCTTAGCAAGACGTTCATCTTCAAGTACAGCTTCATGAATAATAAGAGTTGATTAACATACCTTGTAAAATGCATGGCAGAGGCAAGGAGGGTCACCAACAATGCTTGGCTCCTTCCTCTTGCCAACTTTCCCCACAGTGTTAAGTATTTTATGTTTATAGAACATAGTCCACAGGTCTTATCTCCAGAGATCTTGGGGAGATGCTTGCTACTTTGAGATAGCTGATATTTTTTTTTTTTCTACTGTCTAGTGTTAATTTTTCATCTGTTGTAAGAAGAGTTGGAGGAGTACTGGAAGTCTGTTTCCCAATTCAGGCAACTCTGTTTCTTTCTACTTAAAAGGATCTACCTGTCTGTGAAATTCCTGCTCCCCTGAAGTGCGCTGTCCCCTTCAGAATTCTTGCTCTGCAGAAGACAGATTTACCAAATGCATAATGTCACCTGTTGGGTTACTGGCACAACAAGCCAGTTCTTAGAGACTTCATGCTCAAACTCTCATTACCTATCCAGTTGCTGGAGGGCTACTTCAGTGAATAAAGACTCTGCTTATATGCATACAGTTTTGCTTATTCATCCTTACCACCTGCATGTTTAATACTTAACACTCGCACAGCTTATCGGGTGTTTGCTGTGCCCTTTGTTTTTCATGAGCCTGACTGTCAATCACAGTATGTTAAAAACAGATGTGGTTGATGCTGATGACTTATTAGAGACACCCTTGAATTTTGACCAGACCAATAGATAAGTTACTTTGTTTTTTTTTACTGCATAGTATGTATACTCATATCTGTGTCCAGACTTTTTCTGTTTAGAGCTCTCCAGTACAAATGACAACTGCTGCAGCCCAGATACTGGAGGTGGCTGACACCTGTCTAATTTCTCTACCAACTAGCTGTCCCTATCCTCTTACTGTTTGAGCGTTCTTCTGTTACAATTCTCTTCTCTGCCTGTCATAACTTTGGCAGAAGAGGCCTTTGAGCCAGTGAGCAAGACAGGGAAGGGAAAGCACTGCCCAAGCTGAGGATTTGTCAACTCTCACCATTCTTCTCTCACACGGTTACACAGTTATCTATCTCTCCTACCATCTGCTAATAAAAACACTGATTTCTTTTTGGCTTACTGTAGAAAGTTTTGAAGACGGTTTTGAAGTGATAATACAGTGTATTTGCTCAAGAACAAGTTTGTTTTAAAGAGTGAAAGAAAGAATGAAATAAGTACAGCAATACTTGTTTGAGAAATGAGCATACAAGGTAAATAGGCTAGCAGCCTAAAATGAATGAAAGGGCCTGATAGAGCAGCTTCTTTTTCCTGAAACAGATTATCGTAAAATGTTTTATAGAAGTGTAAACAAGTAATTTTTTTTCAAACATTTGCTATGAAATATATACTTCATTGCTTTTTTAATTATTAAGCGGAAATGAAGACTCTGTAGGCTGCTTTCAAACCAAAATAACTAGAATTTGATTATAGAGATTGAAAGGTAAGACCAACCAAGCTTGAAAAAGTAGTTTAAGGTGCTTTAGAAACCCTTCAGTGAACTGCATGGTGACAGATGGTAAGATTACTTGATACCATCAACAAAAATGCTGTTTTTTACAGGCTACTGTAGGTATAAATGCACTTCTTTAATCTGAGCTCTGAATCTTTTGAGTATCCCAGTCCATTTGGCATGTAGGCCATGTGCTGCTTTGAAGGCGTATAAAGGGAAGAAGAAAAACCAAATTGTTACTGTGGTTATTGCTCATATGTTTAAGGTTTGCTCTGGAGAATTCAGCTGTATCCACCACCACAGGCACTGTGTTCATGTAAAGATACACGCAGACCCCAGGGGCCTTTCTCCTAATGCCTCTCCTTCCCACCCTGCTGAAGGGAACATAGTCTTCACCATTTAAACTATCACTGTGCTCTAAAGGCTGATCGTAAAGCTGATAACCTGGCCAGTAGCAGTACAAATACCGCCGTAAGCAAGTTTGTCAGTCCTAAGGTAAGATACTGTCTCAACACCTGCAAGTAAAAAAGCCCTGTTGGTGGTAGCTAGAGATAACTTCACAGAATGGAGATGTGGACTGAACAGGCAGAAGAAGCAGAGGATATCATCGTCTATTTCTGTGCTTAAGAAGTCACCCTGATCCTCAATAGGGGCAGTCTTCCCTGTCTTGATACAAGTAAAAGGAGGTTTTTGCTAGGGTTTGTTGGCACGTGTGATTGTGACAACCCATGTTTTCACCCTTTCACTGAGGGTTCATCCCTTCTTGCAGCTGTGGGTTATTTGGACTAAATTGTTATGGTCTGTGACCACAACCATCACAAGCTGTGTGCCTCCTCGTTAGAGACATCTGCCATTCTCAGACAAGTCCTTGCTGCCATCAAAGATGTGCCAATACTGAAAGATGTTACAGTGTTAGTACCCTCACTGATTTGGCAGCCTAATTACAGGCTCAGAACTTGGTACTCTAGGAAGGATCTGCTGTGTTCACTGTCATTGTCCAACACCAAAAAAATGCCAAATTTAATGAGAATAAATCAGAACTGACAGCCAATATCTAATCCAAAATCAATAAACTGCTTTACATTAGATTTGCAACTAAGATAGCAGCTGGCAAATGAGAAATACATTCCTCCTTAACTTTGCTTCATATAACACATTCTTTATTGAAAGAAGTGGATTTACTATTTCTCTGAATATAACAGAAAAAAAAAATCTTCAGAAATAGTGGAGAATGGATTGAACTCTTACATCCGCCTCCCAAAGATGCAAGAAAGTCTTCATCCTTTTCTAGACTTGAGGAGACCAAATAAGGATGTACACCCCTGCAGGCTGCGTGCATCATTCCACCTCTGCAAATTCAGAACTGGTTCATTACATTTGACTTGAGAATCTTTGACTTCCCACTGAGCTGTGCTCTCAGTATAGAGTTACCAGTACCAGGTGCTGTTTATCAGTCATTTAGGCATCAGGAATTTTTAGAAGGTGCCTTCAGAAGCTATCCTTGTAACAATAAGAGCTTAAAGTTTACCATTGTTTAGATGGCTGCCTGAGAAGAGAACAATCTTAATGTAAAACAAGGAAGAGTAAACTATACACTGATAAAATAGTGCCAGAATTTGTCCTAACCTGCCAGTTTACCTGCATTTTTAAAGCTTGACGTCTCTGAGGCAATGGTGCTTTATTTTTTGGTCCTGTATCCATAGGCCTATTTTTGTCATGTTGTTCCCGTATGTCTGTAGCAAAATGAGACTTCTCTGAATTCCATAGTACTTTCTCAAAGGGATTAGATAGTTGAATTATATAGTGTGTTTGCAGACACGGTAAGTTTTGGGTTGTCATTAGAGCTCTCAAACAACATCTTTGGTCTGCTTCAAAAAATATTCCAGTATTAAAAATTTGTGAAACTGCTGCAGGTATCATTCTCTTCCTTTTTATTAAATGTTGTTTACTGAGCTTGGTGCAAGTTCAGTGTCAAAGTTGAGAGAACAATAGTGTTCTTGAGAGAGACAACTATTACCATCTTCGACAGGCAGCTACAGTGGGATACACATCAGCACAAACACAAAGAAAAGGTAATTGTCACTTACCTTGTAGTAACTATGATTCTTTGAGATGTAATCAATATAGATCCCACAGTTCTTGCCTTTGAAGACTTCAAATTCCAGCTGTTTTGAATTATGAGGGAATGGCTAGAAGGTCATGTCAGATTTTCCCCTTCTGACCTCCCAGCGAAGCATGAAGAGGTACAGGGCACGTACACAGTACCAGCAGAAAGAGCTGTTAGTGATGTTCCGAGCTCATGTGCTTGGAAGGGGTGCACTTCTGGAGAAAGCTATTTCAAAATAGATGCCTTTTTGTTTGTTTGTTTGTTTGCCTCCTGTGAAGTATTAAAAGTGATAAGAATCCAGCAAAGTTAGGAGAGGTGATTTAGTTCTCCAAGAAATATACTGAGTTTGAATCATGAAATATTTAGCTATTTGCAGTCTTTCATTGCTGCCAGTGAAGTGAACTGATATAACAGATAGTAGAATCTGACCCTAGAGACTTTGATGAAATATATTTAAACAGGTAAATTCATTAGATGATTAATGCAAAAATAAGAATTTCAGCTGAAGGAGGGACAAAATAATAATGGTTAATTCTAGCAACGTGCCAGAAATGGTGGTGGTCAGATTTGTGTTTTAACAAGAGGTGGGAGGGGAAAAAAGAAATAAGGTTTTAGGGTCAGGGAACATTCTACATTATCAGACTTTGACAGGCAATTTAAGGTCTGAGAAAGAAGAGTAATAGTGGAGTCAGAGACTTGGAACAAAGAGAATATGTCATCTCTAGTGGGGATTTCAGTCTTTGAAGCATTCAGTAATAGGTCTTCGGTTGCATTCTGTGGTTTTTTTTTTTGTTTGTTTTGTTAGTGCTGAGCTTAAGGCAAAGACCTGGCAGAGAGGGTCTTAATTCTGCAGTGTTTGCTGTCTCCCTAACTAAACTTACACTGCAGTCTGTTTGTCTTAAGTAAGGGTTGCCATGGTCAATACAGAGAGATTGAAAGATTAGAGATGAAACCAAATAGAATGAAGAATTGCTTATCATTAGGATAGAAGGAATGAGTAACATCGACTATAGCAGTGATCTATTCCAGGGACAGAAGGAGGAGAAGAAACAAGATGCTCTGAATCATCTTCCTTGTATTCAGCACTAATAGTTAAAATACATCATTACAGAAGAATTTTCCAGTGTATTTTTATTCCTCAGTAGCACCAAAATACTATTTCATCTTTGGATGTAACTGCTCTTGTAGAATAAGCAAATCCATGTTATCCCAAAGGAAATTATAGTAATTATAATAAAAATAATTTTTGGTGGTATCCTAGAGTCATTTGAAGAGAAGGAAACCGACAAGCAGACGGCAACAAGTTGCATATGTTATGTGTATCATAGTATATCATTAAGGTGAATTGGTTTTCCATATTTTTGCTCTAAAAGTTTAGGCAGGCGGTAGAGAATCACAGGATGGCCGAGGCTGGCAGGGCCCTCTGCAGCCCATCTGGTCCAACCCTCTGCTCAGGCAGGGCCACCTGGAGCTGCTTGCCCCGGACCACATCCAGGTGGCTTTGGACAATCTCCAAGGGGATTATGGAGAATGAAGTACTTCCGAAACCTACCTTGCACATTGTCATTACTACAGCAGATAATACCCATTGTCTCCAGCCCTACTAGTGGTCCTGGCCTTGTGCTGTAGACTAGCATACAGGATTAGCACGAAACTTGAGGTTTCACAGGGTCTTGGTGACAGCATGGAAAGGAGTGGTAAAGTCATATGTTAGCCCTATAATGCCCACAGCACCCTTCTTCCTCTCCTCTTCGTGGCTAACCAGAACAGATCCATCTGCTGCAGAAATCATTTATTTCAGTAGGTCACTTAGGAGCTCACTTAAATGGTTTGTCTCTTTAGAAGGATCAAAAATGGAAAAAAAAATAGGAAAGGGCATAATTACTGCCTATCTTTTTGAACATCGATTTGGGACCAGTAAAAGACTCAAAATGAGACTGGTGAGCTTTTTGTCAGCTGTATTCACCAAAAGCGCTGTGTCATTAAAGGACAGTGGTAGTAATTGCTTAATGCCACTGCTAAGTTGAACTATTAGTCTCTGAATGCTTGTTCCTGTAATTTAATTTTTTAATGTATGACTTTCTGTTCTGCTGCAAAGCATGGAAAGCCATTATTTATGTGATTTGTCATTGTGGTTAAGAGCATCAAATAACCTGTATCCTTCACCACCAGCAATGCATCTGTTTGGCCTCAACTGGCAGTTGCAGCAAACTGAAAACGATACCTTTGAGAATGGAAAAGTGAATTCTGATACTGTGCCAACACATCCTGTAACAGTACCTGCTGGAGAAAATGGTAAGTGAAACACACCAATTCCTTTCCTCCTTTCAAGGTGTTTCCTTTCTTTGTGTTTGGTTTACATCACCAGACTTTTCCTTCAAAACTCTGTACTTAAATGGAAGTACAGAACCTTTGAAAATAGTAGTAATTCAAAATAGGCATGCAGATACGAAACAGAAGTTGTATTTCAATTGGAAAGAATACCTAACCTAACATGTGAAGGTAGTTATTAGTCTTCAGTGATAATCTTGATCTTATTAGGAAAGCTGACTGTCAACCAAAATTTCTTATGGGATTTTACAAGCAGTATTGGGTATGGACAGAAAACCTCTTGTCATGCTCAAAAAAGTAAAACCTCTTACTCCAAAATCCTTGATAACCTAATGATTTTTGTGGGGTCCCTGGAGGATGCAAGTTGGTGCTGAGGCTGGCTCAGACCATCTTCCCTGAGGGTTCCCAGGCTGCAGAAATGGCCACAGGAAAGCCAGGGTGCCCAAGGTGACAGAACACGCTATTTCATAAGGGGAACTTGACACAAGATTAAGACTTCAGGAGTCCTGTTGAGCTCTGGATAGTCTTCAGACCAAAGCCTTGTCTGCGACAGAGGGACATAATCAACCCTTTTCTAAAGGATCAGCACCAGAAGAGGCTCCACAGGGGGATTTGCATATTTTTCAAAGCTTCTCTGTTAGCTGTGTGTAGAAGTCAACTCATGACCAAGGAGCTTCCTATGGCATGATGACCTTGCTACAGAATGCCTCTTGTTTTTTTCTGATAATGAGGGTGTTTTGTTTTTTTTTCTATTTCTCTCTGAAACATAATAGGTCATGTGTACTATGTTCATTTGTTATCTAAAAATGTCTAGCGTATAATATTGAGTCTGAATCATCCAGCCAATATATAAAATCAAAAAAAAAAAAAATTTTATTAATTTTGTTGTAGGAGCTTTTAAAATACAAACCACATAAAGGGATTATTTTTTATCGACCTTTTTCATGTTGCCCTTTAAGATTCTCAAAACATTTAAGAGCCTGTGCACTTTTGGCTAACAGAGGCTTTAAAATCAATAGTTTTTGAATGGAAAACTTGATTTAAATGGTTGATGAATGCGGTATTTGCTTCATTACAGAAAAATCCATTTTCCCTTTCGCAAGGTAGAGCTGACCTCCTTACCACTGAGGAGGAGGAAGCCTCTGCCAGCACTTGACATCTTGAAAAATTTTCAAGTTATCACAGCTCCAAGTTATAGAAATGATACAGCTCAGTTCATTTTTTCTTACATCTTTTTAAGCATATGAAACTTCTCCAGTAGGACTTTTTCCTTTTTCATTTCCTTTACCCTACCGCCTTTTTCTTGCACTTAGATATTCATTATCTCTTTCTGTGTTCTTACTTGTTTTGAATGAATAGCAAAAAGCTACTGTATGGTTAATGAATATTGATGCTGCAGTGACAGCTCATCATCCTGCTGTCTTCTGCTCTGAGGAGCCAAGATTATTTTTTTTAAATATACATATTTTTTTAAAATATACACTTATTTTTGTAAATATTTTATAAATATAAATTAGTTTTTCCCCTTCATCATTTTTATTTTTTTTTTACAAATTAGAAGCTGTTATACTGTGCCTCAAAGATAAATGGAAATAACAAATACATTGAATCCTTTTTTTCTTTCCTTATGTCCTTAAACACTATACAAGAAAATAGGGTTAATTTCGTCCGCTGCTAAAATGCTATCCTCTGCAGAATATAGTAAGTGGTTATTTATCAGCATACATCAATACTAAGCAACAGATGGACCAAAGAATACACATTTTAAACCACAAAAGGAAAGTTAAGTAGAAGGCAAAGCGTGGTGATGACTAGGTAGGAAATTTAATGAGGGGGCCCCTGTGCTATCACACTAGTTACTGAAAACTGTAAGGAAGAATCAATAAGGCCTTGATTTTGATACCTCGGCAGCCATACAGCTTTCAGTACTCCCCAACTCTTCAGCCCCCAGTAATATTCGATACTCCAATTCAGACGGGAGAAGTTTTCATTGTTACGGGGGCCATTAATTTTTCTTGAGTCTCCCTCACGTAAGTTTTGAATAGTCCTGAGCCAGTTTTGGTCAGAAAATCATAGCCCTTAAATGGGTGGCTTAGATCCTAGATAGCCATTTGCCATTCACAAGTACAGATACTTTGTGTGATGAATTAGTAAAGCTTAAACTTTAAAACGCATTCTTACAACCCTTGAAGAAAATTCAGCTGTGGTTTACCTAGAAATAGCTAGTCATAAACTGACAGTAAAAGCATGTTAAATCATCCTTAGATGCAAATCATTTGTTAAATGAAGCTTGAATCTCTGAACAAGCCTTTTCCAAAGATTTTGTTTGTTAGTTGTTTTTTTAGTGTTTTTTTTTTTTTTTTTTCCCTTTCTTTCTCTCCCAATGCTTTTCTCTGTATGAAGAGTAAGCTGCTGGCAACCTATCACCTGCTTATCTAGACAGGCATGATTCACGGCTGCATAAGGTAGCATAAGAATATGTATTTTGCCTAGAGATGATGAATTTTGTAGGGCAGTTCAGTTTAGGTTTTCCAAAATACTTTGTAAGCCATGCTTGATCACATCCACCACTTATTTGAAGTGTATCAGTGCTTCATTTGTTTTTATAGCTAGGCAATAGAAAAGAAAGGTTAAAAAACACAGAGCTGAAAATTTGTTTAACCATAGTGCTCTAATAGTTACTCACACCTCATATGTTGCTGTATTTATTTTATGTTGTATAAATCAATGTGCAGTTCAGAAATACCCTTTATTAATTTATGCTTAATTGAACATGTTTTTTGTTGTCATTGTTGTTGATGTTTTTAAATGCAAGGGAGAAAAAAGGGAATGGGAAAAAAGGCATTTCTTCTGGGTGACTTAAATGCAGGTTTTGAGAGTATACTGACTGAAATGTAACTGATATGCCTTGCACTTTTTTGTTTTGTTTACAGTGTATCATGTTAATTGAATGTATAGTAACTTCTTAATTAGATGCTATATTGATTTTTTTCTATAAAAAGTATGTATTTAAGGAGTATTTTGATTTTGTTTGTTGAAATAGTTGTTGCAGAAGGATATATAGTGATGTCTCACAAAAAAAGATCTGAATACAAGGTTATTCAACGGAATGGGTGAATATGCTATTGATTGTCTGTAAATCCAGCTTTGCAACCTAATATTTTAATTAGTGCTGCCTATGAAGGATGGAAAATGATATTATATGTGACACTATACAGCTATTATTGTTCAGCTTTTTTGTGTTTTGGTTGTGCATTCATTTTCATTCTGTAATGGATACGCAATTCTTTACAGAATATCTTGTGTATGAATCCCTAGAATGTTTGCAGATAAGGAGAGGGAGTTTGGCTTCATGTAATTTTCATGATTTTGTGAACTATTCTTCTTTTACAATAACTGAATTTTGCTTATTGCTTTAAATATTTGTTCAGCTCAGGATTTTGTCCACTCTAACCTCAGACAGTCAAAACAGAATTTTCAAATAAGAAATATAACAAATATTTTATCTATTAATTAACTGCAATGCATTGGATTGTTTATCTCATGAATACTCAATATAATGATGTATAGTATGTGATACAGCAAAATAATGTATATTGTAGATTAAATAATAGTACTTCTAGTACAAATTATGATATAAATATTATTTACCTATAAATTCTTTTGGTATTTTTATTTTCTTTTCATGAGGGGCTGGAAAAGAATATTTTTTTTTGTGGTAGAGAAGTAAAATGAAAGGGAAAATATTCAGGAGGATAGCTGTTTTAAAAATAGGTTTCATCTTTGGACTATTTTGTCATTATGGAATTGTGTGAATGAATGTGACATTTCATATTTGGATTTAAAGCTTTGGACTTAAAGCTCTGTGTAAGAACTGGTACCATTTTAGAATGTGAAAAGAAAATGATGAAACTACTAACATTTTCTTATTCCTCTTTCCCCAGGAGGGAAAAAGAATAGTTAGTACCCTGTTCTTAGGAGGACAAAAAGCTAGTGATGACTTTGAGAGAGGTAGTTTGGCATTAAAGGGGCATGTGGCTACAGAGTAAAAGTACCATTTTTGATGAAGAAAATGGGAGCCTGTAAGATCATTACCTGCTAAGGATAATTGCTGAAGTCCAGTAATAGCCATTTCTGACATGTTGGGCAAAATATTTGTTTGAAAAAGAGCACCTGTTCAAGCTATCTAGTTCATCTTTTCTTACGGGTATAAAGAGGTCACTGTTTTTCATTTCAAATATACAAATAGGGGAAGTTGTAGATCAATACTGCAAACAAATATTTATTGTTTAGTGATTACCAGCCATCAGTTCTTGAATTTATACAACAAAACACGCTTCAATTTGAAGTTGTAAGAAACATACCTTTAAATGAACTGAAATAGTAAATCGAGATCTATCTTCTAGCGTAATGTATAAATATCACAAAAGGTTAACTCCAAAGTTAGAAAAGCATCAACGTCATCCTGAAAAGAGTAAAAAAATGTTTCTTCCAAGATCAGATATTTCACTGTCTCTTGAAAGCAGAACGCTGATCAATATGATGATCCTGTAAGTGAGACATTTGCAGTGACTGCAGCAGTGTTGCGGCGTATCCCTGACGATGATAGGAGCCCCCACTCAAGGCTTCTCAGTAGTGCTTCTGTAGCTGCTTAATTCAAAAGCAGCCTCTCCTCATCTGGGATGCACAAAAAGTGGTGAGGATCAATCTGTGACCTCACCTGGCATTTCAGATTTTAATCATTTTTTTTTCCAAGTCTAAATGTTTGCAAAAAGGTTGTGTCAGTTTGTTCACTCAAATGATGAATAATGTAGAATTTGAACATAGACGACAGGGCAGCAACAGAGCGTTGTCACTTCTTTACAACACTCGTACGCAAACAAGCCAGCATCTCTTGAACATGCTTATCACATTCAGATGGGTTTAGTTCAGTCCTTATAATAGACTGCCTGCTGAAGAAAGGAAGTGAATTGGTAAAAAAACACAGCTGACTACAGGGTTGTGACTACACTTCCATTCTCCTTTATGTTGCTTCACACAAGGCTCACCTTGATGAGCCAGCTGACTAAATGTGGCATTGCTTGCATAGTCCAGAGCTGGCAGGTGTTGATAGGCAAGATCTTAGGCAAATCTTTTTGTCTTAGCCTAGATTTGACAGCGCTGCTGCTGTTGGGTCAAAGTAGGCCTTGACCCTGGCACCAGGTTGAGAGAGCACTTGTGTGCAGCCACACAACGTGGATATTGAGCCTGGGCATCAGGTCTGAGCCTTCAGCCACAGACAAGCTTGATGCAAGCTTTACTAAGCCATCCCAAGTCTTAAACCTGGATGGTGGCAGTTCATTCAAGCCACTTTCTTAGTGTGTAAGTCTTACTAGTTCTTTTCCTTTAAGTCTAGCAGATGGAAGATGTTCCTACAGCTAAGCCTCAATTTGTTTGCTAGTGAACAAGACAGGCTTATAATCTTTGCCGGATTTTAAAGTATGCCTGTGCAGTGCAGCCAGGGACAATGTGGAGATCTCAGTGCTGTCACAGACCTGTGCTATCCCTAGCATGCAGCCCGGTGCCTTGCAGAGTTATCAGCTTGGTCTGTAACAGTTCTGCCCCATCCATTTACTTGACAGCGCTTCACTGGCAGGTCACAGACTATTGCAGATCAGATGATATTGTTCTGCACCCGAGCTGTACTGTAAATACAGTCTTTCTTGCTTGCAACTTATCCACTCAAATAAAAAGTGTTTGTAGTGGATATGTGAATTTTGTGACGTTCTTTTTAAAGCCACAACTGGTAATCCAGTTTTTCAGTGTTAGCATTCAAAATCGCATGTTAGCATCTTCCTCTCTACTTCTGGGTGTTTCCAGAGCATCATCTCTTGGCTTCTAAGGCTAACTGATAGTTTCATTAATGCTTCTTAAAGCAAAATCATTAATACCCTTCAGGACTATGTTCTTATTCCTAGTAATTGGCCTTCAGGGTAAATACTTACTTGTAATATGGAAGACAGTGGAAGTACCAGACTTTGACATGTTACTACACATTTTAGTCAGGAGACAGCATGGTCAAGAAGGTGGTAACAAGCTTGGGGCTGAGGCCAGGGAGCACAGAGGACCTAGGCTTTATGGGGAGTGAAGGCATCAGGATGTAGGCACAACAAAGGAAGAAACATTGCCTTCCTTTTGGAGAGAAAAAAAGAAGCCTAAAATAGAGAACCAGATCTGTAGGCATTGCTAGGATTGTATATACATGCTAGAATATTTGATTTAGAGAAGACTGTGTGTATTAGTTCTCTTGACTGGTTAGGTTTATCTGTTTATCTTAAAATCTGTCTGCTGCGTTTCCCTTTTTCCTTATACTTTTTTAGAATAAGTCTTTATGCTGGCAAACACTGTCTTTTGAAACACTTGACAAAAATGAATTGTTTAGTGTAGATCCCAAAGCAGTTTCTGTAGTGCCGGTGCTCAGGGAAGTTGCAGTATTTTTACTTGATAGATACTTGTGTTGTCTTTGCTTTGTTAGTTCTCAATCAGTGAACTCCCTGGGACCTTACATTGAGAAAGATTGTCAAGTAGCATTTTATGAGGTGGTTCTAAATATTTGACAGTTCACATGAAGGGTGATTGAGAACAGAAAAAGAATACTAATTTTTTCTCTCTTATTATTCTAACCTGTCAGGAAAATTAGGGGGATTTGCACAAGAAAACAACACTATAGATTCTGGAGAACTTGATATAGGCCGAAGAGCAATACAAGAAGTACCCCCTGGGATTTTCTGGAGATCACAACTCTTCATTGATCAGCCACAATTTCTAAAATTCAATATATCCCTTCAGAAAGATGCATTGATCGGAGTATACGGCCGAAAAGGCTTACCACCTTCACATACTCAGGTGAGAACTGCTTTCATTAAAAGTATGGTACATTATTGAAAACTGATAGTCTGTATCTTTTGTATCTTTTTTTATTCCTCGGGATAACATGCTTTTCCATTTTGCTGATTTTTAATCTTTATACTTTATTGATCTCATGTGATGTCCAAAACATACATAATCCCGTAAGTGGTGGGATCTAAAGTGTATAATGGGGGTGGGCGAAAGGTTCTTATTTACAAGCTGCATGAATGCTGTGTGCAGTGATGATGCTTTACATATGGGATTGTTTCATGCAGAATTTATATGTACTTTTTTTCTTCTCTAGGATATAGACATATCCTTAAAAAAAATTAGCAAACTAATGCAGTTTCCTATGGTCATACATGTGGTCATGTGTGCATGGCAAAGGTTGCATTTGTCAAATTTCCAAGCAAAAAGAAAAGAATATTTTAAGGAAACTTCAGTTTGCGCTCCAAGCAAATACTACAGCATTTACAGTTTGGTGGTTCACTAAATAAATACATAAAAGGAAAAGTATGTAATATGTGCTTATGAAGATACAGTGAACTGGGGTTGTGAAAGTGTCAGTTTTCAGTAGACAGCTGAACTGTCTTAAAACTGTTCATAAGTGTCCCAGAAGGATTTACTCTGCTCACTCCTCAAAAGGTTTCTAGCGAGACTTTACTGCATGTGATTATGCTCTTGCCTAGTAACAAAGAACCAATGTTTATCCATAGTTAGAGAAGTGTTGAAGCAAAAAAGAATAAATAGTCTTCTGGCAGGGTTGGCAGGGGGAAGGGAGAAGCATTGTCTGAAATGGTATTTTGGAATCAATTGTATTCGGATCTTATTTTTAAGATTTAAGATCCTCCACGTTCAGATTGCTTTCAGCTGGATGGTAGTCCAAGTGCTGGCTCTGAACCATTGTTCCACTTGAAAAGGGAGTTGAGCTCGTGCACTTCTACCCCATTTATAGAATTACGCAATATCTTACCGATTTTTTAAGTGTATAGATTTGCCATGAACACAGCTCTCAGTATACTAGCCTAATGGGATAGTTGGAATGAAGTTTGGCTAATTATACCCAATACACAGTTGCAACTTCAAATTCAAAAACTGCAAATTTCAATTTCTCTCTTTGATCCTTATTTTTTCATTTTGATTAATATGTTGTTATATTACTGAAAGTTATTTCTTTAGGCATAAATTTTAAAAGACCTAGAGCATAGAAATATTCCTAATTATATCACCTTTTTAGCAGGTACTGTCTCATACTCATACGAAATTTTGTCGCAAATTATGTAGAAAGAGCCAGCAAAGGATTTTCTTGCAACTAAAATCTCCAAATGTTACATTAGCTTGAGTTTTTAGTTTAGTTTCCATTAAACTACAAACAAGTTATTGAATGCAGAAAATGCACTTATGTTTATTTAAAAATTTAGTCCTCATAAAAAATTATTACATGGATTTTCTTCAGACCTTCACATTTGAACACCCACCCTTAGGCTGACAACAAGCATGAGAAATTCTAGCTCAAAGAAAATTGATTCAGAGAGTTATCAGCCAATGGACATAGGGGTTTGGAATACAAATGCCATCTCAGTGATAACAATAATAACAGGAGCTAGGGAAATGCGTGTGTGGCAAGAATGAATAAAAATGAAGAAGCTGATCTGGACTTTGCATTTATATGAGAAGTTATGTAAGTAGATATGTCTGTGAGAAATGATCCTTCCTTGATTCCTTATCCTGGCAAAAGATTGAGATGGGGTGCCCTATATCCAAAAACTCTGAAAAATAAGATAACTAAATCTGTTTCCCATCATCGATGTTGCACAGACTCCTTTCCCTTTGGATTCCTGCTATGCAAGTGCTTATCCACGTTTAAGTATGATAAAACAGAAAGAAACACGCACAAATCCTGCTACTACATCTTCTGTAGATTCTGTGACTTTTTGGATATATTGTTCCCAGGATATAGGTCAAGCTCTCTTGTCCTATTTTTGTCTGGTATAAAATTAGAGTATTTTTCACAAACCATTTGACTGACACTTGATACCTTGACAAATTAGGCATGCTTACTTAGCAGCCCTGGTGAACTTGTAGGACTGCTGAAGATTCCCTAGGGTACAGGGTTTATTAGAATGTTTTTAAGGCCTGACTCCAGTCATGTCTGGTTTAGATGCCAGAGATTAACTATCTTTATGTAATCTCCTGAAAACACAGGTATATAATGAGCAGCTGGAGCAGGAGGGGTAGGGGGGCAGATAGCCACGTACCTGCACGTGGGGGAAAAAGAGTTGAGTGAAATGTTTCTCAACAGTTTAAGCCTTTTTGCAACAAAGCAAAGTCCTCATCAGGGTCTTCATGATGAAGACGCAGCTTCTATGAGTAAAACACATATTTTGCCAAATTAGCTTACATATAAAAAATAAAGGATTAAGGCTAAAGGACATCTAATGAAATGGAACACTGAGAGGGCTGCAAGCATGAATCTGTTCTTTGTTTTCTTATTTCCCCTAACCCTCATAGCTTGTGTTGACAGAGTTCTTTGCTGTGAGCCAGCCATAGCCAGCAGTGGCAGACTACCAGCTAATTGTGCGGCATCCTTTCTTTGGGTGAGGCAGCTTACTCATATAAGCTCCAAGGGTCATAGGAGCATGTTAGAAAAACACACGGATGGCCATGCGGGGTCTGATCAAAGGCCCATCTAACTCAATATTCTGTCTCTGACACTGGCCATTAGCAGATCTGTAGAGATTAATATAGCAGCATGACAGATTTGTAGTTATTCTTCCTAGAATACACTCCTGGCCTCCAGCATTTTAAGGCTGAAGGACTTCCTGAGTCAAAGGTCCTGTCTTTATATTTTATAACCTTTGAAAGATTTTTTTTTTTCCTGGTTACCTTTGAACCCCTGGAAGCTTTTAGCATCTGTGACATTTGCATCAAGAAGTTTCACAGTTTAACTATACATCTCGCATGATATATTTAGTGTGTTTTGAGACTGCTTCGTTGTAGCTTTACTTTGACACCCAGCTGGCAGTCTTTTGGAAGAGACAGTGAAGATTTTCCCAATAATTTCTTCTCAATCTCACCCATGATTTGTAGATCTCTAGTGTCCTGAAGGACTAGTGTTTTTTCCAGCCTGTTCAATCATTCTTTGCATGAAAACCGCTTCAGTCCTTTGATCATCTTTTTCCTTTTCTGAACTCCTCCAGTTTTATTGTAGCCTTTTGAGATGGGGA
Organism: Aythya fuligula; assembly: GCF_009819795.1. Lineage (NCBI taxonomy): Eukaryota > Metazoa > Chordata > Aves > Anseriformes > Anatidae > Aythya > Aythya fuligula. The sequence goes on along the minus strand of NC_045562.1, from coordinate 21,079,250 downwards.
GGCCAGAATGGCAAAGAACACAGCTGATGTCGAGCTGCCATGGTTTTGTTGAGTGCCTTAATGCTGTCTGCTGGGTTTTTTGTTCGTTTTGATGGGGTTTGTTTTGTGTTTTTTGTTTTTTGCTGTTTGGTGTTTTTTTTAATCGTAGAACTGAAATTTCCTAAGAACTGTCTACCGTAGCTCCCTGATCTCATTCCAGAATGATACAACTTGGCTCAGAGCCCTTCTCTAGATGTGTAAAGTTAGGGTTGTTTCATGAGGACTTCGTAGAGCAGGATCTCACCCATACATATATCACATTATGTTTGTGTCTCTTGAATGCTATCTACTCTTATCTCCAAGTCACAGAGTGACAAGTGCTAATAGCAAAATTTATGCAAATGAGCAACTGCTGCCTGTTTCTCAAACGTCAGTGTTTGAATTTTCAGATCTTGTGTCAAATAATAAAGAACTGATTACTACCTGCACCCTGCCAGCATTCATAAAGTTTCTGTACCAGCTGTCCCCGTCCAATATCTTTGCTCACACGCCTTTGATACCCTGCGTGCGTTACCACCACCATCTTCCTTAGCTCCCTCCTTAAAGCTTAGGTCCTTCGATGAGAATCTGCCTCCTCTCCATATGCAAAACCTGCATGTGACATTTTCCACTTCCTCCACTTCTGTTTCCCAAACCCTTCACCTGTTTATCTATGTCTTTGTTGTATCCAGTTAAACCAAACAGTAAAACGAAACTGGAGTCTTTCGTTCCATAGCTGCATGACCTTCTGATGCTAATTATCCTACCACTGTAATGGCCATAATGAAAGAATGCCAGAAATGAGCTTGGGAGAAATCTCAGTAAGTTCACAGCCCTGTCTTGGAACAGGATGGGCTGTATCGAAACCATTCGTATTAGTTTGTTAGTATTTCTTCACAACGTAATAACACAATGCAGCAAAATTAATTCTCCTTCTCTCCCACAGTACAAAATATTATGAATACAGCATGTAGGAAACATTTTCGATATATTGTAATCAGGACAAAGTTTTTGGTTTTGTTTCTCTGTTCTACTTAGGTACCTATTATCAGTCTCAAGCACAGCCTCTGTGTGTGTCACAGACCAGTCTGAGATGCATAGTTCTCTCTTTCTGGGGAATCATAAATAAATCAACCAGAAATAATTGACAGTGGCTGTCCATTCAGAACCCAATCAATGCAAGCCTGAAAGTCTTTGTGACACTTTCTAAAAATGTCAGTTTCATTGCAGCCAGAGAATCAATATGTTTATTTAAAGAGACTTTAAGAATAAAAAAAGGACTTTGGTTTAAAGCAAAACTGAATGGAGTACTAGGGCAAATCAGCACATTTAGACTCAATATAAAGGTAATTAATTTAGCATCATAGGAGGGAAATAAAATTAGTATGTTTTTTGCTTATGAAGATAATTGTTTTTCCCAGTCTGTTTCTGTTATTCTGTCCTACATTAAAAAAAAAAAAAAAAAAAGGCCTTTAAAAGGGTTAAGATCAATTATTGTTTGCTGGGGGACAGACTGAACAGTAAATTCCCCTCTGTACGGCTTTTAAAATGTAGTCTAAAATGGTGCTCTGGTAACAACATCTGCCCTTATTATGTTACAGATACAAAATCACTAATTGTACTGTGCTCATCAGCCATTAATATACTCTTTGTGGTCAATCAGGTAGTGTAATCATTTGCTCCTGTATCAGAAATATGTTTTTTAGCTGAAATTGTCCTACATAAAAATGACCCTCTGCAGTGTACAAATTACAAGGTCACTCCTAATGTCCATAAATGACTTGTTGAAGCACAGAACTGCCTGGGCTTTCTCTTTTTAAAAATATTAGTGAACAGCATGAGTAGGAAGAAGTGTTCTTGAGTCTAGTGGGAGGGAAAAAAATACAAAATTGTTTTTCTCTCTCAAGCATAATAATATAAATATTTAATTCTCTGACAAATGAGAATGTTGACTGGTTTTGAATAATCGCTCTCTCCCAAAACAGTTGCATTCATTTTCATGTGGTGCTGCACGTACAAAGTGACGGCACATCAAGGTACTGGCTCCTGCACATACTAATCGCATTTATGTTCTGTTCTGCTTGCTCAGACATAGCTGGGAAGGTGTCTCAGGTGTTGATAGAGGCACAGTAACTATGCATTTCTTTCACATCCTGAATGGTTGGAAGGTAAATCTGATTACTGTGGAGGAACATTCTTACAATACCAGTGAATTTTGACCTGCAAGCCTGCAATTTCAGGAAGAGAACAGGGACTTAAGCCCTATGCTGGGACAAAGGCTATCGTGTTTTCTTTTGTCCTAGGCACAGTTTCTGAAGGCCACAAGTCAGGGCATAAAACCAATGTTCTGGTCCTGGTAACCGATGTTATCCTAGCTCAGGTGAATCAGTGCTCTCACATCCTGGCCTTTACTTCAATCGGCCCTGGATGTAATTCCATTTGAAAGAGTTCTCAAATACTTGCAAAGATTGAAGGTTTATGTGTAACACTTCCCCGCGTACAATAAACGTGTATTGAAGTGAGTCTGTGAGCAGACTCAGCAGGGCCAGCAGAGACTCTCCACCACAAGCAGTAATGCTCTTGAACTTCATGTTTCAGCAAAATGACATACACGTTGACCTGAGGGACCTCCATTTTTTGTCAGTTTGTCATTTTCAGTAGTTGTCATTCTTTATGCTTTTCCTATTTTGGGCTTCTGCTAGAGGGAGTGGAAGTAAAGCTCTTCCTCTTCTTCTTTCTGAACTCCAAACTGTCTGAAATGGCGATTGAGCAGACAATTTAATCCTCAACATGGAAATAAATAAAAAGCCAAACAGATGGTTGGTGGTGGGTATTACTGTTAATCCATGCACATGTAACGTGCTTGGAAAGTCAGCGCTCACCTGTAGGTCGGGTGGCAGTGGTGACTGCAGATTTATTTCAGCTGATGTTTTCCTCCACCCAGTGTGTGAAATGGGTTCACTGGCCTGCACTCATGTCACTGAAAAAGCCTTTGCTATAAGGATGAGCACAGCTGTATGTCAAGCTCCCCTCTGTTCCCCCCTGCAGTATGACTTTGTGGAGCTCCTGGACGGCAGCCGGCTGATCGCACGGGAGCAGCGCAACCTGCTCGAGTCGGAGCGAGCGGGTCGGCAGACGAGGTCTGTCAGTCTCCACGAAGCGGGTTTTATCCAGTATTTGGATTCCGGCATCTGGCATCTGGCCTTTTATAATGATGGGAAAAATGCGGAGCAGGTGTCCTTCAATACCATCATTATAGGTAAGCATCATCTTCAAAGCTCTCACCAAAAGCTGGGCTCTGGTTGTGAAGTTTTTAGCAATCTAGAGATAAGTTTTTGTAGTCCGGTGATCTTTTTTTACAGATTTTCAATTCATAGCATTTCTTTTGCTACTCAGAAACAGATGCAGAATATATATATATATATATATTATTTAATTGGTCTAAGGCACAAGCTATGTACCTTTTTATAAAGAAGTGCTTGAAAGGAGTACACCGTTGTCAAGTCTTTGTTAAGCAGCACAGAGCTGTATTTTGAGTATAGAGCTCATCTTCTTGTACCATTATAATTGGAGCCTTCCTGTTGGCATGTAAAGTCATGAGATATTACAGGCAGCAGCTATAGAAAATAACAGCTATGCATGCTCCTCAAACAAAGCGGACATTAACCCTTCCCCGAGAACCGGGGCATGCTGTCAGTCAGCAGCGGTTCGCGTGGAAGGCGCTGTCGCGCGGTGGGGCCGGTGAGTGATCCTGCTTTTTTTCCTGCAGAGTCTGTGGTGGAATGCCCCCGGAATTGCCATGGTAACGGCGAGTGCGTTTCTGGATCCTGCCATTGTTTTCCTGGCTTTCTGGGCCCCGACTGTTCAAGAGGTACCTCAGTCCAATCCTCTCCCCAAGTCAGTCTAAGCAAGCATGAAAACAAATACATTAGGAAAGAAATTGGCATGTGACAGGCTTCATAGATGTTCTTGTTTATGAAGCGTTGATGAAAAAACTCGATTTGAATCTTTCCGTCATGCTTTATTCCACAGCAGCCTGCCCGGTCCTGTGCAGCGGCAACGGGCAGTACTCCAAGGGACGCTGCCTGTGCTACAGCGGCTGGAAGGGCACCGAGTGCGACGTGCCTGCAACGCAGTGCATTGATCCCCAGTGTGGGGGCCGAGGCATTTGCATCATGGGCTCTTGTGCCTGCAACTCCGGATATAAAGGAGAAAACTGTGAAGAAGGTAAACGAGTAAATATTTACCCCAGCACCTGCTGTTGTTGGTCAGGTTTCCAGCTGGCTCATCCAGCACTATTGATTTTGCCGGGTCTAGATCATATGCACTAATACCAGGAGGAGAAAGAAGCCTGTTTATAGTTAAATCTTACACATACTGAAATATGTTTGTCGCATGGTATTTCTTCAAAAATCAGTTTAGAATACTAAAAATCAAGTTTTGGAAGAACTAGTATCACTACAGAATATTATACCTCACTTACCCTCAAGTAATCAAATGTGAAAGTTCTCACTAATGATATCTTTTTGCCAGTTTTTACTTTTTTTGGGGGGTATGAAGAAAGCACACAAAAAATAGATGTTGGAATTCAAGAATACTTACTGAATTTTCACAGTATAGAATAAATCATTAATGTATTGCTTTTGTTAGTGATCTTTTCCACCAACCACATTGTGGAAAGTGCTGATTCAAATGCATCACTGTGAAAAACGACACATCATTTTTGTATTCCAAAGATGTGCATAATAATATTCTTTCTGGTATGCTGCAAAATGTAGTTCATTTTCTATTCTATTTTTTTAGGGAGTAAAAAGTGCCATTTTCTTCCTCAATGAAATTGATTTTATTGATCTCCACGTACAAAGTAATGCAATTAAGTCTCTGGAATTAAATTTTCAGACCATTGACCCTACAAGTGTAACATTTTATTGAGTCAAATTGCTAAATTAAATCTCGTCATCTAAAGCACATTAAAGTGAATTAAGAAGGATAGAGAGTATGCAACTCATTTATTTCTGAAACACATTGAGGGTCCTGTAGAGCTGTCAAAACTCCATAGCAGTGGATCAGGTCAGTTGATACCAAGTGTTGCAGGGAATCTGGCAGTTGTTACGCTGTGATTAGGCAAAACAGAGATCAGTAGCCCGAGACCTGAAGCCAATCTTGTTGTAATTCAGAAAAATTAGCAAACCTTGAAAGGTTCTTTGTTAACTCAATGGCAGCCTGTGACTGTCTCGAAGTCAGTTATGTGCACGCACAGATCTCACAATACCAGAAAGTGGTGTGGAAGTGACATGTTTTTTACAAAGAAAGTTGCGGGTATGCTGACAGAGATTGGCTAGGACTCGTAGTCAATAATGATGATAAAGAGTGATTTAGCTTGTAGCCAGAGAAGGGAGGCTGGCACCAAGATACCTTGGTCTGCCCTGTCTTTTCCTCACTCGTTGCAGTGAAGCAAAGGTGAATTTGTCAGCTTCAGCCACTGATGTTTACTTTTAAGAGGAGTGCAATGCTGCATATTTCACAAGGTCTTAACGTGTGGATTAAGCCCAACAGTGCCGTGAGCACCTAGAGGTGATTATTGTTGTTAGAAATGACAAGTTTAAGCCAATCTTTCTCTTCTCCCTGCAGCGGATTGCTTGGACCCAGCCTGTTCCAGTCATGGTGTGTGCATCCACGGCGAGTGCCACTGCAACCCGGGCTGGGGGGGCAGCAACTGTGAAATCCTGAAGACAATGTGCCCGGACCAGTGCTCTGGCCACGGCACCTACCTTCAAGAGAGTGGTACCTGCACCTGCGACCCCAACTGGACAGGTCCAGATTGCTCCAATGGTAAGGGTTAAAAGCACTCATGTTTTGTAAAATGATGATGTCCTGGATAGCATCACTTTAATGACATTATTGTGTTAGCACTGGACCTGCCAAGCTGATGCAAGCCTTTCAGATGATGTTAGCATGAGATGTGAATTGATTCAAAGGTTCAAAATTGCTGATGAATTTGAAGTATTTGGAAATTGCTTTGTTATTATCTGTTAGCCACTTTCTCCTGATAGCTCACATGTAACTACAGAATCTTCTTTGTACAATATATATAAGTATCATCTTAATACATCCAGTTAGAAACTACAGCAGTGAAGCTAGAGAGTCCGTTTAAAAAATCTGTCTAGCTAATTGAAGACGTTTTTCTTGAAATCTTTGCTCAGACGTACCAGTTTGAAGGCAATGCAAATGCAAGAATGAATCCTAAACAGCTTTCGAGAAAAGGTGCAGGCTGCCAGGGCAGAAGGAGCTGGTAGAGGTAAAGAAGTAAATGGGACTTCTTGAAGTCTGAAACTGTACTTATTAAAAGTGTAATTCGAGCTTAGAGGAAATAGGAGAAAATGACTGAAGTTTCTGTCCCAGGAAGTAGAATCTAAATATTTATAATTATGACAGCAGCCTTTTGACAAATATAAGTTTTTAGAATATTGTTTAGTAGCCACATATCAAGAGACAAATCATGTCTAACTGTGAGACATGTATTTGTCTTAAACAGTTCATCTAACAACTCAGATGATTTTGTTAATGAAAACTGAACACATGGGCTAGTTGGGTCTGTGCCAGCTTATGAATAAATATAACTTTTTTTATGAGGAACCGTCTTTTTAAAGTAAATGTACTTCCTGACCAGGATCTGTGATACTCGATAATGTTTTATGTATATGAGAATGACAGGACAGAGTTCCAAACATTCAAGAAGTGAGAGAAGAGCAAGTGTCTTCTATTAAATGTGTTTAGCAGAAAAAAAATCTCATTTTCTTGAACTAAAAATGGGTATTAGTGAGAGATCTGTTGTAGTTCTCAGGCAAAACACAGATCCTCTATTTCTTGATACAGTGTCCATTACACTGTTTTTGATTATTCAGTTATCCTCCATTTTCTACTTACATTTCAAGGAATGATTGGTCGTTATAATAAATGCAATATTTTTGATCTCAGATACTTCAGAAGTGTCAAGCTCACAAAAGAGCATTGTAAAAAGACACACAGATTATTTGCTGAAGTTGTGCAAAATGACCTTCAAACTGGTACACTAAAGAAGTAAATCTTTCCCATAAACATTTTGTTAAGCTGCTAGAAGAAAAAAGAATGAGTTATTTCCATCAGAGGAGTTTATAGGTTTGAAATCAGCAGAGCTTTCCTCTATCTTCATCAGCAGTTTGTCCGTTAATTAGCCCTTCAATTCCACTTCAATTAAATTAACTCTAATTAATAAGTTCATTACAAAGATTGACGCACCTTGCTCAAAGCTAGTGTGCTAAAAGCTGATAAACACCTTCACCCTAATGAAAAATTGATTAGATTGAAGAGAAATAAACCTTTCTTTTTTGGAGCTGCGTTGACGTTTTGCGACTCTAAAGTTAATCAAACCATCTTGGATCTCTTAATCAAAAATCTAATTCAAAGTAGATATAAAATGCTGTATAGGAAGGGGGGGGGGGATTACAGATGTCTTTCTCCAGAAACATTCTGGTCTGTTTCATATGGGAAATGTCACAGCTCCTTGGTACTGTGTTTAATGTTCCACAGCAGTTATCCTCTACTGGGGAAAAAAACCCTTATTGAGTGGAAAACTGGAAACCTTTGATGCACTGAAATCTGTTGAAAATAATTTCAGCCTTTTATTACTAAACTGTTTGTTGTCTTTTACAAGAAAACAAAAACAAAATACAGTACTCTTATGAAGCAATACTCTTATGTGGTTACAACCAGCTGTATGCCAAGGAAACGAAGAATTCCCTCAGGCTGTATTGTAGCTTCTCTTTTTTTCTGTTGTCTGCTTAGCAGAAGTAAGGTTTTCTGGAGTCTGACTAAATGAACTGAAACTGTAAATGCAAAATCTGGCAGTCTAAATTATCATGTTGTATTAGCAGAGACTTAACATGCGTTGTTTGGCCTCTGTCTACCTTTGGCTCTTAACATATTTTTCAATTATTCTATCAGTTACAAGATCCTGTTACTATACGTAAATGACAAGTTAAATTGCTGTATGTTGATTTATTTTTTTAACAATCTATTATTTAAATCAGACTGCTCATAGCTGTCACTGATACAAATTTACTGAATGTAAAAGAGAATCATCTTTTATATTTAACAGATGTGTCAGTATGTCAGCATAGTACTAATTTGTCTCAGTAAGGCTGATTCTTTATAATGAAAAAATGTGTCAGAAATGGCACATTTTTACTTTGAAAGAAAACAGGGAGCAGGGTAGGGAGGGGAAACCTTGTTAAAATGTACTTTCATTAATAGTAGATTTTTGCTTACAATGTACAATGACCTAGGTATGTGGTACATTTAGTCACTAGAAGTATGTTGTAACCTCTAGGTTTAAGTGCCATATAACCTAAGTTACAAAAGGCTGCTCTTAAGATGTACATGATCTCAAAAAAATGTGAATAAAATTTACTTAGAGCTAAAAGAAAAACTGTGTACACTAAAGCACCACTAAGTCTAGTGGATAACTAAGTATTAACATGGAGATAAAACTCTGCTCCGTGTTGTGTTGGGTCCTACCTGGAAATGCCTTTCACTGTAAATTCCGTTGATTTCATTACCAAAGATTTTGCCTTTCTTGTTCTTCACATGTTGAATTAAAATCTAGTACTGCTAATTAATGCGCACCCTCTCTCTCCTGTGTGCACTCTCTGCCTCCTTTTTTCCCCTGTTCCCCTCTCAAATCCAGAAATCTGTTCGGTGGACTGTGGCACGCACGGTGTCTGCATGGGTGGAACGTGTCGCTGCGAGGACGGCTGGACGGGCGCAGCCTGCAACCAGAGGGCCTGCCATCCCCGCTGCACCGAGCACGGCACCTGCAAGGACGGGAAGTGTGAATGTAGCCAGGGATGGAACGGAGAGCACTGTACTATTGGTAGGCTGGCTATGCTTTAATGTGTCCTTGGTGCGGAACTCAAAGAGCCAGCACTGCTGGCTGTGTCTGAATAAGAAGCGTATTACTTTGATGCTTGTTTCTTCAAACAGAATATTTGCACTTGTCAGTCTGTGTAAAGGAATTGATATTTTAAGAAAGGAAATGGTTATATAATGGCTCATCAGTTCTTCATAGCTAGTTTGCTGTGAAAAGAATTCCCTTTTCAATCTTTTCTCTTTAACTGCCTTTTTGCCGAGGAGGAGCCTACACTTATTTTAAACCATAAATATTTTCTTTAATTTATACTTTTATATTTTTATGTGATAGCTTAATGTCTTTCGGAAATGAAGCTTCCGTTTGTTTTTCTTTTATTATTACTATTTCTCGGAGAAGAAGGTCTGAAAAGTGAATTTTGCCTATGCACAAAAACATCACTTTCACCTTGTAATATGAGATCTAACTACCCAAAATTACTTTCTTGTCAACATAATGCTCTATTTAAGAATTATATCAGTTTTTATATGTAAATAACAGCAGTTCCATACAGCAGATTGAGAAGAAGTAATCCGTATTACAGCTTCTATGTTGCTGTAATTGAGTTAGTTCTAGCATGCGGAAACCTTTGGAGATTATTGTGCCTTTATTAATGGAGCTTTTCTTACTCAGTTATGTACAGTATGTATGACCCATGCACAGCACATTCTCTCCACTGCCCAAGGCTTGACAGTGCGTTAGCATGGAAGATTACTCCTGTAGGTAAGGGAACTAAGGAGACAGAAGAAAGTGGAGGAAGTGTTGTCCAAATGTTTATAATTTTTAAGTTGGTTTTGAATAGCCGTAGAGCTAAAAAAATCACAAGATAGGACAGTAAGTCTAATAGTGGTAGAGGTGATGGATGTGAATATTGTGTGATTTTCTTTTGCTACAGGCTGTAAAGAGGCTGGAGTTCAACTTCTGTGGATGTTTTGGGAGGGCTGTAACTCGGAGTGTGTGGGCATGACTGAGTCATCACTGGGGCATGAGTATCTAGAGAAAAGGCCCAAGCTACATTCCCAAATAGCTGTAGCCTTGGCTGGAAGGCAGGATAGTGATGCTGTACGTGGCAGTCACAGGAAACAGTGGCCTGAGCTTTGAGAGCAGGGAAAATGAAGGTCTGTTTTGGCTGTATTACTGATACCCACATCATTACACCAGAAAGACAAGTCAAAATTCCATTTTGTACAAGGGAGTCAGGTGTGAAGTAGTAAGATTGATTTGTGAGTTATTTTTAAAGAAATCACAATTGATTTTTTTGTTTGTTTGTTTACAAATGAGAGTGCCCAGATGTAGAGGTGGGGGGGGGGTAGGGAAGGCAAGATGCAACTGTGCAGGACCCTGGGAAGAATTGATGGGGTTAATATTTTTGAGGAGCTTCCAGAAAACATGCTGACAAAGTGAGTAGCGAGGTGGGGAGAGAACTGCTTTTTAAACAATAAAATAAAGTAAATCTTTAGAAGTAGGATAAAACCTTTCCCTTGACCGCTTTAACTTGCCAACGAGCAATTACTCAGCAGATCACTCTGCTGTTGGTCTCACTGACCTTGGCAGCATTTCAAGGGTTGTAGTTATACACGGATGAACTGCTCTTGAACAATTTTTCCAACATATTAGGCACAAACAAGTTTTTTCTCAGTGCTGGCCAAGTAGGTTTGTCTTCCCACCTGTTTATTCTTCAAATGTGTGTTTACTTTCTGGCTGCTGCTATAAAAATAGTTTGATTTGTTTATATTACCCTCACAGCCTTGAAGACATGTAATGAGGTACAGTCTGTAGCCTGCTGTTAATATTTATTTTTCCTAGTGCTGTTTTCTTCAGGACCCCAGTGCTATGGAGAAGCCAGGTCATTTTACTGTTCATTTCCAAGAGTTGATCCTACTTAGTGGAGTAAAAATTGATGCTTCCTCAGCTTGGTAAATGGAGAGTCAATTTACTTTTCTCTCACCTGTCCTAGAGTATATAGTAGCTCCCTCTAAGCAATAAATTTCAAAATACTAAGGACATCAGAACGTGTCTCCATGCATACCAGCTCTTTAATGTCACCCTCCATTTGTAGCCCAAGCATTTTTCTGTTATTTACAACTCCCAGTTTGGTAGCAGAATATTTATCTAACTTCTGTTGAGCACAGGAAAGACTCCCACTCTGCCTTCATATCCCCAAAATTGAAATAAGGGCATCTTTCTTATTTCTGAGTCATTAACTGTTTAGCTACAGTAGTGTGAAAAATTTTAGAAATACAGATTTGTTTGCCTGATGCAGGTATTAGCTGGAAGGCACATAAAATGCAATGGTCTGCATTTACAACTTCTTTGGGAAAGGAACATTCCAAAGAAGTTGTAAATTTTTAGGCCAATGCACTTTATTCACTTTTGGGGAGAGGAATAGCCCACCAGATCTCTAGCTGGTCGCACAGAATGCAGTAGATAAGTATGCATTAAGTGCAGAGGTGCTAACTGGAATGTTCACTGAATCATCAAAGTCCATAACTCATTTGGATCAAAGACATAATGGTGTTTTTTTTGTGAGGCGTGAATGCCACTTCAAATGTAAAAACTTTCTGCACCTCAACTTAAAATTTTTATGTATTTCTAAATGTTGACTGTGTGTCCAGTCTCATTTTCAGTTATCCCACTGTTTGTATTTTTAGTTGACTTTTATTAAAGGACAGAAAAAAGGAAAAGAAAAAAAAAACATAAACTTATTGCTGTAATATAAAGAAGATAGTAATGGTACTCTTCTCTAAAATCTTTTACGCCCTTGATTGCTTTTTGAGTTATTATGTTTTTTGTTAATATTCCCAAGATCCTCAAATGGAAATCTGGCCAAAGGAAAGTCTAATTGCTCTAAAATTTCAGAGACCATTTGTTTCTTTTTATTCCAATACTTCAGGACTTTGAGAAGCAAAATAATAGATGATTGCAAAGGTTTGCTTTTTTTGTTCAGACAAAATTTTGACATCTGCTACTCAGCATGCATTTGTTAAACATCAACGTTTCCCTAAGGCCAGGGATCACAAGACTGGAAATGGGTTTTAATATACATTTAATGTTATGTACATTTGGTTTGTGAGAGAGAACAGAATAGACTAAATAAATTAGATTTTTCCAAGTTTTTCAAGCAATGTGTGTAGTAAAGTGGGCAAGGTTTTTTTGACTACTGTGGTAAGCATGATGTGTGCTGCTGACACCCACTGGTCCGTTGTGCATCTCTAGCAAAGGGTATCTCTGATGTAAACACCGTACCTAATGTGGGCCACACCTGTGAGTCATTTTCTTTGCTCTGAACACATACTTGCAAAGATTTACATCAAAGATATTCAGCAAAACACTACACAGTGTTGTGATTAAATGAATCTAATGAGAAATAAAGAAACTCAAGATTCATTGCTTTGTTTAGCACCTTAAAATATTGAACTAAACACTGGCACTATATATTACAAATACATGTTCCATTTTAAGGCTATCTAAATTGCTTACTGTCTTTTCCCTCTAGAAAATCATAGTATTTTACCATTTCTTGTATCCATGTGAAAGCAGGTTAAATCTACAGTTTATTGCAAAGCTATGGAAAATCACCTGTCAATTGTTTATTTGGTCTGGGAGTAACATTGATGGATTTGGGTTCAGCGTCCATGTTTCACTTTGTGAAGCTTAACCTGCATCTCAGTGTGATACAAGACCACACATGCACAGCTGGTGCCCAGGTGAAAGCCTGGATGAAAATTTGCTCTGTAATAAAGTTTTTATAACACAGTTGTGCTAAAATATGTTTTAGTTTCCTTTCTATCCTGGCTTGCAATGAGTTCAGTGACCCTCTCCTGTCTTAGTTGTTGCTCTGTGAGATTGGAACAGATATTTCACACGTCTCATTATTTTTTGTGATATAACTGTTATGTACCATGAGTAAATTAAGTAACTGTCTTAGGAAGCCCATAAATATGAATACTTTTCCAGCTGCTTTTCCATTAAACTCTGTTAGCTGAATGAAATTAGTAAATAATTATGTTGGTGGGGAATCTGCTATATCCATGTGCTGTGTAACATCTCAGTTTTACAATGCAGCTTAATTTTTTCTATAGACCAAATTAGTTTTAGGGTAATCTAAATTGCAAATTGGCCAATTTGCATTAAAACTATGCCTTCTTGTTCAGATTTGTCAACACCTCTTTTTTAAAAAGTCTTTAACATTAAGCATGGGTGGGTAAGACCATCTGTTTATGGAGCTTGCCTGCAGCTCCATTACTTAACACATGAGACAGGTTACAGCTGTTTAATTGTTATTGTGTTGAACGATTATCTTTCCATCCAAAATTAATGTTTATATATGTATGCATGGAAAGCAAGTCATTAAACGTAAGTGATCTAAATGTGGATTAATGTCATTAAGCATTGATATTAATCCCTCAGGAGGGCTAAAGTTAGCGTAGTGGTATTCAAGCTACTTTAGAGTGCTATGTGATGCTACCTTACCTGGTACACAGAACTGAAATTCACATCCAATGATGGTCTGCTGTAGAAGAGTACAGCTTATAATATGTTTGTATTCCCTTGGAAACTGGGATCAAAATGTTTTAGCATCTAAGAATTTTCCCTAAAAGAAGTTGAGAAAAAAATAACAAGGGTCAGAAAAATGATTAAATTAAACTTTTCTCTGCGTTAAATAATGTTAAAATCAATCAAACAAAAAAAAATGAATTTTCTTTAGCAAGAGCTTTCTAGTTTCAGCTATCTTAACTAGAAAACCAGGGAAGTCATCCAGTTTAGATTTTCAGAACTACAGAAAAAAGAAATCTGGAGCATGCTCTTGTAAGCTCATTTCCATTAGTACAGACTCTGCCCTGGTTAATGGGAAAAAAGATTTTGTGAGTATGAACAAACACGAAGGTATTTGCATGCTGTTTTTCTATGTGACCATGAGCAGCTCAGAGGTATTCCTAGCACTGAGGAATGCTTACTTTAAAAAGTGTTCTCCTTCCCTAAACCATGTGATCTGCACCTGCTTTCTTCAACATGTGTTTAGCTTAGGTCTCCTTGTATTACAGATTTCAAATAAGACTACATGGAAATGACACTTCATCCTTTTATAACATCAGAGAGCAAGTCAGGACAAATGTTTTGCTCCTGTTAATTAAATGAAGTCCTCATAGAAAACTTGGTTTACCTATATATCATTACACCATATATCTTTGCAGTATGAGTTTGACAAAATTATGGAGCATTTTGAGGGTTTGCTTGATGTTCCCCACCTTTTGCAGGTTAGAGGGAAAGCAACATATATTATGATGACCATCCTTATCTCAATACTGATGCTAATATGGCAAGTATGTTCTACTTTTCTACAGAGTTTAAATTACCAAGTATACTCACATTTCATAGTGTTTTAATGTTTGTGTTAGGCAAAATGTGCCTTAATGTCTTCATGCCAAGAATTCTTCATAAACATTAAGATTCTTTTGAGATTTTAAAATTTTGATCAGAAGAAAATGTTTTCATTCAAAATAGAATAAATACTGCTGTATTAATACATTCTATAATTATCAAAATTCCTCAATGTGTCTGTTTCCTTAGTGTAGAATTCATGGAATTACACTCAGTGCAAATTTCACCTTAAATTAAGATCTGAAGGAAGGTATATCCTTTGCCATTCAAACCTTTTATTTTCAGATAAAATCTGCCAGAGATTCAAAACTAATTACATCAATATCAATTAGGGCACGCAATAATTGTGAGTGAAATCCTACTTTCAAAATTAATGTCTCAAAAAAACCTGACCTCACTGGAGTCAGGATTTCACCACACTATTTATACCTGTACCATCAATGCAAAAACTTAATAGAAAAGAGAAGATAACTTTCTTGGCACCCAGAGGACTGATAACCACAGTTTAACAATATTTCATGGAATTTAGTGCAAATGTGGTTTTCATCTTCCCTGTGCCTGAAGAGTATGTTATTAATTTTCCAGGCCAAATCTTGAATATGCAAAATAATTTACATGCTTTGTAACTATTAAAATACTCCATTACCAGCTAACTTGAAGATAGTGCCCGCGTATCTGAAACTGTAAAACAAAGTGAATTATTTGTTCAGGCCTTAACACATTCCAAGACCAAGTATCTCAAATACAAATTATCTGTTACCATACTTTAAATTGCTAATTGGTTGATTTGCATTTAAATGAGGACCACATGTGAAGTTCAAGTTAGGCACATTTTCAGAAAACAGCAGTATCCTCTGAGATAAGAAGAATTTTAAAGTGTGCTGCAAAGCTTAATTCAGTTGAAGTGGCCAGAAAGTGAGTGCTATTGTAAGTTGTATAACTAGCTACCTGCTGGTCAGACACATTCTGAAAGTATCTCTAGTCAGAAAGAAAGACGGAAACAATAATTCTTCCCATCCCATCCTGTCCTGTTCCATGCCCTAATATGTTTTCAAGCCAAATTTAACTTTCATGCAGTTGTTACGCTATGCATCAGATTATACGTGCATCTGTCTGTAGAAGCTCTTTGAGAGTTTGTTAGAGGTCTCAAACAGGTATTTGAACTTTTTCATCCTTAAAGTGTGAGACAGTTTGAAATCCTTAATGGCATATACCCTTTCTTCTAAATCCTTTTTCAGTTAAATAGATGTTAAATAGAGAAATACACTGCTCATGAACATGTTAGAAAACATGTACCAAACTTACAATGTCTATTATAGCCTTAAAAGCAACTAAACCTTTTATTCTAAGAGTTGTGGTTTCCAATACTAATGATAAGAAGTCTTGTTTTAAAGTAAGATTGGGATTGCCTCCAGAACAAAAAATCTAGAGGATAGTGGGCTTCGGTGCCTGTGAATGTAAAAGCCCGTGGAAGGTTGCTGTGAGGAACTGTTGCAGTTTTGGCAAGGGATAAATTGCAGTGAATTCAATTCTCCCTGCAAAGACTTATGCACTAGGACTACATAGACGTTGGAGAAAAGCGCAGAAATGATGAAGGTATGATTTTGGGTTGAGAATTATGTTTTGGCCTACCTAGAGAGGAAAACAAAGAAAATTGCCGGAAACCATTATTCCAACCATGTGTTCCCCTTTACAAGAAGGGCAAGATGGAAATTTAGGAGTAAGAGTCTCAAAAGGAAAGTGTTTGTAATCCTCCTCTATTGGCAGCAACTCTCTGAACATATGGTACGTCTAAGACAAGGTTCTTACAAACTCAGAAAAAGGATGACGACCATGAGTTGCATACACTGGAAGAACATGTGCTTTCAGTACTGTTAGGTGATGAATAGAGAGAATTATATTTGCAAATGATACCAAAGCCTGCTGCCCCCAAGCACTTTGGAAGACGGGAAAAGAATTTAAAATTACTTTAACAAATAGAACAGGATTTGCAGAAAAATAGGTGCAATTCGATGAATGCAAGGTTTTGTGCTTAAGTCAGAATAATCAACTGCACAAAGTCACGTTAGGAAGCAGCTCACCAGGTAGAAGAGACTCAGAAAAGACTGTAGTGAATCATGAATTTGACATGAGTGAGCTGCTCCGCAGACAGGCTAGAACAGTGGCTTTAAAATTGTAGTGAATTGTGGCCTCCTGTAAGTTTTCTGGTAGCTGTATGGACCTCCTCGGAAATTTCATATGGATGCATGGCTTTTTTTAGTTAGCCTTAGAGAATAAAAGCAGTTGCATAAAGGAATCAATACATCTTTCCCTAAGTCTGCTATGGACAGGATAAGAAGTACTGGGTTTAAATATCACAAGGGATAATTTTTTATTACATTTGAAAGATGTTTTAATTGCCAGGGTAGTTAAGCTGTGGCTGGGTGGACATGAGAGGGACGTTCTTCAAGGTGCGCTGCTAGGAGAAGTGAACCAGAATGAGGAACTACAGACTGAGACTTGAGTAGGTTAGAGTGGTTAGGACAGAGCAGTCAAATGTTTTTTGGACCAGTTCCCCCAAAACAAACACAAAAAACTTGGTTCAGACGAACTGCATTCTCCCTAAAGTTTGCAATGAAGCTCTCAAGAGTTTCTCTTCTGTTGGCAAGTGCCTGTGAAAGCACTGAGAAAGCAGTGTGCCTCATCCCCTGCTACTGCTTGGCTGTGCAGGGAGTCAGCTATAATGTTCATAACACTTCGTTAGCACAAATGGCAGAAGTGTAGGTGGCTCATCAAAGCTTCCCTGTCACTCACCGTGAAAAAATGTAATGTCACAGAATGGAATTTCTTTTTTTCGCCCTTCCTTTTTTTTTAAAATTCATTTTGTGTACGTAAGACCTGAGAACTTTCAGCTGCCCAAAAGACAGGTTAAAAGAACATCAGTAACAAAATCAAAAACACAAAGCTGGGAGGCCATGAGGCAACACTCAGTTGGCCCTTCTGTCATTGTCATGATGATTAGAAAAGAAACAACATATATAGTATCAAATACATTGTAATAAAAATATAACTACATGGAGTGCTGAAGGAGGGCTGTCAGTTCTGTACACTGATGAAGGAAGAAGGGTATAAAAATTATTTTTTCCTCTTTTAGCTCTCTCAAATTTCTGCTGTTTTCTTTAGGAGGGAGAGGCTGTAATGTAACAAAGAAGGGAGGCAGCTGCTGGTGTTAGGGGAGAGGACACAGGGGTGCTGCTCGCACTTTCAGGGTAGAGCAAAAGCAAAAAATAAAAGTTTTTAATTTGGGCAGACTATGAATGACATGGCTTTGGTCACATTCTTTTGTATTTTTACATCTAGCAGTGCTATGAGGTCAAATTCTGCTCTTGCTGCAAAGTAACTCATGACTCCTGTGGAGCTGTTGAGTTGATGCTGTAATGGGCTATTATATGCTACAAAAAATACGTGGTATGTTGTAGTTTAGTGTGTAGATTACAAAGATTATGGTGGGTGAAAATGTCTTGTGAAGGGGTGTGGCAGCTTCACACTGTTGGATAACTGAGCTCCACTGCAGCGCTCTCTCACTCACCCTCCACAAAGGAGCTGGGTTAGAAAATACAATAGAAAAGGGCTCAGAGGTTGACATAAGGACAGGGAATTGTTTACCACGTACCGGGACATGCTAAACAGATTTAGCACAGGGAGATTAATGTATTGCTTATTGCTAATAATGGAGTAGAACAGTGAGAAACTAAAAGCAAACTAGAAACACCTTCCCCCCATCCACACTCTTCTGCCTCCTCCCCCTGAGTGGCACAGGGGAATGGGGGTTACAGTCAGTCCCTAATACTTGGTCTCCACCACTCCTTCACAGTCACTCCCTGCCCCTGCTCCACATGGGGTCCCTCCCACGGGATGCCGGCCTTCCCGAAATGAGCCTGGGGGGCTGCCCACAGGCAGCAGCTCTTCAAGAACTGCTCCCACACAGCTCGGTCCCACGGGGTCCATCCCCCAGGAGCAAACTGCTCCAGCACGGATTCCCCACGGGCAGCAGGGGAGCTCCACCTCCTGCCCTCTTTCTGCACTGCCCTTGGGGTCTGCAGGGCTGGTTCTCACTCCTCTCTCCCAGCTGCTGTTGCACAGTTTTCTTCCCTTTCCGAAATCTGCTCTCCTAGAGGCCCAACCAGTGTCACTCCCTGGGTCAGCTCTGGCCAGTGGTGGGCCCCTTTTGGAGCTGTCTCTGGTCTGACATGGGGCAGCCGCTATGCTCTGCTCACAGAGGCCACCCCTGCAGCCCCCTGCTACCAAAACCTTGCCATGTAAACCCAATACAATAATAATAACATAAACTACTAGAAATATAAATTTGCTATACAGTATTTAAAAACATGTCACTGTTATAATCCTTTATGACGGAATAATCAGAATAATGCAGTGCTATAAGTATCAATTAAGGAACATCAAATCAATGGGTATGTGACTCATGCTGATTTAAACAGGAACTGATTGGGATAAATGGATTTAATATGTACTTTTATTCTGTGGCTATTCTTTCTTACCTAGAGGAAGTAGCATATGAATAATCTAAGGAAGACACTGACTTACATCTCTGGTAGGAGACTAATGGGAGACATTAAATTTAAAAAAAGAATAAAATAGGTCTGGGTTCTGACTGGTTATGAAATATGACATGTTAAATGTGAATTTGCCTGACTGTTACCACTTCTTTGTAAAACACATTAATTTGCCACATATTTATATGCAAATCTACACCCATTTATAATACAATTTATATTTTATATTGACTGCCACTTACGTGTTCTTGGATTTTGACTGTCCTAGAAAATGTACAAATTTTATACTTGTTTTTCTTTATTCCATTTGAAGCTATATTAACTCCCTCTTGAAAGTCCCTGCTTGAAATAATACCAAAACTTTAAATTTCACAGTCTTAAACCCTGCAAGAAAACTGTTGCGCATACATTGTCTGGTCTATGGCTAGTTTATTAGACTCTTTAAGGACTTCACATAACCCAAATGTGCCAGATGTTTAAAAATATCACAAAGAGGAGCACCTGCAGAGATACTCCATCCTCCAAATCCCACCTAGAATTCTCTGCACAGAAGGGAAAATGCTTGTATTTTGTATTTCCACACAGAACTGGGTTAATCCCTGTTTCAGTTTCAGGGCCATAAGCATAAGGAAGATAGTATGGCTAGTTAAACCTCACTAAAAAGTTGTGCTATTTTTGGTCACCTGTTTTCTGCTTTATGATTCTAGGATGCTGCATGGTCACAGAGTAGTTTCTAATGTTGCCCTTAATGTCAAGTGATCACAGGTAGAAGGACACTGGGATGTAGAACTTGGTTTCTGCACATTATAGGTTTATGGTCTGGTACTGACTTCTTGTAAGACTCCTGGACACACACACACAAAAAGCAGTTTCTGGTTTCCTTTTTTTTTTTTCTTTTTAACGCAGATTGTCTTTCTGAAAAGTGATAGTATGAGGCGGGCCATTTGCAAGGACTGTTTTCTGTTGCCTAGGAGGTTTTACCTATGTTCCATTTTGTTACCTATCTGTATAGTTGTGGAGACATTTAATGTTTCACTGGTGGACAGATGCATTCCCTAGGTAGACCTAATTGCTTCAATTTTATGGAAAAAACTTGATTTTTCCTCCACACTTGCTGCACTATTCTAAGAGCAGCTGTGTAGCAGCAAGGGGAATTATACTGGATGAGTAAGAGAAGAATTTGATCCACCCTGAAATGCAGCTGTATCACTTTTTGTTTGTGGTTTATGTGAAAAGGTACTTACTTTGCTGCTGCCATTCTAATGTTCTATAATTGATGTTTTCATCTTCTTCCTTTGTCTCCCTTTAACCCTATCATTATAGAAAAAACAAACAAACAAACTGTGCAGTGGACAGCTGACACTTTCTTCAAGCAACAGGGACTAGAAAGTTTACACCTCTGTAGTTGTAGCAGTGATTGTGTCTTCTCTGGGTCTATGCAGCTCATCACCTTCCTCCTTCATCTCAGGAAGAATTTTTTCCCGTTCAACCAAACTGGAGGAAATTCTATGGCTGGAAATGCCTTTCGTACCTCAAATACACAAAGTTGAGGGTCAATAGCAAGTGACACACAGTAGTTGTCAGAAAGGGTCCACTGTCCAGCACAGTTTTAGAAAAGGACAGATTTTGAAAGTGAGCCCATATGGGCTCTGCTGGGAGATCTTGTCCGCAGCAAAAATATGGAATTGAATCTGCCATTGGTGACTCGGCTTTGCTTGTCCCTGCTACAATGGTCTGCAATGTCCCATCACCTCATGTGCAGGTGGCTGGATTTGGTAGACTTCAGTGGACCAGTCCTATGCGGTTTTGTTTTATGTATTTGTCCCTTTAACACAACTGCATCTGATGTCTGTTTCCTAAAAGTAAGGAGGGAACATACAACCTGCTGTGTTTCATGTATCAAAAGTAGGAGCCTGCTGCTTTAAACCCATCTTGTGCTCTATCTTTCATTCATCCATCTGTCCTCCTCAATTTTTTTTTTCCTCCTCAAATGTTAATTGTGGTAACTTATGAAAAAATAAGTCTTGCTTCTCTTGGATATACTGTTATTTATTTTTATACATCTAAAGCCTGAGTTTAACTGTCACCTGTTTTTCCAAATGAAGTGGATCACCATGCTGCTAACCCCACTATGCCCTCTTCAACCCTACATATATGGTCTTAACTTATTTACATAATCGGTGTGTGTGCTCAGAAGAATAACTGGTTGAATTGAAGCAGAAGGAAATTATTCCTCTTAAAAATACTGTTAATGCAATCAGAGTTAAGATAGTATGCTGGTTATGTTGTCAGAGCTATACGTGACCTGCAAATTAAAGATCTTCCAGTATGGTCAGTGTTTTAAGCTCAAAAGCTAAGTAATTACTCTTAGGTTGTGTTGAAAATTGGATTTTTTAACTAGCTTTGATTATATTTTTGTTATACGTAAAAATCAAAGCATGTAAAGAGAAGTGGGAAGAAAAAAGAAAGACCTAGGCTTAGAAATGTGGCATCTTTCCTCTGCAGACCTCCTTTTTAAAATACTATTTCATTGAGTCATGAGTATGTTTGCTGAAAAGAGAATTTCTTGCATTTTTAAAGGCTGTGAAATACATTTTCATTCTGTGATGTAAGACCTCTCATGTCAGGAGCACCTGCTTGATTTGCATGTGAATTCTGAACAATTCCTGTTTTATGTGACACTTCTGAAATGTCTGTCTGTTTTTTTTTTTTTCTTTCTTTCTTTTTAATTCTCAAGCTCACTATTTGGATAAGATAGTGAAAGGTACTGTATATTTGCTCTTTGATGACATGCCTATACCTACATGTATATTTTAATATCTGAATATATAGTGACAAACGTACCAGATTGGCAAAAGAATCTTCTCTCACATACATTTCATGGATTATAGATTTAATTCATATTACTTTCAACTCATCTCAAATTAAAAACGAAACCTTGTTTATGTTATTATCATGACATTTTATCAGTTATTATACCTTTTTGTACAAGCTGTATACGTGCATTAGATTTTGTTTGAACCAAAAACTGAAGATAGTATTCATTTGCTGTTTGGTTTGTTTCTTTGTGAGTTTTGTCATTAGATCTCTACCTATGAAACAGTAAATATTTAGGACACAAAGCAAAGCAAAACTCTTGTCATAAAACAAGTGTCATTAGTTCCAAAGAACAGATTAATTATAGATGTGTGTTTACATGTGGATAGATCAATAGAATAATGCAGGATTTTAAGCTTCGGTTTATCTGAATGTGGAAAATCTATAGAAAATTATTATTTGTATTTTGTATGACACTAGAAAAAGCTCGTATGCAGCCTTTTCAATCAAAAGATTAAAGGATGCAAATGCCTAACATGAAACAGCAAAGGGTTTTTATCTTCAGTTATGGTGAAAAATTTATTTTAAAAAATGTTTAAACTATTCCTACCCCTCTTTCCCTGAGTATATTTTTTATTCCTTATTTGTGTTTTGTTGTTTTTTTCTCATTAAAATATGGCAATATTCATGGCAATATCCAGGCTTTCACACAATAAGTCTTGAGTGTACCCAGTTGACTCCTAAAATGCTCTGTCAGTAGGGCAGTTAAATATGTAAGTCTTCCATAAATTAAACAGAAGAAACATTAAGGAAAAAATAGCTCTCTGTACATCAACAAATACTACTAGCAGCTACAGTCTGAAAGAATAAGCATAGCAAGACTAATTTCAGCCTAGCTTGGTAACACGTAACCATAACTGTAGCATCACCATACATCCTCATAAGAGGCTCTTCTCATTTTCTGCCTTCTAAGAGTAGTTTGACAAGAGTTGAACACTCTTCATAACTTTTTCCGAGTGTTTGCAATTTGAAACTCTGAGGTTGAAAGGAGTCAGTAAATTCAAAATTCTTCAGAAGAAAAAATAAGCTATTTCTTCTGAAATACTGTTCTGAGCTCAACTAAGTTTAACCAGAACAAGTCAGTAGACTAGTTCATAACAACAGTAGTTCTAGCAAGTGAAGTATTTAGCCACTTAGCTTTCTTTTGATAAAATTCTGCAGAAAATTGTGTCCAAAAATATCTGATTTATAGCCACTTTCTCATAAGATACTTAGTGCCATATCTGTACTTGCTTCTGTCAGTGTCTTATCATAGTCATAGATAAGGAACACCAAAATCTACATATTTATAGTGTTGTCATCCTCATACAGATCATGTTGGCTGCATGCCAGATTTCATCACTAGGAAGTGACAGCTACTGTTTTCTTTTTTCTTTTTTTTAATGTAATGTTAGACTGAAAACAATTATAGATTTTGGATATATTAAATTATTTTAATTGTTTCCCAAATTTTCCCTCCTTGGCCATAAAAGCAGACAAGATAGGATATAAAGGTAATAGCACAAAAGCCTTAGGGAGATTGTCACAAAAAATCACTCTCTGCTATCTGTCTTGAAGCACGTCACTACCGTGTTTTTGTTCAGTCTATCAATGTTTTATTGTGGTCCTTATGGTATTTCATTTTGTCCGTCCTAAGTAATCAAATACGCACAGCTACTACATTTAGTTGGAAATCCTGTTGGTCCTGTCCCATCCGTATGCAGCCTGAATCCTAATGTCTGTTAGAATAGATGCTAAGCTGCTTCACTATTTCCTGGGCTTTGCTTATTCTGTGAAAAGGAATGTACTTCTGGCATAAAGTATAGTCATTAAAACCAGCCTATACTTTGTGCAGTTTTTAACGCACTGTAATTTCACATGAATATACGGCAACTCTGAGACCAGATAAAGTTAATGTTCTCTTTTATTATGTGCCTAAAAACATCCCGTTTTCCTACTTCATAATTTGGAGGGATTTGTTCATAGTAACAGGGAGTTTAAACATTTTTGCCAGTAAGTAACCAATACTGCATAGAGCAAATGACAATACCAGCACAGAAAAATGTATTATTTTATACAGCTGTGTTTGCACTATGCACTCATCTCTTGTTACCCTGCCAAAAAAAAAAAAAAATTGAAAATCAAACTTAATTTTGTCTGGCCTGCAGGTATTTGGAGGATTGATGCATTTATTTCCTGCCTGTACAGGTAAGTGGTGTCTCAAGTGTCAGGCCAATCAAAGATGCCACTTTGTTAAGAATTACATTCCCCAGGTAATGTTGCTGTTCCACTCCATGTGCAATTACAGTAGTTGTGCTGTTATAAAGGCCTGTTCCCAGTAAGTGTCCCTTGTTTGTATCTTTTATTTGACCGAAATAATTGCAATATTTAAATCACCTGTGGTGTTCTTTGTCTGTTTCAACAGAGGGCTGCCCCGGCTTGTGCAACAGCAACGGAAGGTGCACGCTGGACCAGAACGGCTGGCACTGCGTCTGCCAGCCAGGATGGAGGGGAGCGGGCTGTGACGTAGCCATGGAAACTCTGTGCACTGACAGTAAGGACAACGAAGGAGGTAAGGTGTCATAGAGTCGTAGAATCATGGAATGGCTCGGGTTGGAAGGGGCCTTAGAGAGCATCTAACTCCAACCCCCTGCCAGCAGGGGGTACGCCAGCTGGATCTGTAACGCTGGGGAGGGTGTGCTGAGAACCAGAGGTTTTACAGGCAGGTGATAAAATGCTGCTACGTGCTCACATTTTACTAGCTCTGTAAGAAAACACTGAGGTATGCACTGCTTTCATACGGCATATCAGCAAAGCCTCACAAGATGCTTATGACAGGTGAGATAGGTACTTAGAAAATGACGGGTGTCACCTTAGTTTTCCTGCGGTGTTCTTTTGTAGTGGAATAAAGCATCATCTCAACTTAGTGAACTGTACTAGGGAAGAAATAAAAAGGAAGGAGTTCATGTTTGCAGTGACCTCACAAGGAAATTATCCCAAGAGGAAAGGCCAAAGAGGGCCTTTACATTTTGACCTATGATGCTATTGCTGGAAACAATTGCTTGCCCAGTCTACAAAGATAGCCTGTGAATACTCAGATAATTGACAGGACACTCCCAGAAGTCTTTTCCTTTTCTCTCTCTCTTTTTTTTTTTTTTTTTTTTTTTTTTTTTTTTTTTTTTGCTTGCTTCTCTGCAGTCTGTCACTCAGGTGACAGGTAACAATCTGCAGTAAGACTGCTGACTTAAGGAATCAATCTGCAATCATCGGTGTAGGGTAGGGAAGGGAGAGGGGCTATGACTTTGGCATGACTCCAGAATCACACACAAAAACAAGACTAAATGTGAACGCAGTCATATAGTAGGTCAGCATAATAATTTTGTTCTTTCTTCCATCCTCCTCTCTCATCAACTCTTTTTTTTTTATTTTTTTTTTTTTTAACACATTCAGATCTGGAACAGAGATAACAAACTCCATTAGGGACTCTGGTTGCTAATATCATCTATGGCTGACTTTGTTTTGCAGCTTAAGTCTGCATATTCCATTGCCATTGTTGGTTGGCTGTTTGCTCTCGTCTCCCAATTGCAGTTGGGATTTTAGAAATCACAAACATAAACAACAGTAGCATTTACTTCCCGAGGAAAAAAAGAAGTTATATGATCAAAAGAGTACTGCTATTTACTGCTTTACATATCATTGGATTTACTACACTTCTCTGTTAAATATTTTACATTTTAAGTGAACTTAGGATCCTGAAGAATATGATGCAATCTGGCATACAGGGAGCTAGTGTGAAGCTGAATTTCTGAAGGGAGCAAGAAGACTGATTTATTTCCATGCAGAGATGTGCTGTTCGAAGAATAAAGTTCATGTGGGCTGGGAGATTATGAACATAAGGAAGAAAGAGAAACCTTCAAGCATGAAAAGAGACAAAGCAAGGAGGAAGAAAAACTAGGTTAGAACATAATCTGGAGGAAGAAAGATAGATGGCAGGAAAAAAAGGGAAAAAGTTGAAAGTCCAGGGTCAGACTAAAACAGGTACTGTAAGCGTTAAGGAGAATAGAATGGCATTATGTATCAGAAAGTGAGCGGGAGAGTCAACAGCAGATAACAGAGCAGTAGGAGGAAGAGGAGCAAGGTGAACAGGAATGCACGTAAACAGAACAAGACAAAAGGAGATGCTCCTTCAGACTGAAAACAATAGTAGGTGTTTGTGAGGAAAAGGGGAAACAGGATGGGGAATTGTAGCAGAAGGATCTAACAGGATGACTTAAAGTTCAAAAAGAAAGAACAATATTGCAAAAATAATACTCTAATAGTCTAATAATACTCTAATTCGTGTTGCTTGTTTTCTCTTTATTTTTTTCATTACTCCCTTTACAGACATTATGCAGCTATGTATGAGGAGGGGATTGGCTAAACAGTTTTTTTGCCATGAGAGCATATAACGCTCTTTGTCACTGACATTTCTCTTTCAGTGGACCTTATTTTTAATGTGCATGCTTCAATAAGGAGCATATTCACTTCTAATCTTGATTAGTGGCTGAGGAATCGTGTTAGAATATAACAAATTAAATTAAAAGTTGGAAGCATACCAAACAAAACTGGGAAAGGAAAGTCCTTTTTACCAGAAACCCACCCAGAAAGAGAAGCACTGTTTCTTCCCTTTCCAAGAATATGTGCAATCAGCTCCCTGATCTCTCAAGCAAGCCATTCAGATTCCAGACAGCTGCAGGTGATGGCATGCGGATGCCTCTATTGTATTTGTTTACTCTGCAACGTTAGGTTATCTGAGCACTTCTGCTGAATTTATACTGATGACTACAGGTACCTTGATTTACATCGCACTAGGCTCAGTGGTAATATAATTGGAGTTATCTTAGTTGTTAGCTAATTGAAATACTGTGGTTAATGTTAATGTTTCATCATACACTTGATAAAATATATGTAATATATTAATATGAATATAATTCATTAATAACAGTGTCTGCTGCTCCTCTGATTCTTAACTCTTTCTTGGACTGATTGTTCAAATCCCATGAACATGAGCATCACAACAACCTCAATGGGAAAATTCTTCATGAGAAGCATTAATGGCATCAAAGCACCCATCTAGATATTACTGACATATGATGGGATGATTACTCATCTTCCTTTTAATACAGATTTTTGAGAGTCCTGCAAATCCTTTCCTTTCCCTTTAAGAATCACAGTTGCTTTATCTTTTCATGTGTTTGATTTGGGTAGTCTGTTACAGGATTTTCTTTCCATTTTAGCAATCCCCAAGGAATGTGTTTTCAACAAGCAGACCTTAGGCTGAATTAAGCTCTTAATGACTTTTGTGGGGAGAGGAGAAGTCAGAGTTGTCTGTGGGTGGAAGAAGCCTAACTTCCTTACTTGGCAAAAAATGCATCCCTATTATACTTTGACAAAGTGGGCCATGTTTTGTCATCACTGTAGGAAGAATAAGCTGTTGACTTTTTAGTTTAGGTGGGTCTTTACTGAACAGATTTCCTTTGTTAGGCTTGCTTTTTAAAAGCTCCTATCCAATTATTAAGAGCAGTTAAAGGTTTCCACCAGCAGAATTGAAAGGATTATTAACGTTCTTTTATTAGTAAAATTAAAATTAATACTATTATAAAGCAAAGCCTACTTAGCACTACACTACTGTGCTTTTGTAATTACTTGCATAGGCTAGGATGGCTGGCTTAGGGTAGTCATTGTCTCAGGGTAGTACAAACGCAGACTAATTTGAGTATGCGATAGGTATGTGTACAGAGATACTGCAGTAGTAACATTGAACAAGATACTTGTGTGCTGCTTAGGAATAAATCAAGCAATTTCTGCTTTTGTGGGTTTTCTGACCAGCTGCTTCTACGTGCAACCATTTTTGCTGTCTGTAATTGAGTCAATTTGTTACACCCCATTGTAAAACTGAGCTACATGAGGATAACAGAGTTTTGTTAATACAGTTTTCCGACCATTGCAGCCTCTTCCCTTCATGTGCCACTGGCACTGAAACCATCACGGTGGGATAGCCAGCATCACAGCTCCAAAACTGGGCTATTCCTTTGCAGGCACTGAAATTCACATTGTGGAGATTCTTTGCTGCCTAACTACACAGTTGACTTACTTACCAAGAATGTGATTTATATAGGTCCTTGGCCATGATCTACCCCTGGCGCTAGCAGAACTTGTGCCCCGGAGTTATTTTGTCCCGCATGTTGTCTTCCAGGAGTTCTACACATACACCTCAAATTCCATTCAAAAGTAGACATGCCCGCTGATACATCTTATTTTGTAAACATCAGAAACACAGGAATCATGTCTTGATTCTTCTCTTTTTTTTTTTTTTGTTTGTTTTTATTAGTCTCTACAAAAAAGCAATTTTGTCACTTCCATTGCAATTCTGTCCATTTTGATACAAAAGGAAAAGTAACATTAACAGAGATTTCTACACCTATACTTTAGCTTTTGAGGAAGAAAACAATAATGTGTTCATTATGTCTGCTGTGTATAGAAGCACCACTTACATCTAAAACAAAAAAAAAGGTACAAAATAGCCTTCTGAGACTGATAATGATTGTCCAACTGGCTAAAAGAATTTCTATTTTCTTTATAATTTTCCTATTGCATTTGAGTGATATAACTGATAAGCTCATGTTAAGCTAAGTCTTATATTTTTCAGGCTAAACAGCATTCATCGATATTTTGCAGAGCTATTTCAGAAAGGAAATTTTACCCTGCTTCACACAGTGCAATAGAGTAGGCAACTTAGTGGTACTAGATAGCTCTAGCCACATATGTACAGAGAAAGAATGAAAAATGTTTGCTCAGGTTATAAGGAGCCAGATTCATAACCATCCGTCACTCGCCTGGGCAAGTTGCTGATAAACTCCACAGAAAAATAACAAACAGCGTATCCCTATATCTTGGCTGGTGAAAATGAGATTCTTTCTCTGATTGATGTTAGCAGAGAGGCTTGTAAAAATGCATTTCCAGCTGATTAGTTCAGAAGGTGTCAATCTCATGCAGTTTTATGACCTGCAGACTGTACTCCAGATGTACATTTGCTTTTTATAAACTAACAAAGATGAATGACTAAATTTGAGCACTTCTTTGGCAACTGCATGAGATATTGCCTGGGAGACCATACAGAGATATAAAAAACCCAAACTATGCTTTTAACCATCAGTACCCCCAGCTTTGACACTGATCCAGGCTTCTAGAGCTAAAACCAGAAGGGATCTCGGTGCTTTAGCTGGAAAGGGGTTTCACATTGTACAAGAGTGAGACCAGAAAATCACAAGAAGCACAGATCATTTGAGGCTGGAAGGGCCTCTGGATATCATCTGGTCTCGCTGCTCAAAGCAGGGTCAGCCAGGGCCGGTCGCTCAGGGCTCTGTCCAGTTGGGTTCATCTCCCAGGATGCAGACTGCACAGCCTCCCTGGGCAACCTGTTGCAGTGTCTGATGGTTCACGGTAAAAAGTTTTCTGATGTTTAAACAGAATTTCCTGTATTCCAGCCTGTGCCTGTTGCCTGTGGTCTTTTTGCCGGGCACCACTGAAAAGAGCTCCATCTTCTTTGCACCCTCCCATGAGGATTTCATGCATTGATGAGATCCCTCTCAAGCCTTCTCCTCTCCAGGTTGAAGAGTCCCAGCTCTCTCAGCCTTTCCTCTTAGGAAAGGTGTTCTGGTCCCTTAATCATCTTTGTGGTCCTTTGCTGTAGCATGTCCATGTCTCACGTCCATTTCTCTCATGTACTGGAGAGCCTGAACTGAACCCAACTCTCCAGGTATGGCCTCTTTCTGACACAGCCCAGTATGTCATCAGCACCTTGGTGCTGATGGGGTGCACTGCTGGCTCATGTTCAACTTGGTGTCCACCAGGGCTCCCGAGGTCTTCACAAAGCTGCTTTCCATCTTGTTTTCCGCCAGCATGTACTGGTGCCTGGGATTGTTCTGTCCCATGTGCAGGGCTTTGTACTTCTCTTTGTCAGACTTCATGAGGCTCCTGTCAGCCCACTTCTCCAGCCCGGGAAGGTCCCTCTGGATGGCAACACAACTCCCAGGTGTATCAACCACTCATCCCAAAGAAAAATCAATGATACTACTTTTCTCTTAAAAAAGTTTAAACTTTGATATACTTAACAGGGACTTTTTCATCCCTTTTATTTTTCTCAAACTGACTTCAATGTCAGCTGAGTTAAATAAGAATTTTAAATGTGCAAAAAGAATAGAAATCCCAGCCCCTCGATGTTCTGCCAGGCTTCCCACCAATCCACACAGCACGGCAGTTCTTAGAGGAATACCTTTAGAAGATCTCTGTTTACTTACACTCTTTCAACGTATGATTGAACAAAAATGGATGATAATTTTCCCTGCAGAAAGTTTTACTATAAAGCTAGATTCTTTTGTGAGAGAAGCAGGCACGGGCTTCCTCAGAGTGCTGCATTGGTGTATTTTTCATTTTAGTGCAGCAAGCAGGCTCCCTCTCTAATATAAATGGAATAATAAAATGTTTGAGCTATTTCAGTCTTGCTGTTCTTTTGGGGAAACAATTATCAGCAATGTGATACCATATTACATTCATCTGGAAATTTTCTGTAGCTGACATTTCCAGGCTCATTTTCCTTACGACTTTACTTACAACAAATTAGTAGTTATCAATTTGATCTTGATTTTAATCTTTCACCAAATTAGATTTCCAGTGATGTGACAGATCTAATGCTCATTATATGTGAATATTTCAGCACATAAGCATAAAAGCACCCATGTGTTTAAATCTTTTTATAGTGGCCAGTATTCCTCATCATTTTATTCAAAATAAAATCTAAATGTTAAGTACAGATTTTGTTCTCATATACATTTTCATGCAAAACAGTTGTGGAAATTGCCTTTGCCACTAGCAACAAAACCTTTCTGCCAAAGCATAAAGGAATTCACCTTGATAAATGTTGTGAAATATTTAAAGCTACTCACAGCATAGATATGCTAAAAAGTTCAGGAAAACAGCAGAGTGGGAGTTACTTGTTTCTTTTCTCTAGCAAGCCAAATAACCTCAGATAAAAGCTACTGAGACCCACCTAAAATGTTTAATATTTATAAGTTAGCAGTGTGTGCAGAGGCTGAGTTCCCTTCATTTTCTGGTTTGTTCCACATGTTTATAGAAAAGTATCGAATAAAGACATTTAATTTATGCAAGATCCTGAGTGCATTTAGCTTGCTAGGATTTCCATGGGAGTTTAAGAACTCAGTGGAAACAAACTAACTTTTCTTTAATTTAAAGTGAATTCATTAAAATCTTAATTATTAATACTCTTTCATACTATGTAATTTTTTTAATCTCTCTGCTTGCTGACTCATTCACATACAAAAGGGCAGGAGGAAGAGTTTGTTCATTTGTGTGAATTTCTGCCAACAGATGGGCTGGTTGACTGTATGGATCCTGACTGCTGTTTGCAGAGTTCTTGCCAAAATCAGCCTTATTGTCGTGGGCTACCTGATCCCCAAGATATCATCAGCCAAAGCCAACAGTCGCCATCTCAGCAAGCTGCCAAAGCATTTTATGACCGGATCAGTTTTCTTATCGGAGCAGACAGCACTCATGTCATACCTGGGGAAAGTCCTTTTAATAAGAGGTGAGCATGACTCAACCTTTACTCATGAATACAAAAGCAATTGAAAAGCGTGTGAGGTGCATGCTAGAAGATCCACTGTGATTGAAGATTTAATTGAGTGGACTTTCAGAAAGACATTTTCTCTTAGTATATCAGATTGCTTATTTTATCTCATTTCCTAAAAAATTCAAATTGCCAGTGCCACTAGGTTGCAGCAGGTGTTTGCCGTACATAGTACCTGTATTCTAATAGGGCACTTTATTAATGATTAAATAAATCTTTATTTAACCAGTTGATTTGGGCTAGCACAGTTGGAAATATATCAAAGCAATGAAAACACTTCAGAAGGAAAAGCAAAGCTACACTTTTTAAACTGAGCTCACTAAATAATATAAATTATGAATTAATGTAATAGAACTGTTAAGTGCACGACAGTGTAATTGCATAAACTATTTGACTGGTGCTCTGCGAAGCAGTAATGACCTGAAAATAAACCAGTAACAGGAAGCAGGTGTCTCGGATCTCACTGAGTGAAAGAAGATGATTTACACTAGAACCACTGCGTTTGCAGTAATTTCACAGCATTAATGTGTTTGGGCACAGCAGTTGATTAAAAGTTGTTGCACAAATGTTCCTTATTGCTCTTTTAAATTTTGTACTTTGTAGTCCCTGCAGTTTTACAGATTGCTTTGATACTAATTGAAAAGTACATTTTTCTTTAAGAACCTGCCAGAAGTATGACTTACAGAACATCTAGAAATTATAAGTTCTTAAAATTCTTCAGTGTATTACTGGGCTTAGTAACTCAGTACAGAGTTCATACAAAATGAACCAAAGTAAACTCAACCAAATTAAAACTAAATGATAATCTGTAGATGTTGAGGTATGTGTTTATACAATGTCATTTATGTGAATTTGTAGATGAGTTGAAGGCTCAGGAGTGATTTTGTTAATTAGAGTTGATACCATGTCGAGATGTATGTTTGTTTGCTGTGCTAGCTATTGTTCATTCAAAAGAGAACTAAAAAAATAAAATAGATTTGTAATTTGATATTTTTTTCACAGCCTTGCATCTGTCATAAGAGGCCAAGTATTAACTGCTGATGGAACTCCACTCATTGGGGTCAATGTCTCCTTTTTACACTACCCAGACTATGGATATACAATCACTCGCCAAGATGGAATGTGAGTACACTTTGAAGCACTTCTAAGACATCAAGACAGTAAATAAATAAATAAAGAGCTGCTTGTAAAAATAAACTAGTAATTAAATAACAGAAACAACAGACCTGAAAAAGTGGTTAAGCAACGCTGCACTTTGTACATTCTTCAAATAAATATAAACATACCATATATGTACTTTGGAAGTAGAAGGCCTTGTTGAATTTAAATGCAGCATCCGAAATTCTCCATTCTCTTAGTGCAGTATTATGTAATGTAATTTAATTGATTTCTCCATTGTTCCCAGTAGAGCTATTCTTTCTTCAGATCAGTACAGTAGGATGAAGAATCAATCAGTAAAATGGAGGCTGTGGATGGCTGTGGGAATTTGCTCAACAGCTGCCACTATTTTTTTTCTAGGTTTGACTTGGTAGCGAATGGTGGTGCCTCTCTCACACTGGTGTTTGAGCGATCGCCGTTCCTGACACAGTATCACACAGTGTGGATTCCCTGGAATGTCTTTTATGTCATGGATACCCTGGTCATGAAAAAGGAAGAGAACGACATTCCTAGTTGTGACCTGAGTGGATTCGTAAGGCCAAACCCCATTATCGTGTCATCACCTTTATCTACCTTCTTTAGAATTTCTCCTGAAGATAGTCCTATCATCCCAGAGACACAGGTAAAGTGTATTACAAACAAATAGTATTTTATCTTAGGCTAGAATTAAGTAACTATAGTGAAAAGACTGTAAATTAATTGTTTTTAAATAAATAATCCTGATAAGAATTTGCAATGTGGTTATTTTTAGACCGATTTGTTTATTCAATGTGATATTTTTTTTAATTTCATTTTTTAAAAATCTAAGAAAACTTGGTGCACGCTAGTGTCTTGTTTTGTATTTGTTTGCATCATTAAAAGGACAGAATGTCTTCATCAATCAGGCACTGCCCCATCAAAATGGACACACTGTAGTACATCAAACTTCTTAGACTGCCCTCTTGTTAGAAATGTACTTCAAAACAGAAAATGAAAAGTGTTTTTCCACTGTGTCAAAAAGAGTCATGCAGTTCAATTTATCAATTTATTTTTAATAGAGAGCATAACACTCCTATTTCTTTTCATACTGAAAAAATCTCTGTTTTTGATGCTGAGGACAGGCTTACAAGGCAATGAGCGTGTGTGCTAATGTACATCCTCAGAGCTTGTGATGTCCAAAGTAAAACTTAATATCAAAAGCTTGTTTGCAGCTGAAAGAGCTGCGACTGGAATGTATTTTTCTCTATCATATGTTGTGTTATCTCAGATAACTGATCACTAATGTAGTCTTCCTCAGCTCTTAAAGTAGAGTTGTGTTTCAAGTAGTATTTATGTCATTATTGATTTCTGATAAAACTTATTTCATTATTGATTTCTGATAAAACTTTTCCTACTGAAACAGCACTCTTTCTCCTTCCTCTTTTTCTCTCTTCCTCTCTCTCCCACCCTCACAATGTCATAATTACACAGGGCATGATTTTTCACGTTCACTAAGAAATATCCTTACATCTTCAAGGGAAATATAGAATTCAAAAAATTTTAGAGCTTTTTAAGAAAATAGCAAAATCATTAAGCAATTCATGGAAGGAGCAGGTTAAAAGTAAAGATGTAAGGAAATTACAACTAAACAGTCATACAAATCAAGACCATGCTAGGAAATTGTTGCTTTTATCCTATCTTTCTGTGCTGTTGTTAGTTCCAAGTCAATTAAAAAAAAAGGATTTGCAAAACACAGTCCACCGAAAAACAGCCTTGATTTACTTGTTTTGGCAACAGATGATAGATTCGGTTCCTGAAGTGATGGCAAATGGCTTAGATAGATGGTGTATAAATCAAGAAAAAGTAATAATAGAAAAATGTCAGAAAAAGAAGTCATTTTGTGAGCAGTGGGACTAATGAAGTCTAGATTCCAACTAATTCCCACTGCTATAATTGCAGCTGTCTGCCATGTCCAGTCCTTCCCCCACTGACTGCATTTAGCCTCTTTCTCACGGGAGTGCCAGTTTGGATACTAACTTCCCTACACAAGTCTTTTTTTTTTTCTTTCTAGTCTTTTGTTCTTGTTGTTGGGTTTGTTTTGTTTGATTGATTGATTGTGGGTTTGTTTGTTTGTTTGTTTTTTCTAAAAACTAAAGGAACTGAATTATCTTAGTGATTTCTACTATTGTTTCAGATTTGATTGAGATTTGCTACCAAGTTCAAAGGGTGGGAGATCTGGTAGGCAGGACTAGTGGCTCAGTCTGCTTTCCTTGCAAAACCAACTGAAGAAAAGGTCATATTTCCCTGAATACTAGGTGCTAATGGGTGATTTCTGATGAGGGAACAAAAGTAGTGTTGCTGTGTATGCAAAAAAAAAAAAAAATCCAGTAATGTGTAAAAAAAATCAAGAAATATTTTCTTTCATATACTTTGTTCATCAGACATACATGTATGTAATGCCCTGCTTCAGCAGGTGGGAGCTGCACAGCCGTGCCTGGGAAGTACTCTTCAGGGTCATATTCCCCTCAGAAACACTTCATGCACAAGTCTGTCTCCCAAAAAATTCACCAATCTTATAAAAGATGAGCAGGTTCAGATTCCATTAAAAACTGCCTGTTCAGGTCCAGAGGAGCTGCTATAAATCTTTTCATTTAAAAGAGGGTGATGCCAGTTTAAAGCATGGGAGGCTGGCTGAAGGCATAAGGAAAGAAACCGTTTCCTGTGTCTTGCAGTCAGCATCAGTCACCCTGTTGGTGCAGTGTGACAGCGCTCACTGTCACAGACCGGAGAAAATGATGTGCTGCTATAATCATCATCATCCCTTGAAGTGCTTCATCATCCCTTGGAGATAATGTTTCCAAAAGAGTGTACTTAGTGGCTTATGAATCCCAAAATGATCAGAGGGGGAATTAAAGTCTGTGCTGAAGAAGCAGCACAAAAGAAAACTGAAAAAAGAGGACAAGTACAAGGAAACAAAGAATGCAGTAGGTGGAGAGGTGATCACAGACCCAGCAGATCATTACTCAAAATGGATGATAATAAATATATGTTAACTAAATTTGACTATTTAGACGTAATTTTTTATCCTCTTTCAGTTGCAAGTTAGCATGCTTTGCCTAGACTTAACTAGCTGAGATTAGTCAGCATGGAACAAGGAGTTAAACTACATGCAGATGAGTGAGATCAGGTTGCGCTGGAGCTGCTTATACGTATTAGGTAATATCATTGCTGTCTTTTTCCTAATATAATAAATGTCTGTATGCCACATATTGCATTGTGGTCTGGCAGAAACCCACGTGTGAGTCACAATGAGTTCTGAAAACTCACAACTCAATGAGTTCAGTTCTGAAACTTTTTGTGGCTTTCCTTCTCCTACACTTCCATTATTCACTGTTACGTATGCTTGCAAGGCTCCAAGATGCCTTCTGCAGGTCCTGAGCAGCTTGCTTCCATCACCTCAAGTGTGTGGGTGAATGAAGGCTGAAAAGTATTCTTTCAAATTGTATGTTTTCCTTCAAATTGTATGCTTACATGTGTTTAGAGGGAAGTGGCTTTGACTGCATCTGTGGAGCGTGACCTGCATGATTAAGGGACCAAGGCAGGTTTGGAGACCTACATTGTTAGGGGACCAATTAGTGAGAGTAGATGCTTTGGTTTAATTCCAGTGTTGCCTGGGTGAACTGTGAATGAATTTTGTCAAAACAGTTCAAGATTGCACACTTTTTTTCTCTGACTCTGTTTTACTACTGGCAATACTATGCAGCGGAAATTGGCAAAATTTCTTCACCCAGAAGAATTAAGGGTAAAATAGGGGCCTCTGTAACTTAATAAAATTATTATGTTTGTTACTTCAAGATGTCCAGGTTTTCACCAAATAAATTAACCTATTTTTTCATTAAACCTTGCAGTCTAATAGGACGCCTAGATATTTCACTCTTATATAGATGCTATATCCTGGTTTCACTTAGCTTAATCTGTAAACTCTGAATTTGTGCTGAGAAAACAATGAAGATTACTTCATTGAGCTAAATATTTCCATTTAAGTGTCCTTATTTTCCAGCAGTTTATCTAATTTTCTTCTCTTTGTTTTCTGTTTTAGACTTTATATGTGCCTCTTGGTTTATGCTTTTACTGACACATTTTTAGCCTGATAGGTATATGTTTTTTTCCATCCTTCTCTGTGGTATCTTAACAATGCTTTAACTCTATAAAAAAAAACAAGCATTTTTTCCCCTTTTCATTTCTCCTTGCTTTATATTGTTAACCCAGGGTTATGTCTTTATAAGTTTGCTTAAGAGCCTCAATTCTAGGGGAAGTTGTTTTTTTAAAAAAGAAAAAGATTTTTCCATCTTGAAATGAGCAGCTTCTGCTTAAAGAAGTATAATTTTAGTATTCTTTGGTCTCAAGCTTTGTGCAATAATAGTAGTTACCAATACTTACCCGTGTCTAAACATGCCATCTTTATCCCTCTCAAACCACGATGATGTTACATTTTATACAGCAGTTCAGCTCTTTACATCTCTGCAAAGAACCTTTTTCTGACACTAGAAGTTCAAGTTTACACTCATTTGTGAATTTTTTTCTCAAACCCTCTATTGAGGTTGCTCATCTGACAAAAATACTAGGCAATACAGCAGGCATTTTCCCCCTAATTGAGTGTAAATTCCCAATTCAGGGTTCTTAATACTATCATAGCATGCCACCTGAATCGCATTGTGGAGCAGGAAAGCATTCCAGAGCCTGGGCAGCTTTAGTCCTTCTGGCCAAGGACGAGGAGTCCTGAGCAATTTATGTGACTCAGTCACCCACTTGAACTTTGGGGAGAGGAAACTCTGTCTTTGAGAAAATTGAGGTGACCCTTATCTGAGTCCTGTAGGTTAAGTATTTCATAGCTTTCCTCCCAAGAAGCTTGATCATCCGTAAATAAAATGTCAGCCCTTCGAATGTGGTGGGGGGGCTATAACTCAGTCCCCGTAGGGTGTCAGCATTTCTGGAGGTAGTTTGATACTCTGTCGGGAAAAGGTAAAGTACAGACAGATTGGTTGTGCTGGCGATTCCTGATGTGACTTTTATACCCAGTGACTTTCCTGATTGCTTTACAATTGATGTGTTGTCATGGCTCCCATAGGATGCTCTCTGCTGTGCCCGATGATTTAACGTTTCAGATGAACATTAAACTGTTTAATTCTCTTTGTAATGCTTGATTCTAGGAGAGAGATTGAGATGCATAACCTTACCTCTAGATTTCGAAAGTTCGCAAGAAAATAAGTTACTACAGGGAATATTTTATGGAAAGAAGGAAGTTATAAGTCAGATTTCCAGCAGATGTTTGAGGCTTCTGCAGAAACTAATAATAGGGGTTCGGGTTTTTTTTTGTTTTAAACCTCGCTGAGAACTGCGTGTGTCCTACTTTCTAATTTGATAGTAATCCAAATACACAGTGGAATTTCTTGGAAATTGAAACTTCAAGGTGTCCTCTTTATTGTCTGTTATCTCAGGCAAGAGTATCAGAAGACCACCTAAGTGTTTAACACTGCTCTTCCACAGTTAAAGTTGTAAAAGAAACAGTGGTCTTAACAGGAGACCAGTCAAGTCCATTAAATTGTGTCCTATTACAAGTGTATTATTTCTTTTTCTCCTCTTGCTTACGGAGAACTCCATCTGTTAGACCAGATTTAATGTGCAGTAGATGAGAGTCCCGCTGATGTCTTGAGGAGGAATTTGTCTTTTGTTCATTGGTGTTTTGTGTTGTTCCTTCAAAGTCTTAGAAAAGGAATATGTTCACAATTGCTTTTCTCTCTAGAGAGTTTTGTTTGTTTGTGCAGAAAAGATTTTCTTCTCATCTGGCTTAGATACTGTGTGTATATAGGACTGAAGGAGAGCAGACTAGATTTTCAAACAGAATTGATACAACTCATCTCCTTCCAGGTGATGGTACTGCTTGTCATTTCTCTCAGTGATGCCAGGTTGATGGTGGGGGGAAAAAAGAAACTTTCAAAGGTTAAGAATTAAGAATTTCATTTGTCCGGTGTCTTCCAGTGCCTCCTTTATTTCCCACAGCTCTGTTACAGCCTTGCTGGAGGTGAAGAGTCATATCCTTACACATCAGGTTTTAGTAACCATTTATGCCAGACCATGAGCCAAAATACTATTTCTGATTTGTTGCTGCTATTGTTAAGGGGAAGGAGGCAAATGCAATTAATAGTATACAAATCTATATACCAGCAGTAGTGCTAACATAGGTAATGTTGTATTATCTGTTGCCCTCCTCAGGACCATAGAACCACATATTTTGATTCTGTTCAACCCAGTCAATTGTTTAAAAGCGGTGTCTGAGGATTCTCTAGCATAGAGAACACTGGAGAAAACCTGAGCTACAGAAATCCTGAGCTAACATAGCACTTCTTCAGTAGCCAGCTTTTGATGGCACTGAAGTCTCAGGCTTAATGTCAGGGATATTTGTTCACTCCCTGAAGTCTGCTTTCTACTGATACTAATTAGTGTTTGGTCTTCAGGGTTCAGGACCAGGAGACAGGTAGGTAAAATACAGCTTTCCAAACGTACTTCCCCAGGAGTGCTCTTTTGACACCACAAAGGCTCCGGGCTTGTGATTCAGCATCCTTTGCCCTCTATTCCCCCCACAGAAACATTATGTTTATAGATGTGTCTAGATACTTCTTTTTCCTTATTTTCAATAAGCAAGGATGGTTGGTAGCTGTGCAGCCGAAGTGCTGGCTCTCAGTGTTTAGGGACATGATTCTAATAGAGTTTTATGTCCCAACTGAGGTATAGGACAGTATTGGCTGTCTTCATCCATGTTACACAGAAACCTTCCACATCCATCTATCACCCACTAAAGCTCCCCAGCTCAAAGGCAAAGACAAGGTAGAGGGGGGAGGAACCTTTTAAAAATAAAATTGAATCATTGCACCTCTCTGAAATGAGAAAGTGGTGAGCTGATG
This sequence comes from Aythya fuligula, assembly GCF_009819795.1. Lineage (NCBI taxonomy): Eukaryota > Metazoa > Chordata > Aves > Anseriformes > Anatidae > Aythya > Aythya fuligula. The sequence continues at coordinate 21,039,734 of NC_045562.1, read as the reverse complement.
TCTGAGTAGTGAATATTGATCAGGAAATATGGAAAAGCTTTCCCTGAGGCATCCTACTTATCTCAGTGAAATAAATGGAAGAATACTCTGGTTTAAAGTATTTACAATCCACAGATAATGCAAATAATAAACCACCTAAAAGTCCTTCCTGTGTTGCACCATTACCATGTGAACTTCAGGAGCAATTAGAGATCCTGACTAAATCTGAAGCTCTGCAGTGTTTTGAGGCTCTTTTGCCTTTATTATGTATCCATAGTTAGGATATGGATGGCAGCACAAGAAGGGGCTGTTTACACTTAGGTAGAAGATGCTTTTCTGCTGGTTTTGGAAAAAGCATTTGGGAAGGCTCTCCATACTCTCCTCTTCTCCATACCTCCACCTATTAAAATAAAGGAGACATCTTTGAAATCCTTCAGCAGAATGTATGAATTAAGCAGCTTTAGTATAACAAAGATGTTAGACTTTGCTATTCTGTAAAAAAAAAAAAAGAAAAAAAAAGAAAAAAAAAAAGTGAAATACTGTTCTTTATTTGTTTTTATTTTACATATTAAATGAAGGCCAGATTTAGATGATACTTCATAATGGATTGTTGTGTAGCACCATAGCATCATATCAAGCCCCGTTTTACAATATCTGCATTGTTACGTTTAATTTCCAGATCATTCACATGTTGCCTTTTTTCTTATCAATGCATAGGTACTTCATGAAGAAACGACAATACCAGGAACTGATCTGAAGTTATCATACTTAAGCTCCAGGGCTGCAGGATATAAATCTGTTCTGAAGATCACTATGACCCAATCTGTTATACCATTTAATCTAATGAAAGTTCATCTTATGGTGGCAGTGGTAGGAAGGCTTTTCCAGAAATGGTTCCCTGCATCTCCAAATCTGGCTTACACTTTCATATGGGATAAAACTGATGCATACAATCAGAGAGTCTATGGATTATCTGAAGCTGTTGGTATGTGTTTTAAGCAAAAGTTTGGGGTTTTTTTGCATTTTTGCTGTTGTCTTGAAAATAGAGAAACACATCTGAAATACCTGTGTCCATTAATCAGAAAATGTTTAGCATAATAAGATGAGAAACAATGGTGGGTAGTAAAGTATATTAAACTACACAAATCTAAACTTTTAATTATGAGAAAAGCATGCTTCAAAAGGAAAAAGAGACTGCTCACTGTCATTTTTCACCCATAGTTCTTACCCATGAGTAACCCTCAGCCTAATAATATGGTATGGTGTTCAGTCTGTGCACTCCCCATATTTTAGAGCACAATAGCATTCTGACATAATTCACAAAACGGGTTTCTTCTGTACCTGTCCTCTTCTAATAATTTTTAATAAGTAAGATTATTTTAATAACCCAAGATTACTTTTTAAAGTATTTTGAAATTCTGTTTAGTATTTTCAATACATCTAAGGAAGCCGTAGGGATTTTTAGGTAGCCTGTGAGAGCAGAAGAACACACACAGTTTAGGAAATTACATTCTTTAAACTATTCATCTGAACAAGTTTCTATAATTAATGAGGAAATGCACTGTTTTTTTCAGTGTCTGTAGGCTACGAATATGAGTCTTGCTTAGATCTGACTCTCTGGGAAAAGCGGACTGCCATTTTGCAAGGCTACGAACTGGATGCCTCCAACATGGGTGGCTGGACATTGGATAAACACCATGTCTTGGACGTTCAGAATGGTAAGGAGTTACGCTTCCTCTTCCTAATTTTAATACTCAGCTGCCTCTCAACTGCCCCACACCTTAGTCATCTCATTTTAGCTTTTCAAATGTTTGCTTCCCTATTTTAAAAAACTGAAATTACAGAATGCTTTGCATGTAATAAATGCTTTGCTTCCTCCTACTAATGCATATGCATTAATAAGTGCATCTAACAGTGCCATTCTCTGTTGGATATGTTCTCCAAAGAAACCACCCCCAAAAAATTAAGTGATGCTAAAGAGACACTGTTTCTAAAGCAATTGTAGATGTCACCATTGTTATTGGCACTAGCTGGATGTATGGTAGCAGTATCTGGAACACTTCTTTTCACAAAAAATTAAAAATTAAATGGCAATAGCAGGCATTCCTGCCGAACCGAGAGGTCTCCACTTCCAGTTTTAAATCCTTCATTTATACAGGAGATTTTCCCCTTCAGGTCATGATATCCCCAGCCACAGCATGACTGCTGAGAGGCGCATTTAGTGCATGGTTACAATCTATTCTGGAGGATAAGCAGTTGTTTCCACTGTCCTCTCATTTAAACCCTTCCCTGATGTACATCCTCCCCAGGATGCGTGGTCAGCTCAACACATTGCAGGTGACAAATGACAGTGCCTTCAGTCAATGAAGGCTCCTTATGCCCCTCATTATCAGGACAAACTCCAGTGAGCAAGTCCTCTTTAATCCCAGTGAAAAGATGAGGAGCAGGACACATTTAACAAGGACCGTGCCTTGGCATCAAGGTCAATTTGTCCAGTGTGTCTCTCAGTTACTGCCAGGTGGGTGCCATGCTAAGGAAACACCAGCTGAACACTGAACAGGAGGAAATACGTAAAAATTGGGCTAGAAGTGTGTAAGAAAGGTGAAATAGACAAAGTTGCATAGCTTATGGTAGAAGTTGGTTGCACTCAATTTTTGTGGAAAGGAGGTACCCAGAAGTAATTCAGTGGGAAGAACATCACTTCTGTGGTACCCAGTGTCCCTCAGAGGTCCTGCTAGTGCATCAGTTTATTTGCTGTGATATGCTAATCATCACCTAAAAGCCTTGCTTCTGGCTAGTAGAAAAACAAAGTACCCAAATAAAGGGAAAGGTGTACCTAAATTGTACCTAATTTAAAAGTGGGTGGGGAAAAGTGCATATTCCTGAAAGGTAATTCATCTAAAAATGTAAAGAGCTACAATTCTAAATATATATATATATATATATATATATATATATATATAAAATATTGATTCTGTTCACAAGTTGAATTGGCGGTGGCTTTAAATTATTTTCAAGAGTACATTTGACAAGTAATGACTTTTCAAAGTGACGTGTGTCTAATTGAATAAACAAAGTGGAGAGTTGTAATGGCAAGGTGGGTGAGCTGGAGAAATGTATTCAGAAGAGAGTGCAGACACTGTTTGTACGGACATCCTAAGCTACTGCAGTAAATAGTCTAATGTGCATCTCTTAGTCTGTGATAATAGAGGAGAAATGTGAAGGACCAATTTTTCAAGGTAATGACAGAATAAATCAGATGCAATAGTGCACTGTGCTGACTTGTAGAATTCCTCTGATGAAAATTATAGAACTCAGCTATTTCAGGCAAAATTATGGTTCCATGATTGTCATAAATGATGTAATCATAGGAGAGGGGATTTCGTATACTGCTAATGCATTCTGGCTTTGACTATTCATGAAAAATACATTCTCCTTCTTTTGATTTAGATTACTTATTTAGATTACTTGTTGTTAAGTTTCCATAAACCATTTTCATTCTTCCCGATTTGATCATGTTTATTGGTCTTATGTTTATAATCTCCCAAATTTTATAACATTAAAAAGTAGTGAAGCCACCTAAAGCATTTAAAGGGCAAAGTGTTTTTTCCTCATATCTTTCAGTATAAAGAATGCATTTTCAGTCTGTAAGGACTGACAGAGGAATACATCTTAAATTTCCTCTAAGCACCTCAAAAGACAAATGTATCCCTTAGCCCCAAATTGCCTTTGAAACTGTATGGACAATTGATAAAGCATTTATCACTGTAAAGTACAAAGTAAGTGACACATGGTTTACATGGATTATACCACGAAAAGGTAAATTGTGACTTATGAGTACAACCATAACACCTGACCATTAGTAGAGTACCCATTGATGGATTCACTGAAGTCTATAATACAAGAAGAATCTGGCAACATTTTTAACATGCTGTAAATTCAAACATTTTTTCCAAACTGAAGATTTAACATAAAGCATGCATTTTTCTTCTCGGTTTCCTATGGAGGCTATAAGGAAGAAAAATACTGCTGGCACATTGCTTTGTCTTTACAAAATTACTGTTCCTTTCATGCCTCAAAGCAGAATTAAGTTTAAGAGACAGGTTGGCCTGGCACCACAATTTTTTTTGTTTTTTTGACATTTTTAATAACTGCCTATAACTGCAGACATGGTATTGAGGCAGACTTTATTGCCAGAGGTAGATTTTTATTGTGAGCTGAGTAAAGAGCCTTTTATAATGTAAGAGTGTGGCAATCTCCAACTTTTTGAAGTAACTGTTTAATTCATATTTTCAATTTGTGGTAGTAATCTGCTTTAGATTACATTTGACAACATATTCATAATTAGTTAAAGTAGGGCATTAGAGATGCAATTTGCAAGTACATTTTTTTCCTTTTTAATGATATATACACAGGTAGAATTTCAGTTATTTCAGGAGAATTTCTAAACAGAAGTTTAAAATACATTTTTACTACATTTTTTGGACAAGATAATTTAATGCTTTGTGTGTGTTTTAGTGACTTTATTAAAACATTTGTAGTTCATAACTAAGTTCTGTTACTTGTAGTGAGAAAAAAAGTGGTGCTGAAACAATTACAAGTCCGTTAAACTATATTGCTCAAATAAAAAGAGATACTCAGAATATCTATGCATCATCTCCTGTACATACATTCAAGGTTTTTATAAACTTTGTTGTTGTTATTTTGTGATTTTTGTATTATCTGCCAGGAATCCTCTACAAAGGAAATGGTGAAAATCAATTTATATCTCAGCAACCCCCAGTTGTCAGTAGTATCATGGGCAATGGAAGAAGACGCAGCATCTCCTGTCCAAGTTGTAACGGTCAAGCTGATGGTAATAAACTACTGGCTCCAGTTGCCTTAGCTTGTGGGATAGATGGAAGTCTTTACATTGGAGATTTCAACTACGTTCGACGGATATTTCCATCTGGAAATGTAACTAGTGTTCTGGAGCTAAGGTATGTTATACTCACATTTGGACCTTTTGAGTTGTGAATTACTGATGCAAACTGAAGTGTGGAATGGATTTCTGATGTTGTGTAAGTTAGGGCTTCCAAATGCTTTTGAAGCAAAAAAGTGGACTCAAAAATTTTAACATGTTGGAAATAGTATTTAAAACTGAAATGATGAAAATTTACCATGGTAAAATACCTTAACTCTGTAAATGCAAACTGTGAGAATTTGGTCTTCCCAGAGTAATTATTCTGTGGGTTTAAAGAGTGAGCCTATATAGTCAACGTGAGTGGACCTCTTCACTAATGATAGATTTAAATGTTGCCTTCTTTTCATCTTCTAACATCCTTTCTGAATATTTTTCTAATAATGTTTTTCTGTTCTTTTTTACTTGCTCCCACCAAGAAATAAAGATTTTAGACATAGGTAAGCATTTCTTAAAGAAGATTTCTATATTTCTAACTGTTCTTTTTTCTTTTTTAACAAATGAATGCTTATAATGGACAAGTCCTTTCTGAGATGTATTATTAGGAAAGGGGAGTATTTTTCAAAAATAATGAGTTCATATGTTTTAGTTATGTCAGCTGTCAGGCTGCATCGTCCTTTCGGATACAAGCTCCTATTTTCTCATCACTCTCTGTCCACAGCCAGGCTTCTTTTTATGCTTGTATGTGCCCTCCTGCACTATCCCTTCATGCCTTCTTGCTCCTGTTCCTTTGCTCACACTTCCGCTGTTTCTATCAAAACTCATTCATTAGTCAGATCCCCCAAATACAGTGAGAACAGCATATAACTAATAGAAGTATTACAGAAGTAGAAATTACAGAAGTGTAAAGTGAGTTCATTTCATTAGCCTTTTGATGCTGAGCCTTTTCAAGCTCACATTAAACAGATGCTTTTGTTTAAATGTGAACTTTTCTTAGTAATGAAAGCTGAAATTGTCATGTAATAACAAGACTCCAGCAGTTCAGATTGTGAAGTACGTGAAGATTCCATAAGGCTTGTCACAGAAACAAGAGTAATCAGAGGGGTTGTAGTGCAGCATTCATCTGTCCTGGCATAGGTACAATAGTGGCAAGAACAGAGGCGAGGAAGGTGGATGCTTAGAAGTGCTTTGCCACAGCAGCTGTCACTGAAAAGGAGACAAAAACAACGTTATGCTAAAGCCTTGTTGGATACATGAAGCCCTGCAAGACTTTGTGTCAGACTTGCTAAGTACAGGGCTCAGCAGCCCTGCAGGGTCTCTTTCACTCCTTTTTTGCTGTCAACCCTTTTCCTTCCTCATTTTTCAACAAGGAGAGTCATATCTCGGTTCTCCTTTAGACCATTTTTTTTTAAGTTCACTTAAATCTGAACCTTCTTTATAAGGACAGGTTTTATGTTCAAAAAATTATTTCAAGTGGGTTAGGCAAAAAATTCCATGACTAAATAAGACGTTTGCATCACTGCTAATAGTCAGAAATGGGAGGTGATGCATAGTCTGGCTGGTTTGAAGTTATTTTCCAGGTGTGACTCTGAGGTAATCTGATAATTTTAGATTTCATTATTAAGTTTAATTTGCATTTGTTGCACTACTTTTAGAAGAAATCCCTTGTGATAACACAAAGCTGTGATTACAGCTGTATAAGACATTGTCTGACAAATGTGTGGAATACAGAGTAATACTGAAAATGGGAATTTGGAATGGACAAAGGGGATTAAGGTGCTGGTGCGCAACGAGGTGTGTTTTGCTGTGATTTAGTGGTGATGGTCTCTCCTACCTCCAGCAGAGTTGTGGTCACAGTCTCAGCTCTGGCCTTTCAGAAACAATTCAGTGAGGGCAAACATTGGGGCTTCTCTCTTTTATTCATGTACATGTTCATAAGCTCCAGACAGTGACATTGTAATCATACCGCACAAATTAGGGTAACAGCATCTTCATAGGCTTGTGTAGCAGATACAAAGTGGGGGTTCCTCCTGAGGTAGGCAGATGCCTTGAAGACCATGGACAATGAGCACTGCAGCAGTGGTCTTGGAGCCCAGCAGGCAGGGAGGTGTTGAGCCCAGTGTACAGCCCAACATGGTCTACCTGAGTCTGAGTTTTCTCTCCCATCACAGGACGTTTTCCCAGCGTGAAAACTCTTAGGGTTTTGCTGCTCAGGGACTTCTTAAGCCACAAGTGTACCTTTATGTTATATCCCCTGACACCTCTTCGTTCCCTTGATTTATTTGACATTTTTTAAACATGTAAACTTTGAGCATCCACCAGATCCTGTGGCCATGGGTTCCCCCAGCTTCAGGACACACTGCGAGAGAAAATAGCTTCTTTTGCCTGGTAAAATATGCATTCACCAAGTAAAACAGATGACAAGCACTAAATACTAGCTGAGAGCTGTTATCTGCTCAAGCATTCACCTTTCCTCACCTACAGACATGGCGGTTCAGCACAGAGAGCAAATCTCCCACCTCAAGGTGCCTGTGCTCTAAATTAGGGAGACGCTGCAGGTCGAATTTATTCTCTAATCTACCAGTGACCTAACGTTTTTTCAGTCTGAAAGCTGAGCTGATGTCTTTATACACCCTGCTGCCTATGGCTGATTAATGCTGATAGGCATTCATGGAAGCAATTTTTAGAAGGACTTTGAAGACAGGGAGGTCACTTGTAGGCTATGGCGATATCCTGCAGAGAGACAGAAAAAAGTTTTCTTAGACCTAAAAACAGCTTTGAGGGCATATGGTTTAGATGGCATACATTGGATGGGAGAGTATAGACCAGGGCCAGAGCAGGAAGAGTAGTGTTTTTTTAAATTCTGCATGGAGAGTAATGCAAGTGATCTGACAGCTGAGGATTTAAAAGAACAGCATAAGCAAGATAAAGCAGTGAGAAACAGATCATGACAGCAGCTAAACAGTAGGCAGCACTTACAAGTAAGTTTTTCTAACATTTTACCATTTTGCATTAAGAAAGCCAAAAACAGGAATGGGAAAATGTGCAAGGTCTGGTCACTGAAAAGGCTTAAGCTGTGTGCACACATGCACGTGTGTGTGTGCTTTAAATCGTTAGCACTGTTGATTAAGTGCAGATAGAACAAGATAATTTGTAGTTGTTTGTCTTTATTGGACCATGTTGGCATGTAACCACTTGTTTTCCAGAGCCCTGTGCAGCAGCCTGGCAATACTGAATGAGCCCAGAAGCCACTGGCTCTGCATTTTACTTCTCTGTTCTTGTTATTGGTAGAGGGCAGAGCCTTAACATTATTTCAAACTACAACGAAATAGAAGAATCTCTGCAGCTTTGCAGGTGTTAGATACTTAACCCTGTGCTATTTTAGAGGTCTGCATAGTGTGCATAAATGTCTTCTGGCTAGGAAACATGGTTTTCAGTGGACAGTGATCTAGTTCCTCAGATTGTGCCTTGCTCCAGAGAATTGGTGGTTTGTTCCTAACGGCTAAAGCTACCTCAGCTTTCTGACCTTCCCTTGAAAAGAAACACCAAAGTTAAGCCTGCTGTATTGCCTCAGAAAGAAACCATTAGACATTACTTAAGACAAATTGAAGAGTTTATATTGATTCAATAATATCCTATGTGCTCTCAAACCTCAGGGTTATTGGGATTATTTTGGATAAAATGAGAAAATATCCTTAAATTGTCGTCTGTATTTTTTAATAAGGATGCACTACTTATTACCAGAACTCATCCTGACTAAGAAGGACTGTATCATTTTTGCTGGAATTAATTAAAATATAAATGTTTTCATATATATGAAGAGAGCAGCTTTAAAAAATCTTTTTTAGATATTTAAAAAAAAATGTTAGGCATAAATCATTTAGTTGATTTGATGACTCTTTATTCCAACAACTGAAAAATGCAATTTAGGCAATGTTAAATGAGTTGAAGAAAAGTACCTTAATTTAGATTATAGTAGCATAAGAAAGGACTTTATTTTAAATTACAATGAAATAAAATTTAATTCACATTTTGCTATGTGTTTATATGTGAAATGTCTGCAAAGTTTCTTAAAGACCAGAGTAATCATATAAATGGGTATAATTTAATTTGCAGCCCATGGAGATATAAATAATTTGTACACTATATAGTGATCGTATAAATGATCTCTTTGTAAATTAAGGTTCGGAAAATACCTTTAAACTATTTAGTGCATTGGCAATAACAAGTTTTTAACAGACAGAAATTTGAGTTAAGGCTCCACTTAATTGTTTTCAGGCATGCTGTATAGCATTCAGCTCTGTAACAGGGCTTTTTAAGAGGTGCTAATCACTGTGTATTTGATTTCATTAGTCTGCTTCACTTGATTTCTTCCTTCTGCACCAACATGTTTAAACTCTTAAAACCAAAGAAAATCCTATTTATGCAACACATTTTTCTGTGTTTTTGTAATTGGAGAGCTATAAAAATCTGTCCCTGCTAAAAGGCATCGTTTGTTCACAAGTTGTTCCTGTTGGTCTCTTGTTGCTTTTTCCAAGTGGCAGTACATAAAAATGTGTTACATTAGCACAGTTATGTATTTACAAAATGTGAAGTACAGTGTTCTGCGAACAGATGTTTGGATATCACCAAGACTGGTAGATACGTTTCAGCAGCGCTTTTGCAAACATCAGAAGTGGAACTGACTGTTCTGACACTGATTCAATCCATTAGGAGAGCATCTGAAATTACCTCCTGTGTTTACATGACCTTATTTCAGTTCTTCATGCCGTAAATTAGGTCAGGAATCCTAACTGCGGTGGGTTAAGTTTCTACGTCGTAATATATCAACCCAAAAGGTACTCTCCAGGGTAGGTTTTTTCACCAGCAGGGGAGAAAAGACAGTAATTCTCAATTATGTAGCACCAGTGGAGAGGCAAAGTGTACGTTTCTGGGAAAATGGTTAGCAATATATATTTTCACTGTAATAAAGACTGTGTTGGCATAGTTAGTGGTTTTGTGCCAATGTGTACAGTTGTTTGAAATATGACTCTGTGTTAAGGAAAACGGAAAAGCTCCGCTCAGTGTTCTGGTGGAAAAGATGACATTTCCTAATGCGTTAAATCATGCATGTCACGTCTTTGAAAGCAGTGGATTAAACAAATACTTATGAAGGATGTCTTATCTCTTGCCTGTGAACTAATAATATGAACTCTGCCTTATCTGTTTATGAATTATATAAACCGTGCACCCCAGCAGCCTTATGTAAATTATAATAAAACGGAGAGGATGATAACAGCAACAAAGTGTAAGCTAGGGTTGGGGTCATGCTGCAAAGTTTGAAACTGAACCAAGGTTTCAGTCAACACCAGTTCTAAGACTCCACTGTTTTGATGTGGCCTATTATGGCGATGAGAAGTGTCTCTATAGCATTGTAGACAAAATCGAATTTTCTGTCCCAAAAGGATGACTAGTCTAGGTTGGCCTGCCTCTGACACAGGAAACAAATGAAAACCGAGAAAAGCTTTGGGGCCATGACCTCTGCTGCATAAGCCCAGAGCACCAGCATGATTGTTAACTATTTATATATTAGTACAGACTGTGTGTGAACTGAAATCTTTTCTTCTTGGTCCGACGTTGGTGCAATTAATTACAGCACAAGCAATGTGTAATTCCTTTTTACAGCAGCAACCCAGCCCACAGATACTACCTCGCAACTGACCCCGTGACAGGAGATTTGTACGTTTCGGACACAAACACACGCAGGATCTATCGGCCCAGGTCACTCACGGGTGCGAAAGACCTGACGAAAAATGCTGAGGTAATAGGAGGAACCGGGGAGCAGTGCCTGCCCTTTGATGAGGCAAGATGTGGTGATGGAGGCAAGGCGGTGGAGGCAACTCTCATGAGCCCTAAAGGTAAATATGAAAGTTCAGAGATGGGCACGGTCACGTTTAATACAAGAGTTGGTTCAAAAATGTAGTTTCGCATAATTTTTCCCAACGGGGAAAACCATTGAGGAAGAGAGCTGCAGGAGAGCCGGGTTAATTTTATAGTCAATATGTGGCTTTCATGGTTATTGAGCACTTTAAAATGCTCATTTAGATTATGTGTTTGGCAAACAATGGTGAAGATGTAAAATCAGTGTTGCATGTGGTCCCACTTACCCAGTGTTTCAGGTTAACTTAAATGCTAGGCCTTTTTCTGCCCTTAATATACACACCACTATATACATACCACTCAGGCCCGTAGTTATAGATAATATATTAATAGCTGGCACAAGAAACTAATTTTTATCCTCTTCACTGAAGGAATAGCAATCGACAAGAATGGGTTAATCTACTTTGTTGATGGGACCATGATCAGAAAAGTGGATCAGAATGGCATAATATCCACATTGCTTGGCTCCAACGACCTGACCTCAGCACGGCCTCTAACCTGCGATACCAGCATGCACATCAGCCAGGTACATGTTAACAGCCGCTAATTGAGAAAGCAAATCTGGGGCTAGAAATGCAAATGCAGCTTCCTTGCCCATTAAAATAAAACTGGGTGGAGTGTGTAATGAATATTTAAGAGGAGAATTTGTGGAGAAAGAAACCTATTCCAAGGATGTGAATCTCAGTGTATTCTCCTAGCTATAAATGCTGCTGTATTCAATTTTTCTGCCCATAAAGTTCAGTTTAGTTTAGAACAGCAAAACCATCAGCAGGAAATGTTAAGTCCAGTAGTAAATACTGGAAGAACGACAGATATATTAGAATTGTATTGGCATGTCGATGTTTTCTGAACTACTAATAGCCTACTAGGGTGAATGAGAGGATATATATATAATAGAGCAATTCTTTTTTTGTCTCAACAAGTTTGTATAGGTAAGAAGAGATGTCACTAGTGCTGTGTTTAGAAATGGAGCACAGTCCAGTGTTTCATAGTCTGGAATGTAGTAAGTTATTTTTGCTGGTGCAAAAAAATGACTACTGTCCATGAACACTAGACTGATAGCTCTCTTTATTTTTATTTATGCATTGGTGATACAAACAAGTATGGCACTTATTGGAGGGGAAATTTGACCTGTATTATAGTTCCAATGCTGCTGTTTTTCAATGAAGCAGTCATCTGGAAACCTGTCCCCTTACCTCCCTGAAATCTTTCATTTGCTGCATTTCTTTTTGTACAAGTCTTTTTGTCTTGATTGGTTACAGCAGATGAAAAATATCCGTACAGCATTCTCTAAAACTGAAGGTGAATTCATTCATTTCATTTAAGGTGCACTAGTGAACTGCGTAGTAAACCACTTCTCTTTGTTAAGGTTCGTCTGGAATGGCCTACAGATTTAGCTATCAACCCAATGGATAACTCCATTTATGTTCTGGATAACAACGTAGTTTTGCAGATCACCGAAAACCGTCAGGTTCGCATTGCTGCGGGGAGGCCAATGCATTGCCAAGTACCCGGAGTGGAGTACACGGTGGGCAAGCATGCTGTACAGACCACATTAGAGTCAGCAACTGCCATTGCAGTGTCTTACAGTGGAGTACTTTACATTACAGAAACTGATGAAAAAAAGATTAATAGGATAAGACAGGTTACAACCGATGGAGAGATCTCATTAGTTGCTGGAATACCTTCAGAGTGTGATTGCAAAAATGATGTCAACTGTGACTGTTACCAGAATGGAGATGGCTATGCTAAAGATGCCAAACTCAATGCCCCTTCCTCTTTAGCTGTGTCTCCAGATGGCACGCTGTATATTGCTGATCTGGGAAACATTAGGATACGGGCTGTGTCAAAGAACAAACCCTTATTGAACTCAATGAACTTTTATGAAGTTGCTTCTCCAACTGATCAAGAGCTTTATATCTTTGATGTCAATGGTACTCACCAGTACACTGTGAGCTTAGTCACTGGAGACTACCTGTACAATTTTAGCTACAGTAATGATAATGATATTACTGCAGTCACAGACAGCAACGGGAATACTCTTCGTATCAGACGGGACCCCAACCGGATGCCAGTAAGAGTGGTCTCTCCTGATAACCAAGTCATCTGGTTGACGATAGGCACTAATGGATGTTTGAAAAGCATGACAGCACAAGGACAAGAGCTTGTTTTATTTACCTACCATGGCAACAGTGGACTTCTGGCAACTAAAAGTGATGAGACTGGGTGGACCACTTTTTTTGAGTAAGTACATAAAATAAAGCTAGATGCTGTATAGTTCTATTGAGCTATACAGCACCACTTGAAATATTGCTAAAGACTGGTAAGTAAATGTGAAGATGACACTTAATATCAAAAAACACTGGAAGATACTTTTCGTTTTCCAGGCTGTCCACATCTATCTTATTTATTCTAAGCATTGGGTCTGCGTAATCTTAAATTCATTATTTTCAATTTATGTTTTATACATTAAAATAATTGTGAGACAACATCTCACTCTTGTCAATAAAGTTGTAACTCAGACAACTACGATTTTTACATTTGCATGAGAAACTAGATTTTTTATCCTCTTTGCTCATTAGATTGACATTGTTCTGCAGCAAATACTGACAAGAAATGTGCTTCACTGCTAAACGTTTTTTTCTTTATTTTTTTAACATCTTTTCTTATTACATGCCTGCACTTTCTTTTACCCACAAAAAGCTGGGTGGATTTTTTTTTTTTTATTTTTTTTTTTGAAGTGGTGAAAGCTTGTTTCCCTGAGTGGCAAATATCCAGGACCATCTCCTGGATGACATGACAAGCTTTCACACAGGTGGACCCTGGGTGGAGGAATCTGAGAAGAGAAAGCAAGATCTTGGGGGAAATACCATTCCTGTAGGAATAAACTGAAAACACAGACCACCAGCAGTGTGTGGTATACACGCATGCAAACACAACAGTGAGAGATACTAGATTTTTAATTTTACCAACCTCTGAAAAATCTTTTAAGTTAATTGTTTCACCCTGTGTAAGTCATTATATCATAAACGCCTGTTCATAACATTAGCAAAAAGTTTTACGGAATCCTCAATTACATTGAAGGAGGAAGGTCATGACAGTTTATAGATAAACTAGTAGAACCTGACAGTTCAGATAGTGCCTTTAAAGGCAGTTTCATCCCCTAATGAACTAGACTACAGACTGATATGCCAAGCAAAACATATCAAAAATACAGCTTAAAACACAATTTATTTTAATAAAGATTGATGTAAAATTAACACTGATTTTTTGCAGTTATCTCAGTCAACTGGAAAATAATGTGTGTTCTTAAATCACTTGAAAGACAGATGCCATGGTTGGGTAAAAATGTGTCTGTGAAGGAGTGGAAGATGTAAAGTTAGTAAGATAAGTAAAAGCATTAGAGAGCCCTCAGCTGAAGTATTCAGGATTACAAAGGGCATCATGAAAATCCAGTAAGTCATTCTTCTTTTTTTTTTTTTCCTTCTTTTCTCCTATCTTTTAGATGAAATGCAGTAGCAACTGCTGCCAAGGTCAGGGCCTGAAAAAAGCTTTCAATTCAACACACATGATAAAGAAAATAAAGTGCTGGTGTCAGGCAGCGGCAGCAAAGCCAAACATCTGTGTTCTGAGATAACTTCACATTTATGTCAGTGTACATTTGGCCGAGGCAGTACACAGGAAGGCTATGAGCACCTGTATCTACTCTCCAACCTTTACATTTGCCCATCAGAGACACGAGAGCAGCAGGTGCTGCTTCACTGCATATTGTGTCCTGAAGTGGAGACACGGCTAGAAGTGCTGATTCCTAACAAAGACAGCAGGTGGAATGGCACTGCTGCCAGTTTTAAGGTATTCTTACAATAAGCTGCAAGTTGGCAGGCCTTTCGGAGTGGGCACGATACCAAAGCATTAGCGCACGTCTGTAATATTTAATTGTGCATTTGTGCATTGCTGCGCATCTTTTTAGGTCCTGCCAAGAGGACACAAGCACAGCGAGGTTACACAGAGGAATGAGAGAGGCACAGAGGAATGAGAAGCTGTTCAGTCAGGAGGGCATGTGTTCTCAGTCCCGGGAGTTAGCCGTGTCCTATATGCTGAGAGACCAAAGCACAGCTTCAGATGGGCTGTAAATACTCATCTATTTCCACAGAGTAAATCCAGTATTTAACTGTGACACACAAAACCCACTTGTTTCCAATATGTGATTTGGGCAAGGCAGTCAATTTGGGGGATAGTGAAGTCCCTTACTGAAATTAAGGCATCTGTTGGGTACAGCAGGCACTTCAAATCATGCTGGCATTCATACTGAATAATTGAGGACCCAGAGTTTTAATCAGGGCAGTAATTTCTCACCACGATGTGTGTAGTTTTTGCGTGCCTACTGTGGTGCACTGCAGAAGCAGCTGATGGCTCCTGAATGTATTGTCATGGTGTCTGCAAGATCACAAGAAAAAAGCAGATACTCTGTTCGCCAGTAAGCGTTTTAAAGGCCTGTATTTTTCCTCATAGGAAGAATTTATGCTACTGTGTGTCATGAAATAGATAGTTATTTACTGAGTTTGTAAATAGCCCTCTTTCACATCTGGTCTGCTTTCGTGCAGGCTTTCTGGTCTGTGTTAGGTATGTCCAGCTGGCTTGCACAGAACCCAAAGGGCAGGCTATTCCCCTCAGAAAGTATTAGTATTATTTCCAAGCTGCTGTTTATGCACTTCCTAAACAATTGCCTCGGACCAATGTCTCATTATAAGTCCCAGGCTGAAATAATTATGGAGAGAGCAAAGCAATTTCATTCACCCCAAATCTGCAAGTGTATTAGGCTTTTGCAGAAGCAAAGATATTAATCTCCTCTCTGTATCCATGGTGAAGAAGTAATCTGTTTAATTGCAACACGGAAGATGGAGATTAGACATTTGGAAAAACTTCACTGTGAAGATTTTGGAGCCCTGAAGCAGACAGACAACAGTGACCCCTTACCCTTCACAGGCTGTCTTTAAGAACAGATGAGACATCTTTGAGGACTAACTTGGGAAGAACAGATCCTGCCTTGGGGTAGGGTCTGGACCATCTGACCTCTCAAGGTCCCTTGCAGTCATGTTTTCTATGATGCTCTGTACAAGCTAATACCAAATATAAAAAATTGTGCTGATTATGTAAAGCTACAGGGAATGAGCAAAAAAAAAAGCACCGAGTTATTTTTCTTGCCAAAACAGCATTCTTAAAGACATCCATTGGGTATCAGAGCTGCTTACTGTTTTTGGACATAAAATCCCCATACACTAAACTTGTGTCTGTGTACTTCCCTTTTGAAGAAAAAGTAGATAAAAACGAGACCATTCTGCATCTTTTATTCTGGGATCAGCAAACATTGTTTTGACTTTGCTTTTCAGTGGTGGTGATTTGTAATAGTAAATCTGCCTTCAGCTGGATTTCCAGAGGCTTCTGCATCTATTGCCGAAGTGGAAACCATGCATAGTGTTCAGGGGCTTGTGTTGGAGTGACATGGTGTGTGTGTGTGTGTATCTCAGCCCCAGCTTTTGGCATTTTTACGTTGGTAGGTAGGATGGGCTAAAAATTCTTCAGTTGAACATTTTTCTGCTGAAAAAAATGAAGTCCTGTTAAAGCTATAAGGTTTCCCTAGGATGCCTGGATAGGAATAAGAAATGAGGAGAAGAAATTGTTCTGACTTTCTTGTTCTATTTTGGTAATAGCAAAATATTTCAGTTTCATTACTGGATACATTTTCTTTTCATATAGGAGTTTGTTTATGTATTTTATTTACTTTATTTACTCTATATTATTACTCAGCTTCTCAAAATATTTTGGGAAGGGAATAAAGTTTATATTCCATTGTGAATTTAGACTTTCTTTCAACTCAGACTTAAAACCTTTCAACTGTTAGAATTTCCAATGGAATAGAAATGTCATTTTTCATCTGTGATTATGGCTGGGTTGTTTCACCATTTGGTGGTCATGCATCTGCTTAAATGGCAGAAGTTACAGTGGAGTAAAAATGCTGCATTTCTAGTAATAAAAAGATCAGTCTTCACAGCCAATTCGGTAATAGCTTTGTTAACTCTTGTACAAATCTGTACAACTGCACCATGGATTCTGCTGAGTTCTCAGTGATGCGGGAGTAGATTTAAGACAACTATTTAATTTTTTGTTAATTTTTTGGAGCAACTTTTTGGTGAAAAGAGGAACCTTTGAAGAAAATACTGCATCCCAAAATTGGCAATCGCTGCCCTGGCACATATGACAGCATCTTTTTGTGTTGTCCTTCTTCCCTACAATCTCAGTCACACCAATATCAGAGCCAAAAAGAAGTTTACTTTTTATTTTATATCATCTGGACACTAAATGATCTAGAGTTTATTTTATTTAGTCTCCACTTTGCCTGAGGGAAGGACTGGCATACAGGAAATACTTGTTTTATTCTATGTGGTTTTCAAAGTGAAAATTACAAGTGCTTGTAATCAGAAGTGAACTCCTAAGAAGCCCCGAGGTGCCCCTGTGCAACTGGCTCAGCGGTGCAGGAAGGCAGAGCCCCCAGCCTGCCATGCCACGTCTCCATGAACGCCCTGGTGTGCCAGCACTTGCCAGCCAAGTCAGCTGAAAATGCTTCAAAAGCTCACTTAAAAAATAAATTAATTAACTAATTATTATTATTTTTTCAAAAAAAAAAAAGCAGTGTGCATACAAACTGGCACCTGAGTGGTCTCTTCCTCACAGACGGCTGAGGACAAGTTGTGGTCAGCCCAGCATCAGGTGGCCGGGATCCATTCCCAGTGGTCCCGGCCTAGGTGTGTCTGCAGGCTCCTTTGTAAAGAGGCAAAGCGCTCAGTAAGTTTCCAAAGGCAGCAAATGCTACAGTTCCACACATCTACATTTTCTTTCATTTATGCCTCGTGCCCCCGTTTCCCTGAGAAGTGCAGACAACATAGCGATCGCCTTTGGCTTCCTCTTCCCCCTTTAGCTAATCTGAGGTAACTTTGCTCCCTTAGCTGTGAATTCTTTCCAGTAGCCACTGATTATTATCTCTTTCCTGTCTTCTCCACTCTTGCCTCGCTCTCCTTTTGGGAGCAATGTCAGCAGGCAATATCTGATCCAAACTAAGATGCCTCCTCCTCTTCCCTGCGATTTCACTCCCTTTCTTCCAAGTCTCTTTTTGGCTCTCCAGACCCTCCCCTCCAACTGCATTTCCTTACTTCCTTACCTCGTATCTTGCTCCTTGCCATGTCTCCTGTCATTTCTCTAAGGCGTGTTTGGCTTCCCTGCCTTTTCCTTTCCCAGAGGTGCATTTCTTCTCAATCCCCTCTTGTATCTCTTGACAGTCCATCCAATGTTTCCCCGGGCACTTCATGCCCTGAGCTCATTTGTCTTCTCATTCCTCTCCTCCCTCTCTCGCTCAATTCCTGTCTCCAAGGGAATGCAACAGAAATCAAAGAGAGTGACATTAGCAGGCAGAGCTCTTACAAGTTTACTTTGCTCCCACAGTTAAATTAATGAGCTTTCCAGCCCTTCCAGAAAGGCGGTGAAATTGTGCAGACTGTGAAATCCTTACGGTAATTTTACAGGCAAGAGAGTTGCAGGTGAAATGTATTTCCACTGCGTGCTGCAGAGTATCACGCTTTACATATGAAGCTTTTATTAACAATGCATTCATTGCTGTGGTTGCCTTAAAACTGCAGCATTCAGAGTAAGACCCTGCCTCTGGCTTGGACTTGTTTAGTTTCCCCGTGCAGCCGGCACATCATCTGTAACTGTCGGCATTTGGCAACAGGGAACAGATGATATTTTGCAGTATTTCTCCTGCTTCGTCTTAATGGCTTTCTGGTGGAGTCTGACTTGGAAATACCGAGTTTCTGCTTGCAAAAAGTCTAAGGAACTTTTAATGAAAAGTTAAATTTAAAGAAAAGCAAATATTTAATTTCAATCACGTAAAAATTATCTCCCAATAACAGTGTCAATTCACTTGAACTTTTACAGTATATTAAGGTGTTCACAATTCAGTTTCCATCATTAATATTTGTATACTGTTTCTTGTAAATTTGGGGGTAACTTTGGGTACATTTTGGGTTTTATTTCTGTTTCTACTTGTGTTCATTTTTCTATCACATTTTTGTTTCAAAAAATATCAAAAAAATGCCTACTCTTTTTTTCTTGCAATTTTCGGGCTTTCATTATAATTTGATTTTGTTTTCTTAAAAATACTAGAACCTGGTACAAAATTGTAATCTGTTTTTTGTTTTGGTTTGGTTTGTTTGTTTTTTTACCAGCTCTAAACAGTGTCCTCTGAATGTCCTTGGTATCACAGTGCTGTTTAGTTATTATTCTCCTTTTACCATCAACAGCCTTCTGCACCTTTTGCTTTTACTGTCGCTGCTTTGTGCTTCATCTGTCCAAACTGCAGTGGCTTTGAAGTAATTAACCACACTCATCACATCAGTTTTGTATAATGTTCCCATACTGACTTTTGCATCCTCACATGAGCCTTTACTTGCAAATCATGTCTTACAAGTGTGATAACATTAATCTTCCCATATTATAATTACTCAAGCAACTTAATTCATGTTCTCTTCATTCTTATTTTTTTCCTAAGTGTCTTTTTTGGGATATTTTCTAGATACCTAGTCCTTGCACATGTGCCTCTTTATCCACGTTGCTTCTCTGAGTCCAGCAGGCAGTGCACATATTACTGTCTGAAAGCACCTTTTAGGAACTAGCTGGTTCTCTGTTAGTCAACATTTGGTGTTTCTCCTCCTCTCAACATTGAACAGACTGAAATTCTAGTAGGTGTAACCTTCTCTCACCGTTTCATATAGACCCATGGAGGCAAGGCTGGCCAAAAAAACTTTAAAGCATTTCCCTCTATTCAAACTAGACAAATATTTCCTCTGCCCAGAGAGAATTCATGGAGAAAAATATCTAGTTGATGTGTGCAATTGTGCATGGCCACAGCAAACTGAAGAATATCCTGTGTTTTAAACCTTCTCCTAGTTACATTGGTACTCCACACACAGAACTGAGGACTCATGCAACATGGGTTTTCTGAGGAGAGCTTAGTGACAGTTGTGCTTCCTGTCTGTACTTACCATGTTTCTCTTTAGATAAATTGTTAATATATTTTTTTTTAATTTCTAACTTAAACTTCGTTTTGCCGAGAACAGAGATTGTGATCTCACAGTTTTCTCAGCAGGAACACTAACTCAACTTTACTGTACATTTCATAACTATAAAACAACATGCTGTTACATAGTCTGATAAGGGTTATGCTGTCAGTGGAGAACACAAACTTGCAGTTTCAGACTCATCCTACTAAATAACAAAGCAGACATGTTAAAAATAATCAATTAATAGCAATGTAAAATTTTTCAGAGAACTTCAGCTTGTACCCTAATTGCTCAGGTATCAGTAGCAGATCTGGTTTGATAGACATTTACCTGTTCCTTTTTTTTTTTTTTTTTTTGAATGTTTGCTATTTCTTGTCCTTAGAACTAGTCTAAGTAATAAAAGTAGAACTGAGAAACCATTGAATAGGTAATAATATCAAAATAGCAACACTGAAGACACATATCATTATTACATCCTACGTGCATGAGAAAAAAAGAAGTGCTTTGATTTCTGCCAAGAAAATCAGCATATGATGTCTCTGTGGTTTTGGAAAGCACTTACAAGTAAAGATAGTTCAGCAAAAAAAACAGTATCTTTCTTGCTAATGACATAAATGTCCTGTACTGTCAATCCAATCAACTCTGTTCAGGCTTCTGAAAGTATCCATTTCGCTTCTGGCTTAATCAGGAGCTTAAGAATACCATTTGTTCAGTTATCCCCACGGTAGTGTTCTTGTCCCATGTTCATTTTCTGTATCAAGCACGAGTCAGTGAGGCTAGAGCCAAGCTCGCTGTCTCTCCTTTACACTCACTTCACTGGGGAGCTGGTGCACTGAGCATGGAAGGGCAGCTCTAGCCTTCACGTAACAGCTGTGTTTTCAGCCCCACAGTATTCAAGCACAGCCCTCATGCTCAGGCCTCACCTTGCACTGCTTCTTTCACCAGGTGTTGCTTCGTTCACTTCAAAGCACCGTTCCCCCAGAATGCCTGTTCTTGGAAGTCATTTTGGACTAGGTCGTAAAAATGGTCAATCTTTCTGAAGATTTTGGTCATTTTGTTTTGTTTTGTTTTGTTTGAAGCAGGTTGCTACAGTTTTCATGAAAATGGGCAATTTGGATAGAGGAGGATGTCTGGACTGATCAGCTTTTTAGGGAGTCTACAGAGCACATGGCACTGAAAGCCATACCCAGTTCCCCCAGCAGATGAGAGTCTGTCACTTCAGCAGCCTGCACTGGCTGGGTATGATTCATGCACCAAAGCAGTAAGGGTGCTGTAATAAACTAACCGCAGAACCTGAACCTAGCAAAATTTTTTAGTACCTTGGCATTTCACTATCCTAAAAAAAAAAAAAAAAAATACATCCATATAATTTTGTGTTCCTTTTGCTAAGTTTTCTTTTCAAACATAATGTAATTTATTAAGTTCTATTATGTCCAAGTTATGGGTTGTTGTTGTTGCGACCCTGTAAAAACACCCGGATAGTAAAAACTTTTACAGTGAAAAAGAAAAAAAAAGGGGGTGAAGCAACAGTAAAGCTTATTCTGTAAACAACATCTGACCAAAGAGACCTGCCTTACATCCTTTTTTTCTTGAAAGGCCTGAGCACTCAGCCCTGATACTATAAGCAGACCTTAAAGCAAGGGCCAATCTGTCAAACAAAGTATATATACACCAAGATTTCTTCTATTTGAAAGGCCACATTCCAGTATTTATATCAGCAGGGCGCACTGTTTATTTGTACAGCAATAGCCAAGCTAGGCAAGAGGGGGGAAGTGACAGAGGAACAAAACGTGGGCCTCAGGGAGCCCCGAGATCAAAGCCTGCAGGGAGCTGCCGCAGGACAGGCGCTCGCCCTGCACACCCCTACAAAACCCCAAGCCCAGACCCCGTGGGGCTGGGGGCAGTGAATGCCTGTTAGAGGGTAGCTGAAAAGCAAGGCTTGAGCATTGAGGTCTTGTAGATAAAAGCCTGGCTGCAGCTCTGTGGCTGCCTGGCTACTGTTGTTTAGGTTCATCTTCGTATGGATGGTCCCCGTGCTATTGGCTTTGAATCTACTGTGCTTGATTGGAAAGTGTCAGCACTGCTGAGGAGCACCCCCAAAACCCTGGGAAGCATCTTCATCCCCAGGAGACACCTCTAATCTAAGCCGCACCACCTCTGTCCTGCTGCTTCCCCTTGCACACACACCAGTCATTTGTCCTCCTCTTCCAAAAACACCAGCATCGTTCGCACGAGTTACTTATCCAGACCTTTGTGCACGTACACCTTATGTCAGAAATGAGAGGTATGGCAGACTTCATGGTTTGTGAGTGCTTACAAGAATATAAATGGCAGATGCTTATCACAGCAAACAGCACAGTGTTGGAAGGCTGCAACACCGTATGGTCTGATGGAAGCAACAAGTAAAAAAGTTTGGCAGTCTTCTGGCAAAAAGTAAAGATAAAATGATGATAAATTCATGTACTGCTTCTTTCACTGCAAAGTACCATTCCCCCAAAACACCCATCTGGAAGTCATTTTGGATTAGGCTGTAAAGGTGGTCAATCTTAGGGGAGCGCCAGCACCGAACTCGCACTTGTTTTCATTGTTGTGCGATGAAGTGGAAAATGAGCATCAGAAACGCCTGGGCGCGGAAGTGGGCGAGCTATCGGGAGGGAAGGTGTTGATTCATTTCTGTGAGCTCCTTTCCAACAGACACATTTTCTGCAGTGATTTCAGTTTAGAGTGTGCCTGTTGTTTTGCAGATGAGTTATAGCTGTCAGGAATGGCCTATTTGGGTGAATTGTTCACATGTCTAGTATATTGAATGCCAGTTTACAGAAAAGACCGAAAACTATCCTTTTAACGTTATGACAAAATAGATACACACAAAAAAAGCCTCAAATGCTGGGGCTATAACAGGAGAAGGTGAAAAGAAAATTTGTCAATTACTTTCAAGCTGAGGAAATGTCTTCATTAAACATGGGCTGAAACATTCGTCCTGACCAGGTTGCTAAGATAAAAAAAAACATTACCTGAATTATTTAACCAGCTGTGCAGTTAGACCAGACTATCCCAGCTGAAGCTGGCCCTTCTCGGTGGAAGACAGGCATCAGATAAAGGGAGAGGAAAAGATGGCCAGCTGCTTGAATTCGGGCTTGAGTTTTCTGACACTTGTTTGAGCAAGACAGAGAAATTCAGCTGATACTTAACAGACTTTTAATGCCTTTCCAGCCTCTGTGAGTTTGCATTTTTCTGTCCAAATTCCATTTTAAAACCAAGTAGTGACAGATAAATTCCTATCCAGAATTGGATTTCAGGCTGCAGTTTACTTTAAGTGCTTCCAAGCATCACTCCTGGACCTATTTTCTGTGATTCGTATTCAGCTACTATTTTGTCAGATAAGTACAGGAGGAGTGAGATGGAGATGGAGGCAGAAGTGGAGAAGTAGAAGCATGAGAGGGAAAGTGAGGGGAGGCAAGATAAGAGACCTTGTTCATATATTTAAGGTTCTGTAAGACTGGTAAGAATACGGTTGTTTTTTTCTCATGCTTAACAACTTTCCAGATAAGAACAAAAGAATAAATGCTACCCTTATTAGACAGTAGTCCTTTATTTAAAAAAATAAATAAAATCAAAGCTCTTGTCATAATTTACAAGCTTACTAACATATATCAAGTTGTCATTTACAACACATATGCTCCCTTCTTCCCCTCTTGCTAGGTAAAACAAACCTGAACAAGACATACACAGATCTCATTGTTTATGTTTTTCTTTTCTTTTCTTTTCTTTTCTTTTCTTTTCTTTTCTTTTCTTTTCTTTTCTTTTCTTTTCTTTTCTTTTCTTTTCTTTTCTTTTCTTTTTTTGTTTAATCTACCTGTTATATTTTAAAAAATCTAGTTTACTATTTTGGGTTTCCTGATATATTTGCACTGTGAATTCACAAGCAAGGTGCTAAACCTTTTAAGGTCTAATACAAACTGTGCAAATAAAGGAATACATGCAAACAGTATATAAATTAATATTGTGTTTAAGAAGGCAGGTTATAATGTATGCATATCTGTAAGGCTATAGAATAAAAGCCAAAAAAAGGCAGAATCATTTGTCTGTCCATGCATCCGTAGGTTATTTTCAGTTTGTGCATTCAGTTTGTGCCATAGCAGGATCGTCCAGTCACTCTTGTTACAAACTAAAAGCAAAAATGTGTATCAAAATTGGGAAAGCAACTCAGAAATGGAGTGAAGGGGAAGAGCTACCTAAATGTCATGCTGTTGAAGTTAAGAGTCTTTTCCTCTCTTCCAAAAACCCACTTAATGGTTGAAGATGGGCAGAATAGAGCTCCCAGTAACCTGCCATGCCCAGTTTTAAAATGGGAGGACAAGAAAGTTCTGTATCAGTAACAAAATTATAATGAAAGGGAAGCTATACAAGCTATGCATTTGTTTCCTTGTAATCAGCAAGATAGCTATTTTATTACTGTTTTAGCAAAGCAATGATACCCAATCAAGGTGGCTTCTCCTTACTACAGTTTTCAAACTGCAAGTTCACTTTTTGGAGGGACTAAGCTTCAGGTACATCATGGGAGGCTAAACACGGCTGAAAGAAGGTGTTTGCAAAATGACAAACATTCTTTAATGCTGAAGACAACAGTCTTCATTGTAAATGTGAGCACAGTGGCCACAACAAGCTCAGTGAGACATTTCACTGCCAGGTTAGGGTGGATTTTCAGTATGTATCTGAACACAGTGATTATACACCTAAACCAGCAGCACACCATACTGCAGAAGTTTCTGCTCTCACCCGCCAATAAGCAGCATATTGATATAAGAGGCTTCCTGTGAATAACATGAAACAAGTAGGGTAATGCTCCATGAATTTTCTAGCCACTCTTGATAATTCAAGATGTATAAAGGAAATGCCTGATGTGCTGAGTGAGTATGTGGCAGTACTTTTCATTCTACTGTCAAAATTATACATGTCTATATTTTGAGATGTATTCATGCCTCATTTCTCTAATACAGTATCCCAACTAATAGTATAATCCATAACCAGTCTTTAAAGAAATACATAATACACATTTGCACTGTATGTCTTGTTATCTGAAATGTACAGGAACCTTGTGCCTTGCTCTTAAACCTGACATGTTTACAACAGCTAGAAAAAAAATATATGGAATTTATTTTGTTACGGGAATATGCTGCAGAGGTCTGTGGAAAAACAGTATCAGTCATAACTTAGCTATTGGCTTTAGCAACAACCTTTACTATACACTTCATTTCTATAGCTCCCTATTTTATGTTGAAGTAACTTCAAATATAAAACGTTAATAATGCTCTGCAAGCTGGGGTCGAGCTAAATGTGCTCCAAACTATGATGCAACACACATGAGAAAGAAGTCAGAAATAAAGAAAGTAGGGCATTTCCATCTGTGACAAGGATTGCCAGGAAATTATCACTGCAAAGTGAAAATTGTCCTACATAGACTAGAACAGAAAATGGTCTGGGAAGGAATGTAATTAAAACTAAAGAAGATGAACAATGGAAGAGGGACTTCCAGCAGGTGAAGAGCGAAAGGTCAAGAATCCGGGATGCTGATAATCATTATCTCTGAGAATTTCTCACTGCAGAAGGGCAAAACTAGCCAGCAGTGTCAGATCACCCTAAGGAAGAAAAAGAATTTGATCTAAGGGGAAATTCAGCTAGTGGTGGTGGCAACTGTCCTGCCCCTGCTGCTCTCTTCTGTAGTTATTGACCGAATATGAAGATCATTATGTTAATGAGTGGAACAGGGTTTATAGGATTAAAGCACATGAGGTAATGCCCAGTAAGCAAGTTTTTGTTTTAGATTCTTGAAATGTTTATGTGCAACCTGCTCTTGAGGAATTTAAGAGAGAGGTTGAACGGCTTTGCCTGGAATAGGAGGCAGATCAGAGGGCTCAGCAGTAACATGTGTGCCTGTGCTTGTGTTTGGATGAAAAGATCAAAGAGGCTGTGAAATGCCAAATATAGGTGCTTGCCCTCTAGACTTTATATCCTGTTCCTGTTAGGGCAATTTCAATATTAGAACACAAGACAGATAAAAGAAATCTCTCGGTCTAAAACTGACAATCTTGGATGAATAAATTCACCTTGGCAGCAGAACGCAAGGATATTTGGATGTAATAAGAAAAATAGCATAGGAATGCCCAAAGGTATGAGTGATGTTGCTATGTTGAGCATTGATAAGGCTTTCATTGTGGGCAAAAAGATATCAAGTGTAGAAGTAAGTTTAGTATTCGATGTGCAGAATGAAGGACACACATTACAATCCATCATAAAATGGAATATGTAATAAATTGTAGAAAGACCTATTTCCTTTCTTTCTTTTTGTTCCTGGCTATAAAAGTATGAGAAATCCTATTCTTACTTTTCACATCTCATTCACATTTTCTTCCAGCACTGGGATGCCTGAACCAAGCAATCATGGCTTTTAAGATTCTTTTAGCTTTAAAGTCATGTTTTTAAGAACATGAATGTGTAGCATGAATTTTGCTGATCTTTGAACTCTTCCCCTCTGTAATAATATTAGCTGCTTATTCCAGGCTCATGGTGTGCTTTTCATGTATTTGTGAAAGAAAAGAGACCAGTTCGGGAACTATATGCACAGACTGAAAAATATAATATGGAAGCAAGAATGCATAAAACAAGAAAGCAATGTTCAGCGCTGCATACTGTAGTGAAGCCACACACTCTACTGAAAGCTACAGATGCATAGTGCTTACCAACTCCAGTGTTGTACTCAGAAATATGTATAATTAATTGCTCATAAATGTTATGATTCAAAGGATGAAAAGTTCTTATAGAGAAATCTTGCCTTTTGTAACTTTAGGAAGCATTGTTCCAGATGAAAACTGGCACTTGGCTCCTGGAATCAAAGGACACAAGTAGCTCCCGAAAAGATAACTTGATACCATTTTCAAGCATTCTTCTGTAACATGAAAAATAGAAAAGGACAGTAATTGGGGAATGTATGTTCCCCTGGGAGTTTAAAAGGGAAGTTGTGCATGAAAAGAAAATAAATTTATGGAACTGAAGGTCATTAATGGGCTTGCAGTCAAATTTATGCACAAGGAATGTTGGTGTATTTGTTTCAGTTTATTGCATAAATGCAGCATCTCAGCTTGCCAAGTCCTGTATGGGAAAAACAGCCAAAATTAGGGACAGAAACACCCTGGAAGAAACCCTGGTTTTTGAAATATACTTAATTTCAAGAAATAAGTTTCCCCACTTCATTTCCCTGGCTTGCAGAAGGGCTTCTGATTTTTAAACATTCTTTCCTTTTTCCTGTTGCTAAGTGTAAGTCTCTCATAAACAAAGGAAATCAACTGTGTTAAAAGGATGAAAATGACTGTGTGCAAAAAGCTGTCAAATCTACAGAGTAAGCAAACTGGAAAAAAACATTTCTAAACCTAATCCTTTCAGTTACAGCAATCCGTGCAGCACTCTCAATGTACGCAGAAAGTAAGGGTATCGTGGGTTAAAACTGGAATTAATTCTCCGAATTTAAAAAAGAATTTCTGTAGCCTCAGTGATATACTTGGTTTGTTTTGTTGTTGTTTGGGAGGTTCTTTCCCAGAAGGAGCATTTTGATGATAATTGTAAGTATGAAGTGTCTACCATGCTTTGTGGATCAGCAGGGTCACGTTATTGGTACTTCAGGAGAATAAAGCTTCCTTCAGCTTCCTCCTGCACAGTCACGGTAGAGGGATGGACAACTCCTGACATCAAGCAGGTCTTAGGTGGGCTGAATCGCCCTTCAGATACTTGTTTCTCTCTGTTGCAGACACAGGGAGACTCTAATTCTGAAAAACACGCCTCAGCTGAACTCCTGAGCTGATGAATCCAAGCTGTAGTATTTGAAGAGCTAATCTCAAAGGCAGTTGTATGACCTGAAGCTTACACAGTGCCTTACCTCTGTACATGATGACTGCAATATCTGTTTGGATTTGACCATGGTCTTGGTCCTGTGTTTGAAAAACATGGTGGAAGTATCCCCTCATTCACTGAGTGCTTACTTGGGTCTCAAAAAGCACTGCTACCAATATTCTGCACGTCTGATGGGATCACTTTGATTGTCTCGTTTTTCACTTACACAGAGCTGCACATATCTTATCAATGGTATTAGTAGCTGGAGTATTCCTAACACAGCACAGGAAAAGACATGTTTTACAAGTCCTAAGTCTATTTCCATTACAGACATTTTATCTACCTACCTACTCTCGAATGGATATGTAACTATTGGTTTAAAGAAATATCAGTGGCAACAGGAAAAAGCTTATCCAGCGTGGCTTGTGCCACAGTTCTCAGTCTATGATCCACAGGTAGCTATCAAGTTATATACACTAGCTGCTATGATTTCCAGCTACAAACAGCTTACGTAGAATAAATACCACCTGAGATTCTTTCTCTTAATAAACCAAGGGATGTTAAGCACTCAGGACCAGGAGAGCAGGTGGTCCACATAATCAGTGAATAGGAAGGGCCAGAGGGAAGGACTGTTTAGATACCCTTTTTATGCAAATTTTTGAGGATTCCTATAATAACAACAAAGATCTATTCCACTAACAGGGAGTGAGTACATAATGCTACGGAATTTAGCGCCAACAAATACTCTCCCTTTGAAACGGTGAATTAGGTGTGCAGCAGGATCTGGTCACACTTCAAAGAATCATATGCAGAGCTGAAGATCCATCTGTTTGCTCTTGCTATCGCCATTGAGGCTCCTGTATGTTAAACAGTCTTTTGACTACTTCAAAGCACGTTTGAAGTCTCTGCTGTGCCTATCCCATGCACAAAAAGCAAGAGTGCATTAACAATATGAGTAGCTGGTATTTCTGTTCATTTTGCTTGTAAATGAAAACAATTTGTTCCTGCTATGTATCATTTTTGGACTTTTTTTTTTTTTTTTTTTTTTTTAGCTATGATAGTGAGGGCCGTCTAACAAACGTTACATTCCCTACTGGAGTTGTCACAAACCTTCACGGGGAAATGGAAAGGGCCATTACGGTGGACATTGAGTCATCCAGCAGAGAGGAAGACGTCAGCATCACTTCCAACTTATCATCAATTGATTCTTTCTATACCATGGTTCAAGGTACTGTATGCAAAACCTTTCTCAGCAGATACTGACCTGAAAACTCTTTTCTTCTGGTACAAACAGTTTACATGAGATGCCTTAGAGGGAAACTTAGAGGCATAGTGTTTGGAGGAGGTGATACACACATGCTTTTATACATACATAAAAAGAACTGTTCAGGGAAGGAAGGAGGTACAATGAAAGTATAATTAAATGTTTTCTAACCAAATAGCTTTTGCAACAGTTGTTGGAAGTAGTCAGAATACCTACTTTGCATAAAAAGGGAATCTGCAAAAAGTGTGAAATGGATTGTGAGGGAAATGGGTGTAAAAATAGCATGAAGTGAGATTTGAGCTTTAAAATAGCATGTGACGGCCCAGCAGCCACATCCTTGCAAAAGTCACTAGTCACAACATACTTTGGATGTGGCCAAAAATGCCAAATGAAACAGCAGAGATTATGTTTTGTGCAACTCCAAAGACTATACTCAATATACAAAGAATATAGGTGGGATTTTTAAGAGGTGTTCAAGTGACTTCCCAAAGGTGTTTTTGCTCTCATGGGATACACATGGATGTGACACAGATGACTTCATTAATCTCACCCTTGGTGTTTATTTCCGTTAGGTCAGTGGCTGAAGTCAACATTTTACATGTATATATTGCATAAGTGGTAGGGAACAAAGGCAGACTTACCCCATGGATGTAATGCGTGTTTCTCTGCGTGTTGTTTTTTTTTTTTTGCATTTTCAGATCAGTTGAGAAACAGCTACCAGATCGGTTATGACGGCTCGCTCAGAATCCTGTACGCCAGCGGCCTGGATTCACACTACCAGACAGAGCCACACGTCCTGGCTGGCACTGCCAACCCGACAGTAGCAAAAAGGAACATGACCCTCCCGGGGGAGAACGGGCAGAACTTGGTGGAGTGGCGATTCCGGAAAGAGCAAGCCCAGGGAAAAGTCAATGTGTTTGGCCGAAAGCTTAGGGTAAGCATGCAAGCATGCGTGGTGTCTATTGCCTTCTCATTAAGTGAGAGGAAACCTAAATGCATTCTTGCAGGTATTGCCATCCAACAACCACAGAGTATTTACCGCGGGTAAGCTTACTGTAGAGTTTAAAGTTGTTGCTTTTATTCCTTTATATATTGGCTCTTTTTCCATATTAATTGCTCTTTTCTGTGGATTCTAAGCTGTTCTTTTTAGACTTCAATGCCTTGAAATGACTCTGGATAAAAAGAATATTTTTACTGCTTTCCTTCACTTTTTATTTCCAGCACTGAATTCACACACCTGCTTTTGAATCATTTTAAATTAGTCTGCCATAAGTTAGCATGGTCTTAGAGTTTTCTTTCTTTAAATTTTTAAATAAAAAATATACTAATACTTATTTCTGGTAGAAAGGGTGTAACACTGTGTGAATGTGTATGGCATATTCCTCTAACATATGTCTTTACCATTTTGTTGGCATTTCTTCTTCCTATATAGTGTGTGAAATGTAAGTAGGAAGCAAACTATGATTTATGACAGCCATTTGGTAAAGACAACATAGATTAAGCATTTAAAATTGGGTTGCCAGGAAACCATTTCGAGACCACATCGGAGGTCTGACATACTATTAGGACTGAACTCAGTTCTTTAAAATAAGGCCTAGGCAGTATATCAAATAAAGGTAAGTAATTTCAGACCACTTGACTTCTGAGAGGTAACATGCCATTTTTTAATTTTAATTTTTTTTTACTTTCCTTTGGGAAGGAGGGAATGCTGTCATGCATTTTCTATCTCTCTCTACCGCTTGCTCTGCAAGAAGAATTGATTTTTTCCAAGAAGGAAGAATGATAATGTACAAAAGCTGCTGCTTAAGAACAACATACTTGTACCTAGCTGTGGTAGCAGTCTTACCATGGATAAGGAAGAGAAAAAGAAATCCATGCTTGTGGAGCTCGCCCTTGTGGTTCTGGTTCATAGCCATCTTATTACATAGCAAGTTGGGATAATACACCTGCCAAGTAATTCATGAAGGAAGGCTAAGAAAATAAATAAATAAATATATAAATAATCATACCAATAGTATGATTGGTTTTGGTATTGAAACAAATGTCTATGAGTCCAGTTCTAAAAAGCAAAGCAAAATTTTATCATTCTGATAAAAAGAAGGTTAAAGAAATGTCATGGGCAACTCTGACTTGGAAGAGCTGAAAGAAGGAACAGCGAAGAGGGAAAGACTTAATATAAGAGGGGGGAAGTGAGAGCTCATAAATTAGGACAAAATAGTGGTAATTAAAAATGTATATGCAAATGTGAGAAGTAGGGCAGGCAGAGAATATGGGCTAATAAGAGAAAAGAAAATTGCTACGAAATTAAAAAAGGGAAGTTTTTTCTGAAAGTGGTTTACATAGGAAGATACTGCAGAAATGTTGCTCAGGGGTAGGTGGGGGGTGGAGAAAGGAAACAAGAACTGAAAGAACAAGAATAACTTACAGAGCTCATCATTTCCATCTACAGATATGTCAGTAACATTTTGCTGCAGAGAAGACAAATGTAGACAAAAAACAGTGACAAAATGTATTGCCAGTAAATGTGCTCATATATATGACACTTTCACTGCATTATATATATGCAGCATGTAACACCGTGAAGTACACTGTGGGGTTTCTATCTCTTGGGTTTCTATCTTGTAATAGTTATACCCACTACTAGTAGTCTTTATAAAGAAATAAATGTCGTTTTCACTATTCCTGAACTCGACAAGCCTCTGTCAATCTAACTTTTGTTCAGATTTGTTCCGTGTGTGCTCTATAAGCTGGCTTTGTCACTGGACCTGTACATCTGTTCTGTAAGCTGGTCTTTGGCAAAGACTGCTGCCAGTCCTCTTCAGGGAA
The DNA here is from genome assembly GCF_009819795.1 of Aythya fuligula. Taxonomy (NCBI): domain Eukaryota; kingdom Metazoa; phylum Chordata; class Aves; order Anseriformes; family Anatidae; genus Aythya; species Aythya fuligula. The sequence goes on along the minus strand of NC_045562.1, from coordinate 21,007,849 downwards.
GAGCCATTTTGGGGCAGTTTTACTGAGGCCAAGACAGACCCTCACTTACCAGGTTCTTAAATAAAGGAACTGGTACGAGTTCTGCCTCAGGGGGTGCACCTAGAGAGGACAGGTGACACCAAAGAGGGACCTCACAATAAGGGGTTTTGCACTACCTCCTCCAGGCAAGCTCCAAGTCCTGCAGACACCTCCAGTTTTCACATCACCTCTTGAACCTCTCTGTAAGGCACAATATCCCCCTACTCCTAATGGGGAAATCACTGTCTGGTTTTCATGCTTCTCAGGGAGCCACAGGAGAGAAAGCCAGGAGACAGAGCAGAGCAGGATAGGTGGACACCATAATTACTGAAAGAAGAGGACAGGTGTCAAGAGACTTGGTTTTGTGTCATTGTGTTTGTTCATTGAAAATTTCCTCAATTACTGTTTATATCATAATGAAGCCCAGAATTACCAAATGTATTTAGAAGTATGATTGTTTTAGACACAATAAAAGTGTTTACACTTTGCTGTAGAAGCATTCAACCAAAGCTAACTTGTCCTTCTAACTGCCACGTGTATTACAAGACCATGCAAGCACAGCCAGTTTCACCCAAAGCTCACATTTGAAAGCAAGAGCTCTGTCAGCAGATTTTGGAATCTGGCTACAGAAAGAGGCACTTCCTTTCTTCTAGCATCCTGCCCTTACACAGACCAGACAGATGGAAAGTGAGAATCAAGGGATGTTATTATCCCATTTAGCAGATAAGGCAGTGAGACAGCTAGATTAAGTACTTTGCTGTAATTTACACCGGAAGGATGTGCTTAGCCAAGAAATTAACCACAATTGCTTGGACATCTGCCTTAACCATAAAACCACCCTCCCCTCTTTGCCAGTTCAGAAATCAGAAGTACCTATTCTCACTTCATCATTTAAGCCTGAGAGGCAGACAAGAAAATTAATAAAACTCATAATTAAATGTAAAATAAAGAAGGTAAGATGGAGAGAAAGGGAAGAAAAAAATCACAGAAGCAAAACGGGCAGGGAGAGGGAGAGATGAGTGCAGGCATGCGTGGGAGAGGCTGAGAGATAAAAGCCAGCGATAAACAAGATTTAAGTGTAAATTTAGGCAAATGATTGAATATAAATGTTGAAAAACTTATACAAAAAATACCTGAAAATGAAAAAGTAAAAAAAAAAAAAGGTTAAACTACTTTTAGAATCAGTCTTGTAGCGTTAAACTACTTTTAGAATCAGTCTTGTAGCATTAATTTTTCACAGTATGTTTAAATAATATTTGATGGCTCATTGAGTTCATAATGTAGCTATTCTGCATCTACTCAACTTTGTGTTCCTTACTTAGAAGATTTACATGAAAATAGGATTTTTTGTTCTGAAATTGATAGTGCAGATTGTTGTCATGCCAGTGATTTCATATTAAAAATGAGCACGTCAACATAAATAGAGGTAATGAAGATAGATAAATAGACAGATACAAGCAAAACTGAATATTTGGAGGTTTTTTAATGTTCGCCTATAACCCATTGCCATTGCTTTAATACCTTTTGTGCTAATAATAAAGGATTTGATTTATATTGATCTTTTAGAAGATCATCATCCTCTGGGTAAAAGTAGCAAAGTCCATGATATATGGATTTTTAAACATGCAGCTCTAAAAAATGCAAAAATCCTCCAAAAAAACGTGGATATCTATTTTCTTTTTCTTTTCTAAATGCTATTTAGTCATCTTCATTCTTCACTTCTTTGGCATATATACATCAAATACTTGAATAAGTATTTTTTAAAAATCTTAATTCACATAGTCATATGTCTGTCCGCTACTTCTCATGTTAGCAAGATACAGTGTTAAAAATCTTAATTATCAGTGTTTCATCCTTACCTGCAATAACTAAAAGGCACAGCAGATAGAGAAATGGTTTGCAGATGAACAAAGAAACCTAGAGACCTGCTTGAGAACACTAGAAAGCAGTTACAGAAGATGAACAGAGAATTGCAAAAATGCCAGTATGGGAAAAGAAAAACAGACGTTTTCATTTCACAAATACAAAAAATGAAAGCTGATTCAACGAAACTGAAAGTTAACGTATTTAAAACACTAAAACAGAGGGGATGTATTCCAGTTTTAAAGGTATTACATAAAACACACTATCCATCACTGTTGTTTACATATACTATATTTTCAAAAATCAACAATATCTGTTTCAAATTAAAATAACTATAAACCTCAACACACTTATAACTGTTTTGCAGTTGTTCTGTAGTCTTCCAGCCATTTATGGCTTTAACTGGTCAGTTAACTAGGCAAAGGACTTAATCCTGTACTGAAGGTTTCAGCATAATAATACATTGTGGCTATGGATCAGATACTCAGTTAAATTTCCATCTGAACTAGAAAGGTGATAGCCTGTGGTCTAAAACGTGTTTGATCTTAATTTGAAGATTAAATGTGCTTTTGAAGATCTTAATTTTGTATTTATTCTTTCAAAAAATACTTGCTGTAGAGGATTAGGACTCAGTTCATTATCTTAGAGTTCGATAGTCATGACCTGGACCAGCAGTTGCTGGGATATGTCTTAATAGTTTGCTAGATATAGTTTAGACTGACACAAAATAAATAGTTAGTTCTCTGAAATGGCACTGTTTACTGAAGAAGTTTTCAGTGCATATTTTTAAGTATTTTCTTAACAGTTGACTGAGCATCAAGAAAGAACACAAATAGCAACAAATTCTGGGCCATCTCTTCATATAATGAAACCTTTTAAAATATATGCTAATGCAGTGCATCACATTTACATCAGGAAGTTGCTAAAATAATTTATATACACAGCAAATCAATCACTGGAAATGGTATTTAAAGAATAGCTAGCATTTTGTGGAAATAATAGGTGGGTAGTGTTTGAACAGCATGATTTATGATGTCACTTTGTTTGTTTTAAAAAGGTTAATGGCAGAAACCTCCTTTCAGTTGACTTTGATCGAACCACAAAGACAGAAAAGATCTACGATGACCACCGTAAATTTCTGCTGAGGATTGCCTACGACACGTCAGGGCACCCCACGCTGTGGCTACCAAGCAGCAAGCTGATGGCTGTCAATGTTACCTATTCATCCACAGGGCAAATAGGCAGCGTACAGCGAGGGACAACTAGTGAAAAAATAGAGTATGATGGACAGGGAAGGATAGTGTCTAGAGTGTTTGCTGATGGGAAAACCTGGAGTTACACGTACTTGGAAAAGGTAAAGAACCCTCAGGGTTTTAAAAATGCTTTGAATGTTCTAAAATTGTGCAGCATCTGACTGCTGTATGCAATGTAAAAACAGGTAGTGAAGCGTATTTCAATTACTCTTACGTATCAACATGTGGTTCCTATGGGAATGTTTTATCAAATAGATAAGTAACCGTGCTGTAGCTAATTGTTAAGAATTGATGACTTTCTAAATTAAGCAGCATCTGTATTTACCTTTTATTTCATATGCTTAAAATAAGGTACAGGAATTATATCTCTGCAATATAATTCAGTTGAAAATCATTTCTTTGTAAATTATCCACTTCTTTCTTCACTAACAAAAAAATCCTGTTTTTAAGTAGTTGTGTCTCTCAATTTACTTTTGCTGTGTGGTGTAGCATAGAAATAAATAATAAGCAAAAATCAGAGGTGTTCATTAGATATACTGATTACTGAATGATAGCTCTTCCTCTAGAAATAGCTGTGAAAATCCCCCTTGTGAGATCTCATGCCTGCTTCTACTCAGGCAGATAATGATAGGACAAGGGGGAATGGTTTTAAGCTACAAGAGGGAAGCTTTAGATGTTAGGAGGAAATTCTTCACTCAGAGGGTGGCGAGGCACTGGCACAGGCTGCCCAGAGAAGCTGTGGGTGCCCCATTCCTGGAGGTGCTCAGGGCCAGGCTGGGTGGGGCTTTCGGCAGCCTGGGCTGGCGGGAGGTGTCCCTGCCCATGGCAGGGGGTGGGATGGGGTGAGCTTTAAGGTCCCTTCCAACCCGAACCATTCTGTGATTCTGTGCAAAAACAGAATCAATTTCTTTGTGGGATTTAAATTGCTCCTATTGAATCTGTTGCTCAGCAAATACTGTTTGCTAGTCATCGCAGACATGATTTAATTCAGACCTATGATACATAATAGCCACACATCAGAAAAATGTTAGAATAATTCTGAGTGGCTCCTTCTGATATAAATAATCAAACAATTCTTTTGTCTATGTCTTAGCACATACAGAACACAGTATTCAGAGATCTCAGGCTATTCAAATTCTTCAAAGTCATCTCTAATTGTAGGGAAGAAATTGTATCTCCCATATGTTGTTCTCCTCCTGAGTTAATGGCTCCAAGACAGTTTTTCTTCTTCCCATATTAAACATGACTTATCTGAATCCATTGACAATCTGCTGTTTAGCTGTGAGTGCTTGATAAAAGAGTGATACAGTCATAACAAGTAGCAAATTATGAATGTCGAACTACTAATTACAGAACCCCTTAAAATTAAGCATTCAAGTAAATTAGGCAGGGAGATGTTAACAACATGTAAGGTCAAGGATAACTCAATTAAAGAGGAGATAATTTTCTCAAGTGGGAATGTCACATTTTTGCAAAGAAATAGTATCAGTATATGTGGGGGGGTACTCCACCATTTGTCACATGGTAAAAATCTGTTCTTAATTTTCAGTCAATGGTTCTTCTGCTTCATAGCCAACGGCAATATATCTTTGAATACGATTTGTTGGATCGGCTTTCTGCTGTCACCATGCCCAGTGTTGCTCGTCATACCATGCAGACTATTCGCTCCATTGGCTATTACCGGAATATATACAACCCCCCTGAAAGTAATGCTTCGGTTATAATGGACTACAATGAAGAAGGGCAGCTCCTTCAAACTGCTTTCCTGGGGACAAGCCGAAGAGTATTATTCAAGTACAGACGGCAGACCAAGCTCTCGGAAATTTTATACGATAGTACAAGAGTTAGTTTTACTTATGATGAGACAGCAGGAGTCCTGAAAACAGTAAACCTCCAAAGCGATGGCTTTATCTGCACCATTAGATACAGGCAAATTGGCCCATTGATTGACAGACAGATTTTCCGCTTTAGCGAAGATGGAATGGTAAATGCCCGATTTGACTACAGCTATGACAATAGCTTCAGAGTGACTAGCATGCAAGGTGTCATCAATGAAACCCCACTGCCGATTGACCTCTACCAGTTTGACGATATCTCCGGCAAAGTTGAACAATTTGGAAAATTTGGAGTTATATATTATGATATTAACCAAATCATCTCTACAGCTGTAATGACTTACACAAAGCACTTTGATGCACATGGTCGCATCAAGGAAATTCAGTACGAAATATTTCGGTCACTAATGTATTGGATTACAATTCAGTATGATAACATGGGACGAGTGACAAAAAGAGAAATTAAGATTGGGCCATTTGCCAACACCACGAAATATGCTTACGAGTATGATGTAGATGGTCAGCTCCAGACAGTTTATCTGAATGAAAAAATAATGTGGCGATACAACTATGACTTGAATGGCAACCTCCACTTGCTCAACCCCAGTAGCAGTGCCCGTTTGACACCACTTCGTTATGACCTGAGAGACAGAATAACCCGGCTAGGGGACGTGCAGTATCGATTAGATGAAGATGGATTTCTGCGTCAGAGGGGTACTGAAATCTTTGAATACAGTTCAAAGGGCCTTCTTACTAGAGTTTATAGCAAAGGCAGTGGATGGACAGTGATTTACCGTTACGATGGACTTGGACGACGAGTTTCCAGTAAAACCAGCCTTGGACAGCATCTGCAGTTTTTTTATGCAGACCTTACTTACCCAACCAGGATCACTCACGTATACAACCACTCAAGTTCTGAAATCACATCTCTTTACTATGACCTGCAAGGACATCTTTTTGCCATGGAGATTAGCAGTGGAGATGAGTTTTACATTGCATCAGACAATACGGGGACACCACTCGCTGTTTTTAGTAGCAATGGTCTCATGCTTAAGCAAATTCAATACACTGCTTACGGAGAGATCTACTTCGACTCTAACCTTGACTTCCAGCTGGTAATAGGATTCCATGGAGGCTTATACGACCCACTGACCAAGCTAGTCCACTTTGGAGAAAGAGATTATGACATAATGGCGGGCCGGTGGACAACACCTGATATTGAAGTCTGGAAGAGAATTGGGAAAGATCCAGCTCCTTTTAATTTGTACATGTTTAGAAATAACAACCCAGCAAGTAAAATACATGATGTGAAGGATTATATCACAGGTAAGAGAAGGTTACTTAAATTGCAAGACTGTTTCCTGCTTGCTCAGACTTTTTTCTCTATGTATTCTTATAATCTGGAATCTGTTTATCTGCGTTACAGACTGAGGATACTATGTGTGAAAGTTTAGTAAAGAAACTTGCAGGGAAAATTATTGTTCAGAAAAGTACTTGGCATTTAGGACCACATCAACAAAGTGATTTTAGCTTGGTGTGCTAGGCTTATAAACATCCAGTTTAGACTGGAATGTACAATTTTGGTGAAGTACCTTGGTATGTTGTATTTGGAAAAGCTATTTATGAGAAAACACTAAGCTCTCGACAATGAAATGAACTACAGCAAACATACTCATCAGGAATGGTGAAACAGCAATCTTGAAATATCTTGTCTAGCTTTAGACATCGATTTAGGTACCTAAGAGAGATGGAAATACACAACATATTATTAGCTTTTAGGCTTAGGTAACTACAGTAAGAGATCTACTTGTGTCCTACACAATCCTTATGGTGTCCTAGTGTTAGGCTTGACACAAAATGATAATTCAGAGTATCTCAGTATACATAGAGGTTGAGTTTTCCAAAGTACATTTCAACGTACCAGTGGAATACATCTCTTCCTGAACTGTAACACTGGGTTGCTCAAAGATCTCAGTGTATTGGGAGAGGAAAGGGGAGTTCTAGATTCTCCTCCTAGTATTGTAACACATTGCCAAGTGTTCTCATAATGAAAATAAATAGACTGCTTGAGCAAGTACAAGAGCAAGATCCCCTCAAGAACACTCATGAGAATCTCCTTACACTTAAATTAGTCAGATTTTTTTTTATGGATCAGGGCTATTGGGCAGTAAGAAATACATATTTGTGTACCAAAAAGAAGAGGGAGTGAGAATGTAAGGTAGCAAGGGCAGGAGGAGTCTTTCTATGACCAATTAAATTCATGAACACAGCAGAAAATATTCACTGGAAGTACGTTGGCTGATAGTTGCTAGAGTGGGTTTTTGCAAGGCTGCTAATGTAAATCGGCTAAGAAAGAGAAATCCACCAATGATATATAGCCCACTGACTACACAGGGAGGACCAGGGAGTACGGAACAGGACATGCTAAAAATAATACAAAATTCTCTTTTGGCAACAGAAAGCTGCTGACATGCCACTTGTACAATTGAGTTGTTAGGGAACCTCTATATGCTTTTTGTGGATCTAGAGGTAGTGACGTGTATTGTTTTCCATTAATCTACATACAGAAAATAACGCACATCACCAGAAGTTTCTGAAAAGTGCATGGCTCAATCAGAATCATTTGAATTTTTGTATTTGAATAAATGTAAATTTTACACAGACAGCACTAGACAAAGGAGGAGCTCAGCTCCACTTTGTGAGGCTACCACTCAGAGAAGCATACTAGGAATTAAGTGGGTTTGCATTAATTTGAAAACCAGCAGCTATTAATAGGTTGCTAACAGGCTGCCTCGGAGCAAGGATGATAGTAAACCTTTGGATCTGGCCTCTTCTAGCAGCATGTGCTATAGGGGATGCAGTTGCAATCAGATTGTTTGTGGCATTGAAAATGATGCACGTGGTTCAAAAATTGCCCTCATAATACAGCTTTCGTTCTTCTCTTAACATCTTCCACATATGGAATACATAGACACGTGCTGCTTATACGAGGTTATCATTACAATGACTAATTCAGCTGGCTGGCATTTTTAGATCCAGAGCCTCATGAGGCATATCATTTATCTGGAAAGGTTATAAATTATTTTTGGGTACATATTTTTTAAGATTTGGAAGGATTTTGTTCCTTCTTCCACTTGTGTGGGGTTTTCTTAAATAAAAACTACTAGACTCGATAAGGAGCACTCTGCCAGCTTCCACCAAACTTAATATTTGTGAAAGATAGGGTAGAAAGACCAAAACTAGCAAGGCAGAGCACCCATTCTTGCCCAGCAATTGTTAATTAGTTAATTGCTGGCATCCCTAATTTATTTATTTTAACAGAACATAAAGTGTATCATAAATAATGTTATCTAATGCTAATTTAGTATTCTGTCTACTTACTGACACAATTATAATACATTTCATTAGTTTTTAATTTCATCACTCTGACTTCATCTGAAAGACGGCGAGATTTCTCTTGAATCAACATAAATTCAATACCAAATCATTTAAAAGGTAATTGACTGTAAAGGTGTTATTTCAGATACAGTTTGAAGACACTACAAGAAAACATATATAACAAAAGAACTGGATGTGTTCAGCAGCACTTTTTCGCTTTATTTTGATGTATTGATGATGAATGTATGACAAAGAGAGTGATCAGTCTGACCCTGAAATCCCAGTTAGCTTAGGCTATATTGGAAGGAAATCTCACCCAGTCATGCTCCTATATTTGTTCTGGAAGTCACTGAGGCCTTTAAGATTTCTGAAACCTGCAGTACCTTTCAAAAGAGCCTGGAACACAGAGCAGAAATTTGACGTAAGCCTAGGACTTCAGGTTTTCTACACTGGCTTGCTATTCTAGCTGTAGCACAAATCTAAATCCATACATATCAAAGCAAAGACTGTTGAATAATTTTCATATTACAGAAGGAGATCAACTACGTCAAAAGCTATTCCCTGTACAAATGGTAACAAATAATTGCAAAATACTGAACAATTCTAATATTTTCCTCTCTCTCTCTCTTTTTTTATACTCTTTCAGATGTTAACAGCTGGCTGGTGACATTCGGTTTCCATCTGCACAACGCCATTCCCGGTTTTCCTGTTCCTAAATTTGATTTAACAGAACCCTCCTATGAACTTGTGAAGAGCCAGCAATGGGAAGATATACCTGTAAGAAACAAAGCGAAGCATACAAATGGAAGGAGATAGAATGTTCCCTCCTATTCAGCTTTTAATAGGCATAGATAATCCTGCCAGGGCTACTTGCTAACTTAAATCTGAACAGTACTTTTCAAACCTCTGATTTTTATCTATTTATTTTCAAAATAATTTAAGAAGTTACAGATGATGTTCTTTCTTACAGATTTGCTAAGCTAGGTACAATTTTAAATAAGCTTTTTGTTTGCTTTCAGCAATAATAAAAATGCAGAAGGACAATAATCAACTAAAAGAAGTTTAAGACCCTTTAAAGATGTCTGAGTTTCCTAGCAGAAACTACAGAGATTAGATTTGTACTAACACTCTGCCTGAAGGCAGAAACTGAACACTGTAGCAAAAAATAGACTGTGAAATAAACAGAAGAACAGGTGATATAAATTATGCATACCAGGCACCACTACAATTTTACTTCTCTTTAATATTAACCATGTTTTATATGTAAAGATAAAATATTGAAAATGAAATTACCTGAGGTAAAATCCATTACATTACATAAAACCAAAACTCCAGGTGCTTATGAAGTTCTTTTGGGAGGAAGAAAATGAACTTCAAACCTGAAAACCTCTTAGAATTTTGAATGATAAAAGAAATGAATGTAAAACTTAAAATCCAAACCCGCTATTAAAGAAAACGTTGTTTACAAATCATATTATTATTCAAAGATCAAAGACCTATGCCCGCTAAAATCTTACAGTTCTCAATTAAGAAGGAAGTGTTAAAAGAGACAGTAAAATGGGTAATCTGATCATGAGCAGTCAAAAACCGTTCTCTCTTTACAAGAATCATGATAGAGAACTTTACAAGATTAAAACCTTGCAAGCTAATTTAGACAAAAAAAAAAAAATCATTTAAAAGGTGGCCCAGCAGAAGGGAATATGTGGAAGGGAGTTCTGCATGCACAAAGTGACCACTATCTGTATAGTTTAATAGCCAGGGACCAAGTAATGGAGAAAGACCGTAGAGCACACCAGGAGAATGGCGTGGTTCACGAATAGCAGAAGCAGTAATGAGCATTGCGTGTACCCTGGGCTGTTATCAGGAGATAAGAGACCTGTCATCAGGCACTGCTGTGAAGAACCATTAGAGGCTGTTTATTTAGATCTCAAAGGCTAAAGAACACAATTACACAGTAACACCAGGGAAAGGGCACCAGGAAGAGATGGGAGCAGCCAGCTGGTTGTCAGAAACCTTCCTTCAGGACAGGAGTACCAGGGAGGCATGTGAGGAGTGCCAGGGACATGCAACATGACAAAGGAGGAGGGAGAGAGATGTGGGAGGAAAACAAAGATGCAAAATTCTCAGGTAGGAAGAAGTTGTAACTTCAGTATTCACTGTTGAATAAGCAAACGCAACCAGGAGCCAGACGTAAACATAAGAAACACTCAGTATTTTGAAACGTTTTGGGGAGTGAGCTGTACCCAGCTCTGAGGTTTTGCTTCAGAGCTCTGAGGTTACGTTAAAAATAAACAAATTTTGTCATTAAGTTGTTACAGCATCTTGCTGCTCTCGCTGATGAGTGTGCTGGCTAGAATATATCTTATGCTCAATAGCTTTCCTGTAGGATTCAGAACTGAAATTCATACTTGTTAGCAAGTGCAGACAAGAAGCTGCCACCTTTAAGAAGAGTTGAGAGCCCAAGTCAATTTAAATTCCCTCAGGAACTGTACCCTCCAGAAAGCTGCCCTCGTGGCAAAGCAGAGAAGCCTTTGCAAACCTTTTGCCAGGCTTTGATTAGCAGCAAGGCTGCATTAAGATTGCACAGTCTGTGTTAATGACTCCTGCTTGGTATCCCATCCAAAAATTTCAGAAGAGTGAACAGGCTTGTGCCTTATTTGTCAGTCAGGAGTTAAGTGGGTTTAAACAATATTTTACTGAAAGGAAAAGGGGTCAATTGGAAGATAAGCTGGATAATCTACAGAAACTAACTACTCCTTTTCAAAAGTGCAGCCAAAGCTATTTAAATCTTTCTCTCTGTTTCCTGCTGAGACAACTGCTAGGGCAGCTGTCTGCTCTCCACCTCCGTCAATACGATCTCATTCACAGCTTGTTGTTGTTAAGCCCCAGGGTTAGACTGATAGGATGTGCCTATTCTGCACAGTGGTAAGGTCTCATCCTAGCCACAGCTGACCCCATAACGCGAGCTGCCCCGCTGTCTGGCCATGCTAGGTAACCATTTCTGCTGGCTGCTCCTACTTTTCTTGCTGTAGGGGCTAACCACAGCAGTTCTGCTGACAGGTCCAGGTCCCTGGTTGTCTTCTCACCTTACCAAGAGTGCATCTAGCAGACTGGCCTACATGTAGCTCTTAACAGTCAAACAAACTTTTAAAACAGATTTTCCTATCCTTGCTTTCCCATCGTGTGCCTTTGCACCTCAGAACTGCAACTGTAATTTCCTCCCCTTTATGGCACACCTACCTTGCCAACAAGAGCACCCTAGATAAGGGAAAATGTGAAGTAATAAGTGAGCGTATTTTAGACTTGCCTGTTGGTTATTTTCATTCATTGCCCCTTTTCTTTGCCAGCTGTCAACAAAGCACTTTGCCGTATTCAGGAGTATGCCCCTCTGAAGTTCTCTGGAGAGAGGCTGCTCATCCCTTTCAGGCCCCAGCCAGCATGCTGAGACTTGAAGTGAAACGGATGCTCACGTAGCTGGAGTGGCTGCAGCTTTTTCACACATCCCCTTTTGTCAGTTTGTGCCAGTATTTGCAGGGAAGAGCATCAGTCCCCAACACTTCGCTCCTCTGCTCCGTACCATTTACCTCCTCCTCTTTAGCCATAAAGCCTATTCTCACGGTTTGCCACCTTCCTTTACCAGCTTCGGGGGATATGAGACCCTCCCTGCAGTTTGGTCTTGGACCACAGCTAATTAAGAAGCTGCATCTCCTGATTCGGTGTAAAGAAAGGTTTGTTCTCCTAAAGCACAGCTTCATGGCTTGCAAAAACCTCCTCAATTTAGATGGAACTGTAGGATGAGACAACACCGTATCAGACAGCTCTTTCCCCTATCAAGTATTAGAATTGCAAGTCTGTCCTGTGTGGCCCACTAAGTAGCCTGTGAAATAAACAGTGCTTTTGTGCATGCGCAGGTTCTCAGGGAGACAAAGAGAGAAACATTATCAAACCAAATAGTCTTGTAGCTCAGTAGAACAAGCAGTATGTAGATTTAATTAACTCCTTGGCACTGTCAGTTGTGGCATATCCTGTTGTTGTCCATGGGCAGCGCACCAAGAAAGCCTGCCTGTTTGGCATCTAGAGGGCTACAGATGGTTGGTAAAACTTCTGTTCTTGTTTACAGCCAATTTCTGGAGTGCAACAACAAGTGGCGAGACAAGCAAAGGCTTTCTTTTCCCTGGGAAAGATGGCAGAAGTGCAGGTCAGCAGACGGAAATCCAGCGGAGAGAAGTCATGGCTCTGGTTTGCTACAGTGAAGTCTCTGATCGGGAAAGGGGTGATGCTGGCTGTCAATCAAGGGAAAGTGCAAACGAACGTGCTCAACATCGCAAACGAGGACTGCATAAAAGTGGCAGCTGTTCTGAACAACGCCTACTACCTAGAAAACTTGCATTTCACCGTGGAAGGAAAGGACACGCACTATTTTATCAAGACCACCTCCCCCGAGAGTGACCTTGGGACGCTGAGGCTGACGAGTGGGCGCAAGGCCCTGGAGAATGGCATCAACGTCACCGTTTCCCAGTCCACGACCGTGGTAAACGGCAGGACTCGTAGGTTTGCCGATGTTGAGATGCAGTACGGTGCTTTAGCGCTTCACGTCCGCTATGGCATGACGCTTGATGAGGAGAAAGCCCGAATACTGGAGCAAGCCAGGCAAAGAGCCCTTTCCAGTGCCTGGGCCAGAGAACAACAGAGAGTAAGGGATGGAGAGGAAGGCGCCAGGCTGTGGACAGAGGGAGAAAAGAGGCAGTTGCTAAGTGCTGGGAAGGTACAAGGATATGATGGGTACTATGTACTCTCTGTGGAGCAATATCCAGAATTAGCAGACAGCGCTAACAATATACAGTTCCTCAGACAAAGTGAGATAGGAAAGAGGTAACACACTGGCTTAGCTCAGGCTGCCAAAGAGACTGTGTACCAGTGTCTTCTAAAAAGGAGACCAAACTGTTTTGCTGCATTACTACTTGAGCCTAAGCTTACATCTTTGCTCAGATTTTTTCTGTAGCACAATCCAAACGGACTCTAAGGAAAAGAGCGCCTTCCACAAGAATGATACTGCTAATGACAAAACTTTTTTTTTCTCAATGACCTTAAAGGTGATCTGCTTTAAAGAATATGTTTACATATGCATATCGCTGCACTCAAGTTGGACTGAAAAGTATTAAAAAAAAAAAAAAAAAAGAAGAAGAAGAAAGAAATGAAAAAGGCCTAAAGATTTTGCAACAGGCTGTCTGTTCCTTTGAGGCACTGTATTCAATTAAGATACAGACCCATACAGTGTTTCCAAATGTTACTGAATTGTTGACCTTTGCTTACCAGAAGTAGTCTCTCTCTTTCTCTCTCTCTTTTTCTCTCTCTTTCTCACTGCATAGGATGTGGTATATATCTGTTAATTTTAAAACGTGGGGCAAAAATTACTGTTTATAGACAACCCAACTGCTTTAAACTGTGCTGCTTTCTAAAAGGACATTGGCACAAGTGACTTATGCTACCATGGGAATTTAATAATGGATTTTACAATGCTAACATGGTTTGCCTTGGGGGGAAAAACGGCAAGTAGAATCCTTGTTACAGATAAGCAAAGGAAACCCTGATTTTTTTGTAAATTATGTGAGACAAGTTGTTTATGGATTTTTATATGAATTACAATTTACTGTACATCAAATATTAGTCTCAGAGGAGTTAATTTATGTAAAGTGTTTAAAAAAGTTTATACTTAAAAATAAAATGATAAAAACATGTGCTGTGTGTGATTTTTTTAAAGAAAAAGGAATTGCACCTTTTATGTTATAGCTGTACAGTATAAAGGATTATATTGTAGAGATATAACAGTGATAACTAATGTCCAAAAGTGTTAATATTTTTGTATTAGGTTTAAAGCTGTGCATCTATCACTCTGCTGATAGGATGAAACACTCCAAAGTGGCTGGCTGAATCAGACTGCAGCTCCCTTCCCTCCTGTACCTCTCCTGTCACCCAGGCCAGTGCCACTTCATCAGTCATTGTTAGAAGGCACAGTAACCAAATAAGTCTCGTTTATTATGATGGAAGACTTTAATAGGTTGGGTTTTCCTTGTCTTTTTCAGCCCTAACGTAATAAATGGACATTTATTCATACCAAGTGGGGTTTCTGTTGTTTTTTTAGAAGCTTTGTTTCACAATGGAGAGAATAGTGTCTCAGGTGCTTGGCAAATTGTATGTAGAAGAAGAAGAAGAAATGATGTAGTTTCATCCAGTTATGTCAACTTTGTCTTCTGTATAGTACAGCTCTTTTAGATGTTATAACTCCAGATAGAAGAAGCGTACCTCTGACCTGATGCTACACAATAGCTCTTTAGGCAGGCAGGCTGTTCAGCAGGTTCATTTCCTGGCCTTCAGCTGGCAGATCAAATCCCATTACTGTGAAAACAACACGGGGATGGAGAGGAAGGTCTAATCCTAGTGCCTAGTCTGCATCTCAACACCACTGCATAGATTTGGCATGCTCTGCTCCAAGGCCCAGTGTATTTGCTGCAGGACGTAACCGAAGCGTGCAGCTGGTTCCTTATAGGAAGCCTGTAGGGGCATCTATGGCATCTGTTCTACATCTTGGCTGAAACCATTCTTAGAGCTTTACTCTCATGAGCACTAAATTCAGCCACAAAAACAAATATTTTTAAGATGAGACAAAATTGGTTTGTTTTTTTGTTTGTTTTTTTTTTTTTTTTTCTGATGTTCATTGAAATATACACAGTTATTTCTATCCATGTATTATAATGACAAAACATAGTAAGTGAACGTGTCTTAACTATGAATGGTTCAAGTGGATGTAATAAAAATAGTTTTCTAACTGCTTTGTATTCTGAGAGTCTATGGTATTACATACTCTAAATTGCACATTAGGATTGTTTGATAAACAGATCTGAATTTCTCCCGGCCAAGTTGCTACCGAATCTACGGTATCGGTGCTGTTACTGTATGTGTGTATTTGGTAGAGCATACAGAAGTAATTACACATATAATGAATGCTAATCATCTATTAGAATGAAAGCACAGATTAGTTGTTAGTATTTTTACCCTTGAAGCCTTGAGGGCCCTAAATTTAGAGAGGAGGATATGTCAGACCCCAGCGGCGTGTCATTGATCTACGTATTATTTTTGAAGATGTAAAATGCTAGGTGTTCGCAGTTCTGTTGGGTGGCTCTTCCACAGCACTGTATTTAGCATGCTGTAAGTGCTCTCTGTTGAAATAGGCTCATATTCTAAATTATGTCAAATGTTTCTGTTCTGTTTGAATATGAAAAGCTTGTATAACATGTCAACAATGAAATATATCTTCTACTTGACGCGTACCAGTTCCTTCTCCTTTGTTCTGGCACCAATAAACAACAAATTATAGTATCTGTTGGTGATCATTTTAGATAAAGTCAAATCAAGCCAATTAGTGGCCTTGTTAGTAGGTATAATGAGCCTATTTCTTGCTAAAAAAAGACTTGTGATCTGGACGTGCTCCTGCAGGAAATAGTGACCTTGGGGAATATATAAACAAAAGATCTTTTTAAAGAAAAAAAATATGTATAATTAAAAGAAACATATTACAAAAAAGGAGATTCTAAGTATTTTAGGCAATGCCAGTCAAAATGCTATCCTGATATTTTGAGATGTATATTTCGTCTGATTTGTATTGTTCTTTTAATTTGCCTTCTTAACTTTATATGTGTCCTGAATTTTCCACAAATTGATAACTATAGATTGCATCTAGGCTTTCCAATAAAAGCCAACCCAATGTGTGCATGTGTGTTGTGTTTATATTTGCTTTTTAAACCCGTATGTCAGATATTACAGCTGCGCTATCGCTTTTCTGGTTCTATCGGCAGAAGCAAAGCGATCCAGTTGCACGGGTATTGATTCATTTGCTTCACAGTTGGCAGTGTCTTTTTTCCTCTGTCCAATGGCCTAGTCTGCTAACTCAGCAAAGTGAATTACTCCATGGGATCTCTCGGGTGGCCTGCTTTAGAGAAAACATTAAATATACCTCAGAAAGTCAAATCTTCTATAGATAAGGAAAAGCCAAAGAAAAAAAAAATCACTTAGAACTGTTTTCTCTCATGTTCTCCTGAGTAAAAATACGACAAAAAGTATTTGATTAGAAATAATTAGGTTGGCACTGGTAGTTACATATATACACAGAAGAGATCCTTCAATCTGCATTTAGACCCACTTTATGGAAACTGCTGACTTCAGCTCTACTGTATGTCAGGAGACCGCTTTGATTTTAGTTGGAACAGGCAGACTTCACCACACTTACTTTGTAGTGACAACCTCAAGTTGATAACATGTTGATCCAGCATGAATCGGGTCACTCTGCTTAGCTAACTGTGCCCTAATTTTGTTATTAAAAAAAAAAAAAAGAAAGAAAAAAAAAGCCAGTCAGAGAGCTTTGTATGTTCACACTTGGGAGGTGAGAGATTTGCATTTGACAAGGAAAAAAAATGCCAGTTACCACTGCCACTCTTCAGAGGCACTTTTAAAGTGATGGCTGAAAGACTGCAAAAGAAGAAACACTGCATAAAATAACAGTTTAAAATGATTGTCTATGAGAGAATAGGCTGTGTTTGCAGAGAATCCGAGATGACAAAATGTTTGAATTCTGACTTCAATTGCTGAGTTTAAAATTTGGTGAATTAATACACAGTTTTGAATCTTTAAGCTATTCTTTTAAAGGCACATCACTAAAAAGAAGGGAGAAAAAAAAAATTATTAAAATGTTAATACCATGGTTTACGGTTACCTCCAGCATGGCAAGCTACAGCTACACATATGGCGAGATTCAGAACCTTTAAGAGCAAGGACTGGTGTACAGTTCTTTGGGGATGGGAAATGCAAAGCAAAGACACTTACTAGAAACAGCTTCTAAGCAGCTTATTAGAAGTTGTTTATTTGATACTTACTGGAAGCTGCCAGGGTTAAAAATAAGCCAAAGCAGAGAGCATCACACAGCGTGAACTGAGCAGCACAGGCACAGGGAAATATCCCTAGCTGCACAGCCACATCCAAACCGACCAGACTGATCAGCTTCTCATCTACAGCCAATTAGTGCTAAGGACTAAATATGCAGTGCTTATAAAATTAAATTGATCTTTGACTGCACACACAAGTTTCTGGGGCCCGTTGATCAAAAATAAAGCCAAAAACGAACACCAGTTAATTGACAGGGACATGCCAATTTTCTTCCCCTAGGAAAGAGGCACACACAAGGTCCATAGCCATCACACTGACGGACAGCGCTTAGGACTTTAACATTTCCCTCTGAAGTTTTCAGCTTTATGGCAGAAGGACTGTGTGAGGCAAAATTTAACAGTGTGAGTACCTTGGTTAGAACTAAGAAAAAAGTGGAAATGCTAGTAATAGCAAAGCCCTGAAGTAAAACCTCCTTCCTCCTAGCCCATTTTCAACTTTAATAGTAGTGTAGATAAGGAAGCCAGCACCTGCAGCAAGCACACCACCAAAGCCTAAAAAAATGTTCGCTCAAGAAGCAGAGAAATTGTTGCAGATCCCCAGAAATGTCTTAGGCCTCTCAGGGTGAAAAATGATGCAAAGCTGTGTTTCTCAGGCCACCTCCTGATCGCAGGATGTAACGCTGGATATTGCAGTTAGCACGGTGAGGGTGGCAGAGGAACAAGAGCACGCTGCTAGCCGCCCATGTGCAGTCTGCCCTGCTTCAGTAACGGGACATGCTGGGGATGACAGGGGACCGAGAGGGAAGGGACGTGTCCTGTCAGCAGCTGGTCTAAAACCCAGCAGTGGGAGCGAAGTCACGCAGCATCACACAAACACTGGCACGAGGTTTATCTTAGCTGCATGATTCTTTATACACATTCCTTAAGAACAAACAAATAAATAAATAAATAAATAAGCCTGGCCTGATTTCTAGTGTCACAAATTGATACAATGCTGATCTGTGCAAGGATGACATAAAATGCATCCCCAAATAAAGATAAATATGCTAAACATTGTGCCCCACTTCTAAACAAAGCACACTAAACAGCAAAAACATCCCTTTCTTGAAGTACCTAAGGGTCTTACGGGCAATTTGGAGGGTGAATAATGTGCGTAACAACATGGCAGCTCATTAGCGTCATGCTTTCACAATCCCTACCTCATTGTATTTAGTAGTTCTGCAGGTAAACTCTCCTGCTGTTAATTACTATAAATTCCTACATAAATTGAGTAAACCTTTTAATTTACTAAGTTAAAATTCTGGCATTGAGGAATATAAATTTCTAGAGACACGTGCAATTTTTTTTCCCTACTATAAACTGAGTCAAAGCTCATAGCAAGGTAATTATGCAGCTTAGAGTTAATGGCTCCCACAAAGCTGTCTTAATAAAGCCTTTTGGGATTCAGGAGGAAAAGGAAGAAACTAAGAACAAGGCTGGAAGGCGACAACATGTTTCAACCAGCTCTAGTTACTCAATCACACTTAAGCTGTCTGAGACAGCAGAGAGAGTGCCATGCATTACAGAGGCATGCTGGAAATAATTGCTATCCCAACACAATGAAGTATTTCCACATTCCAAGCCCAGGAACAATTTTAAAACCAAAATGACAAGAATGGCTATCTAATGGACCAATTAACCTTACCTCAATCAAAAAACAAACAAAATCAGTGTATGGAAAGCTAACAGAGAAACCAGCTGAAGAATTAAAATGTGAGAATGGCTATAGGCATGTCACTTGATGCTGTAGAAAAATCCATCCAGTGTTTGCTGACAAGAAC
Organism: Aythya fuligula; assembly: GCF_009819795.1. Lineage (NCBI taxonomy): Eukaryota > Metazoa > Chordata > Aves > Anseriformes > Anatidae > Aythya > Aythya fuligula. The sequence continues at coordinate 20,988,746 of NC_045562.1, read as the reverse complement.
TATGGGGCAAAAAAAAAGAGGGAGGAGAGGGGGCACAAGACCCAGTGCTAGTCACCATTTTCTGTAAGAACAGGGCAGTACATATAAAAAAATTAGTGATGCCAACATCTGCAGATGACAAAAATTGATGGAGTGGCAAATAATGGCTAGGACAGGGCAGTCAAACAGAACAATATGGATCACTCGCTAAAATGAGCCCATTCAAACCAAATGCATTTTAATACAGGCGACTCCAGAAGTAAAGTATCTCAGAATAAGAAATGCAAATCTCGCTATGAAAGGTATGTAGCAGCCTACAAGAAAGCAATGACTGGAAAGAATGAGGAGCACATAATAGATAAATAACTCATTGTGAGATTCCAGTACAATAGTGGTGGCAATGAAGAGCTCATAGGGGTGGAAAAGCTTAATGAGATTACTGGCCTTGTTAAACAAGGGAAATAGGAAGGCAATGTTATCTCTGCGTATGGCACTGGCAACACTACTCTTGCATACAGTTCTGGAGCATGCATTGTGAAGAAGCTGTTAAAACCCTGGAGAGAGCGCACATGGAGACATCACAAATAAATCTGAGGCTTAGCAAAAACAAAAAGGAAAAAGAACAAAAAAAAAGACACAGCTGCTTGCAGGGAGAGATTTAAACAGCTCACCAAAAAAAAAAAAAAAAAAAAAAAGCCCCAAAGGGTGCCTTGACAATAGACTGTAAGTGCCTCCAGAGAAAAAAACACATTGGAGTAAAGTGCTTCTAAATGTGGGAAAGGGGGCAGAAGAGGTGTCTGGGAAGGCAGTTCTGATAAATTCACATTTGGAACTAAAAAGAGCAGGACGAGGGGCAGCTGCTTCATGACCGCTAGAGCAAACTACAAGGGAAGAATTTTCCAGAAGCTTTTGGCAAAAACAAGACAGCTGTTGGAATTACGCTTGATGGATGCTGGTGACGGGAGTTTAGACTAGATGATGGCACGGTCCATTTGGCCCCGCACTAGACATGAAAGTAAATACTTTTCAACTCTGGTAAACGCCAGGCCAGAGGGTTAGGGTTTGTCTCGCCCTGCTCCCCACCCCTTTCCAACCCGAAATACCCACATTAATTTGACAGACTGAAGCCAACAAAAATTATTCTAAAAGCCCAGACTTTTTAAATGGGCAGAGCCAGCTTGCAGCGTTTTTAAATCATAGCTTGGTTTCCACAGCAGAGATAAGACTTTCTATTACTCTTTATAGCAGCTGATTATTAAAACTAACTAAAATAAGCCTTCACTTTCTATTAAATTCTTTTCATGAGCGTAGCAGGAGTCAGTGCTTCCAATATGCCTGCATGTTTATGTCTCCAAGGTATCCAGAGGCAAGTGTTTAGGTTAAAAAAAAAAAAAAATCCTGTCTGTGCCAACAGTGACTGCACTTTGCCCTGAGCATACATTGCCCTCAATTATTGACTCTCCCTGCTCCTTCCCAGGTGTTTCATGCTCTGTCAGCCCGGGTGAAGGTGGAGCGGCAGCTAGTCATTATTTGGTGCAAAATGAAGAGCTGATGCCTGCAGCATCGCTAGGACGGGCTTGCATGCTAGCGGATTTCTAACCTATTTAATCTACTTTACAACCAACAACGGGCAGAAAATTGCTCACTCCTGGCTCCTTCCCCACTTCACAAAGACACTAAAACGGCGCTCCAGGCCAGCTCCCCCGCTCCCACACCGTGCCCGGGCTCAGCCAAGCACCGGCCCCGGCAGCACCACCGAGCCGGGCCGCCCCTGGGGCCGCAGCCGGCGGGGCTGGAGCCGCTCACGGGGCTTCTTCTGCACCGGAGCCCGGCCCGGCCCGGCCCGGCTCCCCTCAGCGCGGCGCCGCCATGGCTCGCGTGCCCCCTGGCGGGGGTGCCTGGGCCGCCATTTTGTGGGCCCCACGGCTCGGCAAGGCCGGGTTCTCACAAAAACGGGTAAAGAAGAGAAATGCGGTGGCTAAGAAACAGGACGTTAAGATCCCGTGAAATTAAATTAAATTAATAAAAGTCGCCAAGTGTCAACCTGAAGCACGCTGTGGCTCTTGGGTACAGCGTAACATTTCATACCTGCAGAGCACATGGCAGCAACTGGAAATGCAGCACCGGCTTCAAATCTAGTGCAATGCGCAGTTTTAAATGAGGTTTTAAAACCCACACTGCATGAGGCCAGGCACTGCCCGCCCTGTCAGCCCCCAAAGCACTCACTGCATGGCCCAGCCCCAGCAGCAGATCCCAGTCAGAAATCCCAAAGAGGGGCCCCTTCTGTGGCCAGTCACACTCCCCGCTTCCAATGGTGTGTAGCTGCGCTAATACCACCTTGTTCCTCTCTAAATACAGTAAAAGGGCACCAGCTTGACTACTGGCACGTGCATTTAGTAAAATACTTTTTTTTTAACTGCACAAAAGATACTTACTGGCTTTCATCCACCGCCAGTGAAATGCAACAACACAGAGATCAACTACTTCAAACGCAGAGCAGTGCTCCCGCTGCCTCTCGTGGTGTTGCTGGAAGGGGCTGCTATGGACGGAGCCAGACCCATGGTGGCTGGCCCCCAGGCTGTCCCTGGCCATGGGCACCGCAGTGGCTAGCACCAACAGGCTGATAGCCCAGCCAGCTGCTGCAGAGCGCCAGCAGCTCGGCAGGGAGGGAGGAAAGGAAGGGTTGAGTCTGATGTTGTGCAGCAAAGTGTGTGCCTGGCTGGTTAATTTGTGATTTCACTCCCCCATAAATCAAATCAGATGTCCCTATAAATCCTGCTCCTCAGCAAGAAAGCAGAAGGGCAGGAGCTGCATGGAGCAGGGAACAGGACCATTTTTCTTTTCAGTGGCAGCAGCACATCAGTGACACTCAGTGCTGTGCTGGGTCAGGCCTTCACCCTCTGCTAAGTTAATACCAACAACTCCTTCATCTAGAGGGCAGATAGTAACAGTGGAGGCCCCCCCTCCTTTGCACTTTTCTTCCTTTCTTTCCTCCGGTTACAATAGCAATAGCCTCTGAAGGAGCTGTGCTAATTAGTTGCTATTACACTTCTTGGGTGGCTGGAAGAACACACTGCCTCTGACCTCATGCTTTGCAAGGTACCTTAACAGCTTATTACTGCTATTGCACGGCAGCAATGGTTCATTTTATAGTTACTTTGAAAGAGCCATTCCTCCAGTGCTGAGATATAATCTAAGACTAATGCAGAGTCTCTCCAGAAGACTGCTGTTAAACTGTCTATAACCGAGTGTCCAAACACTGCACAAAGCTGTTTCATTTGCTTAACATCGACTCACTAGCAATTAATATGCCTGACATAACAGTGCACTACAAGGCCCATAAAATCTGTAGCAGTAGGGGAGTGAAATGATTATAACATTTTTTTTTCTTTTTTCAATAATACCAGACTACAGTTTGGGCACTGTAATCTTTTCAAAGCAAGAAGCTGAGCTGCATCTGAACAGCTGTTGTTTACTGAAGCAATAATTAGCAATGAACCAGTCAAAATACCTGCTACCTTCTGCAGCAGCTCAGCAGTTACCTGCACCCTGTGCCTGGAAGCAGAGGCTCACAGCTTCGCATGTAGACCATCCTTAACAACAACAAGAAGTCTCAACCAACTTTAAAAAAGGAAATATTTTAAGTGGCAGTGCTAACCAGCCTTATGCAATAGAAGCAATCCCACTGAACTCATTGTGAGCCAGGAGACACAGATTTCAGATTGTAGCAGATTTCCTTAGCACAACAGTTTTCAGCTGGTGGGGGACAGGACATGATGCAGATTAGGTGCTAGGCACAGTCCTGCTGAATAGGCTCTGCTGCCCCTGGGCAAGGTCAGCTGCACCCCCCTGGGACTGAAACCTCTAGGGAACCACGTGTATAAAGCCATTTACTATGTCTCTGAGTCTCCTGGTCTTGCAGGGCTTTCTAGCTTAGTTTGAAAGAGCAGCAGAGAGAGAAGGGAGAGAGCTGCAGAAGACAAGGGAGAAAAGAGGCAGGCATGGGACATTTTGAGGATGGACCTTTTGATTCCACACCTGGATGAAACCTAGAGATCTCTCTGATCTTCCACTGGGGGAAATTACAAGCAGAGAGTGAGGCATCCCAAAGTAGCCATTTGTTTATTGATCGGGGCATGTAGCTGGGATTAATGGGTTTATAGCCATGAATCTGAGCCTCAGGGTTGTATGTTTCATTCTCCACAGACCTGAGCTCTCTGATATGCCTGCAGGTGGTGTGAGATGAGCATGACTTTGGACTCAAGTGAGAAGACAGGAACATGCAGCCAGGTTTGGTGTGAAGGGGAAACGGGCAGGACCTCACTCACCAGAATCAGTTTAAATGGCTGTCCCATAACAATTCCAGTCACCTGCATCCTCTCTGGCCCAATAAATATTTAATCTCTTAGCTGAACATGAAATAGCTGTAAGTAGAGATTGAGAAAGCCTCATAACAGCAGTAGCAGCCTGGAGCCCTGCCCATCTGAGCTACTAGACATGGAAGTTCAGGTCTCCGGGTCAGCAGAGCACTGGAAGAAGTCTCCAAGGACCCAGGGAGGGCTGCCAGCCATGCCAGGGTGAGCGGGATGCTCCGCGGACAGGCAGCTGCGCCTCTCCAGAGATTCCTTCTCCTGCGTGAGAAGGCTTGCCTGCCAAAACTGATAGGTACATTTCCACTAACAGCTGTCAAATCAGTGATTCCTGATGAGAGAAAAAAAAAACATTTTGACAGAAAATTCCTGACCAGCACTGCACAATAAGCTAGAAACTGACTTATCTCATTACACCTGTAGTGCCTCAAAGCTCCCTTTTCTGACTAGTTAAGTTGTCCTTTTGAGATGAAGCTCTGATGTTAGAGACATAGGCATCCAACACAGTCAGTTATGAGCTTGAGGAGTTTCACTTAAATAAAAGAAAATATACTTCAAAGTTTAATTTTTTGTTGGCATTACATATTTTTTTTTTCATATTATCCAGAGCTCTGTTAGCTGTCATTCTGCCATTGGAAAGCCAACTAGAGTTACTGGGCTAGTCAAGAAAAAAACAGGAAATACAACAGACCAGTACAATTTCACTGGATGAACTCGGCACAGCGAGAAATGGCAAACAGTGTGATTTTAAGTGAAGTCTTCCAGATTGAGACGATAGGAACCTAACTGTCCTTTCAGTGACCTTTACCACCCCAGAGCTGCAACTGCAGAAGTTCAGTCATTTTAAAATAAACACGGTAATATTTACATAAATGTAAATAAAATCAAGTCACAGCATGCCATACCTTTCAGGTCTATTAAGACATACCCCATGTGGTGTCGTGAGGCACAAGGCCAAATGAATTCAACAACCCAAGAAACAGAATAGTGCCCTCAGAGTGGCTGGCCTGGGGTGTTATTAAACAGAAACCTGAAATATCTGTAAGCAGAAGGGATTTGCTTTTCCTCATTCCTGTTGACGTGTGCATAAATCACTGCAGCTCGGTAAAGCAGCACCATTTGTTTTCCAGAGTTCTATTTATTTCTCAGTCAGAGCAAACAAGAAACATTCAGCCAAAATGCTATGGATGTGACACTAGCTGACAAACACAGGGAGATGTGGAGCTGACAACCCATAGTTAAGGAATGCTGGTGAGCCCGGATCTTGCAGCCCACACATTACATCAGATCACACCATGCCTTAGCCCACCACAGTGTGCAGCCATGGGAGCTCAAATAAAAGTATAGCTACACATACAAGGTGGAAGTTTTAACTGTACCGTAGGAATTCAGGTGATACAAGGCCTAACAGAGGGTTCAGACAGGTTCAGTTGCTGTCACTAATGGGATTTGTACAACCTTTGATCAGAACAGTTCCATTGCCAACATATTAATGCTGTACAAAAATTTGTAAGACCAATTAGAATACGACAAACCCTCCACTCAAATTTCTGGATTGTGTTCAGGGTTAGGAGTTAAAATAAATAATAAATAAATCGTGCATCTTATAGTAAAATCCTTTGACTGCTTACCAGTTAACCTGAACAACCCAGTGGTTAATGTCTGAGTATGTTCCCCCACCACTAAGGCATTTGAGCAATATGTAGTGAAAGCATTTTTTTATTATTATTATTTTTTTAATAGGGATGAAAGCAGTGTAACATAGGCTTTGTGCTGTCTTCCAAACCAGAAGCCTCTTGCACATAAGGGGGCCTGGAGGCTGCAGGGATGCAGGAAGCCATCCAGCTTTACTCCTTGCTCAGAGTGGCTGTTAACATCGCTTCCTGGGGAAGCAGTTTCCATGCACCACACTGCAGGCTCAGGACCTCAAAAGACCATATGCTGCAAGATTTCCTTGGGGATTTGTCTGGGAAGAGCAAAAATCATTACGGAAGGTTATGCTGTAGCATCCAAAGCCTATGTCATGGCACAGGTGAGGTGCAAAAGCAGCCAGGATCACAGCAACAGTGACACGGGCAGCCTCAGCAGGTGGGGCAGGGTCCAGCCCTGAATAGCAGGGAGGAAGCCAGGTGGAAAGCAAATGAAAATAAAATACCAGCTAAAGAGAACATGGATTACATAAAATAAACCTGCCTTCAGTGCTAGCAAGGAAAAGGGTCAGGAAGAAAGCCTCAGCACCTCAGTGTAGCACAGAGGAGGCAGTGTCACGAGGTCGGAGCAGGGCAGAAGGCCCTGCCCATGCCAGCAGATGTCAGAAGACATGTCAGAAGAACAGGCACAGGGTGAACACCAGGGATCTCTGACATAAGGGGCTGTCCCACCTTACAACTTCTGCTTGTCATTTCTAATCCACGCCAAGCCTCAGTGGTAGGCAGGCAGGATAGGGTGCTTTTTGCCATCCCCAAGCCACCAAGCTTTTCCCTCAAGTGCTTTGCAAATGGCTAAGAAGACCTGTACACCAGACGCTCACGAGACCAGCAAACAAATCTTGCTAATGGTTCCTTGATAATCTGTGTGCCCAGATGGAGCACTTACCACCTGTTTGGACTGAGAATTACCTGAGAGCTTTCTTCCCATTTATTTAAGGACAGATTCTCTCACTGTTCTGCTGGGGAAAGCCGAGATGAAACTGCTCACTCTGCCCCTTCCTAAACTTCTGATTCAGGCTGTAATAACTCCAGAACACTATTCGTCTGGGGTATTACCCTAGACAAAAGTGGAAAGTTTCCTAGGGTGAAATTATACAATTACTGGCCCGCTGCTCACAGCTCCCGCCAGGCAGGCTCGCCTCAGAGTCAGCAGCTATAGGCTCATGAGAGAGTCTACGCACTTTCCAAGGCCATGGGTCTTGCAATATTTCACACTGCAGGAGAGAGAAGGAGGTGAGAACAACCGAGGTTCTTAATAAAACTTGGTTCTTTTGAAACATCTGTCTTTGAAGCGCTCATAACATTTTACAAAAGAAGCCGAGCTTTATCCTCATTTTACAGAGAGATGATAAGAGTTGCAAGCAACAGCAGGCCAGAAGCAGAGTCGTGAAACCAGACCCCAGGCCTCCCAGTTTCTGTGGGTCTAATGGTGGGAACAGGCTGCCATCATGGGAATCTTCTCTTAATGATAGTTTCTCCACAAAGGCACTGACATTTTAGCACTAATTTTAAAAACGTTTCCACTAACAGCAGTGGAAGTTGTAAGTGCTGATGTAACTCTCATGGAAATAAGATTTGAAACAGGATACAGAGTTCCCTGTAAGAGCCTCACATTTTAGCTTGTATTACAGGTGCCTTTCCATGAGTATTCAAGGCAGTTTCCAAACACTGGTTTAGACGCTTCCCGTACTCAGGCATATCTTAAGCCATTTGGCAGCTGCTCTTAGGAAGTTTTGCACTTGTGTGAGATCCTCTGGAGAAAAAAGAGATCTTCAAAGAGATAACTATCTACTTCTGATTAAAAGCGTAGCTTGGTATGCTGCTTGAACACCACTGGGTGCATCCTGCATAGCACGTCCTGATTAGCAGCGTGTTGAACATTCAGAAGAAATTTTTCTTGTCCTGTTAGTTTATATGAAGGCTGATGAAAGTTCAGGATTTTAAAATGGTGCTTGACTGAAACACAAGGACCCTGCAGCCAGCAGAGACAGCCCAGGACCGGCTCTTTTCAGAAACAATCACTCCTGCTCTATGCATCTTGTCCCAAGGGTACAAGAAGCCACAATAAATGTCCTCTACTTTTCCACTAGTGCTGGTCATTGGAGTGACCTCGGCAATGGTTAGCTGTCAGGAGCTCTCAGACCTTAAAACAAGTACCTGGGGACGCCCATGTCAAATTTTATTGTCAGTGTTGAATGCACCGCCGCGTTTACAGCTCTTCCATCCTGAGCTCACCCAACGCTGTGCTACTACAGCAGAAGCCCGTTCTCCTAACATTTATGAACTGTGTGTTGAAAGCTGGTTCAAGTATATTGTAAAAGAAGTGACTTATGCTTCAATATTTTAAGCATCAGATATGGTTTCCTTATGAGCTTGCTGCCAAAGTCTTCCTGTCCTCTAAGTAACATCCAGACTAGTCCTCTCTTCTGTGAAATATCTGTGCTGCAGTGTCCCTTGCAGAAGCTGCCTGTCTCATGACTCCATCTGCCCCAAGGTTATCAGGAGTCCAGCTAGATCCCCACATCTCCTGGAAGTGCTGTTTTCCTGAGTGGTTTGGATGCCTATTAGTGGCCTGCCTGTGTGTTCATCTGGTCTGTTAGGAGAGCAAGCCTGTGGCAAACATAGATGTTTGCTTTGTTAGCACAGGCTTTCCTACCACTCTTCCGTGGAAAGAGGAAGGAGGTTTCTTCCCTGCAAGGGTAACTGTTCAGACCAAGTAGTAAGAGAACATAAAACTGCAGCCACTGCTTAAAAAAGAGTAACAATGCTGTGAACGTGAGAAGCCAGGAGAGATATTTTGTATGCTGTGAAACTCATATAAGCAACAGAGCCTGACACCTAATGGAGGAAGGGCCAATGAAGGTCAGAAAAATTACACTGGAAATCTCTGCATTACTTCTAAACTAGAAGTGTTGTCTGTTGCCAGTGGCCTTTGGTGTAGTTTTCACTATGTTCATATGGTAGCTATTCATTGTTGGGTAATTATCTTGTTTTATTTTTCTATTTATTTATCGAGTAAATCAAACTAATAAAAATCCAGCCCACGATTGCCATGGGAACACTCCAACAAGGACAGATGCAGCGTATAGCTGCGAGGAAAGAAAGCAGGCTTCAACTTTATTAAATTATACACGAAGCAATCAATACAACTTAACACAAACAGCCCTTGCAGGCTCTGCACTAACCATCCAGCAGGCTCAGCCAGTATCTGTAGAGCCTCGTACAACACCAAACAGTAACAACCCCTGTGCCAAGTTTCTGTAAGGGTCCGTGCTGCAGGGTGTAGTCTTTCTTGTCCTTCCCTTGTATCCTTCTAAAGGGGATCCCAGAAACTGTGCAGTCTACTTTCCATCCCATAGACATTGCAAGTATTTTTTCCCCCTTCCCTAAAGCTATTGAATTTTTGCTCTGGCTATCTCAGAAATTGCATTGAAAACCTAGTGCTACTTAAAATAATACATTTAGACTATTTCAGTTTCTGAAAGCAGAAATCAAATCCATGGCTAACAAATCCAAATTGTTGTTTAGCTTAACTCGGTCACTGTCTCTGCAAAGATGGATGACAAGAGACAGAAAAATAGAAAGCAGAGAGTAGAAGAGATTAAAGCGATAAAGGGCCTACAAAGCTCATAGCAATTTTTCTCCTTAATTTCCTCATATTCAAGGTAATGCCACTGAGAGAGAGCCAACAAAAAGAATTACACACGCTGCCCAGACTGTATTTGTAAAAGGCAGTCTCATCACTCCCGATCCTTTGTATTGCTGGCAGTGAGGGTCGTCTTTCTGGACACGGCAGGGAGAGAAGGTGCCAGGCATTTGATTAGGCCAGATCACAGTCTCCTTAAGTCCCCCAGCTGGGAGCCATCTGGCAGTAACTCACCCTGTGCGGGTCATCCGCCTAGTGCAATGCCTTCCCCCTGCCAGGGCTCTGTGATTGCCCTCCCTGCACATTTCCACCCATCCCAGCAGCGCTGACAAGGCCCCCTCCACCCCTCACTGCTGAGCTGGGAATAGGCCCGTCTCCTCTGGACCAGGCATCTGGAACCAATGCTAAGATCCCTTTTCTTTATTTCTAGCCCTCTTCTGGTGACAGTTTATCAGGAATCAGCTCTGCAATTAAACAATATTTATGCCAAGCACTTTTCAGAATGAGAAATAACGTTACATTGCTTTGCTCCCCCTAGCCATACTCCGGCTCCTTTGGGGATTATTCACTACTTCCTTTCCAGCATCATCTCCAGTCCCTAACCAGAAAGACACAGCAGCTCTGCCTGGCAGGAATGCAGCACTGAACACACATCTTCAGAACAGCCAGACACTCCTCTTCCCTGTTCAAGTTATTTAAGCCACCAGCAGATGACACCTCTTGTGACACTGTTCGTTCAGGACAGACATCCTGGTTTGTTGCAGCAGCTCCTGTACAGAGGGTGGCTGTGTCCCTAATGCCTTTGCCCTACCTACTCTCCTTACAAGAAGTCCCACACGGCTCCATTCCTCCCTTCTGCCGTCCCTCTACAGGTAGAGATATGCATAGGTCCATTTATATAAGCTTTCCTCAACTTCAACAATGCCTTCTTTTCTTAAATGCAAATTACTGCCATCTGTAGTGCATTGTTCCTATTGTATTTCTCAGCACTTTGTGCTAAAAACTCTTCTCAGCCATCACATTGCACACCAGAGTCAGTGTCTGGCAAATTACACAATTGCTGCAGTGCAAAGAAAGCTTGTGATTGTGATGCATTGAGATAATCTTTCATCTGATTAAAAACAAAAACAAAACAAAACAAAAATAATAATAAAGTAATAAAATGCATCTCTGACCTGGGAAGGGTTTGTGTTCACTTCCAGGACTTCTGCTTTGAGCTTTCTGAATGGAAGTGTATGCAGAGTGAGGCATTCAGACTTACAACTGTTGCTTCCTAGTCCAACCTATTTAGGATGTTATTTGTCTCTCATTTCCTCCTCTGTGAAGTATTTAAGCAAAGACTTAAGAGTAATATCATTATTGCTAACAAGATTGTGTTCATTCTCCATTGCAATGCACAAGCACACAGTTACAGATAAATTGAGCTCTGGATGATTTACCTTCACCATACTATTAAGTTATTGCAACATCTTTGTTCTCATCTCTTCTGCTCTAATAGTTTTAATTAATTTAAAGTAACAAGTAAATTGTTTCCTTTCTGCTTAACCCTCTAAAGTATGTTTCATCCTTGAGGCTGAATTACCGATGAGTGACATTTGTTAGTGAAACAGAATTTTTCCCTTCCCTAAATCCAATAGATTCGTGTTGAATGCTACCAAAACTACCAAAACAGAGTTTTACAGAGTTTTGGTTCATTTTTCTTTTTGTTTAACCTATTTAGTAGAGCTGGCTGGCCATCCTGGAGACACTACAGTTCTGTAAATGAAAGATGTTGGTTATTTAAGCATTGGGCTGTGATAAACAGTTCCACATAAAGTTGTTGTTTTCTAAATATTGTACCAAGGTTGGTATCATTTAGGTCGCTAAAATATCTCATTAAAATAAAACATGAATATGCATTTTGACACAAAATCAAACTAATAAAATGCTTTCTAGCAGCAACCTCATGCATATGTAGTAAGGTATATGTTTTTAATATTGATTGAGCAAAATTCAGTCACTGGTATTGACCCATGAGGAAGACAGTGTGCATGGGGTACCTGATGAAGGCCCTTGTTCTCTTAATTGGAGCACTTGGTTCCAGTAAACACTGAGGACTGTCCTGGAGATCAGGATGCTCGCAATGCTGCAATTCCTAGCAGAGCCAGAAAAAAAAAAAAAAAAAAAAAGTGTTAAGACAGGCTTGAATCTGAGGAAGTGCTGATCTGGAACCTAACTTTGTCATTACTCCCAGCCTCAGCCTGGAACCCAAACCCAGGCTCTGAGAGGGCTTGAATTCTGCAAGTTCACATCTGGGTCCAATCAGACAGCTCAAGCCCATTTCCAAGCAGAGGCAAGCTGAAAGGCATGTGGTGTGCTGGGGAGACAAACCGCAGATGTTTATTGTGCTCTTGCGCCCTTAGCAATTGTTTTAATGGGCTGGAGCTCCTGGGAGACCATTTGACTTTTGCTCATGTCTATACTGTTCCCTCATACTGCTGACTATGCAGAAGCCCGAAGCTGTCAACAATCTGCTTCCAGTGTTATTTCAAGGAAAGAAAAGTGAAGTGGCATCTGATCTGTTGAGAGAGAATGGGGAGGGAGGTTATTTTAAAAATATAAAGCAACAACAAAAATCTGTATGGAATCGATATTACAATCGATAGCTTTTGCCCCTTTGGAAAGCACAGCTTAGTCTGAAACACAGGTTTCCCCTTCTCTGTTGCAACAACCATCCATTAAAAAGACTAGTGCTTACTTTGCCAAGACCGCATTGTCAGTAAGTGTTTTGAAGCTGTGCAATAATGATTATTGTGCAGTATTGCATTTTAATAATTCAAATAAACCATGGAACATTATGATCTCTACGGCTAAGTAAATACTTTGTTGCAGCTCCAGCCTTGGAAAGCATCATCCATTTCAGAAGAAATGTCTCTTTGCAGAAAGAGCAGTTTAAAACCACAGCCTGCCCGAAAATATTTTTGTGAAGACCACCATAACGTGAGAAACGTAGTAAGTGATTAAATCTCTTGCCGTCTATTGCACCATAAAACTTGTGCAAGCAAGAAGATGCTTCCATATGTGTCAGGCGTTCAGTGCCTTTATTCTTTAGCCATTGAGGTTCCCTACTTCTTCCTTCGCCCAAGAGTCGAGTTGTGGCAGAGGGGGCACGCCTGTCCTTCCCCTCTGGGAAGAAGCCCAGGCGGCGAGTGAGCGGGGCCTTGTAAGGGCACTGGACAAGGATGAGTGGAGTGGGATGTATGACTGAAGGACAATGGAGGTGAAGAAATGCTACGATTTCATGGGAACGAGTAGAGCCCTCCAGGGAAGAAAAGAACCAGGCAAAATTAAAAGAGAAAATAGAGGGCAGGATCGCTAAAAGAAGTGTGATTACTCAAGGGCATTGCTTTCAGGGGGAGAAGAGTTAGAAAACGCAGAACAGGATGCATTGCTTAGACTAGAAATTTCACAAGGGAAGGCTGTCAAACCTAGTTGTCAACTATTTAAAAATGTACTGTTAGTATTGCTAAGCTGGACTAACATATGGCACACAAATTCCTGGATCTCCTCAGTCACTGGGAATGTTGCAACCTACTTAAAAGTCACAAAGATTTCACTCACTGCCTTGCCCTGAGAACAAAAGAGTCCTAAGTCTTCTCGTGGCCACTGAGATGTAGGCAGTAACTGAAGTGCAAATTCTCAAAAAATAAATGAAAAGATTTTCTCTCGCTGAGGAAACAAAGCACTTTATTTTTCTAATTCTTATCTGAATATAGCAACACAGCGTCTCATTTCCCCATTCCCTGCCTTGAAAGTTTGAGGTTACACATTTACGTTGCACAATTCTGCTGAGGCCGTCTGCTCTGCCTTGAGTGGAACCGTACAGACAAAGGACATTTTCTAATCTGCTAAATCACATAGCCCAAGGATCTTCTCCATTTTAATGTGCATGGTTTTCTACAGCCCTCGAAAGATGAGATTAGATTAGATGGAATATTATCAGGACTAAAATCACTAATGTATCACTAGAAAATGAAAGAAGAAGTTGCTGTCTATTAAAGTGCAACAAAACTACTAAACAGGAAATGGATGAATGGCTGCAATAAATCAAAGCTTAATAAGGCTTTCAATCCATGTGGTTTTTTATTTATAGCAGAGAACTGAATAGGCTAATATTTCTCATGCAAATTTACATAAATGTGTTCTTTACTGTCCGCTAGGTCAAACACAGCCCTGGTAGGTGCAGACACAATTCCCCTGGCTTCCGAGAAGACAGAGTAACCACACTTTTGAGGAATGTGTTGCTCTGACAAACAGCAGAGTCAAAAGTACTCTGTGACAGGTAGAAAATTTGCATTTCCATTAGTGAGGCCTTTGTCAAATGAAATCCCTGAAGGCAACGAAGAATGTGTGTGGAAGGAAAATGCAATGTATTAATTTACACCCCTTCACACCCCCCCCCCAAAAAAAAAAAAAATTCACTGTATAGTTCAATGAAATGTAAGTTAAGATAAAAGGCAGAGGGCAAAGATTTACATTCCGAAGGGCTATACAATAAAGGGATAGTGATTTGTGGATGCTTTTGCCACATGATAGCCTTAAAAAGAAATGCTTTTAGATAGTTTGGCTGTCTGTTAATTCATCAAGGACTCAACTCTTATATCCTGTTCAAAATTACCAGCTGCTCAAGTAGTGCCATTAAGGTGTACAGAGTCAGGGCACAAGGATCAAACTGAGTCTGTGTACGAGCCATTTTGCTCCTCTGAAAAATCTGTAACACGTGCTCTACTACTTGAAAAAATAAGCCTACTTTTTACCCCTTTTTTTAAAGTTTATCAAAATGTGGATACAATTTAAAGGATTGTGCTTAATCTTTTTGTCTATTGTCTTTTAGAAATCAATGATAAAATACTGTCAGGATTTTTAATGAGATTCCTATTATTCTATGCTCTGCAACACCTGCTTCTCATGGATGCAACTCTAATGAGAAATTAACAGGTCATCAGTGGAATTATGGCTAAAACAAGATACTATTTCATGTAAATAAAAATGTCAGAAATTGATCCAAGGTTTAATTTGACCAAGCTTTAAAACACATTCATATTATCACAACTAGCCCTGATCATTTTAGGATGTCTATATCCCACATTAGTTCTTCATTTGTATTCCAGATATTTATCAAGAGTCACTTTATCTTGAGCCTGATGGATTTAAATTTGTAGTTTCCCCAGATATATTTGAGCATTTCAGGGGAATACACATCTTAAAGGTTAACTTAAGACCGTACAGAATTAATGTTTTCAAACCAGTAAATTTAGCGGCGTGTCCTTCCCCACCACAGCCCATCCCAGAATCCCAGTGGGAGCTGGCACTTTCTATACTATCACCTTTCCATCTTGCACCCCTTCCTTTACTCTGGTGCATGTAGATGGACAGCTGGATAATGTGAACTTGTGGCAGGATGTACCAAAACTTACTTAAGCTTATCTACCCTGTTGTTTCCATGCAATGCCAACAGTTTGCCTGGACCTCTACATTCAGATGTGGAAACAAGATCCCAGCTCTGAGGAGCACAGGGAGAATACTTTGCACTTGTGCACACTGATGGTGGCTTTAGGAGTGCGTGCATGCTCTTTACCAAGTCAGCTAATGAAAGTAAATTTGCCTCATCAAGAAGTCTTTTCAGGAACAGCTCAAATATTTACCTACTCATTTTCATACAAACCTCTCACAGGTTAACTATTGATCACGCCTCAGACTAGTCAGCTGTCAAGTAAAGTTAGAATAATTCTTGCATAGGCATTCTTCTAGTTTATTCCTCCTCCAGTATACAGTCTTGTTGTACTAGCCCCTATGTGATGCGTGGTGCTTGTAAATTGCTCCATCAAAAGAAAATGCAAAAGCTTGACCCCAACCAAAATAGTCATATTGGATGAGTTATGAGGTACGGTTATGAGTTTACCAGGTCCAGAAGCCTAAGTCCTAATAACATCTTCCCCTTCAATTGGATTTCTGCTCTGACACCATCTATGACATTCAGAAGGTCTTTCCAGGAGTAAATTAATAGTTTTTTTGTGACATCCCCTGAAAATCAGAACGCTACTAGAGTGAAAGGGGATGTTCTGAGCTGCAAACATCATGTCCACAATGAAGCCTTTTTTTCTTTTTTTTTTTTTCAAACATTAAGAAATATCTCACTAGATAAATTAAAGAACAGACAGACAACGCACACTGGCTAGTATCCAATTTTCTATCTTCAGGAAATGGTGTAAATTGCTTTCATTATGCTTTTATAAAATGGTTAGTTCTATACAGGATCTAAGTATTGCTTTCTGGTTTGGGCTCTTTCTGCCTCTGTTCTTACTTATTGCTGCCTCACTAACTTTATTGCTAGCAAAGTTTTTCAGCATTTCTTTCTTTTTTTCTTTCCCCTTTTCATACAGCAATAAATATTATTCGATTCAACAAATGCATACAAATGGTTTCCATTAGAATTTTAATCTACTCTCAAAATGAAAGAAAAGCTTTGTATAAATCTTTTTAAATTACCAGAACATAAATTCAGACAGGGACATCTCCACCTAGGCTGAGCTAGGGAGTTCACAGCCTGCTGTCCTTGCTCATAAATTAATTGAGGTCTCTAGCTGCTGTAAATGAACAGTGCATCCTGCAAAAGATCATATCTGTCAAGATTGCAGATTGGTTTCTATCAGAGTTTGCAAAAGTCAGAGCTCACAATGCTTTCATTATGTCTATGAGTGTGGCTTCCCAACTGGAAAGAAATGTGTGTTTTGTTCTGTTGGGCCAAGATTTACAGAAAGCAATTTTCCTCCATGCTCCAGCTATGACAAACCTACTGAAAAATGTCATTTCATGACTTCTTTCATTCAATCACCTTTTTACTGACAAATATATATATTCTTTCTGCTCGATGTATACGCACCAACTGTGACATTTAATGGGCAAGGAAAGTTAATCACAGGTGAGTACATATCCCTCTTGGATATTGCAAGCTATACTGCTTTCACTGCCACTACTCCATTATAAAGTAAGCATGGCTTCAGCTGGCTCCCACAACTACCTGCTTTATATCAGAAATTTATACATTTTTAAGGGGCTCCCTAAGATTCTAGGCACCAGCTAGCATATCCATGAAAACCTCTTAGACATCCTACATTATGGTAGGGTTATGACAGAGTGCGAATAGAGTCCGACGCAAGGTGGATATTACTGAGTCCGCAGTATCATTTTGTTTCTTCCCCTTTGGCTCTCCACTGTGAATCTGCAGGCACATGAGGGATGGAGTAAGGAAAAGACAGAGATCATCAGATCACAGAGTTTGGGCTGTTTGGTTTGTTTGCTTGTTTGTTTCATCAGTGCCATATTGGATGATGGTGGCAGGGACCACAGACACATTAACACTTGTTTGCAAGAGTTCAGAAATCAAAAGGAGAGTAGGACTGATCAGAACAGCTCTTTGCACTAGTGAGTAGAATTAATGCTACTTCAGTTGTCGGGGATTAAAACCCAGACACTGTACATCCACGTATTTCCTTCCTTGCCTATGCCAGCTGTGCTGAGCCTTCCCTCTTCATGGCAGAAACTTCACAGGAGGCATCCCAAAATCACTTCAATGTCCACCTGTCACCCCTACCTCTCTAGTTTACAAAAAGAAAATTCTCTCTTGTTATCTGGAAGCAGCAGAAAGCCATCATACCAATTCTTAAAAACGATGAGGAGATTTGCCACAGCTACAAACACCAGTCACAGAATGGTCTTGATGATCTCACTACACAAAATGCTAGCAAGACAGGGCTAGAAGGGCATACCATGGCATTTTGTTCTGTAAATACACACACAACCTTTTAAAGAATGCAGATTATTTACATCCTAAAAGTTAATGTGCCTGTTAATCTCTATTTAAAAGCTTCTGCTTTAGCCTTTTAGTGTCAACCAGTTATGGTCCATGAAACAAAGGTGGCTGCCAGCCACAAGAGCCAAATATGTGCTGGAAATTAATTATTTACTTGGCAGGCTCAGCAGTCACTTTGCTATCAAAGCAATTGGGGCAATTTAGCTCCTTTATTAAATACTCAATAGTTCTGACCTGTATCACACAGGTGACATTCAGCATTCCCGTGTCATGATGCTGCCTCTTCCCACTATGGGTCACAAGCACCACGCTGTCAAACTCTTCTCCAGGAAAAATACTTGCAGGTGCAAACATCAGCAGTTGTCCTGGTAGTCTAGTTTAGAAAGCATTTAAAATAAGTATTTTAAATGTACAACTGCTCTGTGCTGGGCTCACACAACAGGAGGGAAATTTCAGGCTGGAAGTTTTCACTGTAGCAGATTACTGACTGCTGAAGATGTGGATTGCAGTGGCAACCCTGATAATATGCTCACCATAGCAGGGACAAGGCAGTATGGTGCAAAACAAAATCCCTCATAAGCAAATATTCATAATATTTTGTGTTATTTCAACCAATGCCTGACACATACTAGCATACAGGTATGTACATCACTCCACTGAGCAGCAGAAGGAAAAGGTAAAGTAAAAGAAGAAAAGAGAGAGAGAGAGAGAGAAAGAAAAAGCCCTGCAGTATTTTTCACTTTGGAACACAAATCAAACTGCAGAGATTATTGATGAACAGCAGGTTGATCCCCAAAACTGTGTTGTTGCCATCACAGGTTGAAGTGACGCTAACAATTCCAGCAAATATTTAAGTTTCCTCCTTCATTTACTTCAACATACTGGTCACAGTCACAGCCTTTTGAACTGAGTAGTCCCTCCCTATAACTTCAAATATTTGAAAACACCTCAGAGTCATTTTATGAATAATTTAAAGAGGCCTTTTCAGGTTTTTCCCTAATAAGATCCCCAGGTTGTCACACTCTCTCTGTATCCCATTACAAACTGCAAGCAACTGTATCTATCCCATTACAAACTCACTGTGTTGTACTACTGACTAACTCTCACTGCTTATTATTTTTTTCCAAAATTTCTCTCTCTTGGGGGCTTTCTGTGTTTCAGATTATTTTTCCCCAGATGCAGTAATTTTCTTTTCTCTCTTGTGTTTTCAGAGAAGACTGAGAGGAGTGGTTAAGGGATCTTGCAGTGGACCCAGACTTGAGAGCAATTACCCATGCAAGCCAGGAGCAAGACTCAATTGGCCCGACCAACATCGTTCATGCTGGGCAGTCTGGCACTGTTGAAGGTGATACCTTGCTCGTAAACAACTGATAAGAGAAATGCTCAGACTTCAGCCACATTAGTTTGATGTACCACCTTGGTTAGGAAGTGTTTGACCTTGAGTTGTCCACAACTTAAGATAGGAAGGCAAAAAGTCAATGAGACTTAATGACCTTCCTTCCCTCCCCGCAACTTTCTCCTACTAAGGATCAGCTGTGAATTTCTTTACTGTGTTACATACCTTCAAGGGATTGAGATACATCCTAAACAGACTACACCAAGCAGTAACCTAGAGACAACCATCCATGATTCAGGATAAAAACCCATCAGTAACTCCTTCACTTTACAGGAAAAGAACCCTCACAATATGCAGTTATGTACCTGTTCATCAAATCTGACTTTTTTTAGCATGGATTTGAAGTATACAATGTTGATCCCTGTTAGACTACCCGGCTAAATGGACCATATGTGTATTTGATTAGACTGTAGACAGTTCCAATGTTCCAGACAGCTCCCCTAATGAAGGTCCTGCCTACCAAATGGATCAAAATCCCATCAGCTCTAATGACTGGCATCAATCCCCCTGTGTTGATGCAGTACCTTTGCTTCTAGCAACATGTCACGGTGTTTTCTGTGTTAGAAACTGAGGATTTAATGATGACAATATAGAGGTAATTATAGATTTATGTATGCAGCAACAATTTTGTTCTATCCATTATTTTGATTTTTTTTTTTAAATTTGGACACAGTGTATGTGACTATCACAACACTTTCATAAAGTTCTTGCTTAGCAGAGCGATGTGAGAGGAGAGGTGGTGCACAAGTGGTGCAAGTGGTTCCGTCTTATAAGCACTATTAGAAAGTGGGACAGGGTGGGATTTGAGGATCTTGATTACCAAACCTGAAAAAAAATATGAAGGAAGAATGCTCTATGTATGTGTCAAAAGAGTATTAGAGTGATTATTTGTCAGGAAACTGCATTTATTTATGGCAAGTTTCCCATTATTGCTGTATGATGTGTTATGATAACCTCTACTTCACTGAAACTTACATCAGTAGTTTTCAAGAGAAACAAGAGTCAGGAAGCCCATTTTAGGTGATTAATCTACATCTCTGCCCATGAAGAAATACAGACTGAAGCACCATTCCACTTCAGAAGCTTGCATTAAAATGTGCTGGCAGCAGGACAGAAGGCAAGTGTTCATATCTGTGCAGGTAAATTCTAAAATCAGAAATACAAATACGACAGAAAAAGCAATCTGTTGAATACTACATTGCTCTCATTTAAGAGCAAAGAGAAAAGATTTTTGTGTATTACTGAGGTGCCACGGACAGACAGCTTGCAAATACACGTGAAAAGGTAGTCTACACCAATCACCAATGTCCAGCCCCTAGCAAGCAATTTATCTCTCTTTCAGTCTAGCTTTTAAATGAAAGGTGCCTGCTCTTTCTGAAGTTATTGGATTGTGTTCTGACAATAAAGTTAAATTACACAAGGAGTATCTAGAATATTTCATCACAAAATCAATGTGCCTTATTTTAAACTTTGCTTTCTTCATCATAACTTACATACACGCACACTGATCTATGAAAGTTTTCGTTCAGTAAGAACACAATTTCAAAAAAGCTACTGCTGCCTCAAGGAAAATACTGAAATATATTCTAAGACAGAAATAATTCTATTTATCAACCATTTTTCTTCCTCACCTCTTTGCTATTTAGAATATTTGCATGAAAATGGGATCTTTATTTCCCAAGAGTTCATCAGCTGCTACTGCTATGATATAATTTCCATGGATACCAATTGTATGTGATGTTGCAAGCATATGACAAAAGGATGAGGAATAAGGAAGAGAGAAATCAACTAGCTGCTCTATTCTTTGGCTATGCTTTTGGGTAACTCCATAAACAAAGCCTAAAGCCTTATCTAATCAATTCATCACTCCCACACAAATAATCTGCTTGGTCCTTCTCCCTTACAAGTCCTTTTGGTAAAAATGTCCCAACTTATTTAAATGTGTTCAGTCCTTCAAATATTATCTCTGACTCAATGAGAACAGGACTCAGGACTTCAGGGAGTGACAGAGACAAAAGCCATTATTTTTTAACCTAACTTTAAATCTTGCTAATTCAGAATTTTAAGTGGTAGATTTCTCAACTGAATATATGTGTGTGTGTGTGTGTGTGTGTGTGTGTGTGTATATATATATATATATACACCTTGGTAAGGTATCTGTTTCAGTAAAATTAACATCAAAGAATTATAGATATAATGAAATTTGTATGCTAAGGAGGGAAGAACTAATGAAGAAAACACCAAGTTTCAAAATATATCTGTTACATCAGTAGGTACAGCAATTTAATGCTATGTGCCTGCAGAACTGTGCAAGGCTGAGTTAGTTCACAGCCTGATGTGGATTTTGATATCTACATCTTGTTAAAAATCATTTGAAGAATATGTTACCTTCAGTTTAAAGCCCTTTCTAATAAGTGGTTTGGGATGAACACATTTTCTCACTTTGTAATTATATAAAAATATATTTTTGAATGTGTTTGACCAGAACATGACTCAAGGATTTTGCTTCTACTCAGGAGAGAAAAGTCCAGAAGCAAGCAGCAGCGTGAGCAGAAAGATCTGGAGCCTCACTTCATCCAGGGAACCCTGATGATGCTTGCAGGCAAGTCCTTGCCATGTTTTGATCATCACACGGTAATGTGTGACCTACAGAGACAGAGAAAGAAAGTCACAACTATAAAGCCCTCACTGGTATCTCTGATCCCTCACCCCAACACCTCAAAGGCAAAGGAAAATTCCTAATTCACAGGGAAAGAAACAGACAGCTGCAAACCAGTTAAGAAGCGTGGCAAGAGTAAAAGGTATGGCTAGGAGCAGAGCTACAGAGAGAGGTCCCATGGGAGAGCACTAACCACCGAGACACAGCCCTGGTCCAAGGGTGGTCAGAGCACAGCAGCCAGGAGCACCGAGAACATCTCATTCATCTCGTTCACTCCTCCAAGCCCTAACAGTGCTTCCCCAGCATCTTACAAATCACCCCTTCATTACACTTTGCAACCATAGTTAAGCTTCTCTGCCAGGAGCTAGGAGTCACTGAGCCCCTCAGAGTCCTCCCTGCTTTTGCTTTTGTTTCCCGTTGCAGGCTCGAGCAGCACGCTGAGGGGCAACCGCAAAAAGCCTCTCTGTGGCTTGCAGGCTGCTGCCTCGTGAGCCCATTCACTAGCTGAGGAGAAATGGATGCTAACTCTCAGCACAGCCAGAGGAAGAGCAATAAAAGCTTTCTCATCCCTTCTCCTGGAACAGAAAGTTCAGTGCAAATATGAGACCCAGGCGATACAGCAGGCTGCTCCTCTCCCCCAGGGCAGGCCACTAGTGTCCTGCAATTTTGTAGTCTCCTCCCAGAAACTGAAATCCAAGGCGTGCATACCTTGCAACACATGGGGCCAAGGCTCCAACTATGCATTTTTCTGTTCCTTTCCTACCTCTCAGTAGCCTTAACATTATCGCTGGGGTAGATATGAACTTTTTTTTTTTTTTTAAACTTTGCTCATCTGTCAAGTCTCATTCCCTGACATCAAGGAGATCAATCTGCCTTCCTTAAACACAACTCCTGGCTCTTTTGAGAGGCTTCCCTTTTTAGATATTGGTCTCCTAAGCTCCTCTCCACAGCCTGTCTCCCCTGCTGCATCCTTCAACAGATTTTTTCAAATGAGAACAGACAACCCATATAGGCTGACATGCTTTTTGCACCGCTCGCTGCTCACATCTGAACGCTGCTAACCAATCTGCCTGCACTGCCAGGCAGTACAGTGGTGGGAGTGGGGACGAGAGGTGTCTGCGACATGTGTACAGGCATGCAGTTGGAAGGGACTGCCTTCCTGTAGTCAGTGAAAATAATGTGGGTGAGGAAGCTCATAAACATTACTAGCATAGTTGTAAGCAGAGACAAAAAGGGTTTTATGGAAGAAAAAAATAAAAAGAAACTATTAAAAAAAAAAAAAGCACACACACACATACAAAAAAAAAAAAAAAAGAAAACAAACAAACATTATCAGAATCTACCCTCCTTGTTGGAGTTTTTTCCTCAGAAAGAAAGCATGTTCAGGCATTCAGGTATTCTCTCTTGAATGCAAAATTCTCAGAAACATCATTCATAGGTAGTCTTTCTTCACCTGAGGTAAAGTTGGTCAGTTTTGTTTGCTCAATGCTTGTAGTTATGCCTTAACCTTAGAAAGCAGCTGAAATAAAACAAAGATGGTGAAGTTCCAATGCTACACAGCTATTTTGACTTTCACAGGGAGTTACCCATAGGGAGAAACCCACAGGGAGTTTCAGATGACAAGATGGTGACCTGAAACAGCTCTTCTTTGCTCTCCTTCAGTCCATTTCCCTCCCACATGGGATATGTAAAAGAATATCTTAGTTACATCAGCCTGAGCTAAAAGTGCATTTAAAATCAATCCAGGTAGTGCATAGCCCCCACTTGAGGGCAGAATTCAAAATCAGAATATTTATTACCAAGCTGTAAAGCTGTGTTTTTGCAGACTTTGTCAGGAAGGCGTTGTTCGAATGCCAATAGGGACATCAGGCTCCTCATAATAGACCTCAGGTCAGGAAAGGATGTGAACACATCGTCAGCTTTAGCCCCACTGACTTAAAAGATAGTTAAGCACATATTCTACATCCTGTCATGAACAGGAAATATGTAGTACCGTACAGCCACCTTAGCTGCGAGGGGAATATGCATGCTTATACAGGAATCTAGCTCACTGCAAAGCTTGGATGGTTACAGCTTTTCTTGCACTCTAAGCTGCAATCAATAGAAAGTGGCCAGTAGTGAACAATGAGATCTAATCCAAAACAGCCTATTAAGGTGCTTCTTGTTTGTTTTTTTTGTTTGTTTGTTTTCCTCCCAAACCAAATGTGTGAAGGTACCATCATACCTTGTAGCAAGAACCATCCCAGACACCAGCGACCCTACTGCAGGCTTAAGTCAGTGCTAGTGGGTGTGGGACTCCAAAGACCCATGCTCAGAGACACATCCTGCTGGGTGCCACATAGACCTCTTGCTTGTATCTCAGAACCCCTGGACAAAAAGAGACCTTGGAGGAGATGGTGGGAAGAACGGGTGCAGGAAGAGACAATGAGGATCCAAGAGTAGGGAGAGGCGGAGCAGGAAGCAGCCAAAGCACACACCTGGAAATCTCCTGGAGCCACTGCTCTGAATTCAGCTGCTATGTTTTATTTCTGGATGAGAGATGCTGAATGTCAGGGAGAAGCAGTCAGCCCCCCTCACATACCTCCAGGCTACCCTCCTGCCTGTACAATGTCCTAGAGCAGAGGGTGTAGTCCAGCTGCACAGAGGACAAGAGGAAATGGCCTCAAGTTGTGTCAGGGGAAGTTCAGGTTGGAAATTAGGAGATGTTTCTTCTCAGAAAGAGTAGTTAGGCATTGGAATAGTTTGCCCAGGGAGGTGGTGGAGTCACTGTCCCTGGGGGTGTTTAAGGAAAGGTAGGACGTGGAGCTTAGGGACATGGTTTAGGGGGTGATAGTGGTGGTAGTAGGATGGTTGGACCAGATGATTTTGGAAGTCTTTTACAACCTTAATGATTCTGTGATTCTAAGCCTACACAGTGCTTTCACTGTGCTTCCATCTACCTTCCAACTAACCATGACGGTACTCCGCAATGATCGCTTAGTGGCCTGGCACACTGGAAGCACGAACATAGCCTATGACTTTCAAAAGACAGTAACTCTATTTGATGAAAATCTGTGTTTCTTTCATGCTAACTAAAGAATATATATTCCCTAATCACTTTGAAAAAGTTCCTTCAGTTTAGGACAGGTTTGTTTGAGGTGCTCAGCTTCTCCACCCTTCCTCTTACTCAACTTATTTTTTTCCCTCCAAATTATGGGGAGGTTCCTTCTCTTGTTTCTAGACAGCTTCATTTGGCCTTGAAGAGTCCAATAGATAACACAGCTCCTATACAAACACACATCCTTTTCTCTCATCATTTAATCTTCAGACTTCAACACCCTACCACAGAAAGTCCCTGTTCTGGTCTCCTCTGTCCCCTCCCTCAGGCCAAGCCTCCAAGCACCAGCCAATACTCTCCTCAGGTGTTTCCACACCTAACTAGTTTTTGTTTTTGTTTTTGTTTTTGTTTTTTGTTTTGTGTGTGTGTGTGTGTTAGTTTTCTTGTAGTTGTTACTGTTGTTTGTTTTATTGCTTTGTGTTTTTTTGTTGTTGTTGTTGTTTTTCCCTCTGGAAGACAGATAAGCAATGTTAACAGCAAAGTCCCATTTCTTACAAAGCCATTTCCCCAGTTGTCACAGAAATATACCTTCCCCATAAGATTTAAAACCAGAAAGAATAAATATGATACACGTATCCAATATAATTAAGTACAGTCATTCCTGAAAAAGGAAATCTGCAATTCAAAATCCTGGCATCTGAATTTGAAGCTCTCTAGCAAAACTTGTCAGCTCCTCAAGAAATAAATATGAAAACCACACCACAAAACACTAGATGCATTATTATTAGTATCTTAATAACAGTACAAATATTAAAGTGCCATATTGTTTACAACACAAAATTAAAATTTTAATTTTAATCAGTCCTGTTTACCCAGCAACATTCTGATTAGCAGAGTTGATTGAACAGTGAAGAAAAAAAAAAAAAAAAAAAAAAAAAACACAACAAAATACGCCACATAAAAGACTTGAGCACAAGTCAACAAGCAGTAAGAGCGGAGTTACACAGCCAACTGAAGAATGCACCCAAGTCTCTGGCAAAACAAGACACAACTTATGCCACTGAAGTGGTGATTTGAATACATTTCATTTCCTCTCCTTTGGTGCAGGGAGCCCGTCTGCATATTTGCACGACAGAACTGAAATACACATTAGCTTAAAACAATGAAGGAATAGGGAGGCAGAGAACATGGAGTAGGAAATCCCATGAAACCATAGGCAATTGCTTCTTTATTATGCATATTTTGCTGCTGAAGCACATTATTCTCGTTCTCCTTAGGGCACCGTTTGTTAAGAGCACAGTAAATAATGTCAACAACGGCAAACCCAGCACACCGAGCCTGATTTTTTTGTCTCAGATGTGGGTGAGAGAGAGCACTGACAGAAGCCGTATTTTCCAGCACAAACCTGAAAGCATGCAAGAGGGAAGCGGCAGTTCCTCATTCCAACCCCTGCTCTTTAACACCTCCTAAAAATAAAAAAGTCAGGTTCACAGGATGATGGTGCCCTTCTTAGAACCATAGAAGACCAGGCTGGAAGGGACCCGCAACGATCATCATGCCCAACTTTTGTTCCTCATGTGGAGCCATGGACGGCTGCCGCTCAGGCGCCGCCATTTTGTGCCACAACTATGGAGGTGGCGCCTGACGGGCAGGAAGCTGAAGGCGCCTTGCTCCTGGAAGGCCTCTGCCACAGGGACTCACTTCAAAGCCGTGGTCATGGCACATTGGAAGGGTTTGGACAACACCACCCCACTGCTCCTGGAGATGAGAGCGTTGGGCAGCCAGCTGCTGCGCTCCTGCTCCATCAGAAATCAAATGCTGCACTCCCTTCCACAGTTTGATTAACCACATGCTTCATTAATGCTTTCACTGTTGTTTAACAATGCTGTAAATGCCAGGAAGACACTGGTTGTTTATTTGTTTGGTTTTTGAATGAGGCAGAGACAATTCACAAATGCTTTTTTTCCTTTTTTTTTTTTCCCCCTCATGATTTCCTTTAAGACAGAGAAAATAAACAGGTGAGTTAAGTGTAAAAGGAAAGGAATGTGGACTTAAAGGTTTCATACAGGGTTTCTTAAACAGTCTGTTAAATGCTTTTCCATTGTGCACCTTTCAGTCGTTTCTGAGGCTGAGAACATGGAGGAGATGCAGACTACGCACTTGAAACAAGTTTTACCCCTCTGTTCTCAAGTCACAGAGAGTTTTGCATTAGATTTTAAAGGAAAGGGAGAGAGAAATCTACTAAAAATGACTTCAGTGGAGCAAACCCTTTGAGCCAGCCCCACTGAAGAGAGAAAGAGTTGGTTCCTCACACTTTCAGACACGTATTACATAGGCCCTTTTTTTACCTACAGCTGAGAAGAAACAGCTGCAAATAAGCGGCCCTTCAGCTGTGGTCAGTTCTGAACTTCATTCTTAAGTGCTCCAGTGTAGCAAAACCTGAAGCCAACCCCTTTGGATTACTAGAGTACCGCTCTCTGCTTCTTCACAAGTTTCTCACCACTCCATAGCAGCTTTGAGACTCCCTGCGGTACAGCTGCTCCCCACAGCCTCACCTCGTAAACTTCGCCCAGACACCCAGGTGAGACCAAGCCCTGCGTAATTGCTGCTTCAGGGCAATCAAGTGGAGCCTCTGTGCTTTGTCCCACTTCACTTGCATCAAGTCTCCCATCACCCAACTTCAGAGAGAAAAGTGGAGAGCAGTAAGTTGGAATTCTTGTTTACTTTGCTTGCTCTCAACAGGATAAAATCCCTCCAAGATTCATTTCAGTAGCTGATTAATTGCTGCAGCAATTGTATGCACGGAGCTTTCAGTCTGAGTGATACACCAGAAGAGCTTTTATTGCCAGTGTAATAGCAGGCTATTTTAGAAATCAGAACGATTATACTGGTCACAGCATACTTTTTGTTGTGTTTGTGAAAATATTCCTCATATACAAAGCAGTAAAATGTTCAGTCAGTGATCAAAGTTTCAGAGATGAAGATTATACTCTCACACAAAATGAGAGCGTATGAAACCACCCTTTCTTAAATGAAATTTATGTAAATAAGATTGCTGGTTCCTTGGGTTCTCTGATGGTGGAATAGAATAATATTTAGAAGGAAAATCTAGCAGGCAGGATTTTGATTCAACATTTATGGTGGTGTTATATTGAACTCAATAGGATCTCAGCATTTATTTGAATAGGATTTCTTCCTCCAATTAATGCTGCTGAAGTAACTATCAAAATGTTCCCCAGTCCCCTTCCAGCTTCCTGCAGTTTTTTAAGCAGTCACCTGCCTGTCACCTCACAGGCCATAGAGGTGGTTTACCATGGGGTGTGGTGTCAGTAGCCACGATGGGCTCTGTGAAGCTTCATGCTGGTGAGACATGGGGCTCAAAGAATAGTGCAGCTGGTAGTTCAAAGCCCAACTGTGCCAACGGTAATGACTGGAGGAAAGGGCTGATGGAAACACAATGAATTACAACAAGGCAAATGCAAAGTCCTGCACCAGGAACACAACTTCACATTACAGGACTGGCTGGACGCGCACACTGGACAGAGGGCTCCTTGGTAGAGAAGGACTGAGGTGGACAAGAAGATGAAGTGCCCTCTCAGCAGAGAAGGCTAACTGCATACCAGGCTCTACTCAGAAGCATGCAGCCAGAGGGTTAACAGGGTGATTATTTGTACTCTTCTGTTCAGCGTTTTTAAAACCACATCTGGAGTATGTAGTCTGGGCTCCCCAGACAGTCAATAGAGGGACACTAAGATGGTGAGGGAGTTGCACATGTAATGCATGAGAAAGAATTAAAGCAGCATTTGTTCAGCCTGGAGAAGAAAAGGTTAAAGATGAGGGGAACCCAGCTGCTAACTTGAGATACCTAATAAGCAGTAACAAAGATGACAGCCAGATTTATATTTTTTTTCAGACACCTACAGGGAACAGATGAGAGGCAATAGACATAAACTGTAGCAGTGGAAATTCTGACTGAAGTAAAACGAAACCTAGTGAAGGTGGAGCAAGTACTGGAATGGCTGACCAGAAGGGCTGCAGAATCTCCATTCTTGGAGATTTGCAAAACTCAACTGGACAAGGCCTGAACAACTGGATCTAACTTCCCAGCCAACGATGATTTCAACAGTAGGACTAAATGATTAATTGCTGAATTAGTAGGACTAAATGTCTTACCAGCCTGAATGGTTCTATGCATCCTCAACCTGAGCTTCAGAAGCTGACACACAGTTTATTATGTTTAACAATTTTCATTGTTTTCTCTGGTAATTGACATATTTATTCTTTATTTGGAAGGCAAAGCACTATCTCCTAAACGATTAAAAAATGATAATAAAAGCCAGAAACATAGATTTCTAGGCATGCGCAGAAACAGTAAGGGTCAAAGCATCTTCAAGATTTTTCTAAGACATTAAGCTCAGGCTAAGCATATATAATCTCAAGAGTGTATGTACTTTTTTCCGTTTCTATCAAGTTGCTCTAGAAATCAGAGTACCTACTTGCTAGCCTGTATCAACAGAAAATTACTCTGAAAGGTTATAAACATGGCTTTTAACAGATCAAAAACACCGATTGGAAGAAATCTATAATCCTATCATACTCTCCAGTGCTGCTGTTTTGTTACACAAACAGAAGTCTTGGGGGGGGGTTATAAAAATTAGCGCATTGCATTCCTAAAAAACACTTGAACTTTGGTTCAAAAACCTTTTGACTTATGTACACTATACATTCTTGTTATCCAAGGCCTTATAGAAAAAAAAAAAAAAGCTTAAATTAACCTGAATTACAATGCATACATCTTATAAGTATAAAAGATTAGCAATTACCTATGAGGAAAACAGCAGTTTTGCTGCCAAAACCAAAATTTTGCTTCTTTTCTCCCCTCTGTCCCATTGTCAGAACACTGCAACTTAAAATGCTTCTACTTATTAATTTAGGCCAAAGAAAAAGATGTGCATAAGCTGTTTTAGTGACATTTTATTAAAGTAATTTTTCAGGTTTCACCCTCCCCCTCCACATATGTGCAAATTTCTTCTTCTGGCAGTAAGCCACAGACCAATTCTGAGGTGGAAAACAGTTGTAAGAAAAAAAAAAAAAAGTCAGAAATTACTTTATAAACGGACACATTTTATAATACATTACAATGCTCCCTTTAGTAGCCAAATGGTTCGTGAACATTACCCTTTATGTAATATCACAAATGCACAAAATATGCTTTGCATATGATTGCAAAACCAGCAGCACTCTGGAGCCAAGCACATGGTTTAATATTATAATAATGAGTCTACTTCAACGTAGTGGATTTTAATAAGACTTTAATAATACTGGTATGAAGCCAAATTACATAATGTCCCAAAATATGAAACAAAGCTTTTACTGAGAAAATAAAAGCTCACTGAAGTATAACCACATTTAAAAAAAAAAAAAGGCAAAACAAAAAAACAAAAAAACAACCCACCACCAACAATGTTATCTAAACAAAGCCATTAGGCATATTTAATTTAAAAAAATCAAATTAGAGAAAAGGAACTCAAATCTATTCCCAGATCTCAAGATAAAATTAAAAAGGACATTATTTTAGGCAACATTTATGAAAATGAAGGTACTACGCCAGCACTGGGAAACAAGCTAACACCATAATTACCTCTTTTGGCACAGATATGGATACGGGTTGAATATCTCCAATTTCTCTCAGAGGACAAAAAATGATTCAGTTACTTTACAGGTTAATTTTAAGATTGAACTATGCTGGATTGTCTAGAAACAACTTAGACCAATAAACTAATTTCCTTCTATACATGAAAACCAGCTCCAAATAAGAGTCCCAAAGGTAAGAGACAAATGATTTACTCCCTCTAACCCTCTCAGTTCTAGAGTCTTGGGAAAAGTAAGGGAATTGAAAGGATTCTGAAGCTTGCTCCAGCATGGACCACTCTCAGAACAACTTCCTCTCTCAGCTCTCCTCAAATATAACATTGTTAGATAGCAATTAAAAGAAAAATCAATATTCCGATTGTTGGATAATGCATGTAGAAGATCACACATTCTTTAATCTGTATAGCCTTTTAAAATACTAGCGTTATGCTAGTTGGAAGATTAGTATTTGCATGGGTAACATTTTTTGTTATTTATTAGAATCAACTATTTAGACCCACATAGAGAGATCAACATATATTAGCATATTCTGATGTACCTCTAGTTACAGTAAGAACTACTGTTAAACTGAGTCTAAATGAATGCTGACAGCCTATCAGAGCATGTGGTGATGAATACAGCAAGAATCAGAACAGTTTTCTTTACATACATTATATTGTCTCAACTACACGTCTCTAGACTTTTAAAGCAGATTTGATAAAGGCATTACATTTTTTTTAAGTAGATTTAGATTCCACGTGACAAGATGAAGTGAGGGAAACATTTTATGCCTTACATTTCTTAGAAGTCTACTTTAGCTATAGAAACCATTAAAAAGTTGCAAGTAACTTCAAGATGAAAGGCATTAGCAGCTTTTTAGAAAAGGATAATCACAGTCTTCTAGAGATTTAATGAGACTTAATTCACAGAAGCTTTTGACTTGGTCTGCTGTTAATTGAATCAAAGTCGATGATGATCTTGTTACATTTTGGCTTGAATTCCCTAAAATAAAGAAAAATACAGATATTAGTTAGTGAGTAGTTAAAACATTTTGCTTGCTTTAGCTCCAGCTAAATTTTTGAAAGAAAAAATCCTCCTTGGATTCACATAGTTTTCATCTCTGTGGGAGCCAATTACAGTGCAACAGACTGCGAGAAACCTGGACAAGAAAGACTAAGACAAAGACACATGGAGTGGGTTAGCCTGTACATTCTTCAGCTATTGGAGTTCATAAATTACCCAGGAGTCAAAGGACTTCTAACAACTTAGCTGCAGGCGGTGGCATCATGTTACCAGGGCTGGGATTTTTGTTCGTATATATTTATATTTCAAATGCTTTACACATAAAGATGTATACGTAAATGTGTATGTAAATATTTCCATACACTGTGCACATTTATATATATATATATATGCATGTGTGTATATAAAATATTTGAAATATGTTTTGATAAATATTTTTATCTTTTTTTTTCCCCTCACCAAGTTTTCAAAGAACTTTGATATTTTGCCTCAGTATATTTTAATATTTTTTTGTGCTAGGGGAATAGATCATGTTACATATTGTACTGGGGTAAAAACAAACTAGTTAAGAGGAAATCATTTAAAAATTGTAACTTTAGAACTATAAAATTAATACAGACACAAAATGTTTCCTTTTATTATCATTAGAGCATCTGCTACAGCAATTAGTAAGTAAGGTATTTGGGGACTGAGCATATATTTTACAGTCTACCAGTAAACAAAGGATTATGCAAATAGTGTGGATTTAGTGCCTAATTAAGCTCTGCAATTCAGTTCAAGAGATTCATTAAGTACCACCTACATCCTTAATAATCAATACAAGAATGAAGAACAATCAACATAGAAAAGCTCATGCTGCTGACCACAAAATCTCTGAAGGACTGCAACACACTTTGTCCAGAATAGCAGTCCGAAATACAAGAAACACTTCTCACCCTGTAGAATTTACAAGATTTGACTTGCAAGAGAATGATTTATGCTTCTTAGTCAAACAGTCTTAGTAGACACAAAATACACTGAAGGCCTAAAACTGAATTTCAAGTACTGCTATATTTTTTCATGGTTGTTTCTTAGCCCAGTAGGTACCTTTCATCCTAAAATTTTATCTGTCAGAATTGTTATGTTTGCAAATTTTTCAAAGCCTTTGTATTAATATTGTAAAAACTTTTTAGAGCTGCAAAGCCTCCCTGACTGCATAGTTACCCTCACCCACAGCATGCTATTGCTATCAAACTGGCTGTTGAACACATCATAGAATGGTTTAGGTTGGAAAGGACCTTAAAGCCCATCCAGTCCTAACCCCCTGCCATGGGCAGGGACACCTCCCACCAGAACAGGTTGCCCAAAGCCCCATCCAGCCTGGCCTTGAGCACCTCCAGGGTCAACTTCATCCGGCAGTTCCCTCAGAGACATCTCATCGGGTCCCACAGACTTGTGCACCTTCAGGTTCTTTAGGTGGTCTTGAACCTAATCTTCTCCTGCAGCGGGCTGTTCTTCATTATCCCAGTCCCTGCCTTTGCCTTCTGTGACTTGGGCGGTGTGGCTAGAGCTCTTGCCAGTGAAGACTAAGGCAAAATAGCTTTGTTGTCCCTCCAACAAGGTATCAGGGCGGCTGAAGTCTCCCATGAGGACCAGAGCTTGTGAACATAAGGCTGCTCCTATCTACAGAAGGCCTCCTCCACTTGGTCTTCCTGGTCTGGTGGCCTGTAGCAGACCCCCACTATAATGTCACCTATCCCTGCCCTCCCTTTAATCCTGACCCTGATTGTCTTTAGGTATCTCTGCCAGCATCTTTAAAAATCCTAGTCGTCAAACATTTTTCAAATTCTCTTTAAGGCAAATATTCCATGCTTTACACTCTTATCACAAGAAAAGCTGACCAAAGAAGACTGGACAGCTATAGGCACCAATAATTATATACGTTTGGCTGGTTTGATACCTGCCTAAATTGACTGCAATGTGAAGATACTAAGCTTTCAATACGTATCAGGTAATCCATAGAAAATAAATTGGTCATTTCAGTCCATTCATAGGATAATTCATGTTGTAAGGGAATTGAGGAGGTCATCTTACCGAACCTCCTGTTCAAAGCAGGGTCAGTGATGACTCTGAGCACAATGTAACAAATGAACCATCACATCCACAATTTCACTGGCAGTCTCTAAAGAAAAGTCCAGGAATGGTCCAAGTGGACCATTTTCTCATACAAACATTATGAAACTGAACTTCAACCATACTCTAGGGAAAAACAATGGTGCAACAGTCCATCAACCCAGTATCTTTTGCAGGCATACAGATCAGAGAAGAAAACGTTGCACAATGCAAAGAAAAAAACAATTGCCCTGAAGTTGGTCTCTGTCACACATCATTTTCTTCCTTTCCAAAATAAAAATAAAGTTAATTGAAAGCTCTCTTGCCTGTATACAATACCAGCTAAATCAAACATCCGCCGTGCTGCTGTCATTTCAGTAGTGTCGTGATACTTGTCAGACATAAAAATAATTTCCTTTATGCCTAGAAAGGTCATACAGAAAAAAAATATTAGGATTATATTAAAAGGAGAAAAAAAAAAAAAAAAAGTAATGACATTAGAACTGGTACACAAAATCAGAGAAGACGGCACTCATCCACATACTTTAGAACTCTCTGATCCGTCTCTGCTTCCCAAATATTACAGGTTGCACTTGAATAGAGGGGTGTGTAAGGAAAACAGTTCTCTTAAAAATGTTAGAGAATATTTTCTCCACTTTCACCTAAGTTTACCACAGAAAACCAGAACCAAAAACTTGCCAGCAAACCCATAAGATAAATGGACTAGAAAATAAGTACTTTTGCAAAAAGTTATTGAAAACTTGCCTTTTTACTTCTCTAATGTGGATGAAATTCCTCACAAAGAACTTAACCCCAAATGTCATTCCCCTTCCAAATGCATAGTTTTTTCTTTTTCTTTTGTTTTCCATTTTATAAATAACTTTAAATCCCAGGTTTAAATCCTTATAAACACATATTCTCTCAAATGGTTGAATGATCTATGCTTAAATTAACGATTTGTGCTGTACTTAGAGGAGAAGCGTAAAGGCTGACCCAAGAGAAGTTACAAATGTTTCAGAGCCTATCAATATCTTACTGTATTAGCGGATACCATAAATATCAATACACTGCTATTTTTCTGCTGACCGACCTGCATAAGGAAAAGGATGAGTGAGTGACTATACTGAGTACATGCAACAAATCTATTTTGAAAACCATTTGATTTTTATTCCGTAAATAAGAGAATTAAGCATACAGAATATGATTGTCTTCCACCTTCATTCCTCTTCACTTCAAGCCTTACTGACCAAAATAAAGAAGTATTCTTTTTGCTGCTTTCTTTCTTCCTAGATTCCAATGGCCGTTAGTGGCAAGAGGAAATCCCCAGAATGGCAATCCATGCTAAGGCTGCAAAATATATGCTGCCTTAAGCAGAGATTTTTATGGAACTGAAGCCTATTGCAGATATGCCTAATCTGGAAAAGGCGACACATTTAGGCCAGCACACTTGCTGCTGTGGTACAGATTTATAACAATTGTAATGAAAGACATAATTAAATAGGATCATAGAAGTCTTATGACATTTATGTGCAAAGATATTTTAAAATCTTCAAATATCTACTATGCATCACATTCAAATTAAAATTTCATGTATATACTCCCAACAGACCTTTTGTCATGCAGAAGTTTATTTCTTTCTGCCCTACTCTATTCAATGTGTCAGAGCACAGTAAAATTGACAGTAATTATATGCAAAGCCTGTGTTGTTCTTTGGCAGCTCCTGGTCTAAGAAGTTACAAACCTAAATTAGAAGCACGCTTAGAATCACAGAAGATGCAATTAGCACTGGAAAAATTTGGCACCATTCAGATGCAAAAAAAACCCCACAAGTAGCATCTTATGAAGTTGACAGTGCAATTAATTTAGATCTAACAGCAGCAATTTAACATCAAATACATCCGTGATAAGATACCAACGAGACGGCAGCTCTGCAACCCTGACAAATCAAGCTGGCACTACTCCTTACCTGCCTGGATGATGAGCTTTGCACATTCATTACATGGAAATAAGGCAACATACATGCTGCAGCCTTTCACGTCAGCTGAGTTTTTGTTCATGATGGCGTTCAATTCAGCATGGCATACTGATTAAAAAAAAAACAACCAACCACAATTCATAATACTGTTCATTAAAATAAATCAGTCAAACTAAAATTAAAGTGTTACAATATAACTGCTTACATCCTTTCAAAGGCAAATAGCTTGCACAGCTTGTCATAAAGGGCAAAGGAAGAAATAAAAGCAGAAATACCAAGATCAATGAAGGTCAATTGTTCTGACCAGGCTGCCGATTAGTAATGATATCATTAAGCACATTAGCATTGCCATTTGCTAACACCTATAGCAAGCAACAAAGCCTTAGGCTGTGGGCCAAGTAGTTGCAACCACCCTAAGTGAAGCAATATCTCACAGCTTCACAACTCTCTAGAGTATCTAATTGCCAGTATAAAACAGCTCATTTATGTGTTTACATGCACAGATAGGAACATTCTTATGGTTATAAGAGCGCACTGTGTGCTCTTAAAGGCAGGAGGATCATGAAGTAAAACTGAGCGGCTCTGTCCTCTGGGTCCCAGAACTGCTCAGCGCTGCTGCATGATTCTCTCACCCCAAGAATACACAAGACACACTCAACCATAAAAACGTCCCAGCTTTAATATTAAAGCGAGTTTACTGCTCATTAAAAGGTGTCAGACTTCCCAAGCAAGAAAACAAAGTCCTCTATTTTGCCATGGATTTCAGATAGCCCAGGTAGCAACAGACAACTCTGCCTTATTCCACCATAACACAATAGCTCTTTCTGGACAGGTGGCAACTTAGGGTTCAAGTTTTTATGCTGTACACATCAGTACATTACCTAACATGCCTCAAACAAAGGTGAAAAAAGCTCAGTTTATGTCATTCACCGTGAACCTCTGAAAAAAACATTAGGAAAGAGCATCTCTGCTAGAACCTCCTGTTTACACCTAGGAATGACAGCGAGTTGCATAATTCATACACCTATCTACTAAGAAACTGTCTGGTACCCTGACTTACTTCGTAAACAGGTGCTGAAGTGAAGCGTGGGTTTGAGCTCATCTAGAGACCTGCATGTGCAGACATTAAGCATTTTTTTCCCCTGCTCATCTTGAAGAATGAATTAAAAAAATCTTCTTCTCCCTTGCATATATGGGAAAATTAAAATGGGCAAAGTTAAGAGCCCAAGTTCACAGTAGAGTTGCTACTATGCACTGACCTCACATGTGAATGATCTCACTGCACAGAGTAACTGAGTGTTGCACTTTCAACATGCAAGAACCGAATGGAAATGTTTTCCGTATGTGCTAAGGGTCTACATGGAATTTTCTATGTAGCAGCTAATGCACTAGAAATTTACAGCCTAACTTACAGCACACAAACTTTTCCACGTTGGCAAGTCACAAAGGACCAAACACTTGCTAAAGAAAGCGGAGCATCAACTTCTACAAGCAGTCCCCAGAACTGCCATGATTATGCTGCCCACATACCTTCTCATAAACAGTACAGCCAGAAACTAACATAAAAAATAGGAAATTAACAACGAAAAAGAGGTTTCTATTACTATTATTTCTATTACTACTGTAATCAAATCACACGATTTTAAACATGTTCCATTAAGTATATAAGATATACTATTTTACGAACTTAGAAGACTCAGAAAATAATTTTAACTCCAAACATATTGCTGAGTTGCAGTAATCTTACCTTCACATGAAACAGCCACAGAATTATTTATCTGGGGCTACAGAAGGTTGAGGGAAAAACAAAGCATCATAATTTCAGCAGCTGGAACCAGGTTGTGTTGACAGGTCAGAACCATCACTTTTAAGTTTCTTTGAACAACATACTTACGTCCCAGGCACCAGTCTCGAAGGCCTCCAGAAAGAAGGATGAGGGAATGTTTTCAAAGGCTCACGGAAGTAAAAAAAAAAAAAACAAACAAAAAAAAAACCCACAACCCTAATTCCTTCAGTAAATATTTTTCTTTAACTAAAACTCAGAAATCTTCAGCCATAAAATCAGACACATTTCGTTATTAGTACTACAACAAGCTTCCTTCCTGCGCTGATGAGAAAGAGCCTTTAAGAAACTGCAGGATTCTGCAAATTTTCAACAACAAATCTCCCAAACAAAAACAATTTCGGGCCAAAAATAACTTGTAAAAGATAATCAGCTGGAGTAAGGGAGGGAAACTATTTGCCTCCTGATCATGCTAATACAATCTGAAGTCAAGAACAAGGACAACTCTCTAGAGTGGTGGGACAAGGACAGACCAATGATAACAAGGGAGAAGTAGAAACTAATCATTCCAAGACAAGAAGTAGCGAGGTCTCTAACAAAACTGGCAGAATTTAATTTCAAAAACAAAAGGAGGTGGGCTTTGCATGCACGCTGTTGATCAACTAAATACCCCTTACTGCACAAAGGAGTAGGGAACTAAAGACTTACATTGATTCAAGAAGTCATCTTTTTTCTCCAGTATTTTTTTTTCCAGTTTAGTGGGCTATTAAATACAAAACGATCCTGTCTCAGTAGTTGGAACTTGGAAGACTATTATTCTAGGGTACTGCCATTTTATGTGTCTTTGTTGCATACGTTCCCCTAGACATCTGCTACTGGCCCCTGTCTGAGGTGTTATGTTAGATGGTCCATAAGAAGGTACAAGCATCAGACAAATATTTTCAGGTTTTCTGCCATTGCTCTTGATCCCCTCTTCCTCGTTTTCCCTCTCTCTGGCAGACAGGCATTGACTACTGATCCATTTATAAATAAGAAATTTCGATGGGTAACAGATTATCTCATAGACCTGCCAAACTTTCTATAGAGCATTACTGAAGGAAACAGAAATCAAATCCAGGAGTCCAAAATCTCTAGGTATAATAAGTACCACATTTAGAGTATTACAAAGTTTTCTAGCCTGTTAAGAGCTCCAACTAGGATTAGTAACATATTGTTCTCTCTCAGACAGTAAGAGGCTAACTTAGAGTAACCTTTCACAGGTGCACAGCATTCAGAACCCTGAAAGCTGTTTATTTAAACAGACTGGTAGAACTAAGAGTTTTTACAATACCTGTGGGGGCCCCCAGTGTCAGTAGTGGTTTGGGCTATTTTTTTCTTTTTTTCCTTTTTTAAATATTATTCACATATAGTTAATATTATAGTAGGTCTGCAACATTGGTTTCTATGTTGGAAAAGTGACTTGAAAAGTATTCTCTAAAGACTTCATTAGCCGAAGAAATAACCATGCAACGAGAAGTTAGTGTGTCCTGTGACATTCCCACCACCTGCTACAGTGTTTGTGAGAGGAAGAAAAAAAAGCAGAGGGATGACTGCTTTGTTACTGCTAGTATTAATTAATACTGTGTTTCCATCTTTTCTAATTGCATATTGCTTCGTGTTGTATATGTAAGATAGCACTCATCCTTAAGCCTACCTGTAAAAAGGTGACCCCTAATAACCCTACTAATGGTCATTTTTCAGTAATTAAACGCTTACCATGAACACGTTCTTGCAGTGTCAGAACTATTCTTCCCACCTTCTAAAAGTGTTCTGATAAATGATTTTATGGGAACCATATGATTATTCAAAATGCTTATTAATTCTGTTAAAAGACTCATATGCCTGATGAAGACCTGAAGGGACCACCATAACATGTCACCTTTTAAAAAGAAATCAAAAGGAAGGCCTCCAGGGAGTGACCTGATGTGATTAGTTACTAACAGAAACAGACTAGGAATTTAGAGAAATTGTGTACTAAATATGGTGTTATGCTTAAAGGGAACACAATTAAATGAATACAGACTGTTGTGCAACAAGTTTTGACCTACTTATTAACATAAGATTTTATACTGCCACGTTAACTAACTTGACAAATACTACAGGTTCTTGATACAGATAAATGGTCCTAGCAAGGTGTTCTGAAACATAAAGCTGGCACAGAAATAAATACAGGGAGTTCTGTAATTTGGCCCACTTGTTCTCAGTCCTTTGGTAAAATCTGCACCTTTTCATGTTCTTGCCCCTCATCCATTCAGTCTTTGTCCAAGCTCCACCTCCACTGTTACCCTCTACTCACTGGACCTGATAAAGCAAGGATCACAGAAGGGACTAAGGTGTTACTGAAATGCACGGGGTCTGAAGTGCCATCCCTTGGGGACAGTGGTCAGTGGATCCGGAATTTGTAGAATTATGCCAATTATTTTTTTTAACCCTTTGTGAAAGCGCGGGGATGGGTGCAGGCGACTACATTAGCAGAAGGCAGGACACTGACGTAGGGCTGATGCTGCCCTCAGCCCTTCTTCCTTCGTGTGTTGGAGGAAGGGCTGTTGCTGTGCTCAGGGCAGGAAGGCAAGAATAACGTGACCAGATTTCATTGGAGTCAGCCTGTTCAGACTGCAGTCAGGAAAAGGGAATGGCCCCACCTCACTAATTTGTACTCAGCCCATCTATGAGCATGACATAAAATCTGCCAGGGCAGGCCAGGAAAGCCCCTCTCAGAACCTCAGAAGCACTAAGCCAATGCAACCCATTTTCCAGTTCCTCCCACGCTGCTCCAAGTCTATTCAAATCTCAGCAAGAACACAGGGCTGTTTCTTAAGGGACAGTTAGAACAAGAGAAATTTCAGTGTTTCCAAATCTCCAAGCTTTCTAGAGATTTGGTGTGTGACACTAAAGTTGGAAAGAAATCCATGCAGGACAAGTGAGTGAGTGGCTGTAGGTAGAGACTGTCTCCTATAGATCCTCCTTCCAGTTGAAGCCTCAGCTTTGCACTGCCAGTTGGAGAGAGAGCATCACACTTCTTCATAGTGCCTTATCAAGTTTTGTGCTGTCAAAATAACAGCTTCTACAGAAGTAACA
Source organism: Aythya fuligula (assembly GCF_009819795.1). Lineage (NCBI taxonomy): Eukaryota > Metazoa > Chordata > Aves > Anseriformes > Anatidae > Aythya > Aythya fuligula. The sequence continues at coordinate 20,948,478 of NC_045562.1, read as the reverse complement.
TTTGCCTGAATATCTTCAAGTGTTCATCTCTTTAAAAAGATGACGAAAAGCTCATAATCCTAACACGACAAAATGTTGCTAACAGTTTGTTTCATTTTACACAGCAGGTACTCTTCAATTAGAGTATACTTTTTGCCACAGCACATATTTTATCATATCTGAACCTGTATAAATATTTGTAAGCATATTTACTGAATATTTTCCCTATTGCTTAGGAGGTTTCTATATTTGCCAGTCATTTTAATTTAAAACTCTCTTAATTAGAGACTGGTTGTCAAATAGATGTTCTTAGATTACAGTGGAGACAGAGGGCATAACAGGAGCGCAGCAACTAGCATTAGTGGGAAGACTTACGATAACAGGAGAAAAACATAGTACTTTAAATGATCAGTGAGAGGAAACTGCATCATCAAATCCTTGCATTCATCTAACAGTAATAGAGGGCACTTACTTTGACACTGAAAGCCAGAATTTCGTCTAATTATTAAGAAGGTTCTACACACTGTATTGAACACAAAGCTTTAGGAAGAGCTTTTAATAACATCTTAGTGAAGTAGGTATCCAAAACTAGCCTTCAGTTTCTCTCGTGTGCACAGAAACATCCCCGTTCCTGTCACTGACTGGCAGCCTGGAAAGAACCAGTTCCCACAAAGCAACAAAAGCCTGATTTTGTGCTGTGAAAGATGGCACTCTGCAAAACACTAACTACTTTCTGACACAACAAGGCCATACTACTTAACTGTTCAAATATATTCTGCAGCTCAAAAGAAAAGTTGTAATCAGTTTCAAAACTCTCACAAGGAATGTGCAGTACCGGTACAGGCGATCCACATTAGGATTCCAGGATTGTACAAATGCAAACATCTACACTCTCTAAGGTAAAGTGAGCACTACCTCCCACATTTTCATGCTTTCTTTCAGTAGCAGCTCAGATTACACTTAGGTATGCGTAAATTCCTTTTAATTTTTTTTTTTCTTAAATCAAGCACAGCCTGTTTCTTAACACTGAGCTGAACAGAAGCCGTACTTCAGGGTGCAGGTTAGACGTGTACAACGTACCATATATTGCAGCAGACACAGATAACTGAGACACTAGGGAATTTCAAGCCAACAGGTTTCAAGATGCAGTAAAATTTAAGAGTGATGGGACTTGGTTAGCCTTAAAAAAAATAAAAGTTCAAAAGATTACTGTTATCACTAAGTGCACAGGGAGAGGGAGAAAGGAAGAAGAAACATTGATGGCACAGAGTAAGGAAAGCTAAAAGAACAACGTTGGCATACACAATAATGTATAAACTAACAATAAATAAATCTAGCATGGAAACAGGAAGTTTTCTAGCCATGAAACAATGAAAATGATCAGAGCTGTGGGGTCAATGTACCCATCTGTTCTGCTGGAGCTCAATAAATTTATTATAGGATCATCTAACAGACTTCTGCACAGATAGCCTCTGGGCCCAATCCCCTGCTATGCCTGTGCTACTAAACACGGACAGGGCCAGGGACTGACCCCTGGCCCCGAGGCCAACTGGCACAGACTGGCTCCTGCTCCTCTTTCTCAGGGCTCCAGCAACACTACACAACACTTGGCCCCGGGTTTCCTCACGGCTCCACATCTCCAGAGTCCCATGGCAACACACACATATTTTGTATGTTCAAAGTGCATAAAGAAATGAGATGGCTTTTTTGCAGCCCACCAGTGGTATTTTCACAGCATGAAACAGAGTATGCCTTGCATATCCCCCAGTACGGCCTGAGGGAGGGAGGAAGGTTAAGCATACCATCTCAGCAGGCTTTGCATGATAGGCTCATACAGAATGAGAGCTTTCTTACAGCCTTTCTTCCACCCTGGCTTCTGGAGCAGTCTCTGAGTAAGCCATTTGCAGAGAAACACCCAGGCTTTGTTCTGGAGAAAACCAGTCAGGGTGGTCCAAAACACCCTGTGAAAAAGTTAGTTGATGTTTATACCTAAACTAATACAGTACATAAAACCAGTAAGGAGGTCAGCACTCCTCAACTCCAGTCCTGTCCTGTAGCGGTGCAGATGCATAAAATAGCTCTAAAAGACATCTTCCAGGTTACTCTGGTGGTACATGCACAACTGTTGTCAGCTTTACCCTATAAGTTACATTGCAGCTGTAGTGAATACAGTGCCAGCATTCCCATGATAAGCTAATGGAGCACACAGTAAGACTGTATCATCTGCAAACAAGCTAGTCAGGAAAAGTCAAGGATAGAAAGTTCAATTTACACAAATGCTGTGATGATTAGTAAAAGCAGAAAGGAAAACATGACAGTTTAATGAGATTTTAGCAGTGATTCTATGTGTCTCTTTGCATCTACCAGAATTTTTTTAAGCAGAAGATTTTTTTTTATATATACTTGTCTGGTCTGTCAACTGTGCTATCAAGATTAATAAGAAACTGCTAGAGTTTAAATGATCTGTGAATTACAAAATAGGTCGTTTATTCATCACAGCAGACATTTTACGTTACAAAGTTGTGATTTTTTTTAATGAGGTGAAGACTAAGATTCTCTGGGGGGAAGGGTGCTAGTTAGACCAATTCCTAGAAAGGAAATCAGCTCTCCAGGCTGTTAGATTGGTTAGTGCGGTTTTTAAACATCATGTGTTACGAGGTTTTTACTCACTAAAACATTCTGCATCTTTTGGAGTCAGTGTTAACTAAAAAAAAAAAAATCTCACAATATCTCCTGCTAAAATTCCCCACAAATCCATACAGTTTTTTTAGTTTAAGTTGATCAACTTTATATTAGACCGCCCTGTTTCTGCATCTCTCCTGGAACGTGCTTACATGCCAAAGACCACCCACACTGATCTTAGTTCCGAACTGAGACCTAACAGCAAGCATTACGACTCAACCAAAATCAATATTCTGTTTTCAGTACTTTGTATTTAATCAATGGGCTAATGCTTGTTTCCACACCCTATAAATAAAGAGCAGTCATACCACGCAGTACCGTTATGGGACCTTCATTGTACGTAAAACCACTGCTGCTGTGCCTTAGAGTAGATGTTAAAACTTGGCAGGAGCTGGCCCTACTATCAGCAACACATCTCTTAAGAAAAATAATAATAAATTGCATCAAGTTTAAGAGTTAATGTTAGAGGTTTTATAGCAAACTGGTAAACTGAATCAGGACAAGTACCAGAGTTGTAAGAACTCAGATACAAAACTGATTGAGCTGAACCACTGCATATAATCTTTCACTTCAGTGCTATAATAATGTCAGTTTTCAGAGAGAACTTTGGGTGAAACAGGGAATTTCAAAACTAATGCAAGTCTAATTTCTGTATCAGATCAATTTTTGTAAGCTGTAAGAAAATAAAAAACAGGAATTAGTAGATACTGTATACTGAAGGAGTCAGTATCTTTCCAAAAGCCAGATTCTGGTGCTCATTTCCCCACACCTATGTAGGAGGAAAGGGAGAGTTCCTCAGGGCTCTTGTTCAGCTTTGTGACTCTTCCCCCTTCCACTCCTGAGCCCAGGACAGACTAAGATGTGGCACAGCACGAAGGAGCTCCTAATACCCATTTTTCCTGTTCCACTGGTCTCATCCCACAGAGGTTCAGCACGAGCTGGTGTGAAAGCAGAAAGATGAAGGGGGATGGAAGAGAGAGTGCACTCTCTCCTTCTTTATCAGTCCTAACCACAGTTCCTGCCCAACATAGGCTACTGAGGGCCACAAGGCAGCTCCCAATACCATTTCCATGCCCAAGAGGCAGTCCTCATGGAGTGAAGCCTGAGGCAGTCCACTGGGTTATCTTCACTGGTTCCTTCAAGCCTGTGGCCCAGAGGGGCAACAGTACAGCCTTGTGCCACCAATATTCACAGAGAACCCTTCAAAGCAGGCTTGCAGAAGGCCAAACTAAGCCTGCTGCAAAGGCAAAGACAGGATCCGAAGCAGCACTCACCTATATTTACCATGAAACTGTCATTGCTCTTCACTCATCCTCTCAATTTAGTAAATGTGAACCAAATCATAGGTTGAAATGAACAGTGCAAGTCACTTTACCTGTAGCAGGGCAGATCTACTGCATACCACATAAGATAGAGGCACGGAATGACAGAATGTGATGATATACTTCAAGACAAACAAAATTCGACTCTTTCATAATATGCACTGTCTATGCCATGAACATCTGAACACTGGAATTTCCAACAGCCACTAGAGTTTACAATTTTAATACCGCTACTTTAGACACAATTATTTGTTTTGCATATACATGCTCTCAGTAATTTCCGTGGAGACAAACACACCGAAACAGCAATCATTTGCATACGCTGTGACTGTGTGCTGATGAGCTGCATTCTATTTACAAGTTTTCATTACATAATCCAAACCAGCTAACCATTCATGAATATATTTCACGAGGAATTCAGTCCTTCATGAAGACTTTTCATTTACTTTCACAGCTGTGATTTTTATCCTGACATATCACACGTGCACATTAACAAAGTTGGCTGAGTGGAAGAAAAACTGACTGACGTTTTACCAAATGAACTTTCACATATACAGACATCAAAAGCTTGATTTGTCAACCACAAGATGCCTTACCATAAGGATATTTTGTGTCTAGTCTATGTGCTGCTGTTCTCGTCCAAGGCAGTACATCATCGCTGCAGCCATTTGGCATCCCATTGTATCCAATTCCAACAATCTTGTTTTCTGAATTTACAATGCAGGCACCAACCTAGATAAAATAAGACTTATATAGTATCAGCAGCATGAAAAATAATGTATCAACAAGCACAATAAAATCTGAACTTGAAAAGCCAATCCTACAAATGTAATTTAAGAGATACAAGCGTTACCCTGTATTAAGTCGCACTGTCTTGAGCACAACAAGGATACGATAACCAAGGCCACAACTGTACCTAACTGGCAGAGCTTTAAAATAAATCAGGGCAGATGCAAGCCCGCTACCCTCTGGTTATGCAGTCCCAAACTAGTCTGCCAGCACCATTCCTTGTCTGGCTATAAAGTGAACCAAGTTCAGGGAGTAGGACCAGCACAGAACTAACTGTACTAAGTGTAAGTTTTCTTGCAGGTTAGCTTCCCAAACTATCAGCAGGAGCTAAAGAAAATGGATGGAAGATAAATTAGAATGTGGTAGTGTTGACCTAGTGATAAGCTCACAAACCTCTGTGGCTTGTTTATGCAAACATGTACCAAAATACCAGACCATTTAACTGCCACCCTTCATTACTTTAATAAAAGTCTGCACAGGAGCCCTACTTTTAGGGTGACGAACTGCCCCATTTTTACATTTTCTGTCCATATTTTATATGTATTGAAACAGCAACAGACTTAATTTTACTTTGCACAATGTGTTTTTAACCAGCACTTGGGTAACAGGAATTTAGTCCTAAATAAGTATGATTCAGAGAAGTGAGAGCCATAATGTACAGAAGCCAGCAAGTAATTGAGCAAGCTGTTAATACACATTTTAATCCATTGCTTTGTTGGGATTTTCTTCCAAAAATTTGTCACACAAAAGAAGACTAACAGGATGCTGGGCGCTGCAGAACAGCATGTTTCAGGAGAGGTTATCTATCAACTCCAACCGATGTTCAAGTGCAAGAAAGGCACGTGAAAGAAGTAAAGAATGGAGAGAAAGGCAATGAATTGGAGGGACAAGGAGAACTGGAAGGAAGAAACCAAACTAGATGACAACTGAAATCAATCCAAGAACAAAAAACAGGGAATTTTTATACTCTTACAGGTGAGGAAAAGGAACTTGCTAAGATGCTATGTCTTAAAAAATTACAGCCTAAAACTTTCAGTAGTTACATCCTCCTCTAACAGTAACCATATTTACTAGAAAAAGAAGAAAACGTCTATGTCATCTTAACTTTCAGATGAAGAGAAGATTTACAAAACTCCAAGCTGCAAACGTACACACAGAATTATACACATGAGGTCAGACCCAATAAGAGAATTTCTGTAACAAAAAGTGCTGACCATGTTAAAAATTCAATAGCTATATACTGAAATAACTTTTAATAACAAAACCCTGAAAGTGCTACATGTGCATCTGATGTGATGTGCAACACAGATTAGGTTATGTTACTCTTATGCATTGCCTCCTTACCTGAGAACTTGGATCTTTGCTTCTTTGTGCTGACAAAAATGCTACGGCCATAAAATATTCAGGCCATTCCAAATAATCCTCTCGTTTTCTGCAGGATGCTTCATTGCCAAAACTATATTTTATGGGAAAATAAATAAATAAATAAATCAGTAAACAACACATATGTACAGTTATTACAGACTGTATTCTTTAAATGTGTACAAGGTTAATTTAACCAGGATCAGACTGTGGCTAAGACCACAGTGTATTCACCAATATTTTAGCAGTAAAATAGTCAGTGTTATGTGCTTTCCAAGAACTTATATATGCAACATTTCCATTCAGGGGAAAGGCACCCAAGTGAGGTTGCAAATTTCAGTTTTAGATAAGAAGGCTGAGCTATTCAGAGCACTGAGCTATTCAAAGACAGAGCAATTTATCCTTGATAGATAACGCCTTGTATATTTCTAAGATTCAGGTATATCATGTACTGGCATTCTTTTCGGTCAAACAACATAATCTTTTTTTTATGATGACTGCGCTAACTGCAAGCCTCTAATCTAAGCTATTTTGTACTTCTGCCTACGACAAGCGTTCGTTAGATTTCTATTTGGAAGCTTCCTGTGCAGGCTTTCGTTTCTGTCTGTACAATTATAGCCGTGAGTTTGCCTCTCAATGCAACACTTACTGGCAACAATCTGACCTTGTAAACTATTCTGATAGGCCCCTGCTAAGTTGCTTTTGAGATTATGCTCTTTATGAAGGCCTCCTAAAAGAAGATACGAGATAGATTGAAGAATTTTTCCCTTAGAATATGTAAGTGTGGCATGAAAAGTAGTTTCTTTCCCTACATTGGGGGGTTTGTGTGGGGGAACAGGCAGGGGGGATGTGATTCATCACTTTCTTTTGCCTCCTTATGGTTGAGTGGCTGCTTGGACAGCATAAGAAAAAATTCTGTGCTTTCCAGTTCGAAGAGGGAAAAGACATCTCTCTCTCCCCTCTGATATATTAAAGCTTAGCAAATTTCAAGGAAAATATTGAATCCAAATAAGCTTACCCCAGATCCCACTTACCATTGCTACACTTGAAAAACAAACTGATGTCATGATTCTAGCAGCTCTCCAGTGATTCATGGAACATCTCAAATACCAGACAGTAAATAGCCTATAAAAATACAAGCAGTGCAGTACTTTTCTTCTTGGGCCCCTCTTACCAAGGACTACAGCTTAAGGTATTTTAGGAAAAAGAGGAAGGAGACTGAGACACCCTTCTAGCAATGTTGAGCCATGCAGAAAAATACTTCATAGGTAACTGCAAGTAGCAAGACATCCTGTAGCCACTCTAGTACCAGCGCCTTCCAAGCACAAACATTAGAAGATAAATATTTTGTTAGTTGTTATTTTTATAACAAAAAAATATAATAGCATATATTTGAGGCTTGCAGTTAGCTTGTCACACTGAGGTTACACTATTTATTGAAGAGAATGCTGGTACACAAATGATAAAACTACAAAGGTGCTATCTTCTAAAACCAAATTGCTACTTTTGAGTTGTTTGTATATGGCATCTTACAACTAAGCAGTTTTGGCTTTTCCGTGGAATGAATGAGAATTATCATTGAGGCCATCATCTCAGTGTAAGGTGGGAGAAACGTATATTCTCTGTGCAACCAGCACACCTCTCACACTGACAACACTGTAAATAGCATGAAAAATGTCAATTGTGAAAGCAAACACAAAAATGTGAGTGTCCAAACTACCCTCGATCACTTCAGCTAAAGGGTTGGAATGGTATCCTACTAAGAAAGAATAGGGTGCAGAGAACAAGTTCACAGCAGAAAGATTTAAGGCTTGCCTTACTATTCTTGCCATTTTTCCACACCAAACTGAACTGTGACAGGTTAATTAAAATACAAAAAAAGTACTTAAACTGATTTGAGTGATTATTTAAAAAATGTCACAAAAGTAGGTTTACACAATCCAAAACACCATCAGACTTCAAATGATTACTCTAATACATTTCAAACTAAGTGACATTCACAGGGATGTCTTCAGAGAGCCCTCAGCAGAGACACAGAAGACTCAATGCAGAACTACACCAAATGAAATATTCTGAGAAAAGCTCTCCAGAAAAACAATAGCACTCTGAAATAAGAGATCCTGAGATCTCCTTTTGTTAAATTATTCCCTAGCAACCCTAGTTATTCAAAAAACAACAAAAGACCCTATTTACTTTGCTTATAAGTACAGAACGCTATGTAAGTGGAAGTCCCTCAGAGTACCAACTTAACAGGGAGAGGAGCATATCTGAAAAATGAGCAGAAGGCTTACATCAAAGGGAACACAAAAACAAAACAAAAAACCCCTTACTCAATTACTTCTACTTAACATCACAATGTTTGGCTAGATAATTCCCTCAGCTCAATGCACAGGAACACAGGAGTGTGAAATGGATATAAAACACTTCATTTCTGATTGAGCAGAAGCCAAGGACTTGGCTAGCACTCAAGCACACAGAGGAAAATTAAGTTTATAGATTTTGGGCAGCTGGTCATCCTCCTCACACTCATTTATAAGTTCTAGAATTGCACGAATAAAGGCTATTCTAGAAAATATGATAGCTGGCTGTAAAACGCGCAAATAAGGTTTATCCTTGTGATAATTCCTAAGAACTTATGAATAAAAGTGATGGGAAGTAAAAGCCATGAAGATAACACCACTCAAGGAAGACGAAAAAAAATCTTCAAATTCTACAGTGATTTGCAGTCTGCAGGGAAGTCTGCATAAACTGTATTTCAAAGGTAAACAGAGAAAGATTCTGTAACTAAAGGACAATGCCTCTCTTCTCAGCTCTTTTGCATCCATCCAGGTTTCAAGTAAACTAACATGCTGTCTCAGAAAGGAAGAAGCTTCACTCAGCTACTAAAAAATAAAAAAAAGTCTTCCTTAATGAAAGATGTAGCTGAGGATCCTAGAACAGAATACATCACTTCAAGATTTATGGTGGTCAGTTACACAACAAGGTAGCACAACTCAGGAACAACAGGGTATCGGGCTTTTTTTTTTTTTAATTTTTTTTCCTGCAGCTTTCAGGTTTGTGATACCACGTGCACTATACTCCAACTATAATGTATTAAGGAGGTTTTTTTTCTTTCTTTTTCTGCAGGATGGATTATGCTCCTGAAGATCACCTACCAATGTTCTGACACTCAACTTGCAGCAATCAGGGCAAGAAGGAGGAAGGGTATTTTTTTTAAAAGTAAATAAATAAAAAAAGGCCAGCCGGCTCCCCACACCGGCCCCGTGAGGGCTCCCCGTGTTGCCTGTGACCGGCGTTGTACCAAGCGGGCCCGCCAGCCCTGAGGCTCGCCACCTTTCCCCGCAGGTCGCTACACCTTCCTCACCGGGGGGCAGCTTTTTGAGAGAAAGCAGAAAACAAACCTTCCCCACCGAGAAGCGACACTGAATACCAGCACCCCGCTTCTCCCCGGCTCAACCCCCAAACCCCTAATCGCAGGCGCTTTCTAGAAACACCCAGCGCCCCGCAGCGCCCCGCGGCCTGCCCCCGCGGCTCCCCGGCCGAGAACCGGGCGCCGCTTCCTCGAAAGCGGCCGGCCCGGCCCGGGAGCCCCCCGCTTCCACCCTCTCCGGGCCGCCAGCCCCGGGGCCGTGCCGGGCAGGAGGCGCCGGAGCCGTACCCGTTAACGTGGCCGGGCCGCTGGGCGCTCATCCCGCCGCTCGCCTTCGCCCCTTGGCGCCAAAGCGGGAGCGGGCGGGGAAAGGGGCGGGCGGGGAGGCGGGCGGCCCCGCCGCCATGTCGCGGCGAGCCGCCGGGGGGCCGCCGAGTTGCCTGAGGGGTTGAGGCAGTTGGGCGAGCGCGTAGGCCGCGCATAAGTTGTAAGAGCGAAATAAATGTGCGTGCTGGCGTGATGTGTGTGTGTGCTTTCGGCTGGGGGCTACCCAGGCTGGGTGTTTGGTCGCCTTATTGGAGGCACGCGAATGGGAGCAAGTTACTGAGGTTTGCTCTTACAGGGCTGTGAGGTATCACCAGGAGCCTCCCCAGATCCATCCATGTCTATCCAACTCATTTCCCACTGGAAACAGCGACAGGTGTGACAAACTCACTGATGGACAAAAGAAAAATGACTTTGAGGGCAGCCCTGACACAAGTTTGTGCACATGAGCTGTGCAGCACGCACTGTACCATTGTCCTGAATAATGGTCACCAGTCATGGCCGAAATAACCATTCCATCAAAACCCACCCTCTTAAGCTAAGATGGCATTTCTGGGAAACTGGGCACACAATAGTCCTACCCCAGAAACTCCACAGAGTCCCCACATGCTAACCAAATGCACAGCAAACTGCAGAGGTGAGTATACCAGGTGATGTAAAGTACACCAACATGGGCTGTGAGGAGGTGGCCAAGTCAAGGATCCCACCACGGTCATAGCTATTCTTGAAACCATCCCAAAAAAGAGAGCCAAGGTGATTGAAACGGAGATATGCATTGCTAATATGTTCATATTTAGATGGCTGCATCAGCTAGCTGTCTTCTTTTTTGTTGTTGTTGTTAACAACTGACAAACCATCAAGGATGAAAACGTTACCTAATTTTACAGATAGTCCTATTTAGTTGTAATGAGAAAACTCAGCATAAGCAGCCTGTTTTCTAAGTTTTTCAGCTGTCAGAGTGGAAAGCATACAGTTATTTTGGTTTGTAACAGTTCCGTATTCACAATTTCATATAGACAACTAATGTTCATGAAAAAGAACAATTTAAATGCAAGAAAAAGAAAAGAAATTTAATGAAGGTAAATGCAGTCAGGAAAACATGAGCCTGAAGGTGAAATGAAAGGCCTGATTATGGCTGATCACGAAGAGAGTTAAAGAGCACTCATTTAATTAATCTGGAGAAAAATTTAGCATAATGCAGTTCAAAAAGTTTGCTACTATCTGTGTATGTGTTTCTGCACTCTTGAAGTATGAATTAAAATTAATAGTGCTACGATTGCCTATGCCATATTTATTATTTTTCATAATTAAGATTCTGAGGGCAAACCATAACAACTACTAACCTTTCAAAAACAGCGCTTATATGCTGATCATATGCACTGAATGATGGATTTTCTGTTCTGTGAACACAGATTAAGAGTTCTTACAAACTATTCCCTGCCTTGAATTTATCATGTTTTCCAGCTTCCAGGACACTGTGGTATAAACATAGGGTTGCACTGAGGGCAGTTAGCTCCTCTTCCTACAGGTATGGGGCAAAGTCCTGCAGCCTGGTCTGTTGACTAAGACTTTTCTGGTGTCTGCCTACTTTGCAGCTCCTCTGCAGCTAATTGTCTGAATCCTCATCTCTACTACCTTTGTTTTACACTGTGATCTAGAAGTCTATTTGCATCCTTCATCTGTCTCAGGACCATTCAGATCTTTGTGATAGAACTGGAACGCTTTACCTCAAAGCCCCTGTTAAGAAAGGCATGCACTCAAATAGGCTGGATTTCATCTAATTTTGTATCTGACATTTTAGCCCTTCCTTACACATTCCTTGTTTGTTCCACAGAAGCAGGATGTATATGAAGAAGAATGGAGTACCTCAGGTACTCTTTTATAGTTTGTTGGTTTTTTTTTGGTTGTCTCTGATTTCATAGATGAAAGCCCTGAGCATTAAGTATTGTGAACTTGCTGTATAGATGTCAATAAACAATCTGAGCTGATTACAAATATTTTAGATGCTCTTCTTAATGAGAAGTGATGCAACTTTGAAAGACATGCTAAATGTATAACCATCTGTCAGGATGTTTATATTTTTAGCTTAATGCTTAGGAAATGTTCATCTTCTACCTTTTGTCAGTTTTGATAAAAGCAAATTAAGTTGAGTTTGGGGTTTCAGACCCCCTCCAGGCTTCAGACCCTCTCCCCATATTCTTTCTGCTTGCAAACACACACTTTTAACTTTGTTAATGTAGCATATACAGAAGTTTACTCAGAGAGTAATGTTTGCTATTGGCCAGGTTATGGAGTATACAGTTTGCTAGATGACCCTAAAATCAATCCCAAAACTTAAGGCAAAAGTAAAAAGAAATTGCTGAGTTGTCGCTTTTTTTCTCTAATAGAATAATGTTTTCAGAAACTAATAACTAAATTTAGGAAAAAAAAAAAAAAAAAAAAAACATTAAAAAAAAAAGTCAAATAAATATGACAATATGTCTATATCTGCCTATTTGTTTACATCTGGTTCTTACCTGTCTTTCAGAGAAATACAGCTAGCTGACAGGATAATTTTCATAGTTAGAGAAGGGGTCATTTTTAGGCTAGTCTCATCATCCAAATATTTTTCCAAATAGGAATTTCTACTTGGGTTAAGCGTTTTCTTCCGTACTTGCTTAGGCACTGAGAACACACTCAATGCAAATGCAGCTGCTCATATATGCTGAACTTCTCAATTTCTATAGCCAATTTAATCATGAATTTATGACTTCCTCACTGGTCAAATGACATTTGTAGCAATGTAAGGCTTTGTTCTGTGAACAAACTCCTATTGATGGAACCCTCTTGCTGGAAGACCTAAACAGGGTTAGCTGCAACAGCTTGTTAGTAAAGCAGCCCATTAATAGGCTGCAAAAACCTGTTGGATTTGTATAACATATCATTTTGTATAGGGAGCATAAGCATTTCAGAATCGCAACAGGAGTTTTAAATTATTACCATCCTTTGATCAAAACTAAGTAGGATGATATTGGGATACATTTGGTGCAGGTAAAAGCCTGTTGCAAACCCACTGTTTACAAACTCAAGTGCCAAAATTCAGGATGTCAAGTCTGTGTTTAGATGCCTACAGTTATACAGGTTTGTGAACACAGAATGCCAAAAACACTTGATGCTTTCAGTAAAACTGTGCATGATGAGCATCTCTGACAGAATCCATGCAATACTAAGGTATTTCTCTGATTTTCAAGGCCAACTGGAAATCTGTTCTCTTTATCATTTTTAGATTTGCTGATTTGCATATTACCTTACCTTTGATTGAGAGCTAGATTTAAGTTTTCTTCCTTCCTGTCCAAGTCTAACACTATCTATTTTGAATACCACATTTTCTGTCCTCCAGACTCAACATTTCCACAGTTTATCAACTCCCTAAATCCAGCTTCTCACATTGCTGATAGCAGCTAAGTGTCTTCTCTGAGATCTGCCTTTTATTTGCGCTTTATTCTCACTGGGGTAACAAACAGTTTTCTGTTCAATTTTTAGCATCACAGCTATTTTTCATCTCACCTAAAATTTTTAAGAATGTATGGTGTTTTTCCTAATTCTGACTGTTTACTTGTTTTATTCATACTGACCATTTCAATATCAGCAAATACTCTCTTCCCAGTGTCCTGATCGCCTCATCATTACTTTGATATCAGTATATTCTCCAGCTAGATTTGTTCTTTCTATATCTTATTTGCTGCTGCTTTCTCTATTTTTTTAATGTTTTTACTTATGACTCCGATCAGTCCTCTACTTTTTAAATTCCTTGTTCCATTCATACCTGCCCTTGCAAGCCAAATTCCCTGTTTTATGCAAGGTAGCATAATTGACAGGACTGAGACAAGTGCTAGAAAAAACGGTGATACCGCATGTGATCTCTTCATACTTCTATCAAGAATAAATCCCAGATAACGTTGCTAGGTCATCCTTTGGAAAGTAAACCGAGATACAAAGTCTCAGACTGTAAGTCTTTTGGCAACCCTCATGTTTTTTTCCGAAAGATGAATGACCTTCTTTGCCCACCCATACTAGTCATAATCACAGTTATTCCCTCATTAGAAGTGAGAAATTAATTTTCTGCTTTCAATATAATATTTCACTTTCTTGGCATGCTGCTTCTGTATTCAGCACCTGCCTACGTACTTCACAGCTTTCTATTTCTCCTGTTATCTTCCCCTTATTTTTCAAGGCTATTTTTGATAACTAAGAAGATTATTTTCAACTTCTGTACCTTCCACTTTACCATGGTTTCCTATCATGATGCCGTGGCTTTTTATGTTACTTCCATGAACTTTGCCTAAGTCCCCAAATCTCTTACAATGCATCAACTTGTAGTAACTCTATCTGGACTATAAGATGACCTGTACTCACTGCATCAGACACATTCTGAAGAAAGAAGTCTTTACTCTGCCATCACATATAAATAATCTTGAACACATGTACCCCTTCATATCTGGGGGACTGGTTTGCTTTATATAGTCTTTTTTTTTTTTTTTTTTTTTTTTTTTTTTAACTCCTTGATAAAAGTTCCTTTTATGCTTCTCTTCTTTTACCTCAGTAGGTAGGCTTTCTCTCTGCCTTTCTTCTTGTTCCTTTCAATTTTTTCTTTGTTTATGGTAAGTTTTAGCTTTCTTCTATAGAGAGTTCTTCAATTTCAATGTATCATTTCCTCTCATTTATCTTAGCTGTACCTTTAGATTTCATTGTTACAGGTTGATAATACTTAAATCTTCATATAAGAGCTGCTCTACAGAATCGTTTTCTTACATCTTTATATGGGCTTTAGCATGGACAGTTTTAAGTAAGCATGCTAAACCCATCCTGTGGAAAGATACAAATTACTTTTTCAGGTACCCTCTGGATCATGGTTAAAAAAAAAATAGACAAGTATTTCAGGATTCTTAGACACACCACTTTATTTAGCAAAATTAAACTAAGTTACAAGAAACAAAAAGAACTGCTGTTATTACCCTGTTTTTGTCCCGTTCCTCACCTCAGCATGATGAGATCTTTGACCTATTTGCCTTCCAAGTTTGCCAGTATTCCCATTTCCCCAAATACTCATTAGCACCAGAGGTATTTCCTGTCTTCAGTAATAACTGCTCAATTCCTAGGACAGAGCAGCAAGTGAACTGTGCAGCAGAAGGCAGAGAGCCTTCATTTTATGACGTCCCAGCATTAGTTGGCAGCAGGGCACAGGGAGCTCAGGTGCTACTATCATATTATATGTGAGTTCTTTTCATCTATTCCTACTCAAGCTCTGGCTGTTTCCTAAACTCATTGAACTAATTACCGAAGAGCAGCTAACAGCCACGATGCTTTAACTTATCAATAATGAAAAGTGAGCTGGAGCTGTCAGGAAATACATTTGACATCCCAGCTTTGAAGAACAGGAACTCTGCGCTCCGTCTATAGATATGAGGGGAAATATAATCATTAGTAAACCTAATTTATTTTATAAGCAGAGTTGGCAGTGTGATTCGTTCTCAAGATTTCCTGGCACTTTCCCATTATGAGATTCTGCTTTTAGTTGTCTACATCAGACAAACATGATTTGTTCAGGCTGAAATAACCCAACCTGGGTATTTGTCTCTACTAACATGATTTTTTATCTTTCAGGTTGTATTCATATTAAAAGTATATATATAATGTACCTTTGAAACCATTATAAATGAAAGCATATTCACATTAGAAAGGTATTGACTCGGACAGCAAAAACAGTGTATGCTAAATGAGGAATTATAGCATGGAGCCACAGCAGCTTTGGGCTATAGAAAACATATGATTAGGTAAAGGATGCAAAAAGGAGGATGTGACCTTATAAGAAGGAATAGTTACCAAATTCCAAGGTGGATGGACTATACATTATGGAAAGGAAGGACAGGCATTAGTTACATATTTTCAATTTTTTATTTTTCAGAATACAAGAGAATATTGATAGGGTTCAAAGTACTGAATAAAAATTGTCTTTTGAGGCCAGCCTTCACAGCAGCCTAGGGAGATAAAGAAATTAAAATAACACTTGCACTTTATTTTTTCAAAACTGAGGAAGCAAAGGGAATTGAAATGTGATATTCTTCAATTACAGGGAAGCAAACTAAGAGGCTCCCTATTACTTCTACAAAAAATCCTATATACCCCTATAATAGGTTCTGTAGGGAGAATAGCAAGGAGAACTCTAAATCTCTCCACTGGTGTATCTGTCCTCAGGGGTCAGCATTTTTCCACAGAAGATGAATGTCTTACACAAGCAAAATAAAATATAGGTGAAAAAATATAAGAATTCTATGGGTTTTTTTGAGAACTCTTTACCCTTGTTAGTGTAACTTTTTATGGTTAAAATGCAAAGAGCCTTTTAATTTGACCTTAGGTTTTTTAAAGGATTAGAAAATGGAGGCTTTTCTTTTTGGGTGATATTATGTGAGTTATTTTATTTGGATTTTGCATTAGAAAATTCTTTTAGGTTTTGAATGATGCTTCAGATGAAGTACAAGAACCTGAAATTAGCTAGCACAATGGAATCAATATTGAGCAATATTTTCTTTCTGAAAGAAATTCAGTCTGACAGAAAAAAGTAAAAACGGTGTAAGGAAACTGAGACTCTGGCTAAAAAGCTGGATACAGAAATTCCTTGTAAAGCAGTACAAATTAGTTGATGTCACCAGAACAAGAAAACCATACTGACAGAATAAAATGTTATCCAGGTTCCTGAATACTTTATTATCACCACCTTAGGTCACTAAGCTTCACAAGCTATATCCATCAAGTATGATAGCAGTATATATACTCACAGCTGAAGCTAGAAGGTGCAGTGCTTTCAAGTACTAACGATTTACATTAAGACACCTGGGTTCAAAGTCAGTTTATGACAAGAACAAAATGGGTTTGTTGGTCTCAGCCTGCTCTCTAGTGGACAATCACACATTAACCCAGTCTGGGAAGAATCTCAAGAATTAGATTTGTTGGCCAAGACATAAGGTTAAATTCATATTCTCTGAATAACATTACTAGGAATAAAAATAAACTCTGTATCTGTGTTTGTTGTGCTATTCCAAAATACTGCAAGGTGAGATATTGCCATCAGCATTTCATAAATACTGTATTCAGTATTCTTGTTACCAAAATTTGAAAGGATACAAGAAAATGGGAAAAGATACAATGGAAGGAAACAAAGACAATTAGATGCTTCCATATTCAAGGAGAATGAAGATACGATGAAATACTAGCAAAGAAGATGTAATATGTAATGTTTATGACTAAGTAAAATATTTTTCATTATTTACTCTTTTTTTGTAATACAAGACACATAGAAAAAATAGACAATAATGATTTTTTAAAAATCTGATACATAATTAACCTATAAACTTGTGTCTGAAAGACATCTTAGAGACGAGAGCTAAATAGCACTTTTAAAAGACTTTGGTTTCTATATGAATAAAAATAATAGTAAGAGTTACATTAGATAGCATTAAAATGTATGAGGGATATAAACTCTCATGATTCAACATATAAAACACACATAAATTGCCTAGAGCTTGGGAAGAAACTACACCCACAGATGTTTTATTTCATTAGTATATCCCATAGAGTGGTTAGGTTCACTTCATTGGGCAGGCAGTAGAATGATGGAGCCTTACAGTTGTATAGTCTGTGGCATTTCCTACCTTTCCAAGACAAATTCCTGAGTGACTCATCTGCAGAAATCAGCTGCAAAAAAATTGTCAGGAACTCTGACCTCATTTCAGGTTACTCCCCTTTACATTGCTTAACTTTTCATTAGTCAGGAAGATAACATTCATTGATATCCAAGCACTTCCAATTACAATCACATTCCGATTACAATCACATGCCAATTACAGAGGCAAAGTAAAATTTTATTGAGTCTCTTTTCAAAACTTTTTACAAAATATAAAAAATTAAGCTTAGCTATCACTAACTTACAATTCACAATTACATATTATTCATATTTCATATTATACATTAACATATATATACACACTATATGTCGGCACCCACATTTTCTTACAAAGTCTTGTACTTTTACATAGTCTAAGATGACCATTCCATAATTTTTCATCAGATTATCTACTCACCTTTTTGCAGGAATGCTAGAATACCTCTACATTTTACAAGCCTACATTTCAAATTCAAGATTCATTTAAAATTCAGTTCTTATCCAAATGGGTCTCATGGACTGGCTGTTGTTTACTGTATTTAGAAAGCTACATTTCTGGATTTTACAATACTACTACTACTACTACTACTACTACTACTACTACTACTAAAAGCTGCCATTTGAATTAATGATATTGTTCTGGTTCCAAATTTAGATATTTTTTTTTCCACAAGAAAACAGATTTACTTTCAGTTTTGCAAAGAAATGCAACTCCAGGTATACTTTAAAGGACAATTTGTCAACATTAATTTCCATTGCTTTCTCAGTTGCTAATTATACTATTAGTTATCAAAGTTCTTCTTTCTATGGTGCTTTCATAATTACCATTTCTGATTATTTATTTCCAACCTTGTGATATTTGACATTTTACTTAGAGGTTGAGCAAGTAAATAGTTGTGTGAAAATGTGAGCTGTCATTTACAGAAAAAAAAAAAAAAACATTATTTCTAGACTTTGTAGTTAAAAAGTGAATTTTAACTACTTTTAAAAAGTAAACCAAGTGAGTCTGAAAGTCCCTTAAATCACAAGGCAAATGAAGAAATAATTTATTGGGGAAAGGAGCTGACTCATAATTTCTGCCTATGTGAAGATGACAATATGTTTCCTTGAGTAAATTCTTACTGCAAAATTATGTATTTATGGAATAGCTTGACAAGTGTAATTTCCTTGAATATAAAATATATATATATATATATAATTAGAAATGTTAAATAGGACCTAAATTTGCCAAGCATAATATAGAGGAATGGAATGGCTAAAATCTCATAACTTCAAAAGAATTTGAATTATGCATTTAAATTCAGACTTGTGGCGTGAACTAAGATAATTACCAGGAAAATAGCAGCTTTTGCAGTCAATAACAGACATTACATTGAGTTTGTCAATTTTTCTGAGCTGACAAATGAAAGATGATGGCTGCAGAAATGAGTTGCAGATTATATGAGAACTACTACGGTCCATAAGAGCTAATGCTTTTATTCTCAAAGCCTGAAGCTGTAAGGAATATTAATAAAGCTATTTATATTTAGCTAGTTGTAGTGCATCAGGTACCTAGTAAAGAAAGGTTTCTTCATAGAAGTAGTCTTTTGTTTCTACTTGGCATCCAACACAGCTTTCCAAAAATGTTTTTCCTCTCTATTCTCCTGATAATTCAACAGCAAGAGGACCAAGGAAACCCTGTCAGTAGTACCGACTGCTTGCAAAGAAATTCTGTTGTACTCATGACCACCTGCTGGCAAACACTAATGCAGAGAACAAAAATAAGTAAGATGTGCTATAGCTCAAAACAGATGTGCTGGAAATGGGATATAGTAAGTGATAAAGGAGAAATCCACCATAATAGTGTTGCCTCACTGCTAGAGAGCAAATAAGTAATAATAATAAACAGTATTTAAACTATTCAATAACTTACTCTTGATTTGGTATCTTATAAAAGAGGTTCAACTATTTTATTTTCTGAAGAGCAGAGATCCATGCATATTAGAGGAGGAACATACTGTAACCATGACTATATATATATATATATATATATATATATATATATATATATATTCCAGGGATATAAACCACTGAATGACAGCTCAGGATCAGCCAAAACTGATCAAAGTCTCAAGAATCTTATCTCCTGAAGTTCTGTGGGAGCACACTGTGACAAGCTTATCTCTTTCATCCCAAATTTAGAATATGTCAGAATGGCTTAATCCTACATGTTTATTCTCACATTTGACTTTTTTTTTTTTAATTAATATGGTAAGTGGGAACCAAACTTTCAATTTTCTTACCAGTTGCCATCATTTGGAAAGTGCCATAGCATGGAAAAAAGTTCTTGCTTCTGAATTTCGTCTTTCAGCTGACATCTTTTCAGATTTTCCTCAGCAATTCTTCAAAAGGCTTCTGAGCTGGGTTGCAGAGAAACCTGAGTAGTAAGGATCCTTAGAAAAGAAGTCTAAAGATCTAGGCTAGAAAGAAAATGAGACGAAACCCCATCTATTGTTATTTTTACACCTCATAATTTTTCAAAGTATCAGAATTCTTAGCAATGATAGAGATTCCCCAG
Organism: Aythya fuligula; assembly: GCF_009819795.1. Lineage (NCBI taxonomy): Eukaryota > Metazoa > Chordata > Aves > Anseriformes > Anatidae > Aythya > Aythya fuligula. The sequence goes on along the minus strand of NC_045562.1, from coordinate 20,928,394 downwards.
ACCGGATGGCAGTTCTCTCACACCATAAGGCATGGTACACTTGAGAGCAGCAGGCCGTCACCCCAAGCAGGAGACCCTCCGCCAGCCTGACTGGAGGCTGAGTTACCTGCAGTGTGTACAGTCCCTCCACTGATATGAGGAGAGCCCTACACCTTCCTTCTGCACAATCTCGTTAGTGTTCATTGTAATTGTCACAACTGTCCCTGTCTGTGAAAGGCTTGTGAAGGAGCTGGGTCACTGAGCAGGCACCATGAGGAGCTCTCCCTGGTGCCTTAGCAGGGAAGCCCAAGGCACGGGCTCCTATCTGCTACAGCCCTACTGAGCAAAGCATCACCCCGATTACCATTGTCATTCCAGACATGGCAGCAGACAAAGTCTAGTTACTCCCCACTGCCACAGTCCCAAAATGGCAGTAAAGGTGCCAAAAAAAATGCAAACAGGGTCAACCATTCAAAAAAACTTATAGTGTTTTGAGAGAGAGAAATACGAGGCGGCTAGGTGGATTATCCACAGCAGTAAGGGGACAAAGCAAAGGCAGATAAAAGCCTGGGAAGCCTGGCAGCACATGCACCTACCTCCCCACGTTTTCATTTTTTGGTTCTCTACAGACACAGCTCTGAGGAAGGGATCCCTGCCAGCAATCTCCTAGACTAGAGCATGGTCAAGGAACAGCTAGGAGCTTGCTCTTGGGCACTTCTTCCCTACGGTTTTATTTTAATTCAAAAAAGAGTAACAAAGTAAGACAGAGGACGTTTGTTAAAAGTCAGTCTCAACTCTGTACAGGCACCAAGGAACCTACTTAAGGATTTGTACTAGAAATACATGCTTTCTCTTGAGAAGAACTTCAGAAAGGGTAAAAGAAAGCTCGTGTAACTAATCGGCAGGGTAAGAGAGGTTGTTAGAAGCAAAAATACATCTTTGAAAATGCTGAAGTCATGTTCAAATGACACAAGAAGAAATAGTTACAAACTCTGGCAGGTTAAATGTGAAAACGTACCAAGGCAGACCAAAAAGCACCAGAAGAATAAGTAACAAAGGAATAAAAATTACTAATCCTTTCCTCTACAAAATACATCAGGGGCAGGAATTTTGCTAGAATCTGTCAGACCAGTTGGTTTGCAGGGCATAAAAGAGTACTCAGAGAAGACAGGGTCGTTGCAGAGACACTATGTGAACTCTGCATTGGTGTTCACTGTGGAAGGAACTGGGAAGATTCTGAAACCAGAACCCTTCTTGGCAGGGGACCCATCAGAAGATCAGTCTGAAATTGAAATTATTGTAGAAGAGATTATGGAGTAAATAGATAAAGTGAAAATCACCAGGATTGTCTAGTATTCACTCCAAATTTCTAAAGGAACTCAAGGACGAAAGAGCTGAATTACTCACAGCAGGGTGTAACCTATTTCTTTAAATTGCCTTGCTTCTGGAAGGCAGCAGATGTGACATCAATTCCTTAAAAAGGTTCCAGAGAAAATCTGGGGAATGGTAGCAATGTAAGTCTGACATGTATTGGGCAAATAACTAGAAACAATGATAAGGAACAGAATTAGGGGACACCTGGACAGATCTGATTTATCTGGGAAGAGTTAGCATCCTGCTTAGGAAAGCACCACCTTACAACTCTGATGAAAGCTTTTCAGTGCATTCAGATGTAGCTCAGTAAATATGATTTTGCCAATACTAGTAAAAGGCCAGAAACTGTGTAGTGACCTGGCAGTGCAGGAATTAACAGGAGTTACCTGGGCTTGTCTTGACTTGAGCTGATTTGGGATTTTTTTCAGGATATTACAATTGTCTTTTAGTGATCACATGCCTAATTGGGTTGAGTTTGGCTCTGTGGATACTTTACACTGTAAAAGCCTGATAACCATACTCTCACAATAGCTATTTATTTATTTTACTTTAAAAGAGGTTGTGAGAATCTGTGGGGCAGATTTCAATGAGAAGGATGCAGACTGTAGTAAGAAAACACAAGCAGACCCCAAAACAGAGGGGAATGACCTTCTCTCCCCCACGAACATCAAACTCCTACCAGCAAAGATGTGGGAGGCCAGGGATTCGTAACACCCCCACTTCTGCTGCAATTTGTTCAGGAAGGTGGGGAAGATGGAAGTTGTTGACCTTAGGACCCAGTGGTACATACAGAAGGTGAGCACAGCACCAGAAAATTTGAGTGGATACAAACAAGTTTATATACAATGATTTTAACTGTATTGTTAATGTATTCTTTCTGCATTAATGGGATGATTTCTACCATTAGGTTGTTAAAACATTAAAGGGACTAACAGTGCATTCTTACCTCCTTCTATAAGGCACGATCCCTTCTGCCCATAACAGGATTTAAATGTAACATGCATCCAGCCTCAGGCTTGGGCTAGTCCTGAGGGCTGGGGTTAAGGTGTGATAAGGCAGAAATCTTACAGGGTGTGATGAGACTGATGGTAGAAAAGGGAATCCAAGAAAGGACAGGGCAGGTGTCCAGGGGTTTCCCACAGAGAACACTACTTGATGGGCCTTAAGCACACTATGAGGCTTCAGCCTAAGCTTCATGTTGGCCTTTGACAAAGTTCAGAAAAGGTAGTTGAAAAGGGTGTGCTTCTTGATTCAATGTGGAAGATGTCTAGAAAACAGAAAAGACCTGTCACAAGTAAATTCCACAACAATATCTGCTTTATTATTCTTTTTGGAGCATTTGAACCTGAGCTTTGGCTAGGCCATGATTATGATTTGTTTAAATAAAATGCTGACAGGCATGGTGGGACTCCATGGATGTGGAGGGCAGGCCTTAAAAAGCTTTCCAAAGACAGCATTAGGCTAGGGGATTGAGCATAAACAGTGAAGGCATCAAATGGAAGCTACTTGCACGGATAAATAGTTGGTTAAAAGACAAAAAAGAAAGCATCAAAGTAAATGGTGAGTTTTCATAGTGGAGGACATTGCAAGCGAAGATTCAGTGTTTTGAGACATGTTCTTCAGCATAAATGATTTGGAAATGGGAGTCAGTAATGGGACGACAGTGTGTGCGTTGGTAATAACATCAAATTAATGGTTAGAGGGACAGAGGTTTCTTGTGAAGAATGGCTTAAGTCCCAGAGACTGGCAAAGTCCCTAGAACATACAATACAAACTAGGTCTTGTCTTTGAAAGGAGATAAAGTATGACAGGAAAGTTACCCACTGGTTCAATACTATGTATGAGACATCAACTCTGTCAGTATTTGGCTCCCCAGTAACAGATACATTTAGTGTGGTTCAGGAAGCTTTGGGCTTGAATGGTGCGAGAGACCACTTGTCATTGTCATTCAGGGTCCAGAAAACCTCAAGCAGCAATGGTAGGACATGTCAGCCAGTGTAGTAAAAGCATTAAGTCACACAAAGGGCTAGAGAACCTGTCCTCTAAGCTAGAGTCTGACTACTGATTTGTGAAGTTGGCCGTAGTGGTCAGGTTTATGGGACCATGCTTTGCACACAGAGCAGTAATGCTGTGGCTGGGAACAGGCCTCGTTCTGATTTCAAGCAGTCAAAAAGAAGAGAACTCCTATTTTTCTGTTTCTTGTTAAACTCTGTATCAATAAAAGAAGAAGAAAAAAGTATGAAGTATCTAAGGAAAAAAAGTGTTGCTCTGAAATCTATGTTGCCCTTAACATGCCCGCAGAACTTCCAGCGAGATGCAAAGAGCAGCGTGCAGCAAACATCTCCAGTCAGGCTTCTTTTCACTGTGAATCCCTGTTGAATTCATAGGGCTTTCAATGGCAACGAGTTTTAAAGGAATTCCAGTTCTAAATATATAACAGCCTAATAATTTGGAACAGTAATTCTTCCCCCATCAAATTTAATGGGTGCTTTTTGGATTTTATGTGTTTGTGACATTTTTGCAGACTCGTATTTCATTTGTTGTCTTCGCATTGCTACAGAGTCGCACCCCAGGGTACTTTACGAAACTGTAACTGATGTAAAAACTTGATTGGCAGATTTTTGTGTGTAAAATGTATGTTTCATGACATTTCAAAGTATTTCTTGATGGAATCTGCTTTGTTCTCTATGAGGCTGTATTTCCTTTTCTATTTTGTGAAATTGTATTTTTTGCATTGGGTACTGTACCAAATACATTGCTTTATTTAATGTCTCAGTAAAATATTAAATGATGCTTATGGGATTATGAAAGGTATCTAAAAATACAAGAAAAATGTTTCTGCTTTGTTAAACTGCCCAGACCCTCCATGTAAATAGAATTTTTAATATTTCAGTGTGAAGATCACCAAAATGAAAATAACGCATAACAAATTTGCTTAGTTTCTTTGAGGAAGTGACAACAAAACCAGGCAAGAATAAACAAGTATACATTATTCACTTGGATTCCAAGGAAGCTTTTAATACAGTACCAAATACATTATTAATGAATAGGGTAAGAAGGTAAGGAAGTAATACTCATCTGGCTAACAAAATTGCTTGCTTACAAAGTCAGAGAATGATTGTAAATGTTAAAGGAAGATGACAAATGCAGCAGCACCGAGCTTAGCATTAGGTCCTCATCTTTGTCATATAAATGAACTGGAAAACTGAGAAAGCTTTGAGATGTGCAATTTGATGTGTCAGGAATGCAGGGAACAGCCGGTCAGGAACAGGAAGGCATAAAATACACTCCTTTGGATGGGAAATGAATGGGAAAAAAATGGTATGTATATGTCTTAGAAGTGATAAATGTAAAATGTCTAAAAGTAAGAATAAGGAAGTTCAAAAAAATAACAGAGGTTATGCCCTAAATTATGGGTGGTATTGAGCAGGTCAAAGATCTGGAAATGTTAAATGCAAAGCTTAGAACAACAGGTAATTAATATTAAATTCTGTCCAGATCATTCGGTAAGAATAAAACACTGCATAAATACAATTAGCTGTTCAATATCTAGCAGCTACTAGAAAGGACAAAAATTCCATGCAGAAGAGGGAGAATGCTAGATCCAGACCCACTACAAATGAACGTGGGAAGAATTGAAAACCAGAATATTAATTTGAATCTGTCCCAGGAAGACAAAGATTAACAGCTCAAGTTTACTCATTTGGCTGTCTTTGTGCAATGAACTGATAATTAAGCCAGCAGACACATTAGTGACTGACAGAATAGCAAAATGAAATTTTCTCTTATCTGCCTGTTGTTCTCAGTAAATTAGGAGGTATACAAGGAGAGGACAGTACTGGCTGGAAGACTACTGTGATACTTCTGGGAACAAAGAGGGATTTTGCACTGTATTTCAAAAGTGCATATATTAGAACACTAAGAGATGTTTTTCACTGCTATATTCTCTACCCAGAGTACATGCTAAATTTATCACCGCTATATTTGTCCTTGTACTTTGAGTGTTTAGGTTTCAGTTGCCCCAGAAGGTGAAAACTCAAGACGAGTGGTTAGAAGCACTCCTACTGCTACCAAATCCTTGATTTACATTGAGTCATGTGGAAGTTTTGTCTCCCACCTGCCTTTTCAGTTTCCAGACGCAGCCTTTAGGAGAACCATTTAGGCAATATTAAGACAAGTGTGAGCTACACTTCACTGCATCTGACCATACTCAGTAGCATCAAGATGGCTTATTCTTTTGACAGCAGCAACTCACAAATAAACACTGGCTGAAGCTGATGCAAACAAGTAGGTGATGCTACTTGAAGAGTTCATGGAGGCAGTAAGTCTACCCTGAATGAAAACACAAAACTCTAAAGTGGCCAACTCAGTCTATAACTGAGGACTGTTTGTGGATTCTCACTGATGCTCTTGCATCTTTGCATCTGGGACAAATGCTTGCTGTCAGGCAGTTGTCTTTCTTGGATTGCAGTAGATTATAACATTCCATTTTATCTAGCTTACAGCAAAGCACTATGAAACCTGCAGTTCTCCAGAAGCTCTAGCCAGTTACTCACCTTTGGGGAATCAGAATCAGTTCCAGGCACAGAAAACTCACTATCCACTTCCCCATATTGCTTTTTCATAGATTCAAAGTTAAATCTAAGATCTCAGTATTCTGTGACCTCATGTCAAACTACCTGAAAACTAGGAGACAAAGAGTATGAGGATATGGTGTAACAGAGTTTTGTCTCTGCCATACTCTACCAGGATAACATATACGTAGATAAACAAAATTCTGTAAGGGCTGAGCATGGGTCAAAGTAGAAAATACAAAATCATTTGTTGCAGAAAGGGTCACACAAGGTCACCACCTTATATTTTGTGTGTAAGACAGGCTAGAACATAAAGGACTCATTAACAATATTTCCCCAATATTGTTAAGGCAGCGGTTAAATGATAATAGTCACACTTCTGTTTTTTGGAAGAGATTAAAATATTAATATAGTGAGTGCAGTATAAAGAATGGAAAAGAACAAGAGAGGTCCTTCCTTTACAGTGAGTTATAACCTTCACTATACAAAGCAACACAGTTGCCTTCCTATTGATGTCAGATGTATATGGAGAAAATAGGCCTGAAAGCAGTGATTGCTTGGGATTGTCTCTCATGGGTTTGTGCACAGGGGTCAGGGTACTGAGAACAAAATGAACCTTCTCCCTGCCCTATTGAATCCTTCTTACAACAAGGGAATGAACAGATCTGGTCCCCAGCCCACCCTAAGGACTGCCCTGTGTCATTTGGAGCAGTACCTTTCTCACACAACCTCTTTTCCCGCCCCTTTTGTTTTTATTCACAACTCGTGTAACAATGCCTTTAAGTGTCCACCTCAGTTTTCCGTCCTTTTCTCTCCCGTCCTCTGCACCATCACTTTGGCAAAACCACAGGGTGGCACAGGCCGTCTTCCCGCTCTGTCATCTTCCTTTCACAGAAGGACGCTTTTTCGATACCTCAGACACTGGTTTCTACATGTGGGGAGGAAAATCGATTCTCTCAGTTGGTGGACCTCTTCTACCAACTTCTTCCTCAACCTCTTCCAAAGCTTTCTCTGCAGCCAAGACACACAGGCCTGTAGGGAAGAGGAGAGGCTTTCTTCATACTGCTTTTGACTCATGTGCTGTGGAAACCACATTTCTTTTATGAACAGTCTTGTGACTTCCACTTAGTGAAAGTTACGAGAATGCCACCAGTATCTCTCCCAATCTGTTTCTACTTACCACAAGGCATAATTTGAGTTCACGTTAAGGCACCTTTTTCACACTGCCTGATGTTCAACCCTAACAAATAGTTGAGAACATTCCTGGAAGGCAGGCTTATCTGTAAGCACTGGAGCTTCTGAGTCGGTGGGGTTTTAGTTTTATTTACTATTATAATGTTTTTAAGGGCTGGAAAGGGAGCTTAGAATCCACATAACTAGTTTCACCGAGAACAGACAAGGTGAAGGAAGTACTCCAACTCCTCTACATTAAAGAACTGTAGAACCCAGGAACACTTACCTGCCAGCTTCTGAACCTGAGTCGCTTCCACACTGCTTCACAGGGAAGTCGCACCAGCAGGGTTCTGCTGCACTGAGAAGGCACCGCCAACATAGCTAGCTCATAGAGTCACTAAAACCATTTCACATAGATGGCAGAAAACTTGAAGAAAAAGCAGCCCACAGGGGAACACTGAGCCCACTTCACCACGACAGCAGAAAAGCACCCTAGACAACCTGAGCCTCAAACTCCCCCTGAGAAGGCAATTCCCCACAGTTCCTCAAGCTTCCTTTATAGCAAAGGACAAATGACCCACACCTGGCAGATTTCACTTCACAAGGGTGGAGCCAAGAGACCTTGTGGAATAGGCTCCTCTACCTGGCTTCAGTCTTTTAAGGTCAATTGCTCCTTATCACTAATAGAAATAGCCTGACAAGGGGCTTAGTGGTTAGAGTTGACCTAATGAATTAACTACAAAAGCTGCACAAGGGTCATATTTCTGTCAGTCATTCTGTCAGGAAAATTAGTACAGAGCCTGTTAAAGTAAATAAATAAATAGATAGACAGATAGAGAAATCAAAGAAATCAAAGAAAATGACCTTAAAGGCAAAATTGCAATCATAGATTTTCATCTGTCTAGTCACGACAGATAAAGAATATAGCAATCAGAATTACTTTTCTTGGCATTAATGTTATTTAAGTCTGCTTTTCTGAGATGTCTTCCTTATGCAGGACTTTTCAAAATCTAGCCCCGTGACCTCTGACTACACTATTTACTTCTGCTGCGTATAAGCTATCACGTACAAATGCCAGGATCCAGATCCTCACTAACTGTTCAGGTCAAGGACTGGGCTGAAGGTCTGGGCTTTGATTTGGTTACATGCCCACATTGCTGTTTCCTGGCAGGTCATGGGAAGAAGACTGGCTGGCTTGGGGGAGCTTATGTACACGTGCCTTTTAGGCTGCAGCCAACGTGTTCCTCTAGAAGTGTACATAAGCTCCCCCAAGCCAGACAATTTCAGACTCTGGAAGTCTGAAGAGGGTTGCAGTCTCCAAGCTCAGATACAACCCCATGTTAGTCTGGTGCAACTGATTTTTGTGTTCCTTGCACTGGCTTTTCCTTCACCTCCTCTTCAGAGGCAAGGACACGCATCTCTTTTGTGCTCCTTTGTTAGTAAACAAACCAGGAGACATTCAAGCCTCTTTCTTCAAGTCAGTAAGATACTGGGCTACAGAGATGGTGAAGGGCCTAGAGGGGAAGACGTATGAGGAGCGGCTGAGGTCACTGGGCCTGTTCAGCCTGGAAACGAGGTGGCTGAGGGGAGACCTCATCGCAGTCTACAGCTTCCTCGCGAGGGGGAGTGGACGGGCAGGTACCGATCTATTCTCTTCAGTCCCCAGTGATAGGACCCACGGGAATGGTGTCAACCTAAGGCAGGGGAGGCTTAGGCTAGACATCAGGAAGAGGCTCCTCACTGAGAGGGTTGTCGCACACTGGAACAGGCTCCCCAGGCAAGTAGTCACTGCACCAAGCCTGTTGGCGTTTAAGAAGCATTTGGACTGTGCACTTAGTCCCGTGGTCTGAACTTTTGGGTAGACCTGTGTGGTGCCAGGAGTTGGACTCAATGATCCTTAGGGGACCATTCCAACTCGGGATAATCTATGATTCTATACCCACCTTTGGTTTCAGTGAGAATTCAGGCCCTGAAAACAACCAAAGTTTCTTCTGGATGGTGTTTTTTCTGAATAGGATAACTTCATTTCCCTTTTGAAGACTTACAAGGATGTAGTAACAAAAGCAAAGGCAGAAAACAGCACCTGAGGCACAGGCTACTTTTCAGCCTGCGGCAGACTATAGGTATTGTTATAAATGACTGAGTCCCAAATAGGGTTACAATCAAGGTTTACAATTTATTAAAGGAACAGAGGTAAGCAAACAGCGCTGGGTGCACCGCGAGTCTCTGCTCCACCAAGACGCACACCAGTTACATCAGGCGGCTGGTTTTTATGCTCCTAGGCTAATACATATTCATCACCACTTTTGGAAAAGGCAGGGTTCTTATCATTATTTTCCCAGCACCTGAACCATCGCACGGATGCATACGTATCAGTCTCCGGCAGTCCCTCTGGGGGTCGCTCGAACTGAAGGCTCGTAGTCTTCCTCCCAGGCTTCGTCCTTTGGTTGTTCTTCAGCTTCCCCCTCACCCCCTCCCCCTCCTTATTTAGTGGTCTCTGGGCCACTTGTCAGAAAGTTGTGTCTCATGCAATAGTCAGCAGTTAGCTCAAAAAACTCCCCCCTATTCTCTTATCTCCCAGACCCAAGTCTCAAGGTTTACCCTTCAAACCCTCTATCGACATGAACTGCTAGACCATTCTTTTGCAAGATACAAGAACTATATACACTAACCACTCTGTTTCTCTTGGACTTGTGGTTATTTATGCAAGAGGATGTAAGACAGAAGGTCACATTTCATTATGAGGCCCTAGCATTGTTCCATATTGACTCGAATCAGATGAACATATTTCACAGGATGATATTATCATTTCAGACAAATATGATCTATGTAGCGTGAAGTGTTCTGGCATGCTTACACTCTGCCAAGGGCCCGAAAATGGGACCTTCATTTTAAGACTGCATGGAAAAGAAAACAAAAACAACAACAACACAGAAGGAACTTTTCCTTCACCTACATTTTATTATTATTTTGCAACTCCTGCAGGTGTCCACAAGAAATTTTGCCCCACCCATTCCCCCCAAAAAACAAAGAAACAAAAAAATACATTGTGGCACAGAGGCATAATTTCAGTTCACACCAGTAGACGGTCTTCTCACTGAAGTGCAGTTAAGCCCCACAAAGTGCCAAAAAACTGCCAAAATGTAATGTACTTACAGGTTACTTTTCTATGTTCGCATTATTTACTTGTCTGGTCTTGCCTTCAGGGCTTGACCTGTCTGGGGGGGGGGACGGGGTGGGAACATGTAATGCCGTGCAAGGTTGTTTGGGTGTATGACTGACAACATGACTTTAAAATTTTGAACTGTTTGTAGACTATCTAGAAGAGTACACTATCCCCAAGGGAAACATGGAAACTACCCGTTGCTTCTCAGGTTTAAAGTAAAAGGTGTAAGCATCTGTTAAGGGGTGAGAAAAAGTGTAATCAGCTGTTTGAGTACAATTCTTATGTATACAGGAACATTTTCCTCTCCAATTTCCAACTTTTTTCATCGTGCAACGTTTTTCATCATGCTTCTAGAACAGGATTCTGATTCTAACAATGGTTCCTAGTGCAAATTTCCAGAGAAGAGAGAAGCAAACCAGTCCTGACTGCTTTGAATGGGATGGAGAGAGCAAACAAATGTAAATGAAGAAAATAAACCTGAAGGAATGTTTTCACATAATTGTCATTGTCCAAAAGCTTTATATTGGTTGAATCCTTGAAAGTTTATTAATGGACACTCAGGTAGCATCACTGAATTTGAGGTAGTAAGATAGACTTGCATCGTTGCAGAGCCTCAGTCGCAGTTTAAATTGGCACTGCCTCTAACTTCACGAGAACGAAAGAGAAAAGCACATCTTTCTACCGTGTCAGCTACTGGCAGACTTGGGGGAGGGGATGGGGTGGAGGGGAAAAAGACGGTTATTCAAATTAAAAAGTAATGTTTTCTTAGGACATTTCACCCAATACGTAATATTTAGGAGTAACCAGACTACAAATGAAAGGGAAGATGAAACACTACAAGGTACTTGCGTGACCTTAATTTACATGGCAATTGATTACAACCACAATCTGCAGTGATTACACCATTCCCCCTTGAGACAGAAAAATGGGATTCCCATATTACTTAAGGGGAGTGTAATCCCTCTCAAAATATGAGGGTCTGAGGTACACACACCACTGAGTACTGAAAATCTTAAGACTAGGCAGCACCAAACTCAGCTGAGAAGGGAGGAGGAGTCTCTTTGAACCTTCATGTAACGGAAAGGAAACTCAGATTTTGGCCCTAAGTAATTGTTATTAGAGACAGGCTGGGAGCTGGTTCCTTTTAACCCAGCGCCCATTTCCGCATCTTCAGAGCTAAAGAAATGGTTGATTGCTCTGTTGAATCGTGTTCCAGGCGGAAAAACTCATGCTCCTATTAGAAGAAAGAGCTTAATGTCTTGCTTGGGTCCTAAAGATGAGTTTTGCATTCAGACGTACCCCCTCCAAGACAAACAGCTACCTTTACTTTGTGGGGCTCACATTCTGCATAAGAGATGCGTAGCTTCAAGCTTCATGATGCCTCCTCTCGATGAAGGGAGGAGGTTGCAGACGCATAAAAGGGCAAGACAACTTCCCAAACTACATCGCATTGCCACAAAACTACCTCAGCGTATTCCCGCCAGGGCACAAAACCCCTTCGCAAACCACCACAGGTTAGACATAACAGCAAAAAAGGGCAGAGCGAATTGTTGATTTTTTTTCTGCATACTCCCAACATCAGGAGCCGGTCAAGCTGAGATGAGAGCTTGAGATCCCAACTGCGGCTTAGGATAGGCTGTGCACCACAGAACTTGGTCCCCATAAGACGTGTTGCTTCAGAATGACATCCAGGGTGGCGACGTCACTTGGAAAGTTCCTCCAAAGTATTCCCTGAGTTGCATGCTAAGTGGCACTGCCTTTACAGAGCCGTTTTCCTGGGGACCAGATCTAGGGACCAGGGGTACTGATAGGACACGAAAAGCCCACCTGATAAACATATGGCTCAGAGGCTGGTGCCATCACAGAAATCTTGTTTTTTTTGACCATGGGACGTTTTACTCGGCACCCAGCCTTATGGCCACAGACGGGTCCCTATCTCTAAGGGGAAAACGGATCCTGGGCCAGGAGCTGGTGGGGCTCATTCAGAGGGCTTTAAACTAGGTAAGATGGGGGATGGGGCTGAAACAAGGCTTGTTAGAGCTGTGCCAAGGGGAACAATGGCAAGGCCGGGGGATATAGCAATGGCCCAGCTGAAGTGCATCTACACCAATGCACGCAGCGTGGGTAACAAACAGGAGGAGCTGGAAGCCATCGTGCGGCAGGCAGGCTACGACTTGGTTGCCATCACGGAGATGTGGTGGGACCACTCTCATGACTGGAGTGCTGCAATGTCTGGCTATAGGCTCTTCAGAAGGGACAGGCAGCACAGAAGGGGTGGTCATGTGGCTCTCTATATTAGAGAATCTTTCGATGTTGTGGAACTCGAGGCTGGGAATAACAAGGTTGAGTCCCTTTGGGTTAGGATCGGCGGGAAGGCCAACAAGGCAAGCATCCTAGTGGGGATCTGTTACAGACCGCCAAACCAGGATGAGAAGATGGATGAGGAGTTCTACAGGCAGCTGATAGAAGCTGCAAAATCATTAGCGCTTGTTCTTGTGGGGGACTTCAACTTCCCAGATATATCCTGGAAGCACAACACAGCCCAGAGAAAGCAGTCTAGGAAGTTTCTGGAGAGCATGGAAGATAGCTTCCTGACGCAGCTGGTTAGTGAGCCTACCAGGGGAGGTGCCCCACTAGACCTTCTCTTCACAAACAGAGAAGGACTGGTGGCAGATGCGGTGGTCAGAAGCTGTCTTGGGCAGAGTGACCATGAAATGGTGGAGTTCACTATTCTTGGTGAGGCCAGGAAGGGGACCAGTAACACCACTGTATTGGACTTCCGGAGGGCTGACTTTGAGCTGCTCAGGACACTGGTTGGTAGAGTCCCTTGGGAGGCGGTTCTGAAGGGCAGAGGAGTCCTGGAAGGCTGGGCACTCTTCAAGAAGGAAATCGTAATGGTGCAGGAACGGTCTGTCCCCATGTGCCCAAAGACGAGCCGGCGGGAAAGAAGACCAGCCTGGCTCAACGGAGAGTTGCAGCTTGAGCTTAAGAGAAAAAAAGAGGGTTTATAATCTTTGGAAAAAAGGGCAGGCCACTGAGGAGGACTATAAGGACGTTATGAGGCTGTGCAGGGACAAAATTAGAAAGGCCAAAGCTCATCTGGAGCTCAATCTGGCTACTGCCGTTAAAGACTACAAAAAATGTTTTTACAAATACAGCAACGTAAAACGGAGGACTAAGGAGAATCTCCATCCTTTACTGGATGCGAGGGGAAACCTTGTTACAAAAGATGAGGAAAAGGCGGAGGTGCTTAATGCCTTCTTTGCCTCAGTCTTTAGCGGCAATACCAGTTGTTCTCTGGATACCCAGTACCCTGAGCTGGCGGAAGGGGATGGGGAGCAGGATGTGGCCCTCACTACCCATGAAGAAATGGTTGGTGACCTGCTACGGCACTTGGATGTGTGCAAGTCGATGGGGCCGGATGGGATTCACCCAAGGGTACTGAGAGAACTGGCAGAAGAGCTGGCCAAGCTGCTTACCATCATTTATCAGCAGTCCTGGCTATCGGGGGAGGTCCCAGCTGACTGGCGGCTAGCAAACGTGACGCCCATCTACAAGAAGGGCCGGAGGGCAGACCCAGGGAACTACAGGCCTGTCAGTTTGACCTCAGTACCAGGAAAGCTCATGGAGCAGATTATCTTGAGAGTCATCACGCGGCACTTGCAGGGCAAGCAGGCGATCAGGCCCAGTCAGCATGGGTTTATGAAAGGCAGGTCCTGCTTGACGAACCTGATCTCCTTCTATGACAAAGTGACGCGCTGGGTGGATGAGGGAAAGGCTGTGGATGTGGTCTACCTTGACTTCAGCAAGGCTTTTGACACCGTTTCCCACAGCATTCTCCTCAAGAAACTGGCTGCTCTTGGCTTGGACTGGCGCACGCTTCGTTGGGTTAGAAACTGGCTGGATAGCCGGGCCCAAAGAGTCGTGGTGAATGGAGTCAAATCCAGTTGGAGGCCGGTCACTAGTGGCGTCCCCCAGGGCTCAGTGCTGGGGCCAGTCCTCTTTAATATCTTCATCGATGATCTGGATGAGGGCATTGAGTGCACCCTCAGTAAGTTTGCAGATGACACCAAGTTAGGTGCGTGTGTCGATCTGCTCGAGGGTAGGAAGGCTCTGCAGGAGGATCTGGATAGGCTGCACCGATGGGCTGAGGTCAACTGCATCAAGTTCAACAAGGCCAAGTGCCAGGTCCTGCACCTGGGGCGCAATAACCCCAAGCAGAGCTACAGGCTGGGAGATGAGTGGTTGGAAAGCTGCCAGGCAGAGAAGGACCTGGGAGTGATGGTGGATAGTCGGCTGAATATGAGCCAGCAGTGTGCTCAGGTGGCCAAGAAGGCCAACGGCATCCTGGCTTGTATCAGAAACAGTGTGACCAGCAGGGCTAGGGAAGTGATTGTCCCCCTGTACTCGGCTCTGGTGAGGCCGCACCTGGAGTACTGTGTTCAGTTTTGGGCCCCTCGCCACAAGAAGGACATCGAGGTGCTTGAGCAGGTCCAGAGAAGGGCGACGAAGCTGGTGAGGGGCCTGGAGAACAAGTCCTACGAGAAGTGGCTGAGGGAGCTGGGCTTGTTCAGCCTGGAGAAGAGGAGGCTCAGGGGTGACCTTATTGCTCTTTACAGATACCTTAAAGGAGGCTACAGCGAGGTGGGGGTTGGTCTGTTCTCCCACATCCCTGGTGACAGGACGAGGGGGAATGGGCTTAAGTTGCGCCAGGGGAGTTTTAGGTTGGATGTTAGGAAGAACTTCTTTACCGAAAGGGTTGTTAGACATTGGAACGGGCTGCCCAGGGAAGTGGTGGAGTCACCATCCCTGGAAGTCTTTAAAAGACATTTAGATGTAGAGCTTAGTGATATGGTTTAGTGGAGGACTTGTTAGTGTTAGGTCAGAGGTTGGACTCGATGATCTTGAGGTCTCTTCCAACCTAGAAATTCTGCGATTCTGTGATTCTGTAATCTCTGCTATGCTGGCCTGTTCTAGGTGGCTCTTTGTAGATCCTCTACGTTATAAAACCTTTCAGAGCAGCAGTCAGTATGGACAGTCTTCCTGTTGTTGTTTTTTTTTTTTTTTTAATCATTCCCTTGAATCAGACTATGGGTGCTCTTGCTTAATTCTTTACATATCTCAGATATTTTCATCATCTTACTGGGTGACTGTAACACACAGGTGCTGTCAAACACTCCAATGAATCTTACATCTATGCTTCGTATTTAATATTTTCATAAATAATTTTTCCTCAAAGACATTCAGATATCCACCTTTGGTAGATTTCCAGATTTTGTATCCACACATTAAGATGCAAATTACTCTCCCTCTCTCTCCTTAGAGCAATCTCCTAATGCTTCTTTTCATAACATTGTCAGTTTTAAACTTCTGAACGTTCAGTTTTGCAATACTAATGACCATCTTTGGTAGAATATGCAAAATAGAGTAATCTGCTGTTAGCACCACTGGCATCAGTTGTATTATTCTTGCTCTTTGTGAGTACAGTGATGAATAGAAATAGGCCCAATGCACACAAGAATAGCTTCTCAGGATCCTCTTCTGGACAATCTTCTATTTAATTGTTTCTTTTACAAAGCTTTCAAGACATCCAGAATTTTTTATATGCCTTTCCACTAGATTGGAAGAAATGTAATAATGTTTTTAATAGGTATGTACGTGAATGAAGCTATGAAAATGAAATGAGGGTAGAAGCAGAAATTGAAGCAATCTTACTACTGTACTGTAGAAAAAAAGACAGTACAGTAGTAAGTTTGCTTGCTTTATCTTATTACGTGGAGAAGAATTAATATATCAAATATACTTACTGGTAGCTCATTTATAGCTAGATGGTCACCAGCTATGGTCTATATGGGGACCTCTACATACTATTTTATGTCCTCTACATTTATTAACAGGGGATGAATCTGTTTCATAATTGACAAAAATGATGTTTCATCCATGAAGTTTGTAATAAAAATAATATGGCTTCAGGCATCAGCTGACAACTTATTTTCTGAGCACAAGGGAATCATTAATTTTGAGAGACAATCAACTGCTAAATCAATTTAAAAATATAGGTGCTTTCAGTTAGCTTTAATTGTTCATTATCAGAAGAAACTCAAATGCTTGGTGTAGCTACCTAAGGTACCAGCTAACCAAACCTATGACGAAGTTTTAATAATTTGCATAAAAGTGAATCTGAAATATTTGGGTAAATCTTTTCCAGGAACATATTTATTAGAGCACAGGATGCCATCCCCATCATAGCTACACCCAACCTCTAATAGCCTCCTGATTTTCTTAATTCTACTGAAATTGGAAACACTGAAATGTGTGGTAGCTGCTATCCATAGCATTTACGGTAATGGTTTTCCATAGAGCTGCCTCCCTTTATCTTGTAGCCAACCTCCCGCCATTAGGAAAAACAAAACAAACAAACAAAACAAAACAAAACCCACAAACAAACAGAAATGCAAAGTAAGAAAGAATTAGCTCATGCCTGTGGGACTTTACCAAGTCCCTGTGAAATCCATTGGCTGTACCTCAGCCTGCTGAACAAGAAATTCTAGTTGCTAGAACTAGTAAAGGAATTTTTCCAAGTATTATTGCAAATCACAATATTCCCCTTAGATTATCACTGACAGAATTTTAAAATATTTACATTATTTATCAGCTCCTGCATCTCCTCAACTAAATGAAAGTTGTAATCAATAAATCATCAATATCTCACTTTTTCTTTCATTCTCTGGGATGTAAATTATGCAGCTTTCCATTGTTCCTATACATATACAGGTAATGCCCAGCCTTTCCAAACCCATCGGAAATAAACTTACTTCTAATCAATAAAGGTGCACCTATCATGGGAGTTGTAAGTACTTCTATATACTGAGTAATGAATTTAAATAGCACAGGATAAAATGGCAGAAGTTGTTTATGCATTCCACCTCTGCAACCTTACAGCTTCAGAGTAAAGATGAACAGAATTGGCTCCGATGCTTAGGCAGTTATTAATTTTATTGTGAATTGTGTGCTTATAGCTCTCCTGGTGTATCATGAGAAGTGAGAACGCTCAACATAACAGACACCATTCTACTATAGACAGAGCATGGAGCGGAGCAGGGAGAAGAGGGGAGTTCAGTCAAAAGGGCCCTACAAAATGGCGTCAGTGGCACAGCGAGGCGAGGTGAGGAACGTTCAGTCAGAAGGGATCTACAAAATGGCGTCAGCGGAGCGGAGAGTTCAGTCAGAAGGGACCTACAAAATGGCATCAGAGGAGTGAAGTGAAGAGGAGAGTTGAGGAGAGGTGAGGACAGTTGAGGCAAGGCGAGGCGAGGAGAGTTTAGTCAGAGGGGACTTAAAAATGGTGCCTGAGGAGTGGAGAGGAGCACAGTGAAGTGGAGAGGAAAGGAGAGGAGAGTTCAGTCAGAAGGGGCCTAAAAAATGGCGTCAGAGGAGCTGAGTGGAGCAGAGAGTTGAGGAGAGGAGAGTTGAGGAGAGGAGAAGACAGCTGAGGAGAGTGGAGGAGAGTTGAGGAGAGGAGAGCTGAGGAGAGGAGAGTTCAGGAGAGGAGAGGACAGTTGAGGAGAGTGGAGGAGAGTTGAGGAGAGGAACGTTGAGGGGAGTTGAGGAGAGTTGAGGGGAGAAGAGGGGAGGAGAGGGGAGGGGAGGGGAGGGGAGAGGTGATTTCAGTCAGAAGGGACCTACAAAATGGCGTCAGAGGCGAGGAGAGGTGACGCGAGGTGAGGAGAGTTCAGTCAGAAGGGACCTACAAAATGGCGTCAGCGGAGTGGAGAGAAGAGTTGAGGAGAGGTGAGGACAGTTGAGGCGAGGCGAGGAGAAGAGAGTCAGACGGGACCTACAAAATGGCGCCTGAGGAGTGGAGTGCAGTGGAGTGTATAGGAGAGTTCAGTCAGAAGGGGCCTACAAAATGGCACCAGAGGAGCTGAGCGGAGCGGAGAGTTGAGGAGCATTTAAGAGCATTGAGGAGAAGAGAGTTTAGGAGAGTTGAGGAGAGGAAAAGACAGTTGAGGAGAGGAGGGGAGGGGAGGAGAGGAGGGGAGGAGAGGAGGGGAGGAGAGGAGGGGAGAGGAGAGAGGTTTTTTTAAATAAAATACTTGCTTCAGGAAAGGTGAGATGGTTAATGAGGCAACAGTAAATGCTGAAGATAGAGCTGGCATGCTTTCTGTAACAGAAGTCATGTGGGGCTCAAAGTTGTCCTTAGACTGTTTTTTTTTTTGAGTACAGCTATACTTCACCCACAAACTTAAATAGGAGTTCAGTTTACTTAGGAATTTAATTAACTTTATTTCAAACCGTAGGGAAAAAAACATTTAAAACTTCTTGCCATTACCCCCAAACTTGTTTTGAAGGTGTCTTTTGATAAGAAAAAACAGCCCATTAATCTGAATGACAATTATTACTGTTCTCAAAACTAAACCACTTAAAGAGTCCAGGAGTTCTTATGGGAAAGTTTAAAACTATTATACTTCAAATTAAATTTGAAGGTATTGCATATTGAGTTGCTTTTTTTTTTTTTCTCTCCCATCATTTTTAATTACTAGTGTATTTGCATGAAAATGGAATCTTTATTTCTTGAAAGCTCATCTGCTCCTACTGCTTATTCTTTATTGAGGATGTCACATGCAAAGGGTTAGATCTTCAGGTGAGGTAAAAGCAGGAACAGATGTGCTTAGAAGAAAGTAAGTTTTTATGCAAATAGTATTTTTAATAAAAACAGATAAGGATAAAAAGTGAAAATATATGCTCTGAAAACTAAATCCCAGTATTTCTTTCTGGGAGATACAGTTGTCTCTCCAAACAAAAGTTACTTTGAACTTTAAAACTGAATACAGAATAGGAAAAAAAAAAATATATATATATATATATATAAAGAGAATATGAAATTATAAAAACTTAAAGATTCACTAGATCACTGTTTACTCAAAAAAATTCATGGTTCATTTGTTATTCATGGTTTATTTAAACCCTCAAATTAAGACTTGGTCTATAATAAAGGAAAAAAAATCTAATTTTTATGGTCCTCTCTGAAAAAAAATGACTGAATTCTATCTAAACAGAGGTGTTTGTATTGTAAAATTCTATCAGTTAAATGCTTACATATTAGTGTGAACAAACCACAAATAACACAAAGTGGGAACTACATATTGGCTCCTCCATGTACAGATCCAGTGAAAACACAGTGGTGCAATACTTTGAGAGAGGTTGCACACACATGTGTCTATGCTTTCAGAGAGAAGTGAAGATATTTAACACCTGGTGGTCCCTAATGTATGCCCCTCAGCTTCTATTTCTCAATAACATGGCTTGATTCCAGCTATCAACATAATCGAGTACATGAAAATAGTCATGAGAGCCTGTATTAGAAGTATAAGAAAAGCTATCAAAGTCTCACACAGTAAAATAAAACTGTTATTTGAAAGAGCTTATGAACTCTACCAGATGTTTTGAAGATTAACTGCTCTTTAGATAGCTCCGTGCAGTTCCATAAGAGATGTTGAGGTTAGGTTTGACAGCCATTGCACCTGTGTGCAGCCTATCAGGAAAGCATCCTGAAGTTCATCACACTCTGGGCGCCAGATTGGCGATGACAGAAGATGAGCTGCTACTCGTCGGGTATTACAAAACCACACACAACAACTTGGCTGCGTAAGTAAAGACTCAGAATGACAAAATGGCACCAATGGTTTCCATGGTCAGATTCCCATTCCAGATAGGGTAAACTAGAGGCAGTGCTGCCTCTCTGCTGAAAGGGGGCACCAGTTGATAGGGAAGGGAAGGGAAGGGAAGGGAAGGGAAGGGAAGGGAAGGGAAGGGAAGGGAAGGGAAGGGAAGGGAAGGGAAGGGAAGGGAAGGGAAGGGAAGGGAAGGGAAGGGAAGGGAAGGGAAGGGAAGGGAAGGGAAGGGAAGGGAAGGGAAGGGAAGGGGTTTGCAACATCAATCCTACTAGGAAAAATACAACTCTGTCCAAACTCCAGAAGCGATACCTGACCTCATTTCTTTTAGTACAGAAGTGCCACAGAGGCAGAGGCAAAGCCCACCAAGTACTTCACCTGCGGCCAGGAAAAATTGACAGTGCACTCAGATACTCAGATTCAAATCTACAATCCAAATGAATTGCTACTAATAAAAACAAAGCACAGAGCCCCTTTTACATTGTTTTATCCTGTTTAAAAGACAAACATTTGCACACTGCAAGCCTCAAATGGATAAAAGCTACCATGAGAACTTATAAGCCATCTGCTAGCTTCCTAATGAAGCCAGTAACTATTATTGTTTACAGTTGAACACCGGGGGTCATGTGTATTTGCTGTAATGAAAGAATCAATGCATCACTGCAGATGCTAAAAGAGAACTTTTTTTTTTTTTTTTCCAGACGGCTAATTATAAATACAATAAAATAACAAATTAAAAAAAAATCTGTTCATCTCCTTTGAGAAATAGTGCTTGGCACACCAAATACAAATTGCAGCACTTTTCTGTTTTCTAGTAGTCTCTACTTGACAGACTCAGCATACAGAAACAGAATCACAAAAAAGTTACTCTTCAATTCTTAATGAATAGCTGACCACCAAGGAATGTTTAGTCCCTAATTCTCTAATCTTTACAAACGTCCTGCATTACTTAATTGTATGGTTTATCTGAATGTAATGATGAAATGTGCATTAGCAAGCAGCCAGATAACTGTTGTTGTTTCACTCTGTTTCTCTTGCCTGAAGAAGACACCATGACATGTGAAAACTTGGCTCAGTCAGGCTATTAAACATGTCCTGAAGTTTCTTGGATTTTTCAAATGTTGGCTGAAGAGAAACTGATACACAGCAGTGAAGCCTCCCATTTCTGGCTTACTACATCATCACTCACACAAAAATACACTAACAAAAATACACAAAAAGCTATATAGCAATATGAATGCCCAACATCTAGCAAAAACAAACAAGCCATTCATTCTGAAACCTTGTCAGTGGCCATTACGTGTTTTAATTTCCTAAAGTCTGTAAGTCAAGAGAGCTGACTTGTTTTGCTGAGCTGAAACAGTGCAAATGACCCTTCCTGCTCTACATAGACCTCTGATACCATGGTCTATGGTGCAGCCCTCCTAGAGCCCATACTCTTCTCATTCCACCTATAGCATATGTGGAGGTGTATGTCTATCATGTGACTAAAATGCAGTATAACGTCCTAGCTAGATGGGCTGAGGTAGAAAGGAAAGCTGTATTATTGTATGTACCGAATCAGTAAATACATTAGAAAAGAAAGGGGGACAAACTATATTCCTCTTTTACAATGACGCATACTTGTACCAAGCTGTACCCACCCTGGAGACTGAAATAAAGGAAACTGTCAGCAGAATACCACTTCTTTTTTTTTAATTTTGTTTTCCTATCGTGGTGATGACCAGAGAGACAACACCTGGTGGATCAGCGTGGGCAGTTTATTACTGGCAGCCTGCTGGAAGCTGCTGGCCCTCACTGCAACCCTTTGCTGTGACCCCATCCTTCACCGATGACCAGTGTGCAAAGGCAGACCTACTGCATGAATTCCTACACGAGCACCATCACTGACAGAGCTGAGTGATTAGAGAATGGGAGAGGGTGAGGAGAATAATTTGGTTTCGGTTCCTACTCTGACAGTGTTTCTGTCTTTGTGGACTTAAGTGAATAACTTAATTTATATGTCTTAATTCTCTTGTTTCACAAAATGCCTCAGATAATACTTTCTTCCCTAAACTACATGCAAATGTATACGAATATGCTTGCATCCCCAAATTACAGGGGAGTTGCAAGAATTAATTAGTTAATGTTTGCAAAGTGCTTTGAAGGCAGAAAGCACTCTATAAATGCTAATTATTAAATCAAAGGTTTATCTGACTTTATTACCAAACCACTAATAAAATAAGTTACATTGCATGTACAGGCTGGAAAAGGCACTTCTACTGTCTAAAAGATATAAAGGTTTTAATTAGCAAATGTTTTGAAAGCACTTTGCTGATGAAAGAAATGCTAAATGTTAATAAAGGTTTTCCCTAATGAAAACAGCTACAAAATATGAACTCCTGGATGCTACTGTAACTTCTGCATATATTATCTAAAGTTTTGTCCCATGAGAACAACATTTTTATTTGAGGCACGGTTTTTGTAATATTGATGAAAAAAATTGTGGTTATGTTTGTCAAATGAATGTTCAGATGCAGCAAGAGATTAAAGGTATCATTCTTAGGAGAAAATAGCAAAACCTAATGTATTGTCAAATTATAAATGTACATGCATACTATTGTTCTTACTATTTAACTTCAAATGGTATTTTGCTATGCTTCCAAGCATCTGCTAATTTACAAAGTTCAGCTCCTCCAAAACACTCTGTATGCACATATATGACCTGTTATCCACATGCTATCTTAAAATCTAAGCATACAGACACATTTGAATCTGTTAGGAATAGGCTAGAAAGACTGAACTCTGAAACTTCCTCAGGCCTTCTGAAACACTGTGAATCCTTTGCTTCGCATGATTTTATCCTGCCAGGGGAAAACTTTTGTTCACCTGTTTGCAACACTTTTTTGCCCTCTGGATTTAATAGTATAAACCTGGATATTGTAATTTAAACATATAAATTTATTAGTATTAGTGTAATTAATGTATTAACACAATCGACTCTGATTCATTCCCTCCCTGCACCCGTTTTAAACTTAAACTTGATTTTAGAACCCTCTGGAATAATATTATTATTTTGAAATTATCAGATGGTAATCAGTACTTGTCAAAAGCTTAGGCTAGTGGTTTGGAAGGAAGTTTGAAAGTAGATCTTGGTATGCATAATACCTCTTGTAATGTCTGCAGAAAACATGAAACCTTGAGCAATGAGCAAAGCCCTATTAATCTGCTTTGCTAAGAGGGGAGAGGCATGCCAGCATCCTCCCTACTTAACACTGTGCAGATGGCAGCAGGATGAGAATGCAACCAGTCAGGCCTGCTAAGTGAAGCAATGGAGCCTGGCTGCCAAGGCAGAAGCTGCCCGTTTCCATGGTCCAGGAGGCAAAATATCTAGTGCTGTCCCTACTGCTTCCAGCAGGAAGGAGAGCTCCAGGTGCTGCTCCTCCAGAGACCAACAGGGTCTGCCGCTTTCTAACGTCACAGAATGCTGGCTGAAAAATTTCCCTCTAAAATCCTGTAATAGTACGTGTTCATTAATTTGAGACATAAAGCTCAAATAGGGCAGGAAAATGCCCAGAATCTGACATGCTACAGCAAAGGGTTGTGTTAATTTCTGTGCTCTTAGGATAGCTCTTCCGGGCAGACTGGGTGAGTCAGAGCAGCAGCATTAAGTGATAATCCTTTATCACTACATCTGTTTGTCAAGCCGGCCCTGAAGGAAAGGTGAGCAAGATTTTTGGAGAGGGAGGAGGGTTCAGAAAGGAAGGGTCATCTGGGAATAGATGGGAAATGAAAAGTCCTCAGATTTGGTAAAATGTCAAACAGGTCTTTAGCAGAAGGAACTCAAGATTAATGATTTTCTCTAAGCCCAGCTTTTTTATTATGTTTTCTTGGGTTCCGAAATTACCTTCTAGAAACATGATTACTGTATTTTTTACAAAACAATTCCAGACTAACCAATAGAAAGATAGACCACATTATTTTGCAGTTAGTTTAACATTACACATTGTGAAAAGCAGTACCAATGAGGTAAAGCAAGAGCAGCAGTGCTGAAGTAAGGTCTAAAATGGTATTCTTGATAGTATTATAGCAATTAGCCCTTATTTTTGAAAAAAAAAAAGGGAAATTTTGTGGCCTTCCTGGATAAATCTTGTGGATTTTAAAATTAATGGATGGTATTACACTAAACGTAGTGACAAAAGTAAAATAACCTTTTTAAAATTTTTATCGCTACATTAATTAAATCAGAATGGAATAACATAAAGGTATATACAAATCCTTGCTTGGAAAACCTTAAGACATATGTCAACTTGCACAGAATAATTTTGATGGCATTAGAGCTCAAAAAAATAGGTCCACTTTCAGTCCTGTATTTTGATTTTGTATAGGTCTGATATCACCAATGGTATGGGTCCATTCCTGGATGGAAGCAATAAAATTATAAATAATGCAGGAAAACGCAGGCGTGCTCATGGAATGCTTCTGTCTTGCAGCTGGGGAAAAGGCACATTAAGTATTAATAAATGATGCTGATAAAATACTTCCCATTCTAACAATAAATCAAAAAAACATTGTGATGGAACTGGGACTGGCACTAGAGCTTTGGAATACACTGGTCAAAAGTAAATGATACTGTACAAACATTAAGTCACACATCTGAGAAACAAGTATGCAGGCTATCCTTGGAGGATGGCGCGCTTAGACCTGAGAATCCATATCACAGACAAAGGGCTTAAATCACAGCAGTAATCCTTGGTGAGGTGCTGTGGCAGAAGTTAATCCAATCTGTGGACAAAAAAAAAAAAAACAAAAACATGGAATCTATAGTAGAAGAGGAGAGATGCCACATATCCCTATATTTGACACTAGTGTGACTGTTATTTATATTTTTGATAATTTAAACTGAAGAAAAATCTCCTTTAATTGGAGTGGAGTCAGAGAAGAGAAAATCATTAATGGACTGGAAACTGAGCTATAGAGTGAAATCTTACCAAAGAGAAGATTAGGAAGCAATTTGATCACATTATGTACATTTGTAAAATAGAAACAGTCAGTTTCACTTGTGAAAAAAAGAAAGCTTTAAATAGGTCTGACAAAACACAAAAGTGGAGAATTCTGACGTGGAAATGTTTACCTCTTTTCTACATCTATGTTTAATTCAGCTATGTATGAAGCAATGTAATTAAAATCCAATATTTGAAGATGATGCAAAAATCACTTGCTTGACTTGCTTCAAATAAAAATTCAAGTTAGTAGCATTTAGCTATTTGGGTTTCCTGCAGTCATTTGAAGGCAACCCTAAAAAAGACTTTTTCTATTTGGTTTGGTATTCCATTATCCTTATTTACTTTAGTAATGTAGTTTTCTTCCTAACTGACATGCGTCTCCTTTTGAGAAAACATACTTTTGCGATTTGTCCCGGAACAAGTTGCTCAAACAGATTCACATTAAAAATATTGATAAGCCTAGCTACACTTTGAGACAATCTCGTATCTCAGAAATCCCATGTAACAACCAACGTAGATTAGATGCCAATGCTAGTCTGGAAAAGAAAGGTTTTGCAGAGGTGATGAAACCCTGGCATATCCTGGCGTTGACAGCATTTGCCCTGTACCCAGCTAGATGGCGTTTGGCACGGGGAGTCACGCTAAGGATTTTAAGTCATTGGCCTGACTAAAAGAGGATTTCCCAATGGTGCTACAAAAGTATCAACTGTCCCATAAAGCTGGAGAGGAAATAGAAAGTTTTGACATACTAATTACAGGCTGTCTTACATACATAATTGTTTGACTTTGTTTTTTGCTTTTTTGTTTGTGTTGTTGTTGTTTTTGCTATTTCTTAGTTGTCTGCAGGTTCTTTAGTTCATTATTTGACATTGTTTCCAAAAATATGACATGACAAGACATCATAATTATTCTGTCAGGTTGATTTGGTATATTTGAACATATGAGTCTTCTGTAAATAAAGCAAAAGGGATATGAAAGAGAATTTTAGCTCTGCAGTCTGGTTTAAGGCCTTTGATTTTACTTTGATTTGGAAATGTCATGGTTCACTGAAAGCTTACCAGAGCGAGTTTAATGGATTAGAATATGTTATTAAAATGAGATGGCTAGAGAAGTGTATTCCACAGATGTGGAATATTGAGAAGGGAGATTAAACAAACTGACTTGCAAGAGGCCTCTGCTGCATTAAAAGGCAGTGTAGACTATTTTTTCTTTCATGGCTTTTAGGATGAAGGGCAGGAATAGCAGTAGAGGTTCATTACAGCAGTGTTCTGAAGCCATCAAGTTTTCTCTGTTTGTACCTTTTCTTCATTTACACTGAGACACCAAAAAAGATGTCTCAGAGATATATGCAGAAAAAAGTTAATATTTGATGTGGTGTTATGGACACATAAAATCTGCATATATGTGCTTCTCAGAATTTTCTATGTTCTTTTTGAGATTTTTTGTTTTTTGAAACATGTTTTCCTTCAGGGATTTCTTTGACTCACGGAAATCTCTTTTAATAAGCAACTCCTTACCTTCTTCTCCCCCGCCCCAGCATGTTTCTTTTCCTCCTCTTACCAAAACAAACAAAAGCTTGCATTAATCTGCTCATGACCTATGAAAACAACCTAAAAGTTTAAAAATATACATTTTTATTGTTCAGAACTTTGTTTTTTTTTTTTTTTTAACAGCATTTTGAAACCTATAGCTAGTGGTTACATATAACCTGAGTATAGCTCTTGCCCTGTAACTCTTTTTCTAATTGCCTAGCTAGACCAAAAAGGAAATCAGCACTAAGTCTAAACATCCAGGGGCTCACTTGCTGGGACACTTCTGCTCTAGAATTCAAGAAGCGTATTTGCAGCATAGCACTTTATTTGTTTTGGTATGTTTGAATTATGTGCCACTCTTTTTTGTTCTTTAAAGTAGGGCTAATAGGAACCTCGTGAAGCTGAGCAAAGGCAAGTGCAAAGTCCTGTACAGGGGGAGGAATAATCTCATGCACAATTACGTGTTCCAGGCCAGCTGGCTGGAACACAGCTCTGCTGAAAGAGACCTGGGGGTCCTGGTGGACAAAAAGCTGACCATGGACCAGCAGGTGTCCTTACAGCATCCTGGGCTATGATAGGATGAGTGTTGTCAGCAGGTCAAGGGATGTGATTCTTCTCCACTCAGCACTGGTGACGCCACGCCTGGAGTGTTGTCCCCAGTTCTGGGCTCCCCAGTACAAGACAGACCCGGGCATACTGGAGAGAGTCCAATAAAGGGCCATGAAGATAACAAAGAGACTAAAGCATCTCTCCTAAGAGGAAAGGCTGGGAGAGCTGGGACTGTTCAGCCTTGAGAAGGATCTGGGGGAATCTTATCGATGTCTGTAAGTACCTGAAGGGAGGATATTAAGAGGACAGAGCAAGGCTCTTTTCAGAGGTGCCCAGTGACAGGACAAGAGGCAATGTGTACAAACTCAAACACAGTAGTTCCCTTCTGAACATCAGGAAAAAATCTTTTCACCGTGAGCATCACCAAGCTCTGGCACAGGTTGCCCACACAAGCTGTGGAGTCTCCATCCTTGGAGATCTTCCTAGGCCACCTGGGCAACGTACTCCAGGTGCTCCTACTCGAGCAGGGTGGTTGGGCCAGATGACATCCAGAGGTGCCTTCCAACCTCAACCATCCTGTGATTCCTCAGCTGTAAGCATCAACTGTATATCCTTAGGTTTTACATTCACACCTTTACAAAACAGCTGATTATCAGCAACAGCTCTGATATTTCAGTGTAGTGGGTTTACGTGGCAAGGTTTTGGTAGCAGGGGGCTATAGGGGTGGTTTCTGTGAGAAAGATCTAGAAGCTGCCCCATGTTTGGGAAGGGCCCCATTGTTTTCCAGGTCTGAGCCAATAAGCGATGTTGTTTGCGCCTCTGTGAGAGCATATTTAAGACAGGGAAAAAAACGCTGCGCCAGACAGCAGCTGGGAGAGTGAAGGGAGTGAGAAAACAGCCTTGCAGGTGCCAAGGTCAGTGTAGAAGGAGGAGGAGAGGTGCTCCAGGCGCCGGAGCAGAAGTCCCCTGCGGCCTGTGGTGAGGACCATGGTGAAGCAGGATGTCCCCCTGCAGCCCATGGAGTACCACGGCGGAGCAGGGTTCCACGCTGCAGCCCGTGGAGGAGACCACGGTGGAGCAGGTGGCCCTGCACCGACGGAGGCTGCCGCCTGTGGAAGACCCCTGCCGGAGCAGATTCCGGGCCGGACCTGTAGCCCGTGGAGAGGAGACCATGCAGGAGCAGGTGATCTGGCAGGAGCTGCTGCCCGTGGGGGAGCCAGGCTGGAGCAGTTTTCTCCTGAGGGATGGACCCCGTGGTACGGACCCATATCTGGAGCAGTTCTGGAAGAGCTGCTGCCTGTGGGAAGCCCACACCAGATCAGTTCATCAAGGACTGCATCCCGTGGGTGGGACCCCACAGCACAGGGGACGAGAGTGATCGAGAAGGAGCGGCAGAGAAGAAGTGCTGTAGACTGACCGTAACCCCCATTCCCCCGTTCCCCTGTGCTGCTCAGGGGGAGGAGGTGGAAGAGGGTGGATGGGGGGAAGGTGCTTTTGTTTTTTTTTTCCTTTGTTTTCTCACTTCTCTCGCTTGTTAGTTGTAGGCAATAAATCTTACTATCTCCTTATGCCGAGTCTGTTTTGCCCGTTACAATAATTATTGCGTGATTTTCTCGTCCTTATCTTAATCCTTGAGCCCTTTTCACATATTTTCTCCCCATTCCTCTTTGAGGAGGGGGAGTGAGAGAGCGGCTGTGGTGGAGCTCGGCTGCCCACTCGAGCGGAACCACGACATTCAGTCCAAGGATTATGTTTTAATACTTCAATTTTGCAGACTTTGCCTAGCTTTGAATTATTTTCCTTGAATTATTATCTAATGTAATCTTTTACACTGTTAGAGGTTGTTTCTTTATTACTGCATTTCATTTATGAACACACAAGTATAGCGATTTATGCTTTTGTAATGTTGTTCCACCAAAAAATCCAAAGGAGAGAGCTGTAGGAATAGTGTAATGTGTCTTATATGTGGACATGGGTATTTCATAACATATGTTTTACCATATGGACTTTATAGCTTTTATACACCATATTTTACCTGGGAATTAGATACAAAATAAAATATGAATTATAATCTTTTCCTTGTGATAAGAAAGCTTATCCCAAGTATTTCTGAGACCACATATTGAAATAATAAAAATGACACAGTACAGTTCGACAGATTCAGCTCAGGAGCTGAAAGCATCGTATGTTCTCATTCCTATCCTATTTCGTTTAGGTATTTTTTACTCTATCAAGTCACTTAACACATTTCTTTTGGTATGTCCACCACAAAGTGAAGATAGTAATACTATGCCATGATCTTGAAAACTTTTTATTGGGATCCTGGGTTTTAGATACCAAACTGGAATGAAAATTGCCATGGGATGAATAGCACAACTCAGCAACACCTCTAGCAGTCCAGAAGTGCTAAATCTTGGTGTTGATGCATCAGTCTCATTCTTGCTACAGATTTGAACAAGCTCTGAGATTTCATTTTTGCAACATAGTTTCTAGCCTCTGTTAGCAATCAGACAGAATTGGGGTTTGCTTGGTGTCAGAACAGGACAGAAGTCAAAATACCTTGTATTCATGCAAAGGAACTGCACTTTTTGGAAGGGAAAACAAGAGGTGGGAAGTAGGTGGAAGAGAAAAGAAGCATTTTTTTCGTATAGAAGTTTGCTGGGTTTGTACTGGTTGTGTGTTTCGAAAAATATTTTCATTTGTTATGAAAACAGGTTCTTTAACTGTCTTAATCAGTCAGATCACTTTTTTGTAATGCAAATCTTAAATACTCAAGCAATTAATCCAGTCCACTTCATCACTGCACTATGTTCCTAGAAGTACACGGATGATATAGGAGAGAGTAACACTTGAGAATATTATTGATAAAACATTCCTTTTTGTATTTCATCCATTGCCTCCTTTAGATAACAACACAGCAGACATATGTGCTTTCTTCTTGCCGTGGTGGGAGCTCTTACTCCTTGCACCAGTAGAAAGGGACTGTTAAAAGCATTAGCTCTGTAAATCTTGTTAGAGTATCTTAAATACTTGAAGAAATTAATTGCTGTCCACCAAAGGAGCTGATGTTGGGAAACTTTTTCATTCTTCGTTGAGTCCCTCTACTGCTGGTCTATTTCTGCCCTACATGGCCAAAAGAGAAGGCCAAGCTCTTGAGAACCTCCTTGGCTGACTGGGCATGCCTTTGTGATTCTCCAAAGTCATTAGACAGCAGTGAAAGACACTGCAATTCCAGATACAATGAAATGTACGAAAGTTAAATTTGTATGCATGAGAGAGATCATTTTTAAAAAAATACAGAGATTATGAAGATATAACACCAAGAATATGTACCAAGACTGCATCAAGAAACTTTCATTAACCTCTCTGATTAACCTCAGAGGTTAATTTGCACCTCATCAAGCTTAGGGGCTTTGGAACAACCAAAATTATCCATCTTCTTTTTCCTTTGTCCACAGCAATATTGCTGATATTTCAGCAGCATGAATCAGAGTTCACAGAACTGAATGCTGAGTTAGTTTTAATGAGTGGTTTAAAGAGGGCTGAGTTTAAGATTTTTATCATGAAAACATTACTCACATTTCCATAGTTAAGCTTCGGGCAATCCTATTACCACATAATTTCTACTGTACCTACCCTAAACTTTTAATCTGACTAACAATCAGTTAAAATTCTTCTGTGCACTTATTTTCAGATGTATGGGATTAGAACCATGCCTTCAAGGGCTCAAAATGTGTAATTTCTTGTGATTTTCTTCTACGTCTACCTGAAAGCAAGAAGAAGGCCAAAGTTTTGAAAAAGCTCACATGTATAAATATATGATGAACATATATACATATGTATATATTAATTTGAAGAACCCTGTATGGGCTTTTTCAGTAATACTCTGGAAAGTCTTTGTAGGACATCCTATTTTAGCAGCAAGTGGTCCAATTGAAAATCAGGGGAAAGAGCAAGCTTTGGAGTAAAGAGAAAAACTGAATGAGCATAAGCATTATCAAAGCTGTTCACTGGCTCCACTGCTTCTGCAGAGTTTCATCATAAGTTCAACTAGAAACAATATTATTCAAAGATCTTTTACTCTCAGCTGTATCCATGCATAAGAAGCTGACAACAGTAAAAGTAGCACTCCGCCTTTCCTCCCTCCACCATGTACCCTGTTTTGCTTTACAGGACTTTTAAAACCATTATTAAAAATAAAAATCTTCTGGCACAAAGGAGTCTTAGTTGTTGGGTTTTTTCTTTCCTTTTTTTTTTGGTGGTAGTTTTTGTTTTGTTTTTGAAGATGTAGCCATCTTAGATAAAAATCACTGTGCTTATAAATAAATAAGTCACTATTTATAATGCTGAAAATATTGACCTTTTTTTTTTTTTTTTAACAATTTTATGATAGCTATATGTCAAGGAAGTCAGATTGGCTGTCCAAATTGGTTTGTACAGTGTTTAAGTGTCTAAAAAAAATAGCAACATAACTAATACATATATATTCAAACATTTTTGTCATATGTTTTCAGAGATTAATTCTGTCAGCATATTTCATAATTCATTCTGCATTCAAATTCTGTTTGAAATCAGCAGAGACTGAACTATGTAGATTTTCAGGGAGACAGCTGTGGCTCTTGATTCAGAGCCATTTATGGATAGTATGAGTTAGGGCTGTAACAGCTGTAAATTTCTTCAGGGACATCAGTTTGGAGAATCATCAAGTTAAGGGAGTCTTTTGTTATAGAGGGATAGGGTACTAACATGCCTTTTTTTTATAGTCACAGTTAGTCCCAGAAACAGCTTTACCGTGAATCAAGAAGTAAGCAGGGAACAGCAGGAGATTAACTACGCTAGTACAGACTGGAGTAGGGAATGCTTCTTGTTACATGACAGGGGCACAACCATTTACCCCTTTCTGGGTTCAGCAACCTCTGTTCTTGTGTTCCAAGTTTTCATTTTTTCTCCTTCTAGCTGACAAGAGTGAAGTAGAAAGGACACAAAGTGGTTACAAATCTAATTCCCTTTAACTCAGTCCCTTAACTATGTACTACTTTTAATGTTAACAGGTCTGAAGAAGTTCAACATGCATGCACAAAGCAAAACAGAGGAACAATTAGCTCCTTTTCATTGAGCCTATCTTGTTATTAATCATATTTACAAATAAATACTTAAGTCATGCCAAAGCTACATTACTCCGTGCTTTCAGACAACTCCTACATATGCACCCTTCTGTTTTGAATAAAGCATGCTTACATCTTCTGAACTATTCTGTCTTATGCAATTAAGCCAAACAATCTGTGGTATGCTGTCAGCTGACAATGTCAGCACAACATGCTAGGAAGGTTATCAGTTGAAATGTAGGAGGTATACTTGCAAATCTACTTTTAGTTAAAATTTATAGCATATTTTAGGCTAAAAAGGGTCATTATGAACTTTCTTCTACCTTCTTATATTAAATATAAGAAAGAATATTGAAGGATAGTGGAAGAAACTATTTTCCACCACTTCAAATTGAAAAAAAAAAAAAAAAAAAAAAGCAGGAAACAGGATGATAGTTTGTATCTGTTACCTACAACAAAATCAGACATTTAAAAAGCTAAATGTTCTTCTAAATGTTATGGTAACAATAAAGGTCTGGCATTTATTTACACAAATATTACCTACTTTTTGTCAGTATGACTTCAACTATTGTAATTTCTAAGTAGTTCTAAATTGATATCCTGGACTGTGGACTCCTAACTGCAAATATGATGAGGTACTCCAACAACAGAAAGTGAAGGGGGGACAGAGAACGCCTAACACTCACCATGTAACAGTTTGCATTTAAGTGTAAGCACATCTGTATATGCACCCACAAGCGTAGACAAGTATGCAGTGGTCTTAATACATTTATTCACAAAAATTAAGAAGTACCATTTCTACCTGTTTGTACAAATGAAAGTGTTGATGTTTTCTGATGAGAAGTTTTACTTCAAGGACAGTTAGAAATCAGCTCAACAACCATGTGGATCTCAACTGACCAATAAAAAAACAGATGTGGTTTGGACTGCTGTGGTGGTGACATAGAATAGGGATTAGTTACTACTTCAGATGTCATAATTAACTTTGGGGGAAATGACAGTTCAGTTTTGGCTTGATACTACAAATTTTCTAACTGCATGTGCTTTTTTGTGTGGATTGTTTAGAGGGTAGGAATATAGGAATGTTGCTGTATAACAGGCCTCCTTTTTCAGAATGAAAAAGGCTGTACCATTATAAAAGCCTCTTATTAATGCCAAAGATAAGTAACTGGCAGCTAGGTTCAGAGAAAAGAATATCCTCTGTAGCTTTTTTCAGCTTACATAACAAGAAACCTCATTGATAAAGCAAACTAAGCTTTAAAATGGAAAAAGAAATCCTGCTTATCCTGTCCCATAATTGCTACATGTACTTTCTCACTGCAGGATGTCACCTAAAAGCAAGTTTATAAAATTAGACTATTGGAAGAGACACAAACGTCAATGGATAGTAAAAGTGCTTCTTTACACTGATGGAAAAAAAGACTGGACTTTATGAACCAATCAGCTGACTGAAACTTAATACTCTCAATGAAAATGAATGAGTCTGTTACTTTAATAGGCAATGATCCTGTTACTTTCTGTAGCTGAACTCTGACAGAGATCCAGAGGTTAGGACAGCTCAGTTTTTCTCCACTGTTAATCACCAGGGCCTTATATTGAGTATGTACTTTCATTGCACATCACCTTAATTCAGCCGACGTGAAAATAAAAACTTTAAGATAGTCTGGGGCTTAACAAACACGTGTTTTTTTGGGAAGCATAGAAGCCATTTGCAGAGATAGAAGCGCAGATTAGTATTACAGAATAAAATAATTAGAATGACTAAAATTACATAGGTCTTTACCAGATTGGTAATTAGCTAAATTAAAGTCATATCTTAATGGTATTTTTTTTTCTATTTGGGAGCAGAACCAACAATGGGACTTAGATGCTTGCAAATTAGTTCCTGCAACGCCTAATGGTTAGGTATCTGGCCACTGAAGTGGAATCCAAAACCCTGTTAGGCAGCGGACAAGTCTGGTTCTTAATAAGTATAATTTGTATCAGAAGAATAATTCATAAAGCTGAGTGCTAAACGGAGCTATAATAGAGTAGGCAAGCAGATTTAAGAAAGAAGGAAACGAGAAGACAGATCTGGATTCCAGACCCCTCTCTCCCAGGAAAATTTTGTTTAATCCAGTAACAGCTAGGTGGAAAGAGACAACATATTCTGGAAAATAGAAAAAAAACTTGGGTTACCTAGGACTCCCAGACGCTAAACTACAGCCATACTCTACCACTGGTGTTCCACTTGTGGTACCAAATCTCAGGAATCAGATACACATGCAAATGAATAGAGCTCATTAAGTTACCTTCTATCAGCTGAGCCATGGTAACTAGCCTCACATGCTCTTCTCCTGTGGCAAACATGAGATAAACATAGAGTAACTCACACCTGCTTTCTATACTTAATGCAACATAGGCGGCTGCTTTGCAGGCCAGGATGGCTCTGTGCACACAGTACATAGATATTCTCTGCTGGTGTCTCTGTTTAAAAAGAAAGAAAAGTTTGGATTAAAGGGGAAAAGTTGAAAACTGAAATGAAAAAGAAAACCTTAGGTATTTTAAGCGTCAGCGTCCTCTCCTCAACCCTTGAGCCTTGGCACGGCTCAGAGCGAGCCCACCTGAACGCCCCCCAGGGCTGCGAAGCCCAGCTCGTGAGGCTCAGCACCTCTCGCCAGCCCCGACGGGAGGGCGAGGGGAGCTCCGTGGGGGCGGCCACGACCCGGGGCAGCGAGGTACGGGCGAGGCTGCCCCCAGACGTGCCCTGCGGGGCCGGGACAGCCCCCGGGGCCAGCCCCAGACGCGGGGCCGGCCCCCGGCCCTCAGACAAAGGGCTTGGGGCAGCCGGGGGGCAGAGGGCTCGGGGCGGCGGAGCGGTGCGGGAAGCCGGCCCGCTGGGGAGCCGCGGGGCCTCCCTCTCCGCCTCGCCCGTCCCCTGCCCCAGCCCCTGCCCCACGCCGGGCATTTTCCTGCCTCGCTCCTCGTCCCGCCCCGCTCGGGGCCCGGCGCGGTCTCGGCGGGCAGCGCCGTCAGGGTTAACCGCGAGGAATGCGGCGGGAGGAATGTGCATGCAGATGAGAGGGATGCTAATCTCATGCTAATGAGCGGCGGCCGCGGCCGCCCGGGGCTCAGCCGGGCTCCCCGCACCCGCGCCCAGACGGCAGCTGGGCTCCGCCGGGAAGCCTGACCCGGGCTGCCGCCCGCCCCGACATGGTGGACTGAGAGCCGGCGGCCCACCAGGCTTCGCCGGGCTCCCCCCAGCGCGTCCCCCGGCCTCCCCGGCCCGGGCGGGGGCTTTTCCCGCTTCCCTTCTTTCTTTCCGTCCCTATGGAGCAGCTACCCCCGCCCGCCGACCATGCCTAGGAAAGCGGGGAATGGGCAGCTCCCCTTACCCGATGGCTGGGAGGAGGCGAGGGATTACGACGGCAAAGTCTTCTACATCGACCACAACACCAAGCAGACCAGCTGGATCGACCCCAGGGACAGGTGGGTGCGAGGCCGGGGGGCACGGGCTGGGAGCACCCCCCTGTGCCTTCCTCCTCCTCCTCCTCCTCCTCCTCCCCATCGGCACGCTGTGTGCGAGCCCCTCGGTGCCTTGGTGTTGTCAGGCTTTTACGGACCGGGGGGGCCGGGGCACAGCACAACTCTTTCCGGAGGCAAGCGGGGTCGCTGGAGTTTGGGGAAACTCTGCCTGGATGCCTGGGTGGCGGGGGCCCGGGGACAAAAGGTGGCCCCGGGCGCGGAAAGCAGCCGGGCTTCCCGACAGGTACAAAACTTGGCGGCTCCCTCCCCAGCCCGAGGCGCTGCCCGGTCGCCATCCTTCCTTCCCCCGCCGCCCCCAGCGCGGCGGCGGCTGTGGGGCCGCCCCCCGGGCGCTGCCCCCTCCGGTGTCCCGGTGCCGTCCCCGGTCCCAGTTCTGTCCCGCCCGAAGGGGTCTCCGCTGCTCCCGGGGGGGGAGCCCGGGCTGCCCGAGGCCTCGTGTGTCCGCTAGGCCTCGGCAAGGCTCGTTCCTCTCAGCCCTCCTTGGCTGCTCTCAGCGCTAAAATCGGCAAAAGCTGCCCTAAAACGCGGCGTGAGCCGGGCGGGCAGCCTGCACGCTGCGAGCACATGAGTCGGTGGGGCAGGGCTTTCGGCTGGGGCTGGCTCCTGCCTCTACGGGGGGGCTTCAGGCTCCACAAGTGGCTGCCTGTTAACAGGGTGAGGCTGGGCGCCCCCGGTACCTGTGGTAAACCCATGCACTGTGGCCAAAGTGGTCCCGAAAAGTTCTTAAAAACCCAAACTTTGCCTATATGACGAAATCACGTGTATTCCCTATCACACATAACCTATACATATAACTACATACAAAATACAACACTGTGTGCCAGTTATCAAAACCTTCTAAAAGGCATTATAAATTTATGGGACAAGCTGTGCTGAATTATAAATGAAGGCCCGGCTTTGTATTTCGCTGGTGGAATTAGAAAAGGCCCTTGTGACAAAGTTTGCGGCCCGTGAGCTGCAAAGGGAGGCTTTGACAAGCATCCTCTGCTGTGTCAGGCCTGCTGCTTGTTGTACTCGGTATAACAGCAAATTCCAGCAATGGCAAACATAATGCTTAACGTGTTTTAAAGTGTAAGGGAGTTTAAATACCTTGTAAATATTAGTGAGCTGGTAAAGTATACAGGACAGTGGGTTTTATTACACCTGTAATAAACAGGCCTTTTGGGGTCACTGAGTTTATTTTTTCACTGCAGACAATAAGTCCTGTTTTTACTGTTTCTAGAAATAACATATTTAAAGTTTCGTTTTTAGACTTCTGTGTTTGCGAAGCAGATTAAAAGGTGGTATAACTGAGGTAAAGCAAAAAGAAAATTTGAGTCTACTCATTATAATACTGCCTCATGAGTATATCAGTTTATTTACTTTTTACACGTTCTGTAGCCTTCAATATTTGGTGGTAACATTGGTGGTAATATTTGGTGGTAACACTTGAGTCTTCACTTAACAGACTGTGCAGTTCAGTGAGTAACAATTGTCTGTTTGCCATCTTACAGGTATAGGATAAATAGTGTTTCATCAATACGTTGATTACAGGCGAAAGGGAAATCAAGTCCTGAGACCTGATAGCCTGTAATGAGAACTAAGGAAGTAAAAGACCTTGTTCAGAAAGTGTTTTGTGTGACTGACAAGGGTTAACAATTATTTCCAAACACCACAAACAGAAAGAGAGATTTTGTGCTCAGTGCTTGAGCAAATCTACAATTTAGTATACATGGCTCAACTGTGAAGCTGAATTGCCTGCACAGGAGCCTGACAAGCCCATTTAATCTGCAGTTTACACTGCTTGTATTTACAATATCTGTATTTACAATCTGTTTGTATTGGTGACCTGGTTTGGAAAAGCGTTTGAAATTGAATTGTTTGAAAGTCTCGTGATGACTTTGTTTGAGATTGCATTGTATTTTCCAGGTATTTGGAGAATGTATGTTCTGAAACCATGTAGGACAAAATGAGGGCTTCCTGTCAGAAAAACTGGAAAGTGATCTTCCAAGTTTGTTATTTCAGTAAAATCTGGAATTATGCTGTGTCTAACTTACCTGAAATAGTCAAAATGAAGACTATGGATTCTACAGGAAGACTAGAAACACATTACCTCATTTGATGATACTTGCAGACTTTGTTTTCAACTTTTGTTTTTTTCTGATGGAGTTTTTCATAAAGTTTTCATAATGTACTTGTGGAATATTACAGTACACAGGCTCCTAAAATCTTTTACTGGTAAAGCAAGTGTGGAATATGTATGTTTTTATGGACCATTTTTCTTCTGCTTTTATTGTACAGCATTCTCTGGATATTTTTACATAGAAAAGTGACACTTGAAATTTTAAAATAATTTTTTAACCTCTTTGATTGAGAAGATGCAAATAGTGGAGACAAGCACTGTGAGACGACAGCTGTATGTCTGTGGGTTGTCGGGTGTGTTTGGGCACAACTAGGAGTCCTTGTTACTGGTATAAAATACTCATGTCTAGAAATAACCTGACAGTTGAAAATAACATATTCCTAGGCTTCTTGGAAAATTTTGTGGGGTTTGTTTGTTTCCTAAACGTGCCAGTACTTGTTTCACTCACTTTTCTAGATGTTCTGATAGTACATGTAACTGTTACTGCTTATGTGGTGCAGGTTTGTTGACAATAATGATAACTTTGTGTACAGCTGTGAAGAAAATCTCACATCAGCTTCATGCTTGTGGCTTAGTTTTCAGTTTTGCCCACTTCATTTATCTGAGTAAACCCATTGACATTAGAGAAGCTCACACTAGCAAGGGCAAGAGTGACTTGGCTTGTGTATTTCAGGGAGTGCTGTGAAAGTTATTTGAATTGCTCTGTTCTTTAGATTCTTTTGTTTTCTTTTGTGCTGTTCAACAGTGATTTCTCTCTCTGAACACTTAGGTTATCATATTGGTTTGTTCTGAAGACTGGTGACCCAAGTGAGAAGGCACTCTGAGATGGAAGTGCGAGGAGGAGAAGATGTAATGACAAGAACATGGGAGTTGTAGTAACGTTTTCACTGGCTAAATATATGGGTGTTATTTCTTCTGACTCCTCCAAGCTATAGCAAACTGAGATCTCACTGATCTTATCAGTTCCTCTGAAAAAGATTTATTGTAGAAAGGGAAATAGCCAAAAATATCAATTGTATCATGCTGTTACTTGATAAATTTAGGAACAGACAGCTATGGACTGGAGAAAGTGAGCCAGAGGAAAAGGTGTAAAAGGGCTAGAGGAATTTATACTCTCTTTGAAGTTCCCTTGAAACTCTTGCAAGTTTCTAGGATGCTAAAATAATGTGTTTTTTTTGTTTGTTTCTTTCTTTCTTTCTTTGTTTTTTTTCATTGTTTCCTTTTGTTTGTTTTCTGATAGGCAATTAAGAAGGCCTTGCAGTTGAGACAGAAATTTAGAAAGGAAAACTACATTTTTTTCCATCATGTGGCACATTTTAAGTGGGCCTCATATTTCTTACAGTCCAAGGTGGAACCAACAGAGTAGAGCACCAAAGAGAAACAGAATAGGAGACAGGAATCTCAGTAACCTCAAATCTTCAGCAGTTGGATGATGTTTGTGTTTCTCATCAGGAATGCAGGGCTTCTTGTCTCCTGGTTTCTGCATAATAAATGGTCCATGCTCCACTACTCAGCATCACCGACTTTATATATATATTCTTTATTAATAGCTTACCTAAAATGAATTTTAGGCATAACTACATAAACAACAAGTGCTTGAGAAACATAGGATATGCAGAAACCAGAGAGCTTCTCTACTCAGAAATTGTGGAAGAATTTTCATAGTGCTGACATAAGAAGGTAATGCGGTTTCCATTGGTGCTTTCATCTTTTGGGGAGTTGAAGGCACTACAACTTCTACCATGGATTTCTGTAATTTGTGTGAGATTTGTCTGTCCGAATTAGCACTTTATTAGTTGGTGACAGTTAAACTTTGCATGCCTTTTTCCCTCAGAAAAGAAGGGCACATTTTTCTTTCTTTTTTACTGGAACTTGCTTTCTCTTGTCCTGTGAACATCAGAATCCCTGAGAAGGAAAGATACAGAGGCTGAAGCTACTTGAGCAGGAAGGCTGTCATCTTGTCTCCTTCCTGGACACTATAGTGGCTCAGGAGTGCTTGGTAGGAGACTTAAAGCCATTTCAGGTGGAAAGTTAGAGGAATGGGGCATATACTGTGCCATACTTCTACCTTACTGTGTTGATAGAAGTTAAGGGTAGCATCAGAAACAGGGAGGAAGTGGGAAAGGGAATAGCATGATGGGGATGTACCATTAGAGGTTGAAGAATACGTTTGGATCAGTTCTTTTTGTACAGACATAAGCTGTGTTGGGACAATAAGTAGAATAACTTACTTTCTGAGGTGTTCTGTGTCAGAGGTGCTAGGCAGGCACAGTTCTGTGGGACACTGGTGACTGTAGGTAAGAAACAACTTCTGGCACGTCTCCCCCCTGCCCCAGGAGCTGTAGTGGTGGTGGTGCCCACAAAATTGGGACAAAAATAGGAGGATGATTCACCTGTCCTTTGAAGAATTATGATGTTAAATTGAAGTGTTAGTCATTACATTTTGAAAGGGATGGTTCTTAATTCTCTTTTAAGTGCAAATTTTCACATTGCAGGTTTAAGGTACAACTGGAGCAATGACCTGATAAATCCTTTCTTCAGGGTCCTGATTGCAAAGAATGAATTTAATGGCAAACTGTCCCTGAAAGATTCACTTTCCCATTCCCTTTCTATTTCCCCTTGCTTCTCCCTTGTTGCTAGCAGTGGAGGATAGTGTGAGGCCTTCGCTTTTTGGTGGCATTGAGCTCTTGAGTGATTGCCTCACCGTACCTTAGGAAATAATAATCTTAATATGAAATAGTCACCTGTCTGTTCTGGAAAATCAGCAGAGGACCATTTGATGACACACTGAAGTGTACAACTTGCAATAACTGTGTAGTAAGATAGAACTATTACTTTTTTTTTTTCCCAGCTGTGTTTCCCAGTATCTTTTCCTGCCTTGTTTCAGCCTGTAGCATCTTTACTGTTTGTTCTTTATCCTCACTCCACATAATTCATAATTTGTTCATGTCTGCTTGTCTGTTCAGGAATGTGCATATTCCCTGTGAAACTGTCTGGTATCTTATTCTGGTTTCAGTGACAGGTTGGGAACTGCTTTTATTTAATTGCATATTTATTCAAAATAAAACCTGCGATGCAAGTACTGAACTCGCAATGAGAGACTAGCTGTGTCTGAACTTCTGACACCTTCATTTGTTTATCCGGTGTAAAGTAGCATTCCAGTATTACAGCGCTAATATAGCTGTGATAGCATCAGACAGTGTTAAAATACATAGTGATTGTGTCTGTGGGTTTTTTAACCAGTCTGTCATTTGCTTGAGGATATGTGTTGTTGGTTTTAGCATTAGTGAAAATGGCTGCGTAAATCTCAGATAACACTTTTATTCTTTATTTCTCTGGGAGTGATAGGGCTGCTCTGTATCTTTCATCTTGGAGCATGTAAAGTTAACAAGTCAGGAAATGCAGGCTATTTGCTTATGTGTGCAAAGTAAGTACCACTGCTAAAGCCAAGGACTGTGACCTGTTACGTAAAATGGGGCAAGTGGTCTAGACTGTGGTTTATCCAGACCTGTGTCTGTAGTGCTTACCTACCGGAGCTATGTTGATTAAAACCTATCTTGACTTGCAGGATAGCATTACTGTAGTTCTCACGCGCAATGTAAGCCATGCTCAATGAGAAATTGTATGCAAGAAGGAAAATACACCTTTTCTCAAATGGAGCAGAGCTGTTTGCTAGAGATGTTTTCCTACTACAACTAAAAAAAGGAACCCTTTGGAATTACCTGACACTTTCAGGAAAAGGAAACTGGCTTTACTTTGAAGTAATGGCTGAGAAAGAAGTTTTCATTGTATGGAGAAGTGTCAATAGAGATCAAATAGGACAAGTTATTTACAACTTTAAGGATTTGTACAGTTTTTGTTAGTTCTTGTCTTTTTCTAGCTACATAACTTCTGTTCAACTCTTTGGTTAAAATTCAATACTTGGACGTGTTATTAAGATTATTAGGAAGAATAAGCTTAGAGGATTCCCTGCTTTCACTTACTAATGTTTATAATGGATAGACAAGTTGAATTTTGTGAAATATGTTGTTGTTCTTGGCATTCTTTTTAGTCTAAAAAATGTTACAGATACTTGAGTTTTTATAATTTTTGTGTCACTCAGATGACTAGAAATCAGAAGAATACTAATGGAAATAATGGAAGATGTTGAAAATGGACCAGCATATGGCAATATTTACATGGTGACACATTTTCAGAAAGATACAAATAAAAACAATGCTGAGATTCCCAAACTATTACGCCGGGACATATAAATTCTTATTACCACAACCTGCAGGCAAGTAGAAGAGGTTTGTAGAGGGGTAATGCATCCTTCTGTCTGGATTGTCACGGTCCTGTTTACCCATCCCTCTCCTGACACTGAGTAGTGATCTAGGAGGCAAACAATAATTACCAGGAGGCGATTTGGCTCAAACAAGTTTTATAGGATTATTTTCCAGCAGAATCGACTTGTGTCATTGAATGTATAC
Source organism: Aythya fuligula (assembly GCF_009819795.1). Lineage (NCBI taxonomy): Eukaryota > Metazoa > Chordata > Aves > Anseriformes > Anatidae > Aythya > Aythya fuligula. The sequence goes on along the minus strand of NC_045562.1, from coordinate 20,886,167 downwards.
CAGTGCTGCTGAGAGGGAGGAGACGAGTCCAGAGCTGGGAACAAGAGGGGATGGCTGATTTCCATTGTCTATGAAGCAGATTAGAAATTCTTTGATTTTGGAGTATTTTTTTCTCATTTTTCATACAACACGTTATAAGCTCTGCTGCAAAGTATCACACCCTGCAGACATTGGTTTGCAGTAAAATTAGGCAAGAAGAATGACAATGTAACTCAAAGCTTTTGAGTGTTTTATTGGGTGAAGCATACTGGAGCTGTTTGTCTGTATGGACAAATTGACTTGCCCCTCATTTGGAAGGAGCAGCCAGTGGCTGGAAAGGAGAGTGATGTAGAAGTTATCTTCTCCCATCTGTTACTTGAGTTACTTACTACATGGTTTTGCTTTGTGGATGTGGGATTTTTGTTCTATTCTGTTTTGAAATAGCACATTTAGAGCTTTGCTGAATACTCTTCTCAGTGGTGTTTTCTGATTAAAACCACTGGTTTTAAACTGAAGTTCCTACCCAGTGAAGTCTGTCTCTGACTCTTGTGTTTTTAAAAAGACAATGAGAAGTTGGTTTCTTTTTATCTTATTTTCTTAAAATGTACATTTTTAAGGCTAATTTCCTTTTGGAATTTTTTTAAATTGTTTACGACTTCTGGGCCAAGGCAGTATGTCAGTGATATGAATGTATTCTGTCAACTGAAACAATCATTTGCATCTCATAGAACAAGATCAGATGCTATCCTTTGAACTTGAATACTGTTTGTACTTGAAGAAAGGCAACTTTATCTCATCAACTCTGAATGCATATTGTATTCAAAGTAACTGTTTGGATATGTAAAGACATGTATTGTCTTGGGACAGCAAACAAAGTCTGTCTGCTCTTGATTCATGCTATAAAGTACCGCAGGTTGGACATATTTTGGTGTATCTGTACTATTTTTCTCAACTCATTAAATCAAACTTCAGTCTTTATTTGAAAAAATAAAAAAAAGCTATACTGGAATGCTTTCCATAGTAAACTGTTTGTTCTTATAATCAGGATTTCAATGTCTAGAAATACCAGTCTTGCTTTTGCTTTCAGTATAGGGAAAAAGATCGAGAAGGATCTGTATTTTCAGCTAAATCCTTCTAGGACGTTCTATTTGTGTTAGCAACTTTCTCATGCTGTTAATGATGAAGAGTACTTTACACACCTATTGTTTCTTTTTAAAGTACATTCAAGTGTGAAACTGTAGTCTTGCCCAGATAAGCTTATCTATTTTATGGCCTGCGGATCTGGCTGGTGAAGAATTATTGCTCTGATTCAGTGCCGTGCCCTTCGCTCTTCAGAGCTTGCCTCGTGTAGCTGAGAATGTGTGACAAGGCTGCAGGTATCGCCAGGCAGATGGCAGGTGAACTTTTGGTGTTTGTCAGATTGAGCACAAGCCCATGGTGCTGCATGGCCCTTGTATGACGAACAGCGCCTGTCTTTTAGCTACGTGGCAGGTGTATGTCCTGGTAGCATCTTGTCAAGGAAGGGGACTTGCCTACAGCACAGGTACCCTTTGCCATATCGCTACGTGGCAGTGTCTGTTTTGATCACACGTTGGAGGATGCTCTGGATGTTTCTGTAGTGGTTCTGGAGGAGGAGGCATGGCCCACTTCAGCTGAAAATGCAGGCTTTGTAACCTCTCTTGCTGCCTGTGGTAGATTGCAGAAACATTGTCAGGGAAAGAAATTTATTTCCTCTTAATGAGGAAACAACGGGGTGGGATTTTTCCTTTGTTTAATGTTGTCAGCTGTTAAACTGTGGTCTTGTCCAGAAGCATCTGTCTCATGGCCTAATAATCTGACCAAGGAAGAGTAATTACTCTTACTCAAAGTCTTGTCCTTTCATTCTTAATTTACATTTACTTGATTAAGCTGAAAACATTTAGGAAGACTTAAAACTTTCTGCCTTTTCACTGGTGTTAACAAAATGTCTCTGTGAAAGCTAATTCCTGTTAGAAGTAACCACGTGCAAAGCTTCAGCTGGTTAATAAACAGTTACTGTGCATCAGCTAAAGATGTAATCCTGATTTTAAAACTACTTTGTAAAATGCAGTTATTGAACAAATGGTTACAGTTCCTGTCCTGTGATTTGATTCAGTTTCAGGAGCCAGTCTGGCTGCATAGGACATCCAGGTGGGTGCTGCTGTCCTCACTGTAGCCTTATCAGTGTGGAGCCTGAGCAGAGATTTTGCCTTCTGCTCCACGAAGACCCAGTGGGGACCACAGGCAGGGAGCAGGGTTTGTAGTGCAGTAAGGCTGGAGTAGTTGTGAGCCAAACAAGGGAGGGAATGTTTTGGTTTTGTTTGTTTTGGGAGGGCAGTGGGGAAGTGGGACATGTCATAGAATGTAATGCACTTTGCTCCTCCGATGTACTCTGTGGTTACAATTGCTTATAAAGCTCCTTTCAACTATGTTGTCTTCTGCGTTTTTGTCTGACATGCACATGATATAAACCTTCTTCATGAACTAAATGACGTCTCTTTTTCCTATGTAGTCTGTCACTCAGGTGCACTTCTACTTCTCTTGTCAAATATGTGTTGTTAATTGGAGTTTGAGTTCAATTTTCTAATGTTTTGGCTGCCTTTAGTTAACAGTGAATGTCTAGTTTCAGGTATTATTGTTTTGTATTTGTGCTTCCTTGGTGAAACGCTGACTAATGCAATATCAAATACATATATTTTTTTTATTATTATTTTTTAAGAGGTATGGCAAACATCCTATGAGATACTTGTGAGCTTTCAGAAGCTTAGGAGCTTAGTAGCCTATTTCTTTAGGATGTGATGGCTGTTTGGGAATGTGTTAACACATAGCTTCCCTTCCTAATTTGTCGCTTGTTGTTGTAACTTTGGGGGGAAAAAAAAAAAAAAAAAGTTAGGTCATAGTTCTGCCTTGAGAGCTGTATGGGGCTTAATTATGCTTTTTTGCACTCCTGGGGGATGTATAGCTGGGCATGCCAAAGCCCACTCAGTTCCATCCAAGCTGATCCCATATTCCCAAGACCTATATGGTGTGTATTCACCTTAACAAAGGGAAAAAAATCAAGTCCTTTTTAGCTCTTCCTATCAGTGGCTGTCTTAACACATTATGCCATTTATGATAAATTTTCAAGCATGACCTTGCAAACATTACGTATATATTTTATTATTTTTTTTGTCATTGATTAATTTTTCTCACATTTCCTGTAATGGAGAGTTTTACTGTCTGCAGGGTCTGACCCAAATGGCATTTTGTTTTGGTTTTTATTGTTGTTGCTTGAGACATTTAGTACAGGGTGTAGAGATTTGCATTTGCTTCCCCCTCTTCTCTGTTTTGTTTTGTTTTGTTTTCTTCAGTTTGGACACAACTGAAGAGTGGTGAGAGATTCTAATTTGGAGTGCTGTGGCCTTCTCTCCAAGAGAGATTTGCAAAATAAGCTATGATAGGAGTTTAAGGCACGAAACTATTCAGTACTAAATTCCAGAGAGCGCAGCGATAAACTGCCAAAACTGGAATTGGAATGTCCATAGTGTTGGAGTGAAAGAGGGAAAACAGAATGCTGCTGGGATGCTGCAGCCTCCCAAGGTCTGGCTTGAATTTTTCCCTCTGAAGTAAAGAGTAGCGTTCCCTTTAACATACCGGCTTGGAATGCAGACCTGAAGAGAAGCTCCAGCTACCGCTGTGTTACAGTACCTAATGTTCCTGTACAGGAGGAGGTTGGCTGAAGTGTTTCCTATTTCCCACGTTCTTTTGCAGTTGTCAGCTTTGTTTCGTACAGAAGTGGCAGGCTGAGGTGGTGCTTCAGTGAGTTACAGCATGAAGAAGGATCACTTGGAATGGGAGCATTAAATATTTAAAATACTTCTTTCTGAGACATCAAGTAGTAAATAATTGTTCATAAGAGCATGCAATGCAGGGTAGTCTGACAAGGAGCAAAGACCTTCCTTCTGTCATGTCCCGTGTATTGCAGTGTTTGAAACGAACTGTTAAAGTATTTACAATCATTCTGGTAAATGGGAGAACGCTATGGATGTGAATAATCATCTGAGACCTCTGCGGGACATTCCTGAAATACTGTTCAACTGACTAGGGAAATTATGGGATGCAGCAAAACACACAAACACTGCGTACTCTTTAGTCAGGCTCACGCAGTCAATGGTTCACTACTATACTAAGTAAGGCATAATACAACAGGAACTTAGGCATTAAACGTGATTTCTTCGAGTTTCTGCGCTTCAGATGTTCTTTACTGTTTTTTATTGTTGTTTTTTTGGCCCCCTCTGTTTTTCTATCTCCTCTTTCAGAGAAAGACTTCAGAGAACTAAAGTTTGAGGTTCGTAAAGGAATGTCTCTTAGTTAGACTGCTGTGTTAGCTCATTTACTGATACTACAGTCTAGAAGGTGAATTGCTCATAGCAAAGCAAATTATTATGGTGATGTGCATTAAGCTTTTGGGGTCTTGTTCATGTTGCTTGCTTGTTGTGGTGTTCGGCCTCACTTGCTAGCACTGCTTACAGTGATGTAAAATGCTGTGCTAAGGGAGGTTGTTGATCTGCATTCAGGACCTGGCTGGCCCATTTGCTCAGAATATGTGAAAATCATCAAAACTTTGTTTTTTTCCAGGCAAAATTTTGGCAAGAAAAATAAGCCTTGATGACAAATGTAGAAGAGTTAAGTATTTTTCCTTTAAATAAAAAAAAAAAAAAAACATAAAATCTTTAGAACCTCCTGAAGCCATTATTTCCTGTCCCTATTTGTATTCTGTGGAAGAGAGACCTGTAAGTGTTAAAACAAGTATTTCAGGGTTTTATAACTTGCCTTTTTTGCATTATTGACTGGGCAGAATGTGGCTTTATTGGGGGAGATCATCAAATTAACTAAACGTGATATTTTGGAAAAAAATCTTTGTTTCAGAGAAGTAATGTGTTGATCCTGTCTGGTTAAGTTCAGGGAAAGCACCTAGGACCATTCCTCCTATGAAGTCATTAATCCCAAACACACATACCTTTAATGGCAAAATTCAGTGATGACCAAGGAGTTACAAGAGAAGGACACTAAAATGTGCTGAACTGGAGGGGGAATTATGAGGGGAGAGGGAGGTTACTGGTGGTGCTTTGCCGTGCGATGACATTAACAGAATCATTACCTGCTTCAGCAGCATCCGCAAAATAATGTAGATCTTATTTTGTTCTTGCTATAAGTCCCATGAGCAAAAATATAGAAATCAGCTTTCTTTCTTCATTTGAAGACTCTTTCTGCACTATGTAATAGTGAAATAGATCTCTGACACCCAGCAGTTAGCGTGTACCTTGAATTTTAGAATTTGATGGGGAAAATGTAATATACATCTAGTGATTGGTTTATTAAAGGTACCTGTGTGAGGGCTATGTTATTTGCAGTGTAATCTTAAAATTAGTCCTAGTATATGTACTCAAAACATCTCATTATTATTTTTGTCAGTTCCTCCAAATGTGACTTTGGAAGGGACAACATTTTAAAGTTTGTTCCAGAAAGCACTTTGAGAGATACGGATGATTGAAAACAACTCTCCTGAATGGCACCTTGCTGTACTCCATAGATCATAACAGCTTTTATTCACCACTGTGATTGTTTTTTAAATTACTACCTGTGGATGAATACTTGAAAGAATTGCCCTGCTGGCTGCATATTTGGTTTGATTGGGGGCTATCTTGAAGTTGTCTTTAAATTACATGGGGTTCTTGATGATCCTAGCATTTTCTAATCTTCTTTCTTCTGCAGTTTTGTTTCATAGACTCTTGCAAGTTTAGGGAGAATAATAATTCTCTTTAATTTTTTTCGTCTTAAAAAAAAAAAAAGTCATTTTGAGCTAAGATATTCAGAGATGCTTCTTTCAAAAATGATAAACGGGCTGTTTATTTTGCATTATTCTTCCCCTGAAGATGTAAATTTTGTAATGAATGATTATTTTACTAATAGTTGCTGATGGACTGGAAACTGTTTAATTTATACAAGATGCATTTGTTGCAGGGAGAACGCCAAGTGACATCCATGAGAGCGGTGTACAAAAGCAATGCTGCTTTAATACTTTATTAAAGTATCAGTATGGCAGTAATGTGCTACATGTTTTTCAGAGATGGATGTTTCATTGGACTGTCACTAAAAAGGCAGAAGAAAAGAGAGGAAATGAATGTCACGAGACAAAGTGACAGTTGAAGTTAGCTGAAATATTTTGAATAAACAGCTTTTTTTTTTTTTTTTTTTTTCCACAAAACTTGCAGTGTTGATAAGTCCGTATAAAATGTTACATTTTTCTGTGTTGATGAAAATTTTGTCAGGGAGCTCTTTTGGGAGCATGAAAGGCTGGGAAGGTTTTATTGCTTGTTAGGCAGGGCGCTGCTCTGGAATGTGAAAGAATCAGATTCCAGTCCCCGGCTGGACTCAGAGCGCCTTGGTGCTGTGGAAAAGCCATCTCCCTGCCCCTGATGAAGGGGACGGGGCAGGTACCTGAACACCCAGGTCCGTTTCCTTCACAGCTGCAACCCGAGGCAACAGGGAAATCAGCCTCCAAGTCGGAAAATGGAGCATTGCAAATGTTTTTCTGGAGGGGAAAAGCAAACAGAGGAATAAAAAGAAACAATGCTGTAAAAATTCCTGTGAAACGTAATGGTTGTCCTCTCGATAGCAGTGAGGTGTGCCTATCACTGGAAATATTTAACCAGAGACAGTTCTCAATCTCCATAAATTCCTCTCCGATTTTTATCAACAGCCGTTTCCAGCTGCCGTGCCCCGTGTTCCCTCTGTTCCTGGTGCACGGCCTTCCTTCAGTCACTCAGGACATCACCCCAGCGAACGAGCAGAAGATAGGAGGGTGATGGAAAGAGGGGGCCGTAGCCCGCCCAGGTATATCACCCCGTCTGTGGGATGAATAAAAGGAGGTGAGGGTGATGGCAGCGGGGGAGAGTGACATTTTTCGTTGTGCTCAAGTCCACCGTCTGGCTGAGCATGGCAGCCTAACAGCACAGCTCAGGCTGCTGGTGGCTGGCAGGGAGAGCACGATTTGCTCTGTACAGTTCTTGTTAGGTTGGCTCCTTGGGCCCTGCAGACAGGCTGAGCCAGGCCTTCCTTCTGCAGATCCCTAAAAACCGAGTTCACGAGATTCTAGCTGGGTTTTGTGCTACCTTTGCCCTTGGAAATTGCTTCCCCCTTTCTGCTTTCTTTTTCTGAGGTATTATAGCAGCTGGAGGAAGCAAGACAGAAGGAAACAAGGACACAAAGGTCAGCGTTGAGGTGTTTCAGTCCTTGTATTGTCTTAGCAGGGAGTTCGGTTTGTTATGGCAGGCTGCAGATATCCCCTGTACCTCAGCTGAGGGATTTCTGACCCTTCTCTGCCTCATTCTGTATGCAGCAGCTGCAAACCATGCTCTGCAGGCCCTACTCTGTCCTGCTCTGCTCAGCTGACAGAGAGACTTAGTGGTCTTTCTGCCTAGAGTGACTTTCACAGGAACATCCCACCACATGGATCCCTTTGCCTGTGTCCTCACGGCCCGCAGCAATTACCCAGGCTTATCGAGAACACGGTCAGTCACAACACATCACTGTTACCTGGGCCACCCGTGAAGGCCTTTGGTTATGGCCTAAGCATAGCGTGTGACAGTACGGTAAAGGCCCTTTGGGCATTAGTTAAACTTCCCAGTCAGGTTAGCGAGAGGCTTCATCTTCTCAAAGCTTGCTGCAAGGATCCAAAAATGCCCCAGCCTGCTTCCTTCAGCTGGCACGGTGGATTACCATGCTCCATCAACTGGCCTAATTCTTCGGCTGCCGGTGAGGGTCACCAAGCACTGCTGCTTACCTGCCTATCTCCCCGCGGCTGGTTGCAGAGGGACAGCAGGAAGAACAATCCGGACTTGGACAAACAAGAAGACAAACTGTTTGTTTCTTCACAAACCCTATCTGTCTCTGTTGCACGAGGCCGTGCATTTCTTCTGTGGGCTCTGGTCAAGCAAAGCCAGGTGTCACTACCAAAAACCAAACGTGTTTTATGAAGGTTTTTGCAGGCAGAAGTCACTTCTGGACAGTGCTGACACAGAAATGCTGATAAAGGCTGAAATCCTGTGATGTCAAGAAATGAACTGTGCTTTTACTCAGGCTGTAGTTCTTTGAAGTGATGTTGCTATTTATATAAGCTACGTAAACCAAATTGGAGACCTTGCTACAATCCATTTATTGTTAATTTAAGTGCTAGAAACACGGTGACTTTAACACAGAGGAAACAGTAAAGTGAAGGAGAAAAGAAATGCGATGGGCAAAATGAAACATTTCTTGTCTCTTTGGCCTGAAGCAGTGATGTCAGCAAAAAGGACAGAGCCTAGGCCCTTTCGCCCAGACTTCAATAAAGAGCAGAGTTTTTCCACTATGTGACCAGTGTAAAAACTAATGACCACAGGATTTGGGGTTGAGAGAGGATAAAATTACCATATCCTGAAAAAGTGAGTGCAGAGCTATGCAAATCACCTTTAGGAAGAAATTTAACTGCTTTAGTTTATTGCAAACCCCTACTTTTCTTCCTTGATGTTTTTGCCTATAAAGTTCAGATCTTTACAGCATAGCACAAAAAGAGATGCTCAGTGTACTGACAACTGAAAGCATGAACAGCATGAACTGATCATCCCACAAGCGCATTAAAATGTTCAGAACTAAATGTGAAAGAATGGATTTTTCATTAAACAAGCATGCAGCACTGATGATTCCTCTTAACTTCTACCATTTCAAAGACTTGACAGAAGATCAAATCTCTCTTTTTATGGCTGATTTAAATCAATCATTGTTCTGTCCGGCAAAATTCCAAGCCCACATTTGAAAGCTCTTTTGAGAATTCTCCTTCCCCCACCCTAGGTTATATCTGCCAGATCAGGAAATTCCAGCTTCTTCTCTTAAACTTACTGTGGAATCCCCAGAGTCTGAAATGCAGAAAACAGATTTTTGCTGGACTGCAAATAATCACGATCCTCTTTTTCTTCCCTAACCTTTTCACATGCTCTCTAAAATAGAGCTTTAGCCATGCTGAGCGCTTGCAGATAAGCTAAAAAAGAATTGCACTGAGTGTCAGGAGTTTGGAAGTCTGTCCTCGTTTGGTCCAAGTCCGTGCTCGTACGCATTCTCTTTAAATGTTAATCTTCCTTGTATTTGTTTTAATTGCTTTACTTAATATACTGTAGGGCGTTGAAATGCATGCAGGCACTTAATGGCATTTTTAACAGATTAGAAGTTTGGCTCCTATTTAATTACACTGCTCCCATTTTTAAGCTTTCCAATCCTTCTGGAAATTGTTTTAGACGACTGATGTTTGTAGGAGGAGAGTCAGAAGTCTAGCCTCCAAGCAGATACATTTTATTTTAAAAGCTTGATACATTTTATTTTAAAAGCTTGAATGATACATGAAGTAATTTCCCAAAGGAACCTGAGGATATCATGTAGAATTGGAGGAAAAATAGTATCTCAAAGTATTAATATGTATGTTAAAGATTTTTCACAAAAGCAAGTGATGTAGATTGATTTATGAGAGATAGTATGAGACTTTCATTGAAAAGTTTAAAGAGATTACACAAGTAATTGGATAGTGGAGATTTGTATCTGGACTATCTCTTAAGAGCAATCTTCTCTGTTCAGTTTAAAAGAATAATAAATGGCAAATGGAGATGTAATGCTTATCTTGGCAAGGAGTGACTGCGTACTTCCAGCGTGTGAGCTATTGTTGAGGTTTTTCATTACTCAAACTGTGTAAAAACTTTACATCTAACACAATACTTAAGTGATTTTTATGGAGTAATCATTTAAAAATACAGTGCCTAAGAAATTCCAGAAGTCTGTGAAATCGCAGCTTTCCAGTCAGCTGAATTTACTGAAACATCGCTTATATGGCAACTTGCCTCTTCCAGTACAAAAGATATATACGGTGTGGGAGATTACTGTTTAATCAGTTGTTTATGCTCAGGTGGTGTTTTTCCATGAAAGTGCCTCTGCTCAGTGTTTGAGACAGTATTGTAGCTTTCAGTGTTGTTGGCAATCTTTGAAAACACTTCTTACTGGAGCCTCATTAAGGAACTAGTTTTGGCTTTAAAAATCAAAAAGCTAAAGCTTCTCACTGAAGGACAGAATGCTTCTTAGATTTGTTTTTGGCAAACATGATGGAAGTCAGGTAATATGCCTTTGGTGTAGAAGGAGGCTGTATGTGGAGCATTTCCTTGGCTTGCTCTGGAAAGGTGGGTAGCATTCACAGGATTGGGCTCTTCAGGGATTTACCTGGTTTTGCTTTGAAATTCAAGTAGCCAGGAGATCAAGGTATTGCAATGAGTAGCCATTTTCCTAATTGCCCAAGCAATTCCAGTTCATAATACTGTGGAAATCAAATGCCATTCTCAGTCATTTCTTCCTTTTTTTTTTTTTTTTTTTTTCAAAGCAGGACTTTGCAACCAGTTCCAGTTTGTTGTTAGCCCCAAAAAATCTTCACCTACCAAAAGCAATCTCCTAACTTTCACCACATAAAGACTGCACACTGTAATTAAACACCTCTCCAGTTTTGCATGCTTCATCTTATCTGTTTTAATAGCTTCATCTTAGGGAGTGTTAGTAGCAGTCATGCATATTACAGCATTGCATGCAATGTCCACGAAGGAGCAGGGTTTCAGAGGCTGCCCCATGACTTGTCCGTACCAACCCGAACTGGGGCTGCGGTTGTTCCACCCTTTAATGTAGCATGGGCATTTGTACCAGTGGTGAACTGGTTAGGCAGCTGAACTGGTGTGGAAATTAATAATCAAATCCCTCCACTCTTGCTAGTTTATTTCTTTGATCTGGCTTGCTCTGGAGTCACGTGTGTCAGCATGAGTGGAAGAGACGGGGCATGAACGTGGAGCTGGAAGTGGCAGGAGAGCAGAACCATGAAAGCCAGGTTAGAGCTGACTGAAGTGGTAGGGAGCTTCAGTATTTGGCATGGCACAGGCAAGCAACAAAAATAATTTTTCTTTAGGCAAGATATCTTACGGTGGGGTTTTTAAGCACCAAGACAAAGGCAGGCAGGCAGGAGTGAGTCTACTTGCCTATCTGCGTGCATGCTTTGGCGGCGTGGCGATAGCAAAGATTTAAAAACTACATGCAAAAAGCATGGCTAGCTGTGAGATCAGACCAAGGTACTTGGGCACCAGATCTCTGATAACATGTTCCACTGCCTGCTTGTCCTCATGGTGAGATTTTTTTCCTTATATCCAGTCTGACCCTGCTGTTTCAGCTTCTGCCCGTTTGCTCTCATCCTCTCGCCATGCCCACCCATGTAAAGTGTCTGACACAAGTGTCTTAAATCCCTCACAGGCTGCAGTTGGGTCACCCTGAGCACTCTGTTCTCAGGGCTGGAGAAACCCCAGTCCCTCACATTCAGCTCGCTGCCCACCACGACCCCAGGGCTGCAGAGCAGCTCTCCAGCTGGTCAGTCCCAGACTGTAGTGTTGCAAGGGATTTTCCTTCCTGCGTTCAGTATCTAGCAGTTATCCTCGCTGAATTTCATACAGTTCCTGTTGGCCCGTTCCTACGGCCTTCTGAATGGTGATCATATCCCTGATGGTGTTGATTGTTGCCCCCAGTTTGGTGTCATCTGCAAGGCTGATGAGATTGGGCTTGGATGTCACCTCCAAATTGTGGATATAGATATTACGCAGGACAGATCCCTGCAATAATTCACTTCTTCCAGGTAGACTACAACCCACTGACCACTAGCTCAAAAGAAGGCCAGCCTGGGCTGCAGGCTCCTATTACAGGACTGGGACAGACAAAGAGAACTGGTGCTGCACTTCTGGTCAAAAAGTGGAGATTAGCTATGCCTTCCTGCTTTCAAACCAAAGTGGAACATATTCATGGAAACTTTGTATAAGAGGTACTGCTGAATTAATTTGTAACTTCAACTTCTGGGAGGTGCTCAAGGCCAGGCTGGATGGGGCTTTGGGCAACCTGGTGTGGTGGGAGGTGTCCCTGTCCGTGGCAGGGGGTTGGAGCTGGGTGGGCTTTAAGGTCCTTTCCAGCCCAAACCGTTCTGTGATTCCATGGCTAGGTTAGCATTTAGCTTTTACTGAAATCCAATATTGGCCATGTATTACTTGCTAAAAATGTGATTAATAACAATCTAAGAAATTTGGATTTAAAGCAACATTTTTGTATTTAAAATAAAATGCTTTGTGTGACCAACTCAACAGAAGCTAAAAAAAAAAAGAAAAAAAGTGTCTTAGGAAAAGCTCAATTGGTGTATTGACTCATAAACTATTAAATAACTAAATGCTTATTAAGTAAGAACACATTACAGGGACTTAAAAGATAACTTTTCCTGTAAGTTTGCAGTTTCTCGTGCTGTAGTGTTTATAGTGAGGCAGTTCAAATAATCCTTTCTAACGGGGGTCCTGTTTGAGGTGTATGTGCAAGGTCAAAGTATTTTTTTATTTTTTTAGTCCCAGTGGGGACAATTCTTCCTTTTAATCATTAAGATTTCTCCATTTTTTTTGTTCCTTTACATTGCCAAAGAATGAAGATTGTACCACACTTGTTTTAGCTATGCTAATATATTGGTAGCTATCTTGGATCAGGTATTAACTTTCCTTTGGTCATTAATACAGAGGTCAGCAGCTTTTGTGTATCTTTGTTGATTTTTTTTGTTTTTGTTTTTCTTTAAGCTTACTTTAAGATAAGGTACTGCATCTGACATGGTTTCTGTCCTTGGAATTCTAATTTCCAAAGCTAACAGCCTTAGGAAGTAAAAGAGTAACGGGTTTAATTCATATGTCTGCCAGAAGAGTGAATTCAGAACAAAAATTCCAATAACAAAGTGGTTGCGTATGGATTTCATGTTTATTATCACTGTGGAGCTACTTTTTGCATTTTTGTAAAGTCTGTTTTTGAAAGCAATTACAGTTTTGACTTCAAAATCCTGTGGCAGTGGGGTTCAACTATGACTTTGTTGTACACGACTTTGTTTTGAACCTGCTCTTCTGTAATTTCTGTTTGTGCCTCCTTCTAGTGTGAGATACAGAGAATAATTGCTGCCTGTTCCCTTCCTTGAATGCAATATTTCTGCTCTGTAAGCAACTTTCAAGATGAGTAATTGTAATCTGTTCAGTTACATATGCATTTTATACCCTGATTGTTATTGCCCATTTTTTTCCATATCTTCATCTGTGGTTTTATGTTATAGATGTGTGTGTGTGTGTGTGTGTGTGTGTGTGTGTACAGGGCTGTCAGCACTTAACGCTGTGTTAAAGTGTAATCACAGTAACTTTGTAGAAATTATATGATGATATTTTCTGTTTGGTTTTATACTCCTTTCCTAGTAACTTGTAAATGAGCTGTTTGGCTTTTTGAATTCTGCTAAATGTTAGGCTGCTGCAAAACCATCTACGAGAAGCTGGATGCCTTCTTCAGCAGTATTGGCAAACATAGTTAATGTCTCTTGCTCCAATTAAAAGTGATTCAGGATACAAGATCTCTTTGCTGATTTTTGTGTCTAACCTCTTTTTTTTTTTTTTTTCCCCTATTTGGCGTTTCTAAGTGTTAGCTTAAGCAATTAAATTTGAGAATATGCAAAATAACCTCCTGCTGGTCTCCCCATCTTCTTTCCCCTTCTCACATACACTTTCACCTTGAAAGACAGGATTGGTAAAACATTACTTTTACCTACTCATGGGAGTATTATGAATATAGTTTCGATGTGTGTACACTTGTTTGAAGAAATGATGGTAATTTACTCTGTGCTGGTAGGGACCACAGCCAGGGAATAGGTTTTAACATACTTGGTGATCTCTGAAGTAATTCCTTAACCTGGATTAGAATTATCTTTGTAAACCAGTGATGCAAACTGCTAACAAACTTGAAGGGAATGTTTCCACATGTAGAAAAGGTAGACAGCCCTATTCCAGTCTGGTAAGTAGAGCATTAGCTCTTCTGGCAGGTCCAGGTTGCCTTTTATAATGTCTCGCAGAATTCCTAAGCTATCTTTGCAAATTACTGCCTTGGAAGTATTTCCTCTGCTCTGAACAGCTGTGTGTGCCAAATATACTCAATAAAGAGGGATAAGGGGGTAGAGGAAAGGCTTCTAAGGGTTCTGTGTTTTTTTTTCCTTCCTTTTTTTTTTTTTGAATTTTGCCTTTCTAGGAACTGAAAAGCATATCTGACCTTGAAAGATGTTTAGTCAGTTTGACACGAGAGGTAAAAGCTGGTTTCTTTCTTTATTAAGCGGAGAGCCATGCTGAAGTAAATTGAGTATATGTAGTACTCCTGCTAGTGAGTACTAGAAAGTTTGTTGCATTTGTTTAAGGTTTTGGTATAGCAGTTTTTCTTTTTTTTTTTTTTTTTTTTTCCTTTTTGAAGGCAGTTTCTGGGAGTGGGTGTGCGGGAAGGAAGTCAGAGCAGAACACTTGGATGTTTCCTGTTATATAATCGCTGCATATTTCCCATTCCTCAAATCGTATTGCCAGTGGGAATAAATTTCATCTAAAGCTTGAATTCAATTAATATTGTGAATAAAGAATGTAAAACGGTAGAGGTGCTGAAGGAACTCTATTTTATTTAATGGAATACTATTTTGGGTGTGTCTTGAAATATACAGAGGAAGGCAGTTTAATTTCACTAAATGTATTGATAACTAGAATTAAGTTTTTATTATTAATTATATATATATATGATATTTTTCTTTATCAATAAGTTTTATATATTAGCATCGTTGGAAGGTGGGGTTAAGTGTAGGCCAGGGCATATATCTGAAACCTTGTTGTAACTGTGATTTTAGAGTACTGTGACACCTTGGCACCATGTATTTGTAAGTTGTGTGATTAGATTTGTGAGAAGCAAGCACGTTTGTCGCACTCCTTATTTATTATTTCAGTCATGCAGTTTCACTCTTTGGTCAGGCTATGGTGTCCAGGCTTCTCGGTCAGCTGCAGGGTCCCTCGCTCTGCTCTCATGGATGTAAAGGTTTTCTAGAGGCTGGCTTCTGTGGAACCATAGCCGAAATGATTTAAGGCAGCTTTCTGAACCATTTGCACCAAAGGTTGTCAGACTTTTTTGGTCTGTTATTAATACTAAGATGCAAACGTATTCCCCTCTCTTTCTTTGTAGTAGTGTGCTGCTTGCAGTTGTATAAAACCAGTGGTGTGTTTGTTCCTTTTCTGTGTAAACAATTGTGAGTCCATTTTAAAGACTGCTACTACTCTTGTAGCTTCTGGAAAGAGAGTTCACCAATGCCAGAGGTTGGCCAAGTGTCCTTGGTACTGTTAGAGCTAGGGCAGACTTCTTGCAGCAGGAGCTGCAGGGATACCATCAAGTACCTAATGCTTTCATGAGGTCTGCGGCAAAAATGGCTACAAACCAAGTGATTGGGTGAGAAGCTAGAAATACAGCCACGAAGAGCTTGGTATTGAGAATAATGGTTAGAGACGGTGTAGTCTCCCCTAGGGTGCAGTTCGTAGGTCTGTGTCTGAATTGCGGTGACCTTGGGCAGTTAACTCAAGTTCGCTCTTCCCTGCTCCTGGAATGATTGGTGTACTTGGCTGAAGTGCCTCGCGGTGCTGAAGTCGAATGTTTGTGAGGTTATTTGAGATGTTCAGATGGATGGGACTTTTCAAAAGGGCTTGTCACAGATTTAAGTTTCGTGCTACTGAAATTGGTAACACTCCCGCTGACTTCAGTGGGAGCAGAGTTAGGCGAAGGAGGGTGATAAATACCCTCTCCGTAAATCCAAAGGTTCCTTGTAGTGCAAGCATTCGTCTGCAAGAGGAGTGAAGGGGAGTTCACGGAACAACATTTTCAGGATTATTTTCTGTAGAGCTCATTTGGACAAGCGTGTATATGAAATTACAGAAAGGAAGAAAGGGAAAGGTTAAGGAGAAGGAAGATCTGTTAATGCTGACATTACTGTCACGATTGTTTTCTGGTTTGGACTGTTTCTTCATTGAGTTTCTCTCTCCCAGACTTAATTTTCATGCTGCAGTAACGTCCTGTCTTTAACCCTCCTGTGGTTAGCTATCTGCCAGGAAGTGTGCTTTTGATACTTACTGCCTGACATACCCAAGCTGATAAATCATCCAAAATAGCAAAATAAAAGTTGTAATCCTTTATAATAAGTGCATCTGTCTTGATTTATTCAGATAAAGTATTTCAGCCTGCGGTCATTTTCCTCCCATTGTTTGTTATATCATGCTTCGGTTAAATGGTAAGCTTTTGGGGACAGATGTTGCTTGGTTTTGCTTACAGAAGCTCTTGCAGAGTTTTAATTTCACAAACCAATGCTTGACTTTTTTTTTAGCATGTATTTCTAAGGTAATGTCTTCCCATTGTAGAGAAATAGTTTGGTAATATATGAAATGAGAAGTGAAGTGGGAGAAGCCAGGTGAAGGAAGCATTTCCAAGTCCAGTTTGCAGGTAGAGATTGTAAGATTGTTAACATTTAATCGAGCTAGAAAAGTATCATAGTGCATATGGCCTCAGATTAAAACTAATAGCTAATTTTCTTAACAGGGCTCTTGACAGACAACACGGTTTCCTTCTATCAACAGTGTACAAGCATGTATACCACTAACCTATAGCAACGCCGCACAGAGCAGCCGTTTCATAATGTCACTGCATTCGAGCTTTCCAGGGGAAAAGCTCAAAGGTCGTATCGCTGGTTTATGGCTGTGGAATTATCCCTGCGCGAGGGTATGGTTATCAGACATTCCTGGCATTCCAGGTGTCTAATATTATAGTGCTTACATGCCAGCACAGGACCAACTGCCGTGTCAAAGAAAGACGCAGGAGAAAACATGCGTGGCGTTACCCATTTCCACTCCTCCGCCCCCTGCTCCCCCACCCCATAGCCTTGCAAAATGTCCGCTTTGCATTGACCTTGGCAATGCTGAGGGGATAAACAAATCACCAGTAAAGTGATTTGATTGATTTTTTTTTTTTCCCCCTACAAAATATTGCTCATTCTCCTTTTCATTCTTTTTTTTTTTTTTTTTTCCAGTATCTTCTACTGCTAAAACAATGTAGCAAAACGTATAGCTGTGTTCCCTGTGTTTGTTTTTTTTTTTTTCTTTGCTGATGGTTATTGTTAAGTAGAAAGCAAAAAGCGTTTATCATAATCAAAAGGAAAAGGAAACAAAAATCCATGCCAGCAGGCAGTTTGACCTGGTCCTGTGAGCAGTGGGTGTGGGTCCCTTCCTTCCCAAAAGCATTCTTCCCCTTCTGGGTCTGGGCCATTCAGTCTGTGGGCCTTTTCAGAAGCACCTGTGAAGGGACAGGGCGAGCTGACATCGAGCTAATATTAACCCCTTGAGCACTGGGAAGAGGCAGTTCAGCTCTGTTTCATTGCTGCTGTAATGGATGCTCTGGCCGTCTGGAAGATGCACGTAGCATCTTATGGTAAGCTGGGCAGCAGCACGTTCCCTCTTACGTGCTTTCATGTGTGCCTGTGTGAGGAGGATATCAGTTCCCTGGCTGTTTGGTGGTGGGTGTTTTTTTTTTTCCATCCTTAACTTTTCTAATTTTGGGAATCTGGGGACAGGTAGGAAGTTTGAGCAATGAGGATATGCCTTTTTCAAAATAAAAGCACAGCAGTTCTTGTTCACAGACTGCAAGCACTGATGATGATTCTATAGGACACCTGCGAAACAGTGAAGTGAGGTAGGGAGGGATCTTTTGGGAAAACTGCATTCCATCATATAAAGATTGTGATTTATGTATTTCACAGCACTTTGGATTTGGTCTGGTTTGGTTTTATCCCTCCTAAGTTGCTTGGTGGGTGTCTTGGTTTTTAGTTTGGTTCACTACTTCTGCAGATTTTACTGGGCTTTCTAAGACAAAAACAAACAAATAAATAACCCCAAACCCAACTTTTTGTCTAAAGAGATAGCATTCATTCTGTAGTAGCTTTTCTTCAGTTATTTTTATTATCAGATTGTAATTTTCGAGACTTGATTTGCGCTGTTAAATTAAGCGGACTCATTCTTTGCAGATGTGAGTAGATATTTGTTTTAAAGAACTTGTTGCTCTCAGTGTGCTGTGCCTCCTATCTCTTAACTGCATAGGCTGCATTGTCCTATAGTGGTTCTCTTTGTAGTGGATATCTTATTGGAAACAAAGTGTGTGTTTGTTGTTGTTTTTTTGTTTGTTTGTTTGTTTTTTTAGAGTTTGTTTTTTGATATTATAGAAGTTCAGTAAAAGTGATGTGTAAACAAATTGAATTTAGGATTTTTTTCTGGTGGCAGGTTTTCAGGTAGGTTAGTTGGCTTGTTTTCATCCTTTTCCTGGCAGTTGAGCGTTTCTTGACCGAATTGGGAAGAGTAGTTACTGGAAAACATTGCAGGAATGGAGTACAGTTTCCTACAGCACTTAGTGCTCGTCTCCAAAGCCGTTGATGGTGAGGTACCAGCTTGTTTCTAAGCAGTAGGCACTGAACACTGAGCGGCTGTGTGCCATGGTACAGCGTACGGAACTGAGTTGGTCTTCAGGAAGGCCTTTTGGCAGTAACAGCCCGCACAGATAATGGGCTGCCACGGCCATTTCACATGGTAGTGCTAATGTAACCGCGGCTCTGAAGGGCTCTCTAAATGAGAACTAAGAAAGACACCATTCAGCACACTGCCCTTTTCAGCAAAGCATTTCAAAACAGCCTTGAGTACTTTGCCTAAATTATAGAGAAGAAACCATTTATTCAGTACTCTAAAAAAGATTTAAAAAAACAACAACAAAAACCTATGAGGAAGGAAAAAGATTGTTTAGTTTCTTTCTGATCTTTGTACGCTGCCTGAACACAATATTCTGTTGACCTGGGCTGCTGGCTAGCTAGACAAGTCTTTTAATGGAAACTCTATTTTTCTAAGCCTTACTTAGGTTCCCTCAAACATTTTTGCATGTCGTCTAGTCCTATCTACGCAAATCCATAACTGGCTTGTAATACAGGAGATGTCATTGTAAACCACTGTCAGAATGAATTCAGTACTGGAGCAAAGTGCTTGAGCTTGTAAAACACTTGGGAGAGCTGTTACCCCAATAATACATCCCCAGATATTGTCCAGCCGCTGCTGCAAGGTGGTGAACTTACTTATTCATGTCTCTTAGTATAAGCGCTTACCTGTGTGTGTGTCCGTTTTTATTTACCAAAAAAAACCCTCTAAAACACAAAAAAATACATTTCTTTAGGGCCTACTTGCTGTCATAAGTATTTGGGGGTTTAAAGGAATTATAAGATAGAAATTGCAAGCTATTAAAAATGGTACTGTACCTGTATGGTGTTTTGAAAACTAGAGTCATCTCCCAGTTATCGCAGGTTTCCATTCTTTGTATACAAATTTGACTGTTTTACTCATCCTTGTATTATCTAGGAACAAAAGGATCTGAGATCTGGAAAATGAGAGAAAATGTTCAGTGTATGCCAGAAATACCTGCTGATGGAATTAGTAAGTCTTTTTCAGCTAAATGCACACAACTGCCCTGTGACTTTATTCTCTGCAGTTAGTTTGAGTATGCAGCTGTGGTACAAGCAAAGACAAAGGCATGGTGGTGCTCTCAAGGTACTGCTGGCAGCTACGTGTACAGGTGAGGTGTGAGGCTAGGAACCTTTATGTGCCTATACTGATGTATGCATGCAGCTGTAACGCTGAACAGGCTAATGGTGCACATGCTGTGGTGGCTGTAGGCATAAATCAGCATTATCTGGTATTACTGAGATCTTTTCATAATTAAAGAATGGGATGGCATTTAGTTTGAACTATTCTTATTAATTCTGTATTGGTGAAGAAAAGGTAACATGTATGTTAATGTCCACTGAAAAATGATTGTACAAATCTCGTGAGCAAGACAAACAAGACTCTTGACCCTCTGATATTTAAGGACTATAATAAAACAGGGGCTGCCAGCATGCTAGCCCGTGTTTAACATATTCTCATGTCATGCTGATGTTCGCTGAATTACTCTTTCAAAATAATACCTGTAATGAACTAGTGGTTTATCTTAATAACACCCTTGTTAAAAGAGAATGTACCTAAGCGATACAGAGTTTGTACATAACGTCTTGGCCTGATATCTGAATGGGAGGGACTGTTGTGTTAAGAACGCGGTGTTTAGAAACTAAAATCCTGTCAACAGAACCATGAATGAGATTTGGGAGAGAGAAATTGTGGAGCAGTGTTGGCTAGTTTGTAGACATGAATGATCAAAGAAAATAGTGAAAAGAGTGGTTTATGAGCATGCAAATTCTGCCACTTTCTGCAGGTAAACAGTCCAGTTACTACTTCTTAAAGTTAGGGAGCTGACAACAGAAAGTAAGCTTGTTTTGTTGCAGCTTCAGCCAGTAATTTGTAGAAGAGAAAATTGTCTTCCTGATGTAATGTAACTTCTTTGCTGTCAGTGGATACAGACCTCAGCCATAGTAAGCCTCAGTGCTCCCTTCCTAACCCTATGTCGTGGTTCCGCTCGAGTGGGCAGCCGAGCTCCACCACAGCCGCTCTCTCACTCCCCCTCCTCAAAGAGGAATGGGGAGAAAATATGTGAAAAGGGCTCAAGGATTGAGATAAGGACGAGAAAATCACGCAATAATTATTGTAACGGGCAAAACAGACTCGGCATAAGGAGATAGTAAGATTTATTGCCTACAACTAACAAGCGAGAGAAGTGAGAAAACAAAGGAAAAAAAAAAACAAAAGCACCTTCTCCCCCCATCCACCCTTTTCCACCTCCTCCCCCCGAGCGGCGCAGGGGAACGGGGAATGGGGGTTATGGTCAGTCTACAGCACTTCTTCTCTGCCGCTCCTTCTCGGTCACTCTCGTCCCCTGTGCTGTGGGGTCCCACCCACGGGATGCAGTCCTTGATGAACTGATCCGGCGTGGGCTTCCCACAGGCAGCAGCTCTTCCAGAACTGCTCCAGATATGGGTCCGTACCACGGGGTCCATCCCTCAGGAGAAAACTGCTCCAACCTGGCTCCCCTACGGGCAGCAGCTCCTGCCAGATCACCTGCTCCTGCGTGGGCTCCTCTCCACGGGCTACAGGTCCGGCCCGGAATCTGCTCCGGCAGGGGTCTTCCACAGGCGGCAGCCTCCGTCGGTGCAGGGCCACCTGCTCCACCGTGGTCTCCTCCACGGGCTGCAGCGTGGAACCCTGCTCCACTGTGGTACTCCATGGGCTGCAGGGGGACATCCTGCTTCACCATGGTCCTCACCACAGGCCGCAGGGGACTTCTGCTCCGGCGCCTGGAGCACCTCTCCCCCTCCTTCTACACTGACCTTGGTGCAAGGCTGTTCTCCCACTCCCTTGACTCTCCCGGCTGCTGTGTGGCGCAGCGTTTTTTCCCTGTCTTAAATATGCTCTCACAGAGGCGCAAAACATCATCGCTTATTGGCTCGGATCTGGAAAACAATGGGGCCCTTCCCAAACATGGGGCAGCTTCTAGATCTTTCTCACAGAAACCACCCCTATGGCTCCCTGCTACCAAAACCTTGCCACGTAAACCCACTACACCCTATCATGGAGATACAGTGTGGTCTCCTGCAGTGCTGTATACAGTCTGCTACCTGGACAGTACTGCTAAGTATTCGTCCTGCTTAAATTTAGTCACCTTGCTTTGGGTCAGGAGCCTCACATTTAGATGATTTCCACAGCCAGGTAGAAAAAGAGGGAAACCTTCAGAGTGTTATTCATTCTCAGTCTAAGTAGATGTGCTGAATTAGTCTCCATAGGGAACATAAATGAGTAATTCAGGTTAGATAACGAACTCTTAAAGTTGATGGGATGAATTGCACCCTTGAGTTTTATATAAGAAATCTATCTTGGGTGCCTGAAGTGAGTAAAATCCATGTCTGGCAGCATATTTGGAATGGGAATAGAAGGTTTATAGATCTTTTGAATTCATAATGGTTGTAGCGTTAGAAAGCTGGTTAAGAGTTTAATTGATTTTAACTTTTAATTTTAACAATTGATGTAACTTGAGCACTAAATTAGGAGTTCTAGTAAAGAATTTGAACACTTCTCTTTCTCTATACATTCCTTTGCCTGATGAGTTCATTTAAATATTTACATTTGAGCTACTGCATGAAAATAAGAATGGAATATTTTCAGTTGTGTTTTTGCGAAGTAAGTAAGAAAGTAACTGACGTTGATCATATATGCTTGTATTCTGTGTCCTTGTGCTGACTGGAAGTATTTGCGGTGGTGTTAACCGCTGTATTGTGTGGCTGGTAGGTCACCTGTACACCCTTTTGTAAGTTAAGTGAGGCAGGTTCCAGGTAAGTGTGCATGTGTCATTCCGTCTTTGGGGTTCTTCGCTTATGTTTTAATAGATGTACCTTAAAGTTTTGTCTTCTCAGTTCATAGAGTGTGGAGGAGTTGTGTTTTTCAGAACAGTTGGTAATCTCTTTTAAAAAGAAAGTAATAGAGAGTCCTGCATTGTAAGAGAAATGTGCAATGTACATTGTTATATAGCAGTCGGTGTACAAGAATGAATGGGTATGAAATTTAATCTGTGTAACACTTCAGATAAGTGTCATGCTAGATCTTGCTGCAAGGCAAAGCACGTGAGGGCATTTTGGGTAGGGGATAATTGGGATTTGAAGAAAGTTTTCAAATGCATGTTGAAATTGCTACAGAAGTTGAGCATTGACCCTAGTTATAATTGAATTCAAACCCCCGAGTCTTGACTGTAGGTCAAGCATTGCACAACAAAGGAGGTATTCTTGGAAGTCATTTTGAAAGAGATTAGGATGAACCTGTTCATAGTTCTCGGGTATCTTTTATGCACCTCTTACCAACCTGCATTTTTCTCCTTTCTAATTGAGGAAGAGAAGAGTCTTGGATTTGTTTCTTTTTTGTCATCCTCCTTCAGTTTTCTGAGATGTGCCTTCTTACTTTTCTCTCTTCCCCTCATGCTTTATCACATTTATTATAAATTGCATTGCATCAGTCTAAGCAAAACATCTCAAGCTTTACTCATGTAGTCCTTGCTTATATGGGTAACATCAGCACTTGAAATATGCTAAGGAAGTTAGATGAATTTAGAAGGGAGCAAAGACCAAATTCTGGAGTTTCCTGTTGATAAAGTAGAGTCCTAATCATAATATGGGTAATTTCTGCTTCAGTGTTGTGACTTCATCCTGAAGAGATCTTGGAGAGAAATGAAGTCAGAGAAGGGATGCAGCAGAATGCATTATTCTTGTATCAAATAACACATGGAAATGTTTTTGTGCATACACATACGCATACCCTTTTGAAGAATATGCACACTGATCATCAAGAAAGTGTGAAATACCATGGGTTGCCTGTATCTTGGCAGAAAGACAGCATTTACTGCTACATGTAGTAAATTTCTCATTTTTTTTGTGGCTTTCCTAGGAATAGACGCTTCTTGTGGTATGCACCCACTGCTTGTTCTCTCAGTCCTTGGAGCACTCTTCAAAACATAGGCTGAAATGGCAGCATTGCAGTAGCATGGGGTTGAGTAGAAAAAAAATTGCTATTTATGAGTTTAAGGTTAATGAAGTAGACTTCATTTGGACAGAATTCTAAAAAGGATCAATAAATAAATAAAAATATTGTCCATAGGCGGGAATACTCGAGTTTAATGAATATGCATTTAAAAAACCTTCTGTTAACTGATTCAGCTTCACAGTACGCTAACTGTGGACTTTAAGTCATCCTTGTCTGAGTATTGGCATTCTTTCAGGAACATGTAAATTGATAACCACAAACCGAAGAAGTATTGCAAACTACTACCTTGGAATATCAGTGCCCTGAGACGCAGCACTTAATCCTCTATTATGGTGCAATAAACCTCATTTTTCTTGGGTCATGGTTAATGAATGTAATGGCAGTCCGTCCATCAGCTGTTATTATGTCACAGATAATGATCTCCACGCAGGCAAGATTCCTGCAGCCCCTGCTCTCAGGTATTATTTCCTTCCCAGTTACATCTCATAACTACCTCGTAACTCTTTGCTTTCAACTTCTGTCTTCCAGATTTTCTCTTGCATTTTATTTGTCATCATGTCATATTAATCTCATCCGTTTGCCATATGTATTTTGAAAGTAAATAGTATTTATATGGGGACAGTTTTGAGGGCTCGAACCAGCCCCCTATCTCCTTGTGCTGATTGCTGCTTCATCATGAAAAGTGTCTGGCTCAAAAATCTTGTGCTATTAAAAGACTCTGGAACAAACGAGAGAACCACGGGGATGTAACACTCTTAGATAGTTATGATCTTGTTATATACAAACCTGCCCAAGTTTTAAAAACGTACTCAGGAGCAGTTCTGATGTAGCTTGGATGTGACAGCTGTGATGGCCAAGCATGATCCCGAAGAAAAGAATCTGTCTGGCACTATCTGGACTTTGCTGCTTCTGCCTCCCTCTTCTTTTCTTTGAGGTCTACAGTGGGTCACTTGAGTAGTACTTTTCCACAGTTTTTTTTTGTTTTTTTTTTTTTT
The DNA here is from genome assembly GCF_009819795.1 of Aythya fuligula. Taxonomy (NCBI): domain Eukaryota; kingdom Metazoa; phylum Chordata; class Aves; order Anseriformes; family Anatidae; genus Aythya; species Aythya fuligula. The sequence continues at coordinate 20,861,713 of NC_045562.1, read as the reverse complement.
TTTTTTTTTGTTGTTTTTTTTTTGTTTGTTTTTTGTTTTTGTTTTTTGTTTTGTTTTTTTGTTTTTTTTTTTAATCACATTAATTTATGGAGAGTGGGAAGAGACGGTGGCTGCTATTCATTCTCACGGTGTCCGATTTCTGAAAGGTGATAACACCTGGGCACTACATCCATATGGCCAGAGTGGTCTGTGCAGCTCCAAACTGCAGAATGAGCTCTAACAATAAGAAGTCAGTATTTGATTAAAAATAAAATTGGCGAGGAGTGCAGATGAAAAGCCAGGATATTACTGGGAATATATCCTTCCTGTAGAGGTGGTTTAGAAGTCACAACTTCTGATTGTTGCTAGCTGTGTTGTGTGTCTTTGGTGAAAGTATTAAATGCTTGTACAGAGTTTTAAGTGAATTTATTAGAAAGACCATCTGTGCATGTTTATGCAAGTTTGCTATGATCCCCACTCTGCGATATTGTGTTTCAAATATTTGTACTCCTTAAATCAAAATGCAAATCTTGCAGTTCAATGCTATAACATTAAAGCTAAGGATGAAGCTGATTATTTATTTATTTATTTATGTTCAGTGTAAGAAATGTTTTATGAAAATCCACATCTGTAATGCAATTCAAGGCAGGACTTTCTTCGCAGCATGCTGCTCCCGCATAGCTGGCACAGGTCCACACGACTAACCGGCCGCGCTGAAGGGCTCTTGCTTTCATGCCATTGATGTTTCCTCTGAGTAACAGCCTGGGAACTCTTTATCACAGGTACCTGGTGTTCAGTCCGCTGCATGCTGTGGACAGCCTGACTGAAGCCACGATTGTATTATCCCAGCTTTCAAAGGCTTCCCCTGCTTTCCTAAGATCCCTCTCTTTCTGTCTAGCTGTTGCTATTTGCAAACAAGGCAGTAAGCTTTGCTGTGATGCTGGTAACCGCTAATGGTAGCGTTTGGGCAGGTGCACTTGATCTGGCAGGGCAGCTGGTAACCCCAGCAGCTTGCAGCTTTTTCCTGTAGAAGAGTTGCTCCTGGACTGTGGCAAGGCAGAATGCGGTGGGTTACGACAGAGAAGAAGGAAAACAGGTACTACAGAAGCTACGTCTTTTCACAGTGCTGTGAAAAGTGGCAGTGGCTGGCCATTCTTGTGGATAACCTCTCCTAATAAACTTCTCTCACTGCTCTCTTGTGCTGTTTATAGTCTGTAGTGATCCAGATGTAATTTCACATTGGCGTTTTCACCTGAGTTTTGTCATAGTTTTCAGTGTGTTTAGTGGTTTTGCACAGCAGTTTGTAAGTGGCAATAAATTAGCAAACTTGCTTTGTGTTTGCTTTCTTTTGTTTGTCAAAAAAGTATCAGTGACTTTCATGGGATTACATTTTAAACTTTAGAGAAATACAAAAACATAGATCCATGGTTGCAATTTAAGAAAAAAAAATCTGTCTACTCTGCAGAAATTTTGAAGTATTAGAGCTTGGTTATTTGTAATTTCTACATTCCTAATTTGCAGGAGCAAAGTATTGCCCTACTTTAAGAATTGATAGGTCAAATCCATCAATATTTTTTTCTGTGGGACAGTAATTATGAAATCAGAACTATGCTCAGCTACATGAAGAACTTAGTTCAGTAGCTTTTAAAAGTATTTTCTCTGTAGTGTTTTCTGCACAAAAAAGCCCTTTCGTTTTGTAGCAGGTAAAACATGCCAATCTTCTCTCTGCCATTCCTCACAAAAAGTGTTGATAAACTGATTTCTTTTGGAAAATTTGGAAATTTGCAAATAATTATTAAAAAAAATACTAACCCCAAAAATCCCAATGTGAATTAGATGGTTAACTTTTTATTTATTTGGAATTTTCATGATGAGATGAAAGCTTCGGTGAGCAAAGGAGGTGATACTTGTGTGTCCCACAAACTGCGCTTGGTAATCCTAGTGTCAGGATTTTTATTTTAAATTCTGAGTATGTACTAACGTTACAGTGATAATCTTAAATCTTTTGTTTTTCCTATTAAATATATCAGTAAGTGACATGGCTGTGGTTTTATCAACAGGAAACTCAATAGTCATTTCTTTCCCCTAAACCAGCAATAACATGATGATGCAAAGCTTTGCTCAGCCCCAGTTGGAAAAAAATGCATGTATTATTGTTACCAAACTATTTCTTGTTGCAAATAGGTTTTTAAAATGAAAAACTTTAATTATCTATCTTCCTAAAAAGGATCCAGGTGAACATCGGAATGTCCATTGAATGTTACTTATGTCTATTCTATGCACTCTTTCTCCAAACTGCTGCTAATTTTGTTCAAGTACATGGGTTGGTTAAGTGCTGCTAGCAGTATCTTAGATGGTTATATTTTCTTTTCTGTGTTTTCTGGCTACACTTGTTAGAAAAGATGACCTTGAAATCCAGTGTTGTCATCACAGTCTCAAGGTTGAAGGGTCCAGTTCTTCTGAGGACAAATTGGGATGTAGATTGTTCTTTTACAAGCTATTGGTTGTTGTTTAATTTTGAACTGTCAAATGTGAAAGATGTTGCAATGAATTTCTCACTTGAGTACCTGTGCTGGAAAATGTTTGCAATAATTTATGTTATGTTCTTGGAGTTAATGAATTCATAAGGATGGAGTAGGGGGAAAAGAATCAAGAGCCTAAACTGTAAGGGGGGGCTGAGGGATAGCTCTCCTTACTCCGTATTGTCATTCTTTAGCTTTTGTCACAATAGGAATTCATACAAATAACAAACATGTAGGGAAGAGAGAGAACCTATACCTTGAACTTGTTTCTTTTTCTATAGGTTAACGAAACCCTTGTCGTTTGCGGATTGTGTTGGGGATGAACTGCCATGGGGATGGGAAGCTGCATATGATCCTCAGATTGGTGTGTACTATATCGATCACATCAACCGTAAGTATTTTTCAGTTTGCCATATTGATTTTATAAGAAGGCTTATCACAATTAGACTTTCCTGAGAAGCTCCTGAAGTGTAACTAGGAGTAGGAAAAGATTTCTTATATGGTGGTTTTACTCTGCTGGGCAGCCAAACTCTACCACAGCCAGTTTCTCAAAGGGAAAGGGGTACAGAATGAAGCCATCAGGAGCTGGCTTTTATCTGACATAGGGCAGCTTCTGGACTTGTCTCACAGAAGCCAGCCCTGCAGCCCCCCTGCTACCAAAATCTTACCACGTAAACCCAATATAGAATTGTAGTTACAGTAATGATTCAACATGTTCAATAATCAAATTATCACGTTGCTATGCCTGGTTTGGGAATGGTTGCAAGACTACTCTCAGTTATTCACAATTATTCACTCTTAATCATTTTCTGTGGAAGAAGTCCATGTAATGTATGGTAAATAAAGATGGTTTACATCTGTTGGTACCTGTAAAGTGTAGGATGTTGGATGGCTATTACATATTCAGCAATGCACACTGGTGGGTCTGAGTATAGTCAGACATGAGTAACCGAAAACTGGCTTCAGTCAGACTACTGAAAGGAGCTATGTAGAACAGGCAGTATGGAGTGGGGGGGGTAATTTGCAATTTGTATGTGTGGTCTGGCACATGTATTGTAGTTTTAAGAATGTTGTAGAATACAGTTCAAGCTATAAATAATGCTGTATCTTGTAGTAATAGGAAAGGGAATGGGGATCAAAATGCTAGGGAAAAATTGACCTTTGGTATATCATTATTGGCTTCAGAAGGCTTACAAGCAAATCTGTTGCAGAATGACTACATCTTCTTCTACATATACTTTTAATTGCATAGGAGCTATAGCTAAAGCATACAAAACTACAGCAAAAAAATTTGAAATGCAATCCATGTTAAACTTAGCCAAATGAATACATTACTGAAAGCATTTCTGTCTTCTTTTTATGTCTTCATTAGTCCATCCTAACTGATACCTTTCTCTCTTTTCTTAGAAATGCTCTTTTATAACATAATAGAAAGGATTCAATTTAAAATACCTGAGTGTAAGTGCCTGTGTATGTGCTAGCAGTGCTGTGTACTTAAAGAATAGTAAGGTGCCTCTGCCTGTGGTGGTTTTACCCTGCTGAGCTCCACTGCAGCTGATCTCTCACTTCTGCTCCTCAAAGGAAAAAGGGGAGAAAATACAATGGAAAGGGCTCAAGAGTTGAGATAAGGAAAGGGAGATTGCTCACCAGTTACCACCATGGGCAAAACAGACTCACTGTAGGGAGATTAATAAAATTTATTGCGTATCACTAGCGGACTAGCACGCTGAGAAACTAAAAGCAAACTAAAAACACCTTCCCCCATCCACCCTCCTCTATGTCCTCCCCCTGAGTGGCACACGGGAATGGGGAATGGGGGCAGTGGTCAGTCCCTGCAGCTTCATTTGCACCACTCCTTCATGGTCCCTCCCTGTCCCTGCTCCCTGTGGGGTCCCTCCCACGGGATGCCGTCCTTCCCGAACTGATCCTGCAGGGGCTGCCCATGGGCAGCAGCTCCTCAAGAACTGCTCCCACATGGCTCCGTACCACGGGGTCCATCCCCCAGGAGCAAACTGCTCCATGTGGGACCCATGGGCTGCAGGGGGACAGCCTGCTCCACCAGGGGCCTCTCCACAGGCCACAGGGGAACTGCTGCTGCATGCCTGGAGCACCTCCTGCCCTCCTGCTGCAGTGACCTGGAGGTCTGCAGGGCTGTCTGTTAGATTTTCTCGCTCTCCCAGCTGCTGTTGCACAGCAGTTTTTTTCCCTTTCTTAGCTCTGCTGTCCCAGAGGCCCAACCAGGGTTGCTCCCTGGCTTGGCTGTGGTCAGCGGCAGGTCCCTTTTGGAGTTGGATCTGATCTGACATGGGGCAGCTGCTGGGCTTTGCTCACAGAGGCTGGTGAGAGGTTGTCTTCAGAAACAGCCTCCTCTTCAGCTTTCACCCAGCGGCATCTCAGATGCACGTGCAAGTGAATCAAGCCCAAGATGTCTAAACCGCTATTGTAGTCGATAGCTATGTAATTAGTATAGCTGGTATAAAGAACAGTGCGATCTAAATGACTGCTTGGGTGTTTGCTTTGACGTTGAGCTGATTTAAGCTCCTTTGGTTGGTTTGGACTGGAGCTCTGATAAATAGAATGGGGCATTAGACATCTGCTATGCTTGTTGAACACCTGCAGGTAGACCCCTAATCATAATCTCGAACTGAATCCCATCCAGTAACCTCTTTTGGGGTTTTATAGTCCTATTTTATCAGAATAACAATGAGAGACCACTGATCTTACATGTATTAAACATTTCTGAACTTAAATAAATAAATGAGGACATACTTGACTGAATTTAGAAGATGAAAAAAGAAAAGGATTTGCTTCTGAATCCAAATGCTATTACAAGATGAAACTTGTCTTATTATAAAACTTAGGCTGTAAAGCAGGTAATCAATGTTTTGGTGTGCTCAGAAAGTGCTTTCAGATCACTGCTCTGATAATCATGCTCTTTTATTCTATACATGTTCAAAATATTTAATCACCTCTAAAAATGTCAGTCTTACAGGGTTTTTTGTTTGTTTGTTTTAGAAATGAGCGTTTTTAGATTTTTTTTTTTTTGTCTGTTTAAATGCTATTTCTGTGCATTGACTGTGACTTCTTGAGTGTTAGAAGTTTCTCATGGGTTAAAGTTCTGTTTCACACATGTAAAGAGTTCAGGCCTGGACAGCATTGTCTTGGAGTTATGTTGAAAATAGTATATACCACAAACAGTAATGCTTCCACATAAGAGAGAAGAATAGTGTATGTATATCCATCTGAATATGGTCGTCTTTCTGAGGCTAGTAGAAACAAGTGTGATTAGCTGGGTTTCTTTATATTAATATATTAATATAAATATATTAATTAATAATATATTAATATATAAAATATATATTAATATATATGATGGATGATAAGTGGTGTAGTTTGGGCCTTGGTGTGGTTAAACTGTTTTCCATCCAGTGTTTGGCAGAGTATTTGGTTCCTGTTTTATTAATACAGGTTCATTTATAGCAATTTTAGTGAAAATTATTATTTTGTAAAACAAAACTATGTTTTATTTTTGTGCACTGTATTTTGCAATGTTTGGGTGAGGATTACTCAAATTGCTGGGCAGTAAGCTGCCTCAGGGTCTTCTAAGCGGGTCTAATGTGCCAAATGTGGACATTTGAACTTTTACTTCATCTTACTGGAGTGCAACATACTGTTTTGATATTATTGACATCTCTACTATGGAGCTCCTGCTTACTGCTTTATTAATGTCATAATTCAGATGTGTTGGATATGCTTTGTGGTTTTGAACTGGTAAAATTGTGTGTCAGGCCAGTGGACATGTTAGAAGACTCTCCTTCTTTTAACTGTATCAATTCCCATTTTGTTAATTCTTTTAGTGGACGAAGAAATTCAGTGAGGGAGAAAAACAAACTGCATCCACTGCTAGGAGGAAGACCAAATGGGCAGATGTAGGTTTCAGGTTATCCACAGAAGTTGGAGCAACAGTAGTAAAACTGGCCAATCTTGTTAGGTTTCCTCAATCAAAACCATTAAACCATGAGCAGCAGGATGGATCTTAGTGGGGGGGGGGGGGGGGGAAAGTAAACGGTTTTACTTCTGGTTGTTCCCTCCTCTTCTGTTAAAAACTTAAGGCTGAAAGTTTCAATGGTGGAATTTCCATTAGTACACGTTGCTAGACTTAGTCTCATCTTTTTGAAGATGGATAGAGCCAAAAGTCCCGTTGATTTCAAGAAAGAAGTGCTAGGCTGGAATTTGCAATGTTATAAAAAAAAAATCTGCCAAATTTATATAATGAAAGATTAAATTCTTCAAATATTCATATCAATAGATCTTAAAATAAAACCTTGTAAATATTTTCCCCACCTGTGTGATTACCTGTCCTAGTCCTTTACCTTCCCTTCTCCCATACAAACCCAAGAAAACCCTTAATTGCCAGTGGTAACTCAATTTCTCCTCCAAAGAGGGGTAAGAGTTGGCTGCGAGCAGTCTGCGATCGTAAACACTCCTTCAAACTTGAGGAACTGCGCATTTGGTGTCAATATGTTTAAGTATAATTTGGTTTTATTATCATCACACATTTTGTGTGTTTTTATATATTTCCGTGGAGTTCTTTTCAAATACAATTTTCTTCTAGCTCTTTGTGATTGCCTTAGAGCTTTCTCATGATCCTCTCTGATGATGTAACCCACTTTGAGAAACACTGACTGAGGTCATTACTTTATGAATATATTACCCCAATTAGGAGTCTTAATGTGATACTTCCAGCCTCAAGGGAGACCAGATTACAGGCCATCTGTCACAGCAGAACATGCTTGCATATGATGTGGGTAGCTAATACCATAAGAAACTAAATGCTTAACCTGTGGTTCAGTAGCACCCTTTGTTAGAGGGCTGACTGAAGGGATATTATCTGGTGATCAGGGACTGAGGAGTTCCTTTTGCACAGGATCCTTCTTGCTGTGGTTTGGGAGAGATCAGAGATTTTTTATCTTGTGCTGTTCACACTTAAAATTTTTGTTACCCATGTGTATTTGTATTCAGCCACTTTAGATGTCTAATTTGCTAACATTCACTAATTTTGCTAAATAATATGGTTAGGAACTCACAGCAATACAAAAAATAACACTAACCTATTATTCTGCTTAATTTCATATATCTGCAAGCAAAGATGTCACTTCCACATTTTTCCAGTTTTTTTTTTCCTGCAGGTTTTCCATCATCAGACTCCAAGTGGCTAAGGTGCAAACGTTTGTGCTCATAAAGATTGGATTTGCAAACACTTTTAAGCTGATAGAATCTCTGAAAGAATTGGTCCGGCTCTATTGTTACCTCTGGCCTTTTGTTCTGCCCCTGCAGTGTTTTTGCTTATACTGGCATGAATATTTGCATGGCCAGACAGTGAATCAGATCAGGGAGCTGATTCGAGTTGAAACTAATCTGGCACGGCGAAAAAAAAAGTTGCTGTTTGTTCTCCTTTCCACACCCCTGTTTATGCAAGGGAGGGAAGGTGACCCGGGAATATGAATGAACGTTCAGGTAGATGAGACAGGGGACAGCAGTTTCTTGCAGTAGCACTGGTTAAAGGCATTTTGAAACTACACCCCTGAACTTTCATCTGGTCTGTGCCCTGTGTGGGCTTGCCAGGAAGTAGTTTTGACTCTGAGGCTGTGATATCCAGGTGCAGTTCTTAAATGGTGGTGCCAGCTGCAGTAATCCTTGCTTACTCTGGTTCCTGCCCCATGTTGTGTCAGTGTGACCATGTAGGGAGCAAGGACGATGGGTGAGCATTCTGCTTCCTGAGGTGTGTGAGTTGTCACCCCCCTCCTCCACTTCCTTCCCCACTGCTGCTCAGCTTTTCTGACCTGGATCACTGCCTCGGATGTGTGTACACCAACAGCTGCAGAAAGGTGGCGGTGGGAGAAGGTAGGGTGGGAGTCCTTCTAGCTGGTGGAACTGGCTCACGCCTGGGAAACGGTCTGCAAAAGGGAACTCAAGTTTAAGGATGGCCACCACCACAGACATTCACCCTGTAGACATGCTTGTCTACAGATTTTAGGTGCAGAAGCCTGTGGGAAATGAGAGCTTCATTGAAATGAGTGAATTAGATTTAACTATATTGTTCCTCTTTTCTTCAATAAGTGAAGTTAGGAAGTTGAGTCAACATATTTATATGTAGGTGTTTTTTTTTCCTATTTCATCTGCAGATAGCATCAATTAGGAACTCTGTATTTGGCACGAAGAGGGAGGGATCGCTAAGAAACGATAACTGTTTGCACACTTCTAGGTTTCTTAGCACTTAGTGGTTGGCCAAGTATCTAAATATCTTCTATTTCAAGTACTGTGCTTTAGTCAGTTGGGATACAAAACAAAAGCCTAAAGTTTCAAGTAACACAGAGGTGAAATAGATAGGTAGCAGACCTGTTTTTATGAACGTCTTTATTTCCATGCTGTGTAAATAACACGTATGTACTTCCAAAATGATGGGCAGGGTTGTTGTGTTTTGTAATTCATTGGTGAAAATTGATGCTATGCAGATTTATACTTGGACTTTATTACTCAAATTTTGTGGATTCCCATTGCTATAAGCCACATTTTTTAGACCCTAGCTTTTTTCAGCAACTTCTACTTTGGGCTTAAATAAACAAATAGTAAATGTGTCATTTAGTATGACAGCAATTTGGGCTTTTTGTTGACGTCATACAGTGTTAAGCAACAGTTGCTGTAATTGACAGCAAGTTGAGAGAGCCGTGTTTTTTTGCTATGTGGGTTCTTTTTTTTCAGTTCTATAAGTGTGGTCATCACAGTTTAGCAATTGTTCAAAGTTTTTTCAACTTTTCCAGTTAACTAGAGAGTTCAACTTTATTAAAAATGCTTAGAATCACATTTTATGAAGTTTCTCAAAACAAACAAACGAAAACCTACTGTGAAAGGTAATTACGGTAAATTAACATTTGTTTTATCATGACTGAACTGATGAACTTCAGTGGATTTGTGGTTTTGGTGGAAGGAAGGGTGATAACTGAAATCCTTGCATGGATCTTTGTGATCATCAAGATTGTGCTTGAGCTGTAAACTTCCAGATTCATTTTACAGAGTCTGTGTCTCCTTGTGGTGAGTTTAATTTGTTTCTGGATGGGTCTAAATAACAGATCTCAGTATCTAAAGACAAGCAAAAGCAAAAAAAATAAATAAATAAATAGAAAAAGCTAGCAAGTATAGATACACAGGGATGAAAGAAATTTTATTTTCCTCAACATTGCTAAAGATATGAATGTACTATTAGCACTTACTATAATAATAGATTGAAGTGCTGAAATCCTGATTTGTTTTCTTAAATGCTTGAAACTTGAGAGATTACTTTGTAGTGTGACTAGTTGATTTCCATTATTAGTGTTAATGGTACTCAAGAAGCCTGTTTCCTGTACATTTGGGGAATTTACAGAGTTTGGGGAATAAAGTCCTGTTGTTCTAAACACTCTCTTTGTGAGACCTTGGCTTATCTGAAAGATTTCTACTTCTGGCTCAGCATGAATAGTCTGAGGGAATCATGGGCTGGAACAAGCTCTGCCATGCTTTCAGCACCTTACATGTTCCTAAATAACTCGTCCCCTTCCGGATTTATTTTCAGGCTGAGGAATAACCAGGCAGGAGGTTGTTTTCCTCATGGCATTGTTCTAGCCAACCTAGAAAACAGGTATTCTGCTGTGGGTAGGTTAGTGGCAAAGGTATTAGAAAGGAGCTGAGTGACAGTATTTAAAAGGTATGAATGGGAAGGAATAGCTACTCTTAGCCCAGTTGTATTTCAATTCATTGCATCTCCTTTTTTTTTTTTTTTTTTTTTTTTTTTTTTTTTTTTTTTTGTAACTCATTACTTTGTATTCTAAGTCTTTTTTGTTTTTTGTTTTTTGTTTTTTTTCTCCCTGCCCTCCACCCCTCTGCTCCCAGCACTTTTCTTCAAAGAAGAAGTTGAGCATCTACCTTCTCTGCTTCTGCAGCTCCTCCCTACTTAGTTTTAATTTTCCACTTTGGAAGCATGAATGCACATTTTGGTTCTTTCCCAGAGGCTGTTTTCTGCCACTGATTCCTCCGCAGAGAAAAAGAAAATTAAGTCAGAGTGATGCTAAAAGGTCAGGAAGCATGGAGTTACAGGGATTTGCGTCTACTTAGCTCAAGACGAGAATTCACTGAAGGTCTCTGCTTCCCCACTTGGTTTCCTTCCTTCTTAAAATTTCAAAGCCTAGCTTTCGCATACACTGTTTGACAGTCCTAACAATATTTTAACTACAGGTGCTCTTTTTCTTGCTGTAATCATAGAGGCTTTCATGCCATTTCATGCCTGTGTGGCTGGTTTATCTGTCACAAGGACTTTGTGGATACAGTGACACTTCTCCGTTCCAGCCTGGGACTGAAGTTGTACTTCATACACATATTGCCAGACCATATTCTTGGGCAAGGAAAGAATCTGAAAATCCCACCATGAGTCTGCAATTAGCACTAGCTTGAGAGAGTAGGATTGTGTATCTTGTAAGCGTGTACTGTTTGTTCCCACGGCACATCACTGTCTTTTAAGCAAGTGGTGCCATGCAGGCATTTGGGAAACAATTGTGAAGACTCCTTACTGTCAGCAGACACATGGTGAAAACCCAAGAGCAGTACATCTTATCTCAAATCTCATTTATAGGTTGCTATCTTCCCTGCCCCCTGGCTATAGAGAGTCCTATGTAATAAGAAGGGATTAGAGTAATCTGGTCTGTGCTGGCTACAGAAGGCAATGAAGGCTCTGGATTAAAGATGGTTTTAGCTGCTGACTTTTATGTAAAGACTATACGTGTTTTTTAGTGTTGTTTTTTTTTTTTTTTCTTTTTTCTTTCCCCTCATGTCATATTTCTGATAGCCACAGCAGTAGAACATTACCTGCCTACCTATGAGATAATGTCTATAGAACAAATGCTCAGAGTTTCTACTGCTCTCATCTCTAGGATGTATAAGCATATGCAGCCACAATGTCTAGAAGAAACTAAAGTGCCATAAGGATAACATGTTGCTCAGTATTTCTTAGTAAAAACCTCTGAATAAATATTTCTTGGAAATCTGCTCATGCTTGCACGGTAGAGCTGGAAAACATTCTCATTTTCTCTCATTTCTCAATTCAAGCACAGAATAATTTTATGGAAAAAGTGAAGAAGGCATCTGGAAGGGAGGAAGCATTGTTCTTGTGCGAGTTCTACGGCAGGAAACAAACTGTAGAGAGCTCAGTTCAAAGCATCCTCTGAATAACCTAATTTTCCTTCATGTCTCTCTTTAGAAGCCATATTCCATCTTATATAATGTGGTAGAATGTGATTTTCTTTGAGTATCCAGCAATGTTTTAGATCATTTTAAAGACGCTGCATATGTCACCTTGTTGGGCTGCACAGTCTTCTGCTTCTCTGTAATGTGCTGCTCTTTATTTTATGTACCTATTGAACAAATACATCAGTTTGAAACAACGCAATATTTCTTGACTTTGTCCTCAAATTTGCGGGTGCAAATTGCTTTTCTTATTGTTTGAGTTTGACTACAAAGTATACACAAAGTATTTTGAAAGGAGGGAAGTGAAGAGAAAAAGGAATAAGAAAAAAGTCTTTCAGAAAGCCTCTGGTATGTAAACAATGAAGCACATTCCTTACACTAGTCCGGGAACACTTTGTTATGCTCCCTGAAACCACTGCTAGTGCATTTGTTCCCTTGCTGTTGGTTAGGGTTTGCAGCTCAGTTACCTGCAATATTTGTTATGCCAGCTGAAGTACGATGAAGTAATATTTACACTCTTTTTTTCCCACCTGTACTTCTGTCTGATTGCAGGCAAAAAAATGGAGATTTGAGAGCCAGTTTGCTTATCAAGAAACACAGGATATACCCGTAGAATAAACATATCCATGGTGGTTACATAATGGTGTTTATAAAATTGCTTTCACCACCCACCATTAAGCTAGGTTGAATTGCCCTGTGATGGTTGGTATCAGACACCCGTGTTCCGCTCCTGATGTAATATATCAAAGGGTTGGTGGTGGTTTTGTGCCTGTGCCATCGTGAGGTGGTTGTGTGCGAGATACACTTGAAATCCCGGTTCTCTCTCACCACGGCTACCCCCGCTTTGGCTTCGCTGCAGCCGTTCTCCAGGGACTTGCCCTCAGCAGGCTGTGGGCTGTTTTCCAGCTGTCCCCTCCTTCTCAAACCACTTCTGTGGAACAGGACGTAACGCCACCGCAGCAGAGGCAGCGGGGACTATTCAAAGACCAAACTGGATTTACTTTAAACACTTTCTTCATCTGCTGTACTTCAGGAGAAACTCCAGGGATGGAGGAGTCCTGAACATAGTCAGTTACTGGGTTTGAGTTTTTGAGGCCTATGCTGCCCTCTTAAAGTTGGGATCTGTTTGGTTGGAGGTGGTAGTCACATAATTGGGATGCAAGATAACCAGAAATGCCAGGTGTGACAGCTATCCTTTCATCAGTTAACTTTTCAGGCAGAGAAACCGCCAGGACACGATACACTTGCTTTTATGTAATAGTTTTGGCTGAGCGAATATTTGGGTGGATTTAGTGTGTCAAATGGGCTTTGTGCTGGGTTGGGTGAACACCACAGACTGTGCAGAAGAGAACATGTGAATGTGCAGCGTGGTGGAGACAACATGGTGGAAACTCCCCCCAAAAAAGGGGGCTTCTATTGCAGCTACAGCTGTGACAGATGAGACTCCGCCTGCTCTAGCATGCCTGCTGCTGTACAGGTCTTGGGGCTTTGGTCTGCATTTCTACCCAGGTCAAGTAGTTTCACTTGAAATCCTGAAACCAGTTTCAAGTGAAAACCTGTACCAGAAAAGTGCAAATTCTGTCCCAGAGTGCTGAGATTCTGGTACCCTTACAAACTGGAGTACTACGGGCAAGTGATTAAACAGATGAGAGCTCTGTCATCTGGATGAGAAGTGTAATGTCGCAGCGTTGTCCCCACCTGCTCTGCATGTGTCCTTCTCAAGTAGCAGTCCAGAACCTCCGGCATTTTTTTGGTGGGGCCCTTTCGGAGTGATTGCTGTCTTAACTGTGGTGCCTGAAAGCAACCTGCCGGACTGAAGACAGCTTTCGTACAGGTCGTTCTAGAGCCAATTGACACTATTATTTTATTTGGCAAAGGGAGATGCTGGAAAAACTATTGCTTCCATGTATTGTTAATCCCGTAGTAAAACATCCAATTCTCTCATGTCTAGCAGTAGGGCGTCAGGGAGCCGTTCCCTTCCCTGTGGGATTTTCTAGTGGGATTTTAATTCCATGTATTTTAGAGAAATACGATCTACTGCTGATAAGGTGATAGTTTCCTTCTGTTGAAGTAGACTGTAAAAATTTGGCAGAGTGTCTGGGTAGCAGACAGAAACATAACATCTGACTATCTAATAATAATTAAAAAAAAAAAAAAAAAGCCTGCATATCCTGTGTGTCCTCTATATAATACATATCTTGTGTATAATTACATGGGGCAAGTTTAATATTATAGCTTGAAAAGCTTGGTTTATTTCTTTGGTTAGAACTCGCTTCAAGGGCAGTAAAGTCCTGGAATTTTGGCTCCGAGTGCTTGTTTGGGCCAGATCCTTCACTCGGTTTAAGTGCATCAAACCTGGCTGGCAGTGAGCCAGGAAGATTGTATTTCATTAATAGCAGGGTGATCAAAGCCAACGCAGCTCGATCTTCCACGCTGCAGGTCTGTGATAACTTCAGTGCTCGGGAACGTCCTTGGGTGGAGCATGCCATCCTGCTGCTTGTGCGGTTCCGCCCGTCCAGAACTTCCCCTCAGCCAGGGTAGTCGCTCAGATCATTAAAAATGGAAGGAAATAAACTGCTGGTTTGTAATTTTGAATAAATTACTTATCAACATACTTGCAGTAATTTATTTAAAGTTAAATTAATTGGTTTCAAATCGAGATCTCTTAATAGAATCAAGTAATTTTGATTCACAAATGGCTTTGCCAAATGATGTTAAAACCAAGTTACATCAGGAATGTGCAATGTAACTATTAGACATGTCCCCCCCCCCCCCGAATTCTGTTACTAGAGTTTATTATTTTGCGTTGTGATTGGACTGAGAAAGTTGATGTATATTTTTCTAAATTTAGTCACTGCTCTTGACAGAGCCTGATGTACTGCTCTTAGTTGTTTAAAGATCCATTTTAAGGAGATGCCTTTTGTTCATATCCAAGTTTATGCCACAGAAAATGATGAGCACTAAATCTTCATTTTCTCTGCAAGAAACAACTGAACTAGAACAACTGAACTAGTGAATTTAACTGGTGATGCTGAAAGGGTTGAGAGGGGTGATGCCCAGGGAGGTGGTTTGTCTGTTCTCCACTGATGATGATGGGAGGAAGTCCAGTTGGCATTTTCTAGAGCAGATATAACCATAGAGTTTCTTACAACTTTGTCTAGAACAGATATAAATCATGTAAGCCCTGTTGCAGTCACCAGTGGAAACACCTGTCTGCCCTAAAAAAAAGAATGGGCCTCTCTAAAGTTCGTTCTTCATCAGCTGTTGAATTATAAGGGTAGGAGACTGTTGGGGACTTATTTGTGGTTTAAATCCCACTGTATAGTTTAAAGAGAAAGGGTTTCACATCTCACTTCGAAACGTTCAGCAAGCTGTGCCCTCAGTACCATGCATGTAACTGCCCCAATAATACTGGTGTGTACAAATTTGACCCTAACAGCAGGTGCTTGAGACACCCTCTTTCAAGGAAAAAAAAAAAAAAAAAAAAAAAAAATCTTATCTTTCTGAGGCTTTGAGAACTATAAATATTTGTTTTTGAAAGGAGAACTCTGCCTTTTTCTTTTTTTTTTTTTTTTTTTAATTTACATGTGCTCAGATTACATGTGCTCCATGAACATACTTCTCACAGCGTAGCATTACAATACCAGAACTATTATCCATAGTTCTGTCAATGTGGTTTTTTTTCCCCCTCTGTGGGGTAGAAATGCTGATTACAGTTCAGATGACTGAAAATTATAAATGAACAAGTGTTCATGCTGCTACACAGACAAGTGTATATATATATGAACATCTTGCCAAACAAGTAATTTAATTTGGGGGGGGTTCCACTTCATCATATTTGAGAAGACGTGGAGTGAAAAATACTCTGGAGCCTTCTCTGCGTGGTGAAAGCTGACATCAGTATCAGTTCTGGGATAATGATCCCAATAACGCTTTGCCTTTTCCAGGATTATGTTTTTCTTGACTGAGCATTTGTTCTGGAATAAAATACCCACAGATAGACTTGGCTGAGCATGGTTTGGCCAGCCAATTTACCTTCCTGGGCAGTTACCCAAACCTCGGTGTGCTGAAGCTGCACTTCTTAAAAGGCAGGGTCACCTTTAGTTCATCTACGACTGTCTGAATAAAAGAAGTTAGGTCGTATCATCAGAGTTTTGTTTTGCACGTGCAGCTGTGAGAGGCAAAAAGAAAATGTATGGTCGTATTTGTCAGCAACAAAAAATCATCTGCTCTTGATCAGCTTTGTCCTTCTCTTGCAGTCACAAGGACAGGGCATCTGTAGGCCACATTTTAGGACTCTGCAGGCTACATTTGGTCTTTGGGCTGCATGTCGAGCAATCCTCACTTAAAACCTACAAGGCAATTACCTACAACACGCTCGAAGATGAGACCTTCCAATCTTGTAAGATTATTCAGTGGCTGCTGGTTGCACTCTTAAAACACAATCACATCATTACACTCTTCTAAAAAAGCAACATAACTGCATTTATCCTATTTGATCGCTGACCCATGAGAGTCCTGCTTCATGCTCTTCATCCCGCTTCACAAAGAAGGACACCTCTGGAAACAGGCACTTCTTATCTTGGGTAAATAACTGGGAATGTGGAGGTGCCTTAAAGCACAATGGCATTAAGTGGCCACAGATAGGGACATGTGTTGACTGTTTAGGAAAGAAAAGCTATTGATTTGCTTCTTTGTGCTCCTGATAGCTTTGTGGAAAAGAGCAGGTGGCTGTAAACACGATGTGTGCGGCTGCAGATAGAGGTAGTTTTTTGGAGAATGTTCATGTTGGGGTTATTGGGAAACCAACTGTGCATAAAGCTTCTCTATGTTAATCCTTTATGCACCACACTTGGGTTATGTGATTTATGCTCTCCATGCTTCCACTGTGTGCGTGTAGGAAATACGTTCCCACATATAAACACAAAAGCTTGACGTGTTTGTAAATGGTGGGGGGGTCACTAGCATGGGGTGGGGGTACATGAATTGGTTTGTTTGTCAGAGCATCAGGAATTACACAGACATTGTGGGTTTAGGATTCTACACAGTTGGTTCTGTGGGAAGCTTCTTTTATTTCCATATCTCTGGTTTATGGGATGTTAGCACCAAGAAGAGCTTTTGAAAACTGGTAGTTAGTTGTTATGAGAAATTGTTATTAACCAGAACCTGTCCTTATCAGCAGTTTAAAAAGTCTTTTCAGTGCTTAAAAGGGACTTGGAAAAAAGATGGAGAGCTACTTTTGACACAGATAGATAGTGATAGGGCAAGGGGGAATGGTTTTAAACTAAAAGAGGGAAGACTTGGATTAAAGGTCAGGAGGAAATTCTTCACTCAGAGGGTGGTGAGGCCCTGGCACAGGCTGCCCAGAGAAGCTGTGGCTGCCCCATCCCTGGAGGTGCTCAAGGCCAGGCTGGATGGGGCTTTGGGCAACCTGGGCTGGCGGGAGGTGTCCCTGCCCATGGCAGGGGGGTGGGACTGGCTGTGCTTTAAGGTCCCTTCCAACCCAAAGCATTCTACAATATGATATGAAAATGTGTAGTTGAGAGAGTGCCTGCTCCCCAGGAGAGCAGTTCAGGTAGGGGCTGGGGCAGTGGGGTGCTGCAGTTCTTTTCTCCCCTGTGTCTTCAGCCACACGGTCCCGTTCCCCTCTCCCACCCTGCCCCGGTGCTCACAGTGAACCAATTTAGGGAATCAAAGTGGCAGAAAACTTAAGCCAGAGAGTAACCTTTTCACCTGCTTTTTGAAAAATAAAAAACAACAACAACAAAAAAACGGAGTAAATACTTTGTGCTTAAATACCTTAGTACTGAATGTTATGTTTCTGTCAGTGTGGATCCACATAGATTTATAGCATGTAACTTAGAAAGAAAATGCCGTGTGGTGCCCAGCTTACATTCAACTTTCAAACTTTCCATGGCTACGCCTTACGAGAACACCAGTTTTTCTACTTGGTACAGCCTTAAAGAAAGAATATTCATTGGACAGCTTCCAAACGTGCTGGGCTAAGTCTGGAAATCTGAATGATAAGGTTGGACATTCAGCTTAGCTCTTCCGCTTTGCATGTTTAAAAAAAATAAATTAAAACCTGGTCCTCATTAGATTGATAATCACATGCTTTCTGTAGTATCTAGCACTGTCATGTGTCTGGTGGGTTTCTTGGTGCTTTCTATGCGAGTCTTACTTCTGTGTAGCTCCTTGAGTTAAAATGTTTCACGTAAAATCTTCCTAAAGGCCTGTTCCAACCTTTTTGGTTACATTACCTGGTAGTCAGTGGAAAGGAGGAGACTCTTCAGAAAGGCAGTTTGGTCCTGTGTATCTTAGGGACATGTCTTAAGTGGAACGACGTGCTGTTCCTCTCTTGCTGTTGACCGTAAATAAAGCAATGTTACATCGTCAGTTCAGTTGCAGTGGAAAAGCTAAACAGAAAGACTGCTTTCATAGAGGAAAAGGAGTGAGATAACCACAATAAAACATGAAAAGGAGATGGCTGCAAAAATTAATGAAGTGGGGGTTGTATTTGTGTTTGTTTTTATTTTTTTTAGTGCAATAGCTAAGAATAAGTTTCATTTTTTTCTTCAGAAATGCATTTAATTTTAAGGTGTCATTCGAAGAGTTTTTATTGATCCTATTATTTCCAAATGCTTGGATGCAGAAAATATGGGTGAAAAGTTTTCATATGTTTTAATTCAGTGTTGTGGGGCGTAAGAATGATCTACATAGAGCGTTACATATTGTGCACTAATAGCTAATTTTACAAGTGATCACTGAAGTACTGTTTCTGAAGCACACTATCGTGGCAAAGAGAAACTTAAATAAAACCGAGCATCTGCTTAGTAAGCAAAGCCAAGCTATGGTTTAGACTTCCAAAACTGTGGATTGCAAGCAGAGAAACAATTCAGTTGTGACCAGATTTCAGCATAAGTACCTTTAAATTCTTTCTTTTTCCTCCCATACAGAAACAACACAAATAGAAGATCCCAGGAAACAATGGAGGCAAGAGCAAGAGAGAATGTTAAAGGATTATCTTATGGTAGCCCAGGATGCTCTCAGTACTCAGAAAGAGCTGTACCAGGTGAAGGAACAGAGGCTAGCACTTGCACTGGATGAGTATGTACGGTTGAACGATGCCTACAAAGAAAAATCAAGCTCTCGTACAAGCTGTAAGTACAGTAGAAAATACAATGTAACCTCTTTGATCTGTGCCCTGCAGGAGATCGTGTTTCGCTTTAGGATGAGTTTTCAAGGTTTGCTATGAACACCTTGTACTTTGGCTTTTTTAAGAGATAGCATCCCTCCTTTTTTTTTTTTTTTTTTTTTTTTTTTAATATAAAGATATTCTGCTGGAAAGAACTCTCTTCTGTCCGATACAATTGAACTCCTTTGAGCCATGGTTTAGAGTAGTTGGCTCTGAACTCTATTTTGTCAAGCTGTTTGTCAGAAAAAAATTCTGCCAAATCTAGGTTCAAAGTAAATAGGATCTCCTGCACTTCATGGCTGCATACTGAAATGACCCCGCTGTGTGACAGGTACCTGCAGTAGACCAAAAAGAGAATTTGTTGCTGCTTCATGCAATAATCTTGCAACATGTATGAAGTGTTAAGGTGTGAGGCAGAGATACATGTTACAGTAGCAGACGAGGAATTAGCCTGTGGTGAAGTGCTCTCAGAAGCCTGTATTTGGTTTGTTGGCTAAATATCTCTCTTAGAAATGGATGGTGTGATAAAAGTAACATGTGCAGCTTGGGAAGAACTGAGCAGCAGACCTCTGAGACTTCTGAATTAAATCTTCTGCTTTCCAAAAACCTCCTTAGAAGCTACGCCTTCCACGAGGAGGTGATTGCATGATTTTGAGATGTCTCAGCTGGAAGAACAGGAACAGAAAGCAAGGGCTAGAAAGCCAGGGAAAATGAGATGCTTCTTATGGATTCTGCAATAGAATGAAGGAGGGAAGGTACAAAATAATGACAGAGGAAAGAAAGAGGGAAATTTTGATTGTTCGTTAATTATTGCCATGCTGCAATGCTGACTATCCTATAAAAGTATATATATTTGTAAAATATTATATGTTTTTTGGTACTTTGTAATTTTAGATCAATGTGGTTTTGTCAAGGAAAGGAGTAATTAGTGATTTAAACGTGCTTAAATATTTGTCCTTTTTTGTCTTTTAAAAAAGTGTTCTCAGGCTCCTCATCAAGCACAAAGTATGACCCTGACATTCTGAAGGCTGAAATCTCCACTACAAGATTAAGGGTGAGAGTTCTTAATTCATATTCATTTGTATTCTGTATGCAAACTTCCTGACTGTAGAATGCAAAGTTTGAACTAGCAGAGGTATCTTGTACCCCGATAGTGAAACCTCCTAATATTATGATTAAATATCAGTCAAGGGTTTTTAATGAATTGTAAGTGGATTTTTAAAGCTGTCTCAGCTACTTCTAGAGAACACACTTTGGTGAAACTTTGACAGATATTCTAACAAGATGTGGGTTTAAATAAATTTGAGGTCTATTTTCACTTCTATGCTCCTGCTTTTAAAAGGAAGAATAAAAATAATTAGGTGGAAATAAAGTAGTAGGCAAAGATGAGGTGCAACTATGTGACTTTTTACACAATCTTTCTTCTGCGAGAAATGGACCATTAGCTACATGAACTGCCTCACAAATATCTGTTGGTTTAAAAACTCACCAGTAATGGTGTAAAATTTTGCTTTGATTTGTCAAAATGGAACAGTTTAGGTCAAGATTGAAAATTATTCACTTTTTGAAATTGCTAACAAGCAAAAACATTATTTGGTCAGCTCCTTTCAGTATGATCAGTAACAGACTCGGTACAAAGAACTTTCATTCACAGGTTAGTCTCTAGTGAATTCATCTTGAATGAAGAGGAAATGGTGTGGAAGACATTTAAAATCCATATAGGGAATTCGTTTATTTAAGCTTTGGCGTATAGTGCTCAATGGATAACCTGGACTTCCTGTAGTTAGTAATGAAAAAAAATCAGATCAAACCATGCAGGATGAAAAAACAGCACCTCACAGCACAGTCCTTGAGCGAGGGCTGGGATACAGATTCTGCCTGAGCAGAGACAGCACAAGCGGTGCCAGTTACTCAGCTCCTCCATTGCCCCCTCCTGGCTTCTGCACAGAGCAGCACTTGCAGAAGCCTCAGAGACTTCGCTGAGAGTAATGAGTTATGATTAGGAGTCTAAACAATTCATGTTTAAATGGAGTTGTGGAAGATGGAATAGCTCATTAAAATTTAAAAATGATATAAATGAGAGATGGAGTTCACTGTAAAACCGGTGTCCAGATGTTGCCCTCCTGGCTGCTTGTACAGCCTGCCCTTCCTTAGAAATACCAGTCTGTAGTCCCTTATTTTTTAAGCAGAAGGGAAAGTTATTAGCGAGAAAACCCATTTCAGCAGTGAGGACATTGGAGAAAAATGTTGAAGGTTCAGAGGGAGAATCTATGACAATAGGACCCTGGCCAAGAACAAGATTGAAAAGACAAGGGCAGAGCTTCTCTCTGAAGCCAGCACAGCAGTAAAAGAGGTTCCCTGTTGGCAAGGGGACCGCTGGTGTATTTGGGAAATTAATGGTGGTGTTGAAGAACAAAACACATGGCCAAAAGTAAATACAGTCACCTAAGAGTCAGGGGAGAATACTTAAACGTGGTCCTATGCTCAGTTTTTCCTGTTACAATACTCTGGTCAGCTCCCAACTCAGAATGCACAAACACTGAATCACCTCTTGGCTACAGTTCTACAAATTGTCCATTCACTGGTGAGAGGCTAATGTGCTAATCACTAGAGCTAAGTTTTTGGAGGTGCCTCCCTCTCTTCATTGCTTGTTGGAGTCAATGTAAACCTAGCATCCTGCTGGTTCTCAACGCAAGGTTTAATGGCATTGCAAAGTCCAAGTTGCGTATGTGCCTAAAATAGGTGACCTGAATCTTGTCTGCAGAGTTTAGAGGGGTGCAGTCCAAGAATATCTGTATCAGCATAAAGTGTGCTGTCATCCAAACCCACTGGATATGAAAATCATTGAGATAACAAAAAGTGGAGCTCTGCGATGCTAGGGCTGAAAAGTGGTTTTCAAGGAAGATGGCAAGAGAGGTATGACTGCATTATATCATAGTTCACCCTTCTTTGAATGTTTGAGGATGCTTTGCTAATATTCAGCCTTTTGGCATTCTGCAGTACGTGCATGCATGGACTTAATGGGAAACAAAGTTAGTCATTAGCGAGCTGCAGGCCAGCTAGTTAGAATTTGCACATTGTTTAGTGAACCATTAGGTCAGATGTACTAAACCTGTTTCTCTCTCTCACGCTGGCTGAAGCTTACTGGCATCGTCAGGTTAATGGTGGCTGGAGGGGGGGAAACTCAGCATTCGAGGAAGTTCTGAAGTGGCTTTTGGCCTTTTCCTTGTTAGCTGGGCTTAATATATGCACACTTTTGGGTATGTGAATTGCCTAGCACACAATATGTCACGGAGAACACATGACAGAAATATGAGAGCAGGGACAAAAATTTGATGTGTGATCAAAGTCTGTTTTATGCATATGCAGCAAGTAGGGGATGAACCTTTATGAAATAACGAGATTTTTGTTGTTCCATTAAGTTTGAGTGCTGGGGGTTGAAGGGGTTAGCACAGAACCCTGATTGAAGATACAGTTAGGAGGAGCGAGCAAGAGGCCTGCCAGGTGCCTTAGGAAGATGTACAGAAGCAGTAGGAAGAGGGTGAAGGATAAAGCACGTGAAGAGTTGTAAAAAAGAGGGGATTATATAAAAGTTATGAAGGAGAAGGCGAGGAGCACAAGAATAGTTTAATGCGACTACAGTGCAGTAAACACGGAGTCTCTATTATCATGTAGGTCACGTCCTTCTATGATAACATACCTAACTCACATTTCTTGATAATGAAATGATGATGAATTGCAGAAGAGGACACTCAAAAGATGATCTTGAGAAAAATGGAAGGGCTTCTGAGAGATCCAGTTGAAAGTGAGCGTGCCTTCTGCAATTACTATAAATTCACATTTCAGATTTAAAAAAAAAAAAGTTCAGTCATTCTTCATTTCTTCAAAAAGTTGGGGCTTTTTTCATATTTTATACATTACTTTACCTGAAATCCAGTGGTGGTATGTTTGTTTTCTATAAACCTGACTGAAACTCTTGAGAGAAATTATTCTTGCAGTTTAATATTCTCGCTTAGTTCTCTGTTCTGCTTAACTGCAGGAAAGCGTCATGCTAGTCAGGGAAGAAATAGTTGAAGAGAGCTGAATGTGTAGTTAGTTAGGGACATTGCCAATTTATTACACTAAATATTCAGTATAGTGAAAATAAAAACAGTTTTCTGTCAATTAAAGCAACTAGTGATGATAGCTTCTAAAAGTCTGAGTGTAACCCCTAATAATCTAGGTAGCTGATTTGCTTTGGATAAAATGGAGATTGTAAGCATTTTATTTCTGTCAAGGAAAATGCATTAGCCAGAAGATACAAACTTGAATGCCAACGTGTCATTTACAAACCCATGTGTAGAAACACTCAAATCACTGATTATTTTAGACATAGGAAGCATTTGAAGTGTCTTTGAAAGCTACAGCAGCTGCTTCTCATGCTTTTCGTCACATTTATTGATTTGAAGAATAGCATGAAGTAGGACATCTAAAAGGAAATGCTTGCAAACGGTCTTGGAGATGTAATTTTGGAATTATTAAAGTGGTCAGAATTACTTATTTTAATACAGTCTGTTTTTCAAAATGCAGTTGAGCATCTGAAGACCTACATGAAAACAAGCAAGAGTTTCACAGTGATAGTGAGAGCAGAGGACTTCTAGCAGGCTTTTCCTTTTTTCACCTTACTGATTCAAGAGATTAAAAATAAATAAACATCTGGCTAGTATGTAGAGTGCAAGATGTAGAGGCAGATGTAGGTGTATAAATACCAAAATTTGGAAGTCCATGTTTCATGTACACATTTCTGTCTCTGTGTGTGCTGAGGATGAATTTTAATTTATGTTAGAAGTACGCTGCTTTATGGGTAGTCCAGAAACTTTGTTTTAGTGTGTTTGGGAAGGGTGACATTAACAAATAAAAAACAACCCTTCATTTAATTTTTAATATAATCTTGGTTCATAAATATTTTGTAGTGTACTCATCTGCTAGCCTCTGGAAGAGCAATATTAGGGTTAAAAAGCAATTGAGCATGCAAATTTAGAGAAAGCAGGGAATGTTTTGCCAAAAACACATCTATTGAATAGATGCATATATTTGTGATCCAAATGTGCTTAATTAATGTTGTTTTGGAATTAAATGAATGTGAATTTTTTTCATAGGGACCCAATGCTTGTAAAGCTTTCTAAGAAAGGATAATTCATAGAAAACAAGGAGAGTCCACACTTTGTCTTTTACTGTGCAAATGACTTGAGAGCTTCCTGGAATGAAAAAGTGAAAATATAATAAGCTTAAAAATAAACAGGAATGTCCCTGTAGGACAGTTGGAATGCATGCTTAACAAGTGAGAAGTAAATTACTTGTTAAAGTTCTCTCAGGTTTAATAACACAGTGTGGTATCAATACAAATAAGGAATGTGATTTAATCTGCTTGTGTCCCTTTAATACTAAAGCATGTTGCCCATAGACATAAGGAAGAGAACAGATCCTTTTGTTTCTAATGTGTGTCAGTAGAGCAATTTACTTTCTTTTTCTCTCATCTGATGTAGAGAATACATTAATTGTTCAAAGCCATGTGTTATGCCATTTAACAAGAGGAATTTTCTAAGTCTTGCTTTGATTTAACACAAGGTTAAGAAGCTGAAGAGGGAACTCTCTCAGATGAAGCAAGAGCTGCTGTACAAGGAACAGGGCTTTGAAACGCTGCAACAGTGAGTAATAAAATAGTTGAAATTGACTTAATTCAGTCATCTGATTTCTTTCTTTTTTTTTTTTTTTTTCTTTGTCATGGAATTGAATACATCTTATGTGAGATAATTATTGGGGGAAAAATGAGAATATAACAACTCTTTTTGTTGCACTTAGGAAACAGGAAATCAGTAGAAATAGCAAACCTATTATGCAAGTGTTAACGTGAGAAATCTCTTCCCCCTTCTATTTTTTTTTTCATGAAGGAGCTTGTGTTGCAAAGAAGCAGAAAGAAGGTCATACACACACATACACACAAAGTAATTAGGTCTGTCTTTCCTCCTTCCCCAGATCTCAGCTCAAAAGAGAGAGGAGGGTGCAGATCTCAGAGGTATAAATGGTGCCACAATTGTGCAGGGTTTGAAGTGAGTCACAATTTGAGGATTAGAGACCTGACTTTCTTTGTTCCAGTTGCTGGAATGCCTGGGCTCCAAAGGGCTGATGCTGAACTGGGTGAACATTCTGGGTATTTAACCAGTTGGAATATTAGGAACTGATTTTTTTTAATTATTATTTCTTCCCAGTCAGAGCAATCCCTGCTGCTCTTGACTTACAAAGTTGGGCCAGAAAGTATTAAACATTACTCAAAACTATCACCACAGAGAACATGGTGGTTCACTGTGGGACATGAGTTGCTGCAGAGGAATCTTTACTAACAAGTATGTTTTCTTAACTAACGTGAACAAAGAATTATTAATGCTAGTCATTAGTATTGCAGTATGTACCCATACATTAATACAGGAAAATGCTGAGCTGTGTGCTCTTGCTACACTAGTTCCAGTAGCAAAAGCAATGTTGCATTGTTAATTTAACGCTGTTTGGATTCTTTTACCCCTTTCCTCAGGACCTCCTGTGTATGTTAGTGTAATGTCATATAAGTAATAACCTTTATTCTGGAGAGCTCGCAGAATATATAGGGAAGATGGACAAAATGTAGGAGAAGGGAGGTGTACTTCTATCTTGCTGGTAGAGTGCTAAAACACAGAGAAGTGATTTGCTCAGGTTGACAGAGTATCTGTGTTTGGAGCTGAGTGACTGGGGTTATTTCCCACTTCTTACCAAAGCATGTTGTAGGTTGTTTAATGTTGTTTCCTTTGTATTGTAATAGATCAGTTTGGGACAGTAAGGTTTTTGTTGTTGTTGTTGTTTTTGAACTGGGAGAAAGAAATTCTGGTCCCAGAAATGGCCAGGAAAAATGGTGAAAGCAAATGTTGCTCCGTCAATGCTATTGTAATTACAGACTTGTCCAAATGGAGCAAATTATTTATTTTTTCTTAGTATGAAGAGTTTGAAGTTGATTAGGAACTGAAAACCCTTGGCACCTTAGTAGGATACCAATCAAATCCCTACCGTCTTTCCTTTTGACTAAAACAGAAATGTAACATTTGTTGTTATTTAAATATATAAAGACTGGAGTGGAGGGGAGAAAAAGATAATTGACTGAATTTAATAAACAGATTAATAAATTAGATTTCATTTGAAGCAGAGTTTAGAAAAGACAGACATACTGATTCTAAAGTTTAAGGTAATAAGAACTTATGCTGCTGTCCCAAGATTAAAGGTTAGCCAATCATGCTGGTTTTATTATATTAATTCAACAATGAAGTATTGTTTTGAGGCAGCTTGCTCACAAGCCATTTTGATAGGAATCCAAAGCATGTTTCAGAAACTGTCAACAGCATTCCACAGCAACACAATGGACATTTGTTTTAAAAATTCAGTCAGCAACTTATGAACAGTACTAATCCCATTAATTTGAAACAGGAAGATGGAATATTGTATATGTCAGAGATCCTTCTTGTCCATCTTAATTACATACAGAATAAAGTAGTTGCAATTTGAAAGTGACACGTTGTATTACTAGGCAGCATGTGGCGTATTACCCAGCTGTTCATTCATGACTGCAATTGTTGGCATATCCTCTATCTCTTTGACTTTAGCAACCTGATGAGTTACCAGAAATTGGGTGCTTGCAGAGAATAAGTCTGTGAAGTGTGTGCATACCTACAAAAATGTTTGAGGATCTTTCAAGTTGAAACAAATATATTCTTGAATGGGAATCTTGAGTGTTGAGTCGTATTTTTTAATCAAATTCTCATTAAAAAAAAAATAAGGCTGTTCTGTTTTGCATAAAAACTGAAACATGGAGAAAGGAAAAAAGATGCTGTCACATCTTTAATGACTGCATTAGAACCTTGATATCTTTGTGCATAAATTTAGAAGAAAAACAGAATACTTTGTTACCGGTTTTGTGTTCTTGCAGGGGATGCTTGAGATCACTTCTGATCACTAAAGCATTTGTTCAGTCTTCACTCACAAGGTTAATGTCTTGTAGCAAAGATGATGGGTGATGATTAAAAAAAAGAAAACCAATTGCACTATAAAAATGCATTCTCTACTAGATGCTCGACTTTTGTGAAGATGCCTGTTGTTTTTAATTTTGCAAAGCACAGCTGCAATCATTTATATGATGCTATGAAATATTCAGTTAAACTAGAGGTTGGAGAAATGTGTTTACAAACTATACTTTTAAGTCAAGACTGAAATAGCTTTTTTTTTTTTTTCTCTGAGTTTGGGAACCTTGTTATTGTTAAGTTAAAATTTTGTAAAGTTAATGATATTGCAGGTATTCAGTAAATTGTCTGGTGTATGACATGGTATTAATTATCCAGAGTTTTGCTTGTCTGTTGGATGCCACATTGTGGGTCTGGGTGGAGGAGTACTGCTCAAAATAAATTCTGATTCTGTAAGGATCACACACAGTTAATATTATAAAAGTTGTGCCCTAAAGTTGCTTCTCTGCTGCAGAGAGTTAGGGTGGGGATGGGATTTTTGATTGTGTTGTCAGCAATACGCTATAATTCTGGTAGCATGTTAGGAGTATTATTTCAGATAGTGCTTGCTCTGTGCCCCACATGTCCTTAAGGCTGGATCAACTAAAAAACGTGGAGTCTCTGCTTTTGGTAAGGCCCCGCTAGTGGCCTAAGGTGGTTTTAATGCCAGCACTAGGTTTTTCCGTAAAATTTCCCATGTCAGCAAAACCCATCCACTGTATGTGCGTTAGACACCTTGACACTTTTGCTAAGCATTAAATACTAAGTATTTTAATGCAGATTTCAATGTCCTTTTTTCTCTTTACGTGTCTGTTAATGGAAATAGTCTCTCCTTCCCTTCTATTCTCTGACTATGCTTGTCAGAAACAAAACAGCAGAGGCGTTATTTGCTGCATTCAGTATTAATATTCTTTGTTTTCCACAGAATTGACCAAAAAATGTCTGGAGGACAGAGTGGGTATGAACTGTGTGAAGCCAAAGCCATCCTGAGTGAACTGAAATCTATCAGAAAGGCAATAAGTTCAGGGGAGAGAGAAAAACAAGATTTAATGAAGGTATTTCCTAGGGCTGACATAACTTTTGTGTGGATTTATTTTATCATAAGGAGCTTTGATGATGCTAAATACATGTTAGACTTTTTCAAGGGATGCTCAAAACTGTGAGTGAAAGTAGCATTAAAATCACTTTTCAGATGCAGAAACTGAAGCCTGTGACTTTCTTAATTCAAAAAGTCACTCTATGGCAGTCAGAGAATATAGATATCTGAATTTATAGGTAAGGTGCAGTGCATGTTACCTCTAAACAACAATTTAAAATATTAAATGGACAAAACTTGAGAGATACACATTTAGATGTGTAAGTGGTACAAGTCTTCCAAATCTAAATTGCACTACGTCAATTTCTGAAACCATATCTTTTCTTTTTTTAATCATCCAGTTATTTAAAATTGTTTGATAAAAGGAGGGGAGAGAGAAAAAGAGAGAGAACGAGAATGGCATTGTCATACTTAGTATCATCTATGAACTGCTTGGTTAGAAGGCTAGTTTGCTTAATGTGAGGAATGAAAACTAGAACATTTATACTGGAATCTTTTAGGTGAACATCTTTTGAAGAGGAACTAGTATAAATGCTGTAAAGTACAAAGGCACTTTAACACCATCTCATTCTCTGTTTCCTGAACAGAGTCTTGCAAAGCTGAGAGAGAAATTCAGTCTTGACCAGACCATTGGGACATCTGAACCAGACTTGAGTTCGAGCTCTGTAAACTCCCAGCTGTGTTTTTCTAGACAAACATTGGATACAGGGTCTCAGACTGACATTTCTGGTGAGGTGAGCTTTTTTCATTTTGTCAAATGTAAAGAGAAATTAAATCAGAATGCTGTGGTTAATGGAACTGGCTGTTTCAAATGGCTGTTTACTGTTGCTGATAGGTGCATATATATGCATGTTTAAAGAGAAAATTCCTTAGTTAACTGATTTTCCCCTTAAATTTCAAATCAGGATTCAGATGAAGTTTCTACATTTGGCATGAAGCATTTATCTGGCATCTTATTTAATCAAACAGTTCCAGTACACTGAAGTTCAGCATAAGTAGGTAGTATTGTGTGGATCTGTCTGTATGGTTATGTTGCACCTTACAGACTTGCTTTGATCTGAAGATGTTTTTAATTTTCAGAAAGAAGATCTCAGAATTTAACTGTGCAATTTCATTTCACACAGCTGAAATGCTGTTAATGGAACTACCTCTTCAATGATTCATTAATAATTTCTCTGTTTCACTGACAGTGTATTTACAGTGACAGAAAGCTGTGCTTAATTTTGGCACCTTCTTTGAACTTCCATGGGCTAGATTTGTAAGGAAGAGTAGTTTGGCACTACGTTTGCCAAAGAGCTACACTTGTCTATGTTTTTTAACAAATTTTTTTGAAGTCTTACTTTAAGATGTACTGACCTAACCCTGAATTTTAAGTTCAGTGGAGTTCAAAGTTCAAATTTTTGGGTGCAATCAATGCAAGACTTGTTTGAAAATGCCCTTGATTTGCTCTGATAGAATATGGTAGTACAGTAGTTACAAACACATGAACTTTATCAGAAGAAAACAGCACCGTTGTTTATCTAAGTATATTCCTAACCGTGCATATAGCAGCAAGCATGTAGCTGAAGGCGGGTGTGGTTTTATTTTCTAAGTAGTAATTTTTCTACCCTGTGCATTTGTTTGGTGTTGTTGATTCATTTTACAGTTTTACACAGTAATAAGGCTAATATTTTTTTCTCAACAGGTTGGAGCAAGAAGTAGATCAAATTTAGCAGAGAAGGTCAGATTAAGTCTCCAGTATGAAGAGGCAAAAAGAAGGTAATGGGGTTAGTTGCTTTGTTAAATTACAGTCTTGAGCTGGGAGGTTTCCGACCTCTCCAGTACTAACATTGTGCTCACAGTGACATCTAGTGGACACCTCTCTGGAAATACCAGGCATTACTGTAAAATGTTTCTTCAGAATGCAAAGCGGGCTTTCAGGAGCCTTCAGTGCTGTTGAGCAGTAGTTTTCACATTTAATGCTAAGTTACATATGTTAAGAAATAAAATGCAGCCAGTGACAAGTTAACGGCAGATTAAGGGAATAGAGTGAAATGGCATTCCACTGACAGGGGTTGCTAGTCTGTTCACGTCCGTGTAAATCCTTCTTTGGGGTCATCATTTCAGTTCACAATGCCACTGAAGGTTCTTCAGGTTTAGAGTTGCCTCAAATTTTCAGCACACGTTTGGTAGGTTTAATTATCTCTCTTTCCCTGAGATTTTGAATAATTTAAATACTTGTTATCACTGTGGGGTTATTTTTTTAATGAGTTTAACCTGAGGAGAGAAGAATTCAGGAACTGTCCCACTGCTGAATGTGAAATGCTTTTCAAATAAAGTTCTGCAGTAGCTGATCTTGAAAGCGGTGTCATTTTGATGGATTGCCATAGCTCTGAAAGAATGGTCGTCAGCAAGCAGAACATTCTGGGTTAGAGTGACATGCCTGCTGGTACGCCAGAGGAGTAGTGCTGCATAATACTGGGGGAAGGTTTATTCTTTGTAAAAAAATAAAAATAAATAAATAAATCATGGATATGTTTTTATTATTAATGTATTAATTGTGTTGTATTATTTTCTAATATTTTCCACAAAATTAAGTATCAGCTATTCAGAAACCACACAGCTTTTGTTATGTACTTTAACAGAAATAGAAGTCTCACACCCAGGGTTCCTATTCTATGTTAAAAAACAAAGCAAAACAATAAAATAAAAACTAGCACTTTTCCACAGATGAAAATTGTGATGAGAACTCCATTTATGCTGTGACTTAATTATTAACTCATTTGGAATACTGTGGCATGCTCAGTTAGAAAACCAGGAAGAGATATTGTAAGCCTTTACTTTGTATTTATATGTTTTAAAGGCAGGAGGTAGCACAACTGATGTTTTCCTGTCTAATTCCAAATATATGTCCTCTTCATGTATGTTAGTAGCTATGATCCTTGCTGGAAACAACAGTAACTCTTTATATCCTCATTAGGGATCCTAAAAAGTTATTATATAATCAATGCAGTCAACAAAGAGTGCTGTGGCTGTTGTGTTTCTTCAGTATTGAATTTGGGTGATTTTGCCTCAAAATCATTGTGTACATAGTATTAATGGTCAGATGGTGTTTTAGGTGCATATAGATGGCGTTTTCTGTCAACTTCTTTCATCCAAAACCAGATCATCCTCTCTTTTGTCTATGTCTTGATACAAGGAAGTCCCACCATTGTGTTTTATATCTCATTTGCAGGAACAAGAAAGTACCTGGCAGTAAGTTGGTATATTGCTTCTAGCTAATAGAAAAGCACAGTGCACAGTGTTTGAGGTGTGTTCTGCTGCAGCACAGGATCTTACTGTCTCATAAATTAGCCAAGAATGTGGGTCAAAATTGCAGTAGCTCAAGTACTTAATCTTTACATAACTAAGTAATTGTTCTGTGCAACATCAGTGTGTTTCAGGCTTAAAATACCTTTTAAATGGTGTCTTTATTCAGTTTTGTCAGAGAACTTCCAAATAATGGGTATTCCTTTCCACTTTAAATAAGGCAGTCAGATTACTTGAAGACACTGTTGGAATGGTTTTATCAGTGATTGTAGGGTAAACTTAATAAAGTGTACATATCTCAGAATAACAAAAAAATGTACTAAAATGCAGTATCTAATCACATTCCCCCTAATTATTATGGCCATTGTAATAATCACTGGAAGTTAATAAATATTGGCCATCTTTTCTGAAATATGAAATGTGCAAATTCTTAGTTGCTTTGTATTTAAAAAGAGGGAGAGACGCTCTTGTGAGTGAAGTTCTTTACTTCAAAAAGTTATTTCCAAAATTATCAGATAATTGTGTATGTTGCATATTTTATGTTGTTAAGCCAGCAGCCTCTTGAAGAGGAGGAATGTTGTCTGTGGAAAAGGGTATCAGGATAGCAGAGAGTTATCTGTAGCAGAGGGAGCAAAAGAACTGTTGGGAGACCATTCCGTTAGCCATCAAGCAGCTGTCAATAGCAGCTGCTTAGAACAAGGTTAGCTACAGAGCCAGGGTTAGCTGGAGCTAGTGACCTGGAGATTGAAATCTTAACACCTCATTATCCATCTGAAATGATGCAGTTGTTTTCCCTCTGCATACAGCTTCTCCAAAGGACTGTTAAATTGTATACATAGCGGCAAAATATGTTGAAATGCTTCATTTCATTTCATCCTGCTGTTTGGTTATGGTAACACTGCTGATGGTATTTCTGTTTATTTTTGCATTGTTGTTTTGTGAAAATGCTCAAACTTGTTCTTGCAGCACTTTGATGGGTGTATTTTTTATTAATATTTTTATAGCTGTTGTTTTTTCATTGAGGTGCAGATGAGATAAATTTTACCCATGGAACAAGAAAGGGGAGGTTCCCCTTAAGCTTCTAGTATGAGCAACAGGATAGTTAGATTTAATATTAACTATTCTTAGCTTTGACCATAAATAAAAACCTTAATGTACTGTAAAATTAATAGTTGAGGTGCAAAATAAGCATGATATCATTAGTTTTGTAAATGACAGAAAACAGACTGGAAAGATGAAACGTGTTTTCCTAGAAATCTGTCGGGACTACAGAAATATGACACAAACCAAATTGTGTGTGTGTGATGATGCAACATGGCATGGGTCATTACTTTAGGCAGTGCCTGTTAACACTGAAGTTGCACAGACTTGGATCAGTTTGTGAGCTAACTTAGGTGTATTTAACTGTGGTAGTTATATATAAACACAACAGATAAATTCCTCTTGCCCTAGATTGTCAGGGAATGTCTTCCTATTTTGACTTTTCCTTTCTCTGCTTTTTCCCAGCCCACAACAAAGTGATGAGGAAGGCTCAGAGCCATTACATAGATCAGAGCTTCCCATAACTCTCTATGCAGTTATTTCAGGCATAGCTAAGGCTGGAAGTGATTAGAAGTTACCATCTGGCTAGATATGTGGCACCTGTAGTGGGAATTTTTATGCTTTATGTAGTTTCCAGTGGACAATGAGTCTTTATTGCAAAACCTGCACTTTTGTGCTGTGCTGCTGAGCCCAATGGCAGAGCGGTTCTGGAGACTGAATACTGGCAATAACCTTTCTTGATCAGAATGGAGCCATCGTACAATAATAATGTAGGGAACTTCCTTTGCTATCCCAAATCTTGGGCTCCTAACGCCGTGATCAGACATCTACAGTGGAATAGCAGTTGCACAGACTTCCAAGCAGATACTTTTCCTTCAGGCGTCCACTGTCATATTGCCTTTTCATTTCATCACATAGGAGAACAATGCTCCTACCTTTTAAGATTTGCATGCGCATCTGCTGCTGAAGTGAGCACCTTGATATTGTGTGTGTTCTTTAACGGTGGTCCTTGCTGCTTGAGAAGCAATCAGTCTCCAACAGCTTGGAGAAATAGATCATACTCCTAGATGAGTAAAGCAAAGTAAAGCTTTTTCAGTAAAACTTTTATTAACGTTGAGACTTTTAATTCAACTCAGGAGGAACTCACTTTTAATGCATATGCATATTACTGTGCATTTTAGCATTCTTCCATATACGAAGCAGGTAACTTTAGAAAAGGCACCACAGTTCCAAGGTTTGGCATTCATTTCTTCATTCTCAGAAGTACATTCTTCTGAGGTATTTAGGGCAGAGAGGATTACACAGCCTGTTGGCCTGGATAGGTGGCTTGCTTCTCTGTCAAAGTCTGCGTTCTTGTGAAGTAAATGTAATTAAAAGTATGTTAAGTAAGAAAAGTTGAAAGTAGAAAAAGTAGTTATATACTCACACCTTTCAAAATATTGTATCATTTCTGTCTTTCCTCATAATTGCGTGCTGTGCTGGGCTCAGACAAATCTGTTATGTTTTATTTTAGCATGGCTAACTTAAAGATCGAACTGTCTAAGCTAGATAGTGAGGCCTGGCCTGGGGCACTGGATGTGGAAAAGGAAAAACTGATGCTAATCAATGAAAAAGAAGAGCTTTTGAAGGAACTCCAGTTTATTACACCACGCAAACGTACTCAAGATGAGCTAGAGCAGCTAGAAGCAGAAAGGAAGAGGCTTGAAGAGGAGCTGCATTCTGTAAAGAGCACACCCAGTCAAGCACTTGCTGAAAGGTAAGGGGTTGTTTCTGCTGGTATTAAATGCCTCTTTCTGCAATCTAACCTTTGTACTTGTTACAGACCCTGAACTGTGCCTTGATGGGCTGTTTTCCTTCAGTAACTGTTCTATGTAGGTCTTAATTAAATGTGTTATTAGCCCACTGGGCAGAAACACAAAGAAGTCTTCTGTACTCTGAGAGAATGCGAACACCCTGTATGTGCTCTGCAATATCAGTTGCTCTGCATTTCTTACCAGCATGAAAATGCCTGTGACAGATGTTAAATAACTGAGGAATGTCAACAGACCAGCAGGAGGGCAATACATCATTCACTAGTGTCTGATAATAGCAGCAAACTATTTGAACTCAGGTTACAAAGATTATCTTGATTGTTGCAACATCTGAAGCCTTTCATTGTGAGTTTTATTACATGCAAAAATGCAACCGAAAGAGAAAAAAAAGAAGAAAAAAAAAAAAAAAGTTGAGAGGAGAAGCATAATTGCTGCAAAACTTTCCTAACTTGTCGCTTCCTAACTGGCAACTGAAGCAACTCCCACGATAAATGGTATTAGCCAGATTCAGAGTTGGAGAAAATCAAAGGTGACTGTCACAAATGGACTTTTCATCAACTGTAAGTGGAAATAAACTTATGGGAATCTCTAGCACACATAAAATGCAATAAGCACAAAATGTCACTTTATTTATCAGTGCAGTATGCCTTACTGAAGTAATATAATCAGCATTGTAAGACTTTCCTACTTCCCGCTGTGAGGAAACACCTGCTGGTGCTCCGTTTCCACTCAATGGTGAAATTCTTATTTTTGACATTAGAAGGCGGCTCCTAAATTTTAACTGAGTAGTGAGGAAATTCCTTCTCGTTTCCAAATAAGTGTGTGTGAATTAGGCATGGTTTTTAAACGTATTTGTATACATCCTAATATTTAAAACTGCACCATACTAAGAATCCAAAAGTGTTATAGGATAATGGTTGTGTCCTACTACCCTTCTACAGGAGAAATTACCAGTCTGTCTTGATAGTATCCAAATTACAATGGCTCCATTGCTTTCTGTCCATTAATAAATGGACAATAAGTGGTAAATAATAAAATCACATAGACAAAAAATTTGAAACTAAGGTTTTGATGATAATGCTGTTGTAAGTAATAGCTGAGTCTTGACTATTACTGTGAATAATTAGCTTATTACATACTTAGTCTTTGGTTTTGGTTTTGAGTGTTTAGTGCCAAATAAAATTGTGCACATAACCTTTTTCCCACACATGCCAGATGCCAAACTTGGAGAACGGCAAGAAAAAACTGTTTCCCATTCAAGTGAAAATGAAACAGCACCTTTTTGTTTTGTTTTGTTCTGTTTTATTTTTCCAAGGGTAGTGACACAGGTAGTTATTATATCTTAAGATTCTTTTTCCTCTATTTTCTTCAAGTTATTCTGCTTTGATTTTTATTCTGCAGCTGAAAATGTGGAGTAGTCTTCTGCGGTTACTGTATGATTTCATGTCATACTCTGCTGGTTGAGGCAGTATTTATGGTGTTTTCTGGCTGGCTTCTGTGCCATTCCAGTGAAGCTCCAGTGAATCTCTACCTGCAGCTCTTTATCATATTAAAACTGTCTCCCTCTTGATGACTTCAGAGCAAGTCAGTTCTTTCACACCAAGCTAATTTGGAGATTGTTTCTGGTGTGTCTGCTATGAATTTAAAGAAAATCCTATTTTTTGTAGAGGAATTCAGATGATGAAACTTTTCCTGAATCTATAAAAAGGTTACAGTTAATTGTGTCAGATCAAACGTCATCATTTTATTCCTTAGAGACGAGGAAGATTCTGCTTTCCATTTTCGGTGGAGTAGCCGCACCACCTTCAAAGCGCAGCACTGTCATTGCATTACTATTTTCTTTCATAAAGTTTCATGAATACGTTAGGTTTCCAGTCTTTCACTGATACTGATAATAAAGCAACAGTATAAGAAGCTGTGGATTGTGTCAGGAGCATGATATGACAAGTTGTTTTTCCTTTTGTAAGTTGTTTTTTTTTTTTTTTTAAGGGGGAAGAATAAACAGGAAACTTGCTCTGACTTACAAACATTGCCAGTGTAGCCCTGGGTTATTTTGGAGAAGAGTGCTGAAACTGCCACTAGTAGATGTACTTGGAGTCAGTTTACAGAAGCAGGGTATAAATCGTAACATATCAGCTTCAAAAAAGCAGACAGGGCTTAGTCTAGCTGCCCGAAGAAGCCTTCCAGCAACTGCTCAGAAATAGCTGCATTGTGGAACTGCTGAGAACTGTGTGCTGCTTTATTGCCTCTGCATTTGTGTTAGGGAGAGACTCCATTACTTCTGGAGTCCTTGGCAGAATCTCGGTAATCACAGGCCTTTAGATGGATGCATGTTAATCTCCGTGATTGTGCTGCTGCCTGTAGTACTGCCCCCCCAGTCTTGTGTCTCGCAAACAGACGTGTCCACATAAATTTCCACTGAAAGGTGAAGTGTGTACGTGTTAACGTCTTAATGTTTTTGTTTGCTCGTTAAAGATTTTAGGCCTCTGTCATCAGTGTTACAGTCTATGATCGAAATGGGAGAAAGGTGTCTCAAATCACTCCTGCGATGAGCATTGGATGAATTCAGATCCGAGGGTTGCAAGGGGAGTTTACCCTGCTGATGGTTAGGGTGTTTACATGGTCTGTGGCATGTTAAAGATCCTGTCAATGCTATAAAGTAGGTTTCAAAGTATGGAAGTTGGCTTGATGTAGGAGGGAAAAAATAGCTTGAATCTCAATTAGTTGTGGGATAATGAATTTATTTATTGAAAAGTCACAAAAGAGTTAACAAAGAGTGCTGTTGCTTGAGAAAAGCGGGATAGATTGTGCTTTAAAAGAAGGCAGAAGGCACTATATAGTTAAAAGTGCTGGGAGGGAATGTCTGATACCCCAGTTGAGCTTAATTCTTGGCTGGGAAACCTGTGTGCATGAGCAGGGAATGAAATACCGCGTTATGCTTTTACCAGCACCAGCAGGTATTGGCAGATGAAGGCGTTACCGCGGTGTAGGAGCACACGCAGTGTGCGCAGTGAAGTGGAAGTTCACACCCTGGCTGACCTCGGGGTAACTTCTTCACCTTTGCATAACCCAGATTCGCTCGCTGAATGAGCATGGGTGTAAGCAAGTGCTTTTCATGCTTTGTTGAATCGAGGACTTAATGCCTTTTAACTGGTATCTTGCACTGGGGGAGCGAGTTCTGGGAACTCTGGAGTATTTCCTTCAGTTTGCATAAGAAAGCAATGGTTGATTTTTGGTTTTGTTCTTTGAAGTGTTTCTCTGCAGTTGAATTTTAATTTACACGTCTTTGAGATGCCAGAAAGGCCAGAGGAAAGGTTTCTGAGAATGGACCTGAAACCTTTTTAGAGTAATTTTTGTTGTCCCTCAGATTAGTTGCTTAAGAACTTGTTACATGTATCAGTTGACTGAACAGGGGCTAGAGAATACACTAATCCACAACTACAGCAGGGTTTTAGCTGAAACCACTGAGGGAAAGCAATTTATTTGGTGTTGCAAATGGAGTGATAAAAGGGAGTTATAAAAGGAAAAGCCACTGTAAGGGTTATTGAATCCTTTCTGTTAGCAGCCAGCCGAAAGGGGTGGGAGAACTCTACCGTTTGGAGCTGTAGAGCTAGGCTGGATGGCAGTGCAGGAGGTAATAATCCTGCTTTGTAATAAAGGTGAGCCTCAATAATGAGCATTACAATGCTGTGTTGCTCAGATGTGATGAAAAAACAGTTGGGAATGTAGATATTTTTACCAAGGACTCCTAAATGGGATCCGCCATCTCAGAACTTTACGTTTGGATCCGGCCTATTTATTGTGCTTTGTCTTTAGGAAGACTCTGAGATCAAAGGGAGAGCTTTAATATTAAACTCCCTGCAGCGCTACCCCAAGTTCTCAAGTTGTCAGTGTCAGTAGTGGTATCAGTGTTCTTTTGCTGTTTGTGGTGCTGCTGTTGTCTTCCCCTGAAACTATACTAAGTGAGGAGCCAAGCTGTAGCGTGGCTTTTTAAGACAGTAGTAGTGCAGATCTTATTTTCCTGAAGTTGTAGCTGTTTTCCCAGTGTTTGTGTGTCAGTCCTAGTTTCACTTGGTGCAGTATGAACGTACCAACGTGCTGCTCACTTGCACGCTTAGCAGGCTCGTTGCAGTGCTTAGTATTCTGCAGTCAAAGTCACTCTGCTGAAGTGGTTGGGGTTTAATGATAGGATTGAGAGCTAGTGCAGCCTCTTGGATTTTAGTAGTCAGCAACCAGATGAAAATGAGGGATGTTCACTGTGTTTCTGTCTTACCATGAGGTATTTTAGCCTTGTGACTATTCAGTAATGCTTTTCTCTACTTACGTGTACCTCTGTTTCCAGGTTGAAACTGGAGGAGAGAAGAAAAGAGTTGGTACAGAAACTTGAAGAAACTACAAAACTGACTACTTATTTGCATTCGCAGCTTAGGAGGTGAGGCTGTACTGCAGAATGTAAAACCGGGCTTCAGCAACAGGCTGGTGGACTTGGTTGTCTTGGATTTTTCTCTTAGCTGGAGGCTGAACAAAATTTGTTTAATATTAAAGTAAGAAAATGCAAGTATAATAGCTTCAAGCATTCTGCCTCTGTGTGAACCTGGTGTACCTTCAGATTTTTAGTAAATATTCAAGACCGGATTAAATGGATTTATTTTTGCATTGCTTCTATAATTAAACAGAGGTACATTTTCTTGCTCCAGTGTAAATAAATAAACAAATTGTGAATTCCCTAATTGGTCAGATCTCCACAATGCTGTCACTGAGGAGACAAAATTGTTCCTCAGGCATCTGTGTAAAATGAGAAGTGCAGCCTTTGATCTGCATAATGACCAGAGAGGCTCAGTGCATGCATGTGTACGTGTAAATACTTGTGTGAATAGGTGGTTCTGATTTCATTCTTCAACTCTGACTTGTGCTTTCTGTAGACAGAGAAGTACCCTCTGCAGGATATATTTTCCTCAGTCATTGTTTCAAAATATGACTGTGGGTTCATGAAATTCATAGTGATAACAAAGTAGTAATCAGTTACAGCAACTGTGAACTCAAACTCAGTGCTCTGATGGGAATTCTCATATTTAACAGCTCATGTATGGTCCTAAGGAAGAGTTTCTCCCATTTCTGGACTGCACCCTGGGCCACCAAACCATGTGTCCATTACGTCTATTTACAAATTCCTGAATTTGGTCAAACTCCGTATGTATCCCAGTGGGATACACCAGTCAAACAGCTGCATTAATGTTTGGGTACTGCTTGAAAAATACAAATGGGTTTTTAAGAGGAAAAATGTTTTAAAGCATTTTTAAAGGTCCCCTCACAATAAGCCATACCATCCTATTTTGGGGGTCTAAAATGGCTTAGCAATTTCAGACATCTCAGCCAGATCCTGTAAATTGCGTCTTGATTGGTGATCAGTTAGAGAAAGAGTCTTCTAGACTTCTAAAAATCCACCACCCCACCCTTTTTTACTGTAGTTTATGATCTTGTTTCTTTAAAGGGGATTGCCTTGAATTATTTTTCCTGCTGTTTTTCCCCCATCAGAGTCCTCCTGAGCCAAGTCAGTGGCACACAGTTTCTCTGGCTTGGCAGGGCTCCTTATCTTCGCTTATTAAGAGGAAAAGATCGCGTATTACAGCCTGTGCCAAGCTTATGTATTTCCTGTGCGTGCGGAGTGTCTTACAGACATGAAGTAGTTCTGCTGTGAGTCCTCTGCTTCTGAAAGCTGCCATTTCTCCCATGTGCTTCGGCAAAGAGCAGGCTGCATATATTTCTCTGGAGGTGGCAGCAGTCTTCTGCTGTCACAAGCTCTTTCTTTTGCTGTGACATTGACCCCCATGAGCACCCACACGAGGGTCATTTGAGGGAGCAGAGCAGCTGAGAAAGCTGCTGTCACTGCCAGACCAGTTTGTCAAACCCGCAGCCTTCTCCGGAAGAAAAGGGCCCTGGGAACAGGCCATAAAGCTGTTTAAAGTGCCCTGATGGTGTGCAGGTTGGGCACACTGAGCTAAACCACGTATGATCGCATAAAAAATGCCCTGAGCAGCATTCAGTGTAAGAAATCGTTACGGTGCAGCTCCCAGTCAGTCTTATCTCTGCTCCTACTGTTTCTGCTGGTTCTGTTTAGTAACATCAGTGTATGTTTTTGTTCTTTCTTTGCAGCCTCTCAGCTAGCACATTGTCTGTGTCTTCAGGGAGCAGTTTGGGATCGCTGGCATCCAGCCGGGGGTCTCTGAATACATCAAGCAGAGGGTCGCTAAACTCACTCAGCTCCACGGATCTCTACTATAACCCAGGCGATCAGATAACAGACTTGGACTATCAGTATAAGCTTGACTTCATATTGCAGGAAAAAAGTGGTTACATTCCTTCGGGGCCTATCACTACTATTCATGAAAACGAAGTGGTCAGCTCCCATGGGAGACTGGGTTACAGTGACTCTCCTTCAGCTGCAGACCACCCCAAACTGACTGAGCCTCCCAAATCTGTGACATCGCTGTCTTCCAGGTCCTCACTCTCCTCCTTGTCCCCCCCGGGCTCCCCTTTGGTTTTAGAAGCTGCATTTTCTGTCTCAGCTCAAAATTCCCCTCTGCATCACCTCACTACAGACTTTGAAGACTGTGACCTTTCAGGTGATTTTGCAGGCATTAGTCTCTGTGAGAACCAAATGTTATTGGACTCTGAAGCCAGAGCAGGATCTCAGATTCCTACAGACGATAAAGATCTTAATGAAAGCATTAGGCAGCCTCTGCCTTCTCTACATGAAGGAAGTTCAGGTAATTAAAAAAAAATGTAATGTCAAATGTATACGTAATGTGAAGATTTCGTACTAACAGATGACTTTTGAATAGAGATATCTCCTGTAGCTGAGGAGTAGCTTGAACATATGTTTGTCATTGTGGGCAGTAGTTTAAAAGGACACTACATAACTTCTAGCTTCAGGTGCAGAGAGCTGTGATCACCCCAGTTCCATCTACATTTGTTCAACAGCTGTCTCAGAAGGGAAATTTATGTGTTACAGACTTTATAGCCTGAAAAGTAATAGAAAAAATGAAAGCTGGATCTTGAAGACAAGGAGGCAAGGTGTCCTTATGTATTGACAGAATGTGTGGGGATAGGGCAAAAATACCTTGTGGTATTTCTTGGTAACTTGAAATCAGACGCTTTGTTTCTCACTGAAGGGTAAGTTACAAGCTGGCACCCTCAGTAAAAGAGATTTCTGGACGTAGAGTTTGAATTTTTGTGTGTATTTGAACCTGCTGTCACCAAAAGATCTGCAGTTCATTTTGGATGTGAGCTGAGGGACAGGACAAGTTACCATGTGCCATAGTGATACTCTCTGCCCATTTTTAACATGGATTTCATAGCTTTCAGCTTTTTATCCACCTGCGAGTTAGAACAGAGCACCTAAGCTAGTCTAGGTTCTCCCTACAGTCTGTGGGTAACTTCCAAAAGGATGAGTTGTCTGATCCCAAAACTTGCTTCCCTGTAAGGAAGATGGATGAATTGTCCTGTGAGTTATTGAAGTACCCTTGGTAACTGGGTAATGTTAACTTTGAGATGGCAGATTTAGGTGTAATGAATTCCGCTCCTAGTCTGTAGTAAAGGTAGTGCAACCCAGGGTTCTCACATTGTCACAGCCTTTCGCAGAGTCAGAACTTCAAAAATCCCAGCTGCCAGGACTCAAAGGCTTGTCCTTAGAGCGCTGACTTTGCTGCCAGTTGTTGAGGTTGACAGTACGTTGTGCTTTCTCTGCACGTTTACTTATTGACTTTTCCTAGTGTCATGCAGCAGATCCATTTTGCCAATGAAGAACCAAAGGAGCCAGATTTCCTCTAGCACTGAGCAAGAAAAAAAAAACACAACATGAAATGTATCTCATCAGCACGTGATATTCCCAGTTCTGCATTTTTGGGGCTGAGCTAACAGTGAAGTATCTAACAGAGAAGTTTGGGTGTCTTAGAATTAAACTATAGCCTAGCTAGAGAGTGCATTGTCCAGATAAGTTACCAAGTTTGAACTCTTGTGCCTGGAATTTGCCAGTTTGCCAAAAAAGAAAAAAAGTACCAGGACATAGACACATTTTAACGAGCAAATTATTATTTTTTTAAAATATCAAGGAATTGTAACATCTTTTGGTTCATTAGCTCAGCTTAGTGCAATATCAGAGAGGGAGAGGAAGTGTCATTTTGTCCTTTGTCCTTTCAATATAATGTAACACAGTAGTTATTTTGTTTTAGAGCTATCTTACAGAACATGGAACAAATAGTTAATTTCCCTGTGCATATTTCAGCAGCATATCCTTTCCAAACTACCAACTTTCTGTCTGTCTTTGCAATCTGGCTGCAATCCATCTGGTCTGAAAGCTGAATTTAAGACTGTTTGGAATTTAGGAACACAGGGCTGTGAGGAATCATTTTTTTGGAGAAATAATGATTTAAAGAAATACATTTTTCAAAGGCATTATGTGGTTGTCTTTTTGAGGACCTGTAATTCTGGGTAATGTCAGGGTATCTTTTAAGTCTATAGACAGTTACGATTTTAAAGTATAAATTCATCCTGGTATTCATCACTGATACTTTCTTATATAGGGTCCCATATATTATTTTAAAATCTGCATTTAGATTGCCAAAATGAGTACTCAGATTTTGAAAAGCCAGAAATGAATGAATTAAGCTTCCTATACTACAAGTTTCCACAGTAAAATGGGCCTCGTGGTGAGGCTTCAATACATTAGAAGTGAGGTATGGAGCTGGGATAGGTTCAGTGCTCCTACTTTAATTTCCCTCTTGGAGCTGCTGCAGTGGTGAATGGGAAGGTTTACAGCAAACTCAGCTTGAGACATAAAACCTGCACAGAAAATCTCAGCCTGATAGTACAAGTTTTACAAGACTACGAGTCTGAATACTACAGAATCTGAATTTGGGGGTAGACTAACAGCAGAAGACGGTATAGGTAGTATTTTCATGTCGTAAGCTCCCATGGCTATTTAGATGCAGTGCTCACCACCTTCTGTCTGTCCCTGACTTCTCTCCACAGGTGAACCATACACACATTTGCCCCTCTGTACATGTCCCTGCTGTCAGAAACCAAGTTGGAATATCATGTAGTTCTTCCACAGTCAGTCTCTGTCATTGTCAAAGTCAATTCAGGCTGCTGTGGTAATTCCTAAGGGTAATCAATAAATCATGTCATCACCTTCACCCCTCGTGGGGGGGGGAAGGGAAAGAGCACTTCATCATCAAGGAAAAAGCATTCCTACTGCCATAAATAAAAGCACAAATGCAGCAATCAATCATCTAATCTGAAGCCTTAAATTTTAAACATCTTAACAAGATGTAAAGTCATGATTCAGGTGGGGACGATAATGCATACCAACATCCTCACCCGTCGGCAGATAAAAGTACTGCACAGGCCCTCACCATACCACACTGCAGAGCGTGGCTTTCACTGAGTGCTGCTGCCTCGCTCTGTGAGCCTAGCAGATGAGTAGGAGCTGAAGATTAAAGGTGAGCAGTAGCTGATAGTAAAGACTTCATAAAATAAAATAAAAAATTGATGATAGTAAACTAGAGGGTGTTTTTCATTTCTAGTTGTTAAATTGCTGGGAAGAGAGCTTCTGTCTGACTTGTGAATATTTAATAAACAGTCAGCACTCAGTCACTTTGCATGTAGCTGAAGTGTTACAACAGTGCAGAATGTGAACATGGCAAATGCAGGTTCAAAGATCAGGATAATTGGAGTTAATATAATGAAGATAATGAAGGATAATAACTAGCTCAACTGATACAGGTGATGATAGAAGCATGTATCTTTGGAAAGGAATAGTAGTTGTACATTTTGAAGTTCATCAGTTTGGAAATATCCCCTAGACAGAATATGCGGTAAGAGTAATACAGTCTCAGAATGTTTAATGATGTGGAACAAAACCAGTCTGTGATACTCAGTTAAGGGTCACTGCTTTCAACTTGACAGCTTTCTAAGCTATGCACTTCTCTTTTCCTGACTATTAATCTCTTTGACTAATTTTCCTTCTTCTTTCTTTTCTTAGGTGTTGACTTACCAAGAAGAGCAGCTGGTCACCTGCTTGCGGAGAAAACAGCTTGTGTATCTGCTGCCGTGTCTGATGAGTCTGTAGCTGGAGATAGT
This sequence comes from Aythya fuligula, assembly GCF_009819795.1. Taxonomy (NCBI): domain Eukaryota; kingdom Metazoa; phylum Chordata; class Aves; order Anseriformes; family Anatidae; genus Aythya; species Aythya fuligula. The sequence continues at coordinate 20,817,311 of NC_045562.1, read as the reverse complement.
GGTGTATATGAAGCTTCTGTGAAACAGTAGGTTTGAGAAATAATGCAAGGTTTTCCACCCAAAATTACACATTTCCATAAGCAGTTATGTAGTATCAGCGTAAGGAGCTTAGACATTCTGTGCAGGTTCTGCCATGTGGCTGTATTGACACTGCTCAGAGCGACTTTTGTTACTTATTGTTTTATCTGAATTTTATGACTGCAAAGCATTTTGCTTGAATATTTGCTTTGTTAAAAAGTGGGGATTGGAAAGATGAGAAGATCCCTAGTTGAAACTTTAGTATAAAAATAATCCAGGCTAGGGTTTAATATTCACATTGCACTGTGGTGGACAGCATACAAGAAGAAAAGTATTTGCTGCCATTGCTTTTTGACAAGACATGACTTCCATGGGATTCTTCACACTTGTTTCTGTGGTATTTTCACTCTTCTAGCAGCAAGAAGAATAAACTTTAGACTGGATAACAGAAGACTGTTGCAAACTGTGAGAGAAACTAAAATCTTTATTTTCTATCTCAGTGTTGGCAAATTCTTGACATTAAGAATTTTTTGTCCTTTGAGTATTCTGAGGGGTATTTTTGCAGGATGCTTACAAAGATGTAGATGCATGTCTTCTGTTGCCAGGCTAAATGCTTTTTTATTAGGACAGATAAAGGTGTATTATGGTATCATAAACAGGCTTTATTGGCCTCTGGTGAAGGTATTTCTACTTGCGCAGTCTTCCATAAATTAAAAGGTAACAAAAATGGATTTCACTAAATAGAAAAGCACAAATAAAAAAAATAAAAAAAGGATTTGTCATGAAGTATTACAGTGGCCATTCCATCCCAGCGTAGATCACGGACCCACCCTGAATTCTGAATCCTAGTAGTTTGCTCCCTATGTTCAGTTAGACATAAAGCATTTTCTTACACTGAAGTAAACTTCTGTGTATAAAAAGGACAGCACTACTTCTTTCAGAAAGCATTTCCTTGCTGTATGGGTGATGGAGCTCTAGAATAGGTTGCCCAGAGAGGTAGCAGAGTTCTTCCTTTGAAGTGGTAGTGGAGACTTGCTTCCTTCTTTGAAGATCTTGGAGATCTTCAAAGCTGCCAGGATATGGTCCTAGGCTGTCTGCTGTAGGTGTCCCTGCTTGAGCAGGGGGATTGGACCAGATGACCTCGAGGGCCCTTCCAGCCTCAACCACTCAGAAAATTCAGCCTCCACTTGACTAAGTGACTGTGATTGTTTGGTTTAATTCACTAGCCATTCCATTATTGTCTTTCCACTTTCAGTTCTGAACCACTGTGATCAGATCACTTCTGCTCTGGTTATAAGCGCAATGGATAGAAATGAACAACCATGAAACTAAAAGCCATGGATGTTCTGTGAAGCTCTTTAGCTGTCCTCTCCAGTGACTGGAGGGATAGCTGGAAAACAGACAAAATTCCTGTCTTCTCCCTGGGGTTATTCAGGAAGAGACCTGCTCTATTACTCAGGAAGAGAGAAGAGGGGACGGTTGCATCCCCTCAGCCTGTACACAAAAGCAAACTCTTGCCATTTGTGCAAGCCAAGATTTACAGGTACTAAGTTTTCTGTGATAGTTCCAGGTCTCAGCATTCTTAATTCTTACTGAGTAGGAAGTAGTGAAGAGGTAGTAAGTGCCTCTGTGTGGTTCACTTATGTTTAGTATCTTTATGAGCACTCCGTATGGAATAACTTAAAAATTCTTGGTGTGCTCCAGTTCTGTGATTTCCACTATATAGACCAGTCCTTTGTGTTGAGTAATTTAAGGCAGGGGAGGAAATAAATACACCCTATCATATTAGCCAGCTGCTAGGAAATGAATAGGAACGGGAAACCTCTAGATGTAGAGTCTTAAAATAACGCTTGGTAACATATGGAATATCTGCATCATTCTCCACATTTCCTATTTTGACCAGCATTTATTGATCCCAACAGTCTGTTTTTAAAGATCATTGAAGCACATTAATACCACGTCCTCATTCAAACCTCACAGAAAATTACTGTATTTTGCTTGTTTGTTTGTTTTTGTCACACTGATTCTCTGTAATTCCATTCTGTACTGGAGTTGCTCTTCAGCTGCAAGGATTGAGTCCTTTTGGTTCTTTGAATGGCTTTGAAAACAGGCTCAGAAGAAAGATCTTTCTTGTTTGCACAGAAACCTCTTCATTATAGAGTTCCTCTTAAATGTTCTCTGAAGCCGTATTTCGTATACAGCATACATGTGGTCCGATGCTTATCAGAAACCGTACTTTCCAATTTTGTGTCCAGGGGGATAAAGAAGTACTAAACGTGTATAAAAAGTCATCAGTTTTTCCCTTGCCTGTTAGTCTGGTTTGCTTCAGCAATCATTAAAAGGCCTTTACAGCTCATTACTGGAGTTGTCAAAACATCCAGGCACCAACTATCTTAAAACAGGAGTTGCTATTGTGTAGGCCGTGAAATTCTCATTTGGACTGCGTGCTGCAATTAAATCAGCCTGGTTAGGAGAATACATATACGTTCTGTGCGTGCGTACCTCAATTATTGCTGAATCTAAGTACAATTTTCCTAATGATTGAGTATTTGCTTGTTTGCCCTAGACCAAACGAAACCGAGGACACTGTATATAGTGAAGATGATGCAACAACTCTCGAGGCTGCCCAGGTACAGATAGGACTCAGGTGAGTGAGCAGCAAAGGGAGTATTTGTCTTCCTATGTAAAAGCAAACAATGAGCTTTCCTCACGTTGTCCTTTCTTTAACAGATACGACCACAGCAATTCAAGTTTTGTGATAATCATAGGCCAGCTTAGAAATCTTCCAGCGTTTTCTGTCCCCCTTGGCTCTAAAGTGTAAGTCAAAAAATCACTGAGTAGTAGTGTTGAAATATGAGAGTATAATAATACATTGTGTACATTTTTCAAAGGAATGGATTGATTTACTGCTTAACAACACTAAAATATGTATAAAACATTTCTAACCATAGTAGTACTTAGCTTATACAGATTCTATCAATGCTGCAGGAAAAAGAAGTTACCAGAAAATTTGTACATTAAAGTGGAATACTTAATATTTATGTCAAGGGCATTTATGTTCACCTGGGAAGATAGAGGTTTGTCACAGCAAAATCTGAGGCATTGATTGACATTTAAACTTTTTTTTTTTTTTTTTTTTAATTAAAATGAAAGTTAGCACTTAGGCTAAACAAAACTGGTAAGCACTTCATCTTTTATTTGTCTGTTTACCCATCATTCTGGCCTGATGCCAGTAAATTGGCTAACAAATATTAAAAAGAATGCTCCAGTGAACTGTCTTTTAAACACAATTTTAATTTACTTTATCTACTATTCCTACTTCTTTTCTAAACGTTTCCTAATTGTATTTCTTAATCTACTAAAACGGCTACTTCCAGTAGACCATACAAATTGCTCAGCTACACTTAGGTGAATACTACAGCAGCATTACTGAAATTACATTACACTGCCACTTAACTTTGGGATTGGTTTGTCAAAAGGCTGTACGCCTGCTCTCCAGGCTATACTTGATAACCAAACAACTTAGATCTCACTCTTTATCCCAAAAAGCTGAACATAATTGGGGAATAAAAGATATGCCTAAATTCAGAAAGCAAAATCAAACTTCTCCCAGACCTAATTTCTTCTGTTTCATTTCATATAAAACCAAATTTTTAATAATACTAACAGTATGTACAAAATCACTACCAAAAGATACAGTAATACTGCTGTAACTCTGGGGAGAATAATTTATTTTTTTCTCAGTTTTTTGCAGAATACTTTTCCTTGACCCACTTTTTCTTCTTGCTTTAGATAGCTTCATTGTATTCTGTTCTACAGTGAGTATCAATAATATTTAAAGCCAATACCAGAAATAGGTTAGTGCGTAGGCACAGAGAAGATGCAGAACAATTACTGGTTCTCTATTTGTGTGTATGAGGTGCTGTGCACTAGGTAAATAACATCGACAAATTGCATTAGGAATGTCTTCGCTCCATCAAATCACTATTAAAGTGAGACTTTCAAGTTAGGTGATAACTACCTTTATTCACACAGTATCCATGCGTATTTGTTAAATAAATAGAATGTGGCTGCCTAACAATTTCAAGATATTTCCTAAACTGAAGTTCAAGCTTTCAGGCCACATTCTTCTAAGTCTCACTTCATGTCTTACGAATTAGTCTTAAGCAGCTATGACCCTAACTATTTTCTTCCACATTTTTCTTAGTTTTCTGTTTTCTTTGAAGTTTTTGTATCGTTTGCTTTTTTAAAAGATTAAAGGACATGTTGCTGCTTTTCAGTGCTGCTCCCACAGTTCTAAGACTTTAGTTTTTACCTCTACATTTTTATTTTTTTTTGGTAACTAACATTAACATCATTTTTCCTCCCGTCTGTGACATGGTCTTCACTGTTCCCAGTACTACACCAGAGGATAAATTTGGTTAGGGACAGAAATAGCTACCTCTTCTGCTACTACCATCCCAGATGCAGACATTCCTTTTGGGGAAATGCTTGTGGAAGGCATGGGGTGGGGGAGTAGTTTTTTGACCCCTTCTCTCTTTTTCACCTATTTGATTCCACCTCTGATTTGTTGCTGTTTCATTTTCTTGCTGTGCAGTCCTTTAGACGATTGGGGTCAACTTCTATCACACATCACCAGCAAATGCTAGTTTAAATACAGGTAAAGGTTTTGTTTTGTTTCCGGCAGGTACATTAGAGTAGCAGTACTTCCATCCTCAGCCGATACCAGCTGTCTGTTCCGCACAAAAGTCCATCCGGCCATGGAGACCATTTTATTCAACGAGCTATTCAGAGTGGCCATTTCCCAAGTAACACTGCTCCAGAAGACACTGAGAATAGACGTGTGTGCTGTCAGTAGAAATCGTCGGGAGGAGTGCTTGGTATGCAGGTTTACTGCTGGCTTTTTTTGGCATGCATTTGTTTATTGTGTCTCCTCTAATTTTTGAGGGTCAGGGCCACTGAAATTTCACAGTACTTGCTTCAGATTTTTTTTCCTTTTCATGCTTATTGATTTAATACTTAAAATACTGCCTTTCTGTTAAACTCCAGATACACAATCTAAGCCTGGATGGATGTTTTAGGAGGTGTTTTGATAATTCTAACACTGCGTTACCTTAAGCCTTTAGCTATAGACTGGTACTGCAGCTTTGCAGTTTTAGATATTAAGAAATCACATATTTAATGCAACATTAACACTAGACTGTAAAAAGCTGAATGAGAGCCACAATACATCCAAATAAATCATTGTGAACCCTCCTTACCAAACCTTGAAACCTTATTACCAAAGAACAAAATTAAGCTAAATAAAGTTTTGCACATTGTTGTAGGTTATATTAAGTCCACTTTTTTAGTCTTGGTGATCTGTAGAAATAATAATAAAGCATAACATTCACAGACCAGCCTATTTCAAACCAGCTTTCTTGTATTCTGTCGTTAATTGTTGTCATTGCCTAATCAGTGATGCTTCATTTACTTTCAGATTGCTTTTGCACTTTCTGGTGCAAATCAGCCTACTTTTTCACCACAAGTCTGACTTAGTAGCACAGTGAGATTTTCAGTTAAAACGCCCTGAAGAGATGCTGGAATTCTGTAAAGGTTCATCAGACCAGATTACTGAGAATGGCCTCTCACTTTCAAAAATGCAGAAGTTAACTTACTTCCTGGGGGATGTGTTGGCCTTTCTCAGTGTGTTAGCAGACTGAACTCATCAGCTTGACTGATGTGAAGAAAACCAAGAGGTTTCCCCTCAGGTGGAGGAACAGTCAAAGACCAAAAATGCAACAGAATGGAGGATTCAAAGGTGAAGGGAAAAAAATATAAAAAAAAATATAAAACAACAAACCAAAAGACATAAGGGCTAATCACAGGATCAAATGAAAGACTTTGGAATATGACCCCCAGCAGAAAGCCCTGGGCAACATGACCAGAGTCTTGGCAAGAGCTATGTACTCAGCCCAGTAGCTGTGAGAATAATTTGCTTTGCCAAAGAACGAAGGGTTGTAATCTCCAAGGCACAGCCCCAAACCAAGTATTTTATAATTTCCCAGAGTGCCAACTCAGTGGATGTTAGTGCTTGTCCAAATGAAAGGGTTTCTTAATCTCCTTTATATAGTGTCTTTTCATCTGCTTCCTCACTGGTTAGAGCAAACAAGGTCATCCATTATTGTTTGCTGTATTGATGATTTTTGTGGTAAAACAACTGAAAAAATTGACTAAAACTTGCTGCCCCGTGAGTTGACGCTGCAGGTTTCACTGACACAGTTTTCCATTATTGAATGCTATAGAAAGCAGGCATATGATATGTTGATAGAGAGGGATTTGTGTGCGTGCATGTGGGGAGAAATTCCATATACTGAAACAAATGGACAGCAGAATGGACAGTTTGGGCCTTCCCATGTATTTCTCTTTGTTTAATTAGCAAGGGAGGGAAATAGAAAAAATGTACAGTTAAAAAGAAAATTAAGATCCGTGTCAAATTTGTGCTGCCTAATTTACCTGATAAATTCTGTAGAATTTATTTTCAGCTGTCTCGCAGGAAAATGACAGATATGAACTTCTTTCTTTCCCTTTATTTTTGCGCAGGCTGGAACTCATATCAGTCTGGCAGATTTATCGTTTTCTGATGAGACTTGTACTCTGTGGTACAACCTTTTGCCTTGCAAGCAAATTCCTGGCAAAATAAACAAGGAACAGAATGAAGAATCCATGTTTCTGTTAAGCAAGCAGTCTTCGGACTCACTGGACTTGGTGAGTGATGTGTTGGCTATTACTGTAATAACAAGGAAAAAAGCCAGAGACTCTACTTGTCATAGCACTATGATTTTGTGCATATTAATTGTCCTCCCCCAAGACCTAGTCATGCAGTTTTGTTCATATTGACTTTTTGTGTGAGTGGATCTTATATGGTGTTACAAGCTTGTTGCTAAATGTGGCTAGGGATGAGGCTTCGTAGTGGATTACAGAACTGCGCTCCAGTTCACAACACTTGAGCTGTTTCTTCTTGAAAATAATCTTAACAAAGCTTTTATTAACATTACCATTGGCTTTCATATGCATGTATTAAAAATTACTATTCATTATTTGAATTTGTATGCTTAAAAAAAGCCATTTACGCAAAACACTTGCCAATTTTTCTAGTTAAATAAGCTTTTCTGCTTCAATGCCTCCTTAAGAGAACTACATTTAAAAATGTGACTCTAAAGAGCAATGTGTTTTTTTTTTTTAACCTAGTGATATTACAAGAAGAGAGACAAGGTACTACAGGAAGACAGAACTATATTTGATTCCATTATCATTTTACAAATAATCTATTTTTGATTGAGATTTATTAGTTAATGTGCGATACGGTGACAATTCAAAACCCTTGTATTTGTGATCTAAGTCGCATTTTTGCTGGCACCAGGGTAATACAGCTCTTGTGAGTTGTGATTTTCTTTTTGCTTATGTTATATATCACTCCGTTCTGTTTTTCCCTCTCGTTCCTTGTAAGCAGGATGCTGTGTCAGCTCTGCTGGAGAGGACATCTGCTGAGCTGGAAGCAGTAGAACAAGAGCTGGCTGAAGATGAGGAGGAGGAGGATGAACAGGAGCAAAGGGGCTCTGAGGAAGACTGGTAAAACCACTTTTTTCCCCTTACTGTTCAGGCCTGAGTCTGCTCCTTCTCCCTTTCCATAGACAAATGGAAAGGCTGTACTTTCAGAGGAGATGGTGGGGAGGAGACTCATTCTCTTTTGTGATCAATTCATTCACCTTCTTTTAGGTTTACAGTGTCTTGGCTGCTCTGTTAACTCCCATTGCCAATGCCCCTCCATGCGCATCTTCCTGTGAACCCATTTGGGGTGTCTAAGCCACTGGAGGTGTACTAAATGTGTTCTATTAAGTGTTAGTTGCATTAATAGGATTTGAAGGGAGACCTGCTGCCCAACAGAGTCAGCTTCCACTGATCATCTTCTTTTTGAAGAAGCTGTGAACTTTCCCCAGAAAGAAGCTTCTTGCTACATTGCTATGTTGAGTGGTGTTTCCATGCAATTTTTTAGCTACAGTGTAAAAATAAATACATACTTTTTTGCGGGGGAAGAAGGGACTTGCTCATTGGTTTTGTGGCCAAAGTCCTTCAATGTTATCAGCACACAGCTATAGTATATAGCACAGTGCTATTGTAATGATCCTGAAGGTGATCTGTAGTAGAACTTGCTGGGTTTTATTGGTGCATATAATAAAAAGTGCTTTCATGTGAACTTTTTGGAAACATTTCAGTGACACTCATTTTCCCTGTCAGGAAAACATGTGCATTATACATGGGTGAAGGCCTTCCAATACCTTTGTGCTGGATATGGTGGGCTTTATCAGTTCAAGAATAAACCTGGGCTACTTTTGTTTGTACAGGTTAGAAATGCTCGTAGAAGCATCTGATGAAATAGTTGACGAAGAGGAAGATGGCATTAAGCTGGCAGTAGAAGGCAGCTGTCCTGATGACATGGGGTTATTCACTGATGCAGCAGAAATGGAGGAAGACAAGGACAGAGAGAACGATGATGAGGGCCATGAAAGCCAGCAAGCTGCGGTAATACTAACACTGGTGAGTATTTTGGAATATGCATTCCTGTGGTATCTTTATATGTCTGAAGACCTGTTTCTGAGCAGTTAATCTAGAAATCTGTCACATCTGAGCATTCACAATTTGATGCGGCATTTACTGTAGGACTTGTATGTATTTTTAACAAAACTTTTGTGGTCCGTTCTGAACCATACAGAAGGCATTTAACAGATATGCTTCACAGAGCTTTTAAGTTAAAGACGATTAATTAAAAATGTCAGTTTTCACCTTTTTTTGTTGCACAGAGAGAATATTTAAGGTACAGGTGCAGTTCAGTAGTTAAAATATTTCTGCATGCCCATTTCGTTGTTGCCTATTTTCTTCTGATTTATCTGCTCTGTTTCGCTTCTAATAAATAGAGGGAGAAACAGAACAGGGATCAAGATCTTTAAACCAGTGAGGGGATTTCATTATTTCTTCTCTTTATATTGGGGCATGAAATACAAAAGCTGCTTAGCAGAGCAGAGGCAGAAAGACTAATTTAACATAAAATTCCAAAATGTGCATTAAACTGTACTGTTGAACTACTCACACATTGCACATAGCAAATCCCATGTTCTTGTCAACTGTTTACCTAAAATTATACTCTACTATTTGGAGAGCACCTTTAGAAAACCTTTCATACAGATATGCTTGATGTGGTAGCACGAACTCTAGAAATAAAATTTTAAGAATGCTTTTTAGCACCTTACTGAAAATACTGGTGCATATATTAGACCTACAGATTCTGTAAAATAACAAGGTAAAAAGACGAGTAACAGCTTGATCCTTCAAGTTTGTGACAATACAAAAGTTTGACGGTGGACTTGCTTGAAACTGTAATTAACTTCCAATTAATGTGCAAAGATGTCAAATGAACCGAGGCTGTGGTACAAAAGGACTGACAGTCTTCTGGGTAGCAGACAAATATAGATCAGAGCTCTAACTCAGCAAGGGGAGACATCAAGGAGACCATCTGAAGGTTAGACACACATGTAAGTCTTTTGCTAAGCCAGGGCTAGACCTGGACAGTGAGTAAAAGACAGAGACCTGATTACAAACCAGCCACACAACAGATGATCTTGTGCCAGAGCCTTTCAGGACTGCAGTTGTGCTATTTAGGCCCTTGTATTTATCACCCGTGCGCTCAAAATCATGAAGCTCATTAAACTACCTGAGTTGGAGAAAATGCCCCAACGCACATCAGTAATACCAAACGTGCCAGCTGCTGCAGTGCTCGTTGTAGCCCTGCTGTCAAGGTGATTGCTGTGTGTTAGCACAGACTGCGCCACCTATGGGGATGCTGCACCTGAGGCTCCCCGTGACACGCTTGGGGTAACCATACTAGGCAGCAGCCCCTTCTGAGGGCCAGCAGCTAGAAATGTCTTCTGCCTGGGTTTCACAAGGCTGGCAAAGCTCTGTAGAAGCCCCACTGCTGGGCCTTTGGGGCTGTGTGACTGTATGGAAGGGCCAGGGCAATGCAACTTTCCCAGCTGCTGCTTGCAGTGCACGAGCACCATCTCTGGCATGGCAGAACCTCGTTTTTCTGCAAATGCCGAACAAAGCCAATATAAATACAAATGCAGAGTCATAACAACAATAATAATAATCTCTGCAAATGGCAAACCAAAACACTTGTTGTACCATGGCTGTATCACACCATCTGCAGGGCAGCAAAGGCAAAAGCCTTGGTTCTGTTGGATACACAGGGTACCTTCAAAGACTCCCCCCAGTGCCTCTACACATTTGGGAGTTTTGCTTTTCTTTACTTGTCGTAGTTTCTCTGTTATGTGCAAGATGATTTTTGCCACTTGTCTTTTTCCATCCCGTGTAAGGTGACAAGAATGCTTGTAAAATCTGAAGACATAGAAACTATGCAGTGGCATGTGTCTGGATACACTACTTATAAACCTCATTTCTTTTGATAGGTTGATAAAGAGACTAACACTGAGGAACCAGTTAATGAGAATGCAACAGTCCGACCCAAGGACAGGGCCAGCTGGAGCTCCAGACAGCGTCCCTTTGTCAGGAACAGCATGATAGTGCGCTCACAAACCTTCTCTCCAGGCGAGCGGAACCAATACATCTGTAGGGTAAGAGGAAAAACACTTGGAATGAAGAGCTATTAACGAAAGAGTCATTTAACTTCTTGGGAATGATGCATTAATGACAGTGAGTCATGCACCAATTTTCCCTGCAAGAGGCAGAGCCTGTGCTTTCTCTCAGTTTGTTCTTTCCCTAACTGACCTGATGTGTAGGAGAACTGCCTTCAGCAAAGTTTTGTGCTCTTGCAAAACTCCTTTACTAGGGCAAAAATAGATCCTATTGGAGAGAAGTAGCAAAGTCCTGTCCTGTGCTGGCTGTCTGCAAAAAGTGTTTTGCTGCACATGAGCAGCTACAGCTCTCACACGGCAAAATAATTTGTTAAAACAAAATAGAGTTCACTGTAAATTGCCATTACATTAACATATTTTAATAATATAACCATTTAAATGTAACAGTGTGGAAAGAGCTCAGTCATCAATTGTAAATATCACTTTGTATCTTAACTGGTTTTAAACCTGGGCAACCCGAATCCTGCTGTAATTACCTCTTTGAAGGATGTGTGAGCACAGCCTAGGGGCTAAGTTTTAAGCATGGCTTTAATGACAAAGTTATCCAGTCTCTATAATGGTAGTATGGGGGGGGGGGGAGAAAAAAAAAGAATATTTAAATTATCAACTCTATTGCTGCTCAGCTGAGAAAATCATGTGTTTGAAGATTTAAAGCATGGACTACCAGCTCTATAGATTGTCATTTACAGATACCCTAGAAAAGGCAGGTTATTTTGATCTTCATTTTCTACAGGCTACTCACACAAGTGTGACTTTTTAAAATACTTGATGCTTTAAATCTTCTCCAGTTCAGTTAGAGGTGGTTGCATTTATCATTTGGAAATGGTAATGTTGGTTGCCTCTTTATAATTCTCATTGGCCTAAAAATCTATCGTCAGTATGTAAATATTTAAATGACTATTCATACATATGAATGAAAAGTAGTGGATAGTATTGTAACAATCTGTACATGATTTGGATAGATCATTGGCTGAATTCAGAACTTAGCCTTCATTTTAATTCATTTTAATTTAATACTGGCAACTGTCTATAGTGGCAAAAAAAAAAGGAGGGGGACCATTAACTGTGGAGGTCATCTACAGGAAGTGACGCTAGGTGCTTTGATGGCTTAGTTAGTAAAAACCCATGAGTTTTCTGCATCCATAAAGTTCTGCACTTTTGTAGCTTAGAAACTTGCCACGTACCTGCTGCCTGAAGCCAGAACCTGAAATAACAAGCTGTGACCAAAACACTGTCTCTGTCATCACGTACAGTATAGTATGTCCTGGAAGCAAAGTAACCAAGAAAAAAAAACACGTTTGCACAAATCCGTCTTTTGCAGCTTCAGAAATACTCATGGTCCGTTGCCTGGGCTCAGGAGTGGGCACTGTAGCTGCATCCAAGCCTGTGGATAGGGCTGAGCACTCATGTCTCCGCGGTCTTAAGAAAGTACCTGTTCTCATATGATGCTACAGCAAACAAACAGAACTATTTTTGAGGCCTAAAGGACAGACCCGAAGTCTGTTGGCACCTTTGAAAAATCTCCCTTGAAAAGTGCTTAAAACAGTGGTCAGTGATGACCTCCACCTGTGTGTATCCAGGGGTGAGTTCCCAGCAGCATCTCCGTGGTGAAAAGACAGACTTCTCTCTAGAGAAGTGTATTCATGTTGCAAAAGTAATTTATTTCTCACCCCAACTCCCAGTCGGTCCTGTATAAACATGCTTTAGGGCTCTGGCAAGTTGGTTATTGAAATGTTAGCAGAATGATTCTTTTTATCTGTCCTTTTCTGAGGAGGTGAAAATAAATATTTAGATAGATGCTTCTGTTTTCTTTGAAGATTTACCACCACGCATGTTGATGCATCTAACAATCAGCCTGTGTTGATGTATGTGGGACTGATGCTGTAACTAAGAAAAAAAACCCTGTTGTTCTGTGGTGGATATTTGAGAAGGAAAAAGTACTTCAGAATGAAGTTGTACACACACCTGTACTTTTTACAAATAGTAATACAAAACAAAAGGTGTATGTCTACAGAAATTTTCCTTCCCTGTGGTAAATTTGTTAAAGCCTGCCCCAAGTAAAAGAAATCCATAATAAATGAACTCTGTAGTATAGTCTGCAGTCATACAGAAGCCAGCCAGTGATTTGGTGGTACTTAATAGCCAGTTATCTTCCTTGATTCCTGAACAGTCTACTAGTTAGTTCAGTAAGATCAGTGATTGTCATGGCATAGGAGCAGAAATTTAGAGTAGATGCTCTAGTTATTTTTTCTTGTATTTTACATGTATAGTAAGAATGACCTACCTGTATGATCAACACTGAGGCTTTTGGACTGTCTTCATCAATACAGATGTATTTGTATGTGAAGATGCTTTATATCTCTGTTCATTATATACATTTTGACAGTTGAATCGAAGTGACAGCGACAGCTCAACACTGGCCAAAAAGTCTCTCTTTGTGAGAAACGCCACAGAAAGGAGGAGCCTAAGAGTTAAACGGGTGAGTGCTGCATTACCTGTGCGGTTTAAGGGAAAGAGTTTGGAGATGAGGAATAGCAAGTAACTTAAGCCATATGCTTTATTTCAAGTATTTGAGCAAAAGTGATGCAAGTTACCAGATGTAGACTCTATTTTCAAGTTGAGACCTCCCCACAATGGTCTTTATCCTTCACTATCCTCCACTGACAAAGCTTATGTTGCTCTAGTTGTGGCTGGAGCCAGCAGCAAGGTGCTGGCGCTCAGCATTGCAACATCTACTGTTGGATTTTAACATGTTACCGTCAAAGCAGTCTGAGTTAAAGAACCGTAGTGTTACAAAGAGACCCAAGGCAGCCTAAGCTGCACAAATGTGAACATCAGCAGCATGCATCTTGAGCAAATTTTGATGGAAATTTCAAGGATTCAGATATGCTTTTAAAGTTGATTTACTCTTCTCCAAGAGTGTATGAGGAACAAAGTGACTGAAGGAGAAGAGAGTAAGATTATTTTTATTTTACACAGAGTTCATTCTTATAAGTTATGAGGTATATTTTAATCCTGACTGCAACTAAAAATACGCTTCCCCAGAAGGGTTGTTACCAGGTAGCAGGATTACATTTGGCATAAGAAAGAAGTATAAAATAGCCTAGGACAGCTTGTACTGCCCAATTTATTCATGTGAAAATGCACAGTGAAAGGATAGTAAATAAATGTGAAATATACTAAAAAAGTGCCTGTTTACAGAGTTCATAACATCATTTGCTTGGGCCTTGAAAAAGCAACCGTTGAGTAAAAAAACAAAAAATATATAGTTGAAATCTGTGGGGAAGTCTGTGTAGTTTTGGACTACTGGTATTGTGCTGTCCTGAGGATCAGACCAGGGTTTTTTGGTTTTAACCTGTCAATATATCATTCTACAAGTTTTTGGTGAATCTTTTGCACTTATGTTTAATGACTGACCGAAAAATAATTGCAGAATAGATGGATGTTTGGATGGGGATCTTATAGCAACTTTCTGCTAACAGAAAATAGTTGAGCTTTTCTGAATGTATTCTGTCAAATTCTGCACTAGCCTTTCTGGATATTAATTTTTATTTTTCTCCTTCCCAAATGATTCAGCCTGTTTGCCAACCGATCATGCGAAGAGCTATGCAAGAGTGCCCTATCCGCACTTCCCTGGACTTGGAGCTGGACCTCCAGGCGTCACGCACACGACAGAATCGACTGAATGATGAGCTTCAGGCCTTGCGGGATCTTAAACAGAAGCTTGAGGAAATGAAAGGTAGAGGAGAGACAGACCTTCCCCTGTGTGTGCTCGAGGATGAACGATTTCAGAAACTCCTGAAACAAGCTGAAAAACAGGTATGAGCAGCATACAGATTTTGTGTGATTGAACAGAGATATGCTCTTGCCTTTTTTACAAATACATTTACAGATTTTTCCAGAAGTTCAGAGTTGACTACTTATGCTATGTAATTCAGATGTGTAAATGCTATTTCCTCTATTAGTCAATACTACAGTATTTACACCTAGAATATGAAGCAGCATTGTTGTAGCACCCCTATCTAAATGCTGTAGTAATTCAGAGTAGAAACTGTTATTTGAGGTAATAGGTGTGGTTGGTGTAGTAAAATAGCAGAGGTGTCTACTTGAAAGTTCATTTAACAGTTGCATCCCAGCCATATGTCTACAGAGTTTCATACGCTTTTTGTCCTCCAGCATTAGCTGATTTGCAGCCTTCACAGAACTGGTAGCCAAAAGATCATTTTATCAGGTAGGGAGAGGCAACAGCCATTACTTACAGTAGTGGGGGTGTACAGGAAGGGTGGTACTTCCGCTGTGGCTTAGTTCTTTAGGCAGGACATACTTGTTCTAATTTTGGCAGATTAAAGCCAAATTCTGCTCTCCATGGGATTGTCTGTAAAAGAATACAAATATATATTCAGTCTCTAATCTAACAAACTAAGATGGGATGCCCTCATGTGAGTAAAGACAAGAATAAGGATAGAAGGGATGAGAGGCAGCAGTGACAAGCTGGACCATGGGAAATTCTGACTTAATACGTGAAAAAAGTTGGATTTTAAGTGTTTTTTGTTTTGTTTTAGGGGGGCATTTGGTTGTGTTTTTTAAACTATGAGGGTGATCATCCTCTCCTGGACACAAGTTATTCAAAGTAGTAAAAATGGAAACCCATTTCAATAAACTGCAGAGGACCTCTTAATATGTAAATAACAGTTTTAAAAATAGTTAATAGCCTTGTGTAGGGCAGGGAAGGGATAATCCTAATATTTACACATACAAAGATGGGCTCTGAATTAGCTGAATTAGGAATGAGATACTGCAGATACAAGAAACAAAAACATCACAATGCTCTGATGCCAAAAAGCAAATAAGACATTGGGAATTAGAAAGCTGGAACAAAACAAGTCATCATTCTTTAATGATATAAATACATGTTCTACCTGCAACTTAAACATTGTTCAGTATGGTTCCCCATCTCAAAGCAGATAATAAGACTACAAAGGGTGAACAAGAACGGTCAAAGGAAGGAAACAGATTCTGTGTTAGGAATTGCCAAGTAGCTACACCTAAAGCTACAACTGTAAAATCATGAGTGTTGTGGAGGAGAGCACTTATATATTCATCATCTTTTAAATATGAGAAATAGGGAAATGAAGGGGTAGCAAGTTAAACAAACACATTATGATGTTTAAAAGCTGTAAATATAAAAATATATTTTATATTTATAAAACTATATAATATTATATAAAATATATAAATATATAAAAAGATTTTTGACCAAACATTGTGAATAGCACAAGTTTACGTAGACTCAAAAAGCAGAAAAATGAAAGAAAATGGAAGAAAAATCCAGCAGAGGTCATTAACCAGAGTGATACCACCTACTTCAAGAAGGCCTTGACCATCAGCTTAGAAAACAAAGCATTTTCCCAATATGTTCTCCCACGTCTGTTCTTGACCAGTGCTGTCCTCTCTGTCTGTCTCTTCCTTGGCTTCTGCTGTTGGCCATACTTAGCTAAGTTTTAAAATGGCTATAAAAACTAGCACAGTTCAGGCTCAGTGTTGAAAAGTATTTTGAAAGACCCTTGATTAAAATGGAGTAAGACATCACAATGTTTAAATATCACATGATGTATCCATGTTTTATCATTATTATTTTACTTCATTGGATGTATTTGACCTTTGAAAAATTTAACCCATAAGAATAGCAGTTTATATAAAAGAAATTTATCTACATTTGTTTGTAAGTTTATAGGTTGTATCTAATGCTCAATGCAGGACAATCATTTTAAATTGTTTGTTTAATTTAAAACAAAACCCACAAGCTTATTCCCACTAGAATAGAGTACTGTTTAATATTCTTTTTTTAATATTCCTTTGGATTTGTGCATTCTTATTTCAGCCAGCTCTTCCAAGGAGATAGGTGTCTGATATCTTATATTTCTGGAGTCAGTTATCAGCCCAGTGACACATGCTGCGATGAGGAATAAGGGCAGTAATATACATTCTTAAAATACATGCAGGCTGCAGCACAGCATTTAAGTCCCTCTTTCCAAGCTAAAAGTGAGATCAATGATCACAACCACTCCACCTCTTTGAACAGTGCTTACCAAGTTTCTAGAAATATTTCTGCCCTTAGTATCATTGCAGCCTTCCCCTGCGGAACAAAACAACCCTGAGAATGCTGTACTCTGCTGTCAGTGTTTCCTCTTGGGTTAGCAGAACACAGCAGTCCACAGAACATCATCATACATTATTTTTGAGATCCTGCAGGCATTATAATGGCACAGACTAATGCAGCAGCTAGAAGTGCCAGAACAACTGAGAGAGTCTCAAGTGGAAAAAGAAATTGCAGATGTAGGGGATATTGAAAATCAGTGGCTGCTTGCTAGCAGGCAGTTACTCTGCTTGAAGCCCAATGCCCAGACTCCATTCCTTCCCTGCCTACTACACATTCCTAAGTATAGCAAGAATGTAAAGCCCACTAATAACTGCAGATCAAAACCAGTAGGTAATTCTGTGCAGCACAAACATTGTTTCTGTTTAGGTAGCATTTCTGTGAGAAATCATCCAGGATTTCAAAGTTTGTCTTAAATCCTCATACAAGTAAGTTTTCAGATACCTAGCGCCCTTTGAAGTACCTCCTCTTCACACGTGTCCAAAAAAGATTCTTGTGTATGGCCACAAATATCTTTTTTTTTTCCAAGATACAGTCTATGTAAAAGTAATCTTAAATTGTGTCATTAATAACACAAATATGTCCTTGTTTCCAGTGTTTTGGTGTTTAGCACTTAACAATTTTTCTTTAGGCTCGCTTTCATTCTCCTACACAAAAAAAAAAAAAAAATGAATGTGACAGGAGTTAGCATTTCAGCTTTAATTTTGCTCATCTTTTCTTATTCTTTGTTATCTCATGCTTAAGTTAAGCACGGATACTGGGATTCCTCTCTGGCTGAGGTCAGATTTTTGGCACTTAAGGAATGCACAGCCAAAGTTTGTGTGCCTCTGTGTTTTAGATGGATGGAGGATTGACTGGCTATAAATCAGTCAAGAACCATGATATTAATACAGTCCCAGTCTTGTACACACCTTCTCATGTGCATGTTCTCATACTAGACTGAAATTAAAGTCTACCTGAGAGCATCCTGAAACTGTCAAGTTCTGAGTCCCAATCCACGTTCGAGGTAGCTGTGGCAAATGGGAGAGATCACTTCCCTCAGTTGTCTGCTCCTTCCTTCTGCTGGAGATTGCTGCTCTGCACTAGCAGGGAATGTCTCTTAGCTTCCTGCAGCCTGACACGCTAGTTCAAAATAAATTTGACACCTGTCTGACAGAGATCACAAGTCTGTAGACCTTTGGTCTCTCACTATGTGTTGTTGGCTCAGAGTAATTTTATGCATATAAAAAATTAAAGGATTTTTCTGATAAAAATGTAAGGAGTGCAATATCAGCACAGTGAATGGCCAGCGTTAAGAAAAAAACCGATGTGTTTATAAAACGATTATAGCCTGAAATGCAGTAGTCACAAAAATCTTGCATATAATTAGGGAGAAGATACAATTTTTTAAAACTTACTAATTTTATGTTTAGTGTATTGATGATAAATATTAGCTGTGGGATCTGATAAAAACATATGGCCAGTGACATACGTAAAATTAATTAATACACTGCCAGCTGTAGATTGCAAACTTATGTTCACTAACAAATAGGGGAAACAATGTTTACAGGTTAATTTCACTTTAAAATCTTTGCTCTTTTGGAGTTGGGAACTGAAGTTAACAGCAGCACAGGTTTACTGGTGGGTAGGTATTTACTGAACTGCATTCATATCAAGAAAGATCCTTGAAACCAGGCCAGATACCTTTGTAGAGGCTGGTGTTCTTGCCTTGGCTTTGATACTGCTACAATGCAAATGAAAGAATGCGTCTTTATCCACATGTAAAATCTGTGTTTTTTAAGCAGCTTACGTGAACCTTCCCACTAGGTCTATGATTTCACTACCATTAGGACTGAGAGAGCATTGATGGGTATCACCAGCTCTAGGGAGAAGCAAGTCAGCAAGGGCTGCTGAGATGGAAATCAGTGTCCATGGAGCAAAGATACCCCTTGGGAGTTCTCATCTTTCACCTGTTTATTCCAAAGCTTCTGTTCCCTTGAGCTCTTATTTGCAGTCTCTAGTAACGGATTCATAGAATAAGGAAGGGGCTACCTTACAGAAAATGCTAAGCACATCTGTTTTATACAAAATGCCTTTGTCTTGTATCAACCCTTCTACCAGTTTGTTTTTAATCCCTTATTAACGTCATAAAAGAAGGACTTACAGTAGATTTCACTAGAAAATTTGGATGTAGTAAAATTAATACATTTGTTAATAAGTGACTGTATTTCCCACTCATATTTGTTTGTGTGGTACTGGGAACTTGATTCCAATGCATTTAGCATCAGCTTAACCTCATTTTGGTTTATGCCCTCAGTGCCTATAAAGCGTTTTAATAGAAGGCGGTGATGTGAAAAATGCATTGCAGAAGAAGAAAATTATTTTATGGCTTTGTTTTTCCCATGAACCAGTTCAATATATAGTAAGCATCGTAATGTTCTACAACAGGTATTTTCTTACATAAAATTACAGAACACCTCTAAGCTGAAGTGGATACTAAAGCTAGATTTTCAGTTGGGTGAAAGCAATTTGAAAGAATGTGTCTTTAGTCTCACATTTCTTTCAGACTAGCATTTTTAACTGAAAAAATACAGCGTTATTGCAAGTATTAGAATTGACATGCATTTGAGTAACGGTAAATATGGTTAATATGGTTTGTATATAAATACAAACATAAATAGTGTTGTGTCATGAATAAAAGTGTAAGAATTCATGAATATTAACTTTGCAAAGGTTAGCAGAACTTGAATGTGTATTTTGAGAGCTCTTTCTTTTTAGATAATTTCACCATTTAGTCATTTCAGATTAGGTATAGACAATTTTCCTAACAGCTGACATTAGGAAATAAAAATATTTTACACAGAAGGAGAATTACTGTTTCTCAGTTCCAAAAAGACATTTGGATAGACAGCATTTGTTTGTACAAACTTAAGAATTGTTTAACTGTCTAGGTATTGCCCGAAGAAATATCAAACTTTACAGTACTTAGTAACTACCTGTGATGGCACTTCTTTTTGTTTTTATTGTATTTTTAGAAAATGCTCAGTTACCTTACTGAGTGCTCATTGCTTAGACTTCGTAACATCTTCTGTCTTGCTGGCCCTTTGTGTAGAGATTTTGGTTGACAGAAGAATTTGTCATTTCTGTGAAATAAGCAGTTGCTCATTATTAGCAAAATATAGTTATTTTATAGTTATTTTACAGGCTGAACAGTCAAAAGAAGAGCAGAAACAAGGTTTAAGTGCTGAGAAACTGATGAGGAAAGCTTCTAAGGATGTATGCCGGTTACGGGAGCAAAGCCAGAAAGTGCCGCTGCAGGTGCAGTCATTCAGGTATGGCCTTTTATGCTTTTTCACATTTTTTTTTAGTGTAGTTAAGTAACATATTTTTTTCCTAAATATAACTAAACATGACCTGCAATAAAAGTCCACACACCTTAGAATTGCAAGACACATCAACCGTTTGTAACAAAGCTAAAAGTTGGAGTTTGAGAGGGCTGGGTAACTTGCTCACAGGACAGAAGCTGAGCTGTGGTGGTGGTAAGAAAGCAGAGAGAAGCAGAAAGGGTTCCTCAGCAAAGAAGCGTTACAGTTGCGCTATTTAACTTCAGTATGAAATTCAGTGCATCTTCATAGGGTTTTCATTTTCTCAGCAACACTTTTTGAAAAGAAGGGGGGGGACAGTGATGGAAATTTAACAGTCATCACAGAAATGCTGCTGCATAAGTTTACAGAAACACGTGATAGTGCTTAAGACACAATCATTCCTCTGCAAGAAGGGTATAGTAAGCCTCCCTTCTCCTTTATCTCCTAATCACAACACAATTCACCCAGGAATCCCATTTATGTAGTTGATTTTGCTCTGGGCTGCTATTTTTGATCAGAACTTAAGCTTACCAGTGAAAAAAGATGGTTTAGTCTCTTGGACAACTAGTTACTTCCTAAGGCTGAATTGTAGTCGTCCTGCTAGTTGGACTTGGTACAATGATGTGGCCTCAGACTAATCACACAGAGGCATTTTGAAGCTCTCAAGAAGAGTGTCTCTTCTGAGCTTTGATTTTTAAGCCCCCAATATTTATCATCTGCTTTCTAGCCTTCTGGCAGACAAGCATGTACAAACTTGTTATGCTTCAGTAATCTCTCCGTTTGTAAGAGACAGAAATGGTAACAGCACAGGGGAAACAATTGGAGACTGGGATGACAATTCTGCTGCTTGCACGGACCTAGTTCTTAAGTTTTCTTTTCCCTTTTCCCAAGTCAGAATTAAATGTTTTGCCTTTTCTTCACTGCCCCCCCCCAGATATCATCATAGGAAATGCAGTGACTGTATCAATATTTTTGTCTTGTCATTGCAGTTATTACTGAAACATTGACTTTTTCTTGTTCAATATTGGAGCTGCTTTTTACATAAATCTGCCTAAGAAAGGAATTACAAGATATTCTGGCAAATGCAATTGTAAATAAATTCACTGTGTATTTTCCTCACTGTGTATTTTTCCAAGCCTGTATTTTAAAGAACTACGCTGTGACATTAGCAACTCTAGAGTAGATGACATTAGAGTCATGCCATAAATGGTGAAATAACAACTTGTTTTTGTTTCTAATTTCAGGGAGAAGATAGCATATTTCACAAGAGCAAAGATCAGTATACCAGCCCTTCCAGCTGATGACGTGTAATTATGCATTTTCATTGAAGTGTTTTCCCACTTGCTCATCTCTTTTTTAGATGAACTTTTTAGTTCTAGTGACCTGCTTTTAAAAGATCTTCTATTTTACATTCACTATTGATATGTTTATTTGTAAAATACAGTGAATTGAATTGTATGCCTGAAAAAGACAAAAAAAAACAACAACCAGAAAACCAAAGTAGATTAATTTTGGTATACTGATGCTGATTTTGTACAGTTTGTATGTAATGCATGTGTGTTTTTATTTTGTAAAGATGGAACAAAGGAACAAAGGCAGTACTAAGCATGTATCCTGTTGAACCGCACTGTGTTGAGAAATATTACGTTCAACAGAAGATTGTTTATCTTTTCACTATTTTCATGTGAGCAGACTGTGAAGATGGCTGTTTTGCCATGCAATATTTTTGTATAAGAGTGTGACTTTCATAGTTTGAAGTTAACTACAACTGTAAACTCCTTTCCAAAACATCAAGGCTGCCTCACAACAGCTGCTAATTAGATTCATCACCCATATTGGAATTTTGTTTCTGAAAACAAATATCTTCTGTTTTTGTTTTTAATACTTTACAGGAAGAAACAGAGCCCAGAGTTTAGTTTTGTGAATGTACAGTACTTTAACCTGCACTAAAAGGTTTCTTGCATCTGCTGGAGAGTGAGGAAAGACAAAGCAGACAAGTAACCCTAAAAACTTATTATGAGACTACCAAAAGGGCAGCTGCTTTCTGAACTGGAAGCTGAATCAGATTTGTAATACCAGCATTGAAATCAGAATAGTTATAGCCACTGTACACTTAGTGAGGGTTTCCTCAATATGAATCTTTTGTCTTTAAGGCTCTTATTGCTGACTAGGAGAATATAGCAATGTTCACTAGGCTTACAAATACATGGAGATTATTTTTTTTTTTTTTTTAGAGTATTTGTACCAACAGAAAAATCTAGTCAGATTGCTGTTGGTAAAGTAAACCCTTTCTGATCTGAAAAGATCCTAACTAGAAGGCTTTGCCTATTTTGATACAGAACATTGTTAAAAATACACAACTGACCCTGTATGCAGTTGAGCGTGCACAGGTTTAATAACTAGATATGAAGAACATATTTCAAATTTGTTTTATATGGAGAAGCCTCCTAGGAAGAAACATCAACTTGTATTCATTCTGTTAGAAGTCCAGAACATCGGATGTTTACACAGCCCTGTCTGGGTAAAAGCAGTTGGGGTTTTACCTTGTTTGGACTGCACAAGTAGACAGACAGCGTAGACAGAATTATTTCGTTTTCTACTTAGTATGTTGCACTCACATGTATTTAATGCAGTGGCTGAGGTTTTCTTCCCCAAGCAACAAGCCGCATATGCATGGTCTTAATCTTTCAAAAAGGCTGTAATTGGTGAGAAAATGGAAGTGCCTATAACCACAATATAGTAGCAGCTGTCTGAAGTTCAAAGTGACAATTCTGTCGTGAGAGGTCTGTATAAGCCTCACCCAAGGGTTTTCTTATGCACAAACGCATCAGTTCACTTCAATGTATAGCAAAACATGCTATTTTGGGCATTATGACTGGTTGAACATCCTTTATGAATGCCCCATTTGTTTTTTGTTTCTTGGGTTTGAGATAACATTCATATTCGAAAGGTCAATTTTAAAAAACAAGTCTGGAATTATTTAATGTAGAGGTGAAATGAAGGTTGGCAGTTTCAACTTCTCAATTT
Source organism: Aythya fuligula (assembly GCF_009819795.1). Lineage (NCBI taxonomy): Eukaryota > Metazoa > Chordata > Aves > Anseriformes > Anatidae > Aythya > Aythya fuligula. Next base: position 20,794,077 of record NC_045562.1, on the reverse strand, counting down.
GATTATATAAGATGTTTGTAGAATAATGTTTAGAGGTATACTTTATGATTTTTCTTTTATTTATTTACAGTCTTATTTATGTTCTGTTTAATATAGTTCAGTTCTGGCCATAAAAATAAGGATGCTGTTGTGAAAAGTATTTAGAGCTGCCTAAATTCTTGCCAGCTTAGCTGTTTTTTCTCACACATTGAATAATTTTCAAAAAAGTATTACCTGATTTGTAAGCACGGGGTAAGGCCAAAATGTAAGTACTGCTGGCTTTAGCTTGCAAAACTCATTTAAAAATGAGAGACTTATTGCTCCTCCCTTTCCACATTGGTAAGGCTGAACATATTTATAGGCAGCTTTTAACAGTTCTGTTTGTTTTGTTTTTAACTAATTCAAATTATGCACACTCAAAACACTCAATAGAATAAGCTAAAATAATACATACAAATAACCCCCATCAGTTTAAAATTATAAATATTACTCCAAGTAGAACTTACTCTGCACAGCAGGGTATAACAAATGTAATTAGTTCTGTTTCCAGGTACCAATATCATGCAGTTGCATATATCAAAATCTAAATATTACTGGTACAAGAATATTTAGCCAAATGAGCAAAGGTAAGCAGAAATTGTAATAGAACAAATCATTTTTTTAAAAAAAAAAAACTATTGCTATGTTTATACTGTATTAAATATCAAATGCTCAGGACTGAACTAAATATTTAATCAGGTTATATTCTGAATGTGTTTCTGTTCTAATTTTGTCTGTAAGAGTATGCAAATACATCACATAGATTAACTTGTCTCTGCACTTTCCATGTGTTTCAGTGATTGGAAAATACTTTTTTTTAAACAAAGCTCTTTTCCAGACCAGTGTTTTATTTCTTTTATTGCTGTTCTATGTCTTCATATGCTCTTTGCAGAAACAGATGGCTGCTACAGATTTGTCAATGTAAAATCACTGCAATTTATAGAAAGTTCACATCAATCACTGACAAGTCTTAGGATAAGTTATAAAGAAAATTATTCATACACTTAAGTTAGTTCTTTACGTTCATTAAATAAGAACTTCAGTAGCGATGAGCACAGTCAACTCTCCACCAGGCAGCATCTTACTATTATTCAAAACTGCTGGCTTACCAGAGATCGTGCGTGTGTGCTGGAATATATTCGATCGTCCATGTGCACACACACACGGTCTGGATGGAGAATCTTGTACTACATGACATTGACAACATTTAGTTTATGCTGGTGTAAATGAATATAAATCCATGGAATTTCATTTAAGGTTATACCTTGTATTATATTTCTGTATTGTGTGTTGAACTAGCACTACAAACTGTTTCAGAACTTGAGTATTTTTTGTAAGAAAGACATTCTTTAAAGCAGCCCCACAACATCAGTACAGCTTCTGCTATGTAAAATATGGTCAAGTCTCCATGCATACCTAGAGATCCAAGATTTTATACTCATTTATCATTTAAAAACACACACACAAACACTGCAATTGATCAGATTTTGGAGAAAAAACAACAGGGACTTGGATCTGCAGAGCTCATCCATTAGTGTAATTAAAGGAACTACACAATAAGAAACAATCCCTGCCCTCAGTCTTGTAAACAACAGCCTGTCCGTTCAGCAGCCTTCCCTTACTGTAATGCAAGAGTAAGAAATCTGAAAGCCCAGCATCTACCCTTTTCAATGTCCTCTATTTCCAGTTTCCACATACTGATGGGTGTCTTGCATATCTGCCATTGTATGCTGTTCTGGTAATTGATGCTCAGATGACAAGACGACTGTGGAGAGGAGTAGGGAGCCTTCTAGAATTACAAAAAATCCCCCAAACCAGCCACTGAACAGTGCATCCCCTATTTCCCATCTGGGTACAATCTCCGGGATCTGTTCATCCCCAAATTCCTGGATTATATTATGGGCAACACAAGAAACAAGGACTAGGACCAGAACTCCAGCTATCCACATGAGTATTCCTCCAAGAAGTAACAGCTGTTTCTTTAGCTTCTGCTCTGTGCCCTCCATCATTAGGCAGTCCAAACCAAGACTAGAGATCACAAGGCTCAGAAAGCTTGGTCCATTTGATGAAGATACTAAAATCCTGGAAGTCCTGAATTCTAGAGGCAAAGCTAGGAAAGAATCAAAGTCTGTGTTCCTCCTACATCTCGGACTATACATGTTTGCCAGAGTCCCATAGTCCAAAACTCCAGTTCGTTTAAGTCTAAGTTGAGATCTTTCCAGTCTGGTAAATAGTTACAGGTACCGGTTAAAATCCATCCTAGTGTAGACAACAGCAATCCAACTAACTGCAGCCTATGTCTGTGGACTAAGTTCATTTTTAGCAGTTGTAGAAGTACTGAACTGCTTGCTTTTGCAGACAATACATACTGAACATTGACAAAAGTTAAAACAATGCTTTGTAAAGCATGAAGTACTCCTCCCCCTCCAGCCTTATGTTATGTGCAGCGTTTGGGGGATTGGGAAGTAGTGTGGTAAACCAGTAATTGAAGGGTGTGACCACAGCTAGGCTCATCTTTCATTAGTTTGCATTTATAAGTTAATTTTTTTTTAATTCTATACTTTGCTGTGCATTGATTTGCTAGAGCATTACAGCAGTTCTGCTAATTTTGGCATTTCATAGTTTGTTTTTAAATTAAACTAAGAACCACAGATACAAGGTATTTTAATACCACATTGGTATATTCCCACTTAAGCGAGGCCGTCTGCTTTGAGGCCAGTTAAATATCATTTGCTTCAAGTTAACGGCTACACGTTGAGAGCAACATGTTGCTGTAGGTGAGCAGATACCAAGAAGCCTTTGACAGAGCACATAAAACCTCAGTGCACTATTTTCTGACACAGGCAGGTATTTTGAAAGCTGTGTATCTCAGCCTCTTTTTGGTGCATAAGGGATGCAGATCTTAAAATTGAGTTATTCTATGTGCTAGATTGGGTAAACAACTTCTTGGGTATGAAGCACCCACACCGTAATACCCCATGCACAAAAAGACATCCACAACTCTTGGTAGCACGCCAGAAATCTACAGTTTTCTTAGCACTGCGATTTGCTAGTACACTGAAAAACAATTTGAGGCAATGAATTCACGTAGACTGTTTGGGATGAGGAAAAAAACACTCGAGCTCATATGTCACTGCATTAGGCAAGTGGAAAATTGCGACAGGGAATCAAGCTTTGCGGCTCAGTTAATTGGGTTTGTATGAAAAGGAAGCGTACGTATTTTGGTTAAAAGCCAAGATGTAACAGAACATGCATATTCATCTTGAGGATTTTACAGTGCAGTTGAGAAAATAAAAGCACCTTTTCTACACAGTCTATGAAAAACTTGAGCGTTCTCCTGTAAAACAATATTTTAAATAGTTCTACAGGTGAGAAATTACACCACTTCCAAATCCCAGTTATGAAGAAAACATGAAAGTTTAGGAATCAGCTAAGTAACAAAGAGTCCTTTGAATTACTACGGAACAAGCTTCTGGCTTGTACTAGAGTTTGGAAAAGATAGAGCAGTTTTTCTGTACTACTTAAAACTCCTGGTTTTAAGGCCTGGTTTCAGTTTCCAAGTGTTGACACTGATCTTGCTGTTCTGCTACTGCGTAATGGCCTGAAGATGGATGGACTTCAGTTGAACAGATTGTGCAATTAAGTAGGGATCCTCCTAATATCAGGCAAAATCCAGCAAGCCAGCCAACAAATAACGCTTCCCCCAAATCCCACCTGGGAACAATATCTGGTATATTCTCATCCCAAAATTCCTGGACTGTGGAGTGGGCAACCCAAGAAACTGGGACAATAGCCGTAATCCCCGATATCCAGAAGAGCATTCCTCCAAACTGCAACAGCCGTTTCTTTTGATCCTGTTGTCTTTCACCAAGTTTCAAACAGTCCAACCCAAATCCTGAGAGCAAGAGGCCCACAAGCCCCAATCCATTAGAGAAAAACATCAAAATCCTAGAAAACCTGAGTTCTGGAGGCAAAGCTAAGAAAGAATCAAAGTCCTTGCATTGCATTCCCCCTTCTTCCTGGACAACACAAGCTTGCCAGAGTCCCATGGTCCAGATCTCCAGTTCATTGAGTTCCAAGTTCAGGTTTTTCCACTGGGGTAAGTAGGTAGTGAGGCAGGACAGGACCCATCCCAACAGAGATAACAACATGCCACCCGATTGCATCACCGGCCGATAGGCCAAGGCCATTGTAAGAGCGCAGTCCTTGAGGTGCGAGGAGGAAGGGGAGGAAGGTCTCCCCAGGCGCTCTGTAACAACTGCTGCCGTCAGCCGTGGTGGACGCTATGATGATTTTAGTTCTCTGCTGCCCCGAATATAAGCCTTTGCTGTTAACCCCTTGTGAGCTCTCAAGCACTTTTTTGTTCTTCACGAATATAATGTTTCACATAAAGGACGAAGGACTTCGCTAAACCATGAGTTAGGCTTTCTGATAAGGATTTGATCTGTTACCTTCCAATTTGCTTGGTAAAATTATATCCCAATGCCTGATGATTACAAGCCTGAGGATGAACAAAGAAGGCTCTATGACCCCTCACCCTAAAACACAACGGAAATCTTTGTGCTTCAATACGGATTAATTAGATTTTAAGTGGTGATAAAAAGTCAGCTCTGTGTGCAACAGGACTTCATTGTAATGGCTAAATTTGAGATTTCAGGGATGTAAATCAAGGCCTTGCAAAGAAAGGTAGACTGTTTGCCTATAATCTTTATTCTTAGACTTCCTCAACATACATAACGGCTTATCTTCCACTGCTGTTTTATGTCCCCAGCACTGTAAAAGACGCTTTGTAAAAGATCCTTACGTTTCACATTTTCTACATTCACTTCTTTTAAAATGGGCTTTGTTTTGACCGACTCTTGAGGGGAAAAGGAGACGGCTATGGTCAAAGTACCGTAGAGAATGAAATCCTAGCCATCCCGCCCCATAATGAACTCAGGCAGATCATCAGACGGGGTAAGCTGTACCCGCCCCAGGACCTCAGCAGCACCACGGTAGCAGCTTACACCAGCCCAGTGTCCCCTTTCCTACAGCCCATGTCCCAGATGGCACAGAGCATCCGCTAGTGTCTAACAGCTTTTGGCACTCAGAGCTCCGAGGGCCGGGGGATGTCTAGTACCTTTCTGATCAAAGCAAAATGCCACTATGACATTACCCCGTTAGGAACCCCTGCTTTTTCCTGCTGTCACGTTAGCTGTACTGCTGCTTGCCTGCTGGGTCAGCAGGGAGAACACTTGTCTGTTATTGCCACCCACAGGCAGCAGCACAGCCTGTATGGGAGAAAGCTGAGCAGAGCAAACATGCACACATGTACAACCCTGAGGTTCTCTCCAGCCTCCCTTGGCTTCATTTGCTGGATGTGATACAGAACCACGTCTGACAAATCCGCGTATTTTCTTTTGCAGTTGTTCAAAATGGGTTACTGGGTGATGGAAGAGCATGGCACTGCTTCTGAAGGTCTCCAAAACTTCCTAACCCTCGTGTTTTTACTGCCACAAGTTGTAAAGAGCCAACACAAAGAAAGATGATCTGTTTCCCCTGTGCTTGCGTGCCAACCCAGGCAAACAACTTACACCTGGTCAAAAAATTACCACGTACAAGAGCAGGGTATCACCAAGGATATTACTGACAACACTGGGAACAAACTGATGCAAGCAAGGCTCTAACTTTGGCCACCCGCTAGGCATAAGAAATAAAAATTCATTCAGACTCCAGATTGTGCTTTCAGATTTGGCAGTGTTGTTTCTCTCCCCTTTCTGTTTTCAGAGCAGGGAAACTAGTTCTGGAAATCATCCTAACATTCAATGAGAAACTCCATAATGTCATTTGAATAATTTTTCAGATAAACAGCTACACTTCAGGAGTGCTTCTGCTCATTCAGGGGCTACATGCTTATTTGACTTCTAAATCATGGTCACTGCCAGACTATTACCAGCAGCCAGTTGCACTTCCCTTATCTATGAACCTTTCACATTTCCTTCCCTGCTGCTAATTCCAACAATCACTGCAGTGTGGAAGCACAAGATCAGGCACGTGAAAGCCATTCATTCTGCTAACGCTGACCATAGCAGCAGCATTATGCCAGCCTTCAAACTGTAGCAGTCAGAAGCACTGAGACCGCAGCATCAGTAAGAGCTGCCAATTCCATTCTGCAGCTTTTTGTTAACCGCACAGTAACTCGGGGCAAGCAAAAGCTTCCTTATACTATCCTGTGCAAGATTATAAAAGAATCGCTGTTTTTCCAGAGGAAGAAAAAATAGCTAAGATTTGCCTTGTTACCAGGATAGTAACAAGGTCTGAAATGCCTTCACTTGGAACTTACCTATCTTAGGAAAATCTCAGCAAGCCCATGAAGAAACAAAAGGGCTTCTAGCTGAACCTAGATTAGGTGAAATCTCAGGTTGGTAACTGTCTTAGTCCTATCTCCCTTGTGATTCTTCTACACTTTTCCTCCCCACCATTACTTCTTTCTTTCTCTTGCATCTAAAAATGTCTTACTCTTGGAAAAAAATTATTTTGGTCAACTTGTGCGTACACAGAAGGAGCTACTGCTGACCCTAGGGGTTAGAACCAGGCGACACACAGCAGCCAGAAGACACGCGCCACGTGGGGCTCTGCCCCAGCTGTGCTCAGCAACGACATGAAGCAGATGCTGACAGCCGCATGGCCCAAAGCACCACAGGCTGCACCAGCCCTTTCATCTCAAGGCGTTTCAGTGGAGATGGCCACTGCCCCCCGAGCCAGCCAGGCAGGGTCGCTGCCCCTGAGGGATTCCCACAGCTGAGGCCATGGGGCCGCACACTGGTAAGCTGCTCCAGGACAAGCCCCTTCTGCTTCCCCTGCCAGCCCCTGCAGCAAGGATGGTGTTTGTCTAGCTGTCAGTGAACAGCATGCTTTCAGGTGGGAAGGGAGAGGCTGCATTTAGAAGGGCTTCTGATCGCTTGGTCTTGGAGCACCTTTTTCTGTAGGCTTGCAATAAAGCCCAATGTATGCAGCGTTCAGAAGTACCATCCTACAGGATCTTATGCAGCTGAAATAATGTCAGCGTGAAGAACTGAGGCAGCAGGCTCAGCATAGCATCACACCCTCCCAAAGGCCGGCACTTGCCACAGACACCCACATGGGTACATTTCACATGGGCTGCGGTTGCCATTTGAGTGTTTCAGCAGCCAGTTCTGTGAGACACGAAGCTTTCGTAGCTCTCATTACAGTTGATGCCCATCAACATAAAGCACGGGGCACAACTGGGTTCCTACAATTTCTGTAACGCTGTTTTAAGTGCTGGAAATCACACCATTCATTCTCATCACCTCCAAGCATCATTTGCAAGGTAGACTAGACTAGATTTTGGCTAGATTAAAGCAGAATGAGGATGTTCAGCATGTATATTGCTTTATGCAGGTGAGTGCATTACACTCTTTTCACCCCACAAACCCTTTCAGGCTGAAGACAAGGATTCTGAATCACATTGCAAATACATATCTCCTTTGCAAGCTTTAGCACTACCTTAACTCTTCTGGGAACCTCACGGCCAGAGAGTACACTTTTACACTAGGTACACTGATACTTTACCCCCTGCAAGGAGCGTTGAAGAATTGTTGCCTGTACACAGCTCTGCAGCCCACACAGTTAACCAAAGTTTTCTGTTCAGCATAAGCAGAAAGAAATAGCAGGTGCAGCACTTTGGGAGCAGATTAGAAATTGAATCCCACAAAAGCAGTCAGCTCATTGTAAAAGACTGACTCTTTCCTACACTTTCAGTTCCTATGTAAGACATAAGCATGTTCATGTTGAGGGTTTGTTTATTCTCCTCCAGCAGTCCAGAAGCGTGCTCATCTATGAAGTGAAAGTGTCTCCAGTAGCATTCCCCAGACACTGCCATAATTTTTGCTAATTCTGAAGACTGCACTGAAGATAGGGAACTGAGTTCCCTAAATATTTTCCATGGCTCATTTAAATATCTAGTATTTTCATGAATCATTTATGGGTGTCTCTTATCTTTGGATTTCCATCTTATAAATGCATATGCAAAAGATGGAAATATGAGCCAGTGTGTAGATTTTTCTATAACTAAATCTTATATAAGCCAGCAAAAGACAGCTACTGTCAGAAGCTGGCATGGTGGTGCCTTCAGCATCTTGTTACAAGTGAGTTAGTTCATTCAGCTTGGCAGTCTTTCGCCTTCCACCTTCCTGCTTGAACTGCAAGTTTTGGGAGTTAGTATTTGCTTACCCAGCTAAGCTCCCACTTGGTGATGCTGGAGCATCTTTTGGTTTTGGTGCCCTTCAGGGAACCAAAGAATCAAGCAAAGAGCACAACTCATGCTGCCAGCCAGATTGCCTTACTCCAGGCTGCATTTAAGTGAACTTTGACATCAGGGCCAAAAATAATTATTTGTATTGGTGGATCTGAAAATTTCAGGGGGCTTCACAGAGCACCACAGTAGAAAAAGAGAGTGACTTCTCCCTGAAAAATTAACTATGTGCTTTCACTTTTATAGTGATAGCAGGAATATTATAGCCTTCTAATGAAGTGAAACAGACTGATCTGAATGTTATGTATTACTGAAGTTGTTACTATTCTTCTTTTGTTTGATTTCTTCCTTGTCTCCCCCACTGAAATTAACACTACCAAATTAGATAACACCCTCAGCCATATAATCCAGCATATGAACAGCATTAGTTGCCACATACACATCTGATCCACAACAGCAATACTTCATTTTGAACACTTAGAAGCTGTCACAAAAGCACTGAAGAGAGGCAGCAGGGAGGGGGTTATGCCAGTGATGCAGATAATGAGCATTTCCATTTCAGAAGGGGAAGAGAGGCTATGCTTTGAAGCACAGAGTTAGCTCATGGTGTCGTTACACTTTGATAAAATATCTAACTCGATATTTAGAGGTGGTGACTTGAGACTACAGTACTTCTTTCTGTATTACATCTAAAGAGAGCTTCCCTCAGTGAGTGCTTGGATGCTGCTAGAGCAAACAAGCCATGACACACACAGCCAAATATTTTGTGGAGAAGTTACAGCAGAAGAGGACAGGTCAATAGAGGCAAAGCAAATTATCACAAAGGCCTTATCACCTCTTCTGATCCTTGACACGGGCAGAGAGCGTACCCTAGCAATCAGCGTGCAGCTGCTGGGGATGGTTTCACAGCACTACTGCACCATGGCTGGCACACAGAGCGCGAGGCAGAGCTGGGGCGAGGGCAGCAGGCTCAGCACGCATGTGCCCCCCTTAGCATCTTCAGGAGAGGCAGTAAGGAGCCGCAGAGCCTTTGGACAAAGGGCCTCCCTCCTCAAATAGGCATATTCTCAGCTATTCGATATTGCAAGGGCTGCCCAACCCTGCATATCTTTCCTCTTCAAACACCGGATATAATTCATTAAGCAGCTTAAACAAGAGCGTATCACATAAGCAACAGAAATGTACTCCTAGAAGTGAAAAGCCTTGCTAAAAACTGCACTTTTGCAAGATTAATCAAAATCTTGGAATAAGATGTCCTGTAGGATTAACAGCAGTTGCACAAGACCTAGAAGGGAAAGGAACTAAAAGGGTTAAGCACAGCGAGGTGAAACTGCCTCTCTCTGCTTTAGGAACTTACTCAAAAGATTGAAATGAGAGAGGGTGGATTTGCCGTCATTATACTGGAAGAATAAAGAATGCTTTAAGGCTCAGTACTTCAACCTTTGCAGGAACTTTTCCATCACCATCCCAATCCAGACTTCAAAGTGAGGGCTGACTGGGTAAGGAAATTAGCCTTATCCTTCAGGGAACTAGTTCTGGTACACTGTTAATACAGGAGATTACTGTAAGTATGAAAACTCAGGTCACTTGCAGTGATTGGAATGTGATTTTCTTGAATGACAGAAGTCTAAGAAATTAATTTCTGAGCTGTGAAACGTACAGGCTTATCATTATCCATCTCTTATTACGAGACTCTGGTTTAAGTGTTACACACGTATTCCTACAGCGCTCTTCATTTGACACCTGCAAACAATTTTTATAATAAGTTTTCCCTCTTTCCTTAAGACTTGTTTCATATTTTCAGTAAACTTATGAGAAATTCGTAGCACCGAGTTGAACCTGCACTGGGAATTGTTACTGCATGACAACAGGGATTTCAAAGATAATATAGACTTGTTAACCATAAATTAGAAGATTGCACATATCTTATAACATTGAGCTAGCCAGGGTGTGAAATGAGACATGAGAATGTCTGACAAGTGAAGGAGGCGAGGGACACCTGTGGCGTTTTGTTCATCTGCCATAATTGGGACGTGGGGAGAAAGAGAGAGAGAGGAAGCTAAACAAATTCTGTAGCAGTTTGAATTTATTTTTTTTCCCCATTAGATTCTACTGGCTAAACAGTTTAAGTGTTGTACCTCTTAAGGTGCTGGGAGCTACGAGATACAGAAAGGGAAGGTCTTTCCTAGCAAGTGACTGTTCTCTCTAGTGCTACAGAGCTTTTTGCTACAAAAAGAAGTTTTTCTTCCCCCACAAATGAAATCTTAGCAAGTTTATACTTGAAAGAGTTTGTGACATCACATCATTAACAAACTAAACCACTAATATTTATCAGTATTATTTAAAACCTATTCATCCACCTCTTACTGTCATCTTCTGTAACATTCGTTCCCACATCTTCCCTCTGCTTCCTCTCACCTTCCATCCATTACACACAAAAAAAGCCCAAAGCTCTCTGTGTATTCATTCAACTCCCTTCAGGAGGGCAGTGAGAACTCTCTATTTGACCCTTTTCTACAGGGCCAAATGGGCTCCCTGAGGAAGAAATGGGTGCAGGGGGAGAAGAAGCAACAACAGTTTCCTCCCTTCACTTTCCCCTGGCCCTCCCACTGTTCGCTGCCACTCAGCAGCATCCTCTGATGTCAAATACTGCCCGCAGCGGTGAGAAGGATGATGTGGAGAATCCACTAACACATCCAACACACCACGTACTGCAAAATGCTGTATAGCTGAGACAGGCGTCCTGATTACATCTGCATCAGGAGATTGAGGTAATGCCTGGCTCTGTCCAGTAGCAACCCAGAGAGAGGCAACTGCTGAAGACTTCTAATCTTAGACCTCAGCAACAGTTACATGATGATTATTTTCCTTTTACCTAACTGATGATCACTACATATTGGAAATAATCCTGCAAAAGTGCTAAGTATCTTCTGCGGAGTACCACACACTTTCTAAACACTACTTGCACAGAGGTGAGCGCTACCTCTGTACCATAGGTTTAAACACTTAAACAGAGAATGCTTTACCACAAATGAAAGGCAGCAAAGAGGCTTAGGTTCTGACTGCAAGAAAACGATTGTGGAAATGATTACAGTTCATATATTTCCCAACATAAAGACAAGCTGTGTTCACTTGAGCAGACATCTGCTTTGAATTCTTTTTCATTGGTCACACAGAAGAATTGACTTTTTCTCTTTCATAGTACACAGCAAGTGATCCTGATAAAGTGACTAATCTGCAATGTACTCAAATCCTTGTATTATTTTGTAAAAATAAATAAATAAATAATCCAGCAACTGCATGTGTTAAAGAAATATATAAAGTGCACATGTGCACATCACTGAGCTTAGTATTAGTAAATGTAGCTGTGCAAATATATTCAAGTGAACACAAGGCTATAGGACACTAGGCCAAGCCAAAGGTCTATCTGGCTCAGCAGCAGATAACCAGGAAGGAATAAAAGACAAGAATGTGATAAGGATAGATTGGTACTGTCTTCTTCCTACAGCGTAAAGATTTCCCAAACTTGGACTTCAAGTATACATCTTTAAAAACCTTTGATGGATCTTTCCCTGGTGAATTTGCCTGAAAAAGTACACATTTACCACATCCAGAGCATCTTACAGCTTCCACAGTTTAGTTTTGCCTTGTATCATGTTTTCCCCTTTAATTGTAAACTCGCTGCTAGATCGTTTTATTTGCTAGCACCTCATTCTTTTGACTGCTTGTTCACAATGCTTCCTAACATAACTCATTACCTCAGAACAATTCATTTGTTTTCATACTTAATACTTCTTTAACATCCTTACACAGAGGTCTTCTCCATGCCGAGGAGTCCTACCTATTAAATCGTCACCTCAAAATAGATGAGAGTGGCGATCTCTTGTGGTGAACCCACCTGCCTACTGTCATGAGCTCAATAAAGCACACACACTGCCAGCTACCACACTGTCAGAGAATTCATTTGGGAAAGTAGACCTCTCTTCTTTCACACCACTATTATTACCATTGTCAGAGTTATTTTTCTGTTGACCGTACACTTCAGGACAGAAACCTCTTTCTTGTTGAAACGTCTCCTGAAGATGGGAATATTGTGAACAGCACTGTGCTGGTATAGTTGTGAGCTGGTGACACCATTTTGAGAAAACAACTCCTCCAGCCCAATAAATAAAAATGGAAAAGAATTAATCCTCTCAACAGTATTCTGCTTAAAAACTAGTATCTTTCATCATATGATATCATCTAAAAGTGGTGGGATTTTTTTTTGTTTTTGTTTTTAAATAGGAAGGGTACACTCCCAAGTGGATGTACAAATGAATTTCCTGTAATATTCTGCCAGATGCACAGATGGCATGAGATTAGGAGAGAGCTCCTGGCACCAAATGCATGATGATTTTCATAAAGTGTAGGTTCAATGGTTGGGAGTAATGCATCTGTATTCATGTGAAAACCCTTTATGCTACATCATATTATCATGCTTTCTCTTTACCTAATTATCACTTCTCTGCAGGACAATGATCACAGATTTTGCTGCTGTATTGCTAGAGAGAAAAATGGGGCATTACATCCCTCAAGGAGTGCAAGTTCTCTACCTGACCCGCGTCTGCAAGAACCACAGCTCACATGAAGACCGCTGACAGCAGGGTGTAGAAGTGTGCTTAACCTGTGGAGTTTCCCCAGAAAGGTGGGATAAAGTTACCTATTGTTTTCAGATAAGTTGACAGAATCATTACAAGTCATTTTTGCCCATCTTCTTACAAGACAAAGTACAGCAAGCCTAGACTAACAGACATGTATTTAGCTTATCTTTAAAAGCCTCCAATGACAGAAAAAAAAAAAAATCCAGCATTCTTAAGCAACCAATTCTAATGAAGCCCTGGAATACAGATCATGTCTCCTAAGGCCATTGTTCTTGTCCTCCCCTTTTGTTCTTCTTTCTTAAGCAATGTCACAGAGGTGGACATTGTCTGCCACCTTGCATACAACATTCCTGATGGCACAGTCCCTAAACAAAAGTAGTTTTTCTTGTTGTTGACACCATCATAAAAATCTGATTCAGTTTATGATTTACTACAATTTTTAATTCTGGTACGAAGTTCGTGCTCCTCGCAGTGCACACACACTTGGTCTTCTACTGATGTAAAAGACAAGGACCTTTCCCAGCTCCCAGCACAGCCATGGACGAAGATGGGGGCTGAGAAGCATCCCCCTTCCCCTACTCCGTGCTAGGCAGGGCGGAGAGCATGCAGGTATCCCTCCATGAAACTCCGACACAGAAACCTGTCTCCCACCTCCGCACACAGTTTGCTTTCAGAAACGTTTGATCGCAGAGCTCCCTGCTGGACTCTTAGCACATCTCCACAAACGCAAGACAAAAGCAGCCTATTTCATATTTCTGCTAGGAGTCAAAAAATGAAACTACCACCAAACTGTGAAAGGCTGGAAGTGAGGTGGCTTGAGAAAAGGAAAGGGAAAGGATATAGCTTGGGAGCACCTTGTTAAAAATTGGAAGCGCAGTTCCTAAATACCAAGTCCACCTGAGGTGTAGTATGTATCAGAAAATAATGCAAGTCGGTTTACAGCTTTGGCACTTTCTCCCTCTTAATTATGGAACTCCTGGATTATTTTCCAGGGCACAGAAGACATTAGCATGCACAGATCATCTCACTGGTACCACACTGAACATTTACCTTCCTTGCCTTCAAAGCACGTGCCACAAAGCCTACCAATTAAACTGGCTTCTCAGACTTGTACAGGAAAACACAGCTCAGTCTCCAGACCTGAGGGAACCCAAACTGCAAAGCCAGTGATCCTCATGGATCTGAGGAAGCCAGCTGTGACCAAAGCAGGAGTCCCATACACAGCAGCAGTGCTGTACTACCATGCTGAGCCCCCAGCACAACAGCATCTTCTCACCTGCTGGTGGCTGTGGAGCTACATTATTTGTGTGAGGCCAGGAGAAGTGGATCAGGGAAAAATGTAGGAACTCTCCTGGCAAAAAGATAACGAAAACCCTGTCTCCTTTGTCTTTTATACAATTTAGCTTTTTGTATCAGAGCACAGTAGGAGTGAAAATATGCTGTTGGGGCCTAGCAAACAACCTAAACAACCAATAACAGATGAAAAGACCTTGCAGCGTGATGGAAGGAAGACGCTCAAGTTTCAGTAGAAGGATCTGCAGTGTCAAGTACTGCAGCACAGTCTGGGACTGCCACAATCCCCACTGCCAGCTGGAACAGGAATTAAGGGCAGAAATGAATGATTCTTGCAAATGAAACATGAGCTACAGATGTATAATTTGGGAGTTTCCAACAGCTCAGGGAAGAAGCAGTAGTTGATAGAAAGCTGAGAGCTGCACAAGAGATGCCTACTAACATTCGAGCAGTAAAGGCAAGAAAGATTTACAGTCAGCTGGGGAAACTGGGACAAGAAGCTTTCTTTGATAGCATGCCTCACAGAAACGCTGCAAACTAAAGCAGATCTTTGAAATGCTACATGTGTATATTCGGTATTAGATAATGATTACAGAATATTTGACCCTGCACTGCCACGAGCACCTGATATATGTATAAAAAACTAATTTATAAAGACATTGCTAGGGCCCTGAAGGCAAAAGGGAAAATAATTCAGATCATAAAGCAAAGAAACTCCATTGTTAGGATTTGTATGAGAAGCTGTCAAGGAGGTGGGTTGATGCAGGATTCAAAAGGCAGTTTTATATCTAACTACATTGTGAACCATCTTTGACTACCTTGCTTTGCTTTTAAATGAGGGGGCAGGGGAATCAGTCTTTTAGGAGAGCTCCAACTGAAAACATACTAACAGCCCCAAACAATAAGAAAAATCTTCTGTTGCCCAGAGTCTCATAAATCTCGCCAAATCCACACAAGTAAACACAGATCATGGGCACTGCGTGGCAGGCCCCAAAGTGCTGCTTAGCTCAAATGCTATTTCTGTCAGTGACCAGCAACAGAAGCTAGGGAACAGCCGAAAACTGGGACAAGCAGATAGCGCAGCTTCCTCAACATATTTACCAGCCTCCACCTAAAGGCAGGTCAGGGCCTTCCGAAGTCTCGAGGCAGTGTCTTTGCATTCAAAGCTCTTCGCTGACTGTTCTTTCATCGTTTCGCCCAAGCACTTACTGAAATCTTGCTCAGCTTCAGAAAACCTGATCTTGGGCCAAAGTTAGAGAAAACTCTCGCCAGTGAAGCAATGTTCCCTTCACACACACACACACACACACCCCTTTTTCAAAGTCAGTACTGAAATCAGTTGTTTTTCTTGCCTATTCCCTTTTGAGGGAGTACAATACAATAGACAAGATACAATAGAAAGGGTTTCCAGTTCAGATATCCTAGCATGCCTTTGCTAGCCTTTAGAAAAATAGCCAGATCACAAAAATATATATTAAATAAGCGTCCACACAAATTAAACGTTTAAACATATAACAGTTATGTATTCCTTCTGGTATTTCATTTAAAAAATAGTGCCAAGCTGTTCCAAGTTTCATTTTCTGTGAATCAAAGCTTATGCTTTACTTTCAGAAATTGAATGCTGTTCCCAGTAGCCTCATCTCATCCATCCTTAAAGCGTAACACTCACAGTGCAAACCATTTCTTGGGGTTCTGCAAGAACTGAGTAGTGCTTTACTCCCTGTCTTTGTTACGTGCAAACTAAACACTAATCTCCTCCAGGCACAAACCAGACTTACTGGCTCTATGGAAGTGACAAGGACCTCAAAGGTAGCATAAAGCTATTCTACAACAGTGATCCCAGTGTTAATGCATTGAAACAAGCAGACAAATCCCAATAAAGCATTAACACGTACAGCTAACACAAGTGGCCATGAGAAGACCTGAACTCTAAGTTTGATTTCCATACAAACTGTATGGCAGACAAATGATGGCAGTTCAGTTTTATAACCAAGTCTGGATTCACTGCAGCTCTCCAGGTAGCCTAAGCAAAGCAGTACCCAAAACAAGGAATAGCATGCAGAACAAGGAAGAGGACCATAGGCTGGAAGTCAGACTCTGGTCTTTTTCTAAACTCATTATGGACTTATTTTTAAGAAGCAATTTACAGACATTTTCTGTAAGTACTTTGTTCTCTCTCACCTGTAAAATGGGATTCAGAGCAGACAAAACCATGGGTTCTTACTGGCCACCTCAGATGTGCAAAGAGATCCTATGTAAGATACTTGTACATAAAGCAATCTAATCTTGCATAATTATTAGGCAAGTCATCTCACTTTCAAAAGGAAAAAAAAAAGGCTATAGTGGATTTTAGTGCACAGCACATTTAGGAATAAGTCTAGAAGTGTTAGTATTCTGATAAAGAAAGTGGTCCTAAGGGTTGATGCATCTTATGACTGTAGGAGAAGTGACGGTAGAAGAGAATTCTTTGATGTTTTATTTAAAAGTTGTGCTCAATAATTCAATAAAGAGTTCCATTATAAATCAGAAAAGAGTAAGAACGTGTCATGAGTACAATCCAGTAATGAATAAAAAACAAACATAAGGATAGCAAGTATCTGTAATTTAGGAAGCATATAGCTTGCTATTTAACCCTACTGAATTAAGTCACCTGGGGTGGAAATCAGCACGGAGTCTTGGATCTGAAAAGTGACCCTACTGTAACGCTCTCATCCTGTGAGATTGAATAGATGAAAATTACACAGCAGCTCCAGTGTTTTTACTACCAGACATGCACTGCTCTAGCTTTTTGATCAACCATTGACACCAGATTTTTTTTCATGCTTCCAGGTGAGGCAAACATAAAAAAGGAAAAGTAAGACTGATGGTATGTGTTTTGTTTCTTAGATCTTTCCCTCTTATCCCAGAAGAAGTACTGTCAGGTCAGTTAGATACCCCAGTGCCTACTACTTAATCAAAACTCTGTTATGCACAAATCCAGAAGAATTTAATCCCAAGAATAAGATTTACCTTTTCTTCTGAGAAAGATAGGAGGCCTCAGTGCTCCTGAGTATGTGGAACAAGAGGATTAAAATTCCAGAATTTCTGGTGGACTTGGCTTCATGGACA
This sequence comes from Aythya fuligula, assembly GCF_009819795.1. Taxonomy (NCBI): domain Eukaryota; kingdom Metazoa; phylum Chordata; class Aves; order Anseriformes; family Anatidae; genus Aythya; species Aythya fuligula. The sequence continues at coordinate 20,776,764 of NC_045562.1, read as the reverse complement.
CCTCATTTCCCCCTTCAAGGTGCCTTTATTTAGTCTCAGATGCAAAAGGCTGAAAATGCTAATTTCTTATGTTCCCATAACCCCAACTCAACTCGCCATTCTGTATTTTCTAGCAAGTAGTACAAAATTATTTCATATAACCTCACAAGCATCTGCTGGCAGCAAGGAGGCCAAACCAAATTAGGAAACACATTTCCATGAAGAGTCTTCCATCAAAACACAGCAAATATGGAAATTTCCAACAACTCAGCATGTTGCTACATCGCCATTTGCCCATAAATTCCAATAATACACAGCTCAGGGATCCCATTAGCATCCTAGAGAGTGAATAATGAGCGAGCTATAAATCTCAAGGCCTATAATCACAGTCAGGGCTACCTATCCCCAATCTTTGAATCCAAAAATATATTTTGTTAATTGCATTAGCTATTTTTTATGTTATTTTGTGCCAAAATAAGCAATTCTAAACTGAGTGACACCTTTTATCAACTTCAGCTGTAACTCTGTCATCTATCACCACTTTCTACCTGGATGTCTTGTTTACAGAAGGAAAAAAACTCAGCTTCAGGATCTGTTATTAGCAACAAACTCACAACCAGATGTGGAAGGCCAAGTACCTTGTCTCTTCTTCCTTGCCAGGAAGTAATACTTCCACCTGTTGGTATTCCTGCCTTACCTCCTCCCCCAGTCCTTCAATAACTATTATATTACAGCTGGTCCTGATAGCCCCCTCAGAACACACCACAATTTGCCCAAGATACTCCTCAGCACGAATTGATTTTCTATATATTTTAATACATTTCCACCTTTCTTCTTGACTCAGGCATCTCTGAGGCACCCAAGTCAATATCAGTGACTTGACCCAAGTGACTATCAACCCAAGCCCGTATTTAGCAGGACATGACAGCGGTAACATTTTTGATTAAAGCAGGATCTTGTTTCCTTGCTGTCTCCTGCTGCTTTATATTCCTAATATGAAGGCAAATGCCACTAGTTTGATATGCCTTCAGGTGAAGAATAGCAGCCTTCATTTCATTACACTAACAGGATTGTAGAAAAAAAAAAATCAATTTAAAGAAAATCCATGATCTCTAAGAGATTATTTAGGAACAAGATCTGAGATTGATATAAACCTTCCTTATGCTATGGTGTCAGGCATAACTGGAAAGACAGAAAAAATGGGAAACTTAAACCTGAGGAACGAAACATGAGTGAAGCAGAACTAAACCTTCTCCCCTTAAGCCTCTACATTCTATTTCTCTTTCTTAGTTTTGGAAAGCTGTAGCAGAGCTCTGTTCTTTTAAGGACATTACATAAGCATTCAAATGTAAAATTTTTCAGATTCTAGCAAGTCTTCAACCTGAGGCATGGGTTTACATATGGCAAGTACAGCAAATTCTAATTTCCATTGCCATATTATTTACATTTTTAAAAGTCAAACCTGACAGTCATCAAAATTATGTTAGGAGCTCAGTGCTAAAAAGGTGCATGTTGTACAAGGTTGTGGTGGCATTTTAAAAATTACTTTATCTGTGCAAGAGAGGATTTTTTTATGCTTATGCTGCTCTTGTGTCTAAGTATCCAATTTCTAGAATGCCAGAATCATTTACTGTAACATAAACTAGCCCCGACTTGCTAGATTTACCTCTATTTAAGTAAAATTTGTTCTTTTAAACAAATCACATAAGAAGTTATTCACATATACAATGTTTTCTGTTGTTCCATATACTAATACCTTTTAAGACAAATACAATTTTGAAACAAGTAAAATATAAAAGTTTATTACTACCTGACCACAGGTTTGCAGAAAGGGATGAACAACAGTTCCAGACAGTTTCCCCATGGATAAATTCCCTCTCCACTTAAACGTGAGACATTTAAGGGGGTTATTTCCAGATGGTTTACGTGTATTCATAAAGCAAACCACTTGGTTACATACCTCAGAGAAAGTTACAACAGACTATTGATTAACATTATACTTAACTCTTATGTTACTTCTCTTGTGTTATGACCTGAGCTGACAAGTGTTTTCAAAGATTGAGTTTTCAATTAAATGCAGCTTGAGTTCTTCAGCCTCCAAGAGACGTGCTGCAAAACATCCTTATTACACAGCTTACAAACATTTTAACACTACTGCAATAATGTACTACAACTTGATTGTTATTGCTCTAACATAAGAAACAGCATATGGTTCCTGTCAGACTATTCTGTTTATTTCATTCTTACAGCTGTTGTGGAAGCAAATAGAAATTTTAGGTAGACCTCTCCAAACCTTAATTGGTTTCTGTATGCATAGCTATTTATGCTAAAAGCTTTCATTTAAACAAATACCTTAGTGCAGTTAGCGCAACGCAAAAGCAATTGAGAGTCATTCGCCATTTGTTTCTCTGTTCATTATACAACTACTCTGATCCTAGGCACAAATGGAGCAGTGCTGGGAGACATGCTATGACAGCGTACAAAATGCCAGTGCCTGGTCCTGAAGGACTTTCAGTCAAAAAATAAATAAAATTAAAACTTTCAGTAATAGTTACCCTGCAGGTCTGATGAAAAGGGCCACATCTAAGTAATATTATTGCAGAAGTTCACTGAGACTCCGACCAATGCAAAATAAAACTAGATGCTGTACTAAGTAACAACACTTGCCTCAACTTTCTTTCTCTGCTCTTAATCAGGGCCCCCATCCTTCCCAGGAGCACAGCCAATAATCAGATGGGAAGCCTGGGGCTAGATAAAAAAAGAATTCATTCTCCTCAGCTTTATGACAGCTTTCAAGCAGACAGTTGTTTGAAACTGCTTTCAATTTTGGAACATTAGAAATGGCCCCAGCAAAGACAGATCTGTGAGTTAGGCACAGAAGACTCCCAGCAGCAAGAAACAAGTTGTCAATGAAATTTACTACCTCCCCATCTGATGGAAGCTAACATGTCTTTGCAGACGGTAACAAATGCATGAAAATATGCTTTAGTCCAACAAAAAGTTTATTTTGTCACATCTGGAAAGAATATAGCGTTGTCCCTTTCCCAACCTGCAAACAGAGGAAGCAGCCTGCTAGTACAGGTAGACCAAATTCATGCCTGAAGTACCAGCTTCTGGAGTCCTTGAATTGCATCCAAATCTGAGCTTCCAGTTTTCTGTCATCAAATACATCAGTGCAGGCCTGAATCTGCAGAAAGCCTAATTCAATTGCTCTGGCAAACACAACTCACTTCTTGACTGTGCATGGGTTGTAACCTCACAACTCACTGCTAGACACACACAGCTCGCATGCCCCTCAAACCCCAGCTGTACAAACACAGTGGGCTCACCCCGAAGAGTTGCTGTACAGCCTGTATATCATGCTCATCTACCATAAAGCCTACTTGCTATTGTTCCTAGCAGCACTCTGAGGGAACATCTGGAAACACAGCAGGGGCTCAGTGCTTGGTATATAACCAAGTTTTTAGGACAGGACAGCCTGATGAATTTGAGCATGTCCAGCAACGATTCTGGGTGCTCTTGTTGTCTGCACGTGTCTAGCCAGCACATAAATCCTATGAGCACACAACGTGTGCCACCAAGACAGTAATATTCACAGCCAAGAAGAATAAGTGTGCCTCACGTTTCTATTAGTACGGTATTATCATGCTGTAAATATTAACTTTGCTGTAGTTTAGAACTCTAACTGTAAATTAATGGAAAGCTGATGGGAACATAAGGAGACTATGCTCTTAATGATCTTAATAGTACCTTTCAGCACGCCAATGGGAATTATGGGGAGATGCATTTTGAGATATTATTTCTAGTGCCATTAGAGCCTTAAGACACACAGATAAAAGCGTAAGATGACATCAATATACTTAAGGAGGATTTTAGTGACTTTTTTAATAACTTCTTAATCACAAAAGTGCTTCTAATGCAATTGTTTCCAGCATGTAATTCAAACTGAAAGTTAATGTTTAACAGGAATAGATGCAATGAAATAGTTTTAGAAGGATTTCTTGTTAGAATATCTGTTTCTCCAATTAGCAGAAGCTAATGTTTTAATATTGAACACTGTCACTGCAGAAGATGAAAGCTCTGAATGTTTCAAAGATAAGCAACACTGCTTCTTTCAGCCCATTTTGCGACAGAAACTAACCACTTTCTGATACATGCCACTTAAAAATGCTGAGGGTGACAAGAGATAAATCTCACACGTTATTAGGAGAGCAGCAGCTCAGAACATTTTTACACTGAGACAAAAATATGTATGAGAGAGACTATTCTGGTTTTGCAAAACAGACATCTATCCCAATCATTCTCTAAATGAGTTAAATGCTTCCACCTGAAGCAAAGAAACTTCTCAATGGAAACAGGACAAGCTACTAGAGCTCTGCTGGATCATGTACGTGTTCAAAATGGTAGCTCCTGAGCTGACCTAGGGACATTCCTCAAGTTAGCCCTGTCCTATGGAAGAGTTCTACAACAAGATCCAGCTCTTACCACCACACAGTGTAATGTAAGTCGGCAAGACGTGTTCTGGGTCACCATCAGAGAACCCTACTGATACTAGAAGGCCTCAGGTAATGTACAGATTTCCTCACAATTTCAGTATAAATACAATTAACTGGATTAAGAAATAAAATCTTGCACCATTTGGGTCTCTTTCTGAGGGGTGAAACTAGTTGGAATTCTACAGGGAAAAAAAAAAAAAAAAAAAAAAAAAAAAGCTTCCTTGCTCACATTGACCGATGGGGTATACATGTATACCACCAGCCCTTTGAAGTCCCCCATTCCAGATTCAGGCAGGCCTCCAGAGCACGCAGGCTCTACAGTGAAGCACCCCAGCAATAACAACCAGCTTTGCAACCGTGCTGCCTGTAACCTCTCTGGAAAGCAGTTTCAAGAGCCTCCATCACAGCCATTATAGGGAAGAAAGAAATCCATAAGCACTCATGCAATATATCTGCCTATCACCAGCCATTCACATGAAGGAACAGACAGGACGCTATTTATGAAAACCAGGAAACAACTGGAAAAGCACTGTCTCGGAAATAGAAATACCAAAGTTATGAAGCACCAACTGCACTGCTGTAGGCACACACAGATCTTGCTACATCTTTCTTCAGGGAGGGAAAAGGTTAATTTACAGAAAAGTCCACAGAAAGCCTCAGCCAAGGAACCACTCCACACTTGCCTTTGTTCAGGCTAATCTCTATCTGCAAACAGCAACTTTCCACACCAGTGCTGCCATACAAATCCTGCTGGGCTGTGCGAGGGAAGCCCCGGTCAGGAGCTAGCATGAGCACCACAAAAACCAGAGCCTCCTTCCCAGAGCTAAGCAAGGCCTTGCTGCAGCACTTCGCGCTCTGGAGTGTGACCTCCTCAGCTCTCGCATCCCCTGCTAAAGCCCACCGCAGAGCAAGTAGGTCTCAACTTCTCACAGCACAATTCTCTGCACAACCCCTCCCTCACCCCAGCCTTCCAGCTTTCAAACCACAGGCTATAAACAGCAGTTTCTGCTCTTACCTGGCTTCCTCCAGCTTTGTTTCTCCTTCAGATCGCTGTTCACAAAGATCTTGTTATTTTCCTGAAGCCAAGCACCAACTCCCTGTCACCACAGTGAGATTTTTCTTTTCCCTGCTCCCCTACCTTACCTCTCCTGCCAGAGCACCCAGCTGCAATCATTCCTCACCCCCAGGTGTAGCTCAGGGCTAATTAGGTATTGGGGCTCTTTTCTGCTAAGTCTGAAATCCCACCACAACTTTCCATCCCGATGGGGGAAAAGAGGGCAGATTTAAATCCCTGTTATGTACAGAAGACATTCAGGAGCTTTGGGGTTGCTTTTGCACTTGAACAGAGCAGGAAACAGACTGCTTTCCACCACTGCAAAGATCTGCAGCAGTTTAAGAAAGACATTTAGTTTTGCTTTGAGATGGATCCATATGTTTTAAAATCTACAGGGATAAACTGAGATAGACTTGCTTGCTCCAGAAGAGCAAACAGCTCAAAATTTAGGTTGTTTTGCTGAGATCAAAGAGACACTATGCAGGTTAAACTGACTGTGACCTCTGTCCCTTAGATTGCAAATGAGTGTCCTGGTCACCTGGGTACACTCACATGGGGGTACTTGGTCTGACTAGAAAAAAGATTCTTGCCTTTACTGCAGCAAAGGTGAACACAGAGCACTCTCACCACCACGCTTCAGCAGGTTCAGGAGCAAAGCAAGGAGCTGCTCCTTAGCCCAGCATGAAAGAACTCAACTGAATAGCCCAATTTTTTGGTTTTGCATGTAAAGAAAGTAACCTCTGCAGCCTGGTGGTTAGATCTGCACAAGGGAAGACGCGGATTTCAGTCCCTCTTTTAGCAACTATCCTACACTAGTAATTCATAAGAACTAGAATCCCCATCTTCCCTTTTCTTTGGGAGTGCTCTCGCCAGCAAATGACACTCATGGTTCTTGATCCAAAGCATATTTAATTATTCCATGCAAAACTTCACGAAAGGGAATTCAGTGAGCAGGAGGCTGGAACACTTTACATGCTGGCAATTAGGGCATTGCCTTTCAAAGTCCTGAAAGCAGTGAATAAATGGACTTTGTGTACCTATGCCTGCATGAATGCTCTAATCATTAAGCTCTTGGATAAATGAGGAGAGGATATAAGCCACTCTTGCCTCTTACCAGCCTAAGATAAATAAAACCTTTCTATCCCAACGTCCTTTTAAACACAAACAAAAACTACCCATAACATGTCAACCCACCAAGGTGCAAAACATGTTCTCCACCTGACCCTTCAGGCTGGACTGTGGCATGGGCCACTGCCATGTAGGGTCACCTGGACCCCAACACCCACTGAATAACTGTCCCTTCCAGAGACACCCAGCGCTGGGCTACCCACTTCTCTTCCTGGGCTGGTATCCAATTTAAACAGAGCTCTTCAGCACCATCAGGTCCAAGACACCCCTGGGCATACGTGCCTGGAGAGAACTCTATTAGCAGAGAAGTGATTACAGATCCTTTCATGCAAAATTGCAGGAGGACATAAATTTTAACCATACAAACATACATACCGATTAAATCCATTTGTGGATCTAACCTTTAGTCCTTTTAAAAATAAAATTAACCATAGAACCTACTTTCTCTTTCCCATCTAACCTGGGAATAAAAGAGCCAATAAGCTCACAGCAAGGCCACAAACCAGTCTGGAAATAAAAAAGACAGAAACTCAATTTGCTTAACATCTACCCTAGTCAAATGAACCCCAAGTTTGTTGTGCATTTATCCTTACAGCACATTCAACTGTTCAGCATTCAATTTCAGCAACAAGATGCTGAAATGCTCAAAGGCAAACCTGTTCTGGTATAATCGGTTTATGCACATGCACAGTGTGCTGTTCATTGTATGCCCAGTACAAACCCCTTCTCTGTGCTAGAAGACAGAAGGGCTGTGGAGGTTTACTGGTCACAAAAGAGAATTTTTTCTGTATGTCACAATATAAACTAGCAAATACGTCTTGAAGCCATACCCTTACATTATAATGCAGGATAAAATCAAAACCATACCAAGATACATCTTTAAAACAATGCAATCTATATATTCATATATTCTCCTTCTCAGACACTGAAAATACGGGCAAAATGTTAGTTTGAAATCTGTGCAGCAGGCTCCCTGACTAACATTTGGCTGTCAATAAAGAGATTACTGTAGGATTAAGCCTTACCTTGGGAGATAGAGAAAAAACAAATCTCTAATTATCTCTACTCTTGTACTCTGGCCATGATTTCTGTTTCTCTGGGGAAAAATAAGCCTTGTGTTGTCTTAAGTTTAATGTGTGTATTCTTTCAGTTAGTTTTAATATATTTTAAAGTATTAATAAGGTAACTTCTCACTTTTTTTTTTCCCATCTTTACACGTGCTTTTTAATAGGAATATTTTTGTAATTGTTCTTGCAGCATATACACTTACTGATGCTACACAGCCTTGTTTTATACATTTTACCCTATATCCTGATCTTCCCTTTCAAGAATGACCTAAAACACCTGAATCACTACAGAAGAATGAATTTTGGATTTGTAATCAAACAGTTTACCTTTTGTTACTAATTAACTGTACTACTGACAAATATTTGCAAAGCAAAGTCTGTTTGTTAATGACTAAACACCAGCATGAACAGAAGTAACCTTCCTCATTTTGAGAGGAATGCCATTCAAATACCATCTTATTCTTTCTCCTACAGACAAAGTTGAAGTTGGAATTAAAATAAGTGTGAACAAAAAAAGAAGTCTTGATCTAGAAAAATTATATCATGGTTCTGCTGAGTGGAGTGAAGAGGGAAGGAAAATTAAGGACATACTTTCTAATAATGTGAGAGAAAACAACCCAGTATGCAACTGAGGGAGAGAAGGAGAAGTTAACGGCGGAAGAGAGCTGCAGTTTAAAGTAAGAAAAGCACAGCAGAGTGCTTTCGGTGAATTTGCTGAGGAGGAAAGAGAAGGATGAATGAATAGAATGTGGTAGAATGATGAAGAAAAGGTGTGTAGAAATGAGGGTGGCTGACCGGATGTCACAGTGAGGTAAATGAAGGGAGCAAGGGAAAAGCATGAGGCAGACATGAGAAAGAAATACAAATAGTTCAGTGAGAAGGAAAACCGCAATGATTACTGATGCTGCAGATGCAGAAGAAATGAAAATTACCAGGAAAAAATCACTAGACTGTACTACAAAACATGAGATAGAAAAGGAAAGCAAAAACATGAGAGAGAAAAAAAAAAAAAAAAAAAAAAAAAAAAAAAAAAAACACCAGGCTATTTGTTATGTCTTCATTTGTATTAAATCTAATTTAAATTACAACGCTACTGTTTGACTTAGAGGACGTCAGGAAAGCTCTACAAAATATTTTCTTTCCCTGGAAAGTGAATGTCCAACTCACTTTTCCTGAAATGTTCCTATTCTGTTAGGAAAAGGAGAACAAAATATGTTATTCTGACTTAAACTGAATTGGTGTTAAGTTTGCCTAACCAATCAAAAAGACTCCTTATGGGTTAATCTATAACTAAACTTTTCCTGTATGAATTGCTGTAGGGTTTCTGGGAAGTTATTGTTCAAATATCACATTCTTTTCAATGAATTAACTTTCCAGGAGGTTGCAATCCTGCAGCCTCCCATCTGCTAAAACTGTTAGATTGGACGCTATTTGCAGGAAAAACATGATGTCACGGGACACTCGGCCTAAACAGGCACCTAGTCTAAAGACAAAAATGGGAAAGAGGCACAGAAGCGTTTCTTGCATAGAGCTCCCTCTTCCCATTTGTACTTGTTTTTTGCTCTCTCATGATGTCTTTCAATTTCCAGTCCTCACCTCCCCTCACATCCAAAGTTACTTCTAAGCTCCATGCTTTATCTCTTATCATTACTTCCACATCACCCCTTTTTCTCTCCCACCCAATCTTTATTTACTAGATACTCTGCCTGCTACAAAGACTAGTATGTCTGCTGTGAAAGGTTACATGCTCCCCTTGTTATTTTGGGCGCATCTGCCTGTCCAGGTATCTTCATTCTCAGGTGGCTGTCACTCAGACGCTTTCCATGAGCCCAGATAAGAAGTTTCTTAGCCAGTGCTAGTTAAGGGGTCAGTTGAGGATGTGAGTGTGCTTGTAATACATGAAGCTCTTGGTGTGTGCTGGCACAAGAAATACATATTTATAAGTCACACACACATACACAAAGGCACCACCAACAAAGACTTTCAAGCATATAAAAAAGAACATTTTTCAATTATGTGTTGTGATGTGTATGCCCAGGGGTTTAACACATATGTGTGTGTATATGATAGGTGTGCTGATGATAAGAAATGTTTTCAGTTCTTGCCGATCTTTTCCTTACCCCTAGGACTTGTTATAGAAGAAAACACATTTCCAAAAATATATTACAAAAAATACAGCAAGATAGTTGTTTTGATAACAGGCATTTAAGAAGTACAAAAGCAGTTCAATCTTGTATCACAGTTCAATTGTAGCTAGAGTTCTTCTGGCTTCTTTAAAGACATCAACTTTATGTATTTTACGGAATAAATAAGCTTATATGCAAAATTAATTGCTATGTGTCACAAATTTGTAAGACTTTTTACCCTTTCCTTCTGGAATCAACTAACCTCACTGATTAGTCACACAAGACAAAAACCTTTTCAAAGCTTCCCTCCAAAGAACATTTGTGTTTGAATTATGATAGACCTAAAAGATGAACTAGTCAAATGTTTTCCAAATCCTGAGTAAATCGGCTTTGTGTTGAGATGAGTTGTCTTCCTCCCCCACAAAGGAATTTCAAAGGTGTGAGTAACTCAATGTACTTGTATTTTTCAACAGAAATAACAGATGTTCTCAAGTTTCTCCAAGCTGTGACTCCAACTGTTGTGCTGAAGAAAGTCATGACCCAGCTCCTACAAACATATTAAAACTGATTTTATTTCGCCTTACATTTTATTAGCCAGTTGCTCTGTCTATTTATACTATTAAACATGAAGCTTTCAACGACAAAGGGACTCATCACACACTAATTGAAACCAATGTCAGCACTCCAACTGGGTGCCAGAGTCCTTTACAAACATTGGCAAGCATACTCGGTGAACTCAAATTTTTAAAAGTCCAGTCTCTGCATAATTTTGAATGCCTTGAGGTAATCAGAATACCAAAATAATAGGCACGAGAGCCAAAGCAGTTTGTCAGGGAGCTGTCCCTTCGTAGTTACACCTCAAAACTATAAGAACAGAACTGCCATCTCTCTATTTTAGAACAGCGGTATTGTTAGATGCCTGCTTGTATAAAACATGCCTGACTCAATGATGCAAACATAGGATAATGCTCACGAACTGTTAATTGAGAATGAGCCCAGTACAGGGCACGACTCAATCCAGTTCACAGTGGACAAGTGAACCTGAAAAAACACACAACTATCGTTTGCATGTTCTCTTTAGTCCATCTCATCTCCTACCTGTGAGCTTGACAAGAGGTAGCACATGATGTGCGGCTTCTGAATTAGGCATATACCAATCGGCCATCTAGCACACCTTATGGAAATGGTAACAGCCCAGCTTGTTCTAAAACCTTTTCACCATGGGAGCACTCATGTCAATTTTTCTCTCCCCACCTGTCAATGCTCACAAAACTTGTAGGGTTTCAAGTGTCTTTGATATGTAAAAACAATTTTCCTCTTAAGTGTGGCTGAAAACAGTCCATAGATTCCAAACTTGTTATGAACAAAATGATAGACCAAGACATGAAACCAGGTAAAATAGCTGTATTGCACAAAATTAACGTGCCCCATGCTGAATGCATAAAAATCGCTTGATTGACAAGCCCTGCAATGTAATTACCATTGTGAAATCATTAACTAATACCATGTTAACTCTGTGGAGCTCTGCAAACAAATATTCTCTTTTAGTTTGCCAGTAAACTAAGAGGACAGTATCTTTCTCTTCAGGATGTGCAGGCTGCAATATTAAAGAATTTGTTATCCCAGTCAGACAAGTCTATCACAGCACAGTCTTCACTCAAAATCTCTGTTGATAACACCAGCCATTTGTTAGAGCCATATCCATAATCCCAAGAAACTGTCTTAAGAACAATACAAGTTGCACTTTGTTGCTTTAGGAGAGATCAGATGATTAAAAGCAACAAAAATGATTATTTTTCTCTCTTTCATAGCAAATTGCACAAATTTTAGTTTAATGAAGCCAAGGAAAGCATCAGTCTGTCTTCTTACAGCACTGTCTCAGTTGAAATATAATTTTGAAGAATACAAAATGTTTTGATTGCTGACAATTGAACTGACTTTATACAAAATAATTTCTGTGCTGCCTCATTTTCTCACACAATAGATAATTGTTTAGGGCCCCGGCTTGCTACACATTCATGCCTCTGAGACTTCTGCACATCAAGGAGGAGGGAGCCTTCCTTACCTTTAGTCAGAGAGGTTTTGTCTGTGTGTGGTAATGGTTTATTTATAAAATAGAAAAAAGGCACATCTAACGTAATCTTGGAGTGTAACTAGAAAAGGACAGATATTTGACCAACTGCTTTGGTTCATGCACCCAATATAATATTCATAATATTTGGTATTACCAACACCTCAGTAAGTCAGGTACTGTCAAAGACTGGACATCTTCCAGCTGAAGGCATTAGGAGGGAATGAAGTCATAGAAATCATGGAAAGAAGGCAGGCTTACTGCAGAGAGCTGTGACGTAGCAAACAACTATACAGAAGTCAGGTTTCATTTGTTTGCTTCCCACACAACATCTCTTTTATGCAGGCTGCCATACAGAATAAAACAAATGTCCTTCATAAACTCTAGCGTGTTACATCAATAGAGCCATCTTTATCAACTGTACTTGTAATCTTGCCAAAGAACAATATGAAAGTTGTTTGACAAGACCTGCTTTTTCTGAATAAAACAGGCATTTCATGGTCATGAATGAAAATGTGATATTATAGCTCCTAAATATTGAAAACCTGTAGATCTCCCAGTTCCCTAGCTCTCTGTCCACCCCTCAGTGATGACTTACGTCTCTAAAAATCTTAAATTGCATACCCTGGTTATTAACCTATATTCTGCTCCACTCTCACCCCTTCCAGTTGCTTTTCAGAAGGCATAGCTTACAACACAATCTTCACTTTACCTACACGTGAGATAATAAAATCGAAACATTTCCAAAACAAACAGAAACAACCAACCACTTCATATCAGCTCTTCATAAAACAGAATTATGCAGAACAGCATGCAGCCCCATGTTCTGTGGTTCTGAAATAAGTTTACTGATTCTGAAGACAAAAATTAAAAGCAGATGTGGCCACTGTTTGTCCAGTCAGCATTGTGGACGGATACAACTGTGATGCTGGTGGGGGACCTATAAAAACCACCACTGTGCTCCTATCCCACCATCCTCAGCATGATCCTCACTGAGTGAGACAAATGGGGTGACTGCGAGCCCTCGGGGTGCAGGCTGGTGATACTACTAAGCCAGTAATGGTCACATCCACAGAAGGCACAGTCCCAGCCTCCCTTTTTCTCTCTTAGCCCCTATGGCAGATTTGTTCCTGGAATCAACAGATGTAAGAGACTTCAAGATGGCAAATTAAACATCCTATGTTGGAGCTATTTTTGGAAGTTATTGAGAGATTTGCAAGCAAGACAATTTAATTTGCTTCGGTTTTATTATTAATTTTTAAAATTTAAAATTCCTGCACCCCAAAACTACCCACATTGTAGCTTGCACTTTGCAGACAAAACAAAGAGGCTCTTTTGTCTCGGAAGTGCTTATTATTTATTATTTGGCTCACAGAGAGAAGATGAGCACGAAGAGAATGTGATGCTAGTTCATATGAAAGTGTCTAGCAAAACAGTTGTGTTGCTACGCTTAGCCCCTGACAAACCTAGGGGCAGAGAAGAGATGTTTGACAAAGCACAGAAAGATGGGCTTATGCGTATTTACACAGATTCTGTGCTATGTGTAACCAGCAGCATGGGTGGAAGCCTGAAAGTATATGTACAACAGTGCTTTAAAAGACTGACATGATTTATATAATGGCAGCAACAGACTACTTCTTGGTATTGTAGAACAGACGGCTTGAAAAGTAAAGAGAAGTCGGTCGTATTTCATACAGTGAAGGAACGGGAGTCAATGGCATTGTGCAAAACAGAGGAGTGACAGGACTGGGACAAAGAGCCAAGAAAATAACCTTTGTAAATGGACTGAAAGACAATGAAAGTGTTGTTAAGCGCACACAACTCCCAGCAGGCTATTTTGGGGAAGAAGAGGGTAGAAGGCCACAAGAGCTGAGAAGGTAAGCAAGACATGCCTGAAAAAGATAAAAAGCAGTAACTGGATGGAAATCAACTGTTGAAAACAGACTAGAGCCCACAGATTAACAACCTGAACAGCTGGTTTGGATGAGATGAGGCAGCACAAGTGCATTCTACCACTACATGTCCCGTAATTAAAGGTTAGGAATATTTTGTAAGAAATTCACATAAATATGAGACTGCAGTCTGGAAAGCAGCAATAATGAAGGCTGTAACTCAGAAACAGTACTGGTCCTGAAACATGTAAGCACTTGCTGAACTTCAGATAAGCTGGACAGTTCTTGGTCTTTCTTAAAACAGATGTGAACCTCGATTAAGCTTAAGGCAATTTCATTCCAGTTACTGTCTTTCTCCCAGTGTCTCTGGTTTTACCACTGAGACCCAAAAACTGTGAGCAAAAATGAGAGCCTTAAGAAAAGGCCTGTCTCCTGCTGGAGCTCTTGAGAACTGATCTGGGGATACGAAGAAGTATATTTGGATTAGCAGGCTACCCGGAGATTCTCCCAGCATACATGTACTAAATTCCCCTGGATGATAAAGGTCTGGCTGTAGTATAAACAGTAATGAAATTCCTGCTTTGTCCAAGAAACAAACCTTTTTTTTTTTTTTTTCTTATTCTGGCCAGGTGTCATTCTGTCAGGGAAAAGGGATTTGCTGTAAGCCTTTAAGAGTAGTACACTGACCAATCCTGTATTAAAAAGTTCCATGTGGACAAATCAGACTACAACATTTAGGGAGACTCAGGAGAGTCTATAGAGTACTTTCATGCAGCAATAGCAAGGAATACTCTGACAGCTAGGAAACTTCAGCTGTGAGCTGCTAATTATCATGTGCTCCAAACCTCTTCTCACAGACTAAAACCCTTGGCAGTTGAAGCTCTGCAGTCTCTGAAAGCTTATCTGGAGTTTATCCTCCAGAGGCTGTGAGAAGGAGAAGGGGAGTGACCCTTCCCTGACTAATTATGTAGCTTTATGTGCCTTCTCAGATGGAGACTTCTGAGGAGGAACCTGAAAGAAATTTCAGTTTCAAAGGCTGTTATACACTCTTGCTGTACTTTTTCCTGCCTTAGAAAAAGAGTTACTCAATTTTGCACTTATCTAAACAAATGCTGTTTGAAATATATGCCCCTGAGAAATGGTCTATCACCCTTTCCCAGGAGGAGAAAAAGTTGCCTTGGTATAATCAATGCCTCTTTCTGTGCCTGCATACAGTCTGCTGTTTTGATCCCAAGCTGTATCCAGCCTGAGAAGAAATGGTACCTCCCCAAGGTTGCCTTACAGTGGAAAAATGTGCACCTTTACAGCATGGCCTGTAAGGAATCAAAGACATGACTACCCTGTGGTGGTAGCTCGTAGCATTAGCAAGATGAAATAGTCCTGTAAATTTTTAATATTCTTTATCTTGTGCCTTGCTAGTACTCTCCCCCTTCCCGCTTCTAGGGTTGAAACCAATTTGTGTTTTGTTCTGATCTACAAGTCTATGAACTTCTAAATACAGAGCCATCAGGTCTTGCAATTAGACAGTTATTTATGACACACTGTCTGGGTTGTCTGGCAGACTTTCACATGACACTGTCTTCTTAGCATAGTAACGTTTCATCTGGTATTTGGTAGAATACAGAT
This sequence comes from Aythya fuligula, assembly GCF_009819795.1. Classification (NCBI taxonomy): domain Eukaryota; kingdom Metazoa; phylum Chordata; class Aves; order Anseriformes; family Anatidae; genus Aythya; species Aythya fuligula. Next base: position 20,761,325 of record NC_045562.1, on the reverse strand, counting down.
AGTTTTTATATCTTTGTACATTATCTGCTAAATGCATTTGTTGAGCAACACTTCTTACCTAAATAAAAGCAGAGCACTACATTTGGCGTTCACTTCTTACCGACGGATTCCCTCATATTCAATTGTGGAATTGCCTTAATTCTCTCTATACTGTTTCCAGCTGTAGTGTGTTTCTTTAAGAAAGGGGTTTTGTTCCCTCAATCTTGGCAAGACTAAATCTGATCACTTTTAAGCCACTGTTCTGCATTTATATATGAAGAGAAGGAAAGAGAAAGTACCCTTCTACAAACTCATCGGAAGTTTGCATCTTGGAGATCATTATCTTACTGTTTTCCTGTACTCGGCAAATAGAAAACCACAAGCTTGTGCTCATGGTATCAGCACTCAAGGCTCTAGCTTAAAAATAAAACAAAAAACATGGTAGCCATAAGCTTAGTATTTTGCTTGTGTTGTTGCCAGTTCTCTTGTTTGTGTGAATGATCTCTGTGCAGTCACCGTAGGGGAAAAAAAATAAAATAATAATAAATAATAAAAAAAACTCTATTGCTGGCCCAGAATTAGAATATAGTTGATTTTTGCCTGTGTTATATTTCAAGTTCCTGTCTGCAATAATTAATTATAAACCATCACTCTCAGGCCTTCTTCTCTATTACTGTTTTCTAAACAGCAGTGCTTGATTTTGTATATATAATGATTATTATTTCTTCCCAGGTGTATTACCTTACATTTATCTATATTAAATCTCATTTCACTTTCCTCTGTCCATCTCTGAGAAGTTGCCCCTGGCCTTATTCTCCAGTGAGGAGAGATCCTTCCTCAGAGCTGCTTTGTTTATGGGATACATTGCTGGGAGGGCGTAATAGGTGAAATAATCGTGTAGCTCTTCTAGACTTTTCATTTCCTCTTTCCTGCATTCCAATTCTGCTCCCTCTGATGTAGTCATTGACTTCAATTCAATCAAGAACAAGCATTTAAAGAGCTGGCCCATTGTATGGATAATGGCAACAGTCCAGTTATTGAAATTTCCTAATCCTTTGTTTGGATTAAATTTCTTGTTCTCTTCTGAAACAGGCATAGGGGATGAGAGAAGAGATTAAACTATATTACACTGCAGCCCAAGCCTGCAAAAATATTTCATAAAAGCGCTTTGTAAATACTCTCAGTGTCTGCTGTTTTTCTGCACCTGAAGGAGTTGTTTAATTTCATGCCAAGACCTTCATTTTGGCCTGTTTGGATTCAGTTGTGTCTCTGCTGGACTCGAGTTTGATTTTGAACTGACAGAATTTTGGTTCTGGGCTAGCTTTTGGCACTGCAACCCCCGTACTGTACATCATCATTGATTTGTACCCTGATGGCTCTGAAGATGAACTAGCTGACAGCAACCCTTTGGGTTTTAGATAGCCTTTGACAAAACCTTGCCCAGGAAGTGAATTTGTCTGATCCTAGCCAGCAGCCTAACTGAATCTGGGCAAGGCCCTCATAGAGATGAGAAAATGAATCTTTTCCACCAGTGTCACTTGAAATGTTCTTGAAATGCACTATAGATGCCAGCATTGCTTCAGTAACCTACTCGGGGGTTTGGGAGTTCCTGTTCCCTTCCTTGCACTGGCAGTAATGATCATGCAGTCCCGCAGGGAGTCAGCTCAACAATGATACTAATTAATTACTGCAGACAGGAGCTCAAAATGTAACATTGTTGAAAACATCAAATGCCTGTGCTGTTTTGTCTGCAGCTGGTCTCTAATGGCTGCATTTGAGGAAAATCTTTAGCATAGCTAAGAGCAAAATCTCATTCTCTCTCACTCTGCTGTTAAAGAAATATAAAACCGAATGGTAGCAAATGCCACCAATTAGAAGCTGGCTAAAGTAAAATACAGGGTAAAGAAAAAATTAGTTTTCAACAGTTTTAACAGTAGGGTGCTCTTGGGAAGGATAGTGCGGGAAACATTTGTCTGGAAGACACCAGCTGGGTCGCTGAGTCAGTCCCTGCAAACACAAGCTGCCACTCAATAATCATCGAGTCCAGAACGATCCACAAAATATTGACTCCACACGCCTTCATACACAACAGGCCTCTTTCAACATCTTATAATAATCTTAAGACCTACTGTGAACACAAAAAGTGACATTGATAGCGAGCGTCAGGAAATGAACAAGTGAAATCATGGACACCGTCAGCGTCCAAGGACGTGGATTCATGATCCAGCCTTTCTCCCTTTTTTTCACCACATAAAGCAGAACACTGTGCTAGAATGGGTTGCAGGTTTGGCTGAAAACTCACTGTATAAAATAGTGATTAATTTTCAGCCACATCAACTTCCTGAAACCAGTCGAGAACGACCAGCTTCTTTTTTTGGCAAGCTTAGGTCTTGGCTGCTATGCTTCCTGGACCAACCCACTGCTCAGCTGCACAAATATCAGGAGGGACCATGGTAGCTCTGACTTAGATGACGATAAACTGCTAGGGAACTGCACTCTGGAGATGAAATTGCTCTTAGCAGCAACGCCAACCGAATGACCAGCTGCTGCCAAACGGAGCAGTTCCATGCAATTCTGCCCCAACTGGCAGTTCTGCTCAGTGAACCATTCAACAACTACTCATTTTTGAGCTGGAGTTTGTTTTCTTCTAGTTCAGCTCACCATGGCCACTAGAGAAATGGAAATGCATGGCCAAGGAGGAGGGGAGAAGTAGAACCACCTCACTTTGGACTGGCAAACTGCTAGAGTTACATGGTTGTATTGCAGAGCTACACTGCATAAGCAGTTCCCTTTAAATGCTCATAATACTATAATAATAATAATAATAATATATCTGTGGGCCAGCATACATGGTCACAATGGACAGGATGAAGGACCCAATCAAACTTAAGAAGTCTGGAGAAAAAAAAAGAATCATTTTTTTTTTTCAGCCAGGGGTGTTCCCTGGTTAGGTTCGTGTTAAAACCAAAAAAGATTTGCCTGCTTGCTGGCAGATCAACAAAAAGTGGATATGCTTGGCAGATCAGGAGCTGAAGAAGCTGTTGACAAAATTTTCACATGAGGAGGTCTCTTCCTGAGCGAGTATTGGTGATAGCCTGCTTCACGCACAGAGCTGGCCACGATGACTTCCAGACACCCCTTCCAAAACTGCATTTCTGTGATTTTATATTTTCTTACTACAGGAACAAAAAGCCGTAACCCAGTACTCACAGCAGTTTTAGTACAATGTGCTAAATGAACTGTGCTAATAAGTATATTTTAAACCTGCACAAGCTATTAATTACAATGTTTTTCTTAGCAGTTTTCAGATGTCCAGGCTTAAGCCAGCCAGCTCTGTTAAATTTCAGCTCTTCTTGGGGAAAACTCCTGTCTGGCTGCTATTTCCACTCTTGCTGCCTAGGTAAGCAGTCACTCAGAGCTTCCTCGGAAGACAGCTAATGTGCTCCCTGAATGCCTTTTTGCCCTCTTTCTCCCTTGTTTCTTCTACTCTGAGCTCAGCAATAGACTAGCTCTTCTGCTTCTCTTCGTAATACAGGACCTCTCACATGAAAAGGACAGAATTCTCTATTTACAACCTAGCCTTTATCTAGAAAATTTGGGATTGCAATTTAGCTGTATTAGTGGGATTTATGGATAACCTGACTAGCACAAAGGGACATAATATGTCAGAAGATCCAGTGTTAATCTTTTAATTTACAACAGGCATTCAGTGTGCAAGTGTCACACCTGTAGTTCTAGGGTCTGTACCAGTCTATCAATACGTGCAACATATTCAGCAAACATCAGCTGCAATATTTAGTAATTGTTCACTGGCTGTATGAAAAAAGGAAATAACTGCTAGGGTGTCACCTTGCTCTGAACACACCAGAAAAGCCAGTGCCTCAAGTGACTCAAGGATGCATAAACCCAAGAGAAAATGCAGACAGAGGGCAGCAAAACGATCCAGAGGTTGAAAAAGAATCTTTATGGTATAAGGTATAAGACATCTGTTAAATCTGTAAGAGTGCTGACAGGATCGCCATGTGCAGGTATATACATAAGGAAAAGATACCTCACCGTGGGGGGCTTTTCATTTTTGCAGACAAGAACATAACAAGATCTAATGACTGGAAAATTAAATGAGACAAATTCAAGATTGAAATAAGATGCAATTTCTTAGCAGCTGGGGTAATTAACACTGGAACAACTTACCAGGGGAGGTGGTAGAGTCACCATCGATTGAGTCCTTAAGGCAAAATTAGGTATTTTTCCAGGAGACATACTTCAGTCCAGCCTCTAGGAAAACTGAAGGAGATTAGGCAAAAAAAAAATGCCTAAGGTTGCTTACAGCCAAGAAACCTTTTCATACAGTCCCATGAATACAGCCCACCAGAGTGCCAGCTATGCTGTTTGAACTGGGGATCTGGGGCTGGGCCTACAGTATCAAATTTATAATGTCCCTTCTGGAAGAAAATGTGCCCTCATATCCCAGGCACAAATTTGATCTAAATATTTATCATCTGCTAGCAGCAGATGGATTTTTAAAATAGAAAAAAAATCAGAAATCAAACATACACTGCCTATAAATATTTACAAAATTTTCATGGTTAATGTTGGCTTTTGTGTGTTTCTCTTTAATAGCATTTTGCTAAGTGCCGTGACTTTCGAAGTCAGAGATATCTAGCTGTGCATGCATAAATTTCCCTGGCAGACACAGTGGAAAAAAAATAAATAAAAATTGAAGTTAGCAACAAAAAGGATAAAAAAAGAAAAACAAAACTTTGTTTTCGTGACTATTTAATCTGTGTATGCCTTTCTTTTAGCGATGTTATTTATAAAATTCTGTTTCTGCTATTGTGTGTTCACTATCACTGTCATAGCTTGGATAAAAAAAGATAAGTTGATGACTTTATAAAGTTTGAAATGATTGCTCAAATCTTCAGGGAACCGGATCCCTCCCTGTGACATTAAACAATTTACAAAACACCAGGAACAACCATTCCAATAGCAAGAAGCTATTAATTTTCATCATTTTCATAATTTCACAGGTGTCAAATCTTAATCCATTATGCCCAAGTATATTGTGCTGCATAGTTCCTTGCTGACTTGCCATGGGCTAATTATTGATGGTTCACTACATTCTAATAAAACCTCTATTTCATCTGTCTGTCATATGGAAATGAAACAACACAGAGAAGTTGCCAAAATGACTACTTGAGGCCGTTAAAAAAAAAATAGAAGAGACGTTCCACTGCTTCCATCCCACAGGTCATTCTGAATACTGCCTGTTGAATAATGTTTTTCCTTTGCTTCTTCAGTTTAACTTTTTCTTACTAACAATCATAGAATCATAGAACGGCTTGTGTTAGAAGGAACCTTAAAGTTCATCTGGTTCCAACCCCCTGCCATGGGCAGGGATGCCAAATAAGCACTTGCCTTCATACAAACATCAACTTGAACCTTTAAATTATTTTGAAAGAATGTTATATTTATGGATATATTCACCAGTTATTTCAGAGTACAGTAATTCAGTTGTCAGTGCTTTGGGAGCATACTTGCCACCCAGACAGGGAATTTATGCTTTAGTTGTGATTGTATCTCTAACCTGAAACATTGCTTTGTCTCACTGGAAGGAAAAGGTAGGTCTCCTGATAAATGTAGTGGAGGAGACTGTGCTTTGCTCTTTGCCACACTGCTGTCTGCCACTGTGACCTTGCAGTAGACTCACAATTTCTATAAAGTTATGGTGCCTGAAAAAATTACCATCCTGGTATCTTTCCTGCTCTCCATCAATACTTACTGCTCTAATTAAGAGGTAAAACAGACCTGTTTCAAGCAGCAGCTAGGTTGGATGTCCATTATTTCACAGCAACAACGCACAGCCTGAAATACACGCTTAAGAGGGCATCTTCTATTTTTACCAAGAGGGAGGTAAATGCTGGCACAAAGCCACATCTGACACCTGTACATGAAAAATGCATCTGCTACTGCAGCTAAACCCTACAGGGGTAATGAATAAAAGGCCATGGGCCAACGATTTCTCTCGCTGGACATGCACATATGGCTTGATGCAGCACTATGTGCGGAATCCTCCAGCCAGGTCTGAGCCAGAAAGTCACAGGTGTATTTGCATGACCACCATGTTGTGTCCAACCTAATTAGCACCGTGTCCAGCCTAATTAGCACCACCCACCAACAGGGTTAAGTGCTTTGGGTGCAGCAACACTTGTATGCAAGTCTACCGACACTGCTTCCTGTGCTCTGTTGCACTGTTTAGAGGCGCTCTGACAAGTATTTTTATAATAACAAATTCAAGTCATTTTATTTTATTGTTTCCAAGGCAATGTGAAACTTCACTCTTTATTTTTTCCATACCTTTTCTATTTAAATGAATAGGAAAAAAAATGCTTACCATGCCAAAATACTAGAATAAAATATGTTTAGGGTATGCTTATACAGGTGTCTAAAAGGAACCCAAACACTAAGAACAGCTAGGTGAAAAGAAATCCCCAGGTCTCTATGCTCAGCTGCTCATTTAAGCGCTGACTCCCTGCTATCTTGTCTCTGGGGCAGCAATTTACAATTCTGTTAGATGTTACTGTAAACTGCTTAGTAGCAATGCTGTGTCCATTTGCACAAGCATGAATGATGATCCAAGGTGCGAAGCAACAGCAAATCAGTCTCTGCTATTTATATGTGACCTTAGGGAAGTACATCTGCTTCAGGGCATAGCTTTGAGAGTATTTTGGGGGGAGGTTGTGTGCTGTTTTTTTTTGTTTGTTTGTTTGTTTGTTTGTTTTTGTTTTAATAATAATAAAAACATTCTGTAGCAGTTTAAACCCTTTTAGTTTCTCAGATAAACTGGCAGAGCATACCTATTTCAAGCCAATACACAGACACATTAAGTGCAGTAATGAAATCCGTAATTCCTACAAGCAACCAAACTGGGCAATATCAGCTAGCAGTTTACTGTGGCATCTTCAAATCTTGAGAGATTTGAAGGATGCAGTGATTGCCTCAGGGAGGATATTCCATATGTTGAGGGTGATCAAAAGGACATCATTAACACAATTACAAGAAAAGCAGATGGACTAGATAAGGAGACTGTGAGAGAAGAGGACAGCAGATGACAGGAAAAGACAAAGTTTGTGAAGTGTTTTTGTGCAACTGAGAATGCAGCTGAGCTGACAGAGCACCCAGCTGCTGCTGAGAGGGCAGGCTCCACGGGCATGCAGCACAACAGCCTTACAAGAAGCGGCGAGTACTTCTATGATCGGCTGGCTCCCACATCTGGCTCGCTGGGGAGCTAGATAAGCAGCGGTGTTGGCACAGGGAAAGTCCCAGGAATCCAGGAGGAGGGGAGAAGAAGGAGGCACAGCACTGCTCCTTCGGAAGCAGCTAGCTATTAGCTGGCTTACCTCTATCATCGAAATCAGGTCACGGCTCAACAGCTAGCAACAGTACCAGCTAAACCAGCACAAGCCATTGCAGCCTGCATGCACCTGCTCATCTCTCACCACTTCTACCTGCCCCTGACCTAACCCCTCCATGGCACCAGCCAAAATGCTGTGTGATAGACCACACCACAGAAACAGGCAGCTGGAAAAGGTGCCTCTCCTCCCTCCCCCCTGTTGCTTTTCAGCCAAATCAGGTTCCTAATCTGGATTACCACGCAGCCAAGCAAAACAACTGTGCCAGCAGACTAGCAGGGATATCAAAGGGACAGGAGTGAGCAGAGACTGTCTTAGGCCAGCACTGCTGGCAAAAAAAAATGGCTCTCAGAGGGCCAGAGGGCTTGCAGACACAGGGAAATCTATGGAGATATGCTAAAGAGCACAAAAAGGAGCTACAGAAAGAGCCCAGGGAGATAAGTGTAACAATAGTGTTTCAAGGAACCTCTCTGACAGGTCAGATCAAGCATAGGAAAAAAAAAAAATGTCATAAGCAGGATGAGAGATAATAAAAACCTAAAAAAAAGCCCATCTGTGATGTGGACAGAGATAACAAGACTTTGGAGAAGAAAAGGAAACAAAATTCATATACATCACAATAAACAGGTTTAAAAAACAGACTGGAGTCAAAGAGGACTCCCAGGTTATAGGTCTGATTGACAGTGAGTAGTTGTGTGCCTTTCAGGCAGGATCAAAGTCCCTGCCCAGAAAAAAAACAGGGGTCCTTGTGTAGGGACTGCAGATGAAGTTTCAAGTTGGGAGGATTTCTGAAACACTATACAACAGTTCCTCAGCAGGTGGAAGCTCTTAATTCTGAATGAATTCCTATGCTTTTTTTTTTTTTTTTAAATGAGCTTAAAAACTAACATACTGAAAAGTGTACCTGTTCGTGATATTAGAAATGGCCGATATGGACAGCACTGCCATGCAGGACAGAGACCAAAAATTGTTGGGATATTTTGCAAATCTTCACATGAGAATCCAGAAAGAGCCAAAGCTGCATCTTTTACTTTTCACCTTTTTGACAGGAGAAGTATTTAGATTCAGAAACCTAGACTTTGCCTCCACTGTAATTTTGCGACTGTCAAAAACTAGAAGTACAGCTGAGAGTGTTTAAGAGCTGGTTTTGATGACAAAGTATTACATCGGCAAGGAAAATGAGTCCACATTTGTCTATTTCAGTAATGGAATGAAAAAGTAAGCCATTCGCACTTTTTGAGGTTACACCGAACATCTAGAGAGATTTCCATGCGATCTTGTCTCCTTCAGTGCCATCCAGTGGCGTTAACGTGAAATATCCGAGAGGATATACAAAAACCCCAGAGCACACAAAACAGCTCTGTATTTTCAGGAGGTGCTGTTCATACCAGGTAAATTGCAGGTTGTCAGGGATATTGGTATAACAATAATGAAAAACAGAGCCATGATTTTCAATAGCAATAATTCAAATTAGATTTGACATTGTTGCCTGGAGTCTCAGGAAAGCTCCTTATATCATTTCTAAAATAGTTATTTGTGTCTGCAAAATATGTAGCACATACAAAATTCATACGGGTACAGCACGATATAAAGATTTAATAGCATCCATTTGCGTAATGCAGCTATCCACAACCCAAGCCAATAAAATATTAGTTGTAATTTTTCTCTTTCTCCAAGGCATGAATAGTTTGACTGAAGGAGCTCGGGTATCTAGATTTACAGGCTCTTACACTCTCAATAATGCAAGTATATTTAAAACATACTCACATACATATGGTACTAGATACGTGCGTGTGGACATGCATATACATGTACACACAAAAGTTCAGTGTGTTACAGCCTCATTAGAGATTCTTTTTTTTCAGGTAAGGTCTTCTTGCCCTTTTAGTGCTTTCCTGAATCCTCTTGAATTACAATGAACTCAAGCCAATATTTGCATTAAGATTCTTAATGCTGTTTCCTTGCTTTCTCCAACTCTAGGCTAGAGATGTCTGCCAAAGGCCTGAGGCTTCCTACCTAAAACTCTTTAAAGGTGGCTCTGCAAGATGGATTTCTGCAAACAAATGGATTTCTACCTCTTTTGTTCCTTCCTGTCACACAAAAAAGACAAGAAGACGTCTTATACAAAATTAGAAGGGCAGAATATTTTCTTGGTGTTACTTACCCTAGCAGATGCTTACTGCAAAGGAAAAATCTATTGAAATGCTAATGTCTCTGTGCTCACAGAGATTTCACTTTCCCTTCTCTAAGTCTCTGTTCAAATCCCAGTGGTTCCTCTGTCAATGCTCCCCCTTCCATCACTGCTTGTCCCTTGGCTCAGGGCTGAGACTTGATTCCGTGCAACTTTTTCTGCTCTACCAATACAAACAGCCTTCCGGATCTATCCTCTCATTCCTCTTAGTCCTAGGCTCCCGGCATACAGTCCCCCTCATCTGTATGTACTCATCCTTTTGCCTTAAACTCTACCTCATTTGTTTCTCCTCAAGAATTCAATTTCTTCCCTCACCTAATTCCAGTATCCTATCCCAGGTTAACTTTTTTCCCCCCAGTAGTTTCAGTCTCACCATGTCCCCTGCCTCAATTCTTGCTGCTTCCCTCCCCTCAGTCAGGTACATATCCCCTTACTATTCCTATCAGACATACTCAAGCACCAGTGAAAAACAGGAATCAGCAGCTTTTGGGGAGCACAGGGAGTGGTCTGTGTAGCCTCACTTCTACTCCCCAGTTCCATCCTAGTCCAGTGTGGCAAACAGAGCTGCAGCTCATAAGCAGAGTAGGCTTGACTGCAGCAGCAGTAGAGGCTGGGGGCGAGGACCGAGGACACATGCTAAGTCAGGATTGTGGAAAGTTAATTTCTTCAAATGCTTATAAATTTGGCCAAGTGTAGTCAGAAGATCAAAAAACACCTGCCCCAAATTCAGGTTTTCATGACAAATTCCAAATCTGCTCTAGGGCATAAAGGCACTTCAAAGATAAGATCTCCACAATATTTCACCCTAGACAAAGTGCTTTTTTCCCCTGCTTTTGTTCTTAGATCACGGTTGGTAGCAGTAAAATCATCCTAAACTCCCACCTGTAGCATGGAAAATTTCATGCTGGACAACAGATGTTGTATGCTTTAGTTTAGCTAACTCATATGAAAGGAAATAACTGACAACCCTATTGTAGGCATTGTTTCAAGTATAACGTAGTCATAAATGCAAAACCGTACTTTAGTAGTAAGAGCACAGGTGTAAATGAAAATGATTATCAACTCAGCCCTTCACTTTTACCTTTAGTTTTGTCCACTGCAACTACACAGTACGTTTTCCTCAGTTGAGAAGTCTCAGGAGAGTGGGTGACTTCATAATCCAGCACTGCTTACAGCAGCATAACAGTAGCATACCTGTGGTGGAATAAAAACAGATTTACTTTAACCTTCCTTCCACTGGCAGGCTTACGTAGTCATTAACGCTCTTTCAGCAAGTATTTTCTGTCATTCTAAGGACGACTTGAAATGATGGCATCTAATACACTTCCACGCCCTCAGGTAATGAGGTCAGAAGGCAAACGCACATTTCCTCATCTGGCTACTGAACAGCAGTGACCGGCTACCTTGGCCCACGCAGACACGTCCCCCTGAAGTGCTGTCTCTTGCCTGCCTAGGAGACCTTCATTCATGGCTCTGCTCCAGCAGAACCAGAACATTACCTTGAGAAACAGCAAAAGGTCTCTTTCCCTTCCAGTGAAACGCTGCATTCCCAGAGAACACAACCCAGGGCTCGCGAGTGCTTGCTTATTACTTGTAGGCACCAACCTACGGAAGGTGCCCGGAGGATTTATTGTGCCAGGCCAGTCAGATCCCACTGCTATTACCCTTCTGCGACAAGAACTCCGAGCTTTATCTTTTGCATGGCTGTGATGTTAAGGGCACACTTCTCATATTAAGCTGAATAAAGAGTGTCACTATATATTAACCTTAACTGCACAGAACATAATTGAACTCAATGGGGCTGCTGCCCTCTATGTTTCAGCAGGACTCGAGTCTGAAGAAATAATAATTCACTAGTTTACAAAGGCAGAAATAAACTTTCTTTATTATACAGCGAGTGCAGCTGCAATACTGTGATTATAGACAGTGGTATGATTCACCTTGAGATTTTAGTTGTATCTTGCCAAAAGAAGCTATTATCAAGCCCCAAATGACTCTAACAACACTACTATCAATGTGGTATTTAGAAGTCCCTTCCCTAGTGGGAACAAAAACATCTCTTTTCTTCCAATCTTGAAAATTAAATGCACAGTATTAGCACCATCAATGAGGTGTTTAACTTCAAAATTGCCTCTCCTGGTGAGAATGAAAACACTACTTGTTTCCTTTTTTAAAATTAACAGCAGTGTTTTTCTCTCTTTTCTGCTAAGCACACTTTTTTAATCAACCTGAGACACAGTATGTCCCAAGTGCTCGGCGAGCACGGCGGGCGTACATCTACGTGTGTCTGCGAGCCCGCGCATGACATCACACGCTCTGGGGCTGGCATCAAGCCTGTTTCCAGTGTGGTGCAAGCACACAGTCACCTTTGTCCCAACAAAAAGGCTATGTTGACTCAAAAGAAGCACTAAATAACCCCAAGCTAACAGCACAACGTGCCAGAAAGGTGCCAGATCACAGAAGTTGCTCACTGCAGCCAAAAACTGTTGCGTGGCATGCCAGGAGCACGATGACTCTGACCTTTCTCCAGCTGTCACCTATGTTTGCACACACCCATATGGTCAGTGGGCAAAGAGGTGAAACAACTCCCATTTGTCCTATAAAACTGGGCAAGGAAAAGGTGCAATCAGCTCTTGAGCCACTCTAGGACCAGATCATGCATTAGGCTTTGTAGCTGTATTGAGCCATCAACACTCCATAAAATGATGCTTTTAGAGGAGCCCAGGTCTCACAGCTGATACCCAGATATCAACACTGCACATACAACTTCTGTGATCCCTCTGAGCATACAGCATTGCCACTCTCCCTCCCTCAAGTCCAACCCTGCCCAGCTCCTACTCTTAACTGGTAAATTACCAATTCAAACACGGGCTGGTCCTCAGCATTTTCACTTGGCAGCTCAGCTGGTTGCAGAGGAAGACAGGGTGTTCAAGGCTGTGCTGTGCGCTCTGCTACCTCCACACGGTTACTGGCAGTTCAGCCAGTTATCCAGGCCTGCCTGAATTTCTGCTGGCCCTTAGGGGCAGGTCCCAAGTCTGGGCCCAGCCTCATCTGTCTTTGGTAGAAAGGGAACTGGTTGATCTGGGGCTGTGAAGAGGCTGGCAGCATGTAGGACCTCATCTTCAGTGCAAACTCAGACTGGTTTGCCAGGGATTCCATTCACCATTGCCTTTTAGTGTCTGTATCAACCCTGTAGTCCAGAATCCTGCTATCACGGAGTCAGAGGTTTGGGAGACAGGCCCACCCTGTCTCTACCTGGAAAACTGTGTGTGACAGATCACATCTCTCCAGTATTTCAGGCTGTGTTACCGGATAACCACACACAGCATTAGCAACCATCTGGGTAGAGACGGGTGACACCACACTGGTGATGACCACAGTGCTGCCTCTGAACACTCTGACACTTCTGGACAAAGCCATTGCTCCCAGGCACCCACACCGGGCAGCACACAGACCTTCTCCTGTTTCCTTGCAAACACAAACCAGCGACTTTGCCAGGTCTGCTCCCCCGGCCCCCAGTTATCCTTACTGAGGCAAGAGAGTGCACTGGGCGGGTTAACTAAAGAGGTAAAGGAAAAACCCTTCCGCTCTAGCAACGGACACTGAGGAAAAGAGCATCTTTTTTCCTAGCGTTAATTGTACAGGCAGCACCTCAGCGGGCTGAGGACACCTTCCCTTCCCTTCCCTTCCCTTCCCTTCCCTTCCCTTCCCTTCCCTTCCTTTCCCTTCCCTTCCTTTCCCTTCCCTTCCCTTCCCTTCCCTTCCCTTCCCTTCCCTTCCCTTCCCTTCCCTTCCCTTCCCTTCCCTCCCCTCCCCTCCCCTCCCCTCCCCTCAGGGACCCGCGGCCGTTGGCGACCGTTGGCGGCCGTTGGCGGCGCGAGCGCCCCCTGGCGCCTGCCGCGCGCTGTCGCCGCAAGGCATGCTGGGGCGGGCGGCGGCGGCTGTGAGGTCATCGCCGGCGGCCGGAAGGAGCGGCGCGGAGCGGGGCCGGGCGGGGCGGGGAGGGGAGGGGAGCGGCGCGGCGGGGCCGTTGGGGCCGTTAGGGCCGTTGGTCGGGGCCGTTGCGGGGTTAGGGCCATGGCGGGCAAGGCGGCGCGCGGCGAGCCGCTGGGGCGCACGGCGGAGGAGGTGGCGTGGGCGGAGGCGCTGCGCGGGGCCTGCGAGCCCGAGCAGCACTGGCGGCACCGGCGGGAGTTCCTCCTGCGCAACGTCGGGCGGCCGCCGGCGGCCGGCAGCGCCGAGCTGCAGCGCCTCGTGTCCCTCTCCATGGTCTGGGCCAACCACGTCTTCCTGGGCTGCCGGTGAGTGCGGGGCGGGGCGGGCACCGAGCTGTGTGCGGGGGGGCGCCTGACGGCCTTCCTCCTCCTCCTCCTCCTCCTCCTCCTGTTCCTCCGCCCCCTGTCGCCCCTGCAGGTACCCGCCGCAGGTCATGGAGAAGGCGCTGGAAATGGCCGAAGGCATCCAAGTGAGCGACGCGCCCGTCCGCACCACGAGAGACGAACTGGTTGCCAAGGTGAAGAAAAGAGGCATATCAAGTAGCAATGGTTAGCAGATCATAGCTGTGACAATACATAGGAGATAGACAATGCTTGCCTGCGAGTGTTCGGGCTTTACCTCGGGTTTACAGTAATCCAATTAATTTGCTCTCCACAATCCCTAACCGTCTCCCCTCTTTATGCTGTTTTCTCCCTCGTTAACGCTTTTAAAGTAGACGCTGCTGGTAATTTAGAGCTCTTGTTTTGAAGACAATGATGTTTGTAAATCTATGGCCCATGCACGCCTTAAGCCAACTTTTTAATACCATGTAGATGGTTGTTCTCCAGCTTAACTAGATTCTTGTTGCTTTGCTTTCTGCTTTTTATTCAAATGCTGCTGCTTTGTAAGAAACTTAGAATTCTGTTTTGTAAAGAAATTACTAAATTGGTATTTTAAATGCTTTTTATGATATTAGTAGACAAAACACGCTTTTTCTTTTTTTTTAGGTCAGACAATCTATTTAATGTGCTTTGGTCACTTTTGTTCTGGCCTGCAAGAATACAAGTACATACTTGCCTTCAGATCCCAAACCAAAACCTGAAGTCTAGCATATGGGCACTCTTAGATTTTTTTTATTTTCTTTCTGTCAAACAAATACTAAAATGTTCTGAAATGGTAGGTTGCACTTTTTTTTTTTTTTTTTTTGTCAAAAATTACTAAAATATTCTGAAGTAATAACTTAATTCTTAAAACTATGGTTCAAGGTGTAATCCTAATATACACCATTTAACTTCAGAGGGATATCTGTGAGAAGTTTTTAAATAAATTGCTTCTAGATGGATATTTCACAGTGCAGAAACTGAAGAGGGTAACGCACTTACTTTGTTTTGCAGAAGGGGTAGAGGAGCCTTCCAAGAAACGAGCTGTTGAGAAAAGCAAAGACACTGAGGATACTGAGAAGGATGTGAAAACAACCGAGGCAGAATCTCTTAAGGAAACAGAGAGCACATTGCCAAAAAAGCAGGAAAAAGAGGGTAGCAAAGATTCAGAAAGCTCCCAGTCAACTTGCAGTTCAAATCAAGCAGCAGTCGCAGCACTGAGCACAGAAGCAGAAGAAAAACCTGTTAATGCTGAAAATACTACTGAGCAAAGTCCAACCCCATCTTCATCCGAAAAAGAGTCGGGAGAGAATCCACCTAAGGAAGGCAAGTGTGAAAATGAGCCGTCACCTGAAAAAACTACATTAAGTTCGGGTCCACCGGCTGCTGCCAAGAGCGCCCCGCAGGCAGGAGCAGTGCCACCGGCTGCTGCCAAGAGCGCTCCACAGGCGGCAGCAGTGCCACCTGCCGCTGCCAAGAGCGCCCCGCAGGCAGCAGCGGTGCCAGCGACTACTGCCAAGAGCGCCACGCAAACGAGCGCTTCCCTGCTGTCTTCCAAAAACCAAGCGAGTGCCACGCCATCAGTATCCAAGAGCGTCACCCAGGCAGGTGCCTCGCTGCTGCTGGCCCCCAAGAGCAGTGCTCAGCCGGGCACCTCGCTGCTGCTGGCGCCCAAGAGCGGCGCCCAGGCCGGCACCTCGCTGCTGCTGGCCTCCAAGGGCGGCGCCAAGGCGGGCTCCTCGCTCCTGGCCTCCAAGAGCAGCGCGGAGGTGGCTGCCTCGCTGCTGGCTGCTCGGAGCGGCACTCAGCAGGGTGCCTCACTGCTCACCTCCAAGAGCAGTGCTCAGGTAGCTGCTTCGCTGCTGGCCGCTCGGAGCGGCTCTCAGCAAGGCCCCTCGCGGGCTGGGGCACCCTCCAAGGGTGGCACTCAGGCTGGTTCGCAGCAGCTCGCCTCCAAGAGCGGCTCACAGGCAGGTGAAAGTCCCGCTAAGGCTTTGTGCAAACCATTAACCAGTGAAGATGCAAAGGAAAGACAGCCTTTTTTCAACAGACTCTACAAAGCTGTAGCCTGGAAACTGGTTGCTGTGGGAGGCTTCAGCCCTAGTGTAAATCATGCCGAACTTCTGAACTCGTCTATTCAGTCTGTAAAAGCTACCTTAGATGTTGCTTTCGTTCCCCTGAAGGAGCTTGCAGACTTACCTCAAAACAAGAGCTCTCTAGAAAATATCGTTTGTGAACTGAGGTGCAAGTCTGTCTATTTGGGTACTGGCTGTGGTAAAAGTATGGAAAATGCCAAAGCAGTTGCTTCAAGAGAAGCCCTGAAATTATTCCTCAAGAAGAAAGTTATTGTGAAGATATGTAAAAGGAAGTACAAAGGTAGGGAAATCGAAGATTTGGTACTTCTGGATGAAGAATCAAAACCCTCAAATTTACCTCCAGCTTTAAGAAATCCTCGGGAGATCATGTAGGCAAGAGTCGCTGTTTGTACCAGGAATAGTATTTCAATACAAGGACTGAAGGTTGATTTTGTACTTTAAAAATGTAGGCTTCCAGGTATTTTGTATTTCTTTCTCAGTTTTGCAAGATGATTCTCTTCCTTTCACTTGGTAGCAATTGTATAAAACTTGTTAGAGATGACAAGTGTGCATTTAAAGGTATGCCTTAATACATGGCACACTAGTGTGCTGTTTTATTTGCAAAATAGTCTACCTAATTCTTCTATTTTTAATTAAACAATTAAGGTACAATTTGCTGTTTAAAACCTGACAATTTTGTAATTCTTACGATTTGATGGCGGTGTGCTCAATTGTCTACCATGTCATTTTTCTAGCCACGTAGACGTATGTATATAGGGACCATAATACTTGAATGATTGGAAGTTGTTTAAGAACTTCGATCAAAAAGTTAAATCATCCGTTTCAGACGTGTTGCTCATAATGTTCACTGTTCCTCTTATTAGGAGAGAAAATAGTTGGTTGACTGTTTCTACGAGACCTTGTAATACTTGCAATATAAATGACATCGTGATCCCATTGAATGTTAGACTAGCAGTTAGATCCCATTTAACATTATACTAGCGAATTGCCATTTAGCAGTCAAGTCACAGCTACTTCAGCCACCGAAGCTCCGTAAGCGGATCTAATTTATATTGTGAAAAATCCTTTACAGTTTTTTCAAATAAACGTGGGTTTCTATACGAAGCATATTTTGACTGCTACTAGAACAATAAAACCTCTGGGATGTGTGTTTACAGTACTGTGTTTTTAGCCATGAGCTATTCCAACCATTTCAATGACTTTGCAACACTGTAAGGAAAGCTTTACTCTGAGTGGTTTCAAGATGTAATCCCACTAGGCTGAGTTGTTTTCTTGGGATGCCTAGTTGCAATACTGTAATACTGAGTGAACCTGTAAAATATTTCTGCTTTTCTAACACTTACTGAGAGGTAGATGAGCGAAATCAAGCTGTTGCTGTCTCCTAGGGACAGCAGGCGTATTGTGAAGCGTTCACACGAGTTGAGCCCTTTGTTACTTTTTTACATGATGTTCACAGTGGTTTGGAGCGAAGGAAGCGGGAGATGACCTTGTTTTCGATGTTCTGGAAATACCTGCACAAATTGCATGTTCTGTTATATTGGATAATGACATGTAATTGTAAAAACATGATGTCTTCGGCGTTGTTTGGAATTAATCTTGTCTAATTACAGTAGTTAGTATCATTTAATGGAGGCCTGGCACTTGATTGACAGATCCATTGATGGAGTACTGGGGGAGTGAGTAGGCATCCCTGGGATCTCGCTAGCATATTCATCCACTTAAAAACTTTGATTTCTTCTGTGATTTCTGGGACTAAACCACAGCGGCGTTGGTACGCTGTGCCCGGTGTGATTTTGAACAGCAGGGGCTGGCTGGGTGGGAGTTGCTCATGCTTCGGGACGGCTGGGTGAGAACCTCCACCTCACCCCTGTCCTCCTGGGTCACCCTTAACTCTGGTCCTTTCTCAGGAGCCCCCAGGTGTTGCTTGAGTGTGACCCAAGATTTGAATCACAACGAGTAAAATCGCTTCGTACAGTGTAAAAATTTTTTCCGGTGGGCGGGGCCTCGCGGCTTCATTTGCATAATGCATGCACAGGGGCGGGGCCGCGCCGCATCCCCCCGGTGGTGCCGCTGCGGGGGCCGCCCGCGGGGAGCCGCCGCCCGGGACAGCGCGGTGCGGCCGTGCCGCCTGTGTGCAGCCTCCCGGGGCCATTCGGGGGGCGAGCGAGCTGCGAGCAGCACTCGCCCTAACCTTGAGGCAGCCGGCGCGGCGGCGCCATATAAGGGCTCTGGGGAGGGAGGTGCGCAGGACGCCCTGAAGACCTGCTCTCTAGGCCACTCACGGAGGACGCCGTTCCTCAGGGGCCGCGGGCCCGCCTAGGGGAAAGTCCCCGGACGCGGGGCAGAGAGTGCCGCGCGCCGCCGGCGCCAGCCCCCGCCCCGCCGCCCGCAGCAGCGCCGCCGAGACGCCCCCGGGCAGAGCGGGAGGGCGCGGGGCGGGCCCTCGTCACGGCCACAGGCACGCAGGTAGTGCGCAGCGCGCAGCGGGCGCACCAACAGCACGGGGCTCACTCTCAGGGCGTCCCCGCCTTTTGCTGCCCTCGCTCCGAGCCCTGAACTCCCACACAGGTGGTTGCCTGCAGAGCAGGGAGCGCCCGCATCTGAGCGGCGCGGGGAGCCCGTTACCTGGCGCCGGAGGGCTCTGATACAGCCGAGAATGAGGCTAGCTGGGAAACAAACCACATGCTAGTATTTGTAAGAAATGTACCGCTTTAATCGATCGCCTTATCAAAATAATCTCGTGTTTAGTCGATAGCTAATTTTTCGGTGTCTCACACGCATAAATGAAAGAGAAAAGTAGTAGTGGCTGCTTCAGTGTGAGCTGTCATCTGCCAGACAAACCAAGCCTAATTTGTTAAGGAAAATCAGAAGTGACAAATCTGCCATTACGGGGAAGTACCTTTTTTTGGATGACCTGACGTTAGGGAAGTTGTTCGAGAATAACCTACCTGAACAAACACACTACCTCTGTGGCCCTGGAAAAGCCATCCTCTTCCACGAATACCAGTTACGTGGAGGCCACCTACAGCCTACCGCTCCCTGCAGCTGACTTTTAAAAAAGTCCGTCTGGCTTGTGCTCATTCGTTCTTTTATTTCCGTTTCTTTCCTCCGTACACTGCAGAATTCTTCATCTTCTTCATCCCATGGAGACCAAATAAGCATACCTGCCAACACAGACACGTAGTCAAAAATCAATTCTGTTATCCATGCTGCTCCATTTGCCTAAAAGAAGCACCCTGCTATCATCCTTCGAGCATTTCTCCTAAATGCGAGGTAGCTCTTTCACAATGACTGCCCCTTTTTAGACCTCTTCTCCTCAATAATGCTGCTTTTCGTTATTTTTTTCCACAGGCTGAAATTCTTCCTAGGCTATCAATGGAAAACTGAAAAGATGTAAATAGTTTGTGCAGTATTAGGTGAAATGGGACAGGAAGCAGCTATGATTCATGGATGTAAAATCAAGATTACAAAAGATGGAAGACAGGCAAAACTGTGATTGGGGGAAATCAAATTTAGATTAAATACCTGGAAATATTTTATCATGGTAAAATCTATAATGTGATGAAATAAACTTTCACAGGAAGAGGAATACTCTGGTTGGGACTCTTAAAAATACACTAGGACATGACAAAGGAACAACAATGTTGTTTTCTCCATGGAAAGTGGGGTAGTTTATAGACATATGAATGCACTGCAGATTTATTACTTTGTAATAATGTATCTCTGATACCACTAATATCAAGCTCGCGCTGACAATTCTCCACTCAGTGGAGAGGGTTAGAGTGAAATTTATGGTCTTTCTGCCTGTCCATCTCTACCATCTCTACAGAGAGCAAGGTTTTGCTCTGCCATGCCTCCTCTTACCTCCAGATTATTCTCACAGTCATCAAAAGTACAGACATAGCTGGGTCAGGAAGCTACTGAGCTGCAAATAGTCCAATGCATTGAAATTCTCCAGTGCTTGCTCCCAGGCACTCCGGGGCATTACCAAGCCGGAGAATTCAGCCTGCTGTTCTGGATTTCCCTTCCCCCAGGGCTTCGAGCATGTGGCAAGCTCAGGCTTCATTTTCCTAGGGAAATCTGGTCTAACAATAACGATGCATTCCTAGACTGCTCAAAATTTAAATCTGTCCTTCAGTGTTCAAAAGCAGCAGACAACATTGAAATTCAGAGAATGTTAGCTGGTCTCTGCTCTACTACCTCAGATACTGCCTCCCACATAGTGACAAACAGCAAGTTTTTAGCACAGAAACCACCTGTAGCCTGCCTCATGCATTACGCTACAATGACTTTCTCAATTCTTTTTTTCCTCTTACTGATGCCGCACATACAATTTGTCAGAAAAAGCGATGTCAAAAGTGAAGTCAAAATGTTATTTGTCATTAACATTTAATTGCAATTAACATTTAATTTTAAACAATGTATTAATTTTTAATTAACATTTTTGCTTTATTTGTCTGCTGGATAGTGGAAATCTCTATTTCTCAGTGTTATTTCTTCACGAGGTAGCAGAATGATGCAGCTATTCAAACTTACTACAAGCAGAAACAGAAGCCCTCAAAACAGACAACATCTTTCTAAAGAATTTTGTATCATTGGTGTTGATTGTGTTCCTTTTGCACTGGTGTGTAAGTTGGGCTTTCTGCCTGCACAGTAAGTGTTATTTGTTAATATTATATGGAGGAATTCAATTGCTTGGATTTCAGTTACTCAGAATTGACAGCAACACGCACCACACAATAACGTTTCAGCACTGTACTGTCACTGGAAGTAGCTAGGTTATTTTCATTTTCTAAATCTATTTGTGCAAAAATGAGATAGAGGGCATAAAACGATACGAGATTTTGCTTCGCTAATCCGAGCTGTCACAACACACAAAGGAGCTGGTTTTACTGGTGAACAGATTTTAACGTTGCAACGTCCTCTGAGGAACTCGCTGACTTGCAGACTTCCTGCTTTTATGGCCAGAGTGACATCAGCGTAACGCACAATGTTTTGAAAGTACTGCCTACAACTTTGTTTTCATTCATTTTATGAACTTGCCAGCACACTGATGACTCGGGCAAAGACATCTCTCTACAGCTATTGCTCAACACCTTAGCTGTAGATTCAGAAAAACACTGTCACAGGATACCAGTTTAGCAGCTGCATGAGCCGAAAGTTTAGAATGTGTTTGAAGCCTTCCTGAACTGGGTGTTGAGGAAACGATACTTGGAGACCGCCATCATGTAAGATGCTGATCTCCCTGCTGGTTAGATGAACCAGTGAGGTTCAACACGCTGCTTTTGCCATGGGGACAGCCGTGGGGCCATCTCCCACCGTCAACACACTCACAGAACTGCACGAAAAAAAGCAGGCCAGAAGGGATCCTCTGGAGGCCATCTAGTTCAGCCCCCTGCTCAGAGCAGAGCCAGCTTCACAGCCACATCAGGTTGTGCCAGGCCTCATCCAGCCAGGCTCCAAAAATATCCAAGGATGGAGACTACGCAACCCCTCTGCACAAGCCATGCTGCTGCATATCCACCGCTCTAGATCATTCCATCCAAAAATGATGTTATCTATAGGATTAGTATGGCCACTCTTTTAGTGCTGGCCACTTACCTCCAGGTAGGAATACGTAATATAATAAATAACATATATATTTCACTCTTGAATGCAGTCATCTCTGATGCTTTTTTTTTTCCCTCCCCCAAGTTTACAAGATCTCATATTTTTTCCCACTTTCTTTTTTTTTTTTCAGGTGCCTGAAATATAAATGCAACATACTGCAAGATTTACAGGTTTCCTGGTGATATTCCAAGACTCCACAAGTTGTGTGTTGTTTTTTTTTTTTAACACTTATGATTTTTTTTTTCCATGTAGTGAAGGCCACAGGAAAACTTCCGACAGAGAAGCAATTCTTGGTATTATTATTTTTTTAATAATTCTAAGTGCTTGGTACCGCTCTCCCAATAGTGCTATATGTGAGAAGTACATGGATTTCTACTTTTGTTGCCTACTACAGGCGTTGTGGCCAGCATTTGATACAAATCCCACAGCAGCCCTGGGGCAGACAGGATACCCTGTGAAAATCGGGAGATTGTTGGCAGGCGAGTGGGTTTTAAGAGGCTAAACTTCTCTGCCACCCTATTTAGAATCCTCTGAAAAGATCAAAATGGGGATAAAACGTCGCTGCGCTTCCCTAAGTCCTGGTTTGTCGTGAATCGTTTGGCGCCCCTTTAGAGCTAAGCAGGGCGGCTGTGGCCGTGCTGTCGGTCCCAGCCTCACCTCACGGCGAGCAGCTCCTCAGGGGGACATCGCGAGCCGCCTGCAGACGGACAGTGCGATATGAAGGCGATATCGTACAGCAAGCGCGGTATCGCGATAAAACCGCCCCGCCCCCCCCGCTCGGGGTACCGGCACGCCTCGGGGGCGCTGCGGAGGGCGACAGGGAGCGGGATTCGACACCAAACCCCCAATCTCGGCGGGTTTCGACCCAAAATTCCCTCACGGACCCGGAGGTGCTGTGCCGGGGGCGGCCGTTGGGGCGGCCGTTGGGGTATCCCCGCCCCGCCCCTCCCCTCAGCCCGCCCCGCTCGGCGCGTCAGGGCGAGCCCGCGGCCCTTTAAGCCAAGCCCCGCCCTCTCCCTCCCCCCGCCCCCCTCCGCCCTCCGCGCCAATGGCAGCGCGCGGCGGGGGAAGGCGGGAGAATGCGAACCCCTGGCGGCGCCGCCGGCCGCGCCTTATAAGGGCAGGGCGCCGCGCATGCGCGCTGCCCGGCGGCGAGGGGCGGGGGCTGCGAGCGGCTCTGGCTGCGGCTCCGGCTCCGGCTCCTGTGGCGGCGGCGGGCAGCGGGCGGCCGGCCGCGGGGGGATGATGCTGGCGGGGCCGCAGCTGGTGGCGGGGCCGGCGGCGGGCGGCGGCGAGCGGTCGCGGCTGCTGTCGCTGTACGTGCAGGAGTACCTGGAGTGCGTGGAGTCGCTGCCGCTCGACATCCAGCGCAACGTGTCGCTGCTGCGCGAGGTGGACACCCGCTGCCAAGGTGGGCGCCGCCGGCCCTTGGGGTGGGGGGCTGAGGGGGGGGGGGCGGCCGTTGGGGCGGTTTAACCGCCCGGCAGCGCCGCACATGCGCCCGGCGGGGCGGAGGGAAGGGAGGGGAGGGGAGGGGAGGGGGAGGCCGGGCCGGGGCTTCCTGAGGGGACCCCGAGGGCCGTGGGGGCTGCGCGGGGCGCTGGGGGCTGTGGCAGCGCCCTGGGGCGGGCGGCGCTGCCCCTAACGCGGCGCGGGGTGGGTCCGCCCTGGAGCCCTGCAGCCGCCCGTGCGCCGCCACGCTGCTCGGCCGCTTCAAAAAAGGCAGGAAAACAGGCTGGAAACTCGATAAAACACAATAATATAGATATATATAGATATCCATATAGCCTAGGCCCGGGCCTGCGGATCAGCTGGAAGTGCTGCTCGTACGGTTCTGGCTGGGGGGAGGCGGTGATAGCTCGTGGGGGAGGAGCGACGCCGCTCCTGGGCTTGGCAAACTGAAACCCGTCAGCTTCTCGTAGCTCCGCCGGGCTGAAGCGCGGGATCTGCCGGCAGCGCTCGGTCGTGCCTCGGCCCCTTCAAAACCAGAGGTGTCGGAGCCGTGTGGCAGGGTGTGCGGGTACCCCCGGTCCTGGGGGTGAATACGGAGGCGGTTTGGTGAACTCACCCCTCCGCCGCTCCCGAAGTCCTGCCTTCTGCTTGGGAGAAACCCGGCACCCCTTTGGAGAGCAGGTCCCGTGGTGGTCCGGACAGGCTGCTCCAGGGGACGATCAGCTTAAAAAGGAGGTGTCTGCAATGCGGAGCGTTTTTTTTCCTCAGTCACTGTGGAAAAACAAACAGTTACTGCTCGTGCATTCTTCCAGGCAGGGCATTCCCAATCTAGGAAATCCAGAACTACACCTATGCCACTTTTTTTGCCTCACAAGAGAAGCTGAGGTGGGAGATAGTGTGGGGGGAGTACCTGGCTCTGCACTCTTCAGGAACAGAGTAGAATTTTTTTCCCTGCCAAGGCAGCAGATGTGGCTGCGCTTGTAGGCAAACAGAGCCTGTGCTTTTAACGCTAGCCGGAATACTAGCACTGAGGAAAAATAGGCTGCGTGACTTATTAGACGGGCAGAGCACCGATTTTTATCTTCCCCTCGTGAAGGTCTCGAGTTAGAACAAAGTGCTGTTGGCTTCTCCTGTCACACAGGTTGCAGAATTTATAGTAAAAAGGGGCTGTTTGCACTTAAGCTGCCATTTCAAGATGTCAGCAGGGAAAAAAATCACGGTGAACAAAGTTGTGATAATATCTGTGGCTTCCACTCAGTGGGAGCTTGAATTATTTCAGAGCCGTACAAAGCAGGCAATATTCTTTAAAAATGAAAGCCAGTTTGTAAAACACGGGTCTGCAGAAAGAGGATTGTACTACACGCATTCTGGTCACAGAAGTACGCAGTTGAGTATCGTACATAAATTCCCTTGCCTGTTAAAATCTTCAAGCTGTTTCCAAAGGAACCAGTGCTGTATCTAACACTACATCAGATCTCGCTGTCGGTTCTACTGATCTAGTTCCTTCCACTGCAGCAGTTCCTCTGTCTTTTATGAATAGATCGAGTGTAACTTTTGGTCTAGAAAATACTATTTTAAAATCCAGCAACATAGAGAAGTAGAGAACAGACAAAGGCTGTCTGATGAGGCATTTGTTCATCTCCTTTTTGGGTTCACTAAACTTGTTTCTAAGAACTAAATGTCGTGAAAGATTCGCAGCAATCCCTGCAGGTATTTTGCATGACTTGTGAAAGAAAAAAGCTTAGCAGTGAAACCGAAACACTCGTTACTAGTAGCTTAAAAATATCCTGTGATGCACTAAACTGTAGGTCATCTGTTCTGAAAAGTTCAGCCTTTATTTAAAATGAAACTTGCTGTAGCTTCTTTGTAATGTGAACGCACCAGTTAGAGTGGTTTATATTGACTTAAATCCCAATTGTACGTTTGCTAATGTGTAACTTGAAGCGTCATACGTCTTTATAACCAAGTGTGGTTGAAAATGTAACACCAGAGCTCCTAGGTGAATAAGAAGGGAAAGGAAGAGGACCTGAATATCTGGAGTGCTGTCTGTGACACATGATGGTTACACGAATGATGTGAGATTATAATGAATTCTCAGCTTCTTTGTATGACATAAGCTATCACTGGTTTGTAGGTGTAGGAACTACCGTAGAAAGGGACCTCAACAAAAATTCCTGCTTTGTCAGGTGCTGAGGCAGCATCTGGACTATCCACGCTTCAGCAGTGGTCGCCTTTCTTTTTGCAACGGCTTTAATAAGCTTGCTTTTCTGTAGAACATGAGAAACTTTTCTCGCAACAGATTGCAATCTTAAACACTGATTTGATGTTCACATGCAACTAGAATTAAATATCGGATCTAGCCCACTGGGGTATACTATAATTAACAGTTGTACTATTTCTTTTCTGTTAGAAATACGTTTTTATATTTTCTTGAGCGTGTTCAATCTCGTTTAATTGTTTCTATTATCTTCATTTTGTAGAAGCGCTAAAAGAAATAGATGATGTCTATGAAAAATACAAGTCGGAAAATGATCCCGCTCAGAAGAAACGCCTGCAGCAGCATCTTCAGCGTGCGTTAATCAACAGCCAGGAACTTGGAGATGAAAAAATTCAAATAGTTACTCAGATGCTAGAACTGGTAGAGAATAGAGCCCGGCAAATGGAAACACACTCTCAGTGTTTTCAAGATCTGTCTGAGAATGAAAAGCCTCTGGAAAAGGCAAAGATGGAGTCCTGCCAACCGGAGAGGTCTTCACGGAGACCTCGTCGCCAGCGAACCAGCGAAAGCCGCGACCTGTGCCATATAGCAAACGGGATCGATGACTGCGATGACCAGCCACCTAAAGAGAAGAGATCTAAATCTTCGAAGAAGAAAAAACGCTCCAAAGCCAAACAAGAGAGAGAAGTCTCACCCGTAGAATTTGCAATTGACCCTAATGAACCAACTTACTGCTTATGCAACCAAGTGTCTTACGGCGAAATGATAGGGTGTGATAACGAACAGTGTCCTATCGAGTGGTTCCACTTCTCGTGTGTTGGACTCACCTATAAACCCAAGGGGAAATGGTACTGCCCCAAGTGCAGAGGAGATAATGAGAAAACTATGGACAAATGTACTGACAAATCAAAAAAGGATAGAAGATCGAGGTAGTGAACGCAATTTGTGTTTTAAAGAGTTGGTCCTTTTATATTAAAATGTTTAATTTCCAGAGAACGTTGTTTTAGGAAATGCATAAGACTATGCAATAATTTTTAATCTAATATTAATGGAGTATTAAAAGCTGTTATACCTTCTGTGAATCTTTAACTTTCTGCACTGAATAACCAAATAGTTGAAACAGGGTGGCATCAGACCTTCACAGAAGACATTACAAGCATATGGCGCTTTATTTCAATTTAACCCCATTAGTATTTAAAAACAAAAAAAGCAAAAACAAAAAAACCTTGTGAGTCTTGAAATAATGGTGGTAGGAAAGATACTGAAGAACTTTTCATGTTATGGGGAAGGCACTGAAACACCTCACCTAACTGCTAACCTTAACAACTGAATTTGTTCTTTATCCCAGGTCTTAACTTTCCAATTTTTGTGTTAACATCACACATTTGGAAATAGGGTTTATGAATTCAGCTGTAACTGTTAAAGTCTTCCAGGTTAAAAGCAGACCTCTTCAGTGACTTTCATATGACCAGTATGTTATTTCAAGGAAGAAAATACCATTAACTTAAGCTTTTTTTTTTTTTTGTTGATATTAAACTCTTTGTGACTTGACACATGGGCGTCAATTTTTGGATTTGACAGACGTGGTGTGTAAGAAGTTTTGGATTTTCTTAGTGGGGTTCTGCTGGGATTCTGTTGAGCATCTTGATATGGTCTTTATTGTTTAAGATGGTCTCTCTAGTGATGAAACCATTTCCTTGATCACTTGTATTTTGCCACTGCCTATACAAGTCTTGAAGCTGTAGAAGGATCCCGTGAGAGGGGATATTGACATTTCTGGGAACAGAAACTGCAAGTGTGGTGAAATCTTCATCATAATCTCTAGAGATCTGGAATGTGACTGATATTCTTTGGGACATCAACTTTGCTTTCCTTCAGTAGAATTTTGATACATGTGTGGCCACACCTGGGTTTAAGTATAGCACAATAGCTCTAGGACTTGGGCAACTATCCAAAAAGCCTGAAAGCAAAAGCTTTCACTTAAGTATTGATGATGATAATATTTTATTTTATTTTTTTAAAAAGTGTGGCTGGCATACAGCCAATAGACAAATCCTAGCAGATTTCTGAAGGGCTTTAACATTAAACGTTATTTTTCTGAAGTATGCTGATAGTGTCTAAACTTAGCTGGTTGTTAAAAGTTTATTTTTTAACTTCCTCCACCCTCTAGAGGAGGTGGAAAAAGATAGAAACAGCTGCTTCTGCTCCTTTGCAATGGGAGATACTAACAGAGGAGAAATAAACGGTATACCAAAGCTTATACCTAGGGTTATGCTCAACAGTGTTCTTACTTGGAAGGCTGCCCGTGCCCTGGCAGTCTTGACAGGGCAGGTAGAGCAGGCGCGCAGGTTATCTTTAGGTGGGCTGGAAGTGTTCTGAAGTCTGCGTAGATCTCTGTTCTTTGCTGCTACGGTCTTCCATGAGGGCACAGATGAAGAAGTGACACCATCTGTGGCCAAGTACGATCGAAAAGCACAGCTGAGTTGAGAACAGCCTGGAAGGCAAAGGAGCAAAAGCGAGCTGCTGTGGATGAATGCCATCCCAGCTCAATCCTGCATCTCCACTAGAGGGCTGTGCTGGCTGGGGCTGGAGGGCTAGGTGTGCTGCACGTAGCGTAACGAAAGCCTCATCGCTGCTGGGCCAGATGGTATGAATCAACGGGAAGGTCTCCAAATATTATTAGCTACATAAAACACTGCGCCTGCTTCCACAATTAGGATCTGATTCCTTAACGGGATTTTAGCATTTGCAAGTAATATTAGTTAACATATGGCAGGGGAGTGTGGAGCCAATATTCTGAGCTTTAAAACTTTAGTTTAAGTGGACCAGCTTCACTGGGGAGATCCATGCTGCAGTAAGGAAACTGCACTTGTGGGAAACTGCCCCAAGGGCTTTGACCATCAGTGGGATAGGAGGGAATGTAAATCTTACTCTAAGGCCCTGACTTACTTTCCAGGCTATCACGTGATAAGGTTGCAAAGAGGGGATCATTGTTAGTGACTTTGTCCAGAGAATGATGCAGATGAGTGTCTTAAGTTCTCCTTGGTGCATGTTACTCCTTCTTCTATTTGTTACAGCTTAATAATCCTTGAATTGCATTCCTGGGAAGACTGGAAGGCTTGGGCTGGGGATTGTATCAACATGTAGTATGTCCATAAAATGGTGATGCTTCCTAGGGTTAAAAAGAAAACAACCACACCCATTTAAGTAAACACCAAAGTTGCAGTAACAAAATGCAAGTGAAATTGTAATTAGTAACATTACTATTTTAAATTGGAAAGTACACTTTTATTTCTGCTAGCTAGATCAAGAATGTGTTTTTCAAGGCAGAGAAGGGAGCTTGTGGGCCTTGTATAATCACCTGGAATAATTGCTGAAGTAGGGCTAGCATACGCTGTGGCGGTACAGAAAAGTTCAGCTTCTGACAGTGGTTCAGATCTAACAAAGGGATGCTTTCTGTCATGCTAACGGCCCTTCTGGTAGGGAATAGGACTTCTCAAGGTTCCCAGTGAAGATACTGCTGGGGAAACAGCATTTGCTTTGCCTAATACTGAACTCACTCGAATGCAGGAATAATTCAGCACTAGTTTATAAGCAGATAAGCAGCATGCCTCGAACATACGTGGGTGCATCTAAAGTTACCACCCTTACATACTTTTAAGTTGTTGCTAAAACCTGCATGAGGAAAGACCTGATACAATCTGGCTGTCAGCATTTCACCACCTTTTTAACCAAACTCAGGTTTTGTGGTTTTGCATCTGTTTCCATGCAAGATCAATGGTAATTACTGAAGACACATGCAAGATGCTACTATGAAATCAAAGGTAAGTAGAGAACTCTTAAATTGCTTCTTAATGTATTCTGAAAGGAATGAATCTCACTTGCAAAGTGAAAAGGAAATATGAACTTCTAGTCAGTTCGTCTCAAAGATAGGCATTGGCTATCATGAAGCAAAATTAGATTCTTAAAATATAATCTGGGCAACAAACTGTGTTGGGAAGTTGATAGAAGTGTATGTAACTAGAGGAAACTGCTTCCTCTCTGGAAATTAGTACTTCATCTTAATTCAGCACAGATCAAATGTCAAGCTTATATTTTGTTTTCTTTAAGCTTATGAAAATGCAATGTATTTTTAAGTTCCTGCTTTTTGCCTTTCAGTTTTGAAGTAATGTAAGTTCATCAGCAATGAAAGGTATTTTATAGCTATTTAAAAAAAAAAATGGCATCGGAGCAAGATCCTTTCTTGAGCACTGTCCCATGGACCAGTTTTGTTAATCCTGACAAAATAACAATTTCAACCAACCAAGCATTAAACCAAAACAAAAAATAGACCTAATAGAAAGCTCAGTATTTTAAAAGCAAAATGAACAATTTAACTTACTGCCTATATTATGAGGCCATCCTGGTATCTGCAGCAGTTACTGCATATTTCTGGACAGGTCTTGGATACTTTGCAAGATCAGTAGAAGTTTCCTCCAGTTGCTGCGTCTTACTTTATTGTGTGATCTGCCTGAATCCAAATGTGGTAAATTAGCAGTTGCAACAGGTGCAAATACCTTAAAGGTAGTCTTTTGCATGCTGCCATACGTTCAGACCTGCTGATTGCTACAGAGCACAATGATGATTCCTCTGTATTCAAACTAACTTTAATTGTATTTCTCCACCAAACATTAAATCTACGCATCCTGAAATGGTAAGGTGCTACTGACAAGTCTTGAAACTAGAATAGAAGAGCGGTAAGTGAAATGCTCCATTCTTCCCTGAATTTATCTAAGCAAAGAAAGGGCCTTTGCGAAGACGGTGGTATTTTCTAATTTCGAAGACCTTTTCTCCATTTCAAGCCCCTAGTTTCAGCTTGAAAGAAAGGACTTCCATTTGCCTGAATGCATACTTAAAAATGAGCGGTTTGGCACTTCTGTAGCTGTACCACTTCTGGCTGCAACAGATCAGACTTTTAAAGCCAATCTGGCTTTTTGTTCTTTAGAGTCAGCGGAGCTGAACTGCACACTGTTCAGTTTCCCCTAAAGTCCAACCAGTCTATCGTGATAAAACCGCAGTGATTGCCACATGAGCAAAGCAAAGGGCTTTGGGTTCTTTCTTCTCATCTGCATACAGATGTCTTTCATTAAGAGGTCTTAGTCTCTGGGAGTTCAAGTTTTTGATATTGGCACCTCAGATTAAAGAAAATATTGTAGGTTCCATATAAAAGCCTTTCTTGCTTTAAATGCAATTTCATGTAGACTCCCACCCTTCTTCGTCTTCCCCCCCAGTTTCTTTATACTTGTGTACCTGGATCTAACAGAGCAATGATAAAAGCCCCTCCAGCTCATGAAGATACTTTTATCATGTCAGGTAGTACATCTGAAATCCTTCTATTGCATGTATCAAAGGTAATACTGTCTGCTTAAAGTCCTGCATTAAACTCAAGTGTCTGGTATGTTAGTCCTGAAAGGTACCTAGTAGTGTAGTCAGGAAAAAAGATAGAGTATCATGGGCAGGCAATGAAAAAACAACTTGTCTGTGCTGCAGTTTGGAAGCAGGATATCTGTATTGTTCTCCATCAGCACTAGCAAGCCTGGTTAGCCCCTGTGGAAGAAATCTGAGGCAGGGCAAGTGTGTTTTGACCTGTGGAAATGCAACAGTCCGAAGAAACAGGATTGTACATTATAAAGTTCCCACTAGACTAGCGAGGTGAGGTTACAAAAGTAGTTGCACTCGCTGCTTTTCTTTAGACTTTCTTATAGAACCCTAGCTGAAGAAAGGTTAAAAAACCTCAAATGGTTTTTCAGGTGTGCATCGCTCTGCAATTCAGAGTAAAGCATCTGATCTTGAAGATAAGCACCTCATAGCCTATTCACCTCCCTTCTCAAAACTTCTGAGTTACTTTATGCTGTTTCCTTGAGAAATGGCTTTCTAAATCCTATTTACAATGCATAGCTTTCCTTGGGCATGGCAAACAGTTAAGTCTCTTTGAATAGCTGGTCTTAAGAGATCTGAGATACTCCTTATGTTTTTAATCATTGGACAGTCTAATTCTTCTTAAGGTCTTCCTCACTGCTAGTGGATTCTTGTTCAAAAAAGTCCTTTTCCAGTGGAATCAATGGTTGGTTTTGCATCTGATCCTCTTAAGATGCTGAGAGAGAGGTTGTAACTCACACCCACAAGAATTGTTTTTCTGTCCAGTGCTAGTTAGATAGATTTTGCTGTCAGTGGTAAAAACAAATGATACAACTGATTAAGTCCCACAGACTTGTATCTCCTAGAAGAAAATGTTTCATTTATTATTTTGTTGTAGAAGAGGCATGGTATGTCAGGCAAGAGTTCAATGAGCTTGAAATCATCTCCTTTGTAACAATGTTCTGATTATCCTGCAGTCCTTGGAACTGCTACAGAATTACGGATTTCCACTAGAGCTGGCTGGTAGACAATTCTATTTCGTGAAAGTTTTGACAATTTTTTCATTAAAGACAAAGGACAGCTTCATTTAAATCCAAGTCTCTTTTTAAAATCAAGCTCATTACATCTGAATCCTTTCTAATTTTTGGTAGGGAAAGGGGTTTTACAAACTTGTTTTGACAAATTCTACATTTTTTCCCCCGTGTCCTTTTGGTTTACTAGGTAGGGCAAGTTCAGGTTTAAGTAAGTCAGCAATGTTTTGAATGTAACAGCAAATGTTAGGCAGGAGTCCATCTCCATTCCTGCAAACAGCTAGGAAGGAGATGGTGCTGCTCCAGCAGAACACTACTGCAGCTGATTTAATACTTCTCAGAGATGCACTTCACTCACTGCATGCTTTTTTTTTTTTTCTTACATATACCTCACGGAAGTTATAAGCAGCATACACAAAGATTCAAATTCTAATTACTTCTCCTTTACTAAAGGCCTATTTTACAGCATAGAATGTGTTTAGCACAGAAAATGAAATCCTCCCTATAGTTTTGTTACCACTGAAATGGTAAAACTAGTGACTGAATTCACTACGGTAAGTGTGCACAGAACTAGGAGAAAGTTACAGTTCATAGTTGGAGCAGGGGGGAGCAACAGGGTACTTCTATGTTTGAATGTAACATGAGCTAAGAAGCCTAAAAGGAAACTCTCTCATCTCCTGCTGAAAAATAGAATGGACTAAAAAGAATTTGAGAATATTTGAGAGTAACTTTCAGTAAAGAAATTAGGATGAAATCCTGTCCCAATTTAAATAAAACTCTGTTGAGCTGGGTTCTACCCACCATGCAGACTTCCAGCTTCCTTTGACTAAAGCCTAAAAAAAGATTAAAGCTCCATGGCAACTGCTATCTTAACTCCTGACAGCCATAGTATACATTACATCTTGGAAAAACCTAATACTGAAAGTTTTATTTAGGTCACCAGTCATGCTAAGAAATGGTAGGATTACAGATGCCACCCCAAACTTCATTCTGCCCCTGCAGGGTCTCAGTGAGGCAGAGATTTTTGTGGGAGGCAAACAGGATGCTATCTAACTCCATGCAGTACAAACTTTAAAATGTGTCAAGTTTTAAGTGTACAAATTTGTTTCATACTTTTGGGGAAAAGACTGGAATTTACTTGCTATTGTAGCCTTCCCATGAAGGATATAGTAAAGTTCATCTGGGAGTCAGTATCTCAGATGGGTATTAGCAACTTACCACAGCAGCTATGTTTGCTGGCAGGGGGAACACTATTGCCTGTTTTTTGTCTTTTTTTATTTATTTTTTAATGGGGAGCAAGATGGACAAAAGTTGTGCAGTTCATTTGCTTGCCCACAGGTGCCCCATCATTCATGCTCATACAATGTGCCACAGAAACTGTGCGCTCCTTTGGAGCTTGTATGGAAACACTCTATATGCTTCTTGAGGCATTTATAACTACAAAGAGATTTTCGGTTTGTGTGATGGAAATGAATATAAAAGGACATTAGAAGTCTAGAGTGAAGGGAGTCCATGGTAAACAACAAGAACAAAAACGGATCTCTGCCTAGTCACATGGAGATTGTCTAGTACTGCCATTTCTTTAGTTTGACTTTCCTGCTCCTTGACTGTTTCTGACCCTGTCCTTTCTGGACCACTTTATTTTCAGGCCTTGAAGAGTGCCTTTAATTGTTGCCTGTGGACACCTTTATTGCAGTGGCTGCATGCTCCCTGGTCTGTCACCTGCTGCTCTTCTTCTGGAGCTATACAGACCTGAAATTATCGTAATGCTTTTTTTGGCGTTATCAGATATTGAAGACTTAAACTTTGCTATCCAATTTTAAATGAGAAAGAACCCGTTGTTTCTCAAGAATACAACCAAGATAATAAAACTATACTAAATTTGCAGCCCACTTCATAACTACGTTGTTGCCTACTTAGAAACTTTGCTTTTTAAATGTTCAACACTAACAGACAATCATTCTTCACTTTGTGGAGAAGTGTGAGAAAATAGAACTGTAGAAGCATTACCAGTACAATAACCAGTTTTTACAGACCTGCAAGCTGGACTGCTCTTGCTCCTTCTAGTAGCTGGAGTTCGCTGATCACAGCCTTCATAACTTGAATAACTTTGTGCTGGTGTTCAAATGGACCAAAATTTCAATGCTAGGAACAGATTTAAAAAAAAAAGTAAAAACCTCAAATATGTATAGATAGTAAATTCTATCAGAAAAGCAAAACCTAATTTTTATTTTTTTCCCCAAATTAATATTGATGTAATGTGCTAAGGAGATGCTAACAAACGTGTGTATTGTCAGTTGAACACAGTAACTAGTATAAGTTAGCTGCTGGAGCGGAGACACTGGCTGCAAATGGCTTTTGAGAGACTTTTAAGGAAGTTTAGAAATGGCAAATGACTTGGATTTCTGAATATTGTTTAGATCACTGGATTTTCTGCATCTGTGAAGAAATGTTATATTAATTTTGTAAAACTTGGAAATGTCAAATAATGATAAATGAAATCATCCACAAATATCCAACAAAAGGAGATGTTTTTATTTAGAAACTGTTCAATGATCTATGATTTCCAATGCAGTAATCTGTAATCTCATGATAGTGTACACCAGAGTGACAAATTCATCTATATTACAATTGCATTTTATTTAGTGATAGAAGGTGTAGTGGGTTTATGTGGCAAGGTTTTGGTAGCAGGGGGCTATAGGGGTGGTTTCTGTGAGAAAGATCTAGAAGCTGCCCCATGTTTGGGAAGGGCCCCATTGTTTTCCAGGTCTGAGCCAATAAGCGATGTTGTTTGCGCCTCTGTGAGAGCATATTTAAGACAGGGAAAAAACGCTGCGCCAGACAGCAGCTGGGAGAGTGAAGGGAGTGAGAAAACAGCCTTGCAGGTGCCAAGGTCAGTGTAGAAGGAGGGGGAGAGGTGCTCCAGGCGCCGGAGCAGAAGTCCCCTGCGGCCTGTGGTGAGGACCATGGTGAAGCAGGATGTCCCCCTGCAGCCCATGGAGTACCACGGCGGAGCAGGGTTCCACGCTGCAGCCCGTGGAGGAGACCACGGTGGAGCAGGTGGCCCTGCACCAACGGAGGCTGCCACCTGTGGAAGACCCCTGCTGGAGCAGATTCCAGGCCGGACCTGTAGCCCGTGGAGAGGAGACCACGCAGGAGCAGGTGACCTGGCAGGAGCTGCTGCCCATGGGGGACCCAGGTTGGAGCAATTTGCTCCTGAGGGATGGAGCCCGTGGTACGGACCCATATCTGGAGCAGTTCTGGAAGAGCTGCTGCCTGTGGGAAGCCCACGTCGGATCAGTTCATCAAGGACTGCATCCCGTGGGTGGGACCCCACAGCACAGGGGACGAGAGTGACCGAGAAGGAGCGGCAGAGAAGAAGCGCTGTAGACTGACCGTAACCCCCATTCCCTGTTCCCCTGCGCCGCCTGGGGGGAGGAGGTGGAAAAGGGGTGGATGGGGGGGAAGGTGCTTTTGTTTTTTTTTTTCCTTTGTTTTCTCACTTCTCTTGCTTGTTAGTTGTAGGCAATAAATCTTACTATCTTCTTATGCTGAGTCTGTTTTGCCCGTTACAATAATTATTGCGTGATTTTCTCGTCCTTATCTCAATCCTTGAGCCCTTTTCACATATTTTCTCCCCATTCCTCTTTGAGGAGGGGGAGTGAGAGAGCGGCTGTGGTGGAGCTCGGCTGCCCACTCGAGCGGAATAATTTTGATAATAATTTTGAGTCCTTCCCCTCTTATGCTATTTGTGGTAAACTGTGAAGGTACTTCTGGGTGATTTCAACATAAAGAACATCATAATAAAATTGTATTCTAAACCGTGATGATTACCATACCAGAGCTACTCTAAAGTCGACTTCAGAAGAAATACCTACCTATTTTCAAAGCATCGCCAGATCAGGTAAGTTACCAGAGCACGTCTTAATTCTTATGTCTGTACTGCAGTGGGCCCTGTTTGTCATGGGGAGATGTACTCTGATGCATTAGCTGATGAAGCTCTACTGAGCCAAAAGGCTCATCTTCCTGTACATGTGCTATGTACGCGCTTTGGAAACCTGTTCAAGGATAAAATATGATGCTTCCATGAAAAGTGACATTTTAAGTATTTTAATTTTTCTTTAGAGAAATCCTGAATATTTTGTCACACACTTGTGACTGTTGCCATGGAGACAGAATTGATTTGGGGAAGCAGGTCAGACATAAGTCTCCTATTAAATAATTTTTTTTCAATAACAACTCTCTCTCTTGTATTTAATGACTTGCGCCTCATGCCAACAAGTGCAGACAACAACAGCAGAGAAGAAAGCACCCACGAATTTCAAAGGCTTGATTTTGTGGCATGCACTAGAATGATTCAGCTGCAGCTTCAGGAACTGCCAACTGTAAAAGGCTACTAAAACTTACAAGAATTAAATGAACAAAAAAAGCAGCTTAAAACTTTTCCTAATACTTCAAATCCTGTAAGTGCATCGCAGGAGGATCTTGCTGACTGTAACCAGAAATATTCCTGTATCTATTCAGTCTCCAGATGAAGGATTTAAAAAAAAAAAAAAGAAAAGAAAAGAAAAAAACTTGGTATTTTGGAATACAGCCTCTAAGCAGAGGTTGATTTAAAAAATTCAATAGGAAGAAGTTGTTATTAAGATCAGGTTTGTATGCTTGCC
Organism: Aythya fuligula; assembly: GCF_009819795.1. NCBI lineage: Eukaryota > Metazoa > Chordata > Aves > Anseriformes > Anatidae > Aythya > Aythya fuligula. The sequence goes on along the minus strand of NC_045562.1, from coordinate 20,724,920 downwards.
AAAACAACAGATCACTTGTTAAGGCTCTTTCTCAAACCTTATGGCCAATGTAAATCCCCACAAAGATAAGCAGAATGTGCCCAGATTCTAGTCCTATTTTTCCTTCTCACTAAATTAAGCACAGCTTCTAAATGCAATTATCTAATGAGCATAATAATGAAAGACATACTTTCATTCAAGGCTTTATAGCTGAAGCTAAGTTCTCCAAGGCTGACTGCTTTCAAATACCTTTTACTTCCAAATGTATAATCATTTTCTAACAGCTTGTGTCTTTCCTCTCCAGCCATTTCTCCAAAAGCATTGTGCAGTTACACACTTTCTACAGTGTATGCTCCTATTCAACAGCCCAAATAACTGAATCAGGCTCAATTTCAAACTGTGCACCAGTAAAATATGGAATCTACACAAAGCTGACTGCTCAAAAACTGGCTCGATATTTAAAAAAAAAAAAAAAAAACCCACGGACACACAATGATGCTGAAACTTTACTTTTGCCTTGCATAGCAAAATTGAGGAGAGGTGATAGGTAAATGCTCCTGAACTAAAGCCAGTCATGCAAACCCTGATTAATGAGATGGCTCTAAGCTCATTCCATTAAGATAGTGTTTGTGCTTTCAGCAAAGTGCCCAGGTTTCCACTGAAGGCTTAGCTTAAGTGCATCGACTGAAAGCTAAGGTAAGGTATCTTACTAAGGTATCCTAGTTGAAGTCATCTAACTCCAGGCTCTACAACAGGGCTAACCTTCTGCTGGGTCAGGGTTTTTATGCTCAATGGCAAGGAACTGAAGCAATGACTGTGGTATTGCACTTTTTGCCATGCTTTTGAACAACATAGGAAGATATAATATTTATTATATCTTTATTATATTACATTGATATTATATAACAGGGTATTATGAGTTTCAGTTGAACATGTACTAATATAAGTAACTTCACTAAAATACAGACTGTATAACTTTGGCATAGTTTCTTTCAGTCTATCGTTTCAAGCAGATTTCTGTTTAAAACAAAATCCATTAGAGATCACTGATCTCTGATTCACTAGCAGAAGCACAAAATCTATTCAATTATTATTTGTGTTTTGTGAAATTACTTTATCAGCATTAGCCAGCTTCCTCATTTTTCCTGTCTCAGCAAGTCATTCATTACAGGAGCTTGAACTAATGATTATGTGTGCCATACATATAATAACAAAACAGGAACATATTCAGGAATTTACCTGACTTCCATCATGACTCCAAAAACAATTCCAATGGGATCATCTGTAATTGCCACAAAGTACACAGTTGGTTAATTTTTCAACCATTTTTTAACCTGAAATTTAGAAAAACAGTCATTTCAAGTATATGTATGTCAGGTAAGCCTTATCCTTAATTTGATATTAGTCTAAGGAATAGCACTTTAAGGATTATTTAGTATAGTACAATAATCAATTATAATTAAAAAACAGATTTTTAGGAGGACAGGATAAACATGGCATAATTTTGTGTCATTGCAAAATAACACAAAATCTTGTACGAATAAATAAGGAAGTTGTTTTAAGACATTCTGAAATTCTAAGTTTTGGAAACCACACTTAATGGTAGATAGAGTTCAAATAAGCAACAAGAGAAGAGTTGTAGAAGACAACGACTTCTAATGAAACATAGAACAAAGCCTAGAAGCAAGAAGACTGACGTGAATGAGAGCCCTCATTTAAGTGAAAGTTTACTTGTGAGAGGAAAGGAATAACCTAAGTGAGAAGTACAACAATTCATGTCCTTCAGATTGAGCACTGAAGGTTTAAACAAGGCTTTAGGAAAAAAAATAATTAAAAAAAAAAAAAAAAAGAACTGACCAATCATAATGACAGGGAAGCACTGGAATATATTACTTCAGAAACTAAAGATCTCCAGTGACAAAGGTGCTACAGGACGGGCTAAACAAACATGTCAGTGGTGGTTTAATTATACACAATCCTGCCTATGGGCATGGGAAATGGATTGGATCAGCAGTTCTTCAGCTGTGGGAAGGCACTGACACACTGCTGGAGACCTAGACAAGGCTCCAGAAGAACATAATCTTATCTTTCTCCTTCTTCCTACCTTTTCCCCTAAAACTTCTCTCTGAAAGCTATTTGAAGAATGTATTGCTCTCTGCCTGTGGTATAGGAGGGGAGCAGAGCCAGCACATACCTCCTACATAAGGGCACATTTTGAGCATCACCAGCAGCCAGCTGGGTGGACGCTTGTTGCACGTTCCTCATGTTCCCCAGCTGAAAGTGGGAACTTAGAGTGGGAAAAGCTGAATGGTGTTGGAGGTTATGTTACCATAGTGGTACAAAGTCCACGTGGAACACTGTCCTTTATCTTCCCAGGGAAATAATATTATAACAATGCATTTGAGATCTGCTGAAATGAACGACCTCCTAAAGGGATTTCCAGTTCTGAATTCTTGTTGCATATGTAATTAGCTAATCACAAAGTAGTAATATTCTTCATGCCCACAGAAAATGTGATAGATGTTCAGATATTTTAAGCAGCAAACCTGGATACTATGCTTTGGTTTCTACTCATTCAAAAAACACAGGAAGAATGTTTCGCAGTATTTTCTTTGATAAGTGCTAATTTTTGGTGGAAGGGAAAATGAGTGGCAAAATGACTTCATGAATTTTTAGCAGCAAGAGAACATGTTCACTAAGTACTTCTCACTTTGCTGATCAATTCTGAGCACTTTCATGCAAATATCTGCACTCTAAACTCTCAGTTATTTTTATAAATATCACATCTAGCAGCCGCTTTTCAATGTGAACAGTGCATTTAAGCTTACAAAACACAATACCCACCATTCCAGTTTCTAAGTTGAACAGTGTGATACAGTCAATTTTCTCTTCTTCGCTCTAGTTGAGAAGCACCAGACAGTGGCCAATGTAAGTCAAGACAGCAGTGTATTGAAAGAGGATGGATGTGCTAGTTTCAAGAATATGGGCTTGCAAACTGAACACGGTGAGACAGTGTACGTGGTATGAGATCTCTGATAAGTCAGTCACAAGTTCAAGACCTTTTCTGCAGATCTGTATCAATAGAATTTTCACTTAGAAAATTAAGCAATCAAGGTGTGGACTTAATTATGACCATGACTGTCAAACACTTGCCTAATCAAGAACTTTCTGATACCAGATCATAATGGAAACTATGGATTTAGAGCAAGATAGAAAGGAGTGACATTTTTAGAAAAAAAAAAAAAAAAGAACATCATGTAGGACAAAACAGTTTCTCAGCATTCTAACAGGTGTTGCATAATATACCTGTCAGTAAGCCGAACAGTATCTTGGGATTTGAGAGAAACTGTGATGCTGTGAATTTTGTGTCTTGTTTTAAAAAAAGATCTGCGTCATACCAGATGCTGAAATAATTTGTTTCACTATGTGATATAATTTCTTATCACATTGTATAACAACAGGGCATTTGGTTATTTGTATTATAGCACATAGAATGCAACACATTTCAAAAATGTTATTATAAATACATGGAAATAGAAGACAGAGTAATCCCACTTACCTCATCTCATACAAATTAATCATACTTGCAAGAAAAGGCATATTAAGATGTTGTTTCTCACCTTTTCATCTCCACTAAGCAGTACTGACCAATGGCATTATGTTTTCCAATAGCAAGTTGCAGTCTTTCCATTTCTTGTTTTACCTCCTTCTCCAGTCTCCAAGGTTCTGGAAAAAAATAAATAAATATTGCCATTTGTCACTTGATACAACCTTTTGACCATATTCATTGAAACAAAATTCCTTGGAAGGAAGATACGCAAACCATTTACTAGTTGGTCACTACAAGTGTAAGGTTTCTGGAAAACCTGCTTATTTTTCATCTTTTGTAAGCAAGTGATGATAGCTTGCATCTTAAATTACAACGAACAGCAATGGTGGATTCAAGATAAATTTCTTGCATTTACTCAGAAGTCAAACAGACTGTTTACAGCTCTAGACTTTATGAGGTCCATGAAAAGTAGTGAGATAAACTGTCAGTGTGCTTACCTTCAGTTCACCCAGGACTGTCTTGCCAGTAGAGAAAAAATATGGGCTACAGATGAAAAAAATGTTTGGAGACCACTGGTCTAGAGTGATGTCTAGAGAGACAATGATGCTACTTAGTATCACAGTGAGCATAGTCACAGTTCCTATTTCCCACTTCTTAGGCAGCTACAGTCACTAATTCTCGTAGATGAAGAAATACAGTGGCCTTTGACAGAAGATGGCCTGCCAGAATAGACTCTACAGGAGCTTTGTCTTTGTATTCTGGCCTCAGTTGACCCTTTGCAAACCCAGTCTCCAAATTCCCAATGACAAGAAGGTCTCTGGCAAAACAATAGGATTCTTTGATATCACATGTTCTGGGAACAGCACCAAGAGATCTTATCCAAACATTTCTCACAGACCTCACAAACACTAGGGAAAACCAATTCACTCCAGTTGGCACAGGGAAGAATGAGTCGCATCTTCCTGCTCCAGTGAAGTCTTTATTGCTGTTAGAGGGTTTTATCCCCAGAAAGTGACATTTTCAAAGGAGAAGGAAGGCAGCCTTAGCTCACAGTTTGGGTCCCATGGTAGCTTTGAAACTAACAAATAGAGTTGACCTTAACTAGACTTGAAGTTTCTACTCAGATGCACAATATACTGTAAAGAATTGCTTATTTTCCATTTTTAATTTTGCTTAGAGACACTTCCATGAGTATCTAATAGATTTTAATAGAATGTCTTTGATGTTAATGATTATCATGACTCCAAAAAAAATAAAAATGACAGTTGACCAAACAAGCATTCTATTATTTAGAATATTCTATTATTCTATTAAAATTAGTTAGCAGTTAGTTGCACAGGGAATTAACATACAATTTTTCTATACTTATATTCATGGATGAGGCAACATCAGAAACAAAGTGCTACCTAGTCTCAGAAAGGCCAAGCAGCAGTTCTCCCTCAAGAATTGTCTACTCCTTTCTTTGGCAAATAACAATGTAATGACCCACCTGCTTCTTCACATACTTCTTTTTCAAAAGCTGATAAATTAACAGAATCCAGTAAAAATATAAAAGAAACCATGCTGCCTGTTTTGTATAATGAATTATCTAATTAAATGTCCTGTTTAGTTAGGTTTTACATAAATGAGAAAAAATCCATAAGCATGCACACACTCCTCCCCCAGTTTACTGAATAAACTTGCGTTTTGTACATGTAAAATGGGCCTTGGAGAATCTCTGAGGCCAATTCTTCATCTGTAAAGGCAAAGAGTTTGTATTCCTCATCATAACTATTTCAGTGCTTTCTACAAGTCCCTTATTCATTCTAACACTACTGCATTGTGATTTTACTATGTTCCACACTGTAATATCTATGACACTGCTATTCATGAATATAACATTACCTTCAAGACAAAAAAGCAACCCACACACCAATCTGTGACTGGTAGTTATTCGTCTTACAGGGTTGTCTCTATTATGTTTTCAAGTTTAAAGTGGCTTGATTCGTGTATATTCTGAACACTCCTATCACACTGATCTTTAATTCCATAGCACAGGTAAATATGTGTTTGGTTGCAACACATGGCTGAAATCCTGGTCTCAGTGAAATCAGGAGTTCATTCTCGTAGTTCTGAGCTTTCAACATAAAAAACAAAACAAAAACAAACAAAAACTTTTTTTTTTTTTTTTTCAAAACTTGACCGAGAGATTCTAAAAAGTCTCCACAGGAAGACATTGTGAGGACGACTCTTTTGGCTCTTTAGCCAAAACTTGTTTTTAGTTGGATGATTCCAGCCATGCTTAGCATTGTGTACATTTATGCTAGTGGTGAATGCACCATTGCAAAGGGTTAGCCCTTTGCAGCAATGTGTAAGCTACTTCAGAAATGGGCAAGACAACGCAGGCACAAATTACGGAATTAGGACATTTTGTTGGTTCTTTACAGCAGAACCACCTTTTGAAGGCTTCAGTCATTTTCAAACACAGCATTGTGCCTATTGTGACACCTTGTCTACTACCCCTAATCTGAAAGAATGTTTATAGACAACAGGGAGCTGCCTATTTTGAACTTGCCTGGGACAATTGTGCATTGCCACAATTACTTCACCTCCATCTGTGTTTTTTTCATTGCAATCTTGTTAGAGATGTTCATGCGAAACAGTAGGAAATGACATAATGTATCACAGTAAAGTAAAAGAGATTATTGAAATACATTAGTACAGACTGTGCAGTAACTGAAGAATATGGAATGACAATATTGGTCATTTGAGATTTCCATCTACATGATTCTATCAGAAGTGAATCGATCCATAGAAACAATTCTCCTTTATTGAACGAATGGTAACAAATTAAACCACTCACCTCCAAGAAGAACTGAAGGTAACTTGGTCATATGCCCACGGTCTTCAGGTTCCTGAATATTATCTCAGTGGTATTAGTATTTGGAATATGGTTGAATACTACGTGATGAGAGCCCAGATGATTAATGAAGCAGGTGCAAATAAGGTCATTGCTGAAATTTTCTGCCTTCAAATGGAACTTGGCTGGGTAAAAAAAAGGGATAAAAACACAGATTTTTTACAAGTAATTAGGTACCTCACATTGCTGGAAGGCAGCCAGTACTATTTTCAAAAACTCCTTAAGAATTTAGAAAAGGTGCTCTTGAAGTTGCTCATAGGCCACCAAATTGGGCACAGGTTCATTTTCTAGAGAAGAATATAGTTTCTAAACCTGCATTACCTGAAAATCACAAAGAAGTAGTCATTAGCTCCCTCCTGTTCCCAGAACAGCAGTCACAGAGTCTTGGCATACCAAGCTTACACCAAGCACATTGCTTTTGCTAGCACTGAACATCATGGCTTCTTCTCCATTCCAACGTAAAAGAAGAGTCTGTTAAAACAGAAAAGTTGTCAGTAGCCTTGTTTTGTCACATCACCAAATAAAACCTGAAGACTAAGCACATATACAAGGCAGACCAAATTCCAGACGTATATGTGCAACACAGTGCAAGAGGTATGTGACAATATCAGGTCTCTACTGTCAGAATCAACTAGACGAGTACATTACAGAATAAAACCCAGAAGCTCTGATGCAGCCTGATTGGACTTCTCATGCCAGTTATGACATGACAAGGAGGGGAAGGGCAACGTTACTACTCTTGCAGTGACTGTTCATGAATAAAAAATCTGGTTTTTATTCAATTGGATTGCCATATGTACTAATTAACCACACATTGTGATGCTAAAAAAGAACACCATGAACAGTAGCTGGGATTACTGTGGTTTGAGTTTCATTCTTTTGAAATATTTTGCCCCATCTCTGCCTGAACTGAATCTCCATGCAGCATGCATGGAGATTTGCTGTTCTCCCAAAGTTATTACCACCTGGCAAATCTATCTTTTAAACCCTTCAGATGTACCAGTGACAAAATACAGGATTTAATACATCAACATGCATTTTGGAATATTCTCTTAATGATCTCTTGAAAATATGGCCATCTTGTGTTTCTTCCATCCTCTCACACTTTGTCTTACCTCTCTATGGAAACTATTTTTATCTTTAATATAGAAAACTTCCAATGCAAATGAAAATCAAATTATGAGTGGCAGACACTGGACTTCCTCATTCTAATCCTGTCAAACCCACTGCAGAAGGAATTATGATGGCCCTTTTCTACTGTTGTATGTTGAGAAGTGGACTAGTCATAGTTGGAAAAACCTGTAATTTGTCAGTGTCTACAATGTTTACACAGAGCAATGATGAATAACGGTAGGACACCAACTGAGAGAACGATTCCTGCCATGCATTAGCACAAATCCGTTTCTCAGAAACTTCAGTTTGACAATCTCAACAAACACTGCATGTTGGATTGGCACATCAAACCAGGTAAGCATGCCCTTCATCTTACTTTCAGAAGAAGTACCTGTATTAGCACTTTATTAGTGGAAGACATAGTAGACTGTTGAGTGGATGATATAAGGAGATGAGGGAATTCATAGCTACAAAATGTTCTCTTAATACTATTTCCTTTTAACATTTGGATTATATAATGACAAAACAGTAAATATAGACCAATGGAGGAAGCATAACGAAATTATGAACAGATCTAACAAAAAAATAACAAAAATATGATGACTGAAGTCTCATATTTAGTTGAATTCTGAAAAGGGATTTTTTTTGTCCTAAGTTTTCAGTGGGGGAAAATATTTTCAACTAACCTATGTGCATACAGAATATAATCTTTCACTGAATTCCTCGATATAAGTATGAAGCAATCTCTGTGTATAGGAGAATCTAATGAATAAACGTGTCATGCGATAACTGGCATGAGACAGTCTGATCAAAAACCTGAAATAACAACCAAAAAAAAGCACAGGTTCAAACACAGAACTGAGCATATTTCCTGTGCATGCAGCTGCCATATATTCCCTTCTCTTCCCTGACCTCAGAATAAAATATGAGACAATACAACTCTGAGGGGAAAGGAAGTGAAATGTGAAAACAGAGAATATGAAAGTATCACCCCCACAAAAAGCAAGAGAGAATAATAAAACAAATGAGAGAACTGAAATGTCAGCGTGAATGAAATGCAGAAACAAAGGAGAAAAAAAATAAAAAGCTGTCAAAAATAATTAGGAGAGTAAAAAAGCAATATAAGAAAAATAAAAGAAATGAAGGGTCACTTCATAGCTAGGTAACTGCATCTGAAAGGCGTTATAATACAGGCTCTCTCCTCTTCCAAAAATAGTTGTATGATTTTCTCTCTTTTTATTTTCTTTAATTAAGAAACTCCTAAAATGTACATTCAAAGTGTCGTATGACTCTATTATTTATTCTATAGCCATTGCTGAGGAGGAACCATTGTAAACTATATAATTGAAGGCTTGCTTTGCTTTTCAAATTTAGGAGTCTCCTGCTAATCTTTCTGAAATCTTTACTTTTGTCTTTCTATTTACTACATTTGACAGATTAATTCCCATTGAAATGTTGGAAAATGCCTATAAAAAATCCCAAGAAGTTATGTCATTATTTAACTAAATTGATGGCAAAATAAACACACAAATCATTCTTTCTGTAATGCTGAAATATGGATAATGAGCCCTTTGTAAGTTAGATAGAATCCAGACAGAATAAAACATTTTAAAAATCTATTAAAACTTCATGTTTAAGTATATGTGGCAATTTCTAACTGAGAAAGCCATAAAGCAAACTCTATTAGACAGCAATTTGATATCAACTTTCTTGTATCTTCCTCTGAGGGGCTTGAAAAGCTGTCAAGGAGCAGAAACATGAGTTGAAATTGAGGTTATTTATTTTGATTGTTACTGCTTTTGTATGACAAGACTTTGAGTTTGAAAAATAATCTCACACGAGGTCTAGCAGGCTGTCTACCCACAATCAGTGGTGTAGAAAGCAGATGGAACTATTATCTGTTCATCATTCTAAACTTGTCTGGATCTACCTGAATAGATCTCCTGAACAGATCTCCATTGATTCCAGGGAATCTGAGCAGGTGTCACTGATCCACAACATTCTAATTGTGATACCAGGGCCCAAGTTATAAAGAATGGAAGATACTTGCCTAAACTGCTGTGAGGTTGGACCTTCCTTGACAATGACCTTATTCGGTAAAATACTGCTCAAGGCAGAGTTCCACTGAAGCCAATGGATATAATGCTCTAAGTAATGAGGTGAACAGAAGACTTTAATTTCAAACATCAGAATGGTTAAAATACAGCACTACTTTTTTTTTTTTCTTTTTGTGGTAAGGGAATCGTAACGACAATATGCCACAGCATTTTCTAAGTAAGTGTCAGCATATCATGCCTTTTCTAAATGATTTTTTTCTTAATTCTAGCCTTAGCCCACCATCTTTAGTGAATAAAAATTCAAATGAGTCATCCTATCAGATGGCAATTAGTAGTGTATACACTATAATGACATGCAGATTTTATTGTCACCATTCTACAGGATTTACTGTTTGGTCCTGTAGATGTAGAAACAATAACGTTTATATTGTCAGTTCATGAGAGATCCAAGAAAAATTAACTCTATACTCTTCTGAATGCTCATCTAAGCCATCCAGACTTATCAGCAGCATTGTATTCTTTACAAACAATTCCAACAACTAGGAAATCTCTTGAAATCATGCTCTAAAATCTTTAGGTAAAGAAAACAGAAGACACTTCAGGTATTGTAGGTATCTAACACCTTGTTTTTAGTACTCTATTTAGTTGTAGCTTATCCCATTGTACTTACTTTTCATTTTACATTATGACAATGAGTTAAAACAGTTTTAGGGAAATTAATCAGGAATTGTAAGAACTACATGATGTTCTTACAAAGGATTAACTTGCATGTACCAACAGAGTTACAAACCACTGCGAATCTTGTGACAGCTATCAGAGTCCAGAGTTCAACCACACACTGCTATGAAATCTTTCTGCAAACTCATATGCACTGAAAGTAGAGTTCAGAGAATTGTCGAGCATCTGGAATGATTCAGGGAAGGCAAACGGGAAGATTTTTGCTGCTTCTTACAAATGTTTTGCTGGCATTATTTTCCATGATGGAAGGCACTGAAATAAGGTAACCTTAGTTATCTTATTTTTTTTGAGCTTGGTTTATCTTTGTTGATTTGAAGAACACTCACAGGCCTCATTTTTATAAATAAAAAGAAAGCATACCATGAATTAAATCCAGCTCCTTTCTGCAAATGTGTGTAAAGCAGACTGGCTGCTGGTTTCTTTCTCTTGCTAGAGATCACTAGCGGCAGCTGGACCTCATGCTTAAGGGAACCTCTCAGAAGGAGTCAAGTATAGCCCTGCTTTTCTATTATCCCAATATTGAGGGAGCATGGTTGCATCAAAGAGCAACCTGAGTTCTGATTTTCCACATAGTTCTCACCTGCTCCCAAGCTAACCTGAGGACAGAGACCTGAATCCAAACTCCTGTGAAGTGGAAGAGAAGACCTGCAGTAGGGAATTGGAAGGCAGATCAAAATCTGACAGCTCTTGGCTTCGGCTCCCTCTGGTGGGTAATGCTTACTGCAGAGAACAGCAGAGTAGTACTGGTCCAGGTAACAGCCCTGAAACAGAACAAAGTAAGTCAGGTTGCCAAAGTCTTCTTCAAATACACAGAAATACACTGACAGAGCAATGATTAGAACTGAGATCAGAGCTCTGAGCTACGACTCAACAAATTTGCATTGAAAAGAGGAGATGCAAGATTCATGTTAGAACTGAACTCTCATCAAATTCAGAGGAGAAAAACAAAGAGATTGAGGGTTTGTCCCAGGTGGAAACCTATTTTCAGCATCTAACGTCCATTAGAATAAAATAAGGAACTTGTTAAGCACTTATTTTCTGACAAGAACATTTTCGCGGATTTCCATTCTTGACTGATATTTTGGAGGCTAAAGTTTGATGTCCTTTCTCAAAAGCATGTTATTCTCAGGATTCAGAAAATATTCACTGTTTCATGAATTTCATACCAAAAAGATTATTAATTTGTTACAAAAGTTTTAGCTTCAGTGGAAAAGGAAAATATCTTTTCAAGTCTCTGATATCTTACCTACAAAACACACACATCTACACATTTACAAGGTGAATCAACTGAAAATTAAAGCAAATTTTATTATTTATATTATTGGATGCAATTCTAAGACATTCTACAAGAATGATGCAAACACTGTATCGCATTGTCTTAAACACTTGGGTTATGATAATGGTAATTTGTAATAGCTATAAAAATTAAAATAAACATGAGTAACCCCTGTGCTACAAAACAGTACTGAAATTTTGGTTACCTCAGAAAAATGCATGGAGATTTTGCAGATATCAGCAATCTGTTAGCAGAGGTTTAACATAATTAATTGCACATTTCTGTTCTCACCACTGGCATCAATAAATCAAATAATTTTTGCATCCTTATGTTAAAACACACACACACATATATATATATATTATTTTTTTCCTTTCAGAAGCTTACTTGTTGATCTGAAACAAGTTCAGATGTTTTGTTATTAACAGATTTTTGTTGGGAGAAAAACAATGTTCCCATCAGAAAACAGTAACCAAGCATGAGAGCATTTGGAATAAGAATAGTCACATGAACTCATGACTGTCAATGTACGCTGATGGTCTTCAACTGACCGAGTCTATTTTCTTCAGGCATAGTACCAACTGAATCAACTGGAAAGTCTGTTCATTAAATTATATATGGAGTTACATCATACATAAAAAAAAAAAAAAAAAACACTAAGCTGTAGGCATACCTTTTACATCACAACTTTCATTCTGGATTAAAAAAAACAACAAAGAAACAAACAAACAAGAACAACAACAAAAAAAACCCCTTGCAGATTCTATAAAAGACAATCCTTTCTATTATTTTCTCCTTTTAAGAAATCATTCAACTGCCAGATCCAAATAACGAACTTGTTCTCAGAAGCTCTTCACTAGATACATAGTTTTAATTGGAATTCAAAGCAATTAATAAAATACCCTCGAAACCTCCCCTAGAGTTAATTTAATTACTTCCCTCTCCCCTTATGGTGCTTCATGTTTGCCTTACATTAACTAGCACAAGGTTCTTAGGGTGTGAGTTATGTACAGTACAGACGGGCTTGTTTGTAGGCATGTGGGACTGCATCCTCCATGTGGTCTCTGCAGGCTAATTAATCGGTGAATTTATGAATCCCCTGCTTCTGGGTGGCCTGGAGACTGAATGGAATTGTTATAACGCTCATAGTACTGTAATAAGACACACAAAACTCATGCTCCTGGCATTTATCTACAGAGGTGAGGAGGAAAACTGCTTTTCCTTCTCATACATAACTGACTCCACCAATGCATGTGTGCGTATAGACAATATCTGTCTATAGGGACAAATATTAGATATTAGGAAATCATTCTCCCATGTCAGACTGGCTATTATTTTGGAAGATTTTCCTTTATTCCTGCAGCACTGAAAACAGTGTCCCTTCTTACCATCACAGGTAACCTCAGGTTGGGAAGGACCTCAGCAAGTCTCCAGTCCAATCTCCTGCTGCAAGGAGGGCCAGCTGGGAGATCAGGCCAGGATTTTCTCTGCATCTCTTGGCCATAAGGTTCAACAGGTGACACCAGGTATCTCCTGCTGCCAGCACACAGCTCAGTCCCTCAAGGATGCTAATGCTCTTATCTTCCTAAATTTAACATGGGGTCTCCTTGTGAATGCAGTGTCCCATAATAAATGGGGGGTCATACAATCTGATATATCTAGCGGTCCTTGCTAACTTCACTGTCCATGCCAAACCCCCCAGCACTGTAATTTAATGTTAGGAGTGCTGTTGTGGTTTAGCCCAGCAGGCAGCTCAGCACCACACAGCCATTTGCTCACTTGTCCCCAGTGGGATGGGGAATACAATCAAAAAAAGGTAAAAGTGTGGGAACTCAAAGGTTAATATATAGAAAGTTTACTAAGGAGGGGAAGAAAACCACAATAATAATAATAAAATAATAATAATAATTAAAAAGAAAAGTGATGCACGGTGCAATTGCTCACCACCAGCTGACTGATGCCCAGTCCATCAGCAGTTGCCCACCTCCCACCCCCCCAGCCAAGTCTCCCCATTTTATTGTTCGGGGGGGCACCACAGGACAGCATGGACATCCCTCTGGGCCAGCTGCCCTGGCTGTGTTCCCTCCCAGCTCCCTGAGCACCCCCAGCCTCCTCACTGGCAGGGACGCACAAGAAGCTGAAAAGTCCTGGACTCGCACTGCACTGCAACAACTAAAACATCCGGTGTTATCAACATGATTATTGTCCTAAATCCAAAACATGGCACCATACCAGCCGCTATTAAGAAAATTATCTCTACCCCAGCCAAAACCAGGACAAGTGCATAATTGACTGGGTAAACAATAATTAAAAAAAAAAAAATCTGTTCCAACAATGTAATTTTTTCTCTTTTAAATATTTCTGTTTCAATTTATCAAAATTAACTTACCTACAAAACCAATCATAAGCTAGAGAGGGGCTGCCTTTGCCACTTTTCCCAAGTAATTTGTAAATTCTATACTACCTCTTCTTACTCTACAATCAACCTTTTATCTGATTTTTTAGGTCATCCAATTTTTTTTTTCTTCCAATGAAACATTTGATCCTGTATGAGAAAGGAAAAAGGGCAAACACACAAAAGAGAGGAAACTGATGTGTCACAAGTCTTTGGGGAAGTCCTCTGATACTTTGAGAAACAAGGCTGTCATATTGTATAAAGAAATCCAAATTCGTTTATTTTCACATTGTGAAAAATGCAATTCCTCTGTCAAAAAAAAACAAAGATTAATCTGCCATCACACAGAGATAAACTTGCTCTAAATATCTGGCACAACAGAGCCAAAATAATATAGGGAGTAATTAGAGAAAGAGCTCCACATGCACTGAAATAAGGCTTCTTCATAATTTCCCTTTATATCCTTTCTTTGTTGTAACTTCACTTCAAATGTATCAGGGGGTTTAATCCCTCACAAAAACTATGCCAAGTGGGATGGCCATTTTTCTAGGCTAGCTTGTTAATTGTACGTTCATATAACTACCTTTCCACCCAACTGATTTTGACTAATTGTTGCTGAATCAAACTAATCCAAACCCTTACTCCAGTGACAATACAGAGCAGCTGTGAAATGGCATCTCTTTACATTTAAAGTTTTGAGGCTTTCATGCTGAATAAATGCAGTACATTACTTTTGCAATTTTCATCCATTTCCCACTCGTGGGATCTGAGAGACCACCTGGTTCCTCCAGGTCAGCCACATGGAAGAACACTGGAAAAGACGCTTACAAATGGAAAAAATATGGTGGTTTCACTTGCTTTCCACAAAAAGTCCTTGCTCACTTGACAGAAAAATAGTGCTTTCTGACAATTGCTGCACTCTTGACCTGAGACTGCTTTCAGCACTGATGGCTGTGCATATCATGTGCAAAATACGGCAGATTGGAAATACGTGCTTGTGGGGGCTTCTCAGGGGCACAGCACACAATACACTGTAGCCAGAATTCCTACATGAAGAACATCTCTCAGATATGATAGCTGCAAAAGCTGAAATAATATGAATATTGATTTCCCTTGGTCCCAGAAGTCTGGTTTGGAGCCCAGACTAGCAGATAAAAAAACATGAAGCTCTACAGGCAACAATGCCTGTCCCTTCCTTGGCTTGGGAACAGCACTAGCATAGTGATCAGCATCCCTGCCTGATAAGAAGAGTGTGACTCGTTTGCTCACAATATATTTGACAATATCAGTTTAATAGGACAGCAGGTTTGCAGGTTTTTGTGCCTGGAATGACAACTGGGTTTTAGCTGGGTGCACAAAAATGGAAACAAAATTAGTAAAGCTAAGGACAGTAAAGGTAAAGAAATACCCATGGTGAAATGAGGCCATATTAAAGCCTCATTCAGGCTCAGACATCGCTTATGGCCCCAGAGCTTGCCTGAACTGATCACTTCCAATTAAGCAGCACACTGGCATGATCCAGAAAAACAGTTATGATGACAGTAGGGGCTGAGCAGGGAAGGGAATTTGCACTTGATCTAAAACATTATTGGAAACCATTACTCAAAAGGAAAAGAACACATCAGTTTTACAGACAGGTGAGACATTCCAAGTTCTCTCTACCATGCCATGTTCTACATAAGTTCATGCTGACAAACATAAAACAAACAGCAGCTTGCTGCTGAACTCACAGAGCTCGACCCTGCCAAATGTGCCAGAATTTCCTCATCCCAGTTGTAAACACTTGCCTTTTCCTCCCAACATGTACTGTACTTGTGAGAAAAACTTGGAATTGATATTTCTAGGTAAACAGAAAGAGAGAAAGACTTAGCTAAACACATTTTCCTTTTCATTATTTGCAAATCTTCCAGCAGTCTTACAAGTAAATAAATAACACTTCATGACTTGCGAACAGCAAACCAAACACCATTATTTCATAATGACATTGGAAGTACACATGAAAGTTACCTAAAATGCAAACTAAGTTCTTAAACCAGCTGCCTTATGTGCAAATTTTTCAAATAATTGCAGACACAGGCCTTCATAAATATGCAGAAAAAATGCCATTATCTTCAACTGCATTAGTTAACACTAAACACTTTCAAAGGTAGAGGTCAAAGTCACCAACTTAGTGGAGGTCCCAACAGACCTGTGTAGGTGCAAATCAAAAAATATTCTCGTGTAAGGTATCATGTGTGGATAAAGGAACATCAAAATTAATAGAAAAGGCAAAATTCAATACAAAGGTTTATTATTCCCAGAATCTACCGATCTGATTTTCTAATTCTTCTTCAATTCTTTATTCATAAAATAAAAATATGTTGCAAATGCTATCCTTGCTCAGCAGTAAGCAGGTTGCTGTCTGTGCCAGCTGCCTAGAACCCCCTCACCTGATACCAGGCAAATTGCTCATGCTTTTGGTAGCCTCAAGACCACTTTTAGATGCACTTAAATACAAAGGGATTTTTTTCCAGTACTTTTGAAGTACTTCAGTACTTTATAACACAGCCTTTTGTCTGCAGCTCCTGTATCTTCTGGTCTTTGCTACTTTTCCTCAAATAAGGTTCTTGGCCAAGCTGACGATGTTAATTGGGTGATTTCAATTTTGCCAAAAGTCACTGCAAAGGAATTCAAGATAGGAGGAATGGAATCTGCTGTTGATGGGGTCAATTCCATCTTTGCTCTAGCTTCCATTTTTCTTATAGACACCGGTGCAATGAAGATACAATGAGAGAACAAACCTTTCATGCATGGAAATTAGCTGAATCACCACATAGTGAAAGGCAACCAGTGGTAACTCTTGCTACAACAAAGTAATGTCAGCATTATATCCAGTACACTGATAAATAAGACTTTCTGCACAAGTCGTACTAAATTATTTTCTAACAACCCTAGACGATAGCTTAAGTATTACTGTTTCTACCAGACAGCTTTAGGGTTGCAGCAAGAAAAGAAAATAACATCTCTTCAGACAAGTAATGAGCAAACCCATTTCACTGAGATAAAAGAGAGGAGATGAAGGGGGTGGGATAGGCAGAAGCACAGAGCAGATTTGTGCTCAATAATGTCGTTTTACAAATTATGTTGTGAAGTCCGGAGCCCATACCACAGACAAGAAAATTGATCTAAGATAAAGATTGAAGGAAAGAACTAACATAAGAAGCCAAAACTTGATGCATGGTATCTTGTGTTAAACCTTTTCTCAACATATCAATACAATGCTTTGTCTGTGAGTTCATATAATAGAAAATCATGCCTGAAACCCCAATGAGTCCACTCAGATCTCATTTTGCAGCTGAAAGAAAAAGGTGCTCTAGGCCGTACCTAATACTTCCCTTGGCTTCTTCAGATTTGTGAGACACAGCTGAGTTTGTTACTAATGCAAAGAATTAATAGCAATAAATGAGCAGAAACAGATCTTAATTAAACATAAATGAACAACTGCTTATAAGATTTTGATTCTCGATTTGCATTGCCTTAATTTCATGCCAGTGCCACTGTTTCTGATGAAATTGCTGGTGAAGTGGGGTATCCAGCACAAATTAGGGATGACATAATTTCAGCCTTCAACATCACTCTAACTCATCATGCCTCCTCAAGGATTTAAAATGACATTGATTCTCCCCAGTGAAACTTTTGCTGGTAGATTATTACTGCATTATTAAGCTTATTCTGCAGTAGTAATTTCATTCTCTGCAGTTAAACAGAATTTCACAGCATGTATTTTATTTTGCTTGGCCAAAGTCCAGGCATTTTGCTCCCCTAGCAGGGCCCAAACAGAAGCCTGGAGATTGTAGGAGTTACATACGCTTAATGGACTGAACAGTACATTGAACAGGAAAAGGCATTTATGGTTATGGAGAACTAACATCTTTGAGGTTCTACTTTACTATTTATTACAGCAGTAACACGCTCACTTAGGTATTAGTTATCCCACCACAGGTTTCTGCAGAGTGCCAAAACTGGTGATGTCCCTAACTCATTTTATCACTGAAATTAAAATTTCTCCTCTTTTTAAGAAATAATGCATTGCTAATCATTCCAGCTGTGACCTTCTCCTCATTTTGGGTTTCTAGTCTCACCTGTGTAAGAAGTTCAGTAGATGCTTCCTGTCCGAGAGCAAGAGGTGCATATTCCTGAAATATCTTACATACATCCTGGAAAGAGCTCAGCCATTTGCTCGAAGCTTGCTACCTGCATGTAGGATCATTGCTGAAAACCTACCTGTAAAATGTGCCATGAAGACAAGTAAAAGACAAGCTGGGGAACTTACCAGAAAATTAAGAAGCTGCTCTAATCATAAAACATAATTAAAAAACGCAGTTACTTCAGGTAGGTGCTGCACAGTTTGGCAGATAGGCAATATAGTCCCAGTGCCTCTGTTTTAATAAGTACACATCTCACATGGGCCTCATCTCTAAAATGGGAGATAAAATCTCACATGGCTATTTGATGATCTTGATACGGGCATTACTAATAAAGATTCAAGAGAAGTTTTCCTTTAAATGATACCTTCTAATACTGCACTTCATAATATAAAGAGAAAAGTGTTGTTTCTCATTTAAATAAAGTTACTATTCATTTGCAGGCAGGAATGTTGAAAGAAACTTTTCAGACTTAGTATTTCTTTCATGCAAGGGCTTAGCAATAAAGCTTCCAATGATTAAAGGAGTGAAGCAATTTCAGACTAATGAAAAATAATCTCCTTAATGGACTGGAAGAAAAAACATTTATTCCTCTACCAAACAACTTCAGAACTAAAGGAACTAAGTACTAACCTGGAAGGCTGCAGTTTATAAATACTTGAAACAAAGTTTTATCCAGTCTGTACTGGTGGTTGAGAAGCTGCAGCTATTCATCACATTCGAGCAGGTTTACGCTCGAGGAATGAGGATGACACATTAAACATTTCAGATGAGCAGGATCTGCTGGAGTTTGATTCTTTGTTACAGTACATTTCAGTTATATTTTCTTTTGATGATTTGCCAGTTCCCAAAAAGTGTTAAGCAACACCTGCCTGCTAGTCATCCATCTGCACTGCTTCTTCAGTCAGAAGTGCCTCTTTTGACTCCCCATGAGATGCAACACTTAGCATTTTCTTCTATTTATTTCAGTTAGTTGTATTCTTTCAATTATACCTGTAATTAATGTTATTCTTTTATAATCTCCCTGTGATGACAGCATCATCAGGTTTTTGCCCAACAAAAGATTTTGAGTAATGAGAAAAAAAAAGGAACACACATGCAAAGGGAACAAATACAACCCTGATCTTCATACAGTACAAAAGCCAATCCAACAGGTTTCTTAGCGTGTGTATCAGTTAAGAATTTATTTCATTACCCTCTTCTTCTTTCATACTCTAGGTTTAAAACACGTACTTTCTTTATACAGTAAAGCCAGCACTTACTGTACCCTCACAAAAAAAGAAAAAAATGGAACCCCTAAATTAAATAAAAAAGATCCCCCAACCCTTACAACTTTTGGAGTTGGAGAACTTTCATCACGCCGTGAAATTAGGATTAACAAAACAACCATAGTTAAAAGCTCAGTTTTTGAGCTTTTATAATTAATCCACCTGATAAATTCAGATTTCATGTTAAACATTATTTGCAAACAATTAATGAATGGCTCTACTACATTTAGGCTGCAGGATGATTCCTTAGGGCTGATTTCTTACCTTTATAGTAGGAGTTTATTTCTCAGCATTGACTGATTTTTATCCTCCAGAAATTTTTGCAGTTCAATCTTTGACCAAGACGATGGTGCATCTGATGTTCAAAAATGCAAAGCAGATAAATATACAAGTTTCGCTTATTGTAGAAAAAAAACTATGTATATATATCAAATACCTTTAAACAGGTATTCACATATGCATCTGTCTTGTCATTTATGGCAGGGTACATGCCAGTTGCAATTATGGCTGTAGAGGTAGTGGTGATCAACGGTAAGTCAGAAACTCCTTCATTTACACTGCTCAAGGAGTTGCTGGTCATACTTTCTGCAAGTATCATATTAATAACAAACCTAAAAAATTCTAACTGAACTAAATTCACTAATCTGAATAGTCTAATTATAATTTCTGAAGATACGTGCATTGTATCCTCATGAAGACTGAGGACATTAATGCTGACATTTAATCCTGAAATCATAAAAATTGAACTGCTCTACAGAAGCTCACTGCTCAAATAGGTGCCCTACTGTGAATTTGCATGGGTTAACTAACTCCTGATTGCTCCCTTGAAGTATAATAACTTCAAAAATATAGTTGAATATAGTTGAAAATGGTTATTTCAGTCATGTTTGATGTATCATGTTGAATTTAAAAGCAGCTTTCAGGTCCTGGCTAATATGTTGTTACATAAAAAGATCAAATTTGTTAGTGGCCTACTCTAGTGAGCAGTACAGCAGCCTTAGGCATGACAATGTTGTTTGCATAGCAGTAATCACGCAGCTTTCACTCCTCTAAAAATGCCATCCATAAAATGGGTGTATAATAGGAGAACTGGACTTTGTGAAAACACGTATTAGAACTTGATGAGGAACCTTGATATTACACTGTGGATTTGTTATGCAGACAGCACTGCAGAGAGGATTTCAGCCTACGGAGCTGAAATAAAGGGAGAACACAACAACACAGGTTTTGAACCATGTTAATCAGTGCATTTCTCACTGTGTGTTGCATAGTTTATTTTTAGTTACAAATTTATTTATTTATTTATTTATATACATTAATGACAAATAGCTTTTGGCAAAAGCTTCATTAATATGTCGTTTGAATCCTTACGACAACTAGATTTTCCAGAAACTTTCTGGAAAGCGAAGTCAAAGTTGTTCCTCTGTATTCCTGAAGAACAAGACTGGAGTACAGAATGTCATAATACTCTAAAATTACATTCATATCAGGTAAACAACTTTCTTCATAGTAAAGTCTATAACTCTCTTTGACAGCACTCCACCTACTTAAAAATCATTTTGACTGTTTTGTGTCTGCAATATGACCTACTTTATACAATGAGTATACATAGACATGCTATCCTGTAACTAAGCTAAGAATAAGGGCTTTTGTATACTAAAATTGACAAATATTATCATAAGCGATTCAAATCCTTAGATTAAAAATTCTTACCATGCTTAGAAGTTTCTGAGTAAAAATTACTTTTCCATAAGCTGCCCACTTTTTTCTTTTGTGGAAGAGTTTAATGACAATGCAGATGAATTACATAGAAGTTTGAAACCTTCCATTTTCTTTTAATTGATGTTGTTCTGCCCTATGTCATTGCTTTCCCCTTCTTTCATTGTGAAACCACAAAATTCCACGAGACAGTCTCTGCAATTTCTTACAGCACTTTTCGGAAAAAAGGATTAAAAAATAAATCAATGGAATGACAACAGTAGGAGTTGTTCACAAATATTCAAGTCACTCTTCTGTGGCTATCAGCAAATTGTAGACTTCCAAGGTTCCAGAATCCTGAATTCTGTGCAGAAAACAGAAGAACAATACGTATGGAGTCCATGAGATGAGGGGTTATTTACGCTGGCTTCTCAACAATCTTCAAACAGCAAAGAAAACTACTATCTACCCACCTGTTAGTTAGTTGTGATTGTTGAATTTTGTAATTAATGGTTCTCAAACACCTCCATTGCAACATTGAGTTGCTCTGCTTGCTTAGGTTGCAGCATTTCTTTCACACTTCCCATCTCACCTCCACTGATACACACGGGTTTCTCTGGTAAATACACACCAGATCTCAACATACTGAGCTCAAAAGTAAGAATTATTGCTACCAATATGTGAAAAAAATAATACATTAGAAGCACAGCAGGAAAAATATTTATTTATTTTTCCTATAGGAGGGAGCAGAATAGAAGTATTTTGTTTTCTAGCACATCTTCTTTTTCTCTGGTCTAAACTGTTTTCAAGTTTTGTATTTCTAGAGGGAAACTATTGTCATTAGCAACATGCTGTTATACCAGCTTATTACATCAGTTTTGCAGCAACAAGGCAGCTAGAAGCTTACAGTGTTTTACGGAGGAGGCGGCTAGGGAAGGAGATAACTGAAAAATAGTATCCAAAATATAATTTAATTCTTAATTGTAACTTCTAAATGAGCAGGGTTCTAAAGATAACTAAATTCTACTCAGCAAAGATTGTACTGCCCCAAATGAACTTCACGTTTATAGACATTACCATCTATTTTGTAACAGGCTGTCCCTCAAAGCAGGAAAGTAATTGTTTGGTTTTATGGGTCTTGGCACATTTGTTCAGATTAAGCAGAAAAACAGTAACTGTTTTTTCAAAATACTTTCACACTCTTAGGGAGTGGTACTGAAAATGCAAGATTGGTTCCTGCTCTGGGAGTTCCCTGCAGTGCTGCTGTTCACTTCCTAATAGTACCACCTGGCAGCAGTAACAAGGAAACAAGCTGTCCTGGGAGGTTGTGCAATCTCTTCTTTGAGGATGTCAACACACGGTGAATAAAAGGCACTGGTGACCTGCTGCAGCACTGCCACCAGCCCTCCTGTAAAAGGGAGGTCAAACCAGGTGACTTCCAGAGGTTCCTTCCAGTCTGCACCTCTGTGATTCAGTATGCGGTTACTAGGCTATTCACTGGAAAAAATAATAATTAAAAAAAAATACATAAAATTTTACCCTCCATTTGTGTTTAACAACCAAGCTTTTCCTGTCTTCTGGAGGTGTTTTGTTTTTTTAAATTCTAATTTCACTTCAGGTTGGAGACACTACATATAGGACAAGGACTAAACAGTACAACCAATTGTACACATCAACAGGAGCAAATTTTCTGGCTATTGACTGTTTCTCTCACATCGGGCGGCTTTGAATCTCTTCCAGCCTAAGGAGAGCTCACAGGGGAGATCAAAAGTTCAAGAAGTTGAACTTGATGCCTCTGGTTATGACAATCAAGCAAAGAAGGTATAAATGATGGTTGTACACTCTCCAACAATGTTTTGTGAAGAAGATGCTATCCACACGAATTACGTACACTTTTGGTCCTCCATACTGCACAGACTGGCATATTTTGGGCAATGGTATATGTTGTGGCTGTGCTTGCATTCTGGATACTCCGACTTTTAACCTCATCCAGTAACTAAAGAGGACTGACCTTCCTCAGCCTTCCCCCAACTTCGTCCAGCACCTGAGAGCTGTACAGAGTACAGTTACCCAGCATGTGGTTTGCTAATCACTACAGACACATCCCAGAGCACTCTATGAAATGCCCGCACCAAAGAACACATCTGTTCTATTCATCCACTCCCCAGGTAGCTGCACATATGCCTAGGCTCAGAAGCCCAGACACTAAATGCCCAGAGCTAACAGAGATCTGTACACAGCAGCACTCCAGCTTACGTGCAGACTTCTGAGGTTCTCTGCCAAACGGAACAGGTGCTGTGAAAACAAACAAAATCCACCAGCGGTACACAGATAAGCAATCATTGCTTTTTCTTGGAAGGACGACCCACGCAGATTCCGCTATTGGTGGTTTATAGACACGGTCTCTTTGCTTACACCAACAGCAGGCATTCTGCTCCAGTATCGGCTGCTGTTACCAAAGGAGGGAGGCATCCACCCAGGGGCCTCTGCTAACACTCACCAAAATTTGTGCAACTTTCCCAGACACGGGTATTCCGCTGAGAGGCAGTGAAAGCAGCCTCAGGTGGGTGGGTTGAACCAGACTCTGTCCTTATCAGCTGTCAACACATTTATAAAACATCAGCGAGGTTACAGGTTATCACATGCCTATCAAAGGCTGCTGTAAATAAATATTGTCCAGCACTACTTTGCCTATAGGCGTTTGAAGAAGGCAGTACCCTAAAACTGCCCGTCCTCCGGGCTGAGTAAATTCTCACTACAAAAACAAGGAGGTGAAAGAACCGATTAATATAAAACTAAAACAAAATATTGAGCAGAACCTGAGATAAAGCCCAAGTGTATGAGTATCACTATGAATTATTAGAAGAGATTCAAATATTCATATATCTCATTAATGCTACTCTGCACCCAAAGAGGGAGAAGACTTCTGAACCACGAGGAAGAATGTATACAACCTCTACAAGTCTTGCTACTGTAGGATAGAAAAATGTAGGCTAGAAACCAAAGGAAAGGAATAAAAGTTCTTCCTCATCAGCTCTTCAAATCACCTGACTTAGCAGGCACTCAACACATGCATGCACATTGGCTGATAGGCTAACATCTGCTTGTATCCAAAACATTTAAAATATCAAAATAAGCAAGAATGGAACATCTGAAAATAGCGGATCCACAATCATCTTGTAGAATTTCTCCCTTTTAACTTTTTCATACTGATTGCAATGTGTTAACCACGTCCAGGTAGCCTTTGTGGACAGCTTGCCCGTACATTTCTTTCTTTGCAGAGGTAAGCAGTGTATTTCCTTCCATCCTATGAAAAGGATACCACTAGAGCTCATTAACAGAATATACTGAATCTGCACTGACTGCTATAACATGAATTTTACTGAAAGCAATGCTTAATCACATGGATTATAGCTACATAATTAACCTAAAATTATCCATAAGCATTTATATGCCACAGTTTCACTGCATGGACATGGACTGAAACAGACACTAATACTGCTCAGGTCCAGTCAGTTTTATTAAATCAGACTCCTTTGCCTCTGCACCTGGACATTCTTTTTCAAATGTCCACTTTCTTCCAGGGACAGCTTTGCTAATTTATTTACTTCCACAAAGTGAAAGTCTTCTTTCCTTTTCCAATTTAGGAGCATAGAAAAACTCAGGTCTTTGTCATACTTTCCAACTAGCAGGGACACTAGGAAGCAAAGCATGAAGCATCTGCTTGGAAACTACTGGCAGTGAAGCACGTAGTCACGTAAGGAAATCGTTCTGTGCATTCTTTTTCACATAAACGTCACGTGGGTAGCTTTAATTTTGGCGTGTCCTTACCTCTGAACAAGACTGATTTCCTCACTTTGTGTGTATTTGTGACTTTAGCACAATTTTAATCGAGGAAATAAGCTTCTATACTACATGCTGTACTTTTATTGTCTAAAGACATGGAATGAGGGGAAAAAATAATCATATGCTGTACGCCAGTTAACTGAAACTTGGTAATATTCTAGCACTGATCTTCAGAGAAGAATATAAAATTGATAATGCTGTGAAAATGTATTACCCATCTACTGAAGCTGTATACTTTCCATTAGACTTTTATCAACGGGAAGCTACAATTTCCCTGTACTATTATTATAAAAATCTCTCTTCAAGGTCAACTGAACCATAGCTTTTCTGTAAGTAGATATCATATGGTTCCCTGTGGTGGAGAGAGCACCTCTTTAGATAGTAATGCTGTCTTTGCACTTGTTTTTCCTCCAGGAAATCATAAAATGCATTACTGGTGACACTTATATGACTTAAAGTGAGATCCCGCTCTGAACACTGACTCCATACTAGACTATGGTTATTGCCTCTGGGTGACACTGTAACAGACACTTGTTTTAGAAGGAAAGATTATCTTTTCTTGTATGATATCTTCCAAGCTCATCCCAGAATAACTCCTTTTACCGGTCATTACTGGTAATAAAGATCCTGGGCATGAAATTATGTCCTCAGAGATACCCACACAAGCCCAGTGCCCTCCACTAAGGTAGTGCAGATAGAGTTTGGCTGTCTGTCACTGGTGTGACTTTATTGGATCCCAGAGCTAGCAACTTGCAGTACGCAATCACAGGGTTTTCAAATTTCTGCCATACTGTAAATGTGAGTACTTAAAACACGTACTATGAATAATAGGCATGAATGCTCAGACACCGTGGCATGGAATACCTACGTAAAACTTTAAAGTAGATGGATGAACTTTCAGTCTTACATAGGACACTGGTACCAGCATTTGCACTCTCATGTGTCTTGTGTAATTCAGCTATCTGGAGTCACTCCTCACTTTGCTCTTAATGAAAACGAGAGAGGAAACAGTTAATTCTTTCATCCTTGCCAAACATTCTGACATGTTTTTACAGTGCTGGTCAACACGTTTTGTCTTAACTAACAGCACAACAGATTTTCAGAGGTTACTTGGACGGTCTTGAAAGAGTAACAGGAAGCGTAGCAGTGAGACGACGAGAAGTTCTTCTCACAACCATTTAAGAGCCCCGTTCTGAGACAAAGCCAAAGCTACGTTGGTGAAAAAAATAGGTGTCAATAATAGAAAATCTATGAACCTCTTGTCTTCTGCCATATCCCAACCTTCTGAAGTGTATAGCTCCACAGCTGTAAGCTTTGCTTTTTGCTGCGTTTTATTGCCCTGCAGCAATAAAAAGTTTTATCTCCTGTGTGCTTCCTTCCCTCTCCATTTCCTCCTCTGATCCTTCCAGAGTTCTCACACCTCTGTTATTTTATCTGTTGAACGAACATCTCCTTCCCCCTTCATTCCACCGCTGAGCACAAGCGCTGAGGGTGCCATCCCATAAGCCACGCAGCACAGCCGAAGGAAACAATTTCCAGAGAACTATTCTTGGTGCAGCCCAGCTCACATGAGTTTCACTGCACCAACTTCACCGTGTGAACTTGGTTCCACAATCTGGAACCACTTGTGTTGCCTCAGCTAAAAAGAGGATAGCCTCCTCCCTCTGCTATTCTACCAAACATTGGGCACCAAGAAATGATGTTTTTCCCCCTTATCCTTCTTTTAGTCCCCAAAATCTCAAAGCATACCCAACTGATGAGCGAGAACTACCCACCTCACACCCCACCAGCTGCGGTGGCACTGCAGAAGGCAGCAGCCTTGATTTCACGATCAGCTCTGCTTTTCTTGGCAGAAAAAACAAAAACAGAAATGGGTGGGGGAAAATGACATTTCAGGGGACACCCCCCTTCTAAATAACAAGCAAACAAACCACAAAATGCTGGGGTTTGAAGAGTTTAAACTACATATACTACTAAAACTTTAAGAACCAGAACATTTGAGTTGGAGAACTTAGCAAATTCATTTAAGTCATTTTAGGTGTTAAGACAGAACTGTAACAGTAAATTCTTAGAATTTAATCCTTGTTCAACAGGGAGCGAACTGATCACAAAACAACAGCTTTCCAAAGCATTCGAAATATTAGCCAATTCAGATACATGCTGAAAGGCTTAAGAAGGAAAGCGATATTTTAAGTTAAATTGCAGTTTAAAAGATTAAAAACTTCATTTAAACACCACCTCCATTTTCTGCACCAAGTCTTTCCGAGGAAAACCTTTGAGATTTATTTGAGAAGGGGGGGAAAGCTTACTTATGTTTTTTCTTCTTTGCTTAAGCAGAAGGGCTTTGCCAAGTGCTTACTGCAATACCGTCACGCATAAAAATTACTATTATTTTTGAAGTCCCTTCAACCAATGCCTCTAATGCTTCAGTAAAACCAGTCATGTACGTGCGTTATGGAACATTTCCAGACTGACAAATCCCTTTTTAATCATCCTGCGTCCTGGGCCCTACTACTTCTACTTTACTGCTACTAGGACATTTATCTTCTCTCTCCAACCAAAGCTCAAAACCAGAAAATTTAAATAAATGGTGCAGCCCTGTAATCTAAGTGACTCTTGCCCTACAGAAATGAAGTACAAATCAGTTTTTCCACTGCCTGCGACATTAGTTTACTTAAAAAAAGGGGAACAAGGTATTTTCCAGCAGTGTTTAAAACTCAGTCACTCCCTAGTCACGTTCTCTATTTATAGGTGTCTCATTTTCAGAGACACTGATGTGTCTTTCTTACTAAAAATCATCATTTTCCCTCCCCTCAGTTTCCAGTGCACAGGCTTCTCCATAACACCGAGTACCTAGATTTTTTCTGGCCCACTTCCAGCTATCATGTCGTAATATAAAACGGTCAAACAGAAATTACCTTTCAAATTTTACACAGAAAGGAAGAACTGACACAAGTATTCCCAAAGCAAAACGACTCCCCTGAAAGTAGACTTCCGAATACACATTCTAAATCCCTGCTAGCAGAACCAGAGGAGATTGCTAGGGCATCTTCCTAAGAGCACGTGATTTAAAGGCAGACAAAAAGCTGAAATATCAGGCATTTCACAAGGTTAACAAGTTTACTGTTACACATGGTAGCTTCGTAAAAGCAAGATATGGTTCTTATTTTGTCCTTCCCCCATGCTCCTTAACTAATCTATTCAGACAAATTGTCATGGCAACTCCATTTAGACACCAAGGATACTAGCAAAGACGAGTCAATTCCCCTTGGAGAGAATTTGAATAGCGAAAGCCGTACACACTCCGATGCTGGCAGAGACAAAAACTCAACGCCCTTCCCTGTTACCGGATCACAGGCAACACCACCTTCTCCCTGCAGTGTTACTCCTGCTCGGGTTGCAGCCACGAGCCTCCGCTCTAGGTCAAACAGAAGACCACAACATTTGGATAAAGTCCTACCTTGTGTACTTTACTAGGCTTTACTAAATGTGATTGGAGTTCAAAAAGTAACCAGATATTCCAAAATCAAGCATTTGTTAAGAATCGATAGTTTTCTTTATTAAAAAGGCACACATCTTCCCACTGTAACTCTACAGTTTCAGTAAAAACTACCCTTTCTTATTGGACAATGGCAGCGCAGACCATATTTCTTCCAGACCTCTTCAGTTTCTTCAGAAGAGTGAAAACATAGAAGAAATTAATTTTTTTCCCTTCATCTGCAGTCACGGCATTTCATAGAACTTTTTTCTTTATATTTATATCGTACAGACAAGCAGTAACTTTGCAGTATATTTAGTCTATCCTCCTCTGATAAAAGAAGGAATTTAAGAGAATAAGAGAGCTGTAGGAGTGTATGTTGTGTATAAGCTCCCTTGACCTAAGCAGGAGGAAAAACACTTCCTCTTCATCAGCTGAAGTCCTAACTTGACAGCTGTGTAAGCTGTCCTGTATTGGCTGCACAGGCTCTTGTCTCAGCACCACTGATCAGAGCACCCAGCCCAACGTTCGTTTCACTACGTGCTGTGCATAGCTCACGCAGCAGATTGCACTCTTTCAAAGAGGCACTGGACTTGGTGTGATGGCTGTTTTCCCGTGTTTCTTAGTGGGATGATTATTCTCTTATTAGTAACAAACACAGCTACCCTGAAGAACACAAACATATACTGTAAGAGGGAAAATAATCTGTCAATTGTTAGGAACACTTTCTTGGTAAGAGAAAATCCTTTGCAAATTCAAATGCAGCCTCAAAAGTACAATATGTACAACAGGAAAAAACAAACACATACCACAGCAGATAAATAGGTATTTATTAAAGTTCATCTCAAATCAAACAAAAATAATAAAGGACATTAAGGCATCTTGTATTCAATAACCATTCATATGGTAAAGATGACATCTCTTTCTGATACGAGAGCAGACTAGGAAAAAAACGTTTTCCCAACACATTTGTCAGAGTGCTGACTTGACCCACTGTTTTACCATTCCGCCAGCAAACCTCTCCAAAGAATAATCATTTCTCCAACAAAAGAGCTACAAAACCCCAACACTCACTGAGACACACAAGATAGCACTCTTCCCTCCCCTAAGACACACGAACTTCTATAAGGATGCACACTGGAGAAAAGACACACAGATACATGCCGTAGAGGATAAAACATTCATGTTGTAACCACTCGCTTTTGAGTGGACTTGTCTTTGCTTTCAATAGTATTTGCTATTTTAGCCAATAACTACTGAAAACAGAACTGCAAATTCTAGTCAGTATTATGATGCAACAATTTTTATGTTCGCCTTCTACATTTGTGTTAGATAAACAAATGACAAAGGTTTTTCTTTCCATGGAATAATTTATTTTGACGAATTATGCTGTCAAGCAACTAATCACTGTTATAGTGCTTTTTTCTTCCATTGGAATAAGAACATCAGGAAATGTTTACAGTATCACTGGGTTCACTATAACAGGATTCTACTACAAAGTAAAATATAAATTATTAAACACTGCACTATTCACTTCGGCACATTCATTCTCTATATCCTTTGTCACATTTTTACCTTCGTTTAAGGCAAGTTTTGTTTCCAAAGAAGACCACAGTCTCTAGATAAACTTATATGACTAAGTTTACGAGTTAGGAAATTGAGCTTTATAAAATATTTACTTCAACAAATAAGAAAGTTATTAAGAGAAAGATGGTGACCCAAAATTGCACTGTATTAAAAGGTGGAGTCCTTGTACCAAAGTCCTTTATTCATCATCTTTAGAACCAGTTTTGCTTAACTATAAAAGAGACACAAAAAGAAAGTGTTCAAAGTTTAGACTGCCATTCCATTTATTAGGAAATAAGAACATTTCCACCTTACATAGACCACATGGATTTTTAATTAATAATACAGACTGATTGTGCTACTGTATCAAGAGATTGAAATGCATCGAGTTATTTCTTAAGCTTAAGCACTAAATAAGCTTATTTCCTGAACCTGAAACTATCTTCATGCATTTTGCAAATTACTTCCAAAAAATACAAAATGAAGTGCTGCAATTGATTTAAAACAAATAAAAACAAAACTAACACACCAAAACAAACAAACAAACAAAAAACCTAAACCACAACAAAAACTTCAGGGCACTCTATTTGCTTTGAAGACTCTCATCTCTCCAAAATAAAACAGATGCAGTAACCTAAAAATGTATCTCCACACATCTCCAGAAGAGATTCCATACAGTAATTTGCACAATACAAAAGCAAACATTAACTTTTTTTTTTAAATCCAAGTTTCTAATTACTAAACGTAGTGCACCTATCGAGAAATGTATCTGGAATCCAAAACACCCACTACAAATAGCCTCTTCTGACTTGGGAGAACTCTACCTAAAACCACCATCCTCATTTGCTCAATGTTATTTAACAACTGGAAGTGGTGTTAGGCCTTTATGCTGACAATTAATTATAATTGTATGAAATAAAATCATTTGTTAATAAAATTGTCAAGCAGCTACGCTGGTTTCCGATAAGCAAGGAAAACCAATATAGAGCATGAGAAATACATGAATTAGAACCTAAAACGGGCAGTAGTTGTTACTGTTTCTTGTAAATCTTTTTAATATTAAAAGATAACTTGAAAATACTTACATGCTGGATGTACATAGAAACAAATCAGACACCACAGTCAAATCCCAAAGTTAGGAAGAAAAGCAAGAAAAAAAATCAGGTAAGTTTTCTTCAGATATAAGTACACATTATTTTAATGCACATAGACAGTATTTTCATAATACTGCATATCATAAAGTCACATTACCTTAATTACATCCACCCAGTTCCATCCTCGAGGAAGCTCCCCTTTGTGATCTGCAGAACAAGGTGGTTTTATTTTCAATACACAAGCTACAGGTAACCTTTATCTTTCTTTAAAATCAACACAAAATTCTCAAGAGACAGGAGTCTTAATTCCACCATTACAAAGCCATGAAGACAAAAAAAACAACACGTTAATGTCTTGAACATATCTTGTTCTTCAAAGTCATTCTGTTTAAATAAAAATGACTCAAGACAGTCCACCTGATTTATAAGGCAACTCTAAAACGAGCTGGGTTAACTACCAGTGATACATTCTGAAAAAGAACAAAATTTTACAAAGATTTTCCTTCACAAAGATTTCCCCTAATAAGGTCAATATTAAAAATGCCAGTTATGCATTCAGATTAGATAAATGATACACAGAAATGACTATCATGGGGTATAATTTATTGCTGCAATAATATAATATTATCCCAATCATTAACAATTACGTTTGAACACATAAAAGTCGTCAGCAGGACTTGTCAAAATACTGAATATTTTTCTGTCAAAAATGCCATGTTTCACTGAAATCGGGTAGTGTCTACAAAAACACCTCCATTTTGAAGATACAAGCTAAAGATTTCATTTTGAGTTACAAAGCAAATGGTTACATTTAGAAATTACTTTTTTATAACGTGAGTTATTTATCTGGACCCATCAACAAAATATACGCCTTTCGTTGAAAGGGAATTTTTAGATGTCCCAAAAAGTACGTTTGAGAATTTCACTTCTGTCACAAATTGAAATAAAAAATGAAATTAATCAACAACATCTTCAAGTCCCTACTGTCTAGGAAGTTGCTTCAGCCAGAACAAACATCTTGGGCAAAATTAATTAATCTAAACCAAACCAAACAAAACAAGAGACCACGGATTTAAAGCAGTTAATCCTACATGCAAATAAATAGTGATTCTGACTCAATGAAGATGCCACTGCTGTAAAAGTTGGAGTCTCATACTGCTCAAGCAAAACAATACTATAGCAGACGAACCTGTTTTGTCAGCTAGCTTTCGTTTCTGGGTTTTGGATAACTGCTCCTTTTTGTCCTTTTTCTTACTTGCTGGCCCATCGGGAGTTCCAATCACAATACTATTGCTTACAGAAGTCTGAGAAGGATGAAAATTGTTGTTAGTATTTTGTATGTTAGTTCATCTATCGTACTTCAGAAGCCAGTAATAATACAGAGTACGAACACAGACTGCTCTGTGTGTGATTACTGAATCTGACATAGTAAAATGTCTTGACTGTCAAAAAAACAGCAATGCCATCAGCTGTCAGCAGCTTTTAATCAACACACAATCATGACAATCAGAACCACATGGAGGAGACTGGAATTATTTCCTTTCACAGCTGCAAGGGGCACTTCTTACACTTTGTAAATTTGATCATGGGGTTTGATCTGAATGGATTCAGATTTCCAAAATAGGAAAACCATTCCTTCTTCCTCAAAGCAAGTCTGCAGCACCACAATGGCAAATAATATCCTTACACATCAGGAAGCAATATGAGAAGGAAAACATAGAAGCCTAAAATAGACTCAGCCTGACTCACTGAAGACCCTAGAGGTGCATTTATGCAATCCACGACTTCCCAGGAAGCTTTCAATAATTTGCCCCCAGGCAGACACCTTTCATCTGCTCTCTGTAGTTTTGCTTCTGCTCCATGCCTCCATTTTTATGTCACTTTGTAAGACAGAACTACAGCTCATAACATTGGCAGTGACAGCAAAATAACAATTAAGCATAACAATTATGACCACTGAGCACTGGGGCACCGTACCACACTACATGCCACTGTTCGTACCTAACACATTTGTACCCGATGTACTAACACCTTAAAGATAGAGCAATGAAGCATTCAGAGTTGGAATAACCATTTCTGTGGTTTTAAAAGGAAGAGATTAAAATCTAAACTTACTCACCACAGTGTTAACAGGCTGATTTTCCATGAACAGCTCTTTATTATCTTTGGCATATTCAAAAAGTGTGTAAGTCATAGCAGTTCCAAGATTAGCTTCAACTTCTACCATCAATTTATCCAATATGCTTTGTTTAACAGCTGAAGATCTGAAAGAAATCATAAAACTCAATGATGATCTAGACAGAATAAGAAAAGCTTGTCAACCAAAAAGCCCTCACTTAAAAGACTACGGAGTGAAGCTGTCACAAGGACTTACATTGTGTTGTTGAAAAAAGCATCCATAGATAAAATCGGTGCTGTTTGTGGATATGTTTCTGGCCAAGAAACTTCTATTAGAAAGGCTTTTGGATCTCCATTTTCACCTATCTGAAGGAAAAAAGAAAAAAAAAAATCAGTAATCAACAGTTTCCAGTCACTCATTAAAAACTGCAATGCCAATACATAAGTTTCTCACTTCTCTAAGACCAACCAAATTATTTAAGGTAACAACTCTTTTCATAAAGCTACCAGTATGAAAATAAAACTTTTATCCAGAAAAAGTATTAAACTTACGATTTGAACATTCATCTCTAACCTACAGTTTCTACTCTAGGAAAAGCAAATTAACTCTCTCTCTCTCTCTACATATATATATACACACATACATGTATTTTGAAGTTATTTCAGTTGCATGTCTGTGCCAGCAGAATGACGTAAATTTAGCAGCACCTGTTTTAGAGGTGAAATAAATAAAACTTTAAGTCAGGCATCTGCAATATTTATCAAGACAACACCTACATTGTTTCTATCCAGTTCCCAGTGGTATCAAGAAGAAAACTGGTACTGTGGTTTACAGTTCTCCCTTTCTCAGGAAAAGCACTGTCTGCACACTGAGCAAATCCATGCAGAAAGCTGCACGTCCATGCTCCTCCTGTCAACACAACCTAAAAACAGAGTAGCCTTACTTCAAATGATGTTACTACATTTTCCCAGTGTTTGCAAAAGTCTTTCTTTCATCTCATTTTCTTAGCACACTGATTACAAAACATCTTTATGTGTGAGACGTGTCTGAGACAGATAAGGCTCAGAAAAATGGCATATTAATTCTTTGACCTTGTCATGCATTTACTTGCACTATGCCTTTTCATAAAACAAGTTTTCTTTCACAGGAATGTGTTATTGCCTTCATCTGACACTAAGCTTTATGGTATTTCAATTGAGTTCTCCTAATTTTTGACAGTTTTTTAAAAATTACAAGCAACTAAATCTATCAAAACGTAGAACAATATCCTCTGGACTTGCAGGCAGGTCACAATCACTCTTCTGAGAAAATTAAGTTTACTTAGACCAGTCCTATCAGTGAAGGAATGCTGCACTTACACAAAACAGGATTCAAGTACTATTTATTAAATCAACCTAGCTTGCTACAGTTACCAATGTCGTTCTGAAGTTACTTGAGAGCTGCAAAAAGGTGACTTTAGATGCTTTCTCCCTGCTACAGTGTGGAACACAAACGCAGAGCATTTTCGGGCGTCTCTGTAAAGCTCCATGGCACCACAAAGACCTGCCTCTGCCCCTGCCCAGAACAACTTCCAGGTCTTCAAATTTGAATAAAGTTGAGTATATAATTTGAGTATATAATAACAACAGAAGCTGTTTTAGAATAGTCTTTCAGAGATTAGTTTATACTCATAGGACAATTTATATGGACTTGAGTTTTGAACTCCAGGGGCATCCAGGAGTAAATATTTGATCAACAGAACACCTGATCAACACGATGCCAAGGCTTCTCCTTACAGCTCATTCTACATTTCCTCGAAATTAAGTGCAATTATTTTCAAGCGTCTATTTTGGTATCTAGCACCTTTTTTTTAGAGAAAACTGCCAGAAGCTGCAAGAGGGGCAGTGCAGGCAGGCTGCTGGGAGGAGGCTCCTCAGCCGGCGGGCAGGCTCCCCGGGGAAGCAGTCAGGGCTCGGAGCCTGTCGGGGTTCAAGGAGCGGCAGGACAGCGCTCCCACACACAGGGGCTGATTTTTGGGGCCCGGGGATGGAGTGGACGAACCTCGCGCCGCCTTACCCGGTACTGGAAGGACACGGGGCTGAGCTCCCTGAAGCAGCCGTCGCCTTCGTAGATGGAGCGCAGCGCCTCCAGCTCCATCTGCGGGGCGGGCAGAGCACGGCGTTACCCACCAGCACACCCCCACACCCCTTCCTCTTCCTCCTCCTCCTCCTCCTCCTCCCCACACCCGCCTCAGGGTGACCGCAGGGCCGGGGGTGCCCCGTCCCTAAGATGGCGGCCGGGGGCACGCAGCCCCCCCCTCCCCCCATCCCCTCACCTCCTGGTCCTCGTTGGCCGCCATGGCGCGCGCCACGCGCGCTACCCCCCCCTCCTCCCTCCCGCCCACCCGCCCCCGCCTCAGCCGGGCTGCCGCGCACGCGCCGCCCGCCCCCCTATGACTCGAGGGGCGGGACGAGTCGGAGAGACTCTGATTGGCCCGCCGGGCAGCAGCGTGGCCGCTGATTGGTTCCTCCCGCTGCCCGTCAGAGGGAGGGCCGGCACCCTTGCCCCGGGGCGGCTCCTGCTCATCCCCGGCCGCTGCCGGCGCCGCTCCTGAGGCGGGCGGGGAGCGGGGCCGCGAGGAGCGGAGCCGAGCGGGGCCGGGCCGCGCTGTGCTGTGAGGGGCCGCCGCCACCCCCACCCCCGCAGGATGGCCGGCAGCCAGTGGGACTTCCCGGTGGAGCTGTGCTGCCGCCCCATGGCCTTCGTGACGCTGACGGGCCTGGACGTGGTGTACAACGCCGTGCACCGCGCCGTGTGGGACGCCTTCTGCGCCAACCGCCGCGCCGACCGCGTGCCCATCTCCTTCAAGGTGCTGCCCGGCGACCACGAGTACCCCAAGTGCCGCACCAAGGTGGGACGGGGCGTGGGGCAGCCCGGGCGGGGGGGGGGAGCTGGCCGAGTATCGCGCTCTGACGGCCTCGGTGCTTCCAGAGGACCTCCTACGAGTGGTACATCCCCAAAGGCATCCTGAAGACCGGCTGGATGAACAAGCACCTCAACCTGGTCCCCGCGCTGGTGGTGGTGTTCTACGAGCTGGACTGGGACGAGCCGCAGTGGAAGGAGAAGCAGTCGGAGTGTGCCACTCGCGTGGAAATCGTCAGGTAGCCGTGCGCCCTTTGCTTCCTGAGCAGCTCCAAGCTGATGGGCAAATGTCAGTTGTAGAGTCATTTCTGACTTATTTTACAAGTAAACACGCATCTCAGGCACAAACAAAAGGGGAACTTGAATTTTGCTTTTTAACATACAGCTGACAGTAGAGAAGCTTTTTTGAATGCCTTATTTGGAAAAGTCACTTAAATAAAAAACACTCAAAGTGTTGCTAAACTCAATGCACTTCAGTCCCGTTTTAAAAAAGAGAGTGCGGCAAGCCATGGATGATACAGCATTTTGTTGTTTGGTTTATTTTCTTATACTTTCATCACTTCTATCTAGACTGAAGTGCCATTTTCTTCTGATTAAATCTTTACACTGTGTCATGTCACTTTTATTCCAGGCAAAGTTTGCAGGGAAGAAATACAAAAGTCGCCGTGGTTTTGATTCAGAAAAAAACACCGCTACCTCCAGGTACTAGAAAGCTTTGCATGCAGTTGTGATGATCTCATTTTTCAGAAAACCTGATTGAGCTGATTATTGTTTGCCTCATTGTCTGCAGCACTTAATATAATGTCATCTACATATATTAAGTACATTGTAGCTGCACAAATGGAGTGCTAAGGGCAGTTGACCCTAAACATCTGAAATTTACCTGTACCTACTTACTTACAGGTCCAGTCCTTTTTTGACACTGTGCCTCACAAATGGTACCTTAGTGTAATACCTATGACATGCCTTTTGTAAGTTATATTCTAAAACTTACTCAAGATGAAGAAAAATTGTAAAAGCAATGAGAACTTAAAGGGAAGGCTATTTGTACTTGCAAAAGCCTTTTAGCTTAATTCTATTTTAATAAATACAAATTTGAAGCTTAAGGAAGGACAGCTTGTAATTTTCAGGCATGCCATCTCAGCACTGGGAAGTGCTTTTGTGCTTGGCGTTCTGTTGACTATTCTTTGAGTGCTGTTTTTGGGTGGAGATAAGCAATATTTATGTCTTCAGATAAGTTTTTTTGATCTTCTCTTGGACCATTTGTGAAGCTTGCCATTTTTTTTCCCCTCTCCACACATGAACTTTTGTGAAGAGGTGAATTTTGTGGGGGTTACACCTTGAATGAACCTTTCTTAGGCCAACTTTTAAACATGGTGGGGAAGTCATTGTTTCTCAGATGGCTCCTACTCTGCTTTGGTTTTGAAGGAGAGCAAATGCTCTTTATAAAGGAAAGAAGAAACCTTTTAGTGGCAAGATCCAAAGTGGGAAATGTGAAGGAAAAACATGACTCAAGCAGAGCTGTTAAATATGATCTGTTTTAACCTTATGTTGTTCTAGAACAACTGCTTCAGCTCTAGGTGCATACTTTCTAGTGTCCGGCAAACCATTTTTTTATTATTATTTTCTGCATATTGTGTGTATATACATGTATGTCTTTTCAGAATGCTGTATTATTTTTCAAGATGGGGGGATATTTAATTCTGTGTGAAATCAGAAATTTAAAGAAAAAAGTTGTCATGTGAACACATTACCTACTAAGGTAAACCACTCCTATTTTCTGCTATATGTTCTGCTGGATGAAGTGTGCAGTATCCAGAAAGAAGAAGGAGCGTGGTCTCAATTTTATTTGTATTAAGTTTGTCCGTACCTTGTACTGGTCAAACTGTGTGAGTTAGCTTGATGTTGCAGCACCACATAGTGCTTACTTGTGCTTTTCTTGCCTTCTCTAGGGGAAGACGTTATTGCGTCAGAGAGGGCAGCAGCTTTATGTAACGCTTGTGACCTTTCTGGAAAATCTCTCTTTGTGCTTCCACACACGGATCATCTTGTTGGTTATATTATAAGGTAAGTGACCATAAAACGCTGTTTTGCTCTGTGTGCCGATGGAGATAGCTGTCATCTCAACCTATCAAATCGCACTGTCTGGCACTCCCACTGTAGATTGACAGTGAATGTTTCATCTGTTGGCTGAAATTCTTCATGTTATTCTGCGACCAGATGCAATCCTACATCTGCCCTTCCTATGTGAGGTTGGGTTACAATGACAGAGATGTTGCTATGTGGGCTTTCGAAGACACGTTGTTAGGTATCCCAAGATGTTCCCCTCCTCAAGTTGGATAAGGGCAAAGTGGGCTTTTCTACCTCTACAGTGGTTTTGTCAGTGCTGATGCTAAAGTTTGCCCTGCAAATTTTGTTAGGTGCAACTCTGTGTGAGCAAGTCTTTGCTTATTTTTTTACTTCTACTTCCTGGCTG
Organism: Aythya fuligula; assembly: GCF_009819795.1. Lineage (NCBI taxonomy): Eukaryota > Metazoa > Chordata > Aves > Anseriformes > Anatidae > Aythya > Aythya fuligula. The sequence continues at coordinate 20,686,283 of NC_045562.1, read as the reverse complement.
TAGAAATATGTCTTCCTATTTCTGCTAAGTGGCATTTATCTGGAGGCAAATACTGTCCTTGTCACTTTTTTTTTTTACATTCTTTCTGTTTTAATATGTAACAGGGAGTACAGCTTCAAATAGATTAGTAAGGTGTTTCAAGAAACAGTAGAGGGAGACTGTCTTGTGCAGATCTAAAAAGACAGGCTCAAACTAAGGTAAATCATGGCTTACTGGAACAAATTTTGATTTTTCCAAGCATACTGAATATGGGGAGAAGGGGATCATGGTCTGAGAGCCTAATTCTTCCTTGTGTTACTCTTGTATTTACATATAAACAGTAAAATTCTTAAAATAAAATCAGTTCTGTTAGTGTGTCCAAGCTGCTCACAAACAGCTACTGGAATTCATCAAAATGAACCAATTATTAACTTCCAGTTCTTCATCTTATGCTCAGTGCTGAAGAGTGTTTGCTGCACGTTGATTACTATAAGCTTTTGCAGATCACATGTAGTTGCATTGTGCCGTGAGGTTTGTGACTGTCTCCAACTTCATGAAGATAAGGCTGCATCATTAGGGATTTACAGCTGTTCATGCACATTTAAAAAAAAAAAAATTTTGAACATATATTCAAGTACAGAATTTCTGATATTAGTCTTGACATTTTAAATTGAGATGTCATAGTAAAATCAATTTATTTTTTAAGCACTCCTGCCCCCAGTGGACTGGCTTCTCTAGGTAGTTACAATATAGTGCTAAAATAAGTATGCTAGGGACATTGAACGTGTCGTGTTTTCCTTCTCTGTCTGAGCTCATAGTTAACAATTGCTGTTCAGTGCTCTGTTCCTTTGTTTTTATCCCTGTTTTCTCTGTTGTGAGGCAAATAGAACTCAAGTTGTGATCTCTCAGTCAGTCTGTAGTCATCCCTTGTTGGCCAAATCACAGAACTGGTACTTCACCCTTTATTTTGTGTGTATCTGTGCTACTGAATGCATTTCTCTCCTGTTCTCTGGCCTTTTCTTCCTCTAATTGGTTTTATAACTTGATTGTGCAGCATATATTTAGATCCTCTGCAGCCTCATGCTGCACTCAGTGCTCTGGGCCTCTTTCTTTCTCCTCCTGTGACTTGCCATTGGGCTATTTATCTTGTAAACACACATTTGACTGTCACTTCTATAACCCAGGTAGACATTATTTGGGCAATGATGAAACCTAGTCTCCGCTCTTGTAATCTTGCATCTTACTTATTACAACTGTTTCCTTTCTACTCCTCCCTCCCCAGCCTAGCCCTGGCAAATAAGATTTTGACCTGTTCAGACTCATCCCAGGAGCCTCTGCAAGGTTTGCTTGCTTTGACTGAGGCACCTCCATTTTTTATTGCCTTGCAAAATCCTGACAGCTTATCCTTGGTCTTTAAGTTAAATATTAGTTTGTACGAGAAATCAATGCTTTCTGAACCTACTTCGTGCTACCCCTACATCAGGCTTTGTGTGAAGAGTTTTAATCTGCTTGCTCTTACCATGTATAGTAGCTTACAGAAGACTTCAGGAATATTTCAAGCTATTTTTGCCAACCTTAAAATAAACATGATTAAAATTGACTTACTCTGAAGTTATTCAGATTCATTGTTTGAGACAAACTTGGTTAAACTTTGTTGCAGGTTGGAAAATGCATTCTATGAGCACGCACAGACGTACTATTATACAGAAATACGAAGAGTCAAATCTCACAAGGAATTTTTGAATAAAACTACTCATCAGGTAGTGTTGCTTCATTTTTGAAATACTTTGCAAGTTACAGTTCATGTTGAAACATGAAAATAAGGATTATTTGTTGCTTAAATTTATTCTATTTATATATATGTGTGTCTTACTTTATAATCTTATTGCCATCTTGTCATAGGGTGAAAGGCTTGGAATAGATTCAGTCTGTCAAAGATCACCGCTGTGTCATGGTGTCAGAGAGAACTGGGAGAGAATAGTAGCATAGTCAGTCTGTTCTGTAAACCTCTGAAATCATCACCTGTATCTGCTTTATAGGTCACAGGCATGTTCAGATGTTTGTGAATGATGTGTACTGACTTTGTTTTCCAGCTTTTGTTTGTTAGACACCAGTTCAAAATAGCATTCTTCAGTGAGCTGAAACAGGACACGCAGAACGCTCTCAAGTAAGACTTGTGTAAACTTCCATCATCTTGACCCCAATTTATTGCTAAGCCATAGAATATTATATTTTCCTGAAAGCAAAATCATTTAAATGTGGAAGGGGTGTATTCTTAATTGGGAAGTACACTAGTTAGAAGACAGTTTTCTGCTGTCAGTAATTCTGTTCTTAAATTTTATCTTGTATGTATTAACTCAAAATGTTTATACCTAGAAACTACAGAACTGCGTATAATCTTGTACATGAATTGAGGGCTCATGAAACAAACATGCTGGAAATCAAGACAATGGCAGGATTTATAAACTACAAGGTAACAAGTGTGCTCCTTATTTTTGACAGCATATACTTAAAACAAGTAAATAAATGTATTAGTTGATGCATATTTAATGTGTGAAGGCTTTAAATGTTCCGTTTTACCTTGCTTTCAAGGAAATAGATTAGTACAGCCATCAATGGGGGACAACTTAGACTCCGACTTGAAAAGACTTCTGAATTCCACACAAAATTCCTTAGCTGAAGTTCAGGAGTATCTTGAAGATTTAGAGTTAATTTGAGATGCAGTCATCTTGAGGGCTAAACACTTAACTTTTGCTCTGTGCAGGGGGGAATGAAAAGAAAGATTGCTTGTTCCTCGAATATTTTTGTCATAAATGTATGTCACCATAGTTTAATTACTGCTTGTTTGGAGGAGGAAAGTAATTCTTTAAAAATCAGGCCATACTTCTGTGGTGTTCTGGGGGATTTCAGGTGAGGCAACACTGTTGTACCATTTAAAATAATCCCGGAGTTGGACTTCATCAAATTCCATTGTCCTTCTTGAAGTGACTGCAGGCTTCAAAGTTAATGGTCTTTCTAGTGGCTCTCCAGCTCCAACCTGAAGTTGGCTGGGAGTTATGCTCTTTCATTAATTATTTGAGGGAGAGAAGAAGCAAAATAACATAAGATGAAATGGAGGACCACATGGTTTCAGGGGTAGTGCGTTAACATTTTACACCTTTTTTCTGTTTTCTGTGCTATTTGAGCTTTTAAGAAGTACGTAAAGTTAGTGAGGGTTTTCTTTTATTTATTTTTGATTCATTCTAGATCTGTCGCCTCTGTTTTCAACACAATACTCCACTGGATGCAATTGCTCAGTTCAGGAAACATATAGACTTATGCAAGAAAAAAATAGGAAGTGCAGAACTGGCTTTCGAACATGCTGCCTGGATGTCTAAACAGTATGTTTTTGCTTAGTATTGTTTCTGTTTTACCTCCCATACAGCTTTATGAAGCTCACTATTTTCTTTGAGTAAGATAAATTTTGAGCTCTCTAAGAAAAAGATGCACTTGGTCTTAAAAGCTGCATGCTGTCATTCTGTTTAGAGTTGATTATTGTTACCTTTTCCCTGGGAAAGAACAGGGTACGACAGAAATGCAGCCATCGAACTTAAATGCAAAAATCTTTTTTTTTTTTTTTTTTTTTGTAGGTTTCAGGCTTTTGGTGACTTGTTTGATGAAGCGATTAAGCTGGGTTTGACAGCAATTCAAACTCAGAATCCAGGTTTCTATTACCAGCAAGCAGCCTACTACGCACAGGAGCGGAAACAACTAGCAAGTATGCTTTGTAACCATGATGTAAGTTGGGAGGGGAAAAAATGCTTTGCAGGTTAGCAGGTAGTGAATTAGCTGATGTTTCATTCTCAAATTGTAGTGTAAAAATCCCTAATACATGTTTAAAAATAATAATAAGGAAAGAGTATGTGTCTTTTGATGCTTGCTAATAATTAAATATTAAATGTAACTTCAAATACATATTAAATGCAATTACAATATAAAGTAATGATTTATATTGAAATCAAAGTAATGCTTTATATTGAAAGTAATCAAAGTAATACTTTATATTGAAAAGATAACCCTGAACAAACTTTTTTATTACAAATAATTCTGACATGTTTTTAAAATACTTAAAATAGCACGCTTTCTATGCCTCTGGGTACCTGAAAACATACTGTTTTATTTTTCCATTATGTTTCTCTATACTTGCACTATACTATTTTTATACAGGAGCATTAAAGGCTATAAATTTAAAGCAAATTCATTCTTTGGAGTGCATGCATATTGGAGCATCAGATCACTTAATGGTTTAAAATAAAACAAACTCTTTTTTATGACCATATTTGCTGAATTTACAGTCGTCTGTGGTATATCCCAATCCGGATCCCCTGGAAACCCAGACCGGAGTGCTTGACTTCTATGGGCAAAGACCATGGCGGCAGGGAACATTAAGTATGTTTCTGTGTCTTGTATTTGTGGAGCTCAGACAAAAATTTTTTAGTCGCAGACCCTGCCAGCTGACTTCATAGGCACAAGCATATAATCTGTCTTCCAGAGCCAGATACAGGGCTGAGACCTTACTGTGTTGTTAGTTGGTGACAGGATTTGAACAGGTGTCAGCTTGAAGTTCAGGAAGTGTGTTTGGTCCTTGTAACAAATAGAAAAAGGAATATCCAGCTTACGCAGAATTGGGTCTTCAGCAAAGTGCCTGGGCCATACTGAAGCTCTGCTGCTGCTTCGTTTCTATTTCTGCCTGAGCTACCTGTGATCAATGGGCTGCAATAGTTCCTTACTGTAGTGAATGCATTCCTGGGAAGAGAGGTTGGAGAATTGGATACAACAAAAGTAACAGTGCCCCCTGAATGCAATTGCTATAAATTCATCCTTCCGTCCATACTTGTCAGTTACAGATGGGAACTCATGATATTTTTCTGAGAAAACTGTAGCGAGGTGGGGGTTGGCCTGTTCTCCCACGTGCCTGGTGACAGGACGAGGGGGAATGGGTTTAAGTTGAGCCAGGGGAGTTTTAGGCTAGATGTTAGGAAGAACTTCTTCACTGAAAGGGTTGTGAGGCATTGGAACAGGCTGCCCAGGGAAGTGGTGGAGTCACCATCCTTGGAAGTCTTCAAAAGACGTTTAGATGTAGAGCTTAGGGATATGGTTTAGTGGAGGGCTGTTAGAGTTAGGTTGGAGGTTGGACTCGATGACCTTGAGGTCTCTTCCAACCTAGAAAATTCTGTGATTCTGTGAAAACTTTTTGAATTTTGAAATGGTTTGAGAGGTTTCCATGACTAGATTTTAATCTAAGAAGGGAGTTTTGTGTTTTTCCTGTTAAAGATGATGTATTATCAGGAATTTGAACTTTGAATCCACAGCTCTGAGCTGTAGAATATGTGTATGGACATGCATAGAGATCTGAGATCTTTGTGGATGACTGACTTTTTTTGTACTTTCTTCCCTTCCCCTCTCTCCATGTGGTCTCCCATTTTTTATTCTCTGTATATCCTTAGAGCATTGTAACTTTCTTTGTCCTCTTCTAAAGATTTCCTTTCATCTGCTGTAAATACGCAAGTTTGATCTGTTTCATCTCTAAGTGTTATAGTTTTAAAATAACTTAGAATCTACTGCCAAGGTTGAACAGTTTAAAAAGAGGTGAAACTTTACCTGTTATGATGTTTATGACGCCACGTTCAGACGAGAGTTGATAGTCTTTTAAAGCTGTATGCAGTTTGTCATATGTTGGTGTTCTCTACTGCTAGAGAAACATAAGCTTGCGTCCTTACTCAGGATAATACAGGAAAGAGGCTACAAATTTGTCTTATGTGCTTTAAATGATAACGGATGCAGTCTAAAGATTTGGTTGACCAACTGTGTTTTGTTGTTTTTGAGTAGCTTCAGATCACTTCTTCTAAACAAAAAAGCAAAATATTTGTTCCAGAGTTTGTCTTCCAGAACAGACAGATGAGTTCTTGAAAGGTTGTATCCATCTCCTAGGAAACAGAATGTTTAAGAATTTGAGTGTGCTTGAGTTGGAGCGTGTATTACAGTATTTCACCACAGAATTAGTTCCCTTTGGGCCTGGACAAAATTCCAATGTCATGGATTTTTCACTGTCTTATGCAGGCTTTGATCTTTCTGATCCTGAAAAGGAGAAGATGGGGATTTTGTCCCTTCAGTTGAAAGAGAAGAATGTTCTTCACTCAGTAAGTATTTTTCTACAAAAAACCTTTTCTGACGTTGCCCTAATGTTACATATATAATGACATCAATGCTGTTTTTATCTGTTAGGAGCTAATAATTACTTTGTTGAGTAATGCTGTTGCGCAGTTCAAGAAATACAAATGTCCAAGAATGAAAAGCCATCTGAGTGAGTATGGATGATGAGATGTGTCTTTAAAATTAACTTTGCAAACACTTTCAGTATTGATCTGATACATCTTTCTTGTTCATTTGTTTTGTTAAAACAGTGGTTCAAATGGGTGAAGAATATTACTTTGCGAAGGATTACGCCAAAGCTTTGAAGTGAGTGCCATCCCTGATTGTTTCCTTTACGCACTACTGTTCTCACTGAGACCACATGTCTTGCTGATACGGAATACTATTGGAAGCTTATCTAAGATGCTCCTAGTACCTGGATTTAATCAAAGTGCAAGCTCTGGAGTGTGTCAATTCAATTTCTATTAAAGAAAGCAAAGCAGATATGATGAGTCAGTTATTAGAGTAAGAAGACTTTACAATGTAAGTCATGGTGGGAAATTACCTTATTGGGCAGATCTTTACTATTATTTATTTTTATCTTGCTGATGGAGTGTTCTCTTCCCCAGAATTTATTTCTGAAACTTCCCTGTTACTGCAGTAAGAATATAATTACATTGAATTAAAGACTTTGAAGTTAAAAACTTAAAAAAAAAAAAAAAAAAAAAAAAGCTGAATTAATTTTTATATATGTTGCAAGGGAATTAGCAAAAGGAATTACTTCTGTTGATACAGTTTTCTATGACTAATGGCTATAGAGCTGTGAAAGTTTAGCCCTGAGGTACAGCTACTGCCTCCTCTGAAGGAGGTGTCCTGTGTTTAGTTTTTCGACTTTGTATTTTTAAGGGGAAACAGAGTCAAGGTCATGTTAATGAAAACATTTTGCTTAAAACATGAAGTATGGAAACCTAATTAAGCAGGGTGTTTTCATGATCACGTGTTCTAAAGGCAGCATGTTTGAGCTGGAAGAGAGATGTACTGTTATCTGTCTGGAAGCTACAAGGAGAAGAAAATATCTTAGAATAAGCAGATCGATTCGTACCAAGCCTAATTTTTATATGAACAAGCATGAGTTTAAACAAGCGCTTCTTGTTTATATTTAGATAGACAGCAGTTTTTGCCTTTAAGAGAAAAAAATCTTCTCTGCATTGTTACTACTAAGTGAAAGTTGCTCAGTGTTAATACCACAATAACATGCCTAGGTTTGCCTGATATAGGTGGTTGCATATGTTGGCTGTAGATCTTGGAAACCCTTGAAGGGAAAAGGAGGTAGGAGATAAAGCATAAAAACCATTATTTTTCCTAAGATGCTTAAGATTCTTCACTTTGGAAAGGGGCTTTTTTTGTGGGTTTCTAGTTTTTTCCTTGAAGTTTGCAGCATATTCAGCACTAAAGTGTATTTCTAATTCAATGCTGGACTAAGACTTTTATGTCCAGTTGTTTTACTTCTCTATGTAAAGACAGGTGAGTTTCCCTGTTTCCTTGTGAAAGTTTCTCTAGCCTGAAATAGCAAATTAATGGAATAAATGTTTCTTTACAATAATTTCTTGGTGATTCCAATATAGTGCGCATGTATACAAGCAGTCGACTTGGTTTTAATCTGGTGTTTGGTTTAGTTGAGATGAATCTTTGTGTTAACGATACCAAAAAAATGTGAACGTCTTAAAATACTGGGGTGTGTAACTTGTTTTTCCTCTCAATTTTCATACTTTACAGGCTGTTGGATTATGTTATGTGTGAATATCGGAGTGAAGGATGGTGGACACTTCTCACTTCCATATTGACGACAGCTCTCAAGTGTTCATATCTGATGGCCCAGATAAAGGATTATATTACATACTCTTTAGAGCTACTGGGTAGAGGTATTATTTTCAGGAAATGTACTCAGTTAACCTATGTAGAAAAAATTAAACTACATATATTTGAAAGTGTGACATCATTGTCAGACATGGTGCTTGCAGTACTTCATATGATTTGACTACAAAAAACCCTGTATGCCTATGGTGAGTTCTCATCTTGTATGCAGGGAGTTGAATTTTCATGCTCTCCTATAATACTCATTGAATTCAAATAGACTGTGTCAGAATAGATGAGGCACAGAGCTTCATTGCAGACTGAAAGTTGCGTAGTTCAAATAATATAACAATTTCTTGAGCTTTGGGGATGGGGAGAAGAAATCTAATACAGCTAAAAGGAAAAACGTTTTTCATAGTAAGTAACTAGGCTACAACTTTTTATTTTTTTTAAAGCCTTTTTCCTAGGCCTTATAATAGCAAATATGCTTAACTCAAACTTCTTACCAGAACTCTGCTGATGAAATACGCATGTATCTTTTAAAGACAAAATGTGTCTTAAGGTAGCTGCACATTAGTAATGCAAATACTCTGGTTTATGTAATGGTTGTTACTTGAAGTTGCAGAAATAATCCTTATGTGCCCTAATTCGCTAAATAATACCTCTTTCAGGGTAGGTGTGGTAAAAATGGTTTCTCATCTTCTGTTAGCTAGCCAGGCTATCCTGCTTTATGTTAAGGAATAGTCAATGAGACAAAACTACCTTTCATTTTCAAGAGAGGACTCCTTATTTTAATTGGTCCTTTCTTCTTTTCACCATTTTGAGCTGCTGTTTCTAATCTTAGCCAAGTTTGCCTCTTTGCATGTTCCAGACTTTTTTTGTTCTTTTTTCTGTTTCTAAACAGCAATAACAAGAAGCTAGAGACATCATTCTCGTAGGGTTTTCCTCTGATAAATTATGAAATGCTTATCCAAACAAATATTTTACTTGGTTCCAGTAAAAGAGGGAACACTTAGGAACTTCTGAAAATTGAAGTACTTTATCATTGGCAGAGGGATGTTAAATCAGGTGTTTTCTTCAGAATGTTTTTTCAAAGATGCAAGCTAAAGGAAAGGTTTATTTTTAAGTTTAAAAGACATAGTAGAATGATTTGTTTCTGTGTTGTAATCTTTTTCTTCCTGTTTGCTAGCATCTACTCTTAAAGATGATCAGAAATCTCGAATAGAAAAAAATCTGATAAAAGTTCTAATGGTAAGTGGATAAAACTCCTATTACCCTTTTAAATATTCTCTAGATGGAGTTGGTGTTTGGTATCCTATTTCTTATTTTTGTTGTTAATCTTCTATCTGGATACAGAATGAGAGCCCCGATCCTGAGCCTGATTGTGATGCTACTGCTGTGAAAGCTTCACAAAAATTGTGGGCTGACCGTGTTTCCTTAGCAGGTAGCAATGTATTTACAATAGAAGTCCAAGATTTTATACCGTTTGGTAAGTAATAAAGTCTCAAGCAATCTTATACAAAACCAAAAATTTCAGTGCGTCTTTGAAATAAATTATTAGGAGAAAATATACGTTATATAATGTAGAATATATTAAAGCCAGCAACACAAACTCTCATGTCAGCACAGGTCTGTTCTTCATCTAAGTTGCTAAGAAATCATGGGAGAAGCCAGTGATCTCTCATCCCCAATGTGGATTACTGGAAAAGAATCATTTGAGCATTATGTCTGAGAAATAAACAAAAACAAACACTTCTACTGAGGCCACCTGTGCCTTTTAAAATGGTAGAAGTAGTAAACCTTTTTTTTTTTTTTTTTTTTTTGACAAACTTCTGCTCTGGTGTGCTTTGAAATAGAACTCTGAGGAAAAAAGGCAGAGCATGCAAAGGAGTCCCTGCTTTGGGAAGTGAGTGAGCATTACTTACAGAAGTGTAGTTATGTGTCCAGGTTTTATTCTTCTGCTGAATGCCTGCCTCTCATCCTCTTCGCAAAGGTTTCAATCAAGTGCTGAAAAGTAGCTTTCTGTGACAGTGCCAGTGGCCAAATGAGTCCCACGTACTCTTTAACTTGTGTTTGTGTGTATATGCGGAACAATTCTTTTTTTATAATTCTTATTAGAGATGAATGCTTCCGGAATATAGTATTGTAATTTAACTTTTTTTTTTTTTTTTTAAAATTGTAGTGCAGTGCAAAGCAAAATTTCTTTCTCCAAGTTTTCATGTTGATGTTCCTGTGCAATTTGATATATACTTGAGAGCTGATTGTCCTCATCCTATCAGGTTTTCTAAGCTGTGCATCAGTTTCAATAATCAGGTAACCACATTCTATTTCTGACCTAGTGACAAGCTTATTATAAGAGTAGAATAGTATCTATTAGCCTTTCCAAACAAAAAATAATAGTTCAAAAGTTCTTTTCCAAAAACTATGTGAACAGTTCAGTTGGAAAGGTGTTCTGTTTTTTCTTTTGAATTATCTATCCCTTTTGACAACTGTATTGATATTGTAATAACTCCCCAAATCCAGTTTGATTAGTCAGATCTTCACAGAAGAACAAAGATACTGTATGCTGAAATGATCCTTATGCAACTTTAATGCCTTATTTCTCTGGATGCTATTGCACAAAGTTATGTTAGTGAATATAATGGATGTTTTTATGAAAAAATTTCATTGTAATGTAGCTGCTAAGTCTAGCTTCATTACTGTGAAAAGCATTAAGAACCAATGTAGTTTGATCCAGTAGCACAGAGCCTTAACATTTGTTATACTAGAATTGCTCTCTACAGATGTCTCAAGTCTGAAATTACCAATGTTTTTCCCTACTCTTCCGCTGTAGGATTACAACCAATACTGTGTGGTAGAAGAAGCCTATCAACAAAGTGATATTCTAGAACAGTCATCACAAGGAACAATGTGCTTAGTCCCTGGTAAAACAAGAAAGTTCACTTTCAAATTTGTTGCAAAAACTGAAGATGTAGGAAAGAAGATTGAGGTTTGTCAGTTTGTTTCACTCCTTTCTTACTGACGTTTCTGAAGAACTTGAAACTACAAAGCTATCTCTAACCTGACACCAGTTATGACAGTGCGGTTCCAAATGTTTGAACTTTTGAAACTGAATGTCAAAAACGAGCATAAAATTTCATTGAAAATAACAAAGCCCAGAATTATCACAAAAACTTGCATTACTTCGATTTTTTAAAATGTGTAATACATTTTTAAAAATGGTGTAACGCTATGGGAGAGTAGAAAACTAGAAAATACTGCATTGCATGCTCTTGAGCTTGGCTCCTTTTTCCAGTGCAGTTTTAAATGAAATTCTGTGGCGGTGAGTTGTTGTGACTTCAGTCTGTGAAGCTGCCAGAGGGTTTTGGGTGATACACAGGCACAATAAAGATGCTTATGTTGGAAAGCTATGCTCTTACTGTGAGTGATCTGAGGACACAAGATGGGAAGTTCTCAGTATGTGTTTAAATTTTTTTTGTCAGATCACATCTGTGGATTTGGTCCTGGGAAGTGAATCTGGCCGTTGTGTGATTCTGAACTGGCGTGGAGGAGGTGGAGATGCTGCTTCCTCTCAAGAAGCGTTGCAGGCCTCACGTTCCTTCAGGCGAAGACCTAAGCTTCCAGATAATGAAGTTCATTGGGATAGCTTGGCTATTCAGGCAAGCACTATGTAAGTAAAAACTTGAAAATGTATATGATGTATTGAGTCTTAACGTTACCTGTCTTGATTCTTTGTGATTTCTGAGCTTCTGGATAGCTAGAAGTACAGAAAATCCTTGCACCGTTCTCTAAACATGCCAAATAAGCTTTAACTTTTCCCTTCGCTTAACTGTGTTAGAGTTTTCCCAGATTTTTGTGCAAGCTAGGAGGTATTAGTGTTCTTCCGTTAAAGTCATGTCTCCCTGCTCACCCCACCCCGCCCCCTCCAAGAAAATGTGTTGGAAAATAATCATTAATAAGTGGGTTAACACTATCCAGACCTATTCAAAAGAATTACATCCGATTGCTGCTGGTGGGGGCACTTTTTTCTTTACTAGCAGAAAATCTGAACTGTTAGTGCTTACTGGTGGGTTTCCAATCAGTATTTTTGGAGTTGTTGCCATCATGCTGCTTTTCAAGAATATAACCTCTCCTAGCTGAACGGCCCACCTGTTGTCAGAACTCTTTGAACAGTAAGTGAAGTCCGGTTTAAAGGAGATTTAAACTCATTAATTAAGAAGCATAAAATAACTGAGTCTTTTTTTCTTAAAGGATTATTTCTAGAGTGCCAAACATTTCTGTTCAGCTCCGTCATGAACCTCCTGCCCTGACTAATGAAATGTATTGTTTGATTGTGACAATCCAGTCACATGAGGAGACAGTGGCCAAAGATGTTAAGCTTACAGCAGGTTTAAAGCCAGGTATTTGGGGCTATTTTCTTTTAATCCAGCAGTATCCTAATTGACTTTGTTTTTGATGCAATGAGGAGAACTATAGTAAATGGCTGTGCTGCAGTAGTTAAGAGACAAACTAAGGCTGAAGGTTGGGAATAATGGGATAGTAGCGATCAGAAGAGAAATTAAGTCTCATTTAGTTATTGTCATTTTAACCACTGTTTGTCAGTAGCATTTATGTTTACAAGTGTGAAAGAAAACTTGGAAGCTTTTGTATTCTTTCTTAACCTTTTATTTAATTTGCACATTATCTAAACTTCTCCCAAAATATATACCTACTTACTTTTCTTACTGTGAGCATCAGTCAGATCTTGATAAACATGTTCTAAGGATAATCTTACATGGGTTTTCTCCCTCTTCACCCCCAATTTTCCCACTTCAAATTTGGAGAGCAGTGGAGAACAGAGAATATTCCTTTGAAAAGGAAACAGTGGAAACAGTTTCCTTTGAAAAGAAACACTATAACAAAGGAAACAAAAAAATATATTGTTTATGTTCTAGCTAACTGTATGTAGCTATTACTAGCAATTTTCATATGTGAAGTACAAATAGGCATGCTGACTATAATATTTGAGCAGTTACCCTAAAAGGCAAAAATATTTTTTAAGCAACTAGCATATAGGATACAATGTTTGCCGTTCCCTCTGAAATAGAACCACGTTTCTTATACAGTTGTATAGCTATTTCAAGTCATTTGAGTGTTCTTTAAACTTCAGTTGGATGTTTGGGCTTAGCTCCTAAAGTAGTGTGGAATAGTTGGTCTTGGTTTGTTTGTTTGTTTTTTGTTTTGTTTTTGTTTTTCCCTCTCCCCCTTGATCATGAATCCTAACACTTGATATGCAAGGTCGTTCTGGGCTTGCTGATTTTACAGTAAAAACAATTGAAATTTGACACTTCATTTATAGCAAAAATGATACATTTTCCGTGGTTGCAACTTTTTGGCAAGATGTGACTTGTTTTCCTTTGGAAACTATTCCATGTGATTGCAGTAATGTCATTAATCTAGTCAACCCCTGACTGTAGAATAGTGTCATCTAACATTTCCCCCCTCTTTTTTTTTTTTCCACCTGTTTTCACCACAAAGATTGGAAAATTGGAGGAACAATTTTTTAAAGGATTTTAAATCATTAAGCTGTGCTTTTGAGAACATAATCAGAGAAATGTAAAACTTGCATTTCATTTCACATAGAATACCAAGAAAAACTTGAATCGTGTAGCAATACTGTGTTTTTTATATGGTAGGGAATATCTAGGTAGGACTTCAGATTATTATTTTTTTTTGAGATTCTTGTGGCCTAAATAGATGAAGTGAAAAAGCTGCAGCACGTGAACCCTACAGTTCAGAAAACTTAGGTGCTTTTTAATCTGTTTTTTTGCTTATGCTTTTGAAAGCATCTCTCAACCAAATGACAATGTCAATTCCTATTATATAGCTTTCTGAGATGAATATTTTATTATTTTTAGTTATTATTTACATGCTTTGGTAGTGTAAGCCTATGTGGATACAAAGACTGTCTTTAATCCCAGGGCAAGATGCCAACCTGACGCAGAAAACTCAGGTGACTCTTCATGGAACAGACACGTGTGATGACTCCTTTCCCGCATTGCTTCCTGATATCCCCATAGGGGACTTGCAACCAGGGGAAAAGGTAATAGCTTACAGCCTTCTTTCTATATCACAGTCAAGAAAATGGGGATCAACTAACAAGGCTCTCAGAATAGGGCCTATATTTAGTTTCCAGTATCTGAACTGTTAAATTAAATGCTCGGTGTATAGTTTGCCTAATGTTTACTTGAAGTGTAGCATTCCTTCAGCTAGATTCCCTTTTTGGCCAAGGGAATAGGACGTGTTCTGGTATTGATGATACAGCTGAGAGAAGGCACAAAATAAGGAGGCTGTGCTACTCTGATTAAAATCACGTGCTATTTGATTAAGATCATGCAGTTCAGGAGATTGTTTATGGTCAAAATAATATCCATTCTACTATTGCTTTCTTGGTCTAAGTAGGATGATTATCTAAAAGATTTTGGCCAGTCCTAGACCTCATTAATATATTCTAGGTCTATCTTGATACATATCGTTTCCTTTATCGTGCAGATAGAAAAACCAATATACATTCGTTGTGGAACTGTTGGTGCAAGGATGTTTCTGGTCTATGTTTCTTACTTGATCAACACTACTGTTGAGGGGAAAGAAATTCTCTGCAAGTGCCACCGGGTAAGATAATGAGATGCACCAATTGCTGGAGGTGCAGCCTTTAGATTGAAAATATTTCTTCCGTTTCATTAATGTAATTCCAAGTCTCTTAAAAGCATTTCTAGTAGGTAGGAAAAAAATGCAAAATCAGCAGTATAGTAGTCTAATTTAAGGTGAGCAGCTTCATAAGTATAATTGGAAGAAAGTTTTTCAATATTTATTCTTAAAAAAAAAACAAAACAAAACAAAAAACACAGATATATTCTGCCCTTGGAAGAAGTTAGTTAAAATGATGACTAAAAGTAATGTTATGTTAGTAACCTTTGACATCAGTAGCCAGGTCTGAAACTGAATATAATTTTATCCCCTTTTCCACCCACCCCTTTCATTACCTATACAGGATGAAACTGTAACTATAGAAACAGTGTTTCCTTTTGATGTTGCTGTGAAATTTGTCTCCACAAAGGTATGTGTTTTGAAAAGTTACTTTCAATAATCTTACCCTGTTTAGTTAGAAATAGTCAGATTTTTGTCTCTGTCTCGACAGCTGGAGCACTTGGACAGAGTCTTTGTAGATATACCGTTTTTACTGATGACAGACATCCTGAGTGCCTCTCCTTGGCCCCTCACTATTGTAACCAGCCAGCTACAGCTGTCAGCTTCCATGACTCCAGTAGATCAGCTGGAATCTTATGTGGAGAACGGTGAGTTTTCTTACATTATGCTTTCTATTATGAGGATACTTTTTGCGTAGTTTGGGAGTAAAAGCAGGTGACATTTTAAATGGTATTTACTCATCAAACTGTAGAAGCAAGCTGCTTAACGCCTTATTTGCTTGCCAGAACAGAATTTAGAACAGGCTACAAACATAGTTTTGCTTCGCTAGATCAAACAAATAGACTTGACTAATATAGGTGGTAACCAAAATGCTAAATGTAACAGATGTAAGGGAAAGCAGCTGAGAGTTCTTCTGGTCTTTAGCTTCTTAGGTATCCGTGTGAAAAGTTACTCAGTATTTCCAGTATTTATGAACTATGTACATTTTGTTGATTGCAAACAAGTTATCACTTTACAGAAGGAACATCCAAAGGCTAAAGTGGTCTGTGTCCATGACTGCACATTCATGAAACTGGAAGATGTGAAGCTAGACAGAGTAGGCTAAAAAGATCAATTAAAAGCAAACGAGTTTCTTAAAACATTAACGCAGCTTAATAGGTTATTACTTATGTAAAATATATGTATATCTTACAAGTCTCAAACTTTGAGTTCAGTTTGTCAGCTCTGAAATCAAATGGAGTACTTCACAGTAGATCTGATTCAAAACCTTTCAATAAAATGTTGTCTTTGCATTTGCCGAGTTAAGAGACAGAAAACAAGTGTTCTATTCAAACTTGGAATATAAAGAAGGCAACCTGGACTGACTGTGGGGCAGCTGCCCACCTATGTGTTCAAGGGCTTGCAAGCCTATAGTTCTAGAAAGCAATGATTTCCCAGGTCCTTTAGCCCAAGTATGAGATTGCATCTTTAGCTCTGGCACTTGTGCTTCTTGACTTCCAGTTGCTATTTCTAAAGAGCTAACAGCCAGGAGGTATGAACCACTTCAAATACATGTATAAGCTATTCAGCTGCCAATTTTTTTTGTCATTTTTTTCCTTGTAAAACTTAAAGATACTTTAATTTTGAATGACTGAGCAATTATTTTCTGAGTGCTCTTGTCTTCAAAAATTCCTCTTTAATCAAAAAAGTACTGGCTTCTTTAAAAACCTGAAATAACTTTAAATAAAAAGTGAGAATTCAAAGATGGTAGATCTTTCTTGTGTTCCCCCTCTTCCCCATCTCTCATCCACTTGGGTGGGAAAGGAGGAATGTCCATGGCAGTGGCTTTAATTTTTATTTTATTTTAACTTTAAAACATGCTGATGTCTTGGAATCTTCTGTGGCAAAGAAGTATAGAACTTGATTTGGTGTTATTTTGCCTTTTTTTTTTTTTTTTTTTTTTTCTGCATACAAACTCTATAGAACAAGCCATTGCAAATTTATAGACACAAAAGATCCTCACAGTGCTGTTCAGAAAGTAAGCTGTACTTTCAAGTACTGGGATATTGCACAGTCCGTATTGAATTCTTGTAGTATGTAGAAATAGTTTGCAAAGTACTTCAATGCCTTTCTGTTGGAACAATTGTGTCTGTGTAATATTGGCTTTTTAGACTTGGTGGCTTCTGCAGTAATGATTATGCTTTGATTTTAAACAAAATTTTGCTGATAGTTGTTTTACAGACAGGTGAGAGTGCCAGTGAGTGCTTTTGTCTTCGATGTCCTCCAGTCACTAATGCTAGTGGAGTGGCAACTGGATGTTACGTCATTTCATGGAAGAGGTAGGCAGCTCTTGGCCTGAAGGGGGAGAGGAAATAAGCTGGTTTGGTTTTGGGCTGATGGTTATTTTTTGACTTCTTTGGTGTTGGGTTTTCCAGTAACAGGGACTGTCTAGACTTTGGATCTAAGTAATTATTTGGTTAGACTTTTGAGCAAATACTTATTTTACTTAGTAAATGTTATATGGCTATGGTCTTAACATTCCATGAAGCTTCATTTTTTTTTTTTTTGTAGTATCTTCAGTCAATTTCAAAGCTGTTCTTTTAACTACTTCTGTTTCCTCCAACCATGAAACATTTCATTTGAAGCCAAGTCAAAGGAATAGTTTGGGATAGCAAAAACAAACAAACAAACAAAAATTGGTTAAAATGGGGAAAACCAAATGGTTTTATCACCCTAGACTATGGGTTTATGTATTCACTCAGTTTTTAAAAATACATGCTCAGGTATATCTGTCTTTGTTTAATTATTTTTATTTTGATGTAGAGCTGTTCAATGTTCTTATGTGCCTATTGCTGGTTTATCTCCATGCTATGACACTTTTTGCGCTCACTTCAAACAAAAAACATAATGGAATTTTTTCCCACCATTGAAATAACTGTCATCTTATTTTAGTCACGTGTAAGTGATGTTCTTCTGGCATGCTCACTTGATGCTGTGCAGCTCTCAATGTGTTGTGTGTTTGTGATATTTTTCTGCAGAAGCTCACCTGTGGAAAGCGTGCCTGTTGTTAGTACAGTCATCACTCTGCCTCATGTGGTTGTAGAGACCATTCCCCTCCATGTTAACACAGGTAATGTTAGTTTGGCAACGCGTGTGTGCTGCCTAGAATTTTTAAATCTTCCAAAGTAAATAGCTGATGAGTTTTATAGCATCTGGAGCTTACATTTACTGTTGCAAGGGACAGGAAATTAGTGCTGAATGTTATGGAGGTAGTGAAAGAAACTGCGTTATCACTTAAACTGCCTTGCCCCTCTTCCCACTCCCCTCATCTAGAAAGAATTCAAGGGTAGGTATGTGAATGTGTTCTCTTAAAAGCAACTGAGTTGTGTTACGTGGCAGCGTGGAGACCACAGTTACCTCTACTGACACAGCCTTCCCAGTAGGTTTCTCTAGATGCCTATGGCAAGAATTGTTCCATCCACCCACGCTCTGGCCACATCCCAGGAAAGAAACAGCCTGGAGAACTGGAGCTGCTTGCGGGCAGGTGAACTGTTTCTCTCCTAGCACTTCACCTGCACGAGAGCAGAGTAGGAGTGCGGAGCACGCTGTGAACACACAATTCCTCTGCTTTCTTCAGTTTGTTTTCTCTTGTACTGAGATTCTTCCATCATCCTTTCCTGTTATATTTTGGAGGAGCTTACTCACAATATCTGAAAATGCTGGCAAGCTGAAAATACCCAGCAACAAAGTGATTTCTTAGTTAGCTTTCTGCATACTGTGAACAGTCAAGGGGTTTTGTAACTAGGTATTGAATGAGTGAAAAACTGGAGAGGGAGGGAAAACAACTGTAAAACTTTAATGAAGTTATGTTCTGTTGCTTAGTCTTTTTTAATCTCATCAGAAATATGTTAAATACCTAGTTATTTTTTCTTGAAACTTTTTAGTGCTCTTTGTTGGACTTGGGTTTTATTTATGGAACTTTAAAACACAATTTATTTGAGATGGCT
This sequence comes from Aythya fuligula, assembly GCF_009819795.1. Classification (NCBI taxonomy): domain Eukaryota; kingdom Metazoa; phylum Chordata; class Aves; order Anseriformes; family Anatidae; genus Aythya; species Aythya fuligula. The sequence continues at coordinate 20,667,606 of NC_045562.1, read as the reverse complement.
TACTTTCTTTCCAAAGATCTACCCTCATTTGGTCGAGTCCGAGAATCCCTCCCTGTCAGATACCACCTGCAAAATAAGACCAATTTAGTCCAAGATGTGGAGGTGTCAGTGGAACCAAGTGATGCCTTCATGTTCTCCGGCCTTAAGCAGGTACTTAAATGTCACATTTTCTAATCCTGGCTTCTCTGGTAGTGAAGAATGTGTTGATTAGACTTGCAGTGATGACAAGCTCACTGCTTGCAAATGTGTGGTAAATTCTGTCTGGAAGGACACGTACATGCAGATTCCTTTTAAAGAAGAGTCAGATGGAAGCCTGCCTAGGAGCTGTGTGTTGTGTTTGTAGGTAACACGGTCTTTCAGTATAAATTAATGGTTTTAACCAGTAGAGAAAATGTAGTTGCATTATTTCCAACTTCCAAAAGTAGGAAGAATATAAATAGAAAGTAAATAGGAATCTGCAGTTGGTCACAGAACTTGTCTGACTGTGGCTTTTTTTTTACTTTCCTTTCTAAGATCCGATTAAGAATCCTTCCAGGCACACAGCAGGAGGTGTTATACAACTTCTATCCTCTGATGGCTGGGTATCAACAGTTACCATCTCTTCATGTTAACCTGCTGCGATTCCCAAACTTCACTAATCAGCTGCTCAGAAGATTCATACCTACACACATTTTTGTAAAGGTAAGACTGAGAAGTGTCTTGTGTTTAACGGCTGAAGTCATAGGGGTTGAGTAACATCTCTTGAGTTTAGGTTCAGAAACACTGTAATATCCCACAACTCCCTAAATAACTTCTAAAAACATGCTCTCTGCGAATCACTCTGTCTAGATTTTTTAAGGAGTGTGGATCTGAAGACAGTTCAATCATACCACAATAAATAGATCTTGTGCCTTTTTAATTTTTTCATAATAATTTAAATCCAGTTGCCCAAAACAGTGCTTTATTGTTCTACTGCTTCTGTCTCCAGAATATTGTATTCGCCTCTTAGACTCTGAGCAAGCAAGGAAGCTGAAGAGTTTGTTTATATGACTTGAATTGGACTTGTTCAGACGTATGTGATCCTGCTTCCAGGACACAGGCCTGGCATTCTTCCAGTTTTATTTCAGCCCGAAGAGATGGGCAGAACTTAGTTTTTATGTATGCTGTCAATCAGTGGCTCTTCTGGATTGGTTGTCAAGATGTCCTCATAAGTCAATACAAAAGGCTTTTTTCCTCAAAAGCATAGTGTTCTCAGTGCTTCTGTTGAACCTCTCAGGATTCAGAATACTTTGTTTTTTTGCCTTAAAATTGTCAGGACCTCAAAGAACCTTTCTGTAAGGAGGTTGTTTTTTCTTTAAAACTTCTTCCTTGCTCTCTCCCATCTCTAGTGATTCTGTTCAAAGTTCTTAGAAGCAGCTTTCAGTCCCATTCCTGTTTTGTGCCTTGTTAAACAACTTTTTTATACTGCAATAACACTCAGAACTCTGATCAGCCAGTCCTTGCGCTGAGTTGCTCAAATGTGTATGGAGATGCTGTTGATATTTAACAGGACATCTATAAGGAGCTGAACCCTTTACTAGGTACTCACTAGGCCAAACTCATTTCAGTTGGGTATCCTTCCAGTTTGTACCACTACTACTGGAAACCATTAGAAGTAAAGATTGGAGTCAGTTGATGTATTGAAAAGTGAGTTTCATGACAGCCTTAGTCTTTTGCATAGTCTAAAAGTCTCTATCTTTATTTTCTTAAAGCCTCAGGGTCGTCAAGCAGATGACAACTCAATTGCAGCTGCGTGACTTCGAGACTCGTACCTCTGCACTTAAAGGAAAGGAGAAGCTGCACAGAATATGTAAAACTTGCTTTGGAAACATGGCTTTGATCAAACCATAAGAATTTTATTTTTAAATTACACCTCTTAACAGAACTAATGTTTAAAAAAAAATAGTCTTTCACAGACTGTCTTTAAGGAAGAATCATAGAGAAAACTTGGTGCTTTATTTAACAGAAACATTCTTTTGAAGTTAACTGTACGTCAAACTCTTAAAGGTATTATTTTATAAGCATATTAAATGTCTTGAATGTTTAAGTGGAGAAATGCAGATTTATTTGACCAAAACCAAAATACTTTTTCTTAATTAACAGTAAGCTAAGTGCTAAGTTTGCACTTTTTACTGAGATTTACAACACTGAAAATGATTATTCTTTACAGAAATGTGTTCTGTGCCACTTGTGTTGAGGACAGAACACAGGTTATGCAGTAGCATAGCAAACTTCAAATGATTAACTCGTACTGTTGGAATCAAGTGGCTTACTGGTCGTTTAAAACCATAAATCTAAAAGGCGCTGTTTCTTCTGGGCAAGCCATACATCTGAATTTGAACTCAGCAACAGCCAGTCTAATGAACGGAGATTCATTCATAACAGGTGGACTATCCAACCTCGACTTGATGTGGCTTTGGATTATTTTTACCCACACAGCTTCCAGATTAAAGACGTGTTTTGATAGTCTCCTGGTGCGTGAATTTAAAAAAATTAAAAATAAAAATCCTACTGTTGTACAGCTGCAGATGAACTGGTGTTTAAAATAGAGTAAATCATGTATATATTTAAAAATAAACAGAAAACTTCAGTTGTTTAACTTTCAGAATAATTACATTTTGATTGCTTGGAAAATACCTTATTTATTGTCAAAGTGAAGTTCTAATAAACAGCTTGTTACAGAGTACTTCTGAAACAGTGTCCTTTATTGTTTTCACAGCTGTTGTCATAACTTTGATCTGTCTTGTGCGCCGACATACCTTTATGGCACTGAAGTCTAAAATAACAGCTCTGATACTCAGACAAAAGCATTGGAGAAGCGTGGTCACAGGGCACACAATGAAAGGACTGCAGGCTCACGGGCAGTCCTGAGAAAATATGTATGAGCATAGGTAGCTTTTCTGTAGAGTACAGATGGAGCTGTATTATGAGGTGGTTAAGCGTTAGTGTAGAGAAGGAAAAGAAGATGACTGACAAACTATGGTAGGAAGAACATGCAAAACCTTCCTTAGTCTTTGCTGAGGTGGCAGTCTTGGAATAAGTATCTTATCTCTATTTAAAAGACAAGAATGGAAAAAGTATTTCATTTCCAGAAGTGTTTTCTTGGTTTCAGGTAACCAATTAGGTGCTAGAGTTGCTGCAATCCTTGCTGCTGCTTCACAAAAGACATGTTGATGCAAGTGATGGAAGTGCACAGTGGAGAACTTAGTGGAGAACTAGGGTGCCTTCTTTCCCCCCCTCTGAAAACAGCCTACCTGCAAAATGGTAATGTGCATTCCTTCGAGAAAGGGGAGGGCATAAATGCTTTCATGATTACAGTGATACTGAAGTCTTGAGTGAATGGCATAAATAGATTTTTACTTTAAATCATGAGCAGTAAAAATAGGAGCTGTATAAAAATAACACAGAAATGCAAACTTATCTTACCCCATGGAGGAAAAACTAATACTCTGCTATAGTTGTAATTCCTATTCTTTTTCCATCTGCAAAGGCAATCTTTTCTTGTTTTTTGTTGTGATCTTACTGTGGCTGTGAACACTACAAAGCAAAGACTTTTCTTAGTTGTCTGTAAAGTACTAGGCACGCCTTTTATGCTATGTAAATGACTGATGTGAATGAAAACATGCAGTAAGCAGGAACCACCTTGCTAAAAATGCTTGAGAAGTGATTAATGATGACTATCTTACTGACTCATAGGACTAATGCTGAGGGGGAATGTTTGCGATTCACAACACAAATCCCTTTGGAAGTCTTGAGGAGATGAAAAGGGTGCATTTACTTGAGTATAAGTGCAGTTTTTTATTGCTTACTGTATTTTGATGAGCACTATTTAAACTTAAACGTATACTACTTAAATGTAGTCTATTTTAATTGGAACTAATTAAGCATCAAAGAAAAGAGAAGCTACTTATAGAACGGTTTAAAAATAACTTACAGGGGAAAAAAAGAAACTGAGATCAACATGTTCAGACTGCTTCTGCACTGGAAACTTAGCACTAGTAACATTATTTCCTCCCCTGGTATACTACCAAGTGCATGAGAGGGGAAGAAAATGTCCCATCACCTCAGATCCGGCCTACAGTGAAGTCTGGAGCCAAGAAAGGAGCTCTGGCCTTTCTTCATTGCCTAACTAAGCTCTAGTTATGTGAACTTCAGGAAAAGTAAAGAATTAAAAGGCTCTAATCCCCTATAAATTTTTATGGCCTTGCACTATGTCTTCTCAGATCTTCGATTTGCGGAGAGGTTTTGGAGATCTACCAGCTCCGTTGTTGTGTGTCATAATGAACAAAATGTCTTCATGCTTTCTTAGCCTTTTTCTGGGAGATTGGGATTTTCTAGGTAAATATACTCTTATGACTCCTTCAGGTTTGAGGTTGCCACATGTACAGTAGGAAGAAAAAACCTGTCAAAAGACAAAGCATGGATTTTTTTTCAGGCACCTGAACTACAGGTACTACACTGGTTTATAAAAGACTTCATTTATAACGCTGCTTACCATGCAAAGAACGTGGTTAGAGTAGAAAAGTTCAGTTGGAAGGGACCTACAACGATCATCGTGTCCAACTGCCTGGCCACTTCAGGGCTAACCCAAGGGTAAAGCATTTTACTCAGGTTGTTTGATAGCGGTGAAGTGCTGCTGAAAATGAGTTTTGTGGTCAATGAAAATTAAGATGTATCCTAACTAGCCATTATGATTAAAGAAGGCTCAAAAAGAAGTTTACAAAATAACTTTAGTTTGGTTTGTTGGAGCTCTCCCTGGTGATGGGGAGAAGTGGAAGCATAGTTTTGACTACTTTGAGGCTTCTGCTAAAGTAAACAGTAATAATTTTAGTTGTTTTTTAAGTGGGGGATAAGGAACAAGCCTGGTGGAAGTAACAAATCCAATTCATTTTAAATTAAGAGTTGGTATGGTAGGCTACATTTATGTGCGCTTACAAAAAGCACAGAGGTGACTTCAGCTAATACAGATATGGACTGGTCCTGAGATACACAAAGTGGTTAAAACTCATCCCCGCTGTTCTGCTCTGCTTCTCAGATGTCTCAGACAGATCTCTGCACCAGCAACCATGCTATTCATGTGGAATTTGATGACCCTTCCCTTTGCTCATAGGCAGCAGCAAGGTTCCTGGGTTCCCAGGAAGGTTGCATTTTGCTGAGGCTGTGAGCTCTCAAGCTCTGCGTTCCTGCTGTTCCTCACAATCTGCTTTACTGGGTTGTTTGCAGGAAACGCAGCCCATTTGTCTGAGCAAGAAGAGGAACTACACAAGGTCCTCTAACTTTTGTGGGAGCTACTTCCTCCTTATAGCTGATGAATCTCTAGTTATCCCTACCTGTGTCCTAGAAGTACTCAACACAATGTTTTTTATTGCTTTAAGCTCTTAAAGGGTCAGAAGACAAAGCAGTTTCAGTTCTTGGTTCAGAAGACTAGGAGCTTTTGTTCTCTTCAAACCTCACTTTTTACAGCATCTCCGTAGCTCTTCCCAAACCTTAGTTTTGTGCACTTCGGCCTGGATGCTGAATGGCTGTTATTTGGCTTAGTGCACTTCTGGGGAGCAGCTCGCAGGAAGAGGATGATTACCTTTAACATTTAACCACAGCTTCTTCAAGGTGCGGTATTTATGTGCATGTTCACATGGGCGCTTAATAGATGCTTGTACTTTCTCCTTTATTTCAAGGTTCCCCTGGGAAAAAACATAAGGAATTCTGACTCTGCCATGGATAGGTGGAAAGTAGACAAATTGTCTAAGAGCTCTGCTCATTTATTACCTGGTTTCTGAATCCCCTCATCTTTTGCACCCCAAAGTGTGTGCTGTAGAGCTTAGAAAGCCTCCCACGTTAGTGTATGTCTTTGGTCATATATCTGGAAGTTCCTCAGGTGAGGAGTAAGGAGCCTTCCTCACCTTTTGCTGCAGAGGGCTTTGTCTTGTAGTCAGTGAAAATTCACTAAATGCAAGATCACACTGCAGGATGTGAAATAGGTAGACTTGAGCATGATAAGCTGGATGAGAAGAATGGGCTAGATTGTTTGCCCTTTTTCTTTGCAAGCCTTAAGGAAGCATACTGTCCTGAAGCAGGTTTAATTTTGGAAGAGAGGAGAAAAGATCCGCAAACACAAATGGGGATGGATCAGGATATAGGAAAGCAGAACAGTTTTCCAGTGTTGCAGTTTCTTCTTATTTCCAAAGAGATAGCAAGTGTCGGATAATTAAAACCAGACATTCATGTATTTAAATACAATTTTAAAATGCCCAAAGGATTTGTTCAAGACAGTATGAATTCCCTCACCTGAACAGAATGTAAATGTTATTCTAATTTTTTTAAAGAAAATTATGTCAGGTTTCCATGCCAAATCTCCAGATTTGCTAGAGAACATGATACTGTGTGAAGGCGATCAAGTTTATATAGCAATGCTCATAGGATGTGTTGTATCAATGCAAAACTATGTTAACTATGCGAGCTGCTTACCATAGTCTGAACTTGCCAGTGGGATGAGGAAATATGGGAGTCAAAAAATTTCTCCCTAGAAAGTAAGTGAAAACACGTAGCTGGCATTCTTTTTCCCGCGTTTAGGAGTTGCTGAAAAGTATCTGATTCCATCGGGACGTTCAAACCTGACCTTCGAGCTGAGATTTCAATTATTCTTTCCAGAAGTTCAGCTGTTCATCACCCAACAGTCTTCCTGCTCCAGAGCATGCACATGCTTTCTGTCTGTAAACCATTTTGCACGTAAATGTTTGGCATTTCTATGTTATCTGCACTCTTTAGCAATTACTGTGTGATTTTCAAACATCTTAAAGTAGCTAAAGGAAAAACTTGAGCTTATTTTACAAGAATATTTGTTCTTCCCTATGCGAATAAAATTTTGGCCACCTCCTTTTTAAATTATGCATTTCCCAAACTATTTTAATAAGTTATTGTATGTAATGCATTGAATCCAGATGCTTCTCTTTATGCAGCTCATATTTGTGTGTGTGTGTACACACACCTATGTACATCAGCGAAATAAATACCCAAATGAGGATTGACACACACACACACAGTATTTGAATTTCCTGACCTGCACAGAAAATGTGCCATTAATGTGCAGCACTCAATGAACTTAGCTGGATTTCTCTTCACCGTTTAGATTTCGTGATGCCGTCTTAGAAATCTCGCCATCGGTTTCTGAGTTGTCCAAGCAGTGGTAGCTCTATTGCAGTGCGATAAAAGGGGGCTTAAATTCTCTCTGTAGCCTACAGAACTAGGCACGATAAGGGAGGAGAGGAAAGGCAAAGCCCTGCGGTCAGTATGCAGTGCAGGGATGCTCCTGAAGCATAAAGCACTCTGCTCTGGTGTCCTGGTTGCTCTTGTTTGCTGCTGACAGCCCTACCCCAAGGGCGCAGTGAGGTAAACGTGCTGGCAGCTGCTGCGGGCAGCTCCTTGCGAAGCATCAACCAGAGGGTATTAAAAACGTCTGCTTCACCCCTAAAAGCAAAGTAAAGGCCTGGAGCTGCATGCATGCACGTGTGTACATGCGTGTATATTACATACCTCCTCTGTTCCGTGATCGGTGTCGGGGGATCGCGGAGTGCCTCAGCCTGTCCTGGAAGCCTGTGCGGTACCCAAACCTGATCCGTAACAGGCTGTGAGGGCTGTGCTCCTCGGGGTACTGCACGGGTGACAGGACAAGCAGCTGCAGCGAATATCAAAGCCTGTGTGATCATCACAGGGGGAAGGAAATCGGAAATGTGCTTAATAATACTGTAATGTTCTGTGTGAGTTTGTCTGTGGACCAACATTAGGAAGCCAAAAAGCAACATAAAGGTCTTTTAATGCAGCTTTCAACTACCAGGCTTGTTATAACAGAGAAAATTAATTTATTCTCTCTCTACTACGAAGAATCCTGTTTGCAGGCCCTTTGTCTGGCCTGGAGGTTGCAGGGAGGGCAGAGGGCTGTCATCTTTCAGAGGCCTCTCTCAGGGCCACCGCTCCATGAGGGCAATCACACGAGGAGCGCAGCAATCGCCTCTGTTAGTTGATGACCTTGGAGATGCCGATCGCTCAGAGTGGATTTGGACTTGAGAAGCTTTTACTTCAAACACGCATACCTGAGACCAAAGGGATGCTGGTAAGGATGGCGAATGTGCTCAGTGAAGGAGTTTTTGGCACACCTGGGATTTCACTGCTAGGGGTAAATGGGCCCTGGCTATCAGTGACGAGCTATCCACTGTGGGGAGAGGGCATGGCATCTTCCATGAGGAGATGTATGGCTGTGATCAACCTGCATGTTTGTTACTGTAATGCTAATCACAGCGGTAAGCTTTGGCTTGCGACTGCTGTCCAATTTCTAGGTAAATTAAGCTGATGTTTTATTAATTATCTCTGTGAGGAACTCAACAAGCCATCTGAATGGTGCTGTACGGCTTTGCTGCAAGTAGCTGCCTCCTTTGGCCACAAAGCTTCCTGCAGCCCAGGATCGTGACACGCTGGAGCTCCCCTCCGTGAGCACGCGCTGTGGCTCAGGAACAAGCTATGGGGTGCTCCCCTGGCTCGTCTTCCTGGGGCAGCCACCGGCCACGCTGCAGCTCCTCACATTGCTTTCACTGTTAAATAGGGGACGGATTTTCCCACTTGGGTTCCACAAGGCTTGCTGTGCCCAAGGTAGAGGGACTCTGCCCAACTCCACTTGCAAATTTTCTCCAGTTCTCCCTCAAAAGAAGAAGAAAGGTTTGGCATCCCTCCAAGATTTTGCTTTCATAGGCCTGGGGCTGCCTCAGGGTTGGGATGGATGCTAGAGGGACAGGATTGTGTCTGCCTGTGCCTCTGCTAGACCTCAATGAATGGATCTCAACCAAATCTACCTACAGGACCACAAAGCAGACCCAGGAAGGAATTACACAAGGCAAAATGAGAGTAGAATAAAACGTGTCTTAAATCCAGAACTGAGATCTTAAAAAATCTTCTGGGCAACTTCTAATTCTTGTAATTTAAATTCTTTTAAAGTCAGGGGGTAGATACCTGACTCCAGGAGGAGGTTTCAGGTGTACATCTCTGAGCAAAACGATTAAGCCTCAGAGAAACAGTTTTCTGAGAAGCTCTCGGTTCTATTTGCATTACTGACGCTTGGTAAATACTTAGCTAAAACTTCCTTTTCTTGCTTTTAGAAAGTCTTTTTCTCTGTAGCACCAGCACGCTTGATCTGCGCTCTGGGTTTGTATTTGATGTCGTGCCAACCCGCAGCCCGTGGAGCTGAGGCTTGCCCCGCACACCTCTCCCACTGCGTGCTACTGTATGGGCGTTGCACTGACCCCACAAAATAACTCACAAAATAATTAAATCACGTTTTGGTGACCACATTGGGCTTCAAAATCAGCTCGGTATTTTCCTTGGAAAAGCCAATTAGTGTCACAACATGATTGCACACCCAAAAGCACACAGTGCATGGCAAAAAGCCCTCATACTTACATAAATCTCAAACTGCATTTTTTCTTCTTTCCCATTGTATTTAGTTTCCTGTGTGCTCTGAGCCCGTTATGAGTGATACAGCATGGCCCGACCAGCACAGGGACGAGAGCCAGGGGCAGCCCTGCAGGGATCACCCGCCTGGGCTCTGCCCTGCACCCAAGCGGTCCCCAGCTGGAGCTTGGTGTCCCAAAAAGAGGGGTGACCCAGCCTTCCCACCTCTGCCCTGGCCTCGGTGCCACCTCCTTCCTCCCCTTCTCCTGGTGGGGCAGCAGCCCCTGGCCCTGGGAAGGGGGAGATGTAGGGCTGGAGGACCAACCCCAAAGGCACCTAAACCAGCGCTGGTGGAGTAGCAGCTCTGCCGCCGGCTTCCTTGGGGTTTCCCCCTTTTTTTTTTTAATTTTTTCTTCTGGGAGGAGGTTTCCTCCTTCCTTCCCGTTTCAATAAGCTCACGCCTCCTTCCAGCCCGTGCCAGTATGAACAACCAGAAGCCACACCACCCTTTAAAAGCAACAGTGGATTGGCCTCAAAATGGACCATCAATGTCAAGTACAGGTTTAGCAGTCGATAGTTGTGGTGTCTCTCAATATGCTCCTTCAGCTCCAGGAAGCAGAAGTGTGAAAGCTACCTGTTCATTTCTGTAACTTGCAGGATTTCCAAGAGTAAGGAAAAGGAAAAGTCTAAATATTTTTTTTTCTACTTCTACCACATGCCCTGGCAAAGCTCCTCCTGTATATGCAGTCATGGTAAAAATTACTCATTCTTGTCTCTTCCTTGAAAGAAATTATCTTGTTCTTGGCTGTTATCACACACGTCTCTTCTGCACGAAGATGAAGCAGCAGTGTCTTCATTTTTATAAACAAATAGACAAACACATTTACATTAAAATCAACAGAAATTTCATGTGCAGGAGTCATCTTTGCTGCCCCAGCAAAAAAATATATTTCCTCCTGCATTTCACATTTACCAGTGAAGTAGGCTCAGATTTAGCTGCTGAAATTTGCAAGAGAGCAGGAACTAACCCAGGAGGGCTCAGAAAATCCCTGGTATGGCTTACAGTGCAGAGAATGAGGGGCTCTTGGCAAAGTTTCCATTTAAGCCAGCCCTGTGCATCCTGATGGGGCTGGGCAGGGTGTATGAAGATGTGTCAGGGAGAGGAGAGGGCAGAGCAGAGAAGGGGAGCACAGCAGGGACAAAATAGGAGGCAGAAATTCAGCATCGGGGTGAACATCCACCAGCACACCAAGCCGTATGAAGAGATGGTGTTATAAAGGGTTGTTCGTGCTCTGCTCACCGCTGATAGCCACTGCTCATGGTGCCTGAGATTCGTAAAACAATAAGCTGATAATGGCTATTGTCCCAGGAAGAACAAAAGCTGAACTTTCTGGTTTAGCCTGGTGCTGGGTCCATGGATAATCTTCAAAGAGAAGCTACAAAATTTAAAAGGCATTAAGCTCTGGGAAGCTTGAAATCTGGCACACCTGGTTTACAAAGATTTTCTTTTTTATTTTTTTCTTTTCTTTTCACCCTGGATGCTGCTGTGTGTTCATTTTTCTGTCTGAGTGCCAAAGGCGATTTTCTCTGTCGAGTGCAGACTCTTGACCTTGGAGCGGGATGACAAGGGAGTTATCCCAGGGTGTGCCTATGCCTGTCAGGCGATACGAGGCACCAAATAGAGCTGTCTGTCTTCTTTAGCTAAAATGGTTTCACAAATACTTCATAAACAGCCGTCTCCACAGAGAGGAGAGCTGTCTGCATTATCTCGGCGCGTTCAGCATTGAGATTGATGACAAGTAGGGTCACCGGTTAAACTGTCTGATCCTGACAAGCCGAGGCGAAGGGAGGAGGCAAGATGGCTGCCAACAAGGCCCATGAGAGATGGCAGGCCCCAGAGCTGGCCCTCCGGAGACCTGCGGGTCTTTGCATGGCCCTCAGAGCAAACCCTGCCTTTTGCAGACTGCAGCGGGAGCAGTGAATGGAGACCCAACCGGTCATGATGATCCCTTGGGGACTTCATTGTGCAGGTGGCAGTGACCCCACCAACTTTATGATGGCACAGGGGACATCACGAGGCTTGTGCCAGGAGCACCTCAAAAACATTTGGGAATTTGCTTGTGGAGGTGTGGAGTAGGACTCAGTGTTTGCCTGAGGTCTTCTCTTCCAGCCAGCCTGACTTGGGAGCCACAGTCAGTGATGTGAGAGCCATCGGGTGCCAGCGCCACGCCTCTGCTTGGCTGGGTCAGGGATCAGAAGAGCCCACCTGCTGCGGGCCACAGGCTGCGCAAGGAAATAGGGAAATGGGCAGAGAAATGGATTTTATTGCACTTTCTTCCAGAGCACTCATGAAAATTAATGGCTGTTTCATTCACAATTTCTTTGTATTACTGGTAGGGGAATCATAAAAAAACAAAAAACAAACAAAAAAAAAAAAAAAAAAAAAAAAAAAAAACACCACCACAGTTCTTTCAGTATATCAGCGCATGAGCTGCCTGAAGGCATTTTTATTTTTTTATTTTTTATTTTTTTTGCAAAGCGACAAGCGGATATTTTAGGCAAACTGGTGTGCCATTTTCATAATTAAAATTGCATGTTACCTGCAAGTATGAGTCCTTTATGATGGCGATATTGCTGAGCTGCATAGTTTGAAGCAGTAATCCTACCTCTGTCAAATACGTTGCCTAAGCCTCACCCTCGAGCCTGGCTGTAATCTGGTCAAAAGCCACCATCAGAATGGCCCCAAATAGCCAGCAAGTAAAAGGCAATTAAAGTCGGAAGGCACATGCAAGTTTCTCTCCTGTAGATAACTACATTTAGAGGGTTAAGACATAATGCCCTTCTGCTCTCATCAATTCCCTAGCCTTGCCAGCCAGTAGTTTCATATGCTTTCCTGACCGCATCCAGCCTCACTTCCCCAGTATGCATTGGGTTCTGTTAAGCAGACTGTAGCTAAGTGGACCCCACCTGCTCCCCTACCCAGATGGCAGCCACCTCATTGCCAAAACTCAATCACCAAGGATTTTCCTGAGGAGGAAGATGGGCACAGCTGCTACAGCCAGGAATCTCCGCTCCTTTCCCTGCTTGTGTCCCACGGCCTGGTTTGCCCTGGCATCCCTGATGCCAGCAGGGCTGAGTCAGGCAGAGGTGCAGGGCTTAAAAAGCCAGCAGTCAGCTGTTTCCTGGCTGCTGTTTAGGCTGGGGCTGGCCCATCACTCCTCGCAAGGAGGCTCCCACAGATTTCACTGGGTAAGTGCCTGAGTAAGGGCTTCTGTGCAGGGCTTTTCAGGAAGGGTGGCAGAATAGGGCTCAGGGCACAAACGCTTGGCTCCTGGCAGAGCAGGGACCATCAAATAGCAACTCCTGTGGTGACTTTTAAGTGCAGGTCTCAAGGAACTTCACAAATGCAAGTAGTATTACTGTCCCCATGTCACAAAACAGGTTACCAAAACCAAAGGGTAAAGCTAAACAAAGTGCTGCCTTGTGGACTCTTGGTTGCAAACCAGTTTTCATATGATGTGAACTAAGTGAATGTGGATCTATATTTACCTACAAAGGCTGTCACGAGTTTGGGAAAAGCTTTAAGAAACACCTAACAGAAGTCCTCTTCCATGATCTTCCTTTTCTTAGGCAGAAGTTGCCATCAGTGCTCACATCTCCACTGTTTTAGGGCATTCACTTGAAAAAAACACCGTGCTCCTGCCTTTTCTCAGAGCATGACAAAAAGAGTACCAGGCCTTCATGTTGTGGGCACATCTCCTCCTGGCCCTTCTCTTCTCCAAAAGTCCACTGCTTCAAAGCCAGCAGCCTGAGCCAGCTTACCTTGACTCCACGTGTGCTTCAGGGCCATGCTGGCTGCCCACGTGTAGCTCTCCGCTGAGGCAAGAGGAGAAGACAACTCTGAATTGCCCCAAATCATCACACATATCCCTTGCTAACACACTTTGCATGCTGCAAAACTGCAAACAAGTGAAAGATGCACAACCACTGTTAAAATATACATATTTTACCTCAGCATTTCTTTTCCATTCTGTGGCCCTGCTGATTTCTAGGGGAATACTATTTTCCCTGAGGTTGGTTTGTCTTTCTGCCCTTTAACACCATAAATAGTGCTGTTTGCTGGGGACCTCCTGCCACTGCAGATAAATTTCAAAGAGACCAGTCTAGGTCTTCAGAGGTTTCTCACCAGCAGCAAGGTAAACTTCTACTTTTCCAAACACTTCAGGGGTACTTAGAAGTGCCACTTCACCCATTTTCAGCACTCAACTATAAAAACATTGTAGGCTGTCTTTTTGCCTGTATCCCTACTGGGAAATACCAGGTCAGCTTTCATTGCTTGCTTGGAAGGAAGAAATCCCTAGAATTGAGAGTGCCAGGAAAGGAAGGAGATGCTCTTCTACCCAAAACAGGAAGCTACAAAATGTACATAAACCAAAGTTAAACCGACCCCCACCAAAATTCTGAGGAAAAAAATATTGAATTGGTAATGAGAGGTGAAAGAAGGGGGAATGGGGAATAAGGAATGATGAAGTTCACTCAGTATATACTTGTGGGACCAGCTCCAGCATCGTCCCACCTGTCCTGGCTGCTGCTCTTGCTTTCGGGCGCTGTGGACCAGCAGAGCGGGTGCCACCAGCACCCACAAAATGCCAGCATCCTCCCGATATCACTTCAGGGCATGATGAGCCCAGGTGTTTATCACCTAGGATAACTGGGCGATGTGCAGGGAAAGGTGGTGTGCCCCATGGAGAGAACAGTTCTGCAAACAAGGTGAGAGAAGAGGTGATGAAAGCAGGGTGGGAGTGGGCCAGCAGGCTGAGGAGTAGCCTTTAGGGGAGAACCAGCCAGGGGCAGGGAAGATGTTGACAGTGGGCAAAGTGTTGCTACAAGTGCAAGGGAAACAACTGTGTGGCATATTTCACCACACTGGTTGTTTCAGAAAGCAGTGGTGGTGGAAGAAGAAACTCAGGTAATGGAGAGAGCAAGGCCAATGTGGTGGCCGAGGTGCTGTGCATGCGCTGCTGCCAGAGAGGAGAGGAGGGTGGTGGATGTGGCTGGCACTTGGGCCTCGGGGGCGTAGACAAAATGGCGGCCCTGACGTTAACGCTCAGTGCCTATCAGGAGCAGAAACCTAAAAGAAGCCCAGAGGTGTAATTTGGCTCCTTTGTTCTTACAGGTAGGAATAAGGAAACAGAAGAGCCCAACCAAGCCCTGAAGTTACCTATTGACTCTGATCAGCGGCTGAGATGTCAGCATGAAGTGCTCCGCACAAAGGCGACACAAAGGTAAGCCCTGCCCAGCAGAGCTGAAATGGAAGCGTGATGGGAGAGATAAAAGGCTGGCATAATGGGAGAGGAGGAAGGCACCAGGTAATAACAACACTAGCATGACAGGATCATGACAGTAGTTTCAACACACTAAGACTAGTTATTTTAACAGGCAATCAATGGCTCAGATGAATGCTGTGAAGCAGCCTGGAGGACAATAAGGATGCTGGGGGGTTCTTTTTCAACACTTAGGGCTGAATGAGCACCTGAAAGTGCTCCTGGGACATGCTGACAGCAGCACAACCAGAACTGGTGGGTGCTGAGGCGAGGGGGTCCCAAGGCCTTGCTGTGCTGGCTGCTTAAGCAGGGGCTGCAGAATTGTGAGCTGTTACGCTCTGCTCCTGACTCTGACGGACCTGCTGTGGTTCTGGGCAATTTATTTGACCTCTCATTTCCCCTTTGGTAACGATGGGTTCACACAGCTTGTCTCCTTGTAAAACTCCTTGGGATGCTGGTAAATTTGGCCTTACAAATTTACAAATTTTCTAGACAGCACTGGCCAGAGAACAAAAAGCAAGGAGTGGGAATATCAGAGGAGCCTGGGCTGGTAGGCAGTGCCCCGGGGAAGGCAATGAATGCGAACAGACAGAGTGCCACAGGATCTGAATGAGGTCAGAACCGAGTGGGGGATAGCTCGAGGGGGCAAAAAGTGCTAAGGGATGTTGCTGTGAGTGAATTTGGGAAAAACAGGTAAAATACCACAGTTTATGCAGAGCGTGGTGGTTGCAGCCTCCTCAACTGGCTGCTGCCCCCTCTCTCCTCGCGTCCCCCTTTCCTCTGCCTTCCCTTTCGCCCCTTCTGCCCCCTCCTCTAAAACATGAGGTTTTGCTGTGGTCTTGGGTGTTTCAGATGGTGCGGTGAGCTTCTTAAAACTGCTTTCTGAGAACTTTGGACTTTGTACTTTCCCCATCACTACCGGATTTCAGTACCCCCGAGACACCAACGGGTTGTTACGGGTGATGAGGGCGGTGATGGATGGGCTCGGCAGGGCTGGTGGGGTCCGGATGGAGCTCAAAGACCACGCAGAGGAGACTCGCTGGGATCCATCCCCAACCCATCGGGCACCACCCGGGGCTGAGCAGCGGGGCTGGCTGCGCTTTTTGGCGGACCCCTTCGGCGCCGGGACAGGGCAGCACCCCTTGAGGGATGGGAGGGACGCGCCGCGCTGCTTCTGGCCGGGAGGAGGCAGGATAACGCTGGCAGGGGCGGAGCGGCCGAGCCGAGCCGAGCCGTGCCGGAGGTGTGCCGAGGGCGGAGCGGCTGTGCCGAGCCGTGCCGAGCCGTGCCGAGCCGTGCCAGGGCTGCGATAGGGGCAGCCCGGTGCGGTGCCCGGTGCGGAGGGCATGCCCCAGGGCCATGCCGCGCAGGGCCGAGCGGTGCCTGCAGATCGCCCCGCACTCCCTGGCCATCGTCCTGGGCGCCGGGGGGCGGCCGGGGGGCGGCGGAGAGGGGCCGGGAGCGGCTCCGGGAGCGGGACCGGGTCCGGGAGCGGCTCCGGGTCCGGGTGCTGGGGGAGCATCGTCGGAGCTGGGTCGCCACCGCATCGGCTACGAGATCTTCGCGGACTTCAAGCGGGAGAACATGCAGCACTTCTGGGACCGGCGGGCCACGGCGGCGGTGGCCGAGACCTTCTTCCTGGGCTGGATCGACGAGCAGGTGCTGCTGGTGCAGGGCAAGGAGGAGCACCTCGAGGTGCTGCGCCAGGGCTGGGCGCGCCGGTCCCTCAAGCCCCCCAGCGGCTTCCACATCAAGTGCCTGGGTGGGTGCCACCGCGACGGGACGGGGCGGGAGGGGACAGCAGGGGACAGCAGGGGACAGCAGGCGGCCCCAGGACACGGCCCGGCCACCCCCGGGATGCTGGCAGGTTGTGGGGCATCTTGTGGGGTGCTGGTGCCAGCCCTCGTCCCTCGGTCCCCAGCAGGAGTCTTGCGTGTTTCGGGGCAAGCTGTGTCTCGGCAGAAGTGTGGGATGCTGGGGGGGCTCGGTCTTGTGTCCGGGTGTCGCTGTGGGGTGGTTGGAAGCACGAGAGGATGGAGGGGTGGAAACCTGGGGAGGTGTAAGGCAGGTGGCTTTCGGAGCGGTGAATGGAGAAGTCGGTCATGCCACGGTAGGTTGAAGGTTTGAGTTATGGTGCTGTGCCCCAAGGGGAGTCCTTCACAATCCTACATGCCTGTGGTATATATAGCCTGGGAAGTGGCACAGCTCTCCCTGAAACTCCTTCGGGGAAAAATTTAAATCCCAGCATGGACAGCAGAAATGTTTGCAGCACTGAGAGTGGAACCTGCATATTCCGTGCTTCTCGGTTTCATTTTTTAATCTTGGCTTTGAGTATTTTTAGCTGTCACTGGCCTTCTGGAGTGGGCAGCACAGAGGGACACGCACAGTGGTGTCCCTCGCACAGCTCCCAGCCACCACCTCGCTGCCACCTGCTGCCTTCCCCTTGGATCTGCTCAAACACGACCATTTGTCCTGTGCTGAGGGGGAAGCTCGAGACAAGCTGCCCACTTAAAAATGAGTGGATAGACCCTTTTTGCTCATTATACAGAAATTCCCTATGAACCTTGGCAACCAAACAGCACTGGAGAATGGGTGGCAGATCCACCACGGGGATACAAAAGTTTTTCTGCGTTCCACCGGTGTGTATAAGAGCATGAAAACTGCATGGCAGGTAGCGGGCTTACGTTGTGCCTGGGGTTTGGACAGGGCTGCCGTTTGCAGCCAGCAAGCCAGGGGGGAGAGCCTGCACGTGCTTCCCACCAAGGGCTGCTAGATGCTCGTGCCTTCGTTTGGGGAACAACAGAGTGTGGTGGTAGGCATGGGGACAAGGCTGTGGGAAAGGCTGGCTGCTGGGGTACCTCCCTGGGCCTTCTGGCTGCGGAGGAGCTCCAGAATGGGCAGTGTTACCTGGCCGTGTGCAGGGGTCGGTGTTTGATCCTGGGGGTGTTGTGGGCCCTGCCCAAGGGGTGACATTCCTCAGCCCGTGGCGCAAGAGGGGCCATGGAGTGCCGGGCTCAGACCTTGGCATTGCTGGTGGCAGAAAGGAATGTAAACAGCTCTCTGCAGCCCGCTTTAAAGTACGGAAGCACAGCTTTTGCTAGGGGTTTGTGTTAATAAGTAAGCTGCCTTGTGTGTAAATAATGTGCTTTCCTGGCGGGTTATCTTCAGTGTGAATTTGCAGGAGGCTTGAACCCAAAGCTTTCATTTGACTTTAAAAATAGAAAGTGCCTTTCAGTCTTTGATTAAAGCTATGGAAGAAGAGCAGGGACCTGCTTCTTGCACCAGAGTCTTGCCTGTAGTGCAGTGTCCTCAGCTGCACTAAAGGAGATGGGAACAACTGATCTATGCTTTCTTTCACTGCCTTTTTTCCACGGCCAGACTGATCATGCCGGTCGTCTGTCTAAGCAGATTCAACATGCACTTACTGCAAAGAGACCGGGGGAGTTTCTCAGTTAAAGAGGAGGCAAAGTAACGGGCCTGGCCTGTGGGCATGAGCAGCTGCTTAAACCCGTGTATTTGTGTTTTCAGCTCAATTAGGTGTAAGTGACTGTGCCTTACTTAAGAGGCACTTACTTAGTGCTTGGCGTGTAACGTGAAAATGCACTTCTGGGGCGCTGTCCTCCAGCCGAAGGGCTGCATCAGAGCAGCTTGCTTGGCCTCCGTTTTTGCCATGATCGGAGTTGCTCGCGTGTTAGGAAACGGGTGAGTGTGTCTGGGCTTTGAGCTGGCTGAGGGGGACACGTTGGGAAGCCCACGTGGACTTTGAGCAAACAAAGCCACAAAGCCAGCGTGTGCTAAGCTTGCTGATTTGGAGGGTCGAGGAACCCGCCTGTAAATCCCGTAGGTCCCGTGATGAAACTCGGCGTCTTTGCTAAGAGTGACTTGAAGCTTTCTTGTAACTTTGCAAGGCTTTTGTAACTTAAGTCTTTAATGAGCGTTATTATTTTAATAGGATCTCTTTGACACACCTTCCATTTGCTCCCACTAGTGTTTGTCATCCTGGAAGCTGATTCCCCCCCCCCCCGTTTTCAGCTCTTCGGTGCCTCCCCAAGCAAGGCACTGCTGGTGTAGCAGGCTTGAGGGTGCTCCACCTCATTTCCCTGTCTCCATCGCCTTTTGTGTTCGCAGATGGGACTTCCTGCTGTATTTCTTGCACTTGAGCTCTGCGTCTTGGACAATGGGCGTCTTTGAGAGGTTTTCACACGCTCTGTGGAAGGGCCATGCCCTTTTGCAAGGGCTGCTCTAGCAGTGAGTGAGCTCCACTGAAGTGACCAAACCTTGCAGTATTCCCGCGGTCATGCCCAGAGCAATTTCTGCAATTACAAGCTGAGGTTTCAATCGGCGTTTTCAAGAAATGTATGGGCAATAATTAAACTAACTAGCATGAGTTATAATTCAGCGAGGTCGGTGGGGCTGGGCTGCTGCCCATTGTTTGTGCTCAGCCAGGCGCAGGGGGGGACGAGGATTTTTTGCCACGCTGGGAGCTGGAGCTAAGTGTTCCCTTTCTTCCCTCTCCCTGCCCCGTTCCCTCTTGGCACCAAAAATTAAATTAACACTCCACCAATTTAGGTGCACTAATTTTCACAGAGTTTTCCCCAGTCATTAGTGGATGATTATGGTGCTACGTACCCTATTGGATATTAAATGTTATTCATTTATAGCCAGTCATAAAACATGAAGTGTCTATTTTTCCCCTCCCAATTATCTCCTTTAAATGAAGAAAATTTCTTTTCAGCAAGGGAGTTTTAGGTTTCATAGTAATAAAACCTCTGAGGAGGAGCTGACCGCACACTCATCTACACCTTTTGTATGCCTCATAGTATTGCCATGGGAACTTGAGGGGATTCAAACTACACATTTTTTTCTTCTCTCCCACCCCAACTTAGAGCTGCTTTTATTTCTGTGAGGTGGCTACTGCAACCTAAAACAAAAGGTAGATTTGGGTATATTTAAACTAGTAGCTTGACTGAGGTGCTTATGAGTTTGCTCCCAAGTTTGAGCAAAGAGCTCAGAAGTGTTGGGTTGGGCCTTCAATGCACTTTGCTGGAGCAGCTTTTAGAGGCTGGGAAGAGGGGGGTAAGAGCTAAGTGAGCACGGACTGCATAAAACGTGCCTGATTTCTGTGTCTGGGGTTTGTGCTCACGTTTTGGTCGTGAAACCTTGGAGCTGGAAATGCTTTTTGCTCTTTAACGGAAGCTGCAGAAGGTCTTGCAAGACTCAGGCAGGTTACTGCCTTTATCTAAAATGCACGGTGAAAATGAGAAACACGCAGGAAGGAAAGATACGACTTCGTTTAATTTCTTTTTCTCCCCCCCCTTCCCACTCCTCATGAAGAAGCAAAGTCAAACACACTGATGCATTGTATTCATTGTGCAACTCAAGTCAAGGATTTATAAGTTAATGGACAGCTCGCGCTGTCTCTCTGCCTTCTCCACCTCCTTTCCCCCACAAAGAGTGCCATTGTGTGGAGGAGAGCCCTTGGTGGTGGCTGTGACTTTAGCAGCAAACTCTATTTGAGTGGGCTCTTGGGCTGCCTTCGTTGTGCGCCGAATGAGCCCCATCTTCCTCTTCACCTGACCCTTTTTTTTTTTTTTTTTAAAGAGGAAAACAAGCTTTTTTTTTCTCCTTTTTATTAATTTTCAACTTCCAGTGCAGGAACTCGGCAGGAAGGAGGCGAGTACTTTCTCCTAACCTGTCAAAGGCAGGCTGAAGCCTTCAGCAAGCTCTGACTGCAAGTCTTGCCGGTGATTTCCTTTTGTGTCACGGTTAGGTCCTCTTTGCAATTTGCTTGTGGAGGCATATTGCCCAATTTTATATTTATCAGATTGTAAGGATTGTAGTGGGCTGAGTTTGGACCTTGTACGCATGTTGCCATAGTTTAAAATCTGGCTTTGAATGGGTTGGTTTGGATTCATGAAGTATGCTTTCAGTGCAGAGATGTTACAGGAAGAGTCAGCTGTGTATGAAAACATGCTGAAGACTGGTGATTTTTTCATTCAGCGATTTTGTGAAGTGGAAGGCCGGGACGTGGGCCCTGTCTCCAAGCTGTTCTCGTGCTGTTGCCTTGGGCCACTCATCCAGATCATGAACCTGTCCTCCTGGCCAGCAGCGTTGCAGCTTGTCCCCGAGGTAGGGCATGCCAAGAGCTTTACCACATTGGTGTTTGCATTCGAGACGTCTAGTTAGGGAGAGTAACAGGAAAGTTGCAGCCCGGGAGTATCAGGTGTCCTCCGGGGCTCTTGGCATTCAAGCCTGCCCTGGGAGTGCACCACGCCTGCCTTGGGCTTCAGCAAACACGCGATGGCTGGGCTTCTCCCTCCCTGGTAGGCAAGGAAAGCCAGAAGTGTTTGGAGGAAATAAACCAAAAGCTGCACCCAGCTGGTGGTTTCCGTCGCAGAAACCGTGGCTGTGAGATGTGGGGATGGAAGGAACATCTTAGTAATCAATTCCTGCAGCAGCAGAAATCTAATGGGGTTCTGAAATTTCAAGCCCTCGAACTTGTTTCTGCTTTAAATATAGAGCATAAATGTTTTGATTGTTTTCTAATGATGTTGACTGCTGGAAATGTTACTGCAATATCCAGTTTCCACTATTGCAGTGACTCCCTGGGTGGGCCAGATCGGGAAAGGTTTTTAAGGATATTAATTTCTTCTTGGAATAAAATCCCTTCACCTAATATATAAACATGCTTTCTTCTGTCCGGTGTATTTGATCCCTCGGTTTGACCTGGAGCTTCACCTGAGCCCTGTGTGTGATGTGTGTGAATGCTAAGAGCGTACAGGCGTGTATATTTGGATGAACCAAGGTGCTTTCCTGTTGACATCTGAGCGCATCTTCACAGCTCTTTTTTAATCAGGCTCCTGCTCTGAGTCATGGCAGCAGCAGAGCATGCGGTCAAAGGGTTCTTCTTCTTCACTAAGTCTATTCTGTTTTTTTCTTATGAAAGGAAGTCACTATGCAGTGCACTTAAACACGTACCACATAGTGACTTCTGTAGTATGTTTTCTGGAGCTGGACATGCTTCTAAACCACGCAACATGAGACTTTGTTGTTCTTGTGCCTTGGGCTGGGGAGGCCAAAGTAGAAGTCTGGAAGCAGTCAAACACAGTGCTGTATTAGCATAACCTTGGGTTCCACTGTCTGCTGATTAATGGAGCGATTAACGAGGGTGTATCAGTGAGAAAGGCAAACCACCTGAACTCTATGAAACAACTCCATACTTTGTTTGCAAAATTTATACACCGTGACAGTGAAAAATGCCTCTATCTGAAGAGTTTGGGTAGTTCCATGAAGGTGTATTTTTGTAGCAGTTTTTGCTAGCTGTTAGTGCTTCAGAAGGTCTGTAGGCTACCTGTCTTGGGAGGAGAGCAGATACCAAAGGCCGCAGTGCTAGGCCCAGTATGGGGAATCCCACCAAGAGAGAGGAGAGGGAAGGTGACAAGCCTCGGTGGCTTTCCCACTAGCCCAGTAGGCGTGTTTTGGGGGGAAGACCTGGGTCTGGCCTGCGGCAGAGCAGCGTTTCAGCCCCTGCACTGGTCGCAGGACAGAGCATCGCTGTGTCCACCCTCACCTGAAACCACAGCTGTGGTAGCTCCTGCTCATCTGCTCCCTTCCAGCTGCACATGCTGCAACGTGCATTTTCACTGGGTGCTCAGAGGGAACAAAGGAGTAAAACTGCAAGGACGGTGTTTAACACCGGGGCTGTAAAACTCACCGTGTATTATTAGCATTAGGGGAAGCTGGCTGCTGACGATGTGTTTCAGGCATGGCAGCGGAGTCTTATGAGGTATTGTGGGGCTATAAAATGAGTGTGACTTTTTTTTGAGGGAACTTTTTTGGTCCTTTAAAAACAAACAAAAAAAAAAAACTGTGTAAAATCTAGAGAAACTCTCAGCTTAAGAAAAATAGGCAAATTATTATTCACTCTTTCAGACTCAAGTTATATTTTCTACTTTGGTAATAATGTCCATGAATGTTTCTGTCTATAGGCAGTGGATATGAAAGAAACAGGTTTTTGGACGCATAAGTCTTTCTCCACGTTATTGTGAGTAAGACTTGATAGCTAATGAATACCTCAGCTGCCCCTCAGCCTTGCCAGCCTCTGCTCAGCCCGTGTGGGAGCAGACTCCGGCCTTGCCTCTTGCTCCAGCAGGCCGGCGTTGAACGTTTGCTCCTGTGCTCGTCGTGTACAGCAGGGTTGGTGCCCAGACACGTTCCCCTCTCACTGACAGATGAAATAACAATAGCTGGCGTTCAGAGCAAGCCCAGTGTTTTCTTTGGGCTTCCCTAAAGGGCCTCCTTTGTCTTCACCGTCTCCACTCAGGGAAACCCGTACACCTTGCTTAATCCCAGTGTGCTGTCAAGGTGCTCTGGCTTCTGAAGCCAGAAGTAAGCCAGCACCCGTACAGAAAGAAGATTTCCAGAGCTGATCGGCAGGAGGTTGTGCCCGGGTACTCCCTGCGCCCAGCGAGGTGCCTGCATCCTGCTCAGCTCACCTACCAGCTGAGTGATGGTGGCTGAGTGAGCCTGGATGGGGCTTCTCAGGTGCTTGCTGTCATGTTATGAGCGGCTGTGGTCTGCTGGTGGTCAACGACTTGCATCTGCTGTTCACTAGGTAGGTCTTTAACCAGTTGCAAATCAGGATTTTAAGGTCTGTTTTCAAGCAAAGATTGTATCTAACACACTAGGCATTATTAACATAGCATGTCAGGTTATTACTATTTTTTCTTTAAGCGGGTGTGTATTTTGTCCCTAGATTCTTTCAAAAAAAGGGAATTTAAGGAGCACACAAACCTACTGTTTTCAAAGTGGAGCTGAAGAAAGGTTTGAGGACACTGAGCTTTCCTTACAGCACTATTAGTTTGTCATAGTTTTCCTTTTTGTTGAAAAGAAATACTATACTTCCTTTTTTTTTTTTTTTTTTTTTTTTTTTTTTTTTTTTTTTCTCCTACTGGCTGAGAAAACCTATGCAGTTAAAGAGGAAAACCCTAGTTTTGTGGGAAGCCAAAACAGGCAAAGAATAGTCGTGAAGAGGTAATGTAAACAGTTGCTGTAAAGGGAGCGTGAAAATTAAAACTTCCAGTCTGTAATCTGAGATGCTCTAAAAACAAGTGTAGTATTTTTCAAACAAGCATCTTCAGGAGAGGTGTCACCCTTGTAGAGAAGCCTCCTTTATGAATACGAACATCTGGAAGGAGTGGGAGACTCGGAGAGGAGGGAGGCCAGCCAGGGCTGTAGTGGTATGGACAGGTAGTCTCGAACACAGTGCTTCTTCTGGTAGGGAAGCAAGTCTGATAGTGTTAGGTCTGTTCTGTTTTTATCAAAAGTGGAGGCTTTGATAGTACTTCAAGCATTTTCTTAGGAGGGCTAGCTACGTACTATCATATCCTGTCTTTCAGCTGACCAGGAGATGCCTGCGAGGTGTAGAAGGACGAGCGTAGGTCTCGTAGGGCTGTGAAGCTTTACAGCTTTTCTCAGAGAAATTTTGTTTCCTGCAGCATCCCCCAGTAGAGGCTTAAAGTGATTTTCAGCTGGAGTTCTTGTAACCTTCATATAGATGTGTATGTGCAGGTGTATATCTGTGTGGGTTTTAAAAGCTGTATGAACAGAGGTTTCCCATTGCTTTTCCCTGAGTAGTCCAAATT
Source organism: Aythya fuligula (assembly GCF_009819795.1). Classification (NCBI taxonomy): domain Eukaryota; kingdom Metazoa; phylum Chordata; class Aves; order Anseriformes; family Anatidae; genus Aythya; species Aythya fuligula. The sequence goes on along the minus strand of NC_045562.1, from coordinate 20,643,185 downwards.
CAGCAAGACACCGATGCCTGCATGAGAACGTAGCTGCTCAAGCCTGACTTCAGTGAGAGGATTCACACTCCTATATGTAGGCATGCTGCATGTTCTTGTACTTGCCTGACTGTTGTTAGGAGTTGGTCTGTCTGGTTGTTTCTAGAGTGGGTTGTCTGTGTCTAAGCCAGGAGCCCTTTAATTGCGATTTACACTTGCAAAATCAGAACTAGTATTCTTTCCATTTTTATTTTTGATGTGTTTAATGCTCTGAAGAATAAACAGCAGAAGAATTAATCCAAGTGCCTTCAGGTAAAGCATCAAGCAGAAGTCTTAATTAATAGTTTATCAATAAAAGTATCAAGCAAAAATCTTAATTAATACTTTGTCAATAAAGACAAAGTAACAAAAAGCAGGCAGCTTGACCTACAATCCTTCCAGTTTCTTTCATTGGGCAGGAGTTAGTAGCTCTCACCTTGTCATTTTCATTTATGGTGATAGCCTTTAGTCTATAGATTTCTTATTAATTCAAGTCCTTTGCTTTTATTTCCAAGGTATTTCTCTTGGTTGTTAGTTTTTGTTAGAGTTGTACAGCCAGAGCTCCTTGGTGAGGCTGATGCCAAAGAGCTGTTGGAAGGTCTGTAGGGACACGCTTCTTGGCTACATTTCAAGCACAGCATGGCTGTGAAATTTTTTAGTGTCAGAATCACTACATCTATCAGTGTTCTGCTTTTTGTGTCAATAGCTAGCCTCATTCAGTGACATATTTGATCTTAAAGAGGAAAAGCAGATTTATCTGTAGCCCATTGCCTTAGTCTCTTTCATTTTCCTGCTCAAACGATTTTTAGGCTTCTGGTTTCAGTGATTACTTAAATCAGCTCTAGTGCCTCCTTTGCAGTGTCTCCAATGTTTATATTGAGACAGAGGGCAAAATATATCCTATCTTTTGGGAGTTGCTAGACACCAATCATCTTGTGAGCTGGAAGAAAAGTGAGCTATAAAATTCATAAGGTTGATTTTTGTGACAAATGATGAAGGTAAAAAGGAAATAAGTTTGGCTTTTTTTTTTCCCACTAGCTAGGAAGTTGTTGAACAACTGAGACACACTATTTCAATTTTTTCTTGTTTCCATGCTGATGAACACATTTGCTCAGTGGCTTGTGCATCCATTTCCAATTCCTGAGGATTTTCCATGGTTTTGAATCCTTTACATTGCCTCCTGTCTCAGTGAGTAATGACCAGATGGTGTAATGGTCCTCAGCTTTTATTTCTATTTCCAGCAGAAATACAGCAAATATAAGCCTCGCTTTTCACTATTACCTCTCCGTAGGCTCTTCAAAAGGAGTTTACAGGTCACTTGGGCTTATGCAGACACCAAGTTGAAAACCGATGACCTTGCCAAGCCCTATGTTTAACACCCAAGTGTGCAGGTACCTGTGCTACCGAAGCTTGTGCTCCACTCCCAGCATGCTGCAGATTTCATCAAAACTTGCCTTCTCATAGTTCCCACCTGTTTTGGTGTGTCCAAACATTGTTTCTTGCCTGTGTTTGACAACACACGTGCTTTGGGGCCAAGGTCTTTGGTGGTAGCTCTGTCAGGTCGATGTTGTGTGGGCACGGACTCAAGGCCGAAGTCCGTAGGTGCTCCTGCAGTGCAAACAATTAGGTGATTGTACTCACACACGAGGTTACTTGTGAATGAGAGGTAGTCTGTAAATAGGCAACAGGGCAAAGAGTTCTTGCTCAAAACCTGCCTGGATTTGCTTTACCTGTTTCTCACCACTTAGGCTGTAGTAATTACGTGTTGTGGCACCTCTCAGCCTCCTTCGTGAATGAATTGCATGCATAAGGTTTTTGAAAGCTTTAGTAGAGAGCAGTGGTGAGTTTGCAATCACATGCTTAGAGATACGTTTGGCATGAATATGAAGGCATAAACACACAATGCTTCATAAATGGCTATTTGTATTTTATTTGCTATGGTTGTTCACTTAAGAAATGAGTACAGAGCCCATTGGGTCAGTAGGCATGTCATACTGTCCTAGTCTGTGGTATTGTGCTCTCAGTATATCCCGTAGAAACGCCAGGAGTAATTGCATAGTGTGTTGCAGAAGGGAACTGGAGCCTGTTACATGGTTATATGGTGTTTCTTTCAATGAACGGCAAGGTAATGGTCGTTGAATGATGTTAGGTAGGTTTTAGATACATGGCTTCTCTTGCAAGCTCATTCTTTCCTAATTATTGTTTTAAAAAAAAAAAAAAAAGAAAAAAGTGAGATTTGCACCTCAAGTCAAGGTCTCAGTGCTTTTGCAAGGTGACCAAACTTTTCTGCCTCATTAGGCTGCTTGATTTTTTCCTGGTCATGTTTCAGCTGAACATAAATGCATGTGAACTAGTTTCGAAGTGGCCAGCTCAGGTTTGGTTTGCATTCCTCAGCTCCAGCAGTAATTATGGACTTCAGCAGTGGCTAACTCATCCTGCTGCTCTGGCAGCCTGTGACGAGCCGCTGCAGTAAGTGGCTTCAGTCCCTGGATGGAAGTAGCTCAGGTTTGTAGACTACACTGCAGTGCTGGGATACTGCAACCCTCCTTTACAAACTGAGCTGCTGCAGTGAATTCCTTGTGGCTTTCTGCTTCCTGCCTTTTGAATTTCTTTTTCTGTCAGCTTAGGAAGCGTGGCTTTTACCTTCATCCGTAACTGGCCTGTTCTTAACGCTGTCTGGCTGACTAAAAGCTGGTGCTGTCATGCAGGTTCTCATCTTCCTCTCCACAGGTGGCTTTGTGCCAGGATCTCGCCAGCCTGATGAAGTGTGGGTAACAGCCTGCCCTCCCCAGCTCCTCTAGCTGCTTCTGCAACCACCGTCCTTCCTCTGGTCGCTCCTAGTGGTTTCCAGAAGTGTCTTAGGCTGGAGGGGGTGCTAGCCGGGGCGAAGCTGCCAAAAGCTGGCTCTCGGAGTGGATATGGTGGTGTTTCGCTGTGAAGTCAGACCACGCGTTTTGTAAACAGTGTGGTTTTGACCCTTAAAACCATGAGATGGTTAAGGCAAGGCATGGTGCCAAACAGCCGTGGGAACAACCGGGCTGAGAAACAGCCTGCTGGGGCCCAGAGAATGGGGACGTCTTCGGTGCTCATAGGGTAGCTACGGAAAGCACTTGGGTCAAATGTTTGACTACAGGAGTACAGTCCCTCCTTCACATTTTTAGCAGGAACAAATCTTCCTCTTGGTCTGCACCGCCACCACGGTTTCAGCTGGCGTGGGTCAGCGCTGTGAAGGTCTCCTCGCCCGTTCCCTCCCCTTCACATGGAACCCGCAGTGAGCCGGGTCCTAATGTAGGATAGAGATCTGCATAAATCCTTACGGACATGCAATCCTATCTCTGCATTACAGTCTGTGAACGGATATTTGTGGGATTGTAAATTAGTTCGTAAGGCTCATAAGGAGCCTTCAGAGGTCTCTGGCCCAACCTCCTGCTTGCAGCAGGGCCAGCCATGAAAGTAGGCCAGGCCATCTAGATGTAACGCCCCATTGAATGTGGTGGTGGCACCTAACAGCAGATTTGGTGGATGATTTCCACATTTCCTATGTGTTTTGCTGTGGACGGGTCCTTTTGTAACTGGCTCCTGTATAACAGGTTCCCCTGGGTCCTCCAGCCTCAGGTTTCTCTGTGTAATGGGAGACCCGGGAGCACCAAGTGCCGTCTGGCATGTTCCACCCATGCTGTTTGGACACACTTTTTTTTGAGGCAAATGGGATAACTTTTTGAATCACAGAGATGTGAGCAAGATTAGTTAGCTACTGCCCTCGGATGCAATGGGCTCATTCTTTAAAGAAAAACAAAACACAGCAAAAAACACCACAAAATGTTGGCCTGCCTCAGCCGCACTTGTCTGTTTTGACAGACCTTAAGGTGATTGACAGAGCCATAGTTGCCAGCGGCTTATTAAAGGAGGATCACTTATTACCACATTGCTTGTTCTTGGGAAAGACTGTTTTTTGTGCCAGCCACTTCCATGGTTTACAATTTTTTTGCCAGAAACCCAGCTATAGCTGCTGTAAGTAACTGTAGTAGACCTTTTGAAATGGCCAGGAAGCCTGACCTTTCTTTATTTTAAATGCTGAGAAATGGGGGTTGTAATGACTTGGTGAATGGAAGTGCCAGAAAACAAACTAACCAAGTTTTTTTTTTTTTTTTTTTTTTTTTTTTTTTTTTTAAGTCTTATAACCTCATTTTCTACTTCTTGTGTGACTTTTCTTTCTGCAGTTGACCTGCTCCTTGTGCAGCCCCAGTCTTTGCTCAGCTCATTAAATCGTGCTTTCAGTCTGGCTTTAGACTTACTAACTACTCTTGTTAGTGAGCATTTCCTTCTTATCTCCTGCCTTTCATTCTTATCTCGGCCTTTGGGCGGAAAACACTTTACAGAGGCTACAGGCCTTGAAGTTGGTCTCCTTGAAGGCAGGTTGGAGGAGACATTGACCATTCATGCTTTAATTTCAGTGTTTATGCAGCCTGGTTGATACCCTCTGGGCTATGAAAATGCTTCATCTTCATTCATCTTCTGAATAAATGAATTTAAAAAAAAGACTACCTCAAACTCTAGTTACATATTTTTGCATGGACCACGATGTCACTAAAATACAGAAACCGCATAAAGTTTGTAAGCTTTCTGGCCCATCTGCTGTTGTTGCTAATATGACGGATCTGTTTATCTGCTCCTCATGCAGGGTTAGGCTAGCAGATACGGTTGACTACACCACAGTTTCTGGACAGGGACTAGTTAAAGGAAGAAGCCATCTAGGTGTTTGACCAATGTGCTTTTAGCAGCAGTTACCTAAACCCTTCTGGGTTGCTGGAGGAGGAAGCAAGCTTGGTAACTTTAGAGCTTCTCACTCCTTCTTGAATAAAAGACAAACAACTTTTATTTGTATCAAGACAGCAAGAGTTCGATTGTGTTTCCAGAGAAATGAGATATAGAGATGCCTCAAGCTAAGAGGAAAACAGGAGAGAGAATATATGAAAACCTAGGCTACGTGATTTCTTTTGTCTTTTTCTTCTTACTAACAATATCCATTTTATCCCCTTCTTGCTCAAGAAAATATGTTTTTCTGTTGATTTATTAACAGATCAGCTTCTAAGAGTCCAGCCAGGAAATACTTTCTTGGTCTCCAGAAATGAGAGTGCTCTTTCAGAAACAATTTACAGCTCTCCTCATGGTTGTGAAGATAACATCAATAACATCAGCTGGGTAAAACTATTCTGTAAGTGCTGGAGCCAAACTCACCCTGGACTCAGTAGAGAGGAGAGGTCACATTTTTTAGTTATTCCAGGCTAACACTGAAGGCTGCTGATGAAATTGAATATTCATGTTATTTAGTTGCTAGTAGGAGTAAACACAGTTTTTCTCTTGTCTTCTGGACAAACTGTGTCTTTCTTTCTAGTGCTGTAAGTGTCTGGTTTCAGGTGGATTATAAAAGATACAGTGGAATAAAATCAAACTATTCCCTCCTTGTGTATTCCAGTTACTCTGGAACACTTTTGCATTTAAACATTACAGCAGTGTCTCTGTGTAAGCAAAGTTTGCTGCCAGTTGAGTGAGAATATATACCTTTCCTGACGGTAGAGCTCATACAAAATATGCTGCTCAAAGCACTGCTAGAAATACATATAGTGTCATTTGCAAGCCCAGGCAATTATACACACAATTTTATAAATGTAGAAGGCAGAGGTGCCTCTCTGACTAATATATTGGTAAGGGCACACCTCACTTTATTAGAGTGATAACTTATTTATTAGTCTATTTTTTGACCAAGTCACTAAAGCTATTTTTTTCTCTCTTTTCTGATTAGCTAGCAGTGTCTGGGCAAGTTATCTCACACTCTTAGCTCCTGACTCTTTGAAAGTAAAACGTTGTCCTGTTGCTTTGGAAGCTTCAACCCTGACCAGGCTGTGGTGTTGCTCCTTTTTGAAATTTATTGCTGTGCATCGTAAATAGCATGTGAGGGGAAAATACAGATGTTATGTCAAAAGGCTTGCTGTTGGTGCAGCTTCTATTTCCTTCTCTCTGTGTGCTTGCCACATATTTAAATGAAATCTCTTTTCCTTTGCCATCCCATGTTTGTGTTGGGTGTCAGTGTGTGTTAGAGTTGATGGTGGTGGCGCTGGGCATGCTGTGCTCCTAACGCTCATGACTGATGATGAGTGGACAGTGCTGAGAAGGCAGATGCACTACAAACACAATTCAAATGTCTTTGTTCTTTTTCATCAGAACGTGTTTGTCATGGGAGTTTAACTGCAGGGGGGTGGACTACCTTGTTAACTGGAGTTGGTTTATTTATTTGTTGAAAGTCACAGCTTTTCCACAGGAGGAGTTTTTGCATACTTATTCTGGCTGAGAAGACAACTGGACTAAGTTTTTGGTCAGTCTTCTTTGGGCAGTGGCCCAAGTACTCAGGCACTTCAACCGAAAGGATAGAAAAATATTCAAGAAACATACAGTTGACAGCAGTAAGGTAGATGGAGAATTGGGGAAACCAAGACAGGAAGTTAGGCTTCCTCCCTGATTTTTTAAATTTATACTGTTTTACCAGTTTGTTTCAAACCTAGTAATGTGTGATCCTCAACCACTGTGTGATTCTGTCTCTAAAGCTATTGTATAAGAAATAGAAAATGAAACTGAAGTTGATATTATACCAGTGCATAGCTACTGTGGTGCATAGGAATGTAGAATATGTTGTGAAGTTTGTTTCCCCATCTTGGAGAAAAACGCCAAAACAACAACAATAACAGCAACAAGAATGCAAAACACACACAAAGAAGTAGAACTGGAAAAGATGTAAGGGAAGGTAATGAGGGTGCTGCAACGCACAGAGCAGCTTCAGTACAAGGAAAGGCTGAATAGGTCATGACTCGACAGCGTGGACAAGAGGTGTCTGAGGGAGGGATATTGTGGGAGCTTGTTGAGTTATGAGTCCTATGGAGAAAATTAATAGGGAGATGATGTTCTTATGTCCTTTCTGATGTAAGAATTTGGGAGCATGCAAGTGAAGTTATTAGGAGGTAAGTTTGAAACAAACAAAAGAGCTACTTTTTCACAACATGTAATTAAATAATGAGAAAGCCATGTTTTAAAGGTTTAGCCTGCTCTATATTTCTTTATGAAACATTTCTCTTAATAATAATGAAAAACCCTGAAGGTTTTTTCTGTTCAAAAGTAAATAGATACATTCATAGAACAAAAAATCTATCATACACAGGAACCTCTTTGTGCACGGCCAGTTCTTGCCTTGTTCCGCCTGTGCCACATGTGAAGCTAGTTTTTGTAGCCACCGAGGGCTCCTGGGTTACAGGAGATGACACACATGGAGATGTTTCCTTTCTGCTCCAGGTAACACAGGTGGTCGCCGACTCCAAGGGGCCAAAGGGAAGTGTCTTGGCTGTGGTTTCGGAGCAATTATGGCTTGCCATCCATGGTCTGACTTCACTGAGAAGCTGGGCAGTAGGAATTGGAGACAGGGAGCCCTTCGAGCTGAAAGCCCGAGCGTGGGTGTATTGAGTGAAAGATCCCAGCTTGGGAGTGCTGGGCTTCAATTCCCCATTGTGGGGCTGAATGGGGTCAGTGCACTGGTATGCCGCTGATTGTACAGTCTTCCTTGTACAGACACATCATTTTCTTCATCTGATAATTTGTTTCAAGGACCAGAAGAGTGAGTCTGTGGTATTTGCCCCTGACACTGAAAGAAAAACATGGGGACCTCCCAAGAGCTTACAGGATTGCAGGGGCCTACGTGAAGCCGGGGGTTCCTGGTGTCTGGCGCTCATTACAAAAGGAGATTTTTACTGTGGCATTCATTTAGAAATGGACTGTTTAACTTACAGATGCTGTGCGTTGCACAAAATGAGTTCAGCACGTTCGTGTCTTTCAGGTCCTGATCTCAGCAAATGCGTAAAGAGATTAAATGCGTCTTCGCAGGGGTAGTTATAATGACTTCAGTGTGATTACTCATGTGAGTATTTTCCATAGCGTGACCGTAACGTGCAAACATTTGGGGTAACATGTAATCTAGGGGGGTGAGGAGAATTCTTTCTGCCACCTCTTTTGAGTAGCATGAGCAGAACAGAGGTAATACAGTTTGTTAATTCCTCCAAGAAACAAATTAAAAAAGAAAATAAAAAAGAGCATTACCTGTGTGCTGTGAAACTATTTGGCAAGTAAAAACATACCCGGTGAACTCTTCTGGAACATGGGGTCTCGTTTAGGATTTTTGACAATTTCTGGTTGTTGCATAGGTTTGTGTGTTGTTGTTTTGCTTAATGTTCCCGGTGGAATACTTGATTGGGGCAAATTACGTGGCATTAAGGAGTCATGGTGGGCTTTCTTTCTGTTGGCGTCATTCCTTCAGCTTGGGCCACGCGATGAGAATGATCTGCCAATTTTTTCTTATTGTATCGGGCTGTATGTAAGGGGTGAAAAGTAGAAATAGTAAAAGTGAACAGAACAGTTGGGATATGCATTTGTGTGAAGAGCAAACCCACTGGAAAGTCAGAGCATGTCGTGCTCGGGGCCTTGTACGTGTCTGTGTGTATGCTGTGCTGTGGCTGTGTGCCTGACGTGCCTGGGGTTGCGTTGCTGTGGACTTCTGAGCAGTGTCCAAAGGACCCTTTCCCTTGAAAATCAAGAAATAGTTTACAAATTTAATGTAAGATCGAATAGAGATTGAACATGGGGTTCTCAGTATGCCAGTGAGCTCTTTTCCTTCCAAACCTTTCATTCCCATTAAAAAGCTCAGATCAGATACGTGTTGGAATGGAATCCAGTGGCTTCCCTTGCTGTCACATAGGGTTGCTCTGCCAAGTACTCGTGCACATTTTGAGGACTTATCCCTGCTTGGCTCCACTGACGTTGTGGGTACTCACCCTGAGCTTCTAAACTAGTGGCAGAGCTTTATAAAACAGGGCTTTTATGTTTACTTCTGGTGAGCTTCTTTTTACTACAGGGCAGCATTCTAGCAAAGGGCATCTTGCACCAGGCTGTGTAAGCAAACTGCTTTTACTCTTTCTTGTTTCTGTCCGTCCAGCCTATTAGCTGCCCTGTGGAAGCTAAGATATGTGCATCTCGCTAGCCGATGGGTAAAGCGTAGTTCATTTTGCTCTAAGCCATTTCTTGAGTTTATATTACAAAGGGTAAAATGCTTTGACGCAGCACAGAGCAGAGGTTCAGCTATTATGGGTGTAATTATCTCGATAAAGAATGTAGGACGGTTAAGTGCTGCTGTCAAGCAGTGCTGCATTTTAGACATTTCTGACAGGTAAAGAAGTCTAAGAAATAGCCACAATGCTTCAAATACCAGAGCACTATCCAGCATTCACACCGTCTTTTTTTATTTTTTTCATCTTCATTGCTTGCCAAGCTACCTCTTGTCTACAGAAGTGTGGTGCTTTCCTGGGCAGGCATTTAGGTGCGTGTGTCGATCTGCTTGAGGGTAGGAAAGCTCTGCAGGAGGATCTGGATAGGCTGGACCGATGGGCTGAGGTCAACTGCATGAAGTTCAACAAGGCCAAGTGCCGGGTCCTGCACCTGGGGCGCAATAACCCCAAGCAGAGCTACAGGCTGGGAGAGGAATGGTTGGAAAGCTGCCAGGCAGAGAAGGACCTGGGAGTGATGGTTGACAGTCGGCTGAATATGAGCCAGCAGTGTGCTCAGGTGGCCAAGAAGGCCAACAGCATCCTGGCTTGTATTAGGAACAGCGTGACCAGCAGGGCTAGGGAGGTGATCGTCCCCCTGTACTCAGCTCTGGTGAGGCCGCACCTCGAGTACTGTGTTCAGTTTTGGGCCCCTCGCTACAAGAAGGACATCGAGGTGCTTGAGCGGGTGCAGAGAAGGGCGACGAAGCTGGTGAGGGGCCTGGAGAACAAGTCCTACGAGGAGCGGCTGAGGGAGCTGGGCTTGCTCAGCCTGGAGAAGAGGAGGCTCAGGGGCGACCTTATCGCTCTCTATAGGTACCTCAAGGGAGGCTGTAGCGAGGTGGGGGTTGGTCTGTTCTCCCACGTGCCTGGTGACAGGACGAGGGGGAATGGGCTTAAGTTGAGCCAGGGGAGTTTTAGGCTAGATGTTAGGAAGAACTTCTTCACTGAAAGGGTTGTGAGGCACTGGAACAGGCTGCCCAGGGAAGTGGTGGAGTCACCATCCTTGGAAGTCTTCAAAAGACGTTTAGATGTAGAGCTTAGGGATATGGTTTAGTGGAGGGCTGTTAGCGTTAGGTTGGAGGTTGGACTCGATGACCTTGAGGTCTCTTCCAACCTAGAAATTCTGTGATTCTGTGATTCTGTGATTCGAGAGGGTGCAACAGATCCACTGAATACTCTCCCACAGACTGAAGACCTGGCTACCCTTATTTTGCTCCAGTGACCTTTCCTAAAGGTGACACAGGACCTTCTTCCTGCTTTTTCTCCTAAAACATCCACAAGTTTTGGTGAAGAGGTGAGCTCACGTTCCTCTTCCCCCCACAGTTATGCGAGCAGTTTCAGCTCAGCTAGGAATGCTTGATGTAATCTCCCGAAATTATGCATGTAGGTGTGTTGTCATTATTAGCCTGCTAGTGGCCATTTAGCTGTTTTATCTGGGTTGTAATTAAATGTGTGTTACCTGGGAACGAGTGAGAGGAGGTGGGTCAGGAAGCTGGAGCTTGAGACTGATCTGAGGCAGAATGTGTTTGGGCCTGCGGACAGGAAGCATCTTGCAAAGAAAGTATGTGCAAGTGTCTTCTAGCCATCACCGTGTCTTTCTTACTGAAAAAAAAGAGATTTCTGCTCCCTCAGAGTCCAATTTGTGCTGTGTTTTTTTTTTTTTCTTTTTGCCACTTGATGTAGATTTCATTTACAATGCTCTCCTCACATCACCCTGTCCATTCATGGGGCGTTGCTGCCTAACTGAGATAAAGTATTTTCCTCTAGTAAGAATACTTATTGTCCTCTGCAGAGGGGTGAGAAGGTGTGTGGGGTTTAAAGATGACCTGCACGGGGTGTGTGTTTGGTTTGAAGCATTTTAGGACCCTGCACAATGGTGACAGACTCTTTAGGTTATTTCTGGTAGAGGCCTGAAAGCTGTTTCTGTAGGGAGGGGAAGGGGAGCCGGGATATTAGGAGAAAGCCAGAAACACATGGGGGCTGTGCGGGTCTCTGAGGAAGGAAGCTGGCTGTGGCTGTTGTCAAGGAAGGGGTGCTGCTTCTCATAACCCAGAGGAAAGGGTGTGAAATGTGGTAATAATTGTAGGAAATAATTGTTGCTAGCGTTCCGGCTGGGCTGCACTGCACATTACAAGTGGAAATAAACACAGATCCCTTTGAATCTTGTCACCACGCTGCTTCAGACTTCGTGGTGCAAGGAGGAATGAAACCATGAACTAAAAGGGATCCAGCCAGCCTTTTATCCTCCTCTGTGGAGAGGGGAGGAGGTGAGCAGGCTTTAAATGGGCTACCTGCAAATTGCACGTCTTCAGTTTGAAGTCCTGCATGGGCTGCATGAGGCACAACACCTGTATAAGCTCCTGAGTCCTTTCACCTCTGGGCTACCTCACTTTGGGGATCTGGTTTTAACACTATATACAAAGGGTTTTTTTTGCCTTTTTTTTTTTTCTTTTTTTTCCCCTCCTCTCACTCTCCCTCTGTTCTGCCTCCAGGCCACGACTCCCTCCCAAACACCCTCTCTTAATCCCTGCACAGCCTTTGCCAGTCCCATCCCATTTGGGCATGCAGGGAGCAGTTCTTCTCTCGTTCACCCCCTGCGTCCAGGCTACATGTACAAATCCTCAGCTGCGAACTTTCGAGGAAATCTGCTTCCGTCTTTACGAGCTCCGACCTTCGCAGGCTGTAATTATCTTTCTCTGTCATCGCCGAGACCTCCTTCCTTCTGGTTTACCTCACGCAGGCACACATCCGAACACGTACACCTATATAGCATCCCCGCTTCCCCCGCGCCTCTTTAGCCTGGGCAACTTTGGGTCATCCTCACTGGATCTGCTCTGTCGCTGCCTCTCCGTGCCCCTTGCTGAGCTGCTCTGGGCTCTGCCTAATTTTCCTGCCGTCTGCTGAGCCAGGTATCACCCTCGGTCACCCCTTCCCCATGTGGATGATGAGGGGGGGTTGTGTCTGTCTGGGCTGGCCAGGCCTTGCTTGTGCCCTATGGAAATAGCCTCGGTGCTCGTCTCCTTTGAATGCCTTCCTAATCTTTGTGGGGAGATCCCTTTGTTTCAGCATCTCCCGCCCCCTTCCAACACCCAGCTTCATGTTAACTGCTTCGATTTTGTCGTTGTTAGTGCCCCTCTTGTCTGAGGCAGGCAGGCATCCATCTAGATAAGGGTGCTTTTAGATTTCAGCCTCTTCTGGACAGTGCACAGCATCCTGTTTGGTACCAAAATACTTATTAACAACTCATTCCTGGGGTGATGTTCTCCGTTGGTGAGGTTAAATTCTTATACTGATCCTTACATGCTAAAAAAAAAAAGAAGAAAAAAGCATTTTGGCACTTTGGCAATTAGTCCCAAGGGTGTCTGTACCTTTATGGAGGGCATAAAAGGAAAGTAGGATTTCTTAGAGAAGTGGCTTGGTGACATCCTACTGTGGGGAAAGAGGTATGGAAGAGGTGTTAAGATCTTATAAAGCTCAGAGTTGAAGATGGATGTAAGTATTGAGTCAGGAATGCCCCCTTCCTCCCCGCAGCACGGGAACCTGCGCGGTGCTGGGGGCTGCCTGGCCCCGTGCTGTGTGAGCAGGCTGCCTCTGGTTCTTGGGCTAATGCTTGAGCCTGTACAGTGCAGAGGAGGAAGAGCCTCTGAACGTGGGAGCGGAGTAGCGTTGCTGCATTCACTCCGGCTTGGATGTGCTCGTCTGATTTTGGTGTGGTGGGAGTAACAGAGGTGTCACCCTGGGTCTTCTCTACGCTTTTCCGTGGAAACCCTCTGGCAGCAGAGAAGGTGCAATCCAGAACGGGTGGATCCTACATCTGAGAGCAGAAACCCAGGAAAGCATCATTTTAAACCAAAACCAAGCCTTTTCATGCTGAAGCTCTCTGCATGCCCATCCCGTCTGCGCAGGGCACCCAGGTGAGGACTTTCCTGCCCTGTCCTTTGTCCCCTGCCTCCTTTTCCCCAGCTCACACGAGTTTGGAGTGGGAGAGGTCAGATGCTTGAAGCAGCAGGGCCGCAGGACAAAGGAATTTTTCCAAGAAAAGCCAAACAGTTTATACCCAGTTTTCATTTGCTTTTTCTTCTGTTTGGGAAGCTGCATGCTGCTGAATAATGAAAGGCTTGCTAGTTCTTGTATCACGAGCACTGAATTATTAAATCTCAGAATCTCTGATTTTGCTAAAGAATAATTAATGCGTATCTGCTTGATACACGCTGCAGATGTAATCAGGAACCAAGGTGCTCTTAGCAAGAGCTTTGTTAAAATTTACTTCCAGATACTGTCTTGCCAGAAGAGGAAAGAGCCTGTAGTCATGTTAAAAAAAAATAAATAAAATCCTTCAGGAAGCTGCGATGTTTGAGCAGACAGGATCAGGTACACATCGCGTTAAAGGCTGTTCTCATCTGCGGGGTTTGTCCTTTGTTAAATTTTCAACATGGATCCTCATACTTCAGTGTCAGCAGAAACGTGGGGAAAGCTGCAAGGAGTGCTCTGATTAATAGGAGGATGCAAGTTTTGGGCTTTGTTTGTCTCATTAGAGCCGAAGGAGCCGTTCGGGTGCTTAGCTTGGCCTCGTGCCCACCTGTAACCATATGGAACGGCACTCGATGGAATGCAGATAATAACTTCATTTTCTTTGCTATTTAGGTTCAAACTTGTGCTAACAGGTCCCCTCCCAAGCTTTGTTGCAACCCACTAGGTGAGCGCAGCAGGGAGATTCACCGCTCCGTGCCTCAGTTTCCCCGCACGGCGCACAGCAATAGCCACACACCTCTCCTCTTGTAATGCACTCGGGGTGGACGAATGAAAAGCCCCAAATACGAGCCCAACATGTAATTATTGGGCCGCCTGCTCGTACTTCAATTAGCCCGGCCATGGATGGGGAACACCCGTGAGGGTGAGCGCTGCGTTCCCCACATCACCGCACCACGGCTGAGCTGGGCCCTGGCCTTCAGCACCGGCAAAGGTAAACTCATCTCGGGAAGAATCTGCTTTAGAAGGGGACTGTCAGATTTTGGAGGCAGGCTGATAGCAGCGTGCGTGCCTTCCAGATGTGTTGGGGTCTGACGATAGGTATATGTGAGCTGAGGCTGTCTGTATGTCTTTAATCTTTCCATTCACGAGTAAATGTTTAAACCCTGCAAATAAACCAGTGGCTTTGAAAAAAAAAGTATGAAGCAATGACACAAAGCATTGCATTGCACCGTAGCGTTACACCAGTTGTGCAAAGCCTATGTGCAAAGGCTGAGGCCTCGGATTCAGTGCACATAGGCTGTGTCCCCATCTCACTGTTGAAGCTGCATGTGGGAATCAACAGTTTTGAGAAGCGAGACCTGTTGTTAGCAGTTCCTCCGTCTCCTCAGTAGGAGGAACTTTTCAAGGAGCCTTGAAAGCAGCGGGCAGCCCATGAGGCCATTTCACGTGGCTGGGAGCTGATCTTCAATGTCGCATCATTTTTTATGTCGTCAAGGAGTGATCTGATTAGAGTCGTGCGTTCCTCCATGAAAAGTTTGGGGAGTTGATAGTGATCCAGGAGGTTTGTGTGGACATCAATATATGAGACCAAATCCATGTCACCTGCTTTGATTTGTTAACTCAGCCTTGGATCTGCGTGTTGCTGTGTCTGCCACTAGTAGGACTGCATCTGGCTAGGTTACATTTTGTTCTCATCAGATGCTGTTAGGTAAAACGAGTAGTAAGCATAAAACTAGATCAAAGTGCCCCGAGGTTTTAGAAGCCCTGAGGTGCTTTGCTGTCTAGCAGCTGATGAAATCCTCCCTGTTTTTCATGGGTTTGTCTTGCTGCATCTCTTGTTTGATTTCAGTGTGCTTGCCCAGTTCATGCAAGCAGTGGTACCTTTCAGTAAAAAAGTCGTGTCCTTCAGGTGGAGCGGAGAGCCCTGACTTCCCTGCTGGGTATGTGAAATGTAACTTAATGGACGCAGCCTGAAAATCCCAGTCTCAGGGTATTCCCGATGTCAGCAAGCTTGCTCCAGTCCGGCCACTTGCTGCATCACATGCGCTGCCTGACAAAGTGCCTGCCTTTCTTCACCACTTCTCTCCTCTTCCCCTTCCATTGCTATGTTCTCTCCTTTTATGTGGAGGTGAGGATTATATTTTCCCTTCTGCACGTGCAAGCCTTCTCTGTCCCCCCTCCCTCCCTGCGTCGCTGCTGTTGTGTCTTCCAGCTGCCCGCCCTCCACAGCTCCTTCCTCTCTGAATTTACCTTTCACGTCTGCTCTTCTTACTCTCTCACCTGCAAACCCATTTTGTCTCCACTGCTGCATGTGCCAAACTTTTTTTTTTTTTTTTCCCCTAAAACAGCTCTGAAAGCCATTTTTTCTTCTCGATGAGCCTGTGATAAGCTTTCACAGAAGTGCAAGCCAGTGGCAGGGAGTCCCAGCCCCCCTTTGGGACAAATTCATGCACAGAAATGCCTGAATTTCTGCTGTGTCAATTTTTGCCAGTTCACCAGGGGTAAAATGTGGTTAAAATTGCCTGGGATTTCTGGGGGTATACCCCCGGTAGCTGAAACAATGGGAAATGGAAGTTGCTAAATGTAAATGGCATCTCAACAGCACTTAAAAGATTAAAAAAAATATATGTACCTATAATTTCATTATAGGTACCTGTAAAAGAACAAGGGGAAAGTGGCTGGGCTTGATTTCGACACGATCAGCAATTGCTTGTTTATCTGAACGTTCTGCATAACTTCCACCTAGGTTCTGCTGATGTGTGTGGTCTGTGGATATCTGGCTTTGGAGCAATTCATGGTAACCCAGGTTTCATAGGAACGGTGTTAGAATATCTTGCAATACTTTTTTCACGCACCTTGCCTACGCGGAGTGTTTTAACTTCTCTCTTTCAGTTATGCTTAGCATGCAAACCCAGAACTCGTTTGTAAATATTAGCGAAATATTTTCTTGGTATGCAAGCTGTCTTACTAACTCAGGCTGCAGCCGCGGTAGCACAAAATCACAGTGCAGAAAGCCAGAGGTATGCAGGATCCAGGCCAGTGGCTGTGCCTGGCGCGGGAGGAAAACCCTGCGGCATCCCTCACCAAAACTCCCCTTCAGCAAACCCTCCCTTGGTGTCCTCGGTTGTGCTGTCTGGGGCGCAGCTCACAGGCCAAGAAAGCAGACCAACTTGCTGCCGCCTACTCTTCTGACACTGGGAGGAAAAAGAAAACAAGACCTGGTTCCTGCGCGTCCATTTCTTCCAGATGAAGTGAGGTGTCGCAGCGCGGTGTGGCAAGCGCTGGTGGCTGTGTTCCCCGGCCGGCAGGCAGCTCCCTGCCTTGCTGCGGTCTGCACCGGGTTTTTCTTGGCAGATGCTTCCCGCTGGTGTTGGCAGGGCTGGCAGGGGGCTGCAGCGAGGCTTACGGCTCGTGGCTCCCACCGGTCACATCACTCGGGTTGTCACCACCAGCCTCGGGGACCCTCCTTGCTCAGCCCTGCAGCCACCTCCAGCTCATGGCATCGAGGGCTCGGCTGTGAAATGCTGGGGTATAGCCAGTCTGGGGATGATTTCTTTGTTATATTTTTAATGTTTATTTTCCCCCCTGCTCAACACCTTTTCCACTACCTTCCGAAGGTCAGGAGCTGCAGATTAGGTGCTGTCAAGCTTGCACTTGTTCAGCTGCTTGGGAAATCGGAGCCCAGGTTGCCTTCTTCCAGGCTTCCTGAGCGACTGCGGGTCCTCCAGGTTCGGTGCTTCAGGTCGCTGAGTCACATATTGCTGCTGGTGGTGCATCGTCCTGGCTTCTGGGCACGGCTCTGCAGCCTTGTCTCACTGTGTGCTCCGTTTCTGCGTGGTCTGGAGGCAACTTTGGTCCTTCCCTTGTCCGAAGGATCTCCCACAGCTCTCGGCAGGGGCTCGCAGAGCAGCTCTGGTGTGTCCAGCCCCGTGCTCTGCTACAGGGAGTGCGAGCGAGGCGGTGAGGATTTGCCTTTCAGCACCAGCTAGCACTTGGAGCTGTTGGGACATGTCCTGAGCTCACCACACATTCAGGCCCTGGGATCCCGGGAACGCCGCGGTGGCTGCATGCTGGGAATCCCACGGTGTTGTGGCAAACAGGCTCTGCTGATCACGTCCCAGAACATTTGCAGCTACTCCGTGGTCGGATGGGCACGGCGCCTTCACAGCTCTGGCCCAGCCCTTGAAGCTGCCAGCTGGTAGTGCCACAGCCTGGTGCTGGAGGTCTCTGCAAGCCCACCAAGGTGCTGGCCACAGGAACGTCCTACAGCACCCGCTCACCTACCTGAGCTCCATGCAGCTCCCTCTGACTGGGGTGAGGGGCAGGGCATGGGCCTGAGAGGAGAAACGGGAGGATTTGTGTTTCATCCCCACCAGAAAACCATACAGGGGTGCAACGGGGCGATGGCGTCCCCAAGGGAACAGAGCTGGTGTATGGATTTTGCACCCATTTGCGTGGCCGCTGACAGCACCTTGACCCCGACACGCTGCTGTTTCCCCGCTGGCTGTCATTACCTTCCAGGAAACAGGTGGAAAAAGTGTCCAGGAAAAACACGCCGGGTTTGTGCAATACGCACGTGTGGTTTGGCAGCTGGGGCTGACAGGCGTGTCTCCATCCAGCGCTGTGGTTGTTGGTGCAAAACGGCAGGAAATGGGACCAACAGATCGCTTGGACACCTGTCTGTGCGTTAACTCAAACACCCCAAATATTTCACGGACAGAAGTATCAGTAACACAAGAACGTTTAATTTAAATACTGCAAAAATCCGAACCAACATTTTTTTTGTCTGTTTCTCACACCAAGACTGAGCATTGCCAGGCCTTTGTCGCTGCCTTCTGCTCCCCCCGTTTGGTGCATTTCCCCAGAACAAATCTTTCCGGTTACTCATGGCAGTGATGCAAGGGCAGCGGCAATCCCGTCCAACTCCCTTCCCCTCCTTTCCCCCAAATTTGCGCCTGCTTACATGCGCTTTGCGCAACCGCAGATGGATGAGCCCGTGGATTCCTGCGGAGGCAGGAAGAAGAAGACCATCAGGAAACTCCTGGATCATGAAGCCTGGTGCGACTTCTCAGGCTCCGCTTTCTACTTGGAGATCAGGACGATGGCAGAGCCCTAACATTTTTGTGTCTGAAGACTCGTTGATCAAGATCAAGGCTAGGGCTGAGCCCCGTGCCGTGTGAGGTATGGAGGAGGGCAGCAGACCCTGAGGACGGGAAGGAGAAGGCTGCTCACAGGCTGCTGCTCCACCAGCAGAAGTGCTTCATCACGTCTTTTACCCACTGCCACCCTGGAAGGGCCCCGTGCCACGAGCAGGGAGGTGGCAGGGGGCATGCGACCCACCTCTGCCCCCCATAAAGCAGCGCCAGCTCCCCTCTGCCTGCACAGCCTCCCACGTGAAAGCCCTGAGCCCAGCAAACCCTTCACCAACCCCATCCATCTGTTTTTTCTTCTTAAACAGGCATGAAGTCCTGCTTACAAACTTTTTTCATATTTATTTCTGGGGAGGTCAGAGCCCTGATGCATTTATCAGCAAGGATATACCTTTAAGTCACTTAAAAGTGAGCAAATGGTTCTCTCTAATGCCTCGCTAAACATTACATTAAAGCGGTTTGCAAACATTCAGCTGCTATTGTAAACTGCAGATACCCCCCTCTTTTTTCCTTTTACATGTCTGAGCTGCCCTGAAGCGGAGATGGAAACTACTGAAATTACAGCATGACAGCAATACTGCACAAGTGAGCAATCTAGGATTTCTTTTGTGTCTCCTTGACTGACTAATCTGTAAAAACAGCTGGAATGAAAGGCATCCGGCTTCATCCTCGGAGAAAATAAGTCTTCAGGTATTTTGCCGAGTAATCGCAGGGGCAGAGAGCTGGGGCTGCTTGTGGGGCCCCTCGCCCGTGCTGGCTCTCCCCTCTGCGGTGCGGGTGGCCCCGGGGATGGCACCAGGCCCCTCGGAGATCCCCCTCTTGCAGCACCTGCCTCTGGTGCTCTGGCCACCCTTGTGGGTGCAGTCATTTTCCTCTTGCAGCATGGAAATCGTTGCTGCTTTTTGTCTTGCCTTCCACCAGAATACTAGTTTCCCCGAGTGCATATTTGAAAACCTTGTACTTGTGCTGATATCCAGCACCAAGTGATAAAGGAGCTCCCACCCATCTGATCGCTGATGCCCATGCTGTTGGTGCTCAGGAGGCACTTGGATAACGCACTCAGTAATGTGCTCTAACTTCTGTTTGGCCCTGGGGTGGGCACTCGGTTGGACCAGATGATCTTCCTAGGTCTCTTCCAACTGAACTATTCTGTTCTCATCTATTGTACCACTTTTTTTTTTTTTTCAATTTAAAGATAATATCGATATAGAGAAGATAGGGATGGAGCTGAACATACTGTGTGTCTTTAGGTTGGATTAATCCAGCCTGATTTTCAGTGCACCTACCACTGAAGCTGTCATGTTTTTCCTTGCTGAGGCTGTTCTGCAGACCTTGGTCCTGCTACACAGGGTCCCACCTTGCCGGTGGAGCTATTCCACTCAGTCTGGATTGACCCCAATTTTTACTGCAGGTGAGAGTGTCATGGGTTGAAAGAAGGAGCTGAAAGGCCGAACCCTCTTTGTGCAGGGGCTGCAGGTGCTCTCTAAGCTCTCCCCGTCCTTCTTCTCGAGGTGGCCACCACGCGTGGTGGCTGGGCAGGCTGGTGGCTCGTCCACCAGGGATGCGTTGATCTGCGCAGCTTGTGAACGAGCAGCCACTCCTCCCCAAAGAATGTGCTCAGGAACACTGGCCCTATTAACTTATTTTATTTGGCGGTATTGAGGGGAAAAAAAAAAACACCCTCTGTTGTCAGTATTTTCCTTAAATAGCTGGTTCTGGAAACAGGAAATTCCTTTAACTCTGGAAACAGGAAGCAGATATGACTATTACATATTTGTTTTAAATCTTTCAATTATCCATTGCTGCCCCTCACCTCTGACTTGCTTTCCGCTCCTCGGTGAAATTCAGTATATTCAGTAAGCCATGATCTGTGGGTGTTGTGCAAGACCCGGGGTTATGCTGCCATGCAGTCATAAAGCTCCCCTTGTGACATTGTTTTGCCATAACACTGCCAGAGCCGGTGGCTTTTGCATCCACCGTGTTTATGGCACGTGTGAGCACCAGAGGTTCTTCTGTTCAACGAGGTGTGACCCAGAGGTACGGGCTGATGACTCAATAAAATCAAAGCGAGGGGGAAGATGAGAATCATCTTCACAGAACTAAATTAAGGGCAATTTATTTGTTTATTTATTTTTATTTAAGACTTGTTATAAGAGCCTACTGACAAGGAAGTGTATAACAGTGCAAGTAGAATACTTCTAGAAATTTAGGGCCAGAAGGGACTTCAAGGTATCTCCTAGTCCATCTCCTTGCCCCCAAGAAGGATAGATATTTATCTTCAAAACCTCTGATGAGGGTGATTTCACAACCTGTTAAAAAAAAAATAAAAATGCCAGGCTTTCGTTCTCCGTGCAGTCAAAACGAATTTTCTTACTACCCTCTACTTAAAACTTGCAAGCTGTAGAGGAAGGTGTTTTTCTGCTTGCAGAACTGATAACTGCCCCTTCCATGCAGTTACCTGGTCTCAATACATCTTGGGATGTATTTGGCACCTCTGTTGCCTTCTCTCCACTCAGTCTTCTGAGCTTTTATCTATAGATCATTCTTCTAAACATGTTGCTTGCTTCTTGGACGCTATCCCAAATGTGCCCACCTCTTTTTGCAAGGGTTATTTCCCAGGCCAGGCAAAGTCTTCCATCTGAAGCCTCACCGCGGCTGAGCAGAGAGCAGTAGCTGCTACCTCTCAAGATGTGTCTGTGGTTTCCTCTAAGCTTGTGCCTTGGTGGTCTTTGCAAAAGCTGTGTGCTATTGACCCTTGGTTGGTTTGCAGCCCTCTGTACTTTCGGTGTCTCAGGGGTACCGCTGCCTCTCCATTTTATTCCACTTTTGTTTTTGTGGATTTTCTCCCTGCTAAGCAGAGCACTATGCTATTAACTATCCTGGGAATTTGCTGGCTTTGAAATAATCACAAGCAGGGTCACAGTGCCAAGTTTTGGGTTGGAGTAACTGTTTTTTCTGCTTCCAGACCTTGATGTAGCTCCAGAAAAATAAAAGTGTTTACGGATACATTATGAATTAGCACCTTGGTTGCCAGCCCTTTGTAGCTGAGCCCCAGCTCTGGTGGGATGCTCTTGTGCTGTGAATGTCCTCAAGCCAGGACAAGTGTGCAGACCCTCTCCCCGCTGCAGTGGCAGGAAGCCTGTCTTGTTCAGAGACCCCACAGGTGTGTTAAGGTTTTGATTCACTTCTGGGGAGTTCACAATCCATAGCATCCCATCCGTACTTCGAGCAGCACGTCAGTGCCCTCGTACCACCACGTAGCCTCCGCCTGATCCCCAGCATCAGGTCTAGCCCAGGACACGGCTGCTTTTGAAGTTAACTTCATTAGCTCTCAGCAAAGGGTAGTTGCTGTCGGCAAGGGATCCTGAAGCAGTTGACACACCAGCAAGGAAATAAAACAAACCAGAAATAACTCTTTGTTTTAATTCCAGCGTAACGTGTCGGAGCAGTTCAAGTATGCTTTGGCATGCCGAACGTTCATGGTGTTTTTTCTGCATTGGTTAGTTTGAAAAAATAGTGATCGATGGCAGCTGAAAGAAGAAATGTGTGTCTGTGTCTCTGAGATCAATGGCTCTGCAGCTCACGGGCAGACCGCACTGACCGTTCTGATACTCTCTTGTGCTGGGCATGTTCAGTGCTTTTCCCTTAGAAACATGGACAAATGAGTGATTAGCTGCTAGGCAGAGACAAGCTTGTAAATGGAAGAAATGGAAGGAAAAAGAAAGGATAAGGAGTACTTTTTTTTTTCTTCTTTTTCTTTTTTTTTTTTTTCCATTTTTTTCCCATTTTTATTTTTCCCACATTCAGAATAGCAGTTTTTTTTTGTTTGTTTGTTTGTTTTTGTTTTTTTTTTTTTTTTTCTGGGTCAAGTTTCTTTAGAGCCCATTGGGGTCCCTGGGTGAGTTTACTTGTGTCGGTGGGAGTCTTGCCGCAGTCCTGTAATGGTGACAACTTATTTTTCCAGCTCTCTCGGGGAGCAAGTTGGAAATCCTGATTCCAGCACAGGGGAGTGGAGTGGCCAGCTAACCAGTCTGACTGGGCGGTTTTGATGCTGTCTTCACAGGCTGCAGAAGCTGAATCTGTGACTTTTGTTCAGTGTCCCTGAGCCAGGGTACTGAGTTTGTGCCTACTTCTGTGCAGCAGCTCTTGACCGTGTCAGCTTACTGGGTGTACCAAGGTCGTTTTGCACAGGGGTTGAATTTGCTGTGTACGCATCGGTGACTTGCAGGGCACCTGAGTGGGTGCGAGGGACCAGCTTGGGTGCAGCACTGCTCTGCCTCTGCCCAGGGATGTGGCTCCTGGCCACATCAGAGGAGAGCTGCTCCCGGAGAACCACCCAGGGTGCCCAGATCCACCTCCTGTCTTTCCTTTGACTGTGAGGTTTATTCAGGCCTCCTTTCTCTGCTAGAGGTGGGTTTTGATGGTGTGCAAAGGGAAGGGGTCTCCGGCAATCTGTCAGAGCTCCGCATTTTCTCAAAGTGTTTTGTCATCGGATGCTAAGTGCCTGTGGTCATGTAGGCTTCAAGTTTGAGCCAAAATTCCTGGAAGAGGTATGTTTCCCCCACTAATGCTCTTCTAATTATTGCTACTCCCAGCAATGTATACGAAGGTGCCAATCATTCCTCTAGTTTTCCCCAAGTGTGAGGCACTGAGCACGGTCTCTTGGACTGCAGCTCGTATTTGTCTAGTGTGACGTCTGTCTTGCTACAAATAATTTACCTGCATCGAATTCTCATTATGCTCCTCCTTGGTATGTGAATCAGAGGGCTCTCTTGGTGTAAAGCACACTGGCATTTTGGAGCATGACTCATACTGAAAGCATTAAGTTTTAAAGGCATTTAGCATATTCATGTGCATTTCATAGTGAGTCATGCCTTGTGAAAAATGGTAGCTAGGTTCCCTCTGCTGCCCTGACAGGGGCTTGTCCTTTTATTAAACCATACAAGATCTCTGCTGCCAGCCTTTCATTTCAGTGAATGCGTGGTTGTGAAGTTTGTTGCTGTCGTGCTGGACAACTATCTAATCTTCCAGCTGTGGCTTCACATCTATGCATTTTAGCATTTATGCCAGTTTATATGGCAGTAGCTAATCATGTATACCAGTCAGAGTGCTGGGTTTGCTGATGGTTGGGGCCTGGAGAGCGTGCGCTGTGGGAGAGGCTGAGGGACAGGGGCTGGAGAAGAGGCAGCTTTGGGGTGACCTTACTGCAGCCTGCCCGTACCTATGGGGATGTTAAAAAGATGAAGCCAGCCTCCAAGGGACAATTGTTGCAAACTGAAATGGGATTTTCTGAGCAACTATTAGAAAAAAAGTAAATCTCTGGGAGGATAATTAAACACTGACAGGTTGCCCAGAGGGGCTGCGGGTGCTCTGTCCTTGGAGGTTCTCAGTGCCCAGCTGGACCAAGCCCCACACAACCTCGCGTGGAGTCAGGGTGGCCCTGCTGGAGCAGGAGGCTGGGCTGGAGACCTCCCGAGGTCCGTCACCACCTCATCAGCCTTATGTAGTGACCTCCCCTAACACATCGCCTCTGGAGGGGAGCCAAATGCACATGGCCTGAGCTGGTGGCCTTTGGTACCCCGCTTCTGTGGGACCTGTAGAGACTCCGTGCTGTCTGCATTAAACTTGGTGTTAGTGGGCGATTCTGTTGCTGGTTGACTTCTGCCTGCCTAATCACATCCCCCCCCGCCATCACGGGCAGGGGTGGCGGGCTGTGTGTCCGCGCCCCTTTGCGTTTGTGCTTGTGCTCTCACGCGGCCCCAGGGTGAAGTGAAGCTCGCAAATATGTCTGGAGTACAGAGGAACACCTGCGATATATACACAGCTTTAGGAAGGCAGCAGGGAGAGGCCTCTGCTCCCGGGGACGGGCCGGTGCCGCTAGGGGCCCCTCCAGGCGCGGGGATGGCAGCCGGCCTGGGCGCGACATGGCGACATGGCGGGGCCTGCGGGCCTCACGCCTGGGGCCTGGGTTAGCCCGGCTTAGCGGGGTTAGCCCGAAGGCAAGCGGGCTCCTTCCCTCTTGTGAGCCCTCTGGGATTTTCGGTGTGTAATTTTTAACTGAATGCACAAAGGGTGCAAATGTTTTTATTTTTTTTAATTAATGTGAGGGAAAATACATCCTTCCGCTTTTAGCAGCCCCTGGGGACGATGGGTCTGAACAAGCACAAGGGAGCAGGCTGGCTGCTGCTCTGGCAGGACCAGCTGAACTGGGTGATGCTGCACGTCTGACTGTGTCAGAGGCTCGGAAAGCATCCTGCCAGCCTCCTGCCCCCAGGCTCTGCTCACTGTGCTGCCAGGGGCAAGAAGGTCAGGCGCAGTCAGATCCTTTATCCTTCCCCCCTCCATTTATTTTAGGTTAAAATTACTTCAGCAGAAAGGAAGGCAGAGGAGATGCTTTCTAAACTCTCTGCTTCTTTGTCCACCACATCACCACAGCGGTGCCACAGGCAAAGTTGAGCTGAGCTGAAGTGGCTGAAAATGGTGTGAGTCCGGCCCCAGCAGCGGACAGGGGCAGCTCTGTTTCCAAATCGGACTCGGTGTATCTGTGAACACTGGTCTTTCTGCTGGCACACAGTGTGACAGTGCACGAAAGCTAAGTGGTGAATATTATCTCTGCCTTTTAGCTATAGATTATTTTATTCTGCCTCTACTTTGCACATTATCCAGGAAATCTGCCCCCTTGGGTCACTGATACTTTTCTTCCTTTATTATCTATTTCCTTCCTTTTTTCCCCCTCTTCTCTCTCTTTTCTCCTTCTCTGTGAGTCTCCTACTTTTTTTTCTTTTTCTCCCCCTTTCTTACAGTTCACACCTTTGACATCCTACAGCATCTTGGGGTCAGGCTGCTTGTGGATTCAGGTAGACAACAAAGTACTGGTGTAGCTTTGCTCCTCATCCAATTTTTTTTGTTTTCAGTCATGAGGGAAGAAGTTACCGGTGCTCAGAAAATTCCAGCTGTGTAAGTTCATCATATGGATTGTGTTTGGCCGTTGCAAAGTATATTTGACAGCACCCAGCTAAGTGGCTAAATGCCTTGATGATTTATAGACCACTTAGGGAGGAAACGTAGTTATTCATTTACCTCATCAAAACACAGAAGTTCACTGTTAATGAGGATAGTTCATCACAGCCCGGTCGCATTGACATAGTTTGAGATGCAGGGAGGGCAGCTCAGAGACCCAATCCAGAGCTGCTTGGGTGCTCATGTTACTGGTGTTACTGGGTTCTGTCCTGTAACTTTCTAGTATAGAAAGTGTATGTCGTGTGTATATAATAGTAAGCATTATGCATTTTAAAAATGTCCCAAACTATTTTTTCAAACACAGGGTAACCCAGCAGCACTGAAGTACTCCTTCACATTCAAAACCTCCATTGAAGTTTGGGTGAGCACTTTTGTGAAAGCGATACCTATATAATCACTTCAAAACAAACATACATAATCAACTGATGAAAAGCACCTTTCATGCTGTTCATCCCTTTCTTTACCTTTCCAAAATCATTACAAAGTCAGCTTTATTTTTTTTCTTTTTCTTTTTTTTTTTTTTTTTAGTTCTGAGACACACCAAATCAGGTTTTTCAATATGCGTGCAATTCTTTCATAATCTTAAGTAATGGCAGCACGAGGAATGTACTTTTTAGCTGAAACTTGAGCTCCCAACTTTCAGCCTTACAGTGAGACTTTGTATTTGCATTTTTAAGCTTGTAAAAGTAGGGAGTTAGAAGTTCTGGCAAGCCATGCTTTAGCATGTTGCAATAACACTGCGGCTGCACTGCTTGTCTGCACAGCTCACCGTCTGCCTGTCTCCAACCCTTCACTTCTTTCCTCTTCGTATTGCTCAGGTCTGAGTGACTGTCTTAAAAATTCACAGGCTTCGCATGCATAGTATCTTCTGCTATTTAAGAGTAAGAGTTTCCAAAGTGAAAAACAGCTGCAAAAATGTTTAGGAACCTAGAATAATGGTGAAAGGGAAGCAAAGCCTTCAAGATCAATAACTTAAAAGATAAAGATAAATTCCTACTAGCTCACTTTCCTACAAAATACATCTCTCTATGGCTGAACTAGGATGCCCTGAATAGCAGTGGCTTGCATGTACAATATTTATTTTATCCTGGGCTCCTTTTTGAATTCTACAGAGGAATTTGTTTTCCTCTATGCAGATGCATTAATTTTGGTATAAAGTTTACATTTACACGTTCTTTACAGTGTAAAAGGTATATTTGGGTGAGGTGGTAGCAGGTAAGAAGTGAAATGGGGGCCTGAGCCCTGCTTCTGTGTGGGTCACAGGAGTGAAAGAGGAGGGCCGCGGGCTGTCTGGAAGGAGTAACGCTGCTTTTGGAGTTGCTACACCTTCCAGTAATCATTTTAAAACGTGTGACCTTTGGGGAGGGGAATTGCAGCACAGACTTCTGTCGAGCACCCTGGGGAGATCAATAGGAAAAAATTTGGTCAGGTGCTGCGCTTTCCATTCCTCCCACATCTTCCTTCCCAAGTCTTTCTGGTTGTTCAGCCCTCATCATTTTTTCCTTTTTTCCCCCTCCTCCTGCTATTGTAGTCATGTTTCTTCCACCTCCCTCCACTTGCTCTATTCCCTGTTATCCCTGGTCCTTCTCTCTCTCCATCTTCATTGTCCATCACTCCCCCATTCCTACCCCACAGTCTCAGTGCTTTCTCCTGCCCAAGGGCTTGCCTCTCCTTCCTCTCCTTATCTCATCTTCCAGTACTGCTGGGGCGTCACCAACCAGCACACGAGAGTGCAGTGTCACTTCACCACTGTGGGCTGAGAAATAAATGCCCTGCCCCACAAACATTAATGACTTTTGGTAACATTTCTTATTTATTATTCCACCTGAAGTCAGAGCAGACTTAGCTCAGCTCTGGCCTCCCAGTGATGTTTACTTTCCAAAGCACTTTGATAACAAACACGGCAAAAGGGGCATGAGAGGGAGAATGGGAAAAAAAAAATACTCTTGCTTTCCATCTCTGTGTCTAGTTGTGCTTTATTTGGGTTCAGAGGATGATCCCCTTCTACTGAAGGGAGTATAAATGATCAGATTTCACTTCTGAGCAGCCTGTGGAATAGCCCAGGGTAAGTTATTCCTAGAAGACGCTTTCCCCTTGTTAAATGGGCCATTAAAATTTGGAGCTAAATACCGTAGCAGGATGATGAGAGAAACAAACGGGGGGAATAGTTTCCTGAAAGTAGGCAGAAAGAGCTGTTACTCGTATTCACTCATCTGCTGAGGCTATTATTAGGCCTGTGTGGGAACAACCTAACAAAAGGAGGAAGCTGGCAAGAGGCAAGCCAGGTGACAGGGATGTCCTAAGGAGCTGAAGGCATGTCATCCTTGCACGGAGACGTGGTGGTTCCTCCTGAGGAGGTTTCTTCCCCACTTCTTATCTCTGCCCCCTGCCCCCAGTACAGAGCATCAGAGGGAGGGGAAGGCTTTAGAAAGAAACCCATTGCACGTGTCAGTGGTGCTGTTGGTGCTGCTCTGTGCAAGGCACTGAGGGGAGGAGCTGTGGGGCAAAGATTGCTCTCCTGGAGATCTCGGGGTGCTCACCTGACGGATGTGCTCCTCCGGGGCTGTGGGGTTGAGCCAACGGGAGCAGGTGCTGCTCTTCTCAGGGAGAAGAGGGAGCTCTGGTGGGTTCTGGTTCGAGCCTTGAGGCTGCTTCAGAGAATAGCAGAGGATTAGAGCTTGCCTGCTTTCTCTGTCCCCTGCTGGCAGATCACTTTTGACCCCAGTCACGTTTAATTAGCTCCGATGGGTAATTAAAAGACTCCTTCACAGGAAGTTTGGTGGTCATCCCTCCCAGCTTTCATAAACCACTAGATCTGGGATGTAGCGGCTGCTTCGGGATTTAAGCACCCTGTCTGTCCTGTTGTAGCTTGGAGGAGACAAAGTGTATTAATGGGTAGCAAGGTTTTGCATCCGCTTAACCAAATTATCCTTCTTTGCCATATTTCACTCTTGCAGATGCTTCTAATAGGTGCTGATGGGTGTGCTGTGGCAGAAGAAAATGACATTTGCGTTGCCTGCTAAATTAGTTTCTCTGATAAAGCGAGGCTACCAGGATGACCCACCTGACTCCTGTGATATTTTTATAAAGAACGAAATTGAGTACTGCTGTTATGATTAGTGTATTAAAAGTATTAGGTTTGTTGTCTTAGCTGTACTGTGTTTTCTCATGCTCTCTCTTATGCTGATTGCTAATGACAGGCTTTGGCAGGAGCTAGAATAGGCAGTCTTTCCTGTGATGGGAACCAGATGGATGGTTGTGCTCGGGCTGCCCCTCCCACCCAACAGAAAGAAAGGGAAGGGGGGAGCCCTTTAGGGGAAGGACTGGTAGAAAAGTCAATGAGTGGTGGAGGACCCGTTTTCCTTTCTCCCCTGCTCCTCTTGCCTCAAGGCTCCTGGTTTTGCAACTCTCAGTCGCGCCCTTGGCATAGGCTCCTTGGCTTTCAAGGGATTGTGCTGTATGTTACATTTTCATTACCGGCACAATTGATGGAAAATCACATTTTATTATGTGAAAAATGCAGTGTTCTCGACTGTCAAAGCTCCATTCAGCTGGAAAAAATCTATGTGAGGCACTCTTTTATATTTCATGTATTTTGTGCATTGCTTGGAATGAAAAAATAATGAAAGGCTATATTTTGTCAACTTTTGCATCTGTCTGACTGGCAGCACTGACTGATTTGTTTTTTAAATGTATTTATTTCTTGCACTAAGCACTATTATTCTCCACCCATTCACGATAGATGCAAATAATATGTGGAATGGTGGGAGAAGATAGATGCAAATTGTTCAGTCCCTCCAGGTAGGTCTGCAAAGGAACTGGAAATGTGATTGCAGCGTGGAAAAGCATAGAAAAATACTAGCTTTAAATGAACTGCAGCAGTGATAGCAGGGCCGCTGTCTGTCTGCATTTCAGGGTTCTGTGGACACATCTTTTTCACTTTTTTTTTTTCTTGAATAAAGAAAACAGACACATCTTATTTATTAGATGTGTCTGTATCTGATGTATCTGATTAAGACACATCTTTTTCACTTTTTTTTTTCTTGAATACGACCATCGGCCCAGCCCTTTTCTGGGAGTGGCATTGCAGGAGACCACCGGTGCTCCCGTAAGTGACTGGAGACAAAATCGAGTTGTTCTGTGCTGCTGACTGGTGGGACGTGGTCCCAGGCACCTTGGCTGTGCTCTTCAGCACAGCACGAGCCAGGAACTTGGAGATGACCCTGCCCAACCCTCCCTGCATGACCTGCTGGGGCCTCAGCAGCCAGGGGGTTGTACTCCATCGTAAAGCCATGCCTGTGATTCAGGATCTCCTCTCTAGCCGAAAACAGTGTCTTCTTTTGTTACAACGTCACTTTTTTAATGTCAGATTTGTCTTCCTACTTACTGTAATTGCATTTTCAAGCAAAGAGTCTGTGGAAAGAGGTGTCAGGGTGCTACTTCTCAGCATTGTTTCATTATTGCCACCTATAAAAT
The DNA here is from genome assembly GCF_009819795.1 of Aythya fuligula. NCBI lineage: Eukaryota > Metazoa > Chordata > Aves > Anseriformes > Anatidae > Aythya > Aythya fuligula. The sequence continues at coordinate 20,613,409 of NC_045562.1, read as the reverse complement.
TCACTCCTTATTCCAGCTAAGATTTTAACGTGACACAAATTTTCAGTTATTCTAGTGATGTCTTTATTCTTGCTAGATTCATGCAGATTTCTTTCAATGAAAAAAAAAAAAAAGTGAGTAGTACAAGCTCACAGAGAAATCTAGAAAATCCTTCCTTGGAGCCGAGATGTTATTTATCTCTGCATTTCTTGGCTCCTACCCCCCTGCGTGTTGTGTGTTGGGGTGTGTGCTAAAAGTAGTTCCAAATACCTGAAATTGCAGAGATTAACTTGGTTTCCTTTTCTGACAAACTGACTGTTTTCGAAGAGCTGGCTACTAAGAAAATGAGCCGAGAAAGACAAACTATCGGTTGCATTGCCCAGGCCAAGGGTTATGGGGGCAAACCCATTGCCTGGACTGCATTTGCCCCATGACTACCTGACACCATTTCAGTTAACTAGTGTACGGCTACATCTCCCCAGGTGTTCTGCACAGGTACAGGAATGGCTTCACAGAGATTTTGTAAAGCCTTCAGACATTTTAGAAAAATTTTGAGGACTCAACCTCCAATGTAATTCCCAGAACCATCTTTTCTCAAAATGGGAGCTCAACTCTCTGCTCGTTTCCCAGCAAAAGCTGCTGTGGATCTGCTGGAAACCATTCCTGAGGGACTGGAGGTTGGGATGGTTTGTCGGGCTAGCTGGACAGCCAGCTTGTGGGCCTCGTGGGGACTGGGTCAACCAAGAGCTCTTCAGTGAGGGCCATGAGGGAAATCTTAGGCCTGAGACCTTCGTGGCTGGAGGAGGGTGCCTTGCTAGGCCTTTGTAGTGAATGGGCCTTGAAATTCTTCTGAGGGTGTTGGGCTCGTGAGAGCTTGCTGGCCTGGGTAGTGCGTGGCCAGCAGCGCACTGATCTGCAATGGTGAAATGCTAGGTGACCTGGGAGAATGAGGCTGGGAGTGAGTGAGGACATCAGACACAAGAAGACCAGAAGAAAACTCAGGTGGGAACGGACCTGAGGAGGTCTCTAGGCCAGCCTCCTGCTCTGGACAAGGCCAGCTTTGAGATCAGACCAGCTTGCTCAGGGTTTTGAGAGCCTCCAAGGTCTCAGACAGCACAGCCTTGCTGGGAAACGTGCTCCAGGACATTCCTTATGATGTGCTGTTCATGCCTCACTTTACAGATGTTCCTGAGAATCTTTTTGTTAATGACTCCGCTCCCTCAGTGCCTGCGTGGAGCCCACACAGCCCCGTGGCTCTCCTGGGGCTGCACTGGTGGGTGCCTGAACCTGGTGGCGTGTCCCTGGTGTAAGCCTTCAGAGAGTCGTGCACCTCCCGATGCCTTGGCTGCTGATGGAAAGCTGAGCCTTCCCGGATGGGACATGGTGCTGGGCTCCGTGAGCATTTGTATTTTTTAATCTGCTGCCTAAAGCGTTGTCTTGCTTGCTCAGACAAGTCCTTTGCTGCATCAGGAGTGTGTGGGAAAATAACCGAGTCAGTATAACCAGAGGAAAATACATGACTGTCTGGTTGGACATTTGGAGCTGAACGAGCTTGTAATTTTTTTTATTTTTTTTTTTATTTTTTCTAAGCAACACCCTTAAAAAAATGCAGCGTGAATGGGTGTGAAATATGGAGAGAGTTTGCTTCCTTCTCACTTAGGCATACATCCAAGGGGGGAAAAAAAAAAAAAAGACAAAAGTAAATATACAGACAGCTATTCCTAAGTGCTTTGGTATGGCTTTAGAGAACCCAAAGGCTCGGTGTATGTGACTGGCAGGACATCAGGTCTTTTCTGCTCAGATTACCTGTGAGGGTGTGCCACTGAGGAGAGGAGAAGCCGCGGGGATCACCTGGGCTGCTTCACTTGTGCCTGCTTCTCCTCGTGAGCCAGCGCCTGCATCTGAAGGAAGGACCCCCGGCACCATGTGAGTATGGGAGGGCAAACCACGTCCCGTGCCAGCGGGAGGAATATGGGGCTGCGGGTGGTCAGGCGTGGAAAGGGGCTGGGAAGGAAGAGGAAATGTGTCCAGGCTGAGGCAGTTCTGAATTCCTGCCTATTAAAAATGCTGAGTTATTTCGCTTCTGCAAGATGTGATCTGTAGCTCACAGCTCCTGTTTGCTGTTGCTATTTAAGAGATGCCAATGAGACAGAACAGGATAATGGGCTTCTGCTGCAATAGAAATGCCAGTGTAAATAATTTATTTGCTAATTAGTAGACATTGCTCTAATGACAGAGAGCTTTTACACCAGATTATTTGTATCGCACCGAGCCCTGTGTTCTAGAGGTGGCTGTGCATCTTGGGCTTTTTTCCCTCGCTGGGTGCTGATGCAGTTGCGTGCATTAATCACGCTGCAATAGGGCAGAACAGCTCTGTTCCACGGGACTCGGGAACAGAGGCTTTGGACTGAGAAAAAAAATCACATCCAAGTTTTGCAAAGTGTATTTCGGAAATAAAGGCTGAAGTTTAATTAAAAAAAAAAACACATCCAAACAAACAAAAAACCACTTTTTTCCTTTTTTTTTCAGTAAATGAGGTCATGCAGCCTGTGTGCCCAGCCCATCTGGTGCCGTTCATAAGTATGTTATTTTTTTTAAAGGGCGATACTAAATGGTATTATGTAGTTATCTACTTTCATCTGCCTCTTGGCTTGTCAAGCACTGTCATTATATCGACCAGCGTTCTTAAAACAGGATTTTGGTTAAAATAGTATATACCTGCCATCTGGTTGAAAAATGTAAGCTTCCTACACAACTAAGTGGAGTTGTACTGCAGTATTAGGAATAGCTCGTGTTCTCTTGAAAATAGCAGCTGATGGCAGCTTGCAGAAATCAGCCAGTTATCAGTTGTCATTAAGCTATTTGATATCTGACACACGTGGAAAACATGCTATTTATAAGTAAGTATGCAATTATGTTGTAGAACTATTCCTCGCTTATTTTTTTGCTCTTCACTTGTTTAAATGTATCTGTTTGGCTGGACAAGAAGGCAGAGCCCTCCTTACTGTCCACAGGAGGGCTGTGCTGCAGATGGAAGGTGTGCCAGGCTGCCTGTAACACTTCTGCCATCAGAAAATGGTTGGGGACGGGTGTTAGAAACCTCTTCAGTGTGTTTGTGCTACAACTGTAGGCATCTGAAGGTAAATTTCAGTTACAAAGAGCCCGTGAAGCAGAACTATGTGGAACCACCAGTAGGAGATTGCATAAGTAGAAATTATAATGCCAAGGATGCATTTTTCTCTAACGCGTATTTGCATTTCTGCTAGTTGAAAGGAACTTGACTCTTAGGATCAACCAAAGCTGCATCAAATAGCCAGAAACACTACAGGCATAATTATTTGCTAGGCCTGCACAAAACGCTGAAGACTATCAGTGCTAGAGGCTGGCCATTAACATGAAAGCTTGACACTAACCACCACACAACAATTTTGCCTCTGTGTACAATGCAGGGCCGAGCATGCCGCTGGAGAAAAGGCAGCGAGGTGTGGTGATGCTATGACCTGCTCCCTGGTAATGCCTTCTGACGCAAATTATGTTTACGGAAAACTAGGCAGAAAGTCTGTTGAAAAAGGTGATTAAGTACCACTTCTAGGAGTGGAAACGTGAACAAAAGGAGAGTCAAAATAGGATGTGGTGCTGTAAAGGCTCTTTTTAACTAAAAGATAATATATTTTCATGTGGGCTGGAGGTAGGACCAAGTTTTACATGGTTCAGTGACATTGAAATCTTGTGAATGCATCCTGCAAAGTCTTTGGTCAAAAATGCTGTAAATAAGAGCTGATTATTCTCACAAGAATTTGATTATTTTAAACCAGAAATGTTTTGAGAGCTATGCGGAGGTTGTTATCCCCAGTGGCAACCCCCAGGATCTCCTCTCTTGTATGAGAGTTTTGTTGCATCCTGGCTGGAAAATTAAGGTCTTTGCCATTTTGGCTTCAGCTCAATCTCATTGAGGTTTGAGTCTGTGGGCTTGGACCTGAATCCTCTTGGGTTTTTGAATGACGTCTGCTCTGAGACTGTGGTTGCGAAAGATCTTTAGTCATTTGGCTTCCAAAAGCTACTTCACCCACAACAATCCATCCATGATGAAAATGCATTCAGCTTTGTAATTACGAGAGTTACAATCATCAGAGGTATGTTCTAACAGAAAATTGGGTAGCAATGCTGTAGGTCAGAGGTTGTGTTTTTTTTTTGTTTTTGTTTGCTTGCTATTTCTCACTAAAGTAATATTTGGAAATTTTATTAAATGTCTGCCTCGCTTTGGGCTTTTGGAGACCTTCTGAGGCCATCAGTGCAGCTGTGGCAATCTCAGCATTTCGGCAACTTCTCAGCTACCTTGGCAATACAAAGCCTTGAAGCTGGCATGAAGGAAAGCTTGCAGGAGCAGGTCGTGCCCAAAAATGATAGTAGCTCTCAAATGCATGTGCTTGTTCCCTGCTGACTGCCCATCATTCCCAGCAAGGGAGCTGCGGGGAAGCCTGCTGGTGGTGTAGGGGTTAGGGTTAGGGTTGGTTAGGGTTAGGGCTGGTTAGGGTTAGGGTTAGCCCCACGTGGAGCGAGGAGAGCATCCACTTGACAGCTCAGGGCAGTTTGGCAGTGAACATCTACTCCTTCCGCGCCGCTTCCCAGGCAGCTGACAGTTATTTGCAATTCCTGGCTGCTTGCTCCCCAGCCTAGCTGTTAACCACTCGTCTGCCCGGGTACGCTCCTCCTCCCCGCCCAGCCACCAGCTCTCCCTGCCTGCTCACTTGCTCGTCCGCCGTCGGGAGCGACTTTGCTGCCCGGGTTGGGCCCCCGTGGATCCAGCCTTCCCAGCTCCCCCACCCTGGCGAAAGGTTAGTGGGAGCCCGTTTGTATGCCTCTCTTCTTTCTGGTTGTGATTTTTCCATGCGCTCCTGTATATCTGCTCTGACAGAGGTCCAGCAGGCGGCTAATCATAAAAATCAAGTAATGTAAGTTTGCCTGATGTGTGTGGGCTTGAGGAGAAAAATGGGAGGGAGGAAAAGCGTTCTTGGGTCAGAAGAAGCTGTGTGGGCAGTTTCGTGGAGGGACAGAGCACAGTATGGTGTTTTACTTCTCACATTTAAGGGAAAAAGTGTTAAACTGCTTATAGTTGCAAAAAGCATGTTTAAGTGCATCAGAACTTGGAAAAATGATCAGGAGGGGTGTGTGGCCAGTGGGTACCCGTGTGAGAAGCGAAAGGGGACGCTTCTCAAAGGAGCCCGATGGCTTTGCAGGCACGTAACCAAGTTTTCCTTTCTCTGCACTGGGGGCAGCCGCCACTGAGGCTGGATGTGGCGGCGTGTTACTCGCAGCCTCTGAATGAGGAGGTTGGGAAATGACATCAGGATGTCGCGGCAGAAGGGCGTTGTTTTTTCAGATGGGCTCCGGGGGTGTTTCATGTCCAGAGGAATTAATGCTGTCAGGTGTAAATGTGAGAACTGACCCTCGGCCGTCCTGAACTGCCTGACTTCTCCCAGCAGAAGCACGCCTCAGGAACGAGCACTTTGGAGCCTCGTCCCGCTGCCGCTCTCAGGTTAATTGTGCCAGGTCGACTTTCCTGACGGAAACTGAGTCATTTTCTCGCGTTCTCAAATTCTGACCCCCTTGCGTCAGCGGGGCATCTGGTAGCACCTATATTTAGGCCACCAAATGCACAGTGTTATGAAAGACTGCTTTTCCCCCGTTTTAGGAGGAGCAGGGGTTGGGGGAGAGGAGCTCTAAAACTGGTTTTGTTTGTGGCAGGCTTGTAAATTCCCCTGAGGAGGTGCCTTTGGCTCGGGGGAGCATCTTTTCTTCAATTCATGAAGTTCTGCTTTTACAAAGGGGAGGCGAGAAACTGAAAATTTTCTTACTGTGGTCTCTATCCCCTGAGAAAACTTGAGGTGTGCCAGCAAAATATGTATTCTGTCTCACCATGCAGCCTTCAAAGCAGCATCCAGAACAGCTCTGGGATTGCCTAGGAAATTGCAAGGCTGAGGATAGCTTCCCAGCGCCCAGCTCCTACCCTCAGCACCTTGCCGGAGGGCACCAGCTGATAAAGGAGCCTCTCATCTTCCAGCTGGGAGTTGGCCGGAGCGCCCCCGGGCCCTGCGCTTGGTGCTGGCACTGCATGGCTTTCTTCCTCCTGCTTCCTCCCCAAGCAGCCACCATCCGTCCCTATCATCCGATGTAGCTCAAGTGGAGAACACGCATGAGGAAGCTCAGGAGCGAGTCCAGCAGGCAGCGTCCAATGCAACCTGCCTCACGTGGAGCTTTTTGGGCTAGTTTAAGTTCGTGACGAGCATAAGGCAGTAGTTGCTGGTGCCAGTAAGTATTCTCCATACGTATTACTGGGTATATCGCACAGAAAATTAGTGTTTTGGCTGCAGATAAAGCAGAAGGAAGAAAAACTGTTAAAGTTTTATACAAGCTTGTATTCTTGGCACTAAGTACTCCTGGTGGCAGGAGTGGTAGCGGCAACACGAGATTAGCCTTCAGTAATGAGGCCCACCAGGGCAGTACTTTCTGGAAGAATGGCTTTCCCAGTGTAAGAAAGCAGATAATCCAGGGGTGTACACGTGCAATGTGTGTGTTGTGTGTGCGCACGCGTAATTAGCAGCCTTTCTGTTTTCCTTAAGGTACCTCAGGAATTTATGTGCTAAAACCTAAAGTTAAAAGCTCACAAGGCAAGTGCTCACGGCTTAAGAAATGGCAAGTCTGTAATTTCTGGTACAAATTTAACTTAACTTTTGACACTCTTTTGCCTCTGGATTATGATGGAGTGAGGTTCCATTGGGGTAGGTATGTGGGCCTCACTGTTTCCATAGCAGAACGTGGATGATGGATTTTCCATTCCTGTGATGACAGAAACTCCTTGAGGGGAGGATGTATTGCTGTTGCCATTTTACAGCTGAGAGCAGGAGAGAATATGTGATCGTCTACTGTGGCTTTCCACAGGACTTCTGCTTCATATTAGCTGCACAGTAGGTAGATGAGGAAAATACAGCAAGGGGCACTTGAATTTAGGCTGCTGTACTAGAAAAAGTGTCCCATGTCAGTGGACTTGTCTGACCTGTGACATTATTGCTTTGCCTCGGGTGTTCATACATCTCACTAACTAGGCACCTCCAGAAGAAAATGCAGGGAAATTAAAATGCTCGGCCTGAAATTATGCAAGGTGTACACTTTTGAGGGGAGACCCATTTTGTGACTGCAGCTATTGTGTGCAAAAGCAAGAACAAAGAGGTATTCCCTGTGCCCTGCTGAAGAGCAGGCCTCGGCCATGTGGGCTTCCAACAGGATAGGAAGGAAATGATTTGTCTCTGTGATCCTGTGCTGTTTTCTTCTGCTGTAGATAGTACAAAGAATTAGTATAGAGCCTAAGGATGGTAATGCATTTCGTACTTCATCATGAAACTAATTTTTTACTGACTACAGGGAACATGCAAACGTTCACATGTCCATGTGCCATTCGTTACATTGCCTCCAAGTCTGCAAGCAGAAGCCCACACAACATGGTACTTGAGGACTCATTTGTGGTGCCCTTGGGTCAAGGCTAGATGAAAGGCTCAGCTCCAGTTAGGTGAGGTGCTGCAACTGTGTGTTGCTCATGACAAGCGCAAGGCTATTTGACTTGCTTTACATCTCAGGTAAAAGCCCCAGGGCTAATAGCACAGAGATAATGCTTGGCTGTGGCCTGCTGGCTCACCTAAGAATTGGCTATTGAGGGAAAAAGCAGGAATGTCAGTACGTGTGCTGCCGGGTTGGCCTCATCGTGCTGTCCGATCCCACCTGAACCCCTACCTAGGTCAGCTCCTTTTGGGCAGGAGGAGGCTGAATTCGAGCAGGGTTGTGCAGCCTCCCGCCTCCTCCGTCGTGGCATCCACCATGCTTTTCTTACTTCAGACCAACCATACCGGGGACCTCAGATCTCTAGCAAATACATACCATAAGCTTTTGACTCGCCTATCTGGCCCTGTGCCAGCTGAGCTTATGGGCAGAAATGGGAGAAACGAGAAGGGTTGCTCCAGGGGAGCAAGTTTTCTGCGGCATGGCTGTTCCTCCCATCCCTTTCCACTTGGGGGAAGAGAAGTGTCAAGGACAAGCCTAAATCCTGGCTAGTTATGTGGATTCGTAGGCCAGAGCCTAGCAGTGCACAGCCATGATGTTAGCAGTCTGCCTTGTACTCAGTCTGTGTACGGCAGAAAAAAGGGTGTGTGTATGGATTCCCCCCCTGAATATAGCTTCTTCTCTTAAATATCTCCTTTCATTCCAGGTTAGTGCAGATATTATCAGTCTGGGACTTTTTAAACTTTTTTTTTTTTTTTTTTAGAAAGAACTTTCCTGCTGTAACATCTTCATGCCTGATTTTTTTTATTATTTTTTGTTCAAGAACAGAGATCTTGAACAAATTCCTTATGATTTCACCTCTGTGTATGGGTGCAACATGTCTGCATCATGCAACACGCATGCATGCAAATAACATTGGTGTGATGTAATTTCCTTGAACTGATTCGAACTTTGGCCACCTCTGTTGAATGTGATTTTGAGTAGAATGCTAATAAAATGGTTAAAATGCTCAACTCTTGCTTCTTGATAAATATTTCTAGTTCATGCAATAGATCAGAAATTCATAGTCTGCTGAAAGAGAATTTATGTTAATCTTCTTAAGGGCAGCAGATAAGATTTCGGAATCAGATTAAATATTTGTATTCCACATTAGGAGACCTCCCTGGCTCTGTCTGACAATCGATAAATCCTCTTCAGGCTCACGGTTCCTCAGTCTGCATTTACCTCTTTCATGTTGCGTGTGAGGGACCTTTTATAGGCTGTTAATGCACGTTTATTTGGAAGTTGGAAACTACATCAAACGCTTGACTTTCCCTTATGTTTGTTTCTCTTTGTTTTGTTTCTTCTAGCTCAGAGGACAGGGAGATGGGCGCTTCCCCTGGCTTCATCACTTCCCCAATAGATTTCTTACTCTAGATATTTAGGACAAGGGCAGCGTATAGACCACGCCGCGCGGTGCTGTTTAGCCCCGATGAGTGTCCTGTGATTAAATCTGATGATAACAGCACCGGGTGCTCCCCCTGCCCGGCTGCCCAGCGCCTCGGCTCCCTCTCAGCACGAATTTCCCACTGCTGGGTGGTGGGAGGAAAGGTGACAGCTTGCTCGCAGACACAACGCAGGAGGCTGGATGGGAAGAGGGAGCATGAAAAACATCTGCTCCCAGCCAGTACTGAAGATGCTTGCATAATTTATTAGTATTTTTAGAAAACAAGAGTAATCATGGAAATAAGTAGTAGTCAAGCATGCAGCGTATCTTGTTTGATATCAGGTAATGTCCTTGTTCGGTGGTGTTTCGCCTGTTGCCTTGTGTATGCAGCAGGGGGCACTGTGTGGTGCTCAGGTTAGAGCACAGCGAAATTCTGCGTGTTTGTCTTCATTTCCCAGAGAGCTGCTTTGAAAATACTTCTTGTGCGCCTCGGTCACCGTCTAGTGCTTGTTCGGTGTGTGCTTTGCCAGGTCCTTTCCTTTATGTCTTCATAAAATCTAGGGAGATGGCCCATGCAAAGGCAGTCTGACGGTGGTTTGCATTTTGAAAAAAATGAAAATTATATATATATATATATATATATATATTTGTTGTTAATCCTCAGTCATCCTTGTCACTATGACTCCTCCTAAGTATCCAAGCACAATAATGATGAAACTGGGGAAGACCCAGGCAGATCCCTGTGATGAGGTGCCTGATCCTGCAATGAGGGTGTAGGTGAATTCCTTGAAAAACAAGGTTAGAGTTTGAATAATTTGCCAGCCTAGAGCTAGACTGAAAGATTGGGGACTTAAGTATTTGATGATTTCTACGGGTAGGCTATTTTTCACAGTGCCATAACCACTTTTCAACAGAAAAATAATCTAAAATAACTTTTCTGGAAGCCGTCTGATATAAAAAGTGTGTGGGATGGTTCATTACAAGTTTCATCACCCTACACTAAAAAGTAGTTTATATCACTACCGTCTCTTTAGTACATTCAGCTCGCCTGGTTCAAAAATAAATTAAAATAAGGCAAGAGTTCGCTGTATTTAAATGCAATACGTCGGGGGTGAAAACTTCCTTCTCTGTAAGACATGAGAAGGTGAACTGCTTCTTCTCTAAAGAAAGAACAAACTGTGGTCAGGCTTTTGTCATGTTTGTGCATGCAGCCTGGAGAACATATCCCAGTGTTCAGTAATGCCTGTACTGAATTATTTCTGTATTGAGAGTGGTGCTATCCTCAAAAAATAACACCGTTTCAGGTGCCCAGTAGCTGCTATCCTACCAAATCAGGCAAGGCCAATGACGTTGTACAAATCTGTGCTCATGTGTGGAGGCAACTCAACAGGGGGATCCCGGCGGGCACGAGTCCCTTGAGCTGCAAGTGGTGGGAGACAGCAGAGTGCTACGGGCAGGTAGCGTTGCCTCCGTGTTATTCCCTGGCTCCGCACTGTTGGTCACTTCAGGAGACCGAATATTAGGCTAGATGCCTATTTGGGTTGGCTGTGGCCTTTCCTATCATGTGATAGTCTTACAATATAAATTAAAAAAAATGAAGCTGTTGAAAGCATTTCTTGTGCAAATGAATCATAAATGTAAAGCTGTCTCAGGTGCCTGACAAACTGCATTCATTGCCTGGCTATCAGGACATAAATCATAGTTATAAACCCACGCCCGTGGAAGACTTCTGCCGAGTTTATTCAGATGGCTTTCGATCCTCACTTAAGAATGTGTTTTGCTAAATGTTTTCAAATGCCGCTTTCTCATATTTTATTTTTTTTGTTGAATAACTTACTAAACTGGTATTAACTGCATAATTGTGCTATTAACATTTCCTCCCCCCACCTCCCATGTTCCGTCAGTTCCACAAATAGATCTCTAATTTGCAAGATGCTGGAACAGTAAGTCGAATTAGTTGCTTTATTTAATGTCTTCGCGTAGTCTTGAGAGCCGATGCATTTGAGCAGGTTACAAATGCCATCTGCTATTCAAGTGATGAAAAACGTAGACGACTGGATGAAGTTAATGTGTGTTTGCTGCAGGAGTCCCACGGCCGCAGCAGTAAGCCCGGGCTTGTCTTCTGGTAGCAAGCAGGTCACTGCGGGTGCGCTCACTGCGCTCGCCGCATCTCCGTCCAGCAGAGCATCGCTGGCATCAAAGGCATCTCTCCACACCTAGCCACAGTCTCTGAGCAATGCCTCACCCTCCTCGCCCTGTGCCGAGGGGTTTTGTGGAGCGGGGGAGCCCGGCTGCTTGTGGCACAGCCACTCTGAGTGGCGAGGGCTGTTCCCCTCCCCAGGAGGGGCTCACGCTCCCTGAGCGAGGTGTGGACATGTCGGGGGTACCGCAGTGCTGCGGATGCCTGGCTCCTGGCGCGCGGTACGTGCCGAATTTTCTCCAGCCTCTGAAGGAATGGCTTTTCCCCTGGCTGGGCTTTGCTGCAGCCTGCCCAGGCTTGGCCGCCTGGGAGAGCGCTCAGGAGCGTGCGCTCCTAGGTTTGATCTACTTTGCTTTAATCATCCCCAACGAGCCAGTCCCGTCCACATGCAAATGCTTCGCAAGTGTCAAACTGTGCCACCCTTTTGCGTTTGGTTCAATAGTTTCATATTTGGTGGCTGCTGTGTCTTGCAGGAGTCAGAAACAACCCCCTTGCTTGGAGTCGGCCTTCAGCTTATTTGCGGATACGCTCTCAGATAAGCATCAGCACTTCAAATCCTCTTGCCTCCCCTTTTTTTCTGGCTCTGAGCAGAGAGACTGCTGGTTGTGGAAATGGTGGGATCGGCTAGAGGCGCGCGGATGCATGCCCACTGGGAACTGGGCTGAGGAGGAGCAGAACTAGTTTTTGGATGTAAGCTGATCACAGCAGGAGCCTGGGGCTGGTGGGGCTTACTCTTACAGGTGAAAGGTTTTGGTGTGTTAATGAGCCCTGTGAACAGCCTCCTCTCTTCTTCCTGCCCTAAATCACTGCACCGTTAAAAACATTTTCTTTTTCTTCTGCCACTCTTCCCCAAGACAAACAAAACAACTCTTTTTTAGTGAAGTGGAGAAACGAAACAAAATCCTTTTCTATTATTTTTAGGGGATATTGCACAGATGATTTAGCATTAAAGATAGAGAAAAGTTTGGGATCATTTGTATCTGCATGTCTGATGTCCTTCTATCTGCTCATCAGTCTAGGGGAAGCTGATGTGCAGCCCATAGGTAATACATGCCTGAGGAACATCTCTTTGTTCTCTTGTTAGGATGCAGGGCTGGTGCGCAGGAGATGGCAGTGCTGTTTCTACCTCTGCTCCCTGCGTGGTGCAGGGCGAGCTCCCTCTGATGCTGCTGAGAGTCAGCTGGGGTCTTCCTCTTTGGGGACACTCAGTTGCAGCCCGCTGGGAACTGATTTTCTCCCTTTTTACTTTTTTTTTTTTATCCCCTGGGAAACCCCATGAGAGGCAAGTGGCTGCATGTGCAGTTGAGGGACTTCTGTGGGCAAAACAAAATAAAATAATAAAAAAATGAGAAACATCAGCTTTTTCAAGAGGAAAGGTGAAGCAAGGAAAATCACACTGGGCAGCTTGTAAAAATGGGGAGTCCTGGGCTGTGTGCCTCTAACCAGCTGCCATATCTTCCGGAGAGCTGGGAGGCTCTTTGGGTTATTGGTATTCCAAGCCACAGAAATGCTGCAAGTAACACATGCTGTAATTAACAGACCACACTGTTGTGTGGGGCTAATCAGCCCCACTGATCTGATAGCCCAAGTACTTGGATAGTTTGGGAAAAAAAAAAAAAAAAAGATTGCTTACTGGTGGATGTGAAGAATAGGAAAAAGATGTGCAGTGTTTTCATGTGTTTCGAAGGGAGTGTTTTGTGGTTTTTTTTTCCATGTCTGCATTGAAGTTTTCATTGTATTTGCATTAACGTGTGAAATTTCGTGTTCTTTCTTCATAGTAGAGTGAATAAAGGCACCGCTGAAAAGGTTGTTTCCTCTGTAGACGTGATGTTCCTGTGCAGGTGTCAGCACTGTGCATATTTACGCCTCTTACTTTTTATTGGAATAAGAGTTTCTTTTAGTTAAACTTCAAGCATCCAGTGATTTTTTTCTTGTTTTAAAGAAACAGTACAAGCAAATTCATTTAGAAAACTAAGAGCAATATTGTGGGAGACGGAAAGTACATTTGGACTTTGTTTTTTCTTCACTGCGTACAGAAATGGAAGAAGTGAGATTGTATTAGTCTACTTTATACTGTCACCGACTGCTATACACCAAGGGGAAAAAAAAAGTCCGACTCCCCAGCTGAGCAGATGGCGTTCATGAGTCTCGCTGTGTAACACTTCCCACACCGCTGGGTGGGCGGGGAGCTGGGGCAGGCTTCTCTGCACTGGCGCTGGGGCTCGGATGCTGCACGAGATGTGGCGAGGGCGTGTGAAGAGGATCTGACCCGTAGCTGGCGGGTCCGTGCGGCCATCCCGCGTGTTTCAGAGCATACAGGTCTGCGAGGGCACCGATGAGCACCTCCAGTGTCACATCCACCTCCTGGTCATTCAGACCTGCTGAACCCTCAGGGATGGCTCGATCTACTTCCAGTACTCTTGGCAGTACGTAAAGCACGCTGACTGCTTTTAAGCCTTTAGTCGCTTCAGGTGCAGGACAGGAACATGGTGAAACTTGTGCTAGGGGGGAAATAACATAGAAGCTCCTTGTCCAGAAAACCCAAGACATTAGGGTTTTAGGTCTTAGGTCTGTGACCTTTACAGCAGTAAGGCTGGTTGCTAGCTGTAGCTGAGGGCAGTGGCGTTATTGTAACTGCAGACAGACGATTCTCTCCGATGATTTTCAGCGGGTTAAATGGTCACACAATGACATTTTTTCCCCTTGTTTTCAGCAGCTAATTTATCGGCAAAAATATCCGAGTTATTTTCTTAATACTGTATTTATACATAATTGGTTGTTATGTGCTGAGAAAGGCTGCGTTATTTTTATATACCCAGAAGGTAATGAGAACAATCAAAGAGAAGATAATGAGAACAATTCTGAAGAGGGGGTGAGATGATCTAAGAAGAATGTGTATTCTCCGGGATGGTTCATGTGACAGGGCTCACTGACACACAAATCGTGCTTTTTGCTTCACACCCATATGACGGCAGCTTCAGCATGCCTCATCCCGGGTGAGCACAGGGCTTGCATCAACAGTTTAGGCAAGGACAGCCTAAAAACGTTCCTTGCAAAGCTGCTGTGGCCGGGGAACAACGTCACGGCACATGCCTGCACGCTGAATGACGGTGGCTTTAGCATGGCAAGAAATTGCTCAACTTCACATCTCAGTTGCTCATCTCCTAGCATGAAGATGCTGGGAGAAAAGGAAAAGTGTGGTAGTGTTAAAATAGCATTACTTCCATTTGTCAAAAATACCAGAGGAGAAGATGGGCGAAGAGCTGAAGAAGCTGGTGGTCTCTTTCAAAGAAATGTTTCTTCCATGTGAATATTCTTTCCAAAGCATGCTCCCCGCGGATGGGAAGCCCAGGCAGGATGGGCAGGGGCTGCTGCTGCCGCCTTCATCCCGGGGCTGCGGCTTTGTTCCTCCAAACGGGCTCCACTGTTAGAAATACTTGCTGCTTAACTCCCTGGCCCGGGGAAGGGTCAACTTTTATCATTGTAGGAAAATGAGAGGTGGTTTGAAGGTATGTGCTTGATCCCTCGGTGCTGCGTGTAGGTAGCGCTACGTGCAGTGTAGCTGCGGCCACCTCAGGACCACATAGCAGAGCTGCTGCCAACACAAGGAACGCTTCGTTTTGGCAAATATGTGAGTAAATAAACAAGTTCAGCCCACATAAGTCATCAGACCGAGAGTGATAACTCATTGGCCATCTGCTTCTCTCTGCGACATTGTTTTCATCGCCTGCTTTTCGGATACAAAAATATATCACAGAGCTTCTGCCCGCCGTCTTCAGACGGTCAGGTGTTGTGGCCATCCTGGGGAACGGGGTGTGATACGGTTTGCTTCTGGCCACGAAAGTCATGATATCCAAAAAAAAGCTGACTTCTAAGAAAGCCAAGCAAACCGTGAACTGATGCATGAATTATGAACGTGACTTAATCAGTTTGTCACAATAACTATTTTGCTGCTGGAGTTGTTTGTTTTTAATCTAAAGATTTCTGCAGATATGGAGCCCAGGCTTGTGCAAGGATTGGTTCAAAGATGGGGAAACAGAATTAAGTTTCTCAAGGAGGATTTAGTACCCAGTAAGTGGCTTCCATCAGTTGGAAGACGTCCCTGCTCATAGTACCTGTAATACTTTGTGTTCATGTTGCTGTCTCCATAACTGGCACTAAAACTTGCATCCTGTTTTGGTAAGGACTTTTGCAGTTCCTTCCATTAAAGGTGTTCAATGTCCCCCTTCTTAATTTGCAACAGCAAAGAAAGTCTCTGAATTTCTGAATTTGTTCTGGTTTTGGAACCCTGGAGTTTCTCACAGCTGGTAAACACAGGTTTCTTCTCTTGAACATTATGTTATGACTTAGGAGGTTTGACTTACTCACCTGACCATTCCAAGGGTGGTGGAATATTGCTACGGGAAGGCAGATACGGTGAGGTTTGTGTTTCTAGCTGTGTCTTCTCTCGGTCTGTTCTCAAATCCCCAGGTTTCACACTAACTTTCAAGACTTAGCAGCCAGAGAGAATGTGGTTTTCTGAAGTGGCACAGACAATTAGGAATCTGTTCAGACACCCTGTGAATCGAGGTCTTATCACGTTCGAAGTGGCCTGCTCAACATCTCAACTTGCTGAAAGAGGATTCGGCATTATTGCAGCCATGCGCTCAGAGATCAGTGTTGCTCTTTGGGTTTCTTTGTCCTTTGAATGGGAAAAAGTAAGATGTGTTGTAAACTTATCTAGTTGGTTGCACTGAAACAAGAAGCAATACAAAAACTTAAATGAGTTGTGGATGCAATACAGTTATGAAGAAAAACATACTTTTATAATGTTATTGGCATTTATATCATTAACATTGTCAAGAAATCAGAAGGGCTGCTCATCCGAAATATGTGATTTGTTTATAAATATTGGAACCATCAAAATTATTTTGAGGCAAATGGGTGGTTTTAGTGGGACAGAGAGTTTTTAGCTTCACACCTTGCTGTAGCCTAGGTGCAGGTTACAACTGCTTGGAGTTTGTTCTTGCTTGTTTTGTCGGGGGAAGGAGCCCAGCAGACCGCACAGCAGGCAGAGGTCACCGGGCACTTTGCCTTGCATCAGGCCAGGAGGAGCGAGGATTTTTGTCTGCCAGGGCTATGTCCAGCAGAGTCTGCTCTACAGTGTGCTTCAGTCAAAAAAATCAAAATAAAAAAATAAACCTATCGTCCTCCTCCCTCCCACCTTGCCCAAACCATGTGATGTTCCTGAGCTTGCCATCACCTTGCACTCTTTTCTGTAGCTCGAATATTTCCATGAAGAGACGTGTGAAGGTGCCCAAATACACACATTCTCAAAATGGATGTAAAGCTCATTTTTCAATTAGTTCAAGTTGAGTTTAAGGTACCCAAATGGGGAAGGAGAGACACTGAGTGTTTGGGGTGGGGCAGGGGCCATCCTGCTTACCTCCAGGGCAATGCAGGTGGGCAGGAAAACTTGGCCACCTACCAGCAGTCCTGCACCACAGAGCTTCACTCTTTGCTTCCAGCTTGGCAGCAGGGCACCGTGTTGTGCCTGCTCCCCTCCTAGCTTAAAGCTGACAGCATTTCTTGGCAAACCTGGCAAGCTAAACTGATTTTTCTTCTCCTACCTTGAAAGTCCCGTCCTCCTACGTAATTACCTGCACTTATTGAGAAAAATTGCTTGAGAAAAGGCTTGTTAGTGTATGGGGTAAGAGGGGATAAAACAAGTCTCTCAATCCTCATTCCTTTTGTATGCAGTGGAAAGCTTTGGGCAGAAAGATAGCTGGATTTCCAATGCAGCAGGGAGCCATGCTGGTTCGTATTGAAATAATTGGGTAGATGGTGCAGAAGATTATGTGATAAAACCTGGATGTTACTTTTAAGTGGCTGGGTTTTTGGTAATTGCTGTAGGACCGTTTATTAGGTAAATAATTAGTCTTTCCAGATAAGGACTAGGATACCATTTACGTTTGAGAGATTTATGAGTGCTAAAAGGTAACACATGCATATATTGGCAGCTGTGTTCAGCATTAATTTGTGTGTTTCATTTTGCTCCCGAATTTTATTTCAAAAGCTTCAGACAATGCAGAATCGAGAATATGGTGGCTGAAAGCACAGCAATTGAGGAATGTGTTTGAAAAGCCTGCATATGATATCTGCTCCTTTTATAAGGAATATTTCCTTTATGACCTCCTCCTGCTTTGTATTTAACATTTCAAAGAACTTTTGGGACTGTCTGGAGGCTGCATCTTCACGAAGCAAGTAGCCAAGGATTTAAAGTATTGTCATTGCTGGCCTGAAGCTGAAAACTGCAGGCGGTTTTAATCCCGGGGTGGTGGGGGTTTAAACCCAACCCTTTGTGTTCAGATTAGGAGTGCAGGAGGATAGACTTAGGAGGTGTTAGTGGGAGTTTTTTCATTGGCAGTTCAGTAATAGCATCAGGATTTGGAAATACTTTTTTTTTTTCCCTATTCTTTGTTATTTCGGTAATTACTGGATGGTGGGTAGAAATCGGTAGGGTTTGTGTGTTGTTGTATTTCTGTTTTTAAGTACTACAACAGGGTGTGGGCAATAGAAAGAAGTACTTGCTTTTTTAACTTTTTACTCTTTGGGTAACGGAGGGCCCCTAAATGCCTTCTCAAGACTGTCTGTCATTGTTTCAGTCCCTGATGTCTGTATTTATTTTGTCTTGGTTCCATCAGCTGGGCTAACAACAAGATCCATCTTTGGAGAGGAGGGAAAAAAAGGATTTGGCATTAGCAACTTGATCTGACAAATCTCCTGAAATCTGCCAGTTGGGAAGGAAGGTGCCCTGAGCTACCTTACCCTGTCTGGGAGATGGAAAGGTTGCCCAACATCTCCCCCATCACGAAACAGCTCACAAGCAAGTTGCTGGGCACTTGCTTAAGGAGTTTCTCTTAATTTCTGTCCGAAACTAAGAGCTGTTTGGCATGATTATTTCTTGGTTCCTGGGACAGCTGGGGTGAAAAGCACGTGAAGTTTTTATGCATGGAAACCTGGTGGCTCCCTACGTGAGCTTCTGAGATGAGCACCATAGCTAATAAGATTTACCACAGTTGGTTGGTGAAGGTATTGAGTTCAGCTCAATAGTGATCAGTTTTAATGAAGACTAAGGACTTCCCAGCTCTTCATTTTGTGCATAATTCTTCCAAACAGAATTCTAGTGCTAAGACATTTATCACTTTCATGTGAATTATCTCACTTAAGATGTTTGCTTCTTTGGAAAAAAAGAGGGATCTTTTTAGATTTCCAGAAATATTAAGTATAAGTGGTTCTCTATGCATCACAAACAGCCATTATAATATGAAAAGCATTTTGAAAGAAACCTTATCCTGTGCCAGTGCTGTTCACGTTTTAAAAGATGTAAGTACTCCTCTGTGGTGGGAGTGAGGAGTATGCTTTTCAGAGCTAGAGTGGAGGCTTGTTTTTGTTGTTGTTTTCTGATTAGATTTTAGTTTATTTTTTCTTAATTTCACTACTTTAATTTGGCTATACCAATGATATTCCTTTGTAATAAGGTATGTTTTTCTTCATAACATCTACGTGTTTCACTTTACTCTGTCTTGATTCTGGTAGGAAAGTCGTAGGTTGAAAAATTCACACCAGAGACTTCTCTTACATCCAGTGCTACACTGAAGTGCTGCGTTATAAGCATTTCTCCACACCAAGACTTGGGGTGCTGCTCCCTTCTGCTTAGCACCACGGAAGAGTTAAAGATCTTGCACTGACCTCCAGACAATCTGGGAGGTAACAGCGCTCCTTTGGAAGCCAGTCCCTCTTCATACCTAAAACCAAATGAATTAATAATAAAACAACCAGCAGCCACCCGGTAATGTAGAAGGGTATGCAGAAAAAGCAGTAAAGCTCCCTGTGGCTGGTACTTTGCTTTAACAGATTGTGCTGATATGTAGGGCGTCACTTAGTAAAACAGAAATTATTCAGTTGGAATAGTCCCCAGCTGAAGAAGTTAAGTTTCTTGCATGGTGATGATAGAAACTCGAGCCCCGATGCTGTAAAATGCCTCCTCTCGTTCCTCTACTTGCATACAAAAACCTGCGCGCTCAGGAAAAATGCTTGGAACAACTTCCATGGAGAGGCACGTGCAAGCGATGCCAGCTTAAACCTTCGTCTGGACAGAGGAATGGGAAATTGGGTGCCCAGGAGGGTAACGCCGTGCTTCCAAAGCTAAGCAGAGAGGGGCAGCAAGCTGTGGCAGCCAGCGCCAGGCAGGGCAGCAGTCCCAGGAGCAGAGCCCTCCCTGTGATGGGTGCTGATGCAGCATCAGGAGAGAATGGAGATGCTCCAGCATCCCGCTGAAACACAGCGACGACGCAGGTCGGCATTGAGAACATCCAGGCTGAGCGTTTTGTGTTGCCTTTTGGTCAGGCATGTGTTGAGTCACCTAATTTCTGCCTGTGTTTATGACTCCTCTCTAGAGGTGTGTTTTTTTGTTTTTCCCCTGCCCAAAGACTGGTACATGCCAAGGAGGCAGCCTTTGAGTCTAAAACTCTAATAAAATATCCAACAAGTAATTAAATTGCTTTTTGGTGGCGTGATGAATCAGGGCTTTTTCACTCTTGGGATTTTATCTCGCTTGCATTCTCTTCGAGCTGATGGGTGGAAAACATACGTTTTCAGTGCTAAGCCACTCTTTTGAAAGCCCGTTTTATGTAGGCAGAGCTTCACACACATATGGAAGTAAATTCATGACAAGAGGTTGTTTACAAAGGGTGGAGTAGCGTATATTCAGGCTTCCCAACTTCTCTATGGTTTTAAAGATCTCTGCCCGCTATACATGCTATATATATACATCTATAAAATATGCTTGCTATATTGCACAGCTGTATAAGCAAGAATTTTTAGAGGGAGCTTAGTACTGGGTTGTTCAGCAAATGCTCTGTGGAGCTATAGCAGCTGCTGGGATTTAGTTCCCTTGGTATGCTGCTTGGGTTTTGAAGGCTGCCCATCAAATGCGCTCATTGTCCCTTTTGCAAACATGGCTGCAGCTTCTGGGTCAGGTTTGAGTATGGCGAGTAATTCTTACAGGCAAGGATTTGGAAGTTGAAGCTAATACAGGGACAAATAACAGCCATGCAATGTGCAAAGCCATGCCCACTCATTAAAGCCAAGTGCTTTTTTCCTTTCTTAGTGGCCTTTCCCTTTACGGGTGCCGACCTGGCATGCAGAAGCTGCTTGTGGTTTGTGTTGCTGTGGCACCGAGGAGCTCACCCAGGCTCGCTCGCGATGGTGCGATCGTGTGAGGTGTTACACGAGCACACAGCAGAAACACGGGCTTACGAAGGAGTGAGAAGAGACGTGTGACTTAGTCTTTAAAAACACGATCTATAATGGCTTCTACTGCTGGTGGGGTCTACGCCGCACGCTCTCTATTTTTTAACCTCCTAAACCAGAAGGATAGGCTGTCTTTCCAACGCAGAGTACAGCTGGCCCCCATATATCAGTAGGTTACTTAAATACCAGGGTACTAACGATATGTGACACCAGTGGAAAACAAGAAAAGTTGAGGTCAACATTTTTGGCACATCTTTTGCCACCATATCCTTTGTAAGAGCAGCCAATGAATGAATGCTGGAGCTCCATTTTTCCAGGGTTTTGAATTCTGTTACATGTGAGGGGTCCAATAAACGCTTGACTGCTGGGAAGCCCGTGCTGTGCATTCACAGCCTCCCTCCCTCTCGGGTCGGTTTTGTGTGCCGAGGAGTTGGAGCCCCAGCTCCCATCCACTCCAGCTACCCCGCTCTGAGTCAGATAGCAGGAGGGGAGAAGCGTGCCTCAAGGCGAAGGCTGCATCCTGCGGGCTGTGTGCCTCTCCCTGCTACCTTTTGAGTTAGTCTCGGGTCCCCAGATTACAAAACCTTTTGCATCAATTGTCCTCAACGCAGAGGAAGCACAAATGCAATCAGAAAGGCCTGGACCGAAAAAAATACAGGGCAGTCTTTCTTCTCGTAACAGAGGCAGGTTTTTCCTAAAAGTCATGCAAGTTAAAATAAATACCGCAGTGTATAAGCTAGCACACAGAGAAATGAATCAGTGAACTACAGCATGTGTGCAGCAGCAGCACTGCATTCCTGTCATCACACATTCCCAAAACATAACAGTGGGAGAAATATGATCCGAAACTGGTTTAAGAGGTGCTGTAATTAAGCCAGGATTACTACCACGGTATAACATAACCTGATAGCATTCTGGAGTTGGACTGAAGACTTGCTTGTGATAAGCTCTGAAATATTTTCCTCTTTTTTTAATACTTGGAAGCTTTTTCACTCGCACCTTGGACTTGGGGATTTTTTCTTTCTGTGTTTGGTGGAGTTTCTCCAATGTTCTCTGCAAGGAGAGAGCAAGCCCAGAGCCACCAAACCCACCAAGAGAGGCTGCCTCATTCTGTGACCTGGGCCACAAGCAAGGACTGCAAGTGCTTGGCTTCCCTCGCATTTTGAGTACCGAGTACCAGTGAGAGGTGACAAACTGCAAGTGTTCCTGACGGAAGCCTGAGAGCTCCTGTGAAAGAGGATATGCTGCGCCACCAGCTTTCTGGCCTCCTTTTGCCAGTAGATCTGGTTACAAAGGCCTGGAAGGGACAGCAAGGACCTCCCAAAGCCAAGGACAGTTGCAACCAGTTGCCAGACCTCCGTAACCAAAAGGGGGTCCCACAAAAGCATTTTATTTAGAGGCTGGGTTCTGGCCTGCTCCCACCTTACCGGGTGGTGGTGGCACGTTTGATAATGCAGAGACACAGGAGTACGTGTGAGAACTGAGCAGTTTGTGCACTGGACAATTTCTCCTCTTCCTGCATTTATTAATATTAAAAATGCGGGTTATGCCTCTTCCCAGGGATGTTATTATGCAGAGCTGTACCTCTGATAAAACCACATATTGCCAAGATTTGGGATGTTATGGCTTCGTTCAGTGTTCTTCTCCAGTTCTTAATTACATTTTTTTCTTCCTCTTCCCTCATTAAATTTTCTTTCCCCCTACTCCTTTTACTTATCAACTGCTTGCACTACAGTTTTTTTTTTTTTTCCTCTTTATTTTTTATTTATTCATTTCTTCTCTCCCTTTTTCACTTTCTTAGGTCATGCATTTCCTTCCCAGCATCTTGCGGCATCCTGTCTCTGCCTTCAGAAAAGACGAAGATAAAAAAAAGTTTATATAAAAAATATAGTTTAAAAAAATGTATAGTTTATATAAAGTTTATAAAGTTTTAGATGTTTACAGAGGTTTTCCTTAGTGATGTGCTGGGCCATTTCCTCCTTTTGCAGCATGCTTTTTTTTTTTTTTTTCAGTGCACTATCCAAAGAAGAGTGGTCTAAAAACAGAGGGAGGGCGAAGGAACACAGGAGCCCAAAGACCACCTTTGTGGTGCCCCCTGTGTTACCCTCCCTCTTCCAGCAAGGCATAAAAGACAGGGAGCAGAGCTAGCTCCCCTTGCAGAGGATTTTTGCCAAATAGCACTAGTCTACTGTCTGGTTTTAGACATTTTGGAAATAGCTAGTTTTAGAAAAAACAGCATAGGATGTCAGAGCAGTTACGTAGTTGAGGATTTTGTTTCCATGGGTGACAAAATGCCCCTGTGCTCTGTGTTTTATAACCTAGCTGCTGTCATTAGGGCAAGGTCTCCCCTGCGTCCCAGCCATACAAGTGCCATCCGCAGTCTTTGCTTGTGGAGCTGGGACCCGTGGGAGGAACCTCCTCGATCCGACCTGCGAAGCAAGGAGGCTTTGTGCCGAGTGCTCGGCATCTCAGCAGAGCTGATTCCTCTGATTGTGTTGGGTGCCTGTGAGACACCACCTCGTCCAGCAGCAATAAAGCAAAGACATTTCAATTTCCTCCTGGCGGGGCAGCCCGTTGACTACGTGCAACAGGCAAGGTAGTGACAGGGTAAGGGAGAAACCTGGCTTTGAATGCATAGTTTGAGAGAGAATTTCACCGGGGAGGTGTGCAGCTTGTCGTAGCAAAGAGGAGCACTGCTTTCCTCCTTGTGGGTCCTATTATTTCACCTATTTCACCATTTTTATTTTATTGTTTGGCTTGAACGCCTGTCTGGTTGAGAACCTCATGCAGTTGGTCCCCAAGCCAGTCCAGCTGCTGCAGTGACACCAGCCCACCCTGCTGAAGTCTGCCCCCCTCCTCTGTGAAAACTCGTTTGCCATGGGGAGGAGGAGGAACGTTGCCCCAGCTGAAACTTGAAATACCAGATTACATGAGAGAAACTGGAAATACCATAATCTGGTATTGCTCTCTCAGGAAAATAGTTGCTGTGTATGCACACGTGGACAAGCACACGTGAACACACACATGCAAATCTCTCTCTATATATCTATATATCACCATACAGTACCATGCCATATAATTATTATTTTTCAACTGAGGACTTCAGGCTGGGACCCTTGATTATATGGCTGTATATTTGTCATGGATTTCCTATGCTGTTTTGGGCCACTTGTCTGCTTTTCTTTTTGCCTTTTTCCATAAAGAAAATAGGAATAGACCAGCTTAGCAACTAGTAAGTGTTTATGAAGATCAAAAGCAATAGATATCCTTGGTAATATTTGTTTTTTCACTTTTTAAGAGATAACACAGAAGGCTTTCAGAAGCTAACATTTTTAATTGCTTCTCCAAAAGCCTTCAGGCTCCCAATGAATTTTGGCTGAAGTAGGGTTGTGATGAAAAGCTTGAACCTGTAAGAATCCTTTGCAGTATCTTAAATGTACCTAGGCCTCTTCATTTTTTTAAAATATATAATGTTAAACTATTGTCTTTGAAATGGCTACTGTTCTGTTGCCAATTCCTGATATGTAACTGTTAGGCTAAGAGGGAGGCAGGATTTTTGTTTTAGTTCAGTTTTTTTTTTTTTCCCCCTCAAGGTTTCTATGGTCTATTCAACCTAGTCCCGCCTCTCCTTCTACTAATTCAAGAAAGAGATGGTACCTGCTGAACATTAAGTACCAAATGGTTAAAACAAACAAACAAACAAACAAACAAACAAACAAACCAGTTTTAAAACTGTATCCTTTTTCTCTTCATCATTGATAGCAAGTATCAAAATCCCATCAGTTCATTTCCTGCTTAGAAGCATATTTCTGCTTTCCCATATTCCTACAGGAATTAGGCTATTTCTCCACTTATAGACTATTTCTATACTTATTTATAGAATTGGGCAAAACTTTACCAATATATCATAAGTACGCAATAATATTTGTATATTAAAGCAGAATTTCCCCATTGTTTCAGCCAAATACAATTAAAATTCCCCTCCCCATCTGTTGGGACTGTCTAATTAAACAGCAAATTTTTATTTATTTCATACTGTGCTTAAAGTGGTATTGTACCATTCATTGCTCACCAAGCAGGAGAGCCATTTGTAGCTGGAAACTCTTCTTTCCCTACCTTGCTTCAACATATCTGTATGAATCCAGACATTTACTTTCTTTTATTTAAAAAAAATAATAAAATGTCTAAGATTATTTTTTCTTTTCAAAAGCCCTCAAATTTTAGTTTTCAGTTCATATGAAGGAAACGTTTATTTCAGTTTGGCCACCGAAGCAAAAAAAAATCAATTATACTCATAGTTCTAGCCCTTTTTCCAAAGAAAACAGCCAAAACTTAAATTTGGTCTTTAATTACATATTTGATTCATCCCCATAACAACACTTGACTTCAAACAATGCAAGAGCAGGAGGAAACTTGCTCTGAATTCCTCTCTTCAAAGTGAAGAACTCTTTCAGATACCACGTCAAGAACACTTTCAGCTGAAACCTAAAAAGATAACAGTGGGAAGATGGAATACAAGGAGCTTTAGCTGACCATGGTGGCAATGTCTCATTACTGAGGGAAAGCTTCTAAAATTCTTTTTAAGCAAATCTCCTTACATTTGGGAGGGGAAAGTTGGCTTTGCTAGATGGATTGCTTAGTTCTTCCTCCAATCCTCAACTTTAATATAAAAATATTACTTGCTCAAAATTATCAAACAATGCAAACTCATCCTGTTATCTGCCCCTAAACCTGCCCAATTCCTACAGTCAATGAGTAAAAGAGAAGACAGCATATGGAAATTTTAAATACTGTACTGCTCTTGTGACAATTCCTGCACATGTACAAATGAAATCAATTAAAAGTACTTTAACCCGTGCATTGTCACTAGTTCGTTACTGTTCAGCAAATTGCTATAAAAGCACTGGGATTTGGGTGCTTTGTCTGATGGTTATGGTTGGGCACACAGCTCTGTCAGTGGTAGAGCTGTCCCTGATCTGATTGTTGTTAGATTAGCCCTAAAACTAGACTCTAGTATTTTTAGTTAGGAATAATTATGCAGAAAGCCAGTGTCAGGATCACTGTGGTCTTGTTTGTCACCACCACCCACCCCACTTTGTTCTGTATTCCTACTTTTTGACCTCATTTTTCTTCCTCATTGCTTATTCCTGTTTGTCTCATCTCAGGTTATGCCTCTTTTTCTTGTTTCTTCTTTAATGGAACAGATTGATATCTAGGGCTATGTCTAGAGTAGAAGAAACACTGAGTTTAGTTCAGACGTAGGTTGACGTTAGTTGGCCAACTGCAGGCTACTTTCAACCACTCGTACAGTGTGGCCACCATCTGTTCAATGTGCAGACAGTAGGAGAGTTTATGCTCTTGGGTAGAATTTAATTTGCTTTTACGTCTGCTGAAATGGGTAGGTTTTTTAGGTTTGACTTAGCTAGGTAGTGCTAACCAATCTACTCAAGCCTCAGTCTTAGATTGGAAAAGTTGAACGATTCTAGAAGTTCTCCTTATGGTTTTTCAGGTCTGAGGATGAAAACATGGTCTATTATAAGCCTTGCGTAGGTTGATGAGTAAAATTGCTGGATGAGTAAGTTGCATGATGGAAAATATCTTACATCTTCAGTAGTGGTGCTCTAGGCCAGGTTTCTTTGCTTGTGTTACTTCTGCCTGTTGCTACCAGTGCACCGAGCATCAATGGAAACGTGTAGCTCTTGATGGCTTTTCGCACCATTGGAAGGAAATGAGGATGAATGAGATGAAAAAGGCCTCCAAAGTATTTCATTTTCAAAGACCTTGCTGGGTTTCATTCACATAATTTGTATATTGTGTGAAAGGGCTGGAAGCAAAGGAAACCGTGAATGACTCTCTGGTGTGTCATCTGGTGGTAGGGCAGGGCCAGCTGAGGAGGATGCTGTGGATAAACCCCGTGCTTCGTGGCCGGGAAGGGACAGCGTCTACACATCCGTTGGCTTTGATGTCCTGCTCGTTGACTATTGTCCTTTCCATGTTTCGACACTACTGAAGGTGTTCAATTACCGTCAAAATTACAGTCCTCTCATTTTCCATGCTTTCAGAAATGTGACACAACCCCACAGCAAGGATGGTTAATGAATTATATGTAAAAAAATGTGAACGCAAGTGATTTATTAGCTGCATTTAGAAGGAACTTAGGCTCCCTGTGTGGCTTTGGTTGGCAAACCCCTGCTTCGCTGCCAGCCGGGCCCACAACGCTTCAAGATGGTGCCTGGCGCTCAGGCACACGTACCCATGGGATGAGCCATGGGGCGAGCAAGAGGGATCCTCGTGGGCCACCAGGGCCCACCGGGCCACCTTTGGGCGAGCTGCGGGTCTGGGCCACCCAGCCCTGAGGGGGAGCGAAAATGTCAGGAGGCTGGGCGAGCCGGAGCGGGGCTCCACGCACGGATGCCCTGGGGACACCCCCCTGCCCCGCTGCCCTCCTGCCCGCGGGGAGCCGGGCGCAGGATGGCGACCCGAGGGGGCTCGGGAGGGCGGAGGGAGGACGAGGAGGGCGGCGGGGAGGAGGAGGAGGCGGCCGGGGGCTTTGTGTGGCAGTGCCCGGGGGCCGGGGGCCGGCGCCATGTCGCGGGGCGCCGGAGGGCGGCGGGGGGGTGGCGGTGCTTGCGCCGGTCCCGCGGCCGGGCGAGGCTCCCTCCTCCTCCTGCTGCTGCTGCTTCCCCTCCTCTTTCTCCTCCTCCACCTCCTCCTCCTCCTCCTCCTCCTCCTGCTGCTGCTGCTGCTGCCGCCGCCGTGCCGGGAGCTGCCGCCGCCTCTCCCCGCGCCGGGCGCGCTGCGATTCGGGTCATCACCGGCGGCCGTGGGCTTGGGCTTCGCCTCGCTTGTGTGGGGCTTTTGTGCGGCGGCTCACAGTTGGCTAAGCACCGCTAGGCTCAATCGGGCTATTGTTTGGGATCCCGGAGCGTTCACGCTGCAAATCCTCCCCCCCCCCTCTCCTCCCCACCCCCCCCCCGTTTTTTTTTTTTTTTTATCATTTGCCTTTTTTTTTTTTTTTTTTTTGCCTGGGAAGCCACATAATGTGCCTTTCCTCCCCACGAATCTGGAAGCTGTAAGCCGGACCGCTTGCAAATGAAGTGTAATGCATTGTGGGACGCGTGTAAAATTGGATCATTCGAGGGGGAGAGCAAGGAAAAAAAGAGGAAGGGACCTGCCGCCCGCGCCCTAGAAGAGGTGGCGGCGACATGGGCGCAGGTTGCGCCCCGGCGGTGCCGGCGCTAGGCTGATGCCAGGCGTCGTGTGTCGGGGAGCCACGAGGCCTGGCCCGTGCGGCTGCGGGAGGCTTGGGCTGGGGCATCCTCAGGATGAAGAAGACGCGGAGCACGACCTTGCGGAGGGCCTGGCCTAGCTCCGACTTCTCCGACCGGGCCTCCGACCGCATGAGGTCCCGCAGCGAGAAGGACTACCGGCTGCACAAACACTTCCCACCGGCTTTTATTCAGCAGGCATCACGGGGCTACATGACATCAGGTTTGTAACACGATTTGTGCGTGTGTGTGTGTGTGTGTGTGTGTGTGTGTGCCAGGCGGCTGCGGGATGCAGGTGTGCGGCTGCGGGCTGTGGCAGTAGGTACAGAGGGGAGCCTGCGAGCGGGAGCGTAAGTTGTTATGAATAATGCTCAAAAAAAAAAAAAAAAAAAAGAGAGAAAAGCATACATCCACCATTTTGTACCTCAGCAAGATTCACAGCAGGGCCCTCGCAATATGGTGTTTAAAATCTATTAGTCGGGTGAAATAAATGCATGGGGGAAGCGGCCGTGGCTCTCCGCCGTGCAGAGGCGGAGAAAAATGACTGGGTGCGCAGAGCATGGAGCCCTTTGCTCCTTTTGTGCATAAGAGCATGTGCTGGATATTTACTGCTGCCTCACACGGCCTCCTTTTAATGCAGTTAGCTCTAGTTTAACTCATTGCGCCGGGGTGTTTTTCTGCTGGGGAAGGAAAGAGGGTCACCTGCGATTGCAAATGCTCTCTCGCCTTGCTGCAGGCTTTCCAGCTTTCTGTATGCTTCTGCAGTGGCAAAGCATGCTTTGGTGAAAATGACTGTGAACGTGTTTGCATTCGTTATTTGAGGTGTAGAAGGGGAGCAGAGCCGTGTATGTGGGGGAACGAACGCACACGTGCATGTATGTCCATCTGGTCGTTGCTTGCAAGGGAGGCTGTAGGGAAATAATGGACACTGCACCAACATGTTTGTGCATGGGGAGGAGAGAGCACAAACAAAACAAAAACCAGCACAGGGAAAGGCAGGCATCAGGGAGAGGCTTGGCCTCAGACGGAGTGCTGGTGCAATTTCAGCAAACCTCAGTAATGTTAATGGAAGCTGCTCCATCCTGAAATGCATCTTAATGGCCTTGGAATCCAGACATTTCATAAACACCAGAAAGAAGACTTGGGAAAATGCTGGTGGGGAGGGGGACGGGGGCAGAAAATCCTGGAAACCTTCTTTGTTGTTCTGCTGCCTGCTTATTGTGACGATCGGACATAACATTTCATTACTACGATGTCAAATTCCAATTTATCACGAAGGCACGTTTTCCCTCTAAGGCTCAATTTAGGTTGAGTAGGCAGATTCCTTTAAAGGAGAGAAAGAGGGAGCGGGAGAAAATGAAGGTATTTATTATGCATTACTGAAAACGTTTCCAGTCCTGTGTTCCCCCCCCCTCCCCATTTCTGCTGCGAAGGTTGAGCCAAAGATTGTGGTTGTCAGTTAAATGCTCGCTGTGCTATCGCTGTCTCCAATAAACAGCTCTCTTTGGCCAGGATTGGTTTCTCGTGTTTTAAAAATGTCTTGTGACCGTTCTTTCATTAACCCCCGAGCACAGGGGGAAAAATAACGCGTTTTTATTGAAAAAATCTGCCTGTGTAAGAAAATTGCGCTATTTTGGCAGTAGTCATTTTGATTCCTCCCCCCCCTCTCTTTCCTGGGAAGCCACGTATGGAGAGGAAATGACAAGTATAATTTATGCCTGAACAGCTGAAGAAAACGAGAATGGTTGTGTGTGTGTGTGTGTGGGGGGGGGGGGGGGGGGGGGTGTTTGTTTTGTTGGTGCTGCAGGTTCTGAAGGCAGCCACGAAGCCAGATCTGACCAAATTGCGAAGGTTTTGGTCGTTCTGCGTGGATGTGCTCATATTCGTCACAGAAGGATACAATGCTGTGTCAGTTCTGTTGAAGGCAGTACTTCAAGGCCTTTCTTCCAGTGTGGAAAGCCCTATTTAAAAGAGAAGGAGCTCACAGGAGCGTTTTGTGCCAAGTGGTGTGGGTTTTGCTTGTTTTTAATTCTTCAGGGAAAATCTTGGGCTCCGCAAAAGCTTTATCTTGGCAAGATTGATGCAACCCAAGTAGGTGCTCAAGCACGAGTGATCTTCAGAACGAGATGTGTCACCCTGCGTTTTTTGGCTGATACCTGTGTCTTTGGGGGCCCGTGGATATGAAATGTGCTACGAATGTTTTACGGTAATCTCCGGACCCCTGGAGTGCTGTATTTATGAATATACAACGCCTTGGTTTAAATTGCAACAACTGAAGAAGGACAAATGTCATGTTCAGTGCGAGCAACCTGCTCAAGTTGTTGGAGGGATGCTACACTGGAAATTAAAATCAGAAGCGCCTCAAAGGGAGCCTGCTTGGCATCTGGCTGGACATGCGGTTGTTCTCTCTTGATGGGTAGTTTCCACGTTCATTTATTTTTAAAGGATCGTTGTCCACTGCCTTTCCAAATATTAGTTTTGGGAGGAAGGGCTCCTGTATCTAAACACTTCTGGGTACTTGAAGAAAACTCTCTTCCTCGCAGGAAACCTGTAGGAAGTCTTCTGGCATCAAAGTTGTGGGGATGGGGAATACAAACACCGTCTTTGTCACCCAGAATGTCGTAGGGGAGAAAGTGTCCTGAAACACATGGGCTTTTCAGAGGGCTGCATTCTGTTTATCCAACCATTTAACCTCATCACCATTAGCATTGTTGTGGTTCTCTTTTAATTAGATGCCTCATTGTTTGGGGTGGGGGTGGAGGGTGGGAAAGAAACCTTGGGTTTTTGCCTCAATTACGCTGGTTAGGAAAATACGAAACAGTCAAAGGGCCTTCAGTAAGATGCTAAAAAGCTTGGGACGTTAATATTATGGAGAATCATATACGTGTATATATACATTTCTTTCAGCAGCACAGAAATACCGAGCAATGGTGTTGCAGTGGAGCTTTTGTGGGGGACATGCAGCCTCTAAGCAGAACCCCGCTTGCAGGGAAGGGCAGACCTCCCGCTGGCATGGTGCAGCAGACCCGGTATTAAGCAGCCTTTTCAGTAAAGCCGAGTAAAGGACCGGTTTGGTATTTCTTTGACAAGAAGCAGCGCTGGGTGGTTAGCAGTCACATTTTCAATACTTTGGGAACAAACTGCCCATAATTGCAGAAAATTACTGCGGATGCAGATGCAGTTCATGAGAAATTTAGAGATCGTTTGACAGATCAAGGGAGGTGGTAGTAAGGAGGGGGAAAAAAAAGGCAGGGAATTTAGAAAATCACACATTTTTACCGCTGAATAATCTCTTGATACGTGCTATTAAATGTGCTGTACTCGAGGGTTTCTTTAGGCCTCCTAGCAACCACGAGGTTCAAAGGCCATGCAAGGAGTTCATTGTTCATGCTGAATATTAATTTCCCAGTGGAGGGCTGACTTGGAAAAAAAACACCGAAAAAGAAAACTACAACAATGTAGAGCTTTGACCTTGCGTTGAAAAGAGATGTTGAAAAGTTTGAATCCAATAAATTTCATATAAGTTGCTGCAAGGGGGGAGATGTACTTGATGTTTTTGATGGATTGTTACTTAATTGAAGGGGAAATAAAGAAATCATATAAAACTGCCAAGCAGAATAAAACTCACTGGAACTCAGGAATGAGGGCTCCAAAAGGCCCCATGAAATAATACCGTGTGGCGTTTGAAATGTCAGAACTTCCTTTTTTCTTTTGCTTTCCCCCCCCCCTAAATAAAGAAGGGAAATCCTGGATTTTCTCTCGGTGGGGAGACAAACTGCTCGCTGTGGTTGACCCAGGTGTAAAACGTTACCAGAACTGAGTAGTGCTCTGCAGAGAAATATATATATATATATATATATTATTTTTTTTTCTTCTGCAGCCTTCGGTGAGCTATTTGGGTTGAAGATCTTGGTGTTGGAGGTGCTGTGTCAATTTGGGGTGGGGGTGGCGTGGGGTGACAGTCTAGCACACGCAGCATGAAGGAGTGTCTGAAGAGCTCTCCACGACGGTAAAAGCTAATTCCAGAGCTCGCTTATTTGAAGGTCACCTTCCAAAAAGTTTGCAATGCCTTTATTGCTCTTTGCTATAAAATCTCCTTGCACATGTTTCAGCGCTCTGGAGTCGAACGGTGGAATTCAGTCTCAGCATTGCTGTGCAGCTCCCGGAGCTTCGCTACCCAAGCTGAAGCAGAAGAGAAGGGCGAGAAAGGAGGTAACGCTGACCAGCTAGCCAACGATGTTATCTGTGTGCAAATCAGGGTTCCTAGGAGGAAGAGGTACCTCCCTGCGTTTCAAGGGTGTTTGATGGAAGGTCTAGGGCTGCCTCTTCAGCCTTCTTGAACAGAAAGAAGGATCTTGAGAGTCAGATTAGAGCAAATTGCAGAATCCTGAGTCTCTTTTTTGCCCTTTAGCTTCAACTTCTGACAAAAATTAATATTTGGAGATAACCGTGCGTGATCTGAAGAAGGCAGTTTAACATAATTGAGAAATGACAGATCTACACAGAGCCTTGGAGCTCGCTCAGTTCTCCTGTCCCTCAGTTCAGTTATCTACAGGAATATGTTCTAGCTTGAAAGTAGCTGTATTGTAATTAATATTTAATGGAATAATCGGGATTGCATCACCTTCTTCTCTCCGTGTGGTGTTAAGAAACACCTTCCAACTTGTCTGCTTAACAGTAATGTGATCTCTTTGCCTCCCCGAGTTCTGAATAGTTGAGGCTGTGTTAGACCAGTCCTGGAACCATAAAACCACAGGAGCTGGTGGCTCGCAGAGCTCCTGCCCCTCAGCTCCTGCCCTGCATCCTTTGCTTCGGCCTGTGCTGATCTGGGAACCCGGCTGGGTGGCTCCGTTCAGTTACTTCAGGGCTTATGCTTGCTTTATTGCTTGGGAAGCTGCTTCTGGGCTGCCTTTGCCTTCCAGTCCATTTCGGCCCCCAGGGCATCCGCTTGCCTGGGAAGAGAAGCAGGAGCTTTCACCGGGTCCTGTTGAGGAGAGAGGAGGCTCCTGGCTTCACACCACAAACTTTGTCTAAGTTTGTTGGCCACTCATTTTTTGCACCATTTCCAGCTAGTTTTGCTTTCTCCCTATGTCTTCTTGCCAGAGAGAGTACGAAACACATCTTGTCTGACCACCCTTTGCAGAGGGAGCCCTGCCTTTCACTCCTTGTGCAGTGTTAACTGCAACGCTGTTACCTGTCAGCTGTGCCACTGTCTGCGGGCCTGGTCCTTTCCCAGCAGGTAGCAGGATGGTTTCTGCACATCCCTGACTCTTCCCTTTACACCAAGCTTTGGACAGTGCATGGGCTGTGCATCCTCCCAGCTGAGCAAGCTGCACTGGAGTACCTGAGTCCCAGCTGAGACCTGTGAGCAAGGGGATCCAGGGCAGCTTTTTCGGTCATGGCAGAAGAATTAAAATCCAAGAGGAATGCACACAAGAAAGAAACAGAAGGCCGTGTGTGTGTGTCTATCTTACCTAGCTAGACTTGCTCATGTTTCTATCTCGTTTCAAAGCACTCACCCTGCAGGGCTAAGTTTCAGGCTGTTTTTCCTCCCCAGGCTCCATCAGAGCTACCAGGATCCCTCTCCCTTTCACAGGCTGTGTCGGCTTTGCTCAGCCACATGAACCTTGGGCCAGGTCAGGGTGCACTGAGGGGCATGGGGATCGGGTCACCGAAGGGCTTTTGTGCAGAGTTATCATCCGGTTCTGAATCGGAGTGCGTTTCCAGGTGTGTTTTCTGCAGTCCTGTGGTTGAAGTAACTCATTATATGGGAGCTAGACATCACGATAGCTCACTGATGATACGGGAGGCTCCTCTTTCAAGAGCAGACAACTGCTCGGGACAAACACAGCGCCGATTCATCATGAATAGCTTCCAAGCTGTCACAGGTGCAGAAGCTACACTTCGCCTTTGTTGGGAGGTTTTGATAAACCCGAAGGGTGTTGGATATCTGGCCGTTCTGGAATCGAATTGCAGCCACATCTTTGCAAAATGCATCACTTGTTGGAGGAGGCTGAAATGTGAGGATTTTGCAGATCACCTTGGTTTAGGCCGGTGACCTGTGCAATTGTGAGCAACAATAACCCTTCGTTTGCACAGAAGTGAGTAAATGAAGGGTAAACTACCATCTTTGTAAGGTTCTGTATACGGGTAAGGGAAGTATAAGTAGAATCAGGTGAGAAGAATGAAAGGAAGATATTTTTCTAGGCATGCTGTAGAAGTCCTCCAAAGTCTGGGGTTCCTTTTCGGTGTTCTGGGGAGGCTTGTTAGGGTGACTTTCATAATCCATAGCAGGTTGTAGAGTGTTACCATGAATAGCACTGAAGCTGAGTCAGCTTCCTGTCATCTAAACGCTAGGCCATGATGCCCAGCCTGTGACTGAAACAAAGCAGTGCTGGAAAATATTTTCAGGTACAGTTTATTCCTGGCTCCTCCTCCTCAGCATGCTCTTACCTGGCTGGAAAAGGCCGAGCAGTATTAGAGTCACAGTGAAAAATTGTCAGATAGCTTAGAGCTTGTGTAAGAATTTCTAAATAATACAATACTTTTTTTTTTTTCTTTTTCTTGAAAATTAAAATGATACATTGCATTATTTTTAAATGATCAAGCTACCGCTAAACTATCAAAACTGGATATTGGATGCTTCGGTGGAGTGGATGTAGATCCGGGCTTAGATGTGCACAATGGATGCCCTTTGTAAGAAGTATCTAAGAAATACTTGATGCAATTCTGTCCAACACCAGAAAAAGGAAAAGGAATAGTATTGGTAAAAAATGAGACCTGAATGGGTACTCTACCAGTGCTGTTTTGTATCATGCTCTTGGACAATACATAGGCACTGGGATGATGTTGCTCTTGCACAAACAGACTGCAGGGAATGGGAAGAAAGGAAGACACGACTTTATAGGAAGCGTATTTGGGCATGCAGTATGGTGGCGCGGGTAGAGCTGTCTAGTTTAGACAGAGCCCTGGGGCCTGCTGGCAGCTCCTAAAGCACTCTGCAGAAGGTAACCGAAAAAAGGAAAACTTCTTTTCAGCAGGCTTGAATTCACTGTAGAAAGCCTAGCAAGTTCTCCTTGCCCCTTCCTCCAAGAGACCTTAAGAGATGAGAAGGTGAGGGAGGTGATCCCACTTGTGTCACTGGTTGGCTTTGCTTTCCGCAGCTCTTGAACCATTTCTGCAGCTCAGTGCACTTAGGTGGTCATCTGTTCAGTAGAACTGTCCTTTGCTTTGTGCTGCCAGGCTGCCTGTCACAAAAGAGGGACTGTCTCAACCCAGGCCTGGAACTGATAACAGAAGATTCTTACAGGGTAAGAATGAACATCCAGAACAGGTGTATTCAGTGTGAACAGAGAAGTCCTCCTGCAAATGAAATTCTCCCTTCCATCAGCCTTTGGACACAACGGCATTCACAGGAATTTTCCATCTCTCCTTTGTGCAAGCTGGAAAAGAAACCTTGCTCCTGCCAGCAGTAAGCGATGTGGAGTGCTGGTTGTTATGTACTGTGTTAGCACTTCTACCATGTCGACCAACTCCTCACAACCCAAAGGTAGCTCTGCTTTTCAACGCATCGTAGAAGATGCAATTCCTACGATTTTTAAATTATAGGAGTGGTTCCTTTCCTTCACTAGAGAGCAACATCTATAGGGAATAGCTAAAACAATTTATTGCTGACACAATTTATTATTATAAAAATCAAACTTTAGTGTTGAACAAATAAATCTTGATGGTTTTATTGGTTCTGATAGGATGTGAAAACAACACAGAAGAGTAGGATGATGGGTAGCAGATGGGTAGCAAAGAGCATCGCTTGTACCTCACTCTGGACTCTGTCCTCTGCCTGGTGTTCAGGTCCATGAGGTACCTCGCGCACCCATATGCAGGTTAGAAACCTGTACTTGGTGGTCTCAAAGCACCTCTTTCTGCTACCGTTTTCTGCCCCAGTTGCATCATTTAAAGGAAAAACTGAATGGCCCTTTGTGGTGAATTTGACCTCGGCGTTTTGAAGCACAAGGAATATAATAGACAATTCAGCAATCCTTACTTAATGTGGCCTGGCAAAGGCAAAGTTCAGTAAGAAAGCTGAGTACATCATAACACAGGAAGCAGTGTTGGGAGAACCTAGATTGTATAAACTAATTTTCATGCCCGTTTGTGTTCTTTTAATTTCCTTCATAATTTCCTATGAATTTCCTGTTGATGACCTGTGATGACCTAATTTCAGAGGATGAACTTCTGACCATATGCGATAACGCTGTAAATGCCATAAATTGAACTGCTTATCTCACGGGCAAGTAAGATGATGTGCTGAATTTCACTGTGGTACTTCACTTCGCCTCTGAAATTTCCACAGCGTTTTAGAGCAAAGGATCAATCCTCGTTTTCCTAGGATATTCTAATTCTGCTCTCCAAAGAATTTACATTCTTGGATCATACAGTGACCTTGTTTTACTACACATAAGCCTTAATCTAAATATTTTTTTAAGCAGGGTGAAACGGAAATATTTTTACAAGGTTTTCTTAAGATCTTTGTGCTTTTAGGTGTAAATCCTGCATGGCCGTCTGGGTGGGTAGAGGGAACAAAAACTTCAGAGGAAAAGGTTTATTGGTTTTAACGCTAAGTTTGAAACAGCTGCAACCCCCAGGTGCAAATCGGGCATGGCTGCAGAGCATCTCTGCTGGGAGACGTGGAGGGTTCACCCAAGGCCCTGGTGTTACGGGGGCCTTCAGCCTCGTGGGTTAACTTCAGGGCTGGCTGACTAAGGGGGAGCTGGGCGGTGGGTGGGAGCAGCAGGGCTCGCGGCTGTCACGCAGCCAGGCCTTCCTGCTGGTTGTCCGCTCGTGGGGCACTCGCAATTTCGGGAGTGAAAGCTTGAAACCGTATTTGCATGGGGTCTCTGCATTAGTGTTGACCTGGTTGGAATGTTTTCACAGAATAAAGAGGCAAAAAGAGGAGAGGAGAGGAGAGTTGAGTCAGAAGGGGCCTACAAAATGGCGTCCGACGACGCGAGACGAGGAGAGGAACCTCCAAAGATCACGAAGCCCAACTGCCTGGCCGGCTAACTGAAAGTTGAAACATATTATTAACAGCATTATCCATTAGTTTCTGCATTTAATTGCAGAAATATTCTCAAGGAACTACGAGTATAAAATTAAGGTGTCTTTTGGAGACCTCATTTTAGAAAGCAAGTTCTTAACTGCCACTTTTCACAAGCGAGTGCGCTAGCTAGATAGGTAGCTGTTTGTTTTGGAGATGTGTGCAGGAACTTTGTGTGTGCAGATACATGGTCTGAAGTGTTGCCCTATTTATTACATTTTTTATGTTGCTGACTAGTAGTGTTGCAAAAGTGGTCTCTGTGTGGATGTGCTACTCATTATACACCAGAATACACACTTGAGTCCCCAAGGGTCCCATTCTGTCCGTAATGGAAAAGTACACACATTTTTGTCCAACTGTTCAGGTAGGAAATCTTACCTGCCAGCAGCGCTGCTGTTCCTCCACAGCCAACGTATGTACCTGTCTCTCTTGCATGTATTCTTTGCCTACACTGGGGAATTATAAAGGCTGAGGAGCGAATAGCTCCAACTGCTGAGTAATGCTCCCTTTTAATTGAAGTCTGCCTTTGAATAAGGGTCATAGATTGGAAAGCCAGAGAAACTGGGACAGGCTAACCAGAAGCAAGGGCGGGTGTGATGGCAGCGAACAAAAAGAGGAATCAAGGTCAGCATTGCTGTTCTGCTGGAGCAGGCGTGTATCCTGGCGTTCTGGCCACGAGAAGTAGGCTCCCCCAGCTCACCTTTAGATTTCAATGGAAGTCATTTAGCTCACTGGATTTAAATCAGGACCATTGCACTTGAGTGTCTCTGAGCTCATTTCAAAGGATAATGCTTGATGTAACTTTTTTCTGCCTACCAGAAGATAACCTCATTCAGCTTCCATCCCACTGCTGATTCTTCCAAATGGAGTAATATGCATGCAACAATGCAGTGCACTCAGCTTTTCATGATATCCCCTTTTCTCCCAACAGTTTTCACTTTTTTACATCAAGAAATGTACACAACTAAGATGAAGTGTTTCACTGTAGTGTGCCTTTAGAGTTAAATAATGAAAAGCTAAGTTTAAAAAGTTGAGGAAAAAGCTTTACCTTCCTGTATCATTGTCATTCAGTCGCTAGCTAATGGGGCACTTGGATAGGACAGTGTATTTCAAAAAGAAAAGCATAGAAAACTATGTTGACTGATTTTACTGGTGGTTTGGTGTCTAACCAAGGTCTGTAAACACTAATTGAGGCAAAACTGTCTGGCAGTGCAGCAACCTTTGGGAACTGTCATTTATCTCAGTAGCAAGTTAGCTTCAAACCCAACATTCCGTAGTGGAGCATTTGACCCAGGTATCATATTCCTAACTGAATGTGTTATGTGATTGTTGTGCTTAATGTTAGAAAGGCTGTTTTGTCATGAGGACCAGCAAGAACAAAGGAAAAAAAATCCAAACCCACTCTGGTATATGTTGCCGTGCAAAGGTGGTGTATGAAAAAAAAGTGCAAGAGCTGGAAGGAGTGTGGCTAGGACAAAAAGGCTGGCTAGTTCAAGGGATTAGATAGGAAAAATGGTGTGAAAACTGGGGACTCTGTGATGATATACCAAAGAATTTCTGATTTTTTTAAGGTGAGAACCAGAAGTAGCTGTATGAGATAAGGCCAAGGTCTGTCTTGCCCACTGTGCTGTGTCCAGTTGTGACCACAAACAGGTGCCCTGGGAAGAGGAAGAAGAGAGCAGTGTGGTACTTTCCCTGCCTCCAGTTTTTTCAGGCCATGCAGTTTAGTAATCCTCAGCAAGTTTCTCTTGCAGGTACACTCTGCAGTACCAGTGGAAGTGTGAGGGCAGTGACAACGGCTCGCCTGCTATATGAGGAGCTGCCCTTTGGCAGCCCTGAGTTGTGTGCATTATCAGTGCCATACTTGTTTAGGTCTCGTCCTGCCCTGCTTCACAGTATTTCTCACAAACGAAGAATAAATGTGCTTGTGAAGAAGTTCTTGAGGCTCCTGGTATTTTTGGTGGTGGAATAGCAACGTATCAGCCGCTAGGTCAAGAGGCAACATCAATCCTCTCTCTCCAGATACAACACACACAAATTCCAGATTCCTCTAACCGGGGTATTAATAGTATGCATGTCATCACACATTCTCTATTTAAGTAAGATAGGTTGTGAGGTCATGAAGGAGCAGTTGCTCAATTATTTCTACGATTCCACTTATTCCTGCTTACAGTTTGTTTTATTCCCTTAGTCCCTCCCTTCCCTTCCCCTCCGAATCCTGAGCATCATGGGCTGTTTCATCTCGAAGGTGACACATGCCTAGATGAAAGGCTTGCATTAAGCAGAAGCTTCTTGTTGTATCAACTCTTGACATTCCCAAAATGTCAGCTCTTGATTCACATTGCGAGCAGGGTCTGGTGCCAAGACACTACCAGCTTCAAGTCTTCCACTTATTAATCAGACAGAACGGCTGGTTCAAGACAGAGTGGTCCTGAGGAAGTACTGCAGAAGTGGATCCTGTGGGATCCTTGTTGGAGCAAATGTGTTTGGTGGTGGCGCTGGTGGGCCACGTCCACCTTCAGACGCATCTGCTCCCTTCTGTTGTTACCATTCAGGTAATTTCTTCTCGTGTTCTTGCTGCTCAGAAAACTGCAGTGCTCTTTCCATTTCCCCCACGTATTCCAGGAGCTCACATGGCAAATGGGTGCTAGCTGCTTGCTTCTTGGTCTCACACACCAGGAAAAGCTAAGTGTAAGCCCCAAACTCAGACACTCTGCAGGAGAACTTCACTGCATAGCAAAAGGGCAAATGGTGGAAAGCAGAAGGAGCTCTTTAATCTCACTTCATGAAACAGGTAAAGGTTGTATGTTTGTGTGTACATTTATACATATGTACATATACTAATGCACATAGCATAAATAATATATTTATGTATGTTATATATCATTTTACCTTATATTTACATGCTTTTAAAGATTGCTGTCTTTAATCTTCACCCTCCTGCTGAAGTTTTTATGTTCCACTTGCTAATGTAGCACCAGAGCATGTCCATTTCATGTATTCTATATGGAGAGGCAAAATTTTATACCAGCCTGAGTGCATTTTGTTTATGCTTTGTACATATCTGCAGGTGTTTAATTTAGATGTGCGTGCTGTTAGTAATTATAATTGATGTTGTAGGTGTTTTTCCTAGCAAGACCAAAATACAAACACTGGAAAAACAATGCAAATGGTAGAAAATATGTAGGATGCAAAACAGTAAAAGTGACAGAAATGTGATGAAATTTAAGGAAATAGTTTTAAAAAAAATAAGAATTCGGTCTCAGCAATCTTAGAATCTGTCACTTCTTGTTTGCTTTGCAGGAGTGTTGCTAACCACCACTGTACCACTCAGGTTCTCGTGAGATTGTTTTTTGTTCGCTCCAGCCTGTGATCTAATCTCTTTCAAGTGTGTTCTTAGGCAGAATACACCGAGTAACTCCCATGCAGATGATTTAGAGTCTGAAATTAGTATTACATATTAAAAAGTTTAGCATTTTAAATGCTAGTGCACAATAACAACAACATGTCAAATGTTCCTTACGGGAAGTAA
Source organism: Aythya fuligula (assembly GCF_009819795.1). Taxonomy (NCBI): domain Eukaryota; kingdom Metazoa; phylum Chordata; class Aves; order Anseriformes; family Anatidae; genus Aythya; species Aythya fuligula. Next base: position 20,573,062 of record NC_045562.1, on the reverse strand, counting down.
AACCTGTGTTTTATGAACTCTTGAAAAAATTATGTACTTTTAATCTGTGTTAGCTAACCTAGAAGCAACAGCAAAGGTCAAATGTTAAATCTTTAATTTGGCTTTCCTAATTATAGGATCACTGAAAATGACCTGATAGGTCATGGGGCCTGATTCTTTGTTACCTATGAGTGCAATTCTGCGGATGTTAACTGAGTTGTTACTAGTTTATTTTAACATAAGAGCAAAAGGAAGGACCTTCAGCCCGTTTCTGGCCAACAGGAGAATAGTTTCTTCAGACAGAAAGGCAGGCAACAAATTGAACTTCACCAGGTGACCCGCAAAGGGTCAGGGCGGGCCAGGGATCAGCACTGTGTAATCATTTGTTCGTTAGTGGTGGTGGTGTGAAAGCGGTGGGCTTTGCCTGGTCCTGCATGCAGCTGGAGACTGGTAATCTTCTCGCTAGGGGACCAGAGCTCTTGGTGCTCAGGTGGAGGTGAAGACGAAGACTCCGGGGTACTTCTGTCAAAGTTATGTAGGTTAGGGAAGGGGAAGGAGAACTGGAGCATCACGTGGCTCTTGCTGAGTCGTGCAAACAGTTCTGAACCTGGGGTAAGAAGACAGATTTTGTGGCAAGATGTCACGCCTTGCTAGATCATGCTATGGTGTGACATCAGAATTTACCATTCTCTCTTATGCTGAGCCACCATCTCCTTGTGGCAGTCTCTCCCTTTGATTTTACCAATGGTTTGGAGGGCAGGGAGTTGGACCAGAGCCTGACACTTAGGAGAAGCGAGAGTAATTCCAGGTCTGGAAGCAGGCGGTAAACTCTGGTGTTCAAAGGGAGACCTCTCCGAGTGGAGGCTGCAGGGCTACCCCCAGCAGTTACTCGCAAGTTGCTATTGAGGTCAAGAAAACCAGGAAGTTTTTGTGAGCCGTGGAGCTTCTGAAGCCCTGCTTCCTGTGGCTTTCTTTCATAAAGCTTCCCTCCCTTGTGGGTGCTCTGATGTCTCCTTGCTTGGCTGAGCTTTGGCTTCAGTCATTTCCTCGGGAGATCTTGTGATGGGTCACTGAGAGTTGTGGGGACGGAAGACCTTTGCATGGTATCGTCCAAGAGATTGAAGAGACAGGGGTGGAAGAGCTGATAGCATGGGGCTGAGAGACAACACCGTGAAACCAGTCCCGTCCCGTCCCGTCCCGTCCCGTCCCCCCCCAAAAAAAGTATCCAAGAAACATACAAGGGCCCTAACTTCAGAGCATTTAATTTACTTAATAGTTAGATTATGGAAAAAATACCGTGTTAGGCTACACCCAGATCATTTTGTTACGAGCAAAAGGTTTATCTTGTTAATCCCAATTTCAGAGCTCTTCAGGAACAAATTGTTGAAGATTTCCCCCGTCTTCTCGGCAGTGAGAAGGCGTAAGCTGGGTGACTCCCAGAAGCCTGTAGGCTGTTGTCTCTGCTGCAAAGCATAACTGCCCCACTGGTGCTTTGAGGGAAGGGTGATTTATTTAATTCAGCATCAAGTGGAACCCTGGACTTGGAAAAATTAATGGAATGTACCACAAAAAATGCCGGAATATTCATCAGAATTTCACAACTCTGAAACAAAATACACGAAGTGCAGTGTTAGCAAATGTTTATATAAAACACGCTGCAGAATTACATTGAACAATTACACCTCTCTTATCTCAGGCACTTATCTCTCGCTAAAGCCAAGTGGCTTGCAGGTTTAAATTGCTCAGTATTTTTGAAGTCAGTGTGGTAATGAAATATGCTAAGCAGCTGGGTTTGATGCATGAGCGTTTGGGGTAATTTTTTTGGCCTGACTACTTTTATCTCTGAAGACATAAAAATAATGTAGTCACAAGGAAAAAGCCAAAGTCTAATGACTTTAATTGCAAGGAGGTGATGTTCATAGCTGCATTTATACCTTCTTTCTAGCATGTAGAGTCATAGAGGCAGAGAATATCCCGAGCTGGAAGGGACCCATAAGGATCATCAAGTCCAACTCCTGGCACCGCAGAGGTCTGCCCAAAAGTTCAGACTATGTGACTCAGTGCACAGTCCAATCGCTTCTTAAATTCAGACAGGCTCGGTGCAGTGACCACTTCCCTGGGGAGCCTGTTCCAGTGTGCAGCCACCCTCTCGGTGAAGAACCTCTTCCTGATGTCCAGCCTAAACCTCCCCTGCCTCAGCTTAACACCATTCCTGCGGGTCCTGTCACTGGTGTTTACAGAGAACAGGTCACCTGCCTCCCCACTCCTCCTCACAAGGTAGTTGTAGACTGTGATGAGGTCTCCCCTCAGCCTCCTCTTCTCCAGGCTGAGCAGGCCCAGTGCCCTCAGCCGCTCCTCACACATCTTCCCCTCTAGGCCCTTCACCATCTTCGTCGCCCTCCTCTGGACACTCTCCAGCAGTTTAATGTCCTTCTTGTGCTGTGGTGCCCAGAACTGCACACAGTACTCAAGGTGAGGCCGCACCAGCACGGAGCAGGACAATCTCTTCCCTTGACCGACTAGCGATGCCGTGCTTGATGCACCCCAGGGTACGGTTGGCCCTCCTGGTTGCCTCCACTGCTGGCTCATATTCAGCTTGCTGTCAGCCACAACCCCCAGATCCCTCTCTGTGGGGCTGCTTTCCAGTGTCTTGTTGCCCAGTCTGTACGTATAGCCAGGGTTGCCCCGTCCCAGGTGCAGGACCTGGCACTTGCCTTTGTTAAACTTCATGTGGTTGGTGATCGCCCAGCTCTCCAATCTGTCCAGGTCTCTCTGCAAGGCCTTTACACCCTCAGCCGTGTCCACAACTCCTCCAAGTTTGATGTTGTCAGCAAATTTGCTCAGAACACCTTCTAGTCCTACATCCAAATCATGTATAAAGACATTGAAGAGGACTGGCCCTAAAATGGAGCCTTGAGGGACCCCACTAGTGACCATCCACCAGCCTGATGTGGCCCCATTTACCACAACCCTTTGAGCCCTGCCCGTCAGCCAATTGCTCACCCATCATATGATGTTTTTGTTAAGCTGTATGCCGGACATTTTGTCCAGTAGGATCCTATGGGAAACTGTGTCAAAAGCCTTGCTGAAGTCCAAAAAGATCACATCAGCTGGTTTCCCTTGATCGACTAGATGGGTGATCACAAAAGGAAATCAGATTTGTTAGGCAGGACCTACCCCTCATGAACCCATGTTGGCTGGGACCAATGACTGTGTTGTCCCCCAGGTGTGCCTCAGTAACTTCAAGGATCATCTTCTCCATAATTTTACCAGGCACTGACGTGAGACTGACAGGCCTGTGATTGCCAGGGTCTTCTTTCTTGCGCGTCCTGAAAATTGGCACAACATTTGCCAGCTGATGTGTATCTCAATGTAGCCATTCTTGGAGGTCCATAATAATATAAATGCAAATGTGGATATAGCTAATAAAGTCATATAAGTATCATATGAGGGTAAATCCTATGTTCCCTCTTGTCACTCCTTTCCCAGCCCCAGAGGGGGCTGTGGCCAGGGGCAAGGTGGCAGGACTTGGGAGACCCCTCGTGTGAGGAGCCGATGGCCTGCCACCAAGCCTGTCTGACCGAGCTCCTGTGAAAGCAGCGTGAGTTAATTTGCTGGATGTGTCTTGGCTCCTGCTGTGCTGTATACTGTCAAAGCTGCCTGAAACCAGCTCGGAGCTACAGTGAGGATCTAACAAGGCATGGCTTCTTCTTAGAGATCTAGAAAACATAGTTATAGTTATAGTCTCTATTATATATATATATATAATATATATATATATTATATATATATTATATAATATTATATATATATATATATATATAGTCTCTATAGTTATAGTCTCTATTGTGATTGCAGCTATAGTTTACGTGGAGGAATGAATGACATTAGGGAACCAATTAATAGTGGATATATAGCTTTTCTTAGGATAAACCAGCCAGCTCTTCATCTGGAATTAGCAAATGCTCCATGACTCCCAGCAAAGTAAACCTCAGAAATAACACAGTCTAACTTTGGAGGCCAAAGGCGGGATGCACTTTCTGATGGTTCTCAAAACAACAGCTGTAAGGAACAAGTAAAGGTGTTTTTAAGGTCTTAACTGTAAATGCACATGCTTTTAAGTGTGAGGGTTGTTTTTTTTTTTATTAATTTCAAATCCAGCATTCCTGTTTTTGTCATCTTGATTTAATCAGAGATTAAGTTTTCTTCTTTGTTCCCTCTTGCTCTCTTCCACTCTTCCATTTCACTTCCCATATTGCAATTGGAAATAAATAGAAAGATAGATACCACAATTCCTGATTTTACTCTTTGCTGAGACTAGTGAAGCCAAAAAAGCAGGTACTTCTTCATGACCGATGGGGCAAGAAACCCAGCAACTTGGTGGTACTGATGTGCTTGTGCTGGTGCATTGCTTAACACCTCCTTCCATGTCTAGTAGTACTTTCACAGCTTCCATGTTGTGATTTTTACTACCCATCCAGCCTTACCTCTTCAGGCATTGGTCAAGCGGACTTCAGGAGCAATATGGTATTCAGAAATTCCGATTGTACATCTGGTTCTTGAGAGAAACAGCTTAGCATCAGTTGTATGAAGAGGAATGTGTCTGCCTGGAAGAAGCTGAGTTCAGGTACTTGGAGCAACAGCCTTTAAGGGAGAGTGGACAAGTATTTCAAGGACCCTAAGCCAAGTGTATTGTAGTATCAGGGGATTTGTAAGTTGTGCTTCTGCAGGTTTTATGTTGTTTTTTTTTCTACCCTCAAAATGTCACTGATAAACGTTCCTCACATTAAGAAAATAAGCCGTGTTTAGAAGGTGGTGTCACTAAGAGAGACTGGATTTTTATTTATTTTCTTCATTGATACCTTGAGGTGTTACCTCAAACTTCCTCAGGCATCTCAGGACCGTCGGTGTCCTCACAGTGAATGGCTGTGTTGTGAGTTATTAAAATAAAGCTCTTACCTCTCGTTGTGTGCTTTGCCTGCAATTTTAGGGTTCCTGTGACATTTGAGCTGTTGGCATGGCATGTTTTGTTATCGGTGGGTAGCTTGTTTTGGTTGTTTTCACTAATCTGTAGCCTTAGTGCTGGGTGGGGAGATAATGTAATCGTGTGTTTTTTGCACAAGCAATGTGATATATCAGCTTCCAAGGTGACAGTGATACATTGAAGTAACAGTTTAAAAACTATTTAGAGGCAAATACAGGTTTGTTGTGTAAAATTGTTAGCTAGCAACTGTATTAAAATAATCTTGAATTTGTTTACCTAGCTTTGTATAGTAGGTAGCCAGGAAACTTCATCCCAGTGATAGCAAGTCAAGTGTTAAATGATCTGGGATGATAGCTTTCCCCCATTCTTAACCCATTCACTAAAAAGAAGGAAGAGAAAAAAGAAACCAAGCATTAAGGTCGAAATACTGTGACCTTCAATCTAGTCATCATTCTGTGCAAAAAAAAACATTCTTTAAGGATCACGCGGCTCACTTATGTGCACTTCTGTTCCAGTGGCAAGAGTACTTGTTCTAATTTGGGTCTTCAGGATTTTAAAGTAGCTGATTCAGACTTTTATATCTGAACTAAAATAAATAGGCATATGGCAAGTAGAAGAACATATAATCACTCCGTTGCCTCGAAATTCTTTTGAGGACAAGAATTTCAAAACAGGAACCTATAGTGGGGCTTGTGAGCACAATGGGAACAGCTGGTGCTCAGCACTTTTGAGAATGAGGTCACTTTATTCTTGGTTGAAATGCGCAAAATGGGTCATCTGGGCATAGGCTTAAGACAAAGGCTAAGCACGTGGCCCGTTATAACCAGGTTGTCCACGTTTCCAGCACTAGTTTGTTAACGGGATTCTGTTAAACAAAGGGGCGCCGGGATCGATCTGGATTGTCCTAGCTTTAGGAAGCAGAGTTCCCACTCAGAAAATAATTTCTTGCCGTATATTTTTGAAGATGTGCTCATCCTAAGGATGACATCATCTATACTCTCCACAGTCACCCCTCCCTCTTGTGCCTTTCTGCTTGTCCTTCACATAACCTACTTTAGGAAACACTGCTCTATTGTACAGTCCTTGGGAACGCTGTCTCTCCACCAGTCTCAGCCCTGGACTTCCTTGGTCCTGCCAACAAAACAAATAAAAAAATCCCAAACTTGCACAAAACCCATAGCATCATCAGCAAAATCTAAAGATGCATTAGCAACGGTAACAGGGACTCTACTCTACTTAGATTTGACTGTGAAGTTTTCCTAATAAATATTCTGTTCAAAAGATAGACACAAGTGATAGCGTTGAGGCCTAGATTCTGCACATTTGCTTAATCGTGCTGCTGTCGCTAGCACACCCGAGGGGATGGTGCGAGTCACAGGATCCAGGTATGTCTGAGTTTGCAACCCTGAGACCTGGTATTGATCGTGTTGACTGCTGCATGATTTGCATTAGAAGTTTAGCTTGAGAAGGGACACGCGTTGTCAGTATTGGATTCTAGACCCTGCCTTCAGTGTTGCACAGTAGTTTGTGCAATTTGGCAGCTGATTGAACATCTACGTACTGGAGCGTTAAGACCATAGGAAAACTTAGGGTGGAAGGGATCTCTGGAGATGGTACTCCAACTTCCACCTCACGTGGATGCAAGACGGTCCTCTCAAGTGGATTGGAGTATTTGTGCACAAACAATGCTATTTAAACCAAACCAAAGGTAATTCTGGAAATTTAGTTGGAGCATAGTACATTCAAAACACAAAAGAGCCTTTGGCAAAAGCTTGTGAAACCCATGCTAAAATAAACCGTACCCCTAATTTAAGGCCCACCGATTTGTGTCATTAATGACCCTACCTACAAGCCCGTTCAATTCATCTCGGCATGCTTTATACCATTTTTGCTTTAATGGCAAAAATATTAGTTTTCTTAATTACACAACACTTGTCTATTACCTTACTCATTTTTTGTCTACGCTTGCATCCAGTGGATGGAAAAACTCTGACTATGCAGTGACATGAGCAAGAATAAACAGAAGGAAGAAAAAAAAAAAACAAACCTGCTCACAAATCTTGTGCAGTTTGCCTCCTGGGATGGAGCTGTACCAGAGTGAGCCAGGCTGTATATCACAGCTAGCACTGGATTTCAGATGTGCCCAAGAGAATGGTTCTCATTGCTTTATTATTATTGTAAATTTAATTTACTGAGGCAAGCTTGGTGGCTGCTTTCATATAAGTGAGGTAATTTGGCCGTATAAATCAAGCTTACTTTGTGGCTAGTTTTTAAGGAGAACTGTCACAAAGTGCATGGAGGAAGATGAAGTGGTGGGAGCAGCAGTGCCGTGGGTTCCAGAATGGAAAAGCAGGAGGTAAGAAGGCAGCTCTGCGGCTGGCAAAGCACAGCCAAGGCGGAGCTGGAATATCAGCACACATCACCACAGAATGCAGTGCCGCTTGTACAGTGTGTGTGTTTCATGTTTGGTTTTGAAGGATGTTTCACTTCCATCAAAGAAACTTTCACTGAACTATATACACCATGTGATAAGTGTTCAACGGCAGCTAAGTGGCTAATATGAAGATGCTTTTTCTTTTTAGTCTCTACAATCAGAAATAACTATCTTCAGATTCCTCGTGACTTTTCATTTTCACCAGTAGAGGAAAGCACTCAGAAGCGTAAGATTCCCACAGTGTCTTTCTGTTTCCAAGGTTTGGATGAATTGCTCTGCTGAAGAGTGATTAATCACTATCGGGAGATGGAACAAGGGTGGCTGGCATTGCAGACAGAAGCAAAATTGTCTGCTGGATGTCCAGATGAATGGGCTGTGTCTGGAGGAGCAGCGGTGGTGTCTGTCTTGTTTTCGTGTCTTGAATTATGTCTCCCTTTTGACTGCATCCCAAGTTTCAGTAGATGGTTTTCAGGTCATGCAGGAGACTGCCCCCAGCTTTTTCAATCACTGCAATTGGTAATTGCTTGGCAGAAAAGGTATTTAAAGGGAAACAGCAAAGTTTGCTACCCGTGTCACAGCTCATTTTGAATTTCATTCCGTCCTCAATTCAAACTGTTGCTGGACTAATAAATGTAATACTTTATTTCTTTAGAATTTCACATGTTGTTATTTCTGTCCTGGCAGGACTTGCATGTTCAAGAAGCCGTGTTCAGGGGAGGTGTCTTTTAGAAAGTAACTCTTTCTGGCATCCCTGCAGCATCTTTTACATGTTTTTCTCCCTTATTCAGAGCTGAATAGTTTGTGAATGTCCTATAAGGGTGTGAATAATTTTATCCATATGGTGCTGCATCACTGATTTTGGAACTCTGTATTATGATGTACATTTTCCCAGGAAGCAGGCAGTTTTCTTTTTGACTATGTGCAGAGCCAACACTTGAAAGCAGCCTTCAGTGAAAGTGTAAATATCAGTACAGGTAGGTTGCAAAACAGATCTAGTTGTGCTCCGAATATAGTCACTGGGAACGTTTAGACTGGATGTTTCCCTTAATGTGGAGTAAGAGGAGCAGAGTGGCAGCTGCCACCTGCCCGAGGGAAATGGTCCTTTCTGCAGAGACAGGGAAGGCAATGTAGGGATGCCTTCAGAGGACAGTGCACAAGCCCCAGGTAGGCAGACCATTGGAAAAAGAAAGCATCGTAACCAAACATCTTACCTGTGCTGAAGTCTCTGTCACCTACTCAGGCCCTCACACCCCCAACATTTATGCTGCCTGTACGAGAAAAGCTTATTGAGCTGGTAATGCACTTCATGCGTATATATCACAAACACACAGACATGCACGTGTTTCTGGTTGTGATTCAGCAGGTTGTTGTGGTTTTGTTTGTTGTTTGTTTTTGTTTTTAATCCTTTCTGTGCTTTTTATTGTTCTGTATTTTGTTCTGTAGTATATTGTATATGTATTATGTAGTATATCGTATTATGTTCTGTAGTTTATTTCACCTTTGCATACCGTGGTACTGAGCACTACACATGCTTTGTTAGATTTTTGTACTGTTTTTACAATTTCAAGTGAAAGCTGTGGGGGCCTATATAGGTTCTTTGTCATGCATATGAGCACGCTATGCAGGCTTGCTTTATTCTGTCTCTATGTCTTGTATTTTCCGTCTTAAGTATTTTCTGTCTGTCTTCTGCTCTTTGGACTGTGGGATAAATCATATTTGTGATGCCATTGCCTTGGTTCTATGGATAGTTGACAAACATTGAGAACCTTCATGATTTCCCTGTGAATATTTTCATTATGAATACTCATAAATATATATTTTTACAAGTTTTTACTATGCTTCATTTCTCTGAGCAAAATGCAGTTGATATGTTCTTGGAGATCGAGTATAATGTTTTATTGATACAGCTACAATGAAATTTTATTATTATTTCAGTAAATTAATACATCAACAGTTTTGCCCAAGGGTAGCATTGAGATATTTAAATACTGAGTCAGATATTTTGTTTTGTCTCAGTCTTTTGGGGGAGTATTTTGGCCAACTGACTGGAGCCTTATTGTTTTAAGTAAACTTTTCACAGTACCATGTAGGTATCCATCACGTTGTAAAAATACTTGTTGGATGATTGGGAGGGGAAATGGTGCGGAAAGAAAGACTGAAGACAATTTCATGGTGGCAAAATTTGGGTTTAGCCTGACCTCTGCTGGGTAAGTCCTGGACTTGGCCTTCCTTTGTGTCCCAGTCCAACCCAGCCCAGCTCTCTCGCCTTGTACTGGCAGTGACCTGCCATGACTGGAAGTTCAGATCCTAACTCTGCAAGCAGGGACACTTCACCAAGCTCCATGCATGTGGTGTGCAGCTGAAGAGAAGATCCTGATTTATTCTTACCATTTTTTATTTGCGTTGCAGTTGTGGCTAAGGGCTACCCATTGTGCTGGGCACAGAAAATAAAGGATAGTACGTGCCTTGAAGACTTAGGATCTAAACAATCTACTCAGAGAGTCCTGTAAGAGAAAGGGGATGAAAAATATGTGCATTCTTCTGCGTTTTATACTGTCAGTAAATTCTGTCAGTGAAAGAATAGTGCAGCAAAGAAGTCGCATTACTCGCTATAGTTTACAAGAGGCCTCACTTTGGAATTGAGGGAGTGTGGAATAAATCACTTCTGGGAGCTTCTGTGCCCTTCTTTGCAGCAAAGCCATTACCTTCCCCGTCCTTGTCTCTGTGTGCAGAACAGCTGAGTTAAAAACAACCTCCAGAAATGATGCATAAAGCGGATAGATTTTTGTTTTAAAAATAGTAACAAGAAAAAAGAGGTGGGAATGATTCCCAACCTTCTGTCATTTACCCACCGTCCAGCAGTGGGGACCTGTGTGTGCTGAGAGGGTGTGTGCAAGGTGAGTAAGGTGTCAGTAAGACAGACCTGGCCCCTCCGCTCTGAAGCGAGTAGCCCTATGTCAGCAGCAAGTGTGCAGTATATTTTTTAGCTTTTAGGTCGCTTCACTCTAGTGGTTTTATGTTAATCTCTCTGTTTTCTCAAGACGTTGGGAAGGCTAAAGGCAAAACTGCCTGCCTGCTTCCATATCCCGTGGCCTCCCAGGGCAGCCAGCACTGTCCCACCAGAGAGGCTGGTGAAGCCCTCCGCGACGCCTGCGGGGCGAGGAGACTCGGCAGTGTTCGCCTGGGGGGCTCTCCAGACGGTGCTGGGTTTCAGGCCTGCTGCCTGTCATCACTTAGGCTGGGAAAAGGTAAAAAATGGGAATGTAGGGTACCATATTCTCGCACGCCAGCTTGACTTGGCTGAGCAGTGCGGCCCGGGAGGTGGCATGCGGTTGCTGTTGTGGGGCACGTTTGGTAAGGATCGCTGTGGTAGGTGATTAGTACGTAAGTGATGCTTGTTTGTGGGGTTTGGGGGAACTTTGAGATCTTGCTAAAAGCTGTGACTATAACTTCTGATCTCCTGCTTCTTTTTTGAGCACTCACACCCATGGACTGTGAAACTAGCTTGATTTGTTAGCAAGCCAAACAACTGAAGTTAAAAAAAAAACAGCGACGGAATAAGGCTTTTGAGGTCACTCTCAGCTGTATTGTGCTTTAACTGTGCAAAATGAAGGATGTCCTAGTTCATGGGAGAACGGGGCTTCTCATTTCTCATTGAGATCATAGTCCTCATATGTGGGGGATGCAGGCCTTGGTATGGGAAGGATAGGGTTCGGGGAGGTAAAGTGTAATAGCTGTCTGCATTTATAGGAGGTGTTATTCGTTGCTTGTGTAACCGAATGTACACCAAGAAATGGAAGAGATTGGTAACCCATTGAGGCAACCACTGGAAAATTAATCTGTTCAGGGTCTCGTAAAATGCCTTGAACTTCTTCTCCATGAAGCCTTCTCAGGTGATGCATGCCTAGACTGGGAGAGATTACGACTGGATATTAACAGGATGTTGAGCTAATCGCTAACACGGAGCTGGTTCCCCTTCTTTCTTCACTTTGAACCTTAATTACATCCTGAGAATGGAGAGAGAGAGAGAGACTAACGAGAAAGTGAGTTCTTGGGAATCCTTCTTGGGTAGCAGGTCGTGGGGATGAGATGAGGGAACTGCTGGGTTGCGCAACCACCTGGGTAGCGATCCCTCGTGGTGGCACCAGTTTGTCTCCTGGTGGAAGTGCTGGGTGCCATCTGAAGGCTGTGGGTGCCACCCTGCTCCCAGGGCTGCCTCCCCCTGAGCCTGTGAGCCAGGTCTGCCTTCACCTGGCTGCTCGGAAAATTTGTCCTGGATGTGCAGCCTGCTCAGTGGGGAGGGTCAGTCCTTCGTTACTGGTCATTTACATCACTTGAGAACATCTTGGGAGATCACATTGCTTTTGCTCCTCGTCCTTGGGGCTCAGAAGAAGTCTAGGGTGTCCTTTTGGGTGTCGCTCCGCCTGCAGGGCGAGGTCTGCCCTGCTGCTGGACAGACCTGGGTGAAGCTGTGGAGAAAGGAGAGCAGGCATTGCAGGAACAAATGGTTCAAGCAGTCTTCTGCAAGACAGTGTCTGCTGAGGCTGCAATTTGAAAACTGATGGTTTGCCTCTTTTTTCCCCTTTTTAACTCATTAGAGCTCTCCCCCATTCCACCTCTCTGGAAGAGCTCCCCCTTTCTCACTATATGTGTGCTCTTTTGCTCCCCCCAGTCAGCCCCTCCCCGGCCTCCCTCCCATCCTTTCAAGCCTGATACTGAACACTTCTCATCACCAGGACTTTTTATCTTCTTTCTGAATCTCGAGCAAACCCTTTCTGATCTCTGTGTGTGTTCTGGAGCGGAGCACGCCAGGATTGGGACAGGGTGAGGCTGAAAGCGAGATCACTGAAGCAACAATTGAGAGTCTTCTTGAAAGCAAAAAGTTAACGTTGTGATTCATTATCTTTTTACGAGGGCTAGAAATTTCTTCCCGGGTTTGCAAGTTTAACGTGCTTGCGTTTTGAATGAGCTCAGGAAGTTTATTTGAAGGGGTAAGGTGATGAGAGTTTTAAGTGCATTGTTCGAGCACATTTAAATCTGTGTTTTGGGGTCTGGCATTTGTCACATCCAAACATTTAAATTATTCTTTGTTTTGTTATTTTTCTTTTCAAGGGGGCGCGGGGGGAGTAGTCAAAGAATCGGGGTAATGGCTTTAACAAATGGAAATAGCTTGCATGAATGACTCCACAAGCAGCTCCTCATTCAAGCATAATTATAAACACATTTAAAATACGACTTTCACCCATACAGTTTTGTGGACATCCTTGGGGTTTGTAAATAGAAGGCAGCACGAAATTAATTCCTGAGCTGAGAGATTCTCTTCTGAACAGGCTGCATGGCTTCATTTGTGGTATTCCTGGAAATTCATCATTTTCTTTCCTTTCTTTTTTTTTTTTTCACATGCTCATCTGGATTTTTGTGGCAGCTTCCTACAAGGTATGAGATCCAGTTAGATAAAGTAGAAGTTCAGGATGAAGTTTCTGGCTAAAATTCTTTCAAAATTCGTAAAAGTTTTGCTGTGTCTTACTTTAACTGCACTTTGCAGAAGTCGGTGCTGCTTTTTAACAGACGTTTTGTTTTTTTCAGCTAGTAGCTGGTTAATGAATAGCCCTGACTGTTACAAGAATGATGCATCCAGTACAACAGAGGCATGGGGACATTCCCTGTGGTATGTCTACCTTGTTTTGTGAGACACTATCCATCATTAATCCATTGAAATCAGCTGCTGTCAGGTGCTCATCGTTGTGAGAGGTAGTGAGGCTGTCATGGGACTTTCTTGTTTCGTGTTGCTAATAGGTAATTAATCATAAATGATCCTAGGAAGGATCTGGGCTCCAATACAAGAGACTCACAAATAATCAATATTCTTGACCACCGAGCTCAGGCACATGGTCACAGAGATACCAGACTAATGCCCAACTGTTATGTCCAGGGTTCAAGACCCTCTCCACCAGTTGGATCCTTCTCACAGCACTTATTTATTATTGCTATTCTGTACGCTCACTAGCAGCAGGAAGATAGCAGCTGTTCATGGGCTTTGAGTGTTGCTGAACTGTAAGGCAAAAGCACGGCAGATTTTTAGAGCAGTTGTGGAGTTTTTGCAGTGCAGCAACCAAACCCTGGATTTCTCAGAGTGTTTCTGTATTCATTAGAGATGGGTGCCGTGGAGTGTTTTCTAGCTCACTTACAGAAATGTTACCCTTTCTGATCCCTCGGACATCCAAGTGGGAACTAACCGAGGGCTGGCTGTCAGAAATGCTTGGTGTGACACTCCAAATCTTATTCGCAGCAGTACGCTGTCTGCTCCCGAGCCTCCTGCCTCGCTCACCCACAGCCTTGCAGCAGATCCCAGCCTGACCAGACAAACCCTGCTAGCTCCACATTCTCCCGGTGGGATTGCGTTCCTCCAGCAGCAAGCCTGGGCTGCTAAGCTTTTACGGTTTCCTCCTGAGCTGATAGGTGATTCGTGAGGTGGGGAAGATGAAATCATGTTCCAGACTATCACCATTCCGGTTCCTTTGCTCGGGGCTCCTCTTTATCAAGTCAGAATCAAGATTTGAAATGAAAAATAAACATTTCCAAAGCAACCCTACTGCCCCTCGGGGGTTTGTCTTAATGCTTGCTCCTTTGTAGCCTGTCTTCCAGGTATTCAGATGCCTCTCCAGCTAATGCCTTTCCCACAGCTGCCTTCTGATAGGGGCCAGAATCGGAAGAAACAAGCTTTTGGGGCCTCTGACTTCCATCTCCTGCTGCTGCAAATGACTGTTACAAGCTTTTTCCCCAAATGGCTCTAGATCCATTTTGAAAACAGACTGGGGTTTTGCCCCTGCTGCTGGAAGGCTGTGTCATTACCCCACCGCTGTCCTGGTTAGCAGTCTTCATCTCATTTCCTGGCTGAGTTTTCTGTTTGCTGAAACAAGGAATTTTCAGGGTGACACATGGTGAGAGTCTCCCCTAGCAGTCTCCCTTGGATCCTTGCTGTCTGTTCTGCTGAAACACATAGCTTAGCATAAAGACTGGCAAAATTCTGCAGTGCAGAATGAGTTTGTTTTTTTTTCTGAGGTTTACATTTTAAATTGGAAGAAAAATTATTGCGACGGTCATTTACATTAGTTGCTGAGTAAGGATTTGGAAGTAATCTGTTCTATAGTTTATCAACTGTTTCCTTTTGGTTTCTTTTCAGTTTGTTTTCCCTATGAATGTGATGTATGTGATCTCTGTCTTGGATTTAAAATATTCCTGCTTGCTTTTTGAAACATTTCTTCAAGCTCTTTTTTTTTTTTTTTTTTTTTTTTTTATTGCATGCATAAAGCGCTTAATGCCCTCAATCTGCATGAAAATGTTTTGTGTATAACTCTAAAAGCTCCCTTAGGACTGGAGATTTTTTAATGAAACAGTTTAAACGTTTTCCACACAAATGGGCACTTGGGGCAAATGACATTATAAAAATTATAAGAATAATTGTTAAGATATTTTCACTGTTTCTTTCTCAAAGACCTGCATCTCCAGTCAGCTTGATTGCTCTTACTGGCAAAGAAATAAAGTTCGTACGGGTAGGAAGCAAGATGTTAATAAGAAAGAGAAACAATAGACAGCCTTCCCTGCTTCAGTCAGCATGGTGCAGGTGTTCAGGCTGATGTAATGGTGTTGCTGCTTTCCTACTCTGAGATGTACATGCATATTTATAAACACATGCAAGCCAATCGAGTATTGCATTTGCAAGAAAAACTACCAGAACAGGGATTGAGAGAGAGAAGAAGGCAATAAAAACGCTTCAGCTTCTTCAGGCTCTGCTCACACTGAATGAAAAGTGTTCATTTTGAAAGTAATATGTAAAGATTCTCAGGTTTCACATGAGGAAATACATGATACTGGATATTCTTGTTAGGACACATGTTGACACTCATGTTGTAAAACTCAAGTCCTACATACGGTTCACTCGTAGACAGAAGCTCTATTCTGTGGAGGTTTGTGAGATTCAAAGGAAATTGTTTTCTGATTTGAAACAGAGCTCAGAAGTAGTCAAATTCCATGTGGAAGAAAATCCCCAAAACAGTAGTTTTAGATCAGATGAAATACTTAATTCCATCAGGATCAGGCTGTTCTATTTCAAATTTGACTGCTTAAATGTCTTAAATATTGCTTCACCTAATGCAGCCTTTCAGAACAAACTAATTTGAAGGGAGAGAGAGAAGCACTTCATTTAGGAATACAGTAACAGGAAGTTCTGACATTTGTCAAAGTGTTTCTCCCTCTCTCAAACTAATATTTCATAATATCAGAACGGTTTTCTGATACATTTTAATTCTGGTAGAACTGTAACCTACACAGCAGGATGTTGTTCATGTGAAGCCATTCTTTCTGGAGGTATTCCAGCAGTGATGGAAAAATGCAGGATTCTGCCTTATTTCTCTTGCATGTTATTTTCCACTGGAATGGTTGCTCTCATGTCTAATACACCATATTCCTTGGGAAACTTCATTATTGCCAGTGACGGTTTTTAACAGATCCTTGGTAGAAATGGGTACACGCTGTCACTGACAGAAAAGCACTATTTTTAAGCATGTTCTTGGAATGTGTCCTTGCTACTTTTATCCCTGTTTGTTCCAGCTATGTGTCCTTACTTGGTTCAAGTGCCAGTGGTCTATCAGATATGACAAAAAATGCTTGCCCGCTCCAGGGAGTTTTTGTAGAAGTTGCCGTCTTGATAAAAACAGTGCTGATAAACCTAAACCCAGGTGCCATAAAAACAGATGGAATTTAGAAAACCATTTAAACCCTCCTTGAAAATTCCAGCTGTCACGTGGGCTTGCCGTGAGGCTGGTGCCTGTCAGCCATTTGGAATGACAAATGTAGGTTCCTCTGTGTATGTGGTATGTACAGGTTCCTCTCTACAAGGTGTGAGATCCAGGTAGGTAAAGTAGAAGTTCAGGGTGAAGTTCCTGGCAAAAACGTCATTTGCAATGGCTTTGCTTTCTGCAGTGGGTCAGGCTGCTGGGCAGGGAGTGTTTACTTCTGTTTGTGCTGGTTCTGTTGCCAGCTTAGGTAGGCCTGTTGAAAGCACCCAATTTGCTAGTTAGTTTTTAAGCATAGACAAGAATATATCGTTTCTAATGTATGTGTCTGACACGAATGTGTTTCAAGGGCAATAAAGATACGTATGTTTATCTACTGGCTGTTTAACCCTATCTGTCAGTTATAAATGGAAGATTTCTGGCACGGGAGAGACCATTTTGCATAAACCATTCAGCAGGGGTTTCCAGATGCTTAGATTTCCAATAAATACTACTAATAAAAAAGTCTAAGAGGGCCAAGCATATGCCTAGGATATGCTGAGTGCTAGAGTATGTAAGCATGACTTCATTTGGTACAGGCAGGCCAGTGCTAGCTCTAACCTAGTCAGCTCTGGTAACATAAGCAGCGTAGTTCTGCACCACAGTGCTCAACACAGCAAAAAATATTTGAATATTTGGGGAGTTACCCCACAGGGTAGTGTAAAGCTGGCCCAAGGCACATTTCCTTCAGTTGCAGTCATGGCATTGAACGCACCACAGATGTGTTGGGTAGCTTTACATATCTCTACCACCCCCTGCTTTTGAATCACAGCTGCTTCCTGGCGCAGTTCAGGGAGTAATGATGATTAGTCTGCAGGCGCTAGGTGTGCTGGATCTGTCCTGGAGCTTTTCCTGGAGGCTGGGAGAATCGACGTGTGCTGTTTAAGCATCTCCTCCTGAAGTTACCACTGGCCAGTGCTGGGCCTCAAATTTGGTTCTTGCTGTAACTCATTTGCTTGGTCATCATCTGTTAGCTCAGTTCAGGCTGACATCTGAGAGAAGTGGGAAGTTGGAACAAATGGTGTTTAGCCTAGTTTAATCTTTGCCATAATCAATCCATTTAGCAGTGAAGGAAAAGAGCAAAAATGTTTAGTAAGCCTCCAGAAAAAATCCAGAGCTTTAGCAACTGGCCAAATGCTGTATGTGGATAGTCAGATCTTTCTAGGCTTCCAGGTAACAGAAAGTAGATGGAGAAAACCAAGGAATCATTTTGCATTTTTGTATTGCAGAAATATGTAAGCATCAGATTTTTCATTATTTTCTTTAAGTAAAAACAAAAAGTTTCAATTGAAATTAAAGGTTTTGATCGTAAGTTTTTTATCCTTAAGCTAACAGTTGTGGCATTTCTTCTGTAGATTGTGCAATTTGGTTGAGCAGTTGCTAGTTTTGCTGGAAGGTATTGCTCCTCATCTTGTCCTCTCTTGTTGTTTGCCAGGTTCCTCCTCCTGTACTTGAGGAAAAAGGGAATTGTGAATGTTTAATAGCTAAAGATACGGGGTTGGTCCCAAGGCCAAATACCAAAGCTGATAAAATCATTAAGAGCCTTTTTTTTTTTTTTTTTTTTTCTCCTTTTCAAAGGAACCTTTTAAATGGCAGTAATTGATAAATATGTAAAGCTGAAGATCACAAGGAGGAAGTGATCTCATGCCTGCATGGCCTCATAGATTCTATCTGAAACGACTTGGCTCTGTCTGAAGCAGGCTGTGAACTCCTTGGGGCAGGACGTGTCTTCTTCCAGATCTTGTAAAATGCCAGACACTGCTGATGTCACCTTGTAAGGAACCATTTCTTCATACCTGACTTGAAGAGAAAGTGATGGGTTTCAGTCATTTCAGTGAAGGAGCTAACATTTAAAGGCTAAAATGACAAATAGAGGAGCCAAAACAATACTATGGGAAAGCAGTGTCAGCAAGAAAATGGTGTGGACACAATATGGGATACGCCTTTTTTAAAACCTTTGCACTATCCCAGAATTTGTATATTCTACCTTGAGCCTTGGCCTGGGATTTCCTGTATGCTCCATGATCACAGGAAACAGCCTGCTGTTGTTTTTTATACTGCTTGGCATGGCAAAATTGGATTTTTTGATTTTTTTAATTATTTTTTTTTCAGCTTCCAGCTATTTATTTAATTTTAAAGGACTTTACCAGTGATCTTGTCCATCATGTGTGCATTTTCTGTGTGTAGCTGCGGGGCAGGGAAGATCCCAGCACTTCTGGTGCCATGCAGCGGTTCTCAGTCTAGCTTAAGTGCGGTGGCGGTCGCCTTTCAGTGTTACCAAGACTCTGCCATGTTACCTTCTTGAGGTTTTTTCCTTGCTCAAGCAGAAAGTCTCCACTTCTTTCAGGTTAGCCAACTCTGGTAATGGGTTGCCAGTCAAGTACTGGAATAAAAGCGTCTATGCAGCTTCCATAAGTGATTCAAGTGATGAGTGAGCTCATAAAGGAAAGAGCATTGAAATTCAGGCTGAATCAGTGGTTAATTGTCTGCTCATCCCTTCTCAGCTCCCCTCCTTGCGTCTGAGTGCCGAAGCAGGATGAGGTCATGGTGCTGGTCCTTGACCACAACAGGCTGCTGACCTCCCGTGTCCTACCGGGGCTTGTGTCAGCTGCATCCCAAACACAGAGTTACTCTGAAATAAATGCTCTTTTAGCTTTCTCCTAAACATCCACCAGCCTTGTGTGGTTGGGATGTTCACGTCATTGATGCCAGTGGGCCGTGAGACTGACTAGCCCTAAAAACCAAGAAGCCCATTGAGACTTAAAAGAAAGCCTTCGGCCAAAGTTCAGAGCTCTGGACCCATGGCAAGGCACCTTTGCTACCTGGTGATTTGGCTCTAGAAACAAATTCTCCACTTGCTTTTAAGCCCGTGTTGTCAAACATCATTTTAAAAGCAGAACCAAAAGCAATTGAGCATGCTGTTTGCTGCAACTTTCTGGTTTGCTCTGGATTTCATGTGCTAGTCTCTTTTTACAAAACACTTTTGGGACAGAAACTCCTACATTCATTCAGGATAGAGGTGGCTGGTGGGCTCACCCTTCTTGTGGAAAACATTGTTTATTTTCCAGTTGTCTTTTTAGATGATAACATCTTTTAAGACAGGTGGAAAATCAACCTGAGTTTTGCTGCAAGTGTGGAGCCTATGTTAATACCAGTCATAGGAGAATATTTTGGTGGTGGTCCTTTGGTTTGCTTTCTTAAAGACCAGTTGTGAAGCAGTGTTGAGTTAAAAAGTCACATAAAATACTTGAAGGGTTTAGTATTGTACTGGTTTGGTTTCTGCAGCTGCTCTGGTTCGCTTCTGGAAGCACTTGGCTAGCATTGCCTCCAGAGCGTGTCCTGTCAGGTGATGTGCAGTGGGGTTTTTGTGCCCGTACTGCTTTTTGGAGTACCAAGTGCCTGTCGTGCCCTTGCTTCAGATGGGAAAGTTTCTCATGATGAAGGAGAATTGGATAGAAATTGACTTTATTCCTTCATAAAGTAAATAAATAAAATGCTATAATGAAAAACCCAAACCCTGAACCTTTACAATCCCAACACTAAAGAAGCCAACCAACAAAAGCCTTCGTTTTATTTTATTCTTTGAGCTCCACCTGCTTCAGGTCTCATGTGCCCGAAAGCCTAGGGCCACGGGTGGCCTTTGCTGAAGCGAAGCGCCGTGCCTGGTTTGGCTCAAAAGATGCAGGGACTGGGCAAAGTGCAAAGGCAGGGCTAATTTCTTCCAGTCAGGCAGCTCTTGCTTTTCCTCCTTGATTTCGGGGTCGCCAGCATCCTTGTAAGCAGAGGGCAGGGGGGTGCCAGGCTGGCAGGCCTCGGCCTGGGGGTGGCGGGAGGGGCCGCCGCTGAGGTACGGCTTGGTGGAGGCCTCAGAGGCGATGCAGGTCGCACCGAGCCCCTAACTTTGTTCGAAATTGGTTGTGGCTCTGCAGCACGGCTGGGTCCGGCCGTTAGTGAGTCCTAGAAAGCTGTAGGGTTTGGTGGCAGAGCAGGTAGGGCTGGTCTAGCTCAACACTGCCACTGGGATTCTGCGCTGCTGCGCTGCACGGCAGAGAAGGTTTTAAATACGTTACAGCATTTCAAGGCATACCGTCAGCCTGCCTGTTATTTCTTCTTATTTATTCATTTATTTACACGTGTCCAAATGCAATATAGAGATCAAAATTCTCCAGACTCCAGGATGAGACCACAGGTGAAAGCTTGGTCAGCTGCTGCAAATTTGTCCCAGTATTTTCTCCTATTCCTGGAGTGGAAATCCACTATTGCTGCCAACACTCGGGTGCTGGAAGTCTCTCCTGGCTGGAATAAGCTGTAAGGAGAGCCTTACTCCAAATTTTCCTGAAGTTGCAAGATGCTCTCTCTCATGCTGTAAAACTACTTTATGGTTGCATCACTGCCCTGGCTGTAAATTACAAACCAGGCTGTTTTAGGGTTGCTAGATTTTAATCTTAGAATCTGGGACAGTCCCAGCTGGATACATTATGCATGGGTAGTACACCTGATGTGTTGGACTTGCTGCACATGTGCGATGAATTTACATGAGCGCAGTACTTAGCGTGCAGACATTAGAGCTGCCAGGCGTCTGGAAAAGTGGGCAGTTACTACAGCAATGTGGGAAAGATGATTTCGTGTACGAGCATGCATGGGACATAAGATTTCTGGGAATACTATAAATGTTCTCACCTCGTGTCATCCTTCCTTTCATTCCCCTCATCCCCTTATGGGATATAACTTTTTAAAAGCTGAGACCAAATTTCCTTTTAACTTGTGCTCTGACTGGTTGCATGGAAGCCTCTGTGGTTCCCTGAGGGGCCAGGAAGCGTTCATAAGGTGGTCGTGTCACTGCTGGTCTTGATCTGCTCCTTGAGGGGCAAGTGGAGAAATGCGGGCTTTGGAATAGTTTCAAGCAGGTTATGGAGTGCTGTACTTTATGAAACTTTCAGACAAGGTATTTACGGGGAAGTGAACCAATTATGGTTGGAGAAAACAAAACAAAACAAAACAAAAACTTTAAAAATGTAAAGAAATTGTTTGTATAAGTATTTTATTTTTCTACAGTAATGCTTCCTGTGACTGTAAGTATGTTCTTTGGGGAATGGCCTAAGTAATCATTGTTTCTGGCATTTCAAACAAGAACTTAGAGCACTGTAGCTTAGACTTTGTATTGTTTTCGATCTTTCTTAGGAACATAGAATCCCAATCTGGTTCATCTTTGTAGATCCTCGCCTCCTTAACAATAAGATGTGCTAATGCGAGTAGTTTCCAGGCTTCCTGTTCCTTTTCTGTTTTGTTTGTTTGTTTGGTCACTTTCTGATACTTAGTGCCAACTTTGAACACTTGTGAACAGACTGGCTAGCAGGCAGTTGGAGGAGAGGGGTCTGGCTGCTGTCTGCACTCGTAAAACCAAATGACTGATGAGTCAAAAGATATGAAAGTTGTTTCAAGATTCATCTCCTGTGTAATAACTCAAGAGACAGGCTCTAGTTCACTCAGTTACTTGGAAACTGTCAAAGAAAGCACTATCTTATTTTACAGTACTATTGAAGAAAGCCAACTTGTCACACAAAGACAATTTACGGCCCATTTATTTTCAGCATTCTCCTAATTCCCGTTATTTGAAGTAAAACCCATCTTCCTGACAGACCGGCTTCTTATTTCCCTTAATCCTGCGGCAAAGTGCTAATCCTTCATTTGTGACCTCATAGGCTGTTGCTACGGAGAATGCTGTGATATCACAGGGCTGGCACTGACTTCACTGCTCTTGGAAAGAGACGTCTGCTCTCTGCAGGCCCCGGGGGAGATGCTAAGTACTTCTGGTGCTCAGCTAGCACTTCCTAAGGAGCAATACCTGGCGAACAGGTTTGCATAATATCTGCCCGCATAGGTGATGAACGATACAGTCAGAGGCTGCGTGTCGTGTCAGGGGAAAATGTGTGGTGGTTGTGTTTGGCAAGGTTGTTCCTGTCCTTGAAAGAAGTTATGTTACCAGAAGGAAAATGTCACTGGGAAGTTACACAAAGCTTTCTCATCCTCTGCCTCCAAAGATACCACGAGGAAATGACACTGAATGGCA
The DNA here is from genome assembly GCF_009819795.1 of Aythya fuligula. Taxonomy (NCBI): domain Eukaryota; kingdom Metazoa; phylum Chordata; class Aves; order Anseriformes; family Anatidae; genus Aythya; species Aythya fuligula. The sequence goes on along the minus strand of NC_045562.1, from coordinate 20,550,761 downwards.
GAATTATTGTGTCTAAAACCAAGAACTCCTTGTTTTGTATCCCTCTCTTCTTCATCTGAAGAATAAATATCATTTTGTCAAAACCAAAACTGTTCTTGGAAATACTAAAAGCCCTAAAACTTCCACTTAAAGAAGCTTCTCAGGTACAAGATAAACAACACAAATTAAACCTTTATGCCATAAAGTAGCCTGCTAGGCTCTTAATTATAAATTGAGGTATGAAGGAGACGCATAATTTTAGGCATTATGCCCGAGACTTTCAGATATTACCAAGCAACTCGCATGCATGGTTTCTATTCACATTCAAGTCTGAGCTTTTATGCCAGATTCCAGAAATGAGTGCCTAAAATTAGGCTCCTCAGTAACTGTCCTTATTTTCAGAAGTACTTAGAGTACAGCAGCACTCAATGGAGATAAAGGGAAGTGCAAATCTACATCAGTTTTGAAACTCAAGCTGTGACTATTAGAAACAACATATGGCAATAGGAACCAAACTTGGCGCTTTTAAGATCTCTGCCTTTCACCATAACAGGAAGTTTTTAGAGAAATAGAACTTGCAGCTTTAAATGTCAGTGGTTTTCTATTTTCAAAAGTGAAGTTATCAGAACTCAGGAAGAAATATTATTTTAAAAAAGAGTAATTCCTTTGTCTTAACATTTTCTTTTTGAATATGCTGGGGAAAATATGATTGAACAGCAGGAAGGCACATACTTGCCTCTATTAAAATTAGTATTCTGTTTTTACTATTGATTATTCAGATTTTCATTTTTACTGTTTTATGTGTGGTATGAAAGTTCCTGCAGAGGAATTTAGCAGGATTATATGCATACAACTGCCATCGTTGATGTAATATTTGGAAGCTGTATAAGCTACATCAGGTTAAAAAAGCACCCTTATTCCAGAATAAATATGGATTTACATAGGTATGATTACGTGGTGGTAGTTCTGGCAGTAAATCATTCTTAGACCAAAGCTTTGAGGTCAGTTTCCATTTTATCCCCGTAACATGGAGGTTCCCCAGATTGTGTTCAGGGATGTACCAGACCAGATGCTGCATAACAAATGTGCAGGGTGACATCTCAATTCAATGTAGTACCACAATTAAAATAAAACACCACAAATTAAAGACAAAAAAAACCTCCTCCTGCAGAGGCTTTGCGGACCACACATGGCACACAAGATGCTCTTTGGGAAGCCACACTTTTTCAAGTCTTTGCGGATTACTCCTTCTTTCTAGAAACTACACGTGCATGTGTGTTTTGAAGAGGTTCTCATAAAGCAGCAGTAAACTTCTGAAGACAGTGTTGGTGATGACACGCTTAACTGCTTTTGCATGCTCTGGTTCAGACTGCCCAAAGTGCTTGCTCCTCGCTGGAGTGATACTGCACATGTACCTTATTAGCATGCACACTACTAATTTGCTCTCTGCTTTCTTCATTGTCCCCCTAAACACCCATCCTTCCACTAGCTTTGCTTCTGCATTATAAAGGCTTAGGAGCGACCCATTGGGGAGCAAGCTAAATGTTCCTTTTTAGTTATTCTGCCTGCTCCAAAGACTGGGGGAGCTCATTCAAAGTCATGGGAGGATGCAGGTGCCCTCAGCCAGCCGGGGATGCTCCCTCTGCTGGGTCACTGGCACTTGGGCTCAGGCTTTGGGCTGCATGCAAGAGGCATTTGTTCCCTCAGGCTTTTAATTGAGACTTGGAAGGGAGGCTTTCATTGAGTCCTTTGTGTGGCACAGGGTGAAGGTCAGCCTAGAAAACAAAACAAAGGCAAGCGCCCAGTGGATGCAGAGCACATGCAGATCAGCCTTCGCGAAACAACTGTCCTTTTGTTCACTTCTTTCTTCACCAAAACATGCAGCCGTTCCCACTTTGCTTACTCCAGCAATCCTCTAGGCCCTTGGATTTTCCCAGCCTTCGTACAGCTGGAAAGTTTATTTCTCACCATTTGGTTGTTATTCCTGCTTCCGTTTAGCCCTGCTAAGCATTTGGATTCTTTTAGCAAGTCCTCTTTCATCGTTAACGTCACATATGCTGCATTGCCTGCTTTAGGAGTCAAACAAAATTCATCTCTTTCCTCGCGTTTCCTTTTAACCTTTCTTGTGTTTTTCCTTACGTCTATTGTTCCTTGTTTTGCCCTGCAATCTGCTGCTGATCATATTTCAGTCCTCATAGCCTAGGTTTTTCTTGAAGCAGCCTGTACATTAGCTCTTAACACTAATACTTCTAGGTACCAAACAGGCAGAAGAAACAGCGAAGGTTTCAAAAACCACTTATAAGGCTGCTAGCTTTCATCCCGGGTAGGCAGCGGCTGGCCCCATGCAGCAGCCTCCTGGCGGCGGCCAGGTGAGGAGAGGGTCACGCACCACCCCCTGCACATTTTACCCTTCTAAATGGGATTTGTGTGCCCGTGAGTTAACATACTGCCTGTGGTTGTAGCTCATTGAAAGGACATGGCTGTAACTGTAAGCCATTTTTCTGACAGTCCAGAGTAAGGAATGATGACATAAAGACAAGATAGGGAATGACTGTAGTTCTGTTGGTTTACTGTGCATTAAGAAAATGTTGTCTTGCTATGGCATAAAATACACGTACACAGAACTTAAATTTATGCATCCCGCAGTTTTGATCTCAGAACCGTATGTGGGGTTTCCTCTCCGTATCCAGTGGATATTCGCTAAATTTGTTGTTCAAGAAATAATCCCCGATCTTTTCTTTTGCTGGCCTTTTGATTTAGTTTAATGTAAATTGAGACCATCAGCAGCTCCTGTGGTCATCTCAGGAACCTAGTCTTTGTGTCCTAATTTAGGGCTCTTCTATACTGGGTAAAAGGACACAAGACACAACTATTTTTATGTACTTTTGTCATTCAGAAAATTGGGCCATAGCAACACTTGGGGAGCACAGGGACTCTTCCAGGTTCTAGTGCTTAATAAATGTTTGCCGAAAACCCAACACAAAAGTCTCGTCGAGGGCTTGTTTAGAATACAGAGGAGATAAAAGGGGAACGGCCAATGCTCATCACAGGAAAAGATCCTATGCAGCAAGGATCAATACCAAATGGTTGCTTTTTAGTGGTGACATTGGAAATGTGAAGGTTGGGCTGGGTAAGGAAGTGGTAACCCTATCTGTCAGGTCACAGTTGGCCAGGTTCATTAACAGTGCTAAGGAGGACTTGAGGCTCAGCAACAGCTGAGTGAAACAGCTGAGCAATCCTGCGAAATAATGGCATCGGTGATGTAGTAGTGCAAGGCAACGCAGTGGATGGGGAAAAAATCACGTCTCAGGTTCCTGCTGTTTTAGGAGTGTGGTCTGCATGCCACTGGGGTCAGGGTGGTGAATGTGGGAGATGAGCGGGTGGTGGTAATTAAAAATGTAAGCGCAAGGCTGTGTAAATCAGGCAGTACGTAAGAAGTCATCGCACAAGAGATGTACGTCTACGAAATTGGTAATTTTGTCGGGTTTGAATACCTTGTTCAGGTTTGTATCTCACAGCCAGTGAGACTTTCAGATTCCTGAAATTTTGCTTAAAAAAGAAAAGTGCAAGAGGCAGGAAGATGCTACTGCTGTAATAGAATGCCTGTTGAAGGTTTTGGTTTATGGCTTCCTGTAATAAAGTGAGTACTCAATAAAATTAAGCAAAAACCATGTGAAATGGACAGGAGGAAATGCATTTAATTTAGTTAATTGTTTAACCGTGGGAACCCTTGGTTCCAGGTACTGTCGTTTATTTGGGCAGGTAGTTTTGGATTGCTGCATTTGCTGATAGCTATATTGCTTGGAAGAAAAAAATGAAAATCTGCTGGGCCTTGAGGGTCTCAAAGAACAAGTTGTTTCTGTCTGGAGCAAGGGCATTTCCCGTTAAGATGCAGCATACAACACCAGCCACGCGTGCTGTGGTTTTCTAATGCTTCCTTAAGACACTTGACCAGCACGACAGGACCGGGCGAATTGCTGCCCTGTTGTTCCATGGTGTTTCCCATGCTCCCATCCCACAGCTGATTACAGGGGAGACCAAAGGACAGGATTTTGAAGTGTGTCGAGACACTGGGAAATAGGGGCCACTGCATCTGCCCCACTCAGATTGATAGGGGCAGAATCTTGTAGTATGGCTACTTTTTGTAAAAGATGTAGGGTATTTCAGTTTTCTAAGCATTAAGATATATCTTCTTGAATCGACTCCAGCCATAATAAAACCTTTGCTTTCCACCACAGGGAAAAAAAATGACCCAGTAAACTCTCAACTGCTAAGTCTTCGGAGTGTCTAACCTTTTCTTTTTAAAACCACTTTGGCACTGTTTTAATTGATTCCATGCCTGGCCTTTTCATCAGGTCTCTTCCAGCCAGGAAAAACCGTGCTGTTAAAGGCTGCTGCAGTACCCTGGGACTTGCGTTCAGTGTTGCAGATTCTTATTTTAACCTGAAGTTATCTGCCAGTCATCGCTATTTGTTTGAAAAGCTGTAACCACCGCAGTATCGTCTTTGGGAGGAAAATCCTTCCATGGTTACAGCAATCAATAGAAATGAGAGAAGGTGTGCTGTGTCGTTGGCTCGTATTGCTAATCAGCCCTCCACCTCGCAGGAATTTTAGCTGCTGACTCTCTCGCCGTGTGTTTGCTGCAGCATCCCCAGCCACACTGAAAATGTGTTCTGGCTACGCTGAGGATGGCAGTGGAGAATGCGTGGCTACAGCAGGCTGCTTGTGTTCAACAGCCATGTTCTGTGCCTTCAGGAGTACTTGCAAAGGAATGTTTTCCTTTATAATATTTCCACCCTAAAACAAAGCATCTATGTTTATTGCTTTGGTGTTTTTTTCTCCTTTTCTTTCTCATGTGCTCATCTTTTCTTGCCAAGTCTCCTCTAGTGTCAGATTTTTTTAATGCTTCTGTCTTTCCTTGCATTTACTGTTTACTGCCAGAAAATATGCAGGCTTTTTTTCCAGTGACATTGTAGCTTTTTTTTTTTTTTGTTAGTGACATTGTAGCTTTAGCATCAATCATTTAAATCAATAGTAAAGTTTTCTATGCAAAAAATATTTTAAAACATACTAAAAAAAAATCTCCTCCCTTGTCATAGTCCTGGCTACAAAATCTGTTAGTGAATTCTTCATGTGATTTAAAATGTCACATAGTTTCCAGTGAGCTGTAATTTTCTAAAAACACAATTGTTTCAGCCACTGGGCTTTTTGAGGGGGGAGCTCTGTGGGTTGTTTTGTTTTTCCTGCTAAGACTGGTGGGCTCATTGAGATGCTGTCTTAGCAAGAGTTGCACTGGGTTGTGGTTTTGTCCTGCATTAGGTAACTTGTAAAGTATCATTTGCTTTTCAGTTTATTTTTTTGTGACTCTTCAGTGTGCGATAAGGTGGAAATGCTTAATTAGAAGACTTGGATAGTCGGAGATCCAAAGAGTGAGCTGATAAAAGTGTCTGGGCAAGATCATGGTCTGGGAGTCAAACCCAGGAACGCATGCTTTAAACTCCTCATAAAAAAAAGATACCTGCAACTGATAATTCAGGCGTGGCGTAACAATGAACTACCAAGGTAATATGTCTGTGAAAAAAAGCAAGTTTTGTTCTTACGATGTATGTGGCAGGGTATTTCCAGTGAAAGTATGGAAATCTGAATTTCCTTCTACCTGACAGAGGTGAGAGGTTAGCTGGATTGCTAGAATATGATGCAGAATTTTGGTTGTTGCTTTTTAAGGAATAGTTGTGTAAGTTAGAAAGCTTAACGAAACAGGATGGGCAGGTATCTGAGACCCCTACAAGGACGTGCTTTTAAAGCCAGCGGGACGAGATCTGAAGGAGCAAGGTGTGTTCTCTGCAAATATACTGGGGTGCCAGCAGCTGGAGGGGGTATGAAGGAGTAGTTAGACTCACAGACAACAGGAGCACAAAACCAGATGGGCATTCCTTGTTGGGATATTGCTCAATTTAATATCCTGATCAAGTTGCCTCTTGTGTTTTCTTAAGTGGTTTCTTAAACAACCAGGAGATTTGTTCAGGTAAGTGAAGTGGAACTTTTTAGCATGCTGCCTGTAAGTCGTTACTAGCAGAGCACTGACAACTTGAAATTTTCAGGATGTAGAGATTTCCTCAGGAAATACAAGCACAAGTTTGTGTCTTTCTGATGTTCTTTAGTCTGGTTTCTTCTGCGGCCACAGAAGCAGTGGGTTGTGTTCGCAGCCTGGTGTTCGGGTGCCTCAGGGGATCCGGGGCCAGGCTGGATGGGGCCTGGGCCTGCCTGACCTGGTGGGTGGCATCCCTGCCTGTGCAGGGGGCTGTACTGAGATGAGCTTTAAGTCCCTTCCAGCCAGAGCCTTTCTATGATTCTGTGAGCTGATGGCAGTGCTGGGGTGCCCATCAACTTCAGCCCTTCAGACATTCCCGTTCACATTTTCCTGCTGCCGGTCTTTCCATTCCCATTTGCTCTCTGCCATTCCTGTGGTGTCAGGCACTTGTTGCTGGTCACAGTGCCGATCAGAGGGCTGCGTGGTACTGCTCTGAGCTGCTGAATCCAAATAAAGCCATGCCTAGGTGCCTGTGCACACAAGGTCCATGTGCAGGCCTTCGCTGTCTCTCAGGCTTCACATGCTAGAGGAATCCTCTGACTCAGAGAGCTCACAGATATATTTGTTCAGAGCAATCAGGCTGCCCTGAGTCAGACTCAAGTACTAGAAATAATTGTTACAAAGGAAGGGCATTCAGATCCCGGTTTTACATTTCTCTTCCTTCTGCCTTTATTTTAACTTGGGTGATAAAAGTGTGAGTGCTTCTGCAAGGATCTGTGCAGGTGTGTGGAAACGCTGCCGCCCGCACCAGCCCAGCTATTCCCCGGTGCGTGAACGTTGTCTGGTGCAAAGGAAAAGCAGGCTGGAGCTCTTGTTTTTTCTTGCAGTAGGTGTGTGTTGTAATTCGCTTTTAAGCCCACAGAAATTTTTCTTCTTGGAATGAGTTTCGTTGCTGTAAAGTAGGTGTGGGCTTAGCAGACAAACAACCCAAGTTTCCACAGGATGATCCTGGGGGACCCAAACATTGCAGATGCCAAGTTGGATTCATTAGAGGCTTTGTGGCTGATCCTGCAGCCCTAGGGAAGGCAAAACTCCTGTAAAGTTGAAGGAAGATTTCCTGGAATGAGGCCTTTTTAGGGAACATGGGAGTTGAAGAGTGTGTGCATAGCACAAAGCCCGGCTTTCAGTGTTGAGATCCTGGCTACTGTGTAACTACAGGTGTAGCAGAGCACCCTGCATACCTTACACTTGTAAATCAGCTTGGTTATGATATGGCTTCGCTGCATAATAGTTGGCACAGACCTGTGAACAAAAACGATCTGTTAGCTGCCTAACCCAGCTCTTTGCTGTCCTCTTGGAGCACTTGTAGAGACCTATTCTAGGCTGGGGTCGCCTCTTTCACTGCGAGGGGGGGTCGTTGTAAGGCTAGGTCTCACAGCAAAGTGGGATGGTGACCTTTGTGTTTAACAGTCCTAAACCCCTGCTGTGCTCGCTGCTGGGGGTGACTGCCTGTTCCAACACAGCACAGGTGAGTCCTGAAGTGCTGCGTTGCAGGCATTTAAGGATTAGGTGCCTACCAAATTGCTTCGGAGTGCTTAGCATACAGGAGCCTTTAAAGAAGAGCCCCATGGCAGCACTCCTTTTTTGTTTGCCCCTCTGTTTCTGCCTATCAGACTTCTCATTTTGACAGATGACAACTAAAAATAGCTTTTTGCAGTAAAGACAATTTTAAACATTTCTCTCTCTTAAAACACCAAAACAACCGAAAACGTTTCTCCAGAGCCGCAGCGTCTGTCCCTCGTTGTACGCTGTTGCTACCCCTTAGCCTGTGTTTTTCCGAGGCTCCAGCTTAGCGTATCCTCACGAAGAGGAGGAAGATCTAGCGTCGGGAGCGAGATCGTGACACAGTGACCTCGTTCTGAGCATTACTTCCTTTGTCAGGAGCGGCAGGAGCTGAAGCAGCTCCGCTGGCTCTCGGCACTTGGAGCAGTTTGACATTTTCTGCCTGGCATGGTTTCAGGGCTCACTTTGTTGTGAGCCCAACCGGTGAATAGGATGATGAAAAATGAGCTTGCAAGAACTTGCCCACTGCTTTTAATTTTTTGATAAACAGTTGCAGCAGCATAACTTTGATCCCGAGTACAGTAGAGCTGTCTGTTACGTGCAGGTCTGCAGCATGCTTCGGGACTGACAAAGGAGAGTAAGTCTTTTCTTTTAATCGATAGAATAAAAATTGGTGTCATGCTTAAATAGCGAATAATTCAAGGAAACAGTGCTCTTTGTAAGTCTGTGTGTGTGTACACATATGTCTGTGCATTCGTGTTTTTGTGTGCGGTGCGGTTGTGTGTTAAATCAGGAAGATATGTTAGGGGTGAATTTCTTGCCTTGACTAGAGGGTTAAAGCTTTAACTTGTCTTTGCTAATGCATGTAAATAGCTTTCTTGTCCACTTAATGAGGAGGCTGGCTTGTTATCCTGTACAATGCAGCTGGGCACAGTTCCAGAAGCAGAGGCACTTCGTTTCAAAGACAAAGAAGCCAGCGCAGACGTAGGGAGAAACCTGGAACGTTGCGCCGTGGTGGATTTTTTCAGAGCGATGACTCATTTCAGTTCACAAAGGATTCTGGGCAGGGTAGTGAGAAGTCAGGTTGGCTGATCCATTCCTATGACTTCACTTTGCAGAGAGCCAGGCAGAAGAGGAGTGACACTGCAGAATCCTGAGGCGCTGCAGTGGAGAGGTGCTTTGCTAAGACTGTGAGTGCCTTCGAAACAGGGGGTGGTGTCAGAGCGTGATTCCAGCCTTTCCGTGGAAATGGGGCAAAAGGAGAGAGATGTTTTCAAAACACCGTGTGGGAGTTGTATTTGTAGAACCCTTTAGATTCTCTGCCTCCACCTCCTCTGTTGTTTCTTAACCGTTTGTTTCTTGTGCGTATGTGAGAATTAAGTGTGAAATAGCATTGCTTTCGGAAGAACTGCTTAGATACTGCATTATCTTTTATTTTCTGGAAGCCTCTACTTCCTGCTTTAAGAGGTGGGTGTTCAGCATATTGCTGCCTAAAAACATGCTTTGTTTTCCTTCTTTCAGGTCCTGTGGCACTGATCTCTGCTGTAGTCAGCTTCCACAGTGATATAAAGCCCCAGTATGCACAATGTTGTTACATCACAGCTATTCTGGATGCTGTACTGGAGCATGGAACCAGACCATAGGGGTTCAGGTAAGTCCCCCTTTTTTAACATATTGTGTGCCAGGAATATGGACATGGACATTTATTAAGAAATGCATTTGAAAAATACTGAATAAACACATTCTAAAGCACACAATATATTAAAAAAAAAAAAAGGCAACACCACAAAAATCCTGCCCTCTTTTGTCCCAGGATAAGCAAGCAACACCACAAAAATCTCCTCAACTGAATCCTCTCTGGGAAAGTTCCATGCTCCAGCAGAAACTTTTTGTGATTACAGTCATAACACGTGCTGGGATATCACTTTGGATCAGGAGGCAGCTGGCCACAGGACATGAACTGAGAAAAGGAAATCTGTATCACAGAAAATACACAGGATGAATGCATGTAAGACAAGTTTGGTGACTGGGGGTGTTTTAGCACCTGTTTCCAAACATACTAGCACTTGGTGAACCTGGAGATTGTGCTTTTAGCTGGGTCTGACCAAGTGAAAAGATAAATTTACGTGATTGAAGTAAAGTTAATAACTGGCAAAAGAGAAGAACTTTGTTCAGAGGCAAGTGTTTACCATGTGGTTTGTCACTGTTACGATTGCTGTGCTTTCTTCAGGCTGGTTAGAATTGGAGTGGTCACCCTGCCAGGTTGCATTGTTGAATTGTTCATAACTGTATCTGCAAGGGAAGGTATGTTTTGGTGTGCATGTGTTCTGGAGTTGCAGAAGGATCTTCCTGGTGAGAGAATGTGTGTTAGTGCACTTGTGAAGCCTTTGTTTAAGCTTCTCTTAAATGTGAATAAATGTCTGGATCTTTAACTTATTTTTGTCTTGAAAATGAATACTCTGATATGTGTAACGATCTAGTAAACACAACTTGCAGGTTTTCTCATAAAATACTCCAGGAATTGTGTTTTAAAATGAGGATTTAGCTATGGCTGAGTACAGTGCAAGCAATATGCTTTCTGATTTTCTATATCTCAGATTTGCTTAGTAAAATGTGTTCTTTCCTCTGTTACGCTAGCGTGGATCCAAGGTGTTTCAGAGTGATCTGCGTAATACAGAAATCTGCATATTCTTCCTGTTCCCTCCTGTGGTTTAATCAGATGAAAGCATTGTCTAGCTTAAAATGGCAATTATATGTCATTGTTGTGAGTTCCCATATGAAAGGTTTTGTTTGCCACATGTATGCAAGTACCCTGTGATTAGAGTGATTCAGTCATGTCGGGGTTTGGGCGAAAAGGGGGCAAAGTGCAATCCAGGCCAGACAGTTGACTTCTTTGGCATCTGTCCCTTCTGTAAGTCAACCTGAATATGTGCTTGTCTTTTTCTAGAAGAGTTTTTTAATTAAAATATTCTTGAAAAAAAGGTGACGATATTCTAGGCTGAAGAGCCCTCTTCCTGTCCGTTACCACCAGTTTTGTTTTTGTCGCTTATCTTTTGTTTGAAGAGCCGCTTTCTGTACTTCTTCCTGGAGTGACTCTGTGGTTGATTGTTGACCAAAACAGGTTGTTGCCAAGAAAATTTACGTAGGGGATTTTTGTTGAAACTATCACAAGGTACCACGAAGCCACTCTACTTGTTTAATGCCTTCTGATTAATTACATAGCTCTGTAAGCAGCAAAAGTAGTAACTCGATATGTGTTTATTGACCAAGTTCTTCCCTGTTTAGTGGGACGTGGCCGTGCCCGAAGCTCTGTGCAGTTGGAGCATGCCTCGCAAATCTCGTTGTTGCAGAGTCTCTGTTGTCTAGTGAGTCTTGACCTCTCTGGCACATGCCCGTCCTCAAACTGTGACTGTGCAAGCTTTGTTTCCTGTGGAAACCAGGCTAAAAATCATGTTTAAAGCTTGTTTTGATCCACAGGAGGCAAAAGGTTGCAAAGGTGTTGAGAGTCAGGATGGAGAAGAGAAGCTGGGCTTTGGCTTCCTGTATTTCACAGGATGCAGAGCGTAGTCAGAGGGTCTCTTCCCCATTTCAAGGAAACTGTGTGTATAAATTCTAATAAAGTGTGGCTTTGCATTGTAATTTCCTTAATTTTCCTTCTGAATGGCTGTACCGAATTGGTTCCATTTATAAGTCAAGAGGTGATTTTTCAAACAGTCCTCATGCAAACTTCATGAGACAGGGAGTTTGACTTCCAGGTCACTTCTTTCCAGCAGCAGAATCACTTATAAAAATTCTGTCATCAGTATGTAGTTGGCAGTTTAATTACTGATACATGGTGTGGAATACAGTCTGCTCAATTTTCTCCCAAGATGGTGGCACCCAGACTTTTCGAGGACAGAGAGGGTAGATAAACTGGCACTGGAAAGGGTCTGGCTGGTGTGGTGAATTTTCACCCCCAGCTCTGTTGCAGGCTGTCATTTTCTCATCTGTATGTTAAAGATAGTTATGGTTACCCAGGTTTTCAGAATGTTTTGAAATCCACCGAAGAAATGTGCTATGTAAGAGCTAAGTGTTTATTTTATTTGCTGTGTAATCTTTTGTTCTCAGTAACAGTAATTATTTTTTTCCCACAGGGTAGCGCTAAAAATCCCCAAGGCATAGAGGACAGATCCCATTCATTGTTTGCTAGACATTTGGATGTTTTTGAAAATGAAGTACCACTTAAAAAGTGTAGAAAAGCTTTTTAAAATTTTTCTTTAAAGAGAAGTTTGCAAAGACGCTGCAGAAACAGAGCTGAAACTATATATATACATATACAGTATTTAAACAAAACAGGCAGTCAGCTGGTGAAAACTGCTTTCTGAGCTCCAGTTTTCATTTAATTGGGAACATAAACATATGAAAGTCAAGGATAGTAATTTGATTTCAAAAGAAAGCTGCTTGAGACAAGCATCAGTCAGAGCTAACAGGAGCCATATGCTGGATGTTTTATGTAAGTGATGTGGTCTTCCAAAAAAGAAGAAAAAGTAGGAAAGGCATATTTGATTTTTTTTGAACAGATCTCTCCTAAAGAATTGTAGTAAACCTTCTGTTCATGAGGCTAAACGTGCAGTATTTATGCACATAATTGATGTTAATATATTATATTAAATCGTAAACACAAGATATTTTCTGTTGCTGTGCATCAAAGAAGTTTGTTCACTTAACTATAACCACAGAGTGCTTGTAATTTCCCAGAGCCGCAGGATATTTAAGATAAAACTTGGCAAATTAGAGCCTCCCTGAGTAAGGGGCTTTTGGCTTTCGACCACTAGGTCTACTGAAAGCTTTACAGATGTGTGCTAGCCTTTTTAAACCGAGAGGCACTAATTACCTCCAGCAGACCGTTACTGACGACAAGCTAGGGAGGTGATTCTGACACAAAGAAGGTGAAACGAGAGTTGCCTTGTCATAGAGAAAGTTAAAAAATATTCCATGGAAGAGTGCAAGCCTTGGCTGGTGGTAGTCCCATACACAACAGAAAAGAAGGCTCCCTCATAAACAAATACTTATTGACCATTTCCATGGCATTCAAAGATGTTTAATTTACGTATTTATGTATAATTGTAGCATTAATTATAATGTTTATAAAGCTCCCAGATATTTGCAAGCAGGATGTATGTTACCCTGGCATCCTAGCACGCTTTGCTAGAGATTGTGTTAGCGTCGAGGAACCGATACCGCGTGGATGTTTGATACTGATGAGTTATGTGAAGTATAAATAGTTCATGCTGCAGTGGAAACTCTTGGCTTGTTCTTGTTGACCACAGGGACCCCACTGGCAGGGATCAGATGTATGGGCTGAAGGTTTTCTGCACGCTGACCTAGAAAAGCCATTCCGTGCTGGAGGCCTGTTTCGGAATGGGGACTTGTGCAAAGCCCACGGTTACTAAAAACCAGTGAAACTTTGCTATTTCTTAACTCGTGTTTAGCCAGTTTTAAGTTAACAAGCGTCATCAGGGGGTGATCCCAAAACTGTTCCCTGCAGGCTCCTTGCAGTCAGGGGAGAGGGATGGGTGCTCCCAGGGTGAGCAGCATAAATGGTGGGATTTCTGTCCTGGTGTCCCTCGGGGGACAGCTGAGAGGCTGCGGAGCAAAACTTGCTAGGCTTCGTGTGTCAGGTTCCTGGAGTCCCTTTCCCACTTCAGAGGGCTGATCGTGGTACTGAGGTCCATTCATTACATCCTAAATACTGGGTAGCTGTGAGTGGATTGTTCTGGGCACGAGGGGAAGAAAGAGAACTCCCTCCTGCTCTCCTCGCCTGGTGCCCGTGCAGGCAGTGGTGAACGCGTGGCTGGGGGTAGGCACGGGGATGCTCTTCCCACAGGGCTTCAATTTAAGAAATCGCCAGCTCTTTGATGATGCAGGTAAAGCAATTCAGGAAGTTACTGCCATTCACCTGGATGCCCTGAAAGCTACCCAGGGAGCAGTGCTAGCCCACTGCAGTGCCTGGTGAAGCTAATAAGGTTAAACCGCAGCTGAAGGTGATACATGCCCATCTGCTTGACATTGCACTCAGCTGAAACTTAGTGGTGCTCACAAGGACACCCATGGCACAGATAATCTCCATGTGAGGGGCAGTAATTTCTTAAATTGCTTAGCTAAATGTGCATAATTCCCATCATCATTCCGGTGCTTTCTAAACATGAAATTTAGTCATTAAAGAAACCGCTCCCCTAGACAAAGTGCAGGTGGTGACTTGTGGGTCTTGCTGATAGCAAAGATTCATTTATGAAAACATTTAATCTGATGGCAGGTAAAATTATTAATAAACAGTAGTTAATATCTGTGATGTTCTTTATCCATTCTCAAACGACGAGGGAACAAATGGTGTTTGCTCCTGAGCCATGTGAAATTGCGTCTTACCACATTTCTCTGTAAGCTGTTTGCAGTTTTCTTCTTCGTCATTGTTTGTATGTAAAGTACATGTAGCAGGAACTTTTCAGGAATGTATAAACAAAAATTGTCCAGAAAAGTTTATATTTTAAGGCAATTCTGCGGTCATATAAGAACGAGGAGGATCTTGCGGTGAAGCTGGAGGAAAGCTGCTGTGGTGGGACTGAGGCAATGATCTGGTCAGGCCTGATTAAGCAGAAGCAGTCAGGAGGCAGCGTAGCACCAATGTGTATTTTAAATCAGCATTGTGTCGTGGGTAATGTGTATCACTGTTGTACAACAGATTGTGCAGCTGGTATATTGAAAAATATTGCTCATATGTCTCACTGAAACGGTTATGCAATTTGCTACTCCCACCAATTCTTTTTTTTTTTTTTTCAAAGTGTTGAGCATAACACAAGACTAAATGCATTTAGGTAATCAGTTTTAGAGACTGCTGTTCCTGTTTAGTAGACATAATAGGAATATAGGATTAATAGGGCAAATACCAGGGGAGCAAAGTTTGAATTTAGATTAATATCCAGTGATTTGATTCCTGATTTTGATCACAAAACAATGCTCTGAGGCAGCAGAAACAGGGTGATTTTCCTGAGATTTCAAAGCAATTTAGGTAAAATGTAATCCCTGGCTATTAAATGACCTGTGGCCAGAAAAAGATTTGTAGTCTGGCACCCCTTGTTCTGCCTGTTACTCTTATTTATTTTCCACCAGCAAGGAAATCTCCTAGTTGCTTTCTTCCCTGTGTTTGAGATCATCAGGGAGCTGTTATCTTTTCAAGAGGAGGTATAGAGCAGCATATAAAATCAATTCTATATATATAAAGTATGTAAAAATGCACATGGGTAAGTGTATTTGTGCAGTCATGCTAGTATTACCAAATTGTCGTTTCTCCAGTAACTTTCATTTTGAAGGTCTTTTCAGTGATCCTTTAAGTACATGTTAGTGAATTATTTTTAAAGATGACATGAGAAAAAAGTATTTGAGTGAAGTTACAACAAAGTTTATTTACAGACCATCATGGAACCATTAACACTCCTCTTCTAAAAGTACACCACTAGCTTCTGAAAGGGGAGTAAGAGCTTTATGTCCAGAAAAATGCATGAAGCTATTTTGTTTATGCAGTTACCTGGTAGCATGTTCAAACAAGGTTTTCCAACCATCAGTGCTGATTTGTCGGCATTTTTCTGAATCTCTCTATTGCATCCTTTGGGAAGCTGTGTCCACATTGTATATATCCCATTTTCAAAAGTTCACTGTGTCTGAGCTTTGAAATTAGCTTGCTGGTTGAAACGAGCTGGTGGTTCTTATTCTGCACAGCTCAGAGCCTGCAGAGCTGTATGGCATCATCTCCAGTCATCTCTCTTCATCGCCGTTCTGTGAGCAGCACTTTCAAATGAAATGCTTCACTGCACATCTGTTGTCTTTTTGCAGGTGATGTATCACCAATCAGCATGTCTCCCATCAGTCAGTCACAGTTTATTCCACTTGGGGAAATCCTTTGCCTGGCCATCTCAGCAATGAACTCTGCCCGAAAACAAGTCACACAAGAAGCACTAATGGAGCACCTAACAACCTGCTTCCCAGGTAACTGTACATTAATAAATCATTGGTCAGATGAGCTCATGTCTGTAAAAGGGCGATTAAAGGATTCACTACCCGAAAGATGCTTGTATTTTTAGCTTGCTTGTAAGAAGATGGAGTTTTCAGCATTTAGTAGTCTGTTTATCTTAATATTTCCATCCTATCCAAGAGATGATGCTACCCAGAAGTAAAGGAGGCCTTTGTGTTTTAATCTTTAAACCTTTTCTATTCTTTATTTTCATACATCCAGAATATGAAGTTCTCTTTGACAGGGCTGTTCACGTGTGATGCATTTTGCAGGGTCAATTCCTGACTTTTTGTAACTGTTAAAACAGTCTTGAGGTACTAAACAACAAACTGGATTGGATAGTTTTTTTTTTTTTAATTTTTATTTTTAAACCAATATTAGAATAACCTTGTTTGTTTCTTTTCTCACAAAATATGTTCTTTATTATCATACTCAGGAGAGTTTAGTACTTCTTAGTACTTACAGAGAACAAAGCATATGCTGGAGCCAGAGCAGACTTATTCTGCCTTGTGGCTTTCAAGCTGGTTTTAAGCTAACTCATAAGAGCTTTGACTTCATTAACCTGTTTCAAGTGTCATCATTGACTAACATAGGGCTAACCTCACAGAGGTCTATGTGTAGAGCATTCTCTTAAATAACAGATTTCCCACCTGTGACAGACTCTTAAATTGGGGGTGAGGGGGCTTGATATAAGCAGTTGAGTCCAGTGATGATGATCTATCAGCAGGGGATTGCTAAAATTAAACTGAAAGGAGGCTGCCAGCCTGGTGTCCAGGGCCTTTCAGAGTCATCTTGGTTGCAGTTCTGGCTTTTGCTTATGCACTGCACTAGCTTGAAAATCTTTAAATGTATTTTTTTACTTGATAACATTGTCCATGACAAAAAAGTTTGGGAACCAAAAATTTGCTTGCTGTGTTCTCTTCAGGAGAACTTCTTGCGAGCTTTTGCTAATACTTATCAAACAGTAAAATGAAAATGTCTTGCATTAAAGATACTGCAACATCAACGAAAGTAAACTGTATTAAGAATATATGCATGAATATGCCACTTCTGTACTTGCAGCCTGTTTCAGAAGTTGGTGAATCAATCAAAATGCGTCTTGAAGAGACATCCAAAAGTGTGCTGTAAAGGCCTGGGCAGAGGTTTACTGCTCAAGAGAGCCCAATATTTTCACTTGTACTTTGTATGATCCTGGATGAGATGTTTTACCATTCTGTGCCTCAGTTTACAATTCTCTAAACTAGCTAAGAAACCTCTTTATCGTACTTCTTTTACAGCTGTAAAAGCAGTTCATTAAAAATTCTTCAGTAAGAAAATTACTGATGCATCTGCTTCACCTGGGCAGCCACGATGTGTTGTCTTGAATTTTTCTGCTTTAAGTTACAGAGCAAGAGTTACTTAAAGCCTTGAACATTATGTAGGCTTTTACTATGACTGGCACTAGGTTCTTGAATTCTAAAATGTAATTCCGGATCTGGAGCCATGCCTGAAGTAAACAATTCT
Organism: Aythya fuligula; assembly: GCF_009819795.1. Lineage (NCBI taxonomy): Eukaryota > Metazoa > Chordata > Aves > Anseriformes > Anatidae > Aythya > Aythya fuligula. Next base: position 20,533,641 of record NC_045562.1, on the reverse strand, counting down.
GTCTGATGTTTGACATTCACACTTTGGAAAAACTTACTGTAAATATATTTTGTAAATACTGACTTTCTGACCCAGTTTGTGGTTTTGCTTGTGAGGGTTTATATCAGTATGCTTTGCAGGTTTTGAAAATGATGGTGAAAGTTGTAAGGGATAGCATGCAGAGAAGGTAAAGTTCACAGTTTTAATCCTAGTTTAATTTATTTTGATGATTTTTTCCCAGTCATGTTTTCTATATAGCCATGTGTGAGACAGGTTCCGTAGACTGCAAATATTTTTCCAATGATTCTGTCAATGCATTTAATACAAACATGATTGCATGGTGGAAATGATAATTTACTGGTGGCATCCCCTGGGTTTCCTGGGAGCATGGTTATCAGGTGCCTATCAGGTCTAGCTATTCTTGCAGGACAGAACCATACATCAAAAATAATTCAACAGGCTGGATTATTTTGTAGGCTCTGCTCACAAGAAGCCTGAGGCAAGTTAGCACGCAGTCTCTTGCTGCCTCTTTTTTCCACTAGCCATGAGCCTGTGCATTTCTCAAGTCGGGGATTGAAAGAGGAGAGCCTTGTTTTTTTCTCCTACCCAAAACATAAATAAAATTACATTTAAACAATCCACCCTTTGTTCAATTTTTTCCCCTCTCTAGAGGAACGCCTTTCTCTCTCATCCGTAGCACGTGTAACAGAACATGCCATGTTCTGTCAGTGTATGAGGATTATCTATACATCTCACACCTTTTTCCAATAAACAGAGCCTCTTTCTTGTGCAGAATATTTCCACTTGTCTGCCCAAACTGTCCCAAAAATCAGCTGTGGTTTTTTTTGAGTCCTTGTGATCACTGTGGCTATTTTCAATTACCTGATGTCCTCCCATACTCTGATAGTTTATTTTTCCTAATTAGGCTCTGATGCGCCGAGAGAGAGGAGAGCATTATCGGTGTAGATGTATCTGTCATTGTCAAATAACCTCTCTGTGTCTCACCCTGTAGCAGCACTTGTCTGCCTGTGCCATTCGTGTTTTAATGAACAGATGCTTCACTGCGTTTCATGGCATGTATAAATTTCCTAAGACCCCAGATGCCATTCTCAAACTGCCTAAGAATAATAAACCTCTTTCCTCAGTGCGGGTCTTACACTAGCAGTCTAGCCCTCTAGTTTGCTGAGCCATTGTGCAGGCATAAATCTGGGCCATGGCTCTATGTGAAATAAGGTATGCTAATTATTTATAACATCACATAGCAACCACTCCACATCCTTAACTAGTATTTCATGAGCCAATCAGAGTATTTCTTTTATCCCTTGTTAAGCCTCAGCATCAGCTCAGGAGAAAATCATTTTAGCAGATTTAACACCATTTAAATACTACTTCGGATGTATTTTTCATGAATTTATTTTATTGACAAAGTTTGTAATGATAATGCACATCTTATCTGTGACATTTGTTATTTGCTAGGGTTTTTAAAAAGCAGGAGTTCCTGCTGCACGTGCTCCCATTATTCTAACTTAGAGTTAAACAATGGGATGTTTGTACAGCCCCACTTTATAATTTATTGACCACAGTTTTAATCCCGTGCACTAAATGTAAATCTTTGAAATCCAGTATCAGGAGTTAAGAGCGTAACCTCTGGTCCTGTGTTTGGCAGCCAGACCCTCTTACCGGTGTGACCATGGCTGAAGAAAGCATCAAGTTTTAGACTATGCTGCCTTTAGGAAGGCTTTTTCTTTTCTTTCCAGTTTTGTCCACATAGTTATTAAAATCTTATTAAGGTGTTCATGATTTCAGTGGGGAAAGTTTGTCTGTGCATTGGGCTAGGTCACTTTTGAAGCAAACATTTTTTTCTGAAAGCTGGCAAATCCCTCTGACGTCCACCTTCCTATCTGTTCACTCTTTGAATATGTGAAATGTATATGTCACGCTTAAAATAAGTGTCTTACATTAACCGAGTTCACTCTAGGTCAGTGTTCTTTGTGAGCAGCAAACAAGACATAATCTTCTGTCTGGAAGCTCAGTGGATGGCATAGTAGACTCTCTTGAGATGCAAAAAATGTACATGTCTGATGATTCAGGGTCCAGACAGTTTCTGCTCTTGAATTATTAAAACGCTACATAATCTTAAATAACACCACTCCTGTCATACAGTGTTTTAAATGATAAACTCTAGTCTCTAAACTACTGTTGTGTTTTTTTTTTTTTTTTCCTCTTGCTCCTGTTTAATGCGGGAAGGGAGACCATAAGGAGACTTCTGAACGCAGGGGCAGGTTATATATAGAAACGGTGTGGGCAGGTTACTATGAAGAAAAAAATCTCGAGGAAGCCAGGAGATCTGACTGCTTCATCTGCTTGCACTGCAGAGTTGCCACAATCTTTGACAAGTCCCTTGCCCTCTCTATCTCGTTGGTATTTCCAACACAATAGGGCTGCTAAGTCTTGTTGACTATTTTAAATGCTTTGTTGTCCTTGGAGTGTCGATCACGGGTTGTATCTAGCCACGTGAGAGAAGAGTCAGACAACTGAGGTGGTGTGGGGGAGTTGCAGATCTAACCGAGGAAGAGGCTTGATTTAAAAACAAGCCCCGGCAAACCCAGTCCTGGCGGTGGTAACTGTGGAGAGGCTGTGCGGGCATGAAAGTGTTGCTGTGCTAGTTACCTCATCAAGTTGTACCTCGCTGGTTTCCCATTTGCAGTGGCCAGTGGCAAATGTGCAGATCTTCCTGCTTGGACTTCTCAGCTCGGGATATGTGAGCTGATAACAGCAACGGGAAACGACTTTGGCCCATTGCTTCCCTGGCTCACGAAAGGTGAAAAGGTGTAGAGCTGTCAAACGGTAAATGCACACTGACAGAAAATAGATCCTCTTTTCATTCATTGAGAGCCTTCAGGCCTGCTCTGTTCATGCTGAAGTCAGGAGAACCTTGGCCAGTGGCTCCAGCTGGAGCAGGGCCAGTCCCAGCGTGTTCCCGTTTTATGCTTTCTCATCAGTGTCTTCATTTTTTCACCTGATGAATGGCATTGGAAGTGCCATATGCAGAACAGTTAAATGACCCACTGCTGTCTTAGGGTCTTCATCCACAGAACTCCCATGTGCTGTTTTTTTAACCTGTTTTTTTAATCTGTAAAGGTTGTAGACCTTTTAGTAAAAACCCACACAGAGGAGCATTTATTTTACTTCTGATTCGAGCTGCCACAATCTAATATGGAGACCCCACCAACCATGGCACTAAACAAGGAGAACAAGGAGGCTTCTTGTTTTTGTTTTTTTGTGTGTGTTTGTTGTTTTTTTTTACTCTATGAATATGAATTGTGAAATGGGAGAATTTCTCTTCCTGATGTTAGTATGGGAAGATTGGACTTCTAAATTTGTGTAATTCTATTTCATACCCCACAGTGGAGTAAATTTGGGCCTTAGGATCTTATGTTTCTGTTAACTGCACTGAGCTGGATTGCCAGCCACTGCCCCGCTGCTTCAAGTTTGAAAACAAAACCCAGCGGAAAAAGGAATTGCTAGGTAGGATAAATTTTACACTTCCCAGTATAAATACACTTCCTGATCGTTGTGCCATTGGGCTCTGGCTATGAGCAGTAGGCACCACTCAAGTGTACCCCTGCTGAGGCTGTGCCACATGTGCAGTACTCACAGAAGTACTAAGGATGAAGACGTATTCAAAATAGCAAAAATGGGAACCAGAGCGATGTCCTTGCTCCTGTCCGTGCTACAGGACAGCATAATTCAGGTTTGGGGCTGTTCCTGCTTTCATAAGTACCTGACGGAGACCCGGACAAAGCCTGTAGCCAGCGTTAGCTGGCAGCACAGGACTCCAGGGAGCTGTGCCTGCCACCATCACCGCTGGGGCAGTGAAGCACGGGGAAGTCTGCGTGCTGTGGATAGAAGTGGCAGGATCCAACTCCAGAGCGAAGGCTGGCACAGTTCACGTGCAGCATCACTGACTGCCCAGCCACGCTGATTATTTCCTCCTTGATGTCCGTCTGCCCGTTCTCCACTCCCAGGACTTAGTGGATTAATGTAACCACAGTGCGCCCAGCGTTCAGAGACCCGCCTACCCAACACGTAGTCATCATGGTTTGTTGGGTGAAAAATATGCGTGATTATTTCTACCATGTATTTGCAAGGCATCAGAAGATCCCTGTCAGTCTCTTTCCCCTCACTTTTCTGTAAACTCACAGGAGAATGTCTTCCTTTTTTTTAAAAAAAAAAAAAAAAAAAGTGTCGTCTCTCCAGAATTACCACACGAAGTGAGGAAAAGAGGCATGTTTCTGTTTATCCCTTTCATTTGTGCATTCCTTCCATTTTTCACTCTCATGTACTCTCTCAAAGTATGTACTTTCCTTACCTCTTCTATTTCCCCTGGATAAGGCACCACCTTTGAGCTCCATGGACTGCCCGTGAACTCTGCGTACTGACCCATATATATGTACCTTCTCTGTTTTAACTGCTTTCTCTCGTATGTCTGTGTTACTCCTAACACTGCTGTTTCCATTGTAAGGTTTTAGTTGTAGTATCCAGATGCTACTGGATATGAGCAGTATGGCCATGCCCCTAAATTCAAATAACACTTGAAGCCAGACATGAGAATACTTACTGAGTTGCCTGTGCTGTTTGACTGCTGTCACTGAGTCTGTAGGAAGGCTGAATGCTAAGTACAAGACAAAAACAAGTACAAAACAGCTACAGCTACCAAAATACAGAAACAAAGCCATGTAGTCATTCAAATGAAAGGTGGGCACCGGTGTTCTCCACATTGCTTTTAGTGTGTGCCTTTTTGGTAAAGGTGTGTTTCAGAAGTTAAGAATGCATGTTAAGAAAAAGGAGATGAATATTACAAAGGAAAGTCCTTTTGCTGTAGTATTAGTGGGCAAGGCTATAAGTGGTTTATTGTAAATAAACCTGAGTGCTGTGTTGCTTTTTTTTTTTTTTTTTCTCTCCTTCATTAAGTGACCAACTCTGCAGAAAGAGTGGAGGAGGGAAGTTTTGAGAGAGCAGGCACCTGCACCACTCCTCAAGTTTGGGCAAAAAGGGGATTTTCAGATTTTGGCAGATCAAAGCAGTGCAATAATAACATGCGTAAGAGGGACTAGCATCTTTCTACTTGTTTCTCCTTACTTAGTGTGCTGTTTGGTATCATGAAATCAAGCGTGAGGGTGCATGGCAGCAAAACTTCTGAGGCTTACAGGATGCTAGAGCTGCTGTAAGCTGTGGTACTGGTCACCCGCTGTTTGTTCAGCACTGTAAGACTTGCTTTGTTCACAAAGGCTGGGCTTCCTTGAGTCACCAAGTGTTTTACTACAGGCTGTCATCCAGTCCTGAAGAACGTGCCTGTGCTGAGCTACCCTTGCAGCAAGAAACTGTTTTTGAGCGAGTTCTCCAGTTCATTCAACACAGACATTCTGAAATACGAAGTACAAAAGCTTTCCCCTCCCACTTCCTTTGAAAAAAATATTGTGTGAGCTTCTTTATTTGGTAGCATATTTCAGCGGTGGTGTACATGAGCTTTGTGGCATCCATTTGCATTTTGAAAAGTGTTGGTAAAATGCAGAACCTTCTTCCAGGCCTGTTTGTTTATTTATTTGATCCAGTTTCAGCATCCCAGATTAGCCAGTGAAGAAGCTGGATATTCTTGGTTTCTTTGTCACATGGAGCACACCCTGAGATAGTGAACTTTTCATTGCCTCACCTTTCATTTATGCTATGGTACTGGGAGCTGAAGTTTGGAGCCCATTTATGTGTGCCATCAACAGCACGCTGCCCGTTTGGTGGGATGTTGGTGGTAGTGCCACAGCCCGTGCTGTCATCCTCGTATTTGCTCACACAAGGAGCTCGGTGAGCTTGCAGACTCCAGCCTTTGACAGGCAAGTGAAGAGCTGGTGACCACACACTGGGTGCCGCAGAAGGTAACTGTGTCTGTGACAAGTACAGCTGGTTGGGATGTTGCCATGAGGTGTTTTTGTGAAAAGCAGATACTTTGATGAAATGCATGCATGATTTCATGGAATTCCAGTCCTTTCAGGTATGCAGAATTTGACTCGACAAGGCCTTGAACAGCGTGACCCAAGTTGGCCTGGTCTCGAGTAGGTGGGCTGACCACATGGTTTCAGGAGGTCCCTTCCAGCCTAACTTATTCTCTGTTTCTGGTACTTGTTTGCTAAATTAGTTTTGATAAAAAGAAAACTAAAACCTAGAGTAAATAATTCTAACTGGTTAAAACAATTTCTTCAATTCTAAAAACGTAAACCAGGTTAGTACCCAGAAATTTATGAACTATTGCTTGAAGATAACTTTTTCCACTGAAAAAAATCCAAGATTTTTATTTTTCATTCAACACAAACAGGTTTTTTAAACTAGCTTGTGAACTGAACTTCTTGTTCCCTTAGCTCTAGATGGAGCTTATTCCTGTGCACAGCATGCTAACTCGGTATTTTATCTAATAAAGTATTAAAGACTTGCTCCTGCACCACTGAACCCAGCAGGAGTACTGGCAGTGTGAAGGACCAGGTTCACAGCGCCAGGTCTACCATGTGTCTAGTGTGGCGCTGGTGCAAGGTTGACAGCCTGTCCCTCTCGTGGTGTGTGATATTTTCACTTAGGTAAGCACCCCTCATGTCTCACGTGAAAGGCAGTGAACTCTCAGAAGCAGCATGTTAGGAGCTAGATCTATACATTGCAGCACAGTAGAAAAGTTTACGTGGGTAAGTTGAACCGTATCACTCAAAGTGTATCTTTTGGAGCTGCTGTTGTAGTTCAGACATGTTTTAAATTTGGGGGATGCTTTTTTTTTTTTTCCTTTGTGGTATTCTTCCATAGAGAAAAAAACTAGGCATCCAAGTAAGCAAATAACCACTGTTTTATACATGACTGTACATTGTTCTAAATACTTCTGGTGAATTGGGATATCGGTATTTGGTTAGAAGAAGAAAAAAAGTGAAGTATTCCCCCGATACCCTTTGCTTTCCAGTGATTTCATCTTGTAGCTTAGGGTCACCTGTGCAATGGAAGTGACTAGTTGTTCTCTCTCTCTCTTTTTTTTTTTTTCCCCCAAACACTCCATTAATGGCCTCCTTTCTACTTAATAATTCATACACCTAAAGTGTAGGAGATAAGTGGAAAAACAAACAGACAAGAGAATGCCTAGCAAAGTACTTCACTGGAGCTGTTTGTTCAGCATATTCCAGCCTGCACATCGGGAAAACAGGTTTTTGCAGGGGAGGGGGGGAGCCAGAGAGGTCCTCCAAGGTTTACGCACTCCCTGATTGTTGTTTGCTGTCATTTCTAGGAGTTCCAACACCCAGCCCAGAAATCCTTCGACATACCTTGAATATGCTCGTACGGGAGAGGAAAATATACCCAACTCCGGATGGTTATTTCATTGTAACCCCGCAGACTTACTTTATAACACCATCTCTCATAAGAACTAACAGTAAATGGTACCATTTGGACGAGAGGATACCCGACAGGTCTCAGTGTACCTCTCCGCAACAAGGAACTATAACTCCCTCCACCTCGGGATGCGTCAGGGATCGAACACTACCCAAAAACCACTGCGACTCCTGCCATTGTTGCAGAGAGGACATGCACAGCATGCATGCATCTACCCTACAGAGGAAATCAGCAAAAGACTGTAAAGACTCATACTGTCCTCCTTCGTTATGTCAGGTCCCACCTACTGAGAAAAGTAAAAGTACTGTCAATTTTTCTTATAAAGCAGAGACGCTCACAAAGCCCAAGGATGTAGAAAAGCAGTCTAAGAAATTTGGACTCAAATTATTCCGATTAAGTTTTAAGAAGGACAAGACAAAACAGTTGGCAAATTTCTCTGCCCAGTTTCCTCCAGAGGAGTGGCCGCTAAGGGACGAGGACACCCCTACCACTATACCTAGAGAAGTAGAAATGGAGATTATCAGGCGCATTAACCCAGACTTGACTGTGGAAAATGTCATGAGGCACACTGCACTAATGAAGAAACTTGAAGAAGAAAAGGCTCAACGAAGCAAAGCAGGATCTTCAGCTCACCACAGCGGACGAAGCAAAAAAAGTAGGAATCACAGAAAGTCTCATGGGAAGTCGAGGTCGCACAGCAAGACTCGGGTGTCCAAAGGAGATCCATCAGATGGCTCTCATTTGGATATCCCTGCCGAAAGGGAGTATGACTTCTACGACCCCTTGACTCGATCCCCGCGGGAAGGCTGTTTTATAATAGAACACAAGGGAGATAATTTTATAATGCACAGCAATCCTAACATGATCGAATCTCACTTTCCCATGACACCAGAATGGGACGTGTCTGGTGAGCTGGCCAAAAGAAGAACTGAAATGCCTTTTCCTGAACCTTCCAGGGGAAGCTCCCACTCCAAGGTCCACCGGAGCCACAGCCATACGCAGGACAGACGATCAAGGAACGAGCGGTCCAGTAAGGCTAAAGAAAGGTCTAGATCCATGGATAACTCCAAAGGGCCTCTGGGCTCGGCTACTTTAGGCACGCCTGAAGACATAGGCGAGGGCTGTAGCCCAGATGACCAAACGACTAGCCAAACTTACATCGACGATAGTACCTTACGGCCGTCCCAGTCACTCGGTCATCAAAGGGCTCTGATCTCAGCCGCGGGCTACAAAGAGACTTGCATCCCTGAAATAGCCGGTGGCAGCGCAGAAACCCCCAGTTCGTGTGGCCTGCTGGAACAAAACAAGCCGACGGAGAACTTGCCGTCCTACAGCGAGCTCAACTCCTGCACAACAAAATCTGCCGTCGACGACTATTTCCAGTGCAACACGTCCAGCGAGACCGTGCTTACCGCTCCGTCACCGCTGGGCAAGAACAAGGAGGATCACGACACGCTGACAGGGACAGATGGGCTCAAAAAACTGGCTCCCTCGGACAGACAGCCTCAGCACGTTGTCAGGGAGCCCGGGGTGCACAAGGAGGAGTCCCCGAAGGGCCCGAGCAGCAGCTCGGCAGTAGCTGGCCAGACTCCAGAGGTGATCGCCAACGGGCGGCTGGTCCAACACCACAGCGCTGAGTCAAGCAGCCTGGATAAAAGGAAAGAGATATTTAGCAAGGACACGCTCTTCAAACCTCTGCACAACACTCTTTCGGTGAACAGTTACCACAAGGCTAGCACACCCCTGCTCAAGCCCCACCAGAAGACCCCCTCTGACACGTTGCCGGTCCGCTGCGAGAAGCTGGAGCAAGCGATCGTCAGCTCGGTCACGCAGGCCATGCCCGGGTCGCAGAGGCAGCAGGAGACGACCGGGAACCAGGAGGCCTCCTTCGACTACTACAACGTGTCCGACGACGACGACTCGGAGGAGGGGACCAACAAAAACACTGAGGAAGAGAAGAACAGGGATGACGTGGGCACCATGCAGTGGCTCCTGGAGCGAGAGAAGGAGCGGGACCTGCAGCGCAAGTTCGAGAAGAATCTCACGCTGCTCGCCCCGAAGGAGTCGGAGAGCAGCAGCAACCAGCGAGCCACCCACTCGGCCCGCCTGGACAGCATGGACAGCAGCAGCATCACTGTGGACAGCGGGTTCAACTCCCCACGGTAGGACTGTCTCCTTAATTGCAGCTGTACCGGCTAGGAAGCTCTCATTAGCTGTGTGTGTAGTGTTGGTGACAGAGCACAGGGCCGTGCTAAGCACACTGAGGCTCTCAGACCGTGTCTCCTGCAGCCCTGAATCCACAATTCAGAGGTGCGGGTCTTCCCCCATACCATGAGTAACCAGAGGCTGTTTGCGGCATTGAGTGCATTAGATAATTTTCCTTTTGCTGCAAAATCTCCCTGTATCCTTTTTTCTTGTGTTTGCATTTAGAGTAGAAAGGGTGAGCTCCTGCATATTCCCCCCTCCCCTTCCCCATCAAGACTAATTGGAAGAGTAGACATAACCAGGTGCCATTATCCTTGGCTCAGACACCAAAAAAAAAAAGATTTTTGAGGGTTTGTGCTTTTTTCTTTGTTTTCTTAAAACATTTTGGAAGTGTATTTATCTATCTGTCACCATTCCAAGCTGGTGAGACTGGAAGAGCTGTTTTCCTTCCACAGCTGAAAGTGCTCAGGGTATTTGAACTTCAGAGGCGACCTGGCTCTGCATCAGCAGAGAGAGAGGTGCCTTGCCTAGGGTATATGGGAAGGGAGTTGCACTAGGAGCCTCACAGACACAGGGAGGAGAGAGTTGCTGGTGTGTGTCCTACCCTGAAGATTTCACCAGCTCATTTCCAGGTTAAGAATCCTTCACTTGAGCCTTCTTCCTTCTCCCTCTGGCCTTTGGCAGCCGTAGGTCCCTGCTGGAGTGGGGCTTGCCTGGTTTTGTTTGCCCTGGATAGCAACCCATCAGGGTTCACAACAAAGGCTCTAAACCCGCAGAAATAATTTACGATGGTTGTTCTCTTATAATGTCTTGCTTAGGCTTAAATTATTTATTGGCTGTGTTTAAAAATAAAACCTCCAAGACTGGATTTGTGTTAGGTGAAAGAAAATGTTGTTTGGCGTTGTGGTGTTAGTTTTTATTTTTATTTTATTTCACTATAAAAAGTGTTCTTATTCCTCAAAATTAGGTATTCTTTTAAATCTATAGCCAAGGCTCTCAGAAAGGCATGTGAAGGGTTTCCTGCTCCTAGACACAAGACTAAATTTCCTTTTCGGTTAGTCTTGTCACTCTGGAATAAATTCCTTTGGATTTGATGGTTACTCCTGCTTGATGTTAACGACAAGGCAGGAATTGCTGGGCCTGCTGCAGCATGCAGGGAACATCAAACTACCGGAGCAGGCTTTTAACACATGTATGATTCTTCCGAGTAAAAATTTTGTAAAATAATCTGAGCAAGTCATTGCACTTACACTGAATCTAACTTAAATACAAGGAGGGGTTGAATTTGCTCCTGTTACAGTTCTGCAGATGCTCGGCATCTTTTTCACACACAAGTGCTGTATGAGGCTGAGTACACTGCTTTTTTTAAAAAATGTCATTTCTTTAAGCTGAAGTGCTATACTTGCAGGCAGTTTTTGCAGGGGAGGATATGATGTGTGCTGCTGCTTGCCCAGCCTGCCTCACTCCGCAGCATGCATTTCATCTACAGGACAGGGTGTTGACTGGAGAAAAATCAGTTCTTAGACTGCTGTCTTGCCTGCTGCATGCACACTGAATATAAGCTTGCGTTTCTGCTTAATGCAAAGTCAGATATTTCCTTCCCTAACTGTTTACACAAAAGCTAAAATTTCTGTTGATGTTCAGCTTAAACTTAGCTAGCAAGAGAGCAGAACGTTGTGAGCGTACTGGATTTAGCACTGCTATACCACTCTGTCAAGATTAAAAGGGGAACAGATAAGCAGCTTTTAATAATGATTGTGCTCTACACATCCCTTTTTTATTTTACTGTTTATTTATTAACATTTTTTTTGCAAGTAAACTTTTTTATTTGTACAGAAATGCAGCATTCTGTAGGTTTTTTTTTCTGTGTATTTGTTTCATAAGGCCAGCATATATTCTGGGTATTTCAAAGGCTTTTATATGTCCAAGTCATGAGTTTTGCATCAAGATGATTAAATTGGATGCTTTTGCTTGCTTTTGGTCACTCCTTGATATAACTATAAAAATAAGTGGAGCTTGAGGGTGAATTCAACCCTTTGGCTATAATTACCATGCTGTTATTACTTTCCTACCTTATAAAAAATGTACTCCACAGCCCTTTTCCAGGAAATATGAAAGCACCATCCAGCATCCATCTACTGAGATTCCCCTAGATCTGAGTGTCCATTAGCAGGTACCTCAGGAAGAGGATCAAAACAGGGCACGTTTCTAGGGATATTTCTCAAGTGTAGTCTCCTAGCCTCCACTGATGTGTAACTGGACTTCCCGGGGTGTGGTGGTATCTTTTCATCTTTCATTTAAACTGCAGTGTGCAGCCTTGCTCGGGGAATCAAAATTACCAGTTCTACACTGTGAAAGAAAAAGGATATTTTCAAAGTGTGACAAACTGAAGGAAAAAAAGGTGCATTTAAAAAAAAAAAAAAAGCAAACAACACCAACACAGGATGTAGTTAACGAGATTTGCAATGGTCATTTGACTTCAAGAGTATTTTGTATGAATACGTTGCCATTGGGAAAACAGCCTCGCTGTATTTTGTTCAGCACATTTATACAAGTGGTATATAGTATCCACTAGCTTTTAATATTATTTTTTTCCTTTATTTTTAAAATTTGTGTAATACTGCTGTTCTGGTCACCTAAGAGCTAATTTTGGCATGCTGAACTCTCAGTGCAGTCATCATCCGTAGATGTTAACAATGGTCAGTTTGCAACACTGGAATTGAAATTGGTTTGAAAATCTGGAATTGGTGGTCCCGTAAAGAATGATACAGTGCTGGCTGATCTCTGAAAAACAAAGATTGCATCTGTTTTCATTAATAAGCAGAGGGAGAGGGATCAAAAAATGAGCAACAGAAGCACGCCCTACATCACTGCAGCTCCCAGAGGTTGCTTAGTGTGAGCGTCGCCTGTCGCTGTTTGGAGGTACTTACAATAAGGTGATTGGCAGGAGGTGATCAGTACCAGTTCTGATCAAATTAAAAGTATCTACGAGAGCTTTTCTGAAAGCATCATTGATTTTTCCAGATCCAGTCAGTTTCGGATGGTTTGCAGCTGCATTTTTTACTACAGCTACACGAGGTGTTTCTCTCTTCCCCTGTGCCATGCACTGACACGTTTCTCCCCTGCTGCATTCCAGGCTGGGTGTTCCTACTCTTCCCCTGTTATTGGCCCTTATCTTTTTTCTCAGGACTAGTATTTAACTGGGAGAGGAACATGTTGCAGGGTCAGGACAACACGAGGCAGGTGGGAGCTGCTCCTTTCAGTAGCAGGTAAATTTAGGTTGATTTTAAACCGACCATGAAACTCTGTCATTAGTATCTCTGCTTTTGGTGCTTATATAGCACCCATTCAGTCCTCTAAATGTACCCTACAAACACCTCCATAGCAAGATGTGGTGTCATTTTACAAAGAAGTACAGTGAAAGATACATAACCAAGATCCATGCACTACCTGAAAACCAAATTTCTCTCTGCATGGAAAAACGTTATTTAGAGATAAAGAGTGCTAAGAGAGCAAAAAAGAGTAGTATTGCTAAAAACTACCTTTAGCATATCTTGGCTGAGTTTTTTAAAAGCTGTAGGATAAAATAAAGGCTTCTCTGCATTCATAGCTAGATATGTTATTAAAAGGTTTACTCTTTAAAAGCGCCAAGTGTGCTGTCACTCCCATGGACAAGCAGTGTGCTAGAGCGAAAGGGACTTGGTCTGTTGCATAAATGCAGTCACAGCACCCGTTCGTGTTCAGAGAATGACTGCAGACCGGGCAGGTAAGATCTCTCACTGCCTTGTAAGTTGCAGTTGTCTCAGCTGGGAAGCAGAATTGCAGCGTGGTGTTCAGAAGCATTATGGGTTTAATGTAAAGTAGCGTTTTTAGCTTACAAATAATCTGCATTAAAGACAGAGAGAGAAGAGGGGACAGCAGAGGAGGCTGTGCTACACAATACTCTCCTAGCTCTGCCCAGTCACAGTGCTGATTTGATGAAGTTGTGCAAAAATTCACCATCTGGGAAATAAAATTAATATGCCCCACGTGCAAAATGGGAGCTATTTGATTTCCTTGAGCGTAAGATCCAGATGCTTGATACGGGTTCAGGTTACAGACCTTGTGTGACAGCTTCAGCCCTGCTCGGTGCTGTACCTGTGCTGCAGTACGGTGGCTGCTGAGTACTTCTGGAACCCGTTTTGGAGGAACACATGTGAACCGTCAACATGAGATGGTTTATTGATGTGACATTACATACAAACACAGGAAGCCTATTATAAAACACTCTATTCTCCTTTCCTGTCTGGTCCACAGATATATAGGCATGTCACATACGAGTGTGTATATATATTTCTTTTCCATTCTAGTACTCGGGAGAGCCTGGCATCCAACACTTCGAGTATTGTTGAAAGCAACAGACGTCAGAACCCCGCTCTGAGCCCTGCACACGGCGGGGCAGGCCCAACCTTCAACTTCCGAGCCACCGCAGACCCGCCGACAAGCGAAGCTGAGAAACTGCAGAAACCAGCTAACTGCCTGCAAGCTTCTGTCACTAGTGTCTGATAGTCATCCTGCCTCAGAATTTCTGTCTCATCCTATACAGTAAAGTTTACGACACTGGGACTGATGTTTACATCTTTGGGGAAAAAAAAAAAAAAAAAAAAGCATCTCAACCACAGTTTTAGTGTTTACTTAAACTGTGCTGCTATGTAGACTAGGGGCAACAAAGAAATCTTTATTTCAAGGTATTGCTTTTCACATTTGCGGCTCTGTAGCAACAGAATAGCAGTAGGGATAATATGTACACTTTTTGCTTCACTTAATTGTAACTGAGCACATATATGAAAGTCTAGACACTGTAAGTGTAATCTGCATTTTCAATGTCCATGCAGTTGCCAACTTCATTTAAAAAAAAAATGCCACAGATGTGTGATGCCCCCGGTCAGAAGCTAAGCTCTGCTGCAGAGTTGTTCTACTTCATAAATTGAGCCACTGCTGAAAGTAACCGGCCAGGATCACCATGAGGAAAAACGATGCCAAACGTGACAAGTGGTGACCTCAGCTCTATCTGTGAATTATTAGTACCAATCAGTCATTTTCACTGTGTGTTTTTGGGACACAATTTTGCAAAATACCTGTTTAAGTGAGTAAAAAGAGGTCTTTCTTTTAGAGTATGGAGGGTGGGTAGGGAGACAGCTTCCCCTTTCGTGTTGCAGAAGTATGAGAGATGTTTATGTATGAGACTTGCGACTTGACCTTCCAGAGTCAGAAATGAGGAGGTAGAGGGGGGAACGGGGAGGGAGGGGAAAGCTATAACTGTCACGGAGCCGCAACGTGGAGTGACACAAAATATAGGGAATATCTTCAGTATAAATCAAGTATTTAAGAAAGATAATCTAATTCTTGTGTCGCTTCTGGTATTGCAACTCGCCATTAATATAGGAATCAGAATAACTAATTTCTTTGAACAAAAATATTCTTTGTGATATAAATGACAAGTATGGCCTGAAGAATTGATTTCTTTCTAGTGGAAGGACATAAATCTATTTTATGTAGCTTATTAAATAGAGTGCCTAAATTAGGCTATTAAAAATAGCATACATTGTAGTGATTATCAGAGAACAAAATTTAGAGAGTTATAAACTTCTGGCCTTTTTATTCAGTGGATGTTATTTGCAATTTAGCATTTTATGGACACGTCTAGTTTCTAGAAATTAAATGTGTCCATTTGGTTGGCAGTAGAAATCTGAATTCTGTAGGTATGGTATATCCTAATTGCTCTCCCCCAAACTGTTGCTCCAAAGTAATTAATACTATGCTAATTACTGCAGAGTAACTTCTAAGGATAGTTGAACTTAAAGAGTAATTTTTAGGCATAGGGTCACATTGTTACTCATGCAACCTGGTAGTGCAACAAACTGACTTCAAAATTAATTCTATCTTTATTTTTTATCAGAACAGACAAATTGGTGGAAGAATAACAAAGATATTAAAATATTCAATAGTCCAAACTGTTGAATAGAAAAGGGACATTTACACTGTCTAGCTCTTGTAGTACACAGGTGTTAAACCCAACTGTACATATTTAAAGCCAGTGTTTTCATCAGGTTCTGGTGACATGTATTACTCTGTACACAGCGTCATTTGAGCTTCACTCATGTTCTATATTGTCATCAGAAGTCTTCACTGAAGGTTCAGCCTTATGTTACGCAGTTGGATAAAGTTCATTTACTTATAAAAATGGCTTTCTAACTCTGGACACAATCAGTTTCTAATTCTGTCAAGGACATCTACAGTACCCAGTAAATGCACAGGTCTGTTTTCCTTGGTTTTGATGTATAAATTCCATTTCATGGGAGCAATAAGACCTTTCAGTGCACATAAAGGAAATTATTGTGCTTTTGGTTGGTTATCAAAGTCACTTGGCCTTTAGCCTTCTGCCTTATCATACCTTCCAAGATGTGCTCTAATTACCATATAATGCTTTGCATGACGCATCTTATTACTCAGTATGTAACTCCAGCCGTACTTATTCCATGCGAACTGTAGAGTCAGAGTTTTTGTGGGGAATTGTCATATACTATGCAGTGGCTGACTGTGATTTTGTTTTCTGAGACAGCTCTGACATCAGTAGTATGTATCAATTCAGTAAATAAAAATGTCAAAACTTAAAACATATATATATATATATAGCTGATGATCTGAAGTACTAATGTCAGTATTAAAATGTGAACAGCAAAAACAAATTTCACCTTTTGGAGAAACGTTTGTTTGTCATAAGCTAATCAGAACTTATGCAGGCAGCTGGTTGTACAGAAGACATAATTCCAACAGAATATGACAATACATACCTACAAACTGTTTAGTATGTAATTTCCTAAAGTTCCCAGAGACCAGCAGACAACATAAATGTCATATTAATGTTGACATGGCATTGTACCAATATTAATGTGACTCTTGGAATATGGAATGTAAACAGAAGTTTCAAATAGAAACGTTCTAATCTTGAATTCTTTTTTTTTTTTTTTTTTTTTTTTCTTTTCTTTTAAAATCAACAATGGAATATAAGGAAATTCCATCTTGAGGTTCTGGTAACAAAACCACGAGAGTGGAGCTTGAGTGCTTTATGTCACCCTAATCCTTTGATGAAATCATAGCCTTGTATTACATGGTTGCTTATCTGTCATTCTTCTTCTAATGTATCAATTTAAAGGTTTACAGAGTTAGATTAGGTTGAATCTGTGTTGTGTTCAACTGTAAAGGGTCAACACAAATCTGTCGGCATTTTGCACACTTAATATGTATTATTATAATACAACATGTTACTTTTATGGTAATTTTTTTTACACATATAACTACCTCCATGAATTTGATGAAATGCAGCAACATAAAAAGTGTATTGTACAAAGCAAGGTTAAAAACTTTGAAGCATTAGCTCATGGCGTTCTCTTGTGTGTCAATGCTTGCGTATGAGGTCATCATGTTTCCATTGCCACAATTTCCTTTTACAATATTAAAAATCTGTCTTTCAGATGAGTCACTTAAGACTTTGACAAGGCTGCATAATTGGGATAAAAGTGAAAGGGAGGCTCGAACCTTCCATCCTCTCCCCAGTTACTGCTACGATTTCTGCCTGGTAGAACTTGAAAATGTGTTTGTAATTTAGCAAATTAGGAACACCTACAGTCTGTGAAATATGATTGACAGTTTGGGGTTTGACAGAAGACACTCTGGGTATTTTCTTGGCAGCCTTCAAACATGCCGGGCCCTGTTCTGCCTCCGTTTTTGCCAACATATCAGGTCATGGTTTCTCTGAACCGGCAAGGGTGTTAGAGCAGCTCTTCCTTCAACGAGACACGCTCTGTTTTCTAGAGCGTGTGCATTAGAAACACTTGCTCCTATAGAAATTGCCAGCAGCTTTTAATTGACTAATTGACTTCTCTGGGAGCAGTATTGGGTCCCTACTCGAGGTATGTGCCTATTGTTCAAAGAGCGTGGGCGAGTTTCCAAGAAAAATGAAGCTGGCTTTTGAAAAGTAGCCAGTTGCAACAAGCCACCTTTCAGGAGGGAAAAAAGAAAGATTTTCCAAAAACCAAAGGAAGAAGGTGGCAGTTGAACCTAAGCAGATCACGTTTATATACAAACCCCGATTTATGAACACCTCTTTCAGCAAACCTAGTACCATTATCCTGATGCGAGTTAATGTACAATCATCAGCTGAGCTAATTTAGCTGGTTTTAAGTATTTCAGTTACAGACCATAGGAAATCACTATCCGTTTGGCTCCGTGTGCCATTGTGAAATGTCCGTAAAACAAGCAACAACGTTCGCTCAACTCTAAAAAGTAAGATGTATTGGGAAACAAATACTTTAATTAAAACCATGGCCTGAGTGCTTGCCAGCGGTAGTCATTTTCGTAAAAGAGATGGAGGCCACCATAACCGTGGGTCATGCCTTGCACTTAAGCCATGCCCGAGGGCCGTGGAGCACTCCAGGCGGTACCAGCCGAGCCTCCCAGCGCCGAGGCGGGCAGACCTCACCATCCCCGTCCTCTGGCGGGGCACGCTGAAGAAAACAAGGCTGAGAGTCTGTGGACGAAATTATTAACCAGTTTCTTTCTTTTCTCTTCAAAAGTCACTCGAGTAAGTGTAATAGTTGACCAAAGTGTTCAGTGTTCGTACTCCGGAGCTCATCTTTTTGTGCATTCAGTTTAAGAGGGAAACTACTTCGCAGTCCTGCAGAGACTCTAGGTTAGCAGTGCCAAAACCAGCTTTCAGTTGTACGAGTACTGCCGGCGGTGGTTTTAGAAACAGTTATTTTAATTAAAAATTTGTTTTTCAAATACATTTCACAGAGCTTCTCCCAAACGCGATTCTTCAAATTGTTGTGCTGAGAAAGCAAATAGCACTCCTAATCTGGTGCCACCCCCCCAGTTTACAATTAATTCCCTTTGCTCTTCTGAAGAAAGCTGTACAGTATTAGAGAGAAATGTTCTATTTTTTACATAATTCTTTAAAAGAAAGCAAAGTATATATCTAAAACGTTCCCCCGACGTAAGTAAAGCGCATCGACCCTGCATCGGCGTGCCCGGGGGCACGCAGCGGACCCAACTAAAGCCGAGCTGGTGCTAGAAGAAAACGGGACTCGCGCTCCAGAGGCTGGGCTCAGCCACGCGGGTCTGAGTCTGGCGTTAACCCCCCGGCCTCCCACGCGCCGAGCAGAGAGCGGGACTGGTCGCTGGCTCCATTGAAGCTCAGGTCTGAGCTGAGGATTTCCGCCTTCCTCCCCCCCGAGGCACGGCACGACGCGCAGGCGAGGCGCAGGAGGCCACGGTGCGCACACCTGGACCTGGAAGGCAGCCCCCCGTTAGCGCCCCTGCGGCACGGCCACAGTGGCCAGAGCCCCCCGAAGGGCGCCCACCCCTAAGTACGAAAGGGCCCGCGGGGTGGTTGGCACAGGGGTCACCTCGACACGTGGAGGAGGCGTTGAGTGGAAAGGGATCATAACTCTGCAGGTAATCGTCCGTGAGTGACTGAATGTGGCTGTTGCATTAGGTCTAAATGAGTTACTAAATGCAAGTGGGACTTACTGTATGTTAGAAGGGAGTTTTGCAGCCAAGACTGCCTTGTATAAATGTGTTTGCACTGAAAAAAAAAAAAAAAATTAAAAAATTACTTGGTCTCTGGTTGCTGTAAAGGTCATCCAAGATGGATGTTCTGTTTATATTGTATAGTATTTCATATGAAAAAATTACGGTTCATGAAATGTCTTCCCTAACGTTACTGATTTATAACAGCACATTTGTAACATGGTTTTTATTGTGTCAGTGTACCATATTGTAAATGATGATTACTTGTCATGCTTAGTATAATAATTTAAAGGAAAAAAAAAAAAAAGGACAGGGATTTTTGTAAGTCTATATTTGAAAGTCCCTCCATATGGTAATATTGTGTTCATGTTGTTTATGTAGTGTTGTGTGAAATATCCATTTTGGATTGTGTTACTTTTTAAGATATTAAATAACATTTGGTTATATGTTTTAAGTGGATTTTTTACACCCATCGGTGGTTTTTAGAGAAAATACTTTCCATTTCAGAGAAAATAATTCCCGTTTAATGCGCTGTTTCTCTCCCTCGTTTAGGAAATCTTGCACAACAAATGGGTAATCAGAAAAACAAGGGTCATTACGGCCTGCTGTGCTCATGTGTGCTTCCCCAAAGGGCTGTGAGCCCTTCCAGAATGACAGCGCTAGGGAGAAAGATCTGCAAAATTTGGGAAAAAGAAAAAAAGTTTGCTGTGGACGTGCAGGGTGATGTGTCTTGGGGAAATGCAATCCTCACCAAAGGCACAAGCTCTGAGCTGAGATGCACCCGAGCACAGGGAAACAAGAAGTCCCTGAGCACATCCTGATGCCCAAGCAACAGACTTCAGCTCCCTCTTTTCCTCCTGTCCATCCTCATGGGCCAGAGAAGGACCTGGGCACGTGCCAAAGAGAAAGGGCTGCAGCAAGGAGGTTTTTCCCAGTTCTTGAAATATTTACCCAGATTTTTTCCCTGCTCTGACAGTAGCTGACTGGAAAGCCCAAGTGGACAATGTAACATGCAGGTGCTGCTTTCCTGCCTCTGTGCTGCCTGTTGGAAGAAGGTTTCAAAGGGGCTCAGGCTCCAGGGCCTTGCCACCGTACCGGAGTATCTTGTCTTGATACACACCGTGCCCTTTAAACTTTGCTTAGAAACCTGCTTTAAGTTCTCTTTACACATACTCTGCTAGCAGTTAACATGAAGATCTTAAGCAAGCGACATCTTTTTGGTCCAACTCGGAGTTTTTTCTACATATTACCTTTGTTTCCCCCTGGGTCACTGCCAATGCCCAGATCTCCAGAACTTAGAGCAGACAGCAGACAGCTTAAATGTGGTCCATACCTTACTTTAAATGTCTATGCCCACTGCTTCCCTGAAGACCTTTCATCTTTCTGTTGGATTGTGCCTTTCTGTCGGGAGCACTGGCCCCAGAGCAGCAGATTTCCATCCCTCCTCATCTACAAATACCTTGTGAGGTTACGTTTGTGAAGGCTCTCCTCTCCAGAACTGCTCTTTTCCATCAGCCTCTCCGCTGACAGCTTAGGGTCTGTTTTTTTCCTACCAGTGTATTTCCTGTGGTGTCCTTCTCTGTCAGCATCCCCACCTCTTCTGCTCCTTCTTGGCATTTTCCCCCTTCAGGTTGTTTTCCCCATTCATTGCTTGACAAGAAACGTCCTCTGCCCCTTTTCTCACCTTCCCTGCTTAAAATGTCATCCCAATCCTATGGGGTCTTTTCCTCACTGTCCCATTCCTTTCTCTTTTTCACTCTCCCCACTCATTTGAATGACCCTGGAGAAGAAGAGGTGCTCAGGACAGGAGCTCCTGTCAGCACTTCCCTTCAAACCGTGCTGTTCCAGCTTGGTGGACTTCAGAAAAGGCATCGAAACTTGCCCCCACTTTTCATCCCTCCTGTTCTCTCCCTCCTTTTGACTGCTGCTCCTTCTTTAACCCAACACCTCTGTGTTTTGAGGGCTCAAAGACCCCAAACCCGCACCGATGCTAAACCAACAGGTCACATGTGTCTTCCTCAGGGTGCCAGGAGAGGTCCCAGCTAAATGCTTTGGAAAACAATTACAAAAACTACAAAAAATAACACGCCTGCTCGCCACCAGCAGTGGGTGAAGGGCGAAGGGGTTTGCAGTGGGTTCGAAGATGCGGGGACCTGCACAGCCCCCAGTGGCTTCGTGGTGATGGCTGAGCTTGTGTTTGTGAGCAGCCTCCTCCTGCGCCTTCAGGTCCTTGTCTTTAACCGAGTATTTTTAGCCCCGCTGTCACAGTATAATGTCACAGTGATAAATGAGGATTGGGAACAGGAAATCCCAAGTACATTTTTTTATGTATTTATTTTTTTCTCATTTCTTGTCCTGATAAGCGCGGAAAACCTAACCCTGTGCTTCCAGCTATTTGGAAATAAGTGAGCAGAAATACGTTTCTTACCCTCTGGGCACCATCGCAGTCGCACAGTGACAGCAGCCTTCCTGTCCACAGGCCCGGCACACGTGGGCTGGGTCCTGCTGGGATGGAGCCAGGAGCACCAGGAGCGCAGAAACCGAGCAGAGGAGCCGAGCCTGCAGGGGGACCATTGGGAGCAGCCTGTAGGCAGGGGCTGGGGCCTCTGGCCTCCCTAGACCGAGCGTAGCACTTGGGATGCCCCATCCTTGAACATCTTTCTGGGTCCTTTTAGCTGGGTTTTGGGGAAAAACGGGTCTAAGCGGCTAACTTTACAGGGCGGCTTGTGCATTGCAAGGATTTCAGCGCAAGCCGTGTCTTACGCACCTGGAATCTGCCCTTGCTGCAGAGCTGTGGTCCTCCCCCTCCTGCACCAAGCAGCACACGGGCACCACTGGGCAGAAGCTGCCAGGGGTTGCCATAAGGCTGCAGACGTGGAGACAGGAGTGCAAACTTCGCAGCTGGCTGCGCCTCGCTGTCATGGGCAGTGACTGGATGGGGACAGCAGGGGAGGGCGTTTGCCTTCCTTGCTTGGCAGCTGAACGCTGCCTGCAAGGCAGCCCCTGCCCTGCCTCTGCGGCGAGACTCCTGCTCCCACTGCACGGCTTCTTGCAGCACATTGCCCAGCTCCTGCTCCTCCTCCTCCTTCTCCTTCTCCTCCTCCTCCTCCTCCTCCTCCTCCTCCTCCTCCCCTCCGCAGCAGGCCCCAGCCGGCCGGCCCCAGCACGAGGAGGCCATGAGGGGAGCACCTCTGCTGTGTCCAGTTCCCTGCGTGCCTCTGGCTCAGTCCCAAAGTTTTCTTGCCAGCAAAGTCCTATTTAGCAGCCAGCTGCCACGACTCAGCCGGCTGCTGCTGGACACAAGTGGATGATGGTTTTCAGATGCTTGCATGCAGCCGGGCCAGCTGTAACCCTGATCTCAGGCATGGCCCTCAGTGGAACAGCAACATTTATACATATTATATATATACATATACATTTAACCTAGGCAGGGCCGTGTAACTAGTCCTCTTCTGCTAAAGGAGCACTGAGACAGTTTGCCTGAAAAAGGAAGCTTTTGGTTGAGTCCTCAGCTTCAGCTGCACGTACGGTGGCACTGCACAGACGGGGATGACCTTGCACAGCCCAGCCCTTTATGTCTGTATGCCCCATGCACAGGCTACACAAAACCTCCAGCCAAACAAAGGGACCGGGGGCAGGAGGCCAGGAGAAGCCACCTGCCTCATCCTAGGGTGCTGATGACTGTCCCATGCAGTAGGACATTTCAGGGCGTTGTTCCACGGCTCCTTGGTAGGAAACGTGACACAGCAGGCGGTGTGGTGTGCCCCGCTGCCCCGCGGGGAATGGCCGTGTGACAGCAGCCCCACAGGACACCAGCAAAAGGCGGCTGCTTGAGCAAGAGCCAGCTCGAACCGCCCTGCAGGCGGCAAGCCGGGAGCTTTGGACTTCAGGTCACCGCCTGAAGTGGGAAAAACTGACTCAGAGAATTTAATTTTCAAAAACAGGGAGCACCCGAAAACCTTGTAAAAGCAAGTGTCTGCAGCCCTAACTTCAGGCAGCATTCCCTCTCAACCCTATAAAGCAAATCAGGCCCGTTTTGTTCTCACCCCTCTCCTTTGCCTTCCTCCTTGCTCGGCCCTGGGGGGCTTCCCCCGCACACGCAGCGCTAGCTTTCCGTCTCCTCTTTCTCACAGACTTCTGAGGAAAGTCATTTTTCCTCCGACTGCGGAGTTTTATTTTTAAGTAGTCTCCAGTGGACCCTGGAGATTTATTATTCACTCATAATGAAGAACCTCAAGGGCCCTCACTGCCTAAGGTAGCCGCTGTATTTATTGTTCCTCCTTAAAGGTAGCCCACTCTCCTCTTATGGTTTTATTATCAGCTATAACCCGGTGTGGAGTGACTATTTCTCATGCTCCGATGCTGTACAGCACATAACGCTTTCACCAAACCACAGATTGCAGAGAAATGCTCTAAAATAAAATGAAAACCCCTCTTACTTTTGATGGTAGAAATGAGGAAAAAAAAAAAAAAAAAAAAGAAGCAGCAAAGTAAAGCCTTACAGGATGACAAGTAGTTTGAAAGAGCTCTTTTGCCATGTTTAAAACATTTGCCTGTAGATGAGTGGACTTCCATTGAGCCAGAAGCTAATAAAAGACTTAATATTGACTGGAAATATGTCGAGCACATTGCTGATTTTTAGAACTTTTAAGGAAATGTTGTTATGTAGTCAAATGCCCAGCGTATATCGAAGTGGAACACAGCATATGTTAGAGTGCAATTTTATTTTAATATATATATATTTTTCTCTTAAAATCACTGCATATTTTTAGATTGATTTTATCACTGCACATGTAAAAGCTACATTACCTCTCTGATGTCTCCTGGAGAAGGAATTCTCATTTGGAAGGAAAGATTATGTTGAAGAATTTGAAATATTTGTTAGAAATGACAATAAATCCTATGCATAACTATATATTCGAGTGCATTTTAGTATGTTTGCCTTTCTAAAACTGAAGCATGTGGGATGTTGGTGAGGAAAAGCCTGCCCGGTTGCCACCAGCCACCAGGCTACAAAGGAAGACTTCTGGATTTGTTGGTTTATTTTGTGAAAAAAAGAAGGAACTGACCTTTGGGAGGTACTTACATGTAGGGTGTGAGTTCCCATGACTCCTACCAGTTTTGCCTCGTGCCCTGGATTAAGCAGAGAGTGGTGCAGCCCTGGCAGGTGTCTCCACGGACGGACCAGCTGCTGCCCAGGCGCCTTCCAGACAGCAGCCTCTGCAGCTGGAGAGGAGGAGGGTGGATGCGCTTCCCCAGGAGGAGATGGAGTCAGAGGAGAGGGCTTAAAGCCTCACAGATTTCACCAAGACAAAGAAGAAAACTCAAAGCGAGGAAAGGAATGAGAGGGTGTGCTTTAGTAGCAGTGGAGGTTTTTCTGATGTGTTGGGAGCAGTAGTGGGAGAAGAAAGACATCAGCTGAGGACAGAATTAAAAATCTTTGCCTTACATGGAGGCTGAAGGATCCTGGGCTCCCTCGGGTTTCTGCCACAAGCCAGCTGAGGAGGGGAGTTATGTGCACCTCTCTTCATGACCTATGCAGACCTAGAATAAAGAGCAATCTAAACAGCCATTTTCCGAAATGTTTTCTCCGAAAGCTAGGAACCAGCCACAGCCTGTCAAGCTGGCGAGGTACTCGCGCTCCTGGCGGCATTCCCCTCTGCAGGGCAGCCTCCTAAAGCAAACACACTGCGACTGCCTGTCTCAGCCCTTCATCGGCCTCCTCCCTCCCCATGTGCATGGGATGTTTCTAGTCATGAAGGTTTTGAATGCCCCCCAAGGCCCTCACATGGGGCTCGCAATAAAACCTTCTCCCGTCTCTCTCTCAGTTCCTGTTGTACGTGCAGTAACTTGCTGTTTGTTCCCTTTTAGGAGCTGCAGAGCGCCTCTGAGCTCACTTTGTGTCCAAAAACATCATCCCCTCTCTCCAGCAGGAGAAGATACGCGATGCATCCCAGATGTCTGCACGTGGCAGCAGTCTGCAGACGCAGCAGCTTGCAGGAGGGAGGAGGATAAGCAGCGAGCACTCACCGTCTCCGCGCCCCTTCTTGGAGCAGGGACGTTGTGAGGCCGACTCTGTGTTACTGCACCGGCACACGAGGTCTCCCAAATGCCACTCAGAGACGTCTCTGCTTGTAACCAGCAGTGCTGGCAGAGCCTGTGGTTGTCACGGGGAAGCACTGGGAGGATGCAGAGCAGCTTCAGGCTGTTGTATAAGCTGTACCTTATATCGTCTCCTGGGCTGTCTGCTGCCAGCTCCAGAGCAGTGCGTTTCCAGCCCTTAAAACAGAAGAAAAGTCCTGTCTGAAACTGCCTCTTCCCCCCAGTTGCAGCTCCTGTGCTTCACTACAGCCTTGGGTCGTGCTCCCAGCTCTCTGTGGTTGCCTCCTTCCTCCCTCCCTCCCTCCCAGGACTTTTGGCAACAACTGCTTTTTGGGGTCCCGGAGTGTTATCAGCACACTGGGGCCCTTCTCGCTGCCAGAGGCTGAGCTGTGGTGGAGGGAGGGCTCCTGGGCTGGGAGGCAACTGCAGCGAGTTCCTCTGTGTGAAAGCTGTGAGGCAGCACAGGGTCTCAGCCCTTGAGAGTTTTCTTTCTCATACCAAGAGGCTGAAATGGGTAAAGGCCTTACCCACTGTCCCATGCTGCCAGCAGCTTCAAGCGAAATGTTGTTTTTGCTCGGCTTCCTGGAAGGATTGTTATGTGCCAAAGCTGGACGTTAGTAGGAGCACACATCTCCAGTGCAGTGGACAAGAGGAGAAAAAAAATAATCTATAGCAATCTGTGTAGACAATATATATATATATTAGGAAAAAGTCCGTATAATTCACAGTGGGAAAGCGATTTTTTTTATCAACAAATTACTTCAGAAGAATAGACTTTGATGAGGAAAATGGGACCAGTCCCCCAGCCTGCACCTTGCTACAAGATAATTCCTACAAAACGCTGTTTCAATGACACCTCCTACCTGCTGTATGTGTGGAGAGTGGCAGCGAAGGGACAAATGTGAGAGAAACGGTCTAGAGAAGAGCAGTGAAAATCGCTGTATGATGTTCTTCCAAAGGGGACGATGAGCTCAGGTGTGCACTGATTCATATTTTGTTTTCATGGCACTATTTATAAACCTGTTGAGGCTTCCTACGTGGTAATCCTAATGGCAAATTACAACTCCTTCATGATTTGACTTTTATCTGAATTGTTGTATGTGTCTGAAATGGGGAAAGTAACCATTTCCTTGAATGGCTCAGAACAGCAAACACTGGAGACTGTGAACTAACTGGAAACCACAAGGCACTGTCTGTGAAACCTGCCTGGAGGACATCTCTTGGATTTGACCAAGCTCTCACCAGAGCTGACTCTGGAAAATCCAGCTCTCCCCGTTACTGGGCTCCGTGGATGTTTTTGGAGGTGTCTGCACCATCAGCTTCAGATGTGCCTGAACAGGCTGTGGTGGAGCCGTGGGGCATATGGGGCAGCACCTCCTGCAGGCTGCGGTGTCCTTCACTGGGGGCTTTGCTCTGAGCCCGTCAAAGGGCACAGGGCAGCTCTCAAGGGCATGTCGCTGTCATGGCTTTCCTGGGCCAGCACCTGCCCCATCCCTCACGATGAGGCACTTTATCCGAGGTAGCACAACCCCATTTGGAAATCAGGTGCTGTTTCATTTGCCTCAGCTCCTACACCATTAATTCCTCCATTCTCCTCCTTTGTATTAATATTTTAAGCTGCTCTATCTGTCACATCTGCACACTTACCAGCTGCTTTCCCATTTTTAATTGCCCTCAGAGGGCTTCTTCCAGAGCCACACCTGCTTTTCTATGGGCCTTAATTTGTCACTGTCCAAACAGGAGAAGAGAGCATTTAAAATTCAGCCTTCATGACTGAGTTGTATTTCTTCAAATCTGTGATTAATTGCTGGGCATTTACAAGCTGTATTCAGCTATTTCTGTATAAAACAGTCTTTATTTTGCTGGGAAGATCCCCACATCATGGGTATTATGTATCTTCTTGTTGGTAGGACTTGCATTTATTCTTCCTGTTTGTTCTTGTATGAAATACAAAGAGAAAGCTCAGGGCTCTCTTGATTTTACTGTTTTTAAAGGGGAAAAAAAAAAAAAAAAAAGTTCTTTGTCAGAAATATCCTTGTAAAAAAAAACATTTGAGATCAGGGCAGGAAGGGACATGCCAGGTCATCCAGTCCAGCCCCCAGAGGGGCAGAGGCAAGCAGCTTGTATAATCCAGCTCATAAACTCATAAACTGCTTCAACTCCACCTTCTCCACCTTGAAAGATATTAAGCTTTTTTTTTTTTTTTTTTTTTTTTTTTTTTTTTTTTTTGTCCTTCACAGCTGCTGGTGGGAGGCTGCTTTAAAACCTTGATTTTAACCCACAAGTAGGCCTCTCCTGAGTCAATTTGTATGGCCATGGCTTACAGGGGCACAATTAACCTGAGCAGAGGAGCACAAAAAGGTATATATGATTTTTACAATTTACAATTTTAAAATACTTTTTTTGTATACACTGGTCATTTTAGTCCCGTTGGGTGAACAGGCTCCTGTCTGCATGTACTGAAGAAAGGCTGTAGCCTTTGTGAATGTCCTGTATCATCTCATCCTCCATTTTTCTGTCTGGCAAGGAAGCAATGCTGATATCTCCAGCTGATTTTGAGGCTTAATTAATATTCATCAAGCTATATATACAAGTGCTGAGTAATGTTTTAATGTATTATTAATTTCTCAAGAACAACAGAAGGCTGCTCAAGAGTTGTCAGTGCCCACTCCTGCAGTCACAGAAAATTGGTCATGTAGGAGATGCTGTGGGCACCCCGATCTAGTGGGAGGTGTCTCTGCCCATGGCAGGGTGCTTGGACTAGATGTTCTTCACAGTTCCCTGCCAACCCAAACCAACGCTTCTGTGATATGCCCACGTGAGGAAGTGAAGCTGGAGACTTGCAGTGGTTTGCTGCAAACTCAATTGTATCTAGCTATTTCTGCATAAAACAGAACCTTTATTTTGCTGGGAAGCTCCATGCATCATGGATAGCAAGTATCCTCATGTTCTTGGGGCTCGCATTTATTTGTTCATCTCATTTGGCTCCTTCTAGTGATGCAGGAGGCAGCGCATTGCCTCCTTTGCTCAGTCAGACCTTTGAAGGAGCATGGCTGGTCCCTGAAGTCCCTTTCAGGATCTTCTTTCTGCTTCTGCAATGAGGGGTAGAGGAGCGGTGGGCTCCCAGAATATCCCAGAGGAGCGGTGGGCTCCCAGAATATCCAGGGAGGACCCTACACTTGGGTAGGGACGACCGTGAGGGTCGGTCCCGCAAGACCTGCCAAGACTACAAACAGTGAGGGGAGCAGGAGCACAGCGGGTCAAAGCTGGAGCTGATAACATCAGACTCTTAACGATGAGGCCATCAGGAATGTAAAAGAGTTTAGAGGGAACAAAGAAGGGTGATTCAGGAGACTCCATGCAGTCTCCGGTTTCTTGTTCTCCAGGTGGTTCTATTGTTCTCCAGCCGTTAAGGCATGGAAGTTTCTGGGCGTTTGCTGATGTTGTTATAGGCAAAGTTGTTTGACCAATGAAAAGTTGTTTTGAAAGGAACTGCTGTGGGGAGAAGGGTATAAGAGGGGAGCCTGCCCTCAAGAAAGAAGGAGAAATAAAAATAAAAATAAAAATAAAAATAAAAATAAAAATAAAAATAAAAATAAAAGGAAGGCAAAAAGGAAGGCAACACGATGAAGTTACGTCATCAATAAAGAAGCAGGAAAAAGGAGTGAAGAGGAACAGGCTAGCAGAATGGAGACCAGGGCGGGAACAGGCACATTGATCACCTCATAAAGATAGGTTTGGCCAAAGTCAGCAAACCGCTCAGAGAAGCTCGTACAGAAAGTCGCTGGAAATGGGCGCACCGGAGCTGGAGAGAAGCTCAAGCTGAGAGAAGCAGACCTGTACACACAGCTGCCTCTCGCTGGTAAGCAGCTGCACATTATAGGGAATCATACGTCATTAAAAACAAAGACTGTCCTGGTAACCTTACAGCTCCTTATTAACAATCAGACAGTTTATGATCCTGAAACATGGGACCAAACTGAGGTCAAGGTGTGGGACTCTGCAACTAAAAACGACAAGGTCGCAGTGGGATTGCTCGGCACCTGGCGAGCAGTCTCTGAGGCCTTAAAGAGCCATGTGGGGCCACTATCACAAACGTGTGGTTTGCCAGACAGTGAGGGAGCTGTGGGCTCCTTTACTGATCCGACTGCTACGCCATGGGCCCCTCTGCTGCTACAGCCATCGAAGGCCTTTGCTGTTCCGCCCCCTGTTGACCTGGACGTGCCTTTTGACCCAGGCCTATTGGCCTTGAAAAGGAGATGGATATGCTTTTCATCGATCCGGGAAGAACGGGATACATAAGGCCTGAAGACCGAGTTGCTTGAGAACTTAAAGCGAGACATATTGCTCAAAAGGAATGGAAAATGGAGACTGTTACATCATGGAACTTAAAGGATTGTTTGTTACCTTTTCTGATTGTACGTATGTATAAGTGTACCCGGGTTTAGTATGTAAAGCCATGTTCTGTATGTTTAGACTGTTTGATGTTCATGTGTGCGTGTTGGTGGAGCGTAGACTCCCCGCACACCCAGCGCTGTTTACTTACCTTTTATACCTGTTATAAATATTCCTTTTATAAATATTACTCAATTCAGATCGAGTTGAGTCTTCATTTATAACAACGGGGGCATATTAGTGCTATCAGTGAGGGAGAAGCCAACTCCGCATCCTTTGGAGGGGCCAACAGAGAAAGCTGTGTGAGGAACGGCTGCGTGCAGGGGCGAGACCCAGCGGGGAAACCATTACAGCGGAGAAATTACAGCATGAAGGACCTTGGCAGGACCGCAGCCTCGGCCCTTGCAGTGCACACTGAACCGCCTCACTGGCCCTGCAGGCTCCCCGCGGAGCCCAGCTGGCCCTGAGCGAGCCGTGGTGGGAGGCTCGCTCCGCCCTTCCCTCTCCCCCGGCGGGCCGGAAGGGGGAGCTCCGAGCCCGGTAATGGCGGCGGGGCTGCGAGGGCTCGTGGCCCCAGGAGGGTTGGGTTGGGTTGGGTTTGGTTTGTGTCTGTAAAAAATGAAGCTTCCCACCCAGCCACGGAACCTGCAGAAACCGTGGAAAAGGCTGTCTTGCAGCGTGGGTCTGAGGCATGGGCTTTGCACTGGAGGAAGCCTCATTTCAGAGGGACTGAGGCAGCTCTGGTGGCAGCAGGTGGTAATTTTGTGGTGAAATTGTGCTGCACAGCAGAAACTGTGTCACTGATACAGAGTTGACACAGCTGAGATAACATCATGCCACTTCACGAGTCCATGGTGACTTGCACCTGAGCATCACTGCACTCGTTTGATGGCCTTTTCCCAACCCTCTGGCCTCATTCAGGGGACTTCTCTGGGTACCAGTTTAAAAGAAAGCAACGGACAGTAGAGGAACACATAAAGGCAAAATAATTAAAACCTTGATAAAAAATAAAAATCTTTGGAAACAAAAGTGATCTGGGAAAGGGAAAAACAGTATGGACTGAATGACTATTTAACTTAACAGGGAGTCATATAGTTCAAATCTTACCATATTAACCTATACAGCTTTACACACCAGTACAAAGCCTGGGAATTAAGGTGTCCATTCAACTTTTTAATTCTGAAATGCTCTTATTTTTGAACACTCAGCAGTTGCCTTCCTTTAATATAAATTTGCTTCTGCACCTACACAAAAGCATGTTTTCATTTAAGTGAAAACTGTTTTTCAAAACAGCTAACAAACTCGTGCTAACATGGAAGATTCAAAGCTTTTCCCTTGATAAGGCCATATTTAATTTTAAAACAGAACCTTTATATTGGCCTGCATCTCTGCCACAGCCTTGCAAGTAAAATGAGCAGAAGGAAGATAATGGAGTTTTATTCAGTGCCTTTTACTTCAGAGTGCCTAGAAGTCATCCAGCCTGCATCTTCCTGGGGAGGTGTGGAGTTTAACTTCCTACTGATACTTTGACTTAGCAGTTAGGAGACAAGGAAGAAGGCCAGCACCACAGAATCTCTTAATTCACCCTTCATTTTTTTCCAAACCAACTAGAAACAGACTTTTGCAAACCTGGTTCCTGCAGACGGCTCTGTGTGCAACGCCTGGGCCAAGAGCAAAGTGTTTCTCCATGGGCTGCAGCCATGTAGGCTGCTAGCCAAGGGAGGCTGGAGAGTTTATCCCCCAAGCCCTGGACGACTGTGCTATTACATCACTGCCAAGCTCACAGGTGAAAATGGTTGACCTCATTTAGATGGGAAGTTGCCATTGTTGGCACTGGCTTGAGGAGCTGACTGTACCAATGCAGGCAGTCACTTGTATCCTCCCCTCCTGTTTGTGGGCCATGTGTTCCTGGGACACAGGGGAGCATCTCTGGCAAGTGATGCTGACATAGTGCTGACAGTTCAAAGAGAGTCCTGATGTGAATTAAAGGCGTCATTAGTGTATTAGTATGTCTGCACTGCTTCCCTGGGCTTCCCTTTTGCACTGTCCTCCCCTCCCTGCACCCCTGGACAATTAACAATACGAGGAAAACAAGATAAATTCCACCGAGAGCAAAAGCCATAAATCTTGTTGCAGTTCTGCAGTTTGTTGCTGAAGCCCTCTTTTCCTTTGGGTGGTAAGAGCTGTGAATACCGAGGAAGTGGTCTGGTGGGATTACAGATGCATATATTGGGGGAGTGGTGGGTATGCATCCATCAGTTGGGCCAGCACAGCACTTTCTGCAGAGCAGTTCCCTATGCTGGCTGCAGAAAACTTACCCAAACAGCGGTGTCTGCTGCAGCTGGAAGAGCAGGGCAGACCCTGCCCTGCTGGAAGCAGTGTGGGTGGATTCAGTAGGCCCCGTCTTTTATCTTCATTTCATGAAATTAGTGACCATGCTGTTGGTCAGGTCTACTTGAGGAGGAAAAGGGGGGAAGTGTGTCCACATCTTCGCCCATCAGTGGTGAGCACACAGGTGGCACGGCAGGTGAAGGACCACATCTGGTGAACACATCACATCATACACCTTACGTCACAACAAGGTGGGCTTGGAGAAGCGGGTCTGGAGAGACCATTCAGGGCTCATTCATAGAGGAGCAAAATGGTTTGTCATGTCCACTGAACAGCGTGAGTTACACCTCCCTGGACGGATGCTCCTGGAGGCCCCAGTTCTTTATGTGCCCAGTGAGAGGAGCAGTGGTGCAAATTTCCACCTTTCTCCACTGCACCCTGTGGCCTGCTTGGCTTTGTGTTACCCTGGAGAAGTTATTGAATGTAGAAGAGATTTCTGAGCCAATTCGCAGTGAGAGTCAGTCCCTCCTTGGCAATCTGCCTGGCCAGCATCGGCCAGCTGGGCAGGGAAGGACAAGGCCAGCTTTGCCTGCTGAGCCTTCTTCACTAGCTGGACGGACAGAGAAGCACATAAAAGCCCCAAGCAGGCACTGAGCAGGCACCAGCGAGCTGGGTGCTGTGCAAACATAGGGTAAAAAGATTGCTCGTGTCCCAGAGACCAAGGAGGGGACACACACCAAGGAGGCCAGAGGTTGGTTACAAAGCAGGGGCATGCAGCAGGCAAGAAAGCCCTTACTATTATTAATGCAGGTAAATTGCTACAAGAAATAGTGAAAAATGCACCTGTTCAAAAGCTTTAATACTGAAATACGTCTGGAAAAAAGCACTGCATATACAAGCTACAGCATCTCATGTGATGCATTTCATGTCCCTAATTTACATGCTGACAAGTTTGCCATTTCTAAACAATGTTATCATTCATCTTGCTGATGATTAATCAGCAGAAGCTTCAAACACCGTCTATCACACATTGATGCAGCAATCAAACAAGAAAGGCAAAGTGTTATGGTTGTTGCTGTTTTCTTGTGTGTGTGTTTGTTTTTTTTGTTTGTTTGTTTTTTTTTGTTTTTTTGGTTTTTTTTTCCAAATCTTACAGTATTTACAAAAAGATTCATTTTTTTCTAACAGCATTCTTAGATTTATTCACTCATTCACAATCAGTCATGATACAAAAACACCATTCAGAACCAGTTTTTAAAATACACCCACCTCAGTTGCATAGTACACAGAAAAATAGGCTAGAGTCAAGACACTGATTTTTGACTGAGAATGTGAACTGATTCAGAGGTACAAACTTCCAGAAGAAAGATGTGCTTCTCACACATAACCAACTCTAGTTCCCATGAAGCTAATGAGCTTCTTATAGATCTACCATCAAATTTCCCTTTTATATAGTATGTTTTGAGGTGTATTGCCACACACACTGCTTGCATTAAGGTCAAACACCTCACACAATTAGGGATTTTGTTCTGCAGTATTTGCTCCAAGGACAGACACTGCATATGGCCACCGTGACAAAAATGAGTTACACAAAGTACACACAATATCAGCTTCATGTCTTGTGGCCCATCCCTGGAACAACTCAATGGACCTGATTTGTTTGTCTGATTTCTGCTTCTGCCATTGAGCATCAGAACATATCCCTGTACTTTAAGGATCTGTAGTTCTGAATATTGGCTTCTTTTTACTGTCAGAGTTAAAACTGCAGACTGTGGAGGGATTAGCGTGCCCTGTACATATCCTGTTGATTTCCAAGCAAGAATTTGCAATTTTGTCATTTGGTTATCTTGTGTGCTGATAATTTTCTCACTTTAAAAATGTGCTCCAGCGAATTCATTGAGCCTGGTCCATTAAAGAGCAACAGGGAACTCTGAACAATAGATGCTTGTTTTACAGCTACTGCAAATGCTTAGAAAGCACTAAATTGCCTTTTATACTCAACAGTCTAATAACAAAGACTGATTTTCTCCCCTTTTTTTCCAATTGATTTGATGGTTCACTTGAGCTTTAAAAACACATTACATAAATCTTTATAGCTATTACAGAAGTCTTTTGTCAAGTTTAATGCGTTGTATTTTTATTTTTTTTCATAGGGTAATCATTCACCCTTAAACTCACTGTACCAGAATGGTGCCTGATTCTGGATCCATACAAATAACACATCTTAGAAGTTTATTTTGCACGGGGAGGGACCTGAATCCTTCCAAAGGCAGTTTTTCACTGAAAGCTCCTGGCTCAGAGGTATATCAGAAAAAGTGCTGAGCGCTCCTAAAGGCATGACTGAAGGCTGCAGCCTGCCGTCAGCCTCCCCGGGAGGAAAGGACACTTTGTGGGATCAGACCCTTATGGCTCTGTTCAAGATATGCTTATTTCACAGTAGAAACTTAATGATGCAAAAAGACCACCTGTCTAACGACCCACCACAGCCACAGCTTATATACATTCCCATGTTTAACACCAAGGACTGACAACTGGACAGTTTAACAATTCAGTGCACTTCATCTTCTAAGCTAACAGAGGAGGACTTTGAAGCTGCTGGCTTTGCCTCCAGCCCCCGCCAGCCCTGTGCTGAGCACTGCCCCAGGGCAGATCCACTGGAGTGGATGAGTAAGGGCAAAATCATATATATATATGTTTTTTTTCAGGGGATTTACTATGTCTGCTATGTCGATGTTTTCAGGATTATATCATCCGTTTGACTTGACCTTCAGATGCATTACCTCCGAGAGCAGCCCCATGCTCTCCTGCTATATTTAAGTCAACCATTACGACTTTGGGTTTCATATCCCAAGGTGGAAATCTGAGCTAGGCTTAACTGAGAGAGAGGTGGAGAGAGATGCATCTGTGTAAACCTCTCTCCCTGCTGCAGAATACCACCTCTAAAGAAAAACAGCAAGGGAATGTGCTGCCCACCACATTGCTTTAACGGCAGAGATGCAGAGAGCAGGAGCTGGTAGAAAAGTAGTAGCTGTTGGAAACCTTCAGAAACACAACTGGATAAAATAAACTAACAAAAAACAACTAAGCAGCGGATACCATCTTCACCAGGAAAAGCAGAGAGGCTGTTAAATGCCAGGCTTCCTCATTGTACTTGCTCCTTAACCTGGTGTGTCCAGATGCCATTTCAATGTCCTCCAGTTTTTGGTGTGGAGGATTTCCATCAGTCCCCTCCTGCCCCAGCCCTCCCTCCAGCTGCGGTCACTGATGAAAGCCCAGCCCCAGGGGCACGCAGTGCCAGGGCTTGCTTTAAGGGAAAACAGAGAAGGAAAGGCTGGGAGAAGTAGGATGCTCTCACTGCTTTCCTGCTGACCCACCTTTCTTGGCACTACGATTGCTCATCAAAGAGCTTGGCTCTCTGACGGAGGGATCGGTAGGGACTGGGCTTGGCTGGCACTGTAAGGAGAAGTGGAGGTCTGCTGGAGATAAAGGAGTAAGCCAGAAACAGCAAGGTAAATGCACAGAGGTCTGCCTCCACCCCTGAGCTTCTCAGGAGCAGAAACAAGGGCGAGCCTCTCGGTTAAGTGTGCTGGGGTAAGAAGTGCTGGATGTCCAGGGATCTCCATGTGCACCCACCAGAAAAGTTTGCTGTTAGCCAGCCTGAATCCTGCTCCCATCACCAGCTCTGTAACTCTAAAGCAGCGACACCAGCTTTCCTGGCTGTGTTTAAAGCAGCACAAACCTCGTCTTCACGTTACAACTGCTGTAAAAGCAGGACGGGTCGGATTCACGCCTGGCGGAGCACGACGGCTGAGCGGGGGACAGCACTCTATTAATAAAGCTATTATTCAAATGAAGAACTTAAAAAACAAAACACACAGAAACAAAGAACAAAACACACACATACCAAAAAAAAAAAGAAAAAAAAAAGGAGAAGGATCAAGTTGCTGGTGACAGTGACCAACATTGTTCGGGGATCACAGCGACCAGATCTGCTGGGCAAGGAGTGAGAGCAGAGCCAGGGCGAGCGCGCAGCTGCTCCGCTGGTGCAGCGGTGCCAGGGCGGCCGTGTTCCTGAGCATGCACTCCACCCTGTCCCAGGAGCCATTGTTTGGCAGCGGCTGTACTCCTGCGAGGGTGCACATGATGTTGTAGACATCCACAGACCTGATCGGAGGCGCTCGGTAGTTGGATCTGAAGTCTGCAGGGAAAGCAGGCGGAGAGAGGCGTTAACGGGCTCGGCCCCTGAAACGTGGGGCAAGGACTCTGCTGCCACGCCAAGGATTTACCCAGCAGGCTGGGATGCTCAGCGTAATTTGGAGTATAATTTGTAAGGTTATATTTGATAATTATAATCTATACAATTTGTGGCATGGCTCAGCAAACACACTTTAAATGCTTGCACTCATTATTTTTACTTCTAATCCAATTTGATTCCCAAACCGAAAACTACAATAAATAAATACACAAATACAGGAGCTACTTTGCTGTGTATACTGGTAGGTATAAAAGCCTGAAATAATGGTGTTTTGCACTCTTTTTTGCTTTCATTCCTGCCTGTTGCCATAGCCTAGGACTAGGACTAGGACTAACTTAATGGTTAAAGGGTCCAATGAAGGGGGAATGAGGGGCTTCGTGTCTGCCCGCCGGACAGGTGGGCGAGGTCTGCTGCAGTTTCAGCCTCCTCAAAGACAGCCCTCTGCATTAGTGAGTCCGAATCCATGAACAAAAGGAGAATTCATGTGTTTCAAAAAGAATTAAAAATTTAGGCCAGCCTTGGAAAATAGGCCAAAGGGATGGAGTTACTGTGCTGAGACATAGGAGAGGGGCTGACCGAATCGCTTCACCTCTCTCTGCACTGTTTCTTCAGCTATGAAATAGAGACAGAGATGGAAACCTTCACAGTGCCGACTAGGATGAGGAAATCCTGATATCTACTTATAATAAGTGCAATCTTTGAGTGCCTCCCAGGCCCTGATGTGCCAGGGGCTGCAGGGATGCTGGGGCAGGGGCCATGGTGCTGCAGGAGGAGTGGGATGCCCCGGGTGCCACGGTGGGTGCCAGGGCCGGGACACCCGGCTGGGGCAGCCCCACTTGTGCCCCTGGTGGGGACAGGGATGGTGGCATCGTACCTGGCCCGTACGCGAGGAAGATGCCTCTCATCTCCATGAGCTCGTTGTCGTAGCCGTGCCAGCCATTCTGCCAGGCCTCCCTCTTCCCCGTGCCGTTCTCCCAGAAGGGCAGCTTGTCCCTGCTCTGGGAAACAACAGCAGGGCACGTTAGTACCATGGCGTGCCACCCGCTGCCACCACGTGCCACCACGTGCTGCACCACCCCACGGGGTTAAAGCAAGGAGGTTCCTTCCAGGGAACTCAGTCCAAGATGCAACCTTTGCTCTCTTCCTTCCCCTGTCTCTGGCGTGGACAAGTTTTATCTTCCTGCTTTAAGGAATTCATAAGGAATCATAATTCTTGTTTTTCTTTCCCCATATTACACTCCTAAGCCATACTTTTAATTTCCTTCCTTAGTCTCTCCTGCTGCATATTGATAGCTCCTGACAGACCAGCTGTAGCGGTGTCGTTTCCTGCCCCTGGGGAAGAAACGATCCTTAGGGTCCTCTCGAAATGCCGCACCAACCCACTCCATGAGTTCAGCTAGTCCCATGGGATGGCAGCCCAGGCAACACTCTGGATATCCCTAAAACTATAGTAGGAATCTCACTCACCAAGACAAGGAACATCAGTTGACAGTTCGTTAACCCCCTGGTGTTAATTTCTCCAGTGGTCACAGCAGGAGCTGCAGTTTCCTAAAGCCAGGCCTGGGCTTCCTGCTCCATCACAGGAGCACAGAAGATGCCCCGACAGAGTCTCCTGCATCCCACCCCGGGGCAAATGGTGCCACTACCCCTGCCCGGAGCATCGAGTCATTTCTGAATGTGTTTCCCTCCTCTTCCAGAGAAGGACATTCCCGTGCACAGGAGCACCGAGGATGGCAGTGATTATGGCTGCGAAGGGCAGCTCTTTCGTCTGCTCTCCACAGGAACCCCTGGAGTATCCCTTGTGTTTCTTTGTGTGTAATAGTCAGCAGATGTAGCAGATAATTGAACAATTTTAGCTGACAAATTAAATCTCTTTCCTTGTCTCCATCTATTTCCCTGACAGTGCTCAGAGCAAGGCAAGGAGAAAACAGACTCGTTTCCCTCGTCCTACCATAGCACCTCCGTACGTCGTGCTCTGCTTGGTGTGGTTCCAAAACAGCTTTCCACATACATCCCCTTTGCCTCTCAAAAAAAATAATTAGGCAAAGTGTGTTAAAAAGAAATGAATCAAACAGCTTATATCTAACAACTAGCCAACAGAGAGTTAAAACATCCCATGAGGGTGATAGTGAAGAGCTGAATATCCTCTCTGCAATGGCTTGGGCAGGAAGTATAATAGAAGGCTCAATTATTGCTTAAAAAATATGACAGGAAACTTTCATTTTCACATCCCATTCATGGATAATGAAAACGTACTGAGGATAAGGAAGATCTGACAGAATTAATGAGAGGACATTCTTGAAAATCAGAAGCAATGGGAAGGAATGGGCTGAGAGACAGAAAT
The DNA here is from genome assembly GCF_009819795.1 of Aythya fuligula. Taxonomy (NCBI): domain Eukaryota; kingdom Metazoa; phylum Chordata; class Aves; order Anseriformes; family Anatidae; genus Aythya; species Aythya fuligula. The sequence continues at coordinate 20,495,047 of NC_045562.1, read as the reverse complement.
AATTACCATAGCAGCAGTGTTTGCTGCACTGTTATTAAGGTTTGTCAGAGTTTCAATGATTTTTTAAAGAGCATTTTTTACAGAATATGTAAAAATGTTCTGTGTTGAATTTCATACTGTACAAAAGAATTTACTTATAGTTTTTCAAAAAAAAAAAAAAAAAAATCAGCAAAAATGTTTCCAATGCTTACTTTACTAGTCTGAACCTTAACTGTGGCTTTTTAATATGTATTCTAACCAGAGGTGTGGTGCTCATCCATCTGTACCCCAAAACAACTGGGCTTTTTTAGATATGTATTTTTATTTAACTGTGGAAATCCCTGTCCTAAAGTCAGGTTAGTTAGCAAGAAATGTGGCAGTGTGGACCATCCTGAGCAAAGCCAGGTGAACAACACCTCTGAGGGTGGTGCAGGAAGATGCTCAGCTGAGTTCCCATGAACTGCAAGGCAATATGGCCTAATGACCATGCTGGGGCATTAACAGATAAAGATCAGGACTCCTTGGCTCTGTCACCATGTTACTGACAACGTAACCTCTGAGCTGTGCTGGGATGCGATTGATGTCTGCAGTGTGGAGATGGTCAGCAGAGATACAAGTACAAAATAATGATGATGACAATAATAATGATAAGGGGTAATAATACATTGGTATGCAAATCTCTTAATATGCAAGTCTGATTGTCTGCCTAACAGGCTCTCAGAATTGCCATGTGTGCACTGGGTATCTCTGAGGAGTAAACCCACAACCTGACTCTCTTTGTGGCTGGAAGACCTGGGAGAAAAGGGGTGTTTTTAGAATAGAGTCTGGTGGGTGGGAAGCCAGACAGAAAGAAAAGTAGTAAAGTACCACTGAATGGAGGGACAGTAAGATCTTGGAATGGGAGCAATCATTTTACATCTGTCAAGAGCAGAACTGAGAGAGGATGGTAAATTGGCGGGGGAAGAGGAGTAAATCAACACGACCATAATGGAAAATACAAAATGTCCTTTTTAAGGAACCATCATATATTCTTAACTTTGTCTAGCATCAGCATAGGTGTCGTGTCTTTAGGATCTTTCAAGCACGCAATGTTTGATGTGAGCACTGCAGTCAGCACAAGTAAATGATGTAATATTTTGACTCAATGTCCAGCACAGAATTATATGTTCTTCTTCCTGAGTTCATGCATTGCACCTTTTCACATTAATGTCTTTTGCTTCTGTACTTTACCTCTGCTATGAACCATCCCTTCTCAGCAACAAGAGTTAGAGGAGAAACGAATTTTCCTTTTTTGTAGAAAAATCTCTCTGGAATATCCTGTATGTTATAAACATCCATGTGCTCCACAACTTTCAATTTTTGATATATCTGCAAAGAAAACAAATGTTAGGATACCATATGGCTATAAAGAGCATATGCACACCTATGGGTCTGTAGATACACATGAGTTTTTTAAATGTCTAATCCCCAGTTCATTTAATTTGGGACATTGCTAGTCCTAAAGTGATGGCTATGCAAAATCTCCTTATAAGTTTTTGGAGGTTCTGAAAAGTTGGGCCATAAGCAGATAGAAAAACTTAGGCATTATACACACTTATAATACATGCACTCACAAATGTATGCATGTAAGTATATAGACATACAGACACGGACCAGTGAAAACCAAACTAAAGGAGACCATAAGCTAAGTGGTGAAAAGAAGGGTGCTCAAAGACATGAAGTGGACAGATGAGGAAAAGGGATATTCTCTTCTTCCCTCTGTGTGCTTGAGCGAACAATTAATACCACCTTGCCTTGGTTTCTTATACTTAACCTCTCTATCCCTATCAAAGGGATTGGTAGTGCTTACTTATCTGCTTTACAAGGATGCTGTGAGATTAATCAGTCAATGCCTGCAGCTTTGAAGGTGCACAATGCTGTGCTGGTGGCCTATTAATATTAATCATACCATCTGGAATACAATTACACAAATGTGGTTAAAGCCACAGTTATTCAGGAAAATATTTGAAATGCCTAAAGAAGATGTTCATGTGCCATAAAGAAGGCCGCTATTGGAGTCCCCAGAGCTTAAAGCACTCTTTGCTTATATACAAATAATCTTCAGGAAGAAAGAGCTCTTCAAAGACTGCAACAAGAATGAAAGGTTCTTCATTACCCTTTTAGTGAAGTCTGCCCTGCATATGTGATGCATTTGTACACATGCAATCTGCATTGTCTAGCTGGGGTGCTTCATGCATGCATCTATCCAACACTGAAACTCCCCGCCCTGTCTGTGGTCACCAGAAAGAAGGAATAAGGGTGGGATGGCAGGACTCAGCCCAACCCTCCCACTAGTGCATGGTCATTGTGTTTCATCAGTACTTCTGGTGCTTCAAAGTGGCATAACTCTTAAATCTGATACCGCTACATTCTGATACGATCTAATTCCTGAACGGGGCTTTCCAAAGTGAGTTAGGATAGCGGAGTCTGGCTCGTGGGAAAAAGAAAAATTAATTTTACTTAAAGTAGCAGCACTCCAGTAAGAAGTCCTAAAAAGAAATGAAGGAAGAAAATAAAACCATGATGTGAGACATTGCATTTTATTCTCCTCGGGGATATTAGGCTGGTTAACAAAAGAGAAGCATGTGCTTAAGGGCTTTGTCAGAAAAACAAAACAAAACAAAACATGTCAGTGTGAAGTGGCAATTTATACTTGTCCTTGTTCGATGGTCTTGCGTACAAAACTAGAGATCGATGAGTTAAGGCTGAGGAGGACATATATAAACTCTGTAATACCCTGCAGGAACTTTGAGGGATAGACTTACACGTGCCTCTAAGACAACTGTCAGTCCTGGCACTAATTTAAAATGTTTGCGATATCCCAGCTGTACAATTACTAGAGAGCCTTTTTGAGTGCAATTGGCAAGTGTTCTCTTCAAAGAATCATATGTCCTATGATGTACTGGAATTAGCTAAAATATAATATAGAAAAAAAAATCACCTGGAGTGTGGACTGCCTGTTTTGTACATCCACTCATCTCTATTTTGAGGACAGCAAAAAAGACTTCTCAAGCACTGGTTTCTAGTTCAACTATAATTCACTAGTGTATTAGTTACAGATGTTGCATTTTCATTCTTTTTAAGTGGTTTCCATATTTCTTTCTGTATTGTTTTAATTTGCTCCTCAAAATCCTGCAGTTCTAGCCTTGGGCTTTTATAAGGGATTTAACCCAACATGCTTATTCATCACAATTCTTCAAAGGAGAACGTTGTAAAAGTGGGCTTTTTTGGTAATTCTGGTCTAATTGAGTTAATTCCTCAAACTCTGTAGAAGCTTACTGGAATAAGAATGCCTGACCTCTTCCAGATCATTTAAGAGTCCCAGCTAATGAGTCAATAAATTGACTAATACATATAACATTTCAAAAAAGGATTTTGAGTGAAAATCTTCTAGCTATTTATCAAAAGCACATAGTGGTGGGGGTTGAAAGCATGTATCTGTGCCAAATAATAGTGAAGGATTATGCTTTTGAGTTGTCTGGTGTGAATTCTCTTCAGTGATGAGATCAAAGTGTGGCTCCTGAGACGAACCTCAGGCTGATTTCTGCACACATCTCTGAGAACAGAATTTAGACATTATGACCAAACAAAAGAAACAATTGTCATAAGACCCAAGAAAACACGAAACAAATCAATACTGATAAGCTGTACTTACCTCTGTGTGCTTCTCTGGAACTGGCCAAAGGCTGACAACAGGACCCCGGTCCTTCATTTGAATGGTATCGCTCATATTGATGTAGTTCTTCAGCTCAATCACTTTGTCTGTCCACGAGATGTCTGTCATCCCGTGGTCAGAGAAGAGGAGGACGTTGACATCATTCTGAAGGCCCTTGCTCTGTGGAGTGAGTGGCAAATTTTAAGCCCCATTTGACCTCCTCTGATTTTAGTGGAAGGCCACCAGAAGTAGTGTGGCTGCAAATATCCTGCAGTGAGCTCAGCCACCACTTGTAACAACAGCTGTCCGCTCTCACTTGCTGCCCTGGGAGAGTCTCAGGTTAGCACCAAGGAGAGATTTGGCAAAATAGACCCAGTTCCCCACTAAGTAAGCAGATGATACATCCCAGCCCCACAAACTGGTTGTACCACTTGGTCTTGGGCAGGATTTTATCCAACTGTTTGTTATCTGTAGGTAAAAATGGTTGTGGAAGATTAACTTTGTCACAGTACCACCTGTGGCAAAGGCCTTCTCTCTTCCCCTCCCAAACACAGCCACTTGGCATTACAGCTCTTATGATTTAGTGAAGATAGAAATATATTTTCCTGCTGAAGCACATAGAAAACTCTAAGGTGTACTTATCCTTGTGAAAAGAGAGCAGAAATATTCACAGAATTGGCATTTACCCGAAGGCTTGATATCGTCTCTTTCTCACTGCAAAATTGTTTGCATAGCGTTTTTTAAAACAAAGTTTCACGTACAGAGTTCTGAGTGGTACTATAAAAACTACCATAAAAGTTAATTGCCTGATTCCACAAACCTTACAAAACAAGTAGTTTTGATTCATTCGCCTGCCATAAATTCCAGCCAGCAACACAAGTTATAAACAGAGCAACACATATATTGGTTTATGGCTTCCTGGGGCTATTGGGGTAATAATCCACTAGGAGGATTATAACGCCATCTCCGAGAATAAGAATCGGGGGAATGGTGTCTTAACTTCCACATGATATCAATAGCCTCTCTTTCTGAGGAAATAAAAATTTACAGCCAATGCATCCAATTAACAGGCATTAAATAGGCTCTTCATAGTGCCACAAAAAGCAGTTTTTAGAACTTTTCAAACGCTGTGTTATGGTCTCAATTAATTACCATTTTTGAAAAGGTCTCTCTAAAAACTGTTGTAATGGCAAAGTTACTGGCACCTGGGGAAGAGACACACATCGTTTGGGGGCTCTGAGATGACAAGCGCACGGTGAACGGCAGATGCTGGTACTTTGATCACTACAGAACAGGTAGTGAGGATTGTAGCATATGGAAAACCAAAATCATAGAATCATGAAGGTTGGTAAGAATTCCAAGACCATCTGGTCCAACTGTCCCCCTACCACCAATATTACCCACTAAACCATGTCGCTAAGTACCACATCCAACCCAGCACCCAGGAGCTCGGTTTTCTGACATCACTGACCTTGATCTGGGTGATCATGTTGCTCAAGGCTTTGTCCACCTCCTTCAAGGCACTTTTCCGCTGCTCGGACGAGGGGCCGTAGTGGTGGCCTTCCACGTCGATGCGCTCGTAGTACACCGCGGCCATTTCGGCACTGCCATTGCTGGAGGTTGGAGGGAAGGGAGAAAGAGGGGGAGAGGCTGAGGTACATGGGCCTAGGAGCCCTGACGTACAGGCCTAGGAGCCTTCCCCTCCCGGCTGGTGGAGTTACCAGTGCACTCTTCGCTCGGACTTAGAGCCCCAAAAAAAACAGAGGAACATTGTCTGCTTCCAGCCTCTGCTTTTCTACCTGCTGCTGACGACTGGGCTTCTTATTCCCACCCACACACATTGGAGGTGCCAGGTAGAGACTGTCATGTGTGAACACAGGCTGGCCTGGGAGCCCTCTGCTATGTCTTCAACTTAGGAAGATGGCTATTCATTTAATGACAAAGAAAGAGCCAGAAGAAATACTGAGTTCTTCTTCCACAGGTCAACCCCCTTATTAAAAGGATTGTGGGAGTTACAAGTAAAATCTGGTTTAATTAAGGTTTGGCACTTTTGGCTTTCTCCTGTGTGAAGCCTTCCAAACTACCCAGGTCAACTCAGGACAGGCTCTTCCATAACCCTGCAGAAACCCGTGTGCTATGAATTGGGATGAGATTTTAGATGGGGTTTTTATTTCATCTGACCAATGAACAGAGGAAAAACGGGGTAATCTTAGAGCTGAACAAGGTTAGTTGGTCACACATTTCTGCACTGAATGTCCTCAGCCCAATTAGTAAGGGTAGCACATACATCAGTGCTTAATTACATTTTCATGACCACTGTACAACTCACTGTAAACCTTCCTGAGAGCAGTCGTGTGGATAAAATCACAAATTCATGCTCATGAAGTTCAAACAGTCTTTTTCTACTGTACTTAATATGTGCTAGGGTGTGCCATCCATAAGACATGCCCTGATTCAGATCAAGATCCCTACAAAAAGATGTTTGTGTGGTGTTCTGACAGGTCTGGCTTCTCTTAATAAAGGCTTGCCAGTAGTCTGGGGTAAGGAGCGAGACAGAAGACAAGAATCAGAGGTGAGGAACTGGCTGAATGAAATTAGGACCTATCATTTTACTTGTGAGCTTGCTAAAGGCCTCTAAAGAGGCGTCCTGTAGGCAGCTGAATGTCTCTGCCTTGGGAATTTCTCCACCAGTCACCACAGAGCAGTGCTCCTTCTCACTCCGCAGGATTTTAAAACCATTGAAGTGAAGCAGCCTTTCCCTTCCCCTTCATTTCATTTTAATTGTTACTTTCCATCTATATTAGGGACAAATTAGTTTCTGAAATTTAACCCTGTAACTTCTGTGCTGCATAAACTCTCACTGAACCTATTGAAGCAGTTTTCTTCTGCTGCAGTGCCTGTGTTATTTCTCTGCGTAGACTGCTTTGTGTCTTCTCACCTGTAACTAGAAGATCATTTGATCCAGATAAAAATATTCATAATCATCATGCCTATTTCCTCTTCCTCACCCTGCTGCAGGCAGGGAGCTCAGTTCAGAGGAAAGGAAGTCAGGCAGAAATTCAAGAGGGGATGCTGTGCAAATGGAAATGGTTCAGGGACTGAGCCTCCCTGGGAGCCTCCCACAGGTCCAGTGCGATTTGTGGGGTTTGTGCTCTTCGGAAGGCTGTAGCTGAAGTTTACTGCAGACATCATGGTAACATGGATTTGCTCTCTTCCTGAAATTTCCAGCTTTCACTTCTTGTGAGCTGCCCTATTGACTTTCGTGTGTCCCTGCCCTTTTCACTGAAGGCCGCAGCAAGCAGCCTTGTGACTCCGGGTGAATTAGCTATTGAAACTTTTTCAATGGACTCCAGCTACCCAAAAGAGCAGCTTGAAGGGCTGGAGCTTTTAGCAGTTCGTGCTTTGCTTTTAATCGTGTTCACAGTTACAAAGCTGCAACCCTTCCTGAGCAGCCTTACACATCTTCCTTCACAGAGACCCAGGCAGGAAGCTTCAGGCATATCCTGACCCATCCCCAGATGATACCCAACCAAAAATCTTTCTGTGGTAATTCTGTGTTTCTGCCAGAAATCAGGTCTGGTTTCTGTATTCAGTTTCCCATTCCCTTCTTTATTCACTGAATTACAACTTTTGCAGAAGTTCCACAAAAGCTTCCTATGGCACATGCCATATGAGCATATGAGCTCCTCATGTCACATGCAGATAACCTTAAAATGTAAGCTAAATCATTTCAGGATCAAACATCTCACATGAGACAGCTTCTCTCAAAGCCCCATGCTGTAAACGACACTGTGATTTGTGAGCATCTGTGCAGCAGGACCAGGAGTGCAACTGGGAGCCATGTCCCCAACAGCTCCGTCATCATTTTGGAGACAAGCAACACTCAGCATCCGAATACGCGACTTTTCGGATTAAACTGGATAAATGATGGAACCAAAAAGGTTTTAAAAGAGGAAGCTGATTTATAGCAAAGATAAGGCATAGGCTATGCATGTGGTGGTGTAGTTTCAACAAACCTAATCTTCCCTGATTTTACAAGCTATTGGGAACTCTCCCTTTGTTAATGTTTGGATGAGAGATGGTGCAGCTGGAAAGCTGGATACAGAGCACGCTGTTTTTCTAGGAGACATCAGAGAAATATATTCCCATAATACTCATATTTGCACAGAATTAAAGCCTGCTCCAAAAGCGCTGTACCTAAGATGTTCTACAATGCAGAAGGAGCCAAAACATTGGTCTTGTAAACAGGGGGCTGGAGTTGAATTTTCAAATTTCCTAATTCCTAAGAGCACTCTCTGCATTTCAAAGCCTGCTATTGCAGGTCAGTGAGAAGATTCTCACAGCTTGATATTGAAGTTTTTTGAAACAGCAAGGAAAAAAAAACAAAAAACAGCTGGGATGTCTCCTCTGTGTTGTGATCTACACATGAAAAAAGGAACACAAATTTCCCTCTAATCTTAATATAACTGCCTGTTCCTCTATATGAGCGTGTTTCTTTGACAGTATTATGAACCAGTTTTGGACTCCATCATCCTGTGTGGGAGCCAATCCTGAAAACTGTCCTACAGCAAGGCTGATAGTAAAACCAAATATTTACCCTTGGGGAAGGAAACACCACACTGCCGAGTTTTAATGACGTACCGGAAAGACTCGAGAGCGTCACTGATAGCATCTGCAAAGTTTTTGTCTGTTGGGACACTGAAGTATTCGCGGCAATAGCTTGGTCTGACTCCAAGGATTTCGACCTCACAACCTACAAATGAAAAATGTGCTAAGTTTTGCACTTTCATTACAGACCCCACGGTGTGGGGTCCAAGTTCACAGTAAATTCCCTGTGACATGACTTACCTTACACCTTCCGTGCTGGAAACTTTGTGGTTGGGAATGGGAAAGGGGAGAGGGGCATTTTGGATGAGTGCTTTTAGCAAAACGAACATTGGATCCTTTTATTTCCCTCTTTAAAAGGAGGTCTGTGTGTGACCTTCCCAGGACAAAGCTCCGATGGCCTCATGACAGACCCTTTCCACCTAAATCACTTGGTTGTTTTGATCTTAACTACTGTGGCCACGTATCCTCACTCCCAGACTTCCAGCATAATAGATTTAGATATTGTTCCCTCAAAGTTCAGCAAATACTTTCCACTTAGACACACTGTATCTTACATCATAATGTCCTCTATAAACTGTATTTTATTATGTGATTCTGGCTCTCCACTATTAAATCTGTTTCCCAGGAGGTCTTGTTAAAACAGTATAAACCAATTACCTCTCTTGGTAACTTGCAGCCTTCCTTGCAAAATACAGTCCAGAAATTTGTGGCAACAAATCCTACAGGAGAACATGGCCCTGAACACACAAAAACTTGTTTTTGTGGTTTTCTGCCCTTTTGCTCTCTGGTTACTGTGTGCTGCTGAATAGCATTAATATTTAAAAGAACAGTGCTTTCACAAACACTGGATTCATGCAAATTATCTTTAGAGAACCCCAGAGTCCTCCCATCACAGCTATGCATTTTCTGCTGTGTTGCTGGGGCACAAGGAGAAAAAGAGATCTTTTAGAAAATGGACTCTATACAGCAATACAGTCAGGTCAAAAAGGCAATTCTAAGCAGTACCCTGGATCTGCCTAGATTTGGGTCATTTTGCTTTTGCCTCTCCTTTGGGCTGGAAGAGAGGGGCATTATGGACCGTCAGAAGCTGACATGGCTTGAGAAGAACTAGGGTTGCATAGGAGGTGTAAGTCCAGAGGGGGCACTAGGGCAAGCAGAGCTACTTTCAGAGGTGTTTTGCAGTGGTTTAATCACTGGCACACTCAGTAAAGAGAATTTGCCTGTGTCATGCATTTCAGCCCATGTGAGCTCATACTGCTGAGATGCAATACTGGGATACAGGCAAAAGCAAACATCTTGCAAAATAAGCTGACCAAGAGACTTGGCATTGCAGCGGGAATTGCAATAGGCAATTACGAATAATGCAGTACTGCAACAGGTGAAATATCATGAAATACCATGCTTTTGGCTTTGTCCAATTTAGGATACCATGTATCTCCTATTTGCTCTATTTAGGCCAAGATTTGCTGAAAATAGGCCTTCAGTAACTGCACAGCCTACTTTTGGGAATCTGATGCTTATGAATCAGCTGACAAGCTTGAACACAGACACCCAATTTACATGCTGAAATGATAGGTGACCCATTTCTAAAGGAGTTAACTCTAGCCCAGTTTCTTCTGCTGCAGTGGCCATTACAACCTTTCACCATATAAATTCACACATCTTCAGCTCTGGCTGAGCACATGCCTATTAGCAGATCCATGCAATGTGGTCTCACGCCCATATGACATCTGCCTGGCTGGGATTTTGGTCAATGAAATTCCTGCAATCAGTAGCATAAGACACAGTTGCTCAAATGCACTCTTGTGCTTGATGTCCTGGGTGCTACCAGCAGCAAAACTCGAGTTTTTAGGCTTCTTCAAGGCTGGAGACAATGCAGCACTCCTCTGTGGGTTTAAATGGTATTTCAGGACAAAACTGGAACTTCATGGCCAAATTGTCCTCTGACACTTGAGTTTGGGAAAAGACTGGCTCCAAAGCCATCTTGTGGTAAGGATGCATTTGGAAACACAAGGCCAGTCATGACTAAATTGAGAAATGACGCCTAGCAGTTTAGTTTGGGTGGATAACTGCTCATAACCAATGACTAATATAATGACTTTGCCTCTTTTTTCTCTTCAGATGCTGACATCAGATTATAATTTTCTCAGATACCATTCCTCAGAATTACTCACAAAACAATTTTCATTGGCAGCATCAACCTCTTGGGGATCTGAGATATTTTTGATATCTCTATCTTTGCTATTTCTAGATTGTCAAGGGATAAGCATGAAATAAAAGACTACAAAAGCAGCAACAATTAGAAACAGTTTTTGGCCACTAAGCATTGGTCTTCAAGCATGCAGTTCATTGACAGCAACATTAAAAATTCAGGCTGCCTAGATTAGACATCAAGAACTTGCATGTTGTTTTTTGTTTGTTTGTTTTTGTTGTTGTTTTGGATTTTTTTTGTTGTTGTTTGTTTTTTGTTTCTGTGTGTGTTGTTTTCTTTCTTTCTTTCTTTGTTTCTCCCTGTAGTGAGCAGGACTTAAGATTGGATTTTCAATGTTCAGGCTTGTTAAAATTCCAAAATACCGGCCTGGAAGACCCTGTAGTAAATTATATTTTGTGCTGGTGGAGGCCAGGACAGCTGGTAAATTTTCTCATTTAAATATAATGGGAAAGGATATTTGAAAGGATTTGGAGCCAGACAAAGGGAATGTTAAGTTTTTTCATGGTACAAATAGATGAGTTGTGTTGCTGAGATTTAATGTTAAATACCTTTCTGCACAGTTTTATATGACACTAAACCTTTATTTAAAAACCGTAACTTCTGGAGCTGGAATAAGGAGTTCTTTCGCAGTGATATATAGATTCTTCTTTATCTATCTGACATGGAGACTTGAACCTCTGCCAGCTTTAAATTGCATTTCTAAACATTGATTTAACAGTTGGACACTCCATGTCATAACAAAAAGGTCTGAAAACTTTCCAGACTAGCTCCATGGTCTGGAAAATGTTGTGTTTAAATGGCAAAAGGTTGGGTTTGGAGGCTTTTTTCCCTTTTCTCTCATTTCAGTATTTAGAAAAGATGTCACTGCACTTCAGCTGAAGCTGTTGCATATGCTGCTGAAAAATGAGACTATTTGAGGGTATGGGGTTACATCACCTTCCAGGCTGAGCGCTCTAAAGCTTTGACTTTTGTGGTACCACCAGGAGGCTCTTGCACTCCTCTGGGGCTTCACCATCTGCTGGGGTGGCAATGCTTCCAACAGGAGACCTGGGTGTGAGACCATGTGTTGCACCTCCGATATGGCATTAGCTATTGTGTTTTACAAAGCAATCAAATATTCAGAGGATATATAACCTTTTACCCCAGGAATGCCTTGAAAGGAGAAAAAAAAAAAAAAAAAAAAAAAAAATATAAACCCACTGTGTTCATCTCTGAAGTGAGACCGTGCTGCCATGAACAAGGCAGGAAAATGTTCCTACAAGCCAAGTGCTTACCACGAGAGCTCTCAGCACAAGCAGTGGCTGGGACACTCAGCATGGTGGTAATTTTTTCTCCTCCGCTCCTGGGGCTAGGACAGCCCAGCTGAATTCTGCCCACACATGGGCTTTGCTGTGTCTGTGCTGGGCTCACAGATACAGCTGTGATGGCAGAGTATTTACACCCAGTGCCCCTTCTGCTTTGTGTCCCTCTGTGCTGGGGCTTAGATTTTCTAGACTTTGTGCTGGGGATCACTTTCCCAGTCAAATGCCTTTTTAAGAATTAAAGCTTTAAAGTAATAAATCTAGAATTTTTAGAAGGGATTCCGTGCTTACCATGGAATTAGAAAATGCCTCAAAAATCATATGGGGAAATTTTAATAAATAAATGTTACTGCATTTTGGCTTCTGTGCACTTCTGTGTACTCCTGTTACATCTGGACCCCAGTGCTCAAAAGGTAACATGTAGGAACTTGGTAAACTCTAAGGGCATTTAACAGAGAGGGATCCTGCTCTTTTGGTTTTGGTAGCCCTCTGTAGACTGTTACGCCTACTCAGTACATAATTATATCTACTCAGTGCAGTTATTTCAATAGTTAAAAATGTCTGTAGTCTGTAGAAACAGGTCTTCTCATAAATTTTTAGAAGAACATTCTTTTATAATTTCTATTTCTGACTATTTGCATTGCTGTTAAGTCACTTGGGTGACCCAATAAAATTAATTTTTGTTTTGTTTTGTTTTTGTTTTGTTTTGTTTTCAGGGTATTCCAAAATACTATATCTAGTCTGCACTTCCAGCCCAGTATTGTAAGGCAATATTGTCACCCTTAGATCTTCTTGCTTGTCACCACTGTAGAAATGCTCTAGCTTTTCAATCTTTTCCATCTTGGTTTGCTCTTCCTTCTGTTTCCTGAGAACTGTGGCTTTTCTCCCGGGACACCATCAGCTGCGTTGCGTGGGGAGAGCGTGACCAGGCACCCGTGCATTGGTATGAAGGAGACAGGCTGGCTGGGAGCCTACAGAGTGACTCAGATCTCATTGCCCTGCCTTGTCTCTGGCTGTATTCAGTACAGCTCTTCTAACATATGGTCCTCCAGTCTGCAGTTGCACGAGTCAACATTTGCCTACTGCTTAAGCTGCATTGTTAGAAGGTCAAGAAGCAAAGAAGGTGGATAACCTGCATGGGGCTTGGTCTGGCTGCACAGCTAGAACTTTTATTTCCACACAGTTCCCTCAGTGGACAGCCTAAGGATATACTCATATTTTTTAAAAAGACTCATTATTTTCTACCCCTAGGGATTTCAGTGCTCCAATACCCAACAAAGCAGGAATGGCAAGGCCAAGTGCCTCCAGATGAATGGCTCAAACCTAGAGCAGCTGTGACCTCTGGTTAGTTAATGATGAAGGAAGGCAACAGTGCTCACTGCAAGTCACCAAAAGATGCATAGCTTTCAGCTGGATTTTGTTGCCCCACAATTAAAATAGATTGCTTTAATTTCCCAGCTACTGCTTTCCTGGTTAAAAACAAACAAACACTGGGGGAGGATGGTTATTGTTTGACTTTGATCAGCGACATAGTCTACTGCATTGCTCTGTGAACCCTTTGGCACAGCAGAGGCTAGAGGTAGGCAGGAGGAAGGAGCAGTCAGTGGAGGAGGAGATGCTCCGCAAGCCAACACTGTCCCTGAAGGTAATGTCTGGTGGAACATTACCCCCAGTGACACTTGAGTGTTTTCCTTCCTCAGCATATGCAAACTGCCATGACCTATGAAAAAAGAATTAATTTCCTTAAGTGATTTGTAATATACTTGTAATTCTTGTCTGTATTTCAGAACTGTAGTGTGTGAAAAAGGCATCCTCTGGAGTATGGGGTGCTTAGACGTAAAGATGCACCATTGACAAGTAGTAATTTTTGTCATACTGACCTGGCCAGTAGTACATGAAAACGTTCTTTTTTTCTTTCGTCATTGTGACCCACAAAGGCTCCGATCCATTCCACCAGAGAGGCAGCAGGCTTTCTTTGTTCACGCCAATATCGAAAGATACATTTGTCTTTGGGTCCCACATGTAGTTTCCAATCATCTGATGGACCTCACAGTGGCGACCTTCAGGGAGAGAGAAAAAAAAAAAAAAGAGCACGATCTGATTTGTGTTCTCCAGCAGAAGGATACCACCAACAACACCAGTGCTGCCACTTGCTTAAGAGCGCTGAGCAAATCAGCTGAAAAGATGTGAATTGAACTGAGGAACCCCTTACAGTGCAACTAATATGGTTTTCTTGACTCGACTACCTTTCACTGAGGTCCTCTAGGTAGCAGTCCATGTCCCCCAGATTGGCCACCTAAAAGCTAGTTTCAGAAGCTGTGCTCCCTTCCCAGCCGATAAAGACACACCTCCTGAAAGCAATTCATGCCATCCCAAGACAGGCATCTAAGGTATCCGGGAGGAGTTCTTCTCTGGAGGAGCATATTGCTCTCTATTAACTGCACAGAGAGATTGGGTAATTAGCTCAGCCTGAGACAGACAATTTTCAGAGGCCTGAAGCCAGAAGAGACGGATCTGATGGACCCGTGGCCCACACAACACGCTGTGCACAGTCCACATGAACAGGCTGCCGTGGTGCCACACCAACAGGCTGCCGTGGTGCCACACGCGTGGCTGATGTCTGGCTCCTTCTCCGCTTGCAATGTCTGCCAAATCCGAGGCTATTTTTAAGGCAGCCACCCACGCTCAGCCCCTGAGGGCTGCAGGAAGCAGTCTGCAAACAGGAAGGGATAAAAGCACAGTCTGGAAACACAGAATGGATTTTGGGAAACTTGCATTTCCCCTCTCCTTCACCTAGCACTTAGCGCACGCTGCACAGTGCAGACACTTTAAAAATAAATAAATAAAAAATTGTAGCAGCACTCAGAACAGGGTCAAAATAATAAAAAGCAAGGCCACAGGCCTTCAAGCGGCCTAAAAGCTCAGCAGCTTGCCGGGCATAGCTGGGTTAAGCTGCCCTCTCCATCCTTTGCCAGGCCCTGTGCTCCTGGCATGTTCCTTAGGTACAAGCCACAGGCATGCAGGATATTGGGCCAGAAGGTCCAAAGGTATGACCAGGCTGGGGCTTGCCCTAACTATCTGTTGGAAGGATTCCTCTCTCCTCTTTGAAAAAAAATCCATGGGCCACACTGGTTTTCCACATACAAGATAGAGAGATGTTTTGTTGTCATTGGCAGAAGAGAAGATACAGTATTTCAAGAGTTAACCTGCAGTTGAGTTAATAAAAATGGGAAAAGAAACGTTGCAGATTAAGTAGTACTGGAAGTTCACGATTTCCTCGTCTTATAAAGCAGCGGCTGATGTATGTGTGAGACACTGTCATCGTTACCCAGTGAGTCATGATATTGCAGGCATCCGGATAACAGACTTTGATTACTGTGAGAACAAGTGTGGTGAGCAGAACTGAAATAACCTCAGGATGCTTGTTTTAAAAAGGCTTCGTTTTGAGCAGAGGACTCCATATATTTTGTGTACATGTGACCTTGACAAGGATTTTGAAAATCTCCTTCCCTACTACGAAGTATTTCAATTATGCAGAACATTTCCTCCTCCCCAGAGGAGCAGTCCCGGTTTGTAGCAGTCGCTATACGCCTTATTAAAACAAACAGGCTTAATTTAAGAAAACTGGTGGACTGGAGGGGAAGTAATCTGTCCTCCTTAGTCTGCCAAGAGCTTTCTTCATTATAAGTCTAAAAAGGGCTAGTAGGAGGCCTCTGTAGTGCATCAAAAATGCAACCTTCCTACTTAGATGACAACCCTGTCTCTTCAGGTCCTTGAAATCCGTGTACTCCCGAACATATATCAACCTGCTAAACTGCAGGGCAGGCAACTACTGCCAGCCTGGGAGACCTGCAGGTCAGTGCTGAAGCTGTTAGGTCACATATCTCCATTTGATGTACAGTGCAGTTTTCATATAAAAGCAATAAGCTCCAGCTGCTTCTGATGTCAACTCCCTGTAGGATTTATGGACTCCTGTCAGTTTGCTCACCTCTTTATGGAACAGAGCAGAGATTGTTCTTTGTAGTGTTGTTGGGAAGTTTAAGTATGTGTGTGTAATAATACAGAGGACAGTAGTCTTCTGATCACCACATTAGACAAGTCTGTTCTTCTATAGACTCCAACACTTTTTATATTGAAAAGGAAGCCTACAAGTCCATAAAGCATCAATTTTCATTGTAGACATCACTTTAAGAGAAATGTGATTCAGTTGCTATTTTGTAAAAATCTGCCCTTCTATATGCTGATAGTTGTGCTTGTGGAGAAACCCTACAGCAATAAGCAATCATGATATGCACACAGCACAGAGCGTAGAAAGATTCCAACTGACCGTAGCTTATTGTAAGAGAAGGTATATATATTTTTCAAGTTCACAGGGCCAGCAGGGAACATCAGATGAGCAGATGTGACCATATAATGCTACCTAAAGCCATTGACCTCTGCTTGCCTGAAGCCTGTGTCCCAGGAAGACCTTGGGCCTCCTTGGAACACATCAATAACCATCAAATCAATCTCTTCCTTGGATTGTTCTTCCCAATATTTATCATCTGTAAGCACTGTTGAGAAAGTATGCCTAATTTGATTTTTGTCCTATGTTACTAATCTTCAGCCATGGCTTTTCCATGCCTTGCTCACTAGGTTAAAACCCCTGCAATAGCTGGCATTTCTCTCCCTGGAGACACCTATACACAGCATTAAGGTCACTTCTCAAACTTCTTTTGGGTCACCTGTGCAGCCTGAGTCCTTTGCAGCCTCTGTTGCATGTTATTTCCTCCAGCCTGAGAAGATGACTTCTGGTGATCTCCTTTTTATTGACTGTCAAAACATTAACATGATGTTAGACAGTCACCATAGCACAATGAATTTATTATTACTTCCATTATGGCGACTTTCCTCTATAATCAAACATTAACTTTGGAGTTTCAAAACTAGAAACAGGGAAAAACGCAAATGCAGTAAAACTAAGAAATAAAAAAATCCCCTCCTCAAGCAACAGAGAAAAACAAAGAGGGTATAGTTCCCAGGAGTACGATAACTGCTGCATCCTTCTGGAAGAGAGCCAGCAAAAGCATTTGCACATCTTCGTGCTGCATCTCACTTGCACACTACACTTTTTCCATCATTAGCTTTGTCTAAACCCCTTTCCTATGTCTCCAGGCAGTGTTGTCAGCATTCAAACGAATCTATGTAAAAAAAATAATAAAATAAATAAAATTAAAAACAACAAAACAAGAATGACAACAACAAACAAATACAGCACAACATGTAACTGGTTGGCTGCCCAGAACAACAGCATAGCAAACACTGGTGGCTGTGCACCTTGCATCAACTGCAGGTGAGATTTGGAAAGCAGAGCATGTGCTCCTGTAGCATTTGCACACTTCTGAATGAGCTCTTCCTGATCTCAGTGCTCCACCTCTCAGCATGGTCCTCCACTGGCTGCAAGCACAGTGCGTGGGATCCCCAGTAGGTATGATAAGTCATACAGAGACCACCTGCATCTAAATCTGCCAGAGAAAATGCTCTTCTGAGATTTTCAGTGATCCTTTCTTTGGAAGAGAGGCAGCATGGGACAGATGTGTGAAGCTGTACCTGGTGCCCTGGGCAACAAAGCAGAGGTAACTCATCTCTGCACTGAGCCAACTAAATTTATCCGAGAACCCATGGTGTATATATTAGCCTGCACAGCAAAGGTACCATAATCTGTACCCAAGTGGTATCCAGCTAAAGACAAACCTAAGAACATACATGTACACGAATGTACTGTTTAATACCATATGCATTTTGTGTGGGTGCAATGAGGTCTTCCCTCCCATGTCCTACCACGATGTCCCCACCCCTTGGGAATTAGTAAGAGCTAGGAAGGGGATGAGGCAAGCGCAGGCTGCCATGGGGATATAGAGTCAGGGGTGGAGTTAAGTTCCTCCATGCAAACAGCTGTGCACAGGTACCATGAGCTGCTGCAGCACAGCAGAAGATACGTCCCCAAGCTCCATGCCAGGGGAGAAGTGAATGATGCCTCATAATGTCAGTTGGTGGCTAACCCTAAAATCACACCAATCCAGAGATGAGTGATTAGGAATTCAGTGTTTTTGGAAGTTGTCCTGGACAGGCAGGTCAGACTGCCCGGTATCTCACAGCGTTGCACAGAGACTAGAGATACCTGATGTGTCATTACTGCTCTCATGAAATGAACAGGCAAATGGGACCACACCACATGATCTGGTGGAGGAACTTGTCCGAGCAGGCCAGAGGAACACATTTAAGTTCTTCACTCCCTCACCACAAACAGAAGATAAAGAGGAAAAGACAACTAATCCTGCCAGGACTAGTCAACTTGGAAGGTTATTTTTTTCCTTACACACATCTGGGCCTCTACAGCGTGGCTGGACATGTGACATCCTTGAAGCATTATGGTTCCACCAACTTGTTGGGTTACTTGGATAGGTTTTAAAAGCCTGAGTAAGACATGCAGCTCCCCTTCTTCCCCTCTTCTCCTCCTCAATATGTCTTTCCTCCACTACTCTCTTGTTGCTGGAAGAGTCACCTAAATGCTGACCCAGACCTGCTCATTGATCAGATCCTCACTGTGCCTAGCTCTGTCTGCTTCAATTTATGTCTTGCCCTGCTCTTCCCCCACTGGGTCTCATTTGCCCAGCTTTGCATGGAAATGAGATCACAGGGAAAAAAAAGAAACCCTGGTTCAACCCAAACCCGGCCGGGAGAAGTCCAGGCAGACAGAAGAAGCCCTTGTCTGGATGAGTTTGCCGTACCATCTGCAGACCCCCAGGGAAAAAAGGTTTCCGAAGATGTGAACAAACTATATATATTCCCAGAAGAGCTTGTTGGCAATGTCCTTGCAATCTGTTATGGCCTGCAGTACCAGACTGATCCAAAGCAGAAACACCTTACCCTACGTGAGGTGAGAATTTGCCACCCAATTAGGATCACAACAAAAAGCACAGAAAAATCTGCTACACATAGATTATTTGTTTATTTATTTTGAAGGGGATTTTTTGAACTGTATCTCCTCTGCCTTAGCAGCCACAGCTCCAAGTGGTGCAAAGGAGCTGGCCAAAATAATGTGCAGAGTGGCAGTGTGCACCGCTAGGGAAGGAACAAGCCTCTGGCAGTCCCCTCTTCATCAGTTTTCTGTACTTTTCATTTTGGGCAGAGAGTTACCTTGATATATGAATGTCCTCTTACCTCTGCTAATAGCTGGTAGCAGGCACAATATATGGGCAGTGAGGTTTTAGCTAGCATGCAAGTAAAAACCTCTGTGTTGCAATTTGCAGCACATGAGCTCGTCCTAGGGAAAACTTTCTGTTATTCATTTTGGAAGTGTTGCTATTTTTTTTAGTTGGTAAAAAGCAAATACTTTTTTTTTTTTTTTTTTTTTTTTTGCAACATTTTGTGTATGTGTGAAAGAGAAAAATCTTGGCACTCACAGCCTTTCTGAGCAAACAATGCGAGATTAAGAACTTGAAAATGAAAAGCCCTCCCAGTTCCCAACCCTTCTGCAGCCTGCCCTTGCAGGGATAGTGCTCATTCTCTGCCAGCTAATACTATTACCACAGAATTCTTGACACTCTTTTTATTCCCAATGTGCAATTTTTGGAAATAGAAAGCCACCAAATCCAAGAAAAAGAAGAGACTATTGATTTAAGAATGGTGTGCCACCAATAGACTTCTCTCATCTCTGCTGCTGCTGGCATCTGTGGTGGCTAAAAGAGGAACAAAGATCAGAAATCCAATTTCCTTGTCCCTCATGTTTCTCCTTGTGTCCTCCTGGCTTTTTTCTTGGGTTGGGCAGTGAAGTTGATATCATTTCATTTCATTGGTACTGATAATCAACTTCCCTGTTGTACTCCTACCCCTGCAATTTTTATGCCTCAGACAATATGCGGGCACTGCTTATGTAGTTACAAATAGAGCCTCTGTATTGTTTCGTTTAGTACCTTACAACAGATTTGGATGAAGAAGTTTTAAAGAAAAAGGTGAATAAAACTAGTAACTACAAAAGTGAAATGCTCACGTTCCCCAGCACTATGGCAATGAGCACAGCGAGGCCTGTGGCGGGGTTGTGGCCAGGTTCATGCTTTGCTGGTGTTCACCACATCACCCACTGGCAGAGCTCAAAGGGCATGCTCCTAACAGGGGAAGTTAATAATTAAGCAGGGCAATCCCCATCATTCAGCTGCGATGCACAGCCGTGACCGTGCACTGTCTGGAGAGGTTCTGTGTGGGGCTTCCTGCATGGAGACCCAAGGCGCCGTGCTGTAAGACCAGCGAACAAGAACTGTACGTATTTGCCATGGTGAGCAGTCCACGTGGCGTGCTGACAGCTCGGTGTACACCAGGATTTGCTGTGTTCAGGAGAAGATGGGAGCTCAGCGAAGCACAGCGATGGTGGGACGTCCTGTGAAGGCCTTGCCCTGGTGCTCAGAGCTGAGACTCTCCCTGCTCCACGTCCTCCTCTGTCCCACAAGCTTCACGGGGCCTCCCTACCAAGATCAGGTCCTCCCTAAAGTGGTGTGTGGAGGCTCCAGGCTTGCTCCTCTTTGAGCTCTCCCCTCCCACCCACCTCCACTAGAAGGATCTCCCTCTGCTCCCCGTGGAGGCCAAGAGAAACACGGCCCCTGCACAGCCGCCCGAAGGCCTGCCAGGAAAGACTGCGTTTGTTGTTGGGATCTTGGAAAGCAAATCCTCCCCCCGGCTCCCTGCTCAGATGTGGTGCTGGTGTTTATGCTGGCTGGGCTCAGCACATCGTGCCTCCCAAACCAGGGGGGACTTCATGGGGCCTGCAGGGCTGGTATCCCCAGCAGGTCCCTGGGGCCTGCGGGTGCCTTTGAAGCTCCTCAGCATAAGCAGCTTTTCTCGAGAGATGGCATGCATGGCCCTGAGCAGTAATACCACTTGCAGCGGTTGCAGAGGGAGACCTCAGACTTTCCGTTTGCTTTGGCTTGAGACCGCCCTGCAGAAACACGCCAAGGCAGGGGAAGGGAAGCACTGAACACTCCCAGTGGGATAAAATCCTGGGGTGACTTGTGATCTTAATTCCTTTCTTTGCAAAACAAACAACACATGATGTGGCTAAGTGAGCCTTTCGGGTTAGACGTATCTGGATTTCTTCTCCCCTCGGCTGCCAAAACCACATCTAGCCTCACAAAGCTCCCTCCAACACATCAGTAACAGCTTTTACCTATCTCACCATTTTATGCAACGCCTTTCTTCCAAGTGCCTTTCTTTGCTAACACAATCCTGCCCCTCCCAGGGGAGTCCCTTACATACGCATGGATTTAAGGCCATACAAGCACCAAATCTGTCTTTTGGTTTACTCGACAATCTTATTTCAGGGTGCCATTGAACTTTTAGAAAGAGCTCAGGCATTTAAAGAGCTTTTGGCAAGCTAATAAAATGTGCCTTGAAAAAGACTTTACCTTAAAGCATCAGTTTTTCTTCTATAGTATTTTCTATTCACAGCTTTGTTCACTGATCTGAAGGCTATTTGCCCAGAAGCAGGGATGTCTCTGTTGCCAGAGTGCTTTCCTGTTGTGCTCGTTTCTCATCTGGAATCACAGATCTCTGTGATATTAGGGGAAAAACCATCAAGTCCACAACTTCAGTATCATAAATGGAGAGCATTGAGTTAGGGCATGAGGTAGGATCCAGCCTAGCAGCTCATCTCCCTAGGAAACAACCCAGCTACTCGAGAACCAGTCTTTGCACCACTGTGGAAGCCAAAACTAAGGAAAATGGCATAAGTGAAGTTGTTACAGGAGATTGCTTTTCAAAGTGTGGGGCACTAAGTCATAAAATAACTTGTCAGACTGGGTGTCAGAGAGATTGCTTTGCTCCAGCAGTAACCTGGGTATTGCTTGGTGCTGTCCTAGCCATTGGTGTTGGTCTCCTTTCTGTGCTCTGCTTTTCTTTCTCGTAATTGCTGAGGAGGCAGAGGAAGGACAAAGATCTCCTGGCTGGCCTTGGACTTCCTGCATCACTCCGGGAAGCCTCAGAAAACACCTGCTTGGAGGTTAATAGCAGCAGAAGAATTAAAGAGACCTAACTTATTACAGTGAGGATTAACACTGAATGCTACTGTCTTTGAATGACTCAAGGCTGAGGATTAGCAGTACAGGTTTCCTTCTGTTAACTCTTAATATATAACGAGCAGTCCCACCCCTGGCAGGGCTCTGTGGCTTAATTCCACTTCACAGCTGAAATCTCTGGCTTTATCCCTGGTGATTGTCCTCCTACATCCACCATTCCCTGAATCCACCGCTTTGGGCAACTCATAACCCTCCTGGTTTCATCACCACAGGTTTCAAACCAGCCACAGAGAGTTCTGCACTCATCCAGCATCCCCATGCAGCACTGCGTGACCCTGGAAAGATGTCTCCCTCTCCAAGTTTCCTTTCCCAACATTTATCCATCTTGTTCTACCTAGACTGTCAGCATTGTATTACCTATGTTGGGTGCTCTTTCTCCCACTGCACCTGTGCTTCACTTAGCAAATATTGTCAGCAAAATGGGGTGTGCTTCACATCAGTGGTTAGTTGTTTTTAGATCTGTGCCTCTTTGTCATCAGTTATGGTTGCATCTCTTAGTTATCCCTTTGAAACGCTCAGTAAACTCTTGCTATTTCTTGTGAATATTAAACTCAATCAGGTTGCCCTCTTGGAAATATCAGCAGAGTCTAATGTAATGACTACATGATCCTGCAGACAGTCAGACAGCTGCACTGCATGCTGGTGCTTGCTTGTTGCCTATTGCAGATGAAATCTGCCTCTGGGCAGGGCTGGCAGGGGCAGTTTGGCACCTTCAGTGAGACGTGATGGGCAGAGGCTGCAGCTCTGGGCAGGAGGAGGAGGTGAGCTGAGGTCTGAGGGGACCAACTCGTCCTGATGGTGGTGGTAGGCAAAGAGCAGAGTCCATGTCCTCATCCAAAGCCACCAAAACAAGGGAGGACATCCCCCATAACAACTAAGGCCCTTGTGGCACTAAGAGACAGCCGTCAGCATGCCTGGATGAATACAGTTCCTCAAGAGCTTGTGAATGAGCAGGGAATGAAGGGACGGTAGTGCTTATCCTGCTGTGAGATACAGTGACCAAATCAGGGGCAGGAATGTGCAGAAGGGGCTAGATGTTTCTTGAGCTAATTTATCTGAATAAAAGCCAATACACTATGAAAGCACTCTTAGAGATGCAAGATACGACAATCTGGAGGTCAAAAGTGAGTCTCTTAACAGCTTGTGATACAGCAGTTTAGGACAAGACACAAAGAATAGCCTGTCCTTGTAGCCCCTGATTTCCCAGAACAAACTGGTAACATTTAAGTCCTGCACATCCCAGTTCCTAAGGGAGGCAAACTGAGTTACAGGCACACCACAGCAGAGGTGAACGAACTGTGGTGTCCGATGTGGGGTCAAATCGATCACACACAGCCTAAGCACGCAGCTTCACAGCCACCAACACCAACCTGCCTCCTGCCCCAGCCCCACCACCACCCCAAATGCAACATCTCCTCCTGCAGACCCTGTACCATAGTGTTGGGGTGGACAGGTCACTGCCAGGACACAGCCACAGAGTACACCTACACCCCAAGGGCTCAGGTGCAGCCTCAGATCTTCCTTTGGGCTTGTTTGGCACCCAAACCTAGCCCTCGATTTCTTCCTGACCTGTTTAACACCGCTGTGGCCCATGCAATATAAAGGTTAATTATTATTTGCAGCTCATTTGTACTTGCAACAGAGATCCTTGTCACGAAGGCCAGGAGACTTATGAAATGGTTTTGTCTCTCAGATTGTCTCATTGCTTCTGGCTAGAAACTCCAGTACCCTGAAAATGTGAGAAGCCTACAAGTCACGTTTTATCACCTACACCAGGTCTCCTTCCTGAGCACTAAAAGGGATGTTTTCAAAACTCTTCAAAGGGCTGCTGATGGGCTTCACTCTGCACATATGCACCCAACAGGTGTGATGATTAATCACGGTAAAGGGAGAAAGCAGTCCCTCCCTGTGCTCTTCAACAGCTTCACCCAAAGGCTTTTCACAATATGAAGTATTCAGCTGGTGTGCCTGCATACATCTGCAGGAAAAGGCCCACAGTGGAGAAACACCTCTGTTTGCTGTAGTGAAATCTGTCCTGCATTCGTGCTTTTCCACTGCCACGAAAAAAAAAACTGGCAGCTTTCTATTTTATTTATTTATTTGGGAGATGAAATGAGCATCAAAAAGGCATTCCTCTCTCAAGATAGAGAGGGAAGGGTTAAGCGGTTTCAAAACAAGCTGGGCACAACTGATGTCAGATTTTGTCTTACAATGGCATCTCTCTGCCTTCCCAGCAAGCAGTATATGAACTGCTGGGCTTTGTATTGTTCTGTGGACAGCAGAAGACGCCACATATCGAGGAGAGAGCAGCTTTTCTCACTGTTCACAGTCAGCTCTAAGGTCTTGTTTGTTAAATAACTATGGAGGAAAAATCCCATCTGAAACTCCAGAAAAAATTCCCTTTCTTTCTGTGCTTGAGTTTTGTCTCCAGGCTGCCTTTATCTGATACAAACAGCAAATCTGTACTCTGCACCTTCCTAGTACCACAGTAATTATGTATGGCCCCAGTCAGGTTAGAAGGAAATCAGCATAGTAAAAGTTACGTCTCTTCTCCCACTTTTCTGAAAACTTCTCCCAGGCATTCAGAAATAGAGAGACAGTAGAGGAACAAAAACAACAATTCCTAAGGGCTTTTTATTTTTATTTTTATTTTTCTCTAGATTACAGTTACAAGAACTTTGGGCAAAGTTAGAGCAGGAACCTGTGGCAGCAGAAAGTCAGCAGAGCACAAGTGGAAACGTGATGCTGAACTTTCTAAAACAGACCTGCTGGCTGAAAATCCATCTTGTCTTAGCCCCCCTCAGCCTGCATACCTTTCTGCTAACTGAAAGCTCTCTGAGCAGGCTCCGTGCTCACTGTCTGTACGTTTCCCACACATTTCTGTGCTCTGAGTGCAGCGGGCAAGGCAGGGAGCCGGCAGCACTGCAGTGGAGCAAAACCAGCTCCGTGCAGCGTCTCCAAGTCAAGGACGGGTCTGCTCGTCCTTTCATCTAGGCAAGCAGTACCAAGCTGCAATAGTTTTAAACCCCAAGCTAAAAGCACGAGCAGAGTTACTTTTACAGCTTCTCCACAGGAAAGGTATGAGAGAAGTGCCCTCCACCCCGGCACAGGACGCTGGCAGCCCTGCCGAGCATCACAGCGAGGAAACGCGAGTGCTCACCTGTCATCAGCGTGTAATAGTTAGGGTAGGAGAGGCTGGGGAAATCTGGGGTCATGTAATCCACCTTCACCCCCATGCTGACGATGTTCCGAAAGCCCGGCAGAGCCTCCAGCTCCTTGTCGTCGATGTAGTCGAAGCGAAAGCCGTCGAGCAGAAACACCAGCAGCTTGCGGCGGGCAGCAGCGATGGAGAGGAGGGCGAGGAAGGCGAGGACCACGGCGAGGACCCTGCAGCTCCCCATGGCAGGCAGCGCCGCTGGGACCAGGGCCAGGAGTGAGGGATCTGCGGCAGCTTCGGGGCTGGACCTGGCACTGCTGTCCTCCCTCCTGCTTCCACCGCCTGCGTTAAAGCTACAGCACTGCCCGGCGTGCTGCGGGGGCGGAAGGTCGCAGGTTAATTGCAAACAGATGATTAACTTGGAGCCAGAGGAGGAAAGAGCTCTGTGTCTCGCCGCCTCGCAGCGATGTGGAAAGCAGTGTGCAGGGGAGTCCGCAAGGACCTGTCCTCCGCATGTGCTGTGGGGCTCCTCCAGCCCCCAAGTCTTTAAGGAAAAGGAGTAGTTTGCAGCACTACCAAACAAATTACACGTTTGTTTTCTGGCTGTTGGCACTACTGCTGCTGGTAAGAGCTGGGTGGTGCCAAGACTCGTGCTAATGAAAAGTTGTTTGCACTTTCGTCACGAGCCGGCACCGGGTTCTTCTGCTGCCAGCCACAGGGGCAGAGCTGTACCTCCAGCACAACGCCGGCGTCTGCTACAGACTGTAATTACATGCTGCCTCACTTCGCTTGCATTTCATTTGCTTATTCCAGATAAAAGCAGCTCGCAGTGCTGTGTTAGCCCTGGAAGCCCCACCTGCCAGACCCCGCTGGGCTGGGGAAGGGGTAAGGCTTGCAACCCTCAGTGCACAGAGGAGAAGCAGCCCCAGGGAGGCTCGTCCATCGCGGGGACGTGCCCCACAGATGCTGGCACCTGGGGAAGGTTGCAGAGCTGGCTGCCCTCCAGCCCTGAGGAAGTCTGGCCTCCTGCTTGCTCCCCACAGGGCTCCCGGCGGCACGTCCAGCCTGTCTGCTCGCCTGGTCTGACGCCAGCTGAGCAAGGCAGCCTTCGGCCTCCCTCGAGGTCTGCCTGCCTGCCCCAAACCAGCACTCACACCTGTGCAAAAGGAGAACAGAAAGCACCCGGGTGTTACCCGAGCTGTGCCAGCACCCTGGACTGACTGAACGAACCATCCCTTCCCTACACCCTCATCATCCTGATGCTCTGGAGCCCCTGCTGCTCGTGCATCATTCACCACGCAGCAGGAGCACAGGACCTCGAGGCACGCAGCTGTGCTACCAGCTCTTGGCTGAGCCTTAGTGTGCTCGCCCCGCCCCACGCCAGGTCCCTGGGGCCATGTAGCCAGTCGCCAGGAGGAGTGTTGGTGGCTGTCCCCTGAAACAGGCTGAGCCTTGCTGGTGGTGGCTTGCCATCTCCCACCTTGTTTGCTTTCCAGGGTTTTATACCTCTTCCCTTAGCATTTACATCTTAGAGCCCTGCGTTGCTAGCTGTTATGATCTTGGCAACTTTAGCTCTCTGTGTTTTTACTTTCCTTATCTCGCCTGCCTTTAGTCGGTGTGTTTTCTCACAGTGCAGCCGCAGTTTTCTCAGCAAAACCAAGCCAGGGTCACACAGCCAGGGCAGAGGCAGCTGGAACCATGGCCATCGGTACCTGTGTGCCCAGGA
This sequence comes from Aythya fuligula, assembly GCF_009819795.1. NCBI lineage: Eukaryota > Metazoa > Chordata > Aves > Anseriformes > Anatidae > Aythya > Aythya fuligula. Next base: position 20,468,264 of record NC_045562.1, on the reverse strand, counting down.
GAAGGACAGATGGACTCGTGGCGAGCTATCACCAGTGCCTGCTCTGCTGGGACAACAGCAGGTCCTGGACCCCCAGCCCACCTCCTGGAGCAGGTATCACCCAGGTAACAGGGCAGCACCACAACTTCTGGGGTTCAAACCTTTCTGCATGCAGGGCCAGACCCTCTCCAAAGCAAGCTATCCATAAAAATACCACCTGCTTATCTCTTTCTGGTGCACGGGATCCTGCCAGGCCGGGAGAGATGCCACAGCTCTCCAGATCTGCGAGCGTGCCAGCAAAAGGCAGCACATCCAGCCCCAGATGCCAGACACAAGGAGCTTGGCTGGCCACAAGCAAACACAAATGATTAAGAAGCTGTTTTACCTTGGCATCTGTTTCAACTTGTTGCATGCTCTTCTGTCATGCATTTAGCTTTTTATTTTTTCTTGTTTATTTTTTTTACCCTGCAAAAATTCACTGGTGAGCAACTTGTGATTTATTTTAGCCGAGGCAGGCGCCAGCATCACCTCGTTGCAGCAGCTGGGGATGGAAGAAAAGAACTGGCATCGTGCAACAGGAGATGAAAGCCACAAGGCTGCTCCAGCGGGGCAGCCGAGCTGCATGTCACTGGCGTCCCAGCCCGTGCAAGGCTGCATCCAGAGCCTTTCAGCCACCCGGGGGGAGGCTGCAGCTGTGTGCCGGGCTGGCAGGCGACGTGATAGCCCAGGCAGGACCGTGCGTGCTGCACATCACCTCCTCGCCCCAAGGGGATGCGCGTGTCCCCTTGTCTCCTGCTGCCCCTCCTCACTGCCAGGCAGGACGGGAGGTGGCCCAGCAGAGCCTGTGCTCGGGGTGAGGACTTCTGCTGGTGCTTACTGGGCAGTGTCACTATGGCAAAGGCTGTCTGTGATGGGCTCTCAGCCTCCCGCAGTCTTGGCCAAGCTGCCAAGTGCTAATTTACCACGTGCATATGTAGGTTGAATGAACTCGTAAACGCATCCAGCAGTGGGGAGGGAGAGATGATTGTGGATCTCTTGGCAAAGCTGTGGGAAGGTTGATGTTGACATCTTGGCTTGCTCTCTGATGGGTGGCCTCTGGGCTTGCCAGCAGGGCTGAGCAGAAGCAGCAGCTGCTGCTCACGCAGCATGGGATAATTAAGGGCAGTCCATCAGGTATCCAAGCTGGACTCACACCCTGAAAAGATGATCAGATTTTTGAGGTGGTTAGGCTGGGCTTCCATCACAAGGTGATGCAAAGATGCGTCTTTTTATTATTTCACAGCATTAAAAGAATAATATCTTCCTTTCAAGAGGGTTGCAATCTGGCAGTTGAGAGCTCCTAAGGGAAGGCTCCACCTGGACCAACATAGTGGCATGACGAACAAGTGGTGCAAGGTACCTCAACCTGAGGTCTGCCTTGGGAGTTGGGGATTCACAAGTTTCCACTCAACAAATAACAAGAGCGTAAGGCCTGAGAGGGGTTAAAGACATAGCGAGCCATGTAACCATGACGCCTTACAATACCAAATTGTGTTTTGACAGACAATTCCCCTGAAGAGTGGGATCAGAGCCAAGCAGTCTAGCTTGGCAGAGACAGACCCTAGCAATACATTTCATCCCTGCCAAGCAATGTTGATTTGCTTTGGTTCACATTCATTTGTAAGCACCCAGTCTGCACAAAGCCCCAGATGGCCTTGGAGACTCCAGCACAACAATATTTTGAAACAAAAGTTCTTACAAAAGCTACCAGGGCTTGAGCTGGAGTCCAGGGACAGCAGTTTGTACAAGTTAGCTGTTATACCGCGTATTGGAAGAAGCGTGAATACAGGAAAGAAAATCCCTAAGCCCTATTTGTGCATGAGGAGATACCCCACTGATCAAAACTTTGTTTGTAACAAGATCCTCAGCCACTTAGGCTGCTCAGGAAATCCTCTTGGCAAAAAGCAGGTTTTCATCTTTGGAAAACTGCCTCCAGTGCCTGTGAATCTCTGATTTCTTTTTGTCCTGCTGAAATCACAAGCATGGTGATGGAAATGAAAGCATGTTCTCCAGGCTCACACTGCTGGTTCAGCCTGGCTGGTCAGATGTGCCAGCTGCTCCCCAGCGCTGTGTGGTTGCTGCTCTTACGTCCAGGAGCATATGCCAGGACAAAAGCTGCTAAAAGCAAAACACTGGAGAATCCAGAGGGGAAAATTGTCCTTTCTCTTCTGGAAGAAAGACAAGAAAGCATGACAAGACTCGCTGTCTTGTAATTCCTCTTCATGTCCTGTTCCTCCCTCATACAGCAGTAGTTAAACACTTTGGCCAACACGGCCTGACCTACGAGTTTGGTTGCTTTTTTTTCCTCATTAGCAAAAAAGGCATGGCCACCTCCAGACAAAAAGGCCTTGAGGGGAATAATAAGTTGCTTGTGTCTCTTTGAAGGAGAGGTAGAGGGTTTGTGCCCGTCTGAAGTTTTAAGGTCAGAACTCTGCTTGAGTAAGGTCCTTCTTCCTCCCATCCCCACCAAGCCCAAATTGAAAACATCACAGCTGGTACCAGCTCCTCTGCTGGCTTCAAGAGAAAGCCTCTGGCAGTACTTGTATCTGCCTTCGGAGCTGACAGAAGGCCTCACCTTGGTGGAAATTATCTGCTGCAGAAGTTTAGTACTGTTGGTTGCAAACTCATAATTCGCCATCTCTTTGTGGGTTGAATGGTGGAAGTCAGCTTTATCAGCCTTTGCTCCTGTGCCGTGCCTTCTTACCAGTGCTTCTGCGTGGAGCAGCCCATTAGACAAAGCATCTGCTGCTCCATCAGACCTTCAGGAATGATATTTAACACAAAGTCTGTTACTTCTGCAGTCTTCTGGTGTGCAGTAATGCAGTCATGAGGAATTTGAGATGCAGGAAGTGGGTTGCTCTTATTGTCAGCCATGTACAGATAGATACAGTAAAGGAAATCACACACTGGCTAGCTATGGAGCATTTCAAAGCTAGAAGCTCCAGCTTTCCTGGAGAAGAGTGGTAATCTTTCTCAGCTTCTTGAGGCACAGTTCTCCTTTAATCTGTTTGGCTGGTATGTGGCTTACCTTACCAGAAGCATCCACACTCTGGGTAACCAGTACATCAGACTGGGACTGTGGTGGCCCTGCTGGACAGCTAGGCCCCAGTCAAATGTTCTTTGAGTGTTTCAGCCCAGGTAGTCACGATGTTAGGAGAGCAGCCCTCCAGATCTCCTACTCCCCACTTCCCTGCAACAGTCACAAGTCATACAGATAACTTTGCTATTTGAGCCCAGTGGGCTTAAACTCATTACCTGGTGGGTCTCTGACACTGGGAAGTACAAAGCAGTTCAGGTCAGAAGAGGCTGAGAAGCCTGCACCAGGTGATGGCATCTCGTGGCTGATTCAGCAGATCAACTCTTCCCTCAGCCGTGTCTGAGCACAGGACTGTCCAGCTCTGGGAGAGGGTATCTTAGCCACAGGCTGAAACCAGTCTCCATTTCATCCAAAATATCTCAGTTTTGCTTGGATATCAACCCATCTCCACCCCCAGTGCCTCCCTGACGTCTCTAATGCACGTCCCTGCAACATCATAACTTAATTAGCCCAAGACCGTGCTTGCCTGCACGCGGTGCCTTGTAACGCACAAGTTTTTACTGCGTTGAGGAAACCTTACACAAGACAGCTCTCTGTCGAAATCACGCAGTAGGGTTTGTTAGATGGCAAAAACAGATGGCTGGTTCCGAGTAACTGGATATTGAGCTCTCTGCTTGTCTCTGCTGTCTGGTCGCTCCCTTGGATGGTGAGGGACCGTGGCGAAGGGTTTTACTGCTGTGCCAGAAACAGGGATCAGCATGCAGTGGTTCAGGTGGGGACGGAAACCTGGGAAGCTAAGCAAATTGATCAATATCAGTTAATTTGTTTAGTATAAAAAATAAGCCATCGTCAGCAAAATAAAGTTACGGTCTGACCTCATTTGAAAGGGTAAGCATGAGGTCTAACAATCCGACAAGTCATCTACTGGTAGCCAAGTGGAGACCTGTTTCAGCTAAGTATTTGGATTTCGGGTTTTTCCTCTAAATAAGGGGTAATTTGAGAGGCCAAATATTTGGCAAATTAGTGCTTGTGTGCCTACCTTCCAAGAATAAAATAATATGACGTGTTTGATATTTCTGGTACCCTTCTAAACTGAGCACAAAAGAGACTTACAACGTTGGCTTCAACTTAGTACAGGTACAAAGTAAACCATCTGGGGCTAGTATAAAATGCTATTTGAAAGCTCCCAAATACTTTGCATTTGGCATCCTTCATGGCCTGGAGGTTACACAGTGTTCAGCTATAACTCCTGACATCAGTGACTGGAAGCCATGGGCATTTGGCTCACAGCATGCCATATCAGCGAAAAAAGCCCTTGATTCTGACCGTGGTTACTGAAGCCAACCTGAGATCATTCATAATTCGTCCCCAAAGGCTGAGCTCTGCCCCGCTGCCCGTGCTACCAAGCAAGTTGCAGCCTACAGCTGCCGCTGCTTTCGCCGTGTGCCACTACACTGCTGTCATTTCGGCTGCCGTATTTCTGGTGGCATCGGTCTGGCTCTTGGTTACTGCAGCTCACTCTTCAGCACGTGCTCGTTGGAGGCTGAAGCTCTTACCTGGAAGGCAGATTAAAGGCCTGCAACAGCGATGGGTCCCTGTCACCTCCCAGAGCAGAGAGGTGGTTTTACAGTCCCACCTGTGCTCTGGGCAGGGTGGTATTCGCACAGCAGCTGCCTTCCAGCAGAGGGTGTTTCTCTGTCAGCAAGTTAGAACTTCTCCAGGTCCCTTCAGCACTTCAGATCTGTGCCAGGTCTCCTTACGGGTAAGGTCCGTTCCCAGCCACCACCAGTAAGGTGCTGGGGGAGGGCAAGGTCATGTAATGAGTGTGATGCTTTCACCCGCTGAGTGCTCTGCTTAGGAAATCCTAAGGTGTAGCTCAGGGCCTGAGCCCGTATCAGTGCTGGCAGGACACAGCCTGGGACAGGGCCTTTACCTAGGAAAGCCCTCAGCCCTGGGAGGAGCTGATGAAATTCCTCCATCCAGGTACTTCCGAGGAGTCTGTCTGAGATAAATTGCCCTGATTCCCATCCGCTTTATCTCTGACTTAACACAATCCAGAGCAGACCTCAGTGGGACTTTAGTCCTTCAGCAGGGACTTTGCATTCACGACGCCACGTCCACATCCCATTTCTGAGGTGCCTCTGCTTAAAGGCTTGATGTCACTGCTCTTTTGCTACTCTCCTGAGATTTATAACCACATCTCCTAATTCGAGTGGTGGGGACAACCCAGCATGTGACATTCTGCTCTTCTGCACATAAGCATTTTATTACACACTGCAGTGAAGCCTCCTCTTTATTTTTCCTGCAATCTGTCCCAGGAAGTCCCAGTGTGAGGCGTCTTCTTTAAAGCTCTGGCTTAGCCGACAAAATTTTTTTTTTTCCTTCGTATGGACACCCTCAAGTCAGGATGTTTGCAACCGACCCCACCTTTCCTAGGAACACCTGAAGCTCCCCCCTCTTACCACTGCTGACAGTAGAATGTGGAAACCTTACGTGTCTGCCCCTCTTGCTCCGTGATGGACTCCGCTCTGCCCGTGGGCCGTATGCACACAAACAAGCAATCAGAGAGCACAGATAAAGCCCAGCTGCCTTTGCACGCTTCAGCCTGAAGGCTTGTCCACTAGAGTGTGCTGCTTCTGAGTTGTTTGCTTTAGCAGAAATGACAAAGAGGAGTTAGGGGTGTCCGTAATTTTGGGTGGCACTACAGTATCCTTTGAGAAGAAGCTCTGATTGCCCACACTGAAGAGAAATGAACAGTAGGAAAGTCTCCTCCTTGGGCAACCACCTTCCCAGCAGGTCCCAAGACCGTGATGCTTTGGTTTCTTGCCAAAGCCCTCTTCAAGACCCTTCCAGCAGGATATGCTCTTCTTCTGGGTCTTCTCCACCAGCAGCATCTCTTGGGTTGCCTGGGGCCTGCCAAGGGAGTATTTCATCCCCTCCTTCATTTAGCCTAAGTGGCACAGCACCCTGCAGAGGTCTCCAGCTGGCAGGTGCTTTGCGTGGCCCAGTTAAAGCTGCTGGCACTGCGCTGTTTTTGAGGAGGAAGATAAATTACTGGAAAATTAGCTACTGCTGGAATGACATCCTTATGCTAAAAATAAGGAAACTTTCATTCATCAGCTCAGTGTAACACAATTGAACACTGACAGGCCAAGCTGCCTTGACTGAATATCTTTGCTTTTTAGATAATTTGTTTTTCTTTTTCAAAACTATATATATATTATATATATAGATTATGTGTATATATATATGTATAACATATATATATATATTATATATATATATAAAGTATCTCTGGTTCTAGAGGCTGAGAAAATGACAGTTGATTTCCTGTCTGAGTGTAAGCCCTGTTCACTTGCTAGGTCTCCCCTGTTTTTCAAAAGACAAAACTAATGTTGAAAAGCAGCAAAGATTGACATGCAAAAATCATTAGTCACATAGCACTGAAAATGGTCTAAACACTTAAGGACATCTTTCTTGTTCCTACTTCTTTCCCTCTAGTGGAAGAAGAGGACACCAAAGACTGTCTTGTCAGTGCCTCAAACCCTGTAAAAACTTTCCTCTTTCATCACTCCTCATTTATCACAGAAACAAATAGCATATGAAGAGCAGGCATCCTGGCCCAAGGACTTGCTGTTCACTCTCAGTGGAAAGTCATAGCAAAGTGGTGGCTATCCTGCATTAAATACAACATCTCTGCTGCCTGGCTGACAGAAAATGAGCAGAATGGTGTCCCTGCTGCCTACCCAACACAGTATCCCTCTCTGTTGATCTGAGGGTTTCTCTCCACAGAGAAGTTCATCTTTCCCTGAATTTGTTTCCACCTTGTTTTACTGGAGACGACCACCGTCTCCTCTGGTGGTCCAGCACCAGCACTATTTCCACCTTGCCTGGCTCCAAAATCCAAAGTATGGACTGCTCCTCCTGTACCAGTCCCCTGGTACAGCTGGATGCCAGCAAAGCTCTCTGCCTAATATGTTTTGATAGCACCCAGTTTATTTTCTATATTTTCTCTCCCAACTTTATGTGCTAGTCCGCCACGTGGCAGCAACACAACAACAACCAAAAATCCCTTCTTCCCCCTCCCCCCAGAAAATCCAACAAATCAAACCAAACCAACCAATCACCACCACCAAAAAAATAAAAAATCAGAAACCTGACATTTCCTACAGCACTGTCAGCTGCTGGGAATGGACACCATGTAATGAATTCCAGGGCCAATGACCTGGTGCCTCTAATTCCCAGTAAGGATTTATTTCTTTTGGTATGGATAACACAGGCAAAACCTTGCTCTGATAGGTTTTTAAAAGTGAAAATAGGTGGCAGAGTACTTAGCCCTTTCAAGGAAGTTTGGAGACGATGGAAGAGAACCTCATACCATGTGAGCACTGAATGTGGCTGCCCAGCTTCCAGCAGGAAGGCAATAAATCATCTCCCAAACACCTGCCACGGGCACCAGATCACCACAGAGAAGCTATTCTTCTTCTACCACAACTGCCCATTCAAGATGCACCACGGCTGCTAATGCATTTAGCAGCTGCAAGAAGCATTTGAAAAACTGTATCTTTTTTTTTTTTTTCTTTCCCCCAAGAAATAAGGTTACGGGCTTTTTTGCTCTGCTTGTTTGTAGTCTGGCTTATTTCGCTCAGCTCCTACACAGCTGCTGTTTCCCCACCTGCTGGAGGTGGCTGCACCCGCTGAGGGGCAGCAATCTCAGGACAAGCAGGGCCATTTCCATCACTGCCAGCAGGAATTTAAGGGGTGCTTTAATGGGCTTGCATTAACGCAACACCAGCTTGGTTCTCCCTGATGCAAACACCTCTCACCTGATGTGCAGGCAGCTCCTGCTGCCCCTTGCCCAGCACCATGTCATCCCCAGGTACCTCCAGCATCCTTCAGGGCTCTCCTCAGTGCCATAGGGAAACCTGGACAGCAGCAGCCATGAGAAAGCATGGCAGTTTCTGGAGGGATGGTCACACAGATGGAGACATCACAGGCTTCGGAGCTGCAATACTGAGCTCTTACACACAGCACAGGCCACCAGGACACCAACTAGCTGTTTCCACCCATGCTTCCATGGGCTTAAATCTGGTATCTGCAAAGAAAAAGCATTGTGTCACCGCCAGTTCTGTAGCATCTCACAGCCATAAAATAAGCCCCTGAGCTCCCCAGAGGAGCCCTCATCCTCTGCTTCCCAGCACAGGAAAGCAGCACGGTCTTGGTGTGAGAGTCAGTGCCAGTTTCTTGCAGATGGTGGTCCCAGGAGGGAGCATCATCTCATCCCAACATCCCAACCCACAGGACAACGGGGAGGGGGGAAACGGGTCTGGACACCAAATGCCAGCCATCCTACCCATGTGAGCAGCTGGTTTTCATTTCTGGCTAAACAGCTCTGTTCCAGTTGTGCTGGTGAAGGAAAAGGGAAACAGCAGATCCTGAACCTTGGCTTCATCCAGGGTAGCCCATGGGCAGAAACCCCAGACTGCTCGTGCAAGGCTGTTGCATTTTGTGTGGCCATTGTGCATCTGTCAGTGTCCCTTCTCTCAAAACAAAAGCATCACATGGCTTTATGAGATATGAAACCAGAGGTGTTCATAGCAATGAAAAATGTGTGTCCCTAGATTATTTTGATTTAATGAATGAGGATTAGAAAACCCCAAAGCCTTGATGTTACCCTCGATGTACATTGTTCGTGCCATCAGCCCCATCCTTGTCAATAATGGATGCTTTCAGCTGCTGCATCTCCTCTGCAGAAGTTGTTTTGCAGTGGCACTTTTTATGTCCCAAGATTAAGTTTTTGCTATTTTGGTTTTACACTGGGGAAGGGGATAGCATGTGATGTAAGGGCAGCAGAGAAAAATATCACTAATGTGGTAATGAAGAAAAAGAGAGGACTGTATTTAATATAAACAGCAGCCATAAACGTAGACGTGTATATACTCTGACACTGCATGAAGTACAATATACCACAGCCAGAACAATATGAGGGAATACTTTGTCCTTACATGGTTCACAGTTATATAAAGTGTCTCCATGTACTTTCCAGAGTTGAAGTGTGTACAGAGGAAATACTTCTGGTTGGTCAAAGTGCCCTGTGTCATCTGAGCTTAACTGTGAGTTCCCCGGTTGACTAAAACTCCTATTAGATGGGGAACCCGAAAGGAAAGACAGGGCATTTAAGGGTTAAACAGTAGCAGCAGTCTTCTGAGCTGCAAACTGTAGTGTCAGGGTGCCTGCAGCATCACTGAGAGATCTGCTCCGTGACCTCATCTGCCCCTTTCAGAGTGCCCAAAAGCCTGCTCCTGTGCAAATGCTGCCAGCTGGGGCTAGAGTACCAGGCATCCTCTTGCATGGGTCTCCCTCCCAGTTGCATGGGGTAGGGACGGCAGCGACATATTTTCCTGTTGCTTCATGTATTCCCAAACCAAATCCTGTTCCTGCTTCTTTGGGAAGTGCCCATTACAAGGACACGTTGCCAATCCTGTCACAATCCACAGGTCTATGGAGGGGCTGAGTCCACGAGTGGCTTCCGAAAATTCTGTAGGTCTCAGAAGTACCCATTTTGGGGGTGAGACAGATGTTAGGGTGAACTGACTTGAGCTGGTGTGCTGGCTTTTGTGGAAAGATCTGTCAAGGAGGATTAGCCCACATGAGATATGGCTCTCAAGCCAATAATAACAAATCAAGGCAGTGGCAGTGGGGTTTACTGAAGACCATACCAAATGATTTTGATGGGAAAAGTGCCTGAAATCATATCCTATCATTAGGTGGTACTGCATCAACTATCTTCCTCCCTATAAGTGACTTCTACTGCTCAAGACCAGTCCCTAGTCCTTGCGATGCTTCACGAGGACGTGACAACAAAATAGCAAAGCAACTTGAGCTGGTTTTCTGACTTCCAGGCCATTTGTTCACTTACATTTTGAGCGACCCATTATTATTATTTTCCTTGGTAGTTTATGGAAAAAGAGATTTTCATGAGTTATGGGTCAGACCTGCAGCCAAATCAGCAGAAGCACCAAACCATCTTCCTCATCACTGGCAGGCCGGGAGAAGCGAGGCTGGTTTCTCTGGGCTTGTCCACACCGACACTAGATGTCAGCCCAAACACACGAGTGCCTCAGCTCTCAGCTGCAGCCGGGCTCAGCCAAACTCACGGCCAAATTGCTGTGTTGGCAACCTCCACCCGTGAGGGATGGGGCTCACTGCAGACAGCTGTGCCGTGGCTGGGCTGGTGCGCTGTGGGCTGCCCAGGGCCAAACCATGCAGATTTGGCACCTAAGTGTGAAGTGAAACTGATGGTGGGGAGATAGGACTGGCCAGAGCACTGCTTGCACTCAGTTAAAAGCTGGGTTAAAGCGTTTCTCCTCACGGCATCCCTGCCTTGGAGTGTTCTGCCCACAGGCAGCGGTTACCAAGGCTGGTGGTGACTGAAAGTCCTGCAAAGCCAACAGAGACTGGCTGGGACAAAACAGCATTTCCTCTTATTGCCACCCTGCCTGGGAACAGAGGCAATTTCCCCTTCCCTTGTTTAGAAAACAACCTTCTTCCCCCAATACCCCCTCATCCTCCCTGTGCAGCAGGCCATCCTGGTGAGGGCTTCGCGATCCTGGAAATTGGGGATGGGGGTCCCGGTCTGCCGGAGGTCAGCGGCTGCTGTGTGTGGCTGGCTCCACATCCCACTACTCCTGCCTGGCTCCCACGTGCGTGGGGCAGGCAGATTTCATAACACCCCTCTCTTTCAGCAGGGGGATTTCCACCAAAGCGAGTACAAGCTGTTCTGGCTCAGACCAATACCCGAGGCGCTACAGCCTGGCATCCCGCTGCACATGGCCTGCTCTGTCAGCTTAGCTGCTTGGTGCTGCGTGTTTCGTTGTAGGGAACCCTTCCCCAAAGAACAACGGGATGAGCAGTAGGTACAGTTTGTTCTTGTTTGCCACGGGGGAGAAAAAAAAGCGGCAGCTCACGGGCTGCTCCATGAGGCGACTCGGGGCAGGCCGCGACGGGGCTCAGTTGCAGGGGCGCAGCCTTGACGCCAGGCGGGAGGGCTGCCTGAATGTCAGCGGCTTGACATCGTGCCATGTTTGCTGTTGTTGTTTTTCTGTTTTTCCTTTCCACAGCCCTGCTCCTGGCCCAGATCCCAACACACTTCATCACACAACAGTTGCCCCAGCCACAAAAGGGGAGGTTGCAAGCAGCACTGCTGGCCCAAGCTGCCGCGGCATCCAGGGTGCAGGCGCATGGGTTTGTGGGTGGACATCCCACCAGGAACCCAGCACCCCTCTGCTCAGCTGCAGGCACAGGCATCCCACAGAACACTGCCAGCTGTGAAGAAGCCACATGCCACAGAAGAGCTCCAACGTGAGGCAGGAAAATATTTTTGATGGGTTCACTGTGGGCATCTGCAGCTTTCTGCTGTCCAGCTTTGGAAATGGAGATGAGTGTTGGAAAGTGAGAAAAGGGAGCCAGGAGGATGCTCAGCAGGCCCCATTCACAGGGAGGGCAGGTGGCACCACCACCTTCACCAGGCACAGCCTCCAGCCCCAGCACTGCATGGCTCTGCCTGCCCAGAGCCCAACACCTGGGGGCATAAGGCAAAGCTGTTTGAGCCACGCTACTTCTCTGAGCCACTTACCAGCTCCCCAAGCTCTCTGAGGGAGCTTGTGCTGCCTGCTCTGCTGTGCCTCAGTTGTAGCAGAAGGGCAAGAAAAAGGACAGGCAGCTTACATCAGCGCAGCACCATCAGCTCGTACTTGCTTGCCAAAGCACTGGGTTACTCATGGTGCTCTCCTTTTGATTATGGTCTGTTCTGTTAAACTAAGAAGTTCCCCTCTCTCAGTGGCTTTATGCTCTCCAAATAGCTCTAGCACATTTCCCATCCCTAATTTTGCATTTGCTTGCTTGTTTCTCAAGCCAGTTCTTCCAGTGTCTCTTAAATCTCATCTACTGCTGTTTGAATCCCTTCCAGTTTCTTGCCATCTGTTCAATGCCAAAGTGAACAAAATGTTCAGGGTGCAATATCCACTATGATACAGAAGCAGGAGCACTGTGTGTCTGAAGTCTAGGGCCTCCCTAGTCAAACAAAATCAAGATTAATGCATTCTTTTTGCCCCTTAAAACCATAACTCTCCTAGGTTTTCAGCATACAAGAAGTACATAGGATTCCTACTGCTTTTAGATCCTCTTCTCTTCCTTTCTTTTCTTTCCTTTCCCCCCCCCCCCTCCTCCTCCCCTTTCTTCCCATAATCCAAGGCTTGCACTCCTTTTGATTTAGGCATCCTACAGCCCACTAAGGCAAACCCTTAGACCTAGGCCCACTGCCTTTTGCACCATTTATGATCTTTGCCTCACGATCACTTATTTGAATAGATTTACAGCACTCTGGGGTCTCCTAATTGTAACATCAGCCAAGAAGTGCCCTGCAATCAATCTCCAACTTCTAAGGCTCCAAATATCCAAGCAGGCCTTTCAGTTGCTCTGGAGTCAGCTGGGGTGCTGGCTGGTTGCATCTGGTCTTTATTTTGTTCTCAGAGTCTCAGGAGAAGCTACGCCCCTTATGAAATCCTGGATCCTAGCAAGCCGCTGTTTTGATGGATCTTCAGTTGCATTTTGCTGTTCCCAGATGTTAATAATATAATGTTCACAGAAGTCAAACCAGCTGATCTTACCATTCACCATTAATTCCTGGAAACTGGGAAAAATCACACATCTTCCTTCAATCCTACAAAGATAATTCTCCCAGACCTTCTGCCCAGCCACATCTCCCATTGTGCAGGAGGGATCTTCCTCGCACCCCGAGCAGAATGATCTGTTATCATCTCCTGATACCCAAAGTGTATTTCCTGGGAGGATGATGCACAAGCCTGCAGACTTCACAGCCCTTCCCTCAGCCAGCTAGGCAGCCTTCCCATTTGTCAGTGGAGATCCTCAGCTGCTCCAGCTTTCAGGATGCAGTCAGCTTTTGTCACACCTTGGGGCAGGGCAAGGCTGGACCATCAGAGACAGCAGCTGGACACAGCCCTCTCAGCACACACAAAGCTGAAGCTCCACATCTTGCTCTTCTGATAGTCATAGGCTTCAGAGGTGTTGCTGGGGCAGGCAGGAGTGTCTCTAAACACTCGCTGCCATTGCAGCTAATTTATTTGCCAGCAAAGGAAAGCCCAGGTGATAGTAATCCCTTCCCTCAGCAGGCAGTGCTGATTGTCAAGCCTTTCCCTCCCTCAGACACAGGCCTTTTCCCCTTTGCTGCTTGATACGTGGCATTTTTCTTTGAGATAGGTCACCTTACATTTCTGTTGACTAACACTGTCGAATACTTTTTCCCAGAAAAGTTTCATCATCACTTGCTGGCATTAGCCAGAGCACAGATCCTCCTGTTTAAGCATCTCACACAGCGCTGTCAGCAGTGTGTTTTAACACGAAGAATTGCTGAGTGATGACAAGCCCAAAAAGGACCGGTAGATGCGTTGGCAGGGCAAAGGATTATTCTGTAATGCTGAAGCCACAGATAATTTAGTGTATCTGTTCTGGGTGTACAGCTGCAGATCTCCTCCTGAGGCTAGTTTTCTCCCCAGTAAGATCATACAAAAGAGAAGCATCAATCAGAATAATGGTAACGAGGTTAAGGGTATGTCGCAGAGCGGGGTGTTGGAGGAATCCTACTGGATCTCCAAGTGAACTTCTGCACTGTGCTCAGGTTTGCAGTCTTTGCTTTCCTCCCGTCTTCAGCTCTGCCAATGGAAGTGGGGTCGGGGAGGTTAAGTGCAAGCATGGGGCTCTCTCTTCACGCCAGATATAACCCAGCACGTAGGTGAGGAAGGGGCCAGGGCTGAACTTGTTCTCTCCTCGTCTCTGTAAACAACCTGAACATCTTGCAGCTGTCAGAGAGCAGCCCATAACATCTCATAAACCATCTGCAAATCTGTAGGGGTGGGTGCATATATAAGGTGCAGAGAACAGGCTGTCCTCATTAAACTATCTGATAGCCAACCTCTGATTCAGATTGCAGTTTTTCTGACTGAAATACTGCTTTTGGCTTATGTAAATGGACCACTGGGTAGTCTCATGCTCTCATTGCGAAAGCAAGTACTTGAAGATTGGTTTCCCTTGAGTACATGTATTGTAAGAGTGATCTTAGCATCCTCTGGCCTTCTGCTAAACCAGCTTACCATAACAAGTCCTAGGGCTGTGGGGCTATAACTCGTTTTTCAGTGAAATACAAGTGTCCCAAGGGCAGTGTAGGTCCCATTTTTTTTTTCTTTGTTGCAACCTTTTTCCAGTTTTGGAGTATGGGTGAAACCAACACGCCACACTGCCTCTGCCCACACCCTGTGAAATGTGGGGGCTTCTCAACAGGAGAGCAAACCAGGCTCAGTCCACCGAAATTAGTGGTAGTGTCTCATGGCGTGGCTTTCTGCACCTGGTGGGGTGCAGCTTGGACTCGCACCAAGGAGTCTATTTTTAAACTGGCTCCGTTGCATAATGCAATATGCCATTAAGTTGCATCACCGTTACTTTCTGTTTGCCTACCCCCGAGTTGCAGCAGACCGAAGGGGTGGCAGCCGCCTGCCCAGGGCTGCACGGCTGCTTCGTCCCCTCCAAACCTTCCCACCATGGTGCTAACAGAGCAGCATTTTGCTTTCTAAGGCATGCAGCGACTTTTCAGAAAGCTTTTCAGCATGGCTTGTGCTTTCTAAGAAATGAGCTGATGTGGAGCCTGGAAGTGAGTGACACTGCCTACCTGGGCATGCACGGGGGGAAAAATCCCCGCAGATCAGAAGGATGCAAAAATCCTGTCAAACCACTTGAGAAAGGGGTGCGTTTTTTACAAAAGTGACTTGATGAGATCTCTTTAGGTGAAATGAAAGGAAGGCGGGGATTTTTTTTATTGCCACTAGAAGCATTTTTCAGCCTGACATAAAAATGACATGAAACCCCAACCTCAAAGGGCTTATCTACAGGCTGGGGTGTGGGCAGGGGGTTACCATGGATTTACCTTTACTCTGGTCCTGGCTACATTTGTGCAGAAAAGGAAGACCGGGGAGTGGAGAAAAGACAGTGGGCAGCTCACCCCATTTGCAAAGCACTCTTTAGACACAACTCTAGTTCTTGAGCATCTTCAGGTATATTTGGGAAAGCCCTGCCTCTGCCTATGTCCACTCCTTTTCCTTCCATCTTTCTAGAACATTTTATTTCACCTGGAATAATTTTTCTTTCAATGTGAAAGAGGAATGCAAAGCCTTATGTTTCCTGCACCTCTTTTTGGGTGGCTGAGACGTTTTCATTACATTCACTGTCAACTCTAGTTAAACACAAGCAAAGTCCTACCCCAGTTGTCCCTGACTGTGGAGAAAAACCTGTTTTTTACTCATTTGCACTGCAACTCTGTGACTGATGGACCCATATAGCTGCCAGGTCAGCCTGTTTGCCTTGCTCTGTCCTTCATGCCCATCTTTGCAGATGTGCTCCAGCTACACAGAAGGATCTGCACTAGTCTTATGCTTCTTCATCCCTTGGCTTTCCTCGAGCCTTGGCCACATACCCTTGGTCAGCCCACAAGCTCAGGCATCCTCACTACAATGGTTTCTCTGCTCTCTGTGCCTTGCTAAGCTGCTTTAAGCTTTTTGTTGCTTTTCCATGGACTCATGAACCTCACAGTAGGGATCACAACCTGAAATCTCCCATCCACATGTGGCTTTCTTTGGGATGGAGGCCACTATTGGTTCAATAAAGGACCTTAAATGCTTCTTTTAAAAACCCACGTCCAAAGTCAGGACATTGCACTCATCCATAATGGCATCTTCCGAAGTTAGATTTCCCCCTTCCGCACATTGCTTCCTCCCCACACACACACACTGTCATTACTTGGAGGCAACAGAAAAGGTTCAGCTGCTCATCACAAGCTGTTGCCATGCTCCAAAAGGCAGCAGAATATGGGGTCCTTGTCAAATTAAAAGAGATAATCGTGACAGTGATCAGAGAATTCGCTGCAACAAAACGGCAAGTGTACTCTGCAATGTAGTTATGGCTCTAGGCTCACAGGATCACAGGAAGACTGCGGTGGAAAGAACTCAGGAGGTCTCCAGGCAGGGGCAGCCTGAAGTCTGCAGTGTTATGGACCATACAGGAGGGTAAAGTCTTCCCATGCAGCAGTGTCTGTACTCCCAGACAGTCCTCTGGCCACTTCTGCATGGTTCTCCTCTTAGATGGATGTATCCAGGGCTGCAATTTAATGTGAGTGCCATAGCAGAGCTTTTGGTTTTGTATGGGAAATGGGCCAGTTTGCAGTCAGATAGAAACATCTGAACATAAGCAGCTGCATTTTCAGTTAGGATCCTGGAAATAATCTTACCTTCAAAAAGGCCAGCTAGTCTTCCTAAGTATTAAATTTCTAGAGCTGTGTTATACAGTAAATCCTATATTATTAGTAGTATTAGTATTAGTATTACTATTATTTACTGCATGCTCAGTATAATGCAAATATATTTAATGAGTTGGCTTAGTAAGGTTTGGATGTACTCCAATACTTATTTCAGAACATAGAGGAGTATCTCCAAGATTTCAGAACAAGTTGCACAGGAACCTTTTACAGCAGATGATAAAACATAACGTCTGGTAGAGAATCAAGCTTACAACTGTCTCCAGAAAGGAACAGATATCCTGCTCTGAATCAGCAGCTTCTGAATCCTGCACTGCTCGCTCATTAACACCAGCGTCACCAGCACTGGCTTCCTTCCCAAAGCAGCTCTTGTGTCCTGATAAGCAGATAGCCGACCAAGCACACAGGTACACAGATAATGCTCCACACATGAGAATTTCCATCAATCTGAGGACTTGCTGAAGTGATTTGGTGGAATGAGACAAAGTTTGGTAGAAGGTATATAAAATGCTTTAATTTAATAGATATACTGTTTTAACAGTCAGACTGGCAATTATATATTTTAACTTGATACCTCTTTCAGCACTGGGTAGCTAATTTTAAAGCTTTGATCTCATTTTCTTTTCTCTCTCTCTCTCTCTCTCTCTCTCTCTCTCTCTTTCTTTCTTTCTTTCTTTCCTTCTTTCCTTCTTTCCTTCTGTCTCTTTCTCTCTCTGTTTATTTCTTTCTCTTTCTTTTCCTTCCTTCCTTCCTGCTATTTCTTCTTAAGCCAAGAGATGTAAGTGACTTACCATGCTGACCACAGCAGGCATACAAAACTGCACCGTCTTGCATTTAACACTCTATATCCCTATACGGAAGCTGAGGTGTAAGCAGTGTTGTTTGGCTAAATTTCACTCCAGAGTGTCTGAGATTTCCCTGTGCATGGGAAGACACCCAGGGAATGCCTCACAGAATGGTATCTGATGTTTAATGCAGATTAGCAACTGG
Source organism: Aythya fuligula (assembly GCF_009819795.1). NCBI lineage: Eukaryota > Metazoa > Chordata > Aves > Anseriformes > Anatidae > Aythya > Aythya fuligula. Next base: position 20,450,841 of record NC_045562.1, on the reverse strand, counting down.
AAATGAGGAGCCGAAATGTCCTGAATCCAGCCATTCCTCCACAGACCACAGCATGGGAATGGGTCCCTGTAAGATTACCAAGTTCACCATATTCCACTAAAAGCCATCCTTTTCATCTAAAATTTCGCTTCTTCTCTCAGTTTTGTGATGATTTGGTCCCAAAGAGCAGTTCCTGTTTCTTTTCTCCCCTCCCTCCTGCTTGGCAGGGCCTGGCTGACGTGAGGAGCCCAGCATGCAGGCCGTACCGTGAGCCACCATCTTGAGCAACACCAGGCCTTGCTGGGGCACGGAGCGGGCTGCCATGCACCAGGGGCATGGCCCAGGTTAAGCCACAACACATCTGGAGGAGGAAAGTCTTCTTGGGTGGACTGGGAGCAGCTCTCATCCAACTCACATGATTATTCAGTGCATGGGGCCTGTGGGATGTGATAAACTCACGGGGTACCTTTACCCACTGCTGAAGCACAACGCAAATGCAGAGCCAGCATGACTTATTCTCCTGTAGATATATAATCGGAAATGTTCATCATACATCATGTATGCATTTGGAAATTCTCTCACTGCTGCTAGGAAAAAAAAATCAATTCAGGACGCAGGATATGCTCACAAACTCTGGATTCATTGCAAGGCAAAGTAAAAATAACATAATGGAGACATCAGTCTTGCCATGAAGGTCACTTGTCAAGGACAACTGAGAAATCTGTCTGTAGTGTCCTCCCTCGCTCTGCCCTTCCCTGAGGCCATCAGGTGCACTTGTGAGGTCACAAACTCTGCAGATGAGCGTGGGGAAGCAGTGCCTGCATGGCACACGGGTGTTGTAGAAGAGAAGTGATGGTGGCCAATGGGCATGGCCCACATACTCCACTTCCCTCGGTCTGTAAATCCTATGCAATGAAAGAAAATTTCACCCGCAGCTACTATAAAACAGTAAACATACTGGTGGAGCAATGGGATTAAAAAAAAATCACCTCTGGTTAAATCCTGTTTCTTTGGAAAGCCTGTGAATTAGGGGGAAAAGAACAATGGTTTCAGCCTGCTTTCTGGACAAGTAGCCATGCCAATGACTTCTCTGTCCAGTAAATCCTTCTTAAAATAGGCGGATCCCAACTGCTACTTCCATCCAAGCTGGAAAAAACAGAAATCCTCCCTCTCCCCACAGAAAGAAGAGGAAAGTGAAATATTCAGTGTCACCTTCCCTTCCCTCTAATGTCTTATAGGCAGGAGCCTGTATACGGCCAAGGACTTGCAGTGACTCTTGCTTTTGGCTGTCTTGTCACCTTAAAAACTTGCCTGTTATAAAAAGTAAAAGCAGCTTGCTGCCCTGCAGCTTGCTGGTCAGCAGCCAAGCAGCCACAGGGACAGCATGCATGTATATGTGCATGCACACGTGCACAGACATGTATGTGTGCTCACTCCTGCTTGCCTCGGGAAGGTGATGCCGCCTGCAGCCCGTGAGCCTGCACACCCAGCCTCAGCAGGTAGCTCAGTACCAGCACCTTTCTGAGCAAGGAAAAGCCGCTGCTGAGCAAAGGCAACCCCTCCTGCCATCACCCCCACCCTGTGGCATGCCTGCAAAAACAAATCCTTCATGTGCACCTGCTTCCTCTTCGAAAGAAAGTAACGCTCTTCAGTGAAAACCAGACAGCAGGGTGAAGTAAGAGCTTACACACATACACACACACATCAACCCTAAAATAGGTCTGCTTGCTGCACACAACGGGCTTTTTCCTCTGCATGGTCGGAAATACAGAGGCAAGAGGCACTTGTATGTGCTGTCTCCTTGGGGGTGCCTGGCAGGCTCCCCCCATTCAGACACCCCCCAACGAACAGCAGTTATCTTCATTCAGCACCCCAGTGACACAGCAAACCCGATTTTTGTAGGCCTACAGACTTGGGACCTGTTATGTGAGTCTACTGAGTGCTGCTGAAGACTTTCACTTGCTAACGTGTTTTTTAAGGGAGGTAACTGAGATTTAAGGTGTGCACAAACCACATGCATGGTTCTGTGGAATCTGAGCGCGAGGGCACGTTTTCACTTTCACGGCCTTCATATCTGAAGATCTCTGAATGCTTGGTTTAGAATTAAATATTGAGGCAGTTGATCTGGAGCAGCTGAAGAACGTTTTTTCACACAACATTTAGCTGGACAGTGAAACTCATTGCCACAGGGTATTTCAGTGGCTGAGAGCATGAATGGGGTCAAGAAGGAATTGGTCAAATTCACGCGAGGTGTGTCCACCAGGACTCTTGAATACAGTCAAGACGCAACCTCCAGCTCACAAATTCTCCAAATTGATGGTTAGCAAATGCTGGGAGGATTTATCAAGGAAAAAAAAAAATCCCTCTAACCTTGCCCTGGCTCCAAAAATCTTGTCCCAAACGCCTGTTCCAAGTCATCGCAGGAGACAGGATACTGGGCCGGTCAGGCCAGTGGTCTGACGCACATCCCCATTCTCACATTGCAAAAACCACCCGGCCTCTGTGTGGCTGTAATAATTAATCAGCTGGAAAGAGCCCAAAACCAAAGAACAATGCCACGGCACTGAGCACATATTTACTCAGTTGGGGGAAGCAATGAGAAAACAAGTTTTGCTCCAATCAGTGCAGAAAGACCTAGGAGGGAGAAGTGAAGAGCAGCAGGCTCTGGGTGCTGGTGGATGCCTGGCCAGCCTCCCCTAGCTGCACAGCTGCTGCCTGCCAGAGCACTGGGGTCTCAGCACAATAGCATCCCATCCGACAGCAAAATACACCTCTATTTGCAACGGGCACTCTGGGATAATTTTAAGAAGTGGGGCCACACAGGAGTGATCTTAAATTTTAAAAAATATACATTATTCATGCCATTTTATGTGTAAGTGTGGAGGAAGGCAGCTTGGGAGCAAGGCAGGCTGTGCCCCCGTGCTGGGAAGCAGCACTGATGGAAGAGGTGAGGTTCGCAGGGGAGCACGCATTGAACACGAGCTGCAGTGAAAGCAGCTCCTTGGTGGGGTTCGATGCGAAAGGAGACATGCAGGCTGTTGGATGAAGGGCAGGACTGATGGAGTGAACTTTCTGAAAGGTGCTGCTGCTCAAACAGGGGGCATATGAAAGAGCATGAGACCAAACCAAAGGCCAGAGGATACTCCTAACAGTAAACTCTTCACCTGCTTGGTCCCTGCCAATAATCCAGAACTGCTCACAGCAAGAAGACTCACACAGGTAAAATTATGGGCTTCACCGGCAAGAAGCCACATCTTCAATCAGATCAGCCAAAACCATCCAAAAAAAAAAGCAGCTGAGGCACCAGACCACACCACAGAGCTTCTCCAGCACTCCTGACCCTATGATCCTTTCCCCTGGTGCTGACAGAGCCAGCTTGCTTTTCCTCAGACCCACTCCTTAAACCCCCAGCTCTCCTACGGGATGCGAGGCAGCACCCAAGGGGTGACAAAAACAACGGGTACGCTGGACTTTCCCTGGCCAGACAGCTCGTGCCACTTGTGTAGCACTGGGACAAAACACCCTGCTGCTGACGGACAGACGGACGGATAGCACGCGCCTGGCAGCGGGGCCGGTTTCCTGGTGGGGCGCTGAGGCTGTTTTCGCTGCTGAGGGAAGTCGGAGCGCACACATCCTGTTGGGTTTACCTGGAGTGACCCACGCAGCAGGCTGCTCTGGCACGGCGCGTGTTTATGGGGCAGCGAGCCCAGCCACGCTGCTGCGGCCGTCCTGGGACAGGGCACAAGGGAGCACCGTGCCTCAACGCCGCGCCGCAGCCCGGAGCTGCTTGCACAAGGAGATGCTGTTCATTTAATTAAAGCCTCTACATAAAAATATCATCACTCTGACCCACTGGGACGGATGTTCCTGCAGCTAATTCCCTTTGCAATTTTTTTTTTCCCTTTCAACAAGGCTGTGTTACCCCAAATTAGCATTTGCTGCAGACAGTTGCAGTGGACCAGTGAGCTTGATGTAGCACAATCTGCTCGCTTTTAAAATCCTTATTCAGATGGAAACTTCACAGATTTAAGTAAAACTGCTTCAAATCTGGCTAACCAGATTTCTGTGAATAAATGTGGGCTTGCCAGAAGTGTCATTCCTCACTAACACGCTGCTCTGGTTTTGCTTCTCCTCCACCTGACCCGGAATCTGAAACTGTGTGAAATGGATGGATCGGGGTATCATAACCCAACAGAAACGGCCACATGGGCCGAGGGTCTCGAAACTCAGGGGTTTGTTCTGCAGGGCTGGCTGTGCTCCCCCAGCTGATGTCCCCAGGGTCACCTGTGCCAGCAGGGAGCATGGCGCTGCCCTCCTTGCTCCTGCATCCCAGCAGGTGCTTGCCTGCATCCCCATCCCCAGCACAGGGCGTGCTCAGCACATGCGTCCTGAGGAAAGCTGGGCACGGCACAGCAGACCACTGATCTCCAGGTAACTGATGCAGACTTGATCTTTCGCATTTGTATGTTGTTTGTTTGTTTGTTTGTTTGTTTCCCCAACTTACATTGAAATCTGATTTATTTCAGATCACTTTTAAATACTCACAGAGATCTTGTACCAGTTTTGCTTGTGCTCATCACTTATTATTTTTCCTGTAAACTGTGCTCCACCAAGCCAAACAAAAAAAATGCTCCTAAAGTCTCTCTGTGGTACCAAGAAGCTCGTGTTTCCCTACAGCAGACACCAGAGACGTAGCAGTGCTCTCCCCAAACGCAGTGTCACAGCATCACAAGGCCTTCAAGCAGAACAGGCATCATCCCATTTTCCTCCAGCAAACTTTGGCAAATGCGAAAGGAAGCCGTGAAAAGCGAGTGCCCTTACGCATACAGGGATGAGTCACGCCGCATGTGCTGGGGCAGCGGAAACCTCTGGGAAAACAGCTTTTTGGGAAAGGCATCTTGAACTTGGGCATGCGGGGCACTCCTCCAGCCCTGCAGGCAGCTGCAGCGTCCCATGAAGGCGTTGCACCAGGAGGGACAAGGCTGGCTGTTGGGGCAGCAGAAAGCCCCCTGTGGAGGATCTGGGGCTGCAGCCAGGGAGGAACAAAGCCTCTGCCAGCCCCAGAGGAGGACGGGGCTCCCGAGGGGGTCAGTGGGGTGGCGTGGGGGCTGTTTGATCAGCGTCCTTCCTGTGCTTGTGCTTCAGGACGCCGAGACACGAACACCGCAGCTTCCTGCCAGCTCCACTCGTTGCTGCGCTGTGGGTTTGAGGCTGGGCAAAGCGGCCAAGCAGGGAGAATGGCTCCAATTTACTGCTAAAGTAAACAGGTTTTAACACCTATTCGCTCTCTGGGGCTTGCACCCGCAGTGAGCCCGCAGCAGTATTTGTGTGTCAATATTTTCTCGCCCTCAAGAGCAATGTGCCCAGCAGGCCCATTGCAGTGGGCTGGGTTGGTTGGCTTTTTCAGTTCTTTGAAAAATAAATAAATAAATTGCCTGAGAGTAAAAATACCACCAAAAACTGAAACTTGACAATGTTGGCTGCGAGAGATAACATCTTTAAACGGGCACATGCAAAAGCCCATGCCACAGCAAACATCCTCAGCACCCGGCTGGTTTCCTGCTGCTGTGCTAGGTGTCAGAGCAGAAATTGCAAGGGGTTAACAATGCAGCACCTTCACAGCTTGGGTTCAAATGTCCTAAAGCTGATGTTCTCCAAAGCAACAGCCTGAGAAAACGCACGCAGTTTTCAAAACCTGGCTGTATTATGAAGAACATGGTCAGCTGAGAAACCATACATCAAATAAAGCATGGAAACGAACACAACCCTGTCAGGTATCCTCCGGAGGGGAGCCGTAGCACTCAGATCTGAGAGACGTAGCCACGATGAAACAAAGAAAAATAGTAGCTCCCATTCCTTTCCACCATCCCTACACTAGTATTAACCTGTAAAAAACAAGGGACCATCTCCACTGATGCCTCACCTCCCTGTGCTGGTATGAAATCAGCTCCAGACAAAATCCATCTCGGAGGTCCAAGCAAGCCACGCGCAACTGCAGCGCGCCTCTCAGCTGCTGCTGAATTATTTAGTCCCCAGCTGTCTCACTGAAAGCAGAAGCAGCCCAAAGGATCTACCTATCATCAGCTACTCATCAGAAAAATAACCAACTGAGCTTGGAGAGGGCTTCCTCTGCCTCTGCTGATTTATTTAAAGCTGCTCACCCCCCCAAGAAAAAAAAAAAAAAAAAAAAAGAAGCTGAGAGTAAGCTGTAACATCCAGTAGCTGAGTTTCATGAAGCCCAAGCGTGGCCTGGCCACCGCTGTCTTTATCTCAGCAAAAACAGGGCTGTGGACAAAGCGCTGCCTGCAGCAGCAGTCGCTGTCAGCCCCTGTGGTTTCCTTCCTCACAAGAACTATTTTCGTTTTTGTTGACAGAAAAATCCTGCACCTGTTGGTGCTGCCACAAAGGAGGAAACCCGCCTTCAGGCACTGCCCATGAGGGTCCCCGGGCTGTTTCTCCTGCAGCGCGACTCCTTCGGCAGCCCAAACTGAAGCCCCAGGAGTGCCGAGGGATGGAGAGAGGGATGGGGACACAACCGGGTGGTGACACACAACCAGGGCCCATGGCCATTGCCACATGTTGAATAAAACATTAAGGCCTGACCCCGGGGAGGGCATTGAGCTGAATCCCATAACATTATTTTGAAAGGGACTTGAACAATTTTGTATGCAAGGATCTTGCCATACGCCAGGGGGGAGGCAGCAGTGGCAGCCCCAGCCACCAAGCACGAACCTGGACGATAAGCTCTATGACTCACAGAGACACCTGGATAAATTCACGCTTGGGGCCATCAGTTCATTTTTTCATGCACACACTCACTTTTTCCATTATTTCAGTTGAGTTACAGAAAGGGCGATCCCGCCTTCACAGGAGTCTTCAAGCAGCTCTCTCTTGAAAAACTGCAAGAAACACAAGCCCAGGTGAGGGGTGCCCACGATAGCTGAGGGCAAAGGCACCTGCAGTAGAAGGGGGGTGATTCCCCTTGCGGTAAATCAGCAGGCGCAGTAAGAATCTGTGCTTTGTCATCTCCTTTGCTTTAAATAACCCTGCTCCTCTCTTTCTCAGACTTCAAAGCAGACCTCCGTGTGATGGCAGCATCTCACGCAGGCAGGTCATCAGCCTTCAGCTCTAGGGAACCTCCAGCTACACTGACTAAAGCCCTCGTTTCCAAAGAGTCTGAGGCTCGTGGCGTCATGTTATGAAGGTGACCACGTCACCGCGTGAGACCACCCCCTTCCTATGTTGGAGTGCTCAAAATTGGACCCAACACAGCTCTGAGCAACCTGACCTTTGAAATTAGCCCCATTGAGACCAGGTGCTGGGCCAGGTGACCTCCAGAGGTCCCATCTGACCTGAATTATTCTGCAATTGCTGTCAATCGGCTCTGAGAGAAAGGAAGGCGTCTTAAAGGCAAGAAGTTTCTACAGGTCTGAGATAGAAAAGACAGCTCTCACCAGGTCCTTGCTGAAGAAGCAGCTGCTGTGTGGGTTAGCCCTTCTCTAGAGACTGGAAAGTTCATAAATAGATGAGGCAGGGAGAAGGCTGCATGAACGCCCTAACAAACAGCGAAGCTTCAGCAATGCCCCCCCCAGGAGACACCACTGAACATGGTGCGAACCCCAAGCACATCAGCCTTCAGTTCTGCTGCTCCTGGGATTACTTTTCTCCAACCTGAGCCCTGTGGAGAGCCCTTCTGCAAGGAGCAGACTCCGGTATCACAGCTCCTGGCTATCAGAGCTCCCTAAAGGGAATTGCCCGAGCTGGCAGTGTCCCCAGGGCAGGCAGCTCGGCATGGACACCCCCATGGCCACTGAGCCATGCCCAGGGAGAGCCTGTCCTCCTTCCTGCCCCTCAGGGAGGTTTCTGCAGGCTCCCCTGCTGACCACATCACGTATCACATCAGATTGAACTGGCATTACTCACAGCACTGATGGGCAGGCATTTGGCTCCCAGTGCTTTGGAACCAAACTGGCGGCTGCGCTATGAAGGGCTGGGTAGTTTTAAGGTTTTGCATAGTTCTGCAAGCGTGGGTAACACAGGGAGTCGAACATCACATTGCAGAACAGATGCCTAGATGGTTTCTGCGTCAGAAGAAATCTTCTTTTGCATTTACATCACCCCGCCGCTGACCAACTGCTTTCGGCCAGAGCGGGCTGCCAGCACGTGGCCACCTTCCAGGCGCAGTGAGTGGAAGCTGTGCCTGGTGGATCAGTGCTACAGCTGTGCACAGCAACTCCCTTGCGTGGACACCTCTTGGAAGAGCTTCAAACACCTCAGCCCTGGGAAAAGGAGAATTTAGCAAGTATGCCTGCCCTTCCCAGGCGTACGTGTGTCTCCTGTTGCGCAGCTGCTGGAGCAGGGCAGGAGCTACTGCTTTTGCAGGTTAGCTGCCTTCCTCACAGAAACAAGGGGAGAGCGAGCCAAGCTATCTCATCATCAGCAGGCTCTCACCACAGGCGAGATGGGAGCACGTAACTTGCTTTGGCTACACAAAGACGAAGAAGCAGCCTACACTGGAGGCGCCTGCCTTTGCTCATCGGCTACTCGTTTTCAGATGGCTGAAGCGAAGAGCAGCAAATTCTTCTCCTGCCAAGTGACGGTTTACTTTGGAAACAAACTTCTACCTACCTAGGAAAACTCAGGCGGACCTTCTGGCAAGCAGCTCCTTACTTACCCAAACATGCAGCGGAGCTTGCTGAAGCCAGACTCTCAGCCACAGTCACGCAGGATGAACTGAAAGGCAGAGACTCAGGAATAAAAAGGAGCCTTGTGGGAAGAAGCAATTGCTGAAAGGTACAGAGCCTTGGAGATGCTTTTTTAATGCCAGAGGTGTAGGGCAGGGAGCTTAAACCACAGCTACAACTGAGGATAGCCCACTGCCTCTTTTCTCTGTGTAACGCACCGGGCACTGCCGTTTGCCTGGGAGCCTGCAGAGATGTGCCAGCATCTAACACAGCCAGCCTGGCCCCCGAGAGCAGGCCATCGCTGGGGTACACAGAAGCCCTGCTTTTGATAAAGCAAAAGCCCAGCGTCAGCTCTGCTTACTTTGTAAGACCCTTTCCAACCCCCACGCCACTGTGTGTCTGGGCTTTCGGCCGTAACGCTAGCACTAAACCCAGGCTGAGCCAGAGGCAGCAGAACTTCTGCATCCACAGACTAAATACTCCTCAGAGGAGAATGAGAGTGCCAGCACTGAATTTACATTACTTGATGCTTTCCAGCCCTATGCAACGGGGCCTTCTCTTCCTCTCAGCCCTGACCCTAGCCCTAGGGTCTCAGCCCAAGCACTGCAGCCGTGGTTTCCCCAGCAAGCCCTCCTCAGAGGACAGTTTTAGCAGCAGCCTTCTGCTGAGCTCAGCAGCCCCTTCCTAGCCGCAGGTCAACAGCAGCTCTGGGCTTGCCTTTGTATGCAACCTTAACCCTAGGCTGAGCTTTGGGCAAGCACCCCAGCTCTTCCTTCCCCACCATAAAAATTCATCAGGTGATGGTGGGTCACAGCAAAGACAGAGGCAGCCCCTTCACAAAGGCACATGGTGATGGTACAAGAGGCAATGGGCCCAAGCTGCTCCAAGGGCAACTCTATCTGGTTATAAAGACAAAAAAAATCTGCTGTGAAAACCATTGACCATGGAGTAAGATTGCCGAGTGAAGACGTGGCCAGTTTCTCTTGCTGGAAACACTCAAGACTTAGTTTGACATGGCGCTGGATAACCTAATCTAGGATCCTGCTTTCAGCAGAAGGAAAGGGGTGCATCCCCAGGGGCCCTTCAACACAGCTCTTCTGTGATCCTATAAAGCCACTGCCTAGAAACAGGAGCCTGTTATCTTAATTGTGTCTGGGAAACACTATAGAGCAACTTCCAACCTTGAGCTGGGAAGTTACAAAAAACAAAGTAGACTGTGTTAAGAAAACAAAAAATAATGAGGCAAAGGCTTCAGGATAATGGAGACTCAGTGTAACACCCCCCCAACACACACAATCTCTTTGCAGAAGATCAAACCTTCTGGCCTTTGGAATGGCCACTGGAAGGGTGAGTACACAACCCCCAAAAAAAGGACAGAGACTGGGAAGTCTCTGTTACATACACCAGTTTTCACTGTTACGAGTTTTCAGGCTCACTTCAAATACTGCTCTGGGCCGTCTTTTCCTCCCAGCCCTGACCAAAGCTCTAGCCCTGTCTTCACACACCTCTGGGTGCGAAACTGCAAGTTTCAGATGGGCTTGTGATGAAACTTGAAATTGTGGTATCAGGTTAAGCACACAGCAAAACCCTACTGGCCAGAACCTGAGCCTTTTTAATAGACAACTAATACATCTCCCTTTGACACAGCCAATTTTGTGCCTGTTGCTGCTCATCAGCCACACATGCACAATACTCCACATGCACTTGGCTGTCGAGTCAGTATCGGCCTGATAGGCACACCTGGAGAACACTCTGTGATAGCTCAGAGTATAGCACCTCACAGAACCAACAGCATGGTTTGCCCACCACCACCACGCAGTCCTGCTAGCCACTACACACACTTAATTAGACACTCAACAGCTTCCCTCAAAGGCCCAGAGAAATCAGAATTTGTCATCACACAGTAGATGTTGAAAGCCTTGGGGGATGTTTACTTCAAGTGTGTTTACTTGACTTCTGATTCATTCCACTAATGAAGAGCTATTGCTTGAAACTCTTCAAAAACGTAATTTTCTGGACAAGAAAACTGAGTAAACTAAACAGGTATCTACCAGGAACGGGGCAAACACAGCTGAGCCTGCTTTGGGCTGGAGATGGGCTTCCTCAAGATCCCTTCCATGAGGTGCCTTGCTCCAAGCCCAACCATAGAATAGCACCAGAAGAGGTTTCCCAGTTCCCAACCTGTTCACGTGAGGCCAAACTTGAGTAGGTTGCCATTAAGCTCTAGTTCCTCTTTCCACCTCAAGCTGTCTCGAGCACAGCACTTCCCACTCTGTTAGATGGGCACTGCAGAAACTGTAAAGACGGCTCATGCTAATTGTTCACTCTGAGGTCACATCCACCTATCAAACACCCATCTGGGGCTTCTGCAAGATTAAAAAAAGAGAGACAAACAAGAGGATTATTAAAAATTTAACTATATACCATATTTATTATCAATCCACAGGATAATCTGATTGCTACATGAGCTCATAAAAGCTATTTCACCTTTACAAAATTAAAAAAAAAAATGTGCCACAAGGATGTAATAACTGCTGATAACCAAGGACTGATTCTTAAAATTATAAATTTGCTGTAGAAAAGATTAAAAAAAATTATATTCACTTTAGAATTTTATTTTGAATAAAATATTCCCCTGTATAAAAAATAAAAAAGCTTGCTCTGGTTAGAATTAGAGTATTTTTCTTCTTCTTTTTTAAATCTGGGAATTTGCATAATATCTCTGTAATAGTTTTTTTTTTTTTCCTATTGTACCACGCGGCATTCAAGCATAGCAGATTAGAAAACAAACATGAGAAAAGCAGTCTTAAAATGTATGAAATCCACATGGGAAGTTTTAACTTCCTTTCCTTTCCTCTATTCTTTAAAGACACTTTAGCAAGAATAGCCTTGGAAAAGAATACAGGTGGGGAGGGACCTTCAATGTGCCATTAAGTAGAGCAAGGTAATAAAAGGCCTTTCATAAGTGCTTTCTTAATAAGGTGCAGAAGCAGACTGCAACGTTGCTAGTACTGCACTATGTACAATATTCACAATAGATTTTTTTATTTAAAAATATTCCAGCTAGTTCACATTTTCTCTTCCATTCTGAGGCTTTCAGTTCCATCACAGCCTTGACAGCAAGAAGCGCAGCAGCACCACTTCCCTTGTGGTTGGTTGGTCCTCATATGAAACACTGGAACCTGCAAGTGGGCCAAAGTTCTTGGGTTTTTCCTACCTAGCAACCTTGGAAGTCCGTCTGGGTTCAGGTGTACATACTGACGGCTGGAGTCCTGAGTTAAAAACACTCCGGCACTGGAGTCGGACACAGCAATGTTTTATATTGCCAAGGCTTTCTTTACCTTAGATTTGTCTAATGTGCGTCAAGGGATGAACCTCTCCTAGAGAAACATAAAATACAAAACCAAACAAAACGAAGCTAAAAAACACACTGTCAAAGGCTTAGCAGCTCTTGACTCTCGACTGGGTGATGTCTGACGTTTTCTTGATGACACTTGCCCGCGTCTCGCGGTCTGGCCGGCTGCTGCTAGTGGAGGCTGTGGACACTACTTGTGGCAGGGGGATGTCTGGGAACGGGGGCCAGGAGCTGTTGTAAGGCAGTGGGCAGCTTTCTTCTTTGATGGTCACCTGCAGGTCAGGCTTGTTGGCAACGAAAGTGGCCATGCTGGGAAGCGTATGAGAAGTGTTCCTCATTCCCAGATTGCTGAGATACTGTTTGCCTTCAATGTTTTTCTTCTGCCAATGAAGTCGGCCCTACAAAGGGGAAGAAGAATGAGGAAAGAATACATGAGTGAATGCACTTTGTAAGGTGCTCACGGGAACAAGATGAAGACAGAAACATCCACAAATTGCACAGGAGTTACTCCCTCTCTAAAATCCTACCTGCTGGCATTGAATGTCTTTGCTAGCTTTACTACCTGCTGACTTTGAATGTCTTTGCTCTCTGACATTTCTCTCTTTAGGAAGTCCTGTATCTGAACCTTGGTGGCTTGCTCTCCATCACTCAGGAGACTCTGCCCACTCTTCCGATGGAAAAGGAAGGCCTTACTGCCAGGGTGCCAGACACAGAATCGGACACAGAAGACCAAAAACTCAAGAGCATCAAATGGAAGTCTCCTCCATTACTGGGGAGAGCATCCTCCTGCCAACAGGCAGGTACAGAGACTCAACACCTTTCAAACAGCACCGCCCACATTGTCAACACAGGTAAGGCTGCTGGGAAAGTCAACGTCCCTTGATAGCATGTCCAACATCACAGCTATGAGGTTTGCCAAGGGAACACGAGCATCCTTTTCCTTCCACATCACACATGCCACAACGGCATGTTCTGTCAAAGGAGAGTCCTCGCTGGGTTTGGGGAGCCATGGAGCTCCCACCTCAGTCGCTACTGGTGAAGTAGCTGGTGAATTCCCACGCTTCTCCTTTACCGGCTACACAAACCCTCCTGGGGCATTTTACTGAGCTTCCTGCTTCACCAAAGCAGGAAAGAATAGCAGCCCATCCAGCCCTCTGGTGCAGGGCAGGGCAAGAAACACTGTTATAACCACGCTGGCAGCAGGTAGCTGATGCTGAGCGCTAACTTGGTCTTCACTTCTCAGGAAAGCCTTTTGCCTCACATACCTCAAATGTTCAAGTTGCATTTCTATCCTACATGTAAACATTTCCTCCAATTGTATGAGCTCAGATGCCATTTAAGGAAAACAAAGTGAGCGTGCTTCCAGCTGAGATGAAATGCTCACTGCCCAGCAGTGTCAATGCATGGTGCACACACACACATAGAGCACATGACAAAGGCCACTGGGTTGCTCTGTATTCACAAATTAGTTGGCACTGTTGATGGTTCGACAGAGTATTTTCTTATGCAAATTTATCGCCTTGTAGTTATGACAGATGAGGAAGAAGGAACTTGCAGAGATATCCGTTCTGCTAGGAAATCATCCAAACATATGTATCCTTTGAACCTTTCTAGTTTTTGTTTTTCTCTCTCAGCTTTTAAAACTGAATGTTTCAGTGGTAGGCAGTTGCAAACGTAGAAGACAAAAGAATACCTCTGGACATTATTTTGAGATCTTGCCCCAAAATGTTTAGACTTCAGAAAGCACTTACCTCTGCATTTTCTTCATCGCTTGGAACGCTGTCAGTCGTTTCACTTTCTGTCAAACAAAATGGAAGCAAAAATGAAACTCGTGTTATTTTATCTACAGTAGCAAGATCCAGCTCAAGAGGCTCGATCCACTTCAAAGAAGTACAAGCAAACAGAGCCAAGCCAAACAAGCAGGAAACAATAGCAAAGCACGGACCCCCTGTGCGAAGTAATTGAAGGGCTAGACCACAAGGCATCATTGAACGACTGGAGCAAATTCACATGGTTATCACGGTTAATACGGACACACCCTGGGAAAGACAGCAACAGAGGTGGAAGCAGCAGATCTGTGTAACTGCACATACTTCTGGGCAGAGGGAGGAGACTCCTGCTGGCAGGGAATGCCCCCCTCCCTCACCTGCTCTGGGCAGCTTGAGGCCCAGCTATGGGCAAAGTCCTTTCCAATCCTTATTTTTATCTCGCTGCAAAACCATCTACAACTCCACCCCAGAGGAGATAAGTGTGTTTTTGTTTCATAAACTGTTATCTCAATCTGCCGCCTCAAGGGCTCGTTGCCACTTCTTGCACTTTACTACTGCTGGTTTACTTCGCTTTTATTTCATTCTTGCCACCCTTGCCCAGTCCTTCAGCCTGTTTCTCTGCCCTCCACCCATGACTCCAGCACAGAGAAATGTAATGACATTCTGCACCAAAGCAGGACAGCCCCATCGCCTCTCACCCCTCCCTACTGCCTCTCTGGCCCTCACCATTTCAGCCAGAGCACAAACACACAAATACACACACAAGCTGCCACCCCTCCGCACCAAGGGACAGGCCAGCAGCTCCAGCAGGACAGCCATCCTCCTGCAGCTCAGCCTTGCTTGCAGAAGAGCCCGAAACCCAGGGCTTTCAGCTGTATTTTCAAGCCCTCTAGATGTCCCTGCTTGAACAGTGGTTGGACCAGAGGAGCTCCCCTGCGAGTCTCCAGAGCTCTTGAGGCTCGGCTAAGGACGAGGTTTGGGCAGAGAGCCATAAGCTTATGGTCTGAATTGCTCCTTCAGACGTAAGGATCTAAACTGCACCCAGCATCCTGAAGCAAGGAAGCTGGCAGCTCAGCTATTGAATGCTCTGACTGCCACAGCTGACGCTTCACCTACTCCACAAGTCCCAGTCCCAGCATGCGGCCTGCAGAGGATCTAACTGTGAAGCTCTGTGAAGTTAACACTCTGCAGGGCTCCTCGTCCACTGGCCCAGGTAAAGAGAGATGTGACAACGTGATAAAGCTGGTCCATTAAGCCAGACTGAGGGGAGAGAGAGCGGGGGGAGAGGCAGAAAGTAATCTGTACAGAAGGAGAAATGGCCCTGGAGATAGAGTCAATAAGAGGGATCAACACAGAGACAAGAAGCAGATATTCCTTGACATGAAGAAACATGTGGCAACAAAAAAAGGGTGATGCAGATGAAAAGGAATCTATCCTTGATGTTTATACATAACAAAATGCTGAGCAAGAGATAGCACTATAGTTAGCATAGCCAGGGAAGCGAGCCACTCGGGGATGGAAAGTTAGAGAGGCTATTTGAATCAGGAAGGTTATTTGAATCGGTGTCAAACAAGACAAGGTTGACAAGAACAGCCTTGGTACGAAAAAAACGGATTTCATAGACGTCAGTGGAAATCTGAGGAAACTCATAAGGGCCAGACATATCACTTGCCTGTGTAACCTCAGAAAGGAACTAGAGGTGTTTTTGAAATAAAGCAGATTTATGTAGGACAGCTGATACCTCCAGCTACCGTTTGTTGTTGTTGTTGTTTCAGAAGAGCTAAACTAACTGCTCTTGCACAGCTGTTCTGGTCATGCTCCTCCCTGCCAACCCGTGGCAGCACCTGACACAGGAGGCAACTCCACTCAGCAAAGCCACGAGGGCAGGTTCAGGGCTCCTTTATGGGCTTGTGTGTAACAAGATAAAATCTGAAATAGTCACAAGAATGTCCTACAAACATCAGGGTTCTGACAAACCCTGTGGTGAAAAATGTGACATTTGTTCCTATATCCAGTTGGACCGTGTTCTCTCGCTTCGATTTATGCCCATTGCCTCTCATCTTCCCTCCACGCCTCACTGTGAGGAGCTGTGCTCGACCTTCTCAGTACCATCCCTGTAGGTGTGGATGGGCTGCTGTGAGGGTACCAGGACCTTTTCTTCAAGCCCCAGTCCCTCAGTCAGCACTTCCTCACAGGACAACTGCTCCAGCCCCTGACCACCCTGGCAGCCCTTCCCTGCACTCGCCCCTGTTTGTTGCTTTCTTGGCCTGGGGGACTCAGAACCAGGCCCCGTGCTCCAGCAGCAGCGTGACGAGCGCTGAGTAGAGGGGGATAATCACTTGCCTAGATCTCCTAGCCATAGCCCTGAAGGCTGTTGGCCTTCTCTGCAGCCAGGGTGCTCTGCTGGCTTGCGTCCAGCTCCCTGCCCACCCCCCTTTGTGCAGAGCTGCTCCCCACTTCAGCAGCCCCAGCCTGAATTGCTGCAAAGGGCTCCTCCTTTCCAAAAGCAGGACTTTGTGTCCGTCCTCGCTGAACTGGCTGGACTTGGTGATCTTGAAGGGTTTTTCCAAGCTAGATGTTATCATGAATCTGTGAATTTCCTAAGGTTCCCATTGGCCACTTTCCTGCAGTCTCTCCGCTTTTTTCTGGACTGTGGCCCTGCCCTTGGCCATATCGACTGGTGTCCTTTATTTGTGTCTGCTGTAAGCTTCACAAGTGTGCATGCCACCACCTCCTCTGCTCACTGATGAAGATATTAATCAGGACTTGTTCCAGGACAGACCATAGGAGAACTCTATGTCTTGCTGGCCTCTGGCTAGACTAACCAGGATCCTCAAGAGCTGTCTTAAGATGCATTTAAAGGCACGTCAGTGGCATGAAATCATCTCTGTGCTATCCTAGTTATGAGTTAGCAGGTCCTGATATAAGTTAGGTCAGCTCAAGACCACCAGGACACTAAGACAACATAAGGGGATAGCAGAACAACTTCAGACATGCTTCATTTATGCAGACTTCTTGCACTGACTTTAGGAAAGGTAGCTCAGGACTTGCTCATGTCCGGACGATTCTCTTGTCACCATATACATCCCTCCCTATTGTCACAGCCCAAGCAACCGCCACGACTTCCAGAGCTAGACAGTGACTCTTGTTTGCATCCAAGAACTTAGATCCTTCAGCCGATGTTAAAAGAAAGCATTGTTGCCACATTCACATAGCCAGGGAAAGTTTTGCAAGAAGCATTTGGAAGAAGGACAAGCATTTCAAAGGCCGCGTCTCCCACTGCTAATACGTTAGAGCACGCCCACCTGGTGCTGTGCAAAGCCCTTCTAAATGCTCTGGCCATTACAGACTAAACATGCTGGGAAGCACGATCATATATCAACGTGTGTGAGACTAACATTGGAGGCTATTCAAAAGAACATCAACTATTCACCCAGACCCAAAGATAAAAATTCCTACATTCATATTTTATGAAAATGTGTCTGGAACTAATTCAGCCTAATGAGTCAAAGACAAAACCATGTGTAAAATAATAAATTGCACTGGGAACAATTAATGCTCAATTTTGCCTAAAAAGATGACTTTTCTGTTTCTGCCTCAGTATCCCGAGGCTTGCAAGTTAGCAATATGTTAAAAAAGGAAGGACAGGTTGGATATGAAACTTTTTCTACTTTCAAATGTGGTTTTGCCCTGTTTCCTACGGAAATAAGGCTTATGTGATTGCAAGGACTCTATATAGCGTGCCCATGTGTGCATTTATATCTGTTCTCCCCTTACAACTTCTGAATACGTTGTCAGTCTTAGATAAGGGATTAATAAGTGCCAAGACTCTTAACTTCCTACCAGTTTTATGAAAATAATGGGCCAGATAAAAATGAGAAACCATTAGCACCCTGACTCAGGGGAAAGCTTGTTATCTCAACCCTTACTAGATATCACAGTATCCAGATGGGAGACAGACGTTGGAAGCAAGACCTCCACAGACCACTTGTTATCAGTCACTACATGGCTGTTCTAGTCTGCAGACTATATGCAACAAGACACATCCACTCCTCCAGGGCCCTCAGCTTCACATTTACATTATACATCATTAGTGCAGCCCTTAGCGCTCTGTACCCACTGTGGTAGGCATCACGGAAACATGCATCAGAAATGACCTTTTATCTTTAAAAGGTCAGGGTGCAAAGGGGACACAATATATGGGCAACGTACAATTTGTACCACTGAAAATGTCCCTCTAATAAAAGATGACAAGATATCTCTGCACAACATCTGAAAAGGTTATTTTTCCATTAATCACAGGCTACACACTGCAGCTTACATTTCCATCCTTAGATCTGCTGAGTGGTTTCCCCAGGTAAAATGAATATACAGGACTGCGAATTTTTGAGTTAAAAATACAAAAGGCAGCAGAACAGACATTTCTGAATCTGTGCCAGCTGCCCTGGAAAAGCCACCCTTTCCCCTGTGGTGACCCCTGCCTCTTGGCTTGACACTCCCGAGCAAATCGAGAATCTCCCAAACATTTCCAAAAAAGAAACACCAGGATGCTTACCTGCATAGGACGAGACAGGGGAGATCTGTAGGGGGTACAGTTGGCTCATGCTGAGGGGCTGTTCATCACTTTCCGTTGTCACCTCTACTACCTGGCAAACATCTGGAGGATTGGCAACTATCACCTGCTCCTCACTGCTGCCATCAAGGTGCGGCTGTCCTACAACTTGGAGTCAGAAGAAAAAATTGATTACTCATTTTATGTCGACTCTGATGAATCTCTAAGAGCTTGTCCTTGGAGACTGCTTGGTATTTGAGTGAAATGCAGTCTTTAATATAGCCTCAGCACTTTCTTCCACGTCCACCACCTGCTTTCAAAGGGACTTCTATAGGAAACCTGTGTGACATATTTAGTTTCCATCACCTTCAAAGACATTTCTTTTCCACTTGTGACAACTGAAAATACCTAACTTTTTCCTGGCTCTCATTCAAAATGCCCTCGAGCCGTCCCCAGCACACCAGCTGTCCAGACGCTTTCCCAGGGAAGACCACGGCCACACTCTCCCTTCACCAGGGCATACAGACCACGGCAATCTCTCCTAATCTGGGAAGCATCCTCACCCAACAAGCTGCCCACGTCCCACAGCCTCTGGATGCTCTTGTGTAAATTATGCATCATGAAAGCAAATGGGTCAGAACAGGCGTGCGGAAAAACAGCCACCTGGTCATGTAAAATATGTTAAAAAGCTGATTTATACATGACATGAATCTGCCAAAAATTTCCTCTCCACTCAGATGCTTGTTCTCACTGATCCTCGCAATGCCAGTGGTGGCATGTAGAAAATCACAGTTGTACTGCTAGTCTGTAGTCCCTGTGGTCTGTGACTGACAGCTACAGTCTGGTTAGTTATTAACAGATGGTTTTCCTATTCCCCCATGCACATAATATTTAATACCAAAGAAACATTACTTATTTCTACAAAGTGAAAGCACCATGGATGCTTTGTAAGCGTCCCAAAATACTTTGCAGCCACTAGCTGTGCTACAGAACACCCTTTTGAAACAGGGGAATAAACTTAGAAGTTACTTAGCAAAGAAGTACTGTTGTAAAAGCCAAAACCTCAGTTATCTGGAGCATCTTGAGACAATTCCCTTTGTCTTGTACAACCTCCCCTTTTGATCCCAGCAGTATGAACACATGACTACTGCATTAATCCAGCACTCAGCTGAAAGCCACTAGCTAGATCAGGACAACATGGATGGACAGAGAGACCTCAGGGGATGGCTAACCTGAAACCCCAGCTGTCCAAGAGAAAGGGAAGGACTACAGATATTCTTTCACTGGACCACAAAACATAAAAAGAAACAACCTTCAAACAGATATATTCCTACCAAATTCAACAAGAGTTTGGAAAGATTTTGTGCTGGAAGAAATGTTTCAGATTTATTTGTGTTTTGTGAACTATTTTTAGTCTTAAACACACTGTACAGTGATAAATGCCTATTTTAAGTTTTACATAGGAACAACTCTACTAAATCTTTCAGGCCCCAGTAGTCCATTCCACCTGGTAATGCCATTCTGGAGCTGGCCAATACTGGAGTTTCAAAGGACAGCCACAATTAATTCACCGAGCTATATGGTATCATTAGGAATTCAGACAGCACGTTTTTATTCTAGATTCATGATAGAGAAAAATGTGGTAAGTGAAGCACAGTACATTTTGAAATTCTTCTGTTAAGTGACCTAAGTAATCTGATTATTAATTAAAAAAAAAAAAAAAAAAAAGCAAAAGATAGTATCTTTTTCTGGATGGATTCAGGTAAATATACATGAATGCACATGTATATATACAAAACCCATTCCTTCCTTCTATCTTTAGACAAGGTAAGAACACGATGTTTTGGAAAAGAAAAGTGACAGGTTTTTCTCCCAGGGAAAAGCTTTGTGAAGTGCCAGCCAACTTCTGGCAACTCCCCCAAAGCCTGGGGGATGTGCATTCTGTGAGACAATTCCAACATATAGAAAATTACATACATACCAGATAGTCTTTTTTTTTTTTTTTTTTTTTCAGTTGGCCCACTACAATTACTACCATTTTGTTCTAGACATTTTATTATCAGTTTTCCTGGTTCTGAAAGGACCTGCTTTTTATTGGGCGGAGGGGGCAGGAGCACATGCGTGTGCACACTCACAAACACACACACACAGAGTTAATTTTTATCCAGGAGAAACCAGTATTGTGCAACACTGTTGGGATAAGAACAGGCCATCTGCACTGTTTTATCTTTCTCTTCAAGACCTGAAGAATTCTTACCCACCCCACGAGATAATTTCAGTGCAGCAAAAAATACTGCTCACTTGGGCAATGTGCCACCACTCTTCCTTGAGCTGCACGTATGTCAGAAGCACTGCAAGTGCTGTTTGTCTTTTCTCCCTGCCAGTTGACTTCCCTCCTTTCTGCAGAATATATCTATCTATTTTACCCTTTCCCCCCTGTTTACATTAAATACCAGCCTGGAGTACTAAATAAGGACTTCTCTCCTCAGACTGGATAAGCAGCACACTCACAAGCCATTAATTAAACAACACTGGATCACAGTTACGCACCCAAACCTTGTTGTTCCACCTCTGAAAATGGATGCTAGGTCTATCCACAGGAGCAAAGGGAAAAAAAAGGCTAACCAGACATCTCCCTTGTGAGCTCAAGGAAAAATGAAGGCCCTTAAGGTGCAAACTCAGTTCTGTTCCTCTGAACATCTTGGTCGGTTTCCACATCAGCCCCTTTACCAGTTTTACGTTGATGTTACCAGTGTTGCTCCTGTCCTGTAAATTACTAAGATCTGCTATGGTGCAACATGCATTCATCTCACAATAAAATTTAACAGGAGTTCAGGATACATTGCACTGTACAAAACTGAGCTGTTGCAGCAAAATTACTGTCTTGGATTTGGGGGAACAGCAGGTACATTTCAAAGAATGCTGTTAATTGATCTCTGTTTGACTTTAAGGTTGTAAAATAAAGCAAAAGTGTATGAAGCTTCCTTGCTGGGGCTGCATATCAGCTTTGGTGTATTTCGGATTTGTTTATGAGTCAGTCAGTAAACATACCACAATACTGTGCTATTCCTTTGAGTTATAAAGCCCTCTGTAATAGTAGGAGCAAAAATCATGCCCTAATACTTTTACAAAGCAAGAGATGATTAAATAAACTACCATAAAGAGAACAAAAGTACTTCTGGACCATAAAAGTACTTGGAGGAATGACTTCATGAAAAGCTGTGTGACCAAAAAATTGGGTAGCAAAAATAGTCACTGCATGTAATTTCTGCCATCTTTGCATACAGAAGATTAATATATTTTTCAAACACTTCTTCCTCATATATAAAAGTGGAATTCTAGAGAAAATGTTACACGGCTCACATTTCTAAGATTCCTCACTACAGTTACAACCTTAGCTGAAAAAGAGCTGTCAAGAACAGCCCCATTATTCTACCAAGGTCCAATTATTCACATTCTTCAAAGATGACATCTAATTCCTAACGTACTGGTTTCTAAATACAGTCTTCACTGATCTTTCTTGTTAGCTCTGTGATGTTAAGAACGGACTCTGATACTGAGGTAAAAGAACTGAGGTCCTCTATTTCATCTGTAGGTTTAAATTCACAAATAAAATGTTAACCTATACAAACCTGTTCTTTGAGCAATGGGAAACTGTGATCCAACTTTGGTCTAACTCCCACAGACACTGGCTACAATATCCTCATAGCTGAAGACTAGCCTGTATAGTAAGTTAATGTTAGGAAAAGCCACCTGAAGAAGTCTGTAAAAGCTTTGATCTCAGGGGAACAACCATGCTGCAGAAGTGCTGCTCACTGTCTCGGCATGGTGGTGGGGCTGGCCCACAAGCAGGACCTTGCATGTCTTGGGCTAGCAAAAAGCATGTAGACAATTTTAACTGTGTTGTTTTCCAAAGTGCAAAATGCTGCTGGAAAGGTGAGTTTGGCAGAGTCAGAAGTTTATTTCTGGTACCACCTATTTCATGAAATCGTGTTTTAATTCACCTGTATGCTTAGCATATATGAAAAGCATAGTAGTACTTACCTACAATGTTCACTGTACTGTCAACTTCATTTTTTATACTGGAGGGCAGGAAATAGTCAGAAGTGACATCATTTAGCCCATTAATCCCAAAAGATGATTCAACTGGCTCTTGCTAGAATGAAAACAGTACAGTTGGGTCAGGTTTGATTTATTTTAGGAGCCTGGACTCAGTTCATCCCTGTTTTCTGAGATGGTAATAAATTAAATCGCTTCTGCCTGCTGCATAGCCACTGCTCTGTTAGACACAGTTTCAGAACAAGTAATTTGGCTCTCTGAGAAGCAGCCAGAGTTTATTCCACTTCCAAATCTTCAGCTTTGAAACTAAAGCTATTTTTAATTTTCAGATTTAGAGTGAGCCTTCAGAGAGCAAGAAATTAGTGTGCTATTTACTACAAGAGATTAACATTTGGAACAAACAAAGAAGAAACGTTGCTTTAAAATGTATTCTATTTAATATTCATCCTTGCTCCCTTCCAAACATGCCGTATCTCTTAGCGCTCTCTTAAAGGAAGCCTTAGCTCCAGCATAGTAATTACTAAATTCTAGTCTTAATTTTTCTCTGCAGCAAGCCTGAAAGCAAACCAAGATGTTTACACTAAATACAGCCTTTTAGATCACATCATAAACATTACCACAGGGCAACAGCGTTGGGAAAACACCACCTGTTCTATATACACTGAGCTGTCCGCAAGACGCATACTCTGTAGGTCTGTTACACTCAAATGGGAATCTAAAGTCCTCCCTTCAGACTAGACACCAAAAATTTAATTCCACAAACTCAGGATTTCTTTAAAAAGCTATAGACTCTTTTAAAGAATTAACTACAAGTCCAACCTCCTCCCTGTTACGGGCTCCTTTATGGGGTTAGCAGATAGAAAGTCTAAAGCCTTCTGCTCCCGTTCTGGGCAGGCAGTGCCGCCACCAGAAGTGAAGTCCTGCATCGCTCCTGTCCTCACAGCATCTGCAGAGAGGTGCAGAACTGCTGGTGTGATCTGATGCCACAGTATGCCCATTTTTGCTACTCCAAATCACTTCATCAAGCACAGGGCAAAGGCAAGCCTCAAGGCTTGTGGTGCCAGCCCTTCACAGTACGAACCGTATGAACTGTTACCGTGGGGACGAAAAACCAGAGGAGAGTAAAGCACTAGTGGCAACCGGTCTTTGATGAGCCACACTGGTAGTGTCAGCCCACAAGTCAAAGGACCAGAAAAACAGCAAAAAAATAAAATTAGCTGCTATTGATCCATCCACAAATACCGACTGCAGAGACAGATGAGGACTCTGCACCGGAGCCCTGGTGTTGTGCAACACCCTGGCAAACGCAGCAGCCCCCATGGGAATGCTGCTCACACTGTAACTCGCTCAGCTTTGCTGAGGCTTAGTTACAGAAACGTTTATTTAGCTGCCCTATCAAGCTGCAGAAATAAATATTCATCCTACAACTCAGGTGATGGTGCCAGATCCACAGAGGGACGTGGACACTGGCACAGTCGATGTTAAATCACTTAACTTTCCAGTTATGCCTGAAGGAAGCTAAACTGAAAGGACAGGGAAAGGTGTCACTTCGACTTAAACAAATGTCTGAATGGGAAGCTGCATGCATAGCCAAAACTACACGTAAGAGAAGGTAGAGATTAAGCCCCATGCAGTCATCTCAGCCCTGAACTCTGTCTCCAAAGGAAAGAGCCTGTTTCTCTTTGGGCTGCTCAGGTACCTATGGCCTCTCCTCCATTTGCCCAAAAACCCAGGAGATTCATCTGCAAGGTGGAGACCCGCTCTCAGCTCCTTTGCCTGAAGTGGAGCAGGGATTAGGTGCAGGCCAGGCCTCACACCCACAGCGGGGATGAGGAAGGACGCACCCTCACTGAGCACCCTGCTCAGGCTTGGCCTCAGCAGCCCGGCAAGGCCTGGCACCAAGTCTCTCCAGCAAGGTCTGGCAGCTCTCCTCACCCCACCGGTGGTTGCCCTAGAGCTCTGGGCACCCACAGGGTCTGGCAGTGGTGACCCTGTTACCCTACAGCAGTTAAGAGGCTGGTCATGGAGCAGCCTCCCGCTCATCTTCACTAAGCAGAGGTTTTCCAGGCTCCAGCAAGGCTTTCAACGAAAACCACACAGCTCAGATCTCAGGAATCCACATCACCAAGCAAAGAAATTTAAGCGGCTTTCAAAAACGTGCGTTTGCATTAACTCATCCACCATCTTTCTTCACAGTTACTGCCTTCAGCACTCAACAGCCTGCCTAGCAGTGGCTGAGCACTGAATGAGCACCTATTTTATAAAGCCAGGTGTATTTGGAAGTCAACTCATGTACACATTTCTCAGAATAAAGGAGAACGGTCAGGACCTGGCCCCATATCAAAGCCTGCAAAAGGTAAGCAGCCATATCATAATTAGTGGCTGGCGAGCCATATACATGTATTCACAGCTATCAGTGGCAGGTGTATGTGCTGGAAGCATGGCCAGATCAGCCTGCTGCTGCTGCGTTGTGTGGCCCAACGCTTCTGCACAGTTCAGGGCAACCAAGCTGGAAGAAGGCACCCCCAAAAGCTGTGAGCACCTCCCTGCAGGCTCCTACTCACAGACATAATGCTGTGTGTAATAATCTCCCCGACATCACTGGAACTCTCTCAAGCAGTATTGGTGAGATCAGTCTTAATGAAGAAGACAAGACTGTTCAAGCACCTCTACAGCTTTTAAGGTATTTAATATTTTGACTAAAATAAAGATTATGAAGAAAGGGAACAGCAAAGTGCTCCTGCCAGGTTTGGGAGGCATTGTGTGCTGCCTGACGCTGACCAAAGGACCTTACCAGAATAAAGGAGTGCTCTGACACGTAATTATACAAGTCACCAAAAGAGTTTTTGCCTTCCAAATCCAATTGCAATCAAGTCTTTTTACCAGGCCTCAAGCATTCACCTGGCTGAGGAATGAGAGTCACAGTCCCTGAGAAGTAAGCAGCAGAGGACGGACATTGCTACATGCTACTGCAGGCCATGCTTTCACTACTCCAATCCCAGATTTCAATGAAAGACCCAAGAACACAAACTTCAGTGAAGCCTGAAAGTCTGGAAACTTTGCAATTTACTTTATGAAAAAAAAACAAATTGGACCAAATCTTGCCACTATTTAACAAGGATCTTCTTTGAGGGGCCTCAGCAGAACTGTGAAACCTATCAAATACCATGCTTTGTAGGGAAAGCAAATGGGAGTTTGGGTCCATGCTCTGAACAAGAAGAAATCTCATATGCTACCTGATGAGCTTTACAACTGAATTCCTCCAACCTACAGTGCAGAAGATAGTGCAGCTCCGATAAAACGTCTCCCCCTTGCCTAAACGAAAATGAATTTCCAATGCCTTCTGCACAAAAGGTAGTTGCATTGTTCAGAAGCATTCCTTCCGTAATTACCTTATTTCTACTTACACAGACAAACAAATGGCAAATGTATTGCCAAAGCTGCCAGTTTTCCAACCTCCAGGCATTGCAACACAAGGGCTGTGTCAACTGATGACGTTAGTCATGGCTGTAACAGGCTTCAGGTTTAAAAAAAAAAAAATTCAAAATAACTGTAGCTACTTAACCAAACCACAAGCATAGGAGATTTGCAAATATCCACAACATACTACTGGGGCTATTAAGAAATATTGCAACAGATTGTTTTCACAAGCTCTTACAGTATTAACAGCCGCTTCTTACCTTAATTTGTTTGAATTTGTCGTCCTTCTCGGACTTTGTTTTTTTTCCTGCAACAACAGAAAGAAGATCTCTTAAAGTTCTCTGTGCCATGACTTTTCCTATATGCCTTCTATATCCACTAAGAAATAGCCCCCAAATGTGCCTCAAAATAGTAGCACCTCCTAAGAAAGGGAGAGCTCATTTTGTTTAATTTTAAGCTCACTATAAGGGCTGGGCAGTCAAAAATTTACCTTGAGCACTCGGGTTTTGTGTTTCATTTTTGAAGGACTGCAAAAAAGAACCATAAATGGACTAAATAAAGTGATCTCATTCAAAAAAGCAAGGTGAAAAATATGAAAGAGTGACATACTAAGCACCAGGGACTGTTAAAGGAAAAGCAAACTTGATAAAAATACTCAAAGAAAAAAAATATCAAAATGCATTCCTAATTGCACTTGAGACACTCTAACTGTAGCAACAGGAAAAGGGAGATCATTCTTTAACATGTGAAAAGAGATCACAGTAAACTTCAATGCATTTTTGTAAATGGTTGCAACATGGGAGAAGGATTATATATTATAATTAATGCAAAAGTGGTTTATGTAATCATGCTGGATTTGAGAATGCAGAAAAAAACCCAAGGTGTATGGCCCTCACCAAACCTCCCGTGCCTCGGCAGACCTCAGCACTACTGCCCCTGCTGTGTCCTGAAGGGACCCTAACGTGAAAGCTCAGACCTGCTGATGCAAGCTCTGCTCTACCCTGCTGTTTGTACAGACGTGTCCCAGGAATTTCTCCCATCCGTACTACAAGACAGCACTTCGAATTAGAAATGTTTGCAGACAAATTCTTTTGCCCTCACTCATACATAAATATAGCCACATGCCATGTAGAAAGGGCAAGTGAGAATATATACAAGGCCCAGAGTATGTCAGTTGTATAGTAACTGGATTTGTAGTGGAATCTTCTCCTGCACGGAGCTCCAGAATCTCATTTTTCATGACGAACTTTTCTAGCTCTTACAGCTATGAGAGGAATCTACCACAATGGGACAGATTGTGGTTCATGGATATATGCCTGAATGTAAAAAATACAAGACAGATGAGAGATCGGAAACAGTTCCAAAGCAAAAATTCTACTTTTTCCAGACTGATCTTCATTTCATAGTATGATTCTGCCCGTGAAATGCCAGAGTTAAATGCTTCCAACCACAGTTACCTTAAACTTAAGATGTGCCTTTTACTTCTCAGTTTGAGAAAATAACAAATTGAGCACTAGGTGAACCGGATTTGATTTTAGAGGAGCATTATACATTGGGATTGCAGGTTATCTTTTAATCCAATACTTCTAGGCTCTAGAAGATACCAGAGGAAAAAGGAAGCCCATCTTCTACTCCATAAGACAATTAACAAAGCCATAAAGAAACCGGTGTTTCTACTCAAAAAGAAACCACTCATGAGATTGACCTGGTGGTTGGATCTTCTCCTGGCATGTGGGAGACCTAAAGCCTACGCCAAATCTGAGGAGTTTAAACAGTTTCTCATGTCACCACTACCATGCCCTGGGGGCAAAGAGGACAGCCTTTTTTTTTTTCTTGGCCTTGTTTAACTATGTAACTAAAGAAGTGGCTCCATGGTTTAACATCCTGAACAGAGATCCTAGGATGTCAAACCTGGGAGTTTGTTCCTTATATAGGAAACACAGATGCTGAATTTGAGCTCCCAGTTCCACATGACAGCTGAGTTTGGTCCCTGCAGCCTACAGAACCAGCTTTTCTATGTAGGCCACAGCTATGCTTGAGAGTACTGCTCCCACTCAGCTAAAAGGAGTGTGAGCTTATTTCTATCCTTGCTTGGAAACAGACAGAAAAATGCTTGTCACCATATTCTGAATGAGTTTTACTGTGCCAAATGCACAAATGTCGAACATCCTCTATTCAGCCCCCTTGACTGAAGGAGACCCAGTTCTCTCATGAGAGTTAGGGAATAAGCAGATATGGCTTTATGCTGCCTTCATTCACTAGGATACCTCACAGGGACTGAGATTTTGAAAGTGGTGCCACAGAAAAATGAATAGAGGCTCTCCCCTGTGGTATTCTCAGCTTCCTAAAACTGTGCTTTAGTTCAGCACTGTTATTAACACCTCCCGCAGGAAACATTTTTCCTGATTCAAGTTAGGGGTGTTTGTCACTCTGCAAATCTTCAGCTGCTTATGCCGTATCACTGTCCCCTATCAAGCTTGGCCCATTTGGCAGCAGTTACTGGCAGCCCCAAAATTTAAGCAAGCAAGGTACACGGGACTAGCATCTGAACACAGCTCCATCGGCTTTAACAGAGCTATCACCATTTACACAGACCACCAGTTATCGTGTCTCATCGATCCTCTCTCAAAGTAGCTTGTTCTCTTAATTGAATACAGCCCATTTTTCATGCAGAAGTTCCTAAGTTCTGGGGAACACCTGGATAGAACAGTCTGACTTTACAGCAGGAGACGTAAAATGGCACGTTATGCAGACCCCATAGCAGCAATGCACCCAACACCAATTTCACACTCGCAAACTCTCTCCTCTACCTTTTTTGGAAGGTCTTTCAGATAGTGGCAGCATCCGGTACACCCTGAAGGCATTGTTTCCTTTCTTTATACTTTTGTCCTTCACTTCTTCTATATCTGGCAGAGAGTTCATAGCACAGCGGAAGTTTGCTTTCCATGTCTTTGGATCAGGTTTATCTACCCCCGACTGGTATTTTCCTAAGCAAGAAAAGAGAGTTAGGCACACACAATGCATAACTGAATACCCCAGGCAGACTGATAGCAACGCAGGTTAACTCCAAGGCATTAGTCTTTGGTTCTCAAGACGGGCATTCAAACAACAGCTGAGGTTGCAAGAGCAAGCGAATTCTGCGACCTCATTCTCATGCATGTTTCTCGAACACATGATTAAAAACAGTTTCTGTTCAAGAAAGACTTAGGGCACTGCGGATCAGATGCAACTCTACAACAACGTGGAAAAGCTTGCACAGCATTTACCTTTATTATGTCTGGCTCAAATCCATAGAAACACATAAAAAGCCTAAGGGCCCAAGTCTACAAAGTGCTGAGCATGCTCTACTCCAAACAATTTTGAACCCGATCTTGTTAACGTTTAAATCAATTAAGTTTTACTGTGTACCTAAAATGCAAATGACTTATGGCCATTCAATAAAGCTGGGGAGTACTGCAGACCTTGAAAAAAGCACTTAGCCTCCCACAGATCTGGAAGCTTCAATTCATTTACTGTGTTAGTAAAAGCAAAGACATGAAAGGAGGAAAATACAACTCTTAAAGGGAAAACAAAGTGAAAACCTGTCCTGCAAAAAGAGAGTCCCAATACCTGTGTGAATTGCCCAGTTTCTAAATAAGGGAGCATCTTTTTCAACATCCCACCCATGTCTTGCAGCATGCATCCATGGAATCTGAAAAATCTTCTTCTCCTGGAAGGGAAAACAAACAGGAAATGCCGATATTGATTGACTTCAGGGATTTTCTGATGACTTTAAGTCACCCATTTAAAAATGCACTTCCAGCATCTGCAAATGTTTTGCTTCCTTCTAACCCAGTGCTGCTGTCACTGAACTCAACAGGAAAACATCCACTGGCGTCAGTGAAAGCAGAATACAGCCCCAAGTATATGAAATACTCAGATGCCCCTTCGTGGACTACGAGACTGGCAGCTTTCCAAGCTGACACATGGATAAAACATTCAGTGCTACACATTTTCTAAACATTCAAAACGAGGGCTAGTTTTGGCAGCACGGACACTTTTATGATTAAAAAAATCAGATACAAAAGTAAACAACCATAGGAACAGAGCTAATTCAAGGGATTTAGAATTCAGCCAGTAAAGCTAGCATGGTGAAAGAAAGGGCTATCTAAAATTTATGAGCTAATCAAACAGGACGTGTATCAAATGTAGACTTCTCTGCAGTGGGATAAAAAAAGATACAGGACACCCATGTGCAGGGGTGGAATTAAAAGTAGCCACACTTCTTTTAGCTCAGAAACTTGAGGTTGAAGAAAAGTAGATTTAAAGCAATCCAAAGGAAGGCCTGTTTGTTTGTTTACACAACACATAGTTAAACCAGGGCGTGCCTTATGTAGTGGAAGTATAAACTGATTCACAAAGGGAACAGAAAAACTTGTGGAAGATAAGTACACTGGTGACTGTCAAAGATGATGGGCTCATATGCAACTCCACCTCTGGGAGCACAATGCCTTTCAGAGCTCAAACAGCACGGGAGTGGGAAGAATCATATTCCCCCTGTGGTGTCTCCTGTACTCCTTCCAAGAGCACTTCACCCAGGCCATCATCAGAGATAGGATACTAGGCCAGATGGATGCTGGGTCAGATGTGCTTTCATATCATGTAACACAGGAAAGAATTGCTATGTAATGACCTAGGGGGTTGTATAAGAACACTCATGTCTGCAAAGCCATGAAAAAGGGTTTTGTTCCACAAACAAAATCCTCCTCTTGGGCAGGATACACCTCACCTGGCTTTAAATACAGATATCTTACACTGTAAGCGCCACCCCTACCGGTTTAGATTTCTTTCACAGCTAGTGAAGAGAAAAGAACTTTCAGGGCACAATTTCCTTCAACTCACCAACTGAATTACAACCCCAAATTGCCTCTTTCTCTCCATTAAGTGCAAACAACTTTAGACAGCAGCCCTTATTTAAATGACTGCTTTGTAGATGTCTAAGGTCGGCTGAGATAAATCCTTTGCCCTCCCCCCTTCCTCCAACAACAGCTTTTCTTCCTTGTCTGTCAGGTTAATATTTCACTAATGTCAAGGTAAGGCTTATTTCCTCTCCTTTCTGGGTGATCTTTGCTTTTTTGAGCCTGCATTTTTTTGTCACCTTCAACTATTTTCTCCAGTCCCTTCCCATTTACTTTCATTTGTTCAGAACCGCATTCTTCCCTTTTTGCTTCATCTTTTAATTTGGTGAAATCACAGATCTAACGTGTTCTCCATTCTCCTGCACACTCTCACACACTCCTTCCTTTTCATCCATTCTTCATCATTTGCCTCACATGCCTTTTGCCTCCTATCTCTTCCCCCTCTACATATTTAAAACATCTTAGAGATATGCTCTCCTCTTTCCCCAAGTACAGTTGGTCTAAAGAAAGTTTCAACCCCACTTTCCTGTGGTCCACAGCTCTACTGTGTTCATCACCGTGAGAATAAGCTCTATTGCCTTTACTCTCCTGCAGACAGTGATCAGCCTGGAAAAAAATACAGGCCCATTAAAAAAATCTACAAAGAACTGCATGAATAGACCAGACTAAAAAGTCTTCTCATGTTTGGTGATAGGAAGAAGTTTCAACAACGCTACACGATGCTACAGAGGTTATTCAATTGATTTCATATTCTGCAATGACATCCAAGAAGTTCTTTAGGAACTTGCAGACTGAATAAGACTACAGATATAGCACCATGTCACCATCAGTGGTACTCACTGCTTCAACGAAGGTGCAAGGACCTTCTCAACTGCAGTCTACGTGTTCGTTACAGAAAGTTCTTCCTAATTCCAGGTGTCTGGGAGCACAAGGGCTTACAGCAAATTGTAATACAAATAACAAAATCTTAGAATCTATATGTATTATAACTTTAAAATATAAATAATTTTACATACAGAAACATTTTCTGACCAATTATGAAAAAAATCTGATTTTCTCTGAAGCCCCACAAGACTGCTTACTGCAACGACACCATGTGGCTGTGGTTCCACGGCGTTCTGCTCTAGTTCACCTAGATCCCCCCTATTTAAATATTATTTTTTTATTTCACAAATCCTTTTCCAGTTCATGTTTATTAATAATGAGATTAATAGGAAAAGGCTCAGCACTGATTTTTCTTAGACTTGGAAAATCAAGAGCTCTCTAATGCTGCACTTCATCACCGCACGTTCGTGTAGGAGTCTTGAGTTTGTATAAAAAGTTAGGCTCACCCAAAGTCAAAAGCACAACCCAGAAAACTGCTGCTGCATAACAGCAATTGCTGCCACAATCCAGTGGGGATATCGAAAGGGAAAAGGTGTCACATTCTTAGAAATAAGCAGGAAGAGGAAAACGGTATTGAACACTTGAAACCCTAACAGTGCAAAACACTCCAGGCAGGTGAATGAGCATGAGATCACAGATTAGTTAGAAAGTCACAGGACACATTTTAAATAGTGACCTCCATTTGGACGGTAATACTCCAAGCAGCCATCAAAGCAGCTGGCTGCCTCTCGGCTCCCGTTACAGCTACTCTGCATGTTTTCACTCTAATTTCCTTTTCCAGATCCATGAGGGACGCTGACCTCCCATTATCCCCCTCCTCACACCACCTCTGCCCTCTGCTGAACTATGTAATTTCCTTCACGCCTTCCAGTTTGCCTCCCAGGGATGGTAAAGAAATTCCCCTTCTCCCTTACGCTGTTCAGCAGGATAAAATGTTCACTAGGAAGGTGCACAAGGATTTATTTTTTAAGCCCTGTAGAGAAGGGCTTGTTCTGGTGGGGAAAACATTAACAATGCAGTGCAGAACAAAGCAGGAGGTATAATGTGATTAACTG
Source organism: Aythya fuligula (assembly GCF_009819795.1). NCBI lineage: Eukaryota > Metazoa > Chordata > Aves > Anseriformes > Anatidae > Aythya > Aythya fuligula. Next base: position 20,418,185 of record NC_045562.1, on the reverse strand, counting down.
ACAGCAGAGGAAGGAATTAGGTAAGTCAGTTGTTACCTGACTTGTCATTTTTAAATGAGAGAGGTTTAATTCCTTCCTCGGTCTGGAAAAAATTCCCAAGAAAAGGCAGCCAATGACAAACATAGAGCCATATTCATTTCTTCACTAGTTAAATCTTATTTCCTTAAGAGCTGTGCACACAAGTGAGTGCCATTCTCTTGCAATCTGCCCCGTCTTCTTTTGTCCTTTGCCAAACTGACTGAAATATACAAACCCTGAAATCCTACAACTTCCAGAGTCAGTTCTGTCTGTACCGAGCGTGCTGTGACACACATGACACTTTATCATAGATTCCATGCATGGCTTTGTTTACGGTCAGGATTTACAGTAAAAATAGAAATATTTTTGGTTTAATGATTCATTGTTGGAATGGATTTTTAAGCATTTTTAAACAGAAACGCTCAGAAGTGCAATTAGCTTGAGCACAATAAAAGCAACTTGGGATGATACCAAATCTGAGGGTAGAGTGGGGAATCGGAGTTTAACAAACGTCAGTGCAGGCCACGTAGCCTGGTGCACTCCTCCTGATAGGGGCCAGAGCTTTGCTCTAGAAAAAAAAAATACTCCATTTCAAAATGCTTTATTTGTGAGACAAGCATTGATCAATGTAGAATATGCTAACTAAGGACAAAATCCCCTACCGACTCTTGCATGCAAACAGCTTACGCCAGAAGCACAAGGCAGAAACCGCTGCAACAACACAATCAGAGAGCTGCCAGCACTGAACAACGTGACATGCCTTGCAACACGCCTTTGTAGGCTACTGGACTGAACTTAAAGAGTGAATCCCTTAGCACAGAGGCTGTGTTTTCACACTGCAGAGCAAGTATGTTTCCAGGATGTACTGAGAAAGGTTACACGAACATAACCTGCAAACACCACCACTACATTTAACAGTAACTTGCTCCAATCTGAAATACTGTGCCCTGATGGAGAAATTATTCTGGAATCAAACAGAGATTTTCCGGAAAGGACAGCAGAGGTGGATCATTAGCAGGAGAGACCTGACACAGAAGTAGAGATAGTAAAAGAGAAGAATCCATAGGGACCTGAATATGGTATTCGTATTACAAAGACAACAGTAAAAGCTGCTCTCTTCCTCCTCTTCAACTATGACCCCATTATGCAAGAACAAGGACCTACTCAAATTCACAGGGCAGGTAACTTGGGAATGGATAAAGCAATATTTATTTACCCAGTCACAGCATGTGAGAGTTACTGTTGCAGGATGTTCCTGAGAAAAAAAAAAAAATTGCAGTCGAAATTTATAGGGCTGCTGATAATTTTATAGTCACAAGTGTTTTTAGCTTTGGAAGCTGAAATAAAAATATTAATTGCCATTCTCCAGTGTTAAAAATTAACATCTAAGCCCAACATCTACTATCACAGGGAGAATACTAGACAAACTAGACTAGTGTCTTAACCAGAATGGCAGTTTCTATGGTTCTGCACCCACTTTACTGCATTTCTATTCATTTTGATGATAATGTGGGCTTTGTAGTTAAAACTGCTCCATTCTTTTCAGTATGGTGAATTGCACTTCTGCATACTGCAGAACACAGGTAGTATTTTGGGGGTTTATACTGTTCAAAATCTCAAATACACCGTTTTATTCAGCCAATTAAGAAGAGTTCTAATTGGGTCCTAACATTTTGGAGTTGTGTTCACAGAGTATCTAGTGAACTAGATACTAGTGAACTAGTATCACTATGAGTCCTGGACAAGGAATAGTAGTTGGGGGCCTGGTACAGAAAAACTTATCTGATTTTTTCCCAGGTTCGCTGCTTTGAGAAGTGTAAGAGCATTCACCCAATTCTGAAAGAAGAGTCCATCACTTCAACTCGGAGGTTAATGCAAAATACACTATTCCACCTCAGAAGAGCATTTTGTTCAAAATCTCTCTGATGCTACTTGGTGAGCAATTTGTTCCAGCTTAAAAAAAAAACAAACAAAAAAACTAACGGAGTCTTTGGGACGGTTTTTTCAAAAGAGTTGGAGGAGGGAAAATGCTTACAAACAAGCCACAAATCTAGCAGGCAAATACAGAGAGCTTCAGATCTGGAATGTGAGCCCAGAAGAACAGGTTCAGCAGGAAGCATTCAGCTTTGCCCTCCCTTCTTATGTTGCCCCCTCGAAAACCAGGAACACCGATTTACTTATGCAAACCTCTGACACTGCTATTAAGCACCTTTTTCACACACACACACACACACACATGTGCACGTGCGCACACACCTTACCTTATTTATCCATTTCAGCCCCGGTATTGTGTTAGAATTTATTTGTTCTTCCAGCCATGGGCGCATCCGCATTCTTTCGACAGGCATTGTTACCTGCACTGCAAGGAGCTGAAGGGAACAAGGGACAACGTTACTTGTTTTCCTGGCAAAACCGTGGTTCCCCCATCTACCAGCACAAAATACAGACTTATTAAAGATTTGCAGGCATTGAACAATCGTAAACATTATGCAGACTTTGGATCTGTGTAGAAGCCTCCCCTCGGAGTAACAGAAACCGTAAAGCTTTCTCCTCAGAAGAAAACAGTCTCGGTACACCTGTATTAGTACACCCTTCACCTGAAGGCACAAGGCAATAGCAACAGCTCTTCTGCTTATACAGGCAGGACACCAGAAGCCACAAAGAAAATCTGTTATGCTCCAAGAGCCCTCTTTTTTTGGCCCGTGTACCTGTACTTGTAGAAGACTTTTTTTTTTGCTACAAAAAAAAAAAAAGTAACCAAAGGAAAGCAAAACAAAACAAAACAAAACACAGGAAACACTGCTGTACTAGCTAAAATGATGTATCTACTGACTCAAGTGTTTTCAGATGGCTGCTTCTGTCCCGTAGACCTGATTAAGAGAATGAAAAATATATTCACATCGCAATTATTTTCAGACAAGTTTGGTTCTGGCTGCACAGGACAACCCCTTCCAGCTTTCTCTGATCAACCCTGCCACTGATTTTTTTACTACATTTCGATACTGCTTGGCTGGGAAGCGAGCGCTCCACAGCCCCTCAGCTGCACCAGGCCGTGTCACACTACTCAGCAGGGCTCAAACCGACGTCTTTCTCTCTCACACACACGTGCACGTGACCCTGATGCCATTTCCCTGTTTAGAACGGTAAATTATTGACATAAGAGTCCAAAGTCTTGAAGCCAAGACAGATAATTTAAAAAACATTAACCTATCTCAGGCACCACTCCGAAAGTGCCAACCAGCACTAGATGCAGATGAAAGCACCGCATTAAACTCCTGTTAAGCAGCCTGCAATCAATCATTTCCACGTGCAAGTACTTGCATTTAGGCTTCTTCTTCTCTCCCCCACTACACCAGGCTCAGCTCCTTCCTTTCCCCTTTGTTCTTTACATCTGTGCTCACTGCATCATCCGTAACTTCTCTGCTCTGCTATTCTTGTCACCTTTGATCTTAAAAAAAAAAAAAAAAAAAAAATGAAAACACAGGAGAGAAAACAAAAAGACTAGGCTACATATTTGAAAGCACACAGCAATGACACAAATGTAAATGGGTTTGTTCTTTTTTCCTATGGGAGTACAGGCATCAGGCAGACTAACAATTAGGCAGTACCAAGCCCACACCCAGCACAAGAGGAAGAAAAACGTTCAAAGTTTCCTCTCATTGCTCTGAGGACATGTATTTCCTGAAACTAACAGGGAATTAAAACCTGAGAGCAACAATAAGGCTCCCTGATATGCTCAGAGAATTTACCAGCCGCAGCGCTCATGCTAATCTCTTAGCAAACTTATTGGCATTTTATTTATTGCTGTGCAGAGCTGGTCACTATAGCTTCAGCCTCAGCCTTTTCCAATGACCAAAAATGTCTAAAATAGCTCAGAAAATATTTGCAACTGCTCGGCTCCCTTTCAGATTCATTTCAGATATGAAAAAGCAGCCAGCCCCAGAGCCCAGCAATGGTCGGATTCCGCTGCAAAGCCCCGGCCTGTGCAGGAGCAAAGCAGTTTTCTGAGTGATGGCGGCATGCTCCTAAAATGCACGATACCCTTTTCAGATATGCAAAAGTACGGGCCCTTTTTACAGCGCAGATGCACGCAGGCCCCAGCAGCCCTTCCAGCACCAACTGCCTTATCTCAATCACACAGTACCATCATCTCCCTCCCACTCAAAGCGGGGTCAAAGCTAAAAAATGCAAATGACTGTACTAAAAACGCGAGCACATTTCTATTCATCTGCCAAGGAAGGAGCATGTAGATGCAACTATCACTTTACATGCGTTGCTTCTTGAGATTTCTTTAAATATATGTGAGCTTTGAGATAATTCCTGGAAACCCCATGTACAAGCTCCAGAGCTCAGTCTGAGCGCTCCCGTTTGCAGCGGGACACGTCTCGTGTTGTGGCTAATGAGCCTCTAAGACAAATTTCAAGCCTCTCTGAACGAACCAATTAGGCAAAAGGTGAGGAAGTCGTCTTGAAGGCAGCAAATCCCACTTGGGACAGGAAAAAAAGGTAAAAGCTGCATTTGTGAACAAGCAGTGCACTGCAGGAGAGGAGAAAGCTGCCAACGTTACTACAGGGAAGCAGGTCCTGCCCAGGGTGGCAAGGTCGAGCCATTTGTCTCGCCCGTGCCGTGTCCCCAGGGGCTGCCCTGCTGTTCCCCACAGATGTGGCGGGCTCCATGTCCTTCCCAGCGCTCAGAGGCCTCCGGGAGCAGCAGGGCACCTGCAGCCGTCAGCTCACCCCTTCACAGCCATCACCCGCCCCGCACCAAATTAATCGGAGGTGGTCAGGAAAGCCGTCTGGCTTGCGAGCGGCTCCTGGGATCTGTTTATCTGAAAGTAAAACCAAACCTGGCTAAAAATAAACCCGGCGCGATGTCCAGCTGGAAGGAAGCGTGGGCTTCTTCTGGGGAGCCATGCTCCGCTGAAGGGCGAAGGCAGCGTGCTGCTGGTAGCCCAAACACAGCCCCTGCTCCTCTGCGGCCACGTGAGGCAGAAAATACAGCCAGAAGACACTCCCAGACACAGTGCCCTGGGACAGCACCGACCACAACGGCACTAAAACGTAGCGGGGTTTTTAGCAGTTGCACGTCAGCAACATCTCTGCAACGAAAATAACGAGTCAGCTCTCTCTAGCAATCCTCTGTGTGAAATGAAGGTGCCACGTCTTCCCTCCAGAGCTGTCAAACCTGTGGTTTGCTCGTAAAGGAAGAAACGCCACGATCTGCCGGGCCTTGAAGGAGCCTCCGTGTTTCAGTACTGCCTCCCGGTACGCGTAACGTGGTTAAGAGGCAGAGCTGATGGCTCCTTTCTGTGCTGTTTCTCTTGTTGTAGCCTCCACTGTTGGCTTTGCAGGGAGAACCTCAAGCCCATCTCTCAGTGACAAACACCTTCTGCCATCCAAAGTCATTCCAGTTTTTAAAGACCCCTGAAATTCTCTGAAGCAGGCAGCAAAGGCACATGAAGTTTCACCGGCCATCACTTAACATAAAGCCATCTTTGCCCTAGATCAGCACATATTAATGAAGCCCGAAACGAAGGGGAGCCACACAAAACACAAGGCCAGCCTCCAGCATCTCTTTGGGGAGGAAAATGCTCAGCGCTCCCACAGACCCGTGCTGAAATCAAGCTTTCTGGCACCACGTCGAGAATCGTTTCTGTTTGTTTTCAATTCTGGTTCATAATTGTCCCGTGGTGGGGGGAGGGAAAGAAGAATCGCCAAGAAACACAATCAACTGCTAATTTTCCTAAGAAAACATTGTTCTGTCCTACAAGGGGAGGACTCCTTTAGGCATGAAGGGAGGCCCACCTACCGGGAATTTGCTTTGCAAAGGCTTGCCACTCCTAGCAAGAAAGCCAGTTGTCACGAACCACAACTTGTAACCGTACACATATAGAAATGTATGAAGCCTGACAGCTCTGTTAGTATCATTTCCCTTCTCTTGCTCCATTTTTATCACACACCTCTTCTTAATTGGGGTCAAAACCAGTGGCTGTGGGAGCAGAAACACACTGATGGGCACTAAGAGATGAACGACATCACCCCCTTGAAGGACAAGCGTTGAGCACAGCAGACATGTAGATGTACCAAATACCACACGGCACTATTAATACTACAATAGCACGATAATAGTATTTTGACCACTTTTGAAGGTTTGAGCTAGTTCTGCAGTCAGCTCAGTCTTTTTTTTTTTTTTTTTTTTTTTTTTTTTTCAAATAGATACCACAGAAACGCGGTGAAATCTCCTCCCTGACAAGCTATAAACTGTCCTAATCCTGCAGACGTGACTCAGAGGAAAAGCGTTGTGGAAGACAGTGAGCACGGGAGCTCTGAAGTCAGGCCAGCACAACCCAGTTACAGACACACAAACCTGGAGGAGGCCAGCCAGAGCACGGCTCCTGCTGCCACGTCTTGGGTTTGAAAATGAGCTCTCTGCACTGAAATCCTAACAGCAGCCTGGGCTCAGGCGTACAAACCGACCTCTTAAAGGACACGGCTGAAGGAAAAGAGTCACAACAATGTTAAGGGGCATAACAACATTCTTACAAGTAGTAGTACAAAGGGCATTCGGCAAGTAGCTGTCACTACACCACCCTTAAGACGTAGTAAGTCATAGTGAATTTTAGCTCCGTGCTTCTCTGAAAGATGTATTTTTCCAAGTTTCTTTACGTAAAACTCTTCAAAAGGAAACCCAGAGTACTCATTTGTTTTTAAAGAGAAGTTATAAAAATATTTTCAAGAGATATTTCCCTTCAAAGAAATATTTAAAAAGCTGTAAATGATGGTTGGGTTATATTCTACATAAACATATAGCTTTAAATATTTTCACTCAATAATGTTCAATAAAGAGCTTGTAGTCCTCCCTATTGTCTGCTAAAACGTACCAGCAAGTTTGTTTTTTCCTCGATAACACTGCTGCCATACAGAAAGTACAGCCTTGGAGAAGGCAGGGCTCTTCAGTAGAATTATGGCAGCTGTAGAGAGAAAGTGAAAGCAACAGCACAGCATGTATTAAAACTGAGCAGTACAAGATGTTCCATTCCCTTCAGTTTCACTCTGTCTGTCAGCATCTGGATAACTGAAAAGACACGTAGGTTATCTCAAAACCACAAACTACTCTATGCCTACATCATGGATATTTTTGAAATTTACTTCTACAGAAGTAAGAAGAAAAAGAAAAAAAAGCATTTCTTTTTTCCCTGTCATAAAGTACCCATTTAAAAGATTTGGAGATGGAAATGTAGCCCATGGTTGTGAGAAGGTAAGGTGGGAGAAGATACTCAGAGGTGCATTTGGGAAGTAGGTCACAGCCTTTCCCCAGAACTGTGAAAAAACATCTGTTCCCCAGAGGACTTGTGCAAAATATTGAAATATACTATTTCTCTTTTATCTGTGAATAGACAACTATTCTAAATATTAAAAAATATTCTAAATATTAAAAAAAAAAAAAGGAAGTAATCTCGTGTTTGTGTTTTGCTGATAATTACTCCCTTTGTTTCCTAATGCTGATGCACTTCAGAAAAGCATCAATCACCCTGTGTAACCAAACAGATATGCTGAAATGAGACCATACGCTAATTTTAGGATTCAGGGAACTGGATTCTGTTTTTGTCCGTGTGCCAAGAGTGTTCCAGGATACAAAGAAACATGATCTTATTCGAAGGAACAGTACTTACAGCAAAACTCTGTCCCTCGGTCACAGCTTGGACTCTGCCTTCACACAGGATTTTGTGCACAGGACCACCCTGTGTCTTTTCCTGGGTAAGAAAACCTGCTAATGTGGCCTGGTCAGAAATACTTTGAAACGTGACTGAGGTTTAAACTGAAACACACACCACTGAACTGCAGCTACTCTGACTTCGGGCACCTGAAATCTTCCTGGCTGCGGCCTCCAGGAGACCCCAGCTTTTCGTACCTTCTGAAAGCAGAAGGAAAGCCTTCCCACTGACACTGCACGGGAAGAATTAACGTGCCTGCTTTCTGACAACCCCACATTACGCAAATACACATATCTTCCTTGGAACCACCAGCAGAACACTGAGTTAAAGAAGCATTAGTAAATGAGGAAAAGCGCACATACCCATTCTCACAGTAGCCTGGGCTAGGGGCTCCAAATAAAACCCTGAAGCTCTTGGAGCTGTAAAATAGAGATACAAGGCAAGAAAGTACAGGGAAGCCTAGAAAAGACTATCTAGATTCATGGACAGTTAGACAGCAAACCTTCCTTCTTTGGTCTTTTAATCTCATGTATTTATGGCGCCTCTTCTGCTCCCTACGAATACTGACACTATTAAATAGGGGCAGAGGAATCAACCCGGCACGCTGCTGCACACAAGGGAGATGCAGGAAGGTAGAAGGATAAAAAAAGCCCTTGTGTCCTCAAGGGCTGGAGGGTGAAAAACACCCCAACCAACCCACCATTCCCTGCAAAAGAACAAAACAAAGGCAGCAAATACCTCCAGTGTGTACAGCAATCGGCATCACAGACTGCATGACAAACATGCCCAGGAAAACGTACAATGGGAACTCATACTGTATAGAGAGTGTGTTTCATCAGCCCTATAGCATTTCTGTTCCACCCAAAGGGTGTTAACACGTCCTGGCTGGGATTCAGACATTACACATCAAAACAGACTCTTTCCTTTGGTTTCCATGCACAGCTGAGTTTCCCTCGGCAGCAAGGACGTGAGCTGTTATTTTGCAGTGATCTCAGGCATCGCCGAAGGTAGCCCTCGGACCTACAGCCTCCAGCTGCACTGAGAAAAAGCCACGGCATTTTAATTCAACTGAACCAGGAGCCTGGTCAGTGCCTCTGGATAGGGCTGCTATGAAATAACGCTTCGGTTTCCCAATACCTACAATAAATTTCCCTTCCACTGGCTCTTATGTTGAACATTATCATAAGATTAAATAACACGACGTCTGTTGCTGAGCCCATTCACTTCTTTGGCACCACAGTGACTTACATCAGCTGGGAACTTGGCCCAGCCTTCCAACAAATAGATTGTTAGAGATCATGTCTGCAGTATCTGTGCCACGAGGATCATCTGTACACACACGGGTGTCTGCAAAGCTGGGGACAACACAAAGCGATTGCTTCACTTCCAACTTCAAGGGAATACTTTGTTTCCTGTTGATTTTTTTCCCCTTTGTTTCCCAGGTCTTGCCCTGACTCGAGATGGAGATGATGATCAGTTTCAGATGGCGTCGGGATGACAGCAGCTCTGCGCAAGCGACAGCCAACAAGCGGCGTGTGATCACAGAAATCTCCTTCCCCGGCACCTCGGAAATACAGCCACAAGCTTCACCTGATTTATTTACTTCTTCAGCTCTTGTTTTACGTCTGGTGACGGCTGGGGGTTTGTTTCCAGCATCTGGGATGGCCAAGGACTTTTCCCCCGCAGGCTGCCAGAAGAAAAGGTGGTCGTTTTTCGGCGGTGGATCCCTCCTTCGCTCAGCCGAGTTTGGGAACAGCTTGTTTACAGCAAGAAAACCGCTGGCACGGCTGTCAGGCAGCAATTAATTCCTTGCACTGGGGAGCAGTTATCCCCAAATAAATCAATTTTAATCTGGAATTAACTGCTCACACACGGATTCACTCCTGAACACCCACATACAATAGCTGATGCGGCTTAGCCGTGCCGGTCCCTACGCGCCGCAGCCAAACCCTGCGCCTTCCTCAGGGCTGTCAGGAAAAGGCAGCGTTTGACAGCTGATTCATAAGGAATTTTCCAGGCCTATGAAAACTAGGAGGCTGTTAAGGCTCAAACAATTACCAAGAATCACTTCTTTTATCATACTAATGCAGCTCAACAGCGTTTTTAAAGTCTTTCCATGGCTCTGTCAGACCAATGCTCTCTCAAAGTGCGCTGTGAGGAGGCTTACAGGAGACGTCCAGCCCTAAAACACTGCCGAGCACACTGCGTTTCCTACACAAAGCTGTTTTTTTCTGAAAGAAACACAAAATCATACATACAAGTATCTACAAGATCGGGATCCTGAACTGTAAAAACCCTTTCTAAAGCCTGGGCAGACACCATCTCCACGTCCTGCCCAGCACTTCTCTGACTAAGTACACGGCCGGAGCTGTACAGGACACCACGAATTAGACAAGCAGCCACTGTAAAACACAAGTCCTTAATCACAACGTCCCCACACTGGCGGCTTGTGGCAAGCCTCCAGAAAAGATGGTTACTCTTTAAAGGCACTCGGAGAAGCAGAAAAATGATTTTGGACAGCGAACGCTGAGAAGCGCGTTCAAGGAAGAGTTCTCACATTCACTGGCCATGACCTGAACCTGATGTAATCCACCTCGCTCAGATTTGACTTGTTTCCCATCGCCAGCTCTGTTTGGATAACATACTGTTCTGCGACACACAGCAAAAACTATTTGCACACTACACTAAAGTACAATTTAGTATTTGCTCAAAGCTTTCGTTTTATTGTCTGGGCAAAGGCAGCTTCTACCACCGGAGTTAATATCTAACCCACACCTACTTTTGCTACCCTAACTTCTAATCAGCAGCATCCAGAGAGCAGGAGAAGTAAACCACCTCTGCTTAACCTTGTGGTGAACACCGAAGCCAGTCCTTTCCATAAATCAGTTTCTCCCTCACTTCCACCAGAAGGGACAAATCCCAAATCCCTGACTGCGACGGTGCAATTATTAAAGAGAAGTATACGCTATTTCGGTTTAGGAAAAAAAAAAATAAAAAAAAATCTCTCCCACTCACTTAACATGCTTGCTTTAAAGACAGACCACAGAAGGCACAGACTTGGGGGCTGGGATACTCTGAATCATCCACACTGTGAGCTGGAAACATGTCTGTCACATGCACTTATTTATGCCTACAAAAATAGCACCATGAAAGAAGCAGATGTGTGAGCACAAAAACTAACTTAAATTGAGTTAGTTATTACAGAGATATTGGCCCGAACCCGAGAATTTAACAGAGAAATGTCTTTCTTTTGTTCGCCCGCTTTAAAGGTTTGCTTTTACAGAGCACCAAGTACTAAATGCTTAATGCTGACACTTGTTGAAACAGTATGGTGTAAGCTTCCTTTTCACAAAACCATTACTTCCCACCACCACAGGGCACGCAGGAACTTCTTCATTCATTCACGTTGAGCTATGAATGGTTAATAGGCTCCCTTGCAAAATTTGTTCTTGGTTTGATGTTTTTGTGTTGGTCACAGGCTAACGGCAACAAGACAGCTTCAATTCCTGATCCGCAGCAGCTATTTCTATCTTGGAAGTTTCCTAAAATACTACTGAGCTAGAGTGAGACCACTGAACTCATCTTCATTTTGCTTCTAAGCAAGGTAAGTGTTTTAAACTAAACAAAGCTCGTCTTCACCAGCTTCCCCCATGAGTCTCAAACCTCCAGAACAGTTTCGGCATCCAAGGAATTTAGTTCTGATACGCCTGAACATAACGCTTGTCAAACGTGTGAGAACTAAATCTCTGGAATTGAAGCCCTTCCTTTTACCCTCGTACAGCTTCAGAAGGGCAGGGATGGTCCACGCTTCTCCCCAGTACCCAGACAACATTTTATTCAACACATTCCAGGAAGACACATCCCCACCTATGAGAAGGATACTCATTCAAGTTCCTGTGGCCGTCTTTTGACTAATTTACCAACAAGTTCCCAAAGTCACACAGGACCTTCTAACTGCTGGCTGATCCACGGGAACTGAGCGAGACCCCTTCCCAGCCCTTTCAGGGGACCAGCAGAGCTGACAGCAGATAGCATTGTTGTGTTACTGTTGATCTGGCCCAGATCTCAGTGGATGACCCCAAAGATGAAAGAAAAAAAAAATCATACATTTTATACCTGATCCTATTAACAACTCAGATCTCAACACGAATACATTTCAAGCATACCTGCCATCTGAATGACCCCCTCATCATATTGATGTTATCACCTGTATTTCTCTTTCTGTACCCTCTTGCCACGTTTCCAAATGTTACTTCCATAAAAGACGAACACACACTGCACAGAGCACTGCAGGGTCATCACACTGACCGCTGGACGGGAAAGGAGTTACCTGGAAAACCTGGGAAAATTGCTCTTATTCCTTATTGTGCATTCTGCTAAAGCAATGCTGCCCTGTAGAGCTCAAATTTACTAACAGAGAAAACAAAAAATAATACTGAAATCCTCTTCATAAAGTTCAGCTCTCGTGCTTCTTTGCTCTGTGTTTATTTTCTCATTTTTGCCAACTGGGAAACGAAAACCAATGGAGTCAGTTTCACTTTTGTTTATATTTGGTTTCAATTTTATCCTCAAGTTTTGCTTTCATGTTTTTACCATAACAATGTTTGGATTTCAAATCCTGCAGGAAAGCTTTCAGTAGCTTTAAAGTATTTGTCTCCTATCCCCCCCTTTTTTTTATTCTCTGGAATTATTTTTATTCTAGATAAACTTTTTAAGATGCTGTCACAATTCTGGAATGCTTGTGGTAGGGGCACTGTTTTGATTTTTTACAAATGCATATGCCACATCCAATTTAATTCAATAGTTCGGTACTTTCCACTTGATTCATCTCCCTGCTAACATAAAGCACTCAGAATAACACCTTAAAAGTAGGAGCAGCCAGTGCACCACACGGACAGAAATGCATGTTACATATGTGCATCGAATGTGCATACAGACCAAAACGTGCTGCTACTTCACCTCATTGATGAATTAGGGCATTATCTTGCTTAGATAAAGCTGTAAGAGGTTTGCCTGTAGCGCTGTCAAGCAATGTCTAATATTAACAGAACTATTAGAATACCGATTTCATGTTCCCTGTGCTCATCAAGCCCCTCCACTCGCAGACACCCTTCCGTACACATCAGAAAGCAGAACTTAGCCACGCTTTCAGAGTTTCCTAAAACAAACCGTAAGCAAACCTTCCTTCTTTTGTGCTATGTCAGTGCTAGGCACGCAGGTCTTTAAAGGCTGCTTAAAATAATATCACAGCAGAACGGAAATGGTTAGACAACATCCACTGTCAACTGCGGTTCAAACTAAGGGACAAATGCAAATGCTCTTGCCACAGCTTAACTCCATTCCTAACACCAGATATAGCTACAAATCAAACCTGTAAAGGTTACCTGAACACCTCTGAACCCATGATCTGCCCTGTTCTGTAAGGGGCGAGAACATGGACATGAGTGCTTCTAAGCACAGCATGAAAGCCAGTAGCCTGTACAGCAACAACAGAATGCTAAAATCATTTAAAGTCAGAATTAGTTCTGTACCTTGGGTGAAAAAACATGTCACAAGGAGGTGGATTTGCTCCTGGGTGCCTGTGTCCAAGCTGCAACAAGATAAAACATCTGCTTTGTGCTATAGACTGCTGTACTTTCGGTGTAGTCTGCCCCAAGCAAACAACGGGGCCAGAAGATCTCCAACACACACAAACACCGGCTTGCAGCGTATTACACACAAGAAACCGAACATTACTCCCTCATTCACCACTTCTGCATTTTCTTCCCAGCTCATTTGAAAAAACAAGCATTCTTCGTCAGCTCCAAGAAGCTGAAAACATAACCAGCACTAACTGAAAGAGCAAGCTGGGTGTTTTACAGCCTATCAGTGAGCAACGTGTGCTGTACAACGTGTCAACTGTGCTATACACAAAACATGTAACTTTATATATATACCAATGTAGACATTAAACTCTTAACATGCTTCCCTTCCTCTAACTGTCAGGAATTGCTAATAGTCAGTGCTCGTTTTTCCTATTGGCTATTTTAATCTTAACACACGAGCTCACATGGTGAAAGCAAGGAAGAACCTTCAGCCAGTTTGTAAGTAATAATTCAACAAAACTTCTGAAACAGAAGGGGAAATATAACTATATTGACTGTTTTTTGTGTTTTTTTTTTTTTTTTTTTTTTTTTTTTTTTTTTTCCATAATGTTATTGTTACATAAGGAATATGCAACGTAATAAATCTGTTCTTCTCATGCACTGTACCCAGAATCTTTTCGGTTTGCTAATTTTTTGTTTTCCTTTCGCACTTGTGATCTCAAAGAGCAAAACAGAAAACGTATTACACTAATCACGGTTTATAGTAATAAACCTTCTGTAAACACTACCTTATGGCTTATATCCTCAATATCACAATTAGTGTAGGTAGGCCTTTGAAGAACGGAGCTTTACAAGGTCAATCTTTAACAAGTCACAGAGATAAGTCAGTGTCCCACAAAAAGAGCAACAGGAGATTAGTTCTGTTCCTTTATCTACAAACAGATCCTGCCTTTCAATACTTAAGATCCACGAAACATAAACTGAGGTTCTAATGAGCTAATAATGAGGTTCTAATCTTGAAACCAGCATTTTGCTGAATACCACGGTGTCAGCGCACACACGGTGCATTTAACCTGGCTGCAACTTGTGTCTGTTAACAAGTCCAGGGGTAACATGCGTAGACTGAACAGGATCATCGTGGAAAACATTTTTGTTCTCAGGAAGTTTCCTGAGAACTTATAGCACAAAACTCACGTAACAAAGGCCAACACACAGTCTATGGAATCAGTCTATGGACCATTTTTTATGCCTGTGCTTCTTACTCTTGTGGCGAAAATTCCCTCACAGTTTTCAGGAAGAATCCTGGCTCAGGCCTGCAGTGACCTGCGGATACTCAGTGCTCAGCGTTTGAAACTGAACCGCACTGACTGCTAAGCCGTGCAGCAAGTTTCTCTTCCACACACTGCCTAATTGCTCGTCAGCCTACGTCAGCCCGTGACATGCGTGACACGTGAGGCAGTGCGCGCCGCGATTTATTTACTGCACGACAAACACCTCCTCCTCTAGTGAGGCTGCCTCCCATTCCTTTTACGTGGGTTGTGTTTACCTGTGCTGTTCCCTGCTGCCTGTTCACTGCCTCAGGATGCTAATGATTTCAAGGAACACTCCCACATCCTCTTCTGTCACCTCTTCTCCAAGCTAAGGCTTCTGACTCTCTCACAAAAGCTGCTCCATGCACTTGATCGTCCTTGATGCCCTTCTCTGCAGGCCGTCAAGTCTTACTATGTCCTTTCCAAGGTGGGGGAACAGAAATTGTTAACGCTGTTCAGGAGAGGGGAGTAACATGGACTTAGGGTGGCATGACAGTGTTTCCTATTCCATGTTGCACTCCTTCCTGATAATTCCTAAGCTGCCCTCTGCTTTCTTAGCCACTACTGGGCACAGAGCTCACTTTTTCACAGGATTACCTGTGTTCTGTGATTTGTTCCCAAGTAAAAATAGTTCAAACTTCACTTTTGTGTGTAACATTAAGATTACATTCTTGTCCATGTGCCTTACATCTCGTAAGTCTGTACCAAATCTCATTGCAATCTTACCCCTGGACTTTCAGCACCATGAGGTCCTTCTGCAGCCTTTCAGAGGTTTTACCACTCCGAACAGCGAGTCAATACCATGAGCTAATTTGTTGCATCACCACCTCTCCCTTCCTGCCCCCGCTGAGTGGCACGGACTCTAGACCAGCTCCTGGGGGATGAGCTGAGCCTCCTCTCATGGAGCAGACCTTGCAACCAGCCCTGCTCTGAGGAGGGCTGTACTAAGCAGACCTCCACCACGGCTCAGCGATGCCTTGAAACAACCCCAGAAGCCTCGTGAGGCACAGCTTCTCCTCCTCAAAGGCCCAGTCTGTTGTCGGTGTATCACACTTGTACCTCCTGCTCACTAATCCTGTTCACCAAACCCTGGCAAACAAATAACAACAAAAAAAAAAAGGCAAAAAAACACAAAAACAACCACACGTAAGTTCCCAGTCTCCCCATAAACCTTGAAAAACTGGCGTCTGATTTGTCACCTCCTATTCCTGGAGCACCAAGGCCAAGTCTAAGCCACAAGTTACACAAGAGGCGATGTATCAGCAATTTTCATCGTCTAAGTTCTTCCAAAAGTTTTGAACAAGGATTGCCTCCTCCCATCTGTTTTATCCCTCACCTCAGTTTGCTCTGATACCCTCTCTTACAGACACGTCAGTTTGAGAGAAATCCTCAAACAGGCTCACTCCTGCTTAAAAGGGGAAAAAAAACCTCTAGCAAGGGAATGTTCCTAAACTCTTCCTTAGTGAAACAAGACTCAAATAACTTGTTTCACTCTTCTGTTATGACTTTATCTTCCTTGGGCACTCCTTCTACACTTGGATCATTTATCAGCAGGCTTCCTGCTTTTGATGCACTTCAAAGGGGATTTATTGTTTGTTTTCATGCTTTTAGCAACTTGTTCCGTGACTCTTTTTGGCCTACCTTATTGTGTTTAACGCAGATTTTATGTTCTTTTCCATCTTTCTCGTTTGAAGGCAAAGCATTAGCTTGTTGAAAGATGCCTTTTTACTTCAGCTGATCTCCTTCACTTTGCTTTTCAGCCTGTTCAGCTTTTTTGGCATTTCTGACAGATGCCATGCAATTGCTCTGGGCCCCTATTACAACGCCTTTGAAGCATTACATGCCACCTGCATGTATTTTACACTTCTGACTGCTTCTCACCATTTTACTCATTTTTTCCCCTCCTCTTATGAAGATTTTCTCTGGAAAATTAACCACCACCACAATAGCCCCTGGCTTTATTCCTCCTGAAATGACACTGAATCTCAGCACATTAGGATCACTGTCACATCAGAGCATTTTTAACATAAAATCACAAACTTAATTCCTGCTGGCTAGGACCTTGCCCAGAGCTGCCACCCGCAGAGTACCCTGACAAGCTACACCCAGAAAACACCCTAAAAACTTAGGACCTGGGCAAGTTTCAGGTTGGAACGTGACAACTGGCATGGGGGCAACCGAAGCCTTCCATTACCTTTGTATTTCCTACTTTTGCATCCTCTCTGATCTCCCTTGACGTCTGACAGTCGCTGTCGACACCTTGGTTGGGCAGGCAGTCACACAGCCCTAATCTATGCTCTTCCTATTTGGGCCTGGAGCACCGGTTCATGAGATCCTGTGTTACTTCCTGAAACAGTTACAGGCTTTAACAAAAAGCATCCCGCTCCATGCACGTGGCAGCTACTCGGTCCTCCTCACGCCATCTGTAGTCTGTCACCACACTCTCTGAGCTCCTGCAAAGTTTCTGGTACTCCGAGTATTGTACCATGGAGATGTTTCGGCAGGGGTCTTTATTAAGACAATAGGCAGTATTTATATTATATAATATTTAATATGCAACGTTTATGTAATTTTAATAACATTTTTAAATAGGGATGATCCTCTCCAAGATAGGATGTGTCCCAGCAAACCATGTTCTTCGCCTGTAGGTCTTTCCTATAGGTTTAAAGCTTTGATTTAAAACTTATTTATATGTAATATGTATAAAACAATGTAAGTTTATGTTTTAAATTAAAGTATACATAGCCTGGTGGAAAATTTATTTAGATAAAGACCTTTTTTTTTTTTTTAATGTAGATTTGTTCTACTCCAAATATATTTCCTCTTGAATCTTAGCCCCTTTCTTCTGCATCACTTTCTCTCCTGTGCATTAAGACTCTACCTCTCTCCAACGCCACCTGGTCCCACCACAGAGCTGGAGGCCTCCATGCGATGTAGATTTGGGTCTCTACCCCACAACAGCTCTATTTCACTTCTCAAGCCTCTTATCTGCCTCTCCCCATGCAGCATGGCCTGTGACGTGCAGCCTTTCCCAAGGCCCGGCCTGCCACCTTCTGATAGAGACACCGCGCGGGGAGGAACGTCAAACGTGACGGCTGACCACCCTGACAGCCGTGCCTGCCAGCTGGGATCCCTGTTTTTTTTTGTTTCGTGACTGTTTTGCTACCTGCCTGTGCTGTGTGGCACCATCACCTCACAGGGCTCCGTGCTCCCACACCAACCACGCCGCGTTTCTGACCGCCGAAAGGGCCCACGGCGTGCAGGGGGCACTCGGGGTAATTCCCCCGCGGGGCATCACCAGCGTGGGACAGAGGAGCCCCAGAAGAGGCCAGTGGCACGGAAAGATTGTGATTCAGACAGCAACCATCTGCCCCACAGATCAATCGTGCTAGTTTTACAATTATGTCACCATTTCCGTATTAGGGAGAATGTAAATTTCTGCTGCCACATCCAGCTCCCTTTTTATGGTGCTAACAAGGGCACCCTGCAAAGGACACCGCATGCAAATCCGCGCGGGGTCCGCGACTATAAATCGGGGTGCTTCATCTCGGGAAAGGGAGGTCCCAGCCCACGCCGCCCCTGCGTCCAGGAGGCTGGGCAGCACCTGACAGCCACCCGATAACCCTGAGCAGGCTGCCTGCTTCACGGGAGCCATGAGTGCAAACACAGGAGCCCTGCGGAGCGGCTCCCTCGCTGCTCACAGGGCTGCGGGCAGTGCCGTGAAGCCGGGCTGGGCGCTGCAGCCCCCGGCTCTGCCCCCCCACCACCACCCCCCTGCCGGGGACGGAGCCACCCCGAGCCCGGGGTCGCGGCGGGGCCCTCCGGGGGCCGGGTGCCGGTGCCTGCGCGCTGCCGGAGGCCGCAGGGGCGGAGGCGCCGCCCGGCGCTGCGCGGCGCGGGGCGGGGGGAGGCGGAGGCGCGGCCGCCGCTTGTGTAACGCGCGGGCCCGCCGGGAGGGGCCGGGGCCGGGGCAGCGCCAGCGCCCCCCGCCCGCCCGCTGCAGGCCCGCACCGCGGCCCCCCGAGCCCCGCAACAAGTGCCTGGGTTTTATGCACCCCCCCCCCAAATAAAACAAGCACACGCACACCCCACGGCAGCGCGGCCCGTGCCCCGCCGCCGCGGCCTCCCCCCCCCCCCTTCGTCCTCCTCCTTCTCCTCCTCCTCCTCCTCCTCCCGCAGCGCCCCCCCCCGCCCCGCACCCAGCCCCGCGGCGATCCGGGAGCGCGGCGGTACCGGCGCTGTGCGGGCAGCGGCCCCGGCCCCGGCCCCGTCGCCGTCGCCGTCCCCGTCCCTTCGCGGCGCGGCTCCCGCAAGGTTACCGCCGGTTGCCAGGGGACGCGGGCTGGAAATGCAAACAGGCGCTGAATAATCGCGGGAGCAAAACTAAAAGTGCCTCCCTCCTCCTCCTCCTCCTCCTCCTCCTCCTCCGCCCGGGCGCCGAGCAGGGCCAGATCGAAAGCAAAACAAGGAGAGGAAGCGGCCAGCAGCCGGCGCTTGGAAATCCCCCCGCCTCCTTCCCTCCCTCCCTCCCCGCCGGGCCGGGCCGGGGCGGCCGCGCAGGCGGCGGGGGCAGGGCTCGGGGCAGGGCTCAGCGCCGGGCCCGGGGCTGGGCTCGGCCCCACAGCCCGGCACGGCCCCGACACCGGGCCCGGCGCGGCCCCGCTGCCAGCACGGGCGGCCCTCGGCTCCCACAGCCCCGCAGCGGGCCCCCGGGGGGCGGCCAGAGGTTTGCAGAGCCGCCCCCGGTGGTGGTGGCTGGGGGCAGGCTGAGGGGCTGCAGGGTGTCACAGCGGCCCAGGGGAGGGGGCTGGTATCGCTGGCTGCCTCCCCAGTGATGGAGGGAAGGCCCCGTGGGTTAGGGACACTGGGAGATAGGAGATCTGGTCCCACAGAATTACAGTATGCAAACATTGCCCTCATGCATTCATACCTACACGTGTCCTCTGCACACTTACCCAGGTGAACAAGCGGCGCACACGCGTGTGGATGCATGCCGAGACACCTCCATTTGCTCACACCCTGCTCCAGTGGGGTGGCAAAAGGAGATGGAGGTGTTCCCTGGGCGCGCAGGTGCCCCAAGGACCCGCAGCCCTGGCCACACACAGGAGCCTGAGGTGTCTGCCCTTGTAGGCGATGAGCCCTCCTCGCCGGGGTGTGATCTCTTCACACTGAGGAGAAGGCAATCACAGGAGCATTTAGGCTGTCAGGAATCCACCACCTCCTGAAAACCACCAGGGCCTCACAGGAGGTCGTGGACCACTTGTACATATGTGGCAGGAAAGGGCAAGAGAGAGGTTTAGGGAGCACGGTTTAGAGTGCTAGGCAGGATGTTTTTTCTGCATCTCCTGCAGAAATACAGCAGGATGGGGAGGTCAGCACCGATGGGAAAGGGACAGGTCCCAGGAGGGATGAGAAGGAGCTGCAAGGAAGGAAGGGTTGGAGGCACGTGGCACTTTCAGGTACTTCCAGGAGAAAAGAGCCCAGGCAGGCTGACTTCCATGAAGCCCTCATGGGACTGCATGGCTGGCCTTCAAATTGAGAAGGTCACAGGGGAGTTTTAGACCAAGGAGATGGAAAGTAGACAGGTACTGAAGAGCGCTTGGGAGTGTGCATCCCAACTTTCATCCTGTTCTTTACCCAAGGACACTGGGTTTCCCCTGGCAGGGAAATCACAAGGATTCAGTGTCCCTGGGTAAAGAACAGGATGAAAGTTGGCAAGAGCCAAAGAGAGAGTGGTGGAAAACTGTCAGAAAAGATAGTGCCATATAAGCAAACTCAGGAGTGAGAAGGGGGCCCAGGGTGTCTAGCTTTAAATCAGCACATCGACAGAATGGGTGTGCTTGGAGAGGAGATCAGGGGGATGCTGTAATAACAAAATACACTTGTGTAGGAGGATCAGGCTGGGCTGTGTCTGAAGGGAAGGGGGCTATACGCTCCAAAAGAAGCAGTCAGATCAGCTAACACTAGCAGTAAAAATAAATATTTTATAAGACTTAAGGTCTCCATAGGAAAATGGAAGGATTAAGATGGTAGTACCAGCTCCCTGAGACAGGTCAGGTTGGTGACCCAAAACTGCTGCAGAGCGGCTGGGAAACGTTAGGATGGAATGAGACCAGGAGCCCTTCCACACCCCAGCAGGCATGGCAGAAATGGCAAACAATCAGAGAACAGCAAAGGTAATTAACAATACAGAATGACCCAGACTGACTCAACAGACCAGGACTTTTTAGGCTGTAGAAATGAGCCAATGCAAAAAAGTCATGCGAGAGAAAATACACAGTCATGAATAGAGAAGAATGGGGATGGATTATTTGCTTTCTTTTCTAATATAAGAACTAGAGAGCATCAAGTGAAACTAGCAGGTGGCAGATTTAAAGCAAACATGAGGAGGTGGTTCCTCACACAGCAGGTAATTAAACGGTGGCACTTCCTGCTTCAAGGTGCCAAAAGTTCACAGGGAATCAAAAAAAGCACCCGAGCGCACTCAGAGAAGAAGAAAAAAAAAAAAAAAAAAAAAAAAAGAGGTGCTTTAAATGTAAGGACACGGCCTCTGCATCAAGCTGTCCCCTAAGCAGCAGATTGCTAGAGGCTGGAAGCCGTTCTGTGGGTGCCTCGGTATGTCCGTGCCATGCTACGTGCTGTCATAGACGTGTGTCGGTCACAGCAGGATGGGTCTCCGAGCTAACTCATGTACTTCAGAGTCGTTGTTGCGGTCATACAGTTGTGTATCAACACCATACGCAAGCAGCAGTAGCCTTACGTGTCTTGGCAGACCTGTTGGCAAATCAGGGCTCTGCAAATGTATAGCAGCTGACAAAATGCTCTCTTGAAAACACGGGCTGTGTCTTAGGGACCAGAGGCTTATCTGCCATGTTACCCTGCCGACTTGCAAAAGGCTTCACAGGTTTACACCTGTGGCACACGCCAGTGTGGAAGGAATAACTTAATAAGACACAGTTTTGTTGCAACCACCTTGTTCTGAGGGTTACAAAAGGCCTAATTGTGAATGCCTGCAAATTGCTCAGGAGATGGGAGTTGCCCGGTGCCACTCACACAGCTCACTCTTCGCAAAGGGAACAGCAGCCCAGGCTGCTTTTTGCAGTGTTGTGGCTGTTGTCATTTCCAGTAATATACTTTTAATTCGTTTACAGAATGAGTGAGCTATGAAAGTCTGTAGTTTAGGTACTAGCATATACTGTGGGAAAAATGCTTACAATCTTATTAATAATTTAGTCTCACACTCTCACATTCGGAGGACTACTTATTCACAAAGTGGCAACGCTGTGAATGACACTAATTGTGTTCAGTCACAGAAAACACAAGTGGCTTACTGGAGAAAACAATAACCAAGCCATTTAGTAGAATTTGCAGCCCGCACTTTCCATTTCTTCCCACTGCCCTCAGCTGATCTAGATTGGGCTCATTCAAGGCATTAACAAAGACATTTCTCTCCACGTCTTCTGTGATGAGAAATTTACAGGATGTACTAGAAGTTAAATCTTCTGTTGTGATTCTGTGGTGATGTTGAAAGGTAATGGGAATGGACAGCTTCTGGTTTTTAAACATAGCTGTCAACAGTGACTCATTCCATGTGAAGAAAAAAAAAAAAAGAGAGAGAGAGAGAGACTTACCATTCACAGCTTTGCTGTTTCAGTAAGAACTGACATCCTTAAAATCAGAAAATTTAACCATGAAGCATCAAAAATCCAGATCTTTTCCTCTGCAGAATTGCCAAAGTTTGCAGCTCACACTATTTAATCATCTTCCTTAGGGAATCAGCTGATTCCACTAGCATCCTGCCTTTCATTCACTAAAGATTAACTGTTCTGGCCTGGCCTTCATTTCTGTGAGAAAGCAGCAACAACAAAACCAACACAAAATTGAAAATGGGAATTCCTGAAGCTCCAGAAGGTAAACCAGCCTTTAAGAGGAGCTGGCTATAGCATCACTTCAGTTTTTCAGATCCATTGTCACATGGGCACTGTGACTTTCTATCACGAGCCCTGCAGGTGAACAGCTGAATTTTCTCATGGAGTTGGGTCCCAAGCTTATGTACTCATATTGTTCTGGTATATTAAAGTAGGAAAGCTCTGCAGCAGAAACCATGTTGGTAATTTGCA
Organism: Aythya fuligula; assembly: GCF_009819795.1. NCBI lineage: Eukaryota > Metazoa > Chordata > Aves > Anseriformes > Anatidae > Aythya > Aythya fuligula. Next base: position 20,395,438 of record NC_045562.1, on the reverse strand, counting down.
GTACAGGTGAGTGCTTAGCAAGAGAAGAAACTAGTTGCAAGTCTCACATAATTCTTGCTTTAACACATCCATGCCTTCCTGAGTGCCCACACCCATTTTTCATCTTGATGCATGGGGAAATTTCTTAGCACTTTTAAGTTGTCCTGTGGAAAACATTCTGATGCTGATGTAATCTGTAATACAGATATTTTTAGATACTGCATAGCAATGCCATCTTACTTATAATAAAAGAAAGCCCAACAGATTTCTGATTATAGTTAAGAATTAAAAGTATTTGTATATTATAATAACACATAAAATCACTCCAAGTTTAATGAAAAAAAAAAAAAAAGCTGGCTAACTGTTTAACTGTTTAATAACTTATTGTAATGCTTTTATTCTCTGAGATCAGCTTTATTCATTGGGTGTTTTTTTCTTTATTTACTTGGTGTTTATACTGTCATAAATAAAAGGACTGTCTGGTCTTTGGTGTTTCTGCAGTGTTCTACAAGTGTTTATGACCGTGTTAAAATTAACAGAAAATAAAGTTTCACCAGGGACAGAAGGATGGAGCTGGCAGGGTGCTCCCTGGTTGATTTCGTTGCAGTCCCAGCCTTGGCATCAGAAGGGGGACAGGCCATCAGGAAGACTTTGGAAATCATTGCACAGCTCAGCATGCACCTGGAGAGACATCTGCTTTTCTTCTTGTGTTGCCCAACAACTGCATGAAAAAAGACTAACTTATTGAAGTGCCACCTGAGCACATACTCCAGTGTGGGCTTAAGTGTAAGGATATGAACAGTTCCTACCGGGCTCAGAGGGATTCCTCACATGCCTGAAGTTATGTGCACACACAAGAACATGGGTGGAGGAAAGTCTCTCCATTCACCCTCCCTGCCTTGATTTTGTCTGGATTCCTTAACTCAGCCTTTTTGTGGTCTTTCCTCATATTTTTTTTTTTATTATTATTATTTTTTTTCATGCTCCCCTGGCTGCGGGGTGGCATGCAGCTTGCTCGGGATGCTTCCACAAGCTGGGATGTGGTCCCCTGCCTGTTTCTGGTGGGGCTCTGTCATTGCCATCTGAGGGGACAGACACCTGGCTTGAGCAGCCCCCAGGCAGCTACAGCAGGAACCCGCTGACAGCAGCAGTACCGTGTGCCAGCAACACCACCCCAGCACGATTCACAGCACAGAGAGAGGTTTTTAAGGCATTTCTGTACAAACTCATCCATGTGACGTCTTTGTCTTCAGCTAGGTTATGCTGGTGAGGAGACCTGCCCCGAGAGTCTTAGCAGGGTGTCTATATTACGGAGTGCTCCTCAGCTCTCGTATTTTTCAGCTGTGCTCATCTCCTGATTGCTAAGAAAGTAGATGATCGGAGCATTGTTTTGTTTTTATTGGTAATAATTACAGTCATAATTACAGAAGACCATTCCAAGATGGAAAAATCTTTTGCTATTTTAGGATTGCGCAAGTATGTTTCAGGGTGACTTCAGAACAGGAATGTCTGAATTATCTAAAGAAAGTGCTCTGAGTAAGATATTTTTAATCAACACTGTAAACACACAGTCTTCTCTAGCCAGCAGCGTGTGCAGTTCTCAAAGCGTGCCAATACTGCGTAAGAGAAAGAAGGAGAAAGGAAAAAAAAAAAAAAGACCAATGTGAAAATAAAACTTTTCCATTGCAACACAATGCCTCTCACACTTTCTGTAACTGAGGTGCCCTCACTGAGGTGCTGCCTTATCTAGCCGTTAGGGGATTCTGTCTGAAAGAGCCAAAATAATGCCCCTTGACAGGTTTCACAGGATCGCAGGATGGCTGAGGCTGGCAGGGCCCTCTGGAGACCCTCTGCTCAGGCAGGGCCACCCAGAGCTGCTAGCCCAGGGCCACGTCCAGGTGGCTTTGGAAGATTTCCAAGGAGGGAGACCCCACAATTTGGGCAACCTGTGCCCGTGCTCCATCACCTGCACAGCACCAAAGTGCTGCCTGGTGTTTAGACAGAAACTCCCATTCCAGCTTGTGCCCAGTTTTGTTCCTTTAACAGGGGCGAAGGGAGAAAACAGGGAGTTTTTTCTTTTTTACTCACTCGTGTCTCTTGGCTCATAGAGCAAGTTTTAGGGAGGAAAGCAGTTCTTTAAAAACAGGTACAGCATCTTGACATTTCAGGGCTGAAGCGGAGCTTGGCAGAGAAAGCATGGACTGCAGCCAAGCTGCTTCAGTAGATCCTACCTGAAACTGGTCCCACTCACCCCGTCTGTAGTAGCGCATTTCACCCAAGTGGAAGCTTTTGTGGCATTTTTCCCAGTGAAACCAAGGTAGAATAAAAGATAAGTGATGCATTGTCTGCTGGTTTGACAAAGCAGAACAAATTCTTTTCTTCCAGAAGATGATGAGATATTAAGAGCTATGCTTCACATCATGTGTAAACACAGGCTTTGATTTAATGGATTCAAAACTTATTTGTTATTAAAATCAGGCCAATTCTCTTTGTTGATGAGGAAAGAGATTTTTTTTTTTTCTCTTTTCGCTTTCTGTTTGTAGTGGATTTTCATGTATAAGGAAGTCTTTCCTGGGGCACGCATCACAGAAGGGCTCACCAGACCTATTCCCTCACCAGCCTCACAGAGCAGCAGCATGGGCCGTCGCCCCACCAGCTCCTACCCCACCAGCACAGGGAGAAGACTTTCAAGTCTTTTTAGATCATTTCTGGCCTCTGCCTGGTACAAGTGGGTGCCCAGGCTGTGTTAAAGGAGAAAGGGTGCCAGAAGGGTGCAACAGGGAGCAGCATCCCAGCTCAGGCTGCCTCCTGATGGCAAGCCAGGCAGTGCTCCGTGCCCACAGCAGCCTCAGAGGCCACACACCTGTGGGGCTGCTTAAATACAGCTCGAGCCTTTCCTCCTTGGTGTGGTCCCCACACTGCAACACAGACTTGGTGATGGCTGAATGTGACCCTTAAATAAATAAATAAATAAATAAAGGATCCAATTATAAACATTTAATTTTAGGCTCTTCTACCTTAAGTAAAAATGGTCACTGAAAGTTACAGGGCCATTTCCAAGTGAGAACCCTCTTTGAAGCTTTGGCTATTTTGTCTTTTCTAGTCAGTGCTTAATGATCAATGGGAGAGTAGCGAGGCCTGCTGACTGCCTGTGCATCTCCAAAGCAGCAAGGCTGACCTCTGGAGAGCCTCCACATCCCGGACTGCCCGTCTTCCCCAGGCACAGGCAGATGCATCAGCTCCTGCATGCGCAGAAATAGCTGAAGCTGAGCTCCCCTCCTGCACCTTTGTTGCTAGCCTGCAGAGTCCAGTAAGATCGTCTTCTGAAACGCAGCAGCTGGCTCTGGTGAGCTGTTTCTGGAGTGCAGATCGCTGGTGACTCATCTCTCCTGAAGCCCATCATGCTGCACTTCTCCTTTGCCAAGTCATTTCTGTCGCTCTGACCGTTGCCCTGTTCTCAGGTTTGCTAAGCCGGCACAGCCAAGGAGGGACTCCTTCGGAGGAGGGATACAAGGGGCGAGCAGAAAACCAGTCTCAGAGGATGAACAAGACCCAACACCAACTTCAAACCACCTGTTCCCAGAATTTGCCATCACTGACAGGGTGGGCTTACAGGGAAAGCAGCCTGGGGAAGGCAGCAGTGAGCCAGCCGGTGAGGTGCTGAACTCCTCCTGTTGGTGTGCGAGAGCTCTCAGCCCCCCACGTAGGGTTGCTTTATCACTGGAAGAGAGAGAGGTTGTGGGAGGGGACGGAGGAGGAAAACTGTTGGCTATTAATAGCAAATATGAGTGGGAGCTTTGTTTTGAATGGGCCTATTTAATTAGCACCATGCAGCGCAGAAGTCAGGCTCGCGGTGTGCTTCACCTGCTGAGGAGTCTCGTCTTGGTCATTTTTACAGTGCCTGGCACAAATGTGCCCTGCTTTTTCAGGACCCCTGCTCTTGTGCAGTGCTGCAAATAGCAATATTGCTCTGTGCAGTGGTGCTCCAGTGTCACGTTATATTTGTCCGTGTGTTTTCAGTACCTTAGAGAAACAACAACAGCAACCAGAAAGCAGCTACTTCGGTCACATAAAACAAGGAGACAGCAAACAGGGGCAGGCTTACTTCCTTAGCTCTGTAAGACATGGCACAGCAGCTGGAACCTGTGAACCCAGATAGACATCACTAGTAGAATAAATTAATGGGATTATTTTTGGGGAAAAAAAAAAAAAAAAAAAAAGCTCAGATGCTTGTGGTTATTATTTGCCTATTTGCACCTTGCTTTAAATAATTGCATGTGGGGTGGGAAATCCTCCTTTTAATGAAAGAAGAAAGGAGCACTCCACAAGTATGCATGTTACTGCGCTGATAAGCAACAACCGGCCCTGAAGGTAAGTTTTAGTAGGCAGATATGAGAAGCAAAGGCAAGGGCGGACAGCTGCCAGTTCAAGACAGAGCTCCTCCTCTCCCATTAAGGTAGCTTTATGGGAATGCTGAGTCACCTGTTCCCTGCATAAAAGAGCTGGAGGAAAAGTAATTATGTATAATTTTCTTGCATTTCTTCTGCTCCCACACCACCATTTCGCTTTTGGAGCGGATCTGGCTGTGGAGTCAAGAGTTCTCTTTGCTGGAAAGCATTATAGCATTGTACCTTGGGCTAGATATGTAAAAGCCTGATAAGCAGGTGGTAATAATTCCCAGTCAGCTTCAAAGAAAGGGTAATGTGTCATTTCTTGGCGAGCAAACACTTAGCACACATAAAACAGTCATAAATAGTTTGTGGAATACTTGCAAATAACATTTACACAAAAGCTATTAGCAGCTATGCCGGTGAGGCTCCTGCAAGCTTCCTCTTCTCTTTCCGATCCGTATTTCAGGTTTTTATGAAGCTGTCCCTACTAACTGAGGACGTGACAAAGGCAAAAGAAGGCAGGTTGCTCAGAGCTGTCCCTCTTCCTTGTGTTATTGGTGGTGCTGGTGAAAGGCACCCTGCCACCCTGTGAGCCCTGTGCGGAGCCCTTGTCCTTCTTCTCTGGCTTCCCACCAGCCCTCCGATGCTGCTGCTCATGTGCAAGGCTGCTGTTTGTTTTGCTAGCTTGAAGGAAAGGCCCAGAGGACAAAAGCCACAGAACTTGGAGGGCTTCCTGAGTGTCCATCATCACTGGGCTCCATTTAGCCTGGGACCATCTCCCTTGCTGTGTTTATTGCAAACAGCCACATGAACCATAGCAACACCAGAAATAGGCGAGCATCTTCGTCCGTCTACCCTTTCCCCACCTCTGCAAACCTGACCCAACTCTTTTCCTCTCTTTTTTTGGATATTTTCCCTGCCTCACCAGCAGCACGGAGGAGCTCTGTCGGTCTCTAATCACGTTAGCTCTGAGTTGCAGGTTTTCCATTTTCCTGCTAACACCCCTGAGGGATGTCAGCAGGCCCGTTGTGCTGGTGCTGCTCTGGCCGTGCCCGCCTTTCATCTAGACCTCAAAGGCTTCAAGTGAAAGCAGCCTGGAAATGGGCGGCACCTGCGATCGAGTCTGCTTACGTCTGCCATCGGTGTTTGGAGTGCTCCGCAGTGCTTTGCAGGGCGGCCACACAAACGATCCTCTGTTTCAGGAAGGAGGTAAACAGTGAACTCCGCTGCTATCGTTTCAGTCATGCATGGATTGAGACACAGCCAGAACAATAGGCCTGGGATAGCAGAAACTTGCCTCTTCACTTTTACACTTCTCCAGATCCCATCCTGGGGCTCCAGGGGTCTGTGCCGTTTTGCTCCTGTCTGGTGCAGCGCCCTTGCACACAGACAGGTTGCTGTTCCGTGCCAGTGCCTGCACTCACATCCACATTAGAGTCTAATTTCCCAATTTAAGCTTGATGACACAACAGTTTTATTCCTCTACTGTCTTGATTCAGCTGCAGGCCTGATTATAAGTGATTCGCCTTATAACAGGTGGGGGGCAGCTCCTGCACTGAGGGGATGCAGGCATCAGCCCAGCCAGGGAGCATGCAGAGCCCCGAGCAAGCTCTGCTCAGAGCTCACCACTCACCACACGTGGCATGAAAGGAACATAAACAGGAAGCACAAAGCCACAGGAAATTAGACTACTGAAGTTTCACTGTTCATAGAAGCATTATTTTTAATATTTCTATTGCCATGTCTCGTGTCAGGAGAGAGTGTTCGACTTCTCACTCTGCTCAGGCCTTGGGAAAGAAAAAAATTGGTCCCTTCAGGTGCTGGGTTGTTTTCCAGTCTGATCCTCACAGTGTTATAACGTGGTAACCCCGATCCCTATCTATTCACATCAGGGGCGCTGAGATCCTGCCCCAGGCACAGCTCCAAGCAGAGTACTGCGCTGGCTCCATGGCAGTATTTGAGCCAATTTCTTCAGAGCTGGATGTCCGTGAAATTTGCTGCTGTCACTGCTGTTGTGTGTGCTCAGGGGTCAGCAGTAAGGCACACCTCACCTGTATTTCAGTCATCAGGACAAGGCCAATAACTGCTATTTTGTTCTGAAGTAAGGGGGAGAAAATATGGGCTTTGTGGTATTTTTCAGAGTGCTCATTTTAATCCTTCATATTTTTGTTTTCATTATTCTCTCAGCAAAATTCCAGCACCTATATATTACATGGATGAGCAGTTTTCCCCCAAATCCTCAGGCTTTACATGGTAAATGAGCCACTTATCTCCTCCCGCTGTCCTTGCACATCTCATCTCCAGGATTCCTTCATCCACAACCACAGATTCGGCTCCATCCCCTACTGATGGACCCACTGTCTGCTCCAGACGTAATTCTCCTGCCATGCTATAAAACAGGCAGTCTCCCCGATGATTCCTCTTGTCAGCAAAAAGCTTAATGTTGATAAAATATGAGTCCTCGTCTTCCTTCTAGAGCTTCCTCTGTGCCTGCTCAGTGACCACTCTGGCCCTTTGGCACCCAGTTTCACCATTCTGAATATGGTTTTCTGACACAGGATGCCTCTCTTGGCTTTCGAGGCCTTTCCTGGTGCCTGTTGTCCAGTGAAGCCACCTCTGCTCCTCCACTTTGTTCCCAGCTGCCACTTGCACTTGGAAGATGCTGTGGAGAGGCATCTTGCGCAGCTCCTGGCTACCTTCTAATTTCTCCTTAAAACTCTTCAGTGTTTTCTTCACAGAAAACCTGATGGCAGATTACTGCCTCTTGCAATGCCCAGCACCATCTCCCTGATCCCTTTTCCTTTCTCTCTGGACCTACCTGGCTTGAGTCCCTCACTTGTGAGGTCTCTGAGGCTGCAACGTGGGAAGGTTTGGGCCTTCCCAGGAGGCATTAGCTTTCCTCTGCTCCTGCCCAAACTCACAGTCAGCCCTTCCCAGAGCCCTGCTGCGCCTGTCCCGCATGCTGCCACAGCTATTGCTGTGCCCTGACCTGCTCCATCGCCCACCTCTTGCACTTCTCCTTCCCCTCCACCTTTTCCCTGCCTTTCTCCCAAGCCCCATCACACACCGCCAGGGGGACACAAACCAGCACGGACACACCTGGAGGTTTTTACTTCTGTTATTTAGTGCACTCCCCTGTTTTTATGGTTTTGCTCCTTTTTCTTTGCAGGTTTGTGTGTCTTGGCTCTGAGCTCAGCCCACCCCGTACCTGCAGGATGGTTGCCACCCTGAAGGCTTGCAGCGACCACCCTCCCTCCTCCTCAATTTTCCCTGCTCTCTGGCCTCTTCCCCCTTGTCCTGCACCCCCTGTTTTGTAAGCCAGGCTGCTTCCTCCTTCCCCCCCTCCCTGGGAGCATTTTCTGAGCATTTTTTTAGCCACTTCCCCTTTTCAGGCTTGACGTGCACCCGGAGATTAACGAGCACGCAGCATCCTGGGCACACACTGGAGTAACCCCCTGCCTCCAACTGCCTGCCACAGCACATTTTAATCTCATCAACAACTGCACAAACTATTTATAATCAGCTCTCTGATTACATTCCTAAGGTCAGCATCCAGCCTGAAAGACTTGGAGCAGCCCATAGGCTGCTGCAGAGCCCCCCGTCCCCCTGGGGAGAGCTCGCAGAGCTGCTGCAAGGTGCCCGGCTGCTGGAGCCCCAGGTGCCACCTTGCCTTCGGTGTCCCCCCTCTCACTGCCCCAGCTCGTCCCACTGCATCTCCCCTGGTGGCTCTGGGCTGTGGAAAGAGGAGGTACCTTCGGGGAAAGCTGATTAAAAATACCCATGCTGGCATGCCCAGCAGGTCAAGCCTGCGCTATGGTCTGCACACCGTACACCCCAGCAAGGGGTGTTTATGCTGTCCCCGTGGGGGGCATGGGCAACCCAGGAGCAGAGCCCGCAGGTGTCCTCACAGCTCCCTGCGTGTCTTTTTTAGCCAGTTCCAGCACGACCCCAAACCCTGCTGTTTCTCAGTGAGACTGGGAACCGAGGCCCTCAAAGGTATCTCTGTCATGGCAAGCAACAATTACACATGGGCCACAGAAAAGACTGTCCTTGTCCCTTTGGCCACCCTCCTCCTCACCACCCCTGCTGCAAATATAGCTGGGCTGCTCCTGCCACTCGCCCTAACCCTGCAGAAACCAAGCCCAGCACAACACAAGGAAGCCATACCGCTCCAGCTGGCCTTAGCAAGCAGGTTGCCGTCAGCTGAGGGCTGTGGGGTTCAGGCAGTCCTGTGTGGAGGTGGTGGCTCCTGGGATGGGGGAGAGGTAGAGCATCGGTCCCAAAGCTGATCCAGCCAGCTGAGCTCATGAATTGTCTCCCTGTGGTGTCTAGGCACCTTTTGGGCTTGGCTTTAGAAACCCATGGTCCTTTGGAGAAATGCAAGGGCTGCCTCTTAGAACTGGTCTACAGCTGGACCAGAATGCTCCAGTACAGCTGGGTGCCAGTCAGAGAGGGGTTATACATCACATACAGCCCTTGGGAGGGCAACAGGCATAAAATACAGTGAGAAGTGAAAGCAGGGGAAGAGCCTGGTTTGCATTTTGCAGCTGGATGCTTTCCCTCGGTAGCACCAGGCAAGGAAGGTACAGGCCCGCTGAGAGCAGCCTAGTGCTGCTGGAGACTCGGTGAAGCTGCTGCCTTCCCTCACTGCTTCTCTGGTCTTCCGCACACCTCAGAAGACATTTTTCATTATAATAGGGTCACGTAATCTTATGCATACCCAATGGTGGGCAGGCAAAGGCTAGTCAATAATTAGGGACCTCAGGTGAATGTATGTCTGCATTAAATGTCAGGCCTGAGGCGTGGAGGGGCCGCAGCTCACCTGGGGTTGTTGATTGCCTTCTGAGGTCTTTGTATTAATAAAGGGCACGGAGAGGGCTACACATGTGGGGCCACCAGCCTCACCTGCAGTCTGGCCAGCAGGGCCAGGAGAACCACCATGCTGGGCACAGGAACCAGCTGGGGAGGAGGAGGCACAGAAGGGTTCAGGGCCTTTGCAGTACGCCTTTACCTCATTAAGGTTTACCTCGTTAAGGTCTGCTGCTAACGAGGCAAGGTTTACCTCCCTTCAGCCAGCCTTCTTGTAGGGTGCCATGCAGGAGAGGTGTGGGCTGTGTGTTTGAGGAAGCTGCTTTCAGCTGATTGGGACTAAAAGGGAACCCAAAGCGTTCTCATTTTGGTACCAGAAGTTGAAAGGGAAAGAGGAAACTCCGGTGTCTGTTAAGAAGGATCCTACAAAACCAAATTCCTCTGTAAGGCAGCTGCCAAAGTTTAGTTTTAACTATGTTTTTGTGCAGAAAAGTGTAAACTGCACAGTGCTGGTGGTTCCCACTGCTCTCCTTAGATGGTGACAGGGTTATTTCTTAATGACCATGAAGGGCTGTGGCAGTACTCTTCATCCCCAGGCCCACCCTTGCATCAGAGACTCTCAGACCACTCAGCTAATATTGCTATTTTAGGTATACAAAGGAAAACCTGCTACCTGATCCTTTTTAAAGGTAATTAGACAACTTTGAATGGTCTGTTTCTGTACACAATTTAAATCCAGGTGAACCAATTAATATCATCTAGGTCAGTCTTCTACACCTTACGCTACTGAATTTCACCAGCTGAGCCTACATAAAGCTCAACATCTTCAGTGAGATGGAGACTTTGTGGCCTTGTGTGTGCAGCAAGCAGAGGCAGAGCACCATCACTGGCCAAAACAAGTCCTCTGAGCTCTGGGAGCAGCAGCTGTGAGTTACTGAGGCCGATTCAGAGTCTTGCCTGCAAGCACTAAACAAAACAAAATACTTTTGGTAAATGAATACTGTGCATCTTTATTACTTCTGAGGCACTTTAATTATGAGACTGACTTCATGACATAACATTTTGGTCTCTAGCAAGGAAAAAAAAATGTTTTATTTGGTTGGAAATGTTAGGTGTTAATTTTAGTTTTATGGTCATCCAGGAAAGTCCCAACTACTGAATTAGATTTTGAAGGCTCACAGACATAAATATAATATTTGAGAGCTTACAAAGCAAGTTTTCCTCTCCATGTGTTTTCAGCAATTGCCTTTCATGATGCAGGCAAAACAAGTTATTGCACCATCCTTCTGTTTAAAGACCATCACCACAGGTATGGCAGGAGATTTTTTTTGGTGGGATGCATTTTTAAATTATTAAATATTACAACACTCTCCATGCATCGGTGGTCTGGCAGCATCCGCAGTGGGAGATGCTTTGTATTTGGGAGTGTCCTCTGGGTGGGTCTAGAGACAGCCCCTTTTGGCCTTAAAACGAGCTGATTCAGTTCTGCTTGAATATGTGATGAGAAAGGCAGGGGGAGGTTTTCTTGGCCATTGGTGATGTGATGTTCCCGTGTTCTTTGTGATGCGAGTCCCCGGCAGCAATAAACACCCAGGCCGACAGAAAGCAGCCACTGGGAGGTGTGAGAGGGTTGCGTCATGCAGGAGGGTTTCGGTTTTGTTTTCAAATTGTCCATTAATGTGAGTTTTGTGGGTTATTGCGCTATCTACAGTGACACCCCGTGGTGATGAAGCAGTAGTTTGGCTCTGAACCTTGGTGGCAAGAGAAAGAGTTGTTCTGCTATGACTGTCCTGCTGCAGACAGTCACCAACAGGAGCAAATATACCACTGAGAGGGAGTTTTTCCTTGGATTAAGTATAATTCCTTACAGGGTATAGGGAGAAAACTCTTCTGCTGTTATCCTTTACTACCCATACTGTTAATATTTCTAGAAGTGATTTTGTATGCCTACTGCCCAGCCTCAGCAGTAAATAAACAAATAATAAGCTTGCATTAACAAATATAATTTGAATATAAAAAGCTATTTGCTATCAAAAACATTACAGTATATGTGTCCTGAAAAAGTGAGCCAGTGTATTTGGAGTTTTGAATGATTTGAATTCTGCTTTATCAAGATAACTTATTTTTAAGCTATCAAAAATAATACAAAGGAGTGGCTAATGGGAAGCTTTGCTGCATCCTTCAGCTACCTGAAAGGCATCTACAGCATCAGTGGAACCAAGTCTTTTACAGGTGCCATAGCAAGAGGCAACAGCCACAGACTGCAGCTTGGGAGGGCTGGGATGGATGCTGTGAATGCCATGGGGGCTGTTTTGGTTTTACACACTGTCCCAATTTCACCTGTTTGACTAGATTGTGTTTTTTCCAGTTACCATGAGCTTAGTTTACAAGCTCTATCCAGACCTAAAATCCTCCTTGCCAGATGGTGCTCAAGGATGTTCTCACCTCCACCCTTCTCCACCTGGCTCTTTCTCTGCCCTTAAGCTACACTTGTGGGAACACCAGCTCTTGGCTAGAAGTAACCCCAAAGCCTTCCTGGCTCCGTGGAGCAATTTACTCACCTGGAGTGAAACACAGCTCTTGTACTGAGAGGAAAGGATCAATGGGAACATGTGTCTTGCCCTAAGCCCTACCTATACATCTTCCTAAATATCCTAAATTCATTGCAGCTTAGCTTTGACTTTGTTTTTCTCTATTTTAGTGAACACTAGAAAAGTTGTAGAATCACTTTTCCTTTAGAGATCTCCTTTAATCCAAAATGGGATTACTGTCTGTAATGACAACTTCAGTAGGCTAAGTCTTGTGAGGCAGGATTATGTAATAGTTCTGATATACAACAGAATCTGAATTACACAAGGTTTCTCGTGAAGGATCCTGAGGCAGTTGCTGGTGGTTTTATTCTAATATTGTAGGACTGCAAAGGACGGAGTTGGGATTTACCTGGGATTTCACCACAACATAGCAAAGACGAGACTAGAGCCCATACATCCAGTTTCTGCTTGCAAAAGCTGAGTGCGATTCTGCAATATCCTCAGGACCCGGGGACAGCAGAGCTCCTCCAGTCAAAGCAGCTATTTTGGAGTAGTAGTTGTGGGGCTGAAATACCTCTGCAGTAAAAACAGTGCCCAGATTTCAACAGAATGTCTGACTGATCAAACTAACTGCCAGACTCCTTCTCTTTCTTTGCTTTCCCCTGTGATTGAAATGCTACTGCTTTAGCTGGGACAGAACATATGATTGTATACAGCTCAGAAAAAACACGGTGCTCTAAGTACTAAGCTTTGTTACTGCTTAGCGAACTTGTTTCTGTTTAAATAAACACAGCTGACTTTGGATGCATAATGCAAGGCTTATGCATTTTGGGACACTTGATTTTTATTGCTGCTAATCATGGCTCAAGAAGTTAACGTGGCGGCTGAGGGTTTGACTTGTTTCTTTATAGCAGACTTGAGGGGAATTCATATTTCTTTTTACATAATAACTCCATATTACTTGTGCTACAGCATTCATATCACCTTTCAGGCTTCCCTACCCCTGCCTTTTTTGGGGGAAGGAGGGGCAGGTGTCAGATGAAACAAAAATGATTTAAGAGTGCAATCTTAGTTAATTATGCAAAAGATGGATGTGCTGCACATTCAATCTGCTATTAATCAGCTATTTTAGGACAGGAACACAATACCTGCCAAGCAAATTTAAAGGGAGAACTATATCAAACTTCACAGATGTCAATACTTCATGAGGTAGAGAAAAAAGATAAATGAATACTTCAAGAGAAACACAAGTCATGGAAAAATGGGACTAAAGAGCATGAAGAAGGATCAAGATCAGAAAGATCAAGACCTTTTCAAATCCAAGGGAAGAGCATACTCAGTGACAGGACTTTTTCACAACAAAAATACCCTAAGAATTCAGGGAACATTCCTGTTCCCAGTCACTCTGGAGTAGAGTAACAGAACTATCAGCCACTTCAGGCATCTCACTGTGCAGCTGCTTGTTGCAATTCACAAACTATATGAAGAATCCTACACATGGGTTTTTGTGTTATTTTTTTTAAGTATGTTTGTACAGGTCCTACTTAGTTTTTCCATAGAAGCATGGGTAATAAATCTGCCTGAAACTTAAACTTCAATCAGCTAAGACAGACTATACCTCTCTCACAAAACATTTCTGAAAGAGACATAGATGAGGTTCCTCCTATTCAGCAAGCAGTCAGAGTGCTTATCTACAATGTTTAAAATTGCCTCCTCTATAACTTTTGAACCTGCATTCCCCATGTCTCAGTCACTACACTCACCACCTGGCTATAACAATGCTTTAAAGAAACTTCCCTTCAACTTTACGTGTTAAGGCGGATGGGGAAGAAAAGAGAAAGCAGTGTTTTGAGAAAAACAGATGTAATTCAAAGTTAAAAATAATTTGCAAAAACTATCAGATCCTAAACAAATAATACATATAGAAAAACATTATACAATTGAGATAACAATATTTAATTTAAGTTAAAAAATCCAAATGCCTCTGGAAGCAACTAATTTGCTAACATTGTTTATGCTGCACAATTTCAAGTTTCAAGTTTTGTTTTGTAAGCACCCTATAGTCATTTACCATTGTCTTCCTTTATTCATCATAAGACTGCCACAAGCTGAAACATCACCAGAATTTTTTTTTTTTTTTTTTTTTTACAATTTACTAAAAGCCTATTCCACAAAATTCAGTCAGAATCAAGAGATTTCAATTTACTATTTGTTAACATACTTCAGCTAAAGTCTTATAAAAGACATGAATAATTAACCCAATTGATAATAGACAAAGGAAATTTCTCCAGTACCATGTATCTTGGTTTTCATAAAGATTATATGTAGTATGTGCGCAGCAGAAAGCAGACCTACACTAATTTATGCCCCAAAAGAGGAAATCAGACTACTCAGAATGCAGACTTCCTTTTGCACTGAATCTTGTGGCCTCAAATATGACCAAATTGCATTAGGCATCCTTTCCTAGGGAGATAAAAAAAATTTTTGGAAGACTGGTCCCTTAGTCACTCTTCTTCAAGGCCAGAAATACAAGATTTATTTTGAAACAGATACTGTGTTGATAAAATTACTTTACCTGATACTTCATACTACAAATCATTAGAAAATAATCAGGACAAAGTTGAATTTATTCTACATATGCTTTCTAATTGTATGTAAAAAATGAAATGACCAATTTCCACAGTTTGTTTCTTAAGTTATAAAATATGTTCAGGCTAGTTTATAACCTAGACTTCAAAAAACATGATTTTTTGAAAATGAAATGTGTGATGACACTTATCATATTGCCATGATCAGCAAACATACCACATTCAGAATCTTCTTATTGGCAAAGATATGGAACCAAACTATATTTACAAGAACCGTTTCTTTTCTCTGCTCCTTTTTCAAACGAAATGTAGCACCAAGTAGGTCTCATTAAGTGATTTGACCTTTTTTTCCCTGTCTCTTCTTCCTGATTATTCCAGATTATCAGATCACTATTTTCAAACTTGCCTGTGCTTCAACTACTCAGTTTTGCATTTCTAACATATCCATACTATGGTTTACTTCTAATATTGGACATATCTAATTTTAAGATAGTTCATTATTCCACACACAGTAGTGAACAGTAATTCAGATTTAAAAGTGGTATTCCATATTAAAACAGTGTATAAATTACAGATAAAAACGTGAACTGAGAAATTGCAAGGTGCAATTCTTCTAGCAACGGAAGTAAAATTCTTTGGTGAGCATAGAGACAATGCACGGAATCTGTTTCTTGGCATTAAAATCCGGCCGATTGGAGTAGGATTCGTATTCCGACACTCTGCGATTTACACGTGTTAAAATCTGCATGAGTTCAAGTTTCCTTGCATGTTCCTTCAGCACCCTACACAGAGACTGAATAAACCAGGAGCCTTCAGCTGCATTCCTCCAGGAGTAATAGCCTGTGGAAGACAGAGAGACCAAAATGATCAGATGTAGCAGCCTCTGACACAGGACAGGATAGCAATTAGCAGAACAATGTAATGTATCCAATACTAGTTAAGGTTTTAAAATAAACAGATAAAAACTCAAACCACTAATCAACTATTAGATTTAACAGTCTCTTCAAATTTCAACCCAAAAGATTTTTCTAACCATCTCATTCTTTTCTAATCTAAGAAAATGTTAAGTAGGTGGAAAATCAAAACTACCTTCTGCTCCAACAGCCTTGGCCATTAACCATTTATTATTTTATCATGCTATACACATATATGAAGGAACAGACATAGGACAGACAGAGCCAAGATGCAAAATGGATTTCAGCAACACTATCTTCAGGTCTACATGCATGAATTGAAGACTGGAGCTTATTTCTGGTAACTCATGATGTAATGGGCATACTAAGGGCTCCGTCACCACTGCTATGCTTACGATGAAAGTAGAGCTGACAGACAGATAATATGCTGCTGTTTATCACCACTTCTGTATATACATCTTTAGATGTCCAACAGCTCTTTTCTTTCAGAATTAATAATACCATTTGTTTCCTGCTGTTAACTTATTTGCATAACTCAGACTAACTAAATTTACAGCAAATGAATGTTTGAGGGTTTGCCAATGAGGAAGATGTATAATCAGATTATTTTTTGTAGGAACTGAAAGTAACAACTACCTCAAAAAGAAATTAAATCAAGGAGAAGAAAAGATAGAAGGAAGAAAATTTGAATTTTCAAATTTATATTTTCAAACAAATGAAATAATCAGATACCGAATGGACAAAACTGTAAATTGCCATGCTCAGTACAATATATCAATATAAGCTGATATATAGATACAGTTTCAGAAATGAGGATTTTCTTTGCAAGTTTCTCACCTGGAGCAGTAGAATATGCATATAGGAAGTCTGCTTCTACAGGTATTTTCTGACACATCATTTCATCTGGTCCACTGTCTGCCTCAATACCAGAATCTAGTTCTGTCCCTCTACAAGCCTATTTGTTGGAAAGAAGAGTGGAAAATAAAATATAAATGAGAAAAAGGCAGTGATAACAATGATCAGAACAATGATTTATTTTTTTTTCCAGCTTTGAAGAGTATTAGACTAACCAGATTCAGAAGAAAAGAATCAAGCATTTATTTAAATTAACTGCACAGTTTGGTTAAAATAGATATTCATTCAAAAGTACATTCAGAAACTCACTAAAATATTCGCTAGCATTGAAAAAGATTTTGCATTACCTTAATTCATAAGAATTTCAGCTATAACAAATGCTGCCTGTCTCAGAGGGTGGACTGCATCAATACCAAACCTGAAGAGAATCTTATTCTGCAAGTAATTCCATTTAAAGCAACTTTAGGAATAATTAACTTTTTTGTACTTGTAACTAATGGGAATTTGTTTTGAAGTGTTCTTATGATTCGAAGATCTTTGTTCAGTTTTACATCACCTGAATGAAGAAGAGTTTGGGTTTTCCTGCTAAACTTCTGCACTTGTCACCTCTGAAAAGACTAGTTAGTGCCTTCAGTTCAAGGGGGCCATCTGTACCATAGATGAGTCCTTCTTCACCATGGCTTAGCAACACACAAACAAAACTGCATCGCTTACTGTGATCTTCTTCAGAAACTTGGAAGAAAAGAGAAATATCATAACTTACTGCATTTACCCAAAAGCTTTGAACATTTGGTATTTCCTATATGACAGAACTCATTAAATTAAGAACAACTATTCCTACACGTAGAAACCTCAAACCAGTTTCACTTCTGAACAAAAGGAGCCAGCCCACTTTACTTCAGAAGTTTGAACACAGAAGTCCCTAAATCAAAGGTCTGCCCTACCCATTGTAAAACATGGACACAAAACTAGGCCATGAACACGGTGAGGAGACGACAGTGTCTTGAAGTCCAGACGGTACACCTCACTCATACAGTAATGGTATATGGGATCAGACTGATTGGGAAGTTCCGAGTTTTGGAAAAGGATAGGGAAGCCTTGTCTCTCTTTCCAGTCTGGGACACTTTAACGGCTTGGATTACATGGGAACTGAACATAGCATGAAAGTTATGGCTGCTGGGGGACCTACGTACTACAATTATATGCTCCTCTCTGCTCTTGCCCTCTAGTAGTAAAGTCTAGCAACATTATTCAGGCCTCTGAGTTCTGTACCTGAAGACCTTTAAGCTTGCTATAGAGCAATTATAGATTTATTTTTTCATCTTGTAGTATGTAAAAAACATGTAACAGATGTTCTATGATGTATTTTGTTGCCTGAATTTGATGACCAAGACAATTATTTTAAATATATGAAAAGATACAAAAAAAAAAAAAGGTTTAAATGAAGGGATCCAAAAGTATTTTTTTTAGTTGGAACCTCAAGTAAATATAAGAGTTTGTAGATGAAAAATATCCCAAAAACAGAAATGTTCTGTTCTAGAGCTTACCAAAATACTGAATTTCTACTTCGGAAAATATGAACTATTTTTTATTTTTCCTCACATGAAACGCACACTTAAGTATTTCTATAATCTAAAGACAAGAACTGCATCTAGAAGAGTCAGAAAAGGCTAGTTTGGTGCAATCAGGCTGTATTATTTATTGTACGTTTGGAGGCCTTATACCACAGGTAAGACAGAAGCCTGGAATCAGAGAAGATGACTTTCCACTTCCAGCTACTGTCAACACACAGGCGTCAAATTAACCGTGCCTGGAAGCCTTCTTTGGCACTAAAGGGTCTATATCTGTTTTAGCAAACATGCAAATTTAAAAATGGGGATTGCTGCAGACTAATTGGCTGTTGGGAATAATACCTGGAACACTTTCACTGCTGAACTGTGACCAGGAACAGCCCAGGAGAGTGCAAACAGGCACAAGCCGCAGTTGTGCCAGAGAACCTTCTGACAGTTAACTAGAGTAGACTGCATTCCAGGGCTATGGAGCACCATTTAATTTGGTGGCCTAGATATAGCCAGCTCCAAACAAAACAGGATTAACACAAACAATAGCATAAAGTTCTTGCCTGAGATAAAGATGTTTTGATTCACAACTCAAACAAAACATGAGTTACTTCTCTTTTAGAGTAATTCAGTCCACACACCATCAGTTTTGGCCCCTTGATCACAATATACCTCCTGGGTCACACCACTAAGCATATAGCACAGAACCCTTCTACCCAATTCTACCCAAAAAACAGGATTCTTTCCAACTCACAGAGGTTCAGTGATCCAAAGGTCGGAAAATAAATCAGCCTGCATTAAAGTTGCAGCATGTTTTTCCATCCCTCTTTAGAAGACAAGAAAGGAAGACGAGACTGAGACAGTCATGGCACAAAAGATGGAGAAACGACAAGGATGAAAAAACATAAAAACAATGACGTACACATTATCTTTAGCAATAAATCATGGGGAGATGTGAAATATTATGTAAAAGAACAATAAGAGAAGATATTTGAAGGCTAGAGGTGTTTTTGAAAACAGCGGGGGATTTAACATGCATTCATATCATATGATAACTTACCATTTTTCAAAACTTTAATAATGTCCCTGCATGAAAGATCATTGCTAAGCTTGGTTTTATATCCCAGCTTCATGAAAACTTCTCTGACGCTTGCAGCATCTACATCCGTACCCGAACGAGATGACAGTCCTATACATAAAAGACACATGTTATTTTGATATGATATAGATAAAATGCTCTAAGACAGACAAATTATTCTCTCTCTTATACCTGCATCAGTCTAGAATAATATTCCATTATTGCAGATCCACTCTAATAGAAAAACAGTGTGTTGTCACACATGCACACCCCTCCCCTCTCTGTATCTGTTTCGTAATTTATCTATCACTTATTTTTATATCTTATATCTATAATAAGACTGAGAAAAAGATTTATATAACAGAAGTCATGACTAAAAGGCAAGACAGACTTCCACTGCCACCCGTTTTTTCTCTCCATTAAAGCTATACCCTAACATGTTCTCCCTGTGCATATTTAGATGAGTACACTGAAATGAATCACGCCCATCCAAACCATTTAATTTTACAATGCAGTCAAAACTGGACTGCATATTTAATTCTGAAGAATAATACATGCCATCACTTTATCTGAAATAGGGAAAAATAAATAAAAAATGGAAGGTATTACCGGTATCTTTGTGGAAGTTCTTATTGTTTATTATAACACATTCTCCCATCTCTGGATAATCCATTCTGTAGCTGTAGTCTGGCAGAATTCCTGAGTCCATAGACTTGCTAGCAGGTAGATTCATTCTATACACAAATCAGACAACCTTTAAGTGTTACTTTTTGTTCTCTCTTCACTATTTTCTAATATATATAAGTAAATAAATTATTATTTTAGCAAAAACAGCAGAACTGGTAAGACTTGCTTTTTGATAGAAGTTATGTCTGCGAAATCAGTGAATAGATCTGATGTAAGACAAATGAAGACTGTAGGTGCCCAGAGGTTGAAATAACCAATAGAACTGCTTTGTATAGCTACGTTCCCAAATAAATAATAATAATAAAAATGTTTCAAGCTCTGTAAAATCTACACACACAAAAATAAACAAGAGTCATCTGTATTTCTAGTAATCCTCTGTGCAACTTGTAACAAGCTTAAAATTCAAAGAATCAAGGAAACGTAGCTACAACGATAATGCCTTTGCACAGGAGAACACATAACAGTGACTTAAGGAAACCAATGATCATACCAAGAAATCTTTTTAAACTATTGCTTTTAAGCAGCTAGGTACCTGGAGGCAAGATAAATTTAAGACTGTAAGTCTAGAACTGAATTCCAAGCAAGAGCCATATTACCACTGAATTTTCACAGGTAAATATTCAAAAGCTAGAAAATTATGAAGACTCTACATGTAGCTGTAATTTTATCTCAGTGTGCACTCTAGCTACCTCGTGTCTCTGGAGCTGCTTTCAATTTTACTCAGTCAACACATACTGAAGTCAGTATGCCTTTCCTCATTTAAACACATGGGTAAGGGGTTATAAGACTGGGGCCTGTTGTCATACTGTATTTTACAATTAAAGAGTTTGTAATGCTCTTAAATCAACTTTTCACTAAAACACTAAAAAGAATGACTTCACAAACAAATCAACTTCCCAGACAGGCTGTAATTTGATCATACTGCTACACCAATGTAATGACTGTCACCAGGAAGCACAGGACTTTTCTTCCTTTCCACTGCTGTAAATTCCCCTTGCAATATTGCTTCTGCACACATAGATCTACAGCAGCTCAGTTTAAGCAACTGCACTGGCTGCTACAAGTTCAGGTGAGCACTAGAAGGAGTCCAAGAAAAGCTGTGAACATCCAGCACAGGGTGAGACAGAGAATTCTCTTTTCAAGAACAGCTAACTGCTTGGTAATACTGCTAAGCCAAATCTAACCACACCTTAAGTGTTTTGTTTTTTAGTTCCTTGTACATACATACGTCCTGTTTTGTCAGAAATGGTATATTTTCAGTGTCAGTACAACAATTTTCATATTTTTTTTTTTTTTTAAATGATTATAGTTTAAAAGTAAAGGTGTCAATTATGGTAATAGCATTTCTTCTGCAGTTCTCATCTTCAGTTGCAGCACAAGATTCCTCAACACACATAGTGACTTAAAACAAAAAGAACCTCACTTACCCTTTGGAACCAGGGAAAGATTTTGCATCTGCCAGATCTTCCCCCAAGCGTAGTCCATCTTTTACATCTGCCATTCTGGCTCTCAATTATCAACTTGAAAACATAAGAAAACAGAAACATTAACTCCAGATTGCCTAATTTTTGTTAGGTTTCTTTAAGGCTTTGCACAGAGTGATTTTTTTTTTTTTTTAGCATTATGGAGAAAACAGGAATGTTATGAAGGGAATATTCACACAGAGTAACTTTATGCTATAGACAAAGAAATGGAAAGACATCTTAAAAACATGCGTAAGCATCCCTAAATGCCTTAGTAGCATTTTAATACTATGAATATTATATCATATTTGGATCATTCCTTCTCAGTAAGATGAAGAAATTAAAAACCAAGCAATACAAGTTACTTGATGTGTATAAAATCACAACAAATTAGGTTTTGGGTCATAGTATTTTGAGAAATCAATCATTTCTCTGCAATCTGTTTGCACATAAAATATTACTGCATCCCATATTAAAGCATCCCATCCTAATCGGTGTAAATGAAGGTAATTGCAACATAAATAATGTAAAAACCTAACAATATAACTGTAAATAGTTGGTGGAATGACTTCTGCACTGTGGACTGCTGTTGACTTTTGATCAGTATGTAGGGCAAAAAAGGATGAATGATACCAAGGCAGGAATCAATATAAAAGCACTACGCCTGCCTCCCAGTTACTCTGTGTATACTCACGAAACACATTACAGCACAGTCCCAGAATGGTTTGGGTTGGGAGGGACATTTGAGACCACCCAGCTCCACCCACTGCCATGGGCAGGGACACATCCCAGCAGCCCAGGCTGCCCAAAGCCCCATCCAGCCCAGCCTTGAAAACCTCCAGGGATGGGGCACCCACAGCTTCTCTGGGCAGCCTGTGCCAGGGCCTCACCACCCTCTGAGAGAAGAATTTCCTCCTGAAATCTAATCTAAATCTTCCCTCTTTTAGTTTAAAGCCATCACCATGTTATCTTTAACTCAGGATGCAGAAAGAGGAGGAAGCTTCATAAAGCTAAACCACCAGATCAGACAGAATAATAAATGCTTAGAAGTGAAATAAATGCTCAGACACAAGACAAGGCGCTCCAAGGTATGAATTTTAAAGAAATTTGCTGAACAGGCAGATTTTCGGTAAATAGGGATGTACACGTAACCAGCCCCATATTTATGTACCATAAATATCCCTGGGCCCACATGTTTTCTGTAGAGCAATTACTCATCAGAAGCACTAACTTGGGTATGTACAACCTTCTCTTTCCTGGTTTCTTAGAGGCATTTACCTACATTTTTAGTGGCTTCAGAAGATCTTCGAGGTTATTCTGAATACTATTGCTCTGTATCTTGGAGCACTGATGTAACTAAGAAATTTTGTTCACCGAATTATTCCAGCCTCGAGAACCTTATCGTATAATAATACACAGGTCGTCTGACAACCAAGTTACAGAAGCATCACTTAAGCTGGTTATTTTAGAAATAAAGTTTCCAAAATACATTTTCAGTTTATATCTTCGAAATGTACTTTAAATACAACATCACTGGGTGGAAAGTAGGTCTATGATGCTGATGTTGCCTGCCTAGCACCATGATCTGGGTTCACTCGGCCTAACTACAAAACTTGATCTCTTAGAAGTTCCCTCTGGAAAAAGAGGGAGCACTCCCACAGGGAAATTCAACTACCTGAGCCCCGTGGCACCACAGCGATCCAGCCCTAAGCCTGACCATTAGGCAAGGAGCACTAGTGTTGACAGGAAACGAGTCTTGAGCAACAACCTGTGCCTCCACAGTCAGATGTAGCTGAAGAGCAGAGCTTCTGATCCCCAGGCATGGGCAGGAAAGGCTTTCATTGACAAGGATGCTACAAGTTCCCCTGGCCCGGTAGAGACCAGATTCCATGAGTTTCTGTGCCTCTTTCACCCTGTCCCTACCACGGTCATCCTTATCTTCAGTTCCCAGCTTTCTTCAGCTCTCTGAGTCTTCTGAGCAACCCAGCCCCTCCACACTGGGAGAGACAGGGAAAAACTCAACTTGTTTGCTTGCGTGTTCTTTGCCTGCCAACAGTAACGAAGACACACACCACACAAAAAGGCACAATATCACACAGCAAGCCCATTATCTAAACCAGTCAGCAGGCGTAGCGAGAGCCGTGCTGATAGCCTGGATGACACAGTGCTCACACAGTGCCCAGCTTCCGCTGAAGCCCCGCTATTCATGCAGCTCTCTGGCATCACGAAGAGCTGTGTTTAAGTATCTGGATCACTGGTGTAAGCCAGCAAATACATGACTACCTGAGCTGTGGTCACACCCTGTCTATCACATAAACCAACATGGGCTTCCAGCGACTCCCTAGAGAAAGACTTGGCTAAAGAATAGGGAAAGCTAAAAACTCTCCGCCCTACAGAGAGTGCAGAAGCATTAGGGAGGGTAAGCAGGTTGTCAGGCTGCTTTGGGTTCACGTCAGATGGGCTCCAACCAAACTGTTGCATCCCAGTAGGGACTGGTTTTGGTACTCAGTGGGTATAACAGTGCTGAACAGCAGCAGGCTTGCTGTCTGCTTTTATAACACGAATGTTAACTCACGTTGCAAACAGTAAGAAACAAAGATCTTCAACATTTAAGTGTCCTTAAATCAACACTTATCTCCTTGACTCTTTTGTAACCCTAATTTAAAATTGCTCTCCCTGATCCAGTGCCAAGGAAACAATGAAGCTTGCAGAAGTGGCTAGTAGAAACTACAATTATAGTGAATTACAGTAATTTGCTTCTGAAGCATGTAAGATGCATTTTGCAGCATGATACTATAGAAGTATTTCTAACTAAGAGCAATTGCTCATTATCTACAGCTTCAGTTGTTTAATGAAGCATGAAAGCCTACTGCATTCGGCTGCATCTTGAGAGGAGCTTGTCCAAGCATCTTTACAGAAGCCGGAGAGATAATGAAGAAAACCTGAATATAACACAGTAGGCATTTAAAATATGTATGTTTCATCTTCAGAATAGAGTCTGCAACTCACCTTTAACATCCACGGACTTCTGAGCACACCAAGCTGCCTGCACTTCTTCAAAGAACAAAAGGCATCCACCAAGAGGTACCTGATTTGTTGCTAGGCACAAAACGCCTGCTTTCTGCTCTCAAGCTCCAGTCAGGGTAACAGCAACGCTCTCTGGAGGATGATGCTGACTCTAACAGACTACTAAGAATTGCCTCATCTCAGCTGAGGTAATGCAGTGATATCATTCTGTCAAGCAGAATTCACATTTCCCTGCAGAGAATGAGCTCATGGTATTTAGGAACGGGGAAAAAATCAGGACAGGGCTTTATGGATTTAATCGAAAATGGTTATTCTGTTCCTTGATATTCTTTCCTCTGAAAGCTTAGGTAGGAAAAGATTTCACCTGTCAGGAGACTTAAAAATAGAAAGAATAATAATAAAAAAAAAAGTAGCAAAAACAAGCAATAGCTTTTCTTTAATCTAGTAGAGTATCTAATGCAAGTTTTAGGAAGCCTACTTTAATGGTCTATTTTTCAGTATTTGAAAAAAAATATAAAAATTAAACAAACAAACCCTATGAGACAGATATAGGATGTGAAGTTGATCCTACGATGATGTTTAGAGGCACTAAGCAGTTAAAGAAAACCACAGTGCTTGACAGAGGTCCAGCACTATGCTCAGCAAGCTATGAGGAATGAACCACAGTCTCCCTGTATAACAACAAAAGCAAAAACTGTATTTTGCCCTATACAAGTAGTTGTTCCAATGCTTTTATTTTTTTAGGAAGATGATAAAACAATGCGTTTACTGCAGTCTGGCCTGGACTGACTTACTCTACCTGGATCTAATGAAATTAAATTCACTTTATCATATATCACACCACTGCCATATGAGAACTATCAAGTTTCTCTTTAGAGCACTCCGTCTGAATTTTGAACCCTACAAGACAAGTTAACAATACAGTGATGAAAATACCAGAGCTTCTCAGACAAGAAAGGGAGCAAATAACTGAGCTGTCTCTAGTTACCGATACTGCCTTGAAATCTGCAAGCCAGAGTGGACAAGACAACACATGTTCACTTCACATCAGCTGCCACAAAGCACCGCTCGTAACAGCGTTAAAATGCATACCCAAAACAGAAACCAGAATCATAAAACATGCCCTCAAAGGTTACAAGGGGGCACGGTTTTCCTCCTCACGTGACTGCAATATTCTGACTACGTGACTGACAGGGGCTGAAAGCAGATATTTTGTGCACACAGAGCGCTGTGATGCTAATGCAGATATGCGAAACCAGTTATACATTGTAGAATGTACAATTATTGATAATTAGATGCTTAATGACGGAAGGAAGACATAGTGGACTGTTCAAAAAGCTAAACAGATGTGAAATGCAGCGTTATATTTCCTGTGTGGTGTTACACCACCACCAGAAGCTGCTGCCCCCGATGGGAGCGTGCCAGCTTTGTGAGGGCCCTTCCCAGTTACTTCTCCTCTGGATGTGGCCGCTGGAAAGGGCTCGCCCTGGGCCAGCACTCTAATCTTACAGAGCCAAGCCAAATTTAATTTATCATCGTTAGCCTGCAAAATGAGTAAGACCTGAATGTATCTGGGGAGTTGACGGAAGCCTCCCTAATTCGCCCGTCCACACCTATCTATCCATCACCACGGCGAGAGATAACGCTGTGGAGCCTGAAGCCTGACAGGGCTGTTGGGGGTACAGGTGTTATATTCCAACCTGACACTACCGGCCAGCAGGGATAACCAGAGAACAGCAACCACGGCGTGCTTTGGGCTGGGAGGGACCTTAAAGCCCAGCCAGCCACATGCAGGGACACCTCCCGCCAGCCCAGGCTGCCCGCAGCCCCATCCAGCCTGG
This sequence comes from Aythya fuligula, assembly GCF_009819795.1. Classification (NCBI taxonomy): domain Eukaryota; kingdom Metazoa; phylum Chordata; class Aves; order Anseriformes; family Anatidae; genus Aythya; species Aythya fuligula. The sequence goes on along the minus strand of NC_045562.1, from coordinate 20,369,716 downwards.
CCCTGAGCACCTCCAGGGATGGGGCACCCACAGCTTCTCCGAGGCCGGGCGCACCTTGTGCAGGGCTCCCCATTGCCCCGCCGTCACCCTGCGGTCCCTGCCCTGCCGCGGCTCCCCGGGCCCTGCCGGCCCCCAGCGCCTCCCGCAGCGGGGCCGCCGCTGCCCCTCAGGGCGCCATGGCCGCCCCCAGCCCCAGCGCCCTGCCCGGAGCAGGCTCCCCGCCCGCCCAGCCCCTGCAGCCCCCCAGCCCCGCACCTCACCTCGGCCCCGCCGCTGCTGCTTTGTCCGGCCTCGGCCTCCTGCCCTCCTCCTGCCCTCCCTTCTTCCCTCCCTCAGCGCCTCGCTGGCTCCGCCCGGGGAAGGGCGGGCAGGAGGGCGGGCGGCGCGGTGCTGGCTGTGGCGGTGAGTGCTGAGGGGAGGACGGGGGCGGCCCTGAGGGGGTCCCCGCACGGGTGGGAGGTGGGCGGCCAGGCGCTGAGCAGTGCCTGGAGAGCTGGACCCGGCTCCTGCTGGGTGTGAATTGCGATCGGGCTGCAATTGGAAGCAGTCTGGGCATCAAAAGGGGCCTCCCATGTCCCTGCAGGAACCTTGGAAATCTAGCCCCCAGCGTGGCCTCTTGATGGCCCCACAGAAGTCTCAAAAATAGGGGAGACCCTGGGTTATACATCAGCAGCGCAGAGGGTACCAGTAACTGAAACTCTTCCTCCAGGGCAGGGAGGATTTTGGACCGACCGCTTCCCATTGCCCCTTTGGTAGCTCGGCTGTAACATTAACCCATCAGTTGGGTCAGGTAGCTCATGGGGCCGTCTCCTGTTCTTGCTAAACCACAGCACCTATCTGCGAGGCTGACAATCCACTCTGCAGATACCCGCAGGAAGATATGAACAGTGCTCACCAGTCCAGTGACTTCCCATTTATCCCGGTATTTGGTGGGTTCCTCAGAGCATTGTACCACTTGCCCCAGGCTTTCAGAGGGTGAACGACAGACCCCAGTAAAATCACTAGGGTGCTCTTGGTCTCTGGCACCGATGCTGACAAGCTGGACGGAGCAAAACTGATTTAGGAGTCCCAGCTGGGATACCAAAAGCATTACCTGTAGGTTTGTGCCTGGTGTGCCTAGCCAATAGCACACAGTCAGAATCCCCACAAAGGTGAATTGCAATTAAGTAATTAATTATAATTCTGCAGAATCAGGTGCTTGGCGACCTTTCACAAAGCAAGCACCCCTCTGACTTGGATCACTGTTATTTATACACAGCTAACTTGTGAAACTATCTCTGGCTACTTTTCAGTGGAGGTTTTAGCTCGCCTAGCTTATCTCTGTTGAGTCTGTGCATTCCAGAGGACCAGGGGGTGGGACACACCAAATCCCACATTTACATGCATTAACATTTCAATTAGTGTGGTTCTTAATAAATTAATGACCCTTAAGGAGCAAAAGCTTGCCACAGATCAGTGTGGAATCTTCCTTCAGCTGTTTTTCTCCTTGCTTTTTAGCTTTCATCCCTTATCTCCCTTGCTTCTGCTAGCTCAAGGCTACAAGTCTCCTTGTTTTCTCTGAGGTTTCCTTGTTTTCCTCAGTTTAAGACTACGCTGTGGGTCACAATAGCTCTTGGAACCTGCAGACTAGTTTCAGCTTCATCATGAACTTTAAGGTCTATATTTTAGTTCCTTTTTTGTACATTGGTCTCTAGTAGCTGGAGTTGGAGTGTGTTTAAGATTAGAAACTATGTTTCCTGGCCTCTCAAAATAAGCCCTATCCTACGTTTTGAGGTTTTATCACCAGGTCTAATATCCTGCATTTTGTGCAAAATTCCTAGCTTCTTATCTGTAGAAGGAACTATTTCTCATATTAGGAGTGTGAGATAAAGTTTTATGTTCCTTGTTACAGTTGAGTGCAGATGCGTAGCATTCATTAGTATGCCACAGTTCAGTTCAGTGTAAAGATAATAAAGCTATTTTTCACTCATCTTAAGAAATTTAGCACTAGGGTGAAAGTTTTCTAATAGATTCACCTAAGGCTGTATGGATTTCTTGGTGTTGAGGGCTATGAATTTCTGCTGTACAGATACGTTGCTTGAGTCGTGCAGGCCAGGAAGCCAATGTAAATATGCTATTTTAAATAGTAGCTGATTTACATGTTTAAGTTTCATTTTGCAGCAGGCGTGGATAGTGTTTTGTCCACAAGCATTACAGTTTTTTGAGTATGTATTTTATTATTTTATTTTTTTTACAGAAATGTAGGGTTGTATATGATGAAATTATACCTTTGTGTTTGTTTTTTGCCTGTAGCAAGAGAAAATCACCGTGTCTGAAATGGTGAGTTCATTTGTTTACAAAAAACAACAAGTCTAAGGTACAGAAATACAAGATGTGCTGTGTTCTCATCACTAAAAAAGTAGTCTTTCATCAAAGGGGGAAACGAACCAGCACCTTTATGAAGTCATCTCCCACAAGATGTATTTTCCCCAGTGTCTTCTTGCTATCATTCTGCTGAATTGAATGTTGGTGACAAAATTTCTTTCTGGCAAGTGAAATAAAAATAATTCCTTCTTTTGCTTCTGCTGGGCCACAAGTGACCAAAACAAAGTGGGAATTTCCTGATAAGCTCAGGAGTCGTATTAGTCGGTACGTGCAAATTGTACATGCTCTAGATAGATGTGTTATGTTAGGTACGGTTGATATAGGAAGTAAAGTTACTGTGGAAAAAACTGACTCGTTAGACTGCTGGGAAGCCACCAGCTGGTTGGACTGAAGTGACAGTGACAGATCTCAGTTTAAAGTAAGGGCCATCGATCCTCACCCAGGTTCATATCCCCTTCTAGAGGCTGTGTTTTTGCCAGATAATGTACTGCTCTAAATAGGAAGCTTAAAATGTGTTCAGAATTATGGGAATTCTCCTTCACTTCCCTAATTTTAATGGTGACCTGGTGGGAAAGTTCTGATCCAGGGAATGTCTGTTGTGCTTTTGCACCCGGTTAGCTTACGGCACGACTGCCAGCATCAAAAGGAAACTAAAGGTTCTGCTGGCACTTCTGAGAAATCCTGATTGCTGTCTAATTTCACTTTTCATATCCAAAGAAGAAACTAATAGCCTGAGAAGGAAAGGAGTGGAGGAAATTCATAGGTCAGCAGTCTGATAAGATCCGTAGAGATAATATTTGACCCCTACAAAAGGGAAAAAATAAAAAAGCCTTCTGTTATTTAAGACTTGACAAAGGCACTAAACGATCAAAACACAGGCAGGCGTAAGTGTACCATGGATGGAAATGTAGGTGTCCAGGAAAGTCCTTGGTGGAAGACTTGAAGCGGGATTCAGAGAACTTAAAATCTGGGCTTTGAAAACCACAAGGATGTTTAAATATGTAAACTCGCCTTGTGGATTGATCTTATTATGATTGGAATACTTTCACGTATCATTGGTTTAATTCCTTTCTTCCATTGCAATGAGATTGCTGTTTTGAGAACGAGGGCTGATGAGCGGTTAAGCCAGGCAGAGCAAAAGCCACACCTTTACTCTTTTTTTACTTCTTGCTTCTCCTGCTCTGCTTCACAGTTTCTTAGCAATGCTCTCGGCCATTTGCAGAAGTGCAGACAGGCAACGAAATTTCCCAGAAGATAGTTAATGACACATGAAAATAATGATAGTGTGTTATGCTAATCTGCTTTACTACCTCACTTCGTAGTATTTGGATTACTTTATATGCCTAGGAGTTTAAAGGTCGCGTGATAGGAAGTGCTGCTGCATCACGGGCTATTTCTTGAAAAGGGATAGGATTGCTACTGAAATTTGCGAGGAATTATATAGAAGGTGAGGTTTTAAAACGTGTGAACGTGTTACGGATCAGTAACAAAAGGGGGCAGAGAACAGAGCGCTCATTTTGGATTTCAGGTCTTTTGCTTTGAGAGTAAAAAAGCTCAGCTAGAATCACTGAAATCTTTAACTCTGTCTGGAACCCATGATGCGTTTCCCACACAAATCAATTATCTCATTCATTTCTCCAACGATAAAGCAGTGTGGTGGTTTCACCCAGCTGGGCAGCTGAGCTCCACCACAACCGCTCTCTCACTCCCCCTCCTCAAAGGAAAAGGTGGGGAACATACAAAGGAAAAGGGCTTCATTGCCTATCACTAGCAGACTAGAGCAGTGAGAAGCTAAAAACACCTCAACCCCATCTATACTCTGCCACCTCTTCCTGAGTGGCGCAGGGGAACAGGGAATGGGGGCTGTGGTCAGTCCCTGAGGCTTTGTCTCTGCTGCTCCCTCACAGTCACTCTCTGCCCCTGCTCCCCTTGGGGTCCTTCCCAAACTGAGCCTGTGGGGGCTGCCCACAGGCAGCAGCTCTTCAAGCACTGCTCCCACACGGCTCCGTCCACGGGGTCCATCCCTCCCCCAGGAGCAAACTGCTCCAGCATGGGTCCCCCACGGGTGGGCGGCAGCTCCCCCCAGACCCCCTGCTCCTGCCTGGGCTCCTCTCCACGGGCTGCAGCTCCGGCCCGGGGCCTGCTCCTGCGGGGGCTCTCCAGGGGCCGCAGCCTCCTCCAGGCCACATCCACCTGCTCCACCAGGGGCTCCTCCACTCATGGGGGGGCTGCAGCGTGGAGATCTGCTCCATGTGGGACCCATGGGCTGCAGGGGGACAGCCTGCTCCACCAGGGGCCTCTCCACAGGCTGCAGGGGAACTGCTGCTGCCTGCCTTACTACATCTATTCTGTTCTGTTGATCTTTGATGCCATTAATATGAAAATAAATTACCTTCCAAAACTGCATGAGAAGATTTGATGTTGAAAGGAGTATCGTAGCAAGGCTGGGTGTTGATTTGGGGTATTGGTTACTCTTAGTTAAATAAAGTATGCTCAACAAAAATGGATTTAAAAGGCAACAGCGCGTATAGAATATATTAAAAGTGAACCCCCCAGATTGATATTGATCTATTTGTAATTTCTTTAGGACGAATGAAGAGAAAATGGGAAGAAAGGCTGAGGAAAGTTGAAGAACTAGCATCTCACTATGAAAGAAACCCACTTCCTGCAGTTTATAGACCAAAGCTGTCCCCCTTTGAGCCATCCCCTGTTTGGAAAATATTTTGTCGGCAGGCCGAAGCTTTCAGCTATGTAAAAACCTGCAAAGAGGTAAATTATGCTAGGTGAATGTCTCTGTGCTTCAAGTGCATTCAAGGATGATCTTGATTTTACAAGTTGGTTAACAATGAAGTCTTTTTCAGATTGCAAAATCCCTTTTTTGCAATCATGAGACTTTTTTTTTCTTGCCTTTGTAGATCATGCTATACTGGAGGTAGCTAGCTCTAAGTACTAGTTGTAACATAAGAATTGAGAGGTGGAGTTAACCTCTAACAGTAGAAGTGTTTTTTTTGGCAACATTGTAGTGATTATAAGTGATTATAATTATATTCCTTCTGAATATAAGGAAGGTGGCAGGAGAATGGGAAGGAAGTGAGTTGGGTAGGAAGAAAGAGGTGGAGAAAATGAAGAAGAGAATGACAGGAGGCAGAGACAAAAAGAGCAATGCAACTCTACTGGCGTCAGAGTAGCAAGATGCTGAGAAGTAATGATCCAAATAAATACATTATGTAAAATGTATCCTTTGTTTTCAGTTCCCTATATTTAATACTTTTCAAACTGCCGATTTTAAAGAAATATAATGCAACATATCTTTTCCTGAATGTACTTTTACTGGCTTGGTAGTGGTGTTTTTAGTTTGTTTTGGATTTCTATTTTTGTTTTTAAATAACATAGAGCCTAAAGACTATCTGCTGTAAAGCCATATGTTGCCATCATACCCATTACAGTGTTTGTTTCAGGACATTGTTCTTCCTCCTGTTAGAGGTACCTGCTAGTGTTCAGGAAAAAAAAGACTACTGAGAAAACAGAATTTACATGAATGCACAGCAAAGAAAAGCTTCACATTTGTTACTCATGCTACTTAGTTTAAAAAAGGATAAGTGATCTGCTACTTAGTTTCCTAATATTAACTAAACTTTGACCAAAGAAATGAATAGATATAGGAACTTCTGAAGAGTTTAATTAGTTTTCTGAATAGTAATTTAAAAAACAAACAAACAAACAAAAAAAAAAACAACCAAACCTTCAATGTTTTTCTTTACAAAGGACGTTCATGTATTTGCCTTGGAAAAGAACACAAAAAATGGACAGAGGTTTTACCTCGTGACAACATACAAAGAGCTTTGGTTTTATTACGTGTAAGTATTTGAAAATGTATGCTATACCTTGCTGGGGGACAGGTCAGTCTTGCTCAGAGTAGCACAGCTGTAAAGGGCTGTGCTATGGCCAAGGTTTGATCTTGGCCATAGAGAAAGTCTTAATAATGCCAATCCAATCTATTCTACAGTGGTTTTCAACTTTCTTTTGAGCTGCAGACTGCCATTATTTCCTGTGAATTAAGGACCCCATCTACTGAACTTAAATCTAATAGCAGTAGATCTGCTTTTACTGTCAGCTTTCCTCAGGGGATCATGTCAACAAATGATGCAAACATATTTCTGTGATTAGTCATATATCAACTTAAATAGGTATTAATATAAATGTCCAATTACCATTTTATGCCTTTGCATGGTGCAGTTTCAGGTATTGAAAATTTGCTGAATGTTTTTTCCAATTTTTGTTTTACAATAAAATACCTGGTTTTGAAGTAAAACAAATGTAACAGTCAAAGTTTGTATGAACTGTAGACTTGATTTTTTTTCTCGATTTGAAAAGAAGATTAAGCTTTCTTAATTCTTAATTTAGTTGAAAAAAAAAATAATTCTATGTAATCTTATTTCTTGTGCTTAAGACTTAGGACTGATAACATTGGTTGGTGTTTTTTTTTTTTTTTTTCAATTTTTTTTCCTGTTGTTTACATCATTATTTAAATTCCCCAAACCATTTCTGTTGATATTGTAAGACTTTGGGGGTGGGGATAGAGGGAACACTTTCCAAACTTAAATTTTAGACCAAGCAAATATTAGTTATAATTTTTTCAAAGGACTATGGAGCTGTTACTGGTTTTAATGCGAGTGCCTGACTAAGAGATAAAACATTGTGTAGTACGTGTGAGTTGGTGTTTGCAGTTGATAGGTATGTATAATGCTTATCATGAGAGGTCATAATTTGTTTTTGTTTTTCCTTAGCCAAGGTTATAAAACAAGTCTTATGCATTGCTATGAGGTGATTCCTGAAAAAGATGCTTGCAAACTTTATTTTGATTTGGAGTTTTACAAAGCAGCAAATCCTGGTGCAGACGGCAAGAGTATGGTTGCAAAGTTAATCGAGGTAAAATGGCACAGTCATGTTGTAGACTAATTTGAATTTGTTGTTGGTTTAATATAAAACCAAAGTATTTACCGCCTTATCTTGATTATTGTAGTAAAATTAAAGAGGATTATAGAGTCAGTGGGCATTTTTAACAAAGTGAAAAGTACTGTTTTAATTAAAGCATAAGTTGCCTGCTTTATACAAAAGGAAATACTAGAGCATGATGGTTGTTGGAATGCTTGTATTCACTGGAGGTTTACTGTTATGGTGAGTTTGTTTGCAGATTGTTTTATGTGCTCTGCCACTTCAAAGCTGTCAAACTGAAGGAGTGTTTAGTTATTCTTCAGAATAGTATCAATAAAAGTTTTATTTGAATATTCTGCAAATCATTTCCTTTTCTAACAGGTGCAATCATATATCAAGGCTTAGATCAATTCCTCCTAATGTTAAGACACCTTCAGATGGAATTTCATTACAGTTGATATAATTACGATGTAGAGAGCAGGAGGTGACTGTAGTCATCAATTTTGACACCTAAAGTTAAATATGTTTGCTAATTATAAATTTTATTAAGTAGTGCAAATTTCTATCCTATTGCAAATTCAGCTGGAAAACAAGACATTGCAACTGCAATATGTCAGAGATGGAAAATAACACAGGTTTTTAGAAGAATGTCTTCTGTTCCAACAAAATCTCTTTGTCAGTGGCCATTTATTTGTGAGACATCTGGTGTCTCTAACTAGAACAGAAAGAGTAAGATGAATAAGGTTACTTCTACATAAATAATGCTTAGCTGGTAAAGAATCTGGAGGGTTTTACTCTGTTGTGGATCAGTTCTCAAATCTAGATACTCCTAGGGTTAGGTAGAGATCTTTGGATTTGCTGGCTGGGGAGGAAATGAGATGCTATAGTCATAAACTTCCAGACCCCCAGGTTCTGAATCCCAGTCCTAAACATGAGTAATGACGTTTAGCTTATAGCAGGTTTTTAGAGCTGGACTTCTGTTGTTTTCTGCTTGTTTACTGTTCATTGGGTCTTCTGATATAAATTGTTGGTGTGCTAGTTCACTCTTCTATTTAGCCTCTATCTTAGACACTAGGTAAGCTTGCCTTAGAATTAATGGCACTGTGGGTGTGAACCGCTTTGTTGGGGGGGAGAAAGACAGGGATAGAGCCACTACATTAGACCTTGACCTGAAAAGCTGCTTACCCCATCACTGTTACTATATTCAGTGATTTGCTCAATTCAGAAGATACAATATATGTCAATTTTCTTTAAAAATTGGCATATTGTGAGTTAATTTGAATTACTTGCATCAAAATGAAAAAAAAAAAAAAGATTTAAAAAATGTAGACTCTGCATTTGTTTTAGGTTTTATAGACAGTACTGTTACAAATGCTAAAGAAAACAGCCTAATGAATGTTTATATAATTTTCAGCTTGTCAGCCAAAAGTTGAAAGAACTTTATGATGTTAACTGTTCAGCCAAAGACGTCTTGAATTTAGATTCCAGTACTGATGAAAAATTTAGTCGACACTTAATATTCCTACCACACAAGACTGTATTTAAAGATAATATTCATGTTGGTAAGTGTGTTCTTTTCACTTATAAACTAGAAATAAAAGGTGAGGTTTTGACTTTTCACAGTGCCATCTTACATTTGAATATTTGTTTTAATTGAATTACATGTGAAAACAACCACGTATTCCCAGCAAAAATGACTATTTCTATTTAATTAAGCCTCACATTCCTCAACTCATCTTCTACTTCCTTTTTCTATAATTATTATTTGCATTTCTACAACATAACTTTTTCATGTCTCTGTGGTTTATTTTGCGAACCGCTGGCAAGACTGGTTTTTGGCTGGAAGATTTTTGTACAGTAATTGATTAATTTTCAGATTTGTGTAAATCTTAACAAGTAAAGTTAAGATTATTGGCTCTAAATACAGCTGGTTTGTGCTCTGCACAGGGTCAGAAAGTCAGGACAAAGAAGGCTTCAAGCCACGAGTACTTGTAAACATGGTTCAGAGAAAGCTGAAAGCAGTTTTAGTTGTTGATGTAAGTTGGGATTTGATGGCATAGAGTAACTCCAGCACAAAAAATTACCAGTTCAGAATTGTCATCACTACGTTTGTAAAAATAAGTATAATAATACCTCCATACTTCACAGGTGTTTTAAACATACTTTTGAAATATTGGAAGATGGGCTCTTTGCTTTTAGTTGTGTTCCAGGTTTCTTTCCAGCCCCGCAAAGCATTAAGGAAAATCTTACTCTTTCTTTTGGATTGTGTCTAGTCATTCTGTGTGGATAACACATGTACTGTTGAATCAAAGGGTGTGGGGTCAACATGTATGTGTTGTTCTGAGAAATCATCTATGAAAGGTCTTGTCAACATGAGCAACTGGAGGAGTAAAACAAACTGTAAGGAGAGGCTGGATCTTGTAGGTCTGTGTGCATGTACATTTTTTTCCCCCCATAATATTTGTAATATACAGACAAAGTTCATGGCCTGAACATAAACCCAAGGCAAAATTCAGATCCTTCAACACAAAGACAACGGGATTTCTCAGACCTATTTTTTTAATGTTAAAAAACTATTTTTCATTCTTAGGAGCAGTGCAATCTGTGTCCCTATAACAGAAGTGTTTGTTACATGACACTGTAGCAACAGCTACGAACACAAAAGACTTGTATAGTATCATTCCAATTTGTATTTCAAAAGTATGGTCTTTAACTCCTGTGCCACTAGAAAACTCCCAGGTAATACATGGGTGATAAATAATTCGGTATGACAGCAATTTTAGCCTCTGATCCCAATAGCTAAATTGTGTTAGTCAGTTCTTTCAGCAGAAGCTTGAACTATTTATTCTAGTCCATTAGCTAAGTGTTTTGTGTCTCCACTGTTAAGTGAATTTGACATGTTTACTATCAGACTAAAGAATGTCTTTAGATTGTGTATGCATGTTCTGCCTTTGCCTTTTTAACAAACGTTGAAGTCATGGTACAAATCCATTTTATAATTGTGATACGTCAGTTAAATTTGTGTATGATATCAGTAACAAATAATACAGTTGAGACTTTTATTGGGGTGTTTTAGTAACCTGTTTGACACACCTGGCTTTAAGCTTAGCTTTATTCTGTGTGCAAAATACTTTAGTATATATCTAAAAATGCAGACAATTTCATGAAGTAACTTCATAGAATGTTTATGAACTATATATTCTTTGATGTGACATGAAGATTTTTGTCTAATATTTAACTTACAAGCTAATATATTTTTCAGAAACATTCAATGGTTTTTAAATTCATCATTGTGGTGTTGGTCATTCTGGAAGATCAACAATCACGTCTTCAATAATCTTGTTTCATAAGCATTTTGTCAGCAGTCATGCACAAAATGATGGCTTAAAATTGAGATCTTGTCTGTCAGAGTCTACATGTATAACTGCAATGGTGCAGGTGTCAGGATGGGTCGGAGAAATTGTCTGAAAGCCACAAAAGACTTTTGTTTCATTTTTGGACTTTTAACTGAGATTGAATTTGGTTCAGAGGTTTTGCTAGGGAAACTGCACTGACAGCCTATGCATTTCTGTTTCACTTTTTTACCTTTATTTCTAATGAAGTTATTACCAAACCAACTAATTTCTCAGTTCTCTCTGTTCCCAGTAGTGAAATTGCAGATGGGAAAATTGTGGCCATATGTCACAATTAATACACACAGAATTGTTTATTTTCTTCTGGTGGAAAAAAAAAAAAAAAAAAAAAAAAAAAAGGTTTAAATTCTTGCCAAGCATGGGTTTCTTGTTTACTAGCCAGAAAAAGATTGTGTACTGAGCTGGTCTAAAAGGTTTTAAAAAAAAAAAATCCCAGAGGGGAAAGAAAACCCAAGCAACTACAACCAGTTCCATCTTGGCTGTTCTGAAAATGTTTGCACAGGAACTATTAAGTTCTTTCTTGACTCGTAGAGCTATCTGTTTTGTTTTGTTTTTAAGGTAACTTTGTGAGAACCATTTTGCAGCCTGCCATAAGGCTGATGGAGAGTAATGCTGCTGCTGTGGTTCCAGAAGAAGGAGCAGAACGTGTTTTCCATTGTTCTTCACCCACAGTTGAAGTAGATGGTTCTCTTACAAACCCCACAGCAGCTGAAGATGCTTCCAAAGGTTGGCCAGCCATTGCTCACCAAACAAAGGAAGTAGAAACATCAAACCATGGAGAAAATTCTGAATTTTCCTTTCTAATAGTAAATGACAAAGAAGGAGACAAGCAACTTTTTGTGGATCTGGGTAAATATAACAAGTGCTTTTAAGCTTGTTTAGGATGCAGCAAAAGTTAAGAAATGATATGTTCTTTAATATTTGATTACAGATTGCATGTTGTGCCTACGCTCAGAATTTAATTCAAATACAATACATGCTGAAACAGAGGTCATAAATGCTGTATTTACAGGAGCCTTAGATTCTTTGCCCTTGGAACTTTATATTACTACATTTAATTTTATTCAGAATTTGGAAGAAACTCTTACCACACAACTCTAATTTCATTCCTAAGGACTTGGTGCACCTATTTTGATTAAAAGGGGACGGCATATATTGCATTCTAACATTTCAGTTGAATTAGAAGCTGCTTGATTACAGAACAAGTCTTAAAGGTGTGGTCTTTTGTACCGATTCACACATGAACTTGAGGCTTCTTCCGCTGTTTGGAATGGCAGTTGTTGGGTTTTGATGATAGAATAATAGAAATTAGGGCTGGGCACTTCATGCTCTAGTTGTTCTTTGCCTATTCATGGAATTAAAATGTTAAAAATCTCAAAGAGCACAACACCCTTGGTCAAACTAAAGTTTGAAAGTTCCACCCTCCTCCAACACTATCTGAATTCTCTGCCTTTTGCCCTTAGTGAAGTGAAAATATCTTAGCACACTTTCCTACAGCAGTGATTTATGTACCTGAAGACTGATTATCATGTTTTTCCTCAGACTCCTCTGTAGAACCTGCATTACTTCAAATTCTTTTCGTGGAGTACAGGATCATTTTGATTGCTGACCTCTTGAGTATGTCTGATTTGTGGTAATGTAGTCCCAAAGTTGGCCTTTTATCAGGCTTCTCCATCACCGACTCAGGATTACTTTCTGCATCTACTGTTCAAAATTCCATCAAGCATATTAGTGAATGGAAATTAAAGAAAAACAAACCGTTGTTGTCAATTCACCTGTTAGGTATTTGATATTAGTCCCCCCAAATTAAACCATCACTATTTATGCTACCCACATTACCACAAAACTGGAAGTCTAACATCAAAATAGCTGGGGTACTGAGTTACTGAGTAACTGAGGGTGCAGGCACAGACTGCGATGTGACCGTGTTGACTCATTTTAGTTCCTTTATCTTCAAGAAAATTAAGAAATAAATAGAAATAAATAGAAATAAAGTCTAGAAATAAAGCACCCAGTGCTCCAATAAATTCTGGGACAGATTAGGCAATGTTTACTATACTTTTAGTTTGTTTGTTTTTGAGACTGGAATTAAATTTCCCTGATAGGCTTTCCTGCACACTTCAGACAAGCAGTGTCTGCTATGCAGAAAACAGGAAGTTTGATGGATGTGATGTCATTTCGGATTAAAATAACTTTGTAGTTTTTTCAGCTTAGTTGTATTTCACAAAGTTATTGTGAAAGCGCGATTTTTTTTTTAATACTGAAGATAAACCTTTAGCAATGCTAACATCAGAGTGATGCTGACCTAGATGTATTGGGTGTTTTAAATCTGTACTATGAAAAATGTCCATGTTTGCACAGCCCTGGCATTTCTTCTGTGGGAGGTGAGCAGAAATCAGTAATAGTTTTTGTCCATTCCCGAGGCCCTTAGTTGGGTCTAAGAAAAATTGTTTAATTTACAAGCACTAAGTACCTTAAATCCTTACCAGTACAGTTATGTTGTGAAATATTTGTTTTCCTCTAGGAGTTTATACAAAGAACAGAAATTTACGGATGTATAAATCATCAAAAGCAGGAAAAAAAGTGATTCTGACAATAGCAGAGGATAATAAGTTTGTCCCTACTTGCAAAGAGAATGTGTCCTTGGAAGAAGCATATTTTCTGTCTTCTTTGGTCTGCAATATTAGGTAATGATTTAGTTCCAGCAGAGTTTTAAATATTTTTAAATATGTATTTCAGTGATTTTTCTCCCCCAGCAGTTAGGAATAACTGATACCAATAACCAGGTATTAACCTGGTAATGGTTACCAGGTATTCCTGGTAATAACCAGGAACATTGTTACAGTGTAACTTAGGAGTTTCCAGTAGAATTGTTTTGCTTTAGGAGAAAAAAAAAATTGGGACTCAATTTTCTTCTTTAACCTACCTTTAAACATGCAAAGTCTGTTAAAAGTAAAAAGGATTTTTGTACGTTTACTTGTGCACCAGATTTCTCATATGTTACAGATACCTCCTGAAGTTGGTGATGGTCTCATAGAATAACCTCAGTTTTCTTATCTCTATATATTTTCCTTTGTACTGACCTGGGGCTTAAGATGTAATTACTGTAATTAGTCATCACTGCAGCAGAAAGGTTAAAATGGTACATCTCTCCATATAGTATTTTTCTTAAAACTTATTTTTTATGACTACAGTTTTTAGAAAATGTTCATTTTCCTGAACTGGTGCTAGTAACCTGATAGCATGCATAACGTAGTGTATTCATATGACAGGTATCAGCTGAGTCTGCCGTAAATGTGGGTGAGAAATTCTGCTGTGTTGAGTTTAGCCTTCTGTAATCAGCTGGCTTGCAGGTAGCAGTATGGAAAGAAAAAGCAGTTCAATGCAGATAGGGAGAAAAAAAAAAAAAGAAAAAAAAAAAAGAGGTTGAAACCTTTCAAAGGGTATATATTGTTTAAATATTGCATCTACAGCAAACACTTTAAGAGTGTGGAGCAGGAGTCTTTAAATGGCTGGCTCCTGGGATTTTTGCCAGGAAAGTTTTGCTTGTTTGCAGGAGGAAATCCTGCCCTCTGCTGCATGGTCAGAGGAAACTGCGAGAAGGCGCTGCGGGGCTGTGAGGTAGCAGCATACTGACTGGATCACAGTGTGGATGAGGCGAGACGGGCTTCTCTGGAGGCTGCTACCCTCAGCTGCTTTGTTGTCGTAGCATGCTGCGTTAGATGTTGTTATGCCATACTGTGCTGTGCTGTAAGAATCACACATCTTCCTTTGCCTTCCCTCTTTTTCAGCTCTGAGGATGACACAAGAGTTCTGTCTTCTAGCTTTTCAGAAGAGAGAAGAACGTCTGCTTTTTTAAACAGTAAAACCAGAAGCAGTAGAGGTACTACAAGCCTTTTCTGCTGGATGGGCCGGGGGAAGTGTGTTTAAGTTAGACGTGCTGTGACTTACACACCCGATGGCTTGTATGAGGGCTTTTCTCCTGCTGCGCTGCTGCAGGAGGCAGCATAGGGATGTCCTGATGGGTGCTCTGCAGTGCTTCAATGCCACAGATGGTCCCCTCCTGGTCCCAGCTTTTATTTAAGGAGCTGGTGTGAATCGTGTCTATGGCCTATATATCACATAACAGCATGTTAGAATTACATTAAAACTGCAAAACCAGGATGAATGTGTGGCTTTTGTTTTAACAGAGTCCATGGAAGGTTATCAGGATTCACCATATCCAGAAATCGATTATTTTGTTCGTTCTTTGGTTAATAAAGATGGAGTACAAGGAGGTAAAAACCATGTTACTATTTACAAACAAATAGTCTGCAGCTGTAGTTTTTAACCTTTATTTATTTATATATATATTTTTTTTCCCACCCAGGGATACGGCAATGGAGTTATTTTTCTCTGGAGGAAATACTTGTGTATGATATTTCTGGTTACCGGTGGTGTGAAAATATTGGAAGAGCCCACAAAAGTAACAACATAATGTATGTTCTGTAACTGTTCGGTATTCACTCTAAGTTCAGTTTAGAACAGCTTTGTTTATTTTCCTGGTCAATTGTAATTCTATACAAACATTGAAAAGTTCTTATGGATAGAATCATCACCTGTTACAATTACTGCTATCTTACTCTGGGTGTACAGTGCTTTTTTATTCTATTTTTTCTAAATTTATTGTGGTACAAGATCTTGACTTTAGAGATAAGCCTGAAGCTTACTGGAAAAATGACAGACTATGTATGAAACAATATCCGTAGTTTGGGGACAAACAAAATCTCTTCGTTTAGCATCAGAGTTTCACATTGTACATATTTATTTTCTTCACATACTGTTACTAAAACCAAAAGTATTTCATTCATAGGATTCTGGTAGATCTAAAGAAGGAAGTGTGGTATCAGAAGTGCCACGATCCAGTCTGCAGGGAAAAAAACTTCAGATCACAAAGTATGTATCTTGTTTTCAAAGCAATTATACTTAATACTTTTTTGAATCTTAACTTTAATTAAACACCTTCTCTTTGATTTAGGCTTTCCATTACCACCTGGGATATGTCTGCCTTCTCTCTTCAAAGAGGTATGTGCTTTTGTCTTATCCACATCTTGTCGTATCAACAAGTCATTGAAAATCCCTGCTACCTCAGGTAATTTGTTAAGCTCCATACAGTAATTACACTAGCATAGAGTAGCTCCACACAGCAGCTCTGCTGTTGTGGTATCTCCGTATATTCATTTGTAAGTTCTCCAGCAGCAGATCTAACCCAGAGAAAGCTAGATGACTAGAATAGCCTAACTTCACCTGGGACTAAAGATTTTCTTCTGTCTTACTCTGGGACCAGCAGTTCCCAGCGTAAAATCTGCAAGCCCACAATAGGCATAGCATGAAAAAACAGCCTAAGTAAACCTCTGCTGTGCACATTTGACTTCATACTGGGTCAGCTAAAATGTAAGTGTTCCTAGAACACTTGTGTCAGTCAAAATTCTCTCAAAGTCAAGTCAGTGACCCTCAAATTTGAGGTTCACCTAAGTGAATTTCAGTGTATAAAAGCAGTTAGGTTTACCCCTAGGGGCAGAATATTTGAACTGACCTGATGCTGACCTAGATTCTAAGCACTGTACCTAAGTTTTATACCCACTAAGTTTTATACCCACTCAGTGGGTATTAAGAGTTGACACTGTTGCAACTGCACTTTTAAATTTCAGACTGTAGAATGGCACATTAAGCTGTACTTAGGCAAAACATCAATAGCTATTACCTTTATTTCACAGCAAGTGTGATTGAAATGCATTTTCAAGCCATTACACTATCTTTAGATAGACACTAAAATAAGTTTTAACCTTGTATCATTTTAAAAATCTGTGTACACTAGACTATTTTTAGTTTGCTTGCAAAACAGTAAGTTCATTTTTCTACTGAAACAGGCTTCCATGGGTAATGTGGCTATAAATTAACTTGCTGGGAAGTCTTGTTAGCCAGCTTTCTATAGTATTCATTATACGTGACAATTGCAAGAGTTCAGCACTAGTTTCACTTAGAAATATGGAAAACATCTTAGTGTGTAATAAATAATATGTTATAATAATATGTTATGTTTCTAAAAGGAAGAAGATTATATGGTTATGGATGAATGGGGGAACACAGAAGAAAAAGTAAAACCCCATTCTAACCCTGCAGATTTGTCAAAAAGCTCGGTATCTCTTGAAGAAAGCATATCTCAAGACTTCCAGGTAACAGACACCGAGTGGGACAATGCAAGCGATGATGCCTGTTTGGTAGAAGCTACTGAAGATGTGGAGCTAGCAGAAGCTGCAAATGACAGTCTGGATTACAGCATGGAAGACATTCCTGATGAAATTCTTTTGGAAACTTTAAGGACACAAGACATTTGCAACAAAGATGACAGCTAATCAGAAACTTGGCTGACAAACAGACTAGTAGCAACAAAGCTTGCTTTAATACAACATGTGTATCACATGCCTTCTGTGAAAGATACTGTGCTGTAGCTCAAAAGCGCTCTTTGAGAGCTGTTAAACAAAGAACTGACACAGAACTAAAAGCATCCTTATAACCGGATAATCTTAGAGGCATGAAGAGAGGACACAGGGTTACGCTGGGGCTGGAGAATACTGGCCTGAATGTTCTTCATGAAGGCTGCTTCAAGGAGTTTAGCACTTCTAAGACTTACTGCTGTGTGGTTTCTATTTTGTTAGCTGTTGGTCCAGCTTTTACTGATATGACAAATAATACATTTCTTCACTTCCAGAAATAGGAGGAAATTATTTATTTCAAATACAAATTTAATAAAAAGTGTTTATCACTAGGTCCATCCAAAGTTCCCGTGTTCTCTTTTTAAACAGTATGTTGTTTTCAAGATCATGTTACTTAAATAACCCAAGATTAAAAATGTTAAAAAGCACTTAATCTTTCTTTGATAACTTCCCTCTTTGTAGGTCCAGAGCATCCTCCAGTTTCCTATTAATATTCTGAAAGTGTCTTTCTGCTCCTAGAATTCTCCGTGATTCCACCAGCAGAGCAGGTAGGCTGGAAGTTCCATACTGTTGTTGTTAAGGAAATAACATTACAGATTAACATTTTTAATTCTTGGAGAAAAAAATAAATACAGATACACACATGACTTATTTATTATTCCTCTGCCTGAAATCGTGCAATGTGACTTGCAAAAGTGAAGAACAGCCAAGTTTAGATAATCTTTAATCGAAGCAATTGAAGTTCATTACTTGGTTCTCACTGTTAATCTTTCTTCAGTTTCTATTTAAAAAGAAAACAAAGCTAGACCTGAGGATAACACTTATGTTTATGTCCTTCAAATTCCTGGACACAGAATCAGGTATCAGAATTTCTCTGAAATAACCTGTTTCCAACATGAGTGAGACGCTGGACTGCAGTTACAGTAGTGATTCTCAAGCTGGTTCCACAAAAACAGGTAACAAAACTCTGCTATTTAATGTCGGCTAATCATTAATAGAAATACTTGTCAGTTCCAGAGAAAAAAAAAAAAAAAATGGGGGGGGAGCTGATCCAGAACAGTTTAGAAACACATGCAAAAATGTGTACTCACCACCACTTTTTCTCTTGGGTTTTCTTCTCTGTAATTCAAGTAGTCCTGCTGTAGTTCCTTCAAATCAGTAAGGAATTGAACTGCTTGTGTCAAGGAAGACTTCCTCTCCTGTACCTCAGCGCATTCTCTCTGTAGTTCTACCAGTTGTGATTCGGCTCTGAAAAAGATCAATGCTTTGATGACTACATCAGAATATTTATTTCATGACTGATTGTGAATCTATTTCCTCTGAAGACGACTTAAGGAAAGGTAGGTCAGAAATAAGAAGTATAGGTTAGTAGAACATACTGTAAATAGAAAAAGTAGTATATTATTTAAACTAGACCACAGGTCCAAATCCACAAAAAAATACAACAACAAAAAACACCTTTTTCCAAGTCTTACTGTCAAGTCTGACAATATAGCCAATCTTCCTTAAGCACTTAAACCCAAAAACCAGTGAAGTTCCATAACTATGCTGTGTGCTTCTGCAGACACCAGCCTGCAGGCTGAGGCATTCGGTGCTTATGCTGAAGCACACTCAGGATCCACAAACTAGATACTCCTCTGCCTAAGCAAGCTGAGGGGCTCCATCTATTAGATGGTGTTCAAAGCATGATTAGCACTCCAAAAACAGAACACAAAATGCCATTTTCATTTAAGCTCCAGAAAACAAACAAACAAGCAAACAAAAACAAACCTTTACAGAATGATCAAATGATTAAAACACAAGAAACATGAAGGTAGCTTTCAGTCTGTGTGTGAGGGGTTAAACCCAGGCTGAGGGATGCCTTTATTTCTTTCAGAGAAGTTTGTCCTCAGTACTGCAAAAATAAAAAGGCTCACGTGACCACAGAGAAAGGGCTTTTCATCTGCCTTTGTGGATCCATGTCTATGCAGGTCCCTATAGACTTGGCATGCATGGTATATGCAGCTTCAGTATAAATTTTATCCTCCTATCTAATTGGGTTTGGGGAAGTGTAATGATTTTTCTAAAGAAAATATTTTTTTTTTTTAGCTTTCTCTGGTTTGTATCTAAATGGTATTTAAGATTAATGCCACCTTGTAGAAGGGGAACTGTGTGGCTCTGTGAGACAGTAGCAATCCATGTATTCGGAGGCATCCATGCTAAAATGCAATGTGATGAATAATTGTCTTACCCTCAAAAACAAACTCTGTACCGCCTCTGTAAGTTTTGCTTCATTACCTTTGCAATTCCAATTATAACGTTAGTGTTTTTCTTATAAACATACTGTCTGAAATAGTGCCCCGGTGACCACAATTACATAAGAGAACTTCGAAGAAATACTCTAGGCAACTGACCCACGGAAAGGTGAGGTTATCCTGAGCTTTTGTAAGAAGAGAAAGCAATACAGAACAGAATTACTTTCACTTCAGAGTTATTTTGATGAAACTAACATTTTTTTCTTTGATTTTTATGAACTACTAGCCTCCTTCAGTTTTTCAGGCTATTATTGCACAAAAACATACCGTATATTATTAGAAACATACCCAATTAGCTCTTCTCTGACTTGCATCAGTCGCTGCCTTTTCTTTTTGATGTCTGCCACTACCTGTAACAAATAGCGAAGAAAGTCTTTGAACCTGTTTCAGTAACTTCACAGGCAAACAACTCAAATGTCATTGACTGTTTTTTTCTTTGAGGTTTCATGTTTCTAGTTCAAGGTGTGGAAGATACCAGACCTTAAATAGCTTTACAGTGCTAAACTCTCATCCCCATCCAAAACGTCTCCTGAGGAACACTGGCTTTACAAGTGTAGAAAAGAAGTTGTGAGGATTTGAACTCAAACATGCTGAACTCCAGCAGGTTTCTTTGTTTAAGAATACAGACGAATACAAACATATGTTCAGTATGACTGCCATAACTATGGAATTAAGTATAACTATATCCTTTTTTCTTTTATGTCTCACAAAATATTTCAATTTAGTAACTATAAACCTAAGTTTAAACAAGCGTATAAGATACAAAAAAAGGAAGCTAAGTAGCTGTGAATGCCAGATGCACATTAAAATTTTCATTTTACAAAATAGCGTACTGTTTCATCTCAAATTAACAGGACTTTTAGGACTTCTCATATTCAGCACATTAATTGCTGCATGACAGAATAAGCTTTCCATTTACTTCAATTGTTAGAAGCTATTTAGTCATCAAAAAGGTTGCTGAAGAGGTGTGTGCACTGTATGTGGTTGCTAAGTAGGTTAAATTGTTTAATAATTAAAAACAAAGCAATATCAAGAAATAGACAACAAATTTCAATCTTCTGTGCTTGTTCCAATTGCTCTTTCATGCTTCTGATTACCAGGTTTGAAGGCAGAGAGCTTTACAGCCACTTCTCACAAGAGAGATCAAGTGTACCTAAAGTATGTCTCTGGAAGATAGGGCTTAACCTGCTCTTAAATCTCTCTGCTATGGGGCATCACCCTCTCTCCTGAGGAAACCACTCCAGTATTTTCTGCTCCCGCACTAGTTTCTCCTACAGTCTGTATTTCTCTTGCTGCATTTCAAGCCTAAATGAACAGAGGAAATGCCTCCTCTGAATAAAAACTTGCATGTCTTTAGGGAATGCATCTCCCTTAAGACTACTCTCCTTTAAAATAAACAATCTAATTCTGTTTTCACCAATCTTTGCTGTTCTCTTCTGGATTTTATATTCATCTGTGTTTCTTGAAGGTGAACTTCCAATATTTAATTGGTTCCCCAGGGGCCTCACCAGTGCTTGCTCAAAAAAAATAAGAGTAATTCTCATGCATAAATACTTACACATCCTAATGTGTTTTCATTCTTGTTACATCAGTAAATATATGCAGTGTGCAATCCATACGCTGGTGGTGCCCTATCCTCTGTTTGTGCAGTTGGTTCTGTAGAACAGTGCACTTCTTTTTGTGAATTATTTTATTTCTTTCAGTCGGCTTCCTGAAATTTCAACACCCACATCTGTATGCTGTACATTTCAGTGATAGCCTGTCTTTCAGATATTTACCTTAGCATTTTTTTTCTTCACGTTCTTTAATTCTTGGACTTCTGTTATCTGTGGAGGAAAAGAAGCATTACAGATTGATGATGGATATGGATTTCACCTCTATCCTCCCAAAAATATGGTTGCAAGAATTAATTTAAAAAAAATACTTAGTAATAACATAAAAAGCTATTTAATAAAACAGCTGCTCAAAGGAATATTACAAGTGTATCAATTCTCTCCCCCCTCTTCATACCAGAGGAAGACTGCTACACAATGTTAGTCATCTTGCACCAATTAGCCCACGTAATACTGCTGGTACCAATTAGTGTAATGCTACCTATCCCAATTTTTCCATAACTTTTATATAAATGTATAAATTTCCTCATTTTAAAACTTGTTTACGCTAATGAATCACTTAGAACTATAGTTTTAGTATTCATCCATTTTACTTCTCACAATTTACAAGTTGTAATTAGCGAGAAGAATTCTGAGTCTTCCAAGCTAATAATTTTTGACAGTTAGGGTCACACTGTTAACTAAAAAGGATTGTTTTTCATAAGCTATGGTAGAGGCTTCAGTCAGGCTACTACACACCAGGGAGCTGAGACACTGTAAAAATCCGGTCCAGGAGCTCTTAAAACAATGTCTTCCATAATTGTTTGCTTCTTCAAGTTATGCAGCTCTCCAGTTTTACTACGTGATATACAATGTAATGCACAGCTCTAAAATCATTACCACAAATATTTATTTATTTATTTTACTGTATACTTACAAGATCAGTGATTTGGTCCTTGAAAGCAGAACAGAAGCCATTGACAGCTTTTTTGCAAATTCCTGATTCTATGCTTTGTCTGCAGAAGTCGGGATAAAACACAACCCACTTGGTTTAGTAAAGGGGAAATCACATCCAAAAGCATTCTTTTGAATACAAATAACCCCAATGCTAAATAGCTATCAGCACAAGCAACTGTGGGCCTTTCATATTCTAGCAATAACCTAAATTCTACATTGGAAAACAGCTGAGAAGTGTTGCTCTTCTGTTTGGAAAAATATCAAATTCCTGGAGACCACTCCCTTAAGATTGCATATAAATAGTACTTGTATCACAGAAGCCTAACAATCATTAAAATTACATCAGAACGTTAACTAAGCTATACTGCATTACCAAGGGAAAGTCTATTAGCAAAAAAAAGTAGGTAATTTGTTTATAAGACTTTGAGTATTCAGCCAAAGGAAAGTAGAATATTTACCTGTAATTTGCCGTTATCTTTTCAAATTCAGCCAGAACAACGTCCAGTTCTGTAATATCTCTGGAAGATCTTTTCAGATCTTTGGGACACCAAACCTCTACAGAACATGGGTTATTAACTGAAACAACAGAATAAAGATAAGCATTACACAGTTCAGGTACATGCTCTGAAACAGACGTTATTATGCCCACATTAAAATAAATTATCAAAGAGTTATAAATATTTTAATATGAATCTTGGAAAAGCAGAAGTATTAATTATTTCATGTTTTAGGCTGAACAACTATATATATTTATCTGAGTACACTTTAAAATTTGAATGAGCATTCATACACATCTTATTTCTTATTCTTCATCAGTTCAAAGAAGTCCAGGAGAACATCATTACTCTAACTGATAAACTACCCAGTGATGTAGCTGTCTGAGCTGTAAAAACTACGCCTCAGGTTTGGGCAACCTGCATTGCTCAAAGAATCATGAATTGTTATATCATATTTGTATTGCTACCATATATGCTTAAAAAAGGTATATGCAAATATATTTCTTTAAAACTTCGCAGTAATATTAACCACTAATTCCACAGAAACTTCATGCACTCCAAATGTAAATCTAGATTTACCTGAATGTAATGGGGTACAATTTGAAGGAAGCAAGATGACACCTGAGAAACAATTTCTCCACATACCAAAAAAATGCCACAATCTTGAAGCTCCCTGTCTCAAGGGTCTTCACACTAACAGTTGTGTCTCTGCTGTAAATCAGGGTTACTCCAAGTTGTGCCCCACAATCTGGTGCTCCAGGCACCAAAACCAAGGGACATACTGGAGTGTGGATCCAAGCTTCCCCCAGAGGAAGCCAGGCTGCCTGCAAAGGGTGACACACACCTATGCTCCAGTAATAGGCAAGTCCAGGGATGCAACCCAGCAGGATCAGAACTGTGTGGCACACCAGCCCCTCAATTTATCCTTTGCTAATGAGTGTTTAGACCAGCATTAAAATTACAACCTCCCAAAGCAGTATGCCACTACATATCAGAAGTTAGAGACTGCCAAGTTAAGGAAAAATATTAATTTTGAATGAGATACAACTACGCAAGTGTTTTGAAAGGTCTGCTTTACCAGAAGAGGCTGGTGTGCTCTCCTCTGAAGGTAGTTTCTTCTTTTTCAACTGGAGTTGAGCAGTACTCGGAGCTTTCTGTGATACACAAAGCAGATTAATTTTGAAATAGAACTTAGGTGCACTCATTTAAAATTCTGAGAGACAGCAATCAGGTAGAATTCAGGAAAGCATTTTTAGTGATGTTTCAGTCAAGAAATACTAGGTACCGTTTACTGAGGTCTGTTTCACCAGAGTCACAGCACACTGATTACACTGCGCAGGGAGAGCAGCTACTTGGCTGCACTAACCAAGCGACACATCAGACATTGGTCATTTTAAGGAGCCTAAGGCCCCTCAGTTCAGCATAGGCACCAGTATCAACAGTTCTCTGTCCAACAGCTCCTCCTTACCTTCCTTTTCACCCACATCTGTCCCAATTCCTTCTCTACTTACAATTACTGTCATATCA
Organism: Aythya fuligula; assembly: GCF_009819795.1. Lineage (NCBI taxonomy): Eukaryota > Metazoa > Chordata > Aves > Anseriformes > Anatidae > Aythya > Aythya fuligula. The sequence continues at coordinate 20,345,661 of NC_045562.1, read as the reverse complement.
CAGGAAGTATTCAACAACAGTGCTGCTTATGTGCAGTTCACTGATAGAAGACTAACATTATGTCCTGAGATTTACAACACAAATTTCAACAATTCCAATGAACTTCAGTAGGTAAAAAGCTTTTAGACAAACTACTGCATTGCTTCTTCTATCACAGGCCTACTTTCCCAAAGTAGTTAACTCTTACTCAGTAGACCCAGAAGCTAAGCTGGCCAAAATCATTTTACATTAATTACAGCCTAAGCACGGAAAAACACTCATTCAATATCAATCGTTTTTGTCTAATTCCAATATATATTCAAAATTAATTTTATCAATGAAAAAATAAATTCTCTCATAAATATGTTCTTCTATACTGAACTATACTGATTTGTATACCAAGTAGTATGGCATTCTTTAAAAACATATATTCCAGATGTAAATATACTCATTTAAAAGAAAAAAACAACAACATATTGCCAAACGAGCAAATAAAACGGACTACAGGACCCCAGCCATTATATTCTCCATTGAAATGACCATGTAGGTTTAAGCATTTCACTTAACACTTGGCTATCTCACAGGAATATTAAGAGGACTAATTATCTGGCATACAGTTAAGTACTAAAAAGCAAATGAAAGGTCTTCCTTCCGCACCATTATCCAATGCAAGCATGGCATCAAGTTAAAAATGATTTGACTGATATACTCATGCAATGCTCTCCATACCATATTCTCCTTAAGGGGCTCATCTGTAGAATCATCTGAGTTGGATTTGTCAACGTCACCCTCAGACAGTTTCAAGTGCATTTGTTTACTAGGGAAAAAAAAAATCCACATGTAAGCCAACTACATACTGAGAAAAATGATATTCTATATACAAACAACAAAATCTGAGGGTTTGGGTAACACGTACTGCTGTCCCTTTCAGCTTCCCCTACATAACTACATTAAAATTTCAAGTGGTATATAAAGGGAACAGAATCTTTATCCATCAACAGCAAACCTCGCAACAATTTAGAAACCCATTTCTAACAGATGACTGAGACAAACATGTTGTATCAGGGAGAAACTTTGAAATAGACACAAAATTAATATTTGGTATATTTTAGCAGGAATAGAAAAATATTCCTTTGGGGGGTCAGAGGGCTGAGGGGAAAAAAAAAACAAAAACATGAAGAAATACACAGTCTCATACAAGCACTATTATTGTCTTATTTTTCCCTTCTTAAAGACACCAGGATTTAGATGACTAATTTACACCTCACAAAGCCATCCTTTCATTAAAAAAAAAAAAAAGAGCTATAGTAACTACTTAAATCAGTGCACTACTTATACAAGGCAGACTCTAGCTCATTCTCCCATTTTTTATGTTCCTGGATATTACTCACTCTTGGTTTCTCATCTGGGAGATTTTAGGTATCTTTTTAATAAGCAGTTAGTGAAACCTGACAAACAAAAGATTTAATCTAAAATAAACAAACAAACGCTGGCAATTATTTTTTCACCAGACCTTCTTCCTGTGTTTTTGGTTTGTGGAGCTGAAACATGACTAAGTGACTCGCTTTCCGAACGTTCCTCTCCATAAGCATCCACAGCAGTACTGTGCAAAGGGTGATCTGTGAATAATGGAAAATAAGCTGTATGAAAACTGTTCCCATCTGTTGAGGCAAAGATCACGGGTATATCAGCATTGCCTGCCATTCAGCATTCAGTTAAAATTTTTGTGGCCTGCTCACTTATGCAAATGAAGTCTTGTTAAAAGTATTATACACATTTTTTCTAATCTTCGAATAGTCAAAGCATCAGAGTTTCTATACTCGCCTACCTGCTATTGGTAGGAACTAGAAAACAAGACATGAGGAGCAACTGAAGGAACTGGGGCTATTTAATCTGGAGAAAAGGAAGCTGAGGGGAGACCTCATCATGCTTTGCAAGTACCTGAAAGGAGGCTGCAGCGAGGAGGGCATCAAGTGCGACAAGTGACAGGATACGAGGCAATGGCCTCAGCTTGCACAGGGGAGGTTTAGATCAGATTGCAGGAAGAGTTTCTTCACAGAAAGGGAGGTTAGGCTTTGGAACAGGCTGCCCAGGGAGGCAGTAGAGTTGCTATCCCTGGAGGAATTTAAGAAACGTGGGGACGTGGAGCTTAGGGAAATGATTTAGTGGTGGACTTATGTTTGAAAACAGCAGAACAAGATCCCTGTGAACTTCTGAGCTTGCTGCCATGTATATTCTCTTTAACAATTTCACTTCATAATTTGTGTAATTTAACAAAGAATAACTTAAGAAACTGGACTTCCCTTTTAAAATATAAGTTCTTACATGATTGTACCACTATATTGCATGAAATTCTACTATTCACACTATAAAACTTGAATAGCCAGTATTTTACCATCAAATTTTACTTGGCATATATTACTACATTATTCTATTTACTTCCTAAATGACAGAACATAACATCTCCCCCTAAAAACAAACAAACAAACAAAAACCCTCTCTGCCCTGTCTTCTGTCCACAGTTTCTGTTAGCAAAGAAACAGTAACTTTTCCTAGGGAAAAAATATTTCAGTGTTTACATGTGGTTAGTTCATTAAAATCATACGTTTAAATTCATACTAACCAAATGAATCGTCAAGCTCTTCAACCTGATTTGCTCCAGCCACCTTCAATATCCTTGAGACATCTGGTTCGTCGGGTGGAAGTAATTTCCAACGAGGACCGGAGCTGCTTTTGTCTTCCTGGAAGCGTATGAAATTAATAGGTAGCTCATCCAAACTTCTTATCATATTGCAGATTGAATATGACAATGAATTTCAAGAACTTTTGACTAAAAGTACGTTTAACCAGTAGTGACTTCTAAGCTATGATATAAAGCACTTGAAGCATGCACTTTTTTCCTCAAGCTGTTTTATTTTCCCTAAGAGAAGTGATGGTATGAAACTAGCATACACAGCTATTTTATGCTATACCATAGTTTGTATTTACAAAACCAAGTGTATATGATTTTCATTTTAACTTTCGATTTGGAAATGACTTTCATTTTCACTTTTCAAAGTGTAACTTCTTATAAAAGATGGAACATGCAAGCCAAGCACCATACAGACACTTCCGGACAACGGAAAGACAGGAGAGAATGGCATTACTTTAGGAAATATTTTCAAGTGTGCTACTCACACTGTAAATATGGGAGTAAGCTTCCTCGCTAATTTGTGTACCTTGAGAAGGAATTAGAAGAAAGCATCGACTTCACAAGCTTCTAAATTTACTGAGCAACACCTCACGGGTTTTACGCTACTGAACACATCAGCTATTTCCTCTTTAAGCTGTTTTTTGTTGTTTTTTTTTACGAAGTTGTTTTCAAATTTTTGCCTATTTGAAAGTCAGTGGTTCATTTCGCCTGACAATGTACTACTCCTAAAGAAAAAAACAAACAAACAAAAAAACCAAAACCAACCAACCAAACAAACAAAAAACAACAACAAACAAAACAAAACAAAACAAACACAAGACTTTACAGCTTGTACTAAGCCTGCACGACCCGTACTAATTTGTGGTCCCACAGCAAAGCTATGCAAGGAAAGCCCTGCGTTAACATACATATACCCACCTCCGCAATCAGTGACGTAAAAGCACAGTAAAACAACGAATAATTTATTGTTTAATTTAAGTTTAAAACGGAGAAGATTACCTTGAATTCATCTCTGGAGCGATGTCTCTTCAGCTTTTTCTTGGAGGACATTTACTCTGAAGCGTGGTCTCCTAAATCTGCAACCGCAGCTAGGGCTGCCCGCCCCTCAGGCAGCCGCCCCCCGTCCCTCACGGCCTCCAACGGCCGCCGCCGCCTTCCCGCCGCGATTCAAAGGCGGGCCGGGCATGGCCGCCTGCGGAAGGGGGAGGGAGGAGGGGAGGAGAGGGGAGGGGATGGCGGCTGCAGCGCCCCGCTGGGGCTGTGGGGTGCTCGCCCTCCCACCCCTCTGTAGGACCCGGTGGATGCGCTTGTCAACCCGGAACCACTCGGCAATAAAGCGGGGCTCTGGCGGGGTGGATGCGCGCCGTTGGTGGGGCGGAGACTCCGCTGCCGCCCAGCGCTGCTCTGCCTGCCTGGCCGCTTGCTCCAGTGAGTTCTGTTCTGATCAATAGTGCTCTATCGGTGATTGGGGTTTGTCACAGGCACTTGTAGCAGCGAGGCGCCGTGACTCGGACACAGGTCCGTTTGGGCTGGGATCCGAGCACGAGGCGGGTGCACCATCTCCGCGTGCTCCTCGGGTGGCTGCTCCCCAGTCCAAATCCCGTACACTGAACCCTAAATTTGGGTAAGCAGACAGAAGAATCCCGTGGTACCCCCTAATTCTTGTGCACGAAGATCCGAACGAAGACTCGGGACTGAGTAAGTATTGGTAAGCGTTTATTGGTAAGGTTTATGGATAAGATCAGATACCAGGACCCACGTGTTTACCTTAAGGGAAACGAGCTCTAGGAAAAAACTGAGAGTCCCGAGGAGCTCCCTCTCTCTATCCCCTCCTCCTTATATCCCCCCCGCCCCAGGACCAGATCCTATTCCTCCTCCTCCACCGTAGCCCATAGGTTTCTTTTCAGAATTGTTGGACCCAGTTAGAGGTTGGCCCACCTGCTTACAGGCTACAGTAGCTACGACCCTCTTAGTCGAGGAAGCTGGAAAAGTCACCCTAGGGGGAGAATTAGAGGTACATACACCTCATACCATCAGAGGGGTGTTACAACAGAAAGCAGAGGAGTGGATTACTGATGTTAGACTATTGAAGTATGAGGGTATATTGATACATTCCCCCAAATTAGAACTCGAAACGACTAGTTTACAGAATCCAGCTCAATTTTTACACGGGGAACCAAGTGAAGAATTGACACACGATTGTGTCTGATTAATTGAATCCCAGACCAAAATAAGGGAAGACTTGGAGGAAGAGGAATTACCGAATGGGGAGAAATTATTTGTAGATGGATCTTCGAGGGTAATAAATGGGAAACGAAAATCAGGTTATGCCATTATAGATGGGAACACCTTGGAGGTAAAAGAGGTAGAGAAACTACAACAAATGGGGATTATTGAAAAAGAGGGGAAGTGGGCACCCCCTGATGGGAGGGAAGTTATTCCTGAAGGCATGGCGTGGATGATAATGAAAGAATTCCACAGGCAGACCCACGGGGGAGTACAGGCGCTTGTGGACCACTTTGGGACCAAGTATATGTGTATTGGGATTTATGAAATTGCTAAAAAGACGGTGGGAGAATGCTTGACATGCCAAAGGGTTAATAAACAACAACTCAGAGAAAAGATACCAGGAGGACAGGGGCTAGCAAAGAGACCATTTGAAAAGATACAGGTCGATTTCACAGAGCTTCCAAAGGTCGGGAAGTATAAATACCTTTTAGTTTTAGTGGATCATCTCACTCACTTTGTAGAAGCCTTCCTGGTGGCTCGAGCCACAGCACAGACAGTCTTAAAGATATTATTAGAAAACATTGTGCCAAGGTACGGGAATATAGCTGTAATAGACTCAGACAGAGGACCACACTTCACCTCCAAGATTATCAGAGAAGCCTTGGATCCCTTGGGGACGAGATGGGAATATCATACCCTGTGGCACCCACAAAGTTCGGGAAAGGTAGAAAGAATGAATGGGGAAATTAAGAAACAATTGACCAAATTGATGATTGAAACTAAGATGAACTGGGTAAAATGTCTTCCAATCGCCTTATTAAATCTGAGGACACAACCCCGGACAGAAACAGGTATTTCCCCTTTTGAAATGTTGTATGGGATGCCTTACGACTTGGAAATACCAGCTGAGCACCCAAAGGTAGAAGAGAAGGTGCTGCAAGAGTACATCATTGAGTTAATGAAGCGAAGATGAGAACTAATAAAGAAGGGATTAGTAGTACAAAGACCGCCCTTAGATATAGCAATACACAGGATCAAGCCAGGGGACAGAGTATTGATTAATGCCTGAAAAGAGTCCTCCCTGATCCCTCATTGGGAGGGACCCTTTCTTGTGTTGCTTACCACAGACACTGCGGTTCGAACGGCAGAATGAGGTTGGACTCACCCTAGCAGGATAAAAAGGACCCGTTTGAGATCCTCACTGGGAGGCAACTGGGAGCCCTGACAACCTGAAAATCACCTTCCAGAGGAAGACTGATGAGTGAAGCATGAGTGAAGCCACCACATATAACCCTTTTTGTTCTGTAAGGGAGGGCAGAGGGTTCATTGCTCCTACGGGTATCCCATCTCAGGGGTAAGTGTAAAAAGAGGGGGGGGTCACTGGGAAAGCCGTGAAGCAGGCCCTGCCCAGCAAAGGTTGAGATCCTCTGAATAGGCCACAGATAACAGCGGTTGAGATAAGGTGTGGAGCTGGGGGGGGAAAGCATACAAATCAAGTGGGCTAAAAGAGGAAGGAGGTTCCCCTGAAGAATACGGCTGCTGCCGAGAAGACAACACACTCCGTTGCTCTAAGCAAAAGAGTAGACGGAGGAGGCAGAGCCGTAATGCTGTGGGGATCAAGGTTGGTGAGCCACCTCCAGAAGCAGTCCATGAGGCCCTGTGAAATACCACCTCCCCAACATCTCCCACATGCAGCAGGAAGCAACCAGGGTAAGAGACACAGTGCCTACCAAAACCCCTGGGATACCCGTAGTAAAAGCAGGGCCCCTCTGTTTCTCTCGAGTTTAACTTTGTTTGTATGGGTAATGGGACTCCTGATAATCCGGTTAGATGTAACAAAGGGAGAAGAGAGCCCTCACCGGCCTTACAAGTGGACCTTGGGTAGTTGGGATGACTCAAAGATACTCAAAACTAGTGTTACAGCAGGCTCACCTTCTTTCGATATAACCAATTGTGAATTACTCGGGACAATACTAGGATACGGAGGAAATACAGAACACCACCTGTGTAGTCCCCAGAGACAATACTCCTGGGGGGCTTCAAATGCGAAGGCTACCTATTGGTGTCCTAGCTCAAACCCGGGAAAAAGTTACTGTAACCGTACAGAGTACTATTTTTGCCCATACTGGGGCTGTGAAACCATAGCTACTCCGGGATGGTGGAGTCACCCTCCCGATAGGTACCTCAATGTTACTTGGATACCATATGGTTGCCGTGAGCCCACTTACAGTTATGACGGTAGCGTAAATAATGCTGGAACTTGTAAATCTCTGAGGGTTACAGTATTACAACCTCAAGATCTAGGATGGTTGGTAGGGAGGATCTGGGGTGTAAGGTTCTGGGAACCTGGAGCCGATAGAGGAGGGCTAGTTTTTATAAAAAAGGAGAGGGTAGAGAGCCCTCCTCAAGGGGTCGGTCCTAACAGGGTCATTAACGGGCCAAAGATAAAGGCACTACCCCCTTCGGGCCCAACAAACACACCAAGCCGGGCTGAAAATAACATATAAATAGTGCCATAACCCCACCTACAGGTATGGTTGAGGAGAACCCTCTTTGGAAAGTAATGCAAGCTACTTATGATACCAAGTGAAAGGAGTCAACAGCAGTCAACACCTAGAGGATGACGAAGTTATTAATAGAGAAACTCCCATCCTCTCCCTAGCCCAGGAAACCATTGCCTGGTTTGATGATTGATGAACAAAATGGTAAAAACAAAAAGGGGAGGGTTGTAATAAAGGCTGTATAAAGAATTTGTCTATCAAACTGGTGGGGTAACCGGATAAGCTGTTTTAACCTCTGTCACCTTGGATAACTGGCATATCTGCAACATCCTGCCGAGCAAACAATTGTGGTGACTTCCTGCTGTAAGCTAACAACTGCAGTGACTGGAATGCCCAAAGGAAAGGACGACCCTTGGCACATCCTGCGCGTGCACCAGCCAGCAGGCCCTCAACCTACAATGCAGAGGAAGACTATGACCTTCATCCCCGCGACCACCAGAGAGCCCGTGACAACCCCCTAGCAACTGGATGCACAACCGCAGAGAGAACCAGGATGTGCTACACCAACCCGGAACCACTGGCAAGAAAAGGGGGCTCTGGCAGGGGTGAGTGTGTGCTGTTGGTGGAGCGGAGACTCCCCAGCCGCCCAGCGCTGTTTTGCCTGCTTGACCAGTTGCTCAAATAAATTCTGTTCTGATAAATAATACTCTGAATTGGTTATTCGTCACAGACACTTATAACATAGAGCAGCTTCATAAACTGTGACTGTATACATACGCTTATGGGGCCAGGCATCGCTTGGCTCTAATTTCCTATGTAGAAAAGTGAGCAAATGGGATCATTTCTACAAAGCCTAAAATCTGAGGTGAAAAAATAGCCACAGTCTGCACAAAATCAATTCCAAACATACAACAATATTGCTTGCTGCCAAGAAAGTAGGATTCAGGCTTAAAACTTGGAATTCCTAATCTCTGCCACACAATTACTGTGTAAGAACCACAGAATATCCTGAGTTGGAAGGGACCCACAAGGATCATCAAGTCCAACTCCTGGCTCCACACAGGACCACACAAAAATCAGACCCTGTGTCTGAGAGCATTGTCCAAGCACATCCTGAACTCCATCAGACTCAGTGCCATGCCCATGGCCCTGGGGAGCCTGTCCCAGTGCCTGACCACCCTCTGGGTGCAGAACCTTTCCCTAACCCCCAGCCTGACCCTCCGCTGTCCCAGCTCCATGCCGTCCCCTTGGGTCCTGTCACTGTCCCCAGAGAGCAGAGCTCAGCGCCTGCCCCTCTGCTCCCCTCGTGAGGGAGCTGCAGGCCGCCATGAGGCCTCCCCTCAGCCGGCTCTGCTCGGGGCTGGACAAACCCAGGGACCTCAGCCCCTCCTCATGTCTTGCTCTCTAGACCTGTCATCATCTTCGTGTCCTTCCTTTGGATACTCTTAATAGTTTTATGTCCTTATATTGTGGTGCACACAGTACTTGAGATGAGGCCACAGCAGCACAGAGCAGAGCAGGACAGTCCTTTCCCTTGACCAGCTAGCACTGCTGTGCTGGGGCACACTGCCTCTTATACAAACTATACAAACTGCTGTTGACCAAAACCCCCCAGATCCCTTTCTGCAGGGCTACTCTCCAGCCTTTCATCCCCCAATCTGCATGGGTATCTGGGATTGCTCTATTCCAGGCACAGAAGCTCACATTTGCTCATTAAACTTCATAACATTGGTGATTGCCCTGACCTCTTAATTAGAGAAGCTCTCTCTGCAAGTCCTCTCCACACTCAAGATAGTCAACAGCTCCTCTTAGTGTTATTTGCAAACTCACTTAGTGCACATTGGAGTCCTGCATCCACATCATTTATGAAAACAATGACTAGAACTGTCCCCTAAGTGGAACCCTGCAGAACCACATTAGTGACTAGCCCCCAGCCCAATGTAATCACATTTAGCCTATGTTTAGATGGCTTAACAGAGGTTTAGCTATCTGTCAACAAAACAAAACCCTTTTAGTTTTCAAAAGGTTGGGGATGGGTTCTTTTAATTCCTCAACTCCTCATCTGCAGGTTTGGGTATTCTTCCTTAGGGTATTCTGAAAACTTACTGCTGTCTGCCCCAACCCCCCCCCCCCCCCATTCAAGAGGATAAGCTAAGGTGACTTCTTTGTATTATTGCTTGTTACCTGAGGTTTATGGACAGTCCTTCAAGCAAATTATAGACTCTAGTGTTGTCTTGGCTGTTCTGATCAACAGCTTCTACAGAAAACTTTTTGATAGGATGTGTCAAGAACAGGCCTTAGATGCAGTTCTAGCATCTTTTAGCCTTTTTTTCCCCATTGAGACATGCAGTAGAGTATCACATTCTACAATTCTCATCATGCTCTACAATTACCTTAAGGGAGGCTATAGCAAGGTGGTGGCTGGTCTAAGTAGGCACTAAGTAGGAGACAAGAAGTTGGAACAGGCTGCCTAGGAACATAACTGAGTCACTATCTAGAGTGAGTGATAGATCTTCATATCAAGGCCAGAGGCACAGTGTGGGGGGAACAATTATACACAGAGGAACAGTAACCACCCAAAAGCAGTACTATCAGTAAAGCTACAGCTTATCATAACATAAGAGGGAAAGAACACCAAACTATACTGACAACAAAGATAGATTTATGCTATTACACAGTAGCATCCCTTTCTTGAAGATATTGGTCAAAAACCTACACATAAGTATCAGATCAAAGCACAGTTACCTTCTAAACAAAGCATCAACAAGCAGCACTGATCCTGTGCTAGGTAACATGGTTGTAGCACTGGAGTTTTACAGCTTGTCAAGAATTACCGTATTATGCTTCTACTTGCTAGTCAGTAGCATCATCCCTTGATTAAACAAATCAACTTCACTGAGTTGAAATGCAGAAATATTTATTTTGGTTTCCTTCATTGGTTTTGAAAATTGTTTTGGTTTTATAAAACATAGAAATAGCCAACACTAAGCAAACATTTGAATTCCAATGTAACAAACTACTGCTCTAACAGTTGACTTGGATTTGTGTACCTTAATTGCACACATGTATGAAATTATGCTACAGAGTAGTGCATTACAATCACACACAAATCTTAGTGCAAACCTTGTTGTGCTTGTATTTTACATATATCCATGTTTTCAAAAAACAGCAATGAATGCTAATGCAAAACCAGCTCTGTTAAGAATAGCAAGAGACTTATGCCATAAGGCTTATTTTTGCTGATTTCTGAAACAGAAGGTAAATAGTTTTGTAGTTTATCTGGGAATTACTTTCTCATCCCTGAACAAATACCTATACAGTGCCAACACAGTTCTGTTGGCATATCTGAATGCTTCCAATTACTGCAAAGCATCAGGCAAAAAACATTCTACCTGACCTATTTTGCTATTCAGTGAAGAATACTCAGTGGCTCATACACAAAGCACAGAAAACAGAGGTTATGGCAGAAGCTATTCTGCTTACAGGGGACCTGGCACTTTTTAAAGTGCATTTTAAATACACGTTCATTACAAGGAAACAAGTGGCTAGTACAGGTGCAATGTTTACCTGCCTGTCAGCATAGCCTACCCTCCTGAATGGTTTTTGTTTCTGGATCTCTAGTGTTCTTGCCAGAGTTAGTGTCTGTTCTCTTACAGGACTGGCACCGCTCTGGAATTACATTAATGTAGCAGAGGCTACAACTTGCCAAATTTACTGCATCTACACTGCTAGTGCAGAACCACCAAATCCAGACTTACTCCGAACCTGTATTAATCAGTCTCCTTTGGGTGGAGTTCTGACTTCTACCTTACAAAAGTAAGCCTCAGAACTGGCTGTAGACAGAAGGGAAGAAACTCAGATGCCTTGCCCAAATTAATATTAGGACCAATGCAAGATGTGATACCAGCTATACAACTGTAAGGTTTTTTTTTGCACAGGTTAGTGTAATCCTTCTGAGGATGCAAGATTCTTAGGCATTTCAAACCTGCCAAATCCCTTTTTGAATTGACAACTGGAAAATATACTGCAGACAGCAAACATGCTGGCAATAAGAAAACCTTAGCTCCTTGTTCAAGGAGAGTCCATTTTTGGCTGATGAAGTCTTAAATAACTTATATATAGTTACCATTTATAGTTAAGGCTCTTTTTGGAAATTGTAGGTCACCATAAAAACAGTATGCAACACAACTTGACAGTAAGGCAGTGTTCCATTTCTTCAATGTTCCTATGGCAAGTACCCATTTTTGTACAAGTTAATGATTGCACAGTTTCCTTCCCTATATTTGCTGTAGTCAAATTACAGATATGAAGGCTAACAGTAGACAGACGTGTGACACTTTCCTCAATCCACTCAGTTACATTTTGGTATTAGCATAGAGTTCATCTATCTGTGACTGGAAATATTTTCGTAGTTCCGGTCTCTTCGCCTTCAGTGTTGGTGTCAGCAGGCCATTTTCAATAGAGAACATTTCAGTGTGCATGATAATGTCTTTAACCTGGAAGAGAAACAGATAATAGCTAAGCTACATTCCTTGGAATACACAAGGCTATTAACAAAAAATTGCCTAAATATAACAAAGCCCATCACTTAAGAAATGCAGAAACAAATTACAACTGGACACCTAATTCTTTAAACATCTCAGTAATGATCATAGTATCCAGGAACTGGTTTTAATTTGTATCTTACCTGTTCAAATGACTTCAAACCAGATTCTTTACCAATCCTCACCATGTCTTCCAGAATGTGTTTTTTGACATCCTGTGGATACAAGAACACTTTTAGCTTGAAAGAGTTGATGCAGAACAGCTAACTGTTTAATTAGGTATCACTCACCTTGTTTTTGCAGAGCTCTTCATATGAGCCTTCAAGTCCTCTTTTCTTGGCCCATTTGCGCAAAGTCTCAGGATCAGGTACCACAACAGCTATTAAGAAGGCCTAAAATGAAATTTGAAGGGTTTTGTTTTTATTTTGAATCTAAGGCAACACTAGTTCCTACATGCTACCTACTAGTCAGTGTCTGCTTTTGGGTGGTAGTTCTGATTCTACTAGAAATTCAGCAGCTTTCTGCTGCTTTAAGACAGGAGTGCAGTTCATAAGCCTGCTCATAAAAGAATCTCTTGAAATACTCTTCAGGTTTTTGTAAATGTAAATTGAAAATCTTGGCAGGTACACTGTTTCCATGCATGCTGTTAGCAGTTTATTTACCGTGCCTAATAATCAATTAAGTTAATCCAGCTCTACTATGTGGTCTGAAACCAGATCCAGAAGCATGTTATAACTGGTGGAATCTGAAGTGGATTCAAAACTACCATGTCTAATACTAAACAGACATTGGAACAGGTTGCCCAGAGAAACCATGGATACACCCCATCCCTGACAGTGCTAAACTCAGGTTGGATGGGGCTTTGAACAACCTGATCTAGTGAAAGATGTCCCCAACCCATGGCAGGGGGATTGGACTAGCTGATCTTTCCTACTCAATTTTGATTCTACAAAATCACAGAATCACAGAATTTTCACAGGATTTTCTAGGTTGGAAGAGACCTCAAGGTCATCGAGTCCAACCTCTGACCTAATGCTAACAGTCCCCACTAAACTATTTCCCTAAGCTCTACAAATGTGTTAAGATTTCAGATGCAAAGTTAAGGATGGGGAAGAATGAGGAAAGACTTCTCCACCTTTCATCTCTTCCTTGCATTGTTTTTAATTACCCAAAGAATGCCTACCTGCAAGCTCTCTCCATGGACAAACACTTGAGCAAGTGCTTCACTTCTCAGATACACATTTTCAATCTTCTCTGGTGCTATGTACTCTCCCTGGGCTAGTTTAAATATGTGTTTTTTCCGGTCAATGATCTTCAACGTACCATTCTGTTGACAGAAATAAATTTCCCACTCAGAAGAGGCACTTCAAGTGATAATCAGTCTACACAGACTAAGTGTGTCACAGCAAGTCATATAATACACCAAAATTAAGTGTATGAACAACAGTTTGCATTTCTGCTTCAGAAGATACTCTGGACCCTCTGTTAAGCTTTACAACAGACCAGAAGCACTACTGCCTAAGTTCTGGTTTAATATGAATTTAAGTTTTGTGTATGATCCAAGACAGTTTGCTATAAGTTAAATTTTGGCAACACAGTAGAATACTGCTAGGGTACTGTTAAACTAGTGTTGAAAAAACACGCTCTGCACCCATCTAACCTGAACTAAGGACAACCTCAGAATTTGTACCACCTTTTCTTTTTAACCACAAGCATACAGATTTGTATATGTACATAATTCTTCCTTCTCCTAAAGGGACTCTTCTTTCACTTAATTCATTCTTAATACCAAGTGTTTTTTTTTTTTTAATAATTTCTAATAGCTATAGAAGTACGTTTCATATATATATATAAAATGTTAACTTACTGGTAACCATTTCCCAATATCTCCTGTATGAAGCCAGCCATCTTTGTCTATAGCTTCTGCTGTTTTTTCTGGATCTTTCAAATAGCCACGGAATACATTTGGCCCTTTCACACACACCTGAAAAAGAGTTGCTTATTCTGAAAAAGAGTTGCTTATTAGTGTGTATTAACTTGCCTTCATAGCAGCAATCACTATTTGCAAGTAATGCTTTCTCCAAAAGCTCTCAATAACCACCACTACAAAGACAAAATTTACACATCGGTAGAAAAATCTCTATTCATTGAGGTCCTCTTTAAGACTTAAGATTTTCCACTAGTATGAAGTGTAATAAAAAGCAGTCACACATGTTTGTTCTTTCAGTTTAACTGCAGTACTCCTGCTTGTTATTTGAATAATCTGAATTTATCAGAGTAAGCTTATCTTTATCTGAGGAAATTCATGTCTGGATCTGGCAATCACCTCTCAGCTTGAGAATGTTAGTTTTAGGTTTGGTAAAACTGAAACATCACAAAAAATAGTTACAGGTCTGACCCTACAATCCACTACAACAATTAGTACAATGTCTGTCAATAAAACAGTACATAATAGAGCAACTAGTCAGGAACATGGGGTAGAACACAAAGTGTCCAGAGGTGATCCAAGACTTAAGTATTTTCTTCTCAATAGTCAAAGCTATAGAAGCGTTGTTTCTTGTGGGAGATGAAAGAGCTCTTATTATTGTCATGCTGATCCTTAAATAAAATACCTCCTTAGAAAAGAGAGGTCTAGAAGAATAGGGTAGAGAATCTAGTTCTAAGTTACAGTCAAATCAGTAATAAATGCTAATAGGGACTGAATTACCTAGAATAGGGACTAATCACCTAGACAAATACAGTTGACCTGGCTAGATAACCACAGGGAAGTTTTAATTAATTTATTAATTATTTTCAATTAAGTGAGCAAGGAACTGGCTAAAGAATTTTTAGAGACTGACAGTAACTTCCTGTAGTCTGAGAATTGCTAATACGGTTCAGAGGCCAATTCCTAGAAAATAAATAATTCCAAGCATTTTTAGTGTTTACCTTAAGATGAAATGTAGACATACAGGTGAACTCCTGTACAATGAACAGATGTCATCAAAATATTAGCAGGGATTCTGATAGCCTTGAAAGGACAGTGCCAAACTCATGACCAAACCAAGGCCATGTTTTAAAACCTCAGTCATTTCTGCTACAAAAGAGCTCATCTGGAAGGATGTATAGAGAACTCTGCATGTCCTAGTTAAGTCAAAGGCTGATTGATCAAACTTCTCATGACTCCTGTAATTACTGGATAACAGTAGGTGACAACTCTTCCCAGTTTAGACAAGCCATTTATCTATATCCTGCTAACTGGCACTAAGACCTCATCTGCATATAAACATAATTCTACTTGCAAGTTTATCTTTTTTGAACATGGATAACTGGCAAGAGTGAAAAGAAAGGCTGACAGAGCTGAGACTAATAGAAGCTTATTCTCAGAAAGGAAGACTGGGAGTGCTGAATCCAGCCGAAGATAAGAGCTAAAGAACAGGCAGACAAGGAGGAAGATGACCTCTTTTAGGCAAAGCAAGTTTACAGCTATAGGCATCAGTACTGTGAAACAAGTTACACCATTTGACAAATCCAGAAGAATTTGACTGAGTAAGTTAAAACTGAGACTAAGATGATACCTGATAATTTTAAGGTACTACTATATTTAAGTCCAAACTCACTCCTAATTCAGCAAATTTTCACAGCAAGTGCAAGAGAAGCATAACAAGATTAAGACTCATTAACCATTTTTCATTAAGACAATATGTACTCAGTTCCCTTAGCAACTAAATTTTAAAACCATATTTCAAGACAAGACGATTTTGAAGGAAACTAGAGATAAGGTCACATGCACAACATGGAAGAATCTTAACGCTGCTCTTTCCTTCAGCATTTCTGGTAAGCGTAGCCCAGTGATTTGTCACTAGCAAATAACCACAATTATGTATTGCTTGCAGTCACAAGCCAGTTACTTGCTTAAGCTACACTCCCCCTGCCTTATCCAAGTAAGCTTGACATTTTGAAGTTACTCACCTCACCCTCTCCTTTAGCAGCCAAATAATTCATTTCTTGTACATCAACAAGCTTTATGATATTGCATGACATTGGTGCTCCAACATGACCTATTAAACAGAAAAGCTTCAGTAGCCTGAATGGGTTTAATCAGGTTTTTAAAGTAATAAGTTATCTAAATACTAGAGTAATGGAAGAGATGAACATCAGTTTCTGGCAACTTAGCACATTAATACCATTACACTGATAGCTTTTAGTTTGTAGGGACTGAAGCATTCAGTTCAGATATCCCTTGAACTTTAAAAACTGAACCATCTATTCAGGCTTGCTTTCTTTTTAGTATAATCAGGATCTTTGCTCTGTGGATGTACTAGAGTAGCAAAAGTCTTACTGTAACTGCAAGTATCAGAATTACAGTTACAGAGCTAGAGATGAAATGGCTGACAAATGCAGATTGTTCCAAATACACCAGAAATGCCACTTAAACTTCTAGCACTGTTTATACACAGATTTCTATTCTGTAAGGCTATACATTTTAGTATAACTTCTCTCCTACATCTACTTGAACTAGAAGGGCAAAGCCTGTTAACAACTTCACTCACTGAACATTCCTACCTATTTAGGAACTTCAAGATCCTTTCAAAGCTTTCTTACTTGACTTGAAAAATAAAGTCTAGTTCTTTAAAGCAGGTGTTAACAGGCTAAGTAACATGACTGTGGCTTCTATAGCAACCTGAAGTTTAACAGACAAGCAGACCATTAAACACTGTACCTGCTGTCCAGTCACCAGGCATTGACAGTGAGCATCCAGCTGTGCATTCAGTCTGTCCATAACCTTCATAGAACTAGGAAATAAAACCAAGAGCTTAAGATTCTTGTTTTTTCAAAGTTTCTTCGTTAAGAATAAGATTTTGCTTTTTTTCTAATCCAGTTTAAATTTGAATTTAGCATAACCCTCAGCATCTTTAAGAATTAAAAAAAGCTTTACTGCAATAAAGACTTTCAAGTAATGATATTCCATCTTCAGTTAATATTTACTCAAGATTTCATAGTTTCACATGCTGTGTGACACCTATCTAGGTCACAATGTTACCCATATTCTTAAGTCAGAAAGCAGTACAGTGCAACAGGAAGAAACAGATGTACTAGAAGTGACTTCATGCATGATGCTGAAGGACAGGTTTGTCCAAGACGACCAGGAATTGATGCCCTGTATCTCATCCCAGCACTGTGGGTATTGTATGTAAGACAGAACTGCCTCTTCTGTTTAGAGCTCACTGCTATACTAGCATACCACTGAAGGTATTCAAGTCACAGAAACCTCATAAGTTTTAGCGTTTCAATGTTTTCCATCCTTGAAATCTATTTTATATTTGTTCCATCAGAATCTGTTATTCAGATTTTACCTCAAGCGGCATATACTTTGCTCAAAAATGTCTTTTGCCTTTGAAGTTTGTCTGATTCTACCTAGAATTATCTTCAAACCAATACTACATAACTTTGAGATACTCTATAGTACAGTTATGAATGTTTCTGTAGACAAGGCAAGTCCAGAAACTTAATCCAAAAACATTAATCATTGAATACAGCTGCCAGTGAGAAAGTTTTTCCCTTAGGAAGGCTTAGATGGTTATTGAAATTACCATAGAGACTTTGGATGAATACAGAAGGTTTGGAGGTCTGAGAGAAACTCTGGAAAGGAATATGTACTTGTACAGCTCCAAAAAGAATGCTAACAAGTTATCCATATAATCAGACCACTAGAAGTGTTCTTCTATCAAAGTTTAAATCAGGTACTAAAATGTTTATGGTTTTGGATCAAGAGCAACGAACTCACCTGACAGCCAAGAGCTGTCCTCAGGAAGGTCAGTACACTTGCAGATATAGGTGCTGCTCCTGTGATCATCAGCCTTACTCTTCCTCCCAAACTTGCCTACAACAGACACAAGGTAATGTGGACACCAAAAGCATTTTAGAAAGATTTCTAGAGTCTTTATCTCTTCTGCCCTCAGTCACTATCTGACTACATGCACAACCCACAAATGTTAAAAGCTGAAGTTCAGTCTCCTATGCAAGTTGTCCGTCATGGAATGTTTTAGCATTTTAATCTCTTTAATGGCCGGAATAAACAGTATCTCAAATACACAGCATCTACAAAGACTATACTTTTGTGCCACTGAAATATAGACTCAGCCAGAAGTCTAAAGAACTTAAGTTGAGGGTTTTTACTTTTAACCTGCCTTCTATTGGTTTCTCATATAACCTGAATACTATAAAAGCAGCCACATGAGGGTGTTGTGCAACCAGGATACAGGCCATTGCAAGCCACCCAACATAATACCAGGCAAGTTTGCTAGTTATGGACAGTGAGGAAACTGTAAGGGCTACATGTAGCAACTGGGCAACATTCTGCATTCCTCCTTCAGAAGGCGGGTGTTTGCTTCTTTTAAAGTCTGCTACTTTTTGCTACTTTTAAAGTTCTTTTAAAGAAACAGACTTCTAGAGCAACTTCCTGAATGCAGTTAACTGATACCACCAGAACAGGAAGAATTGGAAAGTAGTAGGAAAAAGGTTTTGAATTTTACTCTGAGTAACCAGATGATCTTTAATAAGTGATAAACAGCATACCAGATTATAACCACCCATATCAAATTCAGTAATTGCAAACTGATGCCTATAAGCCACAAAAAACATATGTAGTGATGCTTTACATTTCCAGTATTTGAAAACACATCATACTGCTGTTCTGTAATTAAGTAAGCACATCTGGAACTTTCCCAAAAATAATCATGAAAAAATAAGTGATGCAATAAAAGAGGTCCAATATCCATAATACAAAGACTCAGAATTTCAAGCATACCTGTATTTTGCGGAAGATGACTTTATCCCAGAAACTGTTGTTTCTGACTATACCGCTTCTAAGTTCTGCTTCTTTCCTCTTGGAAGCAAAATCCAGCATCCACCTCTTTAATGATGTATCTGCCTGCCCAAAAATCTATTAAGGAAGATGATTTACAATTAGTAGTCTCAGACTGTCATTCACTTTTTTTTTTTTACAGTAGTACACAAAGATTCTTACAGTGAAAAACAAGCAAGTCAGACATCTGCTGGTAAGCATCATATTTCTGGTAAGAAGTATTTCTGGATTTGGCCTCTCTACCTCTTGTATACACCAAAAACTAGTGCTTAATCCTTTCTTCCCATCCAACTGGGGACAACTTTATGTTTAGTTTCTTCATTTAAGTATGAATGAAAATTGACATTTTGCTTGCTTTTTCTATTCCAGTTTGGTTAAAATACGAGTTGAGCATAATCTTCAGTATAGTCTAGAGTACATATCACCATAACATGTTAAAGTAATACAAATCAATAAAAGCATAAATAGCATTTTAGAAAACACTGATATTTGACATTTCTGAAGGGGTCTGCAATCTCTTACATATATAAGCTTGCTTTTTAGATTACTTTTTAAGGCTTCCTTCTGGTCATTCCCAGGAAGCCACAGAGCAGACTTAACAGAACCACAGATAGTATATTCCCTTGGAGAGACAAAGACCCAGCAGCAATTCAGCATTATGGGGCTTGTCACCTCTATTTCCCACTTGGAACTTCACATGCCAGATTACTACAAGGCTGAGAGGTTGAAACTGCCACAGAAATGAGATTTTCATGGCACTAGGAACACGTAGTAAGAGATCATGAAAGGAGAATGGAGTTCTAAGCTTCAGCCCTGTTTCTGTAATTCCAACACATACAGACCTTCATTCTTCTCTGGTATTTTAAGTTTTAAGCACTACAGGCAGTTGGCCTCAGTATTTCCTCCCCTCCAGATGAAGTTGCTGTGACCAAACGGAATGTTGCATCACTTGCTGCTGCTCAAGTCTCATGAGAGGAGTACTGTCCCAACTGAGGCAACATAGACAGGTCTGCCATTTCTTTAGCAGCCAGACTGCATCCTGTATCCTCCAACTCCTCTGGCTATATTCTCATAGGGGTCAGCTATTTGTATTAAAAACAATGACTTAATATCTTCTGTAGAAAGGCCAAGAAACTACTTCTGAATACCCATCTCAGATGACCCTGAGAAGGTTAGTAGCAAGCACAGGAGAGAATAGGGTTACTGACACACCCTCTCTCCAGCACTTCGGACTGGCTGGTTTATAGTTCTTCCTGCTAGAACATGCTGGCTGCTGTGTAGGAAACTTGTACTTGTCCATGCAAACATAGGCAGACACCTGACCTTGATTTGCAAATCCCCTTCCATGAGTCAGATGCTAAAAATGTGGCCTGCGGACACTAAGCCTCATGTTCATGGTGCTGACTGGACTTGAACTTACTATTTTGCTTTAAGTTAACAAATGCACAGAACAGTCTGACTAGACTTGGTTCTCTCCAGCAAGTATTGGCTGCCTGAAAACACTTTAATACAGCCAGTACTTCTCCCTGTACATTCATCACTTTTAGAGAGATGCAACAATTTGTGAGCACTGACTTAACATCAGAGCACAATAGTTACTTCTGCCCTAATCAGACTTCAGGAAGTCTTTCAAAGCTCATCACAGATTTAGTCTCAGCTTTAGACTTACCTTGTCAAACATTCTGTTCAGCAGTCGTGGTACTACAGGGAATACAGTTGGCTGTAGTGTTTTTAGGTCATCCATAAGTAGTCTGATATCCCCTTGAAAGAATCCTATCCGAGCTCCATGGCACAGAATCACACACTGTTAGAAAAGAGCAAAAAGTGTCTGAAGACAGCATGTATAAAGCATAGCAGGACATGTTTGTTGTATGTGGGGCAAAGACCAACAGAAATACTGTACAAAAGTCCCTAACCAAAGAAGTTGGTCAAATAAGGTACAGCTCAGAGGTAGCTAAATATTGAAGTCCTCTATTTTAAACGTCTAACAAGCTCAAATACTAGAACTTTGTTCCCTGCTACAGACTAGCAAATCTGCATTTGAAGTCAACATATACCACGTACTGATCCAGCAGGGATCTCTGCTGTGTGCTACTTGTGTAGTATTCTCTTGCACTCTGGTTTTCCTTACTGTTTGCCAACAAGATTGAACAAACAAGGATTTTTTTGTCAGGTGTTCAGGATGCTCTCTGGAAGATTCTAGCATAGCCACTGCTTATTTCTGTACCACTTCAGACCTACACCATGGAAGGCAGACAATCCCGCAGTGTTCTGTGTTCTCTATTAGCCTAGAAGCTCTCTACCCACCACACCTATACAGCCTATTTATTCTTTTTAATAGCAGCCCTACTTTTCTGTGTTTCTCCATACCTACTAGTTTTTATTTCTTCCCCCTTCCCCTGCACACCTCTTCCTTCAAGCCTAAGGACACTCATAAATCTTGGGGTGCATCTACTTTCTTCATAATATACAATTACACACATACATAAGCATATATATTTACACATACTACATAGACATATAGACTTAACCCCTTCAGTAGAAAGCTCAGGGCTCCAAACTGAAACTGTGGGACTGCTTCCAGCCCTATGCATCTTTTCACACTTGCATGGAGGCTGTTATTCCCTTGTATATCAAATCTGGCTGTACCCCAATTCAAATTGGTTTTCTATCTCACCTAAAGGAGCTGAGTTAAACTTCAAGTACAAGACTGCCATGCCTTTACTATACATGCAACTAGAATGATGCTATTTCCTCAGACATCTTATGCATCACCTACTAAGGGCCTTTCAGCCCATAATTAAGACTACTGGTTAGGACAGTCCAGAGCTCCCTCATTCTCAAAAAACGAGGCTCCAGATTCTACCCTACAGAAAAAAGCCATCCAAGTTAGTGTAATTTAGTGACAAATTCTGAAGTTAAAAGCCATTTTCATTTCCTGGAAGAGAACAGCATTCAAACAAAATCCACCTCCCCCCGTTTCTTGAAAGCAATGGTAAATATACACAAAACTATTTTTAAGTTGTTTAAATGAGCAGGTGGCCACATTACACAGTAAGTCTTTATTACAGCTTTTACAGACTAAAGCAGGGCATGCATTTTTAGTACTGCACTGATTAGATGGAATTTCTAGGCAGTAAGTATACCAAAGGATTGTGTCCTGTTCAACTAGACCAGTTTCTTATTAATCCTAGCCCTAAGGCTGATGTTTCAACATGAAAGTTAGTTGTCTAGTACTCACTATTGTGGGATGTTTTCTTGAACCTTACCTCAAGCTTTTATACATGTGTAAAAGGCAAAAACAAATACTGTTTATCAGTGAGACTCAGGAATCACGTGTTCTGTAAGAAAATACAGTAGTTTTGAAGAACATGCCTACCTCAACAACTCTCTCAAACATATGGGCCAAGGGCAGGAATGATATCAGAACATCTTCAGAGGTAGGTATAAATGTTTTCTGAAAAGTGTTAAGCAAAACAGAGGAAGAATTATTTTTAAGCTAAACAATACAAATAGATATCAGAACTTTAGAGCACAGCCCTTACTTCAGCTTTGTTTGAAACACAGCTGCATTGTCTTTCACTCATTAACAAGACTACTAGAAATCATTGCTTTGAGCACATTGCAGAAATTGTCATCTTCTGTAACAGCCAAGTACAGTAACTGATTTTTACAGCTTATTATATAATTATGAATAGAAACAAGTTCTGAGAGAAGCCACATGAAGTTCCAATATACATAATGTAGAGGATGGTGTGAAGATTGTATTTATTTATTTTTTTTAACCCCCAAGACATACTACTGCATACATTCATTGTAGGTCAGAAAGTTCATTTACCCAATTTAACATAAGGTCAATATCAAAGTACCTCACATGATCTAATCATGAGACCAGTTGCTTAATTTAGAAACAATCCTATATGCAGGGCACTTGGCAAAGTAGGTATGCCAAAAACTCTCCCATGAGAATTTTGCTTTTTTGCATGCCAAACTTTTGACACATCCACACAACAAGTACAGTTACAAGTTCCCAAGCTGTGGTGGACCAATGATTATTAATACAGCAGTATCAGTTTGGTAGGAGTGGGGGGGGGGGGGGAAGAGGAAGACAAACACCCAGCATCACCAAAAAAACACCTCTACCAACATCCCCAAAACATCCAACAGATCTGCATTAATATCAGTACTGTGTTGCTATTCTATTTCTGGTCCCCACATTACATGCAAAGAAATTAAGGAGAAACTGAAAGAAGAAACAACTAAGATAAATGCAACCAAATCTATTCCTTATAGTTTAATCTACTTTGCCTACTATTCTACATAGTTTTTTTTTCTGATTTGCTTTCTATTAAGTTTCATGTGAATTATGTGATATACTACAAAGTAAAAGAAAGGCACCTTAGGTATATGTTGACTCCTAAACTAGTAATTTGACAGCAGTCTGCCCACACATTTTTCAATTGCTGAAATCTCACCCGTTTTAGACTTAACATACTAAGATCCATTTTCACTCCTGAGATACTCCCCTTCATGCAAATAAACCTACATCAACCTTGATGTTTACCTCTGTATTTTTCAGAAAAGCTGAAGCATTGCTGACTATATTTCCATGACTGAGCATAGCTCCCTTGGGGTTTCCTAAGGAAGAAGCACATCAAGATGCAACAGTGAAATCCTTCAATCTTTTAAGTTTCCAAGCAAAGGTAAAATTAAACTAGTAGCATTTCAGTCAAACTCTTCGCAGACATTAAGATACAATGAAGGGTATTAAAGGTAGAGAAGTGGCTGACATTTAAGAAAACTATTACCAGCTAAAGTACTAAGTTTGTGTGGAAGCCTTCAAATTTATTAAGTACAGCAACTCCTCTAGAAACAGTCATGTTTCTTGGATAAGCTTCTCATTCAAAATTCAGTATTTCTGTGAAGATGAAGCTATCAAACTCAGACAACTTATCTAAGAGCTGCTTTAAAAGTATAATTAATAACATTGTACACTTCCCTTTTACTCCCTACCAATGTTGGTTATTGTCACATGCTTGACATTTGTCAGTTATCTAGGCAGTTGGCTTTCTGTTTTGGTCTTACAGCAAGGGTATGCTGTGCATAAGAGCCAAGAAGCAAGTCCTGCTAGTATAAAAACAGAACTGAGTCAGAAGTCAGAGCTGTTATTATAATGGAAGCACAAGTTCAGTACCTATTTCCAAGCCCCAAAACATAAGACCTCTACCCCCCTTAACTGCAGCTCTGTATTAGTCAACAGGAAAAGTCAGTGAGCCTCACCACAAAACCTCCCCAGATACTATTTGCCAAAAAGATGCAGCGGCAGGGGAGAGTCTTGGAAAAGAAAGTAGGAGGGCTTCTGAATTAGTTTTGCACATATAAGATAATGAATTCTGCATAATGTAATGAGGTGTACCTGTTGTTCCACTGGTGAAACAGATGACTGCTAGATCTTCTGGCTTTGGAGGCTATGAGAGTTAAGAAAGTATTAGTATAGTTCTCTAGAAAGAGATTACCTGGATAAAACAGTGAAATACTCATGTTACTTTTGAACTATGGGAGATAGAAACATTTGCTAGTTTGATCTATGGAATACGTTAGATTAGATCAGTTGAATTCATACTTACTAGAGGTTTTTGCCTGTGTGCTCTTCCCAGTTCCTACAGGAAGTGAAGAAAGGAGAGACTGTTAAGTCAGAGCACATTACTTTGTGTTAAATTTACCAGACAAAACCTTACTAAACTTTATAACATTCCATCCTTTAGAATGCCTGTTAAAGCATTTGTAACTTACAAAAGCATGAAGTATCTTTATTAAAGGCTCTAAGGGACATTTAGAAGATCTAGTATATTCTACAAATACAAGAGCAATACCTAAAACTCTTTTCAACTAGTAAATCAGAAGTCATTCATAAGACAAGCTCAAGGTTAAGTAGTATACTAACAAGCCACAGCAGACAGTCCAACAGCTCATACAGATGTGTTCCTGACAACTGCTGACCATGTAGAGCAGTATTCATGTCACGAAGCACCCTGCATCTACATCACTGCTTTGAGACAGAAGACTGAAGTTTCCCCATGAAGGCTCATTGGTGGTTTGTAGTCCTTTTAATACTGATGAATGGTGTGCAGCAAGTTCTGTCCACTAGAACCTTTTCTTCCTCATTACAATTATTTATGCCTGAACATTAATGATGCCATAGATCTTTAGGCTGAAGGGAATGTATATCAAGATCCCTTTACCATCAATGATATAATGATTAATATGAAATTGTAGAAAGCTTATGTTCAATACCGATGAGCTCAGAAGTTTCAAATCCAGACTTATTCCTGTCACATCTATTTAAGACTAAAAGCAGCTATAGTTGTTTTGTTTAAGGGCTTCAATAAGTTAAAAATGGACTTTTTGTTAAATACACGTTTGCCCCTTTTAGGGCAGGTACATCCTCATTGCCTTTAAATTCTAAGTACAGAGTATTTGAGATTATTATACACTCATTTATTAGCACTAGCCTTTGTGTACAGATAGTTTTTACATCTTTAGATTACCCATAAACAAAGAAGTTTAATTGTTTACAGATGTTCCTTTTTCCCTAATCTGTAAGTTTGCCCTTCTGAAAGTGTCATTACATCAAGAAAATTGACAGTATATTACTGTCTACTCAAAACAGCATCCGCATTTCAAGTGCCACCAGCAGTTCAATACAGCCTGTTTTGAGTAAGACCTGGTATTTACTTAATACACAGTTAAGATCCCTACACAATTCTGTTGATCTAGAAGAGAAGGCCAACATCTCTTCCTCTCAAATAGCCATTTATTCACAGCTAATCAGCTCTAAATCATCACAGCATAAGTACAGACATTAAGCATCAGAAACCAAGATTGTTATCTGGTCACACTGAGTACAGGAAACAGTAAGTTCATGCCAGAAACCTAGAAAACAAGCTTGAAATAATCATTCTAATCTAAGCTTCTAAACAGCGCAGAGTTGTCTTTTAAGAGACTAAAAGCTCTTACCCCTTAAAAAGATTAGAACTTATTCTTGTTCACTGAGACACTATTAGGAATACTCAAGTTTGTCTTACTTCTTAGACTTAGAGAAAGGAGCACTCATTACTACATTAATCCCAACATGTTGTTACAATAGCATGGCAAAGACCTAACACAGTACTGGAAGTAGCTACTCGAGCAGATATGCTCTAAATATTCACTTTTTTCCCTGTAGCTAGAAGATCCCGTGGACAATACCTAATAAAAACTAGAGTTCAACACAAAGAAGCTGATTTTAGTGTACCATCCTATCCCTGCAGGTTTTTTCCTTATTTAACCCAACCATTTTCTCAGTCAGCTATATCACTGTACAGATCATGTACAACTCTGCATGTCTTTAGCACCATTTCAACTTGACAGCCTAGCTGAGACTAGTTAACTGTGTTGTAAAGGATAACATGCAGGCAGTTTTGCATCTGTACCAGAAGGTGGCCCTATTAACATAGCACATAAGCCTGCTATGAGAACAAGTTCAGTGAAATTATGTTTTTAATTACTAGTTACCACACACCTCTGCAGAAGATGAGCACAGTTACTGTGAGATATGCAGATCCTAATAAGCCAAGCCTTTACCAGCACTACAGCTGGAACCAGACTAAATCCCATTTCATAATATCGCAGTTAGATGCCATTTATGCAATTTGTACTCAGGACAAATTTCTCCTAATAACTTGCACAAGAGATCCAAGCAGAAAAAATGGCTACAAGCAAAAGGACTAAGACTAACATTAGGAGGCTAAAGTCAGTTTCCAGAAAAAGGATTCTGTTCACTGTACTGTATTCTGAAGTATTTTTCACAGCATATGACTTATTGTTTCATATGAATAAGCCTTAATGTTCAGATCTGATGTTACACCTGTACCATGTTTTTCCATTATCTTGACATACATTTTTATATCTTGCACATTGTAAAATGCCACTAGCAAGTTGATTTCTCTTTGTATGAGCTTCAACCCAAGAGACAGTTAAGTAGTTTGAAACTAACCCACCACACTGTTCAGTCCTGAGATCTGTGCAATTGACACTATCTTATTCTTCTGCAAGTAAATAAGATGAAAGCACTAGAACAGATTAAGCACACTTACCTCTATTTCTTTCATGCTGAAGATTTCTACCCCACACTTCTTGCCACGTTCTACAAGATCTGTGCCAAAAGGTTCCATGATAACGATGGTGTTGAGGATCGGAGTCTCCCCCTTTTCCACATTAGTTAACAGAAGTTTAGCCTTGTCAGGTGTGTCACAGAAAACCAGTGATAAGTCAGCTGATGAAAGAGAACAACATTATCAATACAACAAGTGTGGACTACATTCACACTCCAGATCTTGTGAAAGGAAAACATCTGAAGGCAGCTACAGTTCTGTCCTTAGTCAGCTCTGCCATCATATATTCAGTTGCTGAACTACTGAAAATACCCTACCTTTGTTCACAATGTAGGTAATTGCTTCAGTTCCTAGTGTATCATAGAGTGGCACCACTACCATGGAGTATGCATAGCATCCCTGTTCGATGATGACCCACTGCACAAAGAAATGAGATGCAAGTCAGTGTTTACCTGAAACAGACCTTTGAGAAGTAATCCCAATGTGAGCCTAATAAGGACACTATTAGGACAGAGCTCTTTTGGACAAATTTTAACAAAAAAGTCTTTCTAATTTCTATCACTTGTTTACCTTGAAAGCCTATTTTTAAATTTGTCAGAGGAAGAAAAAAGTCAGTAAGAAGGTAGCTATGAGAAGGCATGCAACCCAATAAAATTCAACTGTTCTTAGTTAATGTGTACCGACTTCTTCTAAAACTATTTAAAATAACTCTATCTCCATCTCCTTAGTCTACCTGTGACGGGGAAAGAGGTTTTGAATAGGAGTTAATAGGAGTACAGTACTGTTTCTTATCTTTAGGTCATCACAGAAGCCATTGAAGCTTTCAATATTTTATATCATTGTAGTATGAATCAATGAAGGACTTGCACATGTCTTGACACACTGGTATATTTATCTATTGTATAAATAACATCTATACACAGCCTGTTCTCATCTCTGTATTACCCACATCTCATCAGGGCCAGACACGCAACATACAGTTACCACAGAGTTCAGAGTTCTCTGGAAAGCCAGCTCCATGAAGTCTGTCATCATGTCTTAAGACTAACTACTCCCCTTTAATTGGGTTTAATCTGAAGATGCGGTTGTACATGTATGTGTACCAATTCTGTGTTTTCACAGAAGAGGACAGCCTTGCAAGCTGCAATTAAGAGGATTCACCTGCTAAGATGTATAGTAATCAAACCCCTGTAGCCTTATTTTGTGATACCATCTGAATTCTTTACAGAAAGATTTCATCTGAAGTACTGTCAAGGTAAGAGCCTCATAATTCTTCTTCTGTAGAGTAGCTATTGAGAATGGTTTGTAAATAACCAGCTACACCAAAACAGAGTTGCATGCAACTCCTTAAGTGTGAGCCTCTGGACAAGTGAGGCAGCCGGTGGAACTGGAACAACTCTGTTTTTCCCCTCAAGAGTGACAAACTCAGAACCTTTAGCTAGTTCCAGATAGCTAAATAAAACATACATCTTAAAAAGATGAAGAAACTTGCAATTCAACAAGGATTTCATTAATAAAGAGCATTTCCCTTCACCATTCCCCCCCCCAACTATCGTGTTTTCCAGTGTTTTTGCAGGACACTAGCCAATTGCCTCACCCCTGTAATGACAACAAGTTTGAACATCATTCAGCTGATTATTCCATACGAGATCTAACAGAAGCTATGCTAAAGTTGCTAAATCTCAGTTTTACGAGCTGTTAATTTAGGAAACTTGCCCATAATAAGTTTTCTACTGATTGAGAGTCTTTAACAGAGGGGGTTTTTCTGAAGGCACCTATACAACATGCCTGTTGTTTATGTCTTATCCCAAAAGAAGTCATCTAGTACAACACTAGTGAAGAGGGAACTTACTGGTATAGCTAGGGTCTGCATGAAGAAGTCTACGCACACATACCTATACCAGCTGTAACAGGGTCCCCTGATGATTTTTCATAGACAGCATCCACCTATACATCTAACAAGAATGGGGCACCTGCATTTTTGTTGAGCAGCTTCAAGTTTAGGACTTGTTTTATTGGAGATAAGCCTATACAGCAGACTTCAGAAGCTGCAGACAACTGAGCTTCCCATTACAGCCTCCAACTATTCTTGCACACTGACTGTTGTATTGACAATCTTTATTTTCTGGACCAGTGATATTTCTTTTCTTTTTAGCATCTCAATTTAAAACAATATTTAAACAAATAGCAAACCTCAACACTGGAGTCCTCTAAAAGCCCAAGCAAGCAGCTAGTACTGAATTGAGGCAGTCTGAAAGTTTCCATTTTTCTGATGTGGCTATGATCTATTAAGGGAAACCACAT
This sequence comes from Aythya fuligula, assembly GCF_009819795.1. Lineage (NCBI taxonomy): Eukaryota > Metazoa > Chordata > Aves > Anseriformes > Anatidae > Aythya > Aythya fuligula. The sequence continues at coordinate 20,316,412 of NC_045562.1, read as the reverse complement.
ATTTCACTGTGCTTTTCCCCCTCAACTTAAAATACAAGTTCCCTACTTGTAGAAGAGATCTGTTTTTCAGTTACTCAGAGGGAAAGTAGTTTTTATTAACCAAAGTTTATTTTTCTACTGAACGTTTAAACAAGTAACTTGCTAGGATTCCCCCCCAGGGGATTTTCCCAGCAGTTCCCCAGACTGACAAATGTGAATCACTAACAAAAACCTTCACATAATCTCCTGTCTGGATTAGTGATTTTATTCTGGATGTCACAACACTCATCCAGTAGTTTTCAGTAGGGAAAACCCCAGAATTGAAGTTGTTGGCTTAAACAGGTCTTTCCAGCTCATTTCTGATCCAGCTCAAAGCCTGCTGGAATGAAGTAATTCAAGCACATTTTGTTTTTGTCATCCATAAGCAGACCACACTGCCATGCCCTCCTTCAGAAAATCCACTGACCTAACAGTCATAGATTCTACTTTCCATATCAACAAAGCCCCTGGAAAACAGATGGCCAGTTTCTTTGCACTCAAAGGTCTACCTAGCTAACATCTGGCTCCCTGTTTTATTCATTTCTACTTGATGTTGTAAGTACACTCATTTAACAGATTCCCAGTTGGAGCCATCCCAGCCATAATAGGAAAAACATAGCTGTTAGAACCAGAATTCCAGCAGAAGAATCCAAGCAAGTTACCAGATTTAAGAGTCTGAAAAGTTTTTTCTTGCACAATGCTAGAGTTAGGTTTTCTGTTAGGAAAGAAGGAAGTTGGGGGTGTAAAGTCACTTGTCACACTTTAATGATAGAAGGAAAGGCTTTGTGACAAACTGGAAATCAGAAAAGATCCAACAGCAGAGTGCTGTCCAGGACCAGAGACAGTGGTACAACTTCTAGCCACGTCAACACAATAGGTGGCTCTCAAAGATAGAATCCAGCTGCCAGAGTTTATTTAAGATGGACAGAATATTTTAGACAAGTTAAGAATCATCCTCTTGTCTTGATACAGGCTTGGATTAAATTAGCTTAACACAGCAAGCACCAGCTGAAGCTCTAAGCACAAACATAAGTTAGAAGTTCACCCCTATTAAATAGATTTAATAGGCAGAATATGCAAACATTTACTCAACAGTTCATACTACTTTTAGTAACAGCAATCTAGAACCACTCCTGGATTAAGATGAATAGACACCAGCTAATCAAAACATCCCCACAGTTGCCAAAGGTTTGTGACATTTTGCATTATCAGATGATCTTCGGTTGTATCACTTTTAGTCTTTCTGCCTCCTTATTAAGTTAAGGAATTTTCCATTTTTGCCTTTATTGGGAGTTTTCCCACCCAGCATCTTGATGTCCAGGGCCTCTTTCAGAGAGAACTCTATCACCTTTAGCCATCTTTTATTTGTCCAAATATTTCATCACTAAAGGTCTTGAGTTTTGAAGGGTTTAAATATCTTGTGACTTCCAAATACTTTGAGTCACCTAGTACTCCTTTGTCACTTTAAGAGAAAGCAAATGGTGATAACATTAAATCAAATAAGCACTATATTAGCTTCCCATTAAGCCTATGAACTAGAAAGAAGAGAGAAGTTACTTTGGATTCCCTGCTCCCGAGCATAAGAGACTAACAGTTGTGTCAGCTATCAGTTTTGGCTCTTAGCTCTAGATGTCTGTAGCTTGTGGGTCTGCAGTGTCAGCTATGAGCCCTTTCCCAGCTCCAAAAAACTCATAGTAAAGAAGCTTGGTACACTGCAAAAAATCAATAGATTTAGAAGTGTGCCATTTCAGAAACAGCCAGATCACTAATAGAAACACTGTCAAATTACCTCAGGTCTGTTTTGTGCAAAGATTCCTATGTATTGGATTTGAGATGGTTTGAAGCCTCGGTGGAGTAATGCAGAGCCCACATATTCTGCTCTGTCTGAAACCTGGGGGAAAATAAAGAGAAGCCAAACGAAGAGATGAGACAAGCTTAACAGTACAAACCCCATAGAACATTTTCCTTTAACCTTACAAGAAGATTAACTAATGTGAAGTAGACAGTGGTTTTCCAGGATATTTTGGATACCCTCTGACCTTGATAAACTGAAGACTGAATATAGACACCATACTCACACACAAAACACAAGAGTACTTAATCCAGCTGGACTTTAACTGTTAAAGTCTGAATTTAGATTTAATGCTCACATGCAGAAGAGGCTATTTTGTTGTGTTTGTATCGACCCCCAGAAGTGACCCTGGAGTGATGCAGCTTTATACTTCTCAATGACACACATTACATATGCCATCCTTCTGCTGCTTTCAGAAGACTGCTGAACTACTGAATTCCCGGTGCCTACATGAATACCACTCTACTCTTCAAGAAGTATGAGAATAAAGGAGACAAAACAGTTCAATAAATAAAGCTTTTGGGAAAGTAATTTTCTAATTCCTCCTTCCATATAGCGTATGACTTGAATCTATATGTCTTGACCAAAAAAGTTTTGTTAATGAGAGGGTGTACCTAATAAATACCCAGCAAAATCACCTTGGGAAGTGACCTCTGCTACATACAAAAGGTCTGTACTGACCCTAGCCCTACATACTACACAAGGCTTATGCAAAGTTTAAGATATCACTTACTAAATCAGGAGCAACCTGAAAATGCAGAGCTGTCCAGAAGAAGATTTGCATAAAGATATTTTTAGCAATCATGAAGCAGCGTGCTACTAGGTAGAAGTCTATCTATTAACACTCTGTGCAAGCATTATTCAGCACTATTGAGACAAATAACCACAAAGCACGGATAAGATCTGTAAAGTAAAACTAGCCTCTTAAATGAGTGACTATAATAGTAGTATTCTGAGCCTCCAAATACTGCCTCTGAAAGGCTGCAGCTTTGTAGTAGTGTCCAAGTTCTACGCAATTCAGCGATAAAATGCTGAGAGCTGCCAAGATAATCCAAAATGCATTCAGAAATAAAACAGTGAATAAACAAAGTGCGGGAGGTATTCTTCCCCTTGGACATATTTTTGGGGCCGTTCATTTAGGATTTTAACAAGAATTAGAATCTTTCTGCAATATTTTGATGCTACTTTAAAACACCATGAATAATCAAGTCTTTTCGTATCACACCACTGGATGTTGTGTGAATGGTCTCAGTACGCAGAAGCAGATCTAGCACAAAGCTAGAAAGGCTACTTACCTCTTTATAGGAGATCCACTCATATGGCTGGTTTTGTTTTCTAACACCTAGGCATGGACCATTATCTAAAAAACAGCAATAAAAAGTTTCTTAAAATTTAACCCCTGCTTCCTGTCTTAACAGCACACTAACTGCACACCCAGCAGCATTAAGCTGACAGCCTGTAATTCTTTGGAGATACCTTCAGAATGCAAACCCCATTTTGGAGCTGGGGAGGGGAGCAAGCAGGGAATGAAGCTGGGGAAGGTTGGCTTAGGCTGAGGAAGACAGCACTGACGTAGTTCACACAATGCTGCTTCACAAGAGATTGTAATTGGATTTGCCTTCAAGATGCTCACATTTAATGAATTCATCTTATTGATGGGTAGACATCCCCCACCCACAACTGGGCTTCAGGAGCCCAGACCTTCAGTTCTTGACACCATTGAAAAGAGTAACTTTAAACTTACTTGATACATGCAACCCCCTTTGGAAGATATCATAAACTGTTCTCACATCATCATAGTAACAAGTTAACAATTCATCACTCTTAAGGAGAGAGGACCTTCGAGCATGCTCACCACCCTAAAAAACAGTTAAAAAGGTTGGACACTTGTTAGTTACAAATTAACAGGAAATTCCTCAAGGAATAAAAACATCTCATCCATTTTAAACATTATGAGTCTTAATAAATTCTGCTTGAGAGAACTTCATTTCTGTTTCCCAGGACATCAGCATTTAAAGAGATGCTATTTCTCCCTGCATTACTGAAAGTACAAGGCAAAAACCTAACCTCAGCTACATGAGAGCACAGAGCAAATATGTAAGAACCACAAAATGCCCTTTGACACCCCTCACTAGACAAAGATCTTCTTTAGAAGCATTTTATCCCATTATATCAGCAGTTAAGCTTTCTAAATCCCTCCAACCTCAACTGGAGCATTCTAGATGTTAACACTGAGATCCTAATTTACTTTTCCAATTAGGAAATAGTAAACAACCACATTCAGACTCAGGTTTCAAAACCTAAATGATTTTAAGCATGGTCAGTTTTAATGTGCTACTATAAATAGGCTATGTCAAATAATCTCATTTTACACCTATTAAAGTTTCAGGAATTGCAGTTGTGCAAGTACTATTGGGTCACACTTATTAGTTCTGTTCAGGTGACAGACACTTACCAAGCAGATTCTTAACACGGAGACAGTACAGCTGGTTAAGCAGTTTCAAGTAAATATTACCTAAAATCCTCTTTATCAGTGGTTGTAGACAATTTGTGGCCCTTTCAAAGAAATCTTGGTCTACCTAAGTCTATGCATGTATTGTACCATCACCCATGATGTCAAAAACCTGTTCAGATGCAATTCAGTGCTTCCCAGGCTATTGGTCTGGTTTTGATTTCAGTGTACCCTGGAAGATCAGAGAGCACCTGTTACAGATAACTGGACAGATACAGGTTTATGAAGGTTTAACTGCAGATGTCATATCACACGTGTCCATGGAAAGGAGCTAGCACATTAGTGATTCATCAGAGAAGGAAAAACATTTTAAAACTGAAACAAGTTGGACTTGTTTCAGCAAAACTATGTGTAATGCTTGCCACTCCTTTGACTGTAAGCAGAAGCATACACTGTGAACATGGCCCAGAACAACTTAATGACTAGCTTACCTCCAAACACTCATAACATTAGAAATTCAAGAGCATACTTGCCCTCAGACCAACATCTACTCTATAGGAAATGGACTGATCACTTGGACACATCTCTGCCTGGAAAGAAAAGCCAAACTGCCAGTTTTATTGCATTTGTTTCACAGACATTGGATAACCAGGGCCAGCTTTTAGATTTCCCAGTTTTACCACCTCTGGAGCTAACCAGAGGCAGATGAAGCCACACAGTTTGTAACCACAGTCATAGGAAACATCTATACATAATGTTTTGGCACCATGTTTGATGCGCTCCAGTTTCTGTGCAGGTGAGTATCACACCTTAAGTCACTCCTTGGGCAACTGCCAAGAAGTTGGTTTTCTTCTCAGCTGAGCTGGTACTATTTTGTTTACATGCCCCACTGCTCAGAACTACAAAGCAGCTTTCAGAGGGCCTGAAGCACTACCTGAGCCCGAGGACGAGGCTCATCAGGCAGAGAGCACACTGCTTAGATTCAGGGCTGACTGCACTCCCCTTCTTCACAAGGGAATTAAGAAACTATTACAGACTGCTATTGCAGAAACCCATTGGTTGTTTTATTAGTAAAAGAAAGCATAACCAGCTTATCCTGCTTACTTAATTCCTCTTCTCAACACAAAGTGAAGCTAGCTCTTACTCTAGGGCTGCTAGAAATTCACTTCCCACTGAAGAACACAGCTTCTCGTGTGAGGACCATCAGGAGTTCAATATTATTCTTCAGAGATGTGGTAAAAGGCACCTTGATATGCTGAAGATCATTCAGACCTCACCTCATGCTGCCACTTTTAAGTCATCTATTAGGTGGCATTATGGTATTGGTCTAATTTTGCTTTGGAGTATAAAGGACTAGAATTACACTATTTTAAGAGCCTGTACAAAGGGTCCTTACCAGAATATTTGTGCAACCATCAGGCATAGCTTTGTAGCAGAAGTGCTTTTTAGTTTGACTAGTAATGAGCAGTGTTGTTCACAGCAGACATCTCAGCCTCAGGACTGGATGTTTGGCTGATTCCATACAGGTTACCTGAATGGGCTCCAACAGGCAGGCCCAGTACAGAAGCAAGCACTCAGAAGGGTTGTCAGTTTTAAAGTGTCCTTAAGGAGCCAAGAAATAAAGTTTTTTTTGTTTTTGTTTTTGTTTTTTTAATGCTAAGAACAGCCTTGGGTTACTTGTTTAAGACAGCCATTGCAGCATTTTAGGTTGTCACAAGAAGATGAGCAATTATGCAGCAGCTTGTAGACATTAAGAGTAAGACCTTAGATTGGTTTGTAATAGCTGCATCTTAAGGAAAGAAATTTATTCTATAAAAGAGACATATTACATAACCCAGAGAGGCACTGATTGTAACACAAGACAGCCACTTTAAGACATAGGCTTACTTCGTGTTGATACAGGGTGGTTAGGATGAGCAGCACTGTCAAAACATATTGCTGTCTCAACCATGCCTCAGAGGCAAGAGGTCTCATTTCCATGTTCCTAAGGGAAAGTAAACTGCCAAGCAACGCTTGGGTCACTAACATGCATGTTCTGAGCAGCAAGAAGTGCAAGCTAGGATTTCAAGCTAGCCATGTAGTTTTAAGAACGTTAATCCCCAGGTGAGCACACAACAGCTACAAATCAATCCCTTAATATGGAGAGAAGCACAGGTCTAATCAAGCAGTTACTGCAAGACAAGACAAGGCAGAGTTCCTGTACCATCAGGAAAGTGCATGGAGGTTTAAAAGTCTTCATGAGTGGAATACCACTCTCCATATTTGAATGTCTTTCCAAGGAAGAAAGCTGAAGTCCAACCGAAACCCTTACAGGGCAATATTCACATCCTTACTGTTTACACACCCTATTTCTACATACTCCGGGAGAACTTGACCCAAGAGAAGTACTTGCATTTTTAAAGCATGACATAATGTATTTGACAGCCATACATCCTGCACTCTTCAATCAATAGTTCAGGTTCTTTAAATATGCATCACCAACTAAAAGCAATCCATAAGCAGACAGATCCAAATGCACCTAAAGAGTCACAAATATGATTTAGCAAGAACTCACACTCTTACAATATTAAGGCCTTATTGCAGCACTGAAATCTTTGGTATAGTGCACAACTGAGTACAGCAGGAGTCTCAGCAATAGTCTCAAGCTTATTTATGATCATTCTTAATCTTGTTTTCCCTTCCACAGACAGCAGATTCAAGTGAATCCTGAGAGGCTTTCACTTTGAGGCCTCATTCTCACAAAATTCATATTGTGTTTACAGCTTTGAAAACAGTTTTCCCTGTGAAATGGAACTGTGGCATGTACATTTCAAAGACTGCAGTCCATGTATTTTGTGGCACCTACTCTAAAAGAAAGCAGATACTTCCAGTAACTTGGAGCCCATTTAACTCAGCATACAATCTCTGTGCTTACTCAGTGTTGGTTAGAATAGGTCACTGGGTGCTGACCTACTAAATTACAGCTTTTCAGAGCCATGAAGTGACCTTGAACAGCAGTAAATAGGGTATTTTTCCTCCTTTAAGGAAGCTATGAAGGCTTATCAGAAGGCATAGAAATCCTATGCCAGTCACTGGCTTCATTTAGCTTCATTAGATACCAAGAGAATGTCATGAGCAAGACTTAAGCAGAAGCATATTTACAACTCAAAGTTATAACCATTAACAAACAGGTAGATTTGATATTCACAACTGTGTAGAATTGTGTTCTGCTACATCTCTTTTGGAGCATGTTGCTGATTCTCTAAACCTCTGAACGTCTCTTCTGATTAAACAAGAAGAAATTAAGGCGTAATCTGAGAGCAGTGGTTTACATTTTTCTCCTGTGGAAGTGACAATCCATCTTAACACAGCTAAGAGAATGGAGTACATGAAGTGAAGTTCTGAGCAAACATAGCAAGAGATGGGATTTCAAGCACTGCATTACACTTGGTACCATCGTTAAAAGTACCACTAACAGATGTGAAACTCACTTCAACATACATTCTCATTTGATTACAGTTTGAGATGGCTTGCAGCATCATATTGATGAGGGCTTTATCTGAACTGTCAAACAGACCTGGGCAGATCTCGGTCATTTCAAGATATTAAAGTTTGAGCTCTTCATCCTCAAGACAAAACATTCAGCTGCTCTTCATTTAACACTAGCCTTTCTTTCTACTAATGTTTTCTGAATGGGCAATGAAAAGTAATCCCACTACCTATTCTGCTCTGCTCAGAGCTGATGTTAATGTTCAATTGATCCATATTGTACTAATTAAGTATTTTTAGTGAGGTTTCATGCTACAGAACAATTTTAATCATGGAATCCATAAGTGATGAGCTATTTAACTTGAAGAGGTAAAAGGTAGTGAGCTGAGACTGCTGTCTAGTCTCAAGCACATAAACATTTGTCACATTACGGCCTTTAAAAGCTGCAGTTCCACCATCTTCCAGTGCAAAGCCCCCCCAGCCTGCACTGGGTAGTGAGGCACTCCACAGCTGGAAGGCTTCACAGCTGGTTTATTGCAGCCACTAAAACATGTAGTTCTACAAGAATATTCTATATACTGTCTAAATAGCTGCTGTCCAGATTGGGAAAGCTCACCAGAAGTGAGATCTAGCCTCTGAATCCTTAAAATATATGTGCTTCTTGCAGAGAGATGTTTTTGTAGCTACCACATTGCCAGAACACATTTGTCTCCTTTCAGCAATTCTAACAGTGGACCATTACTTGCTTTGTTTTCATGACAGTAACACAAAGTGTAGGCAAGCTTACCAGTATACCATACTGGAAAAGAGACTAAGAAACTAAGCTGCTGAATGGAGGGGCCAACTGATGCTTCATTCTTCAGCTCCACTATCATGAAACATACAGAGAAAGAAATGTGTGATCTGAGGCTATGACAAGAGTGTTTTGCTAAAGCTCATGAAAGGTTATGTTACCTACTGTAAACTTCAAACTGCTCTGCCACATTTGTTTATATCAGTTTACTGTCACATCTACTCTTAAGCTCAAGATGTCACATAAACCACCTGTGACACAGGACACCCAAATGGGGTCTTCCACACAAAAGCATCTCATGTAAAGGGATTCTTTGGTTGCAAAGATGTATGAAGAAATCCATAGATGTCATTTCTGACTATCAAGAGTAATGCTGTAAACTGTCACCCTTATTTTCCTATATTTTGTAAAAACCTCACCTGAAGATCACAAGCATCCAAAGCTATCTCCTTCCTTCAGGAAAGGAAATACTTTGTATACTCTGAGGAAATAGAGAGAATGAAATCCATCATAAAACAGTGACTCTGTAGTAAACAGGGAAATTGATAAAAACTGCTGCTCAGGAAACCAACCATGTAATCAGTTGTCTGTATTTCCTTCTAAACAAGAGTTCTTTCCAGTCAGTTTCTGTATTTGACTTCAGTATTAAGACCACCTAACTGCAACGTTGCACCTCTGAAATCAAGAGGAAAAACTAAGCCAGCATATCCAGAGTTTGGTACATGGCTGCTTTAATTTCAACTTACTCTATGGCTGGGCTGTCTTGGCAGGACTCATATCTTTCCGCAGATCATTTCAGGACAGTTAGTACCCTCTTCATGCTTGTAACCTAATATAAAGTCTCATCTGTCAGCTATTATAAGCTAGATATTGTAACAGAATAGTATTAGTCTCATCAGTACACCCCACCGTACACACTCAGACCAAGACTTAGTTTAATAAGTCATCGCCTAAACAGTTTTGAAGTAGAAAACTGCGCTGTGCCAGCTCTAACATTCACAAGTTTCCTCCCACCACTCAGATCAGAAGCTCTTCTCACCAGTCTTTCCCCCATGCTAGTTATCATCAGTGACCTGAAACCTCAACTTGGTTTTCAAATTCAGCAAGCCAAAAAAAGAGCCCAAGCCATACTCCAGAGCAGTGTTTGCCCCTCTCCAGTTCAGAAACACTGCATAAGCAGTGACTGCTGTAGGCTCCAAAGTTCAGTGAATGACAGCATAAAGGGACACTTACCTCTACTTCCACAGACTGCATTGCTAAATCACATGGTGGTTTTAATGCTTTCGGTCTTGTTGCATACCAGTAGGTTGTGAGAGCTGCAAAAGCACCAAAACCCATCAACGTGTTGGTTGGAAGGGTGCGCACATACTGCCTGACATCCCCAAGTTCTGGCATCCGTAGATGTCTGAACAACTCATGTGCTTGCATTGTAGTTTAGTGCAGTTGTCCCAGAGCTGGAATCTGTTGACAGGAAAAGAATTAGACAGATTTGAAATTCTGCTTCAATGCAGCATTGTTATGGGAGAGCAATGTATGCTTTGTCCTACCAGCTTCTCACTATCAAAACGACTTTATCTGCCACTAAGCAAGCAATATCTTTAGATTCCTGTAATGCAATTACGTAAATAAGCAATTACTAGTTCATACTCTGGAAAAACAGGTGTGGCTGACAGGAAGAAATTTCTCCAGGGTTTTGATATCACTTAAGACGCTGCATTTTAACAAAACAGGATTGTATGCTTTGTTTTTTGTCTGAAGGATAGTATTGCAGAAGTGCTAGACCTTTACTGGCAGAACAGCTACAGCACAAGGCTGTTTAAAGAGTCAGTGTCACATGGGACTCGGGGGAGAGAGGGCAGGGCTACGTTGGCTTACTTTCCGGCACTAACCCAACAGAGAGCAACCTAATCCCGCAGGAGCATAGGAGTTTTCACCTCCTGTTCCCTGCTCTCCCCTCAGCCGTGCACAGAGAGCTCTGCAGAGCCTTGCAGGAAGGCTCTCCCTGCAGCCCACCGTGCTAGCTGCCTTCCCATTTCTCCCGGCGTCACACCAACAATTCGTCTTCGGACACGAGGCAGAACAAAGCAGCATCTGTGGGGCCGCAGCAAGCCGCGGTATAAACAAGCACAGGAAGCACGTTTTACCCGTCACGTCCATGCAGAGAGCTGAGGAAAGGCGACTCCTCGCCCCTGCCTCCCCGCGAGCTGACGCGGGTGTTCCACAGCAAGAAGCGGCCGCAGAAAAAAGCCTCGCGGGCAGCTCAGCTGGTGCCCTCCTCCCCTGCCAAGGTCCCCGGGGACGTTTGTCACATGCCAGAGCCAGGGGCTCCTGCCCACTGGGTTAGAGGTGACAGCAGCAGGCCCGCAGCGCTGAAGGACGGCTGCTGCCTCCTGCCACCCAGGGACGTGGCCAGAGCCTCATCTTCCTGCCTTCAGCCCCACGGCGTGCTCCTTCGGGTCCCTGCAGCTCAGCCACTGGCAAGAGACAACACAGCAAGAGACCTAGGGAGTGTCAGATGTGTTTGGATGGCTAGGACGTGCTGTGGAGCAATACACTACTGCACGGCGGTGGTATATGAGACGCTGAAATCCAAGCGGCCAGAATTAGAGGTGCATTCATTTCTGAAACCAAGCATACCAGGCTAACATCTCACTTCTACAGGGAAAAAATCTCAAGTTTACAGTCCGCTGCTGAAATCTTTGTTGCTGCCATCGGTTATTCAGCTAGACAGGGGAGTGAGTCGGCTAGTCCATAAGGAGACTAACCAGTATTTGAGAAGGATTTGCTAGAGACAGCAAGAACACCTTACGATGGTTCAAAGGGCCCACCGTTTCACAACGCTGCACAGCGCGGCTGAGGCTGGACGGGGCCTCTGGGATCACCGAGTCCACCCCCTGCTCCAGCAGGGTCCCCTAGAGCACGTCAGCAGGAGGACAGTCTGAAATAAGGTCACGGACAGGGGTGCCAGGTCCATCTCTGGACAGGTCCCAGCCCCACCAAGCCCAGGGGCACTGCCTTTCCCTGTATTTGTGTCTCCAGGTAGCTGACTGCATGGCCTAGGGCCACTACGGAAGCGCTTTTTGGTTATTCGCACTGCAACACGCAGCAGACTGCACCACAAATCTGTGGCACCTCAAGCTGTAGTACTGAAAGGTAGAGAAGAACTGAGTGTATCAAGAAGTCTCTTCATCTTTTCTTAGCATAAAAAATTACTGACTCAATTAGGATCACTATGGCATCACTTTTTATACATAAACTACTTTTCTGCGTTGCAGGCATGAAAAACTGATGTTTTAACTTTCCATAGATGAACACTAAGAACAAACCAATTCCAACAAGAAAGGCTTGGCTTACAAATCAGTTTTAGATATCCTCTTAGACACCATGCTATTAGATTAGCAAAAGGGGAGGTAAAGTATATGTAAGGGAGAGAGCAAGCTGAGCTCTTTCTTCCTCAAGCCTCACAATAAGCAGCTCTGACTTAAATACTTGCTTCCCTCTCTGTGTTAGTCAGGATATATCCTGCTCACATACTGTATAATTCAGGAATGCAGGGTAATTAGAGAATTATTCTTTCAGAGGGCTGGTGTGCTATTACAGCTGACAAGAACTGCAGTAAACACCTTCATTTAGTTCACATAGAAGTCCTATTGTAGTCAAGAAGCTGGGATGATTTAGGACAAGGTAAAGAAAAATGAGTATTGCCACTCTTTGTTTCTTTGACCAGTTGTTTGTAGAGAAATTTATAACAAAACATTCTTGAATTTCAGTTACATAACTGAAACCACTGCTTATGCTTGTGTTGAGGGAGGCTGGTTTATTACACCTCCTGCCTCATCAGCACAGAGAGACAAGATCAGGACAAAGTTCTCCGCAGAATGAAGCAATTCCTAGCTTTAACACTATCAGCTGGGTCGTACCAACTCTTTCTGCAGTTAAGATGAAGTCAGATGCAACAAGAACTCACATTCATGAACATATAGGAATGTGCCCCCCAAAAAAAGATGAGGTTTCAACACCCTTCTTCAATCCATCCCAGTAATTACTTGGCTTATGCTCCAACCATATCAGGCATCCAAGGTCTTCCCCGTGATTAAGGAGAACAGTTTGAAGTCCACAAAGGTCTTTTTAATGCAACTAGACCTGGCCTTCAGTCCTTTTCCTTGAGTAAGGGCCCAGCTAAGCCTACTTACTCAAGACAAGCAAGACAGCCTAGCAAGGCTCCACACACTCCACTCATCTCTGTTACTTCCACCCCCCAGCACCAACTTACCCTTCAAATTGTGGAGCTCACCCACACCTGGGCACTCCATAGCCGCTACCTATGGACCTCCCCATCTAAGCTTCACTGAAGTTTGGCCCCCACCTTTCACCTCAGCCACCAGAAGAGTGATCAGTACGCTATTAACTCCAACTGCAGTCAGCATGAGCCACCTGCTTGGAGAAAAGCACTTTGAACTACTTGGTGGTAGGACACTCAACACGGAGGCAGTTGTGCAAGGCCAACAAGATTCAACGAGACCAGTGGTTGTAGCTCCATGTTCTTTTCCAAAAACTTGGGTATTGAAGTCACTTCTTACCCAGATAGGGTCTGGGCTGCAGGCAGTGGACTGTGGAACGAGGTCCTACCATGAGGTGGTACGTGGTGACTGACTGCAGGCCATGGCTGGCGACTCCAAGAGGCAGGTCCCAGGTGAGAAGCACCAGTCCTTGACACTCAGCTTGCTGCTTGGGGCACAAGGGACAGCGCCTGAGCAGGTCAAAACCCACTTTCCTCAAAGCAACCAATAGACCTCGGCTGGTTTGGTTTTAGTTAAGCTAAACCAGGCAGATACAGGAAAGGGGTTCTAGTAGCAGGGCAGAAGAACGATGCCAAAGGTAATTAATTACCTGTGCTCTGCAGAAACAGCAGTTTCCAACCCCAGCCCCTGAACGCATCCCTCTACACTCATCGCATCAGTTCAGAGGTCTGCACAGCTCAGACAAAGCCAGCTCTCTGCGTGCACACACCCCCCCCGCAGCACCCAGGGCTCATTCCTCACAGCAGAGCCAGTATCTCGAGGCAGCGGCCCAAGTTGGCAGCACTCGGCCGTTCTTTGCTGCTCCTACTCCGGGCGCACAATGGGCTATTTACAGAGGGCAGCAGCCTGCCCATTGTCCGGCCGTGGCCAGACGTGGTCCGAGAGCGACGGAAGAGAACGGGAGAGCAGCCGTCAGCTCCTTCACTGCAGGGAAAACAGCCCCAGGAGCCAACAGCCTCTTTCCCCTGCCCTAACACTGAGGGCAGCAGGATGCTGGTGAGAAAGGCCAGCTCCCCACACGGCCTAGGAGCAGCCACCCTATTTCTGTGCTCCTACAGAAAGGAGGGCAGCTTCTCCTGCAGTTCCTCTCGCTGTGAGCTGTGTGGCCCCAGGATGTTTTCACTGGGGAAGGCTGGAAGAGGTTACCAGCCACCCACCTACCTTTGGGTTCGCCTGAGCTGTTGAGCAATTTGTTTGTTTTTTTTTTTTCTTACTGCTACAGGTTACACCCCCCAGCTCCCAGTGTCTCCCTAATGCCCAAGCCTTTCTCCACTCCTCCTTTAAAGAGGAGCCAAGTGCGGAATCACATCCTAGCTTTAATGCAGAGTACAAGAGGGTGCAACTAACAGCTTTGGCTACTGACAAAAGAAATCCTTGCCTGAATAGATACCTAATCCTAATCTCATGGTGCAATTTACAATCAGCTTAAGTTTCAACCAGCCCAATCCTTCCCAGATGCACATTCCTGCAAGCCTCTGCTGGCTGGGGACTCAGCTGGTGGGTGGTGCACGCACACTGGAGAGGTGGTCTAGCACAGCCAGCCTTCCTGGGTTAGTTCTGATGCCAGTTCCCAGCTAGATGAGCAGATAGCCACTAGCTCCCAGAAGGAAACAAGACAGCACAGCTGCCCCTCGGTTCCTCCAGCTGCAGTTACACCTCAGGCACGTAACCCCAGACACCACATCTAAAACCTCCCAGGACTCTCTGCCCCCTGCCCTGCAGCCAAGGCAGTAACTTGACTGAGGTCCTGCAGCCACCCGTGTCAGAGCCAGCCGTACCCAGCAGGGAAACCACAAGCACCCTGAAGACACGGAGGAGCAGAGGTCATTAAAACCTGAAGGAGATTTCTCAGATTAAGCCTCCTTTGACAGAAAGGCTGCAGCAGGATGTGTTGCACGGTGCTCAGCATGGCACATATAACATGCGAGTGGCCAGAAGGGGCTCTCCCAAACAAACCCAATACTGTTGAAATGTAGCAGGGTCCCATCAGCTGCTCCAGCCTCCTCCTCCATCCCCCTTTCTCCAATTAAAAGGAACCTAAGTATCTTACCTTACCCAGAACCCCCCACCCAGGTTTCAGAGCTAGAAACCCTGCTTCTGAAGCAGTTAGCTGCCAAATTCGCTTTCCTGCAACAGTGATGAAGAAAGAATCCAAAGGCTCTTAATGAGGAACCCATCCCACAGGGACCTACTTGTCCATATTCACCCCCCAACAATTTGAGCCTCCCAGCTGCCTGCAGCCCCCCAGCCTGGCTCCGAGCAAGCACAGGGCACCGTGCAGTGGTTTGGGTTGCCTCTGAGGGCTGTGTCCCTTCATTTAGGGACAGACAGATGGCTGGAGGGAAGCAGCCTGCCAGCTCGATTCAGCCCTACCAGGCAGGACACGGTGACTCAATGAGCTGCAGCAGTGAAGGCTTGTTGCAACCTTGGAGCACTGCATCTGACAGGGATGTGTCAAGGCCCCGTCCCGCACTGACAGGCAAAGTCACAGCCCTGTCCTCAGACACTTGGCCGCGACCCTCCTACAACAGATGGAACAACACCTGGATTCCTGCCTCTTGACGAGGCCCAGCAAGTAATCTGAGCGCGCACCAGCGAGGTCACTGGGGTTCACTGCAGTTCAGACGCCAAGTGGATTCCTGTCATGTGGCTCGATCGATGTCTTTCGTGCAGCCTGCACCCTTCAGCAGCGCTTGGTAACACCACCACGCTGAAGAAATCAGTACCTCCCACTAACGCCTGAGACCATGACCAACTGAAGTGCTCCCATTGATCGGCACCTACACACACACAGCAGCCACTGAAAGTCTCACCAGTCTCTCCTCTTCAAGGAGGAACAAAAATGCTCAAACACCTATTTTGAAGCCTAAGTTGCTTTCCCCTTTAGAACTGCATCCCTACAACTCTGTCCAGCACTGTGACACTCCCCTGTTGATTTATCTCAGCCCAAACACAGCACAGATGACAGTCACCCCACAGAGGGGACTGCCCTGAGCTGGCGGCTTCCTGGTGGCACTAACAGCTTGAGTAGCTCGTGCCAACTTATTCGTGCTGCTTTTTCCAGGAAAGCCCTGCGTGTACCTCAAGTTAACATATGCCTCAAGTACTCACCTGAGACCACGCAACAATGAGTTTCTTACTCATGCTTTGCTCACCTGACAGCCACAGCAAAGGGTAACCTGGGTCAGGCATACTTCAGCCATGCTGTATCAGTGATGTTTACATTCAGAGGAAAGCTTAAAAGCGTGTAACCCACAGCACTGAGGCCAGGCAGATCAGTGAGTACTTCCTAGGAGCAACTGGTTCACCAGAGTGCTCTCCCAACACTAGCACCACAGGAAAGCTATGACAAACCAAGCAGCTCCCCTTGGCACCTGGTATTAGGCTGCCCCTTTATCTCCTCCAAAGGGACCTTTCTTCTCCAGGAAGCTCACCCCTCCTCACTGGCCTATTAATGCAGCCCAACTGCAGAGAGCAAGTTGTCAAAAACACAGCACATGCAGCATCAGGCTAAAAAAGCTTAGTTCTTTAAGAACTGCAATTCATATAAAGCCAGAAGTCCTTTTCTGGAAACAGCTTGCTGCCACAGGACATCATGCATTTCTGCTATAAGCCTTAAATAAAGAAGTCCAGCAATAAGAGAAAGCTTTTTTCCCCTGTTCTCTATCAAACCATAGAAGCTGTTTTCAGTCAATGTTGGACAAACTACCAGTACTAAGGTTCAATCCTTAACCAAAATAAGTGTTTCACTACTGTATTTTGCCCTCTGTAGAGGACTAACTCCAAAGACAGAAGGAGAGCAGAAGCCTGTGTGTTACCAGGAGTCAGGCAGGACCTGCAGAAGAGCGAGCCCCCCACCTGCAGGCAGGGTTCAGGCTGCTGCCTGCAAAGGTCAGTACTGTTCAGCAGCCCTTCCCTCAGCCACACAGCTCAGTGAACTCCCACACAAAGTCCTGTACCTACAGACAAGCCATCTCCCCTCCTACTTGTGAGTATTTGAGGAGTTACCACTGGTTATATTTTAACAAAGTATTTTGTGTATTTTCCACTTGCAGTTTAGCCCAGCACAGAAGCAGAATGAGGCAGCCAATCTTCACGTCACACTACCAGAAGCCTGATTTACCAAGCAATGTACTCCCTTGGGCCAGAACCTCTCCCTCTGCTGCACATTTGAGAGGTCTGGTGCCATTAGCCTTTGAGTCTACCCATTCCAGTCATATGCATTATCATGACTTGTACAAAATAAATAGAAAGACCAAAACAAACAACACCACTATTGTATTCTATTGCTCACACAAGCTAAAATGTCTTCTTGTAGAGGAAATAGAAAGAGTTTACGCCTCCCCACTGGAGATTAACACACTTGGGTCTGAAAAGGGTATGATCTACCTCCTCCAAAAATCCAATGCAGCATTAATTTGCAGTGGAGCGATCAGGTAGGAGAGTCAGTTACAGAGGCTTTACTCAAAGAAACAGGAGAGTTACTTACCCAGATAACTATTTTGAAGAGTTTTCTTTCCTTCCATGTGAATTGCTGGTTTTATTTTTCCACTGATACAGATACCAACCTTGTACTTGCCCTTGACGCGAAAGGCTACTCAGGGGCAGGCTTCTCAAGAACTGATGACCTACTTCCAACCTCAAGCTGGGAGATTTGTGGTTGTAAAACAGTATCTACCAAATTTAGAAGCAGCCTTTTGATTCAACATAATCACGGCAGCCCCCAGAATAGGCTAAGGCCAGTTGCTCAGGACCTTGAATTGAGTACTACACAGAACAGATACTCGTAACTACAAGCTGTTCATCCAACCCCCTGGTAGTTTCTGTATTCCAGTATAAACACACTTGATATCTTTCCGTTTCAAGGAATCAGCCAACAGCCATACAGCTCCATGAGGAGCTCCGTGTTTCCTTTTTCTACATTAGGTGTTACTGGTGATAGGAGACGAGAAAGGTGTTTTTCCCCTCAGCTCAACACCTTCTCAATCCGAGCAATCTGAGCTGAACCTCTCGATCTGCAAAGCCTCAGCCCCACGCCAGAGCACACTCCCCAGCACAGGGGTGCAGATACAAAAGCTCCCAAGCAGGCTGAGGAGACAGCACTGCTCCCTGCAAGGCGGCATGTCCAAGAAGCCTGCTTACACCTTGCAGAGTGGTTTCACCCAGGCACAAGTGCAGCAGCACGGGGCTCCGGGAGCAGCTGGTGCAGATGTCAGTGCCTCCCGTCACAGGACAGCACCAGCACGTCTCTGCCACCGGCACAACGCAGGCAAGCCTTCAGACGGCTTGCTGTGTCCAGAAGCGTTTCGGTAATACCCCAGACAGCTCACGGGCTTGCCCTTTAGAAATTTAGGAGGCTTCCAGGGTTGCAATTCCTGTTGAACAGGAACAACAAACGCGCGCACCTCGGAACAAAAGCATCGCTGCGCTCGGGCGAACCCCCTGGCTCCGTATCCCCACCTCGCAGGGGGCAGGCGGCCTAAGGGCTGCCAGCCCCTCAGCTTCCATTTTAGGCCGGGTCATCTCACAGCACACTCCAAAAAAAATAAATAGATAAAAATAAAGAGACGCTGCTCCAACAGCACGCCGTATCCCACGGCAGCCCCCTCGGGTCCGGCACCCAGCCCAGCGGGCGGCCAGCGCTGCGCCACGGCTGGCAGGGGGCCGGGCAGCGCTGCCGTGCCCGCCGCAGCCCGGCTGACAGCCGGCCAAGCAGGCCGCCCGCAGCAGGCCCCAGCCCGGCCCTGACAGCCCCCCCGGCCTCCTCCTCGCCCCCGTCCCCCCGGTGGTGATGGTGGCGGATCCCCCCGAGCCCCGCTCACCTCCCGGCGGCGGCACGGCGGAGCAGGGCTGTGCGCGGCTTCCCCCGGCGCCGCCCTATTTAAGCGGAGCACGGCGGGAGCGGCGGGTGCGTGTGGCGAGCCCGCCTCCTCCGCCCTCACCGCCCCCTGCCGCCGCCGCACGGAGGGACAGAGGGCCCGCACCGCCTCCTGCACGGGGCCTGGGGCTGTCCCGGTCCCTCACGGCCGGCCCCGGCCTCTCAGGGACGGCCCCGGCCCCTCAGGGACGGCTCCGACCCCTCACGGCCAGCCCCAGACCCCGCAGGCAGCGGGGACAGGCCGGCAGTCAGTCACCCCGTCCCTCTCTCCCTGTGGGGTTCAGCCCTCTCACTTCATCCCCCTGAATTCAAGGAGCCCCGATGAGCCTCCTCGTCCCTCCTTTGCCTGCTCGCTCGCAGGGTTTGGAGTGCAGGGTGCAGCCCTTTACACCTTACAAAGCCAAGGTGACAGCTTGTGAGGGCAGCTTTTCCTTCCAGCTGTACACAAGCCATCTGCATCCAGTACAAGGATGCTAAAAAGATGCACATTTCATGATGAAAGGGGATACAGAACTCATTGCAACCCCAAGACCCATATGTTACCCACCGCTAAATTCTGCTTGTGAGGGGACTGCAGGTTTGTGGTGTGCTGTGACAAAACAGAGGAACTTGGAGTCATTTCAGCAACCTCTGAAAGTCAAGTTACCTTGCCGTGGCTTGGCTGTGTGCTTCGCTGGCCCATTTCATTTGTAAATCATCAACCCCGATCTCAGAGTCCTGCCATATCGTACACATGGAGTAGTGCTATGGTTTTCAGCCTCCTGTGTTTCACAGGTTGTTTGAGTTACCTTCAGTGTGAGCCAAGACTATACACATTCCAATACATGTATAATATTTTGTAAAATATAGAAGGTACTTCTATTGTACATAAAGACAACCAACCTCTCTTGGTTTCTACTGGAGTATACCAGGTGTAGGACTAAATCTAAATACTGCCCAAGGCCCAGAGCTTGTACTCCCTTCTCATCGCAAAGGAGGAGCACACTTGTGCATGTACTGATAGTCCCCGCTTAACTGTATTCCGGTCGCATTGTGGATGGTCTCACAAATGCAAAACGGATTCCTTTCTCCTGAAAGGAAATGGGGACATGTCCTCCAGGAGTGCATCTAAGTCACTGTAGCTGCTAATAGCCATGGAGTCCACAGCACAACTAAAGCGATCCGAATAAAGCCCCAAGGCACAGAGAGGGCGGACATCAGCTATCTGGAACAGCTGCACTCTGCTCGTTTGTCCCTGTTGCACCACACTTCTTGCTTGTGTAGACAGAGCCAGCCTCTGCCATGTGATTTTTTGCATCATGTCCATAGTTTTGGGTGAAGGCAACAATCAAGTGATGTAGAAATAGACCATCTCAGGCACTGGCGACTTTTTTGCCCCCTGAATGCCTCTATCTGCCAACCAGCAAAACTCAGATTTTAAATACTATGCAAATTAATCCTTTCTATCACATTCTTCTCCATGTCCGGGTCTCAAAAAGACACAAACCACATTTTTAGCCCTCTTAGAGAAACTTAAGTGAGCCTACTTTTGCCTTGTCTCCCACTGAAAAGAGGGTTTCTAGGAGGTGTGTGTCTGTGTGTCTGTCTCTCTATCACTTGCAAGTACCCTTTTGTGATTCCTGTCATCAACATGGAAGTGCAAAACTGCCAGCAATTTGAGTATGTGTCTCAGTAATTTGACACTCACCAGATTATCCATCCAGGGACCCTGTTACTCTCTGAAATTGGCTTTTTCCAAACCTAGTCTTAACCAAATTACTTAGAAAAACATGTAAAGAAATCAGGGAAGCTGTATGTAAATAAAATACATAATAAAATGTTGGGCTATCTTATACAGCAGAGCTCCAAAACTGGCTCCTGTGGATGAGAGTATTCCAGTTTGTGCCCATTGCCTCTTGTTCTTTCACTGAGCACCACTGGGAGGAATCTGCCTCCATCTTCTTGCCATGCCTGCTATAAATATTTATGCACACTGATTTGTCCTCATCCCAAACTTTCCCTTCTTGAGATTAAGCACTTCAATTTGCTCAGCCTCTCCCTGCACAATAAACATCTCTCTTGCACTGGGGAGCCCAGGCTGGACCCAGCACTCCAGCTGTGGCCTCACCAGTACTGATATAATAATATTGATAACAAAGTGCTGCTCTTACATACATCTATTAGCTATCATTGATGAAGTAAATTAAGCGCCTGACTCAAAAATCACTTAGCTGCATTCTTTTCGATTTGATTTACAGGGTATGCACATCACTGTACTGAATCAGCCTCTCCTCTTTGAGAGCCATCCCAAGTGCATCATTTATATACAACATAAACTGTCTAGCCCTCTACTGTACTCTATCTGCATCTGCTTACACTTGTTTGGAATATCAAGAGAAGAAAAAATAAAGTTATGTCTTGTAAATAAGCACTTCAAGATGTCTAGCACATGTATCAGTTAAAAGCCATGAGCTACTGGATCTTCAGAACAGGCATAGCTCCTTACATCTTTTCAGCTCTCTCCATAGTGGGGAATGGAATAATTTTCATTTTGCATTTGTAACTGTTTTATACACTTGGGAAGAGATTATAAATTCTGATGGCAATTGCCAGGGAACAGGAAGGAGGAGTGAGGTCCCTCCATGATAGAAAATGAGTGAGGAGCCAAGGGGAACTCCAGCAGAGGCAATGCCCCCCGTGCAGTCCCTGAGCAGCAGGGCAGGTGGCAATGATCAGTTCTTCCAAGAGCTCTGGGACAAGGATTGGTGGGGCTCTGGGTAAAGGTCTGCGTGGACCCAGCCAAAACTGTGCTTCAGTCCCACTTGCTCCTTAACCTCACATAGGCACTCATCAGCTTAGGAACACGGGTGTAAGGAAGTCATGAATTTAATGAGTTCTGTGAAATACCAGTCTTCTGAACAATTAGATGCCAAACCAGGAAAACAAGGTGTTTCTGAAATCCCCTGTATAAAAGCAGAGAAAAATAACTGCAAAACTTCTATGGTGTACCAGAAAAGAGAATTGATATATATGTGCATGCATGCATACTCAACTATGTGGAGAGAGGATATTTAGGGAAACAAACTAGAAACAAAGCTAGAAAGCCAGCTTAAAATGCAAACACATGTTTTTAAATATGTAATTACTTTGTTGGGTTTCGAGGTTTTTGTGTTTTCCTTTTCAAATACAGAACGGATTTTTCAGCTACTACGCCTTCCACTTTCTGTTACTATCTTTGTTTATCAAATGTTTCTCCTTCTCCTGCCCCTCTTACCCTTATGAATAAAAATATATAGCTTATGAGTTGGGATCTTCTGATGGCCAACTGCTGGCACGAGTTGCCAAAGCTCCCCCTCAGAACACAGGACCTGCTCTTTCCACGGCAGTAGAGTCAGTGGGAATCCCCAAAATAGGAAGGAGACAGCAAGCTCTTGTGGAAATGGCATTCTGTCACGTAAAAAGAAGACGACATGGCCATAACTGATTCAGCTTGCTTATGTCAGGCTACCAAAAATGTTATTTCCTCAAATGACAAGGTGTGATGTAATGGCATAGGACTGGAAAAAATAGCTTAAACAGCAGCAGATTCAACTGTGCCAAAGCCAGTTCATTTGCCACCAGTTCTTCTTCTCTGAGCTTTTGCTCACACGCTGCATTTTCCCCCTCCCTCCTCAAAGCTGTATGTAATCCCAAATTTACTACTTGCCTTATCGGAACTATCAACACAAAGCCTTTCAAATCTGAGTTTTTTACATGAAACCTCAAACATAAGAAAGATGTTCTGCTGCTTGCTTATGGCAGGGTAATACAAACAAGCCAAGTGTGCCTGTTAACTTTTCCTCTTATAAAATTTATTTCCCAATGACTCTTCCTCTGTGTACCTCTTTGAGGGTCGAAGGCACCACACAAAGGAGAAAGAAGTTTGCATTCTTTACTTCTAAAATCTTCTTGAGAACAGAAGTTACAACGTATAAAGGTAAATTACCAAAGCACATAAACTGATAATAATGCAGTCTGCTTAACTGAGTATAAAGTAAAATATTACACAGAGATAAACAGAGCAAGAAAGTGTAGAAGTTAAATATTTATTATGTCTAAACTCCAGCTGAAAAAATGAAGTGTCTGTGTCAAAAAAAAAAAGACCGTCTGAGGAATATATCCTGAACACAATAATTTCTGGCTGACAAAAACAGTGAATTGTTTTATTTGGTACAGTTTACGGATCGCCAGAATATGTTTAGCACAAAAAGGAACAGCAGTGCCCAAAACAGTGCAAGACTACAGCATGCTCAAAGTCCCTCGCCAGAGCTGACCTCGAAGCGCCCAGCGTGCTTTCACATCCGTCCCACACCCGCAGTAACTGTTGCAAGGAGCCCTGGAGCACAAATGCAAGTTCAGCCCCAAAAGCAAGCAAGAAACATCTGCTTGTAAAGAATGTCTGGGGCGAGGTGTGTCCCCATCCCCTAGTCTGCCAGCTCAGTGGTGCACCCCATCAGGGCAAGGGCTCGTTCGGACCCCTTCAACTCCATGCTAGCACCTATGGGGTCCTAAAGGGGAATATACAAAGAATTAATGCCCTTTCTAAAAGCCAAAGAGCTGGTATATACTGATTGTGACATTTAGTTTTTTTAATTAGTGCCTATTATTCAAAAAAAGTCTCAGCAAGCCTGCAGACACCAGTGGGAGACAATGGGAGAGCGGGGCTGATGGATCCCCAGCTGCACAGCTCCAGCAAAGCGAAATAACTCACAGGAGCCACCTGCGTGAGCCACCACCTATAAAAAGGCACTGAAACACCAGTTTCCAAATACATCTTGTGACCCGTGTGGGAAGTAAGCCATGCTGAGCCCCATGGCAGCACACTGCAGAAACTCTGCCTGCCCTATGTGGGTGCCTGGGAGCTGGGGACACAGCTGGAGCAGCTCAGGCTTTATCTCCTTGGCCACAGGGCCGAGGTTGCATACTCCTTCACACTTTGCAAGGTTGTGTTGAGAAAGGGTGATGGCAAGAGCCAACTCACAGGTTAATATCATGGGGAAGAGGAGCCTTGGGAATATTTTTAATAAAAGATGTGGATAAGATCAGCACAGCCAACATACACCCCACTAAAGTATTCCACAACCAGGTGCGTAAGTAAACTACATCTTCAGTTGGGATAAAAGCCAACCCAGGGATTAAAGCAGCATCTTGTCAAGGCTCTTCATCATAAATTACCTGTATTGTCTCTTGCAATGGGTGGAAACAATTCCACCCTCTCTCTGTGATGATGTGAGTCACTGAGTTATGCTGTGCAGTAAAACAAATAGGTCTGGCTTTGGATAACAAACCTTTCTCTCCAAGCTCCCTTTTAAAGGAAATGGACATGGAAAACAGGCTAAATATGCCTCTCCCAGGTAAAACATTATTAATAAGCAGAAAATAAGTGTTGTATCCAATCAGGAAAACATTGTAATCAGATTACACTTTGAGCATATATCCAGTTTTCCACAGAAAAGAGCTACTGGGTATTGGCACAGTTTCCCAGATGGTGAGCACTGGATAGCATGCAGCCTGGCATCATGAATGGACCCAAGCTTTAGAGACAGGACACTGAGTAGCTCTTCAAAATTGTTTCCTTACCCTGTTCCTAAACAGCAAAAGTGGGTCAAACCTTCCCTTCTGACCTGGTGTTTTCCCATCCCATCCTGTCCCATCCCAATGCTGACACCTACAACCCCAGCTACCCACCTCAGAGACCTCACTTTACCATACCCTGATCTTCTGTGGCTCCAACCATGTCCTGTTGTCAGCCTCCCCCTGCATCATTTCATGCAGCATCCCAGAGGGAGCCTTGTTATTGGATTGTTTGAAGCCTTGTTTGAAGTGTTTAATTTTATTTTTTTTTTAAGGTAACATTTGTGGACACCTGCACATTGGTCCTTAAAAAAATGATTTTCCAGAATGTCTGTCTAGAAATATGTACTAGCAACAAACCTTAATAAAGACAAAGAAACAAATTCCTCTGTGTCTAAAATAAGTTATTTCCTTATCTTTTCTGCTACGCAGTGGTGGCAGATCTTATTTCAAGGTTGTTTAACCTCTGTGTGAAGACACAAATTTTGCATGACTGTATCTCTTACATACTTCTGAGGTTTTAATTCAAATAGTCTCCAAAAAAATCACTTGTACAAACAGGTGCTTGAAAGGAGGATAACAGCTACAAAAAAAGAAAAAAAGTAGTGCTTCAGTGGCTGGAGCCAGCTTGGGCCCAGAAGGACTGATGTGGGGCTGAAACAGGTAGGATGGGCTGGAAATGAGCTACCTTTGCACAGGACCACATGGGGTCTTAGTGCTAACTGGCCCAGGAGGACCCATTTCACAGCCCAGAATTTCCCTTCTTTTGGTTCTCTGATAGATGAGGGACAGCAAAAGGCAAAATCTGTTGGTAGTGTGGAACCACCATGCTGCTTGTCTGGGTGGCTTTCCTAAAGCCAAGGCTCCACGTTCTCCCTCAGCATTAAACCTACCTGACCATGTATCTCTTTGTGAGGCTGAATGGCCTTTTCAGCAGGAAAATATGAGTGAATAAGATTTAAAGTTCATCATCCATTTGGATATTTCTTCCACATCCAGTTTCTTTTACTACAGAGTTCAACGCATACTACAAGCCTCAAGAGCCAACTTGTCACATATCTCACCCAGCAGTGTCACCTATCACAGAATATTCAATATTTGTCAATAAATCCTCTTGTCCTCTTCTAACAAAAGGAAAACGGTATGGCTCAGCAACACACACACAAGTTTCCCTTGCAAGGGTCCACGTTTCACCCTGAATGTGCCATCCTGTAGGAGCTAGGTCAGGATCTCTGCACTGTGCTCCCCTGTGCCCCACAGGGTGAAGTCCCGTACTTGCTCCAACCAAGAGTAACATTTCTAATGATTTCAACAGGACTACTTCTGGGGTGCATGACCTATAGCAAGATCCATTATCAGTGAGTCACTAGCAAAACAGGGACAAGCACCCAAGCATGTGCCATAAGAAGTGCTTAATTCTAAGTTGCCACTTCTGTTCCAGGCACAAAGAAAGGTTGATGTGCATTTTTCCATTTTTCCAGCTAGAACAGTTTTTCTAAGAAAAATGTCTATCCTTTTTGGGAATTAGGGGGATATTTAGCCAGATTTTTTTTTTTATTTTTTTTTAAATCAGAAGCAGTTTTGATATAACATGAGTTCACTTGTCTTCCAGCAGTAAGCACTGCAGTGCTCCATATCAATGGCTTATTTTAAACTGTTTGGCTGATCCTTGTTCTTACCCATGCAGTATTCATTCACACCGACATTTCACAGTGCCCATCATGTCTTCCTATTTCCTCTTCTCTCATTCCTAAACTTATTTCCTTGTGTTTCTTGACACACTTAACTCTCTTAGTCACCTGATAATAAGGTGACCTGAAAAGAGGTATCCAGCCTTACTGCATACTTCCTACTGTTTTTGTCCTTTATTTGGCCCGTATTAAACTACAAGAAGAGACATTTACTTGGTTATCTTACTTGTTCCTTTATTCTTCAGCATCCATTTGCTTCATCTCTGCTTCTCTACATTTTCTGTTGAGTGATCTTTTATTCCCCTTCATTAGTTTGCCTAGCAGCACCTCAAAATCCTACCCAGGCTTCCTCGGCATTAGTTTTTCTTCAATGCTTTTATGACATTTGAGTCTTGCTTTTTGTTGTAAGAATTGATAAAGATGATGGTCCATGCCCCTCTTGAGCTTCTAGGTGTCATTTAAGGAAACAGAACCAGAGTAAATTAATATTATAAATATGTTTGAAGAGAAATCATACAACTGATGAATGTTAAAGGGTAATTCAGCCTCTGCTCCCTGCGCTGCCTGCAGTGTCAGCTTGGGGTAAGGGTATTTCGGGATGCAAGTACCTTGGGGTGGCACTTGCAAGGCCAGCAGGCGAGGGCTGGTGGTAGAAATGACAATAGGTGACAAACGGGGTTCTTGTGCCAGTCACAAGCATTTCTTATACTCCAAAACTGCCACCAGGCTCTATTTGCTTCTCCAGGGAGAGGTCAGCACTGGCTCTTGCATGCTGGCACACGCTGCTTTTGTGTAAAAAGGGCAACAGGTGGCAATGCTCGCCCCAAGGTCACAGGGAAATGCGTCTGCTGGTCACGTAGGTGGGCAAACATAAAACCCTGTTCGCATTCTCATCTCACCTGTGTGACAGGCAGCAGGTACTGTGCTAGGTGGAGTTGTGGTTCTCACAATATGAGGATTTGATGACAGAATTTCAAAAAACACACAGTTGGGGAAGATTTTTTTTTAGCTTTTATTCACTCGAAGTGACCATGGAGAATAAGGACCCAGGGACATTAGTGTGCAGTGCTGACAACATTAGGAAAAAAAAAAAAAAAAAAAGCAAGATTAAAATAGACTTGCAGCTGAAATTGCTCGTGGTTGAAACATATGATTTGGCACAAATCGTTGAGGAATGCAGCAGAAAGCAGCTTGGCTTGACTGAGCTGTGATGAACTGAAAATTACCTAATCAGCACAGATAGGGCAGCTTTTGCTCTCTTGTTTTTGTGCTTGTGTTACCAACCGCACACCTACCAGGTTAAATAGGGGTACTGCTCTTTTTACTAAAACCAGTGTGTGTTGGCTAGGTGCCAGCACTCCCTCGAGCTAACCCCCAAACTTCCCAGTTGTTTAGAGCATCACAGCTGTGCTGAAAGGCTCCACATCCTACTGCTTCTCCTTGGGGACCTGACATTAAAATACTGCAAATGTGCTCTTTCACTTTACAGGAGTGCATATGCAAACTTCCCTCTGCCCTCTCTGCATAATGCACCTCAACCGGCATTATCATACGGAGGTAACCTTTAGATAACAGTTTAGAGATTAGCTGATAACAAAACAGATAACAGAAAAAAAAAAAAAAAAAAAAAAAAAAAAAAAACAACCCAAGAGCTAGCAACCTGTCCAGAAAGTGGGATAATATGTCCTTCCTTGTATCAATTGCTTTATTCTCTGTGTGGACACAGCTCCACGCTGCCTTCAGCTGCAGCGCCCACCCTGCACAGCCTCATGCTGTGCACATCCTTCGAATGGGAGTGGAAAGGAGAGCAATGTCACAGTGCCTGCATCCTCTGGCAAGTCCCTCTGACTGAGCACAGGCTGGTCTTGAACTGTCAGTGGGAACTGCTGAAGCCAAAACATAACTATGTTTAATATTTAAAAAATGTGAGTTCATTCATTTTCATTCAGTTTACTCAATATTCTCTTTTTTTCTGTTCAAAGGCTTGGAGAATGCAACTTCCTCTCCATTCTTATCTAAGCACAGAAGAAAATCCTTTCAAGGCCCAGGCTATAAAGCCCAGAGCAGCCCTTCACAAACTCTGCTGAGTTATCAGAGGCCTGGCTCTCATAGGGATGAAAGGACCTTTATCACATTCCCAGAAAGCAGTGTCGGGCATGGTTTTGACCCATGCAGAAAGTTTTTCCTCTCACTCTGATCTCCTAGAGAATGCCACAAAAATCTGCCAGTATCCAGCAGCCTCGTGCAGTCATTTATAACGTGGAGTAAAAACTACAACTTCCTAAACTTCAGGAAATTCTGCCCAGCCAAAGCAAGGCAACAGATGTTTCCTGAAATTTGTCATCACCTACTCTAGCATAGGGTTGCTACCCTGAGGACATTTCTGACGTTAATTTGATGAGAATTGTGAAATGGAAGTAAAATGATGGAATAAAAACACAGAGATCACCTTCAGCCTTTTTCAACAAGACCACACCAGGCCACATACAGCAATGGGCTCCTCATTATCACTACAGGAACTAGTAACAACTCGTTTTTTTTTTCATGTGACAACGCACATGAATACTGGTGCTAGCTAATAGGTTCAGCTTCTTCTGGAGGTGATGAAAATCTCTCCCTTAGCTTCAACAGAGACTAGATTAGGATATAAATAATTCACAGTGGGTGCAGTGTATTGCTTGGAAGATCTATTGCTGCTTAGTGGGGTTTTATCTAAAGTAAGATGGCACTCATTTTCCACGCTGGTAGTTATATGTACTCTTTGTACAATCAGATATTAAATGCACCTATAACTTAAGAGCATTTATGTCTTAACAGGAAAGTTCTCCAAGTGAAAAAATCACTGCCACATCCATAAACGATTCCCACAGTTTTACAATGCCAATGCAAATGGGTGTAAACAAAGTTTCTCTGACAATTTAAAAACTTCAGGTATCCATAATCTTCGTCACAAAAGCAATTTCTCAAGGAGGAGTTATTATTGAGCTTTTCTGGTGATAGAGCACATGTAACTTTATGTTCTTCCCACATCAAACCTATGTGTCCGAATGTTCCTCACATAGACAAGTGCATGCATGCACACACACACACACACACACATACACAGAAACTTGTCTGCACCCCAGCAGAAACAGTGCAGAAGAAGCAGACTTAAGAAGACCGGCCAAGCAGGGACTTTGCGACAGGACATGTGGATGGGAAAGGGCCTCCTCACCAACCTGGGCAGTCTATGGCCAGAAAATGAGCACTCTAACTCCTGGGAGGCAAAACGCTAGACACTTCCGTGGGTTGGGTGGTTCTGACTCATGTGAGACCACAACTGTAAATGTAATTAAATAGTTAATTATCCTTAAGACAGAAAAACATGACATGAATTTAAAGCAAAGGTCAAAAACACTGTTTCAAAGTAATAAGAAGTTACCTGTATCTTTCAGAAAACACTCTGATTTTAAAATGCATTTAATTATTGCTGTGTATGGAAATATTTCACAAATGATTCCTGGTTGAACAGACACAAGCTAAGTTTTGGTGCTCAGGACCTCAGTGAGCCTGACATTCTCAGCCCTACTTCCACTGAAACCCCAAACGACTTTTCCCTGACTTTCAACACAGTAAGGTTTGGTAAAAAGATGGGCCATCTCCAACCTGCTTAATATTTCCTCTTTGAGCCAGCAACCCCAAATCTTAAAGCCCTAACAAAAAAAGAGTTCATTCTTCCTCCTTCCTTTTGGACACCCTCATTAGCTTAATGTACATTTGCTCTTTCTGCCAGTAACTTTCTGGCACAAAATTGTTCCAGCTTCTTAGTTAGGGAAAGTTTTTGTTTGGTTGTTTTTTTGTTTGTTTTCAATAAAACCTCATATTGGGGTCTGGTTTTTTATTGGAAAGTGGGAAGAGGGCCAAGAGTGAGAAGATGTGGTCAGCAGGGAAAACGGAGGGGGATTTGCAGCCCTGTTAAATTCCCCTTTCTTCCCCAGCAGTTAAATTTCTGTCCAGCTTCCTTCTACACAGAAAAATAGATTCTTTTCCAAAGCAAGCAAATGGATTTTTTTTCAGTCCTTCAGGTCATAGCAAGCACTTTCTTGGGTAGGTTAGTCAGGATTAGTAATTCTCCTCCCTGTTTGCAAGTACTAGAAATAAGTTTAGCACTCATATGCTCTGTTTCAGGACTGTTGTGAAACTTTCATTTTCAATATGATTCCAGCTTCTAGACCGTCATGTTCCTTTATCTGCTTTATTCATTCACAACTTGTGTGCCTGCACTTGAAGCAGACTTATTTAGAAAGCAGTGTGTATTTAACAGTATTAAGCTTTCTACAAATTTCACAAGTGACAAGAATAGTTGGGTTGAGTGGAAAGAAACAAAATGTTAAACCAATATCCAAGTTTGTCAAATAACCCCAAAAGTGGGGAATATTCTCATTTATAAGGACACCACCTGAAAGTACATAGTGCAAATGAAATTCAGAAAGATTAAGGAGTGATGTTTAATCAAAAGGTCTCTGCACAACTCAGAAGTGTTATAAGTTGCCCCCTTAATTAATTTTCAGAGAGCATTGCATTAATAATAGAAAGGAATTTATCAAGTAAGCAACAGCAAGCAAAACAGCGCTGGGCGGCTGGGGAGACTCAGCTCCGCCAACGGCGTGCACCTCACCCCCGCCAGGGTCCCTTTTTATATCTTGGTAATTCTGGGATTATGCAGCACATCCTGGTATGTTCTGTGACTGCGTGCACTGTTGCTAGGGGGTCGTCTCTGTCCCTCTGGTGGTCGTGAAGATGAAGGCCGTAGTCTTCCTCGGCGTTGTGGTTCAACTTCTTTTTTTTTTTTTATTTGGTCATGATGGCCCAGCGTGAGACAGGAATGCAGGATATTGATACACTAGTTTAGCAACTTATCAGGAGATGGTTACATGAGCTTTGCAGCAGTGTCTGAACAAAAGAGGCAACTGAGATGCAGAAGGAGAGAAGGGGAGGGGGTTCTCTTTTTTGTTACATTAAGCAAAAGAATTTTCATAGTGTCTAGCCAAGCCTTATACAGCTCCTTACTTCAGCAGGGAGCTTTCACAACTCCCGCTCCTCAAACGGAACTCCTTGTTTTTATAATACAAAAGACAATGAACAAATATTTACTGTGTATTACAAGAAGCATGCTGTTGGCAATGTTACCCTGACTGAACAGGCTCGCAAATAAGCACAGTACATAGAGACTATGCAGCTTAACAGTGTTTTAACATCATAACTAAAGCACCAGGCACCTAAGGGTACACCTATCCCAAACTTCTGCAAGCTATTTGTCATTGTAATACCGGAGTACTTTCCAGGCAACAGCAAAACCTTCAGATTGTGAATAGGAAGATCTTGGCAGGGCAGACACAAATACTTAATGAGCATTTGCTTTAATGTCTTAATCGTTGCTTACTAATTTGTTTTTTGTTCCAGTAGGGGTCTGTGCATTGGCACCCTGCGCACTGCTGTCACACCACAGCCATGCTTCCCAGGAGGAGCCCACTCCCCAGGACAGCTATGCCACATGTCCCACACCAGCACAACGGGGCAGTCCCCAAGTTAGTATTCGTCCTATAGCATTAGAAAAGATCAGGGCTATACATTTCCCAGTAGTACCTTGGTAAACTGTGGACCAAGCTGAAAGAGGCAGCATATAAAATAACATTTAATGCAGGCTCCTGTAGGGGGCTATGTTAGGTAACCAGTAAGAGGGCAGATCTGACACTGGCACTGCCGGGTAACCCCAGGCTGAATAAAAGCAAGCCAGCAAGGACTTTTGACACCAACACATTGGGTTACTTAAAAGCATCCACTTACTCTGCAACAGGGCAGCAGGGTCCCCTGGAGGGCCACTATCACGTCTGGACTGGGAAGCTCTCCCACAGCAGCTCTCAGGATCATGGCTGCCAGCCAGGAGAGAGAAATCAGAAATGACAGCTCTCAAGTGCAGCTGCTGGGCTAAGCCAGGTTATAAGGAAAGAAAACCAAGGACTTTCTACAAGGCAGGGAAAGCCATCATTCTCGTGACAAAGCCTCCATCCCAAACCGTAGGACGGAGGTTGGAGGATGAACCCCAGCCCAAGGAAACTTCCCAGAAACTTTCAATTCAGGCTGCCCAAGCCCTGCAGGCAGCTCACATCCATACTCACATGGTGCAGTAAAACACAGGAAACGTAGGTATGAAGTGAGTAAAAACTACCCACATGAGTAAGCACTACAGAGGTATCCCTGGGCTGGTGCTATCAGTGGTACTGGGCGATAAGAGGGTTGCCAAGCGTAGCCTGGAGCTGACACTCCACTTAAACAGACAAACCTGTCCAGATGGCCTTGAATAGCTGCCTATCCAGCTTTGTTGCACAGAACAAGCACGACCTGAGGAGCCCAGCAGACGCAGCTCCCTCTCTGCAGTCGCTAGGAGCTGGAGAGGTAGCACGGCTCAGCCTCCAGTGGCCATTTGTCACTTTGTCACAGCAGGACACGGCTCAGCTCTTCAGGCAACGTTGCTGATCCGTTCCTGTGCCCTCTTCCCTGCAGTTCCCAGCCTCACTTGCACATCAGTTTAATTTCTGAAGCCTCATACGTGCACAGGCATGCCATGCTGCTTGCACATATCACTTGTTGCAAGGCCAAGTGGCTGTGCACTATTTTGCTGGAAATGCTGTAGTATTAGCTCACTGGACATTATATTTTGGTGCCTCAAATTCCTCAGATCTGTGGAAGGCCAGATTCTATCTGCACATCCAAAACCAGCATTGACTTCTATTAAACAACACAAGGCTCAACAATCCCTGGACAAGTACAGTTCACTGGCAAGCTTCCTTATTCCTTTTATGCTCCCTTACCAGTTATGCTGCCATTTTGCAGGAAATTTCCTTCCATTTTCATTAGTAAAAGACCAGTGCAAAATATCTTGGTGACTGATAAATTTTGAGTATATTGCTTTTATCCGTATCTCACATACCTGGAGTCTTTTACCATCAAAATATTTTAAAACCATCAGTAATAAACCCCCGGTGAGACAGGAGTGAGTAATAGAGCGCTAGGTCAGTGCTGAACAGAGGTGGCCCCAAATGCCTTCTGACTGATAGGAAAGGATGTTCTGGCAGCCGTACATTTAAGCAAGCAATCAACAACCATAACAATTATTTATGACCTCCGTTCTATGGTAGGTCCCAGCAGGTTAAAATGCAAGCCTGGATTTTATTATGAAGGCTGTATCGCTTTTAAACAAAGCAAAACAAAACTCTCAAGCACACAGGAAGAAGGGTGCTTAGTGCTTGGGTAAGATGGATGAGAAACAAAGTTGTGCTGATTTTCAGCTGGTTGTGGCATTTTGAACAGCACTGCAAAACTAGGGGAATAGCCACAATGAGATAGGGGGGCAATGTTTTAAGAGCTCTGGTACAGTCCATCACACACAATTAGCCAGAGCAGGAGAAGAGAGGGGATCAGGGCAGCCACAGGTACATCTCCCAGCAAACTTGCAGCCTCCACAGGTAGCACCCACCACCCTGCTCTGCCCCTCTACGAGCCCAGCTAGCAGGAAAACCTCCATGACTACCCAAACAAAATGTTAGTTACAGCAAAGTGTTGGAAGAAGGTATTTGAGTCACCCCTACCCCCCCTGGCAAGCTTTGTAAGCTCATTCAGTGAGGATTTCTGGTGCTTCCTTTGCATCATTACCCACTTACACCAGGCACATGGGTTTGGGAATGTACAGAGCTGGGAATGTACAAGCCCTACAAAGTAATTTGACAGCGGGTGGGAAGTTACTTTCCATTTTACCACTACCTGGTAATTAGGTACCTGTTGCCCCCTTTCTCACTGACACAGATGCACGTAGTGGGAGGAGTTTACCAGTGGCTCAGCCCCACTCCCCCAAGCCCACCCTGTCCACACGCAGCTCTCACCTTTCTGCACCAGCAACCACAGCCACCACAGGTGGAACATCTTCTGCACTGACCCAACAGCACTGGGAAAAGTCCACTGAACCCCTGGTGCTTGCCCTCTCCTCTGGGTAAAAAATCTACTTCGGGGTCAGTTCAAGGATTTTATTTGTTAGTAAGATGGGAAAGGGAAAATGCTTAGGGTTAATTTGTTTCCAGGCTGTCTCTTCCCTCCTCTTCCTGGCTGGAGAGAGGATCTAGGCACAGAAAGCCTTGTTTATATAGGTGTGTTTGCTCCAAGATGCAGCAAAGAAACAAGGAGCCCTGAGCCGTCCTCTGCAGCACAAAGACAGCCTGGTGCTAAAACCACCTGTAAGAAGGAATTCCTTTTGCTTCAGAGAAGTCTCGTGGTGTGAGGCTGGGCTGTGAGCTGTGACTGCCTTACCTTGAAACCAAGCTGCCCTGCCAGGGCTTTAAGTACTCAGATAAGCTCATCTGATTTACAGAAGAGTTTGGGAGGAAAACAAAAAGCTTTCACCTCCATCTGAGAAACATGGAGAGAGTAAGAAGAGAAAGCCCCCCATGTACTGCAGTAAGGGCAGCAAAAGTTTGGACACACCTGAAAAACCAGGCCACAAGCACTGCGCTTTAAAGGATGAGCAGCAGTTCTGAAAGAGGAGCAGATGTAACGCCTGATGCCAAAGTCAGGAATTTGGGAGATGGGGCAGCACCCGACCCTTGTACAGATCTAGATTAGACAGCACGGTCAATGACTTTACTGATAATTTGTTTTAAATATGAATATTTAGTTTGGCCAATGGCCAGGTAGCAGCAAATATATAGTCCAGCTTTTCCTTCAGACCTACTCTCAGTCAGCAGAGGGTTTCTCACCCCCTTACTCCCAGAAGCAGTTTTCCTGCTTGCCCTGTACCTCCAGGCATCAACCCCCTGTTCACATCCTAACCTCTTTCTTTACCCACACCAAACTTGTCCCAAGCTCAGCACCAGCATGTTTCACACACCCCAGATTTCAGCCCTCATATCTGCCATTGCCCTTTTGTCCCCTGCTCTGAGCAGCAGTCTGGACATGTGGAGGGGAAAAAACACATGGAGAAAAAGATCCCTAATTCCCTCCCGCTTCAGATCAAAGTTTGAACAACAAGCTTCTGGGACAGAGGGTAACATCAGTGTGATGCACTTCAGCAGCAGCTCTTTCAGGGACAGGGCACGCAGCATTCGAGGTACTGAGGGCATCCTGGGGTGAAACCAGGCTCTGATTCACACTGAGGTACCATCCCGGGACTGAGTCCCCAAGACAGACCCGCAGTGGCTGCCTGCACAAGGCGGGGGCTCCCCATGCGTGGTGCAAGGGATCACCAGCCTGTTAAGCATGTGATGGATGTAGTAACAGAGAAGAGGAAGCCCTGACCCAGCCTGTGTCAGCACAGGCTTCTGATATGAACAAATGAGAAGAGCACCCCAGTGCTGCCCAGGGGGCAAGCCTGGCTCTGCCCGAGGAGGTGGATGTGGTGTGACTGAGCCAGCCTTGCAGCGGCTCTCTTTGAAGTCAGATATATCTTATTCCAAATCTTTGAAGAAAGTCACTTCTTTTCATTTCCTCCCTCCCCCTGTGGAAAAGAAGGTAGTCAGCTCCTAGTGCTCTGCTCAACATTTTTTTTTCTTTCACAACCGCATTTCCTAATTTCCTCTCAGATCTTTAGCCACCACAGGAACAACCCGAAGGCGCGTACATCTTTGATTACATCAAGAGCACGGCTCCTTCAGCAGCGCAGATCTTTGCTGGTATTTCACTGTGTTACCACCACTGGTAGAAAAGTCACAGTTTCAGAGTTACCCTCCCGAGGCCAGCTTTTTGCTGACACACACATGGGCCAAGCCAGGCCTGTTCCCAACTAAGTCACAGTGGTGCTGACTCCTCCGGGTTCCTGAAACTGCCCCGGGATTTAGCCCCTAATGGCACTGCCCAGACATCTCAAACCACACAGTATCTGTGCATTTCACTGATTGGGAAAGAGGGGCAAAGAGAAGTGCGTGGATCTGCCCGCACAGCAAATGAATGGCAAGGACGTGAACAAAACCCAACAACGTTTACGCCTCTGTGCCAGCTACTGAGACTCACTGCTTCAATGAGAAGTGGCAAGATAAAAGTACCCACTTGTTTAATTTTACAAATTCAACAGATCAGACCTATGTTTCAAACCTTCCCCCATGTAATTCAGGGAAAGGTGGCACAATCCCATATCAACGCAGTTTGTCTTGGGTCACTCGTGTCAATACGATGACACTCAAAAGAGGTGGCCCAGCTTATTTTGCCCAGAAAATTAAGGAGTTGTGCCACATCCAGGCTGGTAAATGTGTTCCCTGGAATACTTTATTACCCCTCTACCAATATTAGAGAACACACACACACACACACACACACAAAAAAAAACAAACAAAAAAAACAAACAAAAAAAAAAACGATAAAAGAGATTCAAAGCAGAATAATGTCAGTTCTCTAATTTACTTAACAATTGTCAGCTTTGACCTTTTTCACTATAAAATGTGTGTAACTTCTGAGAGTATTGCAACAGTAGTCTGAATAAAAAGTAGCCTTCCTGTTACAGCTATAGCAATGACTTCTTTTTACTCCATTGTTGCTCACAGTTTGACGAATGCCCAAATTTCTTTTCTTGCATACATTGTTAGAAATGATGTAGTGACATGACCCATCATCAAGGCTAGCAGGTCTCACAGCAAAATCATGAGCTTGACCCTTGCCTTTCCCTATTTACTAATCAGTCATCATTAAGACTTATTACTTCTAAAGTTGTACTCAGACCCCTGCGTCCTCCATAACCTTGCAGGATTGCCACTGTAATTGGAGCTGGAGCACAAAATGTGCTCCTGCACCTACGGTATGGTGATTATAACTACAGGAAGCAAAAAAAGGATTCTCTTATAATTGCCAAGAAAAATGTCTACAACATCCATGTTCAAGCAAAACCCAGTGTCAGGACAGGAGACAGTGCACTGCTGAGGATTTTTGGTTTCTTTACACAGAGTTATGTGATGAAGCTGATGTTTTATATGTTTCTCTGTGAAAAAAATAAATAAAAATTAAATATCTGAAGGCATGAAGCTAAGGCTGAATGTCCAGTGGCTAATGTCATCAACACTGAGCTAATGCATGACTGTGCTTTGCCTTACGTCAAACCGTAACACAAAGCCCTTCTGTGTCCTCTTCCTCATGCAGCTCACCAGCAGCGCTTGCTCTTCCCAGGGTTAGCCTGAAGTAGGTCAGAGTTTATCTGGAGTGGGGAGGGACCACCTTTTCTGCTTTCTGTTTGCACGCTGCCAAGAACAAGAAGATCCCTATCTGCAATCAGGGGCTCTTCAAAGCTGTAAAAACACAAGACAGTGTAGGAACCTGTCAGACATGCTTGCATAAATCCAGAAAATCTCCCTGTAGTTAACGATGATTGAATGATGAGATGCAAATTTTGGTATTTGGGATAAAGAAAACAAACTTAGACTGCCCCTTGCATCTACAGACCCCCAGGATAACAATACTGAGCTCCAGGAACTACTCTGCCTTCACACCGATCAGCACAAATCTGGGTCTAGCCTGGATTTGCAGCAGTGATGTTTGGGTTTTATCTCTTCATAAATGATTTTTTTTTTTTTGGTAAATTTGGGAAAGGCAGGTGTGTCACTTGTGCTGGAAAATTTAATTAAAAAAAAAAAAAAAGAAAAGAAAAAAGTGAATTCAAACTCATTTGAATACTCTGATATATTTTGGAAGCTTGTTCAAATTATTATTTGCCAGGGTAAAGCCTCCATACAATACTGATCCACTATGGACAGACCTCCTGGCCAGCACGAAAACCTTCTGGAGTCTCAGGAAGAGAAAATGGCAGAATGAGGCAGAGCTCAATGTGAAGCAGCACTTGCCTTCAGTGACCCACTGACAATGACACGGTGCCACAAGCTGATGTAGCGGAGGCCACACAAAGCTCAGGTGAAGACAGCAGCAAAAGGATTCCTAGAGCGAGGTTTGGGTAAAAATGGGAAAGGATGGGCACTCGTGCAATAACACAACCTTCAGGTGGTATTTCCTGGCCAGTTGTCCCACCACAGAAGCAGGTTTGGGGCGCCACCGAGCTGAGCACAGGACAAGCAGCAGATATTACTACCGGAACAGGATTCTGGGGAAAATGTGTAAGAGCCTGCTCTTAGACTTGAGTTGTACCTGAAAAATACTGGGGAGGGTGGGCAGGAAAGAGGGAAAGGAAGCCAAATGCAGCCCCACAGGATGTAAAGGAAAAGTAAGTAAACGTAAACTTAGTTTATGCATACAGCATCGTTTCCTGACCTGATTTGCTCACAGGCAGAATATGAGTCATGTTCATTTTCAACAGAAATATTTTCTGAAAGCAAACAAACAACAAAGCCACACAAAATTCCTAATAAATAAAAAGAGCATAATAAACTGGAAATCTGCATTCTTCAGAAGATCTTACAAATCCCTCTAGGTTACTAATAAAGCAAGTGAGGCCAGTTCCTTGCATACTTGATGTTCAGTGGTGTTTACAAAAATCTGCAAAGTGACAGCACTGGTTAACGGGAGGTGCAAAAATGTCACGGAGTCAAGTGCACACTGTGTGCACTTTCCTGTCATTTGAAAGCCAGCAGCCCTCCTTTGGGTGTGACCATGTTATGGCCAGGTGGAAAAAAAAATAATAAAAAAAAAAAAGAGAGAAAAAAAGAAAAAAAGAAAAAAGAAAAAGAAAGAGAGAGGTAAAATAAAAAGCTGCATGTTTTGAATGCCACCAAAGGGTCATTTTGGTACAACTCATCAGGGGGCAGAAGTGCAAGCGTACAATAATTCTAGGATTATAACACGGGTACTGTTGTAGCCCAGAGGAATTTTGGACACAAACATATTTCTACTTTTCTGCTTTGCAGAAAATAATGCCACCATGCTGAAGACATCCTTTCAGTCTGTCACTTAGACAGATACTATATGGGAATTTATACAACGAAGTAGCTGCCGACAGAATTTGGTGTAGATGTCTGTAATCCACACCACCACAACTACTTGGTTATTATTGCTTTACATGAGCAACATGCATTGATGGCCAAAACCAAAGGCCTAGCAAAACAATCAGTGGACAAAACTCACACCAAAACTAGATGAGATTCTGAGCAGTGCAGTTACAGGAAAGGGTAAAGCCTCTATCCAGAAAAAGTCATGCATAAAGTGATTTCAAATCCTTTCTTACTACTGTTTGTTTCAGTGACATGAGCTCCGCTCCAGCCACCACCCATCCAAAAAAAAAAAAAAAAATCAATAAAAGATTAGGTAATCTCTGTTTTTATGGCAGGTGGGTGATGTCTGCACCATACTCTGCTCTCCAAAGAAGGTGCTGCAGTACGCAGCTGCAGCCCCCCGGGCCCTCAGCCCTGCCTTGGTGAGGCTGCGCTCAGCAAACTGTCTCCTCTCCAGCTTTTAGTGATGACAAGCAAGGAAGCTGAACTCAGAGTCCAAAAACATGTTAAGAAAACCCAAATAAATTCAAAACATACTTGCTGATACCTTACGATCCTACCAAGCTGCAGTGAGAGGCCTTACCTTAAGGTTTTGTTCCTCTATAATTGCAGGGTACGTGAATCCTGCTCTCACAAACAATATACCTGAAGGGGAATAAACCTGTTGCCTGCAGTCAGATTACTTTCATGAATAAGGGTTTCTGGATCATGCCCTTAATCAGAAAATTACTGAAGACACATACAGACTTGACCAGAAAGTGAGGGAGTTACAGTTCAACCTCATTTCACATGGATCACCATCACATGGCTTTTCTTCCCATGGATACAAAGACACATTATTATTGCTTACAAAAAAAGGTGTACAACAATCTATGGCTTAATAAAGTGGAATTTTTAAAAATTACTTGGCTCAGGAAGAGGGACTCTACAAGGAAGAGTCTCCCTACCCACTGCCTACGTAAATTTATATAAATATTAGTCACCCACTGTTTTTAGGTAGATTTTATCACCAGTTCATTACACACCTATTAAGTCACATATATACACATAAATATATGATATAAATAATACATATTGTCATGTATGGTATACAATCTATGAAGTCATATATACGTGCATATACATAAAAATCGGACTGATGTTTTTGTAGTATCCATTAGCGGTCTACAAAAACGACAGATTCACCAAGGTCAAGCGTTCATTTTCCTACAGCACTCCTTCCTAAGGAAAAGTCATCTCAGATGGTAAAGCTGAACTGGGGATTATCTTTATGCAGCCAGATCTTGGCTGCGTGACAGAAAAAATTAAAGGAGCCTGCTGATCAGCTAAAATACTACGGTTCAAAGTATGCCTGGATGACAGCCAAAGTCTTGGAATTGTTTTGCCATGAAATCTCCTTTAAGGCAGGAAGAACAGGAAAGTTTTCAGACTGGAAGAGGTTCCGTGATGAAAAGCTTGGAAATCAAGCCCATTATTCACATCCAATCAAGCCTGCCCCTCGCTCCCCCTCCATCCCCAGCACGGGCATGCCCATGCATACAAGTGCACCCCACACGCCACGCATGCTCCGTTCCTCTTGCACGCTTTTGGAAGTTGTTTTCAACCTGCTGTGCAATATTTAATTCAAAGCTATGCTGTGGGTTTGCTGTTTGGGTGAGCTACGCTTCATTCACACATTACAGGTCTTACAGACGGCCATCTCCTACAGTAAGTTCTCTGCCACCACAAGCCTCCTGGCTCCTCAGGGTGCCACAGAGAAGCTCAGCTTGCCTTTTTCCTTCGCTTCCCACATGTCAGCCTTGGTGTCCAGTTACATTTCCAACACCACAGGCTTACCTCACCCTTGGTTTCTGTGCAGTCAGTACAGCACAGATACGTGTTTACAATGCCGATGCCATACAGAACTGTACTACCTCGTGGCCACCGAGCGTACCGCGGGGAACTTCCCGTGGCTGCTGGTGGTGGTGAATTACTGCAGTCACGCTCTCACTGAAGCCCAAGTAAGAACACAGCCCAGGGTCTGATCCTAGGAATTGCAGGCAACTAAAAAGCAAAGCCTGCACCGCTGCAAAATGCCCCCTGGAGCAGAGTATTTAACTGGCTTTCCTCACCTGGGACACCCAAGGAGTTCCCCCCATCCCCACCCAGATCTGTGTTTAGCCATGCACATGCCCTTTGTGCCCAGCAAGGGCAGGACGGTGCAGAGGCAGCCCCAGTGCTTGCAGGAACACTCGCTGATCCCATCTTTGCTTCCACACAAAATGTTTGAGAGGTTTTCACAAGACCAGCTTGTCACCACCCTAGATATTAGACTGGTTTCACAATACAATAAACCTAGTTTCAGGGCTCCTGTTATTGAATTAAAACTACCTTGCATCAGATGGCAGCGGTGTTAGCTCTGCTATGTTAGATTTCTTTCTGGGGTTACGACAAGCTACCACGGCAGCGGCAGTCTTTAGGACAGCTCAGGTATGCTCCAGACACCCTTCTCACTGGCTCCAAAGAGCAAGGATACCACAAGCTCCATGCCAGCTGCTCTGGCTCATTTGAGGGACATGCAGTTGTATGTCCTCAGCTGATCTGGGCTGACATTGCTGCAGCAGCTGCTTTCATCTCTGTGAGCCACGCTGAGCACAGGTCTCCTGAGACCACTCTGCAAGCCCATGGCCACTGACACCAGACACTGCCACAAATGCTCCAGCACTGCTACCTGATTTGAATCCCTGTCTCATCAAGCCTGTCTCACACCCTACTTTCCCTCCTGCCTCCCACATAATCACCAACTACTTACACTGGATCTTAACTCTAAATTTCAAGCAAGCCATTCTTTCCCCACCTCCCCAGAAGTGTTGTAATCACCACCTGTAGAAAATAAACTTCATTAAAGGTTTCCTTGGTGCATTGCACAGGATTGACATACAGCTTTTAGACCAACAGATGTGGAGAAAATAATTTCAAATGAATATGTAGAGTCCATTTGCCTCTGAGTTATTTTTGTTCCAAGCTTGAGAGGTCACAACAATTTTCATACATGCACATGGCAGGGAACATGGCAGGGGACTTGGCCACCAAAGGTTAAGTGCGATGGAGGGAAATTTAGCAACTGCTTTAAAGCCTTGGGTCTGCACTACGTCCATACTGAGCAACATATAGGCAATTTCATAATTATGGTTTTATCCAACCATCCTAGGAATACTTGTAGCCACTACAGAAATGCTGAAGCCATCACCCAGCTCCTCATGGCTCTGAGAACTGAGGAGCTTGCTAGGAGCCCAACCGAAGGTAACTCACAGCCCTGGAAAGCCGTGGGAGGCAAAGCGTACCTGCCCAGGCTCACAGCAAGCCATATCTCTTTACTGCCATCAGCTGCTTGATCTCACCTTGTCCCTTCAGCCATGAAGAAGGAAGGGAGTCTGCAGAAAAGGTAAGACAGCACTTGCAGCTCTGAAAGAGAGCTGGATGAGGAACAAGCTAGGTATTCCTCCTTGACCTGAACCCTCTCAATACTCCTTCCCCTGCTGCCCAGGCAGCATATTCTTGCCAACAGCCAGACCTGATCTTGTGAAGAACATCATACAGGCTTTGACAAGACTTTCTTATGAAAGTCCTTGAGCATACTTTGCTACCTGTTTTATTTTCAGGCAACTCTGTCGCATTGCAGAATCATCAGAATCCATTGATTTTATGAACATACATCCTACAATATATTTCATCATCATACAGATCATATGCACAAAACCAAACAGCCACCAACTCATCAGAACAAACCCAACCAAAATGTACAGAAACAGACAAACAGAAAAATTCAGAAACATAATCACTAGCAAAAAAAAAAAAAAAAAAAAAAAAAAATATCGCAGGAGAACTCACCTATATCTGGGTTCACCAGCCTAACCTTCTAAAAAGGCCTACAGAAGACCTTCAAAAATGATTGTATGAACGAAATTTAATAACTCTGATAGCTACTAAATATGCCAGACCGAGAGAGACAGTGGTTTCACAGCACATCACTTTTCCATCTACTGCCACAGATGTCTCTTCAATCCCTACTACTCTACATGAACTCATGATGTTACCACTTCTGTTAAGTCTTCTGTGTTCTAAAGTTTTGTTTGTTTGTTTTTTAAAAATAATATTTAATTGATTAATCTGATTGTTAGCTCAGAGTAATACTTCCTGAGCTGTAATA
Source organism: Aythya fuligula (assembly GCF_009819795.1). Classification (NCBI taxonomy): domain Eukaryota; kingdom Metazoa; phylum Chordata; class Aves; order Anseriformes; family Anatidae; genus Aythya; species Aythya fuligula. The sequence goes on along the minus strand of NC_045562.1, from coordinate 20,273,231 downwards.
TTTGAGGTTTGCAGCTTGTGCTTTATGCACAAAGAATGTATGTGCCTGAGAGTTTACCTTCTTTTTCCAATAATACCAGTTGGCTCAAGAAAAGACATCTAGCTCTTACAACAGCTCTTGCTTCTCTCCTATATTTATCAAATTCAACATCACATTTTCAGATGGATTTTTAACAGTAAGCAGTATTTTATATATATATCGTTACATATATATATATATATATATATATATATATCGTTACAACAACATGGAAGTCCTTACATATTGCTAGACCGCACTGTGCAGAATTTCCTAAAGTCTGATTTGAATATATAATGCTGGTATAGTTGAGGATCAGTGATCTTGAATGCTCTCCCTCAGTTTTCTTTATCTTCTAGTTCTTGGAAAGGTAACAGACTGCTTTAGTACATGGACAATATTCAGCAACATTCAGTGGGAGGTTTGAGAAAGGTAAGCATTTGACCATCTTTGCAGTTTCTTCTTACAAGTCTCTAAATGCATTCATATTCCAAATAATGCCAGAGCACAGGTGAGCTGGGTGGTAACTTACAGTCATGTCACTGCTGTAGTATCTGAAAGTGATCTTCCAAGACAAGTGCATTTAATACCCTAGACTTGCAGGGAAATCAGTGAAGCCTCAAGGAATAAAAAGTGCTAAGGACTCCCTTTGACTCACTGGAGTGTGTCGACTCACTGGGAGTACTTTTTCTGAAGCATGCAAGTTATATTTCCTGCTAAGGCACAATACCCTGCAACAAACTTTTGCTCCACTGGGAAGAAATCCCAGCTAGCGTAACACATTTTTCAGATTTTTCTGCCATTCATCCCCAGGGCAGTGGGTGGAAAGGGTAGGGTGGCCACACCACTCTTCTGTGTAGCAGAGCTCAGCTGTTCTGTGATATCCGTCTCTCCTGGTCCACTCTGGATGAGGATGGCACAGATTTTTTCAATGGATGGATTGGCCAACTAATGGTACATGACAATAGGCATGGACCACTTCCAAAGCTACAAACTTCAGCATCTCGGGCAAGTTCTTATAACATTCTCAGAGGTACTAAGGGGAAATTGCCTCTTTTCCTGACCTCCTGCTCTCATGAATCCATGTTTTCCTGAAACCTGCTTGGTGCAGGGGATTCTTTCTGTTGCAAAAAGAACACTAAATTTCTGGAGCTGATCAACTATTGACAGCTCTTCTGTCATGCTTGACTTGTGTTCCTCCTGCTGTGAGGACTATTTTTTTATGAAGTTATTTTACTGCTTCGTGACTCCTTTTTCATCCTGAATATCCTCTGAAAACAAATATTCCATTTGAATGCCTTGTCTGTCTTTTGAAACATGCAGAATCATTCTTTACAAATGGTCCCAAAGGCAATGCCCTTAAGTGCTGTTTATTTCCTCTGAGCTCCACTAACTAAGGTTGTCTGAGTCACGGACTGTCTGTCTGCTTAAGTCTGCACTTTAACTATCACCCCCATGTAAAGTGCTGAAGTCCAGTGTTGCAAGTCCAACATCTTTTGTTACCTTCTTACATATGGCCAGAGGTTTGACTTTGCTCTGGCAGCCTTCCTTTACCAATTGCGCCTAGCTGGTCCTGAGTGCTCAGCATTTCTTAGCAGTCTAGACAAAGCTGAATTTTGCTTGCTCTGAAGATGAAGCAGCGTAGTACTGGAGGATGAAGCAAAACAGCACTTTGCCCTCCCCTTTGGAGGGGTCAAAATCCAACCCTACAGCTGTGGCAGACGGGCTGGGACAGACATTGCTCTCTGAGAAAGGCTCGTGGAACTACGCCCAAGTGAGCTGCCTGATTCCAGCAACAGCAGGCCGGGGCCTAGTTCAGCTCTTTGCATGCCTATGTGCCTGTGGTATTCATCCTGTTCTTGTTCCCCTTCTCATCCCCTGCAAAATACATAAGCACAGTGCTGCTGGCCTGGGGAGGAGAGAGCTCACTGCAGCCCCACAGGCTGGGCGCCCCACCACTCACATCACCCTCATGCAATGAGGCAGAGTCCATCCTCCTGCCCTCCCCAGCCCCACTCCCGGATGCCATTCTTCCACCCACATCCAAACACATGGGCAGCTGTCAGTTTTGTCTTTATCTAGTGCCAGATTTGGATAGCTTCATTCCTTGGACTACCAGATAGGTTAACGCACTGGAAAGGGGCAGGAATTCGGGTATGACACCGAGACTTAGGTTTATCTAGGGACTCCTGCCCATGACACTCAGTATCAGTTTTCCACTTCCTTAAAACTAATAGCCAAGTTCTGTTTTGCAGCCCACTGTGCTGGTGCCAGCTAGCAGTGATGAGGTACTCCAATAACCTGGTAGCAGAGGCCACAAAAACACCATCTATTTACTCCAGTCCTCAGAGGGATCATCTTCCCTGATATACTGACTGGCTCTGTAGTTGGTAGGGCGTGACATTATTTTTATGCTTACATATGATCATCCTTATCACTGTCAAGACATCCTTATCCCTTATCACTGTCAAGGCATTTTGACATAGTATGGTGCAATCAGACATGTTGCTGCATGCAAACTGAAAGCTGGTCTGCACAAAGAAATCCAAGTTCATCAGACTAAGCAGCTTTCAAATCAGTTTCATGTGGTATATGCTTAAGAATACTTAGGCTGGCATCACATCCTGCGCTGGTACCAGAGTATTCACACAAAGGAACTCAGTCGAGCTACTACATACTAGCAGATACTATTTTATTAAATCAGATTTCATCTCAAGGAGAGGTTGAGAAAGAGAAGGTAAATAGAGTGCTAGGCCACTATCATTCTCTGCATCTTTTCTGTATTGTTAGGCTGGTTTGTGTAACGGTTATACGATTATTCTTGCAAAACTAATTTTAATTCACTGCATAATCTGATTTGTTTACCTTGCTTCCAAAGCTGAGTACAACCTGTCGGTGTATGTGTTCTCAACAGTAGGGCTGTTCTACATGTCATCACAGGTACGTTTTATCTTAAAGCTAGCATCTACACATTTATCTTCTTTCCCCAACCAGTCATAGGAGAATGGCTTCAGAGAAACAGAAGGAAAATAGTTGTTCTCTTTAGGAGTCACAAGGAAACAGGAAAAACTTCAAAGTAAAAGTATATGGACCACGAGGTCAAAACTGAACATTGACATTGTTTTGTTTGTAGTTAAAGTCCAAAATGATCACAAATGATGCCAAAAAACAACACACTTTGGCTCAAAGAGTATCACTACGTTTGAAAATGAGACAAGAAAAGGATTCTTAAGCACACCAGGTTTCTGCCTTCAAGCTAGGCATACAAAGACAAATATACCCTGACCTGAAAAGCCAGTATAGTATCTAATTTTTCTCACACTTCTCATCTTGGATCAAACCCAAGAAAGAGAGAAGAATAAAACAGACCTACAGAGGTGAATAGTCTCTGCTGTGCTGCTGCTGCTTGCAATCCCCACTATCGCCATCATCCTTACATAGCCCAGTGCAATCTCTTCTCTGTTGTGTTGTTATCTGAACTTCACCCAGCTCTTCCCCATCAGCCTTCTGATTCAAGAATTTTCATCCTCTGTCTTCTCAATTTGTCACAACCATCCACAGCAATAGTCATTTTATGCTTTAGGAACCACCCCTTTTCTCAGCTGTATGTGCTATCATCATCATCACAACTTAGTTCAATTCACAGCCTTTTTTTTTTCTTCTTTCCAATCTTCTGTTCAAAAGAAGGATGTTAAGTTAGGATGTCCTTTGCAAACAGTGTCCTTTCTGGTTCCACAGGTAATGCTATGCATAGGTATTGTTGCTTTTTGGCTGCCAGATCCTGGTGGCAACCCCTCATCTCTCTCCTGTGACATTGCCTCACCCTGCAAGATCTGATCTGCAAGCAATGGTTACGTTTCAGCCCTTTCTTCTTGGGTTCACCTTCTCTTTTCCATTAGCATGGTACTATTTCTCACTGCTTTCTCGCTGCCTCTTCTGCATTTGATTCCTTATCTCTTCCTTCCCACTCCACCTTCTCTTCTGCTAAGCCAGTCCTACTAGTTCATCGACAGGCACAACATGGATTGATGCTGCAGACCATCTCTGAGAGAAATCCTGTAGCAAGGACAGACGATCTTCCACATGACAAGCGTTCCCTCTTCTTGCAGAGACACCATCTCCCTCAGTTTGGCCCCTGCATGAAGCCTTTCCACCAGTCTTCTTTGCACAAGACCTTGTTGATTTCAGCAGGAAAATTTAAGCATATGAACTTTCCACAACTCCTCTTTCATCCTCCCATGTCACCAGGTCAGAAATTTCTCATCTTCACAGGAGCTTATTGTGCTTTCAGCCTAGGATTTAGCTTGCTTCCAGCCACCACTTCTCAACAACAAAACAAAACAAAAAATAATCCCTCTCCAAAACCAAACAAAACCTGTCAGCCAGACAATAATTAACAACAATATATTGTACAACAATAACAGATGTCACCTATGGCACAACATTTCGTATCTTGACTGCTTTACATAAAGAGCGATTACCCTCCTATTTTGTCTATCAGCATCTGTTTTACTCAACTCTCTTACTGGCCCATGTGGTAGGTGACAGAAAAGGAGAAGACTGCTTGGGTATCTTAAGGTGGATAAGCAGAATGGCATTATTCTCTGAAGGCAACAGACTTCATGATGGAAATAATTTTGTCTTAACAACTACTGTTTTAATTCTGAACTCAATACACAAATATTTCAGAGCCATGATCTGTAGGCCACTGTGCTTTTTCATGCAGCTCAGTAAAACTAGTCATGAATTTGCATCAGTTTCAACAGTTTCAGGCCTCCACCTCACCATTTACTCATGACGGCATTTTCTTTTTCCTTTTGACATTTTCAACACAAGAGTTCACCCTCTCGTTCAGAACTATGCTTTCAAACTAAATTTAATTTTAAATAGGCTGAAAGCAAAGAGGAGTCTATTGTTCAAGCCAGTCCAGATTTGCAGGATCTCTCTTTCGGAATAAATAAATAAATAAATAAATAAATAAATAAAATCACTCCCATCTCTTCATCTTTTTCCCACTCTCACCAAACCAAAAAAACATTCTTAGCACAACTGTCTCAGCCTGAACAATTCATCATCTGCTGGTTTGCAGTGCTGCAAAACAAGAGATTTTAACATTGCTTTCCCACCAACACCACTGGTACCATTGCCCCAGGTATCACGCCACCAGCAGTCTGTATTACTGAAAGCTGCTGGAGGAGGGACATGGGACAATCTCTCCAACAAGGAATGGTCCTCCAAGGGCTGTCAAATCTCCCAGCAGCTAAGAGCAGATCTGCTGGTGAGGGGCCGCGCAGGAGGCAGATGGGCAGCGTTGGCTTCCCTGGGTTCCTGGAGCCCCTGGTGGCCCTTCGCCTTGTCACACCATACATTTATGTGAGCACATCTTGTTGGCACAGTGCTCCGCCTAAACGCAGGCTTGGGTTATGTGCCAAAGGGCTCCACCAAAGCTGCTCAGGCGGACCTGGGAGATGTCCCTGCAAACACACAGAACCAGACACTTGCATGAATGCTAGGTAAAACAACCACTGCATTGAAAAAAATGAAATCAGTATGTAGAGTTGCAGGGTGCCTCTCTTCCATCAACCCACTCTGCAGTAGCAATGTGTTATTCTTGCCTACTGCTGTTGTCTGTCTATTGACTTGCATGCTGATGAGAGAAAGCTCCCTGCTCATTTCACTTCTGTGGTCTGATATTCCCCAAGCATTTGGCCACGTCTCTATGGCCTGTGTGTGCAGCAGCCAAGACATTTCAGGTGCCCTTCCCACAACTATTCATCAGCCCTTGCTCAGTTTCTGTGAGCAGACAGGGTCATGTCCATGAAACTTGGCATGGATGTAAGCTGTGTTTTAAACACAGCATTCAGCAGAAGATATCCGCTGGGTATCCTGGCCTGGCAAATCACTTTAAACCTGTGCAAATGCACCAGGCTGGGTCACTACCGACGTAAGAGGGGCATGGTAAGGCCTCCCATGTTTCTCTCGTGACCTTTCCACTTGCTGGGGCTCCAGCAGGCAAAGTTTCTCTGGGCCTTGCCTTGTCCTCTCTGCACTCCCAGCACGGCATTGGAGACTCACCTCTGTCTGACTTGCAACACTGCTTTTTTCCACAGCATTTCGTCAGATTGCTGTAGCAACTCAGGCCTATGCTGTCTCCCAATCTCTCTTTGCCAATCCCGTTGTGACACTGCGTCTTGGAGCAATCTGTTCCTGGCCATAAACAATGGGCCTGCTTGAAGTGGTTCTATCCACAGCCTCTTGAGATGCTAAGGCTGCAAAACGATGTGTGGGGGAAGACGGTGTTTTGCAGGTAACACGTGTATGCATTTGCTGGGAATACACCACAACTTTTTAATCGGCATACGTAGGGCAAAGGGAATCATAGTTGTTATGGGAAAAGTTATGTAGGTAAAAGGTTAAAATAATGTCATTGGCTTGGGCTTCCCGCAAGAATGCAGGGAGTTATCTGAGATCAGAGTTAACCATTCACAAATGCTGAGGTGCCCCGAGGGGACAAAATAGAATCACACTGCTCTCATTGGTACAGATAATTAGAGGTTATTTGGGAGAGAATAACTGAGGCAAGAGATAATGCAGCAGAGAAGGGAGGAGGTTACAAAAGCTGACTCTCATTTTCACAGTAATGGCATGACCTGCACAAGATGACCATTCAGTGATTCCACATTAGCCTACAAAAAGCATACCAAAAATTCAGGTCTCTCAGAAATACGACGAGTACAGTTTTTAATGGAAAACACAGGGGAACTTTCATGTTCTTGCATACAGCTTGTTACATCTGCATGTTTCAACATGCTAACATACCTGTGCCTCTCACTCTTGGCCTAGAGCCCACACAACCATAATTATATATATCATATTTTATAGGTGGGCCCATACGTCTCAGGGTTAACCAGCTCAGACAGGGTTTGCACAATCCAGACAAGGCCTTCAGGAGCCCTCTTGCAGCGATCTGGCGACTCAGGCCACCAAAATCCCTCTAACAGCCTGGATCCCAAACCTTAGCATGTTCTAAATGCGCTGATGAGGAAAATTATCTGCATTGTGCCGTTTAACACAATTTTAACTCCATTATCCTCTAAAAATGCATCATACATGTCTACTGCTTGCAAACGTTATCTGCATTATATCATTCGTAAAATCTGTAAATGATGCTATGGTTACATAAAAAAAAGAGATTTACATGATTGCAGGAGAGCATAGACATAGGGGCCCCAAAGCTGTTTTAGCACCATTTCATGATGACATTTTAAAAAACATTTTATCTTAAGCAGACTTAAGATTTAGAAACACGCATTTGTTTTTAAAATCCCTCATTATGTTTAGAGAATTTTTAGTGGAAATTTGAGGTAAAAATGCTATTTTGTCTAAAAATGCAAAGTTTGCACTGACTCAGTCATGATAATATGTATAAAACAACTACTAATTTCAGTGACAGTTTCTTGAGTATCTACTGTAGAAGGTTAATTATGTAGTTTAAAAGATAATTTCAAAGCAAGTAAAACAACAACAACAACAACAACAAAACAATCTAGAGATCACCACACCTTTCTTGCTAGGAGAGTCTCTAGAGGCAAGGCATACATCAAAAGAAATACCTGGTATAAAATTCAGAAATGGCAGTACTTGTAGAAATTACATTTATACTACATTTTGTTTCTGTCCCCACTAGCAAAGAGAAAAGAACTACCTGAAGCACAAGAGAAACAGAATAAGGAGGTGTGACAGTAGGTGGATCAATATTATTTTTCAGTGATGTAATGTCAAAATAACCCAGTTTTTTCTTTCTGCATAAAGTGCTCTGCCCAACTCAAAGCAATCTATCAGTTCCATTAGCTTCTCCAAGGGGTTAGTCAGTTCCCCATGTTACGAACCCAAAAACATCAGTCCAGCCACATTTTTTCCCCAGCTCAACTCCTCTAGCATCATTGCACCTCCTTCTTTTCTCCTGTCATCACTGGACTGCCCATCAGATCTAAGAGAAAAAGAAAAAACAAGCCACTCCTGAACCTAGGAAAAGAAACCAGGGGAACCATCTTGGAGAAGAGATAAACTACACTTTACCTACAAGCCCCAAGTCCCAGCAAAAAAGGAAGGCAATCAGATAGCAGACTAATTTCTCATACCAGGCAGCCCCAAAGCACTTTGTAGGAGCTTCTGGTTAACTGAGGCAGGTGAAGCCAACTGTGAAATGCTATATGAAAGAATGAAGAGAAAATTGCCCCGTGAAATTGAGATCTGTAAGCAATACGGTTTTGAGTACAAAATGAAAGGGGAAACTGTAAGAGGATCTGTAAGTGGTGGGATATGAAGGGCCAGCTTTGAGAAGCTCAGTGAACCTCTAACAAGAGACATTCAGGACTAGGAGAAAAAGGCATTTAGCAAGATGCAACAGGGAGATCCGGAATTAGCCTGGGAGAAAGCTGTGAAACTTTGTTGGCCAAAGACAGGCAGTCCTCTCACACTGACACAGAGCCACCCCACAGCGTATGACAGTCCCTTTATGCGGCCAACACAGAAGAGAAGCAAAACTAGCAGAAGAAAGCAGATGTGTATCAGGAAGGAGAGCAGTGCCAAAGTCCACAAGAAAGAAGAGAATACTCTGGAAAGATGACCACTGCCAATTTTTTTTCCCCATACTTCATGTGTCAGCATTATTGTGCTCTTAGCACGCCAAGGGGGCCTCCCTCTCCCTCTGCTCCCGTGAAAATTGTTGACTTTTTAAATCTCCCAATAGATGTTTTGTGATTTAGACTACAAACTTATATAACACACAGAATGAAAGAGTGGTGAAGAGCAAAGTCCAGAGCTGAGTTTACATGTCAAACCAAGTCAAATACGTTCTGTTTGGTCTCTTGTGAACTGTGAACTACTTTTTTTCAGACAAACCACTCTGGAGCAAGCCCTGAAGAAAGTACTCAAAGCTCTAGCAGAGGGTTGTCTGGTCAGCATTTTCTCAGGCGTTGTTACAGACCTAAGAGCTTGCAGAATTAAAGTAGATTTATCTGAAGGCACCAGGAATCTGATTGAGGCTTGCTAGCTCATGATGCACTAGAAAAGATGAATGGCAATCGTGCAGAACTTGAAATATCACAATGAAATGCCTCAAGTGGAAAGCAATACTGACGGAGCCATAGGAACAAAAGTAACCAACAGAAACAGCAAAAGAAACACACAGGAAAAGCTATCCAAAGGAATCAGGGACCAGTGCCCTTGCATGAGACGGAATGTAGTCTCCTACACGCTTGTTAAGAGTAGCCACTCAGGAAAACATAATGTCTCACCTCTGGATCCTGTTTTGAGGGATGCCAGGTACCCCCAGCATTGCACAGGGAGTTCCTTTGATTAACTTGAGGGTCAGGGCTCTGCTCGTCTGGGGGGGACACCTGGGGCAAGCCTCAAGGCCGTGGTGCCTCAGCTCATCTTTGAGTGCAGCCCACAAACCTTAAAGAGGTCAGATAGGGAGAATACGATTTTCTACCAAAAAGATAGTAAATATTAGGTCAAGTAGTGGAAAACTAAAAACAAATTCACTGTTTGTTCCAGACCTAGTATTGCTGCAACAGGCCTGTGTGTGTTGGAAGAGCTCTCCTCATTCCAGGGAGATACCCTTGATTGTTTACCAACCTCCACGGTGCATTCGGTGATCAGGTCGTACCACCTTGCACACACATGCTTTTCCAAGAACCACAGGAAAACACAGTCCCCTCAGATACAGTTTATTTAGTTGTTCAGCTATTTGCTTATTGAGCTAAGCACTCAACTGAGAAGCATTTCAAACAGACTTAAGAGCACAAACCCGCTGAAACAGAAACAGTCTTAAACGCAGTCTTGTTTAGCAGGGTGCTTAAACAAGTATCTGAGCTTAGTTGACTTTAGCTGTCTAAAAATCCTAAGTTTTTCACAATACTTTTCACTGATACTGAATACTGGCAGTTTGCCTTCAGTGAGCTTATTACAAAATACACTTCTGTGTGTCTGGAGACTAAAATTTACACTGCTAAATAAAGGCACCAGGGCTCCCAAAATAGAACTGGAAAATTAACTTCTCAGAAGAAGAGGGAGAACTGTCTGACCTGAAAAGATGTGTGATTTATGCTATCACAGCCACTGCTGATAAAGCACAATGATTAGGGTGAAACTTAATAGGGATTACAGATGGAGAATTGCCTATTAAGCAATTTACTTCTCCCTTTTACCAGGCTTGGACAATTTCCTACAGTGCTCTCTTGAGCTTTCTGTCCAGGGTGTTTAAGGATGGCTCTTCTAATACAGCTTCTTTGAAAGATTATGTCTTGCTATAATAGATTTAATCCATAAAAGCTGGCTGCTTTTCTTTCTAAATTCTCTTTTAATACTTTCCTTTTTCTCGCTTTACCTGTTTTGCCTGAGGCCACGCTTCATATCCCCCTCAGGCAGCTGCCTGATAGCACAACAGCAGCAGACAGAAGTGCTGTGAATGGCACAAAAGGTATGAACCCTGGTTTGGTAAATAAAAAGGGCCTCCAATCGGGCATGTCTGTACAAAAGTCATGAATTAAAGCTTCTTCTTCCTTCTTTGCAGGACTCATACAGCTTCTTTAAAGGAAAAAGAAAAAAATAAATCAAATATTTACATTAGCACTGGGGGTAACTGCTCAAAGACCAGGGGACAAGCCTCTCCCACTTAACTACTGTGTTGCAGTCCCCTGAGCAGGCTGTGTTCCAGGCTCCCAGGTATGGTTTGTGTGTGCCACATGGCGTGACAGCAGGGTGTCCGACCTGGCTGACAGGCTCTGCTGCTTCCAGGGCATGGGCTGCTAAATCTATAGGGCACCCCCTAGGTGCACCATGCCTTGCTGCACCGCACACATTCCCGGGCTTTCAGACCTCTTGGGCAATGAGCTGGCAATTGCTCGCAAGGGACATAAGCGCTGGAAGATATTTCTGCAGCTCAGTCAGTCTTTTATGTACCCAGAAGCTGTCAACAGCGATGAAATCTCTTTCTCTGTTACCAAACAGATCCCCAAGACCTACTTTAGGCTTTTGTAACATTCAGTTGGAGACCAGAGCAAATTGATGGCTGCCTGGAAACATTTGCTCAAATTTATCCCTAGTGTAAATTCACTAAGTTGAGGAGAAATACGGCAGTGGTGAATGCAACCTGTTTGTTTCATGTACACCTGAAAAACCACGGCCTTCTTCAGATGGTAGCTGCCTTAGAAAATAAAGTTGCATTATTCCTGGAAAAAAATATTTCTTCAATGCAGAAATCAGTTAACAGGAAAAGTTTGTACTGACACATCAGTGCTTTAACTTCGTGTTTAGAAAATCGAGAAGATAAACATGCAAGTACAAAGCAAAACATTAAATAGCCCAAAACTGCCAATGGGTGCAAACAGAGTTTCAGTGCTTCCAGATGCTAACGTAATGCCTTCTGATGCTAATGGGATGGGTCCAGCAGATTCACTTGGAATACTTTGGAGTTAAAAGGCACTGTGATGGTGCAAAAACTCAAGTTTTGTTCCAAAAACCCTGCCTGAAAAGACAATTGCGGGGCACTCCCCCACCACCGCTAGCACACGGTGTGCATGGAATTACCCCACACGGCTGGAAAGGTGCTCAGTGTATCTTTTAAGTGGACGAGGGCTGGTCACGGGAAAGGACTTCTGTCAACCAGGAGCAAAACACACCTACAGGACTCGGTGCCAGCACCAGGAGCAGAAAGACTTGATCAGCACATTTAGCCTACGCAGCTGCTGCAATGAAAAGCTGGAGTCTCTGTACATCATGTTAAAAGTGCCCAAGTAACAGAGCTTACAACGCAGGGAGCTACAAAATTCTGGAGGAAAATTACTGCTTCATAAAAATAGCACAGCTGCAATTTAGCATTAAACAACCCCATCCCCAATGCCAGCAGGGACAACTGTGCCTATCCAGCTCTCATGTGTACCCTAAAACCACTTCTCCTGCCACGATGGTCAAAAGGTCAGCACAGATTTTTCCTTGATGCTAATATGAAATTAATAGATCAGCACAGCTTCCACGCACCCCTGCGAGGGGAAATCTTCCACCATTTCTTGGCTTCAGCCCCTTCCCTCTCCTGGTGTTTACCCCCCTGCAGCCCAGGTTAGCTGGCATGCATGGGGTGAGCTGCGGGTACAGCACTTTGTGAGATCCCTGTTCACCCTTTTGAATGGCCAAACTGCCAGGTTAGTGGAAATGAGCCCCTTCTGCCTCTGTGACTGCCAGTCACGCACCAGGTTTTGTTCAACGGTATCGCACACACTGAGAATCGTAGCAGCTGATCATGCAGCATTGCCTTCCATGGCTGTTAATTTTGCTGACATCAGGGGGAAATAGCTGAACAAACTGGCATCCCCACTACCATGCTATTTTTAGGACCATTCAAGATCCTTTCGGGATATGCGATATTCAGTTTGGAACAATCCTCAAAATCGGGAGTAGCTGTCAACATGGCTCCTACAGAAGTGATTCAGTATATGAAACGCTATCTGCAACATGCTCTCCCCTATCCCACCTCTTTTTCCACCTCTATGTATTTACTCTTCCCCTTCCCTCAGCTGGACGGTGAATCAGTATTGTCTGCCAGTCTCATGTTCATGAAAAATCATTCGCCATCTGTTTCCTTGTAAGTCACATAAATCTGGTCCTTCTAAGTGATCCTCACACCTTTGCAAAGTTTGACCCTATACAGGTCTCTCCAAGACGGTCTTTAAAACAATTTCTACTCTATAGGAAGCAACCTGATCAGTAGATAAAGTGAATGTTTTATCACCCAAGTGTATCTCCAAAAATATCAGTAGATTACACAACACAGACCTTCTGATGCTGCTGGTTTCCTCCTACATCATCTGGCAGATGCCAAGAACGCTTGTAACCTTTGCCCTACTTAATTCTGCAGGCAAAATGATGAAATATGACCTAAAGGGGATGGTGAGCAGTGTTCACTGTCACAGAAGCAACAGAAGTAAAGGTGTGACAGACCAGACAGGCTGCACTGCTCATATGTGTCACCATCTCATGTACCTGAGCAACAAAAACCTGGGTTTGTCTGTACAGCTCTGCAGAGAATCGGAGCACATTTTTTCCTAAGCTGCCAAAATACAAGTCAAAGCTGTTAACCATTCAGTTAGTCTTCCAGCATAGAAGTAAGGGTCACTATCTTCCTGTGTGCTTATTGTATAGTCCAACCAGATCAATATATTCCTCACTTTTGGGATGTTGAATCTGTAGCCATCACACCTACGGCTGCCTCCAGCCTCTGGCTGTTCACGGTCACTGATGAGCATCACAGCCAGATGCTGTGCTTAAGGAGACAGCTTTTCTTAACAGACTGTACTGCATCTAGCCAGGGCAATAAAACAAAAATAGCCATATCCTGGTCTGTTTTAAATTAGATCCTAGCCAGACTGACACACAAAAAAATAAACCAAACCCTCAAGACTGCCCTCTGATGCCACCAGCAGAGCTCTGTTGAGACAGCAGCTGCACCAGCTGAGCATGCAGTCAGGGAACGTGGGCACTCTGAGGCCAGGGCCTGGGAGATAAAGAGCACACCCTGCTTTTAATTATCAGGCAATTGCTCGTTTTAGTGCAGAGAAAAAAAGAGGGGGAGAAGAAATGAGATCTCTGGTTCTACTGACAAGTTCCCAATTAAATCATTATTTTGAACTGAATATTTCATTTCTCAATGATTGACATGCTATAATGTTTCCCCATAGTTGTTGCTGATATTATTATTATTATTATTTTGAAAGGAGGGTTACATATATACTATTAAAATACATTATTTAAAGTGTAGCAAGGTTTTATATAAGCTGTAAATCAATCAATAAGCTTATTCACAGCAGGATCTATTCTTTTGTAAGGAATTGGGAAAGAACCATCTCAGGTGGCAATGTGAATGCCTAACAGGGCATGTCTGGATGGTATCGGCTGTATTTTTAGAGATGTATCAGCTGGTGTCCACACTAGGGACAGTCCCTACTGTCAGCTAGTGTAAATCTGGAGACATGACTTGTGAACCTTGACTTCAGATTCAACATTAATTCAGAACACGGAATTTCAGGGCTGTGATCGTGCACAAAGGTAAATTTAGCAGCTGGGTAAGAAAAGAGCAGAAGCCAGTATGAAACCGTGGGGTATCGTGAGATGTGCCGGATCACTAGAGGGCAGTAGCCAACCCCTAATATCCCCAGACCTGATCACAAAACCACACAACCACTCACGGAGCTGGCAAGCGACATGAAACGCCTGTTCATCAGGAGTCACGTTTGGCAAGCAGTGTCCTACTTGGGGATTACAAAAACCCACCTTTTGCAAAGGGCTTAAACACGAGGACAGGGCTGAGCAGTCTTCCCATTAAAGGTGCATGTATATTGGGACAAGTTCTATACGAAAGAGAAATCTCCATTTGCTATTAATGCTGAAACTCTTCTGCATTAAGCCATTTGAAGAGTATGTCTATAGCAGTGCAGAAATGTGTACTTTATATATGAAGGCCAGATATACAATTGCTTCAGCAAAACAATGCCAAAACAGCCTAAAGGAGTTCCCCAACCTCTTCCTAACCCACTTGAGTGACCCCAAATTTGATAGTGCTGAAGCTAAAAGCCATCCAGTGATGAGAGAGCCCAGAAACACTTCCAGAAGAGCAATAATACCTCAAACGATAGCAATGGCTAATAGCAATGCAGACCTGCGGAGAGCTCACAAACCAGATTCATTTCTGTGCTTCTGTACATGTGGAGGTTTGACCCCCAGCACATTTAACTTGCACAAGACATCACTGATGTATTCATGTCTGTGGAGAAAAGACATTTGGATACATGGCTCCAGTGCTTGGCACTGACAAGCACACTTGCCTTCCCATCTTTCTTCTCCTGCTTCGCTTTCCTTATCCCATCCCCAAACACGATTTATTTGAAGCCAGGGGGAAGATGTGCACCCCTTCCCAGCCTGGCAGCCTTAGTTTTAAAAACAAACCAGATGAAATGAACCATGTCTGGCACAGCCACACTTTCTGGTGTTCCTGAAAACATCCTGTTTTCATTTAACCGTCCTAACAGAGTTTGGTGTTTTACACTTCTGTTTTGGGGTCCGTGACTGACATAAAAGCTTCATAAAAATGACTTATCTGCCCTAGTGGTTATGACACCAGCCAAAATGGCCGGAAAAGGAAAAACGAACAGAAAACCACAGAAATAACCCTGCTTCTGTTTGCTTACTATTATTACTGACAAGTTTAAGCTCCTGATTTTTCAGTCATCCTAACAATTTGGGGGCTTGCTCATGAGTCATGAATGCCAGGGTTTCAACATACTCTTGACTTTACCCATTAAGCAGGACTACCTGGGGAAACTTTTGGCAACCTTCTGATGCCCCCATGTCAGAGCTACCCAGTTCTGACAGAACAATGGCCCTACAGGGTTGGACCAGAACTCTGTTATCCTCCCTCTGATACCACACAGTGGTGCACTAGGGGAGACTCTACGAATAGGGTAAGCAGGGCATGGTGCTCACCCCAAATATTTTCATGACTTCCAGAAGTGGTATTTCATAACCACGTTTCACCTGTGTAATAGAAGAGGACTTGCTTAGCTATTGCTAAAGGTGTGTGGAGAAAAGAAATAATGTTTTTGAGCCAGTACATGTAATCTAACTTCACACCTGCTTTTGCAAAATGGTTCTTCACATGGCATCGGGACCTCTGGGATTGCCTTTGGGCCATCAGTTCACAAACAGGAGAGGGCTTTTGGTGGTGTTCAAAGGCCAATAACATTGCCTGGAGAAGGAAAGCCCAAGCTTTGCAGAAGCTGCAGAAGCTGTTTCCTGCAATGTAGGTTTTCCCAGCAGCTAACAGAACTGTGTTCCCTAGGCCTCCCTTCCTGGGCATATCCAGCTCCTCTTTCCTTGAACAAACAGGACACGTGGGACACTCCATTATTCCAAGCTACAACAGGATTTGGTGCTAGCACTCAGAGAAATGTGATAATTCTGCCTTCAACAAGAACCATTTGGTATCCACAAAAAAAAAAAAAAAAAAAGTGCTAGCAGAAAACCAGCAACAATGATGCTGCAAAAAGCCAGCTAGCTGGGGCTGCAGTCCTCGATGATGAGAAGATGTGGCAGACGTGGCAGACCCCTCAGGAAACCAGAGGCATCGGCCCCTTGACTTCTCAGTAGAGACGTTACTTCAGATGCCTTCACAAAGTCTCTCAGATCTTCCCTTTATCCTGTTTGCCATAGGCTGACACTGGATAAATCTCACAAAAGCCAATGATCAGTGTAACATGCAAGACCACTGATGTTTCCTCCCTGTTTCTGCAAAGGCAGGGAGGTGGAGGGATGTCGCCCATTACTTAGCCTCTTTCTCTGTTTCTCCGTACCACAGCTGTTATAAGCCCAATGTTTGCACTTCAAAAGCAGGGCACAGCCTGTCCATAACCCAGTCCCAACATCACAAGTCTCTCAGAGTTAGCAGAGTTAGGCACATGACAGAAATGACTGCCTGGAAGCCACTGGGACAGGGCAGTGGTGCAGTGTTTGATCCACTCGGCCTCTCTCAAGTTAGAGCAAAATGGGCTTTTGGGTCAGCTTTTGGGTCCAGCTTTTTTGGACCTTTTTGGCTTTGCTGAAAAGAAGTCCATCAAATTCCAAGTCCACAATTAAGGCTCTGTATGGAGGGTTTAAATAATAATAGCACGCTTGAATTATGGTGTCACAAAATTAGTAGAACATGCAGGATTCATAAACCTCTCACAAGGGTCCTCTTTCCCACTTGAGCTAGAAAAAAAGTCATGGCTAGGAGTTATAAAAGACTCTCGAGGGAATTAGGCTCTGAATTCCTATTGAATTAGCATTGTTTACAAAGCAGTCAGAGGTATAATGGTTGCTAATGACTCTTTAATGAGTCAAGTTATAATGCAACATGTGGTGAAGCACAATAAACAGAAAGGCTGCGCTTCCTTCCCATTTATTCCACCATGCACAGGTGTAGAAGCCCTGAATCTAAACGAGTTACTCTGCTGGGAATAGAGTAAAAGAGCCAAACCTGGTCTGTACCTTGAAAAATTATGTTTCCTTTACACCAAATCAAACTGGGAGTGAATTAGCTCCATCTTCATCTCACCGTCCCTTCAGGTATTTGTACACGCTGATGAGATCCCCCCGAGCCACCTCTTCTCCAGGCTGAGCAGTCCCAGCTCTCTGAGCCTCTCCTCACACAGAGGTGCTGCAGTCCCCCGATCATCTTGTAGCCCTCCATCAGACTCCTTGCAGTGAGTTTAGGTCTCTCCTGCACATGGGGGCCCAGAACTGAACCCAGCACTCACATCCCCACAGGTGAAAGACCACCTGAATGCCACTGAAATCGATTTTAGCAGGAACCAGATAGTCACACAGGATCCCTACCCCCAGCACCCCTGAGAACTGGAGTGCCTGCTTACAGACATCTTGTTTGTCACCAATGACATGAGGTGATTCTCTTTAATTCTGAGGATCCTTACCCCAGAATTTCAAAATCAATCCCTGATTTTTAAAAGCACAAGGGAAAGCACAGCACCAAATTCTGTTTTCTAGAGCTGCATGGATTCTGAGAATTGTTTCACAATATAATGCAATCCTTCTTCATCTTAAATGCACATAGGGATTAAACCCAGGTAAGAAAAGAGGAAAATGTGCAAAGTTGCTTTAATAACAGGGATGGCACTGGCAGACTGCTCAGGTCACGCCACTTTGCCTCTAGCTCTGCATGCTGAGTGGCACTGGGGCAACTTTGAGCACCTCCGTGCCACTTCAGGGACTTGCCTTGTGCAAACACCCAGCACACACTGTCTTGGGTTTTGCCACACAGAGAAACATATGACAGGTAAAGGCTGTGTCAGGTCTTGTGCCAAGGTAAATTGGCTTCTGTAGAGGAGTGTAACATGTACAACTACACCTGGCTTTAATCAGTGGAACGTTTTTTCCTAAATAATTCTGTATTCATTAATTCTGTATAATTGTGTATTCATTAACTCTACTACATATAAGTTTGAAATTTTACTTCTGACACAAAAAAAGTTGACAAAGGAGATACTAGAAAATGGGACCTTTTCCAAGTGTCCCTTTGCTCTTCCCCTTCTGCCGCCATGGCCATCCACCGAGCTCCAGTGCTGAGCCTGACATGCGGACTCGGTAAGGCTGAAAAGGTGTGAAGTCATGGAAAGTGTGTCCTCATGAATGCAGCAGTCCTCCCACTGGCGTTCATATAAAGCAGAGTAATCCAAAAGCAAAGCAGGGCAGGTTTTACATTTACAAAAGGCTTTTCATCCTGAACAGCACCATGGGCTATATTGAAATCACACTGCAAACTATACTTGCACTGAAGGTGCATTGACCTGGCAGTCCCATCTGCCACCTCAGGCACCAAGAGATCCTACAACAGGGCTCAAAGTTTGGGGGATTTTTTGGATGAAAGGGCCAAAGCGGGGGTGCGAGGCGCTGCCACGAAAAGCTAAGGAGAGATGCTTTTCCAGGGGTGCCCAAAGGGCCCCCTCCCACTGAGCCAGCGCCGGGGTGCCACCTCTACCGGGGTGCTCCCCACCGGCGGCACCTCTCCCCCAGTGGCACCACCCCGGGGGGAGCCGCAGCCGGGGCCCCAAATCGCCGCGCACACCTTTGCCGCGAGGAGGTGGAGTGGGCTCTCGTGGGGATGCAAAACGTTCAAAAATATCCATATTAAATTATTTTTTCTTATAAAAAGCCTCCTCCTAGCCTCTCTGCGAGTGTAAAAGCCCCGGCAGCGGGAGCTGCCGGCGGCGCACAGCCCCGCCGAGCCCCCCGGCGCGCCCAGCCCCGGGGTCCCGCTGGTGCCCGGTGCCCGGTGCCCGGGGCTGCCCGGCGGGGCGGAGCGGGGCCGGCGGCGGCGACGCGTCCCTCGGGGACATAACCACATAACCAACCTCCCTGGCGGCGGGAGCAGCCTCGCAGGTGCCTGCAGCTGGCGGTTAACACAGACAGTAAGTGGATCAACTCCATCTCCGCTGGTTGTTTTATAAAGGTGGGGGTGTTAAAAAAAAAAAAAAAAAGGAAAAAAAAAAAAGGAAAAAAAAAAAAAAAAGGGAAAAAAAAACAGCCTCCCCCCTCCCCATTTGCCATTCAGGGTTTGGTTAATTTGGATGATAACGGTTGGTGTTTAATCCCATTGTACGGCGCTGAATATGGCGCAAGCTACCCGGCTCCCGGCGGCACAAAGCGGCCGGCGGCACGCCGCGCCGGGCTCCCCGGGCCGGGCCGCGGCCGGCAGCGGGGGGACGGCACCGGGAGCCCCCCCCGGGAGCAGCCCCGGAGCCCGGAGGGGCCCGGGGGGGGCTCCGGGGCGGCCGTCGGGGGAGTCCCGGGAGGCGCCGGGCCGGCCCCGGAGGCGCACGGGCGGCCGTGGAGAGGGGCCGGGGGGGCCGGGGCCGCCGGGGCTCCCCCCGGGGCGGCGGCGGCGGGGTCCCGGCGGCGGGGGGGCGGCGGAGGGGGCGGCCCCCCCCGTGGCGCCGGGGCGGCCCCGCCGGGGCGGTCCGGGGCGATCCGGGCCGGTCCGGGCCGTGCCGTGCCGGGGGCTCCGTGCGCTCGGCGGGCGAGGAGCGCGGCCGAGGCGGGCGGAGGGGAGAGGAGGGCGGCGAGGGCTGTGAAAATATGTTTGCGGAAAATAGACAATTGTTGGATTAGACGTATTCAAGTATGAAATAATGCCTTTTTGTGTAAAAAACTGCAGCAATGTGAGCGTACAAAAGTTCCCCTGTGGCAGTTACTTGCTCCCTTTGTGAGCTGTGCGCTCCGGCGTCTCCACTTGGCGCGTTCAGCGCGGAGCCCCCCTTTAAACGCGATTGTTTCTTTCTTTTTAATGACATTTACCGGATCAAAACATGCTGTTAATTCGATCAGAAAGCTTTACCCTCCCTGACAATGCCACAATAATTTCTCCTGAAGTTTGTTAAATTGACCAAAATTAGGCAAATGAATAGGGGGTCTGTAGGCGACCCCGCTCGCAGGTGACACCGCATAATGCACTCTCGGGCCAGCTGCGATCCCCTCTTTATTTGCCCCTCTTTTCTTTGACCCGCATTATTAAAATTTAGGCCCAATGAAACTATTCATACTTTTCAATGGGACATTTTCCTATAGGATAATAGGCTACAAATTGAGCCTCTCCAAAGGGGGGAGCGGGGGGGCGGGCCGGCACCACACAGCCGCGCACCACACAAAAAGCCGCGTCGTGTGCCAAAGGCTGCCGAGAGCCTCCCCGGGCCGCCGGGGGGGCCGAGGGAGCGGGGGGGGTCGTGTGCCAGCCCCCGGGCCCACACCTGCCGGGGTGTCCCCGCCGCATAAAGCGGGGGTAAACAAAAAGCCGCGCTGCCATCTCTTATAAAGATGGACGTGTCACCAAGTCGTGTGAGAAAAGCCTGAGAACAAACGGGGCCACTCCGGCTCCGAGGGCTCTCCCTTGAACCGGGCGGAACAGCCTATTAAGGGCTTACTTAATTACTTTAATGACTCTGGACAGGCTTTAAAATGCAGTCAGCGCCGGGGCCGGGGAGGGGCGGGGGTGCCGGGGGGCGGCGGGCGCGGGGAGCGGGCGGCCCCGGCTGGCACAGACGATGCGCCCTGCGCCCCGCTCCCCGGCCCGGCCCGGCCCGGCCCGGCTCGGCTCGGCCCCGCGGGGCCATCACGTGCGATGCCGGCTCCACGTGGGGCGACACAGCTGGGCCCCCCCCGGCCGCGGGGCGAGGGGGGAAGGAGGGAGAGGGGGCGAGGGAAGGAGCGTCCCCCCGGCCCTCTCTCTCGCCCCCTTCCACCCTGATCTTTAATGCATACATTCCCCGGCGCGGCTCTCCCTAATCCTATGGGATCAGCGGGCCCGTGAAGGCCCCCCGTCCCCCCCAGGACACGGGGATGGCTTTATAAGGGGCCCGGCGCCGAGGGGCCCGCAGTGCCCACCATGGCCTCCAAGCTCAAGGAGCGGCGGGTGAGCCGCCCTGCGCGCACGGCCGGCCCTGCCCTGCCCTCCCCCTCCCCAAAATAATAATAAAGCCGCCCCCCGCCCTAAAAAAAATATAATAATAATAAATAAGGAAACAAATCCTAAACGCGCCCGGCCGCCGTTTAGGATTTCAGCGGGGCTAACGCGCCCCGTCTGTTTTTGCAGAGGACGCCGGTGTCCCACAAAGTGATCGAGAAGCGGCGGAGGGACCGCATCAACCGCTGCCTCACCGAGCTGGGCAGGACGGTGCCCATGGCCCTGGCCAAGCAGGTAGGCGGCGGCCGGGCCCCGGGGCCTGGCTTGGGGGGGCCGTGCCGGGCCGTGTCGGGCCCCGGGGCCGGCCCGTCGGGGCGCGGGGGGAGAGGTGACGGCGCCCTGCCCCGCGTCTTGCAGAGCTCGGGGAAGCTGGAGAAGGCGGAGATCCTGGAGATGACGGTGCAGTACCTGCGGGCCCTGCACTCGGCCGACTTCCCCCGCGGCCGGGAGAAGGGTAGGTAGGCGGGCGGCCCCTGCCCCCTGCCCGCCGCCACCCCTTCCCCATCCCTCCCCGGCGGCGGCCGGGCGCTGAGGAGCCGCGCTCCGCTGTGCCTTCCAGCAGAGCTGCTGGCCGAGTTCGCCAACTACTTCCACTACGGCTACCACGAGTGCATGAAGAACCTGGTGCACTACCTGACCACGGTGGAGAGGATGGAGACCAAGGACACCAAGTACGCCCGCATCCTCGCCTTCCTCCAGTCCCAGGCGCGCTTCGTGGCCGAGCCCCTGCTGGCCTCGCTGGGCTCCCCCCCGGAGCCGGAGCTCCCCTTCCAGCTGCACCCCGCTCCCGAGCGCCCCACGGGGCTGGGCCCCGCCGACACCCCGCTGCCGGCCCCCCACGGCCCGGGGGGGCCCTTCCCGTGGCCCGGCGCCCCCCGCAGCCCCCCGCTGCCCTTCCACCCGCTCCCCGCCGCCGCCTCCCCCCTGGGCGGCCCCGGGCAGCAGCGCGGCGCCTTCCTCTCCCCCGTGCCGGGGCTGGAGCGCCGCTACCTCAACCTGCTCGGCCATTCCCACCCCAACGCCTTCGGGCTGCCCCCCGGCCAGCCCCCCGCCGTGCTATAGGGGCTCGGCCCCGGCGGACTCCTATTTATGGCCGCGGACGGGGCAGGACGGGGACCGGGACCGGGACGGGGACCGGGACGGGACCGGGGACGAGCCCCCGGGGTCTCCCCGCACCCCGCCCGCTCCTCCGCCCCCCCCCCGGCGCGGCGCCTGTACCAGCGATGCCTTGCAATAAACGTGTGTGGCCGCGGCCCCTTCTTGTCTCCGGGAGGGGGCTTTGGGGGTGCGGGGTGGGCTGGGGGAGGCTGTGGGGGGCCGCTCCGTGCCCCCCGAAAGGCAAAAATGGGAGCGCAGAGGGAGGCGGGGGGGCTGCTGCGCGCCCCGCGGGCACGGCACGGCCCCGACGGCGCCACCGGGGGCGGCGGGAGGATGGAAAGGGTGCCGGGGATGTCCTTGGGGGGGAGCTTTTGGGGTCTCCCGAGAGGCACCGCCGCCCCCCCGGATCTTACCAGCGGCTTCTCTGCTCGCTCAAGGGGGGAGAAAGGGACGGGACGGGGCGGGCCCGGGTGCGGAGCGCCGGGGACGAAGGCAAGAAGCGCCCCCAGAGCCACAGGGACCCCGCGGGGAGACCCCAGGTGCCCCCCAGCCCGGGGAGGGGGCGGAGGGGAGGTCCCGGGACTTGGGTAAGGGGCTTCGAGCAAAAGGGCCCGGCGCTGAGCTCGGAGGCGGGCAGGGAGGTGCTGAGCGCACCGGGTCGCGGTGCGGGTACAGAGCAAGCTGCCGGCTCGGGCTGCTGGGAGAAGGGTCCCGGGGGGCGGGCAGAGAGGGGGGAAACCTCCCTCCCCCGACGGTTTTAGGATCGGGAGCACGGGCACCCAAAAGCAAAGCCACCCCGTGCTGGCGCCTGTGGGAGGACACGGGTCCGCTCTTGGCCAGCGCTGGGTGCAGGACGCGAAGAAAATCCTACACGATTTTTATTCTGTGAGCATTAAGCTATTGTCACCCCCCCCTCCCCACACACACACTTCAGCACTGAAGCATTAAAGATATAGTGTTTCCCTGGAAATATAAATTATTAATATATTCAGCATTTTGGTCACTGTTAACCAAATTAGACAAAACTTCCCTTTGCTAAGTAGATTTTCTCTCTGGGATTAGCAGAGGGCCACCACGGTCAAAACTGTGGTCATTTACATATAATTTTGCAAACTTGCACTGGTCCATGACAGTCTTTGTATCTCGAATGTTGCTATTCTGGATTTTTTTTGTCCTTTTCGTTTTCATTTAGCTGTGGAGGATAAACCCCGCTCTGGCTTGACAATGACTTTGGGATAAAAGTCCCCCACACGCCCGCTGCCTCCCCCGCCGCCCATGGGCCTCTGCCGGGCCCTGAACTTGCCCCCGGGCCCCGCAGCCCCTGGCTTTTGCCCCACAGGTATTTGGGCTCTGCAGCAGGGCACAGAGCTCCCCCAGATGGACATCCCCTGCCTCAAGTCTCCACTGGGCTTGCCCTGTCTGGCCGCTGCCCCATGGCACTGTGTGGTGCTTTGGTAGTGGCCTTTTTAAAAATTTCTAATAATTTTCAGTGTTCCCATGCCAGGAGGTCATAGCTATTTTGGGGGGTTTGCTGGGGGAGCTGGATGCAGTGCCACACTGCCAGCACCGCTGCTTGCTGGTGGAGCTTTGTGCCCCCAAATAAACTGCCCCAAAATACGAGCTCTGTTATGCACCTGCCTGGCTAAAAGTGCTGCTGGTGAATCCCCTCCTGTCATCTCCTGTCCCTTTCCTTCTGCTGCTGTCCCTTCTGCCTCATTTTGCCTTGCCTGCCTTCCCCATGCCTCTCGTGTCCCCATTGCCTCCTCTGCCCCTTACCCAAAATCCCACTGTCACACACCTCTAACTCCTCTCTACACCACAGGTCTGTCACTCCCGAAAACAGTTGCACAGCAGTCACACCTCAGTATGCTTTCCCCCCCTTTTCTGGAAATTTATGTTAAAAGCTCACTAATTTATCACAAGGATTTGTTTGTTTGAGCTAGAGTGGAAGCAAAACACCATCAAACAGATCAAAGCCTGCGCCCAAACTCTCTACCCCCAAAAATTTGCATTCTCAACAGGCAACAGGAGACCACTGGCAAGAAGCATTTGTGTGTCATGCTTACTACTCCAACACCAGGAATAGGTCTACAAGCTTTGACAAAACTCCTGTGTCCATCCCCTCACATCATCAGCTTTACTTCTAGCAAACGTGCCAACAGGCTGTGTAAAGAGCTTGGGGACAAAGGCTGGCCTGGGGAAAGGACACTAGGAAAACATAATTATGGCAAGATGTATAAAAAACACATTTTAATACATTTAGAGGTTAAAGCTCTGAGAGCTACCCACATGCCATGCTGCCCCCAGAGTGGCATGTTAAAACAAAACTGATTTTAAAAGCACCAAAAGTTCAATGCCATGAACATCTAACCTGAGGAAAGAGGAGTCATTTAGAAGATTCAAACTCAGAATATCAAATCAGGTTGAGTTTATGAAACATTGCTTAATATTCATCTGCAAGCTGCAGCAATTGAGATGTGCATTGCATTTTGGCAGCAGTAACACATTAATTAGGCTGAAATAAATACTTTTGCTAACAAGAGCTCTGAACTTCTGCAGTTGAGCTATAAAGAATAAAGGCAATTTAGTTTTTATGACTGTAAGAATGCAAAACCTCAGAAGTGGAGTCTTCTTCTGTGAAATGATTATGTAATTAAAAAGAAAAAAAAAAAAAAAGGCTACTTTATCTGGGGAGTCCTGCAAGGGAACAGGGAATTCAGACGCTACATTAGTGCCTTGTCGTCAACAGATGAATTCACAGTGACCAGCCTTTAAATGGCAATCTTTTATGAATAAGATATAGGGTTAGTTTTTTGTTTGTTTGTTTGTTTGTTTTTACCTCCCCCAAACTCGAGTGCCCACCTATACAACTTTTCTGACTGCAAGAGGCAATGCCACTTCAGCTGCAAGTGAAATCAGGGCACAGAATAAGAAGAGTAACACCTATGGAACAAACCCCATGTAATTTCAGTTTCAAAATGAGAAAATATAACAGGTATCGATAAGGTTCACCGAGCATGGGTTGTAGGTTTTCAAGAGCCTCAGGAAAACCTGAGACAACACACATTTCATGTCACACAACTATGTATTGGAAAATTCTAAGGAAACTGGTATAACCTAAGACTTGCATATTCCACTATAAAACCTCTTTTTATAGTGATAATAATAATATTCTTACACAACATACTTTACTCATAGATTACGTTTTTTGTAGTTTTATAATTGAAATTGAATTTATAATTGAATTGCAAAAATTCTGTGATGCCTGGAGATGGGGAGAAAGTATTTGGAAAAAGAGCAAGAGCAGGAGCACATCCTTTGCTGCATAATGCCAAAAACTGTAACACAGCAAAGACATACAAAAACCAATAAAATGTTGCTTAAAGATGCCACTGCTTAGAAAGGCCAGTGGGTTAAAGCAAACAAAGGAAAAAAATATAATAATAATGAAGATCTTCACATACTTTTTACCTACTTGTATATATGGCAGACCAAATCCTTAGCTATTGCAAGGAGGCAAAGCTTCCTGGAGATCCCTGAAGCTGGAGTTCCTTACATGAGGAGAAGGCACGATGGAGTTGTATCAGCAGAAAGCTTACCAAGCAGGTAAGTGATATATATTCCAGTGGCTCCTCATGCTCATTTTATTAACTCATCTGTGCAGCCATGTTTGCAGAGATGTATGGAGAGCAAGTAGCCTACCATGGTCCTAAACAGAGAGATACTCTGAGCATGAAGGTGAAGTCGTGTACCAAACAGGCTGCACTGCCCACTGTTCTCAGTGTATACACTGTTCCTCCAAGAAGAAAACAAATAAATAAATAAAACCAAAACACCTAAGCACAATAACCTATACTTAAATGAAAGGCCAGCTTCCATCTACATGCCTGTGCAGGATCTAAACTACCTCCGCTACGCCAAAGCATCCCCTTTCCATTGTGAGGAGGCTCCAAAGGAGCAGCAGAACAGCCTGCTGCTCTTCACTGAAGAGCTCACCTTCTCAGAAGCTGTTTATTTGCAGCTCTCCATGCTTTTCCTCTCATCTTCAGAAAATTAGTTTTTCACAGTGTATGTTACAGTTAGGAACTGTGTTATAATCAGCTTTGCTTTAAGCAAAGAGCTTCTGCTACCCCTATGCAAAGCAACATATAGTATTGAATATGGCAAGCAAAGATAAGATCAAATTTAGAGATAATGTCGTGACTTTCCTCCTCTTCCAGCAGGAAGTTACAGAGATTTGGGATGGACTGGAATTCTGGAAAAGAGAGGTAACCCCTGCTGCCAGCATCCAGCTTCTCAAAGGCCCTTGAACTTCCAGTCACCATAACTTCAAACAGAAAAAAACTCAAGGTGACAAGTTACTGCAGGAAAGTGACCACCATTTAGCAAATGGGGCACAAAACCCTTCAAGCATCTCGTCAGAGCTGACGGAGTGTAAGATTAGGACATAGCATGCTGTATGTACAGCCTGTAGGCCTGCAGATGCACAGACAGGATGCTGGCAAGTTTAATTCTTTATCAGTCTAAAATATAAGGCTGAGATAAGACCAATAGGATATTTCATTGATGTACTTGGAATAATTATTTTGTCATAAATCAGTGTCATACAATGAAGGAAAAATCCTTTTAGTGGTCTGCTAATAGAAGGGTGTAATTTGTAAGCATTTGACTTTAACCAATCACTAAATGTCTAAAAGGTAGAGGTCTAAGGACAAATTAAGCACTCTAAGCTCTCTTTCCAGTCAAGAGGGACAAACAGGACTTTCCAGCAGATAATTTACCAGGCTGATTTTAGACTTTCTCTTAAAATGAGCTGATTTGCCTTGGAGACGTGTTGTCTCTTTCCCCCTTTTGAACCAAGAGGGAATGCAGGATCAATAGGTCAGATTCAGATATACAGGCAGGGGAAAAATCAGGGCAGCCAAATCCCACCCTCGCTGCTGCCTGGCAAGTAATCTAATTTATCTCCCCAGATATTTCAGAGGGGTTAGACATCTCCAAGCTAAAATACCATGTCTAATCAAGAGAAGTTTAGTTCAGTCTCCAGCGAGTTAGCCAAGTAAAAACTTGTTTTTCCATCTCATCTGCAATATTTGCTGCTCATTAAAAAGAAAAAAAGTAAAAGAAAATAACCTTTTCTTGTGTGTCTGTTATACAGACTGAAGGTATAGTAACTGGTGACTGAAGATGCAGTAAGTCTGTCACTGAACTGAAACAGCTGATGCGTGTTTAAGGGTATCCCAGTGGCTTGTTATCCCAGCTGACAGGTATTTTTAATGTACTTGTTGCATGCCCTGCTAGAGCAGGTGGGGAAGGTGGGGAGGATTTCAGGTGGAAGCAGGGCTTTTTATTATTTCCCTCTAGCAAGTGTGATTTCAAACAAAGCCAGTAGCCACTCCCTGAAAGCCAGCGTACCTTTCTCCATAGTCTGGTAGCCAAAATATCAAGCTCAGAAGCTGAGGTCCTCCACAGCACTGGTTAGATTTACTTGTATAACAGCCACATTACTCCCATTGTTCCACCTTTCCCAACACAAAATAAAGGGCTTCAGGAATTCCGTGTATGAAATGCTTACATAGAAAAAACGTATTTCAAAGTATCTGCATACTAGGGAGAATTTTGCCTTTGCTTTCAATGGAAATCAATCCTTTCTTCTCTCCTCACACACTAGGCGTTAATTTCTTCTAAATCTTCATGTTCCTTATTTAAGTAATAGGCAGTGTTTATTCAGCAAGCTTTTAGTACCCCTGAATAGCTTTGGTGGAAAGGCCATGGATGTGAAAAGGTATAAAAAAGACTTTTCCTGTTATCACACTGACACAATTCCTCCTCGTGATTTTTCGTCTTATTTCTGCTGTCCTTCAGGCTGTAATGTAACTGCTGCCTTGTTCTGTGGAGCAGGTCGCAGCTTCCACTTTATGTTACACTAAACTCCAGCTGACAGCTGCTCAGAATTATGGCAGCAGAAAGAGAAATGCAGTGGGTAGTACTGAACCTGCAAAGATCTGCACACAACTTCAGCCTTACTTTAAATTCAGCCTTTATTTTACCGAGGGCTGATTTCACTCCAGTTTCAGAGGAACTGGTAAAAAATGGGTGTTGTGAAGTGTTAGTATCATGGGGATTTCAGAGGCCAGTTAGGAAAAATAAAATAGTGGTCACATTGGTGAGTTCTTCCAGCCTAACACAGACCATTTCCCTTGGATGTGAAAACAGGCAGGACCAAGATGATTTGCCACAAAGCTGCCATCTGCATGCTTGGAAGCAGGACCTCAGCCGCAGCCCTGAGTTCTCCTACCTGATTTTAACCCAGAGGGATGAAGAGCTGCTCTTCAGGACAAGGAGAAACAGTATTGCAGAAGCAAGACATCTTTTTCTATGCCTGCCCAGGGTATCTTCCACCTGTGCTGCTCTCTTCCTCGTCCTACTTATTTTCCTCCTGCTTCTGTGCTCTCTTTAGTCTCAGGTCCCAAACAAAACAGAGGGCTCTCATCAAAGAAACTAATCAGCCCTTTTCTGAGAGAGAAAACACTGTCCGTTCGATCCTCTCTTTTATTACAACTGTCTTTGGTGGACTGTTATCTCTGTTATCTCCTTAACAAACATATCAGAGACTCACTGAGTGAGAAACATCACTGTAATACCTGCCAGCACACTTTCAGGCTGGTTTTCTTCTTAAAAGGTAACCGCAGGTATGGCACTGCTGTATGGTGTGCAAACAGAGCGGGTGGGATGCTGCCCCATAACCTCTGCCAGCCCCAGAGAAAGCAGGAGATGAAACTTGGCCCATTCCTTCTGAAGGGCAAGATGCCCAGACAGCTGAGGTGTGCCACCTGCCACAGCTCAGGGAGGTGATTCAGCCTACACAGGAGCAGCATTTACCTTGCTGCCTGAAAAAGACTGATCCTGACAGGCTGTAATCCAGCCCAGCCCCAGCAGGCTCATGGTGCTGTGCTGCCTTAGTCCTGCAAACCCCCCCGATGGTCATGGGGGGTGGTGTGGCTGAGACACGAACTCTGATTTTTGTGTTTTAATGGCCAAGTGCAGAACGTGGAGCCCATCAGCAGCTGGCAGCCTTGCCTGCCTTTCCACCCACCCTCTGCTGGAGCATGGCTGCGAATCACCACACACTGCAGTATGTGCTCCTCGTTGTGAAGGGGGTGTAAAACAGCTTCTAAAAAAGTCGACGTCTCTCCAGGTGGTTAAGTGCACAGAGATGCAGCCAGCGTCTGCAGAGGGCATCAGCACAGCCCGGCAGGGTTAAAAGGGAGGCTGTCCGAATTCAGCCGAGACCTGAAAATCTTGAAACATGTAAACCCTACATGCGCCAGATAAAGAAGGCAGAAAGAAAGGTGCCCCCTAATGAGTTTTTTTTGCGCTTGGGTGAGCGAAAGGGCTGCTTCAGGAGGCTAATAACTGAAAACCTTCCAGGCTTTTGTCCGGAGAAATGGCAGGCACTTTCCATCCCTTTGAAAAAAAGAAGGCCTTTCGGAGTCTTCACGAGAGATGTGGATTTTAAGGGCGACCTTAGGTCATACAGAACTAATCAAGCGAAAACAATAAGAAAATTAGACTGACAGTCAGCAAGTATCTGAGGACTTTATCAAAAAGAATTAGGAATGGACAAATTCACTGGGAGCAAAGGATCAGATCTGCAAGGTGGCATTGTGTGGCGGGATTAAATTATTTATTCATTGTTAATTTATTTATTTATGTATGTGCAAATGACCTAGCTGCTGCAGGTGCTGAGGAGTTTCTGAAAAGGCCCAGTTTTAGAGCCAAGGCTAGAATATTGGTCCATTTAACTCATTCTTTTCCTTAAGGCGATCAAACAGTGACTTTTATCTAGGAGATAGAGGAGGAAAAACCATATGTGTACTGGGAATGATGCGGGCTCTGAGCAGCACTAAGTACCCAAGTATTCCAGCCTCATTCACAAATGCTGTGCAGTTTAATGTCCAGCAAATTAGCAAATGAATGCTTATGTCAATATGTGAAAAATCCCTAGTTGGTTTAAACAGATAAAAAGCCTCTTGGGAAATGGCAGAAAATGCAGGCTTTCTCTCCCCGTCTTTTTTAAAGAAAGAAAGAGAAACAGTACTTAATAAGTTTCCCCCAAACTTACAAAACCTTGCGGAAAACAACAGCCTACATGGATGCTTGATCTTCTATGTGCACGTAATATTTGCAGTGTGGCCACTGCAAAAACACAAGAAGTCTTTGCAAAGGTTTGAATTGCATGTTTACTATTCAGAAGAAAATAGTGACAAGCTGGGACAGCTAGAAAGCTGTTAGATGCCATCCTGTGCCCCTCTCTTACAGGTACACGAGGTCCAAAGCCTGGGAGTGGGTCCGTCATCACATTTTCCCCTGCCTTTATAAAATCAAACTTGAAGATAAAATCTGTACAGACCTCTTGTTCTTCGTTCTACCAATTTAACCACTGATAGGAAAGGGCAAAAATTGTCATCTCGTGTTTCCCTTGACCCAGCAGAGTAAAGCCACAGTGGGGACTCTGTGTAAGACATGACCCTGGGGAAAAAAGGAACACGAGATCTCAGCATGGGGGTCGGAGGCAAGAAGTCACATGTATCGAAAATGACAGCATCACGTCACTTAATGCCATGTGATAAGGGAGTCCTGCTGGGTTTTATGTCCTTCTGCAGAGACATGCTCAAAGGTTGACTGGAACTGGTAAGGAAGATTTCTCACTAAACCCAGAAACGGGTTGTAGGTATTTGTGCAGGACAGATCATGACAAATTATCTTTCATCAGGACAATCATCAGTAGCTATGCTGGGGATAATAAAACTGCCCTGTGAGATGAACAGAAACCCACGCATCTGGAAACAAGGCAGGCAGGTTTATGCCAAATGCTACCTTACATACTTCTGCTTTGCTCCAACTTCCCTTGTCTTGGCCATTCTTAGGCCCATTTCTCAAAACAGTCCTTCTTATGTCATTCATGAGTAAAGGCTACTAACGGGAAAGATGAGAGGTATTTCAAAGAGCAAACATTTTTAATAATGCTAAATCAAAAAGATGACCTCAAACCATAAGTTCAAGGAGGGAATTTCCCAGGCCAAGCAAAAAACACAGGTTATGCAAAAAGTCTGCCTATAGCCAAACTGTCCTCTTTTCTCTCTTGAGTGTTCACATGCAAGGATGGATTTGGTCAATGCCAGCACGTCACTAATATGCGACTACTTACCTTCTGCAGCCTGCTGTGACACACCGCCAGCAGGAAGCCTGCTGAGTGACAGCCTTACTACAGGGGCTGTCAGGGTGCCTTACTGAAACAAAGCACAACCATACCTGTTGAACTCAAGTCAGACAAGACTGTTTCATCTGAACTGATATGGATCAAACTGCCCCCTTCTGCTCTATTAAAGATAATCAGCTAAGACAAAATCCTATGGTCCCCAGTCTTCATAATCTTTTGCATCTATAGACAGCCACCATAACCTCTCTCAGCATTGATTTTGCTAATTCAAAGAAACCGAGTTCTCAAATCTCTTGGCATATTTTCATGTTTCTTTTCCCTTGGTCACACAGCCATGCAATCTCAGCACCTTTTCCAGTTTCAGCCCATTTTTGAGAAGGCACATCTAGTTCTTGGCCCTATCAGCTGAGGTATTTTTAATAGGCACAGGGAAGTTTCATGCCATTGTAAAAGGCACTGGTGACACCTTGTCAGGAATGCTATGATCAGAATTGCACATAGTATTCCACATTGCTTCTCCCCAGTGCTTTTGAAATGGCACGAGCCAAAAGCTGCACCTGCCTTTTCCAGGGTTACATAGCCCTGTCAGCTCAGTGGTCTGACAATTTTTACAGCAATTAAAAGGTAGAGAACGGGATAAAATAAATGAGCTAAAAAAGAAAATTATGCTACCTTAAGTGAAAACTTTGTCTTTTTGAAAAAAGACTTTTCCAAACAGAGCCACAGATTTTACTAAGGCACAAAGATTTCTTCTTAACAAGAAAGAACAACATAGGACGTGCATTTAGTGGATGATAACTACTGTTCTAACATTTTTCAGCATGAAGGCTAAAGGCAAAGCAGGACAAAATGCAGAAGACTGTAAAAACAGACATGCAAAAGCAAGACACTGTTAAGAAAGACATTATTAAAAAAATCCGGTTGAGGCCAAACAGAGTTTGCCCTGATAAATACATCAATACATGACCCAATGAGCCCTCCTTCAAGTCGGGGAAGTTTGGCTTGGCTGATCAGACACTCAGCAAGACAAACACCACAGCAGCAAGCGCAAGGCAAATCTGCCCCGTTGGGTCTGTTCCATCATGGCAGTTGTTATCACACAAGTGTTTTCAAATATATTTTGTATTTTCCCTACCACTCAGAATGTGCCTGTGCTACTCACTGAAATGCTGATGTCCTCCCCATCTGCAAAAGAGAAAAGGTTTGCTCTTTGAATGCCTTGTGCAGGAGGAAGGATGATTCCTTAATATTCTGTCTGTGTGGTTTGTCACAACTTGTCTATGCTCTTTTACACAGAATATATTCTTCTCAACAGCGTCTGAAATAATGGATAAAATACAGCAGGGAGAACTTCAGACACAGCACCTCGGTTCTGTTCAGGTGCCCTCAGGAAATGACTGTGAACCTGACAGCAATTTGGCACACGTGCATATTGCAGCCTTACTCTCAAGCAGTTTCCTCATGGTCCTACAGGATTTGGCCTGGTTTACTCTAAAGGGAAGACAAAACAAAAAAGAAGGCACAGAAGCAGGAATTATTTTGCTGGACACCACAACAGAGGCCCCTTAAACAGTCTACAGCATTAACATTATTCTATAGAGACTTTGCCCCTTCCAGGGACAAGATGCATATTGTTTCTTTATTTTTATTACATGGGATATGCATATGAAAGTACAATATATACAACAAAATATATTATTGTTTAGGAAAAAGGACATTGTCAGACTTCATATAGATTAGAATCTGCCAGGAAAAAGACAACAAAATAAAACAAACAAAAAACACACAAAAAAGTACAGATTTTTTTTTTTTTTTAACTGTAGCCTTCTTATTGTAGGCTACTGTAAAGGGATGCAGATTCACAAGGTCTCAATGACTGCTGGCATGCTGTTACTGCAAGCATCCAAGAGTTAATTTAAAGTCAAGTGTAAATACAGAGAAAGGTATTTTTCCCTGTTCAGAAAGTTGGAATAAATGATTCAAAAGTTTGGCTTAGAATCATTGTTGTCTTTGACTCTGTTGTGATGAGACACCCCATCCAGAAAATCTAGAAAACAAAAATACAGTAGGTATGACATCACATATACCAGGGATGGTGAACATTTTTCATCTTCTTTACAACAACAGAGGAAATCACAGTTGTGATCCAAAGCTATAGTACAAAACCAGCAGGAAACATTAAAACAGAAATGAAAGAAATATTTTACAGACCTCATCTTCCCTTGGTCTATTGTCAATTCACATGCACATGTCTGAAAAACAGAAACAGAAACTACCTAGCTTATGTCTGTGTTCATGGTACATGAAATTAAAGGTCACTGGTTAAAATCAAATTATATTTGTAACGATCTGCCGAGATGTAATAACCCAAACGTTATCAGTCACAGAGAAATTGAGGCAATTCCTAAATGCATAGTTCTAAACTGCAGGAGTTGGTAAAGCTGTCAGAAGTTGGTGATGCCTCCAGTTCATGTCCAGCTGGGACACAGCACCTCACATGCCTGTACGTTTCCCCGGAGGCAGTAAAAAGGGTAAGGGCTGGGGAAGACGCCCTGGAAAATGGGAAGACCCATTGTGTTGCTATTTTTGTAACAAACCCGCTCGGCATGCACCGCTGACGGCTGGCTGCACATCCACGTGCTGTCATCTGAGTGCTCGGGAACGCAGGAGGGCCAGGGCTGCTCAGAGAGGACGTCAGCTCCGGCAGCTGGTGGCTCCAGCAGAGGCTGTGCTGCAGAGATTGTTAGCTGCAGGCTGGAATGAGATTGTTTTTATGTGTTTGTTTCCAGCGTTGCTTGGCCTGTGTCTTTGTACAGCTGGGATTGTCACATACCTGGGGATGGAAGCTGCACCTTACCACTTGCCCTCTAAGGTCCCATCAAGATTGGACTTCAACTAATTTGGGTTTAAAGCATCCTACAACAGCCTTTATCCTGTCTGCAAGCTTTAAGGTTTGGAAGAGTTTTCCCTCCTCCTTTTCCAGCCCCTGCTTTGCAGGACACTCTCCATAACAAGGCACCTTGGTGTCCTGCTCACTGTGGCACAGGTGGACACCTCTCCTCTCCCTCTGCCCTGCAGCACGGTGCACAACGATGTGACAGCACCAGCATTGTACCCACCGAGGGCTTCTCTGCAGAGGGGGGACACCAGCTGCCAACTGGTATGGCTCTCCAGATGTTCAGCGACTCGAGGGCTCTCCCCTGCATGGACAGAGGGATAAAGTGAGGAAGACATCTCATGCCAACAAACAGCAGAAAACTTGGTGCGTGTCCTGTGTGGGCAGGGAAGCAGCCTCCTGTTTAAGGTCATCCTCAGACACGAGCCAGCCGAAATCTGAATGCTGGGTGATGTCAACGCCAGAAAATCTGGCAGGGGAGAGGGCTGCTGCCCAAGGGCAGCGCTACCATACTTAGAGACGGAGCTGGCTCAGCTGCCTACGGCTTCACCCACCCTTTCAGCACCCGCAGCCGTCGCACAGCAAACACAACCCGCCCTATCCGACCGCACTGCAAATCTTTTAAGTAATCCAACTAGCCAAAACCAGAAAAACGGTTTCTTACCCCAAAACGTGCCGGGGAGCGCACAGGTGTGCAAAGATTTTGGTGGCACGGGAGGGCTCGGGGGTGGGGGGCGCTCCCCGGGGCGGCTCCGGCGAGGACGCTGCGCCCTCTGCAGCCGCGGTGCCGGCACGGCACGGCTCGGCACGGCTCTTGGGAGGCTCAGCGAGTGTTCCCGGCTAGGATTTCCTCAGCCCGCCGCAGCCATCCCCTGTTTCGTAACGGGCAGCACCGCCTTTCGAAATATTTTGCCCTCAAAAGAATGCCAGCCCTGCTCCTGCCCCGCAGCACTGACCGAAGCCTTGCTTCGACAGCTCATCTATCACAGCAGCCTTTTGTCTTCTGTCCTACAAATATTACAAAAAATAACAAACATTACACAACCGTGTTAACACATTCATTCAAAAAAAAAAAATAAAATCCAAAAGAAGTGGTGCAAAACCTCATTTTGATCTAAACCTGAAACTTTCGGAGGAATAAGAAAGGAGCCAAGGCACCGATTTGAAAATTATTTACTCAGGAAAGCTCTGCTGAAAGGCATCCATCCCCTGGTTTGCTGCCCGGCCCTATTTTTCCACCTAGCTGTACAGCTGCTGTGCCTGAGGTCAAGTGATATGTCACTGTGGCAGATCACACAGGGAGGCAGTGGCTCTTCCCGGATTAGATCTCTTCCACATGGGCCTCTGAAAAGATTTGTAACAAATGTCAGCCCTGACTGTCCGCTGCTTAAAGCATATGTTTAAAGCCCTTAGACATCTCAGTCAAAAGGTATTGTAAATATAGGGACAAAGCCAGTAAATGCTTCACTGGGGAGTTTCAAGGATGGCAAAACAGAATCTGGCATGAAAAAAAAGAAAACAACCCACACGCCCCAAACAGGTCACCTTTAGCAGGGAATGTGTGCTCAACTTTGCTGCCATTCCAAGACCAGAAAGGGATTTGATTTTTATTTTTTTTCTCCTAAAGTAATCAAAACCATCAAGATGCTTCTGTCACCTATGGTGAGGCTGGCAAGGTTGCAGGGCCAGAGGGCACAAAATAATTTGAAAATGACTTTCTTGCTTGTCAGCATCCCTCACCACTGCTTTCATTATCTTTTTTGGAATTAAAAAGGAATCCTGTTTGAAATG